>NC_087458.1:24042241-34042241 GCF_036321535.1 Camelus dromedarius | reverse complement strand
TTATATGGGGAGTTACTAGCTGAAACTCTGTTTTACAGTGAAAACTGCAGGAACTTCCACCGTCACTAGGAAACAGACTGAAAATGCAGAGAAAAATTGTCTCCTGCAACCCGTTCCCTTGGTGCTAGATGAACGAAAGTCTCTGTACCTGCTCAGTTCTGAGGGATAAGTGTGTGTGAAAGCCGTCCTTCACCTAGCTTGTTGGGAACACAAAGTTTCTTTTCTGTTGCAAACTCCATTCCATACAAATATATGGGGAGTTACTAGCTCCAACTCGGTTTTAAAGTGAAAACTGCAGGAACTTCAAACCGGCACTAGGAAACAGACTGAGAAAGCTGAGAAAATGTGTCTCCTGCAACCCGTTCCCTCGGTGCTAGATGAACGAACGTCTCTGTACCTGCTCAGTTCTGAGAGATAAGTGTGTGTGAAAGACGTTATACACCTAGCTTGTTGGGAACACAAAGTTTCTTTTCAGTTGCAAACTCCATTCCATAAATATATACGGAAAAGAACTAGCTCCAACTCGGTTTTACAGTGAAAACTGCAGGAACTTCAAACCGGCACTAGGAAACAGACTGAGAATGCAGAGAAAAATTGTCTCCTGCTACCCGTTCACTTGGTGCTAGATGAAAGAACGTCTCTCCACTTGCTCAGTTCTGAGAGATAAGTGTGTGTGAAAGCCGTCCTTCAACTAGCTTGCTGGGAACACAAAGTTTCTTTTCAGTTGCAAACTCCATTCCATACATAAAAATGGGGAGGTACTAGCTCCAACTCGGTATTACAGTGAAAACTGCAGAAACTTCAAACCGGCACTAGTAAACAGACTGAGAAAGCAGAGGATAAGTGTCACCTGCAACCCGTTCCCTTGGTGCTAGATGAACGAACGTCTCTGTACCTGCTCAGTTCTGAGGGATAAGTGTGTGTGAAAGCCGTCCTTCACCTAGCTTGTTGGGAACACAAAGATTCTTTTCAGTTGCAAACTCCATTCTATACAAATATATGGGGAGGTACCAGCTCCAACTCGGTTTTACAGTGAAAACTGCAGGAACTTCAAACCGGCGCTAGGAAACAGAATTAGAATGCAGAGAAAAAGTGTCTCCTGCAACCCGTTCCCTTGGTGCTAAATGAACAAACTTCTCCGTATCTGCTCAGTTCTGAGAGATAAGTGTGTGTGAAAGCCGTCCTTCATCTAGCTTGCTGGGAACACAAAGTTTCTTTTCAGTTGCAAACTCCATTCCATACATATATACGGGAAGGATCTAGCTCCAACTCGGTTTTACAGTGAAAACTGCAGGAAATTCAAACCGGCACTAGGAAACAGACTGAGGTAGCAGAGAAAAAGTGTCTCCTGCAACCCGTTCACTTAGTGCTAGATAAACGAAAGTCTCTCCACTTGCTCAGTTCTGAGAGATAAGTGTGTGTGAAAGCCGTCCTTCACCTAGCTTGTTGGGAACACAAAGTTTCTTTTCAGTTGCAAACTCCATTCCATACATATAAATGAGTAGGAACTAGCTCCAACTCGGTTTTACGGTGAAAACTGCAGGAACTTCAAACCGGCACTAGGAAACAGACTGAGAAAGCAGAGAAAAAGTGTCTCCTGCAACCCTTTCCCTCGGTGCTAGATGAACGAACGTCTCTGTACCTGCTCAGTTCTGGGAGATAAGTGTGTGTGAAAGCCGTCCTTCACCTAGCTTGTAGGGAGCACAAAGTTTCTTTTCTGTTGCAAACTCCATTCCATACAAATATATGGGGAGTTACTAGCTCCAACTAGGTTTTACAGTGAAAATTGCAGGAACTTCAAACCGGCACTAGGAAACAGACTGAGAATGCAGAGATATAGTGTCTCCTGCAAGCCGTTCCCTTGGTGCTAGATGAACGAACGTCTCTGTACCTGCTCAGTTCTGAGAGATAAGTGTGTGTGAAAGCCGTCCTTCAACTAGCTTGTTTGGAACACAAAGTTTCTTTTCAGTTGCAATCTCCATTCCATACATTTATATGGGGAGTTACTAGCTGAAACTCTGTTTTACAGTGAAAACTGCAGGAACTTCCACCGTCACTAGGAAACAGACTGAAAATGCAGAGAAAAAGTGTCTCCTGCAACCCGTTCCCTTGGTGCTAGATGAACGAACGTCTCTGTACCTGCTCAGTTCTGAGGGATAAGTGTGTGTGAAAGCCGTCCTTCACCTAGCTTGTTGGGAACACAAAGTTTCTTTTCTGTTGCAAACTCCATTCCATACAAATATATGGGGAGTTACTAGCTCCAACTCGGTTTTGAAGTGAAAACTGCAGGAACTTCAAACCGGCACTAGTAAACAGACTGAGAATGCAGAGAAAAATTGTCTCATGCTACCCGTTCACTTGGTGCTAGATGAAAGAACGTCTCTCCACTTGCTCAGTTCTGAGAGATAAGTGTGTGTGAAAGCCGTTATACAACTAGCTTGTTGGGAACACAAAGTTTCTTTTCAGTTGCAAACTCCATTCCATAAATATATACGGAAAAGAACTAGCTCCAACTCGGTTTTACAGTGAAAACTGCAGGAACTTCAAACCGGCACTAGGAAACAGACTGAGAATGCAGAGAAAAATTGTCTCATGCTACCCGTTCACTTGGTGCTAGATGAAAGAACGTCTCTCCACTTGCTCAGTTCTGAGAGATAAGTGTGTGTGAAAGCCGTCCTTCAACTATCTTGCTGGGAACACAAAGTTTCTTTTCAGTTGCAAACTCCATTCCATACATATAAATGGGGAGGTACTAGCTCCAACTCGGTATTACAGTGAAAACTGCAGAAACTTCAAACCGGCACTAGTAAACAGACTGAGAAAGCAGAGGAAAAGTGTCACCTGCAACCCGTTCCCTTGGTGCTAGATGAACGAACGTCTCTGTACCTGCTCAGTTCTGAGGGATAAGTGTGTGTGAAAGCCGTCCTTCACCTAGCTTGTTGGGAACACAAAGTTTCTTTTCTGTTGCAAACTCCATTCCATACAAATATATGGGGAGTTACTAGCTCCAACTCGGTTTTAAAGTGAAAACTGCAGGAACTTCAAACCGGCACTAGGAAACAGACTGAGAAAGCTGAGAAAATGTCTCTCCTGCAACCCGTTCCCTCGGTGCTAGATGAACGAACGTCTCTGTACCTGCTCAGTTCTGAGAGATAAGTGTGTGTGAAAGCCGTTATACATCTAGCTTGTTGGGAACACAAAGTTTCTTTTCATTTGCAAACTCCATTCCATAAATATATACGGAAAAGAACTAGCTCCAACTCGGTTTTAAAGTGAAAACTGCAGGAACTTCAAACCGGCACTAGGAAACAGACTGAGAATGCACAGAAATAGTGTCTCCTGCAACCCGTTCCCTTGGTGCTAGATAAACGAATGTCTCTCCACTTGCTCAGTTCTGAGAGATAAGTGTGTGTGAAAGCCGTCCTTCAACTAGCTTGCTGGGAACACAAAGTTTCTTTTCTGTTGCAAACTCCATTCCATACATATAAATGGGTAGGTACTAGCTCCAACTCGGTTTTACAGTGAAAACTGCAGGAACTTCAAACCGGCACTAGGAAACAGACTGAGAATGCAGAGAAAAAGTGTCTCCTGCAACCCGTTCCCTCGGTGCTAAATGAAAGAACGTCTCTGTACCTGCTCAGTTCTGAGAGATAATTGTGTGTGAAAGCCGTCCTTCACTTAGCTTGTTGGGAACACAAAGTTTCTTTTCTGTTGCAAACTCCATTCCATACATATATACGGGAAGGAACTAGCTCCAACTCGGTTTTACAGTGAAAACTGCAGGAACGTCAAACCGGCACTAGGAAACAGACTGAGAATGCAGAGAAAAAGTGTCTCCTGCAACCCGTTCCCTTGGTGCTAGATGAACGAACGTCTCTGTACCTGCTCAGTTCTGAGAGATAAGTGTGTGTGAAAGCCGTCCTTCACCTAGCTTGTTGGGAACACAAAGTTTCTTTTCAGTTGCAAACTCCATTCTATACAAATATATGGGGAGGTACCAGCTCCAACTCGGTTTTACAGTGAAAACTGCAGGAACTTCAAACCGGCGCTAGGAAACAGAATTAGAATGCAGAGAAAAAGTGTCTCCTGCAACCCGTTCCCTTGGTGCTAAATGAACAAACTTCTCCGTATCTGCTCAGTTCTGAGAGATAAGTGTGTGTGAAAGCCGTCCTTCACCAAGCTTGTTGGGAACACAAATTTTCTTTTCAGTTGCAAACTCCATTCCATACATATATACGGGAAGGATCTAGCTCCAACTCGGTTTTACAGTGAAAACTGCAGGAAATTCAAACCGGCACTAGGAAACAGACTGAGGTAGCAGAGAAAAAGTGTCTCCTGCAACCCGTTCACTTAGTGCTAGATAAACGAAAGTCTCTCCACTTGCTCAGTTCTGAGAGATAAGTGTGTGTGAAAGCCGTCCTTCACCTAGCTTGTTGGGAACACAAAGTTTCTTTTCATTTGCAAACTCCATTCCATACATATAAATGAGTAGGAACTAGCTCCAACTCGGTTTTACGGTGAAAACTGCAGGAACTTCAAACCGGCACTAGGAAACAGACTGAGAAAGCAGAGAAAAAGTGTATCCTGCAACCCTTTCCCTCGGTGCTAGATGAACGAACGTCTCTGTACCTGCTCAGTTCTGGGAGATAAGTGTGTGTGAAAGCCGTCCTTCACCTAGCTTGTTGGGAGCACAAAGTTTCTTTTCTGTTGCAAACTCCTTTCCATACAAATATATGGGGAGTTACTAGCTCCAACTAGGTTTTACAGTGAAAATTGCAGGAACTTCAAACCGGCACTAGGAAACAGACTGAGAATGCAGAGAAATAGTGTCTCCTGCAAGCCGTTCCCTTGGTGCTAGATGAACGAACGTCTCTGTACCTGCTCAGTTCTGAGAGATAAGTGTGTGTGAAAGCCGTCCTTCAACTAGCTTGTTTGGAACACAAAGATTCTTTTCAGTTGCAATCTCCATTCCATACATTTATATGGGGAGTTACTAGCTGAAACTCTGTTTTACAGTGAAAACTGCAGGAACTTCCACCGTCACTAGGAAACAGACTGAAAATGCAGAGAAAAAGTGTCTCCTGCAACCCGTTCCCTTGGTGCTAGATGAACGAACGTCTCTGTACCTGCTCAGTTCTGAGGGATAAGTGTGTGTGAAAGCCGTCCTTCACCTAGCTTGTTGGGAACACAAAGTTTCTTTTCTGTTGCAAACTCCATTCCATACAAATATATGGGGAGTTACTAGCTCCAACTCGGTTTTAAAGTGAAAACTGCAGGAACTTCAAACCGGCACTAGGAAACAGACTGAGAAAGCTGAGAAAATGTGTCTCCTGCAACCCGTTCCCTCGGTGCTAGATGAACGAACGTCTCTGTACCTGCTCAGTTCTGAGAGATAAGTGTGTGTGAAAGACGTTATACACCTAGCTTGTTGGGAACACAAAGTTTCTTTTCAGTTGCAAACTCCATTCCATAAATATATACGGAAAAGAACTAGCTCCAACTCGGTTTTACAGTGAAAACTGCAGGAACTTCAAACCGGCACTAGGAAACAGACTGAGAATGCAGAGAAAAATTGTCTCATGCTACCCGTTCACTTGGTGCTAGATGAAAGAACGTCTCTCCACTTGCTCAGTTCTGAGAGATAAGTGTGTGTGAAAGCCGTCCTTCAACTAGCTTGCTGGGAACACAAAGTTTCTTTTCAGTTGCAAACTCCATTCCATACATATAAATGGGGAGGTACTAGCTCCAACTCGGTATTACAGTGAAAACTGCAGAAACTTCAAACCGGCACTAGTAAACAGACTGAGAAAGCAGAGGAAAAGTGTCACCTGCAACCCGTTCCCTTGGTGCTAGATGAACGAACGTCTCTGTACCTGCTCAGTTCTGAGGGATAAGTGTGTGTGAAAGCCGTCCTTCACCTAGCTTGTTGGGAAAACAAAGTTTCTTTTCTGTTGCAAACTCCATTCCATACAAATATATGGGGAGTTACTAGCTCCAACTCGGTTTTAAAGTGAAAACTGCAGGAACTTCAAACCGGCACTAGGAAACAGACTGAGAAAGCTGAGAAAATGTCTCTCCTGCAACCCGTTCCCTCGGTGCTAGATGAACGAACGTCTCTGTACCTGCTCAGTTCTGAGAGATAAGTGTGTGTGAAAGCCGTTATACACCTAGCTTGTTGGGAACACAAAGTTTCTTTTCAGTTGCAAACTCCATTCCATAAATATATACGGAAAAGAACTAGCTCCAACTCGGTTTTACAGTGAAAACTGCAGGAACTTCAAACCGGCACTAGGAAACAGACTGAGAATGCAGAGAAAAATTGTCTCATGCTACCCGTTCACTTGGTGCTAGATGAAAGAACGTCTCTCCACTTGCTCAGTTCTGAGAGATAAGTGTGTGTGAAAGCCGTCCTTCAACTAGCTTGCTGGGAACACAAAATTTCTTTTCAGTTGCAAACTCCATTCCATACATATAAATGGGGAGGTACTAGCTCCAACTCGGTATTACAGTGAAAACTGCAGAAACATCAAACCGGCACTAGTAAACAGACTGAGAAAGCAGAGGAAAAGTGTCACCTGCAACCCGTTCCCTTGGTGCTAGATGAACGAACGTCTCTGTACCTGCTCAGTTCTGAGGGATAAGTGTGTGTGAAAGCCGTCCTTCACCTAGCTTGTTGGGAACACAAAGTTTCTTTTCTGTTGCAAACTCCATTCCATACAAATATATGGGGAGTTACTAGCTCCAACTCGGTTTTAAAGTGAAAACTGCAGGAACTTCAAACCGGCACTAGGAAACAGACTGAGAAAGCTGAGAAAATGTCTCTCCTGCAAACCGTTCCCTCGGTGCTAGATGAACGAACGTCTCTGTACCTGCTCAGTTCTGAGAGATAAGTGTGTGTGAAAGCCGTTATACACCTAGCTTGTTGGGAACACAAAGTTTCTTTTCAGTTGCAAACTCCATTCCATAAATATATACGGAAAAGAACTAGCTCCAACTCGGTTTTAAAGTGAAAACTGCAGGAACTTCAACCCGGCACTAGGAAACAGACTGAGAATGCACAGAAATAGTGTCTCCAGCAACCCGTTCCCTTGGTGCTAGATAAACGAATGTCTCTCCACTTGCTCAGTTCTGAGAGATAAGTGTGTGTGAAAGCCGTCCTTCAACTAGCTTGCTGGGAACACAAAGATTCTTTTCTGTTGCAAACTCCTTTCCATACATATAAATGGGTAGGTACTAGCTCCAACTCGGTTTTACAGTGAAAACTGCAGGAACTTCAAACCGGCACTAGGAAACAGACTGAGAATGCAGAGAAAAAGTGTCTCCTGCAACCCGTTCCCTCGGTGCTAAATGAAAGAACGTCTCTGTACCTGCTCAGTTCTGAGAGATAATTGTGTGTGAAAGCCGTCCTTCACTTAGCTTGTTGGGAACACAAAGTTTCTTTTCTGTTGCAAACTCCATTCCATACATATATACGGGAAGGAACTAGCTCCAACTCGGTTTTAAAGTGAAAACTGCAGGAACGTCAAACCGGCACTAGGAAACAGACTGAGAATGCAGAGAAATAGTGTCTCCTGCAACCCGTTCCCTTGGTGCTAGATGAACGAACGTCTCTGTACCTGCTCAGTTCTGAGAGATAAGTGTGTGTGAAAGCCGTCCTTCAACTAGCTTGTTTGGAACACAAAGTTTCTTTTCAGTTGCAAACTCCATTCTATACAAATATATGGGGAGGTACAAGCTCCAACTCGGTTTTACACTGAAAATTGCAGGAACTTCAAACCGGCACTAGGAAACAGACTGAGAATGCAGAGAAATAGTGTCTCCTGCAACCCGTTCCCTTGGTGCTAGATGAACGAACGTCTCTGTACCTGCTCAGTTCTGAGGGATAAGTGTGTGTGAAAGCCGTCCTTCACCTAGCTTGTTGGGAACACAAAGTTTCTTTTCTGTTGCAAACTCCATTCCATACAAATATATGGGGAGTTACTAGCTCCAACTCGGTTTTAAAGTGAAAACTGCAGGAACTTCAAACCGGCACTAGGAAACAGACTGAGAAAGCTGAGAAAATGTGTCTCCTGCAACCCGTTCCCTCGGTGCTAGATGAACGAACGTCTCTGTACCTGCTCAGTTCTGAGAGATAAGTGTGTGTGAAAGACGTTATACACCTAGCTTGTTGGGAACACAAAGTTTCTTTTCAGTTGCAAACTCCATTCCATAAATATATACGGAAAAGAACTAGCTCCAACTCGGTTTTACAGTGAAAACTGCAGGAACTTCAAACCGGCACTAGGAAACAGACTGAGAATGCAGAGAAAAATTGTCTCATGCTACCCGTTCACTTGGTGCTAGATGAAAGAACGTCTCTCCACTTGCTCAGTTCTGAGAGATAAGTGTGTGTGAAAGCCGTCCTTCAACTAGCTTGCTGGGAACACAAAGTTTCTTTTCAGTTGCAAACTCCATTCCATACATATAAATGGGGAGGTACTAGCTCCAACTCGGTATTACAGTGAAAACTGCAGAAACATCAAACCGGCACTAGTAAACAGACTGAGAAAGCAGAGGAAAAGTGTCACCTGCAACCCGTTCCCTTGGTGCTAGATGAACGAACGTCTCTGTACCTGCTCAGTTCTGAGGGATAAGTGTGTGTGAAAGCCGTCCTTCACCTAGCTTGTTGGGAACACAAAGTTTCTTTTCTGTTGCAAACTCCATTCCATACAAATATATGGGGAGTTACTAGCTCCAACTCGGTTTTAAAGTGAAAACTGCAGGAACTTCAAACCGGCACTAGGAAACAGACTGAGAAAGCTGAGAAAATGTCTCTCCTGCAACCCGTTCCCTCGGTGCTAGATGAACGAACGTCTCTGTACCTGCTCAGTTCTGAGAGATAAGTGTGTGTGAAAGCCGTTATACACCTAGCTTGTTGGGAACACAAAGTTTCTTTTCAGTTGCAAACTCCATTCCATAAATATATACGGAAAAGAACTAGCTCCAACTCGGTTTTAAAGTGAAAACTGCAGGAACTTCAACCCGGCACTAGGAAACAGACTGAGAATGCACAGAAATAGTGTCTCCAGCAACCCGTTCCCTTGGTGCTAGATAAACGAATGTCTCTCCACTTGCTCAGTTCTGAGAGATAAGTGTGTGTGAAAGCCGTCCTTCACCTACCTTGTTGGGAACACAAAGTTTCTTTTCTGTTGCAAACTCCTTTCCATACATATAAATGGGTAGGTACTAGCTCCAACTCGGTTTTACAGTGAAAACTGCAGGAACTTCAAACCGGCACTAGGAAACAGACTGAGAATGCAGAGAAAAAGTGTCTCCTGCAACCCGTTCCCTCGGTGCTAAATGAAAGAACGTCTCTGTACCTGCTCAGTTCTGAGAGATAATTGTGTGTGAAAGCCGTCCTTCACTTAGCTTGTTGGGAACACAAAGTTTCTTTTCTGTTGCAAACTCCATTCCATACATATATACGGGAAGGAACTAGCTCCAACTCGGTTTTAAAGTGAAAACTGCAGGAACGTCAAACCGGCACTAGGAAACAGACTGAGAATGCAGAGAAATAGTGTCTCCTGCAACCCGTTCCCTTGGTGCTAGATGAACGAACGTCTCTGTACCTGCTCAGTTCTGAGAGATATGTGTGTGTGAAAGCCGTCCTTCAACTAGCTTGTTTGGAACACAAAGTTTCTTTTCAGTTGCAAACTCCATTCTATACAAATATATGGGGAGGTACAAGCTCCAACTCGGTTTTACACTGAAAATTGCAGGAACTTCAAACCGGCACTAGGAAACAGACTGAGAATGCAGAGAAATAGTGTCTCCTGCAACCCGTTCCGTTGGTGCTAGATGAACGAACGTCTCTGTACCTGCTCAGTTCTGAGGGATAAGTGTGTGTGAAAGCCGTCCTTCACCTAGCTTGTTGGGAACACAAAGTTTCTTTTCTGTTGCAAACTCCATTCCATACAAATATATGGGGAGTTACTAGCTCCAACTCGGTTTTAAAGTGAAAACTGCAGGAACTTCAAACCGGCACTAGGAAACAGACTGAGAAAGCTGAGAAAATGTGTCTCCTGCAACCCGTTCCCTCGGTGCTAGATGAACGAACGTCTCTGTACCTGCTCAGTTCTGAGAGATAAGTGTGTGTGAAAGACGTTATACACCTAGCTTGTTGGGAACACAAAGTTTCTTTTCAGTTGCAAACTCCATTCCATAAATATATACGGAAAAGGACTAGCTCCAACTCGGTTTTACAGTGAAAACTGCAGGAACTTCAAACCGGCACTAGGAAACAGACTGAGAATGCAGAGAAAAATTGTCTCCTGCTACCCGTTCACTTGGTGCTAAATGAAAGAACGTCTCTCCACTTGCTCAGTTCTGAGAGATAAGTGTGTGTGAAAGCCATCCTTCAACTAGCTTGCTGGGAACACAAAGTTTCTTTTCAGTTGCAAACTCCATTCCATACATATAAATTGGGAGGTACTAGCTCCAACTCGGTATTACAGTGAAAACTGCAGAAACTTCAAACCGGCACTAGTAAACAGACTGAGAAAGCAGAGGAAAAGTGTCACCTGCAACCCGTTCCCTTGGTGCTAGATGAACGAACGTCTCTGTACCTGCTCTGTTCTGAGGGATAAGTGTGTGTGAAAGCCGTCCTTCACCTAGCTTGTTGGGAACACAAAGTTTCTTTTCTGTTGCAAACTCCATTCCATACAAATATATGGGGAGTTACTAGCTCCAACTCGGTTTTAAAGTGAAAACTGCAGGAATTTCAAACCGGCACTAGGAAACAGACTGAGAAAGCTGAGAAAATGTCTCTCCTGCAACCCGTTCCCTCGGTGCTAGATGAACGAACGTCTCTGTACCTGCTCAGTTCTGAGAGATAAGTGTGTGTGAAAGCCGTTATACACCTAGCTTGTTGGGAACACAAAGTTTCTTTTCAGTTGCAAACTCCATTCCATAAATATATACGGAAAAGAACTAGCTCCAACTCGGTTTTAAAGTGAAAACTGCAGGAACTTCAAACCGGCACTAGGAAACAGACTGAGAATGCACAGAAATAGTGTCTCCTGCAACCCGTTCCCTTGGTGCTAGATAAACGAATGTCTCTCCACTTGCTCAGTTCTGAGAGTTAAGTGTGTGTGAAAGCCGTCCTTCAACTAGCTTGCTGGGAACACAAAGTTTCTTTTCTGTTGCAAACTCCATTCCATACATATAAATGGGTAGGTACTAGCTCCAACTCGGTTTTACAGTGAAAACTGCAGGAACTTCAAACCGGCACTAGGAAACAGACTGAGAATGCAGAGAAAAAGTGTCTCCTGCAACCCGTTCCCTCGGTGCTAAATGAAAGAACGTCTCTGTACCTGCTCAGTTCTGAGAGATAATTGTGTGTGAAAGCCGTCCTTCACTTAGCTTGTTGGGAACACAAAGTTTCTTTTCTGTTGCAAACTCCATTCCATACATATATACGGGGAGGAACTAGCTCCAACTCGGTTTTACAGTGAAAACTGCAGGAACGTCAAACCGGCACTAGGAAACAGACTGAGAATGCAGAGAAAAAGTGTCTCCTGCAACCCGTTCCCTTGGTGCTAGATGAACGAACGTCTCTGTACCTGCTCAGTTCTGAGAGATAATTGTGTGTGAAAGCCGTCCTTCACCTAGCTTGTTGGGAACACAAAGTTTCTTTTCAGTTGCAAACCCCATTCTATACAAATATATGGGGAGGTACCAGCTCCAACACGGTTTTACAGTGAAAACTGCAGGAACTTCAAACCGGCGCTAGGAAACAGAATTAGAATGCAGAGAAAAAGTGTCTCCTGCAACCCGTTCCCTTGGTGCTAAATGAACAAACTTCTCCGTATCTGCTCAGTTCTGAGAGATAAGTGTGTGTGAAAGCCATCCTTCACCTAGCTTGTTGGGAACACAAATTTTCTTTTCAGTTGCAAACTCCATTCCATACATATATACGGGAAGGAACTAGCTCCAACTCGGTTTTACAGTGAAAACTGCAGGAACTTCAAACCGGCACTAGGAAACAGACTGAGGTAGCAGAGAAAAAGTGTCTCCTGCAACCCGTTCCCTTAGTGCTAGATAAACGAAAGTCTCTCCACTTGCTCAGTTCTGAGAGATAAGTGTGTGTGAAAGCCGTCCTTCAACTAGCTTGCTGGGAACACAAAGTTTCTTTTCAGTTGCAAACTCCATTCCATACATATAAATGGGGAGGTACTAGCTCCAACTCGGTATTACAGTGAAAACTGCAGAAACTTCAAACCGGCACTAGTAAACAGACTGAGAAAGCAGAGGAAAAGTGTCACCTGCAACCCGTTCCCTTGGTGGTAGATGAACGAACGTCTCTGTACCTGCTCTGTTCTGAGGGATAAGTGTGTGTGAAAGCCGTCCTTCACCTAGCTTGTTGGGAACACAAAGTTTCTTTTCTGTTGCAAACTCCATTCCATACAAATATATGGGGAGTTACCAGCTCCAACTCGGTTTTAAAGTGAAAACTGCAGGAACTTCAAACCGGCACTAGGAAACAGACTGAGAAAGCTGAGAAAATGTCTCTCCTGCAACCCGTTCCCTCGGTGCTAGATGAACGAACTTCTCTGTACCTGCTCAGTTCTGAGAGATAAGTGTGTGTGAAAGCCGTTATACACCTAGCTTGTTGGGAACACAAAGTTTCTTTTCAGTTGCAAACTCCATTCCATAAATATATACGGAAAAGAACTAGCTCCAACTCGGTTTTAAAGTGAAAACTGCAGGAACTTCAAACCGGCACTAGGAAACAGACTGAGAATGCACAGAAATAGTGTCTCCTGCAACCCGTTCCCTTGGTGCTAGATAAACGAATGTCTCTCCACTTGCTCAGTTCTGAGAGATAAGTGTGTGTGAAAGCCGTCCTTCAACTAGCTTGCTGGGAACACAAAGTTTCTTTTCTGTTGCAAACTCCATTCCATACATATAAATGGGTAGGTACTAGCTCCAACTCGGTTTTACAGTGAAAACTGCAGGAACTTCAAACTGGCACTAGGAAACAGACTGAGAATGCAGAGAAAAAGTGTCTCCTGCAACCCGTTCCCTCGGTGCTAAATGAAAGAACGTCTCTGTACCTGCTCAGTTCTGAGAGATAATTGTGTGTGAAAGCCGTCCTTCACTTAGCTTGTTGGGAACACAAAGTTTCTTTTCTGTTGCAAACTCCATTCCATACATATATACGGGAAGGAACTAGCTCCAACTCGGTTTTACAGTGAAAACTGCAGGAACGTCAAACCGGCACTAGGAAACAGACTGAGAATGCAGAGAAAAAGTGTCTCCTGCAACCCGTTCCCTTGGTGCTAGATGAACGAACGTCTCTGTACCTGCTCAGTTCTGAGAGATAATTGTGTGTGAAAGCCGTCCTTCACCTAGCTTGTTGGGAACACAAAGTTTCTTTTCAGTTGCAAACTCCATTCTATACAAATATATGGGGAGGTACCAGCTCCAACTCGGTTTTACACTGAAAACTGCAGGAACTTCAAACCGGCGCTAGGAAACAGAATTAGAATGCAGAGAAAAAGTGTCTCCTGCAACCCGTTCCCTTGGTGCTAAATGAACAAACTTCTCCGTATCTGCT
Source organism: Camelus dromedarius (assembly GCF_036321535.1). NCBI lineage: Eukaryota > Metazoa > Chordata > Mammalia > Artiodactyla > Camelidae > Camelus > Camelus dromedarius. The sequence continues at coordinate 34,028,644 of NC_087458.1, read as the reverse complement.
CAGTTCTGAGAGATAAGTGTGTGTGAAAGCCATCCTTCACCTAGCTTGTTGGGAACACAAATTTTCTTTTCAGTTGCAAACTCCATTCCATACATATATACGGGAAGGAACTAGCTCCAACTCGGTTTTACAGTGAAAACTGCAGGAACTTCAAACCGGCACTAGGAAACAGACTGAGGTAGCAGAGAAAAAGTGTCTCCTGCAACCCGTTCCCTTAGTGCTAGATAAACGAAAGTCTCTCCACTTGCTCAGTTCTGAGAGATAAGTGTGTGTGAAAGCCGTCCTTCACCTACCTTGTTGGGAACACAAATTTTCTTTTCAGTTGCAAACTCCATTCCATACATATAAATGAGTAGGAACTAGCTCCAACTTGGTTTTACGGTGAAAACTGCAGGAACTTCAAACCGGCACTAGGAAACAGACTGAGAAAGCAGAGAAAAAGTGTCTCCTGCAACCCTTTCCCTCGGTGCTAGATGAACGAAAGTCTCTGTACCTGCTCAGTTCTGAGAGATAAGTGTGTGTGAAAGCCGTCCTTCACCTAGCTTTTTGGGAGCACAAAGTTTCTTTTCTGTTGCAAAATCCATTCCATACAAATATATGGGGAGTTACTAGCTCCAACTCGGTTTTACAGTGAAAATTGCAGGAACTTCAAACCGGCACTAGGAAACAGACTGAGAATGCAGAGAAAAAGTGTCTCCTGCAAGCCGTTCCCTTGGTGCTAGATGAACGAACGTCCCTGTAACTGCTCAGTTCTGAGAGATAAGTGTGTGTGAAAGCCGTCCTTCAACTAGCTTGTTTGGAACACAAAGTTTCTTTTCAGTTGCAATCTCCATTCCATACATTTATATTGGGAGTTACTAGCTCAAACTTGGTTTTACAGTGAAAACTGCAGGAACTTCCACCGTCACTAGGAAACAGACTGAAAATGCAGAGAAAAAGTGTCTCCTGCAACCCGTTCCCTTGGTGCTAGATGAACGAACGTCTCTGTACCTGCTCAGTTCTGAGGGATAAGTGTGTGTGAAAGCCGTCCTTCACCTAGCTTGTTGGGAACATAAAGTTTCTTTTCTGTTGCAAACTCCATTCCATACAAATATATGGGTAGTTACTAGCTTAAACTCGGTTTTAAAGTGAAAACTGCAGGAACTTCAAACCGGCACTAGGAAACAGACTGAGAAAGCTGAGAAATTGTGTCTCCTGCAACCCGTTCCCTCGGTGCTAGATGAACGAACGTCTCTGTACCTGCTCAGTTCTGAGAGATAAGTGTGTGTGAAAGCCGTTATACACCTAGCTTGTTGGGAACACAAAGTTTCTTTTCAGTTGCAAACTCCATTCCATAAATATATACGGAAAAGAACTAGCTCCAACTCGGTTTTAAAGTGAAAACTGCAGGAACTTCAAACCGGCACTAGGAAACAGACTGAGAATACACAGAAATAGTGTCTCCTGCAACCCGTTCCCTTGGTGCTAGATAAACGAATGTCTCTCCACTTGCTCAGTTCTGAGAGATAAGTGTGTGTGAAAGCCGTCCTTCAACTAGCTTGCTGGGAAAACAAAGTTTCTTTTCAGTTGCTAAGTCCATTCCATACATATATATGGGGAGGTACTAGGTCCAACTCGGTTTTACAGTGAAAACTGCAGGAACTTCAAACCGGCACTAGGAAACAGACTGAGAAAGCATAGAAAAAGTGTCTCCTGCAACCCGTTCCCTTGGTGCTAGATGAACGAACGTCTCTGTACCTGCTCAGTTCTGAGGGATAATTGTGTTTGAAAGCCGTCCTTCACCTAGCTTGTTGGGAACACAAAGATTCTTTTCTGTTGCAAACTCCATTTCATAAAAATATATGGGTAGTTACTAGCTCCAACTCGGTTTTACAGTGAAATCTGCAGGAACTTCAACCCGGCACTAGGAAACATACTGAGAAAGCTGAGAAAAATTGTCTCCTGCAACCCGTTCCCTTGGTGCTAGATGAACGAACGTCTCTGTACCTGCTCAGTTCTGAGAGATAAGTGTGTGTGAAAGCAGTCCTTCACCAAGCTTGTTGGGAACACAAAGTTTCTTTTCAGTTGCAAACTCCATTCCATACATATATACGGGAAGGAACTAGCTCCAACTCGGTTTTACATTGAAAACTGCAAGAACTTCAAACCGGCACTAGGAAACACACTGAGAATGCAGAGAAAAAGTGTCTCCTGCAACCTGTTCCCTTGGTGCTAGATGAACGAACGTCTCTGTACCTGCTCAGTTCTGAGAGATAAGTGTGTGTGAAAGCCGTCCTTCACCTAGCTTGTTGGGAACACCAAGTTTCTTTTCTGTTGCAAACTCCATTCCATACATTTATAAGGGGATTTACTAGCTCCAACTCGGTTTTACAGTGAAAACTGCAGGAACTTCCACCGTCACTAGGAAAGAGACTGAGAATGCAGAGAAAAAGTGTCTCCTGCAACCCGTTCCCTTGATGCTAGATAAACGAACGTCTCCTCACTTGCTCAGTTCTGAGAGATAAGTGTGTGTGAAAGCCGTCCTTCACCTAGCTTGTTGGGAACACAAAGTTTCTTTTCTGTTGCAAACTCCACTCCATACAAATATATGGGGAGTTACTAGCTCCAACTCGGTTTTACAGTGAAAACTGCAGGAACATCAAACCGGCACTAGGAAACAAACTGAGAAAGCTGAGAAAAAGTGTCTCTTGCAACCCGTTCCATTGGTGCTAGATGAACGAACGACTCTGTACCTGCTCAGTTCTGAGGGATATGTGTGTGTGAAAGCCGTCTTTCACCTAGCTTGTTGGGAACACAAAGTTTCTTTTCAGTTGCAAACTCCATTCCATACAAATATATGGGGAGTTACTAGCTCCAAATCGGTTTTACAGTGAAAACTGCAGGAAGTTCAAACCGGCACTAGGAAACAGACTGAGAAAGCAGAGAAAAAGTGTCTCCTGCAACCCGTTCCCTCGGTGCTAGATGAACGAAAGTCTCTGTACCTGCTCATTTCTGAGAGATAATTGTGTGTGAAAGCCGTCCTTCACCTAGCTTGTTGGGAACACAAAGTTTCTTTTCAGTTGCAAACTCCATTCCATACATATAAATGAGTAGGAACTAGCTCCAACTCGGTTTTACAGTGAAAACTGCAGGAAATTCAAACCGGCACTAGGAAACAGACTGAGAAAGCAGAGAAAAAGTGTCTCCTGCAACCCGTTCCCTCGGTGCTAGATGAACGAACGTCTCTGTACCTGCTCAGTTCTGAGAGATAAGTGTGTGTGAACGCCGTACTTCACCTAGCTTGTTGGGAGCACAAAGTTTCTTTTCTGTTGCAAACTCCATTCCATACAAATATATGGGGAGGAACTAGCTCCAACTCGGTTTTACAGTGAAAATTGCAGGAACTTCAAACCGGCAATAGGAAACAGACTGAGAATGCAGAGAAAAACTGTCTCCTGCAAGCCGTTCACTTGGTGCTAGATGAACGAACGTCTCTGTACCTGCTCAGTTCTGAGAGATAAGTGTGTGTGAAAGCCGTCCTTCACCTAGCTTGTTTGGAACACAAAGTTTCTTTTCAGTTGCAATCTCCATTCCATATATTTATATGGGGAATTACTAGCTCAAACTCGGTTTTACAGTGAAAACTGCAGGAACTTCCACCGTCACTAGGAAACAGATTGAAAATGCAGAGAAAATGTGTCTCCTGCAACCCGTTCCCTTGGTGCTAGATAAACGAACGTCTCTCCACTTGCTCAGTTCTGAGAGATAAGTGTGTGTGAAAGCCGTCCTTCACCTAGCTTGTTGGGAACACAAAGTTTCTTTTCAGTTGCAAACTCCATTCCATACATATATACGGAAAGGGACTAGCTCCAACTCGGTTTTACAGTGAAAACTGCAGGAACTTCAAACCGGCACTAGGAAACAGACTGAGAAAGCTGAGAAAAAGTGTCTCCTGCAACCCGTTCCCTCGGTGCTAGATGAACGAACGTCTCTGTACCTGCTCAGTTCTGAGAGATAAGTGTGTGTGAAAGCCGTTATACACCTAGCTTGTTGGGAACACAAAGTTTCTTTTCAGTTGCAAACTCCATTCCATACATATATACGGAAAGGGACTAGCTCCAACTCGGTTTTACAGTGAAAACTGCAGGAACTTCATACCGGCACTAGGAAACAGACTGAGAAAGCAGAGAAAAAGTGTCTCCTGCAACCCGTTCCCTTGGTGCTAGATGAACGAACGTCTCTGTACCTGCTCAGTTCTGAGGGATAAGTGTGTGTGAAAGCCGTCCTTCAACTAGCTTGTTGGGAACACAAAGTTTCTTTTCTGTTGCAAACTCCATTCCATACATTTATAAGGGGATTTACTAGCTCCAACTCGGTTTTACAGTGAAAACTGCAGGAACTTCCACCGTCACTAGGAAAGAGACTGAGAATGCAGAGAAAAAGTGTCTCCTGCAACCCGTTCCTTTGGTGCTAGATAAACGAACGTCTCTCCACTTGCTTAGTTCTGAGAGATAAGTGTGTGTGAAAGCCGTCCTTCACCTAGCTTGTTGGGAACACAAAGTTTCTTTTCTGTTGCAAACTCCATTCCATACAAATATATGGGGAGTTACTAGCTCCAAATCGGTTTTACAGTGAAAACTGCAGGAAGTTCAAACCGGCACAAGGAAACAGACTTAGAAAGCTGAGAAAAATTGTCTACTGCAACCCGTTCCATCGGTGCTAGATGAACGAACGTCTCTGTACCTGCTCTGTTCTGAGAGATAAGTGTGTGTGAAAGCCGTCCTTCATCTAGCTTGTTGGGAACACAAAGTTTCTTTTCAGTTGCAAAATCCATTCCATACATATATACGGGAAGGAACTAGCTCCAACTCGGTTTTACAGTGAAAACTGCAGGAACTTCAAACCGGCACTAGGAAACAGACTGAGAATGCAGAGAAAAAGTGTCCCCTGCAACCCGTTCCCTTGGTGCTAGATGAACGAACGTCTCTGTACCTTCTAAGTTCTGAGAGATAAGTGTGTGTGAAAGCCGTCCTTCACCTAGTTTGTTGGGAACACAAAGTTTCTTTTCAGTTGAAAACACCATTCCATACATATATATGGGGAGGAATTAGCTCCAACTCGGTTTTACAGTGAAAACTGCAGGAACTTCCCCTGTCACTAAGAAACAGACTGAGAAAGCAGAGAAAAAGTTTTTCCTGCAACCCGTTCCCTTGGTGCTAGATAAACGAACGTCTCTCCACTTGCTCAGTTCTGAGAGATAAGTGTGTGTGAAAGCCGTCCTTCAACTAGCTTGTTGGGAACACAAAGTTTCTTTTCAGTTGCAAACTCCATTCCATACATATATACGGGAAGGAACTAGCTCCAACTCGGTTTTACAGTGAAAACTGCAGGAACTTCAAACCGGCACTAGGAAACAGACTGAGAATGCAGAGAAAAAGTGTCTCCTGCAACCCGTTCCCTTGGTGCAAGATGAACGAACGTCTCTGTACCTGCTCAGTTCTGAGAGATAAGTGTGTGTGAAAGCCGTCCTTCACCTAGCTTGTTGGGAACACAAAGTTTCTTTTCTGTTGCAAACTCCATTCCATACAAATATATGGGGAGTTACTAGCTCCAACTCGGTTTTAAAGTGAAAACTGCAGGAACTTCAAACCGGCACTAGGAAACAGACTGAGAAAGCTGAGAAAAAGTGTCTCCTGCAACCCGTTCCCTCGGTGCTAGATGAACGAACGTCTCTGTACCTGCTCAGTTCTGAGAGATAAGTGTGTGTGAACGCCGTACTTCACCTAGCTTGTTGGGAGCACAAAGTTTCTTTTCTGTTGCAAACTCCATTCCATACAAATATATGGGGAGGAACTAGCTCCAACTCGGTTTTACAGTGAAAATTGCAGGAACTTCAAACCGGCAATAGGAAACAGACTGAGAATGCAGAGAAAAACTGTCTCCTGCAAGCCGTTCCCTTGGTGCTAGATGAACGAACGTCTCTGTACCTGCTCAGTTCTGAGAGATAAGTGTGTGTGAAAGCCGTCCTTCACCTAGCTTGTTTGGAACACAAAGTTTCTTTTCAGTTGCAATCTCCATTCCATATATTTATATGGGGAATTACTAGCTCAAACTCGGTTTTACAGTGAAAACTGCAGGAACTTCCACCGTCACTAGGAAACAGATTGAAAATGCAGAGAAAATGTGTCTCCTGCAACCCGTTCCCTTGGTGCTAGATAAACGAACGTCTCTCCACTTGCTCAGTTCTGAGAGATAAGTGTGTGTGAAAGCCGTCCTTCACCTAGCTTGTTGGGAACACAAAGTTTCTTTTCAGTTGCAAACTCCATTCCATACATATATACGGAAAGGGACTAGCTCCAACTCGGTTTTACAGTGAAAACTGCAGGAACTTCAAACCGGCACTAGGAAACAGACTGAGAAAGCTGAGAAAAAGTGTCTCCTGCAACCCGTTCCCTCGGTGCTAGATGAACGAACGTCTCTGTACCTGCTCAGTTCTGAGAGATAAGTGTGTGTGAAAGCCGTTATACACCTAGCTTGTTGGGAACACAAAGTTTCTTTTCAGTTGCAAACTCCATTCCATACATATATACGGAAAGGGACTAGCTCCAACTCGGTTTTACAGTGAAAACTGCAGGAACTTCATACCGGCACTAGGAAACAGACTGAGAAAGCAGAGAAAAAGTGTCTCCTGCAACCCGTTCCCTTGGTGCTAGATGAACGAACGTCTCTGTACCTGCTCAGTTCTGAGGGATAAGTGTGTGTGAAAGCCGTCCTTCAACTAGCTTGTTGGGAACACAAAGTTTCTTTTCTGTTGCAAACTCCATTCCATACATTTATAAGGGGATTTACTAACTCCAACTCGGTTTTACAGTGAAAACTGCAGGAACTTCCACCGTCACTAGGAAAGAGACTGAGAATGCAGAGAAAAAGTGTCTCCTGCAACCCGTTCCTTTGGTGCTAGATAAACGAACGTCTCTCCACTTGCTTAGTTCTGAGAGATAAGTGTGTGTGAAAGCCGTCCTTCACCTAGCTTGTTGGGAACACAAAGTTTCTTTTCTGTTGCAAACTCCATTCCATACAAATATATGGGGAGTTACTAGCTCCAAATCGGTTTTACAGTGAAAACTGCAGGAAGTTCAAACCGGCACAAGGAAACAGACTTAGAAAGCTGAGAAAAATTGTCTACTGCAACCCGTTCCATCGGTGCTAGATGAACGAACGTCTCTGTACCTGCTCTGTTCTGAGAGATAAGTGTGTGTGAAAGCCGTCCTTCATCTAGCTTGTTGGGAACACAAAGTTTCTTTTCAGTTGCAAAATCCATTCCATACATATATACGGGAAGGAACTAGCTCCAACTCGGTTTTACAGTGAAAACTGCAGGAACTTCAAACCGGCACTAGGAAACAGACTGAGAATGCACAGAAAAAGTGTCCCCTGCAACCCGTTCCCTTGGTGCTAGATGAACGAACGTCTCTGTACCTTCTAAGTTCTGAGAGATAAGTGTGTGTGAAAGCCGTCCTTCACCTAGTTTGTTGGGAACACAAAGTTTCTTTTCAGTTGAAAACACCATTCCATACATATATATGGGGAGGAATTAGCTCCAACTCGGTTTTACAGTGAAAACTGCAGGAACTTCCCCTGTCACTAAGAAACAGACTGAGAAAGCAGAGAAAAAGTTTTTCCTGCAACCCGTTCCCTTGGTGCTAGATAAACGAACGTCTCTCCACTTGCTCAGTTCTGAGAGATAAGTGTGTGTGAAAGCCGTCCTTCAACTAGCTTGTTGGGAACACAAAGTTTCTTTTCAGTTGCAAACTCCATTCCATACATATATACGGGAAGGAACTAGCTCCAACTCGGTTTTACAGTGAAAACTGCAGGAACTTCAAACCGGCACTAGGAAACAGACTGAGAATGCAGAGAAAAAGTGTCTCCTGCAACCCGTTCCCTTGGTGCAAGATGAACGAACGTCTCTGTACCTGCTCAGTTCTGAGAGATAAGTGTGTGTGAAAGCCGTCCTTCACCTAGCTTGTTGGGAACACAAACTTTCTTTTCTGTTGCAAACTCCATTCCATACAAATATATGGGGAGTTACTAGCTCCAACTCGGTTTTAAAGTGAAAACTGCAGGAACTTCAAACCGGCACTAGGAAACAGACTGAGAAAGCTGAGAAAAAGTGTCTCCTGCAACCCGTTCCCTCGGTGCTAGATGAACGAACGTCTCTGTACCTGCTCAGTTCTGAGAGATAAGTGTGTGTGAAAGCCGTTATACACCTAGCTTGTTGGGAACACAAAGTTTCTTTTCAGTTGCAAACTCCATTCCATACATATATACGAAAAGGAACTAGCTCCAACTCGGTTTTACAGTGAAAACTGCAGGAACTTCAAACCGGCACTAGGAAACAGACTGAGAAAGCAGAGAAAAAGTGTCTCCTGCAACCCGTTCCCTTGGTGCTAGATGAACGAACGTCTCTGTACCTGCTCAGTTCTGAGGGATAAGTGTGTGTGAAAGCCGTCCTTCACCTAGCTTGTTGGGAACACAAAGTTTCTTTTCTGTTGCAAACTCCATTCCATACAAATATATGGGGAGTTACTAGCTCCAACTCGGTTTTACAGTGAAAACTGCAGGAACTTCAAACCGGCACTAGGAAACAGACTGAGAAAGCATAGAAAAATTGTCTCCTGCAACCCGTTCCCATCGTGCTAGATGAACGAACGTCTCTGTACCTGCTCAGTTCTGAGAGATAAGTGTGTGTGAAAGCAGTCCTTCACCTAGCTTGTTGGGAACACAAAGTTTCTTTTCACTTGCAAACTCCATTCCATACATATATACGGGAAGGAACTAGCTCCAACTCGGTTTTAAATTGAAAACTGCAAAAACTTCAAACCGGCACTAGGAAACACACTGAGAATGCAGAGAAAAAGTGTCTCCTGCAACCAGTTCCCTTGGTGCTAGATGAACGAACGTCTCTGTACCTGCTCAGTTCTGAGAGATAAGTGTGTGTGAAAGCCGTTATACACCTAGCTTGTTGGGAACACAAAGTTTCTTTTCAGTTGCAAACTCCATTCCATACATATATACGGAAAGGAACTAGCTCCAACTCGGTTTTACAGTGAAAACTGCAGGAACTTCAAACAGGCACTAGGAAACAGACTGAGAAAGCAGAGAAAAAGTGTCTCCTGCAAACCGTTCCCTTGGTGCTAGATGAACGAACGTCTCTGTACCTGCTCAGTTCTGAGGGATAAGTGTGTGTGAAAGCCGTCCTTCACCTAGCTTGTTGGGAACACAAAGTTTCTTTTCTGTTGCAAACTCCATTCCATACAAATATATGGGGAGTTACTAGCTCCAACTCGGTTTTACAGTGAAAACTGCAGGAACTTCAAACCGGCACTAGGAAACAGACTGAGAAAGCTGAGAAAAAGTGTCTCCTGCAACCCGTTCCCATCGTGCTAGATGAACGAACGTCTCTGTACCTGCTCAGTTCTGAGAGATAAGTGTGTGTGAAAGCAGTCCTTCACCTAGCTTGTTGGGAACACAAAGTTTCTTTTCAGTTGCAAACTCCATTCCATACATATATACGGGAAGGAAATAGCTCCAACTCGGTTTTACATAGAAAACTGCAGGAACTTCAAACCGGCACTAGGAAACAGACTGAGAATGCAGAGAAAAAGTGTCTCCTGCAACCCGTTCCCTTGGTGCTAGATGAACGAACGTCTCTGTACCTGCTCAGTTCTGAGAGATAAGTGTGTGTGAAAGCCGTCCTTCACCTAGCTTGTTGGGAACACAAAGATTCTTTTCAGTTGCAAACTCCATTCCATACATATATATGGGGAGGTACTAGCTCCAACTCGGTTTTACAGTGAAAACTGCAGGAACTTAAAACCGGCACTAGGAAACAGACTGAGAAAGCAGAGAAAAAGTGTCTCCTGCAACCCGTTCCCTTGGTGCTAGATGAACGAACGTCTCTGTACTTGCTCAGTTCTGAGGGATAAGTGTGATTGAAAGCTGTCCTTCAACTAGCTTTTGGGAACACAAAGTTTCTTTTCTGTTGCAAACTCCATTCCATACAAATATATGGGGAGTTACTAGCTCCAACTCGGTTTTACAGTGAAAACTGCAGGAACTTCAAATCAGCACTAGGAAACAGACTGAGAAAGCTGAGAAAAAGTGTCTCCTGCAACCCGTTCCCTCGGTGCTAGATGAACGAAAGTCTATGTACCTGCTCAGTTTTGAGAGATAAGTATGTGTGAAAGCCGTCCTTCACCCAGCTTGTTGGGAACACAAAGATTCTTTTCAGTTGCAAACTCCATTCCATACATATATAGGGGAAGGAACTAGCTCCAACTCGGTTTTACATTGAAAACTGCAGGAACTTCAAACCGGCACTAGGAAACAGACTGAGAATGCAGAGAAAAAGTGTCTCCTGCAACCCGTTCCCTTGGTGCTAGATGAACGAACGTCTCTGTACCTGCTCAGTTCTGAGAGATAAGTGTGTGTGAAAGCCGTCCTTCACCTAGCTTGTTGGGAACACAAAGTTTCTTTTCTGTTGCAAACTCCATTCCATACATTTATAAGGGGATTTACTAGCTCCAACTCGGTTTTACAGTGAAAACTGCAGGAACTTCCACCGTCACTAGGAAAGAGACTGAGAATGCAGAGAAAAAGTGTCTCCTGCAACCCGTTCCTTTGGTGCTAGATAAACGAACGTCTCTCCACTTGCTTAGTTCTGAGAGATAAGTGTGTGTGAAAGCCGTCCTTCACCTAACTTGTTGGGAACACAAAGTTTCTTTTCTGTTGCAAACTCCATTCCATACAAATATATGGGGAGTTACTAGCTCGAAATCGGTTTTACAGTGAAAACTGCAGGAAGTTCAAACCGGCACAAGGAAACAAACTTAGAAAGCTGAGAAAAATTGTCTACTGCAACCCGTTCCATCGGTGCTAGATGAACGAACGTCTCTGTACCTGCTCTGTTCTGAGAGATAAGTGTGTGTGAAAGCCGTCCTTCATCTAGCTTGTTGGGAACACAAAGTTTCTTTTCAGTTGCAAAATCCATTCCATACATATATACGGGAAGGAACTAGCTCCAACTCGGTTTTACAGTGAAAACTGCAGGAACTTCAAACCGGCACTAGGAAACAGACTGAGAATGCAGAGAAAAAGTGTCCCCTGCAACCCGTTCCCTTGGTGCTAGATGAACGAACGTCTCTGTACCTTCTAAGTTCTGAGAGATAAGTGTGTGTGAAAGCCGTCCTTCACCTAGTTTGTTGGGAACACAAAGTTTCTTTTCACTTGAAAACACCATTCCATACATATATATGGGGAGGAATTAGCTCCAACTCGGTTTTACAGTGAAAACTGCAGGAACTTCCACCGTCACTAAGAAACAGACTGAGAAAGCAGAGAAAAAGTTTTTCCTGGAACCCGTTCCCTTGGTGCTAGATAAACGAACGTCTCTCCACTTTCTAAGTTCTGAGAGATAAGTGTGTGTGAAAGCCGTCCTTCACCTAGCTTGTTGGGAACACAAAGTTTCTTTTCAGTTGCAAACTCCATTCCATACATATATACGGGAAGGAACTAGCTCCACCTCGGTTTTACAGTGAAAACTGCAGGAACTTCAAACCGGCACTAGGAAACAGACTGAGAATGCAGAGAAAAAGTGTCTCCTGCAACCCGTTCCCTTGGTGCAAGATGAACGAACGTCTCTGTACCTGCTCAGTTCTGAGAGATAAGTGTGTGTGAAAGCCGTCCTTCACCTAGCTTGTTGGGAACACAAAGTTTCTTTTCTGTTGCAAACTCCATTCCATACAAATATATGGGGAGTTACTAGCTCCAACTCGGTTTTAAAGTGAAAACTGCAGGAACTTCAAACCGGCACTAGGAAACAGACTGAGAAAGCTGAGAAAAAGTGTCTCCTGCAACCCGTTCCCTCGGTGCTAGATGAACGAACGTCTCTGTACCTGCTCAGTTCTGAGAGATAAGTGTGTGTGAAAGCCGTTATACACCTAGCTTGTTGGGAACACAAAGTTTCTTTTCAGTTGCAAACTCCATTCCATACATATATACGGAAAGGAACTAGCTCCAACTCGGTTTTACAGTGAAAACTGCAGGAACTTCAAACCGGCACTAGGAAACAGACTGAGAAAGCAGAGAAAAAGTGTCTCCTGCAAACCGTTCCCTTGGTGCTAGATGAACGAACGTCTCTGTACCTGCTCAGTTCTGAGGGATAAGTGTGTGTGAAAGCCGTCCTTCACCTAGCTTGTTGGGAACACAAAGTTTCTTTTCTGTTGCAAACTCCATTCCATACAAATATATGGGGAGTTACTAGCTCCAACTCGGTTTTACAGTGAAAACTGCAGGAACTTCAAACCGGCACTAGGAAACAGACTGAGAAAGCTGAGAAAAAGTGTCTCCTGCAACCCGTTCCCATCGTGCTAGATGAACGAACGTCTCTGTACCTGCTCAGTTCTGAGAGATAAGTGTGTGTGAAAGCAGTCCTTCACCTAGCTTGTTGGGAACACAAAGTTTCTTTTCAGTTGCAAACTCCATTCCATACATATATACGGGAAGGAAATAGCTCCAACTCGGTTTTACATTGAAAACTGCAGGAACTTCAAACCGGCACTAGGAAACAGACTGAGAATGCAGAGAAAAAGTGTCTCCTGCAACCCGTTCCCTTGGTGCTAGATGAACGAACGTCTCTGTACCTGCTCAGTTCTGAGAGATAAGTGTGTGTGAAAGCCGTCCTTCACCTAGCTTGTTGGGAACACAAAGATTCTTTTCAGTTGCAAACTCCATTCCATACATATATATGGGGAGGTACTAGCTCCAACTCGGTTTTACAGTGAAAACTGCAGGAACTTAAAACCGGCACTACGAAACAGACTGAGAAAGCAGAGAAAAAGTGTCTCCTGCAACCCGTTCCCTTGGTGCTAGATGAACGAACGTCTCTGTACTTGCTCAGTTCTGAGGGATAAGTGTGATTGAAAGCTGTCCTTCACCTAGCTTGTTGGGAACACAAAGTTTCTTTTCTGTTGCAAACTCCATTCCATACAAATATATGGGGAGTTACTAGCTCCAACTCGGTTTTACAGTGAAAACTGCAGGAACTTCAAATCAGCACTAGGAAACAGACTGAGAAAGCTGAGAAACAGTGACTCCTGCAACCCGTTCCCTCGGTGCTAGATGAACGAAAGTCTATGTACCTGCTCAGTTTTGAGAGATAAGTATGTGTGAAAGCCGTCCTTCACCCAGCTTGTTGGGAACACAAAGATTCTTTTCAGTTGCAAACTCCATTCCATACATATATACGGGAAGGAACTAGCTCCAACTCGGTTTTACATTGAAAACTGCAGGAACTTCAAACCGGCACTAGGAAACAGACTGAGAATGCAGAGAAAAAGTGTCTCCTGCAACCCGTTCCCTTGGTGCTAGATGAACGAACGTCTCTGTACCTGCTCAGTTCTGAGAGATAAGTGTGTGTGAAAGCCGTCCTTCACCTAGCTTGTTGGGAACACAAAGTTTCTTTTCAGTTGCAAACTCCATTCCATACATATATATGGGGAGGTACTAGCTCCAACTCGGTTTTACAGTGAAAACTGCAGGAACTTAAAACCGGCACTAGGAAACAGACTGAGAAAGCAGAGAAAAAGTGTCTCCTGCAACCCGTTCCCTTGGTGCTAGATGAACGAACGTCTCTTTACCTGCTCATTTCTGAGGGATAAGTGTGTGTGAAAGCCGTCCTTCACCTAGCTTGTTGGGAACCCAAAGTTTGTTTTATGTTGCAAACTCCATTCCATACAAATATATTGGGAGTTACTAGCTCCAACACGGTTTTACAGTGAAAACTGCAGGAACTTCAAACCGGCACTAGGAAACAGACTGAGAAAGCAGAGAAAAAGTGTCTCCTGCAACCCGTTCCCTTGGTGCTAGATGAACGAACGTCTCTGTACTTGCTCAGTTCTGAGGGATATGTGTGTTTGAAAGCCGTCCTTCACCTAGCTTGTTGGGAACACAAAGTTTCTTTTCTGTTGCAAACTCCATTCCATACAAATATATGGGGAGTTACTAGCTCCAACTCGGTTTTACAGTGAAAACTGCAGGAAGTTCAAACCGGCACTAGGAAACAGCCTGAGAATGCAGAGAAAAATTGTCTCCTCCAACCCGTTCTCTTGGTGCTAGATAAAAGAACGTCTCCCCACTTGCTCAGTTCTGAGAGATAAGTGTGTGTGAAAGCCGTCCTTCACTTAGCTTGCTGGGAACACAAAGTTTCTTTTCAGTTGCAAACTCCATTCCATACATATAAATGGGGAGGTACTAGCTCAAACTCGGTATTACAGGGAAAACTGCAGAAACTTCAAACCGGCCCTAGGAAACAGACTGAGAAAGCAGAGGAAAAGTGTCTAGTGCAACCCGTTCCCTTGGTGCTAGATGAACGAACGTCTCTCCACTTGCTCAGTTCTGAGAGATAAGTGTGTGTGAAAGCCGTGCTTCACCAAGCTTGTTGGGAACACAAAGTTTCTTTTCAGTTGCAAACTCCATTCCATACATATATATGGGGAGGTACTAGCTCCAACTCGGTTTTACAGTGAAAACTGCAGGAACTTCAAACCAGCACTAGGAAACAGACTGAGAAAGCAGAGAAAACGTGTCTCCTGCAAACCGTTCCCTTGGTGCTAGATGAACGAACGTCTCTTTACCTGCTCATTTCTGAGGGATAAGTGTGTGTGAAAGCCGTCCTTCACCTAGCTTGTTGGGAACCCAAAGTTTGTTTTCTGTTGCAAACTCCATTCCATACAAATATATTGGGAGTTACTAGCTCCAACACGGTTTTACAGTGAAAACTGCAGGAACTTCAAACCGGCACTAGGAAACAGACTGAGAAAGCTGAGAAAAAGTGTCTCCTGCAACCCGTTCCCTTGGTTCTAGATGAACGAAATTCTATGTACCTGCTCAGTTTTGAGAGATAAGTGTGTGTGAAAGCCGTCCTTCACCCAGCTTGTTGGGAACACAAAGTTTCTTTTCAGTTGCAAACTCCATTCCATACATATATACGGGAAGGAAATAGCTCCAACTCGGTTTTACATTGAAAACTGCAGGAACTTCAAACCGGCACTAGGAAACAGACTGAGAATGCAGAGAAAAAGTGTCTCCTGCAACCCGTTCCCTTGGTGCTAGATGAACGAACGTCTCTGTAAATGCTCAGTTCTGAGAGATAAGTGTGTGTGAAAGCCGCCCTTCACCAAGCTTGTTGGGAACACAAAGTTTCTTTTCAGTTGCAAACTCCATTCCATACATATATATGGGGAGGTACTAGCTCCAACTCGGTTTTACAGTGAAAACTGCAGGAACTTCAAACCAGCACTAGGAAACAGACTGAGAAAGCAGACAAAACGTGTCTCCTGCAACCCGTTCCCTTGGTGCTAGATGAACGAACGTCTATTTACCTGCTCATATCTGAGGGATAAGTGTGTGTGAAAGCCGTCCTTCACCTAGCTTGTTGGGAACCCAAATTTTGTTTTCTGTTGCAAACTCCATTCCATACAAATATATTGGGAGTTACTAGCTCCAACACGGTTTTACAGTGAAAACTGCAGGAACTTCATACCGGCACTAGGAAACAGACTGAGAAAGCTGAGAAAAAGTGTATCCTGCAACCCGTTCCCTCGGTGCTAGATGAACGAAAGTCTATGTACCTGCTCAGTTTTGAGAGATAAGTGTGTGTGAAAGCCGTACTTCACCCAGCTTGTTGGGAACACAAAGTTTCTTTTCAGTTGCAAACTCCATTCCATACATATATACGGGAAGGAACTAGCTCCAACTCGGTTTTACATTGAAAACTGCAGGAACTTCAAAACGGCACTAGGAAACAGACTGAGAATGCAGAGAAAAAGTGTCTCCTGCAAAACGTTCCCTTGGTGCTAGATGAACGAACGTCTCTGTACCTGCTCAGTTCTGAGAGATAAGTGTGTGTGAAAGCCGTCCTTCACCTAGCTTGTTGGGAACACAAAGTTCCTTTTCAGTTGCAAACTCCATTCCATACATATATATGGGGAGGTACTAGCTCCAACTCGGTTTTACAGTGAAAACTGCAGGAACTTCAAACCGGCAGTAGGAAACAGACTGAGAAAGCAGAGAAAAAGTGACTCATGCAAACCGTTCTCTTGGTGCTAGATAAACGAACGTCTCTTACTTGCTCAGTTCTGAGGGATATGTGTGTGTGAAAGCCGTCCTTCACCTAGCTTGTTGGGAACACAAAGTTTCTTTTCAGTTGCAAACTCCATTCCATACAAATATATGGGGAGTTACTAGCTCCAAATCGGTTTTACAGTGAAAACTGCAGAAAGTTCAAACCGGCACTAGGAAACAGACTGAGAAAGCAGAGGAAATGTGTCTAGTGCAACCCGTTCCCTTGGTGCTAGATAAACGAACGTCTCTCCACTTGCTCAGTTCTGAGAGATAAGTGTGTGTGAAAGCCGTGCTTCACCAAGCTTGTTGGGAACACAAAGTTTCTTTTCAGTTGCAAACTCCATTCCATACATATATATGGGGAGGTACTAGCTCCAACTCGGTTTTACAGTGAAAACTGCAGGAACATCAAACCAGCACTAGGAAACAGACTGAGAAAGCAGAGAAAACGTGTCTCCTGCAAACCGTTCCCTTGGTGCTAGATGAACGAACGTCTCTTTACCTGCTCATTTCTGAGGGATAAGTGTGTGTGAAAGCCGTCCTTCACCTAGCTTGTTGGGAACCCAAAGTATGTTTTCTGTTGCAAACTCCATTCCATACAAATATATTGGGAGTTACAAGCTCCAACACGGTTTTACATTGAAAACTGCAGGAACTTCAATCCGGCACTAGGAAACAGACTGAGAAAGCTGAGAAAAATTTTCTCCTGCAACCCGTTCCCTTGGTGCTAGATAAAAGAACGTCTCTCCACTTGCTCAGTTCTGAGAGATAAGTGTGTGTGAAAGCCGTCCTTCACTTAGCTTGCTGGGAACACAAAGTTTCTTTTCAGTTGCAAACTCCATTCCATACATATAAATGGGGAGGTACTAGCTCAAACTCGGTATTACAGTGAAAACTGCAGAAACTTCAAACCGGCACTAGGAAACAGACTGAGAAAGCAGAGGAAAAGTGTCTAGTGCAACCCATTCCCTTGGTGCTAGATAAACGAACTTCTCTCCACTTGCTCAGTTCTGAGAGATAAGTGTGTGTGAAAGCCGTGCTTCACCAAGCTTGTTGGGAACACAAAGTTTCTTTTCAGTTGCAAACTCCATTCCATACATATATATGGGGAGGTACTAGCTCCAACTCGGTTTTACAGTGAAAACTGCAGGAACATCAAACCAGCACTAGGAAACAGACTGAGAAAGCAGAGAAAACGTGTCTCCTGCAACCCGTTCCCTTGGTGCTAGATGAACGAACGTCTCTTTACCTGCTCATTTCTGAGGGATAAGTGTGTGTGAAAGCCGTCCTTCACCTAGCTTGTTGGGAACCCAAAGTATGTTTTCTGTTGCAAACTCCATTCCATACAAATATATTGGGAGTTACTAGCTCCAACACGGTTTTACAGTGAAAACTGCAGGAACTTCAAACCGGCACTAGGAAACAGACTGAGAAAGCTGAGAAAAAGTTTCTCCTGCAAACCGTTCCCCTTGTGCTAGATGAACGAACGTCTCTGTACCTGCTCAGTTCTGAGGGATAAGTGTGTGTGAAAGCCGTCCTTCACCTAACTTGTTGGGAACACAAAGTTTCTTTTCAGTTGCAAACTCCATTCCATACATATATACGGGAAGGAATTAGCTCCAACTCGGTTTTACATTGAAAACTGCATGAACTTCAAACCGGCACTAGGAAACAGACTGAGAATGCAGAGAAAAAGTGTCTCCTGTAACCCGTTCCATTGGTGCTAGATGAACGAACGTCTATGTACCTGCTCAGTTCTGAGAGATAAGTGTGTGTGAAAGCCGTCCTTCACCTAGCTTGCTGGGAACACAAAGTTTCTTTTCAGTTGCAAACTCCATTCCATACATATAAATGGTGAGGTACTAGCTCCAACTCGGTATTACAGTGAAAACTGCAGAAACTTCAAACCGGCCCTAGGAAACAGACTGAGAAAGCAGAGGAAAAGTGTCTCCTGCAACCCGTTCCCTTGGTGCTAGATGAACGAACGTCTCTCCACATGCTCAGTTCTGAGAGATAAGTGTGTGTGAAAGCCGTGCTTCACCAAGCTTGTTGGGAACACAAAATTTCTTTTCAGTTACAAACTCCATTCCATACATATATATGGGGAGGTACTAGCTCCAACTCGGTTTTACAGTGAAAACTGCAGGAACTTCAAAACAAAACTAGGAAACAGACTGAGAAAGCAGAGAAAACGTGTCTCCTGCAAACCGTTCCCTTGGTGCTAGATGAACGAACGTCTCTTTACCTGCTCATTTCTGAGGGATAAGTGTGTGTGAAAGCCGTCCTTCACCTAGCTTGTTGGGAACCCAAAGTTTGTTTTCTGTTGCAAACTCCATTCCATACAAATATATTGGGAGTTACTAGCTCCAACACGGTTTTACAGTGAAAACTGCAGGAACTTCAAACCGGCACTAGGAAACAGACTGAGAAAGCTGAGAAAAAGTGTCTCCTGCAACCCGTTCCCTTGGTTCTAGATGAACGAAATTCTATGTACCTGCTCAGTTTTGAGAGATAAGTGTGTGTGAAAGCCGTCCTTCACCCAGCTTGTTGGGAACACAAAGTTTCTTTTCAGTTGCAAACTCCATTCCATACATATATACGGGAAGGAAATAGCTCCAACTCGGTTTTACATTGAAAACTGCAGGAACTTCAAACCGGCACTAGGAAACAGACTGAGAATGCAGAGAAAAAGTGTCTCCTGCAACCCGTTCCCTTGGTGCTAGATGAACGAACGTCTCTGTACCTGCTCAGTTCTGAGAGATAAGTGTGTGTGAAAGCCGCCCTTCACCAAGCTTGTTGGGAACACAAAGTTTCTTTTCAGTTGCAAACTCCATTCCATACATATATATGGGGAGGTACTAGCTCCAACTCGGTTTTACAGTGAAAACTGCAGGAACTTCAAACCAGCACTAGGAAACAGACTGAGAAAGCAGACAAAACGTGTCTCCTGCAACCCGTTCCCTTGGTGCTAGATGAACGAACGTCTATTTACCTGCTCATATCTGAGGGATAAGTGTGTGTGAAAGCCGTCCTTCACCTAGCTTGTTGGGAACCCAAATTTTGTTTTCTGTTGCAAACTCCATTCCATACAAATATATTGGGAGTTACTAGCTCCAACACGGTTTTACAGTGAAAACTGCAGGAACTTCATACCGGCACTAGGAAACAGACTGAGAAAGCTGAGAAAAAGTGTATCCTGCAACCCGTTCCCTCGGTGCTAGATGAACGAAAGTCTATGTACCTGCTCAGTTTTGAGAGATAAGTGTGTGTGAAAGCCGTACTTCACCCAGCTTGTTGGGAACACAAAGTTTCTTTTCAGTTGCAAACTCCATTCCATACATATATACGGGAAGGAACTAGCTCCAACTCGGTTTTACATTGAAAACTGCAGGAACTTCAAAACGGCACTAGGAAACAGACTGAGAATGCAGAGAAAAAGTGTCTCCTGCAAAACGTTCCCTTGGTGCTAGATGAACGAACGTCTCTGTACCTGCTCAGTTCTGAGAGATAAGTGTGTGTGAAAGCCGTCCTTCACCTAGCTTGTTGGGAACACAAAGTTCCTTTTCAGTTGCAAACTCCATTCCATACATATATATGGGGAGGTACTAGCTCCAACTCGGTTTTACAGTGAAAACTGCAGGAACTTCAAACCGGCAGTAGGAAACAGACTGAGAAAGCAGAGAAAAAGTGACTCATGCAAACCGTTCTCTTGGTGCTAGATAAACGAACGTCTCTTACTTGCTCAGTTCTGAGGGATATGTGTGTGTGAAAGCCGTCCTTCACCTAGCTTGTTGGGAACACAAAGTTTCTTTTCAGTTGCAAACTCCATTCCATACAAATATATGGGGAGTTACTAGCTCCAAATCGGTTTTACAGTGAAAACTGCAGAAAGTTCAAACCGGCACTAGGAAACAGACTGAGAAAGCAGAGGAAATGTGTCTAGTGCAACCCGTTCCCTTGGTGCTAGATAAACGAACGTCTCTCCACTTGCTCAGTTCTGAGAGATAAGTGTGTGTGAAAGCCGTGCTTCACCAAGCTTGTTGGGAACACAAAGTTTCTTTTCAGTTGCAAACTCCATTCCATACATATATATGGGGAGGTACTAGCTCCAACTCGGTTTTACAGTGAAAACTGCAGGAACATCAAACCAGCACTAGGAAACAGACTGAGAAAGCAGAGAAAACGTGTCTCCTGCAAACCGTTCCCTTGGTGCTAGATGAACGAACGTCTCTTTACCTGCTCATTTCTGAGGGATAAGTGTGTGTGAAAGCCGTCCTTCACCTAGCTTGTTGGGAACCCAAAGTATGTTTTCTGTTGCAAACTCCATTCCATACAAATATATTGGGAGTTACAAGCTCCAACACGGTTTTACATTGAAAACTGCAGGAGCTTCAATCCGGCACTAGGAAACAGACTGAGAAAGCTGAGAAAAATTTTCTCCTGCAACCCGTTCCCTTGGTGCTAGATAAAAGAACGTCTCTCCACTTGCTCAGTTCTGAGAGATAAGTGTGTGTGAAAGCCGTCCTTCACTTAGCTTGCTGGGAACACAAAGTTTCTTTTCAGTTGCAAACTCCATTCCATACATATAAATGGGGAGGTACTAGCTCAAACTCGGTATTACAGTGAAAACTGCAGAAACTTCAAACCGGCACTAGGAAACAGACTGAGAAAGCAGAGGAAAAGTGTCTAGTGCAACCCATTCCCTTGGTGCTAGATAAACGAACTTCTCTCCACTTGCTCAGTTCTGAGAGATAAGTGTGTGTGAAAGCCGTGCTTCACCAAGCTTGTTGGGAACACAAAGTTTCTTTTCAGTTGCAAACTCCATTCCATACATATATATGGGGAGGTACTAGCTCCAACTCGGTTTTACAGTGAAAACTGCAGGAACATCAAACCAGCACTAGGAAACAGACTGAGAAAGCAGAGAAAACGTGTCTCCTGCAACCCGTTCCCTTGGTGCTAGATGAACGAACGTCTCTTTACCTGCTCATTTCTGAGGGATAAGTGTGTGTGAAAGCCGTCCTTCACCTAGCTTGTTGGGAACCCAAAGTATGTTTTCTGTTGCAAACTCCATTCCATACAAATATATTGGGAGTTACTAGCTCCAACACGGTTTTACAGTGAAAACTGCAGGAACTTCAAACCGGCACTAGGAAACAGACTGAGAAAGCTGAGAAAAAGTTTCTCCTGCAAACCGTTCCCCTTGTGCTAGATGAACGAACGTCTCTGTACCTGCTCAGTTCTGAGGGATAAGTGTGTGTGAAAGCCGTCCTTCACCTAACTTGTTGGGAACACAAAGTTTCTTTTCAGTTGCAAACTCCATTCCATACATATATACGGGAAGGAATTAGCTCCAACTCGGTTTTACATTGAAAACTGCATGAACTTCAAACCGGCACTAGGAAACAGACTGAGAATGCAGAGAAAAAGTGTCTCCTGTAACCCGTTCCATTGGTGCTAGATGAACGAACGTCTATGTACCTGCTCAGTTCTGAGAGATAAGTGTGTGTGAAAGCCGTCCTTCACCTAGCTTGCTGGGAACACAAAGTTTCTTTTCAGTTGCAAACTCCATTCCATACATATAAATGGTGAGGTACTAGCTCCAACTCGGTATTACAGTGAAAACTGCAGAAACTTCAAACCGGCCCTAGGAAACAGACTGAGAAAGCAGAGGAAAAGTGTCTCCTGCAACCCGTTCCCTTGGTGCTAGATGAACGAACGTCTCTCCACATGCTCAGTTCTGAGAGATAAGTGTGTGTGAAAGCCGTGCTTCACCAAGCTTGTTGGGAACACAAAATTTCTTTTCAGTTACAAACTCCATTCCATACATATATATGGGGAGGTACTAGCTCCAACTCGGTTTTACAGTGAAAACTGCAGGAACTTCAAAACAAAACTAGGAAACAGACTGAGAAAGCAGAGAAAAAGTGTCTCCTGCAAACCGTTCCCTTGGTGCTAGATGAACGAACGTCTCTGTACCTGTTCAGTTCTGAGGGATAAGTGTGTGTGACAGCCGTCTTTCACCTAGCTTGTTGGGAACACAAAGTTTGTTTTCTGTTGCAAACTCCATTCCATACAAATATATGGGGAGTTACTAGCTCCAACTCGGTTTTACAGTGAAAACTGCAGGAACTTCAAACAGGCACTAGGAAATAGACTGAGAAAACTGAGAATAAGTGTCTCCTGCAACCCGTTCCCCTGGTGCTAGATGAACGAACGTCTCTGTACCTGCTCAGTTCTGAGAGATAAGTGTGTGTGAAAGCCGTCCTTCACCTAGCTTATAGGGAACACAAAGTTTTTTTTCTGTTGCAAACTCCATTCCATACATATATATGGGAAGGAACTAGCTCCAACTCGGTTTTACATTGAAAACTGCAGGAACTTCAAACCGGCACTAGGAAACAGACTGAGAATGCAGAGAAAAAGTGTCTCCTGCAACCCGTTCCCTTGGTGCTAGATGAACGAACGTCTCTGTACCTGCTCAGTTCTGAGAGATAAGTGTGTGTGAAAGCCGTCCTTCACCTAGCTTGTTGGGAACACAAAGTTTCTTTTCTGTTGCAAACTCCATTCCATACAAATATATGGGGAGTTACTAGCTCCAACTCGGTTTTACAGGGAAAACTGCAGGAACTTCAAATCAGCACTAGGAAACAGACTGAGAAAGCTGAGAAAAAGTGTCTCCTGCAACCCGTTCCCTCGGTGCTAGATGAACGAAAGTCTATGTCTCTGCTCAGTTTTGAGAGATAAGTGTGTGTGAAAGCCGTCCTTCACCCAGCTTGTTGGGAACACAAAGTTTCTTTTCAGTTGCAAACTCCATTCCATACATATATACGGGAAGGAACTAGCTCCAACTCTGTTTTACATTGAAAACTGCAGGAACTTCAAAACGGCACTAGGAAACAGACTGAGAATGCAGAGAAAAAGTGTCTCCTGCAAACCGTTCCCTTGGTGCTAGATGAACGAACGTCTCTGTACCTGCTCATTTCTGAGAGATAAATGTGTGTGAAAGCCGTCCTTCACCTAGCTTGTTGGGAACACAAAGTTTCTTTTCAGTTGCAAACACCGTTCCATACATATATATGGGGAGGTACTAGCTCCAACTCGATTTTACAGTGAAAACTACAGGATCTTCAAACCGGCACTAGGAAACAGACTGAGAAAGCTGAGAAAAATTGTCTCCTGCAAACCGTTCCCTTGGTGCTAGATGAACGAACGTCTCTGTACCTGCTCAGTTCTGAGGGATAAGTGTGTGTGAAAGCCGTCCTTCACCTAGCTTGTTGGGAACACAAAGATTGTTTTCTGTTGCAAACTCCATTCCATACAAATATATGGGGAGTTACTTGTTGCAACTCGGTTTTACATTGAAAACTGCAGGAACTTCCAACCGGCACTAGGAAACAGACTGAGAATGCAGAGAAAAAGTGTCTCCTGCAAACCGTTCCCTTGGTGCTAGATGAACGAACGTCTCTGTACCTGCTCAGTTCTGAGGGATAAGTGTGTGTGAAAGCCGTCCTTCACCTAGCTTGTTGGGAACACAAAGATTGTTTTCTGTTGCAAACTCCATTCCATACAAATATATGGGGAGTTACTTGTTGCAACTCGGTTTTACATTGAAAACTGCAGGAACTTCCAACCGGCACTAGGAAACAGACTGAGAATGCAGAGAAAAAGTGTCTCCTGCAACCCGTTCCCTTGGTGCTAGATGAACGAACGTCTCTGTACCTGCTCAGTTCTGAGAGATAAGTGTGTGTGAAAGCCGTCCTTCACCTAGCTTGTTGGGAACACAAAGTTTCTTTTCAGTTGCAAACACCGTTCCATACATATATATGTGGAGGTACAAGCTCCAACACGGTTTTACAGTGAAAACTGCAGGAACTTCAAACCGGCACTAGGAAACAGACTGAGAAAGCTGAGAAAAAGTGTCTCCTGCAACCCGTTCCCTTGGTGCTAGATGAACGAACGTCTCTGTACCTGCTCAATTCTGAGGGATAAGTGTGTGTGAAAGCCGTCATTCACCAAGCTTGTTGGGAACGCAAAGTTTCTTTTCTGTTGCAAACTCCTTTCCATACAAATATATGGGGAGTTACTAGCTCCAACTCGGTTTTACAGTGAAAACTGCAGGAACTTCAAACCGGCACTAGGAAACAGACTGAGAAAGCAGAGAAAAAGTGTCTCCTGCAACCCGTTCCCTTGTTGCTAGATGAACGAACGTCTCTCCACTTCCTCAGTTCTGAGAGATAAGTGTGTCTGAAAGCCGTCCTTCACCTAGCTTGTTGGGAACACAAAGTTTCTTTTCTGTTGCAAACTCCATTCCATACATATATATGGGGAGGTACAAGCTCCAACTCGGTTTTACAGTGAAAACTGCAGGAACTTCAAACCGGCACTAGGAAACAGACTGAGAATGCAGAGAAAATGTGTCTCCTGCTAGCCGTTCCCTTGGTGCTAGATTAACAATCGTCTCTGTACCTGCTCAGTTCTGAGAGATAAGTGTGTTTGAAAGCCGTCCTTCACCTAGCTTGCTGGGAACACAAAGTTACTTTTCAGTTGCAAACTCCATTCCATACATTTATATGGGGAGATACTAGCTCCAACTCGGTTTTACAGTGAAAACTGCAGGAACTTCAAACCGGCACTAGGAAACAGACTGAGAAAGCTGAGAAAAAGTGTCTCCTGCAACCCGTTCCCTCGGTGCTAGATGAACGAACGTCTCTGTACCTGCTCAGTTCTGAGAGATAATTGTGTCTGAAAGCCGATATACACCTAGCTTGTTGGGAACACATAGTTTCTTTTCAGTTGCAAACTCCATTCCATACATATATACGGAAAGGAACTAGCTCCAACTCGGTTTTACAGTGAAAACTGCAGGAACTTCAAACCGGCACTAGGTAACAGACTGAGAATGCAGAGAAAAATTGTCTCCTGCAACCCGTTCCCTTGGTGCTACATGAAAGAACGTCTCTCAACTTCCTCAGGTCTGAGAGATAAGTGTGTGTGAAAGCCGTCCTTCACCTAGCTTGTTGGGAACACAAAGTTTCTTTTCAGTTGCAAACTCCATTCCATACAAATATATGGGGAGTTAATAGCTCCAACTCGGTTTTACAAAGAAATCTGCAGGAAGTTCAAACCGGCACTAGGAAACAGACTGAGAAAGCTGAGAAAATGTGTCTCCTGCAACCCGTTCCCTTGGTGCTAGATGAACGAACGTCTCTGTACCTGCTCAGTTCTGAGGGATAAGTGTGTGTTAAAGCCGTCCTTCACCTAGCTTGTTGGGAACACAAAGTTTCTTTTCTGTTGCAAACTCCATTCCATACAAATATATGGGGAGTTACTAGCTCCAACTCGGTTTTACAGTGAAAACTGCAGGAAGTTCAAACAGGCACTAGGAAACAGACTGAGAAAGCTGAGAAAAAGTTTCTCCTGCAACAGATTCCCCTGGTGCTAGATGAACGAACGTCTCTGTACCTGCTCAGTTCTGAGGGATAAGTGTGTGTGAAAGCCGTACTTCACCTAGCTTGTTGGGAACACAAAGTTTCTTTTTAGTTGCAAACTCCATTCCATACATATATACGGGAAGGAACTAGCTCCAACTCGGTTTTACATTGAAAACTGCAGGAACTTCAAACCGGCACTAGGAAACAGACTGAGAATGCAGAGAAAAAGTGTCTCCTGTAACCCGTTCCCTTGGTGCTAGATGAACGAACGTCTCTGTACCTGCTCAGTTCTGAGAGATAAGTGTGTGTGAAAGCCGTCCTTCACCTAGCTTGCTGGGAACACAAAGTTTCTTTTCAGTTGCAAACTCCATTCCATACATATAAATGGTGAGGTACTAGCTCAAACTCAGTATTACAGTGAAAACTGCAGGAACTTCAAACCGGCACTAGGAAACAGAGTAGAAAGCAGAGAAAAAGTGTCTCCTGCAACCCGTTCCCTTGGTGCTAGATGAACGAACGTCTCTGTACATGCTCAGTTCTGGGGGATAAGTGTGTGTGAAAGCCGTCCTTCACCTAGCTTGTTGGGAACACAAAGTCTCTTTTCTGTTGCAAACTCCATTCCATACAAATATATGGGGAGTTAATAGCTCCAACTCGGTTTTACATTGAAAACTGCAGGAAGTTCAAACAGGCACTAGGAAACAGACTGAGAAAGCTGAGAAAAAGTTTCTCCTGCAACCGGTTCCCGTGGTGCTAGATGAACGAACGTCTCTGTACCTGCTGAGTTCTGAGGGATAAGTGTGTGTGAAAGCCGTCCTTCACCTAGCTTGTTGGGAACACAAAGTTTCTTTTCAGTTGCAAACTCCATTCCATACATATATACGGGAAGGAACTAGCTCCAACTCGGTTTTACATTGAAAACTGCAGGAACTTCAAACCGGCACTAGGAAACAGACTGAGAATGCAGAGAAAAAGTGTCTAGTGTAACCCGTTCCCTTGGTGCTAGATGAACGAACGTCTCTGTACCTGCTCAGTTCTGAGAGATAAGTGTGTGTGAAAGCCGTCGTTCACCTAGCTTGCTGGGAACACAAAGTTTCTTTTCAGTTGCAAACTCCATTCCATACATATAAATGGTGAGGTACTAGCTCCAACTCAGTATTACAGTGAAAACTGCAGGAACTTCAAACCGGCACTAGGAAACAGACTAGAAAGCAGAGAAAAAGTGTCTCCTGCAACCCGTTCCCTTGGTGCTAGATGAACGAACGTCTCTGTACCTGCTCAGTTCTGGGGGATAAGTGTGTGGGAAAGCCGTCCTTCACCTAGCTTGTTGGGAACACAAAGTTTCTTTTCTGTTGCAAACTCCATTCCATACAAATATATGGGGAGTTAATAGCTCCAACTCGGTTTTACAGTGAAAACTGCAGGAACTTCAAACCGGCACTAGGAAACAGACTAGAAAGCAGAGAAAAAGTGTCTCCTGCAACCCGTTCCCTTGGTGCTAGATGAACGAACGTCTCTGTACCTGCTCAGTTCTGAGAGATAAGTGTGTGTGAAAGCCGTCCTTCACCTAGCTTGTTGGGAACACAAAGTTTCTTTTCAGTTGCAAACTCCATTCCATACATATATACGGGAAGGAACTAGCTCCAACTCGGTTTTACCTTGAAAACTGCAGGAACTTCAAACCGGCACTAGGAAACAGACTGAGAATGCAGAGAAAAAGTGTCTCCTGCAAACCGTTCCCTTGGTGCTAGATGAACGA
Source organism: Camelus dromedarius (assembly GCF_036321535.1). Lineage (NCBI taxonomy): Eukaryota > Metazoa > Chordata > Mammalia > Artiodactyla > Camelidae > Camelus > Camelus dromedarius. Next base: position 34,001,287 of record NC_087458.1, on the reverse strand, counting down.
ACGTCTCTGTACCTGCTCAGTTCTGAGAGATAAATGTGTGTGAAAGCCGTCCTTCACCTAGCTTGTTGGGAACACAAAGTTTCTTTTCAGTTGCAAACACCGTTCCATACATATATATGGGGAGGTACTAGCTCCAACTCGATTTTACAGTGAAAACTACAGGATCTTCAAACCGGCACTAGGAAACAGACTGAGAAAGCTGAGAAAAATTGTCTCCTGCAAACCGTTCCCTTGGTGCCAAATGAACGAACTTCTCTGTACCTGCTCAGTTCTGAGGGATAAATGTGTGTGAAAGCCGTCCTTCACCTAGCTTGTTGGGAACACAAAGATTGTTTTCTGTTGCAAACTCCATTCCATACAAATATATGGGGAGTTACTAGTTCCAACACGGTTTTACATTGAAAACTGCAGGAACTTCCAACCGGCACTAGGAAACAGACTGAGAATGCAGAGAAAAAGTGTCTCCTGCAACCCGTTCCCTTGGTGCTAGATGAACGAATGTCTCTGTACCTGCTCAGTTCTGAGAGATAAGTGTGTGTGAAAGCCGTCCTTCACCTAGCTTGTTGGGAACAAAAAGTTTCTTTTCAGTTGCAAACACCGTTCCATACATATATATGTGGAGGTACTAGCTCCAACACGGTTTTACAGTGAAAACTGCAGGAACTTCAAACCGGCACTAGGAAACAGACTGAGAAAGCTGAGAAAAAGTGTCTCCTGCAACCCGTTCCCTTGGTGCTAGATGAACGAACGTCTCTGTACCTGCTCAATTCTGAGGGATAAGTGTGTGTGAAAGCCGTCATTCACCTAGCTTGTTGGGAAAACAAAGTTTCTTTTCTGTTGCAAACTCCGTTCCATACAAATATATGGGGAGTTACAAGCTCCAACTCGGTTTTACAGTGAAAACTGCGGGAACTTCAAACCGGCACTAGGAAACAGACTGAGAATGCAGAGAAAAAGTGTCTCCTGCAACCCGTTCCCTTGGTGCTAGATGAACGAATGTCTCTGTACCTGCTCAGTTCTGAGAGATAAGTGTGTGTGAAAGCCGTCCTTCACCTAGCTTGTTGGGAACACAAAGTTTCTTTTCAGTTGCAAACACCGTTCCATACATATATATGTGGAGGTACTAGCTCCAACACGGTTTTACAGTGAAAACTGCAGGAACTTCAAACCGGCACTAGGAAACAGACTGAGAAAGCTGAGAAAAAGTGTCTCCTGCAACCCGTTCCCTTGGTGCTAGATGAACGAACGTCTCTGTACCTGCTCAATTCTGAGGGATAAGTGTGTGTGAAAGCCGTCATTCACCTAGCTTGTTGGGAAAACAAAGTTTCTTTTCTGTTGCAAACTCCGTTCCATACAAATATATGGGGAGTTACAAGCTCCAACTCGGTTTTACAGTGAAAACTGCGGGAACTTCAAACCGGCACTAGGAAACAGACTGAGAAAGCTGAGAAAAAGTGTCTCCTGCAACACGTTCCCTTGGTGCTAGATGAACGAACGTCTCTGTACCTGCTCAGTTCTGAGAGATAAGTATGTGTGAAAGCCGTGCTTCACCTAGCTTGTTGGGAACACAAAGTTTCTTTTCAGTTGCAAACTCCATTCCATACATATATACGGAAAGGAACTAGCTCCAACTCGGTTTTACAGTGAAAACTGCGGGAACTTCAAACCGGCACTAGGAAACAGACTGAGAAAGCTGAGAAAAAGTGTCTCCTGCAACCCGATCCCTTGGTTCTAGATGAACGAACGTCTCTGTACCTGCTCAGTTCTGAGGGACATGTGTGTGTGAAAGCCGTACTTCACCTAGCTTGTTGGGAACACAAAGTTTCTTTTCAGTTGCAAACTCCATTCCATACAAATATATGGGGAGTTACTAGCTCCAACTCGGTTTTACTGTGAAAACTGCTGGAAGTTCAAACCGGCACTAGGAAACAGACTGAGAAAGCTGAGAAAAAGTGTCTCCTGCAACCCGTTCCATCGGTGCTAGATGAACGAACTTCTCTGTACCTGCTCAGTTCTGAGAGATAAGTGTGTGTGAAAGCCGTTCTTCACCTAGCTTGTTGGGAACACAAAGTTTCTTTTCAGTTGCAAACTCCATTCCATACATATATACGGAAAGGAACTAGCTCCAAATCGGTTTTACAGTGAAAACTGCAGGAACTTCAAACCGGCACTAGGAAACAGACTGAGAATGCAGAGAAAAACTGTCTCCTGTACCCCGTTCCCTTGGTGCTAGATGAACGAACGTCTCTGTACCTGCTCAGTTCTGAGAGATAAGTGTGTGTGAAAGCCGTCCTTCACCTAGCTTGTTGGGAACACAAAGTTTCTTTTCAGTTGCAAACTCCATTCCATACATATATATGGGGAGGTACTAGTTCCAACTCGGTTTTACAGTGAAAACTGCAGGAACTTCAAACCGGTACTAGGAAACAGACTGAGAAAGCAGAGAAAAAGTGTCTCCTGCAACCCGTTCCCTTGTTGCTAGATGAACGAACGTCTCTCCACTTCCTCAGTTCTGAGAGATAAGTGTGTCTGAAAGCCGTCCTTCACCTAGATTGTTGGGAACACAAAGTTTCTTTTCTGTTGCAAACTCCATTCCATACATATATATGGGGAGGTACAAGCTCCAACTCGGTTTTACAGTGAAAACTGCAGGAACTTCAAACCGGCACTAGGAAACAGACTGAGAATGCAGAGAAAAAGTGTCTCCTGCTAGCCGTTCCCTTGGTGCTAGATTAACAAACGTCTCTGTACCTGCTCAGTTCTGAGAGATAAGTGTGTGTGAAAGCCGTCCTTCACCTAGCTTGCTGGGAACACAAAGTTACTTTTCAGTTGCAAACTCCATTCCATACATTTATATGGGGAGATACTAGCTCCAACTCGGTTTTACAGTGAAAACTGCAGGAACTTCAAACAGGCACTAGGAAACAGACTGAGAAAGCTGAGAAAAAGTGTCTCCTGCAACCCGTTCCCTCGGTGCTAGATGAACGAACGTCTCTGTACCTGCTCAGTTCTGAGAGATAATTGTGTCTGAAAGCCGATATACACCTAGCTTGTTGGGAACACATAGTTTCTTTTCAGTTGCAAACTCCATTCCATACATATATACGGAAAGGAACTAGCTCCAACTCGGTTTTACAGTGAAAACTGCAGGAACTTCAAACCGGCACTAGGTAACAGACTGAGAATGCAGAGAAAAATTGTCTCCTGCAACCCGTTCCCTTGGTGCTACATGAAAGAACGTCTCTCAACTTCCTCAGGTCTGAGAGATAAGTGTGTGTGAAAGCCGTCCTTCACCTAGCTTGTTGGGAACACAAAGTTTCTTTTCTGTTGCAAACTACATTCCATACAAATATATGGGGAGTTAATAGCTCCAACTCGGTTTTACAAAGAAATCTGCAGGAAGTTCAAACCGGCACTAGGAAACAGACAGAGAAAGCTGAGAAAATGTGTCTCCTGCAACCCGTTCCCTTGGTGCTAGATGAACGAACGTCTCTGTACCTGCTCAGTTCTGAGGGATAAGTGTGTGTTAAAGCCGTCCTTCACCTAGCTTGTTGGGAACACAAAGTTTCTTTTCTGTTGCAAACTCCATTCCATACAAATATATGGGGAGTTACTAGCTCCAACTCGGTTTTACAGTGAAAACTGCAGGAAGTTCAAACAGGCACTAGGAAACAGACTGAGAAAGCTGAGAAAATGTTTCTCCTGCAACAGATTCCCCTGGTGCTAGATGAACGAACGTCTCTGTACCTGCTCAGTTCTGAGGGATAAGTGTGTGTGAAAGCCGTACTTCACCTAGCTTGTTGGGAACACAAAGTTTCTTTTTAGTTGCAAACTCCATTCCATACATATATACGGGAAGGAACAAGCTCCAACTCGGTTTTACATTGAAAACTGCAGGAACTTCAAACCGGCACTAGGAAACAGACTGAGAATGCAGAGAAACAGTGTCCCCTGCAACCCGTTCCCTTGGTGCTAGATGAACGAACGTCTCTGTACCTGCTCAGTTCTGAGGGATAAGTGTGTGTGAAAGCCGTACTTCACCTAGCTTGTTGGGAACACAAAGTTTCTTTTCTGTTGCAAACTCCATTCCATACAAATATATGGGGAGTTAATAGCTCCAACTAGGTTTTACAAATAAAACTGCAGGAAGTTCAAACCGGCACTAGGAAACAGACTGAGAAAGCTGAGAAAATGTGTCTCCTGCAAACCGTTCCCTTGGTGCTAGATGAACGAACGTCTCTGTACCTGCTCAGTTCTGAGGGTTAAGTGTGTGTGAAAGCCGTCCTTCACCTAGCTTGTTGGGAACACGAAGGTTCTTTTCTGTTGCAAACTCCATTCCATACAAATATATTGGGAGTTACTAGCTCCAACTCGGTTTTACAGAGAAAACTGCAGGAAGTTCAAACCGGCACTAGGAAACAGACTGAGAAAGCTGAGCAAAAGTTTCTCCTGCAACCGGTTCCCTTGGTGCTAGATGAACGAACGTCTCTGTACCTGCTCAGTTCTGAGGGATAAGTGTGTGTGAAAGCCGTCCTTCACCTAGCTTGTTGGGAATACAAAGTTTCTTTTCAGTTGCAAACTCCATTCCATACATATATACGGGAAGGAACTAGCTCCAACTCGGTTTTACATTGAAAACTGCAGGAACTTCAAACCGGCACTAGGAAACAGACTGAGAATGCAGAGAAAAAGTGTATCCTGTAACCCGTTCCCTTGGTGCTAGATGAACGAACGTCTCTGTACCTGCTCAGTTCTGAGAGATAAGTGTGTGTGAAAGCCGACCTTCACCTAGCTTGCTGGGAACACAAAGTTTCTTTTCAGTTGCAAACTCCATTCCATACATATAAATGGTGAGGTACTAGCTCCAACTCAGTATTACAGTGAAAACTGCAGGAACTTCAAACCGGCACTAGGAAACAGACTAGAAAGCAGAGATAAAGTGTCTCATGCAACCCGTTCCCTTGGTGCTAGATGAACGAACGTCTCTGTACCTGCTCAGTTCTGGGGGATAAGTGTGTGTGAAAGCCGTCATTCACCTAGCTTGTTGGGAACACAAAGTTTCTTTTCTGTTGCAAACTCCATTCCATACAAATATATGGGGAGTTACTAGCTCCAACTCGGTTTTACAGTGAAAACTGCAGGAAGTTCAAACCGGCACTAGGAAACAGACTGAGAAAGCTGAGAAAAAGTGTCTCCTGCAACCCGTTCCATCGGTGCTAGATGAACGAACTTCTCTGTACCTGCTCAGTTCTGAGAGATAAGTGTGTGTGAAAGCCGTCCTTCACCTAGCTTGTTGGGAACACAAAGTTTCTTTTCAGTTGCAAACTCCATTCCATACATATATACGGAAAGGAACTAGCTCCAAATCGGTTTTACAGTGAAAACTGCAGGAACTTCAAACAGGCACTAGGAAACAGACTGAGAATGCAGAGAAAAAGTGTCTCCTGCACCCCGTTCCCTTGGTGCTAGATGAACGAACGTCTCTGTACCTGCTCAGTTCTGAGAGATAAGTGTGTGTGAAAGCCGTCCTTCACCTAGCTTGTTGGGAACACAAAGTTTCTTTTCAGTTGCAAACTCCATTCCATACATATATATGGGGAGGAACTAGTTCCAACTCGGTTTTACAGTGAAAACTGCAGGAACTTCAAACCGGTACTAGGAAACAGACTGAGAAAGCAGAGAAAAAGTGTCTCCTGCAACCCGTTCCCTTGGTGCTAGATGAACGAACGTCTCTCCACTTCCTCAGTTCTGAGAGATAAGTGTGTCTGAAAGCCGTCCTTCACCTAGCTTGTTGGGAACACAAAGTTTCTTTTCTGTTGCAAACTCCATTCCATACATATATATGGGGAGGTACAAGCTCCAACTCGGTTTTACAGTGAAAACTGCAGGAACTTCAAACCGGCACTAGGAAACAGACTGAGAATGCAGAGAAAAAGTGTCTCCTGCAACCCGTTCCCTTGGTGCTACATGAAAGAACGTCTCTCAACTTCCTCAGGTCTGAGAGATAAGTGTGTGTGAAAGCCGTCCTTCACCTAGCTTGTTGGGAACACAAAGTTTCTTTTCTGTTGCAAACTCCATTCCATACAAATATATGGGGAGTTAATAGCTCCAACTCGGTTTTACAAAGAAAACTGCAGGAAGTTCAAACCGGCACTAGGAAACAGACTGAGAAAGCTGAGAAAATGTGTCTCCTGCAACCCGTTCCCTTGGTGCTAGATGAACGAACGTCTCTGTACCTGCTCAGTTCTGAGGGATAAGTGTGTGTTAAAGCCGTCCTACACCTAGCTTGTTGGGAACACAAAGTTTCTTTTCTGTTGCAAACTCCATTCCATACAAATATATGGGGAGTTACTAGCTCCAACTCGGTTTTACTGTGAAAACTGCAGGAAGTTCAAACCGGCACTAGGAAACAGACTGAGAAAGCTGAGAAAAAGTGTCTCCTGCAACCCGTTCCATCGGTGCTAGATGAACGAACTTCTCTGTACCTGCTCAGTTCTGAGAGATAAGTGTGTGTGAAAGCCGTCCTTCACCTAGCTTGTTGGGAACACAAAGTTTCTTTTCAGTTGCAAACTCCATTCCATACATATATACGGAAAGGAACTAGCTCCAAATCGGTTTTACAGTGAAAACTGCAGGAACTTCAAACCGGCACTAGGAAACAGACTGAGAATGCAGAGAAAAAGTGTCTCCTGTACCCCGTTCCCTTGGTGCTAGATGAACGAACGTCTCTGTACCTGCTCAGTTCTGAGAGATAAGTGTGTGTGAAAGCCGTCCTTCACCTAGCTTGTTGGGAACACAAAGTTTCTTTTCAGTTGCAAACTCCATTCCATACATATATATGGGGAGGTACTAGTTCCAACTCGGTTTTACAGTGAAAACTGCAGGAACTTCAAACCGGTACTAGGAAACAGACTGAGAAAGCAGAGAAAAAGTGTCTCCTGCAACCCGTTCCCTTGTTGCTAGATGAACGAACGTCTCTCCACTTCCTCAGTTCTGAGAGATAAGTGTGTCTGAAAGCCGTCCTTCACCTAGATTGTTGGGAACACAAAGTTTCTTTTCTGTTGCAAACTCCATTCCATACATATATATGGGGAGGTACAAGCTCCAACTCGGTTTTACAGTGAAAACTGCAGGAACTTCAAACCGGCACTAGGAAACAGACTGAGAATGCAGAGAAAAAGTGTCTCCTGCTAGCCGTTCCCTTGGTGCTAGATTAACAAACGTCTCTGTACCTGCTCAGTTCTGAGAGATAAGTGTGTGTGAAAGCCGTCCTTCACCTAGCTTGCTGGGAACACAAAGTTACTTTTCAGTTGCAAACTCCATTCCATACATTTATATGGGGAGATACTAGCTCCAACTCGGTTTTACAGTGAAAACTGCAGGAACTTCAAACAGGCACTAGGAAACAGACTGAGAAAGCTGAGAAAAAGTGTCTCCTGCAACCCGTTCCCTCGGTGCTAGATGAACGAACGTCTCTGTACCTGCTCAGTTCTGAGAGATAATTGTGTCTGAAAGCCGATATACACCTAGCTTGTTGGGAACACATAGTTTCTTTTCAGTTGCAAACTCCATTCCATACATATATACGGAAAGGAACTAGCTCCAACTCGGTTTTACAGTGAAAACTGCAGGAACTTCAAACCGGCACTAGGTAACAGACTGAGAATGCAGAGAAAAATTGTCTCCTGCAACCCGTTCCCTTGGTGCTACATGAAAGAACGTCTCTCAACTTCCTCAGGTCTGAGAGATAAGTGTGTGTGAAAGCCGTCCTTCACCTAGCTTGTTGGGAACACAAAGTTTCTTTTCTGTTGCAAACTACATTCCATACAAATATATGGGGAGTTAATAGCTCCAACTCGGTTTTACAAAGAAATCTGCAGGAAGTTCAAACCGGCACTAGGAAACAGACAGAGAAAGCTGAGAAAATGTGTCTCCTGCAACCCGTTCCCTTGGTGCTAGATGAACGAACGTCTCTGTACCTGCTCAGTTCTGAGGGATAAGTGTGTGTTAAAGCCGTCCTTCACCTAGCTTGTTGGGAACACAAAGTTTCTTTTCTGTTGCAAACTCCATTCCATACAAATATATGGGGAGTTACTAGCTCCAACTCGGTTTTACAGTGAAAACTGCAGGAAGTTCAAACAGGCACTAGGAAACAGACTGAGAAAGCTGAGAAAAAGTTTCTCCTGCAACAGATTCCCCTGGTGCTAGATGAACGAACGTCTCTGTACCTGCTCAGTTCTGAGGGATAAGTGTGTGTGAAAGCCGTACTTCACCTAGCTTGTTGGGAACACAAAGTTTCTTTTTAGTTGCAAACTCCATTCCATACATATATACGGGAAGGAACAAGCTCCAACTCGGTTTTACATTGAAAACTGCAGGAACTTCAAACCGGCACTAGGAAACAGACTGAGAATGCAGAGAAATAGTGTCCCCTGCAACCCGTTCCCTTGGTGCTAGATGAACGAACGTCTCTGTACCTGCTCAGTTCTGAGGGATAAGTGTGTGTGAAAGCCGTCCTTCACCTAGCTTGTTGGGAACACAAAGTTTCTTTTCTGTTGCAAACTCCATTCCATACAAATATATGGGGAGTTAATAGCTCCAACTCGGTTTTACAAATAAAACTGCAGGAAGTTCAAACCGGCACTAGGAAACAGACTGAGAAAGCTGAGAAAATGTGTCTCCTGCAAACCGTTCCCTTGGTGCTAGATGAACGAACGTCTCTGTACCTGCTCAGTTCTGAGGGTTAAGTGTGTGTGAAAGCCGTCCTTCACCTAGCTTGTTGGGAACACGAAGGTTGTTTTCTGTTGCAAACTCCATTCCATACAAATATATTGGGAGTTACTAGCTCCAACTCGGTTTTACAGAGAAAACTGCAGGAAGTTCAAACCGGCACTAGGAAACAGACTGAGAAAGCTGAGAAAAAGTTTCTCCTGCAACCGGTTCCCTTGGTGCTAGATGAACGAACGTCTCTGTACCTGCTCAGTTCTGAGGGATAAGTGTGTGTGAAAGCCGTCCTTCACCTAGCTTGTTGGGAATACAAAGTTTCTTTTCAGTTGCAAACTCCATTCCATACATATATACGGGAAGGAACTAGCTCCAACTCGGTTTTACATTGAAAACTGCAGGAACTTCAAACCGGCACTAGGAAACAGACTGAGAATGCAGAGAAAAAGTGTATCCTGTAACCCGTTCCCTTGGTGCTAGATGAACGAACGTCTCTGTACCTGCTCAGTTCTGAGAGATAAGTGTGTGTGAAAGCCGACCTTCACCTAGCTTGCTGGGAACACAAAGTTTCTTTTCAGTTGCAAACTCCATTCCATACATATAAATGGTGAGGTACTAGCTCCAACTCAGTATTACAGTGAAAACTGCAGGAACTTCAAACCGGCACTAGGAAACAGACTAGAAAGCAGAGATAAAGTGTCTCATGCAACCCGTTCCCTTGGTGCTAGATGAACGAACGTCTCTGTACCTGCTCAGTTCTGGGGGATAAGTGTGTGTGAAAGCCGTCATTCACCTAGCTTGTTGGGAACACAAAGTTTCTTTTCTGTTGCAAACTCCATTCCATACAAATATATGGGGAGTTACTAGCTCCAACTCGGTTTTACAGTGAAAACTGCAGGAAGTTCAAACCGGCACTAGGAAACAGACTGAGAAAGCTGAGAAAAAGTGTCTCCTGCAACCCGTTCCATCGGTGCTAGATGAACGAACTTCTCTGTACCTGCTCAGTTCTGAGAGATAAGTGTGTGTGAAAGCCGTCCTTCACCTAGCTTGTTGGGAACACAAAGTTTCTTTTCAGTTGCAAACTCCATTCCATACATATATACGGAAAGGAACTAGCTCCAAATCGGTTTTACAGTGAAAACTGCAGGAACTTCAAACAGGCACTAGGAAACAGACTGAGAATGCAGAGAAAAAGTGTCTCCTGCACCCCGTTCCCTTGGTGCTAGATGAACGAACGTCTCTGTACCTGCTCAGTTCTGAGAGATAAGTGTGTGTGAAAGCCGTCCTTCACCTAGCTTGTTGGGAACACAAAGTTTCTTTTCAGTTGCAAACTCCATTCCATACATATATATGGGGAGGAACTAGTTCCAACTCGGTTTTACAGTGAAAACTGCAGGAACTTCAAACCGGTACTAGGAAACAGACTGAGAAAGCAGAGAAAAAGTGTCTCCTGCAAACCGTTCCCTTGGTGCTAGATGAACGAACGTCTCTCCACTTCCTCAGTTCTGAGAGATAAGTGTGTCTGAAAGCCGTCCTTCACCTAGCTTGTTGGGAACACAAAGTTTCTTTTCTGTTGCAAACTCCATTCCATACATATATATGGGGAGGTACAAGCTCCAACTCGGTTTTACAGTGAAAACTGCAGGAACTTCAAACCGGCACTAGGAAACAGACTGAGAATGCAGAGAAAAAGTGTCTCCTGCAACCCGTTCCCTTGGTGCTACATGAAAGAACGTCTCTCAACTTCCTCAGGTCTGAGAGATAAGTGTGTGTGAAAGCCGTCCTTCACCTAGCTTGTTGGGAACACAAAGTTTCTTTTCTGTTGCAAACTCCATTCCATACAAATATATGGGGAGTTAATAGCTCCAACTCGGTTTTACAAAGAAAACTGCAGGAAGTTCAAACCGGCACTAGGAAACAGACTGAGAAAGCTGAGAAAATGTGTCTCCTGCAACCCGTTCCCTTGGTGCTAGATGAACGAACGTCTCTGTACCTGCTCAGTTCTGAGGGATAAGTGTTTGTTAAAGCCGTCCTACACCTAGCTTGTTGGGAACACAAAGTTTCTTTTCTGTTGCAAACTCCATTCCATACAAATATATGGGGAGTTACTAGCTCCAACTCGGTTTTACAGTGAAAACTGCAGGAAGTTCAAACAGGCACTAGGAAACAGACTGAGAAAGCTGAGAAAAAGTTTCTCCTGCAACCGGTTCCCCTGGTGCTAGATGAACGAACGTCTCTGTACCTGCTCAGTTCTGAGGGATAAGTGTGTGTGAAAGCCGTACTTCATCTAGCTTGTTGGGAACACAAAGTTTCTTTTTAGTTGCAAACTCCATTCCATACATATATACGGGAAGGAACTAGCTCCAACTCGGTTTTACATTGAAAACTGCAGGAACTTCAAACCGGCACTAGGAAACAGACTGAGAATGCAGAAAAATAGTGTCCCCTGCAATCCGTTCCCTTGGTGCTAGATGAACGAACGTCTCTGTACCTGCTCAGTTCTGAGGGATAAGTGTGTGTGAAAGCCGTCCTTCACCTAGCTTGTTGGGAACACAAAGTTTCTTTTCAGTTGCAAACTCCATTCCATACAAATATATGGGGAGTTAATAGCTCCAACTCGGTTTTACAAAGAAAACTGCAGGAAGTTCAAACCGGCACTAGGAAACAGACTGAGAAAGCTGAGAAAAAGTGTCTCCTGCAAACCGTTCCCTTGGTGCTAGATGAACGAACGTCTCTGTACCTGCTCAGTTCTGAGGGATAAGTGTGTGTGAAAGCCGTCCTTCACCTAGCTTGTTGGGAACACGAAGGTTCTTTTCTGTTGCAAACTCCATTCCATACAAATATATTGGGAGTTACTAGCTCCAACTCGGTTTTACAGAGAAAACTGCAGGAAGTTCAAACCGGCACTAGGAAACAGACTGAGAAAGCTGAGAAAAAGTTTCTCCTGCAACCGGTTCCCCTGGTGCTAGATGAACGAACGTCTCTGTACCTGCTCAGTTCTGAGGGATAAGTGTGTGTGAAAGCCGTCCTTCACCTAGCTTGTTGGGAACACAAAGTTTCTTTTCAGTTGCAAACTCCATTCCATACATATATACGGGAAGGTACTAGCTCCAACTCGGTTTTACTATGAAAACTGCAGGAACTTCAAACCGGCACTAGGAAACAGACTGAGAATGCAGAGAAAAAGTGTCTCCTGTAACCCGTTCCCTTGGTGCTAGATGAACGAACGTCTCTGTACCTGCTCAGTTCTGAGAGATAAGTGTGTGTGAAAGCCGTCCTTCACCTAGCTTGCTGGGAACACAAAGTTTCTTTTCAGTTGCAAACTCCATTCCATACATATAAATGGTGAGGTACTAGCTCCAACTCAGTATTACAGTGAAAACTGCAGGAACTTCAAACCGGCACTAGGAAACAGACTAGAAAGCAGAGAAAAAGTGTCTCCTGCAACCCGTTCCCTTGGTGCTAGATAAACGAACGTCTCTGTACCTGCTCATTTCTGGGGGATAAGTGTGTGTGAAAGCCGTCATTCACCTAGCTTGTTGGGAACACAAAGATTCTTTTCTGATGCAAACTCCATTCCATACAATTATATGGGGAGTTAATAGCTCCAACTCGGTTTTACAGTGATAACTGCAGGAAGATCAAACCGGCACTAGGAAACAGACTGAGAAAGCTGAGAAAAAGTGTCTCCTGCAACCCGTTCCCTCGGTGCTAGATGAACGAACGTCTCTGTACCTGCTCAGTTCTGAGAGATAAGTGTGTGTGAAAGCCGTCCTTCACCTAGCTTGTTGGGAACACAAAGTTTCTTTTCAGTTGCAAACTCCATTCCATACATATATACGGGAAGGAACTATCTCCAACTCGGTTTTACATTGAAAACTGCAGGAACTTCTAACCGGCACTAGGAAACAGACTGAGAATGCAGAGAAAGAGTGTTTCCTGCAACCCGTTCCTTGGTGCTAGATGAACGAACGTCTCTGTACCTGCTCAGTTCTGAGAGATAAGTGTGTGTGAAAGCCGTCCTTCACCTAGCTTGTTGGGAACACAAAGTTTCTTTTCAGTTGCAAACACCGTTCCATACATATATATGGGGAGGTACTAGCTCCAACTCGGTTTTACAGTGAAAACTACAGGATCTTCAAACCGGCACTAGGAAACAGACTGAGAAAGCTGAGAAAAATTGTCTCCTGCAACCCGTTCCCTTGGTGCTAGATGAACGAACGTCTCTGTACCTGCTCAGTTCTGAGGGATAAGTGTGTGTGAAAGCCGTCCTTCAACTAGCTTGTTGGGAACACAAAGTTTCTTTTCTGTTGCAAACTCCATTCCATACAAATATATGGGGAGTTACTAGCTCCAACTCGGTTTTACAGTGAAAACTGCAGGAACTTCAAACCGGCACTAGGAAACAGACTGAGAAAGCTGAGAATAAGTGTCTCCTGCAACCCGTTCCCTCGGTGCTAGATGAACGAAAGTCTATGTACATGCTCAGTTCTGAGAGATAAGTGTGTGTGAAAGCCGTCCTTCACCCAGCTTGTTGGGAACACAAAGTTTCTTTTCAGTTGCAAACTCCATTCCATACATATAAATGGGGAGGTACTAGCTCCAACTCGGTATTACAGAGAAAACTGCAGAAACTTCAAACCGGCACTAGGAAACAGAATGAGAAAGCAGAGGAAAAGTGTCTCCTGCAACCCGTTCCCTTGGTGCTAGAAGAACGAACGTCTCTCCACTTGTTCAGTTCTGAGAGATAAGTGTGTGTGAAAGCCGTACTTCACCTACCTTGTTGGGAACACAAAGTTTCTTTTCAGTTGCAAACTCCATTCCATACATATATACGGAAAGGAACTAGCTCCAACTCGGTTTTACAGTGAAAACTGCAGGAACTTCAAACCGGCACTAGGAAACAGACTGAGAATGCAGAGAAAAATTGTCTCCTGCAACCCGTTCCCTTGGTGCTAGTTGAAAGATCGTCTCTCTACCTGCTCAGTTCTGAGAGAAAATTGTGTGTGAAAGCCGTCCTTCACCTAGCTTGTTGGGAAAACAAAGTTTCTTTTCAGTTGCAAACTCCATTCCATACATATATATGGGGAGGAACTAGTTCCAACTCGGTTTTACAGTGTAAACTGCAGGAACTTCAAACCGGTACTAGGAAACAGACTGAGAAAGCAGAGAAAAAGTGTCTCCTGCAACCCGTTCCCTTGGTGCTAGATGAACGAACGTCTCTCCACTTCCTCAGTTCTGAGAGATAATTTTGTGTGAAAGCCGTCCTTCACCTAGCTTGTTGGGAACACAAAGTTTCTTTTCAGTTGCAAACACCGTTCCATACATATATATGGGGAGGTACAAGCTCCAACTCGGTTTTACAGTGAAAACTACAGGATCCTCAAACCGGCACTAGGAAACAGACTGAGAAAGCTGAGAAAAAGTGTCTCCTGCAACCCGTTCCATCGGTGCTAGATGAACGAACGTCTCTGTACCTGCTCAGTTCTGAGAGATAAGTGTGTGTGAAAGCCGTCCTTCACCTAGCTTGTTGGGAACACAAAGTTTCTTTTCAGTTGCAAACTCCATTCCATACATATATACGGGAAGGAACTATCTCCAACTCGGTTTTACATTGAAAACTGCAGGAACTTCAAACCGGCACTAGGAAACAGACTGAGAATGCAGAGAAAGAGTGTCTCCTGCAACCCGTTCCCTCGGTGCTAGATGAACGAAAGTCTATGTACATGCTCAGTTCTGAGAGATAAGTGTGTGTGAAAGCCGCACTTCACCCAGCTTGTTGGGAACACAAAGTTTCTTTTCAATTGCAAACTCCATTCCATACATATAAATGGGGAGGTAGTAGCTCCAACACGGTATTACAGAGAAAACTACAGAAACATCAAACCGGCACTAGGAAACAGAATGAGAAAGCAGAGGAAAAGTGTCTCATGCAACCCGTTCCCTTGGTGCTAGAAGAACGAACGTCTCTCCACTTGTTCAGTTCTGAGAGATAAGTGTGTGTGAAAGCCGTATTTCACCTAGCTTGTTGGGAACACATAGTTTCTTTTCAGTTGCAAACTCCATTCCATACATATATACGGAAAGGAACTAGCTCCAACTCGGTTTTACAGTGAAAACTGCAGGAACTTCAAACCGGCACTAGGAAACAGACTGAGAATGCAGAGAAAAATTGTCTCCTGCAACCCGTTCCCTTGGTGCTAGTTGAAAGATCGTCTCTGTACCTGCTCAGTTCTGAGAGATAATTGTGTGTGAAAGCCGTCCTTCACCTAGCTTGTTGGGAAAACAAAGTTTCTTTTCAGTTGCAAACTCCATTCCATACATATATATGGGGAGGAACGAGTTCCAACTCGGTTTTACAGTGTAAACTGCAGGAACTTCAAACCGGTACTAGGAAACAGACTGAGAAAGCAGAGAAAAAGTGTCTCCTGCAACCCGTTCCCTTGGTGCTAGATGAACGAACGTCTCTCCACTTCCTCAGTTCTGAGAGATAATTGTGTGTGAAAGCCGTCCTTCACCTAGCTTGTTGGGAACACAAAGTTTCTTTTCAGTTGCAAACACCGTTCCATAAATATATATGGGGTGGTACTAGCTCCAACTCGGTTTTACAGTGAAAACTACAGGATCTTCAAACCGGCACTAGGAAACAGACTGAGAAAGCAGAGAAAAAGTGTCTCCTGCAACCCGTTCCCTTGGTGCTAGATGAACGAACGTCTCTGTACCTGCTCAGTTCTGAGAGATAAGTGTGTGTGAAAGCCGTCCTTCACCTAGCTTGTTGGGAACACAAAGTTTCTTTTCAGTTGCAAACTCCATTCCATACATATATACGGGAAGGAACTATCTCCAACTCGGTTTTACATTGAAAACTGCAGGAA
The DNA here is from genome assembly GCF_036321535.1 of Camelus dromedarius. Taxonomy (NCBI): domain Eukaryota; kingdom Metazoa; phylum Chordata; class Mammalia; order Artiodactyla; family Camelidae; genus Camelus; species Camelus dromedarius. Next base: position 33,985,688 of record NC_087458.1, on the reverse strand, counting down.
CTTCAAACCGGCACTAGGAAACAGACTGAGAATGCAGAGAAAGAGTGTTTCCTGCAAACCGTTCCTTGGTGCTAGATGAACGAACGTCTCTGTACCTGCTCAGTTCTGAGAGATAAGTGTGTGTGAAAGCCGTCCTTCAACTAGCTTGTTGGGAACACAAAGTTTCTTTTCTGTTGCAAACTCCATTCCATACAAATATATGGGGAGTTACTAGCTCCAACTCGGTTTTACAGTGAAAACTGCAGGAACTTCAAACCGGCACTAGGAAACAGACTGAGAAAGCTGAGAATAAGTGTCTCCTGCAACCCGTTCCCTCGGTGCTAGATGAACGAAAGTCTATGTACATGCTCAGTTCTGAGAGTTATGTGTGTGTGAAAGCCGTCCTTCACCCAGCTTGTTGGGAACACAAAGTTTGTTTTCAGTTGCAAACTCCATTCCATACATATAAATGGGGAGGTACTAGCTCCAACTCGGTATTACAGAGAAAACTGCAGAAACTTCAAACCGGCACTAGGAAACAGAATGAGAAAGCAGAGGAAAAGTGTCTCCTGCAACCCGTTCCCTTGGTGCTAGAAGAACGAACGTCTCTCCACTTGTTCAGTTCTGAGAGATAAGTGTGTGTGAAAGCCGTACTTCACCTAGCTTGTTGGGAACACAAAGTTTCTTTTCAGTTGCAAACTCCATTCCATACATATATACGGAAAGGAACTAGCTCCAACTCGGTTTTACAGTGAAAACTGCAGGAACTTCAAACCGGCACTAGGAAACAGACTGAGAATGCAGAGAAAGAGTGTCTCCTGCAACCCGTTCCCTTGGTGCTAGTTGAAAGATCGTCTCTGTACCTGCTCAGTTCTGAGAGATAATTGTGTGTGAAAGCCGTCCTTCACCTAGCTTGTTGGGAAAACAAAGTTTCTTTTCAGTTGCAAACTCCATTCCATACATATATACGGAAAGGAACTAGCTCCAAATCGGTTTTACAGTGAAAACTGCAGGAACTTCAAACCGGCACTAGGTAACAGACTGAGAATGCAGAGAAAAATTGTCTCCTGCAACCCGTTCCCTTGGTGCTTGATAAACGAACGTCTCTCCACTTGCTCAGTTCTGAGAGATAAGTGTGTGTGAAAGCCGTCCTTCACCTAGCTTGCTGGGAACACAAAGTTTCTTTTCTGTTTCAAACTCCATTCCATACATTTATATGGGGAGTTACTAGCTCCAATTCGGTTTTACAGTGAAAACTGCAGGAAATTCCACCGTCACTAGGAAACAGACTGAGAATGCAGAGAAAAAGTGTCTCCTGCAACCCGTTCCCTTGGTGCTAGATAAACGAAAGTCTCTCCACTTGCTCAGTTCTGAGAGATAAGTGTGTGTGAAAGCCGTCCTTCACCTAGCTTGCTGGGAACACAAAGTTTCTTTTCAGTTGCAAACTCCATTCCATACATATATACGGGAAGGAACTAGCTCCAACTCGGTTTTACAGTGAAAACTGCAGGAACTTCAAACCGGCACTAGGAAATAGACTGAGAATGCAGAGAAAAATTGTCTCCTGCAACCCGTTCCCTTGGTGCTAGATGAACGAACGTCTCTGTACCTGCTCAGTTCTGAGAGATAAGTGTGTGTGAAAGCCGTCCTTCACCTAGCTTGTTGGGAACACAAAGTTTCTTTTCAGTTGCAAATTCCATTCCATACATATATATGGGAAGGGACTAGCTCCAACTCCGTTTTACAGTGAAAACTGCAGGAACTTCAAACCGGCACTAGGAAACAGACTGAGAAAGCAGAGAAAAAGTGTCTCCTGCAACCCGTTCCCTCGGTGGTAGATGAACGAACGTCTCTGTACCTGCTCAGTTCTGAGAGATAAGTGTGTGTGAAAGCCGTCCTTCACCTAGCTTGTTGGGAACACAAAGTTTCTTTTCAGTTGCAAACCCCATTCAATAAATATATACGGGAAGGAACTAGCTCCAACTCAGTTTTACAGTGAAAACTGCAGGAACTTCAAACCGGCACTAGGAAACAGACTGAGAATGCAGAGAAAAAGTGTCTCCTGCAACCCGTTTCCTTGGTGCTAGATGAACGAAAGTCTCTCCACTTCCTCAGTTCTGAGAGATAATTGTGTGTGAAAGCCGTCCTTCACCTAGCTTGTTGGGAACACAAAGTTTCTTTTCTGTTGCAAACTCCATTCCATACATATATATGGGGAGGTACAAGCTCCAACTCGGTTTTACAGTGAAAACTGCAGGAACTTCAAACCGGCACTAGGAAACAGACTGAGAAAGCTGAGAAAAACTGTCTCCTGCAACCCGTTCCATCGGTGCTAGATGAACGAACGTCTCTGTACCTGCTCAGTTCTGAGAGATAAGTGTGTGTGAAAGCCGTCCTTCACCTAGCTTGTTGGGAACACAAAGTTTCTTTTCAGTTGCAAACTCCACTCCATACTTATATACAGGAAGGAACTAGCTCCAAGTCGTTTTTACAGTGAAAACTGCAGGAACTTCAAACCGGCACTAGGAAATAGACTGAGAATGCAGAGAAAAAGTGTCTCCTGCAACCCGTTCCCTTGGTGCTAGATGAACTAACGTCTCTTTACCTCCTCAGTTCTGAGAGATAAGTGTGTGTGAAAGCCGTCCTTCACCTAGCTTGTTGGGAACACAAAGTTTCTTTTCAGTTGCAAACTCCATTCCATACATATATATGGGGAGGAACTAGTTCCAACTCGGTTTTACAGTGAAAACTGCAGGAACTTCAAACCGGTACTAGGAAACAGACTGAGAAAGCAGAGAAAAAGTGTCTCCTGCAACCCGTTCCCTTGGTGCTAGATGAACGAACGTCTCTCCACTTCCTCTGTTCTGAGAGATAATTGTGTGTGAAAGCCGTGCTTCACCGAGCTTGTTGGGAACACAAAGTTTCTTTTCTGTTGCAAACTCCATTCCATACATATATATGGGGAGGTACTAGCTCCAACTCGGTTTTACAGTGAAAACTACAGGAACTTAAAACCGGCACTAGGAAACAGACTGAGAATGCAGAGAAAAAGTGTCTCCTGCTAGCCGTTCCGTTGGTGCTAGATGAACGAACGTCTCTGAACCTGCTCAGTTCTGAGAGATAAGTGTGTGTGAATGCCGTCCTTCACCTAGCTTGCTGGGAACACAAAGTTTCTTTTCAGTTGAAACTCCATTCCATACATATATATGGGGAGTTACTAGCTCCAACTCGGTTTTACAGTGAAAACTGCAGGAACTTCATACCGGCACTAGGAAACAGACTGAGAAAGCTGAGAAAAAGTGTCTCCTGCAACCCGTTCCCTCGGTGGTAGATGAACGAACGTCTCTGTACCTGCTCAGTTCTGAGAGATAATTGTGTGTGAAAGCCGTTATACACCTATCTTGTTGGGAACACAAAGATTCTTTTCAGTTGCAAACTCCATTCCATACATATATACAGAAAGGAACTAGCTCCAACTCGGTTTTACAGTGAAAACTGCAGGAACTTCAAACCGGCACTAGGTAACAGACTGAGAATGCAGAGAAAAATTGTCTCCTGCAACCCGTTCCCTTGGTGCTTGATGAAAGAACGTCTCTCCACTTCCTCAGGTCTGAGAGATAAGTGTGTGTGAAAGCCGTCCTTCACCTAGCTTGCTGGGAACACAAAGTTTCTTTTCTGTTTCAAACTCCATTCCATACATTTATATGGGGAGTTACTAGCTCCAAATCGGTTTTACAGTGAAAACTGCAGGAACTTCCACCGTCACTAGGAAACAGACTGAGAATGCAGAGAAAAATTGTCTCCTGCAACCCGTTCCCTTGGTGCTAGTTGAAAGATCGTCTCTGTACCTGCTCAGTTCTGAGAGATAATTGTGTGTGAAAGCCGTCCTTCACCTAGCTTGTTGGGAAAACAAAGTTTCTTTTCAGTTGCAAACTCCATTCCATACATATATATGGGGAGGAACTGGTTCCAACTCGGTTTTACAGTGTAAACTGCAGGAACTTCAAACCGGTACTAGGAAACAGACTGAGAAAGCAGAGAAAAAGTGTCTCCTGCAACCCGTTCCCTTGGTGCTAGATGAACGAACGTCTCTCGACTTCCTCAGTTCTGAGAGATAATTGTGTGTGAAAGCCGTCATTCACCTAGCTTGTTGGGAACACAAAGTTTCTTTTCAGTTGCAAACACCGTTCCATACATATATATGGGGAGGTACTAGCTCCAACTCCGTTTTACAGTGAAAACTACAGGATCTTCAAACCGGCACTAGGAAACAGACTGAGAAAGCTGAGAAAAAGTGTCTCCTGCAACCCGTTCCATCGGTGCTAGATGAACGAACGTCTCTGTACCTGCTCAGTTCTGAGAGATAAGTGTGTGTGAAAGCCGTCCTTCACCTAGCTTGTTGGGAACACAAAGTTTCTTTTCAGTTGCAAACTCCATTCCATACATATATACGGGAAGGAACTATCTCCAACTCGGTTTTACATTGAAAACTGCAGGAACTTCAAACCGGCACTAGGAAACAGACTGAGAATGCAGAGAAAGAGTGTCTCCTGCAACCCGTTCCTTGGTGCTAGATGAACGAACGTCTCTGTACCTGCTCAGTTCTGAGAGATAAGTGTGTTTGAAAGCCGTCCTTCACCTAGCTTGTTGGGAACACAAAGTTTCTTTTCAGTTGCAAACTCCATTCCATTCATATATACGGGAAGGAACTATCTCCAACTCGGTTTTACATTGAAAACTGCAGGAACTTCAAACCGGCACTAGGAAACAGACTGAGAATGCAGAGAAAGAGTGTCTCCTGCAACCCGTTCCTTGGTGCTAGATGAACGAACGTCTCTGTACCTGCTCAGTTCTGAGAGATAAGTGTGTGTGAAAGCCGTCCTTCAACTAGCTTGTTGGGAACACAAAGTTTCTTTTCAGTTGCAAACACCGTTCCATACATATATATGGGGAGGTACTAGCTCCAACTAGGTTTTACAGTGAAAACTACAGGATCTTCAAACCGGCACTAGGAAACAGACTGAGAAAGCTGAGAAAAATTGTCTCCTGCAATCCGTTCCCTTGGTGCTAGATGAACGAACGTCTCTGTACCTGCTCAGTTCTGAGGGATAGGTGTGTGTGAAAGCTGTCCTTCACCTAGCTTGTTGGGAACACAAAGTTTCTTTTCTGTTGCAAACTCCATTCCATACAAATTTATGGGGAGTTACTAGCTCCAACTCGGTTTTACAGTGAAAACTGCAGGAACTTCAAACCGGCACTAGGAAACAGACTGAGAAAGCTGAGAATAAGTGTCTCCTGCAACCCGTTCCCTCGGTGCTAGATGAACGAAAGTCTATGTACATGCTCAGTTCTGAGAGATAAGTGTGTGTGAAAGCCGTCCTTCACCCAGCTTGTTGGGAACACAAAGTTTCTTTTCAGTTGCAAACTCCATTCCATACATATAAATGGGGAGGTACTAGCTCCAACTCGGTATTACAGAGAAAACTGCAGAAACTTCAAACCGGCACTAGGAAACAGAATGAGAAAGCAGAGGAAAAGTGTCTCCTGCAACCCGTTCCCTTGGTGCTAGAGGAACGAACGTCTCTCCACTTGTTCAGTTCTGAGAGATAAGTGTGTGTGAAAGCCGTACTTCACCTAGCTTGTTGGGAACACATAGTTTCTTTTCAGTTGCAAACTCCATTCCATTCATATATACGGAAAGGAACTAGCTCCAACTCGGTTTTACAGTGAAAACTGCAGGAACTTCAAACCGGCACTAGGAAACAGACTGAGAATGCAGAGAAAAATTGTCTCCTGCAACCCGTTCCCTTGGTGCTAGTTGAAAGATCGTCTCTGTACCTGCTCAGTTCTGAGAGATAATTGTGTGTGAAAGCCGTCCTTCACCTAGCTTGTTGGGAAAACAAAGTTTCTTTTCAGTTGCAAACTCCATTCCATACATATATATGGGGAGGAACTAGTTCCAACTAGGTTTTACAGTGTAAACTGCAGGAACTTCAATCCGGTACTAGGAAACAGACTGAGAAAGCAGAGAAAAAGTGTCTCCTGCAACCCGTTCCCTTGGTGCTAGATGAACGAACGTCTCTCCACTTCCTCAGTTCTGAGAGATAATTGTGTGTGAAAGCCGTCCTTCACCTAGCTTGTTGGGAACACAAAGTTTCTTTTCAGTTGCAAACACCGTTCCATACATATATATGGGGTGGTACTAGCTCCAACTCGGTTTTACAGTGAAAACTACAGGATCTTCAAACCGGCACTAGGAAACAGACTGAAAAAGCAGAGAAAAAGTGTCTCCTGCAACCCGTTCCATCGGTGCTAGATGAACGAACGTCTCTGTACCTGCTCAGTTCTGAGAGATAAGTGTGTGTGAAAGCCGTCCTTCACCTAGCTTGTTGGGAACACAAAGTTTCTTTTCAGTTGCAAACTCCATTCCATATATATATACGGGAAGGAACTATCTCCAACTCGGTTTTACATTGAAAACTGCAGGAACTTCAAACCGGCACTAGGAAACAGACTGAGAATGCAGAGAAAGAGTGTCTCCTGCAACCCGTTCCTTGGTGCTAGATGAACGAACGTCTCTGTACCTGCTCAGTTCTGAGAGATAAGTGTGTGTGAAAGCCGTCCTTCACCTAGCTTGTTGGGAACACAAAGTTTCTTTTCTGTTGCAAACTCCATTCCATAAAAATATATGGGGAGTTACTAGCTCCAACTCGGTTTTACAGTGAAAACTGCAGGAACTTCAAACCGGCACTAGGAAACAGACTGAGAAAGCTGAGAATAAGTGTCTCCTGCAACCCGTTCCCTCGGTGCTAGATGAACGAAAGTCTATGTACATGCTCAGTTCTGAGAGATAAGTGTGTGTGAAAGCCGTCCTTCACACAGCTTGTTGGGAACACAAAGTTTCTTTTCAGTTGCAAACTCCATTCCATACATATAAATGGGGAGGTACTAGCTCCAACTCGGTATTACAGAGAAAACTGCAGAAACTTCAAACCGGCACTAGGAAACAGAATGAGAATGCAGAGAAAATGTGTCTCCTGCAACCCGTTCCCTCGGTGGTAGATGAAAAAACGTCTCTGTACCTGCTCAGTTCTGAGAGATAATTGTTTGTGAAAGCCGTTATACACCTATCTTGTTGGGAACACAATGTTTCTTTTCAGTTGCAAACTCCATTCCATACATATATATGGAAAGGAACTAGCTCCAACTCGGTTTTACAGTGAAAACTGCAGGAACTTCAAACCGGCACTAGGAAACAGACTGAGAAAGCTGAGAAATATTGTCTCCTGCAACCCGTTCCCTTGGTGCTAGATGAACGAACGTCTCTGTACCTGCTCAGTTCTGAGGGATAAGTGTGTGTGAAAGCCGTCCTTCACCTAGCTTGTTGGGAACACAAAGTTTCTTTTCTGTTGCAAACTCCATTCCATACAAATTTATGGGGAGTTACTAGCTCCAACTCGGTTTTACAGTGAAAACTGCAGGAACTTCAAACCGGCACTAGGAAACAGACTGAGAAAGCTGAGAATAAGTGTCTCCTGCAACCCGTTCCCTCGGTGCTAGATGAACGAAAGTCTATGTACATGCTCAGTTCTGAGAGATAAGTGTGTGTGAAAGCCGTCCTTCACCCAGCTTGTTGGGAACACAAAGTTTCTTTTCAGTTGCAAACTCCATTCCATACATATAAATGGGGAGGTACTAGCTCCAACTCGGTATTACAGAGAAAACTGCAGAAACTTCAAACCGGCACTAGGAAACAGAATGAGAAAGCAGAGGAAAAGTGTCTCCTGCAACCCGTTCCATCGGTGCTAGATGAACGAACGTCTCTGTACCTGCTCAGTTCTGAGAGATAAGTGTGTGTGAAAGCCGTCCTTCACCTAGCTTGTTGGGAACACAAAGTTTCTTTTCAGTTGCAAACTCCATTCCATACATATATACGGGAAGGAACTATCTCCAACTCGGTTTTACATTGAAAACTGCAGGAACTTCAAACCGGCACTAGGAAACAGACTGAGAATGCAGAGAAAGAGTGTCTCCTGCAACCCGTTCCTTGGTGCTAGATGAACGAACGTCTCTGTACCTGCTCAGTTCTGAGAGATAAGTGTGTGTGAAAACCGTCCTTCACCTAGCTTGTTGGGAACACAAAGTTTCTTTTCTGTTGCAAACTCCATTCCATACAAATATATGGCGAGTTACTAGCTCCAACTCGGTTTTACAGTGAAAACTGCAGGAACTTCAAACCGGCACTAGGAAACAGACTGAGAAAGCTGAGAATAAGTGTCTCCTGCAACCCGTTCCCTCGGTGCTAGATGAACGAAAGTCTATGTACATGCTCAGTTCTGAGAGATAAGTGTGTGTGAAAGCCGTCCTTCACCCAGCTTGTTGGGAACACAAAGTTTCTTTTCAGTTGCAAACTCCATTCCATACATATAAATGGGGAGGTACTAGCTCCAACTCGGTATTACAGAGAAAACTGCAGAAACTTCAAACCGGCACTAGGAAACAGAATGAGAATGCAGAGAAAATGTGTCTCATGCAACCCGTTCCCTCGGTGGTAGATGAACAAACGTCTCTGTACCTGCTCAGTTCTGAGAGATAATTGTTTGTGAAAGCCGTTATACACCTATCTTGTTGGGAACACAATGTTTCTTTTCAGTTGTAAACTCCATTCCATACATATATACGGAAAGGAACTAGCTCCAACTCGGTTTTACAGTGAAAACTGCAGGAACTTCAAACCGGCACTAGGAAACAGACTGAGAAAGCTGAGAAAAATTGTCTCCTGCAACCCGTTCCCTTGGTGCTAGATGAACGAACGTCTCTGTACCTGCTCAGTTCTGAGGGATAAGTGTGTGTGAAAGCCGTCCTTCACCTAGCTTGTTGGGAACACAAAGTTTCTTTTCTGTTGCAAACTCCATTCCATACAAATTTATGGGGAGTTACTAGCTCCAACTCGGTTTTACAGTGAAAACTGCAGGAACTTCAAACCGGCACTAGGAAACAGACTGAGAAAGCTGAGAATAAGTGTCTCCTGCAACCCGTTCCCTCGGTGCTAGATGAACGAAAGTCTATGTACATGCTCAGTTCTGAGAGATAAGTGTGTGTGAAAGCCGTCCTTCACCCAGCTTGTTGGGAACACAAAGTTTCTTTTAAGTTGCAAACTCCATTCCATACATATAAATGGGGAGGTACTAGCTCCAACTCGGTATTACAGAGAAAACTGCAGAAACTTCAAACCGGCACTAGGAAACAGAATGAGAAAGCAGAGGAAAAGTGTCTCCTGCAACCCGTTCCCTTGGTGCTAGAAGAACGAACGTCTCTCCACTTGTTCAGTTCTGAGAGATAAGTGTGTGTGAAAGCCGTCCTTCACCTAGCTTGTTGGGAAAACAAAGTTTCTTTTCAGTTGCAAACTCCATTCCATACATATATATGGGGAGGAACTAGTTCCAACTCGGTTTTACAGTGTAAACTGCAGGAACTTCAAACCGGTACTAGGAAACAGACTGAGAAAGCAGAGAAAAAGTGTCTCCTGCAACCCGTTCCCTTGGTGCTAGATGAACGAACGTCTCTCCACTTCCTCAGTTCTGAGAGATAATTGTGTGTGAAAGCCGTCCTTCACCTAGCTTGTTGGAAACACAAAGTTTCTTTTCAGTTGCAAACACCGTTCCATACATATATATGGGGTGGTACTAGCTCCAACTCGGTTTTACAGTGAAAACTACAGGATCTTCAAACCGGCACTAGGAAACAGACTGAAAAAGCAGGGAAAAAGTGTCTCCTGCAACCCGTTCCATCGGTGCTAGATGAACGAACGTCTCTGTACCTGCTCAGTTCTGAGAGATAAGTGTGTGTGAAAGCCGTCCTTCACCTAGCTTGTTGGGAACACAAAGTTTCTTTTCAGTTGCAAACTCCATTCCATACATATATACGGGAAGGAACTATCTCCAACTCGGTTTTACATTGAAAACTGCAGGAACTTCAAACCGGCACTAGGAAACAGACTGAGAATGCAGAGAAAGAGTGTCTCCTGCAACCCGTTCCTTGGTGCTAGATGAACGAACGTCTCTGTACCTGCTCAGTTCTGAGAGATAAGTGTGTGTGAAAGCCGTCCTTCACCTAGCTTGTTGGGAACACAAAGTTTCTTTTCTGTTGCAAACTCCATTCCATACAAATATATGGGGAGTTACTAGCTCCAACTCGGTTTTACAGTGAAAACTGCAGGAACTTCAAACCGGCACTAGGAAACAGACTGAGAAAGCTGAGAATAAGTGTCTCCTGCAACCCGTTCCCTCGGTGCTAGATGAACGAAAGTCTATGTACATGCTCAGTTCTGAGAGATAAGTGTGTGTGAAAGCCGTCCTTCACCCAGCTTGTTGGGAACACAAAGTTTCTTTTCAGTTGCAAACTCCATTCCATACATATAAATGGGGAGGTACTAGCTCCAACTCGGTATTACAGAGAAAACTGCAGAAACTTAAAACCGGCACTAGGAAACAGAATGAGAATGCAGAGAAAATGTGTCTCCTGCAACCCGTTCCCTCGGTGGTAGATGAACAAACGTCTTTGTACCTGCTCAGTTCTGAGAGATAATTGTTTGTGAAAGCCGTTATACACCTATCTTGTTGGGAACACAAAGTTTCTTTTCAGTTGCAAACTCCATTCCATACATATATACGGAAAGGAACTAGCTCCAACTCGGTTTTACAGTGAAAACTGCAGGAACTTCAAACCGGCACTAGGAAACAGACTGAGAATGCAGAGAAAAATTGTCTCCTGCAACCCGTTCCCTTGGTGCTAGTTGAAAGATCGTCTCTGTACCTGCTCAGTTCTGAGAGATAATTGTGTGTGAAAGCCGTCCTTCACCTAGCTTGTTGGGAAAACAAAGTTTCTTTTCAGTTGCAAACTGCATTCCATACATATATACGGAAAGGAACTAGCTCCAAATCGGTTTTACAGTGAAAACTGCAGGAACTTCAAAACGGCACTAGGTAACAGACTGAGAATGCAGAGAAAAATTGTCTCCTGCAACCCGTTCCCTTGGTGCTTGATAAACGAACGTCTCTCCACTTGCTCAGTTCTGAGAGATAAGTGTGTGTGAAAGCCGTACTTCACCTAGCTTGCTGGGAACACAAAGTTTCTTTTCTGTTTCAAACTCCATTCCATACATTTATATGGGGAGTTACTAGCTCCAATTCGGTTTTACAGTGAAAACTGCAGGAACTTCCACCGTCACTAGGAAACAGACTGAGAATGCAGAGAAAAAGTGTCTCCTGCAACCCGTTCCCTTGGTGCTAGATAAACGAACGTCTCTCCACTTGCTCAGTTCTGAGAGATAATTGTGTGTGAAAGCCGTCCTTCACCTAGCTTGCTGGGAACACAAAGTTTCTTTTCAGTTGCAAACTCCATTCCATACATATATACGGGAAGGAACTAGCTCCAACTCGGTTTTACAGTGAAAACTGCAGGAACTTCAAACCGGCACTAGGAAACAGACTGAGAAAGCAGAGAAAAAGTGTCTCCTGCAACCCTTTCCCTCGGTGGTAGATGAACGAACGTCTCTGTACCTGCTCAGTTCTGAGAGATAAGTGTGTGTGAAAGACGTACTTCACCTAGCTTGTTGGGAACACAAAGTTTCTTTTCAGTTGCAAACTCCATTCCATAAATATATACGGGAAGGAACTAGCTCCAACTCAGTTTTACAGTGAAAACTGCAGGAACTTCAAACCGGCACTAGGAAACAGACTGAGAATGCAGAGAAAAAGTGTCTCCTGCAACCCGTTTCCTTGGTGCTAGATGAACGAACGTCTCTCCACTTCCTCAGTTCTGAGAGATAATTGTGTGTGAAAGCCGTCCTTCACCTATCTTGTTGGGAACACAAAGTTTCTTTTCTGTTGCAAACTCCATTCCATACATATATATGGGGAGGTACTAGCTCCAACTCGGTTTTACAGTGAAAACTGCAGGAACTTCAAACCGGCACTAGGAAACAGACTGAGAAAGCTGAGAAAAACTGTCTCCTGCAACCCGTTCCATCGGTGCTAGATGAACGAACGTCTCTGTACCTGCTCAGTTCTGAGAGATAAGTGTGTGTGAAAGCCGTCCTTCAGCTAGCTTGTTGGGAACACAAAGTTTCTTTTCAGTTGCAAACTCCACTCCATACTTATATACAGGAAGGAACTAGCTCCAAGTCGGTTTTACAGTGAAAACTGCAGGAACTTCAAACCGGCACTAGGAAACAGACTGAGAATGCAGAGAAAAAGTGTCTCCTGCAACCCGTTCCCTTGGTGCTAGATGAACGAACGTCTCTTTACCTGCTCAGTTCTGAGAGATAAGTGTGTGTGAAAGCCGTCCTTCACCTAGCTTGTTGGGAACACAAAGTTTCTTTTCAGTTGCAAACTCCATTCCATACATATATATGGGGAGGAACTAGTTCCAACTCGGTTTTACAGTGAAAACTGCAGGAACTTCAAACCGGTACTAGGAAAGAGACTGAGAAAGCAGAGAAAAAGTGTCTCCTGCAACCCGTTCCCTTGGTGCTAGATGAACGAACGTCTCTCCACTTCCTCTGTTCTGAGAGATAATTGTGTGTGAAAGCCGTGCTTCACCGAGCTTGTTGGGAACACAAAGTTTCTTTTCTGTTGCAAACTCCATTCCATACATATATATGAGGAGGTACTAGCTCCAACTCGGTTTTAAGTGAAAACTACAGGAACTTAAAACCGGCACTAGGAAACAGACTGAGAATGCAGAGAAAAAGTGTCTCCTGCTAGCCCTTCCCTTGGTGCTAGATGAACGAACGTCTCTGTACCTGCTCAGTTCTGAGAGATAAGTGTGTGTGAATGCCGTCCTTCACCTAGCTTGCTGGGAACACAAAGTTTCTTTTCAGTTGAAACTCCATTCCATACATATATATGGGGAGTTACTAGCTCCAACTCGGTTTTACAGTGAAAACTGCAGGAACTTCAAACCGGCACTAGGAAACAGACTGAGAAAGCTGAGAAAAAGTGTCTCCTGCAACCCGTTCCCTCGGTGGTAGATGAACGAACGTCTCTGTACCTGCTCAGTTCTGAGAGATAATTGTGTGTGAAAGCCGTTATACACCTATCTTGTTGGGAACACAAAATTTCTTTTCAGTTGCAAACTCCATTCCATACATATATACGGAAAGGAACTAGCTCCAACTCGGTTTTACAGTGAAAACTGCAGGAACTTCAAACCGGCACTAGGTAACAGACTGAGAATGCAGAGAAAAATTGTCTCCTGCAACCCGTTCCCTTGGTGCTTGATGAAAGAACGTCTCTCCACTTCCTCAGGTCTGAGAGATAAGTGTGTGTGAAAGCCGTCCTTCACCTAGCTTGCTGGGAACACAAAGTTTCTTTTCTGTTTCAAACTCCATTCCATACATTTATATGGGGAGTTACTAGCTCCAAATCGGTTTTACAGTGAAAACTGCAGGAACTTCCACCGTCACTAGGGAACAGACTGAGAATGCAGAGAAAAAGTGTCTCCTGCAACCCGTTCCCTTGGTGCTAGATAAACGAACGTCTCTCCACTTGCTCAGTTCTGAGAGATAAGTGTGTGTGAAAGCCGTCCTTCACATAGATTGCTGGGAACACAAAATTTCTTTTCAGTTGCAAACTCCATTCCATACATATATACGGGAAGGAACTAGCTCCAACTCGGTTTTACAGTGAAAACTGCAGGAACTTCAAACCGGCACTAGGAAACAGACTGAGAATGCAGAGAAAAAGTGTCTCCTGCAACCCGTTCCCTTGGTGCTAGATGAACGAACGTCTCTGTACCTGCTCAGTTCTGAGAGATAAGTGTGTGTGAAAGCCGTCCTTCACCTAGCTTGTTGGGAACACAAAGTTTCTTTTCAGTTGCAAACTCCATGCCATACATATATATGGGGAGGAACTAGTTCCAACTCGGTTTTACAGTGAAAACTGCAGGAACATCAAACCGGCACTAGGAAACAGACTGAGAAAGCAGAGAAAATGTGTCTCCTGCAACCCGTTCCCTCGGTGGTAGATGAACAAACGTCTCTGTACCTGCTCAGTTCTGAGAGATAATTGTTTGTGAAAGCCGTTATACACCTATCTTGTTGGGAACACAAAGTTTCTTTTCAGTTGCAAACTCCATTCCATACATATATACGGAAAGGAACTAGCTCCAACTCGGTTTTACAGTGAAAACTGCAGGAACTTCAAACCGGCACTAGGTAACAGACTGAGAATGCAGAGAAAAATTTTCTCCTGCAACCCGTTCCCTTGGTGCTAGATGAAAGAACGTCTCTCCACTTCCTCAGGTCTGAGAGATAAGTGTGTGTGAAAGCCGTCCTTCACCTAGCTTGCTGGGAACACAAAATTTCTTTTCAGTTGCAAACTCCATTCCATACATATAAATGGGGAGGTACTAGCTCCAACTCTGTATTACAGAGAAAACTGCAGAAACTTCAAACCGGCACTAGGAAACAGAATGAGAAAGCAGAGGAAATGTGTCTCCTGCAACCCGTTCCCTTGCTGCTAGAAGAACGAACGTCTCTCCACTTGTTCAGTTCTGAGAGATAAGTGTGTGTGAAAGCCGTACTTCACCTAGCTTGTTGGGAACACAAAGTTTCTTTTCAGTTGCAAACTCCATTCCATACATATATACGGAAAGGAACTAGCTCCAACTCGGTTTTACAGTGAAAACTGCAGGAACTTCAAACCGGCACTAGGAAACAGACTGAGAATGCAGAGAAAAATTGTCTCCTGCAACCCGTTCCCTTGGTGCTAGTTGAAAGATCGTCTCTGTACCTGCTCAGTTCTGAGAGATAATTGTGTGTGAAAGCCGTCCTTCACCTAGCTTGTTGGGAAAACAAAGTTTCTTTTCAGTTGCAAACTCCATTCCATACATATATATGGGGAGGAACTAGTTCCAACTCGGTTTTACAGTGTAAACTGCAGGAACTTCAAACCGGTACTAGGAAACAGACTGAGAAAGCAGAGAAAAAGTGTCTCCTGCAACCCGTTCCCTTGTTGCTAGATGAACGAACGTCTCTCCACTTCCTCAGTTCTGAGAGATAATTGTGTGTGAAAGCCGTCCTTCACCTAGCTTGTTGGGAACACAAAGTTTCTTTTCGGTTGCAAACTCCATTCCATACAAATATATGGGGAGGTACTAGCTCCAAATCTGTTTTACAGTGAAAACTGCAGGAACTTCAAACCGGGACTAGGAAACAGACTGAGAATGCAGAGAAAAAGTGTCTCCTGCTAGCCGTTCCCTTGGTGCTAGATGAACGAAAGTCTCTGTACCTGCTCATTTCTGAGAGATAAGTGTGTGTGAAAGCCGTCCTTCACCTAGCTTGCTGGGAACACAAAGTTTCTTTTCAGTTGCAAACTCCATTCCATACATATATATGGGGAGTTACTAGCTCAAACTCGGTTTTACAGTGAAAACTGCAGGAACTTCAAACCGGCACTAGGAAACAGACTGAGAAAGCTGAGAAAAAGTGTCTCCTGCAACCCGTTCCCTCGGTGGTAGATGAACGAACGTCTCTGTACCTGCTCATTTCTGAGAGATAATTGTGTGTGAAAGCCGTTATACATCTAGCTTGTTGGGAACACAAAGTTTCTTTTCTGTTTCAAACTCCATTCCATACATTTATATGGGGAGTTACTAGCTCCAAATCGGTTTTACAGTGAAAACTGCAGGAACTTCCACCGTCACTAGGAAACAGAATGAGAATGCAGAGAAAAAGTGTCTCCTGCAACCCGTTCCCTTGGTGCTAGATAAACGAACGTCTCTCCACTTGCTCAGTTCTGAGAGATAAGTGTGTGTGAAAGCCGTCCTTCACCTAGCTTGCTGGGAACACAAAGTTTCTTTTCAGTTGCAAACTCCATTCCATACATATATACGGGATGGAACTAGCTCCAACTCGGTTTTACAGTGAAAACTGCAGGAACTTCAAACCGGCACTAGGAAACAGACTGAGAATGCAGAGAAAAAGTGTCTCCTGCAACCCGTTCCCTTGGTGCTAGATGAACGAACGTCTCTGTACCTGCTCAGTTCTGAGAGATAAGTGTGTGTGAAAGCCGTCGTTCACCTAGCTTGTTGGGAACACAAAGTTTCTTTTCAGTTGCAAACTCCATTCCATACATATATATGGTGAGGAACTAGTTCCAACTCGGTTTTACAGTGAAAACTGCAGGAACATCAAACCGACACTAGGAAACAGACTGAGAAAACAGAGAAAAAGTGTCTCCTGCAACCCGTTCCCTCGGTGGTAGATGAACAAACGTCTCTGTACCTGCTCAGTTCTGAGAGATAATTGTTTGTGAAAGCCGTTATACACCTATCTTGTTGGTTACACAAAGTTTCTTTTCAGTTGCAAACTCCATTCCATACATATATACGGAAAGGAACTAGCTCCAACTCGGTTTTACAGTGAAAACTGCAGGAACTTCAAACCGGCACTAGGTAACAGACTGAGTATGCAGAGAAAAATTTTCTCCTGCAACCCGTTCCCTTGGTGCTAGATGAAAGAACGTCTCTCCACTTCCTCAGATCTGAGAGATAAGTGTGTGTGAAAGCCGTCCTTCACCTAGCTTGCTGGGAACACAAAGTTTCTTTTCAGTTGCAAACTCCATTCCATACATATAAATGGGGAGGTACTAGCTCCAACTCGGTATTACAGAGAAAACTGCAGAAACTTCAAACCGGCACTAGGAAACAGAATGAGAAAGCAGAGGAAATGTGTCTCCTGCACCCCGTTCCCTTGGTGCTAGAAGAACGAACGTCTCTCCACTTGTTCAGTTCTGAGAGATAAGTGTGTGTGAAAGCCGTACTTCACCTAGCTTGTTGGGAACACAAAGTTTCTTTTCAGTTGCAAACTCAATTCCATACATATATACGGAAAGGAACTAGCTCCAACTCGGTTTTACAGTGAAAACTGCAGGAACTTCAAACCGGCACTAGGTAACAGACTGAGAATGCAGAGAAAAATTTTCTCCTGCAACCCGTTCCCTTGGTGCTAGATGAAAGAACGTCTCTCCACTTCCTCAGATCTGAGAGATAAGTGTGTGTGAAATCCGTCCTTCACCTAGCTTGCTGGGAACACAAAGTTTCTTTTCAGTTGCAAACTCCATTCCATACATATAAATGGGGAGGTACTAGCTCCAACTCGGTATTACAGAGAAAACTGCAGAAACTTCAAACCGGCACTAGGAAACAGAATGAGAAAGCAGAGGAAATGTGTCTCCTGCAACCCGTTCCCTTGGTGCTAGAAGAACGAACGTCTCTCCACTTGTTCAGTTCTGAGAGATAAGTGTGTGTGAAAGCCGTCCTTCACCTAGCTTGTTGGGAACACAAAGTTTCTTTTCGGTTGCAAACTCCATTCCATACATATATATGGGGAGGTACTAGCTCCAACTCTGTTTTACAGTGAAAACTGCAGGAACTTCAAACCGGGACTAGGAAACAGACTGAGAATGCAGAGAAAAAGTGTCTCCTGCTAGCCGTTCCCTTGGTGCTAGATGAACGAAAGTCTCTGTACCTGCTCATTTCTGAGAGATAAGTGTGTGTGAAAGGCGTCCTTCACCTAGCTTGCTGGGAACACAAAGTTTCTTTTCAGTTGCAAACTCCATTCCATACATATATATGGGGAGTTACTAGCTCCAACTCGGTTTTTCAGTGAAAACTGCAGGAACTTCAAACCGGCACTAGGAAACAGACTGAGAAAGCTGAGAAAAAGTGTCTCCTGCAACCCGTTCCCTCGGTGGTAGATGAACGAACGTCTCTGTACCTGCTCATTTCTGAGAGATAATTGTGTGTGAAAGCCGTTATACACCTAGCTTGTTGGGAACACAAAGTTTCTTTTCTGTTTCAAACTCCATTCCATACATTTATATGGGGAGTTACTAGCTCCAAATAGGTTTTACAGTGAAAACTGCAGGAACTTCCACCGTCACTAGGAAACAGACTGAGAATGCAGAGAAAAAGTGTCTCCTGCAACCCGTTCCCTTGGTGCTAGATAAACGAACGTCTCTCCACTTGCTCAGTTCTGAGAGATAAGTGTGTGTGAAAGCCGTCCTTCACCTAGCTTGCTGGGAACACAAAGTTTCTTTTCAGTTGCAAACTCCATTCCATACATATAAATGGGGAGGTACTAGCTCCAACTCGGTATTACAGAGAAAACTGCAGAAACTTCAAACCGGCACTAGGAAACAGAATGAGAAAGCAGAGGAAATGTGTCTCCTGCAACCCGTTCCCTTGGTGCTAGAAGAACGAACGTCTCTCCACTTGTTCAGTTCTGAGAGATAAGTGTGTGTGAAAGCCGTCCTTCACCTAGCTTGTTGGGAACACAAAGTTTCTTTTCGGTTGCAAACTCCATTCCATACATATATATGGGGAGGTACTAGCTCCAACTCTGTTTTACAGTGAAAACTGCAGGAACTTCAAACCGGGACTAGGAAACAGACTGAGAATGCAGAGAAAAAGTGTCTCCTGCTAGCCGTTCCCTTGGTGCTAGATGAACGAAAGTCTCTGTACCTGCTCATTTCTGAGAGATAAGTGTGTGTGAAAGGCGTCCTTCACCTAGCTTGCTGGGAACACAAAGTTTCTTTTCAGTTGCAAACTCCATTCCATACATATATATGGGGAGTTACTAGCTCCAACTCGGTTTTTCAGTGAAAACTGCAGGAACTTCAAACCGGCACTAGGAAACAGACTGAGAAAGCTGAGAAAAAGTGTCTCCTGCAACCCGTTCCCTCGGTGGTAGATGAACGAACGTCTCTGTACCTGCTCATTTCTGAGAGATAATTGTGTGTGAAAGCCGTTATACACCTAGCTTGTTGGGAACACAAAGTTTCTTTTCTGTTTCAAACTCCATTCCATACATTTATATGGGGAGTTACTAGCTCCAAATCGGTTTTACAGTGAAAACTGCAGGAACTTCCACCGTCACTAGGAAACAGACTGAGAATGCAGAGAAAAAGTGTCTCCTGCAACCCGTTCCCTTGGTGCTAGATAAACGAACGTCTCTCCACTTGCTCAGTTCTGAGAGATAAGTGTGTGTGAAAGCCGTCCTTCACCTAGCTTGCTGGGAACACAAAGTTTCTTTTCAGTTGCAAACTCCATTCCATACATATATACGGGAAGGAACTAGCTCCAACTCGGTTTTACAGTGAAAACTGCAGGAACTTCAAACCGGCACTAGGAAACAGACTGAGAATGCAGAGAAAAAGTGTCTCCTGCAACCCGTTCCCTTGGTGCTAGATGAACGAACGTCTCTGTACCTGCTCCGTTCTGAGAGATAAGTGTGTGTGAAAGCCGTCCTTCACCTAGCTTGTTGGGAACACAAAGTTTCTTTTCAGTTGCAAACTCCATTCCATAAATATATATGGGGAGGAACTAGTTCCAACTCGGTTTTACAGTGAAAACTGCAGGAACATCAAACCGACACTAGGAAACAGACTGAGAAAACAGAGAAAAAGTGTCTCCTGCAACCCGTTCCCTCGGTGGTAGATGAACAAACGTCTCTGTACCTGCTCAGTTCTGAGAGATAATTGTTTGTGAAAGCCGTTATACACCTATCTTGTTGGGAACACAAAGTTTCTTTTCAGTTGCAAACTCCATTCCATACATATATACGGAAAGGAACTAGCTCCAACTCGGTTTTACAGTGAAAACAGCAGGAACTTCAAACCGGCACTAGGTAACAGACTGAGAATGCAGAGAAAAATTTTCTCCTGCAACCCGTTCCCTTGGTGCTAGATGAAAGAACGTCTCTCCACTTCCTCAGATCTGAGAGATAAGTGTGTGTGAAAGCCGTCCTTCACCTAGCTTGCTGGGAACACAAAGTTTCTTTTCAGTTGCAAACTCCATTCCATACATATAAATGGGGAGGTACTAGCTCCAACTCGGTATTACAGAGAAAACTGCAGAAACTTCAAACCGGCACTAGGAAACAGAATGAGAAAGCAGAGGAAATGTGTCTCCTGCAACCCGTTCCCTTGGTGCTAGAAGAACGAACGTCTCTCAACTTGTTCAGTTCTGAGAGATAAGTGTGTGTGAAAGCCGTACTTCACCTAGCTTGTTGGGAACACAAAGTTTCTTTTCAGTTGCAAACTCCATTCCATACATATATACGGAAAGGAACTAGCTCCAACTCGGTTTTACAGTGAAAACTGCAGGAACTTCAAACCGGCACTAGGAAACAGACTGAGAATGCAGAGAAAAATTGTCTCCTGCAACCCGTTCCCTTGGTGCTAGTTGAAAGATCGTCTCTGTACCTGCTCAGTTCTGAGAGATAATTGTGTGTGAAAGCCGTCCTTCACCTAGCTTGTTGGGAAAACAAAGTTTCTTTTCAGTTGCAAACTCCATTCCATACATATATATGGGGAGGAACTAGTTCCAACTCGGTTTTACAGTGTAAACTGCAGGAACTTCAAACCGGTACTAGGAAACAGACTGAGAAAGCAGAGAAAAAGTGTCTCCTGCAACCCGTTCCCTTGGTGATAGATGAACGAACGTCTCTCCACTTCCTCAGTTCTGAGAGATAATTGTGTGTGAAAGCCGAACTTCACCTAGCTTGTTGGGAACACAAAGTTTCTTTTCTGTTGCAAACTCCATTCCATACATATATATGGGGAGGTACTAGCTCCAACTCTGTTTTACAGTGAAAACTGCAGGAACTTCAAACCGGGACTAGGAAACAGACTGAGAATGCAGAGAAAACGTGTCTCCTGCTAGCCGTTCCCTTGGTGCTAGATGAACGAACGTCTCTGTACCTGCTAAGTTCTGAGAGATAAGTGTGTGTGAAAGCCGTCCTTCACCTAGCTTGCTGGGAACACAAAGTTTCTTTTCAGTTGCAAACTCCATTCCATACATATATATGGGGAGTTACTAGCTCCAACTCGGTTTTACAGTGAAAACTACAGGAACTTCAAACCGGCACAAGGAAACAGACTGAGAAAGCTGAGAAAAAGTGTCTCCTGCAACCCGTTCCCTCGGTGGTAGATGAACGAACGTCTCTGTACCTGCTCAGTTCTGAGAGATAATTGTGTGTGAAAGCCGTTATACACCTAGCTTGTTGGGAACACAAAGTTTCTTTTCAGTTGCAAACTCCATTCCATACATATATACGGAAAGGAACTAGTTCCAAATCGGTTTTACAGTGAAAACTGCAGGAACTTCAAACCGGCACTAGGTAACAGACTGAGAATGCAGAGAAAAATTATCTCCTGCAACCCGTTCCCTTGGTGCTAGATAAACGAACGTCTCTCCACTTGCTCAGTTCTGAGAGATAAGTGTTTGTGAAAGCCGTCCTTCACCTAGCTTGTTGGGAACACAAAGTTTCTTTTCTGTTTCAAACTCCATTCCATACATTTATATGGGGAGTTACTAGCTCCAATTCGGTTTTACAGTGAAAACTGCAGGAACTTCCACCGTCACTAGGAAACAGACTGAGAATTCAGAGAAAAAGTGTCTCCTGCAACCCGTTCACTTGGTGCTAGATAAACGAAAGTCTCTCCACTTGCTCAGTTCTGAGAGATATGTGTGTGTGAAAGCCGTCCTTCACCTAGCTTGCTGGGAACACAAAGTTTCTTTTCAGTTGCAAACTCCATTCCATACATATATACGGGAAGGAACTAGCTCCAACTCGGTTTTACAGTGAAAACTGCAGGAACTTCAAACCGGCACTAGGAAACAGACTGAGAATGCAGAGAAAAAGTGTCTCCTGCAACCCGTTCCCTTGGTGCTAGATGAACGAACGTCTCTGTACCTGCTCAGTTCTGAGAGATAAGTGTGTGTGAAAGCCGTCCTTCACCTAGCTTGTTGGGAACACAAAGTTTCTTTTCAGTGGCAAACTCCATTCCATACATATATATGGGGAGGGACTAGTTCCAACTCGGTTTTACAGTGAAAACTGCAGGAACTTCAAACCGGCACTAGGAAACAGACTGAGAAAGCAGAGAAAAAGTGTCTCCTGCAACCCGTTCCCTCGGTGGTAGATGAACGAACGTCTCTGTACCTGCTCAGTTCTGAGAGATAATTGTGTGTGAAAGCCGTCCTTCACCTAGCTTGTTGGGAACACAAAGTTTCTTTTCAGTTGCAAACTCCATTCCATACATATATACGGAAAGGAACTAGCTCCAACTCGGTTTTACAGTGAAAACTGCAGGAAATTCAAACCGGCACTAGGTAACAGACTGAGAATGCAGAGAATAATTGTCTCCTGCAACCCGTTCCATTGGTGCTAGATGAAAGAACGTCTCTCCACTTCCTCAGGTCTGAGAGATAAGTGTGTGTGAAAGCCGTCCTTCACCTAGCTTGCTGGGAACACAAAGTTTCTTTTCAGTTGCAAACTCCATTCCATACATATAAATGGGGAGGTACTAGCTCCAACTCGGTATTACAGTGAAAACTGCAGAAACTTCAAACCGGCACTAGGAAACAGACTGAGAAAGCAGAGGGATAGTGTCTCCTGCAACCCGTTCCCTTGGTGCTAGATGAACGAACGTCTCTCCACTTGCTCAGTTCTGAGAGATAATTGTGTGTGAAAGCCGTACTTCAACTAGCTTGTTGGGAACACAAAGTTTCTTTTCTGTTGCAAACTCCATTCCATACAAATATATGGGGAGTTACTAGCTCCAACTCGGTTTTAGAGTGAAAACTGCAGGAACTTCATACCGGCGCTAGGAAACAGACTGAGAATGCACATAAATAGTTTCTCCTGCAACCCGTTCCCTTGGTGCTAGATAAACGAACGTCTCTCCACTTGCTCAGTTCTGAGAGATAAGAGTGTGTGAAAGCCGTGCTTCACCAAGCTTGTTGGGAACACAAAGTTTCTTTTCAGTTGCAAACTCCATTCCATACATATATATGGGAAGGTACTAGCTCCAACTCGGTTTTACAGTGAAAACTGCAGGAACTTCATACCGTCACTAGGAAACAGACTGAGAAAGCAGAGTAAAAGTGTCTCCTGCAACCCGTTCCCTTGGTGCTAGATGAACGAACGTCCCAGTACCTGCTCAGTTCTGAGGGATAAGTGTGTGTGAAAGCCGTCCTTCACCTAGCTTGTTGGGAACACAAAGTTTCTTTTCTGTTGCAAACTCCATTCCATACAAATATATGGGGAGTTACTAGCTCCAACTCGGTTTTACAGTGAAAACTGCAGGAACTTCAAACCGGCACTAGGAAACAGACTGAGAAAGCAGAGGAAAAATGTCTCCTGCAACCCGTTCCCTTGGTGCTAGATGAACGAACGTCTCTCCACTTGCTCAGTTCTGAGAGATAAGTGTGTGTGAAAGCCGTGCTTCACCAAGCTTGTTGGGAACACAAAGTATCTTTTCAGTTGCAAACTCCATTCCATACATTTATATGGGGAGGTACTAGCTCCAAATCGCTTTTACAGTGAAAACTGCAGGAACTTCAAACCGGCACTAGGAAACAGACTGAGAAAGCTGAGAAAAAGTGTCTCCTGCAACCCGTTCCCTTGGTGCTAGATGAACGAACGTCTCTGTACCTGCTCAGTTCTGAGGGATAAGTGTGTGTGAAAGCCGTCATTCACCTAGCTTGTGGGGAACACAAAGTTTCTTTTCTGTTGCAAACTCCATTCCATACAAATATATGGGGAGTTACTAGCTCCAACTCCGTTTTACAGTGAAAACTGCAGGAACTTCAAACCGTCACTAGGAAACAGACTGAGAAAGCTGAGAAAAAGTATCTCCTGCAACCCGTTCCCTTGGTGCTAGGTGAACGAACGTCTCTGTACCTGCTCAGTTCTGAGGGATAATTGTGTGTGAAAGCCGTCCTTCACCTAGCTTGTGGGGAACACAAAGTTTCTTTTCTGTTGCAAACTCCATTCCATACAAATATATGGGGAGTTACAAGCTCCAACTCGGTTTTACAGTGAAAACTGCAGGAACTTCAAACCGTCACTAGGAAACAGACTGAGAAAGCTGAGAAAAAGTGTCTCCTGCAACCCGTTCCCTCGGTGCTAGATGAACGATCGTCTCTGTACCTGCTCAGTTCTGAGAGATAAGTGTGTGTGAAAGCCGTTATACACCTAGCTTGTTGGGAACACAAAGTTTCTTTCCAGTTGCAAACTCCATTCCATAAATATATACGGAAAGGAACAAGCTCCAACTCGATTTTACAGTGAAAACTGCAGGAACTTCAAACCGGCACTAGGAAACAGACAGAGTATGCAGAGAAAAATTGTCTCCTGCAACCCGATCCCTTGGTGCTAGATGAAAGATCGTCTCTCAACTTGCTCAGGTCTGAGAGGTAAGTGTGTGTGAAAGCCGTCCTTCACCTAGCTTGCTGGGAACACAATGTTTCTTTTCAGATGCAAACTCCATTCCATACATATAAATGGGGAGGTACTAGCTCCAACTCGGTATTACAGTGAAAACTGCAGAAACTTCAAACCGGCACTAGGAAACAGACTGAGAAAGCAGAGGAAAAGTGTCTCCTGCAACCCGTTCCCTTGGTGCTAGATGAACGAACGTCTCTCCACTTGCTCAGTTCTGAGAGATAAGTGTGTGTGAAAGCCGTGCTTCACCAAGCTTGTTGGGAACACAAAGTATCTTTTCAGTAGCAAACTCCATTCCATACATTTATATGGGGAGGTACTAGCTCCAACTCGCTTTTACAGTGAAAACTGCAGGAACTTCAAACCGGCACTAGGAAACAGACTGAGAAAGCTGAGAAAAAGTGTCTCCTGCAACCCGTTCCCTTGGTGCTAGATGAACGAACGTCTCTGTACCTGCTCAGTTCTGAGGGATAAGTGTGTGTGAAAGCCGTCCTTCACCTAACTTGTGGGGAACACAAAGTTTCTTTTCTCTTGCAAACTCCATTCCATACAAATATATGGGGAGTTACTAGCTCCAACTCCGTTTTACAGTGAAAACTGCAGGAACTTCAAACCGTCACTAGGAAACAGACTGAGAAAGCTGAGAAAAAGTGTCTCCTGCAACCCGTTCCCTTGGTGCTAGATGAACGAACGTCTCTGTACCTGCTCAGTTCTGAGGGATAAGTGTGTGTGAAAGCCGTCCTTCACCTAGCTTATTGGGAACACAAAGTTTCTTTTCTGTTGCAAACTCCATTCCATACAAATATATGGGGAGTTACTAGCTCCAAATCGGTTTTACATTGAAAACTGCAGGAACTTCCACCGTCACTAGGAAACAGACTGAGAATGCAGAGAAAAAGTGTCTCCTGCAACCCGTTCCCTCGGTGGTAGATGAACGAACGTCTCTGTACCTGCTCATTTCTGAGAGATAATTGTGTGTGAAAGCCGTTATACACCTAGCTTGTTGGGAACACAAAGTTTCTTTTCTGTTTCAAACTCCATTCCATACATTTATATGGGGAGTTACTAGCTCCAAATCGGTTTTACAGTGAAAACTGCAGGAACTTCCACCGTCACTAGGAAACAGACTGAGAATGCAGAGAAAAAGTGTCTCCTGCAACCCGTTCCCTTGGTGCTAGATAAACGAACGTCTCTCCACTTGCTCAGTTCTGAGAGATAAGTGTGTGTGAAAGCCGTCCTTCACCTAGCTTGCTGGGAACACAAAGATTCTTTTCAGTTGCAAACTCCATTCCATACATATATACGGGAAGGAACTAGCTCCAACTCGGTTTTACAGTGAAAACTGCAGGAACTTCAAACCGGCACTAGGAAACAGACTGAGAATGCAGAGAAAAAGTGTCTCCTGCAACCCGTTCCCTTGGTGCTAGATGAACGAACGTCTCTGTACCTGCTCAGTTCTGAGAGATAAGTGTGTGTGAAAGCCGTCCTTCACCTAGCTTGTTGGGAACACAAAGTTTCTTTTCAGTTGCAAACTCCATTCCATACATATATATGGTAAGGAACTAGTTCCAACTCGGTTTTACAGTGAAAACTGCAGGAACATCAAACCGACACTAGGAAACAGACTGAGAAAACAGAGAAAAAGTGTCTCCTGCAACCCGTTCCCTCGGTGGTAGATGAACAAACGTCTCTGTACCTGCTCAGTTCTGAGAGATAATTGTTTGTGAAAGCCGTTATACACCTATCTTGTTGGTTACACAAAGTTTCTTTTCAGTTGAACACTCCATTTCATACATATATACGGAAAGGAACTAGCTCCAACTCGGTTTTACAGTGAAAACTGCAGGAACTTCAAACCGGCACTAGGTAACAGACTGAGAATGCAGAGAAAAATTTTCTCCTGCAACCCGTTCCCTTGGTGCTAGATGAAAGAACGTCTCTCCACTTCCTCAGATCTGAGAGATAAGTGTGTGTGAAAGCCGTCCTTCACCTAGCTTGCTGGGAACACAAAGTTTCTTTTCAGTTGCAAACTCCATTCCATACATATAAATGGGGAGGTACTAGCTCCAACTCGGTATTACAGAGAAAACTGCAGAAACTTCAAACCGGCACTAGGAAACAGAATGAGAAAGCAGAGGAAATGTGTCTCCTGCAACCCGTTCCCTTGGTGCTAGAAGAACGAACGTCTCTCCACTTGTTCAGTTCTGAGAGATAAGTGTGTGTGAAAGCCGTACTTCACCTAGCTTGTTGGGAACACAAAGTTTCTTTTCAGTTGCAAACTCCATTCCATACATATATACGGAAAGGAACTAGCTCCAACTCGGTTTTACAGTGAAAACTGCAGGAACTTCAAACCGGCACTAGGTAACAGACTGAGAATGCAGAGAAAAATTTTCTCCTGCAACCCGTTCCCTTGGTGCTAGATGAAAGAACGTCTCTCCACTTCCTCAGATCTGAGAGATAAGTGTGTGTGAAAGCCGTCCTTCACCTAGCTTGCTGGGAACACAAGTTTCTTTTCAGTTGCAAACTCCATTCCATACATATAAATGGGGAGGTACTAGCTCCAACTCGGTATTACAGAGAAAACTGCAGAAACTTCAAACCGGCACTAGGAAACAGAATGAGAAAGCAGAGGAAATGTGTCTCCTGCAACCCGTTCCCTTGGTGCTAGAAGAACGAACGTCTCTCCACTTGTTCAGTTCTGAGAGATAAGTGTGTGTGAAAGCCGTACTTCACCTAGCTTGTTGGGAACACAAAGATTCTTTTCAGTTGCAAACTCCATTCCATACATATATATGGGGAGGAACTAGTTCCAACTCGGTTTTACAGTGTAAACTGCAGGAACTTCAAACCGGTACTAGGAAACAGACTGAGAAAGCAGAGAAAAAGTGTCTCCTGCAACCCGTTCCCTTGGTGCTAGATGAACGAACGTCTCTCCACTTCCTCAGTTCTGAGAGATAATTGTGTGTGAAAGCCGTCCTTCACCTAGCTTGCTGGGAACACAAAGTTTCTTTTCAGTTGCAAACTCCATTCCATACATATATATGGGGAGTTACTAGCTCCAACTCGGTTTTACAGTGAAAACTGCAGGAACTTCAAACCGGCACTAGGAAACAGACTGAGAAAGCTGAGAAAAAGTGTCTCCTGCAACCCGTTCCCTCGGTGGTAGATGAACGAACGTCTCTGTACCTGCTCATTTCTGAGAGATAATTGTGTGTGAAAGCCGTTATACACCTAGTTTGTTGGGAACACAAAGTTTCTTTTCTGTTTCAAACTCCATTCCATACATTTATATGGGGAGTTACTAGCTCCAAATCGGTTTTACAGTGAAAACTGCAGGAACTTCCACCGTCACTAGGAAACAGACTGAGAATGCAGAGAAAAAGTGTCTCCTGCAACCCGTTCCCTTGGTGCTAGATAAACGAACGTCTCTCCACTTGCTCAGTTCTGAGAGATAAGTGTGTGTGAAAGCCGTCCTTCACCTAGCTTGCTGGGAACACAAAGTTTCTTTTCAGTTGCAAACTCCATTCCATACAAATATATGGGGAGGAACTAGTTCCAAATCGGTTTTACAGTGAAAACTGCAGGAACATCAAACCGACACTAGGAAACAGACTGAGAAAACAGAGAAAAAGTGTCTCCTGCAACCCGTTCCCTCGGTGGTAGATGAACAAACGTCTCTGTACCTGCTCAGTTCTGAGAGATAATTGTTTGTGAAAGCCGTTATACACCTATCTTGTTGGGAACACAAAGTTTCTTTTCAGTTGCAAACTCCATTCCATACATATATACGGAAAGGAACAAGCTCCAACTCGGTTTTACAGTGAAAACTGCAGGAACTTCAAACCGGCACTAGGTAACAGACTGAGAATGCAGAGAAAAATTTTCTCCTGCAACCCGTTCCCTTGGTGCTAGATGAAAGAACGTCTCTCCACTTCCTCAGATCTGAGAGATAAGTGTGTGTGAAAGCCGTCCTTCACCTAGCTTGCTGGGAACACAAAGTTTCTTTTCAGTTGCAAACTCCATTCCATACATATAAATGGTGAGGTACTAGCTCCAACTCGGTATTACAGAGAAAACTGCAGAAACTTCAAACCGGCACTAGGAAACAGAATGAGAAAGCAGAGGAAATGTGTCTCCTGCAACCCGTTCCCTTGGTGCTAGAAGAACGAACGTCTCTCCACTTGTTCAGTTCTGAGAGATAAGTGTGTGTGAAAGCCGTACTTCACCTAGCTTGTTGGGAACACAAAGTTTCTTTTCAGTTGCAAACTCCATTCCATACATATATACGGAAAGGAACTAGCTCCAACTCGGTTTTACAGTGAAAACTGCAGGAACTCAAACCGGCACTAGGAAACAGACTGAGAATGCAGAGAAAAATTGTCTCCTGCAACCCGTTCCCTTGGTGCTAGTTGAAAGATCGTCTCTGTACCTGCTCAGTTCTGAGAGATAATTGTGTGTGAAAGGCGTCCTTCACCTAGCTTGTTGGGAAAACAAAGTTTCTTTTCAGTTGCAAACTCCATTCCATACATATATATGGGGAGGAACTAGTTCCAACTCGGTTTTACAGTGTAAACTGCAGGAACTTCAAACCGGTACTAGGAAACAGACTGAGAAAGCAGAGAAAAAGTGTCTCCTGTAACCCGTTCCCTTGGTGCTAGATGAACGAACGTCTCTCCACTTCCTCAGTTCTGAGAGATAATTGTGTGTGAAAGCCGAACTTCACCTAGCTTGTTGGGAACACAAAGTTTCTTTTCTGTTGCAAACTCCATTCCATACATATATATGGGGAGGTACTAGCTCCAACTCTGTTTTACAGTGAAAACTGCAGGAACTTCAAACCGGGACTAGGAAACAGACTGAGAATGCAGAGAAAACGTGTCTCCTGCTAGCCGTTCCCTTGGTGCTAGATGAACGAACGTCTCTGTACCTGCTAAGTTCTGAGAGATAAGTGTGTGTGAAAGCCGTCCTTCACCTAGCTTGCTGGGAACACAAAGTTTCTTTTCAGTTGCAAACTCCATTCCATACATATATATGGGGAGTTACTAGCTCCAACTCGGTTTTACAGTGAAAACTGCAGGAACTTCAAACCGGCACTAGGAAACAGACTGAGAAAGCTGAGAAAAAGTGTCTCCTGCAACCCGTTCCCTCGGTGGTAGATGAACGAACGTCTCTGTACCTGCTCAGTTCTGAGAGATAATTGTGTGTGAAAGCCGTTATACACCTAGCTTGTTGGGAACACAAAGTTTCTTTTCAGTTGCAAACTCCATTCAATACATATATACGGAAAGGAACTAGCTCCAAATCGGTTTTACAGTGAAAACTGCGGGAACTTCAAACCGGCACTAGGTAACAGACTGAGAATGCAGAGAAAAATTGTCTCCTGCAACCCGTTCCCTTGGTGCTAGATAAACGAACGTCTCTCCACTTGCTCAGTTCTGAGAGATAAGTGTGTGTGAAAGCCGTCCTTCACCTAGCTTGTTGGGAACACAAAGTTTCTTTTCTGTTTCAAACTCCATTCCATACATTTATATGGGGAGTTACTAGCTCCAATTCGGTTTTACAGTGAAAACTGCAGGAACTTCCACCGTCACTAGGAAACAGACTGAGAATTCAGAGAAAAAGTATCTCCTGCAACCCGTTCCCTTGGTGCTAGATAAACGAACGTCTCTCCACTTGCTCAGTTCTGAGAGATAAGTGTGTGTGAAAGCCGTCCTTCACCTAGCTTGCTGGGAACACAAAGTTTCTTTTCAGTTGCAAACTCCATTCCATACATATATACGGGAAGGAACTAGCTCCAACTCGGTTTTACAGTGAAAACTGCAGGAACTTCAAACCGGCACTAGGAAACAGACTGAGAATGCAGAGAAAAAGTGTCTCCTGCAACCCGTTCCCTTGGTGCTAGATGAACGAACGTCTCTGTACCTGCTCAGTTCTGAGAGATAAGTGTGTGTGAAAGCCGTCCTTCACCTAGCTTGTTGGGAACACAAAGTTTCTTTTCAGTGGTAAACTCCATTCCATACATATATATGGGGAGGGACTAGTTCCAACTCGGTTTTACAGTGAAAACTGCAGGAACTTCAAACCGGCACTAGGAAACAGACTGAGAAAGCAGAGAAAAAGTGTCTCCTGCAACCCGTTCCCTCGGTGGTAGATGAACGAACGTCTCTGTACCTGCACAGTTCTGAGAGATAGTTGTGTGTGAAAGCCGTTATACACCTAACTTGTTGGGAACACAAAGATTCTTTTCAGTTGCAAACTCCATTCCATACATATATACGGAAAGGAACTAGCTACAACTCGGTTTTACAGTGAAAACTGCAGGAACTTCAAACCGGCACTAGGTAACAGACTGAGAATGCAGAGAAAAATTGTCTCCTGCAACCCGTTCCCTTGGTGCTAGATGAAAGAACGTCTCTCCACTTCCTCAGGTCTGAGAGATAAGTGTGTGTGAAAGCCGTCCTTCAACTAGCTTGCTGGGAACACAAAGTTTCTTTTCAGTTGCAAACTCCATTCCATACATATAAATGGGGAGGTACTAGCTCCAACTGGGTATTACAGTGAAAACTGCAGAAAATTCAAACCGGCACTAGGAAACAGACTTAGAAAGCTGAGAAAAAGTGTCGCCTGCAACCCGTTCCCTCGGTGGTAGATGAACGAACGTCTCTGTACCTGCTCAGTTCTGAGAGATAATTGTGTGTGAAAGCCGTCCTTCACCTAGCTTGTTGGGAACACAAAGTTTCTTTTCAGTTGCAAACTCCATTCCATACATATATACGGAAAGGAACTAGCTCCAACTCGGTTTTACAGTGAAAACTGCAGGAACTTCAAACCGGCACTAGGTAACAACTGAGAATGCAGAGAATAATTGTCTCCTGCAACCCGTTCCATTGGTGCTAGATGAAAGAACGTCTCTCCACTTCCTCAGGTCTGAGAGATAAGTGTGTGTGAAAGCCGTCCTTCACCTAGCATGCTGGGAACACAAAGTTTCTTTTCAGTTGCAAACTCCATTCCATACATATAAATGGGGAGGTACTAGCTCCAACTCGGTATTACAGTGAAAACTGCAGAAACTTCAAACCGGCACTAGGAAACATACTGAGAAAGCAGAGGGAAAGTGTCTCCTGCAACCCGATCCCTTGGTGCTAGATGAACGAACGTCTCTCCACTTGCTCAGTTCTGAGAGATAATTGTGTGTGAAATCCGTACTTCACCTAGCTTGTTGGGAACACAAAGTTTCTTTTCTGTTGCAAACTCCATTCCATACAAATATATGGGGAGTTACTAGCTCCAACATGGTTTTAGAGTGAAAACTGCAGGAACTTCATACCGGCGCTAGGAAACAGACTGAGAATGCACATAAATAGTTTCTCCTGCAACCCGTTCCCTTGGTGCTAGATAAACGAACGTCTCTCCACTTGCTCAGTTCTGAGAGATAAGAGTGTGTGAAAGCAGTGCTTCAACAAGCTTGTTGGGAACACAAAGTTTCTTTTCAGTTGCAAACTCCATTCCATACATATATATGGGAGGGTACTAGCTCCAACTCGGTTTTACAGTGAAAACTGCAGGAACTTCAAACCGTCACTAGGAAACAGACTGAGAAAGCAGAGTAAAAGTGTCTCCTGCAACCCGTTCCCTTGGTGCTAGATGAACGAACGTCCCAGTACCTGCTCAGTTCTGAGGGATAAGTGTGTGTGAAAGCCGTCCTTCACCTAGCTTGTTGGGAACACAAAGTTTCTTTTCTGTTGCAAACTCCATTCCATACAAATATATGGGGAGTTACTAGCTCCAACTCGGTTTTACAGTGAAAACTGCAGGAACTTCAAACCGGCACTAGGAAACAGACTGAGAAAGCTGAGAAAAAGTGTCTCCTGCAACAAGTTCCCTTGGTGCTAGATGAACGAACGTCTCTGTACCTGCTCAGTTCTGAGGGATAAGTGTGTGTGAAAGCCGTCCTTCACCTAGCTTGCTGGGAACACAAAGTTTCTTTTCTGTTGCAAACTCCATTCCATACATTTATATGGGGAGTTACTAGCTCCAAATCGGTTTTACAGTGAAAACTGCAGGAACTTCCACCGTCACTAGGAAACAGACTGAGAATGCAGAGAAAAAGTGTCTCCTGCAACCCGTTCCCTTGGTGCTAGATAAACGAACGTCTCTCCACTTGCTCAGTTCTGAGAGATAAGTGTGTGTGAAAGCCGTGCTTCACCAAGCTTGTTGGGAACACAAAGTTTCTTTTCAGTTGCAAACTCCATTCCATACATATAAATCGGGAGGTACTACCTCCAACTCGGTATTACAGTGAAAACTACAGAAACTTAAAACAGGCACTAGGAAACAGACTGAGAAAGCAGAGGAAAAGTGTCTCCTGCAAACCGTTCCCTTGGTGCTAGATGAACGAACGTCTCTCCACTTGCTCAGTTCTGAGAGATAAGTGTGTGTGAAAGCCGTGCTTCACCAAGCTTGTTGGGAACACAAAGTATCTTTTCAGTTGCAAACCCCATTCCATACATTTATATGGGGAGGTACTAGCTCCAACTCGCTTTTACAGTGAAAACTGCAGGAACTTCAAACCGGCACTAGGAAACAGACTGAGAAAGCTGAGAAAAAGTGTCTCCTGCAACCCGTTCCCTTGGTGCTAGATGAACGAACGTCTCTGTACCTGCTCAGTTCTGAGGGATAAGTGTGTGTGAAAGCCGTCCTTCACCTAGCTTGTGGGGAACACAAAGTTTCTTTTCTGTTGCAAACTCCATTCCATACAAATATATGGGGAGTTACTAGCTCCAACTCCGTTTTACAGTGAAAACTGCAGGAACTTCAAACCGTCACTAGGAAACAGACTGAGAAAGCTGAGAAAAAGTATCTCCTGCAACCCGTTCCCTTGGTGCTAGGTGAACGAACGTCTCTGTACCTGCTCAGTTCTGAGGGATAAGTGTGTGTGAAAGCCGTCCTTCACCTAGCTTGTGGGGAACACAAAGTTTCTTTTCTGTTGCAAACTCCATTCCATACAAATATATGGGGAGTTACAAGCTCCAACTCGGTTTTACAGTGAAAACTGCAGGAACTTCAAACCGTCACTAGGAAACAGACTGAGAAAGCTGAGAAAAAGTGTCTCCTGCAACCCGTTCCCTCGGTGCTAGATGAACGAACGTCTCTGTACCTGCTCAGTTCTGAGGGATAAGTGTGTGTGAAAGCCGTCCTTCACCTAGCTTATTGGGAACACAAAGTTTCTTTTCTGTTGCAAACTCCATTCCATACAAATATATGGGGAGTTACTAGCTCCAAATCGGTTTTACATTGAAAACTGCAGGAACTTCCACCGTCACTAGGAAACAGACTGAGAATGCAGAGAAAAAGTGTCTCCTGCAACCCGTTCCCTTGGTGCTAGATAAAGGAACGTCTCTCCACTTGCTCAGTTCTGAGAGATAAGTGTGTGTGAAAGCCGCCCTTCACTTAGCTTGCTGGGAACACAAAGTTTCTTTTCAGTTGCAAACTCCATTCCATACATATATATGGGGAGGTACAAGCTCCAACTCGGTTTTACAGTGAAAACTGCAGGAACTTCAAACCGGCACTAGGAAACAGACTGAGAAAGCAGAGAAAAAGTGTCTCCTGCAACCCGTTCCCTTGGTGCTAGATGAACGAACGTCTCTGTACCTGCTCAGTTCTGAGGGATAAGTGTGTGTGAAAGCCGTCCTTCACCTAGCTTGTTGGGAACACAAAGTTTCTTTTCTGTTGCAAACTCCATTCCATACAAATATATGGGGAGTTACTTGCTCCAACTCGGTTTTACAGTGAAAACTGCGGGAACTTCAAACCGGCACTAGGAAACAGACTGAGAAAGCTGAGAAAAAGTGTCTCCTGCAACCCGTTCCATCGGTGCTAGATGAACGAACGTCTCTGTACCTGCTCAGTTCTGAGAGATAAGTGTGTGTGAAAGCCATCCTTCACCTAGCTTGTTGGGAACACAAAGTTTCTTTTCAGTTGCAAACTCCATTCCATACAAATATATGGGGAGTTACTAGCTCCAACTCGGTTTTACAGTGAAAACTGCAGGAACTTCCACCGTCACTAGGAAACAGACTGAGAATGCAGAGAAAAACTGTCTCCTGCAACCCGTTCCCTTGGTGCTAGATAAATGAACGTCTCTCCACTTGCTCAGTTATGAGAGATAAGTGTGTGTGAAAGCCGTGCTTCACCTAGCTAGCTGGGAACACAAAGTTTCTTTTCAGTTGCAAACTCCATTCCATACATATATATGGGGAGTTACTAGCTCCAACTCGGTTTTACAGTGAAAACTGCAGGAACTTCAAACCGGCACTAGGAAACAGACTGAGAAAGCTGAGAAAAAGTGTCTCCTGCAACCCGTTCCCTCGGTGCTAGATGAACGAACGTCTCTGTACCTGCTCAGTTCTGTGAGATAAGTGTGTGTGAAAGCCGTTATACACCTAGCTTGTTGGGAACACAAAGTTTCTTTCCAGTTGCAAACTCCATTCCATAAATATATACGGAAAGGAACAAGCTCCAACTCGATTTTACAGTGAAAACTGCAGGAACTTCAAACCGGCAATAGGAAACAGACAGAGAATGCAGAGAAAAATTGTCTCCTGCAACCCGTTCCCTTGGTGCTAGATGAAAGATCGTCTCTCCACTTGCTCAGGTCTGAGAGGTAAGTGTGTGTGAAAGCCGTCCTTCACCTAGCTTGCTGGGAACACAATGTTTCTTTTCAGATGCAAACTCCATTCCATACATATAAATGGGGAGGTACTAGCTCCAACACGGTATTACAGTGAAAACTGCAGAAACTTCAAACCGGCACTAGGAAACAGACTGAGAAAGCAGAGGAAAAGTGTCTCCTGCAACCCGTTCCCTTGGTGCTAGATGAACGAACGTCTCTCCACTTGCTCAGTTCTGAGAGATATGTGTGTGTGAAAGCCGTGCTTCACCAAGCTTGTTGGGAACACAAAGTATCTTTTCAGTTGCAAACTCCATTCCATACATTTATATGGGGAGGTACTAGCTCCAACTCGCTTTTACAGTGAAAACTGCAGGAACTTCAAACCGGCACTAGGAAACAGACTGAGAAAGCTGAGAAAAAGTGTCTCCTGCAACCCGTTCCCTTGGTGCTAGATGAACGAACGTCTCTGTACCTGCTCAGTTCTGAGGGATAAGTGTGTGTGAAAGCCGTCCTTCACCTAGCTTGTGGTGAACACAAAGTTTCTTTTCTCTTGCAAACTCCATTCCATACAAATATATGGGGAGTTACTAGCTCCAACTCCGTTTTACAGTGAAAACTGCAGGAACTTCAAACCGTCACTAGGAAACAGACTGAGAAAGCTGAGAAAAAGTGTCTCCTGCAACCCGTTCCCTTGGTGCTAGATGAACGAACGTCTCTGTACCTGCTCAGTTCTGAGGGATAAGTGTGTGTGAAAGCCGTCCTTCATCTAGCTTATTGGGAACACAAAGTTTCTTTTCTGTTGCAAACTCCATTCCATACAAATATATGGGGAGTTACTAGCTCCAAATCGGTTTTACATTGAAAACTGCAGGAACTTCCACCGTCACTAGGAAACAGACTGAGAATGCAGAGAAAAAGTGTCTCCTGCAACCCGTTCCCTTGGTGCTAGATAAACGAACGTCTCTCCACTTGCTCAGTTCTGAGAGATAAGTGTGTGTGAAAGCCGTCCTTCACCTAGCTTGTTGGGAACACAAAGTTTCTTTTCTGTTGCAAACTCCATTCCATACATATATATGGGGAGGTACTAGCTCCAACTCGGTTTTACAGTGAAAACTACAGGAACTTCAAACCGGCACTAGGAAACAGAGTGAGAATGCAGAGAAAAAGTGTCTCCTGCTAGCCTTTCCCTTGGTGCTAGATGAACGAACGTCTCTGTACCTGCTCAGTTCTGAGAGATAAGTGTGTGTGAAAGCCGTCCTTCACCTAGCTTGCTGGGAACACAAAGTTTCTTTTCAGTTGCCAACTCCATTCCATACATATATACGGGAAGGAACTAGCTCCAACTCGGTTTTACAGTGAAAACTGCAGGAAATTCAAACCGGCACTAGGAAACAGACTGAGAATGCAGAGAAAAAGTGTCTCCTGCAAACCGTTCCCTTGGTGCTAGATGAACGAACGTCTGTACCTGCTCAGTTCTGAGAGATAATTGTGTGTGAAAGCCGTCCTTCACCTAGCTTGTTGGGAACACAATGTTTCTTTTCAGTTGAAAACTCCATTCCATACATATATATGGGGAGGCACTAGCTCCAACTCGGTTTTACAGTGAAAACTGCAGGAACTTCAAACCGGTACTAGGAAACAGACTGAGAAAGCAGAGAAAAAGTGTCTCCTGCAACCCGTTCCCTTGGTGCTAGATGAACGAACGTCTCTCCTCTTCCTGTGTTCTGAGAGATAATTGTGTGTGAAAGCCGTCCTTCACCTAGCTTGTTTGGAACAGAAAGTTTGTTTTCAGTTGCAAACTCCATTCCATACATATATATGGGGAGGTACTAGCTCCAAATCGGTTTTACAGTGAAAACTGCAGGAACTTCAAACCGGTACTAGGAAACAGACTGAGAAAGCAGAGAAAAAGTGTCTCCTGCAACCCGTTCCCTCGGTGCTAGATGAACGAACGTCTCTGTACCTGCTCAGTTCTGAGAGATAAGTGTGTGTGAAAGCCGTACTTCACCTAGCTTGCTGGGAACACAAAGTTTCTTTTCTGTTTCAAACTCCATTCCATACATTTATATGGGGAGTTACTAGCTCCAATTCGGTTTTACAGTGAAAACTGCAGGAACTTCCACCGTCACTAGGAAACAGACTGAGAATGCAGAGAAAAAGTGTCTCCTGCAACCCGTTCCCTTGGTGCTAGATGAACGAACGTCTCTGTACCTGCTCAGTTCTGAGAGATAAGTGTGTGTGAAAGCCATCCTTCACCTAGCTTGTTGGGAACACAAAGTTTCTTTTCAGTTGCAAACTCCATTCCATACATATATACGGGAAGGAACTAGCTCCAACTCGGTTTTACAGTGAAAACTGCAGGAACTTCAAACCGGCACTAGGAAACAGACTGAGAATGCAGAGAAAAAGTGTCTCCTGCAACCCGTTCCCTTGGTGCTAGATGAACGAACGTCTCTACACTTCCTCAGTTCTGAGAGTAATTGTGTGTGAAAGCCGTCCTTCACCTAGCTTGTTGGGAACACAAAGTTTCTTTTCTGTTGCAAACTCCATTCCATACATATATATGGGGATGAACTAGTTCCAACTCTGTTTTACAGTGAAAACTGCAGGAACTTCAAACCGGTACTAGGAAACAGAATGAGAATGCAGAGAAAAAGTGTCTCCTGCAACCCGTTCCCTTCGTGCTAGATGAACGAACGTCTCTCCACTTCCTCTGTTCTGAGAGATATTTGGGTGTGAAAGCCGTCCTTCACCTAGCTTGTTGGGAACACAAAGTTTCTTTTCTGTTGCAAACTCCATTCCATACTTATATATGGGGAGGTACTAACTCCAACTCTGTTTTACAGTGAAAACTACAGGAACTTCAAACCGTCACTAGGAAACAGAGTGAGAATGCAGAGAAATAGTGTCTCCTGCTAGCCGTTCCCTTGGTGCTAGATGAACGAACTTCTATGTACCTGCTCAGTTCTGAGAGATAAGTGTGTGTGAAAGCCGCCCTTCACCTAGCTTGCTGGGAACACAAAGTTTCTTTTCAGTTGCCAACTCCATTCCATACATATATACGGAAAGGAACTAGCTCCAACTCGGTTTTACAGTGAAAACTGCAGGAAATTCAAACCGGCACTAGGAAACAGACTGAGAATGCAGAGAAAAAGTGTCTCCTGCAACCCGTTCCCTTGGTGCTAGATGAACGAACGTCTGTACCTGCTCAGTTCTGAGAGATAAGTGTGTGTGAAAGCCGTCCTTCACCTAGCTTGTTGGGAACACAAAGTTTCTTTTCAGTTGAAAACTCCATTCCATACATATATATGGGGAGGCACTAGTTCCAACTCGGTTTTACAGTGAAAACTGCAGGAACTTCAAACCGGTACTAGGAAACAGACTGAGAAAGCAGAGAAAAAGTGTCTCCTGCAACCCGTTCCCTTGGTGCTAGATGAACGAACGTCTCTCCACTTCCTCTGTTCTGAGAGATAATTGGGTGTGAAAGCCGTCCTTCACCTAGCTTGTTGGGAACACAAAGTTTCTTTTCTGTTGCAAACTCCATTCCATACATATATATGGGGAGGTACTAGCTCCAACTCGGTTTTACAGTGAAAACTACAGGAACTTCAAACCGGCACTAGGAAACAGAGTGAGAATGCAGAGAAAAAGTGTCTCTTGCTAGCCGTTCCCTTGGTGCTAGATGAACGAACGTCTCTGTACCTGCTCAGTTCTGAGAGATAAGTGTGTGTGAAAGCCGTCCTTCACCTAGCTTGCTGGGAACACAAAGTTTCTTTTCAGTTGCCAACTCCATTCCATACATATATACGGGAAGGAACTAGCTCCAACTCGGTTTTACAGTGAAAACTGCAGGAAATTCAAACCGGCACTAGGAAACAGACTGAGAATGCAGAGAAAAAGTGTCTCCTGCAACCCGTTCCCTTGGTGCTAGATGAACGAACGTCTGTACCTGCTCAGTTCTGAGAGATAATTGTGTGTGAAAGCCGTCCTTCACCTAGCTTGTTCGGAACACAAAGTTTCTTTTCAGTTGAAAACTCCATTCCATACATATATATGGGGAGGCACTAGTTCCAACTCGGTTTTACAGTGAAAACTGCAGGAACTTCAAACCGGTACTAGGAAACAGACTGAGAAAGCAGAGAAAAAGTGTCTCCTGCAACCCGTTCCCTTGGTGCTAGATGAACGAACGTCTCTCCACTTCCTGTGTTCTGAGAGATAATTGTGTGTGAAAGCCGTCCTTCACCTAGCTTGTTTGGAACAGAAAGTTTGTTTTCAGTTGAAACTCCATTCCATACATATATATGGGGAGGTACTAGCTCCAAATCGGTTTTTCAGTGAAAACTGCAGGAACTTCAAACCGGTACTAGGAAACAGACTGAGAAAGCAGAGAAAATGTGTCTCCTGCAACCCGTTCCCTCGGTGCTAGATGAACGAACGTCTCTGTACCTGCTCAGTTCTGAGAGATAAGTGTGTGTGAAAGCCGTACTTCACCTAGCTTGCTGGGAACACAAAGTTTCTTTTCTGTTTCAAACTCCATTCCATACATTTATATGGGGAGTTACTAGCTCCAAATCGGTTTTACAGTGAAAACAGCAGGAACTTCCACCGTCACTAGGAAACAGACTGAGAATGCAGAGAAAAAGTGTCTCCTGCAACCCGTTCCCTTGGTGCTAGATAAACGAACGTCTCTCCACTTGCTCAGTTCTGAGAGATAAGTGTGTGTGAAAGCCGTCCTTCACCTAGCTTAGTGGGAACACAAAGTTTCTTTTCAGTTGCAAACTCCATTCCATACATATATATGGGGAGGAACTAGCTCCAACTCTGTTTTACAGTGATAACTGCAGGAACTTCAAACCGGCACTAGGAAACAGACTGAGAATGCAGAGAAAATGTGTCTCCTGCAAGCCGTTCCCTTGGTGCTAGATGAACGAACGTCTCTGTACCTGCTCAGTTCTGAGAGATAAGTGTGTGTGAAAGCCGTCCTTCACTTAGCTTGTTTGGAACACAAAGTTTCTTTTCAGTTGCAAACTCCATTCCATACATTTATATGGGGAGTTACAAGCTCCAACTCGGTTTTACAGTGAAAACTGCAGGAACTTCCACCGTCACTAGGAAACAGTCTGAGAATTCAGAGAAAAAGTGTCTCTGGCAACCCGTTCCCTTGGTGCTAGATAAACGAACGTCTCTTCACTTGCTCAGTTCTGAGAGATAAGTGTGTGTGAAAGCCGTCCTTCACCTAGCTTGTTGGGAACACAAAGTTTCTTTTCAGTTGCAAACTCCATTCCATACATATATATGGGGAGGTACTAGCTCCAACTCTGTTTTACAGTGAAAACTGCAGGAATTTCAAACCGGCACTAGGAAACAGACTGAGAATGCAGAGAAAAAGTGTCTCCTGCAACCCGTTCCCTTGGTGCTAGATAAACGAACGTCTCTCCACTTGCTCAGTTCTGAGAGATAAGTGTGTGTGAAAGCCGTCCTTCACCTAGCTTGCTGGGAACACAAAGTTTCTTTTCAGTTGCAATCTCCATTCCATACATATATATGGGGAGGTACTAGCTCCAACTCGGTTTTACAGTGAAAACTGCAGGAACATCAAACCGGCACTAGGAAACAGTCTGAGAAAGCAGAGAAAAAGTGTCTCCTGGAAACCTTTGCCTTGGTGCTAGATGAACGAACGTCTCTGTACCTGCTCAGTTCTGAGGGATAAGTGTGTGTGAAAGCCGTCCTTCACCTAGCTTGTTGGGAACACAAAGTTTCTTTTCTGTTGCAAACTACATTCCATACAAATATATGGGGAGTTACTAGCTCCAACTCGGTTTTA
Organism: Camelus dromedarius; assembly: GCF_036321535.1. Taxonomy (NCBI): domain Eukaryota; kingdom Metazoa; phylum Chordata; class Mammalia; order Artiodactyla; family Camelidae; genus Camelus; species Camelus dromedarius. The sequence continues at coordinate 33,944,909 of NC_087458.1, read as the reverse complement.
CAGTGTAAACTGCAGGAACTTCAAACCGGCACTAGGAAACAGACTGAGAAAGCTGAGAAAAAGTGTCTCCTGCAACCCGTTCCCTCGGTGCTAGATGAACGAACGTCTCTGTACCTGCTCAGTTCTGACAGATAAGTGTGTGTGAAAGCCGTCCTACACCTAGCTTGTTGGGAACACAAAGTTTCTTTTCAGTTGCAAACTCCATTCTATACATATATACGGGAAGGAACAAGCTCCAACTCGGTTTTACAGTGAAAACTGCAGGAACTTCAAACCGGCACTAGGAAACAGACTGAGAAAGCAGAGAAAAAGTGTCTCCTGCAACCCGTTCCCTTGGTGCTAGATGAACGAACGTCTCTCCACTTGCTCAGTTCTGAGAGATAAGTGTGTGTGAAAGCCGTCCTTCACCTAGCTTGTTTGGAACACAAAGTTTGTTTTCAGTTGCAAACTCCATTCCATACATATATATGGGGTGGTACTAGCTCCAACTCGGTTTTTCAGTGAAAACTGCAGGAACTTCAAACCGGTACTAGGAAACAGAATGAGAAAGCAGAGAAAAAGTGTCTCCTGCAACCCGTTCCCTCGGTGCTAGATGGACGAACGTCTCTGTACCTGCTCAGTTCTGATAGATAAGTGTGTGTGAAAGCCGTCCTTCACCTAGCTTGTAGGGAACACAAAGTTTCTTTTCAGTTGCAAACTCCATTCCATACATATATATGGGGAGGAACTAGCTCCAACTCTGTTTTACAGTGATAACTGCAGGAACTTCAAACCGGCACTAGGAAACAGACTGAGAATGCAGAGAAAATGTGTCTCCTGCAAGCCTTTCCCTTGGTGCTAGATGAACGAACGTCTCTGTACCTGCTCAGTTCTGAGAGATAAGTGTGTGTGAAAGCCGTCCTTCACCTAGCTTGTTTGGAACACAAAGTTTCTTTTCAGTTGCAAACTCCATTCCATACATTTATATGGGGAGTTACAAGCTCCAACTCGGTATTACATTTAAAACTGCAGGAACTTCCACCGTCACTAGGAAACAGACTGAGAATGCAGAGAAAAAGTGTCTCTGGCAACCCGTTCCCTTGGTGCTAGATAAACGAACGTCTCTCCACTTGCTCAGTTCTGAGAAATAAGTGTGTGTGAAAACCGTCCTTCACTTAGCTTGTTGGGAACACAAAGTTTCTTTTCAGTTGCAAACTAAATTCCATACATATATATGGGAAGGTACTAGCTCCAACTCTGTTTTACAGTGAAAACTGCAGGAATTTCTAACCGGCACTAGGAAACAGACTGAGAATGCAGAGAAAAAGTGTCTCCTGCAACCCGTTCCCTTGGTTCTAGATGAACGAACGTCTCTGTACCTGCTCAGTTCTGAGGGATACGTGTGTGTGAAAGCCGTCCTTCACCTAGCTTGCTGGGAACACAAAGTTTCTTTTCAGTTGCAAACTCCATTCCATACAAATATATGGGGAGTTACCAGCTCCAACTCGGTTTTACAGTGAAAACTGCAGGAACTTCAAACCGGCACTAGGAAACACACTGAGAATGCAGAGAAAAAGTGTCTCCTGCAACCCGTTCCCTTGGTGCTAGATGAACGAAAGTCTCTCCACTTCCTCAGTTCTGAGAGATAAGTGTGTGAGAAAACCGTCCTTCAACTAGCTTTTTGGGAACACAAAGATTCTTTTCAGTTGCAAACTCCATTCCATACATATATATGGGGAGGTACAAGCTCCAACTCGGTTTTATAGTTAAAACTGCAGGAACTTCAAACCGGCACTAGGAAAAAGACTGAGAAAGCAGAGAAAAAGTGTCTCCTGCAACCCGTTCCCTTGGTGCTAGATGAACGAACGTCTCTCCACTTGCTCACTTCTGAGAGATAAGTGTGTGTGAAAACCGTCCTTCACCAACTTGTTGGGAACACAAAGTATCTTTTCTGTTGCAATCTCCATTCCATACATATATATGGGGAGGTACAAGCTCCAACTCGATTTTACAGTGAAAACTGCAGGAACTTCAAACCGGCACTAGGAAACAGACTGAGAAAGCAGAGAAAAATTGTGTCCTGCAACCCGTTCCTTGGTTCTAGATGAACGAAAGTCTCTCCACTTGCTCAGTTCTGAGAGATAAGTGTGTGTGAAAGCCGTACTTCAACATGCTTGTTGGGAACACAAAGATTCTTTTCAGTTGCAAACTCCATTCCATACATATAAATGGGGAGGTACTAGCTCCAAATCTGTTTTACAGTGAAAATTGCAGGAACTTCAAACCGGCACTAGGAAACAAACTGAGAAAGCAGAGAAAAAGTTTCTCCTGCAACCCGTTCCCTTGGTGCTAGATGAACGAACGTCTCACCACTTGCTCAGTTCTGAGAGATATGTGTGTGTGAAAGCGGTCCTTCACATAGCTTGTTGGGAACACAAAGTTTCTTTTCAGTTGCAAACTCAATTCCATACATATATATGCGGAGGTACAATCTCCAACTCGGTTTTACAGTGAAAACTGCAGGAACTTCAAACCGGCACTAGGAAACAGACAGAGAAAGCAGAGAAAAATTGTCTCATGCAACCCGTTCCCTTGGTGCTAGATGAACGAACGTCTCTCCACTTGCTCAGTTCTGAGAGATATGTGTGGGTGAAAGCGGTCCTTCACCTAGCTTGTTGGGAACACAAAGTTTCTTTTCAGTTGCAAACTCCACTCCATACATATATATGGGGATGTACTAGCTCCAACTCGGTTTAACAGTGAAAACTGCAGGAACGTCAAACCGGCACAAGGAAACAAACTGAGAAAGCAGAGAAAAATTGTCTCCTGCAACCCGTTCCCTTGGTGCTAGATGAACGAACGTCTCTCCACTTGCTCAGTTCTGAGAGATATGTGTGTGTGAAAACCGTCCTTCACCAACTTGTTGGGAACACAAAGTTTCTTTTCTGTTGCATACTCCATTCCATACATATATACGGGAAGGAACTAGCTCCAACTCGGTTTTACAGTGAAAACTGCAGGAACTTCAAACCGGCACTAGGAAACAGACTGAGAAAGCAGAGAAAAAGTGTCTCCTGCAACCCGTTCCCTTGGTGCTAGATGAACGAACGTCTCTCCACTTGCTCAGTTCTGAGAGATAAGTGTGTGTGAAAACCGTCCTTCACCAACTTGTTGGGAACACAAAGTATCTTTTCTGTTGCAATCTCCATTCCATACATATATATGGGGAGGTACAAGCTCCAACTCGATTTTACAGTGAAAACTGCAGGAACTTTAAACCGGCACTAGGAAACAGACTGAGAAAGCAGAGAAAAATTGTCTCCTGCAACCCGTTCCTTGGTTCTAGATGAACGAACGTCTCTCCACTTGCTCAGTTCTGAGAGATAAGAGTGTGTGAAAGCCGTACTTCAACTTGCTTGTTGGGAACACAAAGTTTCTTTTCAGTTGCAAACGCCATTCCATACATATATATGGGGAGGTACTAGCTCCAACTCTGTTTTACAGTGAAAACTGCAGGAACTTCAAACCGGCACTAGCAAACAAACTGAGAAAGCAGAGAAAATGATTCTCCTGCAACCCGTTCCCTTGGTGCTAGATGAACGAACGTCTCTCCACTTGCTCAGTTCTGAGATAAATGTGTGTGTGAAAGCGGACCTTCACATAGCTTGTTGGGAACACAAAGTTTCTTTTCAGTTGCAAACTCAATTCCATACATATATATGCGGAGGTACAAGCTCCAACTCGGTTTTACAGTGAAAACTGCAGGAACTTCAAACCGGCACTAGGAAACAGACTGAGAAAGCAGAGAAAAAGTGTCTCCTGCAACCCGTTCCCTTGGTGCTAGATGAACGAACCTCTCGCCACTTGCTCAGTTCTGAGAGATAAGTGTGTGTGAAAGCCGTCCTTCACCTAGCTTGTTGGGAACACAAAGTTTCTTTTCTGTTGCAAACTCCATTCCATACATATATATGGGGAGGTATTAGCTCCAACACGGTTTTACAGTGAAAATTGCAGGAACTTCAAACCGGTACTAGGAAACAGACTGAGAAAGCAGAGAAAAAGTGTCTCCTGCAACCCGTTCTCTTGGTGCTAGATGAACGAATGTCTCTCCACTTGCTCAGTTCTGAGAGATAAGTGTGTGTGAAAACCGTCCTTCACCAACTTGTTGGGAACACAAAGTATCTTTTCTGTTGCAATCTCCATTCCATACATATATATGGGGAGGTATAAGCTCCAACTCGATTTTACAGTGAAAACTGCATGAACTTCAAACCGGCACTAGGAAACAGACTGAGAAAGCAGAGAAAAATTTTCTCCTGCAAACCGTTCCTTGGTTCTAGATGAACGAACGTCTCTCCACTTGCTCAGTTCTGAGAGATAAGTGTGTGTGAAAGCCGTACTTCAACTTGCTTGTTGGGAACACAAAGTTTCTTTTCAGTTGCAAACTCCATTCCATACATATATATGGGGAGGTACTAGCTCCAACACTGTTTTACAGTGAAAACTGCAGGAACTTCAAACCGGCACTAGGAAACAAACTGAGAAAGCAGAGAAAATGTTTCTCCTGCAACCCGTTCCCTTGGTGCTAGATGAACGAACGTCTCTCCACTTGCTCATTTCTGAGAGAAATGTGTGTGTGAAAGCGGTCCTTCACATAGCTTGTTGGGAACACAAAGTTTCTTTTCAGTTGCAAACTCAATTCCATACATATATATGCGGAGGTACAAGCTCCAACTTGGTTTTACATTGAAAACTGCAGGAACTTCAAACCGGCACTAGGAATCAGACTGAGAAAGCAGAGAAAAAGTGTCTCCTGCAACCCGTTCCCTTGGTGCTAGATGAACGAACGTCTCGCCACTTGCTCAGTTCTGAGAGATAAGTGTGTGTGAAAGCCGTACTTCACCTAGCTTGTTGGGAACACAAAGTTTCTTTTCTGTTGCTAACTCCATTCCATACATATATATGGGGAGGTATTAGCTCCAACACGGTTTTACAGTGAAAATTGCAGGAACTTCAACCGGCACTAGGAAACAGACTGAGAAAGCAGAGAAAAAGTGTCCCTTGCAACCCGTTCTCTTGGTGCTAGATGAACGAAAGTCTCTCCACTTGCTCAGTTCTGAGAGATAAGTGTGTGAGAAAACCGTCCTTCACCTAGCTTTTTGGGAACACAAAGTTTCTTTTCAGTTGCAAACTCCATTCCATACATATATATGGGGAGGTACAAGCTCCAACTCGGTTTTACAGTGAAAACTGCAGGAAGTTCAAACCGGCACTAGGAAACAGACTGAGAAAGCAGAGAAAAATTGTCTCCTGCAAACCGTTCCTTGGTTCTAGATGAACGAACGTCTCTCCACTTGCTCAGTTCTGAGAGATAAGTGTGTGTGAAAGCCGTACTTCAACTTGCTTGTTGGGAACACAAAGTTTCTTTTCAGTTGCAAACTCCATTCCATACATATATATGGGGAGGTACTAGCTCCAACACTGTTTTACAGTGAAAACTGCAGGAACTTCAAACCGGCACTAGGAAACAGACTGAGAAAGCAGAGAAAAAGTGTCTCCTGCAACCCGTTCTCTTGGTGCTGGATGAACGAAAGTCTCTCCACTTGCTCTGTTCTGAGAGATAAGTGTGTGAGAAAACCGTCCTTCACCTAGCTTTTTGGGAACACAAAGTTTCTTTTCAGTTGCAAACTCCATTCCATACATATATATGGGGAGGTACAAGCTCCAACTCGGTTTTACAGTGAAAACTGCAGGAACTTCAAACCGGCACAAGGAAACAGACTGAGAAAGCAGAAAAAAATTGTCTCCTGCAACCCGTTCCCTTGGTGCTAGATGAACGAACGTCTCTCCACTTGCTCAGTTCTGAGAGATAAGTGTGTGTCAAAGCCGTACTTCAACTTGCTTGTTGGGAACACAAAGTTTCTTTTCAGTTGCAAACTCCATTCCATACATATATATGGGGAGGTACTAGCTCCAACACTGTTTTACAGTGAAAACTGCAGGAACTTCAAACCGGCACTAGGAAACAAACTGAGAAAGCAGAGAAAATGTTTCTCCTGCAACCCGTTCCCTTGGTGCTAGATGAACGAAAGTCTCTGCACGTGCTCAGTTCTGAGAGAAATGTGTGTGTGAAAGCGGTCCTTCACATAGCTTGTTGGGAAAACAAAGTTTCTTTTCAGTTGCAAACTCAATTCCATACATATATATGCGGAGGTACAAGCTCCAACTCGGTTTTACAGTGAAAACTGCAGGAACTTCAAACCGGCACTAGGAAACAGACTGAGAAAGCAGAGAAAAAGTGTCTCCTGCAACCCGTTCCCTTGGTGCTAGATGAACGAACGTCTCGCCACTTGCTCAGTTCTGAGAGATAAGTGTGTGTGAAAGCCGTACTTCACCTAGCTTGTTGGGAACACAAAGTTTCTTTTCTGTTGCTAACTCTATTCCATATATATATATGGGGAGGTATTAGCTCCAACACGGTTTTACAGTGAAAATTGCAGGAACTTCAAACCGGCACTAGGAAACAGACTGAGAAAGCAGAGAAAAAGTGTCTCCTGCAACCCGTTCTCTTGGTGCTAGATGAACGAAAGTCTCTCCACTTGCTCAGTTCTGAGAGGTAAGTGTGTGAGAAAACCGTACTTCACCTAGCTTTTTCGGAACACAAAGTTTCTTTTCAGTTGCAAACTCCATTCCATACATATATATGGGGAGGTACAAGCTCCAACTCGGTTTTACAGTGAAAACTGCAGGAACTTCAAACCGGCACTAGGAAACAGACTGAGAAAGCAGAGAAAATTTGTCTCCTGCAACCCGTTCCCTTGGTTCTAGATGAACGAACGTCTCTCCACTTGCTCAGTTCTGAGAGATAAGTGTGTGTGAAAACCGTCCTTCAACAAATTGTTGGGAACACAAAGTATCTTTTCTGTTGCAATCTCCATTCCATACATATATATGGGGTGGTACAAGCTCCAACTCGATTTTACAGTGAAAACTGCAGGAACTTCAAACCGGCACTAGGAAACAGACTGAGAAAGCCGAGAAAAATTTTTTCCTGCAAACCGTTCCTTGGTTCTAGATGAACGAACGTCTCTCCACTTGCTCAGTTCTGAGAGATAAGTGTGTGTGAAAGCCGTACTTCAACTTGCTTGTTGGGAACACAAAGTTTCTTTTCAGTTGCAAACTCCATTCCATACATATATATGGGCAGGTACTAGCTCCAACACTGTTTTACAGTGAAAACTGCAGGAACTTCAAACCGGCACTAGGAAACAAACTGAGAAAGCAGAGAAAATGTTTCTCCTGCAACCTGTTCCCTTGGTGCTAGATGAACGAACGTCTCTCCACTTGCTCAGTTCTGAGAGAAATATGTGTGTGAAAGCGGTCCTTCACATAGCTTGTTGGGAACACAAAGTTTCTGTTCATTTGCAAACTCAATTCCATACATATATATGCGGAGGTACAAGCTCCAACTCGGTTTTACAGTGAAAACTGCAGGAACTTCAAACCGGCACTAGGAAACAGACTGAGAAAGCAGAGAAAAAGTGTCTCCTGCAACCCGTTCCCTTGGTGCTAGATGAACGAACGTCTCGCCACTTGCTCAGTTCTGAGAGGTAAGTGTGTGTGAAAGCCGTACTTCACCTAGCTTGTTGGGAACACAAAGTTTCTTTTCTGTTGCTAACTCCATTCCATACATATATATGGGGAGGTATTAGCTCCAACACGGTTTTACAGTGAAAATTGCAGGAACTTCAAACCGGCACAAGGAAACAGACTGAGAAAGCAGAGAAAAATTGTCTCCTGCAACCCGTTCCCTTGGTGCTAGATGAACGAACGTCTCTCCACTTTCTCAGTTCTGAGAGATAAGTGTGTGTGAAAACCGTCCTTCACCAACTTGTTGGGAACACAAAGTTTCTTTTCTGTTGCATACTCCATTCCATACATATATATGGGGAGGTACAAGCTCCAACTCGGTTTTACAGTGAAAACTGCAGGAACTTCAAACCGGCACTAAGAAACAGACTGAGAAAGCAGAGAAAAATTGTCTCCTGCAACCCGTTCCCTTGGTGCTAGATGAACGAACGTCTCTCCACTTGCTCAGTTCTGAGAGATAAGTGTGTGAGAAAGCCGTCCTTCAACTAGCTTTTCGGGAACACAAAGTTTCTTTTCAGTTGCAAACTCCATTCCATACATATATATGGGGAGGTACAACTCCAACTCGGTATTACAGTGAAAACTGCAGGAACTTCAAACCGGCACTAGGAAACAAACTGAGAAAGCAGAGAAAATGTTTCTCCTGCAACCTGTTCCCTTGGTGCTAGATGAACGAACGTCTCTCCACTTGCTCAGTTCTGAGAGAAATATGTGTGTGAAAGCGGTCCTTCACATAGCTTGTTGGGAACACAAAGTTTCTGTTCAGTTGCAAACTCAATTCCATACATATATATGCGGAGGTACAAGCTCCAACTCGATTTTACAGTGAAAACTGCAGGAACTTTAAACCGGCACTAGGAAACAGACTGAGAAAGCAGAGAAAAATTGTCTCCTGCAACCCGTTCCTTGGTTCTAGATGAACGAACGTCTCTCCACTTGCTCAGTTCTGAGAGATAAGAGTGTGTGAAAGCCGTACTTCAACTTGCTTGTTGGGAACACAAAGTTTCTTTTCAGTTGCAAACGCCATTCCATACATATATATGGGGAGGTACTAGCTCCAACTCTGATTTACAGTGAAAACTGCAGGAACTTCAAACCGGCACTAGCAAACAAACTGAGAAAGCAGAGAAAATGATTCTCCTGCAACCCGTTCCCTTGGTGCTAGATGAACGAACGTCTCTCCACTTGCTCAGTTCTGAGATAAATGTGTGTGTGAAAGCGGACCTTCACATAGCTTGTTGGGAACACAAAGTTTCTTTTCAGTTGCAAACTCAATTCCATACATATATATGCGGAGGTACAAGCTCCAACTCGGTTTTACAGTGAAAACTGCAGGAACTTCAAACCGGCACTAGGAAACAGACTGAGAAAGCAGAGAAAAAGTGTCTCCTGCAACCCGTTCCCTTGGTGCTAGATGAACGAACGTCTCGCCACTTGCTCAGTTCTGAGAGATAAGTGTGTGTGAAAGCCGTCCTTCACCTAGCTTGTTGGGAACACAAAGTTTCTTTTCTGTTGCAAACTCCATTCCATACATATATATGGGGAGGTATTAGCTCCAACACGGTTTTACAGTGAAAATTGCAGGAACTTCAAACCGGTACTAGGAAACAGACTGAGAAAGCAGAGAAAAAGTGTCTCCTGCAACCCGTTCTCTTGGTGCTAGATGAACGAATGTCTCTCCACTTGCTCAGTTCTGAGAGATAAGTGTGTGTGAAAACCGTCCTTCACCAACTTGTTGGGAACACAAAGTATCTTTTCTGTTGCAATCTCCATTCCATACATATATATGGGGAGGTATAAGCTCCAACTCGATTTTACAGTGAAAACTGCATGAACTTCAAACCGGCACTAGGAAACAGACTGAGAAAGCAGAGAAAAATTTTCTCCTGCAAACCGTTCCTTGGTTCTAGATGAACGAACGTCTCTCCACTTGCTCAGTTCTGAGAGATAAGTGTGTGTGAAAGCCGTACTTCAACTTGCTTGTTGGGAACACAAAGTTTCTTTTCAGTTGCAAACTCCATTCCATACATATATATGGGGAGGTACTAGCTCCAACACTGTTTTACAGTGAAAACTGCAGGAACTTCAAACCGGCACTAGGAAACAAACTGAGAAAGCAGAGAAAATGTTTCTCCTGCAACCCGTTCCCTTGGTGCTAGATGAACGAACGTCTCTCCACTTGCTCATTTCTGAGAGAAATGTGTGTGTGAAAGCGGTCCTTCACATAGCTTGTTGGGAACACAAAGTTTCTTTTCAGTTGCAAACTCAATTCCATACATATATATGCGGAGGTACAAGCTCCAACTTGGTTTTACATTGAAAACTGCAGGAACTTCAAACCGGCACTAGGAATCAGACTGAGAAAGCAGAGAAAAAGTGTCTCCTGCAACCCGTTCCCTTGGTGCTAGATGAACGAACGTCTCGCCACTTGCTCAGTTCTGAGAGATAAGTGTGTGTGAAAGCCGTACTTCACCTAGCTTGTTGGGAACACAAAGTTTCTTTTCTGTTGCTAACTCCATTCCATACATATATATGGGGAGGTATTAGCTCCAACACGGTTTTACAGTGAAAATTGCAGGAACTTCAACCGGCACTAGGAAACAGACTGAGAAAGCAGAGAAAAAGTGTCCCCTGCAACCCGTTCTCTTGGTGCTAGATGAACGAAAGTCTCTCCACTTGCTCAGTTCTGAGAGATAAGTGTGTGAGAAAACCGTCCTTCACCTAGCTTTTTGGGAACACAAAGTTTCTTTTCAGTTGCAAACTCCATTCCATACATATATATGGGGAGGTACAAGCTCCAACTCGGTTTTACAGTGAAAACTGCAGGAAGTTCAAACCGGCACTAGGAAACAGACTGAGAAAGCAGAGAAAAATTGTCTCCTGCAAACCGTTCCTTGGTTCTAGATGAACGAACGTCTCTCCACTTGCTCAGTTCTGAGAGATAAGTGTGTGTGAAAGCCGTACTTCAACTTGCTTGTTGGGAACACAAAGTTTCTTTTCAGTTGCAAACTCCATTCCATACATATATATGGGGAGGTACTAGCTCCAACACTGTTTTACAGTGAAAACTGCAGGAACTTCAAACCGGCACTAGGAAACAGACTGAGAAAGCAGAGAAAAAGTGTCTCCTGCAACCCGTTCTCTTGGTGCTGGATGAACGAAAGTCTCTCCACTTGCTCTGTTCTGAGAGATAAGTGTGTGAGAAAACCGTCCTTCACCTAGCTTTTTGGGAACACAAAGTTTCTTTTCAGTTGCAAACTCCATTCCATACATATATAAGGGGAGGTACAAGCTCCAACTCGGTTTTACAGTGAAAACTGCAGGAACTTCAAACCGGCACAAGGAAACAGACTGAGAAAGCAGAAAAAAATTGTCTCCTGCAACCCGTTCCCTTGGTGCTAGATGAACGAACGTCTCTCCACTTGCTCAGTTCTGAGAGATAAGTGTGTGTGAAAGCCGTACTTCAACTTGCTTGTTGGGAACACAAAGTTTCTTTTCAGTTGCAAACTCCATTCCATACATATATATGGGGAGGTACTAGCTCCAACACTGTTTTACAGTGAAAACTGCAGGAACTTCAAACCGGCACTAGGAAACAAACTGAGAAAGCAGAGAAAATGTTTCTCCTGCAACCCGTTCCCTTGGTGCTAGATGAACGAAAGTCTCTGCACTTGCTCAGTTCTGAGAGAAATGTGTGTGTGAAAGCGGTCCTTCACATAGCTTGTTGGGAACACAAAGTTTCTTTTCAGTTGCAAACTCAATTCCATACATATATATGCGGAGGTACAAGCTCCAACTCGGTTTTACAGTGAAAACTGCAGGAACTTCAAACCGGCACTAGGAAACAGACTGAGAAAGCAGAGAAAAAGTGTCTCCTGCAACCCGTTCCCTTGGTGCTAGATGAACGAACGTCTCGCCACTTGCTCAGTTCTGAGAGATAAGTGTGTGTGAAAGCCGTACTTCACCTAGCTTGTTGGGAACACAAAGTTTCTTTTCTGTTGCTAACTCTATTCCATATATATATATGGGGAGGTATTAGCTCCAACACGGTTTTACAGTGAAAATTGCAGGAACTTCAAACCGGCACTAGGAAACAGACTGAGAAAGCAGAGAAAAAGTGTCTCCTGCAACCCGTTCTCTTGGTGCTAGATGAACGAAAGTCTCTCCACTTGCTCAGTTCTGAGAGGTAAGTGTGTGAGAAAACCGTACTTCACCTAGCTTTTTCGGAACACAAAGTTTCTTTTCAGTTGCAAACTCCATTCCATACATATATATGGGGAGGTACAAGCTCCAACTCGGTTTTACAGTGAAAACTGCAGGAACTTCAAACCGGCACTAGGAAACAGACTGAGAAAGCAGAGAAAATTTGTCTCCTGCAACCCGTTCCCTTGGTTCTAGATGAACGAACGTCTCTCCACTTGCTCAGTTCTGAGAGATAAGTGTGTGTGAAAACCGTCCTTCAACAAATTGTTGGGAACACAAAGTATCTTTTCTGTTGCAATCTCCATTCCATACATATATATGGGGAGGTACAAGCTCCAACTCGATTTTACAGTGAAAACTGCAGGAACTTCAAACCGGCACTAGGAAACAGACTGAGAAAGCCGAGAAAAATTTTCTCCTGCAAACCGTTCCTTGGTTCTAGATGAACGAACGTCTCTCCACTTGCTCAGTTCTGAGAGATAAGTGTGTGTGAAAGCCGTACTTCAACTTGCTTGTTGGGAACACAAAGTTTCTTTTCAGTTGCAAACTCCATTCCATACATATATATGGGGAGGTACTAGCTCCAACACTGTTTTACAGTGAAAACTGCAGGAACTTCAAACCGGCACTAGGAAACAAACTGAGAAAGCAGAGAAAATGTTTCTCCTGCAACCTGTTCCCTTGGTGCTAGATGAACGAACGTCTCTCCACTTGCTCAGTTCTGAGAGAAATATGTGTGTGAAAGCGGTCCTTCACATAGCTTGTTGGGAACACAAAGTTTCTGTTCAGTTGCAAACTCAATTCCATACATATATATGCGGAGGTACAAGCTCCAACTCGGTTTTACAGTGAAAACTGCAGGAACTTCAAACCGGCACTAGGAAACAGACTGAGAAAGCAGAGAAAAAGTGTCTCCTGCAACCCGTTCCCTTGGTGCTAGATGAACGAACGTCTCGCCACTTGCTCAGTTCTGAGAGGTAAGTGTGTGTGAAAGCCGTACTTCACCTAGCTTGTTGGGAACACAAAGTTTCTTTTCTGTTGCTAACTCCATTCCATACATATATATGGGGAGGTATTAGCTCCAACACGGTTTTACAGTGAAAATTGCAGGAACTTCAAACCGGCACAAGGAAACAGACTGAGAAAGCAGAGAAAAATTGTCTCCTGCAACCCGTTCCCTTGGTGCTAGATGAACGAACGTCTCTCCACTTTCTCAGTTCTGAGAGATAAGTGTGTGTGAAAACCGTCCTTCACCAACTTGTTGGGAACACAAAGTTTCTTTTCTGTTGCATACTCCATTCCATACATATATATGGGGAGGTACAAGCTCCAACTCGGTTTTACAGTGAAAACTGCAGGAACTTCAAACCGGCACTAAGAAACAGACTGAGAAAGCAGAGAAAAATTGTCTCCTGCAACCCGTTCCCTTGGTGCTAGATGAACGAACGTCTCTCCACTTGCTCAGTTCTGAGAGATAAGTGTGTGAGAAAGCCGTCCTTCAACTAGCTTTTCGGGAACACAAAGTTTCTTTTCAGTTGCAAACTCCATTCCATACATATATATGGGGAGGTACAAGCTCCAACTCGGTATTACAGTGAAAACTGCAGGAACTTCAAACCGGCACTAGGAAACAGACTGAGAAAGCAGAGAAAATGTGCCTCCTGCAACCCGTTCCCTTGGTTCTAGATGAACGAACGTCTCTCCACTTGCTCAGTTCTGAGAGATAAGTGTGTGTGAAAACCGTCCTTCAACAACTTGTTGGGAACACAAAGTATCTTTTCTGTTGCAATCTCCATTCCATACATATATATGGGGAGGTACAAGCTCCAACTCGATTTTACAGTGAAAACTGCAGGAACTTCAAACCGGCACTAGGAAACAGACTGAGAAAGCAGAGAAAAATTGTGTCCTGCAACCCGTTCCTTGGTTCTAGATGAACGAACGTCTCTCCACTTGCTCAGTTCTGAGAGATAAGTGTGTGTGAAAGCCGTACTTCAACTTGCTTGTTGGGAACACAAAGTTTCTTTTCAGTTGCAAACTCCATTCCATACATATATATGGGGAGGTACTAGCTCCAACACTGTTTTACAGTGAAAACTGCAGGAACTTCAAACCGGCACTAGGAAACAAACTGAGAAAGCAGAGAAAATGTTTCTCCTGCAACCTGTTCCCTTGGTGCTAGATGAACGAACGTCTCTCCACTTGCTCAGTTCTGAGAGAAATATGTGTGTGAAAGCGGTCCTTCACATAGCTTGTTGGGAACACAAAGTTTCTGTTCAGTTGCAAACTCAATTCCATACATATATATGCGGAGGTACAAGCTCCAACTCGGTTTTACAGTGAAAACTGCAGGAACTTCAAACCGGCACTAGGAAACAGACTGAGAAAGCAGAGAAAAAGTGTCTCCTGCAACCCGTTCCCTTGGTGCTAGATGAACGAACGTCTCGCCACTTGCTCAGTTCTGAGAGGTAAGTGTGTGTGAAAGCCGTACTTCACCTAGCTTGTTGGGAACACAAAGTTTCTTTTCTGTTGCTAACTCCATTCCATACATATATATGGGGAGGTATTAGCTCCAACACGGTTTTACAGTGAAAATTGCAGGAACTTCAAACCGGCACAAGGAAACAGACTGAGAAAGCAGAGAAAAATTGTCTCCTGCAACCCGTTCCCTTTGTGCTAGATGAACGAACGTCTCTCCACTTTCTCAGTTCTGAGAGATAAGTGTGTGTGAAAACCGTCCTTCACCAACTTGTTGGGAACACAAAGTTTCTTTTCTGTTGCATACTCCATTCCATACATATATATGGGGAGGTACAAGCTCCAACTCGGTTTTACAGTGAAAACTGCAGGAACTTCAAACCGGCACTAAGAAACAGACTGAGAAAGCAGAGAAAAATTGTCTCCTGCAACCCGTTCCCTTGGTGCTAGATGAACGAACGTCTCTCCACTTGCTCAGTTCTGAGAGATAAGTGTGTGAGAAAGCCGTCCTTCAACTAGCTTTTCGGGAACACAAAGTTTCTTTTCAGTTGCAAACTCCATTCCATACATATATATGGGGAGGTACAAGCTCCAACTCGGTATTACAGTGAAAACTGCAGGAACTTCAAACCGGCACTAGGAAACAGACTGAGAAAGCAGAGAAAATGTGCCTCCTGCAACCCGTTCCCTTGGTTCTAGATGAACGAACGTCTCTCCACTTGCTCAGTTCTGAGAGATAAGTGTGTGTGAAAACCGTCCTTCAACAACTTGTTGGGAACACAAAGTATCTTTTCTGTTGCAATCTCCATTCCATACATATATATGGGGAGGTACAAGCTCCAACTCGATTTTACAGTGAAAACTGCAGGAACTTCAAACCGGCACTAGGAAACAGACTGAGAAAGCAGAGAAAAATTGTGTCCTGCAACCCGTTCCTTGGTTCTAGATGAACGAACGTCTCTCCACTTGCTCAGTTCTGAGAGATAAGTGTGTGTGAAAGCCGTACTTCAACTTGCTTGTTGGGAACACAAAGTTTCTTTTCAGTTGCAAACTCCATTCCATACATATATATGGGGAGGTACTAGCTCCAACTCTGTTTTACAGTGAAAACTGCAGGAACTTCAAACCGGCACTAGGAAACAGACTGAGAAAGCAAAGAAAAAGTGTCTCCTGCAACCCGTTCCCTTGGTTCTAGATGAACGAACGTCTCGCCACTTGCTCAGTTCTGAGAGATAAGTGTGTGTGAATGCCGTCCTTCACCTAGCTTGTTGGGAACACAAAGTTTCTTTTCAGTTTCAAACTCCATTCCATACTTATATATGGGGAGGTACTAGCTCCAACTCGGTTTTACAGTGAAAACTGCAGAAACTTCAAACCGGCACTAGGAAACAGACAGAGAAAGCAGGGAAAAATTGTCTCCTACAACCCGTTACCTTGGTGCTAGATGAACGAACTTCTCTGTACATGCTCAGATCTGAGAGATAAGTGTGTGTGAAAGCCGTCCTTCTCCTAGCTTTTTGGGAACACAAAGTTTCTATTCAGTTGCAAACTCCATTCCATACATATATATGGGGAGGAACAAGCTCCAACTCGGTTTTACAGTGAAAACTGTAGGAACTTAAACCCGGCACTACGAAACAGACTGAGAAAGCAGAGAAATAGTGTCTCCTGCAACCCGTTCCCTTGGTGCTAGATGAACGAACGTCTCTCCACTTGCTCAGTCCTGAGAGATAAGTGTGTGTGAAAACCGTCCTTCACCAACTTGTTGGGAACACAAAGTTTCTTTTCTGTTGCATACTCCATTCCATACATATATATGGGGAGGTACAAGCTCCAACTCGGTTTTACAGTGAAAACTGCAGGAACTTCAAACCGGCACTAGGAAACAGACTGAGAAAGCAGAGAAAAAGAGTCTCCTGCAACCCGTTCCCTTGGTTCTAGATGAACGAACGTCTATCCACTTGCTCAGTTCTGAGAGATAAGTGTGTGTGAAAACCGTCCTTCACCAACTTGTTGGGAACACAAAGTATCTTTTCTGTTGCAATCTCCATTCCATACATATATATGGGGAGGTACAAGCTCCAACTCGATTTTACAGTGAAAACTGCAGGAACTTCAAACCGGCACTAGGAAACAGACTGAGAAAGAAGAGAAAAATTGTCTCCTGCAACCCGTTCCTTGCTTCTACATGAACGAACGTCTCTCCACTTGCTCAGTTCTGAGAGATAAGTGTGTGTGAAAGCCGTACTTCAACTTGCTTGTTGGGAACACAAAGTTTCTTTTCTGTTGCAAACTCCATTCCATACATATATATGGGGAGGTATTAGCTCCAACTCGGTTTTACAGTGAAAATGGCAGGAACTTCAAACCGGCACTAGGAAACAGACTGAGAAAGCAGAGAAATAGTGTCTCCTGCAACCCGTTCTCTTGGTGCTAGATGAACGAAAGTCTCTCCACTTGCTCAGTTCTGAGAGATAAGTGTGTGAGAAAACCGTCCTTCACCTAGCTTTTTGGGAACACAAAGTTTCTTTTCAGTTGCAAACTCCATTCCATACATACATATGGGGAGGTACAAGCTCCAACTCGGTTTTACAGTGAAAACTGCAGGAACTTAAAACCGGCACAAGGAAACAGACTGAGAAAGCAGAGAAAAATTGTCTCCTGCAACCCGTTCCCTTGGTGCTAGATGAACGAACGTCTCTCCACTTGCTCAGTTCTGAGAGATAAGTGTGTGAGAAAACCGACCTTCACCTAACTTTTTGGGAACACAAAGTTTCTTTTCAGTTGCAAACTCCATTCCATACATATATATGGGTAGGTACAAGCTCCAACTCGGATTTACAGTGAAAACTGCAGGAACTTCAAACCGGCACAAGGAAACAGACTGAGAAAGCAGAGAAAAATTGTCTCCTGCAACCCGTTCCCTTGATGCTAGATGAACGAACGTCTCTCCACTTGCTCAGTTCTGAGAGATAAGTGTGTGTGAAAACCGTCCTTCAACAACTTGTTGGGAACACAAAGTTTCTTTTCTGTTGCATACTCCATTCCATATGTATATATGGGGAGGTACAAGCTCCAACTCGGTTTTACAGTGAAAACTGCAGGAACTTCAAACCGGCACTAGGAAACAGACTGAGAAAGCAGAGAAAAATTGTCTCCTGCAACCCGTTCCCTTGGTGCTAGATGAACGAACGTCTCTCCACTTGCTCAGTTCTGAGAGATAAGTGTGTGTGAAAACCGTCCTTCAATAACTTGTTGGGAACACAAACTTTCTTTTCAGTTGCAAATTCCATTCCATACATATATATGGGGAGGTACAAGCTCCAACTCGGTTTTACAGTGAAAACTGCAGGAACTTCAAACCGGCACTAGGAATCAGACTGAGAAAGCAGAGAAAAAGTGTCACCTGCAACCCGTTCCCTTTGTTCTAGATGAACGAACGTCTCTCCACTTGCTCAGTTCTGAGAGATAAGTGTGTGTGAAAACCGTCCTTCACCAACTTGTTGGGAACACAAAGTATCTTTTCTGCTGCAATCTCCATTCCATACATATATATGGGGAGGTACAAGCTCCAACTCGATTTTACAGTGAAAACTGCAGGAACTTCAAACCGGCACTAGGAAACAGACTGAGAAAGCAGAGAAAAATTGTGTCCTGCAACACTTTCCTTGGTTCTAGATGAACGAACGTCTCTCCACTTGCTCAGTTCTGAGAGATAAGTGTGTGTGAAAGCCGTACTTCAACTTGCTTGTTGGGAACACAAAGTTTCTTTTCAGTTGCAAACTCCATTCCATACATATATATGGGGAGGTACTAGCTCCAACTCTGTTTTACAGTGAAAACTGCAGGAACTTCAAACCGGCACTAGGAAACAAACTGAGAAAGCAGAGGAAATGTTTCTCCTGCAACCCGTTCCCTTGGTGCTAGATGAACGAACGTCTCTCCACTTGCTCAGTTCTGAGAGATATGTGTGTGTGAAAGCGGTCCTTCACATAGCTTGTTGGGAACACAAAGTTTCTTTTCAGTTGCAAACTCAATTCCATACATATATATGCGGAGGTAAAAGCTCCAACTCGGTTTACAGTGAAAACTGCAGGAAATTCAAACCGGCACTAGGAAACAGACTGAGAAAGCAGAGAAAAAGTTTCTCATGCAACCGGTTCCCTTGGTGCTAGATGAACGAACGTCTCGCCACTTGCTCAGTTCTGAGAGATAAATGTGCGTGAAAGCCGTCCTTCACCTAGATTGTTGGGAACACAAAGTTTCTTTTCAGTTTCAAACTCCATTCCATACTTATATATGGGGAGGTACTAGCTCCAACTCGGTTTTACTGTGAAAACTGTAGGAACTTCAAACCGGCACTAGGAAACAGACTGAGAAAGCAGAGAAAAATTGTCTCCTACAACCCGTTCCCTTGGTGCTAGATGAACGAACGTCTCTGTACATGCTCAGGTCTGAGAGATAAGTGTGTGTGAAAGCCGTCCTTCACCTAGCTTTTTGGGAACACAAAGTTTCTTTTCAGTTGCAAACTCCATTCCATACATATATATGGGGAGGATCAAGCTCCAACTCGGTTTTACAGTGAAAACTGCAGGAACTTACAACCGGCACTACGAAACAGACTGAGAAAGCAGAGAAATAGTGTCTCCTGCAACCCGTTCCCTTGGTGCTAGATGAACGAACGTCTCTCCACTTGCTCAGTTCTGAGAGATAAGTGTGTGTGTGAAAGCCGTCCTTCACCTAGCTTGTTGGGAACACAAACTTTCTTTTCAGTTGCAAACTCCATTCCATACATATATATGGTGAGATACTAGCTCCAACTCGGTTTTACTGTGAAAACTGAAGGAACTTCAAACCGGCACTAGGAAACCGACTGAGAAAGCTGAGAAAAAGTGTCTCCTGCAACCCGTTCCCTCGGTGGTAGATGAACGAACGTCTCTGTACCTGCTCAGTTCAGAGAGATAATTGTGTGTGAAAGCGGTTATAACCTAGCTTGTTGGGAACACAAAGTTTCTTTTCAGTTGCAAACTCCATTCCATACATATATACGGAAAGGAACTAGCTCCAACTCGGTTTTACAGTGAAAACTGCAGGAACTTCAAACCGGCACTAGAAATAGACTGAGAAAGCAGAGAAAAATTGTCTCCTGCAACCCGTCCCTTGGTGCTAGATGAACGAACGTCTCCACTTGCTCAGTTCTGAGAGATAAGTGTGTGTGAAAGCCGTCCTTCACCTAGCTTGTTGGGAACACAAAGATTCTTTTCTGTTGCAAACTCCATTCCATACATATATATGGGGAGGTACTAGCTCCAACTCGGTTTTACAGTGAAAACTGCAGGAACTTCAAACCGGCACTAGGAAACAGACTGAGAATGCAGAGAAAAAGTGTCTCCTGCAACCCGTTCCCTTGGTGCTAGATGAACGAACGTCTCTGCACTTGCTCAGTTCCGAGAGGTAAGTGTGTGAGAAAGCCGTCCTTCACCTAGCTTGTTGGGAACACAAAGTTTCTTTTCAGTTGCAAACTCCATTCCATACATATATATGGGGAGGTACTAGCTCCAACTCGGTTTTACAGTGAAAACTGCAAGAACTTCAAACCGGCACTAGGAAACAGATTGAGAAAGCAGAGGAAAACTGTCCCCTTCAACCCGTCCCCTTGGTGCTAGATGAACGAACGTCTCTCCACTTGCTCAGTTCTGAGAGATAAGTGTGTGTGAAAACTGTCCTTCAACTAGCTTGTTGGGAACACAAAGTTTCTTTTCTGTTGCAAACTCCATTCCATACATATATATGGGGAGGTACAAGCTCCAAATCGGTTTTACAGTGAAAACTGCAGGAACTTCAAACCGGCACTAGAAATAGCCTGAGAAAGCAGAGAAAAATTGTCTCCTGCAACCCGTTCCCTTTGTGCTAGATGAACGAACGTCTCCACTTGCTCAGTTCTGAGAGATAAGTGTGTGTGAAAGCCGTCCTTCACCTAGCTTGTTGGGAACACAAAGATTCTTTTTTGTTGCAAACCCCATTCCATACATATATATGGGGAGTTACAAGCTCCAACTCGGTTTTACAGTGAAAACTGCAGGAACTTCAAACTGGCACTAGGAAACAGACTAAGAATGCAGAGAAAAAGTGTCTCCTGCAACCCGTTCCCACGGTGCTAGATGAACGAAAGTCTCTGTACCTGCTCAGTTCTGAGAGATATGTGTGTGTGAAAGCCGTCCTTCACCTAGCTTGTTTGGAACACAAAGTTTCTTTTCAGTTGAAAACTCCATTCCATACATATAAATGGTTAGGTACTAGCTCCAACTCGGTTTTACACTGAAAACTGCAGGAACTTCAAACCGGCACTAGGAAACAAACTGAGAATGCAGAGAAAAAGTGTCTCCTGCAACCCGTTCCCTCGGTGCTAGATGAACGAACGTCTCTGTACCTGCTCAGTTCTGAGAGATAAGTGTGTGTGAAAGCCGTCCTTCACCTAGCTTGTTGGGAACACAAAGTTTTTTTCAGTTGCAATCTCCATTCCATACATATATATGGGGAGGTACTAGCTCCAACTCGGTTTTACTGTGAAAACTGAAGGAACATCAAACCGGCACTAGGAAACAGACTGAGAAAGCAGCGAAAAAGTGTCTCCTGCAAACAGTTCCCTTGGTGCTAGATGAACGAACGTCTCTGTACCTGCTCAGTTCTGAGGGATAACTCTGTGTGAAAGCCGTCCTTCACCTAGCTTGTTGGGAACACAAAGTTTCTTTTCTGTTGCAAACTCCATTCCATACAAATATACGGGGAGTTACTAGCTGAAACTCGGTTTTACAGTGAAAACTGCAGGAACTTCAAACCGGCACTAGGAAACAGACTGAGAAACCTGAGAAAAAGTGTCTCCTGCAACCCGTTCCCTCGGTGCTAGATGAACGAACGTCTCTGTACCTGCTCAGATCTGAGAGATAAGTGTGTGTGAAAGCCGTCCTTCACCTAGCTTTTTGGGAACACAAAGTTTCTTTTCAGTTGCAAACTCCATTCCATACATATATATGGGGAGGATCAAGCTCCAACTCGGGTTTACAGTGAAAACTGCAGGAACTTAAAACCGGCACTACGAAACAGACTGAGAAAGCAGAGAAATAGTGTCTCCTGCAACCCGTTCCCTTGGTGCTAGATGAACGAACGTCTCTCCACTTGCTCAGTTCTGAGAGATAAGTGTGTGTGTGAAAGCCGTCCTTCACCTAGCTTGTTGGGAACACAAACTTTCTTTTCAGTTGCAAACTCCATTCCATACATATATATGGTGAGATACTAGCTCCAACTCGGTTTTACTGTGAAAACTGAAGGAACTTCAAACCGGCACTAGGAAACCGACTGAGAAAGCTGAGAAAAAGTGTCTCCTGCAACCCGTTCCCTCGGTGGTAGATGAACGAACGTCTCAGTACCTGCTTAGTTCAGAGAGATAATTGTGTGTGAAAGCCGTTATAACCTAGCTTGTTGGGAACACAAAGTTTCTTTTCAGTTGCAAACTCCATTCCATACATATATACGGAAAGGAACTAGCTCCAACTCGATTTTACAGTGAAAACTGCAGGAACTTCAAACCGGCACTAGAAATAGACTGAGAAAGCAGAGAAAAATTGTCTCCTGCAACCCGTTCCCTTGGTGCTAGATGAACGAACGTCTCCACTTGCTCAGTTCTGAGAGATAAGTGTGTGTGAAAGCCGTCCTTCACCTAGCTTGTTGGGAACACAAAGATTCTTTTCTGTTGCAAACTCCATTCCATACATATATATGGGGAGGTACTATCTCCAACTCGGTTTTACAGTGAAAACTGCAGGAACTTCAAACCGGCACTAGGAAACAGACTGAGAATGCAGAGAAAAAGTGTCTCCTGCAACCCGTTCCCTTGGTGCTAGATGAACGAACGTCTCTGCACTTGCTCAGTTCCGAGAGGTAAGTGTGTGAGAAAGCCGTCCTTCACCTAGCTTGTTGGGAACACAAAGTTTCTTTTCAGTTGCAAACTCCATTCCATACATATATATGGGGAGGTACTAGCTCCAACTCGGTTTTACAGTGAAAACTGCAAGAACTTCAAACCGGCACTAGGAAACAGATTGAGAAAGCAGAGGAAAACTGTCCCCTTCAACCCGTCCCCTTGGTGCTAGATGAACGAACGTCTCTCCACTTGCTCAGTTCTGAGAGATAAGTGTGTGTGAAAACTGTCCTTCAACTAGCTTGTTGGGAACACAAAGTTTCTTTTCTGTTGCAAACTCCATTCCATACATATATATGGGGAGGTACAAGCTCCAAATCGGTTTTACAGTTAAAACTGCAGGAACTTCAAACCGGCACTAGAAATAGACTGAGAAAGCAGAGAAAAATTGTCTCCTGCAACCCGTTCCCTTTGTGCTAGATGAACGAACGTCTCCACTTGCTCAGTTCTGAGAGATAAGTGTGTGTGTGAAAGCCGTCCTTCACCTAGCTTGTTGGGAACACAAACTTTCTTTTCAGTTGCAAACTCCATTCCATACATATATATGGTGAGATACTAGCTCCAACTCGGTTTTACTGTGAAAACTGAAGGAACTTCAAACCGGCACTAGGAAACCGACTGAGAAAGCTGAGAAAAAGTGTCTCCTGCAACCCGTTCCCTCGGTGGTAGATGAACGAACGTCTCAGTACCTGCTCAGTTCAGAGAGATAATTGTGTGTGAAAGCCGTTATAACCTAGCTTGTTGGGAACACAAAGTTTCTTTTCAGTTGCAAACTCCATTCAATACATATATACGGAAAGGAACTAGCTCCAACTCGGTTTTACAGTGAAAACTGCAGGAACTTCAAACCGGCACTAGAAATAGACTGAGAAAGCAGAGAAAAATTGTCTCCTGCAACCCGTTCCCTTGGTGCTAGATGAACGAACGTCTCCACTTGCTCAGTTCTGAGAGATAAGTGTGTGTGAAAGCCGTCCTTCACCTAGCTTGTTGGGAACACAAAGATTCTTTTCTGTTGCAAACTCCATTCCATACATATATATGGGGAGGTACTATCTCCAACTCGGTTTTACAGTGAAAACTGCAGGAACTTCAAACCGGCACTAGGAAACAGACTGAGAATGCAGAGAAAAAGTGTCTCCTGCAACCCGTTCCCTTGGTGCTAGATGAACGAACGTCTCTGCACTTGCTCAGTTCCGAGAGGTAAGTGTGTGAGAAAGCCGTCCTTCACCTAGCTTGTTGGGAACACAAAGTTTCTTTTCAGTTGCAAACTCCATTCCATACATATATATGGGGAGGTACTAGCTCCAACTCGGTTTTACAGTGAAAACTGCAAGAACTTCAAACCGGCACTAGGAAACAGATTGAGAAAGCAGAGGAAAACTGTCCCCTTCAACCCGTCCCCTTGGTGCTAGATGAACGAACGTCTCTCCACTTGCTCATTTCTGAGAGATAAGTGTGTGTGAAAACTGTCCTTCAACTAGCTTGTTGGGAACACAAAGTTTCTTTTCTGTTGCAAACTCCATTCCATACATATATATGGGGAGGTACAAGCTCCAAATCGGTTTTACAGTTAAAACTGCAGGAACTTCAAACCGGCACTAGAAATAGACTGAGAAAGCAGAGAAAAATTGTCTCCTGCAACCCGTTCCCTTTGTGCTAGATGAACGAACGTCTCCACTTGCTCAGTTCTGAGAGATAAGTGTGTGTGAAAGCCGTCCTTCACCTAGCTTGTTGGGAACACAAAGATTCTTTTTTGTTGCAAACCCCATTCCATACATATATATGGGGAGTTACAAGCTCCAACTCGGTTTTACAGTGAAAACTGCAGGAACTTCAAACTGGCACTAGGAAACAGACTAAGAATGCAGAGAAAAAGTGTCTCCTGCAACCCGTTCCCACGGTGCTAGATGAACGAAAGTCACTGTACCTGCTAAGTTCTGAGAGATATGTGTGTGTGAAAGCCGTCCTTCACCTAGCTTGTTTGGAACACAAAGTTTCTTTTCAGTTGCAAACTCCATTCCATACATATAAATGGGTAGGTACTAGCTCCAACTCGGTTTTACACTGAAAACTGCAGGAACTTCAAACCGGCACTAGGAAACAAACTGAGAATGCAGAGAAAAAGTGTCTCCTGCAACCCGTTCCCTCGGTGCTAGATGAACGAACGTCTCTGTACCTGCTCAGTTCTGAGAGATAAGTGTGTGTGAAAGCCGTCCTTCACCTAGCTTGTTGGGAACACAAAGTTTTTTTTAGTTGCAATCTCCATTCCATACATATATATGGGGAGGTACTAGCTCCAACTCGGTTTTACTGTGAAAACTGAAGGAATATCAAACCGGCACTAGGAAACAGACTGAGAAAGCAGCGAAAAAGTGTCTCCTGCAAACCGTTCCCTTGGTGCTAGATGAACGAACGTCTCTGTACCTGCTCAGTTCTGAGGGATAACTATGTGTGAAAGCCGTCCTTCACCTAGCTTGTTGGGAACACAAAGTTTCTTTTCTGTTGCAAACTCCATTCCATACAAATATACGGGGAGTTACTAGCTGAAACTCGGTTTTACAGTGAAAACTGCAGGAACTTCAAACCGGCACTAGGAAACAGACTGAGAAACCTGTGAAAAAGTGTCTCCTGCAACCCGTTCCCTCGGTGCTAGATGAACGAACGTCTCTGTACCTGCTCAGTTCTGAGAGATAAGTGTGTGTGAAAGCCGTCCTACACCTAGCTTGTTGGGAACACAAAGTTTCTTTTCAGTTGCAAACTCCATTCCATACATATATACGGGAAGGAACTAGCTCCAACTCGGTTTTACAGTGAAAACTGCAGGAACTTCAAACCGGCACTAGGAAACAGACTGAGAAAGCAGAGAAAAAGTTTCTCCTGCATCCCGTACCCTTGGTGCTAGATGAACGAACGTCTCGCCACTTGCTCAGTTCCGAGAGATAATTGTGTGTAAAAGCCGTCCTTCACCTAGCTTGTTGGGAACACAAAGTTTCTTTTCTGTTGCAAACTCCATTCCATACAAATATATGTGGAGTTACTAGCTCCAACTCGGTTTTACACTGAAAACTGCAGGAACTTCAAACCGGCACTAGGAAACAGAATGAGAATGCAGAGAAATGTGTCTCCTGCAACCCTTCCCTCGGTGCTAGATGAACGAACGTCTCTGTACATGCTCAGTTCTGAGTGATAAGTGTGTGTGAAAGCCGTCCTTCACCTAGCTTGTTGGGAACACAAAGTTTCTTTTCATTTGCAAACTCCATTGCATACATATATATGGGGAGGAACTAGCTCCAACACGGTTTTACAGTTAAAACTGCAGGAACTTCAAACCGGCACTAGGAAACAGACTGAGAAAGCAGAGAAAAAGTGTCTCCTGCAACCCGTTCCCTTGGTGCTAGATGAACGAACGTCTCTCCACTTGCTAAGTTCTGAGAGATAAGTTTGTGTGAAAGCCGTCCTCTACCTAGCTTGTTGGGAACAAAAGTTTCTTTTCAGTTGCAAACTCCATTCCATACATATAAATGGGTAGGTACTAGCTCCAACTCGGTTTTACAGTGAAAACTACAGGAAATTCAAACCGGCACTAGGAAACCGACTGAGAAAGCAGAGAAAAATTGCCTCCTGCAACTCGTTCACTTGGTGCTAGATGAACGAACGTCTCTCCACTTGCTCAGTTCTGAGAGATAATTGTGTGTGAAAGCCGTCCTTCACCTAGCTTGTTGGGAACACAAAGTTTGTTTTCTGTCGCAAACTCAATTCCATACATATATATGGGGAGGTACTAGCTCCAACTCGGTTTTACAGTGAAAATTGCAGGAACTTCAAACCGGCACTAGGAAACAGACTGAGAAAGCAGAGAAAAAGTGTCTCCTGCAACCCGTTCTCTTGGTGCTAGATGAACGAATGTCTCTCCACTTGCTCAGTTCTGAGAGATAAGTGTGTGAGAAAACCGTACTTCACCTAGCTTTTTGGGAACACAAAGTTTCTTTTCATTTGCAAACTCCATTCCATACATATATATGGGGAGGTACAAGCTCCAACTCGGTTTTACAGTGAAAACTGCAGGAACTTCAAACCGGCACTAGGAAACAGACTGAGAAAGCAGAGATAAAGTGTCTCCTGCAACCCGTTCCCTTGGTTCTAGATGAACGAACGTCTCTCCACTTGCTCAGTTCTGAGAGATAAGTGTGTGTGAAAACCGTCCTTCACCAACTTGTTTGGAACACAAAGTATCTTTTCTGATGCAATCTCCATTCCATACATATATATGGGGAGGTATAAGCTCCAACTCGATTTTACAGTGAAAACTGCATGAACTTCAAACCGGCACTAGGAAACATACTGAGAAAGCAGAAAAAAATTGTCTCCTGCAAACCGTTCCTTGGTTCTAGATGAACGAACGTCTCTCCACTTGCTCAGTTCTGAGAGATAAGTGTGTGTGAAAGCCGTACTTCAACTTGCTTGTTGGGAACACAAAGTTTCTTTTCAGTTGCAAACTCCATTCCATACATATATATGGGGAGGTACTAGCTCCAACACTGTTTTACAGTGAAAACTGCAGGAACTTCAAACCGGCACTAGGAAACAAACTGAGAAAGCAGAGAAAATGTTTCTCCTGCAACCCGTTCCCTTGGTGCTAGATGAACGAAAGTCTCTGCACTTGCTCAGTTCTGAGAGAAATGTGTGTGTGAAAGCGGTCCTTCACATAGCTTGTTGGGAACACAAAGTTTCTTTTCAGTTGCAAACTCAATTCCATACATATATATGCGGAGGTACAAGCTCCAACTCGGTTTTACAGTGAAAACTGCAGGAACTTCAAACCGGCACTAGGAAACAGACTGAGAAAGCAGAGAAAAAGTTTCTCCTGCATCCCGTACCCTTGGTGCTAGATGAACGAACGTCTCGCCACTTGCTCAGTTCCGAGAGATAATTGTGTGTAAAAGCCGTCCTTCACCTAGCTTGTTGGGAACACAAAGTTTCTTTTCTGTTGCAAACTCCATTCCATACAAATATATGGGGAGTTACTAGCTCCAACTCGGTTTTACACTGAAAACTGCAGGAACTTCAAACCGGCACTAGGAAACAGAATGAGAATGCAGAGAAATGTGTCTCCTGCAACCCTTCCCTCGGTGCTAGATGAACGAACGTCTCTGTACATGCTCAGTACTGAGTGATAAGTGTGTGTGAAAGCCGTCCTTCACCTAGCTTGTTGGGAACACAAAGTTTCTTTTCATTTGCAAACTCCATTGCATACATATATATGGGGAGGAACTAGCTCCAACACGGTTTTACAGTTAAAACTGCAGGAACTTCAAACCGGCACTAGGAAACAGACTGAGAAAGCAGAGAAAAAGTGTCTCCTGCAACCCGTTCCCTTGGTGCTAGATGAACGAACGTCTCTCCACTTGCTAAGTTCTGAGAGATAAGTTTGTGTGAAAGCCGTCCTCTACCTAGCTTGTTGGGAACACAAAGTTTCTTTTCAGTTGCAAACTCCATTCCATACATATATATGGGGAGGTATAAGCTCCAACTCGATTTTACAGTGAAAACTGCATGAACTTCAAACCGGCACTAGGAAACATACTGAGAAAGCAGAAAAAAATTGTCTCCTGCAAACCGTTCCTTGGTTCTAGATGAACGAACGTCTCTCCACTTGCTCAGTTCTGAGAGATAAGTGTGTGTGAAAGCCGTACTTCAACTTGCTTGTTGGGAACACAAAGTTTCTTTTCAGTTGCAAACTCCATTCCATACATATATATGGGGAGGTACTAGCTCCAACACTGTTTTACAGTGAAAACTGCAGGAACTTCAAACCGGCACTAGGAAACAAACTGAGAAAGCAGAGAAAATGTTTCTCCTGCAACCCGTTCCCTTGGTGCTAGATGAACGAAAGTCTCTGCACTTGCTCAGTTCTGAGAGAAATGTGTGTGTGAAAGCGGTCCTTCACATAGCTTGTTGGGAACACAAAGTTTCTTTTCAGTTGCAAACTCAATTCCATACATATATATGCGGAGGTACAAGCTCCAACTCGGTTTTACAGTGAAAACTGCAGGAACTTCAAACCGGCACTAGGAAACAGACTGAGAAAGCAGAGAAAAAGTTTCTCCTGCATCCCGTACCCTTGGTGCTAGATGAACGAACGTCTCGCCACTTGCTCAGTTCCGAGAGATAATTGTGTGTAAAAGCCGTCCTTCACCTAGCTTGTTGGGAACACAAAGTTTCTTTTCTGTTGCAAACTCCATTCCATACAAATATATGGGGAGTTACTAGCTCCAACTCGGTTTTACACTGAAAACTGCAGGAACTTCAAACCGGCACTAGGAAACAGAATGAGAATGCAGAGAAATGTGTCTCCTGCAACCCTTCCCTCGGTGCTAGATGAACGAACGTCTCTGTACATGCTCAGTTCTGAGTGATAAGTGTGTGTGAAAGCCGTCCTTCACCTAGCTTGTTGGGAACACAAAGTTTCTTTTCATTTGCAAACTCCATTGCATACATATATATGGGGAGGAACTAGCTCCAACACGGTTTTACAGTTAAAACTGCAGGAACTTCAAACCGGCACTAGGAAACAGACTGAGAAAGCAGAGAAAAAGTGTCTCCTGCAACCCGTTCCCTTGGTGCTAGATGAACGAACGTCTCTCCACTTGCTAAGTTCTGAGAGATAAGTTTGTGTGAAAGCCGTCCTCTACCTAGCTTGTTGGGAACACAAAGTTTCTTTTCAGTTGCAAACTCCATTCCATACATATAAATGGGTAGGTACTAGCTCCAACTCGGTTTTACAGTGAAAACTACAGGAACTTCAAACCGGCACTAGGAAACCGACTGAGAAAGCAGAGAAAAATTGCCTCCTGCAACTCGTTCACTTGGTGCTAGATGAACGAACGTCTCTCCACTTGCTCATTTCTGAGAGATAATTGTGTGTGAAAGCCGTCCTTCACCTAGCTTGTTGGGAACACAAAGTTTGTTTTCTGTCGCAAACTCAATTCCATACATATATATGGGGAGGTACTAGCTCCAACTCGGTTTTACAGTGAAAATTGCAGGAACTTCAAACCGGCACTAGGAAACAGACTGAGAAAGCAGAGAAAAAGTGTCTCCTGCAACCCGTTCTCTTGGTGCTAGATGAACGAATGTCTCTCCACTTGCTCAGTTCTGAGAGATAAGTGTGTGAGAAAACCGTACTTCACCTAGCTTTTTGGGAACACAAAGTTTCTTTTCATTTGCAAACTCCATTCCATACATATATATGGGGAGGTACAAGCTCCAACTCGGTTTTACAGTGAAAACTGCAGGAACTTCAAACCGGCACTAGGAAACAGACTGAGAAAGCAGAGATAAAGTGTCTCCTGCAACCCGTTCCCTTGGTTCTAGATGAACGAACGTCTCTCCACTTGCTCAGTTCTGAGAGATAAGTGTGTGTGAAAACCGTCCTTCACCAACTTGTTGGGAACACAAAGTATCTTTTCTGATGCAATCTCCATTCCATACATATATATGGGGAGGTATAAGCTCCAACTCGATTTTACAGTGAAAACTGCATGAACTTCAAACCGGCACTAGGAAACATACTGAGAAAGCAGAAAAAAATTGTCTCCTGCAAACCGTTCCTTGGTTCTAGATGAACGAACGTCTCTCCACTTGCTCAGTTCTGAGAGATAAGTGTGTGTGAAAGCCGTACTTCAACTTGCTTGTTGGGAACACAAAGTTTCTTTTCAGTTGCAAACTCCATTCCATACATATATATGGGGAGGTACTAGCTCCAACACTGTTTTACAGTGAAAACTGCAGGAACTTCAAACCGGCACTAGGAAACAAACTGAGAAAGCAGAGAAAATGTTTCTCCTGCAACCCGTTCCCTTGGTGCTAGATGAACGAAAGTCTCTGCACTTGCTCAGTTCTGAGAGAAATGTGTGTGTGAAAGCGGTCCTTCACATAGCTTGTTGGGAACACAAAGTTTCTTTTCAGTTGCAAACTCAATTCCATACATATATATGCGGAGGTACAAGCTCCAACTCGGTTTTACAGTGAAAACTGCAGGAACTTCAAACCGGCACTAGGAAACAGACTGAGAAAGCAGAGAAAAAGTGTCTCCTGCAACCCGTTCCCTTGGTGCTAGATGAACGAACGTCTCGCCACTTGCTCAGTTCTGAGAGATAAGTGTGTGTGAAAGCCGTACTTCACCTAGCTTGTTGGGAACACAAAGTTTCTTTTCTGTTGCTAACTCTATTCCATATATATATATGGGGAGGTATTAGCTCCAACACGGTTTTACAGTGAAAATTGCAGGAACTTCAAACCGGCACTAGGAAACAGACTGAGAAAGCAGAGAAAAAGTGTCTCCTGCAACCCGTTCTCTTGGTGCTAGATGAACGAAAGTCTCTCCACTTGCTCAGTTCTGAGAGGTAAGTGTGTGAGAAAACCGTCCTTCACCTAGCTTTTTGGGAACACAAAGTTTCTTTTCAGTTGCAAACTCCATTCCATACATATATATGGGGAGGTACAAGCTCCAACTCGGTTTTACAGTGAAAACTGCAGGAACGTCAAACCGGCACTAGGAAACAGACTGAGAAAGCAGAGAAAATTTGTCTCCTGCAACCCATTCCCTTGGTTCTAGATGAACGAACGTCTCTCCACTTGCTCAGTTCTGAGAGATAAGTGTGTGTGAAAACCGTCCTTCAACAAATTGTTGGGAACACAAAGTATCTTTTCTGTTGCAATCTCCATTCCATACATATATATGTGGAGGTACAAGCTCCAACTCGATTTTACAGTGAAAACTGCAGGAACTTCAAACCGGCACTAGGAAACAGACTGAGAAAGCCGAGAAAAATTTTCTCCTGCAAACAGTTCCTTGGTTCTAGATGAACGAACGTCTCTCCACTTGCTCAGTTCTGAGAGATAAGTGTGTGTGAAAGCCGTACTTCAACTTGCTTGTTGGGAACACAAAGTTTCTTTTCAGTTGCAAACTCCATTCCATACATATATATGGGGAGGTACTAGCTCCAACACTGTTTTACAGTGAAAACTGCAGGAACTTCAAACCGGCACTAGGAAACAAACTGAGAAAGCAGAGAAAATGATTCTCCTGCATCCTGTTCCCTTGGTGCTAGATGAACGAACGTCTCTCCACTTGCTCAGTTCTGAGAGAAATGTGTGTGTGAAAGCGGTCCTTCACATAGCTTGTTGGGAACACAAAGTTTCTGTTCAGTTGCAAACTCAATTCCATACATATATATGCGGAGGTACAAGCTCCAACTCGGTTTTACAGTGAAAACTGCAGGAACTTCAAACCGGCTCTAGGAAACAGACTGAGAAAGCAGAAAAAAGTGTCTCCTGCAACCCGTTCCCTTGGTGCTAGATGAACGAACGTCTCGATACTTGCTCAGTTCTGAGAGGTAAGTGTGTGTGAAAGCCGTACTTCACCTAGCTTGTTGGGAACACAAAGTTTCTTTTCTGTTGCTAACTCCATTCCATACATATATATGGGGAGGTATTAGCTCCAACACGGTTTTACAGTGAAAATTGCAGGAACATCAAACCGGCACTAGGAAACAGACTGAGAAAGCAGAGAAAAAGTGTCTCCTGCAACCCGTTCTCTTGGTGCTAGATGAACGAAAGTCTCTCCACTTGCTCAGTTCTGAGAGATAAGTGTGTGAGAAAACCGTCCTTCACCTAGCTTTTTGGGAACACAAAGTTTCTTTTCAGTTGCAAAATCCATTCCATACATATATATGGGGAGGTACAAGCTCCAACTCGGTTTTACAGTGAAAACTGCAGGAACTTCAAACCGGCACAAGGAAACAGACTGAGAAAGCAGAGAAAAATTGTCTCCTGCAACCCGTTCCCTTGGTGCTAGATGAACGAACGTCTCTCCACTTGCTCAGTTCTGAGAGATAAGTGTGTGTGAAAACCGTCCTTCACCAACTTGTTGGGAACACAAAGTTTCTTTTCTGTTGCATACTCCATTCCATACATATATATGGGGAGGTACAAGCTCCAACTCGGTTTTACAGTGAAAACTGCAGGAACTTCAAACCGGCACTAAGAAACAGACTGAGAAAGCAGAGAAAAATTGTCTCCTGCAACCCGTTCCCTTGGTGCTAGATGAACGAACGTCTCTCCACTTGCTCAGTTCTGAGAGATAAGTGTGTGAGAAAGCCGTCCTTCAACTAGCTTTTCGGGAACACAAAGTTTCTTTTCAGTTGCAAACTCCATTCCATACATATATATGGGGAGGTACAAGCTCCAACTCGGTATTACAGTGAAAACTGCAGGAACTTCAAACCGGCACTAGGAAACAGACTGAGAAAGCAGAGAAAATGTGCCTCCTGCAACCCGTTCCCTTGGTTCTAGATGAACGAACGTCTCTCCACTTGCTCAGTTCTGAGAGATAAGTGTGTGTGAAAACCGTCCTTCAACAACTTGTTGGGAACACAAAGTATCTTTTCTGTTGCAATCTCCATTCCATACATATATATGGGGAGGTACAAGCTCCAACTCGATTTTACAGTGAAAACTGCAGGAACTTCAAACCGGCACTAGGAAACAGACTGAGAAAGCAGAGAAAAATTGTGTCCTGCAACCCGTTCCTTGGTTCTAGATGAACGAACGTCTCTCCACTTGCTCAGTTCTGAGAGATAAGTGTGTGTGAAAGCCGTACTTCAACTTGCTTGTTGGGAACACAAAGTTTCTTTTCAGTTGCAAACTCCATTCCATACATATATATGGGGAGGTACTAGCTCCAACTCTGTTTTACAGTGAAAACTGCAGGAACTTCAAACCGGCACTAGGAAACAGACTGAGAAAGCAGAGAAAAAGTGTCTCCTGCAACCCGTTCCCTTGGTTCTAGATGAACGAACGTCTCGCCACTTGCTCAGTTCTGAGAGATAAGTGTGTGTGAAAGCCGTCCTTCACCTAGCTTGTTGGGAACACAAAGTTTCTTTTCAGTTTCAAACTCCATTCCATACTTATATATGGGGAGGTACTAGCTCCAACTCGGTTTTACAGTGAAAACTGCAGAAACTTCAAAACGGCACTAGGAAACAGACTGAGAAAGCAGGGAAAAATTGTCTCCTACAACCCGTTACCTTGGTGCTAGATGAACGAACTTCTCTGTACATGCTCAGATCTGAGAGATAAGTGTGTGTGAAAGCCGTCCTTCTCCTAGCTTTTTGGGAACACAAAGTTTCTCTTCAGTTGCAAACTCCATTCCATACATATATATGGGGAGGAACAAGCTCCAACTCGGTTTTACAGTGAAAACTGTAGGAACTTAATCCCGGCACTACGAAACAGACTGAGAAAGCAGAGAAATAGTGTCTCCTGCAACCCGTTCCCTTGGTGCTAGATGAACGAACGTCTCTCCACTTGCTCAGTTCTGAGAGATAAGTGTGTGTGAAAACCGTCCTTCACCAACTTGTTGGGAACACAAAGTTTCTTTTCTGTTGCATACTCCATTCCATACATATATATGGGGAGGTACAAGCTCCAACTCGCTTTTACAGTGAAAACTGCAGGAACTTCAAACCTGCACTAGGAAACAGACTGAGAAAGCAGAGAAAAAGAGTCTCCTGCAACCCGTTCCCTTGGTTCTAGATGAACGAACGTCTATCCACTTGCTCAGTTCTGAGAGATAAGTGTGTGTGAAAACCGTCCTTCACCAACTTGTTGGGAACACAAAGTATCTTTTCTGTTGCAATCTCCATTCCATACATATATATGGGGAGGTACAAGCTCCAACTCGATTTTACAGTGAAAACTGCAGGAACTTCAAACCGGCACTAGGAAACAGACTGAGAAAGAAGAGAAAAATTGTCTCCTGCAACCCGTTCCTTGGTTCTACATGAACGAACGTCTCTCCACTTGCTCAGTTCTGAGAGATAAGTGTGTGTGAAAGCCGTACTTCAACTTGCTTGTTGGGAACACAAAGTTTCTTTTCAGTTGCAAACTCCATTCCATACATATATATGGGGAGGTACTAGCTCCAACTCTGTTTTACAGTGAAAACTGCAGGAAATTCAAACCGGCACTAGGAAACAAACTGAGAAAGCACAGAAAATATTTCTCCTGCAACCCGTTCCCTTGGTGCTAGATGAACGAACGTCTCTCCACTTGCTCAGTTCTGAGAGATATGTGTGTGTGAAAGCGGTCCTTCACATAGCTTGTTGGGAACACAAAGTTTCTTTTCAGTTGCAAACTCAATTCCATACATATATATGCGGAGGTACAAGCTCCAACTCGGTTTTACAGTGAAAACTGCAGGAACTTCAAACCGGCACTAGGAAACAGACTGAGAAAGCAGAAAAAAAGTGTCTCCTGCAACCCGTTCCCTTGGTGCTAGATGAACGAACGTCTCGCCACTTGCTCAGTTCTGAGAGATAAGTGTGTGTGAAAGCCGTACTTCAACTTGCTTGTTGGGAACACAAAGTTTCTTTTCAGTTGCAAACTCCATTCCATACATATATATGGGGAGGTACTAGCTCCAACACTGTTTTACAGTGAAAACTGCAGGAACTTCAAACCGGCACTAGGAAACAAACTGAGAAAGCAGAGAAAATGTTTCTCCTGCAACCCGTTCCCTTGGTGCTAGATGAACGAAAGTCTCTGCACTTGCTCAGTTCTGAGAGAAATGTGTGTGTGAAAGCGGTCCTTCACATAGCTTGTTGGGAACACAAAGTTTCTTTTCAGTTGCAAACTCAATTCCATACATATATATGCGGAGGTACAAGCTCCAACTCGGTTTTACAGTGAAAACTGCAGGAACTTCAAACCGGCACTAGGAAACAGACTGAGAAAGCAGAGAAAAAGTTTCTCCTGCATCCCGTACCCTTGGTGCTAGATGAACGAACGTCTCGCCACTTGCTCAGTTCCGAGAGATAATTGTGTGTAAAAGCCGTCCTTCACCTAGCTTGTTGGGAACACAAAGTTTCTTTTCTGTTGCAAACTCCATTCCATACAAATATATGGGGAGTTACTAGCTCCAACTCGGTTTTACACTGAAAACTGCAGGAACTTCAAACCGGCACTAGGAAACAGAATGAGAATGCAGAGAAATGTGTCTCCTGCAACCCTTCCCTCGGTGCTAGATGAACGAACGTCTCTGTACATGCTCAGTTCTGAGTGATAAGTGTGTGTGAAAGCCGTCCTTCACCTAGCTTGTTGGGAACACAAAGTTTCTTTTCATTTGCAAACTCCATTGCATACATATATATGGGGAGGAACTAGCTCCAACACGGTTTTACAGTTAAAACTGCAGGAACTTCAAACCGGCACTAGGAAACAGACTGAGAAAGCAGAGAAAAAGTGTCTCCTGCAACCCGTTCCCTTGGTGCTAGATGAACGAACGTCTCTCCACTTGCTAAGTTCTGAGAGATAAGTTTGTGTGAAAGCCGTCCTCTACCTAGCTTGTTGGGAACACAAAGTTTCTTTTCAGTTGCAAACTCCATTCCATACATATAAATGGGTAGGTACTAGCTCCAACTCGGTTTTACAGTGAAAACTACAGGAACTTCAAACCGGCACTAGGAAACCGACTGAGAAAGCAGAGAAAAATTGCCTCCTGCAACTCGTTCACTTGGTGCTAGATGAACGAACGTCTCTCCACTTGCTCATTTCTGAGAGATAATTGTGTGTGAAAGCCGTCCTTCACCTAGCTTGTTGGGAACACAAAGTTTGTTTTCTGTCGCAAACTCAATTCCATACATATATATGGGGAGGTACTAGCTCCAACTCGGTTTTACAGTGAAAATTGCAGGAACTTCAAACCGGCACTAGGAAACAGACTGAGAAAGCAGAGAAAAAGTGTCTCCTGCAACCCGTTCTCTTGGTGCTAGATGAACGAATGTCTCTCCACTTGCTCAGTTCTGAGAGATAAGTGTGTGAGAAAACCGTACTTCACCTAGCTTTTTGGGAACACAAAGTTTCTTTTCATTTGCAAACTCCATTCCATACATATATATGGGGAGGTACAAGCTCCAACTCGGTTTTACAGTGAAAACTGCAGGAACTTCAAACCGGCACTAGGAAACAGACTGAGAAAGCAGAGATAAAGTGTCTCCTGCAACCCGTTCCCTTGGTTCTAGATGAACGAACGTCTCTCCACTTGCTCAGTTCTGAGAGATAAGTGTGTGTGAAAACCGTCCTTCACCAACTTGTTGGGAACACAAAGTATCTTTTCTGATGCAATCTCCATTCCATACATATATATGGGGAGGTATAAGCTCCAACTCGATTTTACAGTGAAAACTGCATGAACTTCAAACCGGCACTAGGAAACATACTGAGAAAGCAGAAAAAAATTGTCTCCTGCAAACCGTTCCTTGGTTCTAGATGAACGAACGTCTCTCCACTTGCTCAGTTCTGAGAGATAAGTGTGTGTGAAAGCCGTACTTCAACTTGCTTGTTGGGAACACAAAGTTTCTTTTCAGTTGCAAACTCCATTCCATACATATATATGGGGAGGTACTAGCTCCAACACTGTTTTACAGTGAAAACTGCAGGAACTTCAAACCGGCACTAGGAAACAAACTGAGAAAGCAGAGAAAATGTTTCTCCTGCAACCCGTTCCCTTGGTGCTAGATGAACGAAAGTCTCTGCACTTGCTCAGTTCTGAGAGAAATGTGTGTGTGAAAGCGGTCCTTCACATAGCTTGTTGGGAACACAAAGTTTCTTTTCAGTTGCAAACTCAATTCCATACATATATATGCGGAGGTACAAGCTCCAACTCGGTTTTACAGTGAAAACTGCAGGAACTTCAAACCGGCACTAGGAAACAGACTGAGAAAGCAGAGAAAAAGTGTCTCCTGCAACCCGTTCCCTTGGTGCTAGATGAACGAACGTCTCGCCACTTGCTCAGTTCTGAGAGATAAGTGTGTGTGAAAGCCGTACTTCACCTAGCTTGTTGGGAACACAAAGTTTCTTTTCTGTTGCTAACTCTATTCCATATATATATATGGGGAGGTATTAGCTCCAACACGGTTTTACAGTGAAAATTGCAGGAACTTCAAACCGGCACTAGGAAACAGACTGAGAAAGCAGAGAAAAAGTGTCTCCTGCAACCCGTTCTCTTGGTGCTAGATGAACGAAAGTCTCTCCACTTGCTCAGTTCTGAGAGGTAAGTGTGTGAGAAAACCGTCCTTCACCTAGCTTTTTGGGAACACAAAGTTTCTTTTCAGTTGCAAACTCCATTCCATACATATATATGGGGAGGTACAAGCTCCAACTCGGTTTTACAGTGAAAACTGCAGGAACGTCAAACCGGCACTAGGAAACAGACTGAGAAAGCAGAGAAAATTTGTCTCCTGCAACCCATTCCCTTGGTTCTAGATGAACGAACGTCTCTCCACTTGCTCAGTTCTGAGAGATAAGTGTGTGTGAAAACCGTCCTTCAACAAATTGTTGGGAACACAAAGTATCTTTTCTGTTGCAATCTCCATTCCATACATATATATGTGGAGGTACAAGCTCCAACTCGATTTTACAGTGAAAACTGCAGGAACTTCAAACCGGCACTAGGAAACAGACTGAGAAAGCCGAGAAAAATTTTCTCCTGCAAACAGTTCCTTGGTTCTAGATGAACGAACGTCTCTCCACTTGCTCAGTTCTGAGAGATAAGTGTGTGTGAAAGCCGTACTTCAACTTGCTTGTTGGGAACACAAAGTTTCTTTTCAGTTGCAAACTCCATTCCATACATATATATGGGGAGGTACTAGCTCCAACACTGTTTTACAGTGAAAACTGCAGGAACTTCAAACCGGCACTAGGAAACAAACTGAGAAAGCAGAGAAAATGTTTCTCCTGCATCCTGTTCCCTTGGTGCTAGATGAACGAACGTCTCTCCACTTGCTCAGTTCTGAGAGAAATGTGTGTGTGAAAGCGGTCCTTCACATAGCTTGTTGGGAACACAAAGTTTCTGTTCAGTTGCAAACTCAATTCCATACATATATATGCGGAGGTACAAGCTCCAACTCGGTTTTACAGTGAAAACTGCAGGAACTTCAAACCGGCTCTAGGAAACAGACTGAGAAAGCAGAAAAAAGTGTCTCCTGCAACCCGTTCCCTTGGTGCTAGATGAACGAACGTCTCGCCACTTGCTCAGTTCTGAGAGGTAAGTGTGTGTGAAAGCCGTACTTCACCTAGCTTGTTGGGAACACAAAGTTTCTTTTCTGTTGCTAACTCCATTCCATACATATATATGGGGAGGTATTAGCTCCAACACGGTTTTACAGTGAAAATTGCAGGAACATCAAACCGGCACTAGGAAACAGACTGAGAAAGCAGAGAAAAAGTGTCTCCTGCAACCCGTTCTCTTGGTGCTAGATGAACGAAAGTCTCTCCACTTGCTCAGTTCTGAGAGATAAGTGTGTGAGAAAACCGTCCTTCACCTAGCTTTTTGGGAACACAAAGTTTCTTTTCAGTTGCAAAATCCATTCCATACATATATATGGGGAGGTACAAGCTCCAACTCGGTTTTACAGTGAAAACTGCAGGAACTTCAAACCGGCACAAGGAAACAGACTGAGAAAGCAGAGAAAAATTGTCTCCTGCAACCCGTTCCCTTGGTGCTAGATGAACGAACGTCTCTCCACTTGCTCAGTTCTGAGAGATAAGTGTGTGTGAAAACCGTCCTTCACCAACTTGTTGGGAACACAAAGTTTCTTTTCTGTTGCATACTCCATTCCATACATATATATGGGGAGGTACAAGCTCCAACTCGGTTTTACAGTGAAAACTGCAGGAACTTCAAACCGGCACTAAGAAACAGACTGAGAAAGCAGAGAAAAATTGTCTCCTGCAACCCGTTCCCTTGGTGCTAGATGAACGAACGTCTCTCCACTTGCTCAGTTCTGAGAGATAAGTGTGTGAGAAAGCCGTCCTTCAACTAGCTTTTCGGGAACACAAAGTTTCTTTTCAGTTGCAAACTCCATTCCATACATATATATGGGGAGGTACAAGCTCCAACTCGGTATTACAGTGAAAACTGCAGGAACTTCAAACCGGCACTAGGAAACAGACTGAGAAAGCAGAGAAAATGTGCCTCCTGCAACCCGTTCCCTTGGTTCTAGATGAACGAACGTCTCTCCACTTGCTCAGTTCTGAGAGATAAGTGTGTGTGAAAACCGTCCTTCAACAACTTGTTGGGAACACAAAGTATCTTTTCTGTTGCAATCTCCATTCCATACATATATATGGGGAGGTACAAGCTCCAACTCGATTTTACAGTGAAAACTGCAGGAACTTCAAACCGGCACTAGGAAACAGACTGAGAAAGCAGAGAAAAATTGTGTCCTGCAACCCGTTCCTTGGTTCTAGATGAACGAACGTCTCTCCACTTGCTCAGTTCTGAGAGATAAGTGTGTGTGAAAGCCGTACTTCAACTTGCTTGTTGGGAACACAAAGTTTCTTTTCAGTTGCAAACTCCATTCCATACATATATATGGGGAGGTACTAGCTCCAACTCTGTTTTACAGTGAAAACTGCAGGAACTTCAAACCGGCACTAGGAAACAGACTGAGAAAGCAGAGAAAAAGTGTCTCCTGCAACCCGTTCCCTTGGTTCTAGATGAACGAACGTCTCGCCACTTGCTCAGTTCTGAGAGATAAGTGTGTGTGAAAGCCGTCCTTCACCTAGCTTGTTGGGAACACAAAGTTTCTTTTCAGTTTCAAACTCCATTCCATACTTATATATGGGGAGGTACTAGCTCCAACTCGGTTTTACAGTGAAAACTGCAGAAACTTCAAAACGGCACTAGGAAACAGACTGAGAAAGCAGGGAAAAATTGTCTCCTACAACCCGTTACCTTGGTGCTAGATGAACGAACTTCTCTGTACATGCTCAGATCTGAGAGATAAGTGTGTGTGAAAGCCGTCCTTCTCCTAGCTTTTTGGGAACACAAAGTTTCTCTTCAGTTGCAAACTCCATTCCATACATATATATGGGGAGGAACAAGCTCCAACTCGGTTTTACAGTGAAAACTGTAGGAACTTAATCCCGGCACTACGAAACAGACTGAGAAAGCAGAGAAATAGTGTCTCCTGCAACCCGTTCCCTTGGTGCTAGATGAACGAACGTCTCTCCACTTGCTCAGTTCTGAGAGATAAGTGTGTGTGAAAACCGTCCTTCACCAACTTGTTGGGAACACAAAGTTTCTTTTCTGTTGCATACTCCATTCCATACATATATATGGGGAGGTACAAGCTCCAACTCGGTTTTACAGTGAAAACTGCAGGAACTTCAAACCGGCACTAGGAAACAGACTGAGAAAGCAGAGAAAAAGAGTCTCCTGCAATCCGTTCCCTTGGTTCTAGATGAACGAACGTCTATCCACTTGCTCAGTTCTGAGAGATAAGTGTGTGTGAAAACCGTCCTTCACCAACTTGTTGGGAACACAAAGTATCTTTTCTGTTGCAATCTCCATTCCATACATATATATGGGGAGGTACAAGCTCCAACTCGATTTTACAGTGAAAACTGCAGGAACTTCAAACCGGCACTAGGAAACAGACTGAGAAAGAAGAGAAAAATTGTCTCCTGCAACCCGTTCCTTGGTTCTACATGAACGAACGTCTCTCCACTTGCTCAGTTCTGAGAGATAAGTGTGTGTGAAAGCCGTACTTCAACTTGCTTGTTGGGAACACAAAGTTTCTTTTCAGTTGCAAACTCCATTCCATACATATATATGGGGAGGTACTAGCTCCAACTCTGTTTTACAGTGAAAACTGCAGGAAATTCAAACCGGCACTAGGAAACAAACTGAGAAAGCACAGAAAATATTTCTCCTGCAACCCGTTCCCTTGGTGCTAGATGAACGAACGTCTCTCCACTTGCTCAGTTCTGAGAGATATGTGTGTGTGAAAGCGGTCCTTCACATAGCTTGTTGGGAACACAAAGTTTCTTTTCAGTTGCAAACTCAATTCCATACATATATATGCGGAGGTACAAGCTCCAACTCGGTTTTACAGTGAAAACTGCAGGAACTTCAAACCGGCACTAGGAAACAGACTGAGAAAGCAGAAAAAAAGTGTCTCCTGCAACCCGTTCCCTTGGTGCTAGATGAACGAACGTCTCGCCACTTGCTCAGTTCTGAGAGATAAGTGTGTGTGAAAGCCGTCCTTCACCTAGCTTGTTGGGAACACAAAGTTTCTTTTCTGTTGCAAACTCCATTCCATACATATATATGGGGAGGTATTAGCTCCAACTCGGTTTTACAGTGAAAATGGCAGGAACTTCAAACCGGCACTAGGAAACAGACTGAGAAAGCAGAGAAATAGTGTCTCCTGCAACCCGTTCTCTTGGTGCTAGATGAACGAAAGTCTCTCCACTTGCTCAGTTCTGAGAGATAAGTGTGTGAGAAAACCGTCCTTCACCTAGCTTTTTGGGAACACAAAGTTTCTTTTCAGTTGCAAACTCCATTCCATACATACATATGGGGAGGTACAAGCTCCAAATCGGTTTTACAGTGAAAACTGCAGGAACTTAAAACCGGCACAAGGAAACAGACTGAGAAAGCAGAGAAAAATTGTCTCCTGCAACCCGTTCCCTTGGTGCTAGATGAACGAACGTCTCTCCACTTGCTCAGTTCTGAGAGATAAGTGTGTGAGAAAACCGACCTTCACCTAACTTTTTGGGAACACAAAGTTTCTTTTCAGTTGCAAACTCCATTCCATACATATATATGGGTAGGTACAAGCTCCAACTCGGGTTTACAGTGAAAACTGCAGGAACTTCATACCGGCACAAGGAAACAGACTGAGAAAGCAGAGAAAAATTGTCTCCTGCAACCCGTTCCCTTGATGCTAGATGAACGAACGTCTCTCCACTTGCTCAGTTCTGAGAGATAAGTGTGTGTGAAAACCGTCCTTCAACAACTTGTTGGGAACACAAAGTTTCTTTTCTGTTGCATACTCCATTCCATATATATATATGGGGAGGTACAAGCTCCAACTCGGTTTTACAGTGAAAACTGCAGGATCTTCAAACCGGCACTAGGAAACAGACTGAGAAAGCAGAGAAAAATTGTCTCCTGCAACCCGTTCCCTTGGTGCTAGATGAACGAACGTCTCTCCACTTGCTCAGTTCTGAGAGATAAGTGTGTGTGAAAACCGTCCTTCAATAACTTGTTGGGAACACAAACTTTCTTTTCAGTTGCAAACTCCATTCCATACATATATATGGGGAGGTACAAGCTCCAACTCGGTTTTACAGTGAAAACTGCAGGAACTTCAAACCGGCACTAGGAAACAGACTAAGAAAGCAGAGAAAAAGTGTCACCTGCAACCCGTTCCATTGGTTCTAGATGAACGAACGTCTCTCCACTTGCTCAGTTCTGAGAGATAAGTGTGTGTGAAAACCGTCCTTCACCAACTTGTTGGGAACACAAAGTATCTTTTCTGCTGCAATCTCCATTCCATACATATATATGGGGAGGTACAAGCTCCAACTCGATTTTACAGTGAAAACTGCAGGAACTTCAAACCGGCACTAGGAAACAGACTGAGAAAGCAGAGAAAAATTGTGTCCTGCAACACTTTCCTTGGTTCTAGATGAACGAACGTCTCTCCACTTGCTCAGTTCTGAGAGATAAGTGTGTGTGAAAGCCGTACTTCAACTTGCTTGTTGGGAACACAAAGTTTCTTTTCAGTTGCAAACTCCATTCCATACATATATATGGGGAGGTACTAGCTCCAACTCTGTTTTACAGTGAAAACTGCAGGAACTTCAAACCGGCACTAGGAAACAAACTGAGAAAGCAGAGGAAAAGTTTCTCCTGCAACCCGTTCCCTTGGTGCTAGATGAACGAACGTCTCTCCACTTGCTCAGTTCTGAGAGATATGTGTGTGTGAAAGCGGTCCTTCACATAGCTTGTTGGGAACACAAAGTTTCTTTTCAGTTGCAAACTCAATTCCATACATATATATGCGGAGGTACAAGCTCCAACTCGGTTTACAGTGAAAACTGCAGGAACTTCAAA
The DNA here is from genome assembly GCF_036321535.1 of Camelus dromedarius. Classification (NCBI taxonomy): domain Eukaryota; kingdom Metazoa; phylum Chordata; class Mammalia; order Artiodactyla; family Camelidae; genus Camelus; species Camelus dromedarius. Next base: position 33,901,650 of record NC_087458.1, on the reverse strand, counting down.
CCGGCACTAGGAAACAGACTGAGAAAGCAGAGAAAAAGTGTCTCATGCAACCGGTTCCCTTGGTGCTAGATGAACGAACGTCTCGCCACTTGCTCAGTTCTGAGAGATAAATGTGTGTGAAAGCCGTCCTTCACCTAGATTGTTGGGAACACAAAGTTTCTTTTCAGTTTCAAACTCCATTCCATACTTATATATGGGGAGGTACTAGCTCCAACTCGATTTTACTGTGAAAACTGTAGGAACTTCAAACCGGCACTAGGAAACAGACTGAGAAAGCAGAGAAAAATTGTCTCCTACAACCCGTTCCCTTGGTGCTAGATGAACGAACGTCTCTGTACATGCTCAGATCTGAGAGATAAGTGTGTGTGAAAGCCGTCCTTCACCTAGCTTTTTGGGAACACAAAGTTTCTTTTCAGTTGCAAACTCCATTCCATACATATATATGGGGAGGATCAAGCTCCAACTCGGTTTTACAGTGAAAACTGCAGGAACTTAAAACCGGCACTACGAAACAGACTGAGAAAGCAGAGAAATAGTGTCTCCTGCAACCCGTTCCCTTGGTGCTAGATGAACGAACGTCTCTCCACTTGCTCAGTTCTGAGAGATATGTGTGTGTGTGAAAGCCGTCCTTCACCTAGCTTGTTGGGAACACAAACTTTCTTTTCAGTTGCAAACTCCATTCCATACATATATATGGTGAGATACTAGCTCCAACTCGGTTTTACTGTGAAAACTGAAGGAACTTCAAACCGGCACTAGGAAACCGACTGAGAAAGCTGAGAAAAAGTGTCTCCTGCAACCCGTTCCCTCGGTGGTAGATGAACGAACGTCTCTGTACCTGCTCAGTTCAGAGAGATAATTGTGTGTGAAAGCCGTTATAACCTAGCTTGTTGGGAACACAAAGTTTCTTTTCAGTTGCAAACTCCATTCCATACATATATACGGAAAGGAACTAGCTCCAACTCGGTTTTACAGTGAAAACTGCAGGAACTTCAAACCGGCACTAGGAAACAGACTGAGAATGCAGAGAAAAAGTGTCTCCTGCAACCCGTTCCCTTGGTGCTAGATGAACGAACGTCTCTGCACTTGCTCAGTTCCGAGAGGTAAGTGTGTGAGAAAGCCGTCCTTCACCTAGCTTGTTGGGAACACAAAGTTTCTTTTCAGTTGCAAACTCCATTCCATACATATATATGGGGAGGTACTAGCTCCAACTCGGTTTTACAGTGAAAACTGCAAGAACTTCAAACAGGCACTAGGAAACAGATTGAGAAAGCAGAGGAAAACTGTCCCCTGCAACCCGTCCCCTTGGTGCTAGATGAACGAACGTCTCTCCACTTGCTCAGTTCTGAGAGATAAGTGTGTGTGAAAACTGTCCTTCAACTTGCTTGTTGGGAACACAAGGTTTCTTTTCTGTTGCAAACTCCATTCCATACATATATATGGGGAGGTACAAGCTCCAAATCGGTTTTACAGTTAAAACTGCAGGAACTTCAAACCGGCACTAGAAATAGACTGAGAAAGCAGAGAAAAATTGTCTCCTGCAACCCGTTCCCTTTGTGCTAGATGAACGAACGTCTCCACTTGCTCAGTTCTGAGAGATAAGTGTGTGTGAAAGCCGTCCTTCACCTAGCTTGTTGGGAACACAAAGATTCTTTTTTGTTGCAAACCCCATTCCATACATATATATGGGGAGTTACAAGCTCCAACTCGGTTTTACAGTGAAAACTGCAGGAACTTCAAACTGGCACTAGGAAACAGACTAAGAATGCAGAGAAAAAGTGTCTCCTGCAACCCGTTCCCACGGTGCTAGATGAACGAAAGTCTCTGTACCTGCTCAGTTCTGAGAGATATGTGTGTGTGAAAGCCGTCCTTCACCTAGCTTGTTTGGAACACAAAGTTTCTTTTCAGTTGCAAACTCCATTCCATACATATAAATGGGTAGGTACTAGCTCCAACTCGGTTTTACACTGAAAACTGCAGGAAGTACAAACCGGCACTAGGAAACAAACTGAGAATGCAGAGAAAAAGTGTCTCCTGCAACCCGTTCCCTCGGTGCTAGATGAACGAACGTCTCTGTACCTGCTCAGTTCTGAGAGATAAGTGTGTGTGAAAGCCGTCCTTCACCTAGCTTGTTGGGAACACAAAGTTTTTTTCAGTTGCAATCTCCATTCCATACATATATATGGGGAGGTACTAGCTCCAACTCGGTTTTACTGTGAAAACTGAAGGAACATCAAACCGGCACTAGGAAGCAGACTGAGAAAGCAGCGAAAAAGTGTCTCCTGCAAACCGTTACCTTGGTGCTAGATGAACGAACGTCTCTGTACCTGCTCAGTTCTGAGGGATAACTATGTGTGAAAGCCGTCCTTCACCTAGCTTGTTGGGAACACAAAGTTTCTTTTCTGTTGCAAACTCCATTCCATAAAAATATACGGGGAGTTACTAGCTGAAACTCGGTTTTACAGTGAAAACTGCAGGAACTTCAAACCGGCACTAGGAAACAGACTGAGAAACCTGAGAAAAAGTGTCTCCTGCAACCCGTTCCCTCGGTGCTAGATGAACGAACGTCTCTGTACCTGCTCAGTTCTGAGAGATAAGTGTGTGTGAAAGCCGTCCTACACCTAGCTTGTTGGGAACACAAAGTTTCTTTTCAGTTGCAAACTCCATTCCATACATATATACGGGAAGGAACTAGCTCCAACTCGGTTTTACAGTGAAAACTGCAGGAACTTCAAACCGGCACTAGGAAACAGACTGAGAAAGCAGAGAAAAAGTTTCTCCTGCATCCCGTACCCTTGGTGCTAGATGAACGAACGTCTCGCCACTTGCTCAGTTCCGAGAGATAATTGTGTGTAAAAGCCGTCCTTCACCTAGCTTGTTGGGAACACAAAGTTTCTTTTCTGTTGCAAACTCCATTCCATACAAATATATGGGGAGTTACTAGCTCCAACTCGGTTTTACACTGAAAACTGCAGGAACTTCAAACCGGCACTAGGAAACAGAATGAGAATGCAGAGAAATGTGTCTCCTGCAACCCTTCCCTCGGTGCTAGATGAACGAACGTCTCTGTACATGCTCAGTTCTGAGTGATAAGTGTGTGTGAAAGCCGTCCTTCACCTAGCTTGTTGGGAACACAAAGTTTCTTTTCATTTGCAAACTCCATTGCATACATATATATGGGGAGGAACTAGCTCCAACACGGTTTTACAGTTAAAACTGCAGGAACTTCAAACCGGCACTAGGAAACAGACTGAGAAAGCAGAGAAAAAGTGTCTCCTGCAACCCGTTCCCTTGGTGCTAGATGAACGAACGTCTCTCCACTTGCTAAGTTCTGAGAGATAAGTTTGTGTGAAAGCCGTCCTCTACCTAGCTTGTTGGGAACACAAAGTTTCTTTTCAGTTGCAAACTCCATTCCATACATATAAATGGGTAGGTACTAGCTCCAACTCGGTTTTACAGTGAAAACTACAGGAACTTCAAACCGGCACTAGGAAACCGACTGAGAAAGCAGAGAAAAATTGCCTCCTGCAACTCGTTCACTTGGTGCTAGATGAACGAACGTCTCTCCACTTGCTCAGTTCTGAGAGATAATTGTGTGTGAAAGCCGTCCTTCACCTAGCTTGTTGGGAACACAAAGTTTGTTTTCTGTCGCAAACTCAATTCCATACATATATATGGGGAGGTACTAGCTCCAACTCGGTTTTACAGTGAAAATTGCAGGAACTTCAAACCGGCACTAGGAAACAGACTGAGAAAGCAGAGAAAAAGTGTCTCCTGCAAACCGTTCCCTTGGTCCTAGATGAATGAACGTCTCTTCACTTGCTCAGTTCTGAGAGATAAGTGTGTGAGAAAACCGTCCTTCACCTAGCTTTTTGGGAACACAAAGTTTCTTTTCAGTTACAAACTCCATTCCATACATATATATGGGGAGGTACAAGCTCCAACTCTGTTTTACAGTGAAAACTGCAGGAACTTCAAACCGGCACAAGGAAACAGACTGAGAAAGCAGAGAAAAATTGTCTCCTGCAACCCGTTCCCTTGGTGCTAGATGAACGAACGTCTCTCCACTTGCTCAGTTCTGAGAGATAAGTGTGTGTGAAAACCGTCCTTCACCAACTTGTTGGGAACACAAAGTTTCTTTTCTGTTGCATACTCCATTCCATACATATATATGGGGAGGTACAAGCTCCAACTCGGTTTTACAGTGAAAACTGCAGGAACTTCAAACCGGCACTAGGAAACAGACTGAGAAAGCAGAGAAAAATTGTCTCCTGCAACCCGTTCCCTTGGTGCTAGATGAACGAACGTCTCTCCACTTGCTCAGTTCTGAGAGATAATTGTGTGAGAAAGCCGTCCTTCACCTAGCTTTTTGGGAATACAAAGTTTCTTTTCAGTAGCAAACTCCATTCCATACATATATATGGGGAGGTACAAGCTCCAACTCTGTTTTACAGTGAAAACTGCAGGAACTTCAAACCGGCACAAGGAAACAGACTGAGAAAGCAGAGAAAAATTGTCTCCTGCAACCCGTTCCCTTGGTGCTAGATGAACGAACGTCTCTCCACTTGCTCAGTTCTGAGAGATAAGTGTGTGTGAAAACCGTCCTTCACCAACTTGTTGGGAACACAAAGTTTCTTTTCTGTTGCATACTCCATTCCATACATATATATGGGGAGGTACAAGCTCCAACTCGGTTTTACAGTGAAAACTGCAGGAACTTCAAACCGGCACTAGGAAACAGACTGAGAAAGCAGAGAAAAATTGTTTCCTGCAACCCGTTCCCTTGGTGCTAGATGAACGAACGTCTCTCCACTTGCTCAGTTCTGAGAGATAATTGTGTGAGAAAGCCGTCCTTCACCTAGCTTTTTGGGAATACAAAGTTTCTTTTCAGTAGCAAACTCCATTCCATACATATATATGGGGAGGTACAAGCTCCAACTCGGTTTTACAGTGAAAACTGCAGGAACTTCAAACCGGCACTAGGAAACAGACTGAGAAATCAGAGAAAAAGTGTCTCCTGCAACCCGTACCCTTGGTGCTAGATGAACGAACGTCTCTCCACTTGCTCAGTTCTGAGAGATAAGTGTGTGTGAAAACCGTCCTTCACCAACTTGTTGGGAACACAAAGTATCTTTTCTGTTGCAATCTCCATTCCATACATATATATGGGGAGGTACAAGCTCCAACTCGATTTTACAGTGAAAACTGCAGGAACTTCAAACCGGCACTAGGAAACAGACTGAGAATGCAGAGAAATATTGTTTCCTGCAACCCGTCCACTTGGTGCTAGATGAACGAACGTCTCTCCACTTGCTCAGTTCTGAGAGATAAGTGTGTGTGAAAGCCGTACTTCAAATTGCTTGTTGGGAACACAAAGTTTCCTTTCAGTTGCAAACTCCATTCCATACATATATATGGGGAGGTACTAGCTCCAACTCGGTTTTACAGTGAAAACTGCAGGAACTTCAAACCGGCACTAGGAAACAAACTGAGAAAGCAGAGAAAAAGTTTCTCCTGCAACCCGTTCCCTTGGTGCTAGATGAACGAACGTCTCCCCACTTGCTCTGTTCTGAGACATAAGTGTGTGTGAAAGCCGTCCTTCACCTAGCTTGTTGGGAACACAAAGTTTCTTTTCAGTTGCAAACTCCATTCCATACATATATATGGGGTGTTACTAGCTCCAACTCGGTTTTACAGGGAAAACTGCAGGAACTTCCACCGTCACTAGGAAACAGACTGAGAATGCAGAGAAAAAGTGTCTCCTGCAACCCGTTCCCTTGGTGCTAGATTAACGAACGTCTCTCCACTTGCTCAGTTCTGAGAGATAAGTGTGTGTGAAAGCCGTCCTTCACTTAGCTTGCTGGGAACACAAAGTTTTTTTCAGTTGCAATCTCCATTCCATACATATATATGGGGAGGTACTAGCTCCAACTCGGTTTTACAGTGAAAACTGCAGGAACATCAAACCGGCACTAGGAAACAGACTGAGAAAGCAGAGAAAAAGTGTCTCCTGCAAACCGTTCCCTTGGTGCTAGATGAACGAACGTCTGTGTACCTGCTCAGTTCTGAGGGATAAGTATGTGTGAAAGCCGTCCTTCACCTAGCTTGTTGGGAACACAAAGTTTCTTTTCTGTTGCAAACTCCATTCCATACAAATATACGGGGAGTTACTAGCTCAAACTCGGTTTTACAGTGAAAACTGCAGTAACTTCAAACCGGCACTAGGAAACAGACTGAGAAAGCTGAGAAAAAGTGTCTCCTGCAACCCGTTCCCTCGGTGCTAGATGAACGAACGTCTCTGTACCTGCTCAGTTCTGAGAGATTAGTGTGTGTGAAAGCCGTCCTACACCTAGCTTGTTGTGAACACAAAGTTTCTTTTCAGTTGCAAACTCCATTCCATACATATATACGGGAAGGAACTAGCTCCAACTCGGTTTTACAGTGAAAACTGCAGGAACTTCAAACCGGCACTAGGAAACCGACTGAGAAAGCAGAGAAAAATTGTCTCCTGCAACTCGTTCCCTTGGTGGTAGATGAACGAACGTCTCTCCACTTGCTCAGTTCTGAGAGATAAGTGTGTGTGAAAGCCGTCCTTCACCTAGCTTGTGGGAACACAAAGTTTGTTTTCAGTTGCAAACTCCATTCCATACATATATATGGGGTGTTACTTGCTCCAACTCGGTTTTACAGTGAAAACTGAAGGATCTTTAAACCGGCACTAGGAAACAGACTGAGAAAGCAGAGAAAAGTGTCTCCTGCAAACCGTTCCCTTGGTGCTAGATGAACGAACGTCTCTCCACTTGCTCAGTTCTGAGAGATATGTGTGTGTGGAAGCGGTCCTTCACCTAGCTTGTTGGGAACACAAAGTTTCTTTTCAGTTGCAAACTCAATTCCATACATATATATGTGGAAGTACTAGCTCCAACTCGGTTTCACAGTGAAAACTGCAGGAACTTAAAACCGGCACTACGAAACAGACTGAGAAAGCAGAGAAATAGTATCTCCTGCAACCCGTTCCCTTGGTGCTAGATGAACGAACGTCTCTCCACTTGCTCAGTTCTGAGAGATAATTGTGTGTGAAAGCCGTCCTTCACCTAGCTTGTTGGGAACACAAACTTTCTTTTCAGTTGCAAACTCCATTCCATACATATATATGGGGAGTTACTAGCTCCAACTCGGTTTTACAGTGAAAACTGAAGGAACTTCAAACCAGCACTAGGAAACAGACTGAGAAAGCAGAGAAAAGTGTCTCCTGCAACCCGTTCCCTTGGTGCTAGATGAACGAACGTCTCGCCACTTGCTCAGTTCTGAGAGATAAGTGTGTGTGAAAGCCGTCCTTCACCTAGCTTGTTGGGAACACAAAGATTCTTTTCTGTTGCAAACTCCATTCCATACATATATATGGGGTGGTACTAGCTATAACTAGGTTTTACAGTGAAAACTGCAGGAACTTCAAACCGGCACTAGGAAACAGACTGAGAAAGCAGAGAAAAAGTGTCTCCTGCAACCCGTTCCCTTTTTTCTAGATGAACGAACGTCTCTGCACTTGCTCAGTTCCGAGAGGTAAGTGTGTGTGAAAGCCGTCCTTCATCTAGCTTGTTGGGAACACAAAGTTTCTTTTCAGTTGAAAACTCCATTCCATACATATATATGGGGAGGTACTAGCTCCAACTCGGTTTTACAGTGAAAATTGCAGGAACTTCAAACCGGCACTAGGAAACAGAATGAGAAAGCAGAGGAAAACTGTCCCCTGCAACCCGAACACTTGGTGCTAGATGAACGAACGTCTCTCCACTTGCTCATTTCCGAGAGATATGTGGGGGTGAAAGCCGTCCTTCACCTATCTTTTTGGGAACACAAAGTTTCTTTTCAGTTGCAAACTCCATTCCATACATATAAATGGGTAGGTACTAGCTCCAACTCGGTTTTACAGTGAAAACTGCAGGAACTTCAAACCGGCACTAGGAAACAGACTGAGAATGCAGAGAAAAAGTGTCTCCTGCAACCCGTTCCCTTGGTGCTAGATGAACGTACGTCTCTGTACCTCCTCAGTTCTGAGAGATAAGTGTGTGTGAAAGCCGTCCTACACCTAGCTTGTTGGGAACACAAAGTTTCTTTTCAGTTGCAAACTCCATTCCATACATATATACGGGAAGGATCTAGCTCCAACTCGGTTTTACAGTGAAAACTGCAGGAACTTCAAACCGGCACTAGGAAACAGACTGAGAAAGCAGAGAAAAAGTGTCTCCTGCAACCCGTTCCCTTGGTACTAGATGAACGAACGTCTCTCCACTTGCTCAGTTCTGAGAGATAAGTGTGTGTGAAAGCCGTCCTTCACCTAGCTTGTTTGGAACACAAATTTTTTTCAGGTGCATACTCCATTCCATACATATATATGGGGAGGTACTAGCTCCAACTCCGTTTTTCAGTGAAAACTGCAGGAAATTCAAACCGGTACTAGGAAACAGACTGAGAAAGCAGAGAAAAAGTGTCTCCTGCAACCCGTTCCCTTGGTGCTAGATGAACGAACGTCTCTCCACTTGCTCAGTTCCGAGAGATAATTGTGTGTGAAAGCCGTCTTTCACCTAGCTTGTTGGGAACACAAAGTTTCTTTTCTGTTGCAAACTCCATTCCATACAAATATATGGGGAGTTACTAGCTCCAACTCGGTTTTACACTGAAAACTGCAGGAACTTCAAACCGGCAATAGGAAACAGACTGAGAATGCAGAGAAAAAGTGTCTCCTGCAACCCTTCCCTCGGTGCTAGATGAACGAACGTCTCTGTACCTGCTCAGTTCTGAGTGATAATTGTGTGTGAAAGCCGACCTTCAACTAGCTTGTTGGGAACACAAAGTTTCTTTTCAGTTGCAAACTCCATTGCATACATATATATGGGGAGTTACTAGCTCCAACTCGGTTTTACACTGAAAACTGCAGGAACTTAAAACCGGCACTAGGAAACAGAATGAGAATGCAGAGAAAAAGTGTCTCCTGCATACCGTTCCCTTGGTGCTAGATGAACGAACGTCTCTCCACTTGCTCAGTTCTGAGAGATAAGTGTGTGTGAAAGCCGTCCTTCACCTAGCTTGTTGGGAACACAAAGTTTGTTCTTTGTTGCAAACCCCATTCCATACATATATATGGGCAGGTACTAGCTCCAACTCTTTTTTACAGTGAAAACTGCAGGAACTTCAAACCGGCACTAGGAAACAGACTGAGAAATCAGAGAAAAATTGTCTCCTGCAACCCGTTCCCTTGGTGCTAGATGAACAAACGTCTCTCCACATGCTCAGTTCTGAGAGATAAGTGTGTGTGAAAGCCGTCCTTCACCTAGCTTGTTGGGAACACAAAGTTTCTTTTCAGTTGCAAACTCCACTCCTTACATATATATGGGGAGGTACAAGCTCCAACTCGGTTTTACAGTGAAAACTGCAGGAACTTCAAACCGGCACTAGGAAACAGACTGAGAAACCAGAGTAAAAGTTTCTCCTGCAACACGTTCCCTTTGTGCTAGATGAACGAACGTCTCTCCACATGCTCAGTTCTGAGAGGGAAGTGTGTGTGGAAGCCGTCCTTCATCAAGCTTGTTGGGAACACAAAGTTACTTTTCAGTTGCAAACACCATTCTATACATATTTATGGGGTGGTACTAGCTCCAACTCGGTTTTACAGTGAAAACTGCAGGAACTTCAAACCGGCACTAGGAAACAGACTGAGAAAGCAGAGAAAAAGTGTCTCCTGCAACCCGTTCCCTTGGTGCTGGATGAACGAACGTCTCTGTACCTGCTCAGTTCTGAGAGATAAGTGTGTGTGAAAGCCGTCCTTCACCTAGCTTGTTATGAACACAAAGTTTCTTTTCAGTTGCAAACTCCACTCCATACATATATATGGGGAGGTACTAGCTCCAACTCGGTTTTACAGTGAAAACTGCAGGAACTTCAAACCGGCACTAGGAAACAGACTGAGAAACCAGAATAAAAGTTTCTACTGCAACACGTTCCCTTTGTGCTAGATGAACGAACGTCTCTCCACATGCTCAGTTCTGAGAGGAAAGTGTGTGTGAAAGCCGCCCTTCACATAGCTTGTTGGGAACACAAAGTTTCTTTACTGTTGCAAACTGCATTCCATACAAATATATGGGGAGTTACAAGCTCCAACTCGGTTTCACAGTGAAAACTGCAGGAACTTCAAAGCGGCACTAGGAAACAGACTGAGAATGCAGAGAAAAATTGTCTCCTGCAACCCGTTCACTCGGTGCTAGATGAACGAACGTCTCTGTACCTGCTCAGTTCTGAGAGATAAGTGTGTGTGAAAGCCGTCCTTCACCTATCTTGTTGGGAACACAAAGTTTCTTTTCAGTTGCAAACTCCATTCCATGCATATAAATGGGTAGGTACTAGCTCCAACTCGGTTTTACAGTGAAAACTGCAGGAACTTCAAACCGGCACTAGGAAGCAGACTTAGAATGCAGAGAAAAAGTGTCTCCTGCAACCAGTTCCCATGGTGCTAAATGAACGAACGTCTCTGTACCTGCTCAGTTCTGAGAGATAAGTGAGTGTGAAAGCCGTCCTTCACCTAGCTTGTTGGGAACACAAAGTTTCTTTTCAGTTGCAAACTCCATTCCATAAATATATACGGGAAGGGACTAGCTCCAAATCGGTTTTACAGTGAAAACTGCAGGAACTTCAAACCGGCACTAGGAAACAGACTGAGAATGCAGAGGAAAATTGTCTCCTGCAACCCGTTCCCTTGGTGCTAGATGAACGAACGTCTCTGTACCTGCTCAGTTCTGAGAGATAAGTGTGTGTGAAAGCCGTACTTCACCTAGCTTGTTGGGAACACAAAGTTTCTTTTCAGTTGCAAACTCCATTCCATACATATATATGGGGAGGAAATAGCTCCAACTCGGTTTTACAGTGAAAAATGCAGGAACTTCAAACCGGCACTAGGAAACAGACTGAGAAAGCAGAGAAAAATTGTCTCCTGCAACCCGTTCCCTCGGTGCTAGATGAACGAACGTCTCTGTACCTGCTCAGTTCTGAGAGATATGTGTGTGTGAAAGCCGTCCTTCACCTAGCTTGTTGGGAACACAAAGTTTCTTTTCAGTTTCAAACTCCATTCCATACATATATACGGGAAGGAACGAGCTCCAACTCGGTTTTACAGTGAAAACTGCAGGAACTTCAAACCGGCACTAGGAAACAGACTTATATTGCAGAGAAAAAGTGTCTCCTGCAACCAGTTCCCTTGGTGCTAGATGAACGAACGTCTCTGTACCTGCTCAGTTCTGAGAGATAAGTGTGTGTGAAAGCCGTCTTTCACCTAGCTTGTTGGGAACACAAAGTTTCTTTTCAGTTGCAAACTCCATTCCATACATATATAAGGGGAGGAACTAGCTCCAACTCGGTTTTACAGTGAAAACTGCAGGAACTTCATACCGGCACTAGGAAACAGACTGAGAAAGCAGAGAAAAAGTGTCTCCTGCAACCCGTTCCCTCGGTGCTAGATGAACGAACGTCTCTGTACCTGCTCAGTTCTGAGAGAAAAATGTGTGTGAAAGCCGTCCTTCACCTAGCTTGTTGGGAACACAAAGTTTCTTTTCAGATGCAAACTCCATTCCAGACAAATATATGGGGAGGTACTAGCTCCAACTCGGTTTTACAGTGAAAACTGCAGGAACTTCAAACCGGCGCTAGGAAACAGACTTAGAATGCAGAGAAAAAGTGTCTCCTGCAACCCGTTCCCTTGGTGCTAAATGAACAAACGTCTCCGTACCTGCTCATTTCTGAGAGATATGTGTGTGTGAAAGCCGTCCTTCACCTAGCTTGTTGGGAACACAAAGTTTCTTTTCAGTTGCAAACTCCATTCCATACATATATACGGGAAGGAACTAGCTCCAACTCGGTTTTACAGTGAAAACTGCAGGAACTTCAAACTGGCACTAGGAAACAGACTGAGGTAGCAGAGAAAAAGTGTCTCCTGCAACCCGTTCCCTTGGTGCTGGATGAACGAAAGTCTCTGTACCTGCTCAGTTCTGAGAGATAAGTGTGTGTGAAAGCCGTCCTTCACCTAGCTTGTTGGGAACACAAAGTTTCTTTTCAGTTGCAAACTCCACTCCATACATATTTACGGGAAGGAACTAGCTCCAACTCGGTTTTACAGTGAAAACTGCAGGAACTTCAAACCGGCACTGGGAAACAGACTGAGAAACCAGAGTAAAAGTTTCTACTGCAACACGTTCCCTTTGTGCTAGATGAACGAACGTCTCTCCACATGCTCAGTTCTGAGAGGAAAGTGTGTGTGAAAGCCGTCCTTCACATAGCTTGTTGGGAACACAAAGTTTCTTTACTGTTGCAAACTGCATTCCATACAAATATATGGGGAGTTACAAGCTCCAACTCGGTTTCACAGTGAAAACTGCAGGAACTTCAAAGCGGCACTAGGAAGCAGACTTAGAATGCAGAGAAAAAGTGTCTCCTGCAACCAGTTCCCATGGTGCTAGATGAACGAACGTCTCTGTACCTGCTCAGTTCTGAGAGATAAGTGAGTGTGAAAGCCGTCCTTCACCTAGCTTGTTGGGAACACAAAGTTTCTTTTCAGTTGCAAACTCCATTCCATAAATATATACGGGAAGTGACTAGCTCCAAATCGGTTTTACAGTGAAAACTGCAGGAACTTCAAACCGGCACTAGGAAACAGACTGAGAATGCAGAGGAGAAGTGTCTCCTGCAACCCGTTCCCTTGGTGCTAGATGAACGAAAGTCTCTGTACCTGCTCAGTTCTGAGAGATAAGTGTGTGTGAAAGCCGTACTTCACCTAGCTTGTTGGGAACACAAATTTTCTTTTCAGTTGCAAACTCCATTCCATACATATATATGGGGAGGAAATAGCTCCAACTCGGTTTTACAGTGAAAAATGCAGGAACTTCAAACCGGCACTAGGAAACAGTCTGAGAAAGCAGGGAAAAATTGTCTCCTGCAACCCGTTCCCTCGGTGCTAGATGAACGAACGTCTCTGTACCTGCTCAGTTCTGAGAGATAAGTGTGTGTTAAAGCCGTCCTTCACCTAGCTTGTTGGGAACACAAAGTTTCTTTTCAGTTTCAAACTCCATTCCATACATATATATGGGGAGGAACGAGCTCCAACTCGGTTTTAGAGTGAAAACTGCAGGAACTTCAAACCGGCACTAGGAAGCAGACTTAGATTGCAGAGAAAAAGTGTCTCCTGCAACCAGTTCCCTTGGTGCTAGATGAACGAACGTCTCTGTACCTGCTCAGTTCTGAGAGATAAGTGTGTGTGAAAGCCGTCATTCACCTAGCTTGTTGGGAACACAAAGTTTCTTTTCAGTTGCAAACTCCATTCCATACATATATATGGGGAGGAACTAGCTCCAACCCGGTTTTAAGTGAAAACTGCAGGAACTTCAAACCGGCACTAGGAAACAGACTGAGAAAGCAGAGAAAAAGTGTCTCCTGCAACCCGTTCCCTCGGTGCTAGATGAACGAACGTCTCTGTACCTGCTCAGTTCTGAGAGAAAAATGTGTGTGAAAGTCGTCCTTCACGTAGCTTGTTGGGAACACAAAGATTCTTTTCAGTTGCAAACTCCATTCCAGACAAATATATGGGGAGGTACTAGCTCCAACTCGGTTTTACAGTGAAAACTGCAGGAACTTCAAACCGGCGCTAGGAAACAGACTTAGAATGCAGAGAAAAAGTGTCTCCTGCAACCCGTTCCCTTGGTGCTAAATGAACAAACGTCTCCGTACCTGCTCAGTTCTGAGAGATATGTGTGTGTGAAAGCCGTCCTTCACCTAGCTTGTTGGGAACACAAAGTTTCTTTTCAGTTGCAAACTCCATTCCATACATATATACGGGAAGGAACTAGCTCCAACACGGTTTTACAGTGAAAACTGCAGGAAATTCAAAATGGCACTAGGAAACAGACTGAGGTAGCAGAGAAAAAGTGTCTCCTGCAACCCGTTCCCCTAGTGCTAGATAAACGAAAGTCTGTCCACTTGCTCAGTTCTGAGAGATAAGTGTGTGAGAAAGCCGTCCTTCACCTAGCTTTTTGTTAACACAAAGTTTCTTTTCAGTTGCAAACTCCATTCCATACATATATATGGGGAGGTACAAGCTCCAACTCGGTTTTACAGTGAAAACTGCAGGAACTTCAAACCGGCACTAGGAAACAGACTGAGAAAGCAGAGAAAAATTGTCTCCTGCAACCCGTTCCCTTGGTGCTAGATGAACAAACGTCTCTCCACATGCTCAGTTCTGAGAGATAAGTGTGTGTGAAAGCCGTCCTTCACCTAGCTTGTTGGGAACACAAAGTTTCTTTTCAGTTGCAAACTCCACTCCATACATATATATGGGGAGGTACTAGCTCCAACTCGGTTTTACAGTGAAAACTGCAGGAACTTCAAACCGGCACTAGGAAACAGACTGAGAAACCAGAGTAAAAGTTTCTCCTGCAACACGTTCCCTTTGTGCTAGATGAACGAACGTCTCTCCACATGCTCAGTTCTGAGAGGGAAGTGTGTGTGGAAGCCGTCCTTCATCAAGCTTGTTGGGAACACAAAGTTACTTTTCAGTTGCAAACACCATTCTATACATATTTATGGGGAGGTACTAGCTCCAACTCGGTTTTACAGTGAAAACTGCAGGAACTTCAAACCGGCACTAGGAAACAGACTGAGAAAGCAGAGAAAAGGTGTCTCCTGCAACCCGTTCCGTTGGTGCTGGATGAACGAACGTCTCTGTACCTGCTCAGTTCTGAGAGATAAGTGTGTGTGAAAGCCGTCCTTCACCTAGCTTGTTGGGAAAACAAAGTTTCTTTTCAGTTGCAAACTCCACTCCATACATATATATGGGGAGGTACAAGCTCCAACTCGGTTTTACAGTGAAAACTGCAGGAACTTCAAACCGGCACTAGGAAACAGACTGAGAAACCAGAGTAAAAGTTTCTACTGCAACACGTTCCCTTTGAGCTAGATGAACGAACGTCTCTTCACATTCTCAGTTCTGAGAGGAAAGTGTGTGTGAAAGCCGTCCTTCACATAGCTTGTTGGGAACACAAAGTTTCTTTACTGTTGCAAACTGCATTCCATACAAATATATGGGGAGTTACAAGCTCCAACTCGGTTTCACAGTGAAAACTGCAGGAACTTAAAAGCGGCACTAGGAAACAGACTGAGAATGCAGAGAAAAAGTGTCTCCTGCAACCCGTTCACTCGGTGCTAGATGAACGAACGTCTCTGTACCTGCTCAGTTCTGAGAGATAAGTGAGTGTGAAAGCCGTCCTTCACATAGCTTGTTGGGAACACAAAGTTTCTTTTCAGCTGCAAACTCCACTCCATACATATATACGGGAAGGGACTAGCTCCAAATCGGTTTTACAGTGAAAACTGCAGGAACTTCAAACCGGCACTAGGAAACAGACTGAGAATGCAGAGGAAAAGTGTCTCCTGCAACCCGTTCCCTTGGTGCTAGATGAACGAACGTCTCTGTACCTGCTCAGTTCTGAGAGATAAGTGTGTGTGAAAGCCGTCCTTCACCTAGCTTGTTGGGAACACAAAGTTTCTTTTCAGTTGCAAACTCCATTCCATACATATATACGGGAATGAACTAGCTCCAACTCGGTTTTACAGTTAAAACTGCAGGAACTTCAAACCGGCACTAGGAAACAGACTGAGGTAGCAGAGAAAAAGTGTCTCCTGCAACCCGTTCCTCTAGTGCTAGATAAACGAAAGTCTCTCCACTTGCTCAGTTCTGAGAGATAAGTGTGTGAGAAAGCCGTCCTTCACCTAGCTTTTTGTTAACACAAAGTTTCTTTTCAGTTGCAAACTCCATTCCATACATATATATCGGGAGGTACAAGCTCCAACTCGGTTTTACACTGAAAACTGCAGGAACTTCAAACCGGCACTAAGAAACAGACTGAGAAAGCAGAGAAAAATTGTCTCCTGCAACCCGTTCCCTTGGTGCTAGATGAACAAACGTCTCTCCACATGCTCAGTTCTGAGAGATAAGTGTGTGTGAAAGCCGTCCTTCACCTAGCTTGTTGGGAACACAAAGTTTCTTTTCAGTTGCAAACTCCACTCCATAAATATATATGGGGAGGTACTAGCTCCAACTCGGGTTTACAGTGAAAACTGCAGGAACTTCAAACCGGCACTAGGAAACAGACTGAGAAACCAGAGTTAAAGTTTCTCCTGCAACACGTTCCCTTTGTGCTAGATGAACGAACGACTCTCCACATGCTCAGTTCTGAGAGGGAAGTGTGTGTGGAAGCCGTCCTTCATCAAGCTTGTTGGGAACACAAAGTTACTTTTCAGTTGCAAACACCATTCTATACATATTTATGGGGAGGTACTAGCTCCAACTCGGTTTTACAGTGAAAACTGCAGGAACTTCAAACCGGCACTAGGAAACAGACTGAGAAAGCAGAGAAAAAGTGTCTCCTGCAACCCGTTCCCTTGGTGCTGGATGAACGAACGTCTCTGTACCTGCTCAGTTCTGAGAGATAAGTGTGTGTGAAAGCCGTCCTTCACCTAGCTTGTTGGGAACACAAAGTTTCTTTTCAGTTGCAAACTCCATTCCATACATATATACGGGAAGGAAATAGCTCCAACTCGGTTTTACAGTGAAAACTGCAGGAACTTCAAACCGGCACTAGGAAACAAACTGAGGTAGCAGAGAAAAAGTGTCTCCTGCAACCCGTTCCCCTAGTGCTAGATAAACGAAAGTCTCTCCACTTGCTCAGTTCTGAGAGATAAGTGTGTGAGAAAGCCGTCCTTCACCTAGCTTTTTGTTAACACAAAGTTTCTTTTCAGTTGCAAACTCCATTCCATACATATATATGGGGAGGTACAAGCTCCAACTCGGTTTTACAGTGAAAACTGCAGGAACTTCAAACCGGCACTAGGAAACAGACTAAGAAAGCAGAGAAAAATTGTCTCCTGCAACCCTTTCCCTTGGTGCTAGATGAACAAACGTCTCTCCACATGCTCAGTTCTGAGAGATAAGTGTGTGTGAAAGCCGTCCTTCACCTAGCTTGTTGGGAACACAAAGTTTCTTTTCAGTTGCAAACTCCACTCCATACATATATATGGGGAGGTACTAGCTCCAACTCGGTTTTACAGTGAAAACTGCAGAAACTTCAAACCGGCACTAGGAAACAGACTGAGAAACCAGAGTAAAAGTTTCTCCTGCTACACGTTCCCTTTGTGCTAGATGAACGAACGTCTCTCCACATGCTCAGTTCTGAGAGTGAAGTGTGTGTGGAAGCCGTCCTTCATCAAGCTTGTTGGGAACACAAAGTTACTTTTCAGTTGCAAACACCATTGTATACATATTTATTGGGAGGTACTAGCTCCAACTCGGTTTTACAGTGAAAACTGCAGGAACTTCAAACCGGCACTAGGAAACAGACTTAGAAAGCAGAGAAAAACTGTCTCCTGCAACCCGTTACTTGGTGCTGGATGAACGAACGTCTCTGTACCTGCTCAGTTCTGAGAGATAAGTGTGTGTGAAAGCCGTCCTTCACCTAGCTTGTTGGGAACACAAAGTTTCTTTTCAGTTGCAAACTCCACTCCATACATATATATGGGGAGGTACTAGCTCCAACTCGGTTTTACAGTGAAAATTGCAGGAACTTCAAACCGGCACTAGGAAACAGACTGAGAAACCAGAGTAAAAGTTTCTACTGCAACACGTTCCCTTTGTGCTAGATGAACGAACGTCTCTCCACATGCTCAGTTCTGAGAGGAAAGTGTGTGTGAAAGCCGTCCTTCACCTAGCTTGTTGGGAACACAAAGTTTCTTTACTGTTGCAAACTGCATTCCATACAAATATATGGGGAGTTACAAGCTCCAACTCGGTTTTACAGTGAAAACTGCAGGAACTTCAAAGCGGCACTAGGAAACAGACTGAGAATGCAGAGAAAAAGTGTCTCCTGCAACCCGTTCACTCGGTGCTAGATGAACGAACGTCTCTGTACCTGCTCAGTTCTGAGAGATAAGTGTGTGTGAAAGCCGTCCTTCACCTAGCTTGTTGGGAACACAAAGTTTCTTTTCAGTTGCAAACTCCATTCCTTACATATAAATGGGTAGGTACTAGCTCCAACTCGGTTTTACAGTGAAAACTGCAGAAACTTCAAACCGGCACTAGGAAGCAGACTTAGAATGCAGAGAATAAGTGTCTCCTGCAACCAGTTCCCATGGTGCTAGATGAACGAACGTCTCTGTACCTGCTCAGTTCTGAGAGATAAGTGAGTGTGAAAGCCGTCCTTCACCTAGCTTGTTGGGAACACAAAGTTTCTTTTCAGATGCAAACTCCATTCCATAAATATATACGGGAAGGTACTAGCTCCAAATCGGTTTTACAGTGAAAACTGCAGGAACTTCAAACCGGCACTAGGAAAAAGCCTGAGAATGCAGAGGAAAAGTGTCTCCTGCAACCCGTTCCCTTGGTGCTAGATGAACGAACGTCTCTGTACCTGCTCAGTTCTGAGAGATAAGTGTGTGTGAAAGCCGTCCTTCACCTAGCTTGTTGGGAACACAAAGATTCTTTTCAGTTGCAAACTCCATTCCATACATATATATGGGGAGGAACTAGCTCCAACTCGGTTTTACAGTGAAAACTGCAGGAACTTCAAACCGGCACTAGGAAACAGACTGAGAAAGCAGAGAAAAATTGTCTCCTGCAACCCGTTCCCACGGTGCTAGATGAACGAACGTCTCTGTACCTGCTCAGTTCTGAGAGATAAGTGTGTGTGAAAGCCGTCCTTCACCTAGCTTGTTGGGAACACAAAGTTTCTTTTCAGTTGCAAACTCCATTCCATACATATATACGGGAAGGAACGAGCTCCAACTCGGTTTTACAGTGAAAACTGCAGGAACTTCAAACCTTCACTAGGAAGCAGACTTAGATTGCAGAGAAAAAGTGTCTCCTGCAACCAGTTCCCTTGGTGCTAGATGAACGAACGTCTCTGTACCTGCTCAGTTCTGATAGATAAGTGTGTGTGAAAGCAGTCCTTCACATAGCTTGTTGGGAACACAAAGTTTCTTTTCAGTTGCAAACTCCATTCCATACATATATATGGGGAGGGACTAGCTCCAACTCGGTTTTACAGTGAAAACTGCAGGAACTTCAAACCGGCACTAGGAAACAGACTGTGAAAGCAGAGAAAAAGTGTCTCCTGCAACCCGTTCCCTCGGTGCTAGATGAACGAACGTCTCTGTACCTGCTCATTTCTGAGAGATAAGTGTGTGTGAAAGCCGTTCTTCACCTAGCTTGTTGGGAACACAAAGTTTCTTTTCAGTTGCAAACTCCATTCCATACAAATATATGGGGAGTTACTAGCTCCAACTCGGTTTTACAGTGAAACATGCAGGAACTTCAAACCGGCGCTAGGAAACAGACTTAGAATGCAGAGAAAAAGTGTCTCCTGCAACCCGTTCCCTTGGTGCTAAATGAACAAACGTCTCCGTACCTGCTCAGTTCTGAGAGATATGTGTGTGTGAAAGCCGTGCTTCACCTAGCTTGTTGGGAACACAAAGTTTCTTTTCAGTTGCAAACTCCATTCCATACATATATACGGGAAGGAACTAGCTCCAACTCGGTTTTACAGTGAAAACTGCAGGAACTTCAAACCGGCACTAGGAAACAGACTGAGGTAGCAGAGAAAAATTGTCTCCTGCAACCCGTTCCCTTGGTGCTAGATGAACAAACGTCTCTCCACATGCTCAGTTCTGAGAGATAAGTGTGTGTGAAAGCCGTCCTTCACCTAGCTTGTTGGGAACACAAAGTTTCTTTTCAGTTGCAAACTCCACTCCATAAATATATATGGGGAGGTACTAGCTCCAACTCGGGTTTACAGTGAAAACTGCAGGAACTTCAAACCGGCACTAGGAAACAGACTGAGAAACCAGAGTTAAAGTTTCTCCTGCAACACGTTCCCTTTGTGCTAGATGAACGAACGACTCTCCACATGCTCAGTTCTGAGAGGGAAGTGTGTGTGGAAGCCGTCCTTCATCAAGCTTGTTGGGAACACAAAGTTACTTTTCAGTTGCAAACACCATTCTATACATATTTATGGGGAGGTACTAGCTCCAACTCGGTTTTACAGTGAAAACTGCAGGAACTTCAAACCGGCACTAGGAAACAGACTGAGAAAGCAGAGAAAAAGTGTCTCCTGCAACCCGTTCCCTTGGTGCTGGATGAACGAACGTCTCTGTACCTGCTCAGTTCTGAGAGATAAGTGTGTGTGAAAGCCGTCCTTCACCTAGCTTGTTGGGAACACAAAGTTTCTTTTCAGTTGCAAACTCCATTCCATACATATATACGGGAAGGAACTAGCTCCAACTCGGTTTTACAGTGAAAACTGCAGGAACTTCAAACCGGCACTAGGAAACAAACTGAGGTAGCAGAGAAAAAGTGTCTCCTGCAACCCGTTCCCCTAGTGCTAGATAAACGAAAGTCTCTCCACTTGCTCAGTTCTGAGAGATAAGTGTGTGAGAAAGCCGTCCTTCACCTAGCTTTTTGTTAACACAAAGTTTCTTTTCAGTTGCAAACTCCATTCCATACATATATATGGGGAGGTACAAGCTCCAACTCGGTTTTACAGTGAAAACTGCAGGAACTTCAAACCGGCACTAGGAAACAGACTAAGAAAGCAGAGAAAAATTGTCTCCTGCAACCCGTTCCCTTGGTGCTAGATGAACAAACGTCTCTCCACATGCTCAGTTCTGAGAGATAAGTGTGTGTGAAAGCCGTCCTTCACCTAGCTTGTTGGGAACACAAAGTTTCTTTTCAGTTGCAAACTCCACTCCATACATATATATGGGGAGGTACTAGCTCCAACTCGGTTTTACAGTGAAAACTGCAGAAACTTCAAACCGGCACTAGGAAACAGACTGAGAAACCAGAGTAAAAGTTTCTCCTGCAACACGTTCCCTTTGTGCTAGATGAACGAACGTCTCTCCACATGCTCAGTTCTGAGAGGGAAGTGTGTGTGGAAGCCGTCCTTCATCAAGCTTGTTGGGAACACAAAGTTACTTTTCAGTTGCAAACACCATTCTATACATATTTATGGGGAGGTACAAGCTCCAACTCGGTTTTACAGTGAAAACTGCAGGAACTTCAAACCGGCACTAGGAAACAGACTTAGAAAGCAGAGAAAAAGTGTCTCCTGCAACCCGTTCCTTGGTGCTGGATGAACGAACGTCTCTGTACCTGCTCAGTTCTGAGAGATAAGTGTGTGTGAAAGCCGTCCTTCACCTAGCTTGTTGGGAACACAAAGTTTCTTTTCAGTTGCAAAATCCATTCCATACATATAAATGGGTAGGTACTAGCTCCAACTCGGTTTTACAGTGAAAACTGCAGGAACTTCAAACCGGCACTAGGAAACAGACTTAGAAAGCAGAGAAAAAGTGTCTCCTGCAACCCGTTCCTTGGTGCTGGATGAACGAACGTCTCTGTACCTGCTCAGTTCTGAGAGATAAGTGTGTGTGAAAGCCGTCCTTCACCTAGCTTGTTGGGAACACAAAGTTTCTTTTCAGTTGCAAAATCCATTCCATACATATAAATGGGTAGGTACTAGCTCCAACTCGGTTTTACAGTGAAAACTGCAGGAACTTCAAACCGGCACTAGGAAACAGACTGAGAAAGCAGAGAAAAATTGTCTTCTGCAACCCGTTCCCTCGGTGCTAGTTGAACGAACGTCTCTGTACCTGCTCAGTTCTGAGAGATAAGTGTGTGTGAAAGCCGTCCTTCACCTAGCTTGTTGGGAACACAAAGTTTCTTTTCAGTTGCAAAATCCATTCCATACATATAAATGGGTAGGTACTAGCTCCAACTCGGTTTTACAGTGAAAACTGCAGGAACTTCAAACCGGCACTAGGAAACAGACTGAGAATGCAGAGAAAAAGTGCCTCCTGGAACCCGTTCCCTTGGTGCTAGATGAACGAACGTCTCTGTACCTGCTCAGTTCTGAGAGATAAGTGTGTGTGAAAGCCGTCCTTCACCTAGCTTGTTGGGAACACAAAGTTTCTTTTCAGTGGCAAACTCCATTCCATACATATATATGGGGAGGAACTAGCTCCAACACGGTTTTACAGTGAAAACTGCAGGAACTTCAAACCGGCACTAGGAAACAGACTGAGAATGCAGAGAAAAAGTGTCTCCTGCAATCCGTTACCTCGGTGCTAGATGAACGAACGTCTCTGTACCTGCTCAGTTCTGAGAGATAAGTGTGTGTGAAAGCCGTACTTCACCTAGCTTGTTGGGAACACAAAGTTTCTTTTCAGTTGCAAACTCCATTCCATACACATAAATGGGTAGGTACTAGCTCCAACTCTTTTTTACAGTGAAAACTGCAGGAACTTCACACCGGCACTAGGAAACAGACTGAGAAAGCAGAGAAAAATTGTCTCCTGCAACCCGTTCCCTCGGTGCTAGATGAACGAACGTCTCTGTACCTGCTAGGTTCTGAGAGATAAGTGTGTGTGAAAGCCGTCCTTCACCTAGCTTGTTGGGAACACAAAGTTTCTTTTCAGTTGCAAACTCCATTCCATACATATATACGGGAAGGAACGAGCTCCAACTCGGTTTTACAGTGAAAACTGCAGGAACTTCAAACCGGCACTAGGAAGCAGACTTAGATTGCAGAGAAAAAGTGTCTCCTGCAACCAGTTCCCTTGGTGCTAGATGAACGAACGTCTCTGTACCTGCTCAGTTCTGATAGATAAGTGTGTGTGAAAGCCGTCCTTCTCCTAGCTTGTTGGGAACACAAAGTTTCTTTTCAGTTGCAAACTCCATTCCATACATATATATGGGGAGGGACTAGGTCCAACTCGGTTTTACAGTGAATACTGCAGGAACTTCAAACCGGCACTAGGAAACAGACTGAGAAAGCAGAGAAAAAGTGTCTCCTGCAACCCGTTCCCTCGGTGCTAGATGAACGAACGTTTCTGTACCTGCTCATTTCTGAGAGATATGTGTGTGTGAAAGCCGTTCTTCACCTAGCTTGTTGGGAACACAAAGTTTCTTTTCAGTTGCAAACTCCATTCCATACAAATATATGGGGAGGTACTAGCTCCAACTCGGTTTTACAGTGAAACATGCAGGAACTTCAAACCGGCGCTAGGAAACAGACTTTGAATGCAGAGAAAAAGTGTCTCCTGCAACCCGTTCCCTTGGTGCTAAATGAACAAACGTCTCCGTACCTGCTCAGTTCTGAGAGATATGTGTGTGTGAAAGCCGTGCTTCACCTAGCTTGTTGGGAACACAAAGTTTCTTTTCAGTTGCAAACTCCATTCCATACATATATACGGGAAGGAACTAGCTCCAACTCGGTTTTACAGTGAAAACTGCAGGAACTTCAAACCGGCACTAGGAAACAGACTGAGGTAGCAGAGAAAAACTGTCTCCTGCAACCCGTTCCCCTAGTGCTAGATAAACGAAAGTCTCTCCACTTGCTCAGTTCTGAGAGATAAGTGTGGGTGAAAGCCGTCCTTCACCGAGCTTGTTGGGAACACAAAGTTTCTTTTCAGTTGCAAACTCCATTACATACACATAAATGGGTAGGTACTAGCTCCAACTCGGTTTTACAGTGAAAACTGCAGGAACTTCACACCGGCACTAGGAAACAGACTGAGAAAGCAGAGAAAAATTGTCTCCTGCAACCCGTTCACTCGGTGATAGATGAACGAACGTCTCTGTACCTGCTAGGTTCTGAGAGATAAGTGTGTGTGAAAGCCGTCCTTCACCTAGCTTGTTGGGAACACAAAGTTTCTTTTCAGTTGCAAAATCCATTCCATACATATAAATGGGTAGGTACTAGCTCCAACTCGGTTTTACAGTGAAAACTGCAGGAACTTCAAACCGGCACTAGGAAACAGACTGAGAAAGCAGAGAAAAATTGTCTTCTGCAACCCGTTCCCTCGGTGCTAGTTGAACGAACGTCTCTGTACCTGCTCAGTTCTGAGAGATAAGTGTGTGTGAAAGCCGTCCTTCACCTAGCTTGTTGGGAACACAAAGTTTGTTTTCAGTTGCAAAATCCATTCCATACATATAAATGGGTAGGTACTAGCTCCAACTCGGTTTTACAGTGAAAACTGCAGGAACTTCAAACCGGCACTAGGAAACAGACTGAGAATGCAGAGAAAAAGTGCCTCCTGGAACCCGTTCCCTTGGTGCTAGATGAACGAACGTCTCTGTACCTGCTCAGTTCTGAGAGATAAGTGTGTGTGAAAGCCGTCCTTCACCTAGCTTGTTGGGAACACAAAGTTTCTTTTCAGTGGCAAACTCCATTCCATACATATATATGGGGAGGAACTAGCTCCAACACGGTTTTACAGTGAAAACTGCAGGAACTTCAAACCGGCACTAGGAAACAGACTGAGAATGCAGAGAAAAAGTGTCTCCTGCAATCCGTTACCTCGGTGCTAGATGAACGAACGTCTCTGTACCTGCTCAGTTCTGAGAGATAAGTGTGTGTGAAAGCCGTCCTTCACCTAGCTTGTTGGGAACACAAAGTTTCTTTTCAGTTGCAAACTCCATTCCATACACATAAATGGGTAGGTACTAGCTCCAACTCGGTTTTACAGTGAAAACTGCAGGAACTTCACACCGGCACTAGGAAACAGACTGAGAAAGCAGAGAAAAATTGTCTCCTGCAACCCGTTCCCTCGGTGCTAGATGAACGAACGTCTCTGTACCTGCTAGGTTCTGAGAGATAAGTGTGTGTGAAAGCCGTCCTTCACCTAGCTTGTTGGGAACACAAAGTTTCTTTTCAGTTGCAAACGCCATTCCATACATATAAATGGGTAGGTACTAGCTCCAACTCGGTTTTACAGTGAAAACTGCAGGAACTTCAAATCGGCACTAGGAAACAGACTGAGAAAGCAGAGAAAAATTGTCTTCTGCAACCCGTTCCCTCGGTGCTAGTTGAACGAACGTCTCTGTACCTGCTCAGTTCTGAGAGATAAGTGTGTGTGAAAGCCGTCCTTCACATAGCTTGTTGGGAACACAAAGTTTCTTTTCAGTTGCAAACTCCATTCCATACAAATATATGGGGAGGTACTAGCTCCAACTCGGTTTTAAAGTGAAAACTGCAGGAACTTCAAACCGGCACTAGGAAACAGACTGAGAATGCAGAGAAAAAGTGTCTCCTGGAACCCGTTCCCTTGGTGCTAGATGAACGAACGTCTCTGTACCTGCTCAGTTCTGAGAGATAAGTGTGTGTGAAAGCCGTCCTTCACCTAGCTTGTTGGGAACACAAAGTTTCTTTTCAGTGGCAAACTCCATTCCATACATATATATGGGGAGGAACTAGCTCCAACACGGTTTTACAGTGAAAACTGCAGGAACTTCAAACCGGCACTAGGAAACAGACTGAGAATGCAGAGAAAAAGTGTCTCCTGCAATCCGTTACCTCGGTGCTAGATGAACGAACGTCTCTGTACCTGCTCAGTTCTGAGAGATAAGTGTGTGTGAAAGCCGTACTTCACCTAGCTTGTTGGGAACACAAAGTTTCTTTTCAGTTGCAAACTCCATTCCATACACATAAATGGGTATGTACTAGCTCCAACTCGGTTTTAAATTGAAAACTGCAGGAACTTCACACCGGCACTAGGAAACAGACTGAGAAAGCAGAGAAAAATTGTCTCCTGCAACCCGTTCCCTCGGTGCTAGATGAACGAACGTCTCTGTACCTGCTAGGTTCTGAGAGATAAGTGTGTGTGAAAGCCGTCCTTCACCTAGCTTGTTGGGAACACAAAGTTTCTTTTCAGTTGCAAACGCCATTCCATACATATAAATGGGTAGGTACTAGCTCCAACTCGGTTTTACAGTGAAAACTGCAGGAACTTCAAACCGGCACTAGGAAACAGACTGAGAATGCAGAGAAAAAGTGTCTCCTGGAAACCGTTCCCTTGGTGCTAGAGGAACGAACGTCTCTGTACCTGCTCAGTTCTGAGAGATAAGTGTGTGTGAAAGCCGTCCTTCACCTAGCTTGTTGGGAACACAAAGTTTCTTTTCAGTTGCAAACTCCATTCCATACATATAAATGGGTAGGTACTAGCTCCAACTCGGTTTTACAGTGAAAACTGCAGGAACTTCAAATCGGCACTAGGAAACAGACTGAGAAAGCAGAGAAAAATTGTCTTCTGCAACCCGTTCCCTCGGTGCTAGTTGAACGAACGTCTCTGTACCTGCTCAGTTCTGAGAGATAAGTGTGTGTGAAAGCCGTCCTTCACCTAGCTTGTTGGGAACACAAAGTTTCTTTTCAGTTGCAAAATCCATTCCATACATATAAATGGGTAGGTACTAGCTCCAACTCGGTTTTACAGTGAAAACTGCAGGAACTTCAAACCGGCACTAGGAAACAGACTGAGAATGCAGAGAAAAAGTGTCTCCTGGAACCCGTTCCCTTGGTGCTAAATGAACGAACGTCTCTGTACCTGCTCAGTTCTGAGAGATAAGTGTGTGTGAAAGCCGTCCTTCACCTAGCTTGTTGGGAACACAAAGTTTCTTTTCAGTGGCAAACTCCATTCCATACATATATATGGGGAGGAACTAGCTCCAACACGGTTTTACAGTGAAAACTGCAGGAACTTCAAACCGGCACTAGGAAACAGACTGAGAATGCAGAGAAAAAGTGTCTCCTGCAATCCGTTACCTCGGTGCTAGATGAACGAACGTCTCTGTACCTGCTCAGTTCTGAGAGTTAAGTGTGTGTGAAAGCCGTACTTCACCTAGCTTGTTGGGAACACAAAGTTTCTTTTCAGTTGCAAACTCCATTCCATACACATAAATGGGTAGGTACTAGCTCCAACTCGGTTTTACAGTGAAAACTGCAGGAACTTCACACCGGCACTAGGAAACAGACTGAGAAAGCAGAGAAAAATTGTCTCCTGCAACCCGTTCCCTCGGTGCTAGATGAACGAACGTCTCTGTACCTGCTAGGTTCTGAGAGATAAGTGTGTGTGAAAGCCGTCCTTCACCTAGCTTGTTGGGAACACAAAGTTTCTTTTCAGTTGCAAACTACATTCCATACATATAAATGGGTAGGTACTAGCTCCAACTCGGTTTTACAGTGAAAACTGCAGGAACTTCAAACCGGCACTAGGAAACAGACTGAGAAAGCAGAGAAAAATTGTCTTCTGCAACCCGTTCCCTCGGTGCTAGTTGAACGAACGTCTCTGTACCTGCTCAGTTCTGAGAGATAAGTGTGTGTGAAAGCCGTCCTTCACCTAGCTTGTTGGGAACACAAAGTTTCTTTTCAGTTGCAAAATCCATTCCATACATATAAATGGGTAGGTACTAGCTCCAACTCGGTTTTACAGTGAAAACTGCAGGAACTTCAAACCGGCACTAGGAAACAGACTGAGAATGCAGAGAAAAAGTGTCTCCTGGAACCCGTTCCCTTGGTGCTAGATGAACGAACGTCTCTGTACCTGCTCAGTTCTGAGAGATAAGTGTGTGTGAAAGCCGTCCTTCACCTAGCTTGTTGGGAACACAAAGTTTCTTTTCAGTGGCAAACTACATTCCATACATATATATGGGGAGGAACTAGCTCCAACACGGTTTTACAGTGAAAACTGCAGGAACTTCAAACCGGCACTAGGAAACAGACTGAGAATGCAGAGAAAAAGTGTCTCCTGCAATCCGTTACCTCGGTGATAGATGAACGAACGTCTCTGTACCTGCTCAGTTCTGAGAGATAAGTGTGTGTGAAAGCCGTACTTCACCTAGCTTGTTGGGAACACAAAGTTTCTTTTCAGTTGCAAACTCCATTCCATACACATAAATGGGTAGGTACTAGCTCCAACTCGGTTTTACAGTGAAAACTGCAGGAACTTCACACCGGCACTAGGAAACAGACTGAAAAAGCAGAGAAAAATTGTCTCCTGCAACCCGTTCCCTCGGTGCTAGATGAACGAACGTCTCTGTAACTGCTAGGTTCTGAGAGATAAGTGTGTGTGAAAGCCGTCCTTCACCTAGCTTGTTGGGAACACAAAGTTTCTTTTCAGTTGCAAACGCCATTCCATACATATAAATGGGTAGGTACTAGTTCCAACTCGGTTTTACAGTGAAAAATGCAGGAACTTCAAACCGGCACTAGGAAACAGACTGAGAAAGCAGAGAAAAATTGTCTTCTGCAACCCGTTCCCTCGGTGCTAGTTGAACGAACGTCTCTGTACCTGCTCAGTTCTGAGAGATAAGTGTGTGTGAAAGCCGTCCTTCACCTAGCTTGTTGGGAACACAAAGTTTCTTTTCAGTTGCAAAATCCATTCCATACATATAAATGGGTAGGTACTAGCTCCAACTCGGTTTTACAGTGAAAACTGCAGGAACTTCAAACCGGCACTAGGAAACAGACTGAGAATGCAGAGAAAAAGTGTCTCCTGGAACCCGTTCCCTTGGTGCTAGATGAACGAACGTCTCTGTACCTGCTCAGTTCTGAGAGATAAGTGTGTGTGAAAGCCGTCCTTCACCTAGCTTGTTGGGAACACAAAGTTTCTTTTCAGTGGCAAACTCCATTCCATACATATATATGGGGAGGAACTAGCTCCAACACGGTTTTACAGTGAAAACTGCAGGAACTTCAAACCGGCACTAGGAAACAGACTGAGAATGCAGAGAAAAAGTGTCTCCTGCAATCCGTTACCTCGGTGCTAGATGAACGAACGTCTCTGTACCTGCTCAGTTCTGAGAGATAAGTGTGTGTGAAAGCCGTACTTCACCTAGCTTGTTGGGAACACAAAGTTTCTTTTCAGTTGCAAACTCCATTCCATACACATAAATGGGTAGGTACTAGCTCCAACTCGGTTTTACAGTGAAAACTGCAGGAACTTCACACCGGCACTAGGAAACAGACTGAGAAAGCAGAGAAAAATTGTCTCCTGCAACCCGTTCCCTCGGTGCTAGATGAACGAACGTCTCTGTACCTGCTAGGTTCTGAGAGATAAGTGTGTGTGAAAGCCGTCCTTCACCTAGCTTGTTGGGAACACAAAGTTTCTTTTCAGTTGCAAACTCCATTCCATACATATAAATGGGTAGGTACTAGCTCCAACTCGGTTTTACAGTGAAAACTGCAGGAACTTCAAACCGGCACTAGGAAACAGACTGAGAAAGCAGAGAAAAATTGTCTTCTGCAACCCGTTCCCTCGGTGCTAGTTGAACGAACGTCTCTGTACCTGCTCAGTTCTGAGAGATAAGTGTGTGTGAAAGCCGTCCTTCACCTAGCTTGTTGGGAACACAAAGTTTCTTTTCAGTTGCAAAATCCATTCCATACATATAAATGGGTAGGTACTAGCTCCAACTCGATTTTACAGTGAAAACTGCAGGAACTTCAAACCGGCACTAGGAAACAGACTGAGAATGCAGAGAAAAAGTGTCTCCTGGAACCCGTTCCCTTGGTGCTAGATGAACGAACGTCTCTGTACCTGCTCAGTTCTGAGAGATAAGTGTGTGTGAAAGCCGTCCTTCACCTAGCTTGTTGGGAACACAAAGTTTCTTTTCAGTGGCAAACTCCATTCCATACATATATATGGGGAGGAACTAGCTCCAACACGGTTTTACAGTGAAAACTGCAGGAACTTCAAACCGGCACTAGGAAACAGACTGAGAATGCAGAGAAAAAGTGTCTCCTGCAATCCGTTACCTCGGTGCTAGATGAACGAACGTCTCTGTACCTGCTCAGTTCTGAGAGATAAGTGTGTGTGAAAGCCGTACTTCACCTAGCTTGTTGGGAACACAAAGTTTCTTTTCAGTTGCAAACTCCATTCCATAAACATAAATGGGTAGGTACTAGCTCCAACTCGGTTTTACAGTGAAAACTGCAGGAACTTCACACCGGCACTAGGAAACAGACTGAGAAAACAGAGAAAAATTGTCTCCTGCAACCCGTTCCCTCGGTGCTAGATGAACGAACGTCTCTGTAACTGCTAGGTTCTGAGAGATAAGTGTGTGTGAAAGCCGTCCTTCACCTAGCTTGTTGGGAACACAAAGTTTCTTTTCAGTTGCAAACGCCATTCCATACATATAAATGGGTAGGTACTAGCTACAACTCGGTTTTACAGTGAAAACTGCAGGAACTTCAACCGGCACTAGGAAACAGACTGAGAAAGCAGAGAAAAATTGTCTTCTGCAACCCGTTCCCTCGGTGCTAGTTGAACGAACGTCTCTGTACCTGCTCAGTTCTGAGAGATAAGTGTGTGTGAAAGCCGTCCTTCACCTAGCTTGTTGGGAACACAAAGTTTCTTTTCAGTTGCAAAATCCATTCCATACATATAAATGGGTAGGTACTAGCTCCAACTCGGTTTTACAGTGAAAACTGCAGGAACTTCAAACCGGCACTAGGAAACAGACTGAGAATGCAGAGAAAAAGTGTCTCCTGGAACCCGTTCCCTTGGTGCTAGATGAACGAACGTCTCTGTACCTGCTCAGTTCTGAGAGATAAGTGTGTGTGAAAGCCGTCCTTCACCTAGCTTGTTGGGAACACAAAGTTTCTTTTCAGTGGCAAACTCCATTCCATACATATATATGGGGAGGAACTAGCTCCAACACGGTTTTACAGTGAAAACTGCAGGAACTTCAAACCGGCACTAGGAAACAGACTGAGAATGCAGAGAAAAAGTGTCTCCTGCAATCCGTTACCTCGGTGCTAGATGAACTAACGTCTCTGTACCTGCTCAGTTCTGAGAGATAAGTGTGTGTGAAAGCCGTACTTCACCTAGCTTGTTGGGAACACAAAGTTTCTTTTCAGTTGCAAACTCCATTCCATACACATAAATGGGTAGGTACTAGCTCCAACTCGGTTTTACAGTGAAAACTGCAGGAACTTCACACCGGCACTAGGAAACAGACTGAGAAAGCAGAGAAAAATTGTCTCCTCCCACCCGTTCCCTCGGTGCTAGATGAACGAACGTCTCTGTACCTGCTAGGTTCTGAGAGATAAGTGTGTGTGAAAGCCGTCCTTCACCTAGCTTGTTGGGAACACAAAGTTTCTTTTCAGTT
The DNA here is from genome assembly GCF_036321535.1 of Camelus dromedarius. Taxonomy (NCBI): domain Eukaryota; kingdom Metazoa; phylum Chordata; class Mammalia; order Artiodactyla; family Camelidae; genus Camelus; species Camelus dromedarius. Next base: position 33,870,626 of record NC_087458.1, on the reverse strand, counting down.
GCAAACTCCATTCCATACATATAAATGGGTAGGTACTAGCTCCAACTCGGTTTTACAGTGAAAACTGCAGGAACTTCAAACCGGCACTAGGAAACAGACTGAGAAAGCAGAGAAAAATTGTATTCTGCAACCCGTTCCCTCGGTGCTAGTTGAACGAACGTCTCTGTACCTGCTCAGTTCTGAGAGATAAGTGTGTGTGAAAGCCGTCCTTCACCTAGCTTGTTGGGAACACAAAGTTTCTTTTCAGTTGCAAAATCCATTCCATACATATAAATGGGTAGGTACTAGCTCCAACTCGGTTTTACAGTGAAAACTGCAGGAACTTCAAACCGGCACTAGGAAACAGACTGAGAAAGCAGAGAAAAATTGTCTCCTGCAACCCGTTCCCTCGGTGCTAGATGAACGAACGTCTCTGTACCTGCTAGGTTCTGAGAGATAAGTGTGTGTGAAAGCCGTCCTTCACCTAGCTTGTTGGGAACACAAAGTTTCTTTTCAGTGGCAAACTCCATTCCATACATATATATGGGGAGGAACTAGCTCCAACACGGTTTTACAGTGAAAACTGCAGGCACTTCAAACCGGCACTAGGAAACAGACTGAGAATGCAGAGAAAAAGTGTCTCCTGCAATCCGTTACCTCGGTGCTAGATGAACGAACGTCTCTGTACCTGCTCAGTTCTGAGAGATAAGTGTGTGTGAAAGCCGTACTTCACCTAGCTTGTTGGGAACACAAAGTTTCTTTTCAGTTGCAAACTCCATTCCGTACACATAAATGGGTAGGTACTAGCTCCAACTCGGTTTTACAGTGAAAACTGCAGGAACTTCACACCGGCACTAGGAAACAGACTGAGAAAGCAGAGAAAAATTGTCTCCTGCAACCCGTTCCCTCGGTGCTAGATGAACGAACGTCTCTGTAACTGCTAGGTTCTGAGAGATAAGTGTGTGTGAAAGCCGTCCTTCACCTAGCTTGTTGGGAACACAAAGTTTCTTTTCAGTTGCAAACGCCATTCCATACATATAAATGGGTAGGTACTAGCTCCAACTCGGTTTTACAGTGAAAACTGCAGGAACTTCAAACCGGCACTAGGAAACAGACTGAGAAAGCAGAGAAAAATTGTCTTCTGCAACCCGTTCCCTCGGTGCTAGTTGAACGAACGTCTCTGTACCTGCTCAGTTCTGAGAGATAAGTGTGTGTGAAAGCCGTCCTTCACCTAGCTTGTTGGGAACACAAAGTTTCTTTTCAGTTGCAAAATCCATTCCATACATATAAATGGGTAGGTACTAGCTCTAACTCGGTTTTACAGTGAAAACTGCAGGAACTTCAAACCGGCACTAGGAAACAGACTGAGAATGCAGAGAAAAAGTGTCTCCTGGAACCCGTTCCCTTGGTGCTAGATGAACGAACGTCTCTGTACCTGCTCAGTTCTGAGAGATAAGTGTGTGTGAAAGCCGTCCTTCACCTAGCTTGTTGGGAACACAAAGTTTCTTTTCAGTGGCAAACTCCATTCCATACATATATATGGGGAGGAACTAGCTCCAACACGGTTTTACAGTGAAAACTGCAGGAACTTCAAACCGGCACTAGGAAACAGACTGAGAATGCAGAGAAAAAGTGTCTCCTGCAATCCGTTACCTCGGTGCTAGATGAACGAACGTCTCTGTACCTGCTCAGTTCTGAGAGATAAGTGTGTGTGAAAGCCGTACTTCACCTAGCTTGTTGGGAACACAAAGTTTCTTTTCAGTTGCAAACTCCATTCCATACACATAAATGGGTAGGTACTAGCTCCAACTCGGTTTTACAGTGAAAACTGCAGGAACTTCACACCGGCACTAGGAAACAGACTGAGAAAGCAGAGAAAAATTGTCTCCTGCCACCCGTTCCCTCGGTGCCAGATGAACGAACGTCTCTGTACCTGCTAGGTTCTGAGAGATAAGTGTGTGTGAAAGCCGTCCTTCACCTAGCTTGTTGGGAACACAAAGTTTCTTTTCAGTTGCAAACTCCATTCCATACATATAAATGGGTAGGTACTAGCTCCAACTCGGTTTTACAGTGAAAACTGCAGGAACTTCAAACCGGCACTAGGAAACAGACTGAGAAAGCAGAGAAAAATTGTCTTCTGCAACCCGTTCCCTCGGTGCTAGTTGAACGAACGTCTCTGTACCTGCTCAGTTCTGAGAGATAAGTGTGTGTGAAAGCCGTCCTTCACCTAGCTTGTTGGGAACACAAAGTTTCTTTTCAGTTGCAAAATCCATTCCATACATATAAATGGGTAGGTACTAGCTCCAACTCGGTTTTACAGTGAAAACTGCAGGAACTTCAAACCGGCACTAGGAAACAGACTGAGAATGCAGAGAAAAAGTGTCTCCTGGAACCCGTTCCCTTGGTGCTAGATGAACGAACGTCTCTGTACCTGCTCAGTTCTGAGAGATAAGTGTGTGTGAAAGCCGTCCTTCACCTAGCTTGTTGGGAACACAAAGTTTCTTTTCAGTTGCAAACTCCATTCATACATATAAATGGGTAGGTACTAGCTCCAACTCGGTTTTACAGTGAAAACTGCAGGAACTTCAAACCGGCACTAGGAAACAGACTGAGAAAGCAGAGAAAAATTGTCTTCTGCAACCCGTTCCCTCGGTGCTAGTTGAACGAACGTCTCTGTACCTGCTCAGTTCTGAGAGATAAGTGTGTGTGAAAGCCGTCCTTAACCTAGCTTGTTGGGAACACAAAGTTTCTTTTCAGTTGCAAAATCCATTCCATACATATAAATGGGTAGGTACTAGCTCCAACTCGGTTTTACAGTGAAAACTGCAGGAACTTCAAACCGGCACTAGGAAACAGACTGAGAATGCAGAGAAAAAGTGTCTCCTGGAACCCGTTCCCTTGGTGCTAGATGAACGAACGTCTCTGTACCTGCTAGGTTCTGAGAGATAAGTGTGTGTGAAAGCCGTCCTTCACCTAGCTTGTTGGGAACACAAAGTTTCTTTTCAGTGGCAAACTCCATTCCATACATATATATGGGGAGGAACTAGCTCCAACACGGTTTTACAGTGAAAACTGCAGGAACTTCAAACCGGCACTAGGAAACAGACTGAGAATGCAGAGAAAAAGTGTCTCCTGCAATCCGTTACCTCGGTGCTAGATGAACGAACGTCTCTGTACCTGCTCAGTTCTGAGAGATAAGTGTGTGTGAAAGCCGTACTTCACCTAGCTTGTTGGGAACACATAGTTTCTTTTCAGTTGCAAACTCCATTCCATACACATAAATGGGTAGGTACTAGCTCCAACTCGGTTTTACAGTGAAAACTGCAGGAACTTCACACCGGCACTAGGAAACAGACTGAGAAAGCAGAGAAAAATTGTCCCCTGCAACCCGTTCCCTCGGTGCTAGATGAACGAACGTCTCTGTACCTGCTAGGTTCTGAGAGATAAGTGTGTGTGAAAGCCGTCCTTCACCTAGCTTGTTGGGAACACAAAGTTTCTTTTCAGTTGCAAACTCCATTCCATACATATAAATGGGTAGGTACTAGCTCCAACTCGGTTTTACAGTGAAAACTGCAGGAACTTCAAACCGGCACTAGGAAACAGACTGAGAAAGCAGAGAAAAATTGTCTTCTGCAACCCGTTCCCTCGGTGCTAGTTGATCGAACGTCTCTGTACCTGCTCAGTTCTGAGAGATAAGTGTGTGTGAAAGCCGTCCTTCACCTAGCTTGTTGGGAACACAAAGTTTCTTTTCAGTTGCAAAATCCATTCCATACATATAAATGTTTAGGTACTAGCTCCAACTCGGTTTTACAGTGAAAACTGTAGGAACTTCAAACCGGCACTAGGAAACAGACTGAGAATGCAGAGAAAAAGTGTCTCCTGGAACCCGTTCCCTTGGTGCTAGATGAACGAACGTCTCTGTACCTGCTCAGTTCTGAGAGATAAGTGTGTGTGAAAGCCGTCCTTCACCTAGCTTGTTGGGAACACAAAGTTTCTTTTCAGTGGCAAACTCCATTCCATACATATATATGGGGAGGAACTAGCTCCAACACGGTTTTACAGTGAAAACTGCAGGAACTTCAAACCGGCACTAGGAAACAGACTGAGAATGCAGAGAAAATGTGTCTCCTGCAATCCGTTACCTCGGTGCTAGATGAACGAACGTCTCTGTACCTGCTCAGTTCTGAGAGATAAGTGTGTGTGAAAGCCGTACTTCACCTAGCTTGTTGGGAACACAAAGTTTCTTTTCAGTTGCAAACTCCATTCCATACACATAAATGGGTAGGTACTAGCTCCAACTCGGTTTTACAGTGAAAACTGCAGGAACTTCACACCGGCACTAGGAAACAGACTGAGAAAGCAGAGAAAAATTGTCTCCTGCAACCCGTTCCCTCGGTGCTAGATGAACGAACGTCTCTGTACCTGCTAGGTTCTGAGAGATAAGTGTGTGTGAAAGCCGTCCTTCACCTAGCTTGTTGGGAACACAAAGTTTCTTTTCAGTTGCAAACTCCATTCATACATATAAATGGGTAGGTACTAGCTCCAACTCGGTTTTACAGTGAAAACTGCAGGAACTTCAAACCGGCACTAGGAAACAGACTGAGAAAGCAGAGAAAAATTGTCTTCTTCAACCCGTTCCCTCGGTGCTAGTTGAACGAACGTCTCTGTACCTGCTCAGTTCTGAGAGATAAGTGTGTGTGAAAGCCGTCCTTAACCTAGCTTGTTGGGAACACAAAGTTTCTTTTCAGTTGCAAAATCCATTCCATACATATAAATGGGTAGGTACTAGCTCCAACTCGGTTTTACAGTGAAAACTGCAGGAACTTCAAACCGGCACTAGGAAACAGACTGAGAATGCAGAGAAAAAGTGTCTCCTGGAACCCGTTCCCTTGGTGCTAGATGAACGAACGTCTCTGTACCTGCTCAGTTCTGAGAGATAAGTGTGTGTGAAAGCCGTCCTTCACCTAGCTTGTTGGGAACACAAAGTTTCTTTTCAGTGGCAAACTCCATTCCATACATATATATGGGGAGGAACTAGCTCCAACACGGTTTTACAGTGAAAACTGCAGGAACTTCAAACCGGCACTAGGAAACAGACTGAGAATGCAGAGAAAAAGTGTCTCCTGCAATCCGTTACCTCGGTGCTAGATGAACGAACGTCTCTGTACCTGCTCAGTTCTGAGAGATAAGTGTGTGTGAAAGCCGTACTTCACCTAGCTTGTTGGGAACACATAGTTTCTTTTCAGTTGCAAACTCCATTCCATACACATAAATGGGTAGGTACTAGCTCCAACTCGGTTTTACAGTGAAAACTGCAGGAACTTCACACCGGCACTAGGAAACAGACTGAGAAAGCAGAGAAAAATTGTCTCCTGCAACCCGTTCCCTCGGTGCTAGATGAACGAACGTCTCTGTACCTGCTAGGTTCTGAGAGATAAGTGTGTGTGAAAGCCGTCCTTCACCTAGCTTGTTGGGAACACAAAGTTTCTTTTCAGTTGCAAACTCCATTCCATACATATAAATGGGTAGGTACTAGCTCCAACTCGGTTTTACAGTGAAAACTGCAGGAACTTCAAACCGGCACTAGGAAACAGACTGAGAAAGCAGAGAAAAATTGTCTTCTGCAACCCGTTCCCTCGGTGCTAGTTGAACGAACGTCTCTGTACCTGCTCAGTTCTGAGAGATAAGTGTGTGTGAAAGCCGTCCTTCACCTAGCTTGTTGGGAACACAAAGTTTCTTTTCAGTTGCAAAATCCATTCCATACATATAAATGGTTAGGTACTAGCTCCAACTCGGTTTTACAGTGAAAACTGCAGGAACTTCAAACCGGCACTAGGAAACAGACTGAGAATGCAGAGAAAAAGTGTCTCCTGGAACCCGTTCCCTTGGTGCTAGATGAACGAACGTCTCTGTACCTGCTCAGTTCTGAGAGATAAGTGTGTGTGAAAGCCGTCCTTCACCTAGCTTGTTGGGAACACAAAGTTTCTTTTCAGTGGCAAACTCCATTCCATACATATATATGGGGAGGAACTAGCTCCAACACGGTTTTACAGTGAAAACTGCAGGAACTTCAAACCGGCACTAGGAAACAGACTGAGAATGCAGAGAAAATGTGTCTCCTGCAATCCGTTACCTCGGTGCTAGATGAACGAACGTCTCTGTACCTGCTCAGTTCTGAGAGATAAGTGTGTGTGAAAGCCGTACTTCACCTAGCTTGTTGGGAACACAAAGTTTCTTTTCAGTTGCAAACTCCATTCCATACACATAAATGGGTAGGTACTAGCTCCAACTCGATTTTACAGTGAAAACTGCAGGAACTTCACACCGGCACTAGGAAACAGACTGAGAAAGAAGAGAAAAATTGTCTCCTGCAACCCGTTCCCTCGGTGCTAGATGAACGAACGTCTCTGTACCTGCTAGGTTCTGAGAGATAAGTGTGTGTGAAAGCCGTCCTTCACTTAGCTTGTTGGGAACACATAGTTTCTTTTCAGTTGCAAACTCCATTCCATACATATAAATGGGTAGGTACTAGCTCCAACTCGGTTTTACAGTGAAAACTGCAGGAACTTCAAACCGGCACTAGGAAACAGACTGAGAAAGCAGAGAAAAATTGTCTTCTGCAACCCGTTCCCTCGGTGCTAGTTGAACGAACGTCTCTGTACCTGCTCAGTTCTGAGAGATAAGTGTGTGTGAAAGCCGTCCTTCACCTAGCTTGTTGGGAACACAAAGTTTCTTTTCAGTTGCAAAATCCATTCCATACATATAAATGGGTAGGTACTAGCTCCAACTCGGTTTTACAGTGAAAACTGCAGGAACTTCAAACCGGCACTAGGAAACAGACTGAGGTAGCAGAGAAAAAGTGTCTCCTGCAACCCGTTCCCCTAGTGCTAGATAAACGAAAGTCTCTCCACTTGCTCAGTTCTGAGAGATAAGTGTGTGTGAAAGCCGTCCTTCACCGAGCTTGTTGGGAAAGCAAAGTTTCTTTTAAGTTGCAAACTCCATTCCATACATATAAATTGGTAGGTACTAGCTCCAAATGGGTTTTACAGTGAAAACTGCAGGAACTTCAAACCGGCACTAGGAAACAGACTGAGAAAGCAGAGAAAAATTGTCCCCTGCAACCCGTTCCCTCGGTGCTAGAAGAACGAACGTCTCTGTACCTGCTCAGTTCTGAGAGATAAGTGTGTGTGAAAGCCGTCCTTCACCTAGCTTGTTGGGAACACAAAGTTTCTTTTCAGTGGCAAACTCCATTCCATACATATATATGGGGAGGAACTAGCTCCAACACGGTTTTACAGTGAAAACTGCAGGAACTTCAAACCGGCACTAGGAAACAGACTGAGAATGCAGAGAAAAAGTGTCTCCTGCAATCCGTTACCTCGGTGCTAGATGAACGAACGTCTCTGTACCTGCTCAGTTCTCAGAGATAAGTGTGTGTGAAAGCCGTACTTCACCTAGCTTGTTGGGAACACAAAGTTTCTTTTCTGTTGCAAACTCCATTCCATACATATATATGGGGAGGAATTAGCTCCAACTCGGTTTTACAGTGAAAACTGCAGGAACTTCAAACCGGCACTAGGAAACAGACTGAGAAAGCAGAGAAAAAGTGTCTCCTGCAACCGGTTCCCTCGGTGCAAGATGAACGAACGTCTCTCCACTTGCTCAGTTCTGAGAGATAAGTGTGTGTGAAAGCCGTCCTTCACCTAGCTTGTTGGAAACACAAAGTTTCTTTTCAGTTGCAAACTCCATTCCATACAAATATATGGGGAGGTACTAGCTCCAACTCGGTTTTACAGTGAAAACTGCAGGAACTTCATACCGGCGCTAGGAAACAGACTTAGAATGCAGGGAAAAGTGTCTCCTGCAACCCGTTCCCTTGGTGCTAAATGAACAAACGTCTCCGTACCTGCTCAGTTCTGAGAGATAAGTGTGTGTGAAAGCCGTCCTTCACCTAGCTTGTTGGGAACACATAGTTTCTTTTCAGTTGCAAACTCCATTCCATACATATAAATGGGTAGGTACTAGCTCCAACTCGGTTTTACAGTGAAAACTGCAGGAACTTCAAACCGGCACTAGGAAACAGACTGAGAAAGCAGAGAAAAATTGTCTTCTGCAACCCGTTCCCTCGGTGCTAGTTGAACGAACGTCTCTGTACCTGCTCAGTTCTGAGAGATAAGTGTGTGTGAAAGCCGTCCTTCACCTAGCTTGTTGGGAACACAAAGTTTCTTTTCAGTTGCAAAATCCATTCCATACATATAAATGGGTAGGTACTAGCTCCAACTCGGTTTTACAGTGAAAACTGCAGGAACTTCAAACCGGCACTAGGAAACAGACTGAGGTAGCAGAGAAAAAGTGTCTCCTGCAACCCGTTCCCCTAGTGCTAGATAAACGAAAGTCTCTCCACTTGCTCAGTTCTGAGAGATAAGTGTGTGTGAAAGCCGTCCTTCACCGAGCTTGTTGGGAAAGCAAAGTTTCTTTTAAGTTGCAAACTCCATTCCATACATATAAATTGGTAGGTACTAGCTCCAACTGGGTTTTACAGTGAAAACTGCAGGAACTTCAAACCGGCACTAGGAAACAGACTGAGAAAGCAGAGAAAAATTGTCTCCTGCAACCCGTTCCCTCGGTGCTAGATGAACGAACGTCTCTGTACCTGCTCAATTCTGAGAGATAAGTGTGTGTGAAAGCCGTCCTTCACCTAGCTTGTTGGGAACACAAAGTTTCTTTTCAGTGGCAAACTCCATTCCATACATATATATGGGGAGGAACTAGCTCCAAAACGGTTTTACAGTGAAAACTGCAGGAACTTCAAACCGGCACTAGGAAACAGACTGAGAATGCAGAGAAAAAGTGTCTCCTGCAATCCGTTACCTCGGTGCTAGATGAACGAACTTCTCTGTACCTGCTCAGTTCTGAGAGATAAGTGTGTGTGAAAGCCGTACTTCACCTAGCTTGTTGGGAACACAAAGTTTCTTTTCTGTTGCAAACTCCATTCCATACATATATATGGGGAGGAATTAGCTCCAACTCGGTTTTACAGTGAAAACTGCAGGAACTTCAAACCGGCACTAGGAAACAGACTGAGAAAGCAGAGAAAAAGTGTCTCCTGCAACCCGTTCCCTCGGTGCAAGATGAACGAACGTCTCTCCACTTGCTCAGTTCTGAGAGATAAGTGTGTGTGAAAGCCGTCCTTCACCTAGCTTGTTGGAAACACAAAGTTTCTTTTCAGTTGCAAACTCCATTCCATACAAATATATGGGGAGGTACTAGCTCCAACTCGGTTTTACAGTGAAAACTGCAGGAACTTCATACCGGCGCTAGGAAACAGACTTAGAATGCAGAGAAAAAGTGTCTCCTGCAACCCGTTCCCTTGGTGCTAAATGAACAAACGTCTCCGTACCTGCTCAGTTCTGAGAGATAAGTGTGTGTGAAAGCCGTCCTTCACATAGCTTGTTGGGAACTCAAAGTTTCTTTTCAGTTGCAACTCCATTCCATACATATATACGGGAAGGAACTAGCTCCAACTCGGTTTTACAGTGAAAACTGCAGGAACTTCAAACCGGCACTAGGAAACAGACTGAGGTAGCAGAGAAAAAGTGTCTCCTGCAACCCGTTCCCCTAGTGCTAGATAAACGAAAGTCTCTCCACTTGCTCAGTTCTGAGAGATAAGTGTGTGTGAAAGCCGTCCTTCACCGAGCTTGTTGGGAAAGCAAAGTTTCTTTTAAGTTGCAAACTCCATTCCATACATATAAATTGGTAGGTACTAGCTCCAACTGGGTTTTACAGTGAAAACTGCAGGAACTTCAAACCGGCACTAGGAAACAGACTGAGAAAGCAGAGAAAAATTGTCTCCTGCAACCCGTTCCCTCGGTGCTAGATGAACGAACGTCTCTGTACCTGCTCAGTTCTGAGAGATAAGTGTGTGTGAAAGCCGTCCTTCACCTAGCTTGTTGGGAACACAAAGTTTCTTTTCAGTTGCAAACTCCATTCCATACATATATATGGGGAGGAACTAGCTCCAACTCGGTTTTACAGTGAAAACTGCAGGAACTTCAAACCGGCACTAGGAAACAGACTGAGGTAGCAGAGAAAAAGTGTCTAATGCAACCCGTTCCCCTAGTGCTAGATAAACGAAAGTCTCTCCACTTGCTCAGTTCTGAGAGATAAGTGTGGGTGAAAGCCGTCCTTCACCGAGCTTGTTGGGAACACAAAGTTTCTTTTCAGTTGCAAACTCCATTCCATACATATAAATGGGTAGGTACTAGCTCCAACTCGGTTTTACAGTGAAAACTGCAGGAACTTCAAACCGGCACTAGGAAACAGACTGAGAAAGCAGAGAAAAATTGTCTTCTGCAACCCGTTCCCTCGGTGCTAGATGAACGAACGTCTCTGTACCTGCTCAGTTCTGAGAGATAAGTGTGTGTGAAAGCCGTCCTTCACCTAGCTTGTTGGGAACACAAAGTTTCTTTTCAGTTGCAAAATCCATTCCATACATATAAATGGGTAGGTACTAGCTCCAACTCGGTTTTACAGTGAAAACTGCAGGAACTTCAATCCGGCACTAGGAAACAGACTGAGAATGCAGAGAAAAAGTGTCTCCTGCAACCCGTTCCCTCGGTGCTAGATGAACGAACGTCTATGTACCTGCTCAGTTCTGAGAGATAAGTGTGTGTGAAAGCCGTCCTTCACCTAGCTTGTTGGGAACACAAAGTTTCTTTTCAATCGCAAACTCCATTCCATACGTATATAAGGGAAGGAACGAGCTCCAACTCTGTTTTACAGTGAAAACTGCAGGAACTTCAAACCGGCACTAGGAAACAGACTGAGAAAGCAGAGAAAAATTGTCTCTTGCAACCCGTTCCCTCGGTGCTAGATGAACGAACGTCTCTGTACCTGCTCAGTTCTGAGAGATAAGTGTGTGTGAAAGCCGTACTTCACCTAGCTTGTTGGGAACACAAAGTTTCTTTTCAGTTGCAAACTCCATTCCATACATATATATGGGGAGGAATTAGCTCCAACTCGGTTTTACAGTGAAAACTGCATGAACTTCAAACCGGCAGTAGGAAACAGACTTAGAATGCAGAGAAAAAGTGTCTCCTGCAACCCGTTCCCTTTTTGCTAAATGAACAAAAGTCTCCGTACCTGCTCAGTTCTGAGCGATAAGTGTGTGTGAAAGCCGTCCTTCACCTAGCTTGTTGGGAACACAAAGTTTCTTTTCAGTTGCAAACTCCTTTCCATACATATAAATGGGTAGGTACTAGCTCCAACTCGATTTTTCAGTGAAAACTGCAGGAACTTCAAACCGGCACTAGGACACAGACTGAGAAAGCAGAGAAAAATTGTCTCCTGCAACCCGTTCAATCGGTGCTAGATGAACGAACGTCTCTGTACCTGCTCAGTTCTGAGAGATAAGTGTGTGTGAAAGCCGTCCTTCACCTAGCTTGTTGGGAACACAAAGTTTCTTTTCAGTTGCAAACTCCATTCCATACATATATAAGGGAAGGAACGAACTCCAACTCGGTTTTACAGTGAAAACTGCAGGAACTTCAAACCGGCACTAGGAAACAGACTGAGAAAGCAGAGAAAAATTGTCTCCTGCAACCCGTTCCCTCGGTGCTAGATGAACGAACGTCTCTGTACCTGCTCAGTCTGAGAGATAAGTGTGTGTGAAAGCCGTCCTTCACCTAGCTTGTTGGGAACACAAAGTTTCTTTTCAGTTGCAAACTCCATTCCATATATATAAATGGGTAGGTACTAGCTCCAACTCGGTTTTACAGTGAAAACTGCAGGAACTTCAAACCGGCACAAGGAAACAGTTTGAGAAAGCAGAGAAAAATTGTCTCCTGCAACCCGTTCCCTCGGTGCTAGATGAACGAACGTCTCTGTACCTGCTCAGTTCTGAGAGATAAGTGTGTGTGAAAGCCGTCCTTCACCTAGCTTGTTGGAAACACAAAGTTTCTTTTCAGTTGCAAACTCCATTCCATACAAATATATGGGGAGATACTAGCTCCAACTCGGTTTTACAGTGAAAACTGCAGGAACTTCATACCGGCGCTAGGAAACAGACTTAGAATGCAGAGAAAAAGTGTCTCCTGCAACCCGTTCCCTTGGTGCTAAATGAACAAACGTCTCCGTACCTGCTCAGTTCTGAGAGATAAGTGTGTGTGAAAGCCGTCCTTCACCTAGCTTGTTGGGAACTCAAAGTTTCTTTTAAGTTGCAACCCCATTCCATACATATATACGGGAAGGAACTAGCTCCAACTCGTTTTTACAGTGAAAACTGCAGGAACTTCAAACCGGCACTAGGAAACAGACTGAGGTAGTAGAGAAAAAGTGTCTCCTGCAACCCGTTCCCCTAGTGCTAGATAAACGAAAGTCTCTCCACTTGCTCAGTTCTGAGAGATAAGTGTGTGTGAAAGCCGTCCTTCACCGAGCTTGCTGGGAAAGCAAAGTTTCTTTTCAGTTTCAAACTCCATTCCATACATATATATGGGGAGGAACTAGCTCCATCTCGGTTTTACAGTGAAAACTGCAGGAACTTCAAACCGGCACTAGGAAACAGACTGAGAAAGCAGAGAAAAATTGTCTCCTGCAACCCGTTCCCTCGGTGCTAGATGAACGAACGTCTCTGTACCTGCTCAGTTCTGAGAGATAAGTGTGTGTGAAAGCCGTACTTCACCTAGCTTGTTGGGAACACAAAGTTTCTTTTCAGTTGCAAACTCCATTCCATACATATATATGGGGAGGAATTAGTTCCAACTCGGTTTTACAGTGAAAACTGCAGGAACTTCAAACCGGCAGTAGGAAACAGACTTAGAATGCAGAGAAAAAGTGTCTCCTGCAACCCGTTCCCTTGGTGCTAAATGAACAAAAGTCTCCGTACCTGCTCAGTTCTGAGAGATAAGTGTGTGTGAAAGCCGTCCTTCACCTAGCTTGTTGGGAACACAAAGTTTCTTTTCAGTTGCAAACTCCATTCCATACATATAAATGGGTAGGTACTAGCTCCAACTCGGTTTTTCAGTGAAAACTGCAGGAACTTCAAACCGGCACTAGGACACAGACTGAGAAAGCAGAGAAAAATTGTCTCCTGCAACCCGTTCCCTCGGTGCTAGATGAACGAACGTCTCTGTACCTGCTCAGTTCTGAGAGATAAGTGTGTGTGAAAGCCGTCATACACCTAGCTTGTTGGGAACACAAAGTTTCTTTTCAGTTGCAAACTCCATTCCATACATATATAAGGGAAGGAACGAACTCCAACTCGGTTTTACAGTGAAAACTGCAGGAACTTCAAACCGGCACTAGGAAGCAGACTTAGAATGCAGAGAAAAATTGTCTCCTGCAACCCGTTCCCTCGGTGCTAGATGAACGAACGTCTCTGTACCTGCTCAGTCTGAGAGATAAGTGTGTGTGAAAGCCGTCCTTCACCTAGCTTGTTGGGAACACAAAGTTTCTTTTCAGTTGCAAACTCCATTCCATACATATAAATGGGTAGGTACTAGCTCCAACTCGGTTTTACAGTGAAAACTGCAGGAACTTCAAACCGGCACAAGGAAACAGATTGAGAAAGCAGAGAAAAATTGTCTCCTGCAACCCGTTCCCTCGGTGCTAGATGAACGAACGTCTCTGTACCTGCTCAGTTCTGAGAGATAAGTGTGTGTGAAAGCCGTCCTTCACCTAGCTTGTTGGGAACACATAGTTTCTTTTCAGTTGCAAACTCCATTCCATACAAATATATGGGGAGGTACTAGCTCCAATTCGGTTTTACAGTGAAAACTGCAGGAACTTCAAACCGGCGCTAGGAAACAGACTGAGAATGCAGGGAAAAATTGTCTTCTGCAACCCGTTCCCTCGGTGCTAGATGAACGAACGTCTCTGTACCTGCTCAGTTCTGAGAGATAAGTGTGTGTGAAAGCCGTACTTCACCTAGCTTGTTGGGAACACAAAGTTTCTTTTCAGTTGCAAACTCCATTCCATACATATATATGGGGAGGAATTAGCTCCAACTCGGTTTTACAGTGAAAACTGCAGGAACTTCAAACCGGCACTAGGAAACAGACTGAGAAAGCAGAGAAAAATTGTCTTCTGCAACCCGTTCCCTCGGTGCTAGATGAACGAACGTCTCTGTACCTGCTCAGTTCTGAGAGATAAGTGTGTGTGAAAGCCGTCCTTCACCTAGCTTGTTGGGAACACAAAGTTTCTTTTCAGTTGCAAAATCCATTCCATACATATAAATGGGTAGGTACTAGCTCCAACTCGGTTTTACAGTGAAAACTGCAGGAACTTCAATCCGGCACTAGGAAACAGACTGAGAATGCAGAGAAAAAGTGTCTCCTGCAACCCGTTCCCTCGGTGCTAGATGAACGAACGTCTATGTACCTGCTCAGTTCTGAGAGATAAGTGTGTGTGAAAGCCGTCCTTCACCTAGCTTGTTGGGAACACAAAGTTTCTTTTCAATCGCAAACTCCATTCCATACGTATATAAGGGAAGGAACGAGCTCCAACTCTGTTTTACAGTGAAAACTGCAGGAACTTCAAACCGGCACTAGGAAACAGACTGAGAAAGCAGAGAAAAATTGTCTCTTGCAACCCGTTCCCTCGGTGCTAGATGAACGAACGTCTCTGTACCTGCTCAGTTCTGAGAGATAAGTGTGTGTGAAAGCCGTACTTCACCTAGCTTGTTGGGAACACAAAGTTTCTTTTCAGTTGCAAACTCCATTCCATACATATATATGGGGAGGAATTAGCTCCAACTCGGTTTTACAGTGAAAACTGCATGAACTTCAAACCGGCAGTAGGAAACAGACTTAGAATGCAGAGAAAAAGTGTCTCCTGCAACCCGTTCCCTTTTTGCTAAATGAACAAAAGTCTCCGTACCTGCTCAGTTCTGAGCGATAAGTGTGTGTGAAAGCCGTCCTTCACCTAGCTTGTTGGGAACACAAAGTTTCTTTTCAGTTGCAAACTCCTTTCCATACATATAAATGGGTAGGTACTAGCTCCAACTCGATTTTTCAGTGAAAACTGCAGGAACTTCAAACCGGCACTAGGACACAGACTGAGAAAGCAGAGAAAAATTGTCTCCTGCAACCCGTTCAATCGGTGCTAGATGAACGAACGTCTCTGTACCTGCTCAGTTCTGAGAGATAAGTGTGTGTGAAAGCCGTCCTTCACCTAGCTTGTTGGGAACACAAAGTTTCTTTTCAGTTGCAAACTCCATTCCATACATATATAAGGGAAGGAACGAACTCCAACTCGGTTTTACAGTGAAAACTGCAGGAACTTCAAACCGGCACTAGGAAACAGACTGAGAAAGCAGAGAAAAATTGTCTCCTGCAACCCGTTCCCTCGGTGCTAGATGAACGAACGTCTCTGTACCTGCTCAGTCTGAGAGATAAGTGTGTGTGAAAGCCGTCCTTCACCTAGCTTGTTGGGAACACAAAGTTTCTTTTCAGTTGCAAACTCCATTCCATATATATAAATGGGTAGGTACTAGCTCCAACTCGGTTTTACAGTGAAAACTGCAGGAACTTCAAACCGGCACAAGGAAACAGTTTGAGAAAGCAGAGAAAAATTGTCTCCTGCAACCCGTTCCCTCGGTGCTAGATGAACGAACGTCTCTGTACCTGCTCAGTTCTGAGAGATAAGTGTGTGTGAAAGCCGTCCTTCACCTAGCTTGTTGGAAACACAAAGTTTCTTTTCAGTTGCAAACTCCATTCCATACAAATATATGGGGAGATACTAGCTCCAACTCGGTTTTACAGTGAAAACTGCAGGAACTTCATACCGGCGCTAGGAAACAGACTTAGAATGCAGAGAAAAAGTGTCTCCTGCAACCCGTTCCCTTGGTGCTAAATGAACAAACGTCTCCGTACCTGCTCAGTTCTGAGAGATAAGTGTGTGTGAAAGCCGTCCTTCACCTAGCTTGTTGGGAACTCAAAGTTTCTTTTAAGTTGCAACCCCATTCCATACATATATACGGGAAGGAACTAGCTCCAACTCGTTTTTACAGTGAAAACTGCAGGAACTTCAAACCGGCACTAGGAAACAGACTGAGGTAGTAGAGAAAAAGTGTCTCCTGCAACCCGTTCCCCTAGTGCTAGATAAACGAAAGTCTCTCCACTTGCTCAGTTCTGAGAGATAAGTGTGTGTGAAAGCCGTCCTTCACCGAGCTTGCTGGGAAAGCAAAGTTTCTTTTCAGTTTCAAACTCCATTCCATACATATATATGGGGAGGAACTAGCTCCATCTCGGTTTTACAGTGAAAACTGCAGGAACTTCAAACCGGCACTAGGAAACAGACTGAGAAAGCAGAGAAAAATTGTCTCCTGCAACCCGTTCCCTCGGTGCTAGATGAACGAACGTCTCTGTACCTGCTCAGTTCTGAGAGATAAGTGTGTGTGAAAGCCGTACTTCACCTAGCTTGTTGGGAACACAAAGTTTCTTTTCAGTTGCAAACTCCATTCCATACATATATATGGGGAGGAATTAGTTCCAACTCGGTTTTACAGTG
Organism: Camelus dromedarius; assembly: GCF_036321535.1. Lineage (NCBI taxonomy): Eukaryota > Metazoa > Chordata > Mammalia > Artiodactyla > Camelidae > Camelus > Camelus dromedarius. Next base: position 33,854,141 of record NC_087458.1, on the reverse strand, counting down.
AAAACTGCAGGAACTTCAAACCGGCAGTAGGAAACAGACTTAGAATGCAGAGAAAAAGTGTCTCCTGCAACCCGTTCCCTTGGTGCTAAATGAACAAAAGTCTCCGTACCTGCTCAGTTCTGAGAGATAAGTGTGTGTGAAAGCCGTCCTTCACCTAGCTTGTTGGGAACACAAAGTTTCTTTTCAGTTGCAAACTCCATTCCATACATATAAATGGGTAGGTACTAGCTCCAACTCGGTTTTTCAGTGAAAACTGCAGGAACTTCAAACCGGCACTAGGACACAGACTGAGAAAGCAGAGAAAAATTGTCTCCTGCAACCCGTTCCCTCGGTGCTAGATGAACGAACGTCTCTGTACCTGCTCAGTTCTGAGAGATAAGTGTGTGTGAAAGCCGTCATTCACCTAGCTTGTTGGGAACACAAAGTTTCTTTTCAGTTGCAAACTCCATTCCATACATATATAAGGGAAGGAACGAACTCCAACTCGGTTTTACAGTGAAAACTGCAGGAACTTCAAACCGGCACTAGGAAGCAGACTTAGAATGCAGAGAAAAATTGTCTCCTGCAACCCGTTCCCTCGGTGCTAGATGAACGAACGTCTCTGTACCTGCTCAGTCTGAGAGATAAGTGTGTGTGAAAGCCGTCCTTCACCTAGCTTGTTGGGAACACAAAGTTTCTTTTCAGTTGCAAACTCCATTCCATACATATAAATGGGTAGGTACTAGCTCCAACTCGGTTTTACAGTGAAAACTGCAGGAACTTCAAACCGGCACAAGGAAACAGATTGAGAAAGCAGAGAAAAATTGTCTCCTGCAACCCGTTCCCTCGGTGCTAGATGAACGAACGTCTCTGTACCTGCTCAGTTCTGAGAGATAAGTGTGTGTGAAAGCCGTCCTTCACCTAGCTTGTTGGGAACACATAGTTTCTTTTCAGTTGCAAACTCCATTCCATACAAATATATGGGGAGGTACTAGCTCCAATTCGGTTTTACAGTGAAAACTGCAGGAACTTCAAACCGGCGCTAGGAAACAGACTGAGAATGCAGGGAAAAATTGTCTTCTGCAACCCGTTCCCTCGGTGCTAGATGAACGAACGTCTCTGTACCTGCTCAGTTCTGAGAGATAAGTGTGTGTGAAAGCCGTACTTCACCTAGCTTGTTGGGAACACAAAGTTTCTTTTCAGTTGCAAACTCCATTCCATACATATATATGGGGAGGAATTAGCTCCAACTCGGTTTTACAGTGAAAACTGCATGAACTTCAAACCGGCAGTAGGAAACAGACTTAGAATGCAGAGAAAAAGTGTCTCCTGCAACCCGTTCCCTTGGTGCTAAATGAACAAAAGTCTCCGTACCTGCTCAGTTCTGAGCGATAAGTGTGTGTGAAAGCCGTCCTTCACCTAGCTTGTTGGGAACACAAAGTTTCTTTTCAGTTGCAAACTCCTTTCCATACATATAAATGGGTAGGTACTAGCTCCAACTCGATTTTTCAGTGAAAACTGCAGGAACTTCAAACCGGCACTAGGACACAGACTGAGAAAGCAGAGAAAAATTGTCTCCTGCAACCCGTTCAATCGGTGCTAGATGAACGAACGTCTCTGTACCTGCTCAGTTCTGAGAGATAAGTGTGTGTGAAAGCCGTCCTTCACCTAGCTTGTTGGGAACACAAAGTTTCTTTTCAGTTGCAAACTCCATTCCATACATATATAAGGGAAGGAACGAACTCCAACTCGGTTTTACAGTGAAAACTGCAGGAACTTCAAACCGGCACTAGGAAACAGACTGAGAAAGCAGAGAAAAATTGTCTCCTGCAACCCGTTCCCTCGGTGCTAGATGAACGAACGTCTCTGTACCTGCTCAGTCTGAGAGATAAGTGTGTGTGAAAGCCGTCCTTCACCTAGCTTGTTGGGAACACAAAGTTTCTTTTCAGTTGCAAACTCCATTCCATATATATAAATGGGTAGGTACTAGCTCCAACTCGGTTTTACAGTGAAAACTGCAGGAACTTCAAACCGGCACAAGGAAACAGTTTGAGAAAGCAGAGAAAAATTGTCTCCTGCAACCCGTTCCCTCGGTGCTAGATGAACGAACGTCTCTGTACCTGCTCAGTTCTGAGAGATAAGTGTGTGTGAAAGCCGTCCTTCACCTAGCTTGTTGGAAACACAAAGTTTCTTTTCAGTTGCAAACTCCATTCCATACAAATATATGGGGAGATACTAGCTCCAACTCGGTTTTACAGTGAAAACTGCAGGAACTTCATACCGGCGCTAGGAAACAGACTTAGAATGCAGAGAAAAAGTGTCTCCTGCAACCCGTTCCCTTGGTGCTAAATGAACAAACGTCTCCGTACCTGCTCAGTTCTGAGAGATAAGTGTGTGTGAAAGCCGTCCTTCACCTAGCTTGTTGGGAACTCAAAGTTTCTTTTAAGTTGCAACCCCATTCCATACATATATACGGGAAGGAACTAGCTCCAACTCGTTTTTACAGTGAAAACTGCAGGAACTTCAAACCGGCACTAGGAAACAGACTGAGGTAGTAGAGAAAAAGTGTCTCCTGCAACCCGTTCCCCTAGTGCTAGATAAACGAAAGTCTCTCCACTTGCTCAGTTCTGAGAGATAAGTGTGTGTGAAAGCCGTCCTTCACCGAGCTTGCTGGGAAAGCAAAGTTTCTTTTCAGTTTCAAACTCCATTCCATACATATATATGGGGAGGAACTAGCTCCATCTCGGTTTTACAGTGAAAACTGCAGGAACTTCAAACCGGCACTAGGAAACAGACTGAGAAAGCAGAGAAAAATTGTCTCCTGCAACCCGTTCCCTCGGTGCTAGATGAACGAACGTCTCTGTACCTGCTCAGTTCTGAGAGATAAGTGTGTGTGAAAGCCGTACTTCACCTAGCTTGTTGGGAACACAAAGTTTCTTTTCAGTTGCAAACTCCATTCCATACATATATATGGGGAGGAATTAGTTCCAACTCGGTTTTACAGTGAAAACTGCAGGAACTTCAAACCGGCAGTAGGAAACAGACTTAGAATGCAGAGAAAAAGTGTCTCCTGCAACCCGTTCCCTTGGTGCTAAATGAACAAAAGTCTCCGTACCTGCTCAGTTCTGAGAGATAAGTGTGTGTGAAAGCCGTCCTTCACCTAGCTTGTTGGGAACACAAAGTTTCTTTTCAGTTGCAAACTCCATTCCATACATATAAATGGGTAGGTACTAGCTCCAACTCGGTTTTTCAGTGAAAACTGCAGGAACTTCAAACCGGCACTAGGACACAGACTGAGAAAGCAGAGAAAAATTGTCTCCTGCAACCCGTTCCCTCGGTGCTAGATGAACGAACGTCTCTGTACCTGCTCAGTTCTGAGAGATAAGTGTGTGTGAAAGCCGTCATTCACCTAGCTTGTTGGGAACACAAAGTTTCTTTTCAGTTGCAAACTCCATTCCATACATATATAAGGGAAGGAACGAACTCCAACTCGGTTTTACAGTGAAAACTGCAGGAACTTCAAACCGGCACTAGGAAGCAGACTTAGAATGCAGAGAAAAATTGTCTCCTGCAACCCGTTCCCTCGGTGCTAGATGAACGAACGTCTCTGTACCTGCTCAGTCTGAGAGATAAGTGTGTGTGAAAGCCGTCCTTCACCTAGCTTGTTGGGAACACAAAGTTTCTTTTCAGTTGCAAACTCCATTCCATACATATAAATGGGTAGGTACTAGCTCCAACTCGGTTTTACAGTGAAAACTGCAGGAACTTCAAACCGGCAGAAGGAAACAGATTGAGAAAGCAGAGAAAAATTGTCTCCTGCAACCCGTTCCCTCGGTGCTAGATGAACGAACGTCTCTGTACCTGCTCAGTTCTGAGAGATAAGTGTGTGTGAAAGCCGTCCTTCACCTAGCTTGTTGGGAACACATAGTTTCTTTTCAGTTGCAAACTCCATTCCATACAAATATATGGGGAGGTACTAGCTCCAATTCGGTTTTACAGTGAAAACTGCAGGAACTTCAAACCGGCGCTAGGAAACAGACTGAGAATGCAGGGAAAAATTGTCTTCTGCAACCCGTTCCCTCGGTGCTAGATGAACGAACGTCTCTGTACCTGCTCAGTTCTAAGAGATAAGTGTGTGTGAAAGCCGTCCTTCAGCTAGCATGTTGGGAACACAAAGTTTCTTTTCAGTTGCAAACTCCATTCCACACATATATATGGGGAGGAACTAGCTCCAACCCGGTTTTACAGTGAAAACTGCAGGAACTTCAAACCGGCACTAGGAAACAGACTGAGAATGCAGAGAAAAAGTGTCTCCTGCAATCCGTTCCCTCGGTGCTAGATGAACGAACGTCTCTGTACCTGCTCAGTTCTGAGAGATAAGTGTGTGTGAAAGCCGAACTTCACCTAGCTTGTTGGGAACACAAAGTTTCTTTTCAGTTGCAAACTCCATTCCATACATATATATGGGGAGGAACTAGCTCCAACTCGGTTTTACAGTGAAAACTGCAGGAACTTCAAACCGGCACTAGGAAACAGACTTAGAATGCAGAGAAAAAGTGTCTCCTGTAACCCGTTCCCTTGGTGCTAAATGAACAAACGTCTCCGTACCTGCTCAGTTCTGAGAGATAAGTATGTGTGAAAGCCGTCCTTCACCTAGCTTGTTGGGAACACAAAGTTTCTTTTCAGTTGCAAACTCTATTCCTTACATATAAATGGATAGGTACTAGCTCCAACTCGGTTTTACAGTGAAAACTGCAGGAACTTCAAACCGGCACTAGGAAACAGACTGAGAAAGCAGAGAAAAATTATCTCCTGCAACCCGTTCCCTCGGTGCTAGATGAACGAACGTCTCTGTACCTGCTCAGTTCTGAGAGATAAGTGTGTGTGAAAGCCGTCCTTCAGCTAACTTGTTGGGAACACAAAGTTTCTTTTCAGTTGCAAACTCCATTCCATACATGTAAATGGGTAGGTACTAGCTCCAACTCGGTTTTACAGTGAAAACTGCAGGAACTTCAAACCGGCACAAGGAAACAGACTGAGGTAGCAGAGAAAAAGTGTCTCCTGCAACCCGTTCCCTCGGTGCTAGATAAACGAAAGTCTCTCCACCAGCTCAGTTCTGAGAGATAAGTGTGTGTGAAAGCCGTCCTTCACCTAGCTTGTTGGGAACACATAGTTTCTTTTCAGTTGCAAACTCCATTCCATACAAATATATGGGGAGGTACTAGCTCCAATTCGGTTTTACAGTGAAAACTGCAGGAACTTCAAACCGGCGCTAGGAAACAGACTGAGAATGCAGGGAAAAATTGTCTTCTGCAACCCGTTCCCTCGGTGCTAGATGAACGAACGTCTCTGTACCTGCTCAGTTCTGAGAGATAAGTGTGTGTGAAAGCCGTCCTTCAGCTAGCATGTTGGGAACACAAAGTTTCTTTTCAGTTGCAAACTCCATTCCACACATATATATGGGGAGGAACTAGCTCCAACCCGGTTTTACAGTGAAAACTGCAGGAACTTCAAACCGGCACTAGGAAACAGACTGAGAATGCAGAGAAAAAGTGTCTCCTGCAATCCGTTCCCTCGGTGCTAGATGAACGAACGTCTCTGTACCTGCTCAGTTCTGAGAGATAAGTGTGTGTGAAAGCCGAACTTCACCTAGCTTGTTGGGAACACAAAGTTTCTTTTCAGTTGCAAACTCCATTCCATACATATATATGGGGAGGAACTAGCTCCAACTCGGTTTTACAGTGAAAACTGCAGGAACTTCAAACCGGCACTAGGAAACAGACTTAGAATGCAGAGAAAAAGTGTCTCCTGTAACCCGTTCCCTTGGTGCTAAATGAACAAACGTCTCCGTACCTGCTCAGTTCTGAGAGATAAGTATGTGTGAAAGCCGTCCTTCACCTAGCTTGTTGGGAACACAAAGTTTCTTTTCAGTTGCAAACTCTATTCCTTACATATAAATGGATAGGTACTAGCTCCAACTCGGTTTTACAGTGAAAACTGCAGGAACTTCAAACCGGCACTAGGAAACAGACTGAGAAAGCAGAGAAAAATTATCTCCTGCAACCCGTTCCCTCGGTGCTAGATGAACGAACGTCTCTGTACCTGCTCAGTTCTGAGAGATAAGTGTGTGTGAAAGCCGTCCTTCAGCTAACTTGTTGGGAACACAAAGTTTCTTTTCAGTTGCAAACTCCATTCCATACATGTAAATGGGTAGGTACTAGCTCCAACTCGGTTTTACAGTGAAAACTGCAGGAACTTCAAACCGGCACAAGGAAACAGACTGAGAATGCAGGGAAAAATTGTCTTCTGCAACCCGTTCCCTCGGTGCTAGATGAACGAACGTCTCTGTACCTGCTCAGTTCTGAGAGATAAGTGTGTGTGAAAGCCGTCCTTCAGCTAGCATGTTGGGAACACAAAGTTTCTTTTCAGTTGCAAACTCCATTCCACACATATATATGGGGAGGAACTAGCTCCAACCCGGTTTTACAGTGAAAACTGCAGGAACTTCAAACCGGCACTAGGAAACAGACTGAGAATGCAGAGAAAAAGTGTCTCCTGCAATCCGTTCCCTCGGTGCTAGATGAACGAACGTCTCTGTACCTGCTCAGTTCTGAGAGATAAGTGTGTGTGAAAGCCGAACTTCACCTAGCTTGTTGGGAACACAAAGTTTCTTTTCAGTTGCAAACTCCATTCCATACATATATATGGGGAGGAACTAGCTCCAACTCGGTTTTACAGTGAAAACTGCAGGAACTTCAAACCGGCACTAGGAAACAGACTTAGAATGCAGAGAAAAAGTGTCTCCTGTAACCCGTTCCCTTGGTGCTAAATGAACAAACGTCTCCGTACCTGCTCAGTTCTGAGAGATAAGTATGTGTGAAAGCCGTCCTTCACCTAGCTTGTTGGGAACACAAAGTTTCTTTTCAGTTGCAAACTCTATTCCTTACATATAAATGGATAGGTACTAGCTCCAACTCGGTTTTACAGTGAAAACTGCAGGAACTTCAAACCGGCACTAGGAAACAGACTGAGAAAGCAGAGAAAAATTATCTCCTGCAACCCGTTCCCTCGGTGCTAGATGAACGAACGTCTCTGTACCTGCTCAGTTCTGAGAGATAAGTGTGTGTGAAAGCCGTCCTTCAGCTAACTTGTTGGGAACACAAAGTTTCTTTTCAGTTGCAAACTCCATTCCATACATGTAAATGGGTAGGTACTAGCTCCAACTCGGTTTTACAGTGAAAACTGCAGGAACTTCAAACCGGCACAAGGAAACAGACTGAGGTAGCAGAGAAAAAGTGTCTCCTGCAACCCGTTCCCTCGGTGCTAGATAAACGAAAGTCTCTCCACCAGCTCAGTTCTGAGAGATAAGTGTGTGTGAAAGCCGTCCTTCACCTAGCTTGTTGGGAACACAAAGTTTCTTTTCAGTTGCAAACTCCATTCCATATATATAAATGGTTAGGTTCTAGCTCCAACTCGGTTTTATAGTGAAAACTGCAGGAACTTCATACCGGCACTAGGAAACAGACTGAGAAAGCAGAGAAAAATTGTCTCCTGCAACCCGTTCCCTCGGTGCTAGATGAACGAACGTCTCTGTACCTGCTCAGTTCTGAGAGATAAGTGTGTGTGAAAGCCGTCCTTCAACTAGCTTGTAGGGAACACAAAGTTTCTTTTCAGTTGCAAACTCCATTCCATACATATATATGGGGAGGTACTAGCTCCAACTCGGTTTTACAGTGAAAACTGCAGGAACATCAAACCGGCACTAGGAAACAGACTGAGAATACAGAGAAAAATTGTCTTCTGCAACCCGTTTCCTCGGTGCTAGATGAACGAACGTCTCTGTACCTGCTCAGTTCTGAAAGATAAGTGTGTGTGAAAGCCGTCCTTCACCTAGCTTGTTGGGAACACAAAGTTTCTTTTCAGTTGCAAACTCCATTCCATACATATATATGGGGAGGAACTAGCTCCAACTCGGTTTTACAGTGAAAACTGCAGGAACATCAAACCGGCACTAGGAAACAGACTGAGAATGCAGAGAAAAAGTGTCTCCTGCAACCCGTTCCCTTGGTGCTAAATAAACAAACGTCTCCGTACCTGCTCAGTTCTGAGAGATAAGTGTGTGTGAAAGCCGTCCTTCACCTAGCTTGTTGGGAACACAAAGTTTCTTTTCAGTTGCAAACCCCATTCCATACATATATACGGGAAGGAACGAGCTCCAACTCTGTTTTACAGTGAAAACTGCAGGAACTTCAAACCGGCACTAGGAAGCAGACTTAGAATGCAGAGAAAAAGTGTCTCCTGTAACCCGTTCCCTCGGTGCTAGATGAACGAACGACTCTGTACCTGCTCAGTCCTGAGAGATAATTGTGTGTGAAAGCCGTCCTTCACCTAGCTTGTTGGGAACACAAAGTTTCTTTTCAGTTGCAAACTCCATTCCATACATATATACGGGAAGGGACTATCTCCAAATCGGTTTTACAGTGAAAACTGCAGGATCTTCAAACCGGCACTAGGAAACAGCCTGAGAATGCAGAGAAAAAGTGTCTCCTGCAACCCGTTCCCTCGGTGCTAGATGAACGAACGTCTCTGTACCTGCTCAGTTCTGAGAGATAAGTGTGTGTGAAAGCCGACCTTCACCTAGCTTGTTGGGAACACAAAGTTTCTTTTCAGTTGCAAACTCCATTCCATACATATATATGGGGAGGAACTAGCTCCAACTCGGTTTTACAGTGAAAACTGCAGGAACTTCAAACCGGCACTAGGAAACAGACTTAGAATTCAGAGAAAAATTGTCTCCTGCAACCCGTTCCCTTGGTGCTAAATGAACAAACGTCTCCGTACCTGCTAAGTTCTGAGAGATAAGTGTGTGTGAAAGCCGTCCTTCACCTAGCTTGTTGGGAACACAAAGTTTCTTTTCAGTTGCAAACTCCATTCCATACATATATACTGGAAGGAACTAGCTCCAAATCGCTTATACAGTGAAAACTGCAGGAACTTTAAACCGGCACTGGGAAACAGACTGAGGTAGCAGAGAAAAAGTGTCTCCTGCAACCCGTTCCCTAAGTGCTAGATAAACGAAAGTCTCTCCACCAGCTCAGTTCTGAGAGATAAGTGTGTGTGAAAGCCGTCCTTCACCTAGCTTGTTGGGAACACAAAGTTTCTTTTCAGTTGCAAACTCCATTCCATATATATAAATGGGTAGGTACTAGCTCCAACTCGGTTTTATTGTGAAAACTGCAGGAACTTCAAACCGGCACTAGGAAACAGACTGAGAAAGCAGAGAAAAATTGTCTCCTGCAACCCGTTCCCTCGGTGCTAGATGAACGAACGTCTCTGTACCTGCTCAGTTCTGAGAGATATGTGTGTGTGAAAGCCGTCCTTCAACTAGCTTGTTGGGAACACAAAGTTTCTTTTCAGTTGCAAACTCCATTCCATACATATATATGGGGAGGTACTAGCTCCAACTCGGTTTTACAGTGAAAACTGCAGGAACATCAAACCGGCACTAGGAAACAGACTGAGAAAACTGAGAAAAGTTGTCTTATGCAACCCATTCCCTCGGTGCTAGATGAACGAACGTCTCTGTACCTGCTCAGTTCTGAAAGATAAGTGTGTGTGAAAGCCGTTCTTCACCTAGCTTGTTGGGAACACAAAGTTTCTTTTCAGTTGCAAACTCCATTCCATACATATATATGGGGAGGAACTAGCTCCAACTCGGTTTTACAGTGAAAACTGCAGGAACTTCAAACCGGCACTAGGAAACAGACTGAGAATGCAGAGAAAAAGTGTCTCCTGCAATCCGTTCCCTCGGTGCTAGATGAACGAACGTCTCTGTACCTGCTCAGTTCTGAGAGATAAGTGTGTGTGAAAGCCGAACTTCACCTAGCTTGTTGGGAACACAAAGTTTCTTTTCAGTTGCAAACTCCATTCCATACATATATATGGGGAGGAACTAGCTCCAACTCGGTTTTACAGTGAAAACTGCAGGAATTTCAAACCGGCACTAGGAAACAGACTTAGAATGCAGAGAGAAAGTGTCTCCTGCAACCCGTTCCCTTGGTGCTAAATGAACAAACGTCTCCGTACCTGCTCAGTTCTGAGAGATAAGTGTGTGTGAAAGCCGTCCTTCACCTAGCTTGTTGGGAACACAAAGTTTCTTTTCAGTTGCAAACCCCATTCCATACATATATACGGGAAGGAACGAGCTCCAACTCTGTTTTACAGTGAAAACTGCAGGAACTTCAAACCGGCACTAGGAAACAGACTGAGAAAGCAGAGAAAAATTGTCTCGTGCAACCCGTTCCCTCGGTGCTCGATGAACGAACGTCTCTGTACCTGCTCAGTTCTGAGAGATAAGTGTGTGTGAAAGCCGTCCTTCACCTAGCTTGCTGGGAACACAAAGTTTCTTTTCAGTTGCAAACTCCATTCCATACATATAAATGGGTAAGTACTAGCTCCAACTCGGTTTTACAGTGAAAACTGCAGGAACTTCAAACCGGCACTAGGAAACAGACTGAGAAAGCAGAGAAAAATTGTCTCCTGCAACCCGTTCCCTCGGTGCTAGATAAACGAAAGTCTCTCCACCAGCTCAGTTCTGAGAGATAAGTGTGTGTGAAAGCCGTCCTTCACCAAGCTTGTTGGGAACACATAGTTTCTTTTCAGTTGCAAACTCCATTCCATACAAATATATGGGGAGGTACTAGCTCCAATTCGGTTTTACAGTGAAAACTGCAGGAACTTCAAACCGGCGCTAGGAAACAGTCTGAGAATGCAGGGAAAAATTGTCTTCTGCAACCCGTTCCCTCGGTGCTAGATGAACGAACGTCTCTGTACCTGCTCAGTTCTGAGAGATAAGTGTGTGTGAAAGCCGTCCTTCAGCTAGCATGTTGGGAACACAAAGTTTCTTTTCAGTTGCAAACTCCATTCCACACATATATATGGGGAGGAACTAGCTCCAACTCGGTTTTACAGTGAAAACTGCAGGAACTTCAAACCGGCACTAGGAAACAGACTTAGAATGCAGAGAAAAAGTGTCTCCTGTAACCCGTTCCCTTGGTGCTAAATGAACAATCGTCTCCGTACCTGCTCAGTTCTGAGAGATAAGTATGTGTGAAAGCCGTCCTTCACCTAGCTTGTTGGGAACACAAAGTTTCTTTTCAGTTGCAAACTCTATTCCTTACATATAAATGGATAGGTACTAGCTCCAACTCGGTTTTACAGTGAAAACTGCAGGAACTTCAAACCGGCACTAGGAAACAGACTGAGAAAGCAGAGAAAAATTATCTCCTGCAACCCGTTCCCTCGGTGCTAGATGAACGAACGTCTCTGTACCTGCTCAGTTCTGAGAGATAAGTGTGTGTGAAAGCCGTCCTTCAGCTAACTTGTTGGGAACACAAAGTTTCTTTTCAGTTGCAAACTCCATTCCATACATGTAAATGGGTAGGTACTAGCTCCAACTCGGTTTTACAGTGAAAACTGCAGGAACTTCAAACCGGCACAAGGAAACAGACTGAGGTAGCAGAGAAAAAGTGTCTCCTGCAACCCGTTCCCTCGGTGCTAGATAAACGAAAGTCTCTCCACCAGCTCAGTTCTGAGAGATAAGTGTGTGTGAAAGCCGTCCTTCACCTAGCTTGTTGGGAACACAAAGTTTCTTTTCAGTTGCAAACTCCATTCCATATATATAAATGGTTAGGTTCTAGCTCCAACTCGGTTTTATAGTGAAAACTGCAGGAACTTCATACCGGCACTAGGAAACAGACTGAGAAAGCAGAGAAAAATTGTCTCCTGCAACCCGTTCCCTCGGTGCTAGATGAACGAACGTCTCTGTACCTGCTCAGTTCTGAGAGATAAGTGTGTGTGAAAGCCGTCCTTCAACTAGCTTGTAGGGAACACAAAGTTTCTTTTCAGTTGCAAACTCCATTCCATACATATATATGGGGAGGTACTAGCTCCAACTCGGTTTTACAGTGAAAACTGCAGGAACATCAAACCGGCACTAGGAAACAGACTGAGAATACAGAGAAAAATTGTCTTCTGCAACCCGTTTCCTCGGTGCTAGATGAACGAACGTCTCTGTACCTGCTCAGTTCTGAAAGATAAGTGTGTGTGAAAGCCGTCCTTCACCTAGCTTGTTGGGAACACAAAGTTTCTTTTCAGTTGCAAACTCCATTCCATACATATATATGGGGAGGAACTAGCTCCAACTCGGTTTTACAGTGAAAACTGCAGGAACATCAAACCGGCACTAGGAAACAGACTGAGAATGCAGAGAAAAAGTGTCTCCTGCAACCCGTTCCCTTGGTGCTAAATAAACAAACGTCTCCGTACCTGCTCAGTTCTGAGAGATAAGTGTGTGTGAAAGCCGTCCTTCACCTAGCTTGTTGGGAACACAAAGTTTCTTTTCAGTTGCAAACCCCATTCCATACATATATACGGGAAGGAACGAGCTCCAACTCTGTTTTACAGTGAAAACTGCAGGAACTTCAAACCGGCACTAGGAAGCAGACTTAGAATGCAGAGAAAAAGTGTCTCCTGCAACCCGTTCCCTCGGTGCTAGATGAACGAACGACTCTGTACCTGCTCAGTCCTGAGAGATAATTGTGTGTGAAAGCCGTCCTTCACCTAGCTTGTTGGGAACACAAAGTTTCTTTTCAGTTGCAAACTCCATTCCATACATATATACGGGAAGGGACTATCTCCAAATCGGTTTTACAGTGAAAACTGCAGGATCTTCAAACCGGCACTAGGAAACAGCCTGAGAATGCAGAGAAAAAGTGTCTCCTGCAACCCGTTCCCTCGGTGCTAGATGAACGAACGTCTCTGTACCTGCTCAGTTCTGAGAGATAAGTGTGTGTGAAAGCCGACCTTCACCTAGCTTGTTGGGAACACAAAGTTTCTTTTCAGTTGCAAACTCCATTCCATACATATATATGGGGAGGAACTAGCTCCAACTCGGTTTTACAGTGAAAACTGCAGGAACTTCAAACCGGCACTAGGAAACAGACTTAGAATTCAGAGAAAAATTGTCTCCTGCAACCCGTTCCCTTGGTGCTAAATGAACAAACGTCTCCGTACCTGCTAAGTTCTGAGAGATAAGTGTGTGTGAAAGCCGTCCTTCACCTAGCTTGTTGGGAACACAAAGTTTCTTTTCAGTTGCAAACTCCATTCCATACATATATACTGGAAGGAACTAGCTCCAAATCGCTTATACAGTGAAAACTGCAGGAACTTTAAACCGGCACTGGGAAACAGACTGAGGTAGCAGAGAAAAAGTGTCTCCTGCAACCCGTTCCCTAAGTGCTAGATAAACGAAAGTCTCTCCACCAGCTCAGTTCTGAGAGATAAGTGTGTGTGAAAGCCGTCCTTCACCTAGCTTGTTGGGAACACAAAGTTTCTTTTCAGTTGCAAACTCCATTCCATATATATAAATGGGTAGGTACTAGCTCCAACTCGGTTTTATTGTGAAAACTGCAGGAACTTCAAACCGGCACTAGGAAACAGACTGAGAAAGCAGAGAAAAATTGTCTCCTGCAACCCGTTCCCTCGGTGCTAGATGAACGAACGACTCTGTACCTGCTCAGTCCTGAGAGATAATTGTGTGTGAAAGCCGTCCTTCACCTAGCTTGTTGGGAACACAAAGTTTCTTTTCAGTTGCAAACTCCATTCCATACATATATACGGGAAGGGACTATCTCCAAATCGGTTTTACAGTGAAAACTGCAGGATCTTCAAACCGGCACTAGGAAACAGCCTGAGAATGCAGAGAAAAAGTGTCTCCTGCAACCCGTTCCCTCGGTGCTAGATGAACGAACGTCTCTGTACCTGCTCAGTTCTGAGAGATAAGTGTGTGTGAAAGCCGACCTTCACCTAGCTTGTTGGGAACACAAAGTTTCTTTTCAGTTGCAAACTCCATTCCATACATATATATGGGGAGGAACTAGCTCCAACTCGGTTTTACAGTGAAAACTGCAGGAACTTCAAACCGGCACTAGGAAACAGACTTAGAATTCAGAGAAAAATTGTCTCCTGCAACCCGTTCCCTTGGTGCTAAATGAACAAACGTCTCCGTACCTGCTAAGTTCTGAGAGATAAGTGTGTGTGAAAGCCGTCCTTCACCTAGCTTGTTGGGAACACAAAGTTTCTTTTCAGTTGCAAACTCCATTCCATACATATATACTGGAAGGAACTAGCTCCAAATCGCTTATACAGTGAAAACTGCAGGAACTTTAAACCGGCACTGGGAAACAGACTGAGGTAGCAGAGAAAAAGTGTCTCCTGCAACCCGTTCCCTAAGTGCTAGATAAACGAAAGTCTCTCCACCAGCTCAGTTCTGAGAGATAAGTGTGTGTGAAAGCCGTCCTTCACCTAGCTTGTTGGGAACACAAAGTTTCTTTTCAGTTGCAAACTCCATTCCATATATATAAATGGGTAGGTACTAGCTCCAACTCGGTTTTATTGTGAAAACTGCAGGAACTTCAAACCGGCACTAGGAAACAGACTGAGAAAGCAGAGAAAAATTGTCTCCTGCAACCCGTTCCCTCGGTGCTAGATGAACGAACGTCTCTGTACCTGCTCAGTTCTGAGAGATATGTGTGTGTGAAAGCCGTCCTTCAACTAGCTTGTTGGGAACACAAAGTTTCTTTTCAGTTGCAAACTCCATTCCATACATATATATGGGGAGGTACTAGCTCCAACTCGGTTTTACAGTGAAAACTGCAGGAACATCAAACCGGCACTAGGAAACAGACTGAGAAAACTGAGAAAAGTTGTCTTATGCAACCCATTCCCTCGGTGCTAGATGAACGAACGTCTCTGTACCTGCTCAGTTCTGAAAGATAAGTGTGTGTGAAAGCCGTTCTTCACCTAGCTTGTTGGGAACACAAAGTATCTTTTCAGTTGCAAACTCCATTCCATACATATATATGGGGAGGAACTAGCTCCAACTCGGTTTTACAGTGAAAACTGCAGGAACTTCAAACCGGCACTAGGAAACAGACTGAGAATGCAGAGAAAAAGTGTCTCCTGCAATCCGTTCCCTCGGTGCTAGATGAACGAACGTCTCTGTACCTGCTCAGTTCTGAGAGATAAGTGTGTGTGAAAGCCGAACTTCACCTAGCTTGTTGGGAACACAAAGTTTCTTTTCAGTTGCAAACTCCATTCCATACATATATATGGGGAGGAACTAGCTCCAACTCGGTTTTACAGTGAAAACTGCAGGAATTTCAAACCGGCACTAGGAAACAGACTTAGAATGCAGAGAGAAAGTGTCTCCTGCAACCCGTTCCCTTGGTGCTAAATGAACAAACGTCTCCGTACCTGCTCAGTTCTGAGAGATAAGTGTGTGTGAAAGCCGTCCTTCACCTAGCTTGTTGGGAACACAAAGTTTCTTTTCAGTTGCAAACCCCATTCCATACATATATACGGGAAGGAACGAGCTCCAACTCTGTTTTACAGTGAAAACTGCAGGAACTTCAAACCGGCACTAGGAAACAGACTGAGAAAGCAGAGAAAAATTGTCTCGTGCAACCCGTTCCCTCGGTGCTCGATGAACGAACGTCTCTGTACCTGCTCAGTTCTGAGAGATAAGTGTGTGTGAAAGCCGTCCTTCACCTAGCTTGCTGGGAACACAAAGTTTCTTTTCAGTTGCAAACTCCATTCCATACATATAAATGGGTAAGTACAAGCTCCAACTCGGTTTTACAGTGAAAACTGCAGGAACTTCAAACCGGCACTAGGAAACAGACTGAGAAAGCAGAGAAAAATTGTCTCCTGCAACCCGTTCCCTCGGTGCTAGATGAACGAACGTCTATGTACCTGCTCAGTTCTGAGAGATAAGTGTGTGTGAAAGCCGTCCTTCACCTAGCTTGTTGGGAACACAAAGTTTCTTTTCAGTCGCAAACTCCATTCCATACGTATATAAGGGAAGGAACGAGCTCCAACTCTGTTTTACAGTGAAAACTGCAGGAACTTCAAACCGGCACTAGGAAACAGACTGAGAAAGCAGAGAAAAATTGTCTCCTGCAACCCGTTCCCTCGGTGCTAGATGAACGAACGTCTCTGTACCTGCTCAGTTCTGAGAGATAAGTGTGTGTGAAAGCCGTCCTTCAACTAGCTTGTAGGGAACACAAAGTTTCTTTTCAGTTGCAAACTCCATTCCATACATATATATGGGGAGGTACTAGCTCCAACTCGGTTTTACAGTGAAAACTGCAGGAACATCAAACCGGCACTAGGAAACAGACTGAGAATACAGAGAAAAATTGTCTTCTGCAACCCGTTTCCTCGGTGCTAGATGAACGAACGTCTCTGTACCTGCTCAGTTCTGAAAGATAAGTGTGTGTGAAAGCCGTCCTTCACCTAGCTTGTTGGGAACACAAAGTTTCTTTTCAGTTGCAAACTCCATTCCATACATATATATGGGGAGGAACTAGCTCCAACTCGGTTTTACAGTGAAAACTGCAGGAACATCAAACCGGCACTAGGAAACAGACTGAGAATGCAGAGAAAAAGTGTCTCCTGCAACCCGTTCCCTTGGTGCTAAATAAACAAACGTCTCCGTACCTGCTCAGTTCTGAGAGATAAGTGTGTGTGAAAGCCGTCCTTCACCTAGCTTGTTGGGAACACAAAGTTTCTTTTCAGTTGCAAACCCCATTCCATACATATAAATGGGTAGGTACTAGCTCTAACTCGGTTTTACAGTGAAAACTGCAGGAACATCAAACCGGCACTAGTAAACAGACTGAGAATGCAGAGAAAAAGTGTCTCCTGCAACCCGTTCCCTCGGTGCTAGATGAACGAACGTCTCTGTACCTGCTCAGTTCTGAGAGATAAGTGTGTGTGAAAGCCGACCTTCACCTAGCTTGTTGGGAACACAAAGTTTCTTTTCAGTTGCAAACTCCATTCCATACATATATATGGGGAGGTACTAGCTCCAACACTGTTTTACAGTGAAAACTGCAGGAATTTCAAACCGGCACTAGGAAACAGACTGAGAATGCAGAGAAAAAGTGTCTCCTGCAACCCGTTCCCTTGGTGCTAAATAAACAAACGTCTCCGTACCTGCTCAGTTCTGAGAGATAAGTGTGTGTGAAAGCCGTCCTTCACCTAGCTTGTTGGGAACACAAAGTTTCTTTTCAGTTGCAAACCCCATTCCATACATATAAATGGGTAGGTACTAGCTCTAACTCGGTTTTACAGTGAAAACTGCAGGAACATCAAACCGGCACTAGGAAACAGACTGAGAATGCAGAGAAAAAGTGTCTCCTGCAACCCGTTCCCTCGGTGCTAGATGAACGAACGTCTCTGTACCTGCTCAGTTCTGAGAGATAAGTGTGTGTGAAAGCCGACCTTCACCTAGCTTGTTGGGAACACAAAGTTTCTTTTCAGTTGCAAACTCCATTCCATACATATATATGGGGAGGAACTAGCTCCAACTCGGTTTTACAGTGAAAACTGCAGGAACTTCAAACCGGCACTAGGAAACAGACTTAGAATTCAGAGAAAAAGTGTCTCCTGCAACCCGTTCCATTGGTGCTAAATGAACAAACGTCTCCGTACCTGCTAAGTTCTGAGAGATAAGTGTGTGTGAAAGCCGTCCTTCACCTAGCTTGTTGGGAACACAAAGTTTCTTTTCAATTGCAAACTCCATTCCATACATATATACTGGAAGGAACTAGCTCCAAATCGCTTATACAGTGAAAACTGCAGGAACTTTAAACCGGCACTGGGAAACAGACTGAGGTAGCAGAGAAAAAGTGTCTCCTGCAACCCGTTCCCTAAGTGCTAGATAAACGAAAGTCTCTCCACCAGCTCAGTTCTGAGAGATAAGTGTGTGTGAAAGCCGTCCTTCACCTAGCTTGTTAGGAACACAAAGTTTCTTTTCAGTTGCAAACTCCATTCCATATATATAAATGGGTAGGTACTAGCTCCAACTCGGTTTTATTGTGAAAACTGCAGGAAATTCAAACCGGCACTAGGAAACAGACTGAGAAAGCAGAGAAAAATTGTCTCCTGCAACCCGTTCCCTCGGTGCTAGATGAACGAACGTCTCTGTACCTGCTCAGTTCTGAGAGATATGTGTGTGTGAAAGCCGTCCTTCACCTAGCTTGTTGGGAACACAAAGTTTCTTTTCAGTCGCAAACTCCATTCCATACGTATATAAGGGAAGGAACGAGCTCCAACTCTGTTTTACAGTGAAAACTGCAGGAACTTCAAACCGGCACTAGGAAACAGACTGAGAAAGCAGAGAAAAATTGTCTCCTGCAACCCGTTCCCTCGGTGCTAGATGAACGAACGTCTCTGTACCTGCTCAGTTCTGAGAGATAAGTGTGTGTGAAAGCCGTCCTTCAACTAGCTTGTAGGGAACACAAAGTTTCTTTTCAGTTGCAAACTCCATTCCATACATATATATGGGTAGGTACTAGCTCCAACTCGGTTTTACAGTGAAAACTGCAGGAACATCAAACCGGCACTAGGAAACAGACTGAGAATACAGAGAAAAATTGTCTTCTGCAACCCGTTTCCTCGGTGCTAGATGAACGAACGTCTCTGTACCTGCTCAGTTCTGAAAGATAAGTGTGTGTGAAAGCCGTCCTTCACCTAGCTTGTTGGGAACACAAAGTTTCTTTTCAGTTGCAAACTCCATTCCATACATATATATGGGGAGGAACTAGCTCCAACTCGGTTTTACAGTGAAAACTGCAGGAACATCAAACCGGCACTAGGAAACAGACTGAGAATGCAGAGAAAAAGTGTCTCCTGCAACCCGTTCCCTTGGTGCTAAATAAACAAACGTCTCCGTACCTGCTCAGTTCTGAGAGATAAGTGTGTGTGAAAGCCGTCCTTCACCTAGCTTGTTGGGAACACAAAGTTTCTTTTCAGTTGCAAACCCCATTCCATACATATAAATGGGTAGGTACTAGCTCTAACTCGGTTTTACAGTGAAAACTGCAGGAACATCAAACCGGCACTAGGAAACAGACTGAGAATGCAGAGAAAAAGTGTCTCCTGCAACCCGTTCCCTCGGTGCTAGATGAACGAACGTCTCTGTACCTGCTCAGTTCTGAGAGATAAGTGTGTGTGAAAGCCGACCTTCACCTAGCTTGTTGGGAACACAAAGTTTCTTTTCAGTTGCAAACTCCATTCCATACATATATATGGGGAGGAACTAGCTCCAACTCGGTTTTACAGTGAAAACTGCAGGAACTTCAAACCGGCACTAGGAAACAGACTTAGAATTCAGAGAAAAAGTGTCTCCTGCAACCCGTTCCATTGGTGCTAAATGAACAAACGTCTCCGTACCTGCTAAGTTCTGAGAGATAAGTGTGTGTGAAAGCCGTCCTTCACCTAGCTTGTTGGGAACACAAAGTTTCTTTTCAATTGCAAACTCCATTCCATACATATATACTGGAAGGAACTAGCTCCAAATCGCTTATACAGTGAAAACTGCAGGAACTTTAAACCGGCACTGGGAAACAGACTGAGGTAGCAGAGAAAAAGTGTCTCCTGCAACCCGTTCCCTAAGTGCTAGATAAACGAAAGTCTCTCCACCAGCTCAGTTCTGAGAGATAAGTGTGTGTGAAAGCCGTCCTTCACCTAGCTTGTTAGGAACACAAAGTTTCTTTTCAGTTGCAAACTCCATTCCATATATATAAATGGGTAGGTACTAGCTCCAACTCGGTTTTATTGTGAAAACTGCAGGAAATTCAAACCGGCACTAGGAAACAGACTGAGAAAGCAGAGAAAAATTGTCTCCTGCAACCCGTTCCCTCGGTGCTAGATGAACGAACGTCTCTGTACCTGCTCAGTTCTGAGAGATATGTGTGTGTGAAAGCCGTCCTTCAACTAGCTTGTTGGGAACACAAAGTTTCTTTTCAGTTGCAAACTCCATTCCATACATATATATGGGGAGGTACTAGCTCCAACTCGGTTTTACAGTGAAAACTGCAGGAACATCAAACCGGCACTAGGAAACAGACTGAGAAAACTGAGAAAAATTGTCTTATGCAACCCGTTCCCTCGGTGCTAGATGAACGAACGTCTCTGTACCTGCTCAGTTCTGAAAGATAAGTGTGTGTGAAAGCCGTTCTTCACCTAGCTTGTTGGGAACACAAAGTTTCTTTTCAGTTGCAAACTCCATTCCATACATATATATGGGGAGGAACTAGCTCCAACTCGGTTTTACAGTGAAAACTGCAGGAACTTCAAACCGGCACTAGGAAACAGACTGAGAATGCAGAGAAAAAGTGTCTCCTGCAATCCGTTCCCTCGGTGCTAGATGAACGAACGTCTCTGTACCTGCTCAGTTCTGAGAGATAAGTGTGTGTGAAAGCCGAACTTCACCTAGCTTGTTGGGAACACAAAGTTTCTTTTCAGTTGCAAACTCCATTCCATACATATATATGGGGAGGAACTAGCTCCAACTCGGTTTTACAGTGAAAACTGCAGGAATTTCAAACCGGCACTAGGAAACAGACTTAGAATGCAGAGAGAAAGTGTCTCCTGCAACCCGTTCCCTTGGTGCTAAATGAACAAACGTCTCCGTACCTGCTCAGTTCTGAGAGATAAGTGTGTGTGAAAGCCGTCCTTCACCTAGCTTGTTGGGAACACAAAGTTTCTTTTCAGTTGCAAACCCCATTCCATACATATATACGGGAAGGAACGAGCTCCAACTCTGTTTTACAGTGAAAACTGCAGGAACTTCAAACCGGCACTAGGAAACAGACTGAGAAAGCAGAGAAAAATTGTCTCGTGCAAACCGTTCCCTCGGTGCTAGATGAACGAACGTCTCTGTACCTGCTCAGTTCTGAGAGATAAGTGTGTGTGAAAGCCGTCCTTCACATAGCTTGCTGGGAACACAAAGTTTCTTTTCAGTTGCAAACTCCATTCCATACATATAAATGGGTAGGTACTAGCTCCAACTCGGTTTTACAGTGAAAACTGCAGGAACTTCAAACCGGCACTAGGAAACAGACTGAGAAAGCAGAGAAAAATTGTCTCCTGCAACCCGTTCCCTCGGTGCTAGATGAACGAACGTCTATGTACCTGCTCAGTTCTGAGAGATAAGTGTGTGTGAAAGCCGTCCTTCACCTAGCTTGTTGGGAACACAAAGTTTCTTTTCAGTCGCAAACTCCATTCCATACGTATATAAGGGAAGGAACGAGCTCCAACTCGGTTTTACAGTGAAAACTGCAGGAACTTCAAACCGGCACTAGGAAACAGACTGAGAAAGCAGAGAAAAATTGTCTCTTGCAACCCGTTCCCTCGGTGCTAGATGAACGAACGTCTCTGTACCTGCTCAGTTCTGAGAGATAAGTGTGTGTGAAAGCCGTACTTCACCTAGCTTGTTGGGAACACAAAGTTTCTTTTCAGTTGCAAACTCCATTCCATACATATATATGGGGAGGAATTAGCTCCAACTCGGTTTTACAGTGAAAACTGCAGGAACTTCAAACCGGCAGTAGGAAACAGACTTAGAATGCAGAGAAAAAGTGTCTCCTGAAACCCGTTCCCTTGGTGCTAAATGAACAAAAGTCTCCGTACCTGCTCAGTTCTGAGCGATAAGTGTGTGTGAAAGCCGTCCTTCACCTAGCTTGTTGGGAACACAAAGTTTCTTTTCAGTTGCAAACTCCTTTCCATACATATAAATGGGTAGGTACTAGCTCCAACTCGATTTTTCAGTGAAAACTGCAGGAACTTCAAACCGGCACTAGGACACAGACTGAGAAAGCAGAGAAAAATTGTCTCCTGCAACCCGTTCAATCGGTGCTAGATGAACGAACGTCTCTGTACCTGCTCAGTTCTGAGAGATAAGTGTGTGTGAAAGCCGTCCTTCACCTAGCTTGTTGGGAACACAAAGTTTCTTTTCAGTTGCAAACTCCATTCCATACATATATAAGGGAAGGAACGAACTCCAACTCGGTTTTACAGTGAAAACTGCAGGAACTTCAAAACGGCACTAGGAAACAGACTGAGAAAGCAGAGAAAAATTGTCTCCTGCAACCCGTTCCCTCGGTGCTAGATGAACGAACGTCTCTGTACCTGCTCAGTTCTGAGAGATAAGTGTGTGTGAAAGCCGTCCTTCACCTAGCTTGTTGGAAACACAAAGTTTCTTTTCAGTTGCAAACTCCATTCCATACAAATATATGGGGAGATACTAGCTCCAACTCGGTTTTACAGTGAAAACTGCAGGAACTTCATACCGGCGCTAGGAAACAGACTTAGAATGCAGAGAAAAAGTGTTTCCTGCAACCCGTTCCCTTGGTGCTAAATGAACAAACGTCTCCGTACCTGCTCAGTTCTGAGAGATAAGTGTGTGTGAAAGCCGTCCTTCACCTAGCTTGTTGGGAACTCAAAGTTTCTTTTAAGTTGCAACCCCATTCCATACATATATACGGGAAGGAACTAGCTCCAACTCGTTTTTACAGTGAAAACTGCAGGAACTTCAAACCGGCACTAGGAAACAGACTGAGGTAGTAGAGAAAAAGTGTCTCCTGCAACCCGTTCCCCTAGTGCTAGATAAACGAAAGTCTCTCCACTTGCTCAGTTCTGAGAGATAAGTGTGTGTGAAAGCCGTCCTTCACCGAGCTTGCTGGGAAAGCAAAGTTTCTTTTCAGTTTCAAACTCCATTCCATACATATATATGGGGAGGAACTAGCTCCATCTCGGTTTTACAGTGAAAACTGCAGGAACTTCAAACCGGCACTAGGAAACAGACTGAGAAAGCAGAGAAAAATTGTCTCCTGCAACCCGTTCCCTCGGTGGTAGATGAACGAACGTCTCTGTACCTGCTCAGTTCTGAGAGATAAGTGTGTGTGAAAGCCGTCCTTCACCTAGCTTGCTGGGAACACAAAGTTTCTTTTCAGTTGCAAACTCCATTCCATACATATAAATGGGTAGGTACTAGCTCCAACTCGGTTTTACAGTGAAAACTGCAGGAACTTCAAACCGGCACTAGGAAACAGACTGAGAAAGCAGAGAAAAATTGTCTCCTGCAACCCGTTCCCTCGGTGCTAGATGAACGAACGTCTATGTACCTGCTCAGTTCTGAGAGATAAGTGTGTGTGAAAGCCGTCCTTCACCTAGCTTGTTGGGAACACAAAGTTTCTTTTCAGTCGCAAACTCCATTCCATACGTATATAAGGGAAGAACGAGCTCCAACTCGGTTTTACAGTGAAAACTGCAGGAACTTCAAACCGGCACTAGGAAACAGACTGAGAAAGCAGAGAAAAATTGTCTCTTGCAACCCGTTCCCTCGGTGCTAGATGAACGAACGTCTCTGTACCTGCTCAGTTCTGAGAGATAAGTGTGTGTGAAAGCCGTACTTCACCTAGCTTGTTGGGAACACAAAGTTTCTTTTCAGTTGCAAACTCCATTCCATACATATATATGGGGAGGAATTAGCTCCAACTCGGTTTTACAGTGAAAACTGCAGGAACTTCAAACCGGCAGTAGGAAACAGACTTAGAATGCAGAGAAAAAGTGTCTCCTGCAACCCGTTCCCTTGGTGCTAAATGAACAAACGTCTCCGTACCTGCTCAGTTCTGAGAGATAAGTGTGTGTGAAAGCCGTCCTTCACCTAGCTTGTTGGGAACTCAAAGTTTCTTTTAAGTTGCAACCCCATTCCATAAATATATACGGGAAGGAACTAGCTCCAACTCGTTTTTACAGTGAAAACTGCAGGAACTTCAAACCGGCACTAGGAAACAGACTGAGGTAGTAGAGAAAAAGTGTCTCCTGCAACCCGTTCCCCTAGTGCTAGATAAACGAAAGTCTCTCCACTTGCTCAGTTCTGAGAGATAAGTGTGTGTGAAAGCCGTTCTTCACCGAGCTTGCTGGGAAAGCAAAGTTTCTTTTCAGTTTCAAACTCCATTCCATACATATATATGGGGAGGAACTAGCTCCATCTCGGTTTTACAGTGAAAACTGCAGGAACTTCAAACCGGCACTAGGAAACAGACTGAGAAAGCAGAGAAAAATTGTCTCCTGCAATCCGTTACCTCGGTGCTAGATGAACGAACGTCTCTGTACCTGCTCAGTTCTGAGAGATAAGTGTGTGTGAAAGCCGTCCTTCACCTAGCTTGCTGGGAACACAAAGTTTCTTTTCAGTTGCAAACTCCATTCCATACATATAAATGGGTAGGTACTAGCTCCAACTCGGTTTTACAGTGAAAACTGCAGGAACTTCAAACCGGCACTAGGAAACAGACTGAGAAAGCAGAGAAAAATTGTCTCCTGCAACCCGTTCCCTCGGTGCTAGATGAACGAACGTCTATGAACCTGCTCAGTTCTGAGAGATAAGTGTGTGTGAAAGCCGTCCTTCACCTAGCTTGTTGGGAACACAAAGTTTCTTTTCAGTCGCAAACTCCATTCCATACGTATATAAGGGAAGGAACGAGCTCCAACTCGGTTTTACAGTGAAAACTGCAGGAACTTCAAACCGGCACTAGGAAACAGACTGAGAAAGCAGAGAAAAATTGTCTCTTGCAACCCGTTCCCTCGGTGCTAGATGAACGAACGTCTCTGTACCTGCTCAGTTCTGAGAGATAAGTGTGTGTGAAAGCCGTACTTCACCTAGCTTGTTGGGAACACAAAGTTTCTTTTCAGTTGCAAACTCCATTCCATACATATATATGGGGAGGAATTAGCTCCAACTCGGTTTTACAGTGAAAACTGCAGGAACTTCAAACCGGCAGTAGGAAACAGACTTAGAATGCAGAGAAAAAGTGTCTCCTGCAACCCGTTCCCTTGGTGCTAAATGAACAAAAGTCTCCGTACCTGCTCAGTTCTGAGAGATAAGTGTGTGTGAAAGCCGTCCTTCACCTAGCTTGTTGGGAACACAAAGTTTCTTTTCAGTTGCAAACTCCATTCCATACATATAAATGGGTAGGTACTAGCTCCAACTCGGTTTTTCAGTGAAAACTGCAGGAACTTCAAACCGGCACTAGGACACAGACTGAGAAAGCAGAGAAAAATTGTCTCCTGCAACCCGTTCCCTCGGTGCTGGATGAACGAACGTCTCTGTACCTGCTCAGTTCTGAGAGATAAGTGTGTGTGAAAGCCGTCATTCACCTAGCTTGTTGGGAACACAAAGTTTCTTTTCAGTTGCAAACTCCATTCCATACATATATAAGGGAAGGAACGAACTCCAACTCGGTTTTACAGTGAAAACTGCAGGAACTTCAAACCGGCACTAGGAAGCAGACTTAGAATGCAGAGAAAAATTGTCTCCTGCAACCCGTTCCCTCGGTGCTAGATGAACGAACATCTCTGTACCTGCTCAGTCTGAGAGATAAGTGTGTGTGAAAGCCGTCCTTCACCTAGCTTGTTGGGAACACATAGTTTCTTTTCAGTTGCAAACTCCATTCCATACAAATATATGGGGAGGTACTAGCTCCAATTCGGTTTTACAGTGAAAACTGCAGGAACTTCAAACCGGCGCTAGGAAACAGACTGAGAATGCAGGGAAAAATTGTCTTCTGCAACCCGTACCCTCGGTGCTAGATGAACGAACGTCTCTGTACCTGCTCAGTTCTGAGAGATAAGTGTGTGTGAAAGCCGTCCTTCAGCTAGCATGTTGGGAACACAAAGTTTCTTTTCAGTTGCAAACTCCATTCCACACATATATATGGGGAGGAACTAGCTCCAACCCGGTTTTACAGTGAAAACTGCAGGAACTTCAAACCGGCACTAGGAAACAGACTGAGAATGCAGAGAAAAAGTGTCTCCTGCAATCCGTTCCCTCGGTGCTAGATGAACGAACGTCTCTGTACCTGCTCAGTTCTGAGAGATAAGTGTGTGTGAAAGCCGAACTTCACCTAGCTTGTTGGGAACACAAAGTTTCTTTTCAGTTGCAAACTCCATTCCATACATATATATGGGGAGGAACTAGCTCCAACTCGGTTTTACAGTGAAAACTGCAGGAACTTCAAACCGGCACTAGGAAACAGACTTAGAATGCAGAGAAAAAGTGTCTCCTGTAACCCATTCCCTTGGTGCTAAATGAACAAACGTCTCCGTACCTGCTCAGTTCTGAGAGATAAGTATGTGTGAAAGCCGTCCTTCACCTAGCTTGTTGGGAACACAAAGTTTCTTTTCAGTTGCAAACTCTATTCCTTACATATAAATGGATAGGTACTAGCTCCAACTCGGTTTTACAGTGAAAACTGCAGGAACTTCAAACCGGCACTAGGAAACACACTGAGAAAGCAGAGAAAAATTATCTCCTGCAACCCGTTCCCTCGGTGCTAGATGAACGAACGTCTCTGTACCTGCTCAGTTCTGAGAGATAAGTGTGTGTGAAAGCCGTCCTTCACCTAGCTTGTTGGGAACACATAGTTTCTTTTCAGTTGCAAACTCCATTCCATACAAATATATGGGGAGGTACTAGCTCCAATTCGGTTTTACAGTGAAAACTGCAGGAACTTCAAACCGGCGCTAGGAAACAGACTGAGAATGCAGGGAAAAATTGTCTTCTGCAACCCGTTCCCTCGGTGCTAGATGAACGAACGTCTCTGTACCTGCTCAGTTCTGAGAGATAAGTGTGTGTGAAAGCCGTCCTTCAGCTAGCATGTTGGGAACACAAAGTTTCTTTTCAGTTGCAAACTCCATTCCACACATATATATGGGGAGGAACTAGCTCCAACCCGGTTTTACAGTGAAAACTGCAGGAACTTCAAACCGGCACTAGGAAACAGACTGAGAATGCAGAGAAAAAGTGTCTCCTGCAATCCGTTCCCTCGGTGCTAGATGAACGAACGTCTCTGTACCTGCTCAGTTCTGAGAGATAAGTGTGTGTGAAAGCCGAACTTCACCTAGCTTGTTGGGAACACAAAGTTTCTTTTCAGTTGCAAACTCCATTCCATACATATATATGGGGAGGAACTAGCTCCAAATCGGTTTTACAGTGAAAACTGCAGGAACTTCAAACCGGCACTAGGAAACAGACTTAGAATGCAGAGAAAAAGTGTCTCCTGTAACCCGTTCCCTTGGTGCTAAATGAACAAACGTCTCCGTACCTGCTCAGTTCTGAGAGATAAGTATGTGTGAAAGCCGTCCTTCACCTAGCTTGTTGGGAACACAAAGTTTCTTTTCAGTTGCAAACTCTATTCCTTACATATAAATGGATAGGTACTAGCTCCAACTCGGTTTTACAGTGAAAACTGCAGGAACTTCAAACCGGCACTAGGAAACAGACTGAGAAAGCAGAGAAAAATTATCTCCTGCAACCCGTTCCCTCGGTGCTAGATGAACGAACGTCTCTGTACCTGCTCAGTTCTGAGAGATAAGTGTGTGTGAAAGCCGTCCTTCAGCTAACTTGTTGGGAACACAAAGTTTCTTTTCAGTTGCAAACTCCATTCCATACATGTAAATGGGTAGGTACTAGCTCCAACTCGGTTTTACAGTGAAAACTGCAGGAACTTCAAACCGGCACAAGGAAACAGACTGAGGTAGCAGAGAAAAAGTGTCTCCTGCAACCCGTTCCCTAAGTGCTAGATAAACGAAAGTCTCTCCACCAGCTCAGTTCTGAGAGATAAGTGTGTGTGAAAGCCGTCCTTAATCTAGCTTGTTGGGAACACAAAGTTTCTTTTCAGTTGCAAACTCCATTCCATATATATAAATGGTTAGGTACTAGCTCCAACTCGGTTTTATAGTGAAAACTGCAGGAACTTCATACCGGCACTAGGAAACAGACTGAGAAAGCCGAGAAAAATTGTCTCCTGCAACCCGTTCCCTCGGTGCTAGATGAACGAACGTCTCTGTACCTGCTCAGTTCTGAGAGATAAGTGTGTGTGAAAGCCGTCCTTCAACTAGCTTGTAGGGAACACAAAGTTTCTTTTCAGTTGCAAACTCCATTCCATACATATATATGGGGAGGTACTAGCTCCAACTCGGTTTTACAGTGAAAACTGCAGGAACATCAAACCGGCACTAGGAAACAGACTGAGAATACAGAGAAAAATTGTCTTCTGCAACCCGTTTCCTCGGTGCTAGATGAACGAACGTCTCTGTACCTGCTCAGTTCTGAAAGATAAGTGTGTGTGAAAGCCGTCCTTCACCTAGCTTGTTGGGAACACAAAGTTTCTTTTCAGTTGCAAACTCCATTCCATACATATATATGGGGAGGAACTAGCTCCAACTCGGTTTTACAGTGAAAACTGCAGGAACATCAAACCGGCACTAGGAAACAGACTGAGAATGCAGAGAAAAAGTGTCTCCTGCAACCCGTTCCCTCGGTGCTAGATGAACGAACGTCTCTGTACCTGCTCAGTTCTGAGAGTTAAGTGTGTGTGAAAGCCGAACTTCACCTAGCTTGTTGGGAACACAAAGTTTCTTTTCAGTTGCAAACTCCATTCCATACATATATATGGGGAGGAACTAGCTCCAACTCGGTTTTACAGTGAAAACTGCAGGAATTTCAAACCGGAACTAGGAAACAGACTTAGAATGCAGAGAAAAAGTGTCTCCTGCAACCCGTTCCCTTGGTGCTAAATAAACAAACGTCTCCGTACCTGCTCAGTTCTGAGAGATAAGTGTGTGTGAAAGCCGTCCTTCACCTAGCTTGTTGGGAACACAAAGTTTCTTTTCAGTTGCAAACCCCATTCCATACATATATACGGGAAGGAACGAGCTCCAACTCTGTTTTACAGTGAAAACTGCAGGAACTTCAAACCGGCACTAGGAAGCAGACTTAGAATGCAGAGAAAAAGTGTCTCCTGCAACCCGTTCCCTCGGTGCTAGATGAACGAACGACTCTGTACCTGCTCAGTCCTGAGAGATAATTGTGTGTGAAAGCCGTCCTTCACCTAGCTTGTTGGGAACACAAAGTTTCTTTTCAGTTGCAAACTCCATTCCATACATATATACGGGAAGGGACTATCTCCAAATCGGTTTTACAGTGAAAACTGCAGGATCTTCAAACCGGCACTAGGAAACAGACTGAGAATGCAGAGAAAAAGTGTCTCCTGCAACCCGTTCCCTCGGTGCTAGATGAACGAACGTCTCTGTACCTGCTCAGTTCTGAGAGATAAGTGTGTGTGAAAGCCGACCTTCACCTAGCTTGTTGGGAACACAAAGTTTCTTTTCAGTTGCAAACTCCATTCCATACATATATATGGGGAGGAACTAGCTCCAACTCGGTTTTACAGTGAAAACTGCAGGAACTTCAAACCGGCACTAGGAAACAGACTTAGAATTCAGAGAAAAAGTGTCTCCTGCAACCCGATCCCTTGGTGCTAAATGAACAAACGTCTCCGTACCTGCTAAGTTCTGAGAGATAAGTGTGTGTGAAAGCCGTCCTTCACCTAGCTTGTTGGGAACACAAAGTTTCTTTTCAGTTGCAAACTCCATTCCATACATATATACTGGAAGGAACTAGCTCCAAATCGCTTATACAGTGAAAACTGCAGGAACTTTAAACCGGCACTGGGAAACAGACTGAGGTAGCAGAGAAAAAGTGTCTCCTGCAACCCGTTCCCTAAGTGCTAGATAAACGAAAGTCTCTCCACCAGCTCAGTTCTGAGAGATAAGTGTGTGTGAAAGCCGTCCTTCACCTAGCTTGTTGGGAACACAAAGTTTCTTTTCAGTTGCAAACTCCATTCCATATATATAAATGGTTAGGTACTAGCTCCAACTCGGTTTTATTGTGAAAACTGCAGGAACTTCAAACCGGCACTAGGAAACAGACTGAGAAAGCAGAGAAAAATTGTCTCCTGCAACCCGTTCCCTCGGTGCTAGTTGAACGAACGTCTCTGTACCTGCTCAGTTCTGAGAGATATGTGTGTGTGAAAGCCGTCCTTCAACTAGCTTGTTGGGAACACAAAGTTTCTTTTCAGTTGCAAACTCCATTCCATACATATATATGGGGAGGTACTAGCTCCAACTCGGTTTTACAGTGAAAACTGCAGGAACATCAAACCGGCACTAGGAAACAGACTGAGAAAACTGAGAAAAATTGTCTTATGCAACCCGTTCCCTCGGTGCTAGATGAACGAACGTCTCTGTACCTGCTCAGTTCTGAAAGATAAGTGTGTGTGAAAGCCGTTCTTCACCTAGCTTGTTGGGAACACAAAGTTTCTTTTCAGTTGCAAACTCCATTCCATATATATAAATGGGTAGGTACTAGCTCCAACTCGGTTTTATTGTGAAAACTGCAGGAACTTCAAACCGGCACTAGGAAACAGACTGAGAAAGCAGAGAAAAATTGTCTCCTGCAACCCGTTCCCTCGGTGCTAGATGAACGAACGTCTCTGTACCTGCTCAGTTCTGAGAGATATGTGTGTGTGAAAGCCGTCCTTCAACTAGCTTGTTGGGAACACAAAGTTTCTTTTCAGTTGCAAACTCCATTCCATACATATATATGGGGAGGTACTAGCTCCAACTCGGTTTTACAGTGAAAACTGCAGGAACATCAAACCGGCACTAGGAAACAGACTGAGAAAACTGAGAATAATTGTCTTATGCAACCCGTTCCCTCGGTGCTAGATGAACGAACGTCTCTGTACCTGCTCAGTTCTGAAAGATAAGTGTGTGTGAAAGCCGTTCTTCACCTAGCTTGTTGGGAACACAAAGTTTCTTTTCAGTTGCAAACTCCATTCCATACATATATATGGGGAGGAACTAGCTCCAACTCGGTTTTACAGTGAAAACTGCAGGAACTTCAAACCGGCACTAGGAAACAGACTGAGAATGCAGAGAAAAAGTGTCTCCTGCAATCCGTTCCCTCGGTGCTAGATGAACGAACGTCTCTGTACCTGCTCAGTTCTGAGAGATAAGTGTGTGTGAAAGCCGAACTTCACCTAGCTTGTTGGGAACACAAAGTTTCTTTTCAGTTGCAAACTCCATTCCATACATATATATGGGGAGGAACTAGCTCCAACTCGGTTTTACAGTGAAAACTGCAGGAATTTCAAACCGGCACTAGGAAACAGACTTAGAATGCAGAGAGAAAGTGTCTCCTGCAACCCGTTCCCTTGGTGCTAAATGAACAAACGTCTCCGTACCTGCTCAGTTCTGAGAGATAAGTGTGTGTGAAAGCCGTCCTTCACCTAGCTTGTTGGGAACACAAAGTTTCTTTTCAGTTGCAAACCCCATTCCATACATATATACGGGAAGGAACGAGCTCCAACTCTGTTTTACAGTGAAAACTGCAGGAACTTCAAACCGGCACTAGGAAACAGACTTAGAATGCAGAGAAAAAGTGTCTCCTGCAACCCGTTCCCTTGGTGCTAAATGAACAAACGTCTCCGTACCTGCTCAGTTCTGAGAGATAAGTGTGTGTGAAAGCCGTCCTTCACCTAGCTTGTTGGGAACACAAAGTTTCTTTTCAGTTGCAAACTCCATTCCTTACATATAAATGGATAGGTACTAGCTCCAACTCGGTTTTACAGTGAAAACTGCAGGAACTTCAAACCGGCACTAGGAAACAGACTGAGAAAGCAGAGAAAAATTATCTCCTGCAACCCGTTCCCTCGGTGCTAGATGAACGAACGTCTCTGTACCTGCTCAGTTCTGAGAGATAAGTGTGTGTGAAAGCCGTCCTTCACCTAGCTTGTTGGGAACACATAGTTTCTTTTCAGTTGCAAACTCCATTCCATACAAATATATGGGGAGGTACTAGCTCCAATTCGGTTTTACAGTGAAAACTGCAGGAACTTCAAACCGGCGCTAGGAAACAGACTGAGAATGCAGGGAAAAATTGTCTTCTGCAACCCGTTCCCTCGGTGCTAGATGAACGAACGTCTCTGTACCTGCTCAGTTCTGAGAGATAAGTGTGTGTGAAAGCCGTCCTTCAGCTAGCATGTTGGGAACACAAAGTTTCTTTTCAGTTGCAAACTCCATTCCACACATATATATGGGGAGGAACTAGCTCCAACCCGGTTTTACAGTGAAAACTGCAGGAACTTCAAACCGGCACTAGGAAACAGACTGAGAATGCAGAGAAAAAGTGTCTCCTGCATTCCGTTCCCTCGGTGCTAGATGAACGAACGTCTCTGTACCTGCTCAGTTCTGAGAGATAAGTGTGTGTGAAAGCCGAACTTCACCTAGCTTGTTGGGAACACAAAGTTTCTTTTCAGTTGCAAACTCCATTCCATACATATATATGGGGAGGAACTAGCTCCAACTCGGTTTTACAGTGAAAACTGCAGGAACTTCAAACCGGCACTAGGAAACAGACTTAGAATGCAGAGAAAAAGTGTCTCCTGTAACCCGTTCCCTTGGTGCTAAATGAACAAACGTCTCCGTACCTGCTCAGTTCTGAGAGATAAGTATGTGTGAAAGCCGTCCTTCACCTAGCTTGTTGGGAACACAAAGTTTCTTTTCAGTTGCAAACTCTATTCCTTACATATAAATGGATAGGTACTAGCTCCAACTCGGTTTTACAGTGAAAACTGCAGGAACTTCAAACCGGCACTAGGAAACAGACTGAGAAAGCAGAGAAAAATTATCTCCTGCAACCCGTTCCCTCGGTGCTAGATGAACGAACGTCTCTGTACCTGCTCAGTTCTGAGAGATAAGTGTGTGTGAAAGCCGTCCTTCAGCTAACTTGTTGGGAACACAAAGTTTCTTTTCAGTTGCAAACTCCATTCCATACATGTAAATGGGTAGGTACTAGCTCCAACTCGGTTTTACAGTGAAAACTGCAGGAACTTCAAACCGGCACAAGGAAACAGACTGAGGTAGCAGAGAAAAAGTGTCTCCTGCAACCCGTTCCCTAAGTGCTAGATAAACGAAAGTCTCTCCACCAGCTCAGTTCTGAGAGATAAGTGTGTGTGAAAGCCGTCCTTCACCTAGCTTGTTGGGAACACAAAGTTTCTTTTCAGTTGCAAACTCCATTCCATATATATAAATGGTTAGGTACTAGCTCCAACTCGGTTTTATAGTGAAAACTGCAGGAACTTCATACCGGCACTAGGAAACAGACTGAGAAAGCAGAGAAAAATTGTCTCCTGCAACCCGTTCCCTCGGTGCTAGATGAACGAACGTCTCTGTACCTGCTCAGTTCTGAGAGATAAGTGTGTGTGAAAGCCGTCCTTCAACTAGCTTGTAGGGAACACAAAGTTTCTTTTCAGTTGCAAACTCCATTCCATACATATATATGGGGAGGTACTAGCTCCAACTCGGTTTTACAGTGAAAACTGCAGGAACATCAAACCGGCACTAGGAAACAGACTGAGAATACAGAGAAAAATTGTCTTCTGCAACCCGTTTCCTCGGTGCTAGATGAACGAACGTCTCTGTACCTGCTCAGTTCTGAAAGATAAGTGTGTGTGAAAGCCGTCCTTCACCTAGCTTGTTGGGAACACAAAGTTTCTTTTCAGTTGCAAACTCCATTCCATACATATATATGGGGAGGAACTAGCTCCAACTCGGTTTTACAGTGAAAACTGCAGGAACATCAAACCGGCACTAGGAAACAGACTGAGAATGCAGAGAAAAAGTGTCTCCTGCAACCCGTTCCCTCGGTGCTAGATGAACGAACGTCTCTGTACCTGCTCAGTTCTGAGAGTTAAGTGTGTGTGAAAGCCGACCTTCACCTAGCTTGTTGGGAACACAAAGTTTCTTTTCAGTTGCAAACTCCATTCCATACATATATATGGGGAGGAACTAGCTCCAACTCGGTTTTACAGTGAAAACTGCAGGAATTTCAAACCGGAACTAGGAAACAGACTTAGAATGCAGAGAGAAAGTGTCTCCTGCAACCCGTTCCCTTGGTGCTAAATAAACAAACGTCTCCGTACCTGCTCAGTTCTGAGAGATAACTGTGTGTGAAAGCCGTCCTTCACCTAGCTTGTTGGGAACACAAAGTTTCTTTTCAGTTGCAAACCCCATTCCATACATGTATACGGGAAGGAACGAGCTCCAACTCTGTTTTACAGTGAAAACTGCAGGAACTTCAAACCGGCACTAGGAAGCAGACTTAGAATGCAGAGAAAAAGTGTCTCCTGCAACCCGTTCCCTCGGTGCTAGATGAACGAACGACTCTGTACCTGCTCAGTCCTGAGAGATAATTGTGTGTGAAAGCCGTCCTTCACCTAGCTTGTTGGGAACACAAAGTTTCTTTTCAGTTGCAAACTCCATTCCATACATATATACGGGAAGGGACTATCTCCAAATCGGTTTTACAGTGAAAACTGCAGGATCTTCAAACCGGCACTAGGAAACAGACTGAGAATGCAGAGAAAAAGTGTCTCCTGCAACCCGTTCCCTCGGTGCTAGATGAACGAACGTCTCTGTACCTGCTCAGTTCTGAGAGATAAGTGTGTGTGAAAGCCGAACTTCACCTAGCTTGTTGGGAACACAAAGTTTCTTTTCAGTTGCAAACTCCATTCCATACATATATATGGGGAGGAACTAGCTCCAACTCGGTTTTACAGTGAAAACTGCAGGAACTTCAAACCGGCACTAGGAAACAGACTTAGAATTCAGAGAAAAAGTGTCTCCTGCAACCCGATCCCTTGGTGCTAAATGAACAAACGTCTCCGTACCTGCTAAGTTCTGAGAGATAAGTGTGTGTGAAAGCCGTCCTTCACCTAGCTTGTTGGGAATACAAAGTTTCTTTTCAGTTGCAAACTCCATTCCATACATATATACTGGAAGGAACTAGCTCCAAATCGCTTATACAGTGAAAACTGCAGGAACTTTAAACCGGCACTGGGAAACAGACTGAGGTAGCAGAGAAAAAGTGTCTCCTGCAACCCGTTCCCTAAGTGCTAGATAAACGAAAGTCTCTCCACCAGCTCAGTTCTGAGAGATAAGTGTGTGTGAAAGCCGTCCTTCACCTAGCTTGTTGGGAACACAAAGTTTCTTTTCAGTTGCAAACTCCATTCCATATATATAAATGGGTAGGTACTAGCTCCAACTCGGTTTTATTGTGAAAACTGCAGGAACTTCAAACCGGCACTAGGAAACAGACTGAGAAAGCAGAGAAAAATTGTCTCCTGCAACCCGTTCCCTCGGTGCTAGATGAACGAACGTCTCTGTACCTGCTCAGTTCTGAGAGATATGTGTGTGTGAAAGCCGTCCTTCAACTAGCTTGTTGGGAACACAAAGTTTCTTTTCAGTTGCAAACTCCATTCCATACATATATATGGGGAGGTACTAGCTCCAACTCGGTTTTACAGTGAAAACTGCAGGAACATCAAACCGGCACTAGGAAACAGACTGAGAAAACTGAGAAAAATTGTCTTATGCAACCCGTTCCCTCGGTGCTAGATGAACGAACGTCTCTGTACCTGCTCAGTTCTGAAAGATAAGTGTGTGTGAAAGCCGTTCTTCACCTAGCTTGTTGGGAACACAAAGTTTCTTTTCAGTTGCAAACTCCATTCCATATATATAAATGGGTAGGTACTAGCTCCAACTCGGTTTTATTGTGAAAACTGCAGGAACTTCAAACCGGCACTAGGAAACAGACTGAGAAAGCAGAGAAAAATTGTCTCCTGCAATCCGTTCCCTCGGTGCTAGATGAACGAACGTCTCTGTACCTGCTCAGTTCTGAGAGATAAGTGTGTGTGAAAGCCGAACTTCACCTAGCTTGTTGGGAACACAAAGTTTCTTTTCAGTTGCAAACTCCATTCCATACATATATATGGGGAGGAACTAGCTCCAACTCGGTTTTACAGTGAAAACTGCAGGAATTTCAAACCGGCACTAGGAAACAGACTTAGAATGCAGAGAGAAAGTGTCTCCTGCAACCCGTTCCCTTGGTGCTAAATGAACAAACGTCTCCGTACCTGCTCAGTTCTGAGAGATAAGTGTGTGTGAAAGCCGTCCTTCACCTAGCTTGTTGGGAACACAAAGTTTCTTTTCAGTTGCAAACCCCATTCCATACATATATACGGGAAGGAACGAGCTCCAACTCTGTTTTACAGTGAAAACTGCAGGAACTTCAAACCGGCACTAGGAAGCAGACTTAGAATGCAGAGAAAAAGTGTCTCCTGCAACCCGTTCCCTCGGTGCTAGATGAACGAACGACTCTGTACCTGCTCAGTCCTGAGAGATAATTGTGTGTGAAAGCCGTCCTTCACCTAGCTTGTTGGGAACACAAAGTTTCTTTTCAGTTGCAAACTCCATTCCATACATATATACGGGAAGGGACTAGCTCCAAATCGGTTTTACAGTGAAAACTGCAGGATCTTCAAACCGGCACTAGGAAACAGACTGAGAATGCAGAGAAAAAGTGTCTCCTGCAACCCGTTCCCTCGGTGCTAGATGAACGAACGTCTCTGTACCTGCTCAGTTCTGAGAGATAAGTGTGTGTGAAAGCCGACCTTCACCTAGCTTGTTGGGAACACAAAGTTTCTTTTCAGTTGCAAACTCCATTCCATACATATATATGGGGAGGAACTAGCTCCAACTCGGTTTTACAGTGAAAACTGCAGGAATTTCAAACCGGCACTATGAAACAGACTTAGAATGCAGAGAAAAAGTGTCTCCTGCAACCCGTTCCCTTGGTGCTAAATGAACAAACGTCTCCGTACCTGCTCAGTTCTGAGAGATAAGTGTGTGTGAAAGCCGTCCTTCACCTAGCTTGTTGGGAACACAAAGTTTCTTTTCAGTTGCAAACCCCATTCCATACATATATACGGGAAGGAACGAGCTCCAACTCTGTTTTACAGTGAAAACTGCAGGAACTTCAAACCGGCACTAGGAAGCAGACTTAGAATGCAGAGAAAAAGTGTCTCCTGCAACCCGTTCCCTCGGTGCTAGATGAACGAACGACTCTGTACCTGCTGAGTTCTGAGAGATAAGTGTGTGTGAAAGCCGACCTTCACCTAGCTTGTTGGGAACACAAAGTTTCTTTTCAGTTGCAAACTCCTTTCCATACATATATATGGGGAGGTACTAGCTCCAATTCGGTTTTACAGTGAAAACTGCAGGAACTTGAAACCGGCGCTAGGAAACAGACTGAGAATGCAGGGAAAAATTGTCTTCTGCAACCCGTTCCCTCGGTGCTAGATGAACGAACGTCTCTGTACCTGCTCAGTTCTGAGAGATAAGTGTGTGTGAAAGCCGTCCTTCAGCTAG
The DNA here is from genome assembly GCF_036321535.1 of Camelus dromedarius. NCBI lineage: Eukaryota > Metazoa > Chordata > Mammalia > Artiodactyla > Camelidae > Camelus > Camelus dromedarius. The sequence goes on along the minus strand of NC_087458.1, from coordinate 33,817,139 downwards.
CATGTTGGGAACACAAAGTTTCTTTTCAGTTGCAAACTCCATTCCACACATATATATGGGGAGGAACTAGCTCCAACCCGGTTTTACAGTGAAAACTGCAGGAACTTCAAACCGGCACTAGGAAACAGACTGAGAATGCAGAGAAAAAGTGTCTCCTGCAATCCGTTCCCTCGGTGCTAGATGAACGAACGTCTCTGTACCTGCTCAGTTCTGAGAGATAAGTGTGTGTGAAAGCCGAACTTCACCTAGCTTGTTGGGAACACAAAGTTTCTTTTCAGTTGCAAACTCCATTCCATACATATATATGGGGAGGAACTAGCTCCAACTCGGTTTTACAGTGAAAACTGCAGGAACTTCAAACCGGCACTAGGAAACAGACTTAGAATGCAGAGAAAAAGTGTCTCCTGTAACCCGTTCCCTTGGTGCTAAATGAACAAACGTCTCCGTACCTGCTCAGTTCTGAGAGATAAGTATGTGTGAAAGCCGTCCTTCACCTAGCTTGTTGGGAACACAAAGTTTCTTTTCAGTTGCAAACTCTATTCCTTACATATAAATGGATAGGTACTAGCTCCAACTCGGTTTTACAGTGAAAACTGCAGGAACTTCAAACCGGCACTAGGAAACAGACTGAGAAAGCAGAGAAAAATTATCTCCTGCAACCCGTTCCCTCGGTGCTAGATGAACGAACGTCTCTGTACCTGCTCAGTTCTGAGAGATAAGTGTGTGTGAAAGCCGTCCTTCAGCTAACTTGTTGGGAACACAAAGTTTCTTTTCAGTTGCAAACTCCATTCCATACATGTAAATGGGTAGGTACTAGCTCCAACTCGGTTTTACAGTGAAAACTGCAGGAACTTCAAACCGGCACAAGGAAACAGACTGAGGTAGCAGAGAAAAAGTGTCTCCTGCAACCCGTTCCCTAAGTGCTAGATAAACGAAAGTCTCTCCACCAGCTCAGTTCTGAGAGATAAGTGTGTGTGAAAGCCGTCCTTCACCTAGCTTGTTGGGAACACAAAGTTTCTTTTCAGTTGCAAACTCCATTCCATATATATAAATGGTTAGGTACTAGCTCCAACTCGGTTTTATAGTGAAAACTGCAGGAACTTCATACCGGCACTAGGAAACAGACTGAGAAAGCAGAGAAAAATTGTCTCCTGCAACCCGTTCCCTCGGTGCTAGATGAACGAACGTCTCTGTACCTGCTCAGTTCTGAGAGATAAGTGTGTGTGAAAGCCGTCCTTCAACTAGCTTGTAGGGAACACAAAGTTTCTTTTCAGTTGCAAACTCCATTCCATACATATATATGGGGAGGTACTAGCTCCAACTCGGTTTTACAGTGAAAACTGCAGGAACATCAAACCGGCACTAGGAAACAGACTGAGAATACAGAGAAAAATTGTCTTCTGCAACCCGTTTCCTCGGTGCTAGATGAACGAACGTCTCTGTACCTGCTCAGTTCTGAAAGATAAGTGTGTGTGAAAGCCGTCCTTCACCTAGCTTGTTGGGAACACAAAGTTTCTTTTCAGTTGCAAACTCCATTCCATACATATATATGGGGAGGAACTAGCTCCAACTCGGTTTTACAGTGAAAACTGCAGGATCTTCAAACCGGCACTAGGAAACAGACTGAGAATGCAGAGAAAAAGTGTCTCCTGCAACCCGTTCCCTCGGTGCTAGATGAACGAACGTCTCTGTACCTGCTCAGTTCTGAGAGATAAGTGTGTGTGAAAGCCGACCTTCACCTAGCTTGTTGGGAACACAAAGTTTCTTTTCAGTTGCAAACTCCATTCCATACATATATATGGGGAGGAACTAGCTCCAACTCGGTTTTACAGTGAAAACTGCAGGAACTTCAAACCGGCACTAGGAAACAGACTTAGAATTCAGAGAAAAAGTGTCTCCTGCAACCCGATCCCTTGGTGCTAAATGAACAAACGTCTCCGTACCTGCTAAGTTCTGAGAGATAAGTGTGTGTGAAAGCCGTCCTTCACCTAGCTTGTTGGGAACACAAAGTTTCTTTTCAGTTGCAAACTCCATTCCATACATATATACTGGAAGGAACTAGCTCCAAATCGCTTATACAGTGAAAACTGCAGGAACTTTAAACCGGCACTGGGAAACAGACTGAGGTAGCAGAGAAAAAGTGTCTCCTGCAACCCGTTCCCTAAGTGCTAGATAAACGAAAGTCTCTCCACCAGCTCAGTTCTGAGAGATAAGTGTGTGTGAAAGCCGTCCTTCACCTAGCTTGTTGGGAACACAAAGTTTCTTTTCAGTTGCAAACTCCATTCCATATATATAAATGGGTAGGTACTAGCTCCAACTCGGTTTTATTGTGAAAACTGCAGGAACTTCAAACCGGCACTAGGAAACAGACTGAGAAAGCAGAGAAAAATTGTCTCCTGCAACCCGTTCCCTCGGTGCTAGATGAACGAACGTCTCTGTACCTGCTCAGTTCTGAGAGATATGTGTGTGTGAAAGCCGTCCTTCAACTAGCTTGTTGGGAACACAAAGTTTCTTTTCAGTTGCAAACTCCATTCCATACATATATATGGGGAGGTACTAGCTCCAACTCGGTTTTACAGTGAAAACTGCAGGAACATCAAACCGGCACTAGGAAACAGACTGAGAAAACTGAGAAAAATTGTCTTATGCAACCCGTTCCCTCGGTGCTAGATGAACGAACGTCTCTGTACCTGCTCAGTTCTGAAAGATAAGTGTGTGTGAAAGCCGTTCTTCACCTAGCTTGTTGGGAACACAAAGTTTCTTTTCAGTTGCAAACTCCATTCCATACATATATATGGGGAGGAACTAGCTCCAACTCGGTTTTACAGTGAAAACTGCAGGAACTTCAAACCGGCACTAGGAAACAGACTGAGAATGCAGAGAAAAAGTGTCTCCTGCAATCCGTTCCCTCGGTGCTAGATGAACGAACGTCTCTGTACCTGCTCAGTTCTGAGAGATAAGTGTGTGTGAAAGCCGAACTTCAGCTAGCTTGTTGGGAACACAAAGTTTCTTTTCAGTTGCAAACTCCATTCCATACATATATATGGGGAGGAACTAGCTCCAACTCGGTTTTACAGTGAAAACTGCAGGAATTTCAAACCGGCACTAGGAAACAGACTTAGAATGCAGAGAGAAAGTGTCTCCTGCAACCCGTTCCCTTGGTGCTAAATGAACAAACGTCTCCGTACCTGCTCAGTTCTGAGAGATAAGTGTGTGTGAAAGCCGTCCTTCACCTAGCTTGTTGGGAACACAAAGTTTCTTTTCAGTTGCAAACCCCATTCCATACATATATACGGGAAGGAACGAGCTCCAACTCTGTTTTACAGTGAAAACTGCAGGAACTTCAAACCGGCACTAGGAAGCAGACTTAGAATGCAGAGAAAAAGTGTCTCCTGCAACCCGTTCCCTCGGTGCTAGATGAACGAACGACTCTGTACCTGCTCAGTCCTGAGAGATAATTGTGTGTGAAAGCCGTCCTTCACCTAGCTTGTTGGGAACACAAAGTTTCTTTTCAGTTGCAAACCCCATTCCATACATATATACGGGAAGGGACTAGCTCCAAATCGGTTTTAAAGTGAAAACTGCAGGATCTTCAAACCGGCACTAGGAAACAGACTGAGAATGCAGAGAAAAAGTGTCTCCTGCAACCCGTTCCCTCGGTGCTAGATGAACGAACGTCTCTGTACCTGCTCAGTTCTGAGAGATAAGTGTGTGTGAAAGCCGACCTTCACCTAGCTTGTTGGGAACACAAAGTTTCTTTTCAGTTGCAAACTCCATTCCATACATATATATGGGGAGGAACTAGCTCCAACTCGGTTTTACAGTGAAAACTGCAGGAATTTCAAACCAGCACTATGAAACAGACTTAGAATGCAGAGAAAAAGTGTCTCCTGCAACCCGTTCCCTTGGTGCTAAATGAACAAACGTCTCCGTACCTGCTCAGTTCTGAGAGATAAGTGTGTGTGAAAGCCGTCCTTCACCTAGCTTGTTGGGAACACAAAGTTTCTTTTCAGTTGCAAACCCCATTCCATACATATATACGGGAAGGAACGAGCTCCAACTCTGTTTTACAGTGAAAACTGCAGGAACTTCAAACCGGCACTAGGAAGCAGACTTAGAATGCAGAGAAAAAGTGTCTCCTGCAACCCGTTCCCTCGGTGCTAGATGAACGAACGACTCTGTACCTGCTCAGTTCTGAGAGATAAGTGTGTGTGAAAGCCGACCTTCACCTAGCTTGTTGGGAACACAAAGTTTCTTTTCAGTTGCAAACTCCTTTCCATACATATATATGGGGAGGAACTAGCTCCAACACGGTTTTACAGTGAAAACTGCAGGAACTTCAAACCGGCACTAGGAAACAGACTTAGAATGCAGAGAAAAAGTGTCTCCTGCAACCCGTTCCCTTGGTGCTAAATGAACAAACGTCTCCGTACCTGCTCAGTTCTGAGAGATAAGTGTGTGTGAAAGCCGTCCTTCACCTAGCTTGTTGGGAACACAAAGTTTCTTTTCAGTTGCAAACTCCATTCCTTACATATAAATGGATAGGTACTAGCTCCAACTCGGTTTTACAGTGAAAACTGCAGGAACTTCAAACCGGCACTAGGAAACAGACTGAGAAAGCAGAGAAAAATTGTCTCCTGCAACCCGTTCCCTCGGTGCTAGATGAACGAAAGTCTCTGTACCTGCTCAGTTCTGAGAGATAAGTGTGTGTGAAAGCCGTCCTTCACCTAGCTTGTTGGGAACACAAAGTTTCTTTTCAGTCGCAAACTCCATTCCATACATGTAAATGGGTAGGTACTAGCTCCAACTCGGTTTTACAGTGAAAACTGCAGGAACTTCAAACCGGCACAAGGAAACAGACTGAGAAAGCAGAGAAAAATTGTCTCCTGCAACCCGTTCCCACGGGGCTAGATGAACGAACGTCTCTGTACCTGCTCAGTTCTGAGAGATAAGTGTGTGTGAAAGCCGTCCTTCACATAGATTGTTATGAACACAAAGTTTCTTTTCAGTTGCAAACTCCATTCCATACAAATATATGGGGAGTTACGAGCTCCAACTCGGCTTTACAGTGAAAACTGCAGGAACTTCAAACCGGCACTAGGAAACAGACTGAGAAAGCAGAGAAAAATTGTCTCCTGCAACCCGTTCCCTCGGTGCTAGATGAACGAACGTCTCTGTACCTGCTCAGTTCTGAGAGATAAGTGTGTGTGAAAGCCGTCCTTCACCTAGCTTGTTGGGAACACAAAGTTTCTTTTCAGTTTCAATCTCCATTCCATACATATAAATGGGTAGGTACTAGCTCCAACTCGGTTTTACAGTGAAAACTGCACGAACTTCCAACCGGCACAAGGAAACAGACTGAGAAAGCAGAGAAATATTGTCTACTGTAACCCGTTCCCACGGTGCTAGATGAACGAACGTCTCTGTACCTGCTGAGTTCTGAGAGATAAGTGTGTGTGAAAGCCGAACTTCACCTAGCTTGTTGGGAACACAAAGTTTCTTTTCAGTTGCAAACTCCATTCCATACATATATATGGGGAGGAACTAGCTCCAACTCGGTTTTACAGTGAAAACTGCAGGAATTTCAAACCGGCACTAGGAAACAGACTTAGAATGCAGAGAAAAAGTGTCTCCTGCAACCCGTTCCCTTGGTGCTAAATGAACAAACGTCTCCGTACCTGCTCAGTTCTGAGTGATAAGTGTGTGTGAAAGCCGTCCTTCACCTAGCTTGTTGGGAACACAAAGTTTCTTTTCAGTTGCAAACCCCATTCCATACATATATACGGGAAGGAACGAGCTCCAACTCTGTTTTACAGTGAAAACTGCAGGAACTTCAAACCGGCAATAGGAAGTAGACTTAGAATGCAGAGAAAAAGTGTCTCCTGCAACCCGTTCCCTCGGTGCTAAATGAACGAACGACTCTGTACCTGCTCAGTCCTGAGAGATAATTGTGTGTGAAAGCCGTCCTTCACCTAGCTTGTTGGGAACACAAAGTTTCTTTTCAGTTGCAAACTCCATTCCATACATATATATGGGGAGGAACTAGCTCCAACACGGTTTTACAGTGAAAACTGCAGGAACTTCAAACCGGCACTAGGAAACAGACTTAGAATGCAGAGAAAAAGTGTCTCCTGCAACCCGTTCCCTTGGTGCTAAATGAACAAACGTCTCCGTACCTGCTCAGTTCTGAGAGATAAGTGTGTGTGAAAGCCGTCCTTCACCTAGCTTGTTGGGAACACAAAGTTTCTTTTCAGTTGCAAACTCCATTCCTTACATATAAATGGATAGGTACTAGCTCCAACACGGTTTTTCAGTGAAAACTGCAGGAACTTCAAACCGGCACTAGGAAACAGACTGAGAAAGCAGAGAAAAATTGGCTCCTGCAACCCGTTCCCTCGGTGCTAGATGAACGAACGTCTCTGTACCTGCTCAGTTCTGAGAGATAAGTGTGTGTGAAAGCCGTCCTTCACCTAGCTTGTTGGGAACACAAAGTTTCTTTTCATTTGCAAACTCCATTCTATACATGTAAATGGGTAGGTACTAGCTCCAACTCGGTTTTACAGTGAAAACTGCAGGAACTTCAAACTGGCACAAGGAAACAGACTGAGAAAGCAGAGAAAAATTGTCTCCTGCAACCCGTTCCCACGGTGCTAGATGAACGAACGTCTCTGTACCTGCTCAGTTCTGAGAGATAAGTGTGTGTGAAAGCCGTCCTTCACATAGATTGTTATGAACACAAAGTTTCTTTTCAGTTGCAAACTCCATTCCATACAAATATATGGGGAGTTACTAGCTCCAACTCGGCTTTACAGTGAAAACTGCAGGAACTTCAAACCGGCACTAGGAAACAGACTGAGAAAGCAGAGAAAAATTGTCTCCTGCAACCCGTTCCCTCGGTGCTAGATGAACGAACGTCTCTGTACCTGCTCAGTTCTGAGAGATAAGTGTGTGTGAAAGCCGTCCTTCACCTAGCTTGTTGGGAACACAAAGTTTCTTTTCAGTTTCAAACTCCATTCCATACATATAAATGGGTAGGTACTACCTCCAACTCGGTTTTACAGTGAAAACTGCAGGAACTTCAAACCGGCACAAGGAAACAGACTGAGAAAGCAGAGAAATATTGTCTACTGTAACCCGTTCCCTCGGTGCTAGATGAACGAACGTCTCTGTACCTGCTGAGTTCTGAGAGATAAGTGTGTGTGAAAGCCGAACTTCACCTAGCTTGTTGGGAACACAAAGTTTCTTTTCAGTTGCAAACTCCATTCCATACATATATATGGGGAGGAACGAGCTCCAACTCGGTTTTACAGTGAAAACTGCAGGAATTTCAAACCGGCACTAGGAAACAGACTTAGAATGCAGAGAAAAAGTGTCTCCTGCAACCCGTTCCCTTGGTGCTAAATGAACAAACGTCTCCGTACCTGCTCAGTTCTGAGAGATAAGTGTGTGTGAAAGCCGTCCTTCACCTAGCTTGTTGGGAACACAAAGTTTCTTTTCACTTGCAAACCCCATTCCATACATATATACGGGAAGGAACGAGCTCCAACTCTGTTTTACAGTGAAAACTGCAGGAACTTCAAACCGGCACTAGGAAGAAGACTTAGAATGCAGAGAAAAAGTGTCTCCTGCAACCCTTTCCCTCGGTGCTAGATGAACGAACGACTCTGTACCTGCTCAGTCCTGAGAGATAATTGTGTGTGAAAGCCGTCCTTCACCTAGCTTGTTGGGAACACAAAGTTTCTTTTCAGTTGCAAACTCCATTCCATACATATATACGGGAAGGGACTAGCTCCAAATCGGTTTTACAGTGAAAACTGCAGGATCTTCAAACCGGCACTAGGAAACAGACTGAGAATGCAGAGAAAAAGTGTCTCCTGCAACCCGTTCCCTCGGTGCTAGATGAACGAACGTCTCTGTACCTGCTCAGTTCTGAGAGATAAGTGTGTGTGAAAGCCGACCTTCACCTAGCTTGTTGGGAACACAAAGTTTCTTTTAAGTTGCAAACTCCATTCCATACATATATATGGGGAGGAACTAGCTCCAACACGGTTTTACAGTGAAAACTGCAGGAACTTCAAACCGGCACTAGGAAATAGACTTAGAATGCAAAGAAAAAGTGTCTCCTGCAACCCGTTCCCTTGGTGCTAAATGAACAAACGTCTCCGTACCTACTCAGTTCTGAGAGATAAGTGTGTGTGAAAGCCGTCCTTCACCTAGCTTGTTGGGAACACAAAGTTTCTTTTCAGTTGCAAACTCCATTCCATACATATATACTGGAAGGAACTAGCTCCAACTAGCTTTTACAGTGAAAACTGCAGGAACTTCAAACCAGCACTGGGAAACAGACTGAGGTAGCAGAGAAAAAGTGTCTCCTGCAACCCGTTCCCTAAGTGCTAGATAAACGAAAGTCTCTCCACTAGCTCAGTTCTGAGAGATAAGTGTGTGTGAAAGCCGTCCTTCAACTACCTTGTTGGGAACACAAAGTTTCTTTTCAGTTGCAAACTCCATTCCATACATATATATGGGGAGGTTCTAGCTCCAACTCGGTTTTACAGTGAAAACTGCAGGAACATCAAACCGGCACTAGGAAACAGACTGAGAAAACAGAGAAAAATTGTCTTCTGCAAACCGTTCCCTCGGTGCTAGATGAACGAACGTCTCTGTACCTGCTCAGTTCTGAGAGATAAGTGTGTGTGAAAGCCGTCCTTCACCTAGCTTGTTGGGAACACAAAGTTTCTTTTCAGTTGCAAACTCCATTCCATACATATATATGGGAAGGAACTAGCTCCAACTCGGTTTTACAGTGAAAACTGCAGGAACTTCAAACCGGCACTAGGAAACAGACTGAGAATGCAGAGAAAAAGTTTCTCCTGCAATCCGTTCCCTCGGTGCTAGATGAACGAAAGTCTCTGTACCTGCTCAGTTCTGAGAGATAAGTGTGTGTGAAACCCGACTTTCACCTAGCTTGTTGGGATCACAAAGTTTCTTTTCAGTTGCAAACTCCATTCCATACATATATATGGGGAGTAACTACCTCCAACTCGGTTTTACAGTGAAAACTGCAGGAATTTCAAACCGGGACTAGGAAACAGACTTAGAATGCAGAGAAAAAGTGTCTCCTGCAACCCGTTCCCTTGGTTCTAAATGAACAAACGTCCCCGTACCTGCTCAGTTCTGAGAGATAAGTGTGTGTGAAAGCCGTCCTTCACCTAGCTTGTTGGGAACACAAAGTTTCTTTTCAGTTGCAAACACCATTCCATACATATAAATGGGTAGGTACTAGCTCCAACTCGGTTTTACAGTGAAAACTGCAGGAACTTCAAACCGGCACTAGGAAACAGACTGAGAAAGCCGAGAAAAATTGTTTCCTGCAACCCGTTCCCTCGGTGCTAGATGAACGAACGTCTCTGTACCTGTTCAGTTCTGAGAGATAAGTGTGTGTGAAAGCCGTCCTTCACCTAACTTGTTGGGAACACAAAGATTCTTTTCAGTTGCAAACTCCATTCCATACATATATACGGGAAGGAATGAGCTCCAACTCTGTTTTACAGTGAAAACTGCAGGAACTTCAAACTGGCACTAGGAAGCAGACTTAGAATGCAGAGAAAAACTGTCTCCTGCAACCCGTTCCCTCGGTGCTAGATGAACGAACGACTCTGTACCTGCTCAGTCCTGAGAGATAATTGTGTGTGAAAGCCGTCCTTCACCTAGCTTGTTGGGAACACAAAGTTTCTTTTCAGTTGCAAACTCCATTCCATACATATATACGGGAAGGGACTAGCTCCAAATCGGTTTTACAGTGAAAACTGCAGGATCTTCAAACCGGCACTAGGAAACAGACTGAGAATGCAGAGAAAAAGTGTCTCCTGCAACCCGTTCCCTCGGTGCTAGATGAAAGAAAGTCTCTGTACCTGCTCAGTTCTGAGAGATAATTGTGTGTGAAAGCCGTCCTTCACTTAGCTTGTTGGGAACACAAAGTTTCTTTTCAGTTGAAAACTCCATTCCATACATATATACGGGAAGGAACTAGCTCCAACTCGGTTTTACAGTGAAAACTGCAGGAACTTCATACCGGCACTAGGAAGCAGACTGAGAAAGCAGAGAAAAATTGTCTCCTGCAACCCGTTCCCTCGGTGCTAGATGAACGAACGTCTCTGTACCTGCTCAGTTCTGAGAGATAAGTGTGTGTGAAAGCCGTCCTTCACCTAGCTTGTTGGGAACACAAAGTTTCTTTTCAGTTGCAAACTCCATTCCATACATATAAATGAGTAGGAAGTAGCTCCAACTCGCTTTTACAGTGAAAACTGCAGGAACTTCAAACCGGCACTAGGAAACAGACTGAGAATGCAGAGAAAAAGTGTCTCCTGCAACCCGTTCCCTCGGTGCTAGATGAAAGAACGTCTCTGTACCTGCTCAGTTCTGAGAGATGATTGTGTGTGAAAGCCGTCCTTCACTTAGCTTGTTGGGAACACAAAGTTTCTTTTCAGTTGCAAACCCCATTCCATACATATATACGGGAAGGAACTAGCTCCAACTCGGTTTTACAGTGAAAACTGCAGGAACTTCAAGCCGGCACTAGGAAACAAACTGAGAATGCAGAGTAAAAGTGTCTCCTGCAACCCGTTCCCTTGGTGCTAGATGAACGAACGTCTCTGTACCTGCTCAGTTCTGAGAGATAAGTGTGTGTGAAAGCCGTCCTTCACCTAGCTTGTTGGGAACACAAAGTTTCTTTTCAGTTGCAAACTCCATTCTATACAAATATATGGGGAGGTACCAGCTCCAACTCGGTTTTACAGTAAAAACTGCAGGAACTTCAAAACGGCGCTAGGAAACAGAATTAAAATGCAGAGAAAAAGTGTCTCCTGCAACACGTTCCCTTGGTGCTAAATGAACAAACTTCTCCGTATCTGCTAAGTTCTGAGAGATAAATGTGTGTGAAAGCCGTCCTTCACCTAGCTTGTTGGGAACACAAAGTTTCTTTTCAGTTGCAAACTCCATTCCATACATATATACGGGAAGGAACTAGCTCCAACTCGGTTTTACAGTGAAAACTGCAGGAACTTCATACCGGCACTAGGAAACAGACTGAGGTAGCAGAGAAAAAGTGTCTCCTGCAACCCGTTCCCTTAGTGCTAGATAAACGAAAGTCTCTCCACTTGCTCAGTTCTGAGAGATAAGTGGGTGTGAAAGCCGTCCTTCACCTAGCTTGTTGGGAACACAAAGTTTCTTTTCAGTTGCAAACTCCATTCCATACATATAAATGAGTAGTAACTAGCTCCAACTCGGTTTTACAGTGAAAACTGCAGGAACTTCAAACCGGCACTAGGAAACAGACTGAGAAAGCAGAGAAAAAGTGTCTCCTGCAACCCTTTCCCTCGGTGCTAGATGAATGAACGTCTCTGTACCTGCTCAGTTCTGAGAGATAAGTGTGTGTGAAAGCCGTTATACACCTACCTTGTTGGGAGCACAAAGTTTCTTTTCTGTTGCAAACTCCATTCCATACAAATATATGGGGAGTTACAAGCTCCAAATCGGTTTTACAGAGAAAATTGCAGGAACTTCAAACCGGCACTAGGAAACAGACTGAGAATGCAGAGAAAAAGTGTCTCCTGCAACCCGTTCCCTTGGTGCTAGATGAACGAACGTCTCTGTACCTGCTCAGTTCTGAGAGATAAGTGTGTGTGAAAGCCTTCCTTCACCTAGCTTGTTTGGAACACAAAGTTTCTTTTCAGTTGCAATCTCCATTCCATACATTTATATGGGGAGTTACTAGCTCAAACTCGGTTTTACAGTGAAAACTGCAGGAACTTCCACCGTCACTAGGAAACAGACTGAAAATGCAGAGAAAAAGTGTCTCCTGCAAACCGTTCCCTTGGTGCTAGATGAACGAACGTCTCTGTACCTGCTCAGTTCTGAGGGATAAGTGTGTGTGAAAGCCGTCCTTCACCTAGCTTGTTGGGAACACAAAGTTTCTTTTCTGTTGCAAACTCCATTCCATACAAATATATGGGAATTACTAGCTCCAACTCGGTTTTAAAGTGATAACTGCAGGAACTTCAAACCGGCACTAGGAAACAGACTGAGAAAGCAGAGAAAAAGTCTCTCCTGCGACCCGTTCCCTTGGTGCTAGATGAACGAACGTCTCTGTACCTGCTCAGTTCTGAGGGATAAGTGTGTGTGAAAGCCGTCCTTCACCTAGCTTGTTGGGAACACAAAGATTCTTTTCTGTTGCAAACTCCATTCCATAAAAATATATGGGGAGTTACTAGCTCCAACTCGGTTTTACATTGAAAACTGCAAGAACTTCAAACCGGCACTAGGAAACACACTGAGAATGCAGAGAAAAAGTGTCTCCTGCAACCTGTTCCCTTGGTGCTAGATGAACGAACGTCTCTGTACCTGCTCAGTTCTGAGAGATAAGTGTGTGTGAAAGCCGTCCTTCACCTAGCTTGTTGGGAACACAAAGTTTCTTTTCTGTTGCAAACTCCATTCCATACATTTATAAGGGGATTTACTAGCTCCAACTCGGTTTTACAGTGAAAACTGCAGGAACTTCCACCGTCACTAGGAAAGAGACTGAGAATGCAGAGAAAAAGTGTCTCCTGCAAACCGTTCCCTTGGTGCTAGATAAACGAACGTCTCTCCACTTGTTCAGTTCTGAGAGATAAGTGTGTGTGAAAGCCGTCCTTCACCTAGCTTGTTGGGAACACAAAATTTCTTTTCTGTTGCAAACTCCATTCCATACAAATATATGGGGAGTTACTAGCTATAACTCGGTTTTACAGTGAAAACTGCAGGAACTTCAAACCGGCACTAGGAAACAAACTGAGAAAGCTGAGAAAAATTGCCTCCTGCAACCCGTTCCCTTGGTGCTAGATGAACGAACGTCTCTGTACCTGCTCAGTTCTGAGGGACATGTGTGTGTGAAAGCCGTCTTTCACCTAGCTTGTTGGGAACACAAAGTTTCTTTTCTGTTGCAAACTCCATTCCATACAAATATATGGGGAGTTACTAACTCCAAATCGGTTTTACAGTGAAAACTGCAGGAAGTTCAAACCGGCACTAGGAAACAGACTGAGAAAGCAGAGAAAAATTGTCTAATGCAACCCGTTCCCTCGGTGCTAGATGAACGAACGTCTCTGTACCTGCTCAGTTCTGAGAGATAAGTGTGTGTGAAAGCCGTCCTTCACCTAGCTTGTTGGGAACACAAAGTTTCTTTTCAGTTGCAAACTCCATTCCATACATATAAATGAGTAGGAACTAGCTCCAACTCGGTTTTACAGTGAAAACTGCAGGAACTTCAAACCGGCACTAGGAAACAGACTGAGAAAGCAGAGAAAAAGTGTCTCCTGCAACCCGTTCCCTTGGTGCTAGATGAACGAACGTCTCTGTACCTGCTCAGTTCTGAGAGATAAGTGTGTGTGAAAGCCGTCCTTCACCTAGCTTGTTGGGAACACAAAGTTTCTTTTCTGTTGCAAACTCCATTCCATACATTTATAAGGGGATTTACTAGGTCCAATTCGGTTTTACAGTGAAAACTGCAGGAACTTCAAACCGGCACTAGGAAACAGACTGAGAAAGCAGAGAAAAAGTCTCTCCTGCAACCCGTTCCCTTGGTGCTAGATGAACGAACGTCTCTGTACCTGCTCAGTTCTGAGGGATAAGTGTGTGTGAAAGCCGTCCTTCACCTAGCTTGTTGGGAACACAAAGTTTCTTTTCTGTTGCAAACTAAATTCCATACAAATATATGGGAATTACTAGCTCCAACTCGGTTTTAAAGTGATAACTGCAGGAACTTCAAACCGGCACTAGGAAACAGACTGAGAAAGCTGAGAAAAAGTGTTTCCTGCAACCCGTTCCCTCGGTGCTAGATGAACGAATGTCTCTGTACCTGCTCAGTTCTGAGAGATAAGTGTGTGTGAAAGCCGTTATACACCTACCTTGTTGGGAACAAAAAGTTTCTTTTCAGTTGCAAACTCCATTCCATAAATATATACGGAAAAGAACTAGCTCCAACTCGGTTTTACAGTGAAAACTGCAGGAACTTCAAACCGGCACTAGGAAACAGACTGAGAATGCAGAGAAAAATTGTCTCCTGCAACCCGTTCCCTTGGTGCTAGATGAAAGAACGTCTCTCCACTTGCTCAGTTCTGAGAGATAAGTGTGTGTGAAAGCCATCCTTCAACTAGCTTGCTGGGAACACAAAGTTTCTTTTCAGTTGCAAACTCCATTCCATACATATAAATGGGGAGGTACTAGCTCCAACTCGGTATTACAGTGAAAACTGCAGAAACTTCAAAACGGCACTAGTAAACAGACTGAGAAAGCAGAGGAAAAGTGTCTCCTGCAACCCGTTCCCTTGGTGCTAGATGAACGAACGTCTCTCCACTTGCTCAGTTCTGAGAGATAAATGTGTGTGAAAGCCGTACTTCACCTATCTTGTTGGGAACACAAAGTTTCTTTTCTGTTGCAAACTCCATTCCATACAAATATATGGGGAGTTACTAGCTCCAACTCGGTTTTACTGTGAAAACTGCAGGAACTTCAAACCGGCACTAGGAAACAGACTGAGAATGCACAGAAATAGTGTCTCCTGCAACCCGTTCCCTTAGTGCTAGATAAACGAATGTCTCTCCACTTGCTCAGTTCTGAGAGATAAGTGTGTGTGAAAGCCGTCCTTCAACTAGCTTGCTGGGAACACAAAGTTTCTTTTCAGTTGCAAACTCCATTCCATACATATATATGGGGAGGTACTAGGTCCAACTCGGTTTTACAGTGAAAACTGCAGGAACTTCAAACCGGCACTAGGAAACAGACTGAGAAAGCAGAGAAAAAGTCTCTCCTGCAACCCGTTCCCTTGGTGCTAGATGAACGAACGTCTCTGTACCTGCTCAGTTCTGAGGGATAAGTGTGTGTGAAAGCCGTCCTTCACCTAGCTTGTTGGGAACACAAAGATTCTTTTCTGTTGCAAACTCCATTCCATAAAAATATATGGGGAGTTACTAGCTCCAACTCGGTTTTACAGTGAAAACTGCAGGAACTTCAAACCGGCACTAGGAAACAGACTGAGAAAGCTGAGAAAAAGTGTCTCCTGCAACCAGTTCCCTTGGTGCTAGATGAACGAACGTCTCTGTACCTGCTCAGTTCTGAGAGATAAGTGTGTGTGAAAGCCGTCCTTCACCTAGCTTGTTGGGAACACAAAGTTTCTTTTCTGTTGCAAACTCCATTCCATACATTTATAAGGGGATTTACTAGCTCCAACTCGGTTTTACAGTGAAAACTGCAGGAACTTCCACCGTCACTAGGAAAGAGACTGAGAATGCAGAGAAAAAGTGTCTCCTGCAAACCGTTCCCTTGGTGCTAGATAAACGAACGTCTCTCCACTTGCTCAGTTCTGAGAGATAAGTGTGTGTGAAAGCCGTCCTTCACCTAGCTTGTTGGGAACACAAAATTTCTTTTCTGTTGCAAACTCCGTTCCATACAAATATATGGGGAGTTACTAGCTCCAACTCGGTTTTACAGTGAAAACTGCAGGAACTTCAAACCGGCACTAGGAAACAAACTGAGAAAGCTGAGAAAAATTGCCTCCTGCAACCCGTTCCCTTGGTGCTAGATGAACGAACGTCTCTGTACCTGCTCAGTTCTGATGGACATGTGTGTGTGAAAGCCGTCTTTCACCTAGCTTGTTGGGAACACAAAGTTTCTTTTCTGTTGCAAACTCCATTCCATACAAATATATGGGGAGTTACTAACTCCAAATCAGTTTTACATTGAAAACTGCAGGAAGTTCAAACCGGCACTAGGAAACAGACTGAGAAAGCAGAGAAAAATTGTCTAATGCAACCCGTTCCCTCGGTGCTAGATGAACGAACGTCTCTGTACCTGCTCAGTTCTGAGAGATAAGTGTGTGTGAAAGCCGTCCTTCACCTAGCTTTTTGGGAACACAAAGTTTCTTTTCAGTTGCAAACTCCATTCCATACATATAAATGGGTAGGAACTAGCTCCAACTAGGTTTTACAGTGAAAACTGCAGGAACTTCAAACCGGCACTAGGAAACAGACTGAGAAAGCAGAGAAAAAGTGTCTCCTGCAACCCGTTCCCTCGGTGCTAGATGAACGAACGTCTCTGTACCTGCTCATTTCTGAGAGATAAGTGTGTGTGAAAGCCGTCCTTCACCTAGCTTGTTGGGAGCACAAAGTTTCTTTTCTGTTGCAAACTCCATTCCATACAAATATATGTGGAGGTACTAGCTCCAACTCGGTTTTACAGTGAAAATTGCAGGAACTTCAAACCGGAACTAGGAAACAGACTGAGAATGCAGAGAAAAAGTGTCTCCTGCAAGCCGTTCCCTTGGTGCTAGATGAAAGAACGTCTCTGTACCTGCTCAGTTCTGAGAGATAGGTGTGTGTGAAAGCCGTCCTTCACCTAGCTTGTTTGGAACACAAAGTTTCTTTTCAGTTGCAATCTCCATTCCATACATTTATATGGGGAGTTACTAGCTCAAACTCGGTTTTATAGTGAAAACTGCAAGAACTTCCACCGTCACTAGGAAACAGACTGAAAATGCAGAGAAAAAGTGTCTACTGCAACCCGTTCCCTTGGTGCTAGATAAACGAACGTCTCTCCACTTGCTCAGTTCTGAGAGATAAGTGTGTGTGAAAGCCGTCCTTCACCTAGCTTGTTGGGAACACAAAGTTTCTTTTCAGTTGCAAACTCCATTCCATAATATATACGGGAAGGAACTAGCTCCAACTCGGTTTTACAGTGAAAACTGCAGGAACTTCAAACCGGCACTAGGAAACAGACTGAGAAAGCAGAGAAAAAGTGTCTCCTGCAACCCGTTCCCTCGGTGCTAGATGAACGAACGTCTCTGTACCTGCTCAGTTCTGAGAGATAAGAGTGTGTGAAAGCCGTACTTCAACTAGCTTGTTGGGAACACAAAGTTTCTTTTCAGTTGCAAACTCCATTCCATACATATATATGGGGAGGTACTAGCTCCAACTCGGTGTTACAGTGAAAACTGCAGGAACATCAAACCGGCACTAGGAAACAGACTGAGAAAACAGAGAAAAATTGTCTTCTGCAACCCGTTCCCTCGGTGCTAGATAAACGAACGTCTCTGTACCTGCTCAGTTCTGAGAGATAAGTGTGTGTGAAAGCCGTCCTTCACCTAGCTTGTTGAGAACACAAAGTTTCTTTTCAGTTGCAAACTCCATTCCATACATATATATGGGGAGGAACTAGCTCCAACTCGGTTTTACAGTGAAAACTGCAGGAACTTCAAACCGGCACTAGGAAACAGACTGAGGTAGCAGAGAAAAAGTGTCTCCTGCAACCCGTTCCCTCGGTGCTAGATGAACGAACGTCTCTGTACCTGCTCAGTTCTGAGAGATAAGTGTGTGTGAAAGCCGAACTTCACCTAGCTTGTTGGGAACACAAAGTTTCTTTTCAGTTGCAAACTCCATTCCATACATATATATGGGGAGGAACTAGCTCCAACACGGTTTTACAGTGAAAACTGCAGGAATTTCAAACCGGCACTAGGAAACAGACTTAGAATGCAGAGAAAAAGTGTCTCCTGCAACCCGTTCCCTTGGTGCTAAATGAACAAACGTCTCCGTACCTGCTCAGTTCTGAGAGATAAGTGTGTGTGAAAGCCGTCCTTCACCTAGCTTGTTGGGAACACAAAGTTTCTTTTCAGTTGCAAACTCCATTCCATACATATATACGGGAAGGAACTAGCTCCAACTCTGTTTTACAGTGAAAACTGCAGGAACTTCAAACCGGCACTAGGAAACAGACTGAGAAAGCCGAGAAAAATTGTTTCCTGCAACCCGTTCCCTCGGTGCTAGATGAACGTACGTCTCTGTACCTGCTCAGTTCTGAGAGATAAGTGTGTGTGAAAGCCGTCCTTCACCTAACTTGTTGGGAACACAAAGTTTCTTTTCAGTTGCAAACACCATTCCATACTTATATACGGGAAGGAATGAGCTCCAACTCTGTTTTACAGTGAAAACTGCAGGAACTTCAAACCGGCACTAGGAAGCAGACTTAGAATGCAGAGAAAAAGTGTCTCCTGCAACCCGTTCCCTCGGTGCTAGATGAACGAACGACTCTGCACCTGCTCAGTCCTGAGAGATAAGTGTGTGTGAAAGCCGTCCTTCACCTAGCTTGTTGGGAACACAAAGTTTCTTTTCAGTTGCAAACTCCATTCCATACATATATACGGGAAGGAACTAGCTCCAACTCGGTTTTACAGTGAAAACTGCAGGAACTTCAAACCGGCACTAGGAAACAGACTGAGGTAGCAGAGAAAAATTGTCTCCTGCAACCCTTTCCCTCGGTGCTAGATGAACGAACGTCTCTGTACCTGCTCAGTTCTGAGAGATAAGTGTGTGTGAAACAGTCCTTCACCTAGCTTGTTGGGAACACAAAGTTTCTTTTCAGTTGCAAACTCCTTTCGATACATATAAATGGGTAGGTACTAGCTCCAACTCGGTTTTACAGTGAAAACTGCAGGAACTTCAAACCGGCACAAGGAAACAGACTGAGAAAGCAGAGAAAAATTGTCTCCTGCAACACGTTCCCTCGGTGCTAGATGAACGTACGTCTCTGTACCTGCTCAGTTCTGAGAGATAAGTGTGTGTGAAAGCCGTCCTTCACCTAGCTTGTTGGGAACACAAAGTTTCTTTTCAGTTGCAAACTCCATTCCATACATTTATACAGGAAGGAACTAGCTCCAACTCGGTTTTACAGTGAAAACTGCAGGAACTTCAAACCGGCACTAGGAAACAGACTGAGGTAGCAGAGAAAAAGTGTCTCCTGCAACCCGTTCCCTCGGTGCTAGATGAACGAACGTCTCTGTACCTGCTCAGTTCTGAGAGATAAGTGTGTGTGAAAGCCGTTATACACCTAGCTTGTTGGGAACACAAAGTTTCTTTTCAGTTGCAAACTCCATTCCATACATATAAATGGGTAGATACTAGCTCCAACTCGGTTTTACAGTGAAAACTGCAGGAACTTCAAACCGGCACTAGGAAGCAGTCTGAGAAAACAGAGAAAAATTTTCTCCTGCAACTCGTTCCCTCGGTGCTAGATGAACGAACGTCTCTGTACCTGCTCAGTTCTGAGAGATAAGTGTGTGTGAAAGCCGTCCTTCACCTAGCTTGTTGGGAACACAAAGTTTCTTTTCAGTTGCAAACTCCATTCCATACATATAAATGGGTAGGTACTAGCTCCAACTCGGTTTTACAGTGAAAAATGCAGGAACTTCAAACCGGCACTAGGAAACAGACTGAGAATGCAGAGAAAAAGTGTCTCCTGCAACCCTTTCCCTCGGTGCTAGATGAAAGAACTTCTCTGTACCTGCTCAGTTCTGAGAGATAATTGTGTGTGAAAGCCGTCCTTCACATAGCTTGTTGGGAACACAAAGTTTCTTTTCAGTTGCAAACCCCATTCCATACATATATACGGGAAGGAACTAGCTCCAACTCGGTTTTACAGTGAAAACTGCAGGAACTTCAAACCGGCACAAGGAAACAGACTGAGAAAGCAGAGAAAAATTGTCTCCTGCAACCCGTTCCCTCGGTGCTATATGAACGAACGTCTCTGTACCTGCTCAGTTCTGAGAGATAAGTGTGTGTGAAAGCCGTCTTTCACCTAGCTTGTTGGGAACCCAAAGTTTCTTTTCAGTTGCAAACTCCATTCCATACAAATATATGGGGAGGTACTAGCTCCAACTCGGTTTTACACTGAAAACTGCAGGAAATTCAAACCGGCGCTAGTAAACAGACTTAGAATGCAGAGAAAAAGTGTCTCCTGCAACCCGTTCCCTTGGTGCTAAATGAACAAACGTCTCCGTACCTGCTCAGTTCTGAGAGATAAGTGTGTGTGAAAGCCGTCCTTCACCTAGCTTGTTGGGAACACAAAGTTTCTTTTCAGTTGCAAACTCCATTCCATACATATATACGGGAATGAACTAGCTCCTACTCGGTTTTACAGTGAAAACTGCAGGAACTTCAAACCGGCACTAGGAAACAGACTGAGGTAGCAGGGAAAAAGTATCTCCAGCAACCCGTTCCCTTAGTGCTAGATAAACGAAAGTCTCTCCACTTGCTCAGTTCTGAGAGATAATTGTGTGTGAAAACCGTCCTTCACCTAGCTTGTTGGGAACACAAAGTTTCTTTTCAGTTGCAAACTCCATTCCATACATATAAATGGGTAGGTACTAGCTCTAACTCGGTTTTACAGTGAAAACTGCAAGAACTTCAAACCGGCACTAGGAAACAGACTGAGAAAACAGAGAAAAATTTTCTCCTGCAACCCGTTCCCTCGGTGCTAGATGAATGAACGTCTCTGTACCTGCTCAGTTCTGAGAGATAAGTGTGTGTGAAAGCCGTCCTTCACCTAGCTTGTTGGGAACACAAAGTTTCTTTTCAGTTGCAAAATCCATTCCATACATATAAATGGGTAGGTACTAGCTCCAACTCGGTTTTACAGTGAAAACTGCAGGAACTTCAAACCGGCACTAGGAAACAGACTGAGAAAGCAGAGAAAAAGTGTCTCCTGCAACCCTTTCCCTCGGTGCTAGATGAACGAACGTCTCTGTACCTGCTCAGTTCTGGGAGATAAGTGTGTGTGAAAGCCGTCCTTCACTTAGCTTGTTGGGAGCACAAAGTTTCTTTTCTGTTGCAAACTCCATTCCATACAAATATATGGGGAGTTACTAGCTCCAACTCGGTTTTACAGTGAAAATTGCAGGAACTTCAAACCGGCACTAGGAAACAGACTGAGAATGCAGAGAAAAAGTGTCTCCTGCAAGCCGTTCCCTTGGTGCTAGATAAACGAACGTCTCTGTACCTGCTCAGTTCTGAGGGATAAGTGTGTGTGAAAGCCGTCCTTCACCTAGCTTGTTGGGAACACAAAGTTTCTTTTCAGTTGCAAACTCCATTCCATAAAAATATATGGGGAGTTACTAGCTCCAACTCGGTTTTAAAGTGAAAACTGCAGGAACTTCAAACCGGCACTAGGAAACAGACTGAGAAAGCTGAGAAAATGTGTCTCCTGCAACCCGTTCCCTCGGTGCTAGATGAACGAACGTCTCTGTACCTGCTCAGTTCTGAGAGATAAGTGTGTGTGAAAGCCGTACTTCACCTAGCTTGTTGGGAACACAAAGTTTCTTTTCAGTTGCAAACTCCATTCCATACAAATATATGGGGAGGTACTAGCTCCAACTCGGTTTTACAGTGAAAACTGCAGGAACTTCAAACCGGCACAAGGAAACAGACTTAGAATGCAGAGAAAATTGTCTCCTGCAACCCGTTCCCTTGGTGCTAAATGAAAAAACGTCTCCGTACCTGCTCAGTTCTGAGAGATAAGTGTGTGTGAAAGCCGTCCTTCACCTAGCTTGTTGGGAACACAAAGTTTCTTTTCAGTTGCAAACTCCATTCCATACATTTATACGGGAAGGAACTAGCTCCAACTCGGTTTTACAGTGAAAACTGTAGGAACTTCAAACCGGCACTAGGAAACAGACTGAGGTAGCAGAGAAAAAGTGTCTCCTGCAACCCGTTCCCTTAGTGCTAGATAAACGAAAGTCTCTCCACTTGCTCAGTTCTGAGAGATAATTGTGTGTGAAAGCCGTCCTTCACCTAGCTTGTTGGGAACACAAAGTTTCTTTTCAGTTGCAAACTCCATTCCATACATATAAATGGGTAGGTACTAGCTCTAACTCGGTTTTACAGTGAAAACTGCAAGAACTTCAAACCGGCACTAGGAAACAGACTGAGAAAACAGAGAAAAATTTTCTCCTGCAACCCGTTCCCTCGGTGCTAGATGAACGAACGTCTCTGTACCAGCTCAGTTCTGAGAGATAAGTGTGTGTGAAAGCCGTCCTTCACCTAGCTTGTTGGGAACACAAAGTTTCTTTTCAGTTGCAAACTCCATTCCATACATATAAATGGGTAGGTACTAGCTCCAACTCGGTTTTACAGTGAAAACTGCAGGAACTTCAAACCGGCACTAGGAAACAGACTGAGAAAGCAGAGAAAAAGTGTCTCCTGCAACCCTTTCCCTAGGTGCTAGATGAACGAACGTCTCTGTACCTGCTCAGTTCTGGGAGATATGTGTGTGTGAAAGCCGTCCTTCACTTAGCTTGTTGGGAGCACAAAGTTTCTTTTCTGTTGCAAACTCCATTCCATACAAATATATGGGGAGTTACTAGCTCCAACTCGGTTTTACAGTGAAAATTGCAGGAACTTCAAACCGGCACTAGGAAACAGACTGAGAATGCAGAGAAAAAGTGTCTCCTGCAAGCCGTTCCCTTGGTGCTAGATGAACGAACGTCTCTGTACCTGCTCAGTTCTGAGGGATAAGTGTGTGTGAAAGCCGTCCTTCACCTAGCTTGTTGGGAACACAAAGTTTCTTTTCTGTTGCAAACTCCATTCCATAAAAATATATGGGGAGTTACTAGCTCCAACTCGGTTTTAAAGTGAAAACTGCAGGAACTTCAAACCGGCACTAGGAAACAGACTGAGAAAGCTGAGAAAATGTGTCTCCTGCAACCCGTTCCCTCGGTGCTAGATGAACGAACGTCTCTGTACCTGCTCAGTTCTGAGAGATAAGTGTGTGTGAAAGCCGTTATACACCTAGCTTGTTGGGAACACAAAGTTTCTTTTCTGTTGCAAACTCCATTCCATACAAATATATGGGGAGTTACTAGCTCCAACTCGGTTTTACAGTGAAAACTGCAGGAAATTCAAACCGGCACTAGGAAACAGACTGAGAATGCACAGAAATAGTGTCTCCTGCAACCCGTTCCCTTGGTGCTAGATAAACGAATGTCTCTCCACTTGCTCAGTTCTGAGAGATAAGTGTGTGTGAAAGCCGTCCTTCAACTAGCTTGCTGGGAACACAAAGTTTCTTTTCAGTTGCAAACTCCATTCCATACATATATACGGGAAGGAACTAGCTCCTACTCGGTTTTACAGTGAAAACTGCAGGAACTTCAAACCGGCACTAGGAAACAGACTGAGGTAGCAGGGAAAAAGTATCTCCTGCAACCCGTTCCCTTAGTGCTAGATAAACGAAAGTCTCTCCACATGCTCAGTTCTGAGAGATAATTGTGTGTGAAAACCGTCCTTCACCTTGCTTGTTGGGAACACAAAGTTTCTTTTCAGTTGCAAACTCCATTCCATACATATAAATGGGTAGGTACTAGCTCCAACTCGGTTTTACAGTGAAAACTGCAAGAAATTCAAACCGGCACTAGGAAACAGACTGAGAAAACAGAGAAAAATTTTCTCCTGCAACCCGTTCCATCGGTGCTAGATGAACGAAAGTCTCTGTACCTGCTCAGTTCTGAGAGATAATTGTGTGTGAAAGCCGTACTTCACTTAGCTTGTTGGGAACACAAAGCTTCTTTTCTGTTGCAAACTCCATTCCATACATATATACGGGAAGGAACTAGCTCCAACTCGGTTTTACAGTGAAAACTGCAGGAACGTCAAACCGGCACTAGGAAACAGACTGAGAATGCAGAGAAAAAGTGTCTCCTGCAACCCGTTCCCTTGGTGCTAGATGAACGAACGTCTCTGTACCTGCTCAGTTCTGAGAGATAAGTGTGTGTGAAAGCCGTCCTTCACCTAGCTTGTTGGGAACACAAAGTTTCTTTTCAGTTGCAAACTCCATTCTATACAAATATATGGGGAGGTACCAGCTCCAACTCGGTTTTACAGTGAAAACTGCAGGAACTTCAAACCGGCGCTAGGAAACAGAATTAGAATGCAGAAAAAAAGTGTCTCCTGCAACCCGTTCCCTTGGTGCTAAGTGAACAAACTTCTCCGTATCTGCTCAGTTCTGAGAGATAAGTGTGTGTGAAAGCCATCCTTCACCTAGCTTGTTGGGAACACAAATTTTCTTTTCAGTTGCAAACTCCATTCCATACATATATACGGGAAGGAACTAGCTCCAACTCGGTTTTACAGTGAAAACTGCAGGAACTTCAAACCGGCACTAGGAAACAGACTGAGGTAGCAGAGAAAAAGTGTCTCCTGCAACCCGTTCCCTTAGTGCTAGATAAACGAAAGTCTCTCCACTTGCTCAGTTCTGAGAGATAATTGTGTGTGAAAGCCGTCCTTCACCTAGCTTGTTGGGAACACAAAGTTTCTTTTCAGTTGCAAACTCCATTCCATACATATAAATGGGTAGATAATAGCTCCAACTCGGTTTTACAGTGAAAACTGCAGGAACTTCAAACCGGCACTAGGAAACAGTCTGAGAAAACAGAGAAAAATTTTCTCCTGCAACACGTTCCCTCGGTGCTAGATGAACGAACGTCTCTGTACCTGCTCAGTTCTGAGAGATAAGTGTGTGTGAAAGCCGTCCTTCACCTAGCTTGTTGGGAACACAAAGTTTCTTTTCAGTTGCAAACTCCATTCCATACATATAAATGGGTAGGTACTAGCTCCAACTCGGTTTTACAGTGAAAACTGCAGGAACTTCAAACAGGCACTAGGAAACAGACTGAGAATGCAGAGAAAAAGTGTCTCCTGCAACCCTTTCCCTCGGTGCTAGATGAAAGAACTTCTCTGTACCTGCTCAGTTCTGAGAGATAATTGTGTGTGAAAGCCGTCCTTCACTTAGCTTGTTGGGAACACAAAGTTTCTTTTCAGTTGCAAACCCCATTCCATACATATATACGGGAAGGAACTAGCTCCAACTCGGTTTTACAGTGAAAACTGCAGGAACTTCAAACCGGCACAAGGAAACAGACTGAGAAAGCAGAGAAAAATTGTCTCCTGCAACCCGTTCCCTCGGTGCTATATGAACGAACGTCTCTGTACCTGCTCAGTTCTGAGAGATAAGTGTGTGTGAAAGCCGTCCTTCACCTAGCTTGTTGGGAACCCAAAGTTTCTTTTCAGTTGCAAACTCCATTCCTTACAAATAAATGGGGAGGTACTAGCTCCAACTCGGTTTTACAGTGAAAACTGCAGGAAATTCAAACCGGCGCTAGTAAACAGACTTAGAATGCAGAGAAAAAGTGTCTCCTGCAACCCGTTCCCTTGGTGCTAAATGAACAAACGTCTCCGTACCTGCTCAGTTCTGAGAGATAAGTGTGTGTGAAAGCCGTCCTTCACCTAGCTTGTTGGGAACACAAAGTTTCTTTTCAGTTGCAAACTCCATTCCATACATATATACGGGAATGAACTAGCTCCTACTCGGTTTTACAGTGAAAACTGCAGGAACTTCAAACCGGCACTAGGAAACAGACTGAGGTAGCAGGGAAAAAGTATCTCCTGCAACCCGTTCCCTTAGTGCTAGATAAACGAAAGTCTCTCCACTTGCTCAGTTCTGAGAGATAATTGTGTGTGAAAACCGTCCTTCACCTAGCTTGTTGGGAACACAAAGTTTCTTTTCAGTTGCAAACTCCATTCCATACATATAAATGGGTAGGTACTAGCTCTAACTCGGTTTTACAGTGAAAACTGCAAGAACTTCAAACCGGCACTAGGAAACAGACTGAGAAAACAGAGAAAAATTTTCTCCTGCAACCCGTTCCCTCGGTGCTAGATGAACGAAAGTCTCTGTACCAGCTCAGTTCTGAGAGATAAGTGTGTGTGAAAGCCGTCCTTCACCTAGCTTGTTGGGAACACAAAGTTTCTTTTCAGTTGCAAACTCCATTCCATACATATAAATGGGTAGGTACTAGCTCCAACTCGGTTTTACAGTGAAAACTGCAGGAACTTCAAACCGGCACTAGGAAACAGACTGAGAAAGCAGAGAAAAAGTGTCTCCTGCAACCCTTTCCCTAGGTGCTAGATGAACGAACGTCTCTGTACCTGCTCAGTTCTGGGAGATAAGTGTGTGTGAAAGCCGTCCTTCACTTAGCTTGTTGGGAGCACAAAGTTTCTTTTCTGTTGCAAACTCCATTCCATACAAATATATGGGGAGTTACTAGCTCCAACTCGGTTTTACAGTGAAAATTGCAGGAACTTCAAACCGGCACTAGGAAACAGACTGAGAATGCAGAGAAAAAGTGTCTCCTGCAAGCCGTTCCCTTGGTGCTAGATGAACGAACGTCTCTGTACCTGCTCAGTTCTGAGGGATAAGTGTGTGTGAAAGCCGTCCTTCACCTAGCTTGTTGGGAACACAAAGTTTCTTTTCTGTTGCAAACTCCATTCCATAAAAATATATGGGGAGTTACTAGCTCCAACTCGGTTTTAAAGTGAAAACTGCAGGAACTTCAAACCGGCACTAGGAAACAGACTGAGAAAGCTGAGAAAATGTGTCTCCTGCAACCCGTTCCCTCGGTGCTAGATGAACGAACGTCTCTGTACCTGCTCAGTTCTGAGAGATAAGTGTGTGTGAAAGCCGTTATACACCTAGCTTGTTGGGAACACAAAGTTTCTTTTCTGTTGCAAACTCCATTCCATACAAATATATGGGGAGTTACTAGCTCCAACTCGGTTTTACAGTGAAAACTGCAGGAAATTCAAACCGGCACTAGGAAACAGACTGAGAATGCACAGAAATAGTGTCTCCTGCAACCCGTTCCCTTGGTGCTAGATAAACGAATGTCTCTCCACTTGCTCAGTTCTGAGAGATAAGTGTGTGTGAAAGCCGTCCTTCAACTAGCTTGCTGGGAACACAAAGTTTCTTTTCAGTTGCAAACTCCATTCCATACATATATACGGGAAGGAACTAGCTCCTACTCGGTTTTACAGTGAAAACTGCAGGAACTTCAAACCGGCACTAGGAAACAGACTGAGGTAGCAGGGAAAAAGTATCTCCTGCAACCCGTTCCCTTAGTGCTAGATAAACGAAAGTCTCTCCACTTGCTCAGTTCTGAGAGATAATTGTGTGTGAAAACCGTCCTTCACCTTGCTTGTTGGGAACACAAAGTTTCTTTTCAGTTGCAAACTCCATTCCATACATATAAATGGGTAGGTACTAGCTCCAACTCGGTTTTACAGTGAAAACTGCAAGAAATTCAAACCGGCACTAGGAAACAGACTGAGAAAACAGAGAAAAATTTTCTCCTGCAACCCGTTCCATCGGTGCTAGATGAACGAAAGTCTCTGTACCTGCTCAGTTCTGAGAGATAATTGTGTGTGAAAGCCGTCCTTCACCTAGCTTGTTGGGAACACAAAGTTTCTTTTCTGTTGCAAACTCCATTCCATACATATATACGGGAAGGAACTAGCTCCAACTCGGTTTTACAGTGAAAACTGCAGGAACGTCAAACCGGCACTAGGAAACAGACTGAGAATGCAGAGAAAAAGTGTCTCCTGCAACCCGTTCCCTTGGTGCTAGATGAACGAACGTCTCTGTACCTGCTCAGTTCTGAGAGATAAGTGTGTGTGAAAGCCGTCCTTCACCTAGCTTGTTGGGAACACAAAGTTTCTTTTCAGTTGCAAACTCCATTCTATACAAATATATGGGGAGGTACCAGCTCCAACTCGGTTTTACAGTGAAAACTGCAGGAACTTCAAACCGGCGCTAGGAAACAGAATTAGAATGCAGAGAAAAAGTGTCTCCTGCAACCCGTTCCCTTGGTGCTAAGTGAACAAACTTCTCCGTATCTGCTCAGTTCTGAGAGATAAGTGTGTGTGAAAGCCATCCTTCACCTAGCTTGTTGGGAACACAAATTTTCTTTTCAGTTGCAAACTCCATTCCATACATATATACGGGAAGGAACTAGCTCCAACTCGGTTTTACAGTGAAAACTGCAGGAACTTCAAACCGGTACTAGGAAACAGACTGAGGGAGCAGAGAAAAACTGTCTCCTGCAACCCGTTCCCTTAGTGCTAGATAAACGAAAGTCTCTCCACTTGCTCAGTTCTGAGAGATAAGTGTGTGTGAAAGCCGTACTTCACCTAGCTTGTTGGGAACACAAAGTTTCTTTTCAGTTGCAAACTCCATTCCATACATATAAATGAGTAGGAACTAGCTCCAACTCGGTTTTACGGTGAAAACTGCAGGAACTTCAAACCGGCACTAGGAAACAGACTGAGAAAGCAGAGAAAAAGTGTCTCCTGCAACCCTTTCCCTCGGTGCTAGATGAACGAACGTCTCTGTACCTGCTCAGTTCTGAGAGATAAGTGTGTGTGAAAGCCGTCCTTCACCTAGCTTGTTGGGAGCACAAAGTTTCTTTTCTGTTGCAAACTCCATTCCATACAAATATATGGGGAGTTACTAGCTCCAACTCGGTTTTACAGTGAAAATTGCAGGAACTTCAAACCGGCACTAGGAAAGAGACTGAGAATGCAGAGAAAAAGTGTCTCCTGCAACCCGTTCCCTTGGTGCTAGATGAACGAACGTCTCTGTACCTGCTCAGTTCTGAGAGATAAGTGTGTGTGAAAGCCGTCCTTCAACTAGCTTGTTTGGAACACAAAGTTTCTTTTCAGTTGCAATCTCCATTCCATACATTTATATGGGGAGTTACTAGCTCAAACTCGGTTTTACAGTGAAAACTGCAGGAACTTCCACCGTCACTAGGAAACAGACTGAAAATGCAGAGAAAAAGTGTCTCCTGCAACCCGTTCCCTTGGTGCTAGATGAACGAACGACTCTGTACCTGCTCAGTTCTGAGGGATAAGTGTGTGTGAAAGCCGTCCTTCACCTAGCTTGTTGGGAACACAAAGTTTCTTTTCTGTTGCAAACTCCATTCCATACAAATATATGGGGAGTTACTAGCTCCAACTCGGTTTTAAAGTGAAAACTGCAGGAACTTCAAACCGGCACTAGGAAACAGACTGAGAAAGCTGAGAAAATGTGTCTCCTGCAACCCGTTCCCTCGGTGCTAGATGAACGAACGTCTCTGTACCTGCTCAGTTCTGAGAAATAAGTGTGTGTTAAAGCCGTTATACACCTAGCTTGTTGGGAACACAAAGTTTCTTTTCAGTTGCAAACTCCATTCCATAAATATATACGGAAAAGAACTAGCTCCAACTCGGTTTTAAAGTGAAAACTGCAGGAACTTCAAACCGGCACTAGGAAACAGACTGAGGATGCACAGAAATAGTGTCTCCTGCAACCCGTTCCCTTGGTGCTAGATAAACGAATGTCTCTCCACTTGCTCAGTTCTGAGAGATAAGTGTGTGTGAAAGCCATCCTTCAACTAGCTTGCTGGGAACACAAAGTTTCTTTTCAGTTGCAAACTCCATTCCATACATATATATGGGGAGGTACTAGGTTCAACTCGGTTTTACAGTGAAAACTGCAGGAACTTCAAACCGGCACTAGGAAACAGACTGAGAAAGCATAGAAAAAGTGTCTCCTGCAACCTGTTCCCTTGGTGCTAGATGAACGAACGTCTCTGTACCTGCTCAGTTCTGAGGGATAAGTGTGTGTGAAAGTCGTCCTTCACCTAGCTTGTTGGGAACACAAAGATTCTTTTCTGTTGCAAACTCCATTCCATACAAATATATTGGGAGTTACTAGCTCCAACTCGGTTTTACAGTGAAAACTGCAGGAACTTTAAACCGGCACTAGGAAACAGACTGAGAAAGCTGAGAAAAAGTGTCTCCTGCAACCCGTTCCCTTGGTGCTAGATGAACGAACGTCTCTGTACCTGCTCAGTTCTGAGAGATAAGTGTGTGTGAAAGCAGTCCTTCACCAAGCTTGTTGGGAACACAAAGTTTCTTTTCAGTTGCAAACTCCATTCCATACATACATACGGGAAGGAACTAGCTCCAACTCGGTTTTACAGTGAAAACTGCAAGAACTTCAAACCGGCACTAGGAAACACACTGAGAATGCAGAGAAAAAGTGTCTCCTGCAACCTGTTCCCTTGGTGCTACATGAACGAACGTCTCTGTACCTGCTCAGTTCTGAGAGATAAGTGTGTGTGAAAGCCGTCCTTCACCTAGCTTGTTGGGAACACAAAGTTTCTTTTCTGTTGCAAACTCCATTCCATACATTTATAAGGGAATTTACTAGCTCCAACTCGGTTTTACAGTGAAAACTGCAGGAACTTCCACCGTCACTAGGAAAGAGACTGAGAATGCAGAGAAAAAGTGTCTCCTGCAACCCGTTCCCTTGATGCTAGATAAACGAACGTCTCTCCACTTGCACAGTTCTGAGAGATAAGTGTGTGTGAAAGCCGTCCTTCACCTAGCTTGTTGGGAACACAAAGTTTCTTTTCTGTTGCAAACTCCATTCCATACAAATATATGGGTAGTTACTAGCTCCAACTCGGTTTTACAGTGAAAACTGCAGGAACATCAAACCGGCACTAGGAAACAAACTGAGAATGCTGAGAAAAAGTGTCTCTTGCAACCCGTTCCATTGGTGCTAGATGAACGAACGACTCTGTACCTGCTCAGTTCTGAGGGATATGTGTGTGTGAAAGCCGTCTTTCACCTAGCTTGTTGGGAACACAAAGTTTCTTTTCTGTTGCAAACTCCATTCCATACAAATATATGGGGAGTTACTAGCTCCAACTCGGTTTTACAGTGAAAACTGCAGGAACATCAAACCGGCACTAGGAAACAAACTGAGAATGCTGAGAAAAAGTGTCTCTTGCAAACCGTTCCATTGGTGCTAGATGAACGAACGACTCTGTACCTGCTCAGTTCTGAGGAATATATGTGTGTGAAAGCCGTCTTTCACCTAGCTTGTTGGGAACACAAAGTTTCTTTTCTGTTGCAAACTCCATTCCATACAAATATATGGGGAGTTACTAGCTCCAAATCGGTTTTACAGTGAAAACTGCAGGAAGTCCAAACCGGCACTAGGAAACAGACTGAGAAAGCAGAGAAAAATTGTCCCCTGCAAACCGTTCCCTCGGTGCTAGATGAACGAACGTCTCTGTACCTGCTCAGTTCTGAGAGATAAGTGTGTGTGAAAGCCGTGCTTCATCTAGCTTGTTGGGTACACAAAGTTTCTTTTCTGTTGCAAACTCCATTCCATACATTTATAAGGGTATTTACTAGCTCCAACTCGGTTTTACAGTGAAAACTGCAGGAACTTCCACCGTCACTAGGAAAGAGACTGAGAATGCAGAGAAAAAGTGTCTCCTGCAACCCGTTCCCTTGTTGCTAGATAAACGAACGTCTCTCCACTTGCTCAGTTCTGAGAGATAAGTGTGTGTGAAAGCCGTCCTTCACCTAGCTTGTTGGGAACACAAAGTTTCTTTTCTGTTGCAAACTCCATTCCATACAAATATATGGGGAGTTACTAGCTCCAACTCGGTTTTACAGTGAAAACTGCAGGAACATCAAACCGGCACTAGGAAACAAACTGAGAATGCTGAGAAAAAGTGTCTCTTGCAACCCGTTCCATTGGTGCTAGATGAACGAACGACTCTGTACCTGCTCAGTTCTGAGGGATATGTGTGTGTGAAAGCCGTCTTTCACCTAGCTTGTTGGGAACACAAAGTTTCTTTTCTGTTGCAAACTCCATTCCATACAAATATATGGGGAGTTTCTAGCTCCAAATCTGTTTTACAGTGAAAACTGCAGGAAGTTCAAACCGGCACTAGGAAACAGACTTTGGAAGCAGAGAAAAATTGTCCCTGCAACCCGTTCCCTCGGTGCTAGATGAACGAACGTCTCTGTACCTGCTCAGTTCTGAGAGATAGGTGTGTGTGAAAGCCGTCCTTCACCTAGCTTGTTGGGAACACAAAGTTTCTTTTCAGTTGCAACCTCCATTCCATACATATAAATGAGTAGGAACTAGCTCCAACTCGGTTTTACAGTGAAAACTGCAGGAAATTCAAACCGGCACTAGGAAACAGACTGAGAAAGCAGAGAAAAAGTGTCTCCTGCATCCCGTTCCCTCGGTGCTAGATGAACGAACGTCTCTGTACCTGCTCAGTTCTGAGAGATAAGTGTGTGTGAAAGCCGTCCTTCACCTAGCTTGTTGGGAGCACAAAGTTTCTTTTCTGTTGCAAACTCCATTCCATACAAATATATGGGGAGGTACTAGCTCCAACTCGGTTTTACAGTGAAAATTGCAGGAACTTCAAACCGGCACTAGGAAACAGACTGAGAATGCAGAGAAAAAGTGTCTCCTGCAAGCCGTTCCCTTGGTGCTAGATGAACGAACGTCTCTGTACCTGCTCAGTTCTGAGAGATAAGTGTGTGTGAAAGCCGTCCTTCACCTAGCTTGTTTGGAACACAAAGTTTCTTTTCAGTTGCAATCTCCATTCCATATATTTATATGGGGAGTTACTAGCTCAAACTCGGTTTTACAGTGAAAACTGCAGGAACTTCCACCGTCACTAGGAAACAGACTGAAAATGCAGAGAAAAAGTGTCTCCTGCAACCCGTTCCCTTGGTGCTAGATAAACGAACGTCTCTCCACTTGCTCAGTTCTGAGAGATAAGTGTGTGTGAAAGCCGTCCTTCACCTAGCTTGTTGGGAACACAAAGTTTCTTTTCAGTTGCAAACTCCATTCCATATATATATACGGGAAGGAACTAGCTCCAACTCGGTTTTACAGTGAAAACTGCAGGAACATCAAACCGGCACTAGGAAACAGACTGAGAATGCAGAGAAAAAGTGTCTCCTGCAACCCGTTCCCTTGGTGCAAGATGAACGAACGTCTCTGTACCTGCTCAGTTCTGAGAGATAAGTGTGTGTGAAAGCCGTCCTTCACCTAGCTTGTTGGGAACACAAAGTTTCTTTTCTGTTGCAAACTCCATTCCATACAAATATATGGGGAGTTACTAGCTCCAACTCGGTTTTAAAGTGAAAACTGCAGGAACTTCAAACCGGCACTAGGAAACAGACTGAGAAAGCTGAGAAAATGTGTCTCCTGCAACCCGTTCCCTCGGTGCTAGATGAACGAACGTCTCTGTACCTGCTCAGTTCTGAGAGATAAGTGTGTGTGAAAGCCGTTATACACCTAGCTTGTTGGGAACACAAAGTTTCTTTTCAGTTGCAAACTCCATTCCATACATATATACGGAAAGGGACTAGCTCCAACTCGGTTTTACAGTGAAAACTGCAGGAACTTCAAACCGGCACTAGGAAACAAACTGAGAATGCTGAGAAAAAGTGTCTCTTGCAACCCGTTCCATTGGTGCTAGATGAACGAACGACTCTGTACCTGCTCAGTTCTGAGGGATATGTGTGTGTGAAAGCCGTCTTTCACCTAGCTTGTTGGGAACACAAAGTTTCTTTTCTGTTGCAAACTCCATTCCATACAAATATATGGGGAGTTACTAGCTCCAAATCTGTTTTACAGTGAAAACTGCAGGAAGTTCAAACCGGCACTAGGAAACAGACTGAGAAAGCAGAGAAAAATTGTCTCCTGCAACCCGTTCCCTCGGTGCTAGATGAACGAACGTCTCTGTACCTGCTCAGTTCTGAGAGATAAGTGTGTGTGAAAGCCGTCCTTCACCTAGCTTGTTGGGAATACAAAGTTTCTTTTCAGTTGCAAACTCCATTCCATACATATAAATGAGTAGGAACTAGCTCCAACTCGGGTTTACAGTGAAAACTGCAGGAAATTCTAACCGGCACTAGGAAACAGACTGAGAAAGCAGAGAAAAAGTGTCTCCTGCAACCCGTTCCCTCGGTGCTAGATGAACGAACGTCTCTGTACCTGCTCAGTTCTGAGAGATAAGTGTGTGTGAACGCCGTCCTTTACCTAGCTTGTTGGGAGCACAAAGTTTCTTTTCTGTTGCAAACTCCATTCCATACAAATATATGGGGAGGTACTAGCTCCAACTCGGTTTTACAGTGAAAATTGCAGGAACTTCAAACCGGCACTAGGAAACAGACTGAGAATGCAGAGAAAAAGTGTCTCCTGCAAGCCGTTCCCTTGGTGCTATATGAACGAACGTCTCTGTACCTGCTCAGTTCTGAGAGATAAGTGTGTGTGAAAGCCGTCCTTCACCTAGCTTGTTTGGAACACAAAGTTTCTTTTCAGTTGCAATCTCCATTCCATATATTTATATGGGGAGTTACTAGCTCAAACTCGGTTTTACAGTGAAAACGGCAGGAACTTCCACCGTCACTAGGAAACAGACTGAAAATGCAGAGAAAAAGTGTCTCCTGCAACCCGTTCCCTTGGTGCTAGATAAACGAACGTCTCTCCACTTGCTCAGTTCTGAGAGATAAGTGTGTGTGAAAGCCGTCCTTCACCTAGCTTGTTGGGAACACAAAGTTTCTTTTCAGTTGCAAACTCCATTCCATATATATATACGGGAAGGAACTAGCTCCAACTCGGTTTTACAGTGAAAACTGCAGGAACTTCAAACCGGCACTAGGAAACAGACTGAGAATGCAGAGAAAAAGTGTCTCCTGCAACCCGTTCCCTTGGTGCAAGATGAACGAACGTCTCTGTACCTGCTCAGTTCTGAGAGATAAGTGTGTGTGAAAGCCGTCCTTCACCTAGCTTGTTGGGAACACAAAGTTTCTTTTCTGTTGCAAACTCCATTCCATACAAATATATGGGGAGTTACTAGCTCCAACTCGGTTTTAAAGTGAAAACTGCAGGAACTTCAAACCGGCACTAGGAAACAGACTGAGAATTCTGAGAAAAAGTGTCTCCTGCAACCCGTTCCCTCGGTGCTAGATGAACGAACGTCTCTGTACCTGCTCAGTTCTGAGAGATAAGTGTGTGTGAAAGCCGTTATACACCTAGCTTGTTGGGAACACAAAGTTTCTTTTCAGTTGCAAACTCCATTCCGTACATATAAATGAGTAGGAACTAGCTCCAACTCGGTTTTACAGTGAAAACTGCAGGAAATTCTAACCGGCACTAGGAAACAGACTGAGAAAGCAGAGAAAAAGTGTCTCCTGCAACCCGTTCCCTCGGTGCTAGATGAACGAACGTCTCTGTACCTGCTCAATTCTGAGGGATATGTGTGTGTGAAAGCCGTCTTTCACCTAGCTTGTTGGGAACACAAAGTTTCTTTTCTGTTGCAAACTCCATTCCATACAAATATATGGGGAGTTACTAGCTCCAAATCGGTTTTACAGTGAAAACTGCAGGAAGTTCAAACCGGCACTAGGAAACAGACTGAGAAAGCAGAGAAAAATTGTCTCCTGCAACCCGTTCCCTCGGTGCTAGATGAACGAACGTCTCTGTACCTGCTCAGTTCTGAGAGATAAGTGTGTGTGAAAGCCGTCCTTCACCTAGCTTGTTGGGAATACAAAGTTTCTTTTCAGTTGCAAACTCCATTCCGTACATATAAATGAGTAGGAACTAGCTCCAACTCGGTTTTACAGTGAAAACTGCAGGAAATTCTAACCGGCACTAGGAAACAGACTGAGAAAGCAGAGAAAAAGTGTCTCCTGCAACCCGTTCCCTCGGTGCTAGATGAACGAACGTCTCTGTACCTGCTCAATTCTGAGAGATAAGTGTGTGTGAACGCCGTCCTTTACCTAGCTTGTTGGGAGCACAAAGTTTCTTTTCTGTTGCAAACTCCATTCCATACAAATATATGGGGAGGTACTAGCTCCAACTCGGTTTTACAGTGAAAATTGCAGGAACTTCAAACCGGCACTAGGAAACAGACTGAGAATGCAGAGAAAAAGTGTCTCCTGCAAGCCGTTCCCTTGGTGCTATATGAACGAACGTCTCTGTACCTGCTCAGTTCTGAGAGATAAGTGTGTGTGAAAGCCGTCCTTCACCTAGCTTGTTTGGAACACAAAGTTTCTTTTCAGTTGCAATCTCCATTCCATATATTTATATGGGGAGTTACTAGCTCAAACTCGGTTTTACAGTGAAAACGGCAGGAACTTCCACCGTCACTAGGAAACAGACTGAAAATGCAGAGAAAAAGTGTCTCCTGCAACCCGTTCCCTTGGTGCTAGATAAACGAACGTCTCTCCACTTGCTCAGTTCTGAGAGATAAGTGTGTGTGAAAGCCGTCCTTCACCTAGCTTGTTGGGAACACAAAGTTTCTTTTCAGTTGCAAACTCCATTCCATATATATATACGGGAAGGAACTAGCTCCAACTCGGTTTTACAGTGAAAACTGCAGGAACTTCAAACCGGCACTAGGAAACAGACTGAGAAAGCTGAGAAAAAGTGTCTCCTGCAACCCGTGCCCTCGGTGCTAGATGAACGAACGTCTCTGTACCTGCTCAGTTCTGAGAGATAAGTGTGTGTGAAAGCCGTTATACACCTAGCTTGTTGGGAACACAAAGTTTCTTTTCAGTTGCAAACACCATTCCATACATATATACGGAAAGGGACTAGCTCCAACTCGGTTTTACAGTGAAAACTGCAGGAACTTCAAACCGGCACTAGGAAACAGACTGAGAAAGCAGAGAAAATGTGTCTCCTGCAACCCGTTCCCTTGGTGCTAGATGAACGAACGTCTATGTACCTGCTCAGTTCAGAGGGATAAGTGTGTGTGAAAGCCGTCCTTCACCTAGCTTGTTGGGAACACAAAGTTTCTTTTCTGTTGCAAACTCCATTCCATACAAATATATGGGGAGTTACTAGCTCAAACTCGGTTTTACAGTGAAAACTGCAGGAACTTCAAACCGGCACTAGGAAACAGACTGAGAAAGCTGAGAAAAAGTGTATCCTGCAACCCGTTCCCATGGTGCTAGATGAACGAACGTCTCTGTACCTGCTCAGTTCTGAGAGATAAGTGTGTGTGAAAGCAGTCCTTCACCTAGCTTGTTGGGAACACATAGTTTCTTTTCAGTTGCAAACTCCATTCCATACATATATACGGGAAGGAACTAGCTCCAACTCGGTTTTACATTGAAAACTGCAAGAACTTCAAACCGGCACTAGGAAACACACTGAGAATGCAGAGAAAAAGTGTCTCCTGCAACTAGTTCCCTTGGTGCTAGATTAACGAACGTCTCTGTACCTGCTCAGTTCTGAGAGATAAGTGTGTGTGAAAGCCGTCCTTCACCTAGCTTGTTGGGAACACAAAGTTTCTTTTCTGTTGCAAACTCCATTCCATACATTTATAAGGGGATTTACTAGCTCCAACTCGGTTTTACAGTGAAAACTGCAGGAACTTCCACCGTCACTAGGAAAGAGACTGAGAATGCAGAGAAAAAGTGTCTCCTGCAACCCTTTCCCTTAGTGCTAGATAAACGAACGTCTCTCCACTTGCTCAGTTCTGAGAGATAAGTGTGTGTGAAAGCCGTCCTTCACCTATCTTGTTGGGAACACAAAGTTTCTTTTCTGTTGCAAACTCCATTCCATACAAATATATGGGGAGTTACTAGCTCCAAATCGGTTTTACAGTGAAAACTGCAGGAAGTTCAAACCGGCACTAGGAAACAGACTTAGAAAGCTGAGAAAAATTGTCTCCTGCAACCCGTTCCATCGGTGCTAGATGAACGAACGTCTCTGTACCTGCTCTGTTCTGAGAGATAAGTGTGTGTGAAAGCCGTCCTTCACCTAGCTTGTTGGGAACACAAAGTTTCTTTTCAGTTGCAAACTCCATTCCATACATATAAATGAGTAGGAACTAGCTCCAACTCGGTTTTACAGTGAAAACTGCAGGAAATTCAAACCGGCACTAGGAAACAGACTGAGAAAGCAGAGAAAAAGTGTCTCCTGCTACCCGTTCCCTCGGTGCTAGATGAACGAACGTCTCTGTACCTGCTCAGTTCTGAGAGATAAGTGTGTGTGAAAGCCGTCCTTCACCTAGCTTGTTGGGAGCACAAAGTTTCTTTTCTGTTGCAAACTCCATTCCATACAAATATATGGGGAGGTACTAGCTCCAACTCGGTTTTACAGTGAAAATTGCAGGAACTTCAAACCGGCACTAGGAAACAGACTGAGAATGCAGAGAAAAAGTGTCTCCTGCAAGCCGTTCCCTTGGTGCTAGATGAACGAACGTCTCTGTACCTGCTCAGTTCTGAGAGATAAGTGTGTGTGAAAGCCGTCATTCACCTAGCTTGTTTGGAACACAAAGTTTCTTTTCAGTTGCAATCTCCATTCCATATATTTATATGGGGAGTTACTAGCTCAAACTCGGTTTTACAGTGAAAACTGCAGGAACTTCCACCGTCACTAGGAAACAGACTGAAAATGCAGAGAAAAAGTGTCTCCTGCAACCCGTTCCCTTGGTGCTAGATAAACGAACGTCTCTCCACTTGCTCAGTTCTGAGAGATAAGTGTGTGTGAAAGCCGTCCTTCACCTAGCTTGTTGGGAACACAAAGTTTCTTTTCAGTTGCAAACTCCATTCCATATATATATACGGGAAGGAACTAGCTCCAACTCGGTTTTACAGTGAAAACTGCAGGAACTTCAAACCGGCACTAGGAAACAGACTGAGAATGCAGAGAAAAAGTGTCTCCTGCAACCCGTTCCCTTGGTGCAAGATGAACGAACGTCTCTGTACCTGCTCAGTTCTGAGAGATAAGTGTGTGTGAAAGCCGCCCTTCACCTAGCTTGTTGGGAACACAAAGTTTCTTTTCTGTTGCAAACTCCATTCCATACAAATATATGGGGAGTTACTAGCTCCAACTCGGTTTTAAAGTGAAAACTGCAGGAACTTCAAACCGGCACTAGGAAACAGACTGAGAAAGCTGAGAAAATGTGTCTCCTGCAACCCGTTCCCTCGGTGCTAGATGAACGAACGTCTCTGTACCTGCTCAGTTCTGAGAGATAAGTGTGTGTGAAAGCCGTTATACACCTAGCTTGTTGGGAACACAAAGTTTCTTTTCAGTTGCAAAGTCCATTCCATACATATATACGGAAAGGGACTAGCTCCAACTCGGTTTTACAGTGAAAACTGCAGGAACTTCAAACCGGCACTAGGAAACAAACTGAGAATGCTGAGAAAAAGTGTCTCTTGCAACCCGTTCCATTGGTGCTAGATGAACGAACGACTCTGTACCTGCTCAGTTCTGAGGGATATGTGTGTGTGAAAGCCGTCTTTCACCTAGCTTGTTGGGAACACAAAGTTTCTTTTCTGTTGCAAACTCCATTCCATACAAATATATGGGGAGTTACTAGCTCCAAAGCGGTTTTACAGTGAAAACTGCAGGAAGTTCAAACCGGCACTAGGAAACAGACTGAGAAAGCAGAGAAAAATTGTCTCCTGCAACCCGTTCCCTCGGTGCTAGATGAACGAACGTCTCTGTACCTGCTCAGTTCTGAGAGATAAGTGTGTGTGAAAGCCGTCCTTCACCTAGCTTGTTGGGAATACAAAGTTTCTTTTCAGTTGCAAACTCCATTCCATACATATAAATGAGTAGGAACTAGCTCCAACTCGGTTTTACAGTGAAAACTGCAGGAAATGCTAACCGGCACTAGGAAACAGACTGAGAAAGCAGAGAAAAAGTGTCTCCTGCAACCCTTTCCCTTGGTGCTAGATGAACGAACGTCTCTCCACTTGCTCAGTTCTGAGAGATAAGTGTGTGTGAACGCCGTCCTTTACCTAGCTTGTTGGGAGCACAAAGTTTCTTTTCTGTTGCAAACTCCATTCCATACAAGTATATGGGGAGGTACTAGCTCCAACTCGGTTTTACAGTGAAAATTGCAGGAACTTCAAACCGGCACTAGGAAACAGACTGAGAATGCAGAGAAAAAGTGTCTCCTGCAAGCCGTTCCTTTGGTGCTATATGAACGAACGTCTCTGCACCTGCTCAGTTCTGAGAGATAAGTGTGTGTGAAAGCCGTCCTTCACCTAGCTTGTTTGGAACACAAAGTTTCTTTTCAGTTGCAATCTCCATTCCATATATTTATATGGGGAGTTACTAGCTCAAACTCGGTTTTACAGTGAAAACTGCAGGAACTTCCACCGTCACTAGGAAACAGACTGAAAATGCAGAGAAAAAGTGTCTCCTGCAACCCGTTCCCTTGGTGCTAGATAAACGAACGTCTCTCCACTTGCTCAGTTCTGAGAGATAAGTGTGTGTGAAAGCCGTTATACACCTAGCTTGTTGGGAACACAAAGTTTCTTTTCAGTTGCAAACTCCATTCCATACATATATAAGGAAAGGGACTAGCTCCAACTCGGTTTTACACTGAAAACTGCAGGAACTTCAAACCGGCACTAGGAAACAAACTGAGAATGCTGAGAAAAAGTGTCTCTTGCAACCCGTTCCATTGGTGCTAGATGAACGAACGACTCTGTACCTGCTCAGTTCTGAGGGATATGTGTGTGTGAAAGCCGTCTTTCACCTAGCTTGTTGGGAACACAAAGTTTCTTTTCTGTTGCAAACTCCATTCCATACAAATATATGGGGAGTTACTAGCTCCAAATCGGTTTTACAGTGAAAACTGCAGGAAATTCTAACCGGCACTAGGAAACAGACTGAGAAAGCAGAGAAAAAGTGTCTCCTGCAACCCGTTCCCTCGGTGCTAGATGAACGAACGTCTCTGTACCTGCTCAGTTCTGAGAGATAAGTGTGTGTGAACGCCGTCCTTTACCTAGCTTGTTGGGAGCACAAAGTTTCTTTTCTGTTGCAAACTCCATTCCATACAAATATATGGGGAGGTACAAGCTCCAACTCGGTTTTACAGTGAAAATTGCAGGAACTTCAAACCGGCACTAGGAAACAGACTGAGAATGCAGAGAAAAAGTGTCTCCTGCAAGCCGTTCCCTTGGTGCTATATGAACGATCGTCTCTGTACCTGCTCAGTTCTGAGAGATAAGTGTGTGTGAAAGCCGTCCTTCACCTAGCTTGTTTGGAACACAAAGTTTCTTTTCAGTTGCAATCTCCATTCCATATATTTATATGGGGAGTTACTAGCTCAAACTCGGTTTTACAGTGAAAACTGCAGGAACTTCCACCGTCACTAGGAAACAGACTGAAAATGCAGAGAAAAAGTGTCTCCTGCAACCCGTTCCCTTGGTGCTAGATAAACGAACGTCTCTCCACTTGCTCAGTTCTGAGAGATAAGTGTGTGTGAAAGCCGTCCTTCACCTAGCTTGTTGGGAACACAAAGTTTCTTTTCAGTTGCAAACTCCATTCCATATATATATACGGGAAGGAACTAGCTCCAACTCGGTTTTACAGTGAAAACTGCAGGAACTTCAAACCGGCACTAGGAAACAGACTGAGAATGCAGAGAAAAAGTGTCTCCTGCAACCCGTTCCCTTGGTGCAAGATGAACGAACGTCTCTGTACCTGCTCAGTTCTGAGAGATAAGTGTGTGTGAAAGCCGTCCTTCACCTAGCTTGTTGGGAACACAAAGTTTCTTTTCTGTTGCAAACTCCATTCCATACAAATATATGGGGAGTTACTAGCTCCAACTCGGTTTTAAAGTGAAAACTGCAGGAACTTCAAACCGGCACTAGGAAACAGACTGAGAATTCTGAGAAAAAGTTTCTCCTGCAACCCGTTCCCTCGGTGCTAGATGAACGAACGTCTCTGTACCTGCTCAGTTCTGAGAGATAAGTGTGTGTGAAAGCCGTTATACACCTAGCTTGTTGGGAACACAAAGTTTCTTTTCAGTTGCAAACTCCATTCCATACATATATACGGAAAGGGACTAGCTCCAACTCGGTTTTACAGTGAAAACTGCAGGAACTTCAAACCGGCACTAGGAAACAAACTGAGAATGCTGAGAAAAAGTGTCTCTTGCAACCCGTTCCATTGGTGCTAGATGAACGAACGACTCTGTACCTGCTCAGTTCTGAGGGATATGTGTGTGTGAAAGCCGTCTTTCACCTAGCTTGTTGGGAACACAAAGTTTCTTTTCTGTTGCAAACTCCATTCCATACAAATATATGGGGAGTTACTAGCTCCAAATCGGTTTTACAGTGAAAACTGCAGGAAGTTCAAACCGGCACTAGGAAACAGACTGAGAAAGCAGAGAAAAATTGTCTCCTGCAACCCGTTCCCTCGGTGCTAGATGAACGAACGTCTCTGTACCTGCTCAGTTCTGAGAGATAAGTGTGTGTGAAAGCCGTCCTTCACCTAGCTTGTTGGGAATACAAAGTTTCTTTTCAGTTGCAAACACCATTCCATACATATAAATGAGTAGGAACTAGCTCCAACTCGGTTTTACAGTGAAAACTGCAGGAAATTCTAACCGGCACTAGGAAACAGACTGAGAAAGCAGAGAAAAAGTGTCTCCTGCAACCCGTTCCCTCGGTGCTAGATGAACGAACGTCTCTGTACCTGCTCAATTCTGAGAGATAAGTGTGTGTGAACGCCGTCCTTTACCTAGCTTGTTGGGAGCACAAAGTTTCTTTTCTGTTGCAAACTCCATTCCATACAAATATATGGGGAGGTACTAGCTCCAACTCGGTTTTACAGTGAAAATTGCAGGAACTTCAAACCGGCACTAGGAAACAGACTGAGAATGCAGAGAAAAAGTGTCTCCTGCAAGCCGTTCCCTTGGTGCTATATGAACGAACGTCTCTGTACCTGCTCAGTTCTGAGAGATAAGTGTGTGTGAAAGCCGTCCTTCACCTAGCTTGTTTGGAACACAAAGTTTCTTTTCAGTTGCAATCTCCATTCCATATATTTATATGGGGAGTTACTAGCTCAAACTCGGTTTTACAGTGAAAACTGCAGGAACTTCCACCGTCACTAGGAAACAGACTGAAAATGCAGAGAAAAAGTGTCTCCTGCAACACGTTCCCTTGGTGCTAGATAAACGAACGTCTCTCCACTTGCTCAGTTCTGAGAGATAAGTGTGTGTGAAAGCCGTCCTTCACCTAGCTTGTTGGGAACACAAAGTTTCTTTTCAGTTGCAAACTCCATTCCATATATATATACGGGAAGGAACTAGCTCCAACTCGGTTTTACAGTGAAAACTGCATGAACTTCAAACCGGCACTAGGAAACAGACTGAGAAAGCTGAGAAAAAGTGTCTCCTGCAACCCGTTCCCTCGGTGCTAGATGAACGAACGTCTCTGTACCTGCTCAGTTCTGAGAGATAAGTGTGTGTGAAAGCCGTTATACACCTAGCTTGTTGGGAACACAAAGTTTCTTTTCAGTTGCAAACTCCATTCCATACATATATACGGAAAGGGACTAGCTCCAACTCGGTTTTACAGTGAAAACTGCAGGAACTTCAAACCGGTACTAGGAAACAGACTGAGAAAGCAGAGAAAAATTGTCTCCTGAAACCCGTTCCCTTGGTGCTAGATGAACGAACGTCTCTGTACCTGCTCAGTTCAGAGGGATAAGTGTGTGTGAAAGCCGTCCTTCACCTAGCTTGTTGGGAACACAAAGTTTCTTTTCTGTTGCAAACTCCATTCCATACAAATATATGGGGAGTTACTAGCTCAAACTCGGTTTTACAGTGAAAACTGCTGGAACTTCAAACCGGCACTAGGAAACAGACTGAGAAAGCTGAGAAAAAGTGTATCCTGCAACCCGTTCCCATGGTGCTAGATGAACGAACGTCTCTGTACCTGCTCAGTTCTGAGAGATAAGTGTGTGTGAAAGCAGTCCTTCACCTAGCTTGTTGGGAACACATAGTTTCTTTTCAGTTGCAAACTCCATTCCATACATATATACGGGAAGGAACTAGCTCCAACTCGGTTTTACATTGAAAACTGCAAGAACTTCAAACCGGCACTAGGAAACACACTGAGAATGCAGAGAAAAAGTGTCTCCTGCAACTAGTTCCCTTGGGGCTAGATTAACGAACGTCTCTGTACCTGCTCAGTTCTGAGAGATAAGTGTGTGTGAAAGCCGTCCTTCACCTAGCTTGTTGGGAACACAAAGTTTCTTTTCTGTTGCAAACTCCATTCCATACATTTATAAGGGGATTTACTAGCTCCAACTCGGTTTTACAGTGAAAACTGCAGGAACTTCCACCGTCACTAGGAAAGAGACTGAGAATGCAGAGAAAAAGTGTCTCCTGCAACCCTTTCCCTTGGTGCTAGATAAACGAACGTCTCTCCACTTGCTCAGTTCTGAGAGATAAGTGTGTGTGAAAGCCGTCCTTCACCTATCTTGTTGGGAACACAAAGTTTCTTTTCTGTTGCAAACTCCATTCCATACAAATATATGGGGAGTTACTAGCTCCAAATCGGTTTTACAGTGAAAACTGCAGGAAGTTCAAACCGGCACTAGGAAACAGACTTAGAAAGCTGAGAAAAATTGTCTCCTGCAACCCGTTCCATCGGTGCTAGATGAACGAACGTCTCTGTACCTGCTCTGTTCTGAGAGATAAGTGTGTGTGAAAGCCGTCCTTCACCTAGCTTGTTGGGAACACAAAGT
Organism: Camelus dromedarius; assembly: GCF_036321535.1. Lineage (NCBI taxonomy): Eukaryota > Metazoa > Chordata > Mammalia > Artiodactyla > Camelidae > Camelus > Camelus dromedarius. The sequence goes on along the minus strand of NC_087458.1, from coordinate 33,773,069 downwards.
TTCTTTTCAGTTGCAAAATCCATTCCATACATATATACGGGAAGGAACTAGCTCCAACTCGGTTTTACGGTGAAAACTGCAGGAACTTCAAACCGGCACTAGGAAACAGACTGAGAATGCAGAGAAAAAGTGTCTCCTGCAACCCGTTCCCTTGGTGCTAGATGAACGAACGTCTCTGTACCTGCTCAGTTCTGAGGGATAAGTGTGTGTGAAAGCCGTCCTTCACCTAGCTTGTTGGGAACACAAAGTTTCTTTTCTGTTGCAAACTCCATTCCATACAAATATATGGGGAGTTACTAGCTCCAACTCGGTTTTACAGTGAAAACTGCAGGAACTTCAAACCGGCACTAGGAAACAGACTGAGAAAGCTGAGAAAAAGTGTCTCCTGCAACCCGTTCCCATGGTGCTAGATGAACGAACGTCTCTGTACCTGCTCAGTTCTGAGAGATAAGTGTGTGTGAAAGCAGTCCTTCACCTAGCTTGTTGGGAACACAAAGTTTCTTTTCAGTTGCAAACTCCGTTCCATACATATATACGGGAAGGAACTAGCTCCAACTCGGTTTTACATTGAAAACTGCAAGAACTTCAAACCGGCACGAGGAAACACATTGAGAATGCAGAGAAAAAAAGTGTCTCCTGCAACCAGTTCCCTTGGTGCTAGATGAACGAACGTCTCTGTACCTGCTCAGTTCTGAGAGATAAGTGTGTGTGAAAGCCGTCCTTCACCTAGCTTGTTGGGAACACAAAGTTTCTTTTCTGTTGCAAACTCCATTCCATACATTTATAAGGGGATTTACTAGCTCCAACTCGGTTTTACAGTGAAAACTGCAGGAACTTCCACCGTCACTAGGAAAGAGACTGAGAATGCAGAGAAAAAGTGTCTCCTGCAACCCGTTCCCTTGGTGCTAGATAAACGAACGTCTCTCCACTTGCTCAGTTCTGAGAGATAAGTGTGTGTGAAAGCCGTCCTTCACCTAGCTTGTTGGGAACACAAAGTTTCTTTTCTGTTGCAAACTCCATTCCATACAAATATATGGGGAGTTACTAGCTCCAACTCGGTTTTAAAGTGAAAACTGCAGGAACTTCAAACCGGCACTAGGAAACAGACTGAGAAAGCTGAGAAAATGTGTCTCCTGCAACCCGTTCCCTCGGTGCTAGATGAACGAACGTCTCTGTACCTGCTCAGTTCTGAGAGATAAGTGTGTGTGAAAGCCGTTATACACCTAGCTTGTTGGGAACACAAAGTTTCTTTTCAGTTGCAAACCCAATTCCATACATATATACGGAAAGGGACTAGCTCCAACTCGGTTTTACAGTGAAAACTGCAGGAACTTCAAACCGGCACTAGGAAACAAACTGAGAATGCTGAGAAAAAGTGTCTCTTGCAACCCGTTCCATTGGTGCTAGATGAACGAACGACTCTGTACCTGCTCAGTTCTGAGGGATATGTGTGTGTGAAAGCCGTCTTTCACCTAGCTTGTTGGGAACACAAAGTTTCTTTTCTGTTGCAAACTCCATTCCATACAAATATATGGGGAGTTACTAGCTCCAAATCGGTTTTACAGTGAAAACTGCAGGAAGTTCAAACCGGCACTAGGAAACAGACTGAGAAAGCAGAGAAAAATTGTCTCCTGCAACCCGTTCCCTCGGTGCTAGATGAACGAACGTCTCTGTACCTGCTCAGTTCTGAGAGATAAGTGTGTGTGAAAGCCGTCCTTCACCTAGCTTGTTGGGAATACAAAGTTTCTTTTCAGTTGCAAACTCCATTCCATACATATAAATGAGTAGGAACTAGCTCCAACTCGGTTTTACAGTGAAAACTGCAGGAAATTCTAACCGGCACTAGGAAACAGACTGAGAAAGCAGAGAAAAAGTGTCTCCTGCAACCCGTTCCCTCGGTGCTAGATGAACGAACGTCTCTGTACCTGCTCAGTTCTGAGAGATAAGTGTGTGTGAACGCCGTCCTTTACCTAGCTTGTTGGGAGCACAAAGTTTCTTTTCTGTTGCAAACTCCATTCCATACAAATATATGGGGAGGTACAAGCTCCAACTCGGTTTTACAGTGAAAATTGCAGGAACTTCAAACCGGCACTAGGAAACAGACTGAGAATGCAGAGAAAAAGTGTCTCCTGCAAGCCGTTCCCTTGGTGCTATATGAACGATCGTCTCTGTACCTGCTCAGTTCTGAGAGATAAGTGTGTGTGAAAGCCGTCCTTCACCTAGCTTGTTTGGAACACAAAGTTTCTTTTCAGTTGCAATCTCCATTCCATATATTTATATGGGGAGTTACTAGCTCAAACTCGGTTTTACAGTGAAAACTGCAGGAACTTCCACCGTCACTAGGAAACAGACTGAAAATGCAGAGAAAAAGTGTCTCCTGCAACCCGTTCCCTTGGTGCTAGATAAACGAACGTCTCTCCACTTGCTCAGTTCTGAGAGATAAGTGTGTGTGAAAGCCGTCCTTCACCTAGCTTGTTTGGAACACAAAGTTTCTTTTCAGTTGCAAACTCCATTCCATATATATATACGGGAAGGAACTAGCTCCAACTCGGTTTTACAGTGAAAACTGCAGGAACTTCAAACCGGCACTAGGAAACAGACTGAGAATGCAGAGAAAAAGTGTCTCCTGCAACCCGTTCCCTTGGTGCAAGATGAACGAACGTCTCTGTACCTGCTCAGTTCTGAGAGATAAGTGTGTGTGAAAGCCGTCCTTCACCTAGCTTGTTGGGAACACAAAGTTTCTTTTCTGTTGCAAACTCCATTCCATACAAATATATGGGGAGTTACTAGCTCCAACTCGGTTTTAAAGTGAAAACTGCAGGAACTTCAAACCGGCACTAGGAAACAGACTGAGAAACCTGAGAAAATGTGTCTCCTGCAACCCGTTCCCTCGGTGCTAGATGAACGAACGTCTCTGTACCTGCTCAGTTCTGAGAGATAAGTGTGTGTGAAAGCCGTTATACACCTAGCTTGTTGGGAACACAAAGTTTCTTTTCAGTTGCAAACCCAATTCCATACATATATACGGAAAGGGACTAGCTCCAACTCGGTTTTACAGTGAAAACTGCAGGAACTTCAAACCGGCACTAGGAAACAAACTGAGAATGCTGAGAAAAAGTGTCTCTTGCAACCCGTTCCATTGGTGCTAGATGAACGAACGACTCTGTACCTGCTCAGTTCTGAGGGATATGTGTGTGTGAAAGCCGTCTTTCACCTAGCTTGTTGGGAACACAAAGTTTCTTTTCTGTTGCAAACTCCATTCCATACAAATATATGGGGAGTTACTAGCTCCAAATCGGTTTTACAGTGAAAACTGCAGGAAGTTCAAACCGGCACTAGGAAACAGACTGAGAAAGCAGAGAAAAATTGTCTCCTGCAACCCGTTCCCTCGGTGCTAGATGAACGAACGTCTCTGTACCTGCTCAGTTCTGAGAGATAAGTGTGTGTGAAAGCCGTCCTTCACCTAGCTTGTTGGGAATACAAAGTTTCTTTTCAGTTGCAAACTCCATTCCATACATATAAATGAGTAGGAACTAGCTCCAACTCGGTTTTACAGTGAAAACTGCAGGAAATTCTAACCGGCACTAGGAAACAGACTGAGAAAGCAGAGAAAAAGTGTCTCCTGCAACCCGTTCCCTCGGTGCTAGATGAACGAACGTCTCTGTACCTGCTCAGTTCTGAGAGATAAGTGTGTGTGAACGCCGTCCTTTACCTAGCTTGTTGGGAGCACAAAGTTTCTTTTCTGTTGCAAACTCCATTCCATACAAATATATGGGGAGGTACAAGCTCCAACTCGGTTTTACAGTGAAAATTGCAGGAACTTCAAACCGGCACTAGGAAACAGACTGAGAATGCAGAGAAAAAGTGTCTCCTGCAACCCGTTCCCTTGGTGCTATATGAACGATCGTCTCTGTACCTGCTCAGTTCTGAGAGATAAGTGTGTGTGAAAGCCGTCCTTCACCTAGCTTGTTTGGAACACAAAGTTTCTTTTCTGTTGCAAACTCCATTCCATACAAATATATGGGGAGTTACTAGCTCCAACTCGGTTTTAAAGTGAAAACTGCAGGAACTTCAAACCGGCACTAGGAAACAGACTGAGAAAGCTGAGAAAATGTGTCTCCTGCAACCCGTTCCCTCGGTGCTAGATGAACGAACGTCTCTGTACCTGCTCAGTTCTGAGAGATAAGTGTGTGTGAAAGCCGTTATACACCTAGCTTGTTGGGAACACAAAGTTTCTTTTCTGTTGCAAACTCCATTCCATACAAATATATGGGGAGTTACTAGCTCCAACTCGGTTTTAAAGTGAAAACTGCAGGAACTTCAAACCGGCACTAGGAAACAGACTGAGAAAGCTGAGAAAATGTGTCTCCTGCAACCCGTTCCCTCGGTGCTAGATGAACGAACGTCTCTGTACCTGCTCAGTTCTGAGAGATAAGTGTGTGTGAAAGCCGTTATACACCTAGCTTGTTGGGAACACAAAGTTTCTTTTCAGTTGCAAACCCAATTCCATACATATATACGGAAAGGGACTAGCTCCAACTCGGTTTTACAGTGAAAACTGCAGGAACTTCAAACCGGCACTAGGAAACAAACTGAGAATGCTGAGAAAAAGTGTCTCTTGCAACCCGTTCCATTGGTGCTAGATGAACGAACGACTCTGTACCTGCTCAGTTCTGAGGGATATGTGTGTGTGAAAGCCGTCTTTCACCTAGCTTGTTGGGAACACAAAGTTTCTTTTCTGTTGCAAACTCCATTCCATACAAATATATGGGGAGTTACTAGCTCCAACTCGGTTTTAAAGTGAAAACTGCAGGAACTTCAAACCGGCACTAGGAAACAAACTGAGAATGCTGAGAAAAAGTTTCTCTTGCAACCCGTTCCATTGGTGCTAGATGAACGAACGACTCTGTACCTGCTCAGTTCTGAGGGATATGTGTGTGTGAAAGCCGTCTTTCACCTAGCTTGTTGGGAACACAAAGTTTCTTTTCTGTTGCAAACTCCATTCCATACAAATATATGGGGAGTTACTAGCTCCAACTCGGTTTTACAGTGAAAATTGCAGGAACTTCAAACCGGCACTAGGAAACAGACTGAGAATGCAGAGAAAAAGTGTCTCCTGCAAGCCGTTCCCTTGGTGCTATATGAACGAACGTCTCTGTACCTGCTCAGTTCTGAGAGATAAGTGTGTGTGAAAGCCGTCCTTCACCTAGCTTGTTTGGAACACAAAGTTTCTTTTCAGTTGCAATCTCCATTCCATATATTTATATGGGGAGTTACTAGCTCAAACTCGGTTTTACAGTGAAAACTGCAGGAACTTCCACCGTCACTAGGAACCAGACTGAAAATGCAGAGAAAAAGTGTCTCCTGCAACCCGTTCCCTTGGTGCTAGATAAACGAACGTCTCTCCACTTGCTCAGTTCTGAGAGATAAGTGTGTGTGAAAGCCGTCCTTCACCTAGCTTGTTGGGAACACAAAGTTTCTTTTCAGTTGCAAACCCCATTCCATACATATATACGGAAAGGGACTAGCTCCAACTCGGTTTTACAGTGAAAACTGCAGGAACTTCATACCGGCACTAGGAAACAGACTGAGAATGCAGAGAAAAAGTGTCTCCTGCAACCCGTTCCCTTGGTGCAAGATGAACGAACGTCTCTGTACCTGCTCAGTTCTGAGAGATAAGTGTGTGTGAAAGCCGTTATACACCTAGCTTGTTGGGAACACAAAGTTTCTTTTCAGTTGCAAACCCAATTCCATACATATATACGGAAAGGGACTAGCTCCAACTCGGTTTTACAGTGAAAACTGCAGGAACTTCAAACCGGCACTAGGAAACAAACTGAGAATGCTGAGAAAAAGTGTCTCTTGCAACCCGTTCCATTGGTGCTAGATGAACGAACGACTCTGTACCTGCTCAGTTCTGAGGGATATGTGTGTGTGAAAGCCGTCTTTCACCTAGCTTGTTGGGAACACAAAGTTTCTTTTCTGTTGCAAACTCCATTCCATACAAATATATGGGGAGTTACTAGCTCCAACTCGGTTTTAAAGTGAAAACTGCAGGAACTTCAAACCGGCACTAGGAAACAAACTGAGAATGCTGAGAAAAATTTTCTCTTGCAACCCGTTCCATTGGTGCTAGATGAACGAACGACTCTGTACCTGCTCAGTTCTGAGGGATATGTGTGTGTGAAAGCCGTCTTTCACCTAGCTTGTTGGAACACAAAGTTTCTTTTCTGTTGCAAACTCCATTCCATACAAATATATGGGGAGTTACTAGCTCCAACTCGGTTTTACAGTGAAAATTGCAGGAACTTCAAACCGGCACTAGGAAACAGACTGAGAATGCAGAGAAAAAGTGTCTCCTGCAAGCCGTTCCCTTGGTGCTATATGAACGAACGTCTCTGTACCTGCTCAGTTCTGAGAGATAAGTGTGTGTGAAAGCCGTCCTTCACCTAGCTTGTTTGGAACACAAAGTTTCTTTTCAGTTGCAATCTCCATTCCATATATTTATATGGGGAGTTACTAGCTCAAACTCGGTTTTACAGTGAAAACTGCAGGAACTTCCACCGTCACTAGGAAACAGACTGAAAATGCAGAGAAAAAGTGTCTCCTGCAACCCGTTCCCTTGGTGCTAGATAAACGAACGTCTCTCCACTTGCTCAGTTCTGAGAGATAAGTGTGTGTGAAAGCCGTCCTTCACCTAGCTTGTTGGGAACACAAAGTTTCTTTTCAGTTGCAAACTCCATTCCATACATATATACGGAAAGGGACTAGCTCCAACTCGGTTTTACAGTGAAAACTGCAGGAACTTCATACCGGCACTAGGAAACAGACTGAGAATGCAGAGAAAAAGTGTCTCCTGCAACCCGTTCCCTTGGTGCAAGATGAACGAACGTCTCTGTACCTGCTCAGTTCTGAGAGATAAGTGTGTGTGAAAGCCGTCCTTCACCTAGCTTGTTGGGAACACAAAGTTTCTTTTCTGTTGCAAACTCCATTCCATACAAATATATGGGGAGTTACTAGCTCCAACTCGGTTTTAAAGTGAAAACTGCAGGAACTTCAAACCGGCACTAGGAAACAAACTGAGAATGCTGAGAAAAAGTTTCTCTTGCAACCCGTTCCATTGGTGCTAGATGAACGAACGACTCTGTACCTGCTCAGTTTTGAGGGATATGTGTGTGTGAAAGCCGTCCTTCACCTAGCTTGTTTGGAACACAAAGTTTCTTTTCAGTTGCAATCTCCATTCCATATATTTATATGGGGAGTTACTAGCTCAAACTCGGTTTTACAGTGAAAACTGCAGGAACTTCCACCGTCACTAGGAAACAGACTGAAAATGCAGAGAAAAAGTGTCTCCTGCAACCCGTTCCCTTGGTGCTAGATAAACGAACGTCTCTCCACTTGCTCAGTTCTGAGAGATAAGTGTGTGTGAAAGCCGTCCTTCACCTAGCTTGTTGGGAACACAAAGTTTCTTTTCAGTTGCAAACTCCATTCCATACATATATACGGAAAGGGACTAGCTCCAACTCGGTTTTACAGTGAAAACTGCAGGAACTTCATACCGGCACTAGGAAACAGACTGAGAAAGCAGAGAAAAAGTGTCTCCTGCAACCCGTTCCCTTGGTGTTAGATGAACGAACGTCTCTGTACCTGCTCAGTTCAGAGGGATAAGTGTGTGTGAAAGCCGTCCTTCACCTAGCTTGTTGGGAACACAAAGTTTCTTTTCTGTTGCAAACTCCATTCCATACAAATATATGGGGAGTTACAAGCTCAAACTCGGTTTTACAGTGAAAACTGCAGGAACTTCAAACCGGCACTAGGAAACAGACTGAGAAAGCTGAGAAAAAGTGTATCCTGCAAACCGTTCCCATGGTGCTAGATGAACGAACGTCTCTGTACCTGCTCAGTTCTGAGAGATAAGTGTGTGTGAAAGCAGTCCTTCACCTAGCTTGTTGGGAACACATAGTTTCTTTTCAGTTGCAAACTCCATTCCATACATATATCCGGGAAGGAACTAGCTCCAACTCGGTTTTACATTGAAAACTGCAAGAACTTCAAACCGGCACTAGGAAACACACTGAGAATGCAGAGAAAAAGTGTCTCCTGCAACTAGTTCCCTTGGGGCTAGATTAACGAACGTCTCTGTACCTGCTCAGTTCTGATAGATAAGTGTGTGTGAAAGCCGTCCTTCACCTAGCTTGTTGGGAACACAAAGTTTCTTTTCTGTTGCAAACTCCATCCCATACATTTATAAGGGGATTTACTAGCTCCAACTCGGTTTTACAGTGAAAACTGCAGGAACTTCCACCGTCACTAGGAAAGAGACTGAGAATGCAGAGAAAAAGTGTCTCCTGCAACCCTTTCCCTTGGTGCTAGATAAACGAACGTCTCTCCACTTGCTCAGTTCTGAGAGATAAGTGTGTGTGAAAGCCGTCCTTCACCTATCTTGTTGGGAACACAAAGTTTCTTTTCTGTTGCAAACTCCATTCCATACAAATATATGGGGAGTTACTAGCTCCAAATCGGTTTTACAGTGAAAACTGCAGGAAGTTCAAACCGGCACTAGGAAAAAGACTTAGAAAGCTGAGAAAAATTGTCTCCTGCAACCCGTTCCATCGGTGCTAGATGAACGAACGTCTCTGTACCTGCTCTGTTCTGAGAGATAAGTGTGTGTGAAAGCCGTCCTTCACCTAGCTTGTTGGGAACACAAAGTTTGTTTTCAGTTGCAAAATCCATTCCATACATATATACGGGAAGGAACTAGCTCCAACTCGGTTTTACGGTGAAAACTGCAGGAACTTCAAACCGGCACTAGGAAACAGACTGAGAATGCAGAGAAAAAGTGTCTCCTGCAACCCGTTCCCTTGGTGCTAGATGAACGAACGTCTCTGTACCTGCTCAGTTCTGAGGGATAAGTGTGTGTGAAAGCCGTCCTTCACCTAGCTTGTTGGGAACACAAAGTTTCTTTTCTGTTGCAAACTCCATTCCATACAAATATATGGGGAGTTACTAGCTCCAACTCGGTTTTACAGTGAAAACTGCAGGAACTTCAAACCGGCATTAGGAAACAGACTGAGAAAGCTGAGAAAAAGTGTCTCCTGCAACCCGTTCCCATGGTGCTAGATGAACGAACGTCTCTGTACCTGCTCAGTTCTGAGAGATAAGTGTGTGTGAAAGCAGTCCTTCACCTAGCTTGTTGGGAACACAAAGTTTCTTTTCAGTTGCAAACTCCATTCCATACATATATACGGGAAGGAACTAGCTCCAACTCGGTTTTACATTGAAAACTGCAAGAACTTCAAACCGGCACGAGGAAACACATTGAGAATGCAGAGAAAAAAAGTGTCTCCTGCAACCAGTTCCCTTGGTGCTAGATGAACGAACGTCTCTGTACCTGCTCAGTTCTGAGAGATAAGTGTGTGTGAAAGCCGTCCTTCACCTAGCTTGTTGGGAACACAAAGTTTCTTTTCTGTTGCAAACTCCATCCCATACATTTATAAGGGGATTTACTAGCTCCAACTCGGTTTTACAGTGAAAACTGCAGGAACTTCCACCGTCACTAGGAAAGAGACTGAGAATGCAGAGAAAAAGTGTCTCCTGCAACCCGTTCCCTTGGTGCTAGATAAACGAACGTCTCTCCACTTGCTCAGTTCTGAGAGATAAGTGTGTGTGAAAGCCGTCCTTCACCTAGCTTGTTGGGAACACAAAGTTTCTTTTCAGTTGCAAACTCCATTCCATACATTTATAAGGGGATTTACTAGCTCCAACTCGGTTTTACAGTGAAAACTGCAGGAACTTCCACCGTCACTAGGAAAGAGACTGAGAATGCAGAGAAAAAGTGTCTCCTGCAACCCGTTCCCTTGGTGCTAGATAAACGAACGTCTCTCCACTTGCTCAGTTCTGAGAGATAAGTGTGTGTGAAAGCCGTCCTTCAACTAGCTTGTTGGGAACACAAAGTTTCTTTTCATTTGCAAACTCCATTCCATATATATATACGGGAAGGAACTAGCTCCAACTCGGTTTTACAGTGAAAACTGCAGGAACTTCAAACCGGCACTAGGAAACAGACTGAGAATGCAGAGAAAAAGTGTCTCCTGCAACCCGTTCCCTTGGTGCAAGATGAACGAACGTCTCTGTACCTGCTCAGTTCTGAGAGATAAGTGTGTGTGAAAGCCGTCCTTCACCTAGCTTGTTGGGAACACAAAGTTTCTTTTTTGTTGCAAACTCCATTCCATACAAATATATGGGGAGTTACTAGCTCCAACTCGTTTTTAAAGTGAAAACTGCAGGAACTTCAAACCGGCACTAGGAAACAGACTGAGAAAGCTGAGAAAAAGTGTCTATTGCAACCCGTTCCCTCGGTGCTAGATGAACGAACGTCTCTGTACCTGCTCAGTTCTGAGAGATAAGTGTGTGTGAAAGCCGTTATACACCTAGCTTGTTGGGAACACAAAATTTCTTTTCAGTTGCAAACTCCATTCCATACATATATACGGAAAGGGACTAGCTCCAACTCGGTTTTACAGTGAAAACTGCAGGAACTTCAAACCGGCACTAGGAAACAGACTGAGAAAGCAGAGAAAAAGTGTAACCTGCAACCCGTTCCCTTGGTGCTAGATGAACGAACGTCTCTGTACCTGCTCAGTTCAGAGGGATAAGTGTGTGTGAAAGCCGTCCTTCACCTAGCTTGTTGGGAACACAAAGTTTCTTTTCTGTTGCAAACTCCATTCCATACAAATATATGGGGAGTTACTAGCTCAAACTCGGTTTTACAGTGAAAACTGCAGGAACTTCAAACCGGCACTAGGAAACAGACTGAGAAAGCTGAGAAAAAGTGTCTCCTGCAACCCGTTCCCATGGTGCTAGATGAACGAACGTCTCTGTACCTGCTCAGTTCTGAGAGATAAGTGTGTGTGAAAGCAGTCCTTCACCTAGCTTGTTGGGAACACATAGTTTCTTTTCAGTTGCAAACTCCATTCCATACATATATACGGGAAGGAACTAGCTCCAACTCGGTTTTACATTGAAAACTGCAAGAACTTCAAACCGGCACTAGGAAACACACTGAGAATGCAGAGAAAAAGTGTCTCCTGCAACTATTTCCCTTGGTGCTAGATGAACGAACGTCTCTGTACCTGCTCAGTTCTGAGAGATAAGTGTGTGTGAAAGCCGTCCTTCACCTAGCTTGTTGGGAACACAAAGTTTCTTTTCTGTTGCAAACTCCATTCCATATATTTATAAGGGGATTTACTAGCTCCAACTCGGTTTTACAGTGAAAACTGCAGGAACTTCCACCGTCACTAGGAAAGAGACTGAGAATGCAGAGAAAAAGTGTCCCTGCAACCCTTTCCCTTGGTGCTAGATAAACGAACGTCTCTCCAATTGCTCAGTTCTGAGAGATAAGTGTGTGTGAAAGCCGTCCTTCACCTAGCTTGTTGGGAACACAAAGTTTCTTTTCTGTTGCAAACTCCATTCCATACAAATATATGGGGAGTTACTAGCTCCAACTCGGTTTTACAGTGAAAACTGCAGGAAGTTCAAACCGGCACTAGGAAACAGACTTAGAAAGCTGAGAAAAATTGTCTCCTGCAACCCGTTCCATCGGTGCTAGATGAACGAACGTCTCTGTACCTGCTCTGTTCTGAGAGATAAGTGTGTGTGAAAGCCGTCCTTCACCTAGCTTGTTGGGAACACAAAGTTTCTTTTCAGTTGCAAAATCCATTCCATACATATATACGGGAAGGAACCAGCTCCAACTCGGTTTTACAGTGAAAACTGCAGGAACTTCAAACCGGCACTAGGAAACAGACTGAGAATGCAGAGAAAAAGTGTCTCCTGCAACTCGTTCCCTTAGTGCTAGATGAACGAACGTCTCTGTACCTGCTCAGTTCTGAGGGATAAGTGTGTGTGAAAGCCGTCCTTCACCTAGCTTGTTGGGAACACAAAGTTTCTTTTCTGTTGCAAACTCCATTCCATACATTTATAAGGGGATTTACTAGCTCCAACTAGGTTTTACAGTGAAAACTGCAGGAACTTCCACCGTCACTAGGAAAGAGACTGAGAATACAGAGAAAAAGTGTCTCCTGCAACCCGTTCCCTTGGTGCTAGATAAACGAACGTCTCTCCACTTGCTCAGTTCTGAGAGATAAGTGTGTGTGAAAGCCGTCCTTCACCTATCTTGTTGGGAACACAAAGTTTCTTTTCTGTTGCAAACTCCATTCCATACAAATATAAGGGGAGTTACTAGCTCCAACTCGGTTTTACAGTGAAAACTGCAGGAAGTTCAAACCGGCACTAGGAAACAGACTTAGAAAGCTGAGAAAAATTGTCTCCTGCAACCCGTTCCATCGGTGCTAGATGAACGAACGTCTCTGTACCTGCTCTGTTCTGAGAGATAAGTGTGTGTGAAAGCCGTCCTTCACCTAGCTTGTTGGGAACACAAAGTTTCTTTTCAGTTGCAAAATCCATTCCATACATATATACGGGAAGGAACTATCTCCAACTCGGTTTTACAGTGAAAACTGCAGTAACTTCAAACCGGCACTAGGAAACAGACTGAGAATGCAGAGAAAAAGTTTCACCTGCAACCCGTTCCCTTGGTGCTAGATGAACCAACGTCTCTGTACCTGCTCAGTTCTGAGAGATAAGTGTGTGTGAAAGCCGTCCTTCACATAATTTTTTGGGAACACAAAGTTTCTTTTCAGTTGAAAACACCATTCCATACATATATATGGGGAGGAACTAGCTCCAACTCGGTTTTACAGTGAAAACTGCAGGAACTTCCACCGTCACTAGGAAACAGACTGAGAAAGCAGAGAAAAAGTTTTTCCTGCAACCCGTTCCCTTGGTGCTAGATAAACGAACGTCTCTCCACTTGCTCAGTTCTGAGAGATAAGTGTGTGTGAAAGCCGTCCTTCACCTAGCTTGCTGGGAACACAAAGTTTCTTTTCAGTTGCAAACTCCATTCCATACATATATATGGGGAGTTACTAGCTCCAACTCGGTTTTACAGTGAAAACTGCAGGAACTTCAAACCGGCACTAGGAAACAGACTGAGAAAGCTGAGAAAAAGTGTCTCCTGCAACCCGTTCCCTCGGTGCTAGATGAACGAACGTCTCTGTACCTGCTCAGTTCTGAGAGATAAGTGTGTGTGAAAGCCGTTATACACCTAGCTTGTTGGGAACAGAAAGTTTCTTTTCAGTTGCAAACTCCATTCCATACATATATACGGAAAGGGACTAGCTCCAACTCGGTTTTACAGTGAAAACTGCAGGAACTTCAAACCGGCACTAGGAAACAGACTGAGAAAGCAGAGAAAAAGTGTAACCTGCAACCCGTTCCCTTGGTGCTAGATGAACGAACGTCTCTGTACCTGCTCAGTTCAGAGGGATAAGTGTGTGTGAAAGCCGTCCTTCACCTAGCTTGTTGGGAACACAAAGTTTCTTTTCTGTTGCAAACTCCATTCCATACAAATATATGGGGAGTTACTAGCTCAAACTCGGTTTTACAGTGAAAACTGCAGGAACTTCAAACCGGCACTAGGAAACAGACTGAGAAAGCTGAGAAAAAGTGTCTCCTGCAACCCGTTCCCATGGTGCTAGATGAACGAACGTCTCTGTACCTGCTCAGTTCTGAGAGATAAGTGTGTGTGAAAGCAGTCCTTCACCTAGCTTGTTGGGAACACATAGTTTCTTTTCAGTTGCAAACTCCATTCCATACATATATACGGGAAGGAACTAGCTCCAACTCGGTTTTACATTGAAAACTGCAAGAACTTCAAACCGGCACTAGGAAACACACTGAGAATGCAGAGAAAAAGTGTCTCCTGCAACTATTTCCCTTGGTGCTAGATGAACGAACGTCTCTGTACCTGCTCAGTTCTGAGAGATAAGTGTGTGTGAAAGCCGTCCTTCACCTAGCTTGTTGGGAACACAAAGTTTCTTTTCTGTTGCAAACTCCATTCCATATATTTATAAGGGGATTTACTAGCTCCAACTCGGTTTTACAGTGAAAACTGCAGGAACTTCCACCGTCACTAGGAAAGAGACTGAGAATGCAGAGAAAAAGTGTCCCTGCAACCCTTTCCCTTGGTGCTAGATAAACGAACGTCTCTCCAATTGCTCAGTTCTGAGAGATAAGTGTGTGTGAAAGCCGTCCTTCACCTAGCTTGTTGGGAACACAAAGTTTCTTTTCTGTTGCAAACTCCATTCCATACAAATATATGGGGAGTTACTAGCTCCAACTCGGTTTTACAGTGAAAACTGCAGGAAGTTCAAACCGGCACTAGGAAACAGACTTAGAAAGCTGAGAAAAATTGTCTCCTGCAACCCGTTCCATCGGTGCTAGATGAACGAACGTCTCTGTACCTGCTCTGTTCTGAGAGATAAGTGTGTGTGAAAGCCGTCCTTCACCTAGCTTGTTGGGAACACAAAGTTTCTTTTCAGTTGCAAAATCCATTCCATACATATATACGGGAAGGAACCAGCTCCAACTCGGTTTTACAGTGAAAACTGCAGGAACTTCAAACCGGCACTAGGAAACAGACTGAGAATGCAGAGAAAAAGTGTCTCCTGCAACTCGTTCCCTTAGTGCTAGATGAACGAACGTCTCTGTACCTGCTCAGTTCTGAGGGATAAGTGTGTGTGAAAGCCGTCCTTCACCTAGCTTGTTGGGAACACAAAGTTTCTTTTCTGTTGCAAACTCCATTCCATACATTTATAAGGGGATTTACTAGCTCCAACTAGGTTTTACAGTGAAAACTGCAGGAACTTCCACCGTCACTAGGAAAGAGACTGAGAATACAGAGAAAAAGTGTCTCCTGCAACCCGTTCCCTTGGTGCTAGATAAACGAACGTCTCTCCACTTGCTCAGTTCTGAGAGATAAGTGTGTGTGAAAGCCGTCCTTCACCTATCTTGTTGGGAACACAAAGTTTCTTTTCTGTTGCAAACTCCATTCCATACAAATATAAGGGGAGTTACTAGCTCCAACTCGGTTTTACAGTGAAAACTGCAGGAAGTTCAAACCGGCACTAGGAAACAGACTTAGAAAGCTGAGAAAAATTGTCTCCTGCAACCCGTTCCATCGGTGCTAGATGAACGAACGTCTCTGTACCTGCTCTGTTCTGAGAGATAAGTGTGTGTGAAAGCCGTCCTTCACCTAGCTTGTTGGGAACACAAAGTTTCTTTTCAGTTGCAAAATCCATTCCATACATATATACGGGAAGGAACTATCTCCAACTCGGTTTTACAGTGAAAACTGCAGTAACTTCAAACCGGCACTAGGAAACAGACTGAGAATGCAGAGAAAAAGTTTCACCTGCAACCCGTTCCCTTGGTGCTAGATGAACCAACGTCTCTGTACCTGCTCAGTTCTGAGAGATAAGTGTGTGTGAAAGCCGTCCTTCACATAATTTTTTGGGAACACAAAGTTTCTTTTCAGTTGAAAACACCATTCCATACATATATATGGGGAGGAACTAGCTCCAACTCGGTTTTACAGTGAAAACTGCAGGAACTTCCACCGTCACTAGGAAACAGACTGAGAAAGCAGAGAAAAAGTTTTTCCTGCAACCCGTTCCCTTGGTGCTAGATAAACGAACGTCTCTCCACTTGCTCAGTTCTGAGAGATAAGTGTGTGTGAAAGCCGTCCTTCACCTAGCTTGCTGGGAACACAAAGTTTCTTTTCAGTTGCAAACTCCATTCCATACATATATATGGGGAGTTACTAGCTCCAACTCGGTTTTACAGTGAAAACTGCAGGAACTTCAAACCGGCACTAGGAAACAGACTGAGAAAGCTGAGAAAAAGTGTCTCCTGCAACCCGTTCCCTCGGTGCTAGATGAACGAACGTCTCTGTACCTGCTCAGTTCTGAGAGATAAGTGTGTGTGAAAGCCGTTATACACCTAGCTTGTTGGGAACAGAAAGTTTCTTTTCAGTTGCAAACTCCATTCCATACATATAAATGGGGAGGTACTAGCTCCAACTCAGTTTTACAGTGGAAACTGCAGGAACTTCAAACCGGCACCAGGAAACAGACTGAGAATGCACAGAAATAGTGTCTCCTGCAACCCGTTCCCTTGGTGCTAGATAAACGAACGTCTCTCCACTTGCTCAGTTGTGAGAGATAAGTGTGTGTGAAAGCCGTGCTTCACCAAGCTTGTTGGGAACACAAAGTTTCTTTTCAGTTGCAAACTCCATTCCATACATATATATGGGGAGGTACTAGCTCCAACTCTGTTTTACAGTGAAACCTGCAAGAACTTCAAACCGGCACTAGGAAACAGACTGAGAAAGCAGAGAAAAAGTGTCTCCTGCAACCCGTTCCCTTGGTGCTAGATGAACGAACGTCTCTGTACCTGCTCATTTCTGAGGGATAAGTGTGTGTGAAAGCCGTCCTTCAGCTAGCTTGTTGGGAACACAAAGTATCTTTTCTGTTGCAAACTCCATTCCATACAAATATATGGGGAGTTACTAGCTCCAACTCGGTTTTACAGTGAAAACTGCAGGAACATCAAACCGGCACTAGGCAAAAGACTGAGAAAGCTGAGAAAAAGTGTCTCCTGCAACCCGTTCCCTAGGTGCTAGATGAACGAACGTCTCTGTACCTCCTCAGTTCTGAGGGATATGTGTGTGTGAAAGCCGTACTTCACCTAGCTTGTTGGGAACACAAAGTTTCTTTTCTGTTGCAAACTCGGTTCCATACAAATATATGGGGAGTTACTAGCTCCAACTCGGTTTTACAGTGAAAACTGCAGGAACTTCAAACCGGCACTAGGAAAGAGACTGAGAAAGCTGAGAAAAAGTGTCTCCTGCAACCCGTTCTATCGGTGCTAGATGACCGAACGTCTCTGTACCTGCTCAGTTCTGAGAGATAAGTGTGTGTGAAAGCCGTCCTTCACCTAGCATGTTGGGAACACAAAGTTTCTTTTCAGTTGCAAACTCCATTCAATACATATATACGGGAAGGAACTAGCTCCAACTCGGTTTTACAGTGTAAACTGCAGGAACTTCAAACCGGCACTAGGAAACAGACTGAGAATGCAGAGAAAAAGTGTCCCCTGCAACCCGTTCCCTTGGTGCTAGATGAACGAACGTCTCTGTACCTGCTCAGTTCTGAGGGATAAGTGTGTGTGAAAGCCCTCCTTCACCTAGCTTTTTGGGAACACAAAGTTTCTTTTCTGTTGCAAACTCCATTCCATACAAATATACGGGGAGTTACTAGCTCCAACTCGGTTTTACAGTGAAAACTGCAGGAACTTCAAACCGGCACTAGGAAACAGACTGAGAAAGCTGAGAAAAAGTGTCTCCTGCAACCCGTTCCCTCGGTGCGACATGAACGGACGTCTCTGTACCTGCTCAGTTCTGAGAGATAAGTGTGTGTGAAAGCCGTCCTTCACCTAGCTTGCTGGGAACACAAAGTTTCTTTTCAGTTGCAAACTCCATTCCATACATATAAATGGTGAGGTACTAGCTCCAACTCGGTATTACAGTGAAAACTGCAGGAACATCAAACCAAAACTAGGAAACAGACTGAGAAAGCAGAGAAAAAGTGTCTCCTGCAAACCGTTCCCTTGGTGCTAGATGAACGAACGTCTCTGTACCTGCTCAGTTCTGAGGGATAAGTGTGTGTGAAAGCCGTCCTTCACCTAGCTTGTTGGGAACACAAAGTTTGTTTTCTGTTGCAAACCCATTCCATACAAATATATGGGGAGTTACTAGCTCCAACTCGGTTTTACAGTGAAAACTGCAGGAACTTCAATTCAGCACTAGGAAACAGACTGAGAAAGCTGAGAAAAAGTGTCTCCTGCAACCCGTTCCCTCGGTGCTAGATGAACGAAAGTCTATGTACCTGCTCAGTTTTGAGAGATAATTATGTGTGAAAGCCGTCCTTCACCCAGCTTTTTGGGAACACAAAGATTCTTTTAAGTGGCAAACTCCATTCCATACATATATACGGGAAGAAACCAGCTCCAACTCGGTTTTACATTGAAAACTGCAGGAACTTCAAACCGGCACTAGGAAACAGACTGAGAATGCAGAGAAAAAGTGTCTCCTGCAACCCGTTCCCTTGGTGCTAGATGAACGAACGTCTCTGTACCTGCTCAGTTCTGAGAGATAAGTGTGTGTGAAAGCCGTCCTTCACCTAGCTTGTTGGGAACACAAAGTTTCTTTTCAGTTGCAAACTCCATTCCATACATATATATGGGGAGGTACTAGCTCCAACTCGGTTTTACAGTGAAAACTGCAGGAACTTCAAACCGGCACTAGGAAACAGACTGAGAAAGCAGAGAAAAAGTGTCTCCTGCAAACCGTTCCCTTGGTGCTAGATGAACGAACGTCTCTGTACTTGCTCAGTTCTGAGGGATATGTGTGTGTGAAAGCCGTCCTTCACCTAGCTTGTTGGGAACACAAAGTTTCTTTTCTGTTGCAAACTCCATTCCATACAAATATATGGGGAGTTACTAGCTCCAACTCGGTTTTACAGTGAAAACTGCAGGAAGTTCAAACCGGCACTAGGAAACAGACTGAGAATGCAGAGAAAAATTGTCTCCTGCAACCCGTTCTCTTGGTGCTAGATAAAAGAACGTCTCTCCACTTGCTCAGTTCTGAGAGATAAGTGTGTGTGAAAGCCGTCCTTCACTTAGCTTGCTGGGAACACAAAGTTTCTTTTCAGTTGCAAACTCCATTCCATACATATAAATGGGGAGGTACTAGCTCAAACTCGGTATTACAGTGAAAACTGCAGAAACTTCAAACCGGCCCTAGGAAACAGACTGAGAAAGCAGAGGAAAAGTGTCTAGTGCAACCCGTTCCCTTGGTGCTAGATGAACGAACGTCTCTCCACTTGCTCAGTTCTGAGAGATAAGTGTGTGTGAAAGCCGTGCTTCACCAAGCTTGTTGGGAACACAAAGTTTCTTTTCAGTGGCAAACTCCATTCCATACATATATATGGGGAGGTACTAGCTCCAACTCGGTTTTACAGTGAAAACTGCAGGAACTTCAAACCAGCACTAGGAAACAGACTGAGAAAGCAGAGAAAATGTGTCTCCTGCAACCCGTTCCCTTGGTGCTAGATGAACGAAAGTCTCTTTACCTGCTCATTTCTGAGGGATAAGTGTGTGTGAAAGCCGTCCTTCACCTAGCTTGTTGGGAACCCAAAGTTTGTTTTCTGTTGCAAACTCCATTCCATAAAAATATACTGGGAGTTACTAGCTCCAACACGGTTTTACAGTGAAAACTGCAGGAACTTAAAACCGGCACTAGGAAACAGACTGAGAAAGCTGAGAAAAAGTGTCTCCTGCAACCCGTTCCCTTGGTGCTAGATGAACGAAAGTCTATGTACCTGCTCAGTTTTGAGAGATAAGTGTGTGTGAAAGCCGTCCTTCACCCAGCTTGTTGGGAACACAAAGTTTCTTTTCAGTTGCAAACTCCATTCCATACATATATACGGGAAGGAAATAGCTCCAACTCGGTTTTACATTGAAAACTGCAGGAACTTCAAACCGGCACTAGGAAACAGACTGAGAATGCAGAGAAAAAGTGTCTCCTGCAACCCGTTCCCTTGGTGCTAGATGAACGAACGTCTCTGTACCTGCTCAGTTCTGAGAGATAAGTGTGTTTGAAAGCCGCCCTTCACCAAGCTTGTTGGGAACACAAAGTTTCTTTTCAGTTGCAAACTTCATTCCATACATATATATGGGGAGGTACTAGCTCCAACTCGGTTTTACAGTGAAAACTGCAGGAACTTCAAACCAGCACTAGGAAACAGACTGAGAAAGCAGACAAAACGTGTCTCCTGCAAACCGTTCCCTTGGTGCTAGATAAACGAACGTCTCTTTACCTGCACATATCTGAGGGATAAGTGTGTGTGAAAGCCGTCCTTCACCTAGCTTGTTGGGAACCCAAATTTTGTTTTCTGTTGCAAACTCCATTCCATACAAATATATTGGGAGTTACTAGCTCCAACACGGTTTTACAGTGAAAACTGCAGGAACTTCAAACCGGCACTAGGAAACAGACTGAGAATGCAGAGAAAAAGTGTCTCCTGCAACGAGTTCCCTTGGTGCTAGATAAACGAACGTCTCTTTACCTGCTCATATCTGAGGGATAAGTGTGTGTGAAAGCCGTCCTTCACCTAGCTTGTTGGGAACACAAAGTTTCTTTTCAGTTGCAAACTCCATTTCATACATATAAATGGTGAGGTACTAGCTCCAACTCGGTATTACAGTGAAAACTGCAGGAACTTCAAACCAAAACTAGGAAACAGACTGAGAAAGCAGAGAAAAAGTGTCTCCTGCAAACCGTTCCCTTGGTGCTAGATGAACGAACGTCTCTGTACCTGCTCAGTTCTGAGGGATAAGTGTGTGTGAAAGCCGTCCTTCACCTAGCTTGTTGGGAACACAAAGTTTGTTTTCTGTTGCAAACTCCATTCCATACAAATATATGGGGAGTTACTAGCTAGAATTCGATTTTACAGTGAAAACTGCAGGAACATCAAACCGGCACTAGGAAACAGACTGAGAAAGCTGAGAATAAGTGTCTCCTGCAACCCGTTCCCCTGGTGCTAGATGAACGAACGTCTCTGTACCTGCTCAGTTCTGAGGGATAAGTGTGTGTGAAAGCCGTCCTTCACCTAGCTTATTGGGAACACAAAGTTTCTTTTCTGTTGCAAACTCCATTCCATACAAATATATGGGGAGTTACTAGCTCCAACTCGGTTTTACAGTGAAAACTGCAGGAACTTCAAACCGGCACTAGGAAACAGACTGAGAAAGCTGAGAAAAAGTGTCTCCTGCAACCCGTTCCCTTGGTGCTAGATGAACGAACGTCTCTGTACCTGCTCAGTTCTGAGGGATAAGTGTGTGTGAAAGCCGTCCTTCACCTAGCTTGTTGGGAACACAAAGTTTCTTTTCTGTTGCAAACTCCATTCCATACAAATATATGGGGAGTTACTAGCTCCAACTCGGTTTTACTTTGAAAACTGCAGGAACTTCAAACCGGCACTAGGAAACAGACTGAGAATGCAGAGAAAATGTGTCTCATGCAACCCGTTCCCTTGTTGCTAGATGAACGAACGTCTCTGTACCTGCTCAGTTCTGAGAGATAAGTGTGTGTGAAAGCCGTGCTTCACGAAGCTTGTTGGGAACACAAAGTTTCTTTTCTGTTGCAAACTCCATTCCATACAAATATATGGGGAGTTACTAGCTCCAACTCGGTTTTACAGTGAAAACTGCAGGAACTTCAAATCAGCACTAGGAAACAGACTGAGAAAGCTGAGAAAAAGTGTCTCCTGCAACCCGTTCCCTCGGTGCTAGATGAACGAAAGTCTATGTACCTGCTCAGTTTTGAGAGATAATTATGTGTGAAAGCCGTCCTTCACCCAGCTTTTTGGGAACACAAAGATTCTTTTCAGTGGCAAACTCCATTCCATACATATATACGGGAAGGAACTAGCTCCAACTCGGTTTTACATTGAAAACTGCAGGAACTTCAAACCGGCACTAGGAAACAGACTGAGAATGCAGAGAAAAAGTGTCTCCTGCAAACCGTTCCCTTGGTGCTAGATGAACGAACGTCTCTGTACCTGCTCAGTTCTGAGAGATAAGTGTGTGTGAAAGCCGTCCTTCACCTAGCTTGTTGGGAACACAAAGTTTCTTTTCAGTTGCAAACTCCATTCCATACATATATATGGGGAGGTACTAGCTCCAACTCGGTTTTACAGTGAAAACTGCAGGAACTTCAAACCGGCACTAGGAAACAGACTGAGAAAGCAGAGAAAAAGTGTCTCCTGCAAACCGTTCCCTTGGTGCTAGATGAACGAACGTCTCTGTACTTGCTCAGTTCTGAGGGATATGTGTGTGTGAAAGCCGTCCTTCACCTAGCTTGTTGGGAACACAAAGTTTCTTTTCTGTTGCAAACTCCATTCCATACAAATATATGGGGAGTTACTAGCTCCAACTCGGTTTTACAGTGAAAACTGCAGGAAGTTCAAACCGGCACTAGGAAACAGACTGAGAATGCAGAGAAAAATTGTCTCCTGCAACCCGTTCTCTTGGTGCTAGATAAAAGAACGTCTCTCCACTTGCTCAGTTCTGAGAGATAAGTGTGTGTGAAAGCCGTCCTTCACTTAGCTTGCTGGGAACACAAAGTTTCTTTTCAGTTGCAAACTCCATTCCATACATATAAATGGGGAGGTACTAGCTCAAACTCGGTATTACAGTGAAAACTGCAGGAACTTCAAACCAGCACTAGGAAACAGACTGAGAAAGCAGAGAAAACGTGTCTCCTGCAACCCGTTCCCTTGGTGCTAGATGAACGAACGTCTCTTTACCTGCTAATTTCTGAGGGATAAGTGTGTGTGAAAGCCGTCCTTCACCTAGCTTGTTGGGAACCCAAAGTTTGTTTTCTGTTGCAAACTCCATTCCATAAAAATATATTGGGAGTTACTAGCTCCAACACGGTTTTACAGTGAAAACTGCAGGAACTTAAAACCGGCACTAGGAAACAGACTGAGAAAGCTGAGAAAAAGTGTCTCCTGCAACCCGTTCCCTTGGTGCTAGATGAACGAAAGTCTATGTACCTGCTCAGTTTTGAGAGATAAGTGTGTGTGAAAGCCGTCCTTCACCCAGCTTGTTGGGAACACAAAGTTTCTTTTCAGTTGCAAACTCCATTCCATACATATATACGGGAAGGAAATAGCTCCATCACGGTTTTACATTGAAAACTGCAGGAACTTCAAACCGGCACTAGGAAACAGACTGAGAATGCAGAGAAAAAGTGTCTCCTGCAACCCGTTCCCTTGGTGCTAGATGAACGAACGTCTCTGTACCTGCTCAGTTCTGAGAGATAAGTGTGTTTGAAAGCCGCCCTTCACCAAGCTTGTTGGGAACACAAAGTTCCTTTTCAGTTGCAAACTCCATTCCATACATATATATGGGGTGGTACTAGCTCCAACTCGGTTTTACAGTGAAAACTGCAGGAACTTCAAACCAGCACTAGGAAACAGACTGAGAAAGCAGACAAAACGTGTCTCCTGCAACCCGTTCCCTTGGTGCTAGATAAACGAACGTCTCTTTACCTGCTCATATCTGAGGGATAAGTGTGTGTGAAAGCCGTCCTTCACCTAGCTTGTTGGGAACCCAAATTTTGTTTTCTGTTGCAAACTCCATTCCATACAAATATATTGGGAGTTACTAGCTCCAACACGGTATTACAGTGAAAACTGCAGGAACTTCAAACCGGCACTAGGAAACAGACTGAGAAAGCTGAGAAAAAGTGTATCCTGCAACCCGTTCCCTTGGTGCTAGATGAACGAACGTCTCTGTACCTGCTCAGTTCTGAGGGATAAGTGTGTGTGAAAGCCGTCCTTCACCTAGCTTGTTGGGAACACAAAGTTTGTTTTCTGTTGCAAACTCCATTCCATACAAATATATGGGGAGTTACTAGCTAGAACTCGATTTTACAGTGAAAACTGCAGGAACATCAAACCGGCACTAGGAAACAGACTGAGAAAGCTGAGAATAAGTGTCTCCTGCAACCCGTTCCCCTGGTGCTAGATGAACGAACGTCTCTGTACCTGCTCAGTTCTGAGGGATAAGTGTGTGTGAAAGCCGTCCTTCACCTAGCTTATTGGGAACACAAAGTTTCTTTTCTGTTGCAAACTCCATTCCATACAAATATATGGGGAGTTACTAGCTCCAACTCGGTTTTGCAGTGAAAACTGCAGGAACTTCAAACCGGCACTAGGAAACAGACTGAGAAAGCTGAGAAAAAGTGTCTCCTGCAACCCGTTCCCTTGGTGCTAGATGAACGAACGTCTCTGTACCTGCTCAGTTCTGAGGGATAAGTGTGTGTGAAAGCCGTCCTTCACCTAGCTTGTTGGGAACACAAAGTTTCTTTTCTGTTGCAAACTACATTCCATACAAATATATGGGGAGTTACTAGCTCCAACTCGGTTTTACTTTGAAAACTGCAGGAACTTCAAACCGGCACTAGGAAACAGACTGAGAATGCAGAGAAAATGTGTCTCCTGCAACCCGTTCCCTTGTTGTTAGATGAACGAACGTCTCTGTACCTGCTCAGTTCTGAGAGATAAGTGTGTGTGAAAGCCGTGCTTCACGAAGCTTGTTGGGAACACAAAGTTTCTTTTCTGTTGCAAACTCCATTCCATACAAATATATGGGGAGTTACTAGCTCCAACTCGGTTTTACAGTGAAAACTGCAGGAACTTCAAATCAGCACTAGGAAACAGACTGAGAAAGCTGAGAAAAAGTGTCTCCTGCAACCCGTTCCCTCGGTGCTAGATGAACGAAAGTCTATGTACCTGCTCAGTTTTGAGAGATAATTATGTGTGAAAGCCGTCCTTCACCCAGCTTTTTGGGAACACAAAGATTCTTTTCAGTGGCAAACTCCATTCCATACATATATACGGGAAGGAACTAGCTCCAACTCGGTTTTACATTGAAAACTGCAGGAACTTCAAACCGGCACTAGGAAACAGACTGAGAATGCAGAGAAAAAGTGTCTCCTGCAACCCGTTCCCTTGGTGCTAGATGAACGAACGTCTCTGTACCTGCTCAGTTCTGAGAGATAAGTGTGTGTGAAAGCCGTCCTTCACCTAGCTTGTTGGGAACACAAAGTTTCTTTTCAGGTGCAAACTCCATTCCATACATATATATGGGGAGGTACTAGCTCCAACTCGGTTTTACAGTGAAAACTGCAGGAACTTCAAACCGGCACTAGGAAACAGACTGAGAAAGCAGAGAAAAAGTGTCTCCTGCAACCCTTTCCCTTGGTGCTAGATGAACGAACGTCTCTGTACTTGCTCAGTTCTGAGGGATATGTGTGTGTGAAAGCCGTCCTTCACCTAGCTTGTTGGGAACACAAAGTTTCTTTTCTGTTGCAAACTCCATTCCATACAAATATATGGGGAGTTACTAGCTCCAACTCGGTTTTACAGTGAAAACTGCAGGAAGTTCAAACCGGCACTAGGAAACAGACTGAGAATGCAGAGAAAAATTGTCTCCTGCAACCCGTTCTCTTGGTGCTAGATAAAAGAACGTCTCTCCACTTGCTCAGTTCTGAGAGATAAGTGTGTGTGAAAGCCGTCCTTCACTTAGCTTGCTGGGAACACAAAGTTTCTTTTCAGTTGCAAACTCCATTCCATACATATAAATGGGGAGGTACTAGCTCAAACTCGGTATTACAGTGAAAACTGCAGAAACTTCAAACCGGCCCTAGGAAACAGACTGAGAAAGCAGAGGAAAAGTGTCTAGTGCAACCCGTTCCCTTGGTGCTAGATGAACGAACGTCTCTCCACTTGCTCAGTTCTGAGAGATAAGTGTGTGTGAAAGCCGTGCTTCACCAAGCTTGTTGGGAACACAAAGTTTCTTTTCAGTTGCAAACTCCATTCCATACATATATATGGGGAGGTACTAGCTCCAACTCTGTTTTACAGTGAAAACTGCAGGAACTTCAAACCAGCACTAGGAAACAGACTGAGAAAGCAGAGAAAACGTGTCTCCTGCAACCCGTTCCCTTGGTGCTAGATGAACGAACGTCTCTTTACCTGCTAATTTCTGAGGGATAAGTGTGTGTGAAAGCCGTCCTTCACCTAGCTTGATGGGAACCCAAAGTTTGTTTTCTGTTGCAAACTCCATTCCATAAAAATATATTGGGAGTTACTAGCTCCAACACGGTTTTACAGTGAAAACTGCAGGAACTTAAAACCGGCACTAGGAAACAGACTGAGAAAGCTGAGAAAAAGTGTCTCCTGCAACCCGTTCCCTTGGTGCTAGATGAACGAAAGTCTATGTACCTGCTCAGTTTTGAGAGATAAGTGTGTGTGAAAGCCGTCCTTCACCCAGCTTGTTGGGAACACAAAGTTTCTTTTCAGTTGCAAACTCCATTCCATACATATATACGGGAAGGAAATAGCTCCAAATCGGTTTTACATTGAAAACTGCAGGAACTTCAAACCGGCACTAGGAAACAGACTGAGAATGCAGAGAAAAAGTGTCTCCTGCAACCCGTTCCCTTGGTGCTAGATGAACGAACGTCTCTGTACCTGCTCAGTTCTGAGAGATAAGTGTTTTTGAAAGCCGCCCTTCACCAAGCTTGTTGGGAACACAAAGTTCCTTTTCAGTTGCAAACTCCATTCCATACATATATATGGGGAGGTACTAGCTCCAACTCGGTTTTACAGTGAAAACTGCAGGAACTTCAAACCAGCACTAGGAAACAGACTGAGAAAGCAGACAAAACGTGTCTCCTGCAACCCGTTCCCTTGGTGCTAGATAAACGAACGTCTCTTTACCTGCTCATATCTGAGGGATAAGTGTGTGTGAAAGCCGTCCTTCACCTAGCTTGTTGGGAACCCAAATTTTGTTTTCTGTTGCAAACTCCATTCCATACAAATATATTGGGAGTTACTAGCTCCAACACGGTTTTACAGTGAAAACTGCAGGAACTTCAAACCGGCACTAGGAAACAGACTGAGAAAGCTGAGAAAAAGTGTATCCTGCAACCCGTTCCCTTGTTGCTAGATGAACGAACGTCTCTGTACCTGCTCAGTTCTGAGAGATAAATGTGTGTGAAAGCCGTCCTTCACCTAGCTTGTTGGGAACACAAAGTTTCTTTTCAGTTGCAAACTCCATTCCATACATATATATGGGAAGGAACTAGCTCCAACTCGGTTTTACATTGAAAACTGCAGGAACTTCAAACCGGCACTAGGAAACAGACTGAGAATGCAGAGAAAAAGTGTCTCCTGCAACCCGTTCCCTTGGTGCTAGATGAACGAACGTCTCTGTACCTGCTCAGTTCTGAGAGATAAGTGTGTGTGAAAGCCGTCCTTCACCTAGCTTGTTGGGAACACAAAGTTTCTTTTCTGTTGCAAACTCCATTCCATACAAATATATGGGGAGTTACTAGCTCCAACTCGGTTTTACAGTGAAAACTGCAGGAACTTCAAATCAGCACTAGGAAAAAGATTGAGAAAGCTGAGAAAAAGTGTCTCCTGCAACCCGTTCTCTCGGTGCTAGATGAACGAAAGTCTATATACCTGCTCAGTTTTGAGAGATAAGTGTGTGTGAAAGCCGTCCTTCACCCAGCTTGTTGGGAACACAAAGTTTCTTTTCAGTTGCAAACTCCATTCCATACATATATATGGGGAAGGAACTAGCTCCAACTCGGTTTTACATTGAAAACTGCAGGAACTTCAAACCGGCACTAGGAAACAGACTGAGAATGCAGAGAAAAAGTGTCTCCTGCAACGCGTTCCCTTGGTGCTAGATGAACGAACGTCTCTGTACCTGCTCAGTTCTGAGAGATAAGTGTGTGTGAAAGCCGTCCTTCACCTAGCTTGTTGGGAACACAAAGTTTCTTTTCAGTTGCAAAGTCCATTCCATACATATATATGGGGAGGTACTAGCTCCAACTCGGTTTTACAGTGAAAACTGCAGGAACTTCAAACCGGCAGTAGGAAACAGACTGAGAAAGCAGAGAAAAAGTGTCTCCTGCAACCCGTTCCCTTGGTGCTAGATGAACGAACGTCTCTGTACTTGCTAATTTCTGAGGGATATGTGTGTGTGAAAGCCGTCCTTCACCTAGCTTGTTGGGAACACAAAGTTTCTTTTCTGTTGCAAACTCCATTCCATACAAATATATGGGGAGTTACTAGCTCCAAATCGTTTTTACAGTGAAAACTGCAGGAAGTTCAAACCGGCACTAGGAAACAGACTGAGAATGCAGAGAAAAATTTTCTCCTGCAACCCGTTCCCTTGGTGCTAGATAAAAGAACGTCTCTCCACTTGCTCAGTTCTTAGAGATAAGTGTGTGTGAAAGCCGTCCTTCACTTAGCTTGCTGGGAACACAAAGTTTCTTTTCAGTTGCAAACTCCATTCCATACATATAAATGGGGAGGTACTAGCTCAAACTCGGTATTACAGTGAAAACTGCAGAAACTTCAAACCGGCACTAGGAAACAGACTGAGAAAGCAGAGGAAAAGTGTCTAGTGCAACCCGTTCCCTTGGTGCTAGATGAACGAACGTCTCTCCACTTGCTCAGTTCTGAGAGATAAGTGTGTGTGAAAGCCGTGCTTCACCAAGCTTGTTGGGAACACAAAGTTTCTTTTCAGTTGCAAACTTCATTCCATACATATATATGGGGAGGTACTAGCTCCAACTCGGTTTTACAGTGAAAACTGCAGGAACTTCAAACCAGCACTAGGAAACAGACTGAGAAAGCAGAGAAAAAGTGTCTCCTGCCACCCGTTCCCTTGGTGCTAGATGAACGAACGTCTCTTTACCTGCTCATTTCTGAGGGATAAGTGTGTGTGAAAGCCGTCCTTCACCTAGCTTGTTGGGAACCCAAAGTATGTTTTCTGTTGCAAACTCCATTCCATACAAATATATTGGGAGTTACTAGCTCCAACACGGTTTTACAGTGAAAACTGCAGGAACTTCAAACCGGCACTAGGAAACAGACTGAGAAAGCTGAGAAAAAGTTTCTCCTGCAACCCGTTCCCCTTGTGCTAGATGAACGAACGTCTCTGTACCTGCTCAGTTCTGAGGGATAAGTGTGTGTGAAAGCCGTCCTTCACCTAACTTGTTGGGAACACAAAGTTTCTTTTCAGTTGCAAACTCCATTCCATACATATATACGGGAAGGAACTAGCTCCAACTCGGTTTTACATTGAAAACTGCATGAACTTCAAACCGGCACTAGGAAACAGACTGAGAATGCAGAGAAATAGTGTCTCCTGTAACCCGTTCCATTGGTGCTAGATGAACGAAGGTCTCTGTACCTGCTCAGTTCTGAGAGATAAGTGTGTGTGAAAGCCGTCCTTCACCTAGCTTGCTGGGAACACAGAGTTTCTTTTCAGTTGCAAACTCCATTCCATACATATAAATGGTGAGGTACTAGCTCCAAATCGTTATTACAGTGAAAACTGCAGAAACTTCAAACCGGCCCTAGGAAACAGACTGAGAATGCAGAGGAAAAGTGTCTCCTGCAACCCGTTCCCTTGGTGCTAGTTGAACGAACGTCTCTCCACATGCTCAGTTCTGAGAGATAAGTGTGTTTGAAAGCCATGCTTCACCTAGCTTGTTGGGAACACAAAATTTCTTTTCAGTTACAAACTCCATTCCATACATATATATGGGGAGGTACTAGCTCCAACTCGGTTTTACAGTGAAAACTGCAGGAACTTCAAACCAAAACTAGGAAACAGACTAAGAAAGCAGAGAAATAGTGTCTCCTGCAAACCGTTCCCTTGGTGCTAGATGAACGAACGACTCTGTACCTGCTCAGTTCTGAGGGATAAGTGTGTGTGAAAGCCGTCCTTCACCTAGCTTGTTGGGAACACAAAGTTTGTTTTCTGTTGCAAACTCAATTCCATACAAATATATGGGGAGATACTAGCTCCAAGTCGGTTTTACAGTGAAAACTGCAGGATCTTGAAACCGGCACTAGGAAACAGACTGAGAAAGCTGAGAAGAAGTGTCTCCTGCAACCCGTTCATCTGGTGCAAGTTGAACGAACGTCTCTGTACCTGCTCAGTTCTGAGGGATAAGTGTGTGTGAAAGCCGTCCTTCACCTAGCTTGTTGGGAACACAAAGTTTCTTTTCTGTTGCAAACTCCATTCCATACATATATATGGGGAGGTACAAGCTCCAACTCGGTTTTACAGTGAAAACTGCAGGAACTTCAAACCGGCACTAGGAAACAGACTAGAAAGCAGAGAAAAAGTGTCTCCTGCAACCCGTTCCCTTGGTGCTAGATGAACGAACGTCTCTGTACCTGCTCAGTTCTGAGGGATAAGTGTGTGTGAAAGCCGTCCTTCACCTAGCTTGTTGGGAACACAAAGGTTCTTTTCTGTTGCAAACTCCATTCCATACAAATATATGGGGAGTTACTAGCTCCAACTCGGTTTTACAGTGAAAACTGCAGGAAGTTCAAACCGGCACTAGGAAACAGACTGAGAAAGCTGAGAAAAAGTTTCTCCTGCAACCGGTTCCCCTGGTGCTAGATGAACGAACGTCTCTGTACCTGCTCAGTTCTGAGGGATAAGTGTGTGTGAAAGCCGTCCTTCACCTAGCTTGTTGGGAACACAAAGTTTCTTTTCAGTTGCAAACTCCATTCCATACATATATACGGGAAGGAACTAGCTCCAACTCGGTTTTACAATGAAAACTGCAGGAACTTCAAACCGGCACTAGTAAACAGACTGAGAATGCAGAGAAAAAGTGTCTCCTGTAACCCGTTCCCTTGGTGCTAGATGAACGAACGTCTCTGTACCTGCTCAGTTCTGAGAGATAAGTGTGTGTGAAAGCCGTCCTTCACCTAGCTTGCTGGGAACACAAAGATTCTTTTCAGTTGCAAACTCCATTCCATACATATAAATGGTGAGGTACTAGCTCCAACTCAGTATTACAGTGAAAACTGCAGGAACTTCAAAACGGCACTAGGAAACAGACTAGAAAGCAGAGAAAAAGTGTCTCCTGCAACCCGTTCCCTTGGTGCTAGATGAACGAACGTCTCTCCACATGCTCAGTTCTGAGAGATAAGTTTGTGTGAAAGCCATGCTTCACCAATCTTATTGGGAACACAAAATTTCTTTTCAGTTACAAACTCCATTCCATACATATATATGGGGAGGTACTAGCTCCAACTCGGTTTTACAGTGAAAACTGCAGGAACTTCAAACCGGCACTAGGAAACAGACTGAGAATGCAGAGAAAAAGTGTCTCCTGCAAACCGTTCCCTTGGTGCTAGATGAACGAACGTCTCTGTACCTGCTCAGTTCTGAGAGATAAGTGTGTGTGAAAGCCGTCCTTCACCTAGCTTGTTGGGAACACAAAGTTTCTTTTCAGTTGCAAACACCGTTCCATACATATATATGGGGAGGTACTAGCTCCAACTCGGTTTTACAGTGAAAACTGCAGTAACTTCAAACCGGCACTAGGAAACAGACTGAGAAAGCTGAGAAAAAGTGTCTCCTGCAACCCGTTCCCTTGGTGCTAGATGAACGAACGTCTATGTACCTGCTCAGTTCTGGGGGATAAGTGTGTGTGAAAGCCGTCCTTCACCGAGCTTGTTGGGAACACAAAGTTTCTTTTCTGTTGCAAACTCCATTCCATACAAATATATGGGGAGTTAATAGCTCCAACTCGGTTTTACAAAGAAAACTGCAGGAAGTTCAAACCGGTACTAGGAAACAGACTGATAAAGCTGAGAAAAAGTGTCTCCTGCAACCCGTTCCCTTGGTGCTAGATGAACGAACGTCTCTGTACCTGCTCAGTTCTGAGGGATAAATGTGTGTGAAAGCCGTCCTTCACCTAGCTTGTTGGGAACACAAAGTTTCTTTTCTGTTGCAAACTCCATTCCATACAAATATATGGGGAGTTACTAGCTCCAACTCGGTTTTACAGTGATAACTGCAGGAAGTTCAAACCGCCACTAGGAAACAGACTGAGAAAGCTGAGAAAAAGTTTCTCCTGAAACCGGTTCCCCTGGTGCTAGATGAACGAACGTCTCTGTACCTGCTCAGTTCTGAGGGATAAGTGTGTGTGAAAGCCGTCCTTCACCTAGCTTGTTGGGAACACAAAGTTTCTTTTCAGTTGCAAACTCCATTCCATACATATATACGGGAAGGAACTAGCTCCAACTCGGTTTTACATTGAAAACTGCAGGAACTTCAAACCGGCACTAGGAAACAGACTGAGAATGCAGAGAAAAAGTGTCTCCTGTAACCCGTTCCCTTGGTGCTAGATGAACGAACGTCTCTGTACCTGCTCAGTTCTGAGAGATAAGTGTGTGTGAAAGCCGTTCTTCACCTAGCTTGCTGGGAACACAAAGTTTCTTTTCAGTTGCAAACTCCATTCCATACATATAAATGGTGAGGTACCATCTCCAACTCAGTGTTACAGTAAAAACTGCAGGAACTTCAAACCGGCAATAGGAAACAGACTAGAAAGCAGAGAAAAAGTGTCTCCTGCAACCCGTTCCCTTGGTGCTAGATGAACGAACGTCTCTGTACCTGCTCAGTTCTGGGGGATAAGTGTGTGTGAAAGCCGTCCTTCACCTAGCTTGTTGGGAAAACAAAGTTTCTTTTCTGTTGCAAACTCCATTCCATACAAATATATGGGAAGTTAATAGCTCCAACTCGGTTTTACAGTGAAAACTGCAGGAAGTTCAAACCGGTACTAGGAAACAGAATGAGAAAGCTGAGAAAAAGTGTCTCCTGCAACCCGTTCCATCGGTGCTAGATGAACGAACGTCTCTGTACCTGCTCAGTTCGGAGAGATAAGTGTGTGTGAAAGCCGTCCTTCACCTAGCTTGTTGGGAACACAAAGTTTCTTTTCAGTTGCAAACTCCATTCCATACATATATACGGGAAGGAACTAGCTCCAACTCGGTTTTACATTGAAAACTGCAGGAACATCAAACCGGCACTAGGAAACAGACTGAGAATGCAGAGAAAAAGTGTCTCCTGCAACCTGTTCCCTTGGTGCTAGATGAACGAACGTCTCTGTACCTGCTCAGTTCTGAGAGATAAGTGTGTGTGAAAGCCGTACTTCACCTAGCTTGTTGGAAACACAAAGTTTCTTTTCAGTTGCAAACACCGTTCCATACATATATATGGGGAGGTACTAGCTCCAACTCGGTTTTACAGTGAAAACTGCAGGAACTTCAAACCGGCACTAGGAAACAGACTGAGAAAGCTGAGAAAAAGTGTCTCCTGCAACCCGTTCCCTTGGTGCTAGATGAACGAACGTCTCTGTACCTGATCAGTTCTGAGGGATAAATGTGTGTGAAAGCCGTCCTTCACCTAGCTTGTTGGGAACACAAAGTTTCTTTTCTGTTGCAAACTCCATTCCATACAAATATATGGGGAGTTACTAGCTCCAACTCGGTTTTACAGTGAAAACTGCAGGAAGTTCAAACCGGCACTAGGAAACAGACTGAGAAAGCTGAGAAAAAGTGTCTCCTGCAACCCGTTCCCTTGGTGCTAGATGAACGAACGTCTCTGTACCTGCTCAATTCTGAGGGATAAGTGTGTGTGAAAGCCGTCCTTCACCTAGCTTGTTGGGAACACAAAGTTTCTTTTCTGTTGCAAACTCCATTCCATACAAATATATGGGGAGTTACTAGCTCCAACTCGGTTTTACTGTGAAAACTGCAGGAACTTCAAACCGGCACTAGGAAACAGACTGAGAAAGCTGAGAATAAGTGACTCCTGCAACCCGTTCCCTCGGTGCTAGATGAACGAAAGTCTATGTACATGCTCAGTTCTGAGAGATAAGTGTGTGTGAAAGCCGTGCTTCACCAAGCTTGTTGGGAACACAAAGTTTCTTTTCAGTTGCAAACTCCATTCCATACTTATATATGGGGAGGTACTAGCTCCAACTCGGTTTTACAGTGAAAACTGCAGGAACTTCAAACCAGCACTAGGAAACAGACTGAGAAAGCAGAGAAAACGTGTCTCCTGCCACCCGTTCCCTTGGTGCTAGATGAACGAACGTCTCTTTACCTGCTCATTTCTGAGGGATAAATGTGTGTGAAAGCCGTCCTTCACCTAGCTTGTTGGGAACCCAAAGTATGTTTTCTGTTGCAAACTCCATTCCATACAAATATATTGGGAGTTACTAGCTCCAACACGGTTTTACAGTGAAAACTGCAGGAACTTCAAACCGGCACTAGGAAACAGACTGAGAAAGCTGAGAAAAAGTTTCTCCTGCAACCCGTTCCCCTTGTGCTAGATGAACGAACGTCTCTGTACCTGCTCAGTTCTGAGGGATAAGTGTGTGTGAAAGCCGTCCTTCACCTAACTTGTTGGGAACACAAAGTTTCTTTTCAGTTGCAAACTCCATTCCATACATATATACGGGAAGGAAATAGCTCCAACTCGGTTTTACATTGAAAACTGCATGAACTTCAAACCGGCACTAGGAAACAGACTGAGAATGCAGAGAAAAAGTGTCTCCTGTAACCCGTTCCATTGGTGCTAGATGAACGAACGTCTCTGTACCTGCTCAGTTCTGAGAGATAAGTGTGTGTGAAAGCCGTCCTTCACCTAGGTTGCTGGGAACACAAAGTTTCTTTTCAGTTGCAAACTCCATTCCATACATATAAATGGTGAGGTACTAGCTCCAACTCGGTATTACAGTGAAAACTGCAGAAACTTCAAACCGGCCCTAGGAAACAGACTGAGAAAGCAGAGGAAAAGTGTCTCCTGCAACCCGTTCCCTTGGTGCTAGATGAACGAACGTCTCTCCACATGCTCAGTTCTGAGAGATAAGTGTGTGTGAAAGCCGTGCTTCACCAAGCTTGTTGGGAACACAAAATTTCTTTTCAGTTACAAACTCCATTCCATACATATATATGGGGAGGTACTAGCTCCAACTCGGTTTTACAGTGAAAACTGCAGGAACTTCAAACCAAAACTAGGAAACAGACTGAGAAAGCAGAGAAAAAGTGTCTCCTGCAACCGGTTCCCCTGGTGCTAGATGAACGAACGTCTCTGTACCTGTTCAGTTCTGAGGGATAAGTGTGTGTGAAAGCCGTCCTTCACCTAGCTTGTTGGGAACACAAAGTTTGTTTTCTGTTGCAAACTCCATTCCATACAAATATATGGGGAGTTACTAGCTCCAACTCGGTTTTACAGTGAAAACTGCAGGAACTTCAAATCAGCACTAGGAAACAGACTGAGAAAGCTGAGAAAAAGTTTCTCCTGCAACCGGTTCCCCTGGTGCTAGATGAACGAACGTCTCTGTACCTGCTCAGTTCTGAGGGATAAGTGTGTGTGAAAGCCGTCCTTCACCTAGCTTGTTGGGAACACAAAGTTTCTTTTCAGTTGCAAACTCCATTCCATACATATATACGGGAAGGAACTAACTCCAACTCGGTTTTACATTGAAAACTGCAGGAACTTCAAACCGGCACTAGGAAACAGACTGAGAATGCAGAGAAAAAGTGTCTCCTGTAACACGTTCCCTTGGTGCTAGATGAACGAACGTCTCTGTACCTGCTCAGTTCTGAGGGATATGTGTGTGTGAAAGCCGTCCTTCACCTAGCTTGTTGGGAACACAAAGTTTCTTTTCTGTTGCAAACTCCATTCCATACAAATATATGGGGAGTTAATAGCTCCAACTCGGTTTTACAGTGAAAACTGCAGGAAGTTCAAACCGGTACTAGGAAACAGACTGAGAAAGCTGAGAAAAAGTGTATCCTGCAACCCGTTCCATCGGTGCTAGATGAACGAACGTCTCTGTACCTGCTCAGTTCTGAGAGAAAAGTGAGTGTGAAAGCCGTCCTTCACCTAGCTTGTTGGGAACACAAAGTTTCTTTTCAGTTGCAAACTCCATTCCATACATATATACGGGAAGGAACTAGCTCGAACTCGGTTTTACATTGAAAACTGCAGGAACTTCAAACCGGCACTAGGAAACAGACTGAGAATGCAGAGAAAAAGTGTCTCCTGAAACCCGTTCCCTTGGTGCTAGATGAACGAACGTCTCTGTACCTGCTCAGTTCTGAGAGATAAGTGTGTGTGAAAGCCGTCCTTCACCTAGCTTGTTGGGAACACAAAGTTTCTTTTCAGTTGCAAACACCGTTCCATACATATATATGGGGAGGTACTAGCTCCAACTCGGTTTTACAGTGAAAACTACAGGATCTTCAAACCGGCACTAGGAAACAGACTGAGAAAGCTCAGAAAAATTGTCTCCTGCAAGCCGTTCCCTTGGTGCTAGATGAACGAACGTCTCTGTACCTGCTCAGTTCTGAGGGAATAAGTGTGTGTGAAAGCCGTCCTTCACCTAGCTTGTTGGGAACACAAAGATTGTTTTCTGTTGCAAACTCCATTCCATACAAATATATGGGGAGTTACTAGTTCCAACTCGGTTTTACATTGAAAACTGCAGGAACTTCAAACCGGCACTAGGAAACAGACTGAGAATGCAGAGAAAAAGTGTCTCCTGCAACCCGTTCCCTTGGTGCTAGATGAACGAACGTCTCTGTACCTGCTCAGTTCTGAGAGATAAGTGTGTGTGAAAGCCGTCCTTCACCTAGCTTGTTGGGAACACAAAGATTCTTTTCAGTTGCAAACACCGTTCCATACATATATATGTGGAGGTACTAGCTCCAACACGGTTATACAGTGAAAACTGCAGGAACTTCAAACCGGCACTAGGAAACAGACTGAGAAAGCTGAGAAAAAGTGTCTCCTGCAACCCGTTCCCTTGGTGCTATATGAACGAACGTCTCTGTACCTGCTCAATTCTGAGGGATAAGTGTGTGTGAAAGCCATCCTTCACCTAGCTTGTTGGGAACACAAAGTTTCTTTTCTGTTGCAAACTCCATTCCATACAAATATATGGGGAGTTACTAGCTCCAACTCGGTTTTACTGTGAAAACTGCAGGAACTTCAAACCGGCACTAGGAAACAGACTGAGAAAGCTGAGAATAAGTGACTCCTGCAACCCGTTCCCTCGGTGCTAGATGAACGAAAGTCTATGTACATGCTCAGTTCTGAGAGATAAGTGTGTGTGAAAGCCGTGCTTCACCAAGCTTGTTGGGAACACAAAGTTTCTTTTCAGTTGCAAATTCCATTCCATACTTATATATGGGGAGGTACTAGCTCCAACTCGGTTTTACACTGAAAACTGCAGGAACTTCAAACCAGCACTAGGAAACAGACTGAGAAAGCAGAGAAAACGTGTCTCCTGCCATCCGTTCCCTTGGTGCTAGATGAACGAACGTCTCTTTACCTGCTCATTTCTGAGGGATAAATGTGTGTGAAAGCCGTCCTTCACCTAGCTTGTTGGGAACCCAAAGTATGTTTTCTGTTGCAAACTCCATTCCATACAAATATATTGGGAGTTACTAGCTCCAACACGGTTTTACAGTGAAAACTGCAGGAACTTCAAACCGGCACTAGGAAACAGACTGAGAAAGCTGAGAAAAAGTTTCTCCTGCAACCCGTTCCCCTTGTGCTAGATGAACGAACGTCTCTGTACCTGCTCAGTTCTGAGGGATAAGTGTGTGTGAAAGCCGTCCTTCACCTAACTTGTTGGGAACACAAAGTTTCTTTTCAGTTGCAAACTCCATTCCATACATATATACGGGAAGGAAATAGCTCCAAATCGGTTTTACATTGAAAACTGCATGAACTTCAAACCGGCACTAGGAAACAGACTGAGAATGCAGAGAAAAAGTGTCTCCTGTAACCCGTTCCATTGGTGCTAGATGAACGAACGTCTCTGTACCTGCTCAGTTCTGAGAGATAAGTGTGTGTGAAAGCCGTCCTTCACCTAGGTTGCTGGGAACACAAAGTTTCTTTTCAGTTGCAAACTCCATTCCATACATATAAATGGTGAGGTACTAGCTCCAACTCGGTATTACAGTGAAAACTGCAGAAACTTCAAACCGGCCCTAGGAAACAGACTGAGAAAGCAGAGGAAAAGTGTCTCCTGCAACCCGTTCCCTTGGTGCTAGATGAACGAACGTCTCTCCACATGCTCAGTTCTGAGAGATAAGTGTGTGTGAAAGCCGTGCTTCACCAAGCTTGTTGGGAACACAAAATTTCTTTTCAGTTACAAACTCCATTCCATACATATATATGGGGAGGTACTAGCTCCAACTCGGTTTTACAGTGAAAACTGCAGGAACTTCAAACCAAAACTAGGAAACAGACTGAGAAAGCAGAGAAAAAGTGTCTCCTGCAAACCGTTCCCTTGGTGCTAGATGAACGAACGTCTCTGTACCTGTTCAGTTCTGAGGGATAAGTGTGTGTGAAAGCCGTCCTTCACCTAGCTTGTTGGGAACACAAAGTTTGTTTTCTGTTGCAAACTCCATTCCATACAAATATATGGGGAGTTACTAGCTCCATCTCGGTTTTACAGTGAAAACTGCAGGAACTTCAAATCAGCACTAGGAAACAGACTGAGAAAGCAGAGAAAAAGTGTCTCCTGCAACACGTTCTCTTGGTGCTAGATGAACGAAAGTCTCTGTACCTGCTCATTTCTGAGGGATAAGTGTGTGTGAAAGCCGTCCTTCAACTAGCTTGTTGGCAACACAAAGTTTCTTTTCAGTTGCAAAATCCATTCCATACATATATACGGGAAGGAACTAGCTCCAACTCGGTTTTACATTGAAAACTGCAGGAACTTCAAACCTGCACTAGGAAACAGACTGAGAATGCAGAGAAAAGTGTCTCCTGTAACCCGTTCCCTTGGTGCTAGATGAACGAACGTCTCTGTACCTGCTCAGTTCTGAGAGATAAGTGTGTGTGAAAGCCGTCCTTCACCTAGCTTGCTGGGAACACAAAGTTTCTTTTCAGTTACAAACTCCATTCCATACATATATATGGGGAGGTACTAGCTCCAACTCGGTTTTACAGTGAAAACTGCAGGAACTTCAAACCAAAACTAGGAAACAGACTAAGAAAGCAGAGAAATAGTGTCTCCTGCAAACCGTTCCTTTGGTGCTAGATGAACGAACGACTCTGTACCTGCTCAGTTCTGAGGGATAAGTGTGTGTGAAAGACGTCCTTCACCTAGCTTGTTGGGAACACAAAGTTTGTTTTCTGTTGCAAACTCCATTCCATACAAATATATGGGGAGATACTAGCTCCAACTCGGTTTTACAGTGAAAACTGCAGGATCTTCAAACCGGCACTAGGAAACAGACTGAGAAAGCTGAGAAGAAGTGTCTCTTGCAACCCGTTCATCTGGTGCAAGATGAACGAACGTCTCTGTACCTGCTCAGTTCTGAGGGATAATTGTGTGTGAAAGCCGTCCTTCACCTAGCTTGTTGGGAACACAAAGTTTCTTTTCTGTTGCAAACTCCATTCCATACATATATATGGGGAGGTACAGCTCCAACTCGGTTTTACAGTGAAAACTGCAGGAACTTCAAACCGGCACTAGGAAACAGACTAGAAAGCAGAGAAAAAGTGTCTCCTGCAACCCGTTCCCTTGGTGCTAGATGAACGAACGTCTCTGTACCTGCTCAGTTCTGGGGGATAAGTGTGTGTGAAAGCCGTCCTTCACCTAGCTTGTTGGGAACACAAAGTTTCTTTTCTGCTGCAAACTCCATTCCATACAAATATATGGGGAGTTACTAGCTCCAACTCGGTTTTACTGTGAAAACTGCAGGAACTTCAAACCGGCACTAGGAAACAGACTGAGAAAGCTGAGAAAAAGTGTCTCCTGCAACCCGTTCCCTTGGTGCTAGATGAACGAACGTCTCTGTACCTGCTCAGTTCTGAGGGATAAATGTGTGTGAAAGCCGTCCTTCACCTAGCTTCTTGGGAACACAAAGTTTCTTTTCTGTTGCAAACTCCATTCCATACAAATATATGGGGAGTTACTAGCTCCAACTCGGTTTTACAGTGAAAACTGCAGGAAGTTCATACCGCCACTAGGAAACAGACTGAGAAAGCTGAGAAAAAGTTTCTCCTGCAACCGGTTCCCCTGGTGCTAGATGAACGAACGTCTCTGTACCTGCTCAGTTCTGAGGGATATGTGTGTGTGAAAGCCGTCCTTCACCTAGCTTGTTGGGAACAAAAAGTTTCTTTTCAGTTGCAAACTCCATTCCATACATATATACGGGAAGGAACTAGCTCCAACTCGGTTTTACATTGAAAACTGCAGGAACTTCAAACCGGTACTAGGAAACAGACTGAGAATGCAGAGAAAAAGTGTCTCCTGTAACCCGTTCCCTTGGTGCTAGATGAACGAACGTCTCTGTACCTGCTCAGTTCTGAGAGATAAGTGTGAGTGAAAGCCGTCCTTCAACTAGCTTGCTGGGAACACAAAGTTTCTTTTCAGTTGCAAACTCCATTCCATACATATAAATGGTGAGGTACTAGCTCCAACTCAGTATTACAGTGTAAAGTGCAGGAACTTCAAACCGGCACTAGGAAACAGACTAGAAAGCAGAGAAAAAGTGTCTCCTGCAACCCGTTCCCTTGGTGCTAGATGAACGAACGTCTCTGTACCTGCTCAGTTCTGGGGGATAAGTGTGTGTGAAAGCCGTCCTTCACCTAGCTTGTTGGGAACACAAAGTTTCTTTTCTGTTGCAAACTCCATTCCATACAAATATATGGGGAGTTAATAGCTCCAACTCGGTTTTACAGTGAAAACTGCAGGAAGTTCAAACCGGTACTAGGAAACAGACTGAGAAAGCTGAGAAAAAGTGTCTCCTGCAACCCGTTCCATCGGTGCTAGATGAACGAACGTCTCTGTACCTGCTCAGTT
Organism: Camelus dromedarius; assembly: GCF_036321535.1. Classification (NCBI taxonomy): domain Eukaryota; kingdom Metazoa; phylum Chordata; class Mammalia; order Artiodactyla; family Camelidae; genus Camelus; species Camelus dromedarius. The sequence continues at coordinate 33,732,808 of NC_087458.1, read as the reverse complement.
CTGAGAGATAAGTGTGTGTGAAAGCCGTCCTTCACCTAGCTTGTTGGGAACACAAAGTTTCTTTTCAGTTGCAAACTCCATTCCATACATATATACGGGAAGGAACTAGCTCCAACTCGATTTTACATTGAAAACTGCAGGAACTTCAAACCGGCACTAGGAAACAGACTGAAAATGCAGAGAAAAAGTGTCTCCTGCAACCCGTTCCCTTGGTGCTAGATGAACGAACGTCTCTGTACCTGCTCAGTTCTGAGAGATAAGTGTGTGTGAAAGCCGTCCTTCACCTAGATTGTTGGGAACACAAAGTTTCTTTTCAGTTGCAAACACCGTTCCATACATATATATGGGGAGGTACTAGCTCCAACTCGGTTTTACAGTGAAAACTACAGTATCTTCAAACCGGCACTAGGAAACAGACTGAGAAAGCTGACAAAAATTGTCTCCTGCAACCCGTTCCCTTGGTGCTAGATGAACGAACGTCTCTGTACCTGCTCAGTTCTGAGGGATAAATGTGTGTGAAAGCCGTCCTTCACCTAGCTTCTTGGGAACACAAAGTTTCTTTTCTGTTGCAAACTCCATTCCATACAAATATATGGGGAGTTACTAGCTCCAACTCGGTTTTACAGTGAAAACTGCAGGAAGTTCATACCGCCACTAGGAAACAGACTGAGAAAGCTGAGAAAAAGTTTCTCCTGCAACCGGTTCCCCTGGTGCTAGATGAACGAACGTCTCTGTACCTGCTCAGTTCTGAGGGATATGTGTGTGTGAAAGCCGTCCTTCACCTAGCTTGTTGGGAACACAAAGATTCTTTTCAGTTGCAAACTCCATTCCATACATATATACGGGAAGGAACTAGCTCCAACTCGGTTTTACATTGAAAACTGCAGGAACTTCAAACCGGTACTAGGAAACAGACTGAGAATGCAGAAAAAAAGTGTCTCCTGTAACCCGTTCCCTTGGTGCTAGATGAACGAACGTCTCTGTACCTGCTCAGTTCTGAGAGATAAGTGTGAGTGAAAGCCGTCCTTCACCTAGCTTGCTGGGAACACAAAGTTTCTTTTCTGTTGCAAACTCCATTCCATACATATAAATGGTGAGGTACTAGCTCCAACTCAGTATTACAGTGAAAAGTGCAGGAACTTCAAACCGGCACTAGGAAACAGACTAGAAAGCAGAGAAAAAGTGTCTCCTGCAACCCGTTCCCTTGGTGCTAGATGAACGAACGTCTCTGTACCTGCTCAGTTCTGGGGGATAAGTGTGTGTGAAAGCCGTCCTTCACCTAGCTTGTTGGGAACACAAAGTTTCTTTTCTGTTGCAAACTCCATTCCATACAAATATATGGGGAGTTAATAGCTCCAACTCGGTTTTACATTGAAAACTGCAGGAAGTTCAAACCGGTACTAGGAAACAGACTGAGAAAGCTGAGAAAAAGTGTCTCCTGCAACCCGTTCCCTTGGTGCTAGAGGAACGAACGACTCTCCACTTGCTCAGTTCTGAGAGATAAGTGTGTGTGAAAGCCGTCCTTCACCTAGCTTGTTGGGAACACAAAGTTTCTTTTCAGTTGCAAACTCCATTCCATACATATATACGGGAAGGAACTAGCTCCAACTCGATTTTACATTGAAAACTGCAGGAACTTCAAACCGGCACTAGGAAACAGACTGAGAATGCAGAGAAAAAGTGTCTCCTGCAACCCGTTCCCTTGGTGCTAGATGAACGAACGTCTCTGTACCTGCTCAGTTCTGAGAGATAAGTGTGTGTGAAAGCCGTCCTTCACCTAGATTGTTGGGAACACAAAGTTTCTTTTCAGTTGCAAACACCGTTCCATACATATATATGGGGAGGTACTAGCTCCAACTCGGGTTTACAGTGAAAACTACAGGATCTTCAAACCGGCACTAGGAAACAGACTGAGAAAGCTGAGAAAAATTGTCTCCTGCAAACCGTTCCCTTGGTGCTAGATGAACGAAAGTCTCTGTACCTGCTCAGTTCTGAGGGAATAAGTGTGTGTGAAAGCCGTCCTTCACCTAGCTTGTTGGGAACACAAAGTTTCTTTTCAGTTGCAAACTCCATTCCATACAAATATATGGGGAGTTACTAGTTCCAACTCGGTTTTACATTGAAAACTGCAGGAACTTCAAACCGGCACTAGGAAACAGACTGAGAATGCAGAGAAAAAGTGTCTCCTGCAACCCGTTCCCTTGGTGCTAGATGAACGAACGTCTCTGTACCTGCTCAGTTCTGAGGGATAAATGTGTGTGAAAGCCGTCCTTCACCTAGCTTCTTGGGAACACAAAGTTTCTTTTCTGTTGCAAACTCCATTCCATACAAATATATGGGGAGTTACAAGCTCCAACTCGGTTTTACAGTGAAAACTGCAGGAAGTTCCTACCGCCACTAGGAAACAGACTGAGAAAGCTGAGAAAAAGTTTCTCCTGCAACCGGTTCCCCTGGTGCTAGATGAACGAACGTCTCTGTACCTGCTCAGTTCTGAGGGATATGTGTGTGTGAAAGCCGTCCTTCACCTAGCTTGTTGGGAACACAAAGTTTCTTTTCAGTTGCAAACTCCATTCCATACATATATACGGGAAGGAACTAGCTCCAACTCGGTTTTACATTGAAAACTGCAGGAACTTCAAACCGGTACTAGGAAACAGACTGAGAATGCAGAGAAAAAGTGTCTCCTGTAACCCGTTCCCTTGGTGCTAGATGAACGAACGTCTCTGTACCTGCTCAGTTCTGAGAGATAAGTGTGAGTGAAAGCCGTCCTTCACCTAGCTTGCTGGGAACACAAAGTTTCTTTTCAGTTGCAAACTCCATTCCATACATATAAATGGTGAGGTACTAGCTCCAACTCAGTATTACAGTGAAAAGTGCAGGAACTTCAAACCGGCACTAGGAAACAGACTAGAAAGCAGAGAAAAAGTGTCTCCTGCAACCCGTTCCCTTGGTGCTAGATGAACGAACGTCTCTGTACCTGCTCAGTTCTGGGGGATAAGTGTGTGTGAAAGCCGTCCTTCACCTAGCTTGTTGGGAACACAAAGTTTCTTTTCTGTTGCAAACTCCATTCCATACAAATATATGGGGAGTTAATAGCTCCAACTCGGTTTTACAGTGAAAACTGCAGGAAGTTCAAACCGGTACTAGGAAACAGACTGAGAAAGCTGAGAAAATGTGTCTCCTGCAACCCGTTCCATCGGTGCTAGATGAACGAACGTCTCTGTACCTGCTCAGTTCTGAGAGATAAGTGTGTGTGAAAGCCGTCCTTCACCTAGCTTGTTGGGAACACAAAGATTCTTTTCAGTTGCAAACTCCATTCCATACATATATACGGGAAGGAACTAGCTCCAACTCGATTTTACATTGAAAACTGCAGGAACATCAAACCGGCACTAGGAAACAGACTGAGAATGCAGAGAAAAAGTGTCTCCTGCAACCCGTTCCCTTGGTGCTAGATGAACGAACGTCTCTGTACCTGCTCAGTTCTGAGAGATAAGTGTGTGTGAAAGCCGTCCTTCACCTAGATTGTTGGGAACACAAAGTTTCTTTTCAGTTGCAAACACCGTTCCATACATATATATGGGGAGGTACTAGCTCCAACTCGGTTTTACAGTGAAAACTACAGGATCTTCAAACCGGCACTAGGAAACAGACTGAGAAAGCTGAGAAAAATTGTCTCCTGCAAACCGTTCCCTTGGTGCTAGATGAACGAAAGTCTCTGTACCTGCTCAGTTCTGAGGGAATAAGTGTGTGTGAAAGCCGTCCTTCACCTAGCTTGTTGGGAACACAAAGATTGTTTTCTGTTGCAAACTCCATTCCATACAAATATATGGGGAGTTACTAGTTCCAACTCGGTTTTACATTGAAAACTGCAGGAACTTCAAACCGGCACTAGGAAACAGACTGAGAATGCAGAGAAAAAGTGTCTCCTGCAACCCGTTCCCTAGGTGCTAGATGAACGAACGTCTCTGTACCTGCTCAGTTCTGAGAGATAAGTGTGTGTGAAAGCCGTCCTTCACCTAGCTTGTTGGAAACACAAAGTTTCTTTGCAGTTGCAAACACCGTTCCATACATATATATGGGGAGGTACTAGCTCCAACTCGGTTTTACAGTGAAAACTGCAGGAACTTCAAACCGGCACTAGGAAACAGACTGAGAATGCAGAGAAAAAGTGTCTCCTGTAACCCGTTCCCTTGGTGCTAGATGAACGAACGTCTCTGTACCTGCTCAGTTCTGAGAGATAAGTGTGTGTGAAAGCCGTCCTTCACCTAGCTTGCTGGGAACACAAAGTTTCTTTTCAGTTGCAAACTCCATTCCATACATATAAATGGTGAGGTACTAGCTCCAACTCAGTATTACAGTGAAAACTGCAGGAACTTCAAACCGGCACCAGGAAACAGACTAGAAAGCAGAGAAAAAGTGTCTCCTGCAACCCGTTCCCTTGGTGCTAGATGAACGAACGTCTCTGTACCTGCTCAGTTCTGGGGGATAAGTGTGTGTGAAAGCCGTCCTTCACCTAGCTTGTTGGGAACACAAAGTTTCTTTTCTGTTGCAAACTCCATTCCATACAAATATATGGGGAGTTAATAGCTCCAACTCGGTTTTACAGTGAAAACTGCAGGAAGTTCAAACCGGTACTAGGAAACAGACTGAGAAAGCTGAGAAAAAGTGTCTCCTGCAACCCGTTCCATCGGTGCTAGATGAACGAACGTCTCTGTACCTGCTCAGTTCTGAGAGATAAGTGTGTGTGAAAGCCGTCCTTCACCTAGCTTGTTTGGAACACAAAGTTTCTTTTCAGTTGCAAACTCCATTCCATACATATATACGGGAAGGAACTAGCTCCAACTCGGTTTTACATTGAAAACTGCAGGAACTTCAAACCGGCACTAGGAAACAGACTGAGAATGCAGAGAAAAAGTGTCTCCTGCAACCCGTTCCCTTGGTGCTAGATGAACGAACGTCTCTGTACCTGCTCAGTTCTGAGAGATAAGTGTGTGTGAAAGCCGCCTTCACCTAGCTTGTTGGGAACACAAAGTTTCTTTTCAGTTGCAAACACCGTTCCATACATATATATGGGGAGGTACTAGCTCCAACTCGGTTTTACAGTGAAAACTACAGGATCTTCAAACCGGCACTAGGAAACAGACTGAGAAAGCAGAGAAAAAGTGTCTCCTGCAACCCGTTCCCTTGGTGCTAGATGAACGAACGTCTCTGTACCTGCTCAGTTCTGAGGGAATAAGTGTGTGTGAAAGCCGTCCTTCACCTAGCTTGTTGGGAACACAAAGATTGTTTTCTGTTGCAAACTCCATTCCATACAAATATATGGGGAGTTACTAGTTCCAACTCGGTTTTACATTGAAAACTGCAGGAACTTCAAACCGGCACTAGGAAACAGACTGAGAATGCAGAGAAAAAGTGTCTCCTGCAACCCGTTCCCTTGGTGCTAGATGAACGAACGTCTCTGTACCTGCTCAGTTCTGAGAGATAAGTGTGTGTGAAAGCCGTCCTTCACCTAGCTTGTTGGGAACACAAAGATTCTTTTCAGTTGCAAACACCGTTCCATACATATATATGTGGAGGTACTAGCTCCAACACGGTTTTACAGTGAAAACTGCAGGAACTTGAAACCGGCACTAGGAAACAGACTGAGAAAGCTGAGAAAAAGTGTCTCCTGCAACCCGTTCCCTTGGTGCTAGATGAACGAACGTCTCTGTACCTGCTCAATTCTGAGGGATAAGTGTGTGTGAAAGCCGTCCTTCACCTAGCTTGTTGGGAACACAAAGTTTCTTTTCTGCTGCAAACTCCATTCCATACAAATATATGGGGAGTTACTAGCTCCAACTCGGTTTTACTGTGAAAACTGCAGGAACTTCAAACCGGCACTAGGAAACAGACTGAGAAAGCTGAGAATAAGTGACTCCTGCAACCCGTTCCCTCGGTGCTAGATGAACGTAAGTCTATGTACATGCTCAGTTCTGAGAGATAAGTGTGTGTGAAAGCCGTACTTCACCTAGCTTGTTGGGAACACAAAGTTTCTTTTCAGTTGCAAACTCCATTCCATACATATATACGGGAAGGAACTAGCTCCAACTCGGTTTTACATTGAAAACTGCAGGAACTTCAAAACGGCACTAGGAAACAGACTGAGAATGCAGAGAAAAAGTGTCTCCTGCAACCCGTTCCCTTGGTGCTAGATGAACGAACGTCTCTGTACCTGCTCAGTTCTGAGAGATAAGTATGTGTGAAAGCCGTACTTCATCTAGCTTGTTGGGAACACAAAGTTTCTTTTCAGTTGCAAACTCCATTCCATACATATATACGGAAAGGAACTAGCTCCAACTCGGTTTTACAGTGAAAACTGCGGGAACTTCAAACCTGCACTAGGAAACAGACTGAGAAAGCTGAGAAAAAGTGTCTCCTGCAACCCGTTCCCTTGGTGCTAGATGAACGAACGTCTCTGTACCTGCTCAGTTCTGAGGGACATTTGTGTGTGAAAGCCGTCGTTCACCTAGCTTGTTGGGAACACAAAGTTTCTTTTCAGTTGCAAACTCCATTCCATACAAATATATGGGTAGTTACTAGCTCCAACTCGGTTTTACAGTGAAAAGTGCAGGAAGTTCAAACCGGCACTAGGAAACAGACTAGAAAGCAGAGAAAAAGTGTCTCCTGCAACCCGTTCCCTTGGTGCTAGTTGAACGAACGTCTCTGTACCTGCTCAGTTCTGAGGGATAAGTGTGTGTGAAAGCCGTCCTTCACCTAGCTTGTTGGGAACACAAAGGTTCTTTTCTGTTGCAAACTCCATTGCATACAAATATATGGGGAGTTACTAGCTCCAACTCGGTTTTACAGTGAAAACTGCAGGAAGTTCAAACCGGCAATAGGAAACAGACTGAGAAAGCTGAGAAAAAGTTTCTCCTGCAACCGGTTCCCCTGGTGATACATGAACGAACGTCTCTGTACCTGCTCAGTTCTGAGGGATAAGTGTGTGTGAAAGCCGTCCTTCACCTAGCTTGTTGGGAACACAAAGTTTCTTTTCAGTTGCAAACTCCATTCCATACATATATACGGGAAGGAACTAGCTCCAACTCTGTTTTACATTGAAAACTGCAGGAACTTCAAACCGGCACTAGTAAACAGACTGAGAATGCAGAGAAAAAGTGTCTCCTGTAACCCGTTCCCTTGGTGCTAGATGAACGAACGTCTCTGTACCTGCTCAGTTCTGAGAGATAAGTGTGTGTGAAAGCCGTCCTTCACATAGCTTGCTGGGAACACAAAGATTCTTTTCAGTTGCAAACTCCATTCCATACATATAAATGGTGAGGTACTAGCTCCAACTGAGTATTACAGTGAAAACTGCAGGAACTTCAAACCGGCACTAGGAAACAGACTAGAAAGCAGAGAAAAAGTGTCTCCTGCAACCCGTTCCCTTGGTGCTAGATGAACGAACGTCTATGTACATGCTCAGTTCTGAGAGATAAGTGTGTGTGAAAGCCATGCTTCACCAAGCTTGTTGGGAACACAAAATTTCTTTTCAGTTACAAACTCCATTCCATACATATATATGGGGAGGTACTAGCTCCAACACTGTTTTACAGTGAAAACTGCAGGAACTTCAAACCAAAACTAGGAAACAGACTGAGAAAGCAGAGAAATAGTGTCTCCTGCAAACCGTTCCCTTGGTGCTAGATGAACGAACGACTCTGTACCTGCTCAGTTCTGAGGGATTAGTGTGTGTGAAAGCCGTCCTTCACCTAGCTTGTTGGGAACACAAGGTTTGTTTTCTGTTGCAAACTCCATTCCAAACAAATATATGGGGAGTTAATAGTTCCAACTCGGTTTTACATTGAAAACTGCAGGAACTTCAAACCGGCACTAGGAAACAGACTGAGAATGCAGAGAAAAAGTGTCTCCTGCAACCCGTTCCCTTGGTGCTAGATGAACGAACGTCTCTGTACCTGCTCAGTTCTGAGGGATAAGTGTGTGTGAAAGCCGTACTTCACCTAGCTTGTTGGGAACACAAACTTTCTTTTCAGTTGCAAACTCCATTCCATACATATATACGGGAAGGAACTAGCTCCAACTCGGTTTTACATTGAAAACTGCAGGAACTTCAAACCGGCACTAGGAAACAGACTGAGAATGCAGAGAAAAAGTGTCTCCTGCAACCCGTTCCCTTGGTGCTAGATGAACGAACGTCTCTGTACCTGCTCAGTTCTGAGAGATAAGTGTGTGTGAAAGCCGTCCTTCACCTAGCTTGTTGGGAACACAAAGTTTCTTTTCAGTTGCAAACACCGTTCCATACATATATATGGGGAGGTACTAGCTCCAACTCGGTTTTACAGTGAAAACTGCAGGAACTTCAAACCGGCACTAGGAAACAGACTGAGAAAGCTGAGAAAAAGTGTCTCCTGCAACCCGTTCCCTTGGTGCTAGATGAACGAACGTCTCTGTACCTGCTCAGTTCTGGGGGATAAGTGTGTGTGAAAGCCGTCCTTCACCTAGCTTGTTGGGAACACAAAGTTTCTTTTCTGTTGCAAACTCCATTCCATACAAATATATGGGGAGTTAATAGCTCCAACTCGGTTTTACAAAGAAAACTGCAGGAAGTTCAAACCGGCACTAGGAAACAGACTGAGAAAGCTGAGAAAAAGTGTCTCCTTCAACCCGTTCCCTTGGTGCTAGATGAACGAACGTCTCTGTACCTGCTCAGTTCTGAGGGATAAATGTGTGTGAAAGCCGTCCTTCACCTAGCTTGTTGGGAACACAAAGTTTCTTTTCTGTTGCAAACTCCATTCCATACAAATATATGGGGAGTTACTAGCTCCAACTCGGTTTTACAGTGAAAACTGCAGGAAGTTCATACCGCCACTAGGAAACAGACTGAGAAAGCTGAGAAAAAGTTTCTCCTGCAACCGGTTCCCCTGGTGCTAGATGAACGAACGTCTCTGTACCTGCTCAGTTCTGAGGGATAAGTGTGTGTGAAAGCCGTCCTTCACCTAGCTTGTTGGGAACACAAAGTTTCTTTTCTGTTGCAAACTCCATTCCATACATATATACGGGAAGGAACTAGCTCCAACTCGGTTTTACATTGAAAACTGCAGGAACTTCAAACCGGTACTAGGAAACAGACTGAGAATGCAGAGAAAAAGTGTCTCCTGTAACCCGTTCCCTTGGTGCTAGATGAACGAACGTCTCTGTACCTGCTCAGTTCTGAGAGATATGTGTGAGTGAAAGCCGTCCTTCACCTAGCTTGCTGGGAACACAAAGTTTCTTTTCAGTTGCAAACTCCATTCCATATATATAAATGGTGAGGTACTAGCTCCAACTCAGTATTACAGTGAAAAGTGCAGGAACTTCAAACCGGCACTAGGAAACAGACTAGAAAGCAGAGAAAAAGTGTCTCCTGCAACCCGTTCCCTTGGTGCTAGATGAACGAACGTCTCTGTACCTGCTCAGTTCTGGGGGATAAGTGTGTGTGAAAGCCGTCCTTCACCTAGCTTGTTGGAAACACAAAGTTTCTTTTCTGTTGCAAACTCCATTCCATACAAATATATGGGGAGTTAATAGCTCCAACTCGGTTTTACAGTGAAAACTGCAGGAAGTTCAAACCGGTACTAGGAAACAGACTGAGAAAGCTGAGAAAAAGTGTCTCCTGCAACCCGTTCCATCGGTGCTAGATGAACGAACGTCTCTGTACCTGCTCAGTTCTGAGAGATAAGTGTGTGTGAAAGCCGTCCTTCACCTAGCTTGTTGGGAACACAAAGTTTCTTTTCAGTTGCAAACTCCATTCCATACATATATACGGGAAGGAACTAGCTCCAACTCGGTTTTACATTGAAAACTGCAGGAACTTCAAACCGGCACTAGGAAACAGACTGAGAATGCAGAGAAAAAGTGTCCCCTGCAACCCGTTCCCTTGGTGCTAGATGAACGAAAGTCTCTGTACCTGCTCAGTTCTGAGAGATAAGTGTGTGTGAAAGCCGTCCTTCACCTAGCTTGTTGGGAACACAAAGTTTCTTTTCAGTTGCAAACACCGTTCCATACATATATATGGGGAGGTACTAGCTCCAACTCGGTTTTACAGTGAAAACTACAGGATCTTCAAACCGGCACTAGGAAACAGACGGTGAAAGCTGAGAAAAATTTTCTCCTGCAAACCGTTCCCTTGGTGCTAGATGAACGAACGTCTCTGTACCTGCTCAGTTCTGAGGGAATAAGTGTGTGTGAAAGCCGTCCTTCACCTAGCTTGTTGGGAACACAAAGATTGTTTTCTGTTGCAAACTCCATTCCATACAAATATATGGGGAGTTACTTGTTCCAACTCGGTTTTACATTGAAAACTGCAGGAACTTCAAACCGGCACTAGGAAACAGACTGAGAATGCAGAGAAAAAGTGTCTCCTGCAACCCGTTCCCTTGGTGCTAGATGAACGAACGTCTCTGTACCTGCTCAGTTCTGAGAGATAAGTGTGTGTGAAAGCCGTCCTTCACCTAGCTTGTTGGAAACACAAAGTTTCTTTTCAGTTGCAAACACCGTTCCATACATATATATGGGGAGGTACTAGCTCCAACTCGGTTTTACAGTGAAAACTGCAGGAACTTCAAACCGGCACTAGGAAACAGACTGAGAATGCAGAGAAAAAGTGTCTCCTGTAACCCGTTCCCTTGGTGCTAGATGAATGAACGTCTCTGTACCTGCTCAGTTCTGAGAGATAAGTGTGTGTGAAAGCCGTCCTTCACCTAGCTTGCTGGGAACACAAAGTTTCTTTTCAGTTGCAAACTCCATTCCATACATATAAATGGTGAGGTACTAGCTCCAACTCAGTATTACAGTGAAAACTGCAGGAACTTCAAACCGGCACCAGGAAACAGACTAGAAAGCAGAGAAAAAGTGTCTCCTGCAACCCGTTCCCTTGGTGCTAGATGAACGAACGTCTCTGTACCTGCTCAGTTCTGGGGGATAAGTGTGTGTGAAAGCCGTCCTTCACCTAGCTTGTTGGGAACACAAAGTTTCTTTTCTGTTGCAAACTCCATTCCATACAAATATATGGGGAGTTAATAGCTCCAACTCGGTTTTACAGTGAAAACTGCAGGAAGTTCAAACCGGTACTAGGAAACAGACTGAGAAAGCTGAGAAAAAGTGTCTCCTGCAACCCGTTCCCTTGGTGCTAGATGAACGAACGTCTCTGTACCTGCTCAGTTCTGAGAGATAAGTGTATGTGAAAGCCGTCCTTCACCTAGCTTGTTGGGAACACAAAGTTTCTTTTCAGTTGCAAACTCCATTCCATACATATATACGGGAAGGAACTAGCTCCAACTCGGTTTTACATTGAAAACTGCAGGAACTTCAAACCGGCACTAGGAAACAGACTGAGAAAGCAGAGAAAAAGTGTCTCCTGCAACCCATTCCCTTGGTGCTAGATGAACGAACGTCTCTGTACCTGCTCAGTTCTGAGAGATAAGTGTGTGTGAAAGCCGTCCTTCACCTAGCTTGTTGGGAACACAAAGTTTCTTTTCAGTTGCAAACACCGTTCCATACATATATATGGGGAGGTACTAGCTCCAATTCGGTTTTACAGTGAAAACTACAGGATCTTCAAACCGGCACTAGGATACAGACTGAGAAAGCTGAGAAAAATTGTCTCCTGCAAACCGTTCCCTTGGTGCTAGATGAACGAACGTCTCTGTACCTGCTCAGTTCTGAGGGAATAAGTGTGTGTGAAAGCCGTCCTTCACCTAGCTTGTTGGGAACACAAAGATTGTTTTCTGTTGCAAACTCCATTCCATACAAATATATGGGGAGTTACTAGTTCCAACTCGGTTTTACATTGAAAACTGCAGGAACTTCAAACCGGCACTAGGAAACAGACTGAGAATGCAGAGAAAAAGTGTCTCCTGCAACCCGTTCCCTTGGTGCTAGATGAACGAACGTCTCTGTACCTGCTCAGTTCTGAGAGATAAGTGTGTGTGAAAGCCGTCCTTCACCTAGCTTGTTGGGAACACAAAGATTCTTTTCAGTTGCAAACACCGTTCCATACATATATATGTGGAGGTACTAGCTCCAACACGGTTTTACAGTGAAAACTGCAGGAACTTGAAACCGGCACTAGGAAACAGACTGAGAAAGCTGAGAAAAAGTGTCTCCTGCAACCCGTTCCCTTGGTGCTAGATGAACGAACGTCTCTGTACCTGCTCAATTCTGAGGGATAAGTGTGTGTGAAAGCCGTCCTTCACCTAGCTTGTTGAGAACACAAAGTTTCTTTTCTGTTGCAAACTCCATTCCATACAAATATATGGGGAGTTACTAGCTCCAACTCGGTTTTACTGTGAAAACTGCAGGAACTTCAAACCGGCACTAGGAAACAGACTGAGAAAGCTGAGAATAAGTGACTCCTGCAACCCGTTCCCTCGGTTCTAGATGAACGTAAGTCTATGTACATGCTCAGTTCTGAGAGATAAGTGTGTGTGAAAGCCGTACTTCACCTAGCTTGTTGGGAACACAAAGTTTCTTTTCAGTTGCAAACTCCATTCCTTACATATATACGGGAAGGAACTAGCTCCAACTCGGTTTTACATTGAAAACTGCAGGAACTTCAAAACGGCACTAGGAAACAGACTGAGAATGCAGAGAAAAAGTGTCTCCTGCAACCCGTTCCCTTGGTGCTAGATGAACGAACGTCTCTGTACCTGCTCAGTTCTGAGAGATAAGTATGTGTGAAAGCCGTCCTTCACCTAGCTTGTTGGGAACACAAAGTTTCTTTTCAGTTGCAAACTCCATTCCATACATATATACGGAAAGGAACTAGCTCCAACTCGGTTTTACAGTGAAAACTGCGGGAACTTCAAACCGGCACTAGGAAACAGACTGAGAAAGCTGAGAAAAAGTGTCTCCTGCAACCCGTTCCCTTGGTGCTAGATGAACGAACGTCTCTGTACCTGCTAAGTTCTGAGGGACATGTGTGTGTGAAAGCCGTCCTTCACCTAGCTTGTTGGGAACACAAAGTTTCTTTTCAGTTGCAAACTCCATTCCATACAAATATATGGGGAGTTACTAGCTCCAACTCGGTTTTACAGTGAAAAGTGCAGGAAGTTCAAACCGGCACTAGGAAACAGACTGAGAAAGCTGAGAAAAAGTGTCTCCTGCAACCCGTTCCATCGGTGCTAGATGAACGAACATCTCTGTACCTGCTCAGTTCTGAGAGATAAGTGTGTGTGAAAGCCGTCCTTCACCTAGCTTGTTGGGAACACAAAGTTTCTTTTCAGTTGCAAACTCCATTCCATACATATATATGGGAAGGAACTAGCTCCAAATCGGTTTTACAGTGAAAACTGCAGGAACTTCAAACCGGCACTAGGAAACAGACTGAGAATGCAGAGAAAAAGTGTCTCCTGCAACCCGTTCCCTTGGTGCTAGATGAACGAACGTCTCTGTACCTGCTCAGTTCTGAGAGATAAGTGTGTGTGAAAGCCGTCCTTCACCTAGCTTGTTGGGAACACAAAGATTCTTTTCAGTTGCAAACACCGTTCCATACATATATATGTGGAGGTACTAGCTCCAACACGGTTTTACAGTGAAAACTGCAGGAACTTGAAACCGGCACTAGGAAACAGACTGAGAAAGCTGAGAAAAAGTGGCTCCTGCAACCCGTTCCCTTGGTGCTAGATGAACGAACGTCTCTGTACCTGCTCAATTCTGAGGGATAAGTGTGTGTGAAAGCCGTCCTTCACCTAGCTTGTTGAGAACACAAAGTTTCTTTTCTGTTGCAAACTCCATTCCATACAAATATATGGGGAGTTACTAGCTCCAACTCGGTTTTACTGTGAAAACTGCAGGAACTTCAAACCGGCACTAGGAAACAGACTGAGAAAGCTGAGAATAAGTGACTCCTGCAACCCGTTCCCTCGGTTCTAGATGAACGTAAGTCTATGTACATGCTCAGTTCTGAGAGATAAGTGTGTGTGAAAGCCGTACTTCACCTAGCTTGTTGGGAACACAAAGTTTCTTTTCAGTTGCAAACTCCATTCCTTACATATATACGGGAAGGAACTAGCTCCAACTCGGTTTTACATTGAAAACTGCAGGAACTTCAAAACGGCACTAGGAAACAGACTGAGAATGCAGAGAAAAAGTGTCTCCTGCAACCCGTTCCCTTGGTGCTAGATGAACGAACGTCTCTGTACCTGCTCAGTTCTGAGAGATAAGTATGTGTGAAAGCCGTCCTTCACCTAGCTTGTTGGGAACACAAAGTTTCTTTTCAGTTGCAAACTCCATTCCATACATATATACGGAAAGGAACTAGCTCCAACTCGGTTTTACAGTGAAAACTGCGGGAACTTCAAACCGGCACTAGGAAACAGACTGAGAAAGCTGAGAAAAAGTGTCTCCTGCAACCCGTTCCCTTGGTGCTAGATGAACGAACGTCTCTGTACCTGCTAAGTTCTGAGGGACATGTGTGTGTGAAAGCCGTCCTTCACCTAGCTTGTTGGGAACACAAAGTTTCTTTTCAGTTGCAAACTCCATTCCATACAAATATATGGGGAGTTACTAGCTCCAACTCGGTTTTACAGTGAAAAGTGCAGGAAGTTCAAACCGGCACTAGGAAACAGACTGAGAAAGCTGAGAAAAAGTGTCTCCTGCAACCCGTTCCATCGGTGCTAGATGAACGAACATCTCTGTACCTGCTCAGTTCTGAGAGATAAGTGTGTGTGAAAGCCGTCCTTCACCTAGCTTGTTGGGAACACAAAGTTTCTTTTCAGTTGCAAACTCCATTCCATACATATATATGGGAAGGAACTAGCTCCAAATCGGTTTTACAGTGAAAACTGCAGGAACTTCAAACCGGCACTAGGAAACAGACTGAGAATGCAGAGAAAAAGTGTCTCCTGCACCCCGTTCCCTTGGTGCTAGATGAACGAACGTCTCTGTACCTGCTCAGTTCTGAGAGATAAGTGTTTGTGAAAGCCGTCTTTCACCTAGCTTGTTGGGAACACAAAGTTTCTTTTCAGTTGCAAACTCCATTCCATACATATATATGGGGAGGAACTAGTTCCAACTCGGTTTTACAGTGAAAACTGCAGGAACTTCAAACCGGTACTAGGAAACAGACTGAGAAAGCAGAGAAAAAGTTTCTCCTGCAACCCGTTCCCTTGGTGCTAAATGAACGAACGTCTCTCCACTTCCTCAGTTCTGAGAGATAATTGTGTCTGAAAGCCGTCCTTCACCTAGCTTGTTGGGAACACAAAGTTTCTTTTCTGTTGCAAACTCCATTCCATACATATATATGGGGAGGTACAAGCTCCAACTCGGTTTTAGAGTGAAAACTGCAGGAACTTCAAACCGGCACTAGGAAACAGACTGAGAATGCAGAGAAAAAGTGTCTCCTGCTCGCCGTTCCCTTGGTGCTAGATTAACAAAAGTCTCTGTACCTGCTCAGTTCTGAGAGATAAGTGTGTGTGAAAGCCGTCCTTCACCTAGCTTGCTGGGAACACAAAGTTACTTTTCAGTTGCAAACTCCATTCCATACATATATATGGGGAGATACTAGCTCCAACTCGGTTTTACAGTGAAAACTGCAGGAACTTCAAACCGGCACTAGGAAACAGACTGAGAAAGCTGAGAAAAAGTGTCTCCTGCAACCCGTTCCCTCGGTGCTAGATGAACGAACGTCTCTGTACCTGCTCAGTTCTGAGAGATAATTGTGTCTGAAAGCCGTTATACACCTAGCTTGTTGGGAACACAAAGTTTCTTTTCAGTTGCAAACTCCATTCCATACATATATACGGAAAGGAACTAGCTCCAACTCGGTTTTACAGTGAAAACTGCAGGAACTTCAAACCGGCACTAGGTAACAGACTGAGAATGCAGAGAAAAATTGTCTCCTGCAACCCGTTCCCTTTGTGCTACATGAAAGAACGTCTCTCCACTTCCTCAGGTCTGAGAGATAAGTGTGTGTGAAAGCCGTCCTTCACCTAGCTTGTTGGGAACACAAAGTTTCTTTTCTGTTGCAAACTCCATTCCATACAAATATATGGGGAGTTAATAGCTCCAACTCGGTTTTACAAAGAAAACTGCAGGAAGTTCAAACCGGCACTAGGAAACAGACTGAGAAAGCTGAGAAACTGTGTCTCCTGCAACCCGTTCCCTTGATGCTAGATGAACGAACGTCTCTGTACCTGCTCAGTTCTGAGGGATAAGTGTGTGTGAAAGCCGTCCTTCACCTAGCTTGTTGGGAACACAAAGTTTCTTTTCTGTTGCAAACTCCATTCCATACAAGTATATGGGGAGTTACTAGCTCCAACTCGGTTTTACAGTGAAAACTGCAGGAAGTTCAAACAGGCACTAGGAAACAGACTGAGAAATCTGAGAAAAAGTTTCTCCTGCAACCGGTTCCCCTGGTGCTAGATGAACGAACGTCTCTGTACCTGCTCAGTTCTGAGGGATAAGTGTGTGTGAAAGCCGTCCTTCACCTAGCTTGTTGGGAACACAAAGTTTCTTTTCAGTTGCAAACTCCATTCCATACATATATACGGGAAGGAACTAGCTCCAACTCGGTTTTACATTGAAAACTGCAGGAACTTCTAACCGGCACTAGGAAACAGACTGAGAAAGCAGAAGAAAAGTGTCTCCTGCAACCCGTTCCCTTGGTGCTAGATGAACGAACGTCTCTCCACATGCTCAGTTCTGAGAGATAAGTGTGTGTGAAAGCCATGCTTCACCAAGCTTGTTGGGAACACAAAATTTCTTTTCAGTTACAAACTCCATTCCATACATATATATGGGGAGGTACTAGCTCCAACTCGATTTTACAGTGAAAACTGCAGGAACTTCAAACCAAAACTAGGAAACAGACTGAGAAAGCAGAGAAATAGTGTCTCCTGCAAACCGTTCCCTTGGTGCTAGATGAACGAACGACTCTGTACCTGCTCAGTTCTGAGGGATAACTGTGTGTGAAAGCCGTCCTTCACCTAGCTTGTTGGGAACACAAAGTTTGTTTTCTGTTGCAAACTCCATTCCATACAAATATATGGGGAGTTACTAGTTCCAACGGTTTTACATTGAAAACTGCAGGAACTTCAAACCGGCACTAGGAAACAGACTGAGAATGCAGAGAAAAAGTGTCTCCTGCAACCCGTTCCCTTGGAGCTAGATGAACGAACGTCTCTGTACCTGCTCAGTTCTGAGAGATACGTGTGTGTGAAAGCCGTCCTTCACCTAGCTTATTGGGAACACAAAGTTTCTTTTCAGTTGCAAACACTGTTCCATACATATATATGGGGAGGTACTAGCTCCAACACGGTTTTACAGTGAAAACTGCAGGAACTTCAAACCGGCACTAGGAAACAGACTGAGAAATCTGAGAAAAAGTGTCTCCTGCAACCCGTTCCCTTGGTGCTATATGAACGAACGTCTCTGTACCTGCTCAATTCTGAGGGATAAGTGTGTGTGAAAGCCGTCCTTCACCTAGCTTGTTGGGAACACAAAGTTTCTTTTCTGTTGCAAACTCCATTCCATACAAATATATGGGGAGTTACTAGCTCCAACTCGGTTTTACAGTGAAAACTGCAGGAACTTCAAACCGGCACTAGGAAACAGATTGAGAAAGCTGAGAATAAGTGTCTCCTGCAACCCGTTCCCTCGGTGCTAGATGAACGAAAGTCTATGTACATGCTCAGTTCTGAGAGATAAGTGTGTGTGAAAGCCGTACTTCACCCAGCTTGTTGGGAACACAAAGTTTCTTTTCAGTTGCAAACTCCATCCCATACATATATACGGGAAGGAACTAGCTCCAACTCGGTTTTACATTGAAAACTGAAGGAACTTCAAACCGGCACTAGGAAACAGACTGAGAATGCAGAGAAAAAGTGTCTCCTGCAACCCGTTCCCTTGGTGCTAGATGAACGAACGTCTCTGTACCTGCTCAGTTCTGAGAGATAAGTATGTGTGAAAGCCGTCCTTCACCCAGCTTGTTGGGAACACAAAGTTTCTTTTCAGTTGCAAACTCCATTCCATACATATATACGGAAAGGAACTAGCTCCAACTCGGTTTTACAGTGAAAACTGCGGGAACTTCAAACCGGCACTAGGAAACAGACTGAGAAAGCTGAGAAAAAGTGTCTCCTGCAACCCGTTCCCTTGGTGCTAGATGAACGAACGTCTCTGTACCTGCTCAGTTCTGAGGGACATGTGTGTGTGAAAGCCGACCTTCACCAAGCTTGTTGGGAACACAAAGTTTCTTTTCAGTTGCAAACTCCATTCCATACAAATATATGGGGAGTTACTAGCTCCAAATCGGTTTTACAGTGAAAACTGCAGGAAGTTCAAACCGGTACTAGGAAAAAGACTGAGAAAGCTGAGAAAAAGTGTCTCCTGCAACCCGTTCCATCGGTGCTAGATGAACGAACTTCTCTGTACCTGCTCAGTTCTGAGAGATAAGTGTATGTGAAAGCCGTCCTTCACCTAGCTTGTTGGGAACACAAAGTTTCTTTTCAGTTGCAAACTCCATTCCATACATATATACGGGAAGGAACTAGCTCCAAATCGGTTTTACAGTGAAAACTGCAGGAACTTCAAACCGGCACTAGGAAACAGACTGAGAATGCAGAGAAAAAGTGTCTCCTGCACCCCGTTCCCTTGGTGCTAGATGAACGAACGTCTCTGTACCTGCTCAGTTCTGAGAGATAAGTGTGTGTGAAAGCCGTCCTTCACCTAGCTTGTTGGGAACACAAAGTTTCTTTTCAGTTGCAAACACCGTTCCATACATATATATGGGGAGGTACTAGCTCCAACTCGGTTTTACAGTGAAAACTACAGGATCTTCAAACCGGCACTAGGAAACAGACTGAGAAAGCTGAGAAAAATTGTCTCCTGCAACCCGTTCCCTTGGTGCTAGATGAACGAACGTCTCTGTACCTGCTCAGTTCTGAGGGATAAGTGTGTGTGAAAGCCGTCCTTCACCTAGCTTGTTGGGAACACAAAGTTTCTTTTCTGTTGCAAACTCCATTCCATACAAATATATGGGGAGTTACTAGCTCCAACTCGGTTTTACAGTGAAAACTGCAGGAACTTCAAACCGGCACTAGGAAAGAGACTGAGAAAGCTGAGAATAAGTGTCTCCTGCAACCCGTTCCCTCGGTGCTAGATGAACGAAAGTCTATGTACATGCTCAGTTCTGAGAGATAAGTGTGTGTGAAAGCCGTCCTTCACCCAGCTTGTTGGGAACACAAAGTTTCTTTTCTGTTGCAAACTCCATTCCATACATATATACGGGAAGGAACAAGCTCCAACTCGGTTTTACATTGAAAACTGCAGGAACTTCAAACCGGCACTAGGAAACAGACTGAGAATGCAGAGAAAAAGTGTCTCCTGTAACCCGTTCCCTTGGTGCTAGATGAACGAACGTCTCTGTACCTGCTCAGTTCTGAGAGATAAGTGTGTGTGAAAGCCGTCCTTCAACTAGCTTGCTGGGAACCCAAAGTTTCTTTTCAGTTGCAAACTCCATTCCATACATATAAATGGTGAGGTGCTAGCTCCAACTCGGTATTACAGTGAAAACTGCAGAAACTTCAAACCGGCCCTAGGAAACAGACTGAGAAAGCAGAGGAAAAGTGTCTCCTGCAACCCGTTCCCTTGGTGCTAGATGAACGAACGTCTCTCCACATGCTCAGTTCTGAGAGATAAGTGTGTGTGAAAGCCATGCTTCACCAAGCTTGTTGGGAACACAAAATTTCTTTTCAGTTACAAACTCCATTCCATACATATATATGGGGAGGTACTAGCTCCAACTCGATTTTACAGTGAAAACTGCAGGAACTTCAAACCAAAACTAGGAAACAGACTGAGAAAGCAGAGAAATAGTGTCTCCTGCAAACCGTTCCCTTGGTGCTAGATGAACGAACGACTCTGTACCTGCTCAGTTCTGAGGGATAACTGTGTGTGAAAGCCGTCCTTCACCTAGCTTGTTGGGAACACAAAGTTTGTTTTCTGTTGCAAACTCCATTCCATACAAATATATGGGGAGTTACTAGTTCCAACGGTTTTACATTGAAAACTGCAGGAACTTCAAACCGGCACTAGGAAACAGACTGAGAATGCAGAGAAAAAGTGTCTCCTGCAACCCGTTCCCTTGGAGCTAGATGAACGAACGTCTCTGTACCTGCTCAGTTCTGAGAGATACGTGTGTGTGAAAGCCGTCCTTCACCTAGCTTATTGGGAACACAAAGTTTCTTTTCAGTTGCAAACACTGTTCCATACATATATATGGGGAGGTACTAGCTCCAACACGGTTTTACAGTGAAAACTGCAGGAACTTCAAACCGGCACTAGGAAACAGACTGAGAAATCTGAGAAAAAGTGTCTCCTGCAACCCGTTCCCTTGGTGCTATATGAACGAACGTCTCTGTACCTGCTCAATTCTGAGGGATAAGTGTGTGTGAAAGCCGTCCTTCACCTAGCTTGTTGGGAACACAAAGTTTCTTTTCTGTTGCAAACTCCATTCCATACAAATATATGGGGAGTTACTAGCTCCAACTCGGTTTTACAGTGAAAACTGCAGGAACTTCAAACCGGCACTAGGAAACAGATTGACAAAGCTGAGAATAAGTGTCTCCTGCAACCCGTTCCCTCGGTGCTAGATGAACGAAAGTCTATGTACATGCTCAGTTCTGAGAGATAAGTGTGTGTGAAAGCCGTCCTTCACCTAGCTTGTTGGGAACACAAAGTTTCTTTTCTGTTGCAAACTCCATTCCATACAAATATATGGGGAGTTACTAGCTCCAACTCGGTTTTACAGTGAAAACTGCAGGAAGTTCAAACAGGCACTAGGAAACAGACTGAGAAATCTGAGAAAAAGTTTCTCCTGCAACCGGTTCCCCTGGTGCTAGATGAACGAACGTCTCTGTATCTGCTCAGTTCTGAGGGATAAGTGTGTGTGAAAGCCGTCCTTCACCTAGCTTGTTGGGAACACAAAGTTTCTTTTCAGTTGCAAACTCCATTCCATACATATATACGGGAGGGAACTAGCTCCAACTCGGTTTTACATTGAAAACTGCAGGAACTTCTAACCGGCAATAGGAAACAGACTGAGAATGCAGAGAAATAGTGTCTCCTGCAACCCGTTCCCTTGGCGCTAGATGAACGAACGTCTCTGTACCTGCTCAGTTCTGAGAGATAAGTGTGTGTGAAAGCCGTCCTTCACCTAGCTTGTTGGGAACACAAAGTTTCTTTTCAGTTGCAAACACCGTTCCATACATATATATGGGGAGGTACTAGCTCCAACTCGGTTTTACAGTGAAAACTGCAGGAACTTCAAACCGGCACTAGGAAACAGACTGAGAAAGCTGAGAGAAAGTGTCTCCTGCAACCCGTTCCCTTGGTGCTAGATGAACGAACGTCTCTGTACCTGCTCAGTTCTGGGGGATAAGTGTGTGTGAAAGCCGTCCTTCACCTAGCTTGTTGGGAACACAAAGTTTCTTTTCTTTTGCAAACTCCATTCCATACAAATATATGGGGAGTTAATAGCTCCAACTCGGTTTTACAAAGAAAACTGCAGGAACTTCAAACCGGCACTAGGAAACAGACTGAGAAAGCTGAGAAAAAGTGTCTCCTGCAACCCGTTCCCTTGGTGCTAGATGAACGAACGTCTCTGTTCCTGCTCAGTTCTGAGGGATAAGTGTGTGTGAAAGCCGTCCTTCACCTAGCTTGTTGGGAACACGAAGGTTCTTTTCTGTTGCAAACTCCATTCCATACAAATATATTGGGAGTTACAAGCTCCAACTCGGTTTTACATTGAAAACTGCAGGAAGATCAAACCGGCACTAGGAAACAGACTGAGAAAGCTGAGAAAAAGTTCCTCCTGCAACCGGTTCCCCTGGTGCTAGATGAACGAACGTCTCTGTACCTGCTCAGTTCTGAGGGATAAGTGTGTGTGAAAGCCGTCCTTCACCTAGCTTGTTGGGAACACAAAGTTTCTTTTCAGTTGCAAACTCCATTCCATACATATATACGGGAAGGAACTAGCTCCAACTCGGTTTTACATTGAAAACTGCAGGAACTTCAAACCGGCACTAGGAAACAGACTGAGAATGCAGAGAAAAAGTGTCTCCTGTAACCCGTTCCCTTGGTGCTAGATGAACGAACGTCTCTGTACCTGCTCAGTTCTGAGAGATAAGTGTGTGTGAAAGCCGTCCTTCACCTAGCTTGCTGGGAACACAAAGTTTCTTTTCAGTTGCAAACTCCATTCCATACATATAAATGGTGAGGTACTAGCTCCAACTCAGTATTACAGTGAAAACTGCAGGAATTTCAAACCGGCACTAGGAAACAGACTAGAAAGCAGAGAAAAAGTGTCTCCTGCAACCCGTTCCCTTGGTGCTAGATCAACGAACGTCTCTGTACCTGCTCAGTTCTGGGGGATAAGTGTGTGTGAAAGCCGTCATTCACCTAGCTTGTTGGGAACACAAAGTTTCTTTTCTGTTGCAAACTCCATTCCATACAAATATATGGGGAGTTAATAGCTCCAACTCGGTTTTACAGTGAAAACTGAAGGAAGTTCAAACCGGCACTAGGAAACAGACTGAGAAAGCTGAGAAAAAGTGTCTCCTGCAACCCGTTCCATCGGTGCTAGATGAACGAACGTCTCTGTACCTGCTCAGTTCTGAGAGATAAGTGTGTGTGAAAGACGTCCTTCACCTAGCTTGTTGGGAACACAAAGTTTCTTTTCAGTTGCAAACTCCATTCCATACATATATACGGGAAGGAACTAGCTCCAACTCGGTTTTACATTGAAAACTGCAGGAACTTCAAACCGGCACTAGGAAACAGACTGAAAATGCAGAGAAAGAGTGTCTCCTGCAACCCGTTCCTTTGTGCTAGATGAACGAACGTCTCTGTACCTGCTCAGTTCTGAGAGATAAGTGTGTGTGAAAGCCGTCCTTCACCTAGCTTGTTGGGAACACAAAGTTTCTTTTCAGTTGCAAACACCGTTCCATACATATATATGGGGAGGTACTAGCTCCAACTCGGTTTTACAGTGAAAACTACAGGATCTTCAAACCGGCACTAGGAAACAGACTGAGAAAGCTGAGAAAAATTGTCTCCTGCAACCCGTTCCCTTGGTGCTAGATGAACGAACGTCTCTGTACCTGCTCAGTTCTGAGGGATAAGTGTGTGTGAAAGCCGTCCTTCACCTAGCTTGTTGGGAACACAAAGTTTCTTTTCTGTTGCAAACTCCATTCCATACAAATATATGGGGAGTTACTAGCTCCAACTCGGTTTTACAGTGAAAACTGCAGGAACTTCACACCGGCACTAGGAAACAGACTGAGAAAGCTGAGAATAAGTGTCTCCTGCAACCCGTTCCCTCGGTGCTAGATGAACGAAAGTCTATGTACATGCTCAGTTCTGAGAGATAAGTGTGTGTGAAAGCCGTCCTTCACCCAGCTTGTTGGGAACACAAAGTTTCTTTTCTGTTGCAAACTCCATTCCATACATATATACGGGAAGGAACTAGCTCCAACTCGGTTTTACATTGAAAACTGCAGGAACTTCAAACCGGCACTAGGAAACAGACTGAGAATGCAGAGAAAAAGTGTCTCCTGTAACCCGTTCCCTTGGTGCTAGATGAACGAACGTCTCTGTACCTGCTCAGTTCTGAGAGATAAGTGTGTGTGAAAGCCGTCCTTCACCTAGCTTGCTGGGAACCCAAAGTTTCTTTTCAGTTGCAAACTCCATTCCATACATATAAATGGTGAGGTGCTAGCTCCAACTCGGTATTACAGTGAAAACTGCAGAAACTTCAAACCGGCCCTAGGAAACAGACTGAGAAAGCAGAGGAAATGTGTCTCCTGCAACCCGTTCCCTTGGTGCTAGATGAACGAACGTCTCTCCACATGCTCAGTTCTGAGAGATAAGTGTGTGTGAAAGCCATGCTTCACCAAGCTTGTTGGGAACACAAAATTTCTTTTCAGTTACAAACTCCATTCCATACATATATATGGGGAGGTACTAGCTCCAACTCGATTTTACAGTGAAAACTGCAGGAACTTCAAACCAAAACTAGGAAACAGACTGAGAAAGCAGAGAAATAGTGTCTCCTGCAAACCGTTCCCTTGGTGCTAGATGAACGAACGACTCTGTACCTGCTCAGTTCTGAGGGATAACTGTGTGTGAAAGCCGTCCTTCACCTAGCTTGTTGGGAACACAAAGTTTGTTTTCTGTTGCAAACTCCATTCCATACAAATATATGGGGAGTTACTAGTTCCAACGGTTTTACATTGAAAACTGCAGGAACTTCAAACCGGCACTAGGAAACAGACTGAGAATGCAGAGAAAAAGTGTCTCCTGCAACCCGTTCCCTTGGAGCTAGATGAACGAACGTCTCTGTACCTGCTCAGTTCTGAGAGATACGTGTGTGTGAAAGCCGTCCTTCACCTAGCTTATTGGGAACACAAAGTTTCTTTTCAGTTGCAAACACTGTTCCATACATATATATGGGGAGGTACTAGCTCCAACACGGTTTTACAGTGAAAACTGCAGGAACTTCAAACCGGCACTAGGAAACAGACTGAGAAATCTGAGAAAAAGTGTCTCCTGCAACCCGTTCCCTTGGTGCTATATGAACGAACGTCTCTGTACCTGCTCAATTCTGAGGGATAAGTGTGTGTGAAAGCCGTCCTTCACCTAGCTTGTTGGGAACACAAAGTTTCTTTTCTGTTGCAAACTCCATTCCATACAAATATATGGGGAGTTACTAGCTCCAACTCGGTTTTACAGTGAAAACTGCAGGAACTTCAAACCGGCACTAGGAAACAGATTGAGAAAGCTGAGAATAAGTGTCTCCTGCAACCCGTTCCCTCGGTGCTAGATGAACGAAAGTCTATGTACATGCTCAGTTCTGAGAGATAAGTGTGTGTGAAAGCCGTACTTCACCCAGCTTGTTGGGAACACAAAGTTTCTTTTCAGTTGCAAACTCCATTCCATACATATATACGGGAAGGAACTAGCTCCAACTCGGTTTTACATTGAAAACTGAAGGAACTTCAAACCGACACTAGGAAACAGACTGAGAATGCAGAGAAAAAGTGTCTCCTGCAACCCGTTCCCTTGGTGCTAGATGAACGAACGTCTCTGTACCTGCTCAGTTCTGAGAGATAAGTATGTGTGAAAGCCGTCCTTCACCCAGCTTGTTGGGAACACAAAGTTTCTTTTCAGTTGCAAACTCCATTCCATACATATATACGGAAAGGAACTAGCTCCAACTCGGTTTTACAGTGAAAATTGCGGGAACTTCAAACCGGCACTAGGAAACAGACTGAGAAAGCTGAGAAAAAGTGTCTCCTGCAACCCGTTCCCTTGGTGCTAGATGAACGAACGTCTCTGTACCTGCTCAGTTCTGAGGGACATGTGTGTGTGAAAGCCGACCTTCACCTAGCTTGTTGGGAACACAAAGTTTCTTTTCAGTTGCAAACTCCATTCCATACAAATATATGGGGAGTTACTAGCTCCAAATCGGTTTTACAGTGAAAACTGCAGGAAGTTCAAACCGGTACTAGGAAACAGACTGAGAAAGCTGAGAAAAAGTGTCTCCTGCAACCCGTTCCATCGGTGCTAGATGAACGAACTTCTCTGTACCTGCTCAGTTCTGAGAGATAAGTGTATGTGAAAGCCGTCCTTCACCTAGCTTGTTGGGAACACAAAGTTTCTTTTCAGTTGCAAACTCCATTCCATACATATATACGGGAAGGAACTAGCTCCAAATCGGTTTTACAGTGAAAACTGCAGGAACTTCAAACCGGCACTAGGAAACAGACTGAGAATGCAGAGAAAAAGTGTCTCCTGCACCCCGTTCCCTTGGTGCTAGATGAACGAACGTCTCTGTACCTGCTCAGTTCTGAGAGATAAGTGTGTGTGAAAGCCGTCCTTCACCTAGCTTGTTGGGAACACAAAGTTTCTTTTCAGTTGCAAACACCGTTCCATACATATATATGGGGAGGTACTAGCTCCAACTCGGTTTTACAGTGAAAACTACAGGATCTTCAAACCGGCACTAGGAAAAAGACTGAGAAAGCTGAGAAAAATTGTCTCCTGCAACCCGTTCCCTTGGTGCTAGATGAACGAACGTCTCTGTACCTGCTCAGTTCTGAGGGATAAGTGTGTGTGAAAGCCGTCCTTCACCTAGCTTGTTGGGAACACAAAGTTTCTTTTCTGTTGCAAACTCCATTCCATACAAATATATGGGGAGTTACTAGCTCCAACTCGGTTTTACAGTGAAAACTGCAGGAACTTCAAACCGGCACTAGGAAACAGACTGAGAAAGCTGAGAATAAGTGTCTCCTGCAACCCGTTCCCTCGGTGCTAGATGAACGAAAGTCTATGTACATGCTCAGTTCTGAGAGATAAGTGTGTGTGAAAGCCGTCCTTCACCCAGCTTGTTGGGAACACAAAGTTTCTTTTCTGTTGCAAACTCCATTCCATACATATATACGGGAAGGAACAAGCTCCAACTCGGTTTTACATTGAAAACTGCAGGAACTTCAAACCGGCACTAGGAAACAGACTGAGAATGCAGAGAAAAAGTGTCTCCTGTAACCCGTTCCCTTGGTGCTAGATGAACGAACGTCTCTGTACCTGCTCAGTTCTGAGAGATAAGTGTGTGTGAAAGCCGTCCTTCACCTAGCTTGCTGGGAACCCAAAGTTTCTTTTCAGTTGCAAACTCCATTCCATACATATAAATGGTGAGGTGCTAGCTCCAACTCGGTATTACAGTGAAAACTGCAGAAACTTCAAACCGGCCCTAGGAAACAGACTGAGAAAGCAGAGGAAAAGTGTCTCCTGCAACCCGTTCCCTTGGTGCTAGATGAACGAACGTCTCTCCACATGCTCAGTTCTGAGAGATAAGTGTGTGTGAAAGCCATGCTTCACCAAGCTTGTTGGGAACACAAAATTTCTTTTCAGTTACAAACTCCATTCCATACATATATATGGGGAGGTACTAGCTCCAACTCGATTTTACAGTGAAAACTGCAGGAACTTCAAACAAAAACTAGGAAACAGACTGAGAAAGCAGAGAAATAGTGTCTCCTGCAAACCGTTCCCTTGGTGCTAGATGAACGAACGACTCTGTACCTGCTCAGTTCTGAGGGATAACTGTGTGTGAAAGCCGTCCTTCACCTAGCTTGTTGGGAACACAAAGTTTGTTTTCTGTTGCAAACTCCATTCCATACAAATATATGGGGAGTTACTAGTTCCAACGGTTTTACATTGAAAACTGCAGGAACTTCAAACCGGCACTAGGAAACAGACTGAGAATGCAGAGAAAAAGTGTCTCCTGCAACCCGTTCCCTTGGAGCTAGATGAACGAACGTCTCTGTACCTGCTCAGTTCTGAGAGATACGTGTGTGTGAAAGCCGTCCTTCACCTAGCTTATTGGGAACACAAAGTTTCTTTTCAGTTGCAAACACTGTTCCATACATATATATGGGGAGGTACTAGCTCCAACACGGTTTTACAGTGAAAACTGCAGGAACTTCAAACCGGCACTAGGAAACAGACTGAGAAATCTGAGAAAAAGTGTCTCCTGCAACCCGTTCCCTTGGTGCTATATGAACGAACGTCTCTGTACCTGCTCAATTCTGAGGGATAAGTGTGTGTGAAAGCCGTCCTTCACCTAGCTTGTTGGGAACACAAAGTTTCTTTTCTGTTGCAAACTCCATTCCATACAAATATATGGGGAGTTACTAGCTCCAACTCGGTTTTACAGTGAAAAATGCAGGAACTTCAAACCGGCACTAGGAAACAGATTGACAAAGCTGAGAATAAGTGTCTCCTGCAACCCGTTCCCTCGGTGCTAGATGAACGAAAGTCTATGTACATGCTCAGTTCTGAGAGATAAGTGTTTGTGAAAGCCGTACTTCACCCAGCTTGTTGGGAACACAAAGTTTCTTTTCAGTTGCAAACTCCATTCCATACATATATACGGGAAGGAACTAGCTCCAACTCGGTTTTACATTGAAAACTGCAGGAACTTCAAACCGGCACTAGGAAACAGACTGAGAATGCAGAGAAAAAGTGTCTCCTGCAACCCGTTCCCTTGGTGCTAGATGAACGAACGTCTCTGTACCTGCTCAGTTCTGAGAGATAAGTATGTGTGAAAGCCGTCCTTCACCCAGCTTGTTGGGAACACAAAGTTTCTTTTCAGTTGCAAACTCCATTCCATACATATATACGGAAAGGAACTAGCTCCAACTCGGTTTTACAGTGAAAACTGCGGGAACTTCAAACCGGCACTAGGAAACAGACTGAGAAAGCTGAGAAAAAGTGTCTCCTGCAACCCGTTCCCTTGGTGCTAGATGAACGAACGTCTCTGTACCTGCTCAGTTCTGAGGGACATGTGTGTGTGAAAGCCGACCTTCACCTAGCTTGTTGGGAACACAAAGTTTCTTTTCAGTTGCAAACTCCATTCCATACAAATATATGGGGAGTTACTAGCTCCAAATCGGTTTTACAGTGAAAACTGCAGGAAGTTCAAACCGGTACTAGGAAACAGACTGAGAAAGCTGAGAAAAAGTGTCTCCTGCAACCCGTTCCATCGGTGCTAGATGAACGAACT
Organism: Camelus dromedarius; assembly: GCF_036321535.1. NCBI lineage: Eukaryota > Metazoa > Chordata > Mammalia > Artiodactyla > Camelidae > Camelus > Camelus dromedarius. Next base: position 33,704,205 of record NC_087458.1, on the reverse strand, counting down.
TCTCTGTACCTGCTCAGTTCTGAGAGATAAGTGTATGTGAAAGCCGTCCTTCACCTAGCTTGTTGGGAACACAAAGTTTCTTTTCAGTTGCAAACTCCATTCCATACATATATACGGGAAGGAACTAGCTCCAAATCGGTTTTACAGTGAAAACTGCAGGAACTTCAAACCGGCACTAGGAAACAGACTGAGAAAGCTGAGAAAAATTGTCTCCTGCAACCCGTTCCCTTGGTGCTAGATGAACGAACGTCTCTGTACCTGCTCAGTTCTGAGGGATAAGTGTGTGTGAAAGCCGTCCTTCACCTAGCTTGTTGGGAACACAAAGTTTCTTTTCTGTTGCAAACTCCATTCCATACAAATATATGGGGAGTTACTAGCTCCAACTCGGTTTTACAGTGAAAACTGCAGGAACTTCAAACCGGCACTAGGAAACAGACTGAGAAAGCTGAGAATAAGTGTCTCCTGCAACCCGTTCCCTCGGTGCTAGATGAACGAAAGTCTATGTACATGCTCAGTTCTGAGAGATAAGTGTGTGTGAAAGCCGTCCTTCACCCAGCTTGTTGGGAACACAAAGTTTCTTTTCTGTTGCAAACTCCATTCCATACATATATACGGGAAGGAACTAGCTCCAACTCGGTTTTACATTGAAAACTGCAGGAACTTCAAACCGGCACTAGGAAACAGACTGAGAATGCAGAGAAAAAGTGTCTCCTGTAACCCGTTCCCTTGGTGCTAGATGAACGAACGTCTCTGTACCTGCTCAGTTCTGAGAGATAAGTGTGTGTGAAAGCCGTCCTTCACCTAGCTTGCTGGGAACCCAAAGTTTCTTTTCAGTTGCAAACTCCATTCCATACATATAAATGGTGAGGTGCTAGCTCCAACTCGGTATTACAGTGAAAACTGCAGAAACTTCAAACCGGCCCTAGGAAACAGACTGAGAAAGCAGAGGAAAAGTGTCTCCTGCAACCCGTTCCCTTGGTGCTAGATGAACGAACGTCTCTCCACATGCTCAGTTCTGAGAGATAAGTGTGTGTGAAAGCCATGCTTCACCAAGCTTGTTGGGAACACAAAATTTCTTTTCAGTTACAAACTCCATTCCATACATATATATGGGGAGGTACTAGCTCCAACTCGATTTTACAGTGAAAACTGCAGGAACTTCAAACCAAAACTAGGAAACAGACTGAGAAAGCAGAGAAATAGTGTCTCCTGCAAACCGTTCCCTTGGTGCTAGATGAACGAACGACTCTGTACCTGCTCAGTTCTGAGGGATAACTGTGTGTGAAAGCCGTCCTTCACCTAGCTTGTTGGGAACACAAAGTTTGTTTTCTGTTGCAAACTCCATTCCATACAAATATATGGGGAGTTACTAGTTCCAACGGTTTTACATTGAAAACTGCAGGAACTTCAAACCGGCACTAGGAAACAGACTGAGAATGCAGAGAAAAAGTGTCTCCTGCAACCCGTTCCCTTGGAGCTAGATGAACGAACGTCTCTGTACCTGCTCAGTTCTGAGAGATACGTGTGTGTGAAAGCCGTCCTTCACCTAGCTTATTGGGAACACAAAGTTTCTTTTCAGTTGCAAACACTGTTCCATACATATATATGGGGAGGTACTAGCTCCAACACGGTTTTACAGTGAAAACTGCAGGAACTTCAAACCGGCACTAGGAAACAGACTGAGAAATCTGAGAAAAAGTGTCTCCTGCAACCCGTTCCCTTGGTGCTATATGAACGAACGTCTCTGTACCTGCTCAATTCTGAGGGATAAGTGTGTGTGAAAGCCGTCCTTCACCTAGCTTGTTGGGAACACAAAGTTTCTTTTCTGTTGCAAACTCCATTCCATACAAATATATGGGGAGTTACTAGCTCCAACTCGGTTTTACAGTGAAAACTGCAGGAACTTCAAACCGGCACTAGGAAACAGATTGAGAAAGCTGAGAATAAGTGTCTCCTGCAACCCGTTCCCTTGGTGCTAGATGAACGAAAGTCTATGTACATGCTCAGTTCTGAGAGATAAGTGTGTGTGAAAGCCGTACTTCACCCAGCTTGTTGGGAACACAAAGTTTCTTTTAAGTTGCAAACTCCATTCCATACATATATACGGGAAGGAACTAGCTCCAACTCGGTTTTACATTGAAAACTGCAGGAACTTCAAACCGGCACTAGGAAACAGACTGAGAATGCAGAGAAAAAGTGTCTCCTGCAACCCGTTCCCTTGGTGCTAGATGAACGAACGTCTCTGTACCTGCTCAGTTCTGAGAGATAAGTATGTGTGAAAGCCGTCCTTCACCCAGCTTGTTGGGAACACAAAGTTTCTTTTCAGTTGCAAACTCCATTCCATACATATATACGGAAAGGAACTAGCTCCAACTCGGTTTTACAGTGAAAACTGCGGGAACTTCAAACCGGCACTAGGAAACAGACTGAGAAAGCTGAGAAAAAGTGTCTCCTGCAACCCGTTCCCTTGGTGCTAGATGAACGAACGTCTCTGTACCTGCTCAGTTCTGAGGGACATGTGTGTGTGAAAGCCGACCTTCACCTAGCTTGTTGGGAACACAAAGTTTCTTTTCAGTTGCAAACTCCATTCCATACATATATATGGGGAGGAACTAGTTCCAACTCGGTTTTACAGTGAAAACTGCAGGAACTTCAAACCGGTACTAGGAAACAGACTGAGAAAGCAGAGAAAAAGTGTCTCCTGCAACCCGTTCCCTTGGTGCTAGATGAACGAACGTCTCTCCACTTCCTCAGTTCTGAGAGATAATTGTGTCTGAAAGCCGTCCTTCACCTAGCTTGTTGGGAACACAAAGTTTCTTTTCTGTTGCAAACTCCATTCCATACATATATATGGGGAGGTACTAGCTCCAACACGATTTTACAGTGAAAACTGCAGGAACTTCAAACCGGCACTAGGAAACAGACTGAGAATGCAGAGAAAAAGTGTCTCCTGCTAGCCGTTCCCTTGGTGCTAGATTAACAAATGTCTCTGTACCTGCTAGGTTCTGAGAGATAAGTGTGTGTGAAAGCCGTCCTTCACCTAGCTTGCTGGGAACACAAAGTTACTTTTCAGTTGCAAACTCCATTCCATACATATATATGGGGAGATACTAGCTCCAACTCGGTTTTACAGTGAAAACTGCAGGAACTTCAAACCGGCACTAGGAAACAGACTGAGAAAGCTGAGAATAAGTGTCTCCTGCAACCCGTTCCCTCGGTGCTAGATGAACGAACGTCTCTGTACCTGCTCAGTTCTGAGAGATAATTGTGTCTGAAAGCCGTTATACACATAGCTTGTTGGGAACACAAAGTTTCTTTTCTGTTGAAAACTCCATTCCATACATATATACGGAAAGGAACTAGCTCCAACTCGGTTTTACAGTGAAAACTGCAGGAACTTCAAACCGGCACTAGGTAACAGACTGAGAATGCAGAGAAAAATTGTCTCCTGCAACCCGTTCCCTTGGTGCTACATGAAAGAACGTCTCTCCACTTCCTGAGGTCTGAGAGATAAGTGTGTGTGAAAGCCGTCCTTCACCTAGCTTGCTGGGAACACAAAGTTTCTTTTCAGTTGCAAACTCCATTCCATACATATAAATGGGTAGGTACTAGCTCCAACTCGGTATTACAGTGAAAACTGCAGAAACTTCAAACCGGCACTAGGAAACAGACTGAGAAAGCAGAGGAAAACTGTCTCCTGCAACCCGTTCCCTTGGTGCTAGATGTACGAACGTCTCTCCACTTGCTCGGTTCTGAGAGATATGTGTGTGTGAAAGCCGTACTTCACCTAGCTTGTTGGGAACACAAAGTTTCTTTTCTATTGCAAACTCCATTCCATACAAATATATGGGGAGGTACTAGCTCCAACTCGGTTTTACAGTGAAAACTGCAGGAAGTTCAAACCGGCACTAGGAAACAGACTGAGAAAGCAGAGAAAAAGTGTCTCCTGCAACCCGTTCCCTTGGTGCTAGATGAACGAACGTCCCTGTACCTGCTCAGTTCTGAGGGATAATTGTGTGTGAAAGCCATCCTTCACCTAGCTTGTTGGGAACACAAAGTTTCTTTTCTGTTGCAAACTCCATTCCATACAAATATATGGGGAGTTACTAGCTCCAAATCGGTTTTACAGTGAAAACTGCAGGAACTTCCACCGTCACTAGGAAACAGACTGAGAATGCAGAGAAAAAGTGTCTCCTGCAACCCGTTCCCTTGGTGCTATATAAACGAACGTCTCTCAACTTGCTCAGTTCTGAGAGATAAGTGTGTGTGAAAGCCGTCCTTCACCTAGCTTGCTGGGAACACAAAGTTTCTTTTCAGTTGCAAACTCCATTCCATACATATATATGGGGAGGGACTAGCTCCAACTCGGTTTTACATTGAACATTGCAGGAACTTCAAACCGGCACTAGGAAACAGACTGAGAAAGCTGAGAAAAAGTGTCTCCTGCAACCCGTTCCCTTCGTGCTAGATGAACGAACGTCTCTCCACTTCCTCTGTTCTGAGAGATAATTGTGTGTGAAAGCCGTCCTTCACCTAGCTTGTTGGAAACACAAAGTTTCTTTTCTGTTGCAAACTCCATTCCATATATATATATGGGGAGGTACTAGCTCCAACTCGGTTTTACAGTGAAAACTACAGGAACTTCAAACCGGCACTAGGAAACAGACTGAGAATGCAGAGAAAATGTGTCTCCTGCTAGCCGTTCCCTTGGTGCTAGATGAACGAACGTCTCTGTACCTGCTCAGTTCTGAGAGATAAGTGTGTGTGAAAGCCGTCCTTCACCTAGCTTGCTGGGAACACAAAGTTTCTTTTCAGTTGCAAACTCCATTCCATACATATATATGGGGAGTTACTAGCTCCAACTCGGTTTTACAGTGAAAACTGCAGGAACTTCAAACCGGCACTAGGAAAAAGACTGAGAAAGCTGAGAAAAAGCGTCTCCTGCATCCCGTTCCCTCGGTGGTAGACGAACGAACGTCTCTGTACCTGCTCAGTTCTGAGAGATAATTGTGTGTGAAAGCCGTTATACACCTATCTTGTTGGGAACACAAAGTTTCTTTTCAGTTGCAAACTCCATTCCATACATATATACGGAAAGGAACTAGCTCCAACTCGGTTTTACAGAGAAAACTTCAGGAACTTCAAACCGGCACTAGGTAACAGACTGAGAATGCAGAGAAAAATTGTCTCCTGCAACCCGTTCCCTTGGTGCTAGATGAACGAACGTCTCTCCACTTCCTCAGGTCTGAGAGATAAGTGTGTGTGAAAGCCGTCCTTCACCTAGCTTGCTGGGAACACAAAGTTTCTTTTCAGTTGCAAACTCCATTCCATACATATAAATGGGGAGGTACTAGCTCCAACTCGGTATTACAGTGAAAACTGCAGAAACTTCAAACCGGCACTAGGAAACAGACTGAGAAAGCAGAGGAAAAGTGTCTCCTGCAACCCGTTCCCTTGGTGCTAGATGAACGAACGTCTCTCCACTTGATCAGTTCTGAGAGATAAGTGTGTGTGAAAGCCGTACCTCAGCTAGCTTGTTGGGAACACAAAGTTTCTTTTCTGTTGCAAACTCCATTCCATACAAATATATGGGGAGTTACTAGCTCCAACTCGGTTTTACAGTGAAAACTGCAGGAACTTCATACCGGCACTAGGAAACAGACTGAGAATGCACAGAAATAGTGTCTCCTGCAACCCGTTCCCTTGGTGCTAGATAAACGAACGTCTCTCCACTTGCTCAGTTCTGAGAAATAAGAGTGTGTGAAAGCCGTGCTTCACCAAGCTTGTTGGGAACACAAAGTTTCTTTTCAGTTGCAAACTCCATTCCATACATATATATGGGGAGGTACTAGCTCCAACTCGGTTTTACAGTGAAAACTGCAGGAACTTCAAACCGGCACTAGGAAACAGACTGAGAATGCAGAGAAAAAGTCTCTCCTGCCACCCGTTCCATTGGTGCTAGATGAACGAACGTCCCTGTACCTGCTCAGTTCTGAGGGATAAGTGTGTGTGAAAGCCGTCCTTCACCTAGCTTGTTGGGAACACAAAGTTTCTTTTCTGTTGCAAACTCCATTCCATACAAATATATGGGGAGTTACTAGCTCCAACTCGGTTTTACAGTGAAAACTGCAGGAACTTCAAACCGGCACTAGGTAACAGACTGAGAATGCAGAGAAAAATTGTCTCCTGCAACCCGTTCCCTTGGTGCTAGATGAACGAACGTCTCTCCACTTCCTCAGGTCTGAGAGTTAAGTGTGTGTGAAAGCCGTCCTTCACCTAGCTTGCTGGGAACACAAAGTTTCTTTTCAGTTGCAAACTCCATTCCATACATATAAATGGGGAGGTGCTAGCTCCAACTCGGTATTACAGTGAAAACTGCAGAAACTTCAAACCGGCACTAGGAAACAGACTGTGAAAGCAGAGGAAAAGTGTCTCCTGCAACCCGTTCCCTTGGTGCTAGATGAACGAACGTCTCTCCACTTGCTCAGTTCTGAGAGAAAAGTGTGGGTGAAAGCCGTCCTTCACCTAGATTGCTGGGAACACAAAGTTTCTTTTCAGTTGCAAACTCCATTCCATACATATATATGGGGAGGGACTAGCTCCAACTCGGTTTTACATTGAACACTGCAGGAACTTCAAACCGGCACTAGGAAACAGACTGAGAAAGCTGAGAAAAAGTGTCTCCTGCAACCCATTCCCTTCGTGCTAGATGAACGAACGTCTCTCCACTTCCTCTGTTCTGAGAGATAATTGTGTGTGAAAGCCGTCCTTCACCTAGCTTGTTGGAAACACAAAGTTTCTTTTCTGTTGCAAACTCCATTCCATATATATATATGGGGAGGTACTAGCTCCAACTCGGTTTTACAGTGAAAACTACAGGAACTTCAAACCGGCACTAGGAAACAGACTGAGAATGCAGAGAAAATGTGTCTCCTGCTAGCCGTTCCCTTGGTGCTAGATGAACGAACGTCTCTGTACCTGCTCAGTTCTGAGAGATAAGTGTGTGTGAAAGCCGTCCTTCACCTAGCTTGCTGGGAACACAAAGTTTCTTTTCAGTTGCAAACTCCATTCCATACATATATATGGGGAGTTACAAGCTCCAACTCGGTTTTACAGTGAAAACTGCAGGAACTTCAAACCGGCACTAGGAAAAAGACTGAGAAAGCTGAGAAAAAGCGTCTCCTGCATCCCGTTCCCTCGGTGGTAGATGAACGAACGTCTCTGTACCTGCTCAGTTCTGAGAGATAATTGTGTGTGAAAGCCGTTATACACCTATCTTGTTGGGAACACAAAGTTTCTTTTCAGTTGCAAACTCCATTCCATACATATATACGGAAAGGAACTAGCTCCAACTCGGTTTACAGAGAAAACTGCAGGAACTTCAAACCGGCACTAGGTAACAGACTGAGAATGCAGAGAAAAATTGTCTCCTGCAACCCGTTCCCTTGGTGCTAGATGAACGAACGTCTCTCCACTTCCTCAGGTCTGAGAGATAAGTGTGTGTGAAAGCCGTCCTTCACCTAGCTTGCTGGGAACACAAAGTTTCTTTTCAGTTGCAAACTCCATTCCATACATATAAATGGGGAGGTACTAGCTCCAACTCGGTATTACAGTGAAAACTGCAGAAACATCAAAACCGGCACTAGGAAACAGACTGAGAAAGCAGAGGAAAAGTGTCTCCTGCAACCCGTTCCCTTGGTGCTAGATGAACGAACGTCTCTCCACTTGATCAGTTCTGAGAGATAAGTGTGTGTGAAAGCCGTACTTCAGCTAGCTTGTTGGGAACACAAAGTTTCTTTTCTGTTGTAAACTCCATTCCATACAAATATATGGGGAGTTACTAGCTCCAACTCGGTTTTACAGTGAAAACTGCAGGAACTTCATACCGGCACTAGGAAACAGACTGAGAATGCACAGAAATAGTGTCTCCTGCAACCCGTTCCCTTGGTGCTAGATAAACGAACGTCTCTCCACTTGCTCAGTTCTGAGAAATAAGAGTGTGTGAAAGCCGTGCTTCACCAAGCTTGTTGGGAACACAAAGTTTCTTTTCAGTTGCAAACTCCATTCCATACATATATATGTGGAGGTACTAGCTCCAACTCGGTTTTACAGTGAAAACTGCAGGAACTTCAAACCGGCACTAGGAAACAGACTGAGAATGCAGAGAAAAAGTCTCTCCTGCCACCCGTTCCCTTGGTGCTAGATGAACGAACGTCCCTGTACCTGCTCAGTTCTGAGGGATAAGTGTGTGTGAAAGCCGTCCTTCACCTAGCTTGTTGGGAACACAAAGTTTCTTTTCTGTTGCAAACTCCATTCCATACAAATATATGGGGAGTTACTAGCTCCAACTCGGTTTTACAGTGAAAACTGCAGGAACTTCAAACCGGCACTAGGAAACAGACTGAGAAAGCTGAGAAAAAGTGTCCCTGCAACCCGTTCCCTTGGTGCTAGATGAACGAACGTCTCTGTACCTGCTCTATTCTGAGGGATATGTGTGTGTGAAAGCCGTCCTTCACCTAGCTTGCTGGGAACACAAAGTTTCTTTTCTGTTGCAAACTCCATTCCATACATTTATATGGGGAGTTACTAGCTCCAAATCGGTTTTACAGTGAAAACTGCAGGAACTTCCACCGTCACTAGGAAACAGACTGAGAATGCAGAGAAAAAGTGTCTCCTGCAACCTGTTCCCTTGGTGCTAGATAAACGAACGTCTCTCCACTTGCTCAGTTCTGAGAGATAAGTGTGTGTGAAAGCCGTCCTTCACCTAGCTTGCTGGGAACACAAAGTTTCTTTTCAGTTGCAAACTCCATTCCATACATATATATGGGGAGTTACTTACTCCAACTCGGTTTTACAGTGAAAACTGCAGGAACTTCAAACCGGCACTAGGAAACAGACTGAGAAAGCTGAGAAAAAGTGTCTCCTGCAACCCATTCCCTCGGTGCTAGATGAACGAACGTCTCTGTACCTGCTCAGTTCTGAGGGATAAGTGTGTGTGAAAGCCGTCCTTCACCTAGCTTGTTGGGAACACAAAGTTTCTTTTCTGTTGCAAACTCCATTCCATACAAATATATGGGGAGTTACTAGCTCCAAATCGTTTTTACAGTGAAAACTGCAGGAACTTCCACCGTCACTAGGAAACAGACTGAGAATGCAGAGAAAAAGTGTCCCTTGCAACCCGTTCCCTTGGTGCTAGATAAACGAACGTCTCTCCACTTGCTCAGTTCTGAGAGATAAGTGTGTGTGAAAGCCGTCCTTCACCTAGCTTGTTGGGAACACAAAGTTTCTTTTCTGTTGCAAACTCCATTCCATACATATATATGGGGAGGAACTAGCTCCAACTCGGTGTTACAGTGAAAACTGCAGGAACTTCAAACCGGCACTAGGAAACAGACTGAGAATGCAGAGGAAAAGTGTCTCCTGCTAGCCGTTCCCTTGGTGCTAGATGAACGAACGTCCCTGTACCTGCTCAGTTCTGAGAGATAAGTGTGTGTGAAAGCCGTCCTTCACCTAGCTTGCTGGGAACACAAAGTTTCTTTTCAGTTGCAAACTCCATTCCATACATATATATGGGGAGGTACTAGTTCCAACTCGGTTTTACAGTGAAAACTGCAGGAACTTCAAACCGGCACTAGGAAACAGACTGAGAAAGCAGAGAAAAAGTGTCTCCTGCAACCCGTTCCCTCGGTGCTAGATGAACGAACGTCTCTGTACCTGCTCAGTTCTGAGAGATAATTGTGTGTGAAAGCCGTTATACACCTATCTTGTTGGGAACAGAAAGTTTCTTTTCAGTTGCAAACTCCATTCCATACATATATACGGAAAGGAACTAGCTCCAACTCGGTTTTACAGTGAAAACTGCAGGAACTTCAAACCGGCACTAGGTAACAGACTGAGAATGCAGAGAAAAATTGTCTCCTGCAACCCGTTCCCTTGGTGCTAGATGAACGAACGTCTCTCCACTTCCTCAGGTCTGAGAGTTAAGTGTGTGTGAAAGCCGTCCTTCACCTAGCTTGCTGGGAACACAAAGTTTCTTTTCAGTTGCAAACTCCATTCCATACATATAAATGGGGAGGTGCTAGCTCCAACTCGGTATTACAGTGAAAACTGCAGAAACTTCAAACCGGCACTAGGAAACAGACTGTGAAAGCAGAGGAAAAGTGTCTCCTGCAACCCGTTCCCTTGGTGCTAGATGAACGAACGTCTCTCCACTTGTTCAGTTCTGAGAGATAAGTGTGTGTGAAAGACGTACTTCACCTAGCTTGTTGGGAACACAAAGTTTCTTTTCAGTTGCAAACTCCATTCCATACATATATACGGAAAGGAACTAGCTCCAACTCGGTTTTACAGTGAAAACTGCAGGAACTTCAAACCGGCACTAGGAAACAGACTGAGAATGCAGAGAAAAAGTGTCTCCTGCAACCCGTTCCCTTGGTGCTAAATAAATGAACGTCTCTCCACTTGCTCAGTTCTGAGAGATAAGTGTGTGTGAAAGCCGTCCTTCACCTAGCTTGCTGGGAACACAAAGTTTCTTTTCAGTTGCAAACTCCATTCCATACATATATATGGGGAGTTACTAGCTCCAACTCGGTTTTACAGTGAAAACTGCAGGATCTTCAAACCGGCACTAGGAAACAGACTGAGAAAGCTGAGAAAAACTGTCTCCTGCAACCCGTTCCCTCGGTGCTAGATGAACGAACGTCTCTGTACCTGCTCAGTTCTGAGGGATAAGTGTGTGTGAAAGCCGTCCTTCACCTAGCTTGTTGGGAACACAAAGTTTCTTTTCTGTTGCAAACTCCATTCCATACATATATATGGGGAGGTACTAGCTCCAACTCGGTTTTACAGTGAAAACTGCAGGAACTTCAAACCGGCACTAGGAAACAGACTGAGAATGCAGAGAAAAAGTGTCCCCTACTAGCCGTTCCCTTGGTGCTAGATGAACGAACGTCCCTGTACCTGCTCATTTCTGAGAGATAAATGTGTGTGAAAGCCGTCCTTCACCTAGCTTGCTGGGAACACAAAGTTTCTTTTCAGTTGCAAACTCCATTCCATACATATAAATGGGGAGGTACTAGCTCCAACTCGGTATTACAGTGAAAACTGCAGAAACTTCAAACCGGCACTAGGAAACAGACTGAGAAAGCAGAGGAAAAGTGTCTCCTGCAACCCGTTCCCTTGGTGCTAGCTGAACGAAAGTCTCTCCACTTGTTCAGTTCTGAGAGATAAGTGTGTGTGAAAGCCGTCCTTCACCTAGCTTGTTGGGAACACAAAGTTTCTTTTCTGTTGCAAACTCCATTCCATAAAAAATATATGGGGAGTTACTAGCTCCAACTCAGTTTTACAGTGAAAACTGCAGGAACTTCATACCGGCACTAGGAAACAGACTGAGAATGCACAGAAATAGTGTCTCCTGCAACCCGTTCCCTTGGTGCTAGATAAACGAACGTCTCTCCACTTGCTCAGTTCTGAGAGATAAGAGTGTGTGAAAGCCGTGCTTCACCAAGCTTGTTGGGAACACAAAGTTTCTTTTCAGTTGCAAACTCCATTCCATACATTTATATGGGGAGGTACTAGCTCCAACTCGGTTTTACAGTGAAAACTGCAGGAACTTCAAACCGGCACTAGGAAACAGAAAGAGAAAGCAGAGAAAAAGTGTCTCCTGCAACCCGTTCCCTTGGTGCTAGATGAACGAACGTCCCTGTACATGCTCAGTTCTGAGGGATAAGTGTGTGTGAAAGCCGTCCTTCACCTAGCTTGTTGGGAACACAAAGTTTCTTTTCTGTTGCAAACTCCATACCATACAAATATATGGGGAGTTACTAGCTCTAACTCGGTTTTAAAGTGAAAACTGCAGGAACTTCAAACCGGCACTAGGAAACAGAGTGAGAAAGCTGAGAAAAAGTGTCCCTGCAACCCGTTCCCTTGGTGCTAGATGAACGAACGTCTATGTACCTGCTCAGTTCTGAGGGATAAGTGTGTGTGAAAGCCGTCCTTCACCTAGCTTGCTGGGAACACAAAGTTTCTTTTCTGTTGCAAACTCCATTCCATACATTTATATGGGGAGTTACTAGCTCCAAATCGGTTTTACAGTGAAAACTGCAGGAACTTCCACCGTCACTAGGAAACAGACTGAGAATGCAGAGAAAAAGTGTCTCCTGCAACCCTTTCCCTTGGTGCTAGATAAACGAACGTCTCTCCACTTGCTCAGTTCTGAGAGATAAGTGTGTGTGAAAGCCGTCCTTCACCTAGCTTGCTGGGAACACAAAGTTTCTTTTCAGTTGCAAATTCCATTCCATACATATATATGGGGAGGAACTTGTTCCAACTCGGTTTTACAGTGAAAACTGCAGGAACTTCAAACCGGTACTAGGAAACAGACTGATAAAGCAGAGAAAAAGTGTCTCCTGCAACCCGTTCCCTTGGTGCTAGATGAACGAACGTCTCTCCACTTCCTCAGTTCTGAGAGATATTTGTGTGTGAAAGCCGTCCTTCACCTAGCTTGTTGGGAACACAAAGTTTCTTTTCTGTTGCAAACTCCATTCCATACATATATATGGGGAGGTAATAGCTCCAACTCGGTTTTACAGTGAAAACTGCAGGAACTTCAAACCGGCACTAGGAAACAGACTGAGAATGCAGAGAACAAGTGTCTCCTGCTAGCCGTTCCCTTGGTGCTAGATGAACGAACGTCTCTGTACCTGGTCAGTTCTGAGAGATAAGTGTGTGTGAAAGCCGTCCTTCACCTAGCTTGCTGGGAACACAAAGTTTCTTTTAAGTTGCAAACTCCATTCCATACATATATATGGGGAGTTACTAGCACCAACTCGGTTTTACAGTGAAAACTGCAGGAACTTCAAACCGGCACTAGGAAACAGACTGAGAAAGCTGAGAAAAAGTGTCTCCTGCAACCCGTTCCCTCGGTGGTAGATGAACGAACGTCTCTGTACCTGCTCAGTTCTGACAGATAATTGTGTGTGAAAGCCGTTATACACCTAGCTTGTTGGGAACACAAAGTTTCTTTTCAGTTGCAAACTCCATTCCATACATATATACGGAAAGGAACTAGCTCCAACTCGGTTTTACAGTGAAAACTGCAGGAACTTCAAACCGGCACTAGGAAACAGACTGTGAAAGCAGAGAAAAATTGTCTCCTGCAACCCGTTCCCTTGGTGCTAGATGAACGAACGTCTCTCCACTTGTTCAGTTCTGAGAGATAAGTGTGTGTGAAAGCCTTCCTTCACCTAGCTTGCTGGGAACACAAAGTTTCTTTTCTGTTGCAAACTCCATTCCATACATATATATGGGGAGGTACTAGCTCCAACTCGGTTTTACAGTGAAAACTGCAGGAACTTCAAACCGGCACTAGGAAACAGACTGAGAATGCAGAGAAAAAGTGTCTCCTGCTAGCCGTTCCCTTGGTGCTAGATGAACGAACGTCCCTGTACCTGCTCAGTTCTGAGAGATAAGTGTGTGTGAAAGCCGTCCTTCACCTAGCTTGCTGGGAACACAAAGTTTCTTTTCTGTTGCACACTCCATTCCATACATATATATGGGGAGGTACTAGCTCCAACTCGGTTTTACAGTGAAAACTGCAGGAATTTCAAACCGGCACTAGGAAACAGACTGAGAAAGCAGAGAAAAAGTGTCTCCTGCAACCCGTTCCCTCGGTGGTAGATGAACGAACGTCCCTGTACCTGCTCAGTTCTGAGAGATAAGTGTGTGTGAAAGCCGTCCTTCACCTAGCTTGCTGGGAACACAAAGTTTCTTTTCAGTTGCAAACTCCATTCCATACATATATATGGGGAGGTACTAGCTCCAACTCGGTTTTACAGTGAAAACTGCAGGAACTTCAAACCGGCACTAGGAAACAAACTGAGAATGCAGAGAAAAAGTGTCTCCTGCTAGCCGTTCCCTTGGTTCTAGATGAACGAACGGCTCTGTACCTGCTCAGTTCTGAGAGATAAGTGTGTGTGAAAGCCGTCCTTCAACTAGCTTGCTGGGAACACAAAGTTTCTTTTCAGTTGCAAACTCCATTCCATACATATATATGGGGAGTTACTAGCACCAACTCGGTTTTACAGTGAAAACTGCAGGAACTTCAAACCGGCACTGGGAAACAGACTGAGAATGCAGAGAAAAATTGTCTCCTGCAACCCGTTCCCTTGGTGCAAGATGAAAGATCGTCTCTGTACCTGCTCAGTTCTGAGAGATAATTGTGTGTGAAAGTCGTCCTTCACCTAGCTTGTTGGGAAAACAAAGTTTCTTTTCAGTTGCAAACTCCATTCCATACATATATATGGGGAGGAACTAGTTCCAACTCGGTTTTACATTGAATACTGCAGGAACTTCAAACCGGTACTAGGAAACAGACTGAGAAAGCAGAGAAAAAGTGTCTCCTGCAACCCGTTCCCTTGGTGCTAGATGAACGAACGTCTCTCCACTTCCTCAGTTCTGAGAGATAATTGTGTGTGAAAGCCGTCCTTCACCTAGCTTGTTGGGAACACAAAGTTACTTTTCTGTTGCAAACTCCATTCCATACATATATATGGGGAGGAACTTGTTCCAACTCGGTTTTACAGTGAAAACTGCAGGAACTTCAAACCGGCACTAGGAAACAGACTGAGAATGCAGAGAAAAAGTGTCTCCTGCTAGCCGTTCCCTTGGTGCTAGATGAACGAACGTCCCTGTACCTGCTCAGTTCTGAGAGATAAGTGTGTGTGAAAGCCGTCCTTCACCTAGCTTGCTGGGAACACAAAGTTTCTTTTCAGTTGCAAACTCCATTCCATACATATATATGGGGAGTTACTAGCTCCAACTCGGTTTTACAGTGAAAACTGCAGGAACTTCAAACCGGCACTAGGAAACAGACTGAGAAAGCAGAGAAAAAGTGTCACCTGCAACCCGTTCCCTCGGTGGTAGATGAACGAACGTCTCTGTACCTGCTCAGTTCTGAGAGATAATTGTGTGTGAAAGCCGTTATACACCTAGCTTGTTGGGAACACAAAGTTTCTTTTCAGCTGCAAACTCCATTCCATACATATATACGGAAAGGAACTAGCTCCAACTCGGTTTTACAGTGAAAACTGCAGGAACTTCAAACCGGCACTAGGTAACAGACTGAGAATGCAGAGAAAAATTCTCTCCTGCAACCCGTTCCCTTGGTGCTAGATGAAAGAACGTCTCTCCACTTCCTCAGGTCTGAGAGATAAGTGTGTGTGAAAGCCGTCCTTCACCTAGCTTGCTGGGAACACAAAGTTTCTTTTCAGTTGCAAACTCCATTCCATACATATATATGGGGAGTTACTAGCTCCAACTCGGTTTTACAGTGAAAACTGCAGGAACTTCAAACCGGCACTAGGAAACAGACTGAGAATGTAGAGAAAAAGTGTCTCCTGCAACCCGTTCCCTCGGTGGTAGATGAACGAACGTCTCTGTACCTGCTCAGTTCTGAGAGATAATTGTGTGTGAAAGCCGTTATACACCTAGCTTGTTGGGAACACAAAGTTTCTTTTCAGCTGCAAACTCCATTCCATACATATATATGGAAAGGAACTAGCTCCAACACGGTTTTACAGTGAAAACTGCAGGAAATTCAAACCGGCACTAGGTAACAGACTGAGAATGCAGAGAAAAATTCTCTCCTGAAACCCGTTCCCTTGGTGCTAGATGAAAGAACGTCTATCCACTTCCTCAGGTCTGAGTGATAAGTGTGTGTGAAAGCCGTCCTTCACCTAGCTTGCTGGGAACACAAAGTTTCTTTTCAGTTGCAAACTCCATTCCATACATATAAATGGGGAGGTACTAGTTCCAACTCGGTATTACAGTGAAAACTGCAGGAACTTCAAACCGGCACTAGGAAACAGACTGAGAAAGCTGAGAAAAAGTGTCCCTTGCAACCCGTTCCCTCGGTGGTAGATGAACGAACGTCTCTGTACCTGCTCAGTTCTGAGAGATAATTGTGTGTGAAAGCCGTTATACAACTAGCTTGTTGGGAACACAAAGTTTCTTTTCAGTTGCAAACTCCATTCCATACATATATACGGAAAGGAACTAGCTCCAACTCGGTTTTACAGTGAAAACTGCAGGAACTTCAAACCGGCACTAGGAAACAGACTGTGAAAGCAGAGAAAAATTGTCTCCTGCAAACCGTTCCCTTGGTGCTAGATGAAAGATCGTCTCTGTACCTGCTCAGTTCTGAGAGATAAGTGTGTGTGAAAGCCGTCCTTCACCTAGCTTGTTGGGAACCCAAAGTTTCTTTTCAGTTGCAAACTCCATTCCATACATATATATGGGGAGGAACTAGTTCCAACTCGGTTTTACAGTGAAAACTGCAGGAACTTCAAACCGGTACTAGGAAACAGACTGAGAAAGCAGAGAAAAAGTGTCTCCTGCAACCCGTTCCCTTGGTGCTAGATGAACGAACGTCTCTCCACTTCCTCAGTTCTGAGAGATAATTGTGTGTGAAAGCCGTCCTTCACCTAGCTTGTTGGGTACACAAAGTTTCTTTTCTGTTGCAAACTCCATTCCATACATATATATGGGGAGGTACTAGCTCCAACTCGGTTTTACAGTGAAAACTGCAGGAACTTCAAACCGGCACTAGGAAACAGACTGAGAATGCAGAGAAAAAGTGTCTCCTGCTAGCCGTTCCCTTGGTGCTAGATGAACGAACGTCCCTGTACCTGCTCAGTTCTGAGAGATAAGTGTGTGTGAAATCCGTTATACACCTAGCTTGTTGGGAACACAAAGTTTCTTTTCAGCTGCAAACTCCATTCCATACATATATATGGGGAGGTACTAGCTCCAACTCGGTTTTACAGTGAAAACTGCAGGAACTTCAAACCGGCACTAGGAAACAGACTGAGAATGCAGAGAAAAAGTGTCTCCTGCTAGCCGTTCCCTTGGTGCTAGATGAACGAACGTCCCTGTACCTGCTCAGTTCTGAGAGATAAGTGTGTGTGAAAGCCGTCCTTCACCTAGCTTGCTGGGAACACAAAGTTTCTTTTCAGTTGCAAACTCCATTCCATACATATATATGGGGAGTTACTAGCTCCAACTCGGTTTTACAGTGAAAACTGCAGGAACTTCAAACCGGCACTAGGAAACAGACTGAGAAAGCAGAGAAAAAGTGTCTCCTGCAACCCGTTCCCTCGGTGGTAGATGAACGAACGTCTCTGTACCTGCTCAGTTCTGAGAGATAATTGTGTGTGAAATCCGTTATACACCTAGCTTGTTGGGAACACAAAGTTTCTTTTCAGCTGCAAACTCCATTCCATACATATATACGGAAAGGAACTAGCTCCAACTCGGTTTTACAGTGAAAACTGCAGGAACTTCAAACCGGCACTAGGTAACAGACTGAGAATGCAGAGAAAAATTCTCTCCTGCAACCCGTTCCCTTGGTGCTAGATGAAAGAAAGTCTCTCCACTTCCTCAGGTCTGAGAGATAAGTGTGTGTGAAAGCCGTCCTTCACCTAGCTTGCTGGGAACAAAAAGTTTCTTTTCAGTTGCAAACTCCATTCCATACATATAAATGGGGAGGTACTAGCTCCAACCCGGTATTACAGTGAAAACTGCAGAAACTTCAAACCGGCACTAGGAAACAAACTGAGAAAGCAGAGGAAAAGTGTCTCCTGCAACCCGTTCCCTTGGTGCTAGATGAACGAACGTCTCTCCACTTGTTCAGTTCTGAGAGATAAGTGTGTGTGAAAGCCGTACTTCACCTAGCTTGTTGGGAACACAAAGTTTCTTTTCTGTTGCAAACTCCATTCCATACAAATATATGGGGAGTTACTAGCTCCAACTCTGTTTTACAGTGAAAACTGAGGAACTTCATACCGGCACTAGGAAACAGACTGAGAATGCACAGAAATAGTGTCTCCTGCAACCGTTCCCTTGGTGCTAGATAAACGAACGTCTCTCCACTTGCTCAGTTCTGAGAGATAAGAGTGTGTGAAAGCCGTGCTTCACCAAGCTTGTTGGGAACACAAAGTTTCTTTTCAGTTGCAAACTCCATTCCATACATATATATGGGGAGGTACTAGCTCCAACTCGGGTTTACAGTGAAAACTGCAGGAACTTCAAACCGGCACTAGGAAACAGACTGAGAAAGCAGAGAAAAAGTGTCTCCTGCAACCCGTTCCCTTGGTGCTAGATGAACAAACGTCCCTGTACCTGCTCAGTTCTGAGGGTTAAGTGTGTGTGAAAGCCGTCCTTCACCTAGCTTGTTGGGAACACAAAGTTTGTTTTCTGTTGCAAACTCCATTCATAACAAATATATGGGGTGTTACTAGCTCCAACTCGGTTTTACAGTGAAAACTGCAGGAACTTCAAACCGGCACTAGGAAACAGACTGAGAAAGCTGAGAAAAAGTGTCCCTGCAACCCGTTCCCTTGGTGCTAGATGAAAGAACGTCTCTGTACCTGCTCAGTTCTGAGGGATAAGTGTGTGTGAAAGCCGTCCTTCACCTAGCTTGCTGGGAACACAAAGTTTCTTTTCAGCTGCAAACTCCATTCCATACATATATATGGGGAGTTACTAGCTCCAACTCGGTTTTACAGTGAAAACTGCAGGAAATTCAAACCGGCACTAGGAAACAGACTGAGAAAGCAGAGAAAAAGTGTCTCCTGCAACCCGTTCCCTCGGTGGTAGATGAACGAACGTCTCTGTACCTGCTCAGTTCTGAGAGATAATTGTGTGTGAAATCCGTTATACACCTAGCTTGTTGGGAACACAAAGTTTCTTTTCAGCTGCAAACTCCATTCCATACATATATACGGAAAGGAACTAGCTCCAACTCGGTTTTACAGTGAAAACTGCAGGAACTTCAAACCGGCACTAGGTAACAGACTGAGAATGCAGAGAAAAATTCTCTCCTGCAACCCGTTCCCTTGGTGCTAGATGAAAGAAAGTCTCTCCACTTCCTCAGGTCTGAGAGATAAGTGTGTGTGAAAGCCGTCCTTCACCTAGCATGCTGGGAACACAAAGTTTCTTTTCAGTTGCAAACTCCATTCCATACATATAAATGGGGAGGTACTAGTTCCAACTCGGTATTACAGTGAAAACTGCAGGAACTTCAAACCGGCACTAGGAAACAGACTGAGAAAGCTGAGAAAAAGTGTCCCTTGCAACCCGTTCCCTCGGTGGTAGATGAACGAACGTCTCTGTACCTGCTCAGTTCTGAGAGATAATTGTGTGTGAAAGCCGTTATACAACTAGCTTGTTGGGAACACAAAGTTTCTTTTCAGTTGCAAACTCCATTCCATACATATATACGGAAAGGAACTAGCTCCAACTCGGTTTTACAGTGAAAACTGCAGGAACTTCAAACCGGCACTAGGAAACAGACTGTGAAAGCAGAGAAAAATTGTCTCCTGCAAACCGTTCCCTTGGTGCTAGATGAAAGATCGTCTCTGTACCTGCTCAGTTCTGAGAGATAAGTGTGTGTGAAAGCCGTCCTTCACCTAGCTTGTTGGGAACCCAAAGTTTCTTTTCAGTTGCAAACTCCATTCCATACATATATATGGGGAGGAACTAGTTCCAACTCGGTTTTACAGTGAAAACTGCAGGAACTTCAAACCGGTACTAGGAAACAGACTGAGAAAGCAGAGAAAAAGTGTCTCCTGCAACCCGTTCCCTTGGTGCTAGATGAACGAACGTCTCTCCACTTCCTCAGTTCTGAGAGATAATTGTGTGTGAAAGCCGTCCTTCACCTAGCTTGTTGGGTACACAAAGTTTCTTTTCTGTTGCAAACTCCATTCCATACATATATATGGGGAGGTACTAGCTCCAACTCGGTTTTACAGTGAAAACTGCAGGAACTTCAAACCGGCACTAGGAAACAGACTGAGAATGCAGAGAAAAAGTGTCTCCTGCTAGCCGTTCCCTTGGTGCTAGATGAACGAACGTCCCTGTACCTGCTCAGTTCTGAGAGATAAGTGTGTGTGAAATCCGTTATACACCTAGCTTGTTGGGAACACAAAGTTTCTTTTCAGCTGCAAACTCCATTCCATACATATATATGGGGAGGTACTAGCTCCAACTCGGTTTTACAGTGAAAACTGCAGGAACTTCAAACCGGCACTAGGAAACAGACTGAGAATGCAGAGAAAAAGTGTCTCCTGCTAGCCGTTCCCTTGGTGCTAGATGAACGAACGTCCCTGTACCTGCTCAGTTCTGAGAGATAAGTGTGTGTGAAAGCCGTCCTTCACCTAGCTTGCTGGGAACACAAAGTTTCTTTTCAGTTGCAAACTCCATTCCATACATATATATGGGGAGTTACTAGCTCCAACTCGGTTTTACAGTGAAAACTGCAGGAACTTCAAACCGGCACTAGGAAACAGACTGAGAAAGCAGAGAAAAAGTGTCTCCTGCAACCCGTTCCCTCGGTGGTAGATGAACGAACGTCTCTGTACCTGCTCAGTTCTGAGAGATAATTGTGTGTGAAATCCGTTATACACCTAGCTTGTTGGGAACACAAAGTTTCTTTTCAGCTGCAAACTCCATTCCATACATATATACGGAAAGGAACTAGCTCCAACTCGGTTTTACAGTGAAAACTGCAGGAACTTCAAACCGGCACTAGGTAACAGACTGAGAATGCAGAGAAAAATTCTCTCCTGCAACCCGTTCCCTTGGTGCTAGATGAAAGAAAGTCTCTCCACTTCCTCAGGTCTGAGAGATAAGTGTGTGTGAAAGCCGTCCTTCACCTAGCTTGCTGGGAACAAAAAGTTTCTTTTCAGTTGCAAACTCCATTCCATACATATAAATGGGGAGGTACTAGCTCCAACCCGGTATTACAGTGAAAACTGCAGAAACTTCAAACCGGCACTAGGAAACAGACTGAGAAAGCAGAGGAAAAGTGTCTCCTGCAACCCGTTCCCTTGGTGCTAGATGAACGAACGTCTCTCCACTTGTTCAGTTCTGAGAGATAAGTGTGTGTGAAAGCCGTACTTCACCTAGCTTGTTGGGAACACAAAGTTTCTTTTCTGTTGCAAACTCCATTCCATACAAATATATGGGGAGTTACTAGCTCCAACTCTGTTTTACAGTGAAAACTGAGGAACTTCATACCGGCACTAGGAAACAGACTGAGAATGCACAGAAATAGTGTCTCCTGCAACCGTTCCCTTGGTGCTAGATAAACGAACGTCTCTCCACTTGCTCAGTTCTGAGAGATAAGAGTGTGTGAAAGCCGTGCTTCACCAAGCTTGTTGGGAACACAAAGTTTCTTTTCAGTTGCAAACTCCATTCCATACATATATATGGGGAGGTACTAGCTCCAACTCGGGTTTACAGTGAAAACTGCAGGAACTTCAAACCGGCACTAGGAAACAGACTGAGAAAGCAGAGAAAAAGTGTCTCCTGCAACCCGTTCCCTTGGTGCTAGATGAACAAACGTCCCTGTACCTGCTCAGTTCTGAGGGTTAAGTGTGTGTGAAAGCCGTCCTTCACCTAGCTTGTTGGGAACACAAAGTTTGTTTTCTGTTGCAAACTCCATTCATAACAAATATATGGGGTGTTACTAGCTCCAACTCGGTTTTACAGTGAAAACTGCAGGAACTTCAAACCGGCACTAGGAAACAGACTGAGAAAGCTGAGAAAAAGTGTCCCTGCAACCCGTTCCCTTGGTGCTAGATGAAAGAACGTCTCTGTACCTGCTCAGTTCTGAGGGATAAGTGTGTGTGAAAGCCGTCCTTCACCTAGCTTGCTGGGAACACAAAGTTTCTTTTCAGTTGCAAACTCCATTCCATACATATATATGGGGAGTTACTAGCTCCAACTCGGTTTTACAGTGAAAACTGCAGGAACTTCAAACCGGCACTAGGAAACAGACTGAGAAAGCAGAGAAAAAGTGTCTCCTGCAACCCGTTCCCTCGGTGGTAGATGAACGAACGTCTCTGTACCTGCTCAGTTCTGAGAGATAATTGTGTGTGAAATCCGTTATACACCTAGCTTGTTGGGAACACAAAGTTTCTTTTCAGCTGCAAACTCCATTCCATACATATATACGGAAAGGAACTAGCTCCAACTCGGTTTTACAGTGAAAACTGCAGGAACTTCAAACCGGCACTAGGTAACAGACTGAGAATGCAGAGAAAAATTCTCTCCTGCAACCCGTTCCCTTGGTGCTAGATGAAAGAAAGTCTCTCCACTTCCTCAGGTCTGAGAGATAAGTGTGTGTGAAAGCCGTCCTTCACCTAGCTTGCTGGGAACACAAAGTTTCTTTTCAGTTGCAAACTCCATTCCATACATATAAATGGGGAGGTACTAGCTCCAACCCGGTATTACAGTGAAAACTGCAGAAACTTCAAACCGGCACTAGGAAACAGACTGAGAAAGCAGAGGAAAAGTGTCTCCTGCAACCCGTTCCCTTGGTGCTAGATGAACGAACGTCTCTCCACTTGTTCAGTTCTGAGAGATAAGTGTGTGTGAAAGCCGTACTTCACCTAGCTTGTTGGGAACACAAAGTTTCTTTTCTGTTGCAAACTCCATTCCATACAAATATATGGGGAGTTACTAGCTCCAACTCTGTTTTACAGTGAAAACTGAGGAACTTCATACCGGCACTAGGAAACAGACTGAGAATGCACAGAAATAGTGTCTCCTGCAACCCGTTCCCTTGGTGCTAGATAAACGAACGTCTCTCCACTTGCTCAGTTCTGAGAGATAAGAGTGTGTGAAAGCCGTGCTTCACCAAGCTTGTTGGGAACACAAAGTTTCTTTTCAGTTGCAAACTCCATTCCATACATATATATGGGGAGGTACTAGCTCCAACTCGGGTTTACAGTGAAAACTGCAGGAACTTCAAACCGGCACTAGGAAACAGACTGAGAAAGCAGAGAAAAAGTGTCTCCTGCAACCCGTTCCCTTGGTGCTAGATGAACGAACGTCCCTGTACCTGCTCAGTTCTGAGGGATAAGTGTGTGTGAAAGCCGTCCTTCACCTAGCTTGTTGGGAACACAAAGTTTGTTTTCTGTTGCAAACTCCATTCATAACAAATATATGGGGTGTTACTAGCTCCAACTCGTTTTTACAGTGAAAACTGCAGGAACTTCAAACCGGCACTAGGAAACAGACTGAGAAAGCTGAGAAAAAGTGTCCCTGCAACCCGTTCCCTTGGTGCTAGATGAAAGAACGTCTCTGTACCTGCTCAGTTCTGAGGGATAAGTGTGTGTGAAAGCCGTCCTTCACCTAGCTTGCTGGGAACACAAAGTTTCTTTTCTGTTGCAAACTCCATTCCATACATTTATATTGGGAGTTACTAGCTCCAAATCGGTTTTACAGTGAAAACTGCAGGAACTTCCACCGTCACTAGGAAACAGATTGAGAATGCAGAGAAAAAGTGTCTCCTGCAACCCGTTCCCTTGGTGCTAGATAAACGAACGTCTCTCCACTTGCTCAGTTCTGAGAGATAAGTGTGTGTGAAAGCCGTCCTTCACCTAGCTTGTTGGGAACACAAAGTTTCTTTTCAGTTGCAAACTCCATTCCATACATATATATGGGGAGTTACTAGCTCCAACTCGGTTTTACAGTGAAAACTGCAGGAACTTCAAACCGGCACTAGGAAACAGACTGAGAAAGCTGAGAAAATGTGTCTCCTGCAACCCGTTCCCTCGGTGCTAGATGAACGAACGTCTCTGTACCTGCTCAGTTCTGAGGGATAAGTGTGTGTGAAAGCCGTCCTTCACCTAGCTTGTTGGGAACACAAAGTTTCTTTTCTGTTGCAAACTCCATTCCATACAAATATATGGGGAGTTACTAGCTCCAAATCGGTTTTACAGTGAAAACTGCAGGAACTTCAACCGTCAGTTGGAAACAGACTGAGAATGCAGAGAAAAAGTGTCTCCTGCAACCCGTTCCCTTGGTGCTAGATAAACGAAAGTCTCTCCACTTGCTCAGTTCTGAAAGATAAGTGTGTGTGAAAGCCTTCCTTCACCTAGCTTGCTGGGAACACAAAGTTTCTTTTCAGTTGCAAACTCCATTCCATACATATATATGGGGAGGTACTAGCTCCAACTCGGTTTTACAGTGAAAACTGCAGGAACTTCAAACCGGCACTTGGAAACAGACTGAGAAAGTAGAGGAAAAGTTTCTCCTGCAACCCGTTCCCTTGGTGCTAGATGAACGAACGTCTCTGTACCTGCTCATTTCTGAGGGATAAGTGTGTGTGAAAGCCGTCCTTCAACTAGCTTGTTGGGAACACAAAGTTTCTTTTATGTTGCAAACTCCATTCCATACAAATATATGGGGAGTTACTAGCTCCAACTCGGTTTTACAGTGAAAAATGCAGGAACTTCAAACCGGCACTAGGAAACATACTGAGAAAGCTGAGAAAAAGTGTCTCCTGCAACCCGTTCCCTCGGTGGTAGATGAACGAACGTCTCTCCACTTGTTCAGTTCTGAGAGATAAGTGTGTGTGAAAGCCGTACTTCACCTAGCTTGTTGGGAACACAAAGTTTCTTTTCAGTTGCAAACTCCATTCCATACATATATACGGAAAGGAACTAGCTCCAACTCGGTTTTACAGTGAAAACTGCAGGAACTTCAAACCGGCACTAGGAAACAGACTGAGAATGCAGAGAAAAATTGTCTCCTGCAACCCGTTCCCTTGGTGCTAGATGAAAGATCGTCTCTGTACCTGCTCAGTTCTGAGAGATAATTGTGTGTGAAAGCCGTCGTTCACCTAGCTTGTTGGGAAAACAAAGTTTCTTTTCAGTTGCAAACTCCATTCCATACATTTATATGGGGAGGAACTAGTTCCAACTCGGTTTTACTGTGAAAACTGCAGGAACTTCAAACCGGTACTAGGAAACAGACTGAGAAAGCAGAGAAAAAGTGTCTCCTGCAAAACGTTCCTTTGGTGCTAGATGAACGAACGTCTCTCCACTTCCTCAGTTCTGAGAGATAATTGTGTGTGAAAGACGCCCTTCACCTAGCTTGTTGGGAACACAAAGTTTCTTTTCTGTTGCAAACTCCATTCCATACATATATATGGGGAGGTACTATCTCCAACTCGGTTTTACAGTGAAAACTGCAGGAACTTCAAACCGGCACTAGGAAACAGACTGAGAATGCAGAGAAAAAGTGTCTCCTGCTAGCCGTTCCCTTGATGCTAGATGAACGAACGTCTCTGTACCTGCTCAGTTCTGATAGATAAGTGTGTGTGAAAGCCGTCCTTCACCTAGCTTGCTGGGAACACAAAGTTTCTTTTCTGTTTCAAACTCCATTCCATACATTTATATGGGGAGTTACTAGCTCCAAATCGGTTTTACAGTGAAAACTGCAGGAACTTCCACCGTCACTAGGAAACAGACTGAGAATGCAGAGAAAAAGTGTCCCCTGCAACCCGTTCCCTTGGTGCTAGATAAACAAACGTCTCTCCACTTGCTCAGTTCTGAGAGATAAGTGTGTGTGAAAGCCGTCCTTCACATAGCTTGCTGGGAACACAAAGTTTCTTTTCAGTTGCAAACTCCATTCCATACATATATACGGGAAGGAACTAGCTCCAACTCGGTTTTACAGTGAAAACTGCAGGAACTTCAAACCGGCACTAGGTAACAGACTGAGAATGCAGAGAAAAATTCTCTCCTGCAACCCGTTCCCTTGGTGCTAGATGAAAGAACGTCTCTCCACTTCCTCAGGTCTGAGAGATAAGTGTGTGTGAAAGCCGTCCTTCACCTAGCTTGCTGGGAACACAAAGTTTCTTTTCTGTTTCAAACTCCATTCCATACATTTATATGGGGAGTTACTAGCTCCAAATCGGTTTTACAGTGAAAACTGCAGGA
The DNA here is from genome assembly GCF_036321535.1 of Camelus dromedarius. NCBI lineage: Eukaryota > Metazoa > Chordata > Mammalia > Artiodactyla > Camelidae > Camelus > Camelus dromedarius. Next base: position 33,678,415 of record NC_087458.1, on the reverse strand, counting down.
ACTTCCACCGTCACTAGGAAACAGACTGAGAATGCAGAGAAAAAGTGTCTCCTGCAACCCGTTCCCTTGGTGCTAGATAAACAAACGTCTCTCCACTTGCTCAGTTCTGAGAGATAAGTGTGTGTGAAAGCCGTCCTTCATATAGCTTGCTGGGAACACAAAGTTTCTTTTCAGTTGCAAACTCCATTCCATACATATATACGGGAAGGAACTAGCTCCAACTCGGTTTTACAGTGAAAACTGCAGGAACTTCAAACCGGCACTAGGTAACAGACTGAGAATGCAGAGAAAAATTCTCTCCTGCAACCCGTTCCCTTGGTGCTAGATGAAAGAACGTCTCTCCACTTCCTCAGGTCTGAGAGATAAGTGTGTGTGAAAGCCGTCCTTCACCTAGCTTGCTGGGAACACAAAGTTTCTTTTCAGTTGCAAACTCCATTCCATACATATAAATGGGGAGGTACTAGTTCCAACACGGTATTACAGTGAAAACTGCAGGAACTTCAAACCGGCACTAGGAAACAGACTGAGAAAGCTGAGAAAAAGTGTCCCCTGCAACCCGTTCCCTCGGTGGTAGATGAACGAACGTCTCTGTACCTGCTCAGTTCTGAGAGATAATTGTGTGTGAAAGCCGTTATACACCTAGCTTGTTGGGAACACAAAGTTTCTTTTCAGTTGCAAACTCCATTCCATACATATATACGGAAAGGAACTAGCTCCAACTCGGTTTTACACTGAAAACTGCAGGAACTTCAAACCGGCACTAGGAAACAGACTGAGAAATCAGAGAAAAAGTGTCTCCTGCAACCCGTTCCCTCGGTGGTAGATAAACGAACGTCTCTGTACCTGCTCAGTTCTGAGAGATAATTGTGTGTGAAATCCGTTATACACCTAGCTTGTTGGGAACACAAAGTTTCTTTTCAGCTGCAAACTCCATTCCATACATATATACGGAAAGGAACTAGCTCCAACTCGGTTTTACAGTGAAAACTGCAGGAACTTCAAACCGGCACTAGGTAACAGAATGAGAATGCAGAGAAAAATTCTCTCCTGCAACCCGTTCCCTTGGTGCTAGATGAAAGAACGTCTCTCCACTTCCTCAGGTCTGAGAGATAAGTGTGTGTGAAAGCCGTCCTTCATCTAGCTTGCTGGGAACACAAAGTTTCTTTTCAGTTGCAAACTCCATTCCATACATATAAATGGGGAGGTAATAGCTCCAACCCGGTATTACAGTGAAAACTGCAGAAACTTCAAACTGGCTCTAGGAAACAGACTGAGAAAGCAGAGGAAAAGTGTCTCCTACAACCCGTTCCCTTGGTGCTAGATGAACGAACGTCTCTCCACTTGTTCAGTTCTGAGAGATAAGTGTGTGTGAAAGCCGTACTTCACCTAGCTTGTTGGGAACACAAAGTTTCTTTTCTGTTGCAAACTCCATTCCATACAAATATATGGGGAGTTACTAGCTCCAACTCTGTTTTACAGTGAAAACTGAGGAACTTCATACCGGCACTAGGAAACAGACTGAGAATGCACAGAAATAGTGTCTCCTGCAACCCGTTCCCTTGGTGCTAGATAAACGAACGTCTCTCCACTTGCTCAGTTCTGAGAGATAAGAGTGTGTGAAAGCCGTGCTTCACCAAGCTTGTTGGGAACACAAAGTTTCTTTTCAGTTGCAAACTCCATTCCATACATATATATGGGGAGGTACTAGCTCCAACTCGGGTTTACAGTGAAAACTGCAGGAACTTAAAACCGGCACTAGGAAACAGACTGACAAAGCAGAGAAAAAGTGTCTCCTGCAACCCGTTCCCTTGGTGCTAGATGAACGAACGTCCCTGTACCTGCTCCGTTCTGAGGGATAAGTGTGTGTGAAAGCCGTCCTTCACCTAGCTTGTTGGGAACACAAAGTTTCTTTTCTGTTGCAAACTCCATTCATAACAAATATATGGGGAGTTACTAGCTCCAACTCGGTTTTACAGTGAAAACTGCAGGAACTTCAAACCGGCACTAGGAAACAGACTGAGAAAGCTGAGAAAAAGTGTCCCTGCAACCCGTTCCCTTGGTGCTAGATGAAAGAACGTCTCTGTACCTGCTCATTTCTGAGGGATAAGTGTGTGTGAAAGCCGTCCTTCACCTAGCTTGCTGGGAACACAAACTTTCTTTTCTGTTGCAAACTCCATTTCATACATTTATATGGGGAGTTACTTGCTCCAAATCGGTTTTACAGTGAAAACTGCAGGAACTTCCACCGTCACTAGGAAACAGATTGAGAATGCAGAGAAAAAGTGTCTCCTGCAACCCGTTCCCTTGGTGCTAGATAAACGAACGTCTCTCCACTTGCTCAGTTCTGAGAGATAAGTGTGTGTGAAAGCCGTCCTTCACCTAGCTTGCTGGGAACACAAAGTTTCTTTTAAGTTGCAAACTCCATTCCATACATATATATGGGGAGTTACTAGCTCCAACTCGGTTTTACAGTGAAAACTGCAGGAACTTCAAACCGGCACTAGGAAACAGACTGAGAAAGCTGAGAAAAAGTGTCTCCTGCAACCCGTTCCCTCGGTGCTAGATGAACGAACGTCTCTGTACCTGCTCAGTTCTGAGGGGTAAGTGTGTGTGAAAGCCGTCCTTCACCTAGCTTGTTGGGAACACAAAGTTTCTTTTCTGTTGCAAACTCCATTCCATACAAATAAATGGGGAGTTACTAGCTCCAAATCGGTTTTACAGTGAAAACTGCAGGAACTTCAACCGTCAGTTGGAAACAGACTGAGAATGCAGAGAAAAAGTGTCTCCTGCAACCCGTTCCCTTGGTGCTAGATAAACGAACGTCTCTCCACTTGCTCAGTTCTGAAAGATAAGTGTGTGTGAAAGCCTTCCTTCACCTAGCTTGCTGGGAACACAAAGTTTCTTTTCAGTTGCAAACTCCATTCCATACATATATATGGGGAGGTACTAGCTCCAACTCGGTTTTACAGTGAAAACTGCAGGAACTACAAACCGGCACTTGGAAACAGACTGAGAAAGCAGAGGAAAAGTTTCTCCTGCAACCCGTTCCCTTGGTGCTAGATGAACGAACGTCTCTGTACCTGCTCATTTCTGAGGGATAAGTGTGTGTGAAAGCCGTCCTTCAACTAGCTTGTTGGGAACACAAAGTTTCTTTTATGTTGCAAACTCCATTCCATACAAATATATGGGGAGTTACTAGCTCCAACTCGGTTTTACAGTGAAAACTGTGGGAACTTCAAACCGGCACTAGGAAACAGACTGAGAAAGCTGAGAAAAAGTGTCACCTGCAACCCGTTCCCTTGTTGCTAGATGAACGAACGTCTCTGTACCTGCTCAGTTCTGAGGGACATGTGTGTGTGAAAGCCGTCCTTCAACTAGCTTGTTGGGAACACAAAGTTTCTTTTCAGTTGCAAACTCCATTCCATACAAATATATGGGGAGTTACTAGCTCCAACACGGTTTTACAGTGAAAATTGCAGGAAGTTCAAACCGGCACTAGGAAACAGACTGAGAAAGCTGAGAAAAAGTGTCTCCTGCAACCCGTTCCATCGGTGCTAGATGAACGAACGTCTCTGTACCTGCTCAGTTCTGAGAGATAAGTGTGTGTAAAAGACGTCCTTCACCTAGCTTGTTGGGAACACAAAGTTTCTTTTCAGTTGCACACTCCATTCCATATATATATACGGGAAGGAACTAGCTCCAACTCGGTTTTACAGTGAAAACTGCAGGAACTTCAAACCGGCACTAGGAAACAGACTGAGAATGCAGAGAAAAAGTGTCTCCTGCAACCCGTTCCCTTGGTGCTAGATGAACGAACGTCTCTCCACTTCTTCAGTTCTGAGAGATAATTGTGTGTGAAAGCCGTCCTTCACCTACCTTGTTGGGAACACAAAGTTTCTTTTCTGTTGCAAACTCCATTCCATACATATATATGGGGAGGTACTAGCTCCAACTCGGTTTTACAGTGAAAACTGCAGGAACTTCAAACCGGCACTAGGAAACAGACTGAGAAAGCTGAGAAAAACTGTCTCCTGCAACCCGTTCCATCGGTGCTAGATGAACGAACGTCTCTGTACCTGCTGAGTTCTGAGAGATAAGTGTGTGTGATAGCCGTCCTTCACCTAGCTTGTTGGGAACACAAAGTTTCTTTTCAGTTGCAAACTCCATTCCATACATATATACGGGAAGGGACTAGCTCCAACTCGGTTTTACAGTGAAAACTGCAGGAACTTCAAACCGGCACTAGGAAACAGACTGAGAATGCAGAGAAAAAGTGTCTCCTGCAACCCGTTCCCTTGGTGCTAGATGAACGAACGTCTCTCCACTTTCTCAGTTCTGAGAGTTAATTGTGTGTGAAAGCCGTCCTTCACCTAGCTTGTTGGGAACACAAAGTATCTTTTCTGTTGCAAACTCCATTCCATACATATATATGGGGAGGTACTAGCTCCAACTCGGTTTTACAGTGAAAACTGCAGGAACTTCAAACCGGCACTAGGAAACAGACTGAGAAAGCTGAGAAAAACTGTCTCCTGCAAACCGTTCCATCGGTGCTAGATGAACGAACGTCTCTGTACCTGCTCAGTTCTGAGAGATAAGTGTGTGTGAAAGCCGTCCTTCACCTAGCTTGTTGGGAACACAAAGTTTCTTTTCTGTTGCAAACTCCATTCCATACATATATATGGGGAGGTACTAGCTCCAACTCGGTTTTACAGTGAAAACTACAGGAACTTCAAACCGGCACTAGGAAACAGACTGAGAATGCAGAGAAAAAGTGTCTCCTGCTAGCCGTTCCCTTCGTGCTAGATGAACGAACGTCTCTGTACCTGCTCAGTTCTGAGAGATAAGTGTGTGTGAAAGCCGTCCTTCACCTAGCTTGCTGGGAACACAAAGTTTCTTTTCAGTTGAAACTCCATTCCATACATATATATGGGGAGTTACTAGCTCCAACTCGGTTTTACAGTGAAAACTGCAGGAACTTCAAACCGGCACTAGGAAACAGACTGAGAAAGCTGAGAAAAAGTGTCTCCTGCAACCCGTTCCCTCGGTGGTAGATGAACGAACGTCTCTGTACCTGCTCAGTTCTGAGAGATAATTGTGTGTGAAAGCCGTCCTTCACCTAGCTTGCTGGGAACACAAAGTTTCTTTTCAGTTGCACACTCCATTCCATACATATATACGGGAAGGAACTAGCTCCAACTCGGTTTTACAGTGAAAACTGCAGGAACTTCAAACCGGCACTAGGAAACAGACTGAGAATGCAGAGAAAAAGTGTCTCCTGCAACCCGTTCCCTTGGTGCTAGATGAACGAACGTCTCTCCACTTCTTCAGTTCTGAGAGATAATTGTGTGTGAAAGCCGTCCTTCACCTACCTTGTAGGGAACACAAAGTTTCTTTTCCGTTGCAAACTCCATTCCATACATATATATGGGGAGGTACTAGCTCCAACTCGGTTTTACAGTGAAAACTGCAGGAACTTCAAACCGGCACTAGGAAACAGACTGAGAAAGCTGAGAAAAACTGTCTCCTGCAACCCGTTCCATCGGTGCTAGATGAACGAACGTCTCTGTACCTGCTGAGTTCTGAGAGATAAGTGTGTGTGATAGCCGTCCTTCACCTAGCTTGTTGGGAACACAAAGTTTCTTTTCAGTTGCAAACTCCATTCCATACATATATACGGGAAGGGACTAGCTCCAACTCGGTTTTACAGTGAAAACTGCAGGAACTTCAAACCGGCACTAGGAAACAGACTGAGAATGCAGAGAAAAAGTGTCTCCTGCAACCCGTTCCCTTGGTGCTAGATGAACGAACGTCTCTCAACTTTCTCAGTTCTGAGAGATAATTGTGTGTGAAAGCCGTCCTTCACCTAGCTTGTTGGGAACACAAAGTATCTTTTCTGTTGCAAACTCCATTCCATACATATATATGGGGAGGTACTAGCTCCAACTCGGTTTTACAGTGAAAACTGCAGGAACTTCAAACCGGCACTAGGAAACAGACTGAGAATGCTGAGAAAAACTGTCTCCTGCAAACCGTTCCATCGGTGCTAGATGAACGAACGTCTCTGTACCTGCTCAGTTCTGAGAGATAAGTGTGTGTGAAAGCCGTCCTTCACCTAGCTTGTTGGGAACACAAAGTTTCTTTTCTGTTGCAAACTCCATTCCATACATATATATGGGGAGGTTCTAGCTCCAACTCGGTTTTACAGTGAAAACTACAGGAACTTCAAACCGGCACTAGGAAACAGACTGAGAATGCAGAGAAAAAGTGTCTCCTGCTAGCCGTTCCCTTCGTGCTAGATGAACGAACGTCTCTGTACCTGCTCAGTTCTGAGAGATAAGTGTGTGTGAAAGCCGTCCTTCACCTAGCTTGCTGGGAACACAAAGTTTCTTTTCAGTTGAAACTCCATTCCATACATATATATGGGGAGTTACTAGCTCCAACTCGGTTTTACAGTGAAAACTGCAGGAACTTCAAACCGGCACTAGGAAACAGACTGAGAAAGCTGAGAAAAAGTGTCTCCTGCAACCCGTTCCCTCGGTGGTAGATGAACGAACGTCTCTGTACCTGCTCAGTTCTGAGAGATAATTGTGTGTGAAAGCCGTTATACACCTAGCTTGTTGGGAACACAAAGTTTCTTTTCAGCTGCAAACTCCATTCCATACATATATACGGAAAAGAACTAGCTCCAACTCGGTTTTACAGTGAAAACTGCAGGAACTTCAAACCGGCACTAGGTAACAGACTGAGAATGCAGAGAAAAATTCTCTCCTGCAACCCGTTCCCTTGGTGCTAGATGAAAGAACGTCTCTCCACTTCCTCAGGTCTGAGAGATAAGTGTGTGTGAAAGCCGTCCTTCACCTAGCTTGCTGGGAACACAAAGTTTCTTTTCAGTTGCAAACTCCATTCCATACATATAAATGGGGAGGTACTAGCTCCAACCCGGTATTACAGTGAAAACTGCAGAAACTTCAAACCGGCACTAGGAAACAGACTGAGAAAGCAGAGGAAAAGTGTCTCCTGCAACCCGTTCCCTTGGTGCTGGATGAACGAACGTCTCTCCACTTGTTCAGTTCTGAGAGATAAGTGTGTGTGAAAGCCGTACTTCACCTAGCTTGTTGGGAACACAAAGTTTCTTTTCTGTTGCAAACTCCATTCCATACAAATATATGGGGAGTTACTAGCTCCACCTCTGTTTTACAGTGAAAACTGAGGAACTTCATACCGGCACTAGGAAACAGACTGAGAATGCACAGAAATAGTGTCTCCTGCAACCCGTTCCCTTGGTGCTAGATAAACGAACGTCTCTCCACTTGCTCAGTTCTGAGAGATAAGAGTGTGTGAAAGCCGTGCTTCACCAAGCTTGTTGGGAACACAAAGTTTCTTTTCAGTTGCAAACTCCATTCCATACATATATATGGGGAGGTACTAGCTCCAACTCGGGTTTACAGTGAAAACTGCAGGAACTTAAAACCGGCACTAGGAAACAGACTGAGAAAGCAGAGAAAAAGTGTCTCCTGCAACCCGTTCCCTTGGTGCTAGATGAACGAACGTCCCTGTACCTGCTCAGTTCTGAGGGATAAGTGTGTGTGAAAGCCGTCCTTCACCTAGCTTGTTGGGAACACAAAGTTTCTTTTAAGTTGCAAACTCCATTCCATACATATATATGGGGAGTTACTAGCTCCAACTCGGTTTTACAGTGAAAACTGCAGGAACTTCAAACCGGCACTAGGAAACAGACTGAGAAAGCTGAGAAAAAGTGTCTCCGGCAACCCGTTCCCTCGGTGCTAGATGAACGAACGTCTCTGTACCTGCTCACTTCTGAGGGGTAAGTGTGTGAGAAAGCCGTCCTTCACCTAGCTTGTTGGGAACACAAAGCTTCTTTTCTGTTGCAAACTCCATTCCATACAAATATATGGGGAGTTACTAGCTCCAAATCGGTTTTACAGTGAAAACTGCAGGAACTTCAACCGTCAGTTGGAAACTGACTGAGAATGCAGAGAAAAAGTGTCTCCTGCAACCCGTTCCCTTGGTGCTAGATAAACGAACGTCTTTCCACTTGCTCAGTTCTGAAAGATAAGTGTGTGTGAAAGCCTTCCTTCACCTAGCTTGCTGGGAACACAAAGTTTCTTTTCAGTTGCAAACTCCATTCCATACATATATATGGGGAGGTACTAGCTCCAACTCGGTTTTACAGTGAAAACTGCAGGAACTACAAACCGGCACTTGGAAACAGACTGAGAAAGCAGAGGAAAAGTTTCTCCTGCAACCCGTTCCCTTGGTGCTAGATGAACGAACGTCTCTGTACCTGCTCATTTCTGAGGGATAAGTGTGTGTGAAAGCCGTCCTTCAACTAGCTTGTTGGGAACACAAAGTTTCTTTTATGTTGCAAACTCCATTCCATACAAATATATGGGGAGTTACTAGCTCCAACTCGGTTTTACAGTGAAAACTGTGGGAACTTCAAACCGGCACTAGGAAACAGACTGAGAAAGCTGAGAAAAAGTGTCTCCTGCAACCCGTTCCGTTTTTGCTAGATGAACGAACGTCTCTGTACCTGCTCAGTTCTGAGGGACATGTGTGTGTGAAAGCCGTCCTTCACCTAGCTTGTTGGGAACACAAAGTATCTTTTCTGTTGCAAACTCCATTCCATACATATATATGGGGAGGTACTAGCTCCAACTCGGTTTTACAGTGAAAACTGCAGGAACTTCAAACCGGCACTAGGAAACAGACTGAGAAAGCTGAGAAAAACTGTCTCCTGCAAACCGTTCCATCGGTGCTAGATGAACGAACGTCTCTGTACCTGCTCAGTTCTGAGAGATAAGTGTGTGTGAAAGCCGTCCTTCACCTAGCTTGTTGGGAACACAAAGTTTCTTTTCTGTTGCAAACTCCATTCCATACATATATATGGGGAGGTACTAGCTCCAACTCGGTTTTACAGTGAAAACTACAGGAACTTCAAACCGGCACTAGGAAACAGACTGAGAATGCAGAGAAAAAGTGTCTCCTGCTAGCCGTTCCCTTCGTGCTAGATGAACGAACGTCTCTGTACCTGCTCAGTTCTGAGAGATAAGTGTGTGTGAAAGCCGTCCTTCACCTAGCTTGCTGGGAACACAAAGTTTCTTTTCAGTTGAAACTCCATTCCATACATATATATGGGGAGTTACTAGCTCCAACTCGGTTTTACAGTGAAAACTGCAGGAACTTCAAACCGGCACTAGGAAACCGACTGAGAAAGCTGAGAAAAAGTGTCTCCTGCAACCCGTTCCCTCGGTGGTAGATGAACGAACGTCTCTGTACCTGCTCAGTTCTGAGAGATAATTGTGTGTGAAAGCCGTTATACACCTAGCTTGTTGGGAACACAAAGTTTCTTTTCAGCTGCAAACTCCATTCCATACATATATACGGAAAGGAACTAGCTCCAACTCGGTTTTACAGTGAAAACTGCAGGAACTTCAAACCGGCACTAGGTAACAGACTGAGAATGCAGAGAAAAATTCTCTCCTGCAACCCGTTCCCTTGGTGCTAGATGAAAGAACGTCTCTCCACTTCCTCAGGTCTGAGAGATAAGTGTGTGTGAAAGCCGTCCTTCACCTAGCTTGCTGGGAACACAAAGTTTCTTTTCAGTTGCAAACTCCATTCCATACATATAAATGGGGAGGTACTAGCTCCAACCCGGTATTACAGTGAAAACTGCAGAAACTTCAAACCGGCACTAGGAAACAGACTGAGAAAGCAGAGGAAAAGTGTCTCCTGCAACCCGTTCCCTTGGTGCTGGATGAACGAACGTCTCTCCACTTGTTCAGTTCTGAGAGATAAGTGTGTGTGAAAGCCGTACTTCACCTAGCTTGTTGGGAACACAAAGTTTCTTTTCTGTTGCAAACTCCATTCCATACAAATATATGGGGAGTTACTAGCTCCACCTCTGTTTTACAGTGAAAACTGAGGAACTTCATACCGGCACTAGGAAACAGACTGAGAATGCACAGAAATAGTGTCTCCTGCAACCCGTTCCCTTGGTGCTAGATAAACGAACGTCTCTCCACTTGCTCAGTTCTGAGAGATAAGAGTGTGTGAAAGCCGTGCTTCACCAAGCTTGTTGGGAACACAAAGTTTCTTTTCAGTTGCAAACTCCATTCCATACATATATATGGGGAGGTACTAGCTCCAACTCGGGTTTACAGTGAAAACTGCAGGAACTTAAAACCGGCACTAGGAAACAGACTGAGAAAGCAGAGAAAAAGTGTCTCCTGCAACCCGTTCCCTTGGTGCTAGATGAACGAACGTCCCTGTACCTGCTCAGTTCTGAGGGATAAGTGTGTGTGAAAGCCGTCCTTCACCTAGCTTGTTGGGAACACAAAGTTTCTTTTAAGTTGCAAACTCCATTCCATACATATATATGGGGAGTTACTAGCTCCAACTCGGTTTTACAGTGAAAACTGCAGGAACTTCAAACCGGCACTAGGAAACAGACTGAGAAAGCTGAGAAAAAGTGTCTCCTGCAACCCGTTCCCTCGGTGCTAGATGAACGAACGTCTCTGTACCTGCTCACTTCTGAGGGGTAAGTGTGTGAGAAAGCCGTCCTTCACCTAGCTTGTTGGGAACACAAAGTTTCTTTTCTGTTGCAAACTCCATTCCATACAAATATATGGGGAGTTACTAGCTCCAAATCGGTTTTACAGTGAAAACTGCAGGAACTTCAACCGTCAGTTGGAAACAGACTGAGAATGCAGAGAAAAAGTGTCTCCTGCAACCCGTTCCCTTGGTGCTAGATAAACGAACGTCTCTCCACTTGCTCAGTTCTGAAAGATAAGTGTGTGTGAAAGCCTTCCTTCACCTAGCTTGCTGGGAACACAAAGTTTCTTTTCAGTTGCAAACTCCATTCCATACATATATATGGGGAGGTACTAGCTCCAACTCGGTTTTACAGTGAAAACTGCAGGAACTACAAACCGGCACTTGGAAACAGACTGAGAAAGCAGAGGAAAAGTTTCTCCTGCAACCCGTTCCCTTGGTGCTAGATGAACGAACGTCTCTGTACCTGCTCATTTCTGAGGGATAAGTGTGTGTGAAAGCCGTCCTTCAACTAGCTTGTTGGGAACACAAAGTTTCTTTTATGTTGCAAACTCCATTCCATACAAATATATGAGGAGTTACTAGCTCCAACTCGGTTTTACAGTGAAAACTGTGGGAACTTCAAACCGGCACTAGGAAACAGACTGAGAAAGCTGAGAAAAAGTGTCTCCTGAAACCCGTTCCCTTGTTGCTAGATGAACGAACGTCGCTGTACCTGCTCAGTTCTGAGGGACATGTGTGTGTGAAAGCCGTCCTTCAACTAGCTTGTTGGGAACACAAAGTTTCTTTTCAGTTGCAAACTCCATTCCATACAAATATATGGGGAGTTACTAGCTCCAACTCGGTTTTACAGTGAAAACTGCAGGAAGTTCAAACCGGCACTAGGAAACAGACTGAGAAAGCTGAGAAAAAGTGTCTCCTGCAACCCGTTCCATCGGTGCTAGATGAAGGAACGTCTCTGTACCTGCTCAGTTCTGAGAGATAAGTGTGTGTGAAAGACGTCCTTCACCTAGCTTGTTGGGAACACAAAGTTTCTTTTCAGTTGCAAACACCATTCCATACATATATACGGGAAGGAACTAGCTCCAACTCGGTTTTACAGTGAAAACTGCAGGAACTTCAAACCGGCACTAGGAAACAGACTGAGAATGCAGAGAAAAAATGTCTCCTGCAACCCGTTCCCTTGGTGCTAGATGAACGAACGTCTCTCCACTTCTTCAGTTCTGAGAGATAATTGTGTGTGAAAGCCGTCCTTCACCTAACTTGTTGGGAACACAAATTTTCTTTTCTGTTGCAAACTCCATTCCATACATATATATGGGGAGGTACTAGCTCCAACTCGGTTTTACAGTGAAAACTGCAGGAACTTCAAACCGGCACTAGGAAACAGACTGAGAAAGCTGAGAAAAACTGTCTCCTGCAACCCGTTCCATCGGTGCTAGATGAACGAACGTCTCTGTACCTGCTGAGTTCTGAGAGATAAGTGTGTGTAAAAGCCGTCCTTCACCTAGCTTGTTGGGAACACAAAGTTTCTTTTCAGTTGCAAACTCCATTCCATACATATATACGGGAAGGGACTAGCTCCAACTCGGTTTTACAGTGAAAACTGCAGGAACTTCAAACCGGCACTAGGAAACAGACTGAGAATGCAGAGAAAACTGTCTCCTGCAACCCGTTCCCTTGGTGCTAGATGAACGAACGTCTCTCAACTTTCTCAGTTCTGAGAGATAATTGTGTGTGAAAGCCGTCCTTCACCTAGCTTGTTGGGAACACAAAGTATCTTTTCTGTAGCAAACTCCATTCCATACATATATATGGGGAGGTACTAGCTCCAACTCGGTTTTACAGTGAAAACTGCAGGAACTTCAAACCGGCACTAGGAAACAGACTGAGAAAGCTGAGAAAAACTGTCTCCTGCAACCCGTTCCATCGGTGCTAGATGAACGAACGTCTCTGTACCTGCTCAGTTCTGAGAGATAAGTGTGTGTGAAAGCCGTCCTTCACCTAGCTTGTTGGGAACACAAAGTTTCTTTTCTGTTGCAAACTCCATTCCATACATATATATGGGGAGGTACTAGCTCCAACTCGGTTTTACAGTGAAAACTACAGGAACTTCAAACCGGCACTAGGAAAAAGACTGAGAATGCAGAGAAAAAGTGTCTCCTGCTAGCCGTTCCCTTGGTGCTAGATGAACGAACGTCTCTGTACCTGCTCAGTTCTGAGAGATAAGTGTGTGTGAAAGCCGTCCTTCACCTAGCTTGCTGGGAACACAAAGTTTCTTTTCAGTTGAAACTCCATTCCATACATATATATGGGGAGTTACTAGCTCCAACTCGGTTTTACAGTGAAAACTGCAGGAACTTCAAACCGGCACTAGGAAACAGACTGAGAAAGCTGAGAAAAAGTGTCTCCTGCAACCCGTACCCTCGTTGGTAGATGAACGAACGTCTCTGTACCTGCTCATTTCTGAGAGATAATTGTGTGTGAAAGCCGTTATACACCTATCTTGTTGGGAACACAAAGTTTCTTTTCAGTTGCAAACTCCATTCCATACATATATACGGAAAGGAACTAGCTCCAAATCGGTTTTACAGTGAAAACTGCAGGAACTTCAAACCGGCACTAGGTAACAGACTGAGAATTCAGAGAAAAATTGTCTCCTGCAACACGTTCCCTTGGTGCTAGATGAAAGAACGTCTCTAAACTTCCTCAGGTCTGAGAGATAAGTGTGTGTGAAAGCCGTCCTTCACATAGCTTGCTGGGAACACAAAGTTTCTTTTCAGTTGCAAACTCCATTCCATACATATAAATGGGGAGGTACTAGCTCCAACTCGGTATTTCAGTGAAAACTGCAGAAACTTCAAACCGGCACTAGGAAACAGACTGAGAAACAGAGGAAAAATGTCTCCTGCAACCCGTTCCCTTGGTGCTATATGAACGAACGTCTCTCCACTTGTTCAGTTCTGAGAGATAAGTGTGTGTGAAAGCCGTACTTCACCTAGTTTGTTGGGAACACCAATTTTCTTTTCAGTTGCAAACTCCATTCCATACATATATACGGAAAGGAACTAGCTCCAACTCGGTTTTACAGTGAAAACTGCAGGAACTTCAAACCGGCACTAGGAAACAGACTGAGAATGCAGAGAAAAATTGTCTCTTGCAACCCGTTCCCTTGGTGCTAGATGAAAGATCGTCTCTGTACCTGCTCAGTTCTGAGAGATAATTGTGTTTGAAAGCCGTACTTCACATAGCTTGTTGGGAAAACAAAGTTTCTTTTCAGTTGCAAACTCCATTCCATACATTTATATGGGGAGGAACTAGTTCCAACTCGGTTTTACAGTGAAAACTGCAGGAATTTCAAACCGGTACTAGGAAACAGACTGAGAAAGCAGAGAAAAAGTGCCTCCTGCAACCCGTTCCCTTGGTGCTAGATGAACGAACGTCTCTCCACTTCCTCAGTTCTGAGAGATAATTGTGTGTTAAAGCCGCCCTTCACCTAGCTTGTTGGGAACACAAAGTTTCTTTTCTGTTACAAACTCCATTCCATACATATATATGGGGAGGTACTAGCTCCAACTCCGTTTTACAATGAAAACTGCAGGAACTTCAAACCGGCACTAGGAAACAGACTGAGAATGCAGAGAAAATGTGTCTCCTGCTAGCCGTTCCCTTGGTGCTAGATGAACGAACGTCTCTGTACCTGCTCAGTTCTGAGAGATAAGTTTGTGTGAAAACCGTCCTTCACCTAGCTTGCTGGGAACACAACGTTTCTTTTCAGTTGCAAACTCCAATCCATACATATATATGGGGAGGAACTAGTTCCAACTCGGTTTTACAGTGAAAACTGCAGGAACTTCAAACCGGTACTAGGAAACAGACTGAGAAAGCAGAGAAAAAGTGCCTCCTGCAACCCGTTCCCTTGGTGCTAGATGAACGAACGTCTCTCCACTTCCTCAGTTCTGAGAGATAATTGTGTGTGAAAGCCGCCCTTCACCTAGCTTGTTGCGAACACAAAGTTTCTTTTCTGTTACAAACTCCATTCCATACATATATATGGGGAGGTACTAGCTCCAAATCCGTTTTACAATGAAAACTGCAGGAACTTCAAACCGGCACTAGGAAACAGACTGAGAATGCAGAGAAAATGTGTCTCCTGCTAGCCGTTCCCTTGGTGCTAGATGAACGAACGTCTCTGTACCTGCTCAGTTCTGAGAGATAAGTTTGTGTGAAAACGGTCCTTCACCTAGCTTGCTGGGAACACAACGTTTCTTTTCAGTTGCAAACTCCAATCCATACATATATATGGGGAGGAACTAGTTCCAACTCGGTTTTACAGTGAAAACTGCAGGAACGTCAAACCGGTACTAGGAAACAGACTGAGAAAGCAGAGAAAAAGTGTCTCCTGCAACCCGTTCCCTTGGTGCTAGATGAACGAACGTCTCTCCACTTCCTCTGTTCTGAGAGTTAATTGTGTGTGAAAGCCGTCCTTCACCTAGCTTGTTGGGAACACAAAGTTTCTTTTCTGTTGCAAACTCCATTCCATACATATATATGGGGAGGTACTAGCTCCAAATCGGTTTTACAGTGAAAACTACAGGAACTTCAAACCGGCACTAGGAAACAGACTGAGAATGCAGAGAAAAAGTGTCTCCTGCTAGACGTTCCCTTGGTGCTAGATGAACGAACGTCTCTGTACCTGCTCAGTTCTGAGAGATAAGTGTGTGTGAAAGCCGTACTTCACCTAGCTTGCTGGGAACACAAAGTTTCTTTTCAGTTGAAACTCCATTCCATACATATATATGGGGAGTTACTAGCTCCAACTCGGTTTTACAGTGAAAACTGCAGGAACTTCCAACCGGCACTAGGAAACATACTGAGAAAGCTGAGAAAAAGTGTCTCCTGCAACCCGTTCCCTCGGTGGTAGATGAACGAACGTCTCTGTACCTGCTCAGTTCTGAGAGATAATTGTGTGTGAAAGCCGTTATACACCTATCTTGTTGGGAACACAAAGTTTCTTTTCAGTTGCAAACTCCATTCCATACATATATACGGAAAGGAACTAGCTCCAACTCGGTTTTACAGTGAAAACTGCAGGAACTTCAAACCGGCACTAGGTAACAGACTGAGAATGCAGAGAAAAATTGTCTCCTGCAACCCGTTCCCTTGGTGCTAGATGAAAGAACGTCTCTCCACTTCCTCAGGTCTGAGAGATAAGTGTGTGTGAAAGCCGTCCTTCACCTAGCTTGCTGGGAACACAAAGTTTCTTTTCAGTTGCAAACTCCATTCCATACATATAAATGGGGAGGTACTAGCTCCAACTCGTTATTACAGTGAAAACTGCAGAAACTTCAAACCGGCACTAGGAAACAGACTGAGAAAGCAGAGGAAAAGTGTCTCCTGCAACCCGTTCCCTTGGTGCTAGATGAACGAACGTCTCTCCACTTGTTCAGTTCTGAGAGATAAGTGTGTGTGAAAGCCGTACTTCACCTAGCTTGTTGGGAACACAAAGTTTCTTTTCAGTTGCAAACTCCATTCCATACATATATACGGAAAGGAACTAGCTCCAACTCTTTTTTACAGTGAAAACTGCAGGAACTTCATACCGGCACTAGGAAACAGACTGAGAATGCAGAGAACAATTGTCTCCTGCAACCCGTTCCCTTGGTGCTAGATGAAAGATCGTCTCTGTACCTGCACAGTTCTGAGAGATAATTGTGTGTGAAAGCCGTCCTTCACCTAGCTTGTTGGGAAAACAAAGTTTCTTTTCAGTTGCAAACTCCATTCCATACATTTATATGGGGAGGAACTAGTTCCAACTCGGTTTTATAGTGAAAACTGCAGGAACTTCAAACCGGTACTAGGAAACAGACTGAGAAAGCAGAGAAAAAGTATCTCCTGCAACCCGTTCCCTTGGTGCTAGATGAACGAACGTCTCTCCACTTCCTCAGTTCTGAGAGATAATTGAGTGTGAAAGCCGCCCTTCAACTAGCTTGTTGGGAACACAAAGTTTCTTTTCTGTTGCAAACTCCATTCCATACATATATATGGGGAGGTACTATCTCCAACTCGGTTTTACAGTGAAAACTGCAGGAACTTCTAACCGGCACTAGGAAACAGACTGAGAATGCAGAGAAAAAGTGTCTCCTGCTAGCCGTTCCCTTGGTGCTAGATGAACGAACGTCTCTGTACCTGCTCAGTTCTGATAGATAAGTGTGTGTGAAAGCCGTCCTTCACCTAGCTTGCTGGGAACACAAAGTTTCTTTTCTGTTTCAAACTCCATTCCATACATTTATATGGGGAGTTACTAGCTCCAAATCGGTTTTACAGTGAAAACTGCAGGAACTTCCACCGTCACTAGGAAACAGTCTGAGAATGCAGAGAAAAAATGTCTCCTGCAACCCGTTCCATTGGTGCTAGATAAACAAACGTCTCTCCACTTGCTCAGTTCTGAGAGATAAGTGTGTGTGAAAGCCGTCCTTCACATAGCTTGCTGGGAACACAAAGTTTCTTTTCAGTTGCAAACTCCATTCCATACATATATACGGGAAGGAACTAGCTCCAAATCGGTTTTACAGTGAAAACTGCAGGAACTTCAAACCGGCACTAGGTAACAGACTGAGAATGCAGAGAAAAATTGTCTCCTGCAACCCGTTCCCTTGGTGCTAGATGAAAGATCGTCTCTGTACCTGCTCAGTTCTGAGAGATAATTGTGTGTGAAAGCCGTCCTTCACCTAGCTTGTTGGGAAAACAAAGTTTCTTTTCAGTTGCAAACTCCATTCCATACATATATATGGGGAGGAACTAGTTCCAACTCGGTTTTACAGTGAAAACTGCAGGAACTTCAAACCGGTACTAGGAAACAGACTGAGAATGCAGAGAAAAAGTGTCTCCTGCTAGCCGTTCCCTTGGTGCTAGATGAACGAACGTCTCTGTACCTGCTCAGTTCTGAGAGATAAGTGTGTGTGAAAGCCGTCCTTCACCTAGCTTGCTGGGAACACAAAGTTTCTTTTCAGTTGCAAACTCCATTCCATACATATATATGGGGAGTTACTAGCTCCAACTCGGTTTTACAGTGAAAACTGCAGGAACTTCAAACCGGCACTAGGAAACAGAGTGAGAAAGCTGAGAAAAAGTGTCTCCTGCAACCCCTTCCCTCGGTGGTAGATGAACGAACGTCTCTGTACCTGCTCAGTTCTGAGAGATAATTGTGTGTGAAAGCCGTTATACACCTAGCTTGTTCGGAACACAAAGTTTCTTTTCAGTTGCAAACTCCATTCCATACATATATACGGAAAGGAACTAGCTCCAAATCGGTTTTACAGTGAAAACTGCAGGAACTTCAAACCGGCTCTAGGTAACAGACTGAGAATGCAGAGAAAAATTGTCTCCTGCAACCCGTTCCCTTGGTGCTAGATAAACGAACGTCTCTCCACTTGCTCAGTTCTGAGAGATAAGTGTGTGTGAAAGCCGTCCTTCACCTAGCTTGCTGGGAACACAAAGATTCTTTTCTGTTTCAAACTCCATTCCATACATTTCTTTGGGGAGTTACTAGCTCCAAATCGGTTTTACAGTGAAAACTGCAGGAACTTCCACCGTCACTAGGAAACAGACTGAGAATGCAGAGAAAAAGTGTCTCCTGCAACCCGTTCCCTTGGTGCTAGATGAAAGAACGTCTCTCCACTTCCTCAGGTCTGAGAGATAAGTGTGTGTGAAAGCCGTCCTTCACCTAGCTTGCTGGGAACACAAAGTTTCTTTTCAGTTGCAAACTCCATTCCAAACATATATACGGAAAGGAACTAGCTCCAACTCGGTTTTACAGTGAAAACTGCAGGAACTTCAAACCGGCACTAGGAAACAGACTGAGAAAGCTGAGAAAAAGTGACTCCTGCAACCCGTTCCCTTGGTGCTAGATGAACGAACGTCTCTCCACTTCCTCAGTTCTGAGAGATACTTGTGTGTGAAAGCCGCCCTTCACCTAGCTTGTTGGGAACACAAAGCTTCTTTTCTGTTGCAAACTCCATACCATACATATATATGTGGAGGTACTAGCTCCAACTCGGTTTTACAGTGAAAACTGCAGGAAGTTCAAACCGGCACTAGGAAACAGACTGAGAAAGCTGAGAAAAAGTGTCTCCTGCAACCCGTTCCATCGGTGCTAGATGAACGAACGTCTCTGTACCTGCTCAGTTCTGAGAGATAAGTGTGTGTGAAAGACGTCCTTCACCTAGCTTGATGGAACACAAAGTTTCTTTTCAGTTTCAAACTCCATTCCATACATATATACGGGAAGGAACTAGCTCCAACTCGGTTTTACAGTGAAAACTGCAGGAACATCAAACCGGCACTAGGAAACAGACTGAGAATGCAGAGAAAAAGTGTCTCTTGCAACCCGTTCCATTGGTGCTAGATGAACGAACGTCTCTCCACTTCCTCAGTTCTGAGAGATAATTGTGTGTGAAAGCCGTCCTTCACCTAGCTTGTTGGGAACACAAAGTTTCTTTTCTGTTGCAAACTCCATTCCATACATATATATGGGGAGGTACTAGCTCCAACTCGGTTTTACAGTGAAAACTGCAGGAACTTCAAACCGGCACTAGGAAACAGACTGAGAAAGCTGAGAAAAACTGTCTCCTGCAACCCGTTCCATCGGTGCTAGATGAACGAACGTCTCTTTACCTGCTCAGTTCTGAGAGATAAGTGTGTGTGAAAGCCGTCCTTCACCTAGCTTGTTGGGAACACAAAGTTTCTTTTCAGTTGCAAATTCCATTCCATACATATATATGGGGAGGAACTAGTTCCAACTCGATTTTACAGTGAAAACTGCAGGAACTTCAAACCGGTACTAGGAAACAGACTGAGAAAGCAGAGAAAAAGTGTCTCCTGCAACCCGTTCCCTTGGGGCTAGATGAACGAACGTCTCTCCACTTCCTCTGTTCTGAGAGATAATTGTGTGTGAAAGCCGTCCTTCACCTAGCTTGTTGGGAACACAAAGTTTCTTTTCTGTTGCAAACTCCATTCCATACATATATATGGGGAGGTACTATCTCCAACTCGGTTTTACAGTGAAAACTACAGGAACTTCAAACCGGCACTAGGAAACAGACTGAGAATGCAGAGAAAAAGTGTCTCCTGCTAGCCGTTCCCTTGGTGCTAGATGAACGAAAGTCTCTGTACCTGCTCAGTTCTGAGAGATAAGTGTGTGTGAAAGCCGTCCTTCACCTAGCTTGTTGGGAACACAAAGTTTCTTTTCAGTTGAAACTCCATTCCATACATATATATGGGGAGATACTAGCTCCAACTCGGTTTTACAGTGAAAACTGCAGGAACTTCAAACCGGCACTAGGAAACAGACTGAGAAAGCTGAGAAAAAGTGTCTCCTGCAACCCGTTCCCTCCGTGGTAGAACGAACGTCTCTGTACCTGCTCAGTTCTGAGAGATAATTGTGTGTGAAAGCCGATATACACCTATCTTGTTGGGAACACAAAGTTTCTTTTCACTTGCAAACTCCATTCCATACATATATACGGAAAGGAGCTAGCTCCAACTCGGTTTTACAGTGAAAACTGCAGGAACTTCAAACCGGCACTAGGTAACAGACTGAGAATGCAGAGAAAAATTGTCCCCTGCAACCCGTTCCCTTGGTGCTAGATAAACGAACGTCTCTCCACTTGCTCAGTTCTGAGAGATAATTGTGTGTGAAAGCCGTACTTCATCTAGCTTGTTGGGAAAACAAAGTTTCTTTTCAGTTGCAAACTTCATTCCATACATATATATGGGGAGTTACTAGCTCCAAATCGGTTTTACAGTGAAAACTGCAGGAAGTTCAAACCGGCACTAGGAAACAGACTGAGAAAGCTGAGAAAAAGTGTCTCCTGCAATCCGTTCCATCGGTGCTAGATGAACGAACGTCTCTGTACCTGCTCAGTACTGAGAGATAAGTGTGTGTGAAAGACGTCCTTCACCTAGCTTGTTGGGAACACAAAGTTTCTTTTCAGTTTCAAACTCCATTCCATACATATATACGGGAAGGAACTAGCTCCAACTCGGTTTTACAGTGAAAACTGCAGGAACATCAAACCGACACTAGGAAACAGACTGAGAATGCAGAGAAAAAGTGTCTCCTGCAACCCGTTCCCTTGGTGCTAGATGAACGAACGTCTCTCCACTTCCTCAGTTCTGAGAGATAATTGTGTGTGAAAGCCGTCCTTCACCTAGCTTGTTGGGAACACAAAGTTTCTTTTCTGTTGCAAACTCCATTCCATACATATATATGGGGAAGTACTAGCTCCAACTCGGTTTTACAGTGAAAACTGCAGGAACTTCAAACCGGCACTAGGAAACAGACTGAGAAAGCTGAGAAAAACTGTCTCCTGCAACCCGTTCCATCGGTGCTAGATGAACGAACGTCTCTGTACCTGCTCAGTTCTGAGAGATAAGTGTGTGTGAAAGCCGTCCTTCACCTAGCTTGTTGGGAACACAAAGTTTCTTTTCAGTTGCAAATTCCATTCCATACATATATATGGGGAGGAACTAGTTCCAACTCGGTGTTACAGTGAAAACTGCAGGAACTTCAAACCGGCACTAGGAAACAGAATGAGAAAGCAGAGAAAAAGTGTCTCCTGCAACCCGTTCCCTTGGGGCTAGATGAACGAACGTCTCTGTACCTGCTCAGTTCTGAGAGATAAGTGTGTGTGAAAGCCGTTATACACCTATCTTGTTGGGAACACAAAGTTTCTTTTCAGTTGCAAACTCCATTCCATACATATATACGGAAAGGAGCTAGCTCCAACACGGTTTTACAGTGAAAACTGCAGGAACTTCAAACCGGCACTAGGTAACAGACTGAGAATGCAGAGAAAAACAGTCTCCTGCAACCCGTTCCCTTGGTGCTAGATGAAAGAACGTCTCTCCACTTCCTCAGGTCTGAGAGGTAAGTGTGTGTGAAAGCCGTCCTTCAACTAGCTTGCTGGGAACACAAAGATTCTTTTCAGTTGCAAACTCCATTCCATACATATAAATGGGGAGGTACTAGCTCCAACTCAGTATTACAGTGAAAACTGCAGAAACTTCAAACCGGCACTAGGAAACAGACTGAGAAAGCAGAGGAAAAGTGTCTCCTGCAACCCGTTCCCTTGGTGCTAGATGAACGAACGTCTCTCCACTTCCTCAGTTCTGAGAGATAAGTGTGTGTGAAAGCCGTCCTTCACCTAGCTTGTTGGGAACACAAAGTTTCTTTTCAGTTGCAAATTCCATTCCATACATATATATGGGGAGGAACTAGTTCCAACTCGATTTTACAGTGAAAACTGCAGGAACTTCAAACCGGTACTAGGAAACAGACTGAGAAAGCAGAGAAAAATTGTCTCCTGCAACCCGTTCCCTTGGGGCTAGATGAACGAACGTCTCTCCACTTCCTCTGTTCTGAGAGATAATTGTGTGTGAAAGCCGTCCTTCACCTAGCTTGTTGGGAACACAAAGTTTCTTTTCTGTTGCAAACTCCATTCCATACATATATATGGGGAGGTAGTAGCTCCAACTCGGTTTTACAGTGAAAACTACAGGAACTTCAAACCGGCACTAGGAAACAGACTGAGAATGCAGAGAAAAAGTGTCTCCTGCTAGCCGTTCCCTTGGTGCTAGATGAACGAAAGTCTCTGTACCTGCTCAGTTCTGAGAGATAAGTGTGTGTGAAAGCCGTCCTTCACCTAGATTGTTGGGAACACAAAGTTTCTTTTCAGTTGAAACATCATTCCATACATATATATGGGGAGATACTAGCTCCAACTCGGTTTTACAGTGAAAACTGCAGGAACTTCAAACCGGCACTAGGAAACAGACTGAGAAAGCTGAGAAAAAGTGTCTCCTGCAACCCGTTCCCTCCGTGGTAGATGAACGAACGTCTCTGTACCTGCTCAGTTCTGAGAGATAATTGTGTGTGAAAGCCGATATACACCTATCTTGTTGGGAACACAAAGTTTCTTTTCACTTGCAAACTCCATTCCATACATATATACGGAAAGGAGCTAGCTCCAACTCGGTTTTACAGTGAAAACTGCAGGAACTTCAAACCGGCACTAGGTAACAGACTGAGAATGCAGAGAAAAATTGTCCCCTGCAACCCGTTCCCTTGGTGCTAGATAAACGAACGTCTCTCCACTTGCTCAGTTCTGAGAGATAATTGTGTGTGAAAGCCGTACTTCATCTAGCTTGTTGGGAAAACAAAGTTTCTTTTCAGTTGCAAACTTCATTCCATACATATATATGGGGAGTTACTAGCTCCAAATCGGTTTTACAGTGAAAACTGCAGGAAGTTCAAACCGGCACTAGGAAACAGACTGAGAAAGCTGAGAAAAAGTGTCTCCTGCAATCCGTTCCATCGGTGCTAGATGAACGAACGTCTCTGTACCTGCTCAGTACTGAGAGATAAGTGTGTGTGAAAGACGTCCTTCACCTAGCTTGTTGGGAACACAAAGTTTCTTTTCAGTTTCAAACTCCATTCCATACATATATACGGGAAGGAACTAGCTCCAACTCGGTTTTACAGTGAAAACTGCAGGAACATCAAACCGGCACTAGGAAACAGACTGAGAATGCAGAGAAAAAGTGTCTCCTGCAACCCGTTCCCTTGGTGCTAGATGAACGAACGTCTCTCCACTTCCTCAGTTCTGAGAGATAATTGTGTGTGAAAGCCGTCCTTCACCTAGCTTGTTGGGAACACAAAGTTTCTTTTCTGTTGCAAACTCCATTCCATACATATATATGGGGAGGTACTAGCTCCAACTCGGTTTTACAGTGAAAACTGCAGGAACTTCAAACCGGCACTAGGAAACAGACTGAGAAAGCTGAGAAAAACTGTCTCCTGCAACCCGTTCCATCGGTGCTAGATGAACGAACGTCTCTGTACCTGCTCAGTTCTGAGAGATAAGTGTGTGTGAAAGCCGTCCTTCACCTAGCTTGTTGGGAACACAAAGTTTCTTTTCAGTTGCAAATTCCATTCCATACATATATATGGGGTGGAACTAGTTCCAACTCGGTGTTACAGTGAAAACTGCAGGAACTTCAAACCGGCACTAGGAAACAGAATGAGAAAGCAGAGAAAAAGTGTCTCCTGCAACCCGTTCCCTTGGGGCTAGATGAACGAACGTCTCTGTACCTGCTCAGTTCTGAGAGATAAGTGTGTGTGAAAGCCGTTATACACCTATCTTGTTGGGAACACAAAGTTTCTTTTCAGTTGCAAACTCCATTCCATACATATATACGGAAAGGAGCTAGCTCCAACTCGGTTTTACAGTGAAAACTGCAGGAACTTCAAACCGGCACTAGGTAACAGACTGAGAATGCAGAGAAAAACAGTCTCCTGCAACCCGTTCCCTTGGTGCTAGATGAAAGAACGTCTCTCCACTTCCTCAGGTCTGAGAGGTAACTGTGTGTGAAAGCCGTCCTTCAACTAGCTTGCTGGGAACACAAAGTTTCTTTTCAGTTGCAAACTCCATTCCATACATATAAATGGGGAGGTACTAGCTCCAACTCAGTATTACAGTGAAAACTGCAGAAACTTCAAACCGGCACTAGGAAACAGACTGAGAAAGCAGAGGAAAAGTGTCTCCTGCAACCCGTTCCCTTGGTGCTAGATGAACGAACGTCTCTCCACTTCCTCAGTTCTGAGAGATAATTGTGTGTGAAAGCCGTACTTCACCTAGCTTGTTGGGAACACAAAGTTTCTTTTCAGTTGCAAACTCCATTCCATACATATATATGGGGAGGAACTAGTTCCAACTCGGTTTTACAGTGAAAACTGCAGGAAATTCAAACCGGTACTAGGAAACAGACTGAGAAAGCAGAGAAAAAGTGTCTCCTGCAACCCGTTCCCTTGGTGCTAGATGAACGAACGTCTCTCCACTTCCTCAGTTCTGAGAGATAATTGTGTGTGAAAGCCGTACTTCACCTAGCTTGTTGGGAACACAAAGTATCTTTTCTGTTGCAAACTCCATTCCATACATATATATGGGGAGGTACTAGCTCCAACTCGGTTTTACAGTGAAAACTGCAGGAACTTCAAACCGGCACTAGGAAACAGACTGAGAATGCAGAGAAAAAGTGTCTCCTGCTAGCCGTTCCCTTGGTGCTAGATGAACGAACGTCTCTGTACCTGCTCAGTTCTGAGAGATAAGTGTGTGTGAAAGCCGTCCT
The DNA here is from genome assembly GCF_036321535.1 of Camelus dromedarius. NCBI lineage: Eukaryota > Metazoa > Chordata > Mammalia > Artiodactyla > Camelidae > Camelus > Camelus dromedarius. The sequence continues at coordinate 33,653,650 of NC_087458.1, read as the reverse complement.
TCACCTAGCTTGCTGGGAACACAAAGTTTCTTTTCAGTTGCAAACTCCATTCCATACATATATATGGGGAGTTACTAGCTCCAAATCGGTTTTACAGTGAAAACTGCAGGAACTTCAAACCGGCACTAGGAAACAGACTGAGAAAGCTGAGAAAAAGTGTCTCCTGCAACCCGTTCCCTCGGTGGTAGATGAACGAACGTCTCTGTACCTGCTCAGTTCTGAGAGATAATTGTGTGTGAAAGCCGTTATACACCTAGCTTGTTGGAACACAAAGTTTCTTTTCAGTTGCAAACTCCATTCCATACATATATACGGAAAGGAACTAGCTCCAAATCGGTTTTACAGTGAAAACTGCAGGAACTTCAAACCGGCACTAGGTAACAGAATGAGAATGCAGAGAAAAATTGTCTCCTGCAACCCGTTCCCTTGGTGCTAGATAAACGAACGTCTCTCCACTTGCTCAGTTCTGAGAGATAAGTGTGGGTGAAAGCCGTCCTTCACCTAGATTGCTGGGAACACAAAGTTTCTTTTCAGTTGCAAACTCCATTCCATACATATAAATGGGGAGGTACTAGCTCAATCTCGGTATTACAGTGAAAACTGCAGAAACTTCAAACCGGCACTAGGAAACAGACTGAGAAAGCAGAGGAAAAGTGTCTCCTGCAACCCGTTCCCTTGGTGCTAGAAGAACGAACGTCTCTCCACTTGTTCAGTTCTGAGAGATAAGTGTGTGTGAAAGCCGTACTTCACCTAGCTTGTTGGGAACACAAAGTTTCTTTTCAGTTGCAAACTCCATTCCAAACATATATACGGAAAGGAACTAGCTCCAACTCGGTTTTACAGTGAAAACTGCAGGAACTTCAAACCGGCACTAGGAAACAGACTGAGAAAGCAGAGAAAAAGTGTCTCTTGCATCCCGTTCCCTTGGTGCTAGATGAACGAACGTCTCTCCACTTGTTCAATTCTGAGAGGTAAGTGTGTGTGAAAGCCGTACTTCACCTAGCTTGTTGGGAACACAAAGTTTCTTTTCAGTTGCAAACTCCATTCCATACATATATATGGGGAGGAACTAGTTCCAACTCGGTTTTACAGTGAAAACTGCAGGAACTTCAAACCGGTACTAGGAAACAGACTGAGAATGCAGAGAAAAAGTGTCTCCTGCTAGCCGTTCCCTTGGTGCTAGATGAACGAACGTCTCTGTACCTGCTCAGTTCTGAGAGATAAGTGTGTGTGAAAGCCGTACTTCACCTAGCTTGCTGGGAACACAAAGTTTCTTTTCAGTTGCAAACTCCATTCCATACATATATATGGGGAGTTACAAGCTCCAAATCGGTTTTACAGTGAAAACTGCAGGAACTTCAAACCGGCACTAGGAAACAGACTGAGAAAGCTGAGAAAAAGTGACTCCTGCAACCCGTTCCCTCGGTGGTAGATGAACGAACGTCTCTGTACCTGCTCAGTTCTGAGAGATAATTGTGTGTGAAAGCCGTTATACATCTAGCTTGTTGGGAACACAAAGTTTCTTTTCAGTTGCAAACTCCATTCCATACATATATACGGAAAGGAACGAGCTCCAACTCGGTTTTACAGTGAAAACTGCAGGAACTTCAAACCGGCACTAGGAAACAGACTGAGAAAGCTGAGAAAAAGTGTCTCCTGCAACAAGTTCCCTTGGTGCTAGATGAACGAACGTCTCTGTACCTGCTCAGTTCTGAGGGATAAGTGTGTGTGAAAGCCGTCCTTCACCTAGCTTGCTGGGAACACAAAGTTTCTTTTCTGTTGCAAACTCCATTCCATACATATATATGGGGAGGTACTAGCTCCAACTCGGTTTTACAGTGAAAACTGCAGGAACTTCAAACCGGCACTAGGAAACAGACTGAGAAAGCTGAGAAAAACTGTCTCCTGCAACCCGTTCCATCGGTGCTAGATGAACGAACGTCTCTTTACCTGCTCAGTTCTGAGAGATAAGTGTGTGTGAAAGCCGTCCTTCACCTAGCTTGTTGGGAACACAAAGTTTCTTTTCAGTTGCAAATTCCATTCCATACATATATATGGGGAGGAACTAGTTCCAACTCGATTTTACAGTGAAAACTGCAGGAACTTCAAACCGGTACTAGCAAACAGACTGAGAAAGCAGAGAAAAAGTGTCTCCTGCAACCCGTTCCCTTGGGGCTAGATGAACGAACGTCTCTCCACTTCCTCTGTTCTAGAGAGATAATTGTGTGTGAAAGCCGTCCTTCACCTAGCTTGTTGGGAACACAAAGTTTCTTTTCTGTTGCAAACTCCATTCCATACATACATATGGGGAGATACTAGCTCCAACTCGGTTTTACAGTGAAAACTGCAGGAACTTCAAACCGGCACTAGGAAACAGACTGAGAAAGCTGAGAAAAAGTGACTCCTGCAACCCGTTCCCTCCGTGGTAGATGAACGAAAGTCTCTGTACCTGCTCAGTTCTGAGAGATAATTGTGTGTGAAAGCCGATATACACCTATCTTATTGGGATCACAAAGTTTCTTTTCACTTGCAAACTCCATTCCATACATATATATGGGGAGGTACTAGCTCCAACTCGGTTTTACAGTGAAAACTGCAGGAACTTCAAACCGGCACTAGGAAACAGACTGAGAAAGCTGAGAAAAAGTGTCTCCTGCAACCCGTTCCCTCGGTGCTAGATGAACGAACGTCTCTGTACCTGCTCAGTACTGAGAGATATGTGTGTGTGAAAGACGTCCTTCACCTAGCTTGTTGGGAACACAAAGTTTCTTTTCAGTTTCAAACTCCATTCCATACATATATACGGGAAGGAACTAGCTCCAACTCGGTTTTACAGTGAAAACTGCAGGAACATCAAACCGGCACTAGGAAACAGACTGAGAATGCAGAGAAAAAGTGTCTCCTGCAACCCTTTCCCTTGGTGCTAGATGAACGAACGTCTCTCCACTTCCTCAGTTCTGAGAGATAATTGTGTGTGAAAGCCGTCCTTCACCTAGCTTGTTGGGAACACAAAGTTTCTTTTCTGTTGCAAACTCCATTCCATACATATATATGGGGAGGTACTAGCTCCAAATCTGTTTTACAGTGAAAACTGCAGGAACTTCAAACCGGCACTAGGAAACAGACTGAGAAAGCTGAGAAAAACTGTCTCCTGCAACCCGTTCCATCGGTGCTAGATGAACGAACGTCTCTGTACCTGCTCAGTTCTGAGAGATAAGTGTGTGTGAAAGCCGTCCTTCACCTAGCTTGTTGGGAACACAAAGTTTCTTTTCAGTTGCAAATTCCATTCCATACATATATATGGGGAGGAACTAGTTCCAACTCGGTGTTACAGTGAAAACTGCAGGAACTTCAAACCGGCACTAGGAAACAGAATGAGAAAGCAGAGAAAAAGTGTCTCCTGCAACCCGTTCCCTTGGGGCTAGATGAACGAACGTCTCTGTACCTGCTCAGTTCTGAGAGATAAGTGTGTGTGAAAGCCGTTATACACCTATCTTGTTGGGAACACAAAGTTTCTTTTCAGTTGCAAACTCCATTCCATACATATATACGGAAAGGAGCTAGCTCCAACTCGGTTTTACAGTGAAAACTGCAGGAACTTCAAACCGGCACTAGTTAACAGACTGAGAATGCAGAGAAAAACAGTCTCCTGCAACCCGTTCCCTTGGTGCTAGATGAAAGAACGTCTCTCCACTTCCTCAGGTCTGAGAGGTAAGTGTGTGTGAAAGCCGTCCTTCAACTAGCTTGCTGGGAACACAAAGTTTCTTTTCAGTTGCAAACTCCATTCCATACATATAAATGGGGAGGTACTAGCTCCAACTCAGTATTACAGTGAAAACTGCAGAAACTTCAAACCGGCACTAGGAAACAGACGGAGAAAGCAGAGGAAAAGTGTCTCCTGCAACCCGTTCCCTTGGTGCTAGATGAACGAACGTCTCTCCACTTGTTCATTTCTGAGAGAAAAGTGTGTGTGAAAGCCGTACTTCACCTAGCTTGTTGGGAACACAAAGTTTCTTTTCAGTTGCAAACTCCATTCCATACATATATATGGGGAGGAACAAGTTCCAACTCGGTTTTACAGTGAAAACTGCAGGAACTTGAAACCGGTAATAGGAAACAGACTGAGAAAGCAGAGAAAAAGTGTCTCCTGCAACCCGTTCCCTTGGTGCTAGATGAACGAACGTCTCTCCACTTCCTCAGTTCTGAGAGATAATTGTGTGTGAAAGCCGTCCTTCACCTAGCTTGTTGGGAACACAAAGTATCTTTTCTGTTGCAAACTCCATTCCATACATATATATGGGGAGGAACTAGTTCCAACTCGGTGTTACAGTGAAAACTGCAGGAACTTCAAACCGGCACTAGGAAACAGAATGAGAAAGCAGAGAAAAAGTGTCTCCAGCAACCCGTTCCCTTGGGGCTAGATGAACGAACGTCTCTGTACCTGCTCAGTTCTGAGAGATAAGTGTGTGTGAAAGCCGTTATACACCTATCTTGTTGGGAACACAAAGTTTCTTTTCAGTTGCAAACTCCATTCCATACATATATACGGAAAGGAGCTAGCTCCCACTCGGTTTTACAGTGAAAACTGCAGGAACTTCAAACCGGCACTAGTTAACAGACTGAGAATGCAGAGAAAAACAGTCTCCTGCAACCCGTTCCCTTGGTGCTAGATGAAAGAACGTCTCTCCACTTCCTCAGGTCTGAGAGGTAAGTGTGTGTGAAAGCCGTCCTTCAACTAGCTTGCTGGGAACACAAAGTTTCTTTTCAGTTGCAAACTCCATTCCATACATATAAATGGAGAGGTACTAGCTCCAACTCAGTATTACAGTGAAAACTGCAGAAACTTCAAACCGGCACTAGGAAACAGACTGAGAAAGCAGAGGAAAAGTGTCTCCTGCAACCCGTTCCCTTGGTGCTAGATGAACGAACGTCTCTCCACTTGTTCATTTCTGAGAGATAAGTGTGTGTGAAAGCCGTACTTCACCTAGCTTGTTGGGAACACAAAGTTTCTTTTCAGTTGCAAACTCCATTCCATACATATATATGGGGAGGAACTAGTTCCAACTCGGTTTTACAGTGAAAACTGCAGGAACATCAAACCGGTAATAGGAAACAGACTGAGAAAGCAGAGAAAAAGTGTCTCCTGCAACCCGTTCCCTTGGTGCTAGATGAACGAACGTCTCTCCACTTCCTCAGTTCTGAGAGATAATTGTGTGTGAAAGCCGTCCTTCACCTAGCTTGTTGGGAACACAAAGTATCTTTTCTGTTGCAAACTCCATTCCATACATATATATGGGGAGGTACTAGCTCCAACTCGGTTTTACAGTGAAAACTGCAGGAACTTCAAACCGGCACTAGGAAACAGACTGAGAATGCAGAAAAAAAGTGTCTCCTGCTAGCCGTTCCCTTGGTGCTAGATGAACGAACGTCTCTGTACCTGCTCAGTTCTGAGAGATAAGTGTGTGTTAAAGCCGTCCTTCACCTAGCTTGCTGGGAACACAAAGTTTCTTTTCAGTTGCAAACTCCATTCCATACATATATATGGGGAGTTACTAGCTCCAAATCGGTTTTACAGTGAAAACTGCAGGAACTTCAAACCGGCACTAGGAAACAGACTGAGAAACCTGAGAAAAAGTGTCTCCTGCAACCCGTTCCCTCGGTGGTAGATGAACGAACGTCTCTGTACCTGCTCAGTTCTGAGAGATAATTGTGTGTGAAAGCCGTTATACACCTAGCTTGTTGGAACACAAAGTTTCTTTTCAGTTGCAAACTCCATTCCATACATATATACGGAAATGAACTAGCTCCAAATCGGTTTTACAGTGAAAACTGCAGGAACTTCAAACCGGCACTAGGTAACAGAATGAGAATGCAGAGAAAAATTGTCTCCTGCAACCCGTTCCCTTGGTGCTAGATAAACGAACGTCTCTCCACTTGCTCAGTTCTGAGAGATAAGTGTGGGTGAAAGCCGTCCTTCACCTAGATTGCTGGGAACACAAAGTTTCTTTTCAGTTGCAAACTCCATTCCATACATATAAATGGGGAGGTACTAGCTCAATCTCGGTATTACAGTGAAAACTGCAGAAACTTCAAACCGGCACTAGGAAACAGACTGAGAAAGCAGAGGAAAAGTGTCTCCTGCAACCCGTTCCCTTGGTGCTAGAAGAACGAACGTCTCTCCACTTGTTCAGTTCTGAGAGATAAGTGTGTGTGAAAGCCGTACTTCAACTAGCTTGTTGGGAACACAAAGATTCTTTTCAGTTGCAAACTCCATTCTAAACATATATACGGAAAGGAACTAGCTCCAACTCGGTTTTACAGTGAAAACTGCAGGAACTTCAAACCGGTACTAGGAAACAGACTGAGAAAGCAGAGAAAAAGTGTCCCTTGCATCCCGTTCCCTTGGTGCTAGATGAACGAAAGTCTCTCCACTTGCTCACTTCTGAGAGATAAGTGTGTGTGAAAGCCGTCCTTCACCTAGCTTGTTGGGAACACAAAGTTTCTTTTCTGTTGCAAACTCCATTCCATACATATATATGGGGAGGTATTAGCTCCAACTCGGTTTTACAGTGAAAACTGCAGGAACTTCAAACCGGCACTAGGAAACAGACTGAGAATGCAGAGAAAAAGTGACTCCTGCTAGACGTTCCCTTGGTGCTAGATGAACGAACGTCTCTGTACCTGCTCAGTTCTGAGAGATAAGTGTGTGTGAAAGCCGTCCTTCACCTAGCCTGCTGGGAACACAAAGTTTCTTTTCAGTTGCAAACTCTATTCCATACATATATACGGAAAGGAACTAGCTCCAACTCGGTTTTACAGTGAAAACTGCAGGAACTTCAAACCGGCACTAGGAAACAGACTGAGAAAGCTGAGAAAAAGTGTCTCCTGCAACAAGTTCCCTTGATGCTAGATGAACGAACGTCTCTGTACCTGCTCAGTTCTGAGGGATAAGTGTGTGTGAAAGCCGTCCTTCACCTAGCTTGCTGGGAACACAAAGTTTCTTTTCTGTTGCAAACTCCATTCCATACATTTATATGGGGAGTTACTAGCTCCAAATCGGTTTTACAGTGAAAACTGCAGGAACTTCCACCGTCACTAGGAAACAGACTGAGAATGCAGAGAAAAAGTGTCTCCTGCAACCCGTTCCTTTGGTGCTAGATGAACGAACGTCTCTCCACTTGCTCAGTTCTGAGAGATAAGTGTGTGTGAAAGCCGTCCTTCACCTAGCTTGCTGGGAACACAAAGTATCTTTTCAGTTGCAAACTCCATTCCATACATATATATGGGGAGTTACTTGCTCCAACTCGGTTTTACAGTGAAAACTGCAGGAACTTCAAACCGGCACTAGGAAACAGACTGAGAAAGCTGAGAAAAAGTGTCTCCTGCAACCCGTTCCCTCGGTGGTAGATGAACGAACGTCTCTGTACCTGCTCAGTTCTGAGAGATAATTGTGTGTGAAAGCCGTTATACACCTAGCTTGTTGGAACACAAAGTTTCTTTTCAGTTGCAAACTCCATTCCATACATATATACGGAAAGGAACTAGCTCCAAATCGGTTTTACAGTGAAAACTGCAGGAACTTCAAACCGGCACTAGGTAACAGAATGAGAATGCAGAGAAAAATTGTCTCCTGCAACCCGTTCCCTTGGTGCTAGATAAACGAACGTCTCTCCACTTGCTCAGTTCTGAGAGATAAGTGTGGGTGAAAGCCGTCCTTCACCTAGATTGCTGGGAACACAAAGTTTCTTTTCAGTTGCAAACTCCATTCCATACATATAAATGGGGAGGTACTAGCTCAATCTCGGTATTACAGTGAAAACTGCAGAAACTTCAAACCGGCACTAGGAAACAGACTGAGAAAGCAGAGGAAAAGTGTCTCCTGCAACCCGTTCCCTTGGTGCAAGAAGAACGAACGTCTCTCCACTTGTTCAGTTCTGAGAGATAAGTGTGTGTGAAAGCCGTTATACACCTAGCTTGTTGGAACACAAAGTTTCTTTTCAGTTGCAAACTCCATTCCATACATATATACGGAAAGGAACTAGCTCCAACTCGGTTTTACAGTGAAAACTGCAGGAACTTCAAACCGGCACTAGGAAACAGACTGAGAAAGCTGAGAAAAAGTGTCTCCTGCAACAAGTTCCCTTGATGCTAGATGAACGAACGTCTCTGTACCTGCTCAGTTCTGAGGGATAAGTGTGTGTGAAAGCCGTCCTTCACCTAGCTTGCTGGGAACACAAAGTTTCTTTTCTGTTGCAAACTCCATTCCATACATTTATATGGGGAGTTACTAGCTCCAAATCGGTTTTACAGTGAAAACTGCAGGAACTTCCACCGTCACTAGGAAACAGACTGAGAATGCAGAGAAAAAGTGTCTCCTGCAACCCGTTCCTTTGGTGCTAGATGAACGAACGTCTCTCCACTTGCTCAGTTCTGAGAGATAAGTGTGTGTGAAAGCCGTCCTTCACCTAGCTTGCTGGGAACACAAAGTATCTTTTCAGTTGCAAACTCCATTCCATACATATATATGGGGAGTTACTTGCTCCAACTCGGTTTTACAGTGAAAACTGCAGGAACTTCAAACCGGCACTAGGAAACAGACTGAGAAAGCTGAGAAAAAGTGTCTCCTGCAACCCGTTCCCTCGGTGGTAGATGAACGAACGTCTCTGTACCTGCTCAGTTCTGAGAGATAATTGTGTGTGAAAGCCGTTATACACCTAGCTTGTTGGAACACAAAGTTTCTTTTCAGTTGCAAACTCCATTCCATACATATATACGGAAAGGAACTAGCTCCAAATCGGTTTTACAGTGAAAACTGCAGGAACTTCAAACCGGCACTAGGTAACAGAATGAGAATGCAGAGAAAAATTGTCTCCTGCAACCCGTTCCCTTGGTGCTAGATAAACGAACGTCTCTCCACTTGCTCAGTTCTGAGAGATAAGTGTGTGTGAAAGCCGTCCTTCACCAAGCTTGCTGGGAACACAAAGTATCTTTTCAGTTGCAAACTCTATTCCATACATATATATGGGGAGTTACTTGCTCCAACTCGGTTTTACAGTGAAAACTGCAGGAACTTCAAACCGGCACTTGGAAACAGACTGAGAAAGCTGAGAAAAAGTGTCTCCTGCAACCCGTTCCCTCGGTGGTAGATGAACGAACGTCTCTGTACCTGCTCAGTTCTGAGAGATAATTGTGTGTGAAAGCCGTTATACACCTAGCTTGTTGGAACACAAAGTTTCTTTTCAGTTGCAAACTCCATTCCATACATATATACGGAAAGGAACTAGCTCCAAATCGGTTTTACAGTGAAAACTTCAGGAACTTCAAACCGGCACTAGGTAACAGAATGAGAATGCAGAGAAAAATTGCCTCCTGCAACCCATTCCCTTGGTGCTAGATAAACGAACGTCTCTCCACTTGCTCAGTTCTGAGAGATAAGTGTGGGTGAAAGCCGTCCTTCACCTAGATTGCTGGGAACACAAAGTTTCTTTTCAGTTGCAAACTCCATTCCATACATATAAATGGGGAGGTACTAGCTCAATCTCGGTATTACAGTGAAAACTGCAGAAACTTCAAACCGGAACTAGGAAACAGACTGAGAAAGCAGAGGAAAAGTGTCTCCTGCAACCCGTTCCCTTGGTGCTAGAAGAACGAACGTCTCTCCACTTGTTCAGTTCTGAGAGATAAGTGTGTGTGAAAGCCGTACTTCACCTAGCTTGTTGGGAACACAAAGTTTCTTTTCAGTTGCAAACTCCATTCCAAACATATATACGGAAAGGAACTAGCTCCAACTCGGTTTTACAGTGAAAACTGCAGGAACTTCAAACCGGCACTAGGAAACAGACTGAGAAAGCAGAGAAAAAGTGTCTCCTGCAACCCGTTCCCTCGGTGGTAGATGAACGAACGTCTCTGTACCTGCTCAGTTCTGAGAGATAATTGTGTGTGAAAGCCGTTATACACCTTTCTTGTTGGGAACACAAAGTTTCTTTTCAGTTGCAAACTCCATTCCATACTTATATACGGAAAGGAACTAGCTCCAACTCGTTTTTACAGTGAAAACTGCAGGAACTTCAAACCGGCACTAGGTAACAGACTGAGAATGCAGAGAAAAATTGTATCCTGCAACCCGTTCCCTTGGTGCTAGATGAAAGAACGTCTCTCCACTTGCTCAGGTCTGAGAGATAAGTGTGTGTGAAAGCCGTCCTTCACATAGATTGCTGGGAACACAAAGTTTCTTTTCAGTTGCAAACTCCATTCCATACATATAAATGGGAAGGTACTAGCTCCATCTCGGTATTACAGTGAAAACTGCAGAAACTTCAAACCGGCACTAGGAAACAGACTGAGAAAGCAGAGGAAAAGTGTCTCCTGCAACCCGTTCCCTTGGTGCTAGAAGAACGAACGTCTCTCCACTTGTTCAGTTCTGAGAGATAAGTGTGTGTGAAAGCCGTACTTCACCTAGCTTGTTGGGAACACAAAGTTTCTTTTCAGTTGCAAACTCCATTCCATACATATATACGGAAAGGAACTAGCTCAAACACGGTTTTACAGTGAAAACTGCAGGAACTTCAAACCGGCACTAGGAAACAGACTGAGAATGCAGAGAAATAGTGTCTCCTGCAACCCGTTCCCTTGGTGCTAGATGAAAGATCGTCTCTGTACCTGCTCAGTTCTGAGAGATAAGTGTGTGTGAAAGCCGTCCTTCACCTAGCTTGTTGGGAAAACAAAGTTTCTTTTCAGTTGCAAACTCCATTCCATACATATATATGGGGAGGAACTAGTTCCAACTCGGGTTTAGAGTGAAAACTGCAGGAACTTCAAACCGGTACTAGGAAACAGACTGAGAAAGCAGAGAAAAAGTGTCTCCTGCATCCCGTTCCCTTGGTGCTAGATGAACGAACGTCTCTCCACTTGCTCACTTCTGAGAGATAAGTGTGTGTGAAAGCCGTCCTTCACCTAGCTTGTTGGGAACACAAAGTTTCTTTTCTGTTGCAAACTCCATTCCATACATATATATGGGGAGGTATTAGCTCCAACTCGGTTTTACAGTGAAAACTGCAGGAACTTCAAACCGGCACTAGGAAACAGACTGAGAAAGCTGAGAAAAAGTGACTCCTGCAACCCGTTCCCTCGGTGGTAGATGAACGAACGTCTCTGTACCTGCTCAGTTCGGAGAGATAATTGTGTGTGAAAGCCGTTATACATCTAGCTTGTTGGGAACACAAAGTTTCTTTTCAGTTGCAAACTCCATTCCATACATATATACGGAAAGGAACTAGCTCCAACTCGGTTTTACAGTGAAAACTGCAGGAACTTCAAACCGGCACTAGGAAACAGACTGAGAAAGCTGAGAAAAAGTGTCTCCTGCAACAAGTTCCCTTGGTGCTAGATGAACGAACGTCTCTGTACCTGCTCAGTTCTGAGGGATAAGTGTGTGTGAAAGCCGTCCTTCACCTAGCTTGCTGGGAACACAAAGTTTCTTTTCAGTTGCAAACTCCATTCCATACATATAAATGGGGAGGTAATAGCTCCAACCCGGTATTACAGTGAAAACTGCAGGAACTTCCACCGTCACTAGGAAACAGACTGAGAAAGCTGAGAAAAAGTGTCTCCTGCAACCCGTTCCCTCGGTGGTAGATGAACGAACGTCTCTGTACCTGCTCAGTTCTGAGAGATAATTGTGTGTGAAAGCCGTTATACACCTAGCTTGTTGGAACACAAAGATTCTTTTCAGTTGCAAACTCCATTCCATACATATATACGGAAAGGAACTACCTCCAACGCGATTTTACAGTGAAAACTGCAGGAACTTCAAACCGGCACTAGGAAACAGACTGAGAATGCAGAGAAAAATTGTCTCCTGCAACCCGTTCCCTTGGTGCTAGATGAAAGAACGTCTCTCCACTTGCTCAGGTCTGAGAGATAAGTGTGTGTGAAAGCCGTCCTTCACCTAGCTTGCTGGGAACACAATGTTTCTTTTCAGTTGCAAACTCCATTCCATACATATAAATGGGGAGGTACTAGCTCCAACTCGGTATTACAGTGAAAACTACAGAAACTTCAAACCGGCACTAGGAAACAGACTGAGAAAGCAGAGGAAAAGTGTCTCCTGCAACCCGTTCCCTTGGTGCTAGATGAACGAACGTCTCTCCACTTGCTCAGTTCTGAGAGATAAGTGTGTGTGAAAGCCGTGCTTCACCAAGCTTGTTGGGAACACAAAGTTTCTTTTCAGTTGCAAACTCCATTCCATAAATATATATGGGGAGGTACAAGCTCCAACACGGTTTTACAGTGAAAACTGCAGGAACTTCAAACCGGCACTAGGAAACAGACTGAGAAAGCTGAGAAAAAGTGTCTCTTGCAACCCGTTCCCTCGGTGCTAGATGAACGAACGTCTCTGTACCTGCTCAGTTCTGAGAGATAAGTGTGTGTGAAAGCCGTTATACACCTAGCTTGTTGGGAACACAAAGTTTCTTTTCAGTTGCAAACTCCATTCCATACATATATACGGAAAGGAACTAGCTCCAACTCGGTTTTACAGTGAAAACTGCAGGAACTTCAAACCGGCACTAGGAAACAGACTGAGAATGCAGAGAAAAATTGTCTCCTGCACCCCGTTCCCTTGGTGCTTGATGAAAGAACGTCTCTCCACTTCCTCAGGTCTGAGAGATAAGTGTGTGTGAAAGCCGTCCTTCACCTAGCTTGCTGGGAACACAATGTTTCTTTTCAGTTGCAAACTCCATTCCATACATATATATGGGGAGGAACTAGTTCCAACTCGGTTTTACAGTGAAAACTGCAGGAACTTCAAACCGGTACTAGGAAACAGACTGAGAAAGCAGAGAAAAAGTGTCTCCTGCATCCCGTTCCCTTGGTGCTAGATGAACGAACGTCTCTCCACTTGCTCACTTCTGAGAGATAAGTGTGTGTGAAAGCCGTCCTTCACCTAGCTTGTTGGGAACACAAAGTTTCTTTTCTGTTGCAAACTCCATTCCATACATTTATATGGGGAGTTACTAGCTCCAAATCGGTTTTACAGTGAAAACTGCAGGAACTTCCACCGTCACTAGGAAACAGACTGAGAATGCAGAGAAAAAGTGTCTCCTGCAACCCGTTCCCTTGGTGCTAGATAAACGAACGTCTCTCCACTTGCTCAGTTCTGAGAGATAAGTGTGTGTGAAAGCCGTCCTTCACCTAGCTTGCTGGGAACACAAAGTATCTTTTCAGTTGCAAACTCCATTCCATACATATATATGGGGAGTTACATGCTCCAACTCGGTTTTACAGTGAAAACTGCAGGAACTTCAAACCGGCACTAGGAAACAGACTGAGAAAGCTGAGAAAAAGTGTCTCCTGCAACCCGTTCCCTCGGTGCTAGATGAACGAACGTCTCTGTACCTGCTCAGTTCTGAGAGATAAGTGTGTGTGAAAGCCGTTATACACCTAGCTTGTTGGGAACACAAAGTTTCTTTTCAGTTGCAAACTCCATTCCATACATATATACGGAAAGGAACTAGCTCCAACTCGGTTTTACAGTGAAAACTGCAGGAACTTCAAACCGGCACTAGGAAACAGACTGAGAATGCAGAGAAAAATTGTCTCCTGCAACCCGTTCCCTTGGTGCTAGATGAAAGAAAGTCTCTCCACTTGCTCAGTTCTGAGAGATAAGTGTGTGTGAAAGCCGTCCTTCACCTAGCTTGCTGGGAACACAATGTTTCTTTTCAGTTGCAAACTCCATTCCATACATATAAATGGGGAGGTACTACCTCCAACTCGGTATTACAGTGAAAACTGCAGAAACATCAAACCGGCACTAGGAAACATACTGAGAAAGCAGAGGAAAAGTGTCTCCTGCAACCCGTTCCCTTGGTGCTAGATGAATGAACGTCTCTCCACTTGCTCAGTTCTGAGAGAAAAGTGTGTGTGAAAGCCGTGCTTCACCAAGCTTGTTGGGAACACAAAGTTTCTTTTCAGTTGCAAACTCCATTCCATACATATATATGGGGAGGTACTAGCTCCAACTCGGTTTTACAGTGAAAACTGCAGGAACTTCAAACCGGCACTAGGAAACAGACTGAGAATGCAGAGAAATATTGTCTCCTGCAACCCATTCCCTTGGTGCTAGATGAACGAACGTCTCTGTACCTGCTCAGTTCTGAGGGATAAGTGTGTGTGAAAGCCATCCTTCACCTAGCTTGCTGGGAACACAAAGTTTCTTTTCTGTTGCAAACTCCATTCCATACATTTATATGGGGAGTTACTAGCTCCAAATCGGTTTTACAGTGAAAACTGCAGGAACTTCCACCGTCACTAGGAAACAGACTGAGAATGCAGAGAAAAAGTGTCTCCTGCAACCCGTTCTCTTGGTGCTAGATAAACGAACGTCTCTCCACTTGCTCAGTTCTGAGAGATAAGTGTGTGTGAAAGCCGTCCTTCACCTAGCTTGCTGGGAACACAAAGTTTCTTTTCAGTTGCAAACTCCATTCCATACATATATATGGGGAGTTACTAGCTCCAACTCGGTTTTACAGTGAAAAATGCAGGAACTTCAAACCGGCACTAGGAAACAGACTGAGAAAGCTGAGAAAAAGTGTCTCCTGCAACCCGTTCCCTCGGTGCTAGATGAACGAACGTCTCTGTACCTGCTCAGTTCTGAGAGATAAGTGTGTGTGAAAGCCGTACTTCACCTAGCTTTTTGGGAACACAAAGTTTCTTTTCTGTTGCAAACTCCATTCCATACATATATATGGGGAGGTACAAGCTCCAACTCGGTTTTACATGAAAACTGCCGGAACTTCAAACCGGCACTAGGAAACAGACTGAGAAAGCTGAGAAAAAGTGCCTCCTGCAACCCGTTCCCTCGGTGCTAGATGAACGAACGTCTCTGTACCTGCTCAGTTCTGAGAGATAAGTGTGTGTGAAAGCCGTTATACACCTAGCTTGTTGGGAACACAAAGTTTCTTTTCAGTTGCAAACTCCATTCCGTACATATATACGGAAAGGAAAAAGCTCCAACTCGGTTTTACAGTGAAAACTGCAGGAACTTCAAACCGGCACTAGGAAACAGACTGAGAATGCAGAGAAAAAGTGTCTCCTGCAACCCGTTCCCTTGGTGCTAGATGAAAGTACGTCTCTCCACTTCCTCAGGTCTGAGAGATAAGTGTGTGTGAAAGCCGTCCTTCACCTAGCTTGTTGGGAAAACAAAGTTTCTTTTCAGTTGCAAACTCCATTCCATACATATATATGGGGAGGAACTAGTTCCAACTCGGGTTTAGAGTGAAAACTGCAGGAACTTCAAACCGGTACTAGGAAACAGACTGAGAAAGCAGAGAAAAAGTGTCTCCTGCATCCCGTTCCCTTGGTGCTAGATGAACGAACGTCTCTCCACTTGCTCACTTCTGAGAGATAAGTGTGTGTGAAAGCCGTCCTTCACCTAGCTTGTTGGGAACACAAAGTTTCTTTTCTGTTGCAAACTCCATTCCATACATATATATGGGGAGGTATTAGCTCCAACTCGGTTTTACAGTGAAAACTGCAGGAACTTCAAACCGGCACTAGGAAACAGACTGAGAAAGCTGAGAAAAAGTGACTCCTGCAACCCGTTCCCTCGGTGGTAGATGAACGAACGTCTCTGTACCTGCTCAGTTCTGAGAGATAATTGTGTGTGAAAGCCGTTATACATCTAGCTTGTTGGGAACACAAAGTTTCTTTTCAGTTGCAAACTCCATTCCATACATATATACGGAAAGGAACTAGCTCCAACTCGGTTTTACAGTGAAAACTGCAGGAACTTCAAACCGGCACTAGGAAACAGACTGAGAAAGCTGAGAAAAAGTGTCTCCTGCAACAAGTTCCCTTGGTGCTAGATGAACGAACGTCTCTGTACCTGCTCAGTTCTGAGGGATAAGTGTGTGTGAAAGCCGTCCTTCACCTAGCTTGCTGGGAACACAAAGTTTCTTTTCTGTTGCAAACTCCATTCCATACATTTATATGGGGAGTTACTAGCTCCAACTCGTTTTTACAGTGAAAACTGCAGGAACTTCCACCGTCACTAGGAAACAGACTGAGAAAGCTGAGAAAAAGTGTCTCCTGCAACCCGTTCCCTCGGTGGTAGATGAACGAACGTCTCTGTACCTGCTCAGTTCTGAGAGATAATTGTGTGTGAAAGCCGTTATACACCTAGCTTGTTGGAACACAAAGATTCTTTTCAGTTGCAAACTCCATTCCATACATATATACGGAAAGGAACTAGCTCCAACTCGGTTTTACAGTGAAAACTGCAGGAACTTCAAACCGGCACTAGGAAACAGACTGAGAATGCAGAGAAAAATTGTCTCCTGCAACCCGTTCCCTTGGTGCTAGATGAAAGAACGTCTCTCCACTTGCTCAGGTCTGAGAGATAAGTGTGTGTGAAAGCCGTCCTTCACCTAGCTTGCTGGGAACACAATGTTTCTTTTCAGTTGCAAACTCCATTCCATACATATATATGGGGAGGAACTAGTTCCAACTCGGTTTTACAGTGAAAACTGCAGGAACTTCAAACCGGTACTAGGAAACAGACTGAGAAAGCAGAGAAAAAGTGTCTCCTGCATCCCGTTCCCTTGGTGCTAGATGAACGAACGTCTCTCCACTTGCTCACTTCTGAGAGATAAGTGTGTGTGAAAGCCGTCCTTCACCTAGCTTGCTGGGAACACAAAGTTTCTTTTCTGTTGCAAACTCCATTCCATACATTTATATGGGGAGTTACTAGCTCCAAATCGGTTTTACAGTGAAAACTGCAGGAACTTCCACCGTCACTAGGAAACAGACTGAGAATGCAGAGAAAAAGTGTCTCCTGCAACCCGTTCCCTTGGTGCTAGATAAACGAACGTCTCTCCACTTGCTCAGTTCTGAGAGATAAGTGTGTGTGAAGCCGTCCTTCACCTAGCTTGCTGGGAACACAAAGTATCTTTTCAGTTGCAAACTCCATTCCATACATATATATGGGGAGTTACTTGCTCCAACTCGGTTTTACAGTGAAAACTGCAGGAACTTCAAACCGGCACTAGGAAACAGACTGAGAAAGCTGAGAAAAAGTGGCTCCTGCAACCCGTTCCCTCGGTGCTAGATGAACGAACGTCTCTGTACCTGCTCAGTTCTGAGAGATAAGTGTGTGTGAAAGCCGTTATACACCTAGCTTGTTGGGAACACAAAGTTTCTTTTCAGTTGCAAACTCCATTCCATACATATATACGGAAAGGAACTAGCTCCAACTCGGTTTTACAGTGAAAACTGCAGGAACTTCAAACCGGCACTAGGAAACAGACTGAGAATGCAGAGAAAAATTGTCTCCTGCAACCCGTTCCCTTGGTGCTAGATGAAAGAACGTCTCTCCACTTGCTCAGGTCTGAGAGATAAGTGTGTGTGAAAGCCGTCCTTCACCTAGCTTGCTGGGAACACAATGTTTCTTTTCAGTTGCAAACTCCATTCCATACATATAAATGGGGAGGTACTACCTCCAACTCGGTATTACAGTGAAAACTGCAGAAACATCAAACCGGCACTAGGAAACATACTGAGAAAGCAGAGGAAAAGTGTCTCCTGCAACCCGTTCCCTTGGTGCTAGATGAATGAACGTCTCTCCACTTGCTCAGTTCTGAGAGAAAAGTGTGTGTGAAAGCCGTGCTTCACCAAGCTTGTTGGGAACACAAAGTTTCTTTTCAGTTGCAAACTCCATTCCATACATATATATGGGGAGTTACTAGCTCCAACTCGGTTTTACAGTGAAAACTGCAGGAACTTCAAACCGGCACTAGGAAACAGACTGAGAATGCAGAGAAATATTGTCTCCTGCAACCCATTCCCTTGGTGCTAGATGAACGAACGTCTCTGTACCTGCTCAGTTCTGAGGGATAAGTGTGTGTGAAAGCCATCCTTCACCTAGCTTGCTGGGAACACAAAGTTTCTTTTCTGTTGCAAACTCCATTCCATACATTTATATGGGGAGTTACTAGCTCCAAATCGGTTTTACAGTGAAAACTGCAGGAACTTCCACCGTCACTAGGAAACAGACTGAGAATGCAGAGAAAAAGTGTCTCCTGCAACCCGTTCTCTTGGTGCTAGATAAAAGAACGTCTCTCCAGTTGCTCAGTTCTGAGAGATAAGTGTGTGTGAAAGCCGTCCTTCAACTAGCTTGCTGGGAACACAAAGTTTCTTTTCAGTTGCAAACTCCATTCCATACATATATATGGGGAGTTACTAGCTCCAACTCGGTTTTACAGTGAAAAATGCAGGAACTTCAAACCGGCACTAGGAAACAGACTGAGAAAGCTGAGAAAAAGTGACTCCTGCAACCCGTTCCCTCGGTGCTAGATGAACGAACGTCTCTGTACCTGCTCAGTTCTGAGAGATAATTGTGTGTGAAAGCCGTTATACATCTAGCTTGTTGGGAACACAAAGTTTCTTTTCAGTTGCAAACTCCATTCCATACATATATACGGAAAGGAACTAGCTCCAACTCGGTTTTACAGTGAAAACTGCAGGAACTTCAAACCGGCACTAGGAAACAGACTGAGAAAGCTGAGAAAAAGTGTCTCCTGCAACAAGTTCCCTTGGTGCTAGATGAACGAACGTCTCTGTACCTGCTCAGTTCTGAGGGATAAGTGTGTGTGAAAGCCGTCCTTCACCTAGCTTGCTGGGAACACAAAGTTTCTTTTCTGTTGCAAACTCCATTCCATACATTTATATGGGGAGTTACTAGCTCCAACTCGGTTTTACAGTGAAAACTGCAGGAACTTCCACCGTCACTAGGAAACAGACTGAGAAAGCTGAGAAAAAGTGTCTCCTGCAACCCGTTCCCTCGGTGGTAGATGAACGAACGTCTCTGTACCTGCTCAGTTCTGAGAGATAATTGTGTGTGAAAGCCGTTATACACCTAGCTTGTTGGAACACAAAGATTCTTTTCAGTTGCAAACTCCATTCCATACATATATACGGAAAGGAACTAGCTCCAACTCGGTTTTACAGTGAAAACTGCAGGAACTTCCAACCGGCACTAGGAAACAGACTGAGAATGCAGAGAAAAATTGTCTCCTGCAACCCGTTCCCTTGGTGCTAGATGAAAGAACGTCTCTCCACTTGCTCAGGTCTGAGAGATAAGTGTGTGTGAAAGCCGTCCTTCACCTAGCTTGCTGGGAACACAATGTTTCTTTTCAGTTGCAAACTCCATTCCATACATATAAATGGGGAGGTACTAGCTCCAACTCGGTATTACAGTGAAAACTACAGAAACTTCAAACCGGCACTAGGAAACAGACTGAGAAAGCAGAGGAAAAGTGTCTCCTGCAACCCGTTCCCTTGGTGCTAGATGAACGAACGTCTCTCCACTTGCTCAGTTCTGAGAGATAAGTGTGTGTGAAAGCCGTGCTTCACCAAGTTTGTTGGGAACACAAAGTTTCTTTTCAGTTGCAAACTCCATTCCATACATATATATGGGGAGGTACAAGCTCCAACTCGGTTTTACAGTGAAAACTGCAGGAACTTCAAACCGGCACTAGGAAACAGACTGAGAAAGCTGAGAAAAAGTGTCTCCTGCAACCCGTTCCCTCGGTGCTAGATGAACGAACGTCTCTGTACCTGCTCAGTTCTGAGAGATAAGTGTGTGTGAAAGCCGTTATACACCTAGCTTGTTGGGAACACAAAGTTTCTTTTCAGTTGCAAACTCCATTCCATACATATATACGGAAAGGAACTAGCTCCAACTCGGTTTTACAGTGAAAACTGCAGGAACTTCAATCCGGCACTAGGAAACAGACTGAGAATGCAGAGAAAAATTGTCTCCTGCAACCCGTTCCCTTGGTGCTTGATGAAAGAACGTCTCTCCACTTCCTCAGGTCTGAGAGATAAGTGTGTGTGAAAGCCGTCCTTCACCTAGCTTGCTGGGAACACAATGTTTCTTTTCAGTTGCAAACTCCATTCCATACATATATATGGGGAGGAACTAGTTCCAACTCGGTTTTACAGTGAAAACTGCAGGAACTTCAAACCGGTACTAGGAAACAGACTGAGAAAGCAGAGAAAAAGTGTCTCCTGCATCCCGTTCCCTTGGTGCTAGATGAACGAACGTCTCTCCACTTGCTCACTTCTGAGAGATAAGTGTGTGTGAAAGCCGTCCTTCACCTAGCTTGTTGGGAACACAAAGTTTCTTTTCTGTTGCAAACTCCATTCCATACATATATATGGGGAGGTATTAGCTCCAACTCGGTTTTACAGTGAAAACTGCAGGAACTTCAAACCGGCACTAGGAAACAGACTGAGAAAGCTGAGAAAAAGTGACTCCTGCAACCCGTTCCCTCGGTGGTAGATGAACGAACGTCTCTGTACCTGCTCAGTTCTGAGAGATAATTGTGTGTGAAAGCCGTTATACATCTAGCTTGTTGGGAACACAAAGTTTCTTTTCAGTTGCAAACTCCATTCCATACATATATACGGAAAGGAACTAGCTCCAACTCGGTTTTACAGTGAAAACTGCAGGAACTTCAAACCGGCACTAGGAAACAGACTGAGAAAGCTGAGAAAAAGTGTCTCCTGCAACAAGTTCCCTTGGTGCTAGATGAACGAACGTCTCTGTACCTGCTCAGTTCTGAGGGATAAGTGTGTGTGAAAGCCGTCCTTCACCTAGCTTGCTGGGAACACAAAGTTTCTTTTCTGTTGCAAACTCCATTCCATACATTTATATGGGGAGTTACTAGCTCCAACTCGGTTTTACAGTGAAAACTGCAGGAACTTCCACCGTCACTAGGAAACAGACTGAGAAAGCTGAGAAAAAGTGTCTCCTGCAACCCGTTCCCTCGGTGGTAGATGAACGAACGTCTCTGTACCTGCTCAGTTCTGAGAGATAATTGTGTGTGAAAGCCGTTATACACCTAGCTTGTTGGAACACAAAGATTCTTTTCAGTTGCAAACTCCATTCCATACATATATACGGAAAGGAACTAGCTCCAACTCGGTTTTACAGTGAAAACTGCAGGAACTTCCAACCGGCACTAGGAAACAGACTGAGAATGCAGAGAAAAATTGTCTCCTGCAACCCGTTCCCTTGGTGCTAGATGAAAGAACGTCTCTCCACTTGCTCAGGTCTGAGAGATAAGTGTGTGTGAAAGCCGTCCTTCACCTAGCTTGCTGGGAACACAATGTTTCTTTTCAGTTGCAAACTCCATTCCATACATATAAATGGGGAGGTACTAGCTCCAACTCGGTATTACAGTGAAAACTACAGAAACTTCAAACCGGCACTAGGAAACAGACTGAGAAAGCAGAGGAAAAGTGTCTCCTGCAACCCGTTCCCTTGGTGCTAGATGAACGAACGTCTCTCCACTTGCTCAGTTCTGAGAGATAAGTGTGTGTGAAAGCCGTGCTTCACCAAGTTTGTTGGGAACACAAAGTTTCTTTTCAGTTGCAAACTCCATTCCATACATATATATGGGGAGGTACAAGCTCCAACTCGGTTTTACAGTGAAAACTGCAGGAACTTCAAACCGGCACTAGGAAACAGACTGAGAAAGCTGAGAAAAAGTGTCTCCTGCAACCCGTTCCCTCGGTGCTAGATGAACGAACGTCTCTGTACCTGCTCAGTTCTGAGAGATAAGTGTGTGTGAAAGCCGTTATACACCTAGCTTGTTGGGAACAGAAAGTTTCTTTTCAGTTGCAAACTCCATTCCATACATATATACGGAAAGGAACTAGCTCCAACTCGGTTTTACAGTGAAAACTGCAGGAACTTCAATCCGGCACTAGGAAACAGACTGAGAATGCAGAGAAAAATTGTCTCCTGCAACCCGTTCCCTTGGTGCTTGATGAAAGAACGTCTCTCCACTTCCTCAGGTCTGAGAGATAAGTGTGTGTGAAAGCCGTCCTTCACCTAGCTTGCTGGGAACACAATGTTTCTTTTCAGTTGCAAACTCCATTCCATACATATATATGGGGAGGAACTAGTTCCAACTCGGTTTTACAGTGAAAACTGCAGGAACTTCAAACCGGTACTAGGAAACAGACTGAGAAAGCAGAGAAAAAGTGTCTCCTGCATCCCGTTCCCTTGGTGCTAGATGAACGAACGTCTCTCCACTTGCTCACTTCTGAGAGATAAGTGTGTGTGAAAGCCGTCCTTCACCTAGCTTGCTGGGAACACAAAGTTTCTTTTCTGTTGCAAACTCCATTCCATACATTTATATGGGGAGTTACTAGCTCCAAATCGGTTTTACAGTGAAAACTGCAGGAACTTCCACCGTCACTAAGAAACAGACTGAGAATGCAGAGAAAAAGTGTCTCCTGCAACCCGTTCCCTTGGTGCTAGATAAACGAACGTCTCTCCACTTGCTCAGTTCTGAGAGATAAGTGTGTGTGAAAGCCGTCCTTCACCTAGCTTGCTGGGAACACAAAGTATCTTTTCAGTTGCAAACTCCATTCCATACATATATATGGGGAGTTACTTGCTCCAACTCGGTTTTACAGTGAAAACTGCAGGAACTTCAAACCGGCACTAGGAAACAGACTGAGAAAGCTGAGAAAAAGTGTCTCCTGCAACCCGTTCCCTCGGTGCTAGATGAACGAACGTCTCTGTACCTGCTCAGTTCTGAGAGATAAGTGTGTGTGAAAGCCGTTATACACCTAGCTTGTTGGGAACACAAAGTTTCTTTTCAGTTGCAAACTCCATTCCATACATATATACGGAAAGGAACTAGCTCCAACTCGGTTTTACAGTGAAAACTGCAGGAACTTCAAACCGGCACTAGGAAACAGACTGAGAATGCAGAGAAAAATTGTCTCCTGCAACCCGTTCCCTTGGTGCTAGATGAAAGAACGTCTCTCCACTTGCTCAGGTCTGAGAGATAAGTGTGTGTGAAAGCCGTCCTTCACCTAGCTTGCTGGGAACACAATGTTTCTTTTCAGTTGCAAACTCCATTCCATACATATAAATGGGGAGGTACTACCTCCAAATCGGTATTACAGTGAAAACTGCAGAAACATCAAACCGGCACTAGGAAACATACTGAGAAAGCAGAGGAAAAGTGTCTCCTGCAACCCGTTCCCTTGGTGCTAGATGAATGAACGTCTCTCCACTTGCTCAGTTCTGAGAGAAAAGTGTGTGTGAAAGCCGTGCTTCACCAAGCTTGTTGGGAACACAAAGTTTCTTTTCAGTTGCAAACTCCATTCCATACATATATATGGGGAGGTACTAGCTCCAACTCGGTTTTACAGTGAAAACTGCAGGAACTTCAAACCGGCACTAGGAAACAGACTGAGAATGCAGAGAAATATTGGCTCCTGCAACCCATTCCCTTGGTGCTAGATGAACGAACGTCTCTGTACCTGCTCAGTTCTGAGGGATAAGTGTGTGTGAAAGCCATCCTTCACCTAGCTTGCTGGGAACACAAAGTTTCTTTTCTGTTGCAAACTCCATTCCATACATTTATATGGGGAGTTACTAGCTCCAAATCGGTTTTACAGTGAAAACTGCAGGAACTTCCACCGTCACTAGGAAACAGACTGAGAATGCAGAGAAAAAGTGTCTCCTGCAACCCGTTCTCTTGGTGCTAGATAAACGAACGTCTCTCCACTTGCTCAGTTCTGAGAGATAAGTGTGTGTGAAAGCCGTGCTTCACCAAGCTTGTTGGGAACACAAAGTTTCATTTCTGTTGCAAACTCCATTCCATACATATATATGGGGAGGTACAAGCTCCAACTCGGTTTTACAGTGAAAACTGCAGGAACTTCAAACCGGCACTAGGAAACAGACTGAGAAAGCTGAGAAAAAGTGTCTCCTGCAACCCGTTCCCTCGGTGCTAGATGAACGAACGTCTCTGTACCTGCTCAGTTCTGAGAGATAAGTGTGTGTGAAAGCCGTTATACACCTAGCTTGTTGGGAACACAAAGTTTCTTTTCAGTTGCAAACTCCATTCCATACATATATACGGAAAGGAACTAGCTCCAACTCGGTTTTACAGTGAAAACTGCAGGAACTTCAAACCGGCACTAGGAAACAGACTGAGAATGCAGAGAAAAATTGTGTCCTGCAACCCGTTCCCTTGGTGCTAGATGAAAGAACGTCTCTCCAATTGCTCAGGTCTGAGAGATAAGTGTGTGTGAAAGCCGTCCTTCACCTAGCTTGCTGGGAACACAATGTTTCTTTTCAGTTGCAAACTCCATTCCATACATATAAATGGGGAGGTACTACCTCCAACTCGGTATTACAGTGAAAACTGCAGAAACATCAAACCGGCACTAGGAAACATACTGAGAAAGCAGAGGAAAAGTGTCTCCTGCAACCCGTTCCCTTGGTGCTAGATGAACGAACGTCTCTCCACTTGCTCAGTTCTGAGAGAAAAGTGTGTGTGAAAGCCGTGCTTCACCAAGCTTGTTGGGAACACAAAGTTTCTTTTCAGTTGCAAACTCCATTCCATACATATATATGGGGAGGTACTAGCTCCAACTCGGTTTTACAGTGAAAACTGCAGGAACTTCAAACCGGCACTAGGAAACAGACTGAGAATGCAGAGAAAAATTGTCTCCTGCAACCCATTCCCTTGGTGCTAGATGAACGAACGTCTCTGTACCTGCTCAGTTCTGAGGGATAAGTGTGTGTGAAAGCCGTCCTTCACCTAGCTTGCTGGGAACACAAAGTTTCTTTTCTGTTGCAAACTCCATTCCATACATTTATATGGGGAGTTACTAGCTCCAAATCGGTTTTACAGTGAAAACTGCAGGAACTTCCACCGTCACTAGGAAACAGACTGAGAATGCAGAGAAAAAGTGTCTCCTGCAACCCGTTCCCTTGGTGCTAGATAAACGAACGTCTCTCTACTTGCTCAGTTCTGAGAGATAAGTGTGTGTGAAAGCCGTCCTTCACCTAGCTTGCTGGGAACACAAAGTTTCTTTTCAGTTGCAAACTCCATTCCATACATATATATGGGGAGTTACTAGCTCCAACTCGGTTTTACAGTGAAAAATGCAGGAACTTCAAACCGGCACTAGGAAACAGACTGAGAAAGCTGAGAAAAAGTGTCTCCTGCAACCCGTTCCCTCGGTGCTAGATGAACGAACGTCTCTGTACCTGCTCAGTTCTGAGAGATAAGTGTGTGTGAAAGCCGTTATACACCTAGCTTGTTGGGAACACAAAGTTTCTTTTCAGTTGCAAACTCCATTCCATACATATATACGGAAAGGAACTAGCTCCAACTCGGTTTTACAGTGAAAACTGCAGGAACTTCAAACCGGCACTAGGAAACAGACTGAGAATGCAGAGAAAAATTGTCTCCTGCAACCCGTTCCCTTGGTGCTAGATGAAAGAACGTCTCTCCACTTGCTCAGGTCTGAGAGATAAGTGTGTGTGAAAGCCGTCCTTCACCTAGCTTGCTGGAAACACAATGTTTCTTTTCAGTTGCAAACTCCATTCCATACATATAAATGGGGAGGTACTACCTCCAACTCGGTATTACAGTGAAAACTGCAGAAACATCAAACCGGCACTAGGAAACATACTGAGAAAGCAGAGGAAAAGTGTCTCCTGCAACCCGTTCCCTTGGTGCTAGATGAACGAACGTCTCTCCACTTGCTCAGTTCTGAGAGAAAAGTGTGTGTGAAAGCCGTGCTTCACCAAGCTTGTTGGGAACACAAAGTTTCTTTTCAGTTGCAAACTCCATTCCATACATATATATGGGGAGGTACTAGCTCCAACTCGGTTTTACAGTGAAAACTGCAGGAACTTCAAACCGGCACTAGGAAACAGACTGAGAATGCAGAGAAAAATTGTCTCCTGCAACCCATTCCCTTGGTGCTAGATGAACGAACGTCTCTGTACCTGCTCAGTTCTGAGGGATAAGTGTGTGTGAAAGCCGTCCTTCACCTAGCTTGCTGGGAACACAAAGTTTCTTTTCTGTTGCAAACTCCATTCCATACATTTATATGGGGAGTTACTAGCTCCAAATCGGTTTTACAGTGAAAACTGCAGGAACTTCCACCGTCACTAGGAAACAGACTGAGAATGCAGAGAAAAAGTGTCTCCTGCAACCCGTTCCCTTGGTGCTAGATAAACGAACGTCTCTCTACTTGCTCAGTTCTGAGAGATAAGTGTGTGTGAAAGCCGTCCTTCACCTAGCTTGCTGGGAACACAAAGTTTCTTTTCAGTTGCAAACTCCATTCCATACATATATATGGGGAGTTACTAGCTCCAACTCGGTTTTACAGTGAAAAATGCAGGAACTTCAAACCGGCACTAGGAAACAGACTGAGAAAGCTGAGAAAAAGTGTCTCCTGCAACCCGTTCCCTCGGTGCTAGATGAACGAACGTCTCTGTACCTGCTCAGTTCTGAGAGATAAGTGTGTGTGAAAGCCGTTATACACCTAGCTTGTTGGGAACACAAAGTTTCTTTTCAGTTGCAAACTCCATTCCATACATATATACGGAAAGGAACTAGCTCCAACTCGGTTTTACAGTGAAAACTGCAGGAACTTCAAACCGGCACTAGGAAACATACTGAGAATGCAGAGAAAAATTGTCTCCTGCAACCCGTTCCCTTGGTGCTAGATGAAAGAACGTCTCTCCACTTGCTCAGGTCTGAGAGATAAGTGTGTGTGAAAGCCGTCCTTCACCTAGCTTGCTGGGAACACAATGTTTCTTTTCAGTTGCAAACTCCATTCCATACATATAAATGGGGAGGTACTACCTCCAACTCGGTATTACAGTGAAAACTGCAGAAACATCAAACCGGCACTAGGAAACATACTGAGAAAGCAGAGGAAAAGTGTCTCCTGCAACCCGTTCCTTTGGTGCTAGATGAACGAACGTCTCTCCACTTGCTCAGTTCTGAGAGAAAAGTGTGTGTGAAAGCCGTGCTTCACCAAGCTTGTTGGGAACACAAAGTTTCTTTTCAGTTGCAAACTCCATTCCATACATATATATGGGGAGGTACTAGCTCCAACTCGGTTTTACAGTGAAAACTGCAGGAACTTCAAACCGGCACTAGGAAACAGACTGAGAATGCAGAGAAAAATTGTCTCCTGCAACCCATTCCCTTGGTGCTAGATGAACGAACGTCTCTGTACCTGCTCAGTTCTGAGGGATAAGTGTGTGTGAAAGCCATTCTTCACCTAGCTTGCTGGGAACACAAAGTTTCTTTTCTGTTGCAAACTCCATTCCATACATTTATATGGGGAGTTACTAGCTCCAAATCGGTTTTACAGTGAAAACTGCAGGAACTTCCACCATCACTAGGAAACAGACTGAGAATGCAGAGAAAAAGTGTCTCCTGCAACCCGTTCCCTTGGTGCTAGATAAACGAACGTCTCTCTACTTGCTCAGTTCTGAGAGATAAGTGTGTGTGAAAGCCGTCCTTCACCTAGCTTGCTGGGAACACAAAGTTTCTTTTCAGTTGCAAACTCCATTCCATACATATATATGGGGAGTTACTAGCTCCAACTCGGTTTTACAGTGAAAAATGCAGGAACTTCAAACCGGCACTAGGAAACAGACTGAGAAAGCTGAGAAAAAGTGTCTCCTGCAACCCGTTCCCTCGGTGCTAGATGAACGAACGTCTCTGTACCTGCTCAGTTCTGAGAGATAAGTGTGTGTGAAAGCCGTTATACACCTAGCTTGTTGGGAACACAAAGTTTCTTTTCAGTTGCAAACTCCATTCCATACATATATACGGAAAGGAACTAGCTCCAACTCGGTTTTACAGTGAAAACTGCAGGAACTTCCAACCGGCACTAGGAAACAGACTGAGAATGCAGAGAAAAATTGTCTCCTGCAACCCGTTCCCTTGGTGCTAGATGAAAGAACGTCTCTCCACTTGCTCAGGTCTGAGAGATAAGTGTGTGTGAAAGCCGTCCTTCACCTAGCTTGCTGCGAACACAATGTTTCTTTTCAGTTGCAAACTCCATTCCATACATATAAATGGGGAGGTACTACCTCCAACTCGGTATTACAGTGAAAACTGCAGAAACATCAAACCGGCACTAGGAAACAGACTGAGAAAGCAGAGGAAAAGTGTCTCGTGCAACCCGTTCCCTTGGTGCTAGATGAACGAACGTCTCTCCACTTGCTCAGTTCTGAGAGAAAAGTGTGTTTGAAAGCCGTGCTTCACCAAGCTTGTTGGGAACACAAAGTTTCTTTTCAGTTGCAAACTCCATTCCATACATATATATGGGGAGGTACTAGCTCCAACTCGGTTTTACAGTGAAAACTGCAGGAACTTCAAACCGGCACTAGGAAACAGACTGAGAATGCAGAGAAAAATTGTCTCCTGCAACCCATTCCCTTGGTGCTAGATGAACGAACGTCTCTGTACCTGCTCAGTTCTGAGGGATAAGTGTGTGTGAAAGCCATCCTTCACCTAGCTTGCTGGGAACACAAAGTTTCTTTTCTGTTGCAAACTCCATTCCATACATTTATATGGGGAGTTACTAGCTCCAAATCGGTTTTACAGTGAAAACTGCAGGAACTTCCACCGTCACTAGGAAACAGACTGAGAATGCAGAGAAATAGTGTCTCCTGCAACCCGTTCCCTTGGTGCTAGATAAACGAACGTCTCTCCACTTGCTCAGTTCTGAGAGATATTTGTGTGTGAAAGCCGTCCTTCATCTAGCTTGCTGGGAACACAAAGTTTCTTTTCAGTTGCAAACTCCATTCCATACATATATATGGGGAGTTACTAGCTCCAACTCGGTTTTACAGTGAAAAATGCAGGAACTTCAAACCGGCACTAGGAAACAGACTGAGAAAGCTGAGAAAAAGTGTCTCCTGCAACCCGTTCCCTCGGTGCTAGATGAACGAACGTCTCTGTACCTGCTCAGTTCTGAGAGATAAGTGTGTGTGAAAGCCGTCCTTCACCTAGCTTGTTGGGAACACAAAGTTTCTTTTCAGTTGCAAACTCCATTCCATACATATATATGGGGAGGTACAAGCTCCAACTCGGTTTTACAGTGATAACTGCAGGAACTTCAAACCGGCACTAGGAAACAGACTGAGAATGCAGAGAAAAATTGTCTCCTGCAACCCGTTCCCTTGGTGCTAGATGAAATAACGTCTCTCCACTTGCTCAGGTCTGAGAGATAAGTGTGTGTGAAAGCCGTCCTTCACCTAGCTTGCTGGGAACACAATGTTTCTTTTCAGTTGCAAACTCCATTCCATACATATAAATGGGGAGGTACTAGCTCCAACTCGGTATTACAGTGAAAACTACAGAAACTTCAAACCGGCACTAGGAAACAGACTGAGAAAGCAGAGGAAAAGTGTCTCCTGCAACCCGTTCCCTTGGTGCTAGATGAACGAACGTCTCTCCACTTGCTCAGTTCTGAGAGATAAGTGTGTGTGAAAGCCGTGCTTCACCAAGCTTGTTGGGAACACAAAGTTTCTTTTCAGTTGCAAACTCCATTCCATACATATATATGGGGAGGTACTAGCTCCAACTCGGTTTTACAGTGAAAACTGCAGGAACTTCAAACCGGCACTAGGAAACAGACTGAGAAAGCTGAGAAAAAATGTCTCCTGCAACCCGTTATCTTGGTGCTAGATGAACGAACGTCTCTGTACCTGCTCAGTTCTGAGGGATAAATGTGTGTGAAAGCCGTCCTTAACCTATCTTGCTGGGAACACAAAGTTTCTTTTCTGTTGCAAACTCCATTCCATACATTTATATGGGGAGTTACAAGCTCCAACTCAGTTTTACAGTGAAAACTGCAGGAACTTCCACCGTCACTAGGAAACAGACTGAGAATGCAGAGAAAAAGTGTCTCCTGCATCCGGTTCCCTTGGTGCTAGATAAACGAACGTCTCTCCACTTGCTCAGTTATGAGAGATAATTGTGTGTGAAAGCCGTCCTTCACCTAGCTTGCTGGGAACACAAAGTTTCTTTTCAGTTGCAAACTCCATTCCATACATATATATGGGGAGATACTAGCTCCAACCCGGTTTTACAGTGAAAACTGCAGGAACTTCAAACCGGCACTAGGAAACAGACTGAGAAAGCTGAGAAAAAGTGTTTCCTGCAACTCGTTCCCTCGGTACTAGATGAACGAACGTCTCTGTACCTGCTCAGTTCTGAGAGATAAGTGTGTTTGAAAGCCGTTATACACCTAGCTTGTTGGGAACACAAAGTTTCTTTTCAGTTGCAAACTCCATTCCATACATATATACGGAAAGGATCTAGCTCCAACTCGATTTTACAGTGAAAACTGCAGGAACTTCAAACCGGCACTAGGAAACAGACTGAGAATGCAGAGAAAAATTGTCTCCTGCAACCCGTTCCCTTGGTGCTAGATGAAAGATCGTCTCTCCACTTGCTCAGGTCTGAGAGATAAGTGTGTGTGAAAGCCGTCCTTCACCTAGCTTGCTGGGAACACAATGTTTCTTTTCAGTTGCAAACTCCATTCCATACATATAAATGGGGAGGTACTAGCTCCAACTCGGTATTACAGTGAAAACTGCAGAAACTTCAAACCAGCACTAGGAAACAGACTGAGAAAGCAGAGGAAAAGTGTCTCCTGCAACCCGTTCCCTTGGTGCTAGATGAACGAACGTCTCTCCACTTGCTCAGTTCTGAGAGATAAATGTGTGTGAAAGCCGTGCTTCACCAAGCTTGTTGGGAACACAAAGTTTCTTTTCAGTTGCAAACTCCATTCCATACATTTATATGGGGAGGTACTAGCTCCAACTCGGTTTTACAGTGAAAACTGCAGGAAATTCAAACCGGCACTAGGAAACAGACTGAGAAAGCTGAGAAAAAGTGTCTCCTGCAACCCGTTCCCTTGGTGCTAGATGAACGAACGTCTCTGTACCTGCTCATTTCTGAGGGATAAGTGTGTGTGAAAGCCGTCCTTCACCTAGCTTGTGGGGAACACAAAGTTTCTTTTCTGTTGCAAACTCCATTCCATACAAATATATGGGGAGTTACTAGCTCCAACTCGGTTTTACAGTGAAAACTGCAGGAACTTCAAACCGTCACTAGGAAACAGACTGAGAAAGCTGAGAAAAAGTGTCTCCTGCAACCCGTTCCCTCGGTGCTAGTTGAACGAACGTCTCTGTACCTGCTCAGTTCTGAGGGATAAGTGTGTGTGAAAGCCGTCCTTCATCTAGCTTGTTGGGAACACAAAGTTTCTTTTCTGTTGCAAACTCCATTCCATACATATATATGGGGAGGTACTAGCTCCAACTCAGTTTTACAGTTAAAACTGCGGGAACTCAAACCGGCACTAGGAAACAGACTGAGGAAGCTGAGAAAAAGTGTCTCCTGCAACCCGTTCCCTCGGTGCTAGATGAACGAACGTCTCTGTACCTGCTCAGTTCTGAGGGATATGTGTGTGTGAAAGCCGTCCTTCACCTAGCTTGTTGGGAACACAAAGTTTCTTTTCTGTTGCAAACTCCATTCCATACAAATATATGGGGAGTTACTAGCTCCAAATCGGTTTTACAGTGAAAACTGCAGGAAATTCCACCGTCACTAGGAAACAGACTGAGAATGCAGAGAAAAAGTGTCTCCTGCATCCGGTTCCCTTGGTGCTAGATAAACGAACGTCTCTCCACTTGCTCAGTTATGAGAGATAATTGTGTGTGAAAGCCGTCCTTCACCTAGCTTGCTGGGAACACAAAGTTTCTTTTCAGTTGCAAACTCCATTCCATACATATATATGGGGAGATACTAGCTCCAACCCGGTTTTACAGTGAAAACTGCAGGAACTTCAAACCGGCACTAGGAAACAGACTGAGAAAGCTGAGAAAAAGTGTTTCCTGCAACTCGTTCCCTCGGTACTAGATGAACGAACGTCTCTGTACCTGCTCAGTTCTGAGAGATAAGTGTGTTTGAAAGCCGTTATACACCTAGCTTGTTGGGAACACAAAGTTTCTTTTCAGTTGCAAACTCCATTCCATACATATATACGGAAAGGATCTAGCTCCAACTCGATTTTACAGTGAAAACTGCAGGAACTTCAAACCGGCACTAGGAGACAGACTGAGAATGCAGAGAAAAATTGTCTCCTGCAACCCGTTCCCTTGGTGCTAGATGAAAGATCGTCTCTCCACTTGCTCAGGTCTGAGAGATAAGTGTGTGTGAAAGCCGTCCTTCACCTAGCTTGCTGGGAACACAATGTTTCTTTTCAGTTGCAAACTCCATTCCATACATATAAATGGGGAGGTACTAGCTCCAACTCGGTATTACAGTGAAAACTGCAGAAACTTCAAACCAGCACTAGGAAACAGACTGAGAAAGCAGAGGAAAAGTGTCTCCTGCAACCCGTTCCCTTGGTGCTAGATGAACGAACGTCTCTCCACTTGCTCAGTTCTGAGAGATAAATGTGTGTGAAAGCCGTGCTTCACCAAGCTTGTTGGGAACACAAAGTTTCTTTTCAGTTGCAAACTCCATTCCATACATTTATATGGGGAGGTACTAGCTCCAACTCGGTTTTACAGTGAAAACTGCAGGAAATTCAAACCGGCACTAGGAAACAGACTGAGAAAGCTGAGAAAAAGTGTCTCCTGCAACCCGTTCCCTTGGTGCTAGATGAACGAACGTCTCTGTACCTGCTCATTTCTGAGGGATAAGTGTGTGTGAAAGCCGTCCTTCACCTAGATTGTGGGGAACACAAAGTTTCTTTTCTGTTGCAAACTCCATTCCATACAAATATATGGGGAGTTACTAGCTCCAACTCGGTTTTACAGTGAAAACTGCAGGAACTTCAAACCGTCACTAGGAAACAGACTGAGAAAGCTGAGAAAAAGTGTCTCCTGCAACCCGTTCCCTCGGTGCTAGTTGAACGAACGTCTCTGTACCTGCTCAGTTCTGAGGGATAAGTGTGTGTGAAAGCCGTCCTTCATCTAGCTTGTTGGGAACACAAAGTTTCTTTTCTGTTGCAAACTCCATTCCATACATATATATGGGGAGGTACTAGCTCCAACTCAGTTTTACTGTTAAAACTGCGGGAACTCAAACCGGCACTAGGAAACAGACTGAGGAAGCTGAGAAAAAGTGTCTCCTGCAACCCGTTCCCTCGGTGCTAGATGAACGAACGTCTCTGTACCTGCTCAGTTCTGAGGGATATGTGTGTGTGAAAGCCGTCCTTCACCTAGCTTGTTGGGAACACAAAGTTTCTTTTCTGTTGCAAACTCCATTCCATACAAATATATGGGGAGTTACTAGCTCCAAATCGGTTTTACAGTGAAAACTGCAGGAAATTCCACCGTCACTAGGAAACAGACTGAGAATGCAGAGAAAAAGTGTCTCCTGCAACCCGTTCCCTTGGTGCTAGATAAACGAACGTCTCTCCACTTGCTCAGTTCTGAGAGATAAGTGTGTGTGAAAGCCGTCCTTCACTTATCTTTCTGGGAACACAAAGTTTCTTTTCAGTTGCAAACTCCATTCCATACATATATATGGGGAGGTACTAGCTCCAACTCGGTTTTACAGTGAAAACGGCAGGAACTTCAAACCGGCACTTGGAAACAGACTGAGAAAACAGAGAAAAAGTGTCTCCTGCAACCCGTTCCCTTGGTGCTAGATGAACGAACGTCTCTGTACCTGCTCAGTTCTGAGGGATAAGTGTATGTGAAAGCCGTCCTTCACCTAGCTTGTTGGGAACACAAAGTTTCTTTTCTGTTGCAAACTCCATTCCATACAAATATATAGGGAGTTACTAGCTCCAACTCGGTTTTACAGTGAAAACTGCGGGAAATTTAAACCGGCAGTAGGAAACAGACTGAGAAAGCTGAGAAAAAGTGTCTCCTGCAACCCGTTCCATCGGTGCTAGATGAACGAACGTCTCTGTACCTGCTCAGTTCTGAGAGATAAGTGTGTGTGAAAGCCGTCCTTCACCTAGCTTGTTGGGAACACAAAGTTTCTTTTCAGTTGCAAACTCCATTCCATACATATATACGGGAAGGAACTAGTTCCAACTCGGTTTTACAGTGAAAACTGCAGGAACTTCAAACCGGCACTAGGAAACAGACTGAGAATGCAGAGAAAAAGTGTCTCCTGCAACCCGTTCCCTTGGTGCTAGATGAACGAACGTCTCTCCACTTGTTCAGTTCTGAGAGATAAGTGTGTGTGAAAGCCGTACTTCACCTAGCTTGTAGGGAACACAAAGTTTCTTTTCAGTTGCAAACTCCATTCCAAATATATATACGGAAAGGAACTAGCTCCAACTCGGTTTTACAGTGAAAACTGCAGGAACTTCCAACCGGCACTAGGAAACAGACTGAGAAAGCAGAGAAAAAGTGTCTCCTGCAACCCGTTCCCTCGGTGTTAGATGAACGAACGTCTCTGTACCTGCTCAGTTCTGAGAGATAATTGTGTGTGAAAGCCGTTATACACCTATCTTGTTGGGAACACAAAGTTTCTTTTCAGTTGCAAACTCCATTCCATACATATATACGGAAAGGAACTAGCTCCAACACGGTTTTACAGTGAAAACTGCAGGAACTTCAAACCGGCACTAGGTAACAGACTGAGAATGCAGAGAAAAATTGTCTCCTGCAACCCGTTCCCTTGGTGCTAGATGAAAGAACGTCTCTCCACTTCCTCAGGTCTGAGAGATAAGTGTGTGTGAAAGCCGTGCTTCACCAAGCTTGTTGGGAACACAAAGTTTCTTTTCAGTTGCAAAATCCATTCCATACATTTATATGGGGAGGTACTAGCTCCAACTCGATTTTACAGTGAAAACTGCAGGAACTTCAAACCGGCACTAGGAAACAGACTGAGAAAGCTGAGAAAAAGTGTCTCCTGCAACCCGTTCCCTTGGTGCTAGTTGAACGAACGTCTCTGTACCTGCTCAGTTCTGAGGGATAAGTGTTTGTGAAAGCCGTCCTTCATCTAGCTTGTTGGGAACACAAAGTTTCTTTTCTGTTGCAAACTCCATTCCATACATATATATGGGGAGGTACTAGCTCCAACTCGGATTTACAGTGAAAACTGCGGGAACTTCAAACCGGCACTAGGAAACAGACTGAGAAAGCTGAGAAAAAGTGTCTCCTGCAACCCGTTCCCTCGGTGCTAGATGAACGAACGTCTCTGTACCTGCTCAGTTCTGAGGGATAAGTGTGTGTGAAAGCCGTCCTTCACCTAGCTTGTTGGGAACACAAAGTTTCTTTTCTGTTGCAAACTCCATTCCATACAAATATATGGGGAGTTACTATCTCCAAATCGGTTTTACAGTGAAAACTGCAGGAACTTCCACCGTCACTAGGAAACAGACTGAGAATGCAGAGAAAAAGTGTCTCCTGCAACCCGTTCCCTTGGTGCTAGATAAACGAACGTCTCTCCACTTGCTCAGTTCTGAGAGATAAGTGTGTGTGAAAGCCGTCCTTCACTTAGCTTGCTGGGAACACAAAGTTTCTTTTCTGTTGCAAACTCCATTCCATACAAATATATGGGGAGTTACTAGCTCCAACTCGGTTTTACAGTGAAAAATGCAGGAACTTCCAACCGGCACTAGGAAACAGACTGAGAAAGCAGAGAAAAAGTGTCTCCTGCAACCCGTTCCCTCGGTGTTAGATGAACGAACGTCTCTGTACCTGCTCAGTTCTGAGAGATAATTGTGTGTGAAAGCCGTTATACACCTATCTTGTTGGGAACACAAAGTTTCTTTTCAGTTGCAAACTCCATTCCATACATATATACGGAAAGGAACTAGCTCCAACTCGGTTTTACAGTGAAAACTGCAGGAACTTCAAACCGGCACTAGGTAACAGACTGAGAATGCAGAGAAAAATTGTCTCCTGCAACCCGTTCCCTTGGTGCTAGATGAAAGAACGTCTCTCCACTTCCTCAGGTCTGAGAGATAAGTGTGTGTGAAAGCCGTCCTTCACCTAGCTTGCTGGGAACACAAAGTTTCTTTTCAGTTGCAAACTCCATTCCATACATATAAATGGGGAGGTACTAGCTCCAACTCGGTATTACAGTGAAAACTGCAGAAACTTCAAACCGGCACTAGGAAACAGACTGAGAAAGCAGAGAAAAAGTGTCTCCTGCAACCCGTTCCCTCGGTGCTAGATGAACGAACGTCTCTGTACCTGCTCAGTTCTGAGGGATAAGTGTGTGTGAAAGCCGTCCTTCACCTAGCTTGTTGGGAACACAAAGTTTCTTTTCTGTTGCAAACTCCATTCCATACAAATATATGGGGAGTTACTATCTCCAAATCGGTTTTACAGTGAAAACTGCAGGAACTTCCACCGTCACTAGGAAACAGACTGAGAATGCAGAGAAAAAGTGTCTCCTGCAACCCGTTCCCTTGGTGCTAGGTAAACGAACGTCTCTCCACTTCCTCAGGTCTGAGAGATAAGTGTGTGTGAAAGCCGTCCTTCACTTAGCTTGCTGGGAACACAAAGTTTCTTTTCAGTTGCAAACTCCATTCCATACATATATATGGGGAGGTACTAGCTCCAACACGGTTTTACAGTGAAAACGGCAGGAACTTCAAACCGGCACTTGGAAACAGACTGAGAAAGCAGAGAAAAAGTGTCTCCTGCAACCCGTTCCCTTGGTGCTAGATGAACGAACGTCTCTGTACCTGCTCAGTTCTGAGGGATAAGTGTGTGTGAAAGCCGTCCTTCACCTAGCTTGTTGGGAACACAAAGTTTCTTTTCTGTTGCAAAATCCATTCCATACAATTATATGGGGAGTTACTAGCTCCAACTCGGTTTTACAGTGAAAACTGCAGGAACTTCCAACCGGCACTAGGAAACAGACTGAGAAAGCAGAGAAAAAGTGTCTCCTGCAACCC
Organism: Camelus dromedarius; assembly: GCF_036321535.1. Lineage (NCBI taxonomy): Eukaryota > Metazoa > Chordata > Mammalia > Artiodactyla > Camelidae > Camelus > Camelus dromedarius. Next base: position 33,616,909 of record NC_087458.1, on the reverse strand, counting down.
GTTCCCTCGGTGTTAGATGAACGAACGTCTCTGTACCTGCTCAGTTCTGAGAGATAATTGTGTGTGAAAGCCGTTATACACCTATCTTGTTGGGAACACAAAGTTTCTTTTCAGTTGCAAACTCCATTCCATACATATATACGGAAAGGAACTAGCTCCAACTCGGTTTTACAGTGAAAACTGCAGGAACTTCAAACCGGCACTAGGTAACAGACTGAGAATGCAGAGAAAAATTGTCTCCTGCAACCCGTTCCCTTGGTGCTAGATGAAAGAACGTCTCTCCACTTCCTCAGGTCTGAGAGATAAGTGTGTGTGAAAGCCGTCCTTCACCTAGCTTGCTGGGAACACAAAGTTTCTTTTCAGTTGCAAACTCCATTCCATACATATAAATGGGGAGGTACTACCTCCAACTCGGTATTACAGTGAAAACTGCAGAAACTTCAAAACGGCACTAGGAAACAGACTGAGAAAGCAGAGGAAAAGTGTCTCCGGCAACCCGTTCCCTTGGTGCTAGAAGAACGAACGTCTCTCCACTTGTTCAGTTCTAAGAGATAAGTGTGTGTGAAAGCCGTACTTCACCTAGCTTGTTGGGAACACAAAGTTTCTTTTCAGTTGCAAACTCCATTCCATAAATATATACGGAAAGGAACTAGCTCAAACTCGGTTTTACAGTGAAAACTGCAGGAACTTCAAACCGGCACTAGGAAACAGAGTGAGAATGCAGAGAAAAATTGTCTCCTGCAACCCGTTCCCTTGGTGCTAGATGAAAGATCGTCTCTCCACTTGCTCAGGTCTGAGAGATATGTGTGTGTGAAAGCCGTGCTTCAACAAGCTTGTTGGGAACACAAAGTTTCTTTTCAGTTGCAAACTCCATTCCATACATTTATATGGGGAGGTACTAGCTCCAACTCGGTTTTACAGTGAAAACTGCAGGAACTTCAAACCGGCACTAGGAAACAGACTGAGAAAGCTGAGAAAAAGTGTCTCCTGAAACCCATTCCCTTGGTGCTAGATGAACGTACGTCTCTGTACCTGCTCAGTTCTGAGGGATAAGTGTGTGTGAAAGCCGTCCTTCACCTAGTTTGTGGGGAACACAAAGTTTCTTTTCTATTGCAAACTCCATTCCATACAAATATATGGTGAGTTACTAGCTCCAACTCGGTTTTACAGTGAAAACTGCAGGAACTTCAAACCGTCACTAGGAAACAGACTGAGAAAGCTGAGAAAAAGTGTCTCCTGCAACCCGTTCCCACGGTGCTAGTTGAACGAACGTCTCTGTACCTGCTCAGTTCTGAGGGATAAGTGTTTGTGAAAGCCGTCCTTCATCTAGCTTGTTGGGAACACAAAGTTTCTTTTCTGTTGCAAACTCCATTCCATACATATATATGGGGAGGTACTAGCTCCAACTCGGTTTTACAGTGAAAACTGCGGGAACTTCAAACCGGCACTAGGAAACAGACTGAGAAAGCTGAGAAAAAGTGTCTCCTGCAACCCGTTCCCTCGGTGCTAGATGAACGAACGTCTCTGTACCTGCTCAGTTCTGAGGGATAAGTGTGTGTGAAAGCCGTCCTTCACCTAGCTTTTTGGGAACACAAAGTTTCTTTTCAGTTGCAAACTCCATTCCATACATATATATGGGGAGGTACTAGCTCCAACACGGTTTTACAGTGAAAACGGCAGGAACTTCAAACCGGCACTTGGAAACAGACTGAGAAAGCAGAGAAAAAGTGTCTCCTGCAACCCGTTCCCTTGGTGCTAGATGAACGAACGTCTCTCCACTTGTTCAGTTCTGAGAGATAAGTGTGTGTGAAAGCCGTACTTCACCTAGCTTGTTGGGAACACAAAGTTTCTTTTCAGTTGCAAACTCCATTCCAAACATATATACGGAAAGGAACTAGCTCCAACTCGGTTTTACAGTGAAAACTGCAGGAACTTCAAACCGGCACTAGGAAACAGACTGAGAAAGCAGAGAAAAAGTGTCTCCTGCAAACCGTTCCCTCGGTGGTAGATGAACGAACGTCTCTGTACCTGCTCAGTTCTGAGAGATAATTGTGTGTGAAAGCCGTTATACACCTATCTTGTTGGGAACACAAAGTTTCTTTTCAGTTGCAAACTCCATTCCATACATATATACGGAAAGGAACTAGCTCCAACTCGGTTTTACAGTGAAAACTGCAGGAACTTCAAACCGGCACTAGGTAACAGACTGAGAATGCAGAGAAAAATTGTCTCCTGCAACCCGTTCCCTTGGTGCTAGATGAAAGAACGTCTCTCCACTTCCTCAGGTCTGAGAGATAAGTGTGTGTGAAAGCCGTCCTTCACCTAGCTTGCTGGGAACACAAAGTTTCTTTTCAGTTGCAAACTCCATTCCATACATATAAATGGGGAGGTACTACCTCCAACTCGGTATTACAGTGAAAACTGCAGAAACTTCAAACCGGCACTAGGAAAGACACTGAGAAAGCAGAGGAAAAGTGTCTCCTGCAACCCGTTCCATTGGTGCTAGAAGAACGAACGTCTCTCCACTTGTTCAGTTCTGAGAGATAAGTGTGTGTGAAAGCCGTACTTCACCTAGCTTGTTGGGAACACAAAGTTTCTTTTCAGTTGCAAACTCCATTCCATAAATATATACGGAAAGGAACTAGCTCAAACTCGGTTTTACAGTGAAAACTGCAGGAACTTCAAACCGGCACTAGGAAACAGACTGAGAATGCAGAGAAAATTTGTCTCCTGCAACCCGTTCCCTTGGTGCTAGATGAAAGATCGTCTCTACACTTGCTCAGGTCTGAGAGATAAGTGTGTGTGAAAGCCGTCCTTCACCTAGCTTGCTGGGAACACAATGTTTCTTTTCAGTTGCAAACTCCATTCCATACATATAAATGGGGAGGTACTACCTCCAACTCGGTATTACAGTGAAAACTGCAGAAACATTAAACCGGCACTAGGAAACAGACTGAGAATGCAGAGAAAAATTGTCTCCTGCAACCCATTCCCTTGGTGCTAGATGAACGAACGTCTCTGTACCTGCTCAGTTCTGAGGGATAAGTGTGTGTGAAAGCCGTCCTTCACCTAGCTTGCTGGGAACACAAAGTTTCTTTTCTGTTGCAAACTCCATTCCATACATTTATATGGGGAATTACTAGCTCCAAATCGGTTTTACAGTGAAAACTGCAGGAACTTCCACCGTCACTAGGAAACAGACTGAGAATGCAGAGAAAAAGTGTCTCCTGCAACCCGTTCCCTTGGTGCTAGATAAACGAACGTCTCTCCACTTGCTCAGTTCTGAGAGATAAGTGTGTGTGAAAGCCGTCCTTCACCTAGCTTGCTGGGAACACAAAGTTTCTTTTCAGTTGCAAACTCCATTCCATACATATATATGGGGAGTTACTAGCTCCAACTCGGTTTTACAGTGAAAAATGCAGGAACTTCAAACCGGCAGTAGGAAACAGACTGAGAAAGCTGAGAAAAAGTGTCTCCTGCAACCCGTTCCCTCGGTGCTAGATGAACGAACGTCTCTGTACCTGCTCAGTTCTGAGAGATAAGTGTGTGTGAAAGCCGTCTTTCACCTAGCTTGTTGGGAACACAAAGTTTCTTTTCAGTTTCAAACTCCATTCCATACATATATATGGGGAGGTACAAGCTCCCACTCTGTTTTACAGTGATAACTGCAGGAACTTCAAACCGACACTAGGAAACAGACTGAGAATGCAGAGAAAAATTGTCTCCTGCAACCCGTTCCCTTGGTGCTAGATGAAAGAACGTCTCTCCACTTGCTCAGGTCTGAGAGATAAGTGTGTGTGAAAGCCGTCCTTCACCTAGCTTGCTGGGAACACAATGTTTCTTTTCAGTTGCAAACTCCATTCCATTCATATAAATGGGGAGGTACTAGCTCCAACTCCGTATTACAGTGAAAACTACAGAAACTTCAAACCGGCACTAGGAAACAGACTGAGAAAGCAGAGGAAAAGTGTCTCCTGCAACCCGTTCCCTTGGTGCTAGATGAACGAAAGTCTCTGTACCAGCTCAGTTCTGAGAGATAAGTGTGTGTGAAAGCCGTGCTTCACCAAGCTTGTTGGGAACACAAAGTTTCTTTTCAGTTGCAAACTCCATTCCATACATATATATGGGGAGGTACTAGCTCCATCTCGGTTTTACAGTGAAAACTGCAGGAACTTCCACCGTCACTAGGAAACAGACTGAGAATGCAGAGAAAAAGTGTCTCCTGCATCCCTTTCCCTTGGTGCTAGATAAACGAACGTCTCTCCACTTGCTCAGTTATGAGAGATAAGTGTGTGTGAAAGCCGTCCTTCACCTAGCTTGCTGGGAACACAAAGTTTCTTTTCAGTTGCAAACTCCATTCCATACATATATATGGGGAGGTACTAGCTCCATCTCGGTTTTACAGTGAAAACTGCAGGAACTTCCACCGTCACTAGGAAACAGACTGAGAATGCAGAGAAAAAGTGTCTCCTGCATCCCTTTCCCTTGGTGCTAGATAAACGAACGTCTCTCCACTTGCTCAGTTATGAGAGATAAGTGTGTGTGAAAGCCGTCCTTCACCTAGCTTGCTGGGAACACAAAGTTTCTTTTCAGTTGCAAACTCCATTCCATACATATATATGGGGAGATACTAGCTCCAACTCGGTTTTACAGTGAAAACTGCAGGAACTTCAAACCGGCACTAGGAAACAGACTGAGAAAGCTGAGAAAAAGTGTCTCCTGCAACCCATTCCCTCGGTACTAGATGAACAAACGTCTCTGTACCTGCTCAGTTCTGAGAGATAAGTGTGTGTGAAAGCCGTTATACACCTAGCTTGTTGGGAACACAAAGTTTCTTTTCAGTTGCAAACTCCATTCCATACATATATACGGAAAGGAAATAGCTCCAACTCGATTTTACAGTGAAAACTGCAGGAACTTCAAACCGGCACTAGGAAACACACTGAGAATGCAGAGAAAAATTGTCTCCTGCAACCCGTTCCCTTGGTGCTAGATGAAAGATCGTCTCTCCACTTGCTCAGGTCTGAGAGATAAGTGTGTGTGAAAGCCGTCCTTCACCTAGCTTGCTGGGAACACAATGTTTCTTTTCAGTTGCAAACTCCATTCCATACATATAAATGGGGAGGTACTAGCTCCAACTCGGTATTACAGTGAAAACTGCAGAAACTTCAAACCAGCACTAGGAAACAGACTGAGAAAGCAGAGGAAAAGTGTCTCCTGCAACCCGTTCCCTTGGTGCTAGATGAACGAACGTCTCTCCACTTGCTCAGTTCTGAGAGATAAGTGTGTGTGAAAGCCGTGCTTCACCAAGCTTGTTGGGAACACAAAGTTTCTTTTCAGTTGCAAACTCCATTCCATTCATATATATGGGGAGGTACTAGCTCCAACTCGGTTTTACAGTGAAAACGGCAGGAACTTCAAACCGGCACTTGGAAACAGACTGAGAAAGCAGAGAAAAAGTGTCTCCTGCAACCCGATCCCTTGGTGCTAGATGAACGAACGTCTCTGTACCTGCTCAGTTCTGAGGGATAAGTGTGTGTGAAAGCCGTCCTTCACCTAGCTTGTTGGGAACACAAAGTTTCTTTTCTGTTGCAAACTCCATTCCATACAAATATATGGGGAGTTACTAGCTCCAACTCGGTTTTACAGTGAAAACTGCGGGAAATTTAAACCGGCACTAGGAAACAGACTGAGAAAGCTGAGAAAAAGTGTCTCCTGCAACCCGTTCCATCGGTGCTAGATGAACGAACGTCTCTGTACCTGCTCAGTTCTGAGAGATAAGTGTGTGTGAAAGCCGTCCTTCACCTAGCTTGTTGGGAACACAAAGTTTCTTTTCAGTTGCAAACTCCATTCCATACATATATACGGGAAGGAACTAGCTCCAACTCGGTTTTACAGTGAAAACTGCAGGAACTTCAAACCGGCACTAGGAAACAGACTGAGAATGCAGAGAAAAAGTGTCTCCTGCAACCCGTTCCCTTGGTGCTAGATGAACGAACGTCTCTCCACTTCCTCATTTCTGAGAGATAATTGTGTGTTAAAGCCGTCCTTCACCTAGCTTGTTGGGAAAACAAAGTTTCTTTTCTGTTGCAAACTCCATTCCATACATATATATGGGGAGGTACTAGCTCCAACTCGGTTTTACAGTGAAAACTGCAGGAACTTCAAACCGGCACTAGGAAACAGACTGAGAAAGCTGAGAAAAACTGTCTCCTGCAACCCGTTCGATCGGTGCTAGATGAACGAAAGTCTCTGTACCAGCTCAGTTCTGAGAGATAAGTGTGTGTGAAAGCCGTCCTTCACCTAGCTTGTTGGGAACACAAAGTTTCTTTTCAGTTGCAAACTCCATTCCATATATATATACGGGAAGGAACTAGCTCCAACTCGGTTTTACAGTGAAAACTGCAGGAAATTCAAACCGGCACTAGGAAACAGACTGAGAATGCAGAGAAAAAGTGTCTCTTGCAACCCGTTCCCTTGGTGCTAGATGAACGAACCTCTGTACTTGCTCAGTTCTGAGAGATAAGTGTGTGTGAAAGCCGTCCTTCACCTAGCTTGTTGGGAACACAAAGTTTCTTTTCAGTTGCAAACTCCATTCCATACATATATATGGGGAGGAACTAGTTCCAACTCGGTTTTACAGTGAAAACTGCAGGATCTTCAAACCGGTACTAGGAAACAGACTGAGAAAGCAGAGAAAAAGTGTCTCCTGCAACCCGTTCCATTGGTGCTAGATGAACGAACGTCTCTCCACTTCCTCTGTTCTGAGAGATAATTGTGTGTGAAAGCCGTCTTTCACCTAGCTTGTTGGGAAAACAAAGTTTCTTTTCTGTTGCAAACTCCATTCCATACATATATATGGGGAGGTACTAGCTCCAAATCGGTTTTACAGTGAAAACTACAGGAACTTCTAACCGGCACTAGGAAACAGACTGAGAATGCAGAGAAAAAGTGTCTCCTGCTAGCCGTTCCCTTGGTGCTAGATGAACGAACGTCTCTGTACCTGCTCAGTTCTGAGAGATAAGTGTGTGTGAAAGCCGACCTTCACCTAGCTTGTAGGGAAAACAAAGTTTCTTTTCAGTTGCAAACCCATTCCATACATATATATGGGGAGGAACTAGTTCCAACTCGGTTTTACAGTGAAAACTGCAGGAACTTCAAACCTGTACTACGAAGCAGACTGAGAAAGCAGAGAAAAAGTGTCCCTTCAACCCGTTCCCTTGGTGCTAGATGAACGAACGTCTCTCCCCTTCCTCAGTTCTGAGAGATAATTGTGTGTGAAAGCCGTCCTTCACCTAGATTGTTGGGAACACAAAGTTTCTTTTCTGTTGCAAACTCCATTCCATAAATATATATGGGGAGGTACTATCTCCAACTCGGTTTTACAGTGAAAACTGCAGGAACTTCAAACCGGCACTAGGAAACAGACTGGGAATGCAGAGAAAAAGTGTTTCCTGCCAGCCGTTCCCTTGGTGCTAGATGAACGAACGTCTCTGTACCTGCTCAGTTCTGAGAGATAAGTGTGTGTGAAAGCCGTCCTTCACCTAGCTTGTGGGGAACACAAAGTTTATTTTCTGTTGCAAACTCCATTCCATACATATATATGGGGAGGTACTAGCTTCAACTCGGTTTTACAGTGAAAACTGCAGGAACTTCAAATCGGCACTAGGAAACAGACTGAGAAAGCTGAGAAAAAGTGTCTCCTGCAACCCGTTCCCTCGGTGGTAGATGAACGAACGTCTCTGTACCTGCTCAGTTCTGAGAGATAATTGTGTGTTAAAGCCGTTATACACCTATCTTGTTGGGAACACAAAGTTTCTTTTCAGTTGCAAACTCCTTTCCATACATATATACGGAAAGGAACTAGCTCCAACTCGGTTTTTCAGTGAAAACTGCAGGAACTTCAAATCGGCACTGGGTAACAGACTGAGAATGCAGAGAAAAATTGTCTCCTGCAACCCGTTCCCTTGGTGCTAGATGAAAGAACTTCTCTCCACTTCCTCAGGTCTGAGAGATAAGTGTGTGTGAAAGCCGTCCTTCACCTAGCTTGCTGGGAACACAAAGTTTCTTTTCAGTTGCAAACTCCATTCCATACATATAAATGGGGAGGTACTAGCTCCAACTCGGTATTACAGTGAAAACTGCAGAAACTTCAAACCGGCACTAGGAAACAGACTGAGAAAGCAGAGGAAAATTTTCTCCTGCAACCCGTTCCCTTGGTGCTAGATGAACGAACGTCTCTCCACTTGTTCAGTTCTGAGAGATAAGTGTGTGTGAAAGCCGTACTTCACCTAGCTTGTTGGGAACACAAAGTTTCTTTTCAGTTGCAAACTCCATTCCATACATATATACGGAAAGGAACTAGCTCCAACTCGGTTTTACAGTGAGAACTGCAGGAACTTCAAACCGGCACTAGGAAACACACTGAGAATGCAGAGAAAAATTGTCTCCAGCAACCCGTTCCCTTGGTGCTAGATGAAAGATCGTCTCTGTACCTGCTCAGTTCTGAGAGATAAGTGTGTGTGAAAGCCGACCTTCACCTAGCTTGTAGGGAAAACAAAGTTTCTTTTCAGTTGCAAACTCCATTCCATACATATATATGGGGAGGGACTAGTTCCAACTCGGTTTTACATTGAAAACTGCAGGAACTTCAAACCTGTACTAGGAAACAGACTGAGAAAGCAGAGAAAAAGTGTCCCTTCAACCCGTTCCCTTGGTGCTAGATGAACGAACGTCTCTCCACTTCCTCAGTTCTGAGAGATAATTGTGTGTTAAAGCCGTCCTTCACCTAGCTTGTTGGGAACACAAAGTTTCTTTTCTGTTGCAAACTCCATTCCATAAATATATATGGGGAGGTACTATCTCCAACTCGGTTTTACAGTGAAAACTGCAGGAACTTCAAACCGGCACTAGGAAACAGACTGAGAATGCAGAGAAAAAGTGTCTCCTGCCAGCCGTTCCCTTGGTGCTAGATGAACGAACGTCTCTGTACCTGCTCAGTTCTGAGAGATAAGTGTGTGTGAAAGCCGTCCTTCACCTAGCTTGTGGGGAACACAAAGTTTCTTTTCTGTTGCAAACTCCATTCCATACATATATATGGGGAGGTACTAGCTTCAACTCGGTTTTACAGTGAAAACTGCAGGAACTTCAAATCGGCACTAGGAAACAGACTGAGAAAGCTGAGAAAAAGTGTCTCCTGCAATCCTTTCCCTCGATGGTAGATGAAAGAACGTCTCTGTACCTGCTCAGTTCTGAGAGATAATTGTGTGTGAAAGCCGTTATACAAATAGCTTGTTGGGAACACAAAGTTTCTTTTCAGTTGCAAACTCCATTCCATACATATATACGGAAAGGAACTAGCTCCAACTCGGTTTTACAGAGAAAACTGCAGGAACTTCAAACCGGCACTAGGAAACAGACTGAGAATGCAGAGAAAAAGTGTCTCCTGCTAGCCGTTCCCTTGGTGCTAGATGAACGAACGTCTCTGTACCTGCTCAGTTCTGAGAGATAAGTGTGTGTGAAAGCCGACCTTCACCTAGCTTGTAGGGAAAACAAAGTTTCTTTTCAGTTGCAAACTCCATTCCATACATATATATGGGGAGGAACTAGTTCCAACTCGGTTTTACTGTGAAAACTGCAGGAACTTCAAACCTGTACTACGAAGCAGACTGAGAAAGCAGAGAAAAAGTGTCCCTTCAACCCGTTCCCTTGGTGCTAGATGAACGAACGTCTCTCCCCTTCCTCAGTTCTGAGAGATAATTGTGTGTGAAAGCCGTCCTTCACCTAGATTGTTGGGAACACAAAGTTTCTTTTCTGTTGCAAACTCCATTCCATAAATATATATGGGGAGGTACTATCTCCAACTCGGTTTTACAGTGAAAACTGCAGGAACTTCAAACCGGCACTAGGAAACAGACTGGGAATGCAGAGAATAAGTGTTTCCTGCCAGCCGTTCCCTTGGTGCTAGATGAACGAACGTCTCTGTACCTGCTCAGTTCTGAGAGATAAGTGTGTGTGAAAGCCGTCCTTCACCTAGCTTGTGGGGAACACAAAGTTTCTTTTCTGTTGCAAACTCCATTCCATACATATATATGGGGAGGTACTAGCTTCAACTCGGTTTTACAGTGAAAACTGCAGGAACTTCAAATCGGCACTAGGAAACAGACTGAGAAAGCTGAGAAAAAGTGTCTCCTGCAACCCGTTCCCTCGGTGGTAGATGAACGAACGTCTCTGTACCTGCTCAGTTCTGAGAGATAATTGTGTGTTAAAGCCGTTATACACCTATCTTGTTGGGAACACAAAGTTTCTTTTCAGTTGCAAACTCCTTTCCATACATATATACGGAAAGGAACTAGCTCCAACTCGGTTTTTCAGTGAAAACTGCAGGAACTTCAAATCGGCACTGGGTAACAGACTGAGAATGCAGAGAAAAATTGTCTCCTGCAACCAGTTCCCTTGGTGCTAGATGAAAGAACTTCTCTCCACTTCCTCAGGTCTGAGAGATAAGTGTGTGTGAAAGCCGTCCTTCACCTAGCTTGCTGGGAACACAAAGTTTCTTTTCAGTTGCAAACTCCATTCCATACATATAAATGGGGAGGTACTAGCTCCAACTCGGTATTACAGTGAAAACTGCAGAAACTTCAAACCGGCACTAGGAAACAGACTGAGAAAGCAGAGGAAAATTTTCTCCTGCAACCCGTTCCCTTGGTGCTAGATGAACGAACGTCTCTCCACTTGTTCAGTTCTGAGAGATAAGTGTGTGTGAAAGCCGTACTTCACCTAGCTTGTTGGGAACACAAAGTTTCTTTTCAGTTGCAAACTCCATTCCATACATATATACGGAAAGGAACTAGCTCCAACTCGGTTTTACAGTGAGAACTGCAGGAACTTCAAACCGGCACTAGGAAACACACTGAGAATGCAGAGAAAAATTGTCTCCAGCAACCCGTTCCCTTGGTGCTAGATGAAAGATCGTCTCTGTACCTGCTCAGTTCTGAGAGATAAGTGTGTGTGAAAGCCGACCTTCACCTAGCTTGTAGGGAAAACAAAGTTTCTTTTCAGTTGCAAACTCCATTCCATACATATATATGGGGAGGGACTAGTTCCAACTCGGTTTTACATTGAAAACTGCAGGAACTTCAAACCTGTACTAGGAAACAGACTGAGAAAGCAGAGAAAAAGTGTCCCTTCAACCCGTTCCCTTGGTGCTAGATGAACGAACGTCTCTCCACTTCCTCAGTTCTGAGAGATAATTGTGTGTTAAAGCCGTCCTTCACCTAGCTTGTTGGGAACACAAAGTTTCTTTTCTGTTGCAAACTCCATTCCATAAATATATATGGGGAGGTACTATCTCCAACTCGGTTTTACAGTGAAAACTGCAGGAACTTCAAACCGGCACTAGGAAACAGACTGAGAATGCAGAGAAAAAGTGTCTCCTGCCAGCCGTTCCCTTGGTGCTAGATGAACGAACGTCTCTGTACCTGCTCAGTTCTGAGAGATAAGTGTGTGTGAAAGCCGTCCTTCACCTAGCTTGTGGGGAACACAAAGTTTCTTTTCTGTTGCAAACTCCATTCCATACATATATATGGGGAGGTACTAGCTTCAACTCGGTTTTACAGTGAAAACTGCAGGAACTTCAAATCGGCACTAGGAAACAGACTGAGAAAGCTGAGAAAAAGTGTCTCCTGCAATCCTTTCCCTCGATGGTAGATGAAAGAACGTCTCTGTACCTGCTCAGTTCTGAGAGATAATTGTGTGTGAAAGCCGTTATACAACTAGCTTGTTGGGAACACAAAGTTTCTTTTCAGTTGCAAACTCCATTCCATACATATATACGGAAAGGAACTAGCTCCAACTCGGTTTTACAGAGAAAACTGCAGGTACTTCAAACCGGCACTAGGTAACAGACTGAGAATGCAGAGAAAAATTGTCTCCTGCAACCCGTTCCCTTGGTGCTAGATGAAAGAACGTCTCTCCACTTCCTCAGGTCTGAGAGATAAGTGTGTGTGAAAGCCGTCCTCAACCTAGCTTGCTGGGAACACAAAGTTTCTTTTCAGTTGCAAAATCCATTCCATACATATAAATGGGGAGGTACTAGCTCCAACTCGGTATTACAGTGAAAACTGCAGAAACTTCAAACCGGCACTAGGAAACAGACTGAGAAAGCAGAGGAAAAGTGTCTCCTGCAACCCGTTCCCTTGGTGCTAGATGAACGAACGTCTCTCCACTTGCTCAGTTCTGAGAGATAAGTGTGTGTGAAAGCCGTCCTTCACCTAGCTTGTTGGGAACACAAAGTTTCTTTTCTGTTGCAAACTCCATTCCATACAATTATATGGGGAGTTACTAGCTCCAACTCGGTTTTACAGTGAAAACTGCAGGAACTTCAAACCGGCACTAGGAAACAGACTGAGAAAGCTGAGAAAAAGTGTCTCCTGCAACCCGTTCCCTCGATGGTAAATGAAAGAACGTCTCTGTACCTGCTCAGTTCTGAGAGATAATTGTGTGTGAAAGCCGTTATACAACTAGCTTGTTGGGAACACAAAGTTTCTTTTCAGTTGCAAACTCCATTCCATACATATATACGGAAAGGAACTAGATCCAACTCGGTATTACAGAGAAAACTGCAGGAACTTCAAACCGGCACTAGGTAACAGACTGAGAATGCAGAGAAAAAGTGTCTCCTGCAACCCGTTCCCTTGGTGCTAGATGAACTAACGTCTCTCCACTTGCTCAGTTCTGAGAGATAAGTGTGTGTGAAAGCCGTCCTTCACCTAGCTTGTTGGGAACACAAAGTTTCTTTTCTGTTGCAAACTCCATTCCATACAAATATATGGGGAGTTACTAGCTCCAACTCGGTTTTACAGTGAAAACTGCAGGAACTTCAAACCGGCACTAGGAAACAGACTGAGAATGCAGAGAAAAAGTGTCTCCTGCAACCCGTTCCCTCCGTGGTAGATGAACGATCGTCTCTGTACCCGCTCAGTTCTGAGAGATAATTGTGTGTGAAAGCCGTTATACACCTATCTTGTTGGGAACACAAAGTTTCTTTTCAGTTGCAAACTCCATTCCATACATATATACGGAAAGGAACTAGCTCCAACTCGGTTTTCCATTGAAAACTGCAGGAAGTTCAAACCGGCACTAGGTAACAGACTGAGAATGCAGAGAATAATTGTCTCCTGCAACCCGTTCCCTTGGTGCTAGATGAAAGAACGTCTCTCCACTTCCTCAGCTCTGAGAGATAATTGTGTGTGAAAGCCATCCTTCACCTAGCTTGCTGGGAACACAAAGTTTCTTTTCAGTTGCAAACTCCATTCCATACATATAAATGGGGAGTTACTAGCTCCAACTCGGTATTACAGTGAAAACTGCAGAAACTTCAAACCGGCACTAGGAAACAGACTGAGAAAGCAGAGGAAAATTGTCTCCTGCAACCCGTTCCCTTGGTGCTAGATGAACGAACGTCTCTCCACTTGTTCAGTTCTGAGAGATAAGTGTGTGTGAAAGCCGTACTTCACCTAGCTTGTTGGGAACACAAAGTTTCTTTTCAGTTGCAAACTCCATTCCATACATATATACGGAAAGGAACTAGCTCCAACTCGGTTTTACAGTGAAAACTGCAGGAAATTCAAACCGGCACTAGGAAACACACTGAGAATGCAGAGAAAAATTGTCTCCAGCAACCCGTTCCCTTGGTGCTAGATGAAAGATCGTCTCTGTACCTGCTCAGTTCTGAGAGATAAGTGTGTGTGAAAGCCGTCCTTCACCTAGCTTGTGGGGAACACAAAGTTTCTTTTCTGTTGCAAACTCCATTCCATACATATATATGGGGAGGTACTAGCTTCAACTCGGTTTTACAGTGAAAACTGCAGGAACTTCAAATCGGCACTAGGAAACAGACTGAGAAAGCTGAGAAAAAGTGTCTCCTGCAATCCGTTCCCTCGATGGTAGATGAAAGAACGTCTCTGTACCTGCTCAGTTCTGAGAGATAATTGTGTGTGAAAGCCGTTATACAACTAGCTTGTTGGGAACACAAAGTTTCTTTTCAGTTGCAAACTCCATTCCATACATATATACGGAAAGGAACTAGCTCCAACTCGGTTTTACAGAGAAAACTGCAGGAACTTCAAACCGGCACTAGGTAACAGACTGAGAATGCAGAGAAAAAGTGTCTCCTGCAACCCGTTCCCTTGGTGCTAGATGAACGAAAGTCTCTCCACTTGCTCAGTTCTGAGAGATAAGTGTGTGTGAAAGCCGTCCTTCACCTTGCTTGCTGGGAACACAAAGTTTCTTTTCAGTTGCAAACTCCATTCCATACATATAAATGGGGAGGTACTAGCTCCAACTCGGTATTACAGTGAAAACTGCAGAAACTTCAAACCGGCACTAGGAAACAGACTGAGAAAGCAGAGGAAAAGTGTCTCCTGCAACCCGTTCCCTTGGTGCTAGATGAAAGAACGTCTCTACACTTGCTCAGTTCTGAGAGATAAATGTGTGTGAAAGCCGTCCTTCACCTAGCTTGTTGGGAACACAAAGTTTCTTTTCTGTTGCAAACCCCATTCCATACAAATATATGGGGAGTTACTAGCTCCAACTCGGTTTTACAGTGAAAACTGCAGGAACTTCAAACCGGCACTAGGAAACAGACTGAGAATGCAGAGAAAAAGTGTCTCCTGCAACCCGTTCCCTTGGTGCTAGATGAACGAACGTCTCTCCACTTGTTCAGTTCTGAGAGATAAGTGTGTGTGAAAGCCGTACTTCACCTAGCTTGTTGGGAACACAAAGTTTCTTTTCAGTTGCAAACTCCATTCCAAACATATATACGGAAAGGAACTAGCTCCAACTCGGTTTTACAGTGAAAACTGCAGGAACTTCAAACCGGCACTAGGAAACAGACTGAGAAAGCAGAGAAAAAGTGTCTCCTGCAACCCGTTCCCTCGGTGGTAGATGAACGAACGTCTCTGTACCTGCTCAGTTCTGAGAGATAATTGTGTGTGAAAGCCGTTATACACCTATCTTGTTGGGAACACAAAGTTTCTTTTCAGTTGCAAACTCCATTCCATACATATATACGGAAAGGAACTAGCTCCAACTCGGTTTTCCAGTGAAAACTGCAGGAAGTTCAAACCGGCACTAGGTAACAGACTGAGAATGCAGAGAATAATTGTCTCCTGCAACCCGTTCCCTTGGTGCTAGATGAAAGAACGTCTCTCCACTTCCTCAGGTCTGAGAGATATTTGTGTGTGAAAGCCATCCTTCACCTAGCTTGCTGGGAACACAAAGTTTCTTTTCAGTTGCAAACTCCATTCCATACATATAAATGGGGAGGTACTAGCTCCAACTCGGTATTACAGTGAAAACTGCAGAAACTTCAAACCGGCACTAGGAAACAGACTGAGAAAGCAGAGGAAAAGTGTCTCCTGCAACCCGTTCCCTTGGTGCTAGAAGAACGAACGTCTCTCCACTTGTTCAGTTCTGAGAGATAAGTGTGTGTGAAAGCCGTACTTCAACTAGCTTGTTGGGAACACAAAGTTTCTTTTAAGTTGCAAACTCCATTCCATACATATATACGGAAAGGAACTAGCTCAAACTCGGTTTTACAGTGAAAACTGCAGGAACTTCAAACCGGCACTAGGAAACAGACTGAGAATGCAGAGAAAAAGTGTCTCCTGCCACCCGTTCCCTTGGTGCTAGATGAAAGATCGTCTCTGTACCTGCTCAGTTCTGAGAGATAAGTGTGTGTGAAAGCCGTCCTTCACCTAGCTTGTTGGGAAAACAAAGTTTCTTTTCAGTTGCAAACACCATTCCATACATATATATGGGGAGGAACTAGTTCCAACTCGGTTTTACAGTGAAAACTGCAGGAACTTCAAACCGGTACTAGGAAACAGACTGAGAAAGCAGAGAAAAAGTGTCTCCTGCATCCCGTTCCCTTGGTGCTAGATGAACGAACGTCTCTCCACTTGCTCACTTCTGAGAGATAAGTGTGTGTGAAAGCCGTCCTTCACCTAGCTTGTTGGGAACACAAAGTTTCTTTTCTGTGGCAAACTCCATTCCATACATATATATGGGGAGGTACTAGCTCCAAATCGGTTTTACAGTGAAAACTGCAGGAACTTCAAACCGGCACTAGGAAACAGACTGAGAATGCAGAGAAAAAGTGACTCCTGCTAGCGGTTCCCTTGGTGCTAGATGAACGAACGTCTCTGTACCTGCTCAGTTCTGAGAGATAAGTGTGTGTGAAAGCCGTCCTTCACCTAGCCTGCTGGGAACACAAAGTTTCTTTTGAGTTGCAAACTCCATTCCATACATATATATGGGTAGTTACTAGCTCCAACTCGGTTTTACAGTGAAAACTGCAGGAACTTCAAACCGGCACTAGGAAACAGACTGAGAAAGCAGAGAAAAATTGTCCCCTGCAACCCGTTCCCTCGGTGCTAGATGAACGAACGTCTCTGTACCTGCTCAGTTCTGAGAGATAATTGTGTGTGAAAGCCGTTATATATCTAGCTTGTTGGGAACACAAAGTTTCTTTTCAGTTGCAAACTCCATTCCATACATATATACGGAAAGGAACTAGCTCCAACTCGGTTTTACAGTAAAAACTGCAGGAACTTCAAACCGGCACTAGGAAACAGACTGAGAAAGCTGAGAAAAAGTGTCTCCTGCAACAAGTTCCCTTGGTGATAGATGAACGAACGTCTCTGTACCTGCTCAGTTCTGAGGGATAAGTGTGTGTGAAAGCCGTCCTTCACCTAGCTTGCTGGGAACACAAAGTTTCTTTTCTGTTGCAAACTCCATTCCATACATTTATATGGGGAGTTACTAGCTCCAAATCGGTTTTACAGTGAAAACTGCAGGAACTTCCACCGTCACTAGGAAACAGACTGAGAATGCAGAGAAAAAGTGTCTCCTGCAACCCGTTCCCTTGGTGCTAGATAAACGAACGTCTCTCCACTTGCTCAGTTCTGAGAGATAAGTGTGTGTGAAAGCCGTCCTTCACCTAGCTTGCTGGGAACACTATGTTTCTTTTCAGTTGCAAACTCCATTCCATACATATAAATGGGGAGGTACTACCTCCAACACGGTATTACAGTGAAAACTGCAGAAACATCAAACCGGCACTAGGAAACATACTGAGAAAGCAGAGGAAAAGTGTCTCCTGCAACCCGTTCCCTTGGTGCTAGATGAACGAACGTCTCTCCACTTGCTCAGTTCTGAGAGAAAAGTGTGTGTGAAAGCCGTGCTTCACCAAGCTTGTTGGGAACACAAAGTTTCTTCTCAGTTGCAAACTCCATTCCATACATATATATGGGGAGGTACAAGCTCCAACTCGGTTTTACAGTGATAACTGCAGGAACTTCAAACCGGCACTAGGAAACAGACTGACAAAGCTGAGAAAAAGTGTCTCCTGCAACCCGTTCCCTCGGTACTAGATGAACGAAAGTCTCTGTACCTGCTCAGTTCTGAGAGATAATTGTGTGTGAAAGCCGTTATACAACTAGCTTGTTGGGAACACAAAGTTTCTTTTCATTGCAAACTCCATTCCATACATATATACGGAAAGGAACTAGCTCCAAATCGGTTTTACAGTGAAAACTGCAGGAACTTCCACCGTCACTAGGAAACAGACTGAGAATGCAGAGAAAAAGTGTCTCCTGCAACCCGTTCCCTTGGTGCTAGATGAACGAACGTCTCTCCACTTGTTCAGTTCTGAGAGATAAGTGTGTGTGAAAGCCGACCTTCACCTAGCTTGTAGGGAAAACAAAGTTTCTTTTCAGTTGCAAACTCCATTCCATACATATATATGGGGAGGAACTAGTTCCAACTCGGTTTTACAGTGAAAACTGCAGGAACTTCAAACCGGTACTAGGAAACAGACTGAGAAAGCAGAGAAAAAGTGTCCCTTCAACCCGTTCCCTTGGTGCTAGATGAACGAACGTCTCTCCACTTCCTCAGTTCTGAGAGATAATTGTGTGTGAAAGCCGTCCTTCACCTAGCTTGTTGGGAACACAAAGTTTCTTTTCTGTTGCAAACTCCATTCCATAAATATATATGGGGAGGTACTATCTCCAACTCGGTTTTACAGTGAAAACTGCAGGAACTTCAAACCGGCACTAGGAAACAAACTGAGAATGCAGAGAAAAAGTGTCTCCTGCCAGCCGTTCCCTTGGTGCTAGATGAACGAACGTCTCTGTACCTGCTCAGTTCTGAGAGATAAGTGTGTGTGAAAGCCGTCCTTAACCTAGCTTGTGGGGAAAACAAAGTTTCTTTTCTGTTGCAAACTCCATTCCATACATATATATGGGGAGTTACTAGCTTCAACTTGGTTTTACAGTGAAAACTGCAGGAACTTCAAACCGGCACTAGGAAACAGACTGAGAAAGCTGAGAAAAAGTGTCTCCTGCAACCCGTTCCCTCGATGGTAGATGAAAGAACGTCTCTGTACCTGCTCAGTTCTGAGAGATAATTGTGTGTGAAAGCCGTTATACAACTAGCTTTTTGGGAACACAAAGTTTCTTTTCAGTTGCAAACTCCATTCCATACATATATACGGAAAGGAACTAGCTCCAACTCGGTTTTACAGTGAAAACTGCAGGAACTTCCAACCGGCAATAGGTAACAGACTGAGAATGCAGAGAAAAATTTTCTCCTGCATCCCGTTCCCTTGGTGCTACATGAAAGAACGTCTCTCCACTTCCTCAGGTCTGAGAGATAAGTGTGTGTGAAAGCCGTCCTTCACCTAGCTTGCTGGGAACACAAAGTTTCTTTTCAGTTGCAAACTCCATTCCATACATATAAATGGGGAGGTACTAGCTCCAACTCGGTATTACAGTGAAAACTGCAGAAACTTCAAACCGGCACTAGGAAACAGACTGAGAAAGCAGAGGGAAAGTGTCTCCTGCAACCCGTTCCCTTGGTGCTAGATGAACGAACGTCTCTCCACTTGCTCAGTTCTGAGAGATAAGTGTGTGTGAAAGCCGTCCTTCACCTAGCTTGTGGGGAACACAAAGTTTCTTTTCTGTTGCAAACTCCATTCCATACAATTATATGGGGAGTTACTAGCTCCAACTCGGTTTTACAGTGAAAACTGCAGGAACTTCAAACCGGCACTAGGAAACAGACTGAGAATGCAGAGAAAAAGTGTCTCCTGCAACCCGTTCCCTCGGTGCTAGATGAACGAACGTCTCTGTACCTGCTCAGTTCTGAGAGATAAGTGTGTGTGAAAGCCGTCCTTCACCTAGCTTGTAGGGAACACAAAGTTTCTTTTCAGTTGCAAACTCCATTCCATACATATATATGGGGAGGAACTAGCTCCAACTCTGTTTTACAGTGATAACTGCAGGAACTTCAAACCGGCACTAGGAAACAGACTGAGAATGCAGAGAAAAAGTGTCTCCGGCAACCCGTTCCCTTGGTGCTAGATAAACGAACGTCTCTCCACTTGCTCAGTTCTGAGAGATAAGTGTGTGTGAAAGCCGTCCTTCACCTAGCTTGTTGGGAACACAAAGTTTCTTTTCAGTTGCAAACTCCATTCCATACATATATAAGGGGAGGTACTAGCTCCAACTCTGTTTTACAGTGAAAACTGCAGGAACTTCAAACCGGCACTAGGAAACAGACTGAGAATGCAGAGAAAAAGTGTCTCCTGCAACCCGTTCCCTTGGTTCTAGATGAACGAACGTCTATGTACCTGCTCAGTTCTGAGGGATAAGTGTGTGTGAAAGCCGTCCTTCACCTAGCTTGTTGGGAACACAAAGATTCTTTTCTGTTGCAAACTCCATTCCATACAAATATATGGGGGGTTACTAGCTCCAACTCGGTTTTACAGTGAAAACTGCAGGAACTTCAAACCGGCACTAGGAAACAGACTAAGAATGCAGAGAAAAAGTGTCTCCTGCAACCCGTTCCCTCGGTGCTAGATGAACGAACGTCTCTGTACCTGCTCAGTTCCGAGAGATAAGTGTGTGTGAAAGCCGTCCTTCACCTAGCTTGTTGGGAACACAAAGTTTCTTTTCAGTTGCAAACTCCATTCCATACATATATATGGGGAGTTACTAGCTCCAACTCGGTTTTACAGTGAAAACTGCAGGAACTTCCACCGTCACTAGGAAACAGACTGAGAATGCAGAGAAAAAGTGTCTCCTGCAACCCGTTCCCTTGGTGCTACATAAACGAACGTCTCTCCACTTGCTCAGTTCTGAGAGATAAGTGTGTGTGAAAGCCGTCCTTCACCTAGCTTGCTGGGAACACAAAGTTTCTTTTCAGTTGCAATCTCCATTCCATACATATATATGGGGAGGTACTAGCTCCAACTCGGTTTTACAGTGAAAACTGCAGGAACATCATACCGGCACTAGGAAACAGACTGAGAAAGCAGAGAAAAAGTGTCTCCTGGAAACCGTTCCCTTGGTGCTACATGAACGAACGTCTCTGTCCCTGCTCAGTTCTGAGGGATAATTGTGTGTGAAAGCCGTCCTTCACCTAGCTTGTTGGGAACACAAAGTTTCTTTTCTGTTGCAAACTACATTCCATACAAATATATGGGGAGTTACTAGCTCCAACTCGGTTTTACAGTGTAAACTGCAGGAACTTCAAAACGGCACTAGGAAACAGACTGAGAAAGCTGAGAAAAAGTGTCTCCTGCAACCCGTTCCCTCGGTGCTAGATAAACGAACGTCTCTCCACTTGCTCAGTTCTGAGAGATAAGTGTGTGTGAAAGCCGTCCTTCACCTAGCTTGTTGGGAACACAAAGTTTCTTTTCAGTTGCAAACTCCATTCCATACATATATAAGGGGAGGTACTAGCTCCAACTCTGTTTTACAGTGAAAACTGCAGGAACTTCAAACCGGCACTAGGAAACAGACTGAGAATGCAGAGAAAAAGTGTCTCCTGCAACCCGTTCCCTTGGTTCTAGATGAACGAACGTCTATGTACCTGCTCAGTTCTGAGGGATAAGTGTGTGTGAAAGCCGTCCTTCACCTAGCTTGTGTGGAAAACAAAGTTTCTTTTCTGTTGCAAACTCCATTCCATACATATATATGGGGAGTTACTAGCTTCAACTTGGTTTTACAGTGAAAACTGCAGGAACTTCAAACCGGCACTAGGAAACAGACTGAGAAAGCTTAGAAAAAGTGTCTCCTGCAACCCGTTCCCTTGATGGTAGATGAAAGAACGTCTCTGTACCTGCTCATTTCTGAGAGATAATTGTGTGTGAAAGCCGTTATACAACTAGCTTGTTGGGAACACAAAGTTTCTTTTCAGTTGCAAACTCCATTCCATACATATATACGGAAAGGAACTAGCTCCAACTCGGTTTTACAGTGAAAACTGCAGGAACTTCCAACCGGCACTAGGTAACAGACTGAGAATGCAGAGAAAAATTGTCTCCTGCAACCCGTTCCCTTGGTGCTACATGAAAGAACGTCTCTCCACGTCCTCAGCTCTGAGAGATAAGTGTGTGTGAAAGCCGTCCTTCACCTAGCTTGCTGGGAACACAAAGTTTCTTTTCAGTTGCAAACTCCATTCCATACATATAAATGGGGAGGTACTAGCTCCAACTCGGTATTACAGTGAAAACTGCAGAAACTTCAAACCGGCACTAGGAAACAGACTGAGAAAGCAGAGGGAAAGTGTCTCCTGCAACCCGTTCCCTTGGTGCTAGATGAACGAACGTCTCTCCACTTGCTCAGTTCTGAGAGATAAGTGTGTGTGAAAGCCGTCCTTCACCTAGCTTGTTGGGAACACAAAGTTTCTTTTCTGTTGCAAACTCCATTCCATACAATTATATGGGGAGTTACTAGCTCCAACTCGGTTTTACAGTGAAAACTGCAGGAACTTCAAACCGGCACTAGGAAACACACTGAGAATGCAGAGAAAAAGTGTCTCCTGCAACCCGTTCCCTCGGTGCTAGATGAACGAACGTCTCTGTACCTGCTCAGTTCTGAGAGATAAGTGTGTGTGAAAGCCGTCCTTCACCTAGCTTGTAGGGAACACAAAGTTTCTTTTCAGTTGCAAACTCCATTCCATACATATATATGGGGAGGAACTAGCTCCAACTCTGTTTTACAGTGATAACTGCAGGAACTTCAAACCGGCACTAGGAAACAGACTGAGAATGCAGAGAAAAAGTGTCTCCGGCAACCCGTTCCCTTGGTGCTAGATAAACGAACGTCTCTCCACTTGCTCAGATCTGAGAGATAAGTGTGTGTGAAAGCCGTCCTTCACCTAGCTTGTTGGGAACACAAAGTTTCTTTTCAGTTGCAAACTCCATTCCATACATATATAAGGGGAGGTACTAGCTCCAACTCAGTTTTACAGTGAAAACTGCAGGAACTTCAAACCGGCACTAGGAAACAGACTGAGAATGCAGAGAAAAAGTGTCTCCTGCAACCCGTTCCCTTGGTTCTAGATGAACGAACGTCTATGTACCTGCTCAGTTCTGAGGGATAAGTGTGTGTGAAAGCCGTCCTTCACCTAGCTTGTTGGGAACACAAAGATTCTTTTCTGTTGCAAACTCCATTCCATACAAATATATGGGGGGTTACTAGCTCCAACTCGGTTTTACAGTGAAAACTGCAGGAACTTCAAACCGGCACTAGGAAACAGACTAAGAATGCAGAGAAAAAGTGTCTCCTGCAACCCGTTCCCTCGGTGCTAGATGAACGAACGTCTCTGTACCTGCTCAGTTCCGAGAGATAATTGTGTGTGAAAGCCGTCCGTCACCTAGCTTGTTGGGAACACAAAGTTTCTTTTCAGTTGCAAACTCCATTCCATACATATATATGGGGAGTTACTAGCTCCAACTCGGTTTTACAGTGAAAACTGCAGGAACTTCCACCGTCACTAGGAAACAGACTGAGAATGCAGAGAAAAAGTGTCTCCTGCAACCCGTTCCCTTGGTGCTACATAAACGAACGTCTCTCCACTTGCTCAGTTCTGAGAGATAAGTGTGTGTGAAAGCCGTCCTTCACCTAGCTTGCTGGGAACACAAAGTTTCTTTTCAGTTGCAATCTCCATTCCATACATATATATGGGGAGGTACTAGCTCCAACTCGGTTTTACAGTGAAAACTGCAGGAACATCATACCGGCACTAGGAAACAGACTGAGAAAGCAGAGAAAAAGTGTCTCCTGGAAACCGTTCCCTTGGTGCTACATGAACGAACGTCTCTGTACCTGCTCAGTTCTGAGGGATAATTGTGTGTGAAAGCCGTCCTTCACCTAGCTTGTTGGGAACACAAAGTTTCTTTTCTGTTGCAAACTACATTCCATACAAATATATGGGGAGTTACTAGCTCCAACTCGGTTTTACAGTGTAAACTGCAGGAACTTCAAAACGGCACTAGGAAACAGACTGAGAAAGCTGAGAAAAAGTGTCTCCTGCAACCCGTTCCCTCGGTGCTAGATGAACGAACGTCTCTGTACCTGCTAAGTTCTGAGAGATAAGTGTGTGTGAAAGCCGTCCTACACCTAGCTTGTTGGGAACACAAAGTTTCTTTTCAGTTGCAAACTCCATTCCATACATATATACGGGATGGAACAAGCTCCAACTCGGTTTTACACTGAAAACTGCAGGAACTTCAAACCGGCACTAGGAAACAGACTGAGAAAGCAGAGAAAAAGTGTCTCCTGCAACCCGTTCCCTTGGTGCTAGATGAACGAAAGTCTCTCCACTTGCTCAGTTCTGAGAGATAAGTGTGTGTGAAAGCCGTCCTTCACCTGCCTTGTTTGGAACACAAAGTTTGTTTTCAGTTGCAAACTCCATTCCATACATATATATGGGGAGGAACTAGCTCCAACACTGTTTTACAGTGATAACTGCAGGAACTTCAAACCGGCACTAGGAAACAGAATGAGAATGCAGAGAAAATGTGTCTCCTGCAAGCCGTTCCCTTGGTGCTAAATGAACGAACGTCTCTGTACCTGCTCAGTTCTGAGAGATAAGTGTGTGTGAAAGCCGTCCTTCACCTAGCTTGTTTGGAACACAAAGTTTCTTTTCAGTTGCAAACTCCATTCCATACATTTATATGGGGAGTTACAAGCTCCAACTCGGTTTTACAGTGAAAACTGCAGGAACTTCCACCGTCACTAGGAAACAGTCTGAGAATGCAGAGAAAAAGTGTCTCTGGCAACCCGTTCCCTTGGTGCTAGATAAACGAACGTCTCTCCACTTGCTCAGTTCTGAGAGATAAGTGTGTGTGAAAGCCGTCCTTCACCTAGCTTGTTGGGAACACAA
Organism: Camelus dromedarius; assembly: GCF_036321535.1. Lineage (NCBI taxonomy): Eukaryota > Metazoa > Chordata > Mammalia > Artiodactyla > Camelidae > Camelus > Camelus dromedarius. The sequence goes on along the minus strand of NC_087458.1, from coordinate 33,592,672 downwards.
AGTTTCTTTTCTGTTGCAAACTCCATTCCATAAATATATATGGGGAGGTACTATCTCCAACTCGGTTTTACAGTGAAAACTGCAGGAACTTCAAACCGGCACTAGGAAACAGACTGAGAATGCAGAGAAAAAGTGTCTCCTGCCAGCCGTTCCCTTGGTGCTAGATGAACGAACGTCTCTGTACCTGCTCAGTTCTGAGAGATAAGTGTGTGTGAAAGCCGTCCTTCACCTAGCTTGTGGGGAAAACAAAGTTTCTTTTCTGTTGCAAACTCCATTCCATACATATATATGGGGAGTTACTAGCTTCAACTTGGTTTTACAGTGAAAACTGCAGGAACTTCAAACCGGCACTAGGAAACAGACTGAGAAAGCTGAGAAAAAGTGTCTCCTGCAACCCGTTCCCTTGATGGTAGATGAAAGAACGTCTCTGTACCTGCTCAGTTCTGAGAGATAATTGTGTGTGAAAGCCGTTATACAACTAGCTTGTTGGGAACACAAAGTTTCTTTTCAGTTGCAAACTCCATTCCATACATATATACGGAAAGGAACTAGCTCCAACTCGGTTTTACAGTGAAAACTGCAGGAACTTCCAACCGGCACTAGGTAACAGACTGAGAATGCAGAGAAAAATTGTCTCCTGCAACCCGTTCCCTTGGTGCTACATGAAAGAACGTCTCTCCACTTCCTCAGGTCTGAGAGATAAGTGTGTGTGAAAGCCGTCCTTCACCTAGCTTGCTGGGAACACAAAGTTTCTATTCAGTTGCAAACTCCATTCCATACATATAAATGGGGAGGTACTAGCTCCAACTCGGTATTACAGTGAAAACTGCAGAAACTTCAAACCGGCACTAGGAAACAGACTGAGAAAGCAGAGGGAAAGTGTCTCCTGCAACCCGTTCCCTTGGTGCTAGATGAACGAACGTCTCTCCACTTGCTCAGTTCTGAGAGATAAGAGTGTGTGAAAGCCGTCCTTCACCTAGCTTGTTGGGAACACAAAGTTTCTTTTCTGTTGCAAACTCCATTCCATACAATTATATGGGGAGTTACTAGCTCCAACTCGGTTTTACAGTGAAAACTGCAGGAACTTCAAACCGGCACTAGGAAACACACTGAGAATGCAGAGAAAAAGTGTCTCCTGCAACCCGTTCCCTCGGTGCTAGATGAACGAACGTCTCTGTACCTGCTCAGTTCTGAGAGATAAGTGTGTGTGAAAGCCGTCCTTCACCTAGCTTGTAGGGAACACAAAGTTTCTTTTCAGTTGCAAACTCCATTCCATACATATATATGGGGAGGAACTAGCTCCAACTCTGTTTTACAGTGATAACTGCAGGAACTTCAAACCGGTACTAGGAAAAAGACTGAGAATGCAGAGAAAAAGTGTCTTCGGCAACCCGTTCCCATGGTGCTACATGAAAGAACGTCTCTCCACTTCCTCAGGTCTGAGAGATAAGTGTGTGTGAAAGCCGTCCTTCACATAGCTTGCTGGGAACACAAAGTTTCTTTTCAGTTGCAAACTCCATTCCATACATATAAATGGGGAGGTACTAGCTCCAACTCGGTATTACAGTGAAAACTGCAGAAACTTCAAACCCGCACTAGGAAACAGACTGAGAAAGCAGAGGGAAAGTGTCACCTGCAACCCGTTCCCTTGGTGCTAGATGAACGAACGTCTCTCCACTTGCTCAGTTCTGAGAGATAAGTGTGTGTGAAAGCCGTCCTTCACCTAGCTTGTTGGGAACACAAAGTTTCTTTTCTGTTGCAAACTCCATTCCATACAATTATATGGGGAGTTACTAGCTCCAAATCGGTTTTACAGTGAAAACTGCAGGAACTTCAAACCGGCACTAGGAAACACACTGAGAATGCAGAGAAAAAGTGTCCCCTGCAACCCGTTCCCTCGGTGCTAGATGAACGAACGTCTCTGTACCTGCTCAGTTCTGAGAGATAAGTGTGTGTGAAAGCCGTCCTTCACCTAGCTTGTAGGGAACACAAAGTTTCTTTTCAGTTGCAAACTCCATTCCATACATATATATGGGGAGGAACTAGCTCCAACTCTGTTTTACAGTGATAACTGCAGGAACATCAAACCGGCACTAGGAAACAGACTGAGAATGCAGAGAAAATGTGTCTCCGGCAACCCGTTCCCTTGGTGCTAGATAAACGAACGTCTCTGTACCTGCTCAGTTCTGAGAGATAAGTGTGTGTGAAAGCCGTCCTTCACCTAGCTTGTGGGGAAAACAAAGTTTCTTTTCTGTTGCAAACTCCATTCCATACATATATATGGGGAGTTACTAGCTTCAACTTGGTTTTACAGTGAAAACTGCAGGAACTTCAAACCGGCACTAGGAAACAGACTGAGAAAGCTGAGAAAAAGTGTCTCCTGCAACCCGTTCCCTTGATGGTAGATGAAAGAACGTCTCTGTACCTGCTCAGTTCTGAGAGATAATTGTGTGTGAAAGCCGTTATACAACTAGCTTGTTGGGAACACAAAGTTTCTTTTCAGTTGCAAACTCCATTCCATACATATATACGGAAAGGAACTAGCTCCAACTCGGTTTTACAGTGAAAACTGCAGGAACTTCCAACCGGCACTAGGTAACAGACTGAGAATGCAGAGAAAAATTGTCTCCTGCAACCCGTTCCCTTGGTGCTACATGAAAGAACGTCTCTCCACTTCCTCAGGTCTGAGAGATAAGTGTGTGTGAAAGCCGTCCTTCACCTAGCTTGCTGGGAACACAAAGTTTCTATTCAGTTGCAAACTCCATTCCATACATATAAATGGGGAGGTACTAGCTCCAACTCGGTATTACAGTGAAAACTGCAGAAACTTCAAACCGGCACTAGGAAACAGACTGAGAAAGCAGAGGGAAAGTGTCTCCTGCAACCCGTTCCCTTGGTGCTAGATGAACGAACGTCTCTCCACTTGCTCAGTTCTGAGAGATAAGTGTGTGTGAAAGCCGTCCTTCACCTAGCTTGTTGGGAACACAAAGTTTCTTTTCTGTTGCAAACTCCATTCCATACAATTATATGGGGAGTTACTAGCTCCAACTCGGTTTTACAGTGAAAACTGCAGGAACTTCAAACCGGCACTAGGAAACACACTGAGAATGCAGAGAAAAAGTGTCTCCTGCAACCCGTTCCCTCGGTGCTAGATGAACGAACGTCTCTGTACCTGCTCAGTTCTGAGAGATAAGTGTGTGTGAAAGCCGTCCTTCACCTAGCTTGTAGGGAACACAAAGTTTCTTTTCAGTTGCAAACTCCATTCCATACATATATATGGGGAGGAACTAGCTCCAACTCTGTTTTACAGTGATAACTGCAGGAACTTCAAACCGGTACTAGGAAAAAGACTGAGAATGCAGAGAAAAAGTGTCTTCGGCAACCCGTTCCCATGGTGCTACATGAAAGAACGTCTCTCCACTTCCTCAGGTCTGAGAGATAAGTGTGTGTGAAAGCCGTCCTTCACCTAGCTTGCTGGGAACACAAAGTTTCTTTTCAGTTGCAAACTCCATTCCATACATATAAATGGGGAGGTACTAGCTCCAACTCGGTATTACAGTGAAAACTGCAGAAACTTCAAACCCGCACTAGGAAACAGACTGAGAAAGCAGAGGGAAAGTGTCACCTGCAACCCGTTCCCTTGGTGCTAGATGAACGAACGTCTCTCCACTTGCTCAGTTCTGAGAGATAAGTGTGTGTGAAAGCCGTCCTTCACCTAGCTTGTTGGGAACACAAAGTTTCTTTTCTGTTGCAAACTCCATTCCATACAATTATATGGGGAGTTACTAGCTCCAAATCGGTTTTACAGTGAAAACTGCAGGAACTTCAAACCGGCACTAGGAAACACACTGAGAATGCAGAGAAAAAGTGTCCCCTGCAACCCGTTCCCTCGGTGCTAGATGAACGAACGTCTCTGTACCTGCTCAGTTCTGAGAGATAAGTGTGTGTGAAAGCCGTCCTTCACCTAGCTTGTAGGGAACACAAAGTTTCTTTTCAGTTGCAAACTCCATTCCATACATATATATGGGGAGGAACTAGCTCCAACTCTGTTTTACAGTGATAACTGCAGGAACTTCAAACCGGCACTAGGAAACAGACTGAGAATGCAGAGAAAATGTGTCTCCGGCAACCCGTTCCCTTGGTGCTAGATAAACGAACGTCTCTCCACTTGCTCAGTTCTGAGAGATAAGTGTGTGTGAAAGCCGTCCTTCACCTAGCTTGTTGGGAACACAAAGTTTCTTTTCAGTTGCAAACTCCATTCCATACATATATAAGGGGAGGTACTAGCTCCAACTCTGTTTTACAGTGAAAACTGCAGGAACTTCAAACCGGCACTAGGAAACAGACTGAGAATGCAGAGAAAAAGTGTCTCCTGCAACCCGTTCCCTTGGTTCTAGATGAACGAACGTCTATGTACCTGCTCAGTTCTGAGGGATAAGTGTGTGTGAAAGCCGTCCTTCACCTAGCTTGTTGGGAACACAAAGATTCTTTTCTGTTGCAAACTCCATTCCATACAAATATATGGGGGGTTACTAGCTCCAACTCGGTTTTACAGTGAAAACTGCAGGAACTTCAAACCGGCACTAGGAAACAGACTAAGAATGCAGAGAAAAAGTGTCTCCTGCAACCCGTTCCCTCGGTGCTAGATGAACGAACGTCTCTGTACCTGCTCAGTTCCGAGAGATAAGTGTGTGTGAAAGCCGTCCTTCACATAGCTTGTTGGGAACACAAAGTTTCTTTTCAGTTGCAAACTCCATTCCATACATATATATGGGGAGTTACTAGCTCCAACTCGGTTTTACAGTGAAAACTGCAGGAACTTCCACCGTCACTAGGAAACAGACTGAGAATGCAGAGAAAAAGTGTCTCCTGCAACCCGTTCCCTTGGTGCTACATAAACGAACGTCTCTCCACTTGCTCAGTTCTGAGAGATAATTGTGTGTGAAAGCCGTCCTTCACCTAGCTTGCTGGGAACACAAAGTTTCTTTTCAGTTGCAATCTCCATTCCATACATATATATGGGGAGGTACTAGGTCCAACTCGGTTTTACAGTGAAAACTGCAGGAACATCAAACCGGCACTAGGAAACAGACTGAGAAAGCAGAGAAAAAGTGTCTCCTGGAAACCGTTCCCTTGGTGCTACATGAACGAACGTCTCTGTACCTGCTCAGTTCTGAGGGATAATTGTGTGTGAAAGCCGTCCTTCACCTAGCTTGTTGGGAACACAAAGTTTCTTTTCTGTTGCAAACTACATTCCATACAAATATATGGGGAGTTACTAGCTCCAACTCGGTTTCACAGTGTAAACTGCAGGAACTTCAAAACGGCACTAGGAAACAGACTGAGAAAGCTGAGAATAAGTGTCTCCTGCAACCCGTTCCCTCGGTGCTAGATGAACGAACGTCTCTGTACCTGCTAAGTTCTGAGAGATAAGTGTGTGTGAAAGCCGTCCTACACCTAGCTTGTTGGGAACACAAAGTTTCTTTTCAGTTGCAAACTCCATTCCATACATATATACGGGAAGGAACAAGCTCCAACTCGGTTTTACAGTGAAAACTGCAGGAACTTCAAACCGGCACTAGGAAACAGACTGAGAAAGCAGAGAAAAAGTGTCTCCTGCAACCCGTTCCCTTGGTGCTAGATGAACGAAAGTCTCTCCACTTGCTCAGTTCTGAGAGATAAGTGTGTGTGAAAGCCGTCCTTCACCTACCTTGTTTGGAACACAAAGTTTGTTTTCAGTTGAAAACCCCATTCCATACATATATATGGGGAGGTACTAGCTCCAACTCAGTTTTTCAGTGAAAACTGCAGGAACTTCAAACCGGTACTAGGAAACAGACTGAGAATGCAGAGAAAAAGTGTCTCCTGCAACCCGTTCCCTCGGTGCTAGATGAACGAACGTCTCTGTACCTGCTCAGTTCTGAGAGATAAGTGTGTGTGAAAGTCGTACTTCACCTAGCTTGCTGGGAACACAAAGTTTCTTTTCAGTTGCAAACTCCATTCCATACATATATATGGGGAGGAACTAGCTCCAACACTGTTTTACAGTGATAACTGCAGGAACTTCAAACCGGCACTAGGAAACAGACTGAGAATGCAGAGAAAATGTGTCTCCTGCAAGCCGTTTCCTTGGTGCTAGATGAACGAACGTCTCTGTACCTGCTCAGTTCTGAGAGATAAGTGTGTGTGAAAGCCGTCCTTCACCTAGCTTGTTGGGAACACAAAGTTTCTTTTCAGTTGCAAACTCCATTCCATACATATATATGGGGAGGTACTAGCTCCAACACTGTTTTACAGTGAAAACTGCAGGAATTTCAAACCGGCACTAGGAAACAGACTGAGAATGCAGAGAAAAAGTTTCTCCTGCAACCCGTTCCCTTGGTGCTAGATAAACGAACGTCTCTACACTTGCTCAGTTCTGAGAGATATGTGTGTGTGAAAGCCGTCCTTCACCTAGCTTGCTGGGAACACAAAGTTTCTTTTCAGTTGCAATCTCCATTCCATACATATATATGGGGAGGTACTAGCTCCAACTCGGTTTTACAGTGAAAACTGCAGGAACATCAAACCGGCACTAGGAAACAGACTGAGAAAGCAGAGAAAAAGTGTCTCCTGGAAACCGTTCCTTGGTGCTAGATGAACGAACGTCTCTGTACCTGCTCAGTTCTGAGGGATAAGTGTGTGTGAAAGCCGTCCTTCACCTAGCTTGTTGGGAACACAAAGTTTCTTTTCTGTTGCAAACTACATTCCATACAAATATATGGGGAGTTACTAGCTCCAACTCGGTTTTACAGTGTAAACTGCAGGAACTTCAAACCGGCACTAGGAAACAGACTGAGAAAGCTGAGAAAAAGTGTCTCCTGCAACCCGTTCCCTCGGTGCTAGATGAACGAACGTCTATGTACCTGCTCAGTTCTGAGAGATAAGTGTGTGTGAAAGCCGTCCTACACCTAGCTTGTTGGGAACACAAAGTTTCTTTTCAGTTGCAAACTCCATTCCATACATATATACGGGAAGGAACAAGCTCCAACTCGGTTTTACAGTGAAAACTGCAGGAACTTCAAACCGGCACTAGGAAACAGACTGAGAAAGCAGAGAAAAAGTGTCTCCTGTAACCCGTTCCCCTGGTGCTAGATGAACGAACGTCTCTCCACTTGCTCAGTTTTGAGAGATAAGTGTGTGTGAAAGCCGTCCTTCACCTAGCTTGTTTGGAACACAAAGTTTGTTTTCAGTTGCAAACTCCATTCCATACATATATATGGGGAGGTACTAGCTCCAACTCGGTTTTTCAGTGGAAACTGCAGGAACTTCAAACCGGTACTAGGAAACAGACTGAGAAAGCAGAGAAAAAGTGTCCCCTACAACCCGTTCCCTCGGTGCTAGATGAACGAACGTCTCTGTACCTGCTCAGTTCTGAGAGATAAGTGTGTGTGAAAGCCGTACTTCACCTAGCTTGTAGGGAACACATAGTTTCTTTTCAGTTGCAAACTCCATTCCATACATATATATGGGGAGGAACTAGCTCCAACTCTGTTTTACAGTGATAACTGCAGGAACTTCAAACCGGCACTAGGAAACAGACTGAGAATGCAGAGAAAAAGTGTCTCCTGCAACCCGTTCCCTTGGTTCTAGATGAACGAACGTCTCTGTACCTGCTCAGTTCTGAGGGATAAGTGTGTGTGAAAGCCGTCCTTCACCTAGATTGTTGGGAACACAAAGATTCTTTTCTGTTGCAAACTCCATTCCATACAAATATATGGGGGGTTACTAGCTCCAACTCGGTTTTACAGTGAAAACTGCAGGAACTTCAAACCGGCACTAGGAAACAGAATAAGAATGCAGAGACAAAGTTTCTCCTGCAACCCGTTCCCTCGGTGCTAGATGAACGAACGTCTCTGTACCTGCTCAGTTCCGAGAGATAAGTGTGTGTGAAAGCCGTCCTTCACCTAGCTTGTTGGGAACACAAAGTTTCTTTTCAGTTGCAAACTCCATTCCATACATATATATGGGGAGTTACTAGCTCCAACTCGGTTTTACAGTGAAAACTGCAGGAACTTCCACCGTCACTAGGAAACAGACTGAGAATGCAGAGAAAAAGTGTCTCCTGCAACCCGTTCCCTTGGTGCTAGATAAACGAATGTCTCTCCACTTGCTCAGTTCTGAGAGGTAAGTGAGTGTGAAAGCCGTCCTTCAACTAGCTTGCTGGGAACACAAAGTTTCTTTTCAGTTGCAATCTCCATTCCATACATATATATGGGGAGGTACTAGCTCCAACTCGGTTTTACAGTGAAAACTGCAGGAACATCAAAACGGCACTAGGAAACAGAATGAGAAAGCAGAGAAAAAGTGTCTCCTGGAAACCGTTCCCTTGGTGCTAGATGAACGAACGTCTCTGTACCTGCTCAGTTCTGAGGGATAAGTGTGTGTGAAAGCCGTCCTTCACCTAGCTTGTTGGGAACACAAAGTTTCTTTTCTGTTGCAAACTCCATTCCATACATATATATGGGGAGTTACTAGCTCCAACTCGGTTTTACAGTGAAAACTGCAGGAACTTCAAACCGGCACTAGGAAACAGAATAAGAATGCAGAGACAAAGTGTCTCCTGCAACCCGTTCCCTCGGTGCTAGATGAACGAACGTCTCTGTACCTGCTCAGTTCCGAGAGATAAGTGTGTGTGAAAGCCGTCCTTCACCTAGCTTGTTGGGAACACAAAGTTTCTTTTCAGTTGCAAACTCCATTCCATACATATATATGGGGAGTTACTAGCTCCAACTCGGTTTTACAGTGAAAACTGCAGGAACTTCCACCGTCACTAGGAAACAGACTGAGAAAGCAGAGGAAAAGTGTCTCCTGCATCACGTTCCCTCGGTGCTAGATGAACGAATGTCTCTGTACCTGCTCAGTTCTGAGAGATATGTGTGTGTGAAAGCCGTCCTTCACCTAGCTTGTTTGGAACACAAAGTTTCTTTTCAGTTGCAAACTCCATTCCATACATATAAATGGGTAGGTACTAGCTCCAACTCGGTTTTACAGTGAAAACTGCAGGAACTTCAAAACGGCACTAGGAAACAGACTGAGAATGCAGAGAAAAAGTGTCTCCTGCAACCCGTTCCCTCGGTGCTAGATGAACGATCGTCTCTGTACCTGCTCAGTTCTGAGAGATAAGTGTGTGTGAAAGCCGTCCTTCACCTAGCTTGTTGGGAACACAAAGTTTCTTTTCAGTTGCAAAATCCATTCCATACATATATATCGGGAGTAACTAGCTCCAAATCTGTTTTACAGTGATAACTGCAGGAACTTCAAACCGGCACTAGGAAACAGACTGAGAAAGCAGAGAAAATGTGGCTCCTGCAAGCCGTTCCCTTGGTGCTAGATGAACGAACGTCTCTGTACCTGCTCAGTTCTGAAAGATAAGTGTGTTTGAAAGCCGTCTTTCAACTAGATTGTTTGGAACACAAAGTTTCTTTTCAGTTGCAAACTCCATTCCATACATTTATATGGGGTGTTACTAGCTCCAACTCGGTTTTACAGTGAAAACTGCAGGAACTTCCACCGTCACTAGGAAACAGACTGAGAATGCAGAGAAAAAGTTTCTCCTGCACCCCGTTCCCTTGGTGCTAGATAAACAAAAGTCTCTCCACTTGCTCAGTTCTGAGAGATAAGTGTGTGTGAAAGCCGTCCTTCACCTAGCTTGCAGGGAACACAAAGTTTCTTTTCAGTTGCAATCTCCATTCCATACATATATATGGGGAGGTACTAGCTCCAACTCGGTTTTACAGTGAAAACTGCAGGAACATCAAACCGGCACTAGGAAACAGACTGAGAAAGCAGAGAAAAAGTGTCTCCTGCAAACCGTTCCGTTGGTGCAAGATGAACGAACGTCTCTGTACCTGCTCAGTTCTGAGGGATACGTGTGTGTGAAAGCCGTTCTTCACCTAGCTTGTTGGGAACACAAAGTTTCTTTTATGTTGCAAACTCCATTCCATACATATATACGGGAAGGAACTAGCTCCAACTCGGTTTTACAGTGAAAACTGCAGGAACTTCAAACCGGCACTAGGAAACAGACTGAGAAAGCAGAGAAAAAGTGTCTCCTGCAAACCGTTCCCTTGGTGCTAGATGAACGAACGTCTCTCCACTTGCTCAGTTTTGAGAGATAAGTGTGTGTGAAAGCCGTCCTTCACCTAGCTTGTTTGGAACACAAAGTTTGTTTTCAGTTGCAAACTCCATTCCATACATATATATGGGGAGGTTCAAGCTCCAACTCGGTTTTTCAGTGAAAACTGCAGGAACTTCAAACCGGTACTAGGAAACAGACTGAGAAAGCAGAGAAAAAGTGTCTCCTGCAACCCGTTCCCTCGGTGCTAGATGAACGAACGTCTCTGTACCTGCTCAGTTCTGAGAGATAAGTGTGTGTGAAAGCCGTCCTTCACCAAGCTTGTAGGGAACACAAAGTTTCTTTTCAGTTGCAAACTCCATTCCATACATATATATGGGGAGGAACTAGCTCCAACTCTGTTTTACAGTGATAACTGCAGGAACTTCAAACCGAAACTAGGGAACAGACTGAGAATGCAGAGAAAATGTGTCTCCTGCAAGCCGTTCCCTTGGTGCTAGATGAACGAACGTCTCTGTACATGCTCAGTTCTGAGAGAAAAGTGTGTGTGAAAGCCGTCCTTCACCTAGCTTGTTTGGAACACAAAGTTTCTTTTCAGTTGCAAACTCCATTCCATACATATATATGGGGAGGTACTAGCTCCAACTCGGTTTCACAGTGAAAACTGCAGGAACTTCAAACCGGTACTAGGAAACAGACTGAGAAAGCAGAGAAAAAGTGTCTCCTGCAAGCCGTTCCCTCGGTGCTAGATGAACGAACGTCTCTGTACCTGCTCAGTTCTGAGAGATAAGTGTGTGTGAAAGCCGTCCTTCACATAGCTTGTAGGGAACACAAAGTTTCTTTTCAGTTGCAAACTCCATTCCATACATATATATGTGGAGGTACTAGCTCCAACACTGTTTTACAGTGAAATCTGCATGAATTTCAAACCGGCACTAGGAAACAGACTGAGAATGCAGAGAAAAAGTGACCCCTGCAACCCGTTCCCTTGGTGCTAGATAAACGAACGTCTCTCCACTTGCTCAGTTCTGAGAGATAAGTGTGTGTGAAAGCCGTCCTTCACCTAGCTTGCTGGGAACACAAAGTTTCTTTTCTGTTGCAAACTCCATTCCATACATATATATGGGGAGGAACTAGCTCCAACACTGTTTTACAGTGATAACTGCAGGAACTTCAAACCGGCACTAGGAAACAGACTGAGAATGCAGAGAAAATGTGTCTCCTGCAAGCCGTTCCCTTGGTGCTAGATGAACGAACGTCTCTGTACCTGCTCAGTTCTGAGAGATAAGTGTGTGTGAAAGCCGTCCTTCACCCAGCTTGTTTGGAACACAAAGTTTCTTTTCAGTTGCAAACTCCATTCCATACATTTATATGGGGAGTTACAAGCTCCAACTCGGTTTTACAGTGAAAACTGCAGGAACTTCCACCGTCACTAGGAAACAGTCTGAGAATGCAGAGAAAAAGTGTCTCTGGCAACCCGTTCCCTTGGTGCTAGATAAACGAACGTCTCTCCACTTGCTCAGTTCTGAGAGATAAGTGTGTGTGAAAGCCGTCCTTCACCTAGCTTGTTGGGAACACAAAGTTTCTTTTCAGTTGCAAACTCCATTCCATACATATATATGGGGAGGTACTAGCTCCAACACTGTTTTACAGTGAAAACTGCAGGAATTTCAAACCGGCACTAGGAAACAGACTGAGAATTCAGAGAAAAATTGTCTCCTGCAACCCGTTCCCTTGGTGCTAGATAAACGAACGTCTCTCCACTTGCTCAGTTCTGAGAGATATGTGTGTGTGAAAGCCGTCCTTCACCTAGCTTGCTGGGAACACAAAGTTTCTTTTCAGTTGCAATCTCAATTCCATACATATATATGGGGAGGTACTAGCTCCAACTCGGTTTTACAGTGAAAACTGCAGGAACATCAAACCGGCACTAGGAAACAGACTGAGAAAGCAGAGAAAAAGTGTCTCCTGGAAACCGTTCCTTGGTGCTAGATGAACGAACGTCTCTGTACCTGCTCAGTTCTGAGGGATAAGTGTGTGTGAAAGCCGTCCTTCACCTAGCTTGTTGGGAACACAAAGTTTCTTTTCTGTTGCAAACTACATTCCATACAAATATATGGGGAGTTACTAGCTCCAACTCGGTTTTACAGTGTAAACTGCAGGAACTTCAAACCGGCACTAGGAAACAGACTGAGAATGCAGAGAAAAAGTGTCTCCTGCAACCCGTTCCCTCGGTGCTAGATGAACGAACGTCTCTGTACCTGCTCAGTTCTGAGAGATAAGTGTGTGTGAAAGCCGTCCTACACCTAGCTTGTTGGGAACACAAAGTTTCTTTTCAGTTGCAAACTCCATTCCATACATATATACGGGAAGGAACAAGCTCCAACTCGGTTTTACATTGAAAACTGCAGGAACTTCAAACCGGCACTAGGAAACAGACTGAGAAAGCAGAGAAAAAGTGTCTCCTGCAACCCGTTCCCTTGGTGCTAGATGAACGAAAGTCTCTCCACTTGCTCAGTTCTGAGAGATAAGTGTGTGTGAAAGCCGTCCTTCACCTACCTTGTTTGGAACACAAAGTTTGTTTTCAGTTGCAAACTCCATTCCATACATATATATGGGGAGGTAGTAGCTCCAACTCAGTTTTTCAGTGAAAACTGCAGGAACTTCAAACCGGTACTAGGAAACAGACTGACAATGCAGAGAAAAAGTGTCTCCTGCAACCCGTTCCCTCGGTGCTAGATGAACGAACGTCTCTGTACCTGCTCAGTTCTGAGAGATAAGTGTGTGTGAAACCGTCCTTCACCTAGCTTGTAGGGAACACAAAGTTTCTTTTCAGTTGCAAACTCCATTCCATACATATATATGGGGAGGAACTAGCTCCAACACTGTTTTACAGTGATAACTGCAGGAACTTCAAACCGGCACTAGGAAACAGACTGAGAATGCAGAGAAAATGTGTCTCCTGCAAGCCGTTCCCTTGGTGCTAGATGAACGAACGTCTCTGTACCTGCTCAGTTCTGAGAGATAAGTGTGTGTGAAAGCCGTCCTTCACCCAGCTTGTTTGGAACACAAAGTTTCTTTTTAGTTGCAAACTCCATTCCATACATTTATATGGGGAGTTACAAGCTCCAACTCGGTTTTACAGTGAAAATTGCAGGAACTTCCACCGTCACTAGGAAACAGACTGAGAATGCAGAGAAAAAGTGTCTCTGGCAACCCGTTCCCTTGGTGCTAGATAAACGAACGTCTCTCCACTTGCTCAGTTCTGAGAGATAAGTGTGTGTGAAAGCCGTCCTTCACCTAGCTTGTTGGGAACACAAAGTTTCTTTTCAGTTGCAAACTCCATTCCATACATATATATGGGGAGGTACTAGCTCCAACACTGTTTTACAGTGAAAACTGCAGGAATTTCAAACCGGCACTAGGAAACAGACTGAGAATGCAGAGAAAAAGTTTCTCCTGCAACCCGTTCCCTTGGTGCTAGATAAACGAACGTCTCTCCACTTGCTCAGTTCTGAGAGATATGTGTGTGTGAAAGCCGTCCTTCACCTAGCTTGCTGGGAACACAAAGTTTCTTTTCAGTTGCAATCTCCATTCCATACATATATATGGGGAGGTACTAGCTCCAACTCGGTTTTACAGTGAAAACTGCAGGAACATCAAACCGGCACTAGGAAACAGACTGAGAAAGCAGAGAAAAAGTGTCTCCTGGAAACCGTTCCTTGGTGCTAGATGAACGAACGTCTCTGTACCTGCTCAGTTCTGAGGGATAAGTGTGTGTGAAAGCCGTCCTTCACCTAGCTTGTTGGGAACACAAAGTTTCTTTTCTGTTGCAAACTACATTCCATACAAATATATGGGGAGTTACTAGCTCCAACTCGGTTTTACAGTGTAAACTGCAGGAACTTCAAACCGGCACTAGGAAACAGACTGAGAAAGCTGAGAAAAAGTGTCTCCTGCAACCCGTTCCCTCGGTGCTAGATGAACGAACGTCTATGTACCTGCTCAGTTCTGAGAGATAAGTGTGTGTGAAAGCCGTCCTACACCTAGCTTGTTGGGAACACAAAGTTTCTTTTCAGTTGCAAACTCCATTCCATACATATATACGGGAAGGAACAAGCTCCAACTCGGTTTTACAGTGAAAACTGCAGGAACTTCAAACCGGCACTAGGAAACAGACTGAGAAAGCAGAAGAAAAGTGTCTCCTGTAACCCGTTCCCCTGGTGCTAGATGAACGAACGTCTCTCCACTTGCTCAGTTATGAGAGATAAGTGTGTGTGAAAGCCGTCCTTCACCTAGCTTGTTTGGAACACAAAGTTTGTTTTCAGTTGCAAACTCCATTCCATACATATATATGGGGAGGTACTAGCTCCAACTCGGTTTTTCAGTGGAAACTGCAGGAACTTCAAACCGGTACTAGGAAACAGACTGAGAAAGCAGAGAAAAAGTGTCCCCTGCAACCCGTTCCCTCGGTGCTAGATGAACGAACGTCTCTGTACCTGCTCAGTTCTGAGAGATAAGTGTGTGTGAAAGCCGTACTTCACCTAGCTTGTAGGGAACACATAGTTTCTTTTCAGTTGCAAACTCCATTCCATACATATATATGGGGAGGAACTAGCTCCAACTCTGTTTTACAGTGATAACTGCAGGAACTTCAAACCGGCACTAGGAAACAGACTGAGAATGCAGAGTAAAAGTGTCTCCTGCAACCCGTTCCCTTGGTTCTAGATGAACGAACGTCTCTGTACCTGCTCAGTTCTGAGGGATAAGTGTGTGTGAAAGCCGTCCTTCACCTAGATTGTTGGGAACACAAAGATTCTTTTCTGTTGCAAACTCCATTCCATACAAATATATGGGGGGTTACTAGCTCCAACTCGGTTTTACAGTGAAAACTGCAGGAACTTCAAACCGGCACTAGGAAACAGAATAAGTATGCAGAGACAAAGTTTCTCCTGCAACCCGTTCCCTCGGTGCTAGATGAACGAACGTCTCTGTACCTGCTCAGTTCCGAGAGATAAGTGTGTGTGAAAGCCGTCCTTCACCTAGCTTGTTGGGAACACAAAGTTTCTTTTCAGTTGCAAACTCCATTCCATACATATATATGGGGAGTTACTAGCTCCAACTCGGTTTTACAGTGAAAACTGCAGGAACTTCCACCGTCACTAGGAAACAGACTGAGAATGCAGAGAAAAAGTGTCTCCTGCAACCCGTTCCCTTGGTGCTAGATAAACGAATGTCTCTCCACTTGCTCAGTTCTGAGAGGTAAGTGAGTGTGAAAGCCGTCCTTCACCTAGCTTGCTGGGAACACAAAGTTTCTTTTCAGTTGCAATCTCCATTCCATACATATATATGGGGAGGTACTAGCTCCAACTCGGTTTTACAGTGAAAACTGCAGGAACATCAAAACGGCACTAGGAAACAGAATGAGAAAGCAGAGAAAAAGTGTCTCCTGGAAACCGTTCCCTTGGTGCTAGATGAACGAACGTCTCTGTACCTGCTCAGTTCTGAGGGATAAGTGTGTGTGAAAGCCGTCCTTCACCTAGCTTGTTGGGAACACAAAGTTTCTTTTCTGTTGCAAACTCCATTCCATACATATATATGGGGAGTTACTAGCTCCAACTCGGTTTTACAGTGAAAACTGCAGGAACTTCAAACCGGCACTAGGAAACAGAATAAGAATTCAGAGACAAAGTGTCTCCTGCAACCCGTTCCCTCGGTGCTAGATGAACGAACGTCTCTGTACTTGCTCAGTTCCGAGAGATAAGTGTGTGTGAAAGCCGTCCTTCACCTAGCTTGTTGGGAACACAAAGTTTCTTTTCAGTTGCAAACTCCATTCCATACATATATATGGGGAGTTACTAGCTCCAACTCGGTTTTACAGTGAAAACTGCAGGAACTTCCACCGTCACTAGGAAACAGACTGAGAATGCAGAGAAGAAGTGTCTCCTGCAACCCGTTCCCTTGGTGCTAGATAAACGAAAGTCTCTCCACTTGCTCAGTTCTGAGAGGTAAGTGAGTGTGAAAGCCGTCCTTCACCTAGCTTGCTGGGAACACAAAGTTTCTTTTCAGTTGCAATCTCCATTCCATACATATATATGGGGAGGTACTAGCTCCAACTCGGTTTTACAGTGAAAACTGCAGGAACTTCAAACCGGCACTAGGAAACAGAATGAGAAAGCAGAGAAAAAGTGTCTCCTGGAAACCGTTCCCTTGGTGCTAGATGAACGAACGTCTCTGTACCTGCTCAGTTCTGAGGGATAAGTGTGTGTGAAAGCCGTCCTTCACCTAGCTTGTTGGGAACACAAAGTTTCTTTTCTGTTGCAAACTCCATTCCATACAAATATATGGGGAGTTACTAGCTCCAACTCGGTTTTACAGTGAAAACTGCAGGAACTTCAAACCGGCACTAGGAAACAGACTGAGAAAGCAGAGAAAAAGTGTCTCCTGCAACCCGTTCCCTCGGTGATAGATGAACGAACGTCTCTGTACCTGCTCAGTTCTGAGAGATAAGTGTGTGTTAAAGCCGTCCTACACCTAGCTTGTTTGGAACACAAAGTTTCTTTTCAGTTGCAAACTCCATTCCATACATTTATATGGGGAGTTACAAGCTCCAACTCGGTTTTACAGTGAAAACTGCAGGAACTTCCACCGTCACTAGGAAACAGACTGAGAATGCAGAGAAAAAGTGTCTCCGGCAACCCGTTCCCTTGGTGCTAGATAAACGAACGTCTCTCCACTTGCTCAGTTCTGAGAGATAAGTGTGTGTGAAGGCCGTCCTTCACCTAGCTTGTTGGGAACACAAAGTTTCTTTTCAGTTGCAAACTCCATTCCATACATATATATGGGGAGGTACTAGCTCCAACTCGGTTTTACAGTGAAAACTGCAGGAACTTCTAACCGGCACTAGGAAACAGACTGAGAATGCAGAGAAAAAGTGTCTCCAGCAACCCGTTCCCTTGGTTCTAGATGAACGAAAGTCTCTGTACCTGCTCAGTTCTGAGGGATAAGTGTGTGTGAAAGCCGTCCTTCAACAACTTGTTGGGAACACAAAGATTCTTTTCTGTTGCAAACTCCATTCCATACAAATATATGGGGGGTTACTAGCTCCAACTCGGTTTTACAGTGAAAACTGCAGGAACTTCAAATCGGCACTAGGAAACAGACTAAGAATGAAGAGAAAAAGTGTCTCCTGCAACACGTTCCCTCGGTGCTAGATGAACGAAAGTCTCTGTACCTGCTCAGTTCTGAGAGATATGTGTGTGTGAAAGCCGTCCTTCACCTAGCTTGTTTGGAACACAAAGTTTCTTTTCAGTTGCAAACTCCATTCCATACATATATATCGGGAGTAACTAGCTCCAACTCTGTTTTACAGTGATAACTGCAGGAACTTCAAACCGGCACTAGGAAACAGACTGAGAAAGCAGAGAAAATGTGGCTCCTGCAAGCCGTTCCCTTGGTGCTAGATGAACGAACGTCTCTGTACCTGCTCAGTTCTGAAAGATAAGTGTGTTTGAAAGCCGTCTTTCAACTAGATTGTTTGGAACACAAAGTTTCTTTTCAGTTGCAAACTCCATTCCATACATTTATATGGGGTGTTACTAGCTCCAACTCGGTTTTACAGTGAAAACTGCAGGAACTTCCACCGTCACTAGGAAACAGACTGAGAATGCAGAGAAAAAGTTTCTCCTGCACCCCGTTCCCTTGGTGCTAGATAAACAAAAGTCTCTCCACTTGCTCAGTTCTGAGAGATAAGTGTGTGTGAAAGCCGTCCTTCACCTAGCTTGCTGGGAACACAAAGTTTCTTTTCAGTTGCAATCTCCATTCCATACATATATATGGGGAGGTACTAGCTCCAACTCGGTTTTACAGTGAAAACTGCAGGAACATCAAACCGGCACTAGGAAACAGACTGAGAAAGCAGAGAAAAAGTGTCTCCTGCAAACCGTTCCCTTGGTGCTAGATGAACGAACGTCTCTGTACCTGCTCAGTTCTGAGGGATAAGTGTGTGTGAAAGCCGTTCTTCACCTAGCTTGTTGGGAACACAAAGTTTCTTTTATGTTGCAAACTCCATTCCATACATATATACGGGAAGGAACTAGCTCCAACTCGGTTTTACAGTGAAAACTGCAGGAACTTCAAACCGGCACTAGGAAACAGACTGAGAAAGCAGAGAAAAAGTGTCTCCTGCAAACCGTTCCCTTGGTGCTAGATGAACGAACGTCTCTCCACTTGCTCAGTTTTGAGAGATAAGTGTGTGTGAAAGCCGTCCTTCACCTAGCTTGTTTGGAACACAAAGTTTGTTTTCAGTTGCAAACTCCATTCCATACATATATATGGGGAGGTTCAAGCTCCAACTCGGTTTTTCAGTGAAAACTGCAGGAACTTCAAACCGGTACTAGGAAACAGACTGAGAAAGCAGAGAAAAAGTGTCTCCTGCAACCCGTTCCCTCGGTGCTAGATGAACGAACGTCTCTGTACCTGCTCAGTACTGAGAGATAAGTGTGTGTGAAAGCCGTCCTTCACCAAGCTTGTAGGGAACACAAAGTTTCTTTTCAGTTGCAAACTCCATTCCATACATATATATGGGGAGGAACTAGCTCCAACTCTGTTTTACAGTGATAACTGCAGGAACTTCAAACCGAAACTAGGAAACAGACTGAGAATGCAGAGAAAATGTGTCTCCTGCAAGCCGTTCCCTTGGTGCTAGATGAACGAACGTCTCTGTACATGCTCAGTTCTGAGAGAAAAGTGTGTGTGAAAGCCGTCCTTCACCTAGCTTGTTTGGAACACAAAGTTTCTTTTCAGTTGCAAACTCCATTCCATACATATATATGGGGAGGTACTAGCTCCAACTCGGTTTCACAGTGAAAACTGCAGGAACTTCAAACCGGTACTAGGAAACAGACTGAGAAAGCAGAGAAAAAGTGTCTCCTGCAAGCCGTTCCCTCGGTGCTAGATGAACGAACGTCTCTGTACCTGCTCAGTTCTGAGAGATAAGTGTGTGTGAAAGCCGTCCTTCACATAGCTTGTAGGGAACACAAAGTTTCTTTTCAGTTGCAAACTCCATTCCATACATATATATGTGGAGGTACTAGCTCCAACACTGTTTTACAGTGAAATCTGCATGAATTTCAAACCGGCACTAGGAAACAGACTGAGAATGCAGAGAAAAAGTGACCCCTGCAACCCGTTCCCTTGGTGCTAGATAAACGAACGTCTCTCCACTTGCTCAGTTCTGAGAGATAAGTGTGTGTGAAAGCCGTCCTTCACCTAGCTTGCTGGGAACACAAAGTTTCTTTTCAGTTGCAATCTCCATTCCATACATATATATGGGGAGGTACTAGCTCCAACTCAGTTTTACAGTGAAAACTGCAGGAACATCAAACCGGCACTAGGAAACAGACTGAGAAAGCAGAGAAAAAGTGTCTCCTGGAAACCGTTCCTTGGTGCTAGATGAACGAACGTCTCTGTACCTGCTCAGTTCTGAGGGATAAGTGTGTGTGAAAGCCGTCCTTCACCTAGCTTGTTGGGAACACAAAGTTTCTTTTCTGTTGCAAACTACATTCCATACAAATATATGGGGAGTTACTAGCTCCAACTCGGTTTTACAGTGTAAACTGCAGGAACTTCAAACAGGCACTAGGAAACAGACTGAGAAAGCTGAGAAAAAGTGTCTCCTGCAACCCGTTCCCTCGGTGATAGATGAACGAACGTCTCTGTACCTGCTCAGTTCTGAGAGATAAGTGTGTGTGAAAGCCGTCCTACACCTAGCTTGTTGGGAAAACAAAGTTTCTTTTCAGTTGCAAACTCCATTCCATACATATATACGGGAAGGAACAAGCTCCAACTATGTTTTACAGTGAAAACTGCAGGAACTTCAAACCGGCACTAGGAAACAGACTGAGAAAGCAGAGAAAAAGTGTCTCCTGTAACCCGTTCCCTTGGTGCTAGATGAACGAACGTCTCTCCACTTGCTCAGTTTTGAGAGATAAGTGTGTGTGAAAGCCGTCCTTCACCTAGCTTGTTTGGAACACAAAGTTTGTTTTCACTTGCAAACTCCATTCCATACATATATATGGGGAGGTACTTGCTCCAACTCGGTTTTTCAGTGAAAACTGCAGGAACTTCAAACCGGTACTAGGAAACAGACTGAGAAAGCAGAGAAAAAGTGTCTCCTGCAACCCGTTCCCTCGGTGCTAGATGAACGAACGTCTCTGTACCTGCTCAGTTCTGAGAGATAAGTGTGTGTGAAAGCCGTACTTCACCTAGCTTGTAGGGAACACATAGTTTCTTTTCAGTTGCAAACTCCATTCCATACATATATATGGGGAGGAACTAGCTCCAACTCTGTTTTACAGTGATAACTGCAGGAACTTCAAACAGGCACTAGGAAACAGACTGAGAATGCACAGAAAATGTGTCTCCTGCAAGCCTTCCCCTTGGTGCTAGATGAACGAACGTCTCTGTACCTGCTCAGTTCTGAGAGATAAGTGTGTGTGAAAGCCGTCCTTCACCTAGCTTGTTTGGAACACAAAGTTTCTTTTCAGTTGCAAACTCCATTCCATACATTTATATGGGGAGTTACAAGCTCCAACTCGGTTTTACAGTGAAAACTGCAGGAACTTCCACCGTCACTAGGAAACAGACTGAGAATGCAGAGAAAAAGTGTCTCCTGCAACCCGTTTCCTTGGTGCTAGATAAACGAACGTCTCTCCACTTGCTCAGTTCTGAGAGATAAGTGTGTGTGAAAGCCGTCCTTCACCTAGCTTGTTGGGAACACAAAGTTTCTTTTCAGTTGCAAACTCCATTCCATACATATATATGGGGAGGTACTAGTTCCAACTCGGTTTTACAGTGAAAACTGCAGGAATTTCAAACCGGCACTAGGAAACAGACTGAGAATGCAGAGAAAAAGTGTCTCCTGCAACCCGTTCCCTTGGTTCTAGATGAACGAACGTCTCTGTACCTGCTCAGTTCTGAGGGATAAGTGTGTGTGAAAGCCGTCCTTCACCTAGCTTGTTGGGAACACAAAGTTTCTTTTCAGTTGCAAACTCCATTCCATACATATATATGGGGAGTTCCTAGCTCCAACACTGTTTTACAGTGAAAACTGCAGGAACATCCACCGTCACTAGGAAACAGACTGAGAATGCAGAGAAAAAGTGTCTCCTGCAACCCGTTCCCTTGGTGCTAGATAAACGAAAGTCTCTCCACTTGCTCAGTTCTGAGAGGTAAGTGTGTGTGAAAGCCGTCCTTCACCTAGCTTGCTGGGAACACAAAGTTTCTTTTCAGTTGCAATCTCCATTCCATACATATATATGGGGAGGTACTAGCTCCAACTCGGTTTTACAGTGAAAACTGCAGGAACATCAAACCGGCACTAGGAAACAGACTGAGAAAGCAGAGAAAAAGTGTCTCCTGGAAACCGTTCCTTGGTGCTAGATGAACGAACGTCTCTGTACCTGCTCAGTTCTGAGGGATAAGTGTGTGTGAAAGCCGTCCTTCACCTAGCTTGTTGGGAACACAAAGTTTCTTTTCTGTTGCAAACTACATTCCATACAAATATATGGGGAGTTACTAGCTCCAACTCGGTTTTACAGTGTAAACTGCAGGAACTTCAAACAGGCACTAGGAAACAGACTGAGAAAGCTGAGAAAAAGTGTCTCCTGCAACCCGTTCCCTCGGTGATAGATGAACGAACGTCTCTGTACCTGCTCAGTTCTGAGAGATAAGTGTGTGTGAAAGCCGTCCTACACCTAGCTTGTTGGGAAAACAAAGTTTCTTTTCAGTTGCAAACTCCATTCCATACATATATACGGGAAGGAACAAGCTCCAACTATGTTTTACAGTGAAAACTGCAGGAACTTCAAACCGGCACTAGGAAACAGACTGAGAAAGCAGAGAAAAAGTGTCTCCTGTAACCCGTTCCCTTGGTGCTAGATGAACGAACGTCTCTCCACTTGCTCAGTTTTGAGAGATAAGTGTGTGTGAAAGCCGTCCTTCACCTAGCTTGTTTGGAACACAAAGTTTGTTTTCACTTGCAAACTCCATTCCATACATATATATGGGGAGGTACTAGCTCCAACTCGGTTTTTCAGTGAAAACTGCAGGAACTTCAAACCGGTACTAGGAAACAGACTGAGAAAGCAGAGAAAAAGTGTATCCTGCAACCCGTTCCCTCGGTGCTAGATGAACGAACGTCTCTGTACCTGCTCAGTTCTGAGAGATAAGTGTGTGTGAAAGCCGTACTTCACCTAGCTTGTAGGGAACACATAGTTTCTTTTCAGTTGCAAACTCCATTCCATACATATATATGGGGAGGAACTAGCTCCAACTCTGTTTTACAGTGATAACTGCAGGAACTTCAAACAGGCACTAGGAAACAGACTGAGAATGCACAGAAAATGTGTCTCCTGCAAGCCTTCCCCTTGGTGCTAGATGAACGAACGTCTCTGTACCTGCTCAGTTCTGAGAGATAAGTGTGTGTGAAAGCCGTCCTTCACCTAGCTTGTTTGGAACACAAAGTTTCTTTTCAGTTGCAAACTCCATTCCATACATTTATATGGGGAGTTACAAGCTCCAACTCGGTTTTACAGTGAAAACTGCAGGAACTTCCACCGTCACTAGGAAACAGACTGAGAATGCAGAGAAAAAGTGTCTCTGGCAACCCGTTCCCTTGGTGCTAGATAAACGAACGTCTCTCCACTTGCTCAGTTCTGAGAGATAAGTGTGTGTGAAAGCCGTCCTTCACCTAGCTTGTTGGGAACACAAAGTTTCTTTTCAGTTGCAAACTCCATTCCATACATATATATGGGGAGGTACTAGTTCCAACTCGGTTTTACAGTGAAAACTGCAGGAATTTCAAACCGGCACTAGGAAACAGACTGAGAATGCAGAGAAAAAGTGTCTCCTGCAACCCGTTCCCTTGGTTCTAGATGAACGAACGTCTCTGTACCTGCTCAGTTCTGAGGGATAAGTGTGTGTGAAAGCCGTCCTTCACCTAGCTTGTTGGGAACACAAAGATTCTTTTCTGTTGCAAACTCCATTCCATACAAATATATGGGGGGTTACTAGCTCCAACTCGGTTTTACAGTGAAAACTGCAGGAACTTCAAACCGGCACTAGGAAACAGACTGAGAATGCAGAGAAAAAGTGTCTCCGGCAACCCGTTCCCTTGGTGCTAGATAAACGAACGTCTCTCCACTTGCTCAGTTCTGAGAGATAAGTGTGTGTGAAAGCCGTCCTTCACCTAGCTTGTTGGGAACACAAAGTTTCTTTTCAGTTGCAAACTCCATTCCATACATATATATGGGGAGTTCCTAGCTCCAACACTGTTTTACAGTGAAAACTGCAGGAAAATCCACTGTCACTAGGAAACAGACTGAGAATGCAGAGAAAAAGTGTCTCCTGCAACCCGTTCCCTTGGTGCTAGATAAACGAAAGTCTCTCCACTTGCTCAGTTCTGAGAGGTAAGTGTGTGTGAAAGCCGTCCTTCACCTAGCTTGCTGGGAACACAAAGTTTCTTTTCAGTTGCAATCTCCATTCCATACATATATATGGGGAGGTACTAGCTCCAACTCGGTTTTACAGTGAAAACTGCAGGAACATCAAACCGGCACTAGGAAACAGAATGAGAAAGCAGAGAAAAAGTGTCTCCTGGAAACCGTTCCCTTGGTGCTAGATGAACGAACGTCTCTGTACCTGCTCAGTTCTGAGGGATAAGTGTGTGTGAAAGCCGTCCTTCACCTAGCTTGTTGGGAACACAAAGTTTCTTTTCTGTTGCAAACTCCATTCCATACAAATATATGGGGAGTTACAAGCTCCAACTCGGTTTTACAGTGAAAACTGCAGGAACTTCAAACCGGCACTAGGAAACAGACTGAGAAAGCAGAGAAAAAGTGTCTCCTGCAACCCGTTCCCTCGGTGATAGATGAACGAACGTCTCTGTACCTGCTCAGTTCTGAGAGATAAGTGTGTGTTAAAGCCGTCCTACACCTACCTTGTTTGGAACACAAAGTTTCTTTTCAGTTGCAAACTCCATTCCATACATTTATATGGGGAGTTACAAGCTCCAACTCGGTTTTACAGTGAAAACTGCAGGAACTTCCACCGTCACTAGGAAACAGACTGAGAATGCAGAGAAAAAGTGTCTCCGGCAACCCGTTCCCTTGGTGCTAGTTAAACGAACGTCTCTCCACTTGCTCAGTTCTGAGAGATAAGTGTGTGTGAAGGCCGTCCTTCACCTAGCTAGTTGGGAACACAAAGTTTCTTTTCAGTTGCAAACTCCATTCCATACATATATATGGGGAGGTACTAGCTCCAACTCTGTTTTACAGTGAAAACTGCAGGAACTTCAAATCGGCACTAGGAAACAGACTAAGAATGAAGAGAAAAAGTGTCTCCTGCAAACCGTTCCCTCGGTGCTAGATGAACGAAAGTCTCTGTACCTGCTCAGTTCTGAGAGATATGTGTGTGTGAAAGCCGTCCTTCACCTAGCTTGTTTGGAACACAAAGTTTCTTTTCAGTTGCAAACTCCATTCCATACATATAAATGGTTAGGTTCTAGCTCCAACTCGGTTTTACAGTGAAAACTGCAGGAACTTCAAAACGGCACTAGGAAACAGACTGAGAATGCAGAGAAAAAGTGTCTCCTGCAACCCGTTCCCTCGGTGCTAGATGAACGATCGTCTCTGTACCTGCTCAGTTCTGAGAAATAAGTGTGTGTGAAAGCCGTCCTTCACCTAGCTTGTTGGGAACACAAAGTTTCTTTTCAGTTGCAAAATCCATTCCATACATATATATCGGGAGTAACTAGCTCCAACTCTGTTTTACAGTGATAAATGCAGGAACTTCAAACCGGCACTAGGAAACAGACTGAGAATGCAGAGAAAATGTGGCTCCTGCAAGCCGTTCCCTTGGTGCTAGATGAACGAAAGTCTCTGTACCTGCTCAGTTCTGAAAGATAAGTGTGTTTGAAAGCCGTCCTTCAACTAGCTTGTTTGGAACACAAAGTTTCTTTTCAGTTGCAAACTCCATTCCATACATTTATATGGGGAGTTACTAGCTCCAACTCGGTTTTACAGTGAAAACTGCAGGAACTTCCACCGTCACTAGGAAACAGACTGAGAATGCAGAGAAAAAGTGTCTCCTGCACCCCGTTCCCTTGGTGCTAGATGAACGAACGTCTCTGTACCTGCTCAGTTCTGAGGGATAAGTGTGTGTGAAAGCCGTACTTCACCTAGCTTGTTGGGAACACAAAGTTTCTTTTCTGTTGCAAACTCCATTCCATACATATATACGGGAAGGAACTAGCTCCAACTCCGTTTTACAGTGAAAACTGCAGGAACTTAAAACCGGCACTAGGAAACAGACTGAGAAAGCAGAGAAAAAGTGTCTCCTGCAACCCGTTCCCTTGGTGCTAGATGAACGAACGTCTCTCCACTTGCTCAGTTTTGAGAGATAAGTGTGTGTGAAAGCCGTCCTTCACCTAGCTTGTTTGGAACACAAAGTTTGTTTTCAGTTGCAAACTCCATTCCATACATATATATGGGGAGGTTCTAGCTCCAACTCGGTTTTTCTGTGAAAACTGCAGGAACTTCAAACCGGTACTAGGAAACAGACTGAGAAAGCAGAGAAAAAGTGTCTCCTGCAACCCGTTCCCTCGGTGCTAGATGAACGAAAGTCTCTGTACCTGCTCAGTTCTGAGAGATAAGTGTGTGTGAAAGCCGTCCTTCACCTAGCTTGTAGGGAACACAAAGTTTCTTTTCAGTTGCAAACTCCATTCCATACATATATATGGGGAGGAACTAGCTCCAACTCTGTTTTACAGTGATAACTGCAGGAACTTCAAACCGGCACTAGGAAACAGACTGAGAATGCAGAGAAAATGTGTCTCCTGCAAGCCGTTCCCTTGGTGCTAGATGAACGAACGTCTCTGTACATGCTCAGTTCTGAGAGAAAAGTGTGTGTGAAAGCCGTCCTTCACCTAGCTTGTTTGGAACACAAAGTTTCTTTTCAGTTGCAAACTCCATTCCATTCATATATATGGGGAGGTGCTAGCTCCAACTCGGTTTCACAGTAAAAACTGCAGGAACTTCAAACCGGTACTAGGAAACAGACTGAGAAAGCAGAGAAAAAGTGTCTCCTGCAAACCGTTCCCTCGGTGCTAGATGAACGAACGTCTCTGTACCTGCTCAGTTCTGAGAGATAAGTGTGTGTGAAAGCCGTCCTTCACCTAGCTTTTTGTGAACACAAAGTTTCTTTTCAGTTGCAAACTCCATTCCATACATATATATGTGGAGGAACTAGCTCCAACACTGTTTTACAGTGATAACTGCAGGAACTTCAAACCGGCACTAGGAAACAGACTGAGAATGCAGAGAAAAAGTGTCTCCTGCAAGCCGTTCCCTTGGTGCTAGATGAACGAACGTCTCTGTACCTGCTCAGTTCTGAGAGATAAGTGTGTGTGAAAGCCGTCCTTCACCTAGCTTGTTTGGAACACAAAGTTTCTTTTCAGTTGCAAACTCCATTCCATAAATTTATATGGGGTGTTACAAGCTCCAACTCGGTTTTACAGTGAAAACTGCAGGAACTTCCACCGTCACTAGGAAACAGACTGAGAATGCAGAGAAAAAGTGTCTCCGGCAACCCGTTCCCTTGGTGCTAGATAAACGAACGTCTCTCCACTTGCTCAGTTCTGAGAGATAAGTGTGTGTGAAAGCCGTCCTTCACCAAGCTTGTTGGGAACACAAAGATTCTTTTCAGTTGCAAACTCCATTCCATACATATATATGGGGAGGTACTAGCTCCAACTCTCTTTTACAGTGAAAACTGCAGGAACTTCTAACCGGCACTAGGAAACAGACTGAGAATGCAGAGAAAAAGTGTCTCCAGCCACCCGTTCCCTTGGTTCTAGATGAACGAACGTCTCTGTACCTGCTCAGTTCTGAGGGATAAGTGTGTGTGAAAGCCGTCCTTCACCAACGTGTTGGGAACACAAAGATTCTTTTCTGATGCAAACTCCATTCCATACAAATATATGGGGGGTTACTAGCTCCAACTCGGTTTTACAGTGAAAACTGCAGGAACTTCAAACCGGCACTAGGAAACAGACTAAGAATGCAGAGAAAAAGTGTCTCCTGCAACCCGTTCCCTCGGTGCTAGATGAACGAAAGTCTCTGTACCTGCTCAGTTCTGAGAGATATGTGTGTGTGAAAGCCGTCCTTCACCTAGCTTGTTTGGAACACAAAGTTTCTTTTCAGTTGCAAACTCCATTCCATACATATAAATGGGTAGGTACTAGCTCCAACTCGGTTTTACAGTGAAAACTGCAGGAACTTCAAACCGGCACTAGGAAACAGACTGAGAAAGCAGAGAAAAACTGTCTCCCGCAACCCGTTCCCTTGGTGCTAGATGAACGAACGTCTCTCCACTTGCTCAGTTCTGAGAGATAAGTGTGTGAGAAAGCCGTCCTTCACCTAGCTTGTTTGGAACACAAAGTTTCTTTTCAGTTGCAAACTCAAATCCATACATATATATGGGGAGGTACAAGCTCCAACTCGGTTTTACAGTGAAAACTGCAGGAACTTCAAACCGGCACTAGGAAACAGACTGAGAAAGCAGAGAAAAAGTGTATCCTGCAACCCGTTCCTTGGTTCTAGATGAACGAACCTCTCTCCACTTGCTCAGTTCTGAGAGATAAGTGTGTGTGAAAGCCGTACTTCAACTTGCTTGTTGGGAACAGAAAGTTTCTTTTCAGTTGCAAACTCCATTCCATACATATATATGGGGAGGTACTATCTCCAACTCTGTTTTACAGTGAAAACTGCGGGAACTTCAAACCGGCACTAGGAAACAAACTGAGAAAGCAGAGAAAAAGTTTCTCCTGTAACCCGTTCCCTTGGTGCTAGATGAACGAACGTCCCTCCACTTGCTCAGTTCTGAGAGATATGTGTGTGTGAAAGCGGTCCTTCACATAGCTTGTTGGGAACACAAAGTTTCTTTTCAGTTGCAAACTCAATTCCATACATATATATGCGGAGGTACAAGCTCCAACTCGGTTTTACAGTGAAAACTGCAGGAACTTCAAACCGGCACTAGGAAATAGACTGAGAAAGCAGAGAAAAATTGTCTCCTGCAACCCGTTCCCTTGGTGCTAGATGAACGAACGTCTCTCCACTTGCTCAGTTCTGAGAGATATGTGTGTGTGAAAGCGGTCCTTCACCTAGCTTGTTGGGAACACAAAGTTTCTTTTCAGTTGCAAACTCCACTCCATACATATATATGGGGAAGTACTAGCTCCAACTCGGTTTTACAGTGAAAACTGCAGGAACTTCAAACCGGCACTAGGAAACAGACTGAGAAAGCAGAGAAATATTGTCTCCTGCAACCCGTTTCCTTGGTGCTAGATGAACGAACTTCTCTATACTTGCTCAGTTCTGAGAGATAAGTGTGTGTGAAAACCGTCCTTCACCAACTTGTTGGGAACACAAAGTTTCTTTTCTGTTGCAAACTCCATTCCATACATATATATGCGGAGGTACAAGCTCCAACTCGGTTTTACAGTGAAAACTGCAGGAACTTCAAACCGGCACTAGGAAACAGACTAAGAATGCAGAGAAAAAGTGTCTCCTGCAACACGTTCCCTCGGTGCTAGATGAACGAACGTCTCGGTACCTGCTCAGTTCTGAGTGAAAATTGTGTGTGAAAGCCGTCCTTCACCTATCTTTTTGGGAACACAAAGTTTCTTTTCAGTTGCTAACTCCATTCCATACATATATATGGGGAGGTACTAGCTCCAACTCTGTTTTACAGTGAAAACTGCAGGAACTTCAAACCGGCACTAGGAAACAAACTGAGAAAGCAGAGAAAATGTTTCTCCTGCAACCCGTTCCCTTGGTGCTAGATGAACGAACGTCTCTCAACTTGCTCAGTTCTGAGAGATATGTGTGTGTGAAAGCGGTCCTTCATATAGCTTGTTGGGAATACAAAGTTTCTTTTCAGTTGCAAACTCAATTCCATACATATATATGCGGAGGTACAAGCTCCAACTCGGTTTTACAGTGAAAACTGCAGGAACTTCAAACCGGCACTAGGATATAGACTGAGAAAGCAGAGAAAAAGTGTCTCCTGCAACCCGTTCCCTTGGTGCTAGATGAACGAACGTCTCTCCACTTGCTCAGTTCTGAGAGATATGTGTGTGTGAAAGCGGTCCTTCAACTAGCTTGTTGGGAACACAAAGTTTCTTTTCAGTTGCAAACTCCATTCCATACATATATATGGGGAGGTACTAGCTCCAACTCGGTTTTACAGTGAAAACTGCAGGAACTTCAAACCGGCACTAGGAAACAGACTGAGAATGCAGAGAAAAAGTGTCTCCTGCAACCCGTTTCCTTGGTGCTAGATGAACGAACGTCTCTATACTTGCTCAGTTCTGAGTGAAAATTGTGTGTGAAAGCCGTCCTTCACCAGCTTGTTGGGAACACAAAGTTTCTTTTCTGTTGCAAACTCCATTCCATACATATATATGGGGAGGTACAAGCTCCAACTCGGTTTTACAGTGAAAACTGCAGGAACTTCAAACCGGCACTAGGAAATAGACTGAGAAAGCAGAGAAAATTTGTCTCCTGCAACCCATTCCCTTGGTGCTAGATGAACGAAAGTCTCTCCAATTGCTCAGTTCTGAGAGATAAGTGTGTGTGAAAGCCGTCCTTCACCTAGCTTGTTGGGAACAGAAAGTTTCTTTTCTGTTGCAAACTCCATTCCATACATATATATGGGGAGGTATTAGCTCCAACTCGGTTTTACAGTGGAAATTGCAGGAACTTCAAACAGGCACTAGGAAACAGACTAAGAAAGCAGAGAAAAAGTGTCTCCTGCAACCCGTTCTCTTGGTGCTAGATGAACGAACGTCTCTCCACTTGCTCAGTTCTGAGAGATATGTGTGTGTGAAAACCGTCCTTCACCAACTTGTTGGGAACACAAAGTTTCTTTTCTGTTGCATACTCCATTCCATAAATATATATGGGGAGGTACAAGCTCCAACTCGGTTTTACAGTGAAAACTGCAGGAACTTCAAACCGGCACTAGGAAACAGACTGAGAAAGCAGAGAAAAAGTGTCTCCTGCAACCCGTTCCCTTGGTTCTAGATGAACGAACGTCTCTCCACTTGCTCAGTTCTGAGAGATAAGTGTGTGTGTGGAAACCGTCCTTCACCAACTTGTTGGGAACACAAAGTATCTTTTCTGTTGCAATCTCCATTCCATACATATATATGGGGAGGTACAAGCTCCAACTCGATTTTACAGTGAAAACTGCAGGAACTTCAAACAAGCACTAGGAAACAGACTGAGAAAGCAGAGAAAAATTGTCTCCTGCAACCCGTTCCTTGGTTCTAGATGAACGAACGTCTCTCCACTTGCTCAGTTTTGAGAGATAAGTGTGTGTGAAAGCCGTACTTCAACTTACTTGATGGGAACACAAAGTTTCTTTTCAGTTGCAATCTCCATTCCATACATATATATGGGGAGGTACTAGCTCCAACTCTGTTTTACAGTGAAAACTGCAGGAACTTCAAACCGGCACTAGGAAACAAACTGAGAAAGCAGAGAAAAATTGTGTCCTGCAACCCGTTCCCTTGGTGCTAGATGAACGAACGTCTCGCCACTTGCTCAGTTCTGAGAGATAAGTGTGTGTGAAAGCCGTCCTTCACCTAGCTTGTTGGGAACACAAAGTTTCTATTCAGTTTCAAACTTCATTCCATACTTATATATGGGGAGGTACTAGCTCCAACTCGGTTTTACAGTGAAATCTGCAGGAACTTCAAACCGGCACTAGGAAACAGACTGAGAAAGCAGAGAAAAATTGTCTCCTACAACCCGTTCCCTTGGTGCTAGATGAACGAACGTCTCTGTACATGCTCAGTTCTGAGAAATAAGTGTGTGTGAAAGCCGACCTTCACATAGCTTTTTGGGAACACAAATTTTCTTTTCAGTTGCAAACTCCATTCCATACATATATATGGGGAGGAACAAGCTCCAACTCGGTTTTACAGTGAAAACTGCAGGAACTTAAAACCGGCACTACGAAACAGACTGAGAAAGCAGAGAAATAGTGTCTCCTGCAACCCGTTCACTTGGTGCTAGATGAACGAACGTCTCGCCACTTGCTCAGTTCTGAGAGATAAATGTGTGTGAAAGCCGACCTTCACCTAGCTTTTTGGGAACACAAAGTTTCTTTTCAGTTGCAAACTCCATTCCATACATATATATGGGGAGGAACAAGCTCCAACTCGGTTTGACAGTGAAAACTGCAGGAACTTAAAAACGGCACTACGAAACAGACTGAGAAAGCAGAGAAATAGTGTCTCCTGCAAGCCGTTCCCTTGGTGCTAGATGAACGAACGTCTCTGTACCTGCTCAGTTCTGAGAGAAAATTGTGTGTGAAAGCCGTCCTTCACCTAGCTTGTTTGGAACACAAAGTTTCTTTTCAGTTGCAAACTCCATTCCATACATATATATGGGGAGGTACTAGCTCCAACTCGGTTTCACAGTGAAAACTGCAGGAACTTCAAACCGGTACTAGGAAACAGACTGAGAAAGCAGAGAAAAAGTGTCTCCTGCAAGCCTTTCCCTCGGTGCTAGATGAACGAACGTCTCTGTACCTGCTCAGTTCTGAGAGATAATTGTGTGTGAAAGCCGTCCTTCACATAGCTTATAGGGAACACAAAGTTTCTTTTCAGTTGCAAACTCCATTCCATACATATATATTTGGAGGAACTAGCTCCAACAATGTTTTACAGTGATAACTGCAGGAACTTCAAACCGGCACTAGGAAACAGACTGAGAATGAAGAGAAAAAGTGTC
Source organism: Camelus dromedarius (assembly GCF_036321535.1). Taxonomy (NCBI): domain Eukaryota; kingdom Metazoa; phylum Chordata; class Mammalia; order Artiodactyla; family Camelidae; genus Camelus; species Camelus dromedarius. The sequence goes on along the minus strand of NC_087458.1, from coordinate 33,560,692 downwards.
TCCTGCAAGCCTTTCCCTTGGTGCTAGATGAACGAACGTCTCTGTACCTGCTCAGTTCTGAGAGATAAGTGTGTGTGAAAGCCGTCCTTCAACTAGCTTGTTTGGAACACAAAGTTTCTTTTCAGTTGCAAACTCCATTCCATACATTTATATGGGGAGTTACAAGCTCCAACTCAGTTTTACAGTGAAAACTGCAGGAACTTCCACCGTCACTAGGAAACAGACTGAGAATGCAGAGAAAAAGTGTCTCCGGCAACCCGTTCCCTTGGTGCTAGATAAACGAACGTCTCTCCACTTGCTCAGTTCTGAGAGATAAGTGTGTGTGAAAGCCGTCCTTCACCTAGCTTGTTGGGAACACAAAGTTTCTTTTCAGTTGCAAACTCCATTCCATACATATATATGGGGAGGCACTAGCTCCAACTCTGTTTTACAGTGAAAACTGCAGGAAATTCTAACCGGCACTAGGAAACAGACTGAGAATGCAGAGAAAAAGTGTCTCCAGCCACCCGTTCCCTTGGTTCTAGATGAACGAACGTCTCTGTACCTGCTCAGTTCTGAGGGATAAGTGTGTGTGAAAGCCGTCCTTCACCAACTTGTTGGGAACACAAAGATTCTTTTCAGTTGCAAAATCCATTCCATACATATATATCGGGAGGAACTAGCTCCAACTCTGTTTTACAGTGATAACTGCAGGAACTTCAAACCGGCACTAGGAAACAGACTGAGAATGCAGAGAAAAAGTGGCTCCTGCAAGCTGTTCCCTTGGTGCTAGATGAACGAACGTCTCTGTACTGCTCAGTTCTGAGAGCTAATTGTGTTTGAAAGCCGTCCTTCAACTAGCTTGTTTGGAACACAAAGTTTCTTTTCAGTTGCAAACTCCATTCCATACATTTATATGGGGAGTTACTAGCTCCAACTCGGTTTTAGAGTGAAAACTGCAGGAGCTTCCACCGTCACTAGGAAACAGACTGAGAATGCAGAGAAAAAGTGTCTCCTGCAACCCGTTCCCTTGGTGCTAGATAAACGAACGTCTCTCCACTTGCTCAGTTCTGAGAGATAAGTGTGTGTGAAAGCCGTACTTCACCTAGCTTGTTGGGAACACAAAGTTTCTTTTCTGTTGCAAACTCCATTCCATACATATATACGGGAATTAAATAGCTCCAACTCGGTTTTACAGTGAAAACTGCAGGAACTTCAAACCGGCAGTAGGAAACAGACTGAGAATGCAGAGAAAAAGTGTCTCCTGCAACCCGTTCCCTTGGTGCTAGATGAACGAACGTCTCTCCACTTGCTCAGTTCTGAGAGATAAGTGTGTGTGAAAGCCGTCCTTCACCTAGCTTGTTTGGAACACAAAGTTTGTTTTCAGTTGCAAACTCCATTCCATACATATATATGGGGAGGTACTAGCTCCAACTCGGTTTTTCAGTGAAAACTGCAGGAACTTCAAACCGGTACTAGGAAACAGACTGTAAAAGCAGAGAAAAAGTGTCTCCTGCAACCCGTTCCCATGGTGCTAGATGAACGAACGTCTCTACGCTTGCTCAGTTCCGAGAGATAATTGTGTGTGAAAGCCGTCTTTCACCTAGCTTGTTGGGAACACAAAGTTTCTTTTCTGTTGCAAACTCCATTCCATACAAATATAAGGGGAGTTACTAGCTCCAACTCGGTTTTACAATGAAAACTGCAGGAACTTCAAACCGGCACTAGGAAACACACAGAGAATGCAGAGAAAAAGTGTCTCCTGCAACACTTCCCTCGGTGCTAGTGAACGAACGTCTCGGTACCTGCTCAGTTCTGAGTGAAATGTGTGTGTGAAAGCCGTCCTTCACCTAGCTTGTTGGGAACACAAAGTTTCTTTCAGTTGCAAACTCCATTTCATACATATATATGGGGCGGAACTAGCTCCAACTCGGTTTTACAGTGAAAACTGCAGGAACTTCAAACCGGCACTAGGAAACAGACTGAGAAACCAGAGTAAAAGTTTCTCCTGCAACACGTTCCCTTTGTGCTAGATGAATAAACGTCTCTCCACATGCTCAGTTCTGAGAGGAAAGTGTGTGTGGAAGCCGTCCTTCACCAAGCTTGTTGGGAACACAAAGTTACTTTTCATTTGCAAACACCATTCTATACATATATATGGGGAGGTACTAGCTCCAACTCGGTTTTACAGTGAAAACTGCAGGAACTTCAAACCGGCACTAGGAAACAGACTGAGAAAGCAGAGAAAAATTGTCTCCTGCAACCCGTTCCCTTGGTGCTAGATGAACGAACGTCTCTCCACTTGCTCAGTTCTGAGAGATAAGTGTGTGTGAAAACCGTCCTTTACCAACTTGTTGGGAACACAAAGTTTCTTTTCTGTTGCATACTCCATTCCATACATACATATGGGGAGGTGCAAGCTCCAACTCGGTTTTACAGTGAAAACTGCAGGAACTTCAAACCGGCACTAGGAAACAGACTGAGAAAGCAGAGAAAAATTGTCTCCTGCAACCCGTTCCCTTGGTGCTAGATGAACGAACGTCTCTCCACTTGCTCAGTTCTGAGAGATAAGTGTGTGAGAAAGCCGTCCTTCACCTAGCTTTTTGGGAACACAAAGTTTCTTTTCAGTTGCAAACTCCATTCCATACATATATATGGGGAGGTACAAGCTCCAACTCTGTTTTACAGTGAAAACTGCAGGAACTTCAAACCGGCACTAGGAAACAGACTGAGAAAGCAGAGAAAAAGTGTCTCCTGCAACCCGTTCCTTGGTTCTAGATGAACGAACGTCTCTCCACTTGCTCAGTTCTGAGAGATAAGTGTGTGTGAAAACCGTCCTTCACCAACTTGTTGGGAACACAAACTTTCTTTTCTGTTGCAAACTCGATTCCATACATATATATGGGGAGGTACAAGCTCCAACTCTATTTTACAGTGAAAACTGCAGTAACTTCAAACCGGCACTAGGAAATAGACTGAGAAAGCAGAGAAAAATTGTCTCCTGCAATCCATTCCCTTGGTGCTAGATGAACGAAAGTCTCTCCACTTGCTCAGTTCTGAGAGATAATTGTGTGTGAAAGCCGTCATTCACCTAGCTTGTTGGGAACACAAAGTTTCTTTTCTGTTGCAAACTCCATTCCATACATATATATGGGGAGGTATTAGCTCCAACTCTGTTTTACAGTGAAAATTGCAGGAATTTCAAACCGGCACTAGGAAACAGACTGAGAAAGCAGAGAAAAAGTGTCTCCTGCAACCCGTTCTCTTGGTGCTAGATGAACGAAAGTCTCTCCACTTGCTCAGTTCTGAGAGATAAGTGTGTGAGAAAACCGTCCTTCAACTAGCTTTTTTGGAACACAAAGTTTCTTTTCAGTTGCAAACTCCATTCCATACATATATATGGGGAGGTACAAGCTCCAACTCGGTTTTACAGTGAAAACTGCAGGAACTTCAAACCGGCACAAGGAAAAAGACTGAGAAAGCAGAGAAAAATTGTCTCCTGCAACCCGTTCCCTTGGTGCTAGATGAACGAACGTCTCTCCACTTGCTCAGTTCTGAGAGATAAGTGTGTGAGAAAGCCGTCCTTCACCTAGCTTTTTGGGAACACAAAGTTTCTTTTCAGTTGCAAACTCCATTCCATACATATATATGGGGAGGTACAAGCTCCAACTCTGTTTTACAGTGAAAACTGCAGGAACTTCAAACCGGCACTAGGAAACAGACTGAGAAAGCAGAGAAAAAGTGTCTCCTGCAACCCGTTCCTTGGTTCTAGATGAACGAACGTCTCTCCACTTGCTCAGTTCTGAGAGATAAGTGTGTGTGAAAGCGGTCCTTCACATAGCTTGTTGGGAAAACAAAGTTTCTTTTCAGTTGCAAACTCAATTCCATACATATATATGCGGAGGTACAAGCTCCAACTCGGTTTTACAGTGAAAACTGCAGGAACTTCAAACCGGCACTAGGAAATATACTGAGAAAGCAGAGAAAAATTGTCTCCTGCAACCCGTTCCCTTGGTGCTAGATGAACGAACGTCTCTCCACTTGCTCAGTTCTGAGAGATATGTGTGTGTGAAAGCGGTCCTTCACCTAGCTTGTTGGGAACACAAAGTTTCTTTTCAGTTGCAAACTCCACTCCATACATATATATGGGGAGGTACTAGCTCCAACTCGGTTTTAAAGTGAAAACTGCAGGAACTTCAAACCGGCACTAGGATACAGACTGAGAAAGCAGAGAAAAATTGTCCCCTGCAACCCGTTTACTTGGTGCTAGATGAACGAACGTCTCTATACTTGCTCAGTTCTGAGAGATAAGTGTGTGTGAAAACCGTCCTTCACCAACTTGTTGGGAACACAAAGTTTCTTTTCTGTTGCAAACTCCATTCCATACATACATATGCGGAGGTACAAGCTCCAACTCGGTTTTACAGTGAAAACTGCAGGAAGTTCAAACCGGCACTAGGAAACAGACTGAGAAAGCAGAGAAAAAGTGTCTCCTGCAACCAGTTCCCTTGGTGCTAGATGAACGAACGTCTCTCCACTTGCTCAGTTCTGAGAGATAAGTGTGTGTGAAAGCCGTCCTTCACCTAGCATGTTTGGAACACAAAGTTTGTTTTCAGTTGCAAACTCCATTCCATACATATATATATGGGGAGGTACTAGCTCCAACTCGGTTTTTCAGTGAAAACTGCAGGAACTTCAAACCGGTACTAGGAAACAGACTGAGAAAGCAGAGAAAAAGTGTCTCCTGCAAGCCGTTTCCTCGGTGCTAGATGAACGAAAGTCTATGTACCTGCTCAGTTCTGAGAGATAAGTGTGTGTGAAAGCCGTACTTCACCTAGCTTGTAGGGAACACAAAGTTTCTTTTCAGTTGCAAACTCCATTCCATACATATATATGTGGAGGAACTAGCTCCAACTCTGTTTTACAGTGATAACTGCAGGAACTTCAAACCGGCACTAGGAAACAGACTGAGAATGCAGAGAAAAAGTGTCTCCTGCAAGCCGTTCCCTTGGTGCTAGATGAACGAACGTCTCTGTACCTGCTCAGTTCTGAGAGTTAAGTGTGTGTGAAAGCCGTCCTTCACCTAGCTTGTTTGGAACACAAAGTTTCTTTTCAGTTGAAAACTCCATTCCATACATTTATATGGGGAGTTACAAGCTCCAACTCGGTTTTACAGTGAAAACTGCAGGAACTTCCACCGTCACTAGGAAACAGACTGAGAATGCAGAGAAAAAGTGTCTCCGGCAACCCGTTCCCTTGGTGCTAGATAAACGAACGTCTCTCCACTTGCTCAGTTCTGAGAGATAAGTGTGTGTGAAAGCCGTCCTTCACCTAGCTTGTTGGGAACACAAAGTTTCTTTTCAGTTGCAAACTCCATTCCATACATATATATGGGGAGGTACTAGCTCCAACTCTGTTTTACAGTGAAAACTGCAGGAACTTCAAACCGGCACTAGGAAACAGACTGAGAATGCAGAGAAATAGTGTCTCCTGCAACCCGTTCCCTTGGTTCTAGATGAACGAACGTCTCTGTACCTGCTCAGTTCTGAGGGATAAGTGTGTGTGAAAGCCGTCCTTCACCAACTTGTTGGGAACACAAAGATTCTTTTCTGTTGCAAACTCCATTCCATACAAATATATGGGGGGTTACTATCTCCAAATCGGTTTTACAGTGAAAACTGCAGGAACTTCAAACCGGCACTAGGAAACAGACTAAGAATGCAGAGGAAAAGTGTCTCCTGCAACACGTTCCCTCGGTGCTAGATGAACGAAAGTCTCTGTACCTGCTCAGTTCTGAAAGATATGTGTGTGTGAAAGCCGTCCTTCACCTAGCTTGTTTGGAACACAAAGTTTCTTTTCAGTTGCAAACCGCATTCCATACATATAAATGGGTAGGTACTAGCTCCAACTCGGTTTTACAGTGAAAACTGCAGGAACTTCAAACCGGCACTAGGAAACAGACTGAGAATGCAGAGAAAAAGTGTCTCCTGCAACCCGTTCCCTCGGTGCTAGATGAACGAACGTCTCGGTACCTGCTCAGTTCTGAGTGAAAAGTGTGTGTGAAAGCCGTCCTTCACCTAGCTTGTTTGGAACACAAAGTTTCTTTTCAGTTGAAAACTCCATTCCATACATATATATGTGGAGAAACTAGCTCCAACTCGGTTTTACAGTGAAAACTGCAGGAACTTCCACCGTCACTAGGAAACAGACTGAGAATGCAGAGAAAAAGTGTCTCCGGCAACCCGTTCCCTTGGTGCTAGATAAACGAACGTCTCTCCACTTGCTCAGTTCTGAGAGATAAGTGTGTGTGAAAGCCGTCCTTCACCTAGCATGTTTGGAACACAAAGTTTGTTTTCAGTTGCAAACTCCATTCCATACATATATATATGGGGAGGTACTAGCTCCAACTCGGTTTTTCAGTGAAAACTGCAGGAACTTCAAACCGGTACTAGGAAACAGACTGAGAAAGCAGAGAAAAAGTGTCTCCTGCAAGCCGTTCCCTCGGTGCTAGATGAACGAAAGTCTATGTACCTGCTCAGTTCTGAGAGATAAGTGTGTGTGAAAGCCGTACTTCACCTAGCTTGTAGGGAACACAAAGTTTCTTTTCAGTTGCAAACTCCATTCCATACATATATATGTGGAGGAACTAGCTCCAACTCTGTTTTACAGTGATAACTGCAGGAACTTCAAACCGGCACTAGGAAACAGACTGAGAATGCAGAGAAAAAGTGTCTCCTGCAAGCCGTTCCCTTGGTGCTAGATGAACGAACGTCTCTGTACCTGCTCAGTTCTGAGAGTTAAGTGTGTGTGAAAGCCGTCCTTCACCTAGCTTGTTTGGAACACAAAGTTTCTTTTCAGTTGAAAACTCCATTCCATACATTTATATGGGGAGTTACAAGCTCCAACTCGGTTTTACAGTGAAAACTGCATGAACTTCCACCGTCACTAGGAAACAGACTGAGAATGCAGAGAAAAAGTGTCTCCGGCAACCCGTTCCCTTGGTGCTAGATAAACGAACGTCTCTCCACTTGCTCAGTTCTGAGAGATAAGTGTGTGTGAAAGCCGTCCTTCACCTAGCTTGTTGGGAACACAAAGTTTCTTTTCAGTTGCAAACTCCATTCCATACATATATATGGGGAGGTACTAGCTCCAACTCTGTTTTACAGTGAAAACTGCAGGAACTTCAAACCGGCACTAGGAAACAGACTGAGAATGCAGAGAAATAGTGTCTCCTGCAACCCGTTCCCTTGGTTCTAGATGAACGAACGTCTCTGTACCTGCTCAGTTCTGAGGGATAAGTGTGTGTGAAAGCCGTCCTTCACCAACTTGTTGGGAACACAAAGATTCTTTTCTGTTGCAAACTCCATTCCATACAAATATATGGGGGGTTACTATCTCCAAATCGGTTTTACAGTGTAAACTGCAGGAACTTCAAACCGGCACTAGGAAACAGACTAAGAATGCAGAGAATAAGTGTCTCCTGCAACACGTTCCCTCGGTGCTAGATGAACGAAAGTCTCTGTACCTGCTCAGTTCTGAAAGATATGTGTGTGTGAAAGCCGTCCTTCACCTAGCTTGTTTGGAACACAAAGTTTCTTTTCAGTTGCAAACCGCATTCCATACAGATAAATGGGTAGGTACTAGCTCCAACTCGGTTTTACAGTGAAAACTGCAGGAACTTCAAACCGGCACTAGGAAACAGACTGAGAATGCAGAGAAAAAGTGTCTCCTGCAACCCGTTCCCTCGGTGCTAGATGAACGAACGTCTCGGTACCTGCTCAGTTCTGAGTGAAAAGTGTGTGTGAAAGCCGTCCTTCACCTAGCTTGTTTGGAACACAAAGTTTCTTTTCAGTTGAAAACTCCATTCCATACATTTATATGGGGAGTTACAAGCTCCAACTCGGTTTTACAGTGAAAACTGCAGGAACTTCCACCGTCACTAGGAAACAGACTGAGAATGCAGAGAAAAAGTGTCTCCGGCAACCCGTTCCCTTGGTGCTAGATAAACGAACGTCTCTCCACTTGCTCAGTTCTGAGAGATAAGTGTGTGTGAAAGCCGTCCTTCACCTAGCTTGTTGGGAACACAAAGTTTCTTTTCAGTTGCAAACTCCATTCCATACATATATATGGGGAGGTACTAGCTCCAACTCTGTTTTACAGTGAAAACTGCAGGAACTTCAAACCGGCACTAGGAAACAGACTGAGAATGCAGAGAAATAGTGTCTCCTGCAACCCGTTCCCTAGGTTCTAGATGAACGAACGTCTCTGTACCTGCTCAGTTCTGAGGGATAAGTGTGTGTGAAAGCCGTCCTTCACCAACTTGTTGGGAACACAAAGATTCTTTTCTGTTGCAAACTCCAATCCATACAAATATATGGGGGGTTACTATCTCCAAATCGATTTTACAGTGAAAACTGCAGGAACTTAAAACCGGCACTAGGAAACAGACTAAGAATGCAGAGAAAAAGTGTCTCCTGCAACACGTTCCCTCGGTGCTAGATGAACGAAAGTCTCTGTACCTGCTCAGTTCTGAAAGATATGTGTGTGTGAAAGCCGTCCTTCACCTAGCTTGTTTGGAACACAAAGTTTCTTTTCAGTTGCAAACCGCATTCCATACATATAAATGGGTAGGTACTAGCTCCAACTCGGTTTTACAGTGAAAACTGCAGGAACTTCAAACCGGCACTAGGAAACAGACTGAGAATGCAGAGAAAAAGTGTCTCCTGCAATCCGTTCCCTCGGTGCTAGATGAACGAACGTCTCGGTACCTGCTCAGTTCTGAGTGAAAAGTGTGTGTGAAAGCCGTCCTTCACCTAGCTTGTTGGGAACACAAAGTTTCTTTTCAGTTGCAAACTCCATTCCATACATATATATGTGGAGAAACTAGCTCCAACTCGGTTTTACAGTGAAAACTGCAGGAACTTCAAACCGGCACTAGGAAACAGACTGAGAAAGCAGAGAAAAAGTGTCTCCTGCAACCCGTTCTCTTGGTTCTAGATGAACGAACGTCTCTCCACTTGCTCAGTTCTGAGAGATAAGTGTGTGTGAAAACCGTCCTTCACCAACTTGTTGGGAACACAAAGTATCTTTTCTGTTGCAATCTCCATTCCATACATATATATGGGGAGGTACAAGCTCCAACTCGATTTTACAGTGAATACTGCAGGAACTTCAAACCGGCACTAGGAAACTGACTGAGAAAGCAGAGAAAAATTGTGTCCTGCAACCCGTTCCTTGGTTCTAGATGAACGAACGTCTCTCCACTTGCTCAGTTCTGAGAGATAAGTGTGTGTGAAAGCCGTACTTCAACTTGCTTGTTGGGAACACAAAGTTTCTTTTCAGTTGCAAACTCCATTCCATACATATATATGGGGAGGTACTAGCTCCAACTCTGTTTTACAGTGAAAACTGCAGGAACTTCAAACCGGCACTAGGAAACAACCTGAGAAAGCAGAGAAAATGTTTCTCCTGCAACCCGTTCCCTTGGTGCTAGATGAACGAACGTCTCTCCACTTGCTCAGTTCTGAGAGATATGTGTGTGTGAAAGCGGTCCTTCACATAGCTTGTTGGGAACACAAAGTTTCTTTTCAGTTGCAAACTCAATTCCATACATATATATGCGGAGGTACAAGCTCCAACTCGGTTTTACAGTGAAAACTGCAGGAACTTCAAACCGGCACTAGGATATAGACTGAGAAAGCAGAGAAAAAGTGTCTCCTGCAACCCGTTCCCTTGGTGCTAGATGAACGAACGTCTCTCCACTTGCTCAGTTCTGAGAGGTATGTGTGTGTGAAAGCGGTCCTTCAACTAGCTTGTTGGGAACACAAAGTTTCTTTTCAGTTGCAAACTCCATTCCATACATATATATGGGGAGGTACTAGCTCCAACTCGGTTTTACAGTGAAAACTGCAGGAACTTCAAACCGGCACTAGGAAACACACTGAGAAAGCAGAGAAAAATTGTCTCCTGCAACCCGTTTCCTTGGTGCTAGATGGACGAACGTCTCTATACTTGCTCAGTTCTGAGAGATAAGTGTGTGTGAAAACCGTCCTTCACCAACTTGTTGGGAACACAAAGTTTCTTTTCAGTTGAAAACTCCATTCCATACATTTATATGGGGAGTTACAAGCTCCAACTCGGTTTTACAGTGAAAACTGCAGGAACTTCCACCGTCACTAGGAAACAGACTGAGAATGCAGAGAAAAAGTGTCTCCGGCAACCCGTTCCCTTGGTGCTAGATAAACGAACGTCTCTCCACTTGCTCAGTTCTGAGAGATAAGTGTGTGTGAAAGCCGTCCTTCACCTAGCTTGTTGGGAACACAAAGTTTCTTTTCAGTTGCAAACTCCATTCCATACATATATATGGGGAGGTACTAGCTCCAACTCTGTTTTACAGTGAAAACTGCAGGAACTTCAAACCGGCACTAGGAAACAGACTGAGAATGCAGAGAAATAGTGTCTCCTGCAACCCGTTCCCTTGGTTCTAGATGAACGAACGTCTCTGTACCTGCTCAGTTCTGAGGGATAAGTGTGTGTGAAAGCCGTCCTTCACCAACTTGTTGGGAACACAAAGATTCTTTTCTGTTGCAAACTCCAATCCATACAAATATATGGGGGGTTACTATCTCCAAATCGGTTTTACAGTGAAAACTGCAGGAACTTAAAACCGGCACTAGGAAACAGACTAAGAATGCAGAGAAAAAGTGTCTCCTGCAACACGTTCCCTCGGTGCTAGATGAACGAAAGTCTCTGTACCTGCTCAGTTCTGAAAGATATGTGTGTGTGAAAGCCGTCCTTCACCTAGCTTGTTTGGAACACAAAGTTTCTTTTCAGTTGCAAACCGCATTCCATACATATAAATGGGTAGGTACTAGCTCCAACTCGGTTTTACAGTGAAAACTGCAGGAACTTCAAACCGGCACTAGGAAACAGACTGAGAATGCAGAGAAAAAGTGTCTCCTGCAATCCGTTCCCTCGGTGCTAGATGAACGAACGTCTCGGTACCTGCTCAGTTCTGAGTGAAAAGTGTGTGTGAAAGCCGTCCTTCACCTAGCTTGTTGGGAACACAAAGTTTCTTTTCAGTTGCAAACTCCATTCCATACATATATATGTGGAGAAACTAGCTCCAACTCGGTTTTACAGTGAAAACTGCAGGAACTTCAAACCGGCACTAGGAAACAGACTGAGAAAGCAGAGAAAAAGTGTCTCCTGCAACCCGTTCTCTTGGTTCTAGATGAACGAACGTCTCTCCACTTGCTCAGTTCTGAGAGATAAGTGTGTGTGAAAACCGTCCTTCACCAACTTGTTGGGAACACAAAGTATCTTTTCTGTTGCAATCTCCATTCCATACATATATATGGGGAGGTACAAGCTCCAACTCGATTTTACAGTGAATACTGCAGGAACTTCAAACCGGCACTAGGAAACTGACTGAGAAAGCAGAGAAAAATTGTGTCCTGCAACCCGTTCCTTGGTTCTAGATGAACGAACGTCTCTCCACTTGCTCAGTTCTGAGAGATAAGTGTGTGTGAAAGCCGTACTTCAACTTGCTTGTTGGGAACACAAAGTTTCTTTTCAGTTGCAAACTCCATTCCATACATATATATGGGGAGGTACTAGCTCCAACTCTGTTTTACAGTGAAAACTGCAGGAACTTCAAACCGGCACTAGGAAACAACCTGAGAAAGCAGAGAAAATGTTTCTCCTGCAACCCGTTCCCTTGGTGCTAGATGAACGAACGTCTCTCCACTTGCTCAGTTCTGAGAGATATGTGTGTGTGAAAGCGGTCCTTCACATAGCTTGTTGGGAACACAAAGTTTCTTTTCAGTTGCAAACTCAATTCCATACATATATATGCGGAGGTACAAGCTCCAACTCGGTTTTACAGTGAAAACTGCAGGAACTTCAAACCGGCACTAGGATATAGACTGAGAAAGCAGAGAAAAAGTGTCTCCTGCAACCCGTTCCCTTGGTGCTAGATGAACGAACGTCTCTCCACTTGCTCAGTTCTGAGAGGTATGTGTGTGTGAAAGCGGTCCTTCAACTAGCTTGTTGGGAACACAAAGTTTCTTTTCAGTTGCAAACTCCATTCCATACATATATATGGGGAGGTACTAGCTCCAACTCGGTTTTACAGTGAAAACTGCAGGAACTTCAAACCGGCACTAGGAAACACACTGAGAAAGCAGAGAAAAATTGTCTCCTGCAACCCGTTTCCTTGGTGCTAGATGGACGAACGTCTCTATACTTGCTCAGTTCTGAGAGATAAGTGTGTGTGAAAACCGTCCTTCACCAACTTGTTGGGAACACAAAGTTTCTTTTCTGTTGCAAACTCCATTCCATTCATATATATGGGGAGGTACAAGCTCCAACTCGGTTTTACAGTGAAAACTGCAGGAACTTCAAACCGGCACTAGGAAATAGACTGAGAAAGCAGAGAAAAATTGTCTCCTGCAACCCGTTCCCTTGGTGCTAGATGAACGAAAGTCTCTCCACTTGCTCAGTTCTGAGAGATAAGTGTGTGTGAAAGCCGTCCTTCACCTAGCTTGTTGGGAACACAAAGCTTCTTTTCTGTTGCAAACTCCATTCCATACATATATATGGGGAGGTATAAGCTCCAACTCGGTTTTACAGTGGAAATTGCAGGAACTTCAAACAGGCACTAGGAAACAGACTGAGAAAGCAGAGAAAAAGTGTCTCCTGCAACCCGTTCTCTTGGTGCTAGATGAACGAAAGTCTGTCCACTTGCTCAGTTCTGAGAGATAAGTGTGTGAGAAAACCGTCATTCACCTAGCTTTTTGGGAACACAAAGTTTCTTTTCAGTTGCAAACTCCAATCCATACATATATATGGGGAGGTACAAGCTCCAACTCGGTTTTACAGTGAAAACTGCAGGAACTTCAAACCGGCACAAGGAAACAGACTGAGAAAGCAGAGAAAAATTGTCTCCTGCAACCCGTTCCCTTGGTGCTAGATGAACGAACGTCTCTCCACTTGCTCAGTTCTGAGAGATATGTGTGTGTGAAAACCGTCCTTCACCAACTTGTTGGGAACACAAAGTTTCTTTTCTGTTGCATACTCCATTCCATAAATATATATGGGGAGGTACAAGCTCCAACTCGGTTTTACAGTGAAAACTGCAGGAACTTCAAACCGGCACAAGGAAACAGACTGAGAAAGCAGAGAAAAATTGTCTCCTGCAACCCGTTCCCTTGGTGCTAGATGAACGAACGTCTCTCCACTTGCTCAGTTCTGAGAGATAAGTGTGTGTGTGGAAACCGTCCTTCACCAACTTGTTGGGAACACAAAGTATCTTTTCTGTTGCAATCTCCATTCCATACATATATATGGGGAGGTACAAGCTCCAACTCGATTTTACAGTGAAAACTGCAGGAACTTCAAACAAGCACTAGGAAACAGACTGAGAAAGCAGAGAAAAATTGTCTCCTGCAACCCGTTCCTTGGTTCTAGATGAACGAACGTCTCTCCACTTGCTCAGTTTTGAGAGATAAGTGTGTGTGAAAGCCGTACTTCAACTTGCTTGTTGGGAACAGAAAGTTTCTTTTCAGTTGCAAACTCCATTCCATACATATAAATGGGGAGGTACTAGCTCCAACTCTGTTTTACAGTGAAAACTGCAGGAACTTCAAACCGGCACTAGGAAACAAACTGAGAAAGCAGAGAAAATGTTTCTCCTGCAACCCGTTCCCTTGGTGCTAGATGAACGAACGTCTCTCCACTTGCTCAGTTCTGAGAGATATGTGTGTGTGAAAGCGATCCTTCACATAGCTTGTTGGGAACACAAAGTTTCTTTTCAGTTGCAAACTCAATTGCATACATATATATGCGGAGGTACAAGCTCCAACTCGGTTTTACAGTGAAAACTGCAGGAACTTCAAACCGGCACTAGGAAACAGACTGAGAAAGCAGAGAAAAATGTCTCCTGCAACCCGTTCCCTTGGTGCTAGATGAACGAACGTCTCGCCACTTGCTCAGTTCTGAGAGATAAGTGTGTGTGAAAGCCGTCCTTCAGCTAGCTTGTTGGGAACACAAAGTTTCTTTTCAGTTGCAAACTCCATTCCATACATATATATGGGGAGGTATAAGCTCCAAATCGTTTTTACAGTGAAAATTGCAGGAACTTCAAACCGGCACTAGGAAACAGACTGAGAAAGCAGAGAAAAAGTGTCACCTGCAACCCGTTCTCTTTTTGCTAGATGAACGGAAGTCTATGTACCTGCTCAGTTCTGAGAGATAAGTGTGTGTGAAAGCCGTCCTACACCTAGCTTGTTGGGAACACAAAGTTTCTTTTAAGTTGCAAACTCCATTCCATACATATATACGGGAAGGAACTAGCTCCAACTCGGGTTTACAGTGAAAACTGCAGGAACATCAAACCGGCACTAGGAAACAGACTGAGAAAGCAGAGAAAAAGTGTCTCCTGCAAGCCGTTCCCTCGGTGCTTGATGAACTAAAGTCTATGTACCTGCTCAGTTCTGAGAGATAAGTGTGTGTGAAAGCCGTCCTTCACCTAGCTTGTAGGGAACACAAAGTTTCTTTTCAGTTGCAAACTCCATTCCATACATATATATGTGGAGGAACTAGCTCCAACTCTGTTTTACAGTGATAACTGCAGGAACTTCAAACCGGCACTAGGAAACAGACTGAGAATGCAGAGAAAAAGTGTCTCCTGCAAGCCGTTCCCTTGGTGCTAGATGAACGAACGTCTATGTACCTGCTCAGTTCTGAGAGTTAAGTGTGTGTGAAAGCCGTCCTTCACCTAGCTTGTTTGGAACACAAAGTTTCTTTTCAGTTGCAAACTCCATTCCATACATTTATATGGGGAGTTACAAGCTCCAACTCGGTTTTACAGTGAAAACTGCAGGAACTTCCACCGTCACTATGAAACAGACTGAGAATGCAGAGAAAAAGTGTCTCCGGCAACCCGTTCCCTTGGTGCTATATAAACGAACGTCTCTCCACTTGCTCAGTTCTGAGAGATAAGTGTGTGTGAAAGCCGTCCTTCACCTAGCTTGTAGGGAACACAAAGTTTCTTTTCAGTTGCAAACTCCAATCCGTACATATATATGGGGAGGTACTAGCTCCAACTCTGTTTTACAGTGAAAACTGCAGGAACTTCAAACCGGCACTAGGAAACAGACTGAGAATGCAGAGAAATAGTGTCTCCTGCAACCCGTTCCCTTGGTTCTAGATGAACGAACGTCTCTGTACCTGCTCAGTTCTGAGGGATAAGTGTGTGTGAAAGCCGTCCTTCACCAACTTGTTGGGAACACAAAGATTCTTTTCTGTTGCAAACTCCATTCCATACAAATATATGGGGTGTTACTAGCTCCAACTCGGTTTTACAGTGAAAACTGCAGGAACTTCAAACCGGCACTAGGAAACAGACTAAGAATGCAGAGAAAAAGTGTCTCCTGCAACACGTTCCCTCGGTGCTAGATGAACGAAAGTCTCTGTACCTGCTCAGTTCTGAAAGATATGTGTGTGTGAAAGCCGTCCTTCACCTAGCTTGTTTGGAACACAAAGTTTCTTTTCAGTTGCAAACTCCATTCCATACATATAAATGAGTAGGTACTAGCTCCAACTCGGTTTTACAGTGAAAACTGCAGGAACTTCAAACCGGCACTAGGAAACAGACTGAGAATGCAGAGAAAAAGTGTCTCCTGCAACCCGTTCCCTCGGTGCTAGATGAACGAACGTCTCGGTACCTGCTCAGTTCTGAGTGAAAAGTGTGTGTGAAAGCCGTCCTTCACCTAGCTTGTTG
Source organism: Camelus dromedarius (assembly GCF_036321535.1). Classification (NCBI taxonomy): domain Eukaryota; kingdom Metazoa; phylum Chordata; class Mammalia; order Artiodactyla; family Camelidae; genus Camelus; species Camelus dromedarius. The sequence continues at coordinate 33,544,929 of NC_087458.1, read as the reverse complement.
GGAACACAAAGTTTCTTTTCAGTTGCAAACTCCATTCCATACATATATATGGGGAGAAACTAGCTCCAACTCGGTTTTACAGTGAAAACTGCAGGAACTTCAAACCGGCACTAGGAAACAGACTGAGAAAGCAGAGAAAAAGTGTCTCCTGCAACCCGTTCTCTTGGTTCTAGATGAACGAACGTCTCTCCACTTGCTCAGTTCTGAGAGATAAGTGTGTGTGAAAACCGTCCTTCACCAACTTGTTGGGAACACAAAGTATCTTTTCTGTTGCAATCTCCATTCCATACATATATATGGGGAGGTACAATCTCCAACTCGATTTTACAGTGAAAACTGCAGGAACTTCAAACCGGCACTAGGAAACAGACTGAGAAAGCAGAGAAAAATTGTGTCCTGCAACCCGTTCATTGGTTCTAGATGAACGAACGTCTCTCCACTTGCTCAATTCTGAGAGATATGTGTGTGTGAAAGCGGTCGTTCACATAGCTTGTTGGGAACACAAAGTTTCTTTTCAGTTGCAAACTCAATTCCATACATATATATGCGGAGGTACAAGCTCCAACTCGGTTTTACAGTGAAAACTGCAGGAACTTCAAACCGGCACTAGGATATAGACTGAGAAAGCAGAGAAAAAGTGTCTCCTGCAACCCGTTCCCTTGGTGCTAGATGAACGAACGTCTCTCCACTTGCTCAGTTCTGAGAGATATGTGTGTGTGAAAGCGGTCCTTCAACTAGCTTGTTGGGATCACAAAGTTTCTTTTCAGTTGCAAACTCCATTCCATACATATATATGGGGAGGTACTAGCTCCAACTCTGTTTTACAGTGAAAACTGCAGGAACTTCAAACCGGCACTAGGAAACAGACTGAGAAAGCAGAGAAAAATTGTCTCCTGCAACCCGTTTCCTTGGTGCTAGATGAAAGAACGTCTCTATACTTGCTCAGTTCTGAGAGATAAGTGTGTGTGAAAACCGTCCTTCACCAACTTGTTGGGAACACAAAGTTTCTTTTCTGTTGCAAACTCCATTCCATACATATATATGGGGAGGTACAAGCTCCAACTCGGTTTTACAGTGAAAACTGCAGGAACTTCAAACCGGCACTAGGAAATAGACTGAGAAAGCAGAGAAAAATTGTCTCCTGCAACCCGTTCCCTTGGTGCTAGATGAACGTAAGTCTCTCCACTTGCTCAGTTCTGAGAGATAAGTGTGTGTGAAAGCCGTCCTTCACCTAGCTTGTTGGGAACACAAAGTTTCTTTTCTTTTGCAAACTCCATTCCATAAATATATATGGGGAGTTATTAGCTCCAACTCGGTTTTACAGTGGAAATTGCAGGAACTTCAAACAGGCACTAGGAAACAGACTGAGAAAGCAGAGAAAAAGTGTCTCCTGCAACCCGTTCTCTTGGTGCTAGATGAACGAAAGTCTCTCCAATTGCTCAGTTCTGAGAGATAAGTGTGTGAGAAAACCGTCATTCACCTAGCTTTTTGGGAACACAAAGTTTCTTTTCAGTTGCAAACTCCAATCCATACATATATATGGGGAGGTACAAGCTCCAACTCGGTTTTACAGTGAAAACTGCAGGAACTTCAAACCGGCACTAGGAAACAGACTAAGAATGCAGAGAAAATGTGTCTCCTGCAACACGTTCCCTCGGTGCTAGATGAACGAAAGTCTCTGTACCTGCTCAGTTCTGAGAGATAAGTGTGTGTGAAAGCCGTCCTTCACCTAGCTTTTGGGAACACAAAGTTTCTTTTCAGTTGCAAACTCCATTCCATACATATATATGGGGAGAAACTAGCTCCAACTCGGTTTTACAGTGAAAACTGCAGGAACTTCAAACCGGCACTAGGAAACAGACTGAGAAAGCAGAGAAAAAGTGTCTCCTGCAACCCGTTCTCTTGGTTCTAGATGAACGAACGTCTCTCCACTTGCTCAGTTCTGAGAGATAAGTGTGTGTGAAAACCGTCCTTCACCAACTTGTTGGGAACACAAAGTATCTTTTCTGTTGCAATCTCCATTCCATACATATATATGGGGAGGTACAATCTCCAACTCGATTTTACAGTGAAAACTGCAGGAACTTCAAACCGGCACTAGGAAACAGACTGAGAAAGCAGAGAAAAATTGTGTCCTGCAACCCGTTCATTGGTTCTAGATGAACGAACGTCTCTCCACTTGCTCAATTCTGAGAGATATGTGTGTGTGAAAGCGGTCGTTCACATAGCTTGTTGGGAACACAAAGTTTCTTTTCAGTTGCAAACTCAATTCCATACATATATATGCGGAGGTACAAGCTCCAACTCGGTTTTACAGTGAAAACTGCAGGAACATCAAACCGGCACTAGGATATAGACTGAGAAAGCAGAGAAAAAGTGTCTCCTGCAACCCGTTCCCTTGGTGCTAGATGAACGAACGTCTCTCCACTTGCTCAGTTCTGAGAGATATGTGTGTGTGAAAGCGGTCCTTCAACTAGCTTGTTGGGAACACAAAGTTCCTTTTCTGTTGCATACTCCATTCCATACATATATATGGGGAGGTACAAGCTCCAACTCGGTTTTACAGTGAAAACTGCAGGAACTTCAAACCAGCACTAGGAAACAGACTGGGAAAGCAGAGAAAAAGTGTCTCCTGCAACCCGTTCCCTTGGTTCTAGATGAACGAACGTCTCTCCACTTGCTCAGTTCTGAGAGATAAGTGTGTGTGTGGAAACCGTCCTTCACCAACTTGTTGGGAACACAAAGTATCTTTTCTGTTGCAATCTCCATTCCATACATATATATGGGGAGGTACAAGCTCCAAATCGATTTTACAGTGAAAACTGCAGGAACTTAAAACAAGCACTAGGAAACAGACTGAGAAAGCAGAGAAAAATTGTCTCCTGCAAACCGTTCCTTGGTTCTAGATGAACGGACGTCTCTCCACTTGCTCAGTTTTGAGAGATAAGTGTGTGTGAAAGCCGTACTTCAACTTGCTTGTTGGGAACACAAAGTTTCTTTTCAGTTGCAAACTCCATTCCATACATATAAATGGGGAGGTACTAGCTCCAACTCTGTTTTACAGTGAAAACTGCAGGAACTTCAAACCGGCACTAGGAAACAAACTGAGAAAGCAGAGAAAATGTTTCTCCTGCAACCCGTTCCCTTGGTGCTAGATGAACGAACGTCTCTCCACTTGCTCAGTTCTGAGAGATATGTGTGTGTGAAAACGGTCCTTCACATAGCTTGTTGGGAACACAAAGTTTCTTTTCAGTTGCAAACTCCATTCCATACATATATATGCGGAGGTACAAGCTCCAACTCGGTTTTACAGTGAAAACTGCAGGAACTTCAAACCGGCACTAGGAAACAGACTGAGAAAGCAGAGAAAAATTTCTCCTGCAACCGGTTCCCTTGGTGCTAGATGAACGAACGTCTCGCCACTTGCTCAGTTCTGAGAGATAAGTGTGTGTGAAAGCCGTCCTTCAGCTAGCTTGTTGGGAACACAAAGTTTCTTTTCAGTTGCAAACTCCATTCCATACATATATATGGGGAGGTATAAGCTCCAAATCGGTTTTACAGTGAAAATTGCAGGAACTTCAAACCGGCACTAGGAAACAGACTGAGAAAGCAGAGAAAAAGTGTCACCTGCAACCCGTTCTCTTGGTGCTAGATGAACGAAAGTCTCTCCACTTGCTCAGTTCTGAGAGATAAGTGTGTGAGAAAACCGTCCTTAACCTAGCTTTTTGGGAACACAAAGTTTCTTTTCAGTTGCAAACTCCAATCCATACATATATATGGGGAGGTACAAGCTCCAACTCGGTTTTACAGTGAAAACTGCAGGAACTTCAAACCGGCACTAGGAAACAGACTAAGAATGCAGAGAAAAAGTGTCTCCTGCAACACGTTCCCTCGGTGCTAGATGAACGAAAGTCTCTGTACCTGCTCAGTTCTGAGTGAAAAGTGTGTGTGAAAGCCGTCCTTCACCTAGCTTGTTGGGAACACAAAGTTTCTTTTCAGTTGCAAACTCCATTCCATACATATATATGGGGAGAAACTAGCTCCAACTCGGTTTTACAGTGAAAACTGCAGGAACTTCAAACCGGCACTAGGAAACAGACTGAGAAAGCAGAGAAAAATTGTCTCCTGCAACCCGTTCTCTTGGTTCTAGATGAACGAACGTCTCTCCACTTGCTCAGTTCTGAGAGATAAGTGTGTGTGAAAACCGTCCTTCACCAACTTGTTGGGAACACAAAGTATCTTTTCTGTTGCAATCTCCATTCCATACATATATATGGGGAGGTACAATCTCCAACTCGATTTTACAGTGAAAACTGCAGGAACTTCAAACCGGCACTAGGAAACAGACTGAGAAAGCAGAGAAAAATTGTGTCCTGCAACCCGTTCATTGGTTCTAGATGAACGAACGTCTCTCCACTTGCTCAATTCTGAGAGATATGTGTGTGTGAAAGCGGTCGTTCACATAGCTTGTTGGGAACACAAAGTTTCTTTTCAGTTGCAAACTCAATTCCATACATATATATGCGGAGGTACAAGCTCCAACTCGGTTTTACATTGAAAACTGCAGGAACTTCAAACCGGCACTAGGATATAGACTGAGAAAGCAGAGAAAAAGTGTCTCCTGCAACCCGTTCCCTTGGTGCTAGATGAACGAACGTCTCTCCACTTGCTCAGTTCTGAGAGATATGTGTGTGTGAAAGCGGTCCTTCAACTAGCTTGTTGGGAACACAAAGTTTCTTTTCAGTTGCAAACTCCATTCCATACATATATATGGGGAGGTACTAGCTCCAACTCGGTTTTACAGTGAAAACTGCAGGAACTTCAAACCGGCACTAGGAAACAGACTGAGAAAGCAGAGAAAAATTGTCTCCTGCAACCCGTTTCCTTGGTGCTAGATGAACGAACGTCTCTATACTTGCTCAGTTCTGAGAGATAAGTGTGTGTGAAAACCGTCCTTCACCAACTTGTTGGGAACACAAAGTTTCTTTTCTGTTGCAAACTCCATTCCATACATATATATGGGGAGGTACAAGCTCCAACTCGGTTTTACAGTGAAAACTGCAGGAACTTCAAACCGGCACTAGGAAATAGACTGAGAAAGCAGAGAAAAATTGTCTCCTGCAACCCGTTCCCTTGGTGCTAGATGAACGAAAGTCTCTCCACTTGCTCAGTTCTGAGAGATAAGTGTGTGTGAAAGCCGTCCTTCACCTAGCTTGTTGGGAACACAAAGTTTCTTTTCTGTTGCAAACTCCATTCCATACATATATATGGGGAGGTATTAGCTCCAACTCGGTTTTACAGTGGAAATTGCAGGAACTTCAAACAGGCACTAGGAAACAGACTGAGAAAGCAGAGAAAAAGTGTCTCCTGCAACCCGTTCTCTTGGTGCTAGATGAACGAAAGTCTCTCCAATTGCTCAGTTCTGAGAGATAAGTGTGTGAGAAAACCGTCATTCACCTAGCTTTTTGGGAACACAAAGTTTCTTTTCAGTTGCAAACTCCAATCCATACATATATATGGGGAGGTACAAGCTCCAACTCGGTTTTACAGTGAAAACTGCAGGAACTTCAAACCGGCACAAGGAAACAGACTGAGAAAGCAGAGAAAAATTGTCTCCTGCAACCCGTTCCCTTGGTGCTAGATGAACGAACGCCTCTCCACTTGCTCAGTTCTGAGAGATATGTGTGTGTGAAAACCGTCCTTCACCAACTTGTGGGGAACACAAAGTTCCTTTTCTGTTGCATACTCCATTCCATACATATATATGGGGAGGAACAAGCTCCAACTCGGTTTTACAGTGAAAACTGCAGGAACTTCAAACCGGCACTAGGAAACAGACTGGGAAAGCAGAGAAAAAGTGTCTCCTGCAACCCGTTCCCTTGGTTCTAGATGAACGAACGTCTCTCCACTTGCTCAGTTCTGAGAGATAAGTGTGTGTGTGGAAACCGTCCTTCACCAACTTGTTGGGAACACAAAGTATCTTTTCTGTTGCAATCTCCATTCCATACATATATATGGGGAGGTACAAGCTCCAACTCGATTTTACAGTGAAAACTGCAGGAACTTCAAACAAGCACTAGGAAACAGACTGAGAAAGCAGAGAAAAATTGTCTCCTGCAACCCTTTCCTTGGTTCTAGATGAACGAACGTCTCTCCACTTGCTCAGTTTTGAGAGATAAGTGTGTGTGAAAGCCGTACTTCAACTTGCTTGTTGGGAACACAAAGTTTCTTTTCAGTTGCAAACTCCATTCCATACATATAAATGGGGAGGTACTAGCTTCAACTCTGTTTTACAGTGAAAACTGCAGGAACTTCAAACCGGCACTAGGAAACAAACTGAGAAAGCAGAGAAAATGTTTCTCCTGCAACCCGTTCCCTTGGTGCTAGATGAACGAACGTCTCTCCACTTGCTCAGTTCTGAGAGATATGTGTGTGTGAAAACGGTCCTTCACATAGCTTGTTGGGAACACAAAGTTTCTTTACAGTTGCAAACTCAATTCCATACATATATATGCGGAGGTACAAGCTCCAACTCGGTTTTACAGTGAAAACTGCAGGAACTTCAAACCGGCACTAGGAAACAGACTGAGAAAGCAGAAAAAAATTTCTCCTGCAACCGGTTCCCTTGGTGCTAGATGAACGAACGTCTCGCCACTTGCTCAGTTCTGAGAGATAAGTGTGTGTGAAAGCCGTCCTTCAGCTAGCTTGTTGGGAACACAAAGTTTCTTTTCAGTTGCAAACTCCATTCCATACATATATATGGGGAGGTATAAGCTCCAAATCGGTTTTACAGTGAAAATTGCAGGAACTTCAAACCGGCACTAGGAAACAGACTGAGAAAGCAGAGAAAAAGTGTCACCTGCAACCCGTTCTCTTGGTGCTAGATGAACGAAAGTCTCTCCACTTGCTCAATTCTGAGAGATAAGTGTGTGAGAAAACCGTCCTTAACCTAGCTTTTTGGGAACACAAAATTTCTTTTCAGTTGCAAACTCCATTCCATACATATATATGGGGAGGTACAAGCTCCAACTCGGTTTTACAGTGAAAACTGCAGGAACTTCAAACCGGCACAAGGAAACAGACTGAGAAAGCAGAGAAAAATTGAATCCTGCAACCCGTTCCCTTTGTGCTAGATGAACGAACGTCTCTCCACTTGCTCAGTTCTGAGAGATAAGTGTGTGAGAAAGCCGTCCTTCACCTAGATTTTTGGGAACACAAAGTTTCTTTTAAGTTGCAAACTCCATTCCATACATATATATGGGGAGGTACAAGCTCTAACTCGGTTTTACAGTGAAAACTTCAGGAACTTCAAACCGGCACTAGGAAACAGACTGAGAAAGCAGAGAAAAATGTCTCCTGCAACCCGTTCCCTTGGTTCTAGATGAACGAACGTCTCTCCACTTGCTCAGTTCTGAGAGATAAGTGTGTGTGAAAACCGTCCTTCACCAACTTGTTGGGAACACAAAGTATCTTTTCTGTTGCAATCTCCATTCCATACATATATATGGTCAGGTACAAGCTCCAACTCGATTTTACAGTGAAAACTGCAGGAACTTCAAACCGGCACTAGGAAACAGACTGAGAAAGCAGAGAAAAATTGTGTCCTGCAACCCGTTCCTTGGTTCTAGATGAACGAACGTCTCTCCACTTGCTCAGTTCTGAGAGATAAGTATGTGTGAAAGCCGTACTTCACCAACTTGTTGGGAACACAAAGTATCTTTTCTGTTGCAATCTACATTCCATACATATATATGGGGAGGTACTAGCTCCAACTCTGTTTTACAGTGAAAACTGCAGGAACTTCAAACCGGCACTAGGAAACAAACTGAGAAAGCAGAGAAAATGTTTCTCCTGCAACCCGTTCCCTTGGTGCTAGATGAAAGAACGTCTCTCCACTTGCTCAGATCTGAGAGATATATGTGTGTGAAAGCGGTCCTTCACATAGCTTGTTGGGAACACAAAGTTTCTTTTCAGTTGCAAACTCAATTCCATACATATATATGCGGAGGTACAAGCTCCAACTCGGTTTTACAGTGAAAACTGCAGGAACTTCAAACCGGCACTAGGAAACAGACTGAGAAAGCAGAGAAAAATTGTCTCCTGCAACCCGTTCCCTTGGTGCTAGATGAACGAACGTCTCGCCACTTGCTCAGTTCTGAGAGATAAGTGTGTGTGAAAGCCGTCCTTCACCTAGCTTGTTGGGAACACAAAGTTTCTTTTCAGTTGCAAACTCCATTCCATACATATATATGGGGAGGTACAAGCTCCAACTCGGTTTTACAGTGAAAACTGCAGGAACTTCAAACCGGCACAAGGAAACAGACTGAGAAAGCAGAGAAAAATTGTCTCCTGCAACCCGTTCCCTTGGTGCTAGATGAACGAAAGTCTCTCCACTTGCTCAGTTCTGAGAGATAAGTGTGTGAGAAAACCGTCCTTAACCTAGCTTTTTGGGAACACAAAATTTCTTTTCAGTTGCAAACTCCATTCCATACATATATATGGGGAGGTACAAGCTCCAACTCGGTTTTACAGTGAAAACTGCAGGAACTTCAAACCGGCACAAGGAAACAGACTGAGAAAGCAGAGAAAAATTGACTCCTGCAACCCGTTCCCTTTGTGCTAGATGAACGAACGTCTCTCCACTTGCTCAGTTCTGAGAGATAAGTGTGTGAGAAAGCCGTCCTTCACCTAGATTTTTGGGAACACAAAGTTTCTTTTAAGTTGCAAACTCCATTCCATACATATATATGGGGAGGTACAAGCTCTAACTCGGTTTTACAGTGAAAACTTCAGGAACTTCAAACCGGCACTAGGAAACAGACTGAGAAAGCAGAGAAAAATGTCTCCTGCAACCCGTTCCCTTGGTTCTAGATGAACGAACGTCTCTCCACTTGCTCAGTTCTGAGAGATAAGTGTGTGTGAAAACCGTCCTTCACCAACTTGTTGGGAACACAAAGTATCTTTTCTGTTGCAATCTCCATTCCATACATATATATGGGGAGGTACAAGCTCCAACTCGATTTTACAGTGAAAACTGCAGGAACTTCAAACCGGCACTAGGAAACAGACTGAGAAAGCAGAGAAAAATTGTGTCCTGCAACCCGTTCCTTGGTTCTAGATGAACGAACGTCTCTCCACTTGCTCAGTTCTGAGAGATAAGTATGTGTGAAAGCCGTACTTCACCAACTTGTTGGGAACACAAAGTATCTTTTCTGTTGCAATCTACATTCCATACATATATATGGGGAGGTACTAGCTCCAACTCTGTTTTACAGTGAAAACTGCAGGAACTTCAAACCGGCACTAGGAAACAAACTGAGAAAGCAGAGAAAATGTTTCTCCTGCAACCCGTTCCCTTGGTGCTAGATGAAAGAACGTCTCTCCACTTGCTCAGATCTGAGAGATATATGTGTGTGAAAGCGGTCCTTCACATAGCTTGTTGGGAACACAAAGTTTCTTTTCAGTTGCAAACTCAATTCCATACATATATATGCGGAGGTACAAGCTCCAACTCGGTTTTACAGTGAAAACTGCAGGAACTTCAAACCGGCACTAGGAAACAGACTGAGAAAGCAGAGAAAAATTGTCTCCTGCAACCCGTTCCCTTGGTGCTAGATGAACGAACGTCTCGCCACTTGCTCAGTTCTGAGAGATAAGTGTGTGTGAAAGCCGTCCTTCACCTAGCTTGTTGGGAACACAAAGTTTCTTTTCAGTTGCAAACTCCATTCCATACATATATATGGGGAGGTACAAGCTCCAACTCGGTTTTACAGTGAAAACTGCAGGAACTTCAAACCGGCACAAGGAAACAGACTGAGAAAGCAGAGAAAAATTGTCTCCTGCAACCCGTTCCCTTGGTGCTTGATGAACGAAAGTCTCTCCACTTGCTCAGTTCTGAGAGATAAGTGTGTGAGAAAACCGTCCTTCACCTAGCTTTTTGGGAACACAAAGTTTCTTTTCAGTTGCAAACTCCATTCCATACATATATATGGGGAGGTACAAGCTCCAACTCGGTTTTACAGTGAAAACTGCAGGAACTTCAAACCGGCACAAGGAAACAGACTGAGAAAGCAGAGAAAAATTGTCTCCTGCAACCCGTTCCCTTGGTGCTAGATGAACGAACGTCTCTCCACTTGCTCAGTTTTGAGAGATAAGTGTGTGTGAAAGCCGTCCTTCACCAACTTGTTGGGAACACAAAGTTTCTTTTCTGTTGCATACTCCATTCCATACATATATATGGGGAGGTACAAGCTCCAACTCGGTTTTACAGTGAAAACTGCAGGAACTTAAAACCGGCACTAGGAAACAGACTGAGAAAGCAGAGAAAAATTGTCTCCTGCAACCCGTTCCCTTGGTGCTAGATGAACGAACGTCTCTCCACTTGCTCAGTTCTGAGAGATAAGTGTGTGAGAAAGCCGTCCTTCACCTAGCTTTTTGGGAACACAAAGTTTCTTTTCAGTTGCAAACTCCATTCCATACATATATATGGGGAGGTACAAGCTCCAACTCGGTTTTACAGTGAAAACTGCAGGAACTTCAAACCGGCACTAGGAAACAGACTGAGAAAGCAGAGAAAAAGTGTCTCCTGCAACCCGTTCCCTTGGTTCTAAATGAACGAACGTCTCTCCACTTGCTCAGTTCTGAGAGATAAATGTGTGTGAAAACCGTCCTTCACCAACTTGTTGGGAACACAAAGTATCTTTTCTGTTGCAATCTCCATTCCATACATATATATGGGGAGGTACAAGCTCCAACCCGATTTTACAGTGAAAACTGCAGGAACTTCAAACCGGCACTAGGAAACAGACTGAGAAAGCAGAGAAAAATTGTGTCCTGCAACCAGTTCCTTGGTTCTAGATGAACGAACGTCTCTCCACTTGCTCAGTTCTGAGAGATAAGTGTGTGTGAAAGCCGTACTTCAACTTGCTTGTTGGGAACACAAAGTTTCTTTTCAGTTGCAAACTCCATTCCATACATATATATGGGGAGGTACTAGCTCCAACTCTGTTTTACAGTGAAAACTGCAGGAACTTCAATCCGGCACTAGGAAACAAACTGAGAAAGCAGAGAAAAAGTTTCTCCTGCATCCCGTTACCTTGGTGCTAGATGAACGAACGTCTCTCCACTTGCTCAGTTCTGAGAGATATGTGTGAGTGAAAGCGGTACTTCACATAGCTTGTTGGGAACACAAAGTTTCTTTTAAGTTGCAAACTCAATTCCATACATATATATGCGGATTTACAAACTCCAACTCGGTTTTACAGTGAAAACTGCAGGAACTTCAAACCGGCACTAGGAAACAGACTGAGAAAGCAGAGAAAAAGTGTCTCCTGCAACCCGTTCCCTTGGTGCTAGATGAACGAACGTCTCGCCACTTGCTCAGTTCTGAGAGATAAATGTGTGTGAAAGCCGTCCTTCAGCTAGCTTGTTGGGAACACAAAGTTTCTTTTCAGTTTCAAACTCCATTCCATACTTATATATGGGGAGGTACTAGCTCCAACTCGGTTTTACAGTGAAAACTGCAGGAACTTCAAACCGGCACTAGGAAACAGACTGAGAAAGCAGAGAAAAATTGTCTCCTACAACCCGTTCCCTTGGTGCTAGATGAACGAACATCTCTGTACATGCTCAGTTCTGAGAAATAAGTGAGTGTGAAAGCCGACCTTCACCTAGCTTTTTGGGAACACAAAGTTTCTTTTCAGTTGCAAACTCCATTCCATACATATATATGGGGAGGAACAAGCTCCAACTCGGTTTTACAGTGAAAACTGCAGGAACTTAAAACCGGCACTACGAAACAGACTGAGAAAGCAGAGAAATAGTGTCTCCTGCAACCCGTTCCCTTGGTGCTAGATGAACGAACGTCTCCACTTGCTCAGTTCTGAGAGATAAGTGTGTGTGAAAGCCGTCCTTCACCTAGCTTGTTGGGAACACAAAGATTCTTTTCTGTTGCAAACTCCATTCCATACATATATATGGGGAGGTACTAGCTCCAACACGGTTTTACAGTGAAAACTGCAGGAACTTCAAACCGGCACTAGGAAACAGACTGAGAATGCAGAGAAAAAGTGTCTCCTGCAACCCGTTCCCTTGGTGCTAGATGAACGAACGTCTCTGCACTTGCTCAGTTCCGAGAGGTAAGTGTGTGAGAAAGCCGTCCTTCACCTAGCTTGTTGGGAACACAAAGTTTCTTTTCAGTTGCAAAGTTCATTCCATACATATATATGGGGAGGTACTAGCTCCAACTCGGTTTTACAGTGAAAACTGCAAGAACTTCAAACCGGCACTAGGAAACAGAATGAGAAAGCAGAGAAAAAGTGTCTCCTGCAACCCATTCCCTTGGTGCTAGATGAACGAACGTCTCTCCACTTGCTAAGTTCCGAGAGATAATTGTGTGTTTAAAGCCGTCCTTCACCTAGCTTGTTGGAAACACAAAGTTTCTTTTCTGTTGCAAACTCCATTCCATACAATTATATGGGGAGTTACTAGCTCCAACTCGGTTTTACACTGAAAACTGCAGGAACTTCAAACCGGCACTAGGAAACAGACTGAGAATGCAGAGAAAAAGTGTCTCCTGCAACCCTTCCCTCGGTGCTAGATGAACGAACGTCTCTGTACATGCTCAGTTCTGAGTGATAAGTGTGTGTGAAAGCCGTCCTTCACCTAGCTTGTTGGGAACACAAAGTTTCTTTTCAGTTGCAAACTCCATTCCATACATATATATGGGGAGGAACAAGCTCCAACTCGGTTTTACAGTGAAAACTGCAGGAACTTAAAACCGGCACTACGAAACAGACTGAGAAAGCAGAGAAATAGTGTCTCCTGCAACCCGTTCCCTTGGTGCTAGATGAACGAACGTCTCCACTTGCTCAGTTCTGAGAGATAAGTGTGTGTGAAAGCCGTCCTTCACCTAGCTTGTTGGGAACACAAAGATTCTTTTCTGTTGCAAACTCCATTACATACATATATATGGGGAGGTACTAGCTCCAACTCGGTTTTACAGTGAAAACTGCAGGAACTTCAAACCGGCACTAGGAAACAGACTGAGAATGCAGAGAAAAAGTGTCTCCTGCAACCCGTTCCCTTGGTGCTAGATGAACGAACGTCTCTGCACTTGCTCAGTTCCGAGAGGTAAGTGTGTGAGAAAGCCGTCCTTCACCTAGCTTGTTGGGAACACAAAGTTTCTTTTCAGTTGCAAAGTTCATTCCATACATATATATGGGGAGGTACTAGCTCCAACTCGGTTTTACAGTGAAAACTGCAAGAACTTCAAACCGGCACTAGGAAACAGAATGAGAAAGCAGAGAAAAAGTGTCTCCTGCAACCCATTCCCTTGGTGCTAGATGAACGAACGTCTCTCCACTTGCTAAGTTCCGAGAGATAATTGTGTGTTTAAAGCCGTCCTTCACTTAGCTTGTTGGGAACACAAAGTTTCTTTTCTGTTGCAAACTCCATTCCATACAAATATATGGGGAGTTACTAGCTCCAACTCGGTTTTACACTGAAAACTGCAGGAACTTCAAACCGGCACTAGGAAACAGACTGAGAATGCAGAGAAAAAGTGTTTCCTGCAACCCTTCCCTCGGTGCTAGAAGAACGAACGTCTCTGTACATGCTCAGTTCTGAGTGATAAGTGTGTGTGAAAGCCGTCCTTCACCTAGCTGGTTGGGAACACAAAGTTTCTTTTCAGTTGCAAACTCCATTGCATACATATATATGGGGAGGAACTAGCTCCAACTCGGTTTTACAGTGAAAACGGCAGGAACTTCAAACCGGCACTAGGAAAGAGACTGAGAAAACAGAGGAAAAGTGTCTCCTGCAACCCGTTCCCTTGGTGCTAGATGAACGAACGTCTCTCCACTTGCTCAGTTCTGAGAGATATGTGTGTATGAAAGCCGTCCTTCACCTAGCTTGTTGGGAACAAAAAGATTCTTTTCAGTTGCAAACTCCACTCCATACATATATATGGGGAGGTACTAGCTCCAACTCGGTTTTACAGTGAAAACTGCAGGAACATCAAACCGGCACTAGGAAACAGACTGAGAAACCAGAGTAAAACTTTCTCCTGCAACACGTTCCCTTTGTGCTAGATGAACGAACGTCTCTCCACATGCTCAGTTCTGAGAGGAAAGTGTGTGTGGAAGACGTCCTTCACCAAGATTGTTGGGAACACAAAGTTACTTTTCAGTTGCAAACACCATTCTATACATATATATGGGGAGGTACTAGCTCCAACTCGGTTTTACAGTGAAAACTGCAGGAACTTCAAAACGGCACTACGAAACAGACTGAGAAAGCAGAGAAAAATTGTCTCCTGCAACCCGTTCCCTTGGTGCTAGATGAACGAATGTCTCTCCACTTGCTCAGTTCTGAGAGATAAGTGTGTGAGAAAGCCGTCCTTCACCTAGCTTTTTGGGAACACAAAGTTTCTTTTCAGTTGCAAACTCAATTCCATACATATATATGCGGAGGTACTAGCTCCAACTCGGTTTCACAGTAAAAACTGCAGGAACTTCAAACCGGCACTAGGAAACAGACTGAGAAAGCAGAGAAAAATTTCTCCTGCAACCGGTTCCCTTGGTGCTAGATGAACGAACGTCTCGCCACTTGCTCAGTTCTGAGAGATAAGTGTGTGTGAAAGCCGTCCTTCAGCTAGCTTGTTGGGAACACAAAGTTTCTTTTCAGTTGCAAACTCCATTCCATACATATATATGGGAAGGTATAAGCTCCAAATCGGTTTTACAGTGAAAATTGCAGGAACTTCAAACCGGCACTAGGAAACAGACTGAGAAAGCAGAGAAAAAGTGTCACCTGCAACCCGTTCTCTTGGTGCTAGATGAACGAAAGTCTCTCCACTTGCTCAGTTCTGAGAGATAAGTGTGTGAGAAAACCGTCCTTAACCTAGCTTTTTGGGAACACAAAGTTTCTTTTCAGTTGCAAACTCCATTCCATACATATATATGGGGAGGTACAAGCTATAACTCGGTTTTACAGTGAAAACTGCAGGAACTTCAAACCGGCACAAGGAAACAGACTGAGAAAGCAGAGAAAAATTGACTCCTGCAACCCGTTCCCTTGGTGCTAGATGAACGAACGTCTCTCCACTTGCTCAGTTCTGAGAGATAAGTGTGTGAGAAAGCCGTCCTTCACCTAGATTTTTGGGAACACAAAGTTTCTTTTAAGTTGCAAACTCCATTCCATACATATATATGGGGAGGTACAAGCTCTAACTCGGTTTTACAGTGAAAACTTCAGGAACTTCAAACCGGCACTAGGAAACAGACTGAGAAAGCAGAGAAAAATGTCTCCTGCAACCCGTTCCCTTGGTTCTAGATGAACGAACGTCTCTCCACTTGCTCAGTTCTGAGAGATAAATGTGTGTGAAAACCGTCCTTCACCAACTTGTTGGGAACACAAAGTATCTTTTCTGTTGCAATCTCCATTCCATACATATATATGGGGAGGTACAAGCTCCAACTCGATTTTACAGTGAAAACTGCAGGAACTTCAAACCGGCACTAGGAAACAGACTGAGAAAGCAGAGAAAAATTGTGTCCTGCAACCCGTTCCTTGGTTCTAGATGAACGAACGTCTCTCCACTTGCTCAGTTCTGAGAGATAAGTATGTGTGAAAGCCGTACTTCACCAACTTGTTGGGAACACAAAGTATCTTTTCTGTTGCAATCTACATTCCATACATATATATGGGGAGGTACTAGCTCCAACTCTGTTTTACAGTGAAAACTGCAGGAACTTCAAACCGGAACTAGGAAACAAACTGAGAAAGCAGAGAAAATGTTTCTCCTGCAACCCGTTCCCTTGGTGCTAGATGAAAGAACGTCTCTCCACTTGCTCAGATCTGAGAGATATATGTGTGTGAAAGCGGTCCTTCACATAGCTTGTTGGGAACACAAAGTTTCTTTTCAGTTGCAAACTCAATTCCATACATATATATGCGGAGGTACAAGCTCCAACTCGGTTTTACAGTGAAAACTGCAGGAACTTCAAACCGGCACTAGGAAACAGACTGAGGTAGCAGAGAAAAAGTGTCTCCTGCAACCCGTTCCCTTGGTGCTAGATGAACGAACGTCTCGCCACTTGCTCAGTTCTGAGAGATAAGTGTGTGTGAAAGCCGTCCTTCACCTAGCTTGTTGGGAACACAAAGTTTCTTTTCAGTTGCAAACTCCATTCCATACATATATATGGGGAGGTACAAGCTCCAACTCGGTTTTACAGTGAAAACTGCAGGAACTTCAAACCGGCACAAGGAAACAGACTGAGAAAGCAGAGAAAAATTGTCTCCTGCAACCCGTTCCCTTGGTGCTTGATGAACGAAAGTCTCTCCACTTGCTCAGTTCTGAGAGATAAGTGTGTGAGAAAACCGTCCTTCACCTAGCTTTTTGGGAACACAAAGTTTCTTTTCAGTTGCAAACTCCATTCCATACATATATATGGGGAGGTACAAGCTCCAACTCGGTTTTACAGTGAAAACTGCAGGAACTTCAAACCGGCACAAGGAAACAGACTGAGAAAGCAGAGAAAAATTGTCTCCTGCAACCCGTTCCCTTGGTGCTAGATGAACGAACGTCTCTCCACTTGCTCAGTTTTGAGAGATAAGTGTGTGTGAAAGCCGTCCTTCACCAACTTGTTGGGAACACAAAGTTTCTTTTCTGTTGCATACTCCATTCCATACATATATATGGGGAGGTACAAGCTCCAACTCGGTTTTACAGTGAAAACTGCAGGAACTTCAAACCGGCACTAGGAAACAGACTGAGAAAGCAGAGAAAAATTGTCTCCTGCAACCCGTTCCCTTGGTGCTAGATGAACGAACGTCTCTCCACTTGCTCAGTTCTGAGAGATAAGTGTGTGAGAAAGCCGTCCTTCACCTAGCTTTTTGGGAACACAAAGTTTCTTTTCAGTTGCAAACTCCATTCCATACATATATATGGGGAGGTACAAGCTCCAACTCGGTTTTACAGTGAAAACTGCAGGAACTTCAAACCGGCACTAGGAAACAGACTGAGAAAGCAGAGAAAAAGTGTCTCCTGCAACCCGTTCCCTTGGTTCTAAATGAACGAACGTCTCTCCACTTGCTCAGTTCTGAGAGATAAATGTGTGTGAAAACCGTCCTTCACCAACTTGTTGGGAACACAAAGTATCTTTTCTGTTGCAATCTCCATTCCATACATATATATGGGGAGGTACAAGCTCCAACACGATTTTACAGTGAAAACTGCAGGAACTTCAAACCGGCACTAGGAAACAGACTGAGAAAGCAGAGAAAAATTGTGTCCTGCAACCCGTTCCTTGGTTCTAGATGAACGAACGTCTCTCCACTTGCTCAGTTCTGAGAGATAAGTGTGTGTGAAAGCCGTACTTCAACTTGCTTGTTGGGAACACAAAGTTTCTTTTCAGTTGCAAACTCCATTCCATACATATATATGGGGAGGTACTAGCTCCAACTCGGTTTTAGAGTGAAAATTGCAGGAACTTCAAACCGGAACTAGGAAACAGACTGAGAAAGCAGAGAAAAAGTGTCTCCTGCAACCCGTTCCATTTGTCCTAGATGAATTAACGTCTCTTCACTTGCTCAGTTCTGAGAGATAAGTGTGTGTGAAAACCGTCCTTCACCAACTTGTTGGGAACACAAAGTTTCTTTTCTGTTGCATACTCCATTCCATACATATATATGGTGAGGTACAAGCTCCAACTCGGTTTTACAGTGAAAACTGCAGGAACTTCAAACCGGCACTAGGAAACAGACTGAGAAAGCAGAGAAAAATTGTCTCCTGCAACCCGTTCCCTTGGTGCTAGATGAACGAATGTCTCTCCACTTGCTCAGTTCTGAGAGATAAGTGTGTGAGAAAGCCGTCCTTCACCTAGCTTTTTGGGAACACAAAGTTTCTTTTCAGTTGCAAACTCAATTCCATACATATATATGCGGAGGTACTAGCTCCAACTCGGTTTCACAGTGAAAACTGCAGGAACTTCAAACCGGCACTAGGAAACAGACTGAGAAAGCAGAGAAAAATTTCTCCTGCAACCGGTTCCCTTGGTGCTAGATGAACGAACGTCTCGCCACTTGCTCAGTTCTGAGAGATAAGTGTGTGTGAAAGCCGTCCTTCAGCTCGCTTGTTGGGAACACAAAGTTTCTTTTCAGTTGCAAACTCCATTCCATACATATATATGGGGAGGTATAAGCTCCAAATCGGTTTTACAGTGAAAATTGCAGGAACTTCAAACCGGCACTAGGAAACAGACTGAGAAAGCAGAGAAAAAGTGTCACCTGCAACCCGTTCTCTTGGTGCTAGATGAACGAAAGTCTCTCCACTTGCTCAGTTCTGAGAGATAAGTGTGTGAGAAAACCGTCCTTAACCTAGCTTTTTGGGAACACAAAGTTTCTTTTCAGTTGCAAACTCCATTCCATACATATATATGGGGAGGTACAAGCTATAACTCGGTTTTACAGTGAAAACTGCAGGAACTTCAAACCGGCACAAGGAAACAGACTGAGAAAGCAGAGAAAAATTGACTCCTGCAACCCGTTCCCTTGGTGCTAGATGAACGAACGTCTCTCCACTTGCTCAGTTCTGAGAGATAAGTGTGTGAGAAAGCCGTCCTTCACCTAGATTTTTGGGAACACAAAGTTTCTTTTAAGTTGCAAACTCCATTCCATACATATATATGGGGAGGTACAAGCTCTAACTCGGTTTTACAGTGAAAACTGCAGGAACTTCAAACCGGCACTAGGAAACAGACTGAGAAAGCAGAGAAAAATGTCTCCTGCAACCCGTTCCCTTGGTTCTAGATGAACGAACGTCTCTCCACTTGCTCAGTTCTGAGAGATAAGTGTGTGTGAAAACCGTCCTTCACCAACTTGTTGGGAACACAAAGTATCTTTTCTGTTGCAATCTCCATTCCATACATATATATGGGGAGGTACAAGCTCCAACTCGATTTTACAGTGAATACTGCAGGAACTTCAAACCGGCACTAGGAAACAGACTGAGAAAGCCGAGAAAAATTGTGTCCTGCAACCCGTTCCTTGGTTCTAGATGAACGAACGTCTCTCCACTTGCTCAGTTCTGAGAGATAAGTATGTGTGAAAGCCGTACTTCACCAACTTGTTGGGAACACAAAGTATCTTTTCTGTTGCAATCTATATTCCATACATATATATGGGGTGGTACTAGCTCCAACTCTGTTTTACAGTGAAAACTGCAGGAACTTCAAACCGGCACTAGGAAACAAACTGAGAAAGCAGAGAAAATGTTTCTCCTGCAACCCGTTCCCTTGGTGCTAGATGAAAGAACGTCTCTCCACTTGCTCAGATCTGAGAGATATATGTGTGTGAAAGCGGTCCTTCACATAGCTTGTTGGGAACACAAAGTTTCTTTTCAGTTGCAAACTCAATTCCATACATATATATGCGGAGGTACAAGCTCCAACTCGGTTTTACAGTGAAAACTGCAGGAACTTCAAACCGGCACTAGGAAACAGACTGAGAAAGCAGAGAAAAAGTGTCTCCTGCAACCCGTTCCCTTGGTGCTAGATGAACGAACGTCTCGCCACTTGCTCAGTTCTGAGAGATAAGTGTGTGTGAAAGCCGTCCTTCACCTAGCTTGTTGGGAACACAAAGTTTCTTTTCAGTTGCAAACTCCATTCCATACATATATATGGGGAGGTACAAGCTCCAACTCGGTTTTACAGTGAAAACTGCAGGAACTTCAAACCGGCACAAGGAAACAGACTGAGAAAGCAGAGAAAAATTGTCTCCTGCAACCCGTTCCCTTGGTGCTTGATGAACGAAAGTCTCTCCACTTGCTCAGTTCTGAGAGATAAGTGTGTGAGAAAACCGTCCTTCACCTAGCTTTTTGGGAACACAAAGTTTCTTTTCAGTTGCAAACTCCATTCCATACATATATATGGGGAGGTACAAGCTCCAACTCGGTTTTACAGTGAAAACTGCAGGAACTTCAAACCGGCACAAGGAAACAGACTGAGAAAGCAGAGAAAAATTGTCTCCTGCAACCCGTTCCCTTGGTGCTAGATGAACGAACGTCTCTCCACTTGCTCAGTTTTGAGAGATAAGTGTGTGTGAAAGCCGTCCTTCACCAACTTGTTGGGAACACAAAGTTTCTTTTCTGTTGCATACTCCATTCCATACATATATATGGGGAGGTACAAGCTCCAACTCGGTTTTACAGTGAAAACTGCAGGAACTTCAAACCGGCACTAGGAAACAGACTGAGAAAGCAGAGAAAAATTGTCTCCTGCAACCCGTTCCCTTGGTGCTAGATGAACGAACGTCTCTCCACTTGCTCAGTTCTGAGAGATAAGTGTGTGAGAAAGCCGTCCTTCACCTAGCTTTTTGGGAACACAAAGTTTCTTTTCAGTTGCAAACTCCATTCCATACATATATATGGGGAGGTACATGCTCCAACTCGGTTTTACAGTGAAAACTGCAGGAACTTCAAACCGGCACTAGGAAACAGACTGAGAAAGCAGAGAAAAAGTGTCTCCTGCAACCCGTTCCCTTGGTTCTAAATGAACGAACGTCTCTCCACTTGCTCAGTTCTGAGAGATAAATGTGTGTGAAAACCGTCCTTCACCAACTTGTTGGGAACACAAAGTATCTTTTCTGTTGCAATCTCCATTCCATACATATATATGGGGAGGTACAAGCTCCAACACGATTTTACAGTGAAAACTGCAGGAACTTCAAACCGGCACTAGGAAACAGACTGAGAATGCAGAGAAAAAGTGTCTCCTGCAACCCGTTCCTTGGTTCTAGATGAACGAACGTCTCTCCACTTGCTCAGTTCTGAGAGATAAGTGTGTGTGAAAGCCGTACTTCAACTTGCTTGTTGGGAACACAAAGTTTCTTTTCAGTTGCAAACTCCATTCCATACATATATATGGGGAGGTACTAGCTCCAACTCTGTTTTACAGTGAAAACTGCAGGAACTTCAATCCGGCACTAGGAAACAAACTGAGAAAGCAGAGAAAAAGTTTCTCCTGCATCCCGTTACCTTGGTGCTAGATGAACGAACGTCTCTCCACTTGCTCAGTTCTGAGAGATATGTGTGAGTGAAAGCGGTACTTCACATAGCTTGTTGGGAACACAAAGTTTCTTTTAAGTTGCAAACTCAATTCCATACATATATATGCGGAGGTACAAACTCCAACTCGGTTTTACAGTGAAAACTGCAGGAACTTCAAACCGGCACTAGGAAACAGACTGAGAAAGCAGAGAAAAAGTGTCTCCTGCAACCCGTTCCCTTGGTGCTAGATGAACGAACGTCTCGCCACTTGCTCAGTTCTGAGAGATAAGTGTGTGTGAAAGCCGTCCTTCACCTAGCTTGTTGGGAACACAAAGTTTCTTTTCAGTTTCAAACTCCATTCCATACTTATATATGGGGAGGTACTAGCTCCAACTCGGTTTTACAGTGAAAACTGCAGGAACTTCAAACCGGCACTAGGAAACAGACTGAGAAAGCAGAGAAAAATTGTCTCCTACAACCCGTTCCCTTGGTGCTAGATGAACGAACATCTCTGTAAATGCTCAGTTCTGAGAAATAAGTGTGTGTGAAAGCCGAACTTCACCTAGCTTTTTGGGAACACAAAGTTTCTTTTCAGTTGCAAACTCCATTCCATACATATATATGGGGAGGAACAAGCTCCAACTCGGTTTTACAGTGAAAACTGCAGGAACTTAAAACCGGCACTACGAAACAGACTGAGAAAGCAGAGAAATAGTGTCTCCTGCAACCCGTTCCCTTGGTGCTAGATGAACGAACGTCTCCACTTGCTCAGTTCTGAGAGATAAGTGTGTGTGAAAGCCGTCCTTCACCTAGCTTGTTGGGAACACAAAGATTCTTTTCTGTTGCAAACTCCATTCCATACATATATATGGGGAGGTACTAGCTCCAACTCGGTTTTACAGTGAAAACTGCAGGAACTTCAAACCGGCACTAGGAAACAGACTGAGAATGCAGAGAAAAAGTGTCTCCTGCAACCCGTTCCCTTGGTGCTAAATGAACGAACGTCTCTGCACTTGCTCAGTTCTGAGAGATAAGTGTGTGTGAAAGCCGTCCTTCACCTAGCTTGTTGGGAACACAAAGTTTGTTTTCTGTTGCAAACTCCATTCCATACATATATATGGGGAGGTACTAGCTCCAACTCGGTTTTAGAGTGAAAATTGCAGGAACTTCAAACCGGAACTAGGAAACAGACTGAGAAAGCAGAGAAAAATTGTCTCCTGCAACCCGTTCCCTTTGTCCTAGATGAATTAACGTCTCTTCACTTGCTCAGTTCTGAGAGATAAGTGTGTGTGAAAACCGTCCTTCACCAACTTGTTGGGAACACAAAGTTTCTTTTCTGTTGCATACTCCATTCCATACATATATATGGTGAGGTACAAGCTCCAACTCGGTTTTACAGTGAAAACTGCAGGAACTTCAAACCGGCACTAGGAAACAGACTGAGAAATCAGAGAAAAATTGTCTCCTGCAACCCGTTCCCTTGGTGCTAGATGAACGAATGTCTCTCCACTTGCTCAGTTCTGAGAGATAAGTGTGTGAGAAAGCCGTCCTTCACCTAGCTTTTTGGGAACACAAAGTTTCTTTTCAGTTGCAAACTCAATTCCATACATATATATGCGGAGGTACTAGCTCCAACTCGGTTTCACAGTGAAAACTGCAGGAACTTCAAACCGGCACTAGGAAACAGACTGAGAAAGCAGAGAAAAATTGTCTCCTACAACCCATTCCCTTGGTGCTAGATGAACGAACGTCTCTGTACATGCTCAGTTCTGAGAGATAAGTGTGTGTGAAAGCAGTCCTTCACCTAGCTTGTTGGGAACACAAAGTTTCTTTTCAGTTGCAAACTCCATTCCATACATATATATGGGGAGGAACAAGCTCCAACTCGGTTTTACAGTGAAAACTGCAGGAACTTAAAACCGGCACTACGAAACAGACTGAGAAAGCAGAGAAATAGTGTCTCCTGCAACCCGTTCCCTTGGTGCTAGATGAACGAACGTCTCTCCACTTGCTCAGTTTGAGAGACAAGTGTGTGTGAAAGCCGTCCTTCACCTAGCTTGTTGGGAACACAAACTTTCTTTTCAGTTGCAATCTCAATTCCTTATATATATATGGGGAGGTACTAGCTCCAACTCGGTTTTACAGTGAAAACTGAAGGAACTTCAAACCGGCACTAGGAAACAGACTGAGAAAGCAGAGAAAAGTGTCTCCTGCAAACCGTTCCCTTGGTGCTAGATGAACGAACGTCTCGCCACTTGCTCAGTTCTGAGAGATAAGTGTGTGTGAAAGCCGTCCTTCACCTAGCTTGTTGTGAACACAAAGATTCTTTTCTGTTGCAAACACCATTCCATACATATATATGCGGAGGTACTAGCTCCAACTCGGTTTTACAGTGAAAACTGCAGGAACTTCAAACCGGCACTAGAAATAGACTGAGAAAGTAGAGAAAAATTGTCTCCTGCAAACCGTTCCCTTGGTGCTAGATGAACGAACGTCTCCACTTGCTCAGTTCTGAGAGATAAGTGTGTGTGAAAGCCGTCCTTCACCTAGCTTGTTGGGAACACAAAGATTCTTTTCTGTTGCAAACTCCATTCCATACATATATATGGGGAGGTACTAGCTCCAACTCGGTTTTACAGTGAAAACTGCAGGAACTTCAAACCGGCTCTAGGAAACAGACTGAGAAAGCAGAGAAAAATTGTCTCCTGCAACCCGTTTCCTTGGTGCTAGATGAACGAACGTCTCTATACTTGCTCAGTTCTGAGAGATAAGTGTGTGTGAAAACCGTCCTTCACCAACTTGTTGGGAACAAAAAGTTTCTTTTCTGTTGCAAACTCAATTCCATACATATATATGGGGAGGTACAAGCTCCAACTCGGTTTTACAGTGAAAACTGCAGGAACTTCAAACCGGCACTAGGAAATAGACTGAGAAAGCAGAGAAAAATTGTCTCCTGCAACCCGTTCCCTTGGTGCTAGATGAACGAAAGTCTCTCCACTTGCTCAGTTCTGAGAGATACGTGTGTGTGAAAGCCGTCCTTCACCTAGATTGTTGGGAACACAAAGTTTCTTTTCTGTTGCAAACTCCATTCCATAAATATATATGGGGAGGTATTAGCTCCAACTCGGTTTTACAGTGAAAATTTCAGGAACTTCAAACCGGCACAAGGAAACAGACTGAGAAAGCAGAGAAAAAGTGTCCCCTTCAACCCGTTCTCTTGGTGCTAGATGAACGAAATTCTCTCCACTTGCTCAGTTCTGAGAGATAAGTGTGTGTGAAAGCCGTACTTCAACTTGCTTGTTGGGAACACAAAGTTTCTTTTCAGTTGCAAACTCCATTCCATACATATATATGGGGAGGTACTAGCTCCAACTCTGTTTTACAGTGAAAACTGCAGGAACTTCAAACCGGCACTAGGAAACAAACTGAGAAAGCAGAGAAAAAGTTTCTCCTGTAACCCGTTCCCTTGGTGCTAGATGAACGAACGTCTCTCCACTTGCTCAGTTCTGAGAGATATGTGTGTGTGAAAGCGGTCCTTCAGATAGCTTGTTGGGAACACAAAGTTTCTTTTCAGTTGCAAACTCAATTCCATACATATATATGCGGAGGTACAATCTCCAACTCGGTTTTACAGTGAAAACTGCAGGAACTTCAAACCGGCACTAGGAAATAGACTGAGAAAGCAGAGTAAAATTGTCTCCTGCAACCCGTTCCCTTGGTGCTAGATGAACGAACGTCTCTCCACTTGCTCAGTTCTGAGAGATATGTGTGTGTGAAAGCGGTCCTTCACCTAGCTTGTTGGGAACACAAAGTTTCTTTTCAGTTGCAAACTCCACTCCATATATATATTTGGGGAGGTACTAGCTCCAACTCGGTTTTACAGTGAAAACTTCAGGAACTTCAAACCGGCACTAGGAAACAGACTGAGAAAGCAGAGAAAAATTGTCTCCTGCAACCCGATTCCTTGGTGCTAGATGAACGAACGTCTCTATACTTGCTCAGTTCTGAGAGATAATTGTGTGTGAAAACCGTCCTTCACCAACTTGTTGGGAACACAAAGTTTCTTTTCTGTTGCAAACTCCATTCCATACATATATATGGGGAGGTACAAGCTCCAACTCGGTTTTACAGTGAAAACTGCAGGAACTTCAAACCGGCACTAGAAATAGACTGAGAAAGCAGAGAAAAATTGTCTCCTGCAACCCGTTCCCTTGGTGCTAGATGAACGAACGTCTCCACTTGCTCAGTTCTGAGAGATATGTGTGTTTGAAAGCCGTCTTTCACCTAGCTTGTTGGGAACACAAAGATTCTTTTCTGTTGCAATCTCCATTCCATACATATATATGGGGAGGTACTAGCTCCAAATCGGTTTTACAGTGAAAACTGCAGGAACTTCAAAACGGCACTAGGAAACAGACTGAGAATGCAGAGAAAAAGTGTCTCCTGCAACCCGTTCCCTTGGTGCTAGATGAACGAACGTCTCTGCACTTGCTCAGTTCCGAGAGGTAAGTGTGTGTGAAAGCCGTCCTTCATCTAGCTTGTTGGGAACACAAAGTTTCTTTTCAGTTGCAAACTCCACTCCATACATATATATGGGGAGGTACTAGCTCCAACTCGGTTTTACAGTGAAAACTGCAAGAAATTCAAACCGGCACTAGGAAACAGAATGAGAAAGCAGAGGAAAACTGTCCCCTGCAACCCGAACCCTTGGTGCTAGATGAACGAACGTCTCTCCACTTGCTCAGTTCCGAGAGATAAGTGTGGGTGAAAGCCGTCCTTCACCTATCTTTTTGGGAACACAAAGTTTCTTTTCTGTTGCAAACTCCATTCCATACATATATATGGGGAGGTACTAGCTCCAACTCGGTTTTACAGTGAAAATTGCAGGAACTTCAAACCGGCACTAGGAAACAGACTGAGAAAGCAGAGAAAAAGTGTCTCCTGCAACCCGTTCCCTTGGTGCTAGATGAACGAACGTCTCGCCACTTGCTCAGTTCTGAGAGATAAGTGTGTGCGAAAGCCGTCCTTCACCTAGCTTGTTGGGAACACAAAGTTTCTTTTCAGTTGCAAACTCCATTCCATACATATATATGGGGAGGTACAAGCTCCAACTCGGTTTTACAGTGAAAACTGCAGGAACTTTAAACCGGCACTAGGAAACAGACTGAGAAAGCAGAGAAAAATTATCCCATGCAACCCGTCCCCTTGGTGCTAGATGAACGAACGTCTCTCCACTTGCTCAGTTCTGAGAGGTAAGTGTGTGTGAAAGCCGTCCTTCATCTAGCTTGTTGTGAACACAAAGATTCTTTTCTGTTGCAAACACCATTCCATACATATATATGCGGAGGTACTAGCTCCAACTCGGTTTTACAGTGAAAACTGCAGGAACTTCAAACAGGCACTAGAAATAGACTGAGAAAGTAGAGAAAAATTGTCTCCTGCAAACCGTTCCCTTGGTGCTAGATGAACGAACGTCTCCACTTGCTCAGTTCTGAGAGATAAGTGTGTGTGAAAGCCGTCCTTCACCTAGCTTGTTGGGAACACAAAGATTCTTTTCTGTTGCAAACTCCATTCCATACATATATATGGGGAGGTACTAGCTCCAACTCGGTTTTACAGTGAAAACTGCAGGAACTTCAAACCGGCTCTAGGAAACAGACTGAGAAAGCAGAGAAAAATTGTCTCCTGCAACCCGTTTCCTTGGTGCTAGATGAACGAACGTCTCTATACTTGCTCAGTTCTGAGAGATAAGTGTGTGTGAAAACCGTCCTTCACCAACTTGTTGGGAACAAAAAGTTTCTTTTCTGTTGCAAACTCAATTCCATACATATATATGGGGAGGTACAAGCTCCAACTCGGTTTTACAGTGAAAACTGCAGGAACTTCAAACCGGCACTAGGAAATAGACTGAGAAAGCAGAGAAAAATTGTCTCCTGCAACCCGTTCCCTTGGTGCTAGATGAACGAAAGTCTCTCCACTTGCTCAGTTCTGAGAGATACGTGTGTGTGAAAGCCGTCCTTCACCTAGATTGTTGGGAACACAAAGTTTCTTTTCTGTTGCAAACTCCATTCCATACATATATATGGGGAGGTATTAGCTCCAACTCGGTTTTACAGTGAAAATTTCAGGAACTTCAAACCGGCACTAGGAAACAGACTGAGAAAGCAGAGAAAAAGTGTCCCCTTCAACCCGTTCTCTTGGTGCTAGATGAACGAAATTCTCTCCACTTGCTCAGTTCTGAGAGATAAGTGTGTGTGAAAGCCGTACTTCAACTTGCTTGTTGGGAACACAAAGTTTCTTTTCAGTTGCAAACTCCATTCCATACATATATATGGGGAGGTACTAGCTCCAACTCTGTTTTACAGTGAAAACTGCAGGAACTTCAAACCGGCACTAGGAAACAAACTGAGAAAGCAGAGAAAAAGTTTCTCCTGTAACCCGTTCCCTTGGTGCTAGATGAACGAACGTCTCTCCACTTGCTCAGTTCTGAGAGATATGTGTGTGTGAAAGCGGTCCTTCACATAGCTTGTTGGGAACACAAAGTTTCTTTTCAGTTGCAAACTCAATTCCATACATATATATGCGGAGGTACAATCTCCAACTCGGTTTTACAGTGAAAACTGCAGGAACTTCAAACCGGCACTAGGAAATAGACTGAGAAAGCAGAGAAAAATTGTCTCCTGCAACCCGTTCCCTTGGTGCTAGATGAACGAACGTCTCTCCACTTGCTCAGTTCTGAGAGATATGTGTGTGTGAAAGCGGTCCTTCACCTAGCTTGTTGGGAACACAAAGTTTCTTTTCAGTTGCAAACTCCACTCCATATATATATTTGGGGAGGTACTAGCTCCAACTCGGTTTTACAGTGAAAACTTCAGGAACTTCAAACCGGCACTAGGAAACAGACTGAGAAAGCAGAGAAAAATTGTCTCCTGCAACCCGTTTCCTTGGTGCTAGATGAACGAACGTCTCTATACTTGCTCAGTTCTGAGAGATAATTGTGTGTGAAAACCGTCCTTCACCAACTTGTTGGGAACACAAAGTTTCTTTTCTGTTGCAAACTCCATTCCATACATATATATGGGGAGGTACAAGCTCCAACTCGGTTTTACAGTGAAAACTGCAGGAACTTCAAACCGGCACTAGAAATAGACTGAGAAAGCCGAGAAAAATTGTCTCTTGCAACCCGTTCCCTTGGTGCTAGATGAACGAACGTCTCCACTTGCTCAGTTCTGAGAGATATGTGTGTTTGAAAGCCGTCTTTCACCTAGCTTGTTGGGAACACAAAGATTCTTTTCTGTTGCAATCTCCATTCCATACATATATATGGGGAGGTACTAGCTCCAAATCGGTTTTACAGTGAAAACTGCAGGAACTTCAAAACGGCACTAGGAAACCGACTGAGAATGCAGAGAAAAAGTGTCTCCTGCAACCCGTTCCCTTGGTGCTAGATGAACGAACGTCTCTGCACTTGCTCAGTTCCGAGAGGTAAGTGTGTGTGAAAGCCGTCCTTCATCTAGCTTGTTGGGAACACAAAGTTTCTTTTCAGTTGCAAACTCCACTCCATACATATATATGGGGAGGTACTAGCTCCAACTCGGTTTTACAGTGAAAACTGCAAGAAATCCAAACCGGCACTAGGAAACAGAATGAGAAAGCAGAGGAAAACTGTCCCCTGCAACCCGAACCCTTGGTGCTAGATGAACGAACGTCTCTCCACTTGCTCAGTTCCGAGAGATAAGTGTGGGTGAAAGCCGTCCTTCACCTATCTTTTTGGGAACACAAAGTTTCTTTTCTGTTGCAAACTCCATTCCATACATATATATGGGGAGGTACTAGCTCCAACTCGGTTTTACAGTGAAAATTGCAGGAACTTCAAACCGGCACTAGGAAACAGACTGAGAAAGCAGAGAAAAAGTGTCTCCTGCAACCCGTTCCCTTGGTGCTAGATGAACGAACGTCTCGCCACTTGCTCAGTTCTGAGAGATAACTGTGTGCGAAAGCCGTCCTTCACCTAGCTTGTTGGGAACACAAAGTTTCTTTTCAGTTGCAAACTCCATTCCATACATATATATGGGGAGGTACAAGCTCCAACTCGGTTTTACAGTGAAAACTGCAGGAACTTTAAACCGGCACTAGGAAACCGACTGAGAAAGCAGAGAAAAATTATCCCATGCAACCCGTCCCATTGGTGCTAGATGAACGAACGTCTCTCCACTTGCTCAGTTCTGAGAGGTAAGTGTGTGTGAAAGCCGTCCTTCATCTAGCTTGTTGGGAACACAAAGTTTCTTTTCAGTTGCAAACTCCACTCCATACATATATATGGGGAGGTACTAGCTCCAACTCGGTTTTACAGTGAAAACTGCAAGAAATTCAAACCGGCACTAGGAAACAGAATGAGAAAGCAGAGGAAAACTGTCCCCTGCAACCCGAACCCTTGGTGCTAGATGAACGAACGTCTCTCCACTTGCTCAGTTCCGAGAGATAAGTGTGGGTGAAAGCCGTCCTTCACCTATCTTTTTGGGAACACAAAGTTTCTTTTCTGTTGCAAACTCCATTCCATACATATATATGGGAGGTACTAGCTCCAACTCGGTTTTACAGTGAAAATTGCAGGAACTACAAACCGGCACTAGAAATAGACTGAGAAATTAGAGGAAAATTGTCTCCTGCAACCCGTTCCCTTGGTGCTAGATGAACGAACGTCTCCACTTGCTCAGTTCTGAGAGATAAGTGTGTGTGAAAGCCGTCCTTCACCTAGCTTGTTGGGAACACAAAGATTCTTTTCTGTTGCAAACTCCATTCCATACATATATACGGGGAGGTACTAGCTCCAACTCGGTTTTACAGTGAAAACTGCAGGAACTTCAAACCGGCACTAGGAAACAGACTGAGAAAGCAGAGAAAAATTGTCTCCTGCAACCCGTTTCCTTGGTGCTAGATGAACGAACGTCTCTATACTTGCTCAGTTCTGAGAGATAAGTGTGTGTGAAAACCGTCCTTCACCAACTTGTTGGGAACACAAAGTTTCTTTTCTGTTGCAAACTCCATTCCATACTTATATATGGGGAGGTACAAGCTCCAACTCGGTTTTACAGTGAAAACTGCAGGAACTTCAAACCGGCACTAGGAAATAGACTGAGAAAGCAGAGAAAAATTGTCTCCTGCAACCCGTTCCCTTGGTGCTAGATGAACGAAAGTCTCTCCACTTGCTCAGTTCTGAGAGATACGTGTGTGTGAAAGCCGTCCTTCACCTAGATTGTTGGGAACACAAAGTTTCTTTTCTGTTGCAAACTCCATTCCATACATATATATGGGGAGGTATTAGCTCCAACTCGGTTTTACAGTGAAAATTGCAGGAACTTCAAACCGGCACTAGGAAACAGACTGAGAAAGCAGAGAAAAAGTGTCCCCTGCAACCCGTTCTCTTGGTGCTAGATAAACGAACGTCTCTCCACTTGCTCAGTTCCGAGAGATAAGTGTGTGCGAAAGCCGTCCTTTACCTAGCTTGTTGGGAACACAAAGTTTCTTTTCAGTTGCAAACTCCATTCCATACATATATATGGGGAGGTACAAGCTCCAACTCGGTTTTACAGTGAAAACTGCAGGAACTTTAAACCGGCACTAGGAAACAGACTGAGAAAGCAGAGAAAAATTATCTCCTGCAACCCGTCCCCTTGGTGCTAGATGAACGAACGTCTCTCCACTTGCTCAGTTCTGAGAGATAAGTGTGTGTGAAAACTGTCCTTCAACTAGCTTGTTGGGAACACAAAGTTTCTTTTCTGTTGCAAACTCCATTCCATACATATATATGGGGAGGTACAAGCTCCAAATCGGTTTTACAGTGAAAACTGCAGGAACTACAAACCGGCACTAGAAATAGACTGAGAAAGTAGAGGAAAATTGTCTCCTGCAACCCGTTCCCTTGGTGCTAGATGAACGAACGTCTCCACTTGCTCAGTTCTGAGAGATATGTGTGTTTGAAAGCCGTCTTTCACCTAGCTTGTTGGGAACACAAAGATTCTTTTCTGTTGCAATCTCCATTCCATACATATATATGGGGAGGTACTAGCTCCAAATCGGTTTTACAGTGAAAACTGCAGGAACTTCAAACCGGCACTAGGAAACAGACTGAGAAAGCAGAGAAAAATTGTCTCCTGCAACCCGTTCCCTTGGTGCTAGATGAACGAACGTCTCTGCACTTGCTCAGTTCCGAGAGGTAAGTGTGTGTGAAAGCCGTCCTTCATCTAGCTTGTTGGGAACACAAAGTTTCTTTTCAGTTGCAAACTCCACTCCATACATATATATGGGGAGGTACTAGCTCCAACTCGGTTTTACAGTGAAAACTGCAAGAAATTCAAACCGGCACTAGGAAACAGAATGAGAAAGCAGAAGAAAACTGTCCCCTGCAACCCGAACACTTGGTGCTAGATGAACGAACGTCTCTCCACTTGCTCAGTTCCGAGAGATAAGTGTGGGTGAAAGCCGTCCTTCACCTATCTTTTTGGGAACACAAAGTTTCTTTTCTGTTGCAAACTCCATTCCATACATATATATGGGGAGGTACTAGCTCCAACTCGGTTTTACAGTGAAAATTGCAGGAACTTCAAACCGGCACTAGGAAACAGACTGAGAAAGCAGAGAAAAAGTGTCTCCTGCAACCCGTTCCCTTGGTGCTAGATGAACGAACGTCTCGCCACTTGCTCAGTTCTGAGAGATAAGTGTGTGCGAAAGCCGTCCTTCACCTAGCTTGTTGGGAACACAAAGTTTCTTTTCAGTTGCAAACTCCATTCCATACATATATATGGGGAGGTACAAGCTCCAACTCGGTTTTACAGTGAAAACTGCAGGAACTTTAAACCGGCACTAGGAAACAGACTGAGAAAGCAGAGAAAAATTATCCCATGCAACCCGTCCCCTTGGTGCTAGATGAACGAACGTCTCTCCACTTGCTCAGTTCTGAGAGGTAAGTGTGTGTGAAAGCCGTCCTTCATCTAGCTTGTTGTGAACACAAAGATTCTTTTCTGTTGCAAACACCATTCCATACATATATATGCGGAGGTACTAGCTCCAACTCGGTTTTACAGTGAAAACTGCAGGAACTTCAAACAGGCACTAGAAATAGACTGAGAAAGTAGAGAAAAATTGTCTCCTGCAAACCGTTCCCTTGGTGCTAGATGAACGAACGTCTCCACTTGCTCAGTTCTGAGAGATAAGTGTGTGTGAAAGCCGTCCTTCACCTAGCTTGTTGGGAACACAAAGATTCTTTTCTGTTGCAAACTCCATTCCATACATATATATGGGGAGGTACTAGCTCCAACTCGGTTTTACAGTGAAAACTGCAGGAACTTCAAACCGGCTCTAGGAAACAGACTGAGAAAGCAGAGAAAAATTGTCTCCTGCAACCCGTTTCCTTGGTGCTAGATGAACGAACGTCTCTATACTTGCTCAGTTCTGAGAGATAAGTGTGTGTGAAAACCGTCCTTCACCAACTTGTTGGGAACAAAAAGTTTCTTTTCTGTTGCAAACTCAATTCCATACATATATATGGGGAGGTACAAGCTCCAACTCGGTTTTACAGTGAAAACTGCAGGAACTTCAAACCGGCACTAGGAAATAGACTGAGAAAGCAGAGAAAAATTGTCTCCTGCAACCCGTTCCCTTGGTGCTAGATGAACGAAAGTCTCTCCACTTGCTCAGTTCTGAGAGATACGTGTGTGTGAAAGCCGTCCTTCACCTAGATTGTTGGGAACACAAAGTTTCTTTTCTGTTGCAAACTCCATTCCATACATATATATGGGGAGGTATTAGCTCCAACTCGGTTTTACAGTGAAAATTTCAGGAACTTCAAACCGGCACTAGGAAACAGACTGAGAAAGCAGAGAAAAAGTGTCCCCTTCAACCCGTTCTCTTGGTGCTAGATGAACGAAATTCTCTCCACTTGCTCAGTTCTGAGAGATAAGTGTGTGTGAAAGCCGTACTTCAACTTGCTTGTTGGGAACACAAAGTTTCTTTTCAGTTGCAAACTCCATTCCATACATATATATGGGGAGGTACTAGCTCCAACTCTGTTTTACAGTGAAAACTGCAGGAACTTCAAACCGGCACTAGGAAACAAACTGAGAAAGCAGAGAAAAAGTTTCTCCTGTAACCCGTTCCCTTGGTGCTAGATGAACGAACGTCTCTCCACTTGCTCAGTTCTGAGAGATATGTGTGTGTGAAAGCGGTCCTTCACATAGCTTGTTGGGAACACAAAGTTTCTTTTCAGTTGCAAACTCAATTCCATACATATATATGCGGAGGTACAATCTCCAACTCGGTTTTACAGTGAAAACTGCAGGAACTTCAAACCGGCACTAGGAAATAGACTGAGAAAGCAGAGAAAAATTGTCTCCTGCAACCCGTTCCCTTGGTGCTAGATGAACGAACGTCTCTCCACTTGCTCAGTTCTGAGAGATATGTGTGTGTGAAAGCGGTCCTTCACCTAGCTTGTTGGGAACACAAAGTTTCTTTTCAGTTGCAAACTCCACTCCATATATATATTTGGGGAGGTACTAGCTCCAACTCGGTTTTACAGTGAAAACTTCAGGAACTTCAAACCGGCACTAGGAAACAGACTGAGAAAGCAGAGAAAAATTGTCTCCTGCAACCCGTTTCCTTGGTGCTAGATGAACGAACGTCTCTATACTTGCTCAGTTCTGAGAGATAATTGTGTGTGAAAACCGTCCTTCACCAACTTGTTGGGAACACAAAGTTTCTTTTCTGTTGCAAACTCCATTCCATACATATATATGGGGAGGTACAAGCTCCAACTCGGTTTTACAGTGAAAACTGCAGGAACTTCAAACCGGCACTAGAAATAGACTGAGAAAGCCGAGAAAAATTGTCTCTTGCAACCCGTTCCCTTGGTGCTAGATGAACGAACGTCTCCACTTGCTCAGTTCTGAGAGATATGTGTGTTTGAAAGCCGTCTTTCACCTAGCTTGTTGGGAACACAAAGATTCTTTTCTGTTGCAATCTCCATTCCATACATATATATGGGGAGGTACTAGCTCCAAATCGGTTTTACAGTGAAAACTGCAGGAACTTCAAAACGGCACTAGGAAACCGACTGAGAATGCAGAGAAAAAGTGTCTCCTGCAACCCGTTCCCTTGGTGCTAGATGAACGAACGTCTCTGCACTTGCTCAGTTCCGAGAGGTAAGTGTGTGTGAAAGCCGTCCTTCATCTAGCTTGTTGGGAACACAAAGTTTCTTTTCAGTTGCAAACTCCACTCCATACATATATATGGGGAGGTACTAGCTCCAACTCGGTTTTACAGTGAAAACTGCAAGAAATCCAAACCGGCACTAGGAAACAGAATGAGAAAGCAGAGGAAAACTGTCCCCTGCAACCCGAACCCTTGGTGCTAGATGAACGAACGTCTCTCCACTTGCTCAGTTCCGAGAGATAAGTGTGGGTGAAAGCCGTCCTTCACCTATCTTTTTGGGAACACAAAGTTTCTTTTCTGTTGCAAACTCCATTCCATACATATATATGGGGAGGTACTAGCTCCAACTCGGTTTTACAGTGAAAATTGCAGGAACTTCAAACCGGCACTAGGAAACAGACTGAGAAAGCAGAGAAAAAGTGTCTCCTGCAACCCGTTCCCTTGGTGCTAGATGAACGAACGTCTCGCCACTTGCTCAGTTCTGAGAGATAACTGTGTGCGAAAGCCGTCCTTCACCTAGCTTGTTGGGAACACAAAGTTTCTTTTCAGTTGCAAACTCCATTCCATACATATATATGGGGAGGTACAAGCTCCAACTCGGTTTTACAGTGAAAACTGCAGGAACTTTAAACCGGCACTAGGAAACCGACTGAGAAAGCAGAGAAAAATTATCCCATGCAACCCGTCCCATTGGTGCTAGATGAACGAACGTCTCTCCACTTGCTCAGTTCTGAGAGGTAAGTGTGTGTGAAAGCCGTCCTTCATCTAGCTTGTTGGGAACACAAAGTTTCTTTTCAGTTGCAAACTCCACTCCATACATATATATGGGGAGGTACTAGCTCCAACTCGGTTTTACAGTGAAAACTGCAAGAAATTCAAACCGGCACTAGGAAACAGAATGAGAAAGCAGAGGAAAACTGTCCCCTGCAACCCGAACCCTTGGTGCTAGATGAACGAACGTCTCTCCACTTGCTCAGTTCCGAGAGATAAGTGTGGGTGAAAGCCGTCCTTCACCTATCTTTTTGGGAACACAAAGTTTCTTTTCTGTTGCAAACTCCATTCCATACATATATATGGGAGGTACTAGCTCCAACTCGGTTTTACAGTGAAAATTGCAGGAACTACAAACCGGCACTAGAAATAGACTGAGAAATTAGAGGAAAATTGTCTCCTGCAACCCGTTCCCTTGGTGCTAGATGAACGAACGTCTCCACTTGCTCAGTTCTGAGAGATAAGTGTGTGTGAAAGCCGTCCTTCACCTAGCTTGTTGGGAACACAAAGATTCTTTTCTGTTGCAAACTCCATTCCATACATATATACGGGGAGGTACTAGCTCCAACTCGGTTTTACAGTGAAAACTGCAGGAACTTCAAACCGGCACTAGGAAACAGACTGAGAAAGCAGAGAAAAATTGTCTCCTGCAACCCGTTTCCTTGGTGCTAGATGAACGAACGTCTCTATACTTGCTCAGTTCTGAGAGATAAGTGTGTGTGAAAACCGTCCTTCACCAACTTGTTGGGAACACAAAGTTTCTTTTCTGTTGCAAACTCCATTCCATACTTATATATGGGGAGGTACAAGCTCCAACTCGGTTTTACAGTGAAAACTGCAGGAACTTCAAACCGGCACTAGGAAATAGACTGAGAAAGCAGAGAAAAATTGTCTCCTGCAACCCGTTCCCTTGGTGCTAGATGAACGAAAGTCTCTCCACTTGCTCAGTTCTGAGAGATACGTGTGTGTGAAAGCCGTCCTTCACCTAGATTGTTGGGAACACAAAGTTTCTTTTCTGTTGCAAACTCCATTCCATACATATATATGGGGAGGTATTAGCTCCAACTCGGTTTTACAGTGAAAATTGCAGGAACTTCAAACCGGCACTAGGAAACAGACTGAGAAAGCAGAGAAAAAGTGTCCCCTGCAACCCGTTCTCTTGGTGCTAGATAAACGAACGTCTCTCCACTTGCTCAGTTCCGAGAGATAAGTGTGTGCGAAAGCCGTCCTTTACCTAGCTTGTTGGGAACACAAAGTTTCTTTTCAGTTGCAAACTCCATTCCATACATATATATGGGGAGGTACAAGCTCCAACTCGGTTTTACAGTGAAAACTGCAGGAACTTTAAACCGGCACTAGGAAACAGACTGAGAAAGCAGAGAAAAATTATCTCCTGCAACCCGTCCCCTTGGTGCTAGATGAACGAACGTCTCTCCACTTGCTCAGTTCTGAGAGATAAGTGTGTGTGAAAACTGTCCTTCAACTAGCTTGTTGGGAACACAAAGTTTCTTTTCTGTTGCAAACTCCATTCCATACATATATATGGGGAGGTACAAGCTCCAAATCGGTTTTACAGTGAAAACTGCAGGAACTACAAACCGGCACTAGAAATAGACTGAGAAAGTAGAGGAAAATTGTCTCCTGCAACCCGTTCCCTTGGTGCTAGATGAACGAACGTCTCCACTTGCTCAGTTCTGAGAGATATGTGTGTTTGAAAGCCGTCTTTCACCTAGCTTGTTGGGAACACAAAGATTCTTTTCTGTTGCAATCTCCATTCCATACATATATATGGGGAGGTACTAGCTCCAAATCGGTTTTACAGTGAAAACTGCAGGAACTTCAAACCGGCACTAGGAAACAGACTGAGAAAGCAGAGAAAAATTGTCTCCTGCAACCCGTTCCCTTGGTGCTAGATGAACGAACGTCTCTGCACTTGCTCAGTTCCGAGAGGTAAGTGTGTGTGAAAGCCGTCCTTCATCTAGCTTGTTGGGAACACAAAGTTTCTTTTCAGTTGCAAACTCCACTCCATACATATATATGGGGAGGTACTAGCTCCAACTCGGTTTTACAGTGAAAACTGCAAGAAATTCAAACCGGCACTAGGAAACAGAATGAGAAAGCAGAAGAAAACTGTCCCCTGCAACCCGAACACTTGGTGCTAGATGAACGAACGTCTCTCCACTTGCTCAGTTCCGAGAGATAAGTGTGGGTGAAAGCCGTCCTTCACCTATCTTTTTGGGAACACAAAGTTTCTTTTCTGTTGCAAACTCCATTCCATACATATATATGGGGAGGTACTAGCTCCAACTCGGTTTTACAGTGAAAATTGCAGGAACTTCAAACCGGCACTAGGAAACAGACTGAGAAAGCAGAGAAAAAGTGTCTCCTGCAACCCGTTCCCTTGGTGCTAGATGAACGAACGTCTCGCCACTTGCTCAGTTCTGAGAGATAATTGTGTGCGAAAGCCGTCCTTCACCTAGCTTGTTGGGAACACAAAGTTTCTTTTCAGTTGCAAACTCCATTCCATACATATATATGGGGAGGTACAAGCTCCAACTCGGTTTTACAGTGAAAACTGCAGGAACTTTAAACCGGCACTAGGAAACAGACTGAGAAAGCAGAGAAAAATTATCCCATGCAACCCGTCCCCTTGGTGCTAGATGAACGAACGTCTCTCCACTTGCTCAGTTCTGAGAGGTAAGTGTGTGTGAAAGCCGTCCTTCATCTAGCTTGTTGGGAACACAAAGTTTCTTTTCAGTTGCAAACTCCACTCCATACATATATATGGGGAGGTACTAGCTCCAACTCGGTTTTACAGTGAAAACTGCAAGAAATTCAAACCGGCACTAGGAAACAGAATGAGAAAGCAGAGGAAAACTGTCCCCTGCAACCCGAACCCTTGGTGCTAGATGAACGAACGTCTCTCCACTTGCTCAGTTCCGAGAGATAAGTGTGGGTGAAAGCCGTCCTTCACCTATCTTTTTGGGAACACAAAGTTTCTTTTCTGTTGCAAACTCCATTCCATACATATATATGGGAGGTACTAGCTCCAACTCGGTTTTACAGTGAAAATTGCAGGAACTTCAAACCGGCACTAGGAAACAGACTGAGAAAGCAGAGAAATAGTGTCTCCTGCAACCCGTTCCCTTGGAGCTAGATGAACGAACGTCTCGCCACTTGCTCAGTTCTGAGAGATAAGTGTGTGTGAAAGCCGTCCTTCACCTAGCTTGTTGGGAACACAAAGTTTCTTTTCAGTTGCAAACTCCATTCCATACATATATATGGGGAGGTACAAGCTCAAACTCGGTTTTACAGTGAAAACTGCAGGAAATTTAAACCGGCACTAGGATACAGACTGAGAAAGCAGAGAAAAATTATCTCATGCAACCCGTCCCCTTGGTGCTAGATGAACGAAGGTCTCTCCACTTGCTCAGTTCTGAGAGATAAGTGTGTGTGAAAACTGTCCTTCAACTAGCTTGTTGGGAACACAAAGTTTCTTTTCTGTTGCAAACTCCATTCCATACATATATATGGGGAGGTACAAGCTCCAAATCGGTTTTACAGTGAAAACTGCAGGAACTACAAACCGGCACTAGAAATAGACTGAGAAAGTAGAGGAAAATTGTCTCCTGCAACCCGTTCCCTTGGTGCTAGATGAACGAACGTCTCCACTTGCTCAGTTCTGAGAGATAAGTGTGTGTGAAAGCCGTCCTTCACCTAGATGGTTGGGAACACAAAGATTCTTTTCTGTTGCAAACTCCATTCCATACATATATATGGGGAGGTACTAGCTCCAACTCGGTTTTACAGTGAAAACTGCAGGAACTTCAAACCGGCACTAGGAAACACACTGAGAAAGCAGAGAAAAATTGTCTCCTGCAACCCGTTTCCTTGGTGCTAGATGAACGAACGTCTCTATACTTGCTCAGTTCTGAGAGATAAGTGTGTGTGAAAACCGTCCTTCACCAACTTGTTGGGAACACAAAGTTTCTTTTCTGTTGCAAACTCCATTCCATACTTATATATGGGGAGGTACAAGCTCCAACTCGGTTTTACAGTGAAAACTGCAGGAACTTCAAACCGGCACTAGGAAATAGACTGAGAAAGCAGAGAAAAATTGTCTCCTGCAACCCGTTCCCTTGGTGCTAGATGAACGAAAGTCTCTCCACTTGCTCAGTTCTGAGAGATACGTGTGTGTGAAAGCCGTCCTTCACCTAGATTGTTGGGAACACAAAGTTTCTTTTCTGTTGCAAACTCCATTCCATACATATATATGGGGAGGTATTAGCTCCAACTCGGTTTTACAGTGAAAATTGCAGGAACTTCCAACCGGCACTAGGAAACAGACTGAGAAAGCAGAGAAAAAGTGTCCCCTGCAACCCGTTCTCTTGGTGCTAGATGAACGAACGTCTCTCCACTTGCTCAGTTCCGAGAGATAAGTGTGTGCGAAAGCCGTCCTTTACCTAGCTTGTTGGGAACACAAAGTTTCTTTTCAGTTGCAAACTCCATTCCATACATATATATGGGGAGGTACAAGCTCCAACTCGGTTTTACAGTGAAAACTGCAGGAACTTTAAACCGGCACTAGGAAACAGACTGAGAAAGCAGAGAAAAATTATCTCCTGCAACCCGTCCCCTTGGTGCTAGATGAACGAACGTCTCTCCACTTGCTCAGTTCTGAGAGATAAGTGTGTGTGAAAACTGTCCTTCAACTAGCTTGTTGGGAACACAAAGTTTCTTTTCTGTTGCAAACTCCATTCCATACATATATATGGGGAGGTACAAGCTCCAAATCGGTTTTACAGTGAAAACTGCAGGAACTACAAACCGGCACTAGAAATAGACTGAGAAAGTAGAGGAAAATTGTCTCCTGCAACCCGTTCCCTTGGTGCTAATGAACGAACGTCTCCACTTGCTCAGTTCTGAGAGATAAGTGTGTGTGAAAGCCGTCCTTCACCTAGCTTGTTGGGAACACAAAGATTCTTTTCTGTTGCAAACTCCATTCCATACATATATATGGGGAGGTACTAGCTCCAACTCGGTTTTACAGTGAAAACTGCAGGAACTTCAAACCGGCACTAGGAAACAGACTGAGAAAGCAGAGAAAAATTGTCTCCTGCAACCCGTTTCCTTGGTGCTAGATGAACGAACGTCTCTATACTTGCTCAGTTTTGAGAGATAAGTGTGTGTGAAAACCGTCCTTCACCAACTTGTTGGGAACACAAAGTTTCTTTTCTGTTGCAAACTCCATTCCATACTTATATATGGGGAGGTACAAGCTCCAACTCGGTTTTACAGTGAAAACAGCAGGAACTTCAAACCGGCACTAGGAAATAGACTGAGAAAGCAGAGAAAAATTGTCTCCTGCAACCCGTTCCCTTGGTGCTAGATGAACGAAAGTCTCTCCACTTGCTCAGTTCTGAGAGATATGTGTGTGTGAAAGCGGTCCTTCACCTATCTTTTTGGGAACACAAAGTTTCTTTTCAGTTGCAAACTCAAATCCATACATATATATGCGGAGGTACAAGCTCCAACTCGGTTTTACAGTGAAAACTGCAGGAACTTCAAACCGGCACTAGGAAATAGACTGAGAAAGCAGAGAAAAATTGTCTCCTGCAACCCGTTCCCTTGGTGCTAGATGAACGAACGTCTCTCCAAATGCTCAGTTCTGAGAGATATGTGTGTGTGAAAGCGGTACTTCACCTAGCTTGTTGGGAACACAAAGTTTCTTTTCAGTTGCAAACTCCACTCCATACATATATATGGGGAGGTACTAGCTCCAACTCGGTTTTACAGTGAAAACTGCAGGAACTTCAAACCGGCACTAGGAAACAGACTGAGAAAGCAGAGAAAAATTGTCTCCTGCAACCCGTTTCCTTGGTGCTAGATGAACGAACGTCTCTATACTTACTCAGTTCTGAGAGATAAGTGTGTGTGAAAACCGTCCTTCACCAACTTGTTGGGAACACAAAGTTTCTTTTCTGTTGCAAACTCCATTCCATACATATATATGGGGAGTTACTAGCTCCAACTCGGTTTTACAGTGAAAACTGCAGGAACTTCAAACCGGCACTCGGAAATAGACTGAGAAAGCAGAGAAAAATTGTCTCCTGCAACCCGTTCCCTTGGTGCTAGATGAACGAAAGTCTCTCCACTTGCTCAGTTCTGAGAGATAAGTGTGTGTGAAAGCCGTCCTTCACCTAGCTTGTTGGGAACACAAAGTTTCTTTTCTGTTGCAAACTCCATTCCATACATATATATGGGGAGGTATTAGCTCCAACTCGGTTTTACAGTGAAAATTGCAGGAACTTCAAACCGGCACTAGGAAACAGACTGAGAAAGCAGAGAAAAATTGTCTCCTGCAACCCGTTCTCTTGGTGCTAGATGAACGAAAGTCTCTCCACTTGCTCAGTTCTGAGAGATAAGTGTGTGAGAAAACCGTCCTTCACCTAGCTTTTTGGGAACACAAAGTTTCTTTTCAGTTGCAAACTCCATTCCATACATATATATGGGGAGGTACTAGTTCCAACTCTGTTTTACAGTGAAAACTGCAGGAACTTCAAACAGGCACTAGGAAATAGACTGAGAAAGCAGAGAAAAATTGTCTCCTGCAACCCGTTCCCTTGGTGCTAGATGAACGAACGTCTCTCCACTTGCTCAGTTCTGAGAGATATGTGTGTGTGAAAGCGGTCCTTCACCTAGCTTGTTGGGAACACAAAGTTTCTTTTCAGTTGCAAACTCCACTCCATACATATATATGGGGAGGTACTAGCTCCAACTCGGTTTTACAGTGAAAAGTGGAGGAACTTCAAACCGGCACTAGGAAACAGACTGAGAAAGCTGAGAAAAATTGTCTCCTGCAACCCGTTTCCTTGGTGATAGATGAACGAACGTCTCTATACTTACTCATTTCTGAGAGATAAGTGTGTGTGAAAACCGTCCTTCACCAACTTGTTGGGAACACAAAGTTTCTTTTCTGTTGCAAACTCCATTCCATACATATATATGGGGAGGTACTAGCTCCAACTCGGTTTTACAGTGAAAAGTGCAGGAACTTCAAACCGGCACTAGGAAACAGACTGAGAAAGCAGAGAAAAATTGTCTCCTGCAACCCGTTTCCTTGGTGATAGATGAACGAACGTCTCTATTCTTACTCATTTCTGAGAGATAAGTGTGTGTGAAAACCGTCCTTCACCAACTTGTTGGGAACACAAAGTTTCTTTTCTGTTGCAAACTCCATTCCATACATATATATGGGGAGGTACTAGCTCCAACTCGGTTTTACAGTGAAAAGTGCAGGAACTTTAAACCGGCACTAGGAAACAGACTGAGAAAGCAGAGAAAAATTATCTCCTGCAACCCGTCCCCTTGGTGCTAGATGAACGAACGTCTCTCCAGTTGCTCAGTTCTGAGAGATAAGTGTGTGTGAAAACTGTCCTTCAACTAGCTTGTTGGGAACACAAAGTTTCTTTTCTGTTGCAAACTCCATTCCATACATATATATGGGGAGGTACAAGCTCCAAATCGGTTTTACAGTGAAAACTGCAGGAACTACAAACCGGCACTAGAAATAGACTGAGAAAGTAGAGGAAAATTGTCTCCTGCAACCCGTTCCCTTGGTGCTAGATGAACGAACGTCTCCACTTGCTCAGTTCTGAGAGATAAGTGTGTGTGAAAGCCGTCCTTCACCTAGCTTGTTGGGAACACAAAGTTTC
The DNA here is from genome assembly GCF_036321535.1 of Camelus dromedarius. NCBI lineage: Eukaryota > Metazoa > Chordata > Mammalia > Artiodactyla > Camelidae > Camelus > Camelus dromedarius. The sequence goes on along the minus strand of NC_087458.1, from coordinate 33,502,191 downwards.
TTTTCAGTTGCAAACTCCACTCCATACATATATATGGGGAGGTACTAGCTCCAACTCGGTTTTACAGTGAAAACTGCAAGAAATTCAAACCGGCACTAGGAAACAGAATGAGAAAGCAGAGGAAAACTGTCCCCTGCAACCCGAACCCTTGGTGCTAGATGAACGAACGTCTCTCCACTTGCTCAGTTCCGAGAGATAAGTGTGGGTGAAAGCCGTCCTTCACCTATCTTTTTGGGAACACAAAGTTTCTTTTCTGTTGCAAACTCCATTCCATACATATATATGGGAGGTACTAGCTCCAACTCGGTTTTACAGTGAAAATTGCAGGAACTTCAAACCGGCACTAGGAAACAGACTGAGAAAGCAGAGAAATAGTGTCTCCTGCAACCCGTTCCCTTGGTGCTAGATGAACGAACGTCTCGCCACTTGCTCAGTTCTGAGAGATAAGTGTGTGTGAAAGCCGTCCTTCACCTAGCTTGTTGGGAACACAAAGTTTCTTTTCAGTTGCAAACTCCATTCCATACATATATATGGGGAGGTACAAGCTCAAACTCGGTTTTACAGTGAAAACTGCAGGAAATTTAAACCGGCACTAGGATACAGACTGAGAAAGCAGAGAAAAATTATCTCATGCAACCCGTCCCCTTGGTGCTAGATGAACGAAGGTCTCTCCACTTGCTCAGTTCTGAGAGATAAGTGTGTGTGAAAACTGTCCTTCAACTAGCTTGTTGGGAACACAAAGTTTCTTTTCTGTTGCAAACTCCATTCCATACATATATATGGGGAGGTACAAGCTCCAAATCGGTTTTACAGTGAAAACTGCAGGAACTACAAACCGGCACTAGAAATAGACTGAGAAAGTAGAGGAAAATTGTCTCCTGCAACCCGTTCCCTTGGTGCTAGATGAACGAACGTCTCCACTTGCTCAGTTCTGAGAGATAAGTGTGTGTGAAAGCCGTCCTTCACCTAGCTTGTTGGGAACACAAAGATTCTTTTCTGTTGCAAACTCCATTCCATACATATATATGGGGAGGTACTAGCTCCAACTCGGTTTTACAGTGAAAACTGCAGGAACTTCAAACCGGCACTAGGAAACACACTGAGAAAGCAGAGAAAAATTGTCTCCTGCAACCCGTTTCCTTGGTGCTAGATGAACGAACGTCTCTATACTTGCTCAGTTCTGAGAGATAAGTGTGTGTGAAAACCGTCCTTCACCAACTTGTTGGGAACACAAAGTTTCTTTTCTGTTGCAAACTCCATTCCATACTTATATATGGGGAGGTACAAGCTCCAACTCGGTTTTACAGTGAAAACTGCAGGAACTTCAAACCGGCACTAGGAAATAGACTGAGAAAGCAGAGAAAAATTGTCTCCTGCAACCCGTTCCCTTGGTGCTAGATGAACGAAAGTCTCTCCACTTGCTCAGTTCTGAGAGATACGTGTGTGTGAAAGCCGTCCTTCACCTAGATTGTTGGGAACACAAAGTTTCTTTTCTGTTGCAAACTCCATTCCATACATATATATGGGGAGGTATTAGCTCCAACTCGGTTTTACAGTGAAAATTGCAGGAACTTCCAACCGGCACTAGGAAACAGACTGAGAAAGCAGAGAAAAAGTGTCCCCTGCAACCCGTTCTCTTGGTGCTAGATGAACGAACGTCTCTCCACTTGCTCAGTTCCGAGAGATAAGTGTGTGCGAAAGCCGTCCTTTACCTAGCTTGTTGGGAACACAAAGTTTCTTTTCAGTTGCAAACTCCATTCCATACATATATATGGGGAGGTACAAGCTCCAACTCGGTTTTACAGTGAAAACTGCAGGAACTTTAAACCGGCACTAGGAAACAGACTGAGAAAGCAGAGAAAAATTATCTCCTGCAACCCGTCCCCTTGGTGCTAGATGAACGAACGTCTCTCCACTTGCTCAGTTCTGAGAGATAAGTGTGTGTGAAAACTGTCCTTCAACTAGCTTGTTGGGAACACAAAGTTTCTTTTCTGTTGCAAACTCCATTCCATACATATATATGGGGAGGTACAAGCTCCAAATCGGTTTTACAGTGAAAACTGCAGGAACTACAAACCGGCACTAGAAATAGACTGAGAAAGTAGAGGAAAATTGTCTCCTGCAACCCGTTCCCTTGGTGCTAATGAACGAACGTCTCCACTTGCTCAGTTCTGAGAGATAAGTGTGTGTGAAAGCCGTCCTTCACCTAGCTTGTTGGGAACACAAAGATTCTTTTCTGTTGCAAACTCCATTCCATACATATATATGGGGAGGTACTAGCTCCAACTCGGTTTTACAGTGAAAACTGCAGGAACTTCAAACCGGCACTAGGAAACAGACTGAGAAAGCAGAGAAAAATTGTCTCCTGCAACCCGTTTCCTTGGTGCTAGATGAACGAACGTCTCTATACTTGCTCAGTTTTGAGAGATAAGTGTGTGTGAAAACCGTCCTTCACCAACTTGTTGGGAACACAAAGTTTCTTTTCTGTTGCAAACTCCATTCCATACTTATATATGGGGAGGTACAAGCTCCAACTCGGTTTTACAGTGAAAACAGCAGGAACTTCAAACCGGCACTAGGAAATAGACTGAGAAAGCAGAGAAAAATTGTCTCCTGCAACCCGTTCCCTTGGTGCTAGATGAACGAAAGTCTCTCCACTTGCTCAGTTCTGAGAGATATGTGTGTGTGAAAGCGGTCCTTCACCTATCTTTTTGGGAACACAAAGTTTCTTTTCAGTTGCAAACTCAAATCCATACATATATATGCGGAGGTACAAGCTCCAACTCGGTTTTACAGTGAAAACTGCAGGAACTTCAAACCGGCACTAGGAAATAGACTGAGAAAGCAGAGAAAAATTGTCTCCTGCAACCCGTTCCCTTGGTGCTAGATGAACGAACGTCTCTCCACTTGCTCAGTTCTGAGAGATATGTGTGTGTGAAAGCGGTACTTCACCTAGCTTGTTGGGAACACAAAGTTTCTTTTCAGTTGCAAACTCCACTCCATACATATATATGGGGAGGTACTAGCTCCAACTCGGTTTTACAGTGAAAACTGCAGGAACTTCAAACCGGCACTAGGAAACAGACTGAGAAAGCAGAGAAAAATTGTCTCCTGCAACCCGTTTCCTTGGTGCTAGATGAACGAACGTCTCTATACTTACTCAGTTCTGAGAGATAAGTGTGTGTGAAAACCGTCCTTCACCAACTTGTTGGGAACACAAAGTTTCTTTTCTGTTGCAAACTCCATTCCATACATATATATGGGGAGTTACTAGCTCCAACTCGGTTTTACAGTGAAAACTGCAGGAACTTCAAACCGGCACTCGGAAATAGACTGAGAAAGCAGAGAAAAATTGTCTCCTGCAACCCGTTCCCTTGGTGCTAGATGAACGAAAGTCTCTCCACTTGCTCAGTTCTGAGAGATAAGTGTGTGTGAAAGCCGTCCTTCACCTAGCTTGTTGGGAACACAAAGTTTCTTTTCTGTTGCAAACTCCATTCCATACATATATATGGGGAGGTATTAGCTCCAACTCGGTTTTACAGTGAAAATTGCAGGAACTTCAAACCGGCACTAGGAAACAGACTGAGAAAGCAGAGAAAAATTGTCTCCTGCAACCCGTTCTCTTGGTGCTAGATGAACGAAAGTCTCTCCACTTGCTCAGTTCTGAGAGATAAGTGTGTGAGAAAACCGTCCTTCACCTAGCTTTTTGGGAACACAAAGTTTCTTTTCAGTTGCAAACTCCATTCCATACATATATATGGGGAGGTACTAGTTCCAACTCTGTTTTACAGTGAAAACTGCAGGAACTTCAAACAGGCACTAGGAAATAGACTGAGAAAGCAGAGAAAAATTGTCTCCTGCAACCCGTTCCCTTGGTGCTAGATGAACGAACGTCTCTCCACTTGCTCAGTTCTGAGAGATATGTGTGTGTGAAAGCGGTCCTTCACCTAGCTTGTTGGGAACACAAAGTTTCTTTTCAGTTGCAAACTCCACTCCATACATATATATGGGGAGGTACTAGCTCCAACTCGGTTTTACAGTGAAAAGTGGAGGAACTTCAAACCGGCACTAGGAAACAGACTGAGAAAGCTGAGAAAAATTGTCTCCTGCAACCCGTTTCCTTGGTGATAGATGAACGAACGTCTCTATACTTACTCATTTCTGAGAGATAAGTGTGTGTGAAAACCGTCCTTCACCAACTTGTTGGGAACACAAAGTTTCTTTTCTGTTGCAAACTCCATTCCATACATATATATGGGGAGGTACTAGCTCCAACTCGGTTTTACAGTGAAAAGTGCAGGAACTTCAAACCGGCACTAGGAAACAGACTGAGAAAGCAGAGAAAAATTGTCTCCTGCAACCCGTTTCCTTGGTGATAGATGAACGAACGTCTCTATTCTTACTCATTTCTGAGAGATAAGTGTGTGTGAAAACCGTCCTTCACCAACTTGTTGGGAACACAAAGTTTCTTTTCTGTTGCAAACTCCATTCCATACATATATATGGGGAGGTACTAGCTCCAACTCGGTTTTACAGTGAAAAGTGCAGGAACTTTAAACCGGCACTAGGAAACAGACTGAGAAAGCAGAGAAAAATTATCTCCTGCAACCCGTCCCCTTGGTGCTAGATGAACGAACGTCTCTCCAGTTGCTCAGTTCTGAGAGATAAGTGTGTGTGAAAACTGTCCTTCAACTAGCTTGTTGGGAACACAAAGTTTCTTTTCTGTTGCAAACTCCATTCCATACATATATATGGGGAGGTACAAGCTCCAAATCGGTTTTACAGTGAAAACTGCAGGAACTACAAACCGGCACTAGAAATAGACTGAGAAAGTAGAGGAAAATTGTCTCCTGCAACCCGTTCCCTTGGTGCTAGATGAACGAACGTCTCCACTTGCTCAGTTCTGAGAGATAAGTGTGTGTGAAAGCCGTCCTTCACCTAGCTTGTTGGGAACACAAAGATTCTTTTCTGTTGCAAACTCCATTCCATACATATATATGGGGAGGTACTAGCTCCAACTCGGTTTTACAGTGAAAACTGCAGGAACTTCAAACCGGCACTAGGAAACAGACTGAGAAAGCAGAGAAAAATTGTCTCCTGCAACCCGTTTCCTTGGTGCTAGATGAACGAACGTCTCTATACTTGCTCAGTTCTGAGAGATAAGTGTGTGTGAAAACCGTCCTTCACCAACTTGTTGGGAACACAAAGTTTCTTTTCTGTTGCAAACTCCATTCCATACTTATATATGGGGAGGTACAAGCTCCAACTCGGTTTTACAGTGAAAACAGCAGGAACTTCAAACCGGCACTAGGAAATAGACTGAGAAAGCAGAGAAAAATTGTCCCCTGCAACCCGTTCCCTTGGTGCTAGATGAACGAAAGTCTCTCCACTTGCTCAGTTCTGAGAGATATGTGTGTGTGAAAGCGGTCCTTCACCTATCTTTTTGGGAACACAAAGTTTCTTTTCAGTTGCAAACTCAAATCCATACATATATATGCGGAGGTACAAGCTCCAACTCGGTTTTACAGTGAAAACTGCAGGAACATCAAACCGGCACTAGGAAATAGACTGAGAAAGCAGAGAAAAATTGTCTCCTGCAACCCGTTCCCTTGGTGCTAGATGAACGAACGTCTCTCCACTTGCTCAGTTCTGAGAGATATGTGTGTGTGAAAGCGGTACTTCACCTAGCTTGTTGGGAACACAAAGTTTCTTTTCAGTTGCAAACTCCACTCCATACATATATATGGGGAGGTACTAGCTCCAACTCGGTTTTACAGTGAAAACTGCAGGAACTTCAAACCGGCACTAGGAAACAGACTGAGAAAGCAGAGAAAAATTGTCTCCTGCAACCCGTTTCCTTGGTGCTAGATGAACGAACGTCTCTATACTTACTCAGTTCTGAGAGATAAGTGTGTGTGAAAACCGTCCTTCACCAACTTGTTGGGAACACAAAGTTTCTTTTCTGTTGCAAACTCCATTCCATACATATATATGGGGAGTTACTAGCTCCAACTCGGTTTTACAGTGAAAACTGCAGGAACTTCAAACCGGCACTCGGAAATAGACTGAGAAAGCAGAGAAAAATTGTCTCCTGCAACCCGTTCCCTTGGTGCTAGATGAACGAAAGTCTCTCCACTTGCTCAGTTCTGAGAGATAAGTGTGTGTGAAAGCCGTCCTTCACCTAGCTTGTTGGGAACACAAAGTTTCTTTTCTGTTGCAAACTCCATTCCATACATATATATGGGGAGGTATTAGCTCCAACTCGGTTTTATAGTGAAAATTGCAGGAACTTCAAACCGGCACTAGGAAACAGACTGAGAAAGCAGAGAAAAATTGTCTCCTGCAACCCGTTCTCTTGGTGCTAGATGAACGAAAGTCTCTCCACTTGCTCAGTTCTGAGAGATAAGTGTGTGAGAAAACCGTCCTTCACCTAGCTTTTTGGGAACACAAAGTTTCTTTTCAGTTGCAAACTCCATTCCATACATATATATGGGGAGGTACTAGTTCCAACTCTGTTTTACAGTGAAAACTGCAGGAACTTCAAACAGGCACTAGGAAATAGACTGAGAAAGCAGAGAAAAATTGTCTCCTGCAACCCGTTCCCTTGGTGCTAGATGAACGAACGTCTCTCCACTTGCTCAGTTCTGAGAGATATGTGTGTGTGAAAGCGGTCCTTCACCTAGCTTGTTGGGAACACAAAGTTTCTTTTCAGTTGCAAACTCCACTCCATACATATATATGGGGAGGTACTAGCTCCAACTCGGTTTTACAGTGAAAAGTGCAGGAACTTCAAACCGGCACTAGGAAACAGACTGAGAAAGCTGAGAAAAATTGTCTCCTGCAACCCGTTTCCTTGGTGATAGATGAACGAACGTCTCTATACTTACTCATTTCTGAGAGATAAGTGTGTGTGAAAACCGTCCTTCACCAACTTGTTGGGAACACAAAGTTTCTTTTCTGTTGCAAACTCCATTCCATACATATATATGGGGAGGTACTAGCTCCAACTCGGTTTTACAGTGAAAAGTGCAGGAACTTCAAACCGGCACTAGGAAACAGACTGAGAAAGCAGAGAAAAATTGTCTCCTGCAACCCGTTTCCTTGGTGATAGATGAACGAACGTCTCTATTCTTACTCATTTCTGAGAGATAAGTGTGTGTGAAAACCGTCCTTCACCAACTTGTTGGGAACACAAAGTTTCTTTTCAGTTGCAAACTCCATTCCATACATATATATGGGGAGGTACTAGCTCCAACTCTGTTTTACAGTGAAAACTGCAGGAACTTCAAACCGGCACTAGGAAATAGACTGAGAAAGCAGAGAAAAATTGTCTCCTGCAACCCGTTCCCTTGGTGCTAGATGAACGAACGTCTCTCCACTTGCTCAGTTCTGAGAGATATGTGTGTGTGAAAGCGGTCCTTCACCTAGCTTGTTGGGAACACAAAGTTTCTTTTCAGTTGCAAACTCCACTCCATACATATATATGGGGAGGTACTAGCTCCAACTCGGTTTTACAGTGAAAAGTGCAGGAACTTCAAACCGGCACTAGGAAACAGACTGAGAAAGCTGAGAAAAATTGTCTCCTGCAACCCGTTTCCTTGGTGATAGATGAACGAACGTCTCTATACTTACTCATTTCTGAGAGATAAGTGTGTGTGAAAACCGTCCTTCACCAACTTGTTGGGAACACAAAGTTTCTTTTCTGTTGCAAACTCCATTCCATACATATATATGGGGAGGTACTAGCTCCAACTCGGTTTTACAGTGAAAAGTGCAGGAACTTCAAACCGGCACTAGGAAACAGACTGAGAAAGCAGAGAAAAATTGTCTCCTGCAACCCGTTTCCTTGGTGATAGATGAACGAACGTCTCTATTCTTACTCATTTCTGAGAGATAAGTGTGTGTGAAAACCGTCCTTCACCAACTTGTTGGGAACACAAAGTTTCTTTTCAGTTGCAAACTCCATTCCATACATATATATGGGGAGGTACTAGCTCCAACTCTGTTTTACAGTGAAAACTGCAGGAACTTCAAACCGGAACTAGGAAATAGACTGAGAAAGCAGAGAAAAATTGTCTCCTGCAACCCGTTCCCTTGGTGCTAGATGAACGAACGTCTCTCCACTTGCTCAGTTCTGAGAGATATGTGTGTGTGAAAGCGGTCCTTCACCTAGCTTGTTGGGAACACAAAGTTTCTTTTCAGTTGCAAACTCCACTCCATACATATATATGGGGAGGTACTAGCTCCAACTCGGTTTTACAGTGAAAAGTGCAGGAACTTCAAACCGGCACTAGGAAACAGACTGAGAAAGCAGAGAAAAATTGTCTCCTGCAACCCGTTTCCTTGGTGATAGATGAACGAACGTCTCTATACTTACTCATTTCTGAGAGATAAGTGTGTGTGAAAACCGTCCTTCACCAACTTGTTGGGAACACAAAGTTTCTTTTCTGTTGCAAACTCCATTCCATACATATATATATGGAGGTACTAGCTCCAACTCGGTTTTACAGTGAAAACTGCAGGAACTTCAAACCGGCACTAGGAAATAGACTGAGAAAGCAGAGAAAAATTGTCTCCTGCATCCCGTTCCCTTGGTGCTAGATGAACGAAAGTCTCTCCACTTGCTCAGTTCTGAGAGATAAGTGTGTGTGAAAGCCGTCCTTCACCTAGCATGTTGGGAACACAAAGTTTCTTTTCTGTTGCCAACTCCATTCCATACATATATATGGGGAGGTATTAGCTCCAACTCGGTTTTACAGTGAAAATTGCAGGAACTTCAAACCGGCACTAGGAAACAGACTGAGAAAGCAGAGAAAAAGTGTCTCCTGCAACCCGTTCTCTTGGTGCTAGATGAACGAAAGTCTCTCCACTTGCTCAGTTCTGAGAGATAAGTGTGTGAGAAAACCGTCCTTCACCTAGCTTTTTGGGAACACAAAGTTTCTTTTCAGTTGCAAACTCCATTCCATACATATATATGGGGAGGTACAAGCTCCAACTCGATTTTACAGTGAAAACTGCAGGAACTTCAAACCGGCACAAGGAAACAGACTGAGAAAGCAGAGAAAAATTGTCTCCTGCAACCCGTTCCCTTGGTGCTAGATGAACGAACGTCTCTCCACTTGCTCAGTTCTGAGAGATATGTGTGTGTGAAAACCGTCCTTCACCAACTTGTTGGGAATACAAAGTTTCTTTTCTGTTGCATACTCCATTCCATACATATATATGGGGAGGTACAAGCTCCAACTCGGTTTTACAGTGAAAACTGCAGGAACTTCAAACCGGCACTAGGAAACAGACTGAGAAAGCAGAGAAAAAGTGTCTCCTGCAACCCGTTCCCTTGGTTCTAGATGAACGAACGTCTCTCCACTTGCTCAGTTCTGAGAGATAAGTGTGTGTGAAAACCGTCCTTCACCAACTTGTTGGGAACACAAAGTTTCTTTTCTGTTGCAATCTCCATTCCATACATATATATGGGGAGGTACAAGCTCCAACTCGATTTTACAGTGAAAACTGCAGGAACTTCAAACCGGCACTAGGAAACAGACTGAGAAAGCAGAGAAAAAGTGTCTCCTGCAACCCGTTCCCTTGGTTCTAGATGAACGAACGTCTCTCCACTTGCTCAGTTCTGAGAGATAAGTGTGTGAGAAAACCGTCCTTCACCAACTTGTTGGGAACACAAAGTTTCTTTTCTGTTGCAATCTCCATTCCATACATATATATGGGGAGGTACAAGCTCCAACTCGATTTTACAGTGAAAACTGCACGAACTTCAAACCGGCACTAGGAAACAGACTGAGAAAGCAGAGAAAAATTGTCTTCTGCAAAACGTTCCTTGGTTCTAGATGAATGAACGTCTCTCCACTTGCTCAGTTTTGAGAGATAAGTGTGTGTGAAAGCCGTACTTCAACTTGCTTGTTGGGAACACAAAGTTTCTTTTCAGTTGCAAACTCCATTCCATACATATATATGGGGAGGTACTAGCTCCAACTCTGTTTTACAGTGAAAACTGCAGGAACTTCAAACCGGCACTAGGAAACAAACTGAGAAAGCAGTGAAAATGTTTCTCCTTCAACCCGTTCCCTTGGTGCTAGATGAACGAACGTCTCTCCACTTGCTCAGTTCTGAGAGATATGTGTGTGTGAAAGCGGTCCTTCACATAGCTTGTTGGGAACACAAAGTTTCTTTTCAGTTGCAAACTCAATTCCATACATATATATGCGGAGGTACAAGCTCCAACTCGGTTTTACAGTGAAAACTGCAGGAACTTCAAACCGGCACTAGGAAATAGACTGAGAAAGCAGAGAAAAATTTTCTCCTGCAACCCGTTCCCTTGGTGCTAGATGAACGAACGTCTCTCCACTTGCTCAGTTCTGAGAGATATGTGTGTGTGAAAACCGTCCTTCACCAACTTGTTGGGAACACAAACTTTCTTTTCTGTTGCAAACTCCATTCCATACATATATATGGGGAGGTTCTAGCTCCAACTCGGTTTTACAGTGAAAACTGCAGGAACTTCAAACCGGCACTAGGAAATAGACTGAGAAAGCAGAGAAAAATTGTCTCCTGCAAACCGTTCCCTTGGTGCTAGATGAACGAAAGTCTCTCCACTTGCTCAGTTCTGAGAGATAATTGTGTGTGAAAGCCGTCCTTCACCTAGCTTGTTGGGAACACAAAGTTTCTTTTCTGTTGCAAACTCCATTCCATACATATATATGGGGAGGTATTAGCTCCAACTCGGGTTTACAGTGAAAATTGCAGGAACTTGAAACCGGCACTAGGAAACAGACTGAGAAAGCAGAGAAAAAGTGTCTCCTGCAACCCGTTCCCTTGGTGCTAGATGAACGAACGTCTCTCCACTTGCTCAGTTCTGAGAGATAAGTGTGTGATAAAACCGTCCTTCACCTAGCTGTTTGGGAACACAAAGTTTCTTTTCAGTTGCAAACTCCATTCCATACATATATATGGGGAGGTACAAGCTCCAACTCGGTTTTACAGTGAAAACTGCAGGATCTTCAAACCGGCACAAGGAAACAGACTGAGAAAGCAGAGAAAAATTGTCTCCTGCAACCCGTTCCCTTGGTGCTAGATGAACGAACGTCTCTCCACTTGCTCAGTTCTGAGAGATATGTGTGTGTGAAAACCGTCCTTCACCAACTTGTTGGGAACACAAACTTTCTTTTCTGTTGCATACTCCATTCCATACATATATATGGGGAGGTACAAGCTCCAACTCGGTTTTAAAGTGAAAACTGCAGGAACTTCAAACCGGCACTAGGAAACAGACTGAGAAAGCAGAGAAAAAGTGTCTCCTGCAACCCGTTCCCTTGGTTCTAGATGAACGAACGTCTCTCCACTTGCTCAGTTCTGAGAGATAAGTGTGTGTGAAAACCGTCCTTCACCAACTTGTTGGGAACACAAAGTATCTTTTCTGTTGCAATCTCCATTCCATACATATATATGGGGAGGTACAAGCTCCAACTCAATTTTACAGTGAAAACTGCAGGAACTACAAACCGGCACTAGGAAACAGACTGAGAAAGCAGAGAAAAATTGTCTCCTGCAACCCGTTCCTTGGTTCTAGATGAACGAACGTCTCTCCACTTGCTCAGTTTTGAGAGATAAGTGTGTGTGAAAGCCGTACTTGAACTTGCTTGTTTGGAACACAAAGTTTCTTTTCAGTTGCAAACTCCATTCCATACATATATATGGGGAGGTACTAGCTCCAACTCTCTTTTACAGTGAAAACTGCAGGAACTTCAAACCGGCACTAGGAAACAAACTGAGAATGCAGAGAAAATGTTTCTCCTGCAACCCGTTCCCTTGGTGCTAGATGAACGAACGTCTCTCCACTTGCTCAGTTCTGAGAGATATGTGTGTGTGAAAGCGGTCCTTCACATAGCTTGTTGGGAACACAAAGTTTCTTTTCAGTTGCAAACTCAATTCCATACATATATATGCGGAGGTACAAGCTCCAACTCGGTTTTACAGTGAAAACTGCAGGAACTTCAAACCGGCACTAGGAAACAGACTGAGAAAGCAGAGAAAAAGTGTCTCCTGCAACCCGTTCCCTTGGTGCTAGATGAACGAACGTCTCTCCACTTGCTCAGTTATGAGAGATAAGTGTGTGTGAAAGCCGTCCTTCACCTAGCTTGTTGGGAACACAAAGTTTCTTTTCAGTTGCAAACTCCATTCCATACATATAAATGGGTAGGTACTAGATCCAACTCGGTTTTACAGTGAAAACTGCAGGAACTTCAAACCGGCACTAGGAAACAGACTGAGAATGCAGAGAATAAGTGTCTCCTGAAACCCGTTCCCTCGGTGCTAGATGAACGAACGTCTCTGTACCTGCTCAGTTCTGAGAGATATGTGTGTGTGAAAGCCGTCCTTCACCTAGCTTGTTGGGAACACAAAGTTTCTTTTCAGTTGCAAAATCCATTCCATAAATATATATGGGGAGGAACTAGCTCCAACTCTGTTTTACAGTGATAACTGCAGGAACTTCAAACCGGCACTAGGAAACAGACTGAGAATGCAGAGAAAAAGTGGCTCCTGCAGGCAGTTCCATTGGTGCTAGATGAACGAACGTCTCTGTACCTGCTCAGTTCTGAGAGATAAGTGTGTTTGAAAGCCGTCCTTCAACTAGCTTGTTTGGAACACAAAGTTTCTTTTCAGTTGCAAACTCCATTCCATACATTTATATGGGGAGTTACTAGCTCCAACTCGGTTTTACAGTGAAAACTGCAGCAACTTCCACCGTCACTAGGAAACAGACTGAGAATGCAGAGAAAAAGTGTCTCCTGCAACCCGTTCCCTTGGTGCTAGATGAACGAACGTCTCTCCACTTGCTCAGTTCTGAGAGATAAGTGTGTGTGAAAGCCGTCTTTCACCTTGCTTGTTTGGAACACAAAGTTTGTTTTCAGTTGCAAACTCCATTCCATACATATATATGGGGAGGTACTAGCTCCAACTCGGTTTTTCAGTGAAAACTGCAGGAACTTCAAACCGGTACTTGGAAACAGACTGAGAAAGCAGAGAAAAAGTGTCTCCTGCAACCCGTTCCCATGGTGCTAGATGAACGAACGTCTCTCCGCTTGCTCAGTTCCGAAAGATAATTGTGTGTGAAAGCCGTCCTTCACCTAGCTTGTTGGGAACACAAAGTTTCTTTTCTGTTGCAAACTCCATTCCATAAAAATATATGGGGAGTTACTAGTTCCAACTCGGTTTTACAGTGAAAACTGCAGGAACTTCAAACCGGCACTAGGAAACACACTGAGAATGCAGAGAAAAAGTGTCTCCTGCAACACTTCCCTCGGTGCTAGATGAACGAACGTCTCGGTACCTGCTCAGTTCTGAGTGAAAAGTGTGTGTGAAAGCCATCCTTCAGCTAGCTTGTTGGGAACACAAAGTTTCTTTTCAGTTGCAAACTCCATTCCATACATATATATGGGGAGGAACTAGCTCCAACTCGGTTTTACAGTGAAAACTGCAGGAACTTCAAACCGGCACTAGGAAACAGACTGAGAAACCAGAGTAAAAGTTTCTCCTGCAACACGTTCCCTTTGTGCTAGATGAATAAACGTCTCTCCACATGCTCAGTTCTGAGAGGAAAGTGTGTGTGGAAGCCGTCCTTCACCAAGCTTGTTGGGAACACAAAGTTACTTTTCATTTGCAAACACCATTCTATACATATATATGGGGAGGTACTAGCTCCAACTCGGTTTTACAGTGAAAACTGCAGGAACTTCAAACCGGCACTAGGAAACAGACTGAGAAAGCAGAGAAAAATTGTCTCCTGCAACCCGTTTCCTTGGTGCTAGATGAACGAACGTCTCTCCACTTGCTCAGTTCTGAGAGATATGTGTGTGTGAAAACCGTCCTTCACCAACTTGTTGGGAACACAAACTTTCTTTTCTGTTGCAAACTCCATTCCATACATATATATGGGGAGGTACTAGCTCCAACTCGGTTTTACAGTGAAAACTGCAGGAACTTCAAACCGGCACTAGGAAATAGACTGAGAAAGCAGAGAAAAATTGTCTCCTGCAAACCGTTCCCTTGGTGCTAGATGAACGAAAGTCTCTCCACTTGCTCAGTTCTGAGAGATAATTGTGTGTGAAAGCCGTCCTTCACCTAGCTTGTTGGGAACACAAAGTTTCTTTTCTGTTGCAAACTCCATTCCATACATATATATGGGGAGGTATTAGCTCCAACTCGGGTTTACAGTGAAAATTGCAGGAACTTGAAACCGGCACTAGGAAACAGACTGAGAAAGCAGAGAAAAAGTGTCTCCTGCAACCCGTTCCCTTGGTGCTAGATGAACGAAAGTCTCTCCACTTGCTCAGTTCTGAGAGATAAGTGTGTGATAAAACCGTCTTTCACCTAGCTGTTTGGGAACACAAAGTTTCTTTTCAGTTGCAAACTCCATTCCATACATATATATGGGGAGGTACAAGCTCCAACTCGGTTTTACAGTGAAAACTGCAGGATCTTCAAACCGGCACAAGGAAACAGACTGAGAAAGCAGAGAAAAATTGTCTCCTGCAACCCGTTCCCTTGGTGCTAGATGAACGAACGTCTCTCCACTTGCTCAGTTCTGAGAGATATGTGTGTGTGAAAACCGTCCTTCACCAACATGTTGGGAACACAAACATTCTTTTCTGTTGCATAATCCATTCCATACATATATATGGGGAGGTACAAGCTCCAACTCGGTTTTACAGTGAAAACTGCAGGAACTTCAAACCGGCACTAGGAAACAGACTGAGAAAGCAGAGAAAAAGTGTCTCCTGCAACCCGTTCCCTTGGTTCTAGATGAACGAACGTCTCTCCACTTGCTCAGTTCTGAGAGATAAGTGTGTGTGAAAACCGTCCTTCACCAACTTGTTGGGAACACAAAGTATCTTTTCTGTTGCAATCTCCATTCCATACATATATATGGGGAGGTACTAGCTCCAACTCTGTTTTACAGTGAAAACTGCAGGAACTTCAAACCGGCACTAGGAAACAAACTGAGAATGCAGAGAAAAAGTTTCTCCTGCAACCCGTTCCCTTGGTGCTAGATGAACGAACGTCTCTCCACTTGCTCAGTTCTGAGAGATATGTGTGTGTGAAAGCGGTCCTTCACATAGCTTGTTGGGAACACAAAGTTTCTTTTCAGTTGCAAACTCAATTCCATACATATATATGCGGAGGTACAAGCTCCAACTCGGTTTTACAGTGAAAACTGCACGAACTTCAAACCGGCACTAGGAAACAGACTGAGAAAGCAGAGAAAAATTGTCTTCTGCAAAACGTTCCTTGGTTCTAGATGAACGAACGTCTCTCCACTTGCTCAGTTTTGAGAGATAAGTGTGTGTGAAAGCCGTACTTCAACTTGCTTGTTGGGAACACAAAGTTTCTTTTCAGTTGCAAACTCCATTCCATACATATATATGGGGAGGTACAAGCTCCAACTCTGTTTTACAGTGAAAACTGCAGGAACTTCAAACCGGCACTAGGAAACAAACTGAGAAAGCAGGGAAAATGTTTCTCCTTCAACCCGTTCCCTTGGTGCTAGATGAACGAACGTCTCTCCACTTGCTCAGTTCTGAGAGTTATGTGTGTGTGAAAGCGGTCCTTCACATAGCTTGTTGGGAACACAAAGTTTCTTTTCAGTTGCAAACTCAATTCCATACATATATATGCGGAGGTACAAGCTCCAACTCGGTTTTACAGTGAAAACTGCAGGAACTTCAAACCGGCACTAGGAAATAGACTGAGAAAGCAGAGAAAAATTTTCTCCTGCAACCCGTTCCCTTGGTGCTAGATGAACGAACGTCTCTCCACTTGCTCAGTTCTGAGAGATATGTGTGTGTGAAAACCGTCCTTCACCAACTTGTTGGGAACACAAACTTTCTTTTCTGTTGCAAACTCCATTCCATACATATATATGGGGAGGTACTAGCTCCAACTCGGTTTTACAGTGAAAACTGCAGGAACTTCAAACCGGCACTAGGAAATAGACTGAGAAAGCAGAGAAAAATTGTCTCCTGCAAACCGTTCCCTTGGTGCTAGATGAACGAAAGTCTCTCCACTTGCTCAGTTCTGAGAGATAATTGTGTGTGAAAGCCGTCCTTCATCTAGCTTGTTGGGAACACAAAGTTTCTTTTCTGTTGCAAACTCCATTCCATACATATATATGGGGAGGTATTAGCTCCAACTCGGGTTTACAGTGAAAATTGCAGGAACTTGAAACCGGCACTAGGAAACAGACTGAGAAAGCAGAGAAAAAGTGTCTCCTGCAACCCGTTCCCTTGGTGCTAGATGAACGAAAGTCTCTCCACTTGCTCAGTTCTGAGAGATAAGTGTGTGATAA
Source organism: Camelus dromedarius (assembly GCF_036321535.1). NCBI lineage: Eukaryota > Metazoa > Chordata > Mammalia > Artiodactyla > Camelidae > Camelus > Camelus dromedarius. The sequence continues at coordinate 33,485,834 of NC_087458.1, read as the reverse complement.
AACCGTCCTTCACCTAGCTGTTTGGGAACACAAAGTTTCTTTTCAGTTGCAAACTCCATTCCATACATATATATGGGGAGGCACAAGCTCCAACTCGGTTTTACAGTGAAAACTGCAGGATCTTCAAACCGGCACAAGGAAACAGACTGAGAAAGCAGAGAAAAATTGTCTCCTGCAACCCGTTCCCTTGGTGCTAGATGAACGAACGTCTCTCCACTTGCTCAGTTCTGAGAGATATGTGTGTGTGAAAACCGTCCTTCACCAACTTGTTGGGAACACAAACTTTCTTTTCTGTTGCATACTCCATTCCATACATATATATGGGGAGGTACAAGCTCCAACTCGGTTTTACAGTGAAAACTGCAGGAACTTCAAACCGGCACTAGGAAACAGACTGAGAAAGCAGAGAAAAAGTGTCTCCTGCAACCCGTTCCCTTGGTTCTAGATGAACGAACGTCTCTCCACTTGCTCAGTTCTGAGAGATAAGTGTGTGTGAAAACCGTCCTTCACCAACTTGTTGGGAACACAAAGTATCTTTTCTGTTGCAATCTCCATTCCATACATATATATGGGGAGGTACAAGCTCCAACTCAATTTTACAGTGAAAACTGCAGGAACTACAAACCGGCACTAGGAAACAGACTGAGAAAGCAGAGAAAAATTGTCTCCTGCAACCCGTTCCTTGGTTCTAGATGAACGAACGTCTCTCCACTTGCTCAGTTTTGAGAGATAAGTGTGTGTGAAAGCCGTACTTGAACTTGCTTGTTTGGAACACAAAGATTCTTTTCAGTTGCAAACTCCATTCCATACATATATATGGGGAGGTACTAGCTCCAACTCTCTTTTACAGTGAAAACTGCAGGAACTTCAAACCGGCACTAGGAAACAAACTGAGAATGCAGAGAAAATGTTTCTCCTGCAACCCGTTCCCTTGGTGCTAGATGAACGAACGTCTCTCCACTTGCTCAGTTCTGAGAGATATGTGTGTGTGAAAGCGGTCCTTCACATAGCTTGTTGGGAACACAAAGTTTCTTTTCAGTTGCAAACTCAATTCCATACATATATATGCGGAGGTACAAGCTCCAACTCGGTTTTACAGTGAAAACTGCAGGAACTTCAAACCGGCACTAGGAAACAGACTGAGAAAGCAGAGAAAAAGTGTCTCCTGCAACCCGTTCCCTTGGTGCTAGATGAACGAACGTCTCTCCACTTGCTCAGTTCTGAGAGATAAGTGTGTGTGAAAGCCGTCCTTCACCTAGCTTGTTGGGAACACAAAGTTTCTTTTCAGTTGCAAACTCCATTCCATACATATAAATGGGTAGGTACTAGCTCCAACTCGGTTTTACAGTGAAAACTGCAGGAACTTCAAACCGGCACTAGGAAACAGACTGAGAATGCAGAGAATAAGTGTCTCCTGAAACCCGTTCCCTCGGTGCTAGATGAACGAACGTCTCTGTACCTGCTCAGTTCTGAGAGATATGTGTGTGTGAAAGCCGTCCTTCACCTAGCTTGTTGGGAACACAAAGTTTCTTTTCAGTTGCAAAATCCATTCCATAAATATATATGGGGAGGAACTAGCTCCAACTCTGTTTTACAGTGATAACTGCAGGAACTTCAAACCGGCACTAGGAAACAGACTGAGAATGCAGAGAAAAAGTGGCTCCTGCAGGCCGTTCCATTGGTGCTAGATGAACGAACGTCTCTGTACCTGCTCAGTTCTGAGAGATAAGTGTGTTTGAAAGCCGTCCTTCAACTAGCTTGTTTGGAACACAAAGTTTCTTTTCAGTTGCAAACTCCATTCCATACATTTATATGGGGAGTTACTAGCTCCAACTCGGTTTTACAGTGAAAACTGCAGGAACTTCCACCGTCACTAGGAAACAGACTGAGAATGCAGAGAAAAAGTGTCTCCTGCAACCCGTTCCCTTGGTGCTAGATGAACGAACGTCTCTCCACTTGCTCAGTTCTGAGAGATAAGTGTGTGTGAAACCGTCTTTCACCTTGCTTGTTTGGAACACAAAGTTTGTTTTCAGTTGCAAACTCCATTCCATACATATATATGGGGAGGTACTAGCTCCAACTCGGTTTTTCAGTGAAAACTGCAGGAACTTCAAACCGGTACTAGGAAACAGACTGAGAAAGCAGAGAAAAAGTGTCTCCTGCAACCCGTTCCCATGGTGCTAGATGAACGAACGTCTCTCCGCTTGCTCAGTTCCGAAAGATAATTGTGTGTGAAAGCCGTCCTTCACCTAGCTTGTTGGGAACACAAAGTTTCTTTTCTGTTGCAAACTCCATTCCATAAAAATATATGGGGAGTTACTAGCTCCAACTCGGTTTTACAGTGAAAACTGCAGGAACTTCAAACCGGCCCTAGGAAACACACTGAGAATGCAGAGAAAAAGTGTCTCCTGCAACACTTCCCTCGGTGCTAGATGAACGAACGTCTCGGTACCTGCTCAGTTCTGAGTGAAAAGTGTGTGTGAAAGCCGTCCTTCAGCTAGCTTGTTGGGAACACAAAGTTTCTTTTCAGTTGCAAACTCCATTCCATACATATATATGGGGAGGAACTAGCTCCAACTCGGTTTTACAGTGAAAACTGCAGGAACTTCAAAACGGCACTAGGAAACAGACTGAGAAACCAGAGTAAAAGTTTCTCCTGCAACAAGTTCCCTTTGTGCTAGATGAATAAACGTCTCTCCACATGCTCAGTTCTGAGAGGAAAGTGTGTGTGGAAGCCGTCCTTCACCAAGCTTGTTGGGAACACAAAGTTACTTTTCATTTGCAAACACCATTCTATACATATATATGGGGAGGTACTAGCTCCAACTCGGTTTTACAGTGAAAACTGCAGGAACTTCAAACCGGCACTAGGAAACAGACTGAGAAAGCAGAGAAAAATTGTCTCCTGCAACCCGTTTCCTTGGTGCTAGATGAACGAACGTCTCTCCACTTGCTCAGTTCTGAGAGATATGTGTGTGTGAAAACCGTCCTTCACCAACTTGTTGGGAACACAAACTTTCTTTTCTGTTGCAAACTCCATTCCATACATATATATGGGGAGGTACAAGCTCCAACTCGGTTTTACAGTGAAAACTGCAGTAACTTCAAACCGGCACTAGGAAATAGACTGAGAAAGCAGAGAAAAATTGTCTCCTGCAACCCGTTCCCTTGGTGCCAGATGAACGAAAGTCTCTCCACTTGCTCAGTTCTGAGAGATAAGTGTGTGAGAAAACCGTCCTTCACCTAGCTTTTTGGGAACACAAAGATTCTTTTCAGTTGCAAACTCCATTCCATACATATATAAGGGGAGGTACAAGCTCCAACTCGGTTTTACAGTGAAAACTGCTTGAACTTCAAACCGGCACAAGGAAAAAGACTGAGAAAGCAGAGAATAATTGTCTCCTGCAACCCGTTCCCTTGGTGCTAGATGAACGAACGTCTCTCCACTTGCTCAGTTCTGAGAGATAAGTGTGTGTGAAAACCGTCCTTCAAAAACTTGTTGGGAACACAAAGTTTCTTTTCAGTTGCAAACTCCATTCCATACAAAAATATGGGGAGGTACTTGCTCCAACTCTGTTTTACAGTGAAAACTGCAGGAACTTCAAACCGGCACTAGGAAACAAACTGAGAATGCAGAGAAAAAGTTTCTCCTGCAACCCGTTCCCTTGGTGCTAGATGAACGAACGTCTCTCCACTTGCTCAGTTCTGAGAGATATGTGTGTGTGAAAGCGGTTCTTCACATAGCTTGTTGGGAACACAAAGATTCTTTTCAGTTGCAAACACAATTCCATACATATATATGCGGAGGTACAAGCTCCAACTCGGTTTTACAGTGAAAACTGCAGGAACTTCAAACCGGCACTAGGAAACAGACTGAGAAAGCAGAGAAAAAGTGTCTCCTGCAACCCGTTCCCTTGGTGCTAGATGAACGAACGTCTCGCCACTTGCTCAGTTCTGAGAGATAAGTGTGTGTGAAAGCCGTCCTTCACCTAGCTTGTTGGGAACACAAAGTTTCTTTTCAGTTGCAAACTCCATTCCATACATATATATGGGGAGGTACAAGCTCCAACTCGGTTTTACAGTGAAAATTGCAGGAACTTCAAACCGACACAAGGAAACAGACTGAGAAAGCAGAGAAAAATTGTCTCCTGCAACTCGTTCACTTGGTGCTAGATGAACGAACGTCTCTCCACTTGCTCAGTTCTGAGAGATTAGTGTGTGAGAAAACCGTCCTTCACCTAGCTTTTTGGGAACACAAAATTTCTTTTCAGTTGCAAACTCCATTCCATACATATATATGGGGAGGTACAAGCTCCAACTCGGTTTTACAGTGAAAACTGCAGGAACTTCAAACCGGCACAAGGAAACAGACTGAGAAAGCAGAGAAAAATTGTCTCCTGCAACCCGTTCCCTTGGTGCTAGATGAACGAACGTCTCTCCACTTGCTCAGTTCTGAGAGATAAGTGTGTGTGAAAACCGTCCTTCACCAACTTGTTGGGAACACAAAGTTTCTTTTCTGTTGCATACTCCATTCCATACATATATATGGGGAGGTACAAGCTCCAACTCGATTTTACAGTGAAAACTGCAGGAACTTCAAACCGGCACTAGGAAACAGACTGAGAAAGCAGAGAAAAATTGTCTCCTGCAACCCGTTCCCTTGGTGCTAGATGAACGAACGTCTCTCCACTTGCTCAGTTCTGTGAGATAAGTGTGTGAGAAAGCCGTTCTTCACCTAGCTTTTTGGGAACACAAAGTTTCTTTTCAGTTGCAAACTCCATTCCATACATATATATGGGGAGGTACAAGCTCCAACTCGGTTTTACAGTGAAAACTGCAGGAACTTCAAACCGGCACTAGGAAACGGACTGAGAAAGCAGAGAAAAAGTGTCTCCTGCAACCCGTTCCCTTGGTTCTAGATGAACGAACGTCTCTCCACTTGCTCAGTTCTGAGAGATAAGTGTGTGTGAAAACCGTCCTTCACCAACTTGTTGGGAACACAAAGTATCTTTTCTGTTGCAATCTCCATTCCATACATATATATGGGGAGGTACAAGCTCCAACTCGATTTTACAGTGAAAACTGCAGGAACTTCAAACCGGCACTAGGAAACAGACTGAGAAAGCAGAGAAAAATTGTCTCCTGCAACCCGTTCCTTGGTTCTAGATGAACGAACGTCTCTCCCCTTGCTCAGTTCTGAGAGATAAGTGTGTGTGAAAGCCGTACTTCAACTTGCTTTTTTGGAAACACTAAATTTTCTTTTCAGTTGCAAACTCCATTCCATACATATATATGGGGAGGTACAAGCTCCAACTCGGTTTTACAGTGAAAACTGCAGGAACTTCAAACCGGCACTAGGAAACAGACTGAGAAAGCAGAGAAAAAAAAAATGTCTCCTGCAACCCGTTCCCTTGGTTATAGTTGAACGAACGTCTCTCCACTTGCTCAGTTCTGAGAGATAAGTGTGTGTGAAAACAGTCCTTCACCAACTTGTTGGGAACACAAAGTATCTTTTCTGTTGCAATCTCCATTCCATACATATATATGGGGAGGTACTAGCTCCAACTCTGTTTTACAGTGAAAACTGCAGGAACTTCAAACCGGCACTAGGAAACAAACTGAGAAAGCAGAGAAAAAGTTTCTCCTGCAACCCGTTCCCTTGGTGCTAGATGAACGAACGTCTCTCCACTTGCTCAGTTCTGAGAGATATGTGTGTGTGAAAGCGGTCCTTCACATAGCTTGTTGGGAACACAAAGATTCTTTTCAGTTGCAAACAAAATTCCATACATATATATGCGGAGGTACAAGCTCCAACTCGGTTTTACAGTGAAAACTGCAGGAACTTCAAACCGGCACTAGGAAACAGACTGAGAAAGCAGAGAAAAAGTGTCTCTTGCAACCCGTTCCCTTGGTGCTAGATGAACGAACGTCTCGCCACTTGCTCAGTTCTGAGAGATAAGTGTGTGTGAAAGCCGTCCTTCAACTAGCTTTTTGGGAACACAAAGTTTCTTTTCAGTTGCAAACTCCATTCCATACATATATATGGGGAGGTACAAGCTCCAACTCGGTTTTACAGTGAAAACTGCAGGAACTTCAAACCGACACAAGGAAACAGACTGAGAAAGCAGAGAAAAATTGTCTCCTGCAACCCGTTCACTTGGTGCTAGATGAACGACCGTCTCTCCACTTGCTCAGTTCTGAGAGATTAGTGTGTGAGAAAACCGTCCTTCACCTAGCTTTTTGGGAACACAAAATTTCTTTTCAGTTGCAAACTCCATTCCATACATATATATGGGGAGGTAAAAGCTCCAACTCGGTTTTACAGTGAAAACTGCAGGAACTTCAAACCGGCACAAGGAAACAGACTGAGAAAGCAGAGAAAATGTGTCTCCTGCAACCCGTTCTCTTGGTGCTAGATGAACGAAAGTCTCTCCACTTGCTCAGTTCTGAGAGATATGTGTGTGTGAAAGCGGTCCTTCACATAGCTTGTTGGGAACACAAAGTTTCTTTTCAGTTGCTAACTCAATTCGATACATATATATGCGGAGGTACAAGCTCCAACTCGGTTTTACAGTGAAAACTGCAGGAACTTCAAACCGGCACTAGGAAACAGGCTGAGAAAGCAGAGAAAAAGTGTCTCCTGCAAACCGTTCCCTTGGTGTTAGATGAACGAACGTCTCGCCACTTGCTCAGTTCTGAGAGATAAGTGTGTGTGAAAGCCGTCCTTCACCTAGCTTGTTGGGAACACAAAGTTTCTTTTCTGTTGCAAACTCCATTCCATACATATATATGGGGAGGTACAAGCTCCAACTCGGTTTTACAGTGAAAACTGCAGGAACTTCAAACCGGCACTAGGAAACAGACTGAGAAAGCAGAGAAAAAGTGTCTCCTGCAACCCGTTCTCTTGGTGCTAGATGAACGAACGTCTCTCCACTTGCTCAGTTCTGAGAGATAAGTGTGTGAGAAAACCGTCCTTCACCTAGCTTTTTGGGAACACAAAGTTTCTTTTCAGTTGCAAACTCCATTCCATACATATATATGGGGAGGTACAAGCTCCAACTCGGTTTTACAGTGAAAACTGCAGGAACTTCAAAACGGCACAAGGAAACAGACTGAGAAAGCAGAGAAAAATTGTCTCCTGCAACCCGTTCCCTTGGTGCTAGATGAACGAACGTCTCTCCACTTGCTCAGTTCTGAGAGATAAGTGTGTGTGAAAACCGTCCTTCACCAACTTGTTGGGAACACAAAGTATCTTTTCTGTTGCAATCTCCATTCCATACATATATATGGGGAGGTACAAGCTCCAACTCGATTTTACAGTGAAAACTGCAGGAACTTCAAACCGGCACTAGGAAACAGACTGAGAAAGCAGAGAAAAATTGTTTCCTGCAACACGTTCCTTGGTTCTAGATGAACGAACGTCTCTCCACTTGCTCAGTTCTGAGAGATAAGTGTGTGTGAAAGCCGTACTTCAACTTGCTTGTTGGGAACACAAAGTTTCTTTTCAGTTGCAAACTCCATTCCATACATATATATGGGGAGGTACAAGCTCCAACTCGGCTTTACAGTGAAAACTGCAGGAACTTCAAACCGGCACTAGGAAACAGACTGAGAAAGCAGAGAAAAAGTGTCTCCTGCAACCCGTTCCCTTGGTTATAGGTGAACGAACGTCTCTCCACTTGCTCAGTTCTGAGAGATAAGTGTGTGTGAAAACCGTCCTTCACCAACTTGTTGGGAACACAAAGTATCTTTTCTGTTGCAATCTAAATTCCATACATATATATGGGGAGGTACAAGCTCCAACTCGATTTTACAGTGAAAACTGCAGGAAATTCAAACCGGCACTAGGAAACAGACTGAGAAAACAGAGAAAAATTGTGTCCTGCAACCCGTTCCTTGGTTCTAGATGAACGAACGTCTCTCCACTTGCTCAGTTCTGAGAGATAAGTGTGTGTGAAAGCCGTACTTCAACTTGCTTGTTGGGAACACAAAGTTTCTTTTCAGTTGCAAACTCCATTCCATACATATATATGGGGAGGTACTAGCTCCAACTCTGTTTTACAGTGAAAACTGCAGGAACTTCAAACCGGCACTAGGAAACAAACTGAGAAAGCAGAGAAAAAGTTTCTCCTGCAACCCGTTCCCTTGGTGCTAGATGAACGAACGTCTCTCCACTTGCTCAGTTCTGAGAGTTATGTGTGTGTGAAAGCGGTCCTTCACATAGCTTGTTGGGAACACAAAGATTCTTTTCAGTTGCAAACTCAATTCCATACATATATATGCGGAGGTACAAGCTCCAACTCGGTTTTACAGTGAAAACTGCAGGAACTTCAAACCGGCACTAGGAAACAGACTGAGAAAGCGGAGAAAAAAGTGTCTCCTGCAACCCGTTCCCTTGGTGCTAGATGAACGAACGTCTCGCCACTTGCTCAGTTCTGAGAGATAAGTGTGTGTGAAAGCCGTCCTTCAACTAACTTGTTGGGAACACAAAGTTTCTTTTCAGTTGCAAACTCCATTCCATACATATATATGGGGAGGTACAAGCTCCAACTCTGTTTTACAGTGAAAACTGCAGGAACTTCAAACCGGCACTAGGAAACAGACTGAGAAAGCAGAGAAAAAGTGTCTCCTGCAACCCGTTCCCTTGGTTATAGATGAACGAACGTCTGCCACTTGCTAGTTCTGAGAGATAAGTGTGTGTGAAAACCGTCCTTCAACAACTTGTTGGGAACACAAAGTTTCTTTTCAGTTGCAAACTCCATTCCATACATATATATGGGGAGGTACTAGCTCCAACTCTGTTTTACAGTGAAAACTGCAGGAACTTCAAACCGGCACTAGGAAACAAACTGAGAAAGCAGAGAAAAAGTTTCTCCTGCAACCCGTTCCCTTGGTGCTAGATGAACGAACGTCTCTCCACTTGCTCAGTTCTGAGAGATATGTGTGTGTGAAAGCGGTCCTTCACATAGCTTGTTGGGAACACAAAGATTCTTTTCAGTTTCAAACTCAATTCCATACATATATATGCGGAGGTACAAGCTCCAACTCGGTTTTACAGTGAAAACTGCAGGAACTTCAAACGGGCACTAGGAAACAGACTGAGAAAGCAGAGAAAAAGTGTCTCCTGCAACCCGTTCCCTTGGTGCTAGATGAACGAACGTCTCGCCACTTGCTCAGTTCTGAGAGCTAATTGTGTGTGAAAGCCGTTATACACCTAGCTTGTTGGGAACACAAAGTTTCTTTTCAGTTGCAAACACCATTCCATACATATATACGGAAAGGAACTAGCTCCAACTCGGTTTTACAGTGAAAACTGCAGAACTTCAAACCGGCACTAGAAATAGACTGAGAAAGCTGAGAAAAATTGTCTCCTGCAACCCGTTCCCTTGGTGCTAGATGAACGAACGTCTCCACTTGCTCAGTTCTGAGAGATAAGTGTGTGTGAAAGCCGTCCTTCACCTAGCTTGTTGGGAACACAAAGATTCTTTTCTGTTGCAAACCCCATTCCATACCTATATATGGGGAGGTACTAGCTCCAACACGGTTTTACTGTGAAAACTGCAGGAACTTCAAACCGGCACTAGGAAACAGAATGAGAATGCAGAGAAAAAGTGTCTCCTGCAACCCGTTCCCTTGGTGCTAGATGAACGAACGTCTCTGCACTTGCTCAGTTCCGAGAGGTAAGTGTGTGAGAAAGCCGTCCTTCACCTAGCTTGTTGGGAACACAAGGTTTCTTTTCAGTTGCAAACTCCATTCCATACATATAACTAGGTAGGTACTAGCTCCAACTCGGTATTCCAGTGAAAACTGCAGGAACTTCAAACCGGCACTAGGAAACAGACTGAGAATGCAGAGAAAAAGTGTCTCCTGCAAACCTTTCCCTCGGTGCTAGATGAACGAACGTCTCTGTACCTGCTCAGTTCTGAGAGATAAGTGTGTGTGAAAGCCGTCCTTCACCTAGTTTGTTGGGAACACAAGGTTTCTTTTCAGTTGCAAAATCCATTCCATATATATATATGGGGAGGTACAAGCTCCAACTCGGTTTTACAGTGAAAACTGCAGGAACTTCAAACCGGCACTAGGAAACAGACTGAGAAAGCAGAGAAAAATTGTCTCCTGCAACCCGTTCCCTTGGTGCTAGATGAACGAACGTCTCTCCACTTGCTCAGTTCTGAGAGATAAGAGTGTGAGAAAGCCGTCCTTCACCTAGCTTTTTGGGAACACAAAGTTTCTTTTCAGTTGCAAACTCCATTCCATACATTTATATGGGGAGGTACAAGCTCCATCTCGGTTTTACAGTGAAAACTGCAGGAACTTCAAACCGGCACTAGGAAACAGACTGAGAAAGCAGAGAAAAATTGTCTCCTGCAACCCGTTCCCTTGGTTCTAGATGAACGAACGTCTCTCCACTTGCTCAGTTCTGAGAGATAAGTGTGTGTGAAAACCGTCCTTCACCAACTTGTTGGGAACACAAAGTATCTTTTCTGTTGCAATCTCCATTCCATACATATATATGGGGAGGTACAAGCTCCAACTCGATTTTACAGTGAAAACTTCAGGAAATTCAAACCGGCACTAGGAAACAGACTGAGAAAGCAGAGAAAAATTGTGTCCTGCAACCCGTTCCTTTGTTCTAGATGAACGAACGTCTCTCCACTTGCTCAGTTCTGAGAGATAAGTGTGTGAGAAAGCCGTACTTCAACTTGCTTGTTGGGAACACAAAGTTTCTTTTCAGTTGCAAACTCCATTCCATACATATATATGGGGAGGTACTAGCTCCAACTCTGTTTTACAGTGAAAACTGCAGGAACTTCAAACCGGCACTAGGAAACAAACTGAGAAAGCAGAGAAAAAGTTTCTCCTGCAACCCGTTCCCTTGGTGCTAGATGAACAAACGTCTCTCCACTTGCTCAGTTCTGAGAGATATGTGTGTGTGAAAGGGTTCCTTCACATAGCTTGTTGGGAACACAAAGATTCTTTTCAGTTGCAAACTCCATTCCATACATATATATGGGGAGGAACTAGCTCCAACTCGGTTTTACAGTGAAAACTGCAGGAACTTCAAAACGGCACTAGGAAACAGACTGAGAAACCAGAGTAAAAGTTTCTCCTGCAACACGTTCCCTTTGTGCTAGATGAATAAACGTCTCTCCACATGCTCAGTTCTGAGAGGAAAGTGTGTGTGGAAGCCGTCCTTCACCAAGCTTGTTGGGAACACAAAGTTACTTTTCATTTGCAAACACCATTCTATACATATATATGGGGAGGTACTAGCTCCAACTCGGTTTTACAGTGAAAACTGCAGGAACTTCAAACCGGCACTAGGAAACAGACTGAGAAAGCAGAGAAAAATTGTCTCCTGCAACCCGTTTCCTTGGTGCTAGATGAACGAACGTCTCTCCACTTGCTCAGTTCTGAGAGATATGTGTGTGTGAAAACCGTCCTTCACCAACTTGTTGGGAACACAAACTTTCTTTTCTGTTGCAAACTCCATTCCATACATATATATGGGGAGGTACAAGCTCCAACTCGGTTTTACAGTGAAAACTGCAGTAACTTCAAACCGGCACTAGGAAATAGACTGAGAAAGCAGAGAAAAATTGTCTCCTGCAACCCGTTCCCTTGGTGCCAGATGAACGAAAGTCTCTCCACTTGCTCAGTTCTGAGAGATAAGTGTGTGAGAAAACCGTCCTTCACCTAGCTTTTTGGGAACACAAAGATTCTTTTCAGTTGCAAACTCCATTCCATACATATATAAGGGGAGGTACAAGCTCCAACTCGGTTTTACAGTGAAAACTGCTTGAACTTCAAACCGGCACAAGGAAAAAGACTGAGAAAGCAGAGAATAATTGTCTCCTGCAACCCGTTCCCTTGGTGCTAGATGAACGAACGTCTCTCCACTTGCTCAGTTCTGAGAGATAAGTGTGTGTGAAAACCGTCCTTCAAAAACTTGTTGGGAACACAAAGTTTCTTTTCAGTTGCAAACTCCATTCCATACAAAAATATGGGGAGGTACTTGCTCCAACTCTGTTTTACAGTGAAAACTGCAGGAACTTCAAACCGGCACTAGGAAACAAACTGAGAATGCAGAGAAAAAGTTTCTCCTGCAACCCGTTCCCTTGGTGCTAGATGAACGAACGTCTCTCCACTTGCTCAGTTCTGAGAGATATGTGTGTGTGAAAGCGGTCCTTCACATAGCTTGTTGGGAACACAAAGATTCTTTTCAGTTGCAAACACAATTCCATACATATATATGCGGAGGTACAAGCTCCAACTCGGTTTTACAGTGAAAACTGCAGGAACTTCAAACCGGCACTAGGAAACAGACTGAGAAAGCAGAGAAAAAGTGTCTCCTGCAACCCGTTCCCTTGGTGCTAGATGAACGAACGTCTCGCCACTTGCTCAGTTCTGAGAGATAAGTGTGTGTGAAAGCCGTCCTTCACCTAGCTTGTTGGGAACACAAAGTTTCTTTTCAGTTGCAAACTCCATTCCATACATATATATGGGGAGGTACAAGCTCCAACTCGGTTTTACAGTGAAAACTGCAGGAACTTCAAACCGACACAAGGAAACAGACTGAGAAAGCAGAGAAAAATTGTCTCCTGCAACTCGTTCACTTGGTGCTAGATGAACGAACGTCTCTCCACTTGCTCAGTTCTGAGAGATTAGTGTGTGAGAAAACCGTCCTTCACCTAGCTTTTTGGGAACACAAAATTTCTTTTCAGTTGCAAACTCCATTCCATACATATATATGGGGAGGTACAAGCTCCAACTCGGTTTTACAGTGAAAACTGCAGGAACTTCAAACCGGCACAAGGAAACAGACTGAGAAAGCAGAGAAAAATTGTCTCCTGCAACCCGTTCCCTTGGTGCTAGATGAACGAACGTCTCTCAACTTGCTCAGTTCTGAGAGATAAGTGTGTGTGAAAACCGTCCTTCACCAACTTGTTGGGAACACAAAGTTTCTTTTCTGTTGCATACTCCATTCCATACATATATATGGGGAGGTACAAGCTCCAACTCGATTTTACAGTGAAAACTGCAGGAACTTCAAACCGGCACTAGGAAACAGACTGAGAAAGCAGAGAAAAATTGTCTCCTGCAACCCGTTCCCTTGGTGCTAGATGAACGAACGTCTCTCCACTTGCTCAGTTCTGTGAGATAAGTGTGTGAGAAAGCCGTTCTTCACCTAGCTTTTTGGGAACACAAAGTTTCTTTTCAGTTGCAAACTCCATTCCATACATATATATGGGGAGGTACAAGCTCCAACTCGGTTTTACAGTGAAAACTGCAGGAACTTCAAACCGGCACTAGGAAACGGACTGAGAAAGCAGAGAAAAAGTGTCTCCTGCAACCCGTTCCCTTGGTTCTAGATGAACGAACGTCTCTCCACTTGCTCAGTTCTGAGAGATAAGTGTGTGTGAAAACCGTCCTTCACCAACTTGTTGGGAACACAAAGTATCTTTTCTGTTGCAATCTCCATTCCATACATATATATGGGGAGGTACAAGCTCCAACTCGATTTTACAGTGAAAACTGCAGGAACTTCAAACCGGCACTAGGAAACAGACTGAGAAAGCAGAGAAAAATTGTCTCCTGCAACCCGTTCCTTGGTTCTAGATGAACGAACGTCTCTCCCCTTGCTCAGTTCTGAGAGATAAGTGTGTGTGAAAGCCGTACTTCAACTTGCTTTTTTGGAAACACTAAATTTTCTTTTCAGTTGCAAACTCCATTCCATACATATATATGGGGAGGTACAAGCTCCAACTCGGTTTTACAGTGAAAACTGCAGGAACTTCAAACCGGCACTAGGAAACAGACTGAGAAAGCAGAGAAAAAAAAAATGTCTCCTGCAACCCGTTCCCTTGGTTATAGTTGAAAGAACGTCTCTCCACTTGCTCAGTTCTGAGAGATAAGTGTGTGTGAAAACAGTCCTTCACCAACTTGTTGGGAACACAAAGTATCTTTTCTGTTGCAATCTCCATTCCATACATATATATGGGGAGGTACTAGCTCCAACTCTGTTTTACAGTGAAAACTGCAGGAACTTCAAACCGGCACTAGGAAACAAACTGAGAAAGCAGAGAAAAAGTTTCTCCTGCAACCCGTTCCCTTGGTGCTAGATGAACGAACGTCTCTCCACTTGCTCAGTTCTGAGAGATATGTGTGTGTGAAAGCGGTCCTTCACATAGCTTGTTGGGAACACAAAGATTCTTTTCAGTTGCAAACAAAATTCCATACATATATATGCGGAGGTACAAGCTCCAACTCGGTTTTACAGTGAAAACTGCAGGAACTTCAAACCGGCACTAGGAAACAGACTGAGAAAGCAGAGAAAAAGTGTCTCCTGCAACCCGTTCCCTTGGTGCTAGATGAACGAACGTCTCGCCACTTGCTCAGTTCTGAGAGATAAGTGTGTGTGAAAGCCGTCCTTCACCTAGCTTTTTGGGAACACAAAGTTTCTTTTCAGTTGCAAACTCCATTCCATACATATATATGGGGAGGTACAAGCTCCAACTCGGTTTTACAGTGAAAACTGCAGGAACTTCAAACCGACACAAGGAAACAGACTGAGAAAGCAGAGAAAAATTGTCTCCTGCAACCCGTTCACTTGGTGCTAGATGAACGAACGTCTCTCCACTTGCTCAGTTCTGAGAGATTAGTGTGTGAGAAAACCGTCCTTCACCTAGCTTTTTGGGAACACAAAATTTCTTTTCAGTTGCAAACTCCATTCCATACATATATATGGGGAGGTAAAAGCTCCAACTCGGTTTTACAGTGAAAACTGCAGGAACTTCAAACCGGCACAAGGAAACAGACTGAGAAAGCAGAGAAAATGTGTCTCCTGCAACCCGTTCTCTTGGTGCTAGATGAACGAAAGTCTCGCCACTTGCTCAGTTCTGAGAGATAAGTGTGTGTGAAAGCCGTCCTTCACCTAGCTTGTTGGGAACACAAAGTTTCTTTTCTGTTGCAAACTCCATTCCATACATATATATGGGGAGGTACAAGCTCCAACTCGGTTTTACAGTGAAAACTGCAGGAACTTCAAACCGGCACTAGGAAACAGACTGAGAAAGCAGAGAAAAAGTGTCTCCTGCAACCCGTTCTCTTGGTGCTAGATGAACGAACGTCTCTCCACTTGCTCAGTTCTGAGAGATAAGTGTGTGAGAAAACCGTCCTTCACCTAGCTTTTTGGGAACACAAAGTTTCTTTTCAGTTGCAAACTCCATTCCATACATATATATGGGGAGGTACAAGCTCCAACTCGGTTTTACAGTGAAAACTGCAGGAACTTCAAACCGGCACAAGGAAACAGACTGAGAAAGCAGAGAAAAATTGTCTCCTGCAACCCGTTCCCTTGGTGCTAGATGAACGAACGTCTCTCCACTTGCTCAGTTCTGAGAGATAAGTGTGTGTGAAAACCGTCCTTCACCAACTTGTTGGGAACACAAAGTATCTTTTCTGTTGCAATCTCCATTCCATACATATATATGGGGAGGTACAAGCTCCAACTCGATTTTACAGTGAAAACTGCAGGAACTTCAAACCGGCACTAGGAAACAGACTGAGAAAGCAGAGAAAAATTGTTTCCTGCAACACGTTCCTTGGTTCTAGATGAACGAACGTCTCTCCACTTGCTCAGTTCTGAGAGATAAGTGTGTGTGAAAGCCGTACTTCAACTTGCTTGTTGGGAACACAAAGTTTCTTTTCAGTTGCAAACTCCATTCCATACATATATATGGGGAGGTACAAGCTCCAACTCGGCTTTACAGTGAAAACTGCAGGAACTTCAAACCGGCACTAGGAAACAGACTGAGAAAGCAGAGAAAAAGTGTCTCCTGCAACCCGTTCCCTTGGTTATAGGTGAACGAACGTCTCTCCACTTGCTCAGTTCTGAGAGATAAGTGTGTGTGAAAACCGTCCTTCACCAACTTGTTGGGAACACAAAGTATCTTTTCTGTTGCAATCTCCATTCCATACATATATATGGGGAGGTACAAGCTCCAACTCGATTTTACAGTGAAAACTGCAGGAAATTCAAACCGGCACTAGGAAACAGACTGAGAAAACAGAGAAAAATTGTGTCCTGCAACCCGTTCCTTGGTTCTAGATGAACGAACGTCTCTCCACTTGCTCAGTTCTGAGAGATAAGTGTGTGTGAAAGCCGTACTTCAACTTGCTTGTTGGGAACACAAAGTTTCTTTTCAGTTGCAAACTCCATTCCATACATATATATGGGGAGGTACTAGCTCCAACTCTGTTTTACAGTGAAAACTGCAGGAACTTCAAACCGGCACTAGGAAACAAACTGAGAAAGCAGAGAAAAAGTTTCTCCTGCAACCCGTTCCCTTGGTGCTAGATGAACGAACGTCTCTCCACTTGCTCAGTTCTGAGAGTTATGTGTGTGTGAAAGCGGTCCTTCACATAGCTTGTTGGGAACACAAAGATTCTTTTCAGTTGCAAACTCAATTCCATACATATATATGCGGAGGTACAAGCTCCAACTCGGTTTTACAGTGAAAACTGCAGGAACTTCAAACCGGCACTAGGAAACAGACTGAGAAAGCAGAGAAAAAGTGTCTCCTGCAACCCGTTCCCTTGGTTATAGGTGAACGAACGTCTCTCCACTTGCTCAGTTCTGAGAGATAAGTGTGTGTGAAAACCGTCCTTCACCAACTTGTTGGGAACACAAAGTATCTTTTCTGTTGCAATCTCCATTCCATACATATATATGGGGAGGTACAAGCTCCAACTCGATTTTACAGTGAAAACTGCAGGAAATTCAAACCGGCACTAGGAAACAGACTGAGAAAACAGAGAAAAATTGTGTCCTGCAACCCGTTCCTTGGTTCTAGATGAACGAACGTCTCTCCACTTGCTCAGTTCTGAGAGATAAGTGTGTGTGAAAGCCGTACTTCAACTTGCTTGTTGGGAACACAAAGTTTCTTTTCAGTTGCAAACTCCATTCCATACATATATATGGGGAGGTACTAGCTCCAACTCTGTTTTACAGTGAAAACTGCAGGAACTTCAAACCGGCACTAGGAAACAAACTGAGAAAGCAGAGAAAAAGTTTCTCCTGCAACCCGTTCCCTTGGTGCTAGATGAACGAACGTCTCTCCACTTGCTCAGTTCTGAGAGTTATGTGTGTGTGAAAGCGGTCCTTCACATAGCTTGTTGGGAACACAAAGATTCTTTTCAGTTGCAAACTCAATTCCATACATATATATGCGGAGGTACAAGCTCCAACTCGGTTTTACAGTGAAAACTGCAGGAACTTCAAACCGGCACTAGGAAACAGACTGAGAAAGCGGAGAAAAAAGTGTCTCCTGCAACCCGTTCCCTTGGTGCTAGATGAACGAACGTCTCGCCACTTGCTCAGTTCTGAGAGATAAGTGTGTGTGAAAGCCGTCCTTCAACTAACTTGTTGGGAACACAAAGTTTCTTTTCAGTTGCAAACTCCATTCCATACATATATATGGGGAGGTACAAGCTCCAACTCTGTTTTACAGTGAAAACTGCAGGAACTTCAAACCGGCACTAGGAAACAGACTGAGAAAGCAGAGAAAAAGTGTCTCCTGCAACCCGTTCCCTTGGTTATAGATGAACGAACGTCTGCCACTTGCTAGTTCTGAGAGATAAGTGTGTGTGAAAACCGTCCTTCAACAACTTGTTGGGATCACAAAGTTTCTTTTCAGTTGCAAACTCCATTCCATACATATATATGGGGAGGTACTAGCTCCAACTCTGTTTTACAGTGAAAACTGCAGGAACTTCAAACCGGCACTAGGAAACAAACTGAGAAAGCAGAGAAAAAGTTTCTCCTGCAACCCGTTCCCTTGGTGCTAGATGAACGAACGTCTCTCCACTTGCTCAGTTCTGAGAGATATGTGTGTGTGAAAGCGGTCCTTCACATAGCTTGTTGGGAACACAAAGATTCTTTTCAGTTTCAAACTCAATTCCATACATATATATGCGGAGGTACAAGCTCCAACTCGGTTTTACAGTGAAAACTGCAGGAACTTCAAACCGGCACTAGGAAACAGACTGAGAAAGCAGAGAAAAAGTGTCTCCTGCAACCCGTTCCCTTGGTGCTAGATGAACGAACGTCTCGCCACTTGCTCAGTTCTGAGAGCTAATTGTGTGTGAAAGCCGTTATACACCTAGCTTGTTGGGAACACAAAGTTTCTTTTCAGTTGCAAACTCCATTCCATACATATATACGGAAAGGAACTAGCTCCAACTCGGTTTTACAGTGAAAACTGCAGAACTTCAAACCGGCACTAGAAATAGACTGAGAAAGCTGAGAAAAATTGTCTCCTGCAACCCGTTCCCTTGGTGCTAGATGAACGAACGTCTCCACTTGCTCAGTTCTGAGAGATAAGTGTGTGTGAAAGCCGTCCTTCACCTAGCTTGTTGGGAACACAAAGATTCTTTTCTGTTGCAAACCCCATTCCATACCTATATATGGGGAGGTACTAGCTCCAACACGCTTTTACTGTGAAAACTGCAGGAACTTCAAACCGGCACTAGGAAACAGAATGAGAATGCAGAGAAAAAGTGTCTCCTGCAACCCGTTCCCTTGGTGCTAGATGAACGAACGTCTCTGCACTTGCTCAGTTCCGAGAGGTAAGTGTGTGAGAAAGCCGTCCTTCACCTAGCTTGTTGGGAACACAAGGTTTCTTTTCAGTTGCAAACTCCATTCCATACATATAACTAGGTAGGTACTAGCTCCAACTCGGTATTCCAGTGAAAACTGCAGGAACTTCAAACCGGCACTAGGAAACAGACTGAGAATGCAGAGAAAAAGTGTCTCCTGCAAACCTTTCCCTCGGTGCTAGATGAACGAACGTCTCTGTACCTGCTCAGTTCTGAGAGATAAGTGTGTGTGAAAGCCGTCCTTCACCTAGTTTGTTGGGAACACAAGGTTTCTTTTCAGTTGCAAAATCCATTCCATATATATATATGGGGAGGTACAAGCTCCAACTCGGTTTTACAGTGAAAACTGCAGGAACTTCAAACCGGCACTAGGAAACAGACTGAGAAAGCAGAGAAAAATTGTCTCCTGCAACCCGTTCCCTTGGTGCTAGATGAACGAACGTCTCTCCACTTGCTCAGTTCTGAGAGATAAGAGTGTGAGAAAGCCGTCCTTCACCTAGCTTTTTGGGAACACAAAGTTTCTTTTCAGTTGCAAACTCCATTCCATACATTTATATGGGGAGGTACAAGCTCCATCTCGGTTTTACAGTGAAAACTGCAGGAACTTCAAACCGGCACTAGGAAACAGACTGAGAAAGCAGAGAAAAATTGTCTCCTGCAACCCGTTCCCTTGGTTCTAGATGAACGAACGTCTCTCCACTTGCTCAGTTCTGAGAGATAAGTGTGTGTGAAAACCGTCCTTCACCAACTTGTTGGGAACACAAAGTATCTTTTCTGTTGCAATCTCCATTCCATACATATATATGGGGAGGTACAAGCTCCAACTCGATTTTACAGTGAAAACTGCAGGAAATTCAAACCGGCACTAGGAAACAGACTGAGAAAGCAGAGAAAAATTGTGTCCTGCAACCCGTTCCTTTGTTC
This sequence comes from Camelus dromedarius, assembly GCF_036321535.1. Lineage (NCBI taxonomy): Eukaryota > Metazoa > Chordata > Mammalia > Artiodactyla > Camelidae > Camelus > Camelus dromedarius. The sequence goes on along the minus strand of NC_087458.1, from coordinate 33,466,250 downwards.
TAGATGAACGAACGTCTCTCCACTTGCTCAGTTCTGAGAGATAAGTGTGTGAGAAAGCCGTACTTCAACTTGCTTGTTGGGAACACAAAGTTTCTTTTCAGTTGCAAACTCCATTCCATACATATATATGGGGAGGTACTAGCTCCAACTCTGTTTTACAGTGAAAACTGCAGGAACTTCAAACCGGCACTAGGAAACAAACTGAGAAAGCAGAGAAAAAGTTTCTCCTGCAACCCGTTCCCTTGGTGCTAGATGAACAAACGTCTCTCCACTTGCTCAGTTCTGAGAGATATGTGTGTGTGAAAGGGTTCCTTCACATAGCTTGTTGGGAACACAAAGTTTCTTTTCAGTTGCAAACTCCAATCCATGCATGTATATGGGGAGGTACAAGCTCCAACTCGGTTTTACAGTGAAAACTGCAGGAACTTCAAACCGGCACTAGGAAACAGACTGAGAAAGCAGAGAAAAAGTGTCTCCTGCAACCCGTTCCCTTGGTGCTAGATGAACGAACGTCTCGCCACTTGCTCAGTTCTGAGAGATAAGTGTGTGTGAAAGCCGTCCTTCACCTAGCTTGTTGGGAACACAAAGTTTCTTTTCAGTTTCAAACTCCATTCCATACTTATATATGGGGAGGTACTAGCTCCAACTCGGTTTTACAGTGAAAACTGCAGGAACTTCAAACCGGCACTAGGAAACAGACTGAGAATGCAGAGAAATAGTGTCTCCTACAACCCGTTCCCTTGGTGCTAGATGAACGAACGTCTCTGTACATGCTCAGGTCTGAGAGATAAGTGTGTGTGAAAGCCGTCCTTCACCTAGCTTTTTGGGAACACAGTTTCTTTTCAGTTGCCAACTACATTCCATACTTATATATGGGGAGGAACAAGCTCCAACTCGGTTTTACAGTGAAAACTGCAGGAACTTAAAACCGGCACTACGAAACAGACTGAGAAAGCAGAGAAATAGTGTCTCCTGCAACCCGTTCCCTTGGTGCTAGATGAACGAACGTCTCTGTACCTGCTCAGTTCAGAGAGATAATTGTGTGTGAAAGCCGTTATACACCTAGCTTGTTGGGAACACAAAGTTTCTTTTCAGTTGCAAACTCCATTCCATACATATATACGGAAAGGAACTAGCTCCAACTCGGTTTTACAGTGAAAACTGCAGGAACTTCAAACCGGCACTAGAAATAGACTGAGAAAGCTGAGAAAAATTGTCTCCTGCAACCCGTTCCCTTGGTGCTAGATGAACGAACGTCTCCACTTGCTCAGTTCTGAGAGATAAGTGTGTGTGAAAGCCGTCCTTCACCTAGCTTGTTGGGAACACAAAGATTCTTTTCTGTTGCAAACCCCATTCCATACATATATATGGGGAGGTACTAGCTCCAACTCGGTTTTACTGTGAAAACTGCAGGAACTTCAAACCGGCACTAGGAAACAGACTGAGAATGCAGAGAAAAAGTGTCTCCTGCAACCCGTTCCCTTGGTGCTAGATGAACGAACGTCTCTGCACTTGCTCAGTTCCGAGAGGTAAGTGTGTGAGAAAGCCGTCCTTCACCTAGCTTGTTGGGAACACAAGGTTTCTTTTCAGTTGCAAACTCCATTCCATACATATAACTGGGTAGGTACTAGCTCCAACTCGGTTTTCCAGTGAAAACTACAGGAACTTCAAACCGGCACTAGGAAACAGACTGAGAATGCAGAGAAAAAGTGTCTCCTGCAACCCGTTCCCTTGGTGCTAGATGAACGAACGTCTCTCCACTTGCTCAGTTCTGAGAGATAAGTGTGTGTGAAAACCGTCCTTCACCAACTTGTTGGGAACACAAAGTATCTTTTCTGTTGCAATCTCCATTCCATACATATATATGGGGAGGTACAAGCTCCAACTCGATTTTACAGTGAAAACTGCAGGAAAATCAAACCGGCACTAGGAAACAGACTGAGAAAGCAGAGAAAAATTGTGTCCTGCAACCCGTTCCTTGGTTCTAGATGAACGAACGTCTCTCCACTTGCTCAGTTCTGAGAGATAAGTGTGTGTGAAAGCCGTACTTCAACTTGCTTGTTGGGAACACAAAGTTTCTTTTCAGTTGCAAACTCCATTCCATACATATATATGGGGAGGTACTAGCTCCAACTCTGTTTTACAGTGAAAACTGCAGGAACTTCAAACCGGCACTAGGAAACAAACTGAGAAAGCAGAGAAAAAGTTTCTCCTGCAACCCGTTCCCTTGGTGCTAGATGAACGAACGTCTCTCCACTTGCTCAGTTCTGAGAGATATGTGTGTGTGAAAGCGGTCCTTCACATAGCTTGTTGGGAACACAAAGATTCTTTTCAGTTGCAAACACAATTCCATACATATATATGCGGAGGTACAAGCTCCAACTCGGTTTTACAGTGAAAACTGCAGGAACTTCAAACCGGCACTAGGAAACAGACTGAGAAAGCAGAGAAAAAGTGTCTCCTGCAACCCGTTCCCTTGGTGCTAGATGAACGAACGTCTCGCCACTTGCTCAGTTCTGAGAGATAAGTGTGTGTGAAAGCCGTCCTTCACCTAGCTTGTTGGGAACACAAAGTTTCTTTTCAGTTGCAAACTCCATTCCATACATATATATGGGGAGGTACAAGCTCCAAATCGGTTTTACAGTGAAAACTGCAGGAACTTCAAACCGACACAAGGAAACAGACTGAGAAAGCAGAGAAAAATTGTCTCCTGCAACCCGTTCACTTGGTGCTAGATGAACGAACGTCTCTCCACTTGCTCAGTTCTGAGAGATTAGTGTGTGAGAAAACCGTACTTCACCTAGCTTTTTGGGAACACAAAATTTCTTTTCAGTTGCAAACTCCATTCCATACATATATATGGGGAGGTACAAGCTCCAACTCGGTTTTACAGTGAAAACTGCAGGAACTTCAAACCGGCACAAGGAAACAGACTGAGAAAGCAGAGAAAAATTGTCTCCTGCAACCCGTTCCCTTGGTGCTAGATGAACGAACGTCTCTCCACTTGCTCAGTTCTGAGAGATAAGTGTGTGTGAAAACCGTCCTTCACCAACTTGTTGGGAACACAAAGTTTCTTTTCTGTTGCATACTCCATTCCATACATATATATGGGGAGGTACAAGCTCCAACTCGATTTTACAGTGAAAACTGCAGGAACTTCAAACCGGCACTAGGAAACAGACTGAGAAAGCAGAGAAAAATTGTCTCCTTCAACCCGTTCCCTTGGTGCTAGATGAACGAACGTCTCTCCACTTGCTCAGTTCTGTGAGATAAGTGTGTGAGAAAGCCGTTCTTCACCTAGCTTTTTGGGAACACAAAGTTTCTTTTCTGTTGCAATCTCCATTCCATACATATATATGGGGAGGTACAAGCTCCAACTCGGTTTTACGGTGAAAACTGCAGGAACTTCAAACCGGCACTAGGAAACAGACTGAGAAAGCAGAGAAAAAGTGTCTCCTGCAACCCGTTCTCTTGGTGCTAGATGAACGAACGTCTCTCCACTTGCTCAGTTCTGAGAGATAAGTGTGTGAGAAAACCGTCCTTCACCTAGCTTTTTGGGAACACAAAGTTTCTTTTCAGTTGCAAACTCCATTCCATACATATATATGGGGAGGTACAAGCTCCAACTCGGTTTTACAGTGAAAACTGCAGGAACTTCAAACCGGCACAAGGAAACAGACTGAGAAAGCAGAGAAAAATTGTCTCCTGCAACCCGTTCCCTTGGTGCTAGATGAACGAACGTCTCTCCACTTGCTCAGTTCTGAGAGATAAGTGTGTGTGAAAACCGTCCTTCACCAACTTGTTGGGAACACAAAGTATCTTTTCTGTTGCAATCTCCATTCCATACATATATATGGGGAGGTACAAGCTCCAACTCGATTTTACAGTGAAAACTGCAGGAACTTCAAACCGGCACTAGGAAACAGACTGAGAAAGCAGAGAAAAAGTGTCTCCTGCAACCCGTTCCCTTGGTGCTAGATGAACGAACGTCTCGCCACTTGCTCAGTTCTGAGAGATAATTGTGTGTGAAAGCCGTTATACACCTAGCTTGTTGGGAACACAAAGTTTCTTTTCAGTTGCAAACTCCATTCCATACATATAACTGGGTAGGTACTAGCTCCAACTCGGTTTTACAGTTAAAACTGCAGGAACTTCATACCGGCACTAGAAATAGACTGAGAAAGCTGAGAAAAATTGACTCCTGCAACCCGTTCCCTTGGTGCTAGATGAACGAACGTCTCCACTTGCTCAGTTCTGAGAGATAAGTGTGTGTGAAAGCCGTCCTTCACCTAGCTTGTTGGGAACACAAAGATTCTTTTCTGTTGCAAACCCCATTCCATACCTATATATGGGGAGGTACTAGCTCCAACACGGTTTTACTGTGAAAACTGCAGGAACTTCAAACCGGCACTAGGAAACAGACTGAGAAAGCAGAGAAAAAGTGTCTCCTGCAACCCGTTCCCTTGGTGCTAGATGAACGAACGTCTCTGCACTTGCTCAGTTCCGAGAGGTAAGTGTGTGAGAAAGCCGTCCTTCAACTAGCTTGTTGGGAACACAAGGTTTCTTTTCAGTTGCAAACTCCATTCCATACATATAACTGGGTAGGTACTAGCTCCAACTCGGTATTCCAGTGAAAACTGCAGGAACTTCAAACCGGCACTAGGAAACAGACTGAGAATGCAGAGAAAAAGTGTCTCCTGCAAACCTTTCCCTCGGTGCTAGATGAACGAACGTCTCTGTACCTGCTCAGTTCTGAGAGATAAGTGTGTGTGAAAGCCGTCCTTCACCTAGCTTGTTGGGAACACAAGGTTTCTTTTCAGTTGCAAAATCCATTCCATATATATATATGGGGAGGTACAAGCTCCAACTCGGTTTTACAGTGAAAACTGCAGGAACTTCAAACCGGCACTAGGAAACAGACTGAGAAAGCAGAGAAAAATTGTCTCCTGCAACCCGTTCCCTTTGTGCTAGATGAACGAACGTCTCTCCACTTGCTCAGTTCTGAGAGATAAGTGTGTGAGAAAGCCGTCCTTCACCTAGCTTTTTGGGAACACAAAGTTGCTTTTCAGTTGCAAACTCCATTCCATACATTTATATGGGGAGGTACAAGCTCCATCTCGGTTTTACAGTGAAAACTGCAGGAACTTCAAACCGGCACTAGGAAACAGACTGAGAAAGCAGAGAAAAAGTGTCTCCTGCAACCCGTTCCCTTGGTTCTAGATGAACGAACGTCTCTCCACTTGCTCAGTTCTGAGAGATATGTGTGTGTGAAAGGGTTCCTTCACATAGCTTGTTGGGAACACAAAGTATCTTTTCTGTTGCAATCTCCATTCCATACATATATATGGGGAGGTACAAGCTCCAACTCGATTTTACAGTGAAAACTGCAGGAACTTCAAACCGGCACTAGGAAACAGACTGAGAAAGCAGAGAAAAATTGTGTCCTGCAACCCGTTCCTTTGTTCTAGATGAACGAACGTCTCTCCACTTGCTCAGTTCTGAGAGATAAGTGTGTGAGAAAGCCGTACTTCAACTTGCTTGTTGGGAACACAAAGTTTCTTTTCAGTTGCAAACTCCATTCCATACATATATATGGGGAGGTACTAGCTCCAACTCTGTTTTACAGTGAAAACTGCAGGAACTTCAAACCGGCACTAGGAAACAAACTGAGAATGCAGAGAAATAGTGTCTCCTACATCCCGTTCCCTTGGTGCTAGATGAACAAACGTCTCTGTACATGCTCAGTTCTGAGAGATATGTGTGTGTGAAAGGGTTCCTTCACATAGCTTGTTGGGAACACAAAGATTCTTTTCAGTTGCAAACTCAATTCCATACATATATATGCGGAGGTACAAGCTCCAACTCGGTTTTACAGTGAAAACTGCAGGAACTTCAAACCGGCACTAGGAAACAGACTGAGAAAGCAGAGAAAAAGTGTCTCCTGCAACCCGTTCCCTTGGTGCTAGATGAACGAACGTCTCGCCACTTGCTCAGTTCTGAGAGATAAGTGTGTGTGAAAGCCGTCCTTCACCTAGCTTGTTGGGAACACAAAGTTTCTTTTCAGTTTCAAACTCCATTCCATACTTATATATGGGGAGGTACTAGCTCCAACTCGGTTTTACAGTGAAAACTGCAGGAACTTCAAACCGGCACTAGGAAACAGACTGAGAATGCAGAGAAATAGTGTCTCCTACAACCCGTTCCCTTGGTGCTAGATCAACGAACGTCTCTGTACATGCTCAGTTCTGAGAGATAAGTGTGTGTGAAAGCCGTCCTTCACATAGCTTTTTGGGAACACAAAGTTTCTTTTCAGTTGCAAACTACATTCCATACTTATATATGGGGAGGAACAAGCTCCAACTCGGTTTTACAGTGAAAACTGCAGGAACTTAAAACCGGCACTACGAAACAGACTGAGAAAGCAGAGAAATAGTGTCTCCTGCAACCCGTTCCCTTGGTGCTAGATGAACGAACGTCTCTGTACCTGCTCAGTTCAGAGAGATAATTGTGTGTGAAAGCCGTTATACACCTAGCTTGTTGGGAACACAAAGTTTCTTTTCAGTTGCAAACTCCATTCCATACATATATACGGAAAGGAACTAGCTCCAACTCGGTTTTACAGTGAAAACTGCAGGAACTTCAAACCGGCACTAGGAAACAGACTGAGAAAGCAGAGAAAAATTGTCTCCTGCAACCCGTTCCCTTGGTGCTAGATGAACGAACGTCTCCACTTGCTCAGTTCTGAGAGATAAGTGTGTGTGAAAGCCGTCCTTCACCTAGCTTGTGGGAACACAAAGATTCTTTTCTGTTGCAAACCCCATTCCATACATATATATGGGGAGGTACTAGCTCCAACTCGGTTTTACTGTGAAAACTGCAGGAACTTCAAACCGGCACTAGGAAACAGACTGAGAATGCAGAGAAAAAGTGTCTCCTGCAACCCGTTCCCTTGGTGCTAGATGAACGAACGTCTCTGCACTTGCTCAGTTCCGAGAGGTAAGTGTGTGAGAAAGCCGTCCTTCACCTAGCTTGTTGGGAACACAAGGTTTCTTTTCAGTTGCAAACTCCATTCCATACATATAACTGGGTAGGTACTAGCTCCAACTCGGTTTTCCAGTGAAAACTACAGGAACTTCAAACCGGCACTAGGAAACAGACTGAGAATGCAGAGAAAAAGTGTCTCCTGCAAACCTTTCCCTCATTGCTAGATGAACGAACGTCTCTGTACCTGCTCAGTTCTGAGAGATAAGTGTGTGTGAAAGCCGTCCTTCACCTAGCTTGTTGGGAACACAAGGTATCTTTTCAGTTGCAAAATTCATTCCATATATATATATGGGGAGGTACAAGCTCCAACTCGGTTTTACAGTGAAAACTGCAGGAACTTCAAACCGGCACTAGGAAACAGACTGAGAAAGCAGAGAAAAATTGTCTCCTGCAACCCGTTCCCTTGGTGCTAGATGAACGAACGTCTCTCCACTTGCTCAGTTCTGAGAGATAAGTGTGTGAGAAAGCCGTCCTTCACCTAGCTTTTTGGGAACACAAAGTTTCTTTTCAGTTGCAAACTCCATTCCATACATATATATGGGGAGGTACAAGCTCCAACTCGGTTTTACAGTGAAAACTGCAGGAACTTCAAACCGGCACTAGGAAACAGACTGAGAAAGCAGAGAAAAATTGTCTCCTGCAACCCGTTCCCTTGGTTCTAGATGAACGAACGTCTCTCCACTTGCTCAGTTCTGAGAGATAAGTGTGTGTGAAAACCGTCCTTCACCAACTTGTTGGGAACACAAAGTATCTTTTCAGTTGCAATCTCCATTCCATACATATATATGGGGAGGTACTAGCTCCAAATCTGTTTTACAGTGAAAACTGCAGGAACTTCAAACCGGCACTAGGAAACAAACTGAGAAAGCAGAGAAAAAGTTTCTCCTGCAACCCGTTCCCTTGGTGCTAGATGAACGAACGTCTCCCCACTTGCTCAGTTCTGAGACATAAGTGTGTGTGAAAGCCGTCCTTCACCTAGCTTGTTGGGAACACAAAGATTCTTTTCTGTTGCAAACTCCATTCCATACATATATATGGGGAGGTACTAGCTCCAACTCGGTTTTACAGTGAAAACTGCAAGAACTTCAAACCGGCACTAGGAAACAGAATGAGAAAGCAGAGGAAAACTGTCCCCTGCAACCCGAACCCTTGGTGCTAGATGAACGAACGTCTCCACTTGCTCAGTTCTGAGAGATATGTGGGTTTGAAAGCCGTCCTTCACCTATCTTTTTGGGAACACAAAGATTCTTTTCTGTTGCAAACTCCATTCCATACATATATATGGGGAGGTACAAGCTCCAACTCGGTTTTACAGTGAAAACTGAAGGAACTTCAAACCGGCACTAGGAAACAGACTGAGAAAGCAGAGAAAAGTGTCTCCTGCAACCCGTTCCCTTGGTGCTAGATGAACGAACGTCTCGCCACTTGCTCAGTTCCGAGAGGTAAGTGTGTGTGAAAGCCGTCCTTCATCTAGATTGTTGGGAACACAAAGTTTCTTTCAGTTGCAAACTCCATTATATACATATATATGGGGAGGTACTAGCTCCAACTCGGTTTTACAGTGAAAACTGCAGGAACTTCAAACCGGCACTAGGAAACAGAATGAGAAAGCAGAGGAAAACTGTCCCCTGCAACCCAAACCCTTGGTGCTAGATGAACGAACGTCTCTCCACTTGCTCATTTCCGAGAGATAAGTGTGGGTGAAAGCCGTCCTTCACCTAGCTTGTTGGGAACACAAAGATTCTTTTCTGTTGCAAACTCCATTCCATACATATATATGGGGAGGTAGAAGCTCCAACTCGGTTTTACAGTGAAAACTGCAGGAACTTCAAACCGGCACTAGGAAACAGACTGAGAATGCAGAGAAAAAGTGTCTCCTGCAACCCGTTCCCTTGGTGCTAGATGAACGAACGTCTCTGCAGTTGCTCAGTTCCGAGATGTAAGTGTGTGTGAAAGCCGTCCTTCATCTAGCTTGTTGGGAACACAAAGATTCTTTTCTGTTGCAAACTCCATTCCTTACATATATATGGGGAGGTACAAGCTCCAACTCGGTTTTACAGTGAAAACTGCAGGAACTTCAAACCGGCACTAGAAAACAGAATGAGAAAGCAGAGAAAAATTGTCTCCTGCAACCCGTTCCCTTGGTGCTAGATGAACGAACGTCTCCACTTGCTCAGTTCTGAGAGATATGTGGGTTTGAAAGCCGTCCTTCACCTAGCTTGTTGGGAACACAAAGATTCTTTTCTGTTGCAAACTCCATTCCATACATATATATGGGGAGGTACTAGCTCCAACTCGGTTTTACAGTGAAAACTGCAGGAACTTCAAACCGGCACTAGGAAACAGACTGAGAAAGCAGAGAAAAAGTGTCTCCTGCAACCCGTTCCCTTGGTGCTAGATGAACGAACGTCTCTCCACTTGCTCAGTTCCGAGAGATAAGTATGGGTGAAAGCCGTCCTTCACCTATCTTTTTTGGAACACAAAGTTTCTTTTCAGTTGCAAACTCCATTCCATACATATATATGGGGAGGTACTAGCTCCAACTCGGTTTTACAGTGAAAATTGCAGGAACTTCAAACCGGCACTAGGAAACAGACTTAGAAAGCAGAGAAAAAGTGTCTCCTGCAACCCGAACACTTGGTGCTAGATGAACGAACGTCTCTCCACTTGCTCATTTCCGAGAGATAAGTGTGGGTGAAAGGCGGCCTTCACATATCTTTTTGGGAACACAAAGTTTCTTTTCAGTTGCAAACTCCATTCCATACATATATATGTGGAGGTACTAGCTCCAACTCGGTTTTACAGTGAAAATTGCAGGAACTTCAAACCGGCACTAGGAAACAGACTAAGAATGCAGAGAAAAAGTGTCTCCTGCAACCCGTTCCCTCGGTGCTAGATGAACGAAAGTCTCTGTACCTGCTCAGTTCTGAGAGATATGTGTGTGTGAAAGCCGTCCTTCAACTAGCTTGTTTGGAACACCAAGTTTCTTTTCAGTTGCAAAGTCCATTCCATACATATAAATGGGTAGGTACTAGCTCCAACTCGGTTTTACAGTGAAAACTGCAGGAACATCAAACCGGCACTTGGAAACAGACTGAGAATGCAGAGAAAAAGTGTCTCCTGCAACCCGTTCCCTCGGTGCTAGATGAACGAACGTCTCGCCACTTGCTCAGTTCCGAGAGATAAGTGTGTGTGAAAGCCGACCTTCACCTAGCTTGTTGGGAACACAAAGATTCTTTTCAGTTGCAAACTCCATTCCATACTTATATATGGGGAGGTACTAGCTCCAACTCGGTTTTACAGTGAAAACTGCAGGAACTTCAAACCGGCACTAGGAAACAGACTGAGAAAGCAGAGAAAAATTGTCTCCTACAACCCGTTCCCTTGGTGCTAGATGAATGAACGTCTCTGTACATGCTCAGTTCTGAGAGATAAGTGTGTGTGAAAGCAGTCCTTCACCTAGCTTGTTGGGAACACAAAGTGTCTTTTCAGTTGCAAACTCCATTCCATACATATATATGGGGAGGTACAAGCTCCAACTCGGTTTTACAGTGAAAACTGCAGGAACTTCAAACCGGCACAAGGAAACAGACTGAGAAAGCAGAGAAAAATTGTCTCCTGCAACCCGTTCCCTTGGTGCTAGATGAACGAACGTCTCTCCACTTGCTCAGTTCTGAGAGATAAGTGTGTGTGAAAACCGTCCTTCACCAACTTGTTGGGAACACAAAGTATCTTTTCTGTTGCAATCTCCATTCCATACATATATATGGGGAGGTACAAGCTCCAACTCGATTTTACAGTGAAAACTGCAGGAACTTCAAACCGGCACTAGGAAACAGACTGAGACAGCAGAGAAAAATTGTTTCCTGCCACGCGTTCCTTGGTTCTAGATGAACGAACGTCTCTCCACTTGCTCAGTTCTGAGAGATAAGTGTGTGTGAAAGCCGTACTTCAACTTGCTTGTTGGGAACACAAAGTTTCTTTTCAGTTGCAAACTCCATTCCATACATATATATGGGGAGGTACAAGCTCCAACTCGGTTTTACAGTGAAAACTGCAGGAACTTCAAACCGGCACTAGGAAACAGACTGAGAAAGCAGAGAAAAAGTGTCTCCTGCAACCCGTTCCCTTGGTTATAGGTGAACGAACGTCTCTCCACTTGCTCAGTTCTGAGAGATAAGTGTGTGTGAAAACCGTCCTTCACCAACTTGTTGGGAACACAAAGTATCTTTTCTGTTGCAATCTCCATTCCATACATATATATGGGGAGGTACAAGCTCCAACTCGAATTTACAGTGAAAACTTCAGGAAATTCAAACCGGCACTAGGAAACAGACTGAGAAAACAGAGAAAAATTGTGTCCTGCAACCCGTTCCTTGGTTCTAGATGAACGAACGTCTCTCCACTTGCTCAGTTCTGAGAGATAAGTGTGTGTGAAAGCCGTACTTCAACTTGCTTGTTGGGAACACAAAGTTTCTTTTCAGTTGCAAACTCCATTCCATACATATATATGGGGAGGTACAAGCTCCAACTCTGTTTTACAGTGAAAACTGCAGGAACTTCAAACCGGCACTAGGAAACAAACTGAGAAAGCAGAGAAAAAGTTTCTCCTGCAACCCGTTCCCTTGGTGCTAGATGAACGAACGTCTCTCCACTTGCTCAGTCCTGAGAGTTATGTGTGTGTGAAAGCGGTCCTTCACATAGCTTGTTGGGAACACAAAGATTCTTTTCAGTTGCAAACTCAATTCCATACATATATATGCGGAGGTACAAGCTCCAACTCGGTTTTACAGTGAAAACTGCAGGAACTTCAAACCGGCACTAGGAAACAGACTGAGAAAGCGGAGAAAAAAGTGTCTCCTGCAACCCGTTCCCTTGGTGCTAGATGAACGAACGTCTCGCCACTTGCTCAGTTCTGAGAGATAAGTGTGTGTGAAAGCCGTCCTTCACCTAACTTGTTGGGAACACAAAGTTTCTTTTCAGTTGCAAACTCCATTCCGTACATATATATGGGAGGTACAAGCTCCAACTCGGATTTACAGTGAAAACTGCAGGAACTTCAAACCGGCACTAGGAAACAGACTGAGAAAGCAGAGAAAAATTGTCTCCTGCAACCCGTTCCCTTGGTGCTAGATGAACGAAAGTCTCTCCACTTGCTCAGTTCTGAGAGATAAGTGTGTGAGAAAGCCGTCCTTCACCTAGCTTTTTGGGAACACAAAGTTTCTTTTCAGTTGCAAACTCCATTCCATACATATATATGGGGAGGTACAAGCTCCAACTCGGTTTTACAGTGAAAACTGCAGGAACTTCAAACCGGCATTAGGAAACAGACTGAGAAAGCAGAGAAAAAGTGTCTCCTGCAACCCGTTCCCTTGGTTATAGATGAACGAACGTCTCTCCACTTGCTAGTTCTGAGAGATAAGTGTGTGTGAAAACCGTCCTTCAACAACTTGTTGGGAACACAAAGTTTCTTTTCAGTTGCAAACTCCATTCCATACATATATATGGGGAGGTAATAGCTCCAACTCTGTTTTACAGTGAAAACTGCAGGAACTTCAAACCGGCACTAGGAAACAAACTGAGAAAGCAGAGAAAAAGTTTCTCCTGCAACCCGTTCCCTTGGTGCTAGATGAACGAACGTCTCTCCACTTGCTCAGTTCTGAGAGATATGTGTGTGTGAAAGCGGTCCTTCACATAGCTTGTTGGGAACACAAAGATTCTTTTCAGTTTCAAACTCAATTCCATACATATATATGCGGAGGTACAAGCTCCAACTCGGTTTTACAGTGAAAACTGCAGGAACTTCAAACCGGCACTAGGAAACAGACTGAGAAAGCAGAGAAAAAGTGTCTCCTGCAACCCGTTCCCTTGGTGCTAGATGAACGAACGTCTCGCCACTTGCTCAGTTCTGAGAGATAATTGTGTGTGAAAGCCGTTATACACCTAGCTTGTTGGGAACACAAAGTTTCTTTTCAGTTGCAAACTCCATTCCATACATATATACGGAAAGGAACTAGCTCCAACTCGGTTTTACAGTGAAAACTGCAGAACTTCATACCGGCACTAGAAATAGACTGAGAAAGCTGAGAAAAATTGACTCCTGCAACCCGTTCCCTTGGTGCTAGATGAACGAACGTCTCCACTTGCTCAGTTCTGAGAGATAAGTGTGTGTGAAAGCCGTCCTTCACCTAGCTTGTTGGGAACACAAAGATTCTTTTCTGTTGCAAACCCCATTCCATACCTATATATGGGGAGGTACTAGCTCCAACACGGTTTTACTGTGAAAACTGCAGGAACTTCAAACCGGCACTAGGAAACAGACTGAGAAAGCAGAGAAAAAGTGTCTCCTGCAACCCGTTCCCTTGGTGCTAGATGAACGAACGTCTCTGCACTTGCTCAGTTCCGAGAGGTAAGTGTGTGAGAAAGCCGTCCTTCAACTAGCTTGTTGGGAACACAAGGTTTCTTTTCAGTTGCAAACTCCATTCCATACATATAACTGGGTAGGTACTAGCTCCAACTCGGTATTCCAGTGAAAACTGCAGGAACTTCAAACCGGCACTAGGAAACAGACTGAGAATGCAGAGAAAAAGTGTCTCCTGCAAACCTTTCCCTCGGTGCTAGATGAACGAACGTCTCTGTACCTGCTCAGTTCTGAGAGATAAGTGTGTGTGAAAGCCGTCCTTCACCTAGCTTGTTGGGAACACAAGGTTTCTTTTCAGTTGCAAAATCCATTCCATATATATATATGGGGAGGTACAAGCTCCAACTCGGTTTTACAGTGAAAACTGCAGGAACTTCAAACCGGCACTAGGAAAAAGACTGAGAAAGCAGAGAAAAATTGTCTCCTGCAACCCGTTCCCTTTGTGCTAGATGAACGAACGTCTCTCCACTTGCTCAGTTCTGAGAGATAAGTGTGTGAGAAAGCCGTCCTTCACCTAGCTTTTTGGGAACACAAAGTTTCTTTTCAGTAGCAAACTCCATTCCATACATTTATATGGGGAGGTACAAGCTCCATCTCGGTTTTACAGTGAAAACTGCAGGAACTTCAAACCGGCACTAGGAAACAGACTGAGAAAGCAGAGAAAAAGTGTCTCCTGCAACCCGTTCCCTTGGTTCTAGATGAACGAACGTCTCTCCACTTGCTCAGTTCTGAGAGATAAGTGTGTGTGAAAACCGTCCTTCACCAACTTGTTGGGAACACAAAGTATCTTTTCTGTTGCAATCTCCATTCCATACATATATATGGGGAGGTACAAGCTCCAACTCGATTTTACAGTGAAAACTGCAGGAAATTCAAACCGGCACTAGGAAACAGACTGAGAAAGCAGAGAAAAATTGTGTCCTGCAACCCGTTCCTTTGTTCTAGATGAACGAACGTCTCTCCACTTGCTCAGTTCTGAGAGATAAGTGTGTGAGAAAGCCGTACTTCAACTTGCTTGTTGGGAACACAAAGTTTCTTTTCAGTTGCAAACTCCATTCCATACATATATATGGGGAGGTACTAGCTCCAACTCTGTTTTACAGTGAAAACTGCAGGAACTTCAAACCGGCACTAGGAAACAAACTGAGAAAGCAGAGAAAAAGTTTCTCCTGCAACCCGTTCCCTTGGTGCTAGATGAACAAACGTCTCTCCACTTGCTCAGTTCTGAGAGATATATGTGTGTGAAAGGGTTCCTTCACATAGCTTGTTGGGAACACAAAGATTCTTTTCAGTTGCAAACTCAATTCCATACATATATATGCGGAGGTACAAGCTCCAACTCGGTTTTACAGTGAAAACTGCAGGAACTTCAAACCGGCACTAGGAAACAGACTGAGAAAGCAGAGAAAAAGTGTCTCCTGCAACCCGTTCCCTTGGTGCTAGATGAACGAAAGTCTCGCCACTTGCTCAGTTCTGAGAGATAAGTGTGTGTGAAAGCCGTCCTTCACCTAGCTTGTTGGGAACACAAAGTTTCTTTTCAGTTTCAAACTCCATTCCATACTTATATATGGGGAGGTACTAGCTCCAACTCGGTTTTACAGTGAAAACTGCAGGAACTTCAAACCGGCACTAGGAAACAGACTGAGAATGCAGAGAAATAGTGTCTCCTACAACCCGTTCCCTTGGTGCTAGATCAACGAACGTCTCTGTACATGCTCAGGTCTGAGAGATAAGTGTGTGTGAAAGCCGTCCTTCACATAGCTTTTTGGGAACACAAAGTTTCTTTTCAGTTGCAAACTACATTCCATACTTATATATGGGGAGGAACAAGCTCCAACTCGGTTTTACAGTGAAAACTGCAGGAACTTAAAACCGGCACTACGAAACAGACTGAGAAAGCAGAGAAATAGTGTCTCCTGCAACCCGTTCCCTTGGTGCTAGATGAACGAACGTCTCTGTACCGGCTCAGTTCAGAGAGATAATTGTGTGTGAAAGCCGTTATACACCTAGCTTGTTGGGAACACAAAGTTTCTTTTCAGTTGCAAACTCCATTCCATACATATATACGGAAAGGAACTAGCTCCAACTCGGTTTTACAGTGAAAACTGCAGGAACTTCAAACCGGCACTAGAAATAGACTGAGAAAGCTGAGAAAAATTGTCTCCTGCAACCCGTTCCCTTGGTGCTAGATGAACGAACGTCTCCACTTGCTCAGTTCTGAGAGATAAGTGTGTGTGAAAGCCGTCCTTCACCTAGCTTGTTGGGAACACAAAGATTCTTTTCTGTTGCAACCCCATTCCATACATATATATGGGGAGGTACTAGCTAAAACTCGGTTTTACTGTGAAAACTGCAGGAACTTCAAACCGGCACTAGGAAACAGACTGAGAATGCAGAGAAAAAGTGTCTCCTGCAACCCGTTCCCTTGGTGCTAGATGAACGAACGTCTCTGCACTTGCTCAGTTCCGAGAGTTAAGTGTGTGAGAAAGCCGTCCTTCACCTAGCTTGTTGGGAACACAAGGTTTCTTTTCAGTTGCAAACTCCATTCCATACATATAACTGGGTAGGTACTAGCTCCAACTCGGTTTTCCAGTGAAAACTACAGGAACTTCAAACCGGCACTAGGAAACAGACTGAGAATGCAGAGAAAAAGTGTCTCCTGCAAACCTTTCCCTCGGTGCTAGATGAACGAACGTCTCTGTACCTGCTCAGTTCTGAGAGATAAGTGTGTGTGAAAGCCGTCCTTCAACTAGCTTGTTGGGAACACAAGGTTTCTTTTCAGTTGCAAAATCCATTCCATATATATATATGGGGAGGTACAAGCTCCAACTCGGTTTTACAGTGAAAACTGCAGGAACTTCAAACCGGCACTAGGAAACAGACTGAGAAAGCAGAGAAAAATTGTCTCCTGCAACCCGTTCCCTTGGTGCTAGATGAACGAACGTCTCTCCACTTGCTCAGTTCTGAGAGATAAGTGTGTGAGAAAGCCGTCCTTCACCTAGCTTTTTGGGAACACAAAGTTTCTTTTCAGTTGCAAACTCCATTCCATACATATATATGGGGAGGTACAAGCTCCAACTCGGTTTTACAGTGAAAACTGCAGGAACTTCAAACCGGCACTAGGAAACAGACTGAGAAAGCAGAGAAAAAGTGTCTCCTGCAACCCGTTCCCTTGGTTCTAGATGAACGAACGTCTCTCCACTTGCTCAGTTCTGAGAGATAAGTGTGTGTGAAAACCGTCCTTCACCAACTTGTTGGGAACACAAAGTATCTTTTCAGTTGCAATCTCCATTCCATACATATATATGGGGAGGTACTAGCTCCAACTCTGTTTTACAGTGAAAACTGCAGGAACTTCAAACCGGCACTAGGAAACAAACTGAGAAAGCAGAGAAAAAGTTTCTCCTGCAACCCGTTCCCTTGGTGCTAGATGAACGAACGTCTCCCCACTTGCTCAGTTCTGAGACATAAGTGTGTGTGAAAGCCGTCCTTCACCTAGCTTGTTGGGAACACAAAGATTCTTTTCTGTTGCAAACTCCATTCCATACATATATATGGGGAGGTACTAGCTCCAACTCGGTTTTACAGAGAAAACTGCAGGAACTTCAAACCGGCACTAGAAATAGACTGAGAAAGCAGAGAAAAATTGCCCTCTGCAACCCGTTCCCTTGGTGCTAGATGAACGAACGTCTCCACTTGCTCAGTTCTGAGAGATATGTGGGTTTGAAAGCCGTCCTTCACCTAGCTTGTTGGGAACACAAAGATTCTTTTCTGTTGCAAACTCCATTCCATACATATATATGGGGAGGTACAAGCTCCAACTCGGTTTTACAGTGAAAACTGCAGGAACTTCAAACCGGCACTAGGAAACAGACTGAGAATGCAGAGAAAAACTGTCTCCTGCAACCCGTTCCCTTGGTGCTAGATGAACGAACGTCTCTGCACTTGCTCAGTTCCGAGAGGTAAGTGTGTGTGAAAGCCGTCCTTCATCTAGATTGTTGGGAACACAAAGTTTCTTTCAGTTGCAAACTCCATTATATACATATATATGGGGAGGTACTAGCTCCAACTCGGTTTTACAGTGAAAACTGCAAGAACTTCAAACCGGCACTAGGAAACAGAATGAGAAAGCAGAGGAAAACTGTCCCCTGCAACCCGAACCCTTGGTGCTAGATGAACGAACGTCTCTCCACTTGCTCATTTCCGAGAGATAAGTGTGGGTGAAAGCCGTCCTTCACCTATCTTTTTGGGATCACAAAGTTTCTTTTCAGTTGCAAACTCCATTCCATACATATATATGGGGAGGTACTAGCTCCAACTCGGTTTTACAGTGAAAACTGAAGGAACTTCAAACCGGCACTAGGAAACAGACTGAGAAAGCAGAGAAAAGTGTCTCCTGCAACCCGTTCCCTTGGTGCTAGATGAACGAACGTCTCGCCACTTGCTCAGTTCTGAGAGATAAGTGTGTGTGAAAGCCGTCCTTCACCTAGCTTGTTGGGAACACAAAGATTCTTTTCTGTTGCAAACTCCATTCCATACATATATATGGGGAGGTACAAGCTCCAACTCGGTTTTACAGTGAAAACTGCAGGAACTTCAAACCGGCACTAGAAATAGACTGAGAAAGCAGAGAAAAATTGTCTCCTGCAACCCGTTCCCTTGGTGCTAGATGAACGAACGTCTCCACTTGCTCAGTTCTGAGAGATATGTGGGTTTGAAAGCCGTCCTTCACCTAGCTTGTTGGGAACACAAAGATTCTTTTCTGTTGCAAACTCCATTCCATACATATATATGGGGAGGTAGAAGCTCCAACTCGGTTTTACAGTGAAAACTGCAGGAACTTCAAACCGGCACTAGGAAACAGACTGAGAATGCAGAGAAAAAGTGTCTCCTGCAACCCGTTCCCTTGGTGCTAGATGAACGAACGTCTCTGCAGTTGCTCAGTTCCGAGATGTAAGTGTGTGTGAAAGCCGTCCTTCATCTAGCTTGTTGGGAACACAAAGTTTCTTTTCAGTTGCAAACTCCATTCCATACATATATATGGGGAGGTACTAGCTCCAACTCGGTTTTACAGTGAAAACTGCAAGAACTTCAAATCGGCACTAGGAAACAGAATGAGAAAGCAGAGGAAAACTGTCCCCTGCAACCCGAACACTTGGTGCTAGATGAACGAACGTCTCTCCACTTGCTCATTTCCGAGAGATAAGTGTGGGTGAAAGCCGTCCTTCACTTATCTTTTTGGGAACACAAAGTTTCTTTTCAGTTGCAAACTCCATTCCATACATATATATGGGGAGGTACTAGCTCCAACTCGGTTTTACAGTGAAAATTGCAGGAACTTCAAACCGGCACTAGGAAACAGACTGAGAAAGCAGAGAAAAAGTGTCTCCTGCAACCCGTTCCCTTGGTGCTAGATGAACGAACGTCTCTCCACTTGCTCAGTTCCGAGAGATAAGTATGGGTGAAAGCCGTCCTTCACCTATCTTTTTTGGAACACAAAGTTTCTTTTCAGTTGCAAACTCCATTCCATACATATATATGGGGAGGTACTAGCTCCAACTCGGTTTTACAGTGAAAATTGCAGGAACTTCAAACCGGCACTAGGAAACAGACTGAGAAAGCAGAGAAAAAGTGTCTCCTGCAACCCGTTCCCTTGGTGCTAGATGAACGACCGTCTCGCCACTTGCTCAGTTCCGAGAGATAAGTGTGGGTGAAAGGCGTCCTTCACATATCTTTTTGGGAACACAAAGTTTCTTTTCAGTTGCAAACTCCATTCCATACATATATATGTGGAGGTACTAGCTCCAACTCGGTTTTACAGTGAAAATTGCAGGAACTTCAAACCGGCACTAGGAAACAGACTAAGAATGCAGAGAAAAAGTGTCTCCTGCAACCCGTTCCCTCGGTGCTAGATGAACGAAAGTCTCTGTACCTGCTCAGTTCTGAGTGATATGTGTGTGTGAAAGCCGTCCTTCACCTAGCTTGTTTGGAACACAAAGTTTCTTTTCAGTTGCAAAGTCCATTCCATACATATAAATGGGTAGGTACTAGCTCCAACTCGGTTTTACAGTGAAAACTGCAGGAACTTCAAACCGGCACTTGGAAACAGACTGAGAATGCAGAGAAAAAGTGTCTCCTGCAACCCGTTCCCTCGGTGCTAGATGAACGAACGTCTCGCCACTTGCTCAGTTCTGAGAGATAAGTGTGTGTGAAAGCCGACCTTCACCTAGCTTGTTGGGAACACAAAGATTCTTTTCAGTTGCAAACTCCATTCCATACTTATATATGGGGAGGTACTAGCTCCAACTCGGTTTTACAGTGAAAACTGCAGGAACTTCAAACCGGCACTAGGAAACAGACTGAGAAAGCAGAGAAAAATTGTCTCCTACAACCCGTTCCCTTGGTGCTAGATGAATGAACGTCTCTGTACATGCTCAGTTCTGAGAGATAAGTGTGTGTGAAAGCAGTCCTTCACCTAGCTTGTTGGGAACACAAAGTGTCTTTTCAGTTGCAAACTCCATTCCATACATATATATGGGGAGGTACTAGCTCCAACTCGGTTTTACAGTGAAAATTGCAGGAACTTCAAACCGGCACTAGGAAACAGACTGAGAAAGCAGAGAAAAAGTGTCTCCTGCAACCCGTTCCCTTGGTGCTAGATGAACGAATGTCTCTCCACTTGCTCAGTTCCGAGAGATAAGTATGGGTGAAAGCCGTCCTTCACCTATCTTTTTTGGAACACAAAGTTTCTTTTCAGTTGCAAACTCCATTCCATACATATATATGGGGAGGTACTAGCTCCAACTCGGTTTTACAGTGAAAATTGCAGGAACTTCAAACCGGCACTAGGAAACAGACTGAGAAAGCAGAGAAAAAGTGTCTCCTGCATCCCGTTCCCTTGGTGCTAGATGAACGACCGTCTCGCCACTTGCTCAGTTCCGAGAGATAAGTGTGGGTGAAAGGCGTCCTTCACATATCTTTTTGGGAACACAAAGTTTCTTTTCAGTTGCAAACTCCATTCCATACATATATATGGGGAGGTACTAGCTCCAACTCGGTTTTACAGTGAAAATTGCAGGAACTTCAAACCGGCACTAGGAAACAGACTAAGAATGCAGAGAAAAAGTGTCTCCTGCAACCCGTTCCCTCGGTGCTAGATGAACGAAAGTCTCTGTACCTGCTCAGTTCTGAGAGATATGTGTGTGTGAAAGCCGTCCTTCACCTAGCTTGTTTGGAACACAAAGTTTCTTTTCAGTTGCAAACTCCATTCCATACATATAAATGGGTAGGTACTAGCTCCAACTCGGTTTTACAGTGAAAACTGCAGGAACTTCAAACCGGCACTTGGAAACAGACTGAGAATGCAGAGAAAAAGTGTCTCCTGCACCCGTTCCCTCGGTGCTAGATGAACGAACGTCTCGCCACTTGCTCAGTTCTGAGAGATAAGTGTGTGTGAAAGCCGACCTTCATCTAGCTTGTTGGGAACACAAAGATTCTTTTCAGTTGCAAACTCCATTCCATACTTATATATGGGGAGGTACTAGCTCCAACTCGGTTTTACAGTGAAAACTGCAGGAACTTCAAACCGGCACTAGGAAACAGACTGAGAAAGCAGAGAAAAATTGTCTCCTACAACCCGTTCCCTTGGTGCTAGATGAATGAACGTCTCTGTACATGCTCAGTTCTGAGAGATAATGTGTGTGAAAGCAGTCCTTCACCTAGCTTGTTGGGAACACAAAGTGTCTTTTCAGTTGCAAACTCCATTCCATACATATATATGGGGAGGAACAAGCTCCAACTCGGTTTTACAGTGAAAACTGCAGGAACTTAAAACCGGCACTACGAAACAGACTGAGAAAGCAGAGAAATAGTGTCTCCTGCAACCCGTTCCCTTTGTGCTAGATGAACGAACGTCTCTCCACTTGCTCATTTCTGAGAGATAAGTGTGTGTGAAAGCCGTCCTTCACCTAGCTTGTTGGGAACACAAACTTTCTTTTCAGTTGCAAACTCCATTCCATACATATATATGGGGAGGTACTAGCTCCAACTCGGTTTTACAGTGAAAACTGAAGGAACTTCAAACCGTCACTAGGAAACAGACTGAGAAAGCAGAGAAAAGTGTCTCCTGCAACCCGTTCCCTTGGTGCTAGATGAACGAACGTCTCGCCACTTGATCAGTTCTGAGAGATAAGAGTGTGTGAAAGCCGTCCTTCACCTAGCTTTTTGGGAACACAAAGTTTCTTTTCTGTTGCAAACTCCATTCCATACATATATATGGGGAGGTACTAGCTGCAACTCGGTTTTACAGTGAAAACTGCAGGAACTTCAAACCGGCACTAGAAATAGACTGAGAAAGCAGAGAAAAATTGTCTCCTGCAACCCGTACCCTTGGTGCTAGATGAACGAACGTCTCCACTTGCTCAGTTCTGAGAGATATGTGGGTTTGAAAGCCGTCCTTCACCTAGCTTGTTGGGAACACATAGATTCTTTTCTGTTGCAAACTCCATTCCATACATATATATGGGGAGGTACAAGCTCCAACTCGGTTTTACAGTGAAAACTGCAGGAACTTCAAACCGGCACTAGGAACCAGACTGAGAATGCAGAGAAAAAGTGTCTCCTGCAACCCGTTCCCTCGGTGCTAGATGAACGAACGTCTCGCCACTTGCTCAGTTCTGAGAGATAAGTGTGTGTGAAAGCCGACCTTCACCTAGCTTGTTGGGAACACAAAGATTCTTTTCAGTTGCAAACTCCATTCCATACTTATATATGGGGAGGTACTAGCTCCAACTCGGTTTTACAGTGAAAACTGCAGGAACTTCAAACCGGCACTAGGAAACAGACTGAGAAAGCAGAGAAAAAGTGTCTCCTGCAACCCGTTCCCTTGGTTCTAGATGAACGAACGTCTCTCCACTTGCTCAGTTCTGAGAGATAAGTGTGTGTGAAAACCGTCCTTCACCAACTTGTTGGGAACACAAAGTATCTTTTCTGTTGCAATCTCCATTCCATACATATATATGGGGAGGTACTAGCTCCAAGTCTGTTTTACAGTGAAAACTGCAGGAACTTCAAACCGGCACTAGGAAACAAACTGAGAAAGCAGAGAAAAAGTTTCTCCTGCAACCCGTTCCCTTGGTGCTAGATGAACGAACGTCTCCCCACTTGCTCAGTTCTGAGACATAATTGTGTGTGAAAGCCGTCCTTCACCTAGCTTGTTGGGAACACAAAGTTTCTTTTCATTTGCAAACTCCATTCCATACATATATATCGGGAGTTACTAGCTCCAACTCGGTTTTACAGTGAAAACTGAAGGATCTTTAAACCGGCACTAGGAAACACACTGAGGAAGCAGAGAAAAGTGTCTCCTGCAACGCGTTCCCTTGGTGCTAGATGAACGAACGTCTCTCCACTTGCTCAGTTCTGAGAGATATGTGTGTGTGAAAGCGGTCCTTCACCTCGCTTGTTGGGAACACAAAGTTTCTTTTCAGTTGCAAACTCAATTCAATACATATATATGCGGAGGTACTAGCTCCAACTCGGTTTCACAGTGAAAACTGCAGGAACTTCAAACCGGCACTAGGAAACAGACTGAGAAAGCAGAGAAAAATTGTGTCCTGCAACCCGTTCCTTGGTTCTAGATGAACGAACGTCTCTCCACTTGCTCAGTTCTGAGAGATAAGTGTGTGTGAAAGCCGTACTTCAACTTGCTTGTTGGGAACACAAAGTTTCTTTTCAGTTGCAAACTCCATTCCATACATATATATGGGGAGGTACTAGCTCCAACTCTGTTTTACAGTGAAAACTGCAGGAACTTCAAACCGGCACTAGGAAACAAACTGAGAAAGCAGAGAAAAAGTTTCTCCTGCAACCCGTTCCCTTGGTGCTAGATGAACAAACGTCTCTCCAGTTGCTCAGTTCTGAGAGATATGTGTGTGTGAAAGCGGTCCTTCACATAGCTTGTTGGGAACACAAAGATTCTTTTCAGTTGCAAACTCAATTCCATACATATATATGCGGAGGTACAAGCTCCAACTCGGTTTTACAGTGAAAACTGCAGGAACTTCAAACCGGCACTGGGAAACAGACTGAGAAAGCAGAGAAAAAGTGTCTCCTGCAACCCGTTCCCTTGGTGCTAGATGAACGAACGTCTCTCCACTTGCTCAGTTCTGAGAGATAAGTGTGTGTGAAAGCCGTCCTTCACCTAGCTTGTTAGGAACACAAAGTTTCTTTTCAGTTTCAAACTCCATTCCATACTTATATATGGGGAGGTACTAGCTCCAACTCGGTTTTACAGTGAAAACTGCAGGAACTTCAAACCGGCACTAGGAAACAGACTGAGAATGCAGAGAAAAAGTGTCTCCTACAACCCGTTCCATTGGTGCTAGGTTAACGAACGTCTCTGTACATGCTCAGGTCTGAGAGATAAGTGTGTGTGAAAGCCGTCCTTCACCTAGCTTTTTGGGAACACAAAGTTTCTTTTCAGTTGCAAACTCCATTCCATACATATATATGGGGAGTTACTAGCTCCAACTCGGTTTTACAGTGAAAACTGAAGGATCTTTAAACCGGCACTAGGAAACAGACTGAGAAAGCAGAGAAAAGTGTCTCCTGCAACCCGTTCCCTTGGTTCTAGATGAACGAACGTCTCTCCACTTGCTCAGTTCTGAGAGATATGTGTGTGTGAAAGCGGTCCTTCACCTCGCTTGTTGGGAACACAAAGTTTCTTTTCAGTTGCAAACTCAATTCAATACATATATATGCGGAGGTACTAGCTCCAACTCGGTTTCACAGTGAAAACTGCAGGAACTTCAAACCGGCACTAGGAAACAGACTGAGAAAGCAGAGAAAAAGTGTCTCCTGCAACCCGTTCCCTTGGTGCTAGATGAACGAACGTCTCGCCACTTGCTCAGTTCTGAGAGATAAGTGTGTGTGAAAGCCGACCTTCACCTAGCTTGTTGGGAACACAAAGATTCTTTTCAGTTGCAAACTCCATTCCATACTTATATATGGGGAGGTACTAGCTCCAACTCGATTTTACAGTGAAAACTGCAGGAACTTCAAACCGGCACTAGGAAACAGACTGAGAAAGCAGAGAAAAATTGTCTCCTACAACCCGTTCACTTGGTGCTAGATGAACGAACGTCTCTGTACATGCTCAGTTCTGAGAGATAAGTGTGTGTGAAAGCAGTCCTTCACCTAGCTTGTTGGGAACACAAAGTTTCTTTTCAGTTGCAAACTCAATTCCATACATATATATGGGGAGGAACAAGCTCCAACTCGATTTTACAGTGAAAACTGCAGGAACTTAAAACCGGCACTACGAAACAGAATGAGAAAGCAGAGAAATAGTGTCTCCTGCAACCCGTTCCCTTGGTGCTAGATGAACGAAAGTCTCTCCACTTGCTCAGTTTTGAGAGATAAGTGTGTGTGAAAGCCGTCCTTCACCTAGCTTGTTGGGAACACAAACTTTCTTTTCTGTTGCAAACTCCATTCCATACATATATATGGGGAGGTACTAGCTCCAACTCGGTTTTACAGTGAAAACTGCAGGAACTTCAAACCGGCACTAGAAATAGACTGAGAAAGCAGAGAAAAATTGCCTCCTGCAACCCGTTCCCTTGGTGCTAGATGAACGAACGTCTCCACTTGCTCAGTTCTGAGAGATATGTGGGTTTGAAAGCCGTCCTTCACCTAGCTTGTTGGGAACACAAAGATTCTTTTCTGTTGCAAACTCCATTCCATACATATATATGGGGAGGTACAAGCTCCAACTCGGTTTTACAGTGAAAACTGCAGGAACTTCAAACCGGCACTAGGAAACAGACTGAGAATGCAGAGAAAAAGTGTCTCCTGCAACCCGTTCCCTTGGTGCTAGATGAACGAACGTCTCTGCACTTGCTCAGTTCAGAGAGGTAAGTGTGTGTGAAAGCCGTCCTTCATCTAGATTGTTGGGAACACAAAGTTTCTTTTCAGTTGCAAACTCCATTCCATACATATATATGGGGAGGTACTAGCTCCAACTCGGTTTTACAGTGAAAAGTGCAAGAACTTCAAACCGGCACTAGGAAACAGAATGAGAAAGCAGAGGAAAACTGTCCCCTGCCACCCGAACCCTTGGTGCTAGATGAACGAACGTCTCTCCACTTGCTCATTTCCGAGAGATAAGTGTGGGTGAAAGCCGTCCTTCACCTATCTTTTTGGGAACACAAAGTTTCTTTTCAGTTGCAAACTCCATTCCATACATATATATGGGGAGGTAGAAGCTCCAACTCGGTTTTACAGTGAAAACTGCAGGAACTTCAAACCGGCACTAGGAAACAGACTGAGAATGCAGAGAAAAAGTGTCTCCTGCAACCCGTTCCCTTGGTGCTAGATGAACGAACGTCTCTGCAGTTGCTCAGTTCCGAGATGTAAGTGTGTGTGAAAGCCGTCCTTCAACTAGCTTGTTGGGAACACAAAGATTCTTTTCTGTTGCAAACTCCATTCCATACATATATATGGGGAGGTACTAGCTCCAACTCGGTTTTACAGTGAAAACTGCAGGAACTTCAAACCGGCACTAGAAATAGACTGAGAAAACAGAGAAAAATTGTCTCCTGCAACCCGTTCCCTTGGTGCTAGATGAACGAACGTCTCCACTTGCTCAGTTCTGAGAGATATGTGGGTTTGAAAGCCGTCCTTCACCTAGCTTGTTGGGAACACAAAGATTCTTTTCTGTTGCAAACTCCATTCCATACATA
Organism: Camelus dromedarius; assembly: GCF_036321535.1. NCBI lineage: Eukaryota > Metazoa > Chordata > Mammalia > Artiodactyla > Camelidae > Camelus > Camelus dromedarius. Next base: position 33,440,045 of record NC_087458.1, on the reverse strand, counting down.
TATATGGGGAGGTAGAAGCTCCAACTCGGTTTTACAGTGAAAACTGCAGGAACTTCAAACCGGCACTACGAAACAGACTGAGAATGCAGAGAAAAAGTGTCTCCTGCAACCCGTTCCCTTGGTGCTAGATGAACGAACGTCTCTGCAGTTGCTCAGTTCCGAGATGTAAGTGTGTGTGAAAGCCGTCCTTCATCTATCTTGTTGGGAACACAAAGTTTCTTTTCAGTTGCAAACTCCATTCCATACATATATATGGGGAGGTACTAGCTCCAACTCGGTTTTACAGTGAAAACTGCAAGAACTTCAAATCGGCACTAGGAAACAGAATGAGAAAGCAGAGGAAAACTGTCCCCTGCAACCCGAACCCTTGGTGCTAGATGAACGAACGTCTCTCCACTTGCTCATTTCCGAGAGATAAGTGTGGGTGAAAGCCGTCCTTCACCTATCTTTTTGGGAACACAAAGTTTCTTTTCAGTTGCAAACTCCATTCCATACATATATATGGGGAGGTACTAGCTCCAACTCGGTTTTACAGTGAAAATTGCAGGAACTTCAAACCGGCACTAGGAAACAGACTGAGAAAGCAGAGAAAAAGTGTCTCCTGCAACCCGTTCCCTTGGTGCTAGATGAACGAACGTCTCTCCACTTGCTAAGTTCCGAGAGATAAGTATGGGTGAAAGCCGTCCTTCACCTATCTTTTTTGGAACACAAAGTTTCTTTTCAGTTGCAAACTCCATTCCATACATATATATGGGGAGGTACTAGCTCCAACTCGGTTTTACAGTGAAAATTGCAGGAACTTCAAACCGGCACTAGGAAACAGACTAAGAATGCAGAGAAAAAGTGTCTCCTGCAACCCGTTCCCTCGGTGCTAGATGAACGAAAGTCTCTGTACCTGCTCAGTTCTGAGAGATATGTGTGTGTGAAAGCCGTCCTTCACCTAGCTTGTTTGGAACACAAAGTTTCTTTTCAGTTGCAAACTCCATTCCATACATATAAGTGGGTAGGTACTAGCTCCAACTCGGTTTTACAGTGAAAACTGCAGGAACTTCAAACCGGCACTTGGAAACAGACTGAGAATGCAGAGAAAAAGTGTCTCCTGCAACCCGTTCCCTCGGTGCTAGATGAACGAACGTCTCGCCACTTGCTCAGTTCTGAGAGATAAGTGTGTGTGAAAGCCGACCTTCATCTAGCTTGTTGGGAACACAAAGATTCTTTTCAGTTGCAAACTCCATTCCATACTTATATATGGGGAGGTACTAGCTCCAACTCGATTTTACAGTGAAAACTGCAGGAACTTCAAACCGGCACTAGGAAACAGACTGAGAAAGCAGAGAAAAATTGTCTCCTACATCCCGTTCCCTTGGTGCTAGATGAATGAACGTCTCTGTACATGCTCAGTTCTGAGAGATAAGAGTGTGTGAAAGCAGTCCTTCACCTAGCTTGTTGGGAACACAAAGTGTCTTTTCAGTTGCAAACTCCATTCCATACATATATATGGGGAGGAACAAGCTCCAACTCGGTTTTACAGTGAAAACTGCAGGAACTTAAAACCGGCACTACGAAACAGACTGAGAAAGCAGAGAAATAGTGTCTCCTGCAACCCGTTCCCTTGGTGCTAGATGAACGAACGTCTCTCCACTTGCTCATTTCTGAGAGATAAGTGTGTGTGAAAGCCGTCCTTCACCTAGCTTGTTGGGAACACAAACTTTCTTTTCAGTTGCAAACTCCATTCCATACATATATATGGGGAGGTACTAGCTCCAACTCGGTTTTACAGTGAAAACTGAAGGAACTTCAAACCGTCACTAGGAAACAGACTGAGAAAGCAGAGAAAAGTGTCTCCTGCAACCCGTTCCCTTGGTGCTAGATGAACGAACGTCTCGCCACTTGATCAGTTCTGAGAGATAAGAGTGTGTGAAAGCCGTCCTTCACCTAGCTTTTTGGGAACACAAAGTTTCTTTTCTGTTGCAAACTCCATTCCATACATATATATGGGGAGGTACTAGCTGCAACTCGGTTTTACAGTGAAAACTGCAGGAACTTCAAACCGGCACTAGAAATAGACTGAGAAAGCAGAGAAAAATTGTCTCCTGCAACCCGTTCCCTTGGTGCTAGATGAACGAACGTCTCCACTTGCTCAGTTCTGAGAGATATGTGGGTTTGAAAGCCGTCCTTCACCTAGCTTGTTGGGAACACATAGATTCTTTTCTGTTGCAAACTCCATTCCATACATATATATGGGGAGGTACAAGCTCCAACTCGGTTTTACAGTGAAAACTGCAGGAACTTCAAACCGGCACTAGGAACCAGACTGAGAATGCAGAGAAAAAGTGTCTCCTGCAACCCGTTCCCTCGGTGCTAGATGAACGAACGTCTCGCCACTTGCTCAGTTCTGAGAGATAAGTGTGTGTGAAAGCCGACCTTCACCTAGCTTGTTGGGAACACAAAGATTCTTTTCAGTTGCAAACTCCATTCCATACTTATATATGGGGAGGTACTAGCTCCAACTCGGTTTTACAGTGAAAACTGCAGGAACTTCAAACCGGCACTAGGAAACAGACTGAGAAAGCAGAGAAAAAGTGTCTCCTGCAACCCGTTCCCTTGGTTCTAGATGAACGAACGTCTCCCCACTTGCTCAGTTCTGAGAGATAAGTGTGTGTGAAAACCGTCCTTCACCAACTTGTTGGGAACACAAAGTATCTTTTCTGTTGCAATCTCCATTCCATACATATATATGGGGAGGTACTAGCTCCAAGTCTGTTTTACAGTGAAAACTGCAGGAACTTCAAACCGGCACTAGGAAACAAACTGAGAAAGCAGAGAAAAAGTTTCTCCTGCAACCCGTTCCCTTGGTGCTAGATGAACGAACGTCTCCCCACTTGCTCAGTTCTGAGACATAATTGTGTGTGAAAGCCGTCCTTCACCTAGCTTGTTGGGAACACAAAGTTTCTTTTCATTTGCAAACTCCATTCCATACATATATATGGGGAGTTACTAGCTCCAACTCGGTTTTACAGTGAAAACTGAAGGATCTTTAAACCGGCACTAGGAAACAGACTGAGGAAGCAGAGAAAAATTGTCTCCTACAAACCGTTCCCTTGGTGCTAGATGAACGAACGTCTCTCTACATGCTCAGTTCTGAGAGATAAGTGTGTGTGAAAGCAGTCCTTCACCTAGCTTGTTGGGAACACAAAGTTACTTTTCAGTTGCAAACTCCATTCCATACATATATATGGGGAGGTACTAGCTCCAACTCGGTTTTACAGTGAAAACTGAAGGAACTTCAAACCGGCACTAGGAAACAGACTGAGAAAGCAGAGAAAAGTGTCTCCTGCAAACCGTTCCCTTGGTGCTAGATGAACGAACGTCTCGCCACTTGCTCAGTTCTGAGAGATAAGTGTGTGTGAAAGCCGACCTTCACCTAGCTTGTTGGGAACACAAAGATTCTTTTCAGTTGCAAACTCCATTCCATACTTATATATGGGGAGGTACTAGCTCCAACTCGGTTTTACAGTGAAAACTGCAGGAACTTCAAACCGGCACTAGGAAACAGACTGAGAAAGCAGAGAAAAATTGTCTCCTACAACCCGTTCCCTTGGTGCTAGATGAACGAACGTCTCTGTACATGCTCAGTTCTGAGAGATAAGTGTGTGTGAAAGCAGTCCTTCACCTAGCTTGTTGGGAACACAAAGTTTCTTTTCAGTTGCAAACTCCATTCCATACATATATATGGGGAGTTACTAGCTCCAACTCGGTTTTATAGTGAAAACTGAAGGATCTTTAAACCGCCACTAGGAAACAGACTGAGGAAGCCGAGAAAAGTGTCTCCTGCAACGCGTTCCCTTGGTGCTAGATGAACGAACGTCTCTCCACTTGCTCAGTTCTGAGAGATATGTGTGTGTGAAAGCGGTCCTTCACCTCGCTTGTTGGGAACACAAAGTTTCTTTTCAGTTGCAAACTCAATTCAATACATATATATGCGGAGGTACTAGCTCCAACTCGGTTTCACAGTGAAAACTGCAGGAACTTCAAACCGGCACTAGGAAACAGACTGAGAAAGCAGAGAAAAAGTGTCTCCTGCAACCCGTTCCCTTGGTTCTAGATGAACGAACGTCTCGCCACTTGCTCAGTTCTGAGAGATAAGTGTGTGTGAAAGCCGACCTTCACCTAGCTTGTTGGGAACACAAAGATTCTTTTCAGTTGCAAACTCCATTCCATACTTATATATGGGGAGGTACTAGCTCCAACTCGGTTTTACAGTGAAAACTGCAGGAACTTCAAACCGGCACTAGGAAACAGACTGAGAAAGCAGAGAAAAATTGTCTCCTACAAACCGTTCCCTTGGTGCTAGATGAACGAACGTCTCTGTACATGCTCAGTTCTGAGAGATAAGTGTGTGTGAAAGCAGTCCTTCACCTAGCTTGTTGGGAACACAAAGTTACTTTTCAGTTGCAAACTCCATTCCATACATATATATGGGGAGGAACAAGCTCCAACTCGATTTTACAGTGAAAACTGCAGGAACTTAAAACCGGCACTACGAAACAGACTGAGAAAGTAGAGAAATAGTGTCTCCTGCAACCCGTTCCCTTGGTGCTAGATGAACGAACGTCTCTCCACTTGCTCAGTTCTGAGAGATAAGTGTGTGTGAAAGCCGTCCTTCACCTAGCTTGTTGGGAACACAAACTTTCTTTTCAGTTGCAAACTCCATTCCATACATATATATGGGGAGGTACAAGCTCCAACTCGGTTTTACAGTGAAAACTGCAGGAACTTCAAACCGGCACTAGGAACCAGACTGAGAATGCAGAGAAAAAGTGTCTCCTGCAACCCGTTCCCTCGGTGCTAGATGAACGAACGTCTCGCCACTTGCTCAGTTCTGAGAGATAAGTGTGTGTGAAAGCCGACCTTCACCTAGCTTGTTGGGAACACAAAGATTCTTTTCAGTTGCAAACTCCATTCCATACTTATATATGGGGAGGTACTAGCTCCAACTCGGTTTTACAGTGAAAACTGCAGGAACTTCAAACCGGCACTAGGAAACAGACTGAGAAAGCAGAGAAAAAGTGTCTCCTGCAACCCGTTCCCTTGGTTCTAGATGAACGAACGTCTCCCCACTTGCTCAGTTCTGAGAGATAAGTGTGTGTGAAAACCGTCCTTCACCAACTTGTTGGGAACACAAAGTATCTTTTCTGTTGCAATCTCCATTCCATACATATATATGGGGAGGTACTAGCTCCAAGTCTGTTTTACAGTGAAAACTGCAGGAACTTCAAACCGGCACTAGGAAACAAACTGAGAAAGCAGAGAAAAAGTTTCTCCTGCAACCCGTTCCCTTGGTGCTAGATGAACGAACGTCTCCCCACTTGCTCAGTTCTGAGACATAATTGTGTGTGAAAGCCGTCCTTCACCTAGCTTGTTGGGAACACAAAGTTTCTTTTCATTTGCAAACTCCATTCCATACATATATATGGGGAGTTACTAGCTCCAACTCGGTTTTACAGTGAAAACTGAAGGATCTTTAAACCGGCACTAGGAAACAGACTGAGGAAGCAGAGAAAAATTGTCTCCTACAAACCGTTCCCTTGGTGCTAGATGAACGAACGTCTCTCTACATGCTCAGTTCTGAGAGATAAGTGTGTGTGAAAGCAGTCCTTCACCTAGCTTGTTGGGAACACAAAGTTACTTTTCAGTTGCAAACTCCATTCCATACATATATATGGGGAGGTACTAGCTCCAACTCGGTTTTACAGTGAAAACTGAAGGAACTTCAAACCGGCACTAGGAAACAGACTGAGAAAGCAGAGAAAAGTGTCTCCTGCAAACCGTTCCCTTGGTGCTAGATGAACGAACGTCTCGCCACTTGCTCAGTTCTGAGAGATAAGTGTGTGTGAAAGCCGACCTTCACCTAGCTTGTTGGGAACACAAAGATTCTTTTCAGTTGCAAACTCCATTCCATACTTATATATGGGGAGGTACTAGCTCCAACTCGGTTTTACAGTGAAAACTGCAGGAACTTCAAACCGGCACTAGGAAACAGACTGAGAAAGCAGAGAAAAATTGTCTCCTACAACCCGTTCCCTTGGTGCTAGATGAACGAACGTCTCTGTACATGCTCAGTTCTGAGAGATAAGTGTGTGTGAAAGCAGTCCTTCACCTAGCTTGTTGGGAACACAAAGTTTCTTTTCAGTTGCAAACTCCATTCCATACATATATATGGGGAGTTACTAGCTCCAACTCGGTTTTATAGTGAAAACTGAAGGATCTTTAAACCGCCACTAGGAAACAGACTGAGGAAGCCGAGAAAAGTGTCTCCTGCAACGCGTTCCCTTGGTGCTAGATGAACGAACGTCTCTCCACTTGCTCAGTTCTGAGAGATATGTGTGTGTGAAAGCGGTCCTTCACCTCGCTTGTTGGGAACACAAAGTTTCTTTTCAGTTGCAAACTCAATTCAATACATATATATGCGGAGGTACTAGCTCCAACTCGGTTTCACAGTGAAAACTGCAGGAACTTCAAACCGGCACTAGGAAACAGACTGAGAAAGCAGAGAAAAAGTGTCTCCTGCAACCCGTTCCCTTGGTTCTAGATGAACGAACGTCTCGCCACTTGCTCAGTTCTGAGAGATAAGTGTGTGTGAAAGCCGACCTTCACCTAGCTTGTTGGGAACACAAAGATTCTTTTCAGTTGCAAACTCCATTCCATACTTATATATGGGGAGGTACTAGCTCCAACTCGGTTTTACAGTGAAAACTGCAGGAACTTCAAACCGGCACTAGGAAACAGACTGAGAAAGCAGAGAAAAATTGTCTCCTACAAACCGTTCCCTTGGTGCTAGATGAACGAACGTCTCTGTACATGCTCAGTTCTGAGAGATAAGTGTGTGTGAAAGCAGTCCTTCACCTAGCTTGTTGGGAACACAAAGTTACTTTTCAGTTGCAAACTCCATTCCATACATATATATGGGGAGGAACAAGCTCCAACTCGATTTTACAGTGAAAACTGCAGGAACTTAAAACCGGCACTACGAAACAGACTGAGAAAGTAGAGAAATAGTGTCTCCTGCAACCCGTTCCCTTGGTGCTAGATGAACGAACGTCTCTCCACTTGCTCAGTTCTGAGAGATAAGTGTGTGTGAAAGCCGTCCTTCACCTAGCTTGTTGGGAACACAAACTTTCTTTTCAGTTGCAAACTCCATTCCATACATATATATGGGGAGGTACTAGCTCCAACTCGGTTTTACAGTGAAAACTGAAGGAACTTCAAACCGGCACTAGGAAACAGACTGAGAAAGCAGAGAAAAGTGTCTCCTGCAACCCGTTCCCTTGGTGCTAGATGAACGAACGTCTCTCCACTTGCTCAGTTCTGAGAGATAAGTGTGTGTGAAAGCCGTCCTTCACCTAGCTTGTTGGGAACACAAACTTTCTTTTCAGTTGCAAACTCCATTCCATACATATATATGGGGAGGTACTAGCTCCAAATCGGTTTTACAGTGAAAACTGAAGGAACTTCAAACCGGCACTAGGAAACAGACTGAGAAAGCAGAGAAAAGTGTCCCCTGCAAACCGTTCCCTTGGTGCTAGATGAACGAACGTCTCGCCACTTGCTCAGTTCTGAGAGATAAGTGTGTGTGAAAGCCGACCTTCACCTAGCTTGTTGGGAACACAAAGATTCTTTTCAGTTGCAAACTCCATTCCATACTTATATATGGGGAGGTACTAGCTCCAACTCGGTTTTACAGTGAAAACTGCAGGAACTTCAAACCGGCACTAGGAAACAGACTGAGAAAGCAGAGAAAAATTGTCTCCTACAACCCGTTCCCTTGGTGCTAGATGAACGAACGTCTCTGTACATGCTCAGTTCTGAGAGATAAGTGTGTGTGAAAGCAGTCCTTCACATAGCTTGTTGGGAACACAAAGTTTCTTTTCAGTTGCAAACACCATTCCATACATATATATGGGGAGGAACAAGCTCCAACTCGATTTTACAGTGAAAACTGCAGGAACTTAAAACCGGCACTACGAAACAGACTGAGAAAGCAGAGAATTAGTGTCTCCTGCAACCCGTTCCCTTGGTGCTAGATGAACGAACGTCTCTCCACTTGCTCAGTTCTGAGAGATAAGTGTGTGTGAAAGCCGTCCTTCACCTAGCTTGTTGGGAACACAAACTTTCTTTTCAGTTGCAAACTCCATTCCATACATATATATGGGGAGGTACTAGCTCCAACTCGGTTTTACAGTGAAAACTGAAGGAACTTCAAACCGGCACTAGGAAACAGACTGAGAAAGCAGAGAAAAGTGTCACCAGCAACCCGTTCCCTTGGTGCTAGATGAACGAACGTCTCGCCACTTGCTCAGTTCTGAGAGATAAGTGTGTGTGAAAGCCGTCCTTCACCTAGCTTGTTGGGAACACAAAGATTCTTTTCTGTTGCAAACTCCATTCCATACATATATATGGGGAGGTACTAGCTCCAACTCGGTTTTACAGTGAAAACTGCAGGAACTTCAAACCGGCACTAGAAATAGACTGAGAAAGCAGAGAAAAATTGCCTCCTGCAACCCGTTCCCTTGGTGATAGATGAACGAACGTCTCCACTTGCTCAGTTCTGAGAGATATGTGGGTTTGAAAGCCGTCCTTCACCTAGCTTGTTGGGAACACAAAGATTCTTTTCTGTTGCAAACTCCATTCCATACATATATATGGGTTGGTACAAGCTCCAACTCGGTTTTACAGTGAAAACTGCAGGAACTTCAAACCGGCACTAGGAAACAGACTGAGAAAGCAGAGAAAAAGTGTCTCCTGCAACCCGTTCCCTTGGTTCTAGATGAACGAACGTCTCGCCACTTGCTCAGTTCTGAGAGATAAGTGTGTGTGAAAGCCGACCTTCACCTAGCTTGTTGGGAACACAAAGATTCTTTTCAGTTGCAAACTCCATTCCATACTTATATATGGGGAGGTACTAGCTCCAACTCGGTTTTACAGTGAAAACTGCAGGAACTTCAAACCGGCACTAGGAAACAGACTGAGAAAGCAGAGAAAAATTGTCTCCTACAAACCGTTCCCTTGGTGCTAGATGAACGAACGTCTCTGTACATGCTCAGTTCTGAGAGATAAGTGTGTGTGAAAGCAGTCCTTCACCTAGCTTGTTGGGAACACAAAGTTACTTTTCAGTTGCAAACTCCATTCCATACATATATATGGGGAGGAACAAGCTCCAACTCGATTTTACAGTGAAAACTGCAGGAACTTAAAACCGGCACTACGAAACAGACTGAGAAAGCAGAGAAATAGTGTCTCCTGCAACCCGTTCCCTTGGTGCTAGATGAACGAACGTCTCTCCACTTGCTCAGTTCTGAGAGATAAGTGTGTGTGAAAGCCGTCCTTCACCTAGCTTGTTGGGAACACAAACTTTCTTTTCAGTTGCAAACTCCATTCCATACATATATATGGGGAGGTACTAGCTCCAACTCGGTTTTACAGTGAAAACTGAAGGAACTTCAAACCGGCACTAGGAAACAGACTGAGAAAGCAGAGAAAAGTGTCTCCTGCAACCCGTTCCCTTGGTGCTAGATGAACGAACGTCTCTCCACTTGCTCAGTTCTGAGAGATAAGTGTGTGTGAAAGCCGTCCTTCACCTAGCTTGTTGGGAACACAAACTTTCTTTTCAGTTGCAAACTCCATTCCATACATATATATGGGGAGGTACTAGCTCCAAATCGGTTTTACAGTGAAAACTGAAGGAACTTCAAACCGGCACTAGGAAACAGACTGAGAAAGCAGAGAAAAGTGTCTCCTGCAAACCGTTCCCTTGGTGCTAGATGAACGAACGTCTCGCCACTTGCTCAGTTCTGAGAGATAAGTGTGTGTGAAAGCCGACCTTCACCTAGCTTGTTGGGAACACAAAGATTCTTTTCAGTTGCAAACTCCATTCCATACTTATATATGGGGAGGTACTAGCTCCAACTCGGTTTTACAGTGAAAACTGCAGGAACTTCAAACCGGCACTAGGAAACAGACTGAGAAAGCAGAGAAAAATTGTCTCCTACAACCCGTTCCCTTGGTGCTAGATGAACGAACGTCTCTGTACATGCTCAGTTCTGAGAGATAAGTGTGTGTGAAAGCAGTCCTTCACCTAGCTTGTTGGGAACACAAAGTTTCTTTTCAGTTGCAAACACCATTCCATACATATATATGGGGAGGAACAAGCTCCAACTCGATTTTACAGTGAAAACTGCAGGAACTTAAAACCGGCACTACGAAACAGACTGAGAAAGCAGAGAATTAGTGTCTCCTGCAACCCGTTCCCTTGGTGCTAGATGAACGAACGTCTCTCCACTTGCTCAGTTCTGAGAGATAAGTGTGTGTGAAAGCCGTCCTTCACCTAGCTTGTTGGGAACACAAACTTTCTTTTCAGTTGCAAACTCCATTCCATACATATATATGGGGAGGTACTAGCTCCAACTCGGTTTTACAGTGAAAACTGAAGGAACTTCAAACCGGCACTAGGAAACAGACTGAGAAAGCAGAGAAAAGTGTCTCCAGCAACCCGTTCCCTTGGTGCTAGATGAACGAACGTCTCGCCACTTGCTCAGTTCTGAGAGATAAGTGTGTGTGAAAGCCGTCCTTCACCTAGCTTGTTGGGAACACAAAGATTCTTTTCTGTTGCAAACTCCATTCCATACATATATATGGGGAGGTACTAGCTCCAACTCGGTTTTACAGTGAAAACTGCAGGAACTTCAAACCGGCACTAGAAATAGACTGAGAAAGCAGAGAAAAATTGCCTCCTGCAACCCGTTCCCTTGGTGATAGATGAACGAACGTCTCCACTTGCTCAGTTCTGAGAGATATGTGGGTTTGAAAGCCGTCCTTCACCTAGCTTGTTGGGAACACAAAGATTCTTTTCTGTTGCAAACTCCATTCCATACATATATATGGGTTGGTACAAGCTCCAACTCGGTTTTACAGTGAAAACTGCAGGAACTTCAAACCGGCACTAGGAAACAGACTGAGAATGCAGAGAAAAAGTGTCTCCTGCAACCCGTTCCCTTGGTGCTAGTTGAACGAACGTCTCTGCACTTGCTCAGTTCCGAGAGGTAAGTGTGTGTGAAAGCCGTCCTTCATCTAGCTTGTTGGGAACACAAAGTTTCTTTTCAGTTGCAAACTCCGTTATATACATATATATGGGGAGGTACTAGCTCCAACTCGGTTTTACAGTGAAAACTGCAAGAACTTCAAACCGGCACTAGGAAACAGAATGAGAAAGCAGAGGAAAACTGTCCCCTGCAACCCGAACCCTTGGTGCTAGATGAACGAACCTCTCTCCACTTGCTCATTTCCGAGAGATAAGTGTGGGTGAAAGCCGTCCTTCACCTATCTTTTTGGGAACACAAAGTTTCTTTTCAGTTGCAAACTCCATTCCATACATATATATGGGGAGGTACTAGCTGCAACTCGGTTTTACAACGAAAACTGCAGGAACTTCAAACCGGCACTAGAAATAGACTGAGAAAGCAGAGAAAAATTGTCTCCTGCAACCCGTTCCCTTGGTGCTAGATGAACGAACGTCTCCACTTGCTCAGTTCTGAGAGATATGTGGGTTTGAAAGCCTTCCTTCACCTAGCTTGTTGGGAACACATAGATTCTTTTCTGATGCAAACTCCATTCCATACATATATATGGGGAGGTACAAGCTCCAACTCGGTTTTACAGTGAAAACTGCAGGAACTTCAAACCGGCACTAGGAACCAGACTGAGAATGCAGAGAAAAAGTGTCTCCTGCAACCCGTTCCCTCGGTGCTAGATGAACGAACGTCTCGCCACTTGCTCAGTTCTGAGAGATAAGTGTGTGTGAAAGCCGACCTTAACCTAGCTTGTTGGGAACACAAAGATTCTTTTCAGTTGCAAACTCCATTCCATACTTATATATGGGGAGGTACTAGCTCCAACTCGGTTTTACAGTGAAAACTGCAGGAACTTCAAACCGGCACTAGGAAACAGACTGAGAAAGCAGAGAAAAAGTGTCTCCTGCAACCCGTTCCCTTGGTTCTAGATGAACGAACGTCTCTCCACTTGCTCAGTTCTGAGAGATAAGTGTGTGTGAAAACCGTCCTTCACCAACTTGTTGGGAACACAAAGTATCTTTTCTGTTGCAATCTCCATTCCATACATATATATGGGGAGGTACTAGCTCCAAGTCTGTTTTACAGTGAAAACTGCAGGAACTTCAAACCGGCACTAGGAAACAAACTGAGAAAGCAGAGAAAAAGTTTCTCCTGCAACCCGTTCCCTTGGTGCTAGATGAACGAACGTCTCTGTACATGCTCAGTTCTGAGAGATAAGTGTGTGTGAAAGCAGTCCTTCACCTAGCTTGTTGGGAACACAAAGTTACTTTTCAGTTGCAAACTCCATTCCATACATATATATGGGGAGGAACAAGCTCCAACTCGATTTTACAGTGAAAACTGCAGGAACTTAAAACCGGCACTACGAAACAGACTGAGAAAGCAGAGAAATAGTGTCTCCTGCAACCCGTTCCCTTGGTGCTAGATGAACGAACGTCTCTCCACTTGCTCAGTTCTGAGAGATAAGTGTGTGTGAAAGCCGTCCTTCACATAGCTTGTTGGGAACACAAACTTTCTTTTCAGTTGCAAACTCCATTCCATACATATATATGGGGAGGTACTAGCTCCAACTCGGTTTTACAGTGAAAACTGAAGGAACTTCAAACCGGCACTAGGAAACAGACTGAGAAAGCAGAGAAAAGTGTCTCCTGCAACCCGTTCCCTTGGTGCTAGATGAACGAACGTCTCTCCACTTGCTCAGTTCTGAGAGATAAGTGTGTGTGAAAGCCGTCCTTCACCTAGCTTGTTGGGAACACAAACTTTCTTTTCAGTTGCAAACTCCATTCCATACATATATATGGGGAGGTACTAGCTCCAACTCGGTTTTACAGTGAAAACTGCAGGAACTTAAAACCGGCACTACGAAACAGACTGAGAAAGCAGAGAAATAGTGTCTCCTGCAACCCGTTCCCTTGGTGCTAGATGAACGAACGTCTCTCCACTTGCTCAGTTCTGAGAGATATGTGTGTGTGAAAGCGGTCCTTCACCTCGCTTGTTGGGAACACAAAGTTTCTTTTCAGTTGCAAACTCAATTCAATACATATATATGCGGAGGTACTAGCTCCAACTCGGTTTCACAGTGAAAACTGCAGGAACTTCAAACCGGCACTAGGAAACAGACTGAGAAAGCAGAGAAAAAGTGTCTCCTGCAACCCGTTCCCTTGGTTCTAGATGAACGAACGTCTCGCCACTTGCTCAGTTCTGAGAGATAAGTGTGTGTGAAAGCCGACCTTCACCTAGCTTGTTGGGAACACAAAGATTCTTTTCAGTTGCAAACTCCATTCCATACTTATATATGGGGAGGTACTAGCTCCAACTCGGTTTTACAGTGAAAACTGCAGGAACTTCAAACCGGCACTAGGAAACAGACTGAGAAAGCAGAGAAAAATTGTCTCCTACAAACCGTTCCCTTGGTGCTAGATGAACGAACGTCTCTGTACATGCTCAGTTCTGAGAGATAAGTGTGTGTGAAAGCAGTCCTTCACCTAGCTTGTTGGGAACACAAAGTTACTTTTCAGTTGCAAACTCCATTCCATACATATATATGGGGAGGAACAAGCTCCAACTCGATTTTACAGTGAAAACTGCAGGAACTTAAAACCGGCACTACGAAACAGACTGAGAAAGTAGAGAAATAGTGTCTCCTGCAACCCGTTCCCTTGGTGCTAGATGAACGAACGTCTCTCCACTTGCTCAGTTCTGAGAGATAAGTGTGTGTGAAAGCCGTCCTTCACCTAGCTTGTTGGGAACACAAACTTTCTTTTCAGTTGCAAACTCCATTCCATACATATATATGGGGAGGTACTAGCTCCAACTCGGTTTTACAGTGAAAACTGAAGGAACTTCAAACCGGCACTAGGAAACAGACTGAGAAAGCAGAGAAAAGTGTCTCCTGCAACCCGTTCCCTTGGTGCTAGATGAACGAACGTCTCTCCACTTGCTCAGTTCTGAGAGATAAGTGTGTGTGAAAGCCGTCCTTCACCTAGCTTGTTGGGAACACAAACTTTCTTTTCAGTTGCAAACTCCATTCCATACATATATATGGGGAGGTACTAGCTCCAAATCGGTTTTACAGTGAAAACTGAAGGAACTTCAAACCGGCACTAGGAAACAGACTGAGAAAGCAGAGAAAAGTGTCTCCTGCAAACCGTTCCCTTGGTGCTAGATGAACGAACTTCTCGCCACTTGCTCAGTTCTGAGAGATAAGTGTGTGTGAAAGCCGACCTTCACCTAGCTTGTTGGGAACACAAAGATTCTTTTCAGTTGCAAACTCCATTCCATACTTATATATGGGGAGGTACTAGCTCCAACTCGGTTTTACAGTGAAAACTGCAGGAACTTCAAACCGGCACTAGGAAACAGACTGAGAAAGCAGAGAAAAATTGTCTCCTACAACCCGTTCCCTTGGTGCTAGATGAACGAACGTCTCTGTACATGCTCAGTTCTGAGAGATAAGTGTGTGTGAAAGCAGTCCTTCACCTAGCTTGTTGGGAACACAAAGTTTCTTTTCAGTTGCAAACACCATTCCATACATATATATGGGGAGGAACAAGCTCCAACTCGATTTTACAGTGAAAACTGCAGGAACTTAAAACCGGCACTACGAAACAGACTGAGAAAGCAGAGAATTAGTGTCTCCTGCAACCCGTTCCCTTGGTGCTAGATGAACGAACGTCTCTCCACTTGCTCAGTTCTGAGAGATAAGTGTGTGTGAAAGCCGTCCTTCACCTAGCTTGTTGGGAACACAAACTTTCTTTTCAGTTGCAAACTCCATTCCATACATATATATGGGGAGGTACTAGCTCCAACTCGGTTTTACAGTGAAAACTGAAGGAACTTCAAACCGGCACTAGGAAACAGACTGAGAAAGCAGAGAAAAGTCTCACCAGCAACCCGTTCCCTTGGTGCTAGATGAACGAACGTCTCGCCACTTGCTCAGTTCTGAGAGATAAGTGTGTGTGAAAGCCGTCCTTCACCTAGCTTGTTGGGAACACAAAGATTCTTTTCTGTTGCAAACTCCATTCCATACATATATATGGGGAGGTACTAGCTCCAACTCGGTTTTACAGTGAAAACTGCAGGAACTTCAAACCGGCACTAGAAATAGACTGAGAAAGCAGAGAAAAATTGCCTCCTGCAACCCGTTCCCTTGGTGATAGATGAACGAACGTCTCCACTTGCTCAGTTCTGAGAGATATGTGGGTTTGAAAGCCGTCCTTCACCTAGCTTGTTGGGAACACAAAGATTCTTTTCTGTTGCAAACTCCATTCCATACATATATATGGGTTGGTACAAGCTCCAACTCGGTTTTACAGTGAAAACTGCAGGAACTTCAAACCGGCACTAGGAAACAGACTGAGAAAGCAGAGAAAAAGTGTCTCCTGCAACCCGTTCCCTTGGTTCTAGATGAACGAACGTCTCGCCACTTGCTCAGTTCTGAGAGATAAGTGTGTGTGAAAGCCGACCTTCACCTAGCTTGTTGGGAACACAAAGATTCTTTTCAGTTGCAAACTCCATTCCATACTTATATATGGGGAGGTACTAGCTCCAACTCGGTTTTACAGTGAAAACTGCAGGAACTTCAAACCGGCACTAGGAAACAGACTGAGAAAGCAGAGAAAAATTGTCTCCTACAAACCGTTCCCTTGGTGCTAGATGAACGAACGTCTCTGTACATGCTCAGTTCTGAGAGATAAGTGTGTGTGAAAGCAGTCCTTCACCTAGCTTGTTGGGAACACAAAGTTACTTTTCAGTTGCAAACTCCATTCCATACATATATATGGGGAGGAACAAGCTCCAACTCGATTTTACAGTGAAAACTGCAGGAACTTAAAACCGGCACTACGAAACAGACTGAGAAAGCAGAGAAATAGTGTCTCCTGCAACCCGTTCCCTTGGTGCTAGATGAACGAACGTCTCTCCACTTGCTCAGTTCTGAGAGATAAGTGTGTGTGAAAGCCGTCCTTCACCTAGCTTGTTGGGAACACAAACTTTCTTTTCAGTTGCAAACTCCATTCCATACATATATATGGGGAGGTACTAGCTCCAACTCGGTTTTACAGTGAAAACTGAAGGAACTTCAAACCGGCACTAGGAAACAGACTGAGAAAGCAGAGAAAAGTGTCTCCTGCAACCCGTTCCCTTGGTGCTAGATGAACGAACGTCTCTCCACTTGCTCAGTTCTGAGAGATAAGTGTGTGTGAAAGCCGTCCTTCACCTAGCTTGTTGGGAACACAAACTTTCTTTTCAGTTGCAAACTCCATTCCATACATATATATGGGGAGGTACTAGCTCCAAATCGGTTTTACAGTGAAAACTGAAGGAACTTCAAACCGGCACTAGGAAACAGACTGAGAAAGCAGAGAAAAGTGTCTCCTGCAAACCGTTCCCTTGGTGCTAGATGAACGAACGTCTCGCCACTTGCTCAGTTCTGAGAGATAAGTGTGTGTGAAAGCCGACCTTCACCTAGCTTGTTGGGAACACAAAGATTCTTTTCAGTTGCAAACTCCATTCCATACTTATATATGGGGAGGTACTAGCTCCAACTCGGTTTTACAGTGAAAACTGCAGGAACTTCAAACCGGCACTAGGAAACAGACTGAGAAAGCAGAGAAAAATTGTCTCCTACAACCCGTTCCCTTGGTGCTAGATGAACGAACGTCTCTGTACATGCTCAGTTCTGAGAGATAAGTGTGTGTGAAAGCAGTCCTTCACCTAGCTTGTTGGGAACACAAAGTTTCTTTTCAGTTGCAAACACCATTCCATACATATATATGGGGAGGAACAAGCTCCAACTCGATTTTACAGTGAAAACTGCAGGAACTTAAAACCGGCACTACGAAACAGACTGAGAAAGCAGAGAATTAGTGTCTCCTGCAACCCGTTCCCTTGGTGCTAGATGAACGAACGTCTCTCCACTTGCTCAGTTCTGAGAGATAAGTGTGTGTGAAAGCCGTCCTTCACCTAGCTTGTTGGGAACACAAACTTTCTTTTCAGTTGCAAACTCCATTCCATACATATATATGGGGAGGTACTAGCTCCAACTCGGTTTTACAGTGAAAACTGAAGGAACTTCAAACCGGCACTAGGAAACAGACTGAGAAAGCAGAGAAAAGTGTCTCCAGCAACCCGTTCCCTTGGTGCTAGATGAACGAACGTCTCGCCACTTGCTCAGTTCTGAGAGATAAGTGTGTGTGAAAGCCGTCCTTCACCTAGCTTGTTGGGAACACAAAGATTCTTTTCTGTTGCAAACTCCATTCCATACATATATATGGGGAGGTACTAGCTCCAACTCGGTTTTACAGTGAAAACTGCAGGAACTTCAAACCGGCACTAGAAATAGACTGAGAAAGCAGAGAAAAATTGCCTCCTGCAACCCGTTCCCTTGGTGATAGATGAACGAACGTCTCCACTTGCTCAGTTCTGAGAGATATGTGGGTTTGAAAGCCGTCCTTCACCTAGCTTGTTGGGAACACAAAGATTCTTTTCTGTTGCAAACTCCATTCCATACATATATATGGGTTGGTACAAGCTCCAACTCGGTTTTACAGTGAAAACTGCAGGAACTTCAAACCGGCACTAGGAAACAGACTGAGAATGCAGAGAAATGTGTCTCCTGCAACCCGTTCCCTTGGTGCTAGTTGAACGAACGTCTCTGCACTTGCTCAGTTCCGAGAGGTAAGTGTGTGTGAAAGCCGTCCTTCATCTAGCTTGTTGGGAACACAAAGTTTCTTTTCAGTTGCAAACTCCATTATATACATATATATGGGGAGGTACTAGCTCCAACTCGGTTTTACAGTGAAAACTGCAAGAACTTCAAACCGGCACTAGGAAACAGAATGAGAAAGCAGAGGAAAACTGTCCCCTGCAAAACGAACCCTTGGTGCTAGATGAACGAACCTCTCTCCACTTGCTCATTTCCGAGAGATAAGTGTGGGTGAAAGCCGTCCTTCACCTATCTTTTTGGGAACACAAAGTTTCTTTTCAGTTGCAAACTCCATTCCATACATATATATGGGGAGGTACTAGCTGCAACTCGGTTTTACAACGAAAACTGCAGGAACTTCAAACCGGCACTAGAAATAGACTGAGAAAGCAGAGAAAAATTGTCTCCTGCAACCCGTTCCCTTGGTGCTAGATGAACGAACGTCTCCACTTGCTCAGTTCTGAGAGATATGTGGGTTTGAAAGCCTTCCTTCACCTAGCTTGTTGGGAACACATAGATTCTTTTCTGATGCAAACTCCATTCCATACATATATATGGGGAGGTACAAGCTCCAACTCGGTTTTACAGTGAAAACTGCAGGAACTTCAAACCGGCACTAGGAACCAGACTGAGAATGCAGAGAAAAAGTGTCTCCTGCAACCCGTTCCCTCGGTGCTAGATGAACGAACGTCTCGCCACTTGCTCAGTTCTGAGAGATAAGTGTGTGTGAAAGCCGACCTTAACCTAGCTTGTTGGGAACACAAAGATTCTTTTCAGTTGCAAACTCCATTCCATACTTATATATGGGGAGGTACTAGCTCCAACTCGGTTTTACAGTGAAAACTGCAGGAACTTCAAACCGGCACTAGGAAACAGACTGAGAAAGCAGAGAAAAAGTGTCTCCTGCAACCCGTTCCCTTGGTTCTAGATGAACGAACGTCTCTCCACTTGCTCAGTTCTGAGAGATAAGTGTGTGTGAAAACCGTCCTTCACCAACTTGTTGGGAACACAAAGTATCTTTTCTGTTGCAATCTCCATTCCATACATATATATGGGGAGGTACTAGCTCCAAGTCTGTTTTACAGTGAAAACTGCAGGAACTTCAAACCGGCACTAGGAAACAAACTGAGAAAGCAGAGAAAAAGTTTCTCCTGCAACCCGTTCCCTTGGTGCTAGATGAACGAACGTCTCTGTACATGCTCAGTTCTGAGAGATAAGTGTGTGTGAAAGCAGTCCTTCACCTAGCTTGTTGGGAACACAAAGTTACTTTTCAGTTGCAAACTCCATTCCATACATATATATGGGGAGGAACAAGCTCCAACTCGATTTTACAGTGAAAACTGCAGGAACTTAAAACCGGCACTACGAAACAGACTGAGAAAGCAGAGAAATAGTGTCTCCTGCAACCCGTTCCCTTGGTGCTAGATGAACGAACGTCTCTCCACTTGCTCAGTTCTGAGAGATAAGTGTGTGTGAAAGCCGTCCTTCACCTAGCTTGTTGGGAACACAAACTTTCTTTTCAGTTGCAAACTCCATTCCATACATATATATGGGGAGGTACTAGCTCCAACTCGGTTTTACAGTGAAAACTGAAGGAACTTCAAACCGGCACTAGGAAACAGACTGAGAAAGCAGAGAAAAGTGTCTCCTGCAACCCGTTCCCTTGGTGCTAGATGAACGAACGTCTCTCCACTTGCTCAGTTCTGAGAGATAAGTGTGTGTGAAAGCCGTCCTTCACCTAGCTTGTTGGGAACACAAACTTTCTTTTCAGTTGCAAACTCCATTCCATACATATATATGGGGAGGTACTAGCTCCAACTCGGTTTTACAGTGAAAACTGAAGGAACTTCAAACCGGCACTAGGAAACAGACTGAGAAAGCAGAGAAAAGTGTCTCCTGCAAACCGTTCCCTTGGTGCTAGATGAACGAACGTCTCGCCACTTGCTCAGTTCTGAGAGATAAGTGTGTGTGAAAGCCGACCTTCACCTAGCTTGTTGGGAACACAAAGATTCTTTTCAGTTGCAAACTCCATTCCATACTTATATATGGGGAGGTACTAGCTCCAACTCGGTTTTACAGTGAAAACTGCAGGAACTTCAAACCGGCACTAGGAAACAGACTGAGAAAGCAGAGAAAAATTGTCTCCTACAACCCGTTCCCTTGGTGCTAGATGAACGAACGTCTCTGTACATGCTCAGTTCTGAGAGATAAGTGTGTGTGAAAGCAGCCCTTCACCTAGCTTGTTGGGAACACAAAGTTTCTTTTCAGTTGCAAACTCCATTCCATACATATATATGGGGAGGAACAAGCTCCAACTCGGTTTTACAGTGAAAACTGCAGGAACTTAAAACCGGCACTACGAAACAGACTGAGAAAGCAGAGAATTAGTGTCTCCTGCAACCCGTTCCCTTGGTGCTAGATGAACGAACGTCTCTCCACTTGCTCAGTTCTGAGAGATAAGTGTGTGTGAAAGCCGTCCTTCACCTAGCTTGTTGGGAACACAAACTTTCTTTTCAGTTGCAAACTCCATTCCATACATATATATGGGGAGGTACTAGCTCCAACTCGGTTTTACAGTGAAAACTGAAGGAACTTCAAACCGGCACTAGGAAACAGACTGAGAAAGCAGAGAAAAGTGTCTCCTGCAAACCGTTCCCTTGGTGCTAGATGAACGAACGTCTCGCCACTTGCTCAGTTCTGAGAGATAAGTGTGTGTGAAAGCCGACCTTCACCTAGCTTGTTGGGAACACAAAGATTCTTTTCAGTTGCAAACTCCATTCCATACTTATATATGGGGAGGTACTAGCTCCAACTCGGTTTTACAGTGAAAACTGCAGGAACTTCAAACCGGCACTAGGAAACAAACTGAGAAAGCAGAGAAAAATTGTCTCCTACAACCCGTTCCCTTGGTGCTAGATGAACGAACGTCTCTGTACATGCTCAGTTCTGAGAGATAAGTGTGTGTGAAAGCAGTCCTTCACCTAGCTTGTTGGGAACACAAAGTTTCTTTTCAGTTGCAAACTCCATTCCATACATATATATGGGGAGGAACAAGCTCCAACTCGATTTTACAGTGAAAACTGCAGGAACTTAAAACCGGCACTACGAAACAGACTGAGAAAGCAGAGAATTAGTGTCTCCTGCAACCCGTTCCCTTGGTGCTAGATGAACGAACGTCTCTCCACTTGCTGAGTTCTGAGAGATAAGTGTGTGTGAAAGCCGTCCTTCACCTAGCTTGTTGGGAACACAAACTTTCTTTTCAGTTGCAAACTCCATTCCATACATATATATGGGGAGGTACTAGCTCCAACTCGGTTTTACAGTGAAAACTGCAGGAACTTCAAACCGGCACTAGAAATAGACTGAGAAAGCAGAGAAAAATTGCCTCCTGCAACCCGTTCCCTTGGTGCTAGATGAACGAACGTCTCCACTTGCTCAGTTCTGAGAGATATGTGGGTTTGAAAGCCGTCCTTCACCTAGCTTGTTGGGAACACAAAGATTCTTTTCTGTTGCAAACTCCATTCCATACATATATATGGGTTGGTACAAGCTCCAACTCGGTTTTACAGTGAAAACTGCAGGAACTTCAAACCGGCACTAGGAAACAGACTGAGAATGCAGAGAAAAAGTGTCTCCTGCAACCCGTTCCCTTGGTGCTAGTTGAACGAACGTCTCTGCACTTGCTCAGTTCCGAGAGGTAAGTGTGTGTGAAAGCCGTCCTTCATCTAGCTTGTTGGGAACACAAAGTTTCTTTTCAGTTGCAAACTCCATTATATACATATATATGGGGAGGTACTAGCTCCAACTCGGTTTTACAGTGAAAACTGCAAGAACTTCAAACCGGCACTAGGAAACAGAATGAGAAAGCAGAGGAAAAATGTCCCCTGCAACCCGAACCCTTGGTGCTAGATGAACGAACGTCTCTCCACTTGCTCATTTCCGAGAGATAAGTGTGGGTGAAAGCCGTCCTTCACCTATCTTTTTGGGAACACAAAGTTTCTTTTCAGTTGCAAACTCCATTCCATACATATATATGGGGAGGTACTAGCTGCAACTCGGTTTTACAGTGAAAACTGCAGGAACTTCAAACCGGCACTAGAAATAGACTGAGAAAGCAGAGAAAAATTGTCTCCTGCAACCCGTTCCCTTGGTGCTAGATGAACGAACGTCTCCACTTGCTCAGTTCTGAGAGATATGTGGGTTTGAAAGCCTTCCTTCACCTAGTTTGTTGGGAACACATAGATTCTTTTCTGATGCAAACTCCATTCCATACATATATATGGGGAGGTACAAGCTCCAACTCGGTTTTACAGTGAAAACTGCAGGAACTTCAAACCGGCACTAGGAACCAGAATGAGAATGCAGAGAAAAAGTGTCTCCTGCAACCCGTTCCCTCGGTGCTAGATGAACGAACGTCTCGCACTTGCTCAATTCTGAGAGATAAGTGTGTGTGAAAGCCGAACTTCACCTAGCTTGTTGGGAACACAAAGATTCTTTTCAGTTGCAAACTCCATTCCATACTTATATATGGGGAGGTACTAGCTCCAACTCGGTTTTACAGTGAAAACTGCAGGAACTTCAAACCGGCACTAGGAAACAAACTGAGAAAGCAGAGAAAAAGTTTCTCCTCAACCCGTTCCCTTGGTGCTAGATGAACGAACGTCTCTGTACATGCTCAGTTCTGAGAGATAAGTGTGTGTGAAAGCAGTCCTTCACCTAGCTTGTTGGGAACACAAAGTTACTTTTCAGTTGCAAACTCCATTCCATACATATATATGGGGAGGAACAAGCTCCAACTCGATTTTACAGTGAAAACTGCAGGAACTTAAAACCGGCACTACGAAACAGACTGAGAAAGCAGAGAAATAGTGTCTCCTGCAACCCGTTCCCTTGGTGCTAGATGAACGAACGTCTCTCCACTTGCTCAGTTCTGAGAGATAAGTGTGTGTGAAAACCGTCCTTCACCTAGCTTGTTGGGAACACAAACTTTCTTTTCAGTTGCAAACTCCATTCCATACATATATATGGGGAGGTACTAGCTCCAACTCGGTTTTACAGTGAAAACTGAAGGAACTTCAAACCGGCACTAGGAAACAGACTGAGAAAGCAGAGAAAAGTGTCTCCTGCAACCCGTTCCCTTGGTGCTAGATGAACGAACGTCTCTCCACTTGCTCAGTTCTGAGAGATAAGTGTGTGTGAAAGCCGTCCTTCACCTAGCTTGTTGGGAACACAAACTTTCTTTTCAGTTGCAAACTCCATTCCATACATATATATGGGGAGGTACTAGCTCCAACTCGGTTTTACAGTGAAAACTGAAGGAACTTCAAACCGGCACTAGGAAACAGACTGAGAAAGCAGAGAAAAGTGTCTCCTGCAACCCGTTCCCTTGGTGCTAGATGAACGAACGTCTCGCCACTTGCTCAGTTCTGAGAGATAAGTGTGTGTGAAAGCCGTCCTTCACCTAGCTTGTTGGGAACACAAAGATTCTTTTCTGTTGCAAACTCCATTCCATACATATATATGGGGAGGTACTAGCTCCAACTCGATTTTACAGTGAAAACTGCAGGAACTTCAAACCGGCACTAGAAATAGACTGAGAAAGCAGAGAAAAATTGCCTCCTGCAACCCGTTCGCTTGGTGCTAGATGAACGAACGTCTCCACTTGCTCAGTTCTGAGAGATATGTGGGTTTGAAAGCCGTCCTTCACCTAGCTTGTTGGGAACACAAAGATTCTTTTCTGTTGCAATCTCCATTCCATACATATATATGGGTTGGTACAAGCTCCAACTCGGTTTTACAGTGAAAACTGCAGGAACTTCAAACCGGCACTAGGAAACAGACTGAGAATGCAGAGAAAAAGTGTCTCCTGCAACCCGTTCCCTTGGTGCTAGTTGAACGAACGTCTCTGCACTTGCTCAGTTCCGAGAGGTAAGTGTGTGTGAAAGCCGTCCTTCATCTAGCTTGTTGGGAACACAAAGTTTCTTTTCAGTTGCAAACTCCATTATATACATATATATGGGGAGGTACTAGCTCCAACTCGGTTTTACAGTGAAAACTGCAAGAACTTCAAACCGGCACTAGGAAACAGAATGAGAAAGCAGAGGAAAACTGTCCCCTGCAACCCGAACCCTTGGTGCTAGATGAACGAACGTCTCTCCACTTGCTAATTTCCGAGAGATAAGTGTGGGTGAAAGCCGTCCTTCACCTATCTTTTTGGGAACATAAAGTTTCTTTTCAGTTGCAAACTCCATTCCATACATATATATGGGGAGGTACTAGCTCCAACTCCGTTTTACAGTGAAAATTGCAGGAACTTCAAACCGGCACTAGGAAACAGACTGAGAAAGCAGAGAAAAAGTGTCTCCTGAAACCCGTTCCCTTGGTGCTAGATGAACGAACGTCTCGCCACTTGCTCAGTTCTGAGAGATAAGTGTGTGAGAAAGCCGTCCTTCACCTAGCTTGTTGGGAACACAAAGTTTCTTTTCAGTTGCAAACTCCATTCCATACATATATATGGGGAGGTACAAGCTCCAACTCGGTTTTACAGTGAAAACTGCAGGAACTTCAAACCGGCACTAGGAAACAGACTGAGAAACCAGAGAAAAATTATCTCATGCAACCCGTCCCCTTGGTGCTAGATGAACGAACGTCTCTCCACTTGCTCAGTTCTGAGAGATAAGTGTGTGTGAAAACTGTCCTTCAACTTGCTTGTTGGGAACACAAAGTTTCTTTTCTGTTGCAAACTCCATTCCATACATATATATGGGGAGGTACAAGCTCCAAATCGGTTTTACAGTGAAAACTGCAGGAACTTCAAACCGGCACTAGAAATAGACTGAGAAAGTAGAGAAAAATTGTCTCCTGCAACCCGTTCCCTTGGTGCTAGATGAACGAACGTCTCCACTTGCTCAGTTCTGAGAGATAAGTGTGTGTGAAAGCAGTCCTTCACCTAGCTTGTTGGGAACACAAAGTTTCTTTTCAGTTGCAAACTCCATTCCATACATATATATGGGGAGGAACAAGCTCCAACTCGATTTTACAGTGAAAACTGCAGGAACTTAAAACCGGCACTACGAAACAGACTGAGAAAGCAGAGAATTAGTGTCTCCTGCAACCCTTTCCCTTGGTGCTAGATGAACGAACGTCTCTCCACTTGCTCAGTTCTGAGAGATAAGTGTGTGTGAAAGCCGTGCTTCACCTAGCTTGTTGGGAACACAAACTTTCTTTTCAGTTGCAAACTCCATTCCATACATATATATGGGGAGGTACTAGCTCCAACTCGGTTTTACAGTGAAAACTGAAGGAACTTCAAACCGGCACTAGGAAACAGACTGAGAAAGCAGAGAAAAGTGTCTCCTGCAACCCGTTCCCTTGGTGCTAGATGAACGAACGTCTCGCCACTTGCTCAGTTCTGAGAGATAAGTGTGTGTGAAAGCCGTCCTTCACCTAGCTTGTTGGGAACACAAAGATTCTTTTCTGTTGCAAACTCCATTCCATACATATATATGGGGAGGTACTAGCTCCAACTCGGTTTTACAGTGAAAACTGCAGGAACTTCAAACCGGCACTAGAAATAGACTGAGAAAGCAGAGAAAAATTGCCTCCTGCAACCCGTTCCCTTGGTGCTAGATGAACGAACGTCTCCACTTGCTCAGTTCTGAGAGATATGTGGGTTTGAAAGCCGTCCTTCACCTAGCTTGTTGGGAACACAAAGATTCTTTTCTGTTGCAATCTCCATTCCATACATATATATGGGTTGGTACAAGCTCCAACTCGGTTTTACAGTGAAAACTGCAGGAACTTCAAACCGGCACTAGGAAACAGACTGAGAATGCAGAGAAAAAGTGTCTCCTGCAACCCGTTCCCTTGGTGCTAGTTGAACGAACGTCTCTGCACTTGCTCAGTTCCGAGAGGTAAGTGTGTGTGAAAGCCGTCCTTCATCTAGCTTGTTGGGAACACAAAGTTTCTTTTCAGTTGCAAACTCCATTATATACATATATATGGGGAGGTACTAGCTCCAACTCGGTTTTACAGTGAAAACTGCAAGAACTTCAAACCGGCACTAGGAAACAGAATGAGAAAGCAGAGGAAAACTGTCCCCTGCAACCCGAACCCTTGGTGCTAGATGAACGAACGTCTCTCCACTTGCTAATTTCCGAGAGATAAGTGTGGGTGAAAGCCGTCCTTCACCTATCTTTTTGGGAACATAAAGTTTCTTTTCAGTTGCAAACTCCATTCCATACATATATATGGGGAGGTACTAGCTCCAACTCCGTTTTACAGTGAAAATTGCAGGAACTTCAAACCGGCACTAGGAAACAGACTGAGAAAGCAGAGAAAAAGTGTCTCCTGAAACCCGTTCCCTTGGTGCTAGATGAACGAACGTCTCGCCACTTGCTCAGTTCTGAGAGATAAGTGTGTGAGAAAGCCGTCCTTCACCTAGCTTGTTGGGAACACAAAGTTTCTTTTCAGTTGCAAACTCCATTCCATACATATATATGGGGAGGTACAAGCTCCAACTCGGTTTTACAGTGAAAACTGCAGGAACTTCAAACCGGCACTAGGAAACAGACTGAGAAACCAGAGAAAAATTATCTCATGCAACCCGTCCCCTTGGTGCTAGATGAACGAACGTCTCTCCACTTGCTCAGTTCTGAGAGATAAGTGTGTGTGAAAACTGTCCTTCAACTAGCTTGTTGGGAACACAAAGTTTCTTTTCTGTTGCAAACTCCATTCCATACATATATATGGGGAGGTACAAGCTCCAAATCGGTTTTACAGTGAAAACTGCAGGAACTTCAAACCGGCACTAGAAATAGACTGAGAAAGTAGAGAAAAATTGTCTCCTGCAACCCGTTCCCTTGGTGCTAGATGAACGAACGTCTCCACTTGCTCAGTTCTGAGAGATAAGTGTGTGTGAAAGCCGTCCTTCACCTAGCTTGTTGGGAACACAAAGATTCTTTTCTGTTGCAATTTCCATTCCATACATATATATGGGGAGGTACTAGCTCCAACTCGGTTTTACACTGAAAACTGCAGGAACTTCAAACCGGCACTAGGAAACAAACTAAGAATGCAGAGAAAAAGTGTCTCCTGCAACCCGTTCCCTCGGTGCTAGATGAACGAAAGTCTCTGTACCTGCTCAGTTCTGAGAGATATGTGTGTGTGAAAGCCGTCCTTCACCTAGCTTGTTTGGAACACAAAGTTTCTTTTCAGTTGCAAACTCCATTCCATACATATATATGGGGAGGAACAAGCTCCAACTCGGTTTTACAGTGAAAACTGCAGGAACTTAAAACCGGCACTACGAAACAGACTGAGAAAGCAGAGAAATAGTGTCTCCTGCAACCCGTTCCCTTGGTGCTAGATGAACGAACGTCTCTCCACTTGCTCAGTTCTGAGAGATAAGTGTGTGTGAAAGCCGTGCTTCACCTAGCTTGTTGGGAACACAAACTTTCTTTTCAGTTGCAAACTCCATTCCATACATATATATGGGGAGGTACTAGCTCCAACTCGGTTTTACAGTGAAAACTGAAGGAACTTCAAACCGGCACTAGGAAACAGACTGAGAAAGCAGAGAAAAGTGTCTCCTGCAACCCGTTCCCTTGGTGCTAGATGAACGAACGTCTCGCCACTTGCTCAGTTCTGAGAGATAAGTGTGTGTGAAAGCCGTCCTTCACCTAGCTTGTTGGGAACACAAAGATTCTTTTCTGTTGCAAACTCCATTCCATACATATATATGGGGAGGTACTAGCTCCAACTAGGTTTTACAGTGAAAACTGCAGGAACTTCAAACCGGCACTAGAATTAGACTGAGAAAGCAGAGAAAAATTGTCTCCTGCAACCCGTTCCCTTGGTGCTAGATGAACGAACGTCTCCACTTGCTCAGTTCTGAGAGATATGTGGGTTTGAAAGCCGTCCTTCACCTAGCTTGTTGGGAACACAAAGATTCTTTTCTTTTGCAAACTCCATTCCATACATATATATGGGGAGGTACAAGCTCCAACTCGGTTTTACAGTGAAAACTGCAGGAACTTCAAACCGGCACTAGGAAACAGACTGAGAATGCAGAGAAAAAGTGTCTCCTGCAACCCGTTCCCTTGGTGCTAGATGAACGAACGTCTCTGCAGTTGCTCAGTTCCGAGATCTATGTGTGTGTGAAAGCCGTCATTCATCTAGCTTGTTGGGAACACAAAGTTTCTTTTCAGTTGCAAACTCCATTCCATACATATATATGGGGAGGTACTAGCTCCAACTCGGTTTTACAGTGAAAATTGCAGGAACTTCAAACCGGCACTAGGAAACAGACTGAGAAACCAGAGAAAAATTATCTCATGCAACCCGTCCCCTTGGTGCTAGATGAACGAACGTCTCTCCACTTGCTCAGTTCTGAGAGATAAGTGTGTGTGAAAACTGTCCTTCAACTAGCTTGTTGGGAACACAAAGTTTCTTTTCTGTTGCAAACTCCATTCCATACATATATATGGGGAGGTACAAGCTCCAAATCGGTTTTACAGTGAAAACTGCAGGAACTTCAAACCGGCACTAGAAATAGACTGAGAAAGTAGAGAAAAATTGTCTCCTGCAACCCGTTCCCTTGGTGCTAGATGAACGAACGTCTCCACTTGCTCAGTTCTGAGAGATAAGTGTGTGTGAAAGCCGTCCTTCACCTAGCTTGTTGGGAACACAAAGATTCTTTTCTGTTGCAATTTCCATTCCATACATATATATGGGGAGGTACTAGCTCCAACTCGGTTTTACACTGAAAACTGCAGGAACTTCAAACCGGCACTAGGAAACAAACTAAGAATGCAGAGAAAAAGTGTCTCCTGCAACCCGTTCCCTCGGTGCTAGATGAACGAAAGTCTCTGTACCTGCTCAGTTCTGAGAGATATGTGTGTGTGAAAGCCGTCCTTCACCTAGCTTGTTTGGAACACAAAGTTTCTTTTCAGTTGCAAACTCCATTCCATACATATATATGGGGAGGAACAAGCTCCAACTCGGTTTTACAGTGAAAACTGCAGGAACTTAAAACCGGCACTACGAAACAGACTGAGAAAGCAGAGAAATAGTGTCTCCTGCAACCCGTTCCCTTGGTGCTAGATGAACGAACGTCTCTCCACTTGCTCAGTTCTGAGAGATAAGTGTGTGTGAAAGCCGTGCTTCACCTAGCTTGTTGGGAACACAAACTTTCTTTTCAGTTGCAAACTCCATTCCATACATATATATGGGGAGGTACTAGCTCCAACTCGGTTTTACAGTGAAAACTGAAGGAACTTCAAACCGGCACTAGGAAACAGACTGAGAAAGCAGAGAAAAGTGTCTCCTGCAACCCGTTCCCTTGGTGCTAGATGAACGAACGTCTCGCCACTTGCTCAGTTCTGAGAGATAAGTGTGTGTGAAAGCCGTCCTTCACCTAGCTTGTTGGGAACACAAAGATTCTTTTCTGTTGCAAACTCCATTCCATACATATATATGGGGAGGTACTAGCTCCAACTAGGTTTTACAGTGAAAACTGCAGGAACTTCAAACCGGCACTAGAATTAGACTGAGAAAGCAGAGAAAAATTGTCTCCTGCAACCCGTTCCCTTGGTGCTAGATGAACGAACGTCTCCACTTGCTCAGTTCTGAGAGATATGTGGGTTTGAAAGCCGTCCTTCACCTAGCTTGTTGGGAACACAAAGATTCTTTTCTTTTGCAAACTCCATTCCATACATATATATGGGGAGGTACAAGCTCCAACTCGGTTTTACAGTGAAAACTGCAGGAACTTCAAACCGGCACTAGGAAACAGACTGAGAATGCAGAGAAAAAGTGTCTCCTGCAACCCGTTCCCTTGGTGCTAGATGAACGAACGTCTCTGCAGTTGCTCAGTTCCGAGATCTATGTGTGTGTTAAAGCCGTCATTCATCTAGCTTGTTGGGAACACAAAGTTTCTTTTCAGTTGCAAACTCCATTCCATACATATATATGGGGAGGTACTAGCTCCAACTCGGTTTTACAGTGAAAATTGCAGGAACTTCAAACCGGCACTAGGAAACAGACTGAGAAAGCAGACAAAAAGTGTCTCCTGCAACCCGTTCCCTTGGTGCTAGATGAACGAACGTCTCGCCACTTGCTCAGTTCCGAGAGATAAGTGTGGGTGAAAGGCGTCCTTCACATATCTTTTTGGGAACACAAAGTTTCTTTTCAGTTGCAAACTCCATTCCATACATATATATGGGGAGGTACTAGCTCCAACTCGGTTTTACAGTGAAAATTGCAGGAACTTCAAACCGGCACTAGGAAACAGACTAAGAATGCAGAGAAAAAGTGTCTCCTGCAACCCGTTCCCTCGGTGCTAGATGAACGAAAGTCTCTGTACCTGCTCAGTTCTGAGAGATATGTGTGTGTGAAAGCCGTCCTTCACCTAGCTTGTTTGGAACACAAAGTTTCTTTTCAGTTGCAAACTCCATTCCATACATATAAATGGGTAGGTACTAGCTCCAACTCGGTTTTACAGTGAAAACTGCAGGAACTTCAAACCGGCACTTGGAAACAGACTGAGAATGCAGAGAAAAAGTGTCTCCTGCAACCCGTTCCCTCGGTGCTAGATGAACGAACGTCTCGCCACTTGCTCATTTCTGAGAGATAAGTGTGTGTGAAAGCCGACCTTCACCTAGCTTGTTGGGAACACAAAGATTCTTTTCAGTTGCAAACTCCATTCCATACTTATATATGGGGAGGTACTAGCTCCAACTCGGTTTTACAGTGAAAACTGCAGGAACTTCAAACCGGCACTAGGAAACAGACTGAGAAAGCAGAGAAAAATTGTCTCCTACAACCCGTTCCCTTGGTGCTAGATGAACGAACGTTTCTGTACATGCTCAGTTCTGAGAGATAAGTGTGTGTGAAAGCAGTCCTTCACCTAGCTTGTTGGGAACACAAAGTTTCTTTTCAGTTGCAAACTCCATTCCATACATATATATGGGGAGGAACAAGCTCCAACTCGGTTTTACAGTGAAAACTGCAGGAACTTAAAACCGGCACTACGAAACAGACTGAGAAAGCAGAGAAATAGTGTCTCCTGCAACCCGTTCCCTTGGTGCTAGATGAACGAACGTCTCTCCACTTGCTCATTTCTGAGAGATAAGTGTGTGTGAAAGCCGTCCTTCACCTAGCTTGTTGGGAACACAAACTTTCTTTTCAGTTGCAAACTCCATTCCATACATATATATGGGGAGGTACTAGCTCCAACTCGGTTTTACAGTGAAAACTGAAGGAACTTCAAACCGGCACTAGGAAACAGACTGAGAAAGCAGAGAAAAGTGTCTCCTGCAACCCGTTCCCTTGGTGCTAGATGAACGAACGTCTCGCCACTTGCTCAGTTCTGAGAGATAAGAGTGTGTGAAAGCCGTCCTTCACCTAGCTTTTTGGGAACACAAAGTTTCTTTTCTGTTGCAAACTCCATTCCATACATATATATGGGGAGGTACTAGCTCCAACTCGGTTTTACAGTGAAAACTGCAGGAACTTCAAACCGGCACTAGAAATAGACTGAGAAAGCAGAGAAAAATTGTCTCCTGCAAACCGTTCCCTTGGTGCTAGATGAACGAACGTCTCCACTTGCTCAGTTCTGAGAGATATGTGGGTTTGAAAGCCGTCCTTCACCTAGCTTGTTGGGATCACATAGATTCTTTTCTGTTGCAAACTCCATTCCATACATATATATGGGGAGGTACAAGCTCCAACACGGTTTTGCAGTGAAAACTGCAGGAACTTCAAACCGGCACTAGGAACCAGACTGAGAATGCAGAGAAAAAGTGTATACTGCAACCCGTTCCCTCGGTGCTAGATGAACGAAAGTCTCGCCACTTGCTCAGTTCTGAGAGATAAGTGTGTGTGAAAGCCGACCTTCACCTAGCTTGTTGGGAACACAAAGATTCTTTTCAGGTGCAAACTCCATTCCATACTTTTATATGGGGAGGTACTAGCTCCAACTCGGTTTTACAGTGAAAACTGAAGGAACTTCAAACCGGCACTAGGAAACAGACTGAGAAAGCAGAGAAAAATTTTCTCCTACAACCCGTTCCCTCGGTGCTAGATGAACGAACGTCTCGCCACTTGCTCAGTTCTGAGAGATAAGTGTGTGTGAAAGCCGACCTTCACCTAGCTTTTTGGGAACACAAAGATTCTTTTCTGTTGCAAACTCCATTCCATACTTATATATGGGGAGGTACTAGCTCCAACTCGGTTTTACAGTGAAAACTGCAGGAACTTCAAACCGGCACTAGGAAACAGACTGAGAAAGCAGAGAAAAATTGTCTCCTACAACCCGTTCCCTTGGTGCTAGATGAACGAACGTCTCTGTACATGCTCAGTTCTGAGAGATAAGTGTGTGTGAAAGCAGTCCTTCACCTAGCTTGTTGGGAACACAAAGTGTCTTTTCAGTTGCAAACTCCATTCCATACATATATATGGGGAGGAACAAGCTCCAACTCGGTTTTACAGTGAAAACTGCAGGAACTTAAAACCGGCACTACGAAACAGACTGAGAAAGCAGAGAAATAGTGTCTCCTGCAACCCGTTCCCTTGGTGCTAGATGAACGAACGTCTCTCCACTTGCTCATTTCTGAGAGATAAGTGTGTGTGAAAGCCGTCCTTCACCTAGCTTGTTGGGAACACAAACTTTCTTTTCAGTTGCAAACTCCATTCCATACATATATATGGGGAGGTACTAGCTCCAACTCGGTTTTACAGTGAAAACTGAAGGAACTTCAAACCGGCACTAGGAAACAGACTGAGAAAGCAGAGAAAAGTGTCTCCTGCAACCCGTTCCCTTGGTGCTAGATGAACGAACGTCTCGCCACTTGCTCAGTTCTGAGAGATAAGAGTGTGTGAAAGCCGTCCTTCACCTAGCTTTTTGGGAACACAAAGTTTCTTTTCTGTTGCAAACTCCATTCCATACATATATATGGGGAGGTACTAGCTCCAACTCGGTTTTACAGTGAAAACTGCAGGAACTTCAAACCGGCACTAGAAATAGACTGAGAAAGCAGAGAAAAATTGTCTCCTGCAAACCATTCCCTTGGTGCTAGATGAACGAACGTCTCCACTTGCTCAGTTCTGAGAGATATGTGGGTTTGAATGCCGTCCTTCACCTAGCTTGTTGGGATCACATAGATTCTTTTCTGTTGCAAACTCCATTCCATACATATATATGGGGAGGTACAAGCTCCAACTCGGTTTTGCAGTGAAAACTGCAGGAACTTCAAACCGGCACTAGGAACCAGACTGAGAATGCAGAGAAAAGTGTATCCTGCAACCCGTTCCCTCGGTGCTAGATGAACGAACGTCTCGCCACTTGCTCAGTTCTGAGAGATAAGTGTGTGTGAAAGCCGACCTTCACCTAGCTTGTTGGGAACACAAAGATTCTTTTCAGGTGCAAACTCCATTCCATACTTATATATGGGGAGGTACTAGCTCCAACTCGGTTTTACAGTGAAAACTGAAGGAACTTCAAACCGGCACTAGGAAACAGACTGAGAAAGCAGAGTAAAATTTTCTCCTACAACCCGTTCCCTCGGTGCTAGATGAACGAACGTCTCGCCACTTGCTCAGTTCTGAGAGATAAGTGTGTGTGAAAGCCGACCTTCACCTAGCTTTTTGGGAACACAAAGATTCTTTTCAGTTGCAAACTCCATTCCATAGTTATATATGGGGAGGTACTAGCTCCAACTCGGTTTTACAGTGAAAACTGCAGGAACTTCAAACCGGCACTAGGAAACAGACTGAGAAAGCAGAGAAAAATTGTCTCCTACAACCCGTTCCCTTGGTGCTAGATGAACGAACGTCTCTGTACATGCTCAGTTCTGAGAGATAAGTGTGTGTGAAAGCAGTCCTTCACCTAGCTTGTTGGGAACACTAAGTTTCTTTTCAGTTGCAAACTCCATTCCATACATATATATGGGGAGGGACAAGCTCCAACTCGGTTTTACAGTGAAAACTGCAGGAACTTAAAACCGGCACTAGGAAACAGACTGAGAAAGCAGAGAAATAGTGTCTAATGCAACCCGTTCCCTTGGTGCTAGATGAACGAACGTCTCTCCACTTGCTCATTTCCGAGAGATAAGTGTGGGTGAAAGCCGTCCTTCACCTATCTTTTTGGGAACACAAAGTTTCTTTTCAGTTGCAAACTCCATTCCATACATATATATGGGGAGATACTAGCTCCAACTCGGTTTTACAGTGAAAATTGCAGGAACTTCAAACCGGCACTAGGAAACAGACTGAGAAAGCAGAGAAAAAG
Organism: Camelus dromedarius; assembly: GCF_036321535.1. Lineage (NCBI taxonomy): Eukaryota > Metazoa > Chordata > Mammalia > Artiodactyla > Camelidae > Camelus > Camelus dromedarius. The sequence continues at coordinate 33,405,925 of NC_087458.1, read as the reverse complement.
TGTCTCCTGCAACCCGTTCCCTTGGTGCTAGATGAACGAACGTCTCTCCACTTGCTCAGTTCCGAGAGATAAGTATGGGTGAAAGCCGTCTTTCACCTATCTTTTTGGGAACACAAAGTTTCTTTTCAGTTGCAAACTCCATTCCATACATATATATGGGGAGGTACTAGCTCCAACTCGGTTTTACAGTGAAAATTGCTGGAACTTCAAACCGGCACTAGGAAACAGACTGAGAAACAGAGAAAAAGTGTCTCCTACAACCCGTTCCCTCGGTGCTAGATGAACGAACGTCTCGCCACTTGCTCAGTTCTGAGAGATAAGTGTGTGTGAAAGCCGACCTTCACCTAGCTTTTTGGGAACACAAAGATTCTTTTCTGTTGCAAACTCCATTCCATACTTATATATGGGGAGGTACTAGCTCCAACTCGGTTTTACAGTGAAAACTGCAGGAACTTCAAACCGGCACTAGGAAACAGACTGAGAAAGCAGAGAAAAATTGTCTCCTACAACCCGTTCCCTTGGTGCTAGATGAACGAACGTCTCTGTACATGCTCAGTTCTGAGAGATAAGTGTGTGTGAAAGCAGTCCTTCACCTAGCTTGTTGGGAACACAAAGTGTCTTTTCAGTTGCAAACTCCATTCCATACATATATATGGGGAGGAACAAGCTCCAACTCGGTTTTACAGTGAAAACTGCAGGAACTTAAAACCGGCACTACGAAACAGACTGAGAAAGCAGAGAAATAGTGTCTCCTGCAACCCGTTCCCTTGGTGCTAGATGAACGAACGTCTCTCCACTTGCTCATTTCTGAGAGATAAGTGTGTGTGAAAGCCGTCCTTCACCTAGCTTGTTGGGAACACAAACTTTCTTTTCAGTTGCAAACTCCATTCCATACATATATATGGGGAGGTACTAGCTCCAACTCGGTTTTACAGTGAAAACTGAAGGAACTTCAAACCGGCACTAGGAAACAGACTGAGAAAGCAGAGAAAAGTGTCTCCTGCAACCCGTTCCCTTGGTGCTAGATGAACGAACGTCTCGCCACTTGCTCAGTTCTGAGAGATAAGAGTGTGTGAAAGCCGTCCTTCACCTAGCTTTTTGGGAACACAAAGTTTCTTTTCTGTTGCAAACTCCATTCCATACATATATATGGGGAGGTACTAGCTCCAACTCGGTTTTACAGTGAAAACTGCAGGAACTTCAAACCGGCACTAGAAATAGACTGAGAAAGCAGAGAAAAATTGTCTCCTGCAAACCATTCCCTTGGTGCTAGATGAACGAACGTCTCGCCACTTGCTCAGTTCTGAGAGATAAGTGTGTGTGAAAGCCGTCCTTCACCTAGCTTGTTTGGAACACAAAGTTTCTTTTCAGTTGCAAACCCCATTCCATACATATATATGTGGATGTACTACCTCCAACTCGGTTTTTCAGTGAAAACTGCAGGAACTTCAAACCGGTACTAGGAAACAGACTGAGAAAGCAGAGTAAAAGTGTCTCCTGCAACCCGTTCCCTTGGTGCTAGATGAACGAACGTCTCTGCACTTGCTCAGTTCCGAGAGGTAAATTTGTGTGAAAGCCGTCCTTCACCTAGTTTGTTGGGAACACAAAGTTTGTTCTTTGTGGCAAACCCCATTCCATACATATATATGGGCAGGTACTAGCTCCAACTCGGTTTTACATTGAAAACTGCAGGAACTTCAAAGCGGCACTAGGAAAAAGACTGAGTAAGCAGAGAAAAAGTGTCTCCGGCAACCCGTTCCCTTGCTGCTAGATGAACGAACGTCTCGCCACTTGCTCAGTTCCGAGAGATATGTGTGTGTGAAAGCCGTCCTTCACCTAGCTTGTTTGGAACACAAAGTTTCTTTTCAGTTGCAAACTCCATTCCATACATATAAATGGGTAGGTACTAGCTCCAACTCGGTTTTACAGTGAAAACTGCAGGAACTTCAAACCGGCACTAGGAAACAGACTGAGAATGCAGAGAAAAAGTGTCTCCTGCAACCCGTTCCCTCGGTGCTAGATGAACGTACGTCTCTGTACCTCCTCAGTTCTGAGAGATAAGTGTGTGTGAAAGCCGTCCTTCACCTAGCTTGTTGGGAACACAAAGTTTCTTTTCAGTTGCAAAATCCATTCCATACATATATATGGGGAGGAACTAGCTCCAACTCTGTTTTACAGTGATAACTGCAGGAACTTCAAACCGGCACTAGGAAACAGACTGAGAATGCAGAGAAAAAGTGTCTCCTGCAAGCCGTTCCCTTGGTGCTAGATGAACGAACGTCTCTGTACATGCTCAGTTCTGAGAGATAAGTGTGTGTGAAAGCCGTCCTTCAACTAGCTTGTTTGGAACACAAAGTTTCTTTTCAATTGCAAACTCCATTCCATACAAATATATGGGGAGTTACTAGCTCCAACTCGGTTTTACAGTGAAAACTGCAGGAAATTCAAACCGGCACTAGGAAACAGACTGAGAAAGCTGAGAAAAAGTGTCTCCTGCAACCCGTTCCCTCGGTGCTAGATGAACGAACGTCTCTGTACCTGCTCAGTTCTGAGAGATAAGTGTGTGTGAAAGCCGTCCTACACCTAGCTTGTTGGGAACACAAAGTTTCTTTTAAGTTGCAAACTCCATTCCATACATATATACGGGAAGGATCTAGCTCCAACTCGGTTTTACAGTGAAAACTGCAGGAACTTCAAACCGGCACTAGGAAACAGACTGAGAAAGCAGAGAAAAAGTGTCTCCTGCAACTCTTTCCCTTGGTGCTAGATGAACGAACGTCTCTCCACTTGCTCAGTTCTGAGAGATAAGTGTGTGTGAAAGCCGTCTTTCACCTAGCTTGTTGGGAACACAAAGTTTCTTTTCTGTTGCAAACTCCATTCCATACAAATATATGGGGAGTTACTAGCTCCAACTCGGTTTTACACTGAAAACTGCAGGAACTTCAAACCGGCATTAGGAAACAGACAGAGAATGCAGAGAAAAAGTGTCCCCTGCAACCCGTTCCCTCGGTGCTAGATGAACGTACGTCTCTGTACCTCCTCATTTCTGAGAGATAAGTGTGTGTGAAAGCCGTCCTTCACCTAGCTTGTTGGGAACACAAAGTTTCTTTTCAGTTGCAAAATCCATTCCATACATATATATGGGGAGGAACTAGCTCCAACTCTGTTTTACAGTGATAACTGCAGGAACTTCAAACCGGCACTAGAATACAGACTGAGAATGCAGAGAAAAAGTGTCTCCTGCAAGCCGTTCCCTTGGTGCTAGATGAACGAACGTCTCTGTACCTGCTCAGTTCTGAGAGATAAGTGTGTGTGAAAGCCGACCTTCACCTAGCTTGTTGGGAACACAAAGTTACTTTTCAGTTGCAAACACCATTCCATACATATATATGGGGAGGTACTAGCTCCAACTCGGTTTTACAGTGAAAACTGCAGGAACTTCAAACCGGCACTAGGAAACAGACTGAGAAAGTAGAGAAAAAGTGTCTCCTGCAACCCGTTCCCTTGGTGCTAGATGAACGAACGTCTCTCCACATGCTAAGTTCTGAGAGGAAAGTGTGTGTGAAAGCCGTCCTTCACCTAGCTTGTTGGGAACACAAAGTTTCTTTACTGTTGCAAACTGCATTTCATACAAATATACGGGGAGTTACAAGCTCCAACTCGGTTTTACAGTGAAAACTGCAGGAACATCAAAGAGGCACTAGGAAACAGACTGAGAATGGAGAGAAAAAGTGTGTCCTGCAACCCGTTCACTCGGTGCTAGATGAACGAACGTCTCTGTACCTGCTCAGTTCTGAGAGATAAGTGTGTGTGAAAGCCGTACTTCACCTAGCTTTTTGGGAACACAAAGTTTCTTTTCAGTTTCAAACCCCATTCCACACATATATACGGGAAGGAACTAGCTCCAACTCGGTTTTACAGTGAAAACTGCAGGAACTTCAAACCGGCACTAGGAAACAGACTGAGAATGCAGAGAAAAAGTGTCTCCCCCAACCCGTTCCCTTGGTGCTAGATGAACGAACGTCTCTGCACTTGCTCAGTTGCGAGAGGTAAGTTTGTGTGAAAGACGTCCTTCACCTAGCTTGTTGGGAACACAAAGTTTGTTCTTTGTTGCAAACCCCATTCCATACATATATATGGGCAGGTACAAGCTCCAACTCGGTTTTACATTGAAAACTGAAGGAACTTCAAAGCGGCACTAGGAAACAGACTGAGAAACAGAGAATAAGTGTCTCCTGCAACCCGTTCCCTTGCTGCTAGATGAACGAACGTCTCTCCACTTGCTCAGTTCTGAGAGATAAGTGTGTGAGAAAGCCGTTCTTCACCTAGCTTTTTGTTAACACAAAGGTTCTTTTCAGTTGCAAACTCCATTCCATACATATATATGGGGAGGTACAAGCTCCAACTCGGTTTTACAGTGAAAACTGCAGGAACTTCAAACCGGCACTAGGAAACAGACTTAGAAAGCAGAGAAAAATTGTCTCCTGCAACCCGTTCCCTTGGTGCTAGATGAACAAACGTCTCTCCACATGCTCAGTTCTGAGAGATAAGTGTGTGTGAAAGCCGTCCTTCACCTAGCTTGTTTGGAACACAAAGTTTCTTTTCAGTTGCAAACTCCACTCCATACATATATATGGGGAGGTACTAGCTTCAACTCGGTTTTACAGTAGAAACTGCAGGAACTTCAAACCGGCACTAGGAAACAGACTGAGAAACCAGAGTAAAAGTTTCTTCTGCAACACGTTCCCTTTGTGCTAGATGAACGAACGTCTCTCCACATGCTCAGTTCTGAGAGGAAAGTGTGTGTGGAAGCCGTCCTTCATCAAGCTTGTTGGGAACACAAAGTTACTTTTCAGTTGCAAACACCATTCTATAAATATTTATGGGGAGGTACTAGCTCCAACTCGGTTTTACACTTAAAACTGCAGGAACTTCAAACCGGCACTAGGAAACAGACTGAGAAAGCAGAGAAAAAGTGTCTCCTGCAACCCGTTCCCTTTGTGCTGGATGAACGAACGTCTCTCCACATGCTCAGTTCTGAGAGATAAGTGTGTGTGAAAGCCGTCCTTCACCTAGCTTGTTGGGAACACAAAGTTTCTTTTCAGTTGCAAACTCCATTCCATACATATATATGGGGAGGTACAAGCTCCAACTCGGTTTTACAGTGAAAACTGCAGGAACTTCAAAGCGGCACTAGGAAACAGACTGAGAAAGCAGAGAAAAAGTGTCTCCTGCAACCCGTTCCCTTGCTGCTAGATGAACGAACGTCTCTCCACTTGCTCAGTTCTGAGAGATAAGTGTGTGAGAAAGCCGTCCTTCACCTAGCTTTTTGTTAACACAAAGTTTCTTTTCAGTTGCAAACTCCATTCCATACATATATATGGGGAGGTACAAGCTCCAACTCGGTTTTACAGTGAAAACTGCAGGAACTTCAAACCGGCACTAGGAAACAGACTGAGAAAGCAGAGAAAAATTGTCTCCTGCAACTCGTTCCCTTGGTGCTAGATGAACGAACGTCTCTCCACTTGCTCAGTTCTGAGAGATAAGTGTGTGTGAAAGCCGTCCTTCACCTAGCTTGTTGGGAACACAAAGTTTCTTTTCTGTTGCAAACTCCATTCCATACATATATATGGGGAGGTACTAGCTCCAACTCGGTTTTACAGTGAAAATTGCAGGAACTTCAAACCGGCACTAGGAAACAGACTGAGAAAGCAGAGAAAAAGTGTCTCCTGCAACCCGTTCCCTTTGTGCTAGATGAACGAACGTCTCTTCACTTGCTCAGTTCAGAGAGAAGTGTGTGTGAAAGCAGTCCTTTACCAAGCTTGTTGGGAACACAAAGTGTCTTTTCAGTTGCAAACTCCATTCCATACATATATATGGAGAGGTACTAGCTCCAACTCGGTTTTACAGTGAAAACTGCACGAACTTCAAACCGGCACTAGGAAACAGACTGAGAAAGCAGAGAAACAGTGTCTCCTGCAACCCGTTCCCTTGGCGCTAGATGAACGAACGTCTCTCCACTTGCTCAGTTCTGAGAGATAAGTGTGTGAGAAAGCCGTCCTTCACCTAGCTTTTTGTGAACACAAAGTTTCTTTTCAGTTGCAAACTCCATTCCATACATATATATAGGGAGGTACAAGCTCCAACTCGGTTTTACAGTGAAAACTGCAGGAACTTCAAACCGGCACTAGGAAACAGACTGAGAAAGCAGAGAAAAAGTGTCCCCTGCAACCCGTTCCCTTGGTGCTAGATGAACGAACGTCTCTTCACTTGCTCAGTTCTGAGAGATAAGTGTGTGTGGAAACCGTCCTTCACCAACTTGTTGGGAACACAAAGTTTCTTTTCAGTTGCAAACTCCATTCCATACATATATATGGGCAGGTTCTAGCTCCAACTCGGTTTTACAGTGAAAAGTAAAGGAACTTCAAAGCGGCACTAGGAAACAGACTGAGAAAGCAGAGAAAAAGTGTCTCCTGCAACCCGTTCACTTGCTGCTAGATGAACGAACGTCTCTCCACTTGCTCAGTTCTGAGAGATAAGTGTGTGAGAAAGCCGTCCTTCACCTACCTTTTTGTGAACACAAAGTTTCTTTTCAGTTGCAAACTCCATTCCATACATATATATGGGCAGGTACAAGCTCCAACTAGGTTTTACAGTTAAAACTGCAGGAACTTCAAACCGGCACTAGGAAACAGACTGAGAAAGCAGAGAAAAATTGTCTCCTGCAACCCGTTCCCTTGGTGCTAGATGAACGAACGTCTCTCCACTTGCTCAGTTCTGAGAGATAAGTGTGTGTGAAAACCGTCTTTCACCAACTTGTTGGGAACACAAAGTTTCTTTTCAGTTGCAAACTCCATTCCATACATATATATGGGCAGGTACTAGCTCCAACTCGGTTTTACAGTGAAAACTGCAGGAACTTCAAAGCGGCACTAGGAAACAGACTGAGAAAGCAGAGAAAAAGTGTCTCCTGCAACCCGTTCCCTTGCTGCTAGATGAACGAACGTCTCTCCACTTGCTCAGTTCTGAGAGATAAGTGTGTGAGAAAGCCGTCCTTCACCTAGCTTTTTGTGAACACAAAGTTTCTTTTCAGTTGCAAACTCCATTCCATACATATATATGGGCAGGTACAAGCTCCAACTCGGTTTTACTGTGAAAACTGCAGGAACTTCAAACCGGCACTTGGAAACAGACTGAGAAAGCAGAGAAAAATTGTCTCCTGCAACCCGTTCCCTTGCTGCTAGATGAACGAACGTCTCTCCACTTGCTCAGTTCTGAGAGATAAGTGTGTGAGAAAGCCGTCCTTCACCTACCTTTTTGTGAACACAAAGTTTCTTTTCAGTTGCAAACTCCATTCCATACATATATATGGGCAGGTACAAGCTCCAACTAGGTTTTACAGTTAAAACTGCAGGAACTTCAAACCGGCACTAGGAAACAGACTGAGAAAGCAGAGAAAAATTGTCTCCTGCAACCCGTTCCCTTGGTGCTAGATGAACGAACGTCTCTCCACTTGCTCAGTTCTGAGACATAAGTGTGTGTGAAAACCGTCCTTCACCAACTTGTTGGGAACACAAAGTTTCTTTTCAGTTGCAAACTCCATTCCATACATATATATGGGCAGGTACTAGCTCCAACTCGGTTTTACAGTGAAAACTGAAGGAACTTCAAAGCGGCACTAGGAAACAGACTGAGAAAGCAGAGAAAAAGTGTCTCCTGCAACCCGTTCCCTTGCTGCTAGATGAACGAACGTCTCTCCACTTGCTCAGTTCTGAGAGATAAGTGTGTGAGAAAGCCGTCCTTCCCCTACCTTTTTGTGAACACAAAGTTTCTTTTCAGTTGCAAACTCCATTCCATACATATTTATGGGCAGCTACAAGCTCCAACTCGGTTTTACAGTGAAAACTGCAGGAACTACAAACCGGCACTAGGAAACAGACTGAGAAAGCAGAGAAAAATTGTCTCCTGCAACCCGTTCCCTTGGTGCTAGATGAACGAACGTCTCTCCACTTGCTCAGTTCTGAGAGATAAGTGTGTGTGAAAACCGTCCTTCACCAACTTGTTGGGAACACAAAGTTTCTTTTCAGTTGCAAACTCCATTCCATACATATATATGGGCAGGTACTAGCTCCAACTCGGTTTTACAGTGAAAACTGCAGGAACTTCAAAGCGGCACTAGGAAACACACTGAGAAAGCAGAGAAAAAGTGTCTCCTGCAACCCGTTCCCTTGGTGCTAGATGAACGAACGTCTCTCCACTTGCTCAGTTCTGAGAGTTAAGTGTGTGTGAAAACCGTCCTTCAACAACTTGTTGGGAACACAAAGTTTCTTTTCTGTTGCAAACTCCATTCCAAACATATATATGGGGAGGTACAAGCTCCAACTCGGTTTTACAGTGAAAACTGCAGGAACTTCAAACCGGCACTAGGAAACAGACCGAGAAAGCAGAGAAAAATTGTCTCCTGCAACTCGTTCCCTTGGTGCTAGATGAACGAACGTCTCTCCACTTGCTCAGTTCTGAGAGATAAGTGTGTGTGAAAGCCGTCCTTCAACTAGATTGTTGGGAACACAACGTTTCTTTTCTGTTGCAAACTCCATTCCATACATATATATGGGGAGGTACTAGCTCCAACTCGGTTTCACAGTGAAAATTGCAGGAACTTCAAACCGGCACTAGGAAACAGACTGAGAAAGCAGAGAAAAAGTGTCTCCTGCAACCCGTTCCCTTTGTGCTAGATGAACGAACGTCTCTTCACTTGCTCAGTACAGAGAGTAGTGTGTGTGAAAGCAGTCTTTACCAAGCTTGTTGGGAACACAAAGTGTCTTTTCAGTTGCAAACTCCATTCCATACATATATATGGGGAGGTACTAGCTCCAACTCGGTTTTACAGTGAAAACTGCACGAACTTCAAACCGGCACTTGGAAACAGACTACGAAAGCAGAGAAAAAGTGTCTCCTGCAACCCGTTCCCTTGTCGCTAGATGAACGAACGTCTCTCCACTTGCTCAGTTCTGAGAGATAAGTGTGTGAGAAAGCCGTCCTTCACCTAGCTTTTTGTGAACACAAAGTTTCTTTTCAGTTGCAAACTCCATTCCATACATATATATGGGGAGGTACAAGCTCCAACTCGGTTTCACGGTGAAAACTGCAGGAACTTCAAACCGGCACTAGGAAACAGACTGAGAAAGCAGAGAAAAAGTGTCTCCTGCAACCCGTTCCCTTGGTGCTAGATGAACGAACGTCTCTTCACTTGCTCAGTTCTGAGAGATAAGTGTGTGTGATAACCGTCCTTCACCAACTTGTTGGTAACACAAAGTTTCTTTTCAGTTGCAAACTACATTCCATACATATATATGGGCAGGTACTAGCTCCAACTCGGTTTTACAGTGAAAACTGAAGGAACTTCAAAGCGGCACTAGGAAACAGACTGAGAAAGCAGAGAAAAAGTGTCTCCTGCAACCCGTTCCCTTGGTGCTAGATGAACGAACGTCTCTCCACTTGCTCAGTTCTGAGAGATAAGTGTGTGAGAAAGCCGTCCTTCACCTACCTTTTTGTGAACACAAAGTTTCTTTTCAGTTGCAAACTCCATTCCATACATATATATGGGCAGGTACAAGCTCCAACTCGGTTTTACAGTGAAAACTGCAGGAACTTCAAACAGGCACTAGGAAACAGACTGAGAAAGCAGAGAAAAATTGTCTCCTGCAACCCGTTCCCTTGGTGCTAGATGACCGAACGTCTCTCCACTTGCTCAGTTCTGAGAGATAAGTGTGTGTGAAAACCGTCCTTCACCAACTTGTTGGGAACACAAAGTTACTTTTCAGTTGCAAACTCCATTCCATACATATATATGGGCAGGTACTAGCTCCAACTCGGTTTTACAGTGAAAACTGCAGGAACTTCAAAGCGGCACTAGGAAACAGACTGAGAAAGCAGAGAAATAGTGTCTCCTGCAACCAGTTCCCTTGGCGCTAGATGAACGAACGTCTCTCCACTTGCTCAGTTCTGAGAGATAAGTGTGTGAGAAAGCCGTCCTTCACCTAGCTTTTTGTGAACACAAAGTTTCTTTTCAGTTGCAAACTCCATTCCATACATATATATGGGGAGGTACAAGCTCCAACTCGGTTTTACAGTGAAAACTGCAGGAACTTCAAACCGGCACTAGGAAACAGACTGAGAAAGCAGAGAAAAAGTGTCTCCTGCAACCCGTTCCCTTGGTGCTAGATGAACGAACGTCTCTTCACTTGCTCAGTTCTGAGAGATAAGTGTGTGTGAAAACAGTCCTTCACCAACTTGTTGGGAACACAAAGTTTCTTTTCAGTTGCAAACTCCATTCCATACATATATATGGGCAGGTACAAGCTCCAACTCGGTTTTACAGTGAAAACTGAAGGAACTTCAAAGCGGCACTAGGAAACAGACTGAGAAAGCAGAGAAAAAGTGTCTCCTGCAACTCGTTCCCTTGCTGCTAGATGAACGAACGTCTCTCCACTTGCTCAGTTCTGAGAGATAAGTGTGTGAGAAAGCCGTCGTTCACCTACCTTTTGTGAACACAAAGTTTCTTTTCAGTTGCAAACTCCATTCCATACATATATATGGGCAGGTACAAGCTCCAACTCGGTTTTACAGTGAAAACTGCAGGAACTTCAAACCGGCACTGGGAAACAGACTGAGAAAGCAGAGAAAAATTGTCTCCTGCAACCCGTTCCCTTGGTGCTAGATGAACGAACGTCTCTCCACTTGCTCAGTTCTGAGAGATAAGTGTGTGTGAAAACCGTCCTTCACCAACTTGTTGGGAACACAAAGTTTCTTTTCAGTTGCAAACTCCATTCCATACATATATATGGTCAGGTACTAGCTCCAACTCGGTTTTACAGTGAAAACTGCAGGAACTTCAAAGCGGCACTAGGAAACAGACTGAGAAAGCAGAGAAAAATGTCTCCTGCAACCCTTTCCCTTGCTGCTAGATGAACGAACGTCTCTCCACTTGCTCAGTTCTGAGAGATAAGTGTGTGAGAAAGCCGTCCTTCACCTAGCTTTTTGTGAACACAAAGTTTCTTTTCAGTTGCAAACTCCATTCCATACATATATATTGGCAGGTACAAGCTCCAACTCGGTTTTAAAGTGAAAACTGCAGGAACTTCAAACCGGCACTAGGAAACAGACTGAGAAAGCAGAGAAAAATTGTCTCCTGCAACCCGTTCCCTTGGTGCTAGATGAACGAACGTCTCTCCACTTGCTCAGTTCTGAGAGATAAGTGTGTGTGAAAACCGTCCTTCAACAACTTCTTGGGAACACAAAGATTCTTTTCTGTTGCAAACTCCATTCCATACATATATATGGGGAGGTACAAGCTCCAACTCGGTTTTACAGTGAAAACTGCAGGAACTTCAAACCGGCACTAGGAAACAGACTGAGAAAGCAGAGAAAAATTATCTCCTGCAACTCGTTCCCTTGGTGCTAGATGAACGAACGTCTCTCCACTTGCTCAGTTCTGAGAGATAAGTGTGTGTGAAAGCCGTCCTTAACCTAGCTTGTTGGGAACACAAAGTTTCTTTTCTGTTGCAAACTCCATTCCATACATATATATGGGGAGGTACTAGCTCCAACTCGGTTTTACAGTGAAAATTGCAGGAACTTCAAACCGGCAGTAGGAAACAGACTGAGAAAGCAGAGAAAAATTGTCTCTTGCAACCCGTTTCCTTGGTGCTAGGTGAACGAACTTCTCTCCACTTGCTCAGTTCTGAGAGATAAGTGTGTGTGAAAACCGTCCTTCACCAACTTGTTGGGAACACAAAGTTTCTTTTCTGTTGCAAACTCCATTCCATACATATATATGGGGAGGTACAAGCTCCAACTCGGTTTTACAGTGAAAACTGCACGAACTTCAAACCGGCACTAGGAAACAGACTGAGAAAGCAGAGAAAAAGTGTCTCCTGCAACCCGTTCCCTTTGTGCTAGATGAACGAACGTCTCTTCACTTGCTCAGTTCAGAGAGAAGTGTGTGTGAAAGCAGTCCTTTACCAAGCTTGTTGGGAACACAAAGTGTCTTTTCAGTTGCAAACTCCATTCCATACATATATATGGGCAGGTACTATCTCCAACTCGGTTTTACAGTGAAAACTGCAGGAACTTCAAAGCGGCACTAGGAAACAGACTGAGAAAGCAGAGAAAAAGTGTCTCCTGCAACCCGTTCCCTTGCTGCTAGATGAACGAACGTCTCTCCACTTGCTCAGTTCTGAGAGATAAGTGTGTGAGAAAGCCGTCCTTCACCTAGCTTTTTGTGAACACAAAGTTTCTTTTCAGTTGCAAACTCCATTCCATACATATATATGGGCAGGTACAAGCTCCAAATCGGTTTTACTGTGAAAACTGCAGGAACTTCAAACCGGCACTTGGAAACAGACTGAGAAAGCAGAGAAAAATTGTCTCCTGCAACCCGTTCCCTTGGTGCTAGATGAACGAACGTCTCTCCACTTGCTCAGTTCTGAGAGATAAGTGTGTGTGAAAACCGTCCTTCACCAACTTTTTGGGAACACAAAGTTTCTTTTCAGTTGCAAACTCCATTCCATACATATATATGGGCAGGTACTAGCTCCAACTCGGTTTTACAGTGAAAACTGAAGGAACTTCAAAGCGGCACTAGGAAACAGACTGAGAAAGCAGAGAAAAAGTGTCTCCTGCAACCCGTTCCCTTGCTGCTAGATGAACGAACGTCTCTCCACTTGCTCAGTTCTGAGAGATAAGTGTGTGAGAAAGCCGTCCTTCACCTACCTTTTTGTGAACACAAAGTTTCTTTTCAGTTGCAAACTCCATTCCATACATATATATGGGCAGGTACAAGCTCCAACTCGGTTTTACAGTGAAAACTGCAGGAACTACATACCGGCACTAGGAAACAGACTGAGAAAGCAGAGAAAAATTTTCTCCTGCAACCCGTTCCCTTGGTGCTAGATGAACGAACGTCTCTCCACTTGCTCAGTTCTGAGAGATAAGTGTGTGTGAAAACCGTCCTTCACCAACTTGTTGGGAACACAAAGTTTCTTTTCAGTTGCAAACTCCATTCCATACATATATATGGGCAGGTACTAGCTCCAACTCGGTTTTACAGTGAAAACTGCAGGAACTTCAAAGCGGCACTAGGAAACAGACTGAGAAAGCAGAGAAAAAGTGTCTCCTGCAACCCGTTCCCTTGGTGCTAGATGAACGAACGTCTCTCCACTTGCTCAGTTCTGAGAGATAAGTGTGTGTGAAAACCGTCCTTCAACAACTTGTTGGGAACACAAAGTTTCTTTTCTGTTGCAAACTCCATTCCAAACATATATATGGGGAGGTACAAGCTCCAACTCGGTTTTACAGTGAAAACTGCAGGAACTTCAAACCGGCACTATGAAACAGACCGAGAAAGCAGAGAAAAATTGTCACCTGCAACTCGTTCCCTTGGTGCTAGATGAACGAACGTCTCTCCACTTGCTCAGTTCTGAGAGTTAAGTGTGTGTGAAAGCCGTCCTTCAAATAGATTGTTGGGAACACAAAGTTTCTTTTCTGTTGCAAACTCCATTCCATACATATATATGGGGAGGTACTAGCTCCAACTCGGTTTCACAGTGAAAATTGCAGGAACTTCAAACCGGCACTAGGAAACAGACTGAGAAAGCAGAGAAAAAGTGTCTCCTGCAACCCGTTCCCTTTGTGCTAGATGAACGAACGTCTCTTCACTTGCTCAGTTCAGAGAGAAGTGTGTGTGAAAGCAGTCCTTTAACAAGCTTGTTGGGAACACAAAGTGTCTTTTCAGTTGCAAACTCCATTCCATACATATATATGTGGAGGTACTAGCTCCAACTCGGTTTTACAGTGAAAACTGCACGAACTTCAAACCGGCACTAGGAAACAGACTGCGAAAGCAGAGAAAAAGTGTCTCCTGCAACCCGTTCCCTTGGCGCTAGATGAACGAACGTCTCTCCACTTGCTCAGTTCTGAGAGATAAGTGTGTGAGAAAGCCGTCCTTCACCTAGCTTTTTGTGAACACAAAGTTTCTTTTCAGTTGCAAACTCCATTCCATACATATATATGGGGAGGTACAAGCTCCAACTCGGTTTTACAGTGAAAACTGCAGGAACTTCAAACCGGCACTAGGAAACAGACTGAGAAAGCAGAGAAAAAGTGTCTCCTGCAACCCGTTCCCTTGGTGCTAGATGAACGAACGTCTCTTCACTTGCTCAGTTCTGAGAGATAAGTGTGTGTGAAAACAGTCCTTCACCAACTTGTTGGGAACACAAAGTTTCTTTTCAGTTGCAAACTCCATTCCATACATATATATGGGCAGGTACAAGCTCCAACTCGGTTTTACAGTGAAAACTGAAGGAACTTCAAAGCGGCACTAGGAAACAGACTGAGAAAGCAGAGAAAAAGTGTCTCCTGCAACCCGTTCCCTTGCTGCTAGATGAACGAACGTCTCTCCACTTGCTCAGTTCTGAGAGATAAGTGTGTGAGAAAGCCGTCGTTCACCTACCTTTTGTGAACACAAAGTTTCTTTTCAGTTGCAAACTCCATTCCATCCATATATATGGGCAGGAACAAGCTCCAACTCGGTTTTACAGTGAAAACTGCAGGAACTTCAAACCGGCACTAGGAAACAGACTGAGAAAGCAGAGAAAAATTATCTCCTGCAACTCGTTCCCTTGGTGCTAGATGAACGAACGTCTCTCCACTTGCTCAGTTCTGAGAGATAAGTGTGTGTGAAAGCCGTCCTTAACCTAGCTTGTTGGGAACACAAAGTTTCTTTTCTGTTGCAAACTCCATTCCATACATATATATGGGGAGGTACTAGCTCCAACTCGGTTTTACAGTGAAAATTGCAGGAACTTCAAACCGGCACTAGGAAACAGACTGAGAAAGCAGAGAAAAATTGTCTCCTGCAACCCGTTTCCTTGGTGCTAGGTGAACGAACGTCTCTCCACTTGCTCAGTTCTGAGAGATAAGTGTGTGTGAAAACCGTCCTTCACCAACTTGTTGGGAACACAAAGTTTCTTTTCAGTTGCAAACTCCATTCCATACATATATATGGGGAGGTACTAGCTCCAACTCGGTTTTACAGTGAAAATTGCAGGAACTTCAACCCGGCACTAGGAAACAGACTGAGAAAGCAGAGAAAAAGTTTCTCCTGCAACCCTTTCCCTTGGTGCTAGATGAACGAACGTCTCCCCACTTGCTCAGTTCTGAGACATAAGTGTGTGTGAAAGCCGTCCTTCACCTAGCTTGTTGGGAACACAAAGTTTCTTTTCAGTTGCAAACTCCATTCCATACATATATATGGGGAGTTACTAGCTCCAACTCGATTTTACAGTGAAAATTGAAGGATCTTTAAACCGGCACTAGGAAACAGACTGAGAAAGCAGAGAAAAGTGTCTCCTGCAACCCGTTCCCTTGGTGCTAGATGAACGAACGTCTCTCCACTTGCTCAGTTCTGAGAGATATGTGTGTGTGAAAGCGGTCCTTCACCTAGCTTTTTGGGAACACAAAGTTTCTTTTCAGTTGCAAACTCAATTCCATACATATATATGCGGAGGTACAAGCTCCAACTCGGTTTTACAGTGAAAACTGCAGGAACTTCAAACCGGCACTAGGAAACAGACTGAGAAAGCAGAGAAAAGTGTCTCCAGCAACCCGTTCCCTTGCTGCTAGATGAACGAACGTCTCTCCAATTGCTCAGTTCTGAGAGATAAGTGTGTGAGAAAGCCGTCCTTCTCCTAGCTTTTTGTGAACACAAAGTTTCTTTTCAGTTGCAAACTCCATTCCATACATATATATGGGCAGGTACAAGCTCCAACTCGGTTTTACAGTGAAAACTGCAGGAACTTCAAACCGGCACTAGGAAACAGACTGAGAAAGCAGAGAAAAATTGTCTCCTGCAACCCGTTCCCTTGGTGCTAGATGAACGAACGTCTGTCCACTTGCTCAGTTCTGAGAGATAAGTGTGTGTGAAAACCGTCCTTCACCAACTTGTTGGGAACACAATGTTTCTTTTCTGTTGCAAACTCCATTCCATACATATATATGGGGAGGTACAAGCTCCAACTCTGTTTTACAGTGAAAACTGCAGGAACTTCAAACAGGCACTAGGAAACAGACTGAGAAAGCAGAGAAAAATTGTCTCCTGCAACTCGTTCCCTTGGTGCTAGATGAACGAACGTCTCTCCACTTGCTCAGTTCTGAGAGATAAGTGTGTGTGAAAGCCGTCCTTCACCTAGCTTGTTGGGAACACAAAGTTTCTTTTCTGTTGCAAACTCCATTCCATACATATATATGGGGAGGTACTAGCTCCAACTCGGTTTTACAGTGAAAATTGCAGGAACTTCAAACCGGCACTAGGAAACAGACTGAGAAAGCAGAGAAAAATTGTCTCCTGCAACCCGTTCCCTTGGTGCTAGATGAACGAACGTCTCTTCACTTGCTCAGTTCTGAGAGATAAGTGTGTGTGAAAGCAGTCCTTCACCTATCTTGTTGGGAACACAAAGTGTCTTTTCAGTTGCAAACTCCATTCCATACATATATATGGTTGAGATACTAGCTCCAACTCGGTTTCACAGTGAAAACTGCAGTAACTTCAAACCGGAACTAGGAAACAGACTGAGAATGCAGAGAAAAAGTGTCTCCTGCAACCCGTTCCCTTGGTGCTAGATGAACGAACGTCTCTCCACTTGCTCATTTCTGAGAGATAAGTGTGTGAGAAAGCCGTACTTCACCTAGCTTGTTGGGAACACAAAGTTTCTTTTCAGTTGCAAACTCCATTCCATACATATATATGGGGAGGTACTAGCTCCAACTCGGTTTTACAGTGAAAACTGCAGGAACTTCAAACTGGCACTAAGAAACAGACTGAGAAAGCAGAGAAAAAGTGTCTCCTGCAACCCGTTCCCTTGGTGCTAGATGAACGAACGTCTCTCCACTTGCTCAGTTCTGAGAGATAAGTGTGTGAGAAAGCCGTCCTTCAGCTAGATTTTTGGGAACACAAAGTTTCTTTTCAGTTGCAAACTCCATTCCATACATATATATGAGGAGGTGCAAGCTCCAACTCGGTTTTACAGTGAAAACTGCAGCAACTTCAAACCGGCACTAGGAAACAGACTGAGAAAGCAGAGAAAAATTGTCTCCTGCAACCCGTTTCCTTGGTGTTGATGAACGAACGTCTCTCCACTTGCTCAGTTCTGAGAGATAAGTGTGTGTGAAAACCGTCCTTCACCAACTTGTTGGGAACACAAAGTTTCTTTTCTGTAGCAAACTCCATTCCATACATATATATGGGGAGTTACAAGCTCCTACTCGGTTTTACAGTGAAAACTGCAGGAACTTCAAACCGGCACTAGGAAATAGACTGAGAAAGCAGAGAAAAATTGTCTCCTGCAACCCGTTCTCTTGGTGCTAGATGAACGAACGTCTCTCCACTTGCTCAGTTCTAAGAGATAAGTGTGTGAGAAAACCGTCCTTCACCAAGCTTTTTGGGAACACAAAGTTTCTTTTCAGTTGCAAACTCCATTCCATACATATATATGGGGAGGTACAAGCTCCAACTCGGTTTTACAGTGAAAACTGCAGGAACTACAAAGCGGCACTAGAAAACAGTCTGAGAAAGCAGAGAAAAATTGTCTCAAGCAACCCGTTCCCTCGGTGCTAGATGAACGAACGTCTCTCCACTTGCTCAGTTCTGAGAGATAAGTGTGTGTGAAAACCGTCCTTCACCAACTTGTTGGGAACACAAAGTTTCTTTTCTGTTGCAAACTCCATTCCATACATATATATGGGGAGGTACAAGCTCCTACTCGGTTTTACAGTGAAAACTGCAGGAACTTCAAACCGGCACTAGGAAATAGACTGAGAAAGCAGAAAAAAATTGTCTCCTGCAACCCGTTGCCTTGGTGCTAGATGAACGAAAGTCTCTCCACTTGCTCAGTTCTGAGAGATAAGTGTGTGTGAAAGCCGCCCTTCACCTAGCTTGTTGGGAACACAAAGTTTCTTTTCTGTTGCAAACTCCATTCCAAACAAATATATGGGGAGTTACTAGCTCCAACTCGGTTTGACAGTGAAAACTGCAGGAACTTCAAACCGGCACTAGGAAACAGACTGAGAATGCAGAGAAAAAGAGTTTCCTGCAACCCGTTCCCTCGGTGCTAGATGAAAGAACGTCTCTGTACCTGCTCAGTTCTGAGAGATAAGTGTGTGTGAAAGCCGTCCTTCACCTAGCTAGTTGGGAACACAAAGCTTCTTTTCAGTTGCAAACTTCATTCCATACATATATACGGGAAGGTACTAGCTCCAACTCGGTTTTACAGTGATAACTGCAGGAACTTCAAACCGGCACTAGGAAACAGAATGAGAATGCAAAGAAAAAGTGTCTCCTGCAACCCGTTCCCTTGGTGCTAGATGAACGAACGTCTCTGCACTTGCTCAGTTTCGAGAGATAAGTGTGTGTGAAAGCCGTCCTTCATCTAGCTTGTTGGGAACACAAAGTTTCTTTTCAGTTGCAAACTCCATTCCATACATATATATGGGGAGGTACTAGCTCCAACTCGGTTTTACAGTGAAAACTGCAGGAACTTGAAACCGGCACTAGGAAACAGACTGAGAAAGCAGAGAAAAAGTGTCTCCTGCAACCCGTTCCCTTGGTGCTAGATGGACGAACGTCTCTCCACTTGCTCATTTCCGAGAGATAAGTGTGTGTGAAAGCCGTCCTTCACCTAGCTTGTTGGGAACACAAAGTTTCTTTTCAGTTGCAAACTCCATTCCATACATATATATGTTGAGGTACTAGCTCCAACTCGGTTTTACAGTGAAAACTGCAGAAACTTCAAACCGGCACTAGGAAACAGACTGAGAAAGCAGAGAAATAGTGTCTCCTGCAACCCGTTCCCTTGGTGCTAGATGAACGAACGTCTCGCCACTTGCTCAGTTCTGAGAGATAAGTGTGTGTGAAAGCCGCCCTTCACATAGCTTGTTGGGAACACAAAGTTTCTTTTAAGTTGCAAACTCCATTCCATACATATATATGGGGAGGAACAAGCTCCAACTCGGTTTTACAGTGAAAACTGCAGGAACTTAAAACCGGCACTACGAAACAGACTGAGAAAGCAGAGAAATAGTGTCTCCTGCAACCCGTTCCCTTGGTGCTAGATGAACGAACGTCTCTCCACTTGCTCAGTTCTGAGAGATAGTGTGTGTGAAAGCCGTCCTTCACCTAGCTTGTTGGGAACACAAAGTTTCTTTTCAGTTGCAAACTCCATTCCATACATATATATGGGGAGGTACTAGCTCCAACTCGGTTTTACAGTGAAAACTGAAGGAACTTCAAACAGGCACTAGGAAACAGACTGAGAAAGCAGAGATAAGTGTCTCCTGCAACCCGTTCCCTTGGTGCTAGATGAACGAACGTCTCTCCACTTGCTCAGTTCTGAGATATAAGTGTGTGTGAAAACCGTCCTTCACCAACTTGTTGGGAACACAAAGTTTCTTTTCTGTTGCAAACTCCATTCCATACATATATATGGGGAGGTACAATCTCCTACTGGGTTTTACAGTGAAAACTGCAGGAACTTCAAACCGGCACTAGGAAATAGACTGAGAAAGCAGAGAAAAATTGTCTCCTGCAACCCGTTGCCTTGGTGCTAGATGAACGAAAGTCTCTCCACTTGCTCAGTTCTGAGAGATAAGTGTGTGTGAAAGCCGCCCTTCACCTAGCTTGTTGGGAACACAAAGTTTCTTTTCTGTTGCAAACTCCATTCCATACAAATATATGGGGAGTTACTAGCTCCAACTCGGTTTGACAGTGAAAACTGCAGGAACTTCAAACCGGCACTAGGAAACAGACTGAGAATGCAGAGAAAAAGTGTTTCCTGCAACCCGTTCCCTCGGTGCTAGATGAAAGAACGTCTCTGTACCTGCTCAGTTCTGAGAGATAAGTGTGTGTGAAAGCCGTCCTTCACCTAGCTTGTTGGGAACACAAAGCTTCTTTTCAGTTGCAAACACCATTCCATACATATATACGGGAAGGTACTAGCTCCAACTCGGTTTTACAGTGAAAACTGCAGGAAATTCAAACCGGCACTAGGAAACAGACTGAGAATGCAGAAAAAAAGTGTCTCCTGCAACCCGTTCCCTCGGTGCTAGATGATCGAACGTCTCTGTACCTGCTCAGTTCTGAGAGATAAGTGTGTGTGAAAGCCATACTTCACCTATCTTTTTGGGAACACAAAGTTTCTTTTCAGTTGCAAACTCCATTCCATACATATATATGGGGAAGTAGTAGCTCCAACTCGGATTTACAGTGAAAATTGCAGGAACTTCTAACCGGCACTAGGAAACAGACTGAGAAAGCAGAGAAAAAGTGTCTCCTGCAACCCGTTCCCTTGGTGCTAGATGAACGAACGTCTCTCCACTTGCTCAGTTCTGAGAGATAAGTGTGTGAGAAAGCCGTCCTTCACCTAGCTTGTTGGGAACACAAAGTTTCTTTTCAGTTGCAAACTCCATTCCATACATATATATGGGGAGGTACTAGCTCCAACTCGGTTTTACAGTGAAAACTGCAGGAACTTCAAACCGGCACTAAGAAACAGACTGAGAAAGCAGAGAAAAAGTGTCTCCTGCAACCCGTTCCCTTGGTGCTAGATGAACGAACGTCTCTCCACTTGCTCAGTTCTGAGAGATAAGTGTGTGAGAAAACCGTCCTTCACCAAGGTTTTTGGGAACACAAAGTTTCTTTTCAGTTGCAAACTCCATTCCATACATATATATGGGGAGGTACAAGCTCCAACTCGGTTTTACAGTGAAAACTGCAGGAACTACAAAGCGGCACTAGGAAACGGACTGAGAAAGCAGAGAAAAATTGTCTCCTGCAACCCGTTCCCTTGGTGCTAGATGAACGAACGTCTCTCCACTTGCTCAGTTCTGAGAGATAAATGTGTGTGAAAACCGTCCTTCACCAACTTGTTGGGAACACAAAGTATCTTTTCTGTTGCATATTCCATTCCATACATATATATGGGGAAGTACAAGCTCCAACACGGTTTTACAGTGAAAACTGCAGGAACTTCAAACCGGCACTTGGAAACAGACTGAGAATGCAGAGAAAAATTTTCTCCTGCAACCCGTTCCCTTGGTGCTAGATGAAAGATCGTCTCTCCACTTGCTCAGTTCTGAGAGATAAGTGTGTGAGAAAGCCGTACTTCACCTAGCTTTTTGGGAACACAAAGTTTCTTTTCAGTTGCAAACTCCATTCCATACATATATATGGGGAGTTACAAGCTCCAACTCGGTTTTACAGTGAAAACTGCAGGAACTTCAAACCGGCACTAGGAAACAGACTGAGAAAGCAGAGAAAAAGTGTCTCCTGCAACCCGTTCCCTTGGTTCTAGATGAACGAACGTCTCTCCAATTGCTCAGTTCTGAGAGATAAGTGTGTGTGGAAACCGTCCTTCACCAACTTGTTGGGAACACAAAGTATCTTTTCTGTTGCAATCTCCATTCCATACATATATATGGGGAGGTACAAGCTCCAACTCGGTTTTACAGTGAAAACTGCAGGAACTTCAAACCGGCACGAGGAAACAGACTGAGAAATCAGAGAAAAATTGTCTCCTTCAACCCGTTCCCTTGGTTCTAGATGAACGAACGTCTCTCCACTTGGTCAGTTCTGAGAGATAAGTGTGTGTGAAAGCCGTACTTCAACTTGCTTGTTGGGAACACAAAGTTTCTTTTCTGTTGCAAACTCCATTCCATACATAAATATGGGGAGGTACTAGCTCCAACTCGGTTTTACAGTGAAAATTGCAGGAACTTCAAACCGGCACTAGGAAACAGACTGAGAAAGCAGAGAAAAAGTGTCTCCTGCAACCCGTTCCCTTGCTGCTAGATGAACGAACGTCTCTCCACTTGCTAAGTTCTGAGAGATATGTGTGTGTGAAAGCGGTCTTTCACCTAGCTTGTTGGGAACACAAAGTTTCTTTTCAGTTGCAAACTCAATTCCATACATATATATGCGGAAGTACAAGCTCCAACTCGGTTTTACAGTGAAAACTGCAGGAACTTCAAACCGGCACTAGGAAACAGACTGAGAAAGCAGAGAAAAAGTGTCTCCTGCAACCCGTTCCCTTGGTGCTAGATGAACGAACGTCTCGCCACTTGCTCAGTTCTGAGAGATAAGTGTGTGAGAAAGCCGTCCTTCACCTAGCTTTTAGGGAACACAAAGTTACTTTTCAGTTGCAAACTCCATTCCATACATATATATGGGGAGGTACAAGCTCCAACTCGGTTTTACAGTGAAAACTGCAGGAACTTCAAACTGGCACTAGGAAACAGACTGACAAAGCAGAGAAAAAGTGTCTCCTGCAACCCGTTCCCTTGCTGCTAGATGAACGAACGTCTCTCGACTTGCTCAGTTCTGAAAGATAGGTGTGTGTGGAAACCGTCCTTCACCAACTTGTTGGGAACACAAAGTATCTTTTCTGTTGCAATCTCCATTCCATACATATATATGGGGAGGTACAAGCTCCTACTCGGTTTTACAGTGAAAACTGCAGGAACTTCAAACCGGCACTAGGAAATAGACTGAGAAAGCAGAAAAAAATTGTCTCCTGCAACCCGTTGCCTTGGTGCTAGATGAACGAAAGTCTCTCCACTTGCTCAGTTCTGAGAGATAAGTGTGTGTGAAAGCCGCCCTTCACCTAGCTTGTTGGGAACACAAAGTTTCTTTTCTGTTGCAAACTCCATTCCAAACAAATATATGGGGAGTTACTAGCTCCAACTCGGTTTGACAGTGAAAACTGCAGGAACTTCAAACCGGCACTAGGAAACAGACTGAGAATGCAGAGAAAAAGAGTTTCCTGCAACCCGTTCCCTCGGTGCTAGATGAAAGAACGTCTCTGTACCTGCTCAGTTCTGAGAGATAAGTGTGTGTGAAAGCCGTCCTTCACCTAGCTAGTTGGGAACACAAAGCTTCTTTTCAGTTGCAAACTTCATTCCATACATATATACGGGAAGGTACTAGCTCCAACTCGGTTTTACAGTGATAACTGCAGGAACTTCAAACCGGCACTAGGAAACAGAATGAGAATGCAAAGAAAAAGTGTCTCCTGCAACCCGTTCCCTTGGTGCTAGATGAACGAACGTCTCTGCACTTGCTCAGTTTCGAGAGATAAGTGTGTGTGAAAGCCGTCCTTCATCTAGCTTGTTGGGAACACAAAGTTTCTTTTCAGTTGCAAACTCCATTCCATACATATATATGGGGAGGTACTAGCTCCAACTCGGTTTTACAGTGAAAACTGCAGGAACTTGAAACCGGCACTAGGAAACAGACTGAGAAAGCAGAGAAAAAGTGTCTCCTGCAACCCGTTCCCTTGGTGCTAGATGGACGAACGTCTCTCCACTTGCTCATTTCCGAGAGATAAGTGTGTGTGAAAGCCGTCCTTCACCTAGCTTGTTGGGAACACAAAGTTTCTTTTCAGTTGCAAACTCCATTCCATACATATATATGTTGAGGTACTAGCTCCAACTCGGTTTTACAGTGAAAACTGCAGAAACTTCAAACCGGCACTAGGAAACAGACTGAGAAAGCAGAGAAATAGTGTCTCCTGCAACCCGTTCCCTTGGTGCTAGATGAACGAACGTCTCGCCACTTGCTCAGTTCTGAGAGATAAGTGTGTGTGAAAGCCGCCCTTCACATAGCTTGTTGGGAACACAAAGTTTCTTTTAAGTTGCAAACTCCATTCCATACATATATATGGGGAGGAACAAGCTCCAACTCGGTTTTACAGTGAAAACTGCAGGAACTTAAAACCGGCACTACGAAACAGACTGAGAAAGCAGAGAAATAGTGTCTCCTGCAACCCGTTCCCTTGGTGCTAGATGAACGAACGTCTCTCCACTTGCTCAGTTCTGAGAGATAGTGTGTGTGAAAGCCGTCCTTCACCTAGCTTGTTGGGAACACAAAGTTTCTTTTCAGTTGCAAACTCCATTCCATACATATATATGGGGAGGTACTAGCTCCAACTCGGTTTTACAGTGAAAACTGAAGGAACTTCAAACAGGCACTAGGAAACAGACTGAGAAAGCAGAGATAAGTGTCTCCTGCAACCCGTTCCCTTGGTGCTAGATGAACGAACGTCTCTCCACTTGCTCAGTTCTGAGATATAAGTGTGTGTGAAAACCGTCCTTCACCAACTTGTTGGGAACACAAAGTTTCTTTTCTGTTGCAAACTCCATTCCATACATATATATGGGGAGGTACAATCTCCTACTGGGTTTTACAGTGAAAACTGCAGGAACTTCAAACCGGCACTAGGAAATAGACTGAGAAAGCAGAGAAAAATTGTCTCCTGCAACCCGTTGCCTTGGTGCTAGATGAACGAAAGTCTCTCCACTTGCTCAGTTCTGAGAGATAAGTGTGTGTGAAAGCCGCCCTTCACCTAGCTTGTTGGGAACACAAAGTTTCTTTTCTGTTGCAAACTCCATTCCATACAAATATATGGGGAGTTACTAGCTCCAACTCGGTTTGACAGTGAAAACTGCAGGAACTTCAAACCGGCACTAGGAAACAGACTGAGAATGCAGAGAAAAAGTGTTTCCTGCAACCCGTTCCCTCGGTGCTAGATGAAAGAACGTCTCTGTACCTGCTCAGTTCTGAGAGATAAGTGTGTGTGAAAGCCGTCCTTCACCTAGCTTGTTGGGAACACAAAGCTTCTTTTCAGTTGCAAACACCATTCCATACATATATACGGGAAGGTACTAGCTCCAACACGGTTTTACAGTGAAAACTGCAGGAAATTCAAACCGGCACTAGGAAACAGACTGAGAATGCAGAAAAAAAGTGTCTCCTGCAACCCGTTCCCTCGGTGCTAGATGATCGAACGTCTCTGTACCTGCTCAGTTCTGAGAGATAAGTGTGTGTGAAAGCCATACTTCACCTATCTTTTTGGGAACACAAAGTTTCTTTTCAGTTGCAAACTCCATTCCATACATATATATGGGGAAGTAGTAGCTCCAACTCGGATTTACAGTGAAAATTGCAGGAACTTCTAACCGGCACTAGGAAACAGACTGAGAAAGCAGAGAAAAAGTGTCTCCTGCAACCCGTTCCCTTGGTGCTAGATGAACGAACGTCTCTCCACTTGCTCAGTTCTGAGAGATAAGTGTGTGAGAAAGCCGTCCTTCACCTAGCTTGTTGGGAACACAAAGTTTCTTTTCAGTTGCAAACTCCATTCCATACATATATATGGGGAGGTACTAGCTCCAACTCGGTTTTACATTGAAAACTGCAGGAACTTCAAACCGGCACTAAGAAACAGACTGAGAAAGCAGAGAAAAAGTGTCTCCTGCAACCCGTTCCCTTGGTGCTAGATGAACGAACGTCTCTCCACTTGCTCAGTTCTGAGAGATAAGTGTGTGAGAAAACCGTCCTTCACCAAGGTTTTTGGGAACACAAAGTTTCTTTTCAGTTGCAAACTCCATTCCATACATATATATGGGGAGGTACAAGCTCCAACTCGGTTTTACAGTGAAAACTGCAGGAACTACAAAGCGGCACTAGGAAACGGACTGAGAAAGCAGAGAAAAATTGTCTCCTGCAACCCGTTCCCTTGGTGCTAGATGAACGAACGTCTCTCCACTTGCTCAGTTCTGAGAGATAAATGTGTGTGAAAACCGTCCTTCACCAACTTGTTGGGAACACAAAGTTTCTTTTCTGTTGCATATTCCATTCCATACATATATATGGGGAGGTACAAGCTCCAACTCGGTTTTACAGTGAAAACTGCAGGAACTTCAAACCGGCACTTGGAAACAGACTGAGAATGCAGAGAAAAATTTTCTCCTGCAACCCGTTCCCTTGGTGCTAGATGAACGATCGTCTCTCCACTTGCTCAGTTCTGAGAGATAAGTGTGTGAGAAAGCCGTACTTCACCTAGCTTTTTGGGAACACAAAGTTTCTTTTCAGTTGCAAACTCCATTCCATACATATATATGGGGAGTTACAAGCTCCAACTCGGTTTTACAGTGAAAACTGCAGGAACTTCAAACCGGCACTAGGAAACAGACTGAGAAAGCAGAGAAAAAGTGTCCCCTGCAACCCGTTCCCTTGGTTCTAGATGAACGAACGTCTCTCCAATTGCTCAGTTCTGAGAGATAAGTGTGTGTGGAAACCGTCCTTCACCAACTTGTTGGGAACACAAAGTATCTTTTCTGTTGCAATCTCCATTCCATACATATATATGGGGAGGTACAAGCTCCAACTCGGTTTTACAGTGAAAACTGCAGGAACTTCAAACCGGCACGAGGAAACAGACTGAGAAATCAGAGAAAAATTGTCTCCTTCAACCCGTTCCCTTGGTTCTAGATGAACGAACGTCTCTCCACTTGGTCAGTTCTGAGAGATAAGTGTGTGTGAAAGCCGTACTTCAACTTGCTTGTTGGGAACACAAAGTTTCTTTTCTGTTGCAAACTCCATTCCATACATAAATATGGGGAGGTACTAGCTCCAACTCGGTTTTACAGTGAAAATTGCAGGAACTTCAAACCGGCACTAGGAAACAGACTGAGAAAGCAGAGAAAAAGTGTCTCCTGCAACCCGTTCCCTTGGTGCTAGATGAACGAACGTCTCTCCACTTGCTCAGTTCTGAGAGATATGTGTGTGTGAAAGCGGTCTTTCACCTAGCTTGTTGGGAACACAAAGTTTCTTTTCAGTTGCAAACTCAATTCCATACATATATATGCGGAAGTACAAGCTCCAACTCGGTTTTACAGTGAAAACTGCAGGAACTTCAAACCGGCACTAGGAAACAGACTGAGAAAGCAGAGAAAAAGTGTCTCCTGCAACCCGTTCCCTTGGTGCTAGATGAACGAACGTCTCGCCACTTGCTCAGTTCTGAGAGATAAGTGTGTGAGAAAGCCGTCCTTCACCTAGCTTTTAGGGAACACAAAGTTACTTTTCAGTTGCAAACTCCATTCCATACATATATATGGGGAGGTACAAGCTCCAACTCGGTTTTACAGTGAAAACTGCAGGAACTTCAAACTGGCACTAGGAAACAGACTGACAAAGCAGAGAAAAAGTGTCTCCTGCAACCCGTTCCCTTGCTGCTAGATGAACGAACGTCTCTCGACTTGCTCAGTTCTGAGAGATAGGTGTGTGTGGAAACCGTCCTTCACCAACTTGTTGGGAACACAAAGTATCTTTTCTGTTGCAATCTCCATTCCATACATATATATGGGGAGGTACAAGCTGCAACTCGGTTTTACAGTGAAAACTGCAGGAACTTCAAACCGGCACGAGGAAACAGACTGAGAAAGCAGAGAAAAATTGTCTACTTCAACCCGTTCCCTTGGTTCTAGATGAACGAACGACTCTCCATTTGCTCAGTTCTGAGAGATAAGTGTGTGTGAAAGCCGTCCTTCACCTAGCTTGTTGGGAACACAAAGTTTCTTTTCAGTTGCAAACTCCATTCCATACATATATATGGGGAGGAACAAGCTCCAACACGGTTTTACAGTGAAAACTGCAGGAACTTAAAACCGGCACTAGGAAACAGACTGAGAATGCAGAGAAAAAGTGTCTCCTGCAACTCGTTCCCTCGGTGCTAGATGAACGAACGTCTCTGTACCTGCTCAGTTCTGAGAGATAAGTGTGTGTGAAAGCCGTACTTCACCAAGCTTGTTGGGAACACAAAGTTTCTTTTCAGTTGCAAACTCCATTCCATACATATATATGGGGAGGTACTAGCTCCAAATCGATTTTACAGTGAAAACTGCAGGAACTTCAAACCGGCACTAGGAAACAGACTGAGAATGCAGAGAAAAAGTGTCCCCTGCAACCCGTTCCCTCGGTGCTAGATGAATGAACGTCTCTCCATTTGCTCAGTTCTGAGAGATAATTGTGTGTGTAAGCCGTCCTTCACCTAGCTTGTTGGGAACACAAAGTTTCTTTTCAGGTGCAAACTCCATTCCATACATATATATGGGGAGGTACAAGCTCCAACTCGGTTTTACAGTGAAAACTGCAGGAACTTCAAACCGGCACTAGGAAACAGACTGAGAAAGCAGAGAAAAAGTGTCTCCTGCAACCCGTTCCCTTGCTGCTAGATGAACGAACGTCTCTCCACTTGCTCAGTTCTGAGAGATAAGTGTGTGTGGAAACCGTCCTTCACCAACTTGTTGGGAACACAAAGTATCTTTTCTGTTGCAATCTCCATTCCATACATATATATGGGGAGGTACAAGCTCCAACACGGTTTTACAGTGAAAACTGCAGGAACTTCAAACCGGCACGAGGAAACAGACTGAGAAAGCAGAGAAAAATTGTCTCCTGCAACCCGTTCCCTTGGTTCTAGATGAACGAACGAGTCTCCATTTGCTCAGTTCTGAGAGATAAGTGTGTGTGAAAGCCGTCCTTCACCTAGCTTGTTGGGAACACAAAGTTTCTTTTCAGTTGCAAACTCCATTCCATACATATATATGGGGAGGAACAAGCTCCAACTCGGTTTTACAGTGAAAACTGCAGGAACTTCAAACCGGCCCTAGGAAACAGACTGAGAAAGCAGAGAAAAATTGTCTACTTCAACCCGTTCCCTTGGTTCTAGATGAACGAACGACTCTCCATTTGCTCAGTTCTTAGAGATAAGTGTGTGTGAAAGCCGTCCTTCACCTAGCTTGTTGGGAACACAAAGTTTCTTTTCAGTTGCAAACTCCATTCCATACATATATATGGGGAGGAACAAGCTCCAACTCGGTTTTACAGTGAAAACTGCAGGAACTTCAAACCGGCACTAGGAAACAGACTGAGAATGCAGAGAAAAAGTGTCCCCTGCAACCCGTTCCCTCGGTGCTAGATGCACGAATGTCTCTGCACTTGCTCAGTTCCGAGAGGTAAGTGTGTGTGAAAGCCGTCCTTATCTAGCTTGTTGGGAACACAAAGTTTCTTTTCAGTTGCAAACTCCATTCCTTACATATATATGGGGAGGTACAAGCTCCAACTCGGTTTTACAGTGAAAACTGCAGGAACTTCAAACCGGCACTAGGAAACAGACTGAGAAAGCAGAGAAAAAGTGTCTCCTGCAACCCGTTCCCTTCGTGCTAGATGGACGAACATCTCTCCACTTACTCATTTCCGAGAGATAAGTGTGTGTGAAAGCCGTCCTTCACCTAGCTTGTTGGGAACACAAAGTTTCTTTTCAGTTGCAAACTCCATTCCATACATATATATGTTGAGGTACTAGCTCCAACTCGGTTTTACACTGAAAACTGCCGGAACTTCAAACCGGCACTAGGAAACAGACTGAGAAAGCAGAGAAAAATTGTCTCCTGCAACCCGTTCCCTTTGTGCTAGATGAACGAACGTCTCTTCACTTGCTCAGTTCTGAGAGATAAGTGTGTGTGAAAGCAGTCCTTCACCTAGCTTGTTGGGAACACAAAGTTTCTTTTCAGTTGCAAACTCCATTCCATACATATATATGGGGAGGTACTATCTCCAACACGGTTTCACAGTGAAAACTGCAGGAACTTCAAACCGGCACTAGGAAACAGACTGAGAATGCAGAGAAAAAGTGTCTCCTGCAACCCGTTCCCTCGGTGCTAGATAAACGAACGTCTCTGTACCTGCTCAGTTCTGAGAGATAAGTATGTGTGAAAGCCGTCCTTCACCTACCTTGTTGGGAACACAAAGTTTCTTTTCAGTTGCAAACTCCATTCCATAAATATATATGGGGAGGAACAAGCTCCAACTCGGTTTTACAGTGAAAACTGCAGGAACTTAAAACCGGCACTACGAAACAGACTGAGAATGCAGAGAAAAAGTGTCTCCTGCAACTCGTTCCCTCGGTGCTAGATGAACGAACGTCTCTGTACCTGCTCAGTTCTGAGAGATAATTGTGTGTGAAAGCCGTACTTCACCAAGCCTGTAGGGAACACAAAGTTTCTTTTCAGTTGCAAACTCCATTCCATACATATATATGGGGAGGTACTAGCTCCAACTCGATTTTACAGTGAAAACTGCAGGAACTTCAAACCGGCACTAGGAAACAGACTGAGAATGCAGAGAAAAAGTGTCCCCTGCAACCCGTTCCGTCGGTGCTAGATGCACGAAAGTCTCTGCACTTGCTCAGTTCCGAGAGGTAAGTGTGTGTGAAAGCCGTCCTTATCTAGCTTGTTGGGAACACAAAGTTTCTTTTCAGTTGCAAACTCCATTCCATACATATATATGGGGAGTTACTAGCTCCAACTCGGTTTTACAGTCAAAACTGCAGGAACTTCAAACCGGCACTAAGAAACAGACTGAGAAAGCAGAGAAAAAGTGTCTCCTGCAACCCGTTCCCTTGGTGCTAGATGAACGAACGTCTCTCCATTTGCTCAGTTCTGAGAGATAAGTGTGTGTGAAAGCCGTCCTTCAACTAGGTTGTTGGGAACACAAAGCTTCTTTTCAGTTGCAAACTCCATTCCATACATATATATGGGGAGGTACTAGCTCCAACTCGGTTTTACAGTGAAAACTGCAGGAACTTCAATCCGGCACTAGGAAACAGACTGAGAAAGCAGAGAGAAGTGTCTCCTGCAACCCGATCCATTGGTGCTAGATGAACGAACGTCTCTCCACTTGCTCAGTTCTGAGAGATAATTGTGTGTGTAAGCCGTCCTTCACCTAGCTTGTTGGGAACACAAAGTTTCTTTTCAGTTGCAAACTCCATTCCATACATATATATGGGGAGGTACAAGCTCCAACTCGGTTTTACAGTGAAAACTGCAGGAACTTCAAACCGGCACTAGGAAACAGACTGAGAAAGCAGAGAAAAAGTGTCTCCTGCAACCCGTTCACTTGGTGCTAGATGAACGAACGTCTCGCCACTTGCTCGGTTCTGAGAGATAAGTGTGTGTGAAAGCCGTCCTTCACCTAGCTTGTTGGGAACACAAAGATTCTTTTCAGTTGCAAACTCCATTCCATACATATATATGGGGAGGTACTAGCTCCAACTCGGTTTTACAGTGAAAACTGCAGGAACGTCAAACCGGCACTAGGAAACAGACTGAGAAAGCAGAGAAAAAGTGTCTCCTGCAACCCGTTCCCTTGCTGCTAGATGAACGAACGTCTCTGTACCTGCTCAGTTCTGAGAGATAAGTGTGTGTGGAAACCGTCCTTCACCAAGCTTGTTGGGAACACAAAGTTTCTTTTCAGTTGCAAACTCCATTCCATACATATATATGGGGAGGTACAAGCTCCAACTCGGTTTTACAGTGAAAACTGCAGGAACTTCAAACCGGCACTAGGAAACAGACTGAGAATGCAGAGAAAAAGTGTCCCCTGCAACCCGTTCCCTCGGTGCTAGATGCACTAAAGTCTCTGCACTTGCTCAGTTCCGAGAGGTAAGTGTGTGTGAAAGCCGTCCTTATCTAGCTTGTTGGGAACACAAAGTTTCTTTTCAGTTGCAAACTCCATTCCATACATATATATGGGGAGGTACTAGCTCCAACTCGGTTTTACAGTGAAAAATGCAGGAACTTCAAACCGGCACTAGGAAACAGACTGAGAAAGCAGAGAAAAAGTGTCTCCTGCAACACGTTCCCTTGGTGCTAGATGGACGAACATCTCTCCACTTACTCATTTCCGAGAGATAAGTGTGTGTGAAAGCCGTCCTTCACCTAGCTTGTTGGGAACACAAAGTTTCTTTTCAGTTGCAAACTCCATTCCATACATATATATGTTGAGGTACTAGCTCCAACTCGGTTTTACAGTGAAAACTGCAGGAACTTCAAACCGGCACTAGGAAACAGACTGATAAAGCAGAGAAAAATTGTCTCCTGCAACCCGTTCCCTTTGTGCTAGATGAACGAACGTCTCTTCACTTGCTCAGTTCTGAGAGATAAGTGTGTGTGAAAGCAGTCCTTCACCTAGCTTGTTGGGAACACAAAGTGTCTTTTCAGTTGCAAACTCCATTCCATACATATATATGGGGAGGTACTAGCTCCAACTCGGTTTCACAGTGAAAATTGCAGGAACTTCAAACCGGCACTAGGAAACAGACTGAGAATGCAGAGAAAAAGTGTCTCCTGCAACCCGTTCCCTCGGTGCTAGATAAACGAACGTCTCTGTACCTGCTCAGTTCTGAGAGATAAGTGTGTGTGAAAGCCGTCCTTCACCTACCTTGTTGGGAACACAAAGTTTCTTTTCAGTTGCAATCTCCATTCCATACATATATATGGGGAGGTACAAGCTCCAAATCTGTTTTACAGTGAAAACTGCAGGAACTTCAAACCGGCACTAGAAATAGACTGAGAAAGCAGAGAAAAACTGTCTCCTGCAACCCGTTCCCTTGGTGCTAGATGAACGATCGTCACTCCACTTGCTCAGTTCTGAGAGATAAGTGTGTGTGAAAGCCGTCCTTCAATTAGCTAGTTGGGAACACAAAGTTTCTTTTCAGTTGCAAACTCCATTCCATACATATATATGGGGAGGTACTAGCTTCAACTCGGTTTTACAGTGAAAACTGCAGGAACTTCAAACCGGCACTAGGAAACAGACTGAGAAAGCAGAGAAAAGTGTCTCCTGCAACCCGTTCCCTTGGTGCTAGATGAACGAACGTCTCGCCACTTGCTCAGTTCTGAGAGATAAGTGTGTGTGAAAGCCGTCCTTCACATAGCTTGTTGGGAACACAAAGTTTCTTTTCAGTTGCAAACTCCATTCCATACTTATATATGGGTAGGTACTAGCTCCAACTCGGTTTTACAGTGAAAACTGCAGGAACTTCAAACCGGCACTAGGAAACAGACTGAGAAAGCAGAGAAAAATTGTCTCCTACAACCCGTTCTCTTGGTTCTAGATGAACGAAAGTCTCTGTACCTGCTCAGTTCTGAGAGATAAGTGTGTGTGAAAGCCGTCCTTCACCTAGCTTGTTGGGAACACAAAGTTTCTTTTCAGTTGCAAACTCCATTCCATACATATATATGGGGAGGTACAAGCTCCAACTCGGTTTTACACTGAAAACTGCAGGAACTTCAAACCGGCACTACGAAACAGACTGAGAAGGCAGAGAAAAATTGTCTCTTGCAACCCGTTCCCTTGGTGCTAGATGAACGAACCTCTCTCCACTTGCTCAGTCCTGAGAGATAAGTGTGTGTGAAAGCCGTCCTTCACTTAGCTTGTTGGGAACACAAAGTTTCTTTTCAGTTGCAAACTCCATTCCATACATATATATGGGGAGTTACTAGCTCCAACTCGGTTTTACAGTCAAAACTGCAGGAACTTCAAACCGGCACTAAGAAACAGACTGAGAAAGCAGAGAAAAAGTGTCTCCTGCAACCCGTTCCCTTGGTGCTAGATGAACGAACGTCTCTCCACTTGCTCAGTTCTGAGAGATAATTGTGTGTGTAAGCCGTCCTTCACCTAGCTTGTTGGGAACACAAAGTTTCTTTTCAGTTGCAAACTCCATTCCATACATATATATGGGGAGGTACAAGCTCCAACTCGGTTTTACAGTGAAAACTGCAGGAACTTCAAACCGGCACTAGGAAACAGACTGAGAAAGCAGAGAAAAAGTGTCTCCTGCAACCCGTTCACTTGGTGCTAGATGAACGAACGTCTCGCCACTTGCTCGGTTCTGAGAGATAAGTGTGTGTGAAAGCCGTCCTTCACCTAGCTTGTTGGGAACACAAAGATTCTTTTCAGTTGCAAACTCCATTCCATACATATATATGGGGAGGTACTAGCTCCAACTCGGTTTTACAGTGAAAACTGCAGGAACGTCAAACCGGCACTAGGAAACAGACTGAGAAAGCAGAGAAAAACTCTCCTGCAACCCGTTCCCTTGGTGCTAGATGAATGAACGTCTCTCCATTTGCTCAGTTCTGAGAGATAAGTGTGTGTGAAAGCCGTCCTTCAACTAGGTTGTTGGGAACACAAAGTTTCTTTTCAGTTGCAAACTCCATTCCATACATATATATGGGGAGGTACTAGCTCCAACTCGGTTTTACAGTGAAAACTGCAGGAACTTCAAACCGGCACTAGGAAACAGACTGAGAAAGCAGAGAGAAGTGTCTCCTGCAAACCGTTCCATTGGTGCTAGATGAACGAACGTCTCTCCACTTGCTCAGTTCTGAGAGATAATTGTGTGTGTAAGCCGTCCTTCACCTCGCTTGTTGGGAACACAAAGTTTCTTTTCAGTTGCAAACTCCATTCCATACATATATATGGGGAGGTACAAGCTCCAACTCGGTTTTACAGTGAAAACTGCAGGAACTTCAAACCGGCACTAGGAAACAGACTGAGAAAGCAGAGAAAAAGTGTCTCCTGCAACCCGTTCCCTTGCTGCTAGATGAACGAACGTCTCTGTACCTGCTCAGTTCTGAGAGATAAGTGTGTGTGGAAACCGTCCTTCACCAAGCTTGTTGGGAACACAAAGTTTCTTTTCAGTTGCAAACTCCATTCCATACATATATATGGGGAGGTACAAGCTCCAACTCGGTTTTACAGTGAAAACTGCAGGAACTTCAAACCGGCACTAGGAAACAGACTGAGAATGCAGAGAAAAAGTGTCCCCTGCAACCCGTTCCCTCGGTGCTAGATGCACTAAAATCTCTGCACTTGCTCAGTTCCGAGAGGTAAGTGTGTGTGAAAGCCGTCCTTATCTAGCTTGTTGGGAACACAAAGTTTCTTTTCAGTTGCAAACTCCATTCCATACATATATATGGGGAGGTACTAGCTCCAACTCGGTTTTACAGTGAAAACTGCAGGAACTTCAAACCGGCACTAGGAAACAGACTGAGAAAGCAGAGAAAAATGTCTCCTGCAACACGTTCCCTTGGTGCTAGATGGACGAACATCTCTCCACTTACTCATTTCCGAGAGATAAGTGTGTGTGAAAGCCGTCCTTCACCTAGCTTGTTGGGAACACAAAGTTTCTTTTCAGTTGCAAACTCCATTCCATACATATATATGTTGAGGTACTAGCTCCAACTCGGTTTTACAGTGAAAACTGCAGGAACTTCAAACCGGCACTAGGAAACAGACTGATAAAGCAGAGAAAAATTGTCTCCTGCAACCCGTTCCCTTTGTGCTAGATGAACGAACGTCTCTTCACTTGCTCAGTTCTGAGAGATAAGTGTGTGTGAAAGCAGTCCTTCACCTAGCTTGTTGGGAACACAAAGTGTCTTTTCAGTTGCAAACTCCATTCCATACATATATATGGGGAGGTACTAGCTCCAACTCGGTTTCACAGTGAAAATTGCAGGAACTTCAAACCGGCACTAGGAAACAGACTGAGAATGCAGAGAAAAAGTGTCTCCTGCAACCCGTTCCCTCGGTGCTAGATAAACGAACGTCTCTGTACCTGCTCAGTTCTGAGAGATAAGTGTGTGTGAAAGCCGTCCTTCACCTACCTTGTTGGGAACACAAAGTTTCTTTTCAGTTGCAATCTCCATTCCATACATATATATGGGGAGGTACAAGCTCCAAATCTGTTTTACAGTGAAAACTGCAGGAACTTCAAACCGGCACTAGAAATAGACTGAGAAAGCAGAGAAAAACTGTCTCCTGCAACCCGTTCCCTTGGTGCTAGATGAACGATCGTCACTCCACTTGCTCAGTTCTGAGAGATAAGTGTGTGTGAAAGCCGTCCTTCAATTAGCTAGTTGGGAACACAAAGTTTCTTTTCAGTTGCAAACTCCATTCCATACATATATATGGGGAGGTACTAGCTTCAACTCGGTTTTACAGTGAAAACTGCAGGAACTTCAAACCGGCACTAGGAAACAGACTGAGAAAGCAGAGAAAAGTGTCTCCTGCAACCCGTTCCCTTGGTGCTAGATGAACGAACGTCTCGCCACTTGCTCAGTTCTGAGAGATAAGTGTGTGTGAAAGCCGTCCTTCACATAGCTTGTTGGGAACACAAAGTTTCTTTTCAGTTGCAAACTCCATTCCATACTTATATATGGGTAGGTACTAGCTCCAACTAGGTTTTACAGTGAAAACTGCAGGAACTTCAAACCGGCACTAGGAAACAGACTGAGAAAGCAGAGAAAAATTGTCTCCTACAACCCGTTCTCTTGGTTCTAGATGAACGAACGTCTCTGTACCTGCTCAGTTCTGAGAGATAAGTGTGTGTGAAAGCCGTCCTTCACCTAGCTTGTTGGGAACACAAAGTTTCTTTTCAGTTGCAAACTCCATTCCATACATATATATGGGGAGGTACAAGCTCCAACTCGGTTTTACACTGAAAACTGCAGGAACTTCAAACCGGCACTACGAAACAGACTGAGAAGGCAGAGAAAAATTGTCTCTTGCAACCCGTTCCCTTGGTGCTAGATGAACGAACCTCTCTCCACTTGCTCAGTCCTGAGAGATAAGTGTGTGTGAAAGCCGTCCTTCACTTAGCTTGTTGGGAACACAAAGATTCTTTTCAGTTGCAAACTCCATTCCATACATATATATGGGGAGTTACTAGCTCCAACTCGGTTTTACAGTCAAAACTGCAGGAACTTCAAACCGGCACTAAGAAACAGACTGAGAAAGCAGAGAAAAAGTGTCTCCTGCAACCCGTTCCCTTGGTGCTAGATGAACGAACGTCTCTCCATTTGCTCAGTTCTGAGAGATAAGTGTGTGTGAAAGCCGTCCTTCAACTAGGTTGTTGGGAACACAAAGCTTCTTTTCAGTTGCAAACTCCATTCCATACATATATATGGGGAGGTACTAGCTCCAACTCGGTTTTACAGTGAAAACTGCAGGAACGTCAAACCGGCACTAGGAAACAGACTGAGAAAGCAGAGAAGAACTGTCTCATGCAACCCGTTCCCTTGCTGCTAGATGAACGAACGTCTCTCCACTTGCTCAGTTCTGAGAGATAAGTGTGTGAGAAAGCCGTCCTTCACCTAGCTTGTTGGGAACACAAAGTTTCTTTTCTGTTGCAAACTCCATTTCATACATATATATGGGGAGGTAGTAGCTCCAACACGGTTTTACAGTGAAAATTGCAGGAACTTCAAACCGGCACTAGGAAACAGACTGAGAAAGCAGAGAAAAAGTGTCTCCTGCAACCCGTTCCCTTTGTGCTAGATGAAAGAAAGTCTCTCCACTTGCTCAGTTCTGAGAGATAAGTGTGTGAGAAAGCCGTCCTTCACCTAGCTTTTTGGGAACACAAAGTTTCTTTTCAGTTGCCAACTCCATTCCATACATATATATGGGGAGGTACAAGCTCCAACTCGGTTTTACAGTGAAAACTGCAGGAACTTCAAACCGGCACTAGGAAACAGACTGAGAAAGCAGAGAAAAATTGTATCCTGCAACTCGTTCCCTTGGTGCTAGATGAACGAACGTCTCTCCACTTGCTCAGTTCTGAGAGATAAGTGTGTGTGAAAGCCGTCCTTCACCTAGCTTGTTGGGAACACAAAGTTTCTTTTATGTTGCAAACTCCATTCTATACATATATATGGGGAGGTACTAGCTCCAACTCGGTTTTACAGTGAAAATTGCAGGAACTTCAAACCGGCACTAGGAAACAGACTGAGAAAGCAGTGAAAAAGTGTCTCCTGCAACCCGTTCCCTTTGTGCTAGATGAACGAACGTCTCTTCACTTGCTCAGTTCTGAGAGATAAGTGTGTGTGAAAGCAGTCCTTCACCTAGCTTGTTGGGAACACAAAGTGTCTTTTTAGTTGCAAACTCCATTCCATACATATATATGGGGAGGTACTAGCTCCAACTCGCTTTTACAGTGAAAACTGCAGGAACTTCAAACCGGCACTAGGAAACAGACTGAGAAAGCAGAGAAAAAGTGTCTCCTACAACCCGTTCCCTTGGTGCTAGATGAACGAACGTCTCTCCACTTGCTCAGTTCTGAGAGATAAGTGTGTGAGAAAGCCGTCCTTCACCTAGCTTTTTGTGAACACAAAGTTTCTTTTCAGTTGCAAACTCCATTCCATACATATATATGGGGAGGTACAAGCTCCAACTCGGTTTTACAGTGAAAACTGCAGGAACTTCAAACCGGCACTTGGAAAAAGACTGAGAAAGCAGAGAAAAATTGTCTCCTGCAACCCGTTCCCTTGGTGCTAGATGAACGAACGTCTCTCCACTTGCTCAGTTCTGAGAGATAAGTGTGTGTGAAAACCGTACTTCACCAACTTGTTGGGAACACAAAGTTTCTTTACAGTTGCAATCTCCAATCCATGCATATATATGGGGAGGTACAAGCTCCAACACCGTTTTACAGTGAAAGCTGCAGGAACTTCAAACCGGCACTAGGAAACAGACTGAGAAAGCAGAGAAAAATTATCTCCTGCAACTCGTTCCCTTGGTGCTAGAAGAACGAACGTCTCTCCACTTGCTCAGTTCTGAGAGATAAGTGTGTGTGAAAGCCGTCCTTCACCTAGCTTGTTGGGAACACAAAGTTTCTTTTCTGTTGCAAACACCATTTCATACATATATATGGGGAGGTACTAGCTCCAACTCGGTTTTACAGAGAAAATTGCAGGAACATCAAACCGGCACTAGGAAACAGACTGAGAAAGCAGAGAAAAAGTGTCTCCTGCAACCCGTTCCCTTTGTGCTAGATGAACGAACGTCTCTTCACTTGCTCAGTTCTGAGAGATAAGTGTGTGTGAAAGCAGTCCTTCACTTATCTTGTTGGGAACACAAAGTGTCTTTTCAGTTGCAAACTCCATTCCATACATATATATGGGGAGGTACTAGCTCCAACTAGGTTTCACAGTGAAAACTGCAGGAACGTCAAACCGGCACTAGGAAACAGACTGAGAAAGCAGAGAAAAAGTGTCTCCTGCAACCCGTTCCCTTGGTGCTAGATGAACGAACGTCTCTCCACTTGCTCAGTTCTGAGAGATAAGTGTGTGAGAAAGCCGTCCTTCACCTAGCTTTTTGTGAACACAAAGTTTCTTTTCAGTTGCAAACTCCATTCCATACAGATATATGGTGAGGTAAAAGCTCCAACTCGGTTTTACAGTGAAAACTGCAGGAACTTCAAACCGGCACTAGGAAACAGACTGAGAAAGCAGAGAAAAATTGTCTCCTGCAACCCGTTCCCTTGGTGCTAGTTGAACGAACGTCTCTCCACTTGCTCAGTTCTGAGAGATAAGTGTGTGTGAAAACCGTCCTTCACCAACTTCTTGGGAACACAAAGTGTCTTTTCAGTTGCAAACTCCATTCCATACATATATATGGGGAGGTACTAGCTCCAACTCGGTTTTACAGTGAAAACTGCAGGAACTTCAAACCGGCACTAGGAAACAGACTGAGAAAGCAGAGAAAAAGTGTCGCCTGCAACCCGTTCCCTTTGTGCTAGATGAACGAAAGTCTCTGTAAATGCTCAGTTCTGAGAGATAAGTGTGTGTGAAAGCCGTCCTTCACCTAGCTTGTTGGGAACACAAAGTTTCTTTTCAGTTGCAAACTCCATTCCATACATGTATATGGGGAGGTACAAGCTCCAACTCGGTTTCACAGTGAAAACTGCAGGAACTTCAAACCGGCACTAGGAAACAGACTGAGAAAGCAGAGAAAAAGTGTCTCCTGCAACCCGTTCCCTTGGTGCTAGATGAACGAACGTCTCTCCACTTGCTCAGTTCTGAGAGATAAGTGTGTGAGAAAGCCGTCCTTCACCTAGATTTTTGTGAACACAAAGTTTCTTTTCAGTTGCAAACTCCATTCCATACATATATATGGGGAGGTACTAGCTCCAACTCGGTTTCACAGTGAAAACTGCAGGAACTTCAAAGCGGCACTAGGAAACAGACTGAGAAAGCAGAGAAAAAGTGTCTCCTGCAACCCGTTCCCTTGGTGCTAGATGAACGAACGTCTCTCCACTTGCTCAGTTCTGAGAGATAAGTGTGTGAGAAAGCCGTCCTTCACCTAGCTTGTTGGGAACACAAAGTTTCTTTTCAGTTGCAAACTCCATTCCATACATATATATGGGGAGGTACAAGCTCCAACTCGGTTTTACAGTGAAAACTGCAGGATCTTCAAACCGGCACTAGGAAACAGACTGAGAAAGCAGAGAAAATTTGTCTCCTGCAACCCGTTTCCTTGGTGCTAGATGAACGAACGTCTCTCCACTTGCTCAGTTCTGAGAGATAAGTGTGTGTGAAAACCGTCCTTCACCAACTTGTTGGGAACACAAAGTTTCTTTTATGTTGCAAACTCCATTCCATACATATATATGGGGAGGTACAAGCTCCAACTCGGTTTTACAGTGAAAACTGCAGGAACTTCAAACCGGCACTAGGAAACAGACTGAGAAAGCAGAGAAAAATTGTCTCCTGCAACCCGTTCACTTGGTGCTAGATGAACGAACGTCTCTCCACTTGCTCAGTTCTGAGAGATAAGTGTGTGTGAAAACCGTACTTCACCAACTTGTTGGGAACACAAAGTTTCTTTTCAGTTGCAAACTCCATTCCATACATATATATGGGGAGGTACAAGCTCCAACTCGGTTTTACAGTGAAAGCTGCAGGAACTTCAAACCGGCACTAGGAAACAGACTGAGAAAGCAGAGAAAAATTGGCTCCTGCAACTCGTTCCCTTGGTGCTCGATGAACGAACGTCTCTCCACTTGCTCAGTTCTGAGAGATAAGTGTGTGTGAAAGCCGTCCTTCACCTAGCTTGTTGGGAACACAAAGTTTCTTTTCTGTTGCAAACTCCATTTCATACATATATATGGGGAGGTACTAGCTCCAACCCGGTTTTACAGTGAAAATTGCAGGAACTTCAAACCGGCACTAGGTAACAGACTGAGAAAGCAGAGAAAAAGTGTCTCCTGCAACCCGTTCCCTTTGTGCTAGATGAACGAACGTCTCTTCACTTGCTCAGTTCTGAGAGATAAGTGTGTGTGAAAGCAGTCCTTCACTTATCTTGTTGGGAACAGAAAGTGCCTTTTCAGTTGCAAACTCCATTACATACATATATATGGGGAAGTACTAGCTCCAACTCGGTTTCACAGTGAAAACTGCAGGAACTTCAAACCGGCACTAGGAAACAGACTGAGAAAGCAGAGAAAAAGTGTCTCCTGCAACCCGTTCCCTTGGTGCTAGATGAACGAACGTCTCTCCACTTGCTCAGTTCTGAGAGATAAGTGTGTGAGAAAGCCGTCCTTCACCTAGCTTTTTGTGAACACAAAGTTTCTTTTCAGTTGCAAACTCCATTCCATACAGATATATGGTGAGGTAAAAGCTCCAACTCGGTTTTACAGTGAAAACTGCAGGAACTTCAAACCGGCACTAGGAAACATACTGAGAAAGCAGAGAAAAATTGTCTCCTGCAACCCGTTCCCTTGGTGCTAGTTGAACGAACGTCTCTCCACTTGCTCAGTTCTGAGAGATAAGTGTGTGTGAAAACCGTACTTCACCAACTTGTTGGGAACACAAAGTTTCTTTTCAGTTGCAAACTCCATTCCATACATATATATGGGGAGGTACAAGCTCCAACTCGGTTTTACAGTGAAAGCTGCAGGAACTTCAAACCGGCACTAGGAAACAGACTGAGAAAGCAGAGAAAAATTGGCTCCTGCAACTCGTTCCCTTGGTGCTCGATGAACGAACGTCTCTCCACTTGCTCAGTTCTGAGAGATAAGTGTGTGTGAAAGCCGTCCTTCACCTAGCTTGTTGGGAACACAAAGTTTCTTTTCTGTTGCAAACTCCATTTCATACATATATATGGGGAGGTACTAGCTCCAACCCGGTTTTACAGTGAAAATTGCAGGAACTTCAAACCGGCACTAGGAAACAGACTGAGAAAGCAGAGAAAAAGTGTCTCCTGCAACCCGTTCCCTTTGTGCTAGATGAACGAACGTCTCTTCACTTGCTCAGTTCTGAGAGATAAGTGTGTGTGAAAGCAGTCCTTCACTTATCTTGTTGGGAACACAAAGTGTCTTTTCAGTTGCAAACTCCATTCCATACATATATATGGGGAAGTACTAGCTCCAACTCGGTTTCACAGTGAAAACTGCAGGAACTTCAAACCGGCACTAGGAAACAGACTGAGAAAGCAGAGAAAAAGTGTCTCCTGCAACCCGTTCCCTTGGTGCTAGATGAACGAACGTCTCTCCACTTGCTCAGTTCTGAGAGATAAGTGTGTGAGAAAGCCGTCCTTCACCTAGCTTTTTGTGAACACAAAGTTTCTTTTCAGTTGCAAACTCCATTCCATACAGATATATGGTGAGGTAAAAGCTCCAACTCGGTTTTACAGTGAAAACTGCAGGAACTTCAAACCGGCACTAGTAAACATACTGAGAAAGCAGAGAAAAATTGTCTCCTGCAACCCGTTCCCTTGGTGCTAGTTGAACGAACGTCTCTCCACTTGCTCAGTTCTGAGAGATAAGTGTGTGTGAAAACCGTCCTTCACCAACTTGTTGGGAACACAAAGTGTCTTTTCAGTTGCAAACTCCATTCCATACATATATATGGGGAGGTACTAGCTCCAACTCGGTTTCACAGTGAAAACTGCAGGAACTTCAAACCGGCACTAGGAAACAGACTGAGAAAGCAGAGAAAAAGTGTCGCCTGCAACCCGTTCCCTTTGTGCTAGATGAACGAAAGTCTCTGTAAATGCTCAGTTCTGAGAGATAAGTGTGTGTGAAAGCCGTCCTTCACCTAGCTTGTTGGGAACACAAAGTTTCTTTTCAGTTGCAAACTCCATTCCATACATGTATATGGGGAGGTACAAGCTCCAACTCGGTTTCACAGTGAAAACTGCAGGAACTTCAAACCGGCATTAGGAAACAGACTGAGAAAGCAGAGAAAAAGTGTCTCCTGCAACCCGTTCCCTTGGTGCTAGATGAACGAACGTCTCTCCACTTGCTCAGTTCTGAGAGATAAGTGTGTGAGAAAGCCGTCCTTCACCTAGATTTTTGTGAACACAAAGTTTCTTTTCAGTTGCAAACTCCATTCCATACATATATATGGGGAGGTACTAGCTCCAACTCGGTTTCACAGTGAAAACTGCAGGAACTTCAAACCGGCACTAGGAAACAGACTGAGAAAGCAGAGAAAAAGTGTCTCCTGCAACCCGTTCCCTTGGTGCTAGATGAACGAACGTCTCTCCACTTGCTCAGTTCTGAGAGATAAGTGTGTGAGAAAGCCGTCCTTCACCTAGCTTGTTGGGAACACAAAGTTTCTTTTCAGTTGCAAACTCCATTCCATACATATATATGGGGAGGTACAAGCTCCAACTCGGTTTTACAGTGAAAACTGCAGGAACTTCAAAACGGCACTAGGAAACAGACTGAGAAAGCAGAGAAAATTTGTCTCCTGCAACCCGTTTCCTTGGTGCTAGATGAACGAACGTCTCTCCACTTGCTCAGTTCTGAGAGATAAGTGTGTGTGAAAACCGTCCTTCACCAACTTGTTGGGAACACAAAGTTTCTTTTCTGTTGCAAACTCCATTCCATACATATATATGGGGAGGTAC
Organism: Camelus dromedarius; assembly: GCF_036321535.1. Lineage (NCBI taxonomy): Eukaryota > Metazoa > Chordata > Mammalia > Artiodactyla > Camelidae > Camelus > Camelus dromedarius. The sequence continues at coordinate 33,362,502 of NC_087458.1, read as the reverse complement.
AAGCTCCAACTCGGTTTTACAGTGAAAACTGCAGGAACTTCAAACCGGCACTAGGAAACAGACTGAGAAAGCAGAGAAAAATTGTCTCCTGCAACCCGTTCACTTGGTGCTAGATGAACGAACGTCTCTCCACTTGCTCAGTTCTGAGAGATAAGTGTGTGTGAAAACCGTACTTCACCAACTTGTTGGGAACACAAAGTTTCTTTTCAGTTGCAAACTCCATTCCATACATATATATGGGGAGGTACAAGCTCCAACTCGGTTTTACAGTGAAAGCTGCAGGAACTTCAAACCGGCACTAGGAAACAGACTGAGAAAGCAGAGAAAAATTGGCTCCTGCAACTCGTTCCCTTGGTGCTAGATGAACGAACGTCTCTCCACTTGCTCAGTTCTGAGAGATAAGTGTGTGTGAAAGCCGTCCTTCACCTAGCTTGTTGGGAACACAAAGTTTCTTTTCTGTTGCAAACCCCATTTCATACATATATATGGGGAGGTACTAGCTCCAACCCGGTTTTACAGTGAAAATTGCAGGAACTTCAAACCGGCACTAGGAAACAGACTGAGAAAGCAGAGAAAAAGTGTCTCCTGCAACCCGTTCCCTTTGTGCTAGATGAACGAACGTCTCTTCACTTGCTCAGTTCTGAGAGATAAGTGTGTGTGAAAGCAGTCCTTCACTTATCTTGTTGGGAACACAAAGTGCCTTTTCAGTTGCAAACTCCATTACATACATATATATGGGGAAGTACTAGCTCCAACTCGGTTTCACAGTGAAAACTGCAGGAACTTCAAACCGGCACTAGGAAACAGACTGAGGTAGCAGAGAAAAAGTGTCTCCTGCAACCCGTTCCCTTGGTGCTAGATGAACGAACGTCTCTCCACTTGCTCAGTTCTGAGAGATAAGTGTGTGAGAAAGCCGTCCTTCACCTAGCTTTTTGGGTACACAAAGTTTCTTTTCAGTTGCAAACTCCATTCCATACATATATATGGGGAGGTACAAGCTCCAACTCGGTTTTACAGTGAAAACTGCAGGAACTTCAAACCGGCACTAGGAAACAGACTGTGAAAGCAGAGAAAAATTGTCTCCTGCAACCCGTTTCCTTGGTGCTAGATGAACGAACGTCTCTCCACTTGCTCAGTTCTGAGAGATAAGTGTGTGTGAAAACCGTCCTTCACCAACTTGTTGGGAACACAAAGTTTATTTTCTGTTGCAAACTCCATTCCATACATATATATGGGGAGGTACAAGATCCAACTAGGTTTTGCAGTGAAAACTGCAGGAACTTCAAACCGTCACTAGGAAATAGACTGAGAAAGCAGAGAAATATTGTCTCCTTCAACCCGTTCCCTTGGTGCTATAGAACGAAAGTCTCTCCACTTGCTCAGTTCTGAGAGAAAAGTGTGTGAGAAAACCGTCCTTCACCTAGCTTTTTGGGAACACAAAGTTTCTTTTCAGTTGCAAACTCCATTCCATACATATGTATGGGTAGGTACAAGCTCCAACTCGGTTTTACAGTGAAAACTGCAGGAACTTCAAACCGGCACTATGAAACAGACTGAGAAAGCAGAGAAAAATTGTCACCTGCAACCCGTTCCCTTGGTTCTAGATGAACGAACGTCTCTCCACTTGCTCAGTTCTGAGAGATATGTGTGTGTGAAAACCGTCCTTCACCAACTTGTTGGGAACACAAAGTTTCTTTTCTGTTGCATACTCCATTCCATACATATATAAGGGGAGGTACAAGCTCCAACTCGGTTTTACAGTGAAAACTGCAGGAACTTCAAACCGGCACTAGGAAACAGACTGAGAATGCAGAGAAAAATTGTCTCCTTCAACCCGTTCCCTTGGTGCTAGATGAACGAAAGTCTCTCCACTTGCTCAGTTCTGAGAGATAAGTGTGTGAGAAAACCGTCCTTCACCTAGCTTTTTGGGAACACAAAGTTTCTTTTCAGTTGCAAACTCCATTCCATACATATGTATGGGGAGGTACAAGCTCCAACTCGGTTTTACAGTGAAAACTGCAGGAACTTCAAACCGGCACTAGGAAACAGACTGAGAAAGCAGAGAAAAATTGTCTCCTGCAACCCGTTCCCTTGGTGCTAGATGAACGAACTTCTCTCCACTTGCTCAGTTCTGAGAGATAAGTGTGTGTGAAAACCGTCCTTCACCAACTTGTTGGGAACACAAAGTGTCTTTTCACTTGCAAACTCCATTCCATACATATATATGGGGAGGTACTAGCTCCAACTCGGTTTCACAGTGAAAACTGCAGGAACTTCAAACCGGCACTAGGAAACAGACTGAGAAAGCAGAGAAAAAGTGTCTCCTGCAACCCGTTCCCTTGGTGCTAGATGAACGAACGTCTCTCCACTTGCTCAGTTCTGAGAGATAAGTGTGTGAGAAAGCCGTACTTCACCTAGCTTTTTGGGAACACAAAGTTTCTTTTCAGTTGCAAACTCCATTCCATACATATATATGGGGAGGTACAAGCTCCAACTCGGTTTACAGTGAAAACTGCAGGAACTTCAAACCGGCACTAGGAAACAGACTGAGAAAGCAGAGAAAAATTGTCTCCTGCAACCCGTTTCCTTGGTGCTAGATGAACGAACGTCTCTCCACTTGCTCAGTTCTGAGAGATAAGTGTGTGTGAAAACCGTCCTTCACCAACTTGTTGGGAACACAAAGTTTCTTTTCTGTTGCAAACTCCATTCCATACATATATATGGGGAGGTACAAGCTCCAACTCGGTTTTACAGTGAAAACTGCAGGAACTTCAAACCGGCACTAGGAAACAGACTGAGAAAGCAGAGAAAAATTGTCTCCTGCAACTCGTTCCCTTGGTGCTAGATGAACGAACGTCTCTCCACTTGCTCAGTTCTGAGAGATAAATGTGTGTGAAAGCCGTCCTTCACCTAGCTTGTTGGGAACACAAAGTTTCTTTTCTGATGCAAACTCCATTCTATACATATATATGGGGAGGTACTAGCTCCAACTCTGTTTTACAGTGAAAATTGCAGGAACTTCAAACCGGCACTAGGAAACAGACTGAGAAAGCAGAGAAAAAGTGCCTCCTTCAACCCGATCCCTTTGTGCTAGATGAACGAACGTCTCTCCACTTGCTCAGTTCTGAGAGATAAGTGTGTGAGAAAGCCGTCCTTCACCTAGCTTTTTGGGAACACAAAGTTTCTTTTCAGTTGCAAACTCCATTCCATACATATATATGGGGAGGTACAAGCTCCAACTCGGTTTTACAGTGAAAACTGCAGGAACTTCAAACCGGCACTAGGAAACAGACTGAGAAAGCAGAGAAAAAGTGTCTCCTGCAACCCGTTCCCTTGGTGCTAGATGAACGAACGTCTCTCCACTTGCTCAGTTCTGAGAGATAAGTGTGTGAGAAAACCGTCCTTCAACTAGCTTTTTGGGAACACAAAGTTTCTTTTCAGTTGCAAACTCCATTCCATACATATGTATGGGGAGGTACAAGCTCCAACTCGGTTTTACAGTGAAAACTGCAGGAACTTCAAACCGGCACTAGGAAACAGACTGAGAAAGCAGAGAAAAATTGTCTCCTGCAACCCGTTCCCTTGGTGCTAGATGAACGAACTTCTCTCCACTTGCTCAGTTCTGAGAGATAAGTGTGTGTGAAAACCGTCCTTCACCAACTTGTTGGGAACACAAAGTGTCTTTTCACTTGCAAACTCCATTCCATACATATATATGGGGAGGTACTAGCTCCAACTCGGTTTCACAGTGAAAACTGCAGGAACTTCAAACCGGCACTAGGAAACAGACTGAGAAAGCAGAGAAAAAGTGTCTCCTGCAACCCGTTCCCTTGGTGCTAGATGAACGAACGTCTCTCCACTTGCTCAGTTCTGAGAGATAAATGTGTGTGAAAGCCGTCCTTCACCTAGCTTGTTGGGAACACAAAGTTTCTTTTCTGATGCAAACTCCATTCTATACATATATATGGGGAGGTACTAGCTCCAACTCTGTTTTACAGTGAAAATTGCAGGAACTTCAAACCGGCACTAGGAAACAGACTGAGAAAGCAGAGAAAAAGTGCCTCCTTCAACCCGTTCCCTTTGTGCTAGATGAACGAACGTCTCTCCACTTGCTCAGTTCTGAGAGATAAGTGTGTGAGAAAGCCGTCCTTCACCTAGCTTTTTGGGAACACAAAGTTTCTTTTCAGTTGCAAACTCCATTCCATACATATATATGGGGAGGTACAAGCTCCAACTCGGTTTTACAGTGAAAACTGCAGGAACTTCAAACCGGCACTAGGAAACAGACTGAGAAAGCAGAGAAAAAGTGTCTCCTGCAACCCGTTCCCTTGGTGCTAGATGAACGAACGTCTCTCCACTTGCTCAGTTCTGAGAGATAAGTGTGTGAGAAAGCCGTCCTTCACCTAGCTTTTTGGGAACACAAAGTTTCTTTTCAGTTGCAAACTCCATTCCATACATATATATGGGGAGGTACAAGCTCCAACTCGGTTTACAGTGAAAACTGCAGGAACTTCAAACCGGCACTAGGAAACAGACTGAGAAAGCAGAGAAAAATTGTCTCCTGCAACCCGTTTCCTTGGTGCTAGATGAACGAACGTCTCTCCACTTGCTCAGTTCTGAGAGATAAGTGTGTGTGAAAACCGTCCTTCACCAACTTGTTGGGAACACAAAGTTTCTTTTCAGTTGCAAACTCCATTCCATACATATATATGGGGAGGTACAAGCTCCAACTCTGTTTTACAGTGAAAACTGCAGGAACTTCAAATCGGCACTAGGAAACAGACTGAGAAAGCAGAGAAAAATTGTCTCCTGCAACTCGTTCCCTTGGTGCTAGATGAACGAACGTCTCTCCAATTGCTCAGTTCTGAGAGATAAGTGTGTGTGAAAGCCGTCCTTCACCTAGCTTGTTGGGAACACAAAGTTTCTTTTCTGTTGCAAACTCCATTCTATACATATATATGGGGAGGTACTAGCTCCAACTCTGTTTTACAGTGAAAATTGCAGGAACTTCAAACCGGCACTAGGAAACAGACTGAGAAAGCAGGGAAAAAGTGCCTCCTTCAACCCGTTCCCTTTGTGCTAGATGAACGAACGTCTCTTCACTTGCTCAGTTCTGAGAGATAAGTGTGTGTGAAAGCAGTCCTTCACCTAGCTTCTTGGGAACACAAAGTGTCTTTTTAGTTGCAAACTCCATTCCATACATATATATAGGGAGGTACTAGCTCCAACTCGGTTTTACAGTGAAAACTGCAGGAACTTCAAACCGGCACTAGGAAACAGACTGAGAAAGCAGAGAAAAAGTGTCTCCTGCAACCCGTTCCCTTGGTGCTAGATGAACGAACTTCTCTCCACTTGCTCAGTTCTGAGAGATTAGTGTGTGAGAAAGCCGTCCTTCACCTAGCTTTTTGTGAACACAAAGTTTCTTTTCAGTTGCAAACTCCATTCCATACATATATATGGGGAGGTAAAAGCTCCAACTCGGTTTTACAGTGAAAACTGCAGGAACTTCAAACCGGCACTAGGAAACAGACTGAGAAAGCAGAGAAAAAGTGTCACCTGCAAACCGTTCCCTTGGTGCTAGATGAACGAACGTCTCTCCACTTGCTCAGTTCTGAGAGATAATTGTGTGAGAAAGCCGTCCTTCACCTAGCTTGTTGGGAACACAAAGTTTCTTTTCAGTTGCAAACTCCATTCCATACATATATATGGGGAGGTACAAGCTCCAACTCGGTTTTACAGTGAAAACTGCACTAACTTCAAACCGGCACTAGGAAACAGACTGAGAAAGCAGAGAAAAATTGTCTCCTGCAACCCGTTTCCTTGGTGCTAGATGAACGAACGTCTCTCCACTTGCTCAGTTCTGAGAGATAAGTGTGTGTGAAAACCGTCCTTCACCAACTTGTTGGGAACACAAAGTTTCTTTTCTGTTGCAAACTCCATTCCATACATATATATGGGGAGGTACAAGCTCCAACTCGGTTTTACAGTGAAAACTGCAGGAACTTCAAACCGGCATTAGGAAACAGACTGAGAAAGCAGAGAAAAATTGTCTCCTGCAACCCGTTCCCTTGGTGCTAGATGAAAAAACGTCTCTCCACTTGCTCAGTTCTGAGAGATAAGTGTGTGTGAAAACCGTACTTCACCAACTTGTTGGGAACACAAAGTTTCTTTTCAGTTGCAAACTCCATTCCATACATATATATGGGGAGGTACAAGCTCCAACTCGGTTTTACAGTAAAAGCTGCAGGAACTTCAAACCGGCACTAGGAAACAGACTGAGAAAGCAGAGAGAAAGTGTCTCCTGCAAACCGTTCCCTTGGTGCTAGATGAACGAACGTCTCGCCACTTGCTCAGTTTTGAGAGTTAAGTGTGTGTGTAAGCCGTCCTTCACCTAGCTTGTTGGGAACACAAAGTTTCTTTTCAGTTGCAAACTCCATTTCATAAATATATATGGGGAGGTACTAGCTCCAACTCGGTTTACAGTGAAAACTGCAGGAACTTCAAACCGGCACTAGGAAACAGACTGAGAAAGCAGTGTAAAAGTGTCTCCTACAACCCGTTCCCTTGGTGCTAGATGAAACAACGTCTCTGTACTTGCTCAGTTCTGAGAGATAAGTGTGTGGGAAAGCCGTCCTACACCTAGCTTGTTGGGAACACAAAGTTTCTTTTCAGTTGCAAACTCCATTCCATACTTATATATGGGGAGGTACTAGCTCCTACTTGGTTTTACAGTGTAAACTGCAGGAACTTCAAACCGGCACTAAGAAACAGACTGAGAAAGCAGAGAAAAATTGTCTCCTACAACCCGTTCCCTTGGTGCTAGATGAACGAACGTCTCTGTACATGCTCAGTTCTGAGAGATAAGTGTGTGTGAAAGCCGTCCTTCACCTAGCTTGTTGGGAACACAAAGTTTCTTTTCAATTGCAAACTCCATTCCATACATATATATGGGGAGGTACAAGCTACAACTCGGTTTTACAGTGAAAACTGCAGGAACTTCAAACCGGCACTACGAAACAGACTGAGAAAGCAGAGAAAAAGTGTCTCCTGCAACCCGTTCCCTTGGTGCTAGATGAACGAACGTCTCTCCATTTTCTCAGTTCTGAGAGATAAATGTGTGTGAAAGCCGTCCTTCACCTAGCTTGTTGGGAACACAAAGTTTCTTTTCAGTTGCAAACTCCATTCCATACATATATAAGGGGAGGTACTAGCTCCAACTCGGTTTTACAGTGAAAACTGCTGGAACTTCAAACCGGCACTAGGAAACAGACTGAGAAAGCAGAGAAAAAGTGTCTCCTGCAACCGGTTCCCTTGGTGCTAGATGAACGAACGTCTCTCCACTTGCTCAGTTCTGAGAGATAAGTGTGTGTGAAAGCCGTCTTCAACTAGTTGTTGGGAACACAAAGTTTCTTTTCAGTTGCAAACTCCATTCCATACATATATATGGGGAGGTAATAGCTCCAACTCGGTTTTACAGTGAAAACTGCAGGAACTTCAAACCGGCACTAGGAAACAGACTGAGAAAGCAGAGTAAAAGTGTCTCCTGCAACCCGTTCCCTTGGTGCTAGATGAACGAACGTCTCTGTACATGCTCAGTTCTGAGAGATAAGTGTGTGTGAAATCCATCCTTCAACTAGCTTGTTGGGAACACAAAGTTTCTTTTCAGTTGCAAACACCGTTCCATACATATATATGGGGAGGTACAAGCTCCAAATCGGTTTTACAGTGAAAACTGCAGGAACTTCAAACCGGCACTAGGAAACAGACTGAGAAAGCAGAGAAAAAGTGTCTCCTGCAACCCGTTCCCTTGGTGCTAGATGAACGAACGTCTCTCCACTTGCTCAGTTCTGAGAGTTAAGTGTGTGTGTAAGCCGCCCTTCACCTAGCTTGTTGGGAACACAAAGTTTCTTTTCAGTTGCAAACACCGTTCCATACATATATATGGGGAGGTACATGCTCCAACTCGGTTTTACAGTGAAAACTGCAGGAACTTCAAACCGGCACTAGGAAACAGACTGAGAAAGCAGAGAATAAGTGTCTCCTGCAAACCGTTCCCTTGGTGCTAGGTGAACGAACGTCTCGCCACTTGCTCAGTTCTGAGAGATAAGTGTGTGTGAAAGCCGTCCTTCACCTAGCTTGTTGCGAACACAAAGTTTCTTTTCAGTTGCAAACTCAATTCCATATATATATGCGGAGGTACAAGCTCCAACCCGGTTTTACAGTGAAAACAGCAGGACCTTCAAACCGGCACTAGGAAACAGACTGAGAAAGCAGAGAAAAAGGGTCTCCTGCAAACCGTTCCCTTGGTGCTAGATGAACGAACGTCTCGCCACTTCCTCAGTTCTGAGAGATAAGTGTGTGTGAATGCCGTCCTTCAACTAGCTTGTTGGGAACACAAAGTTTCTTTTCAGTTGCAAACTCCATTCCATACATATATATGGGGAGGTACTAGCTCCAACTCGGTTTTACAGTGAAAACTGCAGGAACTTCAAACCGGCACTACGAAACAGACTGAGAAGCAGAGAAAAGTGTCTCCTGCAACCCGTTCCCTTGGTGCTAGATGAACGAACGTCTCTCCACTTGCTCAGTTCTGAGAGATAAATGTGTGTGAAAGCCGTCCTTCACCTAGCTTGTTGGGAACACAAAGTTTCTTTTCTGATGCAAACTCCATTCTATACATATATATGGGGAGGTACTAGCTCCAACTCTGTTTTACAGTGAAAATTGCAGGAACTTCAAACCGGCACTAGGAAACAGACTGAGAAAGCAGAGAAAAAGTGCCTCCTTCAACCCGTTCCCTTTGTGCTAGATGAACGAACGTCTCTCCACTTGCTCAGTTCTGAGAGATAAGTGTGTGAGAAAGCCGTCCTTCACCTAGCTTTTTGGGAACACAAAGTTTCTTTTCAGTTGCAAACTCCATTCCATACATATATATGGGGAGGTACAAGCTCCAACTCGGTTTTACAGTGAAAACTGCAGGAACTTCAAACCGGCACTAGGAAACAGACTGAGAAAGCAGAGAAAAAGTGTCTCCTGCAACCCGTTCCCTTGGTGCCAGATGAACGAACGTCTCTCCACTTGCTCAGTTCTGAGAGATAAGTGTGTGAGAAAGCCGTCCTTCACCTAGCTTTTTGGGAACACAAAGTTTCTTTTCAGTTGCAAACTCCATTCCATACATATATATGGGGAGGTACAAGCTCCAACTCGGTTTACAGTGAAAACTGCAGGAACTTCAAACCGGCACTAGGAAACAGACTGAGAAAGCAGAGAAAAATTGTCTCCTGCAACCCGTTTCCTTGGTGCTAGATGAACGAACGTCTCTCCACTTGCTCAGTTCTGAGAGATAAGTGTGTGTGAAAACCGTCCTTCACCAACTTGTTGGGAACACAAAGTTTCTTTTCAGTTGCAAACTCCATTCCATACATATATATGGGGAGGTACAAGCTCCAACTCGGTTTTACAGTGAAAACTGCAGGAACTTCAAATCGGCACTAGGAAACAGACTGAGAAAGCAGAGAAAAATTGTCTCCTGCAACTCGTTCCCTTGGTGCTAGATGAACGAACGTCTCTCCACTTGCTCAGTTCTGAGAGATAAGTGTGTGTGAAAGCCGTCCTTCACCTAGCTTGTTGGGAACACAAAGTTTCTTTTCTGTTGCAAACTCCATTCTATACATATATATGGGGAGGTACTAGCTCCAACTCTGTTTTACAGTGAAAATTGCAGGAACTTCAAACCGGCACTAGGAAACAGACTGAGAAAGCAGGGAAAAAGTGCCTCCTTCAACCCGTTCCCTTTGTGCTAGATGAACGAACGTCTCTTCACTTGCTCAGTTCTGAGAGATAAGTGTGTGTGAAAGCAGTCCTTCACCTAGCTTCTTGGGAACACAAAGTGTCTTTTTAGTTGCAAACTCCATTCCATACATATATATAGGGAGGTACTAGCTCCAACTCGGTTTTACAGTGAAAACTGCAGGAACTTCAAACCGGCACTAGGAAACAGACTGAGAAAGCAGAGAAAAAGTGTCTCCTGCAACCCGTTCCCTTGGTGCTAGATGAACGAACTTCTCTCCACTTGCTCAGTTCTGAGAGATTAGTGTGTGAGAAAGCCGTCCTTCACCTAGCTTTTTGTGAACACAAAGTTTCTTTTCAGTTGCAAACTCCATTCCATACATATATATGGGGAGGTAAAAGCTCCAACTCGGTTTTACAGTGGAAACTGCAGGAACTTCAAACCGGCACTAGGAAACAGACTGAGAAAGCAGAGAAAAAGTGTCACCTGCAAACCGTTCCCTTGGTGCTAGATGAACGAACGTCTCTCCACTTGCTCAGTTCTGAGAGAAAATTGTGTGAGAAAGCCGTCCTTCACCTAGCTTGTTGGGAACACAAAGTTTCTTTTCAGTTGCAAACTCCATTCCATACATATATATGGGGAGGTACAAGCTCCAACTCGGTTTTACAGTGAAAACTGCACTAACTTCAAACCGGCACTAGGAAACAGACTGAGAAAGCAGAGAAAAATTGTCTCCTGCAACCCGTTTCCTTGGTGCTAGATGAACGAACGTCTCTCCACTTGCTCAGTTCTGAGAGATAAGTGTGTGTGAAAACCGTCCTTCACCAACTTGTTGGGAACACAAAGTTTCTTTTCTGTTGCAAACTCCATTCCATACATATATATGGGGAGGTACAAGCTCCAACTCGGTTTTACAGTGAAAACTGCAGGAACTTCAAACCGGCATTAGGAAACAGACTGAGAAAGCAGAGAAAAATTGTCTCCTGCAACCCGTTCCCTTGGTGCTAGATGAAAAAATGTCTCTCCACTTGCTCAGTTCTGAGAGATAAGTGTGTGTGAAAACCGTACTTCACCAACTTGTTGGGAACACAAAGTTTCTTTTCAGTTGCAAACTCCATTCCATACATATATATGGGGAGGTACAAGCTCCAACTCGGTTTTACAGTAAAAGCTGCAGGAACTTCAAACCGGCACTAGGAAACAGACTGAGAAAGCAGAGAGAAAGTGTCTCCTGCAAACCGTTCCCTTGGTGCTAGATGAACGAACGTCTCGCCACTTGCTCAGTTCTGAGAGTTAAGTGTGTGTGTAAGCCGTCCTTCACCTAGCTTGTTGGGAACACAAAGTTTCTTTTCAGTTGCAAACTCCATTCCATAAATATATATGGGGAGGTACTAGCTCCAACTCGGTTTACAGTGAAAACTGCAGGAACTTCAAACCGGCACTAGGAAACAGACTGAGAAAGCAGTGTAAAAGTGTCTCCTACAACCCGTTCCCTTGGTGCTAGATGAAACAACGTCTCTGTACTTGCTCAGTTCTGAGAGATAAGTGTGTGGGAAAGCCGTCCTACACCTAGCTTGTTGGGAACACAAAGTTTCTTTTCAGTTGCAAACTCCATTCCATACTTATATATGGGGAGGTACTAGCTCCTACTTGGTTTTACAGTGTAAACTGCAGGAACTTCAAACCGGCACTAAGAAACAGACTGAGAAAGCAGAGAAAAATTGTCTCCTACAACCCGTTCCCTTGGTGCTAGATGAACGAACGTCTCTGTACATGCTCAGTTCTGAGAGATAAGTGTGTGTGAAAGCCGTCCTTCACCTAGCTTGTTGGGAACACAAAGTTTCTTTTCAATTGCAAACTCCATTCCATACATATATATGGGGAGGTACAAGCTCCAACTCGGTTTTACAGTGAAAACTGCAGGAACTTCAAACCGGCACTACGAAACAGACTGAGAAAGCAGAGAAAAAGTGTCTCCTGCAACCCGTTCCCTTGGTGCTAGATGAACGAACGTCTCTCCATTTTCTCAGTTCTGAGAGATAAATGTGTGTGAAAGCCGTCCTTCACCTAGCTTGTTGGGAACACAAAGTTTCTTTTCAGTTGCAAACTCCATTCCATACATATATAAGGGGAGGTACTAGCTCCAACTCGGTTTTACAGTGAAAACTGCTGGAACTTCAAACCGGCACTAGGAAACAGACTGAGAAAGCAGAGAAAAAGTGTCTCCTGCAACCGGTTCCCTTGGTGCTAGATGAACGAACGTCTCTCCACTTGCTCAGTTCTGAGAGATAAGTGTGTGTGAAAGCCGTCTTCAACTAGTTGTTGGGAACACAAAGTTTCTTTTCAGTTGCAAACTCCATTCCATACATATATATGGGGAGGTAATAGCTCCAACTCGGTTTTACAGTGAAAACTGCAGGAACTTCAAACCGGCACTAGGAAACAGACTGAGAAAGCAGAGTAAAAGTGTCTCCTGCAACCCGTTCCCTTGGTGCTAGATGAACGAACGTCTCTGTACATGCTCAGTTCTGAGAGATAAGTGTGTGTGAAATCCGTCCTTCAACTAGCTTGTTGGGAACACAAAGTTTCTTTTCAGTTGCAAACACCGTTCCATACATATATATGGGGAGGTACAAGCTCCAAATCGGTTTTACAGTGAAAACTGCAGGAACTTCAAACCGGCACTAGGAAACAGACTGAGAAAGCAGAGAAAAAGTGTCTCCTGCAACCCGTTCCCTTGGTGCTAGATGAACGAACGTCTCTCCACTTGCTCAGTTCTGAGAGTTAAGTGTGTGTGTAAGCCGCCCTTCACCTAGCTTGTTGGGAACACAAAGTTTCTTTTCAGTTGCAAACTCAATTCCATATATATCTGCGGAGGTACAAGCTCCAACTCGGTTTTACAGTGAAAACTGCAGGAACTTCAAACCGGCACTAGGAAACAGACTGAGAAAGCAGAGAAAAAGTGTCTCCTGCATCCCGTTCCCTTGGTGCTAGATGAACGAACGTCTCTCCACTTGCTCAGTTCTGAGAGATAAGTGTGTGAGAAAGCCGTCCTTCACCTAGCTTTTTGGGAACACAAAGTTTCTTTTCAGTTGCAAACTCCATTCCATACATATATATGGGGAGGTACAAGCTCCAACTCGGTTTACAGTGAAAACTGCAGGAACTTCAAACCGGCACTAGGAAACAGACTGAGAAAGCAGAGAAAAATTGTCTCCTGCAACCCGTTTCCTTGGTGCTAGATGAACGAACGTCTCTCCACTTGCTCAGTTCTGAGAGATAAGTGTGTGTGAAAACCGTCCTTCACCAACTTGTTGGGAACACAAAGTTTCTTTTCAGTTGCAAACTCCATTCCATACATATATATGGGGAGGTACAAGCTCCAACTCGGTTTTACAGTGAAAACTGCAGGAACTTCAAATCGGCACTAGGAAACAGACTGAGAAAGCAGAGAAAAATTGTCTCCTGCAACTCGTTCCCTTGGTGCTAGATGAACGAACGTCTCTCCACTTGCTCAGTTCTGAGAGATAAGTGTGTGTGAAAGCCGTCCTTCACCTAGCTTGTTGGGAACACAAAGTTTCTTTTCTGTTGCAAACTCCATTCTATACATATATATGGGGAGGTACTAGCTCCAACTCTGTTTTACAGTGAAAATTGCAGGAACTTCAAACCGGCACTAGGAAACAGACTGAGAAAGCAGGGAAAAAGTGCCTCCTTCAACCCGTTCCCTTTGTGCTAGATGAACGAACGTCTCTTCACTTGCTCAGTTCTGAGAGATAAGTGTGTGTGAAAGCAGTCCTTCACCTAGCTTCTTGGGAACACAAAGTGTCTTTTTAGTTGCAAACTCCATTCCATACATATATATAGGGAGGTACTAGCTCCAACTCGGTTTTACAGTGAAAACTGCAGGAACTTCAAACCGGCACTAGGAAACAGACTGAGAAAGCAGAGAAAAAGTGTCTCCTGCAACCCGTTCCCTTGGTGCTAGATGAACGAACTTCTCTCCACTTGCTCAGTTCTGAGAGATTAGTGTGTGAGAAAGCCGTCCTTCACCTAGCTTTTTGTGAACACAAAGTTTCTTTTCAGTTGCAAACTCCATTCCATACATATATATGGGGAGGTAAAAGCTCCAACTCGGTTTTACAGTGGAAACTGCAGGAACTTCAAACCGGCACTAGGAAACAGACTGAGAAAGCAGAGAAAAAGTGTCACCTGCAAACCGTTCCCTTGGTGCTAGATGAACGAACGTCTCTCCACTTGCTCAGTTCTGAGAGAAAATTGTGTGAGAAAGCCGTCCTTCACCTAGCTTGTTGGGAACACAAAGTTTCTTTTCAGTTGCAAACTCCATTCCATACATATATATGGGGAGGTACAAGCTCCAACTCGGTTTTACAGTGAAAACTGCACTAACTTCAAACCGGCACTAGGAAACAGACTGAGAAAGCAGAGAAAAATTGTCTCCTGCAACCCGTTTCCTTGGTGCTAGATGAACGAACGTCTCTCCACTTGCTCAGTTCTGAGAGATAAGTGTGTGTGAAAACCGTCCTTCACCAACTTGTTGGGAACACAAAGTTTCTTTTCTGTTGCAAACTCCATTCCATACATATATATGGGGAGGTACAAGCTCCAACTCGGTTTTACAGTGAAAACTGCAGGAACTTCAAACCGGCATTAGGAAACAGACTGAGAAAGCAGAGAAAAATTGTCTCCTGCAACCCGTTCCCTTGGTGCTAGATGAAAAAATGTCTCTCCACTTGCTCAGTTCTGAGAGATAAGTGTGTGTGAAAACCGTACTTCACCAACTTGTTGGGAACACAAAGTTTCTTTTCAGTTGCAAACTCCATTCCATACATATATATGGGGAGGTACAAGCTCCAACTCGGTTTTACAGTAAAAGCTGCAGGAACATCAAACCGGCACTAGGAAACAGACTGAGAAAGCAGAGAGAAAGTGTCTCCTGCAAACCGTTCCCTTGGTGCTAGATGAACGAACGTCTCGCCACTTGCTCAGTTCTGAGAGTTAAGTGTGTGTGTAAGCCGTCCTTCACCTAGCTTGTTGGGAACACAAAGTTTCTTTTCAGTTGCAAACTCCATTCCATAAATATATATGGGGAGGTACTAGCTCCAACTCGGTTTACAGTGAAAACTGCAGGAACTTCAAACCGGCACTAGGAAACAGACTGAGAAAGCAGTGTAAAAGTGTCTCCTACAACCCGTTCCCTTGGTGCTAGATGAAACAACGTCTCTGTACTTGCTCAGTTCTGAGAGATAAGTGTGTGGGAAAGCCGTCCTACACCTAGCTTGTTGGGAACACAAAGTTTCTTTTCAGTTGCAAACTCCATTCCATACTTATATATGGGGAGGTACTAGCTCCTACTTGGTTTTACAGTGTAAACTGCAGGAACTTCAAACCGGCACTAAGAAACAGACTGAGAAAGCAGAGAAAAATTGTCTCCTACAACCCGTTCCCTTGGTGCTAGATGAACGAACGTCTCTGTACATGCTCAGTTCTGAGAGATAAGTGTGTGTGAAAGCCGTCCTTCACCTAGCTTGTTGGGAACACAAAGTTTCTTTTCAATTGCAAACTCCATTCCATACATATATATGGGGAGGTACAAGCTCCAACTCGGTTTTACAGTGAAAACTGCAGGAACTTCAAACCGGCACTACGAAACAGACTGAGAAAGCAGAGAAAAAGTGTCTCCTGCAACCCGTTCCCTTGGTGCTAGATGAACGAACGTCTCTCCATTTTCTCAGTTCTGAGAGATAAATGTGTGTGAAAGCCGTCCTTCACCTAGCTTTTTGGGAACACAAAGTTTCTTTTCAGTTGCAAACTCCATTCCATACATATATAAGGGGAGGTACTAGCTCCAACTCGGTTTTACAGTGAAAACTGCTGGAACTTCAAACCGGCACTAGGAAACAGACTGAGAAAGCAGAGAAAAAGTGTCTCCTGCAACCGGTTCCCTTGGTGCTAGATGAACGAACGTCTCTCCACTTGCTCAGTTCTGAGAGATAAGTGTGTGTGAAAGCCGTCTTCAACTAGTTGTTGGGAACACAAAGTTTCTTTTCAGTTGCAAACTCCATTCCATACATATATATGGGGAGGTAATAGCTCCAACTCGGTTTTACAGTGAAAACTGCAGGAACTTCAAACCGGCACTAGGAAACAGACTGAGAAAGCAGAGTAAAAGTGTCTCCTGCAACCCGTTCCCTTGGTGCTAGATGAACGAACGTCTCTGTACATGCTCAGTTCTGAGAGATAAGTGTGTGTGAAATCCGTCCTTCAACTAGCTTGTTGGGAACACAAAGTTTCTTTTCAGTTGCAAACACCGTTCCATACATATATATGGGGAGGTACAAGCTCCAAATCGGTTTTACAGTGAAAACTGCAGGAACTTCAAACCGGCACTAGGAAACAGACTGAGAAAGCAGAGAAAAAGTGTCTCCTGCAACCCGTTCCCTTGGTGCTAGATGAACGAACGTCTCTCCACTTGCTCAGTTCTGAGAGTTAAGTGTGTGTGTAAGCCGCCCTTCACCTAGCTTGTTGGGAACACAAAGTTTCTTTTCAGTTGCAAACTCAATTCCATATATATCTGCGGAGGTACAAGCTCCAACTCGGTTTTACAGTGAAAACTGCAGGAACTTCAAACCGGCACTAGGAAACAGACTGAGAAAGCAGAGAAAAAGTGTCTACTGCATCCCGTTCCCTTGGTGCTAGATGAACGAACGTCTCGCCACTTGCTCAGTTCTGAGAGATAAGTGTGTGTGAAAGCCGTCCTTCACCTAGCTTGTGGGAA
Organism: Camelus dromedarius; assembly: GCF_036321535.1. Taxonomy (NCBI): domain Eukaryota; kingdom Metazoa; phylum Chordata; class Mammalia; order Artiodactyla; family Camelidae; genus Camelus; species Camelus dromedarius. Next base: position 33,345,913 of record NC_087458.1, on the reverse strand, counting down.
CACAAAGTTTCTTTTCAGTTGCAAACTCCATTCCATACATATATATGGGGAGGTACTAGCTCCAACTCGGTTTGACAGTGAAAACTGCAGGAACTTCAAACCGGCACTAGGAAACAGACTGAAAAAGCAGAGTAAATGTGTCTCCTACAACCCGTTCCCTTGGTGCTAGATGAAACAACGTCTCTGTACTTGCTCAGTTCTGATTGATAAGTTTGTGTGAAAGCCGTCATTCACCTAGCTTGTTGGGAACACAAAGTTTCTTTTCAGTTGCAAACTCCATTCCATACATATATATGGGGAGGTACAAGCTTCAACTCGGTTTTACAATGAAAACTGCAGGAACTTCAAACCGGCACTACGAAACAGTCTGAGAAATCAGAGAAAAGTGTCTCCTGCAAACCGTTCCCTTGGTGCTAGATGAACGAACGTCTCGCCACTTGCTCAGTTCTGAGAGATAAGTGTGTGTGAAAGCCGTCCTTCACCTAGCTTGTTGGGAACACAAAGTTTCTTTTCAGTTGCAAACTCCATTCCATACATATATATGGGGAGGTACTAGCTCCAACTCGGTTTTACAGTGAAAACTGCAGGAACTTCAAACCGGCACTAGGAAACAGACTGAGAAAGCAGAGTAAAAGTGTCTCCTGCAACCCGTTCCCTTGGTGCTAGATGAACGAACGTCTCTGTACATGCTCAGTTCTGAGAGATAAGTGTGTGTGAAATCCGCCCTTCAACTAGCTTGTTGGGAACACAAAGTTTCTTTTCAGTTGCAAACACCGTTCCATACATATATATGGGGAGGTACAAGCTCCAAATCGGTTTTACAGTGAAAACTGCAGGAACTTCAAACCGGCACTAGGAAACAGACTGAGAAAGCAGAGAAAAAGTGTCTCCTGCAACCCGTTCCCTTGGTGCTAGATGAACGAACGTCTCTCCACTTGCTCAGTTCTGAGAGATAAGTGTGTGTGTAAGCCGTACTTCACCTAACTTGTTGGGAACACAAAGTTTCTTTTCAGTTGCAAACACCGTTCCATAAATATATATGGGGAGGTACAAGCTCCAACTCGGTTTTACAGTGAAAACTGCAGGAACTTCAAACCGGCACTAGGAAACAGACTGAGAAAGCAGAGAAAAAGTGTCCCCTGCAAACCGTTCCCTTGGTGCTAGATGAACGAACGTCTCTCCACTTGCTCAGTTCTGAGAGATAAGTGTGTGTGAAAGCCGTCCTTCACCTAGCTTGTTGGGAACACAAAGTTTCTTTTCAGTTGCAAACTCCATTCCATATATATATATGGGGAGGTACTAGTTCCAACTCTGTTTTACAGTGAAAACTGCAGGAACTTCAAACCGGCACTAGGAAACAGAATGAGAAAGGAGATTAAAAGTGTCTCCTACAACCCGTTCCCTTGGTGCTAGATGAACGAACGTCTCTGTAAATGCTCAGTTCTGAGAGATATGTGTGTGTGAATGCCATCCTTCACCTAGCTTGTTGGGAACACAAAGTCTCTTTTCAGTTGCAAAGTCCATTCCATACATATATATGGGGAGGTACAAGCTCCAACTCGGTTTTACAGTGAAAACTGAAGGAACTTCAAACCGGCACTACGAAAAAGACTGAGAAAGCAGAGAAAAAGTGTCTCCTGCAAACCGTTCCCTTGGTGCTAGGTGAACGAACGTCTCGCCACTTGCTCAGTTCTGAGAGATAAGTGTGTGTGAAAGCCGTCCTTCAACTAGCTTGTTGGGAACACAAAGTTTCTTTTCAGTTGCAAACTCCATTCCATACATATATATGGGGTGGTACTAGCTCCAACTCGGTTTTACAGTGAAAACAGCAGGAACTTCAAACCGGCACTAGGAAACAGACTGAGAAAGCAGAGTAAAAGTGTCTCCTACAACCCGTTCCCTTGGTGCTAGATGAAACAACGTCTCTGTACTTGCTCAGTTCTGAGAGATAAGTGGGTGTGAAAGCCGTCCTTCACCTAGCTTGTTGGGAACACAAAGTTTCTTTACAGTTGCAAACTCAATTCCATATATATATGCGGATGTACAAGCTCCAACTAAGTTTTACAGTGAAAACTGCAGGAACTTCAAACCGGCACTAGGAAACAGACTGAGAAAGCAGAGAAAAAGTGTCTCCTGCAACTCGTTCCCTTGGTGCTAGATGAACGAACGTCTCGCCACTTGGTCAGTTCTGAGAGATAAGTGAGTGTGAAAGCCGTCCTTCAACTAGCTTGTTGGGAACACAAAGTTTCTTTTCAGTTGCAAACTCCATTCCATACATATATATGGGGAGGTTCTAGCTCCAACTCGGTTTGACAGTTAAAACTGCAGGAACTTCAAACCGGCACTAGGAAACAGACTGAGAAAGGAGATTAAAAGTGTCTCCTACAACCCGTTCCCTTTGTGCTAGATGAAAGAACGTCTCTGTACGTGCTCAGTTCTGAGAGATAAGTGTGTGTGAAAGCCGTCCTTCACCTAGCTTGTTGGGAACACAAAGTTTCTTTTCAGTTGCAAACTCAATTCCATATATATATGCGGAGGTACAAGCTCCAACTCGGTTTTACAGTGAAAACTGCAGGAACTTCAAACCGGCACTAGGAAACAGACTGAGAAAGCAGAAAAAAAGTGCCTCCTGCAAACCGTTCCCTTGGTGCTAGATGAACGAACGTCTCGCCACTTGCTCAGTTCTGAGAGATAATTGTGTGTGAAAGCCGTACTTCACCTAGCTTGTTGGGAACACAAAGTTTCTTTTCAGTTGCAAACTCCATTCCATACATATATATGGGGAGGTACTAGCTCCAACTCGGTTTTACAGTGAAAACTGCAGGAACTTCAAACCGGCACTAGGAAACAGACTGAGAAAGCAGAGAAAAATTGTCTCCTACAACCCGTTCCCTTGGTGATAGATGAAACAACGTCTCTGTACTTGCTCAGTTCTGAGAGATAAGTGTGTGTGAAATCCGTCCTTCAACTAGCTTGTTGGGAACACAAAGTTTCTTTTCAGTTGCAAACACCGTTCCATACATATATATGGGGAGGTACAAGCTCCAAATCGGTTTTACAGTGAAAACTGCAGGAACTTCAAACCGGCACTAGGAAACAGACTGAGAAAGCAGAGAAAAGTGTCTCCTGCAACCCGTTCCCTTGGTGCTAGATGAACGAACGTCTCTCCACTTGCTCAGTTCTGAGAGATAATTGTGTGTGTAAGCCGTCCTTCACCTAGCTTGTTGGGAACACAAAGTTTCTTTTCACTTGCAAACACCGTTCCATACATATATATGGGGAGGTACAAGCTCCAACTCGGTTTTACAGTGAAAACTGCAGGAACTTCAAACCGGCACTACGAAACAGACTGAGACAGCAGAGAAAATGTGTCTCCTGCAAACCGTTCCCTTTGTGCTAGGTGAACGAACGTCTCGCCACTTGCTCAGTTCTGAGAGATAAGTGTGTGTGAAAGCCGTCCTTCAACTAGCTTGTTGGGAACACATAGTTTCTTTTCAGTTGCAAACTCCATTCCATACATATATATGGGGAGGTACTAGCTCCAACTCGGTTTTACAGTGAAAACTGCAGGAACTTGGAACCGGCACTAGGAAACAGACTGAGAAAGCAGAGTAAAAGTGTCTCCAACAACCCGTTCCCTTGGTGCTAGATGAAACAACGTCTCTGTACTTGCTCAGTTCTGAGTGATAAGTGTGTGTGAAAGCCGTCCTTCAACTAGCTTGTTGGGAACACAAAGTTTCTTTTCAGTTGCAAACACCGTTCCATACATATATATGGGGAGGTACAAGCTCCAAATCGGTTTTACAGTGAAAACTGCAGGAACTTCAAACCGGCACTAGGAAACAGACTGAGAAAGCAGAGAAAAAGTGTCTCCTGCAACCCGTTCCCTTGGTGCTAGATGAACGAACGTCTCTCCACTTGCTCAGTTCTGAGAGATAATTGTGTGTGTAAGCCGTCCTTCACCTAGCTTGTTGGGAACACAAAGTTTCTTTTCACTTGCAAACACCGTTCCATACATATATATGGGGAGGTACAAGCTCCAACTCGGTTTTACAGTGAAAACTGCAGGAACTTCAAACCGGCACTACGAAACAGACTGAGAAAGCAGAGAAAATGTGTCTCCTGCAAACCGTTCCCTTGGTGCTAGGTGAACGAACGTCTCGCCACTTGCTCAGTTCTGAGAGATAAGTGTGTGTGAAAGCCGTCCTTCAACTAGCTTGTTGGGAACACAAAGTTTCTTTTCAGTTGCAAACTCCATTCCATACATATATATGGGGAGGTACTAGCTCCAACTCGGTTTTACAGTGAAAACTGCAGGAACTTGGAACCGGCACTAGGAAACAGACTGAGAAAGCAGAGTAAAAGTGTCTCCTACAACCCGTTCCCTTGGTGCTAGATGAAACAACGTCTCTGTACTTGCTCAGTTCTGAGTGATAAGTGTGTGTGAAAGCCGTCCTTCACCTAGCTTGTTGGGAACACAAAGTTTCTTTTCAGTTGCAAACTCAATTCCATATATATATGCGGAGGTACAATCTCCAACTAGGTTTTACAGTGAAAACTGCAGGAACTTCATACCGGCACTAGGAAACAGACTGAGAAAGCAGAGGAAAAGTGTCTCCTGCAAACCGTTCCCTTGGTGCTAGATGAACGCACGTCTCGCCACTTGCTCAGTTCTGAGAGATAAGTGTGTGTGAAAGCCGTCCTTCACCTAGCTTGTTGGGAACACAAAGTTTCTTTTCAGTTGCAAACTCCATTCCATACATATATATGGGTAGGTACTAGCTCCAACTCGGTTTGACAGTTAAAACTGCAGGAACTTCAAACCGGCACTAGGAAACAGACTGAGAAATGAGATTAAAAGTGTCTCCTACAACCCGTTCCCTTGGTGCTAGATGAAACAACGTCTCTGTACGTGCTCAGTTCTGAGAGATAAGTGTGTGTGAAAGCCGTCCTTCACCTAGCTTGTTGGGAACACAAAGTTTCTTTTCAGTTGCAAACTCAATTCCATATATATATGCGGAGGTACAAGCTCCAACTCGGTTTTACAGTGAAAACTGCCGGATCTTCAAACCGGCACTAGGATACAGACTGAGAAAGCAGAGAAAAAGTGCCTCCTGCAAACCGTTCCCTTGGTGCAAGATGAACGAACGTCTCTCCACTTGCTCAGTTCTGAGAGATAAGTGTGTGTGAAAGCCGTCCTTCACCTAGCTTGTTGGGAACACAAAGTTTCTTTTCAGTTGCAAACTCCATTCCATACATATATATGGGGAGGTACTAGCTCCAACTCGGTTTTACAGTGAAAACTGCAGGAACTTCAAACCGGCACTAGGAAACAGACTGAGAAAGCAGAGTAAAAGTGTCTCCTACAACCCGTTCCCTTGGTGATAGATGAAACAACTTCTCTGTACTTGCTCAGTTCTGAGAGATAAGTGTGTGTGAAATCCGTCCTTCAACTAGCTTGTTGGGAACACAAAGTTTCTTTTCAGTTGCAAACACCGTTCCATACATATATATGGGGAGGTACAAGCTCCAAATCGGTTTTACAGTGAAAACTGCAGGAACTTCAAACCGGCACTAGGAAACAGACTGAGAAAGCAGAGAAAAAGTGTCTCCTGCAACCCGTTCCCTTGGTGCTAGATGAACGAACGTCTCTCCACTTGCTCAGTTCTGAGAGATAATTGTGTGTGTAAGCCGTCCTTCACCTAGCTTGTTGGGAACACAAAGTTTCTTTTCACTTGCAAACACCGTTCCATACATATATATGGGGAGGTACAAGCTCCAACTCGGTTTTACAGTGAAAACTGCAGGAACTTCAAACCGGCACTACGAAACAGACTGAGAAAGCAGAGAAAATGTGTCTCCTGCAAACCGTTCCCTTGGTGCTAGGTGAACGAACGTCTCGCCACTTGCTCAGTTCTGAGAGATAAGTGTGTGTGAAAGCCGTCCTTCAACTAGCTTGTTGGGAACACAAAGTTTCTTTTCAGTTGCAAACTCCATTCCATACATATATATGGGGAGGTACTAGCTCCAACTCGGTTTTACAGTGAAAACTGCAGGAACTTGGAACCGGCACTAGGAAACAGACTGAGAAAGCAGAGTAAAAGTGTCTCCTACAACCCGTTCCCTTGGTGCTACATGAAACAACGTCTCTGTACTTGCTCAGTTCTGAGTGATAAGTGTGTGTGAAAGCCGTCCTTCACCTAGCTTGTTGGGAACACAAAGTTTCTTTTCAGTTGCAAACTCAATTCCATATATATATGCGGAGGTACAATCTCCAACTAGGTTTTACAGTGAAAACTGCAGGAACTTCATACCGGCACTAGGAAACAGACTGAGAAAGCAGAGGAAAAGTGTCTCCTGCAAACCGTTCCCTTGGTGCTAGATGAACGAACGTCTCGCCACTTGCTCAGTTCTGAGAGATAAGTGTGTGTGAAAGCCGTCCTTCACCTAGCTTGTTGGGAACACCAAGTTTCTTTTCAGTTGCAAACTCCATTCCATACATATATATGGGGAGGTACTAGCTCCAACTCGGTTTGACAGTTAAAACTGCAGGAACTTCAAACCGGCACTAGGAAACAGACTGAGAAAGGAGATTAAAAGTGTCTCCTACAACCCGTTCCCTTGGTGCTAGATGAAACAACGTCTCTGTACGTGCTCAGTTCTGAGAGATAAGTGTGTGTGAAATCCGTCCTTCAACTAGCTTGTTGGGAACACAAAGTTTCTTTTCAGTTGCAAACACCGTTCCATATATATATATGGGGAGGTACAAGCTCCAAATCGGTTTTACAGTGAAAACTGCAGGAAATTCAAACCGGCACTAGGAAACAGTCTGAGAAAGCAGAGAAAAAGTGTCTCCTGCAACCCGTTCCCTTGGTGCTAGATGAACGAACGTCTCTCCACTTGCTCAGTTCTGAGAGATAATTGTGTGTGTAAGCCGTCCTTCAACTAGCTTGTTGGGAACACAAAGTTTCTTTTCAGTTGCAAACACCGTTCCATACATATATATGGGGAGGTACAAGCTCCAACTCGGTTTTACAGTGAAAACTGCAGGAACTTCAAACCGGCACTAGGAAACAGACTGAGAAAGCAGAGAAAAATTGTCTCCTGCAAACCGTTCCCTTGGTGCTAGATGAACGAACGTCTCTCCACTTGCTCAGTTCTGAGAGATAATTGTGTGTGAAAGCCGTCCTTCACCTAGCCTGTTGGGAACACAAAGTTTCTTTTCAGTTGCAAACTCCATTCCATACATATATATGGGGAGGTACTATCTCCAACTCGGTTTTACAGTGAAAACTGCAGGAAATTCAAACCGGCACTAGGAAACAGACTGAGAAAGGAGATTAAAAGTGTCTCCTACAACCCGTTCCCTTAGTGCTAGATGAAACAACGTCTCTGTACGTGCTCAGTTCTGAGAGATAAGTGTGTGTGAAAGCCGTCCTTCACCTAGCTTGTTGGGAACACAAAGTTTCTTTTCAGTTGCAAACTCAATTCCATATATATATGCGGAGGTACAAGTTCCAACTCGGTTTTACAGTGAAAACTGCAGGAACTTCAAACAGGCACTAGGAAACAGACTGAGAAAGCAGAGAAAAAGTGCCTCCTGCAAACCGTTCCCTTGGTGCTAGATGAACGAACGTCTCGCCACTTGCTCAGTTCTGAGAGATAAGTGTGTGTGAAAGCCGTCCTTCACCTAGCTTGTTGGGAACACAAAGTTTCTTTTCAGTTGCAAACTCCATTCCATACATATATATGGGGAGGTACTAGCTCCAACTCGGTTTTACAGTGAAAACTGCAGGAACTTCAAACCGGCACTAGGAAACAGACTGAGAAAGCAGAGTAAAAGTGTCTCCTACAACCCGTTGCCTTGGTGCTAGATGAAACAACGTCTCTGTACTTGCTCATTTCTGAGAGATAATTGTGTGTGAAATCCGTCCTTCAACTAGCTTGTTGGGAACACAAAGTTTCTTTTCAGTTGCAAACACCGTTCCATACATATATATGGGGAGGTACAAGCTCCAACTCGGTTTTACAGTGAAAACTGCAGGAACTTGGAACCGGCACTAGGAAACAGACTGAGAAAGCAGAGTAAAAGTGTCTCCTACAACCCGTTCCCTTGGTGCTAGATGAAACAACGTCTCTGTACTTGCTCAGTTCTGAGTGATAAGTGTGTGTGAAAGCCGTCCTTCACCTAGCTTGTTGGGAACACAAAGTTTCTTTTCACTTGCAAACACCGTTCCATACATATATATGGGGAGGTACAAGCTCCAACTCGGTTTTACAGTGAAAACTGCAGGAACTTCAAACCGGCACTAGGAAACAGACTGAGAAAGCAGAGAAAATGTGTCTCCTGCAAACCGTTCCCTTGGTGCTAGGTGAACGAACGTCTCGCCACTTGCTCAGTTCTGAGAGATAAGTGTGTGTGAAAGCCGTCCTTCAACTAGCTTGTTGGGAACACAAAGTTTCTTTTCAGTTGCAAACTCCATTCCATACATATATATGGGGAGGTACTAGCTCCAACTCGGTTTTACAGTGAAAACTGCAGGAACTTGGAACCGGCACTAGGAAACAGACTGAGAAAGCAGAGTAAAAGTGTCTCCTACAACCCGTTCCCTTGGTGCTAGATGAAACAACGTCTCTGTACTTGCTCAGTTCTGAGTGATAAGTGTGTGTGAAAGCCGTCCTTCACCTAGCTTGTTGGGAACACAAAGTTTCTTTTCAGTTGCAAACTCAATTCCATATATATATGCGGAGGTACAATCTCCAACTAGGTTTTACAGTGAAAACTGCAGGAACTTCATACCGGCACTAGGAAACAGACTGAGAAAGCAGAGGAAAAGTGTCTCCTGCAAACCGTTCCCTTGGTGCTAGATGAACGCACGTCTCGCCACTTGCTCAGTTCTGAGAGATAAGTGTGTGTGAAAGCCGTCCTTCACCTAGCTTGTTGGGAACACAAAGTTTCTTTTCAGTTGCAAACTCCATTCCATACATATATATGGGTAGGTACTAGCTCCAACTCGGTTTGACAGTTAAAACTGCAGGAACTTCAAACCGGCACTAGGAAACAGACTGAGAAATGAGATTAAAAGTGTCTCCTACAACCCGTTCCCTTGGTGCTAGATGAAACAACGTCTCTGTACGTGCTCAGTTCTGAGAGATAAGTGTGTGTGAAAGCCGTCCTTCACCTAGCTTGTTGGGAACACAAAGTTTCTTTTCAGTTGCAAACTCAATTCCATATATATATGCGGAGGTACAAGCTCCAACTCGGTTTTACAGTGAAAACTGCCGGATCTTCAAACCGGCACTAGGATACAGACTGAGAAAGCAGAGAAAAAGTGCCTCCTGCAAACCGTTCCCTTGGTGCAAGATGAACGAACGTCTCTCCACTTGCTCAGTTCTGAGAGATAAGTGTGTGTGAAAGCCGTCCTTCACCTAGCTTGTTGGGAACACAAAGTTTCTTTTCAGTTGCAAACTCCATTCCATACATATATATGGGGAGGTACTAGCTCCAACTCGGTTTTACAGTGAAAACTGCAGGAACTTCAAACCGGCACTAGGAAACAGACTGAGAAAGCAGAGTAAAAGTGTCTCCTACAACCCGTTCCCTTGGTGATAGATGAAACAACTTCTCTGTACTTGCTCAGTTCTGAGAGATAAGTGTGTGTGAAATCCGTCCTTCAACTAGCTTGTTGGGAACACAAAGTTTCTTTTCAGTTGCAAACACCGTTCCATACATATATATGGGGAGGTACAAGCTCCAAATCGGTTTTACAGTGAAAACTGCAGGAACTTCAAACCGGCACTAGGAAACAGACTGAGAAAGCAGAGAAAAAGTGTCTCCTGCAACCCGTTCCCTTGGTGCTAGATGAACGAACGTCTCTCCACTTGCTCAGTTCTGAGAGATAATTGTGTGTGTAAGCCGTCCTTCACCTAGCTTGTTGGGAACACAAAGTTTCTTTTCACTTGCAAACACCGTTCCATACATATATATGGGGAGGTACAAGCTCCAACTCGGTTTTACAGTGAAAACTGCAGGAACTTCAAACCGGCACTACGAAACAGACTGAGAAAGCAGAGAAAATGTGTCTCCTGCAAACCGTTCCCTTGGTGCTAGGTGAACGAACGTCTCGCCACTTGCTCAGTTCTGAGAGATAAGTGTGTGTGAAAGCCGTCCTTCAACTAGCTTGTTGGGAACACAAAGTTTCTTTTCAGTTGCAAACTCCATTCCATACATATATATGGGGAGGTACTAGCTCCAACTCGGTTTTACAGTGAAAACTGCAGGAACTTGGAACCGGCACTAGGAAACAGACTGAGAAAGCAGAGTAAAAGTGTCTCCTACAACCCGTTCCCTTGGTGCTACATGAAACAACGTCTCTGTACTTGCTCAGTTCTGAGTGATAAGTGTGTGTGAAAGCCGTCCTTCACCTAGCTTGTTGGGAACACAAAGTTTCTTTTCAGTTGCAAACTCAATTCCATATATATATGCGGAGGTACAATCTCCAACTAGGTTTTACAGTGAAAACTGCAGGAACTTCATACCGGCACTAGGAAACAGACTGAGAAAGCAGAGGAAAAGTGTCTCCTGCAAACCGTTCCCTTGGTGCTAGATGAACGAACGTCTCGCCACTTGCTCAGTTCTGAGAGATAAGTGTGTGTGAAAGCCGTCCTTCACCTAGCTTGTTGGGAACACCAAGTTTCTTTTCAGTTGCAAACTCCATTCCATACATATATATGGGGAGGTACTAGCTCCAACTCGGTTTGACAGTTAAAACTGCAGGAACTTCAAACCGGCACTAGGAAACAGACTGAGAAAGGAGATTAAAAGTGTCTCCTACAACCCGTTCCCTTGGTGCTAGATGAAACAACGTCTCTGTACGTGCTCAGTTCTGAGAGATAAGTGTGTGTGAAATCCGTCCTTCAACTAGCTTGTTGGGAACACAAAGTTTCTTTTCAGTTGCAAACACCGTTCCATATATATATATGGGGAGGTACAAGCTCCAAATCGGTTTTACAGTGAAAACTGCAGGAAATTCAAACCGGCACTAGGAAACAGTCTGAGAAAGCAGAGAAAAAGTGTCTCCTGCAACCCGTTCCCTTGGTGCTAGATGAACGAACGTCTCTCCACTTGCTCAGTTCTGAGAGATAATTGTGTGTGTAAGCCGTCCTTCAACTAGCTTGTTGGGAACACAAAGTTTCTTTTCAGTTGCAAACACCGTTCCATACATATATATGGGGAGGTACAAGCTCCAACTCGGTTTTACAGTGAAAACTGCAGGAACTTCAAACCGGCACTAGGAAACAGACTGAGAAAGCAGAGAAAAATTGTCTCCTGCAAACCGTTCCCTTGGTGCTAGATGAACGAACGTCTCTCCACTTGCTCAGTTCTGAGAGATAATTGTGTGTGAAAGCCGTCCTTCACCTAGCCTGTTGGGAACACAAAGTTTCTTTTCAGTTGCAAACTCCATTCCATACATATATATGGGGAGGTACTATCTCCAACTCGGTTTTACAGTGAAAACTGCAGGAAATTCAAACCGGCACTAGGAAACAGACTGAGAAAGGAGATTAAAAGTGTCTCCTACAACCCGTTCCCTTGGTGCTAGATGAACGAACGTCTCTGTACATGCTCAGTTATGAGAGACAAGTGTGTGTGAATGCCGTCCTTCACCTAGCTTTTTGGAAACACAAAGTTTCTTTTCAGTTGCAAACTCCATTCCATACATATATATGGGGAGGTACAAGCTCCAACTCGGTTTTACAGTGAAAACTGCAGGAACTTCAAACCGGCACTACGAAACAGACTGAGAAAGCAGAGAAAAAGTGTCTCCTGCAACCCGTTCCCTTGGTGCTAGGTGAACGAACGTCTCGCCACTTGCTAAGTTCTGAGAGATAAGTGTGTGTGAAAGCCGTCCTTCAACTAGCTTGTTGGGAACACAAAGTTTCTTTTCAGTTGCAAACTCCATTCCATACATATATATGGGGAGGTACTAGCTCCAACTCGGTTTGACAGTTAAAACTGCAGGAACTTCAAACCGGCACTAGGAAACAGACTGAGAAAGGAGATTAAAAGTGTCTCCTACAACCCGTTCCCTTAGTGCTAGATGAAACAACGTCTCTGTACGTGCTCAGTTCTGAGAGATAAGTGTGTGTGAAAGCCGTCCTTCACCTAGCTTGTTGGGAACACAAAGTTTCTTTTCAGTTGCAAACTCAATTCCATATATATATGCGGAGGTACAAGTTCCAACTCGGTTTTACAGTGAAAACTGCAGGAACTTCAAACAGGCACTAGGAAACAGACTGAGAAAGCAGAGAAAAAGTGCCTCCTGCAAACCGTTCCCTTGGTGCTAGATGAACGAACGTCTCGCCACTTGCTCAGTTCTGAGAGATAAGTGTGTGTGAAAGCCGTCCTTCACCTAGCTTGTTGGGAACACAAAGTTTCTTTTCAGTTGCAAACTCCATTCCATACATATATATGGGGAGGTACTAGCTCCAACTCGGTTTTACAGTGAAAACTGCAGGAACTTCAAACCGGCACTAGGAAACAGACTGAGAAAGCAGAGTAAAAGTGTCTCCTACAACCCGTTGCCTTGGTGCTAGATGAAACAACGTCTCTGTACTTGCTCATTTCTGAGAGATAATTGTGTGTGAAATCCGTCCTTCAACTAGCTTGTTGGGAACACAAAGTTTCTTTTCAGTTGCAAACACCGTTCCATACATATATATGGGGAGTTACAAGCTCCAAATCGGTTTTACAGTGAAAACTGCAGGAACTTCAAACCGGCACTAGGAAACAGTCTGAGAAAGCAGAGAAAAAGTGTCTCCTGCAACCCGTTCCCTTGGTGCTAGATGAACGAACGTCTCTCCACTTGCTCAGTTCTGAGAGATAATTGTGTGTGTAAGCCGTCCTTCACCTAGCTTGTTGGGAACACAAAGTTTCTTTTCAGTTGCAAACACCGTTCCATACATATATATGGGGAGGTACAAGCTCCAACTCGGTTTTACAGTGAAAACTGCAGGAACTTCAAACCGGCACTAGGAAACAGACTGAGAAAGCAGAGAAAAATTGTCTCCTGCAAACCGTTCCCTTGGTGCTAGATGAACGAACGTCTCTCCACTTGCTCAGTTCTGAGAGATAAGTGTGTGTGAAAGCCGTCCTTCACCTAGCTTGTTGGGAACACAAAGTTTCTTTTCAGTTGCAAACTCCATTCCATACATATATATGGGGAGGTACTAGCTCCAACTCGGTTTTACAGTGAAAACTGCAGGAAATTCAAACCGGCACTAGGAAACAGACTGAGAAAGGAGACTAAAAGTGTCTCCTACAACCCGTTCCCTTGGTGCTAGATGAACGAACGTCTCTGTACATGCTCAGTTATGAGAGATAAGTGTGTGTGAATGCCGTCCTTCACCTAGCTTGTTGGGAACACAAAGTTTCTTTTCAGTTGCAAACCCCATTCCATACATATATATGGGGAGGTACAAGCTCCAACTCGGTTTTACAGTGAAAACTGCAGGAACTTCAAACCGGCACTACGAAACAGACTGAGAAAGCAGAGAAAAAGAGTCTCCTGCAAACCGTTCCCTTGGTGCTAGGTGAACGAACGTCTCGCCACTTGCTCAGTTCTGAGAGATAAGTGTGTGTGAAAGCCGTCCTTCAACTAGCTTGTTGGGAACACAAAGTTTCTTTTCAGTTGCAAACTCCATTCCATACATATATATGGGGAGGTACTAGCTCCAACTCGGTTTTACAGTGAAAACTGCAGGAACTTCAAACCGGCACTAGGAAACAGACTGAGAAAGCAGAGTAAAAGTGTCTCCTACAACCCGTTCCCTTGGTGCTAGATGAAACAACGTCTCTGTACTTGCTCAGTTCTGAGAGATAAGTGTGTGTGAAAGCCGTCCTTCACCTAGCTTGTTGGGAACACAAAGTTTCTTTTCAGTTGCAAACTCAATTCCATACATATATGCGGAGGTACAAGCTCCAACTGGGTTTTACAGTGAAAACTGCAGGAAATTCAAACCGGCACTAGGAAACAGACTGAGAAATCAGAGAAAAAGTGTCTCCTGCAAACCGTTCCCTTGGTGCTAGATGATCGAACGTCTCGCCACTTGCTCAGTTCTGAGAGATAAGTGTGTGTGAAAGCCGTCCTTCACCTAGCTTGTTGGGAACACAAAGTTTCTTTTCAGTTGCAAACTCCATTCCATACATATATATAGGGGAGGTACTAGCTCCAACTCGGTTTGACAGTTAAAACTGCAGGAACTTCAAACCGGCACTAGGAAACAGACTGAGAAAGGAGATTAAAAGTGTCTCCTACAACCCGTTCCCTTGGTGCTAGGTGAACGAACGTCTCTGTACGTGCTCAGTTCTGAGAGATAAGTGTGAGTGAATGCTGTCCTTCACCTAGCTTGTTGGGAACACAAAGTTTCTTTTCAGTTGCAAACTCCATTCCATACATATATATGGGGAGGTACAAGCTCCAACTCGGTTTTACATTGAAAACTGCAGGAACTTCAAACCGGCACTACGAAACAGACTGAGAAAGCAGAGAAAAGTGTCTCCTGCAACCCGTTCCCTTGGTGCTAGATGAACGAACGTTTCTCCACTTGCTCAGTTCTGAGAAATAAGTGTGTGTGTAAGCCGTCCTTCACCTAGCTTGTTGGGAACAAAAACTTTCTTTTCAGTTGCAAACTCAATTCCATATATATATGCGGAGGTACAAGCTCCAACTCGGTTTTACAGTGAAAACTGCAGGAACTTCAAACCGGCACTAGGAAACAGACTGAGAAAGCAGAGAAAAAGTGTCTCCTGCAAACCGTTCCCTTGGTGGTAGATGAACGAACGTCTCGCCACTTGCTCAGTTCTGAGAGATAAGTGTGTGTGAAAGCCGTCCTTCAACTAACTTGTTGGGAACACAAAGTTTCTTTTCAGTTGCAAACTCCATTCCATACATATATATGGGGAGGTACTAGCTCCAACTCGGTTTTACAGTGAAAACTGCAGGAACTTCAAACCGGCACTACGAAACAGACTGAGAAAGCAGAGTAAAGTGTCTCCTACAACCCGTTCCCTTGGTGCTAGATGAAACAACGTCTCTGTACTTGCTCAGTTCTGAGAGATAAGTGTGTGTGAAAGCCGTCCTTCACCTAGCTTGTTGGGAACACAAAGTTTCTTTTCAGTTGCAAACTCAATTCCATATATATATGCGGAGGTACAAGCTCCAACTCGGTTTTACAGTGAAAACTGCAGGAACTTCAAACCGGCACTACGAAACAGACTGAGAAAACAGAGAAAAAGTGTCTCCTACAAACCGTTCCCTTGGTGCTAGATGAACGAACGTCTCGCCACTTGCTCAGTTCTGAGAGAAAAGTGTGTGTGAAAGCCGTCCTTCACCTAGCTTGTTGGGAACACAAAGTTTCTTTTCAGTTGCAAACTCCATTCTATACATATATATGGGGAGGTACTAGCTCCAACTCGGTTTTACAGTGAAAACTGCAGGAACTTCAAACCGGCACTAGGAAACAGACTGAGAAAGCAGAGTAAAAGTGTCTCCTACAACCCGTTCCCTTGGTGCTAGATGAAACAACGTCTCTGTACTTGTTCAGTTCTGAGAGATAAGTGTGTGTGAAAGCCGTCCTTCACCTAGCTTGTTGGGAACACAAAGTTTCTTTTCAGTTGCAAACTCCATTCCATACATATATATGGGGAGGTACAAGCTCCAACTCGGTTTTACAATGAAAACTGCAGGAACTTCAAACAGGCACTACGAAACAGACTGAGAAATCAGAGAAATAGTGTCTCCTGCAACCCGTTCCCTTAGTGCTACATGAACGAACGTCTCTCCACTTGCTCAGTTCTGAGAGATAAGTGTGAGTGAAAGCCGTCCTTCACCTAGCTTGTTGGGAACACAAAGTTTCTTTTCTGTTGCAAACTCCATTCCATACATATATATGGGGAGGTACTAGCTCCAACTCGGTTTTACAGTGAAAACTGCTGGAACTTCAAACCGGCACTAGGAAACCGACTGAGAAAGCAGAGATAAAGTGTCTCCTGCAACCCGTTCCCTTGGTGCTAGATGAACGAACGTCTCTCCACTTGCTCAGTTCTGAGAGATAAGTGTGTGTGAAAGCCGTCTTCACCTAGCTTGTTGGGAACACAAAGTTTCTTTTCAGTTGCAAACTCCATTCCATACATATATATGGGGAGGTACTAGCTCCAACTCGGTTTTACAGTGAAAATTGCAGGAACTTCAAATCGGCACTAGGAAACAGACTGAGAAAGCAGAGAAAAGTGTCTCCTGCAAACCGTTCCCTTGGTGCTAGATGAACGAACGTCTCGCCACTTGCTCAGTTCTGAGAGATAAGTGTGTGTGAAAGCCGAACTTCACATAGCTTGTTGGGAACACAAAGTTTCTTTTCAGTTGCAAACTCCCTTCCATACATATATATGGGGAGGTACTAGCTCCAACTCGGTTTTACAGTGAAAACTGCAGGAACTTCAAACCGGCACTAGGAAACAGACTGAGAAAGCAGAGTAAAAGTGTCTCCTGCAACCCGTTCCCTTGGTGCTAGATGAACGAACGTCTCGCCACTTGCTCAGTTCTGAGAGATAAGTGTGTGTGAAATCCGTCCTTCAACTAGCTTGTTGGGAACACAAAGTTTCTTTTCAGTTGCAAACACCGTTCCATACATATATATGGGGAGGTACAAGCTCCAAATCGGTTTTACAGTGAAAACTGCAGGAACTTCAAACCGGCACTAGGAAACAGACTGAGAAAGCAGAGAAATAGTGTCTCCTGCAACACGTTCCCTTGGTGCTAGATGAACGAACGTCTCTCCACTTGCTCAGTTCTGAGAGATAATTGTGTGTGTAAGCCGTCCTTCACCTAGCTTGTTGGGAACACAAAGTTTCTTTTCAGTTGCGAACACCGTTCCATACATATATATGGGGAGGTACAAGCTCCAACTCGGTTTTACAGTGAAAACTGCAGGAACTTCAAATCGGCACTAGGAAACAGACTGAGAAAGCAGAGAAAAAGTGTCTCCTGCAAACCGTTCCCTTGTTGCTAGATGAACGAACGTATCTCCACTTGCTCAGTTCTGAGAGATAAGTGTGTGTGAAAGCCGTCCTTCACCTAGCTTGTTGGGAACACAAAGTTTCTTTTCAGTTGCAAACTCCATTCCATACATATATATGGGGAGGTACTAGCTCCAACTCGGTTTTACAGTGAAAACTGCAGGAACTTCAAACCGGCACTAGGAAACAGACTGAGAAAGCAGAGTAAAAGTGTCTCCTACAACCCGTTCCCTTGGTGCTAGATGAACGAACGTCTCTGTACATGCTCAGTTCTGAGAGATAAGTGTGTGTGAATGCCGTCCTTCACATAGCTTGTTGGGAACACAAAGTTTCTTTTCAGTTGCAAACTCCATTCCATACATATATATGGGGAGGTACAAGCTCCATCTCGGTTTTACAGTGAAAACTGCAGGAACTTCAAACCGGCACTAGGAAACAGACTGAGAAAGCAGAGTAAAAGTGTCTCCTACAACCCGTTCCCTTGGTGCTAGATGAACGAACGTCTCTCCACTTGCTCAGTTCTGAGAGATAAGTGTGTGTGAAAGCCGTCCTTCACCTAGCTTGTTGGGAACACAAAGTTTCTTTTCAGTTGCAAACTCAATTCCATATATATATGCGGAGGTACAAGCTCCAAATCGGTTTTACAGTGAAAACTGCAGGAACTTCAAACCGGCACTAGGAAACAGACTGAGAAAACAGAGAAAAAGTGTCTCCTGCAAACCGTTCCCTTGTTGCTAGATGAACGAACGTCTCGCCACTTGCTCAGTTCTGAGAGATAAGTGTGTGTGAAAGCCGTCCTTCAACTAGCTTGTTGGGAACACAAAGTTTCTTTTCAGTTGCAAAGTCCATTCCATACATATATATGGGGAGGTACTAGCTAAAACTCGGTTTTACAGTGAAAACTGCAGGAACTTCAAACCCGCACTAGGAAACAGACTGAGAAAGCAGAGTAAAAGTGTCTCCTACAACCCGTTCCATTGGTGCTAGATGAACGAACGTCTCTGTACATGCTCAGTTCTGAGAGATAAGTGTGTGTGAATGCCGTCCTTCACATAGCTTGTTGGGAACACAAAGTTTCTTTTCAGTTGCAAACTCCATTCCATACATATATATGGGGAGGTACAAGCTCCATCTCGGTTTTACAGTGAAAACTGCAGGAACTTCAAACCGGCACTAGGAAACAGACTGAGAAAGCAGAGTAAAAGTGTCTCCTACAACCCGTTCCCTTGGTGCTAGATGAACGAACGTCTCGCCACTTGCTCAGTTCTGAGAGATAAGTGTGTGTGAAAGCCGTCCTTCACCTAGCTTGTTGGGAACACAAAGTTTCTTTTCAGTTGCAAACTCAATTCCATATATATATGCGGAGGTACAAGCTCCAACTCGGTTTTACAGTGAAAACTGCAGGAACTTCAAACCGGCACTAGGAAACAGACTGAGAAAATAGAGAAAAAGTGTCTCCTGCAAACCGTTCCCTTGTTGCTAGATGAACGAACGTCTCGCCACTTGCTCAGTTCTGAGAGATAAGTGTGTGTGAAAGCCGTCCTTCAACTAGCTTGTTGGGAACACAAAGTTTCTTTTCAGTTGCAAACACCGTTCCATACATATATATGGGGAGGTACAAGCTCCAAATCGGTTTTACAGTGAAAACTGCAGGAACTTCAAACCGGCACTAGGAAACAGACTGAGAAAATAGAGAAAAAGTGTCTCCTGCAAACCGTTCCCTTGTTGCTAGATGAACGAACGTCTCGCCACTTGCTCAGTTCTGAGAGATAAGTGTGTGTGAAAGCCGTCCTTCAACTAGCTTGTTGGGAACACAAAGTTTCTTTACAGTTGCAAAGTCCATTCCATACATATATATGGGGAGGTACTAGCTCCAACTCGGTTTTACAGTGAAAACTGCAGGAACTTCATACCGGCACTAGGAAACAGACTGAGAAAGCAGAGTAAAAGTGTCTCCTGCAACCCGTTCCCTTGGTGCTAGATGAAACAACGTCTCTGTACTTGCTCAGTTCTGAGAGATAAGTGTGTGTGAAAGCCGTCCTTCACCTAGCTTGTTGGGAACACAAAGTTTCTTTTCAGTTGCAAACTCCATTCCATACATATATATGGGGAGGTACAAGCTCCAACTCGGTTTTACAATGAAAACTGCAGGAACTTCAAACCGGCACAACGAAACAGAATGAGAAATCAGAGAAATAGTGTCTCCTGCAACCCGATCCCTCGGTGCTAGATGAACGAAAGTCTCTCCACTTGCTCAGTTCTGAGAGATAATTGTGAGTGAAAGCCGTCCTTCACCTAGCTTGTTGGGAACACAAAGTTTCTTTTCTGTTGCAAACTCCATTCCTTACATATATATGTGGAGGTACTAGCTCCAACTCGGTTTTACAGTGAAAACTGCTGGAACTTCAAACCGGCACTAGGAAACAGACTAAGAAAGCAGAGAAAAAGTGTCTCCTGCAACCCGTTCCCTTGGTGCTAGATGAACGAACGTCTCTCCACTTTCTCAGTTCTGAGAGATAAGTGTGTGTGAAAGCCGTCTTCACATAGCTTGTTGGGAACACAAAGTTTCTTTTAAGTTGCAAACTCCATTCCATACATATATATGGGGAGGTACTAGCTCCAACTCGATTTTACAGTGAAAACTGCAGGAACTTCAAACCGGCACTAGGAAACAGACTGAGAAAGCAGAGTAAGAGTGTCTCCTGCAACCCGTTCCCTTTGTGCTAGATGAACGAACGTCTCTGTACATGCTCAGTTCTGATAGATAAGTGTGTGTGAAAGCCGTCCTTCAACTAGCTTTTTGGGAACACAAAGTTTGTTTTCAGTTGCAAACACCGTTCCATACATATATATGGGGAGGTACTAGCTCCAAATCGGTTTTACAGTGAAAACTGCAGGAACTTCAAACCGGCACTAGGAAACAGACTGAGAAAGCAGAGAAAAAGTGTCTCCTGCAACCCGTTCCCTTGGTGCTAGATGAACGAACGTCTCTCCACTTGCTCAGTTCTGAGAGATAATTGTGTGTGTAAGCCGTCCTTCACATAGCTTGTTGGGAACACAAAGTTTCTTTTCAGTTTCAAACACCGTTCCATACATATATATGGGGAGGTACAAGCTCCAACTCGGTTTTACAGTGAAAACTGCAGGAACTTCAAACCGGCACTAGGAAACAGACTGAGAAAGCAGAGAAAAAGTGTCTCCTGCAAACCGTTCCCTTGGTGCTAGATGAACGAACGTCTCGCCACTTGCTCAGTTCTGAGAGATAAGTGTGTGTGAAAGCCGTCCTTCACCTAGCTTGTTAGGAACACAAAGTTTCTTTTCAGTTGCAAACTCCATTCCATACTTATATATGGGGAGGTACTAGCTCCAACTCGGTTTTACAGTGAAAACTGCAGGAACTTCAAACCGGCACTAGGAAACAGACTGAGAATGCAGAGAAAAAGTGTCTCATGCAACCCGTTCCCTTGGTGCTAGATGAACGAACGTCTCTCCACTTGCTCAGTTCTGAGAGATATGTGTGTGTGAAAGCCGTCTTCACCTAGCTTGTAGGGAACACAAAGTTTCTTTTCAGTTGCAAACTCCATTCCATACATATATATGGGGAGGTACAAGCTCCAACTCGGTTTTAAAGTGAAAACTGCAGGAACTTCAAACCAGCACTAGGAAACAGACTGAGATAGCAGAGTAAAAGTGTCACTTTCAAACCGTTCCCTTGGTGTTAGATGAACGAACGTCTCTGTACATGCTCAGTTCTGAGAGATAAGTGTGTGTGAAAGCCGTCCTTCACCTAGCTTGTTGGGAACACAAAGTTTCTTTTCAGTTGCAAACTCCATTCCATACATATATATGGGGAGGTACAAGCTCCAACTCGGTTTTACAGTGATAACTGCAGGAACTTCAAACCGGCACTAGGAAACACACTGAGAAACCAGAGTAAAGTTTCTCCTGCAACTCGTTCCTTTGGTGCTAGATGAACGAACGTCTCTGTACATGCTCATTTCTGAGAGATATGTGTGTGTGAAAGCCGTCCTTCAATTAGCTTGTTGGGAACACAAAGTTTCTTTTCAGTTGCAAACTCCATTCCATACATATATATGGGGAGGTACAAGCTCCAACTCGGTTTTACAGTGAAAACTGCAGGAACTTCAAACCGGCACTAGGAAACAGACTGAGAAAGCAGAGTAAAAGTGTCTCCTGCAACCCGTTCCCTTGGTGCTAGACGAACGAACGTCTCTGTACATGCTCAGTTCTGAGAGATAAGTGTGTGTGAAAGCCGTCCTTCACCTAGCTTGTTGGGAACACAAAGTTTCTTTTCAGTTGCAAACTCAATTCCATATATATATGCGGAGGTACAAGCTCCAACTCGGTTTTACAGTGAAAACTGCAGGAACTTCAAACCGGCACTACGAAACAGACTGAGAAAGCAGAGAAAAAGTGCCTCCTGCAAACCTTTCCCTTGGTGCTAGATGAACGAACGTCTCGCCACTTGCTCAGTTCTGAGAGATAAGTGTGTGTGAAAGCCGTCCTTCAACTAACTTGTTGGGAACACAAAGTTTCTTTTCAGTTTCAAACTCCATTCCATACATATATATGGGGAGGTACTAGCTCCAACTCGGTTTTACAGTGAAAACTGCAGGAACTTCAAACCGGCACTACGAAACAGACTGAGAAAGCAGAGTAAAAGTGTCTCCTACAACCCGTTCCCTTGGTGCTAGATGAAACAACGTCTCTGTACTTGCTCAGTTCTGAGAGATAAGTGTGTGTGAAAGCCGTCCTTCACCTAGCTTGTTGGGAACACAAAGTTTCTTTTCAGTTGCAAACTCCATTCCATACATATATATGGGGAGGTACTAGCTCCAACTCGGTTTTACAGTGAAAACTGCAGGAACTTCAAACCGGCACTAGGAAACAGACTGAGAAAGCAGAGTAAAAGTGTCTCCTACAACCCGTTCCCTTGGTGCTACATGAAACAACGTCTCTGTACTTGCTCAGTTCTGAGAGATAAATGTGTGTGAAAGCCGTCCTTCACCTAGCTTGTTGGGAACACAAAGTTTCTTTTCAGTTGCAAACTCCATTCCATACATATATATGGGGAGGTACAAGCTCCAACTCGGTTTTACAATGAAAACTGCAGGAACTTCAAACCGGCACTACGAAACAGACTGAGAAATCAGAGAAATAGTGTCTCCTGCAACCCGTTCCCTTAGTGCTACATGAACGAACGTCTCTCCACTTGCTCAGTTCTGAGAGATAAGTGTGAGTGAAAGCCGTCCTTCACCAAGCTTGTTGGGAACACAAAGTTTCTTTTCTGTTGCAAACTCCATTCCATACATATATATGGGGAGGTACTAGCTTCAACTCGGTTTTACAGTGAAAACTGCTGGAACTTCAAACCGGCACTAGGAAACAGACTGAGAAAGCAGAGAAAATGTGTCTCCTGCAACCCGTTCACTTGGTGCTAGATGAACGATCGTCTCTCCACTTGCTCAGTTCTGAGAGATAAGTGTGTGTGAAAGCCGTCTTCACCTAGCTTGTTGGGAACACAAAGTTTCTTTTCAGTTGCAAACTCCATTCCATACATATATATGGGGTGGTACAAGCTCCAACTCGGTTTTACAGTGAAAATTGCAGGAACTTCATATCGGCACTAGGAAACAGACTGAGAAAGCAGAGAAAAGTGTCTCCTGCAAACCGTTCCCTTGGTGCTAGATGAACGAACGTCTCGCCACTTGCTCAGTTCTGAGAGATAAGTGTGTGTGAAAGCCGAACTTCACCTAGCTTGTTGGGAACACAAAGTTTCTTTTCAGTTGCAAACTCCCTTCCATACATATATATGGGGAGGTACTAGCTCCAACTCGGTTTTACAGTGAAAACTGCAGGAACTTCAAACCGGCACTAGGAAACAGACTGAGGAAGCAGAGTAAAAGTGTCTCCTGCAACCCGTTCCCTTGGTGCTAGATGAACGAACGTCTCGCCACTTGCTCAGTTCTGAGAGATAAGTGTGTGTGAAATCCGTCCTTCAATTAGCTTGTTGGGAACACAAAGTTTCTTTTCAGTTGCAAACACCGTTCCATACATATATATGGGGAGGTACAAGCTCCAAATCGGTTTTACAGTGAAAACTGCAGGAACTTCAAACCGGCACTAGGAAACAGACTGACAAAGCAGAGAAAAAGCGTCTCCTGCAACCCGTTCCCTTGGTGCTAGATGAACGAACGTCTCTCCACTTGCTCAGTTCTGAGAGATAATTGTGTGTGTAAGCCGTCCTTCACCTAGCTTGTTGGGAACACAAAGTTTCTTTTCAGTTGCAAACACCGTTCCATACATATATATGGGGAGGTACAAGCTCCAACTCGGTTTTACAGTGAAAACTGCAGGAACTTCAAACCGGCACTAGGAAACAGACTGAGAAAGCAGAGAAAAAGTGTCTCCTGCAACCCGTTCCCTTGGTGCTAGATGAACGAACGTCTCTCCACTTGCTCAGTTCTGAGAGATAATTGTGTGTGTAAGCCGTCCTTCACCTAGCTTGTTGGGAACACAAAGTTTCTTTTCAGTTGCAAACACCGTTCCATACATATATATGGGGAGGTACA
Source organism: Camelus dromedarius (assembly GCF_036321535.1). Classification (NCBI taxonomy): domain Eukaryota; kingdom Metazoa; phylum Chordata; class Mammalia; order Artiodactyla; family Camelidae; genus Camelus; species Camelus dromedarius. The sequence goes on along the minus strand of NC_087458.1, from coordinate 33,322,243 downwards.
AGCTCCAACTCGGTTTTACAGTGAAAACTGCAGGAACTTCAAACCGGCACTAGGAAACAGACTGAGAAAGCAGAGAAAAAGTGTCTCCTGCAAACCGTTCCCTTGGTGCTAGATGAACGAACGTCTCTCCACTTGCTCAGTTCTGAGAGATAAGTGTGTGTGAAAGCCGTCCTTCACCTAGCTTGTTAGGAACACAAAGTTTCTTTTCAGTTGCAAACTCCATTCCATACTTATATATGGGGAGGTACTAGCTCCAACTCGGTTTTACAGTGAAAACTGCAGGAACTTCAAACCGGCACTAGGAAACAGACTGAGAAAGCAGAGTAAAAGTGTCTCCTACAACCCGTTCCCTTGGTGCTAGATGAACGAACGTCTCTGTACATGCTCAGTTCTGAGAGATAAGTGTGTGTGAATGCCGTCCTTCACCTAGCTTGTTGGGAACACAAAGTTTCTTTTCAGTTGCAAACTCCATTCCATACATATATATGGGGAGGTACAAGCTCCAACTCGGTTTTACAGTGAAAACTGCAGGAACTTCATACCGGCACTACGAAACAGACTGAGAAAGCATAGAAATAGTGTCTCCTGCAACCCGTTTCCTTGGTGCTAGATGAACGAACGTCTCTCCACTTGCTCAGTTCTGAGAGATATGTGTGTGTGAAAGCCGTCTTCACCTAGCTTGTAGGGAACACAAAGTTTCTTTTCAGTTGCAAACTCCATTCCATACATATATATGGGGAGGTACAAGCTCCAACTCGGTTTTAAAGTGAAAACTGCAGGAACTTCAAACCAGCACTAGGAAACAGACTGAGATAGCAGAGTAAAAGTGTCTCCTTCAAACCGTTCCCTTGGTGTTAGATGAACGAACGTCTCTGTACATGCTCAGTTCTGAGAGATAAGTGTGTGTGAAAGCCGTCCTTCACCTAGCTTGTTGGAAACACAAAGTTTCTTTTCAGTTGCAAACTCCATTCCATACATATATATGGGGAGGTACAAGCTCCAACTCGGTTTTACAGTGATAACTGCAGGAACTTCAAAACGGCACTAGGAAACACACTGAGAAACCAGAGTAAAGTTTCTCCTGCAACTCGTTCCTTTGGTGCTAGATGAACGAACGTCTCTGTACATGCTCATTTCTGAGAGATATGTGTGTGTGAAAGCCGTCCTTCAATTAGCTTGTTTGGAACACAAAGTTTCTTTTCAGTTGCAAACTCCATTCCATACATATATATGGGGAGGTACAAGCTCCAACTCGGTTTTACAGTGAAAACTGCAGGAACTTCAAACCGGCACTAGGAAACAGACTGAGAAAGCAGAGTAAAAGTGTCTCCTGCAACCCGTTCCCTTGGTGCTAGACGAACGAACGTCTCTGTACATGCTCAGTTCTGAGAGATAAGTGTGTGTGAAAGCCGTCCTTCACCTAGCTTGTTGGGAACACAAAGTTTCTTTTCAGTTGCAAACTCAATTCCATATATATATGCGGAGGTACAAGCTCCAACTCGGTTTTACAGTGAAAACTGCAGGAACTTCAAACCGGCACTACGAAACAGACTGAGAAAGCAGAGAAAAAGTGCCTCCTGCAAACCGTTCCCTTGGTGCTAGATGAACGAACGTCTCGCCACTTGCTCAGTTCTGAGAGATAAGTGTGTGTGAAAGCCGTCCTTCAACTAACTTGTTGGGAACACAAAGTTTCTTTTCAGTTTCAAACTCCATTCCATACATATATATGGGGAGGTACTAGCTCCAACTCGGTTTTACAGTGAAAACTGCAGGAACTTCAAACCGGCACTACGAAACAGACTGAGAAATCAGAGTAAAAGTGTTTCCTACAACCCGTTTCCTTGGTGCTAGATGAAACAACGTCTCTGTACTTGCTCAGTTCTGAGAGATAAGTGTGTGTGAAAGCCGTCCTTCACCTAGCTTGTTGGGAACACAAAGTTTCTTTTCAGTTGCAAACTCCATTCCATACATATATATGGGGAGGTACTAGCTCCAACTCGGTTTTACAGTGAAAACTGCAGGAACTTCAAACCGGCACTAGGAAACAGACTGAGAAAGCAGAGTAAAAGTGTCTCCTACAACCCGTTCCCTTGGTGCTAGATGAAACAACGTCTCTGTACTTGCTCAGTTCTGAGAGATAAGTGTGTGTGAAAGCCGTCCTTCACCTAGCTTGTTGGGAACACAAAGTTTCTTTTCAGTTGCAAACTCCATTCCATACATATATATGGGGAGGTACAAGCTCCAACTCGGTTTTACAATGAAAACTGCAGGAACTTCAAACCGGCACTACGAAACAGACTGAGAAATCAGAGAAATAGTGTCTCCTGCAACCCGTTCCCTTAGTGCTACATGAACGAACGTCTCTCCACTTGCTCAGTTCTGAGAGATAAGTGTGAGTGAAAGCCGTCCTTCACCAAGCTTGTTGGGAACACAAAGTTTCTTTTCTGTTGCAAACTCCATTCCATACATATATATGGGGAGGTACTAGCTCCAACTCGGTTTTACAGTGAAAACTGCTGGAACTTCAAACCGGCACTAGGAAACCGACTGAGAAAGCAGAGAAAATGTGTCTCCTGCAACCCGTTCCCTTGGTGCTAGATGAACGAACGTCTCTCCACTTGCTCAGTTCTGAGAGATAAGTGTGTGTGAAAGCCGTCTTCACCTAGCTTGTTGGGAACACAAAGTTTCTTTTCAGTTGCAAACACCATTCCATACATATATATGGGGTGGTACAAGCTCCAACTCGGTTTTACAGTGAAAATTGCAGGAACTTCAAATCGGCACTAGGAAACAGACTGAGAAAGCAGAGAAAAGTGTTTCCTGCAAACCGTTCCCTTGGTGCTAGATGAACGAACGTCTCGCCACTTGCTCAGTTCTGAGAGATAAGTGTGTGTGAAAGCCGAACTTCACCTAGCTTGTTGGGAACACAAAGTTTCTTTTCAGTTGCAAACTCCCTTCCATACATATAAATGGGAAGGTACTAGCTCCAACTCGGTTTTACAGTGAAAACTGCAGGAACTTCAAACCGGTACTAGGAAACAGACTGAGGAAGCAGAGTAAAAGTGTCTCCTGCAACCCGTTCCCTTGGTGCTAGATGAACGAACGTCTCGCCACTTGCTCAGTTCTGAGAGATAAGTGTGTGTGAAATCCGTCCTTCAATTAGCTTGTTGGGAACACAAAGTTTCTTTTCAGTTGCAAACACCGTACCATACATATATATATGGGGAGGTACAAGCTCCAAATCGGTTTTACAGTGAAAACTGCAGGAACTTCAAACCGGCACTAGGAAACAGACTGAGAAAGCAGAGAAATAGCGTCTCCTGCAACCCGTTCCCTTGGTGCTAGATGAACGAACGTCTCTCCACTTGCTCAGTTCTGAGAGATAATTGTGTGTGTAAGCCGTCCTTCACCTAGCTTGTTGGGAACACAAAGTTTCTTTTCAGTTGCAAACACCGTTCCATACATATATATGGGGAGGTACAAGCTCCAACTCGGTTTTACAGTGAAAACTGCAGGAACTTCAAACCGGCACTAGGAAACAGACTGAGAAAGCAGAGAAAAAGTGTCTCCTGCAAACCGTTCCCTTGGTGCTAGATGAACGAACGTCTCTCCACTTGCTCAGTTCTGAGAGATAAGTGTGTGTGAAAGCCGTCCTTCACCTAGCTTGTTAGGAACACAAAGTTTCTTTTCAGTTGCAAACTCCATTCCATACTTATATATGGGGAGGTACTAGCTCCAACTCGGTTTTACAGTGAAAACTGCAGGAACTTCAAACCGGCACTAGGAAACAGACTGAGAAAGCAGAGTAAAAGTGTCTCCTACAACCCGTTCCCTTTGTGCTAGATGAACGAACGTCTCTGTACATGCTCAGTTCTGAGAGATAAGTGTGTGTGAATGCCGTCCTTCACCTAGCTTGTTGGGAACACAAAGTTTCTTTTCAGTTGCAAACTCCATTCCATACATATATATGGTGAGGTACAAGCTCCAACTCGGTTTTACAGTGAAAACTGCAGGAACTTCATACCGGCACTACGAAACAGACTGAGAAAGCATAGAAATAGTGTCTCCTGCAATCCGTTTCCTTGGTGCTAGATGAACGAACGTCTCTTCTCTTGCTCAGTTCTGAGAGATAAGTGTGTGTGAAAGCCGTCCTTCACCTAGCTTGTTGGGAACACAAAGTTTCTTTTCAATTGCAAACTCCATTCCATACATATATATGGGGAGGTACTAGCTCCAAATCGGTTTTACAGTGAAAACTGCAGGAACTACAAACCGGCACTAGGAAACAGACTGAGAAAGCAGAGAAAAAGTGTCTCATGCAACCCGTTCCCTTGGTGCTAGATGAACGAACGTCTCTCCACTTGCTCAGTTCTGAGAGATATGTGTGTGTGAAAGCCGTCTTCACATAGCTTGTAGGGAACACAAAGTTTCTTTTCAGTTGCAAACTCCATTCCATACATATATATGGGGAGGTACAAGCTCCAACTCGGTTTTAAAGTGAAAACTGCAGGAACTTCAAACCAGCACTAGGAAACAGACTGAGATAGCTGAGTAAAAGTGTCTCCTTCAAACCGTTCCCTGTTTGTTAGATGAACGAACGTCTCTGTACATGCTCAGTTCTGAGAAATAAGTGTGTGTGAAAGCCGTCCTTCACCTAGCTTGTTGGGAACACAAAGTTTCTTTTCAGTTGCAAACTCCATTCCATACATATATATGGGGAGGTACAAGCTCCAACTCGGTTTTACAGTGAAAACTGCTGGAACTTCAAACCGGAACTAGGAAACCGACTGAGAAAGCAGAGAAAATGTGTCTCCTGCAACCCGTTCCCTTGGTGCTAGATGAACGAACGTCTCTCCACTTGCTCAGTTCTGAGAGATAAGTGTGTTTGAAAGCCGTCTTCACCTAGCTTGTTGGGAACACAAAGTTTCTTTTCAGTTGCAAACTCCATTCCATACATATATATGGGGTGGTACAAGCTCCAACTCGGTTTTACAGTGAAAATTGCAGGAACTTCAAATCGGCACTAGGAAACAGACTGAGAAAGCAGAGAAAAGTGTCTCCTGCAAACCGTTCCCTTGGTGCTAGATGAACGAACGTCTCGCCACTTGCTCAGTTCTGAGAGATAAGTGTGTGTGAAAGCCGAACTTCACCTAGCTTGTTGGGAACACAAAGTTTCTTTTCAGTTGCAAACTCCCTTCCATACATATATATGGGGAGGTACTAGCTCCAACTCGGTTTTACAGTGAAAACTGCAGGAACTTCAAACCGGCACTAGGAAACAGACTGAGGAAGCAGAGTAAAAGTGTCTCCTGCAACCCGTTCCCTTGGTGCTAGATGAACGAACGTCTCGCCACTTGCTCAGTTCTGAGAAATAAGTGTGTGTGAAATCCGTCCTTCACCTAGCTTGTTGGGAACACAAAGTTTCTTTTCAGTTGCAAACACCGTTCCATACATATATATGGGGAGGTACAAGCTCCAACTCGGTTTTACAGTGAAAACTGCAGGAACTTCAAACCGGCACTAGGAAACAGACTGAGAAAGCAGAGAAAAAGCGTCTCCTGCAACCCGTTCCCTTGGTGCTAGATGAACGAACGTCTCTCCACTTGCTCAGTTCTGAGAGATAATTGTGTGTGTAAGCCGTCCTTCACCTAGCTTGTTGGGAACACAAATTTTGTTTTCAGTTGCAAACACCGTTCCATACATATATATGGGGAGGTACAAGCTCCAACTCGGTTTTACAGTGAAAACTGCAGGAACTTCAAACGGGCACTAGGAAACAGACTGAGAAAGCAGAGAAAAAGTGTCTCCTGCAACCCGTTCCCTTGGTGCTAGATGAACGAACGTCTCTCCACTTGCTCAGTTCTGAGAGATAAGTGTGTGTGAAAGCCGTCCTTCAACTAGCTTGTTGGGAACACAAAGTTTCTTTTCAGTTGCAAACTCCATTCCGTACATATATATGGGGAGGTACTAGCTCCAACTCGGTTTTACAGTGAAAACTGCAGGAACTTCCAACCGGCACTAGGAAACAGACTGAGAAAGCAGAGTAAAAGTGTCTCCTACAACCCGTTCCCTTGGTGCTAGATGAACGAACGTCTCTGTACATGCTCAGTTCTGAGAGATAAGTGTGTGTGAATGCCGTCCTTCACATAGCTTGTTGGGAACACAAAGTTTCTTTTCAGTTGCAAACTCCATTCCATACATATATATGGGGAGGTACAAGCTCCATCTCGGTTTTACAGTAAAAACTGCAGGAACTTCAAACCGGCACTACGAAACAGACTGAGAAAGCAGAGAAAAGTGTCTCCTGCAACCTGTTCCCTTGGTGCTAGATGAACGAACGTCTCTCCACTTGCTCAGTTCTGAGAGATAAGTGTGTGTGAAAGCCGTCCTTCACCTAGCTTGTTGGGAACACAAAGTTTCTTTCAGTTGCAAACTCAAATCCATATATATATGCGGAGGTACAAGCTCCAACTCGGTTTTACAGTGAAAACTGCAGGAACTTCATACCGGCACTAGGAAACAGACTGAGAAACCAGAGAAAAAGTGTCTCCTGCAAACCGTTCCCTTGTTGCTAGATGAACGAACGTCTCGCCACTTGCTCAGTTCTGAGAGATAAGTGTGTGTGAAAGCCGTCCTTCAACTAGCTTGTTGGGAACACAAAGTTTCTTTTCAGTTGCAAAGTCCATTCCATACATATATATGGGGAGGTACTAGCTCCAACTCGGTTTTACAGTGAAAACTGCAGGAACTTCAAACCGGCACTAGGAAACAGACTGAGAAAGCAGATTAAAAGTTTCTCCTGCAACCCGTTCCCTTGGTGCTAGATGAAACAACGTCTCTGTACTTGCTCAGTTCTGAGAGATAAGTGTGTGTGAAAGCCGTCCTTCACCTAGCTTGTTGGGAACACAAAGTTTCTTTTCAGTTGCAAACTCCATTTCATACATATATATGGGGAGGTACAAGCTCCAACTCGGTTTTACAATGAAAACTGCAGGAACTTCAAACCAGCACAACGAAACAGACTGAGAAATCAGAGAAATAGTGTGTCCTGCAACCCGTTCCCTTGGTGCTAGATGAACGAAAGTCTCTCCACTTGCTCAGTTCTGAGAGATAAGTGTGAGTGAAAGCCGTCCTTCACCTAGCTTGTTGGGAACACAAAGTTTCTTTTCTGTTGCAAACTCCATTCCTTACATATATATGGGGAGTTACTAGCTCCAACTCGGTTTTACAGTGAAAACTGCTGCAACTTCAAACCGGCACTAGGAAACAGACTAAGAAAGCAGAGAAAAAGTGTCTCCTGCAACCCGTTCCCTTGGTGCTAGATGAACGAACGTCTCTCCACTTTCTCAGTTCTGAGAGATAAGTGTGTGTGAAAGCCGTCTTCACATAGCTTGTTGGGAACACAAAGTTTCTTTTAAGTTGCAAACTCCATTCCATACATATATATGGGGAGGTACTAGCTCCATCTCGATTAGAGTGAAAACTGCAGGAACTTCAAACCGGCACTAGGAAACAGACTGAGAAAGCAGAGTAAAAGTGTCTCCTGCAACCCGTTCCCTTGGTGCTAGATGAACGAACGTCTCAGTACATGCTCAGTTCTGAGAGATAAGTGTGTGTGAAAGCCGTCCTTCAACTAGCTTTTTGGGAACACAAAGTTTCTTTTCAGTTGCAAACACCATTCCATACATATATACGGGGAGGTACTAGCTCCAAATCGGTTTTACAGTGAAAACTGCAGGAACTTCAAACCGGCACTAGGAAACAGACTGAGAAAGCAGAGAAAAAGTGTCTCCTGCAACCCGTTCCCTTGGTGCTAGATGAACGAACGTCTCTCCACTTGCTCAGTTCTGAGAGATAATTGTGTGTGTAAGCCGTCCTTCAGCTAGCTTGTTGGGAACACAAAGTTTCTTTTCAGTTGCAAACACCGTTCCATACATATATATGGGGAGGTACAAGCTCCAACTCGGTTTTACAGTGAAAACTGCAGGAACTTCAAACCGGCACTAGGAAACAGACTGAGAAAGCAGAGAAAAAGTGTCTCCTGCAACCCGTTCCCTTGGTGCTAGATGAACGAACGTCTCGCCACTTGCTCAGTTCTGAGAGATAAGTGTGTGTGAAAGTCGTCCTTCACCTAGCTTGTTGGGAACACAAAGTTTCTTTTCAGTTGCAAACTCCATTCCATACTTATATATGGGGAGGTACAAGCTCCAACTCGGTTTTACAGTGAAAACTGCAGGAACTTCAAACCGGCACTAGGAAACAGACTGAGAAAGCAGAGTAAAAGTGTCTCCTACAACCCGTTCCCTTTGTGCTAGATGAACGAACGTCTCTGTACATGCTCAGTTCTGAGAGATAAGTGTGTGTGAATGCCGTCCTTCACCTAGCTTGTTGGGAACACAAAGTTTCTTTTCAGTTGCAAACTCCATTCCATACATATATATGGGGAGGTACAAGCTCCAACTCGGTTTTACAGTGAAAACTGCAGGAACTTCATACCGGCACTACGAAACAGACTGAGAAAGCAGAGAAAAGTATCTCCTGCAACCCGTTCCCTTGGTGCTAGATGAACGAAAGTCTCTCCACTTGCTCAGTTCTGAGAGATAAGTGTGTGTGAATGCCGTCCTTCACCTAGCTTGTTGGGAACACAAAGTTTCTTTTCAGTTGCAAACACCGTTCCATACATATATACGGGGAGGTACTAGCTCCAAATCGGTTTTACAGTGAAAACTGCAGGAACTTCAAACCGGCACTAAGAAACAGACTGAGAAAGCAGAGAAAAAGTGTCTCCTGCAACCCGTTCCCTTGGTGCTAGATGAACGAACGTCTCTCCACTTGCTCAGTTCTGAGAGATAAGTGTGTGTGAAAGCCGTCCTTCAACTAGCTTGTTGGGAACACAAAGTTTCTTTTCAGTTGCAAACTCCATTCCGTACATATATATGGGGAGGTACTAGCTCCAACTCGGTTTTACAGTGAAAACTGCAGGAACTTCCAACCGGCACTAGGAAACAGACTGAGAAAGCAGAGTAAAAGTGTCTCCTACAACCCGTTCCCTTGGTGCTAGATGAACGAACGTCTCTGTACATGCTCAGTTCTGAGAGATAAGTGTGTGTGAATGCCGTCCTTCACATAGCTTGTTGGGAACACAAAGTTTCTTTTCAGTTGCAAACTCCATTCCATACATATATATGGGGAGGTACAAGCTCCATCTCGGTTTTACAGTAAAAACTGCAGGAACTTCAAACCGGCACTACGAAACAGACTGAGAAAGCAGAGAAAAGTGTCTCCTGCAACCTGTTCCCTTGGTGCTAGATGAACGAACGTCTCTCCACTTGCTCAGTTCTGAGAGATAAGTGTGTGTGAAAGCCGTCCTTCACCTAGCTTGTTGGGAACACAAAGTTTCTTTCAGTTGCAAACTCAAATCCATATATATATGCGGAGGTACAAGCTCCAACTCGGTTTTACAGTGAAAACTGCAGGAACTTCATACCGGCACTAGGAAACAGACTGAGAAACCAGAGAAAAAGTGTCTCCTGCAAACCGTTCCCTTGTTGCTAGATGAACGAACGTCTCGCCACTTGCTCAGTTCTGAGAGATAAGTGTGTGTGAAAGCCGTCCTTCAACTAGCTTGTTGGGAACACAAAGTTTCTTTTCAGTTGCAAAGTCCATTCCATACATATATATGGGGAGGTACTAGCTCCAACTCGGTTTTACAGTGAAAACTGCAGGAACTTCAAACCGGCACTAGGAAACAGACTGAGAAAGCAGATTAAAAGTTTCTCCTGCAACCCGTTCCCTTGGTGCTAGATGAAACAACGTCTCTGTACTTGCTCAGTTCTGAGAGATAAGTGTGTGTGAAAGCCGTCCTTCACCTAGCTTGTTGGGAACACAAAGTTTCTTTTCAGTTGCAAACTCCATTTCATACATATATATGGGGAGGTACAAGCTCCAACTCGGTTTTACAATGAAAACTGCAGGAACTTCAAACCGGCACAACGAAACAGACTGAGAAATCAGAGAAATAGTGTGTCCTGCAACCCGTTCCCTTGGTGCTAGATGAACGAAAGTCTCTCCACTTGCTCAGTTCTGAGAGATAAGTGTGAGTGAAAGCCGTCCTTCACCTAGCTTGTTGGGAACACAAAGTTTCTTTTCTGTTGCAAACTCCATTCCTTACATATATATGGGGAGTTACTAGCTCCAACTCGGTTTTACAGTGAAAACTGCTGCAACTTCAAACCGGCACTAGGAAACAGACTAAGAAAGCAGAGAAAAAGTGTCTCCTGCAACCCGTTCCCTTGGTGCTAGATGAACGAACGTCTCTCCACTTTCTCAGTTCTGAGAGATAAGTGTGTGTGAAAGCCGTCTTCACATAGCTTGTTGGGAACACAAAGTTTCTTTTAAGTTGCAAACTCCATTCCATACATATATATGGGGAGGTACTAGCTCCATCTCGATTAGAGTGAAAACTGCAGGAACTTCAAACCGGCACTAGGAAACAGACTGAGAAAGCAGAGTAAAAGTGTCTCCTGCAACCCGTTCCCTTGGTGCTAGATGAACGAACGTCTCAGTACATGCTCAGTTCTGAGAGATAAGTGTGTGTGAAAGCCGTCCTTCAACTAGCTTTTTGGGAACACAAAGTTTCTTTTCAGTTGCAAACACCATTCCATACATATATACGGGGAGGTACTAGCTCCAAATCGGTTTTACAGTGAAAACTGCAGGAACTTCAAACCGGCACTAGGAAACAGACTGAGAAAGCAGAGAAAAAGTGTCTCCTGCAACCCGTTCCCTTGGTGCTAGATGAACGAACGTCTCTCCACTTGCTCAGTTCTGAGAGATAATTGTGTGTGTAAGCCGTCCTTCAGCTAGCTTGTTGGGAACACAAAGTTTCTTTTCAGTTGCAAACACCGTTCCATACATATATATGGGGAGGTACAAGCTCCAACTCGGTTTTACAGTGAAAACTGCAGGAACTTCAAACCGGCACTAGGAAACAGACTGAGAAAGCAGAGAAAAAGTGTCTCCTGCAACCCGTTCCCTTGGTGCTAGATGAACGAACGTCTCGCCACTTGCTCAGTTCTGAGAGATAAGTGTGTGTGAAAGTCGTCCTTCACCTAGCTTGTTGGGAACACAAAGTTTCTTTTCAGTTGCAAACTCCATTCCATACTTATATATGGGGAGGTACAAGCTCCAACTCGGTTTTACAGTGAAAACTGCAGGAACTTCAAACCGGCACTAGGAAACAGACTGAGAAAGCAGAGTAAAAGTGTCTCCTACAACCCGTTCCCTTTGTGCTAGATGAACGAACGTCTCTGTACATGCTCAGTTCTGAGAGATAAGTGTGTGTGAATGCCGTCCTTCACCTAGCTTGTTGGGAACACAAAGTTTCTTTTCAGTTGCAAACTCCATTCCATACATATATATGGGGAGGTACAAGCTCCAACTCGGTTTTACAGTGAAAACTGCAGGAACTTCATACCGGCACTACGAAACAGACTGAGAAAGCAGAGAAAAGTGTCTCCTGCAACCCGTTCCCTTGGTGCTAGATGAACGAAAGTCTCTCCACTTGCTCAGTTCTGAGAGATAAGTGTGTGTGAATGCCGTCCTTCACCTAGCTTGTTGGGAACACAAAGTTTCTTTTCAGTTGCAAACACCATTCCATACATATATACGGGGAGGTACTAGCTCCAAATCGGTTTTACAGTGAAAACTGCAGGAACTTCAAACCGGCACTAAGAAACAGACTGAGAAAGCAGAGAAAAAGTGTCTCCTGCAACCCGTTCCCTTGGTGCTAGATGAACGAACGTCTCTCCACTTGCTCAGTTCTGAGAGATAATTGTGTGTGTAAGCCGTCCTTCACCTAGCTTGTTGGGAACACAAAGTTTCTTTTCAGTTGCAAACACCGTTCCATACATATATATGGGGAGGTACAAGCTCCAACTCGGTTTTACAGTGAAAACTGCAGGAACTTCAAACCGGCACTAGGAAACAGACTGAGAAAGCAGAGAAAAAGTGTCTCCTGCAACCCGTTCCCTTGGTGCTAGATGAACGAACGTCTCGCCACTTGCTCAGTTCAGAGAGATAAGTGTGTGTGAAAGTCGTCCTTCACCTAGCTTGTTGGGAACACAAAGTTTCTTTTCAGTTGCAAACTCCATTCCATACTTATATATGGGGAGGTACAAGCTCCAAATCGGTTTTACAGTGAAAACTGCAGGAACTTCAAACCGGCACTAGGAAACAGACTGAGAAAGCAGAGTAAAAGTGTCTCCTACAACCCGTTCCCTTTGTGCTAGATGAACGAACGTCTCTGTACATGCTCAGTTCTGAGAGATAAGTGTGTGTGAATGCCGTCCTTCACCTAGCTTGTTGGGAACACAAAGTTTCTTTTCAGTTGCAAACTCCATTCCATACATATATATGGGGAGGTACAAGCTCCAACTCGGTTTTACAGTGAAAACTGCAGGAACTTCATACCGGCACTACGAAACAGACTGAGAAAGCAGAGAAAAGTGTCTCCTGCAACCCGTTCCCTTGGTGCTAGATGAACGAACGTCTCTCCACTTGCTCAGTTCTGAGAGATAAGTGTGTGTGAAAGCCGTCCTTCACCTAGCTTGTTGGGAACACAAAGTTTCTTTTCAGTTGCAAACTCAATTCCATATATATATGCGGAGGTACAAGCTCCAACTCGGTTTTACAGTGAAAACTGCAGGAACTTCAAACCGGCACTAGGAAACAGACTGAGAAAGCAGAGAAAAAGTGTCTCCTGCAAACCGTTCCCTTGTTGCTAGATGAACGAACGTCTCGCCACTTGCTAAGTTCTGAGAGATAATTGTGTGTGAAAGCCGTCCTTCAACTAGCTTGTTGGGAACACAAAGTTTCTTTTCAGTTGCAAAGTCCATTCCATACATATATATGGGGAGGTACTAGCTCCAACTCGGTTTTACAGTGAAAACTGCAGGAACTTCAAACCGGCACTAGGAAACAGACTGAGAAAGCAGATTAAAAGTTTCTCCTGCAACCCGTTCCCTTGGTGCTAGATGAAACAACGTCTCTGTACTTGCTCAGTTCTGAGAGATAAGTGTGTGTGAAAGCCGTCCTTCACCTAGCTTGTTGGGAACACAAAGTTTCTTTTCAGTTGCAAACTCCATTTCATACATATATATGGGGAGGTACAAGCTCCAACTCGGTTTTACAATGAAAACTGCAGGAACTTCAAAAAGGCACAACGAAACAGACTGAGAAATCAGAGAAATAGTGTGTCCTGCAACCCGTTCCCTTGGTGCTAGATGAACGAAAGTCTCTCCACTTGCTCAGTTCTGAGAGATAAGTGTGAGTGAAAGCTGTCCTTCACCTAGCTTGTTGGGAACACAAAGTTTCTTTTAAGTTGCAAACTCCATTCCATACATATATATGGGGAGGTACTAGCTCCAACTCGATTACAGTGAAAACTGCAGGAACTTCAAACCGGCACTAGGAAACAGACTGAGAAAGCAGAGTAAAATTGTCTCCTGCAACCCGTTCCATTGGTGCTAGATGAACGAACGTCTCTGTACATGCTCAGTTCTGAGAGATAAGTGTGTGTGAAAGCCGTCCTTCAACTAGCTTTTTGGGAACACAAAGTTTCTTTTCAGTTGCAAACACCATTCCATACATATATATGGGGAGGTACTAGCTCCAAATCGGTTTTACAGTGAAAACTGCAGGAACTTCAAACCGGCACTAGGAAACAGACTGAGAAAGCAGAGAAAAAGTGTCTCCTGCAACCCGTTCCCTTGGTGCTAGATGAACGAACGTCTCGCCACTTGCTCAGTTCTGAGAGATAAGTGTGTGTGAAAGCCGTCCTTCACCTAGCTTGTTGGGAACACAAAGTTTCTTTTCAGTTGCAAACTCCATTCCATACTTATATATGGGGAGGTACTAGCTCCAACTCGGTTTTACAGTGAAAACTGCAGGAACTTCAAACCGGCACTAGGAAACAGACTGAGAAAGCAGAGTAAAAGTGTCTCCTACAACCCGTTCCCTTTGTGCTAGATGAACGAACGTCTCTGTACATGCTCAGTTCTGAGAGATAAGTGTGTGTGAATGCCGTCCTTCACCTAGCTTGTTGGGAACACAAAGTTTCTTTTCAGTTGCAAACTCCATTCCATACATATATATGGGGAGGTACAAGCTCCAACTCGGTTTTACAGTGAAAACTGCAGGAACTTCATACCGGCACTACGAAACAGACTGAGAAAGCATAGAAATAGTGTCTCCTGCAACCCGTTTCCTTGGTGCTAGATGAACGAACGTCTCTTCTCTTGCTCAGTTCTGAGAGATAAGTGTGTGTGAAAGCCGTCCTTCACCTAGCTTGTTGGGAACACAAAGTTTCTTTTCAATTGCAAACTCCATTCCATACATATATATGGGGAGGTACTAGCTCCAACTCGGTTTTACAGTGAAAACTGCAGGAACTTCAAACCGGCACTAGGAAACAGACTGAGAAAGCAGAGAAAAAGTGTCTCATGCAACCCGTTCCCTTGGTGCTAGATGAAACAACGTCTCTGTACTTGCTCAGTTCTGAGAGATAATTGTGTGTGAAATCCGTCCTTCAACTAGCTTGTTGGGAACACAAAGTTTCTTTTCAGTTGCAAACACCGTTCCATACATATATATGGGGAGTTACAAGCTCCAAATCGGTTTTACAGTGAAAACTGCAGGAACTTCAAACCGGCACTAGGGAACAGTCTGAGAAAGCAGAGAAAAAGTGTCTCCTGCAACCCGTTCCCTTGGTGCTAGATGAACGAACGTCTCTCCACTTGCTCAGTTCTGAGAGATAATTGTGTGTGTAAGCCTTCCTTCACCTAGCTTGTTGGGAACACAAAGTTTCTTTTCAGTTGCAAACACCGTTCCATACATATATATGGGGAGGTACAAGCTCCAACTCGGTTTTACAGTGAAAACTGCAGGAACTTCAAACCGGCACTAGGAAACAGACTGAGAAAGCAGAGAAAAAGTGTCTCCTGCAACCCGTTCCCTTGGTGCTAGATGAACGAACGTCTCGCCACTTGCTCAGTTCTGAGAGATAAGTGTGTGTGAAAGCCGTCCTTCACCTAGCTTGTTGGGAACACAAAGTTTCTTTTCAGTTGCAAACTCCATTCCATACATATATATGGGGAGGTACTAGCTCCAACTCGGTTTTACAGTGAAAACTGCAGGAACTTCAAACCGGCACTAGGAAACAGACTGAGAAAGCAGAGTAAAAGTGTCTCCTACAACCCATTCCCTTGGTGCTAGATGAAACAACGTCTCTGTACTTGCTCAGTTCTGAGAGATAAGTGTGTGTGAAAGCCGTCCTTCACCTAGCTTGTTGGGAACACAAAGTTTCTTTTCAGTTGCAAACTCCATTCCATACATATATATGGGGAGGTACAATCTCCAACTCGGTTTTACAATGAAAACTGCAGGAACTTCAAACCGGCACTACGAAACAGACTGAGAAATCAGAGAAATAGTGTCTCCTGCAACCCGTTCCCTTAGTGCTACATGAACGAACGTCTCTCCACTTGCTCAGTTCTGAGAAATAAGTGTGAGTGAAAGCCGTCCTTCACCTATCTTGTTGGGAACACAAAGTTTCTTTTCTGTTGCAAAGTCCATTCCATACATATATATGGGGGGGTACTAGCTCCAACTCGGTTTTACAGTGAAAATTGCAGGAACTTCTAATCGGCACTAGGAAACAGACTGAGAAAGCAGAGAAAACTGTCTCCTGCAAACCGTTCCCTTGGTGCTAGATGAACGAACGTCTCGCCACTTGCTCAGTTCTGAGAGATAAGTGTGTGTGAAAGCCGAACTTCACCTAGCTTGTTGGGAACACAAAGTTTCTTTTAAGTTGCAAACTCCCTTCCATACATATATATGGGGAGGTACTAGCTCCAACTCGGTTTTACAGTGAAAACTGCAGGAACTTCAAACCGGCACTAGGAAACAGACTGAGAAAGCAGAGTAAAAGTGTCTCCTGCAACCCGTTCCCTTGGTGCTAGATGAACGAACGTCTCGCCACTTGCTCAGTTCTGAGAGATAAGTGTGTGTGAAATCCGTCCTTCAAATAGCTTGTTGGGAACACAAAGTTTCTTTTCAGTTGCAAACACCGTTCCATACATATATATGGGGAGGTACAAGCTCCAAATCGGTTTTACAGTGAAAACTGCAGGAACTTCAAACCGGCACTAGGAAACAGACTGAGAAAGCAGAGAAAAAGTGTCTCCTGCAACACGTTCCCTTGGTGCTAGATGAACGAACGTCTCTCCACTTGCTCAGTTCTGAGAGATAATTGTGTGTGTAAGCCGTCCTTCACCTAGCTTGTTGGGAACACAAAGTTTCTTTTCAGTTGCGAACACCGTTCCATACATATATATGGGGAGGTACAAGCTCCAACTCGGTTTTACAGTGTAAACTGCAGGAACTTCAAACCGGCACTAAGAAACAGACTGAGAAAGCAGAGAAAAAGTGTCTCCTGCAAACCGTTCCCTTGGTGCTAGATGAACGAACGTCTCTCCACTTGCTCAGTTCAGAGAGATAAGTGTGTGTGAAAGCCGTCCTTCACCTAGCTTGTTTGGAACACAAAGTTTCTTTTCAGTTGCAAACTCCATTCCATACATATATATGGGGAGGTACTAGCTCCAACTCGGTTTTACAGTGAAAACTGCAGGAACTTCAAACCGGCACTAGGACACAGACTGAGAAAGTAGAGTAAAAGTGTCTCCTACAACCCGTTCCCTTGTTGCTAGATGAACGAACGTCTCTGTACATGCTCAGTTCTGAGAGATAAGTGTGTGTGAATGCCGTCCTTCACATAGCTTGTTGGGAACACAAAGTTTCTTTTCAGTTGCAAACTCCATTCCATACATATATATGGGGAGGTACAAGCTCCATCTCGGTTTTACAGTGAAAACTGCAGCAACTTCAAACCGGCACTAGGAAACAGACTGAGAATGCAGAGTAAAAGTGTCTCCTACAACCCGTTCCCTTGGTGCTAGATGAACGAACGTCTCTCCACTTGCTCAGTTCTGAGATATAAGTGTGTGTGAAAGCCGTCCTTCACCTAGCTTGTTGGGAACACAAAGTTTCTTTTCAGTTGCAAACTCAATTCCATATATATATGCGGAGGTACAAGCTCCAACTCGGTTTTACAGTGAAAACTGCAGGAACTTCAAACCGGCACTAGGAAACAGACTGAGAAAACAGAGAAAAAGTGTCTCCTGCAAACCGTTCCCTTGTTGCTAGATGAACGAACGTCTCGCCACTTGCTCAGTTCTGAGAGATAAGTGTGTGTGAAAGCCGTCCTTCAACTAGCTTGTTGGGAACACAAAGTTTCTTTTCAGTTGCAAAGTCCATTCCATACATATATATGGGGAGGTACTAGCTCCAACTCGGTTTTACAGTGAAAACTGCAGGAACTTCAAACCGGCACTAGGAAACAGACTGAGAAAGCAGAGTAAAAGTGTCTCCTACAACCCGTTCCCTTGGTGCTAGATGAACGAAAGTCTCTGTACATGCTCAGTTCTGAGAGATAAGTGTGTGTGAATGCCGTCCTTCACATAGCTTGTTGGGAACACAAAGTTTCTTTTCAGTTGCAAACTCCATTCCATACATATATAAGGGGAGGTACAAGCTCCATCTCTGTTTTACAGTGAAAACTGCAGGAACTTCAAACCGGCACTAGGAAACAGACTGAGAAAGCAGAGTAAAAGTGTCTCCTACAACCCGTTCCCTTGGTGCTAAATGAACGAACGTCTCTCCACTTGCTCAGTTCTGAGAGATAAGTGTGTGTGAAAGCCGTCCTTCACCTAGCTTGTTGGGAACACAAAGTTTCTTTTCAGTTGCAAACTCAATTCCATATATATATGCGGAGGTACAAGCTCCAACTCGGTTTTACAGTGAAAACTGCAGGAACTTCAAACCGGCACTAGGAAACAGACTGAGAAAACAGAAAAAAAGTGTCTCCTGCAAACCGTTCCCTTGTTGCTAGATGAACGAACGTCTCTGTACATGCTCAGTTCTGAGAGATAAGTGTGTGTGAAAGCCGTCCTTCAACTAGCTTGTTGGGAACACAAAGTTTCTTTTCAGTTGCAAACACCGTTCCATACATATATCTGGGGAGGTACTAGCTCCAAATCGGTTTTACAGTGAAAACTGCAGGAACTTCAAACCGGCACTAGGAAACAGACTGAGAAAGCAGAGAAAAAGTGTCTCCTGCAACCCGTTCCCTTGGTGCTAGATGAACGAACGTCTCTGTACTTGCTCAGTTCTGAGAGATAATTGTGTGTGTAAGCCGTCCTTCACCTAGCTTGTTGGGAACACAAAGTTTCTTTTCAGTTGCAAACACCGTTCCATACATATATATGGGGAGGTACAAGCTCCAACTCGGTTTTACAGTGAAAACTGCAGGAACTTCAAACCGGCACTAGGAAACAGACTGAGAAAGCAGAGAAAAAGTGTCTCCTGCAATCCGTTCCCTTGGTGATAGATGAACGAACGTCTCGCCACTTGCTAAGTTCTGAGAGATAAGTGTGTGTGAAAGCCGTCCTTCACCTAGCTTGATGGGAACACAAAGTTTCTTTTCAGTTGCAAACTCCATTCCATACTTATATATGGGGAGGTACTAGCTCCAACTCGGTTTTACAGTGAAAACTGCAGGAACTTCAAACCGGCACTAGGAAACAGACTGAGAAAGCAGAGTAAAAGTGTCTCCTACAACCCGTTCCCTTTGTGCTAGATGAACGAACGTCTCTGTACATGCTCAGTTCTGAGAGATAAGTGTGTGTGAATGCCGTACTTCACCTAGCTTGCTGGGAACACAAAGTTTCTTTTCAGTTGCAAACTCCATTCCATACATATATATGGGGAGGTACAAGCTCCAACTCGGTTTTACAGTGAAAACTGCAGGAACTTCATACCGGCACTACGAAACAGACTGAGAAAGCATAGAAATAGTGTCTCCTGCAACCCGTTTCCTTGGTGCTAGATGAACGAACGTCTCTTCTCTTGCTCAGTTCTGAGAGATAAGTGTGTGTGAAAGCCGTCCTTCACCTAGCTTGTTGGGAACACAAAGTTTCTTTTCAATTGCAAACTCCATTCCATACATATATATGGGGAGGTACTAGCTCCAACTCGGTTTTACAGTGAAAACTGCAGGAACTTCAAACCAGCACTAGGAAACAGACTGAGAAAGCAGAGAAAAAGTGTCTCATGCAACCCGTTCCCTTGGTGCTAGATGAACGAACGTCTCTCCACTTGCTCAGTTCTGAGAGATATGTGTGTGTGAAAGCCGTCTTCACCTAGCTTGTAGGGAACACAAAGTTTCTTTTCAGTTGCAAACTCCATTCCATAAATATATATGGGGAGGTACAAGCTCCAACTCGGTTTTAAAGTGAAAACTGCAGGAACTTCAAACCAGCTCTAGGAAACAGACTGAGATAGCAGAGTAAAAGTGTCTCCTTCAAACCGTTCCCTAGGTGCTAGATGAAACAACGTCTCTGTACTTGCTCAGTTCTGAGAGATAAGTGTGTGTGAAAGCCGT
This sequence comes from Camelus dromedarius, assembly GCF_036321535.1. Classification (NCBI taxonomy): domain Eukaryota; kingdom Metazoa; phylum Chordata; class Mammalia; order Artiodactyla; family Camelidae; genus Camelus; species Camelus dromedarius. The sequence goes on along the minus strand of NC_087458.1, from coordinate 33,302,685 downwards.
TCTTTACCTAGTTTGTAGGGAACACAAAGTTTCTTTTCAGTTGCAAACTCAATTCCATATATATATGCGGAGGTACAAGCTCCAACTCGGTTTTACAGTGAAAACTGCAGGAACTTCAAACCGGCACTACGAAACAGACTGAGAAAGCAGAGAAAAAGTGTCTCCTGCAAACCGTTCCCTTGGTGCTAGATTAACGAACGTCTCGCCACTTGCTCAGTTCTGAGAGATAAGTGTGTGTGAAAGCCGTCCTTCACCTAGCTTGTTGGGAACACAAAGTTTCTTTTCAGTTGCAAACTCCATTCCATACATATATATGGGAAGGTACTAGCTCCAACTCGGTTTTACAGTGAAAACTGCAGGAACTTCAAACCGGCACTAGGAAACAGACAGAGAAAGCAGAGTAAAAGTGTCTCCTACAACCCGTTCCCTTGGTGCTAGATGAAACAACGTCTCTGTACTTGCTCAGTTCTGAGAGATAAGTGTGTGTGAAAGCCGTCCTTCACCTAGCTTGTTGGGAACACAAAGTTTCTTTTAAGTTGCAAACTCCATTCCATACATATATATGGGGAGGTACAAGCTCCAACTCGGTTTTACAATGAAAACTGCAGGAACTTCAAACCGGCACTACGAAACAGACTGAGAAATCAGAGAAATAGTGTCTCCTGCAACCCGTTCCCTTAGTGCTACATGAACGAACGTCTCTCCACTTGCTCAGTTCTGAGAGATAAGTGTGAGTGAAAGCCGTCCTTCAGCTAGCTTGTTGGGAACACAAAATTTCTTTTCTGTTGCAAACTCCATTCCATACATATATATGGGGAGGTACTAGCTCCAACTCCGTTTTACAGTGAAAACTGCTGGAACTTCAAACCGGCACTAGGAAACCGACTGAGAAAGCAGAGAAAAAGTGTCTCCTGCAACCCGTTCCCTTGGTGCTAGATGAACGAACGTCTCTCCACTTGCTCAGTTCTGAGAGATAAGTGTGTGTGAAAGCCGACTTCACCTAGCTTGTTGGGAACACAAAGTTTCTTTTCAGTTGCAAACTCCATTCCATACATATATATGGGGAGGTACTAGGTCCAACACGGTTTTACAGTGAAAATTGCAGGAACTTCCAATCGGCACTAGGAAACAGACTGAGAAAGCAGAGAAAAGTGTCTCCTGCAAACCGTTCCCTTGGTGCTAGATGAACGAACGTCTCGCCACTTGCTCAGTTCTGAGAGATAAGTGTGTGTGAAAGCCGTCTTCACCTAGCTTGTAGGGAACACAAAGTTTCTTTTCAGTTGCAAACTCCATTCCATACATATATATGGGAAGGTACTAGCTCCAACTCGGTTTTACAGTGAAAACTGCAGGAACTTCAAACCGGCACTAGGAAACAGACAGAGAATGCAGAGTAAAAGTGTCTCCTACAACCCGTTCCCTTGGTGCTAGATGAAACAACGTCTCTGTACTTGCTCAGTTCTGAGAGATAAGTGTGTGTGAAAGCCGTCCTTCACCTAGCTTGTTGGGAACACAAAGTTTCTTTTAAGTTGCAAACTCCATTCCATACATATATATGGGGAGGTACAAGCTCCAACTCGGTTTTACAATGAAAACTGCAGGAACTTCAAACCGGCACTACGAAACAGACTGAGAAAGCAGAGAAAAGTGTCTCCTGCAAACCGTTCCCTTGGTGCTAGATGAACGAACGTCTCGCCACTTGCTCAGTTCTGAGAGATAAGTGTGTGTGAAAGCCGAACTTCACCTAGCTTGTTGGGAACACAAAGTTTCTTTTCAGTTGCAAACTCCCTTCCATACATATATATGGGGAGGTACTAGCTCCAACTCGGTTTTACAGTGAAAACTGCAGGAACTTCAAACCGGCACTAGGAAACAGACTGAGAAAGCAGAGTAAAATTGTCTCCTGCAACCCGTTCCCTTGGTGCTAGATGAACGAACGTCTCGCCACTTGCTCAGTTCTGAGAGATAAGTGTGTGTGAAATCCGTCCTTCAACTAGCTTGTTGGGAACACAAAGTTTCTTTTCAGTTGCAAACACCGTTCCATACATATATATGGGGAGGTACAAGCTCCAAATCAGTTTTACAGTGAAAACTGCAGGAACTTCAAACCGGCACTAGGAAACAGACTGAGAAAGCAGAGAAAAAGTGTCTCCTGCAACCCGTTCCCTTGGTGCTAGATGAACGAACGTCTCTCCACTTGCTCAGTTCTGAGAGATAATTGTGTGTGTAAGCCGTCTTTCACCTAGCTTGTTGGGAACACAAAGTTTCTTTTCAGTTGCAAACACCGTTCCATACATATATATGGGGAGGTACAAGCTCCAACTCGGTTTTAAAGTGAAAACTGCAGGAACTTCAAAACGGCACTAGGAAACAGACTGAGAAAGCAGAGAAAAAGTGTCTCCTGCAAACCGTTCCCTTGGTGCTAGATGAACGAACGTCTCTCCACTTGCTCAGTTCTGAGAGATAAGTGTGTGTGAAAGCCGTCCTTCACCTAGCTTGTTGGGAACACAAAGTTTCTTTTCAGTTGCAAACTCCATTCCATACATATATATCGGGAGGTACTAGCTCCAACTCGGTTTTACAGTGAAAACTGCAGGAACTTCAAACCGGCACTAGGAAACAGACTGAGAAAGCAGAGTAAAAGTGTCTCCTACAACCCGTTCCCTTGGTGTTAGATGAACGAACGTCTCTGTACATGCTCAGTTCTGAGAGATAAGTGTGTGTGAATGCCGTCCTTCACATAGCTTGTTGGGAACACAAAGTTTCTTTTCAGTTGAAAACTCCATTCCATACATATATATGGGGAGGTACAAGCTCCATCTCGGTTTTACAGTAAAAACTGCAGGAACTTCAAACCGGCACTACGAAACAGACTGAGAAAGCAGAGAAAAGTGTCCCCTGCAACCCGTTCCCTTGGTGCTAGATGAACGAACGTCTCTCCACTTGCTCAGTTCTGAGAGATAAGTGTGTGTGAAAGCCGTCCTTCACCTAGCTTGTTGGGAACACAAAGTTTCTTTTCAGTTGCAAATTCAATTCCATATATATATGCGGAGGTACAAGCTCCAACTCGGTTTTACAGTGAAAACTGCAGGAACTTCAAACCGGCACTAGGAAACAGACTGAGAATGCAGAGAAAAAGTGTCTCCTGCAAACCGTTCCCTTGTTGCTAGATGAACGAACGTCTCGCCACTTGCTCAGTTCTGAGAGATAAGTGTGTGTGAAAGCCGTCCTTCAAATAGCTTGTTGGGAACACAAAGTTTCTTTTCAGTTGCAAAGTCCATTCCATACATATATATGGGGAGGTACAAGCTCCAACTCGGTTTTACAGTGAAAACTGCAAGAACTTCAAACCGGCACTAGGAAACAGACTGAGAAAGCAGAGTAAAAGTGTCTCCTGCAACCCGTTCCCTTGGTGCTAGATGAAACAACGTCTCTGTACTTGCTCAGTTCTGAGAGATAAGTGTGTGTGAAAGCCGTCCTTCACCTAGCTTGTTGGGAACACAAAGTTTCTTTTCAGTTGCAAACTCCATTCCATACATATATATGGGGAGGTACAAGCTCCAACTCGGTTTTACAATGAAAACTGCAGGAACTTCAAACCGGCACAACGAAACAGACTGAGAAATCAGAGAAATAGTGTCTCCTGCAACCCGTTCCCTTGGTGCTAGATGAACGAACGTCTCTCCACTTTCTCAGTTCTGAGAGATAAGTGTGTGTGAAAGCCGTCTTCACATAGCTTGTTGGGAACACAAAGTTTCTTTTAAGTTGCAAACTCCATTCCGTACATATATATGGGGAGGTACTAGCTCCAACTCGATTTTACAGTGAAAACTGCAGGAACTTCAAACCGGCACTAGGAAACAGACTGAGAAAGCAGAGTAAAAGTGTCTCCTGCAACCCGTTCCCTTGGTGCTAGATGAACGAACGTCTCTCCACTTGCTCAGTTCTGAGAGATAATTGGGTGTGTAAGCCGTCCTTCACCTAGCTTGTTGGGAACACAAAGTTTCTTTTCAGTTGCAAACACCGTTCCATACATATATATGGGGAGGTACAAGCTCCAACTCGGTTTTACAGTGAAAACTGCAGGAACTTCAAACCGGCACTAGGAAACAGACTGAGAAAGCAGAGAAAAAGTGTCTCCTGCAAACCGTTCCCTTGGTGCTAGATGAACGAACGTCTCGCCACTTGCTCAGTTCTGAGAGATAAGTGTGTGTGAAAGCCGTCCTTCACCTAGCTTGTTGGGAACACAAAGTTTCTTTTCAGTTGCAAACTCCATTCCATACTTATATATGGGGAGGTACTAGCTCCAACTCGGTTTTACAGTGAAAACTGCAGGAACTTCAAAACGGCACTAGGAAACAGACTGAGAAAGCAGAGTAAAAGTGTCTCCTACAACGCGTTCCCTTTGTGCTAGATGAACGAACGTCTCTGTACATGCTCAGTTCTGAGAGATAAGTGTGAGTGAATGCCGTCCTTCACCTAGCTTGTTGGGAACACAATGTTTCTTTTCAGTTGCAATCTCCATTCCATACATATATATGGGGAGGTACAAGCTCCAACTCGGTTTTACAGGGAAAACTGCAGGAACTTCATACCGGCACTACGAAACAGACTGAGAAAGCATAGAAATAGTGTCTCCTGCAACCCGTTTCCTTGGTGCTAGATGAACGAACGTCTCTTCTCTTGCTCAGTTCTGAGAGATAAGTGTGTGTGAAAGCCGTCCTTCACCTAGCTTGTTGTGAACACAAAGTTTCTTTTCAATTGCAAACTCCATTCCATACATATATATGGGGAGGTACTAGCTCCAACTCGGTTTTACAGTGAAAACTGCAGGAACTTCAAACCGGCACTAGGAAACAGAATGAGAAAGCAGAGAAAAAGTGTCTCATGCAACCCGTTCCCTTGGTGCTAGATGAACGAACGTCTCTCCACTTGCTCAGTTCTGAGAGATATGTGTGTGTGAAAGCCGTCTTCACCTAGCTTGTAGGGAACACAAAGTTTCTTTTAAGTTGCAAACTCCATTCTATACATATATATGGGGAGGTACAAGCTCCAACTCGGTTTTAAAGTGAAAACTGCAGGAACTTCAAAGCAGCACTAGGAAACAGACTGAGAATGCAGAGTAAAAGTGTCTCCTTCAAACCGTTCCCTTGGTGCTAGATGAACGAACGTCTCTGTACATGCTCAGTTCTGAGAGATAAGTGTGTGTGAAAGCCATCCTTCACCTAGCTTGTTGGGAACACAAAGTTTCTTTTCAGTTGCAAACTCCATTCCATACATATATATGGGGAGGTACAAGCTCCAACTCGGTTTTACAGTGATAACTGCAGGAACTTCAAACAGGCACTAGGAAACACACTGAGAAACCAGAGTAAAGTTTCTCCTGCAACTCGTTCCTTTGGTGCTAGATGAACGAACGTCTCTGTACGTGCTCATTTCTGAGAGATATGTGTGTGTGAAAGCCGTCCTTCAATTAGCTTGTTGGGAACACAAAGTTTCTTTTCAGTTGCAAACTCCATTCCATACATATATATGGGGAGGTACAAGCTCCAACTCGGTTTTACAGTGAAAACTGCAGGAACTTCAAACCGGCACTAGGAAACAGACTGAGAAAGCAGAGTAAAAGTGTCCCCTGCAAACCGTTCCCTTGGTGCTAGACGAACGAACGTCTCTGTACATGCTCAGTTCTGAGAGATAAGTGTGTGTGAAAGCCGTCCTTCACCTAGCTTGTTGGGAACACAAAGTTTCTTTTCAGTTGCAAACTCAATTCCATATATATATGCGGATGTACAAGCTCCAACTCGGTTTTACAGTGAAAACTGCAGGAACTTCAAACCGGCACTACGAAACAGACTGAGAAAGCAGAGAAAAAGTGTCTCCTGCAAACCGTTCCCTTGGTGCTAGATGAACGAACGTCTCGCCACTTGCTCAGTTCTGAGAGATAAGTGTGTGTGAAAGCCGTACTTCAACTAACTTGTTGGGAACACAAAGTTTCTTTTCTGTTGCAAACTCCATTCCATACATATATATGGGGAGGTACTAGCTCCAACTCGGTTTTACAGTGAAAACTGCAGGAACTTCAAACCGGCACTAGGAAACCGACTGAGAAAGCAGAGAAAAAGTGTCTCCTGCAACCCGTTCCCTTGGTGCTAGATGAACGAACGTCTCTCCACATGCTCAGTTCTGAGAGATAAGTGTGTGTGAAAGCCGTCTTCACCTAGCTTGTTGGGAACACAAAGTTTCTTTTCAGTTGCAAACTCCATTCCATACATATATATGGGGAGGTACTAGCTCCAACACGGTTTTACAGTGAAAATTGCAGGAACTTCAAATCGGCACTAGGAAACAGACTGAGAAAGCAGAGAAAAGTGTCTCCTGCAAACCGTTCCCTTGGTGCTAGATGAACGAACGTCTCGCCACTTGCTCAGTTCTGAGAGATAAGTGTGTGTGAAAGCCGAACTTCACCTAGCTTGTTGGGAACACAAAGTTTCTTTTCAGTTGCAAACTCCCTTCCATACATATATATGGGGAGGTACTAGCTCCAACTCGGTTTTACACTGAAAACTGCAGGAACTTCAAACCGGCACTAGGAAACAGACTGAGAAAGCAGAGTAAAATTGTCTCCTGCAACCCGTTCCCTTGGTGCTAGATGAACGAACGTCTCGCCACTTGCTCAGTTCTGAGAGATAAGTGTGTGTGAAATCCGTCCTTCAACTAGCTTGTTGGGAACACAAAGTTTCTTTTCAGTTGCAAACACCGTTCCATACACATATATGGGGAGGTACAAGCTCCAAATCAGTTTTACAGTGAAAACTGCAGGAACTTCAAACCGGCACTAGGAAACAGACTGAGAAAGCAGAGAAAAAGTGTCTCCTGCAACCCGTTCCCTTGGTGCTAGATGAACGAACGTCTCTCCACTTGCTCAGTTCTGAGAGATAATTGTGTGTGTAAGCCGTCTTTCACCTAGCTTGTTGGGAACACAAAGTTTCTTTTCAGTTGCAAACACCGTTCCATACATATATATGGGGAGGTACAAGCTCCAACTCGGTTTTAAAGTGAAAACTGCAGGAACTTCAAAACGGCACTAGGAAACAGACTGAGAAAGCAGAGAAAAAGTGTCTCCTGCAAACCGTTCCCTTGGTGCTAGATGAACGAACGTCTCTCCACTTGCTCAGTTCTGAGAGATAAGTGTGTGTGAAAGCCGTCCTTCACCTAGCTTGTTGGGAACACAAAGTTTCTTTTCACTTGCAAACTCCATTCCATACATATATATGGGGAGGTACTAGCTCCAACTCGGTTTTACAGTGAAAACTGCAGGAACTTCAAACCGGCACTAGGAAACAGACTGAGAAAGCAGAGTAAAAGTGTCTCCTACAACCCGTTCCCTTGGTGTTAGATGAACGAACGTCTCTGTACATGCTCAGTTCTGAGAGATAAGTGTGTGTGAATGCCGTCCTTCACATAGCTTGTTGGGAACACAAAGTTTCTTTTCAGTTGAAAACTCCATTCCATACATATATATGGGGAGGTACAAGCTCCATCTCGGTTTTACAGTAAAAACTGCAGGAACTTCAAACCGGCACTACGAAACAGACTGAGAAAGCAGAGAAAAGTGTCCCCTGCAACCCGTTCCCTTGGTGCTAGATGAACGAACGTCTCTCCACTTGCTCAGTTCTGAGAGATAAGTGTGTGTGAAAGCCGTCCTTCACCTAGCTTGTTGGGAACACAAAGTTTCTTTTCAGTTGCAAATTCAATTCCATATATATATGCGGAGGTACAAGCTCCAACTCGGTTTTACAGTGAAAACTGCAGGAACTTCAAACCGGCACTAGGAAACAGACTGAGAATGCAGAGAAAAAGTGTCTCCTGCAAACCGTTCCCTTGTTGCTAGATGAACGAACGTCTCGCCACTTGCTCAGTTCTGAGAGATAAGTGTGTGTGAAAGCCGTCCTTCAAATAGCTTGTTGGGAACACAAAGTTTCTTTTCAGTTGCAAAGTCCATTCCATACATATATATGGGGAGGTACAAGCTCCAACTCGGTTTTACAGTGAAAACTGCAAGAACTTCAAACCGGCACTAGGAAACAGACTGAGAAAGCAGAGTAAAAGTGTCTCCTGCAACCCGTTCCCTTGGTGCTAGATGAAACAACGTCTCTGTACTTGCTCAGTTCTGAGAGATAAGTGTGTGTGAAAGCCGTCCTTCACCTAGCTTGTTGGGAACACAAAGTTTCTTTTCAGTTGCAAACTCCATTCCATACATATATATGGGGAGGTACAAGCTCCAACTCGGTTTTACAATGAAAACTGCAGGAACTTCAAACCGGCACAACGAAACAGACTGAGAAATCAGAGAAAAAGTGTCTCCTGCAACCCGTTCCCTTGGTGCTAGATGAACGAACGTCTCTCCACTTTCTCAGTTCTGAGAGATAAGTGTGTGTGAAAGCCGTCTTCACATAGCTTGTTGGGAACACAAAGTTTCTTTTAAGTTGCAAACTCCATTCCATACATATATATGGGGAGGTACTAGCTCCAAATCGATTTTACAGTGAAAACTGCAGGAACTTCAAACCGGCACTAGGAAACAGACTGAGAAAGCAGAGTAAAAGTGTCTCCTGCAACCCGTTCCCTTGGTGCTAGATGAACGAACGTCTCTCCACTTGCTCAGTTCTGAGAGATAATTGTGTGTGTAAGCCGTCCTTCACCTAGCTTGTTGGGAACACAAAGTTTCTTTTCAGTTGCAAACACCGTTCCATACATATATATGGGGAGGTACAAGCTCCAACTCGGTTTTACAGTGAAAACTGCAGGAACTTCAAACCGGCACTAGGAAACAGACTGAGAAAGCAGAGAAAAAGTGTCTCCTGCAAACCGTTCCCTTGGTGCTAGATGAACGAACGTCTCGCCACTTGCTCAGTTCTGAGAGATAAGTGTGTGTGAAAGCCGTCCTTCACCTAGCTTGTTGGGAACACAAAGTTTCTTTTCAGTTGCAAACTCCATTCCATACTTATATATGGGGAGGTACTAGCTCCAACTCGATTTTACAGTGAAAACTGCAGGAACTTCAAAACGGCACTAGGAAACAGACTGAGAAAGCAGAGTAAAAGTGTCTCCTACAACCCGTTCCCTTTGTGCTAGATGAACGAACGTCTCTGTACATGCTCAGTTCTGAGAGATAAGTGTGTGTGAATGCCGTCCTTCACCTAGCTTGTTGGGAACACAATGTTTCTTTTCAGTTGCAATCTCCATTCCATACATATATATGGGGAGGTACAAGCTCCAACTCGGTTTTACAGGGAAAACTGCAGGAACTTCATACCGGCACTACGAAACAGACTGAGAAAGCATAGAAATAGTGTCTCCTGCAACCCGTTTCCTTGGTGCTAGATGAACGAACGTCTCTTCTCTTGCTCAGTTCTGAGAGATAAGTGTGTGTGAAAGCCGTCCTTCACCTAGCTTGTTGTGAACACAAAGTTTCTTTTCAATTGCAAACTCCATTCCATACATATATATGGGGAGGTACAAGCTCCAACTCGGTTTTACAGTGAAAACTGCAGGAACTTCAAACCGGCACTAGGAAACAGAATGAGAAAGCAGAGAAAAAGTGTCTCATGCAACCCGTTCCCTTGGTGCTAGATGAACGAACGTCTCTCCACTTGCTCAGTTCTGAGAGATATGTGTGTGTGAAAGCCGTCTTCACCTAGCTTGTAGGGAACACAAAGTTTCTTTTAAGTTGCAAACTCCATTCCATACATATATATGGGGAGGTACAAGCTCCAACTCGGTTTTAAAGTGAAAACTGCAGGAACTTCAAAGCAGCACTAGGAAACAGACTGAGAATGCAGAGTAAAAGTGTCTCCTTCAAACCGTTCCCTTGGTGCTAGATGAACGAACGTCTCTGTACATGCTCAGTTCTGAGAGATAAGTGTGTGTGAAAGCCATCCTTCACCTAGCTTGTTGGGAACACAAAGTTTCTTTTCAGTTGCAAACTCCATTCCATACATATATATGGGGAGGTACAAGCTCGAACTCGGTTTTACAGTGATAACTGCAGGAACTTCAAACAGGCACTAGGAAACACACTGAGAAACCAGAGTAAAGTTTCTCCTGCAACTCGTTCCTTTGGTGCTAGATGAACGAACGTCTCTGTACATGCTCATTTCTGAGAGATATGTGTGTGTGAAAGCCGTCCTTCAATTAGCTTGTTGGGAACACAAAGTTTCTTTTCAGTTGCAAACTCCATTCCATACATATATATGGGGAGGTACAAGCTCCAACTCGGTTTTACAGTGAAAACTGCAGGAACTTCAAACCGGCACTAATAAACAGACTGAGAAAGCAGAGTAAAAGTGTCCCCTGCAAACCGTTCCCTTGGTGCTAGACGAACGAACGTCTCTGTACATGCTCAGTTCTGAGAGATAAGTGTGTGTGAAAGCCGTCCTTCACCTAGCTTGTTGGGAACACAAAGTTTCTTTTCAGTTGCAAACTCAATTCCATATATATATGCGGATGTACAAGCTCCAACTCGGTTTTACAGTGAAAACTGCAGGAACTTCAAACCGGCACTACGAAACAGACTGAGAAAGCAGAGAAAAAGTGTCTCCTGCAAACCGTTCCCTTGGTGCTAGATGAACGAACGTCTCGCCACTTGCTCAGTTCTGAGAGATAAGTGTGTGTGAAAGCCGTACTTCAACTAACTTGTTGGGAACACAAAGTTTCTTTTCTGTTGCAAACTCCATTCCATACATATATATGGGGAGGTACTAGCTCCAACTCGGTTTTACAGTGAAAACTGCAGGAACTTCAAACCGGCACTACGAAACAGACTGAGAAAGCAGATTAAAAGTGTCTCCTACAACCCGTTCCCTTGGTGCTAGATGAAACAACGTCTCTGTACTTGCTCAGTTCTGAGAGATAAGTGTGTGTGAAAGCCGTACTTCACCTAGCTTGTTGGGAACACAAAGTTTCTTTTCAGTTGCAAACTCAATTCCATATATATATGCGGAGGTACAAGCTCCAACTCGGTTTTACAGTGAAAACTGCAGGAACTTCAAACCGGCACTACGAAACAGACTGAGAAAGCAGAGAAAAAGTGTCTCCTGCAAACCGTTCCCTTGGTGCTAGATGAACGAACGTCTCGCCACTTGCTCAGTTCTGAGAGATAAGTGTGAGTGAAAGCCGTCCTTCACCTAGCTTGTTGGGAACACAAAGTTTCTTTTCTGTTGCAAACTCCATTCCATACATATATATGGGGAGGTACTAGCTCCAACTCGGTTTTACAGTGAAAACTGCTGGAACTTCAAACCGGAACTAGGAAACCGACTGAGAAAGCAGAGAAAAAGTGTCTCCTGCAACCCGTTCCCTTGGTGCTAGATGAACGAACGTCTCTCCACTTTCTCAGTTCTGAGAGATAAGTGTGTGTGAAAGCCGTCTTCACCTAGCTTGTTGGGAACACAAAGTTTCTTTTCAGTTGCAAACTCCATTCCATACATATATATGGGGAGGTACTAGCTCCAACTCGGTTTTACAGTGAAAATTGCAGGAACTTCAAATCGGCACTAGGAAACAGACTGAGAAATCAGAGAAAAGTGTCTCCTGCAAACCGTTCCCTTGGTGCTAGATGAACGAACGTCTCGCCACTTGCTCAGTTCTGAGAGATAAGTGTGTGTGAAAGCCGAACTTCACCTAGCTTGTTGGGAACACAAAGTTACTTTTCAGTTGCAAACTCCCTTCCATACATATATATGGGGAGGTACTAGCTCCAACTCGGTTTTACAGTGAAAACTGCAGGAACTTCAAACCGGCACTAGGAAACAGACTGAGAAAGCAGAGTAAAAGTGTCTCCTGCAACCCGTTCCCTTGGTGCTAGATGAACGAACGTCTCGCCACTTGCTCAGTTCTGAGAGATAAGTGTGTGTGAAATCCGTCCTTCAACTAGCTTGTTGGGAACACAAAGTTTCTTTTCAGTTGCAAACACCGTTCCATACATATATATGGGGAGTTACAAGCTCCAAATCGGTTTTACAGTGAAAACTGCAGGAACTTCAAACCGGCACTAGGAAACAGACTGAGAAAGCAGAGAATAAGTGTCTCCTGCAACCCGTTCCCTTGGTGCTAGATGAACGAACGTCTTTCCACTTGCTCAGTTCTGAGAGATAATTGTGTGTGTAAGCCGTCCTTCACCTAGCTTGTTGGGAACACAAAGTTTCTTTTCAGTTGCAAACACCGTTCCATACATATATATGGGGAGGTACAAGCTCCAACTCGGTTTTACAGTGAAAACTGCAGGAACTTCAAACCGGCACTAGGAAACAGACTGAGAAAGCAGAGAAAAACTGTCTCCTGCAACCCGTTCCCTTGGTGCTAGATGAACGAACGTCTCTCCACTTGCTCAGTTCTGAGAGATAAGTGTGTGTGAAAGCCGTCCTTCACCTAGCTTGTTGGGAACACAAAGTTTCTTTTCAGTTGCAAACTCCATTCCATACATATATATGGGGAGGTACAAGCTCCAACTCGGTTTTACAGTGAAAACTGCAGGAACTTCAAACCGGCACTAGGAAACAGACTGAGAAAGCAGAGTAAAAGTGTCTCCTGCAACCCGTTCCCTTGGTGCTAGACGAACGAACGTCTCTGTACATGCTCAGTTCTGAGAGATAAGTGTGTGTGAAAGCCGTCCTTCACCTAGCTTGTTGGGAACGCAAACTTTCTTTCCAGTTTCAAACCCCAATCCATGCATTTATATGGGGAGGTACTAGCTCCAACACGGTTTGACAGTGAAAACTGCAGGAACTTCTAACCGGCACTAGGAAACAGACTGAGAAACCAGAGTAAAGTTTCTCCTGCAACTCGGTCCTTGGTGCTAGATGAACGAACGTCTCTCCACTTGCTCAGTTCTGAGAGATAAGTGTGTGTGAAAGCCGTCCTTCACCTACCTTGTTGGGAACACAAAGTTTCTTTTCAGTTGCAAACACCGTTCCATACATATATATGGGGAGGTACAAGCTCCAACTCGGTTTTACAGTGAAAACTGCAGGAACTTCAAACCGGCACTAGGAAACAGACTGAGAAAGCAGAGAAAAAGTTTCTCCTGCAACCCGTTCACTTGGTGCTAGATGAACGAACGTCTCTCCACTTGCTCAGTTCTGAGAGATAAGTGTGTGTGAAAGCCGTCCTTCACTTAGCTTGTTGGGAACACAAAGTTTCTTTCAGTTGCAAACTCCATTCCATACATATATATGGGGAGGTTCAAGCTCCAAATCGGTTTTACAGTGAAAACTGCAGGAACTTCAAACCGGCACTAGGAAACAGACTGAGAAAGCAGAGAAAAAGTGTCTCCTGCAACCCGTTCCCTTGGTGCTAGATGAACGAAAGTCTCTCCACTTGCTCAGTTCTGAGAGATAAGTGTGTGTGAAAGCCGTCCTTCACCTAGCTTGTTGGGAACACAAAGTTTCTTTTCAGTTGCAAACTCCATTCCATACATATATATGGGGAGTTACTAGCTCCAACTCGGTTTTACAGTGAAAACTGAAGGATCTTTAAACCGGCACTAGGAAACAGACTGAGAAAGCAGAGAAAAAGTGTCTCCTGCAAACCGTTCCCTTGGTGCTAGATGAACGAACGTCTCTCCACTTGCTCAGTTCTGAGAGATATGTGTGTGTGAAAGCGGTCCTTCACCTAGCTTGTTGGGAACACAAAGTTTCTTTTCAGTTGCAAACTCAATTCCATAAATATATATGCGGAGGTACAAGCTCCAACTCGGTTTTACAGTGAAAACTGGAGGAACATCAAACCGGCACTAGGAAACAGACTGAGAAAGCAGAGAAAAAGTGTTTCCTACATCCCGTTCCCTCGGTGCTAGATGAAAGAACGTCTCTGTACCTGCTCAGTTCTGAGAGATAAGTGTGTGTGAAAGCCGTCCTTCACCTAGCTTGTTGGGAACACAAAGTTTCTTTTAAGTTGCAAACTCCATTCCATACATATATATGTTGAGGTACTAGCTCCAACTCGGTTTTACAGTGAAAACTGCTGGAACTTCAAACCGGCACTAGGAAACAGACTGAAAAGCAGAGAAAAATTGTCTCCTGCAACCCGTTCCCTTGGTGCTAGATGAACGAACGTCTCTTCACTTGCTCAGTTCTGAGAGATAAGTGTGTGTGAAAGCAGTCCTTCACCTAGCTTGTTGGGAACACAAAGTGTCTTTTCACTTGCAAACTCCATTCCATACATATATATGGGGAGATACTAGCTCCAACTCGGTTTCACAGTGAAAACTGCAGAAACTTCAAACCGACACTAGGAAACAGACTGAGAATGCAGAGAAAAAGTGTCTCCTGCATCCCGTTCCCTCGGTGCTAGATGAACGAACGTCTCAGTACCTGCTCAGTTCTGAGAGATAAGTGTGTGTGAAAGCCGTCCTTCACCTAGCTTGTTGGGAACACAAAGTTTCTTTTCAGTTGCAAACTCCATTCCATACATATATATGGGGAGGTACTAGCTCCAAATCGGTTTACAGTGAAAACTGCAGGAACTTCAAACCGGCACTAGGAAACAGACTGAGAAAGCAGAGTAAAAGTGTGTCCTACAACCCGTTCCCTTGGTGCTAGATGAAACAACGTCTCTGTACTTGCTCAGTTCTGAGAGATAAGTGTGTGGGAAAGCCATCCTTCACCTAGCTTGTTGGGAACACAAAGTTTCTTTTCAGTTGCAAACTCCATTCCATACTTATATATGGGGAGGTACTAGGTCCAAATTGGATTTACAGTGTAAACTGCAGGAACTTCAAACCGGCACTAAGAAACAGACTGAGAAAGCAGAGAAAAATTGTCTCCTACAACCCGTTCCCTTGGTGCTAGATGAACGAACGTCTTTGTACATGCTCAGTTCTGAGAGATAAGTGTGTGTGAAAGCCGTCCTTCACCTAGATTGTTGGGAACACAAAGTTTCTTTTCAATTGCAAACTCCATTCCATACATATATATGGGGAGGTACAAGCTCCAACTCGGTTTTACAGTGAAAACTGCAGGAATTTCAAACCGGCACTACGAAACAGTCTGAGAAAGCAGAGAAAAATTGTCTCCTGCAACCCGTTCCCTTGGTACTAGATGAACGAACCTCTCTCCACTTGCTCAGTCCTGATAGATATGTGTGTGTGAAAGCCGTCCTTCACCTAGCTTGTTGGGAACACAAAGTTTCTTTTCAGTTGCAAACTCCATTCCATACATATATATGGGGAGTTACTAGCTCCAACTCGGTTTTACAGTCAAAACTGCAGGAACTTCAAACCGGCACTACGAAACAGAGTGAGAAAGCAGAGAAAAGTGTCTCCTGCAAACGGTTCCCTTGGTGCTAGATGAAAGAACGTCTCTCCTCTTGCTCAGTTCTGAGAGATAAGTGTGTGTGTAAGCCGTCCTTCACCTAGCTTGTTGGGAACACAAAGTTTCTTTTCAGTTGCAAACTCAATTCCATATATATATGCGGAGGTACAAGTTCCAACTCGGTTTTACAGTGAAAACTGCAGGAACTTCAAACCGGCACTAGGAAACAGACTGAGAAAGCAGAGAATTAGTGTCTCCTGCAAACCGTTCCCTTGGTGCTAGGTGAACGAACGTCTCGCCACTTGCTCAGTTCTGAGAGATAAGTGTGTGTGAAAGCCGTCCTTCACCTAGCTTGTTGGGAACACAAAGTTTCTTTTCAGTTGCAAACTCAATTCCATATATATATGCGGAGGTACAAGCTCCAATTCGGTTTTACAGTGAAAACAGCAGGAACTTCAAACCGGCACTAGGAAACAGACTGAGAAAGCAGAGAAAAAGTGTCTCCTGCAAACCGTTCCTTTGGTGCTAGATGAACGAACGTCTCGCCACTTGCTCAGTTCTGAGAGATAAGTGTTTGTGAATGCCGTCCTTCACCTAGCTTGTTGGGAACACAAAGTTTCTTTTCAGTTCCAAACACCATTCCATACATATATATGGGGAGGTACTAGCTCCAACTCTGTTTTACAGTGAAAACTGCAGGAACTTCAAACCGGCACTACGAAACAGACTGAGAAAGCAGAGAAAAGTGTCTCCTGCAACCCGTTCCCTTGGTGCTAGATGAACGAAAGTTTCTCCACTTGCTCAGTTCTGAGAGATAAGTGTGTGTGTAAGCCGTCCTTCACCTAGCTTGTTGGGAACACAAAGTTTCTTTTCAGTTGCAAACTCAATTCCATATATATATGCGGAGGTACAAGCTCCAACTCGGTTTTACAGTGAAAACTGCAGGAACTTCAAACCGGCACTAGGAAACAGACTGAGAAAGCAGAGAAAAAGTGTCTCCTGCAAACCGTTCCCTTGGTGCTAGATGATACAACGTCTCTGTACTTGCTCAGTTCTGAGAGATAAGTGTGTGTGAAAGCCGTCCTTCACCTAGCTTGTTGGGAACACAAAGTTTCTTTTCAGTTGCAAACTCAATTCCTTATATATATGCGGAGGTACAAGCTGCAACTCGGTTTTACAGTGAAAACTGCAGGAACTTCAAACCGGCACTAGGAAACAGACTGAAAAAGCAGAGTAAATGTGTCTCCTACAACCCGTTCCCTTGGTGCTAGATGAAACAACGTCTCTGTACTTGCTCAGTTCTGATTGATAAGTTTGTGTGAAAGCCGCCATTCACCTAGCTTGTTGGGAACACAAAGTTTCTTTTCAGTTGCAAACTCCATTCCATACATATATATGGGGAGGTACTAGATCCAACTCGGTTTTACAGTGAAAACTGCAGGAACTTCAAACCGGCACTAGGAAACAGACTGAGAAGGAGAATAAAAGTGTCTCCTACATCCCGTTCCCTTGGTGCTAGATGAACGAACGTCTCTGTACATGCTCAGTTCTGAGAGATAAGTGTGTGCAAATGCCGTCCTTCACCTAGCTTGTTGGGAACACAAAGTCTCTTTTCAGTTGCAAACTCCATTCCATAAATATATATGGGGAGGTACTAGCTCCAACTCGGTTTTACAGTGAAAACTGCAGGAACTTCAAACCGGCACTAGGAAACAGACTGAGAAAGCAGAGTAAAAGTGTCTCCTACAACCCGTTCCCTTGGTGCTAGATGAAACAACGTCTCTGTACTTGCTCAGTTCTGAGAGATAAGTGTGTGTGAAAGCTGTCCTTCACCTAGCTTGTTGGGAACACAAAGTTTCTTTTCAGTTGCAAACACCGTTCCATACATATATATGGGGAGGTACAAGCTCCAAATCGGTTTTACATTGAAAACTGCAGGAACTTCAAACCGGCCCTAGGAAACAGACTGAGAAAGCAGAGAAAAAGTGTCTCCTGCAACCCGTTCCCTTGGTGCTAGATGAACGAACGTCTCTCCACTTGCTCAGTTCTGAGAGATAATTGTGTGTGTAAGCCGTCCTTCACCTAGCTTGTTGGGAGCACAAAGTCTCTTTTCAGTTGCAAACTCCATTCCATACATATATATGGGGAGGTACAAGCTCCAACTCGGTTTTACAGTGAAAACTGCAGGAACTTCAAACCGGCACTACGAAACAGACTGAGAAAGCAGAGAAAAAGTGCTTCCTGCAAACCGTTCCCTTGGTGCTAGGTGAACGAACGTCTCGCCACTTGCTCAGTTCTGAGAGATAAGTGTGTGTGAAAGCCGTCCTTCAACTAGCTTGTTGGGAACACAAAGTTTCTTTTCAGTTGCAAACTCCATTCCATACATATATATGGGGAGGTACTAGCTCCAACTCGGTTTTACAGTGAAAACTGCAGGAACTTCAAACCGGCACTAGGAAACAGACTGAGAAAGCAGAGTAAAAGTGTCTCCTACAACCCGTTCCCTTGGTGCTAGATGAAACAACGTCTCTGTACTTGCTCAGTTCTGAGAGATAAGTGTGTGTGAAAGCCGTCCTTCACCTAGCTTGTTGGGAACACAAAGTTTCTTTTCAGTTGCAAACTCCATTCCATACATATATATGGGGAGGTACAAGCTCCAACTCGGTTTTACAGTGAAAACTGCAGGAATTTCAAACCGGCACTAGGAAACAGACTGAAAAAGCAGAGTAAATGTGTCTCCTACAACCCGTTCCCTTGGTGCTAGATGAAACAACGTCTCTGTACTTGCTCAGTTCTGAGAGATAAGTGTGTGTGAAAGCTGTCCTTCACATAGCTTGTTGGGAACACAAAGTTTCTTTTCAGTTGCAAACACCGTTCCATACATATATATGGGGAGGTACAAGCTCCAAATCGGTTTTACAGTGAAAACTGCAGGAACTTCAAACCGGCACTAGGAAACAGACTGAGAAAGCAGAGAAAAAGTGTCTCCTGCAACCCGTTCCCTTGGTGCTAGATGAACGAACGTCTCTCCACTTGCTAAGTTCTGAGAGATAATTGTGTGTGTAAGCCGTCCTTCACCTAGCTTGTTGGGAACACAAAGTTTCTTTTCAGTTGCAAACACCGTTCCATACATATATATGGGGAGGTACAAGCTCCAACTCGGTTTTACAGTGAAAACTGCAGGAACTTCAAACCGGCACTACGAAACAGACTGAGAAAGCAGAGAAAATGTGTCTCCTGCAAACCGATCCCTTGGTGCTAGGTGAACGAACGTCTCGCCACTTGCTCAGTTCTGAGAGATAAGTGTGTGTGAAAGCCGTCCTTCAACTAGCTTGTTGGGAACACAAAGTTTCTTTTCAGTTGCAAACTCCATTCCATACATATATATGGGGAGGTACAAGCTCCAACTCGGTTTTACAGTGAAAACTGCAGGAACTTCAAACCGGCACTAGGAAACAGACTGAGAAAGCAGAGTAAAAGTGTCTCCTACAACCCGTTCCATTGGTGCTAGATGAAACAACGTCTCTGTACTTGCTCAGTTCTGAGTGATAAGTGTGTGTGAAAGCCGTCCTTCACCTAGCTTGTTGGGAACACAAAGTTTCTTTTCAGTTGCAAACTCAATTCCATATATATATGCGGAGGTACAAGCTCCAACTCGGTTTTACAGTGAAAACTGCAGGAACTTCAAACCGGCACTAGGAAACAGACTGAGAAAACAGAGAAAAAGTGCCTCCTGCAAACCGTTCCCTTGGTGCTAGATGAACGAACGTCTCGCCACTTGCTCAGTTCTGAGAGATAAGTGTGTGTGAAAGCCGTCCTTCACCTAGCTTGTTGGGAACACAAAGTTTCTTTTCAGTTGCAAACTCCATTCCATACATATATATGGGTAGGTACTAGCTCCAACTCGGTTTTACAGTGAAAACTGCAGGAACTTCAAACCGGCACTAGGAAACAGACTGAGAAAGCAGAGTAAAAGTGTCTCCTACAACCCGTTCCCTTGGTGCTACATGAAACAACGTCTCTGTACTTGCTCAGTTCTGAGAGATAAGTGTGTGTGAAAGCCGTCCTTCACCTAGCTTGTTGGGAACACAAAGTTTCTT
Source organism: Camelus dromedarius (assembly GCF_036321535.1). Taxonomy (NCBI): domain Eukaryota; kingdom Metazoa; phylum Chordata; class Mammalia; order Artiodactyla; family Camelidae; genus Camelus; species Camelus dromedarius. The sequence continues at coordinate 33,283,274 of NC_087458.1, read as the reverse complement.
TTCAGTTGCAAACTCAATTCCATCTATATATATGCGGAGGTACAAGCTCCAACTAGGTTTTACAGTGAAAACTGCAGGAACTTCAAACCGGCACTAGGAAACAGACTGAGAAAGCAGAGAAAAAGTGTCTCCTGCAAACCGTTCCCTTGGTGCTAGATGAACGCACGTCTCGCCACTTGCTCAGTTCTGAGAGATAAGTGTGTGTGAAAGCCGTCCTTCACCTAGCTTGTTGGGAACACAAAGTTTCTTTTCAGTTGCAAACTCCATTCCATATATATATATGGGGAGGTACTAGCTCCAACTCGGTTTGACAGTTAAAACTGCAGGAACTTCAAACCGGCACTAGGAAACAGACTGAGAAAAGAGATTAAAAGTGTCTCATACAACCCGTTCCCTTGGTGCTAGATGAAACAACGTCTCTGTACGTGCTCAGTTCTGAGAGATAAGTGTGTGTGAAAGCCGTCCTTCACCTAGCTTTTTGGGAACACAAAGTTTCTTTTCAGTTGCAAACTCAATTCCATATATATATGCGGAGGTACAAGCTCCAACTCGGTTTTACAGTGAAAACTGCAGGAACTTCAAACCGGCACTAGGAAACAGACTGAGAAAGCAGAGAAAAAGTGCCTCCTGCAAACCGTTCCCTTGGTTCTAGATGAACGAACGTCTCGCCACTTGCTCAGTTTTGAGAGATTATTGTGTGTGAAAGCCGTACTTCACCTAGCTTGTTGGGAACACAAAGTTTCTTTTCAGTTGCAAACTCCATTCCATACATATATATGGGGAGGTACTAGCTCGAACTCGGAATGACAGTGAAAACTGCAGGAACTTCAAACCGGCACTAGGAAACAGACTGAGAAAGCAGAGTAAAAGTGTCTCCTACAACCCGTTCCCTTGGTGCTAGATGAAACAACGTCTCTGTACTTGCTCAGTTCTGAGAGATAAGTGTGTGTGAAATCCGTCCTTCAACTAGCTTGTTGGGAACACAAAGTTTCTTTTCAGTTGCAAACACCGTTCCATACATATATATGGGGAGGTACAAGCTCCAAATCGGTTTTACAGTGAAAACTGCAGGAACTTCAAACCGGCACTAGGAAACAGACTGAGAAAGCAGAGTAAAAGTGTCTCCTACAACCCGTTCCCTTGGTGCTAGATGAAACAACGTCTCTGTACTTGCTCAGTTCTGAGAGATAAGTGTGTGTGAAAGCCGTCCTTCACCTAGCTTGTTGGGAACACAAAGTTTCTTTTCAGTTGCAAACTCAATTCCATATATATATGCGGAGGTACAAGCTCCAACTAGGTTTTACAGTGAAAACTGCAGGAACTTCAAACCGGCACTAGGAAACAGACTGAGAAAGCAGAGAAAAAGTGTCTCCTGCAAACCGTTCCCTTGGTGCTAGATGAACGCACGTCTCGCCACTTGCTCAGTTCTGAGAGATAAGTGTGTGTGAAAGCCGTCCTTCACCTAGCTTGTTGGGAACACAAAGTTTCTTTTCAGTTGCAAACTCCATTCCATATATATATATGGGGAGGTACTAGCTCCAACTCGGTTTGACAGTTAAAACTGCAGGAACTTCAAACCGGCACTAGGAAACAGACTGAGAATGGAGATTAAAAGTGTCTCATACAACCCGTTCCTTTGGTGCTAGATGAAACAACGTCTCTGTACGTGCTCAGTTCTGAGAGATAAGTGTGTGTGAAAGCCGTCCTTCACCTAGCTTTTTGGGAACACAAAGTTTCTTTTCAGTTGCAAACTCAATTCCATATATATATGCGGAGGTACAAGCTCCAACTCGGTTTTACAGTGAAAACTGCAGGAACTTCAAACCGGCACTAGGAAACAGACTGAGAAAGCAGAGAAAAAGTGCCTCCTGCAAACCGTTCCCTTGGTTCTAGATGAACGAACGTCTCGCCACTTGCTCAGTTTTGAGAGATAATTGTGTGTGAAAGCCGTACTTCACCTAGCTTGTTGGGAACACAAAGTTTCTTTTCAGTTGCAAACTCCATTCCATACATATATATGGGGAGGTACTAGCTCGAACTCGGAATTACAGTGAAAACTGCAGGAACTTCCAACCGGCACTAGGAAACAGACTGAGAAAGCAGAGTAAAAGTGTCTCCTACAACCCGTTCCCTTGGTGCTAGATGAAACAACGTCTCTGTACTTGCTCAGTTCTGAGAGATAAGTGTGTGTGAAATCCGTCCTTCAACTAGCTTGTTGGGAACACAAAGTTTCTTTTCAGTTGCAAACACCGTTCCATACATATATATGGGGAGGTACAAGCTCCAAATCGGTTTTACAGTGAAAACTGCAGGAACTTCAAACCGGCACTAGGAAACAGACAGATAAAGCTGAGAAAAAGTGTCTCCTGCAACCCGTTCCCTTGGTGCTAGATGAACGAACGTCTCTCCACTTGCTCAGTTCTGAGAGATAATTGTGTGTGTAAGCCGTCCTTCACCTAGCTTGTTGGGAACACAAAGTTTCTTTTCAGTTGCAAACACCGTTCCATACATATATATGGGGAGGTACAAGCTCCAACTCGGTTTTACAGTGAAAACTGCAGGAACTTCAAACCGGCACTACGAAACAGACTGAGAAAGCAGAGAAAATGTGTCTCCTGCAAACCGTTCCCTTGGTGCTAGGTGAACGAACGTCTCGCCACTTGCTCAGTTCTGAGAGATAAGTGTGTGTGAAAGCCGTCCTTCAACTAGCTTGTTGGGAACACAAAGTTTCTTTTCAGTTGCAAACTCCATTCCATACATATATATGGGGAGGTACTAGCTCCAACTCGGTTTTACAGTGAAAACTGCAGGAACTTCAAACCGGCACTAGGAAACAGACTGAGAAAGCAGAGTAAAAGTGTCTCCTACAACCCGTTCCATTGGTGCTAGATGAAACAACGTCTCTGTACTTGCTGAGTTCTGAGTGATAAGTGTGTGTGAAAGCCGTCCTTCACCTAGCTTGTTGGGAACACAAAGTTTCTTTTCAGTTGCAAACTCAATTCCATATATATATGCGGAGGTACAAGCTCCAACTCGGTTTTACAGTGAAAACTGCAGGAACTTCAAATCGGCACTAGGAAAAAGACTGAGAAAGCAGAGAAAAAGTGCCTCCTGCAAACGGTTCCCTTGGTGCTAGATGAACGAACGTCTCGCCACTTGCTCAGTTCTGAGAGATAAGTGTGTGTGAAAGTCGTCCTTCACCTAGCTTGTTGGGAACACAAAGTTTCTTTTCAGTTGCAAACACCATTCCATACATATATATGGGGAGGTACAAGCTCCAACTCGGTTTTACAGTGAAAACTGCAGGAACTTCAAACCGGCACTAGGAAACAGACTGAGAAAGCAGAGTAAAAGTGTCTCCTACAACCCGTTCCCTTGGTGCTAGATGAACGAACGTCTCTGTACATGCTCAGTTATGAGAGATAAGTGTGTGTGAATGCCGTCCTTCACCTAGCTTGTTGGGAACACAAAGTTTCTTTTCAGTTGCAAACTCCATTCCATACATATATATGGGGAGGTACAAGCTCCAACTCGGTTTTACAGTGAAAACTGCAGGAACTTCAAACCGGCACTACGAAACAGACTGAGAAAGCAGAGAAAAAGTGTCTCCTGCAAACCGTTCCCTTGGTGCTAGATGAACGAACGTCTCTTCACTTGCTCAGTTCTGAGAGATAAGTGTGTGTGAAAGCAGTCCTTCACCTAGCTTGTTGGGAACACAAAGTGTCTTTTCACTTGCAAACTCCATTCCATACATATATATGGGGAGATACTAGCTCCAACTCGGTTTCACAGTGAAAACTGCAGAAACTTCAAACCGGCACTAGGAAACAGACTGAGAATGCAGAGAAAAAGTGTCTCCTGCATCCCGTTCCCTCGGTGCTAGATGAACGAACGTCTCAGTACCTGCTCAGTTCTGAGAGATAAGTGTGTGTGAAAGCCGTCCTTCACCTAGCTTGTTGGGAACACAAAGTTTCTTTTCAGTTGCAAACTCCATTCCATACATATATATGGGGAGGTACTAGCTCCAAATCGGTTTACAGTGAAAACTGCAGGAACTTCAAACCGGCACTAGGAAACAGACTGAGAAAGCAGAGTAAAAGTGTGTCCTACAACCCGTTCCCTTGGTGCTAGATGAAACAACGTCTCTGTACTTGCTCAGTTCTGAGAGATAAGTGTGTGGGAAAGCCATCCTTCACCTAGCTTGTTGGGAACACAAAGTTTCTTTTCAGTTGCAAACTCCATTCCATACTTATATATGGGGAGGTACTAGCTCCAAATTGGATTTACAGTGTAAACTGCAGGAACTTCAAACCGGCACTAAGAAACAGACTGAGAAAGCAGAGAAAAATTGTCTCCTGCAACCCGTTCCCTTGGTACTAGATGAACGAACCTCTCTCCACTTGCTCAGTCCTGATAGATATGTGTGTGTGAAAGCCGTCCTTCACCTAGCTTGTTGGGAACACAAAGTTTCTTTTCAGTTGCAAACTCCATTCCATACATATATATGGGGAGTTACTAGCTCCAACTCGGTTTTACAGTCAAAACTGCAGGAACTTCAAACCGGCACTACGAAACAGAGTGAGAAAGCAGAGAAAAGTGTCTCCTGCAAACGGTTCCCTTGGTGCTAGATGAAAGAACGTCTCTCCTCTTGCTCAGTTCTGAGAGATAAGTGTGTGTGTAAGCCGTCCTTCACCTAGCTTGTTGGGAACACAAAGTTTCTTTTCAGTTGCAAACTCAATTCCATATATATATGCGGAGGTACAAGCTCCAACTCGGTTTTACAGTGAAAACTGCAGGAACTTCAAACCGGCACTAGGAAACAGACTGAGAAAGCAGAGAATTAGTGTCTCCTGCAAACCGTTCCCTTGGTGCTAGGTGAACGAACGTCTCGCCACTTGCTCAGTTCTGAGAGATAAGTGTGTGTGAAAGCCGTCCTTCACCTAGCTTGTTGGGAACACAAAGTTTCTTTTCAGTTGCAAACTCAATTCCATATATATATGCGGAGGTACAAGCTCCAATTCGGTTTTACAGTGAAAACAGCAGGAACTTCAAACCGGCACTAGGAAACAGACTGAGAAAGCAGAGAAAAAGTGTCTCCTGCAAACCGTTCCTTTGGTGCTAGATGAACGAACGTCTCGCCACTTGCTCAGTTCTGAGAGATAAGTGTGTGTGAATGCCGTCCTTCACCTAGCTTGTTGGGAACACAAAGTTTCTTTTCAGTTCCAAACACCATTCCATACATATATATGGGGAGGTACTAGCTCCAACTCTGTTTTACAGTGAAAACTGCAGGAACTTCAAACCGGCACTACGAAACAGACTGAGAAAGCAGAGAAAAGTGTCTCCTGCAACCCGTTCCCTTGGTGCTAGATGAACGAAAGTTTCTCCACTTGCTCAGTTCTGAGAGATAAGTGTGTGTGTAAGCCGTCCTTCACCTAGCTGGTTGGGAACACAAAGTTTCTTTTCAGTTGCAAACTCAATTCCATATATATATGCGGAGGTACAAGCTCCAACTCGGTTTTACAGTGAAAACTGCAGGAACTTCAAACCGGCACTAGGAAACAGACTGAGAAAGCAGAGAAAAAGTGTCTCCTGCAAACCGTTCCCTTGGTGCTAGATGATACAACGTCTCTGTACTTGCTCAGTTCTGAGAGATAAGTGTGTGTGAAAGCCGTCCTTCACCTAGCTTGTTGGGAACACAAAGTTTCTTTTCAGTTGCAAACTCAATTCCTTATATATATGCGGAGGTACAAGCTGCAACTCGGTTTTACAGTGAAAACTGCAGGAACTTCAAACCGGCACTAGGAAACAGACTGAAAAAGCAGAGTAAATGTGTCTCCTACAACCCGTTCCCTTGGTGCTAGATGAAACAACGTCTCTGTACTTGCTCAGTTCTGATTGATAAGTTTGTGTGAAAGCCGCCATTCACCTAGCTTGTTGGGAACACAAAGTTTCTTTTCAGTTGCAAACTCCATTCCATACATATATATGGGGAGGTACTAGATCCAACTCGGTTTTACAGTGAAAACTGCAGGAACTTCAAACCGGCACTAGGAAACAGACTGAGAAGGAGAATAAAAGTGTCTCCTACATCCCGTTCCCTTGGTGCTAGATGAACGAACGTCTCTGTACATGCTCAGTTCTGAGAGATAAGTGTGTGCAAATGCCGTCCTTCACCTAGCTTGTTGGGAACACAAAGTCTCTTTTCAGTTGCAAACTCCATTCCATAAATATATATGGGGAGGTACTAGCTCCAACTCGGTTTTACAGTGAAAACTGCAGGAACTTCAAACCGGCACTAGGAAACAGACTGAGAAAGCAGAGTAAAAGTGTCTCCTACAACCCGTTCCCTTGGTGCTAGATGAAACAACGTCTCTGTACTTGCTCAGTTCTGAGAGATAAGTGTGTGTGAAAGCTGTCCTTCACCTAGCTTGTTGGGAACACAAAGTTTCTTTTCAGTTGCAAACACCGTTCCATACATATATATGGGGAGGTACAAGCTCCAAATCGGTTTTACATTGAAAACTGCAGGAACTTCAAACCGGCCCTAGGAAACAGACTGAGAAAGCAGAGAAAAAGTGTCTCCTGCAACCCGTTCCCTTGGTGCTAGATGAACGAACGTCTCTCCACTTGCTCAGTTCTGAGAGATAATTGTGTGTGTAAGCCGTCCTTCACCTAGCTTGTTGGGAACACAAAGTTTCTTTTCAGTTGCAAACACCGTTCCATACATATATATGGGGAGGTACAAGCTCCAACTCGGTTTTACAGTGAAAACTGCAGGAACTTCAAACCGGCACTACGAAACATACTGAGAAAGCAGAGAAAATGTGTCTCCTGCAAACCGATCCCTTGGTGCTAGGTGAACGAACGTCTCGCCACTTGCTCAGTTCTGAGAGATAAGTGTGTGTGAAAGCCGTCCTTCAACTAGCTTGTTGGGAACACAAAGTTTCTTTTCAGTTGCAAACTCCATTCCATACATATATATGGGGAGGTACTAGCTCCAACTCGGTTTTAGAGTGAAAACTGCAGGAACTTCAAACCGGCACTAGGAAACAGACTGAGAAAGCAGAGTAAACGTGTCTCCTACAACCCGTTCCATTGGTGCTAGATGAAACAACGTCTCTGTACTTGCTCAGTTCTGAGTGATAAGTGTGTGTGAAAGCCGTCCTTCACCTAGCTTGTTGGGAACACTAAGTTTCTTTTCAGTTGCAAACTCAATTCCATATATATATGCGGAGGTACAAGCTCCAACTCGGTTTTACAGTGAAAACTGCAGGAACTTCAAACCGGCACTAGGAAACAGACTGAGAAAGCAGAGAAAAAGTGCCTCCTGCAAACCGTTCCCTTGGTGCTAGATGAACGAACGTCTCGCCACTTGCTCAGTTCTGAGAGATAAGTGTGTGTGAAAGCCGTCCTTCACCTAGCTTGTTGGGAACACAAAGTTTCTTTTCAGTTGCAAACTCCATTCCATACATATATATGGGTAGGTACTTGCTCCAACTCGGTTTGACAGTGAAAACTGCAGGAACTTCAAACCGGCACTAGGAAACAGACTGAGAAAGCAGAGTAAAAGTGTCTTCTACAACCCGTTCCCTTGGTGCTACATGAAACAACGTCTCTGTACTTGCTCAGTTCTGAGAGATAATTGTGTGTGAAATCCGTCCTTCAAATAGCTTGTTATGAACACAAAGTTTCTTTTCAGTTGCAAACACCGTTCCATACATATATATGGGGAGGTACAAGCTCCAAATCGGTTTTACAGTGAAAACTGCAGGAACTTCAAACCGGCACTAGGAAACAGTCTGAGAAAGCAGAGAAAAAGTGTCTCCTGCAACCCGTTCCCTTGGTGCTAGATGAACGAACGTCTCTCCACTTGCTCAGTTCTGAGAGATAATTGTGTGTGTAAGCCGTCCTTCACCTAGCTTGTTGGGAGCACAAAGTCTCTTTTCAGTTGCAAACTCCATTCCATACATATATATGGGGAGGTACAAGCTCCAACTCGGTTTTACAGTGAAAACTGCAGGAACTTCAAACCGGCACTACGAAACAGACTGAGAAAGCAGAGAAAAAGTGCTTCCTGCAAACCGTTCCCTTGGTGCTAGGTGAACGAACGTCTCGCCACTTGCTCAGTTCTGAGAGATAAGTGTGTGTGAAAGCCGTCCTTCAACTAGCTTGTTGGGAACACAAAGTTTCTTTTCAGTTGCAAACTCCATTCCATACATATATATGGGGAGGTACTAGCTCCAACTCGGTTTTACAGTGAAAACTGCAGGAACTTCAAACCGGCACTAGGAAACAGACTGAGAAAGCAGAGTAAAAGTGTCTCCTACAACCCGTTCCCTTGGTGCTAGATGAAACAACGTCTCTGTACTTGCTCAGTTCTGAGAGATAAGTGTGTGTGAAAGCCGTCCTTCACCTAGCTTGTTGGGAACACAAAGTTTCTTTTCAGTTGCAAACTCCATTCCATACATATATATGGGGAGGTACAAGCTCCAACTCGGTTTTACAGTGAAAACTGCAGGAACTTCAAACCGGCACTAGGAAACAGACTGAAAAAGCAGAGTAAATGTGTCTCCTACAACCCGTTCCCTTGGTGCTAGATGAAACAACGTCTCTGTACTTGCTCAGTTCTGAGAGATAAGTGTGTGTGAAAGCTGTCCTTCACATAGCTTGTTGGGAACACAAAGTTTCTTTTCAGTTGCAAACACCGTTCCATACATATATATGGGGAGGTACAAGCTCCAAATCGGTTTTACAGTGAAAACTGCAGGAACTTCAAACCGGCACTAGGAAACAGACTGAGAAAGCAGAGAAAAAGTGTCTCCTGCAACCCGTTCCCTTGGTGCTAGATGAACGAACGTCTCTCCACTTGCTAAGTTCTGAGAGATAATTGTGTGTGTAAGCCGTCCTTCACCTAGCTTGTTGGGAACACAAAGTTTCTTTTCAGTTGCAAACACCGTTCCATACATATATATGGGGAGGTACAAGCTCCAACTCGGTTTTACAGTGAAAACTGCAGGAACTTCAAACCGGCACTACGAAACAGACTGAGAAAGCAGAGAAAATGTGTCTCCTGCAAACCGATCCCTTGGTGCTAGGTGAACGAACGTCTCGCCACTTGCTCAGTTCTGAGAGATAAGTGTGTGTGAAAGCCGTCCTTCAACTAGCTTGTTGGGAACACAAAGTTTCTTTTCAGTTGCAAACTCCATTCCATACATATATATGGGGAGGTACTAGCTCCAACTCGGTTTTAGAGTGAAATCTGCAGGAACTTCAAACCGGCACTAGGAAACAGACTGAGAAAGCAGAGTAAAAGTGTCTCCTACAACCCGTTCCATTGGTGCTAGATGAAACAACGTCTCTGTACTTGCTCAGTTCTGAGTGATAAGTGTGTGTGAAAGCCGTCCTTCACCTAGCTTGTTGGGAACACAAAGTTTCTTTTCAGTTGCAAACTCAATTCCATATATATATGCGGAGGTACAAGCTCCAACTCGGTTTTACAGTGAAAACTGCAGGAACTTCAAACCGGCACTAGGAAACAGACTGAGAAAACAGAGAAAAAGTGCCTCCTGCAAACCGTTCCCTTGGTGCTAGATGAACGAACGTCTCGCCACTTGCTCAGTTCTGAGAGATAAGTGTGTGTGAAAGCCGTCCTTCACCTAGCTTGTTGGGAACACAAAGTTTCTTTTCAGTTGCAAACTCCATTCCATACATATATATGGGTAGGTACTAGCTCCAACTCGGTTTTACAGTGAAAACTGCAGGAACTTCAAACCGGCACTAGGAAACAGACTGAGAAAGCAGAGTAAAAGTGTCTCCTACAACCCGTTCCCTTGGTGCTACATGAAACAACGTCTCTGTACTTGCTCAGTTCTGAGAGATAAGTGTGTGTGAAAGCCGTCCTTCACCTAGCTTGTTGGGAACACAAAGTTTCTTTTCAGTTGCAAACTCAATTCCATATATATATGCGGAGGTACAAGCTCCAACTAGGTTTTACAGTGAAAACTGCAGGAACTTCAAACCGGCACTAGGAAACAGACTGAGAAAGCAGAGAAAAAGTGTCTCCTGCAAACCGTTCCCTTGGTGCTAGATGAACGCACGTCTCGCCACTTGCTCAGTTCTGAGAGATAAGTGTGTGTGAAAGCCGTCCTTCACCTAGCTTGTTGGGAACACAAAGTTTCTTTTCAGTTGCAAACTCCATTCCATATATATATATGGGGAGGTACTAGCTCCAACTCGGTTTGACAGTTAAAACTGCAGGAACTTCAAACCGGCACTAGGAAACAGACTGAGAAAAGAGATTAAAAGTGTCTCATACAACCCGTTCCCTTGGTGCTAGATGAAACAACGTCTCTGTACGTGCTCAGTTCTGAGAGATAAGTGTGTGTGAAAGCCGTCCTTCACCTAGCTTTTTGGGAACACAAAGTTTCTTTTCAGTTGCAAACTCAATTCCATATATATATGCGGAGGTACAAGCTCCAACTCGGTTTTACAGTGAAAACTGCAGGAACTTCAAACCGGCACTAGGAAACAGACTGAGAAAGCAGAGAAAAAGTGCCTCCTGCAAACCGTTCCCTTGGTTCTAGATGAACGAACGTCTCGCCACTTGCTCAGTTTTGAGAGATAATTGTGTGTGAAAGCCGTACTTCACCTAGCTTGTTGGGAACACAAAGTTTCTTTTCAGGTGCAAACTCCATTCCATACATATATATGGGGAGGTACAAGCTCGAACTCGGAATTACAGTGAAAACTGCAGGAACTTCAAACCGGCACTAGGAAACAGACTGAGAAAGCAGAGTAAAAGTGTCTCCTACAACCCGTTCCCTTGGTGCTAGATGAAACAACGTCTCTGTACTTGCTCAGTTCTGAGAGATAAGTGTGTGTGAAATCCGTCCTTCAACTAGCTTGTTGGGAACACAAAGTTTCTTTTCAGTTGCAAACACCGTTCCATACATATATATGGGGAGGTACAAGCTCCAAATCGGTTTTACAGTGAAAACTGCAGGAACTTCAAACCGGCACTAGGAAACAGACTGAGAAAGCAGAGTAAAAGTGTCTCCTACAACCCGTTCCCTTGGTGCTAGATGAAACAACGTCTCTGTACTTGCTCAGTTCTGAGAGATAAGTGTGTGTGAAAGCCGTCCTTCACCTAGCTTGTTGGGAACACAAAGTTTCTTTTCAGTTGCAAACTCAATTCCATATATATATGCGGAGGTACAAGCTCCAACTAGGTTTTACAGTGAAAACTGCAGGAACTTCAAACCGGCACTAGGAAACAGACTGAGAAAGCAGAGAAAAAGTGTCTCCTGCAAACCGTTCCCTTGGTGCTAGATGAACGCACGTCTCGCCACTTGCTCAGTTCTGAGAGATAAGTGTGTGTGAAAGCCGTCCTTCACCTAGCTTGTTGGGAACACAAAGTTTCTTTTCAGTTGCAAACTCCATTCCATATATATATATGGGGAGGTACTAGCTCCAACTCGGTTTGACAGTTAAAACTGCAGGAACTTCAAACCGGCACTAGGAAACAGACTGAGAATGGAGATTAAAAGTGTCTCATACAACCCGTTCCTTTGGTGCTAGATGAAACAACGTCTCTGTACGTGCTCAGTTCTGAGAGATAAGTGTGTGTGAAAGCCGTCCTTCACCTAGCTTTTTGGGAACACAAAGTTTCTTTTCAGTTGCAAACTCAATTCCATATATATATGCGGAGGTACAAGCTCCAACTCGGTTTTACAGTGAAAACTGCAGGAACTTCAAACCGGCACTAGGAAACAGACTGAGAAAGCAGAGAAAAAGTGCCTCCTGCAAACCGTTCCCTTGGTTCTAGATGAACGAACGTCTCGCCACTTGCTCAGTTTTGAGAGATAATTGTGTGTGAAAGCCGTACTTCACCTAGCTTGTTGGGAACACAAAGTTTCTTTTCAGTTGCAAACTCCATTCCATACATATATATGGGGAGGTACTAGCTCGAACTCGGAATTACAGTGAAAACTGCAGGAACTTCAAACCGGCACTAGGAAACAGACTGAGAAAGCAGAGTAAAAGTGTCTCCTACAACCCGTTCCCTTGGTGCTAGATGAAACAACGTCTCTGTACTTGCTCAGTTCTGAGAGATAAGTGTGTGTGAAATCCGTCCTTCAACTAGCTTGTTGGGAACACAAAGTTTCTTTTCAGTTGCAAACACCGTTCCATACATATATATGGGGAGGTACAAGCTCCAAATCGGTTTTACAGTGAAAACTGCAGGAACTTCAAACCGGCACTAGGAAACAGACTGATAAAGCTGAGAAAAAGTGTCTCCTGCAACCCGTTCCCTTGGTGCTAGATGAACGAACGTCTCTCCACTTGCTCAGTTCTGAGAGATAATTGTGTGTGTAAGCCGTCCTTCACCTAGCTTGTTGGGAACACAAAGTTTCTTTTCAGTTGCAAACACCGTTCCATACATATATATGGGGAGGTACAAGCTCCAACTCGGTTTTACAGTGAAAACTGCAGGAACTTCAAACCGGCACTACGAAACAGACTGAGAAAGCAGAGAAAATGTGTCTCCTGCAAACCGTTCCCTTGGTGCTAGGTGAACGAACGTCTCGCCACTTGCTCAGTTCTGAGAGATAAGTGTGTGTGAAAGCCGTCCTTCAACTAGCTTGTTGGGAACACAAAGTTTCTTTTCAGTTGCAAACTCCATTCCATACATATATATGGGGAGGTACTAGCTCCAACTCGGTTTTACAGTGAAAACTGCAGGAACTTCAAACCGGCACTAGGAAACAGACTGAGAAAGCAGAGTAAAAGTGTCTCCTACAACCCGTTCCATTGGTGCTAGATGAAACAACGTCTCTGTACTTGCTGAGTTCTGAGTGATAAGTGTGTGTGAAAGCCGTCCTTCACCTAGCTTGTTGGGAACACAAAGTTTCTTTTCAGTTGCAAACTCAATTCCATATATATATGCGGAGGTACAAGCTCCAACTCGGTTTTACAGTGAAAACTGCAGGAACTTCAAATCGGCACTAGGAAAAAGACTGAGAAAGCAGAGAAAAAGTGCCTCCTGCAAACGGTTCCCTTGGTGCTAGATGAACGAACGTCTCGCCACTTGCTCAGTTCTGAGAGATAAGTGTGTGTGAAAGTCGTCCTTCACCTAGCTTGTTGGGAACACAAAGTTTCTTTTCAGTTGCAAACACCATTCCATACATATATATGGGGAGGTACTAGCTCGAACTCGGTTTTACAGTGAAAACTGCAGGAACTTCAAACCGGCACTAGGAAACAGACTGAGAAAGCAGAGTAAAAGTGTCTCCTACAACCCGTTCCCTTGGTGCTAGATGAACGAACGTCTCTGTACATGCTCAGTTATGAGAGATAAGTGTGTGTGAATGCCGTCCTTCACCTAGCTTGTTGGGAACACAAAGTTTCTTTTCAGTTGCAAACTCCATTCCATACATATATATGGGGAGGTACAAGCTCCAACTCGGTTTTACAGTGAAAACTGCAGGAACTTCAAACCGGCACTACGAAACAGACTGAGAAAGCAGAGAAAAAGTGTCTCCTGCAAACCGTTCCCTTGGTGCTAGGTGAACGAAAGTCTCGCCACTTGCTCAGTTCTGAGAGATAAGTGTGTGTGAAAGCCGTCCTTCAACTAGCTTGTTGGGAACACAAACTTTCTTTTCAGTTGCAAACTCCATTCCATACATATATATGGGGAGGTACTAGCTCCAACTCGGTTTTACAGTGAAAACTGCAGGAACTTCCAACCGGCACTAGGAAACAGACTGAGAAAGCGGAGTAAAAGTGTCTCCTACAACCCGTTCCCTTGGTGCTAGATGAAACAACGTCTCTGTACTTGCTCAGTTCTGAGAGATAAGTGTGTGTGAAAGCCGTCCTTCACCTAGCTTGTTGGGAACACAAAGTTTCTTTTCAGTTGCAAACTCAATTCCATATATATATGCGGAGGTACAAGCTCCAACTCGGTTTTACAGTGAAAACTGCAGGAACTTCAAACCGGCACTAGGAAACAGACTGAGAAAGCAGAGAAAAAGTGTCTCCTGCAAACCGTTCCCTTGGTGCTAGATGAACGAACGTCTCGCCACTTGCTCAGTTCTGAGAGATAAGTGTGTGTGAAAGCCGTCCTTCAACTAGCTTGTTGGGAACACAAAGTTTCTTTTCAGTTGCAAACTCCATTCCATACATATATATGGGGAGGTACTAGCTCCAACACGGTTTGACAGTTAAAACTGCAGGAACTTCAAACCGGCACTAGGAAACAGACTGAGAAAGGAGATTAAAAGTGTCTCCTACAACCCGTTCCCTTGGTGCTAGGTGAACGAACGTCTCTGTACGTGCTCAGTTCTGAGAGATAAGTGTGAGTGAATGCCGTCCTTCACCTAGCTTGTTGGGAACACAAAGTTTCTTTTCAGTTGCAAACTCCATTCCATACATATATATGGGGAGGTACAAGCTCCAACTCGGTTTTACAGTGAAAACTGCAGGAACTTCAAACCGGCACTACGAAACAGACTGAGAAAGCAGAGAAAAGTGTCTCCTGCAACCCGTTCCCTTGGTGCTAGATGAACGAACGTTTCTCCACTTGCTCAGTTCTGAGAGATAAGTGTGTGTGTAAGCCGTCCTTCACCTAGCTTGTTGGGAACACAAAGTTTCTTTTCAGTTGCAAACTCCATTCCATACATATATATGGGGAGGTACAAGCTCCAACTCGGTTTTACAGTGAAAACTGCAGGAACTTCAAACCGGCACTACGAAACAGACTGAGAAAGCAGAGAAAAGTGTCTCCTGCAACCCGTTCCCTTGGTGCTAGATGAACGAACATTTCTCCACTTGCTCAGTTCTGAGAGATAAGTGTGTGTGTAAGCCGTCCTTCACCTAGCTTGTTGGGAACACAAAGGTTCTTTTCAGTTGCAAACTCAATTCCATATATATATGCGGAGGTACAAGCTCCAACTCGGTTTTACAGTGAAAACTGCAGGAACTTCAAACCGGCACTACGAAACAGACTGAGAAAGCAGAGTAAAAGTGTCTCCTGCAAACCGTTCCCTTTGTGCTAGATGAACGAACGTCTCGCCACTTGCTCAGTTCTGAGAGATAAGTGTGTGTGAAAGCCGTCCTTCACCTAGCTTGTTGGGAACACAAAGTTTCTTTTCAGTTGCAAACTCCATTCCATACATATATATGGGGAGGTACTAGCTCCAACTCGGTTTTACAGTGAAAACTGCAGGAACTTCAAACCGGCACTAGGAAACAGACTGAGAAAACAGAGTAAAAGTGTCTCCTACAACCCGTTCCCTTGGTGCTTGATGAAACAACGTCTCTGTACTTGCTCAGTTCTGAGAGATAAGTGTGTGTGAAAGCCGTCCTTAACCTAGAATGTTGGGAACACAAAGTTTCTTTTCAGTTGCAAACTCCATTCCATACTTATATATGGGGAGGTACAAGCTCCAACTCGGTTTTACAATGAAAACTGCAGGAACTTCAAACCGGCACTACGAAACAGACTGAGAAATCAGAGAAATAGTGTCTCCTGCAACCCGTTCCCTTAGTGCTACATGAACGAACGTCTCTCCACTTGCTCAGTTCTAAGAGATAAGTGTGAGTGAAAGCCGTCCTTCACCTAGCTTTTTGGGAACACAAAGTTTCTTTTCAGTTGCAAACTCCATTCCATACATATATATGGGGAGGTACAAGCTCCAACTCGGTTTTACAGTGAAAACTGCAGGAACTTCAAACCGGCACTACGAAACAGACTGAGAAAGCAGAGAAAAAGTGTCTCCTGCAAACCGTTCCCTTGGTGCTAGGTGAACGAAAGTCTCGCCACTTGCTCAGTTCTGAGAGATAAGTGTGTGTGAAAGCCGTCCTTCAACTAGCTTGTTGGGAACACAAACTTTCTTTTCAGTTGCAAACTCCATTCCATACATATATATGGGGAGGTACTAGCTCCAACTCGGTTTTACAGTGAAAACTGCAGGAAATTCAAACCGGCACTAGGAAACAGACTGAGAAAGCGGAGTAAAAGTGTCTCCTACAACCCGTTCCCTTGGTGCTAGATGAAACAACGTCTCTGTACTTGCTCAGTTCAGAGAGATAAGTGTGTGTGAAAGCCGTCCTTCACCTAGCTGGTTGGGAACACAAAGTTTCTTTTCAGTTGCAAACTCAATTCCATATATATATGCGGAGGTACAAGCTCCAACTCGGTTTTACAGTGAAAACTGCAGGAACTTCAAACCGGCACTAGGAAACAGACTGAGAAAGCAGAGAAAAAGTGTCTCCTGCAAACCGTTCCCTTGGTGCTAGATGAACGAACGTCTCGCCACTTGCTCAGTTCTGAGAGATAAGTGTGTGTGAAAGCCGTCCTTCACCTAGCTTGTTGGGAACACAAAGTTTCTTTTCAGTTGCAAACTCCATTCCATACATATATATGGGGAGGTACTAGCTCCAACTCGGTTTGACAGTTAAAACTGCAGGAACTTCAAACCGGCACTAGGAAACAGACTGAGAAAGGAGATTAAAAGTGTCTCCTACAACCCGTTCCCTTGGTGCTAGGTGAACGAACGTCTCTGTACGTGCTCAGTTCTGAGAGATAAGTGTGAGTGAATGCCGTCCTTCACCTAGCTTGTTGGGAACACAAAGTTTCTTTTCAGTTGCAAACTCCATTCCATACATATATATGGGGAGGTACAAGCTCCAACTCGGTTTTACAGTGAAAACTGCAGGAACTTCAAACCGGCACTACGAAACAGACTGAGAAAGCAGAGAAAAGTGTCTCCTGCAACCCGTTCCCTTGGTGCTAGATGAACGAACGTTTCTCCACTTGCTCAGTTCTGAGAGATAAGTGTGTGTGTAAGCCGTCCTTCACCTAGCTTGTTGGGAACACAAAGTTTCTTTTCAGTTGCAAACTCCATTCCATACATATATATGGGGAGGTACAAGCTCCAACTCGGTTTTACAGTGAAAACTGCAGGAACTTCAAACCGGCACTACGAAACAGACTGAGAAAGCAGAGAAAAGTGTCTCCTGCAACCCGTTCCCTTGGTGCTAGATGAACGAACATTTCTCCACTTGCTCAGTTCTGAGAGATAAGTGTGTGTGTAAGCCGTCCTTCACCTAGCTTGTGGGGAACACAAAGTTTCTTTTCAGTTGCAAACTCAATTCCATATATATATGCGGAGGTACAAGCTCCAACTCGGTTTTACAGTGAAAACTGCAGGAACTTCAAACCGGCACTACGAAACAGACTGAGAAAGCAGAGTAAAAGTGTCTCCTGCAAACCGTTCCCTTTGTGCTAGATGAACGAACGTCTCGCCACTTGCTCAGTTCTGAGAGATAAGTGTGTGTGAAAGCCGTCCTTCACCTAGCTTGTTGGGAACACAAAGTTTCTTTTCAGTTGCAAACTCCATTCCATACATATATATGGGGAGGTACTAGCTCCAACTCGGTTTTACAGTGAAAACTGCAGGAACTTCAAACCGGCACTAGGAAACAGACTGAGAAAACAGAGTAAAAGTGTCTCCTACAACCCGTTCCCTTGGTGCTTGATGAAACAACGTCTCTGTACTTGCTCAGTTCTGAGAGATAAGTGTGTGTGAAAGCCGTCCTTAACCTAGAATGTTGGGAACACAAAGTTTCTTTTCAGTTGCAAACTCCATTCCATACTTATATATGGGGAGGTACAAGCTCCAACTCGGTTTTACAATGAAAACTGCAGGAACTTCAAACCGGCACTACGAAACAGACTGAGAAATCAGAGAAATAGTGTCTCCTGCAACCCGTTCCCTTAGTGCTACATGAACGAACGTCTCTCCACTTGCTCAGTTCTAAGAGATAAGTGTGAGTGAAAGCCGTCCTTCACCTAGCTTGTTGGGAACACAAAGTTTCTTTTCTGTTGCAAACTCCATTCCATACATATATATGGGGAGGTACTAGCTCCAACTCGGTTTTACAGTGAAAACTGCTGGAACTTCAAACCGGCACTAGGAAACCGACTGAGAAAGCAGAGAAAAAGTGTCTCCTGCAACCCGTTCCCTTGGTGCTAGATGATCGAACGTCTCTCCACTTGCTCAGTTCTGAGAGGTAAGTGTGTGTGAAAGCCGTCTTCACCTAGCTTGTTGGGAACACAAAGTTTCTTTTCAGTTGCAAACTCCATTCCATACATATATATGGGGAGGTACTAGCTCCAACTCGGTTTTACAGTGAAAACTGCAGGAACTTCAAACCGGCACTACGAAACAGACTGAGAAAGCAGAGAATAAGTGTCTCCTGCAAACCGTTCCCTTGGTGCTAGGTGAACGAACGTCTCGCCACTTGCTCAGTTCTGAGAGATAAGTGTGTGTGAAAGCCGTCCTTCACCTAGATTGTTGGGAACACAAAGTTTCTTGTCAGTTGCAAACACCGTTCCATACATATATATGGGGAGGTACAAGCTCCAACTCGGTTTTACAGTGAAAACTGCAGGAACTTCAAACCGGCACTAGGAAACAGACTGAGAAAGCAGAGAAAAATTGTCTCCTGCAAACCGTTCCCTTGGTGCTAGATGAACGAACGTCTCTCCACTTGCTCAGTTCTGAGAGATAAGTGTGTGTGAAAGCCGTCCTTCACCTAGCTTGTTGGGAACACAAAGTTTCTTTTCAGTTGCAAACTCCATTCCATACATATATATGGGGAGGTACTAGCTCCAACTCGGTTTTACAGTGAAAACTGCAGGAAATTCAAACCGGCACTAGGAAACAGACTGAGAAAGGAGATTAAAAGTGTCTCCTACAACCCGTTCCCTTGGTGCTAGATGAACGAACGTCTCTGTACATGCTCAGTTATGAGAGATAAGTGTGTGTGAATGCCGTCCTTCACCTAGCTTGTTGGGAACACAAAGTTTCTTTTCAGTTGCAAACTCCATTCCATACATATATATGGGGAGGTACAAGCTCCAAATCGGTTTTACAGTGAAAACTGCAGGAACTTCAAACCGGCACTACGAAACAGACTGAGAAAGCAGAAAAATAGTGTCTCCTGCAAACCGTTCCCTTGGTGCTAGGTGAACGAACGTCTCGCCACTTGCTCAGTTCTGAGAGATAAGTGTGTGTGAAAGCCGTCCTTCAACAAGCTTGTTGGGAACACAAAGTTTCTTTTCAGTTGCAAACTCCATTCCATACATATATATGGGGAGGTACTAGCTCCAACTCGGTTTTACAGTGAAAACTGCAGGAACTTCAAACCGGCACTAGGAAACAGACTGAGAAAGCAGAGTAAAAGTGTCTCCTACAACCCGTTCCCTTGGTGCTAGATGAAACAACGTCTCTGTACTTGCTCAGTTCAGAGAGATAAGTGTGTGTGAAAGCCGTCCTTCACCTAGCTTGTTGGGAACACAAAGTTTCTTTTCAGTTGCAAACTCAATTCCATATATATATGCGGAGGTACAAGCTCCAACTCGGTTTTACAGTGAAAACTGCAGGAACTTCAAACCGGCACTAGGAAACAGACTGAGAAAGCAGAGAAAAAGTGTCTCCTGCAAACCGTTCCCTTGGTGCTAGATGAACGAACGTCTCGCCACTTGCTCAGTTCTGAGAGATAAGTGTGTGTGAAAGCCGTCCTTCACCTAGCTTGTTGGGAACACAAAGTTTCTTTTCAGTTGCAAACTCCATTCCATACATATATATGGGGAGGTACTAGCTCCAACTCGGTTTGACAGTTAAAACTGCAGGAACTTCAAACCGGCACTAGGAAACAGACTGAGAAAGGAGATTAAAAGTGTCTCCTACAAACCGTTCCCTTGGTGCTAGGTGAACGAACGTCTCTGTACTTGCTGAGTTCTGAGTGATAAGTGTGTGTGAAAGCCGTCCTTCACCTAGCTTGTTGGGAACACAAAGTTTCTTTTCAGTTGCAAACTCAATTCCATATATATATGCGGAGGTACAAGCTCCAACTCGGTTTTACAGTGAAAACTGCAGGAACTTCAAATCGGCACTAGGAAAAAGACTGAGAAAGCAGAGAAAAAGTGCCTCCTGCAAACGGTTCCCTTGGTGCTAGATGAACGAACGTCTCGCCACTTGCTCAGTTCTGAGAGATAAGTGTGTGTGAAAGCCGTCCTTCACCTAGCTTGTTGGGAACACAAAGTTTCTTTTCAGTTGCAAACTCCATTCCATACATATATATGGGGAGGTACTAGCTCGAACTCGGTTTGACAGTTAAAACTGCAGGAACTTCAAACCGGCACTAGGAAACAGACTGAGAAAGGAGATTAAAAGTGTCTCCTACAAACCGTTCCCTTGGTGCTAGGTGAACGAACGTCTCTGTACTTGCTGAGTTCTGAGTGATAAGTGTGTGTGAAAGCCGTCCTTCACCTAGCTTGTTGGGAACACAAAGTTTCTTTTCAGTTGCAAACTCAATTCCATATATATATGCGGAGGTACAAGCTCCAACTCGGTTTTACAGTGAAAACTGCAGGAACTTCAAATCGGCACTAGGAAAAAGACTGAGAAAGCAGAGAAAAAGTGCCTCCTGCAAACGGTTCCCTTGGTGCTAGATGAACGAACGTCTCGCCACTTGCTCAGTTCTGAGAGATAAGTGTGTGTGAAAGCCGTCCTTCACCTAGCTTGTTGGGAACACAAAGTTTCTTTTCAGTTGCAAACTCCATTCCATACATATATATGGGGAGGTACTAGCTCGAACTCGGTTTTACAGTAAAAACTGCAGGAACTTCAAACCGGCACTAGGAAACAGACTGAGAAAGCAGAGTAAAAGTGTCTCCTACAACCCGTTCCCTTGGTGCTAGATGAACGAACGTCTCTGTACATGCTCAGTTATGAGAGATAAGTGTGTGTGAATGCCGTCCTTCACCTAGCTTGTTGGGAACACAAAGTTTCTTTTCAGTTGCAAACTCCATTCCATACATATATATGGGGAGGTACAAGCTCCAACTCGGTTTTACAGTGAAAACTGCAGGAACTTCAAACCGGCACTAGGAAACAGACTGAGAAAGCAGAGAAAAATTGTCTCCTGCAAACCGTTCCCTTGGTGCTAGATGAACGATCGTCTCTCCACTTGCTCAGTTCTGAGAGATAAGTGTGTGTGAAAGCCGTCCTTCAACTAGCTTGTTGGGAACACAAAGTTTCTTTTCAGTTGCAAACTCCATTCCATACATATATATGGGGAGGTACTAGCTCCAACTCGGTTTTACAGTGAAAACTGCAGGAAATTCAAACCGGCACTAGGAAACAGACTGAGAAAGGAGATTAAAAGTGTCTCCTACAACCCGTTCCCTTGGTGCTAGATGAACGAACGTCTCTGTACATGCTCAGTTATGAGAGATAAGTGTGTGTGAATGCCGTCCTTCACCTAGCTTGTTGGGAACACAAAGTTTCTTTTCAGTTGCAAACTCCATTCCATACATATATATGGGGAGGTACAAGCTCCAAATCGGTTTTACAGTGAAAACTGCAGGAACTTCAAACCGGCACTACGAAACAGACTGAGAAAGCAGAAAAAAAGTGTTTCCTGCAAACCGTTCCCTTGGTGCTAGGTGAACGAACGTCTCTCCACTTGCTCAGTTCTGAGAGATAAGTGTGTGTGAAAGCCGTCCTTCACCTAGCTTGTTGGGAACACAAAGTTTCTTTTCAGTTGCAAACTCCATTCCATACATATATATGGGGAGGTACAAGCTCCAAATCGGTTTTACAGTGAAAACTGCAGGAACTTCAAACCGGCACTACGAAACAGACTGAGAAAGCAGAAAAAAAGTGTCTCCTGCAAACCGTTCCCTTGGTGCTAGGTGAACGAACGTCTCGCCACTTGCTCAGTTCTGAGAGATAAGTGTGTGTGAAAGCCGTCCTTCAACAAGCTTGTTGGGAACACAAAGTTTCTTTTCAGTTGCAAACTCCATTCCATACATATATATGGGGAGGTACTAGCTCCAACTCGGTTTTACAGTGAAAACTGCAGGAACTTCAAACCGGCACTACGAAACAGACTGAGAAAGCAGAAAAAAAGTGTCTCCTGCAAACCGTTCCCTTGGTGCTAGGTGAACGAACGTCTCGCCACTTGCTCAGTTCTGAGAGATAAGTGTGTGTGAATGCCGTCCTTCACCTAGCTTGTTGGGAACACAAAGTTTCTTGTCAGTTGCAAACACCGTTCCATACATATATATGGGGAGGTACTAGCTCCAACTCGGTTTTACAGTGAAAACTGCTGGAACTTCAAACCGGCACTAGGAAACCGACTGAGAAAGCAGAGAAAAAGTGTCTCCTGCAACCCGTTCCCTTGGTGCTAGATGATCGAACGTCTCGCCACTTGCTCAGTTCTGAGAGATAAGTGTGTGTGAAAGCCGTCCTTCAACTAGCTTGTTGGGAACACAAAGTTTCTTTTCAGTTGCAAACTCCATTCCATACATATATATGGGGAGGTACTAGCTACAACTCGGTTTTACAGTGAAAACTGCAGGAACTTCAAACCGGCACTAGGAAACAGACTGAGAAAGCAGAGTAAAAGTGTCTCCTACAACCCGTTCCATTGGTGCTAGATGAAACAACGTCTCTGTACTTGCTGAGTTCTGAGTGATAAGTGTGTGTGAAAGCCGTCCTTCACCTAGCTTGTTGGGAACACAAAGTTTCTTTTCAGTTGCAAACTCAATTCCATATATATATGCGGAGGTACAAGCTCCAACTCGGTTTTACAGTGAAAACTGCAGGAACTTCAAATCGGCACTAGGAAAAAGACTGAGAAAGCAGAGAAAAAGTGCCTCCTGCAAACGGTTCCCTTGGTGCTAGATGAACGAACGTCTCGCCACTTGCTCAGTTCTGAGAGATAAGTGTGTGTGAAAGCCGTCCTTCACTTAGCTTGTTGGGAACACAAAGTTTCTTTTCAGTTGCAAACTCCATTCCATACATATATATGGGGAGGTACTAGCTCGAACTCGGTTTTACAGTGAAAACTGCAGGAACTTCAAACAGGCACTAGGAAACAGACTGAGAAAGCAGAGTAAAAGTGTCTCCTACAACCCGTTCCCTTGGTGCTAGATGAACGAACGTCTCTGTACATGCTCAGTTATGAGAGATAAGTGTGTGTGAATACCGTCCTTCACCTAGCTTGTTGGGAACACAAAGTTTCTTTTCAGTTGCAAACTCCATTCCATACATATATATGGGGAGGTACAAGCTCCAACTCGGTTTTACAGTGAAAACTGCAGGAACTTCAAACCGGCACTAGGAAACAGACTGAGAAAGCAGAGAAAAATTGTCTCCTGCAAACCGTTCCCTTGGTGCTAGGTGAACGAAAGTCTCGCCACTTGCTCAGTTCTGAGAGATAAGTGTGTGTGAAAGCCGTCCTTCAACTAGCTTGTTGGGAACACAAACTTTCTTTTCAGTTGCAAACTCCATTCCATACATATATATGGGGAGGTACTAGCTCCAACTCGGTTTTACAGTGAAAACTGCAGGAACTTCAAACCGGCACTAGGAAACAGACTGAGAAAGCGGAGTAAAAGTGTCTCCTACAACCCGTTCCCTTGGTGCTAGATGAAACAACGTCTCTGTACTTGCTCAGTTCTGAGAGATAAGTGTGTGTGAAAGCCGTCCTTCACCTAGCTTGTTGGGAACACAAAGTTTCTTTTCAGTTGCAAACTCAATTCCATATATATATGCGGAGGTACAAGCTCCAACTCGGTTTTACAGTGAAAACTGCAGGAACTTCAAACCGGCACTAGGAAACAGACTGAGAAACAGAGAAAAAGTGTCTCCTGCAAACCGTTCCCTTGGTGCTAGATGAACGAACGTCTCGCCACTTGCTCAGTTCTGAGAGATAAGTGTGTGTGAAAGCCGTCCTTCACCTAGCTTGTTGGGAACACAAAGTTTCTTTTCAGTTGCAAACTCCATTCCATACATATATATGGGGAGGTACTAGCTCCAACTCGGTTTGACAGTTAAAACTGCAGGAACTTCAAACCGGCACTAGGAAACAGACTGAGAAAGGAGATTAAAAGTGTCTCCTACAACCCGTTCCCTTGGTGCTAGGTGAACGAACGTCTCTGTACGTGCTCAGTTCTGAGAGATAAGTGTGAGTGAATGCCGTCCTTCACCTAGCTTGTTGGGAACACAAAATTTCTTTTCAGTTGCAAACTCCATTCCATACATATATATGGGGAGGTACAAGCTCCAACTCGGTTTTACAGTGAAAACTGCAGGAACTTCAAACCGGCACTACGAAACAGACTGAGAAAGCAGAGAAAAGTGTCTCCTGCAACCCGTTCCCTTGGTGCTAGATGAACGAACGTTTCTCCACTTGCTCAGTTCTGAGAGATAAGTGTGTGTGTAAGCCGTCCTTCACCTAGCTTGTTGGGAACACAAAGTTTCTTTTCAGTTGCAAACTCAATTCCATATATATATGCGGAGGTACAAGCTCCAACTCGGTTTTACAGTGAAAACTGCAGGAAATTCAATCCGGCACTAGGAAACAGACTGAGAAAGCAGAGAAAAAGTGTCTCCTGCAAACCGTTCCCTTGGTGCTAGATGAACGAACGTCTCGCCACTTGCTCAGTTCTGATAGATAAGTGTGTGTGAAAGCCGTCCTTCAACTAACTTGTTGGGAACACAAAGTTTCTTTTCAGTTGCAAACTCCATTCCATACATATATATGGGGAGGTTCTAGCTCCAACTCGGTTTTACAGTGAAAACTGCAGGAACTTCAAACCGGCACTAGGAAACAGACTGAGAAAACAGAGTAAAAGTGTCTCCTACAACCCGTTCCCTTGGTGCTTGATGAAACATCGTCTCTGTACTTGCTCAGTTCTGAGAGATAAGTGTGTGTGAAAGCCGTCCTTAACCTAGAATGTTGGGAACACAAAGTTTCTTTTCAGTTGCAAACTCCATTCCATACTTATATATGGGGAGGTACAAGCTCCAACTCGGTTTTACAATGAAAACTGCAGGAACTTCAAACCGGCACTACGAAACAGACTGAGAAATCAGAGAAATAGTGTCTCCTGCAACCCGTTCCCTTAGTGCTACATGAACGAACGTCTCTCCACTTGCTCAGTTCTAAGAGATAAGTGTGAGTGAAAGCCGTCCTTCACCTAGCTTGTTGGGAACACAAAGTTTCTTTTCTGTTGCAAACTCCATTCCATACATATATATGGGGAGGTACTAGCTCCAACTCGGTTTTACAGTGAAAACTGCTGGAACTTCAAACCGGCACTAGGAAACCGACTGAGAAAGCAGAGAAAAAGTGTCTCCTGCAACCCGTTCCCTTGGTGCTAGATGATCGAACGTCTCTCCACTTGCTCAGTTCTGAGAGGTAAGTGTGTGTGAAAGCCGTCTTCACCTAGCTTGTTGGGAACACAAAGTTTCTTTTCAGTTGCAAACTCCATTCCATACATATATATGGGGAGGTACTAGCTCCAACTCGGTTTTACAGTGAAAACTGCAGGAACTTCAAACCGGCACTACGAAACAGACTGAGAAAGCAGAAAAAAACTGTCTCCTGAAACCCGTTCCCTTAGTGCTAGGTGAACGAACGTCTCTCCACTTGCTCAGTTCTGAGAGATAAGTGTGTGTGAAAGCCGTCCTTCACCTAGCTTGTTGGGAACACAAAGTTTCTTTTCAGTTGCAAACTCCATTCCATACATATATATGGGGAGGTACTAGCTCCAACTCGGTTTGACAGTTAAAACTGCAGGAACTTCAAACCGGCACTAGGAAACAGACTGAGAAAGGAGATTAAAAGTGTCTCCTACAAACCGTTCCCTTGGTGCTAGGTGAACGAACGTCTCTGTACTTGCTGAGTTCTGAGTGATAAGTGTGTGTGAAAGCCGTCCTTCACCTAGCTTGTTGGGAACACAAAGTTTCTTTTCAGTTGCAAACTCAATTCCATATATATATGCGGAGGTACAAGCTCCAACTCGGTTTTACAGTGAAAACTGCAGGAACTTCAAATCGGCACTAGGAAAAAGACTGAGAAAGCAGAGAAAAAGTGCCTCCTGCAAACGGTTCCCTTGGTGCTAGATGAACGAACGTCTCGCCACTTGCTCAGTTCTGAGAGATAAGTGTGTGTGAAAGCCGTCCTTCACCTAGCTTGTTGGGAACACAAAGTTTCTTTTCAGTTGCAAACTCCATTCCATACATATATATGGGGAGGTACTAGCTCGAACTCGGTTTTACAGTAAAAACTGCAGGAACTTCAAACCGGCACTAGGAAACAGACTGAGAAAGCAGAGTAAAAGTGTCTCCTACAACCCGTTCCCTTGGTGCTAGATGAACGAACGTCTCTGTACATGCTCAGTTATGAGAGATAAGTGTGTGTGAATGCCGTCCTTCACCTAGCTTGTTGGGAACACAAAGTTTCTTTTCAGTTGCAAACTCCATTCCATACATATATATGGGGAGGTACAAGCTCCAACTCGGTTTTACAGTGAAAACTGCAGGAACTTCAAACCGGCACTAGGAAACAGACTGAGAAAGCAGAGAAAAATTGTCTCCTGCAAACCGTTCCCTTGGTGCTAGATGAACGATCGTCTCTCCACTTGCTCAGTTCTGAGAGATAAGTGTGTGTGAAAGCCGTCCTTCAACTAGCTTGTTGGGAACACAAAGTTTCTTTTCAGTTGCAAACTCCATTCCATACATATATATGGGGAGGTACTAGCTCCAACTCGGTTTTACAGTGAAAACTGCAGGAAATTCAAACCGGCACTAGGAAACAGACTGAGAAAGGAGATTAAAAGTGTCTCCTACAACCCGTTCCCTTGGTGCTAGATGAACGAACGTCTCTGTACATGCTCAGTTATGAGAGATAAGTGTGTGTGAATGCCGTCCTTCACCTAGCTTGTTGGGAACACAAAGTTTCTTTTCAGTTGCAAACTCCATTCCATACATATATATGGGGAGGTACAAGCTCCAAATCGGTTTTACAGTGAAAACTGCAGGAACTTCAAACCGGCACTACGAAACAGACTGAGAAAGCAGAAAAAAAGTGTTTCCTGCAAACCGTTCCCTTGGTGCTAGGTGAACGAACGTCTCTCCACTTGCTCAGTTCTGAGAGATAAGTGTGTGTGAAAGCCGTCCTTCACCTAGCTTGTTGGGAACACAAAGTTTCTTTTCAGTTGCAAACTCCATTCCATACATATATATGGGGAGGTACAAGCTCCAAATCGGTTTTACAGTGAAAACTGCAGGAACTTCAAACCGGCACTACGAAACAGACTGAGAAAGCAGAAAAAAAGTGTCTCCTGCAAACCGTTCCCTTGGTGCTAGGTGAACGAACGTCTCGCCACTTGCTCAGTTCTGAGAGATAAGTGTGTGTGAAAGCCGTCCTTCAACAAGCTTGTTGGGAACACAAAGTTTCTTTTCAGTTGCAAACTCCATTCCATACATATATATGGGGAGGTACTAGCTCCAACTCGGTTTTACAGTGAAAACTGCAGGAACTTCAAACCGGCACTACGAAACAGACTGAGAAAGCAGAAAAAAAGTGTCTCCTGCAAACCGTTCCCTTGGTGCTAGGTGAACGAACGTCTCGCCACTTGCTCAGTTCTGAGAGATAAGTGTGTGTGAATGCCGTCCTTCACCTAGCTTGTTGGGAACACAAAGTTTCTTGTCAGTTGCAAACACCGTTCCATACATATATATGGGGAGGTACTAGCTCCAACTCGGTTTTACAGTGAAAACTGCTGGAACTTCAAACCGGCACTAGGAAACCGACTGAGAAAGCAGAGAAAAAGTGTCTCCTGCAACCCGTTCCCTTGGTGCTAGATGATCGAACGTCTCGCCACTTGCTCAGTTCTGAGAGATAAGTGTGTGTGAAAGCCGTCCTTCAACTAGCTTGTTGGGAACACAAAGTTTCTTTTCAGTTGCAAACTCCATTCCATACATATATATGGGGAGGTACTAGCTCCAACTCGGTTTTACAGTGAAAACTGCAGGAACTTCAAACCGGCACTAGGAAACAGACTGAGAAAGCAGAGTAAAAGTGTCTCCTACAACCCGTTCCATTGGTGCTAGATGAAACAACGTCTCTGTACTTGCTGAGTTCTGAGTGATAAGTGTGTGTGAAAGCCGTCCTTCACCTAGCTTGTTGGGAACACAAAGTTTCTTTTCAGTTGCAAACTCAATTCCATATATATATGCGGAGGTACAAGCTCCAACTCGGTTTTACAGTGAAAACTGCAGGAACTTCAAATCGGCACTAGGAAAAAGACTGAGAAAGCAGAGAAAAAGTGCCTCCTGCAAACGGTTCCCTTGGTGCTAGATGAACGAACGTCTCGCCACTTGCTCAGTTCTGAGAGATAAGTGTGTGTGAAAGCCGTCCTTCACTTAGCTTGTTGGGAACACAAAGTTTCTTTTCAGTTGCAAACTCCATTCCATACATATATATGGGGAGGTACTAGCTCGAACTCGGTTTTACAGTGAAAACTGCAGGAACTTCAAACAGGCACTAGGAAACAGACTGAGAAAGCAGAGTAAAAGTGTCTCCTACAACCCGTTCCCTTGGTGCTAGATGAACGAACGTCTCTGTACATGCTCAGTTATGAGAGATAAGTGTGTGTGAATACCGTCCTTCACCTAGCTTGTTGGGAACACAAAGTTTCTTTTCAGTTGCAAACTCCATTCCATACATATATATGGGGAGGTACAAGCTCCAACTCGGTTTTACAGTGAAAACTGCAGGAACTTCAAACCGGCACTAGGAAACAGACTGAGAAAGCAGAGAAAAATTGTCTCCTGCAAACCGTTCCCTTGGTGCTAGGTGAACGAAAGTCTCGCCACTTGCTCAGTTCTGAGAGATAAGTGTGTGTGAAAGCCGTCCTTCAACTAGCTTGTTGGGAACACAAACTTTCTTTTCAGTTGCAAACTCCATTCCATACATATATATGGGGAGGTACTAGCTCCAACTCGGTTTTACAGTGAAAACTGCAGGAACTTCAAACCGGCACTAGGAAACAGACTGAGAAAGCGGAGTAAAAGTGTCTCCTACAACCCGTTCCCTTGGTGCTAGATGAAACAACGTCTCTGTACTTGCTCAGTTCTGAGAGATAAGTGTGTGTGAAAGCCGTCCTTCACCTAGCTTGTTGGGAACACAAAGTTTCTTTTCAGTTGCAAACTCAATTCCATATATATATGCGGAGGTACAAGCTCCAACTCGGTTTTACAGTGAAAACTGCAGGAACTTCAAACCGGCACTAGGAAACAGACTGAGAAACAGAGAAAAAGTGTCTCCTGCAAACCGTTCCCTTGGTGCTAGATGAACGAACGTCTCGCCACTTGCTCAGTTCTGAGAGATAAGTGTGTGTGAAAGCCGTCCTTCACCTAGCTTGTTGGGAACACAAAGTTTCTTTTCAGTTGCAAACTCCATTCCATACATATATATGGGGAGGTACTAGCTCCAACTCGGTTTGACAGTTAAAACTGCAGGAACTTCAAACCGGCACTAGGAAACAGACTGAGAAAGGAGATTAAAAGTGTCTCCTACAACCCGTTCCCTTGGTGCTAGGTGAACGAACGTCTCTGTACGTGCTCAGTTCTGAGAGATAAGTGTGAGTGAATGCCGTCCTTCACCTAGCTTGTTGGGAACACAAAATTTCTTTTCAGTTGCAAACTCCATTCCATACATATATATGGGGAGGTACAAGCTCCAACTCGGTTTTACAGTGAAAACTGCAGGAACTTCAAACCGGCACTACGAAACAGACTGAGAAAGCAGAGAAAAGTGTCTCCTGCAACCCGTTCCCTTGGTGCTAGATGAACGAACGTTTCTCCACTTGCTCAGTTCTGAGAGATAAGTGTGTGTGTAAGCCGTCCTTCACCTAGCTTGTTGGGAACACAAAGTTTCTTTTCAGTTGCAAACTCAATTCCATATATATATGCGGAGGTACAAGCTCCAACTCGGTTTTACAGTGAAAACTGCAGGAAATTCAATCCGGCACTAGGAAACAGACTGAGAAAGCAGAGAAAAAGTGTCTCCTGCAAACCGTTCCCTTGGTGCTAGATGAACGAACGTCTCGCCACTTGCTCAGTTCTGATAGATAAGTGTGTGTGAAAGCCGTCCTTCAACTAACTTGTTGGGAACACAAAGTTTCTTTTCAGTTGCAAACTCCATTCCATACATATATATGGGGAGGTTCTAGCTCCAACTCGGTTTTACAGTGAAAACTGCAGGAACTTCAAACCGGCACTAGGAAACAGACTGAGAAAACAGAGTAAAAGTGTCTCCTACAACCCGTTCCCTTGGTGCTTGATGAAACATCGTCTCTGTACTTGCTCAGTTCTGAGAGATAAGTGTGTGTGAAAGCCGTCCTTAACCTAGAATGTTGGGAACACAAAGTTTCTTTTCAGTTGCAAACTCCATTCCATACTTATATATGGGGAGGTACAAGCTCCAACTCGGTTTTACAATGAAAACTGCAGGAACTTCAAACCGGCACTACGAAACAGACTGAGAAATCAGAGAAATAGTGTCTCCTGCAACCCGTTCCCTTAGTGCTACATGAACGAACGTCTCTCCACTTGCTCAGTTCTAAGAGATAAGTGTGAGTGAAAGCCGTCCTTCACCTAGCTTGTTGGGAACACAAAGTTTCTTTTCTGTTGCAAACTCCATTCCATACATATATATGGGGAGGTACTAGCTCCAACTCGGTTTTACAGTGAAAACTGCTGGAACTTCAAACCGGCACTAGGAAACCGACTGAGAAAGCAGAGAAAAAGTGTCTCCTGCAACCCGTTCCCTTGGTGCTAGATGATCGAACGTCTCTCCACTTGCTCAGTTCTGAGAGGTAAGTGTGTGTGAAAGCCGTCTTCACCTAGCTTGTTGGGAACACAAAGTTTCTTTTCAGTTGCAAACTCCATTCCATACATATATATGGGGAGGTACTAGCTCCAACTCGGTTTTACAGTGAAAACTGCAGGAACTTCAAACCGGCACTACGAAACAGACTGAGAAAGCAGAAAAAAACTGTCTCCTGAAACCCGTTCCCTTAGTGCTAGGTGAACGAACGTCTCTCCACTTGCTCAGTTCTGAGAGATAAGTGTGTGTGAAAGCCGTCCTTCACCTAGCTTGTTGGGAACACAAAGTTTCTTTTCAGTTGCAAACTCCATTCCATACATATATATGGGGAGGTACTAGCTCCAACTCGGTTTTACAGTGAAAACTGCAGGAACTTCAAACCGGCACTACGAAACAGACTGAGAAAGCAGAAAAAAAGTGTCTCCTGCAACCCGTTCCCTTGGTGCTAGATGATCGAACGTCTCTCCACTTGCTCAGTTCTGAGAGGTAAGTGTGTGTGAAAGCCGTCTTCACCTAGCTTGTTGGGAACACAAAGTTTCTTTTCAGTTGCAAACTCCATTCCATACATATATATGGGGAGGTACTAGCTCCAACTCGGTTTTACAGTGAAAACTGCAGGAACTTCAAACCGGCACTACGAAACAGACTGAGAAAGCAGAAAAAAAGTGTCTCCTGCAACCCGTTCCCTTGGTGCTAGGTGAACGAACGTCTCTCCACTTGCTCAGTTCTGAGAGATAAGTGTGTGTGAAAGCCGTCCTTCACCTAGCTTGTTGGGAACACAAAGTTTCTTTTCAGTTGCAAACTCCATTCCATACATATATATGGGGAGGTACTAGCTCCAACTCGGTTTTACAGTGAAAACTGCAGGAACTTCAAACCGGCACTACGAAACAGACTGAGAAAGCAGAAAAAAAGTGTCTCCTGCAACCCGTTCCCTTGGTGCTAGATGATCGAACGTCTCTCCACTTGCTCAGTTCTGAGAGGTAAGTGTGTGTGAAAGCCGTCTTCACCTAGCTTGTTGGGAACACAAAGTTTCTTTTCAGTTGCAAACTCCATTCCATACATATATATGGGGAGGTACTAGCTCCAACTCGGTTTTACAGTGAAAACTGCAGGAACTTCAAACCGGCACTACGAAACAGACTGAGAAAGCAGAAAAAAAGTGTCTCCTGCAAACCGTTCCCTTGGTGCTAGGTGAACGAACGTCTCTCCACTTGCTCAGTTCTGAGAGATAAGTGTGTGTGAAAGCCGTCCTTCACCTAGCTTGTTGGGAACACAAAGTTTCTTTTCAGTTGCAAACTCCATTCCATACATATATATGGGGAGGTACAAGCTCCAAATCGGTTTTAAAGTGAAAACTGCAGGAACTTCAAACCGGCACTACGAAACAGACTGAGAAAGCAGAAAAAAAGTGTCTCCTGCAAACCGTTCCCTTGGTGCTAGGTGAACGAACGTCTCGCCACTTGCTCAGTTCTGAGAGATAAGTGTGTGTGAAAGCCGTCCTTCAACAAGCTTGTTGGGAACACAAAGTTTCTTTTCAGTTGCAAACACCGTTCCATACATATATATGGGAAGGTACTAGCTCCAACTCGGTTTTACAGTGAAAACTGCTGGAACTTCAAACCGGCACTAGGAAACCGACTGAGAAAGCAGAGAAAAAGTGTCTCCTGCAACCCGTTCCCTTGGTGCTAGATGATCGAACGTCTCTCCACTTGCTCAGTTCTGAGAGGTAAGTGTGTGTGAAAGCCGTCTTCACCTAGCTTGTTGGGAACACAAAGTTTCTTTTCAGTTGCAAACACCATTCCATACATATATATGAGGAGGTACTAGCTCCAACTCGGTTTTACAGTGAAAACTGCAGGAACTTCAAACCGGCACTACGAAACAGACTGAGAAAGCAGAAAAAAAGTGTCTCCTGCAAACCGTTCCCTTGGTGCTAGGTGAACGAACGTCTCTGTACATGCTCAGTTATGAGAGATAAGTGTGTGTGAATGCCGTCCTTCACCTAGCTTGTTGGGAACACAAAGTTTCTTGTCAGTTGCAAACACCGTTCCATACATATATATGGGGAGGTACTAGCTCCAACTCGGTTTTACAGTGAAAACTGCTGGAACTTCAAACCGGCACTAGGAAACCGACTGAGAAAGCAGAGAAAAAGTGTCTCCTGCAACCCGTTCCCTTGGTGCTAGATGATCGAACGTCTCTCCACTTGCTCAGTTCTGAGAGGTAAGTGTGTGTGAAAGCCGTCTTCACCTAGCTTGTTGGGAACACAAAGTTTCTTTTCAGTTGCAAACTCCATTCCATACATATATATGGGGAGGTACTAGCTCCAACTCGGTTTTACAGTGAAAACTGCAGGAACTTCAAACCGGCACTACGAAACAGACTGAGAAAGCAGAGAAAAAGTGTCTCCTGCAAACCGTTCCCTTGGTGCTAGGTGAACGAACGTCTCGCCACTTGCTCAGTTCTGAGAGATAAGTGTGTGTGAAAGCCGTCCTTCACCTAGCTTGTTGGGAACACAAAGTTTCTTGTCAGTTGCAAACACCGTTCCATACATATATATGGGGAGGTACAAGCTCCAACTCGGTTTTACAGTGAAAACTGCAGGAACTTCAAACCGGCACTAGGAAACACACTGAGAAAGCAGAGAAAAATTGTCTCCTGCAAACCGTTCCCTTGGTGCTAGATGAACGAACGTCTCTCCACTTGCTCAGTTCTGAGAGATAAGTGTGTGTGAAAGCCGTCCTTCACCTATCTTGTTGGGAACACAAAGTTTCCTTTCAGTTGCAAACTCCATTCCATACATATATATGGGGAGGTACAAGCTCCAAATCGTTTTTACAGTGAAAACTGCAGGAACTTCAAACCGGCACTACGAAACAGACTGAGAAAGCAGAAAAAAAGTGTCTCCTGCAAACCGTTCCCTTGGTGCTAGGTGAACGAACGTCTCGCCACTTGCTCAGTTCTGAGAGATAAGTGTGTGTGAAAGCCGTCCTTCAACAAGCTTGTTGGGAACACAAAGTTTCTTTTCAGTTGCAAACTCCATTCCATACATATATATGGGGAGGTACTAGCTCCAACTCGGTTTTACAGTGAAAACTGCAGGAACTTCAAACCGGCACTACGAAACAGACTGAGAAAGCAGAAAAAAAGTGTCTCCTGCAAACCGTTCCCTTGGTGCTAGGTGAACGAACGTCTCGCCACTTGCTCAGTTCTGAGAGATAAGTGTGTGTGAAAGCCGTCCTTCACCTAGCTTGTTGGGAACACAAAGTTTCTTTTCAGTTGCAAACTCAATTCCATATATATATGCGGAGGTACAAGCTCCAACTCGGTTTTACAGTGAAAACTGCAGGAACTTCAAACCGGCACTACGAAACAGACTGAGAAAGCAGAGAAAAAGTGTCTCCTGCAAACCGTTCCCTTGGTGCTAGATGAACGAACGTCTCGCCACTTGCTCAGTTCTGAGAGATAAGTGTGTGTGAAAGCCGTCCTTCACCTAGCTTGTTGGGAACACAAAGTTTCTTTTCAGTTGCAAACTCCATTCCATACATATATATGGGGAGGTACTAGCTCCAACTCGGTTTGACAGTTAAAACTGCAGGAACTTCAAACCGGCACTAGGAAACAGACTGAGAAAGGAGATTAAAAGTGTCTCCTACAACCCGTTCCCTTGGTGCTAGATGAACGAACGTCTCTGTACATGCTCAGTTATGAGAGATAAGTGTGTGTGAATGCCGTCCTTCACCTAGCTTGTTGGGAACACAAAGTTTCTTGTCAGTTGCAAACACCGTTCCATACATATATATGGGGAGGTACTAGCTCCAACTCGGTTTTACAGTGAAAACTGCTGTAACTTCAAACCGGCACTAGGAAACCGACTGAGAAAGCAGAGAAAAAGTGTCTCCTGCAAACCGTTCCCTTGGTGCTAGATGAACGAACGTCTCGCCACTTGCTCAGTTCTGAGAGATAAGTGTGTGTGAAAGCCGTCCTTCACCTAGCTTGTTGGGAACACAAAGTTTCTTTTCAGTTGCAAACTCCATTCCATACATATATATGGGGAGGTACTAGCTCCAACTCGGTTTGACAGTTAAAACTGCAGGAACTTCAAACCGGCACTAGGAAACAGACTGAGAAAGGAGATTAAAAGTGTCTCCTACAACCCGTTCCCTTGGTGCTAGATGAACGAACGTCTCTGTACATGCTCAGTTATGAGAGATAAGTGTGTGTGAATGCCGTCCTTCACCTAGCTTGTTGGGAACACAAAGTTTCTTGTCAGTTGCAAACACCGTTCCATACATATATATGGGGAGGTACTAGCTCCAACTCGGTTTTACAGTGAAAATTGCTGGAACTTCAAACCGGCACTAGGAAACCGACTGAGAAAGCAGAGAAAAAGTGTCTCCTGCAACCCGTTCCCTTGGTGCTAGATGATCGAACGTCTCTCCACTTGCTCAGTTCTGAGAGGTAAGTGTGTGTGAAAGCCGTCTTCACCTAGCTTGTTGGGAACACAAAGTTTCTTTTCAGTTGCAAACTCCATTCCATACATATATATGGGGAGGTACTAGCTCCAACTCGGTTTTA
Organism: Camelus dromedarius; assembly: GCF_036321535.1. Classification (NCBI taxonomy): domain Eukaryota; kingdom Metazoa; phylum Chordata; class Mammalia; order Artiodactyla; family Camelidae; genus Camelus; species Camelus dromedarius. The sequence continues at coordinate 33,247,934 of NC_087458.1, read as the reverse complement.
CAGTGAAAACTGCAGGAACTTCAAACCGGCACTACGAAACAGACTGAGAAAGCAGAGAAAAAGTGTCTCCTGCAAACCGTTCCCTTGGTGCTAGGTGAACGAACGTCTCGCCACTTGCTCAGTTCTGAGAGATAAGTGTGTGTGAAAGCCGTCCTTCACCTAGCTTGTTGGGAACACAAAGTTTCTTGTCAGTTGCAAACACCGTTCCATACATATATATGGGGAGGTACAAGCTCCAAATCGGTTTTACAGTGAAAACTGCAGGAACTTCAAACCGGCACTAGGAAACAGACTGAGAAAGCAGAGAAAAATTGTCTCCTGCAAACCGTTCCCTTGGTGCTAGATGAACGAACGTCTCTCCACTTGCTCAGTTCTGAGAGATAAGTGTGTGTGAAAGCCGTCCTTCACCTAGCTTGTTGGGAACACAAAGTTTCTTTTCAGTTGCAAACTCCATTCCATACATATATATGGGGAGGTACAAGCTCCAAATCGGTTTTACAGTGAAAACTGCAGGAACTTCAAACCGGCACTACGAAACAGACTGAGAAAGCAGAAAAAAAGTGTCTCCTGCAAACCGTTCCCTTGGTGCTAGGTGAACGAACGTCTCGCCACTTGCTCAGTTCTGAGAGATAAGTGTGTGTGAAAGCCGTCCTTCAACAAGCTTGTTGGGAACACAAAGTTTCTTTTCAGTTGCAAACTCCATTCCATACATATATATGGGGAGGTACTAGCTCCAACTCGGTTTTACAGTGAAAACTGCAGGAACTTCAAACCGGCACTAGGAAACAGACTGACAAAGCAGAGTAAAAGTGTCTCCTACAACCCGTTCCCTTGGTGCTAGATGAAACAACGTCTCTGTACTTGCTCAGTTCAGAGAGATAAGTGTGTGTGAAAGCCGTCCTTCACCTAGCTTGTTGGGAACACAAAGTTTCTTTTCAGTTGCAAACTCAATTCCATATATATATGCGGAGGTACAAGCTCCAACTCGGTTTTACAGTGAAAACTGCAGGAACTTCAAACCGGCACTAGGAAACAGACTGAGAAAGCAGAGAAAAATTGTCTCCTGCAAACCGTTCCCTTGGTGCTAGATGAACGAACGTCTCTCCACTTGCTCAGTTCTGAGAGATAAGTGTGTGTGAAAGCCGTCCTTCACCTAGCTTGTTGGGAACACAAAGTTTCTTTTCAGTTGCAAACTCCATTCCATACATATATATGGGGAGGTACTAGCTCCAACTCGGTTTTACAGTGAAAACTGCAGGAACTTCAAACCGGCACTACGAAACAGACTGAGAAAGGAGATTAAAAGTGTCTCCTACAACCCGTTCCCTTGGTGCTAGATGAACGAACGTCTCTGTACATGCTCAGTTATGAGAGATAAGTGTGTGTGAATGCCGTTCTTCACCTAGCTTGTTGGGAACACAAAGTTTCTTGTCAGTTGCAAACACCGTTCCATACATATATATGGGGAGGTACTAGCTCCAACTCGGTTTTACAGTGAAAACTGCTGGAACTTCAAACCGGCACTAGGAAACCGACTGAGAAAGCAGAGAAAAAGTGTCTCCTGCAACCCGTTCCCTTGGTGCTAGATGATCGAACGTCTCTCCACTTGCTCAGTTCTGAGAGGTAAGTGTGTGTGAAAGCCGTCTTCACCTAGCTTGTTGGGAACACAAAGTTTCTTATCAGTTGCAAACTCCATTCCATACATATATATGGGGAGGTACTAGCTCCAACTCGGTTTTACAGTGAAAACTGCAGGAACTTCAAACCGGCACTACGAAACAGACTGAGAAAGCAGAGAAAAAGTGTCTCCTGCAAACCGTTCCCTTGGTGCTAGGTGAACGAACGTCTCGCCACTTGCTCAGTTCTGAGAGATAAGTGTGTGTGAAAGCCGTCCTTCACCTAGCTTGTTGGGAACACAAAGTTTCTTGTCAGTTGCAAACACCGTTCCATACATATATATGGGGAGGTACAAGCTCCAACTCGGTTTTACAGTGAAAACTGCAGGAACTTCACCGGCACTAGGAAACAGACTGAGAATGCAGAGAAAAATTGTCTCCTGCAAACCGTTCCCTTGGTGCTAGATGAACGAACGTCTCTCCACTTGCACAGTTCTGAGAGATAAGTGTGTGTGAAAGCCGTCCTTCACCTAGCTTGTTGGGAACACAAAGTTTCTTTTCAGTTGCAAACTCCATTCCATACATATATATGGGGAGGTACAAGCTCCAAATCGGTTTTACAGTGAAAACTGCAGGAACTTCAAACCGGCACTACGAAACAGACTGAGAAAGCAGAAAAAAAGTGTCTCCTGCAAACCGTTCCTTTGGTGCTAGGTGAACGAACGTCTCGCCACTTGCTCAGTTCTGAGAGATAAGTGTGTGTGAAAGCCGTCCTTCAACAATCTTGTTGGGAACACAAAGTTTCTTTTCAGTTGCAAACTCCATTCCATACATATATATGGGGAGGTACTAGCTCCAACTCGGTTTAACAGTGAAAACTGCAGGAACTTCAAACCGGCCCTAGGAAACAGACTGAGAAAGCAGAGTAAAAGCGTCTCCTACAACCCGTTCCCTTGGTGCTAGATGAAACAACGTCTCTGTACTTGCTCAGTTCAGAGAGATAAGTGTGTGTGAAAGCCGTCCTTCACCTAGCTTGTTGGGAACACAAAGTTTCTTTTCAGTTGCAAACTCAATTCCATATATATATGCGGAGGTACAAGCTCCAACTCGGTTTTACAGTGAAAACTGCAGGAACTTCAAACCGGCACTAGGAAACAGACTGAGAAAGCAGAGAAAAATTGTCTCCTGCAAACCGTTCCCTTGGTGCTAGATGAACGAACGTCTCTCCACTTGCTCAGTTCTGAGAGATAAGTGTGTGTGAAAGCCGTCCTTCACCTAGCTTGTTGGGAACACAAAGTTTCTTTTCAGTTGCAAACTCCATTCCATACATATATATGGGGAGGTACTAGCTCCAACTCGGTTTTACAGTGAAAACTGCAGGAAATTCAAACCGGCACTAGGAAACAGACTGAGAAAGGAGATTAAAAGTGCCTCCTACAACCCGTTCCCTTGGTGCTAGATGAACGAACGTCTCTGTACATGCTCAGTTATGAGAGATAAGTGTGTGTGAAAGCCGTCCTTCACCTAGCTTGTTGGGAACACAAAGTTTCTTTTCAGTTGCAAACTCAATTCCATATATATATGCGGAGGTACAAGCTCCAACTCGGTTTTACAGTGAAAACTGCAGGAACTTCAAACCGGCACTAGGAAACAGACTGAGAAAGCAGAGAAAAATTGTCTCCTGCAAACCGTTCCCTTGGTGCTAGATGAACGAACGTCTCTCCACTTGCTCAGTTCTGAGAGATAAGTGTGTGTGAAAGCCGTCCTTCACCTAGCTTGTTGGGAACACAAAGTTTCTTTTCAGTTGCAAACTCCATTCCATACATATATATGGGAAGGTACTAGCTCCAACTCGGTTTTACAGTGAAAACTGCAGGAAATTCAAACCGGCACTAGGAAACAGACTGAGAAAGGAGATTAAAAGTGTCTCCTACAACCCGTTCCCTTGGTGCTAGATGAACGAACGTCTCTGTACATGCTCAGTTATGAGAGATAAGTGTGTGTGAATGCCGTCCTTCACCTAGCTTGTTGGGAACACAAAGTTTCTTGTCAGTTGCAAACACCGTTCCATACATATATATGGGGAGGTACTAGCTCCAACTCGGTTTTACAGTGAAAACTGCTGGAACTTCAAACCGGCACTAGGAAACCGACTGAGAAAGCAGAGAAAAAGTGTCTCCTGCAACCCGTTCCCTTGGTGCTAGATGATCGAACGTCTCTCCACTTGCTCAGTTCTGAGAGGTAAGTGTGTGTGAAAGCCGTCTTCACCTAGCTTGTTGGGAACACAAAGTTTCTTTTCAGTTGCAAACTCCATTCCATACATATATATGGGGAGGTACTAGCTCCAACTCGGTTTTACAGTGAAAACTGCAGGAATTTCAAACCGGCACTACGAAACAGACTGAGAAAGCAGAGAAAAAGTGTCTCCTGCAAACCGTTCCCTTGGTGCTAGGTGAACGAACGTCTCGCCACTTGCTCAGTTCTGAGAGATAAGTGTGTGTGAAAGCCGTCCTTCACCTAGCTTGTTGGGAACACAAAGTTTCTTGTCAGTTGCAAACACCGTTCCATACATATATATGGGGAGGTACAAGCTCCAACTCGGTTTTACAGTGAAAACTGCAGGAACTTCAAACCGGCACTAGTAAACAGACTGAGAAAGCAGAGTAAAAGTGTCTCCTACAACCCGTTCCCTTGGTGCTAGATGAAACAACGTCTCTGTACTTGCTCAGTTCAGAGAGATAAGTGTGTGTGAAAGCCGTCCTTCACCTAGCTTGTTGGGAACACAAAGTTTCTTTTCAGTTGCAAACTCAATTCCATATATATATGCGGAGGTACAAGCTCCAACTCGGTTTTACAGTGAAAACTGCAGGAACTTCAATCCGGCACTAGGAAACAGACTGAGAAAGCAGAGAAAAAGTGTCTCCTGCAACCCGTTCCCTTGGTGCTAGATGAACGAACGTCTCTCCACTTGCTCAGTTCTGAGAGATAATTGTGTGTGTAAGCCGTCCTTCACCTAGCTTTTTGGGAACACAAAGTTTCTTTTCAGTTGCAAACACCGTTCCATACATACATATGGGGAGGTACAAGCTCCAACTCGGTTTTACAGTGAAAACTGCAGGAACTTCAAACCGGCACTAGGAAACAGACTGAGAAAGCAGAGAAAAAGTGTCTCCTGCAAACCGTTCCCTTGGTGCTAGATGAACGAACATCTCTCCACTTGCTCAGTTCTGAGAGATAAGTGTGTGTGAAAGCCGTCCTTCACCTAGCTTGTTGGGATCACAAAGTTTCTTTTCAGTTGCAAACTCCATTCCATACTTATATATGGGGAGGTACTAGCTCCAACTCGGTTTTACAGTGAAAACTGCAGGAACTTCAAACCGGCACTAGGAAACAGACTGAGAAAGCAGAGTAAAAGTGTCTCCTACAACCCGTTCCCTTGGTGCTAGATTTAACAACGTCTCTGTACTTGCTCAGTTCTGAGAGATAAGTGTGTGTGAAAGCCGTCCTTCACCTAGCTTGTTGGGAACACAAAGTTTCTTTTCAGTTGCAAACTCCATTCCATACATATATATGGGGAGGTACAAGCTCCAACTCGGTTTTACAATGAAAACTGCAGGAACTTCAAACCGGCACTAGGAAACAGACTGAGAAATCAGAGAAATAGTGTCTCCTGCAACCCGTTCCCTTGGTGATGGATGAACGAAAGTCTCTCCACTTGCTCAGTTCTGAGAGATAAGTGTGAGTGAAAGCCGTCCTTCACCTAGCTTGTTGGGAACACAAAGTTTCTTTTCTGTTGCAAACTCCATTCCTTACATATATATGGGGAGGTACTAGCTCCAACTCTGTTTTGCAGTGAAAACTGCTGGAACTTCAAACCGGCACAAGGAAACAGACTAAGAAAGCAGAGAAAAAGTGTCTCCTGCCACCCGATCCCTTGGTGCTAGATGAACGAACGTCTCTCCACTTTCTCAGTTCTGAGAGATAAGTGTGTGTGAAAGCCGTCTTCACATAGCTTGTTGGGAACACAAAGTTTCTTTTCAGTTGCAAACTCCATTCCATACATATACATGGGGAGGTACTAGCTCCAACTCGATTTTACAGTGAAAACTGCAGGAACTTCAAACCAGCACTAGGAAACAGACTGAGAAAGCAGAGTAAAAGTGTCTCCTGCAACCCGTTCCCTTGGTGCTAGATGAACGAACGTCTCTGTACATGCTCAGTTCTGAGAGATAAGTGTGTGTGAAAGCCGTCCTTCAACTAGCTTTTTGGGAAAACAAAGTTTCTTTTCAGTTGCAAACACCGTTCCATACATATATATGGGGAGGTACTAGCTCCAAATCGGTTTTACAGTGAAAACTGCAGGAACTTCAAACCGGCACTAGGAAACAGACTGAGAAAGCAGAGAAAAAGTGTCTCCTGCAACCCGTTCCCTTGGTGCTAGATGAACGAACGTCTCTCCACTTGCTCAGTTCTGAGAGATAATTGTGTGTGTAAGCCGTCCTTCACCTATCTTGATGGGAACACAAAGTTCTTTTCAGTTGCAAACACCGTTCCATACATATATATGGGGAGGTACAAGTTCCAACTCGGTTTTACAGTGAAAACTGCAGGAACTTCAAACCGGCACTAGGAAACAGACTGAGAAAGCAGAGAAAAAGTGTCTCCTGCAAACCGTTCCCTTGGTGCTAGGTGAACGAACGTCTCGCCACTTGCTCAGTTCTGAGAGATAAGTGTGTGTGAAAGCCGTCCTTCAACAAGCTTCTTGGGAACACAAAGTTTCTTTTCAGTTGCAAACTCCATTCCATACATATATATGGGGAGGTACTAGCTCCAACTCGGTTTTACAGTGAAAACTGCAGGAACTTCAAACCGGCACTAGGAAACAGACTGAGAAAGCAGAGAAAAAGTGTCTCCTACAACCCGTTCCCTTGGTGCTAGATGAAACAACGTCTCTGTACTTGCTCAGTTCTGAGAGATAAGTGTGTGTGAAAGCCGTCCTTCACCTAGCTTGTTGGGAACACAAAGTTTCTTTTCAGTTGCAAACTCAATTCCATATATATATGCGGAGGTACAAGCTCCAACTCGGTTTTACAGTGAAAACTGCAGGAACTTCAAACCGGCACTAGGAAACAGACTGAGAAAGCAGAGAAAAAGTGTCTCCTGCAAACCGTTCCCTTGGTGCTAGATGAACGAACGTCTCGCCACTTGCTCAGTTCTGAGAGATAAGTGTGTGTGAAAGCCGTCCTTCACCTAGCTTGTTGGGAACACAAAGTTTCTTTTCAGTTGCAAACTCCATTCCATACATATATATGGGGAGGTACTAGCTCCAACTCGGTTTGACAGTTAAAACTGCAGGAACTTCAAACCGGCACTAGGAAACAGACTGAGAAAGGAGATTAAAAGTGTCTCCTACAACCCGTTCCCTTGGTGCTAGGTGAACGAACGTCTCTCTACGTGCTCAGTTCTGAGAGATAAGTGTGTGAATGCCGTCCTTCACCTAGCTTGTTGGGAACACAAAGTTTCTTTTCAGTTGCAAACACCATTCCATACATATATATGGGGAGGTACAAGCTCCAACTCGGTTTTACAGTGAAAACTGCAGGAACTTCAAACCGGCACTACGAAACAGACTGAGAAAGCAGAGAAAAGTGTCTCCTGCAAACCGTTCCCTTGGTGCTAGATGAACGAACGTTTCTCCACTTGCTCAGTTCTGAGAGATAAGTGTGTGTGTAAGCCGTCCTTCACCTAGCTTGTTGGGAACACAAAGTCTCTTTTCAGTTGCAAACTCAATTCCATATATATATGTGGAGGTACAAGCTCCAACTCGGTTTTACAGTGAAAACTGCAGGAACTTCAATCCGGCACTAGGAAACAGACTGAGAAAGCAGAGAAAAAGTGTCTCCTGCAACCCGTTCCCTTGGTGCTAGATGAACGAACGTCTCTCCACTTGCTCAGTTCTGAGAGATAATTGTGTGTGTAAGCCGTCCTTCACCTAGCTTGTTGGGAACACAAAGTTTCTTTTCAGTTGCAAACACCGTTCCATACATATATATGGGGAGGTACAAGCTCCAACTCGGTTTTACAGTGAAAACTGGAGGAACTTCAAACCGGCACTAGGAAACAGACTGAGAAAGCAGAGAAAAAGTGTCTCCTGCAAACCGTTCCCTTGGTGCTAGATGAACGAACGTCTCTCCACTTGCTCAGTTCTGAGAGATAAGTGTGTGTGAAAGCCGTCCTTCACCTAGCTTGTTGGGAACACAAAGTTTCTTTTCAGTTGCAAACTCCATTCCATACATATATATGGGGAGGTACTAGCTCCAACTCGGTTTTACAGTGAAAACTGCAGGAACTTCAAACCGGCACTAGGAAACAGACTGAGAAAGCAGAGTAAAAGTGTCTCCTACAACCCGTTCCCTTGGTGCTAGATGAAACAACGTCTCTGTACTTGCTCAGTTCTGAGAGATAAGTGTGTGTGAAAGCCGTCCTTCACCTAGCTTGTTGGGAACACAAAGTTTCTTTTCAGTTGCAAACTCCATTCCATACATATATATGGGGAGGTACAAGCTCCAACTCGGTTTTACAATGAAAACTGCAGGAACTTCAAACCGGCACTCCGAAACAGACTGAGAAATCAGAGAAATATTGTCTCCTGCAACCCGTTCCCTTGGTGCTAGATGAACGAAAGTCTCTCCACTTGCTCAGTTCTGAGAGATAAGTGTGAGTGAAAGCCGCCCTTCACCTAGCTTTTTGGGAACACAAAGTTTCTTTTCAGTTGCAAACTCCATTCCATACTTATATATGGGGAGGTACTAGCTCCAAATCGGTTTTACAGTGAAAACTGCAGGAACTTCAAACCGGCACTAGGAAACAGACTGAGAAAGCAGAGTAAAAGTGTCTCCTACAACCCGTTCCCTTTGTGCTAGATGAACGAACGTCTCTGTACATGCTCAGTTCTGAGAGATAAGTGTGTGTGAATGCCGTCCTTCACCTAGCTTGTTGGGAACACAAAGTTTCTTTTCAGTTGCAAACTCCATTCCATACATATATATGGGGAGGTACAAGCTCCAACTCGGTTTTACAGTGAAAACTGCAGGAACTTCATACCGGCACTACGAAACAGACTGAGAAAGCATAGAATTAGTGTCTCCTGCAACCCGTTTCCTTGGTGCTAGATGAACGAACGTCTCTTCTCTTGCTCAGTTCTGAGAGATAAGTGTGTGTGAAAGCCGTCCTTCACCTAGCTTGTTGGGAACACAAAGTTTCTTTTCAGTTGCAAACTCAATTCCATATATATATGCGGAGGTACAAGCTCCAACTCGGTTTTACAGTGAAAACTGCAGGAACTTCAAACCGGCACTAGGAAACAGACTGAGAAAGCAGAGAAAAAGTGTCTCCTGCAAACCGTTCCCTTGGTGCTAGATGAACGAACGTCTCGCCACTTGCTCAGTTCTGAGAGATAAGTGTGTGTGAAAGCCGTCCTTCACCTAGCTTGTTGGGAACACAAAGTTTCTTTTCAGTTGCAAACTCCATTCCATACATATATATGGGGAGGTACTAGCTCCAACTCGGTTTGACAGTTAAAACTGCAGGAACTTCAAACCGGCACTAGGAAACAGACTGAGAAAGGAGATTAAAAGTGTCTCCTACAACCCGTTCCCTTGGTGCTAGGTGAACGAACGTCTCTCTACGTGCTCAGTTCTGAGAGATAAGTGTGTGAATGCCGTCCTTCACCTAGCTTGTTGGGAACACAAAGTTTCTTTTCAGTTGCAAACACCATTCCATACATATATATGGGGAGGTACAAGCTCCAACTCGGTTTTACAGTGAAAACTGCAGGAACTTCAAACCGGCACTACGAAACAGACTGAGAAAGCAGAGAAAAGTGTCTCCTGCAACCCGTTCCCTTGGTGCTAGATGAACGAACGTTTCTCCACTTGCTCAGTTCTGAGAGGTAAGTGTGTGTGAAAGCCGTCTTCACCTAGCTTGTTGGGAACACAAAGTTTCTTTTCAGTTGCAAACTCCATTCCATACATATATATGGGGAGGTACTAGCTCCAACTCGGTTTTACAGTGAAAACTGCAGGAATTTCAAACCGGCACTACGAAACAGACTGAGAAAGCAGAGAAAAAGTGTCTCCTGCAAACCGTTCCCTTGGTGCTAGGTGAACGAACGTCTCGCCACTTGCTCAGTTCTGAGAGATAAGTGTGTGTGAAAGCCGTCCTTCACCTAGCTTGTTGGGAACACAAAGTTTCTTGTCAGTTGCAAACACCGTTCCATACATATATATGGGGAGGTACAAGCTCCAACTCGGTTTTACAGTGAAAACTGCAGGAACTTCAAACCGGCACTAGTAAACAGACTGAGAAAGCAGAGTAAAAGTGTCTCCTACAACCCGTTCCCTTGGTGCTAGATGAAACAACGTCTCTGTACTTGCTCAGTTCAGAGAGATAAGTGTGTGTGAAAGCCGTCCTTCACCTAGCTTGTTGGGAACACAAAGTTTCTTTTCAGTTGCAAACTCAATTCCATATATATATGCGGAGGTACAAGCTCCAACTCGGTTTTACAGTGAAAACTGCAGGAACTTCAATCCGGCACTAGGAAACAGACTGAGAAAGCAGAGAAAAAGTGTCTCCTGCAACCCGTTCCCTTGGTGCTAGATGAACGAACGTCTCTCCACTTGCTCAGTTCTGAGAGATAATTGTGTGTGTAAGCCGTCCTTCACCTAGCTTTTTGGGAACACAAAGTTTCTTTTCAGTTGCAAACACCGTTCCATACATACATATGGGGAGGTACAAGCTCCAACTCGGTTTTACAGTGAAAACTGCAGGAACTTCAAACCGGCACTAGGAAACAGACTGAGAAAGCAGAGAAAAAGTGTCTCCTGCAAACCGTTCCCTTGGTGCTAGATGAACGAACATCTCTCCACTTGCTCAGTTCTGAGAGATAAGTGTGTGTGAAAGCCGTCCTTCACCTAGCTTGTTGGGATCACAAAGTTTCTTTTCAGTTGCAAACTCCATTCCATACTTATATATGGGGAGGTACTAGCTCCAACTCGGTTTTACAGTGAAAACTGCAGGAACTTCAAACCGGCACTAGGAAACAGACTGAGAAAGCAGAGTAAAAGTGTCTCCTACAACCCGTTCCCTTGGTGCTAGATTTAACAACGTCTCTGTACTTGCTCAGTTCTGAGAGATAAGTGTGTGTGAAAGCCGTCCTTCACCTAGCTTGTTGGGAACACAAAGTTTCTTTTCAGTTGCAAACTCCATTCCATACATATATATGGGGAGGTACAAGCTCCAACTCGGTTTTACAATGAAAACTGCAGGAACTTCAAACCGGCACTAGGAAACAGACTGAGAAATCAGAGAAATAGTGTCTCCTGCAACCCGTTCCCTTGGTGATGGATGAACGAAAGTCTCTCCACTTGCTCAGTTCTGAGAGATAAGTGTGAGTGAAAGCCGTCCTTCACCTAGCTTGTTGGGAACACAAAGTTTCTTTTCTGTTGCAAACTCCATTCCTTACATATATATGGGGAGGTACTAGCTCCAACTCTGTTTTGCAGTGAAAACTGCTGGAACTTCAAACCGGCACAAGGAAACAGACTAAGAAAGCAGAGAAAAAGTGTCTCCTGCCACCCGATCCCTTGGTGCTAGATGAACGAACGTCTCTCCACTTTCTCAGTTCTGAGAGATAAGTGTGTGTGAAAGCCGTCTTCACATAGCTTGTTGGGAACACAAAGTTTCTTTTCAGTTGCAAACTCCATTCCATACATATACATGGGGAGGTACTAGCTCCAACTCGATTTTACAGTGAAAACTGCAGGAACTTCAAACCAGCACTAGGAAACAGACTGAGAAAGCAGAGTAAAAGTGTCTCCTGCAACCCGTTCCCTTGGTGCTAGATGAACGAACGTCTCTGTACATGCTCAGTTCTGAGAGATAAGTGTGTGTGAAAGCCGTCCTTCAACTAGCTTTTTGGGAAAACAAAGTTTCTTTTCAGTTGCAAACACCGTTCCATACATATATATGGGGAGGTACTAGCTCCAAATCGGTTTTACAGTGAAAACTGCAGGAACTTCAAACCGGCACTAGGAAACAGACTGAGAAAGCAGAGAAAAAGTGTCTCCTGCAACCCGTTCCCTTGGTGCTAGATGAACGAACGTCTCTCCACTTGCTCAGTTCTGAGAGATAATTGTGTGTGTAAGCCGTCCTTCACCTATCTTGATGGGAACACAAAGTTCTTTTCAGTTGCAAACACCGTTCCATACATATATATGGGGAGGTACAAGTTCCAACTCGGTTTTACAGTGAAAACTGCAGGAACTTCAAACCGGCACTAGGAAACAGACTGAGAAAGCAGAGAAAAAGTGTCTCCTGCAAACCGTTCCCTTGGTGCTAGGTGAACGAACGTCTCGCCACTTGCTCAGTTCTGAGAGATAAGTGTGTGTGAAAGCCGTCCTTCAACAAGCTTCTTGGGAACACAAAGTTTCTTTTCAGTTGCAAACTCCATTCCATACATATATATGGGGAGGTACTAGCTCCAACTCGGTTTTACAGTGAAAACTGCAGGAACTTCAAACCGGCACTAGGAAACAGACTGAGAAAGCAGAGAAAAAGTGTCTCCTACAACCCGTTCCCTTGGTGCTAGATGAAACAACGTCTCTGTACTTGCTCAGTTCTGAGAGATAAGTGTGTGTGAAAGCCGTCCTTCACCTAGCTTGTTGGGAACACAAAGTTTCTTTTCAGTTGCAAACTCAATTCCATATATATATGCGGAGGTACAAGCTCCAACTCGGTTTTACAGTGAAAACTGCAGGAACTTCAAACCGGCACTAGGAAACAGACTGAGAAAGCAGAGAAAAAGTGTCTCCTGCAAACCGTTCCCTTGGTGCTAGATGAACGAACGTCTCGCCACTTGCTCAGTTCTGAGAGATAAGTGTGTGTGAAAGCCGTCCTTCACCTAGCTTGTTGGGAACACAAAGTTTCTTTTCAGTTGCAAACTCCATTCCATACATATATATGGGGAGGTACTAGCTCCAACTCGGTTTGACAGTTAAAACTGCAGGAACTTCAAACCGGCACTAGGAAACAGACTGAGAAAGGAGATTAAAAGTGTCTCCTACAACCCGTTCCCTTGGTGCTAGGTGAACGAACGTCTCTCTACGTGCTCAGTTCTGAGAGATAAGTGTGTGAATGCCGTCCTTCACCTAGCTTGTTGGGAACACAAAGTTTCTTTTCAGTTGCAAACACCATTCCATACATATATATGGGGAGGTACAAGCTCCAACTCGGTTTTACAGTGAAAACTGCAGGAACTTCAAACCGGCACTACGAAACAGACTGAGAAAGCAGAGAAAAGTGTCTCCTGCAAACCGTTCCCTTGGTGCTAGATGAACGAACGTTTCTCCACTTGCTCAGTTCTGAGAGATAAGTGTGTGTGTAAGCCGTCCTTCACCTAGCTTGTTGGGAACACAAAGTCTCTTTTCAGTTGCAAACTCAATTCCATATATATATGTGGAGGTACAAGCTCCAACTCGGTTTTACAGTGAAAACTGCAGGAACTTCAATCCGGCACTAGGAAACAGACTGAGAAAGCAGAGAAAAAGTGTCTCCTGCAACCCGTTCCCTTGGTGCTAGATGAACGAACGTCTCTCCACTTGCTCAGTTCTGAGAGATAATTGTGTGTGTAAGCCGTCCTTCACCTAGCTTGTTGGGAACACAAAGTTTCTTTTCAGTTGCAAACACCGTTCCATACATATATATGGGGAGGTACAAGCTCCAACTCGGTTTTACAGTGAAAACTGGAGGAACTTCAAACCGGCACTAGGAAACAGACTGAGAAAGCAGAGAAAAAGTGTCTCCTGCAAACCGTTCCCTTGGTGCTAGATGAACGAACGTCTCTCCACTTGCTCAGTTCTGAGAGATAAGTGTGTGTGAAAGCCGTCCTTCACCTAGCTTGTTGGGAACACAAAGTTTCTTTTCAGTTGCAAACTCCATTCCATACATATATATGGGGAGGTACTAGCTCCAACTCGGTTTTACAGTGAAAACTGCAGGAACTTCAAACCGGCACTAGGAAACAGACTGAGAAAGCAGAGTAAAAGTGTCTCCTACAACCCGTTCCCTTGGTGCTAGATGAAACAACGTCTCTGTACTTGCTCAGTTCTGAGAGATAAGTGTGTGTGAAAGCCGTCCTTCACCTAGCTTGTTGGGAACACAAAGTTTCTTTTCAGTTGCAAACTCCATTCCATACATATATATGGGGAGGTACAAGCTCCAACTCGGTTTTACAATGAAAACTGCAGGAACTTCAAACCGGCACTCCGAAACAGACTGAGAAATCAGAGAAATATTGTCTCCTGCAACCCGTTCCCTTGGTGCTAGATGAACGAAAGTCTCTCCACTTGCTCAGTTCTGAGAGATAAGTGTGAGTGAAAGCCGCCCTTCACCTAGCTTTTTGGGAACACAAAGTTTCTTTTCAGTTGCAAACTCCATTCCATACTTATATATGGGGAGGTACTAGCTCCAAATCGGTTTTACAGTGAAAACTGCAGGAACTTCAAACCGGCACTAGGAAACAGACTGAGAAAGCAGAGTAAAAGTGTCTCCTACAACCCGTTCCCTTTGTGCTAGATGAACGAACGTCTCTGTACATGCTCAGTTCTGAGAGATAAGTGTGTGTGAATGCCGTCCTTCACCTAGCTTGTTGGGAACACAAAGTTTCTTTTCAGTTGCAAACTCCATTCCATACATATATATGGGGAGGTACAAGCTCCAACTCGGTTTTACAGTGAAAACTGCAGGAACTTCATACCGGCACTACGAAACAGACTGAGAAAGCATAGAATTAGTGTCTCCTGCAACCCGTTTCCTTGGTGCTAGATGAACGAACGTCTCTTCTCTTGCTCAGTTCTGAGAGATAAGTGTGTGTGAAAGCCGTCCTTCACCTAGCTTGTTGGGAACACAAAGTTTCTTTTCAGTTGCAAACTCAATTCCATATATATATGCGGAGGTACAAGCTCCAACTCGGTTTTACAGTGAAAACTGCAGGAACTTCAAACCGGCACTAGGAAACAGACTGAGAAAGCAGAGAAAAAGTGTCTCCTGCAAACCGTTCCCTTGGTGCTAGATGAACGAACGTCTCGCCACTTGCTCAGTTCTGAGAGATAAGTGTGTGTGAAAGCCGTCCTTCACCTAGCTTGTTGGGAACACAAAGTTTCTTTTCAGTTGCAAACTCCATTCCATACATATATATGGGGAGGTACTAGCTCCAACTCGGTTTGACAGTTAAAACTGCAGGAACTTCAAACCGGCACTAGGAAACAGACTGAGAAAGGAGATTAAAAGTGTCTCCTACAACCCGTTCCCTTGGTGCTAGGTGAACGAACGTCTCTCTACGTGCTCAGTTCTGAGAGATAAGTGTGTGAATGCCGTCCTTCACCTAGCTTGTTGGGAACACAAAGTTTCTTTTCAGTTGCAAACACCATTCCATACATATATATGGGGAGGTACAAGCTCCAACTCGGTTTTACAGTGAAAACTGCAGGAACTTCAAACCGGCACTACGAAACAGACTGAGAAAGCAGAGAAAAGTGTCTCCTGCAACCCGTTCCCTTGGTGCTAGATGAACGAACGTTTCTCCACTTGCTCAGTTCTGAGAGATAAGTGTGTGTGTAAGCCGTCCTTCACCTAGCTTGTTGGGAACACAAAGTCTCTTTTCAGTTGCAAACTCAATTCCATATATATATGTGGAGGTACAAGCTCCAACTCGGTTTTACAGTGAAAACTGCAGGAACTTCAATCCGGCACTAGGAAACAGACTGAGAAAGCAGAGAAAAAGTGTCTCCTGCAACCCGTTCCCTTGGTGCTAGATGAACGAACGTCTCTCCACTTGCTCAGTTCTGAGAGATAATTGTGTGTGTAAGCCGTCCTTCACCTAGCTTGTTGGGAACACAAAGTTTCTTTTCAGTTGCAAACACCGTTCCATACATATATATGGGGAGGTACAAGCTCCAACTCGGTTTTACAGTGAAAACTGGAGGAACTTCAAACCGGCACTAGGAAACAGACTGAGAAAGCAGAGAAAAAGTGTCTCCTGCAAACCGTTCCCTTGGTGCTAGATGAACGAACGTCTCTCCACTTGCTCAGTTCTGAGAGATAAGTGTGTGTGAAAGCCGTCCTTCACCTAGCTTGTTGGGAACACAAAGTTTCTTTTCAGTTGCAAACTCCATTCCATACATATATATGGGGAGGTACTAGCTCCAACTCGGTTTTACAGTGAAAACTGCAGGAACTTCAAACCGGCACTAGGAAACAGACTGAGAAAGCAGAGTAAAAGTGTCTCCTACAACCCGTTCCCTTGGTGCTAGATGAAACAACGTCTCTGTACTTGCTCAGTTCTGAGAGATAAGTGTGTGTGAAAGCCGTCCTTCACCTAGCTTGTTGGGAACACAAAGTTTCTTTTCAGTTGCAAACTCCATTCCATACATATATATGGGGAGGTACAAGCTCCAACTCGGTTTTACAATGAAAACTGCAGGAACTTCAAACCGGCACTACGAAACAGACTGAGAAATCAGAGAAATAGTGTCTCCTGCAACCCGTTCCCTTGGTGCTAGATGAACGAAAGTCTCTCCACTTGCTCAGTTCTGAGAGATAAGTGTGAGTGAAAGCCGCCCTTCACCTAGCTTTTTGGGAACACAAAGTTTCTTTTCAGTTGCAAACTCCATTCCATACTTATATATGGGGAGGTACTAGCTCCAAATCGGTTTTACAGTGAAAACTGCAGGAACTTCAAACCGGCACTAGGAAACAGACTGAGAAAGCAGAGTAAAAGTGTCTCCTACAACCCGTTCCCTTTGTGCTAGATGAACGAACGTCTCTGTACATGCTCAGTTCTGAGAGATAAGTGTGTGTGAATGCCGTCCTTCACCTAGCTTGTTGGGAACACAAAGTTTCTTTTCAGTTGCAAACTCCATTCCATACATATATATGGGGAGGTACAAGCTCCAACTCGGTTTTACAGTGAAAACTGCAGGAACTTCATACCGGCACTACGAAACAGACTGAGAAAGCATAGAATTAGTGTCTCCTGCAACCCGTTTCCTTGGTGCTAGATGAACGAACGTCTCTTCTCTTGCTCAGTTCTGAGAGATAAGTGTGTGTGAAAGCCGTCCTTCACCTAGCTTGTTGGGAACACAAAGTTTCTTTTCAATTGCAAACTCCATTCCATACATATATATGGGGAGGTACTAGCTCCAACTCGGTTTTACAGTGAAAACTGCAGGAACTTCAAACCGGCACTAGGAAACAGACTGAGAAAGCAGAGAAAAAGTGTCTCATGCAACCCGTTCCCTTGGTGCTAGATGAACGAACGTCTCTCCACTTGCTCAGTTCTGAGAGATATTTGTGTGTGAAAGCCGTCTTCACCTAGCTTGTAGGGAACACAAAGTTTCTTTTCAGTTTCAAACTCCATTCCTTACATATATATGGGGAGGTACAAGCTCCAACTCGGTTTTAAAGTGAAAACTGCAGGAACTTCAAACCAGCACTAGGAAACAGACTGAGAAAGCAGAGTAAAAGTGTCTCCTTCAAACTGTTCCCTTGGTGCTATATGAACGAATGTCTCTGTACATGCTCAGTTCTGAGAGATAAGTGTGTGTGAAAGCCGTCCTTCACCTAGCTTGTTGGGAACACAAAGTTTCTTTTCAGTTGCAAACTCCATTCCATACATATATATGGGGAGGTACAAGCTCCAACTCGGTTTTACAGTGATAACTGCAGGAACTTCAAACCGGCACTAGGAAACACACTGAGAAACCAGAGTAAATTTTCTCATGCAACTCGTTCCTTTGGTGCTAGATGAACGAACGTCTCTGTACATGCTCATTTCTGAGAGATATGTGTGTGTGAAAGCCGTCCTTCAATTAGCTTGTTGGGAACACAAAGTTTCTTTTCAGTTGCAAACTCAATTCCATACATATATATGGGGAGGTACAAGCTCCAACTCGGTTTTACAGTGAAAACTGCAGGAACTTCAATCTGGCACTAGGAAACAGACTGAGAAAGCAGAGTAAAAGTGTCTCCTGCAACCCGTTCCCTTGGTGCTAGACGAACGAACGTCTCTGTACATGCTCAGTTCTGAGAGATAAGTGTGTGTGAAAGCCGTCCTTCACCTAGCTTGTTGGGAACGCAAAGTTTCTTTTCAGTTTCAAACCCCAATCCATGCATATATATGGGGAGGTACTAGCTCCAACTCGGTTTGACAGTGAAAACTGCAGGAACTTCAAACTGGCACTAGGAAACAGACTGAGAAACCAGAGTAAAGTTTCTCCTGCAACTCGGTCCTTGGTGCTAGATGAACGAACGTCTCTCCACTTGCTCAGTTCTGAGAGATAATTTTGTGTGAAAGCCGTCCTTCACCTAGCTTGTTGGGAACACAAAGTTTCTTTTCAGTTGCAAACACCGTTCCATACATATATATGGGGAGGTACAAGCTCCAACTCGGTTTTACAGTGAAAACTGCAGGAACTTCAAACCGGCACTAGGAAACAGACTGAGAAAGCAGAGAAAAAGTTTCTCCTGCAACCCGTTCACTTGGTGCTAGATGAACGAACGTCTCTCCACTTGCTCAGTTCTGAGAGATAAGTGTGTGTGAAAGCCGTCCTTCACCTAGCTTGTTGGGAACACAAAGTTTCTTTTCAGTTGCAAACACCGTTCCATACATATATATGGGGAGGTACAAGCTCCAAATCGGTTTTACAGTGAAAACTGCAGGAACTTCAAACCGTCACTAGGAAACAGACTGAGAAAGCAGAGAAAAAGTGTCTCCTGCAACCCGTTCCCTTGGTGCTAGATGAACGAAAGTCTCTCCACTTGCTCAGTTCTGAGAGATAAGTGTGTGTGAAAGCCGTACTTCACCTAGCTTGTTGGGAACACAAAGTTTCTTTTCAGTTGCAAAATCCAATCCATGCATGTATATGGGGAGGTACTAGCTCCAACTCGGTTTTACAGTGAAAACTGCAGGAACTTCAAACCGGCACTAGGAAACAGACTGAGAAAGCAGAGTAACAGTGTCTCCTTCAAACCGTTCCCTTGGAGCTAAATGAACGAACGTCTCTGTACATGCTCAGTTCTGAGAGATAAGTGTGTGTAAAAGCCATCCTTCACCTAGCTTGTTGGGAACACAAAGTTTCTTTTCAGTTGCAAACTCCATTCCATACATATATATGGGGAGGTACAAGCTCCAACTCGGTTTTACAGTGAAAACTGCAGGAACTTCAAACCGGCACTAGGAAACAGACTGAGAAAGCAGAGAAAAAGTGTCTCCTGCAACCCGTTCCCTTGGTGCTAGACGAACGAACGTCTCTGTACATGCTCAGTTCTGAGAGATAAGTGTGTGTGAAAGCCGTCCTTCACCTAGCTTGTTGGGAACACAAAGTTTCTTTTCAGTTTCAAACTCCAATCCATGCATATATATGGGGAGGTACTAGCTCCAACTCGGTTTGACAGTGAAAACTGCAGGAACTTCAAACCGGCACTAGGAAACAGACAGAGAAACCAGAGTAAAGTTTCTCCTGCAACTCGTTCCCTTGGTGCTAGATGAACGAACGTCTCTCCACTTGCTCAGTTCTGAGAGGTAAGTGTGTGTGAAAGCCGTACTTCACCTAGCTTGTTGGGAACACAAAGTTTCTTTTCAGTTGCAAACACCGTTCCATATATATATATGGGGAGGTACAAGCTCCAACTCGGTTTTACAGTGAAAACTGCAGGAACTTCAAACCGGCACTAGGAAACAGACTGAGAAAGCAGAGTAAAAGTGTCTCCTGCAAACCGTTCCCTTGGTGCTAGACGAACGAACGTCTCTGTACATGCTCAGTTCTGAGAGATAAGTGTGTGTGAAAGCTCTCCTTCACCTAGCTTGTTGGGAACACAAAGTTTCTTTTCAGTTGCAAACTCCATTCCATAAATATATATGGGGAGGTACAAGCTCCATCTCGGTTTTACAGTGAAAACTGCAGGAACTTCAAACAGGCACTAGGAAACAGACTGAGAAAGCAGAGAAAAAGTGTCTCCTGCAACCCGTTCCCTTGGTGCTAGATGAACGAACGTCTCTCCACTTGCTCAGTTCTGAGAGATAATTGTGTGTGTAAGCCGTCCTTCACCAAGCTTGTTGGGAACACAAAGTTTCTTTTCAGTTGCAAACACCATTCCATACATATATATGGGGAGGTACAAGCCCCAACTCGGTTTTACAGTGAAAACTGCAGGAACTTCAAACCGGCACTAGGAAACAGACTCAGAAAGCAGAGAAAAAGTTTCTCCTGCAAACCGTTCCCTTAGTGCTAGATGAACGAACGTCTCGCCACTTGCTCAGTTCTGAGAGATAAGTGTGTGTGAAAGCAGTCTTTCACCTAGCTTGTTGGGAACACAAAGTTTCTTTTCAGTTGCAAACTCCATTCCATACATATATATGGGGAGGTACTAGCTCCAACTCGGTTTTACAGTGAAAACTGCAGGAACTTAAAACCGGCACTAGGAAACAGACTGAGAAAGCAGAGTAAAAGTGTCTCCTACAACCCGTTCCCTTGGTGCTAGATGAACGAACGTCTCTGTAAATGCTCAGTTCTGAGAGATAAGTGTGTGTGAATGCCGTCCTTCACCTAGCTTGTTGGGAACACAAAGTTTCTTTTCAGTTGCAAACTCCATTCCATACATATATATGGGGAGGTACAAGCTCCAACTCGGTTTTACAGTGAAAACTGCAGGAACTTCAAACCGGCACTACGAAACAGACTGAGAAAGCATAGAAATAGTGTCTCCTGCGAACCGTTCCTTTGGTGCTAGATGAACGAACGTCTCTTCTCTTGCTCAGTTCTGAGAGATAAGTGTGTGTGAAAGCCGTATTTCACCTAGCTTGTTGGGAACACAAAGTTTCTTTTCAGTTGCAAACTCCATTCCATACATATATATGGGTAGGTACTAGCTCCAACTCGGTTTTACAGTGAAAACTGCAGGAACTTCAAACCGGCACTAGGAAACAGACTGAGAAAGCAGAGAAAAAGTGTCTCATGCAACCCGTTCCCTTGGTGCTAGATGAGGGAACGCCTCTCCACTTGCTCAGTTCTGAGAGATATGTGTGTGTGAAAGCCGTCTTCACCTAGCTTGTAGGGAACACAAAGTTTCTTTTCAGTTGCAAACTCCATTCCATACATATATATGAGGAGGTACAAGCTCCAACTCGGTTTTAAAGTGAAACATGCAGGAACTTCAAACCAGTACTAGGAAACAGACTGAGAAAGCAGAGTAAAAGTGTCTCCTTCAAACCGTTCCCTTGGTGCTACATGAACGAACGTCTCAGTACATGCTCAGTTCTGAGAGATAAGTGTGTGTGCAAGCCGTCCTTCACCTAGCTTGTTGGGAACACAAAGTTTCTTTTCAGTTACAAACTCCATTCCATACATATATATGGGGAGGTACAAGCTCCAACTCGGTTTTACAGTGATAACTGCAGGAACTTCAAACCGGCACTAGGAAACACACTGAGAAACCAGAGTAAAGTTTTTCCTGCAACTCGTTCTTTGGTGCTAGATGAACGAACGTCTCTGTACATGCTCATTTCTGAGAGATATGTGTGTGTGAAAGCCGTCCTTCAATTAGCTTGTTGGGAACACAAAGTTTCTTTTCAGTTGCAAACTCCATTCCATACATATATATGGGGAGGAACAAGCTCCAACTCGGTTTTACAGTGAAAACTGCAGGAACTTCAAACCGGCACTAGGAAACAGACTGAGAAAGCAGAGAAAAAGTGTCTCCTGCAACCCGTTCCCTTGGTGCTAGATGAACGAAAGTCTCTCCACTTGCTCAGTTCTGAGAGATAAGTGTGTGTGAAAGCCGTCCTTCACCTAGCTTGTTGGGAACACAAAGTTTCTTTTCAGTTGCAAACTCCAATCCATGCATGTATATGGGGAGGTACTAGCTCCAACTCGGTTTTACAGTGAAAACTGCAGGAACTTCAAACCGGCACTAGGAAACAGACTGAGAAAGCAGAGTAAAAATGTCTCCTTCAAACCTTTCCCTTGGTGCTAGATGAACGAACGTCTTTGTACATGCTCATTTCTGAGAGAAATGTGTGTGTGAAAGCCGTACTTCAATTAGCTTGTTGGGAACACAAAGTTTCTTTTCAGTTGCAAATTCCATTCCATACATATATATGGGGAGGTACAAGCTCCAACTCGGTTTAACAGTGAAAACTGCAGGAACTTCAAACCGGCCCTAGGAAACAGACTGAGAAAGCAGAGAAAAAGTGTCTCCTGCAACCCGTTCCCTTGGTGCTAGACGAACGAACGTCTCTGTACATGCTCAGTTCTGAGAGATAAGTGTGTGTAAAAGCCGTCCTTCACCTAGCTTGTTGGGAACACAAAGTTTCTTTTCAGTTGCAAACTCCATTCCATACATATATATGGTTAGGTACAAGCTCCAACACGGTTTTACAGTGAAAACTGCAGGAACTTCAAACCGGCACTAGGAAACACACTGAGAAACCAGAGTAAAGTTTCTCCTGCAACTCGTTCTTTGGTGCTAGATGAACGAACGTCTCTGTACATGCTCATTTCTGAGAGATATGTGTGTGTGAAAGCCGTCCTTCAATTAGCTTGTTGGGAACACAAAGTTTCTTTTCAGTTGCAAACTCCATTCCATACATATATATGGGGAGGTACAAGCTCCAACTCGGTTTTACAGTGAAAACTGCAGGAACTTCAAACCGGCACTAGGAAACAGACTGAGAAAGCAGAGAAAAATTTCTCCTGCAACCCGTTCACTTGGTGCTAGATGAACGAAAGTCTCTCCCCTTGCTCAGTTCTGAGAGATAAGTGTGTGTGAAAGCCGTCCTTCACCTAGCTTGTTGGGAACACAAACTTTCTTTTCAGTTGCAAACACCGTTCCATACATATATATGGGGAGGTACAAGCTCCAAATCGGTTTTACAGTGATAACTGCAGGAACTTCAAACCGGCACTAGGAAACAGACTGAGAAAGCAGAGAAAAAGTGTCTCCTGCAACCCGTTCCCTTGGTGCTAGATGAACGAAAGTCTCTCCACTTGCTCAGTTCTGAGAGATAAGTGTGTGTGAAAGCCGTCCTTCACCTAGCTTGTTGGGAACACAAAGTTTCTTTTCAGTTGCAAACTCCAATCCATGCATGTATATGGGGAGGTACTAGCTCCAACTCGGTTTTACAGTGAAAACTGCAGGAACTTCAAACCGGCACTAGGAAACAGACTGAGAAAGCAGAGTAAAAATGTCTCCTTCAAACCTTTCCCTTGGTGCTAGATGAACGAACGTCTTTGTACATGCTCATTTCTGAGAGAAATGTGTGTGTGAAAGCCGTCCTTCAATTAGCTTGTTGGGAACACAAAGTTTCTTTTCAGTTGCAAATTCCATTCCATACATATATATGGGGAGGTACAAGCTCCAACTCGGTTTAACAGTGAAAACTGCAGGAACTTCAAACCGGCCCTAGGAAACAGACTGAGAAAGCAGAGTAAAAGGGTCTCCTGCAACCCGTTCCCTTGGTGCTAGACGAACGAACGTCTCTGTACATGCTCAGTTCTGAGAGATAAGTGTGTGTAAAAGCCGTCCTTCACCTAGCTTGTTGGGAACACAAAGTTTCTTTTCAGTTGCAAACCCCATTCCATACATATATATGGTTAGGTACAAGCTCCAACACGGTTTTACAGTGAAAACTGCAGGAACTTCAAACCGGCACTAGGAAACAGACTGAGAAAGCAGAGAAAATGTTTCACCTGCAACCCGTTCACTTGGTGCTAGATGAACGAACGTCTCTCCACTTCCTCAGTTCTGAGAGATAAGTGTGTGTGAAAGCCGTCCTTCACCTAGCTTGTTGGGAACACAAAGTTTCTTTTCAGTTGCAAACACCATTCAATACATATATATGGGGAGGTACTAGCTCCAACTCGGTTTTACAGTGAAAACTGCAGGAACTTCAAACCGGCACTAGGAAACAGACTGAGAAAGCAGAGTAAAAGTGTCTCCTACAACCCGTTCCCTTGGTGCTAGATGAAACAACGTCTCTGTACTTGCTAATTTCTGAGAGATAAGTGTGTGTGAAAGCCGTCCTTCAACTAGCTTGTTGGGAACACAAAGTTTCTTTTCAGTTGCAAACTCCATTCCATACATATATATGGGGAGGTACAAGCTCCAACTCGGTTTTACAATGAAAACTGCAGGAACTTCAAACCAGACTACGAAACAGACTGAGAAATCAGAGAAATAGTGTCTCCTGCAACCCGTTCCCTTGGTGCTAGATGAACGAAAGACTATCCACTTGCTCAGATCTGAGAGATAAATGTGAGTGAAAGCCGTCCTTCACCTAGCTTGTTGGGAACACAAAGTTTCTTTTCTGTTGCAAACTCCATTCCATACATATATATGGGGAGGTACTAGCTCCAACTCGGTTTTACAGTGAAAACTGCAGGAACTTCAAACCGGCACTAGGAAACAGACTGAGAAAGCAGAGAAAAAGTGTCTCCTGCAACCCGTTCCCTTGGTGCTAGATGAACGAACGTCTCTCCACTAGCTCAGTTCTGAGAGATAATTGTGTGTGTAAGCCGTCCTTCACCTAGCTTGTTGGGAACACAAAGTTTCTTTTCAGTGGCAAACACCGTTCCATACATATATATATGGGGAGGTACAAGCTCCAACTCGGTTTTACAGTGAAAACTTCAGGAACTTCAAACCGGCACTAGGAAATAGACTGAGAAAGCAGAGAAAAAGTGTCTCCTGCAAACCGTTCCCTTGGTGCTAGATGAACGAACGTCTCGCCACTTGCTCAGTTCTGAGAGATAAGTGTGTGTGAAAGCCGTCCTTCACCTAGGTTGTTGGGAACACAAAGTTTCTTTTCAGTTGCAAACTCCATTCCATACATATATATGGGGAGGTACTAGCTCCAACTCGGTTTTACAGTGAAAACTGCAGGAACTTCAAACCGGCACTAGGAAACAGACAGAGAAATCAGAGTAAAAGTGTCTCCTACAACCCGTTCCCTTTGTGCTAGATGAACGAACGTCTCTGTACATGCTCAGTTCTGAGAGATAAGTGTGTGTGAAAGCCGTCCTTCACCTAGCTTGTTGGGAACACAAAGTTTCTTTTCAGTTGCAAACTCCATTCCATACATATATATGGGGAGGTACAAGCTCCAACTCGGTTTTAAAGTGAAAACTGCAGGAACTTCAAAGCAGCACTAGGAAACAGTCTGAGAACGCAGAGTAAATGTGTCTCCTTCAAACCGTTCCCTTGGTGCTAGATGAACGAACGTCTCTGTACATGCTCAGTTCTGAGAGATAAGTGTGTGTGAAAGCCGTCCTTCACCTAGCTTGTTGGGAACACAAAGTTTCTTTTCAGTTGCAAACACCATTCAATACATATATATGGGGAGGTACTAGCTCCAACTCGGTTTTACAGTGAAAACTGCAGGAACTTCAAACCGGCACTAGGAAACAGACTGAGAAAGCAGATTAAAAGTGTCTCCTACAACCCGTTCCCTTGGTGCTAGATGAACGAACGTCTCTGTACATGCTCAGTTCTGAGAGATAAGTGTGTGTGAATGCCGTCCTTCACATAGCTTGTTGGGAACACAAAGTTTCTTTTCAGTTGCAAACTCCATTCCATACATATATATGGGGAGGTACAAGCTCCAACTCGGTTTTACAGTATAAACTGCAGGAACTTCAAACCGACACTACGAAACAGACTGAGAAAGCAGAGAAAAGTGTCTCCTGCAACCTGTTCCTTTGGTGCTAGATGAACGAAAGTCTCTCCACTTGCTCAGTTCTGAGAGATAAGTGTGTGTGAAAGCCGTCCTTCACCTAGCTTGTTGGGAACACAAAGTTTCTTTTCAGTTGCAAACTCAATTCCATATATATATGCGGAGGTACAAGCTCCAACCCGGTTTTACAGTGAAAAATGCAGGAACTTCAAACCGGCACTAGGAAACAGACTGAGAAAGCAGAGAAAAAGTGTCCCCTGCAAACCGTTCCCTTGGTGCTAGATGAACGAACGTCTCGCCACTTGCTCAGTTCTGAGAGATAAGTGTGTGTGAAAGCCGTCCTTCAACTAGCTTGTTGGGAACACAAAGTTTCTTTTCAGTTGCAAAGTCCATTCCATACATATATATGGGGAGGTACTAGCTCCAACTCGGTTTTACAGTGAAAACTGCAGGAACTTCAAACCGGCACTAGGAAACAGACTGAGAAAGCAGAGTAAAAGTGTCTCCTACAACCCGTTCCCTTGGTGCTAGATGAAACAACGTCTCTGTACTTGCTAATTTCTGAGAGATAAGTGTGTGTGAAAGCCGTCCTTCAACTAGCTTGTTGGGAACACAAAGTTTCTTTTCAGTTGCAAACTCCATTCCATACATATATATGGGGAGGTACAAGCTCCAACTCGGTTTTACAATGAAAACTGCAGGAACTTCAAACCGGACTACGAAACAGACTGAGAAATCAGAGAAATAGTGTCTCCTGCAACCCGTTCCCTTGGTGCTAGATGAACGAAAGACTATCCACTTGCTCAGATCTGAGAGATAAATGTGAGTGAAAGCCGTCCTTCACCTAGCTTGTTGGGAACACAAAGTTTCTTTTCTGTTGCAAACTCCATTCCATACATATATATGGGGAGGTACTAGCTCCAACTCGGTTTTACAGTGAAAACTGCAGGAACTTCAAACCGGCACTAGGAAACAGACTGAGAAAGCAGAGAAAAAGTGTCTCCTGCAACCCGTTCCCTTGGTGCTAGATGAACGAACGTCTCTCCACTTGCTCAGTTCTGAGAGATAATTGTGTGTGTAAGCCGTCCTTCACCTAGCTTGTTGGGAACACAAAGTTTCTTTTCAGTGGCAAACACCGTTCCATACATATATATATGGGGAGGTACAAGCTCCAACTCGGTTTTACAGTGAAAACTGCAGGAACTTCAAACCGGCACTAGGAAATAGACTGAGAAAGCAGAGAAAAAGTGTCTCCTGCAAACCGTTCCCTTGGTGCTAGATGAACGAACGTCTCGCCACTTGCTCAGTTCTGAGAGATAAGTGTGTGTGAAAGCCGTCCTTCACCTAGGTTGTTGGGAACACAAAGTTTCTTTTCAGTTGCAAACTCCATTCCATACATATATATGGGGAGGTACTAGCTCCAACTCGGTTTTACAGTGAAAACTGCAGGAACTTCAAACCGGCACTAGGAAACAGACAGAGAAATCAGAGTAAAAGTGTCTCCTACAACCCGTTCCCTTTGTGCTAGATGAACGAACGTCTCTGTACATGCTCAGTTCTGAGAGATAAGTGTGTGTGAAAGCCGTCCTTCACCTAGCTTGTTGGGAACACAAAGTTTCTTTTCAGTTGCAAACTCCATTCCATACATATATATGGGGAGGTACAAGCTCCAACTCGGTTTTAAAGTGAAAACTGCAGGAACTTCAAAGCAGCACTAGGAAACAGTCTGAGAACGCAGAGTAAATGTGTCTCCTTCAAACCGTTCCCTTGGTGCTAGATGAACGAACGTCTCTGTACATGCTCAGTTCTGAGAGATAATTGTGTGTGAATGCCGCCCTTCACCTAGCTTGTTGGGAACACAAAGTTTCTTTTCAGTTGCAAACTCCATTCCATACATATATATGGGGAGGTACTAGCTCCAACTCGGTTTTACAGTGAAAACTGCAGGAACTTCATACCGGCACTAGGAAACAGACTGAGAAAGCAGAGAAAAAGTGTCTCCTGCAACCCGTTCACTTGGTGCTAGATGAACGAACGTCTCTCCACTTGCTCAGTTCTGAGAGATAATTGTGTGTGTAAGCCGTCCTTCACCTAGCTTGTTGGGAACACAAAGTTTCTTTTCAGTGGCAAACACCGTTCCATACATATATATATGGGGAGGTACAAGCTCCAACTCGGTTTTACAGTGAAAACTGCAGGAACTTCAAACCGGCACTAGGAAATAGACTGAGAAAGCAGAGAAAAAGTGTCTCCTGCAAACCGTTCCCTTGGTGCTAGATGAACGAACGTCTCGCCACTTGCTCAGTTCTGAGAGATAAGTGTGTGTGAAAGCCGTCCTTCACCTAGCTTGTTGGGAACACAAAGTTTCTTTTCAGTTGCAAACTCCATTCCATACATATATATGGGGAGGTACAAGCTCCAACTCGGTTTTACAGTGATAACTGCAGGAACTTCAAACCGGCACTAGGAAACACACTGAGAAACCAGAGTAAAGTTTCTCATGCAACTCGTTCCTTTGGTGCTAGATGAACGAACGTCTCTGTACATGCTCATTTCTGAGAGATATGTGTGTGTGAAAGCCGTCCTTCAATTAGCTTGTTGGGAACACAAAGTTTCTTTTCAGTTGCAAACTCAATTCCATACATATATATGGGGAGGTACAAGCTCCAACTCGGTTTTACAGTGAAAACTGCAGGAACTTCAATCTGGCACTAGGAAACAGACTGAGAAAGCAGAGTAAAAGTGTCTCCTGCAACCCGTTCCCTTGGTGCTAGACGAACGAACGTCTCTGTACATGCTCAGTTCTGAGAGATAAGTGTGTGTGAAAGCCGTCCTTCACCTAGCTTGTTGGGAACGCAAAGTTTCTTTTCAGTTTCAAACCCCAATCCATGCATATATATGGGGAGGTACTAGCTCCAACTCGGTTTGACAGTGAAAACTGCAGGAACTTCAAACTGGCACTAGGAAACAGACTGAGAAACCAGAGTAAAGTTTCTCCTGCAACTCGGTCCTTGGTGCTAGATGAACGAACGTCTCTCCACTTGCTCAGTTCTGAGAGATAATTTTGTGTGAAAGCCGTCCTTCACCTAGCTTGTTGGGAACACAAAGTTTCTTTTCAGTTGCAAACACCGTTCCATACATATATATGGGGAGGTACAAGCTCCAACTCGGTTTTACAGTGAAAACTGCAGGAACTTCAAACCGGCACTAGGAAACAGACTGAGAAAGCAGAGAAAAAGTTTCTCCTGCAACCCGTTCACTTGGTGCTAGATGAACGAACGTCTCTCCACTTGCTCAGTTCTGAGAGATAAGTGTGTGTGAAAGCCTTCCTTCACCTAGCTTGTTGGGAACACAAAGTTTCTTTTCAGTTGCAAACACCGTTCCATACATATATATGGGGAGGTACAAGCTCCAAATCGGTTTTACAGTGAAAACTGCAGGAACTTCAAACCGTCACTAGGAAACAGACTGAGAAAGCAGAGAAAAAGTGTCTCCTGCAACCCGTTCCCTTGGTGCTAGATGAACGAAAGTCTCTCCACTTGCTCAGTTCTGAGAGATAAGTGTGTGTGAAAGCCGTCCTTCACCTAGCTTGTTGGGAAAACAAAGTTTCTTTTCAGTTGCAAAATCCAATCCATGCATGTATATGGGGAGGTACTAGCTCCAACTCGGTTTTACAGTGAAAACTGCAGGAACTTCAAACCGGCACTAGGAAACAGACTGAGAAAGCAGAGTAACAGTGTCTCCTTCAAACCGTTCCCTTGGAGCTAAATGAACGAACGTCTCTGTACATGCTCAGTTCTGAGAGATAAGTGTGCGTAAAAGCCGTCCTTCACCTAGCTTGTTGGGAACACAAAGTTTCTTTTCAGTTGCAAACTCCATTCCATACATATATATGGGGAGGTACAAGCTCCAACTCGGTTTTACAGTGAAAACTGCAGGAACTTCAAACCGGCACTAGGAAACAGACTGAGAAAGCAGAGAAAAAGTGTCTCCTGCAACCCGTTCCCTTGGTGCTAGACGAACGAACGTCTCTGTACATGCTCAGTTCTGAGAGATAAGTGTGTGTGAAAGCCGTCCTTCACCTAGCTTGTTGGGAACACAAAGTTTCTTTTCAGTTTCAAACTCCAATCCATGCATATATATGGGGAGGTACTAGCTCCAACTCGGTTTGACAGTGAAAACTGCAGGAACTTCAAACCGGCACTAGGAAACAGACAGAGAAACCAGAGTAAAGTTTCTCCTGCAACTCGTTCCCTTGGTGCTAGATGAACGAACGTCTCTCCACTTGCTCAGTTCTGAGAGGTAAGTGTGTGTGAAAGCCGTACTTCACCTAGCTTGTTGGGAACACAAAGTTTCTTTTCAGTTGCAAACACCATTCCATACATATATATGGGGAGGTACAAGCCCCAACTCGGTTTTACAGTGAAAACTGCAGGAACTTCAAACCGGCACTAGGAAACAGACTGAGAAAGCAGAGTAAAAGTGTCTCCTGCAAACCGTTCCCTTGGTGCTAGACGAACGAACGTCTCTGTACATGCTCAGTTCTGAGAGATAAGTGTGTGTGAAAGCTCTCCTTCACCTAGCTTGTTGGGAACACAAAGTTTCTTTTCAGTTGCAAACTCCATTCCATAAATATATATGGGGAGGTACAAGCTCCATCTCGGTTTTACAGTGAAAACTGCAGGAACTTCAAACAGGCACTAGGAAACAGACTGAGAAAGCAGAGAAAAAGTGTCTCCTGCAACCCGTTCCCTTGGTGCTAGATGAACGAACGTCTCTCCACTTGCTCAGTTCTGAGAGATAATTGTGTGTGTAAGCCGTCCTTCACCAAGCTTGTTGGGAACACAAAGTTTCTTTTCAGTTGCAAACACCATTCCATACATATATATGGGGAGGTACAAGCCCCAACTCGGTTTTACAGTGAAAACTGCAGGAACTTCAAACCGGCACTAGGAAACAGACTCAGAAAGCAGAGAAAAAGTTTCTCCTGCAAACCGTTCCCTTAGTGCTAGATGAACGAACGTCTCGCCACTTGCTCAGTTCTGAGAGATAAGTGTGTGTGAAAGCAGTCTTTCACCTAGCTTGTTGGGAACACAAAGTTTCTTTTCAGTTGCAAACTCCATTCCATACATATATATGGGGAGGTACTAGCTCCAACTCGGTTTTACAGTGAAAACTGCAGGAACTTAAAACCGGCACTAGGAAACAGACTGAGAAAGCAGAGTAAAAGTGTCTCCTACAACCCGTTCCCTTGGTGCTAGATGAACGAACGTCTCTGTAAATGCTCAGTTCTGAGAGATAAGTGTGTGTGAATGCCGTCCTTCACCTAGCTTGTTGGGAACACAAAGTTTCTTTTCAGTTGCAAACTCCATTCCATACATATATATGGGGAGGTACAAGCTCCAACTCGGTTTTACAGTGAAAACTGCAGGAACTTCAAACCGGCACTACGAAACAGACTGAGAAAGCATAGAAATAGTGTCTCCTGCGAACCGTTCCTTTGGTGCTAGATGAACGAACGTCTCTTCTCTTGCTCAGTTCTGAGAGATAAGTGTGTGTGAAAGCCGTCTTTCACCTAGCTTGTTGGGAACACAAAGTTTCTTTTCAGTTGCAAACTCCATTCCATACATATATATGGGTAGGTACTAGCTCCAACTCGGTTTTACAGTGAAAACTGCAGGAACTTCAAACCGGCACTAGGAAACAGACTGAGAAAGCAGAGAAAAAGTGTCTCATGCAACCCGTTCCCTTGGTGCTAGATGAAGGAACGCCTCTCCACTTGCTCAGTTCTGAGAGATATGTGTGTGTGAAAGCCGTCTTCACCTAGCTTGTAGGGAACACAAAGTTTCTTTTCAGTTGCAAACTCCATTCCATACATATATATGAGGAGGTACAAGCTCCAACTCGGTTTTAAAGTGAAACATGCAGGAACTTCAAACCAGTACTAGGAAACAGACTGAGAAAGCAGAGTAAAAGTGTCTCCTTCAAACCGTTCAATTGGTGCTACATGAACGAACGTCTCAGTACATGCTCAGTTCTGAGAGATAAGTGTGTGTGGAAGCCGTCCTTCACCTAGCTTGTTGGGAACACAAAGTTTCTTTTCAGTTACAAACTCCATTCCATACATATATATGGGGAGGTACAAGCTCCAACTCGGTTTTACAGTGATAACTGCAGGAACTTCAAACCGGCACTAGGAAACACACTGAGAAACCAGAGTAAAGTTTCTCCTGCAACTCGTTCTTTGGTGCTAGATGAACGAACGTCTCTGTACATGCTCATTTCTGAGAGATATGTGTGTGTGAAAGCCGTCCTTCAATTAGCTTGTTGGGAACACAAAGTTTCTTTTCAGTTGCAAACTCCATTCCATACATATATATGGGGAGGAACAAGCTCCAACTCGGTTTTACAGTGAAAACTGCAGGAACTTCAAACCGGCACTAGGAAACAGACTGAGAAAGCAGAGAAAAAGTGTCTCCTGCAACCCGTTCCCTTGGTGCTAGATGAACGAAAGTCTCTCCACTTGCTCAGTTCTGAGAGATAAGTGTGTGTGAAAGCCGTCCTTCACCTAGCTTGTTGGGAACACAAAGTTTCTTTTCAGTTGCAAACTCCAATCCATGCATGTATATGGGGAGGTACTAGCTCCAACTCGGTTTTACAGTGAAAACTGCAGGAACTTCAAACCGGCACTAGGAAACAGACTGAGAAAGCAGAGTAAAAATGTCTCCTTCAAACCTTTCCCTTGGTGCTAGATGAACGAACGTCTTTGTACATGCTCATTTCTGAGAGAAATGTGTGTGTGAAAGCTGTCCTTCAATTAGCTTGTTGGGAACACAAAGTTTCTTTTCAGTTGCAAATTCCATTCCATACATATATATGGGGAGGTACAAGCTCCAACTCGGTTTAACAGTGAAAACTGCAGGAACTTCAAACCGGCCCTAGGAAACAGACTGAGAAAGCAGAGAAAAAGTGTCTCCTGCAACCCGTTCCCTTGGTGCTAGACGAACGAACGTCTCTGTACATGCTCAGTTCTGAGAGATAAGTGTGTGTAAAAGCCGTCCTTCACCTAGCTTGTTGGGAACACAAAGTTTCTTTTCAGTTGCAAACTCCATTCCATACATATATATGGTTAGGTACAAGCTCCAACACGGTTTTACAGTGAAAACTGCAGGAACTTCAAACCGGCACTAGGAAACACACTGAGAAACCAGAGTAAAGTTTCTCCTGCAACTCGTTCTTTGGTGCTAGATGAACGAACGTCTCTGTACATGCTCATTTCTGAGAGATATGTGTGTGTGAAAGCCGTCCTTCAATTATCTTGTTGGGAACACAAAGTTTCTTTTCAGTTGCAAACTCCATTCCATACATATATATGGGGAGGTACAAGCTCCAACTCGGTTTTACAGTGAAAACTGCAGGAACTTCAAACCGGCACTAGGAAACAGACTGAGAAAGCAGAGAAAAATTTCTCCTGCAACCCGTTCACTTGGTGCTAGATGAACGAAAGTCTCTCCCCTTGCTCAGTTCTGAGAGATAAGTGTGTGTGAAAGCCGTCCTTCACCTAGCTTGTTGGGAACACAAACTTTCTTTTCAGTTGCAAACACCGTTCCATACATATATATGGGGAGGTACAAGCTCCAAATCGGTTTTACAGTGATAACTGCAGGAACTTCAAACCGGCACTAGGAAACAGACTGAGAAAGCAGAGAAAAAGTGTCTCCTGCAACCCGTTCCCTTGGTGCTAGATGAACGAAAGTCTCTCCACTTGCTCAGTTCTGAGAGATAAGTGTGTGTGAAAGCCGTCCTTCACCTAGCTTGTTGGGAACACAAAGTTTCTTTTCAGTTGCAAACTCCAATCCATGCATGTATATGGGGAGGTACTAGCTCCAACTCGGTTTTACAGTGAAAACTGCAGGAACTTCAAACCGGCACTAGGAAACAGACTGAGAAAGCAGAGTAAAAATGTCTCCTTCAAACCTTTCCCTTGGTGCTAGATGAACGAACGTCTTTGTACATGCTCATTTCTGAGAGAAATGTGTGTGTGAAAGCCGTCCTTCAATTAGCTTGTTGGGAACACAAAGTTTCTTTTCAGTTGCAAATTCCATTCCATACATATATATGGGGAGGTACAAGCTCCAACTCGGTTTAACAGTGAAAACTGCAGGAACTTCAAACCGGCCCTAGGAAACAGACTGAGAAAGCAGAGTAAAAGGGTCTCCTGCAACCCGTTCCCTTGGTGCTAGACGAACGAACGTCTCTGTACATGCTCAGTTCTGAGAGATAAGTGTGTGTAAAAGCCGTCCTTCACCTAGCTTGTTGGGAACACAAAGTTTCTTTTCAGTTGCAAACTCCATTCCATACATATATATGGTTAGGTACAAGCTCCAACACGGTTTTACAGTGAAAACTGCAGGAACTTCAAACCGGCACTAGGAAACAGACTGAGAAAGCAGAGAAAATGTTTCACCTGCAACCCGTTCACTTGGTGCTAGATGAACGAACGTCTCTCCACTTGCTCAGTTCTGAGAGATAAGTGTGTGTGAAAGCCGTCCTTCACCTAGCTTGTTGGGAACACAAAGTTTCTTTTCAGTTGCAAACACCATTCAATACATATATATGGGGAGGTACTAGCTCCAACTCGGTTTTACAGTGAAAACTGCAGGAACTTCAAACCGGCACTAGGAAACAGACTGAGAAAGCAGATTAAAAGTGTCTCCTACAACCCGTTCCCTTGGTGCTAGATGAACGAACGTCTCTGTACATGCTCAGTTCTGAGAGATAAGTGTGTGTGAATGCCGTCCTTCACATAGCTTGTTGGGAACACAAAGTTTCTTTTCAGTTGCAAACTCCATTCCATACATATATATGGGGAGGTACAAGCTCCAACTCGGTTTTACAGTATAAACTGCAGGAACTTCAAACCGACACTACGAAACAGACTGAGAAAGCAGAGAAAAGTGTCTCCTGCAACCTGTTCCTTTGGTGCTAGATGAACGAAAGTCTCTCCACTTGCTCAGTTCTGAGAGATAAGTGTGTGTGAAAGCCGTCCTTCACCTAGCTTGTTGGGAACACAAAGTTTCTTTTCAGTTGCAAACTCAATTCCATATATATATGCGGAGGTACAAGCTCCAACCCGGTTTTACAGTGAAAAATGCAGGAACTTCAAACCGGCACTAGGAAACAGACTGAGAAAGCAGAGAAAAAGTGTCCCCTGCAAACCGTTCCCTTGGTGCTAGATGAACGAACGTCTCGCCACTTGCTCAGTTCTGAGAGATAAGTGTGTGTGAAAGCCGTCCTTCAAATAGCTTGTTGGGAACACAAAGTTTCTTTTCAGTTGCAAAGTCCATTCCATACATATATATGGGGGAGGTACTAGCTCCAACTCGGTTTTACAGTGAAAACTGCAGGAACTTCAAACCGGCACACGCAGCGCTCGACTGTAGCAGAGTAAAAGTGTCTCCTACAACCCGTTCCCTTGGTGCTAGATGAAACAACGTCTCTGTACTTGCTAATTTCTGAGAGATAAGTGTGTGTGAAAGCCGTCCTTCAACTAGCTTGTTGGGAACACAAAGTTTCTTTTCAGTTGCAAACTCCATTCCATACATATATATGGGGAGGTACAAGCTCCAACTCGGTTTTACAATGAAAACTGCAGGAACTTCAAACCGGACTACGAAACAGACTGAGAAATCAGAGAAATAGTGTCTCCTGCAACCCGTTCCCTTGGTGCTAGATGAACGAAAGACTATCCACTTGCTCAGATCTGAGAGATAAATGTGAGTGAAAGCCGTCCTTCACCTAGCTTGTTGGGAACACAAAGTTTCTTTTCTGTTGCAAACTCCATTCCATACATATATATGGGGAGGTACTAGCTCCAACTCGGTTTTACAGTGAAAACTGCAGGAACTTCAAACCGGCACTAGGAAACAGACTGAGAAAGCAGAGAAAAAGTGTCTCCTGCAACCCGTTCCCTTGGTGCTAGATGAACGAACGTCTCTCCACTTGCTCAGTTCTGAGAGATAATTGTGTGTGTAAGCCGTCCTTCACCTAGCTTGTTGGGAACACAAAGTTTCTTTTCAGTGGCAAACACCGTTCCATACATATATATATGGGGAGGTACAAGCTCCAACTCGGTTTTACAGTGAAAACTGCAGGAACTTCAAACCGGCACTAGGAAATAGACTGAGAAAGCAGAGAAAAAGTGTCTCCTGCAAACCGTTCCCTTGGTGCTAGATGAACGAACGTCTCGCCACTTGCTCAGTTCTGAGAGATAAGTGTGTGTGAAAGCCGTCCTTCACCTAGCTTGTTGGGAACACAAAGTTTCTTTTCAGTTGCAAACTCCATTCCATACATATATATGGGGAGGTACTAGCTCCAACTCGGTTTTACAGTGAAAACTGCAGGAACTTCAAACCGGCACTAGGAAACAGACAGAGAAATCAGAGTAAAAGTGTCTCCTACAACCCGTTCCCTTTGTGCTAGATGAACGAACGTCTCTGTACATGCTCAGTTCTGAGAGATAAGTGTGTGTGAATGCCGTCCTTCACCTAGCTTGTTGGGAACACAAAGTTTCTTTTCAGTTGCAAACTCCATTCCATACATATATATGGGGAGGTACAAGCTCCAACTCGGTTTTAAAGTGAAAACTGCAGGAACTTCAAAGCAGCACTAGGAAACAGTCTGAGAACGCAGAGTAAATGTGTCTCCTTCAAACCGTTCCCTTGGTGCTAGATGAACGAACGTCTCTGTACATGCTCAGTTCTGAGAGATAATTGTGTGTGAATGCCGCCCTTCACCTAGCTTGTTGGGAACACAAAGTTTCTTTTCAGTTGCAAACTCCATTCCATACATATATATGGGGAGGTACTAGCTCCAACTCGGTTTTACAGTGAAAACTGCAGGAACTTCATACCGGCACTAGGAAACAGACTGAGAAAGCAGAGAAAAAGTGTCTCCTGCAACCCGTTCACTTGGTGCTAGATGAACGAACGTCTCTCCACTTGCTCAGTTCTGAGAGATAATTGTGTGTGTAAGCCGTCCTTCACCTAGCTTGTTGGGAACACAAAGTTTCTTTTCAGTGGCAAACACCGTTCCATACATATATATATGGGGAGGTACAAGCTCCAACTCGGTTTTACAGTGAAAACTGCAGGAACTTCAAACCGGCACTAGGAAATAGACTGAGAAAGCAGAGAAAAAGTGTCTCCTGCAAACCGTTCCCTTGGTGCTAGATGAACGAACGTCTCGCCACTTGCTCAGTTCTGAGAGATAAGTGTGTGTGAAAGCCGTCCTTCACCTAGCTTGTTGGGAACACAAAGTTTCTTTTCAGTTGCAAACTCCATTCCATACATATATATGGGGAGGTACTAGCTCCAACTCGGTTTTACAGTGAAAACTGCAGGAACTTCAAACCGGCACTAGGAAACAGACAGAGAAATCAGAGTAAAAGTGTCTCCTACAACCCGTTCCCTTTGTGCTAGATGAACGAACGTCTCTGTACATGCTCAGTTCTGAGAGATAAGTGTGTGTGAAAGCCGTCCTTCACCTAGCTTGTTGGGAACACAAAGTTTCTTTTCAGTTGCAAACTCCATTCCATACATATATATGGGGAGGTACAAGCTCCAACTCGGTTTTAAAGTGAAAACTGCAGGAACTTCAAAGCAGCACTAGGAAACAGTCTGAGAACGCAGAGTAAATGTGTCTCCTTCAAACCGTTCCCTTGGTGCTAGATGAACGAACGTCTCTGTACATGCTCAGTTCTGAGAGATAATTGTGTGTGAATGCCGCCCTTCACCTAGCTTGTTGGGAACACAAAGTTTCTTTCAGTTGCAAACTCCTTTCCATACATATATATGGGGAGGTACTAGCTCCAACTCGGTTTTACAGTGAAAACTGCAGGAACTTCATACCGGCACTAGGAAACAGACTGAGAAAGCAGAGAAAAAGTGTCTCATGCAACCCGTTCCCTTGGTGCTAGATGAACGAACGTCTCTCCACTTGCTCAGTTCTGAGAGATATGTGTGTGTGAAAGCCGTCTTCACCTAGCTTGTAGGGAACACAAAGTTTCTTTTCAGTTGCAAACTCCATTCCATACATATATATGGGGAGGTACAAGCTCCAACTCGGTTTTAAAGTGAAAACTGCAGGAACTTCAAACCAGCACTAGGAAACAGACTGAGAAAGCAGAGTAAAAGTGTCTCCTTCAAACCGTTCCCTTGGTGCTAGATGAACGAACGTCTCTGTACATGCTCAGTTCTGATAGATAAGTGTGTGTGAAAGCCGCCCTTCACCTAGCTTGTTGGGAACACAAAGTTTCTTTTCAGTTGCAAAGTCCATTCCATACATATATATGGGGAGGTACTAGCTCCAACTCGGTTTTACAGTGAAAACTGCAGGAAATTCAAACCGGCACTAGGAAACAGACTGAGAAAGCAGAGTAAAAGTGTCTCCTACAACCCGTTCCCTTGGTGCTAGATGAAACAACGTCTCTGTATTTGCTCAGTTCTGAGAGATAAGTGTGTGTGAAAGCCGTCCTTCACCTAGCTTGTTGGGAACACAAAGTTTCTTTTCAGTTGCAAACTCCATTCCATACATATATATGGGGAGGTACAAGCTCCAACTCGGTTTTACAATGAAAACTGCAGGAACTTCAAACCGGCACTACGAAACAGACTGAGAAATCAGAGAAATAGTGTCTCCTGCAACCCGTTCCCTTGGTGCTAGATGAACGAAAGTCTCTCCACTTGCTCAGTTCTGAGAGATAAGTGTGAGTGAAAGCCGTCCTTCACCTAGCTTGTTGGGAACACAAAGTTTCTTTTCTGTTGCAAACTCCATTCCATACATATATATGGGGAGGTACAAGCTCCAACTCGGTTTTACAGTGAAAACTGCAGGAACTTCAAACCGGCACTATGAAACAGACTGAGAAAGCAGAGAAAAAGTGTCTCCTGCAACCCGTTCCCTTGGTGCTAGATGAACGAACGTCTCTCCACTTGCTCAGTTCTGAGAGATAATTGTGTGTGTAAGCCGACCTTCACCTAGCTTGTTGGGAACACAAAGTTTCTTTTCAGTTGCAAACACCGTTCCATACATATATATGGGGAGGTACAAGCTCCAACTCGGTTTTACAGTGAAAACTGCAGGAACTTCAAACCGGCACTAGGAAACAGACTGAGAAAGCAGAGAAAAAGTGTCTCCTGCAAACCGTTCCCTTGGTGCTAGATGAACGAACGTCTCGCCACTTGCTCAGTTCTGAGAGATAAATGTGTGTGAAAGCCGTCCTTCAACTAGCTTGTTGGGAACACAAAGTTTCTTTTCAGTTGCAAAGTCCATTCCATACATATATATGGGGAGGTACTAGCTCCAACTCGGTTTTACAGTGAAAACTGCAGGAACTTCAAACCGGCACTAGGAAACAGACTGAGAAAGCAGAGTAAAAGTGTCTCCTACAACCCGTTCCCTTGGTGCTAGATGAAACAACGTCTCTGTACTTGCTCAGTTCTGGGATATAAGTGTGTGTGAAAGCCGTCCTTCACCTAGCTTGTTGGGAACATAAAGTTTCTTTTCAGTTGCAAACTCCATTCCATACATATATAAGGAGAGGTACTAGCTCCAACTCGGTTTTACAGTGAAAACTGCAGGAACTTCAAACCGGCACTAGGAAACAGACTGAGAAAGCAGAGTAAAAGTGTCTCCTGCAACCCGTTCCCTTGGTGCTAGATGAACGAACGTCTCTGTACATGCTCAGTTCTGAGAGATAAGTGTGTGTGAAGCCTTCCTTCAACTAGCTTGTTGGGAACACAAAGTTTCTTTTCAGTTGCAAACACGGTTCCATACATATATATGGGGAGGTACAAGCTCCAAATCGGTTTTACAGTGAAAACTGCAGGAACTTCAAACCGGCACTAGGAAACAGACTGAGAAAGCAGAGAAAAAGTGTCACCTGCAACCCGTTCACTAGGTTATAGATGAACGAACGTCTCTCCACTTGCTCAGTTCTGAGAGATAATTGTGTGTGTAAGCCGTCCTTCACCTAGTTTGTTGGGAACACAAAGTTTCTTTTCAGTTGCAAACACCGTTCCATACATATGTATAGGGAGGTAGAAGCTCCAACTCGGTTTTACAGTGAAAACTGCAGGAACTTCAAACGGCACTAGGAAACAGACTGAGAAAGCAGAG
This sequence comes from Camelus dromedarius, assembly GCF_036321535.1. Classification (NCBI taxonomy): domain Eukaryota; kingdom Metazoa; phylum Chordata; class Mammalia; order Artiodactyla; family Camelidae; genus Camelus; species Camelus dromedarius. The sequence continues at coordinate 33,208,355 of NC_087458.1, read as the reverse complement.
AAAAAGTGTCTCCTGCAAACCGTTCCCTTGCTGCTAGATGAACGAAAGTCTCTGTACATGCTCAGTTCTGAGAGAAAAGTGTGTGTGAAAGCCATCCTTCAATTAGCTTGTTGGGAACACAAAGTTTCTTTTCAGTTGCAAATTCCATTTAATACATATATATGGGGAGGTACTAGCTCCAACTCGGTTTTACAGTGAAAACTGCAGGAACTTCAAACCGGCACTAGGAAACAGACTGAGAAAGCAGAGTAAAAATGTCTCCTTCAAACCTTTCCCTTGGTGCTAGATGAACGAACGTCTTTGTACATGCTCATTTCTGAGAGAAATGTGTGTGTGAAAGCCATCCTTCAATTAGCTTGTTGGGAACACAAACTTTCTTTTCAGTTGCAAACTCCATTCCATACATATATATGGTTAGGTACAAGCTCCAACACGGTTTTACAGTGAAAACTGCAGGAACTTCAAACCGGCACTAGGAAACACACTGAGAAACCAGAGTAAAGTTTCTCCTGCAACTCGTTCTTTGGTGCTAGATGAACGAACGTCTCTGTACATGCTCATTTCTGAGAGATATGTGTGTGTGAAAGCCGTCCTTCAATTAGCTTGTTGGGAACACAAAGTTTCTTTTCAGTTGCAAACTCCATTCCATACGTATATATGGGGAGGTACAAGCTCCAACTCGGTTTTACAGTGAAAACTGCAGGAACTTCAAACCGGCACTAGGAAACAGACTGAGAAAGCAGAGAAAAATTTCTCCTGCAACCCGTTCACTTGGTGCTAGATGAACGAAAGTCTCTCCCCTTGCTCAGTTCTGAGAGATAAGTGTGTGTGAAAGCCGTCCTTCACCTAGCTTGTTGGGAACACAAACTTTCTTTTCAGTTGCAAACACCGTTCCATACATATATATGGGGAGGTACAAGCTCCAAATCGGTTTTACAGTGATAACTGCAGGAACTTCAAACCGGCACTAGGAAACAGACTGAGAAACAGAGAAAAAGTGTCTCCTGCAACCCGTTCCCTTGGTGCTAGATGAACGAAAGTCTCTCCACTTGCTCAGTTCTGAGAGATAAGTGTGTGTGAAAGCCGTCCTTCACCTAGCTTGTTGGGAACACAAAGTTTCTTTTCAGTTGCAAACTCCAATCCATGCATGTATATGGGGAGGTACTAGCTCCAACTCGGTTTTACAGTGAAAACTGCAGGAACTTCAAACCGGCACTAGGAAACAGACTGAGAAAGCAGAGTAAAAATGTCTCCTTCAAACCTTTCCCTTGGTGCTAGATGAACGAACGTCTTTGTACATGCTCATTTCTGAGAGAAATATGTGTGTGAAAGCCGTCCTTCAATTAGCTTGTTGGGAACACAAAGTTTCTTTTCAGTTGCAAATTCCATTCCATACATATATATGGGGAGGTACAAGCTCCAACTCGGTTTAACAGTGAAAACTGCAGGAACTTCAAACCGGCCCTAGGAAACAGACTGAGAAAGCAGAGAAAAAGTGTCTCCTGCAACCCGTTCCCTTGGTGCTAGACGAACGAACGTCTCTGTACATGCTCAGTTCTGAGAGATAAGTGTGTGTAAAAGCCGTCCTTCACCTAGCTTGTTGGGAACACAAAGTTTCTTTTCAGTTGCAAACTCCATTCCATACATATATATGGTTAGGTACAAGCTCCAACACGGTTTTACAGTGAAAACTGCAGGAACTTCAAACCGGCACTAGGAAACAGTCTGAGAAAGCAGAGAAAATATTTCACCTGCAACCCGTTCACTTGGTGCTAGATGAACGAACGTCTCTCCACTTGCTCAGTTCTGAGAGATAAGTGTGTGTGAAAGCCGTCCTTCACCTAGCTTGTTGGGAACACAAAGTTTCTTTTCAGTTGCAAACACCATTCAATACATATATATGGGGAGGTACTAGCTCCAACTCGGTTTTACAGTGAAAACTGCAGGAACTTCAAACCGGCACTAGGAAACAGACTGAGAAAGCAGGTTAAAAGTATCTCCTACAACCCGTTCCCTTGGTGCTAGATGAACGAACGTCTCTGTACATGCTCAGTTCTGAGAGATAAGTGTGTGTGAATGCCGTCCTTCACATAGCTTGTTGGGAACACAAAGTTTCTTTTCAGTTGCAAACTCCATTCCATACATATATATGGGGAGGTACAAGCTCCAACTCGGTTTTACAGTATAAACTGCAGGAACTTCAAACCGACACTACGAAACAGACTGAGAAAGCAGAGAAAAGTGTCTCCTGCAACCTGTTCCTTTGGTGCTAGATGAACGAAAGTCTCTCCACTTGCTCAGTTCTGAGAGATAAGTGTGTGTGAAAGCCGTCCTTCACCTAGCTTGTTGGGAACACAAAGTTTCTTTTCAGTTGCAAACTCAATTCCATATATATATGCGGAGGTACAAGCTCCAACCCGGTTTTACAGTGAAAAATGCAGGAACTTCAAACCGGCACTAGGAAACAGACTGAGAAAGCAGAGAAAAAGTGTCCCCTGCAAACCGTTCCCTTGGTGCTAGATGAACGAACGTCTCGCCACTTGCTCAGTTCTGAGAGATAAGTGTGTGTGAAAGCCGTCCTTCAACTAGCTTGTTGGGAACACAAAGTTTCTTTTCAGTTGCAAAGTCCATTCCATACATATATATGGGGAGGTACAAGCTCCAACTCGGTTTTACAATGAAAACTGCAGGAACTTCAAACCGGACTACGAAACAGACTGAGAAAGCAGAGTAAAAGTGACTCCTACAACCCGTTCCCTTGGTGCTAGATGAACGAAAGACTATCCACTTGCTCAGTTCTGAGAGATAAGTGTGAGTGAAAGCCGTCCTTCACCTAGCTTGTTGGGAACACAAAGTTTCTTTTCTGTTGCAAACTCCATTCCATACATATATATGGGGAGGTACTAGCTCCAACTCGGTTTTACAGTGAAAACTGCAGGAACTTCATACCGGCACTAGGAAACAGACTGAGAAAGCAGAGAAAAAGTGTCTCATGCAACCCGTTCCCTTGGTGATAGATGAACGAACGTCTCTCCACTTGCTCAGTTCTGAGAGATATGTGTGTGTGAAAGCCGTCTTCACCTAGCTTGTAGGGAACACAAAGTTTCTTTTCAGTTGCAAACTCCATTCCATACATATATATGGGGAGGTACAAGCTCCAACTCGGTTTTAAAGTGAAAACTGCAGGAACTTCAAACCAGCACTAGGAAACAGACTGAGAAAGCAGAGTAAAAGTGTCTCCTTCAAACCGTTCCCTTGGTGCTAGATGAACGAACGTCTCTGTACATGCTCAGTTCTGATAGATAAGTGTGTGTGAAAGCCGCCCTTCACCTAGCTTGTTGGGAACACAAAGTTTCTTTTCAGTTGCAAAGTCCATTCCATACATATATATGGGGAGGTACTAGCTCCAACTCGGGTTTACAGTGAAAACTGCAGGAAATTCAAACCGGCACTAGGAAACAGACTGAGAAAGCAGAGTAAAAGTGTCTCCTACAACCCGTTCCCTTGGTGCTAGATGAAACAACGTCTCTGTATTTGCTCAGTTCTGAGAGATAAGTGTGTGTGAAAGCCGTCCTTCACCTAGCTTGTTGGGAACACAAAGTTTCTTTTCAGTTGCAAACTCCATTCCATACATATATATGGGGAGGTACAAGCTCCAACTCGGTTTTACAATGAAAACTGCAGGAACTTCAAACCGGCACTACGAAACAGACTGAGAAATCAGAGAAATAGTGTCTCCTGCAACCCGTTCCCTTGGTGCTAGATGAACGAAAGTCTCTCCACTTGCTCAGTTCTGAGAGATAAGTGTGAGTGAAAGCCGTCCTTCACCTAGCTTGTTGGGAACACAAAGTTTCTTTTCTGTTGCAAACTCCATTCCATACATATATATGGGGAGTTACAAGCTCCAACTCGGTTTTACAGTGAAAACTGCAGGAACTTCAAACCGGCACTAGGAAACAGACTGAGAAATCAGAGAAAAAGTGTCTCCTGCAAACCGTTCCCTTGGTGCTAGATGAACGAACGTCTCTGTACATGCTCAGTTCTGAGAGATAAGTGTGTGTGAAAGCCGTCCTTCAACTAGCTTGTTGAGAACACAAAGTTTCTTTTCAGTTGCAAACACCGTTCCATACATATATATGGGGAGGTACAAGCTCCAAATCGGTTTTACAGTGAAAACTGCAGGAACTTCAAACCGGCACTAGGAAACAGACTGAGAAAGCAGAGAAAAAGTGTCTCCTGCAACCCGTTCCCTTGGTGCTAGATGAACGAACGTCTCTCCACTTGCTCAGTTCTGAGAGATAATTGTGTGTGTAAGCCGACCTTCACCTAGCTTGTTGGGAACACAAAGTTTCTTTTCAGTTGCAAACACCGTTCCATACATATATATGGGGAGGTACAAGCTCCAACTCGGTTTTACAGTGAAAACTGCAGGAACTTCAAACCGGCACTAGGAAACAGACTGAGAAAGCAGAGAAAAAGTGTCTCCTGCAAACCGTTCCCTTGGTGCTAGATGAACGAAGGTCTCGCCACTTGCTCAGTTCTGAGAGATAAGTGTGTGTGAAAGCCGTCCTTCAACTAGCTTGTTGGGAACACAAAGTTTCTTTTCAGTTGCAAAGTCCATTCCATACATATATATGGGGAGGTACTAGCTCCAACTCGGTTTTACAGTGAAAACTGCAGGAACTTCAAACCGGCACTAGGAAGCAGACTGAGAAAGCAGAGTAAAAGTGTCTCCTACAACCCGTTCCCTTGGTGCTAGATGAAACAACGTCTCTGTACTTGCTCAGTTCTGGGAGATACGTGTGTGTGAAAGCCGTCCTTCACCTAGCTTGTTGGGAACATAAAGTTTCTTTTCAGTTGCAAACTCCATTCCATACATATATAAGGAGAGGTACTAGCTCCAACTCGGTTTTACAGTGAAAACTGCAGGAACTTCAAACCGGCACTAGGAAACAGACTGAGAAAGCAGAGTAAAAGTGTCTCCTGCAACCCGTTCCCTTGGTGCTAGATGAACGAACGTCTCTGTACATGCTCAGTTCTGAGAGATAAGTGTGTGTGAAAGCCTTCCTTCAACTAGCTTGTTGGGAACACAAAGTTTCTTTTCAGTTGCAAACACGGTTCCATACATATATATGGGGAGGTACAAGCTCCAAATCGGTTTTACAATGAAAACTGCAGGAACTTCAAACCGGCACTAGGAAACAGACTGAGAAAGCAGAGAAAAAGTGTCACCTGCAACCCGTTCACTAGGTTATAGATGAACGAACGTCTCTCCACTTGCTCAGTTCTGAGAGATAATTGTGTGTGTAAGCCGTCCTTCACCTAGTTTGTTGGGAACACAAAGTTTCTTTTCAGTTGCAAACACCGTTCCATACATATGTATAGGGAGGTACAAGCTCCAACTCGGTTTTACAGTGAAAACTGCAGGAACTTCAAACGGCACTAGGAAACAGACTGAGAAAGCAGAGAAAAAGTGTCTCCTGCAAACCGTTCCCTTGGTGCTAGATGAACGAACGTCTCGCCACTTGCTCAGTTCTGAGAGATAAGTGTGTGTGAAAGCCGTCCTTCAACTAGCTTGTTGGGAACACAGTTTCTTTTCAGTTGCAAACCCCATTCCATACATATATATGTGGAGGTACTAGCTCCAACTCGGTTTTACACTGAAAACTGCAGGAACTTCAAACCGGCACTAGGAAACAGAATGAGAAAGCAGAGTAAAAGTGTCTCCTACAACCCGTTCCCTTTGTGCTAGATGAACGAACGTCTCTGTACATGCTCAGTTCTGAGAGATAAGTGTGTGTGAATGCCGTCCTTCACCTAGCTTGTTGGGAACACAAAGTTTCTTTTCAGTTGCAAACTCCATTCCATACATATATATGGGGAGGTACAAGCTCCAAATCGGTTTTACAGTGAAAACTGCAGGAACTTCAAACCGGCACTAGGAAACAGTCTGAGAAAGCAGAGAAAAAGTGTCTCATGCAACCCGTTCCCTTGGTGCTAGATGAACGAACGTCTCGCCACTTGCTCAGTTCTGAGAGATAAGTGTGTGTGAAAGCCGTCCTTCACCTAGCTTGTTGGGAACACAAAGTTTCTTTTCAGTTGCAAACTCCATTCCATACATATATATGGGGAGGTACAAGCTCCAACTCGGTTTTACAGTGAAAACTGCAGGAACTTCAAACCGGCACTAGGAAACAGACAGAGAAATCAGAGTAAAAGTGTCTCCTACAACCCGTTCCCTTTGTGCTAGATGAACGAACGTCTCTGTACATGCTCAGTTCTGAGAGATAAGTGTGTGTGAAATCCGTCCTTCACCTAGCTTGTTGGGAACACAAAGTTTCTTTTCAGTTGCAAACTCCATTCCATACATATATATGGGGAGGTACAAGCTCCAACTCGGTTTTAAAGTGAAAACTGCAGGAACTTCAAAGCAGCACTAGGAAACAGTCTGAGAACGCAGAGTAAATGTGTCTCCTTCAAACCGTTCCCTTGGTGCTAGATGAACGAACGTCTCTGTACATGCTCAGTTCTGAGAGATAATTGTGTGTGAATGCCGCCCTTCACCTAGCTTGTTGGGAACACAAAGTTTCTTTTCAGTTGCAAACTCCATTCCATACATATATATGGGGAGGTACTAGCTCCAACTCGGTTTTACAGTGAAAACTGCAGGAACTTCATACCGGCACTAGGAAACAGACTGAGAAAGCAGAGAAAAAGTGTCTCCTGCAACCCGTTCCCTTGGTGCTAGATGAACGAACGTCTCTCCACTTGCTCAGTTCTGAGAGATATGTGTGTGTGAAAGCCGTCTTCACCTAGCTTGTAGGGAACACAAAGTTTCTTTTCAGTTGCAAACTCCATTCCATACATATATATGGGGAGGTACAAGCTCCAACTCGGTTTTAAAGTGAAAACTGCAGGAACTTCAAACCAGCACTAGGAAACAGACTGAGAAAGCAGAGTAAAAGTGTCTCCTTCAAACTGTTCCCTTGGTGCTAGATGAACGAACGTCTCTGTACATGCTCAGTTCTGATAGATAAGTGTGTGTGAAAGCCGCCCTTCACCTAGCTTGTTGGGAACACAAAGTTTCTTTTCAGTTGCAAAGTCCATTCCATACATATATATGGGGAGGTACTAGCTCCAACTCGGTTTTACAGTGAAAACTGCAGGAAATTCAAACCGGCACTAGGAAACAGACTGAGAAAGCAGAGTAAAAGTGTCTCCTACAACCCGTTCCCTTGGTGCTAGATGAAACAACGTCTCTGTATTTGCTCAGTTCTGAGAGATAAGTGTGTGTGAAAGCCGTCCTTCACCTAGCTTGTTGGGAACACAAAGTTTCTTTTCAGTTGCAAACTCCATTCCATACATATATATGGGGAGGTACAAGCTCCAACTCGGTTTTACAATGAAAACTGCAGGAACTTCAAACCGGCACTACGAAACAGACTGAGAAATCAGAGAAATAGTGTCTCCTGCAACCCGTTCCCTTGGTGCTAGATGAACGAAAGTCTCTCCACTTGCTCAGTTCTGAGAGATAAGTGTGAGTGAAAGCCGTCCTTCACCTAGCTTGTTGGGAACACAAAGTTTCTTTTCTGTTGCAAACTCCATTCCATACATATATATGGGGAGGTACAAGCTCCAACTCGGTTTTACAGTGAAAACTGCAGGAACTTCAAACCGGCACTAGGAAACAGACTGAGAAATCAGAGAAAAAGTGTCTCCTGCAACCCGTTCCCTTGGTGCTAGATGAACGAACGTCTCTGTACATGCTCAGTTCTGAGAGATAAGTGTGTGTGAAAGCCGTCCTTCAACTAGCTTGTTGAGAACACAAAGTTTCTTTTCAGTTGCAAACACCGTTCCATACATATATATGGGGAGGTACAAGCTCCAAATCGGTTTTACAGTGAAAACTGCATGAACTTCAAACCGGCACTAGGAAACAGACTGAGAAAGCAGAGAAAAAGTGTCTCCTGCAACCCGTTCCCTTGGTGCTAGATGAACGAACGTCTCTCCACTTGCTCAGTTCTGAGAGATAATTTTGTGTGTAAGCCGACCTTCACCTAGCTTGTTGGGAACACAAAGTTTCTTTTCAGTTGCAAACACCGTTCCATACATATATATGGGGAGGTACAAGCTCCAACTCGGTTTTACAGTGAAAACTGCAGGAACTTCAAACCGGCACTAGGAAACAGACTGAGAAAGCAGAGAAAAAGTGTCTCCTGCAAACCGTTCCCTTGGTGCTAGATGAACGAACGTCTCGCCACTTGCTCAGTTCTGAGAGATAAGTGTGTGTGAAAGCCGTCCTTCACCTAGCTTGTTGGGAACACAAAGTTTCTTTTCAGTTGCAAAGTCCATTCCATACATATATATGGGGAGGTACTAGCTCCAACTCGGTTTTACAGTGAAAACTGCAGGAACTTCAAACCGGCACTAGGAAGCAGACTGAGAAAGCAGAGTAAAAGTGTCTCCTACAACCCGTTCCCTTGGTGCTAGATGAAACAACGTCTCTGTACTTGCTCAGTTCTGAGAGATAAGTGTGTGTGAAAGCCGTCCTTCACCTAGCTTGTTGGGAACATAAAGTTTCTTTTCAGTTGCAAACTCCATTCCATACATATATAAGGAGAGGTACTAGCTCCAACTCGGTTTTACAGTGAAAACTGCAGGAACTTCAAACCGGCACTAGGAAACAGACTGAGAAAGCAGAGTAAAAGTGTCTCCTGCAACCCGTTCCCTTGGTGCTAGATGAACGAACGTCTCTGTACATGCTCAGTTCTGAGAGATAAGTGTGTGTGAAAGCCTTCCTTCAACTAGCTTGTTGGGAACACAAAGTTTCTTTTCAGTTGCAAACACGGTTCCATACATATATATGGGGAGGTACAAGCTCCAAATCGGTTTTACAATGAAAACTGCAGGAACTTCAAACCGGCACTAGAAAACAGACTGAGAAAGCAGAGAAAAAGTGTCACCTGCAACCCGTTCACTAGGTTATAGATGAACGAACGTCTCTCCACTTGCTCAGTTCTGAGAGATAATTGTGTGTGTAAGCCGTCCTTCACCTAGTTTGTTGGGAACACAAAGTTTCTTTTCAGTTGCAAACACCGTTCCATACATATGTATAGGGAGGTACAAGCTCCAACTCGGTTTTACAGTGAAAACTGCAGGAAATTCAAACGGCACTAGGAAACAGACTGAGAAAGCAGAGAAAAAGTGTCTCCTGCAAACCGTTCCCTTGGTGCTAGATGAACGAACGTCTCGCCACTTGCTCAGTTCTGAGAGATAAGTGTGTGTGAAAGCCGTCCTTCAACTAGCTTGTTGGGAACACAGTTTCTTTTCAGTTGCAAACTCCATTCCATACATATATATGTGGAGGTACTAGCTCCAACTCGGTTTTACACTGAAAACTGCAGGAACTTCAAACCGGCACTAGGAAACAGACTGAGAAAGCAGAGTAAAAGTGTCTCCTACAACCCGTTCCCTTTGTGCTAGATGAACGAACGTCTCTGTACATGCTCAGTTCTGAGAGATAAGTGTGTGTGAATGCCGTCCTTCACCTAGCTTGTTGGGAACACAAAGTTTCTTTTCAGTTGCAAACTCCATTCCATACATATATATGGGGAGGTACAAGCTCCAACACGGATTTACAGTGAAAACTGCAGGAACTTCAAACCGGCACTACGAAACAGATTGAGAAAGCATAGAAATAGTGTCTCCTGCAACCCGTTCCCTTGGTGCTAGATGAACGAACGTCTCTTCTCTAGCTCAGTTCTGAGAGATATGTGTGTGTGAAAGCCGTCTTCACCTAGCTTGTTGGGAACACAAAGTTTCTTTTCAGTTGCAAACTCCATTCCATTCATATATATGGGGAGGTACAAGCTCCAACTCGGTTTTAAAGTGAAAACTGCAGGAACTTCAAAACAGCACTAGGAAACAGACTGAGAAAGCAGAGTAAAAGTGTCTCCTTCAAACAGTTCCCTTGGTGCTAGATGAACGAACGTCTCTGTACATGCTCAGTTCTGAGAGATAAGTGTGTGTGAATGCCGTCCTTCACCTAGCTTGTTGGGAACACAAAGTTTCTTTTCAGTTGCAAACTCCATTCCATACATATATATGGGGAGGTACAAGCTCCAACTCGGTTTTACAGTGAAAACTGCAGGAACTTCAAACCGGCACTAGGAAACAGTCTGAGAAAGCAGAGAAAAAGTGTCTCATGCAACCCGTTCCCTTGGTGCTAGATGAACGAACGTCTCTCCACTTGCTCAGTTCTGAGAGATATGTGTGTGTGAAAGCCGTCTTCACCTAGCTTGTAGGGAACACAAAGTTTCTTTTCAGTTGCAAACTCCATTCCATACATATATATGGGGAGGAACAAGCTCCAACTCGGTTTTAAAGTGAAAACTGCAGGAACTTCAAACCAGCACTAGGAAACAGACTGAGAAAGCAGAGTAAAAGTGCCTCCTTCAAACCGTTCCCTTGGTGCTAGATGAACGAACGTCTCTGTACATGCTCAGTTCTGAGAGATAAGTGTGTGTGAAAGCCGTCCTTCACCTAGCTTGTTGGGAACACAAAGTTTCTTTTCAGTTGCAAAGTCCATTCCATACATATATATGGGGGGGTACTAGCTCCAACTCGGTTTTACAGTGAAAACTGCAGGAACTTCAAACCGGCACTAGGAAACAGACTTAGAAAGCAGAGACAAAGTGTTTCCTACAAACCGTTCCCTTGGTGCTAGATGAAACAACGTCTCTGTACTTGCTCAGTTCTGAGAGATAAGTGTGTGTGAAAGCCGTCCTTCACCTAGCTTGTTGGGAACACAAAGTTTCTTTTCAGTTGCAAACTCCATTCCATACATATATATGGGGAGGTACAAGCTCCAACTCGGTTTGACAATGAAAACTGCAGGAACTTCAAACCGGCACTACGAAACAGACAGAGAAATCAGAGAAATAGTGTCTCCTGCAACCCGTTCCCTTGGTGCTAGATGAACGAACGTCTCTTCTCTAGCTCAGTTCTGAGAGATATGTGTGTGTGAAAGCCGTCTTCACCTAGCTTGTAGGGAACACAAAGTTTCTTTTCAGTTGCAAACTCCATTCCATACATATATATGGGGAGGTACAAGCTCCAACTCGGTTTTAAAGTGAAAACTGCAGGAACTTCAAACCAGCACTAGGAAACAGACTGAGAAAGCAGAGTAAAAGTGTCTCCTTCAAACAGTTCCCTTGGTGCTAGATGAACGAACGTCTCTGTACATGCTCAGTTCTGAGAGATAAGTGTGTGTGAATGCCGTCCTTCACCTAGCTTGTTGGGAACACAAAGTTTCTTTTCAGTTGCAAACTCCATTCCATACATATATATAGGGGGGTACTAGCTCCAACTCGGTTTTACAGTGAAAACTGCAGGAACTTCAAACCGGCACTAGGAAACAGACTTAGAAAGCAGAGAAAAAGTGTCTCCTACATACCGTTCCCTTGGTGCTAGATGAAACAACGTCTCTGTACTTGCTCAGTTCTGAGAGATAAGTGTGTGTGAAAGCCGTCCTTCACCTAGCTTGTTGGGAACACAAAGTTTCTTTTCAGTTGCAAACTCCATTCCATACATATATATGGGGAGGTACAAGCTCCAACTCGGTTTGACAATGAAAACTGCAGGAACTTCAAACCGGCACTACGAAACAGACTGAGAAATCAGAGAAATAGTGTCTCCTGCAACCCGTTCCCTTGGTGCTAGATGAACGAACGTCTCTTCTCTAGCTCAGTTCTGAGAGATATGTGTGTGTGAAAGCCGTCTTCACCTAGCTTGTAGGGAACACAAAGTTTCTTTTCAGTTGCAAACTCCATTCCATACATATATATGGGGAGGTACAAGCTCCAACTCGGTTTTAAAGTGAAAACTGCAGGAACTTCAAACCAGCACTAGGAAACAGACTGAGAAAGCAGAGTAAAAGTGTCTCCTTCAAACAGTTCCCTTGGTGCTAGATGAACGAACGTCTCTGTACATGCTCAGTTCTGAGAGATAAGTGTGTGTGAATGCCGTCCTTCACCTAGCTTGTTGGGAACACAAAGTTTCTTTTCAGTTGCAAACTCCATTCCATACATATATATAGGGAGGTACAAGCTCCAACTCGGTTTTACAGTGAAAACTGCAGGAACTTCAAACCGGCACTAGGAAACAGTCTGAGAAAGCAGAGAAAAAGTGTCTCATGCAACCCGTTCCCTTGGTGCTAGATGAACGAACGTCTCTCCACTTGCTCAGTTCTGAGAGATATGTGTGTGTGAAAGCCGTCTTCACCTAGCTTGTAGGGAACACAAAGTTTCTTTTCAGTTGCAAACTCCATTCCATACATATATATGGGGAGGTACAAGCTCCAACTCGGTTTTAAAGTGAAAACTGCAGGAACTTCAAACCAGCACTAGGAAACAGACTGAGAAAGCAGAGTAAAAGTGCCTCCTTCAACCCGTTCCCTTGGTGCTAGATGAACGAACGTCTCTGTACATGCTCAGTTCTGAGAGATAAGTGTGTGTGAAAGCCGTCCTTCACCTAGCTTGTTGGGAACACAAAGTTTCTTTTCAGTTGCAAAGTCCATTCCATACATATATATGGGGGGGTACTAGCTCCAACTCGGTTTTACAGTGAAAACTGCAGGAACTTCAAACCGGCACTAGGAAACAGACTTAGAAAGCAGAGAAAAAGTGTCTCCTGCAAACCGTTCCCTTGGTGCTAGATGAAACAACGTCTCTGTACTTGCTCAGTTCTGAGAGGTAAGTGTGTGTGAAAGCCGTCCTTCACCTAGCTTGTTGGGAACACAAAGTTTCTTTTCAGTTGCAAACTCCATTCCATACATATATATGGGGAGGTACAAGCTCCAAATCGGTTTGACAATGAAAACTGCAGGAACTTCAAACCGGCACTACGAAACAGACTGAGAAATCAGAGAAATAGTGTCTCCTGCAACCCGTTCCCTTGGTGCTAGATGAACGAAAGTCTCTCCACTTGCTCAGTTCTGAGAGATAAGTGTTAGTGAAAGCCGTCCTTCACCTAGCTTGTTGGGAACACAAAGTTTCTTTTCTGTTGCAAACTCCATTCCATACATATATATGGGGAGGTACTAGCTCCAACTCGGTTTTACAGTGAAAACTGCAGGAACTTCAAACCGGCACTAGGAAACAGACTGAGAAAGCAGAGAAAAAGTTTCTCCTGCAACCCGTTCCATTGGTGCTAGATGAACGAACGTCTCTCCACTTGCTCAGTTCTGAGAGATAAGTGTGTGTGAAAGCCGTCTTCACCTAGCTTGTTGGGAACAAAAAGTTTCTTTTCAGTTGCAAACTCCATTCCCTACATATATATGTGGAGGTACTAGCTCCAACTCGGTTTTACAGTGAAAACTGCAGGAACTTCAAACCGGCACTAGGAAACAGACTGAGAAAGCAGAGTAAAAGTGTCTCCTGCAACCCGTTCCCTTGGTGCTAGATGAACGAACGTCTCTGTACCTGCTCAGTTCTGAGAGATAAGTGTGTGTGAAAGCCTTCCTTCAACTAGCTTGTTGGGAACACAAAGTTTCTTTTCAGTTGCAAACACCGTTCCATACATATATATGGGGAGGTACAAACTCCAAATCGGTTTTACAGTGAAAACTGCAGGAACTTCAAACCGGCACTAGGAAACAGACTGAGAAAGCAGAGAAAAAGTGTCTCCTGCAACCCGTTCCCTTGGTGCTAGATGAACGAACGTCTCTCCACTTGTTCAGTTCTGAGAGATAATTGTGTGTGTAAGCCGTCCTTCACCTAGCTTGTTGGGAACACAAAGTTTCTTTTCAGTTGCAAACACGGTTCCATACATATATATGGGGAGGTACAAGCTCCAACTCGGTTTTACAGTGAAAACTGCAGGAACTTCAAACCGGCACTAGGAAACAGACTGAGAAAGCGGAGTAAAAGTGTCTCCTACAAACCGTTCCCTTTGTGCTAGATGAACGAACGTCTCTGTACATGCTCAGTTCTGAGAGATAAGTGTGTGTGAATGCCGTCCTTCACCTAGCTTGTTGGGAACACAAAGTTTCTTTTCAGTTGCAAACTCCATTCCATACATATATATGGGGAGGTACAAGCTCCAACTCGGTTTTACAGTGAAAACTGCAGGAACTTCAAACCGGCACTAGGAAACAGTCTGAGAAAGCAGAGAAAAAGTGTCTCATGCAACCCGTTCCCTTGGTGCTAGATGAACGAACGTCTCTCCACTTGCTCAGTTCTGAGAGATATGTGTGTGTGATAGCCGTCTTCACCTAGCTTGTAGGGAACACAAAGTTTCTTTTCAGTTCCAAACTCCATTCCATACATATATATGGGGAGGTACAAGCTCCAACTCGATTTTAAAGTGAAAACTGCAGGAACTTCAAACCAGCACTAGGAAACAGACTGAGAAAGCAGAGTAAAAGTGCCTCCTTCAAACCGTTCCCTTGGTGCTAGATGAACGAACGTCTCTGTACATGCTCAGTTCTGAGAGATAAGTGTGTGTGAAAGCCGTCCTTCACCTAGCTTGTTGGGAACACAAAGTTTCTTTTCAGTTGCAAAGTCCATTCCATACATATATATGGGGGGGTACTAGCTCCAACTCGGTTTTACAGTGAAAACTGCAGGAACTTCAAACCGGCACTAGGAAACAGACTGAGAAAGCACAGAAAAAGTGTCTCCTACAACCCGTTCCCTTGGTGCTAGATGAAACAACGTCTCTGTACTTGCTCAGTTCTGAGAGATAAGTGTGTGTGAAAGCCGTCCTTCACGTAGCTTGTTGGGAACACAAAGTTTCTTTTCAGTTGCAAACTCCATTCCATACATATATATGGGGAGCTACAAGCTCCAAATCGGTTTTACAATGAAAACTGCAGGAACTTCAAACCGGCACTACGAAACAGACTGAGAAATCAGAGAAATAGTTTCTCCTGCAACCCGTTCCCTTGGTGCTAGATGAACGAAAGTCTCTCCACTTGCTCAGTTCTGAGAGATAAGTGTTAGTGAAAGCCGTCCTTCACCTAGCTTGTTGGGAACACAAAGTTTCTTTTCTGTTGCAAACTCCATTCCATACATATATATGGGGAGGTACAAGCTCCAACTCGATTTTAAAGTGAAAACTGCAGGAACTTCAAACCAGCACTAGGAAACAGACTGAGAAAGCAGAGTAAAAGTGCCTCCTTCAAACCGTTCCCTTGGTGCTAGATGAACGAACGTCTCTGTACATGCTCAGTTCTGAGAGATAAGTGTGTGTGAAAGCCGTCCTTCACCTAGCTTGTTGGGAACACAAAGTTTCTTTTCAGTTGCAAAGTCCATTCCATACATATATATGGGGGGGTACTAGCTCCAACTCGATTTTAAAGTGAAAACTGCAGGAACTTCAAACCAGCACTAGGAAACAGACTGAGAAAGCAGAGTAAAAGTGCCTCCTTCAAACCGTTCCCTTGGTGCTAGATGAACGAACGTCTCTGTACATGCTCAGTTCTGAGAGATAAGTGTGTGTGAAAGCCGTCCTTCACCTAGCTTGTTGGGAACACAAAGTTTCTTTTCAGTTGCAAAGTCCATTCCATACATATATATGGGGGGGTACTAGCTCCAACTCGGTTTTACAGTGAAAACTGCAGGAACTTCAAACCGGCACTAGGAAACAGACTGAGAAAGCATAGAAAAAGTGTCTCCTACAACCCGTTCCTTTGGTGCTAGATGAAACAACGTCTCTGTACTTGCTCAGTTCTGAGAGATAAGTGTGTGTGAAAGCCGTCCTTCACCTAGCTTGTTGGGAACACAAAGTTTCTTTTCAGTTGCAAACTCCATTCCATACATATATATGGGGAGCTACAAGCTCCAAATCGGTTTTACAATGAAAACTGCAGGAACTTCAAACCGGCACTACGAAACAGACTGAGAAATCAGAGAAATAGTTTCTCCTGCAACCCGTTCCCTTGGTGCTAGATGAACGAAAGTCTCTCCACTTGCTCAGTTCTGAGAGATAAGTGTTAGTGAAAGCCGTCCTTCACCTAGCTTGTTGGGAACACAAAGTTTCTTTTCTGTTGCAAACTCCATTCAATACATATATATGGGGAGGTACTAGCTTCAACTCGGTTTTACAGTGAAAACTGCAGGAACTTCAAACCGGCACTACGAAACAGACTGAGAAAGCAAAGAAATAGTGTCTCCTGCAACCCGTTCCCTTGGTGCTAGATGAACGAAAGTCTCTCCACTTGCTCAGTTCTGAGAGATAAGTGTGAGTGAAAGCCGTCCTTCACCTAGCTTGTTGGGAACACAAAGTTTCTTTTCTGTTGCAAACTCCATTCCATACATATATATGGGGAGGTACTAGCTCCAACTCGGTTTTACAGTGAAAACTGCAGGAACTTCAAACCGGCACTAGGAAACAGACTGAGAAAGCAGAGTAAAAGTGTCTCCTGCAACCCGTTCCATTGGTGCTAGATGAACGAACGTCTCTCCACTTGCTCAGTTCTGAGAGATAAGTGTGTGTGAAAGCCGTCTTCACCTAGCTTGTTGGGAACACAAAGTTTCTTTTCAGTTGCAAACACCGTTCCATACATATATATGGGGAGGTACAAACTCCAAATCGGTTTTACAGTGAAAACTGCAGGAACTTCAAACCGGCACTAGGAAACAGACTGAGAAAGCAGAGAAAAAGTGTCTCCTGCAACCCGTTCCCTTGGTGCTAGATGAACGAACGTCTCTCCACTTGTTCAGTTCTGAGAGATAATTGTGTGTGTAAGCCGTCCTTCACCTAGCTTGTTGGGAACACAAAGTTTCTTTTCAGTTGCAAACACGGTTCCATACATATATATGGGGAGGTACAAGCTCCAACTCGGTTTTACAGTGAAAACTGCAGGAACTTCAAACCGGCACTAGGAAACAGACTGAGAAAGCGGAGTAAAAGTGTCTCCTACAAACCGTTCCCTTTGTGCTAGATGAACGAACGTCTCTGTACATGCTCAGTTCTGAGAGATAAGTGTGTGTGAATGCCGTCCTTCACCTAGCTTGTTGGGAACACAAAGTTTCTTTTCAGTTGCAAACTCCATTCCATACATATATATGGGGAGGTACAAGCTCCAACTCGGTTTTACAGTGAAAACTGCAGGAACTTCAAACCGGCACTAGGAAACAGTCTGAGAAAGCAGAGAAATGTGTCTCATGCAACCCGTTCCCTTGGTGCTAGATGAACGAACGTCTCTCCACTTGCTCAGTTCTGAGAGATATGTGTGTGTGATAGCCGTCTTCACCTAGCTTGTAGGGAACACAAAGTTTCTTTTCAGTTCCAAACTCCATTCCATACATATATATGGGGAGGTACAAGCTCCAACTCGATTTTAAAGTGAAAACTGCAGGAACTTCAAACCAGCACTAGGAAACAGACTGAGAAAGCAGAGTAAAATTGCCTCCTTCAAACCGTTCCCTTGGTGCTAGATGAACGAACGTCTCTGTACATGCTCAGTTCTGAGAGATAAGTGTGTGTGAAAGCCGTCCTTCACCTAGCTTGTTGGGAACACAAAGTTTCTTTTCAGTTGCAAAGTCCATTCCATACATATATATGGGGGGGTACTAGCTCCAACTCGGTTTTACAGTGAAAACTGCAGGAACTTCAAACCGGCACTAGGAAACAGACTGAGAAAGCAGAGAAAAAGTGTCTCCTACAACCCGTTCCCTTGGTGCTAGATGAAACAACGTCTCTGTACTTGCTCAGTTCTGAGAGATAAGTGTGTGTGAAAGCCGTCCTTCACCTAGCTTGTTGGGAACACAAAGTTTCTTTTCAGTTGCAAACTCCATTCCATACATATATATGGGGAGCTACAAGCTCCAAATCGGTTTTACAATGAAAACTGCAGGAACTTCAAACCGGCACTACGAAACAGACTGAGAAATCAGAGAAATAGTTTCTCCTGCAACCCGTTCCCTTGGTGCTAGATGAACGAAAGTCTCTCCACTTGCTCAGTTCTGAGAGATAAGTGTTAGTGAAAGCCGTCCTTCACCTAGCTTGTTGGGAACACAAAGTTTCTTTTCTGTTGCAAACTCCATTCCATACATATATATGGGGAGGTACTAGCTTCAACTCGGTTTTACAGTGAAAACTGCAGGAACTTCAAACCGGCACTACGAAACAGACTGAGAAAGCAAAGAAATAGTGTCTCCTGCAACCCGTTCCCTTGGTGCTAGATGAACGAAAGTCTCTCCACTTGCTCAGTTCTGAGAGATAAGTGTGAGTGAAAGCCGTCCTTCACCTAGCTTGTTGGGAACACAAAGTTTCTTTTCTGTTGCAAACTCCATTCCATACATATATATGGGGAGGTACAAGCTCCAACTCGGTTTTACAGTGAAAACTGCAGGAACTTCAAACCGGCACTAGGAAACAGACTGAGAAAGCAGAGAAAAAGTGTCTCCTGCAACCCGTTCCCTTGGTGCTAGATGAACGAACGTCTCTGTACATGCTCAGTTCTGAGAGATAAGTGTGTGTGAAAGCCGTCCTTCAACTAGCTTGTTGGGAACACAAAGTTTCTTTTCAGTTGCAAACACCGTTCCATACATATATATGGGAAGGTACAAGCTCCAAATCGGTTTTACAGTGAAAACTGCAGGAACTTCAAACCGGCACTAGGAAACAGACTGAGAA
Source organism: Camelus dromedarius (assembly GCF_036321535.1). Lineage (NCBI taxonomy): Eukaryota > Metazoa > Chordata > Mammalia > Artiodactyla > Camelidae > Camelus > Camelus dromedarius. The sequence continues at coordinate 33,189,713 of NC_087458.1, read as the reverse complement.
AGCAGAGAAAAAGTGTCTCCTGCAACCCGTTCCTTGGTGCTAGATGAACGAACGTCTCTCCACTTGCTCAGTTCTGAGAGGTAATTGTGTGTGTAAGCCGTCCTTCAACTAGCTTGTTGGGAACACAAAGTTTCTTTTCAGTTGCAAACACCGTTCCATACATATATATGGGGAGGTACAAGCTCCAACTCGGTTTTACAGTGAAAACTGCAGGAACTTCAAACCGGCACTAGGAAACAGACTGAGAAAGCAGAGAAAAAGTGTCTCCTGCAAACCGTTCCCTTGGTGCTAGATGAACGAACGTCTCGCCACTTGCTCAGTTCTGAGAGATAAGTGTGTGTGAAAGCCGTCCTTCAACTAGCTTGTTGGGAACACAAAGTTTCTTTTCAGTTGCAAAGTCCATTCCATACATATATGTGGGGAGGTACTAGCTCCAACTCGGTTTTACAGTGAAAACTGCAGGAACTTCAAACCGGCACTAGGAAACAGACTGAGAAAGCAGAGTAAAAGTGTCTCCTACAACCCGTTCCCCTGGTGCTAGATGAACGAACGTCTCTGTACCTGCTCAGTTCTGAGAGATAAGTGTGTGTGAAAGCCTTCCTTCAACTAGCTTGTTGGGAACACAAAGTTTCTTTTCAGTTGCAAACACCGTTCCATACATATATATGGGGAGGTACAAACTCCAAATCGGTTTTACAGTGAAAACTGCAGGAACTTCAAACCGGCACTAGGAAACAGACTGAGAAAGCAGAGAAAAAGTGTCTCCTGCAACCCGTTCCCTTGGTGCTAGATGAACGAACGTCTCTCCACTTGTTCAGTTCTGAGAGATAATTGTGTGTGTAAGCCGTCCTTCACCTAGCTTGTTGGGAACACAAAGTTTCTTTTCAGTTGCAAACACGGTTCCATACATATATATGGGGAGGTACAAGCTCCAACTCGGTTTTACAGTGAAAACTGCAGGAACTTCAAACCGGCACTAGGAAACAGACTGAGAAAGCGGAGTAAAAGTGTCTCCTACAAACCGTTCCCTTTGTGCTAGATGAACGAACGTCTCTGTACATGCTCAGTTCTGAGAGATAAGTGTGTGTGAATGCCGTCCTTCACCTAGCTTGTTGGGAACACAAAGTTTCTTTTCAGTTGCAAACTCCATTCCATACATATATATGGGGAGGTACAAGCTCCAACTCGGTTTTACAGTGAAAACTGCAGGAACTTCAAACCGGCACTAGGAAACAGTCTGAGAAAGCAGAGAAATGTGTCTCATGCAACCCGTTCCCTTGGTGCTAGATGAACGAACGTCTCTCCACTTGCTCAGTTCTGAGAGATATGTGTGTGTGATAGCCGTCTTCACCTAGCTTGTAGGGAACACAAAGTTTCTTTTCAGTTCCAAACTCCATTCCATACATATATATGGGGAGGTACAAGCTCCAACTCGATTTTAAAGTGAAAACTGCAGGAACTTCAAACCAGCACTAGGAAACAGACTGAGAAAGCAGAGTAAAAGTGCCTCCTTCAAACCGTTCCCTTGGTGCTAGATGAACGAAAGTCTCTCCACTTGCTCAGTTCTGAGAGATAAGTGTGAGTGAAAGCCGTCCTTCACCTAGCTTGTTGGGAACACAAAGTTTCTTTTCTGTTGCAAACTCCATTCCATACATATATATGGGGAGGTACAAGCTCCAACTCGGTTTTACAGTGAAAACTGCAGGAACTTCAAACCGGCACTAGGAAACAGACTGAGAAAGCAGAGAAAAAGTGTCTCCTGCTACCCGTTCCCTTGGTGCTAGATGAACGAACGTCTCTGTACATGCTCAGTTCTGAGAGATAAGTGTGTGTGAAAGCCGTCCTTCAACTAGCTTGTTGGGAACACAAAGTTTCTTTTCAGTTGCAAACACCGTTCCATACATATATATGGGAAGGTACAAGCTCCAAATCGGTTTTACAGTGAAAACTGCAGGAACTTCAAACCGGCACTAGGAAACAGACTGAGAAAGCAGAGAAAAAGTGTCTCCTGCAACCCGTTCCTTGGTGCTAGATGAACGAACGTCTCTCCACTTGCTCAGTTCTGAGAGGTAATTGTGTGTGTAAGCCGTCCTTCAACTAGCTTGTTGGGAACACAAAGTTTCTTTTCAGTTGCAAACACCGTTCCATACATATATATGGGGAGGTACAAGCTCCAACTCGGTTTTACAGTGAAAACTGCAGGAACTTCAAACCGGCACTAGGAAACAGACTGAGAAAGCAGAGAAAAAGTGTCTCCTGCAAACCGTTCCCTTGGTGCTAGATGAACGAACGTCTCGCCACTTGCTCAGTTCTGAGAGATAAGTGTGTGTGAAAGCCGTCCTTCAACTAGCTTGTTGGGAACACAAAGTTTCTTTTCAGTTGCAAAGTCCATTCCATACATATATGTGGGGAGGTACTAGCTCCAACTCGGTTTTACAGTGAAAACTGCAGGAACTTCAAACCGGCACTAGGAAACAGACTGAGAAAGCAGAGTAAAAGTGTCTCCTACAACCCGTTCCCTTGGTGCTAGATGAAACAACGTCTCTGTACTTGCTCAGTTCTGAGAGATAATTGTGTGTGAAAGCCGTCCTTCACCTAGCTTGTTGGGAACACAAAGTTTCTTTTCAGTTGCAAACTCCATTCCATACATATATAAGGGGAGGTACTAGCTCCAACTCGGTTTTACAGTGAAAACTGCAGGAACTTCAAACCGGCACTAGGAAACAGACTGAGAAAGCAGAGTAAAAGTGTCTCCTTCAACCCGTTCCCTTGGTGCTAGATGAACGAACGTCTCTGTACATGCTCAGTTCTGAGAGATAAGTGTGTGTGAAAGCCGTCCTTCAACTAGCTTGTTGGGAACACAAAGTTTCTTTTCAGTTGCAAACACCGTTCCATACATATATATGGGGAAGTACAAGCTCCAAATCGGTTTTACAGTGAAAACTGCAGGAACTTCAAACCGGCACTAGGAAACAGACTGAGAAAGCAGAGAAAAAGTGTCTCCTGCAACCCGTTCCCTTGGTGCTAGATGAACGAACGTCTCTCCACTTGCTCAGTTCTGAGAGATAATTGTGTGTGTAAGCCGTCCTTCACCTAGCTTGTTGGGAACACAAAGTTTCTTTTCAGTTGCAAACACCGTTCCATACATATATATGGGGAGGTACAAGCTCCAACTCGGTTTTACAGTGAAAACTGCAGGAACTTCAAACCGGCACTAGGAAACAGACTGAGAAAGCAGAGAAAAAGTGTCTCCTGCAAACCGTTCCCTTGGTGCTAAATGAACGAACGTCTCGCCACTTGCTCAGTTCTGAGAGATAAGTGTGTGTGAAAGCCGTCCTTCAACTAGCTTGTTGGGAACACAAAGTTTCTTTTCAGTTGCGAAGTCCATTCCATACATATATATGGGGAGGTACTAGCTCCAACTCGGTTTTACAGTGAAAACTGCACGAACTTCAAACCGGCACTAGGAAACAGACTGAGAAAGCAGAGTAAAAGTGTCTCCTACAACCCGTTCCCTTTGTGCTAGATGAAACAACGTCTCTGTACTTGCTCAGTTCTGAGAGATAAGTGTGTGTGAAAGCCGTCCTTCACCTAGCTTGTTGGGAACACAAAGTTTCTTTTCAGTTGCAAACTCCATTCCATACATATATATGGGGAGGTACAAGCTCCAACTCGGTTTTACAATGAAAACTGCAGGAACTTCAAACCGGCACTACGAAACAGACTGAGAAATCAGAGAAATAGTGTCTCCTGCAACCCGTTCCCTTGGTGCTAGATGAACGAAAGTCTCTCCACTTGCTCAGTTCTGAGAGATAATTGTGAGTGAAAGCCGTCCTACACCTAGCTTGTTGGGAACACAAAGTTTCTTTTCTGTTGCAAACTCCAATCCATACATATATATGGGGAGGTACTAGCTCCAACTCGGTTTTACAGTGAAAACTGCAGGAACTTCAAACCGGCACTAGGAAACAGACTGAGAAAGCAGAGTAAAAGTGTCTCCTGCAACCCGTTCCCTTGGTGCTAGATGAACGAACGTCTCTCCACTTGCTCAGTTCTGAGAGATAAGTGTGTGTGAAAGCCGTCCTTCACCTAGCTTGTTGGGAACACAAAGTTTCTTTTCAGTTGCAAACTCCATTCCATACATATATATGGGGAGGTACAAGCTCCAACTCGGTTTTACAATGAAAACTGCAGGAACTTCAAACCGGCACTACGAAACAGACTGAGAAATCAGAGAAATAGTGTCTCCTGCAACCCGTTCCCTTGGTGCTAGATGAACGAAAGTCTCTCCACTTGCTCAGTTCTGAGAGATAATTGTGAGTGAAAGCCGTCCTTCACCTAGCTTGTTGGGAACACAAAGTTTCTTTTCTGTTGCAAACTCCAATCCATACATATATATGGGGAGGTACTAGCTCCAACTCGGTTTTACAGTGAAAACTGCAGGAACTTCAAACCGGCACTAGGAAACAGACTGAGAAAGCAGAGAAAAAGTGTCTCCTGCAACCCGTTCCCTTGGTGCTAGATGAACGAAAGTCTCTCCACTTGCTCAGTTCTGAGAGATAAGTGTGTGTAAAAGCCGTCTTCACCTAGCTTGTTGGGAACACAAAGTTTCTTTTCAGTTGCAAACTCCATTCCATACATATATATGGGGAGGTTCTATCTCCAACTCGGTTTTACAGTGAAAACTGCAGGAACTTCAAACCGGCACTAGGAAACAGACTGAGAAAGCAGAGTAAAAGTGTCTCCTGCAACCCGTTCCCTTGGTGCTAGATGAACGAACGTCTCTCCACTTGCTCAGTTCTGAGAGATAAGTGAGTGTGAAAGCCGTCCTTCACCTAGCTTGTTGGGAACACAAAGTTTTTTTTCAGTTGCAAACACCGTTCCATACATATATATGGGGAGGTACAAGCTCAAACTCGGTTTTACAGTGAAAACTGAAGGAACTTCAAACCGGCACTAGGAAACAGACTGAGAAAGCAGAGAAAAAGTTTCTCCTGCAACCCGTTCACTTGGTGCTAGATGAACGAACGTCTCTCCACTTGCTCAGTTCTGAGAGATAAGTGTGTGTGAAAGCCGTCCTTCACCTAGCTTGTTGGGAACATAAAGTTTCTTTTCAGTTGCAAACACCGTTCCATACATATATATGGGGAGGTACAAGCTCCAACTCGGTTTTACAGTGAAAACTGCAGGAACTTCAAACCGGCACTAGGAAACAGACTGAGAAAGCTGAGTAAAAGTGTCTCCTTCAAACCGTTCCCTTGGTGCTAGACGAACGAACGTCTCTGTACATGCTCAGTTCTGAGAGATAAGTGTGTGTGAAAGCCGTCCTTCACCTAGCTTGTTAGGAACACAAAGTTTCTTTTCAGTTGCAAACTCCATTCCATACATATATATGGGGAGGTACAAGCTCCAACTCGGTTTTAAAGTGATAACTGCAGGAACTTCAAACCGGCACTAGGAAAAACACTGAGAAACCAGAGTAAAGTTTCTCCTGCAACTCGTTCCTTTGGTGCTAGATGAACGAACGTCTCTCCACTTGCTCAGTTCTGAGAGATATGTGTGTGTGAAAGCCGTCCTTCAATTAGCTTGTTGGGAACACAAAGTTTCTTTTCAGTTGCAAACTCAATTCCATACATATATATGGGGAGGTACAAGCTCCAACTCGGTTTTACAGTGAAAACTGCAGGAACTTCAAACCGGCACTAGGAAACAGACTGAGAAAGCAGAGTAAAAGTGTCTCCTGCAACCCGTTCCTTGGTGCTAGATGAACGAACGTCTCTGTACATGCTCAGTTCTGAGAGATAAGTGTGTGTGAAAGCCGTCCTTCACCTAGCTTGTTGGGAACGCAAAGTTTCTTTTAAGTTTCAAACCCCAATCCATGCATATATATGGGGAGGTACTAGCTCCAACTCGGTTTGACAGTGAAAACTGCAGGAACTTCAAACCGGCACTAGGAAACAGACTGAGAAACCAGAGTAAAGTTTCTCCTGCAACTCGTTCCCTTGGTGCTAGATGAACGAACGTCTCTCCACTTGCTCAGTTCTGAGAGATAAGTGAGTGTGAAAGCCGTCCTTCACCTAGCTTGTTGGGAACACAAAGTTTCTTTTCAGTTGCAAACACCGTTCCATACATATATATGGGGAGGTACAAGCTCCAACTCGGTTTTACAGTGAAAACTGCAGGAACTTCAAACCGGCACTAGGAAACAGACTGAGAAAGCAGAGAAAAAGTTTCTCCTGCAACCCGTTCACTTGGTGCTAGATGAACGAACGTCTCTCCACTTGCTCAGTTCTGAGAGATAAGTGTGTGTGAAAGCCGTCCTTCACCTAGCTTGTTGGGAACACAAAGTTTCTTTTCAGTTGCAAACACCGTTCCATACATATATATGGGGAGGTACTAGCTCCAACTCGGTTTTACAGTGAAAACTGCAGGAACTTCAAACCGGCACTAGGAAACAGACTGAGAAAGCAGAGAAAAAGTGTCTCCTGCAAACCGTTCCCTTGGTGCTAGATGAACGAACGTCTCGCCACTTGCTCAGTTCTGAGAGATAAGTGTGTGTGAAAGCCGTCCTTCACCTAGCTTGTTGGGAACACAAAGTTTCTTTTCAGTTGCAAACTCCATTCCATACATATATATGGGGAGGTACTATCTCCAACTCGGTTTTACAGTGAAAACTGAAGGAACTTCAAACCGGCACTAGGAAACAGACTGAGAAAGCAGAGTAAAAGTGTCTCCTGCAACCCGTTCCCTTGGTGCTAGATGAACGAACGTCTCTCCACTTGCTCAGTTCTGAGAGATAAGTGAGTGTGAAAGCCGTCCTTCACCTAGCTTGTTGGGAACACAAAGTTTTTTTTCAGTTGCAAACACCGTTCCATACATATATATGGGGAGGTACAAGCTCAAACTCGGTTTTACAGTGAAAACTGAAGGAACTTCAAACCGGCACTAGGAAACAGACTGAGAAAGCAGAGAAAAAGTTTCTCCTGCAACCCGTTCACTTGGTGCTAGATGAACGAACGTCTCTCCACTTGCTCAGTTCTGAGAGATAAGTGTGTGTGAAAGCCGTCCTTCACCTAGCTTGTTGGGAACATAAAGTTTCTTTTCAGTTGCAAACACCGTTCCATACATATATATGGGGAGGTACAAGCTCCAACTCGGTTTTACAGTGAAAACTGCAGGAACTTCAAACCGGCACTAGGAAACAGACTGAGAAAGCAGAGTAAAAGTGTCTCCTTCAAACCGTTCCCTTGGTGCTAGACGAACGAACGTCTCTGTACATGCTCAGTTCTGAGAGATAAGTGTGTGTGAAAGCCGTCCTTCACCTAGCTTGTTAGGAACACAAAGTTTCTTTTCAGTTGCAAACTCCATTCCATACATATATATGGGGAGGTACAAGCTCCAACTCGGTTTTAAAGTGATAACTGCAGGAACTTCAAACCGGCACTAGGAAAAACACTGAGAAACCAGAGTAAAGTTTCTCCTGCAACTCGTTCCTTTGGTGCTAGATGAACGAACGTCTCTCCACTTGCTCAGTTCTGAGAGATATGTGTGTGTGAAAGCCGTCCTTCAATTAGCTTGTTGGGAACACAAAGTTTCTTTTCAGTTGCAAACTCCATTCCATACATATATATGGGGAGGTACAAGCTCCAACTCGGTTTTACAGTGAAAACTGCAGGAACTTCAAACCGGCACTAGGAAACAGACTGAGAAAGCAGAGTAAAAGTGTCTCCTGCAACCCGTTCCTTGGTGCTAGATGAACGAACGTCTCTGTACATGCTCAGTTCTGAGAGATAAGTGTGTGTGAAAGCCGTCCTTCACATAGCTTGTTGGGAACGCAAAGTTTCTTTTAAGTTTCAAACCCCAATCCATGCATATATATGGGGAGGTACTAGCTCCAACTCGGTTTGACAGTGAAAACAGCAGGAACTTCAAACCGGCACTACGAAACAGATTGAGAAAGCATAGAAATATTGTCTCCTGCCACCCGTTCCCTTGGTGCTAGATGAACGAACGTCTCTCCACTTGCTCAGTTCTGAGAGATAAGTGAGTGTGAAAGCCGTCCTTCACCTAGCTTGTTGGGAACACAAAGTTTCTTTTCAGTTGCAAACACCGTTCCATACATATATATGGGGAGGTACAAGCTCCAACTCGGTTTTACAGTGAAAACTGCAGGAACTTCAAACCGGCACTAGGAAACAGACTGAGAAAGCAGAGAAAAAGTTTCTCCTGCAACCCGTTCACTTGGTGCTAGATGAACGAACGTCTCTCCACTTGCTCAGTTCTGAGAGATAAGTGTGTGTGAAAGCCGTCCTTCACCTAGCTTGTTGGGAACACAAAGTTTCTTTTCAGTTGCAAACACCGTTCCATACATATATATGGGGAGGTACTAGCTCCAACTCGGTTTTACAGTGAAAACTGCAGGAACTTCAAACCGGCACTAGGAAACAGACTGAGAAAGCAGAGAAAAAGTGTCTCCTGCAAACCGTTCCCTTGGTGCTAGATGAACGAACGTCTCGCCACTTGCTCAGTTCTGAGAGATAAGTGTGTGTGAAAGCCGTCCTTCACCTAGCTTGTTGGGAACACAAAGTTTCTTTTCAGTTGCAAACTCCATTCCATACATATATATGGGGAGGTACTAGCTCCAACTCGGTTTTACAGTGAAAACTGAAGGAACTTCAAACCGGAACTAGGAAACAGACTGAGAAAGCAGAGTAAAAGTGTCTCCTACAACTCGTTCCCTTTGTGCTAGATGAACGAACGTCTCTGTACATGCTCAGTTCTGAGAGATAAGTGTGTGTGAATGCCGTCCTTCACCTAGCTTGTTGGGAACACAAAGTTTCTTTTCAGTTGCAAACTCCATTCCATACATATATATGGGGAGGTACAAGCTCCAACTCGGTTTGACAGTGAAAACAGCAGGAACTTCAAACCGGCACTACGAAACAGATTGAGAAAGCATAGAAATATTGTCTCCTGCCACCCGTTCCCTTGGTGCTAGATGAACGAACGTCTCTCCACTTGCTCAGTTCTGAGAGATAAGTGAGTGTGAAAGCCGTCCTTCACCTAGCTTGTTGGGAACACAAAGTTTCTTTTCAGTTGCAAACACCGTTCCATACATATATATGGGGAGGTACAAGCTCCAACTCGGTTTTACAGTGAAAACTGCAGGAACTTCAAACCGGCACTAGGAAACAGACTGAGAAAGCAGAGAAAAAGTTTCTCCTGCAACCCGTTCACTTGGTGCTAGATGAACGAACGTCTCTCCACTTGCTCAGTTCTGAGAGATAAGTGTGTGTGAAAGCCGTCCTTCACCTAGCTTGTTGGGAACACAAAGTTTCTTTTCAGTTGCAAACACCGTTCCATACATATATATGGGGAGGTACTAGCTCCAACTCGGTTTTACAGTGAAAACTGCAGGAACTTCAAACCGGCACTAGGAAACAGACTGAGAAAGCAAAGAAAAAGTGTCTCCTGCAAACCGTTCCCTTGGTGCTAGATGAACGAACGTCTCGCCACTTGCTCAGTTCTGAGAGATAAGTGTGTGTGAAAGCCGTCCTTCACCTAGCTTGTTGGGAACACAAAGTTTCTTTTCAGTTGCAAACTCCATTCCATACATATATATGGGGAGGTACTAGCTCCAACTCGGTTTTACAGTGAAAACTGAAGGAACTTCAAACCGGAACTAGGAAACAGACTGAGAAAGCAGAGTAAAAGTGTCTCCTACAACTCGTTCCCTTTGTGCTAGATGAACGAACGTCTCTGTACATGCTCAGTTCTGAGAGATAAGTGTGTGTGAATGCCGTCCTTCACCTAGCTTGTTGGGAACACAAAGTTTCTTTTCAGTTGCAAACTCCATTCCATACATATATATGGGGAGGTACAAGCTCCAACTCGGTTTTACAGTGAAAACAGCAGGAACTTCAAACCGGCACTACGAAACAGATTGAGAAAGCATAGAAATATTGTCTCCTGCCACCCGTTCCCTTGGTGCTATATGAACGAACGTCTCTTCTCTTGCTCAGTTCTGAGAGATAAGTGTGTGTGAAAGCCGTCCTTCACCTAGCTTGTTGGGAACACAAAGTTTCTTTTCAGTTGCAAACTCCATTCCATACATATATATGGGGAGGTACTAGCTCCAACTCGGTTTTACAGTGAAAACTGCAGGAACTTCAAACCGGCACTAGGAAACAGACTGAGAAAGCAGAGAAAAAGTGTCTCATGCAACCCGTTCCCTTGGTGCTAGATGAACGAACGTCTCTCCACTTGCTCAGTTCTGAGAGATATGTGTGTGTGAAAGCCGTCTTCACCTAGCTTGTAGGGAACACAAAGTTTCTTTTCAGTTGCAAACTCCATTCCATACATATATATGGGGAGGTACAAGCTCCAACTCGGTTTTAAAGTGAAAACAGCAGGAACTTCAAACCAGCACTAGGAAACAGACTGAGAAAGCAGAGTAAAAGTGTCTCCTTCAAAACGTTCCCTTGGTGCTAGATGAACGAACGTCTCTGTACATGCTCAGTTCTGAGAGATAAGTGTGTGTGAAAGCCGTCCTTCACCTAGCTTGTTGGGAACACAAAGTTTCTTTTCAGTTGCAAACTCCATTCCATACATATATATGGGGAGGTACAAGCTCCAACTCGGTTTTACAGTGATAACTGCAGGAACTTCAAACCGGCACCTGGAAACACACTGAGAAACCAGAGTAAAGTTTCTCCTGCAACTCGTTCCTTTGGTGCTAGATGAACGAACGTCTTTGTACATGCTCATTTCTGAGAGATATGTGTGTGTGAAAGCCGTCCTTCAATTAGCTTGTTGGGAACACAAAGTTTCTTTTCAGTTGCAAACTCCATTCCATACATATATATGGTGAGGTACAAGCTCCAACTCGGTTTTACAGTGAAAACTGTAGGAACTTCAAACCGGCACTAGGAAACAGACTGAGAAAGCAGAGAAATAGTGTCTCCTGCAACCCGTTCCCTTGGTGCTAGACGAACGAACGTCTCTGTACATGCTCAGTTCTGAGAGATAAGTGTGTGTGAAAGCCGTACTTCACCTAGATTGTTGGGAACACAAAGATTCTTTTCTGTTGCAAACTCCATTCCATACATATATATGGGGAGGTACTAGCTCCAACTCGGTTTTACAGTCAAAATTGCAGGAACTTCAAACCGGCACTAAGAAACAGACTGAGAAAGCAGAGAAAAAGTGTCTCCTGCAACCCGTTCCCTTGGTGCTAGATGAACGAACGTCTCTGTACATGCTCAGTTCTGAGAGATAAGTGTGTGTGAAAGCCGTCCTTCACCTAGCTTGTTGGGAACACAAAGTTTCTTTTCAGTTGCAAACTCCATTCCATACATATATATGGGGAGGTACTAGCTCCAAATCGGTTTTACAGTGAAAACTGAAGGAACTTCAAACCGGCACTAGGAAACAGACAGAGAAAGCAGAGAAAAGTGTCTCCTGCAACCCGTTCCCTTGGTGATAGATGAACGAACGTCTCTCCACTTGCTCAGTTCTGAGAGATAAGTGTGTGTGAAAGCCGTCCTTCACCTATCTTGTTGGGAACACAAAGTTTCTTTTCAGTTGCAAACTCCATTCCATACATATATATGGGGAGGTACAAGCTCCAACTCGGTTTTACAATGAAAACTGCAGGAACTTCAAACCGGCACTACGAAACAGACTGAGAAATCAGAGAAATAGTGTCTCCTGCAACCCGTTCCCTTGGTGCTAGATGAACGAACGTCTCTCCACTTGCTCAGTTCTGAGAGATAAGTGTGTGTGAAAGCCGTCCTTCACCTAGCTTGTTGGGAACACAAAGATTCTTTTCTGTTGCAAACTCCATTCCATACGTATATATGGGGAGTACTAGCTCCAACTCGGTTTTACAGTCAAAATTGCAGGAACTTCAAACCGGCACTAAGAAACAGACTGAGAAAGCAGAGAAAAAGTGTCTCCTGCATCCCGTTCCCTTGGTGCTAGATGATCGAACGTATCTGTACATGCTCAGTTCTGAGAGATAAGTGTGTGTGAAAGCCGTCCTTCACCTAGCTTGTTGGGAACACAAAGTTTCTTTTCAGTTGCAAACACCAATCCATGCATATATATGGGGAGGTACTATCTCCAACTCGGTTTGACAGTGAAATCTGCAGGAACTTCAAACCGGCACTAGGAAACAGACTGAGAAACCAGAGTAAAGTTTCTCCTGCAACTCGTTCCCTTGGTGCTAGATGAACGAACGTCTCTGTACATGCTCATGTCTGAGAGATATGTGTGTGTGAAAGCCGTCCTTCACCTAGCTTGTTGGGAACACAAAGTTTCTTTTCAGTTGCAAACACCGTTCCATACATATATATGGGGAGGTACAAGCTCCAACTCGGTTTTACAGTGAAAACTGCAGGAACTTCAAACCGGCACTACGAAACAGACAGAGTAAGCAGAGAAATAGTGTCTCCTGCAACCCGTTCCCTTGGTGCTAGATGAACGAACGTCTCTCCACTTGCTCAGTTCTGAGAGATAAGTGTGTGTGAAAGCCGTACTTCACCAAGCTTGTTGGGAACACAAAGTTTCTTTTCAGTTGCAAACACCGTTCCATACATATATATGGGGAGGTACAAGCTCCAAATCGATTTTACAGTGAAAACTGCAGGAACTTCAAACCGGCACTAGGAAACAGACTGAGAAAGCAGAGAAAAAGTGTCTCCTGCAACCCGTTCCCTTGGTGCTAGATGAACGAACGTCTCTCTACTTGCTCAGTTCTGAGAGATAATTGTGAGTGTAAGCCGTCCTTCACCTAGCTTGTTGGGAACACAAAGTTTCTTTTCAGTTGCAAACACCGTTCCATACATATATATGGGGAGGTACAAACTCCAATTCGGTTTTACAGTGAAAACTGCTGGAACTTCAAACAGGCACTAGGAAACAGACTGAGAAAGCAGAGAAAAAGTGTCTCCTGCAAACCGTTCCCTTGGTGCTAGATGAACGAACGTCTCGCCACTTGCTCAGTTCTGAGAAATAAGTGTGTGTGAAAGCCGTCCTTCACCTAGCTTGTTGGGAACACAAAGTTTCTTTTCAGTTGCCAGCTCCATTCCATACATATATATGGGGAGGTAATAGCTCCAACTCGGTTTTACAGTGAAAACTGCAGGAACTTCAAACCGGCACTAGGAAACAGACTGAGAAAGCAGAGAAAAAGTGTCTCCTGCAACCCGTTTCTTTGTTGCTAGATGAACGAACGTCTCTCCACTTGCTCAGTTCTGAGAGATAAGTGTGTGTGAAAGCCGTCCTTCACCTAGCTTGTTGGGAACACCAAGTTTCTTTTCAGTTGCAAACACCAATCCATGCATATATATGGGGAGGTACTATCTCCAACTCGGTTTGACAGTGAAAACTGCAGGAACTTCAAACCGGCACTAGGAAACAGACTGAGAAACCAGAGTAAAGTTTCTCCTGCAACTCGTTCCCTTGGTGCTAGATGAACGAACGTCTCTGTACATGCTAATTTCTGAGAGATATGTGTGTGTGAAAGCCGTCCTTCAATTAGCTTGTTGGGAATACAAAGTTTCTTTTCAGTAGCAAATTCCACTCCATGCATATATATGGGGAAGTACAAGCTCCAACTCGGTTTTACAGTGAAAACTGCAAGAACTTCAAACCGGCACTAGGAAACAGACTGAGAAAGCAGAGAAAAAGTGTCTCCTGCAACCCGTTCACTTGGTGCTAGATGAACGAACGTCTCTCCAATTGCTCAGTTCTGAGAGATATGTGTGTGTGTAAGCCGTCCTTAACCTAGCTTGTTGGGAACACAAAGTTACTTTTCAGTTGCAAACTCTATTCCATATATATATGCGGAGGTACAAGCTCCAACTCGGTTTTACAGTGAAAACTGCAGGAACTTCAAACCGGCACTAGGAAACAGACTGAGAAAGCAGAGAAAAAGTGTCTCCTGCAAACCGTTCCCTTGGTGCTAGATGAACGAACGTCTCTCCACTTGCTCAGTTCTGAGAGATAAATGTGTTTCAAAGCCGTCCTTCACCTAGCTTGTTGGGAACACAAAGATTCTTTTCTGTTGCAAACTCCATTCCATACATATATATGGGGAGGTACTAGCTCCAACTCGGTTTTACAGTCAAAATTGCAGGAACTTCAAACCGGCACTTAGAAACAGACTGAGAAAGCAGAGAAAAAGTGTCTCCTGCAACCCGCTCCCTTGGTGCTAGATGAACGAACGTCTCTCCACTTGCTCAGTTCTGAGAGATAAGTGTGTTTGAAAGCCGTCCTTCACCTAGCTTGTTGGGAACACTAAGTTTCTTTTCAGTTGCAAACTCCAATCCATGCAATTATATGGGGAGGTACTAGCTCCAACTCGGTTTGACAGTGAAAACTGCAGGAACTTCAAACCGGCACTAGGAAACAGACTGAGAAACCAGAGTAAAGTTTCTCCTGCAACTCGTTCCCTTGGTGCTAGATGAACAAACGTCTCTGTACATGCTCATTTCTGAGAGATATGTGTGTGTGAAAGCCGTCCTTCAATTAGCTTGTTGGGAACACAAAGTTTCTTTCCAGTAGCAAATTCCACTCCATGCATATATATGGGGAGGTACAAGCTCCAACTCGGTTTTACAGTGAACTGCAGGAACTTCAAACCGGCACTAGGAAACAGACTGAGAAAGCAGAGAAAAAGTGTCTCCTGCAACCCGTTCCCTTGGTGCTAGATGAACGAACGTCTCTCCACTTGCTCAGTTCTGTGTGATAAGTGAGTGTGAAAGCCGTCCTTCACCTAGCTTGTTGGGAACACAAAGTTTCTTTTCAGTTGCAAACTCCAATCCATGCATATATATGGGGAGGTACTATCTCCAATTCGGTTTGAAAGTGAAAACTGAAGGAACTTCAAACCGGCACTAGGAAACAGACTGAGAAACCAGAGTAAAGTTTCCCTTGCAACTCATTCCCTTGGTGCTAGATGAACGAACGTCTCTGTACATGCTCATTTCTGAGAGATAAGTGAGTGTGAAAGCCGTCCTTCACCTAGCTTGTTTGTAACACAAAGTTTCTTTTCAGTTGCAAACTCCATTCCATACATATATATGGGGAGGTACAAGCTCCAACTCGGTTTTACAGTTAAAACTGCAGGAACTTCAAACCGGCACTAGGAAACAGACTGAGAAAGCAGAGAAAAAGTGTCTCCTGCCACCCGTTCCCTTGGTGATAGATGAACGAACGTCTCTCCACTTGCTCAGTTCTGAGAGATAAGTGTGTGTGAAAGCCGTCCTTCACCTAGCTTGTTGGGAACACAAAGTTTCTTTTCAGTTGCAAACACCAATCCATGCATATATATGGGGAGGTACTATCTCCAACTCGGTTTGACAGTGAAAACTGCAGGAACTTCAAACCGGCACTAGGAAACAGACTGAAAAACCAGAGTAAAGTTTCTCCTGCAACTCGTTCCCTTGGTGCTAGATGAACGAACGTATCTGTACATGCTCATTTCTGAAAGATATGTGTGTGTGAAAGCCGTCCTTCAATTAGCTTGTTGGGAATACAAAGTTTATTTTCAGAAGCAAATTCCACTCCATGCATATATAAGGGGAAGTACAAGCTCCAACTCGGTTTTACAGTGAAAACTGCAGGAACTTCAAACCGGCACTAGGAAACAGACTGAGAAAGCAGAGAAAAAGTGTCTCCTGCAACCCGTTCCCTTGGTGCTAGATGAACGAACGTCTCTCCACTTGCTCAGTTCTGAGAGATAAGTGTGTGTGTAAGCCGTCATTCACCTAGCTTGTTGGGAACACAAAGTTTCTTTTCAGTTGCAAACACCGTTCCATACATATATATGGGGAGGTACAAGCTCCAAATCGATTTTACAGTGAAAACTGCAGGAACTTCAAACCGGCACTAGGAAACAGACTGAGAAAGCAGAGAAAAAGTGTCTCCTGCAAACCGTTCCCTTGTTGCTGGATTAACGAAAGTCTCTCCACTTGCTCAGTTCTGAGAGATAAGTGTGTGTGAAAGCCGTCCTTCACCTAGGTTGTTGGGAACACAAAATTTCTTTTCAGTTGCAAACTCCAATCCATGCATGTATATGGGGAGGTACTAGCTCCAACTCGGTTTTACAGTGAAAACTGCAGGAACTTCAAACCGGCACTAGGAAACAGACTGAGAAAGCAGAGAAAACTGTCTCCTGCAAACCGTTCCCTTGGTGCTAGATGAACGAACGTCTCTCCACTTGCTCAGTTCTGAGAGATAAGTGTGTGTGAAAGCCGTCCTTCACCTAGCTTGTTGGGAACACAAAGATTCTTTTCTGTTGCAAACTCCATTCCATACGTATATATGGGGAGGTACTAGCTCCAACTCGGTTTTACAGTCAAAATTTCAGGAACTTCAAACCGGCACTAAGAAACAGACTGAGAAAGCAGAGAAAAAGTGTCTCCTGCAACCCGTTCCCTTGGTGCTAGATGATCGAACGTCTCTGTACATGCTCAGTTCTGAGAGATAAGTGTGTGTGAAAGCCGTCCTTCACCTAGCTTGTTGGGAACACAAAGTTTCTTTTCAGTTGCAAACACCAATCCATGCATATATATGGGGTGGTACTATCTCCAACTCTGTTTGACAGTGAAAACTGCAGGAACTTCAAACCGGCACTAGGAAACAGACTGACAAACCAGAGTAAAGTTTCCCCTGCAACTCGTTCCCTTGGTTCTAGATGAACGAACGTGTCTGTACATGATCATTTCTGAGAGATATGTGTGTGTGAAAGCCGTCCTTCAATTAGCTTGTTGGGAATACAATGTTTCCTTTCAGTAGCAAATTCCACTCCATGCATATATATGGGGAAGTACAAGCTCCAACTAGGTTTTACAGTGAAAACTACAGGAAATTCAAACCGGCACTAGGAAACAGACTGAGAAAGCCGAGAAAAAGTGTCTCCTGCAACCCGTTCCCTTGGTGCTAGATGAACGAACGTCTCTCCACTTGCTCAGTTCTGAGAGATAAGTGTGTGTGAAAGCGGTCCTTCACCTAGCTTGTTGGGAACACAAAGTTTCTTTTCAGTTTCTAACTCAATTCCATACATATGTATGCGGAGGTACAAGCTCCAAATCTGTTTTACAGTGAAAACTGCAGGAACTTCAAACCGGCACTAGGAAACAGACTGAGAAAGCAGAGAAAAAGTGTCTCCTGCAACCCGCTCCCTTGGTGCTAGATGAACGAACGTCTATCCACTTGCTCAGTTCTGAGAGATTAGTGTGTTTGAAAGCCGTCCTTCACCTAGCTTGTTGGGAACACAAAGTTTATTTTCAGTTGCAAACTCCAATCCATGCAATTATATGGGGAGGTAATAGCTCCAACTCGGTTTGACAGTGAAAACTGCAGGAACTTCAAACCGGCACTAGGAAACAGACTGAGAAGCCAGAGTAAAGTTTCTCCTGCAACTCATTCCCTTGGTGCTAGATGAACAAACGTCTCTGTACATGCTCATTTCTGAGAGATATGTGTGTGTGAAAGCCGTCCTTCAATTAGCTTGTTGGGAACACAAAGTTTCTTTCCAGTAGCAAATTCCAATCCATGCATATATATGGGGAGGTACAAGCTCAACTTCGGTTTTACAGTGAACTGCAGGAACTTCAAACCGGCACTAGGAAAGAGACTGAGAAAGCAGAGAGAAAGTGTCTCCCGCAACCCGTTCCCTTGGTGCTAGATGAACGAACGTCTCTCCACTTGCTCAGTTCTGTGTGATATGTGAGTGTGAAAGCCGTCCTTCACCTAGCTTTTTGGGAACACAAAGTTTCTTTTCAGTTGCAAACTCCAATCCATGCATATATATGGGGAGGTACTATCTCCAACTCGGTTTGACAGTGAAAACTGAAGGAACTTCAAACCGGCACTAGGAAACAGACTGAGAAACCAGAGTAAAGTTTCCCTTGCAACTCATTCCCTTGGTGCTAGATGAACGAACGTCTCTGTACATGCTCATTTCTGAGAGATAAGTGTGTGTGAAAGCCGTCCTTCACCTAGCTTGTTTGTAACACAAAGTTTCTTTTCAGTTGCAAACTTCATTCCATACATATATATGGGGAGGTACAAGCTCCAACTCGGTTTTACAGTGAAAACTGCAGGAACTTCAAACCGGCACTAGGAAACAGACTGAGAAAGCAGAGTAAAAGTGTCTCCTGCAACCCGTTCCCTTGGTGCTAGATGAACGAACGTCTCTGTACATGCTCAGTTCTGAGAGATAAGTGTGTGTGAAAGCCGTCCTTCACCTAGCTTGTTTGGAACACAAAGTTTCTTTTCAGTTGCAAACTCCATTCCATACATATATATAGGGAGGTACAAGCTCCAACTCGGTTTTACAGTGAAAACTGCTTGAACTTCAAACCGGCACTAGGAAACAGACAGAGAAAGCAGAGTAAAAGTGTCTCCTACAACCCGTTCCCTTGGTGCTAGATGAACGAAAGTCTCTGTACATGCTCAGTTCTGAGAGATAAGTGTGTGTGAAAGCCGTCCTTCACCTAGCTTGTTGGGAACACAAAGTTTCTTTCCAGTTGCAAACTCCATTCCATAAATGTTTATGGGCAGGTTCTTGCTCCAACTCGGTTTGACAGTGAAAACTGCAGGAACTTCAAACCGGCACTAGGAAAAAGACTGAGAAAGCAGAGACAAAGTGTCTCCTGCTACCCGTTCCCTTGGTGCTAGATGAACGAACGTCTCTCCACTTGCTCAGTTCTGAGAGATAAGTGTGTGTGAAAGCCGTCCTTCACCTAGCTTGTTGGAAACACAAAGTTTCTTTTCTGTTGCAAACTCCATTCCATACATATATATGGGGAGGTACCAGCTCCAACTCGGTTTTACAGTGAAAACTGCTGGAACTTCAAACCGGCACTAGGAAACAGTCTGAGAAAGCAGAGAAATAGTGTCTCCTGCAACCCGTTCCCTTGCTGCTAGATGAACGAACGTCTCTCCACTTGCTCAGTTCTGAGAGATAACTGTGTCTGAAAGCCGTACTTCACCTAGCTTGTTGGGAACACAAAGTTTCTTTTCAGTTGCAAACACCGTTCCATAAATATATATGTGGAGGTACAATCTCCAACACGGTTTTACAGTGAAAACTGCAGGAACTTCAAACCGGCACTAGGAAACAGACTGAGAAAGCAGAGAAAAAGTGTCTCTAGCAAACTGTTCCCTTGGTGCTAGATGAACGAAAGTCTCTCCACTTCCTCATTTCTGAGAGATAAGTGTGTGTGAAAGCCGTCCTTCAGCTAGCTTGTTTGGAACACAAAGTTTCTTTTCAGTTGCAAACTCCATTCCATACATATATATGGGGATGTACAAGCTCCAACTCGGTTTTACAGTGAAAACTGCTTGAACTTCAAACCGGCACTAGGAAACAGACTGAGAAAGCAAAGTAAAAGTGTCTCCTGCAACCCGTTACCTTCGTGCTACACGAACGAACGTCTCTGTACATGCTCAGTTTTGAGAGATATGTGTGTGTGAAAGCCGTCCTTCAACTAGCTTGTTGGGAACACAAAGTTTCTTTTCAGTTGCAAACTCCAATCCATGCATATATATGGGGAGGTACTAGCTCCAACTCGGTTTGACAGTGAAAACTGCAGGAACTTCAAACCGGCACTAGGAAACAGACTGAGAAACCAGAATAAATTTTCTCCTGCAACTCATTCCCTTGGTGCTAGATGAACGAACGTCTCTCCACTTGCTCAGTTCTGAAAGATAAGTGTGTGTGAAAGCCGTACTTCACCTAGCTTGTTGGGAACACAAAGTTTCTTTTCAGTTGCAAACTCCATTCCATACATATATATGGGGAGGTACAAGCTCCAACTCGGTTTTACAGTGAAAACTGCAGGAACTTCAAAACGGCACTAGGAAACAGACTGAGAAAGCAGAGTAAAAGTGTCTCCTGCAAACCGTTCCCTTGGTGCTAGATGAACGAACGTCTCTGTACATGCTCAGTTCTGAGAGATAAAAGTGTGTGAAAGCCGTCCTTCACCTAGCTTGTTGGGAACACAAAGTTTCTTTTCAGTTGCAAACTCCATTCCATACATATATATGGGGAGGTACAAGCTCCAACTCGGTTTTACAGTGAAAACTGCAGGAACTTCAAACCGGCACTAGGAAACAGACTGAGAAAGCAGAGAAAAAGTGTCTACTGCAACCCGTTCACTTGGTGCTAGATGAACGAACGTCTCTCCACTTGCTCAGTTCTGAGAGATAAGTGTGTGTGAAAGCCGTCCTTCACCTAGCTTGTTGGGAACACAAAGTTTCTTTTCAGTTGCAAACTCCATTCCATACATATATATGGGGATGTACAAGCTCCAACTCGGTTTTACAGTGAAAACTGCTTGAACTTCAAACCGGCACTAGGAAACAGACTGAGAAAGCAGAGAAAAAGTGTCTCCTGCAACCCGTTCCCTTGCTGTTAGATGAACGAACGTCTCTCCACTTGCTCAGTACTGAGAGATAAGTGTGTGTGAAAGCCGTCTTCACCTAGCTTGTTGGGAACACAAAGTTTCTTTGCAGTTGCAAACTCCATTCCATACATATATATGGGGAGGTACTAGCTCCAACTCGGTTTTACAGTGAAAACTGAAGGAACATCAAACCGGCACAAGGAAACAGACTGAGAAAGCAGAGTAAAAGTGTCTCCTGCAACCCGTTCCCTTGGTGCTAGATGAACGAACGTCTCTGTACATGCTCAGTTCTGAGAGATAAGTGTGTGTGAAAGCCGTCCTTCACCTAGCTTGTTGGGAACACAAAGTTTCTTTTCAGTTGCAAACTCCATTCCATACATATATATGGGGAGGTACAAGCTCCAACTCGGTTTTACAGTGTAAACTGCAGGAACTTCAAACCGGCACTAGGAAAAAGACTGAGAAAGCAGAGAAAAATTTTCTCCTGCAACCCGTTCCTTTGGTGCTAGATGAACGAACGTCTCTCCACTTGCTCAGTTCTGAGAGATAAGTGTGTGTGAAAGCCGTCCTTCAACTAGCTTGTTGGGAACACAAAGTTTCTTTTCAGTTGCAAACTCCATTCCATACATATATATGGGGAGGTACAAGCTCCAACTCGGTTTTACAGTGAAAACTGCAGGAACTTCAAACCGGCACTAGGAAACAGACTGAGAAAGCAGAGAAAAAGTGTCTCCTGCAACCCGTTCACTTGGTGCTAGATGAACGAACGTCTCTCCACTTGCTCAGTTCTGAGAGATAAGTGTGTGTGAAAGCCGTCCTTCAACTAGCTTGTTGGGAACACAAAGTTTCTTTTCAGTTGCAAACTCCATTCCATACATATATATGGGGAGGTACAAGCTCCAACTCGGTTTTACAGTGAAAACTGCAGGAACTTCAAACCGGCACTAGGAAACAGACTGAGAAAGCAGAGAAAAAGTGTCTCCTGCTACCCGTTCCCTTGGTGCTAGATGAACGAACGTCTCTCCACTTGCTCAGTTCTGAGAGATAAGTGTGTGTGAAAGCCGTCCTTCACCTAGCTTGTTGGGAACACAAAGTTTCTTTCCAGTTGCAAACTCCATTCCATAAATGTTTATGGGCAGGTTCTTGCTCCAACTCGGTTTGACAGTGAAAACTGCAGGAACTTCAAACCGGCACTAGGAAAAAGGCTGAGAAAGCAGAGACAAAGTGTCTCCTGCTACCCGTTCCCTTGGTGCTAGATGAACGAACGTCTCTCCACTTGCTCAGTTCTGAGAGATAAGTGTGTGTGAAAGCCGTCCTTCACCTAGCTTGTTGGAAACACAAAGTTTCTTTTCTGTTGCAAACTCCATTCCATACATATATATGGGGAGGTACCAGCTCCAACTCGGTTTTACAGTGAAAACTGCTGGAACTTCAAACCGGCACTAGGAAACAGTCTGAGAAAGCAGAGAAATAGTGTCTCCTGCAACCCGTTCCCTTGCTGCTAGATGAACGAACGTCTCTCCACTTGCTCAGTTCTGAGAGATAACTGTGTGTGAAAGCCGTACTTCACCTAGCTTGTTGGGAACACAAAGTTTCTTTTCAGTTGCAAACACCGTTCCATAAATATATATGTGGAGGTACAATCTCCAACACGGTTTTACAGTGAAAACTGCAGGAACTTCAAACCGGCACTAGGAAACAGACTGAGAAAGCAGAGAAAAAGTGTCTCTAGCAAACTGTTCCCTTGGTGCTAGATGAACGAAAGTCTCTCCACTTCCTCATTTCTGAGAGATAAGTGTGTGTGAAAGCCGTCCTTCAGCTAGCTTGTTTGGAACACAAAGTTTCTTTTCAGTTGCAAACTCCATTCCATACATATATATGGGGATGTACAAGCTCCAACTCGGTTTTACAGTGAAAACTGCTTGAACTTCAAACCGGCACTAGGAAACAGACTGAGAAAGCAGAGTAAAAGTGTCTCCTGCAACCCGTTACCTTCGTGCTACACGAACGAACGTCTCTGTACATGCTCAGTTCTGAGAGATATGTGTGTGTGAAAGCCGTCCTTCAACTAGCTTGTTGGGAACACAAAGTTTCTTTTCAGTTGCAAACTCCAATCCATGCATATATATGGGGAGGTACTAGCTCCAACTCGGTTTGACAGTGAAAACTGCAGGAACTTCAAACCGGCACTAGGAAACAGACTGAGAAACCAGAGTAAATTTTCTCCTGCAACTCATTCCCTTGGTGCTAGATGAACGAACGTCTCTCCACTTGCTCAGTTCTGAAAGATAAGTGTGTTTGAAAGCCGTACTTCACCTAGCTTGTTGGGAACACAAAGTTTCTTTTCAGTTGCAAACTCCATTCCATACATATATATGGGGAGGTACAAGCTCCAACTCGGTTTTACAGTGAAAACTGCAGGAACTTCAAAACGGCACTAGGAAACAGACTGAGAAAGCAGAGTAAAAGTGTCTCCTGCAAACCGTTCCCTTGGTGCTAGATGAACGAACGTCTCTGTACATGCTCAGTTCTGAGAGATAAAAGTGTGTGAAAGCCGTCCTTCACCTAGCTTGTTGGGAACACAAAGTTTCTTTTCAGTTGCAAACTCCATTCCATACATATATATGGGGAGGTACAAGCTCCAACTCGGTTTTACAGTGAAAACTGCAGGAACTTCAAACCGGCACTAGGAAACAGACTGAGAAAGCAGAGAAAAAGTGTCTCCTGCAACCCGTTCACTTGGTGCTAGATGAACGAACGTCTCTCCACTTGCTCAGTTCTGAGAGATAAGTGTGTGTGAAAGCCGTACTTCACCTAGCTTGTTGGGAACACAAAGTTTCTTTTCAGTTGCAAACTCCATTCCATACATATATATGGGGATGTACAAGCTCCAACTCGGTTTTACAGTGAAAACTGCTTGAACTTCAAACCGGCACTAGGAAACAGACTGAGAAAGCAGAGAAAAAGTGTCTCCTGCAACCCGTTCCCTTGCTGTTAGATGAACGAACGTCTCTCCACTTGCTCAGTACTGAGAGATAAGTGTGTGTGAAAGTCGTCTTCACCTAGCTTGTTGGGAACACAAAGTTTCTTTGCAGTTGCAAACTCCATTCCATACATATATATGGGGAGGTACTAGCTCCAACTCGGTTTTACAGTGAAAACTGAAGGAACATCAAACCGGCACAAGGAAACAGACTGAGAAAGCAGAGTAAAAGTGTCTCCTGCAACCCGTTCCCTTGGTGCTAGATGAACGAACGTCTCTGTACATGCTCAGTTCTGAGAGATAAGTGTGTGTGAAAGCCGTCCTTCACCTAGCTTGTTGGGAACACAAAGTTTCTTTTCAGTTGCAAACTCCATTCCATACATATATATGGGGAGGTACAAGCTCCAACTCGGTTTTACAGTGTAAACTGCAGGAACTTCAAACCGGCACTAGGAAACAGACTGAGAAAGCAGAGAAAAAGTGTCTCCTGTATCCCGTTCCCTTGGTGCTAGATGAACGAACGTCTCTCCACTTGCTCAGTTCTGAGGGATAATTGTGTGTGAAAGCCGTACTTCACTTAGCTTGTTTGGAACACAAAGTTTCTTTTCAGTTGCAAACTCCATTCCATACATATATATGGGGAGGTACTAGCTCCAACTCGGTTTTACAGTGAAAACTGCTGGAACTTCAAACCGGCACTAGGAAACAGACTGAGAAAGCAGAGAAAAAGTGTCTCCTGCAACCCGTTCCCTTGGTGCTAGATGAACGAACGTCTCTCCACTTGCTCAGTTCTGAGAGATATGTGTGTGTGAAAGCCGTCTTCACCAAGCTTGTTGGGAACACAAAGTTTCTTTCCAGTTGCAAACTCCATTCCATAAATGTTTATGGGCAGGTTCTTGCTCCAACTCGGTTTGACAGTGAAAACTGCAGGAACTTCAAACCGGCACTAGGAAACAGACTGAGAAAGCAGAGTAAAAGTGTCTCCTGCAACCCGTTCCCTTGGTGCTAGACGAACGAACGTCTCAGTACATGCTCAGTTCTGAGAGATAAGTGTGTGTGAAAGCCGTCCTTCAACTAGCTTGTTGGGAACACAAAGTTTCTTTTCAGTTGCAAACTCCAATCCATGCATATATATGGGGAGGTACTAGCTCCAACTCGGTTTGACAGTGAAAACTGAAGGAACATGAAACCGGCACTAGGAAACAGACTGAGAAAGCAGACAAAAGTGTCTCCTGCAACCCGTTCCCTTGGTGCCAGATGAACGAACGTCTCTCCACTTGCTCAGTTCTTAGAGATAAGTGTGTGTGAAAGCCGTCCTTCACCTAGCTTGTTTGGAACACAAAGTTTCTTTTCAGTTGCAAACTCCATTCCATACATATATATAGGGAGGTACAAGCTCCAACTCGGTTTTACAGTGAAAACTGCTTGAACTTCAAACCGGCACTAGGAAACAGACTGAGAAAGCAGAGTAAAAGTGTCTCCTGCAACCCGTTCCCTTGGTGCTAGATGAACGAACGTCTCTGTACATGCTCAGTTCTGAGAGATAAGTGTGTGTGAAAGCCGTCCTTCACCTAGCTTGTTGGGAACACAAAGTTTCTTTTCAGTTGCAAACTCCATTCCATACATATATATGGGGAGGTACAAGCTCCAACTCGGTTTTACAGTGTAAACTGCAGGAACTTCAAACCGGCACTAGGAAAAAGACTGAGAAAGCAGAGAAAAATTTTCTCCTGCAACCCGTTCCTTTGGTGCTAGATGAACGAACGTCTCTCCACTTGCTCAGTTCTGAGAGATAAGTGTGTGTGAAAGCCGTCCTTCAACTAGCTTGTTGGGAACACAAAGTTTCTTTTCAGTTGCAAACTCCATTCCATACATATATATGGGGAGGTACAAGCTCCAACTCGGTTTTACAGTGAAAACTGCAGGAACTTCAAACCGGCACTAGGAAACAGACTGAGAAAGCAGAGAAAAAGTGTCTCCTGCAACCCGTTCACTTGGTGCTAGATGAACGAACGTCTCTCCACTTGCTCAGTTCTGAGAGATAAGTGTGTGTGAAAGCCGTCCTTCACCTAGCTTGTTGGGAACACAAAGTTTCTTTCCAGTTGCAAACTCCATTCCATAAATGTTTATGGGCAGGTTCTTGCTCCAACTCGGTTTGACAGTGAAAACTGCAGGAACTTCAAACCGGCACTAGGAAAAAGACTGAGAAAGCAGAGACAAAGTGTCTCCTGCTACCCGTTCCCTTGGTGCTAGATGAACGAACGTCTCTCCACTTGCTCAGTTCTGAGAGATAAGTGTGTGTGAAAGCCGTCCTTCACCTAGCTTGTTGGAAACACAAAGTTTCTTTTCTGTTGCAAACTCCATTCCATACATATATATGGGGAGGTACCAGCTCCAACTCGGTTTTACAGTGAAAACTGCTGGAACTTCAAACCGGCACTAGGAAACAGTCTGAGAAAGCAGAGAAATAGTGTCTCCTGCAACCCGTTCCCTTGCTGCTAGATGAACGAACGTCTCTCCACTTGCTCAGTTCTGAGAGATAACTGTGTGTGAAAGCCGTACTTCACCTAGCTTGTTGGGAACACAAAGTTTCTTTTCAGTTGCAAACACCGTTCCATAAATATATATGTGGAGGTACAATCTCCAACACGGTTTTACAGTGAAAACTGCAGGAACTTCAAACCGGCACTAGGAAACAGACTGAGAAAGCAGAGAAAAAGTGTCTCTAGCAAACTGTTCCCTTGGTGCTAGATGAACGAAAGTCTCTCCACTTCCTCATTTCTGAGAGATAAGTGTGTGTGAAAGCCGTCCTTCAGCTAGCTTGTTTGGAACACAAAGTTTCTTTTCAGTTGCAAACTCCATTCCATACATATATATGGGGATGTACAAGCTCCAACTCGGTTTTACAGTGAAAACTGCTTGAACTTCAAACCGGCACTAGGAAACAGACTGAGAAAGCAGAGTAAAAGTGTCTCCTGCAACCCGTTACCTTCGTGCTACACGAACGAACGTCTCTGTACATGCTCAGTTCTGAGAGATATGTGTGTGTGAAAGCCGTCCTTCAACTAGCTTGTTGGGAACACAAAGTTTCTTTTCAGTTGCAAACTCCAATCCATGCATATATATGGGGAGGTACTAGCTCCAACTCGGTTTGACAGTGAAAACTGCAGGAACTTCAAACCGGCACTAGGAAACAGACTGAGAAACCAGAGTAAATTTTCTCCTGCAACTCATTCGCTTGGTGCTAGATGAACGAACGTCTCTCCACTTGCTCAGTTCTGAAAGATAAGTGTGTGTGAAAGCCGTACTTCACCTAGCTTGTTGGGAACACAAAGTTTCTTTTCAGTTGCAAACTCCATTCCATACATATATATGGGGAGGTACAAGCTCCAACTCGGTTTTACAGTGAAAACTGCAGGAACTTCAAAACGGCACTAGGAAACAGACTGAGAAAGCAGAGTAAAAGTGTCTCCTGCAAACCGTTCCCTTGGTGCTAGATGAACGAACGTCTCTGTACATGCTCAGTTCTGAGAGATAAAAGTGTGTGAAAGCCGTCCTTCACCTAGCTTGTTGGGAACACAAAGTTTCTTTTCAGTTGCAAACTCCATTCCATACATATATATGGGGAGGTACAAGCTCCAACTCGGTTTTACAGTGAAAACTGCAGGAACTTCAAACCGGCACTAGGAAACAGACTGAGAAAGCAGAGAAAAAGTGTCTCCTGCAACCCGTTCACTTGGTGCTAGATGAACGAACGTCTCTCCACTTGCTCAGTTCTGAGAGATAAGTGTGTGTGAAAGCCGTCCTTCACCTAGCTTGTTGGGAACACAAAGTTTCTTTTCAGTTGCAAACTCCATTCCATACATATATATGGGGATGTACAAGCTCCAACTCGGTTTTACAGTGAAAACTGCTTGAACTTCAAACCGGCACTAGGAAACAGTCTGAGAAAGCAGAGAAATAGTGTCTCCTGCAACCCGTTCCCTTGCTGTTAGATGAACGAACGTCTCTCCACTTGCTCAGTACTGAGAGATAAGTGTGTGTGAAAGTCGTCTTCACCTAGCTTGTTGGGAACACAAAGTTTCTTTGCAGTTGCAAACTCCATTCCATACATATATATGGGGAGGTACTAGCTCCAACTCGGTTTTACAGTGAAAACTGCAGGAACTTCAAAACGGCACTAGGAAACAGACTGAGAAAGCAGAGTAAAAGTGTCTCCTGCAAACCGTTCCCTTGGTGCTAGATGAACGAACGTCTCTGTACATGCTCAGTTCTGAGAGATAAAAGTGTGTGAAAGCCGTCCTTCACCTAGCTTGTTGGGAACACAAAGTTTCTTTTCAGTTGCAAACTCCATTCCATACATATATATGGGGAGGTACAAGCTCCAACTCGGTTTTACAGTGAAAACTGCAGGAACTTCAAACCGGCACTAGGAAACAGACTGAGAAAGCAGAGAAAAAGTGTCTCCTGCAACCCGTTCACTTGGTGCTAGATGAACGAACGTCTCTCCACTTGCTCAGTTCTGAGAGATAAGTGTGTGTGAAAGCCGTCCTTCACCTAGCTTGTTGGGAACACAAAGTTTCTTTTCAGTTGCAAACTCCATTCCATACATATATATGGGGATGTACAAGCTCCAACTCGGTTTTACAGTGAAAACTGCTTGAACTTCAAACCGGCACTAGGAAACAGACTGAGAAAGCAGAGAAAAAGTGTCTCCTGCAACCCGTTCCCTTGCTGTTAGATGAACGAACGTCTCTCCACTTGCTCAGTACTGAGAGATAAGTGTGTGTGAAAGTCGTCTTCACCTAGCTTGTTGGGAACACAAAGTTTCTTTGCAGTTGCAAACTCCATTCCATACATATATATGGGGAGGTACTAGCTCCAACTCGGTTTTACAGTGAAAACTGAAGGAACATCAAACCGGCACAAGGAAACAGACTGAGAAAGCAGAGTAAAAGTGTCTCCTGCAACCCGTTCCCTTGGTGCTAGATGAACGAACGTCTCTGTACATGCTCAGTTCTGAGAGATAAGTGTGTGTGAAAGCCGTCCTTCACCTAGCTTGTTGGGAACACAAAGTTTCTTTTCAGTTGCAAACTCCATTCCATACATATATATGGGGAGGTACAAGCTCCAACTCGGTTTTACAGTGTAAACTGCAGGAACTTCAAACCGGCACTAGGAAACAGACTGAGAAAGCAGAGAAAAAGTGTCTCCTGTATCCCGTTCCCTTGGTGCTAGATGAACGAACGTCTCTCCACTTGCTCAGTTCTGAGGGATAATTGTGTGTGAAAGCCGTACTTCACTTAGCTTGTTTGGAACACAAAGTTTCTTTTCAGTTGCAAACTCCATTCCATACATATATATGGGGAGGTACTAGCTCCAACTCGGTTTTACAGTGAAAACTGCTGGAACTTCAAACCGGCACTAGGAAACAGACTGAGAAAGCAGAGAAAAAGTGTCTCCTGCAACCCGTTCCCTTGGTGCTAGATGAACGAACGTCTCTCCACTTGCTCAGTTCTGAGAGATATGTGTGTGTGAAAGCCGTCTTCACCAAGCTTGTTGGGAACACAAAGTTTCTTTCCAGTTGCAAACTCCATTCCATAAATGTTTATGGGCAGGTTCTTGCTCCAACTCGGTTTGACAGTGAAAACTGCAGGAACTTCAAACCGGCACTAGGAAACAGACTGAGAAAGCAGAGTAAAAGTGTCTCCTGCAACCCGTTCCCTTGGTGCTAGACGAACGAACGTCTCAGTACATGCTCAGTTCTGAGAGATAAGTGTGTGTGAAAGCCGTCCTTCAACTAGCTTGTTGGGAACACAAAGTTTCTTTTCAGTTGCAAACTCCAATCCATGCATATATAGGGGGAGGTACTAGCTCCAACTCGGTTTGACAGTGAAAACTGAAGGAACATGAAACCGGCACTAGGAAACAGACTGAGAAAGCAGACAAAAGTGTCTCCTGCAACCCGTTCCCTTGGTGCCAGATGAACGAACGTCTCTCCACTTGCTCAGTTCTTAGAGATAAGTGTGTGTGAAAGCCGTCATTCACCTAGCTTGTTTGGAACACAAAGTTTCTTTTCAGTTGCAAACTCCATTCCATACATATATATAGGGAGGTACAAGCTCCAACTCGGTTTTACAGTGAAAACTGCTTGAACTTCAAACCGGCACTAGGAAACAGACTGAGAAAGCAGAGTAAAAGTGTCTCCTACAACCCGTTCCCTTGGTGCTAGATGAGCGAAAGTCTCTGTACATGCTCAGTTCTGAGAGATAAGTGTGTGTGAAAGCCGTCCTTCACCTAGCTTGTTGGGAACACAAAGTTTCTTTCCAGTTGCAAACTCCATTCCATAAATATTTATGGGCAGGTTCTTGCTCCAACTCGGTTTGACAGTGAAAACTGCAGGAACTTCAAACCGGCACTAGGAAAAAGACTGAGAAAGCAGAGACAAAGTGTCTCCTGCTACCCGTTCCCTTGGTGCTAGATGAACGAACGTCTCTCCACTTGCTCAGTTCTGAGAGATAAGTGTGTGTGTAAGCCGTCCTTCACCTAGCTTGTTGGAAAAACAAAGTTTCTTTTCTGTTGCAAACTCCATTCCATACATATATATGGGGAGGTACCAGCTCCAACTCGGTTTTACAGTGAAAACTGCTGGAACTTCAAACCGGCACTAGGAAACAGACTCAGAAAGCAGAGAAATAGTGTCTCTAGCAAACTGTTCCCTTGGTGCTAGATGAACGAAAGTCTCTCCACTTCCTCATTTCTGAGAGATAAGTGTGTGTGAAAGCCGTCCTTCAGCTAGCTTGTTTGGAACACAAAGTTTCTTTTCAGTTGCAAACTCCAATCCATGCATATATATGGGGAGGTACTAGCTCCAACTCGGTTTTACAGTGAAAACTGCTTGAACTTCAAAACGGCACTAGGAAACAGACTGAGAAAGCAGAGAAAAAGTGTCTCCTGTATCCCGTTCCCTTGGTGCTAGATGAACGAAAGTCTCTCCACTTGCTCAGTTCTGAGGGATAATTGTGTGTGAAAGCCGTACTTCACTTAGCTTGTTTGGAACACAAAGTTTCTTTTCAGTTGCAAACTCCATTCCATACATATATATGGGGAGGTACTAGCTCCAACTCGGTTTTACAGTGAAAACTGCTGGAACTTCAAACCGGCACTAGGAAACAGACTGAGAAAGCAGAGAAAAAGTGTCTCCTGCAACCCGTTCCCTTGGTGCTAGATGAACGAACGTCTCTCCACTTGCTCAGTTCTGAGAGATATGTGTGTGTGAAAGCCGTCTTCACCAAGCTTGTTGGGAACACAAAGTTTCTTTCCAGTTGCAAACTCCATTCCATAAATGTTTATGGGCAGGTTCTTGCTCCAACTCGGTTTGACAGTGAAAACTGCAGGAACTTCAAACCGGCACTAGGAAAAAGACTGAGAAAGCAGAGACAAAGTGTCTCCTGCTACCCGTTCCCTTGGTGCTAGATGAACGAACGTCTCTCCACTTGCTCAGTTCTGAGAGATAAGTGTGTGTGAAAGCCGTCCTTCACCTAGCTTGTTGGGAACACAAAGTTTCTTTTCAGTTGCAAACTCCATTCCATACATATATATGGGGAGGTACAAGCTCCAACTCGGTTTTACAGTGTAAACTGCAGGAACTTCAAACCGGCACTAGGAAACAGACTGAGAAAGCAGAGAAAAAGTGTCTCCTGTATCCCGTTCCCTTGGTGCTAGATGAACGAACGTCTCTCCACTTGCTCAGTTCTGAGGGATAATTGTGTGTGAAAGCCGTACTTCACTTAGCTTGTTTGGAACACAAAGTTTCTTTTCAGTTGCAAACTCCATTCCATACATATATATGGGGAGGTACTAGCTCCAACTCGGTTTTACAGTGAAAACTGCTGGAACTTCAAACCGGCACTAGGAAACAGACTGAGAAAGCAGAGAAAAAGTGTCTCCTGCAACCCGTTCCCTTGGTGCTAGATGAACGAACGTCTCTCCACTTGCTCAGTTCTGAGAGATATGTGTGTGTGAAAGCCGTCTTCACCAAGCTTGTTGGGAACACAAAGTTTCTTTCCAGTTGCAAACTCCATTCCATAAATGTTTATGGGCAGGTTCTTGCTCCAACTCGGTTTGACAGTGAAAACTGCAGGAACTTCAAACCGGCACTAGGAAAAAGACTGAGAAAGCAGAGACAAAGTGTCTCCTGCTACCCGTTCCCTTGGTGCTAGATGAACGAACGTCTCTCCACTTGCTCAGTTCTGAGAGATAAGTGTGTGTGAAAGCCGTCCTTCACCTAGCTTGTTGGGAACACAAAGTTTCTTTTCAGTTGCAAACACCGTTCCATACATATATATGGGGAGGTACAAGCTCCAACTCTGTTTTACAGTGAGAACTGCAGGAACATCAAACCGGCACTAGGAAACAGACTGAGAAAGCAGAGTAAAAGTGTCTCCTGCAACCCGTTCCCTTGGTGCTAGACGAACGAACGTCTCAGTACATGCTCAGTTCTGAGAGATAAGTGTGTGTGAAAGCCGTCCTTCAACTAGCTTGTTGGGAACACAAAGTTTCTTTTCAGTTGCAAACTCCAATCCATGCATATATATGGGGAGGTACTAGCTCCAACTCGGTTTGACAGTGAAAACTGAAGGAACATGAAACCGGCACTAGGAAACAGACTGAGAAAGCAGACAAAAGTGTCTCCTGCAACCCGTTCCCTTGGTGCCAGATGAACGAACGTCTCTCCACTTGCTCAGTTCTTAGAGATAAGTGTGTGTGTAAGCCGTCCTTCACCTAGCTTGTTGGAAAAACAAAGTTTCTTTTCTGTTGCAAACTCCATTCCATACATATATATGGGGAGGTACCAGCTCCAACTCGGTTTTACAGTGAAAACTGCTGGAACTTCAAACCGGCACTAGGAAACAGACTCAGAAAGCAGAGAAATAGTGTCTCTAGCAAACTGTTCCCTTGGTGCTAGATGAACGAAAGTCTCTCCACTTCCTCATTTCTGAGAGATAAGTGTGTGTGAAAGCCGTCCTTCAGCTAGCTTGTTTGGAACACAAAGTTTCTTTTCAGTTGCAAACTCCATTCCATACATATATATGGGGATGTACAAGCTCCAACTCGGTTTTACAGTGAAAACTGCTTGAACTTCAAACCGGCACTAGGAAACAGACTGAGAAAGCAGAGTAAAAGTGTCTCCTGCAACCCGTTACCTTCGTGCTACACGAACGAACGTCTCTGTACATGCTCAGTTCTGAGAGATATGTGTGTGTGAAAGCCGTCCTTCAACTAGCTTGTTGGGAACACAAAGTTTCCTTTCAGTTGCAAACTCCAATCCATGCATATATATGGGGAGGTACTAGCTCCAACTCGGTTTGACAGTGAAAACTGCAGGAACTTCAAACCGGCACTAGGAAACAGACTGAGAAACCAGAGTAAATTTTCTCCTGCAACTCGTTCCCTTGGTGCTAGATGAACGAAGGTCTCTCCACTTGCTCAGTTCTGAAAGATAAGTGTGTGTGAAAGCCGTACTTCACCTAGCTTGTTGGGAACACAAAGTTTCTTTTCAGTTGCAAACTCCATTCCATACATATATATGGGGAGGTACAAGCTCCAACTCGGTTTTACAGTGAAAACTGCAGGAACTTCAAAACGGCACTAGGAAACAGACTGAGAAAGCAGAGTAAAAGTGTCTCCTGCAAACCGTTCCCTTGGTGCTAGATGAACGAACGTCTCTGTACATGCTCAGTTCTGAGAGATAAAAGTGTGTGAAAGCCGTCCTTCACCTAGCTTGTTGGGAACACAAAGTTTCTTTTAAGTTGCAAACTCCATTCCATACATATATATGGGGAGGTACAAGCTCCAACTCGGTTTTACAGTGAAAACTGCAGGAACTTCAAACCGGCACTAGGAAACAGACTGAGAAAGCAGAGAAAAAGTGTCTCCTGCAACCCGTTCACTTGGTGCTAGATGAACGAACGTCTCTCCACTTGCTCAGTTCTGAGAGATAAGTGTGTGTGAAAGCCGTCCTTCACCTAGCTTGTTGGGAACACAAAGTTTCTTTTCAGTTACAAACTCCATTCCATACATATATATGGGGATGTACAAGCTCCAACTCGGTTTTACAGTGAAAACTGCTTGAACTTCAAACCGGCACTAGGAAACAGACTGAGAAAGCAGAGAAAAAGTGTCTCCTGCAACCCGTTCCCTTGCTGTTAGATGAACGAACGTCTCTCCACTTGCTCAGTACTGAGAGATAAGTGTGTGTGAAAGCCGTCTTCACCTAGCTTGTTGGGAACACAAAGTTTCTTTGCAGTTGCAAACTCCATTCCATATATATATATGGGGAGGTACTAGCTCCAACTCGGTTTTACAGTGAAAACTGCAGGAACTTCAAACCGGCACAAGGAAACAGACTGAGAAAGCAGAGTAAAAGTGTCTCCTGCAACCCGTTCCCTTGGTGCTAGATGAACGAACGTCTCTGTACATGCTCAGTTCTGAGAGATAAGTGTGTGTGAAAGCCGTCCTTCACCTAGCTTGTTGGGAACACAAAGTTTCTTTTCAGTTGCAAACTCCATTCCATACATATATAAGGGGAGGTACAAGCTCCAAATCGGTTTTACAGTGTAAACTGCAGGAACTTCAAACCGGCACTAGGAAACAGACTGAGAAAGCAGAGAAAAAGTGTCTCCTGTATCCCGTTCCCTTGGTGCTAGATGAACGAACGTCTCTCCACTTGCTCAGTTCTGAGGGATAATTGTGTGTGAAAGCCGTACTTCACTTAGCTTGTTTGGAACACAAAGTTTCTTTTCAGTTGCAAACTCCATTCCATACATATATATGGGGAGGTACTAGCTCCAACTCGGTTTTACAGTGAAAACTGCTGGAACTTCAAACCGGCACTAGGAAACAGACTGAGAAAGCAGAGAAAAAGTGTCTCCTGCAACCCGTTCCCTTGGTGCTAGATGAACGAACGTCTCTCCACTTGCTCAGTTCTGAGAGATATGTGTGTGTGAAAGCCGTCTTCACCAAGCTTGTTGGGAACACAAAGTTTCTTTCCAGTTGCAAACTCCATTCCATAAATGTTTATGGGCAGGTTCTTGCTCCAACTCGGTTTGACAGTGAAAACTGCAGGAACTTCAAACCGGCACTAGGAAAAAGACTGAGAAAGCAGAGACAAAGTGTCTCCTGCTACCCGTTCCCTTGGTGCTAGATGAACGAACGTCTCTCCACATGCTCAGTTCTGAGAGATAAGTGTGTGTGAAAGCCGTCCTTCACCTAGCTTGTTGGAACACAAAGTTTCTTTTCAGTTGCAAACACCGTTCCATACATATATATGGGGAGGTACAAGCTCCAACTCTGTTTTACAGTGAGAACTGCAGGAACATCAAACAGGCACTAGGAAACAGACTGAGAAAGCAGAGTAAAAGTGTCTCCTGCAACCCGTTCCCTTGGTGCTAGACGAACGAACGTCTCAGTACATGCTCAGTTCTGAGAGATAAGTGTGTGTGAAAGCCGTCCTTCAACTAGCTTGTTGGGAACACAAAGTTTCTTTTCAGTTGCAAACTCCAATCCATGCATATATATGGGGAGGTACTAGCTCCAACTCGGTTTGACAGTGAAAACTGAAGGAACATCAAACCGGCACTAGGAAACAGACTGAGAAAGCAGACAAAAGTGTCTCCTGCAACCCGTTCCCTTGGTGCCAGATGAACGAACGTCTCTCCACTTGCTCAGTTCTTAGAGATAAGTGTGTGTGTAAGCCGTCCTTCACCTAGATTGTTGGGAACACAAAGTTTCTTTTCAGTTGCAAACTCCATTCCATACATATATATGGGGAGGTAGAAGCTACAACTCGGTTTTACAGTGAAAACTGCAGGAACTTCAAACCGGCACTAGGAAACAGTCTGAGAAAGCAGAGAAATAGTGTCTCCTGCAACCCGTTCCCTTGCTGCTAGATGAACGAACGTCTCTCCACTTGCTCAGTTCTGAGAGATAACTGTGTGTGAAAGCCGTACTTCACCTAGCTTGTTGGGAACACAAAGTTTCTTTTCAGTTGCAAACACCGTTCCATAAATATATATGTGGAGGTACAATCTCCAACACGGTTTTACAGTGAAAACTGCAGGAACTTCAAACCGGCACTAGGAAACAGACTGAGAAAGCAGAGAAAAAGTGTCTCTAGCAAACTGTTCCCTTGGTGCTAGATGAACGAAAGTCTCTCCACTACCTCATTTCTGAGAGATAAGTGTGTGTGAAAGCCGTCCTTCAGCTAGCTTGTTTGGAACACAAAGTTTCTTTTCAGTTGCAAACTCCATTCCATACACATATATGGGGATGTACAAGCTCCAACTCGGTTTTACAGTGAAAACTGCTTGAACTTCAAACCGGCACTAGGAAACAGACTGAGAAAGCAGAGTAAAAGTGTCTCCTGCAACCCGTTACCTTGGTGCTACACGAACGAACGTCTCTGTACATGCTCAGTTCTGAGAGATATGTGTGTGTGAAAGCCGTCCTTCAACTAGCTTGTTGGGAACACAAAGTTTCTTTTCAGTTGCAAACTCCAATCCATGCATATATATGGGGAGGTACTAGCTCCAACTCGGTTTGACAGTGAAAACTGCAGGAACTTCAAACCGGCACTAGGAAAAAGACTGAGAAACCAGAGTAAATTTTCTCCTGCAACTCGTTCCCTTGGTGCTAGATGAACGAACGTCTCTCCACTTGCTCAGTTCTGAAAGATAAGTGTGTGTGAAAGCCGTACTTCACCTAGCTTGTTGGGAACACAAAGTTTCTTTTCAGTTGCAAACACCATTCCATACATATATATGGGGAGGTACTAGCTCCAACTCGGTTTTACAGTGAAAACTGCTGGAACTTCAAACCGGCACTAGGAAACAGACTGAGAAAGCAGAGAAAAAGTGTCTCCTGCAACCCGTTCCCTTGGTGCTAGATGAACGAACGTCTCTCCACTTGCTCAGTTCTGAGAGATATGTGTGTGTGAAAGCCGTCTTCACCAAGCTTGTTGGGAACACAAAGTTTCTTTCCAGTTGCAAACTCCATTCCATAAATGTTTATGGGCAGGTTCTTGCTCCAACTCGGTTTGACAGTGAAAACTGCAGGAACTTCAAACCGGCACTAGGATAAAGACTGAGAAAGCAGAGACAAAGTGTCTCCTGCTACCCGTTCCCTTGGTGCTAGATGAACGAACGTCTCTCCACTTGCTCAGTTCTGAGAGATAAGTGTGAGTGAAAGCCGTCCTTCACCTAGCTTGTTGGGAACACAAAGTTTCTTTTCAGTTGCAAACACCGTTCCATACATATATATGGGGAGGTACAAGCTCCAACTCTATTTTACAGTGAGAACTGCAGGAACATCAAACCGGCACTAGGAAACAGACTGAGAAAGCAGAGTAAAAGTGTCTCCTGCAACCCGTTCCCTTGGTGCTAGACGAACGAACGTCTCAGTACATGCTCAGTTCTGAGAGATAAGTGTGTGTGAAAGCCGTCCTTCAACTAGCTTGTTGGGAACACAAAGTTTCTTTTCAGTTGCAAACTCCAATCCATGCATATATATGGGGAGGTACTAGCTCCAACTAGGTTTGACAGTGAAAACTGAAGGAACATCAAACCGGCACTAGGAAACAGACTGAGAAAGCAGACAAAAGTGTCTCCTGCAACCCGTTCCCTTGGTGCCAGATGAACGAACGTCTCTCCACTTGCTCAGTTCTTAGAGATAAGTGTGTGTGTAAGCCGTCCTTCAACTAGATTGTTGGGAACACAAAGTTTCTTTTCAGTTGCAAACTCCATTCCATACATATATATGGGGAGGTACAAGCTACAACTCGGTTTTACAGTGAAAACTGCAGGAACTTCAAACCGGCACTAGGAAACAGACTGAGAAAGCAGAGTAAAAGTGTCTCCTGCAACCCGTTCCCTTGGTGCTAGATGAACGAACGTCTCTCCACTTGCTCAGTTCTGAGAGATAATTGTGTGTGTAAGCCGTCCTTCACCTAGCTAGTTGGGAACACAAAGTTTCTTTTCAGTTGCAAACACCGTTCCATACATATATATGGGGAGGTACAAGCTCCAACTCGGTTTTACAGTGAGAACTGCAGGAACTTCAAACCGGCAGTAGGAAACAGACTGAGAAAGCAGAGTAAAAGTGTCTCCTGCAACCCGTTCCATTGGTGCTAGAAGAACGAACGTCTCTGTACATGCTCAGTTCTGAGAGATATGTGTGTGTGAAAGCCGTCCTTCAACTAGCTTGTTGGGAACACAAAGTTTCTTTTCAGTTGCAAACTCCATTCCATACATATATATGGGGATGTACAAGCTCCAACTCGGTTTTACAGTGAAAACTGCAGGAACTTCAAACCGGCACTAGGAAACAGTCTGAGAAAGCAGAGAAATAGTGTCTCCTGCAACCCGTTCCCTTGCTGCTAGATGAACGAACGTCTCTCCACTTGCTCAGTTCTGAGAGATAACTGTGTGTGAAAGCCGTACTTCACCTAGCTTGTTGGGAACACAAAGTTTCTTTTCAGTTGCAAACACCGTTCCATAAATATATATGTGGAGGTACAATCTCCAACACGGTTTTACAGTGAAAACTGCAGGAACTTCAAACCGGCACTAGGAAACAGACTGAGAAAGAAGAGAAAAATTGTCTCTAGCAAACTGTTCCCTTGGTGCTAGATGAACGAAAGTCTCTCCACTTCCTCATTTTTGAGAGATAAGTGTGTGTGAAAGCCGTCCTTCAGCTAGCTTGTTTGGAACACAAAGTTTCTTTTCAGTTGCAAACTCCATTCCATACATATATATGGGGATGTACAAGCTCCAACTCGGTTTTACAGTGAAAACTGCTTGAACTTCAAACCGGCACTAGGAAACAGACTGAGAAAGCAGAGTAAAAGTGTCTCCTGCAACCCGTTACCTTCGTGCTACACGAACGAACGTCTCTGTACATGCTCAGTTCTGAGAGATATGTGTGTGTGAAAGCCGTCCTTCAACTAGCTTGTTGGGAACACAAAGTTTCTTTTCAGTTGCAAACTCCAATCCATGCATATATATGGGAAGGTACTAGCTCCAACTCGGTTTGACAGTGAAAACTGCAGGAACTTCAAACCGGCACTAGGAAACAGACTGAGAAACCAGAGTAAATTTTCTCCTGCAACTCGTTCCCTTGGTGCTAGATGAACGAACGTCTCTCCACTTGCTCAGTTCTGAAAGATAAGTGTGTGTGAAAGCCGTACTTCACCTAGCTTGTTGGGAACACAAAGTTTCTTTTCAGTTGCAAACTCCATTCCATACATATATATGGGGAGGTACAAGCTCCAACTCGGTTTTACTGTGAAAACTGCAGGAACTTCAAAACGGCACTAGGAAACAGACTGAGAAAGCAGAGTAAAAGTGTCTCCTGCAAACCGTTCCCTTGGTGCTAGATGAACGAACGTCTCTGTACATGCTCAGTTCTGAGAGATAAAAGTGTGTGAAAGCCGTCCTTCACCTAGCTTGTTGGGAACACAAAGTTTCTTTTCAGTTGCAAACTCTATTCCATACATATATATGGGGAGGTACAAGCTCCAACTCGGTTTTACAGTGAAAACTGCAGGAACTTCAAACCGGCACTAGGAAACAGACTGAGAAAGCAGAGAAAAAGTGTCTCCTGCAACCCGTTCACTTGGTGGTAGATGAACGAACGTCTCTCCACTTGCTCAGTTCTGAGAGATAAGTGTGTGTGAAAGCCGTCCTTCACCTAGCTTGTTGGGAACACAAAGTTTCTTTTCAGTTGCAAACTCCATTCCATACATATATATGGGGATGTACAAGCTCCAACTCGGTTTTACAGTGAAAACTGCTTGAACTTCAAACCGGCACTAGGAAACAGACTGAGAAAGCAGAGAAAAAGTGTCTCCTGCAACCCGTTCCCTTGCTGTTAGATGAACGAACGTCTCTCCACTTGCTCAGTACTGAGAGATAAGTGTGTGTGAAAGCCGTCTTCACCTAGCTTGTTGGGAACACAAAGTTTCTTTGCAGTTGCAAACTCCATTCCATACATATATATGGGGAGGTACTAGCTCCAACTCGGTTTTACAGTGAAAACTGAAGGAACATCAAACCGGCACAAGGAAACAGACTGAGAAAGCAGAGTAAAAGTGTCTCCTGCAACCCGTTCCCTTGGTGCTAGATGAACGAAAGTCTCTGTACATGCTCAGTTCTGAGAAATAAGTGTGTGTGAAAGCCGTCCTTCACCTAGCTTGTTTGGAACACAAAGTTTCTTTTCAGTTGCAAACTCCATTCCATACATATATATAGGGAGGTACAAGCTCCAACTCGGTTTTACAGTGAAAACTGCTTGAACTTCAAACCGGCACTAGGAAACAGACTGAGAAAGCAGAGTAAAAGTGTCTCCTACAACCCGTTCCCTTGGTGCTAGATGAACGAAAGTCTCTGTACATGCTCAGTTCTGAGAGATAAGTGTGTGTGAAA
The DNA here is from genome assembly GCF_036321535.1 of Camelus dromedarius. Lineage (NCBI taxonomy): Eukaryota > Metazoa > Chordata > Mammalia > Artiodactyla > Camelidae > Camelus > Camelus dromedarius. The sequence continues at coordinate 33,149,829 of NC_087458.1, read as the reverse complement.
GCCGTCCTTCACCTAGCTTGTTGGGAACACAAAGTTTCTTTCCAGTTGCAAACTCCATTCCATAAATGTTTATGGGCAGGTTCTTGCTCCAACTCGGTTTGACAGTGAAAACTGCAGGAACTTCAAACCGGCACTAGGAAAAAGACTGAGAAAGCAGAGACAAAGTGTCTCCTGCTACCCGTTCCCTTGGTGCTAGATGAACGAACGTCTCTCCACTTGCTCAGTTCTGAGAGATAAGTGTGTGTGAAAGCCGTCCTTCACCTAGCTTGTTGGAAACACAAAGTTTCTTTTCTGTTGCAAACTCCATTCCATACATATATATGGGGAGGTACCAGCTCCAACTCGGTTTTACAGTGAAAACTGCTGGAACTTCAAACCGGCACCAGGAAACAGTCTGAGAAAGCAGAGGAATAGTGTCTCCTGCAACCCGTTCCCTTGCTGCTAGATGAACGAACGTCTCTCCACTTGCTCAGTTCTGAGAGATAACTGTGTGTGAAAGCCGTACTTCACCTAGCTTGTTGGGAACACAAAGTTTCTTTTCAGTTGCAAACACCGTTCCATAAATATATATGGGGAGGTACAAGCTACAACTCGGTTTTACAGTGAAAACTGCAGGAACTTCAAACCGGCACTAGGAAACAGACTGAGAAAGCAGAGTAAAAGTGTCTCCTGCAACCCGTTCCCTTGGTGCTAGATGAACGAACGTCTCTCCACTTGCTCAGTTCTGAGAGATAATTGTGTGTGTAAGCCGTCCTTCACCTAGCTAGTTGGGAACACAAAGTTTCTTTTCAGTTGCAAACACCGTTCCATACATATATATGGGGAGGTACAAGCTCCAACTCGGTTTTACAGTGAGAACTGCAGGAACTTCAAACCGGCAGTAGGAAACAGACTGAGAAAGCAGAGTAAAAGTGTCTCCTGCAACCCGTTCCATTGGTGCTAGAAGAACGAACATCTCTGTACATGCTCAGTTCTGAGAGATATGTGTGTGTGAAAGCCGTCCTTCAACTAGCTTGTTGGGAACACAAAGTTTCTTTTCAGTTGCAAACTCCATTCCATACATATATATGGGGATGTACAAGCTCCAACTCGGTTTTACAGTGAAAACTGCAGGAACTTCAAACCGGCACTAGGAAACAGTCTGAGAAAGCAGAGAAATAGTGTCTCCTGCAACCCGTTCCCTTGCTGCTAGATGAACGAACGTCTCTCCACTTGCTCAGTTCTGAGAGATAACTGTGTGTGAAAGCCGTACTTCACCTAGCTTGTTGGGAACACAAAGTTTCTTTTCAGTTGCAAACACCGTTCCATAAATATATATGTGGAGGTACAATCTCCAACACGGTTTTACAGTGAAAACTGCAGGAACTTCAAACCGGCACTAGGAAACAGACTGAGAAAGAAGAGAAAAAGTGTCTCTAGCAAACTGTTCCCTTGGTGCTAGATGAACGAAAGTCTCTCCACTTCCTCATTTTTGAGAGATAAGTGTGTGTGAAAGCCGTCCTTCAGCTAGCTTGTTTGGAACACAAAGTTTCTTTTCAGTTGCAAACTCCATTCCATACATATATATGGGGATGTACAAGCTCCAACTCGGTTTTACAGTGAAAACTGCTTGAACTTCAAACCGGCACTAGGAAACAGACTGAGAAAGCAGAGTAAAAGTGTCTCCTGCAACCCGTTACCTTCGTGCTACACGAACGAACGTCTCTGTACATGCTCAGTTCTGAGAGATATGTGTGTGTGAAAGCCGTCCTTCAACTAGCTTGTTGGGAACACAAAGTTTCTTTTCAGTTGCAAACTCCAATCCATGCATATATATGGGAAGGTACTAGCTCCAACTCGGTTTGACAGTGAAAACTGCAGGAACTTCAAACCGGCACTAGGAAACAGACTGAGAAACCAGAGTAAATTTTCTCCTGCAACTCGTTCCCTTGGTGCTAGATGAACGAACGTCTCTCCACTTGCTCAGTTCTGAAAGATAAGTGTGTGTGAAAGCCGTACTTCACCTAGCTTGTTGGGAACACAAAGTTTCTTTTCAGTTGCAAACTCCATTCCATACATATATATGGGGAGGTACAAGCTCCAACTCGGTTTTACTGTGAAAACTGCAGGAACTTCAAAACGGCACTAGGAAACAGACTGAGAAAGCAGAGTAAAAGTGTCTCCTGCAAACCGTTCCCTTGGTGCTAGATGAACGAACGTCTCTGTACATGCTCAGTTCTGAGAGATAAAAGTGTGTGAAAGCCGTCCTTCACCTAGCTTGTTGGGAACACAAAGTTTCTTTTCAGTTGCAAACTCTATTCCATACATATATATGGGGAGGTACAAGCTCCAACTCGGTTTTACAGTGAAAACTGCAGGAACTTCAAACCGGCACTAGGAAACAGACTGAGAAAGCAGAGAAAAAGTGTCTCCTGCAACCCGTTCACTTGGTGGTAGATGAACGAACGTCTCTCCACTTGCTCAGTTCTGAGAGATAAGTGTGTGTGAAAGCCGTCCTTCACCTAGCTTGTTGGGAACACAAAGTTTCTTTTCAGTTGCAAACTCCATTCCATACATATATATGGGGATGTACAAGCTCCAACTCGGTTTTACAGTGAAAACTGCTTGAACTTCAAACCGGCACTAGGAAACAGACTGAGAAAGCAGAGAAAAAGTGTCTCCTGCAACCCGTTCCCTTGCTGTTAGATGAACGAACGTCTCTCCACTTGCTCAGTACTGAGAGATAAGTGTGTGTGAAAGCCGTCTTCACCTAGCTTGTTGGGAACACAAAGTTTCTTTGCAGTTGCAAACTCCATTCCATACATATATATGGGGAGGTACTAGCTCCAACTCGGTTTTACAGTGAAAACTGAAGGAACATCAAACCGGCACAAGGAAACAGACTGAGAAAGCAGAGTAAAAGTGTCTCCTGCAACCCGTTCCCTTGGTGCTAGATGAACGAAAGTCTCTGTACATGCTCAGTTCTGAGAAATAAGTGTGTGTGAAAGCCGTCCTTCACCTAGCTTGTTTGGAACACAAAGTTTCTTTTCAGTTGCAAACTCCATTCCATACATATATATAGGGAGGTACAAGCTCCAACTCGGTTTTACAGTGAAAACTGCTTGAACTTCAAACCGGCACTAGGAAACAGACTGAGAAAGCAGAGTAAAAGTGTCTCCTACAACCCGTTCCCTTGGTGCTAGATGAACGAAAGTCTCTGTACATGCTCAGTTCTGAGAGATAAGTGTGTGTGAAAGCCGTCCTTCACCTAGCTTGTTGGGAACACAAAGTTTCTTTCCAGTTGCAAACTCCATTCCATAAATGTTTATGGGCAGGTTCTTGCTCCAACTCGGTTTGACAGTGAAAACTGCAGGAACTTCAAACCGGCACTAGGAAAAAGACTGAGAAAGCAGAGACAAAGTGTCTCCTGCTACCCGTTCCCTTGGTGCTAGATGAACGAACGTCTCTCCACTTGCTCAGTTCTGAGAGATAAGTGTGTGTGAAAGCCGTCCTTCACCTAGCTTGTTGGAAACACAAAGTTTCTTTTCTGTTGCAAACTCCATTCCATACATATATATGGGGAGGTACCAGCTCCAACTCGGTTTTACAGTGAAAACTGCTGGAACTTCAAACCGGCACCAGGAAACAGTCTGAGAAAGCAGAGAAATAGTGTCTCCTGCAACCCGTTCCCTTGCTGCTAGATGAACGAACGTCTCTCCACTTGCTCAGTTCTGAGAGATAACTGTGTGTGAAAGCCGTACTTCACCTAGCTTGTTGGGAACACAAAGTTTCTTTTCAGTTGCAAACACCGTTCCATAAATATATATGTGGAGGTACAATCTCCAAAACGGTTTTACAGTGAAAACTGCAGGAACTTCAAACCGGCACTAGGAAACAGACTGAGAAAGCAGAGAAAAAGTGTCTCTAGCAAACTGTTCCCTTGGTGCTAGATGAACGAAAGTCTCTCCACTTCCTCATTTCTGAGAGATAAGTGTGTGTGAAAGCCGTCCTTCAGCTAGCTTGTTTGGAACACAAAGTTTCTTTTCAGTTGCAAACTCCATTCCATACATATATATGGGGATGTACAAGCTCCAACTCGGTTTTACAGTGAAAACTGCTTGAACTTCAAACCGGCACTAGGAAACAAACTGAGAAAGCAGAGTAAAAGTGTCTCCTGCAACCCGTTCCCTTGGTGCTAGATGAACGAACGTCTCTGTACATGCTCAGTTCTGAGAGATAAAAGTGTGTGAAAACCGTCCTTCACCTAGCTTGTTGGGAACACAAAGTTTCTTTTCAGTTGCAAACTCCATTCCATACATATATATGGGGAGGTACAAGCTCCAACTCGGTTTTACAGTGAAAACTGCTTGAACTTCAAACCGGCACTAGGAAACAGACTGAGAAAGCAGAGAAAAAGTGGCTCCTGCAACCCGTTCACTTGGTGCTAGATGAACGAACGTCTCTCCACTTGCTCAGTTCTGAGAGATAAGTGTGTGTGAAAGCCGTCCTTCACCTAGCTTGTTGGGAACACAAAGTTTCTTTTCAGTTGCAAACTCCATTCCATACATATATATGGGGATGTACAAGCTCCAACTCGGTTTACAGTGAAAACTGCTTGAACTTCAAACCGGCACTAGGAAACAGACTGAGAAAGCAGAGAAAAGTGTCTCCTGCAACCCGTTCCCTTGCTGTTAGATGAACGAACGTCTCTCCACTTGCTCAGTACTGAGAGATAAGTGTGTGTGAAAGCCGTCTTCACCTAGCTTGTTGGGAACACAAAGTTTCTTTGCAGTTGCAAACTCCATTCCATACATATATATGGGGAGGTACTAGCTCCAACTCGGTTTTACAGTGAAAACTGAAGGAACATCAAACCGGCACAAGGAAACAGACTGAGAAAGCAGAGTAAAAGTGTCTCCTGCAACCCGTTCCCTTGGTGCTAGATGAACGAACGTCTCTGTACATGCTCAGTTCTGAGAGATAAGTGTGTGTGAAAGCCGTACTTCACCTAGCTTGTTGGGAACACAAAGTTTCTTTTCAGTTGCAAACTCCATTCCATACATATATATGGGGAGGTACAAGCTCCAACTCGGTTTTACAGTGTAAACTGCAGGAACTTCAAACCGGCACTAGGAAACAGACTGAGAAAGCAGAGAAAAAGTGTCTCCTGTATCCCGTTCCCTTGGTGCTAGATGAACGAACGTCTCTCCACTTGCTCAGTTCTGAGGGATAATTGTGTGTGAAAGCCGTACTTCACTTAGCTTGTTTGGAACACAAAGTTTATTTTCAGTTGCAAACTCCATTCCATACATATATATGGGGAGGTACTAGCTCCAACTCGGTTTTACAGTGAAAACTGCTGGAACTTCAAACCGGCACTAGGAAACAGACTGAGAAAGCAGAGAAAAAGTGTCTCCTGCAACCCGTTCCCTTGGTGCTAGATGAACGAACGTCTCTCCACTTGCTCAGTTCTGAGAGATATGTGTGTGTGAAAGCCGTCTTCACCAAGCTTGTTGGGAACACAAAGTTTCTTTCCAGTTGCAAACTCCATTCCATAAATGTTTATGGGCAGGTTCTTGCTCCAACTCGGTTTGACAGTGAAAACTGCAGGAACTTCAAACCGGCACTAGGAAAAAGACTGAGAAAGCAGAGACAAAGTGTCTCCTGCTACCCGTTCCCTTGGTGCTAGATGAACGAACGTCTCTCCACTTGCTCAGTTCTGAGAGATAAATGTGTGTGAAAGCCGTCCTTCACCTAGCTTGTTGGGAACACAAAGTTTCTTTTCAGTTGCAAACACCGTTCCATACATATATATGGGGAGGTACAAGCTCCAACTCTGTTTTACAGTTAGAACTGCAGGAACATCAAACCGGCACTAGGAAACAGACTGAGAAAGCAAACAAAAGTGTCTCCTGCAACCCGTTCCCTTGGTGCCAGATGAACGAACGTCTCTCCACTTGCTCAGTTCTTAGAGATAAGTGTGTGTGTAAGCCGTCCTTCACCTAGATTGTTGGGAACACAAAGTTTCTTTTCAGTTGCAAACTCCATTCCATACATATATATGGGGAGGTACAAGCTACAACTCGGTTTTACAGTGAAAACTGCAGGAACTTCAAACCGGCACTAGGAAACAGACTGAGAAAGCAGAGAAAAAGTGTCTCCTGCTACCCGTTCCCTTGGTGCTAGATGAACGAACGTCTCTCCACTTGCTCAGTTCTGAGAGATAATTGTGTGTGTAAGCCGTCCTTCACCTAGCTAGTTGGGAACACAAAGTTTCTTTTCAGTTGCAAACACCGTTCCATACATATATATGGGGAGGTACAAGCTCCAACTCGGTTTTACAGTGAGAACTGCAGGAACTTCAAACCGGCACTAGGAAACAGACTGAGAAAGCAGAGTAAAAGTGTCTCCTGCAACCCGTTCCCTTGGTGCTAGATGAACGAACGTCTCTCCACTTGCTCAGTTCTGAGAGATATGTGTGTGTGAAAGCCGTCTTCACCAAGCTTGTTGGGAACACAAAGTTTCTTTCCAGTTGCAAACTCCATTCCATAAATGTTTATGGGCAGGTTCTTGCTCCAACTCGGTTTGACAGTGAAAACTGCAGGAACTTCAAACCGGCACTAGGAAAAAGACTGAGAAAGCAGAGACAAAGTGTCTCCTGCTACCCGTTCCCTTGGTGCTAGATGAACGAACGTCTCTCCACTTGCTCAGTTCTGAGAGATAAATGTGTGTGAAAGCCGTCCTTCACCTAGCTTGTTGGGAACACAAAGTTTCTTTTCAGTTGCAAACACCGTTCCATACATATATATGGGGAGGTACAAGCTCCAACTCTGTTTTACAGTGAGAACTGCAGGAACATCAAACCGGCACTAGGAAACAGACTGAGAAAGCAAACAAAAGTGTCTCCTGCAACCCGTTCCCTTGGTGCCAGATGAACGAACGTCTCTCCACTTGCTCAGTTCTTAGAGATAAGTGTGTGTGTAAGCCGTCCTTCACCTAGATTGTTGGGAACACAAAGTTTCTTTTCAGTTGCAAACTCCATTCCATACATATATATGGGGAGGTACAAGCTACAACTCGGTTTTACAGTGAAAACTGCAGGAACATCAAACCGGCACTAGGAAACAGACTGAGAAAGCAGAGTAAAAGTGTCTCCTGCAACCCGTTCCCTTGGTGCTAGACGAACGAACGTCTCAGTACATGCTCAGTTCTGAGAGATAAGTGTGTGTGAAAGCCGTCCTTCAACTAGCTTGTTGGGAACACAAAGTTTCTTTTCAGTTGCAAACTCCAATCCATGCATATATATGGGGAGGTACTAGCTCCAACTAGGTTTGACAGTGAAAACTGAAGGAACATCAAACCGGCACTAGGAAACAGACTGAGAAAGCAGACAAAAGTGTCTCCTGCAACCCGTTCCCTTGGTGCCAGATGAACGAACGTCTCTCCACTTGCTCAGTTCTTAGAGATAAGTGTGTGTGTAAGCCGTCCTTCAACTAGATTGTTGGGAACACAAAGTTTCTTTTCAGTTGCAAACTCCATTCCATACATATATATGGGGAGGTACAAGCTACAACTCGGTTTTACAGTGAAAACTGCAGGAACTTCAAACCGGCACTAGGAAACAGACTGAGAAAGCAGAGTAAAAGTGTCTCCTGCAACCCGTTCCCTTGGTGCTAGATGAACGAACGTCTCTCCACTTGCTCAGTTCTGAGAGATAATTGTGTGTGTAAGCCGTCCTTCACCTAGCTAGTTGGGAACACAAAGTTTCTTTTCAGTTGCAAACACCGTTCCATACATATATATGGGGAGGTACAAGCTCCAACTCGGTTTTACAGTGAGAACTGCAGGAACTTCAAACCGGCAGTAGGAAACAGACTGAGAAAGAAGAGTAAAAGTTTCTCCTGCAACCCGTTCCATTGGTGCTAGACGAACGAACGTCTCTGTACATGCTCAGTTCTGAGAGACATGTGTGTGTGAAAGCCGTCCTTCAACTAGCTTGTTGGGAACACAAAGTTTCTTTTCAGTTGCAAACTCCATTCCATACATATATATGGGGATGTACAAGCTCCAACTCGGTTTTACAGTGAAAACTGCAGGAACTTCAAACCGGCACTAGGAAACAGTCTGAGAAAGCAGAGAAATAGTGTCTCCTGCAACCCGTTCCCTTGCTGCTAGATGAACGAACGTCTCTCCACTTGCTCAGTTCTGAGAGATAACTGTGTGTGAAAGCCGTACTTCACCTAGCTTGTTGGGAACACAAAGTTTCTTTTCAGTTGCAAACACCGTTCCATAAATATATATGTGGAGGTACAATCTCCAACACGGTTTTACAGTGAAAACTGCAGGAACTTCAAACCGGCACTAGGAAACAGACTGAGAAAGAAGAGAAAAAGTGTCTCTAGCAAACTGTTCCCTTGGTGCTAGATGAACGAAAGTCTCTCCACTTCCTCATTTCTGAGAGATAAGTGTGTGTGAAAGCCGTCCTTCAGCTAGCTTGTTTGGAACACAAAGTTTCTTTTCAGTTGCAAACTCCATTCCATACATATATATGGGGATGTACAAGCTCCAACTCGGTTTTACAGTGAAAACTGCTTGAACTTCAAACCGGCACTAGGAAACAGACTGAGAAAGCAGAGTAAAAGTGTCTCCTGCAACCCGTTACCTTCGTGCTACACGAACGAACGTCTCTGTACATGCTCAGTTCTGAGAGATATGTGTGTGTGAAAGCCGTCCTTCAACTAGCTTGTTGGGAACACAAAGTTTCTTTTCAGTTGCAAACTCCAATCCATGCATATATATGGGAAGGTACTAGCTCCAACTCGGTTTGACAGTGAAAACTGCAGGAACTTCAAACCGGCACTAGGAAACAGACTGAGAAACCAGAGTAAATTTTCTCCTGCAACTCGTTCCCTTGGTGCTAGATGAACGAACGTCTCTCCACTTGCTCAGTTCTGAAAGATAAGTGTGTGTGAAAGCCGTACTTCACCTAGCTTGTTGGGAACACAAAGTTTCTTTTCAGTTGCAAACTCCATTCCATACATATATATGGGGAGGTACAAGCTCCAACTCGGTTTTACTGTGAAAACTGCAGGAACTTCAAAACGGCACTAGGAAACAGACTGAGAAAGCAGAGTAAAAGTGTCTCCTGCAAACCGTTCCCTTGGTGCTAGATGAACGAACGTCTCTGTACATGCTCAGTTCTGAGAGATAAAAGTGTGTGAAAGCCGTCCTTCACCTAGCTTGTTGGGAACACAAAGTTTCTTTTCAGTTGCAAACTCTATTCCATACATATATATGGGGAGGTACAAGCTCCAACTCGGTTTTACAGTGAAAACTGCAGGAACTTCAAACCGGCACTAGGAAACAGACTGAGAAAGCAGAGAAAAAGTGTCTCCTGCATCCCGTTCACTTGGTGGTAGATGAACGAACGTCTCTCCACTTGCTCAGTTCTGAGAGATAAGTGTGTGTGAAAGCCGTCCTTCACCTAGCTTGTTGGGAACACAAAGTTTCTTTTCAGTTGCAAACTCCATTCCATACATATATATGGGGATGTACAAGCTCCAACTCGGTTTTACAGTGAAAACTGCTTGAACTTCAAACCGGCACTAGGAAACAGACTGAGAAAGCAGAGAAAAAGTGTCTCCTGCAACCCGTTCCCTTGCTGTTAGATGAACGAACGTCTCTCCACTTGCTCAGTACTGAGAGATAAGTGTGTGTGAAAGCCGTCTTCACCTAGCTTGTTGGGAACACAAAGTTTCTTTGCAGTTGCAAACTCCATTCCATACATATATATGGGGAGGTACTAGCTCCAACTCGGTTTTACAGTGAAAACTGAAGGAACATCAAACCGGCACAAGGAAACAGACTGAGAAAGCAGAGTAAAAGTGTCTCCTGCAACCCGTTCCCTTGGTGCTAGATGAACGAAAGTCTCTGTACATGCTCAGTTCTGAGAAATAAGTGTGTGTGAAAGCCGTCCTTCACCTAGCTTGTTTGGAACACAAAGTTTCTTTTCAGTTGCAAACTCCATTCCATACATATATATAGGGAGGTACAAGCTCCAACTCGGTTTTACAGTGAAAACTGCTTGAACTTCAAACCGGCACTAGGAAACAGACTGAGAAAGCAGAGTAAAAGTGTCTCCTACAACCCGTTCCCTTGGTGCTAGATGAACGAAAGTCTCTGTACATGCTCAGTTCTGAGAGATAAGTGTGTGTGAAAGCCGTCCTTCACCTAGCTTGTTGGGAACACAAAGTTTCTTTCCAGTTGCAAACTCCATTCCATAAATGTTTATGGGCAGGTTCTTGCTCCAACTCGGTTTGACAGTGAAAACTGCAGGAACTTCAAACCGGCACTAGGAAAAAGACTGAGAAAGCAGAGACAAAGTGTCTCCTGCTACCCGTTCCCTTGGTGCTAGATGAACGAACGTCTCTCCACTTGCTCAGTTCTGAGAGATAAGTGTGTGTGAAAGCCGTCCTTCACCTAGCTTGTTGGAAACACAAAGTTTCTTTTCTGTTGCAAACTCCATTCCATACATATATATGGGGAGGTACCAGCTCCAACTCGGTTTTACAGTGAAAACTGCTGGAACTTCAAACCGGCACCAGGAAACAGTCTGAGAAAGCAGAGAAATAGTGTCTCCTGCAACCCGTTCCCTTGCTGCTAGATGAACGAACGTCTCTCCACTTGCTCAGTTCTGAGAGATAACTGTGTGTGAAAGCCGTACTTCACCTAGCTTGTTGGGAACACAAAGTTTCTTTTCAGTTGCAAACACCGTTCCATAAATATATATGTGGAGGTACAATCTCCAAAACGGTTTTACAGTGAAAACTGCAGGAACTTCAAACCGGCACTAGGAAACAGACTGAGAAAGCAGAGAAAAAGTGTCTCTAGCAAACTGTTCCCTTGGTGCTAGATGAACGAAAGTCTCTCCACTTCCTCATTTCTGAGAGATAAGTGTGTGTGAAAGCCGTCCTTCAGCTAGCTTGTTTGGAACACAAAGTTTCTTTTCAGTTGCAAACTCCATTCCATACATATATATGGGGATGTACAAGCTCCAACTCGGTTTTACAGTGAAAACTGCTTGAACTTCAAACCGGCACTAGGAAACAAACTGAGAAAGCAGAGTAAAAGTGTCTCCTGCAACCCGTTACCTTCGTGCTACACGAACGAACGTCTCTGTACATGCTCAGTTCTGAGAGATATGTGTGTGTGAAAGCCGTCCTTCAACTAGCTTGTTGGGAACACAAAGTTTCTTTTCAGTTGCAAACTCCAATCCATGCATATATATGGGGAGGTACTAGCTCCAACTCGGTTTGACAGTGAAAACTGCAGGAACTTCAAACCGGCACTAGGAAACAGACTGAGAAACCAGAGTAAATTTTCTCCTGCAACTCGTTCCCTTGGTGCTAGATGAACGAACGTCTCTGTACATGCTCAGTTCTGAGAGATAAGTGTGTGTGAAAGCCGTCCTTCACCTAGCTTGTTGGGAACACAAAGTTTCTTTTCAGTTGCAAACTCCATTCCATACATATATATGGGGAGGTACAAGCTCCAACTCGGTTTTACAGTGTAAACTGCAGGAACTTCAAACCGGCACTAGGAAACAGACTGAGAAAGCAGAGAAAAAGTGTCTCCTGTATCCCGTTCCCTTGATGCTAGATGAACGAACGTCTCTCCACTTGCTCAGTTCTGAGGGATAATTGTGTGTGAAAGCCGTACTTCACTTAGCTTGTTTGGAACACAAAGTTTATTTTCAGTTGCAAACTCCATTCCATACATATATATGGGGAGGTACTAGCTCCAACTCGGTTTTACAGTGAAAACTGCTGGAACTTCAAACCGGCACTAGGAAACAGACTGAGAAAGCAGAGAAAAAGTGTCTCCTGCAACCCGTTCCCTTGGTGCTAGATGAACGAACGTCTCTCCACTTGCTCAGTTCTGAGAGATATGTGTGTGTGAAAGCCGTCTTCACCAAGCTTGTTGGGAACACAAAGTTTCTTTCCAGTTGCAAACTCCATTCCATAAATGTTTATGGGCAGGTTCTTGCTCCAACTCGGTTTGACAGTGAAAACTGCAGGAACTTCAAACCGGCACTAGGAAAAAGACTGAGAAAGCAGAGACAAAGTGTCTCCTGCTACCCGTTCCCTTGGTGCTAGATGAACGAACGTCTCTCCACTTGCTCAGTTCTGAGAGATAAATGTGTGTGAAAGCCGTCCTTCACCTAGCTTGTTGGGAACACAAAGTTTCTTTTCAGTTGCAAACACCGTTCCATACATATATATGGGGAGGTACAAGCTCCAACTCTGTTTTACAGTTAGAACTGCAGGAACATCAAACCGGCACTAGGAAACAGACTGAGAAAGCAAACAAAAGTGTCTCCTGCAACCCGTTCCCTTGGTGCCAGATGAACGAACGTCTCTCCACTTGCTCAGTTCTTAGAGATAAGTGTGTGTGTAAGCCGTCCTTCACCTAGATTGTTGGGAACACAAAGTTTCTTTTCAGTTGCAAACTCCATTCCATACATATATATGGGGAGGTACAAGCTACAACTCGGTTTTACAGTGAAAACTGCAGGAACTTCAAACCGGCACTAGGAAACAGACTGAGAAAGCAGAGAAAAAGTGTCTCCTGCTACCCGTTCCCTTGGTGCTAGATGAACGAACGTCTCTCCACTTGCTCAGTTCTGAGAGATAATTGTGTGTGTAAGCCGTCCTTCACCTAGCTAGTTGGGAACACAAAGTTTCTTTTCAGTTGCAAACACCGTTCCATACATATATATGGGGAGGTACAAGCTCCAACTCGGTTTTACAGTGAGAACTGCAGGAACTTCAAACCGGCAGTAGGAAACAGACTGAGAAAGCAGAGTAAAAGTGTCTCCTGCAACCCGTTCCCTTGGTGCTAGATGAACGAACGTCTCTCCACTTGCTCAGTTCTGAGAGATATGTGTGTGTGAAAGCCGTCTTCACCAAGCTTGTTGGGAACACAAAGTTTCTTTCCAGTTGCAAACTCCATTCCATAAATGTTTATGGGCAGGTTCTTGCTCCAACTCGGTTTGACAGTGAAAACTGCAGGAACTTCAAACCGGCACTAGGAAAAAGACTGAGAAAGCAGAGACAAAGTGTCTCCTGCTACCCGTTCCCTTGGTGCTAGATGAACGAACGTCTCTCCACTTGCTCAGTTCTGAGAGATAAATGTGTGTGAAAGCCGTCCTTCACCTAGCTTGTTGGGAACACAAAGTTTCTTTTCAGTTGCAAACACCGTTCCATACATATATATGGGGAGGTACAAGCTCCAACTCTGTTTTACAGTGAGAACTGCAGGAACATCAAACCGGCACTAGGAAACAGACTGAGAAAGCAAACAAAAGTGTCTCCTGCAACCCGTTCCCTTGGTGCCAGATGAACGAACGTCTCTCCACTTGCTCAGTTCTTAGAGATAAGTGTGTGTGTAAGCCGTCCTTCACCTAGATTGTTGGGAACACAAAGTTTCTTTTCAGTTGCAAACTCCATTCCATACATATATATGGGGAGGTACAAGCTACAACTCGGTTTTACAGTGAAAACTGCAGGAACTTCAAACCGGCACTAGGAAACAGACTGAGAAAGCAGAGAAAAAGTGTCTCCTGCTACCCGTTCCCTTGGTGCTAGATGAACGAACGTCTCTCCACTTGCTCAGTTCTGAGAGATAATTGAGTGTGTAAGCCGTCCTTCACCTAGCTAGTTGGGAACACAAAGTTTCTTTTCAGTTGCAAACACCGTTCCATACATATATATGGGGAGGTACAAGCTCCAACTCGGTTTTACAGTGAGAACTGCAGGAACTTCAAACCGGCACTAGGAAACAGACTGAGAAAGCAGAGTAAAAGTGTCTCCTGCAACCCGTTCCCTTGGTGCTAGACGAACGAACGTCTCTGTACATGCTCAGTTCAGAGAGATATGTGTGTGTGAAAGCCGTCCTTCAACTAGCTTGTTGGGAACACAAAGTTTCTTTTCAGTTGCAATCTCAATCCATGCATATATATGGGGAGGTACTAGCTCCAACTCGGTTTGATAGTGAAAACTGCAGGAACTTCAAACCGGCACTAGGAAACAGACTGAGAAACCAGAGTAAATTTTCTCCTGCAACTCGTTCCCTTGGTGCTAGATGAACGAACGTCTCTCCACTTGCTCAGTTCTGAAAGATAAGTGTGTGTGAAAGCCGTACTTCACCTAGCTTGTTGGGAACACAAAGTTTCTTTTCAGTTGCAAACTCCGTTCCATACATATATATGGGGAGGTACAAGCTCCAACTCGGTTTTACAGTGAAAACTGCAGGAACTTCAAAACGGCACTAGGAAACAGACTGAGAAAGCAGAGTAAAAGTGTCTCCTGCAAACCGTTCCCTTGGTGCTAGATGAACGAACGTCTCTGTACATGCTCAGTTCTGAGAGATAAAAGTGTGTGAAAGCCGTCCTTCACCTAGCTTGTTGGGAACACAAAGTTTCTTTTCAGTTGCAAACTCCATTCCATACATATATATGGGGAGGTACAAGCTCCAACTCGGTTTTACAGTGAAAACTGCAGGAACTTCAAAACGGCACTAGGAAACAGACTGAGAAAGCAGAGAAAAAGTGTCTCCTGCAACCCGTTCACTTGGTGCTAGATGAACGAACGTCTCTCCACTTGCTCAGTTCAGAGAGATAAGTGTGTGTGAAAGCCGTCCTTCACCTAGCTTGTAGGGAACACAAAGTTTCTTTTCAGTTGCAAACTCCATTCCATACATATATATGGGGATGTACAAGCTCCAACTCGGTTTTACAGTGAAAACTGCTGGAACTTCAAACCGGCACTAGGAAACAGTCTGAGAAAGCAGAGAAATAGTGTCTCCTGCAAACCGTTCCCTTGCTGCTAGATGAACGAACGTCTCTCCACTTGCTCAGTTCTGAGAGATAACTGTGTGTGAAAGCCGTACTTCACCTAGCTTGTTGGGAACACAAAGTTTCTTTTCAGTTGCAAACACCGTTCCATAAATATATATGGGGAGGTACAATCTCCAACACGGTTTTACAGTGAAAACTGCAGGAACTTCAAACCGGCACTAGGAAACAGACTGAGAAAGCAGAGAAAAAGTGTCTCTAGCAAACTGTTCCCTTGGTGCTAGATGAACGAAAGTCTCTCCACTTCCTCATTTCTGAGAGATAAGTGTGTGTGAAAGCCGTCCTTCATCTAGCTTGTTTGGAACACAAAGTTTCTTTTCAGTTGCAAACTCCATTCCATACATATATATGGGGATGTACAAGCTCCAACTCGGTTTTACAGTGAAAACTGCTTGAACTTCAAACCGGCACTAGGAAACAGACTGAGAAAGCAGAGTAAAAGTGTCTCCTGCAACCCGTTACCTTGGTGCTACACGAACGAACGTCTCTGTACATGCTCAGTTCTGAGAGATATGTGTGTGTGAAAGCCGTCCTTCAACTAGTTTGTTGGGAACACAAAGTTTCTTTTCAGTTGCAAACTCCAATCCATGCATATATATGGGGAGGTACTAGCTCCAACTCGGTTTGACAGTGAAAACTGCAGGAACTTCAAACCGGCACTAGGAAACAGACTGAGAAACCAGAGTTAATTTTCTCCTGCAACTCGTTCCCTTGGTGCTAGATGAACGAACGTCTCTCCACTTGCTCAGTTCTGAAAGATAAGTGTGTGTGAAAGCCGTACTTCACCTAGCTTGTTGGGAACACAAAGTTTCTTTTCAGTTGCAAACTCCATTCCATACATATATATGGGGAGGTACAAGCTCCAACTCGGTTTTACTGTGAAAACTGCAGGAACTTCAAAACAGCACTAGGAAACAGACTGAGAAAGCAGAGTAAAAGTGTCTCCTGCAAACCGTTCCCTTGGTGCTAGATGAACGAACGTCTCTGTACATGCTCAGTTCTGAGAGATAAAAGTGTGTGAAAGCCGTCCTTCACCTAGCTTGTTGGGAACACAAAGTTTCTTTTCAGTTGCAAACTCCATTCCATACATATATATGGGGAGGTACAAGCTCCAACTCGGTTTTACAGTGAAAACTGCAGGAACTTCAAACCGGCACTAGGAAACAGACTGAGAAAGCAGAGAAAAAGTGTCTCCTGCAACCCGTTCACTTGGTGCTAGATGAACGAACGTCTCTCCACTTGCTCAGTTCTGAGAGATAAGTGTGTGTGAAAGCCGTCCTTCACCTAGCTTGTTGGGAACACAAAGTTTCTTTTCAGTTGCAAACTCCATTCCATACATATATATGGGGATGTACAAGCTCCAACTCGGTTTTACAGTGAAAACTGCTTGAACATCAAACCGGCACTAGGAAACAGACTGAGAAAGCAGAGAAAAAGTGTCTCCTGCAACCCGTTCCCTTGCTGTTAGATGAACGAAAGTCTCTCCACTTGCTCAGTACTGAGAGATAAGTGTGTGTGAAAGCCGTCTTCACCTAGCTTGTTGGGAACACAAAGTTTCTTTGCAGTTGCAAACTCCATTCCATACATATATATGGGGAGGTACTAGCTCCAACTCGGTTTTACAGTGAAAACTGAAGGAACATCAAACCGGCACAAGGAAACAGACTGAGAAAGCAGAGTAAAAGTGTCTCCTGCAACCCGTTCCCTTGGTGCTAGATGAACGAACGTCTCTGTACATGCTCAGTTCTGAGAGATAAGTGTGTGTGAAAGCCGTCCTTCCCCTAGCTTGTTGGGAACACAAAGTTTCTTTTCAGTTGCAAACTCCATTCCATACATATATATGGGGAGGTACAAGCTCCAACTCGGTTTTACAGTGTAAACTGCAGGAACTTCAAACCGGCACTAGGAAACAGACTGAGAAAGCAGAGAAAAAGTGTCTCCTGTATCCCGTTCCCTTGGTGCTAGATGAACGAACGTCTCTCCACTTGCTCAGTTCTGAGGGATAATTGTGTGTGAAAGCCGTACTTCACCTAGCTTGTTGGGAACACAAAGTTTCTTTTCAGTTGCAAACTCCATTCCATACATATATATGGGGATGTACAAGCTCCAACTCGGTTTTACAGTGAAAACTGCTTGAACTTCAAACCGGCACTAGGAAACAGACTGAGAAAGCAGAGTAAAAGTGTCTCCTGCAACCCGTTACCTTGGTGCTACACGAACGAACGTCTCTGTACATGCTCAGTTCTGAGAGATATGTGTGTGTGAAAGCCGTCCTTCAACTAGTTTGTTGGGAACACAAAGTTTCTTTTCAGTTGCAAACTCCAATCCATGCATATATATGGGGAGGTACTAGCTCCAACTCGGTTTGACAGTGAAAACTGCAGGAACTTCAAACCGGCACTAGGAAACAGACTGAGAAACCAGAGTTAATTTTCTCCTGCAACTCGTTCCCTTGGTGCTAGATGAACGAACGTCTCTCCACTTGCTCAGTTCTGAAAGATAAGTGTGTGTGAAAGCCGTACTTCACCTAGCTTGTTGGGAACACAAAGTTTCTTTTCAGTTGCAAACTCCATTCCATACATATATATGGGGAGGTACAAGCTCCAACTCGGTTTTACTGTGAAAACTGCAGGAACTTCAAAACAGCACTAGGAAACAGACTGAGAAAGCAGAGTAAAAGTGTCTCCTGCAAACCGTTCCCTTGGTGCTAGATGAACGAACGTCTCTGTACATGCTCAGTTCTGAGAGATAAAAGTGTGTGAAAGCCGTCCTTCACCTAGCTTGTTGGGAACACAAAGTTTCTTTTCAGTTGCAAACTCCATTCCATACATATATATGGGGAGGTACAAGCTCCAACTCGGTTTTACAGTGAAAACTGCAGGAACTTCAAACCGGCACTAGGAAACAGACTGAGAAAGCAGAGAAAAAGTGTCTCCTGCAACCCGTTCACTTGGTGCTAGATGAACGAACGTCTCTCCACTTGCTCAGTTCTGAGAGATAAGTGTGTGTGAAAGCCGTCCTTCACCTAGCTTGTTGGGAACACAAAGTTTCTTTTCAGTTGCAAACTCCATTCCATACATATATATGGGGATGTACAAGCTCCAACTCGGTTTTACAGTGAAAACTGCTTGAACATCAAACCGGCACTAGGAAACAGACTGAGAAAGCAGAGAAAAAGTGTCTCCTGCAACCCGTTCCCTTGCTGTTAGATGAACGAAAGTCTCTCCACTTGCTCAGTACTGAGAGATAAGTGTGTGTGAAAGCCGTCTTCACCTAGCTTGTTGGGAACACAAAGTTTCTTTGCAGTTGCAAACTCCATTCCATACATATATATGGGGAGGTACTAGCTCCAACTCGGTTTTACAGTGAAAACTGAAGGAACATCAAACCGGCACAAGGAAACAGACTGAGAAAGCAGAGTAAAAGTGTCTCCTGCAACCCGTTCCCTTGGTGCTAGATGAACGAACGTCTCTGTACATGCTCAGTTCTGAGAGATAAGTGTGTGTGAAAGCCGTCCTTCCCCTAGCTTGTTGGGAACACAAAGTTTCTTTTCAGTTGCAAACTCCATTCCATACATATATATGGGGAGGTACAAGCTCCAACTCGGTTTTACAGTGTAAACTGCAGGAACTTCAAACCGGCACTAGGAAACAGACTGAGAAAGCAGAGAAAAAGTGTCTCCTGTATCCCGTTCCCTTGGTGCTAGATGAACGAACGTCTCTCCACTTGCTCAGTTCTGAGGGATAATTGTGTGTGAAAGCCGTACTTCACCTAGCTTGTTGGGAACACAAAGTTTCTTTTCAGTTGCAAACTCCATTCCATACATATATATAGGGAGGTACAAGCTCCAACTCGGTTTTACAGTGAAAACTGCTTGAACTTCAAACCGGCACTAGGAAACAGACTGAGAAAGCAGAGTAAAAGTGTCTCCTACAACCCGTTCCCTTGGTGCTAGATGAACGAAAGTCTCTGTACATGCTCAGTTCTGAGAGATAAGTGTGTGTGAAAGCCGTCCTTCACCTAGCTTGTTGGGAACACAAAGTTTCTTTCCAGTTGCAAACTCCATTCCATAAATGTTTATGGGCAGGTTCTTGCTCCAACTCGGTTTGACAGTGAAAACTGCAGGAAATTCAAACCGGCACTAGGAAACAGACTGAGAAAGCAGAGAAAAAGTGTCTCCTGCTACCCGTTCCCTTGGTGCTAGATGAACGAACGTCTCTCCACTTGCTCAGTTCTGAGAGATAATTGTGTGTGTAAGCCGTCCTTCACCTAGCTAGTTGGGAACACAAAGTTTCTTTTCAGTTGCAAACACCGTTCCATACATATATATGGGGAGGTACAAGCTCCAACTCGGTTTTACTGTGAGAACTGCAGGAACTTCAAACCGGCACTAGGAAACAGACTGAGAAAGCAGAGTAAAAGTGTCTCCTACAACCCGTTCCCTTGGTTCTAGACGAACGAACGTCTCTGTACATGCTCAGTTCTGAGAGATATGTGTGTGTGAAAGCCGTCCTTCAACTAGCTTGTTGGGAACACAAAGTTTCTTTTCAGTTGCAAACTCCATTCCATACATATATATGGGGAGGTACAAGCTCCAACTCGGTTTTACAGTGTAAACTGCAGGAACTTCAAACCGGCACTAGGAAACAGACTGAGAAACCAGAGTAAATTTTCTCCTGCAACTCGTTCCCTTGGTGCTAGATGAATGAACGTCTCTCCACTTGCTCAGTTCTGAAAGATAAGTGTGTGTGAAAGCCGTACTTCACCTAGCTTGTTGGGTACACAAAGTTTCTTTTCAGTTGCAAACTCCGTTCCATACATATATATGGGGAGGTACAAGCTCCAACTCGGTTTTACAGTGAAAACTGCAGGAACTTCAAAACGGCACTAGGAAACAGACTGAGAAAGCAGAGTAAAAGTGTCTCCTGCAAACCGTTCCCTTGGTGCTAGATGAACGAACGTCTCTGTACATGCTCAGTTCTGAGAGATAAAAGTGTGTGAAAGCCGTCCTTCACCTAGCTTGTTGGGAACACAAAGTTTCTTTTCAGTTGCAAACTCCATTCCATACATATATATGGGGATGTACAAGCTCCAACTCGGTTTTACAGTGAAAACTGCTTGAACTTCAAACCGGCACTAGGAAACAGACTGAGAAAGCAGAGAAAATGTGTCTCCTGCAACCCGTTCCCTTGCTGTTAGATGAACGAACGTCTCTCCACTTGCTCAGTACTGAGAGATAAGTGTGTGTGAAAGCCGTCTTCACCTAGCTTGTTGGGAACACAAAGTTTCTTTGCAGTTGCAAACTCCATTCCATACATATATATGGGGAGGTACTAGCTCCAACTCGGTTTTACAGTGAAAACTGAAGGAACATCAAACCGGCACAAGGAAACAGACTGAGAAAGCAGAGTAAAAGTGTCTCCTGCAACCCGTTCCCTTGGTGCTAGATGAACGAACGTCTCTGTACATGCTCAGTTCTGAGAGATAAGTGTGTGTGAAAGCCGTCCTTCACCTAGCTTGTTGGGAACACAAAGTTTCTTTTCAGTTGCAAACTCCATTCCATACATATATATGGGGAGGTACAAGCTCCAACTCGGTTTTACAGTGTAAACTGCAGGAACTTCAAACCGGCACTAGGAAACAGACTGAGAAAGCAGAGAAATAGTGTCTCCTGCAACCCGTTCACTTGGTGCTAGATGAACGAACGTCTCTCCACTTGCTCAGTTCAGAGAGATAAGTGTGTGTGAAAGCCGTCCTTCACCTAGCTTGTTGGGAACACAAAGTTTCTTTTCAGTTGCAAACTCCATTCCATACATATATATGGGGATGTACAAGCTCCAACTCGGTTTTACAGTGAAAACTGCTGGAACTTCAAACCGGCACTAGGAAACAGTCTGAGAAAGCAGAGAAATAGTGTCTCCTGCAACCCGTTCCCTTGCTGCTAGATGAACGAACGTCTCTCCACTTGCTCAGTTCTGAGAGATAACTGTGTGTGAAAGCCGTACTTCACCTAGCTTGTTGGGAACACAAAGTTTCTTTTCAGTTGCAAACACCGTTCCATAAATATATATGTGGAGGTACAATCTCCAACACGGTTTTACAGTGAAAACTGCAGGAACTTCAAACCGGCACTAGGAAACAGACTGAGAAAGCAGAGAAAAAGTGTCTCTAGCAAACTGTTCCCTTGGTGCTAGATGAACGAAAGTCTCTCCACTTCCTCATTTCTGAGAGATAAGTGTGTGTGAAAGCCGTCCTTCAGCTAGCTTGTTTGGAACACAAAGTTTCTTTTCAGTTGCAAACTCCATTCCATACATATATATGGGGATGTACAAGCTCCAACTCGGTTTTACAGTGAAAACTGAAGGAACATCAAACCGGCACAAGGAAACAGACTGAGAAAGCAGAGTAAAAGTGTCTCCTGCAACCCGTTCCCTTGGTGCTAGATGAACGAACGTCTCTGTACATGCTCAGTTCTGAGAGATAAGTGTGTGTGAAAGCCGTCCTTCCCCTAGCTTGTTGGGAACACAAAGTTTCTTTTCAGTTGCAAACTCCATTCCATACATATATATGGGGAGGTACAAGCTCCAACTCGGTTTTACAGTGTAAACTGCAGGAACTTCAAACCGGCACTAGGAAACAGACTGAGAAAGCAGAGAAAACGTGTCTCCTGTATCCCGTTCCCTTGGTGCTAGATGAACGAACGTCTCTCCACTTGCTCAGTTCTGAGGGATAATTGTGTGCGAAAGCCGTACTTCAATTAGCTTGTTTGGAACACAAAGTTTCTTTTCAGTTGCAAACTCCATTCCATACATATATATAGGGAGGTACAAGCTCCAACTCGATTTTACAGTGAAAACTGCTTGAACTTCAAACCGGCACTAGGAAACAGACTGAGAAAGCAGAGTAAAAGTGTCTCCTACAACCCGTTCCCTTGGTGCTAGATGAACGAAAGTCTCTGTACATGCTCAGTTCTGAGAGATAAGTGTGTGTGAAAGCCGTCCTTCACCTAGCTTGTTGGGAACACAAAGTTTCTTTCCAGTTGCTAACTTCATTCCATAAAATTTTATGGGCAGGTTCTTGCTCCAACTCGGTTTGACAGTGAAAACTGCAGGAAATTCAAACCGGCACTAGGAAACAGACTGAGAAAGCAGAGAAAAAGTGTCTCCTGCTACCCGTTCCCTTGGTGCTAGATGAACGAACGTCTCTCCACTTGCTCAGTTCTGAGAGATAATTGTGTGTGTAAGCCGTCCTTCACCTAGCTAGTTGGGAACACAAAGTTTCTTTTCAGTTGCAAACACCGTTCCATACATATATATGGGGAGGTACAAGCTCCAACTCGGTTTTACAGTGAGAACTGCAGGAACTTCAAACCGGCACTAGGAAACAGACTGAGAAAGCAGAGTAAAAGTGTCTCCTGCAACCCGTTCCCTTGTTGCTAGACGAACGAACGTCTCTGTACATGCTCAGTTCTGAGAGATATGTGTGTGTGAAAGCCGTCCTTCAACTAGCTTGTTGGGAACACAAAGTTTCTTTTCAGTTGCAATCTCCAATCCATGCATATATATGGGGATGTACAAGCTCCAACTCGGTTTGATAGTGAAAACTGCAGGAACTTCAAACCGGCACTAGGAAACAGACTGAGAAACCAGAGTAAATTTTCTCCTGCAACTCGTTCCCTTGGTGCTAGATGAACGAACGTCTCTCCACTTGCTCAGTTCTGAAAGATAAGTGTGTGTGAAAGCCGTACTTCACCTAGCTTGTTGGGTACACAAAGTTTCTTTTCAGTTGCAAACTCCGTTCCATACATATATATGGGGAGGTACAAGCTCCAACTCGGTTTTACAGTGAAAACTGCAGGAACTTCAAAACGGCACTAGGAAACAGACTGAGAAAGCAGAGTAAAAGTGTCTCCTGCAAACCGTTCCCTTGGTGCTAGATGAACGAACGTCTCTGTACATGCTCAGTTCTGAGAGATAAAAGTGTGTGAAAGCCGTCCTTCACCTAGCTTGTTGGGAACACAAAGTTTCTTTTCAGTTGCAAACTCCATTCCATACATATATATGGGGATGTACAAGCTCCAACTCGGTTTTACAGTGAAAACTGCTTGAACATCAAACCGGCACTAGGAAACAGACTGAGAAAGCAGAGAAAAAGTGTCTCCTGCAACCCGTTCCCTTGCTGTTAGATGAACGAACGTCTCTCCACTTGCTCAGTACTGAGAGATAAGTGTGTGTGAAAGCCGTCTTCACCTAGCTTGTTGGGAACACAAAGTTTCTTTGCAGTTGCAAACTCCATTCCATACATATATATGGGGAGGTACTAGCTCCAACTCGGTTTTACAGTGAAAACTGAAGGAACATCAAACCGGCACAAGGAAACAGACTGAGAAAGCAGAGTAAAAGTGTCTCCTGCAACCCGTTCCCTTGGTGCTAGATGAACGAACGTCTCTGTACATGCTCAGTTCTGAGAGATAAGTGTGTGTGAAAGCCGTCCTTCACCTAGCTTATTGGGAACACAAAGTTTCTTTTCAGTTGCAAACTCCATTCCATACATATATATGGGGAGGTACAAGCTCCAACTCGGTTTTACAGTGTAAACTGCAGGAACTTCAAACCGGCACTAGGAAACAGACTGAGAAAGCAAAGAAAAAGTGTCTCCTGTATCCCGTTCCCTTGGTGCTAGATGAACGAACGTCTCTCCACTTGCTCAGTTCTGAGGGATAATTGTGTGTGAAAGACGTACTTCACTTAGCTTGTTTGGAACACAAAGTTTCTTTTCAGTTGCAAACTCCATTCCATACATATATATAGGGAGGTACAAGCTCCAACTCGGTTTTACAGTGAAAACTGCTTGAACTTCAAACCGGCACTAGGAAACAGACTGAGAAAGCAGAGTAAAAGTGTCTCCTACAACCCGTTCCCTTGGTGCTAGATGAACGAAAGTCTCAGTACATGCTCAGTTCTGAGAGATAAGTGTGTGTGAAAGCCGTCCTTCACCTAGCTTGTTGGGAACACAAAGTTTCTTTCCAGTTGCAAACTCCATTCCATAAATGTTTATGGGCAGGTTCTTGCTCCAACTCGGTTTGACAGTGAAAACTGCAGGAACTTCAAACCGGCACTAGGAAAAAGACTGAGAAAGCAGAGACAAAGTGTCTCCTGCTACCCGTTCCCTTGGTGCTAGATGAACGAACGTCTCTCCACTTGCTCAGTTCTGAGAGATAAGTGTGTGTGAAAGCCGTCCTTCACCTAGCTTGTAGGAAACACAAAGTTTCTTTTCTGTTGCAAACTCCATTCCATACATATATATGGGGAGGTACCAGCTCCAACTCGGTTTTACAGTGAAAACTGCTGGAACTTCAAACCGGCACTAGGAAACAGTCTGAGAAAGCAGAGAAATAGTGTCTCCTGCAACCCGTTCCCTTGCTGCTAGATGAACGAACGTCTCTCCACTTGCTCAGTTCTGAGAGATAACTGTGTGTGAAAGCCGTACTTCACCTAGCTTGTTGGGAACACAAAGTTTCTTTTCAGTTGCAAACACCGTTCCATAAATATATATGTGGAGGTACAATCTCCAACACGGTTTTACAGTGAAAACTGCAGGAACTTCAAACCGGCACTAGGAAACAGACTGAGAAAGCAGAGAAAAAGTGTCTCCTGCAAACCGTTCCCTTGGTGCTAGATGAACGAAAGTCTCTCCACTTCCTCATTTCTGAGAGATAAGTGTGTGTGAAAGCCGTCCTTCAGCTAGCTTGTTTGGAACACAAAGTTTCTTTTCAGTTGCAAACTCCATTCCATACATATATATGGGGATGTACAAGCTCCAACTCGGTTTTACAGTGAAAACTGCTTGAACTTCAAACCGGCACTAGGAAACAGACTGAGAAAGCAGAGTAAAAGTGTCTCCTGCAACCCGTTACCTTGGTGCTACACGAACGAACGTCTCTGTACATGCTCAGTTCTGAGAGATATGTGTGTGTGAAAGCCGTCCTTCAACTAGCTTGTTGGGAACACAAAGTTTCTTTTCAGTTGCAAACTCCAATCCATGCATATATATGGGGAGGTACTAGCTCCAACTCGGTTTGACAGTGAAAACTGCAGGAACTTCAAACCGGCACTAGGAAACAGACTGAGAAACCAGAGTAAATTTTCTCCTGCAACTCGTTCCCTTGGTGCTAGATGAACGAACGTCTCTCCACTTGCTCAGTTCTGAAAGATAAGTGTGTGTGAAAGCCGTACTTCACCTAGCTTGTTGGGAACACAAAGTTTCTTTTCAGTTGCAAACTCCATTCCATACATATATATGGGGAGGTACAAACTCCAACTCGGTTTTACAGTGAAAACTGCAGGAACTTCAAAACGGCACTAGGAAACAGACTGAGAAAGCAGAGTAAAAGTGTCTCCTGCAAACCGTTCCCTTGGTGCTAGATGAACGAAAGTCTCTGTACATGCTCAGTTCTGAGAGATAAAAGTGTGTGAAAGCCGTCCTTCACCTAGCTTGTTGGGAACACAAAGTTTCTTTTCAGTTGCAAACTCCATTCCATACATATATATGGGGAGGTACAAGTTCCAACTCGGTTTTACAGTGAAAATTGCAGGAACTTCAAACCGGCACTAGGAAACAGACTGAGAAAGCAGAGAAAAAGTGTCTGCTGCAACCCGTTCACTTGGTGCTAGATGAACGAACGTCTCTCCACTTGCTCAGTTCTGAGAGATAAGTGTGTGTGAAAGCCGTCCTTCACCTAGCTTGTTGGGAACACAAAGTTTCTTTTCAGTTGCAAACTCCATTCCATACATATATATGGGGATGTACAAGCTCCAACTCGGTTTTACAGTGAAAACTGCTTGAACTTCAAACCGGCACTAGGAAACAGACTGAGAAAGCAGAGAAAAAGTGTCTCCTGCAACCCGTTCCCTTGCTGTTAGATGAACGAACGTCTCTCCACTTGCTCAGTACTGAGAGATAAGTGTGTGTGAAAGCCGTCTTCACCTAGCTTGTTGGGAACACAAAGTTTCTTTGCAGTTGCAAACTCCATTCCATACATATATATGGGGAGGTACTAGCTCCAACTCGGTTTTACAGTGAAAACTGAAGGAACATCAAACCGGCACAAGGAAACAGACTGAGAAAGCAGAGTAAAAGTGTCTCCTGCAACCCGTTCCCTTGGTGCTAGATGAACGAACGTCTCTGTACATGCTCAGTTCTGAGAGATAAGTGTGTGTGAAAGCCGTCCTTCACCTAGCTTGTTGGGAACACAAAGTTTCTTTTCAGTTGCAAACTCCATTCCATACATATATAAGGGGAGGTACAAGCTCCAAATCGGTTTTACAGTGTAAACTGCAGGAACTTCAAACCGGCACTAGGAAACAGACTGAGAAAGCAGAGAAAAAGTGTCTCCTGTATCCCGTTCCCTTGGTGCTAGATGAACGAACGTCTCTCCACTTGCTCAGTTCTGAGGGATAATTGTGTGTGAAAGCCGTACTTCACTTAGCTTGTTTGGAACACAAAGTTTCTTTTCAGTTGCAAACTCCATTCCATACATATATATGGGGAGGTACTAGCTCCAACTCGGTTTTACAGTGAAAACTGCTGGAACTTCAAACCGGCACTAGGAAACAGACTGAGAAAGCAGAGAAAAAGTGTCTCCTGCAACCCGTTCCCTTGGTGCTAGATGAACGAACGTCTCTCCACTTGCTCAGTTCTGAGAGATAAGTGTGTGTGAAAGCCGTCCTTCACCTAGCTTGTTGGAAACACAAAGTTTCTTTTCTGTTGCAAACTCCATTCCATACATATATATGGGGAGGTACCAGCTCCAACTCGGTTTTACAGTGAAAACTGCTGGAACTTCAAACCGGCACTAGGAAACAGTCTGAGAAAGCAGAGAAATAGTGTCTCCTGCAACCCGTTCCCTTGCTGCTAGATGAACGAACGTCTCTCCACTTGCTCAGTTCTGAGAGATAACTGTGTGTGAAAGCCGTACTTCACCTAGCTTGTTGGGAACACAAAGTTTCTTTTCAGTTGCAAACACCGTTCCATAAATATATATGTGGAGGTACAATCTCCAACACGGTTTTACAGTGAAAACTGCAGGAACTTCAAACCGGCACTAGGAAACAGACTGAGAAAGCAGAGAAAAAGTGTCTCTAGCAAACTGTTCCCTTGGTGCTAGATGAACGAAAGTCTCTCCACTTCCTCATTTCTGAGAGATAAGTGTGTGTGAAAGCCGTCCTTCAGCTAGCTTGTTTGGAACACAAAGTTTCTTTTCAGTTGCAAACTCCATTCCATACATATATATGGGGATGTACAAGCTCCAACTCGGTTTTACAGTGAAAACTGCTTGAACTTCAAACCGGCACTAGGAAACAGACTGAGAAAGCAGAGTAAAAGTGTCTCCTGCAACCCGTTACCTTGGTGCTACACGAACGAACGTCTCTGTACATGCTCAGTTCTGAGAGATATGTGTGTGTGAAAGCCGTCCTTCAACTAGCTTGTTGGGAACACAAAGTTTCTTTTCAGTTGCAAACTCCAATCCATGCATATATATGGGGAGGTACTAGCTCCAACTCGGTTTGACAGTGAAAACTGCAGGAACTTCAAAACGGCACTAGGAAACAGACTGAGAAACCAGAGTAAATTTTCTCCTGCAACTCGTTCCCTTGGTGCTAGATGAACGAACGTCTCTCCACTTGCTCAGTTCTGAAAGATAAGTGTGTGTGAAAGCCGTACTTCACCTAGCTTGTTGGGAACACAAAGTTTCTTTTCAGTTGCAAACTCCATTCCATACATATATATGGGGAGGTACAAGCTCCAACTCGGTTTTACAGTGAAAACTGCAGGAACTTCAAAACGGCACTAGGAAACAGACTGAGAAAGCAGAGTAAAAGTGTCTCCTGCAAACCGTTCCCTTGGTGCTAGATGAACGAACGTCT
Organism: Camelus dromedarius; assembly: GCF_036321535.1. NCBI lineage: Eukaryota > Metazoa > Chordata > Mammalia > Artiodactyla > Camelidae > Camelus > Camelus dromedarius. The sequence goes on along the minus strand of NC_087458.1, from coordinate 33,122,010 downwards.
CTGTACATGCTCAGTTCTGAGAGATAAAAGTGTGTGAAAGCCGTCCTTCACCTAGCTTGTTGGGAACACAAAGTTTCTTTTCAGTTGCAAACTCCATTCCATACATATATATGGGGAGGTACAAGCTCCAACTCGGTTTTACAGTGAAAACTGCAGGAACTTCAAACCGGCACTAGGAAACAGACTGAGAAAGCAGAGAAAAAGTGTCTCCTGCAACCCGTTCACTTGGTGCTAGGTGAACGAACGTCTCTCCACTTGCTCAGTTCTGAGAGATAAGTGTGTGTGAAAGCCGTCCTTCACCTAGCTTGTTGGGAACACAAAGTTTCTTTTCAGTTGCAAACTCCATTCCATACATATATATGGGGATGTACAAGCTCCAACTCGGTTTTACAGTGAAAACTGCTTGAACTTCAAACCGGCACTAGGAAACAGACTGAGAAAGCAGAGAAAAAGTGTCTCCTGCAACCCGTTCCCTTGCTGTTAGATGAACGAACGTCTCTCCACTTGCTCAGTACTGAGAGATAAGTGTGTGTGAAAGCCGTCTTCACCTAGCTTGTTGGGAACACAAAGTTTCTTTGCAGTTGCAAACTCCATTCCATACATATATATGGGGAGGTACTAGCTCCAACTCGGTTTTACAGTGAAAACTGAAGGAACATCAAACCGGCACAAGGAAACAGACTGAGAAAGCAGAGTAAAAGTGTCTCCTGCAACCCGTTCCCTTGGTGCTAGATGAACGAACGTCTCTGTACATGCTCAGTTCTGAGAGGTAAGTGTGTGTGAAAGCCGTCCTTCACCTAGCTTGTTGGGAACACAAAGTTTCTTTTCAGTTGCAAACTCCATTCCATACATATATAAGTGGAGGTACAAGCTCCAAATCGGTTTTACAGTGTAAACTGCAGGAACTTCAAACCGGCACTAGGAAACAGACTGAGAAAGCAGAGAAAAAGTGTCTCCTGTATCCCGTTCCCTTGGTGCTAGATGAACGAACGTCTCTCCACTTGCTCAGTTCTGAGGGATAATTGTGTGTGAAAGCCGTACTTCACTTAGCTTGTTTGGAACACAAAGTTTCTTTTCAGTTGCAAACTCCAATCCATGCATATATATGGGGAGGTACTAGCTCCAACTCGGTTTGACAGTGAAAACTGAAGGAACATCAAACCGGCACTAGGAAACAGACTGAGAAAGCAGACAAAAGTGTCTCCTACAACCCGTTCCCTTGGTGCCAGATGAACGAACGTCTCTCCACTTGCTCAGTTCTTAGAGATAAGTGTGTGTGTAAGCCGTCCTTCACCTAGATTGTTGGGAACACAAAGTCTCTTTTCAGTTGCAAACTCCATTCCATACATATATATGGGGAGGTACAAGCTACAACTCGGTTTTACAGTGAAAACTGCAGGAACTTCAAACCGGCACTAGGAAACAGACTGAGAAAGCAGAGAAAAAGTGTCTCCTGCAACCCGTTAACTTGGTGCTAGATGAACGAACGTCTCTCCACTTGCTCAGTTCTGAGAGATAATTGTGTGTGTAAGCCGTCCTTCACCTAGCTAGTTGGGAACACAAAGTTTCTTTTCAGTTGCAAACACCGTTCCATACATATATATGGGGAGGTACAAGCTCCAACTCGGTTTTACAGTGAGAACTGCAGGAACTTCAAACCGGCACTAGGAAACAGACTGAGAAAGCAGAGTAAAAGTGTCTCCTGCAACCCGTTCCATTGGTGCTAGACGAACGAACGTCTCTGTACATGCTCAGTTCTGAGAGATATGTGTGTGTGAAAGCCGTCCTTCAACTAGCTTGTTGGGAACACAAAGTTTCTTTTCAGTTGCAATCTCCAATCCATGCATATATATGGGGAGGTACTAGCTCCAACTCGGTTTGATAGTGAAAACTGCAGGAACTTCAAACCGGCACTAGGAAACAGACTGAGAAACCAGAGTAAATTTTCTCCTGCAACTCGTTCCCTTGGTGCTAGATGAACGAACGTCTCTCCACTTGCTCAGTTCTGAGAGATAAGTGTGTGTGAAAGCCGTCTTCACCTAGCTTGTTGGGAACACAAAGTTTCTTTTCAGTTGCAAACACCGTTCCATACATATATATGGGGAGGTACAAACTCCAAATCGGTTTTACAGTGAAAACTGCAGGAACTTCAAACCGGCACTAGGAAACAGACTGAGAAAGCAGAGAAAAAGTGTCTCCTGCAACCCGTTCCCTTGGTGCTAGATGAACGAACGTCTCTCCACTTGTTCAGTTCTGAGAGATAATTGTGTGTGTAAGCCGTCCTTCACCTAGCTTGTTGGGAACACAAAGTTTCTTTTCAGTTGCAAACACGGTTCCATACATATATATGGGGAGGTACAAGCTCCAACTCGGTTTTACAGTGAAAACTGCAGGAACTTCAAACCGGCACTAGGAAACAGACTGAGAAAGCGGAGTAAAAGTGTCTCCTACAAACCGTTCCCTTTGTGCTAGATGAACGAACGTCTCTGTACATGCTCAGTTCTGAGAGATAAGTGTGTGTGAATGCCGTCCTTCACCTAGCTTGTTGGGAACACAAAGTTTCTTTTCAGTTGCAAACTCCATTCCATACATATATATGGGGAGGTACAAGCTCCAACTCGGTTTTACAGTGAAAACTGCAGGAACTTCAAACCGGCACTAGGAAACAGTCTGAGAAAGCAGAGAAAAAGTGTCTCATGCAACCCGTTCCCTTGGTGCTAGATGAACGAACGTCTCTCCACTTGCTCAGTTCTGAGAGATATGTGTGTGTGATAGCCGTCTTCACCTAGCTTGTAGGGAACACAAAGTTTCTTTTCAGTTCCAAACTCCATTCCATACATATATATGGGGAGGTACAAGCTCCAACTCGATTTTAAAGTGAAAACTGCAGGAACTTCAAACCAGCACTAGGAAACAGACTGAGAAAGCAGAGTAAAAGTGCCTCCTTCAAACCGTTCCCTTGGTGCTAGATGAACGAACGTCTCTGTACATGCTCAGTTCTGAGAGATAAGTGTGTGTGAAAGCCGTCCTTCACCTAGCTTGTTGGGAACACAAAGTTTCTTTTCAGTTGCAAAGTCCATTCCATACATATATATGGGGGGGTACTAGCTCCAACTCGGTTTTACAGTGAAAACTGCAGGAACTTCAAACCGGCACTAGGAAACAGACTGAGAAAGCAGAGAAAAAGTGTCTCCTACAACCCGTTCCCTTGGTGCTAGATGAAACAACGTCTCTGTACTTGCTCAGTTCTGAGAGATAAGTGTGTGTGAAAGCCGTCCTTCACCTAGCTTGTTGGGAACACAAAGTTTCTTTTCAGTTGCAAACTCCATTCCATACATATATATGGGGAGCTACAAGCTCCAAATCGGTTTTACAATGAAAACTGCAGGAACTTCAAACCGGCACTACGAAACAGACTGAGAAATCAGAGAAATAGTTTCTCCTGCAACCCGTTCCCTTGGTGCTAGATGAACGAAAGTCTCTCCACTTGCTCAGTTCTGAGAGATAAGTGTTAGTGAAAGCCGTCCTTCACCTAGCTTGTTGGGAACACAAAGTTTCTTTTCTGTTGCAAACTCCATTCCATACATATATATGGGGAGGTACTAGCTTCAACTCGGTTTTACAGTGAAAACTGCAGGAACTTCAAACCGGCACTAGGAAACAGACTGAGAAAGCAAAGAAATAGTGTCTCCTGCAACCCGTTCCCTTGGTGCTAGATGAACGAAAGTCTCTCCACTTGCTCAGTTCTGAGAGATAAGTGTGAGTGAAAGCCGTCCTTCACCTAGCTTGTTGGGAACACAAAGTTTCTTTTCTGTTGCAAACTCCATTCCATACATATATATGGGGAGGTACTAGCTCCAACTCGGTTTTACAGTGAAAACTGCAGGAACTTCAAACCGGCACTAGGAAACAGACTGAGAAAGCAGAGTAAAAGTGTCTCCTGCAACCCGTTCCATTGGTGCTAGATGAACGAACGTCTCTCCACTTGCTCAGTTCTGAGAGATAAGTGTGTGTGAAAGCCGTCTTCACCTAGCTTGTTGGGAACAAAAAGTTTCTTTTCAGTTGCAAACTCCATTCCCTACATATATATGTGGAGGTACTAGCTCCAACTCGGTTTTACAGTGAAAACTGCAGGAACTTCAAACCGGCACTAGGAAACAGACTGAGAAAGCAGAGTAAAAGTGTCTCCTGCAACACGTTCCCTTGGTGCTAGATGAACGAACGTCTCTGTACCTGCTCAGTTCTGAGAGATAAGTGTGTGTGAAAGCCTTCCTTCAACTAGCTTGTTGGGAACACAAAGTTTCTTTTCAGTTGCAAACACCGTTCCATACATATATATGGGGAGGTACAAACTCCAAATCGGTTTTACAGTGAAAACTGCAGGAACTTCAAACCGGCACTAGGAAACAGACTGAGAAAGCAGAGAAAAAGTGTCTCCTGCAACCCGTTCCCTTGGTGCTAGATGAACGAACGTCTCTCCACTTGTTCAGTTCTGAGAGATAATTGTGTGTGTAAGCCGTCCTTCACCTAGCTTGTTGGGAACACAAAGTTTCTTTTCAGTTGCAAACACGGTTCCATACATATATATGGGGAGGTACAAGCTCCAACTCGGTTTTACAGTGAAAACTGCAGGAACTTCAAACCGGCACTAGGAAACAGACTGAGAAAGCGGAGTAAAAGTGTCTCCTACAAACCGTTCCCTTTGTGCTAGATGAACTAACGTCTCTGTACATGCTCAGTTCTGAGAGATAAGTGTGTGTGAATGCCGTCCTTCACCTAGCTTGTTGGGAACACAAAGTTTCTTTTCAGTTGCAAACTCCATTCCATACATATATATGGGGAGGTACAAGCTCCAACTCGGTTTTACAGTGAAAACTGCAGGAACTTCAAACCGGCACTAGGAAACAGTCTGAGAAAGCAGAGAAATGTGTCTCATGCAACCCGTTCCCTTGGTGCTAGATGAACGAACGTCTCTCCACTTGCTCAGTTCTGAGAGATATGTGTGTGTGATAGCCGTCTTCACCTAGCTTGTAGGGAACACAAAGTTTCTTTTCAGTTCCAAACTCCATTCCATACATATATATGGGGAGGTACAAGCTCCAACTCGATTTTAAAGTGAAAACTGCAGGAACTTCAAACCAGCACTAGGAAACAGACTGAGAAAGCAGAGTAAAAGTGCCTCCTTCAAACCGTTCCCTTGGTGCTAGATGAACGAACGTCTCTGTACATGCTCAGTTCTGAGAGATAAGTGTGTGTGAAAGCCGTCCTTCACCTAGCTTGTTGGGAACACAAAGTTTCTTTTCAGTTGCAAAGTCCATTCCATACATATATATGGGGGGGTACTAGCTCCAACTCGGTTTTACAGTGAAAACTGCAGGAACTTCAAACCGGCACTAGGAAACAGACTGAGAAAGCAGAGAAAAAGTGTCTCCTACAACCCGTTCCCTTGGTGCTAGATGAAACAACGTCTCTGTACTTGCTCAGTTCTGAGAGATAAGTGTGTGTGAAAGCCGTCCTTCACCTAGCTTGTTGGGAACACAAAGTTTCTTTTCAGTTGCAAACTCCATTCCATACATATATATGGGGAGCTACAAGCTCCAAATCGGTTTTACAATGAAAACTGCAGGAACTTCAAACCGGCACTACGAAACAGACTGAGAAATCAGAGAAATAGTTTCTCCTGCAACCCGTTCCCTTGGTGCTAGATGAACGAAAGTCTCTCCACTTGCTCAGTTCTGAGAGATAAGTGTTAGTGAAAGCCGTCCTTCACCTAGCTTGTTGGGAACACAAAGTTTCTTTTCTGTTGCAAACTCCATTCCATACATATATATGGGGAGGTACTAGCTTCAACTCGGTTTTACAGTGAAAACTGCAGGAACTTCAAACCGGCACTACGAAACAGACTGAGAAAGCAAAGAAATAGTGTCTCCTGCAACCCGTTCCCTTGGTGCTAGATGAACGAAAGTCTCTCCACTTGCTCAGTTCTGAGAGATAAGTGTGAGTGAAAGCCGTCCTTCACCTAGCTTGTTGGGAACACAAAGTTTCTTTTCTGTTGCAAACTCCATTCCATACATATATATGGGGAGGTACAAGCTCCAACTCGGTTTTACAGTGAAAACTGCAGGAACTTCAAACCGGCACTAGGAAACAGACTGAGAAAGCAGAGAAAAAGTATCTCCTGCAACCCGTTCCCTTGGTGCTAGATGAACGAACGTCTCTGTACATGCTCAGTTCTGAGAGATAAGTGTGTGTGAAAGCCGTCCTTCAACTAGCTTGTTGGGAACACAAAGTTTCTTTTCAGTTGCAAACACCGTTCCATACATATATATGGGAAGGTACAAGCTCCAAATCGGTTTTACAGTGAAAACTGCAGGAACTTCAAACCGGCACTAGGAAACAGACTGAGAAAGCAGAGAAAAAGTGTCTCCTGCAACCCGTTCCTTGGTGCTAGATGAACGAACGTCTCTCCACTTGCTCAGTTCTGAGAGGTAATTGTGTGTGTAAGCCGTCCTTCAACTAGCTTGTTGGGAACACAAAGTTTCTTTTCAGTTGCAAACACCGTTCCATACATATATATGGGGAGGTACAAGCTCCAACTCGGTTTTACAGTGAAAACTGCAGGAACTTCAAACCGGCACTAGGAAACAGACTGAGAAAGCAGAGAAAAAGTGTCTCCTGCAAACCGTTCCCTTTGTGCTAGATGAACGAACGTCTCGCCACTTGCTCAGTTCTGAGAGATAAGTGTGTGTGAAAGCCGTCCTTCAACTAGCTTGTTGGGAACACAAAGTTTCTTTTCAGTTGCAAAGTCCATTCCATACATATATGTGGGGAGGTACTAGCTCCAACTCGGTTTTACAGTGAAAACTGCAGGAACTTCAAACCGGCACTAGGAAACAGACTGAGAAAGCAGAGTAAAAGTGTCTCCTACAACCCGTTCCCTTGGTGCTAGATGAAACAACGTCTCTGTACTTGCTCAGTTCTGAGAGATAATTGTGTGTGAAAGCCGTCCTTCACCTAGCTTGTTGGGAACACAAAGTTTCTTTTCAGTTGCAAACTCCATTCCATACATATATAAGGGGAGGTACTAGCTCCAACTCGGTTTTACAGTGAAAACTGCAGGAACTTCAAACCGGCACTAGGAAACAGACTGAGAAAGCAGAGTAAAAGTGTCTCCTTCAACCCGTTCCCTTGGTGCTAGATGAACGAACGTCTCTGTACATGCTCAGTTCTGAGAGATAAGTGTGTGTGAAAGCCGTCCTTCAACTAGCTTGTTGGGAACACAAAGTTTCTTTTCAGTTGCAAACACCGTTCCATACATATATATGGGGAAGTACAAGCTCCAAATCGGTTTTACAGTGAAAACTGCAGGAACTTCAAACCGGCACTAGGAAACAGACTGAGAAAGCAGAGAAAAAGTGTCTCCTGCAACCCGTTCCCTTGGTGCTAGATGAACGAACGTCTCTCCACTTGCTCAGTTCTGAGAGATAATTGTGTGTGTAAGCCGTCCTTCACCTAGCTTGTTGGGAACACAAAGTTTCTTTTCAGTTGCAAACACCGTTCCATACATATATATGGGGAGGTACAAGCTCCAACTCGGTTTTACAGTGAAAACTGCAGGAACTTCAAACCGGCACTAGGAAACAGACTGAGAAAGCAGAGAAAAAGTGTCTCCTGCAAACCGTTCCCTTGGTGCTAAATGAACGAACGTCTCGCCACTTGCTAAGTTCTGAGAGATAAGTGTGTGTGAAAGCCGTCCTTCAACTAGCTTGTTGGGAACACAAAGTTTCTTTTCAGTTGCAAAGTCCATTCCATACATATATATGGGGAGGTACTAGCTCCAACTCGGTTTTACAGTGAAAACTGCACGAACTTCAAACCGGCACTAGGAAACAGACTGAGAAAGCAGAGTAAAAGTGTCTCCTACAACCCGTTCCCTTTGTGCTAGATGAAACAACGTCTCTGTACTTGCTCAGTTCTGAGAGATAAGTGTGTGTGAAAGCCGTCCTTCACCTAGCTTGTTGGGAACACAAAGTTTCTTTTCAGTTGCAAACTCCATTCCATACATATATATGGGGAGGTACAAGCTCCAACTCGGTTTTACAATGAAAACTGCAGGAACTTCAAACCGGCACTACGAAACAGACTGAGAAATCAGAGAAATAGTGTCTCCTGCAACCCGTTCCCTTGGTGCTAGATGAACGAAAGTCTCTCCACTTGCTCAGTTCTGAGAGATAATTGTGAGTGAAAGCCGTCCTACACCTAGCTTGTTGGGAACACAAAGTTTCTTTTCTGTTGCAAACTCCAATCCATACATATATATGGGGAGGTACTAGCTCCAACTCGGTTTTACAGTGAAAACTGCAGGAACTTCAAACCGGCACTAGGAAACAGACTGAGAAAGCAGAGTAAAAGTGTCTCCTGCAACCCGTTCCCTTGGTGCTAGATGAACGAACGTCTCTCCACTTGCTCAGTTCTGAGAGATAAGTGTGTGTGAAAGCCGTCCTTCACCTAGCTTGTTGGGAACACAAAGTTTCTTTTCAGTTGCAAACTCCATTCCATACATATATATGGGGAGGTACAAGCTCCAACTCGGTTTTACAATGAAAACTGCAGGAACTTCAAACCGGCACTAGGAAACAGACTGAGAAAGCAGAGTAAAAGTGTCTCCTACAACCCGTTCCCTTGGTGCTAGATGAAACAACGTCTCTGTACTTGCTCAGTTCTGAGAGATAATTGTGTGTGAAAGCCGTCCTTCACCTAGCTTGTTGGGAACACAAAGTTTCTTTTCAGTTGCAAACTCCATTCCATACATATATAAGGGGAGGTACTAGCTCCAACTCGGTTTTACAGTGAAAACTGCAGGAACTTCAAACCGGCACTAGGAAACAGACTGAGAAAGCAGAGTAAAAGTGTCTCCTTCAACCCGTTCCCTTGGTGCTAGATGAACGAACGTCTCTGTACATGCTCAGTTCTGAGAGATAAGTGTGTGTGAAAGCCGTCCTTCAACTAGCTTGTTGGGAACACAAAGTTTCTTTTCAGTTGCAAACACCGTTCCATACATATATATGGGGAAGTACAAGCTCCAAATCGGTTTTACAGTGAAAACTGCAGGAACTTCAAACCGGCACTAGGAAACAGACTGAGAAAGCAGAGAAAAAGTGTCTCCTGCAACCCGTTCCCTTGGTGCTAGATGAACGAACGTCTCTCCACTTGCTCAGTTCTGAGAGATAATTGTGTGTGTAAGCCGTCCTTCACCTAGCTTGTTGGGAACACAAAGTTTCTTTTCAGTTGCAAACACCGTTCCATACATATATATGGGGAGGTACAAGCTCCAACTCGGTTTTACAGTGAAAACTGCAGGAACTTCAAACCGGCACTAGGAAACAGACTGAGAAAGCAGAGAAAAAGTGTCTCCTGCAAACCGTTCCCTTGGTGCTAAATGAACGAACGTCTCGCCACTTGCTAAGTTCTGAGAGATAAGTGTGTGTGAAAGCCGTCCTTCAACTAGCTTGTTGGGAACACAAAGTTTCTTTTCAGTTGCAAAGTCCATTCCATACATATATATGGGGAGGTACTAGCTCCAACTCGGTTTTACAGTGAAAACTGCACGAACTTCAAACCGGCACTAGGAAACAGACTGAGAAAGCAGAGTAAAAGTGTCTCCTACAACCCGTTCCCTTTGTGCTAGATGAAACAACGTCTCTGTACTTGCTCAGTTCTGAGAGATAAGTGTGTGTGAAAGCCGTCCTTCACCTAGCTTGTTGGGAACACAAAGTTTCTTTTCAGTTGCAAACTCCATTCCATACATATATATGGGGAGGTACAAGCTCCAACTCGGTTTTACAATGAAAACTGCAGGAACTTCAAACCGGCACTACGAAACAGACTGAGAAATCAGAGAAATAGTGTCTCCTGCAACCCGTTCCCTTGGTGCTAGATGAACGAAAGTCTCTCCACTTGCTCAGTTCTGAGAGATAATTGTGAGTGAAAGCCGTCCTACACCTAGCTTGTTGGGAACACAAAGTTTCTTTTCTGTTGCAAACTCCAATCCATACATATATATGGGGAGGTACTAGCTCCAACTCGGTTTTACAGTGAAAACTGCAGGAACTTCAAACCGGCACTAGGAAACAGACTGAGAAAGCAGAGAAAAAGTGTCTCCTGCAACCCGTTCCCTTGGTGCTAGATGAACGAACGTCTCTCCACTTGCTCAGTTCTGAGAGATAAGTGTGTGTGAAAGCCGTCCTTCACCTAGCTTGTTGGGAACACAAAGTTTCTTTTCAGTTGCAAACTCCATTCCATACATATATATGGGGAGGTACAAGCTCCAACTCGGTTTTACAATGAAAACTGCAGGAACTTCAAACCGGCACTACGAAACAGACTGAGAAATCAGAGAAATAGTGTCTCCTGCAACCCGTTCCCTTGGTGCTAGATGAACGAAAGTCTCTCCACTTGCTCAGTTCTGAGAGATAATTGTGAGTGAAAGCCGTCCTTCACCTAGCTTGTTGGGAACACAAAGTTTCTTTTCTGTTGCAAACTCCAATCCATACATATATATGGGGAGGTACTAGCTCCAACTCGGTTTTACAGTGAAAACTGCAGGAACTTCAAACCGGCACTAGGAAACAGACTGAGAAAGCAGAGAAAAAGTGTCTCCTGCAACCCGTTCCCTTGGTGCTAGATGAACGAACGTCTCTCCACTTGCTCAGTTCTGAGAGATAAGTGTGTGTAAAAGCCGTCTTCACCTAGCTTGTTGGGAACACAAAGTTTCTTTTCAGTTGCAAACTCCATTCCATACATATATATGGGGAGGTTCTATCTCCAACTCGGTTTTACAGTGAAAACTGCAGGAACTTCAAACCGGCACTAGGAAACAGACTGAGAAAGCAGAGTAAAAGTGTCTCCTGCAACCCGTTCCCTTGGTGCTAGATGAACGAACGTCTCTCCACTTGCTCAGTTCTGAGAGATAAGTGAGTGTGAAAGCCGTCCTTCACCTAGCTTGTTGGGAACACAAAGTTTTTTTTCAGTTGCAAACACCGTTCCATACATATATATGGGGAGGTACAAGCTCAAACTCGGTTTTACAGTGAAAACTGAAGGAACTTCAAACCGGCACTAGGAAACAGACTGAGAAAGCAGAGAAAAAGTTTCTCCTGCAACCCGTTCACTTGGTGCTAGATGAACGAACGTCTCTCCACTTGCTCAGTTCTGAGAGATAAGTGTGTGTGAAAGCCGTCCTTCACCTAGCTTGTTGGGAACATAAAGTTTCTTTTCAGTTGCAAACACCGTTCCATACATATATATGGGGAGGTACAAGCTCCAACTCGGTTTTACAGTGAAAACTGCAGGAACTTCAAACCGGCACTAGGAAACAGACTGAGAAAGCAGAGTAAAAGTGTCTCCTTCAAACCGTTCCCTTGGTGCTAGACGAACGAACGTCTCTGTACATGCTCAGTTCTGAGAGATAAGTGTGTGTGAAAGCCGTCCTTCACCTAGCTTGTTAGGAACACAAAGTTTCTTTTCAGTTGCAAACTCCATTCCATACATATATATGGGGAGGTACAAGCTCCAACTCGGTTTTAAAGTGATAACTGCAGGAACTTCAAACCGGCACTAGGAAAAACACTTAGAAACCAGAGTAAAGTTTCTCCTGCAACTCGTTCCTTTGGTGCTAGATGAACGAACGTCTCTCCACTTGCTCAGTTCTGAGAGATATGTGTGTGTGAAAGCCGTCCTTCAATTAGCTTGTTGGGAACACAAAGTTTCTTTTCAGTTGCAAACTCCATTCCATACATATATATGGGGATGTACAAGCTCCAACTCGGTTTTACAGTGAAAACTGCAGGAACTTCAAACCGGCACTAGGAAACAGACTGAGAAAGCAGAGTAAAAGTGTCTCCTGCAACCCGTTCCTTGGTGCTAGATGAACGAACGTCTCTGTACATGCTCAGTTCTGAGAGATAAGTGTGTGTGAAAGCCGTCCTTCACCTAGCTTGTTGGGAACGCAAAGTTTCTTTTAAGTTTCAAACCCCAATCCATGCATATATATGGGGAGGTACTAGCTCCAACTCGGTTTGACAGTGAAAACTGCAGGAACTTCAAACCGGCACTAGGAAACAGACTGAGAAACCAGAGTAAAGTTTCTCCTGCAACTCGTTCCCTTGGTGCTAGATGAACGAACGTCTCTCCACTTGCTCAGTTCTGAGAGATAAGTGAGTGTGAAAGCCGTCCTTCACCTAGCTTGTTGGGAACACAAAGTTTCTTTTCAGTTGCAAACACCGTTCCATACATATATATGGGGAGGTACAAGCTCCAACTCGGTTTTACAGTGAAAACTGCAGGAACTTCAAACCGGCACTAGGAAACAGACTGAGAAAGCAGAGAAAAAGTTTCTCCTGCAACCCGTTCACTTGGTGCTAGATGAACGAACGTCTCTCCACTTGCTCAGTTCTGAGAGATAAGTGTGTGTGAAAGCCGTCCTTCACCTAGCTTGTTGGGAACACAAAGTTTCTTTTCAGTTGCAAACACCGTTCCATACATATATATGGGGAGGTACAAGCTCCAACTCGGTTTTACAGTGAAAACTGCAGGAACTTCAAACCGGCACTAGGAAACAGACTGAGAAAGCAGAGAAAAAGTGTCTCCTGCAAACCGTTCCCTTGGTGCTAGATGAACGAACGTCTCGCCACTTGCTCAGTTCTGAGAGATAAGTGTGTGTGAAAGCCGTCCTTCACCTAGCTTGTTGGGAACACAAAGTTTCTTTTCAGTTGCAAACTCCATTCCATACATATATATGGGGAGGTACTATCTCCAACTCGGTTTTACAGTGAAAACTGAAGGAACTTCAAACCGGCACTAGGAAACAGACTGAGAAAGCAGAGTAAAAGTGTCTCCTGCAACCCGTTCCCTTGGTGCTAGATGAACGAACGTCTCTCCACTTGCTCAGTTCTGAGAGATAAGTGAGTGTGAAAGCCGTCCTTCACCTAGCTTGTTGGGAACACAAAGTTTTTTTTCAGTTGCAAACACCGTTCCATACATATATATGGGGAGGTACAAGCTCAAACTCGGTTTTACAGTGAAAACTGAAGGAACTTCAAACCGGCACTAGGAAACAGACTGAGAAAGCAGAGAAAAAGTTTCTCCTGCAACCCGTTCACTTGGTGCTAGATGAACGAACGTCTCTCCACTTGCTCAGTTCTGAGAGATAAGTGTGTGTGAAAGCCGTCCTTCACCTAGCTTGTTGGGAACATAAAGTTTCTTTTCAGTTGCAAACACCGTTCCATACATATATATGGGGAGGTACAAGCTCCAACTCGGTTTTACAGTGAAAACTGCAGGAACTTCAAACCGGCACTAGGAAACAGACTGAGAAAGCAGAGTAAAAGTGTCTCCTTCAAACCGTTCCCTTGGTGCTAGACGAACGAACGTCTCTGTACATGCTCAGTTCTGAGAGATAAGTGTGTGTGAAAGCCGTCCTTCACCTAGCTTGTTAGGAACACAAAGTTTCTTTTCAGTTGCAAACTCCATTCCATACATATATATGGGGAGGTACAAGCTCCAACTCGGTTTTAAAGTGATAACTGCAGGAACTTCAAACCGGCACTAGGAAAAACACTGAGAAACCAGAGTAAAGTTTCTCCTGCAACTCGTTCCTTTGGTGCTAGATGAACGAACGTCTCTCCACTTGCTCAGTTCTGAGAGATATGTGTGTGTGAAAGCCGTCCTTCAATTAGCTTGTTGGGAACACAAAGTTTCTTTTCAGTTGCAAACTCCATTCCATACATATATATGGGGAGGTACAAGCTCCAACTCGGTTTTACAGTGAAAACTGCAGGAACTTCAAACCGGCACTAGGAAACAGACTGAGAAAGCAGAGTAAAAGTGTCTCCTGCAACCCGTTCCTTGGTGCTAGATGAACGAACGTCTCTGTACATGCTCAGTTCTGAGAGATAAGTGTGTGTGAAAGCCGTCCTTCACATAGCTTGTTGGGAACGCAAAGTTTCTTTTAAGTTTCAAACCCCAATCCATGCATATATATGGGGAGGTACTAGCTCCAACTCGGTTTGACAGTGAAAACAGCAGGAACTTCAAACCGGCACTACGAAACAGATTGAGAAAGCATAGAAATATTGTCTCCTGCCACCCGTTCCCTTGGTGCTAGATGAACGAACGTCTCTCCACTTGCTCAGTTCTGAGAGATAAGTGAGTGTGAAAGCCGTCCTTCACCTAGCTTGTTGGGAACACAAAGTTTCTTTTCAGTTGCAAACACCGTTCCATACATATATATGGGGAGGTACAAGCTCCAACTCGGTTTTACAGTGAAAACTGCAGGAACTTCAAACCGGCACTAGGAAACAGACTGAGAAAGCAGAGAAAAAGTTTCTCCTGCAACCCGTTCACTTGGTGCTAGATGAACGAACGTCTCTCCACTTGCTCAGTTCTGAGAGATAAGTGTGTGTGAAAGCCGTCCTTCACCTAGCTTGTTGGGAACACAAAGTTTCTTTTCAGTTGCAAACACCGTTCCATACATATATATGGGGAGGTACTAGCTCCAACTCGGTTTTACAGTGAAAACTGCAGGAACTTCAAACCGGCACTAGGAAACAGACTGAGAAAGCAGAGAAAAAGTGTCTCCTGCAAACCGTTCCCTTGGTGCTAGATGAACGAACGTCTCGCCACTTGCTCAGTTCTGAGAGATAAGTGTGTGTGAAAGCCGTCCTTCACCTAGCTTGTTGGGAACATAAAGTTTCTTTTCAGTTGCAAACACCGTTCCATACATATATATGGGGAGGTACAAGCTCCAACTCGGTTTTACAGTGAAAACTGCAGGAACTTCAAACCGGCACTAGGAAACAGACTGAGAAAGCAGAGTAAAAGTGTCTCCTTCAAACCGTTCCCTTGGTGCTAGACGAACGAACGTCTCTGTACATGCTCAGTTCTGAGAGATAAGTGTGTGTGAAAGCCGTCCTTCACCTAGCTTGTTAGGAACACAAAGTTTCTTTTCAGTTGCAAACTCCATTCCATACATATATATGGGGAGGTACAAGCTCCAACTCGGTTTTAAAGTGATAACTGCAGGAACTTCAAACCGGCACTAGGAAAAACACTTAGAAACCAGAGTAAAGTTTCTCCTGCAACTCGTTCCTTTGGTGCTAGATGAACGAACGTCTCTCCACTTGCTCAGTTCTGAGAGATATGTGTGTGTGAAAGCCGTCCTTCAATTAGCTTGTTGGGAACACAAAGTTTCTTTTCAGTTGCAAACTCCATTCCATACATATATATGGGGATGTACAAGCTCCAACTCGGTTTTACAGTGAAAACTGCAGGAACTTCAAACCGGCACTAGGAAACAGACTGAGAAAGCAGAGTAAAAGTGTCTCCTGCAACCCGTTCCTTGGTGCTAGATGAACGAACGTCTCTGTACATGCTCAGTTCTGAGAGATAAGTGTGTGTGAAAGCCGTCCTTCACCTAGCTTGTTGGGAACGCAAAGTTTCTTTTAAGTTTCAAACCCCAATCCATGCATATATATGGGGAGGTACTAGCTCCAACTCGGTTTGACAGTGAAAACTGCAGGAACTTCAAACCGGCACTAGGAAACAGACTGAGAAACCAGAGTAAAGTTTCTCCTGCAACTCGTTCCCTTGGTGCTAGATGAACGAACGTCTCTCCACTTGCTCAGTTCTGAGAGATAAGTGAGTGTGAAAGCCGTCCTTCACCTAGCTTGTTGGGAACACAAAGTTTCTTTTCAGTTGCAAACACCGTTCCATACATATATATGGGGAGGTACAAGCTCCAACTCGGTTTTACAGTGAAAACTGCAGGAACTTCAAACCGGCACTAGGAAAAAGACTGAGAAAGCAGAGACAAAGTGTCTCCTGCTACCCGTTCCCTTGGTGCTAGATGAACGAACGTCTCTCCACTTGCTCAGTTCTGAGAGATAAGTGTGTGTGTAAGCCGTCCTTCACCTAGCTTGTTGGAAAAACAAAGTTTCTTTTCTGTTGCAAACTCCATTCCATACATATATATGGGGAGGTACCAGCTCCAACTCGGTTTTACAGTGAAAACTGCTGGAACTTCAAACCGGCACTAGGAAACAGACTCAGAAAGCAGAGAAATAGTGTCTCTAGCAAACTGTTCCCTTGGTGCTAGATGAACGAAAGTCTCTCCACTTCCTCATTTCTGAGAGATAAGTGTGTGTGAAAGCCGTCCTTCAGCTAGCTTGTTTGGAACACAAAGTTTCTTTTCAGTTGCAAACTCCAATCCATGCATATATATGGGGAGGTACTAGCTCCAACTCGGTTTTACAGTGAAAACTGCTTGAACTTCAAAACGGCACTAGGAAACAGACTGAGAAAGCAGAGAAAAAGTGTCTCCTGTATCCCGTTCCCTTGGTGCTAGATGAACGAACGTCTCTCCACTTGCTCAGTTCTGAGGGATAATTGTGTGTGAAAGCCGTACTTCACTTAGCTTGTTTGGAACACAAAGTTTCTTTTCAGTTGCAAACTCCATTCCATACATATATATGGGGAGGTACAAGCTCCAACTCGGTTTTACAGTGAAAACTGCTGGAACTTCAAACCGGCACTAGGAAACAGACTGAGAAAGCAGAGAAAAAGTGTCTCCTGCAACCCGTTCCCTTGGTGCTAGATGAACGAACGTCTCTCCACTTGCTCAGTTCTGAGAGATATGTGTGTGTGAAAGCCGTCTTCACCAAGCTTGTTGGGAACACAAAGTTTCTTTCCAGTTGCAAACTAAATTCCATAAATGTTTATGGGCAGGTTCTTGCTCCAACTCGGTTTGACAGTGAAAACTGCAGGAACTTCAAAACGGCACTAGGAAAAAGACTGAGAAAGCAGAGACAAAGTGTCTCCTGCTACCCGTTCCCTTGGTGCTAGATGAACGAACGTCTCTCCACTTGCTCAGTTCTGAGAGATAAGTGTGTGTGAAAGCCGTCCTTCACCTAGCTTGTTGGGAACACAAAGTTTCTTTTCAGTTGCAAACTCCATTCCATACATATATATGGGGAGGTACAAGCTCCAACTCGGTTTTACAGTGTAAACTGCAGGAACTTCAAACCGGCACTAGGAAACAGACTGAGAAAGCAGAGAAAAAGTGTCTCCTGTATCCCGTTCCCTTGGTGCTAGATGAACGAACGTCTCTCCACTTGCTCAGTTCTGAGGGATAATTGTGTGTGAAAGCCGTACTTCACTTAGCTTGTTTGGAACACAAAGATTCTTTTCAGTTGCAAACTCCATTCCATACATATATATGGGGAGGTACTAGCTCCAACTCGGTTTTACAGTGAAAACTGCTGGAACTTCAAACCGGCACTAGGAAACAGACTGAGAAAGCAGAGAAAAAGTGTCTCCTGCAACCCGTTCCCTTGGTGCTAGATGAACGAACGTCTCTCCACTTGCTCAGTTCTGAGAGATATGTGTGTGTGAAAGCCGTCTTCACCAAGCTTGTTGGGAACACAAAGTTTCTTTCCAGTTGCAAACTCCATTCCATAAATGTTTATGGGCAGGTTCTTGCTCCAACTCGGTTTGACAGTGAAAACTGCAGGAACTTCAAACCGGCACTAGGAAAAAGACTGAGAAAGCAGAGACAAAGTGTCTCCTGCTACCCGTTCCCTTGGTGCTAGATGAACGAACGTCTCTCCACTTGCTCAGTTCTGAGAGATAAGTGTGTGTGAAAGCCGTCCTTCACCTAGCTTGTTGGGAACACAAAGTTTCTTTTCAGTTGCAAACACCGTTCCATACATATATATGGGGAGGTACAAGCTCCAACTCTGTTTTACAGTGAGAACTGCAGGAACATCAAACCGGCACTAGGAAACAGACTGAGAAAGCAGAGTAAAAGTGTCTCCTGCAACCCGTTCCCTTGGTGCTAGACGAACGAACGTCTCAGTACATGCTCAGTTCTGAGAGATAAGTGTGTGTGAAAGCCGTCCTTCAACTAGCTTGTTGGGAACACAAAGTTTCTTTTCAGTTGCAAACTCCAATCCATGCATATATATGGGGAGGTACTAGCTCCAACTCGGTTTGACAGTGAAAACTGAAGGAACATGAAACCGGCACTAGGAAACAGACTGAGAAAGCAGACAAAAGTGTCTCCTGCAACCCGTTCCATTGGTGCCAGATGAACGAACGTCTCTCCACTTGCTCAGTTCTTAGAGATAAGTGTGTGTGTAAGCCGTCCTTCACCTAGCTTGTTGGAAAAACAAAGTTTCTTTTCTGTTGCAAACTCCATTCCATACATATATATGGGGAGGTACCAGCTCCAACTCGGTTTTACAGTGAAAACTGCTGGAACTTCAAACCGGCACTAGGAAACAGACTCAGAAAGCAGAGAAATAGTGTCTCTAGCAAACTGTTCCCTTGGTGCTAGATGAACGAAAGTCTCTCCACTTCCTCATTTCTGAGAGATAAGTGTGTGTGAAAGCCGTCCTTCAGCTAGCTTGTTTGGAACACAAAGTTTCTTTTCAGTTGCAAACTCCATTCCATACATATATATGGGGATGTACAAGCTCCAACTCGGTTTTACAGTGAAAACTGCTTGAACTTCAAACCGGCACTAGGAAACAGACTGAGAAAGCAGAGTAAAAGTGTCTCCTGCAACCCGTTACCTTCGTGCTACACGAACGAACGTCTCTGTACATGCTCAGTTCTGAGAGATATGTGTGTGTGAAAGCCGTCCTTCAACTAGCTTGTTGGGAACACAAAGTTTCTTTTCAGTTGCAAACTCCAATCCATGCATATATATGGGGAGGTACTAGCTCCAACTCGGTTTGACAGTGAAAACTGCAGGAACTTCAAACCGGCACTAGGAAACAGACTGAGAAACCAGAGTAAATTTTCTCCTGCAACTCGTTCCCTTGGTGCTAGATGAACGAAGGTCTCTCCACTTGCTCAGTTCTGAAAGATAAGTGTGTGTGAAAGCCGTACTTCACCTAGCTTGTTGGGAACACAAAGTTTCTTTTCAGTTGCAAACTCCATTCCATACATATATATGGGGAGGTACAAGCTCCAACTCGGTTTTACAGTGAAAACTGCAGGAACTTCAAACCGGCACTAGGAAACAGACTGAGAAAGCAGAGTAAAAGTGTCTCCTGCAAACCGTTCCCTTGGTGCTAGATGAACGAACGTCTCTGTACATGCTCAGTTCTGAGAGATAAAAGTGTGTGAAAGCCGTCCTTCACCTAGCTTGTTGGGAACACAAAGTTTCTTTTAAGTTGCAAACTCCATTCCATACATATATATGGGGAGGTACAAGCTCCAACTCGGTTTTACAGTGAAAACTGCAGGAACTTCAAACCGGCACTAGGAAACAGACTGAGAAAGCAGAGAAAAAGTGTCTCCTGCAACCCGTTCACTTGGTGCTAGATGAACGAACGTCTCTCCACTTGCTCAGTTCTGAGAGATAAGTGTGTGTGAAAGCCGTCCTTCACCTAGCTTGTTGGGAACACAAAGTTTCTTTTCAGTTACAAACTCCATTCCATACATATATATGGGGATGTACAAGCTCCAACTCGGTTTTACAGTGAAAACTGCTTGAACTTCAAACCGGCACTAGGAAACAGACTGAGAAAGCAGAGAAAAAGTGTCTCCTGCAACCCGTTCCCTTGCTGTTAGATGAACGAACGTCTCTCCACTTGCTCAGTACTGAGAGATAAGTGTGTGTGAAAGCCGTCTTCACCTAGCTTGTTGGGAACACAAAGTTTCTTTGCAGTTGCAAACTCCATTCCATACATATATATGGGGAGGTACTAGCTCCAACTCGGTTTTACAGTGAAAACTGAAGGAACATCAAACCGGCACAAGGAAACAGACTGAGAAAGCAGAGTAAAAGTGTCTCCTGCAACCCGTTCCCTTGGTGCTAGATGAACGAACGTCTCTGTACATGCTCAGTTCTGAGAGATAAGTGTGTGTGAAAGCCGTCCTTCACCTAGCTTGTTGGGAACACAAAGTTTCTTTTCAGTTGCAAACTCCATTCCATACATATATAAGGGGAGGTACAAGCTCCAAATCGGTTTTACAGTGTAAACTGCAGGAACTTCAAACCGGCACTAGGAAACAGACTGAGAAAGCAGAGAAAAAGTGTCTCCTGTATCCCGTTCCCTTGGTGCTAGATGAACGAACGTCTCTCCACTTGCTCAGTTCTGAGGGATAATTGTGTGTGAAAGCCGTACTTCACTTAGCTTGTTTGGAACACAAAGTTTCTTTTCAGTTGCAAACTCCATTCCATACATATATATGGGGAGGTACTAGCTCCAACTCGGTTTTACAGTGAAAACTGCTGGAACTTCAAACCGGCACTAGGAAACAGACTGAGAAAGCAGAGAAAAAGTGTCTCCTGCAACCCGTTCCCTTGGTGCTAGATGAACGAACGTCTCTCCACTTGCTCAGTTCTGAGAGATATGTGTGTGTGAAAGCCGTCTTCACCAAGCTTGTTGGGAACACAAAGTTTCTTTCCAGTTGCAAACTCCATTCCATAAATGTTTATGGGCAGGTTCTTGCTCCAACTCGGTTTGACAGTGAAAACTGCAGGAACTTCAAACCGGCACTAGGAAAAAGACTGAGAAAGCAGAGACAAAGTGTCTCCTGCTACCCGTTCCCTTGGTGCTAGATGAACGAACGTCTCTCCACATGCTCAGTTCTGAGAGATAAGTGTGTGTGAAAGCCGTCCTTCACCTAGCTTGTTGGAACACAAAGTTTCTTTTCAGTTGCAAACACCGTTCCATACATATATATGGGGAGGTACAAGCTCCAACTCTGTTTTACAGTGAGAACTGCAGGAACATCAAACAGGCACTAGGAAACAGACTGAGAAAGCAGAGTAAAAGTGTCTCCTGCAACCCGTTCCCTTGGTGCTAGACGAACGAACGTCTCAGTACATGCTCAGTTCTGAGAGATAAGTGTGTGTGAAAGCCGTCCTTCAACTAGCTTGTTGGGAACACAAAGTTTCTTTTCAGTTGCAAACTCCAATCCATGCATATATATGGGGAGGTACTAGCTCCAACTCGGTTTGACAGTGAAAACTGAAGGAACATCAAACCGGCACTAGGAAACAGACTGAGAAAGCAGACAAAAGTGTCTCCTGCAACCCGTTCCCTTGGTGCCAGATGAACGAACGTCTCTCCACTTGCTCAGTTCTTAGAGATAAGTGTGTGTGTAAGCCGTCCTTCACCTAGATTGTTGGGAACACAAAGTTTCTTTTCAGTTGCAAACTCCATTCCATACATATATATGGGGAGGTACAAGCTACAACTCGGTTTTACAGTGAAAACTGCAGGAACTTCAAACCGGCACTAGGAAACAGACTGAGAAAGCAGAGAAAAAGTGTCTCTAGCAAACTGTTCCCTTGGTGCTAGATGAACGAAAGTGTCTCCACTTCCTCATTTCTGAGAGATAAGTGTGTGTGAAAGCCGTCCTTCAGCTAGCTTGTTTGGAACACAAAGTTTCTTTTCAGTTGCAAACTCCATTCCATACACATATATGGGGATGTACAAGCTCCAACTCGGTTTTACAGTGAAAACTGCTTGAACTTCAAACCGGCACTAGGAAACAGACTGAGAAAGCAAAGTAAAAGTGTCTCCTGCAACCCGTTACCTTGGTGCTACACGAACGAACGTCTCTGTACATGCTCAGTTCTGAGAGATATGTGTGTGTGAAAGCCGTCCTTCAACTAGCTTGTTGGGAACACAAAGTTTCTTTTCAGTTGCAAACTCCAATCCATGCATATATATGGGGAGGTACTAGCTCCAACTCGGTTTGACAGTGAAAACTGCAGGAACTTCAAACCGGCACTAGGAAACAGACTGAGAAACCAGAGTAAATTTTCTCCTGCAACTCGTTCCCTTGGTGCTAGATGAACGAACGTCTCTCCACTTGCTCAGTTCTGAAAGATAAGTGTGTGTGAAAGCCGTACTTCACCTAGCTTGTTGGGAACACAAAGTTTCTTTTCAGTTGCAAACACCATTCCATACATATATATGGGGAGGTACTAGCTCCAACTCGGTTTTACAGTGAAAACTGCTGGAACTTCAAACCGGCACTAGGAAACAGACTGAGAAAGCAGAGAAAAAGTGTCTCCTGCAACCCGTTCCCTTGGTGCTAGATGAACGAACGTCTCTCCACTTGCTCAGTTCTGAGAGATATGTGTGTGTGAAAGCCGTCTTCACCAAGCTTGTTGGGAACACAAAGTTTCTTTCCAGTTGCAAACTCCATTCCATAAATGTTTATGGGCAGGTTCTTGCTCCAACTCGGTTTGACAGTGAAAACTGCAGGAACTTCAAACCGGCACTAGGATAAAGACTGAGAAAGCAGAGACAAAGTGTCTCCTGCTACCCGTTCCCTTGGTGCTAGATGAACGAACGTCTCTCCACTTGCTCAGTTCTGAGAGATAAGTGTGAGTGAAAGCCGTCCTTCACCTAGCTTGTTGGGAACACAAAGTTTCTTTTCAGTTGCAAACACCGTTCCATACATATATATGGGGAGGTACAAGCTCCAACTCTATTTTACAGTGAGAACTGCAGGAACATCAAACCGGCACTAGGAAACAGACTGAGAAAGCAGAGAAAAAGTGTCTCCTGCAACCCGTTCCCTTGGTGCTAGACGAACGAACGTCTCAGTACATGCTCAGTTCTGAGAGATAAGTGTGTGTGAAAGCCGTCCTTCAACTAGCTTGTTGGGAACACAAAGTTTCTTTTCAGTTGCAAACTCCAATCCATGCATATATATGGGGAGGTACTAGCTCCAACTAGGTTTGACAGTGAAAACTGAAGGAACATCAAACCGGCACTAGGAAACAGACTGAGAAAGCAGACAAAAGTGTCTCCTGCAACCCGTTCCCTTGGTGCCAGATGAACGAACGTCTCTCCACTTGCTCAGTTCTGAGAGATAATTGTGTGTGTAAGCCGTCCTTCACCTAGCTAGTTGGGAACACAAAGTTTCTTTTCAGTTGCAAACACCGTTCCATACATATATATGGGGAGGTACAAGCTCCAACTCGGTTTTACAGTGAGAACTGCAGGAACTTCAAACCGGCAGTAGGAAACAGACTGAGAAAGCAGAGTAAAAGTGTCTCCTGCAACCCGTTCCATTGGTGCTAGACGAACGAACGTCTCTGTACATGCTCAGTTCTGAGAGATATGTGTGTGTGAAAGCCGTCCTTCAACTAGCTTGTTGGGAACACAAAGTTTCTTTTCAGTTGCAAACTCCATTCCATACATATATATGGGGATGTACAAGCTCCAACTCGGTTTTACAGTGAAAACTGCAGGAACTTCAAACCGGCACTAGGAAACAGTCTGAGAAAGCAGAGAAATAGTGTCTCCTGCAACCCGTTCCCTTGCTGCTAGATGAACGAACGTCTCTCCACTTGCTCAGTTCTGAGAGATAACTGTGTGTGAAAGCCGTACTTCACCTAGCTTGTTGGGAACACAAAGTTTCTTTTCAGTTGCAAACACCGTTCCATAAATATATATGTGGAGGTACAATCTCCAACACGGTTTTACAGTGAAAACTGCAGGAACTTCAAACCGGCACTAGGAAACAGACTGAGAAAGAAGAGAAAAAGTGTCTCTAGCAAACTGTTCCCTTGGTGCTAGATGAACGAAAGTCTCTCCACTTCCTCATTTTTGAGAGATAAGTGTGTGTGAAAGCCGTCCTTCAGCTAGCTTGTTTGGAACACAAAGTTTCTTTTCAGTTGCAAACTCCATTCCATACATATATATGGGGATGTACAAGCTCCAACTCGGTTTTACAGTGAAAACTGCTTGAACTTCAAACCGGCACTAGGAAACAGACTGAGAAAGCAGAGTAAAAGTGTCTCCTGCAACCCGTTACCTTCGTGCTACACGAACGAACGTCTCTGTACATGCTCAGTTCTGAGAGATATGTGTGTGTGAAAGCCGTCCTTCAACTAGCTTGTTGGGAACACAAAGTTTCTTTTCACTTGCAAACTCCACTCCATACATATATATGGGGTGGTACTAGCTCCAACTCGGTTTGACAGTGAAAACTGCAGGAACTTCAAACCGGCACTAGGAAACAGACTGAGAAACCAGAGTAAATTTTCTCCTGCAACTCGTTCCCTTGGTGCTAGATGAACGAACGTCTCTCCACTTGCTCAGTTCTGAAAGATAAGTGTGTGTGAAAGCCGTACTTCACCTAGCTTGTTGGGAACACAAAGTTTCTTTTCAGTTGCAAACTCCATTCCATACATATATATGGGGAGGTACAAGCTCCAACTCGGTTTTACTGTGAAAACTGCAGGAACTTCAAAACGGCACTAGGAAACAGACTGAGAAAGCAGAGTAAAAGTGTCTCCTGCAAACCGTTCCCTTGGTGCTAGATGAACGAACGTCTCTGTACATGCTCAGTTCTGAGAGATAAAAGTGTGTGAAAGCCGTCCTTCACCTAGCTTGTTGGGAACACAAAGTTTCTTTTCAGTTGCAAACTCTATTCCATACATATATATGGGGAGGTACAAGCTCCAACTCGGTTTTACAGTGAAAACTGCAGGAACTTCAAACCGGCACTAGGAAACAGACTGAGAAAGAAGAGAAAAAGTGTCTCCTGCAACCCGTTCACTTGGTGGTAAATGAACGAACGTCTCTCCACTTGCTCAGTTCTGAGAGATAAGTGTGTGTGAAAGCCGTCCTTCACCTAGCTTGTTGGGAACACAAAGTTTCTTTTCAGTTGCAAACTCCATTCCATACATATATATGGGGATGTACAAGCTCCAACTCGGTTTTACAGTGAAAACTGCTTGAACTTCAAACCGGCACTAGGAAACAGACTGAGAAAGCAGAGAAAAAGTGTCTCCTGCAACCCGTTCCCTTGCTGTTAGATGAACGAACGTCTCTCCACTTGCTCAGTACTGAGAGATAAGTGTGTGTGAAAGCCGTCTTCACCTAGCTTGTTGGGAACACAAAGTTTCTTTGCAGTTGCAAACTCCATTCCATACATATATATGGGGAGGTACTAGCTCCAACTCGGTTTTACAGTGAAAACTGAAGGAACATCAAACCGGCACAAGGAAACAGACTGAGAAAGCAGAGTAAAAGTGTCTCCTGCAACCCGTTCCCTTGGTGCTAGATGAACGAAAGTCTCTGTACATGCTCAGTTCTGAGAAATAAGTGTGTGTGAAAGCCGTCCTTCACCTAGCTTGTTTGGAACACAAAGTTTCTTTTCAGTTGCAAACTCCATTCCATACATATATATAGGGAGGTACAAGCTCCAACTCGGTTTTACAGTGAAAACTGCTTGAACTTCAAACCGGCACTAGGAAACAGACTGAGAAAGCAGAGTAAAAGTGTCTCCTACAACCCGTTCCCTTGGTGCTAGATGAACGAAAGTCTCTGTACATGCTCAGTTCTGAGAGATAAGTGTGTGTGAAAGCCGTCCTTCACCTAGCTTGTTGGGAACACAAAGTTTCTTTCCAGTTGCAAACTCCATTCCATAAATGTTTATGGGCAGGTTCTTGCTCCAACTCGGTTTGACAGTGAAAACTGCAGGAACTTCAAACCGGCACTAGGAAAAAGACTGAGAAAGCAGAGACAAAGTGTCTCCTGCTACCCGTTCCCTTGGTGCTAGATGAACGAACGTCTCTCCACTTGCTCAGTTCTGAGAGATAAGTGTGTGTGAAAGCCGTCCTTCACCTAGCTTGTTGGAAACACAAAGTTTCTTTTCTGTTGCAAACTCCATTCCATACATATATATGGGGAGGTACCAGCTCCAACTCGGTTTTACAGTGAAAACTGCTGGAACTTCAAACCGGCACCAGGAAACAGTCTGAGAAAGCAGAGAAATAGTGTCTCCTGCAACCCGTTCCCTTGCTGCTAGATGAACGAACGTCTCTCCACTTGCTCAGTTCTGAGAGATAACTGTGTGTGAAAGCCGTACTTCACCTAGCTTGTTGGGAACACAAAGTTTCTTTTCAGTTGCAAACACCGTTCCATAAATATATATGTGGAGGTACAATCTCCAAAACGGTTTTACAGTGAAAACTGCAGGAACTTCAAACCGGCACTAGGAAACAGACTGAGAAAGCAGAGAAAAAGTGTCTCTAGCAAACTGTTCCCTTGGTGCTAGATGAACGAAAGTCTCTCCACTTCCTCATTTCTGAGAGATAAGTGTGTGTGAAAGCCGTCCTTCAGCTAGCTTGTTTGGAACACAAAGTTTCTTTTCAGTTGCAAACTCCATTCCATACATATATATGGGGATGTACAAGCTCCAACTCGGTTTTACAGTGAAAACTGCTTGAACTTCAAACCGGCACTAGGAAACAAACTGAGAAAGCAGAGTAAAAGTGTCTCCTGCAACCCGTTACCTTCGTGCTACACGAACGAACGTCTCTGTACATGCTCAGTTCTGAGAGATATGTGTGTGTGAAAGCCGTCCTTCAACTAGCTTGTTGGGAACACAAAGTTTCTTTTCAGTTGCAAACTCCAATCCATGCATATATATGGGGAGGTACTAGCTCCAACTCGGTTTGACAGTGAAAACTGCAGGAACTTCAAACCGGCACTAGGAAACAGACTGAGAAACCAGAGTAAATTTTCTCCTGCAACTCGTTCCCTTGGTGCTAGATGAACGAACGTCTCTGTACATGCTCAGTTCTGAGAGATAAAAGTGTGTGAAAACCGTCCTTCACCTAGCTTGTTTTGAACACAAAGTTTCTTTTCAGTTGCAAACTCCATTCCATACATATATATGGGGAGGTACAAGCTCCAACTCGGTTTTACAGTGAAAACTGCTTGAACTTCAAACCGGCACTAGGAAACAGACTGAGAAAGCAGAGAAAAAGTGGCTCCTGCAACCCGTTCACTTGGTGCTAGATGAACGAACGTCTCTCCACTTGCTCAGTTCTGAGAGATAATTGTGTGTGAAAGCCGTCCTTCACCTAGCTTGTTGGGAACACAAAGTTTCTTTTCAGTTGCAAACTCCATTCCATACATATATATGGGGATGTACAAGCTCCAACTCGGTTTACAGTGAAAACTGCTTGAACTTCAAACCGGCACTAGGAAACAGACTGAGAAAGCAGAGAAAAGTGTCTCCTGCAACCCGTTCCCTTGCTGTTAGATGAACGAACGTCTCTCCACTTGCTCAGTACTGAGAGATAAGTGTGTGTGAAAGCCGTCTTCACCTAGCTTGTTGGGAACACAAAGTTTCTTTGCAGTTGCAAACTCCATTCCATACATATATATGGGGAGGTACTAGCTCCAACTCGGTTTTACAGTGAAAACTGAAGGAACATCAAACCGGCACAAGGAAACAGACTGAGAAAGCAGAGTAAAAGTGTCTCCTGCAACCCGTTCCCTTGGTGCTAGATGAACGAACGTCTCTGTACATGCTCAGTTCCGAGAGATAAGTGTGTGTGAAAGCCGTCCTTCACCTAGCTTGTTGGGAACACAAAGTTTCTTTTCAGTTGCAAACTCCATTCCATACATATATATGGGGAGGTACAAGCTCCAACTCGGTTTTACAGTGTAAACTGCAGGAACTTCAAACCGGCACTAGGAAACAGACTGAGAAAGCAGAGAAAAAGTGTCTCCTGTATCCCGTTCCATTGGTGCTAGATGAACGAACGTCTCTCCACTTGCTCAGTTCTGAGGGATAATTGTGTGTGAAAGCCGTACTTCACTTAGCTTGTTTGGAACACAAAGTTTATTTTCAGTTGCAAACTCCATTCCATACATATATATGGGGAGGTACTAGCTCCAACTCGGTTTTACAGTGAAAACTGCTGGAACTTCAAACCGGCACTAGGAAACAGACTGAGAAAGCAGAGAAAAAGTGTCTCCTGCAACCCGTTCCCTTGGTGCTAGATGAACGAACGTCTCTCCACTTGCTCAGTTCTGAGAGATATGTGTGTGTGAAAGCCGTCTTCACCAAGCTTGTTGGGAACACAAAGTTTCTTTCCAGTTGCAAACTCCATTCCATAAATGTTTATGGGCAGGTTCTTGCTCCAACTCGGTTTGACAGTGAAAACTGCAGGAACTTCAAACCGGCACTAGGAAAAAGACTGAGAAAGCAGAGACAATGTGTCTCCTGCTACCCGTTCCCTTGGTGCTAGATGAACGAACGTCTCTCCACTTGCTCAGTTCTGAGAGATAAATGTGTGTGAAAGCCGTCCTTCACCTAGCTTGTTGGGAACACAAAGTTTCTTTTCAGTTGCAAACACCGTTCCATAGATATATATGGGGAGGTACA
The DNA here is from genome assembly GCF_036321535.1 of Camelus dromedarius. Classification (NCBI taxonomy): domain Eukaryota; kingdom Metazoa; phylum Chordata; class Mammalia; order Artiodactyla; family Camelidae; genus Camelus; species Camelus dromedarius. The sequence goes on along the minus strand of NC_087458.1, from coordinate 33,093,786 downwards.
AGCTCCAACTCTGTTTTACAGTTAGAACTGCAGGAACATCAAACCGGCACTAGGAAACAGACTGAGAAAGCAAACAAAAGTGTCTCCTGCAACCCGTTCCCTTGGTGCCAGATGAACGAACGTCTCTCCACTTGCTCAGTTCTTAGAGATAAGTGTGTGTGTAAGCCGTCCTTCACCTAGATTGTTGGGAACAAAAAGTTTCTTTTCAGTTGCAAACTCCATTCCATACATATATATGGGGAGGTACAAGCTACAACTCGGTTTTACAGTGAAAACTGCAGGAACTTCAAACCGGCACTAGGAAACAGACTGAGAAAGCAGAGAAAAAGTGTCTCCTGCTACCCGTTCCCTTGGTGCTAGATGAACGAACGTCTCTCCACTTGCTCAGTTCTGAGAGATAATTGTGTGTGTAAGCCGTCCTTCACCTAGCTAGTTGGGAACACAAAGTTTCTTTTCAGTTGCAAACACCGTTCCATACATATATATGGGGAGGTACAAGCTCCAACTCGGTTTTACAGTGAGAACTGCAGGAACTTCAAACCGGCACTAGGAAACAGACTGAGAAAGCAGAGTAAAAGTGTCTCCTGCAACCCGTTCCCTTGGTGCTAGATGAACGAACGTCTCTCCACTTGCTCAGTTCTGAGAGATATGTGTGTGTGAAAGCCGTCTTCACCAAGCTTGTTGGGAACACAAAGTTTCTTTCCAGTTGCAAACTCCATTCCATAAATGTTTATGGGCAGGTTCTTGCTCCAACTCGGTTTGACAGTGAAAACTGCAGGAACTTCAAACCGGCACTAGGAAAAAGACTGAGAAAGCAGAGACAAAGTGTCTCCTGCTACCCGTTCCCTTGGTGCTAGATGAACGAACGTCTCTCCACTTGCTCAGTTCTGAGAGATAAATGTGTGTGAAAGCCGTCCTTCACCTAGCTTGTTGGGAACACAAAGTTTCTTTTCAGTTGCAAACACCGTTCCATACATATATATGGGGAGGTACAAGCTCCAACTCTGTTTTACAGTGAGAACTGCAGGAACATCAAACCGGCACTAGGAAACAGACTGAGAAAGCAAACAAAAGTGTCTCCTGCAACCCGTTCCCTTGGTGCCAGATGAACGAACGTCTCTCCACTTGCTCAGTTCTTAGAGATAAGTGTGTGTGTAAGCCGTCCTTCACCTAGATTGTTGGGAACACAAAGTTTCTTTTCAGTTGCAAACTCCATTCCATACATATATATGGGGAGGTACAAGCTACAACTCGGTTTTACAGTGAAAACTGCAGGAACATCAAACCGGCACTAGGAAACAGACTGAGAAAGCAGAGTAAAAGTGTCTCCTGCAACCCGTTCCCTTGGTGCTAGACGAACGAACGTCTCAGTACATGCTCAGTTCTGAGAGATAAGTGTGTGTGAAAGCCGTCCTTCAACTAGCTTGTTGGGAACACAAAGTTTCTTTTCAGTTGCAAACTCCAATCCATGCATATATATGGGGAGGTACTAGCTCCAACTAGGTTTGACAGTGAAAACTGAAGGAACATCAAACCGGCACTAGGAAACAGACTGAGAAAGCAGACAAAAGTGTCTCCTGCAACCCGTTCCCTTGGTGCCAGATGAACGAACGTCTCTCCACTTGCTCAGTTCTTAGAGATAAGTGTGTGTGTAAGCCGTCCTTCAACTAGATTGTTGGGAACACAAAGTTTCTTTTCAGTTGCAAACTCCATTCCATACATATATATGGGGAGGTACAAGCTACAACTCGGTTTTACAGTGAAAACTGCAGGAACTTCAAACCGGCACTAGGAAACAGACTGAGAAAGCAGAGTAAAAGTGTCTCCTGCAACCCGTTCCCTTGGTGCTAGATGAACGAACGTCTCTCCACTTGCTCAGTTCTGAGAGATAATTGTGTGTGTAAGCCGTCCTTCACCTAGCTAGTTGGGAACACAAAGTTTCTTTTCAGTTGCAAACACCGTTCCATACATATATATGGGGAGGTACAAGCTCCAACTCGGTTTTACAGTGAGAACTGCAGGAACTTCAAACCGGCAGTAGGAAACAGACTGAGAAAGCAGAGTAAAAGTGTCTCCTGCAACCCGTTCCATTGGTGCTAGACGAACGAACGTCTCTGTACATGCTCAGTTCTGAGAGATATGTGTGTGTGAAAGCCGTCCTTCAACTAGCTTGTTGGGAACACAAAGTTTCTTTTCAGTTGCAAACTCCATTCCATACATATATATGGGGATGTACAAGCTCCAACTCGGTTTTACAGTGAAAACTGCAGGAACTTCAAACCGGCACTAGGAAACAGACTGAGAAAGCAGAGAAAAAGTGTCTCCTGCAACCCGTTCACTTGGTGGTAGATGAACGAACGTCTCTCCACTTGCTCAGTTCTGAGAGATAAGTGTGTGTGAAAGCCGTCCTTCACCTAGCTTGTTGGGAACACAAAGTTTCTTTTCAGTTGCAAACTCCATTCCATACATATATATGGGGATGTACAAGCTCCAACTCGGTTTTACAGTGAAAACTGCTTGAACTTCAAACCGGCACTAGGAAACAGACTGAGAAAGCAGAGAAAAAGTGTCTCCTGCAACCCGTTCCCTTGCTGTTAGATGAACGAACGTCTCTCCACTTGCTCAGTACTGAGAGATAAGTGTGTGTGAAAGCCGTCTTCACCTAGCTTGTTGGGAACACAAAGTTTCTTTGCAGTTGCAAACTCCATTCCATACATATATATGGGGAGGTACTAGCTCCAACTCGGTTTTACAGTGAAAACTGAAGGAACATCAAACCGGCACAAGGAAACAGACTGAGAAAGCAGAGTAAAAGTGTCTCCTGCAACCCGTTCCCTTGGTGCTAGATGAACGAAAGTCTCTGTACATGCTCAGTTCTGAGAAATAAGTGTGTGTGAAAGCCGTCCTTCACCTAGCTTGTTTGGAACACAAAGTTTCTTTTCAGTTGCAAACTCCATTCCATACATATATATAGGGAGGTACAAGCTCCAACTCGGTTTTACAGTGAAAACTGCTTGAACTTCAAACCGGCACTAGGAAACAGACTGAGAAAGCAGAGTAAAAGTGTCTCCTACAACCCGTTCCCTTGGTGCTAGATGAACGAAAGTCTCTGTACATGCTCAGTTCTGAGAGATAAGTGTGTGTGAAAGCCGTCCTTCACCTAGCTTGTTGGGAACACAAAGTTTCTTTCCAGTTGCAAACTCCATTCCATAAATGTTTATGGGCAGGTTCTTGCTCCAACTCGGTTTGACAGTGAAAACTGCAGGAACTTCAAACCGGCACTAGGAAAAAGACTGAGAAAGCAGAGACAAAGTGTCTCCTGCTACCCGTTCCCTTGGTGCTAGATGAACGAACGTCTCTCCACTTGCTCAGTTCTGAGAGATAAGTGTGTGTGAAAGCCGTCCTTCACCTAGCTTGTTGGAAACACAAAGTTTCTTTTCTGTTGCAAACTCCATTCCATACATATATATGGGGAGGTACCAGCTCCAACTCGGTTTTACAGTGAAAACTGCTGGAACTTCAAACCGGCACCAGGAAACAGTCTGAGAAAGCAGAGAAATAGTGTCTCCTGCAACCCGTTCCCTTGCTGCTAGATGAACGAACGTCTCTCCACTTGCTCAGTTCTGAGAGATAACTGTGTGTGAAAGCCGTACTTCACCTAGCTTGTTGGGAACACAAAGTTTCTTTTCAGTTGCAAACACCGTTCCATAAATATATATGTGGAGGTACAATCTCCAAAACGGTTTTACAGTGAAAACTGCAGGAACTTCAAACCGGCACTAGGAAACAGACTGAGAAAGCAGAGAAAAAGTGTCTCTAGCAAACTGTTCCCTTGGTGCTAGATGAACGAAAGTCTCTCCACTTCCTCATTTCTGAGAGATAAGTGTGTGTGAAAGCCGTCCTTCAGCTAGCTTGTTTGGAACACAAAGTTTCTTTTCAGTTGCAAACTCCATTCCATACATATATATGGGGATGTACAAGCTCCAACTCGGTTTTACAGTGAAAACTGCTTGAACTTCAAACCGGCACTAGGAAACAAACTGAGAAAGCAGAGTAAAAGTGTCTCCTGCAACCCGTTACCTTCGTGCTACACGAACGAACGTCTCTGTACATGCTCAGTTCTGAGAGATATGTGTGTGTGAAAGCCGTCCTTCAACTAGCTTGTTGGGAACACAAAGTTTCTTTTCAGTTGCAAACTCCAATCCATGCATATATATGGGGAGGTACTAGCTCCAACTCGGTTTGACAGTGAAAACTGCAGGAACTTCAAACCGGCACTAGGAAACAGACTGAGAAACCAGAGTAAATTTTCTCCTGCAACTCGTTCCCTTGGTGCTAGATGAACGAACGTCTCTGTACATGCTCAGTTCTGAGAGATAAAAGTGTGTGAAAACCGTCCTTCACCTAGCTTGTTGGGAACACAAAGTTTCTTTTCAGTTGCAAACTCCATTCCATACATATATATGGGGAGGTACAAGCTCCAACTCGGTTTTACAGTGAAAACTGCTTGAACTTCAAACCGGCACTAGGAAACAGACTGAGAAAGCAGAGAAAAAGTGGCTCCTGCAACCCGTTCACTTGGTGCTAGATGAACGAACGTCTCTCCACTTGCTCAGTTCTGAGAGATAAGTGTGTGTGAAAGCCGTCCTTCACCTAGCTTGTTGGGAACACAAAGTTTCTTTTCAGTTGCAAACTCCATTCCATACATATATATGGGGATGTACAAGCTCCAACTCGGTTTACAGTGAAAACTGCTTGAACTTCAAACCGGCACTAGGAAACAGACTGAGAAAGCAGAGAAAAGTGTCTCCTGCAACCCGTTCCCTTGCTGTTAGATGAACGAACGTCTCTCCACTTGCTCAGTACTGAGAGATAAGTGTGTGTGAAAGCCGTCTTCACCTAGCTTGTTGGGAACACAAAGTTTCTTTGCAGTTGCAAACTCCATTCCATACATATATATGGGGAGGTACTAGCTCCAACTCGGTTTTACAGTGAAAACTGAAGGAACATCAAACCGGCACAAGGAAACAGACTGAGAAAGCAGAGTAAAAGTGTCTCCTGCAACCCGTTCCCTTGGTGCTAGATGAACGAACGTCTCTGTACATGCTCAGTTCTGAGAGATAAGTGTGTGTGAAAGCCGTCCTTCACCTAGCTTGTTGGGAACACAAAGTTTCTTTTCAGTTGCAAACTCCATTCCATACATATATATGGGGAGGTACAAGCTCCAACTCGGTTTTACAGTGTAAACTGCAGGAACTTCAAACCGGCACTAGGAAACAGACTGAGAAAGCAGAGAAAAAGTGTCTCCTGTATCCCGTTCCCTTGGTGCTAGATGAACGAACGTCTCTCCACTTGCTCAGTTCTGAGGGATAATTGTGTGTGAAAGCCGTACTTCACTTAGCTTGTTTGGAACACAAAGTTTATTTTCAGTTGCAAACTCCATTCCATACATATATATGGGGAGGTACTAGCTCCAACTCGGTTTTACAGTGAAAACTGCTGGAACTTCAAACCGGCACTAGGAAACAGACTGAGAAAGCAGAGAAAAAGTGTCTCCTGCAACCCGTTCCCTTGGTGCTAGATGAACGAACGTCTCTCCACTTGCTCAGTTCTGAGAGATATGTGTGTGTGAAAGCCGTCTTCACCAAGCTTGTTGGGAACACAAAGTTTCTTTCCAGTTGCAAACTCCATTCCATAAATGTTTATGGGCAGGTTCTTGCTCCAACTCGGTTTGACAGTGAAAACTGCAGGAACTTCAAACCGGCACTAGGAAAAAGACTGAGAAAGCAGAGACAAAGTGTCTCCTGCTACCCGTTCCCTTGGTGCTAGATGAACGAACGTCTCTCCACTTGCTCAGTTCTGAGAGATAAATGTGTGTGAAAGCCGTCCTTCACCTAGCTTGTTGGGAACACAAAGTTTCTTTTCAGTTGCAAACACCGTTCCATACATATATATGGGGAGGTACAAGCTCCAACTCTGTTTTACAGTTAGAACTGCAGGAACATCAAACCGGCACTAGGAAACAGACTGAGAAAGCAAACAAAAGTGTCTCCTGCAACCCGTTCCCTTGGTGCCAGAAGAACGAACGTCTCTCCACTTGCTCAGTTCTTAGAGATAAGTGTGTGTGTAAGCCGTCCTTCACCTAGATTGTTGGGAACACAAAGTTTCTTTTCAGTTGCAAACTCCATTCCATACATATATATGGGGAGGTACAAGCTACAACTCGGTTTTACAGTGAAAACTGCAGGAACTTCAAACCGGCACTAGGAAACAGACTGAGAAAGCAGAGAAAAAGTGTCTCCTGCTACCCGTTCCCTTGGTGCTAGATGAACGAACGTCTCTCCACTTGCTCAGTTCTGAGAGATAATTGTGTGTGTAAGCCGTCCTTCACCTAGCTAGTTGGGAACACAAAGTTTCTTTTCAGTTGCAAACACCATTCCATACATATATATGGGGAGGTACAAGCTCCAACTCGGTTTTACAGTGAGAACTGCAGGAACTTCAAACCGGCAGTAGGAAACAGACTGAGAAAGCAGAGTAAAAGTGTCTCCTGCAACCCGTTCCCTTGGTGCTAGATGAACGAACGTCTCTCCACTTGCTCAGTTCTGAGAGATATGTGTGTGTGAAAGCCGTCTTCACCAAGCTTGTTGGGAACACAAAGTTTCTTTCCAGTTGCAAACTCCATTCCATAAATGTTTATGGGCAGGTTCTTGCTCCAACTCGGTTTGACAGTGAAAACTGCAGGAACTTCAAACCGGCACTAGGAAAAAGACTGAGAAAGCAGAGACAAAGTGTCTCCTGCTACCCGTTCCCTTGGTGCTAGATGAACGAACGTCTCTCCACTTGCTCAGTTCTGAGAGATAAATGTGTGTGAAAGCCGTCCTTCACCTAGCTTGTTGGGAACACAAAGTTTCTTTTCAGTTGCAAACACCGTTCCATACATATATATGGGGAGGTACAAGCTCCAACTCTGTTTTACAGTGAGAACTGCAGGAACATCAAACCGGCACTAGGAAACAGACTGAGAAAGCAAACAAAAGTGTCTCCTGCAACCCGTTCCCTTGGTGCCAGATGAACGAACGTCTCTCCACTTGCTCAGTTCTTAGAGATAAGTGTGTGTGTAAGCCGTCCTTCACCTAGATTGTTGGGAACACAAAGTTTCTTTTCAGTTGCAAACTCCATTCCATACATATATATGGGGAGGTACAAGCTACAACTCGGTTTTACAGTGAAAACTGCAGGAACTTCAAACCGGCACTAGGAAACAGACTGAGAAAGCAGAGAAAAAGTGTCTCCTGCTACCCGTTCCCTTGGTGCTAGATGAACGAACGTCTCTCCACTTGCTCAGTTCTGAGAGATAATTGAGTGTGTAAGCCGTCCTTCACCTAGCTAGTTGGGAACACAAAGTTTCTTTTCAGTTGCAAACACCGTTCCATACATATATATGGGGAGGTACAAGCTCCAACTCGGTTTTACAGTGAGAACTGCAGGAACTTCAAACCGGCACTAGGAAACAGACTGAGAAAGCAGAGTAAAAGTGTCTCCTGCAACCCGTTCCCTTGGTGCTAGACGAACGAACGTCTCTGTACATGCTCAGTTCAGAGAGATATGTGTGTGTGAAAGCCGTCCTTCAACTAGCTTGTTGGGAACACAAAGTTTCTTTTCAGTTGCAATCTCCAATCCATGCATATATATGGGGAGGTACTAGCTCCAACTCGGTTTGATAGTGAAAACTGCAGGAACTTCAAACCGGCACTAGGAAACAGACTGAGAAACCAGAGTAAATTTTCTCCTGCAACTCGTTCCCTTGGTGCTAGATGAACGAACGTCTCTCCACTTGCTCAGTTCTGAAAGATAAGTGTGTGTGAAAGCCGTACTTCACCTAGCTTGTTGGGAACACAAAGTTTCTTTTCAGTTGCAAACTCCGTTCCATACATATATATGGGGAGGTACAAGCTCCAACTCGGTTTTACAGTGAAAACTGCAGGAACTTCAAAACGGCACTAGGAAACAGACTGAGAAAGCAGAGTAAAAGTGTCTCCTGCAAACCGTTCCCTTGGTGCTAGATGAACGAACGTCTCTGTACATGCTCAGTTCTGAGAGATAAAAGTGTGTGAAAGCCGTCCTTCACCTAGCTTGTTGGGAACACAAAGTTTCTTTTCAGTTGCAAACTCCATTCCATACATATATATGGGGAGGTACAAGCTCCAACTCGGTTTTACAGTGAAAACTGCAGGAACTTCAAACCGGCACTAGGAAACAGACTGAGAAAGCAGAGAAAAAGTGTCTCCTGCAACCCGTTCACTTGGTGCTAGATGAACGAACGTCTCTCCACTTGCTCAGTTCAGAGAGATAAGTGTGTGTGAAAGCCGTCCTTCACCTAGCTTGTAGGGAACACAAAGTTTCTTTTCAGTTGCAAACTCCATTCCATACATATATATGGGGATGTACAAGCTCCAACTCGGTTTTACAGTGAAAACTGCTGGAACTTCAAACCGGCACTAGGAAACAGTCTGAGAAAGCAGAGAAATAGTGTCTCCTGCAACCCGTTCCCTTGCTGCTAGATGAACGAACGTCTCTCCACTTGCTCAGTTCTGAGAGATAACTGTGTGTGAAAGCCGTACTTCACCTAGCTTGTTGGGAACACAAAGTTTCTTTTCAGTTGCAAACACCGTTCCATAAATATATATGTGGAGGTACAATCTCCAACACGGTTTTACAGTGAAAACTGCAGGAACTTCAAACCGGCACTAGGAAACAGACTGAGAAAGCAGAGAAAAAGTGTCTCTAGCAAACTGTTCCCTTGGTGCTAGATGAACGAAAGTCTCTCCACTTCCTCATTTCTGAGAGATAAGTGTGTGTGAAAGCCGTCCTTCATCTAGCTTGTTTGGAACACAAAGTTTCTTTTCAGTTGCAAACTCCATTCCATACATATATATGGGGATGTACAAGCTCCAACTCGGTTTTACAGTGAAAACTGCTTGAACTTCAAACCGGCACTAGGAAACAGACTGAGAAAGCAGAGTAAAAGTGTCTCCTGCAACCCGTTACCTTGGTGCTACACGAACGAACGTCTCTGTACATGCTCAGTTCTGAGAGATATGTGTGTGTGAAAGCCGTCCTTCAACTAGCTTGTTGGGAACACAAAGTTTCTTTTCAGTTGCAAACTCCAATCCATGCATATATATGGGGAGGTACTAGCTCCAACTCGGTTTGACAGTGAAAACTGCAGGAACTTCAAACCGGCACTAGGAAACAGACTGAGAAACCAGAGTTAATTTTCTCCTGCAACTCGTTCCCTTGGTGCTAGATGAACGAACGTCTCTCCACTTGCTCAGTTCTGAAAGATAAGTGTGTGTGAAAGCCGTACTTCACCTAGCTTGTTGGGAACACAAAGTTTCTTTTCAGTTGCAAACTCCATTCCATACATATATATGGGGAGGTACAAGCTCCAACTCGGTTTTACTGTGAAAACTGCAGGAACTTCAAAACAGCACTAGGAAACAGACTGAGAAAGCAGAGTAAAAGTGTCTCCTGCAAACCGTTCCCTTGGTGCTAGATGAACGAACGTCTCTGTACATGCTCAGTTCTGAGAGATAAAAGTGTGTGAAAGCCGTCCTTCACCTAGCTTGTTGGGAACACAAAGTTTCTTTTCAGTTGCAAACTCCATTCCATACATATATATGGGGAGGTACAAGCTCCAACTCGGTTTTACAGTGAAAACTGCAGGAACTTCAAACCGGCACTAGGAAACAGACTGAGAAAGCAGAGAAAAAGTGTCTCCTGCAACCCGTTCACTTGGTGCTAGATGAACGAACGTCTCTCCACTTGCTCAGTTCTGAGAGATAAGTGTGTGTGAAAGCCGTCCTTCACCTAGCTTGTTGGGAACACAAAGTTTCTTTTCAGTTGCAAACTCCATTCCATACATATATATGGGGATGTACAAGCTCCAACTCGGTTTTACAGTGAAAACTGCTTGAACATCAAACCGGCACTAGGAAACAGACTGAGAAAGCAGAGAAAAAGTGTCTCCTGCAACCCGTTCCCTTGCTGTTAGATGAACGAACGTCTCTCCACTTGCTCAGTACTGAGAGATAAGTGTGTGTGAAAGCCGTCTTCACCTAGCTTGTTGGGAACACAAAGTTTCTTTGCAGTTGCAAACTCCATTCCATACATATATATGGGGAGGTACTAGCTCCAACTCGGTTTTACAGTGAAAACTGAAGGAACATCAAACCGGCACAAGGAAACAGACTGAGAAAGCAGAGTAAAAGTGTCTCCTGCAACCCGTTCCCTTGGTGCTAGATGAACGAACGTCTCTGTACATGCTCAGTTCTGAGAGATAAGTGTGTGTGAAAGCCGTCCTTCCCCTAGCTTGTTGGGAACACAAAGTTTCTTTTCAGTTGCAAACTCCATTCCATACATATATATGGGGAGGTACAAGCTCCAACTCGGTTTTACAGTGTAAACTGGAGGAACTTCAAACCGGCACTAGGAAACAGACTGAGAAAGCAGAGAAAAAGTGTCTCCTGTATCCCGTTCCCTTGGTGCTAGATGAACGAACGTCTCTCCACTTGCTCAGTTCTGAGGGATAATTGTGTGTGAAAGCCGTACTTCACCTAGCTTGTTGGGAACACAAAGTTTCTTTTCAGTTGCAAACTCCATTCCATACATATATATAGGGAGGTACAAGCTCCAACTCGGTTTTACAGTGAAAACTGCTTGAACTTCAAACCGGCACTAGGAAACAGACTGAGAAAGCAGAGTAAAAGTGTCTCCTACAACCCGTTCCCTTGGTGCTAGATGAACGAAAGTCTCTGTACATGCTCAGTTCTGAGAGATAAGTGTGTGTGAAAGCCGTCCTTCACCTAGCTTGTTGGGAACACAAAGTTTCTTTCCAGTTGCAAACTCCATTCCATAAATGTTTATGGGCAGGTTCTTGCTCCAACTCGGTTTGACAGTGAAAACTGCAGGAAATTCAAACCGGCACTAGGAAACAGACTGAGAAAGCAGAGAAAAAGTGTCTCCTGCTACCCGTTCCCTTGGTGCTAGATGAACGAACGTCTCTCCACTTGCTCAGTTCTGAGAGATAATTGTGTGTGTAAGCCGTCCTTCACCTAGCTAGTTGGGAACACAAAGTTTCTTTTCAGTTGCAAACACCGTTCCATACATATATATGGGGAGGTACAAGCTCCAACTCGGTTTTACTGTGAGAACTGCAGGAACTTCAAACCGGCACTAGGAAACAGACTGAGAAAGCAGAGTAAAAGTGTCTCCTACAACCCGTTCCCTTGGTGCTAGACGAACGAACGTCTCTGTACATGCTCAGTTCTGAGAGATATGTGTGTGTGAAAGCCGTCCTTCAACTAGCTTGTTGGGAACACAAAGTTTCTTTTCAGTTGCAATCTCCAATCCATGCATATATATGGGGAGGTACTAGCTCCAACTCGGTTTGATAGTGAAAACTGCAGGAACTTCAAACCGGCACTAGGAAACAGACTGAGAAACCAGAGTAAATTTTCTCCTGCAACTCGTTCCCTTGGTGCTAGATGAACGAACGTCTCTCCACTTGCTCAGTTCTGAAAGATAAGTGTGTGTGAAAGCCGTACTTCACCTAGCTTGTTGGGTACACAAAGTTTCTTTTCAGTTGCAAACTCCGTTCCATACATATATATGGGGAGGTACAAGCTCCAACTCGGTTTTACAGTGAAAACTGCAGGAACTTCAAAACGGCACTAGGAAACAGACTGAGAAAGCAGAGTAAAAGTGTCTCCTGCAAACCGTTCCCTTGGTGCTAGATGAACGAACGTCTCTGTACATGCTCAGTTCTGAGAGATAAAAGTGTGTGAAAGCCGTCCTTCACCTAGCTTGTTGGGAACACAAAGTTTCTTTTCAGTTGCAAACTCCATTCCATACATATATATGGGGATGTACAAGCTCCAACTCGGTTTTACAGTGAAAACTGCTTGAACTTCAAACCGGCACTAGGAAACAGACTGAGAAAGCAGAGAAAAAGTGTCTCCTGCAACCCGTTCCCTTGCTGTTAGATGAACGAACGTCTCTCCACTTGCTCAGTACTGAGAGATAAGTGTGTGTGAAAGCCGTCTTCACCTAGCTTGTTGGGAACACAAAGTTTCTTTGCAGTTGCAAACTCCATTCCATACATATATATGGGGAGGTACTAGCTCCAACTCGGTTTTACAGTGAAAACTGAAGGAACATCAAACCGGCACAAGGAAACAGACTGAGAAAGCAGAGTAAAAGTGTCTCCTGCAACCCGTTCCCTTGGTGCTAGATGAACGAACGTCTCTGTACATGCTCAGTTCTGAGAGATAAGTGTGTGTGAAAGCCGTCCTTCACCTAGCTTGTTGGGAACACAAAGTTTCTTTTCAGTTGCAAACTCCATTCCATACATATATATGGGGAGGTACAAGCTCCAACTCGGTTTTACAGTGTAAACTGCAGGAACTTCAAACCGGCACTAGGAAACAGACTGAGAAAGCAGAGAAATAGTGTCTCCTGCAACCCGTTCACTTGGTGCTAGATGAACGAACGTCTCTCCACTTGCTCAGTTCAGAGAGATAAGTGTGTGTGAAAGCCGTCCTTCACCTAGCTTGTTGGGAACACAAAGTTTCTTTTCAGTTGCAAACTCCATTCCATACATATATATGGGGATGTACAAGCTCCAACTCGGTTTTACAGTGAAAACTGCTGGAACTTCAAACCGGCACTAGGAAACAGTCTGAGAAAGCAGAGAAATAGTGTCTCCTGCAACCCGTTCCCTTGCTGCTAGATGAACGAACGTCTCTCCACTTGCTCAGTTCTGAGAGATAACTGTGTGTGAAAGCCGTACTTCACCTAGCTTGTTGGGAACACAAAGTTTCTTTTCAGTTGCAAACACCGTTCCATAAATATATATGTGGAGGTACAATCTCCAACACGGTTTTACAGTGAAAACTGCAGGAACTTCAAACCGGCACTAGGAAACAGACTGAGAAAGCAGAGAAAAAGTGTCTCTAGCAAACTGTTCCCTTGGTGCTAGATGAACGAAAGTCTCTCCACTTCCTCATTTCTGAGAGATAAGTGTGTGTGAAAGCCGTCCTTCAGCTAGCTTGTTTGGAACACAAAGTTTCTTTTCAGTTGCAAACTCCATTCCATACATATATATGGGGATGTACAAGCTCCAACTCGGTTTTACAGTGAAAACTGCTTGAACTTCAAACCGGCACTAGGAAACAGACTGAGAAAGCAGAGTAAAAGTGTCTCCTGCAACCCGTTACCTTGGTGCTACACGAACGAACGTCTCTGTACATGCTCAGTTCTGAGAGATATGTGTGTGTGAAAGCCGTCCTTCAACTAGCTTGTTGGGAACACAAAGTTTCTTTTCAGTTGCAAACTCCAATCCATGCATATATATGGGGAGGTACTAGCTCCAACTCGGTTTGACAGTGAAAACTGCAGGAACTTCAAACCGGCACTAGGAAACAGACTGAGAAACCAGAGTAAATTTTCTCCTGCAACTCGTTCCCTTGGTGCTAGATGAACGAACGTCTCTCCACTTGCTCAGTTCTGAAAGATAAGTGTGTGTGAAAGCCGTACTTCACCTAGCTTGTTGGGAACACAAAGTTTCTTTTCAGTTGCAAACTCCATTCCATACATATATATGGGGAGGTACAAGCTCCAACTCGGTTTTACTGTGAAAACTGCAGGAACTTCAAAACGGCACTAGGAAACAGACTGAGAAAGCAGAGTAAAAGTGTCTCCTGCAAACCGTTCCCTTGGTGCTAGATGAACGAACGTCTCTGTACATGCTCAGTTCTGAGAGATAAAAGTGTGTGAAAGCCGTCCTTCACCTAGCTTGTTGGGAACACAAAGTTTCTTTTCAGTTGCAAACTCCATTCCATACATATATATGGGGAGGTACAAGCTCCAACTCGGTTTTACAGTGAAAACTGCAGGAACTTCAAACCGGCACTAGGAAACAGACTGAGAAAGCAGAGAAAAAGTGTCTCCTGCAACCCGTTCACTTGGTGCTAGATGAACGAACGTCTCTCCACTTGCTCAGTTCTGAGAGATAAGTGTGTGTGAAAGCCGTCCTTCACCTAGCTTGTTGGGAACACAAAGTTTCTTTTCAGTTGCAAACTCCATTCCATACATATATATGGGGATGTACAAGCTCCAACTCGGTTTTACAGTGAAAACTGCTTGAACTTCAAACCGGCACTAGGAAACAGACTGAGAAAGCAGAGAAAAAGTGTCTCCTGCAACCCGTTCCCTTGCTGTTAGATGAACGAACGTCTCTCCACTTGCTCAGTACTGAGAGATAAGTGTGTGTGAAAGCCGTCTTCACCTAGCTTGTTGGGAACACAAAGTTTCTTTGCAGTTGCAAACTCCATTCCATACATATATATGGGAAGGTACTAGCTCCAACTCGGTTTTACAGTGAAAACTGAAGGAACATCAAACCGGCACAAGGAAACAGACTGAGAAAGCAGAGTAAAAGTGTCTCCTGCAACCCGTTCCCTTGGTGCTAGATGAACGAACGTCTCTGTACATGCTCAGTTCTGAGAGATAAGTGTGTGTGAAAGCCGTCCTTCAACTAGCTTGTTTGGAACACAAAGTTTCTTTTCAGTTGCAAACTCCATTCCATACATATATATAGGGAGGTACAAGCTCCAACTCGGTTTTACAGTGAAAACTGCTTGAACTTCAAACCGGCACTAGGAAACAGACTGAGAAAGCAGAGTAAAAGTGTCTCCTACAACCCGTTCCCTTGGTGCTAGATGAACGAAAGTCTCTGTACATGCTCAGTTCTGAGAGATAAGTGTGTGTGAAAGCCGCCCTTCACCTAGCTTGTTGGGAACACAAAGTTTCTTCCCAGTTGCAAACTCCATTCCATAAATGTTTATGGGCAGGTTCTTGCTCCAACTCGGTTTGACAGTGAAAACTGCAGGAACTTCAAACCGGCACTAGGAAAAAGACTGAGAAAGCAGAGACAAAGTGTCTCCTGCTACCCGTTCCCTTGGTGCTAGATGAACGAACGTCTCTCCACTTGCTCAGTTCTGAGAGATAAGTGTGTGTGAAAGCTGTCCTTCACCTAGCTTGTTGGAAACACAAAGTTTCTTTTCTGTTGCAAACTCCATTCCATACATATATATGGGGAGGTACCAGCTCCAACTCGGTTTTACAGTGAAAACTGCTGGAACTTCAAACCGGCACTAGGAAACAGTCTGAGAAAGCAGAGAAATAGTGTCTCCTGCAACCCGTTCCCTTGCTGCTAGATGAACGAACGTCTCTCCACTTGCTCAGTTCTGAGAGATAAGTGTGTGTGAAAGCCGTACTTCACCTAGCTTGTTGGGAACACAAAGTTTCTTTTCAGTTGCAAACTCCATTCCATACATATATATGGGGAGGTACAAGCTCCAACTCGGTTTTACTGTGAAAACTGCAGGAACTTCAAAACGGCACTAGGAAACAGACTGAGAAAGCAGAGTAAAAGTGTCTCCTGCAAACCGTTCCCTTGGTGCTAGATGAACGAACGTCTCTGTACATGCTCAGTTCTGAGAGATAAAAGTGTGTGAAAGCCGTCCTTCACCTAGCTTGTTGGGAACACAAAGTTTCTTTTCAGTTGCAAACTCCATTCCATACATATATATGGGGAGGTACAAGCTCCAACTCGGTTTTACAGTGAAAACTGCAGGAACTTCAAACCGGCACTAGGAAACAGACTGAGAAAGCAGAGAAAAAGTGTCTCCTGCAACCCGTTCACTTGGTGCTAGATGAACGAACGTCTCTCCACTTGCTCAGTTCTGAGAGATAAGTGTGTGTGAAAGCCGTCCTTCACCTAGCTTGTTGGGAACACAAAGTTTCTTTTCAGTTGCAAACTCCATTCCATACATATATATGGGGATGTACAAGCTCCAACTCGGTTTTACAGTGAAAACTGCTTGAACTTCAAACCGGCACTAGGAAACAGACTGAGAAAGCAGAGAAAAAGTGTCTCCTGCAACCCGTTCCCTTGCTGTTAGATGAACGAACGTCTCTCCACTTGCTCAGTACTGAGAGATAAGTGTGTGTGAAAGCCGTCTTCACCTAGCTTGTTGGGAACACAAAGTTTCTTTGCAGTTGCAAACTCCATTCCATACATATATATGGGGAGGTACTAGCTCCAACTCGGTTTTACAGTGAAAACTGAAGGAACATCAAACCGGCACAAGGAAACAGACTGAGAAAGCAGAGTAAAAGTGTCTCCTGCAACCCGTTCTCTTGGTGCTAGATGAACGAACGTCTCTGTACATGCTCAGTTCTGAGAGATAAGTGTGTGTGAAAGCCGTCCTTCACCTAGCTTGTTGGGAACACAAAGTTTCTTTTCAGTTGCAAACTCCATTCCATACATATATATGGGGAGGTACAAGCTCCAACTCGGTTTTACAGTGTAAACTGCAGGAACTTCAAACCGGCACTAGGAAACAGACTGAGAAAGCAGAGAAATAGTGTCTCCTGCAACCCGTTCACTTGGTGCTAGATGAACGAACGTCTCTCCACTTGCTCAGTTCAGAGAGATAAGTGTGTGTGAAAGCCGTCCTTCACCTAGCTTGTTGGGAACACAAAGTTTCTTTTCAGTTGCAAACTCCATTCCATACATATATATGGGGATGTACAAGCTCCAACTCGGTTTTACAGTGAAAACTGCTGGAACTTCAAACCGGCACTAGGAAACAGTCTGAGAAAGCAGAGAAATAGTGTCTCCTGCAACCCGTTCCCTTGCTGCTAGATGAACGAACGTCTCTCCACTTGCTCAGTTCTGAGAGATAACTGTGTGTGAAAGCCGTACTTCACCTAGCTTGTTGGGAACACAAAGTTTCTTTTCAGTTGCAAACACCGTTCCATAAATATATATGTGGAGGTACAATCTCCAACACGGTTTTACAGTGAAAACTGCAGGAACTTCAAACCGGCACTAGGAAACAGACTGAGAAAGCAGAGAAAAAGTGTCTCTAGCAAACTGTTCCCTTGGTGCTAGATGAACGAAAGTCTCTCCACTTCCTCATTTCTGAGAGATAAGTGTGTGTGAAAGCCGTCCTTCAGCTAGCTTGTTTGGAACACAAAGTTTCTTTTCAGTTGCAAACTCCATTCCATACATATATATGGGGATGTACAAGCTCCAACTCGGTTTTACAGTGAAAACTGCTTGAACTTCAAACCGGCACTAGGAAACAGACTGAGAAAGCAGAGTAAAAGTGTCTCCTGCAACCCGTTACCTTGGTGCTACACGAACGAACGTCTCTGTACATGCTCAGTTCTGAGAGATATGTGTGTGTGAAAGCCGTCCTTCAACTAGCTTGTTGGGAACACAAAGTTTCTTTTCAGTTGCAAACTCCAATCCATGCATATATATGGGGAGGTACTAGCTCCAACTCGGTTTGACAGTGAAAACTGCAGGAACTTCAAACCGGCACTAGGAAACAGACTGAGAAACCAGAGTAAATTTTCTCCTGCAACTCGTTCCCTTGGTGCTAGATGAACGAACGTCTCTCCACTTGCTCAGTTCTGAAAGATAAGTGTGTGTGAAAGCCGTACTTCACCTAGCTTGTTGGGAACACAAAGTTTCTTTTCAGTTGCAAACTCCATTCCATACATATATATGGGGAGGTACAAGCTCCAACTCGGTTTTACTGTGAAAACTGCAGGAACTTCAAAACGGCACTAGGAAACAGACTGAGAAAGCAGAGTAAAAGTGTCTCCTGCAAACCGTTCCCTTGGTGCTAGATGAACGAACGTCTCTGTACATGCTCAGTTCTGAGAGATAAAAGTGTGTGAAAGCCGTCCTTCACCTAGCTTGTTGGGAACACAAAGTTTCTTTTCAGTTGCAAACTCCATTCCATACATATATATGGGGAGGTACAAGCTCCAACTCGGTTTTACAGTGAAAACTGCAGGAACTTCAAACCGGCACTAGGAAACAGACTGAGAAAGCAGAGAAAAAGTGTCTCCTGCAACCCGTTCACTTGGTGCTAGATGAACGAACGTCTCTCCACTTGCTCAGTTCTGAGAGATAAGTGTGTGTGAAAGCCGTCCTTCACCTAGCTTGTTGGGAACACAAAGTTTCTTTTCAGTTGCAAACTCCATTCCATACATATATATGGGGATGTACAAGCTCCAACTCGGTTTTACAGTGAAAACTGCTTGAACTTCAAACCGGCACTAGGAAACAGACTGAGAAAGCAGAGAAAAAGTGTCTCCTGCAACCCGTTCCCTTGCTGTTAGATGAACGAACGTCTCTCCACTTGCTCAGTACTGAGAGATAAGTGTGTGTGAAAGCCGTCTTCACCTAGCTTGTTGGGAACACAAAGTTTCTTTGCAGTTGCAAACTCCATTCCATACATATATATGGGAAGGTACTAGCTCCAACTCGGTTTTACAGTGAAAACTGAAGGAACATCAAACCGGCACAAGGAAACAGACTGAGAAAGCAGAGTAAAAGTGTCTCCTGCAACCCGTTCCCTTGGTGCTAGATGAACGAACGTCTCTGTACATGCTCAGTTCTGAGAGATAAGTGTGTGTGAAAGCCGTCCTTCAACTAGCTTGTTTGGAACACAAAGTTTCTTTTCAGTTGCAAACTCCATTCCATACATATATATAGGGAGGTACAAGCTCCAACTCGGTTTTACAGTGAAAACTGCTTGAACTTCAAACCGGCACTAGGAAACAGACTGAGAAAGCAGAGTAAAAGTGTCTCCTACAACCCGTTCCCTTGGTGCTAGATGAACGAAAGTCTCTGTACATGCTCAGTTCTGAGAGATAAGTGTGTGTGAAAGCCGCCCTTCACCTAGCTTGTTGGGAACACAAAGTTTCTTCCCAGTTGCAAACTCCATTCCATAAATGTTTATGGGCAGGTTCTTGCTCCAACTCGGTTTGACAGTGAAAACTGCAGGAACTTCAAACCGGCACTAGGAAAAAGACTGAGAAAGCAGAGACAAAGTGTCTCCTGCTACCCGTTCCCTTGGTGCTAGATGAACGAACGTCTCTCCACTTGCTCAGTTCTGAGAGATAAGTGTGTGTGAAAGCTGTCCTTCACCTAGCTTGTTGGAAACACAAAGTTTCTTTTCTGTTGCAAACTCCATTCCATACATATATATGGGGAGGTACCAGCTCCAACTCGGTTTTACAGTGAAAACTGCTGGAACTTCAAACCGGCACTAGGAAACAGTCTGAGAAAGCAGAGAAATAGTGTCTCCTGCAACCCGTTCCCTTGCTGCTAGATGAACGAACGTCTCTCCACTTGCTCAGTTCTGAGAGATAAGTGTGTGTGAAAGCCGTACTTCACCTAGCTTGTTGGGAACACAAAGTTTCTTTTCAGTTGCAAACTCCATTCCATACATATATATGGGGAGGTACAAGCTCCAACTCGGTTTTACTATGAAAACTGCAGGAACTTCAAAACGGCACTAGGAAACAGACTGAGAAAGCAGAGTAAAAGTGTCTCCTGCAAACCGTTCCCTTGGTGCTAGATGAACGAACGTCTCTGTACATGCTCAGTTCTGAGAGATAAAAGTGTGTGAAAGCCGTCCTTCACCTAGCTTGTTGGGAACACAAAGTTTCTTTTCAGTTGCAAACTCCATTCCATACATATATATGGGGAGGTACAAGCTCCAACTCGGTTTTACAGTGAAAACTGCAGGAACTTCAAACCGGCACTAGGAAACAGACTGAGAAAGCAGAGAAAAAGTGTCTCCTGCAACCCGTTCACTTGGTGCTAGATGAACGAACGTCTCTCCACTTGCTCAGTTCTGAGAGATAATTGTGTGTGAAAGCCGTCCTTCACCTAGCTTGTTGGGAACACAAAGTTTCTTTTCAGTTGCAAACTCCATTCCATACATATATATGGGGATGTACAAGCTCCAACTCGGTTTTACAGTGAAAACTGCTTGAACTTCAAACCGGCACTAGGAAACAGACTGAGAAAGCAGAGAAAAAGTGTCTCCTGCAACCCGTTCCCTTGCTGTTAGATGAACGAACGTCTCTTCACTTGCTCAGTACTGAGAGATAAGTGTGTGTGAAAGCCGTCTTCACCTAGCTTGTTGGGAACACAAAGTTTCTTTGCAGTTGCAAACTCCATTCCATACATATATATGGGAAGGTACTAGCTCCAACTCGGTTTTACAGTGAAAACTGAAGGAACATCAAACCGGCACAAGGAAACAGACTGAGAAAGCAGAGTAAAAGTGTCTCCTGCAACCCGTTCCCTTGGTGCTAGATGAACGAACGTCTCTGTACATGCTCAGTTCTGAGAGATAAGTGTGTGTGAAAGCCGTCCTTCAACTAGCTTGTTTGGAACACAAAGTTTCTTTTCAGTTGCAAACTCCATTCCATACATATATATAGGGAGGTACAAGCTCCAACTCGGTTTTACAGTGAAAACTGCTTGAACTTCAAACCGGCACTAGGAAACAGACTGAGAAAGCAGAGTAAAAGTGTCTCCTACAACCCGTTCCCTTGGTGCTAGATGAACGAAAGTCTCTGTACATGCTCAGTTCTGAGAGATAAGTGTGTGTGAAAGCCGCCCTTCACCTAGCTTGTTGGGAACACAAAGTTTCTTCCCAGTTGCAAACTCCATTCCATAAATGTTTATGGGCAGGTTCTTGCTCCAACTCGGTTTGACAGTGAAAACTGCAGGAACTTCAAACCGGCACTAGGAAAAAGACTGAGAAAGCAGAGACAAAGTGTCTCCTGCTACCCGTTCCCTTGGTGCTAGATGAACGAACGTCTCTCCACTTGCTCAGTTCTGAGAGATAAGTGTGTGTGAAAGCTGTCCTTCACCTAGCTTGTTGGAAACACAAAGTTTCTTTTCTGTTGCAAACTCCATTCCATACATATATATGGGGAGGTACCAGCTCCAACTCGGTTTTACAGTGAAAACTGCTGGAACTTCAAACCGGCACTAGGAAACAGTCTGAGAAAGCAGAGAAATAGTGTCTCCTGCAACCCGTTCCCTTGCTGCTAGATGAACGAACGTCTCTCCACTTGCTCAGTTCTGAGAGATAACTGTGTGTGAAAGCCGTACTTCACCTAGCTTGTTGGGAACACAAAGTTTCTTTTCAGTTGCAAACACCGTTCCATGCATATATATGGGGAGGTACTAGCTCCAACTCGGTTTTACAGTGAAAACTGCAGGAACTTCAAACCGGCACTAGGAAACAGACTGAGAAAGCAGAGAAAAAGTGTCTCCTGCAACCCGTTCCCTTGGTGCTAGATGAACGAACGTCTCTCCACTTGCTCAGTTCTGAGAGATAATTGTGTGTGTAAGCCGTCCTTCACCTAGCTAGTTGGGAACACAAAGTTTCTTTTCAGTTGCAAACACCGTTCCATACATATATATGGGGAGGTACAAGCTCCAACTCGGTTTTACAGTGAGAACTGCAGGAACTTCAAACCGGCAGTAGGAAACAGACTGAGAAAGCAGAGTAAAAGTGTCTCCTGCAACCCGTTCCATTGGTGCTAGACGAACGAACGTCTCTGTACATGCTCAGTTCTGAGAGATATGTGTGTGTGAAAGCCGTCCTTCAACTAGCTTGTTGGGAACACAAAGTTTCTTTTCAGTTGCAATCTCCAATCCATGCATATATATGGGGAGGTACTAGCTCCAACTCGGTTTGATAGTGAAAACTGCAGGAACTTCAAACCGGCACTAGGAAACAGACTGATAAACCAGAGTAAATTTTCTCCTGCAACTCGTTCCCTTGGTGCTAGATGAACGAACGTCTCTCCACTTGCTCAGTTCTGAAAGATAAGTGTGTGTGAAAGCCGTACTTCACCTAGCTTGTTGGGAACACAAAGTTTCTTTTCAGTTGCAAACTCCGTTCCATACATATATATGGGGAGGTACAAGCTCCAACTCGGTTTTACAGTGAAAACTGCTTGAACTTCAAACCGGCACTAGGAAACAGACTGAGAAAGCAGAGTAAAAGTGTCTGCTACAACCCGTTCCCTTGGTGCTAGATGAACGAAAGTCTCTGTACATGCTCAGTTCTGAGAGATAAGTGTGTGTGAAAGCCGTCCTTCACCTAGCTTGTTGGGAACACAAAGTTTCTTTCCAGTTGCAAACTCCATTCCATAAATGTTTATGGGCAGGTTCTTGCTCCAACTCGGTTTGACAGTGAAAACTGCAGGAAATTCAAACCGGCACTAGGAAACAGACTGAGAAAGCAGAGAAAAAGTGTCTCCTGCTACCCGTTCCCTTGGTGCTAGATGAACGAACGTCTCTCCACTTGCTCAGTTCTGAGAGATAATTGTGTGTGTAAGCCGTCCTTCACCTAGCTAGTTGGGAACACAAAGTTTCTTTTCAGTTGCAAACACCGTTCCATACATATATATGGGGAGGTACAAGCTCCAACTCGGTTTTACTGTGAAAACTGCAGGAACTTCAAAACGGCACTAGGAAACAGACTGAGAAAGCAGAGTAAAAGTGTCTCCTGCAAACCGTTCCCTTGGTGCTAGATGAACGAACGTCTCTGTACATGCTCAGTTCTGAGAGATAAAAGTGTGTGAAAGCCGTCCTTCACCTAGCTTGTTGGGAACACAAAGTTTCTTTTCAGTTGCAAACTCCATTCCATACATATATATGGGGAGGTACAAGCTCTAACTCGGTTTTACAGTGAAAACTGCAGGAACTTCAAACCGGCACTAGGAAACAGACTGAGAAAGCAGAGAAAAAGTGTCTCCTGCAACCCGTTCACTTGGTGCTAGATGAACGAACGTCTCTCCACTTGCTCAGTTCTGAGAGATAAGTGTGTGTGAAAGCCGTCCTTCACCTAGCTTGTTGGGAACACAAAGTTTCTTTTCAGTTGCAAACTCCATTCCATACATATATATGGGGATGTACAAGCTCCAACTCGGTTTTACAGTGAAAACTGCTTGAACTTCAAACCGGCACTAGGAAACAGACTGAGAAAGCAGAGAAAAAGTGTCTCCTGCAACCCGTTCCCTTGCTGTTAGATGAACGAACGTCTCTCCACTTGCTCAGTACTGAGAGATAAGTGTGTGTGAAAGCCGTCTTCACCTAGCTTGTTGGGAACACAAAGTTTCTTTGCAGTTGCAAACTCCATTCCATACATATATATGGGAAGGTACTAGCTCCAACTCGGTTTTACAGTGAAAACTGAAGGAACATCAAACCGGCACAAGGAAACAGACTGAGAAAGCAGAGTAAAAGTGTCTCCTGCAACCCGTTCCCTTGGTGCTAGATGAACGAACGTCTCTGTACATGCTCAGTTCTGAGAGATAAGTGTGTGTGAAAGCCGTCCTTCACCTAGCTTGTTTGGAACACAAAGTTTCTTTTCAGTTGCAAACTCCATTCCATACATATATATAGGGAGGTACAAGCTCCAACACGGTTTTACAGTGAAAACTGCTTGAACTTCAAACCGGCACTAGGAAACAGACTGAGAAAGCAGAGTAAAAGTGTCTCCTACAACCCGTTCCCTTGGTGCTAGATGAACGAAAGTCTCTGTACATGCTCAGTTCTGAGAGATAAGTGTGTGTGAAAGCCGCCCTTCACCTAGCTTGTTGGGAACACAAAGTTTCTTTCCAGTTGCAAACTCCATTCCATAAATGTTTATGGGCAGGTTCTTGCTCCAACTCGGTTTGACAGTGAAAACTGCAGGAACTTCAAACCGGCACTAGGAAAAAGACTGAGAAAGCAGAGACAAAGTGTCTCCTGCTACCCGTTCCCTTGGTGCTAGATGAACGAACGTCTCTCCACTTGCTCAGTTCTGAGAGATAAGTGTGTGTGAAAGCCGTCCTTCACCTAGCTTGTTGGAAACACAAAGTTTCTTTTCTGTTGCAAACTCCATTCCATACATATATATGGGGAGGTACCAGCTCCAACTCGGTTTTACAGTGAAAACTGCAGGAACTTCAAACCGGCACTAGGAAACAGTCTGAGAAAGCAGAGAAATAGTGTCTCCTGCAACCCGTTCCCTTGCTGCTAGATGAACGAACGTCTCTCCACTTGCTCAGTTCTGAGAGATAACTGTGTGTGAAAGCCGTACTTCACCTAGCTTGTTGGGAACACAAAGTTTCTTTTCAGTTGCAAACACCGTTCCATGCATATATATGGGGAGGTACTAGCTCCAACTCGGTTTTACAGTGAAAACTGCAGGAACTTCAAACCGGCACTAGGAAACAGACTGAGAAAGCAGAGAAAAAGTGTCTCCTGCAACCCGTTCCCTTGGTGCTAGATGAACGAACGTCTCTCCACTTGCTCAGTTCTGAGAGATAATTGTGTGTGTAAGCCGTCCTTCACCTAGCTAGTTGGGAACACAAAGTTTCTTTTCAGTTGCAAACACCGTTCCATACATATATATGGGGAGGTACAAGCTCCAACTCGGTTTTACAGTGAGAACTGCAGGAACTTCAAACCGGCAGTAGGAAACAGACTGAGAAAGCAGAGTAAAAGTGTCTCCTGCAACCCGTTCCATTGGTGCTAGACGAACGAACGTCTCTGTACATGCTCAGTTCTGAGAGATATGTGTGTGTGAAAGCCGTCCTTCAACTAGCTTGTTGGGAACACAAAGTTTCTTTTCAGTTGCAATCTCCAATCCATGCATATATATGGGGAGGTACTAGCTCCAACTCGGTTTGATAGTGAAAACTGCAGGAACTTCAAACCGGCACTAGGAAACAGACTGATAAACCAGAGTAAATTTTCTCCTGCAACTCGTTCCCTTGGTGCTAGATGAACGAACGTCTCTCCACTTGCTCAGTTCTGAAAGATAAGTGTGTGTGAAAGCCGTACTTCACCTAGCTTGTTGGGAACACAAAGTTTCTTTTCAGTTGCAAACTCCGTTCCATACATATATATGGGGAGGTACAAGCTCCAACTCGGTTTTACAGTGAAAACTGCTTGAACTTCAAACCGGCACTAGGAAACAGACTGAGAAAGCAGAGTAAAAGTGTCTCCTACAACCCGTTCCCTTGGTGCTAGATGAACGAAAGTCTCTGTACATGCTCAGTTCTGAGAGATAAGTGTGTGTGAAAGCCGTCCTTCACCTAGCTTGTTGGGAACACAAAGTTTCTTTCCAGTTGCAAACTCCATTCCATAAATGTTTATGGGCAGGTTCTTGCTCCAACTCGGTTTGACAGTGAAAACTGCAGGAAATTCAAACCGGCACTAGGAAACAGACTGAGAAAGCAGAGAAAAAGTGTCTCCTGCTACCCGTTCCCTTGGTGCTAGATGAACGAACGTCTCTCCACTTGCTCAGTTCTGAGAGATAATTGTGTGTGTAAGCCGTCCTTCACCTAGCTAGTTGGGAACACAAAGTTTCTTTTCAGTTGCAAACACCGTTCCATACATATATATGGGGAGGTACAAGCTCCAACTCGGTTTTACAGTGAGAACTGCAGGAACTTCAAACCGGCACTAGGAAACAGACTGAGAAAGCAGAGTAAAAGTGTCTCCTGCAACCCGTTCCCTTGGTGCTAGACGAACGAACGTCTCTGTACATGCTCAGTTCTGAGAGATATGTGTGTGTGAAAGCCGTCCTTCAACTAGCTTGTTGGGAACACAAAGTTTCTTTTCAGTTGCAATCTCCAATCCATGCATATATATGGGGAGGTACTAGCTCCAACTCGGTTTGACAGTGAAAACTGCAGGAACTTCAAACCGGCACTAGGAAAAAGACTGAGAAAGCAGAGACAAAGTGTCTCCTGCTACCCGTTCCCTTGGTGCTAGATGAACGAACGTCTCTCCACTTGCTCAGTTCTGAGAGATAAGTGTGTGTGAAAGCCGTCCTTCACCTAGCTTGTTGGAAACACAAAGTTTCTTTTCTGTTGCAAACTCCATTCCATACATATATATGGGGAGGTACCAGCTCCAACTCGGTTTTACAGTGAAAACTGCTGGAACTTCACACCGGCACTAGGAAACAGTCTGAGAAAGCAGAGAAATAGTGTCTCCTGCAACCCGTTCCCTTGCTGCTAGATGAACGAACGTCTCTCCACTTGCTCAGTTCTGAGAGATAACTGTGTGTGAAAGCCGTACTTCACCTAGCTTGTTGGGAACACAAAGTTTCTTTTCAGTTGCAAACACCGTTCCATGCATATATATGGGGAGGTACTAGCTCCAACTCGGTTTTACAGTGAAAACTGCAGGAACTTCAAACCGGCACTAGGAAACAGACTGAGAAAGCAGAGAAAAAGTGTCTCCTGCAACCCGTTCCCTTGGTGCTAGATGAACGAACGTCTCTCCACTTGCTCAGTTCTGAGAGATAATTGTGTGTGTAAGCCGTCCTTCACCTAGCTAGTTGGGAACACAAAGTTTCTTTTCAGTTGCAAACTCCGTTCCATACATATATATGGGGAGGTACAAGCTCCAACTCGGTTTTACAGTGAAAACTGCTTGAACTTCAAACCGGCACTAGGAAACAGACTGAGAAAGCAGAGTAAAAGTGTCTCCTACAACCCGTTCCCTTGGTGCTAGATGAACGAAAGTCTCTGTACATGCTCAGTTCTGAGAGATAAGTGTGTGTGAAAGCCGTCCTTCACCTAGCTTGTTGGGAACACAAAGTTTCTTTCCAGTTGCAAACTCCATTCCATAAATGTTTATGGGCAGGTTCTTGCTCCAACTCGGTTTGACAGTGAAAACTGCAGGAAATTCAAACCGGCACTAGGAAACAGACTGAGAAAGCAGAGAAAAAGTGTCTCCTGCTACCCGTTCCCTTGGTGCTAGATGAACGAACGTCTCTCCACTTGCTCAGTTCTGAGAGATAATTGTGTGTGTAAGCCGTCCTTCACCTAGCTAGTTGGGAACACAAAGTTTCTTTTCAGTTGCAAACACCGTTCCATACATATATATGGGGAGGTACAAGCTCCAACTCGGTTTTACAGTGAGAACTGCAGGAACTTCAAACCGGCACTAGGAAACAGACTGAGAAAGCAGAGTAAAAGTGTCTCCTGCAACCCGTTCCCTTGGTGCTAGACGAACGAACGTCTCTGTACATGCTCAGTTCTGAGAGATATGTGTGTGTGAAAGCCGTCCTTCAACTAGCTTGTTGGGAACACAAAGTTTCTTTTCAGTTGCAATCTCCAATCCATGCATATATATGGGGAGGTACTAGCTCCAACTCGGTTTGATAGTGAAATCTGCAGGAACTTCAAACCGGCACTAGGAAACAGACTGAGAAACCAGAGTAAATTTTCTCCTGCAACTCGTTCCCTTGGTGCTAGATGAACGAACGTCTCTCCACTTGCTCAGTTCTGAGAGATAAGTGTGTGTGAAAGCCGTACTTCACCTAGCTTGTTGGGTACACAAAGTTTCTTTTCAGTTGCAAACTCCGTTCCATACATATATATGGGGAGGTACAAGCTCCAACTCGGTTTTACAGTGAAAACTGCAGGAACTTCAAAACGGCACTAGGAAACAGACTGAGAAAGCAGAGTAAAAGTGTCTCCTGCAAACCGTTCCCTTGGTGCTAGATGAACGAACGTCTCTGTACATGCTCAGTTCTGAGAGATAAAAGTGTGTGAAAGCCGTCCTTCACCTAGCTTGTTGGGAACACAAAGTTTCTTTTCAGTTGCAAACTCCATTCCATACATATATATGGGGATGTACAAGCTCCAACTCGGTTTTACAGTGAAAACTGCTTGAACTTCAAACCGGCACTAGGAAACAGACTGAGAAAGCAGAGAAAAAGTGTCTCCTGCAACCCGTTCCCTTGCTGTTAGATGAACGAACGTCTCTCCACTTGCTCAGTACTGAGAGATAAGTGTGTGTGAAAGCCGTCTTCACCTAGCTTGTTGGGAACACAAAGTTTCTTTGCAGTTGCAAACTCCATTCCATACATATATATGGGGAGGTACTAGCTCCAACTCGGTTTTACAGTGAAAACTGAAGGAACATCAAACCGGCACAAGGAAACAGACTGAGAAAGCAGAGTAAAAGTGTCTCCTGCAACCCGTTCCCTTGGTGCTAGATGAACGAACGTCTCTGTACATGCTCAGTTCTGAGAGATAAGTGTGTGTGAAAGCCGTCCTTCACCTAGCTTGTTGGGAACACAAAGTTTCTTTTCAGTTGCAAACTCCATTCCATACATATATATGGGGAGGTACAAGCTCCAACTCGGTTTTACAGTGTAAACTGCAGGAACTTCAAACCGGCACTAGGAAACAGACTGAGAAAGCAGAGAAAAAGTGTCTCCTGTATCCCGTTCCCTTGGTGCTAGATGAATGAACGTCTCTCCACTTGCTCAGTTCTGAGGGATAATTGTGTGTGAAAGCCGTACTTCACTTAGCTTGTTTGGAACACAAAGTTTCTTTTCAGTTGCAAACTCCATTCCATACATATATATAGGGAGGTACAAGCTCCAACTCGGTTTTACAGTGAAAACTGCTTGAACTTCAAACCGGCACTAGGAAACAGACTGAGAAAGCAGAGTAAAAGTGTCTCCTACAACCCGTTCCCTTGGTGCTAGATGAACGAAAGTCTCTGTACATGCTCAGTTCTGAGAGATAAGTGTGTGTGAAAGCCGTCCTTCACCTAGCTTGTTGGGAACACAAAGTTTCTTTCCAGTTGCAAACTCCATTCCATAAATGTTTATGGGCAGGTTCTTGCTCCAACTCGGTTTGACAGTGAAAACTGCAGGAACTTCAAACCGGCACTAGGGAAAAGACTGAGAAAGCAGAGTAAAAGTGTCTCCTGCAAACCGTTCCCTTGGTGCTAGATGAACGAAAGTCTCTGTACATGCTCAGTTCTGAGAGATAAGTGTGTGTGAAAGCCGCCCTTCACCTAGCTTGTTGGGAACACAAAGTTTCTTTCCAGTTGCAAACTCCATTCCATAAATGTTTATGGGCAGGTTCTTGCTCCAACTCGGTTTGACAGTGAAAACTGCAGGAACTTCAAACCGGCACTAGGAAAAAGACTGAGAAAGCAGAGACTAAGTGTCTCCTGCTACCCGTTCCCTTGGTGCTAGATGAACGAACGTCTCTCCACTTGCTCAGTTCTGAGAGATAAGTGTGTGTGAAAGCCGTCCTTCACCTAGCTTGTTGGAAACACAAAGTTTCTTTTCTGTTGCAAACTCCATTCCATACATATATATGGGGAGGTACCAGCTCCAACTCGGTTTTACAGTGAAAACTGCTGGAACTTCAAACCGGCACTAGGAAACAGTCTGAGAAAGCAGAGAAATAGTGTCTCCTGCAACCCGTTCCCTTGCTGCTAGATGAACGAACGTCTCTCCACTTGCTCAGTTCTGAGAGATAACTGTGTGTGAAAGCCGTACTTCACCTAGCTTGTTGGGAACACAAAGTTTCTTTTCAGTTGCAAACACCGTTCCATGCATATATATGGGGAGGTACTAGCTCCAACTCGGTTTTACAGTGAAAACTGCAGGAACTTCAAACCGGCACTAGGAAACAGACTGAGAAAGCAGAGAAAAAGTGTCTCCTGCAACCCGTTCCCTTGGTGCTAGATGAACGAACGTCTCTCCACTTGCTCAGTTCTGAGAGATAATTGTGTGTGTAAGCCGTCCTTCACCTAGCTAGTTGGGAACACAAAGTTTCTTTTCAGTTGCAAACACCGTTCCATACATATATATGGGGAGGTACAAGCTCCAACTCGGTTTTACAGTGAGAACTGCAGGAACTTCAAACCGGCAGTAGGAAACAGACTGAGAAAGCAGAGTAAAAGTGTCTCCTGCAACCCGTTCCATTGGTGCTAGACGAACGAACGTCTCTGTACATGCTCAGTTCTGAGAGATATGTGTGTGTGAAAGCCGTCCTTCAACTAGCTTGTTGGGAACACAAAGTTTCTTTTCAGTTGCAATCTCCAATCCATGCATATATATGGGGAGGTACTAGCTCCAACTCGGTTTGATAGTGAAAACTGCAGGAACTTCAAACCGGCACTAGGAAACAGACTGATAAACCAGAGTAAATTTTCTCCTGCAACTCGTTCCCTTGGTGCTAGATGAACGAACGTCTCTCCACTTGCTCAGTTCTGAAAGATAAGTGTGTGTGAAAGCCGTACTTCACCTAGCTTGTTGGGAACACAAAGTTTCTTTTCAGTTGCAAACTCCGTTCCATACATATATATGGGGAGGTACAAGCTCCAACTCGGTTTTACAGTGAAAACTGCTTGAACTTCAAACCGGCACTAGGAAACAGACTGAGAAAGCAGAGTAAAAGTGCCTCCTACAACCCGTTCCCTTGGTGCTAGATGAACGAAAGTCTCTGTACATGCTCAGTTCTGAGAGATAAGTGTGTGTGAAAGCCGTCCTTCACCTAGCTTGTTGGGAACACAAAGTTTCTTTCCAGTTGCAAACTCCATTCCATAAATGTTTATTGGCAGGTTCTTGCTCCAACTCGGTTTGACAGTGAAAACTGCAGGAAATTCAAACCGGCACTAGGAAACAGACTGAGAAAGCAGAGAAAAAGTGTCTCCTGCAACCCGTTCACTTGGTGCTAGATGAACGAACGTCTCTCCACTTGCTCAGTTCTGAGAGATAATTGTGTGTGTAAGCCGTCCTTCACCTAGCTAGTTGGGAACACAAAGTTTCTTTTCAGTTGCAAACACCGTTCCATACATATATATGGGGAGGTACAAGCTCCAACTCGGTTTTACAGTGTAAACTGCAGGAACTTCAAACCGGCACTAGGAAACAGACTGAGAAAGCAGAGAAAAAGTGTCTCCTGCAACCCGTTCACTTGGTGCTAGACGAACGAACGTCTCAGTACATGCTCAGTTCTGAGAGATAAGTGTGTGTGAAAGCCGTCCTTCACCTAGCTTGTTGGGAACACAAAGTTTCTTTTCAGTTGCAAACTCCATTCCATACATATATATGGGGAGGTACAAGCTCCAACTCGGTTTTACAGTGTAAACTGCAGGAACTTCAAACCGGCACTAGGAAACAGACTGAGAAAGCAGAGAAAAAGTGTCTCCTGCAACCCGTTCACTTGGTGCTAGACGAACGAACGTCTCAGTACATGCTCAGTTCTGAGAGATAAGTGTGTGTGAAAGCCGTCCTTCACCTAGCTTGTTGGGAACACAAAGTTTCTTTTCAGTTGCAAACTCCATTCCATACATATATATGGGGAGGTACAAGCTCCAACTCGGTTTTACAGTGTAAACTGCAGGAACTTCAAACCGGCACTAGGAAACAGACTGAGAAAGCAGAGAAAAAGTGTCTCCTGCAACCCGTTCACTTGGTGCTAGACGAACGAACGTCTCAGTACATGCTCAGTTCTGAGAGATAATTGTGTGTGTAAGCCGTCCTTCACCTAGCTAGTTGGGAACACAAAGTTTCTTTTCAGTTGCAAACACCGTTCCATACATATATATGGGGAGGTACAAGCTCCAACTCGGTTTTACAGTGAGAACTGCAGGAACTTCAAACCGGCAGTAGGAAACAGACTGAGAAAGCAGAGTAAAAGTGTCTCCTGCAACCCGTTCCATTGGTGCTAGACGAACGAACGTCTCTGTACATGCTCAGTTCTGAGAGATATGTGTGTGTGAAAGCCGTCCTTCAACTAGCTTGTTGGGAACACAAAGTTTCTTTTCAGTTGCAATCTCCAATCCATGCATATATATGGGGAGGTACTAGCTCCAACTCGGTTTGATAGTGAAAACTGCAGGAACTTCAAACCGGCACTAGGAAACAGACTGATAAACCAGAGTAAATTTTCTCCTGCAACTCGTTCCCTTGGTGCTAGATGAACGAACGTCTCTCCACTTGCTCAGTTCTGAAAGATAAGTGTGTGTGAAAGCCGTACTTCACCTAGCTTGTTGGGAACACAAAGTTTCTTTTCAGTTGCAAACTCCGTTCCATACATATATATGGGGAGGTACTAGCTCCAACTCGGTTTTACAGTGAAAACTGCTGGAACTTCAAACCGGCACTAGGAAACAGACTGAGAAAGCAGAGAAAAATTGTCTCCTGTATCCCGTTCCCTTGGTGCTAGATGAACGAACGTCTCTCCACTTGCTCAGTTCTGAGGGATAATTGTGTGTGAAAGCCGTACTTCACTTAGCTTGTTTGGAACACAAAGTTTCTTTTCAGTTGCAAACTCCATTCCATACATATATATGGGGAGGTACTAGCTCCAACTCGGTTTTACAGTGAAAACTGCTGGAACTTCAAACCGGCACTAGGAAAAAGACTGAGAAAGCAGAGACAAAGTGTCTCCTGCTACCCGTTCCCTTGGTGCTAGATGAACGAACGTCTCTCCACTTGCTCAGTTCTGAGAGATAATTGTGTGTGAAAGCCGTAGTTCACTTAGCTTGTTTGGAACACAAAGTTTCTTTTCAGTTGCAAACTCCATTCCATACATATATATGGGGAGGTACTAGCTCCAACTCGGTTTTACAGTGAAAACTGCTTGAACTTCAAACCGGCACTAGGAAACAGACTGAGAAAGCAGAGTAAAAGTGTCTCCTACAACCCGTTCCCTTGGTGCTAGATGAAAGAACGTCTCTGTACATGCTCAGTTCTGAGAGATAAGTGTGTGTGAAAGCCGTCCTTCACCTAGCTTGTTGGGAACACAAAGTTTCTTTTCAGTTGCAAACACCGTTCCATACATATATATGGGGAGGTACAAGCTCCAACTCGGTTTTACAGTGAGAACTGCAGGAACTTCAAACCGGCACTAGGAAACAGACTGAGAAAGCAGAGTAAAAGTGTCTCCTGCAACCCGTTCCCTTGGTGCTAGACGAACGAACGTCTCAGTACATGCTCAGTTCTGAGAGATAAGTGTGTGTGAAAGCCGACCTTCAACTAGCTTGTTGGGAACACAAAGTTTCTTTTCAGTTGCAAACTCCATTCCATACATATATATGGGGAGGTACTAGCTCCAACTCGGTTTGACAGTGAAAACTGAAGGAACATCAAACCGGCACTAGGAAACAGACTGAGAAAGCAGAGAAAAAGTGTCTCCTGCAAACCGTTCCCTTGGTGCTAGATGAACGAACGTCTCTCCACTTGCTCAGTTCTGAGAGATAAGTGTGTGTGAAAGCCGTCTTTCACCTAGCTTGTAGGGAACACAAAGTTTCTTTTCAGTTGCAAACACCGTTCCATACATATATATGGGGAGGTACAAGCTCCAACTCGGTTTTACAGTGAGAACTGCAGGAACTTCAAACCGGCACTAGGAAACAGACTGAGAAAGCAGAGTAAAAGTGTCTCCTGCAACCAGATCCCTTGGTGCTAGACGAACGAACGTCTCTGTACATGCTCAGTTCTGAGAGATATGTGTGTGTGAAAGCCGTCCTTCAACTAGCTTGTTGGGAACACAAAGTTCTTTTCAGTTGCAAACTCCAATCCATGCATATATATGGGGAGGTACTAGCTCCAACTCGGTTTGACAGTGAAAACTGCAGGAACTTCAAACCGGCACTAGGAAACAGACTGAGAAAGCAGAGAAAAAGTGTCTCCTGCAAACCGTTCCCTTGGTGCTAGATGAACGAACGTCTCTCCACTTGCTCAGTTCTGAGAGATAAGTGTGTGTGAAAGCCGTCCTTCACCTAGCTTGTTGGGAACACAAAGTTTCTTTTCAGTTGCAAACACCGTTCCATACATATATATGGGGAGGTACAAGCTCCAACTCGGTTTTACAGTGAGAACTGCAGGAACTTCAAACCGGCACTAGGAAACACACTGAGAAAGCAGAGTAAAAGTGTCTCCTGCAACCCGTTCCCTTGGTGCTAGACAAACGAACGTCTCTGTACATGCTCAGTTCTGAGAGATATGTGTGTGTGAAAGCCGTCCTTCAACTAGCTTGTTGGGAACACAAAGTTTCTTTTCAGTTGCAAACTCCAATCCATGCATATATATGGGGAGGTACTAGCTCCAACTCGGTTTGACAGTGAAAACTGCAGGAACTTCAAACTGGCACTAGGAAACAGACTGAGAAACCAGAGTAAATTTTCTCCTGCAACTCGTTCCCTTGGTGCTAGATGAACGAACGTCTCTCCACTTGCTCAGTTCTGAAAGATAAGTGTGTGTGAAAGCCGTACTTCACCTAGCTTGTTGGGAACACAAAGTTTCTTTGCAGTTGCAAACTCCATTCCATAGATATATATGGGGAGGTACAAGCTCCAACTCGGTTTTACAGTGAGAACTGCAGGAACTTCAAACCGGCAGTAGGAAACAGAATGAGAAAGCAGAGTAAAAGTGTCTCCTGCAACCCGTTCCATTGGTGCTAGACGAACGAACGTCTCTGTACATGCTCAGTTCAGAGAGATAAGTGTGTGTGAAAGCCGTCCTTCACCTAGCTTGTTGGGAACACAAAGTTTCTTTTCAGTTGCAAACTCCATTCCATACATATATATGGGGATGTACAAGCTCCAACTCGGTTTTACAGTGAAAACTGCTGGAACTTCAAACCGGCACTAGGAAACAGTCTGAGAAAGCAGAGAAATAGTGTCTCCTGCAACCCGTTCCCTTGCTGCTAGATGAACGAACGTCTCTCCACTTGCTCAGTTCTGAGAGATAACTGTGTGTGAAAGCCGTACTTCACCTAGCTTGTTGGGAACACAAAGTTTCTTTTCAGTTGCAAACACCGTTCCATAAATATATATGTGGAGGTACAATCTCCAACACGGTTTTACAGTGAAAACTGCAGGAACTTCAGACCGGCACTAGGAAACAGACTGAGAAAGCAGAGAAAAAGTGTCTCTAGCAAACTGTTCCCTTGGTGCTAGATGAACGAAAGTCTCTCCACTTCCTCATTTCTGAGAGATAAGTGTGTGTGAAAGCCGTCCTTCAGCTAGCTTGTTTGGAACACAAAGTTTCTTTTCAGTTGCAAACTCCATTCCATACATATATATGGGGATGTACAAGCTCCAACTCGGTTTTACAGTGAAAACTGCTTGAAATTCAAACCGGCACTAGGAAACAGACTGAGAAAGCAGAGTAAAAGTGTCTCCTGCAAACCGTTCCCTTGGTGCTAGATGAACGAACGTCTCTGTACATGCTCAGTTCTGAGAGATAAAAGTGTGTGAAAGCCGTCCTTCACCTAGCTTGTTGGGAACACAAAGTTTCTTTTCAGTTGCAAACTCCATTCCATACATATATATGGGGAGGTAAAAGCTCCAACTCGGTTTTACAGTGAAAACTGCAGGAACTTCAAACCGGCACTAGGAAACAGACTGAGAAAGCAGAGAAAAAGTGTCTCCTGCAACCCGTTCACTTGGTGCTAGATGAACGAACGTCTCTCCACTTGCTCAGTTCTGAGAGATAAGTGTGTGTGAAAGCCGTCCTTCACCTAGCTTGTTGGGAACACAAAGTTTCTTTTCAGTTGCAAACTCCATTCCATACATATATATGGGGATGTACAAGCTCCAACTCGGTTTTACAGTGAAAACTGCTTGAACTTCAAACCGGCACTAGGAAACAGACTGAGAAAGCAGAGAAAAAGTGTCTCCTGCAACCCGTTCCCTTGCTGTTAGATGAACGAACGTCTCTCCACTTGCTCAGTACTGAGAGATAAGTGTGTGTGAAAGCCGTCTTCACCTAGCTTGTTGGGAACACAAAGTTTCTTTGCAGTTGCAAACTCCATTCCATACATATATATGGGAAGGTACTAGCTCCAACTCGGTTTTACAGTGAAAACTGAAGGAACATCAAACCGGCACAAGGAAACAGACTGAGAAAGCAGAGTAAAAGTGTCTCCTGCAACCCGTTCCCTTGGTGCTAGATGAACGAACGTCTCTGTACATGCTCAGTTCTGAGAGATAAGTGTGTGTGAAAGCCGTCTTTCACCTAGCTTGTAGGGAACACAAAGTTTCTTTTCAGTTGCAAACACCGTTCCATACATATATATGGGGAGGTACAAGCTCCAACTCGGTTTTACAGTGAGAACTGCAGGAACTTCAAACCGGCACTAGGAAACAGACTGAGAAAGCAGAGTAAAAGTGTCTCCTGCAACCAGATCCCTTGGTGCTAGACGAACGAACGTCTCTGTACATGCTCAGTTCTGAGAGATATGTGTGTGTGAAAGCCGTCCTTCAACTAGCTTGTTGGGAACACAAAGTTCTTTTCAGTTGCAAACTCCAATCCATGCATATATATGGGGAGGTACTAGCTCCAACTCGGTTTGACAGTGAAAACTGCAGGAACTTCAAACCGGCACTAGGAAACAGACTGAGAAAGCAGAGAAAAAGTGTCTCCTGCAAACCGTTCCCTTGGTGCTAGATGAACGAACGTCTCTCCACTTGCTCAGTTCTGAGAGATAAGTGTGTGTGAAAGCCGTCCTTCACCTAGCTTGTTGGGAACACAAAGTTTCTTTTCAGTTGCAAACACCGTTCCATACATATATATGGGGAGGTACAAGCTCCAACTCGGTTTTACAGTGAAAACTGCTGGAACTTCAAACCGGCACTAGGAAACAGTCTGAGAAAGCAGAGAAATAGTGTCTCCTGCAACCCGTTCCCTTGCTGCTAGATGAACGAACGTCTCTCCACTTGCTCAGTTCTGAGAGATAACTGTGTGTGAAAGCCGTACTTCACCTAGCTTGTTGGGAACACAAAGTTTCTTTTCAGTTGCAAACACCGTTCCATAAATATATATGTGGAGGTACAATCTCCAACACGGTTTTACAGTGAAAACTGCAGGAACTTCAGACCGGCACTAGGAAACAGACTGAGAAAGCAGAGAAAAAGTGTCTCTAGCAAACTGTTCCCTTGGTGCTAGATGAACGAAAGTCTCTCCACTTCCTCATTTCTGAGAGATAAGTGTGTGTGAAAGCCGTCCTTCAGCTAGCTTGTTTGGAACACAAAGTTTCTTTTCAGTTGCAAACTCCATTCCATACATATATATGGGGATGTACAAGCTCCAACTCGGTTTTACAGTGAAAACTGCTTGAAATTCAAACCGGCACTAGGAAACAGACTGAGAAAGCAGAGTAAAAGTGTCTCCTGCAAACCGTTCCCTTGGTGCTAGATGAACGAACGTCTCTGTACATGCTCAGTTCTGAGAGATAAAAGTGTGTGAAAGCCGTCCTTCACCTAGCTTGTTGGGAACACAAAGTTTCTTTTCAGTTGCAAACTCCATTCCATACATATATATGGGGAGGTAAAAGCTCCAACTCGGTTTTACAGTGAAAACTGCAGGAACTTCAAACCGGCACTAGGAAACAGACTGAGAAAGCAGAGAAAAAGTGTCTCCTGCAACCCGTTCACTTGGTGCTAGATGAACGAACGTCTCTCCACTTGCTCAGTTCTGAGAGATAAGTGTGTGTGAAAGCCGTCCTTCACCTAGCTTGTTGGGAACACAAAGTTTCTTTTCAGTTGCAAACTCCATTCCATACATATATATGGGGATGTACAAGCTCCAACTCGGTTTTACAGTGAAAACTGCTTGAACTTCAAACCGGCACTAGGAAACAGACTGAGAAAGCAGAGAAAAAGTGTCTCCTGCAACCCGTTCCCTTGCTGTTAGATGAACGAACGTCTCTCCACTTGCTCAGTACTGAGAGATAAGTGTGTGTGAAAGCCGTCTTCACCTAGCTTGTTGGGAACACAAAGTTTCTTTGCAGTTGCAAACTCCATTCCATACATATATATGGGAAGGTACTAGCTCCAACTCGGTTTTACAGTGAAAACTGAAGGAACATCAAACCGGCACAAGGAAACAGACTGAGAAAGCAGAGTAAAAGTGTCTCCTGCAACCCGTTCCCTTGGTGCTAGATGAACGAACGTCTCTGTACATGCTCAGTTCTGAGAGATAAGTGTGTGTGAAAGCCGTCTTTCACCTAGCTTGTAGGGAACACAAAGTTTCTTTTCAGTTGCAAACACCGTTCCATACATATATATGGGGAGGTACAAGCTCCAACTCGGTTTTACAGTGAGAACTGCAGGAACTTCAAACCGGCACTAGGAAACAGACTGAGAAAGCAGAGTAAAAGTGTCTCCTGCAACCAGATCCCTTGGTGCTAGACGAACGAACGTCTCTGTACATGCTCAGTTCTGAGAGATATGTGTGTGTGAAAGCCGTCCTTCAACTAGCTTGTTGGGAACACAAAGTTCTTTTCAGTTGCAAACTCCAATCCATGCATATATATGGGGAGGTACTAGCTCCAACTCGGTTTGACAGTGAAAACTGCAGGAACTTCAAACCGGCACTAGGAAACAGACTGAGAAAGCAGAGAAAAAGTGTCTCCTGCAAACCGTTCCCTTGGTGCTAGATGAACGAACGTCTCTCCACTTGCTCAGTTCTGAGAGATAAGTGTGTGTGAAAGCCGTCCTTCACCTAGCTTGTTGGGAACACAAAGTTTCTTTTCAGTTGCAAACACCGTTCCATACATATATATGGGGAGGTACAAGCTCCAACTCGGTTTTACAGTGAGAACTGCAGGAACTTCAAACCGGCACTAGGAAACACACTGAGAAAGCAGAGTAAAAGTGTCTCCTGCAACCCGTTCCCTTGGTGCTAGACAAACGAACGTCTCTGTACATGCTCAGTTCTGAGAGATATGTGTGTGTGAAAGCCGTCCTTCAACTAGCTTGTTGGGAACACAAAGTTTCTTTTCAGTTGCAAACTCCAATCCATGCATATATATGGGGAGGTACAATCTCCAACACGGTTTTACAGTGAAAACTGCAGGAACTTCAG
Organism: Camelus dromedarius; assembly: GCF_036321535.1. Lineage (NCBI taxonomy): Eukaryota > Metazoa > Chordata > Mammalia > Artiodactyla > Camelidae > Camelus > Camelus dromedarius. Next base: position 33,055,186 of record NC_087458.1, on the reverse strand, counting down.
ACCGGCACTAGGAAACAGACTGAGAAAGCAGAGAAAAAGTGTCTCTAGCAAACTGTTCCCTTGGTGCTAGATGAACGAAAGTCTCTCCACTTCCTCATTTCTGAGAGATAAGTGTGTGTGAAAGCCGTCCTTCAGCTAGCTTGTTTGGAACACAAAGTTTCTTTTCAGTTGCAAACTCCATTCCATACATATATATGGGGATGTACAAGCTCCAACTCGGTTTTACAGTGAAAACTGCTTGAAATTCAAACCGGCACTAGGAAACAGACTGAGAAAGCAGAGTAAAAGTGTCTCCTGCAAACCGTTCCCTTGGTGCTAGATGAACGAACGTCTCTGTACATGCTCAGTTCTGAGAGATAAAAGTGTGTGAAAGCCGTCCTTCACCTAGCTTGTTGGGAACACAAAGTTTCTTTTCAGTTGCAAACTCCATTCCATACATATATATGGGGAGGTACAAGCTCCAACTCGGTTTTACAGTGAAAACTGCAGGAACTTCAAACCGGCACTAGGAAACAGACTGAGAAAGCAGAGAAAAAGTGTCTCCTGCAACCCGTTCACTTGGTGCTAGATGAACGAACGTCTCTCCACTTGCTCAGTTCTGAGAGATAAGTGTGTGTGAAAGCCGTCCTTCACCTAGCTTGTTGGGAACACAAAGTTTCTTTTCAGTTGCAAACTCCATTCCATACATATATATGGGGATGTACAAGCTCCAACTCGGTTTTACAGTGAAAACTGCTTGAACTTCAAACCGGCACTAGGAAACAGACTGAGAAAGCAGAGAAAAAGTGTCTCCTGCAACCCGTTCCCTTGCTGTTAGATGAACGAACGTCTCTCCACTTGCTCAGTACTGAGAGATAAGTGTGTGTGAAAGCCGTCTTCACCTAGCTTGTTGGGAACACAAAGTTTCTTTTCAGTTGCAAACTCCATTCCATACATATATATGGGAAGGTACTAGCTCCAACTCGGTTTTACAGTGAAAACTGAAGGAACATCAAACCGGCACAAGGAAACAGACTGAGAAAGCAGAGTAAAAGTGTCTCCTGCAACCCGTTCCCTTGGTGCTAGATGAACGAACGTCTCTGTACATGCTCAGTTCTGAGAGATAAGTGTGTGTGAAAGCCGTCTTTCACCTAGCTTGTAGGGAACACAAAGTTTCTTTTCAGTTGCAAACACCGTTCCATACATATATATGGGGAGGTACAAGCTCCAACTCGGTTTTACAGTGAGAACTGCAGGAACTTCAAACCGGCACTAGGAAACAGACTGAGAAAGCAGAGTAAAAGTGTCTCCTGCAACCAGATCCCTTGGTGCTAGACGAACGAACGTCTCTGTACATGCTCAGTTCTGAGAGATATGTGTGTGTGAAAGCCGTCCTTCAACTAGCTTGTTGGGAACACAAAGTTCTTTTCAGTTGCAAACTCCAATCCATGCATATATATGGGGAGGTACTAGCTCCAACTCGGTTTGACAGTGAAAACTGCAGGAACTTCAAACCGGCACTAGGAAACAGACTGAGAAAGCAGAGAAAAAGTGTCTCCTGCAAACCGTTCCCTTGGTGCTAGATGAACGAACGTCTCTCCACTTGCTCAGTTCTGAGAGATAAGTGTGTGTGAAAGCCGTCCTTCACCTAGCTTGTTGGGAACACAAAGTTTCTTTTCAGTTGCAAACACCGTTCCATACATATATATGGGGAGGTACAAGCTCCAACTCGGTTTTACAGTGAGAACTGCAGGAACTTCAAACCGGCACTAGGAAACACACTGAGAAAGCAGAGTAAAAGTGTCTCCTGCAACCCGTTCCCTTGGTGCTAGACAAACGAACGTCTCTGTACATGCTCAGTTCTGAAAGATATGTGTGTGTGAAAGCCGTCCTTCACCTAGCTTGTTGGGAACACAAAGTTTCTTTTCAGTTGCAAACTCCAATCCATGCATATATATGGGGAGGTACTAGCTCCAACTCGGTTTGACAGTGAAAACTGCAGGAACTTCAAACTGGCACTAGGAAACAGACTGAGAAACCAGAGTAAATTTTCTCCTGCAACTCGTTCCCTTGGTGCTAGATGAACGAACGTCTCTCCACTTGCTCAGTTCTGAAAGATAAGTGTGTGTGAAAGCCGTACTTCACCTAGCTTGTTGGGAACACAAAGTTTCTTTGCAGTTTCAAACTCCATTCCATACATATATATGGGGAGGTACAAGCTCCAACTCGGTTTTACAGTGAAAACTGCAGGAACTTCAAAAGGGCACTAGGAAACAGACTGAGAAAGCAGAGTAAAAGTGTCTCCTGCAAACCGTTCCCTTGGTGCTAGATGAACGAACGTCTCTGTACATGCTCAGTTCTGAGAGGTAAAAGTGTGTGAAAGCCGTCCTTCACCTAGCTTGTTGGGAACACAAAGTTTCTTTTCAGTTGCAAACTCCATTCCATACATATATATGGGGAGGTACAAGCTCCAACTCGGTTTTACAGTGAGAACTGCAGGAACTTCAAACCGGCAGTAGGAAACAGACTGAGAAAGCAGAGTAAAAGTGTCTCCTGCAACCCGTTCCATTGGTGCTAGACGAACGAACGTCTCTGTACATGCTCAGTTCTGAGAGATATGTGTGTGTGAAAGCCGTCCTTCAACTAGCTTGTTGGGAACACAAAGTTTCTTTTCAGTTGCAATCTCCAATCCATGCATATATATGGGGAGGTACTAGCTCCAACTCGGTTTGATAGTGAAAACTGCAGGAACTTCAAACCGGCACTAGGAAACAGACTGAGAAACCAGAGTAAATTTTCTCCTGCAACTCGTTCCCTTGGTGCTAGATGAACGAACGTCTCTCCACTTGCTCAGTTCTGAAAGATAAGTGTGTGTGAAAGCCGTACTTCACCTAGCTTGTTGGGAACACAAAGTTTCTTTTCAGTTGCAAACTCCGTTCCATACATATATATGGGGAGGTACAAGCTCCAACTCGGTTTTACAGTGAAAACTGCAGGAACTTCAAAACGGCACTAGGAAACAGACTGAGAAAGCAGAGTAAAAGTGTCTCCTGCAAACCGTTCCCTTGGTGCTAGATGAACGAACGTCTCTGTACATGCTCAGTTCTGAGAGATAAAAGTGTGAGAAAGCCGTCCTTCACCTAGCTTGTTGGGAACACAAAGTTTCTTTTCAGTTGCAAACTCCATTCCATACATATATATGGGGAGGTACAAGCTCCAACTCGGTTTTACAGTGAAAACTGCAGGAACTTCAAACCGGCACTAGGAAACAGACTGAGAAAGCAGAGAAAAAGTGTCTCCTGCAACCCGTTCACTTGGTGCTAGATGAACGAACGTCTCTCCACTTGCTCAGTTCAGAGAGATAAGTGTGTGTGAAAGCCGTCCTTCACCTAGCTTGTTGGGAACACAAAGTTTCTTTTCAGTTGCAAACTCCATTCCATACATATATATGGGGATGTACAAGCTCCAACTCGGTTTTACAGTGAAAACTGCTTGAACTTCAAACCGGCACTAGGAAACAGACTGAGAAAGCAGAGAAAAAGTGTCTCCTGCAACCCGTTCCCTTGCTGTTAGATGAACGAACGTCTCTCCACTTGCTCAGTACTGAGAGATAAGTGTGTGTGAAAGCCGTCTTCACCTAGCTTGTTGGGAACACAAAGTTTCTTTGCAGTTGCAAACTCCATTCCATACATATATATGGGAAGGTACTAGCTCCAACTCGGTTTTACAGTGAAAACTGAAGGAACATCAAACCGGCACAAGGAAACAGACTGAGAAAGCAGAGTAAAAGTGTCTCCTGCAACCCGTTCCCTTGGTGCTAGATGAACGAACGTCTCTGTACATGCTCAGTTCTGAGAGATAAGTGTGTGTGAAAGCCGTCTTTCACCTAGCTTGTAGGGAACACAAAGTTTCTTTTCAGTTGCAAACACCGTTCCATACATATATATGGGGAGGTACAAGCTCCAACTCGGTTTTACAGTGAGAACTGCAGGAACTTCAAACCGGCACTAGGAAACAGACTGAGAAAGCAGAGTAAAAGTGTCTCCTGCAACCAGATCCCTTGGTGCTAGACGAACGAACGTCTCTGTACATGCTCAGTTCTGAGAGATATGTGTGTGTGAAAGCCGTCCTTCAACTAGCTTGTTGGGAACACAAAGTTCTTTTCAGTTGCAAACTCCAATCCATGCATATATATGGGGAGGTACTAGCTCCAACTCGGTTTGACAGTGAAAACTGCAGGAACTTCAAACCGGCACTAGGAAACAGACTGAGAAAGCAGAGAAAAAGTGTCTCCTGCAAACCGTTCCCTTGGTGCTAGATGAACGAACGTCTCTCCACTTGCTCAGTTCTGAGAGATAAGTGTGTGTGAAAGCCGTCCTTCACCTAGCTTGTTGGGAACACAAAGTTTCTTTTCAGTTGCAAACACCGTTCCATACATATATATGGGGAGGTACAAGCTCCAACTCGGTTTTACAGTGAGAACTGCAGGAACTTCAAACCGGCACTAGGAAACACACTGAGAAAGCAGAGTAAAAGTGTCTCCTGCAACCCGTTCCCTTGGTGCTAGACAAACGAACGTCTCTGTACATGCTCAGTTCTGAGAGATATGTGTGTGTGAAAGCCGTCCTTCAACTAGCTTGTTGGGAACACAAAGTTTCTTTTCAGTTGCAAACTCCAATCCATGCATATATATGGGGAGGTACAATCTCCAACACGGTTTTACAGTGAAAACTGCAGGAACTTCAGACCGGCACTAGGAAACAGACTGAGAAAGCAGAGAAAAAGTGTCTCTAGCAAACTGTTCCCTTGGTGCTAGATGAACGAAAGTCTCTCCACTTCCTCATTTCTGAGAGATAAGTGTGTGTGAAAGCCGTCCTTCAGCTAGCTTGTTTGGAACACAAAGTTTCTTTTCAGTTGCAAACTCCATTCCATACATATATATGGGGATGTACAAGCTCCAACTCGGTTTTACAGTGAAAACTGCTTGAAATTCAAACCGGCACTAGGAAACAGACTGAGAAAGCAGAGTAAAAGTGTCTCCTGCAAACCGTTCCCTTGGTGCTAGATGAACGAACGTCTCTGTACATGCTCAGTTCTGAGAGATAAAAGTGTGTGAAAGCCGTCCTTCACCTAGCTTGTTGGGAACACAAAGTTTCTTTTCAGTTGCAAACTCCATTCCATACATATATATGGGGAGGTACAAGCTCCAACTCGGTTTTACAGTGAAAACTGCAGGAACTTCAAACCGGCACTAGGAAACAGACTGAGAAAGCAGAGAAAAAGTGTCTCCTGCAACCCGTTCACTTGGTGCTAGATGAACGAACGTCTCTCCACTTGCTCAGTTCTGAGAGATAAGTGTGTGTGAAAGCCGTCCTTCACCTAGCTTGTTGGGAACACAAAGTTTCTTTTCAGTTGCAAACTCCATTCCATACATATATATGGGGATGTACAAGCTCCAACTCGGTTTTACAGTGAAAACTGCTTGAACTTCAAACCGGCACTAGGAAACAGACTGAGAAAGCAGAGAAAAAGTGTCTCCTGCAACCCGTTCCCTTGCTGTTAGATGAACGAACGTCTCTCCACTTGCTCAGTACTGAGAGATAAGTGTGTGTGAAAGCCGTCTTCACCTAGCTTGTTGGGAACACAAAGTTTCTTTTCAGTTGCAAACTCCATTCCATACATATATATGGGAAGGTACTAGCTCCAACTCGGTTTTACAGTGAAAACTGAAGGAACATCAAACCGGCACAAGGAAACAGACTGAGAAAGCAGAGTAAAAGTGTCTCCTGCAACCCGTTCCCTTGGTGCTAGATGAACGAACGTCTCTGTACATGCTCAGTTCTGAGAGATAAGTGTGTGTGAAAGCCGTCTTTCACCTAGCTTGTAGGGAACACAAAGTTTCTTTTCAGTTGCAAACACCGTTCCATACATATATATGGGGAGGTACAAGCTCCAACTCGGTTTTACAGTGAGAACTGCAGGAACTTCAAACCGGCACTAGGAAACAGACTGAGAAAGCAGAGTAAAAGTGTCTCCTGCAACCAGATCCCTTGGTGCTAGACGAACGAACGTCTCTGTACATGCTCAGTTCTGAGAGATATGTGTGTGTGAAAGCCGTCCTTCAACTAGCTTGTTGGGAACACAAAGTTCTTTTCAGTTGCAAACTCCAATCCATGCATATATATGGGGAGGTACTAGCTCCAACTCGGTTTGACAGTGAAAACTGCAGGAACTTCAAACCGGCACTAGGAAACAGACTGAGAAAGCAGAGAAAAAGTGTCTCCTGCAAACCGTTCCCTTGGTGCTAGATGAACGAACGTCTCTCCACTTGCTCAGTTCTGAGAGATAAGTGTGTGTGAAAGCCGTCCTTCACCTAGCTTGTTGGGAACACAAAGTTTCTTTTCAGTTGCAAACACCGTTCCATACATATATATGGGGAGGTACAAGCTCCAACTCGGTTTTACAGTGAGAACTGCAGGAACTTCAAACCGGCACTAGGAAACACACTGAGAAAGCAGAGTAAAAGTGTCTCCTGCAACCCGTTCCCTTGGTGCTAGACAAACGAACGTCTCTGTACATGCTCAGTTCTGAAAGATATGTGTGTGTGAAAGCCGTCCTTCACCTAGCTTGTTGGGAACACAAAGTTTCTTTTCAGTTGCAAACTCCAATCCATGCATATATATGGGGAGGTACTAGCTCCAACTCGGTTTGACAGTGAAAACTGCAGGAACTTCAAACTGGCACTAGGAAACAGACTGAGAAACCAGAGTAAATTTTCTCCTGCAACTCGTTCCCTTGGTGCTAGATGAACGAACGTCTCTCCACTTGCTCAGTTCTGAAAGATAAGTGTGTGTGAAAGCCGTACTTCACCTAGCTTGTTGGGAACACAAAGTTTCTTTGCAGTTTCAAACTCCATTCCATACATATATATGGGGAGGTACAAGCTCCAACTCGGTTTTACAGTGAAAACTGCAGGAACTTCAAAAGGGCACTAGGAAACAGACTGAGAAAGCAGAGTAAAAGTGTCTCCTGCAAACCGTTCCCTTGGTGCTAGATGAACGAACGTCTCTGTACATGCTCAGTTCTGAGAGGTAAAAGTGTGTGAAAGCCGTCCTTCACCTAGCTTGTTGGGAACACAAAGTTTCTTTTCAGTTGCAAACTCCATTCCATACATATATATGGGGAGGTACAAGCTCCAACTCGGTTTTACAGTGAGAACTGCAGGAACTTCAAACCGGCAGTAGGAAACAGACTGAGAAAGCAGAGTAAAAGTGTCTCCTGCAACCCGTTCCATTGGTGCTAGACGAACGAACGTCTCTGTACATGCTCAGTTCTGAGAGATATGTGTGTGTGAAAGCCGTCCTTCAACTAGCTTGTTGGGAACACAAAGTTTCTTTTCAGTTGCAATCTCCAATCCATGCATATATATGGGGAGGTACTAGCTCCAACTCGGTTTGATAGTGAAAACTGCAGGAACTTCAAACCGGCACTAGGAAACAGACTGAGAAACCAGAGTAAATTTTCTCCTGCAACTCGTTCCCTTGGTGCTAGATGAACGAACGTCTCTCCACTTGCTCAGTTCTGAAAGATAAGTGTGTGTGAAAGCCGTACTTCACCTAGCTTGTTGGGAACACAAAGTTTCTTTTCAGTTGCAAACTCCGTTCCATACATATATATGGGGAGGTACAAGCTCCAACTCGGTTTTACAGTGAAAACTGCAGGAACTTCAAAACGGCACTAGGAAACAGACTGAGAAAGCAGAGTAAAAGTGTCTCCTGCAAACCGTTCCCTTGGTGCTAGATGAACGAACGTCTCTGTACATGCTCAGTTCTGAGAGATAAAAGTGTGAGAAAGCCGTCCTTCACCTAGCTTGTTGGGAACACAAAGTTTCTTTTCAGTTGCAAACTCCATTCCATACATATATATGGGGAGGTACAAGCTCCAACTCGGTTTTACAGTGAAAACTGCAGGAACTTCAAACCGACACTAGGAAACAGACTGAGAAAGCAGAGAAAAAGTGTCTCCTGCAACCCGTTCACTTGGTGCTAGATGAACGAACGTCTCTCCACTTGCTCAGTTCAGAGAGATAAGTGTGTGTGAAAGCCGTCCTTCACCTAGCTTGTTGGGAACACAAAGTTTCTTTTCAGTTGCAAACTCCATTCCATACATATATATGGGGATGTACAAGCTCCAACTCGGTTTTACAGTGAAAACTGCTGGAACTTCAAACCGGCACTAGGAAACAGTCTGAGAAAGCAGAGAAATAGTGTCTCCTGCAACCCGTTCCCTTGCTGCTAGATGAACGAACGTCTCTCCACTTGCTCAGTTCTGAGAGATAACTGTGTGTGAAAGCCGTACTTCACCTAGCTTGTTGGGAACACAAAGTTTCTTTTCAGTTGCAAACACCGTTCCATAAATATATATGTGGAGGTACAATCTCCAACACGGTTTTACAGTGAAAACTGCAGGAACTTCAGACCGGCACTAGGAAACAGACTGAGAAAGCAGAGAAAAAGTGTCTCTAGCAAACTGTTCCCTTGGTGCTAGATGAACGAAAGTCTCTCCACTTCCTCATTTCTGAGAGATAAGTGTGTGTGAAAGCCGTCCTTCAGCTAGCTTGTTTGGAACACAAAGTTTCTTTTCAGTTGCAAACTCCATTCCATACATATATATGGGGATGTACAAGCTCCAACTCGGTTTTACAGTGAAAACTGCTTGAAATACAAACCGGCACTAGGAAACAGACTGAGAAAGCAGAGTAAAAGTGTCTCCTGCAAACCGTTCCCTTGGTGCTAGATGAACGAACGTCTCTGTACATGCTCAGTTCTGAGAGATAAGTGTGTGTGAAAGCCGTCTTTCACCTAGCTTGTAGGGAACACAAAGTTTCTTTTCAGTTGCAAACACCGTTCCATACATATATATGGGGAGGTACAAGCTCCAACTCGGTTTTACAGTGAGAACTGCAGGAACTTCAAACCGGCACTAGGAAACAGACTGAGAAAGCAGAGTAAAAGTGTCTCCTGCAACCAGATCCCTTGGTGCTAGACGAACGAACGTCTCTGTACATGCTCAGTTCTGAGAGATATGTGTGTGTGAAAGCCGTCCTTCAACTAGCTTGTTGGGAACACAAAGTTCTTTTCAGTTGCAAACTCCAATCCATGCATATATATGGGGAGGTACTAGCTCCAACTCGGTTTGACAGTGAAAACTGCAGGAACTTCAAACCGGCACTAGGAAACAGACTGAGAAAGCAGAGAAAAAGTGTCTCCTGCAAACCGTTCCCTTGGTGCTAGATGAACGAACGTCTCTCCACTTGCTCAGTTCTGAGAGATAAGTGTGTGTGAAAGCCGTCCTTCACCTAGCTTGTTGGGAACACAAAGTTTCTTTTCAGTTGCAAACACCGTTCCATACATATATATGGGGAGGTACAAGCTCCAACTCGGTTTTACAGTGAGAACTGCAGGAACTTCAAACCGGCACTAGGAAACACACTGAGAAAGCAGAGTAAAAGTGTCTCCTGCAACCCGTTCCCTTGGTGCTAGACAAACGAACGTCTCTGTACATGCTCAGTTCTGAGAGATATGTGTGTGTGAAAGCCGTCCTTCAACTAGCTTGTTGGGAACACAAAGTTTCTTTTCAGTTGCAAACTCCAATCCATGCATATATATGGGGAGGTACAATCTCCAACACGGTTTTACAGTGAAAACTGCAGGAACTTCAGACCGGCACTAGGAAACAGACTGAGAAAGCAGAGAAAAAGTGTCTCTAGCAAACTGTTCCCTTGGTGCTAGATGAACGAAAGTCTCTCCACTTCCTCATTTCTGAGAGATAAGTGTGTGTGAAAGCCGTCCTTCAGCTAGCTTGTTTGGAACACAAAGTTTCTTTTCAGTTGCAAACTCCATTCCATACATATATATGGGGATGTACAAGCTCCAACTCGGTTTTACAGTGAAAACTGCTTGAAATTCAAACCGGCACTAGGAAACAGACTGAGAAAGCAGAGTAAAAGTGTCTCCTGCAAACCGTTCCCTTGGTGCTAGATGAACGAACGTCTCTGTACATGCTCAGTTCTGAGAGATAAAAGTGTGTGAAAGCCGTCCTTCACCTAGCTTGTTGGGAACACAAAGTTTCTTTTCAGTTGCAAACTCCATTCCATACATATATATGGGGAGGTACAAGCTCCAACTCGGTTTTACAGTGAAAACTGCAGGAACTTCAAACCGGCACTAGGAAACAGACTGAGAAAGCAGAGAAAAAGTGTCTCCTGCAACCCGTTCACTTGGTGCTAGATGAACGAACGTCTCTCCACTTGCTCAGTTCTGAGAGATAAGTGTGTGTGAAAGCCGTCCTTCACCTAGCTTGTTGGGAACACAAAGTTTCTTTTCAGTTGCAAACTCCATTCCATACATATATATGGGGATGTACAAGCTCCAACTCGGTTTTACAGTGAAAACTGCTTGAACTTCAAACCGGCACTAGGAAACAGACTGAGAAAGCAGAGAAAAAGTGTCTCCTGCAACCCGTTCCCTTGCTGTTAGATGAACGAACGTCTCTCCACTTGCTCAGTACTGAGAGATAAGTGTGTGTGAAAGCCGTCTTCACCTAGCTTGTTGGGAACACAAAGTTTCTTTTCAGTTGCAAACTCCATTCCATACATATATATGGGAAGGTACTAGCTCCAACTCGGTTTTACAGTGAAAACTGAAGGAACATCAAACCGGCACAAGGAAACAGACTGAGAAAGCAGAGTAAAAGTGTCTCCTGCAACCCGTTCCCTTGGTGCTAGATGAACGAACGTCTCTGTACATGCTCAGTTCTGAGAGATAAGTGTGTGTGAAAGCCGTCTTTCACCTAGCTTGTAGGGAACACAAAGTTTCTTTTCAGTTGCAAACACCGTTCCATACATATATATGGGGAGGTACAAGCTCCAACTCGGTTTTACAGTGAGAACTGCAGGAACTTCAAACCGGCACTAGGAAACAGACTGAGAAAGCAGAGTAAAAGTGTCTCCTGCAACCAGATCCCTTGGTGCTAGACGAACGAACGTCTCTGTACATGCTCAGTTCTGAGAGATATGTGTGTGTGAAAGCCGTCCTTCAACTAGCTTGTTGGGAACACAAAGTTCTTTTCAGTTGCAAACTCCAATCCATGCATATATATGGGGAGGTACTAGCTCCAACTCGGTTTGACAGTGAAAACTGCAGGAACTTCAAACCGGCACTAGGAAACAGACTGAGAAAGCAGAGAAAAAGTGTCTCCTGCAAACCGTTCCCTTGGTGCTAGATGAACGAACGTCTCTCCACTTGCTCAGTTCTGAGAGATAAGTGTGTGTGAAAGCCGTCCTTCACCTAGCTTGTTGGGAACACAAAGTTTCTTTTCAGTTGCAAACACCGTTCCATACATATATATGGGGAGGTACAAGCTCCAACTCGGTTTTACAGTGAGAACTGCAGGAACTTCAAACCGGCACTAGGAAACACACTGAGAAAGCAGAGTAAAAGTGTCTCCTGCAACCCGTTCCCTTGGTGCTAGACAAACGAACGTCTCTGTACATGCTCAGTTCTGAAAGATATGTGTGTGTGAAAGCCGTCCTTCACCTAGCTTGTTGGGAACACAAAGTTTCTTTTCAGTTGCAAACTCCAATCCATGCATATATATGGGGAGGTACTAGCTCCAACTCGGTTTGACAGTGAAAACTGCAGGAACTTCAAACTGGCACTAGGAAACAGACTGAGAAACCAGAGTAAATTTTCTCCTGCAACTCGTTCCCTTGGTGCTAGATGAACGAACGTCTCTCCACTTGCTCAGTTCTGAAAGATAAGTGTGTGTGAAAGCCGTACTTCACCTAGCTTGTTGGGAACACAAAGTTTCTTTGCAGTTTCAAACTCCATTCCATACATATATATGGGGAGGTACAAGCTCCAACTCGGTTTTACAGTGAAAACTGCAGGAACTTCAAAAGGGCACTAGGAAACAGACTGAGAAAGCAGAGTAAAAGTGTCTCCTGCAAACCGTTCCCTTGGTGCTAGATGAACGAACGTCTCTGTACATGCTCAGTTCTGAGAGGTAAAAGTGTGTGAAAGCCGTCCTTCACCTAGCTTGTTGGGAACACAAAGTTTCTTTTCAGTTGCAAACTCCATTCCATACATATATATGGGGAGGTACAAGCTCCAACTCGGTTTTACAGTGAGAACTGCAGGAACTTCAAACCGGCAGTAGGAAACAGACTGAGAAAGCAGAGTAAAAGTGTCTCCTGCAACCCGTTCCATTGGTGCTAGACGAACGAACGTCTCTGTACATGCTCAGTTCTGAGAGATATGTGTGTGTGAAAGCCGTCCTTCAACTAGCTTGTTGGGAACACAAAGTTTCTTTTCAGTTGCAATCTCCAATCCATGCATATATATGGGGAGGTACTAGCTCCAACTCGGTTTGATAGTGAAAACTGCAGGAACTTCAAACCGGCACTAGGAAACAGACTGAGAAACCAGAGTAAATTTTCTCCTGCAACTCGTTCCCTTGGTGCTAGATGAACGAACGTCTCTCCACTTGCTCAGTTCTGAAAGATAAGTGTGTGTGAAAGCCGTACTTCACCTAGCTTGTTGGGAACACAAAGTTTCTTTTCAGTTGCAAACTCCGTTCCATACATATATATGGGGAGGTACAAGCTCCAACTCGGTTTTACAGTGAAAACTGCAGGAACTTCAAAACGGCACTAGGAAACAGACTGAGAAAGCAGAGTAAAAGTGTCTCCTGCAAACCGTTCCCTTGGTGCTAGATGAACGAACGTCTCTGTACATGCTCAGTTCTGAGAGATAAAAGTGTGAGAAAGCCGTCCTTCACCTAGCTTGTTGGGAACACAAAGTTTCTTTTCAGTTGCAAACTCCATTCCATACATATATATGGGGAGGTACAAGCTCCAACTCGGTTTTACAGTGAAAACTGCAGGAACTTCAAACCGACACTAGGAAACAGACTGAGAAAGCAGAGAAAAAGTGTCTCCTGCAACCCGTTCACTTGGTGCTAGATGAACGAACGTCTCTCCACTTGCTCAGTTCAGAGAGATAAGTGTGTGTGAAAGCCGTCCTTCACCTAGCTTGTTGGGAACACAAAGTTTCTTTTCAGTTGCAAACTCCATTCCATACATATATATGGGGATGTACAAGCTCCAACTCGGTTTTACAGTGAAAACTGCTGGAACTTCAAACCGGCACTAGGAAACAGTCTGAGAAAGCAGAGAAATAGTGTCTCCTGCAACCCGTTCCCTTGCTGCTAGATGAACGAACGTCTCTCCACTTGCTCAGTTCTGAGAGATAACTGTGTGTGAAAGCCGTACTTCACCTAGCTTGTTGGGAACACAAAGTTTCTTTTCAGTTGCAAACACCGTTCCATAAATATATATGTGGAGGTACAATCTCCAACACGGTTTTACAGTGAAAACTGCAGGAACTTCAGACCGGCACTAGGAAACAGACTGAGAAAGCAGAGAAAAAGTGTCTCTAGCAAACTGTTCCCTTGGTGCTAGATGAACGAAAGTCTCTCCACTTCCTCATTTCTGAGAGATAAGTGTGTGTGAAAGCCGTCCTTCAGCTAGCTTGTTTGGAACACAAAGTTTCTTTTCAGTTGCAAACTCCATTCCATACATATATATGGGGATGTACAAGCTCCAACTCGGTTTTACAGTGAAAACTGCTTGAAATACAAACCGGCACTAGGAAACAGACTGAGAAAGCAGAGTAAAAGTGTCTCCTGCAAACCGTTCCCTTGGTGCTAGATGAACGAACGTCTCTGTACATGCTCAGTTCTGAGAGATAAAAGTGTGTGAAAGCCGTCCTTCACCTAGCTTGTTGGGAACACAAAGTTTCTTTTCAGTTGCAAACTCCATTCCATACATATATATGGGGAGGTACAAGCTCCAACTCGGTTTTACAGTGAAAACTGCAGGAACTTCAAACCGGCAGTAGGAAACAGACTGAGAAAGCAGAGTAAAAGTGTCTCCTGCAACCCGTTCCATTGGTGCTAGACGAACGAACGTCTCTGTACATGCTCAGTTCTGAGAGATATGTGTGTGTGAAAGCCGTCCTTCAACTAGCTTGTTGGGAACACAAAGTTTCTTTTCAGTTGCAATCTCCAATCCATGCATATATATGGGGAGGTACTAGCTCCAACTCGGTTTGATAGTGAAAACTGCAGGAACTTCAAACCGGCACTAGGAAACAGACTGAGAAACCAGAGTAAATTTTCTCCTGCAACTCGTTCCCTTGGTGCTAGATGAACGAACGTCTCTCCACTTGCTCAGTTCTGAAAGATAAGTGTGTGTGAAAGCCGTACTTCACCTAGCTTGTTGGGAACACAAAGTTTCTTTTCAGTTGCAAACTCCGTTCCATACATATATATGGGGAGGTACAAGCTCCAACTCGGTTTTACAGTGAAAACTGCAGGAACTTCAAAACGGCACTAGGAAACAGACTGAGAAAGCAGAGTAAAAGTGTCTCCTGCAAACCGTTCCCTTGGTGCTAGATGAACGAACGTCTCTGTACATGCTCAGTTCTGAGAGATAAAAGTGTGAGAAAGCCGTCCTTCACCTAGCTTGTTGGGAACACAAAGTTTCTTTTCAGTTGCAAACTCCATTCCATACATATATATGGGGAGGTACAAGCTCCAACTCGGTTTTACAGTGAAAACTGCAGGAACTTCAAACCGACACTAGGAAACAGACTGAGAAAGCAGAGAAAAAGTGTCTCCTGCAACCCGTTCACTTGGTGCTAGATGAACGAACGTCTCTCCACTTGCTCAGTTCAGAGAGATAAGTGTGTGTGAAAGCCGTCCTTCACCTAGCTTGTTGGGAACACAAAGTTTCTTTTCAGTTGCAAACTCCATTCCATACATATATATGGGGATGTACAAGCTCCAACTCGGTTTTACAGTGAAAACTGCTGGAACTTCAAACCGGCACTAGGAAACAGTCTGAGAAAGCAGAGAAATAGTGTCTCCTGCAACCCGTTCCCTTGCTGCTAGATGAACGAACGTCTCTCCACTTGCTCAGTTCTGAGAGATAACTGTGTGTGAAAGCCGTACTTCACCTAGCTTGTTGGGAACACAAAGTTTCTTTTCAGTTGCAAACACCGTTCCATAAATATATATGTGGAGGTACAATCTCCAACACGGTTTTACAGTGAAAACTGCAGGAACTTCAGACCGGCACTAGGAAACAGACTGAGAAAGCAGAGAAAAAGTGTCTCTAGCAAACTGTTCCCTTGGTGCTAGATGAACGAAAGTCTCTCCACTTCCTCATTTCTGAGAGATAAGTGTGTGTGAAAGCCGTCCTTCAGCTAGCTTGTTTGGAACACAAAGTTTCTTTTCAGTTGCAAACTCCATTCCATACATATATATGGGGATGTACAAGCTCCAACTCGGTTTTACAGTGAAAACTGCTTGAAATTCAAACCGGCACTAGGAAACAGACTGAGAAAGCAGAGTAAAAGTGTCTCCTGCAAACCGTTCCCTTGGTGCTAGATGAACGAACGTCTCTGTACATGCTCAGTTCTGAGAGATAAAAGTGTGTGAAAGCCGTCCTTCACCTAGCTTGTTGGGAACACAAAGTTTCTTTTCAGTTGCAAACTCCATTCCATACATATATATGGGGAGGTACAAGCTCCAACTCGGTTTTACAGTGAAAACTGCAGGAACTTCAAACCGGCACTAGGAAACAGACTGAGAAAGCAGAGAAAAAGTGTCTCCTGCAACCCGTTCACTTGGTGCTAGATGAACGAACGTCTCTCCACTTGCTCAGTTCTGAGAGATAAGTGTGTGTGAAAGCCGTCCTTCACCTAGCTTGTTGGGAACACAAAGTTTCTTTTCAGTTGCAAACTCCATTCCATACATATATATGGGGATGTACAAGCTCCAACTCGGTTTTACAGTGAAAACTGCTTGAACTTCAAACCGGCACTAGGAAACAGACTGAGAAAGCAGAGAAAAAGTGTCTCCTGCAACCCGTTCCCTTGCTGTTAGATGAACGAACGTCTCTCCACTTGCTCAGTACTGAGAGATAAGTGTGTGTGAAAGCCGTCTTCACCTAGCTTGTTGGGAACACAAAGTTTCTTTGCAGTTGCAAACTCCATTCCATACATATATATGGGAAGGTACTAGCTCCAACTCGGTTTTACAGTGAAAACTGAAGGAACATCAAACCGGCACAAGGAAACAGACTGAGAAAGCAGAGTAAAAGTGTCTCCTGCAACCCGTTCCCTTGGTGCTAGATGAACGAACGTCTCTGTACATGCTCAGTTCTGAGAGATAAGTGTGTGTGAAAGCCGTCCTTCAACTAGCTTGTTTGGAACACAAAGTTTCTTTTCAGTTGCAAACTCCATTCCATACATATATATAGGGAGGTACAAGCTCCAACTCGGTTTTACAGTGAAAACTGCTTGAACTTCAAACCGGCACTAGGAAACAGACTGAGAAAGCAGAGTAAAAGTGTCTCCTACAACCCGTTCCCTTGGTGCTAGATGAACGAAAGTCTCTGTACATGCTCAGTTCTGAGAGATAAGTGTGTGTGAATGCCGCCCTTAACCTAGCTTGTTGGGAACACAAAGTTTCTTTCCAGTTGCAAACTCCATTCCATAAATGTTTATGGGCAGGTTCTTGCTCCAACTCGGTTTGACCGTGAAAACTGCAGGAACTTCAAACCGGCACTAGGAAAAAGACTGAGAAAGCAGAGACAAAGTGTCTCCTGCTACCCGTTCCCTTGGTGCTAGATGAACGAACGTCTCTCCACTTGCTCAGTTCTGAGAGATAAGTGTGTGTGAAAGCCGTCCTTCAACTAGCTTGTTGGAAACACAAAGTTTCTTTTATGTTGCCAACTCCATTCCATACATATATATGGGGAGGTACCAGCTCCAACTCGGTTTTACAGTGAAAACTGCTGGAACTTCAAACCGGCACTAGGAAACAGTCTGAGAAAGCAGAGAAATAGTGTCTCCTGCAACCCGTTCCCTTGCTGCTAGATGAACGAACGTCTCTCCACTTGCTCAGTTCTGAGAGATAACTGTGTGTGAAAGCCGTACTTCACCTAGCTTGTTGGGAACACAAAGTTTCTTTTCAGTTGCAAACACCGTTCCATGCATATATATGGGGAGGTACTAGTTCCAACTCGGTTTGACAGTGAAAACTGAAGGAACATCAAACCGGCACTAGGAAACAGACTGAGAAAGCAGACAAAAGTGTCTCCTGCAACCCGTTCCCTTGGTGCCAGATGAACGAACGTCTCTCCACTTGCTCAGTTCTTAGAGATAAGTGTGTGTGTAAGCCGTCCTTCACCTAGATTGTTGGGAACACAAAGTTTCTTTTCAGTTGCAAACTCCATTCCATACATATATATGGGGAGGTACAAGCTACAACTCGGTTTTACAGTGAAAACTGCAGGAACTTCAAACCGGCACTAGGAAACAGACTGAGAAAGCAGAGTAAAAGTTTCTCCTGCAACCCGTTCCCTTGGTGCTAGATGAACGAACGTCTCTCCACTTGCTCAGTTCTGAGAGATAATTGTGTGTGTAAGCCGTCCTTCACCTAGGTAGTTGGGAACACAAAGTTTCTTTTCAGTTGCAAACACCGTTCCATACATATATATGGGGAGGTACAAGCTCCAACTCGGTTTTACAGTGAGAACTGCAGGAACTTGAAACCGGCAGTAGGAAACAGACTGAGAAAGCAGAGTAAAAGTGTCTCCTGCAACCCGTTCCATTGGTGCTAGACGAACGAACGTCTCTGTACATGCTCAGTTCTGAGAGATATGTGTGTGTGAAAGCCGTCCTTCAACTAGCTTGTTGGGAACACAAAGTTTCTTTTCAGTTGCAAACTCCAATCCATGCATATATATGGGGAGGTACTAGCTCCAACTCGGTTTGACAGTGAAAACTGCTGGAACTTCAAACCGGCACTAGGAAACAGACTGAGAAAGCAGAGAAAAAGTGTCTCCTGCAACCCGTTCACTTGGTGCTAGATGAACGAACGTCTCTCCACTTGCTCAGTTCTGAGAGATAAGTGTGTGTGAAAGCCGTCCTTCACCTAGCTTGTTGGGAACACAAAGTTTCTTTTCAGTTGCAAACTCCATTCCATACATATATATGGGGATGTACAAGCTCCAACTCGGTTTTACAGTGAAAACTGCTTGAACTTCAAACCGGCACTAGGAAACAGACTGAGAAAGCAGAGAAAAAGTGTCTCCTGCAACCCGTTCCCTTGCTGTTAGATGAACGAACGTCTCTCCACTTGCTCAGTACTGAGAGATAAGTGTGTGTGAAAGCCGTCTTCACCTAGCTTGTTGGGAACACAAAGTTTCTTTGCAGTTGCAAACTTCATTCCATACATATATATGGGAAGGTACTAGCTCCAACTCGGTTTTACAGTGAAAACTGAAGGGACATCAAACCGGCACAAGGAAACAGACTGAGAAAGCAGAGTAAAAGTGTCTCCTGCAACCCGTTCCCTTGGTGCTAGATGAACGAACGTCTCTGTACATGCTCAGTTCTGAGAGATAAGTGTGTGTGAAAGCCGTCCTTCACCTAGCTTGTTTGGAACACAAAGTTTCTTTTCAGTTGCAAACTCCATTCCATACATATATATAGGGAGGTACAAGCTCCAACTCGGTTTTACAGTGAAAACTGCTTGAACTTCAAACCGGCACTAGGAAACAGACTGAGAAAGCAGAGTAAAAGTGTCTCCTACAACCCGTTCCCTTGGTGCTAGATGAACGAAAGTCTCTGTACATGCTCAGTTCTGAGAGATAAGTGTGTGTGAAAGCCGTCCTTCACCTAGCTTGTTGGGAACACAAAGTTTCTTTCCAGTTGCAAACTCCATTCCATAAATGTTTATGGGCAGGTTCTTGCTCCAACTCGGTTTGACAGTGAAAACTGCAGGAACTTCAAACCGGCACTAGGAAAAAGACTGAGAAAGCAGAGACAAAGTGTCTCCTGCTATCCGTTCCCTTGGTGCTAGATGAACGAACGTCTCTCCACTTGCTCAGTTCTGAGAGATAAGTGTGTGTGAAAGCCGTCCTTCACCTAGCTTGTTGGAAACACAAAGTTTCTTTTCTGTTGCAAACTCCATTCCATACATATATATGGGGAGGTACCAGCTCCAACTCGGTTTTACAGTGAAAACTGCTGGAACTTCAAACCGGCACTAGGAAACAGTCTGAGAAAGCAGAGAAATAGTGTCTCCTGCAACCCGTTCACTTGGTGCTAGATGAACGAACGTCTCTCCACTTGCTCAGTTCTGAGAGATAACTGTGTGTGAAAGCCGTACTTCACCTAGCTTGTTGGGAACACAAAGTTTCTTTTCAGTTGCAAACACCGTTCCATAAATATATATGTGGAGGTACAATCTCCAACACGGTTTTACAGTGAAAACTGCAGGAACTTCAAACCGGCACTAGGAAACAGACTGAGAAAGCAGAGAAAAAGTGTCTCTAGCAAACTGTTCCCTTGGTGCTAGATGAACGAAAGTCTCTCCACTTCCTCATTTCTGAGAGATAAGTGTGTGTGAAAGCCGTACTTCACCTAGCTTGTTGGGAACACAAAGTTTCTTTTCAGTTGCAAACTCCAATCCATGCATATATATGGGGAGGTACTAGCTCCAACTCGGTTTGACAGTGAAAACTGCAGGAACTTCAAACCGGCACTAGGAAACAGACTGAGAAACCAGAGTAAATTTTCTCCTGCAACTCGTTCCCTTGGTGCTAGATGAACGAACGTCTCTCCACTTGCTCAGTTCTGAAAGATAAGTGTGTGTGAAAGCCGTACTTCACCTAGGTTGTTGGGAACACAAAGTTTCTTTTCAGTTGCAAACTCCATTCCATACATATATATGGGGAGGTACAAGCTCCAACTCGGTTTTACAGTGAAAACTGCAGGAACTTCAAAACGGCACTAGGAAACAGACTGAGAAAGCAGAGTAAAAGTGTCTCCTGCAAACCGTTCCCTTGGTGCTAGATGAACGAACGTCTCTGTACATGCTCAGTTCTGAGAGATAAAAGTGTGTGAAAGCCGTCCTTCACCTAGCTTGTTGGGAACACAAAGTTTCTTTTCAGTTGCAAACTCCATTCCATACATATATATGGGGAGGTACAAGCTCCAACTCGGTTTTACAGTGAAAACTGCAGGAACTTCAAACCGGCACTAGGAAACAGACTGAGAAAGCAGAGAAAAAGTGTCTCCTGCAACCCGTTCACTTGGTGCTAGATGAACGAACGTCTCTCCACTTGCTCAGTTCTGAGAGATAAGTGTGTGTGAAAGCCGTCCTTCACCTAGCTTGTTGGGAACACAAAGTTTCTTTTCAGTTGCAAACTCCATTCCATACATATATATGGGGATGTACAAGCTCCAACTCGGTTTTACAGTGAAAACTGCTTGAACTTCAAACCGGCACTAGGAAACAGACTGAGAAAGCAGAGAAAAAGTGTCTCCTGCAACCCGTTCCCTTGCTGTTAGATGAACGAACGTCTCTCCACTTGCTCAGTACTGAGAGATAAGTGTGTGTGAAAGCCGTCTTCACCTAGCTTGTTGGGAACACAAAGTTTCTTTGCAGTTGCAAACTCCATTCCATACATATATATGGGGAGGTACTAGCTCCAACTCGGTTTTACAGTGAAAACTGAAGGAACATCAAACCGGCACAAGGAAACAGACTGAGAAAGCAGAGTAAAAGTGTCTCCTGCAACCCGTTCCCTTGGTGCTAGATGAACGAACGTCTCTGTACATGCTCAGTTCTGAGAGATAAGTGTGTGTGAAAGCCGTCCTTCACCTAGCTTGTTGGGAACACAAAGTTTCTTTTCAGTTGCAAACTCCATTCCATACATATATATGGGGAGGTACAAGCTCCAACTCGGTTTTACAGTGTAAACTGCAGGAACTTCAAACCGGCACTAGGAAACAGACTGAGAAAGCAGAGAAAAAGTGTCTCCTGTATCCCGTTCCCTTGGTGCTAGATGAACGAACGTCTCTCCACTTGCTCAGTTCTGAGGGATAATTGTGTGTGAAAGCCGTACTTCACTTAGCTTGTTTGGAACACAAAGTTTCTTTTCAGTTGCAAACTCCATTCCATACATATATATGGGGAGGTACTACCTCCAACTCGGTTTTACAGTGAAAACTGCTGGAACTTCAAACCGGCACTAGGAAAAAGACTGAGAAAGCAGAGACAAAGTGTCTCCTACAACCCGTTCCCTTGGTGCTAGATGAACGAACGTCTCTCCACTTGCTCAGTTCTGAGAGATAAGTGTGTGTGAAAGCCGTCCTTCACCTAGCTTGTTGGGAACACAAAGTTTCTTTTCAGTTGCAAACTCCATTCCATACATATATATGGGGATGTACAAGCTCCAACTCGGTTTTACAGTGAAAACTGCTTGAACTTCAAACCGGCACTAGGAAACAGACTGAGAAAGCAGAGAAAAAGTGTCTCCTGCAACCCGTTCCCTTGCTGTTAGATGAACGAACGTCTCTCCACTTGCTCAGTACTGAGAGATAAGTGTGTGTGAAAGCCGTCTTCACCTAGCTTGTTGGGAACACAAAGTTTCTTTGCAGTTGCAAACTTCATTCCATACATATATATGGGAAGGTACTAGCTCCAACTCGGTTTTACAGTGAAAACTGAAGGGACATCAAACCGGCACAAGGAAACAGACTGAGAAAGCAGAGTAAAAGTGTCTCCTGCAACCCGTTCCCTTGGTGCTAGATGAACGAACGTCTCTGTACATGCTCAGTTCTGAGAGATAAGTGTGTGTGAAAGCCGTACTTCACCTAGCTTGTTTGGAACACAAAGTTTCTTTTCAGTTGCAAACTCCATTCCATACATATATATAGGGAGGTACAAGCTCCAACTCGGTTTTACAGTGAAAACTGCTTGAACTTCAAACCGGCACTAGGAAACAGACTGAGAAAGCAGAGTAAAAGTGTCTCCTACAACCCGTTCCCTTGGTGCTAGATGAACGAAAGTCTCTGTACATGCTCAGTTCTGAGAGATAAGTGTGTGTGAAAGCCGTCCTTCACCTAGCTTGTTGGGAACACAAAGTTTCTTTCCAGTTGCAAACTCCATTCCATAAATGTTTATGGGCAGGTTCTTGCTCCAACTCGGTTTGACAGTGAAAACTGCAGGAACTTCAAACCGGCACTAGGAAAAAGACTGAGAAAGCAGAGACAAAGTGTCTCCTGCTACCCGTTCCCTTGGTGCTAGATGAACGAACGTCTCTCCACTTGCTCAGTTCTGAGAGATAAGTGTGTGTGAAAGCCGTCCTTCACCTAGCTTGTTGGAAACACAAAGTTTCTTTTCTGTTGCAAACTCCATTCCATACATATATATGGGGAGGTACCAGCTCCAACTCGGTTTTACAGTGAAAACTGCTGGAACTTCAAACCGGCACTAGGAAACAGTCTGAGAAAGCAGAGAAATAGTGTCTCCTGCAACCCGTTCACTTGGTGCTAGATGAACGAACGTCTCTCCACTTGCTCAGTTCTGAGAGATAACTGTGTGTGAAAGCCGTACTTCACCTAGCTTGTTGGGAACACAAAGTTTCTTTTCAGTTGCAAACACCGTTCCATAAATATATATGTGGAGGTACAATCTCCAACACGGTTTTACAGTGAAAACTGCAGGAACTTCAAACCGGCACTAGGAAACAGACTGAGAAAGCAGAGAAAAAGTGTCTCTAGCAAACTGTTCCCTTGGTGCTAGATGAACGAAAGTCTCTCCACTTCCTCATTTCTGAGAGATAAGTGTGTGTGAAAGCCGTACTTCACCTAGCTTGTTGGGAACACAAAGTTTCTTTTCAGTTGCAAACTCCAATCCATGCATATATATGGGGAGATACTAGCTCCAACTCGGTTTGACAGTGAAAACTGCAGGAACTTCAAACCGGCACTAGGAAACAGACTGAGAAACCAGAGTAAATTTTCTCCTGCAACTCGTTCCCTTGGTGCTAGATGAACGAACGTCTCTCCACTTGCTCAGTTCTGAAAGATAAGTGTGTGTGAAAGCCGTACTTCACCTAGGTTGTTGGGAACACAAAGTTTCTTTTCAGTTGCAAACTCCATTCCATACATATATATGGGGAGGTACAAGCTCCAACTCGGTTTTACAGTGAAAACTGCAGGAACTTCAAAACGGCACTAGGAAACAGACTGAGAAAGCAGAGTAAAAGTGTCTCCTGCAAACCGTTCCCTTGGTGCTAGATGAACGAACGTCTCTGTACATGCTCAGTTCTGAGAGATAAAAGTGTGTGAAAGCCGTCCTTCACCTAGCTTGTTGGGAACACAAAGTTTCTTTTCAGTTGCAAACTCCATTCCATACATATATATGGGGAGGTACAAGCTCCAACTCGGTTTTACAGTGAAAACTGCAGGAACTTCAAACCGGCACTAGGAAACAGACTGAGAAAGCAGAGAAAAAGTGTCTCCTGCAACCCGTTCACTTGGTGCTAGATGAACGAACGTCTCTCCACTTGCTCAGTTCTGAGAGATAAGTGTGTGTGAAAGCCGTCCTTCACCTAGCTTGTTGGGAACACAAAGTTTCTTTTCAGTTGCAAACTCCATTCCATACATATATATGGGGATGTACAAGCTCCAACTCGGTTTTACAGTGAAAACTGCTTGAACTTCAAACCGGCACTAGGAAACAGACTGAGAAAGCAGAGAAAAAGTGTCTCCTGCAACCCGTTCCCTTGCTGTTAGATGAACGAACGTCTCTCCACTTGCTCAGTACTGAGAGATAAGTGTGTGTGAAAGCCGTCTTCACCTAGCTTGTTGGGAACACAAAGTTTCTTTGCAGTTGCAAACTCCATTCCATACATATATATGGGGAGGTACTAGCTCCAACTCGGTTTTACAGTGAAAACTGAAGGAACATCAAACCGGCACAAGGAAACAGACTGAGAAAGCAGAGTAAAAGTGTCTCCTGCAACCCGTTCCCTTGGTGCTAGATGAACGAACGTCTCTGTACATGCTCAGTTCTGAGAGATAAGTGTGTGTGAAAGCCGTCCTTCACCTAGCTTGTTGGGAACACAAAGTTTCTTTTCAGTTGCAAACTCCATTCCATACATATATATGGGGAGGTACAAGCTCCAACTCGGTTTTACAGTGTAAACTGCAGGAACTTCAAACCGGCACTAGGAAACAGACTGAGAAAGCAGAGAAAAAGTGTCTCCTGTATCCCGTTCCCTTGGTGCTAGATGAACGAACGTCTCTCCACTTGCTCAGTTCTGAGGGATAATTGTGTGTGAAAGCCGTACTTCACTTAGCTTGTTTGGAACACAAAGTTTCTTTTCAGTTGCAAACTCCATTCCATACATATATATGGGGAGGTACTAGCTCCAACTCGGTTTTACAGTGAAAACTGCTGGAACTTCAAACCGGCACTAGGAAAAAGACTGAGAAAGCAGAGACAAAGTGTCTCCTACAACCCGTTCCCTTGGTGCTAGATGAACGAACGTCTCTCCACTTGCTCAGTTCTGAGAGATAAGTGTGTGTGAAAGCCGTCCTTCACCTAGCTTGTTGGGAACACAAAGTTTCTTTTCAGTTGCAAACACCGTTCCATACATATATATGGGGAGGTACAAGCTCCAACTCTGTTTTACAGTGAGAACTGCAGGAACATCAAACCGGCACTAGGAAACAGACTGAGAAAGCAGAGTAAAAGTGTCTCCTGCAACCCGTTCCCTTGGTGCTAGACGAACGAACGTCTCAGTACATGCTCAGTTCTGAGAGATAAGTGTGTGTGAAAGCCGTCCTTCACCTATCTTGTTGGGAACACAAAGTTTCTTTTCAGTTGCAAACTCCATTCCATACATATATATGGGGAGGTACAAGCTCCAACTCGGTTTTACAGTGTAAACTGCAGGAACTTCAAACCGGCACTAGGAAACAGACTGAGAAAGCAGAGTAAAAGTGTCTCCTGCAACCCGTTCCCTTGGTGCTAGACGAACGAACGTCTCAGTACATGCTCAGTTCTGAGAGATAAGTGTGTGTGAAAGCCGACCTTCACCTAGCTTGTTGGGAACACAAAGTTTCTTTCCAGTTGCAAACTCCATTCCATAAATGTTTATGGGCAGGTTCTTGCTCCAACTCGGTTTGACAGTGAAAACTGCAGGAACTTCAAACCGGCACTAGGAAAAAGACTGAGAAAGCAGAGACAAAGTGTCTCCTGCTACCCGTTCCCTTGGTGCTAGATGAACGAACGTCTCTCCACTTGCTCAGTTCTGAGAGATAAGTGTGTGTGAAAGCCGTCCTTCACCTAGCTTGTTGGAAACACAAAGTTTCTTTTCTGTTGCAAACTCCATTCCATACATATATATGGGGAGGTACCAGCTCCAACTCGGTTTTACAGTGAAAACTGCTGGAACTTCAAACCGGCACTAGGAAACAGTCTGAGAAAGCAGAGAAATAGTGTCTCCTGCAACCCGTTCCCTTGCTGCTAGATGAACGAACGTCTCTCCACTTGCTCAGTTCTGAGAGATAACTGTGTGTGAAAGCCGTACTTCACCTAGCTTGTTAGGAACACAAAGTTTCTTTTCAGTTGCAAACACCGTTCCATAAATATATATGTGGAGGTACAATCTCCAACACGGTTTTACAGTGAAAACTGCAGGAACTTCAAACCGGCACTAGGAAACAGACTGAGAAAGCAGAGAAAAAGTGTCTCTAGCAAACTGTTCCCTTGGTGCTAGATGAACGAAAGTCTCTCCACTTGCTCAGTTCTGAGAGATAAGTGTGTGTGAAAGCCGTTCTTCACCTAGCTTGTTGGGAACACAAAGTTTCTTTTCAGTTGCAAACACCGTTCCATACATATATATGGGGAGGTACAAGCTCCAACTCTGTTTTACAGTGAGAACTGCAGGAACATCAAACCGGCACTAGGAAACAGACTGAGAAAGCAGAGTAAAAGTGTCTCCTGCAACCCGTTCCCTTGGTGCTAGACGAACGAACGTCTCAGTACATGCTCAGTTCTGAGAGATAAGTGTGTGTGAAAGCCGTCCTTCACCTAGCTTGTTGGGAACACAAAGTTTCTTTTCAGTTGCAAACTCCATTCCATACATATATATGGGGATGTACAAGCTCCAACTCGGTTTTACAGTGAAAACTGCTTGAACTTCAAACCGGCACTAGGAAACAGACTGAGAAAGCAGAGAAAAAGTGTCTCCTGCAACCCGTTCCCTTGCTGTTAGATGAACGAACGTCTCTCCACTTGCTCAGTACTGAGAGATAAGTGTGTGTGAAAGCCGTCTTCACCTAGCTTGTTGGGAACACAAAGTTTCTTTGCAGTTGCAAACTTCATTCCATACATATATATGGGGAGGTACTAGCTCCAACTCGGTTTTACAGTGAAAACTGAAGGAACATCAAACCGGCACAAGGAAACAGACTGAGAAAGCAGAGTAAAAGTGTCTCCTGCAACCCGTTCCCTTGGTGCTAGATGAACGAACGTCTCTGTACATGCTCAGTTCTGAGAGATAAGTGTGTGTGAAAGCCGTCCTTCACCTAGCTTGTTGGGAACACAAAGTTTCTTTTCAGTTGCAAACTCCATTCCATACATATATATGGGGAGGTACAAGCTCCAACTCGGTTTTACAGTGTAAACTGCAGGAACTTCAAACCGGCACTAGGAAACAGACTGAGAAAGCAGAGAAAAAGTGTCTCCTGTATCCCGTTCCCTTGGTGCTAGATGAACGAACGTCTCTCCACTTGCTCAGTTCTGAGGGATAATTGTGTGTGAAAGCCGTACTTCACTTAGCTTGTTTGGAACACAAAGTTTCTTTTCAGTTGCAAACTCCATTCCATACATATATATGGAGAGGTACTAGCTCCAACTCGGTTTTACAGTGAAAACTGCTGGAACTTCAAACCGGCACTAGGAAAAAGACTGAGAAAGCAGAGACAAAGTGTCTCCTGCTACCCGTTCCCTTGGTGCTAGATGAACGAACGTCTCTCCACTTGCTCAGTTCTGAGAGATAAGTGTGTGTGAAAGCCGTCCTTCACCTAGCTTGTTGGGAACACAAAGTTTCTTTTCAGTTGCAAACACCGTTCCATACATATATATGGGGAGGTACAAGCTCCAACTCTGTTTTACAGTGAGAACTGCAGGAACATCAAACCGGCACTAGGAAACAGACTGAGAAAGCAGAGTAAAAGTGTCTCCTGCAACCCGTTCCCTTGGTGCTAGACGAACGAACGTCTCAGTACATGCTCAGTTCTGAGAGATAAGTGTGTGTGAAAGCCGTCCTTCAACTAGCTTGTTGGGAACACAAAGTTTCTTTTCAGTTGCAAACTCCAATCCATGCATATATATGGGGAGGTACTAGCTCCAACTCGGTTTGACAGTGAAAACTGAAGGAACATCAAACCGGCACTAGGAAACAGACTGAGAAAGCAGACAAAAGTGTCTCCTGCAACCCGTTCCCTTGCTGTTAGATGAACGAACGTCTCTCCACTTGCTCAGTACTGAGAGATAAGTGTGTGTGAAAGCCGTCTTCACCTAGCTTGTTGGGAACACAAAGTTTCTTTGCAGTTGCAAACTCCATTCCATACATATATATGGGGAGGTACTAGCTCCAACTCGGTTTTACAGTGAAAACTGAAGGAACATCAAACCGGCACAAGGAAACAGACTGAGAAAGCAGAGTAAAAGTGTCTCCTGCAACCCGTTCCCTTGGTGCTAGATGAACGAACGTCTCTGTACATGCTCAGTTCTGAGAGATAAGTGTGTGTGAAAGCCGTCCTTCACCTAGCTTGTTGGGAACACAAAGTTTCTTTTCAGTTGCAAACTCCATTCCATACATATATATGGGGAGGTACAAGCTCCAACTCGGTTTTACAGTGTAAACTGCAGGAACTTCAAACCGGCACTAGGAAACAGACTGAGAAAGCAGAGAAAAAGTGTCTCCTGTATCCCGTTCCCTTGGTGCTAGATGAACGAACGTCTCTCCACTTGCTCAGTTCTGAGGGATAATTGTGTGTGAAAGCCGTACTTCACTTAGCTTGTTTGGAACTCAAAGTTTCTTTTCAGTTGCAAACTCCATTCCATACATATATATGGGGAGGTACTAGCTCCAACTCGGTTTTACAGTGAAAACTGCTGGAACTTCAAACCGGCACTAGGAAAAAGACTGAGAAAGCAGAGACAAAGTGTCTCCTGCTACCCGTTCCCTTGGTGCTAGATGAACGAACGTCTCTCCACTTGCTCAGTTCTGAGAGATAAGTGTGTGTGAAAGCCGTCCTTCACCTAGCTTGTTGGGAACACAAAGTTTCTTTTCAGTTGCAAACACCGTTCCATACATATATATGGGGAGGTACAAGCTCCAACTCTGTTTTACAGTGAGAACTGCAGGAACATCAAACCGGCACTAGGAAACAGACTGAGAAAGCAGAGTAAAAGTGTCTCCTGCAACCCGTTCCCTTGGTGCTAGACGAACGAACGTCTCAGTACATGCTCAGTTCTGAGAGATAAGTGTGTGTGAAAGCCGTCCTTCAACTAGCTTGTTGGGAACACAAAGTTTCTTTTCAGTTGCAAACTCCATTCCATACATATATATGGGGATGTACAAGCTCCAACTCGGTTTTACAGTGAAAACTGCTTGAACTTCAAACCGGCACTAGGAAACAGACTGAGAAAGCAGAGAAAAAGTGTCTCCTGCAACCCGTTCCCTTGCTGTTAGATGAACGAACGTCTCTCCACTTGCTCAGTACTGAGAGATAAGTGTGTGTGAAAGCCGTCTTCACCTAGCTTGTTGGGAACACAAAGTTTCTTTGCAGTTGCAAACTTCATTCCATACATATATATGGGGAGGTACTAGCTCCAACTCGGTTTTACAGTGAAAACTGAAGGAACATCAAACCGGCACAAGGAAACAGACTGAGAAAGCAGAGTAAAAGTGTCTCCTGCAACCCGTTCCCTTGGTGCTAGATGAACGAACGTCTCTGTACATGCTCAGTTCTGAGAGATAAGTGTGTGTGAAAGCCGTCCTTCACCTAGCTTGTTGGGAACACAAAGTTTCTTTTCAGTTGCAAACTCCATTCCATACATATATATGGGGAGGTACAAGCTCCAACTCGGTTTTACAGTGTAAACTGCAGGAACTTCAAACCGGCACTAGGAAACAGACTGAGAAAGCAGAGAAAAAGTGTCTCCTGTATCCCGTTCCCTTGGTGCTAGATGAACGAACGTCTCTCCACTTGCTCAGTTCTGAGGGATAATTCTGTGTGAAAGCCGTACTTCACTTAGCTTGTTTGGAACACAAAGTTTCTTTTCAGTTGCAAACTCCATTCCATACATATATATGGAGAGGTACTAGCTCCAACTCGGTTTTACAGTGAAAACTGCTGGAACTTCAAACCGGCACTAGGAAACAGACTGAGAAAGCAGAGTAAAAGTGTCTCCTACAACCCGTTCCCTTGGTGCTAGATGAACGAACGTCTCTCCACTTGCTCAGTTCTGAGAGATAAGTGTGTGTGAAAGCCGTCCTTCACCTAGCTTGTTGGGAACACAAAGTTTCTTTTCAGTTGCAAACACCGTTCCATACATATATATGGGGAGGTACAAGCTCCAACTCGGTTTTACAGTGAGAACTGCAGGAAATTCAAACCGGCACTAGGAAAGAGACTGAGAAAGCAGAGTAAAAGTGTCTCCTGCAACCCGTTCCCTTGGTGCTAGATGAACGAACGTCTCTGTACATGCTCAGTTCTGAGAGATAAGTGTGTGTGAAAGCCGTCCTTCACCTAGCTTGTTGGGAACACAAAGTTTCTTTTCAGTTGCAAACTCCATTCCATACATATATATGGGGAGGTACAAGCTCCAACTCGGTTTTACAGTGTAAACTGCAGGAACTTCAAACCGGCACTAGGAAACAGACTGAGAAAGCAGAGAAAAAGTGTCTCCTGTATCCCGTTCCCTTGGTGCTAGATGAACGAACGTCTCTCCACTTGCTCAGTTCTGAGGGATAATTGTGTGTGAAAGCCGTACTTCACTTAGCTTGTTTGGAACACAAAGTTTCTTTTCAGTTGCAAACTCCATTCCATACATATATATGGGGAGGTACTAGCTCCAACTCGGTTTTACAGTGAAAACTGCTGGAACTTCAATCCGGCACTAGGAAAAAGACTGAGAAAGCAGAGACAAAGTGTCTCCTGCTACCCGTTCCCTTGGTGCTAGATGAACGAACGTCTCTCCACTTGCTCAGTTCTGAGAGATAAGTGTGTGTGAAAGCCGTCCTTCACCTAGCTTGTTGGGAACACAAAGTTTCTTTTCAGTTGCAAACACCGTTCCATACATATATATGGGGAGGTACAAGCTCCAACTCTGTTTTACAGTGAGAACTGCAGGAACATCAAACCGGCACTAGGAAACAGACTGAGAAAGCAGAGTAAAAGTGTCTCCTGCAACCCGTTCCCTTGGTGCTAGACGAACGAACGTCTCAGTACATGCTCAGTTCTGAGAGATAAGTGTGTGTGAAAGCCGTCCTTCAACTAGCTTGTTGGGAACACAAAGTTTCTTTTCAGTTGCAAACTCCATTCCATACATATATATGGGGATGTACAAGCTCCAACTCGGTTTTACAGTGAAAACTGCTTGAACTTCAAACCGGCACTAGGAAACAGACTGAGAAAGCAGAGAAAAAGTGTCTCCTGCAACCCGTTCCCTTGCTGTTAGATGAACGAACGTCTCTCCACTTGCTCAGTACTGAGAGATAAGTGTGTGTGAAAGCCGTCTTCACCTAGCTTGTTGGGAACACAAAGTTTCTTTGCAGTTGCAAACTTCATTCCATACATATATATGGGGAGGTACTAGCTCCAACTCGGTTTTACAGTGAAAACTGAAGGAACATCAAACCGGCACAAGGAAACAGACTGAGAAAGCAGAGTAAAAGTGTCTCCTGCAACCCGTTCCCTTGGTGCTAGATGAACGAACGTCTCTGTACATGCTCAGTTCTGAGAGATAAGTGTGTGTGAAAGCCGTCCTTCACCTAGCTTGTTGGGAACACAAAGTTTCTTTTCAGTTGCAAACTCCATTCCATACATATATATGGGGAGGTACAAGCTCCAACTCGGTTTTACAGTGTAAACTGCAGGAACTTCAAACCGGCACTAGGAAACAGACTGAGAAAGCAGAGAAAAAGTGTCTCCTGTATCCCGTTCCCTTGGTGCTAGATGAACGAACGTCTCTCCACTTGCTCAGTTCTGAGGGATAATTGTGTGTGAAAGCCGTACTTCACTTAGCTTGTTTGGAACACAAAGTTTCTTTTCAGTTGCAAACTCCATTCCATACATATATATGGGGAGGTACTAGCTCCAACTCGGTTTTACAGTGAAAACTGCTGGAACTTCAAACCGGCACTAGGAAAAAGACTGAGAAAGCAGAGACAAAGTGTCTCCTGCTACCCGTTCCCTTGGTGCTAGATGAACGAACGTCTCTCCACTTGCTCAGTTCTGAGAGATAAGTGTGTGTGAAAGCCGTCCTTCACCTAGCTTGTTGGGAACACAAAGTTTCTTTTCAGTTGCAAACACCGTTCCATACATATATATGGGGAGGTACAAGCTCCAACTCTGTTTTACAGTGAGAACTGCAGGAACATCAAACCGGCACTAGGAAACAGACTGAGAAAGCAGAGTAAAAGTGTCTCCTGCAACCCGTTCCCTTGGTGCTAGACGAACGAACGTCTCAGTACATGCTCAGTTCTGAGAGATAAGTGTGTGTGAAAGCCGTCCTTCAACTAGCTTGTTGGGAACACAAAGTTTCTTTTCAGTTGCAAACTCCATTCCATACATATATATGGGGATGTACAAGCTCCAACTCGGTTTTACAGTGAAAACTGCTTGAACTTCAAACCGGCACTAGGAAACAGACTGAGAAAGCAGAGAAAAAGTGTCTCCTGCAACCCGTTCCCTTGCTGTTAGATGAACGAACGTCTCTCCACTTGCTCAGTACTGAGAGATAAGTGTGTGTGAAAGCCGTCTTCACCTAGCTTGTTGGGAACACAAAGTTTCTTTGCAGTTGCAAACTTCATTCCATACATATATATGGGGAGGTACTAGCTCCAACTCGGTTTTACAGTGAAAACTGAAGGAACATCAAACCGGCACAAGGAAACAGACTGAGAAAGCAGAGTAAAAGTGTCTCCTGCAACCCGTTCCCTTGGTGCTAGATGAACGAACGTCTCTGTACATGCTCAGTTCTGAGAGATAAGTGTGTGTGAAAGCCGTCCTTCACCTAGCTTGTTGGGAACACAAAGTTTCTTTTCAGTTGCAAACTCCATTCCATACATATATATGGGGAGGTACAAGCTCCAACTCGGTTTTACAGTGTAAACTGCAGGAACTTCAAACCGGCACTAGGAAACAGACTGAGAAAGCAGAGAAAAAGTGTCTCCTGTATCCCGTTCCCTTCGTGCTAGATGAACGAACGTCTCTCCACTTGCTCAGTTCTGAGGGATAATTCTGTGTGAAAGCCGTACTTCACTTAGCTTGTTTGGAACACAAAGTTTCTTTTCAGTTGCAAACTCCATTCCATACATATATATGGAGAGGTACTAGCTCCAACTCGGTTTTACAGTGAAAACTGCTGGAACTTCAAACCGGCACTAGGAAACAGACTGAGAAAGCAGAGTAAAAGTGTCTCCTACAACCCGTTCCCTTGGTGCTAGATGAACGAACGTCTCTCCACTTGCTCAGTTCTGAGAGATAAGTGTGTGTGAAAGCCGTCCTTCACCTAGCTTGTTGGGAACACAAAGTTTCTTTTCAGTTGCAAACACCGTTCCATACATATATATGGGGAGGTACAAGCTCCAACTCGGTTTTACAGTGAGAACTGCAGGAAATTCAAACCGGCACTAGGAAAGAGACTGAGAAAGCAGAGTAAAAGTGTCTCCTGCAACCCGTTCCCTTGGTGCTAGATGAACGAACGTCTCTGTACATGCTCAGTTCTGAGAGATAAGTGTGTGTGAAAGCCGTCCTTCACCTAGCTTGTTGGGAACACAAAGTTTCTTTTCAGTTGCAAACTCCATTCCATACATATATATGGGGAGGTACAAGCTCCAACTCGGTTTTACAGTGTAAACTGCAGGAACTTCAAACCGGCACTAGGAAACAGACTGAGAAAGCAGAGAAAAAGTGTCTCCTGTATCCCGTTCCCTTGGTGCTAGATGAACGAACGTCTCTCCACTTGCTCAGTTCTGAGGGATAATTGTGTGTGAAAGCCGTACTTCACTTAGCTTGTTTGGAACACAAAGTTTCTTTTCAGTTGCAAACTCCATTCCATACATATATATGGGGAGGTACTAGCTCCAACTCGGTTTTACAGTGAAAACTGCTGGAACTTCAATCCGGCACTAGGAAAAAGACTGAGAAAGCAGAGACAAAGTGTCTCCTGCTACCCGTTCCCTTGGTGCTAGATGAACGAACGTCTCTCCACTTGCTCAGTTCTGAGAGATAAGTGTGTGTGAAAGCCGTCCTTCACCTAGCTTGTTGGGAACACAAAGTTTCTTTTCAGTTGCAAACACCGTTCCATACATATATATGGGGAGGTACAAGCTCCAACTCTGTTTTACAGTGAGAACTGCAGGAACATCAAACCGGCACTAGGAAACAGACTGAGAAAGCAGAGTAAAAGTGTCTCCTGCAACCCGTTCCCTTGGTGCTAGACGAACGAACGTCTCAGTACATGCTCAGTTCTGAGAGATAAGTGTGTGTGAAAGCCGTCCTTCAACTAGCTTGTTGGGAACACAAAGTTTCTTTTCAGTTGCAAACTCCATTCCATACATATATATGGGGATGTACAAGCTCCAACTCGGTTTTACAGTGAAAACTGCTTGAACTTCAAACCGGCACTAGGAAACAGACTGAGAAAGCAGAGAAAAAGTGTCTCCTGCAACCCGTTCCCTTGCTGTTAGATGAACGAACGTCTCTCCACTTGCTCAGTACTGAGAGATAAGTGTGTGTGAAAGCCGTCTTCACCTAGCTTGTTGGGAACACAAAGTTTCTTTGCAGTTGCAAACTTCATTCCATACATATATATGGGGAGGTACTAGCTCCAACTCGGTTTTACAGTGAAAACTGAAGGAACATCAAACCGGCACAAGGAAACAGACTGAGAAAGCAGAGTAAAAGTGTCTCCTGCAACCCGTTCCCTTGGTGCTAGATGAACGAACGTCTCTGTACATGCTCAGTTCTGAGAGATAAGTGTGTGTGAAAGCCGTCCTTCACCTAGCTTGTTGGGAACACAAAGTTTCTTTTCAGTTGCAAACTCCATTCCATACATATATATGGGGAGGTACAAGCTCCAACTCGGTTTTACAGTGTAAACTGCAGGAACTTCAAACCGGCACTAGGAAACAGACTGAGAAAGCAGAGAAAAAGTGTCTCCTGTATCCCGTTCCCTTGGTGCTAGATGAACGAACGTCTCTCCACTTGCTCAGTTCTGAGGGATAATTGTGTGTGAAAGCCGTACTTCACTTAGCTTGTTTGGAACACAAAGTTTCTTTTCAGTTGCAAACTCCATTCCATACATATATATGGAGAGGTACTAGCTCCAACTCGGTTTTACAGTGAAAACTGCTGGAACTTCAAACCGGCACTAGGAAACAGACTGAGAAAGCAGAGTAAAAGTGTCTCCTACAACCCGTTCCCTTGGTGCTAGATGAACGAACGTCTCTCCACTTGCTCAGTTCTGAGAGATAAGTGTGTGTGAAAGCCGTCCTTCACCTAGCTTGTTGGGAACACAAAGTTTCTTTTCAGTTGCAAACACCGTTCCATACATATATATGGGGAGGTACAAGCTCCAACTCGGTTTTACAGTGAGAACTGCAGGAAATTCAAACCGGCACTAGGAAACAGACTGAGAAAGCAGAGTAAAAGTGTCTCCTGCAACCCGTTCCCTTGGTGCTAGACGAACGAACGTCTCAGTACATGCTCAGTTCTGAGAGATAAGTGTGTGTGAAAGCCGTCCTTCACCTAGCTTGTTGGGAACACAAAGTTTCTTTTCAGTTGCAAACTCCATTCCATACATATATATGGGGAGGTACAAGCTCCAACTCGGTTTTACAGTGTAAACTGCAGGAACTTCAAACCGGCACTAGGAAACAGACTGAGAAAGCAGAGAAAAAGTGTCTCCTGCAACCCGTTCCCTTGGTGCTAGATGAACGAACGTCTCTCCACTTGCTCAGTTCTGAGAGATAAGTGTGTGTGAAAGCCGTCCTTCACCTAGCTTGTTGGGAACACAAAGTTTCTTTTCAGTTGCAAACACCGTTCCATACATATATATGGGGAGGTACAAGCTCCAACTCGGTTTTACAGTGAGAACTGCAGGAAATTCAAACCGGCACTAGGAAACAGACTGAGAAAGCAGAGAAAAAGTGTCTCCTGTATCCCGTTCCCTTGGTGCTAGATGAACGAACGTCTCTCCACTTGCTCAGTTCTGAGGGATAATTCTGTGTGAAAGCCGTACTTCACTTAGCTTGTTTGGAACACAAAGTTTCTTTTCAGTTGCAAACTCCATTCCATACATATATATGGAGAGGTACTAGCTCCAACTCGGTTTTACAGTGAAAACTGCTGGAACTTCAAACCGGCACTAGGAAACAGACTGAGAAAGCAGAGTAAAAGTGTCTCCTACAACCCGTTCCCTTGGTGCTAGATGAACGAACGTCTCTCCACTTGCTCAGTTCTGAGAGATAAGTGTGTGTGAAAGCCGTCCTTCACCTAGCTTGTTGGGAACACAAAGTTTCTTTTCAGTTGCAAACACCGTTCCATACATATATATGGGGAGGTACAAGCTCCAACTCGGTTTTACAGTGAGAACTGCAGGAAATTCAAACCGGCACTAGGAAAGAGACTGAGAAAGCAGAGTAAAAGTGTCTCCTGCAACCCGTTCCCTTGGTGCTAGATGAACGAACGTCTCTGTACATGCTCAGTTCTGAGAGATAAGTGTGTGTGAAAGCCGTCCTTCACCTAGCTTGTTGGGAACACAAAGTTTCTTTTCAGTTGCAAACTCCATTCCATACATATATATGGGGAGGTACAAGCTCCAACTCGGTTTTACAGTGTAAACTGCAGGAACTTCAAACCGGCACTAGGAAACAGACTGAGAAAGCAGAGAAAAAGTGTCTCCTGTATCCCGTTCCCTTGGTGCTAGATGAACGAACGTCTCTCCACTTGCTCAGTTCTGAGGGATAATTGTGTGTGAAAGCCGTACTTCACTTAGCTTGTTTGGAACACAAAGTTTCTTTTCAGTTGCAAACTCCATTCCATACATATATATGGGGAGGTACTAGCTCCAACTCGGTTTTACAGTGAAAACTGCTGGAACTTCAATCCGGCACTAGGAAAAAGACTGAGAAAGCAGAGACAAAGTGTCTCCTGCTACCCGTTCCCTTGGTGCTAGATGAACGAACGTCTCTCCACTTGCTCAGTTCTGAGAGATAAGTGTGTGTGAAAGCCGTCCTTCACCTAGCTTGTTGGGAACACAAAGTTTCTTTTCAGTTGCAAACACCGTTCCATACATATATATGGGGAGGTACAAGCTCCAACTCTGTTTTACAGTGAGAACTGCAGGAACATCAAACCGGCACTAGGAAACAGACTGAGAAAGCAGAGTAAAAGTGTCTCCTGCAACCCGTTCCCTTGGTGCTAGACGAACGAACGTCTCAGTACATGCTCAGTTCTGAGAGATAAGTGTGTGTGAAAGCCGTCCTTCAACTAGCTTGTTGGGAACACAAAGTTTCTTTTCAGTTGCAAACTCCATTCCATACATATATATGGGGATGTACAAGCTCCAACTCGGTTTTACAGTGAAAACTGCTTGAACTTCAAACCGGCACTACGAAACAGACTGAGAAAGCAGAGAAAAAGTGTCTCCTGCAACCCGTTCCCTTGGTGCTAGATGAACGAACGTCTCTGTACATGCTCAGTTCTGAGAGATAAGTGTGTGTGAAAGCCGTCCTTCACCTAGCTTGTTGGGAACACAAAGTTTCTTTTCAGTTGCAAACTCCATTCCATACATATATATGGGGAGGTACAAGCTCCAACTCGGTTTTACAGTGTAAACTGCAGGAACTTCAAACCGGCACTAGGAAACAGACTGAGAAAGCAGAGAAAAAGTGTCTCCTGTATCCCGTTCCCTTGGTGCTAGATGAACGAACGTCTCTCCACTTGCTCAGTTCTGAGGGATAATTGTGTGTGAAAGCCGTACTTCACTTAGCTTGTTTGGAACACAAAGTTTCTTTTCAGTTGCAAACTCCATTCCATACATATATATGGAGAGGTACTAGCTCCAACTCGGTTTTACAGTGAAAACTGCTGGAACTTCAAACCGGCACTAGGAAACAGACTGAGAAAGCAGAGTAAAAGTGTCTCCTACAACCCGTTCCCTTGGTGCTAGATGAACGAACGTCTCTCCACTTGCTCAGTTCTGAGGGATAATTGTGTGTGAAAGCCGTACTTCACTTAGCTTGTTTGGAACACAAAGTTTCTTTTCAGTTGCAAACTCCATTCCATACATATATATGGGGAGGTACTAGCTCCAACTCGGTTTTACAGTGAAAACTGCTGGAACTTCAATCCGGCACTAGGAAAAAGACTGAGAAAGCAGAGACAAAGTGTCTCCTGCAACCCGTTCCCTTGGTGCTAGACGAACGAACGTCTCAGTACATGCTCAGTTCTGAGAGATAAGTGTGTGTGAAAGCCGTCCTTCAACTAGCTTGTTGGGAACACAAAGTTTCTTTTCAGTTGCAAACTCCATTTCATACATATATATGGGGATGTACAAGCTCCAACTCGGTTTTACAGTGAAAACTGCTTGAACTTCAAACCGGCACTACGAAACAGACTGAGAAAGCAGAGAAAAAGTGTCTCCTGCAACCCGTTCCCTTGGTGCTAGATGAACGAACGTCTCTGTACATGCTCAGTTCTGAGAGATAAGTGTGTGTGAAAGCCGTCCTTCACCTAGCTTGTTGGGAACACAAAGTTTCTTTTCAGTTGCAAACTCCATTCCATACATATATATGGGGAGGTACAAGCTCCAACTCGGTTTTACAGTGTAAACTGCAGGAACTTCAAACCGGCACTAGGAAACAGACTGAGAAAGCAGAGAAAAAGTGTCTCCTGTATCCCGTTCCCTTGGTGCTAGATGAACGAACGTCTCTCCACTTGCTCAGTTCTGAGGGATAATTGTGTGTGAAAGCCGTACTTCACTTAGCTTGTTTGGAACACAAAGTTTCTTTTCAGTTGCAAACTCCATTCCATACATATATATGGAGAGGTACTAGCTCCAACTCGGTTTTACAGTGAAAACTGCTGGAACTTCAAACCGGCACTAGGAAACAGACTGAGAAAGCAGAGTAAAAGTGTCTCCTACAACCCGTTCCCTTGGTGCTAGATGAACGAACGTGTCTCCACTTGCTCAGTTCTGAGAGATAAGTGTGTGTGAAAGCCGTCCTTCACCTAGCTTGTTGGGAACACAAAGTTTCTTTTCAGTTGCAAACACCGTTCCATACATATATATGGGGAGGTACAAGCTCCAACTCGGTTTTACAGTGAGAACTGCAGGAAATTCAAACCGGCACTAGGAAACAGACTGAGAAAGCAGAGTAAAAGTGTCTCCTGCAACCCGTTCCCTTGGTGCTAGACGAACGAACGTCTCAGTACATGCTCAGTTCTGAGAGATAAGTGTGTGTGAAAGCCGTCCTTCACCTAGCTTGTTGGGAACACAAAGTTTCTTTTCAGTTGCAAACTCCATTCCATACATATATATGGGGAGGTACAAGCTCCAACTCGGTTTTACAGTGTAAACTGCAGGAACTTCAAACCGGCACTAGGAAACAGACTGAGAAAGCAGAGAAAAAGTGTCTCCTGCAACCCGTTCCCTTGGTGCTAGATGAACGAACGTCTCTCCACTTGCTCAGTTCTGAGAGATAAGTGTGTGTGAAAGCCGTCCTTCACCTAGCTTGTTGGGAACACAAAGTTTCTTTTCAGTTGCAAACACCGTTCCATACATATATATGGGGAGGTACAAGCTCCAACTCGGTTTTACAGTGAGAACTGCAGGAAATTCAAACCGGCACTAGGAAACAGACTGAGAAAGCAGAGTAAAAGTGTCTCCTGCAACCCGTTCCCTTGGTGCTAGACGAACGAACGTCTCAGTACATGCTCAGTTCTGAGAGATAAGTGTGTGTGAAAGCCGTCCTTCACCTAGCTTGTTGGGAACACAAAGTTTCTTTTCAGTTGCAAACTCCATTCCATACATATATATGGGGAGGTACAAGCTCCAACTCGGTTTTACAGTGTAAACTGCAGGAACTTCAAACCGGCACTAGGAAACAGACTGAGAAAGCAGAGAAAAAGTGTCTCCTGCAACCCGTTCCCTTGGTGCTAGATGAACGAACGTCTCTCCACTTGCTCAGTTCTGAGAGATAAGTGTGTGTGAAAGCCGTCCTTCACCTAGCTTGTTGGGAACACAAAGTTTCTTTTCAGTTGCAAACACCGTTCCATACATATATATGGGGAGGTACAAGCTCCAACTCGGTTTTACAGTGAGAACTGCAGGAACTTCAAACCGGCACTAGGAAACAGACTGAGAAAGCAGAGTAAAAGTGTCTCCTGCAACCAGTTCCCTTGGTGCTAGACGAACGAACGTCTCTGTACATGCTCAGTTCTGAGAGATATGTGTGTGTGAAAGCCGTCCTTCAACTATCTTGTTGGGAACACAAAGTTTCTTTTCAGTTGCAAACTCCAATCCATGCATATATATGGGGAGGTACTAGCTCCAACTCGGTTTTACAGTGAAAACTGCAGGAACTTCAAACCGGCACTAGGAAACAGACTGAGAAACCAGAGTAAATTTTCTCCTGCAACTCGTTCCCTTGGTGCTAGATGAACGAACGTCTCTCCACTTGCTCAGTTCTGAAAGATAAGTGTGTGTGAAAGCCGTACTTCACCTAGCTTGTTGGGAACACAAAGTTTCTTTTCAGTTGCAAACTCCATTCCATACATATATATGGGGAGGTACAAGCTCCAACTCGGTTTTACAGTGTAAACTGCAGGAACTTCAAACCGGCACTAGGAAACAGACTGAGAAAGCAGAGAAAAAGTGTCTCCTGCAACCCGTTCCCTTGGTGCTAGATGAACGAACGTCTCTCCACTTGCTCAGTTCTGAGAGATAAGTGTGTGTGAAAGCCGTCCTTCACCTAGCTTGTTGGGAACACAAAGTTTCTTTTCAGTTGCAAACACCGTTCCATACATATATATGGGGAGGTACAAGCTCCAACTCGGTTTTACAGTGAGAACTGCAGGAACTTCAAACCGGCACTAGGAAACAGACTGAGAAAGCAGAGTAAAAGTGTCTCCTGCAACCCGTTCCCTTGGTGCTAGACGAACGAACGTCTCAGTACATGCTCAGTTCTGAGAGATAAGTGTGTGTGAAAGCCGTCCTTCACCTAGCTTGTTGGGAACACAAAGTTTCTTTTCAGTTGCAAACTCCATTCAATACATATATATGGGGAGGTACAAGCTCCAACTCGGTTTTACAGTGTAAACTGCAGGAACTTCAAACCGGCACTAGGAAACAGACTGAGAAAGCAGAGAAAAAGTGTCTCCTGCAACCCGTTCCCTTGGTGCTAGATGAACGAACGTCTCTCCACTTGCTCAGTTCTGAGAGATAAGTGTGTGTGAAAGCCGTCCTTCACCTAGCTTGTTGGGAACACAAAGTTTCTTTTCAGTTGCAAACACCGTTCCATACATATATATGGGGAGGTACAAGCTCCAACTCGGTTTTACAGTGAGAACTGCAGGAACTTCAAACCGGCACTAGGAAACAGACTGAGAAAGCAGAGTAAAAGTGTCTCCTGCAACCAGTTCCCTTGGTGCTAGACGAACGAACGTCTCTGTACATGCTCAGTTCTGAGAGATATGTGTGTGTGAAAGCCGTCCTTCAACTATCTTGTTGGGAACACAAAGTTTCTTTTCAGTTGCAAACTCCAATCCATGCATATATATGGGGAGGTACTAGCTCCAACTCGGTTTGACAGTGAAAACTGCAGGAACTTCAAACCGGCACTAGGAAACAGACTGAGAAACCAGAGTAAATTTTCTCCTGCAACTCGTTCCCTTGGTGCTAGATGAACGAACGTCTCTCCACTTGCTCAGTTCTGAAAGATAAGTGTGTGTGAAAGCCGTACTTCACCTAGCTTGTTGGGAACACAAAGTTTCTTTTCAGTTGCAAACTCCATTCCATACATATATATGGGGAGGTACAAGCTCCAACTCGGTTTTACAGTGAAAACTGCAGGAACTTCAAAACGGCACTAGGAAACAGACTGAGAAAGCAGAGTAAAAGTGTCTCCTGCAAACCGTTCCCTTGGTGCTAGATGAACGAACGTCTCTGTACATGCTCAGTTCTGAGAGATAAAAGTGTGTGAAAGCCGTCCTTCACCTAGCTTGTTGGGAACACAAAGTTTCTTTTCAGTTGCAAACACCGTTCCATACATATATATGGGGAGGTACAAGCTCCAACTCGGTTTTACAGTGAGAACTGCAGGAACTTCAAACCGGCACTAGGAAACAGACTGAGAAAGCAGAGTAAAAGTGTCTCCTGCACCCCGTTCCCTTGGTGCTAGACGAACGAACGTCTCTGTACATGCTCAGTTCTGAGAGATATGTGTGTGTGAAAGCCGTCCTTCAACTAGCTTGTTGGGAACACAAAGTTTCTTTTCAGTTGCAAACTCCAATCCATGCATATATATGGGGAGGTACTAGCTCCAACTCGGTTTGACAGTGAAAACTGCAGGAACTTCAAACCGGCACTAGGAAACAGACTGAGAAACCAGAGTAAATTTTCTCCTGCAACTCGTTCCCTTGGTGCTAGATGAACGAACGTCTCTCCACTTGCTCAGTTCTGAAAGATAAGTGTGTGTGAAAGCCGTACTTCACTTAGCTTGTTGGGAACACAAAGTTTCTTTTCAGTTGCAAACACCGTTCCATACATATATATGGGGAGGTACAAGCTCCAACTCGGTTTTACAGTGAAAACTGCAGGAACTTCAAACCGGCACTAGGAAACAGACTGAGAAAGCAGAGTAAAAGTGTCTCCTGCAACCAGTTCCCTTGGTGCTAGACGAACGAACGTCTCTGTACATGCTCAGTTCTGAGAGATATGTGTGTGTGAAAGCCGTCCTTCAACTATCTTGTTGGGAACACAAAGTTTCTTTTCAGTTGCAAACTCCATTCCATACATATATATGGGGAGTTACAAGCTCCAACTCGGTTTTACAGTGTAAACTGCAGGAACTTCAAACCGGCACTAGGAAACAGACTGAGACAGCAGAGAAAAAGTGTCTCCTGTATCCCGTTCCCTTGCTGCTAGATGAACGAACGTCTCTCCACTTGCTCAGTTCTGAGAGATAATTGTGTGTGAAAGCCGTAGTTCACTTAGCTTGTTTGGAACACAAAGTTTCTTTTCAGTTGCAAACTCCATTCCATACATATATATAGGGAGGTACAAGCTCCAACTCGGTTTTACAGTGAAAACTGCTTGAACTTCAAACCGGCACTAGGAAACAGACTGAGAAAGCAGAGTAAAAGTGTCTCCTACAACCCGTTCCCTTGCTGCTAGATGAAAGAACGTCTCTGTACATGCTCAGTTCTGAGAGATAAGTGTGTGTGAAAGCCGTCCTTCACCTAGCTTGTTGGGAACACAAAGTTTCTTTTCAGTTGCAAACACCGTTCCATACATATATATGGGGAGGTACAAGCTCCAACTCGGTTTTACAGTGAGAACTGCAGGAAATTCAAACCGGCACTAGGAAACAGACTGAGAAAGCAGAGAAAAAGTGTCTCCTGTATCCCGTTCCCTTGGTGCTAGATGAACGAACGTCTCTCCACTTGCTCAGTTCTGAGGGATAATTCTGTGTGAAAGCCGTACTTCACTTAGCTTGTTTGGAACACAAAGTTTCTTTTCAGTTGCAAACTCCATTCCATACATATATATGGAGAGGTACTAGCTCCAACTCGGTTTTACAGTGAAAACTGCTGGAACTTCAAACCGGCACTAGGAAACAGACTGAGAAAGCAGAGTAAAAGTGTCTCCTACAACCCGTTCCCTTGGTGCTAGATGAACGAACGTCTCTCCACTTGCTCAGTTCTGAGAGATAAGTGTGTGTGAAAGCCGTCCTTCACCTAGCTTGTTGGGAACACAAAGTTTCTTTTCAGTTGCAAACACCGTTCCATACATATATATGGGGAGGTACAAGCTCCAACTCGGTTTTACAGTGAGAACTGCAGGAAATTCAAACCGGCACTAGGAAAGAGACTGAGAAAGCAGAGTAAAAGTGTCTCCTGCAACCCGTTCCCTTGGTGCTAGATGAACGAACGTCTCTGTACATGCTCAGTTCTGAGAGATAAGTGTGTGTGAAAGCCGTCCTTCACCTAGCTTGTTGGGAACACAAAGTTTCTTTTCAGTTGCAAACTCCATTCCATACATATATATGGGGAGGTACAAGCTCCAACTCGGTTTTACAGTGTAAACTGCAGGAACTTCAAACCGGCACTAGGAAACAGACTGAGAAAGCAGAGAAAAAGTGTCT
This sequence comes from Camelus dromedarius, assembly GCF_036321535.1. Lineage (NCBI taxonomy): Eukaryota > Metazoa > Chordata > Mammalia > Artiodactyla > Camelidae > Camelus > Camelus dromedarius. The sequence goes on along the minus strand of NC_087458.1, from coordinate 33,011,601 downwards.
CCTGTATCCCGTTCCCTTGGTGCTAGATGAACGAACGTCTCTCCACTTGCTCAGTTCTGAGGGATAATTGTGTGTGAAAGCCGTACTTCACTTAGCTTGTTTGGAACACAAAGTTTCTTTTCAGTTGCAAACTCCATTCCATACATATATATGGGGAGGTACTAGCTCCAACTCGGTTTTACAGTGAAAACTGCTGGAACTTCAATCCGGCACTAGGAAAAAGACTGAGAAAGCAGAGACAAAGTGTCTCCTGCTACCCGTTCCCTTGGTGCTAGATGAACGAACGTCTCTCCACTTGCTCAGTTCTGAGAGATAAGTGTGTGTGAAAGCCGTCCTTCACCTAGCTTGTTGGGAACACAAAGTTTCTTTTCAGTTGCAAACACCGTTCCATACATATATATGGGGAGGTACAAGCTCCAACTCTGTTTTACAGTGAGAACTGCAGGAACATCAAACCGGCACTAGGAAACAGACTGAGAAAGCAGAGTAAAAGTGTCTCCTGCAACCCGTTCCCTTGGTGCTAGACGAACGAACGTCTCAGTACATGCTCAGTTCTGAGAGATAAGTGTGTGTGAAAGCCGTCCTTCAACTAGCTTGTTGGGAACACAAAGTTTCTTTTCAGTTGCAAACTCCATTCCATACATATATATGGGGATGTACAAGCTCCAACTCGGTTTTACAGTGAAAACTGCTTGAACTTCAAACCGGCACTACGAAACAGACTGAGAAAGCAGAGAAAAAGTGTCTCCTGCAACCCGTTCCCTTGGTGCTAGATGAACGAACGTCTCTGTACATGCTCAGTTCTGAGAGATAAGTGTGTGTGAAAGCCGTCCTTCACCTAGCTTGTTGGGAACACAAAGTTTCTTTTCAGTTGCAAACTCCATTCCATACATATATATGGGGAGGTACAAGCTCCAACTCGGTTTTACAGTGTAAACTGCAGGAACTTCAAACCGGCACTAGGAAACAGACTGAGAAAGCAGAGAAAAAGTGTCTCCTGTATCCCGTTCCCTTGGTGCTAGATGAACGAACGTCTCTCCACTTGCTCAGTTCTGAGGGATAATTGTGTGTGAAAGCCGTACTTCACTTAGCTTGTTTGGAACACAAAGTTTCTTTTCAGTTGCAAACTCCATTCCATACATATATATGGAGAGGTACTAGCTCCAACTCGGTTTTACAGTGAAAACTGCTGGAACTTCAAACCGGCACTAGGAAACAGACTGAGAAAGCAGAGTAAAAGTGTCTCCTACAACCCGTTCCCTTGGTGCTAGATGAACGAACGTCTCTCCACTTGCTCAGTTCTGAGGGATAATTGTGTGTGAAAGCCGTACTTCACTTAGCTTGTTTGGAACACAAAGTTTCTTTTCAGTTGCAAACTCCATTCCATACATATATATGGGGAGGTACTAGCTCCAACTCGGTTTTACAGTGAAAACTGCTGGAACTTCAATCCGGCACTAGGAAAAAGACTGAGAAAGCAGAGACAAAGTGTCTCCTGCAACCCGTTCCCTTGGTGCTAGACGAACGAACGTCTCAGTACATGCTCAGTTCTGAGAGATAAGTGTGTGTGAAAGCCGTCCTTCAACTAGCTTGTTGGGAACACAAAGTTTCTTTTCAGTTGCAAACTCCATTTCATACATATATATGGGGATGTACAAGCTCCAACTCGGTTTTACAGTGAAAACTGCTTGAACTTCAAACCGGCACTACGAAACAGACTGAGAAAGCAGAGAAAAAGTGTCTCCTGCAACCCGTTCCCTTGGTGCTAGATGAACGAACGTCTCTGTACATGCTCAGTTCTGAGAGATAAGTGTGTGTGAAAGCCGTCCTTCACCTAGCTTGTTGGGAACACAAAGTTTCTTTTCAGTTGCAAACTCCATTCCATACATATATATGGGGAGGTACAAGCTCCAACTCGGTTTTACAGTGTAAACTGCAGGAACTTCAAACCGGCACTAGGAAACAGACTGAGAAAGCAGAGAAAAAGTGTCTCCTGTATCCCGTTCCCTTGGTGCTAGATGAACGAACGTCTCTCCACTTGCTCAGTTCTGAGGGATAATTGTGTGTGAAAGCCGTACTTCACTTAGCTTGTTTGGAACACAAAGTTTCTTTTCAGTTGCAAACTCCATTCCATACATATATATGGAGAGGTACTAGCTCCAACTCGGTTTTACAGTGAAAACTGCTGGAACTTCAAACCGGCACTAGGAAACAGACTGAGAAAGCAGAGTAAAAGTGTCTCCTACAACCCGTTCCCTTGGTGCTAGATGAACGAACGTGTCTCCACTTGCTCAGTTCTGAGAGATAAGTGTGTGTGAAAGCCGTCCTTCACCTAGCTTGTTGGGAACACAAAGTTTCTTTTCAGTTGCAAACACCGTTCCATACATATATATGGGGAGGTACAAGCTCCAACTCGGTTTTACAGTGAGAACTGCAGGAAATTCAAACCGGCACTAGGAAACAGACTGAGAAAGCAGAGTAAAAGTGTCTCCTGCAACCCGTTCCCTTGGTGCTAGACGAACGAACGTCTCAGTACATGCTCAGTTCTGAGAGATAAGTGTGTGTGAAAGCCGTCCTTCACCTAGCTTGTTGGGAACACAAAGTTTCTTTTCAGTTGCAAACTCCATTCCATACATATATATGGGGAGGTACAAGCTCCAACTCGGTTTTACAGTGTAAACTGCAGGAACTTCAAACCGGCACTAGGAAACAGACTGAGAAAGCAGAGAAAAAGTGTCTCCTGCAACCCGTTCCCTTGGTGCTAGATGAACGAACGTCTCTCCACTTGCTCAGTTCTGAGAGATAAGTGTGTGTGAAAGCCGTCCTTCACCTAGCTTGTTGGGAACACAAAGTTTCTTTTCAGTTGCAAACACCGTTCCATACATATATATGGGGAGGTACAAGCTCCAACTCGGTTTTACAGTGAGAACTGCAGGAAATTCAAACCGGCACTAGGAAACAGACTGAGAAAGCAGAGTAAAAGTGTCTCCTGCAACCCGTTCCCTTGGTGCTAGACGAACGAACGTCTCAGTACATGCTCAGTTCTGAGAGATAAGTGTGTGTGAAAGCCGTCCTTCACCTAGCTTGTTGGGAACACAAAGTTTCTTTTCAGTTGCAAACTCCATTCCATACATATATATGGGGAGGTACAAGCTCCAACTCGGTTTTACAGTGTAAACTGCAGGAACTTCAAACCGGCACTAGGAAACAGACTGAGAAAGCAGAGAAAAAGTGTCTCCTGCAACCCGTTCCCTTGGTGCTAGATGAACGAACGTCTCTCCACTTGCTCAGTTCTGAGAGATAAGTGTGTGTGAAAGCCGTCCTTCACCTAGCTTGTTGGGAACACAAAGTTTCTTTTCAGTTGCAAACACCGTTCCATACATATATATGGGGAGGTACAAGCTCCAACTCGGTTTTACAGTGAGAACTGCAGGAACTTCAAACCGGCACTAGGAAACAGACTGAGAAAGCAGAGTAAAAGTGTCTCCTGCAACCAGTTCCCTTGGTGCTAGACGAACGAACGTCTCTGTACATGCTCAGTTCTGAGAGATATGTGTGTGTGAAAGCCGTCCTTCAACTATCTTGTTGGGAACACAAAGTTTCTTTTCAGTTGCAAACTCCAATCCATGCATATATATGGGGAGGTACTAGCTCCAACTCGGTTTTACAGTGAAAACTGCAGGAACTTCAAACCGGCACTAGGAAACAGACTGAGAAACCAGAGTAAATTTTCTCCTGCAACTCGTTCCCTTGGTGCTAGATGAACGAACGTCTCTCCACTTGCTCAGTTCTGAAAGATAAGTGTGTGTGAAAGCCGTACTTCACCTAGCTTGTTGGGAACACAAAGTTTCTTTTCAGTTGCAAACTCCATTCCATACATATATATGGGGAGGTACAAGCTCCAACTCGGTTTTACAGTGTAAACTGCAGGAACTTCAAACCGGCACTAGGAAACAGACTGAGAAAGCAGAGAAAAAGTGTCTCCTGCAACCCGTTCCCTTGGTGCTAGATGAACGAACGTCTCTCCACTTGCTCAGTTCTGAGAGATAAGTGTGTGTGAAAGCCGTCCTTCACCTAGCTTGTTGGGAACACAAAGTTTCTTTTCAGTTGCAAACACCGTTCCATACATATATATGGGGAGGTACAAGCTCCAACTCGGTTTTACAGTGAGAACTGCAGGAACTTCAAACCGGCACTAGGAAACAGACTGAGAAAGCAGAGTAAAAGTGTCTCCTGCAACCCGTTCCCTTGGTGCTAGACGAACGAACGTCTCAGTACATGCTCAGTTCTGAGAGATAAGTGTGTGTGAAAGCCGTCCTTCACCTAGCTTGTTGGGAACACAAAGTTTCTTTTCAGTTGCAAACTCCATTCAATACATATATATGGGGAGGTACAAGCTCCAACTCGGTTTTACAGTGTAAACTGCAGGAACTTCAAACCGGCACTAGGAAACAGACTGAGAAAGCAGAGAAAAAGTGTCTCCTGCAACCCGTTCCCTTGGTGCTAGATGAACGAACGTCTCTCCACTTGCTCAGTTCTGAGAGATAAGTGTGTGTGAAAGCCGTCCTTCACCTAGCTTGTTGGGAACACAAAGTTTCTTTTCAGTTGCAAACACCGTTCCATACATATATATGGGGAGGTACAAGCTCCAACTCGGTTTTACAGTGAGAACTGCAGGAACTTCAAACCGGCACTAGGAAACAGACTGAGAAAGCAGAGTAAAAGTGTCTCCTGCAACCAGTTCCCTTGGTGCTAGACGAACGAACGTCTCTGTACATGCTCAGTTCTGAGAGATATGTGTGTGTGAAAGCCGTCCTTCAACTATCTTGTTGGGAACACAAAGTTTCTTTTCAGTTGCAAACTCCAATCCATGCATATATATGGGGAGGTACTAGCTCCAACTCGGTTTGACAGTGAAAACTGCAGGAACTTCAAACCGGCACTAGGAAACAGACTGAGAAACCAGAGTAAATTTTCTCCTGCAACTCGTTCCCTTGGTGCTAGATGAACGAACGTCTCTCCACTTGCTCAGTTCTGAAAGATAAGTGTGTGTGAAAGCCGTACTTCACCTAGCTTGTTGGGAACACAAAGTTTCTTTTCAGTTGCAAACTCCATTCCATACATATATATGGGGAGGTACAAGCTCCAACTCGGTTTTACAGTGAAAACTGCAGGAACTTCAAAACGGCACTAGGAAACAGACTGAGAAAGCAGAGTAAAAGTGTCTCCTGCAAACCGTTCCCTTGGTGCTAGATGAACGAACGTCTCTGTACATGCTCAGTTCTGAGAGATAAAAGTGTGTGAAAGCCGTCCTTCACCTAGCTTGTTGGGAACACAAAGTTTCTTTTCAGTTGCAAACACCGTTCCATACATATATATGGGGAGGTACAAGCTCCAACTCGGTTTTACAGTGAGAACTGCAGGAACTTCAAACCGGCACTAGGAAACAGACTGAGAAAGCAGAGTAAAAGTGTCTCCTGCACCCCGTTCCCTTGGTGCTAGACGAACGAACGTCTCTGTACATGCTCAGTTCTGAGAGATATGTGTGTGTGAAAGCCGTCCTTCAACTAGCTTGTTGGGAACACAAAGTTTCTTTTCAGTTGCAAACTCCAATCCATGCATATATATGGGGAGGTACTAGCTCCAACTCGGTTTGACAGTGAAAACTGCAGGAACTTCAAACCGGCACTAGGAAACAGACTGAGAAACCAGAGTAAATTTTCTCCTGCAACTCGTTCCCTTGGTGCTAGATGAACGAACGTCTCTCCACTTGCTCAGTTCTGAAAGATAAGTGTGTGTGAAAGCCGTACTTCACTTAGCTTGTTGGGAACACAAAGTTTCTTTTCAGTTGCAAACACCGTTCCATACATATATATGGGGAGGTACAAGCTCCAACTCGGTTTTACAGTGAAAACTGCAGGAACTTCAAACCGGCACTAGGAAACAGACTGAGAAAGCAGAGTAAAAGTGTCTCCTGCAACCAGTTCCCTTGGTGCTAGACGAACGAACGTCTCTGTACATGCTCAGTTCTGAGAGATATGTGTGTGTGAAAGCCGTCCTTCAACTATCTTGTTGGGAACACAAAGTTTCTTTTCAGTTGCAAACTCCATTCCATACATATATATGGGGAGTTACAAGCTCCAACTCGGTTTTACAGTGTAAACTGCAGGAACTTCAAACCGGCACTAGGAAACAGACTGAGACAGCAGAGAAAAAGTGTCTCCTGTATCCCGTTCCCTTGCTGCTAGATGAACGAACGTCTCTCCACTTGCTCAGTTCTGAGAGATAATTGTGTGTGAAAGCCGTAGTTCACTTAGCTTGTTTGGAACACAAAGTTTCTTTTCAGTTGCAAACTCCATTCCATACATATATATAGGGAGGTACAAGCTCCAACTCGGTTTTACAGTGAAAACTGCTTGAACTTCAAACCGGCACTAGGAAACAGACTGAGAAAGCAGAGTAAAAGTGTCTCCTACAACCCGTTCCCTTGCTGCTAGATGAAAGAACGTCTCTGTACATGCTCAGTTCTGAGAGATAAGTGTGTGTGAAAGCCGTCCTTCACCTAGCTTGTTGGGAACACAAAGTTTCTTTTCAGTTGCAAACACCGTTCCATACATATATATGGGGAGGTACAAGCTCCAACTCGGTTTTACAGTGAGAACTGAAGGAACTTCAAACCGGCACTAGGAAACAGACTGAGAAAGCAGAGTAAAAGTGTCTCCTGCAACCCGTTCCCTTGGTGCTAGACGAACGAACGTCTCAGTACATGCTCAGTTCTGAAAGATAAGTGTGTGTGAAAGCCGACCTTCAACTAGCTTGTTGGGAACACAAAGTTTCTTTTCAGTTGCAAACTCCATTCCATACATATATATGGGGAGGTACTAGCTCCAACTCGGTTTAACAGTGAAAACTGAAGGAACATCAAACCGGCACTAGGAAACAGACTGAGAAAGCAGACAAAAGTGTCTCCTGCAACCCGTTCCCTTGGTGCCAGATGAACGAACGTCTCTCCACTTGCTCAGTTCTTAGAGATAAGTGTGTGTGTAAGCCGTCCTTCACCTAGATTGTTGGGAACACAAAGTTTCTTTTCAGTTGCAAACTCCATTCCATACATATATATGGGGAGGTACAAGCTCCAACTCGGTTTTACAGTGAAAACTGCAGGAACTTCAAACCGGCACTAGGAAACAGACTGAGAAAGCAGAGAAAAAGTGTCTCCTGCAAACCGTTCCCTTGGTGCTAGATGAACGAACGTCTCTCCACTTGCTCAGTTCTGAGAGATAAGTGTGTGTGAAAGCCGTCTTTCACCTAGCTTGTTGGGAACACAAAGTTTCTTTTCAGTTGCAAACACCGTTCCATACATATATATGGGGAGGTACAAGCTCCAACTCGGTTTTACAGTGAGAACTGCAGGAACTTCAAACCGGCACTAGGAAACAGACTGAGAAAGCAGAGTAAAAGTGTCTCCTGCAACCCGATCCCTTGGTGCTAGACGAACGAACGTCTCTGTACATGCTCAGTTCTGAGAGATATGTCTGTGTGAAAGCCGTCCTTCAACTAGCTTGTTGGGAACACAAAGTTTCTTTTCAGTTGCAAACTCCAATCCATTCATATATATGGGGAGGTACTAGCTCCAACTCGGTTTGACAGTGAAAACTGCAGGAACTTCAAACCGGCACTAGGAAACAGACTGAGAAACCAGAGTAAATTTTCTCCTGCAACTCGTTCCCTTGGTGCTAGATGAACGAACGTCTCTCCACTTGCTCAGTTCTGAAAGATAAGTGTGTGTGAAAGCCGGACTTCACCTAGCTTGTTGGGAACACAAAGTTTCTTTTCAGTTGCAAACTCCATTCCATACATATATATGGGGAGGTACTAGCTCCAACTCGGTTTTACAGTGAAAACTGCAGGAACTTCAAAACGGCACTAGGAAACAGACTGAGAAAGCAGAGAAAAAGTGTCTCCTGCAAACCGTTCCCTTGGTGCTAGATGAACGAACGTCTCTCCACTTGCTCAGTTCTGAGAGATAAGTGTGTGTGAAAGCCGTCCTTCACCTAGCTTGTTGGGAACACAAAGTTTCTTTTCAGTTGCAAACACCGTTCCATACATATATATGGGGAGGTACAAGCTCCAACTCGGTTTTACAGTGAGAACTGCAGGAACTTCAAACCGGCACTAGGAAACAGACTGAGAAAGCAGAGTAAAAGTGTCTCCTGCAACCCGTTCCCTTTGTGCTAGACGAACGAACGTCTCTGTACATGCTCAGTTCTGAGAGATATGTGTGTGTGAAAGCCGTCCTTCAACTAGCTTGTTGGGAACACAAAGTTTCTTTTCAGTTGCAAACTCCAATCCATGCATATATATGGGGAGGTACTAGCTCCAACTCGGTTTTACAGTGAGAACTGCAGGAACTTCAAACTGGCACTAGGAAACAGACTGAGAAACCAGAGTAAATTTTCTCCTGCAACTCGTTCCCTTGGTGCTAGATGAACGAACGTCTCTCCACTTGCTCAGTACTGAGAGATAAGTGTGTGTGAAAGCCGTCTTCACCTAGCTTGTTGGGAACACAAAGTTTCTTTGCAGTTGCAAACTCCATTCCATACATATATATGGGGAGGTACTAGCTCCAACTTGGTTTTACAGTGAAAACTGAAGGAACATCAAACCGGCACAAGGAAACAGACTGAGAAAGCAGAGTAAAAGTGTCTCCTGCAACCCGTTCCCTTGGTGCTAGATGAACGAACGTCTCTGTACATGCTCAGTTCTGAGATATAAGTGTGTGTGAATGCCGTCCTTCACCTAGCTTGTTGGGAACACAAAGTTTCTTTTCAGTTGCAAACTCCATTCCATACATATATATGGGGAGGTACAAGCTCCAACTCGGTTTTACAGTGTAAACTGCAGGAACTTCAAACCGGCACTAGGAAACAGACTGAGAAAGCAGACAAAAGTGTCTCCTGCAACCCGTTCCCTTGGTGCCAGATGAACGAACGTCTCTCCACTTGCTCGGTTCTTAGAGATAAGTGTGTGTGTAAGCCGTCCTTCACCTAGATTGTTGGGAACACAAAGTTTCTTTTCAGTTGCAAACTCCATTCCATACATATATATGGGGAGGTACAAGCTCCAACTCGGTTTTACAGTGAAAACTGCAGGAACTTCAAACCGGCACTAGGAAACAGACTGAGAAAGCAGAGAAAAAGTGTCTCCTGCAACCCGTTCACTTGGTGCTAGATGAAAGAACGTCTCTCCACTTGCTCAGTTCAGAGAGATAAGTGTGTGTGAAAGCCGTCCTTCACCTTGCTTGTTGGGAACACAAAGTTTCTTTTCAGTTGCAAACTCCATTCCATACATATATATGGGGATGTACAAGCTCCAACTCGGTTTTACAGTGAAAACTGCTTGAACTTCAAACCGGCACTAGGAAACAGACTGAGAAAGCAGAGAAAAAGTGTCTCCTGCAAACCGTTCCCTTGCTGTTAGATGAACGAACGTCTCTCCACTTGCTCAGTACTGAGAGATAAGTGTGTGTGAAAGCCGTCTTCACCTAGCTTGTTGGGAACACAAAGTTTCTTTGCAGTTGCAAACTCCATTCCATACATATATATGGGGAGGTACTAGCTCCAACTCGGTTTTACACTGAAAACTGAAGGAACATCAAACCGGCACAAGGAAACAGAATGAGAAAGCAGAGTAAAAGTGTCTCCTGCAACCCGTTCCCTTGGTGCTAGATGAACGAACGTCTCTGTACATGCTCAGTTCTGAGATATAAGTGTGTGTGAATGCCGTCCTTCACCTAGCTTGTTGGGAACACAAAGTTTCTTTTCAGTTGCAAACTCCATTCCATACATATATATGGGGAGGTACAAGCTCAAACTCGGTTTTACAGTGTAAACTGCAGGAACTTCAATCCGGCACTAGGAAACAGACTTAGAAAGCAGACAAAAGTGTCTCCTGCAACCCGTTCCCTTGGTGCCAGATGAACGAACGTCTCTCCACTTGCTCAGTTCTTAGAGATAAGTGTGCGTGTAAGCCGTCCTTCACCTAGATTGTTGGGAACACAAAGTTTCTTTTCAGTTGCAAACTCCATTCCATATATATATATGGGGAGGTACAAGCTCCAACTCGGTTTTACAGTGAAAACTGCAGGAAATTCAAACCGGCACTAGGAAACAGACTGAGAAAGTAGAGAAAAAGTGTCTCCTGCAAACCGTTCCCTTGGTGCTAGATGAACGAACGTCTCTCCACTTGCTCAGTTCTGAAAGATAAGTGTGTGTGAAAGCCGTCCTTCACCTAGCTTGTTGGGAACACAAAGTTTCTTTTCAGTTGCAAACACCGTTCCATACATATATATGGGGAGGTACAAGCTCCAACTCGTTTTTACAGTGAGAACTGCAGGAACTTCAAACCGGCACTAGGAAACAGACTGAGAAAGCAGAGTAATAGTGTCTCCTGCAACCCGTTCCCTTGGTGCTAGACGAACGAACGTCTCTGTACATGCTCAGTTCTGAGAGATATGTGAGTGTGAAAGCCGTCCTTCAACTAGCTTGTTGGGAACACAAAGTTTCTTTTCAGTTGCTAACTCCAATCCATGCATATATATGGGGAGGTACTAGCTCCAACTCGGTTTTACAGTGAAAACTGCAGGAACTTCAAACCGGCACTAGGAAACAGACTGAGAAACCAGAGTAAATTTTCTCCTGCAACTCGTTCCCTTGGTGCTAGATGAACGAACGTCTCTCCACTTGCTCAGTTCTGAAAGATAAGTGTGTGTGAAAGCCGTACTTCACCTAGCTTGTTGGGAACACAAAGTTTCTTTTCAGTTGCAAACTCCATTCCATACATATATATGGGGAGGTACTAGCTCCAACTCGGTTTTACAGTGAAAACTGCAGGAACTTCAAAACGGCACTAGGAAACAGACTGAGAAAGCAGAGTAAAAGTGTCTCCTGCAAACCGTTCCCTTGGTGCTAGATGAACGAACGTCTCTGTACATGCTCAGTTCTGAGAGATAAAAGTGTGTGAAAGCCGTCCTTCACCTAGCTTGTTGGGAACACAAAGTTTCTTTTCAGTTGCAAACTCCATTCCATACATATATATGGGGAGGTACAAGCTCCAACTCGGTTTTACAGTGAAAACTGCAGGAACTTCAAACCGGCACTAGGAAACAGACTGAGAAAGCAGAGAAAAAGTGTCTCCTGCAACCCGTTCACTTGGTGCTAGATGAACGAACGTCTCTCCACTTGCTCAGTTCTGAGAGAGAAGTGTGTGTGAAAGCCGTCCTTCACCTAGCTTGTTGGGAACACAAAGTTTCTTTTCAGTTGCAAACTCCATTCCATAAATATATATGGGGATGTACAAGCTCCAACTCGGTTTTACAGTGAAAACTGCTTGAACTTCAAACCGGCACTAGGAAACAGACTGAGAAAGCAGAGAAAAAGTGTCTCCTGCAACCCGTTCCCTTGCTGTTAGATGAACGAACGTCTCTCCACTTGCTCAGTACTGAGAGATAAGTTTGTGTGAAAGCCGTCTTCACCTAGCTTGTTGGGAACACAAAGTTTCTTTGCAGTTGCAAACTCCATTCCATACATATATATGGGAAGGTACTAGCTCCAACTCGGTTTTACAGTGAAAACTGAAGGAACATCAAACCGGCACAAGGAAACAGACTGAGAAAGCAGAGTAAAAGTGTCTCCTGCAACCCGTTCCCTTGGTGCTAGATGAACGAACGTCTCTGTACATGCTCAGTTCTGAGAGATAAGTGTGTGTGAAAGCCGTCCTTCACCTAGCTTGTTGGGAACACAAAGTTTCTTTTCAGTTGCAAACTCCATTCCATACATATATATGGGGAGGTACAAGCTCCAACTCGGTTTTACAGTGTAAACTGCAGGAACTTAAACCGGCACTAGGAAACAGACTTAGAAAGCAGACAAAGTGTCTCCTGCAACCCGTTCCCTTGGTGCCAGATGAACGAACGTCTCTCCACTTGCTCAGTTCTTAGAGATAAGTGTGTGTGTAAGCCGTCCTTCACCTAGATTGTTGGGAACACAAAGTTTCTTTTCAGTTGCAAACTCCATTCCATACATATATATGGGGAGGTACAAGCTCCAACTCGGTTTTACAGTGAAAACTGCAGGAACTTCAAACCGGCACTAGGAAACAGACTGAGAAAGCAGAGAAAAAGTGTCTCCTGCAAACCGTTCCCTTGGTGCTAGATGAACGAACGTCTCTCCACTTGCTTAGTTCTGAGAGATAAGTGTGTGTGAAAGCCGTCCTTCACCTAGCTTGTTGGGAACACAAAGTTTCTTTTCAGTTGCAAACACCGTTCCATACATATATATGGGGAGGTACAAGCTCCAACTCGGTTTTACAGTGAGAACTGCAGGAACTTCAAACCGGCACTAGGAAACAGACTGAGAAAGCAGAGTAAAAGTGTCTCCTGCACCCCGTTCCCTTGGTGCTAGACGAACGAACGTCTCTGTACATGCTCAGTTCTGAGAGATATGTGTGTGTGAAAGCCGTCCTTCAACTAGCTTGTTGGGAACACAAAGTTTCTTTTCAGTTGCAAACTCCAATCCATGCATATATATGGGGATGTACAAGCTCCAACTCGGTTTGACAGTGAAAACTGCAGGAACTTCAAACCGGCACTAGGAAACAGACTGAGAAACCAGAGTAAATTTTCTCCTGCAACTCGTTCCCTTGGTGGTAGATGAACGAACGTCTCTCCACTTGCTCAGTTCTGAAAGATAAGTGTGTGTGAAAGCCGTACTTCACTTAGCTTGCTGGGAACACAAAGTTTCTTTTCAGTTGCAAACACCGTTCCATACATATATATGGGGAGGTACAAGCTCCAACTCGGTTTTACAGTGAGAACTGCAGGAACTTCAAACCGGCACTAGGAAACAGACTGAGAAAGCAGAGTAAAAGTGTCTCCTGCACCCCGTTCCCTTGGTGCTAGACGAACGAACGTCTCTGTACATGCTCAGTTCTGAGAGATATATGTGTGTGAAAGCCGTCCTTCAACTAGCTTGTTGGGAACACAAAGTTTCTTTTCAGTTGCAAACTCCAATCCATGCATATATATGGGGAGGTACTAGCTCCAACTCGGTTTGACAGTGAAAACTGCAGGAACTTCAAACCGGCACTAGGAAACAGACTGAGAAACCAGAGTAAATTTTCTCCTGCAACTCGTTCCCTTGGTGCTAGATGAACGAACGTCTCTCCACTTGCTCAGTTCTGAAAGATAAGTGTGTGTGAAAGCCGTACTTCACTTAGCTTGTTGGGAACACAAAGTTTCTTTTCAGTTGCAAACTCCATTCCATACATATATATGGGGAGGTACAAGCTCCAACTCGGTTTTACAGTGAAAACTGCAGGAACTTCAAAACGGCACTAGGAAACAGACTGAGAAACCAGAGTAAATTTTCTCCTGCAACTCGTTCCCTTGGTGGTAGATGAACGAACGTCTCTCCACTTGCTCAGTTCTGAAAGATAAGTGTGTGTGAAAGCCGTACTTCACCTAGCTTGTTGGGAACACAAAGTTTCTTTTCAGTTGCAAACACCGTTCCATACATATATATGGGGAGGTACAAGCTCCAACTCGGTTTTACAGTGAGAACTGCAGGAACTTCAAACCGGCACTAGGAAACAGACTGAGAAAGCAGAGAAAAAGTGTCTCCTGCAACCCGTGCACTTGGTGCTAGATGAACGAACGTCTCTCCACTTGCTCAGTACTGAGAGATAAGTTTGTGTGAAAGCCGTCTTCACCTAGCTTGTTGGGAACACAAAGTTTCTTTGCAGTTGCAAACTCCATTCCATACATATATATGGGAAGGTACTAGCTCCAACTCGGTTTTACAGTGAAAACTGAAGGAACATCAAACCGGCACAAGGAAACAGACTGAGAAAGCAGAGTAAAAGTGTCTCCTGCAACCCGTTCCCTTGGTGCTAGATGAACGAACGTCTCTGTACATGCTCAGTTCTGAGAGATAAGTGTGTGTGAAAGCCGTCCTTCACCTAGCTTGTTGGGAACACAAAGTTTCTTTTCAGTTGCAAACTCCATTCCATACATATATATGGGGAGGTACAAGCTCCAACTCGGTTTTACAGTGTAAACTGCAGGAACTTAAACCGGCACTAGGAAACAGACTTAGAAAGCAGACAAAGTGTCTCCTGCAACCCGTTCCCTTGGTGCCAGATGAACGAACGTCTCTCCACTTGCTCAGTTCTTAGAGATAAGTGTGTGTGTAAGCCGTCCTTCACCTAGATTGTTGGGAACACAAAGTTTCTTTTCAGTTGCAAACTCCATTCCATACATATATATGGGGAGGTACAAGCTCCAACTCGGTTTTACAGTGAAAACTGCAGGAACTTCAAACCGGCACTAGGAAACAGACTGAGAAAGCAGAGAAAAAGTGTCTCCTGCAAACCGTTCCCTTGGTGCTAGATGAACGAACGTCTCTCCACTTGCTCAGTTCTGAGAGATAAGTGTGTGTGAAAGCCGTCCTTCACCTAGCTTGTTGGGAACACAAAGTTTCTTTTCAGTTGCAAACACCGTTCCATACATATATATGGGGAGGTACAAGCTCCAACTCGGTTTTACAGTGAGAACTGCAGGAACTTCAAACCGGCACTAGGAAACAGACTGAGAAAGCAGAGTAAAAGTGTCTCCTGCACCCCGTTCCCTTGGTGCTAGACGAACGAACGTCTCTGTACATGCTCAGTTCTGAGAGATATGTGTGTGTGAAAGCCGTCCTTCAACTAGCTTGTTGGGAACACAAAGTTTCTTTTCAGTTGCAAACTCCAATCCATGCATATATATGGGGATGTACAAGCTCCAACTCGGTTTGACAGTGAAAACTGCAGGAACTTCAAACCGGCACTAGGAAACAGACTGAGAAACCAGAGTAAATTTTCTCCTGCAACTCGTTCCCTTGGTGGTAGATGAACGAACGTCTCTCCACTTGCTCAGTTCTGAAAGATAAGTGTGTGTGAAAGCCGTACTTCACTTAGCTTGCTGGGAACACAAAGTTTCTTTTCAGTTGCAAACACCGTTCCATACATATATATGGGGAGGTACAAGCTCCAACTCGGTTTTACAGTGAGAACTGCAGGAACTTCAAACCGGCACTAGGAAACAGACTGAGAAAGCAGAGTAAAAGTGTCTCCTGCACCCCGTTCCCTTGGTGCTAGACGAACGAACGTCTCTGTACATGCTCAGTTCTGAGAGATATATGTGTGTGAAAGCCGTCCTTCAACTAGCTTGTTGGGAACACAAAGTTTCTTTTCAGTTGCAAACTCCAATCCATGCATATATATGGGGAGGTACTAGCTCCAACTCGGTTTCACAGTGAAAACTGCAGGAACTTCAAACCGGCACTAGGAAACAGACTGAGAAACCAGAGTAAATTTTCTCCTGCAACTCGTTCCCTTGGTGCTAGATGAACGAACGTCTCTCCACTTGCTCAGTTCTGAAAGATAAGTGTGTGTGAAAGCCGTACTTCACTTAGCTTGTTGGGAACACAAAGTTTCTTTTCAGTTGCAAACTCCATTCCATACATATATATGGGGAGGTACAAGCTCCAACTCGGTTTTACAGTGAAAACTGCAGGAACTTCAAAACGGCACTAGGAAACAGACTGAGAAACCAGAGTAAATTTTCTCCTGCAACTCGTTCCCTTGGTGGTAGATGAACGAACGTCTCTCCACTTGCTCAGTTCTGAAAGATAAGTGTGTGTGAAAGCCGTACTTCACCTAGCTTGTTGGGAACACAAAGTTTCTTTTCAGTTGCAAACACCGTTCCATACATATATATGGGGAGGTACAAGCTCCAACTCGGTTTTACAGTGAGAACTGCAGGAACTTCAAACCGGCACTAGGAAACAGACTGAGAAAGCAGAGAAAAAGTGTCTCCTGCAACCCGTGCACTTGGTGCTAGATGAACGAACGTCTCTCCACTTGCTCAGTTCAGAGAGATAAGTGTGTGTGAAAGCCGTCTTCACCTAGCTTGTTGGGAACACAAAGTTTCTTTGCAGTTGCAAACTCCATTCCATACATATATATGGGGAGGTACTAGCTCCAACTCGGTTTTACAGTGAAAACTGAAGGAACATCAAACCGGCACAAGGAAACAGACTGAGAAAGCAGAGTAATAGTGTCTCCTGCAACCCGTTCCCTTGGTGCTAGATGAACGAACGTCTCGCCACTTGCTAAGTTCTGAGAGATAAGTGTGTGTGAAAGCCGTCCTTCACCTAGCTTGTTGGGAACACAAAGTTTCTTTTCAGTTGCAAACTCCATTCCATACATATATATGGGGAGGTACAAGCTCCAACTCGGTTTTACAGTGTAAACTGCAGGAACTTCAAACCGGCACTAGGAAACAGACTAAGAAAGCAGAGAAAAAGTGTCTCCTGCAACCCGTTCCCTTGGTGCTAGATGAACGAACGTCTCTCCACTTGCTCAGTTCTGAGAGATAAGTGTGTGTGAAAGCCGTCCTTCACCTAGCTTGTTGGGAACACAAAGTTTCTTTTCAGTTGCAAACACCGTTCCATGCATATATATGGGGAGGTACTAGCTCCAACTCGGTTTGACAGTGAAAACTGCAGGAACTTCTAACCGGCACTAGGAAACAGACTGAGAAACCAGAGTAAATTTTCTCCTGCAACTCGTTCCCTTGGTGCTAGATGAACGAACGTCTCTCCACTTGCTCAGTTCTGAAAGATAAGTGTGTGTGAAAGCCGTACTTCACCTAGCTTGTTGGGAACACAAAGTTTCTTTTCAGTTGCAAACTCCATTCCATACATATATATGGGGAGGTACAAGCTCCAACTCGGTTTTACAGTGAAAACTGCAGGAACTTCAAAACGGCACTAGGAAACAGACTGAGAAAGCAGAGTAAAAGTGTCTCCTGCAAACCGTTCCCTTGGTGCTAGATGAACGAACGTCTCTGTACATGCTCAGTTCTGAGAGATAAAAGTGTGTGAAAGCCGTCCTTCACCTAGCTTGTTGGGAACACAAAGTTTCTTTTCAGTTGCAAACTCCATTCCATACATATATATGGGGAGGTACAAGCTCCAACTCGGTTTTACAGTGAAAACTGCAGGAACTTCAAACCGGCACTAGGAAACAGACTGAGAAAGCAGAGAAAAAGTGTCTCCTGCAACCCGTTCACTTGGTGCTAGATGAACGAACGTCTCTCCACTTGCTCAGTTCTGAGAGAGAAGTGTGTGTGAAAGCCGTCCTTCACCTAGCTTGTTGGGAACACAAAGTTTCTTTTCAGTTGCAAACTCCATTCCGTAAATATATATGGGGATGTACAAGCTCCAACTCGGTTTTACAGTGAAAACTGCTTGAACTTCAAACCGGCACTAGGAAACAGACTTAGAAAGCAGACAAAGTGTCTCCTGCAACCCGTTCCCTTGGTGCCAGATGAACGAACGTCTCTCCACTTGCTCAGTTCTTAGAGATAAGTGTGTGTGTAAGCCGTCCTTCACCTAGATTGTTGGGAACACAAAGTTTCTTTTCAGTTGCAAACTCCATTCCATACATATATATGGGGAGGTACAAGCTCCAACTCGGTTTTACAGTGAAAACTGCAGGAACTTCAAACCGGCACTAGGAAACAGACTGAGAAAGCAGAGAAAAAGTGTCTCCTGCAAACCGTTCCCTTGGTGCTAGATGAACGAACGTCTCTCCACTTGCTCAGTTCTGAGAGATAAGTGTGTGTGAAACCCGTCCTTCACCAAGCTTGTTGGGAACACAAAGTTTCTTTTCAGTTGCAAACACCGTTCCATTCATATATATGGGGAGGTACAAGCTCCAACTCGGTTTTACAGTGAGAACTGCAGGAACTTCAAACCGGCACTAGGAAACAGACTGAGAAAGCAGAGTAAAAGTGTCTCCTGCAACCCGTTCCCTTGGTGCTAGACGAACGAACGTCTCTGTACATGCTCAGTTCTGAGAGATATGTGTGTGTGAAAGCCGTCCTTCAACTAGCTTGTTGGGAACACAAAGTTTCTTTTCAGTTGCAAACTCCAATCCATGCATATATATGGGGAGGTACTAGCTCCAACTCGGTTTGACAGTGAAAACTGCAGGAACTTCTAACCGGCACTAGGAAACAGACTGAGAAACCAGAGTAAATTTTCTCCTGCAACTCGTTCCCTTGGTGCTAGATGAACGAACGTCTCTCCACTTGCTCAGTTCTGAAAGGTAAGTGTGTGTGAAAGCCGTACTTCACCTAGCTTGTTGGGAACACAAAGTTTCTTTTCAGTTGCAAACTCCATTCCATACATATATATGGGGAGGTACAAGCTCCAACTCGGTTTTACAGTGAAAACTGCAGGAACTTCAAAACTGCACTAGGAAACAGACTGAGAAAGCAGAGTAAAAGTGTCTCCTGCAAACCGTTCCCTTGGTGCTAGATGAACGAACGTCTCTGTACATGCTCAGTTCTGAGAGATAAAAGTGTGTGAAAGCCGTCCTTCACCTAGCTTGTTGGGAACACAAAGTTTCTTTTCAGTTGCAAACTCCATTCCATACATATATATGGGGAGGTACAAGCTCCAACTCGGTTTTACAGTGAAAACTGCAGGAACTTCAAACCGGCACTAGGAAACAGACTGAGAAAGCAGAGAAAAAGTGTCCCCTGCAACCCGTTCACTTGGTGCTAGATGAACGAACGTCTCTCCACTTGCTCAGTTCAGAGAGATAAGTGTGTGTGAAAGCCGTCCTTCACCTAGCTTTTTGGGAACACAAAGTTTCTTTTCAGTTACAAACTCCATTCCATACATATATATGGGGATGTACAAGCTCCAACTCGGTTTTACAGTGAAAACTGCTTGAACTTCAAACCGGCACTAGGAAACAGACTGAGAAAGCAGAGAAAAAGTGTCTCCTGCAACCCGTTCCCTTGCTGTTAGATGAACGAACGTCTCTCCACTTGCTCAGTACTGAGTGATAATTGTGTGTGAAAGCCGTACTTCACTTAGCTTGTTTGGAACACAAAGTTTCTTTTCAGTTGCAAACTCCATTCCATACATATATATGGGGATGTACAAGCTCCAACTCGGTTTTACAGTGAAAACTGCAGGAACTTCAAAACGGCACTAGGAAACAGACTGAGAAAGCAGAGTAAAAGTGTCTCCTGCAAACCGTTCCCTTGGTGCTAGATGAACGAACGTCTCTGTACATGCTCAGTTCTGAGAGATAAAAGTGTGTGAAAGCCGTCCTTCACCTAGCTTGTTGGGAACACAAAGTTTGTTTTCAGTTGCAAACTCCATTCCATACATATATATGGGGAGGTACAAGCTCCAACTCGGTTTGACAGTGAAAACTGCAGGAACTTCAAACCGGCACTAGGAAACAGACTGAGAAAGCAGAGAAAAAGTGTCTCCTGCAACCCGTTCACTTGGTGCTAGATGAACGAACGTCTCTCCACTTGCTCAGTTCTGAGAGAGAAGTGTGTGAGAAAGCCGTCCTTCACCTAGCTTGTTGGGAACACAAAGTTTCTTTTCAGTTGCAAACTCCATTCCGTAAATATATATGGGGATGTACAAGCTCCAACTCGGTTTTACAGTGAAAACTGCAGGAACTTCAAACCGGCACTAGGAAACAGACTGAGAAAGCAGAGAAAAAGTGTCTCCTGCAAACCGTTCCCTTGGTGCTAGATGAACGAACGTCTCTCCACTTGCTCAGTTCTGAGAGATAAGTGTGTGTGAAACCCGTCCTTCACCTAGCTTGTTGGGAACACAAAGTTTCTTTTCAGTTGCAAACACCGTTCCATTCATATATATGGGGAGGTACAAGCTCCAACTCGGTTTTACAGTGAGAACTGCAGGAACTTCAAACCGGCACTAGGAAACAGACTGAGAAAGCAGAGTAAAAGTGTCTCCTGCAACCCGTTCCCTTGGTGCTAGACGAACGAACGTCTCTGTACATGCTCAGTTCTGAGAGATATGTGTGTGTGAAAGCCGTCCTTCAACTAGCTTGTTGGGAACACAAAGTTTCTTTTCAGTTGCAAACTCCAATCCATGCATATATATGGGGAGGTACTAGCTCCAACTCGGTTTGACAGTGAAAACTGCAGGAACTTCTAACCGGCACTAGGAAACAGACTGAGAAACCAGAGTAAATTTTCTCCTGCAACTCGTTCCCTTGGTGCTAGATGAACGAACGTCTCTCCACTTGCTCAGTTCTGAAAGGTAAGTGTGTGTGAAAGCCGTACTTCACCTAGCTTGTTGGGAACACAAAGTTTCTTTTCAGTTGCAAACTCCATTCCATACATATATATGGGGAGGTACAAGCTCCAACTCGGTTTTACAGTGAAAACTGCAGGAACTTCAAAACTGCACTAGGAAACAGACTGAGAAAGCAGAGTAAAAGTGTCTCCTGCAAACCGTTCCCTTGGTGCTAGATGAACGAACGTCTCTGTACATGCTCAGTTCTGAGAGATAAAAGTGTGTGAAAGCCGTCCTTCACCTAGCTTGTTGGGAACACAAAGTTTCTTTTCAGTTGCAAACTCCATTCCATACATATATATGGGGAGGTACAAGCTCCAACTCGGTTTTACAGTGAAAACTGCAGGAACTTCAAACCGGCACTAGGAAACAGACTGAGAAAGCAGAGAAAAAGTGTCCCCTGCAACCCGTTCACTTGGTGCTAGATGAACGAACGTCTCTCCACTTGCTCAGTTCAGAGAGATAAGTGTGTGTGAAAGCCGTCCTTCACCTAGCTTTTTGGGAACACAAAGTTTCTTTTCAGTTACAAACTCCATTCCATACATATATATGGGGATGTACAAGCTCCAACTCGGTTTTACAGTGAAAACTGCTTGAACTTCAAACCGGCACTAGGAAACAGACTGAGAAAGCAGAGAAAAAGTGTCTCCTGCAACCCGTTCCCTTGCTGTTAGATGAACGAACGTCTCTCCACTTGCTCAGTACTGAGTGATAATTGTGTGTGAAAGCCGTACTTCACTTAGCTTGTTTGGAACACAAAGTTTCTTTTCAGTTGCAAACTCCATTCCATACATATATATAGGGAGGTACAAGCTCCAACTCGGTTTTACAGTGAAAACTGCTTGAACTTCAAACCGGCACTAGGAAACAGACTGAGAAAGCAGAGTAAATGTGTCTCCTACAACCCGTTCCCTTGGTGCTAGATGAACGAAAGTCTCTGTACATGTTCAGTTCTGAGAGATAAGTGTGTGTGAAAGCCGTCCTTCACCTATCTTGTTGGGAACACAAAGTTTCTTTCCAGTTGCAAACTCCATTCCATAAATGTTTATGGGCCGGTTCTTGCTCCAACTCGGTTTGACAGTGAAAACTGCAGGAACTTCAAACCGGCACTAGGAAAAAGACTGAGAAAGCAGAGACAAAGTGTCTCCTGCTACCCGTTCCCTTGGTGCTAGATGAACGAACGTCTCTCCACTTGCTCAGTTCTGAGAGATAACTGTGTGTGAAAGCCGTACTTCACCTAGCTTGTTGGGAACACAAAGTTTCTTTTCAGTTGCAAACACCGTTCCATAAATATATATGTGGAGGTACAATCTCCAACACGGTTTTACAGTGAAAACTGCAGGAACTTCAAACCGGCACTAGGAAACAGACTGAGAAAGCAGAGAAAAAGTGTCTCTAGCAAACTGTTCCCTTGGTGCTAGATGAACGAAAGTCTCTCCACTTCCTCATTTCTGAGAGATAATTGTGTGTGAAAGCCGTCCTTCAGCTAGCTTGTTTGGAACACAAAGTTTCTTTTCAGTTGCAAACTCCATTCCATACATATATATGGGGATGTACAAGCTCCAACTCGGTTTTACAGTGAAAACTGCAGGAACTTCAAAACGGCACTAGGAAACAGACTGAGAAAGCAGAGTAAAAGTGTCTCCTGCAAACCGTTCCCTTGGTGCTAGATGAACGAACGTCTCTGTACATGCTCAGTTCTGAGAGATAAAAGTGTGTGAAAGCCGTCCTTCACCTAGCTTGTTGGGAACACAAAGTTTGTTTTCAGTTGCAAACTCCATTCCATACATATATATGGGGAGGTACAAGCTCCAACTCGGTTTTACAGTGAAAACTGCAGGAACTTCAAACCGGCACTAGGAAACAGACTGAGAAAGCAGAGAAAAAGTGTCTCCTGCAACCCGTTCACTTGGTGCTAGATGAACGAACGTCTCTCCACTTGCTCAGTTCTGAGAGATAAGTGTGTGTGAAAGCCGTCCTTCACCTAGCTTGTTGGGAACACAAAGTTTCTTTTCAGTTGCAAACTCCATTCCATACATATATATGGGGATGTACAAGCTCCAACTCGGTTTTACAGTGAAAACTGCTTGAACTTCAAACCGGCACTAGGAAACAGACTGAGAAAGCAGAGAAAAAGTGTCTCCTGCAACCCGTTCCCTTGCTGTTAGATGAACGAACGTCTCTCCACTTGCTCAGTACTGAGAGATAAGTGTGTGTGAAAGCCGTCTTCACCTAGCTTGTTGGGAACACAAAGTTTCTTTGCAGTTGCAAACTCCATTCCATACATATATATGGGAAGGTACTAGCTCCAACTCGGTTTTACAGTGAAAACTGAAGGAACATCAAACCGGCACAAGGAAACAGACTGAGAAAGCAGAGTAAAAGTGTCTCCTGCAACCCGTTCCCTTGGTGCTAGATGAACGAACGTCTCTGTACATGCTCAGTTCTGAGAGATAAGTGTGTGTGAAAGCCGTCCTTCACCTAGCTTGTTGGGAACACAAAGTTTCTTTTCAGTTGCAAACTCCATTCCATACATATATATGGGGAGGTACAAGCTCCAACTCGGTTTTACAGTGTAAACTGCAGGAACTTCAAACCGGCACTAGGAAACAGACTTAGAAAGCAGACAAAAGTGTCTCCTGCAACCCGTTCCCTTGGTGCCAGATGAACGAACGTCTCTCCACTTGCTCAGTTCTTAGAGATAAGTGTGTGTGTAAGCCGTCCTTCACCTAGATTGTTGGGAACACAAAGTTTCTTTTCAGTTGCAAACTCCATTCCATACATATATATGGGGAGGTACTATCTCCAACTCGGTTTGACAGTGAAAACTGCTTGAACTTCAAACCGGCACTAGGAAACAGACTGAGAAACCAGAGTAAATTTTCTCCTGCAACTCGTTCCCTTGGTGCTAGATGAACGAACGTCTCTCCACTTGCTCAGTTCTGAAAGATAAGTGTGTGTGAAAGCCGTACTTCACCTAGCTTGTTGGGAACACAAAGTTTCTTTTCAGTTGCAAACTCCATTCCATACATATATATGGGGAGGTACAAGCTCCAACTCGGTTTTACATTGAAACTGCAGGAACTTCAAAACGGCACTAGGAAACAGACTGAGAAAGCAGAGTAAAAGTGTCTCCTGCAAACCGTTCCCTTGGTGCTAGATGAACGAACGTCTTTGTACATGCTCAGTTCTGAGAGATAAAAGTGTGTGAAAGCCGTCCTTCACCTAGCTTGTTGGGAACACAAAGTTTCTTTTCAGTTGCAAACTCCATTCCATACATATATATGGGGAGGTACAAGCTCCAACTCGGTTTTACAGTGAAAACTGCAGGAACTTCAAACCGGCACTAGGAAACAGACTGAGAAAGCAGAGAAAAAGTGTCTCCTGCAACCCGTTCACTTGGTGCTAGATGAACGAACGTCTCTCCACTTGCTCAGTTCTGAGAGATAAGTGTGTGTGAAAGCCGTCCTTCACCTAGCTTGTTGGGAACACAAAGTTTCTTTTCAGTTGCAAACTCCATTCCATACATATATATGGGGATGTACAAGCTCCAACTCGGTTTTACAGTGAAAACTGCTTGAACTTCAAACCGGCACTAGGAAACAGACTGAGAAAGCAGAGAAAAAGTGTCTCCTGCAACCCGTTCCCTTGCTGTTAGATGAAAGAACGTCTCTCCACTTGCTCAGTACTGAGGGATAATTGTGTGTGAAAGCCGTACTTCACTTAGCTTGTTTGGAACACAAAGTTTCTTTTCAGTTGCAAACTCCATTCCATACATATATATAGGGAGGTACAAGCTCCAACTCGGTTTTACAGTGAAAACTGCTTGAACTTCAAACCGGCACTAGGAAACATACTGAGAAAGCAGAGTAAAAGTGTCTCCTACAACCCGTTCCCTTGGTGCTAGATGAACGAAAGTCTCTGTACATGTTCAGTTCTGAGAGATAAGTGTGTGTGAAAGCCGTCCTTCACCTAGCTTGTTGGGAACACAAAGTTTCTTTCCAGTTGCAAACTCCATTCCATAAATGTTTATGGGCAGGTTCTTGCTCCAACTCGGTTTGACAGTGAAAACTGCAGGAACTTCAAACCGGCACTAGGAAAAAGACTGAGAAAGCAGAGACAAAGTGTCTCCTGCTACCCGTTCCCTTGGTGCTAGATGAACGAACGTCTCTCCACTTGCTCAGTTCTGAGAGATAACTGTGTGTGAAAGCCGTACTTCACCTAGCTTGTTGGGAACACAAAGTTTCTTTTCAGTTGCAAACACCGTTCCATAAATATATATGTGGAGGTACAATCTCCAACACGGTTTTACAGTGAAAACTGCAGGAACTTCAAACCGGCACTAGGAAACAGACTGAGAAAGCAGAGAAAAAGTGTCTCTAGCAAACTGTTCCCTTGGTGCTAGATGAACGAAAGTCTCTCCACTTCCTCATTTCTGAGAGATAATTGTGTGTGAAAGCCGTCCTTCAGCTAGCTTGTTTGGAACACAAAGTTTCTTTTCAGTTGCAAACTCCATTCCATACATATATATGGGGATGTACAAGCTCCAACTCGGTTTTACAGTGAAAACTGCTTGAACTTCAAACCGGCACTAGGAAACAGACTGAGAAAGCAGAGTAAAAGTGTCTCCTGCAACCCGTTCCCTTGGTGCTAGACGAACGAACGTCTCTGTACATGCTCAGTTCTGAGAGATATGTGTGTGTGAAACCCGTCCTTCAACTAGCTTGTTGGGGACACAAAGTTTCTTTTCAGTTGCAAACTCCAATCCATGCATATATATGGGGAGGTACTAGCTCCAACTCGGTTTGACAGTGAAAACTGCAGGAACTTCAAACCGGCACTAGGAAACAGACTGAGAAAGCAGAGTAAAAGTGTCTCCTGCAAACCGTTCCCTTGGTGCTAGATGAACGAACGTCTCTGTACATGCTCAGTTCTGAGAGATAAAAGTGTGTGAAAGCCGTCCTTCACCTAGCTTGTTGGGAACACAAAGTTTCTTTTCAGTTGCAAACTCCATTCCATACATATATATGGGGAGGTACAAGCTCCAACTCGGTTTTACAGTGAAAACTGCAGGAACTTCAAACCGGCACTAGGAAACAGACTGAGAAAGCAGAGAAAAAGTGTCTCCTGCAACCCGTTCACTTGGTGCTAGATGAACGAACGTCTCTCCACTTGCTCAGTTCAGAGAGATAAGTGTGTGTGAAAGCCGTCCTTCACCTAGCTTGTTGGGAACACAAAGTTTCTTTTCTGTTGCAAACTCCATTCCTTACATATATATGGGGAGGTACTAGCTCCAACTCGGTTTTACAGTGAAAACTGCTTGAACTTCAAACCGGCACTAGGAAACAGACTGAGAAAGCAGAGAAAAAGTGTCTCCTGCAACCCGTTCCCTTGCTGTTAGATGAACGAACGTCTCTCCACTTGCTCAGTACTGAGAGATAAGTGTGTGTGAAAGCCGTCTTCACCTAGCTTGTTGGGAACACAAAGTTTCTTTGCAGTTGCAAACTCCATTCCATACATATATATGGGAAGGTACTAGCTCCAACTCGGTTTTACAGTGAAAACTGAAGGAACATCAAACCGGCACAAGGAAACATACTGAGAATGCAGAGTAAAAGTGTCTCCTGCAACCCGTTCCCTTGGTGCTAGATGAACGAACGTCTCTGTACATGCTCAGTTCTGAGAGATAAGTGTGTGTGAAAGCCGTCCTTCACCTAGCTTGTTGGGAACACAAAGTTTCTTTTCAGTTGCAAACTCCATTCCATACATATATATGGGGAGGTACAAGCTCCAACTCGGTTTTACAGTGTAAACTGCAGGAACTTCAAACCGGCACTAGGAAACAGACTTAGAAAGCAGACAAAAGTGTCTCCTGCAACCCGTTCCCTTGGTGCCAGATGAACGAACGTCTCTCCACTTGCTCAGTTCTTAGAGATAAGTGTGTGTGTAAGCCGTCCTTCACCTAGATTGTTGGGAACACAAAGTTTCTTTTCAGTTGCAAACTCCATTCCATACATATATATGGGGAGGTACTATCTCCAACTCGGTTTGACAGTGAAAACTGCTTGAACTTCAAACCGGCACTAGGAAACAGACTGAGAAACCAGAGTAAATTTTCTCCTGCAACTCGTTCCCTTGGTGCTAGATGAACGAACGTCTCTCCACTTGCTCAGTTCTGAAAGATAAGTGTGTGTGAAAGCCGTACTTCACCTAGCTTGTTGGGAACACAAAGTTTCTTTTCAGTTGCAAACTCCATTCCATACATATATATGGGGAGGTACAAGCTCCAACTCGGTTTTACATTGAAACTGCAGGAACTTCAAAACGGCACTAGGAAACAGACTGAGAAAGCAGAGTAAAAGTGTCTCCTGCAAACCGTTGCCTTGGTGCTAGATGAACGAACGTCTTTGTACATGCTCAGTTCTGAGAGATAAAAGTGTGTGAAAGCCGTCCTTCACCTAGCTTGTTGGGAACACAAAGTTTCTTTTCAGTTGCAAACTCCATTCCATACATATATATGGGGAGGTACAAGCTCCAACTCGGTTTTACAGTGAAAACTGCAGGAACTTCAAACCGGCACTAGGAAACAGACTGAGAAAGCAGAGAAAAAGTGTCTCCTGCAACCCGTTCACTTGGTGCTAGATGAACGAACGTCTCTCCACTTGCTCAGTTCTGAGAGATAAGTGTGTGTGAAAGCCGTCCTTCACCTAGCTTGTTGGGAACACAAAGTTTCTTTTCAGTTGCAAACTCCATTCCATACATATATATGGGGATGTACAAGCTCCAACTCGGTTTTACAGTGAAAACTGCTTGAACTTCAAACCGGCACTAGGAAACAGACTGAGAAAGCAGAGAAAAAGTGTCTCCTGCAACCCGTTCCCTTGCTGTTAGATGAAAGAACGTCTCTCCACTTGCTCAGTACTGAGGGATAATTGTGTGTGAAAGCCGTACTTCACTTAGCTTGTTTGGAACACAAAGTTTCTTTTCAGTTGCAAACTCCATTCCATACATATATATAGGGAGGTACAAGCTCCAACTCGGTTTTACAGTGAAAACTGCTTGAACTTCAAACCGGCACTAGGAAACATACTGAGAAAGCAGAGTAAAAGTGTCTCCTACAACCCGTTCCCTTGGTGCTAGATGAACGAAAGTCTCTGTACATGTTCAGTTCTGAGAGATAAGTGTGTGTGAAAGCCGTCCTTCACCTAGCTTGTTGGGAACACAAAGTTTCTTTCCAGTTGCAAACTCCATTCCATAAATGTTTATGGGCAGGTTCTTGCTCCAACTCGGTTTGACAGTGAAAACTGCAGGAACTTCAAACCGGCACTAGGAAAAAGACTGAGAAAGCAGAGACAAAGTGTCTCCTGCTACCCGTTCCCTTGGTGCTAGATGAACGAACGTCTCTCCACTTGCTCAGTTCTGAGAGATAACTGTGTGTGAAAGCCGTACTTCACCTAGCTTGTTGGGAACACAAAGTTTCTTTTCAGTTGTAAACACCGTTCCATAAATATATATGTGGAGGTACAATCTCCAACACGGTTTTACAGTGAAAACTGCAGGAACTTCAAACCGGCACTAGGAAACAGACTGAGAAAGCAGAGAAAAGTGTCTCTAGCAAACTGTTCCCTTGGTGCTAGATGAACGAAAGTCTCTCCACTTCCTCATTTCTGAGAGATAATTGTGTGTGAAAGCCGTCCTTCAGCTAGCTTGTTTGGAACACAAAGTTTCTTTTCAGTTGCAAACTCCATTCCATACATATATATGGGGATGTACAAGCTCCAACTCGGTTTTACAGTGAAAACTGCTTGAACTTCAAACCGGCACTAGGAAACAGACTGAGAAAGCAGAGTAAAAGTGTCTCCTGCAACCCGTTCCCTTGGTGCTAGACGAACGAACGTCTCTGTACATGCTCAGTTCTGAGAGATATGTGTGTGTGAAAGCCGTCCTTCAACTAGCTTGTTGGGGACACAAAGTTTCTTTTCAGTTGCAAACTCCAATCCATGCATATATATGGGGAGGTACTAGCTCCAACTCGGTTTGACAGTGAAAACTGCAGGAACTTCAAACCGGCACTAGGAAACAGACTGAGAAAGCAGAGTAAAAGTGTCTCCTGCAAACCGTTCCCTTGGTGCTAGATGAACGAACGTCTCTGTACATGCTCAGTTCTGAGAGATAAAAGTGTGTGAAAGCCGTCCTTCACCTAGCTTGTTGGGAACACAAAGTTTCTTTTCAGTTGCAAACTCCATTCCATACATATATATGGGGAGGTACAAGCTCCAACTCGGTTTTACAGTGAAAACTGCAGGAACTTCAAACCGGCACTAGGAAACAGTCTGAGAAAGCAGAGAAAAAGTGTCTCCTGCAACCCGTTCACTTGGTGCTAGATGAACGAACGTCTCTCCACTTGCTCAGTTCAGAGAGATAAGTGTGTGTGAAAGCCGTCCTTCACCTAGCTTGTTGGGAACACAAAGTTTCTTTTCTGTTGCAAACTCCATTCCTTACATATATATGGGGAGGTACTAGCTCCAACTCGGTTTTACAGTGAAAACTGCTGGAACTTCAAACCGGCACTAGGAAACAGACTGAGAAAGCAGAGAAAAAGTGTCTCCTGCAACCCGTTCCCTTGGTGCTAGATGAACGAACGTCTCTCCACTTGCTCAGTTCTGAGAGATATGTGTGTGTGAAAGCCGTCTTCACCAAGCTTGTTGGGAACACAAAGTTACTTTTCAGTTGCAAACTCCATTCCATACATATATATGGGGAGGTACAAGCTCCAACTCGGTTTTACAGTGAAAACTGAAGGAACATCAAACCGGCACTAGGAAACAGACTGAGAAAGCAGAGAAAAGTGTCTCCTGCAACCCGTTCCCTTGGTGCCAGATGAACGAAAGTCTCTTCACTTGCTCAGTTCTTAGAGATAAGTGTGTGTGTAAGCCGTCCTTCACCAAGATTGTTGGGAACACAAAGTTTCTTTTCAGTTGGAAACTCCATTCCATACATATATATGGGGAGGTACAAGCTCCAACTCGGTTTTACAGTGAAAACTGCAGGAACTTCAAAACGGCACTAGGAAACAGACTGAGAAAGCAGAGTAAAAGTGTCTCCTGCAAACCTTTCCCTTGGTGCTAGATGAACGAACGTCTCTCCACTTGCTCAGTTCTGAGAGATAAGTGTGTGTGAAAGCCGTCCTTCACCTAGCTTGTTGGGAACACAAAGTTTCTTTTCAGTTGCAAACTCCATTCCATACATATATATGGGGAGGTACAAGCTCCAACTCGGTTTTACAGTGAAAACTGCAGGAACTTCAAACCGGCACTAGGAAACAGACTGAGAAAGCAGAGAAAAAGTGTCTCCTGCAACCCGTTCCCTTGGTGCTAGATGAACGAACGTCTCTGTACATGCTCAGTTCTGAGAGATAAGTGTGTGTGAAAGCCGTCCTTCACCTAGCTTGTTGGGAACACAATGTTTCTTTTCAGTTGCAAACTCCATTCCATACATATATATGGGGAGGTACAAGCTCCAACTCGGTTTTACAGTGTAAACTGCAGGAACTTCAAACCGGCACTAGGAAACAGACTTAGAAAGCAGACAAAAGTGTCTCCTGCAACCCGTTCCCTTGGTGCCAGATGAACGAACGTCTCTCCACTTGCTCAGTTCTTAGAGATAAGTGTGTGTGTAAGCCGTCCTTCACCTAGATTGTTGGGAACACAAAGTTTCTTTTCAGTTGCAAACTCCATTCCATACATATATATGGGGAGGTACAAGCTCCAACTCGGTTTTACAGTGAAAACTGCAGGAACTTCAAACCGGCACTAGGAAACAGACTGAGAAAGCAGAGAAAAAGTGTCTCCTGCAAACCGTTCCCTTTGTGCTAGATGAACGAACGTCTCTCCACTTGCTCAGTTCTGAGGGATAATTGTGTGTGAAAGCCGTACTTCACTTAGCTTGTTTGGAACACAAAGTTTCTTTTCAGTTGCAAACTCCATTCCATACATATATATAGGGAGGTACAAGCTCCAACTCGGTTTTACAGTGAGAACTGCAGGAACTTCAAACCGGCACTAGGAAACAGACTGAGAAAGCAGAGTAAAAGTGTCTCCTACAACCCGTTCCCTTGGTGCTAGATGAACGAAAGTCTCTGTACATGTTCAGTTCTGAGAGATAAGTGTGTGTGAAAGCCGTCCTTCACCTAGCTTGTTGGGAACACAAAGTTTCTTTCCAGTTGCAAACTCCATTCCATAAATGTTTATGGGCAGGTTCTTGCTCCAACTCGGTTTGACAGTGAAAACTGCAGGAACTTCAAACCGGCACTAGGAAAAAGACTGAGAAAGCAGAGACAAAGTTTCTCCTGCTACCCGTTCCCTTGGTGCTAGATGAACGAACGTCTCTCCACTTGCTCAGTTCTGAGAGATAACTGTGTGTGAAAGCCGTACTTCACCTAGCTTGTTGGGAACACAAAGTTTCTTTTCAGTTGCAAACACCGTTCCATAAATATTTATGTGGAGGTACAATCTCCAACACGGTTTTACAGTGAAAACTGCAGGAACTTCAAACCGGCACTAGGAAACAGACTGAGAAAGCAGAGAAAAAGTGTCTCTAGCAAACTGTTCCCTTGGTGCTAGATGAACGAAAGTCTCTCCACTTCCTCATTTCTGAGAGATACTTGTGTGTGAAAGCCGTCCTTCAGCTAGCTTGTTTTGAACACAAAGTTTCTTTTCAGTTGCAAACTCCATTCCATACATATATATGGGGATGTACAAGCTCCAACTCGGTTTTACAGTGAAAACTGCTTGAACTTCAAACCGGCACTAGGAAACAGACTGAGAAAGCAGAGTAAAAGTGTCTCCTGCAACCCGTTCCCTTGGTGCTAGACGAACGAACGTCTCTGTACATGCTCAGTTCTGAGAGATATGTGTGTGTGAAAGCCGTCCTTCAACTAGCTTGTTGGGAACACAAAGTTTCTTTTCAGTTGCAAACTCCAATCCATGCATATATATGGGGAGGTACTAGCTCCAACTCGGTTTGACAGTGAAAACTGCAGGAACTTCAAACCGGCACTAGGAAACAGACTGAGAAACCAGAGTAAATTTTCTCCTGCAACTCGTTCCTTTAGTGCTAGATGAACGAACGTCTCTCCACTTGCTCAGTTCTGAAAGATAAGTGTGTGTGAAAGCCGTACTTCACCTAGCTTGTTGGGAACACAAAGTTTCTTTTCAGTTGCAAACTCCATTCCATACATATATATGGGGAGGTACAAGCTCCAACTCGGTTTTACAGTGAAAACTGCAGGAACTTCAAAACGGCACTAGGAAACAGACTGAGAAAGCAGAGTAAAAGTGTCTCCTGCAAACCGTTCCCTTGGTGCTAGATGAACGAACGTCTCTGTACATGCTCAGTTCTGAGAGATAAAAGTGTGTGAAAGCCGTCCTTCACCTAGCTTGTTGGGAACACAAAGTTTCTTTTCACTTGCAAACTCCATTCCATACATATATATGGGGAGGTACAAGCTCCAACTCGGTTTTACAGTGAAAACTGCAGGAACTTCAAACCGGCACTAGGAAACAGACTGAGAAAGCAGAGAAAAAGTGTCTCCTGCCACCCGTTCACTTGGTGCTAGATGAACGAACGTCTCTCCACTTGCTCAGTTCAGAGAGATAAGTGTGTGTGAAAGCCGTCCTTCACCTAGCTTGTTGGGAACACAAAGTTTCTTTTCAGTTGCAAACTCCATTCCATACATATATATGGGGATGTACAAGCTCCAACTCGGTTTTACAGTGAAAACTGCTTGAACTTCAAACCGGCACTAGGAAACAGACTGAGAAAGCAAGAAAAAGTGTCTCTTGCAACCCGTTCCCTTGCTGTTAGATGAACGAACGTCTCTCCACTTGCTCAGTACTGAGAGATAAGTGTGTGTGAAAGCCGTCTTCACCTAGCTTGTTGGGAACACAAAGTTTCTTTGCAGTTGCAAACTCCATTCCATACATATATATGGGGAGGTACTAGCTCCAACTCGGTTTTACAGTGAAAACTGAAGGAACATCAAACCGGCACAAGGAAACAGACTGAGAAAGCAGAGTAAAAGTGTCTCCTGCAACCCGTTCCCTTGGTGCTAGATGAACGAACGTCTCTGTACATGCTCAGTTCTGAGAGATAAGTGTGTGTGAAAGCCGTCCTTCACCTAGCTTGTTGGGAACACAAAGTTTCTTTTCAGTTGCAAACTCCATTCCATACATATATATGGGGAGGTACAAGCTCCAACTCGGTTTTACAGTGTAAACTGCAGGAACTTCAAACCGGCACTAGGAAACAGACTTAGAAAGCAGACAAAAGTGTCTCCTGCAACCCGTTCCCTTGGTGCCAGATGAACGAACGTCTCTCCACTTGCTCAGTTCTTAGAGATAAGTGTGTGTGTAAGCCGTCCTTCACCTAGATTGTTGGGAACACAAAGTTTCTTTTCAGTTGCAAACTCCATTCCATACATATATATGGGGAGGTACAAGCTCCAACTCGGTTTTACAGTGAAAACTGCAGGAACTTCAAACCGGCACTAGGAAACAGACTGAGAAAGCAGAGAAAAAGTGTCTCCTGTATCCCGTTCCCTTGGTGCTAGATGAACGAACGTCTCTCCACTTGCTCAGTTCTGAGGGATAATTGTGTGTGAAAGCCGTACTTCACTTAGCTTGTTTGGAACACAAAGTTTCTTTTCAGTTGCAAACTCCATTCCATACATATATATAGGGAGGTACAAGCTCCAACTCGGTTTTACAGTGAGAACTGCAGGAACTTCAAACCGGCACTAGGAAACAGACTGAGAAAGCAGAGTAAAAGTGTCTCCTACAACCCGTTCCCTTGGTGCTAGATGAACGAAAGTCTCTGTACATGTTCAGTTCTGAGAGATAAGTGTGTGTGAAAGCCGTCCTTCACCTAGCTTGTTGGGAACACAAAGTTTCTTTCCAGTTGCAAACTCCATTCCATAAATGTTTATGGGCAGGTTCTTGCTCCAACTCGGTTTGACAGTGAAAACTGCAGGAACTTCAAACCGGCACTAGGAAAAAGACTGAGAAAGCAGAGACAAAGTTTCTCCTGCTACCCGTTCCCTTGGTGCTAGATGAACGAACGTCTCTCCACTTGCTCAGTTCTGAGAGATAAGTGTGTGTGAAAGCCGTCTTCACCTAGCTTGTTGGGAACACAAAGTTTCTTTGCAGTTGCAAACTCCATTCCATACATATATATGGGGAGGTACTAGCTCCAACTCGGTTTTACAGTGAAAACTGAAGGAACATCAAACCGGCACAAGGAAACAGACTGAGAAAGCAGAGTAAAAGTGTCTCCTGCAACCCGTTCCCTTGGTGCTAGATGAACGAACGTCTCTGTACATGCTCAGTTCTGAGAGATAAGTGTGTGTGAAAGCCGTCCTTCACCTAGCTTGTTGGGAACACAAAGTTTCTTTTCAGTTGCAAACTCCATTCCATACATATATATGGGGAGGTACAAGCTCCAACTCGGTTTTACAGTGTAAACTGCAGGAACTTCAAACCGGCACTAGGAAACAGACTTAGAAAGCAGACAAAAGTGTCTCCTGCAACCCGTTCCCTTGGTGCCAGATGAACGAACGTCTCTCCACTTGCTCAGTTCTTAGAGATAAGTGTGTGTGTAAGCCGTCCTTCACCTAGATTGTTGGGAACACAAAGTTTCTTTTCAGTTGCAAACTCCATTCCATACATATATATGGGGAGGTACAAGCTCCAACTCGGTTTTACAGTGAAAACTGCAGGAACTTCAAACCGGCACTAGGAAACAGACTGAGAAAGCAGAGAAAAAGTGTCTCCTGTATCCCGTTCCCTTGGTGCTAGATGAACGAACGTCTCTCCACTTGCTCAGTTCTGAGGGATAATTGTGTGTGAAAGCCGTACTTCACTTAGCTTGTTTGGAACACAAAGTTTCTTTTCAGTTGCAAACTCCATTCCATACATATATATAGGGAGGTACAAGCTCCAACTCGGTTTTACAGTGAGAACTGCAGGAACTTCAAACCGGCACTAGGAAACAGACTGAGAAAGCAGAGTAAAAGTGTCTCCTACAACCCGTTCCCTTGGTGCTAGATGAACGAAAGTCTCTGTACATGTTCAGTTCTGAGAGATAAGTGTGTGTGAAAGCCGTCCTTCACCTAGCTTGTTGGGAACACAAAGTTTCTTTCCAGTTGCAAACTCCATTCCATAAATGTTTATGGGCAGGTTCTTGCTCCAACTCGGTTTGACAGTGAAAACTGCAGGAACTTCAAACCGGCACTAGGAAAAAGACTGAGAAAGCAGAGACAAAGTTTCTCCTGCTACCCGTTCCCTTGGTGCTAGATGAACGAACGTCTCTCCACTTGCTCAGTTCTGAGAGATAACTGTGTGTGAAAGCCGTACTTCACCTAGCTTGTTGGGAACACAAAGTTTCTTTTCAGTTGCAAACACCGTTCCATAAATATTTATGTGCAGGTACAATCTCCAACACGGTTTTACAGTGAAAACCGCAGGAACTTCAAACCGGCACTAGGAAACAGACTGAGAAAGCAGAGAAAAAGTGTCTCTAGCAAACTGTTCCCTTGGTGCTAGATGAACGAAAGTCTCTCCACTTCCTCATTTCTGAGAGATACTTGTGTGTGAAAGCCGTCCTTCAGCTAGCTTGTTTTGAACACAAAGTTTCTTTTCAGTTGCAAACTCCATTCCATACATATATATGGGGAGGTACAAGCTCCAACTCGGTTTTACAGTGAAAACTGCTTGAACTTCAAACCGGCACTAGGAAACAGACTGAGAAAGCAGAGTAAAAGTGTCTCCTGCAACCCGTTCCCTTGGTGCTAGACGAACGAACGTCTCTGTACATGCTCAGTTCTGAGAGATATGTGTGTGTGAAAGCCGTCCTTCAACTAGCTTGTTGGGAACACAAAGTTTCTTTTCAGTTGCAAACTCCAATCCATGCATATATATGGGGAGGTACTAGCTCCAACTCGGTTTGACAGTGAAAACTGCAGGAACTTCAAACCGGCACTAGGAAACAGACTGAGAAACCAGAGTAAATTTTCTCCTGCAACTCGTTCCTTTGGTGCTAGATGAACGAACGTCTCTCCACTTGCTCAGTTCAGAGAGATAAGTGTGTGTGAAAGCCGTCCTTCACCTAGCTTGTTGGGAACACAAAGTTTCTTTTCAGTTGCAAACTCCATTCCATACATATATATGGGGAGGTACAAGCTCCAACTCGGTTTTACAGTGAAAACTGCTTGAACTTCAAACCGGCACTAGGAAACAGAGTGAGAAAGCAGAGAAAAAGTGTCTCCTGCAACCCGTTCCCTTGCTGTTAGATGAACGAACGTCTCTCCACTTGCTCAGTACTGAGAGATAAGTGTGTGTGAAAGCCGTCTTCACCTAGCTTGTTGGGAACACAAAGTTTCTTTGCAGTTGCAAACTCCATTCCATACATATATATGGGGAGGTACTAGCTCCAACTCGGTTTTACAGTGAAAACTGAAGGAACATCAAACCGGCACAAGGAAACAGACTGAGAAAGCAGAGTAAAAGTGTCTCCTGCAACCCGTTCCCTTGGTGCTAGATGAACGAACGTCTCTGTACATGCTCAGTTCTGAGAGATAAGTGTGTGTGAAAGCCGTCCTTCACCTAGCTTGTTGGGAACACAAAGTTTCTTTTCAGTTGCAAACTCCATTCCATACATATATATGGGGAGGTACAAGCTCCAACTCGGTTTTACAGTGAGAACTGCAGGAACTTCAAACCGGCACTAGGAAACAGACTGAGAAAGCAGAGAAAAAGTGTCTCCTGTATCCCGTTCCCTTGGTCCTAGATGAACGAACGTCTCTCCACTTGCTCAGTTCTGAGGGATAATTGTGTGTGAAAGCCGTACTTCACTTAGCTTGTTTGGAACACAAAGTTTCTTTTCAGTTGCAAACTCCATTCCATACATATATATAGGGAGGTACAAGCTCCAACTCGATTTTACAGTGAAAACTGCTTGAACTTCAAACCGGCACTAGGAAACAGACTGAGAAAGCAGAGTAAAAGTGTCTCCTACAACCCGTTCCCTTGGTGCTAGATGAACGAAAGTCTCTGTACATGCTCAGTTCTGAGAGATAAGTGTGTGTGAAAGCCGTCCTTCACCTAGCTTGTTGGGAACACAAAGTCTCTTTCCAGTTGCAAACTCCATTCCATAAATGTTTATGGGCAGGTTCTTGCTCCAACTCGGTTTGACAGTGAAAACTGCAGGAACTTCAAACCGGCACTAGGAAAAAGACTGAGAAAGCAGAGACAAAGTTTCTCCTGCTACCCGTTCCCTTGGTGCTAGATGAACGAACGTCTCTCCACTTGCTCAGTTCTGAGAGATAAGTGTGTGTGAAAGCCGTCCTTCACCTAGCTTGTTGGGAACACAAAGCTTCTTTTCTGTTGCAAACTCCATTCCATACATATATATGGGGAGGTACCAGCTCCAACTCGGTTTTACAGTGATAACTGCAGGAACTTCAAACCGGCACTAGGAAACAGTCTGAGAAAGCAGAGAAATAGTGTATCCTGCAACCCGTTCCCTTGCTGCTAGATGAACGAACGTCTCTCCACTTGCTCAGTTCTGAGGGATAATTGTGTGTGAAAGCCGTACTTCACTTAGCTTGTTTGGAAAACAAAGTTTCTTTTCAGTTGCAAACTCCATTCCATACATATATATGGGGAGGTACAAGCTCCAACTCGGTTTTACAGTGAAAACTGCTTGAACTTCAAACCGGCACTAGGAAACAGACTGAGAAAGCAGAGTAAAAGTGTCTCCTACAACCCGTTCCCTTGGTGCTAGATGAACGAAAGTCTCTGTACATGTTCAGTTCTGAGAGATAAGTGTGTGTGAAAGCCGTCCTTCACCTAGCTTGTTGGGAACACAAAGTTTCTTTCCAGTTGCAAACTCCATTCCATAAATGTTTATGGGCAGGTTCTTGCTCCAACTCGGTTTGACAGTGAAAACTGCAGGAACTTCAAACCGGCACTAGGAAAAAGACTGAGAAAGCAGAGACAAAGTTTCTCCTGCTACCCGTTCCCTTGGTGCTAGATGAACGAACGTCTCTCCACTTGCTCAGTTCTGAGAGATAACTGTGTGTGAAAGCCGTACTTCACCTAGCTTGTTGGGAACACAAAGTTTCTTTTCAGTTGCAAACACCGTTCCATAAATATTTATGTGGAGGTACAATCTCCAACACGGTTTTACAGTGAAAACTGCAGGAACTTCAAACCGGCACTAGGAAACAGACTGAGAAAGCAGAGAAAAAGTGTCTCTAGCAAACTGTTCCCTTGGTGCTAGATGAACGAAAGTCTCTCCACTTCCTCATTTCTGAGAGATACTTGTGTGTGAAAGCCGTACTTCAGCTAGCTTGTTTTGAACACAAAGTTTCTTTTCAGTTGCAAACTCCATTCCATACATATATATGGGGATGTACAAGCTCCAACTCGGTTTTACAGTGAAAACTGCTTGAACTTCAAACCGGCACTAGGAAACAGACTGAGAAAGCAGAGTAAAAGTGTCTCCTGCAACCCGTTCCCTTGGTGCTAGACGAACGAACGTCTCTGTACATGCTCAGTTCTGAGAGATATGTGTGTGTGAAAGCCGTCCTTCAACTAGCTTGTTGGGAACACAAAGTTTCTTTTCAGTTGCAAACTCCAATCCATGCATATATATGGGGAGGTACTAGCTCCAACTCGGTTTGACAGTGAAAACTGCAGGAACTTCAAACCGGCACTAGGAAACAGACTGAGAAACCAGAGTAAATTTTCTCCTGCAACTCGTTCCTTTGGTGCTAGATGAACGAACGTCTCTCCACTTGCTCAGTTCTGAAAGATAAGTGTGTGTGAAAGCCGTACTTCAACTAGCTTGTTGGGAACACAAAGTTTCTTTTCAGTTGCAAACTCCATTCCATACATATATATGGGGAGGTACAAGCTCCAACTCGGTTTTACAGTGAAAACTGCAGGAACTTCAAAACGGCACTAGGAAACAGACTGAGGAAGCAGAGTAAAAGTGTCTCCTGCAAACCGTTCCCTTGGTGCTAGATGAACGAACGTCTCTGTACATGCTCAGTTCTGAGAGATAAAAGTGTGTGAAAGCCGTCCTTCACCTAGCTTGTTGGGAACACAAAGTTTCTTTTCAGTTGCAAACTCCATTCCATACATATATATGGGGAGGTACAAGCTCCAACTCGGTTTTACAGTGAAAACTGCAGGAACTTCAAACCGGCACTAGGAAACAGACTGAGAAAGCAGAGAAAAAGTGTCTCCTGCAACCCGTTCACTTGGTGCTAGATGAACGAACGTCCCTCCACTTGCTCAGTTCAGAGAGATAAGTGTGTGTGAAAGCCGTCCTTCACCTAGCTTGTTGGGAACACAAAGTTTCTTTTCAGTTGCAAACTCCATTCCATACATATATATGGGGATGTACAAGCTCCAACTCGGTTTTACAGTGAAAACTGCTTGAACATCAAACCGGCACTAGGAAACAGACTGAGAAAGCAGAGAAAAAGTGTCTCCTGCAACCCGTTCCCTTGCTGTTAGATGAACGAACGTCTCTCCACTTGCTCAGTACTGAGAGATAAGTGTGTGTGAAAGCCGTCTTCACCTAGCTTGTTGGGAACACAAAGTTTCTTTGCAGTTGCAAACTCCATTCCATACATATATATGGGGATGTACAAGCTCCAACTCGGTTTTACAGTGAAAACTGCTTGAAATTCAAACCGGCACTAGGAAACAGACTGAGAAAGCAGAGTAAAAGTGTCTCCTGCAACCCGTTCCCTTGGTGCTAGACGAACGAACGTCTCTGTACATGCTCAGTTCTGAGAGATATGTGTGTGTGAAAGCCGTCCTTCAACTAGCTTGTTGGGAACACAAAGTTTCTTTTCAGTTGCAAACTCCAATCCATGCATATATATGGGGAGGTACTAGCTCCAACTCGGTTTGACAGTGAAAACTGCAGGAACTTCAAACCGGCACTAGGAAACAGACTGAGAAACCAGAGTAAATTTTCTCCTGCAACTCGTTCCTTTGGTGCTAGATGAACGAACGTCTCTCCACTTGCTCAGTTCTGAAAGATAAGTGTGTGTGAAAGCCGTCCTTCACCTAGCTTGTTGGGAACACAAAGTTTCTTTTCTGTTGCAAACTCCATTCCTTACATATATATGGGGAGGTACTAGCTCCAACTCGGTTTTACAGTGAAAACTGCTGGAACTTCAAACCGGCACTAGGAAACAGACTGAGAAAGCAGAGTAAAAGTGTCTCCTACAACCCGTTCCCTTGGTGCTAGATGAACGAAAGTCTCTGTACATGTTCAGTTCTGAGAGATAAGTGTGTGTGAAAGCCGTCCTTCACCTAGCTTGTTGGGAACACAAAGTTTCTTTCCAGTTGCAAACTCCATTCCATAAATGTTTATGGGCAGGTTCTTGCTCCAACTCGGTTTGACAGTGAAAACTGCAGGAACTTCAAACCGGCACTAGGAAAAAGACTGAGAAAGCAGAGACAAAGTTTCTCCTGCTACCCGTTCCCTTGGTGCTAGATGAACGAACGTCTCTCCACTTGCTCAGTTCTGAGAGATAACTGTGTGTGAAAGCCGTACTTCACCTAGCTTGTTGGGAACACAAAGTTTCTTTTCAGTTGCAAACACCGTTCCATAAATATTTATGTGGAGGTACAATCTCCAACACGGTTTTACAGTGAAAACTGCAGGAACTTCAAACCGGCACTAGGAAACAGACTGAGAAAGCAGAGAAAAAGTGTCTCTAGCAAACTGTTCCCTTGGTGCTAGATGAACGAAAGTCTCTCCACTTCCTCATTTCTGAGAGATACTTGTGTGTGAAAGCCGTACTTCAGCTAGCTTGTTTTGAACACAAAGTTTCTTTTCAGTTGCAAACTCCATTCCATACATATATATGGGGATGTACAAGCTCCAACTCGGTTTTACAGTGAAAACTGCTTGAACTTCAAACCGGCACTAGGAAACAGACTGAGAAAGCAGAGTAAAAGTGTCTCCTGCAACCCGTTCCCTTGGTGCTAGACGAACGAACGTCTCTGTACATGCTCAGTTCTGAGAGATATGTGTGTGTGAAAGCCGTCCTTCAACTAGCTTGTTGGGAACACAAAGTTTCTTTTCAGTTGCAAACTCCAATCCATGCATATATATGGGGAGGTACTAGCTCCAACTCGGTTTGACAGTGAAAACTGCAGGAACTTCAAACCGGCACTAGGAAACAGACTGAGAAACCAGAGTAAATTTTCTCCTGCAACTCGTTCCTTTGGTGCTAGATGAACGAACGTCTCTCCACTTGCTCAGTTCTGAAAGATAAGTGTGTGTGAAAGCCGTACTTCAACTAGCTTGTTGGGAACACAAAGTTTCTTTTCAGTTGCAAACTCCATTCCATACATATATATGGGGAGGTACAAGCTCCAACTCGGTTTTACAGTGAAAACTGCAGGAACTTCAAAACGGCACTAGGAAACAGACTGAGGAAGCAGAGTAAAAGTGTCTCCTGCAAACCGTTCCCTTGGTGCTAGATGAACGAACGTCTCTGTACATGCTCAGTTCTGAGAGATAAAAGTGTGTGAAAGCCGTCCTTCACCTAGCTTGTTGGGAACACAAAGTTTCTTTTCAGTTGCAAACTCCATTCCATACATATATATGGGGAGGTACAAGCTCCAACTCGGTTTTACAGTGTAAACTGCAGGAACTTCAAACCGGCACTAGGAAACAGACTTAGAAAGCAGACAAAAGTGTCTCCTGCAACCCGTTCCCTTGGTGCCAGATGAACGAACGTCTCTCCACTTGCTCAGTTCTTAGAGATAAGTGTGTGTGTAAGCCGTCCTTCACCTAGATTGTTGGGAACACAAAGTTTCTTTTCAGTTGCAAACTCCATTCCATACATATATATGGGGAGGTACAAGCTCCAACTCGGTTTTACAGTGAAAACTGCAGGAACTTCAAACCGGCACTAGGAAACAGACTGAGAAAGCAGAGAAAAAGTGTCTCCTGTATCCCGTTCCCTTGGTGCTAGATGAACGAACGTCTCTCCACTTGCTCAGTTCTGAGGGATAATTGTGTGTGAAAGCCGTACTTCACTTAGCTTGTTTGGAACACAAAGTTTCTTTTCAGTTGCAAACTCCATTCCATACATATATATAGGGAGGTACAAGCTCCAACTCGGTTTTACAGTGAGAACTGCAGGAACTTCAAACCGGCACTAGGAAACAGACTGAGAAAGCAGAGTAAAAGTGTCTCCTACAACCCGTTCCCTTGGTGCTAGATGAACGAAAGTCTCTGTACATGTTCAGTTCTGAGAGATAAGTGTGTGTGAAAGCCGTCCTTCACCTAGCTTGTTGGGAACACAAAGTTTCTTTCCAGTTGCAAACTCCATTCCATAAATGTTTATGGGCAGGTTCTTGCTCCAACTCGGTTTGACAGTGAAAACTGCAGGAACTTCAAACCGGCACTAGGAAAAAGACTGAGAAAGCAGAGACAAAGTTTCTCCTGCTACCCGTTCCCTTGGTGCTAGATGAACGAACGTCTCTCCACTTGCTCAGTTCTGAGAGATAACTGTGTGTGAAAGCCGTACTTCACCTAGCTTGTTGGGAACACAAAGTTTCTTTTCAGTTGCAAACACCGTTCCATAAATATTTATGTGCAGGTACAATCTCCAACACGGTTTTACAGTGAAAACCGCAGGAACTTCAAACCGGCACTAGGAAACAGACTGAGAAAGCAGAGAAAAAGTGTCTCTAGCAAACTGTTCCCTTGGTGCTAGATGAACGAAAGTCTCTCCACTTCCTCATTTCTGAGAGATACTTGTGTGTGAAAGCCGTCCTTCAGCTAGCTTGTTTTGAACACAAAGTTTCTTTTCAGTTGCAAACTCCATTCCATACATATATATGGGGATGTACAAGCTCCAACTCGGTTTTACAGTGAAAACTGCTTGAACTTCAAACCGGCACTAGGAAACAGACTGAGAAAGCAGAGTAAAAGTGTCTCCTGCAACCCGTTCCCTTGGTGCTAGACGAACGAACGTCTCTGTACATGCTCAGTTCTGAGAGATATGTGTGTGTGAAAGCCGTCCTTCAACTAGCTTGTTGGGAACACAAAGTTTCTTTTCAGTTGCAAACTCCAATCCATGCATATATATGGGGAGGTACTAGCTCCAACTCGGTTTGACAGTGAAAACTGCAGGAACTTCAAACCGGCACTAGGAAACAG
Source organism: Camelus dromedarius (assembly GCF_036321535.1). Classification (NCBI taxonomy): domain Eukaryota; kingdom Metazoa; phylum Chordata; class Mammalia; order Artiodactyla; family Camelidae; genus Camelus; species Camelus dromedarius. The sequence goes on along the minus strand of NC_087458.1, from coordinate 32,969,104 downwards.
ACTGAGAAACCAGAGTAAATTTTCTCCTGCAACTCGTTCCTTTGGTGCTAGATGAACGAACGTCTCTCCACTTGCTCAGTTCAGAGAGATAAGTGTGTGTGAAAGCCGTCCTTCACCTAGCTTGTTGGGAACACAAAGTTTCTTTTCAGTTGCAAACTCCATTCCATACATATATATGGGGAGGTACAAGCTCCAACTCGGTTTTACAGTGAAAACTGCTTGAACTTCAAACCGGCACTAGGAAACAGAGTGAGAAAGCAGAGAAAAAGTGTCTCCTGCAACCCGTTCCCTTGCTGTTAGATGAACGAACGTCTCTCCACTTGCTCAGTACTGAGAGATAAGTGTGTGTGAAAGCCGTCTTCACCTAGCTTGTTGGGAACACAAAGTTTCTTTGCAGTTGCAAACTCCATTCCATACATATATATGGGGAGGTACTAGCTCCAACTCGGTTTTACAGTGAAAACTGAAGGAACATCAAACCGGCACAAGGAAACAGACTGAGAAAGCAGAGTAAAAGTGTCTCCTGCAACCCGTTCCCTTGGAGCTAGATGAACGAACGTCTCTGTACATGCTCAGTTCTGAGAGATAAGTGTGTGTGAAAGCCGTCCTTCACCTAGCTTGTTGGGAACACAAAGTTTCTTTTCAGTTGCAAACTCCATTCCATACATATATATGGGGAGGTACAAGCTCCAACTCGGTTTTACAGTGAGAACTGCAGGAACTTCAAACCGGCACTAGGAAACAGACTGAGAAAGCAGAGAAAAAGTGTCTCCTGTATCCCGTTCCCTTGGTCCTAGATGAACGAACGTCTCTCCACTTGCTCAGTTCTGAGGGATAATTGTGTGTGAAAGCCGTACTTCACTTAGCTTGTTTGGAACACAAAGTTTCTTTTCAGTTGCAAACTCCATTCCATACATATATATAGGGAGGTACAAGCTCCAACTCGATTTTACAGTGAAAACTGCTTGAACTTCAAACCGGCACTAGGAAACAGACTGAGAAAGCAGAGTAAAAGTGTCTCCTACAACCCGTTCCCTTGGTGCTAGATGAACGAAAGTCTCTGTACATGCTCAGTTCTGAGAGATAAGTGTGTGTGAAAGCCGTCCTTCACCTAGCTTGTTGGGAACACAAAGTCTCTTTCCAGTTGCAAACTCCATTCCATAAATGTTTATGGGCAGGTTCTTGCTCCAACTCGGTTTGACAGTGAAAACTGCAGGAACTTCAAACCGGCACTAGGAAAAAGACTGAGAAAGCAGAGACAAAGTTTCTCCTGCTACCCGTTCCCTTGGTGCTAGATGAACGAACGTCTCTCCACTTGCTCAGTTCTGAGAGATAAGTGTGTGTGAAAGCCGTCCTTCACCTAGCTTGTTGGGAACACAAAGCTTCTTTTCTGTTGCAAACTCCATTCCATACATATATATGGGGAGGTACCAGCTCCAACTCGGTTTTACAGTGATAACTGCAGGAACTTCAAACCGGCACTAGGAAACAGTCTGAGAAAGCAGAGAAATAGTGTATCCTGCAACCCGTTCCCTTGCTGCTAGATGAACGAACGTCTCTCCACTTGCTCAGTTCTGAGGGATAATTGTGTGTGAAAGCCGTACTTCACTTAGCTTGTTTGGAAAACAAAGTTTCTTTTCAGTTGCAAACTCCATTCCATACATATATATGGGGAGGTACAAGCTCCAACTCGGTTTTACAGTGAAAACTGCTTGAACTTCAAACCGGCACTAGGAAACAGACTGAGAAAGCAGAGTAAAAGTGTCTCCTACAACCCGTTCCCTTGGTGCTAGATGAACGAAAGTCTCTGTACATGTTCAGTTCTGAGAGATAAGTGTGTGTGAAAGCCGTCCTTCACCTAGCTTGTTGGGAACACAAAGTTTCTTTCCAGTTGCAAACTCCATTCCATAAATGTTTATGGGCAGGTTCTTGCTCCAACTCGGTTTGACAGTGAAAACTGCAGGAACTTCAAACCGGCACTAGGAAAAAGACTGAGAAAGCAGAGACAAAGTTTCTCCTGCTACCCGTTCCCTTGGTGCTAGATGAACGAACGTCTCTCCACTTGCTCAGTTCTGAGAGATAACTGTGTGTGAAAGCCGTACTTCACCTAGCTTGTTGGGAACACAAAGTTTCTTTTCAGTTGCAAACACCGTTCCATAAATATTTATGTGGAGGTACAATCTCCAACACGGTTTTACAGTGAAAACTGCAGGAACTTCAAACCGGCACTAGGAAACAGACTGAGAAAGCAGAGAAAAAGTGTCTCTAGCAAACTGTTCCCTTGGTGCTAGATGAACGAAAGTCTCTCCACTTCCTCATTTCTGAGAGATACTTGTGTGTGAAAGCCGTACTTCAGCTAGCTTGTTTTGAACACAAAGTTTCTTTTCAGTTGCAAACTCCATTCCATACATATATATGGGGATGTACAAGCTCCAACTCGGTTTTACAGTGAAAACTGCTTGAACTTCAAACCGGCACTAGGAAACAGACTGAGAAAGCAGAGTAAAAGTGTCTCCTGCAACCCGTTCCCTTGGTGCTAGACGAACGAACGTCTCTGTACATGCTCAGTTCTGAGAGATATGTGTGTGTGAAAGCCGTCCTTCAACTAGCTTGTTGGGAACACAAAGTTTCTTTTCAGTTGCAAACTCCAATCCATGCATATATATGGGGAGGTACTAGCTCCAACTCGGTTTGACAGTGAAAACTGCAGGAACTTCAAACCGGCACTAGGAAACAGACTGAGAAACCAGAGTAAATTTTCTCCTGCAACTCGTTCCTTTGGTGCTAGATGAACGAACGTCTCTCCACTTGCTCAGTTCTGAAAGATAAGTGTGTGTGAAAGCCGTACTTCAACTAGCTTGTTGGGAACACAAAGTTTCTTTTCAGTTGCAAACTCCATTCCATACATATATATGGGGAGGTACAAGCTCCAACTCGGTTTTACAGTGAAAACTGCAGGAACTTCAAAACGGCACTAGGAAACAGACTGAGGAAGCAGAGTAAAAGTGTCTCCTGCAAACCGTTCCCTTGGTGCTAGATGAACGAACGTCTCTGTACATGCTCAGTTCTGAGAGATAAAAGTGTGTGAAAGCCGTCCTTCACCTAGCTTGTTGGGAACACAAAGTTTCTTTTCAGTTGCAAACTCCATTCCATACATATATATGGGGAGGTACAAGCTCCAACTCGGTTTTACAGTGAAAACTGCAGGAACTTCAAACCGGCACTAGGAAACAGACTGAGAAAGCAGAGAAAAAGTGTCTCCTGCAACCCGTTCACTTGGTGCTAGATGAACGAACGTCCCTCCACTTGCTCAGTTCAGAGAGATAAGTGTGTGTGAAAGCCGTCCTTCACCTAGCTTGTTGGGAACACAAAGTTTCTTTTCAGTTGCAAACTCCATTCCATACATATATATGGGGATGTACAAGCTCCAACTCGGTTTTACAGTGAAAACTGCTTGAACATCAAACCGGCACTAGGAAACAGACTGAGAAAGCAGAGAAAAAGTGTCTCCTGCAACCCGTTCCCTTGCTGTTAGATGAACGAACGTCTCTCCACTTGCTCAGTACTGAGAGATAAGTGTGTGTGAAAGCCGTCTTCACCTAGCTTGTTGGGAACACAAAGTTTCTTTGCAGTTGCAAACTCCATTCCATACATATATATGGGGATGTACAAGCTCCAACTCGGTTTTACAGTGAAAACTGCTTGAAATTCAAACCGGCACTAGGAAACAGACTGAGAAAGCAGAGTAAAAGTGTCTCCTGCAACCCGTTCCCTTGGTGCTAGACGAACGAACGTCTCTGTACATGCTCAGTTCTGAGAGATATGTGTGTGTGAAAGCCGTCCTTCAACTAGCTTGTTGGGAACACAAAGTTTCTTTTCAGTTGCAAACTCCAATCCATGCATATATATGGGGAGGTACTAGCTCCAACTCGGTTTGACAGTGAAAACTGCAGGAACTTCAAACCGGCACTAGGAAACAGACTGAGAAACCAGAGTAAATTTTCTCCTGCAACTCGTTCCTTTGGTGCTAGATGAACGAACGTCTCTCCACTTGCTCAGTTCTGAAAGATAAGTGTGTGTGAAAGCCGTCCTTCACCTAGCTTGTTGGGAACACAAAGTTTCTTTTCTGTTGCAAACTCCATTCCTTACATATATATGGGGAGGTACTAGCTCCAACTCGGTTTTACAGTGAAAACTGCTGGAACTTCAAACCGGCACTAGGAAACAGACTGAGAAAGCAGAGTAAAAGTGTCTCCTACAACCCGTTCCCTTGGTGCTAGATGAACGAAAGTCTCTGTACATGTTCAGTTCTGAGAGATAAGTGTGTGTGAAAGCCGTCCTTCACCTAGCTTGTTGGGAACACAAAGTTTCTTTCCAGTTGCAAACTCCATTCCATAAATGTTTATGGGCAGGTTCTTGCTCCAACTCGGTTTGACAGTGAAAACTGCAGGAACTTCAAACCGGCACTAGGAAAAAGACTGAGAAAGCAGAGACAAAGTTTCTCCTGCTACCCGTTCCCTTGGTGCTAGATGAACGAACGTCTCTCCACTTGCTCAGTTCTGAGAGATAACTGTGTGTGAAAGCCGTACTTCACCTAGCTTGTTGGGAACACAAAGTTTCTTTTCAGTTGCAAACACCGTTCCATAAATATTTATGTGGAGGTACAATCTCCAACACGGTTTTACAGTGAAAACTGCAGGAACTTCAAACCGGCACTAGGAAACAGACTGAGAAAGCAGAGAAAAAGTGTCTCTAGCAAACTGTTCCCTTGGTGCTAGATGAACGAAAGTCTCTCCACTTCCTCATTTCTGAGAGATACTTGTGTGTGAAAGCCGTACTTCAGCTAGCTTGGTTTGAACACAAAGTTTCTTTTCAGTTGCAAACTCCATTCCATACATATATATGGGGATGTACAAGCTCCAACTCGGTTTTACAGTGAAAACTGCTTGAACTTCAAACCGGCACTAGGAAACAGACTGAGAAAGCAGAGTAAAAGTGTCTCCTGCAACCCGTTCCCTTGGTGCTAGACGAACGAACGTCTCTGTACATGCTCAGTTCTGAGAGATATGTGTGTGTGAAAGCCGTCCTTCAACTAGCTTGTTGGGAACACAAAGTTTCTTTTCAGTTGCAAACTCCAATCCATGCATATATATGGGGAGGTACTAGCTCCAACTCGGTTTGACAGTGAAAACTGCAGGAACTTCAAACCGGCACTAGGAAACAGACTGAGAAACCAGAGTAAATTTTCTCCTGCAACTCGTTCCTTTGGTGCTAGATGAACGAACGTCTCTCCACTTGCTCAGTTCTGAAAGATAAGTGTGTGTGAAAGCCGTACTTCAACTAGCTTGTTGGGAACACAAAGTTTCTTTTCAGTTGCAAACTCCATTCCATACATATATATGGGGAGGTACAAGCTCCAACTCGGTTTTACAGTGAAAACTGCAGGAACTTCAAAACGGCACTAGGAAACAGACTGAGGAAGCAGAGTAAAAGTGTCTCCTGCAAACCGTTCCCTTGGTGCTAGATGAACGAACGTCTCTGTACATGCTCAGTTCTGAGAGATAAAAGTGTGTGAAAGCCGTCCTTCACCTAGCTTGTTGGGAACACAAAGTTTCTTTTCAGTTGCAAACTCCATTCCATACATATATATGGGGAGGTACAAGCTCCAACTCGGTTTTACAGTGAAAACTGCAGGAACTTCAAACCGGCACTAGGAAACAGACTGAGAAAGCAGAGAAAAAGTGTCTCCTGCAACCCGTTCACTTGGTGCTAGATGAACGAACGTCCCTCCACTTGCTCAGTTCAGAGAGATAAGTGTGTGTGAAAGCCGTCCTTCACCTAGCTTGTTGGGAACACAAAGTTTCTTTTCAGTTGCAAACTCCATTCCATACATATATATGGGGATGTACAAGCTCCAACTCGGTTTTACAGTGAAAACTGCTTGAACATCAAACCGGCACTAGGAAACAGACTGAGAAAGCAGAGAAAAAGTGTCTCCTGCAACCCGTTCCCTTGCTGTTAGATGAACGAACGTCTCTCCACTTGCTCAGTACTGAGAGATAAGTGTGTGTGAAAGCCGTCTTCACCTAGCTTGTTGGGAACACAAAGTTTCTTTGCAGTTGCAAACTCCATTCCATACATATATATGGGGATGTACAAGCTCCAACTCGGTTTTACAGTGAAAACTGCTTGAAATTCAAACCGGCACTAGGAAACAGACTGAGAAAGCAGAGTAAAAGTGTCTCCTGCAACCCGTTCCCTTGGTGCTAGACGAACGAACGTCTCTGTACATGCTCAGTTCTGAGAGATATGTGTGTGTGAAAGCCGTCCTTCAACTAGCTTGTTGGGAACACAAAGTTTCTTTTCAGTTGCAAACTCCAATCCATGCATATATATGGGGAGGTACTAGCTCCAACTCGGTTTGACAGTGAAAACTGCAGGAACTTCAAACCGGCACTAGGAAACAGACTGAGAAACCAGAGTAAATTTTCTCCTGCAACTCGTTCCTTTGGTGCTAGATGAACGAACGTCTCTCCACTTGCTCAGTTCTGAAAGATAAGTGTGTGTGAAAGCCGTCCTTCACCTAGCTTGTTGGGAACACAAAGTTTCTTTTCTGTTGCAAACTCCATTCCTTACATATATATGGGGAGGTACTAGCTCCAACTCGGTTTTACAGTGAAAACTGCTGGAACTTCAAACCGGCACTAGGAAACAGACTGAGAAAGCAGAGAAAAAGTGTGTCCTGCAACCCGTTCCCTTGGTGCTAGATGAACAAACGTCTCTCCACTTGCTCAGTTCTGAGAGATATGTGTGTGTGAAAGCCGTCTTCACCAAGCTTGTTGGGAACACAAAGTTACTTTTCAGTTGCAAACTCCATTCCATACATATATATGGGGAGGTACAAGCTCCAACTCGGTTTTACAGTGAAAACTGAAGGAACATCAAACCGGCACTAGGAAACAGACTGAGAAAGCAGAGAAAAGTGTCTCCTGCAACCCGTTCCCTTGGTGCCAGATGAACGAAAGTCTCTTCGCTTGCTCAGTTCTTAGAGATAAGTGTGTGTGTAAGCCGTCCTTCACCTAGATTGTTGGGAACACAAAGTTTCTTTTCAGTTGCAAACTCCATTCCATACATATATATGGGGAGGTACAAGCTCCAACTCGGTTTTACAGTGAAAACTGCAGGAACTTCAAAACGGCACTAGGAAACAGACTGAGATAGCAGAGTAAAAGTGTCTCCTGCAAACCTTTGCCTTGGTGCTAGATGAACGAACGTCTCTCCACTTGCTCAGTTCTGAGAGATAAGTGTGTGTGAAAGCCGTCCTTCACCTAGCTTGTTGGGAACACAAAGTTTTTTTCAGTTGCAAACTCCATTCCATACATATATATGGGGATGTACAAGCTCCAACTCGGTTTTACAGTGAAAACTGCTTGAACTTCAAACCGGCACTAGGAAACAGACTGAGAAAGCAGAGTAAAAGTGTCTCCTGCAACCCGTTCCCTTGGTGCTAGACGAACGAACGTCTCTGTACATGCTCAGTTCTGAGAGATATGTGTGTGTGAAAGCCGTCCTTCAACTAGCTTGTTGGGAACACAAAGTTTCTTTTCAGTTGCAAACTCCAATCCATGCATATATATGGGGAGGTACTAGCTCCAACTCGGTTTGACAGTGAAAACTGCAGGAACTTCAAACCGGCACTAGGAAACAGACTGAGAAACCAGAGTAAATTTTCTCCTGCAACTCGTTCCTTTGGTGCTAGATGAACGAACGTCTCTCCACTTGCTCAGTTCTGAAAGATAAGTGTGTGTGAAAGCCGTACTTCAACTAGCTTGTTGGGAACACAAAGTTTCTTTTCAGTTGCAAACTCCATTCCATACATATATATGGGGAGGTACAAGCTCCAACTCGGTTTTACAGTGAAAACTGCAGGAACTTCAAAACGGCACTAGGAAACAGACTGAGGAAGCAGAGTAAAAGTGTCTCCTGCAAACCGTTCCCTTGGTGCTAGATGAACGAACGTCTCTGTACATGCTCAGTTCTGAGAGATAAAAGTGTGTGAAAGCCGTCCTTCACCTAGCTTGTTGGGAACACAAAGTTTCTTTTCAGTTGCAAACTCCATTCCATACATATATATGGGGAGGTACAAGCTCCAACTCGGTTTTACAGTGAAAACTGCAGGAACTTCAAACCGGCACTAGGAAACAGACTGAGAAAGCAGAGAAAAAGTGTCTCCTGCAACCCGTTCACTTGGTGCTAGATGAACGAACGTCCCTCCACTTGCTCAGTTCAGAGAGATAAGTGTGTGTGAAAGCCGTCCTTCACCTAGCTTGTTGGGAACACAAAGTTTCTTTTCAGTTGCAAACTCCATTCCATACATATATATGGGGATGTACAAGCTCCAACTCGGTTTTACAGTGAAAACTGCTTGAACATCAAACCGGCACTAGGAAACAGACTGAGAAAGCAGAGAAAAAGTGTCTCCTGCAACCCGTTCCCTTGCTGTTAGATGAACGAACGTCTCTCCACTTGCTCAGTACTGAGAGATAAGTGTGTGTGAAAGCCGTCTTCACCTAGCTTGTTGGGAACACAAAGTTTCTTTGCAGTTGCAAACTCCATTCCATACATATATATGGGGATGTACAAGCTCCAACTCGGTTTTACAGTGAAAACTGCTTGAAATTCAAACCGGCACTAGGAAACAGACTGAGAAAGCAGAGTAAAAGTGTCTCCTGCAACCCGTTCCCTTGGTGCTAGACGAACGAACGTCTCTGTACATGCTCAGTTCTGAGAGATATGTGTGTGTGAAAGCCGTCCTTCAACTAGCTTGTTGGGAACACAAAGTTTCTTTTCAGTTGCAAACTCCAATCCATGCATATATATGGGGAGGTACTAGCTCCAACTCGGTTTGACAGTGAAAACTGCAGGAACTTCAAACCGGCACTAGGAAACAGACTGAGAAACCAGAGTAAATTTTCTCCTGCAACTCGTTCCTTTGGTGCTAGATGAACGAACGTCTCTCCACTTGCTCAGTTCTGAAAGATAAGTGTGTGTGAAAGCCGTCCTTCACCTAGCTTGTTGGGAACACAAAGTTTCTTTTCTGTTGCAAACTCCATTCCTTACATATATATGGGGAGGTACTAGCTCCAACTCGGTTTTACAGTGAAAACTGCTGGAACTTCAAACCGGCACTAGGAAACAGACTGAGAAAGCAGAGAAAAAGTGTGTCCTGCAACCCGTTCCCTTGGTGCTAGATGAACGAACGTCTCTCCACTTGCTCAGTTCTGAGAGATATGTGTGTGTGAAAGCCGTCTTCACCAAGCTTGTTGGGAACACAAAGTTACTTTTCAGTTGCAAACTCCATTCCATACATATATATGGGGAGGTACAAGCTCCAACTCGGTTTTACAGTGAAAACTGAAGGAACATCAAACCGGCACTAGGAAACAGACTGAGAAAGCAGAGAAAAGTGTCTCCTGCAACCCGTTCCCTTGGTGCCAGATGAACGAAAGTCTCTTCGCTTGCTCAGTTCTTAGAGATAAGTGTGTGTGTAAGCCGTCCTTCACCTAGATTGTTGGGAACACAAAGTTTCTTTTCAGTTGCAAACTCCATTCCATACATATATATGGGGAGGTACAAGCTCCAACTCGGTTTTACAGTGAAAACTGCAGGAACTTCAAAACGGCACTAGGAAACAGACTGAGATAGCAGAGTAAAAGTGTCTCCTGCAAACCTTTGCCTTGGTGCTAGATGAACGAACGTCTCTCCACTTGCTCAGTTCTGAGAGATAAGTGTGTGTGAAAGCCGTCCTTCACCTAGCTTGTTGGGAACACAAAGTTTTTTTCAGTTGCAAACTCCATTCCATACATATATATGGGGAGGTACAAGCTCCAACTCGGTTTTACAGTGAAAACTGCAGGAACTTCAAACCGGCACTAGGAAACAGACTGAGAAAGCAGAGAAAAAGTGTCTCCTGCAACCCGTTCACTTGGTGCTAGATGAACGAACGTCTCTCCACTTGCTCAGTTCTGAGAGATAAGTGTGTGTGAAAGCCGTCCTTCACCTAGCTTGTTGGGAACACAAAGTTTCTTTTCAGTTGCAAACTCCATTCCATACATATATATGGGGATGTACAAGCTCCAACTCGGTTTTACAGTGAAAACTGCTTGAACTTCAAACCGGCACTAGGAAACAGACTGAGAAAGCAGAGAAAAAGTGTCTCCTGCAACCCGTTCCCTTGCTGTTAGATGAACGAACGTCTCTCCACTTGCTCAGTACTGAGAGATAAGTGTGTGTGAAAGCCGTCTTCACCTAGCTTGTTGGGAACAAAAAGTTTCTTTGCAGTTGCAAACTCCATTCCATACATATATATGGGAAGGTACTAGCTCCAACTCGGTTTTACAGTGAAAACTGAAGGAACATCAAACCGGCACAAGGAAACAGACTGAGAAAGCAGAGTAAAAGTGTCTCCTGCAACCCGTTCCCTTGGTGCTAGATGAACGAACGTCTCTGTACATGCTCAGTTCTGAGAGATAAGTGTGTGTGAAAGCCGTCCTTCACCTAGCTTGTTGGGAACACAAAGTTTCTTTTCAGTTGCAAACTCCAATCCATACATATATATGGGGAGGTACAAGCTCCAACTCGGTTTTACAGTGTAAACTGCAGGAACTTCAAACCGGCACTAGGAAACAGACTTAGAAAGCAGACAAAAGTGTCCCCTGCAACCCGTTCCCTTGGTGCCAGATGAACGAACGTCTCTCCACTTGCTCAGTTCTTAGAGATAAGTGTGTGTGTAAGCCGTCCTTCACCTAGATTGTTGGGAACACAAAGTTTCTTTTCAGTTGCAAACTCCATTCCATACATATATATGGGGAGGTACAAGCTCCAACTCGGTTTTACAGTGAAAACTGCAGGAACTTCAAACCGGCACTAGGAAACAGACTGAGAAAGCAGAGTAAAAGTGTCTCCTACAACCCGTTCCCTTGGTGCTAGATGAACGAAAGTCTCTGTACATGTTCAGTTCTGAGAGATAAGTGTGTGTGAAAGCCGTCCTTCACCTAGCTTGTTGGGAACACAAAGTTTCTTTCCAGTTGCAAACTCCATTCCATAAATGTTTATGGGCAGGTTCTTGCTCCAACTCGGTTTGACAGTGAAAACTGCAGGAACTTCAAACCGGCACTAGGAAAAAGACTGAGAAAGCAGAGACAAAGTTTCTCCTGCTACCCGTTCCCTTGGTGCTAGATGAACGAACGTCTCTCCACTTGCTCAGTTCTGAGAGATAACTGTGTGTGAAAGCCGTACTTCACCTAGCTTGTTGGGAACACAAAGTTTCTTTTCAGTTGCAAACACCGTTCCATAAATATTTATGTGGAGGTACAATCTCCAACACGGTTTTACAGTGAAAACTGCAGGAACTTCAAACCGGCACTAGGAAACAGACTGAGAAAGCAGAGAAAAAGTGTCTCTAGCAAACTGTTCCCTTGGTGCTAGATGAACGAAAGTCTCTCCACTTCCTCATTTCTGAGAGATACTTGTGTGTGAAAGCCGTACTTCAGCTAGCTTGGTTTGAACACAAAGTTTCTTTTCAGTTGCAAACTCCATTCCATACATATATATGGGGATGTACAAGCTCCAACTCGGTTTTACAGTGAAAACTGCTTGAACTTCAAACCGGCACTAGGAAACAGACTGAGAAAGCAGAGTAAAAGTGTCTCCTGCAACCCGTTCCCTTGGTGCTAGACGAACGAACGTCTCTGTACATGCTCAGTTCTGAGAGATATGTGTGTGTGAAAGCCGTCCTTCAACTAGCTTGTTGGGAACACAAAGTTTCTTTTCAGTTGCAAACTCCAATCCATGCATATATATGGGGAGGTACTAGCTCCAACTCGGTTTGACAGTGAAAACTGCAGGAACTTCAAACCGGCACTAGGAAACAGACTGAGAAACCAGAGTAAATTTTCTCCTGCAACTCGTTCCTTTGGTGCTAGATGAACGAACGTCTCTCCACTTGCTCAGTTCTGAAAGATAAGTGTGTGTGAAAGCCGTACTTCAACTAGCTTGTTGGGAACACAAAGTTTCTTTTCAGTTGCAAACTCCATTCCATACATATATATGGGGAGGTACAAGCTCCAACTCGGTTTTACAGTGAAAACTGCAGGAACTTCAAAACGGCACTAGGAAACAGACTGAGGAAGCAGAGTAAAAGTGTCTCCTGCAAACCGTTCCCTTGGTGCTAGATGAACGAACGTCTCTGTACATGCTCAGTTCTGAGAGATAAAAGTGTGTGAAAGCCGTCCTTCACCTAGCTTGTTGGGAACACAAAGTTTCTTTTCAGTTGCAAACTCCATTCCATACATATATATGGGGAGGTACAAGCTCCAACTCGGTTTTACAGTGAAAACTGCAGGAACTTCAAACCGGCACTAGGAAACAGACTGAGAAAGCAGAGAAAAAGTGTCTCCTGCAACCCGTTCACTTGGTGCTAGATGAACGAACGTCCCTCCACTTGCTCAGTTCAGAGAGATAAGTGTGTGTGAAAGCCGTCCTTCACCTAGCTTGTTGGGAACACAAAGTTTCTTTTCAGTTGCAAACTCCATTCCATACATATATATGGGGATGTACAAGCTCCAACTCGGTTTTACAGTGAAAACTGCTTGAACATCAAACCGGCACTAGGAAACAGACTGAGAAAGCAGAGAAAAAGTGTCTCCTGCAACCCGTTCCCTTGCTGTTAGATGAACGAACGTCTCTCCACTTGCTCAGTACTGAGAGATAAGTGTGTGTGAAAGCCGTCTTCACCTAGCTTGTTGGGAACACAAAGTTTCTTTGCAGTTGCAAACTCCATTCCATACATATATATGGGGATGTACAAGCTCCAACTCGGTTTTACAGTGAAAACTGCTTGAAATTCAAACCGGCACTAGGAAACAGACTGAGAAAGCAGAGTAAAAGTGTCTCCTGCAACCCGTTCCCTTGGTGCTAGACGAACGAACGTCTCTGTACATGCTCAGTTCTGAGAGATATGTGTGTGTGAAAGCCGTCCTTCAACTAGCTTGTTGGGAACACAAAGTTTCTTTTCAGTTGCAAACTCCAATCCATGCATATATATGGGGAGGTACTAGCTCCAACTCGGTTTGACAGTGAAAACTGCAGGAACTTCAAACCGGCACTAGGAAACAGACTGAGAAACCAGAGTAAATTTTCTCCTGCAACTCGTTCCTTTGGTGCTAGATGAACGAACGTCTCTCCACTTGCTCAGTTCTGAAAGATAAGTGTGTGTGAAAGCCGTCCTTCACCTAGCTTGTTGGGAACACAAAGTTTCTTTTCTGTTGCAAACTCCATTCCTTACATATATATGGGGAGGTACTAGCTCCAACTCGGTTTTACAGTGAAAACTGCTGGAACTTCAAACCGGCACTAGGAAACAGACTGAGAAAGCAGAGAAAAAGTGTGTCCTGCAACCCGTTCCCTTGGTGCTAGATGAACAAACGTCTCTCCACTTGCTCAGTTCTGAGAGATATGTGTGTGTGAAAGCCGTCTTCACCAAGCTTGTTGGGAACACAAAGTTACTTTTCAGTTGCAAACTCCATTCCATACATATATATGGGGAGGTACAAGCTCCAACTCGGTTTTACAGTGAAAACTGAAGGAACATCAAACCGGCACTAGGAAACAGACTGAGAAAGCAGAGAAAAGTGTCTCCTGCAACCCGTTCCCTTGGTGCCAGATGAACGAAAGTCTCTTCGCTTGCTCAGTTCTTAGAGATAAGTGTGTGTGTAAGCCGTCCTTCACCTAGATTGTTGGGAACACAAAGTTTCTTTTCAGTTGCAAACTCCATTCCATACATATATATGGGGAGGTACAAGCTCCAACTCGGTTTTACAGTGAAAACTGCAGGAACTTCAAAACGGCACTAGGAAACAGACTGAGATAGCAGAGTAAAAGTGTCTCCTGCAAACCTTTGCCTTGGTGCTAGATGAACGAACGTCTCTCCACTTGCTCAGTTCTGAGAGATAAGTGTGTGTGAAAGCCGTCCTTCACCTAGCTTGTTGGGAACACAAAGTTTTTTTCAGTTGCAAACTCCATTCCATACATATATATGGGGATGTACAAGCTCCAACTCGGTTTTACAGTGAAAACTGCTTGAACTTCAAACCGGCACTAGGAAACAGACTGAGAAAGCAGAGTAAAAGTGTCTCCTGCAACCCGTTCCCTTGGTGCTAGACGAACGAACGTCTCTGTACATGCTCAGTTCTGAGAGATATGTGTGTGTGAAAGCCGTCCTTCAACTAGCTTGTTGGGAACACAAAGTTTCTTTTCAGTTGCAAACTCCAATCCATGCATATATATGGGGAGGTACTAGCTCCAACTCGGTTTGACAGTGAAAACTGCAGGAACTTCAAACCGGCACTAGGAAACAGACTGAGAAACCAGAGTAAATTTTCTCCTGCAACTCGTTCCTTTGGTGCTAGATGAACGAACGTCTCTCCACTTGCTCAGTTCTGAAAGATAAGTGTGTGTGAAAGCCGTACTTCAACTAGCTTGTTGGGAACACAAAGTTTCTTTTCAGTTGCAAACTCCATTCCATACATATATATGGGGAGGTACAAGCTCCAACTCGGTTTTACAGTGAAAACTGCAGGAACTTCAAAACGGCACTAGGAAACAGACTGAGGAAGCAGAGTAAAAGTGTCTCCTGCAAACCGTTCCCTTGGTGCTAGATGAACGAACGTCTCTGTACATGCTCAGTTCTGAGAGATAAAAGTGTGTGAAAGCCGTCCTTCACCTAGCTTGTTGGGAACACAAAGTTTCTTTTCAGTTGCAAACTCCATTCCATACATATATATGGGGAGGTACAAGCTCCAACTCGGTTTTACAGTGAAAACTGCAGGAACTTCAAACCGGCACTAGGAAACAGACTGAGAAAGCAGAGAAAAAGTGTCTCCTGCAACCCGTTCACTTGGTGCTAGATGAACGAACGTCCCTCCACTTGCTCAGTTCAGAGAGATAAGTGTGTGTGAAAGCCGTCCTTCACCTAGCTTGTTGGGAACACAAAGTTTCTTTTCAGTTGCAAACTCCATTCCATACATATATATGGGGATGTACAAGCTCCAACTCGGTTTTACAGTGAAAACTGCTTGAACATCAAACCGGCACTAGGAAACAGACTGAGAAAGCAGAGAAAAAGTGTCTCCTGCAACCCGTTCCCTTGCTGTTAGATGAACGAACGTCTCTCCACTTGCTCAGTACTGAGAGATAAGTGTGTGTGAAAGCCGTCTTCACCTAGCTTGTTGGGAACACAAAGTTTCTTTGCAGTTGCAAACTCCATTCCATACATATATATGGGGATGTACAAGCTCCAACTCGGTTTTACAGTGAAAACTGCTTGAAATTCAAACCGGCACTAGGAAACAGACTGAGAAAGCAGAGTAAAAGTGTCTCCTGCAACCCGTTCCCTTGGTGCTAGACGAACGAACGTCTCTGTACATGCTCAGTTCTGAGAGATATGTGTGTGTGAAAGCCGTCCTTCAACTAGCTTGTTGGGAACACAAAGTTTCTTTTCAGTTGCAAACTCCAATCCATGCATATATATGGGGAGGTACTAGCTCCAACTCGGTTTGACAGTGAAAACTGCAGGAACTTCAAACCGGCACTAGGAAACAGACTGAGAAACCAGAGTAAATTTTCTCCTGCAACTCGTTCCTTTGGTGCTAGATGAACGAACGTCTCTCCACTTGCTCAGTTCTGAAAGATAAGTGTGTGTGAAAGCCGTCCTTCACCTAGCTTGTTGGGAACACAAAGTTTCTTTTCTGTTGCAAACTCCATTCCTTACATATATATGGGGAGGTACTAGCTCCAACTCGGTTTTACAGTGAAAACTGCTGGAACTTCAAACCGGCACTAGGAAACAGACTGAGAAAGCAGAGAAAAAGTGTGTCCTGCAACCCGTTCCCTTGGTGCTAGATGAACGAACGTCTCTCCACTTGCTCAGTTCTGAGAGATATGTGTGTGTGAAAGCCGTCTTCACCAAGCTTGTTGGGAACACAAAGTTACTTTTCAGTTGCAAACTCCATTCCATACATATATATGGGGAGGTACAAGCTCCAACTCGGTTTTACAGTGAAAACTGAAGGAACATCAAACCGGCACTAGGAAACAGACTGAGAAAGCAGAGAAAAGTGTCTCCTGCAACCCGTTCCCTTGGTGCCAGATGAACGAAAGTCTCTTCGCTTGCTCAGTTCTTAGAGATAAGTGTGTGTGTAAGCCGTCCTTCACCTAGATTGTTGGGAACACAAAGTTTCTTTTCAGTTGCAAACTCCATTCCATACATATATATGGGGAGGTACAAGCTCCAACTCGGTTTTACAGTGAAAACTGCAGGAACTTCAAAACGGCACTAGGAAACAGACTGAGATAGCAGAGTAAAAGTGTCTCCTGCAAACCTTTGCCTTGGTGCTAGATGAACGAACGTCTCTCCACTTGCTCAGTTCTGAGAGATAAGTGTGTGTGAAAGCCGTCCTTCACCTAGCTTGTTGGGAACACAAAGTTTTTTTCAGTTGCAAACTCCATTCCATACATATATATGGGGAGGTACAAGCTCCAACTCGGTTTTACAGTGAAAACTGCAGGAACTTCAAACCGGCACTAGGAAACAGACTGAGAAAGCAGAGAAAAAGTGTCTCCTGCAACCCGTTCACTTGGTGCTAGATGAACGAACGTCTCTCCACTTGCTCAGTTCTGAGAGATAAGTGTGTGTGAAAGCCGTCCTTCACCTAGCTTGTTGGGAACACAAAGTTTCTTTTCAGTTGCAAACTCCATTCCATACATATATATGGGGATGTACAAGCTCCAACTCGGTTTTACAGTGAAAACTGCTTGAACTTCAAACCGGCACTAGGAAACAGACTGAGAAAGCAGAGAAAAAGTGTCTCCTGCAACCCGTTCCCTTGCTGTTAGATGAACGAACGTCTCTCCACTTGCTCAGTACTGAGAGATAAGTGTGTGTGAAAGCCGTCTTCACCTAGCTTGTTGGGAACAAAAAGTTTCTTTGCAGTTGCAAACTCCATTCCATACATATATATGGGAAGGTACTAGCTCCAACTCGGTTTTACAGTGAAAACTGAAGGAACATCAAACCGGCACAAGGAAACAGACTGAGAAAGCAGAGTAAAAGTGTCTCCTGCAACCCGTTCCCTTGGTGCTAGATGAACGAACGTCTCTGTACATGCTCAGTTCTGAGAGATAAGTGTGTGTGAAAGCCGTCCTTCACCTAGCTTGTTGGGAACACAAAGTTTCTTTTCAGTTGCAAACTCCAATCCATACATATATATGGGGAGGTACAAGCTCCAACTCGGTTTTACAGTGTAAACTGCAGGAACTTCAAACCGGCACTAGGAAACAGACTTAGAAAGCAGACAAAAGTGTCCCCTGCAACCCGTTCCCTTGGTGCCAGATGAACGAACGTCTCTCCACTTGCTCAGTTCTTAGAGATAAGTGTGTGTGTAAGCCGTCCTTCACCTAGATTGTTGGGAACACAAAGTTTCTTTTCAGTTGCAAACTCCATTCCATACATATATATGGGGAGGTACAAGCTCCAACTCGGTTTTACAGTGAAAACTGCAGGAACTTCAAACCGGCACTAGGAAACAGACTGAGAAAGCAGAGTAAAAGTGTCTCCTACAACCCGTTCCCTTGGTGCTAGATGAACGAAAGTCTCTGTACATGTTCAGTTCTGAGAGATAAGTGTGTGTGAAAGCCGTCCTTCACCTAGCTTGTTGGGAACACAAAGTTTCTTTCCAGTTGCAAACTCCATTCCATAAATGTTTATGGGCAGGTTCTTGCTCCAACTCGGTTTGACAGTGAAAACTGCAGGAACTTCAAACCGGCACTAGGAAAAAGACTGAGAAAGCAGAGACAAAGTTTCTCCTGCTACCCGTTCCCTTGGTGCTAGATGAACGAACGTCTCTCCACTTGCTCAGTTCTGAGAGATAACTGTGTGTGAAAGCCGTACTTCACCTAGCTTGTTGGGAACACAAAGTTTCTTTTCAGTTGCAAACACCGTTCCATAAATATTTATGTGGAGGTACAATCTCCAACACGGTTTTACAGTGAAAACTGCAGGAACTTCAAACCGGCACTAGGAAACAGACTGAGAAAGCAGAGAAAAAGTGTCTCTAGCAAACTGTTCCCTTGGTGCTAGATGAACGAAAGTCTCTCCACTTCCTCATTTCTGAGAGATACTTGTGTGTGAAAGCCGTCCTTCAGCTAGCTTGTTTTGAACACAAAGTTTCTTTTCAGTTGCAAACTCCATTCCATACATATATATGGGGATGTACAAGCTCCAACTCGGTTTTACAGTGAAAACTGCTTGAACTTCAAACCGGCACTAGGAAACAGACTTAGAAAGCAGACAAAGTGTCTCCTGCAACCCGTTCCCTTGGTGCCAGATGAACGAACGTCTCTCCACTTGCTCAGTTCTTAGAGATAAGTGTGTGTGTAAGCCGTCCTTCACCTAGATTGTTGGGAACACAAAGTTTCTTTTCAGTTGCAAACTCCATTCCATACATATATATGGGGAGGTACAAGCTCCAACTCGGTTTTACAGTGAAAACTGCAGGAACTTCAAACCGGCACTAGGAAACAGACTGAGAAAGCAGAGAAAAAGTGTCTCCTGCAAACCGTTCCCTTGGTGCTAGATGAACGAACGTCTCTCCACTTGCTCAGTTCTGAGAGATAAGTGTGTGTGAAACCCGTCCTTCACCTAGCTTGTTGGGAACACAAAGTTTCTTTTCAGTTGCAAACACCGTTCCATTCATATATATGGGGAGGTACAAGCTCCAACTCGGTTTTACAGTGAGAACTGCAGGAACTTCAAACCGGCACTAGGAAACAGACTGAGAAAGCAGAGTAAAAGTGTCTCCTGCAACCCGTTCCCTTGGTGCTAGACGAACGAACGTCTCTGTACATGCTCAGTTCTGAGAGATATGTGTGTGTGAAAGCCGTCCTTCAACTAGCTTGTTGGGAACACAAAGTTTCTTTTCAGTTGCAAACTCCAATCCATGCATATATATGGGGAGGTACTAGCTCCAACTCGGTTTGACAGTGAAAACTGCAGGAACTTCTAACCGGCACTAGGAAACAGACTGAGAAACCAGAGTAAATTTTCTCCTGCAACTAGTTCCCTTGGTGCTAGATGAACGAACGTCTCTCCACTTGCTCAGTTCTGAAAGGTAAGTGTGTGTGAAAGCCGTACTTCACCTAGCTTGTTGGGAACACAAAGTTTCTTTTCAGTTGCAAACTCCATTCCATACATATATATGGGGAGGTACAAGCTCCAACTCGGTTTTACAGTGAAAACTGCAGGAACTTCAAAACTGCACTAGGAAACAGACTGAGAAAGCAGAGTAAAAGTGTCTCCTGCAAACCGTTCCCTTGGTGCTAGATGAACGAACGTCTCTGTACATGCTCAGTTCTGAGAGATAAAAGTGTGTGAAAGCCGTCCTTCACCTAGCTTGTTGGGAACACAAAGTTTCTTTTCAGTTGCAAACTCCATTCCATACATATATATGGGGAGGTACAAGCTCCAACTCGGTTTTACAGTGAAAACTGCAGGAACTTCAAACCGGCACTAGGAAACAGACTGAGAAAGCAGAGAAAAAGTGTCCCCTGCAACCCGTTCACTTGGTGCTAGATGAACGAACGTCTCTCCACTTGCTCAGTTCAGAGAGATAAGTGTGTGTGAAAGCCGTCCTTCACCTAGCTTTTTGGGAACACAAAGTTTCTTTTCAGTTACAAACTCCATTCCATACATATATATGGGGATGTACAAGCTCCAACTCGGTTTTACAGTGAAAACTGCTTGAACTTCAAACCGGCACTAGGAAACAGACTGAGAAAGCAGAGAAAAAGTGTCTCCTGCAACCCGTTCCCTTGCTGTTAGATGAACGAACGTCTCTCCACTTGCTCAGTACTGAGTGATAATTGTGTGTGAAAGCCGTACTTCACTTAGCTTGTTTGGAACACAAAGTTTCTTTTCAGTTGCAAACTCCATTCCATACATATATATGGGGATGTACAAGCTCCAACTCGGTTTTACAGTGAAAACTGCAGGAACTTCAAAACGGCACTAGGAAACAGACTGAGAAAGCAGAGTAAAAGTGTCTCCTGCAAACCGTTCCCTTGGTGCTAGATGAACGAACGTCTCTGTACATGCTCAGTTCTGAGAGATAAAAGTGTGTGAAAGCCGTCCTTCACCTAGCTTGTTGGGAACACAAAGTTTGTTTTCAGTTGCAAACTCCATTCCATACATATATATGGGGAGGTACAAGCTCCAACTCGGTTTGACAGTGAAAACTGCAGGAACTTCAAACCGGCACTAGGAAACAGACTGAGAAAGCAGAGAAAAAGTGTCTCCTGCAACCCGTTCACTTGGTGCTAGATGAACGAACGTCTCTCCACTTGCTCAGTTCTGAGAGAGAAGTGTGTGAGAAAGCCGTCCTTCACCTAGCTTGTTGGGAACACAAAGTTTCTTTTCAGTTGCAAACTCCATTCCGTAAATATATATGGGGATGTACAAGCTCCAACTCGGTTTTACAGTGAAAACTGCAGGAACTTCAAACCGGCACTAGGAAACAGACTGAGAAAGCAGAGAAAAAGTGTCTCCTGCAAACCGTTCCCTTGGTGCTAGATGAACGAACGTCTCTCCACTTGCTCAGTTCTGAGAGATAAGTGTGTGTGAAACCCGTCCTTCACCTAGCTTGTTGGGAACACAAAGTTTCTTTTCAGTTGCAAACACCGTTCCATTCATATATATGGGGAGGTACAAGCTCCAACTCGGTTTTACAGTGAGAACTGCAGGAACTTCAAACCGGCACTAGGAAACAGACTGAGAAAGCAGAGTAAAAGTGTCTCCTGCAACCCGTTCCCTTGGTGCTAGACGAACGAACGTCTCTGTATATGCTCAGTTCTGAGAGATATGTGTGTGTGAAAGCCGTCCTTCAACTAGCTTGTTGGGAACACAAAGTTTCTTTTCAGTTGCAAACTCCAATCCATGCATATATATGGGGAGGTACTAGCTCCAACTCGGTTTGACAGTGAAAACTGCAGGAACTTCTAACCGGCACTAGGAAACAGACTGAGAAACCAGAGTAAATTTTCTCCTGCAACTCGTTCCCTTGGTGCTAGATGAACGAACGTCTCTCCACTTGCTCAGTTCTGAAAGGTAAGTGTGTGTGAAAGCCGTACTTCACCTAGCTTGTTGGGAACACAAAGTTTCTTTTCAGTTGCAAACTCCATTCCATACATATATATGGGGAGGTACAAGCTCCAACTCGGTTTTACAGTGAAAACTGCAGGAACTTCAAAACTGCACTAGGAAACAGACTGAGAAAGCAGAGTAAAAGTGTCTCCTGCAAACCGTTCCCTTGGTGCTAGATGAACGAACGTCTCTGTACATGCTCAGTTCTGAGAGATAAAAGTGTGTGAAAGCCGTCCTTCACCTAGCTTGTTGGGAACACAAAGTTTCTTTTCAGTTGCAAACTCCATTCCATACATATATATGGGGAGGTACAAGCTCCAACTCGGTTTTACAGTGAAAACTGCAGGAACTTCAAACCGGCACTAGGAAACAGACTGAGAAAGCAGAGAAAAAGTGTCCCCTGCAACCCGTTCACTTGGTGCTAGATGAACGAACGTCTCTCCACTTGCTCAGTTCAGAGAGATAAGTGTGTGTGAAAGCCGTCCTTCACCTAGCTTTTTGGGAACACAAAGTTTCTTTTCAGTTACAAACTCCATTCCATACATATATATGGGGATGTACAAGCTCCAACTCGGTTTTACAGTGAAAACTGCTTGAACTTCAAACCGGCACTAGGAAACAGACTGAGAAAGCAGAGAAAAAGTGTCTCCTGCAACCCGTTCCCTTGCTGTTAGATGAACGAACGTCTCTCCACTTGCTCAGTACTGAGTGATAATTGTGTGTGAAAGCCGTACTTCACTTAGCTTGTTTGGAACACAAAGTTTCTTTTCAGTTGCAAACTCCATTCCATACATATATATAGGGAGGTACAAGCTCCAACTCGGTTTTACAGTGAAAACTGCTTGAACTTCAAACCGGCACTAGGAAACAGACTGAGAAAGCAGAGTAAATGTGTCTCCTGCAACCCGTTCCCTTGGTGCTAGATGAACGAAAGTCTCTGTACATGTTCAGTTCTGAGAGATAAGTGTGTGTGAAAGCCGTCCTTCACCTATCTTGTTGGGAACACAAAGTTTCTTTCCAGTTGCAAACTCCATTCCATAAATGTTTATGGGCAGGTTCTTGCTCCAACTCGGTTTGACAGTGAAAACTGCAGGAACTTCAAACCGGCACTAGGAAAAAGACTGAGAAAGCAGAGACAAAGTGTCTCCTGCTACCCGTTCCCTTGGTGCTAGATGAACGAACGTCTCTCCACTTGCTCAGTTCTGAGAGATAACTGTGTGTGAAAGCCGTACTTCACCTAGCTTGTTGGGAACACAAAGTTTCTTTTCAGTTGCAAACACCGTTCCATAAATATATATGTGGAGGTACAATCTCCAACACGGTTTTACAGTGAAAACTGCAGGAACTTCAAACCGGCACTAGGAAACAGACTGAGAAAGCAGAGAAAAAGTGTCTCTAGCAAACTGTTCCCTTGGTGCTAGATGAACGAAAGTCTCTCCACTTCCTCATTTCTGAGAGATAATTGTGTGTGAAAGCCGTCCTTCAGCTAGCTTGTTTGGAACACAAAGTTTCTTTTCAGTTGCAAACTCCATTCCATACATATATATGGGGATGTACAAGCTCCAACTCGGTTTTACAGTGAAAACTGCAGGAACTTCAAAACGGCACTAGGAAACAGACTGAGAAAGCAGAGTAAAAGTGTCTCCTGCAAACCGTTCCCTTGGTGCTAGATGAACGAACGTCTCTGTACATGCTCAGTTCTGAGAGATAAAAGTGTGTGAAAGCCGTCCTTCACCTAGCTTGTTGGGAACACAAAGTTTGTTTTCAGTTGCAAACTCCATTCCATACATATATATGGGGAGGTACAAGCTCCAACTCGGTTTTACAGTGAAAACTGCAGGAACTTCAAACCGGCACTAGGAAACAGACTGAGAAAGCAGAGAAAAAGTGTCTCCTGCAACCCGTTCACTTGGTGCTAGATGAACGAACGTCTCTCCACTTGCTCAGTTCTGAGAGATAAGTGTGAGTGAAAGCCGTCCTTCACCTAGCTTGTTGGGAACACAAAGTTTCTTTTCAGTTGCAAACTCCATTCCATACATATATATGGGGAGGTACAAGCTCCAACTCGGTTTTACAGTGTAAACTGCAGGAACTTCAAACCGGCACTAGGAAACAGACTTAGAAAGCAGACAAAAGTGTCTCCTGCAACCCGTTCCCTTGGTGCCAGATGAACGAACGTCTCTCCACTTGCTCAGTTCTTAGAGATAAGTGTGTGTGTAAGCCGTCCTTCACCTAGATTGTTGGGAACACAAAGTTTCTTTTCAGTTGCAAACTCCATTCCATACATATATATGGGGAGGTACAAGCTCCAACTCGGTTTTACAGTGAAAACTGCAGGAACTTCAAACCGGCACTTGGAAACAGACTGAGAAAGCAGAGAAAAAGTGTCTCCTGCAAACCGTTCCCTTGGTGCTAGATGAACGAACGTCTCTCCACTTGATCAGTTCTGAGGGATAATTGTGTGTGAAAGCCGTACTTCACTTAGCTTGTTTGGAACACAAAGTTTCTTTTCAGTTGCAAACTCCATTCCATACATATATATAGGGAGGTACAAGCTCCAACTCGGTTTTAAAGTGAGAACTGCAGGAACTTCAAACCGGCACTAGGAAACAGACTGAGAAAGCAGAGTAAAAGTGTCTCCTACAACCCGTTCCCTTGGTGCTAGATGAACGAAAGTCTCTGTACATGTTCAGTTCTGAGAGATAAGTGTGTGTGAAAGCCGTCCTTCACCTAGCTTGTTGGGAACACAAAGTTTCTTTCCAGTTGCAAACTCCATTCCATAAATGTTTATGGGCAGGTTCTTGCTCCAACTCGGTTTGACAGTGAAAACTGCAGGAACCTCAAACCGGCACTAGGAAAAAGACTGAGAAAGCAGAGACAAAGTTTCTCCTGCTACCCGTTCCCTTGGTGCTAGATGAACGAACGTCTCTCCACTTGCTCAGTTCTGAGAGATAACTGTGTGTGAAAGCCGTACTTCACCTAGCTTGTTGGGAACACAAAGTTTCTTTTCAGTTGCAAACACCGTTCCATAAATATTTATGTGGAGGTACAATCTCCAACACGGTTTTACAGTGAAAACTGCAGGAACTTCAAACCGGCACTAGGAAACAGACTGAGAAAGCAGAGAAAAAGTGTCTCTAGCAAACTGTTCCCTTGGTGCTAGATGAACGAAAGTCTCTCCACTTCCTCATTTCTGAGAGATACTTGTGTGTGAAAGCCGTCCTTCAGCTAGCTTGTTTTGAACACAAAGTTTCTTTTCAGTTGCAAACTCCATTCCATACATATATATGGGGATGTACAAGCTCCAACTCGGTTTTACAGTGAAAACTGCTTGAACTTCAAACCGGCACTAGGAAACAGACTGAGAAAGCAGAGTAAAAGTGTCTCCTGCAACCCGTTCCCTTGGTGCTAGACGAACGAACGTCTCTGTACATGCTCAGTTCTGAGAGATATGTGTGTGTGAAAGCCGTCCTTCAACTAGCTTGTTGGGAACACAAAGTTTCTTTTCAGTTGCAAACTCCAATCCATGCATCTATATGGGGAGGTACTAGCTCCAACTCGGTTTGACAGTGAAAACTGCAGGAACTTCAAACCGGCACTAGGGAACAGACTGAGAAACCAGAGTAAATTTTTTCCTGCAACTCGTTCCTTTGGTGCTAGATGAACGAACGTCTCTCCACTTGCTCAGTTCTGAAAGATAAGTGTGTGTGAAAGCCGTCCTTCACCTAGCTAGTTGGGAACACAAAGTTTCTTTTCAGTTGCAAACTCCATTCCATACATATATATGGGGAGGTACAAGCTCCAACTCGGTTTTACAGTGAAAACTGCAGGAACTTCAAAACGGCACTAGGAAACAGACTGAGAAAGCAGAGTAAAAGTGTCTCCTGCAAACCGTTCCCTTGGTGCTAGATGAACGAACGTCTCTGTACATGCTCAGTTCTGAGAGATAAAAGTGTGTGAAAGCCGTCCTTCACCTAGCTTGTTGGGAACACAAAGTTTCTTTTCAGTTGCAAACTCCATTCCATACATATATATGGGGAGGTACAAGCTCCAACTCGGTTTTACAGTGAAAACTGCAGGAACTTCAAACAGGCACTAGGAAACAGACTGAGAAAGCAGAGAAAAAGTGTCTCCTGCAACCCGTTCACTTGGTGCTAGATGAACGAACGTCTCTCCACTTGCTCAGTTCTGAGAGATAAGTGTGTGTGAAAGCCGTCCTTCACCTAGCTTGTTGGGAACACAAAGTTTCTTTCCAGTTGCAAACTCCATTTCATAAATATTTATGGGCAGGTTCTTGCTCCAACTCGGTTTTACAGTGATAACTGCAGGAACTTCAAACCGGCACTAGGAAACAGTCTGAGAAAGCAGAGAAATAGTGTATCCTGCAACCCGTTCCCTTGCTGCTAGATGAACGAACGTCTCTCCACTTGCTCAGTTCTGAGGGATAATTGTGTGTGAAAGCCGTACTTCACTTAGCTTGTTTGGAAAACAAAGTTTCTTTTCAGTTGCAAACTCCATTCCATACATATATATGGGGAGGTACAAGCTCCAACTCGGTTTTACAGTGAAAACTGCTTGAACTTCAAACCGGCACTAGGAAACAGACTGAGAAAGCAGAGTAAAAGTGTCTCCTACAACCCGTTCCCTTGGTGCTAGATGAACGAAAGTCTCTGTACATGTTCAGTTCTGAGAGATAAGTGTGTGTGAAAGCCGTCCTTCACCTAGCTTGTTGGGAACACAAAGTTTCTTTCCAGTTGCAAACTCCATTCCATAAATGTTTATGGGCAGGTTCTTGCTCCAACACGGTTTGACAGTGAAAACTGCAGGAACTTCAAACCGGCACTAGGAAAAAGACTGAGAAAGCAGAGACCAAGTTTCTCCTGCTACCCGTTCCCTTGGTGCTAGATGAACGAACGTCTCTCCACTTGCTCAGTTCTGAGAGATAACTGTGTGTGAAAGCCGTACTTCACCTAGCTTGTTGGGAACACAAAGTTTCTTTTCAGTTGCAAACACCGTTCCATAAATATTTATGTGGAGGTACAATCTCCAACACGGTTTTACAGTGAAAACTGCAGGAACTTCAAACCGGCACTAGGAAACAGACTGAGAAAGCAGAGTAAAAGTGTCTCCTGCAACCCGTTCCCTTGGTGCTAGATGAACGAACGTCTCTGTACATGCTCAGTTCTGAGAGATAAGTGTGTGTGAAAGCCGTCCTTCACCTAGCTTGTTGGGAACACAAAGTTTCTTTTCAGTTGCAAACTCCATTCCATACATATATATGGGGAGGTACAAGCTCCAACTCGGTTTTACAGTGAGAACTGCAGGAACTTCAAACCGGCACTAGGAAACAGACTGAGAAAGCAGAGAAAAAGTGTCTCCTGTATCCCGTTCCCTTGGTCCTAGATGAACGAACGTCTCTCCACTTGCTCAGTTCTGAGGGATAATTGTGTGTGAAAGCCGTACTTCACTTAGCTTGTTTGGAACACAAAGTTTCTTTTCAGTTGCAAACTCCATTCCATACATATATATAGGGAGGTACAAGCTCCAACTCGGTTTTACAGTGAAAACTGCTTGAACTTCAAACTGGCACTAGGAAACAGACTGAGAAAGCAGAGTAAAAGTGTCTCCTACAACCCGTTCCCTTGGTGCTAGATGAACGAAAGTCTCTGTACATGCTCAGTTCTGAGAGATAAGTGTGTGTGAAAGCCGTCCTTCACCTAGCTTGTTGGGAACACAAAGTCTCTTTCCAGTTGCAAACTCCATTCCATAAATGTTTATGGGCAGGTTCTTGCTCCAACTCGGTTTGACAGTGAAAACTGCAGGAACTTCAAACCGGCACTAGGAAAAAGACTGAGAAAGCAGAGACAAAGTGTCTCCTGCTACCCGTTCCCTTGGTGCTAGATGAACGAACGTCTCTCCACTTGCTCAGTTCTGAGAGATAAGTGTGTGTGAAAGCCGTCCTTCACCTAGCTTGTTGGGAACACAAAGCTTCTTTTCTGTTGCAAACTCCATTCCATACATATATATGGGGATGTACAAGCTCCAACTCGGTTTTACAGTGAAAACTGCTTGAACTTCAAACCGGCACTAGGAAACAGACTGAGAAAGCAGAGTAAAAGTGTCTCCTGCAACCCGTTCCCTTGGTGCTAGACGAACGAACGTCTCTGTACATGCTCAGTTCTGAGAGATATGTGTGTGTGAAAGCCGTCCTTCAACTAGCTTGTTGGGAACACAAAGTTTCTTTTCAGTTGCAAACTCCAATCCATGCATATATATGGGGAGGTACTAGCTCCAACTCGGTTTGACAGTGAAAACTGCAGGAACTTCAAACCGGCACTAGGGAACAGACTGAGAAACCAGAGTAAATTTTTTCCTGCAACTCGTTCCTTTGGTGCTAGATGAACGAACGTCTCTCCACTTGCTCAGTTCTGAAAGATAAGTGTGTGTGAAAGCCGTCCTTCACCTAGCTAGTTGGGAACACAAAGTTTCTTTTCAGTTGCAAACTCCATTCCATACATATATATGGGGAGGTACAAGCTCCAACTCGGTTTTACAGTGAAAACTGCAGGAACTTCAAAACGGCACTAGGAAACAGACTGAGAAAGCAGAGTAAAAGTGTCTCCTGCAAACCGTTCCCTTGGTGCTAGATGAACGAACGTCTCTGTACATGCTCAGTTCTGAGAGATAAAAGTGTGTGAAAGCCGTCCTTCACCTAGCTTGTTGGGAACACAAAGTTTCTTTTCAGTTGCAAACTCCATTCCATACATATATATGGGGAGGTACAAGCTCCAACTCGGTTTTACAGTGAAAACTGCAGGAACTTCAAACAGGCACTAGGAAACAGACTGAGAAAGCAGAGAAAAAGTGTCTCCTGCAACCCGTTCACTTGGTGCTAGATGAACGAACGTCTCTCCACTTGCTCAGTTCTGAGAGATAAGTGTGTGTGAAAGCCGTCCTTCACCTAGCTTGTTGGGAACACAAAGTTTCTTTCCAGTTGCAAACTCCATTTCATAAATATTTATGGGCAGGTTCTTGCTCCAACTCGGTTTTACAGTGATAACTGCAGGAACTTCAAACCGGCACTAGGAAACAGTCTGAGAAAGCAGAGAAATAGTGTATCCTGCAACCCGTTCCCTTGCTGCTAGATGAACGAACGTCTCTCCACTTGCTCAGTTCTGAGGGATAATTGTGTGTGAAAGCCGTACTTCACTTAGCTTGTTTGGAAAACAAAGTTTCTTTTCAGTTGCAAACTCCATTCCATACATATATATGGGGAGGTACAAGCTCCAACTCGGTTTTACAGTGAAAACTGCTTGAACTTCAAACCGGCACTAGGAAACAGACTGAGAAAGCAGAGTAAAAGTGTCTCCTACAACCCGTTCCCTTGGTGCTAGATGAACGAAAGTCTCTGTACATGTTCAGTTCTGAGAGATAAGTGTGTGTGAAAGCCGTCCTTCACCTAGCTTGTTGGGAACACAAAGTTTCTTTCCAGTTGCAAACTCCATTCCATAAATGTTTATGGGCAGGTTCTTGCTCCAACACGGTTTGACAGTGAAAACTGCAGGAACTTCAAACCGGCACTAGGAAAAAGACTGAGAAAGCAGAGACCAAGTTTCTCCTGCTACCCGTTCCCTTGGTGCTAGATGAACGAACGTCTCTCCACTTGCTCAGTTCTGAGAGATAACTGTGTGTGAAAGCCGTACTTCACCTAGCTTGTTGGGAACACAAAGTTTCTTTTCAGTTGCAAACACCGTTCCATAAATATTTATGTGGAGGTACAATCTCCAACACGGTTTTACAGTGAAAACTGCAGGAACTTCAAACCGGCACTAGGAAACAGACTGAGAAAGCAGAGTAAAAGTGTCTCCTGCAACCCGTTCCCTTGGTGCTAGATGAACGAACGTCTCTGTACATGCTCAGTTCTGAGAGATAAGTGTGTGTGAAAGCCGTCCTTCACCTAGCTTGTTGGGAACACAAAGTTTCTTTTCAGTTGCAAACTCCATTCCATACATATATATGGGGAGGTACAAGCTACAACTCGGTTTTACAGTGAGAACTGCAGGAACTTCAAACCGGCACTAGGAAACAGACTGAGAAAGCAGAGAAAAAGTGTCTCCTGTATCCCGTTCCCTTGGTCCTAGATGAACGAACGTCTCTCCACTTGCTCAGTTCTGAGGGATAATTGTGTGTGAAAGCCGTACTTCACTTAGCTTGTTTGGAACACAAAGTTTCTTTTCAGTTGCAAACTCCATTCCATACATATATATAGGGAGGTACAAGCTCCAACTCGGTTTTACAGTGAAAACTGCTTGAACTTCAAACCGGCACTAGGAAACAGACTGAGAAAGCAGAGTAAAAGTGTCTCCTACAACCCGTTCCCTTGGTGCTAGATGAACGAAAGTCTCTGTACATGCTCAGTTCTGAGAGATAAGTGTGTGTGAAAGCCGTCCTTCACCTAGCTTGTTGGGAACACAAAGTCTCTTTCCAGTTGCAAACTCCATTCCATAAATGTTTATGGGCAGGTTCTTGCTCCAACTCGGTTTGACAGTGAAAACTGCAGGAACTTCAAACCGGCACTAGGAAAAAGACTGAGAAAGCAGAGACAAAGTGTCTCCTGCTACCCGTTCCCTTGGTGCTAGATGAACGAACGTCTCTCCACTTGCTCAGTTCTGAGAGATAAGTGTGTGTGAAAGCCGTCCTTCACCTAGCTTGTTGGGAACACAAAGCTTCTTTTCTGTTGCAAACTCCATTCCATACATATATATGGGGAGGTACCAGCTCCAACTCGGTTTTACAGTGATAACTGCAGGAACTTCAAACCGGCACTAGGAAACAGTCTGAGAAAGCAGAGAAATAGTGTATCCTGCAACCCGTTCCCTTGCTGCTAGATGAACGAACGTCTCTCCACTTGCTCAGTTCTGAGGGATAATTGTGTGTGAAAGCCGTACTTCACTTAGCTTGTTTGGAAAACAAGGTTTCTTTTCAGTTGCAAACTCCATTCCATACATATATATAGGGAGGTACAAGCTCCAACTCGGTTTTACAGTGAAAACTGCTTGAACTTCAAACCGGCACTAGGAAACAGACTGAGAAAGCAGAGTAAAAGTGTCTCCTACAACCCGTTCCCTTGGTGCTAGATGAACGAAAGTCTCTGTACATGTTCAGTTCTGAGAGATAAGTGTGTGTGAAAGCCGTCCTTCACCTAGCTTGTTGGGAACACAAAGTTTCTTTCCAGTTGCAAACTCCATTCCATAAATATTTATGGGCAGGTTCTTGCTCCAACTCGGTTTGTCAGTGAAAACTGCAGGAACTTCAAACCGGCACTAGGAAAAAGACTGAGAAAGCAGAGACAAAGTTTCTCCTGCTACCCGTTCCCTTGGTGCTAGATGAACGAACGTCTCTCCACTTGCTCAGTTCTGAGAGATAACTGTGTGTGAAAGCCGTACTTCACCTAGCTTGTTGGGAACACAAAGTTTCTTTTCAGTTGCAAACACCGTTCCATAAATATTTATGTGGAGGTACAATCTCCAACACGGTTTTACAGTGAAAACTGCAGGAACTTCAAACCGGCACTAGGAAACAGACTGAGAAAGCAGAGAAAAAGTGTCTCTAGCAAACTGTTCCCTTGGTGCTAGATGAACGAAAGTCTCTCCACTTCCTCATTTCTGAGAGATACTTGTGTGTGAAAGCCGTCCTTCAGCTAGCTTGTTTTGAACACAAAGTTTCTTTTCAGTTGCAAACTCCATTCCATACATATATATGGGGATGTACAAGCTCCAACTCGGTTTTACAGTGAAAACTGCTTGAACTTCAAACCGGCACTAGGAAACAGACTGAGAAAGCAGAGTAAAAGTGTCTCCTGCAACCCGTTCCCTTGGTGCTAGACGAACGAACGTCTCTGTACATGCTCAGTTCTGAGAGATATGTGTGTGTGAAAGCCGTCCTTCACCTAGCTTGTTGGGAACACAAAGTTTCTTTTCAGTTGCAAACTCCAATCCATGCATATATATGGGGAGGTACTAGCTCCAACTCGGTTTGACAGTGAAAACTGCAGGAACTTCAAACCGGCACTAGGAAACAGACTGAGAAACCAGAGTAAATTTTCTCCTGCAACTCGTTCCTTTGGTGCTAGATGAACGAACGTCTCTCCACTTGCTCAGTTCTGAAAGATAAGTGTGTGTGAAAGCCGTACTTCACCTAGCTTGTTGGGAACACAAAGTTTCTTTTCAGTTGCAAACTCCATTCCATACATATATATGGGGAGGTACAAGCTCCAACTCGGTTTTACAGTGAAAACTGCAGGAACTTCAAAACGGCACTAGGAAACAGACTGAGAAAGCAGAGTAAAAGTGTCTCCTGCAAACCGTTCCCTTGGTGCTAGATGAACGAACGTCTCTGTACATGCTCAGTTCTGAGAGATAAAAGTGTGTGAAAGCCGTCCTTCACCTAGCTTGTTGGGAACACAAAGTTTCTTTTCAGTTGCAAACTCCATTCCATACATATATATGGGGAGGTACAAGCTCCAACTCGGTTTTACAGTGAAAACTGCAGGAACTTCAAACCGGCACTAGGAAACAGACTGAGAAAGCAGAGAAAAAGTGTCTCCTGCAACCCGTTCACTTGGTGCTAGATGAACGAACGTCTCTCCACTTGCTCAGTTCAGAGAGATAAGTGTGTGTGAAAGCCGTCCTTCACCTAGCTTGTTGGGAACACAAAGTTTCTTTTCAGTTGCAAACTCCATTCCATACATATATATGGGGATGTACAAGCTCCAACTCGGTTTTACAGTGAAAACTGCTTGAACTTCAAACCGGCACTAGGAAACAGACTGAGAAAGCAGAGAAAAAGTGTCTCCTGCAACCCGTTCCCTTGCTGTTAGATGAACGAACGTCTCTCCACTTGCTCAGTACTGAGAGATAAGTGTGTGTGAAAGCCGTCTTCACCTAGCTTGTTGGGAACACAAAGTTTCTTTGCAGTTGCAAACTCCATTCCATACATATATATGGGGATGTACATGCTCCAACTCGGTTTTACAGTGAAAACTGCTTGAACTTCAAACCGGCACTAGGAAACAGACTGAGAAAGCAGAGTAAAAGTGTCTCCTGCAACCCGTTCCCTTGGTGCTAGACGAACGAACGTCTCTGTACATGCTCAGTTCTGAGAGATATGTGTGTGTGAAAGCCGTCCTTCAACTAGCTTGTTGGGAACACAAAGTTTCTTTTCAGTTGCAAACTCCAATCCGTGCATATATATGGGGAGGTACTAGCTCCAACTCAGTTTGACAGTGAAAACTGCAGGAACTTCAAACCGGCACTAGGAAACAGACTGAGAAACCAGAGTAAATTTTCTCCTGCAACTCGTTCCTTTGGTGCTAGATGAACGAACGTCTCTCCACTTGCTCAGTTCTGAAAGATAAGTGTGTGTGAAAGCCGTACTTCACCTAGCTTGTTGGGAACACAAAGTTTCTTTTCAGTTGCAAACTCCATTCCATACATATATATGGGGAGGTACAAGCTCCAACTCGGTTTTACAGTGAAAACTGCAGGAACTTCAAAACGGCACTAGGAAACAGACTGAGAAAGCAGAGTAAAAGTGTCTCCTGCAAACCGTTCCCTTGGTGCTAGATGAACGAACGTCTCTGTACATGCTCAGTTCTGAGAGTAAAAGTGTGTGAAAGCCGTCCTTCACCTAGCTTGTTGGGAACACAAAGTTTCTTTTCAGTTGCAAACTCCATTCCATACATATATATGGGGAGGTACAAGCTCCAACTCGGTTTTACAGTGAAAACTGCAGGAACTTCAAACCGGCACTAGGAAACAGACTGAGAAAGCAGAGAAAAAGTGTCTCCTGCAACCCGTTCACTTGGTGCTAGATGAACGAACGTCTCTCCACTTGCTCAGTTCAGAGAGATAAGTGTGTGTGAAAGCCGTCCTTCACCTAGCTTGTTGGGAACACAAAGTTTCTTTTCAGTTGCAAACTCCATTCCATACATATATATGGGGATGTACAAGCTCCAACTCGGTTTTACAGTGAAAACTGCAGGAACTTCAAACCGGCACTAGGAAACAGACTGAGAAAGCAGAGAAAAAGTGTCTCCTGCAACCCGTTCCCTTGCTGTTAGATGAACGAACGTCTCTCCACTTGCTCAGTACTGAGAGATAAGTGTGTGTGAAAGCCGTCTTCTCCTAGCTTGTTGGGAACACAAAGTTTCTTTGCAGTTGCAAACTCCATTCCATACATATATATGGGGAGGTACTAGCTCCAACTCGGTTTTACAGTGAAAACTGAAGGAACATCAAACCGGCACAAGGAAACAGACTGAGAAAGCAGAGTAAAAGTGTCTCCTGCAACCCGTTCCCTTGGTGCTAGATGAACGAACGTCTCTGTACATGCTCAGTTCTGAGAGATAAGTGTGTGTGAAAGCCGTCCTTCACCTAGCTTGTTGGGAACACAAAGTTTCTTTTCAGTTGCAAACTCCATTCCATACATATATATGGGGAGGTACAAGCTCCAACTCGGTTTTACAGTGAGAACTGCAGGAACTTCAAACCGGCACTAGGAAACAGACTGAGAAAGCAGAGAAAAAGTGTCTCCTGTATCCCGTTCCCTTGGTCCTAGATGAACGAACGTCTCTCCACTTGCTCAGTTCTGAGGGATAATTGTGTGTGAAAGCCGTACTTCACTTAGCTTGTTTGGAACACAAAGTTTCTTTTCAGTTGCAAACTCCATTCCATACATATATATAGGGAGGTACAAGCTCCAACTCGGTTTTACAGTGAAAACTGCTTGAACTTCAAACCGGCACTAGGAAACAGACTGAGAAAGCAGAGTAAAAGTGTCTCCTACAACCCGTTCCCTTGGTGCTAGATGAACGAAAGTCTCTGTACATGCTCAGTTCTGAGAGATAAGTGTGTGTGAAAGCCGTCCTTCACCTAGCTTGTTGGGAACACAAAGTCTCTTTCCAGTTGCAAACTCCATTCCATAAATGTTTATGGGCAGGTTCTTGCTCCAACTCGGTTTGACAGTGAAAACTGCAGGAACTTCAAACCGGCACTAGGAAAAAGACTGAGAAAGCAGAGACAAAGTGTCTCCTGCTACCCGTTCCCTTGGTGCTAGATGAACGAACGTCTCTCCACTTGCTCAGTTGTGAGAGATAAGTGTGTGTGAAAGCCGTCCTTCACCTAGCTTGTTGGGAACACAAAGCTTCTTTTCTGTTGCAAACTCCATTCCATACATATATATGGGGAGGTACCAGCTCCAACTCGGTTTTACAGTGATAACTGCAGGAACTTCAAACCGGCACTAGGAAACAGTCTGAGAAAGCAGAGAAATAGTGTATCCTGCAACCCGTTCCCTTGCTGCTAGATGAACGAACGTCTATCCACTTGCTCAGTTCTGAGAGATAACTGTGTGTGAAAGCCGTACTTCACCTAGCTTGTTGGGAACACAAAGTTTCTTTTCAGTTGCAAACACCGTTCCATAAATATATATGTGGAGGTACAGTCTCCAACACGGTTTTACAGTGAAAACTGCAGGAACTTCAAACCGGCACTAGGAAACAGACTGAGAAAGCAGAGAAAAAGTGTCTCTAGCAAACTGTTCCCTTGGTGCTAGATGAACGAAAGTCACTCCACTTCCTCATTTCTGAGAGATAAGTGTGTGTGAAAGCCGTCCTTCACCTAGCTTGTTTGGAACACAAAGTTTCTTTTCAGTTGAAAACTCCATTCCATACATATATATGGGGATGTACAAGCTCCAACTCGGTTTTACAGTGAAAACTGCTTGAACTTCAAACCGGCACTAGGAAACAGACTGAGAAAGCAGAGAAAAAGTGTCTCCTGCAACCCGTTCACTTTGTGCTAGATGAACGAACGTCTCTCCACTTGCTCAGTTCAGAGAGATAAGTGTGTGTGAAAGCCGTCCTTCACCTAGCTTGTTGGGAACACAAAGTTTCTTTTCAGTTGCAAACTCCATTCCATACATATATATGGGGATGTACAAGCTCCAACTCGGTTTTACAGTGAAAACTGCTTGAACTTCAAACCGGCACTAGGAAACAGACTGAGAAAGCAGAGTAAAAGTGTCTCCTGCAACCCGTTCCCTTGGTGCTAGATGAACGAACGTCTCTGTACATGCTCAGTTCTGAGAGATAAGTGTGTGTGAAAGCCGTCCTTCACCTAGCTTGTTGGGAACACAAAGTTTCTTTTCAGTTGCAAACTCCATTCCATACATATATATGGGGAGGTACAAGCTCCAACTCGGTTTTACAGTGAAAACTGAAGGAACATCAAACCGGCACAAGGAAACAGACTGAGAAAGCAGAGTAAAAGTGTCTCCTGCAACCCGTTCCCTTGGTGCTAGATGAACGAACGTCTCTGTACATGCTCAGTTCTGAGAGATAAGTGTGTGTGAAAGCCGTCCTTCACCTAGCTTGTTGGGAACACAAAGTTTCTTTTCAGTTGCAAACTCCATTCCATACATATATATGGGGAGGTACAAGCTCCAACTCGGTTTTACAGTGAGAACTGCAGGAACTTCAAACCGGCACTAGGAAACAGACTGAGAAAGCAGAGAAAAAGTGTCTCCTGTATCCCGTTCCCTTGGTGCTAGATGAACGAACGTCTCTCCACTTGCTCAGTTCTGAGGGATAATTGTGTGTGAAAGCGGTACTTCACTTAGCTTGTTTGGAACACAAAGTTTCTTTTCAGTTGCAAACTCCATTCCATACATATATATAGGGAGGTACAAGCTCCAACTCGGTTTTACAGTGAAAACTGCTTGAACTTCAAACCGGCACTAGGAAACAGACTGAGAAAGCAGAGTAAAAGTGTCTCCTACAACCCGTTCCCTTGGTGCTAGATGAACGAAAGTCTCTGTACATGCTCAGTTCTGAGAGATAAGTGTGTGTGAAAGCCGTCCTTCACCTAGCTTGTTGGGAACACAAAGTCTCTTTCCAGTTGCAAACTCCATTCCATAAATGTTTATGGGCAGGTTCTTGCTCCAACTCGGTTTGACAGTGAAAACTGCAGGAACTTCAAACCGGCACTAGGAAAAAGACTGAGAAAGCAGAGACAAAGTGTCTCCTGCTACCCGTTCCCTTGGTGCTAGATGAACGAACGTCTCTCCACTTGCTCAGTTCTGAGAGATAAGTGTGTGTGAAAGCCGTCCTTCACCTAGCTTGTTGGGAACACAAAGCTTCTTTTCTGTTGCAAACTCCATTCCATACATATATATGGGGAGGTACCAGCTCCAACTCGGTTTTACAGTGATAACTGCAGGAACTTCAAACCGGCACTAGGAAACAGTCTGAGAAAGCAGAGAAATAGTGTATCCTGCAACCCGTTCCCTTGCTGCTAGATGAACGAACGTCTATCCACTTGCTCAGTTCTGAGAGATAACTGTGTGTGAAAGCCGTACTTCACCTAGCTTGTTGGGAACACAAAGTTTCTTTTCAGTTGCAAACACCGTTCCATAAATATATATGTGGAGGTACAGTCTCCAACAGGGTTTTACAGTGAAAACTGCAGGAACTTCAAACCGGCACTAGGAAACAGACTGAGAAAGCAGAGAAAAAGTGTCTCTAGCAAACTGTTCCCTTGGTGCTAGATGAACGAAAGTCTCTCCACTTCCTCATTTCTGAGAGATAAGTGTGTGTGAAAGCCGTCCTTCACCTAGCTTGTTTGGAACACAAAGTTTCTTTTCAGTTGCAAACTCCATTCCATACATATATATGGGGATGTACAAGCTCCAACTCGGTTTTACAGTGAAAACTGCTTGAACTTCAAACCGGCACTAGGAAACAGACTGAGAAAGCAGAGTAAAAGTGTCTCCTTCAACCCGTTCCCTTGGTGCTAGATGAACGAACGTCTCTGTACATGCTCAGTTCTGAGAGATAAGTGTGTGTGAAAGCCGTCCTTCACCTAGCTTGTTGGGAACACAAAGTTTCTTTTCTGTTGCAAACTCCATTCCATACATATATATGGGGAGGTACTAGCTCCAACTCGGTTTTACAGTGAAAACTGCTGGAACTTCAAACCGGCACTAGGAAACAGACTGAGAAAGCAGAGAAAAAGTGTCTCTAGCAAACTGTTCACTTGGTGCTAGATGAACGAACGTCTCTCCACTTGCTCAGTTCAGAGAGATAAGTGTGTGTGAAAGCCGTCCTTCACCTAGCTTCTTGGGAACACAAAGTTTCTTTTCAGTTGCAAACTCCATTCCATAAATGTTTATGGGCAGGATCTTGCTCCAACTCGGTTTGACAGTGAAAACTGCAGGAACTTCAAACCGGCACTAGGAAAAAGACTGAGAAAGCAGAGACAAAGTGTCTCCTGCTACCCGTTCCCTTGGTGCTAGATGAACGAACATCTCTCCACTTGCTCAGTTCTGAGAGATAAGTGTGTGTGAAAGCCGTCCTTCACCTAGCTTGTTGGGAACATAAAGTTTCTTTTCTGTTGCAAACTCCATTCCATACATATATATGGGGAGGTACTAGCTCCAACTCGGTTTTACAGTGAAAACTGCTGGAACTTCAAACCGGCACTAGGAAACAGTCTGAGAAAGCAGAGAAATAGTGTCTCCTGCAACCCGTTCCCTTGCTGCTAGATGAACGAACGTCTCTCCACTTGCTCAGTTCTGAGAGATAATTGTGTGTGAAAGCCGTACTTCACCTAGCTTGTTGGGAACACAAAGTTTCTTTTCAGTTGCAAACACCGTTCCATAAATATATATGTGGAGGTACAATCTCCAACACGGTTTTACAGTGAAAACTGCAGGAACTTCAAACCGGCACTAGGAAACAGACTGAGAAAGCAGAGAAAAAGTGTCTCTAGCAAACTGTTCCCTTGGTGCTAGATGAACGAAAGTCTCTCCACTTCCTCATTTCTGAGAGATAAGTGTGTGTGAAAGCCGTCCTTCACCTAGCTTGTTGGGAACACAAAGTTTCTTTTCAGTTGCAAACTCCATTCCATACATATATATGGGGATGTACAAGCTCCAACTCGGTTTTACAGTGAAAACTGCTTGAACTTCAAACCGGCACTAGGAAACAGACTGAGAAAGCAGAGTAAAAGTGTCTCCTACAACCCGTTCCCTTGGTGCTAGATGAACGAACGTCTCTGTACATGCTCAGTTCTGAGAGATAAGTGTGTGTGAAAGCCGTCCTTCACCTAGCTTGTTGGGAACACAAAGTTTCTTTTCTGTTGCAAACTCCATTCCATACATATATATGGGGAGGTACTAGCTCCAACTCGGTTTTACAGTGAAAACTGCTGGAACTTCAAACCGGCACTAGGAAACAGACTGAGAAAGCAGAGAAAAAGTGTCTCCTGCAACCCGTTCCCTTGGTGCTAGATGAACGAACGTCTCTCCACTTGCTCAGTTCTGAGAGATATGTGTGTGTGAAAGCTGTCTTCACCATGCTTGTTGGGAACACAAAGTTACTTTTCAGTTGCAAACTCCATTCCATACATATATATGGGGATGTACAAGCTCCAACTCGGTTTTACAGTGAAAACTGCTTGAACTTCAAACCGGCACTAGGAAACAGACTGAGAAAGCAGAGAAAAAGTGTCTCCGGCAAACCGTTCCCTTGGTGCTAGATGAACGAACGTCTCGCCACTTGCTCAGTTCTGAGAGATAAGTGTGTGTGAAAGCCGTTCTTCACCTAGCTTGTTGGGAACACAAAGTTTCTTTTCAGTTGCAAACTCCATTCCATACATATATATGGGGAGGTACCATCTCCAACTCTGTTTTACAGTGAAAACTGCAGGAACTTCAAACCGGCACTACGAAACAGACTGAGAAACAGAGAAATAGTGTCTCCTGCAACCCGTTCCCTTGGTGCTAGATGAACGAACGTCTCTCCACTTGCTCAGTTCTGAGAGATAAGTGTGTGTGAAAGCCGTTCTTCACCTAGCTTGTTGGAAACACAAAGTTTCTTTTCAGTTGCAAACTCCATTCCATACATATATATGGGGAGGTACTATCTCCAACTCTGTTTTACAGTGAAAACTGCTGGAACTTCAAACCGGCACTAGGAAACAGACAGAGAAAGCAGAGAAAAAGTGTCTCATGCAACCCGTTCCCTTGGTGCTAGATGAACGAACGTCTCTGTACATGCTCAGTTCTGAGAAATAAGTGTGTGTGAAAGCCGTCCTTCACCTAGCTTGTTGGGAACACAAAGTTTCTTTTCAGTTGAAAACTCCATTCCATACATATATATGGAGAGGTACAAGCTCCAACTCGGTTTTACAGTGATAACTGCAGGAAATTCAAACCGGCACTAGGAAACACACTGAGAAACCAGAGTAAAGTTTCTCCTGCAACTCGTTCCTTTAGTGCTAGATGAACAAACGTCTCTGTACATGCTCATTTCTGAGAGATATGTGTGTGTGAAAGCCGTCCTTCAATTAGCTTGTTGGGAACACAAAGTTTCTTTTCAGTAGCAAATTCCATTCCATGCATATATATGGGGAGGTACAAGCTCCAACTCGGTTTTAGAGTGAACTGCAGGAACTTCAAACCGGCACTAGGAAACAGACTGAGAAAGCAGAGTAAAAGTGTCTCCTGCAACTCTTTTCCTTGGTGCTAGACGAACGAACGTCTCTGTACATGCTCAGTTCTGAGAGATAATTGTGTGTGAAAGCCGTCCTTCAACTAGCTTGTTGGGAACACAAAGTTTCTTTTCAGTTGCAAACTCCAATCCATGCATATATATGGGGAGGTACTAGCTCCAACTCGGTTTGACAGTGAAAACTGCAGGAACTTCAAACCGGCACTAGGAAACAGACTGAGAAACCAAAGTAAATTTTCTCCTGCAACTCGTTCCCTTAGTGCTAGATGAACGAACGTCTCTCCACTTGCTCAGTTCTCAAAGATAAGTGTGTGTGAAAGCCGTACTTCACCTAGCTTGTTGTGAACACAAAGTTTCTTTTCAGTTGGAAACACCGTTCCATACATATATATGGGGAGGTACAAGCTCCAACTCGGATTTACAGTGAAAACTGCAGGAACTTCAAAACGGCACTAGGAGACAGACTGAGAAAGCAGAGTAAAAGTGTCTCCTGCAACCCGTTCCCTTGGTGCTAGATGAACGAACGTCTCTGTACATGCTCAGTTCTGAGAGATAAATGTGTGTGAAAGCCGTCCTTCACCTAGCTTGTTGGGAACACAAAGTTTCTTTTCAGTTGCAAACACCGTTTCATACATATATATGGGGAGGTATAAGCTCCAACTTGGTTTTACAGTGAAAACTGCAGGAACTTCAAACCGGCACTAGAAAACAGACTGAGAAAGCAGAGAATAAGTGTCTCCTGCAAACCGTTCCCTTGGTGCTAGATGAACGAACGTCTCGCCACTTGCTCAGTTTGAGAGATAAGTGTGTGTGAAAGCCGTCCTTCACCTAGCTTGTTGGGAACACAAGGTTTCTTTTCAGTTGCAAACTCCATTCCATACATATATATGGGGAGGTACTATCTCCAACTCTGTTTTACAGTGAAAACTGCTGGAACTTCAAACCGGCACTAGGAAACAGACAGAGAAAGCAGAGAAAAATTGTCTCATGCAACCCGTTCCCTTGGTGCTAGATGAACGAACGTCTCTGTACATGCTCAGTTCTGAGAAATAAGTGTGTGTGAAAGCCGTCCTTCACCTAGCTTGTTGGGAACACAAAGTTTCTTTTCAGTTGAAAACTCCATTCCATACATATATATGGAGAGGTACAAGCTCCAACTCGGTTTTACAGTGATAACTGCAGGAAATTCAAACCGGCACTAGGAAACACACTGAGAAACCAGAGTAAAGTTTCTCCTGCAACTCGTTCCTTTAGTGCTAGATGAACAAACGTCTCTGTACATGCTCATTTCTGAGAGATATGTGTGTGTGAAAGCCGTCCTTCAATTAGCTTGTTGGGAACACAAAGTTTCTTTTCAGTAGCAAATTCCATTCCATGCATATATATGGGGAGGTACAAGCTCCAAATCGGTTTTAGAGTGAACTGCAGGAACTTCAAACCGGCACTAGGAAACAGACTGAGAAAGCAGAGAAAAAGTGTCTCCTGCAACCAGTTCCCTTGGTGCTAGATGAACGAACGTCTCTGTACATGCTCATTTCTGATAGATAAGTGTGTGTGAAAGCCGTCCTTCACCTAGCTTGTTGGGAACACAAAGTATCTTTTCAGTTGCAAACACCGTTCCATACATATATATGGGGAGGTACAAGCTCCAAATCGGTTTTACAGTGAAAACTGCAGGAACTTCAAAACGGCACTAGGAAACAGACTGAGAAAGCAGAGAAAAAGTGTCTCCTGCAAACCGTTCCCTAGGTGCTAGATGAACGAACGTCTCTCCACTTGCTCAGTTCTGAGAGATATTTGTGTGTGTAAGCCGTCCTTCACCAACTTGTTGGGAACACAAAGTTTCTTTTCAGTTGCTAACACCGTTCCATACATATATATGGGGAGGTACAAGCTCCAACTCGGTTTTACAGTGAAAACTGCAGGAACTTCAAACCGGCACTAGGAAACAGACTGAGAAAGCAGAGAAAAAGTGTCTCCTGCAAACCGTTCCCTTGGTGCTAGATGAACGAACGTCTCTGTACATGCTCAGTTCTGAGAGATAAGTGTGTGTGAAAGCCGTCCTTCACCTAGCTTCTTGGGAACACAAAGTTTCTTTTCAGTTTCAAACTCCAATCCATGCATATATATATGTAGGTACTAGCTCCAACTCGGTTTGACAGTGAAAACTGCAGGAACTTCAAACCGGCACTAAGAAACAGACTGAGAAACCAAAGTAAATTTTCTCCTGCAACTCGTTCCCTTAGTGCTAGATGAACGAACGTCTCTCCACTTGCTCAGTTCTCAAAGATAAGTGTGTGTGAAAGCCGTACTTCACCTAGCTTGTTGGGAACACAAAGTTTCTTTTCAGTTGGAAACACCGTTCCATACATATATATGGGGAGGTACAAGCTCCAACTCGGATTTACAGTGAAAACTGCAGGAACTTCAAAACGGCACTAGGAAACAGACTGAGAAAGCAGAGTAAAAGTGTCTCCAGCAACCCGTTCCCTTGGTGCTAGATGAACGAACGTCTCTGTACATGCTCAGTTCTGAGAGATAAATGTGTGTGAAAGCCGTCCTTCACCTAGCTTGTTGGGAACACAAAGTTTCTTTTCAGTTGCAAACACCGTTCCATACATATATATGGGGAGGTATAAGCTCCAACTTGGTTTTACAGTGAAAACTGCAGGAACTTCAAACCGGCACTAGAAAACAGACTGAGAAAGCAGAGAATAAGTGTCTCCTGCAAACCGTTCCCTTGGTGCTAGATGAACGAACGTCTCGCCACTTGCTCAGTTTGAGAGATAAGTGTGTGTGAAAGCCGTCCTTCACCTAGCTTGTTGGGAACACAAGGTTTCTTTTCAGTTGCAAACTCCATTCCATACATATATATGGGGAGGAACAAGCTCCAACTCGGTTTTACAGTGATAACTGCAGGAACATCAATCCGGCACTAGGAAACACACTGAGAACCCAGAGTAAAGTTTCTCCTGCAACTCGTTCCTTTGGTGCTAGATGAACAAACGTCTCTGTACATGCTCAGTTCTGAGAGATAAATGTGTGTGAAAGCCGTCCTTCACCTAGCTTGTTGGGAACACAAAGTTTCTTTTCAGTTGCAAACACCGTTCCATACATATATATGGGGAGGTATAAGCTCCAACTTGGTTTTACAGTGAAAACTGCAGGAACTTCAAACCGGCACTAGAAAACAGACTGAGAAAGCAGAGAATAAGTGTCTCCTGCAAACCGTTCCCTTGGTGCTAGATGAACGAACGTCTCGCCACTTGCTCAGTTTGAGAGATAAGTGTGTGTGAAAGCCGTCCTTCACCTAGCTTGTTGGGAACACAAGGTTTCTTTTCAGTTGCAAACTCCATTCCATACATATATATGGGGAGGTACTATCTCCAACTCTGTTTTACAGTGAAAACTGCTGGAACTTCAAACCGGCACTAGGAAACAGACAGAGAAAGCAGAGAAAAAGTGTCTCATGCAACCCGTTCCCTTGGTGCTAGATG
Source organism: Camelus dromedarius (assembly GCF_036321535.1). Taxonomy (NCBI): domain Eukaryota; kingdom Metazoa; phylum Chordata; class Mammalia; order Artiodactyla; family Camelidae; genus Camelus; species Camelus dromedarius. Next base: position 32,925,783 of record NC_087458.1, on the reverse strand, counting down.
AACGAACGTCTCTGTACATGCTCAGTTCTGAGAAATAAGTGTGTGTGAAAGCCGTCCTTCACCTAGCTTGTTGGGAACACAAAGTTTCTTTTCAGTTGATAACTCCATTCCATACATATATATGGAGAGGTACAAGCTCCAACTCGGTTTTACAGTGATAACTGCAGGAAATTCAAACCGGCACTAGGAAACACACTGAGAAACCAGAGTAAAGTTTCTCCTGCAACTCGTTCCTTTAGTGCTAGATGAACAAACGTCTCTGTACATGCTCATTTCTGAGAGATATGTGTGTGTGAAAGCCGTCCTTCAATTAGCTTGTTGGGAACACAAAGTTTCTTTTCAGTAGCAAATTCCATTCCATGCATCTATATGGGGAGGTACAAGCTCCAACTCGGTTTTAGAGTGAACTGCAGGAACTTCAAACCGGCACTAGGAAACAGACTGAGAAAGCAGAGAAAAAGTGTCTCCTGCAACCAGTTCCCTTGGTGCTAGATGAACGAACGTCTCTGTACATGCTCATTTCTAATAGATAAGTGTGTGTGAAAGCCGTCCTTCACCTAGCTTGTTGGGAACACAAAGTATCTTTTCAGTTGCAAACACCGTTCCATACATATATATGGGGAGGTACAAGCTCCAAATCGGTTTTACAGTGAAAACTGCAGGAACTTCAAAACGGCACTAGGAAACAGACTGAGAAAGCAGAGAAAAAGTGTCTCCTGCAAACCGTTCCCTAGGTGCTAGATGAACGAACGTCTCTCCACTTGCTCAGTTCTGAGAGATAATTGTGTGTGTAAGCCGTCCTTCACCAACTTGTTGGGAACACAAAGTTTCTTTTCAGTTGCTAACACCGTTCCATACATATATATGGGGAGGTACAAGCTCCAACTCGGTTTTACAGTGAAAACTGCAGGAACTTCAAACCGGCACTAGGAAACAGACTGAGAAAGCAGAGAAAAAGTGTCTCCTGCAAACCGTTCCCTTGGTGCTAGATGAACGAACGTCTCTGTACATGCTCAGTTCTGAGAGATAAGTGTGTGTGAAAGCCGTCCTTCACCTAGCTTCTTGGGAACACAAAGTTTCTTTTCAGTTTCAAACTCCAATCCATGCATATATATATGTAGGTAATAGCTCCAACTCGGTTTGACAGTGAAAACTGCAGGAACTTCAAACCGGCACTAGGAAACACACTGAGAAACCAGAGTAAAGTTTCTCCTGCAACTCGTTCCCTTGGTGCTAGATGAACGAACGTCTCTCCACTTGCTCAGTTCTCAAAGATAAGTGTGTGTGAAAGCCGTACTTCACCTAGCTTGTTGGGAACACAAAGTTTCTTTTCAGTTGCAAACACCGTTCCATACATATATATGGGGAGGTACAAGCTCCAACTCGATTTTACAGTGAGAACTGCAGGAACTTCAAACCGGCACTAGGAAACAGACTGAGAAAGCAGAGTAAAAGTGTCTCCTGCAACTCTTTTCCTTGGTGCTAGACGAACGAACGTCTCTGTACATGCTCAGTTCTGAGAGATAATTGTGTGTGAAAGCCGTCCTTCAACTAGCTTGTTGGGAACACAAAGTTTCTTTTCAGTTGCAAACTCCAATCCATGCATATATATGGGGAGGTACTAGCTCCAACTCGGTTTGACAGTGAAAACTGCAGGAACTTCAAACCGGCACTAGGAAACAGACTGAGAAACCAAAGTAAATTTTCTCCTGCAACTCGTTCCCTTAGTGCTAGATGAACGAACGTCTCTCCACTTGCTCAGTTCTCAAAGATAAGTGTGTGTGAAAGCCGTACTTCACCTAGCTTGTTGGGAACACAAAGTTTCTTTTCAGTTGGAAACACCGTTCCATACATATATATGGGGAAGTACAAGCTCCAACTCGGATTTACAGTGAAAACTGCAGGAACTTCAAAACGGCACTAGGAAACAGACTGAGAAAGCAGAGTAAAAGTGTCTCCTGCAACCCGTTCCCTTGGTGCTAGATGAACGAACGTCTCTGTACATGCTCAGTTCTGAGAGATAAATGTGTGTGAAAGCCGTCCTTCACCTAGCTTGTTGGGAACACAAAGTTTCTTTTCAGTTGCAAACACCGTTCCATACATATATATGGGGAGGTATAAGCTCCAACTTGGTTTTACAGTGAAAACTGCAGGAACTTCAAACCGGCACTAGAAAACAGACTGAGAAAGCAGAGAATAAGTGTCTCCTGCAAACCGTTCCCTTGGTGCTAGATGAACGAACGTCTCGCCACTTGCTCAGTTTGAGAGATAAGTGTGTGTGAAAGCCGTCCTTCACCTAGCTTGTTGGGAACACAAGGTTTCTTTTCAGTTGCAAACTCCATTCCATACATATATATGGGGAGGTACAAGCTCCAACTCGGTTTGACAGTGAAAACTGCAGGAACTTCAAACCGGCACTAGGAAACACACTGAGAAACCAGAGTAAAGTTTCTCCTGCAACTCGTTCCCTTGGTGCTAGATGAACGAACGTCTCTCCACTTGCTCAGTTCTCAAAGATAAGTGTGTGTGAAAGCCGTACTTCACCTAGCTTGTTGGGAACACAAAGTTTCTTTTCAGTTGCAAACACCGTTCCATACATATATATGGGGAGGTACAAGCTCCAACTCGATTTTACAGTGAGAACTGCAGGAACTTCAAACCGGCACTAGGAAACAGACTGAGAAAGCAGAGTAAAAGTGTCTCCTGCAACTCTTTTCCTTGGTGCTAGACGAACGAACGTCTCTGTACATGCTCAGTTCTGAGAGATAATTGTGTGTGAAAGCCGTCCTTCAACTAGCTTGTTGGGAACACAAAGTTTCTTTTCAGTTGCAAACTCCAATCCATGCATATATATGGGGAGGTACTAGCTCCAACTCGGTTTGACAGTGAAAACTGCAGGAACTTCAAACCGGCACTAGGAAACAGACTGAGAAACCAAAGTAAATTTTCTCCTGCAACTCGTTCCCTTAGTGCTAGATGAACGAACGTCTCTCCACTTGCTCAGTTCTCAAAGATAAGTGTGTGTGAAAGCCGTACTTCAACTAGCTTGTTGGGAACACAAAGTTTCTTTTCAGTTGGAAACACCGTTCCATACATATATATGGGGAAGTACAAGCTCCAACTCGGATTTACAGTGAAAACTGCAGGAACTTCAAAACGGCACTAGGAAACAGACTGAGAAAGCAGAGTAAAAGTGTCTCCTGCAACCCGTTCCCTTGGTGCTAGATGAACGAACGTCTCTGTACATGCTCAGTTCTGAGAGATAAATGTGTGTGAAAGCCGTCCTTCACCTAGCTTGTTGGGAACACAAAGTTTCTTTTCAGTTGCAAACACCGTTCCATACATATATATGGGGAGGTATAAGCTCCAACTTGGTTTTACAGTGAAAACTGCAGGAACTTCAAACCGGCACTAGAAAACAGACTGAGAAAGCAGAGAATAAGTGTCTCCTGCAAACCGTTCCCTTGGTGCTAGATGAACGAACGTCTCGCCACTTGCTCAGTTTGAGAGATAAGTGTGTGTGAAAGCCGTCCTTCACCTAGCTTGTTGGGAACACAAGGTTTCTTTTCAGTTGCAAACTCCATTCCATACATATATATGGGGAGGTACAAGCTCCAACTCGGTTTTACAGTGATAACTGCAGGAACTTCAATCCGGCACTAGGAAACACACTGAGAAACCAGAGTAAAGTTTCTCCTGCAACTCGTTCCTTTGGTGCTAGATGAACAAACGTCTCTGTACATGCTCATTTCTGAGAGATATGTGTGTGTGAAAGCCGTCCTTCAATTAGCTTGTTGGGAACACAAAGTTTCTTTTCAGTAGCAAATTCCATTCCTTGCATATATATGGGGAGGTACAAGCTCCAACTCAGCTTTACAGTGAAAACTGCAGGAACTTCAAACCGGCACTAGGAAACAGACTGAGAAAGCAGAGAAAAAGTGTCTCCTGCAACCCGTTCCCATGGTGCTAGATGAACGAACGTCTCTCCACTTGCTCAGTTCTGAGAGATAAGTGTGTGTGAAAGCCGTCCTTCACCTAGCTTGTTATGAACACAAAGTTTCTTTTCAGTTTCAAACTCCAATCCATGCATATATATGGTTAGGTACTAGCTCCAAGTCGGTTTGACAGTGAAAACTGGAGGAACTTCAAACCGGCACTAGGAAACAGACTGAGAAACCAGAGTAAAGTTTCTCCTGCAACTCGTTCCCTTGGTGCTAGATGAACGAACGTCTCTGTACATGCTCAGTTCTGAGAAATAAGTGTGTGTGAAAGCCGTCCTTCACCTAGCTTGTTGGGAACACAAAGTTTCTTTTCAGTTGATAACTCCATTCCATACATATATATGGAGAGGTACAAGCTCCAACTCGGTTTTACAGTGATAACTGCAGGAAATTCAAACCGGCACTAGGAAACACACTGAGAAACCAGAGTAAAGTTTCTCCTGCAACTCGTTCCTTTAGTGCTAGATGAACAAACGTCTCTGTACATGCTCATTTCTGAGAGATATGTGTGTGTGAAAGCCGTCCTTCAATTAGCTTGTTGGGAACACAAAGTTTCTTTTCAGTAGCAAATTCCATTCCATGCATATATATGGGGAGGTACAAGCTCCAACTCGGTTTTAGAGTGAACTGCAGGAACTTCAAACCGGCACTAGGAAACAGACTGAGAAAGCAGAGAAAAAGTGTCTCCTGCAACCAGTTCCCTTGGTGCTAGATGAACGAACGTCTCTGTACATGCTCATTTCTGATAGATAAGTGTGTGTGAAAGCCGTCCTTCACCTAGCTTGTTGGGAACACAAAGTATCTTTTCAGTTGCAAACACCGTTCCATACATATATATGGGGAGGTACAAGCTCCAAATCGGTTTTACAGTGAAAACTGCAGGAACTTCAAAACGGCACTAGGAAACAGACTGAGAAAGCAGAGAAAAAGTGTCTCCTGCAAACCGTTCCCTAGGTGCTAGATGAACGAACGTCTCTCCACTTGCTCAGTTCTGAGAGATAATTGTGTGTGTAAGCCGTCCTTCACCAACTTGTTGGGAACACAAAGTTTCTTTTCAGTTGCTAACACCGTTCCATACATATATATGGGGAGGTACAAGCTCCAACTCGGTTTTACAGTGAAAACTGCAGGAACTTCAAACCGGCACTAGGAAACAGACTGAGAAAGCAGAGAAAAAGGGTCTCCTGCAAACCGTTCCCTTGGTGCTAGATGAACGAACGTCTCTGTACATGCTCAGTTCTGAGAGATAAGTGTGTGTGAAAGCCGTCCTTCACCTAGCTTCTTGGGAACACAAAGTTTCTTTTCAGTTTCAAACTACAATCCATGCATATATATATGTAGGTAATAGCTCCAACTCGGTTTGAGAGTGAAAACTGCAGGAACTTCAAACCGGCACTAGGAAACACACTGAGAAACCAGAGTAAAGTTTCTCCTGCAACTCGTTCCCTTGGTGCTAGATGAACGAACGTCCCTCCACTTGCTCAGTTCTCAAAGATAAGTGTGTGTGAAAGCCGTACTTCACCTAGCTTGTTGGGAACACAAAGTTTCTTTTCAGTTGCAAACACCGTTCCATACATATATATGGGGAGGTACAAGCTCCAACTCGATTTTACAGTGAGAACTGCAGGAACTTCAAACCAGCACTAGGAAACAGACTGAGAAAGCAGAGTAAAAGTGTCTCCTGCAACTCTTTTCCTTGGTGCTAGACGAACGAACGTCTCTGTACATGCTCAGTTCTGAGAGATAATTGTGTGTGAAAGCCGTCCTTCAACTAGCTTGTTGGGAACACAAAGTTTCTTTTCAGTTGCAAACTCCAATCCATGCATATATATGGGGAGGTACTAGCTCCAACTCGGTTTGACAGTGAAAACTGCAGGAACTTCAAACCGGCACTAGGAAACAGACTGAGAAACCAAAGTAAATTTTCTCCTGCAACTCGTTCCCTTAGTGCTAGATGAACGAACGTCTCTCCACTTGCTCAGTTCTCAAAGATAAGTGTGTGTGAAAGCCGTACTTCACCTAGCTTGTTGGGAACACAAAGTTTCTTTTCAGTTGGAAACACCGTTCCATACATATATATGGGGAGGTACAAGCTCCAACTCGGATTTACAGTGAAAACTGCAGGAACTTCAAAACGGCACTAGGAAACAGACTGAGAAAGCAGAGTAAAAGTGTCTCCTGCAACCCGTTCCCTTGGTGCTAGATGAACGAACGTCTCTGTACATGCTCAGTTCTGAGAGATAAATGTGTGTGAAAGCCGTCCTTCACCTAGCTTGTTGGGAACACAAAGTTTCTTTTCAGTTGCAAACACCGTTCCATACATATATATGGGGAGGTATAAGCTCCAACTCGGTTTTACAGTGAAAACTGCAGGAACTTCAAACCGGCACTAGAAAACAGACTGAGAAAGCAGAGAATAAGTGTCTCCTGCAAACCGTTCCCTTGGTGCTAGATGAACGAACGTCTCGCCACTTGCTCAGTTTGAGAGATAAGTGTGTGTGAAAGCAGTCCTTCACCTAGCTTGTTGGGAACACAAGGTTTCTTTTCAGTTGCAAACTCCATTCCCTACATATATATGGGGAGGTACAAGCTCCAACTCGGTTTTACAGTGATAACTGCAGGAACTTCAATCCGGCACTAGGAAACACACTGAGAAACCAGAGTAAAGTTTCTCCTGCAACTCGTTCCTTTGGTGCTAGATGAACAAACGTCTCTGTACATGCTCATTTCTGAGAGATATGTGTGTGTGAAAGCCGTCCTTCAATTAGCTTGTTGGGAACACAAAGTTTCTTTTCAGTAGCAAATTCCATTCCTTGCATATATATGGGGAGGTACAAGCTCCAACTCAGTTTTACAGTGAAAACTGCAGGAACTTCAAACCGGCACTAGGAAACAGACTGAGAAAGCAGAGAAAAAGTGTCTCCTGCAACCCTTTCCCTTGGTGCTAGATGAACGAACGTCTCTCCACTTGCTCAGTTCTGAGAGATAAGTGTGTGTGAAAGCCGTCCTTCACCTAGCTTGTTGGGAACACAAAGTTTCTTTTCAGTTTTAAACTCCAATCCATGCATATATATGGGTAGGTACAATATCCAACTCGGTTTGACAGTGAAAACTGCAGGAACTTCAAACCGGCTCTAGGAAACACACTGAGAAACCAGAGTAAAGTTTCTCCTGCAACTCGTTCCTTTGGTGCTAGATGAACGAACGTCTCTCCACTTGCTCAGTTCTGAGAGATAAGTGTGTGTGAAAGCCGTCCTTCACCTAGCTTGTTATGAACACAAAGTTTCTTTTCAGTTTCAAACTCCAATCCATGCATATATATGGTTAGGTACTAGCTCCAACTCGGTTTGACAGTGAAAACTGCAGGAACTTCAAACCGGCACTAGGAAACAGACTGAGAAACCAGAGTAAAGTTTCTCCTGCAACTCGTTCCCTTGGTGCTAGATGAACGAACGTCTCTCCACTTGCTCAGTTCTGAGATATAAGGGTGTGTGAAAGCCGTACTTCACCTAGCTTGTTGGGAACACAAAGTTTCTTTTCAGTTGCAAACACCGTTCCATACATATATATGGGGAGGTACAAGCTCCAACTCGGTTTTACAGTGAAAACTGCAGGAACTTCAAACCGGCACTAGGAAACAGACTGAGAAAGCAGAGTAAAAGTTTCTCCTGCAACCCGTTCCCTTGGTGCTAGACGAACGAACGTCTCTGTACATGCTCAGTTCTGAGAGATAAGTGTGTGTGAAAGCCGTCCTTCAACTAGCTTGTTGGGAACACAAAGTTTCTTTTCAGTTGCAAACACCAATCCATGCATATATATGGGGAGGTACTAACTCCAACTCGGTTTGACAGTGAAAACTGCAGGAACTTCAAACCGGCACTAGGAAACAGACTGAGAAAGCAGAGAAAAATTGTCCCTGCAACACGTTTCCTTGGTGCTAGACGAACGAACGTCTCTGTACATGCTCATTTCTGAGAGATAAGTGTGTGTGAAAGCCGTCCTTCACCTAGCTTGTTATGAAAACAAAGTTTCTTTTCAGTTTCAAACTCCAATCCATGCATATATATGGGTACGTACTAGCTCCAAATCGGTTTGACAGTGATAACTGCAGGATCTTCAAACCGGCACTAGGAAACAGACTGAGAAACCAGAGCAAAGTTTCTCCTGCAACTCGTTCCCTTGGTGCTAGATGAACGAACGTCTCTCCACTTGCTCAGTTCTGAGAGATAAGTGTGTGTGAAAGCCGTACTTCACCTAGCTTGTTGGGAACACAAAGTTTCTTTTCAGTTGCAAACACCGTTCCATACATATATATGGGGAGGTACAAGCTCCAACTCGGTTTTACAGTGAAAACTGCAGGAACTTCAAACCGGCACTTCAGACTGAGAAAGCAGAGTAAAAGTGTCTCCTGCAACCCGTTCCCTTGGTGCTAGATGAACGAACGTCTCTCCACTTGCTCAGTTATGAGAGATAAGTGTGTGTGTAAGCCGTCCTTCACCTAGCTTGTTGGGAACACAAAGTTTCTTTTCAGTTGCAAACTCCAATCCATACATATATATGGGGAGGTACAAGCTCCAACTCGGTTTTACAGTGAAAACTGCAGGAACTTCAAACCGGCACTAGGAAACAGACTGAGAAAGCAGAGAAAAAGTGTCTCCTGCAGCCCGTTCCCTTGGTGCTAGATGAACGAACGTCTCTCCACTTGCTCAGTTCTGAGAGATAAGTGTGTGTGAAAGCCGTACTTCACCTAGCTTGTTGGGAACACAAAGTTTCTTTTCAGTTGCAAACACCGTTCCATACATATATATGGGGAGGTACAAGCTCCAACTCGGTTTTACAGTGAGAACTGCAGGAACTTCAAACCGGCACTAGGAAACAGACTGAGAAAGCAGAGAAAAATTGTCCCTGCAACACGTTTCCTTGGTGCTAGACGAACGAACGTCTCTGTACATGCTCATTTCTGAGAGATAAGTGTGTGTGAAAGCCGTCCTTCACCTAGCTTGTTATGAACACAAAGTTTCTTTTCAGTTTCAAACTCCAATCCATGCATATATATGGGTACGTACTAGCTCCAAATCGGTTTGACAGTGATAACTGCAGGATCTTCAAACCGGCACTAGGAAACAGACTGAGAAACCAGAGTAAAGTTTCTCCTGCAACTCGTTCCTTTAGTGCTAGATGAACAAACGTCTCTGTACATGCTCATTTCTGAGAGATATGTGTGTGTGAAAGCCGTCCTTCAATTAGCTTGTTGGGAACACAAAGTTTCTTTTCAGTAGCAAATTCCATTCCATGCATATATATGGGGAGGTACAAGTTCCAACTCGGTTTTAGAGTGAACTGCAGGAACTTGAAACCGGCACTAGGAAACAGACTGAGAAAGCAGAGAAAAAGTGTCTCCTGCAAACCGTTCCCTTGGTGCTAGATGAACGAACGTCTCTCCACTTGCTCAGTTCTCAAAGATAAGTGTGTGTGAAAGCCGTAGTTCACCTAGCTTGTTGGGAACACAAAGTTTCTTTTCAGTTGGAAACACCGTTCCATACATATATATGGGAAGGTACAAGCTCCAACTCGGATTTACAGTGAAAACTGCAGGAACTTCAAAACGGCACTAGGAAACAGACTGAGAAAGCAGAGTAAAAGTGTCTCCTGCAACCCGTTCCCTTGGTGCTAGATGAACGAACGTCTCTGTACATGCTCAGTTCTGAGAGATAAATGTGTGTGAAAGCCGTCCTTCACCTAGCTTGTTGGGAACACAAAGTTTCTTTTCAGTTGCAAACACCGTTCCATACATATATATGGGGAGGTATAAGCTCCAACTCGGTTTTACAGTGAAAACTGCAGGAACTTCAAACCGGCACTAGAAAACAGACTGAGAAAGCAGAGAATAAGTGTCTCCTGCAAACCGTTCCCTTGGTGCTAGATGAACGAACGTCTCGCCACTTGCTCAGTTTGAGAGTTAAGTGTGTGTGAAAGCCGTCCTTCACCTAGCTTGTTGGGAACACAAGGTTCCTTTTCAGTTGCAAACTCCATTCCATACATATATATGGGGAGGTACAAGCTCCAACTCGGTTTTACAGTGATAACTGCAGGAACTTCAATCCGGCACTAGGAAACACACTGAGAAACCAGAGTAAAGTTTCTCCTGCAACTCGTTCCTTTGGTGCTAGATGAACAAACGTCTCTGTACATGCTCATTTCTGAGAGATATGTGTGTGTGAAAGCCGTCCTTCAATTAGCTTGTTGGGAACACAAAGTTTCTTTTCAGTAGCAAATTTCATTCCTTGCATATATATGGGGAAGTACAAGCTCCAACTCAGTTTTACAGTGAAAACTGCAGGAACTTCAAACCGGCACTAGGAAACAGACTGAGAAAGCAGAGAAAAAGTGTCTCCTGCAACCCGTTCCCTTGGTGCTAGATGAACGAACGTCTCTCCACTTGCTCAGTTCTGAGAGATAAGTGTGTGTGAAAGCCGTCCTTCACCTAGCTTGTTGGGAACACAAAGTTTCTTTTCAGTTGCAAACACCAATCCATGCATATATATGGGTAGGTACAATATCCAACTCGTTTGACAGTGAAAACTGCAGGAACTTCAAACCGGCTCTAGGAAACACACTGAGAAACCAGAGTAAAGTTTCTCCTGCAACTCGTTCCTTTGGTGCTAGATGAACGAACGTCTCTCCACTTGCTCAGTTCTGAGAGATAAGTGTGTGTGAAAGCCGTCCTTCACCTAGCTTGTTATGAACACAAAGTTTCTTTTCAGTTTCAAACTCCAATCCATGCATATATATGGGTAGGTACTAGCTCCAACTCGGTTTGACAGTGAAAACTGCAGGAAATTCAAACCGGCACTAGGAAACAGACTGAGAAACCAGAGTAAAGTTTCTCCTGCAACTCGTTCCCTTGGTGCTAGATGAACGAACGTCTCTCCACTTGCTCAGTTCTGAGATATAAGGGTGTGTGAAAGCCGTACTTCACCTAGCTTGTTGGGAACACAAAGTTTCTTTTCAGTTGCAAACACCGTTCCATACATATATATGGGGAGGTACAAGCTCCAACTCGGTTTTACAGTGAAAACTGCAGGAACTTCAAACCGGCACTAGGAAACAGACTGAGAAAGCAGAGTAAAAGTTTCTCCTGCAACCCGTTCCCTTGGTGCTAGACGAACGAACGTCTCTGTACATGCTCAGTTCTGAGAGATAAGTGTGTGTGAAAGCCGTCCTTCAACTAGCTTGTTGGGAACACAAAGTTTCTTTTCAGTTGCAAACACCAATCCATGCATATATATGGGGAGGTACTAACTCCAACTCGGTTTGACAGTGAAAACTGCAGGAACTTCAAACCGGCACTAGGAAACAGACTGAGAAAGCAGAGAAAAATTGTCCCTGCAACACGTTTCCTTGGTGCTAGACGAACGAACGTCTCTGTACATGCTCATTTCTGAGAGATAAGTGTGTGTGAAAGCCGTCCTTCACCTAGCTTGTTATGAAAACAAAGTTTCTTTTCAGTTTCAAACTCCAATCCATGCATATATATGGGTACGTACTAGCTCCAAATCGGTTTGACAGTGATAACTGCAGGATCTTCAAACCGGCACTAGGAAACAGACTGAGAAACCAGAGCAAAGTTTCTCCTGCAACTCGTTCCCTTGGTGCTAGATGAACGAACGTCTCTCCACTTGCTCAGTTCTGAGAGATAAGTGTGTGTGAAAGCCGTACTTCACCTAGCTTGTTGGGAACACAAAGTTTCTTTTCAGTTGCAAACACCGTTCCATACATATATATGGGGAGGTACAAGCTCCAACTCGGTTTTACAGTGAAAACTGCAGGAACTTCAAACCGGCACTTCAGACTGAGAAAGCAGAGTAAAAGTGTCTCCTGCAACCCGTTCCCTTGGTGCTAGATGAACGAACGTCTCTCCACTTGCTCAGTTATGAGAGATAAGTGTGTGTGTAAGCCGTCCTTCACCTAGCTTGTTGGGAACACAAAGTTTCTTTTCAGTTGCAAACTCCAATCCATACATATATATGGGGAGGTACAAGCTCCAACTCGGTTTTACAGTGAAAACTGCAGGAACTTCAAACCGGCACTAGGAAACAGACTGAGAAAGCAGAGAAAAAGTGTCTCCTGCAGCCCGTTCCCTTGGTGCTAGATGAACGAACGTCTCTCCACTTGCTCAGTTCTGAGAGATAAGTGTGTGTGAAAGCCGTACTTCACCTAGCTTGTTGGGAACACAAAGTTTCTTTTCAGTTGCAAACACCGTTCCATACATATATATGGGGAGGTACAAGCTCCAACTCGGTTTTACAGTGAGAACTGCAGGAACTTCAAACCGGCACTAGGAAACAGACTGAGAAAGCAGAGAAAAATTGTCCCTGCAACACGTTTCCTTGGTGCTAGACGAACGAACGTCTCTGTACATGCTCATTTCTGAGAGATAAGTGTGTGTGAAAGCCGTCCTTCACCTAGCTTGTTATGAACACAAAGTTTCTTTTCAGTTTCAAACTCCAATCCATGCATATATATGGGTACGTACTAGCTCCAAATCGGTTTGACAGTGATAACTGCAGGATCTTCAAACCGGCACTAGGAAACAGACTGAGAAACCAGAGTAAAGTTTCTCCTGCAACTCGTTCCTTTAGTGCTAGATGAACAAACGTCTCTGTACATGCTCATTTCTGAGAGATATGTGTGTGTGAAAGCCGTCCTTCAATTAGCTTGTTGGGAACACAAAGTTTCTTTTCAGTAGCAAATTCCATTCCATGCATATATATGGGGAGGTACAAGTTCCAACTCGGTTTTAGAGTGAACTGCAGGAACTTGAAACCGGCACTAGGAAACAGACTGAGAAAGCAGAGAAAAAGTGTCTCCTGCAAACCGTTCCCTTGGTGCTAGATGAACGAACGTCTCTCCACTTGCTCAGTTCTCAAAGATAAGTGTGTGTGAAAGCCGTAGTTCACCTAGCTTGTTGGGAACACAAAGTTTCTTTTCAGTTGGAAACACCGTTCCATACATATATATGGGAAGGTACAAGCTCCAACTCGGATTTACAGTGAAAACTGCAGGAACTTCAAAACGGCACTAGGAAACAGACTGAGAAAGCAGAGTAAAAGTGTCTCCTGCAACCCGTTCCCTTGGTGCTAGATGAACGAACGTCTCTGTACATGCTCAGTTCTGAGAGATAAATGTGTGTGAAAGCCGTCCTTCACCTAGCTTGTTGGGAACACAAAGTTTCTTTTCAGTTGCAAACACCGTTCCATACATATATATGGGGAGGTATAAGCTCCAACTCGGTTTTACAGTGAAAACTGCAGGAACTTCAAACCGGCACTAGAAAACAGACTGAGAAAGCAGAGAATAAGTGTCTCCTGCAAACCGTTCCCTTGGTGCTAGATGAACGAACGTCTCGCCACTTGCTCAGTTTGAGAGTTAAGTGTGTGTGAAAGCCGTCCTTCACCTAGCTTGTTGGGAACACAAGGTTCCTTTTCAGTTGCAAACTCCATTCCATACATATATATGGGGAGGTACAAGCTCCAACTCGGTTTTACAGTGATAACTGCAGGAACTTCAATCCGGCACTAGGAAACACACTGAGAAACCAGAGTAAAGTTTCTCCTGCAACTCGTTCCTTTGGTGCTAGATGAACAAACGTCTCTGTACATGCTCATTTCTGAGAGATATGTGTGTGTGAAAGCCGTCCTTCAATTAGCTTGTTGGGAACACAAAGTTTCTTTTCAGTAGCAAATTTCATTCCTTGCATATATATGGGGAAGTACAAGCTCCAACTCAGTTTTACAGTGAAAACTGCAGGAACTTCAAACCGGCACTAGGAAACAGACTGAGAAAGCAGAGAAAAAGTGTCTCCTGCAACCCGTTCCCTTGGTGCTAGATGAACGAACGTCTCTCCACTTGCTCAGTTCTGAGAGATAAGTGTGTGTGAAAGCCGTCCTTCACCTAGCTTGTTGGGAACACAAAGTTTCTTTTCAGTTGCAAACACCAATCCATGCATATATATGGGTAGGTACAATATCCAACTCGTTTGACAGTGAAAACTGCAGGAACTTCAAACCGGCTCTAGGAAACACACTGAGAAACCAGAGTAAAGTTTCTCCTGCAACTCGTTCCTTTGGTGCTAGATGAACGAACGTCTCTCCACTTGCTCAGTTCTGAGAGATAAGTGTGTGTGAAAGCCGTCCTTCACCTAGCTTGTTATGAACACAAAGTTTCTTTTCAGTTTCAAACTCCAATCCATGCATATATATGGGTAGGTACTAGCTCCAACTCGGTTTGACAGTGAAAACTGCAGGAAATTCAAACCGGCACTAGGAAACAGACTGAGAAACCAGAGTAAAGTTTCTCCTGCAACTCGTTCCCTTGGTGCTAGATGAACGAACGTCTCTCCACTTGCTCAGTTCTGAGAGATAAGGGTGTGTGAAAGCCGTACTTCACCTATCTTGTTGGGAACACAAAGTTTCTTTTCAGTTGCAAACACCGTTCCATACATATATATAGGGAGGTACAAGCTCCAACTCGGTTTTACAGTGAAAACTGCAGGAACTTCAAACCGGCACTAGGAAACAGACTGAGAAACCAGAGTAAAAGTTTCTCCTGCAACCCGTTCCCTTGGTGCTAGACGAACGAACGTCTCTGTACATGCTCAGTTCTGAGAGATAAGTGTGTGTGAAAGCCGTCCTTCAACTCGCTTTTTGGGAACACAAAGTTTCTTTTCAGTTGCAAACACCAATCCATGCATATATATGGGGAGGTACTAACTCCAACTCGGTTTGACAGTGAAAACTGCAGGAACTTCAAACCGGCACTAGGAAACAGACTGAGAAAGCAGAGAAAAATTGTCCCTGCAACACGTTTCCTTGGTGCTAGACGAACGAACGTCTCTGTACATGCTCATTTCTGAGAGATAAGTGTGTGTGAAAGCCGTCCTTCACCTAGCTTGTTATGAACAGAAAGTTTCTTTTCAGTTTCAAACTCCAATCCATGCATATATATGGGTACGTACTAGCTCCAAATAGGTTTGACAGTGATAACTGCAGGATCTTCAAACCGGCACTAGGAAACAGACTGAGAAACCAGAGCAAAGTTTCTCCTGCAAATCGTTCCCTTGGTGCTAGATGAACGAACGTCTCTCCACTTGCTCAGTTCTGAGAGATAAGTGTGTGTGAAAGCCGTACTTCACCTAGCTTGTTGGGAACACAAAGTTTCTTTTCAGTTGCAAACACCGTTCCATACATATATATGGGGAGGTACAAGCTCCAACTCGGTTTTACAGTGAAAACTGCAGGAACTTCAAACCGGCACTTCAGACTGAGAAAGCAGAGTAAAAGTGTCTCCTGCAACCCGTTCCCTTGGTGCTAGATGAACGAACGTCTCTCCACTTGCTCAGTTCTGAGAGATAAGTGTGTGTGTAAGCCGTCCTTCACCTAGCTTGTTGGGAACACAAAGTTTCTTTTCAGTTGCAAACTCCAATCCATACATATATATGGGGAGGTACAAGCTCCAACTCGGTTTTACAGTGAAAACTGCAGGAACTTCAAACCGGCACTAGGAAACAGACTGAGAAAGCAGAGAAAAAGTGTCTCCTGCAACCCGTTCCCTTGGTGCTAGATGAACGAACGTCTCTCCACTTGCTCAGTTCTGAGAGATAAGTGTGTGTGAAAGCCGTCCTTCACCTAGCTTGTTATGAACACAAAGTTTCTTTTCAGTTTCAAACTCCAATCCATGCATATATATGGGTACGTACTAGCTCCAAATCTGTTTGACAGTGATAACTGCAGGATCTTCAAACCGGCACTAGGAAACAGACTGAGAAACCAGAGTAAAGTTTCTCCTGCAACTCGTTCCTTTAGTGCTAGATGAACAAACGTCTCTGTACATGCTCATTTCTGAGAGATATGTGTGTGTGAAAGCCGTCCTTCAATTAGCTTGTTGGGAACACAAAGTTTCTTTTCAGTAGCAAATTCCATTCCATGCATATATATGGGGAGGTACAAGCTCCAACTCGGTTTTAGAGTGAACTGCAGGAACTTCAAACCGGCACTAGGAAACAGACTGAGAAAGCAGAGAAAAAGTGTCTCCTGCAACAAGTTCCCTTGGTGCTAGATGAACGAACGTCTCTGTACATGCTCATTTCTGATAGATAAGTGTGTGTGAAAGCCGTCCTTCACCTAGCTTGTTGGGAACACAAAGTATCTTTTCAGTTGCTAACACCGTTCCATACATATATATGGGGAGGTACAAGCTCCAAATCGGTTTTACAGTGAAAACTGCAGGAACTTCAAACCGGCACTAGGAAACAGACTGAGAAAGCAGAGAAAAAGTGTCTCCTGCAAACCGTTCCCTAGGTGCTAGATGAACGAACGTCTCTCCACTTGCTCAGTTCTGAGAGATAATTGTGTGTGTAAGCCGTCCTTCACCAACTTGTTGGGAACACAAAGTTTCTTTTCAGTTGCAAACACCGTTCCATACATATATATGGGGAGGTATAAGCTCCAACTCGCTTTTACAGTGAAAACTGCAGGAACTTCAAACCGGCACTAGAAAACAGACTGAGAAAGCAGAGAATAAGTGTCTCCTGCAAACCGTTCCCTTGGTGCTACATGAACGAACGTCTCGCCACTTGCTCAGTTTGAGAGATAAGTGTGTGTGAAAGCCGTCCTTCACCTAGCTTGTTGGGAACACAAGGTTTCTTTTCAGTTGCAAACTCCATTCCATACATATATATGGGGAGGTACAAGCTCCAACTCGGTTTTACAGTGATAACTGCAGGAACTTCAATCCGGCACTAGGAAACACACTGAGAAACCAGAGTAAAGTTTCTCCTGCAACTCGTTCCTTTGGTGCTAGATGAACAAACGTCTCTGTACATGCTAATTTCTGAGAGATATGTGTGTGTGAAAGCCGTCCTTCAATTAGCTTGTTGGGAACACAAAGTTTCGTTTCAGTAGCAAATTCCATTCCTTGCATATATATGGGGAGGTACAAGCTCCAACTCAGTTTTACAGTGAAAACTGCAGGAACTTCAAACCGGCACTAGGAAACAGACTGAGAAAGCAGAGAAAAAGTGTCTCCTGCAACCCGTTCCCTTGGTGCTAGATGAACGAACGTCTCTCCACTTGCTCAGTTCTGAGAGATAAGTGTGTGTGAAAGCCGTCCTTCACCTAGCTTGTTGGGAACACAAAGTTTCTTTTCAGTTTTAAACTCCAATCCATGCATATATATGGGTAGGTACAATATCCAACTCGGTTTGACAGTGAAAACTGCAGGAACTTCAAACCGGCTCTAGGAAACACACTGAGAAACCAGAGTAAAGTTTCTCCTGCAACTCGTTCCTTTGGTGCTAGATGAACGAACGTCTCTCCACTTGCTCAGTTCTGAGAGATAAGTGTGTGTGAAAGCCGTCCTTCACCTAGCTTGTTGGGAACACAAAGTTTCTTTTCAGTTTTAAACTCCAATCCATGCATATATATGGGTAGGTACAATATCCAACTCGGTTTTACAGTGATAACTGCAGGAACTTCAATCCGGCACTAGGAAACACACTGAGAAACCAGAGTAAAGTTTCTCCTGCAACTCGTTCCTTTGGTGCTAGATGAACAAACGTCTCTGTACATGCTCATTTCTGAGAGATATGTGTGTGTGAAAGCCGTCCTTCAATTAGCTTGTTGGGAACACAAAGTTTCTTTTCAGTAGCAAATTTCATTCCTTGCATATATATGGGGAAGTACAAGCTCCAACTCAGTTTTACAGTGAAAACTGCAGGAACTTCAAACCGGCACTAGGAAACAGACTGAGAAAGCAGAGAAAAAGTGTCTCCTGCAACCCGTTCCCTTGGTGCTAGATGAACGAACGTCTCTCCACTTGCTCAGTTCTGAGAGATAAGTGTGTGTGAAAGCCGTCCTTCACCTAGCTTGTTGGGAACACAAAGTTTCTTTTCAGTTGCAAACACCAATCCATGCATATATATGGGTAGGTACAATATCCAACTCGTTTGACAGTGAAAACTGCAGGAACTTCAAACCGGCTCTAGGAAACACACTGAGAAACCAGAGTAAAGTTTCTCCTGCAACTCGTTCCTTTGGTGCTAGATGAACGAACGTCTCTCCACTTGCTCAGTTCTGAGAGATAAGTGTGTGTGAAAGCCGTCCTTCACCTAGCTTGTTATGAACACAAAGTTTCTTTTCAGTTTCAAACTCCAATCCATGCATATATATGGGTAGGTACTAGCTCCAACTCGGTTTGACAGTGAAAACTGCAGGAAATTCAAACCGGCACTAGGAAACAGACTGAGAAACCAGAGTAAAGTTTCTCCTGCAACTCGTTCCCTTGGTGCTAGATGAACGAACGTCTCTCCACTTGCTCAGTTCTGAGAGATAAGGGTGTGTGAAAGCCGTACTTCACCTATCTTGTTGGGAACACAAAGTTTCTTTTCAGTTGCAAACACCGTTCCATACATATATATAGGGAGGTACAAGCTCCAACTCGGTTTTACAGTGAAAACTGCAGGAACTTCAAACCGGCACTAGGAAACAGACTGAGAAACCAGAGTAAAAGTTTCTCCTGCAACCCGTTCCCTTGGTGCTAGACGAACGAACGTCTCTGTACATGCTCAGTTCTGAGAGATAAGTGTGTGTGAAAGCCGTCCTTCAACTCGCTTTTTGGGAACACAAAGTTTCTTTTCAGTTGCAAACACCAATCCATGCATATATATGGGGAGGTACTAACTCCAAGTCGGTTTGACAGTGAAAACTGCAGGAACTTCAAACCGGCACTAGGAAACAGACTGAGAAAGCAGAGAAAAATTGTCCCTGCAACACGTTTCCTTGGTGCTAGACGAACGAACGTCTCTGTACATGCTCATTTCTGAGAGATAAGTGTGTGTGAAAGCCGTCCTTCACCTAGCTTGTTATGAACAGAAAGTTTCTTTTCAGTTTCAAACTCCAATCCATGCATATATATGGGTACGTACTAGCTCCAAATAGGTTTGACAGTGATAACTGCAGGATCTTCAAACCGGCACTAGGAAACAGACTGAGAAACCAGAGCAAAGTTTCTCCTGCAAATCGTTCCCTTGGTGCTAGATGAACGAACGTCTCTCCACTTGCTCAGTTCTGAGAGATAAGTGTGTGTGAAAGCCGTACTTCACCTAGCTTGTTGGGAACACAAAGTTTCTTTTCAGTTGCAAACACCGTTCCATACATATATATGGGGAGGTACAAGCTCCAACTCGGTTTTACAGTGAAAACTGCAGGAACTTCAAACCGGCACTTCAGACTGAGAAAGCAGAGTAAAAGTGTCTCCTGCAACCCGTTCCCTTGGTGCTAGATGAACGAACGTCTCTCCACTTGCTCAGTTCTGAGAGATAAGTGTGTGTGTAAGCCGTCCTTCACCTAGCTTGTTGGGAACACAAAGTTTCTTTTCAGTTGCAAACTCCAATCCATACATATATATGGGGAGGTACAAGCTCCAACTCGGTTTTACAGTGAAAACTGCAGGAACTTCAAACCGGCACTAGGAAACAGACTGAGAAAGCAGAGAAAAAGTGTCTCCTGCAACCCGTTCCCTTGGTGCTAGATGAACGAACGTCTCTCCACTTGCTCAGTTCTGAGAGATAAGTGTGTGTGAAAGCCGTCCTTCACCTAGCTTGTTATGAACACAAAGTTTCTTTTCAGTTTCAAACTCCAATCCATGCATATATATGGGTACGTACTAGCTCCAAATCTGTTTGACAGTGATAACTGCAGGATCTTCAAACCGGCACTAGGAAACAGACTGAGAAACCAGAGTAAAGTTTCTCCTGCAACTCGTTCCTTTAGTGCTAGATGAACAAACGTCTCTGTACATGCTCATTTCTGAGAGATATGTGTGTGTGAAAGCCGTCCTTCAATTAGCTTGTTGGGAACACAAAGTTTCTTTTCAGTAGCAAATTCCATTCCATGCATATATATGGGGAGGTACAAGCTCCAACTCGGTTTTAGAGTGAACTGCAGGAACTTCAAACCGGCACTAGGAAACAGACTGAGAAAGCAGAGAAAAAGTGTCTCCTGCAACAAGTTCCCTTGGTGCTAGATGAACGAACGTCTCTGTACATGCTCATTTCTGATAGATAAGTGTGTGTGAAAGCCGTCCTTCACCTAGCTTGTTGGGAACACAAAGTATCTTTTCAGTTGCTAACACCGTTCCATACATATATATGGGGAGGTACAAGCTCCAAATCGGTTTTACAGTGAAAACTGCAGGAACTTCAAACCGGCACTAGGAAACAGACTGAGAAAGCAGAGAAAAAGTGTCTCCTGCAAACCGTTCCCTAGGTGCTAGATGAACGAACGTCTCTCCACTTGCTCAGTTCTGAGAGATAATTGTGTGTGTAAGCCGTCCTTCACCAACTTGTTGGGAACACAAAGTTTCTTTTCAGTTGCAAACACCGTTCCATACATATATATGGGGAGGTATAAGCTCCAACTCGCTTTTACAGTGAAAACTGCAGGAACTTCAAACCGGCACTAGAAAACAGACTGAGAAAGCAGAGAATAAGTGTCTCCTGCAAACCGTTCCCTTGGTGCTACATGAACGAACGTCTCGCCACTTGCTCAGTTTGAGAGATAAGTGTGTGTGAAAGCCGTCCTTCACCTAGCTTGTTGGGAACACAAGGTTTCTTTTCAGTTGCAAACTCCATTCCATACATATATATGGGGAGGTACAAGCTCCAACTCGGTTTTACAGTGATAACTGCAGGAACTTCAATCCGGCACTAGGAAACACACTGAGAAACCAGAGTAAAGTTTCTCCTGCAACTCGTTCCTTTGGTGCTAGATGAACAAACGTCTCTGTACATGCTAATTTCTGAGAGATATGTGTGTGTGAAAGCCGTCCTTCAATTAGCTTGTTGGGAACACAAAGTTTCGTTTCAGTAGCAAATTCCATTCCTTGCATATATATGGGGAGGTACAAGCTCCAACTCAGTTTTACAGTGAAAACTGCAGGAACTTCAAACCGGCACTAGGAAACAGACTGAGAAAGCAGAGAAAAAGTGTCTCCTGCAACCCGTTCCCTTGGTGCTAGATGAACGAACGTCTCTCCACTTGCTCAGTTCTGAGAGATAAGTGTGTGTGAAAGCCGTCCTTCACCTAGCTTGTTGGGAACACAAAGTTTCTTTTCAGTTTTAAACTCCAATCCATGCATATATATGGGTAGGTACAATATCCAACTCGGTTTGACAGTGAAAACTGCAGGAACTTCAAACCGGCTCTAGGAAACACACTGAGAAACCAGAGTAAAGTTTCTCCTGCAACTCGTTCCTTTGGTGCTAGATGAACGAACGTCTCTCCACTTGCTCAGTTCTGAGAGATAAGTGTGTGTGAAAGCCGTCCTTCACCTAGCTTGTTATGAACACAAAGTTTCTTTTCAGTTTCAAACTCCAATCCATGCATATATATGGTTAGGTACTAGCTCCAACTCGGTTTGACAGTGAAAACTGCAGGAACTTCAAACCGGCACTAGGAAACAGACTGAGAAACCAGAGTAAATTTTCTCCTGCAACTCGTTCCCTTGGTGCTAGATGAACGAACGTCTCTCCACTTGCTCAGTTCTGAGAGATAAGGGTGTGTGAAAGCCGTACTTCACCTAGCTTGTTGGGAACACAAAGTTTCTTTTCAGTTGCAAACACCGTTCCATACATATATATGGGGAGGTACAAGCTCCAACTCGGTTTTACAGTGAAAACTGCAGGAACTTCAAACCGGCACTAGGAAACAGACTGAGAAAGCAGAGTAAAAGTTTCTCCTGCAACCCGTTCCCTTGGTGCTAGACGAACGAACGTCTCTGTACATGCTCAGTTCTGAGAGATAAGTGTGTGTGAAAGCCGTCCTTCAACTAGCTTGTTGGGAACACAAAGTTTCTTTTCAGTTGCAAACACCAATCCATGCATATATATGGGGAGGTACTAACTCCAACTCGGTTTGACAGTGAAAACTGCAGGAACTTCAAACCGGCACTAGGAAACAGACTGAGAAAGCAGAGAAAAATTGTCCCTGCAACACGTTTCCTTGGTGCTAGACGAACGAACGTCTCTGTACATGCTCATTTCTGAGAGATAAGTGTGTGTGAAAGCCGTCCTTCACCTAGCTTGTTATGAACACAAAGTTTCTTTTCAGTTTCAAACTCCAATCCATGCATATATATGGGTACGTACTAGCTCCAAACCGGTTTGACAGTGATAACTGCAGGATCTTCAAACCGGCACTAGGAAACAGACTGAGAAACCAGAGCAAAGTTTCTCCTGCAACTCGTTCCCTTGGTGCTAGATGAACGAACGTCTCTCCACTTGCTCAGTTCTGAGAGATAAGTGTGTGTGAAAGCCGTACTTCACCTAGCTTGTTGGGAACACAAAGTTTCTTTTCAGTTGCAAACACCGTTCCATACATATATATGGGGAGGTACAAGCTCCAACTCGGTTTTACAGTGAGAACTGCAGGAACTTCAAACCGGCACTTCAGACTGAGAAAGCAGAGAAAAATTGTCCCTGCAACACGTTTCCTTGGTGCTAGACGAACGAACGTCTCTGTACATGCTCATTTCTGAGAGATAAGTGTGTGTGAAAGCCGTCCTTCACCTAGCTTGTTATGAACACAAAGTTTCTTTTCAATTTCAAACTCCAATCCATGCATATATATGGGTACGTACTAGCTCCAAATCGGTTTGACAGTGATAACTGCAGGATCTTCAAACCGGCACTAGGAAACAGACTGAGAAACCAGAGTAAAGTTTCTCCTGCAACTCGTTCCTTTGGTGCTAGATGAACGAAAGTCTCTGTACATGCTCATTTCTGAGAGATATGTGTGTGTGAAAGCCGTCCTTCAATTAGCTTGTTGGGAACACAAAGTTTCTTTTCAGTTGCAAACTCCATTCCATACATATATATGGGGAGGTACAAGCTCCAACTCGGATTTACAGTGAAAACTGCAGGAACTTCAAAACGGCACTAGGAAACAGACTGATAAAGCAGAGTAAAAGTGTCTCCTGCAACCCGTTCCCTTGGTGCTAGATGAACGAACGTCTCTGTACATGCTCAGTTCTGAGAGATAAATGTGTGTGAAAGCCGTCCTTCACCTAGCTTGTTGGGAACACAAAGTTTCTTTTCAGTTTCAAACTCCAATCCATACATATATATGGGGAGGTACAAGCTCCAACTCGGTTTTACAGTGAAAACTGCAGGAACTTCAAACCGGCACTAGGAAAAAGACTGAGAAAGCAGAGTAAAAGTGTCTCCTGCAACGCATTCCCTTGGTGCTAGACGAACGAACGTCTCTGTACATGCTCAGTTCTGAGAGAAAAGTGTGTGTGAAAGCCGTCCTTCAACTAGCTTGTTGGGAACACAAAGTTTCTTTTCAGTTGCAAACTCCAATCCATGCACATATATGGGGAGGTACTAGATCCAACTCGGTTTGACAGTGAAAACTGCAGGAACTTCAAACCGGCACTAGGAAACAGACTGAGATACCAGAGTAAAAGTGTCTCCTGCAACTCGTTCCCTTGGTGCTAGATGAACGAACGTCTCTCCACTTGCTCAGTTCTCAAAGATAAGTGTGTGTGAAAGCCGTACTTCACCTAGCTTGTTGGGAACACAAAGTTTCTTTTCAGTTGCAAACACCGTTCCATACATATATATGGGGAGGTACAAGCTCCAACTCGGATTTACAGTGAAAACTGCAGGAACTTCAAAACGGCACTAGGAAACAGACTGATAAAGCAGAGTAAAAGTGTCTCCTGCAACCCGTTCCCTTGGTGCTAGACCAACGAACGTCTCTGTACATGCTCAGTTCTGAGAGATAAGTGTGTGTGAAAGCAGTCCTTCACCTAGCTTGTTATGAACACAATGTTTCTTTTCAGTTTCAAACTCCAATCCATACATATATATGGGGAGGTACAAGCTCCAACTCGGTTTTACAGTGAAAACTGCTGGAACTTCAAACCGGCACTAGGAAACAGACTGAGAATGCAGAGAAAAAGTGTCTCATGCAACCCGTTCCCTTGGTGCTAGATGAACGAAAGTCTCTGTACATGCTCAGTTCTGAGAGATAAGTGTGTGTGAAAGCCGTCCTTCACCTAGCTTGTTGGGAACACAAAGTTTCTTTTCAGTTGCAAACACCGTTCCATACATATATATGGGGAGGTACAAGCTCCAACTCGGTTTTACAGTGAAAACTGCAGGAACTTCAAACCGGCACTAGGAAACAGACTGAGAAAGCAGAGTAAAAGTGTCTCCTGCAACCCATTCCCTTGGTGCTAGACGAACGAACGTCTCTGTACATGCTCAGTTCTGAGAGAAAAGTGTGTGTGAAAGCCGTCCTTCAACTAGCTTGTTGGGAACACAAAGTTTCTTTTCAGTTGCAAACTCCAATCCATGCACATATATGGGGAGGTACTAGATCCAACTCGGTTTGACAGTGAAAACTGCAGGAACTTCAAACCGGCACTAGGAAACAGACTGAGAAACCAGAGTAAATTTTCTCCTGCAACTCGTTCCCTTGGTGCTAGATGAACGAACGTCTCTCCACTTGCTCAGTTCTCAAAGATAAGTGTGTGTGAAAGCCGTACTTCACCTAGCTTGTTGGGAACACAAAGTTTCTTTTCAGTTGCAAACACCGTTCCATACATATATATGGGGAGGTAAAAGCTCCAACTCGGATTTACAGTGAAAACTGCAGGAACTTCAAAACGGCACTAGGAAACAGACTGATAAAGCAGAGTAAAAGTGTCTCCTGCAACCCGTTCCCTTGGTGCTAGATGAACGAACGTCTCTGTACATGCTCAGTTCTGAGAGATAAATGTGTGTGAAAGCCGTCCTTCACCTAGCTTGTTGGGAACACAAAGTTTCTTTTCAGTTGCAAACACCGTTCCATACATATATATGGGGAGGTATAAGCTCCAACTCGGTTTTACAGTGAAAACTGCAGGAACTTCAAACCGGCCCTAGGAAACAGACTGAGAAAGCAGAGAAAAAGTGTCTCCTGCAAACCGTTCCCTTGGTGCTAGATGAACGAAAGTCTCGCCACTTGCTCAGTTCTGAGAGATAAGTGTGTGTGAAAGCCGTCCTTCACCTAGCTTGTTGGGAACACAAAGTTTCTTTTCAGTTGCAAACTCCATTCCATACATATATATGGGGAGGTACTAGCTCCAACTCGGTTTTACAGTGAAAACTGCTGGAACTTCAAAACGGCACCAGGAAACAGACTGATAAAGCAGAGTAATAGTGTCTCCTGCAAACCGTTCCCTTGGTGCTAGATGAACGAACGTCTCTGGACATGCTCAGTTTTGAGAGATAAATGTGTGTGAAAGCCGTCCTTCACCTAGCTTGTTGGGAACACAAAGTTTCTTTTCAGTTGCAAACACCGTTCCATACATATATATGGGGAGGTATAAGCTCCAACTCGGTTTTACTGTGAAAACTGCAGGAACTTCAAACCGGCACTAGGAAACAGACTGAGAAAGCAGAGAAAAAGTGTCTCCTGCAAACCGTTCCCTTGGTGCTAGATGAACGAACGTCTCGCCACTTGCTCAGTTCTGAGAGATAAGTGTGTGTGAAAGCCGTCCTTCACCTAGCTTGTTGGGAACACAAAGTTTCTTTTCAGTTGCAAACTCCATTCCATACATATATATGGGGAGGTACTATCTCCAACTCGGTTTTACAGTGAAAACTGCAGGAACTTCAAACCGGCACTACGAAACAGACTGAGAAAGCAGAGAAATAGTGTCTCCTGCAACCCGTTCCCTTGGTGCTAGATGAACGAACGTCTCTCCACTTGCTCAGTTCTGAGAGATAAGTGTGTGTGAAACCGTCCTTCACCTAGCTTGTAGGGAACACAAAGTTTCTTTTCAGTTGCAAACTCCATTCCATACATATATATGGGGAGGTACAAGCTCCAACTCGGTTTTACAGTGATAACTGCAGGAACTTCAAACCGGCACTAGGAAACACACTGAGAAACCAGAGTAAAGTTTCTCCTGCAACTCGTTCCTTTGGTGCTACATGAACAAACGTCTCTGTACATGCTCATTTCTGAGAGATATGTGTGTGTGAAAGCCGTCCTTCAATTAGCTTGTTGGGAACACAAAGTTTCTTTTCAGTAGCAAATTCCATTCCTTGCATATATATGGGGAGGTACAAGCTCCAACTCGGTTTTACAGTGAACTGCAGGAACTTCAAACCGGCACTAGGAAACAGACTGAGAAAGCAGAGAAAAAGTGTCTCCTGCATCCCGTTCCCTTGGTGCTAGATGAACGAACGTCTCTGTACATGCTCATTTCTGAGAGATAAGTGTGTGTGAAAGCCGTCCTTCACCTAGCTTGTTTGTAACACAAAGTTTCTTTTCAATAGCAAACTCCATTCCATACATATATATGGGGAGGTACAAGCTCCAACTCGGTTTTACAGTGAAAACTGCAGGAACTTCAAACCGGCACTAGGAAACAGACTGAGAAAGCAGAGAAAAAGTGTCTCCTGCAACCCGTTCCCTTGGTGCTAGATGAACGAACATCTCTCCACTTGCTCAGTTCTGAGAGATAAGTGTGAGTGAAAGCCGTCCTTCACCTACCTTGTTGGGAACACAAAGTTTCTTTTCAGTTGCAAACACCAATCCATGCATATATATGGGGAGATACTATCTCCAACTCGGTTTGACAGTGAAAACTGCAGGAACTTCAAACCGGCACTAGGAAACACACTGAGAAACCAGAGTAAAGTTTCTCCTGCAACTCGTTCCTTTGGTGCTAGATGAACGAACGTCTCTGTACATGCTCATTTCTGAGAGATATGTGTGTGTGAAAGCCGTCCTTCAATTAGCTTGTTGGGAACACAAAGTTTCTTTTCAGTTGCAAACTCCATTCCATACATATATATGGGGAGGTACAAGCTCCAACTCGGTTTTACTGTGAAAACTGCAGGAACTTCAAACCGGCACTAGGAAACAGACTGAGAAAGCAGAGAAAAATTGTCCCTGCAACACGTTCCCTTGGTGCTAGACGAACAAACGTCTCTGTACATGCTCAGTTCTGAGAGATAAGTGTGTGTGAAAGCCGTCCTTCACCTAGCTTGTTGGGAACACAAAGTTTCTTTTCAGTTTCAAACTCCAATCCATGCATATATATGGGTAGGTACTAGCTCCAACTCGGTTTGACAGTGAAAACTGCAGGAACTTCAAACCGGCACTAGGAAACAGACTGAGAAACCAGAGTAAAGTTTCTCCTGCAACTCGTTCCTTTGGTGCTAGATGAACGAACGTCTCTGTACATGCTCATTTCTGAGAGATAAGTGTGTGTGAAAGCCGTCCTTCACCTAGCTTGTTTGTAACACAAAGTTTCTTTTCAATAGCAAACCCCATTCCATACATATATATGGGGAGGTACAAGCTCCAACTCAGTTTTACAGTGAAAACTGCAGGAACTTCAAACCGGCACTAGGAAACAGACTGAGAAAGCAGCGAAAAAGTGTCTCCTGCAACCCGTTCCCTTGGTGCTAGATGAACGATCGTCTCTCCACTTGCTCAGTTCTGAGAGATAAGTGTGTGTGAAAGCCGTCCTTCACCTAGCTTGTTGGGAAGACAAAGTTTCTTTTCAGTTGCAAACACCAATCCATGCATATATATGGGGAGGTACTATCTCCAACTCGGTTTGACAGTGAAAACTGCAGGAATTTCAAACCGGCACTAGGAAAAACACTGAGAAACCAGAGTAAAGTTTCTCCTGCAACTCGTTCCTTTGGTGCTAGATGAACGAATGTCTCTGTACATGCTCATTTCTGAGAGATATGTGTGTGTGAAAGCCGTACTTCACCTAGCTTGTTGGGAACACAAAGTTTCTTTTCAGTTGCAAACACCGTTCCATACATATATATGGGGAGGTACAAGCTCCAACTCGGTTTTACAGTGAAAACTGCAGGAACTTCAAACCGGCACTAGGAAACAGACTGAGAAAGCAGAGTAAAAGTGTCTCCTGCAACCCGTTCCCTTGGTGCTAGATGAACGAACGTCTCTCCACTTGCTCAGTTCTGAGAGATAATTGTGTGTGTAAGCCGTCCTTCACCTTGCTTGTTGGGAACACAAAGTTTCTTTTCAGTTGCAAACTCCAATCCATACATATATATGGGGAGGTACAAGCTCCAACTCGGTTTTACAGTGAAAACTGCAGGAACTTCAAACCGGCACTAGGAAACAGACTGAGAAAGCAGTGAAAAAGTGTCTCCTGCAACCCGTTCCCTTGGTGCTAGATGAACGAACGTCTCTCCACTTGCTCAGTTCTGAGAGATAAGTGTGTGTGAAAGCCGTACTTCACCTAGCTTGTTGGGAACACAAAGTTTCTTTTCAGTTGCAAACACCGTTCCATACATATATATGGGGAGGTACAAGCTCCAACTCGGTTTTACAGTGAGAACTGCAGGAACTTCAAACCGGCACTAGGAAACAGACTGAGAAAGCAGAGTAAAAGTGTCCCCTGCAAACCGTTCCCTTGGTGCTAGACGAACGAACGTCTCTGTACATGCTCAGTTCTGAGAGATAAGTATGAGTGAAAGCCGTCCTTCAACTAGCTTGTTGGGAACACAAAGTTTCTTTTCAGTTGCAAACACCAATCCATGCATATTTATGGGGAGGTACTAACTCCAACTCGGTTTGACAGTGAAAACTGCAGGAACTTCAAACCGGCACTAGGAAACAGACTGAGAAAGCAGAGAAAAATTGTCCCTGCAACACGTTCCCTTGGTACTAGACGAACGAACGTCTCTGTACATGCTCAGTTCTGAGAGATAAGTGGGTGTGAAAGCCGTCCTTCACCTAGCTTGTTATACACAAAGTTTCTTTTCAGTTTCAAACTCCAATCCATGCATATATATGGGTAGGTACTAGCTCCAACTCGGTTTGACAGTGAAAACTGCAGGAACTTCAAACCGGCACTAGGAAACAGACTGAGAAACCAGAGTAAATTTTCTCCTGCAACTCGTTCCCTTGGTGCTAGATGAACGAACGTCTCTCCACTTGCTCAGTTCTGAGAGATAAGTGTGTGTGAAAGCCGTACTTCACCTAGCTTGTTGGGAACACAAAGTTTCTTTTCAGTTGCAAACACCGTTCCATACATATATATGGGCAGGTACAAGCTCCAACTCGGTTTTACAGTGAAAACTGCAGGAACTTCAAACCGGCACTAGGAAACAGACTGAGAAAGCAGAGTAAAAGTGTCTCCTGCAACCCGTTCCCTTGGTGCTAGATGAACGAACGTCTCTCCACTTGCTCAGTTCTGAGAGATAAGTGTGTGTGTAAGCCGTCCTTCACCTTGCTTGTTGGGAACACAAAGTTTCTTTTCAGTTGCAAACTCCAATCCATACATATATATGGGGAGGTACAAGCTCCAACTCGGTTTTACAGTGAAAACTGCAGGAACCTCAAACCGGCACTAGGAAACAGACTGAGAAAGCAGAGAAAATGTGTCTCCTGCAACCCGTTCCCTTGGTGCTAGATGAACGAACGTCTCTCCACTTGCTCAGTTCTGAGAGATAAGTGTGTGTGAAAGCCGTACTTCACCTAGCTTGTTGGGAACACAAAGTTTCTTTTCAGTTGCAAACACCGTTCCATACATATATATGGGGAGGTACAAGCTCCAACTCGGTTTTACAGTGAGAACTGCAGGAACTTCAAACCGGAACTAGGAAACAGACTGAGAAATCAGAGTAAATGTGTCCCCTGCAACCCGTTCCCTTGGTGCTAGACGAACGAACGTCTCTGTACATGCTCAGTTCTGAGAGATAAGTAGGTGTGAAAGCCGTCCTTCAACTAGCTTATTGGGAACACAAAGTTTCTTTTCAGTTGCAAACACCAATCCATGCATATATATGGGGAGGTACTAACTCCAACTCGGTTTGACAGTGAAAACTGCAGGAACTTCAAACCGGCACTAGGAAACAGACTGAGAAACCAGAGTAAAGTTTCTCCTGCAACTCGTTCCCTTGGTGTTAGATGAACGAACGTCTCTCCACTTGCTCAGTTCTGAGAGATAAGTGTGTGTGTAAGCCGTCCTTCACCTTGCTTGTTGGGAACACAAAGTTTCTTTTCAGTTGCAAACACCGTTCCATACATATATATGGGGAGGTACAAGCTCCAACTCGGTTTTACAGTGAGAACTGCAGGAACTTCAAACCGGCACTAGGAAACAGACTGAGAAAGCAGAGTAAAAGTTTCCCCTGCAAACCGTTCCCTTGGTGCTAGACGAACGAACGTCTCTGTACATGCTTAGTTCTGAGAGATAAGTATGTGTGAAAGCCGTCCTTCAACTAGCTTGTTGGGAACACAAAGTTTCTTTTCAGTTGCAAACACCAATCCATGCATATATATGGGGAGGTACTAACTCCAACTCGGTTTGACAGTGAAAACTGCAGGAACTTCCAACCGGCACTAGGAAACAGACTGAGAAAGCAGAGAAAAATGGTCCCTGCAACACGTTCCCTTGGTGCTAGACGAACGAACGTCTCTGTACATGCTCAGTTCTGAGAGATAAGTGGGTGTGAAAGCCGTCCTTCACCTAGCTTGTTATGAACACAAAGTTTCTTTTCAGTTTCAAACTCCAATCCATGCATATATATGGGTACGTACTAGCTCCAACTCGGTTTGACATTGAAAACTGCAGGAACTTCAAACCGGCACTAGGAAACAGACTGAGAAACCAGAGTAAAGTTTCTCCTGCAACTCGTTCCCTTTGTGCTAGATGAACGAACGTCTCTCCACTTGCTCAGTTCTGAGAGATAAGTGTGTGTGAAAGCCGTACTTCACCTAGCTTGTTTGTAACACAAAGTTTCTTTTCAGTTGCAAACACCGTTCCATACATATATATTGGGAGGTACAAGCTCCAACTCGGTTTTACAGTGAAAACTGCAGGAACCTCAAACCGGCACTAGGAAACAGACTGAGAAAGCAGAGAAAATGTGTCTCCTGCAACCCGTTCCCTTGGTGCTAGATGAACGAACGTCTCTCCACTTGCTCAGTTCTGAGAGATAAGTGTGTGTGAAAGCCGTACTTCACCTAGCTTTTTGGGAACACAAAGTTTCTTTTCAGTTGCAAACACCGTTCCATACATATATATGGGGAGGTACAAGCTCCAACTCGGTTTTACAGTGAGAACTGCAGGAACTTCAAACCGGAACTAGGAAACAGACTGAGAAATCAGAGTAAATGTGTCCCCTGCAACCCGTTCCCTTGGTGCTAGACGAACGAACGTCTCTGTACATGCTCAGTTCTGAGAGATAAGTAGGTGTGAAAGCCGTCCTTCAACTAGCTTGTTGGGAACACAAAGTTTCTTTTCAGTTGCAAACACCAATCCATGCATATATATGGGGAGGTACTAACTCCAACTCGGTTTGACAGTGAAAACTGCAGGAACTTCAAACCGGCACTAGGAAACAGACTGAGAAACCAGAGTAAAGTTTCTCCTGCAACTCGTTCCCTTGGTGTTAGATGAACGAACGTCTCTCCACTTGCTCAGTTCTGAGAGATAAGTGTGTGTGTAAGCCGTCCTTCACCTTGCTTGTTGGGAACACAAAGTTTCTTTTCAGTTGCAAACACCGTTCCATACATATATATGGGGAGGTACAAGCTCCAACTCGGTTTTACAGTGAGAACTGCAGGAACTTCAAACCGGCACTAGGAAACAGACTGAGAAAGCAGAGTAAAAGTTTCCCCTGCAAACCGTTCCCTTGGTGCTAGACGAACGAACGTCTCTGTACATGCTTAGTTCTGAGAGATAAGTATGTGTGAAAGCCGTCCTTCAACTAGCTTGTTGGGAACACAAAGTTTCTTTTCAGTTGCAAACACCAATCCATGCATATATATGGGGAGGTACTAACTCCAACTCGGTTTGACAGTGAAAACTGCAGGAACTTCCAACCGGCACTAGGAAACAGACTGAGAAAGCAGAGAAAAATGGTCCCTGCAACACGTTCCCTTGGTGCTAGACGAACGAACGTCTCTGTACATGCTCAGTTCTGAGAGATAAGTGGGTGTGAAAGCCGTCCTTCACCTAGCTTGTTATGAACACAAAGTTTCTTTTCAGTTTCAAACTCCAATCCATGCATATATATGGGTACGTACTAGCTCCAACTCGGTTTGACATTGAAAACTGCAGGAACTTCAAAGCGGCACTAGGAAACAGACTGAGAAACCAGAGTAAAGTTTCTCCTGCAACTCGTTCCCTTTGTGCTAGATGAACGAACGTCTCTCCACTTGCTCAGTTCTGAGAGATAAGTGTGTGTGA
Source organism: Camelus dromedarius (assembly GCF_036321535.1). NCBI lineage: Eukaryota > Metazoa > Chordata > Mammalia > Artiodactyla > Camelidae > Camelus > Camelus dromedarius. The sequence goes on along the minus strand of NC_087458.1, from coordinate 32,893,480 downwards.
AAGCCGTACTTCACCTAGCTTGTTTGTAACACAAAGTTTCTTTTCAGTTGCAAACACCGTTCCATACATATATATTGGGAGGTACAAGCTCCAACTCGGTTTTACAGTGAGAACTGCAGGAACTTCAAACCGGCACTAGGAAACACACTGAGAAACCAGAGTAAATTTTCTCCTGCAACTCGTTCCCTTGGTGCTAGATGAACGAACGTCTCTCCACTTGCTCAGTTCTGAAAGATAAGTGTGTGTGAAAGCCGTCCTTCAATTAGCTTGTTGGGAACACAAAGTTTCTTTTCAGTTGAAAACTCCATTCCATACATATATATGGGGAGGTACAAGCTCCAACTCGGTTTTACAGTGATAACTGCAGGAACTTCAAACCGGCACTAGGAAACACACTGAGAAACCAGAGTAAAGTTTCTCCTGCAACTCGTTCCTTTGGTGCTAGATGAACAAACGTCTCTGTACATGATCTTTTCTGAGAGATATGTGTGTGTGAAAGCCGTCCTTCAATTAGCTTGTTGGGAACACAAAGTTTCTTTTCAGTTGAAAACTCCATTCCATACATATATATGGGGAGGTACAAGCTTCAACTCGGTTTTACAGTGATAACTGCAGGAACTTCAAACCGGCACTAGGAAACACACTGAGAAACCAGAGTAAATTTTCCCCTGCAACTCGTTCCCTTGGTGCTAGATGAACGAACGTCTCTCCACTAGCTCAGTTCTGAAAGATATGTGTGTGTGATAGCCGTCCTTCAATTAGCTTGTTGATAACACAAAGTTTCTTTTCAGTAGCAAATTCCATTCCTTGCATATATATGGCGAGGTACAAGCTCCAACTCGGTTTTACAGTGAACTGCAGGAACTTCAAACCGGCACTAGGAAACAGACTGAGAAAGCAGAGAAAAAGTGTCTCCTGCAACCCGTTCCCTTGGTGCTAGATGAACGAACGTCTCTGTACATGCTCAGTTCTGAGAGATAAGTGTGTGTGAAAGCCGTACTTCACCTAGCTTGTTGGGAACACAAAGTTTCTTTTCAGTTGCAAACACCGTTCCATACATATATATGGGGAGGTATAAGCTCCAACTCGGTTTTACAGTGAAAACTGCAGGAACTTCAAACCGGCCCTAGGAAACAGACTGAGAAAGCAGAGAAAAAGTGTCTCCTGCAAACCGTTCCCTTGGTGCTAGATGAACGAAAGTCTCGCCACTTGCTCAGTTCTGAGAGATAAGTGTGTGTGAAAGCCGTCCTTCACCTAGCTTGTTGGGAACACAAAGTTTCTTTTCAGTTGCAAACTCCATTCCATACATATATATGGGGAGGTACTAGCTCCAACTCGGTTTTACAGTGAAAACTGCTGGAACTTCAAAACGGCACTAGGAAACAGACTGATAAAGCAGAGAAAAATTGTCCCTGCAACACGTTCCCTTGGTGCTAGACCAACGAACGTCTCTGTACATGCTCAGTTCTGAGAGATAAGTGTGTGTGAAAGCCGTCCTTCACCTAGCTTGTTGGGAACACAAAGTTTCTTTTCAGTTGCAAACTCCAATCCATGCACATATATGGGGAGGTACTAGATCCAACTCGGTTTGACAGTGAAAACTGCAGGAACTTCAAACCGGCACTAGGAAACAGACTGAGAAACCAGAGTAAATTTTCTCCTGCAACTCGTTCCCTTGGTGCTAGAAGAACGAACGTCTCTCCACTTGCTCAGTTCTCAAAGATAAGTGTGTGTGAAAGCCGTACTTCACCTAGCTTGTTGGGAACACAAAGTTTCTTTTCAGTTGCAAACACCGTTCCATACATATATATGGGGAGGTACAAGCTCCAACTCGGATTTACAGTGAAAACTGCAGGAACTTCAAAACGGCACTAGGAAACAGACTGATAAAGCAGAGTAAAAGTGTCTCCTGCAACCCGTTCCCTTGGTGCTAGATGAACGAAAATCTCTGTACATGCTCAGTTCTGAGAGATAAATGTGTGTGAAAGCCGTCCTTCACCTAGCTTGTTGGGAACACAAAGTTTCTTTTCAGTTGCAAACACCGTTCCCTACATATATATGGGGAGGTATAAGCTCCAACTCGGTCTTACAGTGAAAACTGCAGGAACTTCAAACCGGCCCTAGGAAATAGACTGAGAAAGCAGAGAAAAAGTGTCTCCTGCAAACCGTTCCCTTGGTGCTAGATGAACGAAAGTCTCGCCACTTGCTCAGTTCTGAGAGATAAGTGTGTGTTTAAGCCGTCCTTCACCTTGCTTGTTGGGAACACAAAGTTTCTTTTCAGTTGCAAACTCCAATCCATACATATATATGGGGAGGTACAAGCTCCAACTCGGTTTTACAGTGAAAACTGCAGGAACCTCAAACCGGCACTAGGAAACAGACTGAGAAAGCAGAGAAAATGTGTCTCCTGCAACCCGTTCCCTTGGTGCTAGATGAACGAACGTCTCTCCACTTGCTCAGTTCTGAGAGATAAGTGTGTGTGAAAGCCGTACTTCACCTAGCTTGTTGGGAACACAAAGTTTCTTTTCAGTTGCAAACACCGTTCCATACATATATATGGGGAGGTACAAGCTCCAACTCGGTTTTACAGTGAGAACTGCAGGAACTTCAAACCGGAAATAGGAAACAGACTGAGAAATCAGAGTAAATGTGTCCCCTGCAACCCGTTCCCTTGGTGCTAGACGAACGAACGTCTCTGTACATGCTCAGTTCTGAGAGATAAGTATGTGTGAAAGCCGTCCTTCAACTAGCTTGTTGGGAACACAAAGTTTCTTTTCAGTTGCAAACACCAATCCATGCATATATATGGGGAGGTACTAACTCCAACTCGGTTTGACAGTGAAAACTGCAGGAACTTCAAACCGGCACTAGGAAACACACTGAGAAACCAGAGAAAAATTGTCCCTGCAACACGTTCCCTTGGTGCTAGACGAACGAACGTCTCTGTACATGCTCAGTTCTGAGAGATAAGTGTGTGTGAAAGTCGTCCTTCACCTAGCTTGTTATGAACACAAAGTTTCTTTTCAGTTTCAAACTCCAATCCATGCATATATATGGGTAGGTACGAGCTCCAACTCGGTTTGACAGTGAAAACTGCAGGAACTTCAAACCGGCACTAGGAAACAGACTGAGAAACCAGAGTAAAGTTTCTCCTGCAACTCGTTCCCTTGGTGTTAGATGAACGAACGTCTCTCCACTTGCTCAGTTCTGAGAGATAAGTGTGTGTGAAAGCCGTCCTTCAACTAGCTTGTTGGGAACACAAAGTTTCTTTTCAGTTGCAAACACCAATCCATGCATATATATGGGGAGGTACTAACTCCAACTCGGTTTGACAGTGAAAACTGCAGGAACTTCAAACCGGCACTAGGAAACAGACTGAGAAAGCAGAGAAAAATTGTCCCTGCAACACGTTCCCTTGGTGCTAGACGAACGAACGTCTCTGTACATGCTCAGTTCTGAGAGATAAGTGGGTGTGAAAGCCGTCCTTCACCTAGCTTGTTATGAACACAAAGTTTCTTTTCAGTTTCAAACTCCAATCCATGCATATATATGGGTACGTACTAGCTCCAACTCGGTTTGACATTGAAAACTGCAGGAACTTCAAACCGGCACTAGGAAACAGACTGAGAAACCAGAGTAAAGTTTCTCCTGCAACTCGTTCCCTTTGTGCTAGATGAACGAACGTCTCTCCACTTGCTCAGTTCTGAGAGATAAGTGTGTGTGAAAGCCGTACTTCACCTAGCTTGTTTGTAACACAAAGTTTCTTTTCAGTTGCAAACACCGTTCCATACATATATATTGGGAGGTACAAGCTCCAACTCGGTTTTACAGTGAGAACTGCAGGAACTTCAAACCGGCACTAGGAAACACACTGAGAAACCAGAGTAAAGTTTCTCCTGCAACTCGTTCCTTTGGTGCTAGATGAACAAACGTCTCTGTACATGATCATTTCTGAGAGATATGTGTGTGTGAAAGCCGTCCTTCAATTAGCTTGTTGGGAACACAAAGTTTCTTTTCAGTTGAAAACTCCATTCCATACATATATATGGGGAGGTACAAGCTCCAACTCGGTTTTACAGTGATAACTGCAGGAACTTCAAACCGGCACTAGGAAACACACTGAGAAACCAGAGTAAATTTTCTCCTGCAACTCGTTCCCTTGGTGCTAGATGAACGAACGTCTCTCCACTTGCTCAGTTCTGAAAGATAAGTGTGTGTGAAAGCCGTCCTTCAATTAGCTTGTTGATAACACAAAGTTTCTTTTCAGTAGCAAATTCCATTCCTTGCATATATATGGGGAGGTACAAGCTCCAACTCGGTTTTACAGTGAACTGCAGGAACTTCAAACCGGCACTAGGAAACAGACTGAGAAAGCAGAGAAAAAGTGTCTCCTGCAACCCGTTCCCTTGGTGCTAGATGAACGAACGTCTCTGTACATGCTCAGTTCTGAGAGATAAGTGTGTGTGAAAGCCGTACTTCACCTAGCTTGTTGGGAACACAAAGTTTCTTTTCAGTTGCAAACACCGTTCCATACATATATATGGGGAGGTATAAGCTCCAACTCGGTTTTACAGTGAAAACTGCAGGAACTTCAAACCGGCCCTAGGAAACAGACTGAGAAAGCAGAGAAAAAGTGTCTCCTGCAAACCGTTCCCTTGGTGCTAGATGAACGAAAGTCTCGCCACTTGCTCAGTTCTGAGAGATAAGTGTGTGTGAAAGCCGTCCTTCACCTAGCTTGTTGGGAACACAAAGTTTCTTTTCAGTTGCAAACTCCATTCCATACATATATATGGGGAGGTACTAGCTCCAACTCGGTTTTACAGTGAAAACTGCTGGAACTTCAAAACGGCACTAGGAAACAGACTGATAAAGCAGAGTAATAGTGTCTCCTGCAAACCGTTCCCTTGGTGCTAGATGAACGAACGTCTCTGTACATGCTCAGTTTTGAGAGATAAATGTGTGTGAAAGCCGTCCTTCACCTAGCTTGTTGGGAACACAAAGTTTCTTTTCAGTTGCAAACACCAATCCATGCATATATATGGGGAGGTACTAACTCCAACTCGGTTTGACAGTGAAAACTGCAGGAACTTCAAACCGGCACTAGGAAACACACTGAGAAACCAGAGTAAAGTTTCTCCTGCAACTCGTTCCTTTGGTGCTAGATGAACGAAAGTCTCTGTACATGCTCATTTCTGAGAGATATGTGTGTGTGAAAGCCGTCCTTCAATTAGCTTGTTGGGAACACAAAGTTTCTTTTCAGTTGCAAACACCATTCCATACATATATATGGGGAGGTACAAGCTCCAACTCGGTTTTACTGTGAAAACTGCAGGAACTTCAAACCGGCAGTAGGAAACAGACTGATAAAGCAGAGAAAAATTGTCCCTGCAACACGTTCCCTTGGTGCTAGACCAACGAACGTCTCTGTACATGCTCAGTTCTGAGAGATAAGTGTGTGTGAAAGCCGTCCTTCACCTAGCTTGTTATGAACACAAAGTTTCTTTTCAGTTTCAAACTCCAATCCATACATATATATGGGGAGGTACAAGCTCCAACTCGGTTTTACAGTGAAAACTGCAGGAACTTCAAACCGGCACTAGGAAACAGACTGAGAAAGCAGAGTAAAAGTGTCTCCTGCAACCCATTCCCTTGGTGCTAGACGAACGAACGTCTCTGTACATGCTCAGTTCTGAGAGAAAAGTGTGTGTGAAAGCCGTCCTTCAACTAGCTTGTTGGGAACACAAAGTTTCTTTTCAGTTGCAAACTCCAATCCATGCACATATATGGGGAGGTACTAGATCCAACTCGGTTTGACAGTGAAAACTGCAGGAACTTCAAACCGGCACTAGGAAACAGACTGAGAAACCAGAGTAAATTTTCTCCTGCAACTCGTTCCCTTGGTGCTAGATGAACGAACGTCTCTCCACTTGCTCAGTTCTCAAAGATAAGTGTGTGTGAAAGCCGTACTTTACCTAGCTTGTTGGGAACACAAAGTTTCTTTTCAGTTGCAAACACCGTTCCATACATATATATGGGGAGGTACAAGCTCCAACTCGGATTTACAGTGAAAACTGCAGGAACTTCAAAACGGCACTAGGAAACAGACTGGTAAAGCAGAGTAAAAGTGTCTCCTGCAACCCGTTCCCTTGGTGCTAGATGAACGAACGTCTCTGTACATGCTCAGTTCTGAGAGATAAATGTGTGTGAAAGCCGTCCTTCACCTAGCTTGTTGGGAACACAAAGTTTCTTTTCAGTTGCAAACACCGTTCCATACATATATATGGGGAGGTATAAGCTCCAACTCGGTTTTACAGTGAAAACTGCAGGAACTTCAAACCGGCCCTAGGAAACAGACTGAGAAAGCAGAGAAAAAGTGTCTCCTGCAAACCGTTCCCTTGGTGCTAGATGAACGAAAGTCTCGCCACTTGCTCAGTTCTGAGAGATAAGTGTGTGTGAAAGCCGTCCTTCACCTAGCTTGTTGGGAACACAAAGTTTCTTTTCAGTTGCAAACTCCATTCCATACATATATATGGGGAGGTACAAGCTCCAACTCGGTTTTACAGTGAAAACTGCTGGAACTTCAAAACGGCACTAGGAAACAGACTGATAAAGCAGAGTAATAGTGTCTCCTGCAAACCGTTCCCTTGGTGCTAGATGAACGAACGTCTCTGTACATGCTCAGTTTTGAGAGATAAATGTGTGTGAAAGCCGTCCTTCACCTAGCTTGTTGGGAACACAAAGTTTCTTTTCAGTTGCAAACACCGTTCCATACATATATATGGGGGGGTATAAGCTCCAACTCGGTTTTACTGTGAAAACTGCAGGAACTTCAAACCGGCACTAGGAAACAGACTGAGAAAGCAGAGAAAAGTGTCTCCTGCAAACCGTTCCCTTGGTGCTAGATGAACGAACGTCTCGCCACTTGCTCAGTTCTGAGAGATAAGTGTGTGTGAAAGCCGTCCTTCACCTAGCTTGTTGGGAACACAAAGTTTCTTTTCAGTTGCAAACTCCATTCCATACATATATATGGGGAGGTACTATCTCCAACTCGGTTTTACAGTGAAAACTGCAGGAACTTCAAACCGGCACTACGAAACAGACTGAGAAAGCAGAGAAATAGTGTCTCCTGCAACCCGTTCCCTTGGTGCTAGATGAACGAACGTCTCTCCACTTGCTCAGTTCTGAGAGATAAGTGTGTGTGAAACCGTCCTTCACCTAGCTTGTAGGGAACACAAAGTTTCTTTTCAGTTGCAAACTCCATTCCATACATATATATGGGGAGGTACAAGCTCCAACTCGGTTTTACAGTGATAACTGCAGGAACTTCAAACCGGCACTAGGAAACACACTGAGAATCCAGAGTAAAGTTTCTCCTGCAACTCGTTCCTTTGGTGCTACATGAACAAACGTCTCTGTACATGCTCATTTCTGAGAGATATGTGTGTGTGAAAGCCGTCCTTCAATTAGCTTGTTGGGAACACAAAGTTTCTTTTCAGTAGCAAATTCCATTCCTTGCATATATATGGGGAGGTACAAGCTCCAACTCGGTTTTACAGTGAACTGCAGGAACTTCAAACCGGCACTAGGAAACAGACTGAGAAAGCAGAGAAAAAGTGTCTCCTGCAACCCGTTCCCTTGGTGCTAGATGAACGAACGTCTCTGTACATGCTCATTTCTGAGAGATAAGTGTGTGTGAAAGCCGTCCTTCACCTAGCTTGTTTGTAACACAAAGTTTCTTTTCAATAGCAAACTCCATTCCATACATATATATGGGGAGGTACAAGCTCCAACTCGGTTTTACAGTGAAAACTGCAGGAACTTCAAACCGGCACTAGGAAACAGACTGAGAAAGCAGAGAAAAAGTGTCTCCTGCAACCCGTTCCCTTGGTGCTAGATGAACGAACATCTCTCCACTTGCTCAGTTCTGAGAGATAAGTGTGAGTGAAAGCCGTCCTTCACCTACCTTGTTGGGAACACAAAGTTTCTTTTCAGTTGCAAACACCAATCCATGCATATATATGGGGAGATACTATCTCCAACTCGGTTTGACAGTGAAAACTGCAGGAACTTCAAACCGGCACTAGGAAACACACTGAGAAACCAGAGTAAAGTTTCTCCTGCAACTCGTTCCTTTGGTGCTAGATGAACGAACGTCTCTGTACATGCTCATTTCTGAGAGATATGTGTGTGTGAAAGCCGTCCTTCACCTAGCTTGTTGGGAACACAAAGTTTCTTTTCAGTTGAAAACTCCATTCCATACATTTATATGGGGAGGTACAAGCTCCAACTCGGTTTTACAGTGATAACTGCAGGAACTTCAAACCGGCAGTAGGAAACAGACTGATAAAGCAGAGAAAAATTGTCCCTGCAACACGTTCCCTTGGTGCTAGACCAACGAACGTCTCTGTACATGCTCAGTTCTGAGAGATAAGTGTGTGTGAAAGCCGTCCTTCACCTAGCTTGTTATGAACACAAAGTTTCTTTTCAGTTTCAAACTCCAATCCATACATATATATGGGGAGGTACAAGCTCCAACTCGGTTTTACAGTGAAAACTGCAGGAACTTCAAACCGGCACTAGGAAACAGACTGAGAAAGCAGAGTAAAAGTGTCTCCTGCAACCCATTCCCTTGGTGCTAGACGAACGAACGTCTCTGTACATGCTCAGTTCTGAGAGAAAAGTGTGTGTGAAAGCCGTCCTTCAACTAGCTTGTTGGGAACACAAAGTTTCTTTTCAGTTGCAAACTCCAATCCATGCACATATATGGGGAGGTACTAGATCCAACTCGGTTTGACAGTGAAAACTGCAGGAACTTCAAACCGGCACTAGGAAACAGACTGAGAAACCAGAGTAAATTTTCTCCTGCAACTCGTTCCCTTGGTGCTAGATGAACGAACGTCTCTCCACTTGCTCAGTTCTGAGAGATAAGTGTGTGTGAAAGCCGTACTTCACCTAGCTTGTTGGGAACACAAAGTTTCTTTTCAGTTGCAAACACCGTTCCATACATATATATGGGGAGGTACAAGCTCCAACTCGGTTTTACAGTGAGAACTGCAGGAACTTCAAACCGGAAATAGGAAACAGACTGAGAAATCAGAGTAAATGTGTCCCCTGCAACCCGTTCCCTTGGTGCTAGACGAACGAACGTCTCTGTACATGCTCAGTTCTGAGAGATAAGTATGTGTGAAAGCCGTCCTTCAACTAGCTTGTTGGGAACACAAAGTTTCTTTTCAGTTGCAAACACCAATCCATGCATATATATGGGGAGGTACTAACTCCAACTCGGTTTGACAGTGAAAACTGCAGGAACTTCAAACCGGCACTAGGAAACACACTGAGAAACCAGAGAAAAATTGTCCCTGCAACACGTTCCCTTGGTGCTAGACGAACGAACGTCTCTGTACATGCTCAGTTCTGAGAGATAAGTGTGTGTGAAAGCCGTCCTTCACCTAGCTTGTTATGAACACAAAGTTTCTTTTCAGTTTCAAACTCCAATCCATGCATATATATGGGTAGGTACGAGCTCCAACTCGGTTTGACAGTGAAAACTGCAGGAACTTCAAACCGGCACTAGGAAACAGACTGAGAAACCAGAGTAAAGTTTCTCCTGCAACTCGTTCCCTTGGTGTTAGATGAACGAACGTCTCTCCACTTGCTCAGTTCTGAGAGATAAGTGTGTGTGAAAGCCGTCCTTCAACTAGCTTGTTGGGAACACAAAGTTTCTTTTCAGTTGCAAACACCAATCCATGCATATATATGGGGAGGTACTAACTCCAACTCGGTTTGACAGTGAAAACTGCAGGAACTTCAAACCGGCACTAGGAAACAGACTGAGAAAGCAGAGAAAAATTGTCCCTGCAACACGTTCCCTTGGTGCTAGACGAACGAACGTCTCTGTACATGCTCAGTTCTGAGAGATAAGTGGGTGTGAAAGCCGTCCTTCACCTAGCTTGTTATGAACACAAAGTTTCTTTTCAGTTTCAAACTCCAATCCATGCATATATATGGGTACGTACTAGCTCCAACTCGGTTTGACATTGAAAACTGCAGGAACTTCAAACCGGCACTAGGAAACAGACTGAGAAACCAGAGTAAAGTTTCTCCTGCAACTCGTTCCCTTTGTGCTAGATGAACGAACGTCTCTCCACTTGCTCAGTTCTGAGAGATAAGTGTGTGTGAAAGCCGTACTTCACCTAGCTTGTTTGTAACACAAAGTTTCTTTTCAGTTGCAAACACCGTTCCATACATATATATTGGGAGGTACAAGCTCCAACTCGGTTTTACAGTGAGAACTGCAGGAACTTCAAACCGGCACTAGGAAACACACTGAGAAACCAGAGTAAAGTTTCTCCTGCAACTCGTTCCTTTGGTGCTAGATGAACAAACGTCTCTGTACATGATCATTTCTGAGAGATATGTGTGTGTGAAAGCCGTCCTTCAATTAGCTTGTTGGGAACACAAAGTTTCTTTTCAGTTGAAAACTCCATTCCATACATATATATGGGGAGGTACAAGCTCCAACTCGGTTTTACAGTGATAACTGCAGGAACTTCAAACCGGCACTAGGAAACACACTGAGAAACCAGAGTAAATTTTCTCCTGCAACTCGTTCCCTTGGTGCTAGATGAACGAACGTCTCTCCACTTGCTCAGTTCTGAAAGATAAGTGTGTGTGAAAGCCGTCCTTCAATTAGCTTGTTGATAACACAAAGTTTCTTTTCAGTAGCAAATTCCATTCCTTGCATATATATGGGGAGGTACAAGCTCCAACTCGGTTTTACAGTGAACTGCAGGAACTTCAAACCGGCACTAGGAAACAGACTGAGAAAGCAGAGAAAAAGTGTCTCCTGCAACCCGTTCCCTTGGTGCTAGATGAACGAACGTCTCTGTACATGCTCATTTCTGAGAGATAAGTGTGTGTGAAAGCCGTCCTTCACCTAGCTTGTTTGTAACACAAAGTTTCTTTTCAATAGCAAACTCCATTCCATACATATATATGGGGAGGTACAAGCTCCAACTCGGTTTTACAGTGAAAACTGCAGGAACTTCAAACCGGCACTAGGAAACAGACTGAGAAAGCAGAGAAAAAGTGTCTCCTGCAACCCGTTCCCTTGGTGCTAGATGAACGAACATCTCTCCACTTGCTCAGTTCTGAGAGATAAGTGTGAGTGAAAGCCGTCCTTCACCTACCTTGTTGGGAACACAAAGTTTCTTTTCAGTTGCAAACACCAATCCATGCATATATATGGGGAGATACTATCTCCAACTCGGTTTGACAGTGAAAACTGCAGGAACTTCAAACCGGCACTAGGAAACACACTGAGAAACCAGAGTAAAGTTTCTCCTGCAACTCGTTCCTTTGGTGCTAGATGAACGAACGTCTCTGTACATGCTCATTTCTGAGAGATATGTGTGTGTGAAAGCCGTCCTTCACCTAGCTTGTTGGGAACACAAAGTTTCTTTTCAGTTGAAAACTCCATTCCATACATTTATATGGGGAGGTACAAGCTCCAACTCGGTTTTACAGTGATAACTGCAGGAACTTCAAACCGGCAGTAGGAAACAGACTGATAAAGCAGAGAAAAATTGTCCCTGCAACACGTTCCCTTGGTGCTAGACCAACGAACGTCTCTGTACATGCTCAGTTCTGAGAGATAAGTGTGTGTGAAAGCCGTCCTTCACCTAGCTTGTTATGAACACAAAGTTTCTTTTCAGTTTCAAACTCCAATCCATACATATATATGGGGAGGTACAAGCTCCAACTCGGTTTTACAGTGAAAACTGCAGGAACTTCAAACCGGCACTAGGAAACAGACTGAGAAAGCAGAGTAAAAGTGTCTCCTGCAACCCATTCCCTTGGTGCTAGACGAACGAACGTCTCTGTACATGCTCAGTTCTGAGAGAAAAGTGTGTGTGAAAGCCGTCCTTCAACTAGCTTGTTGGGAACACAAAGTTTCTTTTCAGTTGCAAACTCCAATCCATGCACATATATGGGGAGGTACTAGATCCAACTCGGTTTGACAGTGAAAACTGCAGGAACTTCAAACCGGCACTAGGAAACAGACTGAGAAACCAGAGTAAATTTTCTCCTGCAACTCGTTCCCTTGGTGCTAGATGAACGAACGTCTCTCCACTTGCTCAGTTCTGAGAGATAAGTGTGTGTGAAAGCCGTACTTCACCTAGCTTGTTGGGAACACAAAGTTTCTTTTCAGTTGCAAACACCGTTCCATACATATATATGGGGAGGTACAAGCTCCAACTCGGTTTTACAGTGAGAACTGCAGGAACTTCAAACCGGAAATAGGAAACAGACTGAGAAATCAGAGTAAATGTGTCCCCTGCAACCCGTTCCCTTGGTGCTAGACGAACGAACGTCTCTGTACATGCTCAGTTCTGAGAGATAAGTATGTGTGAAAGCCGTCCTTCAACTAGCTTGTTGGGAACACAAAGTTTCTTTTCAGTTGCAAACACCAATCCATGCATATATATGGGGAGGTACTAACTCCAACTCGGTTTGACAGTGAAAACTGCAGGAACTTCAAACCGGCACTAGGAAACACACTGAGAAACCAGAGAAAAATTGTCCCTGCAACACGTTCCCTTGGTGCTAGACGAACGAACGTCTCTGTACATGCTCAGTTCTGAGAGATAAGTGTGTGTGAAAGCCGTCCTTCACCTAGCTTGTTATGAACACAAAGTTTCTTTTCAGTTTCAAACTCCAATCCATGCATATATATGGGTAGGTACGAGCTCCAACTCGGTTTGACAGTGAAAACTGCAGGAACTTCAAACCGGCACTAGGAAACAGACTGAGAAACCAGAGTAAAGTTTCTCCTGCAACTCGTTCCCTTGGTGTTAGATGAACGAACGTCTCTCCACTTGCTCAGTTCTGAGAGATAAGTGTGTGTGAAAGCCGTCCTTCAACTAGCTTGTTGGGAACACAAAGTTTCTTTTCAGTTGCAAACACCAATCCATGCATATATATGGGGAGGTACTAACTCCAACTCGGTTTGACAGTGAAAACTGCAGGAACTTCAAACCGGCACTAGGAAACAGACTGAGAAAGCAGAGAAAAATTGTCCCTGCAACACGTTCCCTTGGTGCTAGACGAACGAACGTCTCTGTACATGCTCAGTTCTGAGAGATAAGTGGGTGTGAAAGCCGTCCTTCACCTAGCTTGTTATGAACACAAAGTTTCTTTTCAGTTTCAAACTCCAATCCATGCATATATATGGGTACGTACTAGCTCCAACTCGGTTTGACATTGAAAACTGCAGGAACTTCAAACCGGCACTAGGAAACAGACTGAGAAACCAGAGTAAAGTTTCTCCTGCAACTCGTTCCCTTTGTGCTAGATGAACGAACGTCTCTCCACTTGCTCAGTTCTGAGAGATAAGTGTGTGTGAAAGCCGTACTTCACCTAGCTTGTTTGTAACACAAAGTTTCTTTTCAGTTGCAAACACCGTTCCATACATATATATTGGGAGGTACAAGCTCCAACTCGGTTTTACAGTGAGAACTGCAGGAACTTCAAACCGGCACTAGGAAACACACTGAGAAACCAGAGTAAATTTTCTCCTGCAACTCGTTCCCTTGGTGCTAGATGAACGAACGTCTCTCCACTTGCTCAGTTCTGAAAGATAAGTGTGTGTGAAAGCCGTCCTTCAATTAGCTTGTTGATAACACAAAGTTTCTTTTCAGTAGCAAATTCCATTCCTTGCATATATATGGGGAGGTACAAGCTCCAACTCGGTTTTACAGTGAACTGCAGGAACTTCAAACCGGCACTAGGAAACAGACTGAGAAAGCAGAGAAAAAGTGTCTCCTGCAACCCGTTCCCTTGGTGCTAGATGAACGAACGTCTCTGTACATGCTCAGTTCTGAGAGATAAGTGTGTGTGAAAGCCGTACTTCACCTAGCTTGTTGGGAACACAAAGTTTCTTTTCAGTTGCAAACACCGTTCCATACATATATATGGGGAGGTATAAGCTCCAACTCGGTTTTACAGTGAAAACTGCAGGAACTTCAAACCGGCCCTAGGAAACAGACTGAGAAAGCAGAGAAAAAGTGTCTCCTGCAAACCGTTCCCTTGGTGCTAGATGAACGAAAGTCTCGCCACTTGCTCAGTTCTGAGAGATAAGTGTGTGTGAAAGCCGTCCTTCACCTAGCTTGTTGGGAACACAAAGTTTCTTTTCAGTTGCAAACTCCATTCCATACATATATATGGGGAGGTACTAGCTCCAACTCGGTTTTACAGTGAAAACTGCTGGAACTTCAAAACGGCACTAGGAAACAGACTGATAAAGCAGAGTAATAGTGTCTCCTGCAAACCGTTCCCTTGGTGCTAGATGAACGAACGTCTCTGTACATGCTCAGTTTTGAGAGATAAATGTGTGTGAAAGCCGTCCTTCACCTAGCTTGTTGGGAACACAAAGTTTCTTTTCAGTTGCAAACACCAATCCATGCATATATATGGGGAGGTACTAACTCCAACTCGGTTTGACAGTGAAAACTGCAGGAACTTCAAACCGGCACTAGGAAACACACTGAGAAACCAGAGTAAAGTTTCTCCTGCAACTCGTTCCTTTGGTGCTAGATGAACGAAAGTCTCTGTACATGCTCATTTCTGAGAGATATGTGTGTGTGAAAGCCGTCCTTCAATTAGCTTGTTGGGAACACAAAGTTTCTTTTCAGTTGCAAACACCATTCCATACATATATATGGGGAGGTACAAGCTCCAACTCGGTTTTACTGTGAAAACTGCAGGAACTTCAAACCGGCAGTAGGAAACAGACTGATAAAGCAGAGAAAAATTGTCCCTGCAACACGTTCCCTTGGTGCTAGACCAACGAACGTCTCTGTACATGCTCAGTTCTGAGAGATAAGTGTGTGTGAAAGCCGTCCTTCACCTAGCTTGTTATGAACACAAAGTTTCTTTTCAGTTTCAAACTCCAATCCATACATATATATGGGGAGGTACAAGCTCCAACTCGGTTTTACAGTGAAAACTGCAGGAACTTCAAACCGGCACTAGGAAACAGACTGAGAAAGCAGAGTAAAAGTGTCTCCTGCAACCCATTCCCTTGGTGCTAGACGAACGAACGTCTCTGTACATGCTCAGTTCTGAGAGAAAAGTGTGTGTGAAAGCCGTCCTTCAACTAGCTTGTTGGGAACACAAAGTTTCTTTTCAGTTGCAAACTCCAATCCATGCACATATATGGGGAGGTACTAGATCCAACTCGGTTTGACAGTGAAAACTGCAGGAACTTCAAACCGGCACTAGGAAACAGACTGAGAAACCAGAGTAAATTTTCTCCTGCAACTCGTTCCCTTGGTGCTAGATGAACGAACGTCTCTCCACTTGCTCAGTTCTCAAAGATAAGTGTGTGTGAAAGCCGTACTTTACCTAGCTTGTTGGGAACACAAAGTTTCTTTTCAGTTGCAAACACCGTTCCATACATATATATGGGGAGGTACAAGCTCCAACTCGGATTTACAGTGAAAACTGCAGGAACTTCAAAACGGCACTAGGAAACAGACTGGTAAAGCAGAGTAAAAGTGTCTCCTGCAACCCGTTCCCTTGGTGCTAGATGAACGAACGTCTCTGTACATGCTCAGTTCTGAGAGATAAATGTGTGTGAAAGCCGTCCTTCACCTAGCTTGTTGGGAACACAAAGTTTCTTTTCAGTTGCAAACACCGTTCCATACATATATATGGGGAGGTATAAGCTCCAACTCGGTTTTACAGTGAAAACTGCAGGAACTTCAAACCGGCCCTAGGAAACAGACTGAGAAAGCAGAGAAAAAGTGTCTCCTGCAAACCGTTCCCTTGGTGCTAGATGAACGAAAGTCTCGCCACTTGCTCAGTTCTGAGAGATAAGTGTGTGTGAAAGCCGTCCTTCACCTAGCTTGTTGGGAACACAAAGTTTCTTTTCAGTTGCAAACTCCATTCCATACATATATATGGGGAGGTACAAGCTCCAACTCGGTTTTACAGTGAAAACTGCTGGAACTTCAAAACGGCACTAGGAAACAGACTGATAAAGCAGAGTAATAGTGTCTCCTGCAAACCGTTCCCTTGGTGCTAGATGAACGAACGTCTCTGTACATGCTCAGTTTTGAGAGATAAATGTGTGTGAAAGCCGTCCTTCACCTAGCTTGTTGGGAACACAAAGTTTCTTTTCAGTTGCAAACACCGTTCCATACATATATATGGGGGGGTATAAGCTCCAACTCGGTTTTACTGTGAAAACTGCAGGAACTTCAAACCGGCACTAGGAAACAGACTGAGAAAGCAGAGAAAAGTGTCTCCTGCAAACCGTTCCCTTGGTGCTAGATGAACGAACGTCTCGCCACTTGCTCAGTTCTGAGAGATAAGTGTGTGTGAAAGCCGTCCTTCACCTAGCTTGTTGGGAACACAAAGTTTCTTTTCAGTTGCAAACTCCATTCCATACATATATATGGGGAGGTACTATCTCCAACTCGGTTTTACAGTGAAAACTGCAGGAACTTCAAACCGGCACTACGAAACAGACTGAGAAAGCAGAGAAATAGTGTCTCCTGCAACCCGTTCCCTTGGTGCTAGATGAACGAACGTCTCTCCACTTGCTCAGTTCTGAGAGATAAGTGTGTGTGAAACCGTCCTTCACCTAGCTTGTAGGGAACACAAAGTTTCTTTTCAGTTGCAAACTCCATTCCATACATATATATGGGGAGGTACAAGCTCCAACTCGGTTTTACAGTGAAAACTGCAGGAACTTCAAACCGGCACTAGGAAACAGACTGAGAAAGCAGAGAAAAAGTGTCTCCTGCAACCCGTTCCCTTGGTGCTAGATGAACGAACATCTCTCCACTTGCTCAGTTCTGAGAGATAAGTGTGAGTGAAAGCCGTCCTTCACCTACCTTGTTGGGAACACAAAGTTTCTTTTCAGTTGCAAACACCAATCCATGCATATATATGGGGAGATACTATCTCCAACTCGGTTTGACAGTGAAAACTGCAGGAACTTCAAACCGGCACTAGGAAACACACTGAGAAACCAGAGTAAAGTTTCTCCTGCAACTCGTTCCTTTGGTGCTAGATGAACGAACGTCTCTGTACATGCTCATTTCTGAGAGATATGTGTGTGTGAAAGCCGTCCTTCACCTAGCTTGTTGGGAACACAAAGTTTCTTTTCAGTTGAAAACTCCATTCCATACATTTATATGGGGAGGTACAAGCTCCAACTCGGTTTTACAGTGATAACTGCAGGAACTTCAAACCGGCAGTAGGAAACAGACTGATAAAGCAGAGAAAAATTGTCCCTGCAACACGTTCCCTTGGTGCTAGACCAACGAACGTCTCTGTACATGCTCAGTTCTGAGAGATAAGTGTGTGTGAAAGCCGTCCTTCACCTAGCTTGTTATGAACACAAAGTTTCTTTTCAGTTTCAAACTCCAATCCATACATATATATGGGGAGGTACAAGCTCCAACTCGGTTTTACAGTGAAAACTGCAGGAACTTCAAACCGGCACTAGGAAACAGACTGAGAAAGCAGAGTAAAAGTGTCTCCTGCAACCCATTCCCTTGGTGCTAGACGAACGAACGTCTCTGTACATGCTCAGTTCTGAGAGAAAAGTGTGTGTGAAAGCCGTCCTTCAACTAGCTTGTTGGGAACACAAAGTTTCTTTTCAGTTGCAAACTCCAATCCATGCACATATATGGGGAGGTACTAGATCCAACTCGGTTTGACAGTGAAAACTGCAGGAACTTCAAACCGGCACTAGGAAACAGACTGAGAAACCAGAGTAAATTTTCTCCTGCAACTCGTTCCCTTGGTGCTAGATGAACGAACGTCTCTCCACTTGCTCAGTTCTGAGAGATAAGTGTGTGTGAAAGCCGTACTTCACCTAGCTTGTTGGGAACACAAAGTTTCTTTTCAGTTGCAAACACCGTTCCATACATATATATGGGGAGGTACAAGCTCCAACTCGGTTTTACAGTGAGAACTGCAGGAACTTCAAACCGGAAATAGGAAACAGACTGAGAAATCAGAGTAAATGTGTCCCCTGCAACCCGTTCCCTTGGTGCTAGACGAACGAACGTCTCTGTACATGCTCAGTTCTGAGAGATAAGTATGTGTGAAAGCCGTCCTTCAACTAGCTTGTTGGGAACACAAAGTTTCTTTTCAGTTGCAAACACCAATCCATGCATATATATGGGGAGGTACTAACTCCAACTCGGTTTGACAGTGAAAACTGCAGGAACTTCAAACCGGCACTAGGAAACACACTGAGAAACCAGAGAAAAATTGTCCCTGCAACACGTTCCCTTGGTGCTAGACGAACGAACGTCTCTGTACATGCTCAGTTCTGAGAGATAAGTGTGTGTGAAAGCCGTCCTTCACCTAGCTTGTTATGAACACAAAGTTTCTTTTCAGTTTCAAACTCCAATCCATGCATATATATGGGTAGGTACGAGCTCCAACTCGGTTTGACAGTGAAAACTGCAGGAACTTCAAACCGGCACTAGGAAACAGACTGAGAAAGCAGAGAAAAAGTGTCTCCTGCAACTCGTTCCCTTGGTGTTAGATGAACGAACGTCTCTCCACTTGCTCAGTTCTGAGAGATAAGTGTGTGTGAAAGCCGTCCTTCAACTAGCTTGTTGGGAACACAAAGTTTCTTTTCAGTTGCAAACACCAATCCATGCATATATATGGGGAGGTACTAACTCCAACTCGGTTTGACAGTGAAAACTGCAGGAACTTCAAACCGGCACTAGGAAACAGACTGAGAAAGCAGAGAAAAATTGTCCCTGCAACACGTTCCCTTGGTGCTAGACGAACGAACGTCTCTGTACATGCTCAGTTCTGAGAGATAAGTGGGTGTGAAAGCCGTCCTTCACCTAGCTTGTTATGAACACAAAGTTTCTTTTCAGTTTCAAACTCCAATCCATGCATATATATGGGTACGTACTAGCTCCAACTCGGTTTGACATTGAAAACTGCAGGAACTTCAAACCGGCACTAGGAAACAGACTGAGAAACCAGAGTAAAGTTTCTCCTGCAACTCGTTCCCTTTGTGCTAGATGAACGAACGTCTCTCCACTTGCTCAGTTCTGAGAGATAAGTGTGTGTGAAAGCCGTACTTCACCTAGCTTGTTTGTAACACAAAGTTTCTTTTCAGTTGCAAACACCGTTCCATACATATATATTGGGAGGTACAAGCTCCAACTCGGTTTTACAGTGAGAACTGCAGGAACTTCAAACCGGCACTAGGAAACACACTGAGAAACCAGAGTAAAGTTTCTCCTGCAACTCGTTCCTTTGGTGCTAGATGAACAAACGTCTCTGTACATGATCATTTCTGAGAGATATGTGTGTGTGAAAGCCGTCCTTCAATTAGCTTGTTGGGAACACAAAGTTTCTTTTCAGTTGAAAACTCCATTCCATACATATATATGGGGAGGTACAAGCTCCAACTCGGTTTTACAGTGATAACTGCAGGAACTTCAAACCGGCACTAGGAAACACACTGAGAAACCAGAGTAAATTTTCTCCTGCAACTCGTTCCCTTGGTGCTAGATGAACGAACGTCTCTCCACTTGCTCAGTTCTGAAAGATAAGTGTGTGTGAAAGCCGTCCTTCAATTAGCTTGTTGATAACACAAAGTTTCTTTTCAGTAGCAAATTCCATTCCTTGCATATATATGGGGAGGTACAAGCTCCAACTCGGTTTTACAGTGAACTGCAGGAACTTCAAACCGGCACTAGGAAACAGACTGAGAAAGCAGAGAAAAAGTGTCTCCTGCAACCCGTTCCCTTGGTGCTAGATGAACGAACGTCTCTGTACATGCTCAGTTCTGAGAGATAAGTGTGTGTGAAAGCCGTACTTCACCTAGCTTGTTGGGAACACAAAGTTTCTTTTCAGTTGCAAACACCGTTCCATACATATATATGGGGAGGTATAAGCTCCAACTCGGTTTTACAGTGAAAACTGCAGGAACTTCAAACCGGCCCTAGGAAACAGACTGAGAAAGCAGAGAAAAAGTGTCTCCTGCAAACCGTTCCCTTGGTGCTAGATGAACGAAAGTCTCGCCACTTGCTCAGTTCTGAGAGATAAGTGTGTGTGAAAGCCGTCCTTCACCTAGCTTGTTGGGAACACAAAGTTTCTTTTCAGTTGCAAACTCCATTCCATACATATATATGGGGAGGTACTAGCTCCAACTCGGTTTTACAGTGAAAACTGCTGGAACTTCAAAACGGCACTAGGAAACAGACTGATAAAGCAGAGTAATAGTGTCTCCTGCAAACCGTTCCCTTGGTGCTAGATGAACGAACGTCTCTGTACATGCTCAGTTTTGAGAGATAAATGTGTGTGAAAGCCGTCCTTCACCTAGCTTGTTGGGAACACAAAGTTTCTTTTCAGTTGCAAACACCAATCCATGCATATATATGGGGAGGTACTAACTCCAACTCGGTTTGACAGTGAAAACTGCAGGAACTTCAAACCGGCACTAGGAAACACACTGAGAAACCAGAGTAAAGTTTCTCCTGCAACTCGTTCCTTTGGTGCTAGATGAACGAAAGTCTCTGTACATGCTCATTTCTGAGAGATATGTGTGTGTGAAAGCCGTCCTTCAATTAGCTTGTTGGGAACACAAAGTTTCTTTTCAGTTGCAAACACCATTCCATACATATATATGGGGAGGTACAAGCTCCAACTCGGTTTTACTGTGAAAACTGCAGGAACTTCAAACCGGCAGTAGGAAACAGACTGATAAAGCAGAGAAAAATTGTCCCTGCAACACGTTCCCTTGGTGCTAGACCAACGAACGTCTCTGTACATGCTCAGTTCTGAGAGATAAGTGTGTGTGAAAGCCGTCCTTCACCTAGCTTGTTATGAACACAAAGTTTCTTTTCAGTTTCAAACTCCAATCCATACATATATATGGGGAGGTACAAGCTCCAACTCGGTTTTACAGTGAAAACTGCAGGAACTTCAAACCGGCACTAGGAAACAGACTGAGAAAGCAGAGTAAAAGTGTCTCCTGCAACCCATTCCCTTGGTGCTAGACGAACGAACGTCTCTGTACATGCTCAGTTCTGAGAGAAAAGTGTGTGTGAAAGCCGTCCTTCAACTAGCTTGTTGGGAACACAAAGTTTCTTTTCAGTTGCAAACTCCAATCCATGCACATATATGGGGAGGTACTAGATCCAACTCGGTTTGACAGTGAAAACTGCAGGAACTTCAAACCGGCACTAGGAAACAGACTGAGAAACCAGAGTAAATTTTCTCCTGCAACTCGTTCCCTTGGTGCTAGATGAACGAACGTCTCTCCACTTGCTCAGTTCTCAAAGATAAGTGTGTGTGAAAGCCGTACTTTACCTAGCTTGTTGGGAACACAAAGTTTCTTTTCAGTTGCAAACACCGTTCCATACATATATATGGGGAGGTACAAGCTCCAACTCGGATTTACAGTGAAAACTGCAGGAACTTCAAAACGGCACTAGGAAACAGACTGGTAAAGCAGAGTAAAAGTGTCTCCTGCAACCCGTTCCCTTGGTGCTAGATGAACGAACGTCTCTGTACATGCTCAGTTCTGAGAGATAAATGTGTGTGAAAGCCGTCCTTCACCTAGCTTGTTGGGAACACAAAGTTTCTTTTCAGTTGCAAACACCGTTCCATACATATATATGGGGAGGTATAAGCTCCAACTCGGTTTTACAGTGAAAACTGCAGGAACTTCAAACCGGCCCTAGGAAACAGACTGAGAAAGCAGAGAAAAAGTGTCTCCTGCAAACCGTTCCCTTGGTGCTAGATGAACGAAAGTCTCGCCACTTGCTCGGTTCTGAGAGATAAGTGTGTGTGAAAGCCGTCCTTCACCTAGCTTGTTGGGAACACAAAGTTTCTTTTCAGTTGCAAACTCCATTCCATACATATATATGGGGAGGTACAAGCTCCAACTCGGTTTTACAGTGAAAACTGCTGGAACTTCAAAACGGCACTAGGAAACAGACTGATAAAGCAGAGTAATAGTGTCTCCTGCAAACCGTTCCCTTGGTGCTAGATGAACGAACGTCTCTGTACATGCTCAGTTTTGAGAGATAAATGTGTGTGAAAGCCGTCCTTCACCTAGCTTGTTGGGAACACAAAGTTTCTTTTCAGTTGCAAACACCGTTCCATACATATATATGGGGGGGTATAAGCTCCAACTCGGTTTTACTGTGAAAACTGCAGGAACTTCAAACCGGCACTAGGAAACAGACTGAGAAAGCAGAGAAAAGTGTCTCCTGCAAACCGTTCCCTTGGTGCTAGATGAACGAACGTCTCGCCACTTGCTCAGTTCTGAGAGATAAGTGTGTGTGAAAGCCGTCCTTCACCTAGCTTGTTGGGAACACAAAGTTTCTTTTCAGTTGCAAACTCCATTCCATACATATATATGGGGAGGTACTATCTCCAACTCGGTTTTACAGTGAAAACTGCAGGAACTTCAAACCGGCACTACGAAACAGACTGAGAAAGCAGAGAAATAGTGTCTCCTGCAACCCGTTCCCTTGGTGCTAGATGAACGAACGTCTCTCCACTTGCTCAGTTCTGAGAGATAAGTGTGTGTGAAACCGTCCTTCACCTAGCTTGTAGGGAACACAAAGTTTCTTTTCAGTTGCAAACTCCATTCCATACATATATATGGGGAGGTACAAGCTCCAACTCGGTTTTACAGTGATAACTGCAGGAACTTCAAACCGGCACTAGGAAACACACTGAGAATCCAGAGTAAAGTTTCTCCTGCAACTCGTTCCTTTGGTGCTACATGAACAAACGTCTCTGTACATGCTCATTTCTGAGAGATATGTGTGTGTGAAAGCCGTCCTTCAATTAGCTTGTTGGGAACACAAAGTTTCTTTTCAGTAGCAAATTCCATTCCTTGCATATATATGGGGAGGTACAAGCTCCAACTCGGTTTTACAGTGAACTGCAGGAACTTCAAACCGGCACTAGGAAACAGACTGAGAAAGCAGAGAAAAAGTGTCTCCTGCAACCCGTTCCCTTGGTGCTAGATGAACGAACGTCTCTGTACATGCTCATTTCTGAGAGATAAGTGTGTGTGAAAGCCGTCCTTCACCTAGCTTGTTTGTAACACAAAGTTTCTTTTCAATAGCAAACTCCATTCCATACATATATATGGGGAGGTACAAGCTCCAACTCGGTTTTACAGTGAAAACTGCAGGAACTTCAAACCGGCACTAGGAAACAGACTGAGAAAGCAGAGAAAAAGTGTCTCCTGCAACCCGTTCCCTTGGTGCTAGATGAACGAACATCTCTCCACTTGCTCAGTTCTGAGAGATAAGTGTGAGTGAAAGCCGTCCTTCACCTACCTTGTTGGGAACACAAAGTTTCTTTTCAGTTGCAAACACCAATCCATGCATATATATGGGGAGATACTATCTCCAACTCGGTTTGACAGTGAAAACTGCAGGAACTTCAAACCGGCACTAGGAAACACACTGAGAAACCAGAGTAAAGTTTCTCCTGCAACTCGTTCCTTTGGTGCTAGATGAACGAACGTCTCTGTACATGCTCATTTCTGAGAGATATGTGTGTGTGAAAGCCGTCCTTCACCTAGCTTGTTGGGAACACAAAGTTTCTTTTCAGTTGAAAACTCCATTCCATACATTTATATGGGGAGGTACAAGCTCCAACTCGGTTTTACAGTGATAACTGCAGGAACTTCAAACCGGCAGTAGGAAACAGACTGATAAAGCAGAGAAAAATTGTCCCTGCAACACGTTCCCTTGGTGCTAGACCAACGAACGTCTCTGTACATGCTCAGTTCTGAGAGATAAGTGTGTGTGAAAGCCGTCCTTCACCTAGCTTGTTATGAACACAAAGTTTCTTTTCAGTTTCAAACTCCAATCCATACATATATATGGGGAGGTACAAGCTCCAACTCGGTTTTACAGTGAAAACTGCAGGAACTTCAAACCGGCACTAGGAAACAGACTGAGAAAGCAGAGTAAAAGTGTCTCCTGCAACCCATTCCCTTGGTGCTAGACGAACGAACGTCTCTGTACATGCTCAGTTCTGAGAGAAAAGTGTGTGTGAAAGCCGTCCTTCAACTAGCTTGTTGGGAACACAAAGTTTCTTTTCAGTTGCAAACTCCAATCCATGCACATATATGGGGAGGTACTAGATCCAACTCGGTTTGACAGTGAAAACTGCAGGAACTTCAAACCGGCACTAGGAAACAGACTGAGAAACCAGAGTAAATTTTCTCCTGCAACTCGTTCCCTTGGTGCTAGATGAACGAACGTCTCTCCACTTGCTCAGTTCTCAAAGATAAGTGTGTGTGAAAGCCGTACTTCACCTAGCTTGTTGGGAACACAAAGTTTCTTTTCAGTTGCAAACACCGTTCCATACATATATATGGGGAGGTACAAGCTCCAACTCGGATTTACAGTGAAAACTGCAGGAACTTCAAAACGGCACTAGGAAACAGACTGATAAAGCAGAGTAAAAGTGTCTCCTGCAACCCGTTCCCTTGGTGCTAGATGAACGAACGTCTCTGTACATGCTCAGTTCTGAGAGATAAATGTGTGTGAAAGCCGTCCTTCACCTAGCTTGTTGGGAACACAAAGTTTCTTTTCAGTTGCAAACACCGTTCCATACATATATATGGGGAGGTATAAGCTCCAACTCGGTTTTACAGTGAAAACTGCAGGAACTTCAAACCGGCCCTAGGAAACAGACTGAGAAAGCAGAGAAAAAGTGTCTCCTGCAAACCGTTCCCTTGGTGCTAGATGAACGAAAGTCTCGCCACTTGCTCAGTTCTGAGAGATAAGTGTGTGTGAAAGCCGTCCTTCACCTAGCTTGTTGGGAACACAAAGTTTCTTTTCAGTTGCAAACTCCATTCCATACATATATATGGGGAGGTACTAGCTCCAACTCGGTTTTACAGTGAAAAGTGCTGGAACTTCAAAACGGCACTAGGAAACAGACTGATAAAGCAGAGTAATAGTGTCTCCTGCAAACCGTTCCCTTGGTGCTAGATGAACGAACGTCTCTGTACATGCTCAGTTTTGAGAGATAAATGTGTGTGAATGCCGTCCTTCACCTAGCTTGTTGGGAACACAAAGTTTCTTTTCAGTTGCAAACACCGTTCCATACATATATATGGGGAGGTATAAGCTCCAACTCGGTTTTACTGTGAAAACTGCAGGAACTTCAAACCGGCACTAGGAAACAGACTGAGAAAGCAGAGAAAAAGTGTCTCCTGCAAACCGTTCCCTTGGTGCTAGATGAACGAACGTCTCGCCACTTGCTCAGTTCTGAGAGATAAGTGTGTGTGAAAGCAGTCCTTCACCTAGCTTGTTGGGAACACAAAGTTTCTTTTCAGTTGCAAACTCCATTCCATACATATATATGGGGAGGTACTATCTCCAACTCGGTTTTACAGTGAAAACTGCAGGAACTTCAAACCGGCACTACGAAACAGACTGAGAAAGCAGAGAAATAGTGTCTCCTGCAACCCGTTCCCTTGGTGCTAGATGAACGAACGTCTCTCCACTTGCTCAGTTCTGAGAGATAAGTGTGTGTGAAACCGTCCTTCACCTAGCTTGTAGGGAACACAAAGTTTCTTTTCAGTTGCAAACTCCATTCCATACATATATATGGGGAGGTACAAGCTCCAACTCGGTTTTACAGTGATAACTGCAGGAACTTCAAACCGGCACTAGGAAACACACAGAGAATCCAGAGTAAAGTTTCTCCTGCAACTCGTTCCTTTGGTGCTACATGAACAAACGTCTCTGTACATGCTCATTTCTGAGAGATATGTGTGTGTGAAAGCCGTCTTCAATTAGCTTGTTGGGAACACAAAGTTTCTTTTCAGTAGCAAATTCCATTCCTTGCATATATATGGGGAGGTACAAGCTCCAACTCGGTTTTACAGTGAACTGCAGGAACTTCAAACCGGCACTAGGAAACAGACTGAGAAAGCAGAGAAAAAGTGTCTCCTGCAACCCGTTCCCTTGGTGCTAGATGAACGAACATCTCTCCACTTGCTCAGTTCTGAGAGATAAGTGTGAGTGAAAGCCGTCCTTCACCTACCTTGTTGGGAACACAAAGTTTCTTTTCAGTTGCAAACACCAATCCATGCATATATATGGGGAGATACTATCTCCAACTCGATTTGACAGTGAAAACTGCAGGAACTTCAAACCGGCACTAGGAAACACACTGAGAAACCAGAGTAAAGTTTCTCCTGCAACTCGTTCCTTTGGTGCTAGATGAAAGAACGTCTCTGTACATGCTCATTTCTGAGAGATATGTGTGTGTGAAAGCCGTCCTTCACCTAGCTTGTTGGGAACACAAAGTTTCTTTTCAGTTGAAAACTCCATTCCATACATTTATATGGGGAGGTACAAGCTCCAACTCGGTTTTACAGTGATAACTGCAGGAACTTCAAACCGGCAGTAGGAAACAGACTGATAAAGCAGAGAAAAATTGTCCCTGCAACACGTTCCCTTGGTGCTAGACCAACGAACGTCTCTGTACATGCTCAGTTCTGAGAGATAAGTGTGTGTGAAAGCCGTCCTTCACCTAGCTTGTTATGAACACAAAGTTTCTTTTCAGTTTCAAACTCCAATCCATACATATATATGGGGAGGTACAAGCTCCAACTCGGTTTTACAGTGAAAACTGCAGGAACTTCAAACCGGCACTAGGAAACAGACTGAGAAAGCAGAGTAAAAGTGTCTCCTGCAACCCATTCCCTTGGTGCTAGACGAACGAACGTCTCTGTACATGCTCAGTTCTGAGAGAAAAGTGTGTGTGAAAGCCGTCCTTCAACTAGCTTGTTGGGAACACAAAGTTTCTTTTCAGTTGCAAACTCCAATCCATGCACATATATGGGGAGGTACTAGATCCAACTCGGTTTGACAGTGAAAACTGCAGGAACTTCAAACCGGCACTAGGAAACAGACTGAGAAACCAGAGTAAATTTTCTCCTGCAACTCGTTCCCTTGGTGCTAGATGAACGAACGTCTCTCCACTTGCTCAGTTCTCAAAGATAACTGTGTGAGAAAGCCGTACTTCACCTAGCTTGTTGGGAACACAAAGTTTCTTTTCAGTTGCAAACACCGTTCCATACATATATATGGGGAGGTACAAGCTCCAACTCGGATTTACAGTGAAAACTGCAAGAACTTCAAAACGGCACTAGGAAACAGACTGATAAAGCAGAGTAAAAGTGTCTCCTGCAACCCGTTCCCTTGGTGCTAGATGAACTAACGTCTCTGTACATGCTCAGTTCTGAGAGATAAATGTGTGTGAAAGCCGTCCTTTACCTAGCTTGTTGGGAACACAAAGTTTCTTTTCAGTTGCAAACACCGTTCCATACATATATATGGGGAGGTATAAGCTCCAACTCGGTTTTACAGTGAAAACTGCAGGAACTTCAAACCGGCCCTAGGAAACAGACTGAGAAAGCAGAGAAAAAGTGTCTCCTGCAAACCGTTCCATTGGTGCTAGATGAACGAAAGTCTCGCCACTTGCTCAGTTCTGAGAGATAAGTGTGTGTGAAAGCCGTCCTTCACCTAGCTTGTTGGGAACACAAAGTTTCTTTTCAGTTGCAAACTCCATTCCATACATATATATGGGGAGGTACTAGCTCCAACTCGGTTTTACAGTGAAAACTGCTGGAACTTCAAAACGGCACTAGGAAACAGACTGATAAAGCAGAGTAATAGTGTCTCCTAAACCGTTCCCTTGGTGCTAGATGAACGAACGTCTCTGTACATGCTCAGTTTTGAGAGATAAATGTGTGTGAAAGCCGTCCTTCACCTAGCTTGTTGGGAACACAAAGTTTCTTTTCAGTTGCAAACACCGTTCCATACATATATATGGGGAGGTATAAGCTCCAACTCGGTTTTACTGTGAAAACTGCAGGAACTTCAAACCGGCACTAGGAAACAGACTGAGAAAGCAGAGAAAAAGTGTCTCCTGCAAACCGTTCCCTTGGTGCTAGATGAACGAACGTCTCGCCACTTGCTCAGTTCTGAGAGATAAGTGTGTGTGAAAGCCGTCCTTCACCTAGCTTGTTGGGAACACAAAGTTTCTTTTCAGTTGCAAACTCCATTCCATACATATATATGGGGAGGTACTATCTCCAACTCGGTTTTACAGTGAAAACTGCAGGAACTTCAAACTGGCACTACGAAACAGACTGAGAAAGCAGAGAAATAGTGTCTCCTGCAACCCGTTCCCTTGGTGCTAGATGAACGAACGTCTCTCCACTTGCTCAGTTCTGAGAGATAAGTGTGTGTGAAACCGTCCTTCACCTAGCTTGTAGGGAACACAAAGTTTCTTTTCAGTTGCAAACTCCATTCCATACATATATATGGGGAGGTACAAGCTCCAACTCGGTTTTACAGTGATAACTGCAGGAACTTCAAACCGGCACTAGGAAATACACTGAGAATCCAGAGTAAAGTTTCTCCTGCAACTCGTTCCTTTGGTGCTACATGAACAAACGTCTCTGTACATGCTCATTTCTGAGAGATATGTGTGTGTGAAAGCCGTCCTTCAATTAGCTTTTTGGGAACACAAAGTTTCTTTTCAGTAGCAAATTCCATTCCTTGCATATATATGGGGAGGTACAAGCTCCAACTCGGTTTTACAGTGAACTGCAGGAACTTCAAACCGGCACTAGGAAACAGACTGAGAAAGCAGAGAAAAAGTGTCTCCTGCAACCCGTTCCCTTGGTGCTAGATGAACGAACGTCTCTGTACATGCTCATTTCTGAGAGATAAGTGTGTGTGAAAGCCGTCCTTCACCTAGCTTGTTTGTAACACAAAGTTTCTTTTCAATAGCAAACTCCATTCCATACATATATATGGGGAGGTACAAGCTCCAACTCGGTTTGACAGTGAAAACTGCAGGAACTTCAAACCGGCACTAGGAAACAGACTGAGAAAGCAGAGAAAAAGTGTCTCCTGCAACCCGTTCCCTTGGTGCTAGATGAACGAACATCTCTCCACTTGCTCAGTTCTGAGAGATAAGTGTGAGTGAAAGCCGTCCTTCACCTACCTTGTTGGGAACACAAAGTTTCTTTTCAGTTGCAAACACCAATCCATGCATATATATGGGGAGATACTATCTCCAACTCGGTTTGACAGTGAAAACTGCAGGAACTTCAAACCGGCACTAGGAAACACACTGAGAAACCAGAGTAAAGTTTCTCCTGCAACTCGTTCCTTTGGTGCTAGATGAACGAACGTCTCTGTACATGCTCATTTCTGAGAGATATGTGTGTGTGAAAGCCGTCCTTCACCTAGCTTGTTGGGAACACAAAGTTTCTTTTCAGTTGAAAACTCCATTCCATACATTTATATGGGGAGGTACAAGCTCCAACTCGGTTTTACAGTGATAACTGCAGGAACTTCAAACCGGCACTAGGAAACACACTGAGAAACCAGAGTAAAGTTTCTCCTGCAACTCGTTCCTTTGGTGCTAGATGAACGAACGTCTCTGTACATGCTCATTTCTGAGAGATAAGTGTGTGTGAAAGCCGTCCTTCACCTAGCTTGTTTGTAAAACAAAGTTTCTTTTCAATAGCAAACCCCATTCCATACATATATATGGGGAGGTACAAGCTCCAACTGAGTTTTACAGTGAAAACTGCAGGAACTTCAAACCGGCACTAGGAAACAGACTGAGAAAGCAGCGAAAAAGTGTCTCCTGCAACCCGTTCCCTTGGTGCTAGATGAACGATCGTCTCTCCACTTGCTCAGTTCTGAGAGATAAGTGTGTGTGAAAGCCGTCCTTCACCTAGCTTGTTGGGAAGACAAAGTTTCTTTTCAGTTGCAAACACCAATCCATGCATATATATGGGGAGGTACTATCTCCAACTCGGTTTGACAGTGAAAACTGCAGGAACTTCAAACAGGCACTAGGAAACACACTGAGAAACCAGAGTAAAGTTTCTCCTGCAACTCGTTCCTTTGGTGCTAGATGAACGAAAGTCTCTGTACATGCTCATTTCTGAGAGATATGTGTGTGTGAAAGCCGTCCTTCAATTAGCTTGTTGGGAACACAAAGTTTCTTTTCAGTTGCAAACTCCATTCCATACATATATATGGGGAGGTACAAGCTCCAACTCGGTTTTACTGTGAAAACTGCAGGAACTTCAAACCGGCAGTAGGAAACAGACTGATAAAGCAGAGAAAAATTGTCCCTGCAAGACGTTCCCTTGGTGCTAGACGAACGGACGTCTCTGTACATGCTCAGTTCTGAGAGATAAGTGTGTGTGAAAGCCGTCCTTCACCTAGCTTGTTATGAACACAAAGTTTCTTTTCAGTTTCAAACTCCAATCCATGCATATATATGGGTAGGTACTAGCTCCAACTCGGTTTGACAGTGAAAACTGCAGGAACTTCAAACCGGCACTAGGAAACAGACTGAGAAACCAGAGTAAAGTTTCTCCTGCAACTCGTTCCCTTGGTGTTAAATGAACTAACGTCTCTCCACTTGCTCAGTTCTGAGAGATAATTGTGTGTGAAAGCCGTACTTCACCTAGCTTGTTGGGAACACAAAGTTTCTTTTCAGTTGCAAACTCCAATCCATACATATATATGGGGAGGTACAAGCTCCAACTCGGTTTTACAGTGAAAACTGCAGGAACCTCAAACCGGCACTAGGAAACAGACTGAGAAAGCAGAGAAAATGTGTCTCCTGCAACCCGTTCCCTTGGTGCTAGATGAACGAACGTCTCTCCACTTGCTCAGTTCTGAGAGATAAGTGTGTGTGAAAGCCGTACTTCACCTAGCTTGTTGGGAACACAAAGTTTCTTTTCAGTTGCAAACACCGTTCCATACATATATATGGGCAGGTACAAGCTCCAACTCGGTTTTACAGTGAAAACTGCAGGAACTTCAAACCGGCACTAGGAAACAGACTGAGAAAGCAGAGTAAAAGTGTCTCCTGCAACCCGTTCCCTTGGTGCTAGATGAACGAACGTCTCTCCACTTGCTCAGTTCTGAGAGATAAGTGTGTGTGTAAGCCGTCCTTCACCTTGCTTGTTGGGAACACAAAGTTTCTTTTCAGTTGCAAACTCCAATCCATACATATATATGGGGAGGTACAAGCTCCAACTCGGTTTTACAGTGAAAACTGCAGGAACCTCAAACCGGCACTAGGAAACACACTGAGAAAGCAGAGAAAATGTGTCTCCTGCAACCCGTTCCCTTGGTGCTAGATGAACGAACGTCTCTCCACTTGCTCAGTTCTGAGAGATAAGTGTGTGTGAAAGCCGTACTTCACCTAGCTTGTTGGGAACACAAAGTTTCTTTTCAGTTGCAAACACCGTTCCATACATATATATGGGGAGGTACAAGCTCCAACTCGGTTTTACAGTGAGAACTGCAGGAACTTCAAACCGGAACTAGGAAACAGACTGAGAAATCAGGGTAAATGTGTCCCCTGCAACCCGTTCCCTTGGTGCTAGACGAACGAACGTCTCTGTACATGCTCAGTTCTGAGAGATAAGTGTGTGTGAAAGCCGTCCTTCACCTAGCTTGTTGGGAACACAAAGTTTCTTTTCAGTTGCAAACACCAATCCATGCATATATATGGGGAGGTACTAACTCCAACTCGGTTTGACAGTGAAAACTGCAGGAACCTCAAACCGGCACTAGGAAACACACTGAGAAAGCAGAGAAAATGTGTCTCCTGCAACCCGTTCCCTTGGTGCTAGATGAACGAACGTCTCTCCACTTGCTCAGTTCTGAGAGATAAGTGTGTGTGAAAGCCGTACTTCACCTAGCTTGTTGGGAACACAAAGTTTCTTTTCAGTTGCAAACACCGTTCCATACATATATATGGGGAGGTACAAGCTCCAACTCGGTTTTACAGTGAGAACTGCAGGAACTTCAAACCGGAACTAGGAAACAGACTGAGAAATCAGGGTAAATGTGTCCCATGCAACCCGTTCCCTTGGTGCTAGACGAACGAACGTCTCTGTACATGCTCAGTTCTGAGAGATAAGTGTGTGTGAAAGCCGTCCTTCACCTAGCTTGTTGGGAACACAAAGTTTCTTTTCAGTTGCAAACACCAATCCATGCATATATATGGGGAGGTACTAACTCCAACTCGGTTTGACAGTGAAAACTGCAGGAACTTCAAACCGGCACTAGGAAACACACTGAGAAACCAGAGAAAAATTGTCCCTGCAACACGTTCCCTTGGTGCTAGACGAACGAACGTCTCTGTACATGCTCAGTTCTGAGAGATAAGTGTGTGTGAAAGCCGTCCTTCACCTAGCTTGTTATGAACACAAAGTTTCTTTTCAGTTTCAAACTCCAATCCATGCATATATATGGGTAGGTACGAGCTCCAACTCGGTTTGACAGTGAAAACTGCAGGAACTTCAAACCGGCACTAGGAAACAGACTGAGAAACCAGAGTAAATTTTCTCCTGCAACTCGTTCCCTTGGTGCTAGATGAACGAACGTCTCTCCACTTGCTCAGTTCTCAAAGATAAGTGTGTGTGAAAGCCGTACTTCACCTAGCTTGTTGGGAACACAAAGTTTCTTTTCAGTTGCAAACACCGTTCCATACATATATATGGGGAGGTACAAGCTCCAACTCGGATTTACAGTGAAAACTGCAGGAACTTCAAAACGGCACTAGGAAACAGACTGATAATGCAGAGTAAAAGTGTCTCCTGCAACCCGTTCCCTTGGTGCTAGATGAACGAACGTCTCTCCACTTGCTCAGTTCTGAGAGATACGTGTGTGTGTAAGCCGTCCTTCACCTTGCTTGTTGGGAACACAAAGTTTCTTTTCAGTTGCAAACACCGTTCCATACATATATATGGGGAGGTACAAGCTCCAACTCGGTTTTACAGTGAGAACTGCAGGAACTTCAAACCGGCACTAGGAAACAGACTGAGAAAGCAGAGTAAAAGTTTCCCCTGCAAACCGTTCCCTTGGTGCTAGACGAACGAACGTCTCTGTACATGCTTAGTTCTGAGAGATAAGTATGTGTGAAAGCCGTCCTTCAACTAGCTTGTTGGGAACACAAAGTTTCTTTTCAGTTGCAAACACCGTTCCATACATATATATGGGGAGGTACAAGCTCCAACTCGGTTTTACAGTGAGAACTGCAGGAACTTCAAACCGGCACTAGGAAACACACTGAGAAACCAGAGTAAAGTTTCTCCTGCAACTCGTTCCTTTGGTGCTAGATGAACGAAAGTCTCTGTACATGCTCATTTCTGAGAGATATGTGTGTGTGAAAGCCGTCCTTCAATTAGCTTGTTGGGAACACAAAGTTTCTTTTCAGTTGCAAACTCCATTCCATACATATATATGGGAAGGTACAAGCTCCAACTCGGTTTTACTGTGAAAACTGCAGGAACTTCAAACCGGCAGTAGGAAACAGACTGATAAAGCAGAGAAAAATTGTCCCTGCAACACGTTCCCTTGGTGCTAGACCAACGAACGTCTCTGTACATGCTCAGTTCTGAGAGATAAGTGTGTGTGAAAGCCGTCCTTCACCTAGCTTGTTATGAACACAAAGTTTCTTTTCAGTTTCAAACTCCAATCCATACATATATATGGGGAGGTACAAGCTCCAACTCGGTTTTACAGTGAAAACTGCTGGAACTTCAAACCGGCACTAGGAAACAGACTGAGAATGCAGAGAAAAAGTGTCTCATGCAACCCGTTCCCTTGGTGCTAGATGAACGAAAGTCTCTGTACATGCTCAGTTCTGAGAGATAAGTGTGTGTGAAAGCCGTCCTTCACCTAGCTAGTTGGGAATACAAAGTTTCTTTTCAGTTGCAAACACCGTTCCATACATATATATGGGGAGGTACAAGCTCCAACTCGGTTTTACAGTGAAAACTGCAGGAACTTCAAACCGGCACTAGGAAACAGACTGAGAAAGCAGAGTAAAAGTGTCTCCTGCAACCCATTCCCTTGGTGCTAGACGAACGAACGTCTCTGTACATGCTCAGTTCTGAGAGAAAAGTGTGTGTGAAAGCCGTCCTTCAACTAGCTTGTTGGGAACACAAAGTTTCTTTTCAGTTGCAAACTCCAATCCATGCACATATATGGGGAGGTACTAGATCCAACTCGGTTTGACAGTGAAAACTGCAGGAACTTCAAACCGGCACTAGGAAACAGACTGAGAAACCAGAGTAAATTTTCTCCTGCAACTCGTTCCCTTGGTGCTAGATGAACGAACGTCTCTCCACTTGCTCAGTTCTCAAAGATAAGTGTGTGTGAAAGCTGTACTTCACCTAGCTTGTTGGGAACACAAAGTTTCTTTTCAGTTGCAAACACCGTTCCATACATATATATGGGGAGGTACAAGCTCCAACTCGGATTTACAGTGAAAACTGCAGGAACTTCAAAACGGCACTAGGAAACAGACTGATAAAGCAGAGTAAAAGTGTCTCCTGCAACCCGTTCCCTTGGTGCTAGATGAACGAACGTCTCTGTACATGCTCAGTTCTGAGAGATAAATGTGTGTGAAAGCCGTACTTCACCTAGCTTGTTGGGAACACAAAGTTTCTTTTCAGTTGCAAACACCGTTCCATACATATATATGGGCAGGTACAAGCTCCAACTCTGTTTTACAGTGAAAACTGCAGGAACTTCAAACCGGCACTAGGAAACAGACTGAGAAAGCAGAGTAAAAGTGTCTCCTGCAACCCGTTCCCTTGGTGCTAGATGAACGAACGTCTCTCCACTTGCTCAGTTCAGAGAGATAAGTGTGTGTGTAAGCCGTCCTTCACCTTGCTTGTTGGGAACACAAAGTTTCTTTTCAGTTGCAAACTCCAATCCATACATATATATGGGGAGGTACAAGCTCCAACTCGGATTTACAGTGAAAACTGCAGGAACTTCAAAACGGCACTAGGAAACAGACTGATAAAGCAGAGTAAAAGTGTCTCCTGCAACCCGTTCCCTTGGTGCTAGATGAACGAACGTCTCTCCACTTGCTCAGTTCTGAGAGATACGTGTGTGTGTAAGCCGTCCTTCACCTTGCTTGTTGGGAACACAAAGTTTCTTTTCAGTTGCAAACACCGTTCCATACATATTTATGGGGAGGTACAAGCTCCAACTCGGTTTTACAGTGAGAACTGCAGGAACTTCAAACCGGCACTAGGAAACAGACTGAGAAAGCAGAGTAAAAGTTTCCCCTGCAAACCGTTCCCTTGGTGCTAGACGAACGAACGTCTCTGTACATGCTTAGTTCTGAGAGATAAGTATGTGTGAAAGCCGTCCTTCAACTAGCTTGTTGGGAACACAAAGTTTCTTTTCAGTTGCAAACACCAATCCATGCATATATATGGGGAGGTACTAACTCCAACTCGGTTTGACAGTGAAAACTGCAGGAACTTTAAACCGGCACTAGGAAACACACTGAGAAACCAGAGTAAAGTTTCTCCTGCAACTCGTTCCTTTGGTGCTAGATGAACGAAAGTCTCTGTACATGCTCATTTCTGAGAGATATGTGTGTGTGAAAGCCGTCCTTCAATTAGCTTGTTGGGAACACAAAGTTTCTTTTCAGTTGCAAACTCCATTCCATACATATATATGGGGAGGTACAAGCTCCAACTCGGTTTTACTGTGAAAACTGCAGGAACTTCAAACCGGCAGTAGGAAACAGACTGATAAAGCAGAGAAAAATTGTCCCTGCAACACGTTCCCTTGGTGCTAGACCAACGAACGTCTCTGTACATGCTCAGTTCTGAGAGATAAGTGTGTGTGAAAGCCGTCCTTCACCTAGCTTGTTATGAACACAAAGTTTCTTTTCAGTTTCAAACTCCAATCCATACATATATATGGGGAGGTACAAGCTCCAACTCGGTTTTACAGTGAAAACTGCTGGAACTTCAAACCGGCACTAGGAAACAGACTGAGAATGCAGAGAAAAAGTGTCTCATGCAACCCGTTCCCTTGGTGCTAGATGAACGAAAGTCTCTGTACATGCTCAGTTCTGAGAGATAAGTGTGTGTGAAAGCCGTCCTTCACCTAGCTTGTTGGGAACACAAAGTTTCTTTTCAGTTGCAAACACCGTTCCATACATATATATGGGGAGGTACAAGCTCCAACTCGGTTTTACAGTGAAAACTGCAGGAACTTCAAACCGGCACTAGGAAACAGACTGAGAAAGCAGAGTAAAAGTGTCTCCTGCAACCCATTCCCTTGGTGCTAGACGAACGAACGTCTCTGTACATGCTCAGTTCTGAGAGATAAGTGGGTGTGAAAGCCGTCCTTCACCTAGCTTGTTATGAACACAAAGTTTCTTTTCAGTTGCAAACACCGTTCCATACATATATATGGGCAGGTACAAGCCCCAACTCGGTTTTACAGTGAGAACTGCAGGAACTTCAAACCGGCACTAGGAAACAGACTGAGAAAGCAGAGTAATAGTGTCCCCTGCAAACCGTTCCCTTGGTGCTAGACGAACGAACGTCTCTGTACATGCTTAGTTCTGAGAGATAAGTATGTGTGAAAGCCGTCCTTCAACTAGCTTGTTGGGAACACAAAGTTTCTTTTCAGTTGCAAACACCAATCCATGCATATATATGGGGAGGTACTAACTCCAACTCGGTTTGACAGTGAAAACTGCAGGAACTTCAAACCGGCACTAGGAAACAGACTGAGAAAGCAGAGAAAAATTGTCCCTGCAACACGTTCCCTTGGTGCTAGACGAACGAACGTCTCTGTACATGCTCAGTTCTGAGAGATAAGTGGGTGTGAAAGCCGTCCTTCACCTAGCTTGTTATGAACACAAAGTTTCTTTTCAGTTTCAAACTCCAATCCATGCAATATATGGGTACGTACTAGCTCCAACTCGGTTTGACAGTGAAAACTGCAGGAACTTCAAACCGGCACTAGGAAACAGACTGAGAAACCAGAGTAAAGTTTCTCCTGCAACTCGTTCCCTTTGTGCTAGATGAACGAACGTCTCTCCACTTGCTCAGTTCTGAGAGATAACTGTGTGTGAAAGCCGTACTTCACCTAGCTTGTTTGTAACACAAAGTTTCTTTTCAGTTGCAAACACCGTTCCATACATATATATTGGGAGGTACAAGCTCCAACTCGGTTTTACAGTGAACTGCATGAACTTCAATCCGGCACTAGGAAACAGACTGAGAAAGCAGAGAAAAAGTGTCTCCTGCAACCCGTTCCCTTGGTGCTAGATGAACGATCGTCTCTCCACTTGCTCAGTTCTGAGAGATAATTGTGTGTGAAAGCCGTACTTCACCTAGCTTGTTGGGAACACAAAGTTTCTTTTCAGTTGCAAACACCGTTCCATACATATATATGGGGAGGTTCAAGCTCCAACTCGGTTTTACAGTGAAAACTGCAGGAACTTCAAACCGGCACTAGGAAACAGACTGAGAAAGCAGAGTAAAATTGTCTCCTGCAACCCGTTCCCTTGGTGCTAGATGAACGAACGTCTCTCCACTTGCTCAGTTCTGAGAGATAAGTGTGTGTGTAAGCCGTCCTTCACCTTGCTTGTTGGGAACACAAAGTATCTTTTCAGTTGCAAACTCCAATCCATACATATATATGGGGAGGTACAAGCTCCAACTCGGTTTTACAGTGAAAACTGCAGGAACTTCAAACCGGCACTAGGAAACAGACTGAGAAAGCAGAGAAAAATTGTCCCTGCAACACGTTCCCTTGGTGCTAGACGAACGAACGTCTCTGTACATGCTCAGTTCTGAGAGATAAGTGGGTGTGAAAGCCTTCCTTCACCTAGCTTGTTATGAACACAAAGTTTCTTTTCAGTTTCAAACTCCAATCCATGCATATATATGGGTAGGTACTAGCTCCAACTCGGTTTGACAGTGAAAACTGCAGGAACTTCAAACCGGCACTAGGAAACAGACTGAGAAACCAGAGTAAATTTTCTCCTGCAACTCGTTCCCTTGGTGCTAGATGAACGAACGTCTCTCCACTTGCTCAGTTCTGAGAGATAAGTGTGTGTGAAAGCCGTACTTCACCTAGCTTGTTGGGAACACAAAGTTTCTTTTCAGTTGCAAACACCGTTCCATACATATATATGGGCAGGTACAAGCTCCAACTCGGTTTTACAGTGAAAACTGCAGGAACTTCAAACCGGCACTAGGAAACAGACTGAGAAAGCAGAGTAAAAGTGTCTCCTGCAACCCGTTCCCTTGGTGCTAGATGAACGAACGTCTCTCCACTTGCTCAGTTCTGAGAGATAAGTGTGTGTGTAAGCCGTCCTTCACCTTGCTTGTTGGGAACACAAAGTTTCTTTTCAGTTGCAAACTCCAATCCATACATATATATGGGGAGGTACAAGCTCCAACTCGGTTTTACAGTGAAAACTGCAGGAACCTCAAACCGGCACTAGGAAACAGACTGAGAAAGCAGAGAAAATGTGTCTCCTGCAACCCGTTCCCTTGGTGCTAGATGAACGAACGTCTCTCCACTTGCTCAGTTCTGAGAGATAATTGTGTGTGAAAGCCGTACTTCACCTAGCTTGTTGGGAACACAAAGTTTCTTTTCAGTTGCAAACACCGTTCCATACATATATATGGGGAGGTACAAGCTCCAACTCGGTTTTACAGTGAGAACTGCAGGAACTTCAAACCGGAACTAGGAAACAGACTGAGAAATCATAGTAAATGTGTCCCCTGCAACCCGTTCCCT
Organism: Camelus dromedarius; assembly: GCF_036321535.1. NCBI lineage: Eukaryota > Metazoa > Chordata > Mammalia > Artiodactyla > Camelidae > Camelus > Camelus dromedarius. The sequence continues at coordinate 32,854,799 of NC_087458.1, read as the reverse complement.
TGGTGCTAGACGAACGAACGTCTCTGTACATGCTCAGTTCTGAGAGATAAGTATGTGTGAAAGCCGTCCTTCAACTAGCTTGTTGGGAACACAAAGTTTCTTTTCAGTTGCAAACACCAATCCATGCATATATATGGGGAGGTACTAACTCCAACTCGTTTTGACAGTGAAAACTGCAGGAACTTCAAACCGGCACTAGGAAACACACTGAGAAACCAGAGAAAAATTGTCCCTGCAACACGTTCCCTTGGTGCTAGACGAACGAACGTCTCTGTACATGCTCAGTTCTGAGAGATAAGTGTGTGTGAAAGCCGTCCTTCACCTAGCTTGTTATGAACACAAAGTTTCTTTTCAGTTTCAAACTCCAATCCATACATATATATGGGGAGTTACAAGCTCCAACTCGGTTTTACAGTGAAAACTGCTGGAACTTCAAACCGGCACTAGGAAACAGACTGAGAATGCAGAGAAAAAGTGTCTCATGCAACCCGTTCCCTTGGTGCTAGATGAACGAAAGTCTCTGTACATGCTCAGTTCTGAGAGATAAGTGTGTGTGAAAGCCGTCCTTCACCTAGCTTGTTGGGAACACAAAGTTTCTTTTCAGTTGCAAACACCGTTCCATACATATATATGGGGAGGTACAAGCTCCAACTCGGTTTTACAGTGAAAACTGCAGGAACTTCAAACCGGCACTAGGAAACAGACTGAGAAAGCAGAGTAAAAGTGTCTCCTGCAACCCATTCCCTTGGTGCTAGACGAACGAACGTCTCTGTACATGCTCAGTTCTGAGAGAAAAGTGTGTGTGAAAGCCGTCCTTCAACTAGCTTGTTGGGAACACAAAGTTTCTTTTCAGTTGCAAACTCCAATCCATGCACATATATGGGGAGGTACTAGATCCAACTCGGTTTGACAGTGAAAACTGCAGGAACTTCAAACCGGCACTAGGAAACAGACTGAGAAACCAGAGTAAATTTTCTCCTGCAACTCGTTCCCTTGGTGCTAGATGAACGAACGTCTCTCCACTTGCTCAGTTCTAAAAGATAAGTGTGTGTGAAAGCTGTACTTCACCTAGCTTGTTGGGAACACAAAGTTTCTTTTCAGTTGCAAACACCGTTCCATACATATATATGGGGAGGTACAAGCTCCAACTCGGATTTACAGTGAAAACTGCAGGAACTTCAAAACGGCACTAGGAAACAGACTGATAAAGCAGAGTAAAAGTGTCTCCTGCAACCCGTTCCCTTGGTGCTAGATGAACGAACGTCTCTGTACATGCTCAGTTCTGAGAGATAAATGTGTGTGAAAGCCGTACTTCACCTAGCTTGTTGGGAACACAAAGTTTCTTTTCAGTTGCAAACACCGTTCCATACATATATATGGGCAGGTACAAGCTCCAACTCTGTTTTACAGTGAAAACTGCAGGAACTTCAAACCGGCACTAGGAAACAGACTGAGAAAGCAGAGTAAAAGTGTCTCCTGCAACCCGTTCCCTTGGTGCTAGATGAACGAACGTCTCTCCACTTGCTCAGTTCAGAGAGATAAGTGTGTGTGTAAGCCGTCCTTCACCTTGCTTGTTGGGAACACAAAGTTTCTTTTCAGTTGCAAACTCCAATCCATACATATATATGGGGAGGTACAAGCTCCAACTCGGATTTACAGTGAAAACTGCAGGAACTTCAAAACGGCACTAGGAAACAGACTGATAAAGCAGAGTAAAAGTGTCTCCTGCAACCCGTTCCCTTGGTGCTAGATGAACGAACGTCTCTCCACTTGCTCAGTTCTGAGAGATACGTGTGTGTGTAAGCCGTCCTTCACCTTGCTTGTTGGGAACACAAAGTTTCTTTTCAGTTGCAAACACCGTTCCATACATATATATGGGGAGGTACAAGCTCCAACTCGGTTTTACAGTGAGAACTGCAGGAACTTCAAACCGGCACTAGGAAACAGACTGAGAAAGCAGAGTAAAAGTTTCCCCTGCAAACCGTTCCCTTGGTGCTAGACGAACGAACGTCTCTGTACATGCTTAGTTCTGAGAGATAAGTATGTGTGAAAGCCGTCCTTCAACTAGCTTGTTGGGAACACAAAGTTTCTTTTCAGTTGCAAACACCAATCCATGCATATATATGGGGAGGTACTAACTCCAACTCGGTTTGACAGTGAAAACTGCAGGAACTTTAAACCGGCACTAGGAAACACACTGAGAAACCAGAGTAAAGTTTCTCCTGCAACTCGTTCCTTTGGTGCTAGATGAACGAAAGTCTCTGTACATGCTCATTTCTGAGAGATATGTGTGTGTGAAAGCCGTCCTTCAATTAGCTTGTTGGGAACACAAAGTTTCTTTTCAGTTGCAAACTCCATTCCATACATATATATGGGGAGGTACAAGCTCCAACTCGGTTTTACTGTGAAAACTGAAGGAACTTCAAACCGGCAGTAGGAAACAGACTGATAAAGCAGAGAAAAATTGTCCCTGCAACACGTTCCCTTGGTGCTAGACCAACGAACGTCTCTGTACATGCTCAGTTCTGAGAGATAAGTGTGTGTGAAAGCCGTCCTTCACCTAGCTTGTTATGAACACAAAGTTTCTTTTCAGTTTCAAACTCCAATCCATACATATATATGGGGAGGTACAAGCTCCAACTCGGTTTTACAGTGAAAACTGCTGGAACTTCAAACCGGCACTAGGAAACAGACTGAGAATGCAGAGAAAAAGTGTCTCATGCAACCCGTTCCCTTGGTGCTAGATGAACGAAAGTCTCTGTACATGCTCAGTTCTGAGAGATAAGTGTGTGTGAAAGCCGTCCTTCACCTAGCTTGTTGGGAACACAAAGTTTCTTTTCAGTTGCAAACACCGTTCCATACATATATATGGGGAGGTACAAGCTCCAACTCGGTTTTACAGTGAAAACTGCAGGAACTTCAAACCGGCACTAGGAAACAGACTGAGAAAGCAGAGTAAAAGTGTCTCCTGCAACCCATTCCCTTGGTGCTAGACGAACGAACGTCTCTGTACATGCTCAGTTCTGAGAGAAAAGTGTGTGTGAAAGCCGTCCTTCAACTAGCTTGTTGGGAACACAAAGTTTCTTTTCAGTTGCAAACTCCAATCCATGCACATATATGGGGAGGTACTAGATCCAACTCGGTTTGACAGTGAAAACTGCAGGAACTTCAAACCGGCACTAGGAAACAGACTGAGAAACCAGAGTAAATTTTCTCCTGCAACTCGTTCCCTTGGTGCTAGATGAACGAACGTCTCTCCACTTGCTCAGTTCTCAAAGATAAGTGTGTGTGAAAGCCGTACTTCACCTAGCTTTTTGGGAACACAAAGTTTCTTTTCAGTTGCAAACACCGTTCCATACATATATATGGGGAGGTACAAGCTCCAACTCGGATTTACAGTGAAAACTGCAGGAACTTCAAAACGGCACTAGGAAACAGACTGATAAAGCAGAGTAAAAGTGTCTCCTGCAACCCGTTCCCTTGGTGCTAGATGAACGAACGTCTCTGTACATGCTCAGTTCTGAGAGATAAATGTGTGTGAAAGCCGTACTTCACCTAGCTTGTTGGGAACACAAAGTTTCTTTTCAGTTGCAAACACCGTTCCATACATATATATGGGCAGGTACAAGCTCCAACTCTGTTTTACAGTGAAAACTGCAGGAACTTCAAACCGGCACTAGGAAACAGACTGAGAAAGCAGAGTAAAAGTGTCTCCTGCAACCCGTTCCCTTGGTGCTAGATGAACGAACGTCTCTCCACTTGCTCAGTTCAGAGAGATAAGTGTGTGTGTAAGCCGTCCTTCACCTTGCTTGTTGGGAACACAAAGTTTCTTTTCAGTTGCAAACTCCAATCCATACATATATATGGGGAGGTACAAGCTCCAACTCGGTTTTACAGTGAAAACTGCTGGAACTTCAAACCGGCACTAGGAAACAGACTGAGAAAGCAGAGAAAATGTGTCTCCTGCAACCCGTTCCCTTGGTGCTAGATGAACGAAAGTCTCTCCACTTGCTCAGTTCTGAGAGATAAGTGTGTGTGAAAGCCGTACTTCACCTAGCTTGTTGGGAACACAAAGTTTCTTTTCAGTTGCAAACACCGTTCCATACATATATATGGGGAGGTACAAGCTCCAACTCGGTTTTACAGTGAGAACTGCAGGAACTTCAAACCGGAACTAGGAAACAGACTGAGAAATCAGAGTAATTGTGTCCCCTGCAACCCGTTCCCTTGGTGCTAGACGAACGAACGTCTCTGTACATGCTCAGTTCTGAGAGATAAGTATGTGTGAAAGCCGTCCTTCAACTAGCTTGTTGGGAACACAAAGTTTCTTTTCAGTTGCAAACACCAATCCATGCATATATATGGGGAGGTACTAACTCCAACTCGGTTTGACAGTGAAAACTGCAGGAACTTCAAACCGGCACTAGGAAACACACTGAGAAACCAGAGAAAAATTGTCCCTGCAACACGTTCCCTTGGTGCTAGACGAACGAACGTCTCTGTACATGCTCAGTTCTGAGAGATAAGTGTGTGTGAAAGCCGTCCTTCACCTAGCTTGTTATGAACACAAAGTTTCTTTTCAGTTTCAAACTCCAATCCATGCATATATATGGGTAGGTACGAGCTCCAACTCGGTTTGACAGTGAAAACTGCAGGAACTTCAAACCGGCACTAGGAAACAGACTGAGAAACCAGAGTAAAGTTTCTCCTGCAACTCGTTCCCTTGGTGTTAGATGAACGAACGTCTCTCCACTTGCTCAGTTCTGAGAGATACGTGTGTGTGTAAGCCGTCCTTCACCTTGCTTGTTGGGAACACAAAGTTTCTTTTCAGTTGCAAACACCGTTCCATACATATATATGGGGAGGTACAAGCTCCAACTCGGTTTTACAGTGAGAACTGCAGGAACTTCAAACCGGCACTAGGAAACAGACTGAGAAAGCAGAGTAAAAGTTTCCCCTGCAAACCGTTCCCTTGGTGCTAGACGAACGAACGTCTCTGTAAATGGTTAGTTCTGAGAGATAAGTATGTGTGAAAGCCGTCCTTCAACTAGCTTGTTGGGAACACAAAGTTTCTTTTCAGTTGCAAACACCAATCCATGCATATATATGGGGAGGTACTAACTCCAACTCGGTTTGACAGTGAAAACTGCAGGAACTTCAAACCGGCACTAGGAAACAGACTGAGAAAGCAGAGAAAAATTGTCCCTGCAACACGTTCCCTTGGTGCTAGACGAACGAACGTCTCTGTACATGCTCAGTTCTGAGAGATAAGTGGGTGTGAAAGCCGTCCTTCACCTAGCTTGTTATGAACACAAAGTTTCTTTTCAGTTTCAAACTCCAATCCATGCATATATATGGGTACGTACTAGCTCCAACTCGGTTTGACATTGAAAACTGCAGGAACTTCAAACCGGCACTAGGAAACAGACTGAGAAACCAGAGTAAAGTTTCTCCTGCAACTTGTTCCCTTTGTGCTAGATGAACGAACGTCTCTCCACTTGCTCAGTTCTGAGAGATAAGTATGTGTGAAAGCCGTCCTTCAACTAGCTTGTTGGGAACACAAAGTTTCTTTTCAGTTGCAAACACCAATCCATGCATATATATGGGGAGGTACTAACTCCAACTCGTTTTGACAGTGAAAACTGCAGGAACTTCAAACCGGCACTAGGAAACACACTGAGAAACCAGAGAAAAATTGTCCCTGCAACACGTTCCCTTGGTGCTAGACGAACGAACGTCTCTGTACATGCTCAGTTCTGAGAGATAAGTGTGTGTGAAAGCCGTCCTTCACCTAGCTTGTTGGGAACACAAAGTTTCTTTTCAGTTGCAAACACCGTTCCATACATATATATGGGGAGGTACAAGCTCCAACTCGGTTTTACAGTGAAAACTGCAGGAACTTCAAACCGGCACTAGGAAACAGACTGAGAAAGCAGAGTAAAAGTGTCTCCTGCAACCCATTCCCTTGGTGCTAGACGAACGAACGTCTCTGTACATGCTCAGTTCTGAGAGAAAAGTGTGTGTGAAAGCCGTCCTTCAACTAGCTTGTTGGGAACACAAAGTTTCTTTTCAGTTGCAAACTCCAATCCATGCACATATATGGGGAGGTACTAGATCCAACTCGGTTTGACAGTGAAAACTGCAGGAACTTCAAACCGGCACTAGGAAACAGACTGAGAAACCAGAGTAAATTTTCTCCTGCAACTCGTTCCCTTGGTGCTAGATGAACGAACGTCTCTCCACTTGCTCAGTTCTAAAAGATAAGTGTGTGTGAAAGCTGTACTTCACCTAGCTTGTTGGGAACACAAAGTTTCTTTTCAGTTGCAAACACCGTTCCATACATATATATGGGGAGGTACAAGCTCCAACTCGGATTTACAGTGAAAACTGCAGGAACTTCAAAACGGCACTAGGAAACAGACTGATAAAGCAGAGTAAAAGTGTCTCCTGCAACCCGTTCCCTTGGTGCTAGATGAACGAACGTCTCTGTACATGCTCAGTTCTGAGAGATAAATGTGTGTGAAAGCCGTACTTCACCTAGCTTGTTGGGAACACAAAGTTTCTTTTCAGTTGCAAACACCGTTCCATACATATATATGGGCAGGTACAAGCTCCAACTCTGTTTTACAGTGAAAACTGCAGGAACTTCAAACCGGCACTAGGAAACAGACTGAGAAAGCAGAGTAAAAGTGTCTCCTGCAACCCGTTCCCTTGGTGCTAGATGAACGAACGTCTCTCCACTTGCTCAGTTCAGAGAGATAAGTGTGTGTGTAAGCCGTCCTTCACCTTGCTTGTTGGGAACACAAAGTTTCTTTTCAGTTGCAAACTCCAATCCATACATATATATGGGGAGGTACAAGCTCCAACTCGGATTTACAGTGAAAACTGCAGGAACTTCAAAACGGCACTAGGAAACAGACTGATAAAGCAGAGTAAAAGTGTCTCCTGCAACCCGTTCCCTTGGTGCTAGATGAACGAACGTCTCTCCACTTGCTCAGTTCTGAGAGATACGTGTGTGTGTAAGCCGTCCTTCACCTTGCTTGTTGGGAACACAAAGTTTCTTTTCAGTTGCAAACACCGTTCCATACATATATATGGGGAGGTACAAGCTCCAACTCGGTTTTACAGTGAGAACTGCAGGAACTTCAAACCGGCACTAGGAAACAGACTGAGAAAGCAGAGTAAAAGTTTCCCCTGCAAACCGTTCCCTTGGTGCTAGACGAACGAACGTCTCTGTACATGCTTAGTTCTGAGAGATAAGTATGTGTGAAAGCCGTCCTTCAACTAGCTTGTTGGGAACACAAAGTTTCTTTTCAGTTGCAAACACCAATCCATGCATATATATGGGGAGGTACTAACTCCAACTCGGTTTGACAGTGAAAACTGCAGGAACTTTAAACCGGCACTAGGAAACACACTGAGAAACCAGAGTAAAGTTTCTCCTGCAACTCGTTCCTTTGGTGCTAGATGAACGAAAGTCTCTGTACATGCTCATTTCTGAGAGATATGTGTGTGTGAAAGCCGTCCTTCAATTAGCTTGTTGGGAACACAAAGTTTCTTTTCAGTTGCAAACTCCATTCCATACATATATATGGGGAGGTACAAGCTCCAACTCGGTTTTACTGTGAAAACTGAAGGAACTTCAAACCGGCAGTAGGAAACAGACTGATAAAGCAGAGAAAAATTGTCCCTGCAACACGTTCCCTTGGTGCTAGACCAACGAACGTCTCTGTACATGCTCAGTTCTGAGAGATAAGTGTGTGTGAAAGCCGTCCTTCACCTAGCTTGTTATGAACACAAAGTTTCTTTTCAGTTTCAAACTCCAATCCATACATATATATGGGGAGGTACAAGCTCCAACTCGGTTTTACAGTGAAAACTGCTGGAACTTCAAACCGGCACTAGGAAACAGACTGAGAATGCAGAGAAAAAGTGTCTCATGCAACCCGTTCCCTTGGTGCTAGATGAACGAAAGTCTCTGTACATGCTCAGTTCTGAGAGATAAGTGTGTGTGAAAGCCGTCCTTCACCTAGCTTGTTGGGAACACAAAGTTTCTTTTCAGTTGCAAACACCGTTCCATACATATATATGGGGAGGTACAAGCTCCAACTCGGTTTTACAGTGAAAACTGCAGGAACTTCAAACCGGCACTAGGAAACAGACTGAGAAAGCAGAGTAAAAGTGTCTCCTGCAACCCATTCCCTTGGTGCTAGACGAACGAACGTCTCTGTACATGCTCAGTTCTGAGAGAAAAGTGTGTGTGAAAGCCGTCCTTCAACTAGCTTGTTGGGAACACAAAGTTTCTTTTCAGTTGCAAACTCCAATCCATGCACATATATGGGGAGGTACTAGATCCAACTCGGTTTGACAGTGAAAACTGCAGGAACTTCAAACCGGCACTAGGAAACAGACTGAGAAACCAGAGTAAATTTTCTCCTGCAACTCGTTCCCTTGGTGCTAGATGAACGAACGTCTCTCCACTTGCTCAGTTCTCAAAGATAAGTGTGTGTGAAAGCCGTACTTCACCTAGCTTTTTGGGAACACAAAGTTTCTTTTCAGTTGCAAACACCGTTCCATACATATATATGGGGAGGTACAAGCTCCAACTCGGATTTACAGTGAAAACTGCAGGAACTTCAAAACGGCACTAGGAAACAGACTGATAAAGCAGAGTAAAAGTGTCTCCTGCAACCCGTTCCCTTGGTGCTAGATGAACGAACGTCTCTGTACATGCTCAGTTCTGAGAGATAAATGTGTGTGAAAGCCGTACTTCACCTAGCTTGTTGGGAACACAAAGTTTCTTTTCAGTTGCAAACACCGTTCCATACATATATATGGGCAGGTACAAGCTCCAACTCTGTTTTACAGTGAAAACTGCAGGAACTTCAAACCGGCACTAGGAAACAGACTGAGAAAGCAGAGTAAAAGTGTCTCCTGCAACCCGTTCCCTTGGTGCTAGATGAACGAACGTCTCTCCACTTGCTCAGTTCAGAGAGATAAGTGTGTGTGTAAGCCGTCCTTCACCTTGCTTGTTGGGAACACAAAGTTTCTTTTCAGTTGCAAACTCCAATCCATACATATATATGGGGAGGTACAAGCTCCAACTCGGTTTTACAGTGAAAACTGCTGGAACTTCAAACCGGCACTAGGAAACAGACTGAGAAAGCAGAGAAAATGTGTCTCCTGCAACCCGTTCCCTTGGTGCTAGATGAACGAAAGTCTCTCCACTTGCTCAGTTCTGAGAGATAAGTGTGTGTGAAAGCCGTACTTCACCTAGCTTGTTGGGAACACAAAGTTTCTTTTCAGTTGCAAACACCGTTCCATACATATATATGGGGAGGTACAAGCTCCAACTCGGTTTTACAGTGAGAACTGCAGGAACTTCAAACCGGAACTAGGAAACAGACTGAGAAATCAGAGTAATTGTGTCCCCTGCAACCCGTTCCCTTGGTGCTAGACGAACGAACGTCTCTGTACATGCTCAGTTCTGAGAGATAAGTATGTGTGAAAGCCGTCCTTCAACTAGCTTGTTGGGAACACAAAGTTTCTTTTCAGTTGCAAACACCAATCCATGCATATATATGGGGAGGTACTAACTCCAACTCGGTTTGACAGTGAAAACTGCAGGAACTTCAAACCGGCACTAGGAAACACACTGAGAAACCAGAGAAAAATTGTCCCTGCAACACGTTCCCTTGGTGCTAGACGAACGAACGTCTCTGTACATGCTCAGTTCTGAGAGATAAGTGTGTGTGAAAGCCGTCCTTCACCTAGCTTGTTATGAACACAAAGTTTCTTTTCAGTTTCAAACTCCAATCCATGCATATATATGGGTAGGTACGAGCTCCAACTCGGTTTGACAGTGAAAACTGCAGGAACTTCAAACCGGCACTAGGAAACAGACTGAGAAACCAGAGTAAAGTTTCTCCTGCAACTCGTTCCCTTGGTGTTAGATGAACGAACGTCTCTCCACTTGCTCAGTTCTGAGAGATACGTGTGTGTGTAAGCCGTCCTTCACCTTGCTTGTTGGGAACACAAAGTTTCTTTTCAGTTGCAAACACCGTTCCATACATATATATGGGGAGGTACAAGCTCCAACTCGGTTTTACAGTGAGAACTGCAGGAACTTCAAACCGGCACTAGGAAACAGACTGAGAAAGCAGAGTAAAAGTTTCCCCTGCAAACCGTTCCCTTGGTGCTAGACGAACGAACGTCTCTGTAAATGGTTAGTTCTGAGAGATAAGTATGTGTGAAAGCCGTCCTTCAACTAGCTTGTTGGGAACACAAAGTTTCTTTTCAGTTGCAAACACCAATCCATGCATATATATGGGGAGGTACTAACTCCAACTCGGTTTGACAGTGAAAACTGCAGGAACTTCAAACCGGCACTAGGAAACAGACTGAGAAAGCAGAGAAAAATTGTCCCTGCAACACGTTCCCTTGGTGCTAGACGAACGAACGTCTCTGTACATGCTCAGTTCTGAGAGATAAGTGGGTGTGAAAGCCGTCCTTCACCTAGCTTGTTATGAACACAAAGTTTCTTTTCAGTTTCAAACTCCAATCCATGCATATATATGGGTACGTACTAGCTCCAACTCGGTTTGACATTGAAAACTGCAGGAACTTCAAACCGGCACTAGGAAACAGACTGAGAAACCAGAGTAAAGTTTCTCCTGCAACTTGTTCCCTTTGTGCTAGATGAACGAACGTCTCTCCACTTGCTCAGTTCTGAGAGATAAGTGTGTGTGAAAGCCGTACTTCACCTAGCTTGTTTGTAACACAAAGTTTCTTTTCAGTTGCAAACACCGTTCCATACATATATATTGGGAGGTACAAGCTCCAACTCGGTTTTACAGTGAGAACTGCAGGAACTTCAAACCGGCACTAGGAAACACACTGAGAAACCAGAGTAAATTTTCTCCTGCAACTCGTTCCCTTGGTGCTAGATGAACGAACGTCTCTCCACTTGCTCAGTTCTGAAAGATAAGTGTGTGTGAAAGCCGTCCTTCAATTAGCTTGTTGGGAACACAAAGTTTCTTTTCAGTTGAAAACTCCATTCCATACATATATATGGGGAGGTACAAGCTCCAACTCGGTTTTACAGTGATAACTGCAGGAACTTCAAACCGGCACTAGGAAACAGACTGAGAAAGCAGAGAAAAATTGTCCCTGCAACACGTTCCCTTGGTGCTAGACGAACGAACGTCTCTGTACATGCTCAGTTCTGAGAGATAAGTGGGTGTGAAAGCCGTCCTTCACCTAGCTTGTTATGAACACAAAGTTTCTTTTCAGTTGCAAACACCGTTCCATACATATATATGGGCAGGTACAAGCTCCAACTCGGTTTTACAGTGAGAACTGCAGGAACTTCAAACCGGCACTAGGAAACAGACTGAGAAAGCAGAGTAATAGTGTCCCCTGCAAACCGTTCCCTTGGTGCTAGACGAACGAACGTCTCTGTACATGCTTAGTTCTGAGAGATAAGTATGTGTGAAAGCCGTCCTTCAACTAGCTTGTTGGGAACACAAAGTTTCTTTTCAGTTGCAAACACCAATCCATGCATATATATGGGGAGGTACTAACTCCAACTCGGTTTGACAGTGAAAACTGCAGGAACTTCAAACCGGCACTAGGAAACAGACTGAGAAAGCAGAGAAAAATTGTCCCTGCAACACGTTCCCTTTGTGCTAGACGAACGAACGTCTCTGTACATGCTCAGTTCTGAGAGATAAGTGGGTGTGAAAGCCGTCCTTCACCTAGCTTGTTATGAACACAAAGTTTCTTTTCAGTTTCAAACTCCAATCCATGCAATATATGGGTACGTACTAGCTCCAACTCGGTTTGACAGTGAAAACTGCAGGAACTTCAAACCGGCACTAGGAAACAGACTGAGAAACCAGAGTAAAGTTTCTCCTGCAACTCGTTCCCTTTGTGCTAGATGAACGAACGTCTCTCCACTTGCTCAGTTCTGAGAGATAACTGTGTGTGAAAGCCGTACTTCACCTAGCTTGTTTGTAACACAAAGTTTCTTTTCAGTTGCAAACACCGTTCCATACATATATATTGGGAGGTACAAGCTCCAACTCGGTTTTACAGTGAACTGCATGAACTTCAATCCGGCACTAGGAAACAGACTGAGAAAGCAGAGAAAAAGTGTCTCCTGCAACCCGTTCCCTTGGTGCTAGATGAACGATCGTCTCTCCACTTGCTCAGTTCTGAGAGATAATTGTGTGTGAAAGCCGTACTTCACCTAGCTTGTTGGGAACACAAAGTTTCTTTTCAGTTGCAAACACCGATCCATACATATATATGGGGAGGTTCAAGCTCCAACTCGGTTTTACAGTGAAAACTGCAGGAACTTCAAACCGGCACTAGGAAACAGACTGAGAAAGCAGAGTAAAAGTGTCTCCTGCAACCCGTTCCCTTGGTGCTAGATGAACGAACGTCTCTCCACTTGCTCAGTTCTGAGAGATAAGTGTGTGTGTAAGCCGTCCTTCACCTTGCTTGTTGGGAACACAAAGTATCTTTTCAGTTGCAAACTCCAATCCATACATATATATGGGGAGGTACAAGCTCCAACTCGGTTTTACAGTGAAAACTGCAGGAACTTCAAACCGGCACTAGGAAACAGACTGAGAAAGCAGAGAAAAATTGTCCCTGCAACACGTTCCCTTGGTGCTAGACGAACGAACGTCTCTGTACATGCTCAGTTCTGAGAGATAAGTGGGTGTGAAAGCCTTCCTTCACCTAGCTTGTTATGAACACAAAGTTTCTTTTCAGTTTCAAACTCCAATCCATGCATATATATGGGTAGGTACTAGCTCCAACTCGGTTTGACAGTGAAAACTGCAGGAACTTCAAACCGGCACTAGGAAACAGACTGAGAAACCAGAGTAAATTTTCTCCTGCAACTCGTTCCCTTGGTGCTAGATGAACGAACGTCTCTCCACTTGCTCAGTTCTGAGAGATAAGTGTGTGTGAAAGCCGTACTTCACCTAGCTTGTTGGGAACACAAAGTTTCTTTTCAGTTGCAAACACCGTTCCATACATATATATGGGCAGGTACAAGCTCCAACTCGGTTTTACAGTGAAAACTGCAGGAACTTCAAACCGGCACTAGGAAACAGACTGAGAAAGCAGAGTAAAAGTGTCTCCTGCAACCCGTTCCCTTGGTGCTAGATGAACGAACGTCTCTCCACTTGCTCAGTTCTGAGAGATAAGTGTGTGTGTAAGCCGTCCTTCACCTTGCTTGTTGGGAACACAAAGTTTCTTTTCAGTTGCAAACTCCAATCCATACATATATATGGGGAGGTACAAGCTCCAACTCGGTTTTACAGTGAAAACTGCAGGAACCTCAAACCGGCACTAGGAAACAGACTGAGAAAGCAGAGAAAATGTGTCTCCTGCAACCCGTTCCCTTGGTGCTAGATGAACGAACGTCTCTCCACTTGCTCAGTTCTGAGAGATAATTGTGTGTGAAAGCCGTACTTCACCTAGCTTGTTGGGAACACAAAGTTTCTTTTCAGTTGCAAACACCGTTCCATACATATATATGGGGAGGTACAAGCTCCAACTCGGTTTTACAGTGAGAACTGCAGGAACTTCAAACCGGAACTAGGAAACAGACTGAGAAATCATAGTAAATGTGTCCCCTGCAACCCGTTCCCTTGGTGCTAGACGAACGAATGTCTCTCCACTTGCTCAGTTCTGAGAGATAAGTGTGTGTGAAAGCCGTACTTCACCTAGCTTGTTTGTAACACAAAGTTTCTTTTCAGTTGCAAACACCGTTCCATACATATATATTGGGAGGTACAAGCTCCAACTCGGTTTTACAGTGAACTGCATGAACTTCAATCCGGCACTAGGAAACAGACTGAGAAAGCAGAGAAAAAGTGTCTCCTGCAACCCGTTCCCTTGGTGCTAGATGAACGATCGTCTCTCCACTTGCTCAGTTCTGAGAGATAATTGTGTGTGAAAGCCGTACTTCACATAGCTTGTTGGGAACACAAAGTTTCTTTTCAGTTGCAAACACCGTTCCATACATATATATGGGGAGGTTCAAGCTCCAACTCGGTTTTACAGTGAAAAATGCAGGAACTTCAAACCGGCACTAGGAAACAGACTGAGAAAGCAGAGTAAAAGTGTCTCCTGCAACCCGTTCCCTTGGTGCTAGATGAACGAACGTCTCTCCACTTGCTCAGTTCTGAGAGATAAGTGTGTGTGTAAGCCGTCCTTCACCTTGCTTGTTGGGAACACAAAGTTTCTTTTCAGTTGCAAACTCCAATCCATACATATATATGGGGAGGTACAAGCTCCAACTCGGTTTTACAGTGAAAACTGCAGGAACTTCAAACCGGCACTAGGAAACAGACTGAGAAAGCAGAGAAAAATTGTCCCTGCAACACGTTCCCTTGGTGGTAGACGAACGAACGTCTCTGTACATGCTCAGTTCTGAGAGATAAGTGGGTGTGAAAGCCGTCCTTCACCTAGCTTGTTATGAACACAAAGTTTCTTTTCAGTTTCAAACTCCAATCCATGCATATATATGGGTAGGTACTAGCTCCAACTCGGTTTGACAGTGAAAACTGCAGGAACTTCAAACCGGCACTAGGAAACAGACTGAGAAACCAGAGTAAATTTTCTCCTGCAACTCGTTCCCTTGGTGCTAGATGAACGAACGTCTCTCCACTTGCTCAGTTCTGAGAGATAAGTGTGTGTGAAAGCCGTACTTCACCTAGCTTGTTGGGAACACAAAGTTTCTTTTCAGTTGCAAACACCGTTCCATACATATATATGGGCAGGTACAAGCTCCAACTCGGTTTTACAGTGAAAACTGCAGGAACTTCAAACCGGCACTAGGAAACAGACTGAGAAAGCAGAGTAAAAGTGTCTCCTGCAACCCGTTCCCTTGGTGCTAGATGAACGAACGTCTCTCCACTTGCTCAGTTCTGAGAGATAAGTGTGTGTGTAAGCCGACCTTCACCTTGCTTGTTGGGAACACAAAGTTTCTTTTCAGTTGCAAACTCCAATCCATACATATATATGGGGAGGTACAAGCTCCAACTCGGTTTTACAGTGAAAACTGCAGGAACCTCAAACCGGCACTAGGAAACAGACTGAGAAAGCAGAGAAAATGTGTCTCCTGCAACCCGTTCCCTTGGTGCTAGATGAACGAACGTCTCTCCACTTGCTCAGTTCTGAGAGATAATTGTGTGTGAAAGCCGTACTTCACCTAGCTTGTTGGGAACACAAAGTTTCTTTTCAGTTGCAAACACCGTTCCATACATATATATGGGGAGGTACAAGCTCCAACTCGGTTTTACAGTGAGAACTGCAGGAACTTCAAACCGGAACTAGGAAACAGACTGAGAAATCATAGTAAATGTGTCCCCTGCAACCCGTTCCCTTGGTGCTAGACGAACGAACGTCTCTGTACATGCTCAGTTCTGAGAGATAAGTATGTGTGAAAGCCGTCCTTCAACTAGCTTGTTGGGAACACAAAGTTTCTTTTCAGTTGCAAACACCAATCCATGCATATATATGGGGAGGTACTAACTCCAACTCGGTTTTACAGTGAAAACTGCAGGAACTTCAAACCGGCACTAGGAAACAGACTGAGAAAGCAGAGAAAAATTGTCCCTGCAACACGTTCCCTTGGTGGTAGACGAACGAACGTCTCTGTACATGCTCAGTTCTGAGAGATAAGTGGGTGTGAAAGCCGTCCTTCACCTAGCTTGTTATGAACACAAAGTTTCTTTTCAGTTTCAAACTCCAATCCATGCATATATATGGGTAGGTACTAGCTCCAACTCGGTTTGACAGTGAAAACTGCAGGAACTTCAAACCGGCACTAGGAAACAGACTGACAAACCAGAGTAAAGTTTCTCCTGCAACTCGTTCCCTTGGTGCTAGATGAACGAACGTCTCTCCACTTGCTCAGTTCTGAGAGATAAGTGTGTGTGAAAGCCGTACTTCACCTAGCTTGTTGGGAACACAAAGTTTCTTTTCAGTTGCAAACACCGTTCCATACATATATATGGGCAGGTACAAGCTCCAACTCGGTTTTACAGTGAAAACTGCAGGAACTTCAAACCGGCACTAGGAAACAGACTGAGAAAGCAGAGTAAAAGTGTCTCCTGCAACCCGTTCCCTTGGTGCTAGATGAACGAACGTCTCTCCACTTGCTCAGTTCTGAGAGATAAGTGTGTGTGTAAGCCGTCCTTCACCTTGCTTGTTGGGAACACAAAGTTTCTTTTCAGTTGCAAACTCCAATCCATACATATATATGGGGAGGTACAAGCTCCAACTCGGTTTTACAGTGAAAACTGCAGGAACCTCAAACCGGCACTAGGAAACAGACTGAGAAAGCAGAGAAAATGTGTCTCCTGCAACCCGTTCCCTTGGTGCTAGATGAACGAACGTCTCTCCACTTGCTCAGTTCTGAGAGATAATTGTGTGTGAAAGCCGTACTTCACCTAGCTTGTTGGGAACACAAAGTTTCTTTTCAGTTGCAAACACCGTTCCATACATATATATGGGGAGGTACAAGCTCCAACTCGGTTTTACAGTGAGAACTGCAGGAACTTCAAACCGGAACTAGGAAACAGACTGAGAAATCATAGTAAATGTGTCCCCTGCAACCCGTTCCCTTGGTGCTAGACGAACGAACGTCTCTGTACATGCTCAGTTCTGAGAGATAAGTATGTGTGAAAGCCGTCCTTCAACTAGCTTGTTGGGAACACAAAGTTTCTTTTCAGTTGCAAACACCAATCCATGCATATATATGGGGAGGTACTAACTCCAACTCGTTTTGACAGTGAAAACTGCAGGAACTTCAAACCGTCACTAGGAAACACACTGAGAAACCAGAGAAAAATTGTCCCTGCAACACGTTCCCTTGGTGCTAGACGAACGAACGTCTCTGTACATGCTCAGTTCTGAGAGATAAGTGTGTGTGAAAGCCCTCCTTCACCTAGCTTGTTATGAACACAAAGTTTCTTTTCAGTTTCAAACTCCAATCCATGCATATATATGGGTTGGTACGAGCTCCAACTCGGTTTGACAGTGAAAACTGCAGGAACTTCAAACCGGCACTAGGAAACAGACTGACAAACCAGAGTAAAGTTTCTCCTGCAACTCGTTCCCTTTGGTGTTAGATGAACGAACGTCTCTCCACTTGCTCAGTTCTGAGAGATAAGTGTGTGTGTAAGCCGTCCTTCACCTTGCTTGTTGGGAACACAAAGTTTCTTTTCAGTTGCAAACACCGTTCCATACATATATATGGGGAGGTACAAGCTCCAACTCGGTTTTACAGTGAGAACTGCAGGAACTTCAAACCGGCAGTAGGAAACAGACTGAGAAAGCAGAGTAAAAGTGTCCCCTGCAAACCGTTCCCTTGGTGCTAGACGAACGAACGTCTCTGTACATGCTTAGTTCTGAGAGATAAGTATGTGTGAAAGCCGTCCTTCAACTAGCTTGTTGGGAACACAAAGTTTCTTTTCAGTTGCAAACACCAATCCATGCATATATATGGGGAGGTACTAACTCCAACTCGGTTTGACAGTGAAAACTGCAGGAACTTCAAACCGGCACTAGGAAACAGACTGAGAAAGCAGAGAAAAATTGTCCCTGCAACACGTTCCCTTGGTGCTAGACGAACGAACGTCTCTGTACATGCTCAGTTCTGAGAGATAAGTGGGTGTGAAAGCCGTCCTTCACCTAGCTTGTTATGAACACAAAGTTTCTTTTCAGTTTCAAACTCCAATCCATGCATATATATGGGTACGTACTAGCTCCAACTCGGTTTGACAGTGAAAACTGCAGGAACTTCAAACCGGCACTAGGAAACAGACTGAGAAACCAGAGTAAAGTTTCTCCTGCAACTCGTTCCCTTTGTGCTAGATGAACGAACGTCTCTCCACTTGCTCAGTTCTGAGAGATAAGTGTGTGTGAAAGCCGTACTTCACCTAGCTTGTTTGTAACACAAAGTTTCTTTTCAGTTGCAAACACCGTTCCATACATATATATTGGGAGGTACAAGCTCCAACTCGGTTTTACAGTGAGAACTGCAGGAACTTCAAACCGGCACTAGGAAACACACTGAGAAACCAGAGTAAATTTTCTCCTGCAACTCGTTCCCTTGGTGCTAGATGAACGAACGTCTCTCCACTTGCTCAGTTCTGAAAGATAAGTGTGTGTGAAAGCCGTCCTTCAATTAGCTTGTTGGGAACACAAAGTTTCTTTTCAGTTGAAAACTCCATTCCATACATATATATGGGGAGGTACAAGCTCCAACTCGGTTTTACAGTGATAACTGCAGGAACTTCAAACCGGCACTAGGAAACACACTGAGAAACCAGAGTAAAGTTTCTCCTGCAACTCGTTCCTTTGGTGCTAGATGAACAAACGTCTCTGTACATGATCATTTCTGAGAGATATGTGTGTGTGAAAGCCGTCCTTCAATTAGCTTGTTGGGAACACAAAGTTTCTTTTCAGTTGAAAACTCCATTCCATACATATATATGGGGAGGTACAAGCTCCAACTCGGTTTTACAGTGATAACTGCAGGAACTTCAAACCGGCACTAGGAAACACACTGAGAAACCAGAGTAAATTTTCTCCTGCAACTCGTTCCCTTGGTGCTAGATGAACGAACGTCTCTCCACTTGCTCAGTTCTGAAAGATAAGTGTGTGTGAAAGCCGTCCTTCAATTAGCTTGTTGATAACACAGTTTTTTTCAGTAGCAAATTCCATTCCTTGCATATATATGGGGAGGTACAAGCTCCAACTCGGTTTTACAGTGAACTGCAGGAACTTCAAACCGGCACTAGGAAACAGACTGAGAAAGCAGAGAAAAAGTGTCTCCTGCAACCCGTTCCCTTGGTGCTAGATCAACGAATGTCTCTCCACTTGCTCAGTTCTGAGAGATAAGTGTGTGTGAAAGCCGTACTTCACCTAGCTTGTTGGGAACACAAAGTTTCTTTTCAGTTGCAAACACCGTTCCATACAGATATATGGGGAGGTACAAGCTCCAACTCGGTTTTACAGTGAGAATTGCAGGAACTTCAAACCGGCACTAGGAAACAGACTGAGAAAGCAGAGTAAAAGTGTCCCCTGCAAACCGTTCCCTTGGTGCTAGACGAACGAACGTCTCTGTACATGCTTAGTTCTGAGAGATAAGTATGTGTGAAAGCCGTCCTTCAACTAGCTTGTTGGGAACACAAAGTTTCTTTTCAGTTGCAAACACCAATCCATGCATATATATGGGGAGGTACTAACTCCAACTCGGTTTGACAGTGAAAACTGCAGGAACTTCAAACCGGCACTAGGAAACAGACTGAGAAAGCAGAGAAAAATTGTCCCTGCAACACGTTCCCTTGGTGCTAGACGAACGAACGTCTCTGTACATGCTCAGTTCTGAGAGATAAGTGGGTGTGAAAGCCGTCCTTCACCTAGCTTGTTATGAACACAAAGTTTCTTTTCAGTTTCAAACTCCAATCCATGCATATATATGGGTACGTACTAGCTCCAACTCGGTTTGACAGTGAAAACTACAGGAACTTCAAACCGGCACTAGGAAACAGACTGAGAAACCAGAGTAAAGTTTCTCCTGCAACTCGTTCCCTTTGTGCTAGATGAACGAACGTCTCTCCACTTGCTCAGTTCTGAGAGATAAGTGTGTGTGAAAGCCGTACTTCACCTAGCTTGTTTGTAACACAAAGTTTCTTTTCAGTTGCAAACACCGTTCCATACATATATATTGGGAGGTACAAGCTCCAACTCGGTTTTACAGTGAGAACTGCAGGAACTTCAAACCGGCACTAGGAAACACACTGAGAAACCAGAGTAAATTTTCTCCTGCAACTCGTTCCCTTGGTGCTAGATGAACGAACGTCTCTCCACTTGCTCAGTTCTGAAAGATAAGTGTGTGTGAAAGCCGTCCTTCAATTAGCTTGTTGGGAACACAAAGTTTCTTTTCAGTTGAAAACTCCATTCCATACATATATATGGGGAGGTACAAGCTCCAACTCGGTTTTACAGTGATAACTGCAGGAACTTCAAACCGGCACTAGGAAACACACTGAGAAACCAGAGTAAATTTTCTCCTGCAACTCGTTCCCTTGGTGCTAGATGAACGAACGTCTCTCCACTTGCTCAGTTCTGAAAGATAAGTGTGTGTGAAAGCCGTCCTTCAATTAGCTTGTTGATAACACAAAGTTTCTTTTCAGTAGCAAATTCCATTCCTTGCATATATATGGGGAGGTACAAGCTCCAACTCGGTTTTACAGTGAACTGCAGGAACTTCAAACCGGCACTAGGAAACAGACTGAGAAAGCAGAGAAAAAGTGTCTCCTGCAACCCGTTCCCTTGGTGCTAGATGAACGAACGTCTCTCCACTTGCTCAGTTCTGAGA
Source organism: Camelus dromedarius (assembly GCF_036321535.1). Taxonomy (NCBI): domain Eukaryota; kingdom Metazoa; phylum Chordata; class Mammalia; order Artiodactyla; family Camelidae; genus Camelus; species Camelus dromedarius. The sequence continues at coordinate 32,834,386 of NC_087458.1, read as the reverse complement.
GATAAGTGTGTGCGAAAGCCGTCCTTCACCTAGCTTGTTGGGAACACAAAGTTTCTTTTCAGTTGCAAACACCAATCCATGCATATATATGGGGAGGTACTATCTCCAACTCGGTTTGACAGTGAAAACTGCAGGAATTTCAAACCGGCACTAGGAAACACACTGAGAAACCAGAGTAAAGTTTCTCCTGCAACTCGTTCCTTTGGTGCTAGATGAACGAAAGTCTCTGTACATGCTCATTTCTGAGAGATATGTGTGTGTGAAAGCCGTCCTTCAATTAGCTTGTTGGGAACACAAAGTTTCTTTTCAGTTGCAAACTCCATTCCATACATATATATGGGGAGGTACAAGCTCCAACTCGGTTTTACTGTGAAAACTGCAGGAACTTCAAACCGGCACTAGGAAACAGACTGATAAAGCAGAGAAAAATTGTCCCTGCAACACGTTCCCTTGGTACTAGACGAACGAACGTCTCTGTACATGCTCAGTTCTGAGAGATAAGTGTGTGTGAAAGCCGTCCTTCAATTAGCTTGTTGATAACACAGTTTTTTTCAGTAGCAAATTCCATTCCTTGCATATATATGGGGAGGTACAAGCTCCAACTCGGTTTTACAGTGAACTGCAGGAACTTCAAACCGGCACTAGGAAACAGACTGAGAAAGCAGAGAAAAAGTGTCTCATGCAAACCGTTCCCTTGGTGCTAGACGAACGAACGTCTCTGTACATGCTTAGTTCTGAGAGATAAGTATGTGTGAAAGCCGTCCTTCAACTAGCTTGTTGGGAACACAATGTTTCTTTTCAGTTGCAAACACCAATCCATGCATATATATGGGGAGGTACTAACTCCAACTCGGTTTGACAGTGAAAACTGCAGGAACTTCAAACCGGCACTAGGAAACAGACTGAGAAAGCAGAGAAAAATTGTCCCTGCAACACGTTCCCTTGGTGCTAGACGAACGAACGTCTCTGTACATGCTCAGTTCTGAGAGATAAGTGGGTGTGAAAGCCGTCCTTCACCTAGCTTGTTATGAACACAAAGTTTCTTTTCAGTTTCAAACTCCAATCCATGCATATATATGGGTACGTACTAGCTCCAACTCGGTTTGACAGTGAAAACTACAGGAACTTCAAACCGGCACTAGGAAACAGACTGAGAAACCAGAGTAAAGTTTCTCCTGCAACTCGTTCCCTTTGTGCTAGATGAACGAACGTCTCTCCACTTGCTAGGTTCTGAGAGATAAGTGTGTGTGAAAGCCGTACTTCACCTAGCTTGTTTGTAACACAAAGTTTCTTTTCAGTTGCAAACACCGTTCCATACATATATATTGGGAGGTACAAGCTCCAACTCGGTTTTACAGTGAGAACTGCAGGAACTTCAAACCGGCACTAGGAAACACACTGAGAAACCAGAGTAAATTTTCTCCTGCAACTCGTTCCCTTGGTGCTAGATGAACGAACGTCTCTCCACTTGCTCAGTTCTGAAAGATAAGTGTGTGTGAAAGCCGTCCTTCAATTAGCTTGTTGGGAACACAAAGTTTCTTTTCAGTTGAAAACTCCATTCCATACATATATATGGGGAGGTACAAGCTCCAACTCGGTTTTACAGTGATAACTGCAGGAACTTCAAACCGGCACTAGGAAACACACTGAGAAACCAGAGTAAATTTTCTCCTGCAACTCGTTCCCTTGGTGCTAGATGAACGAACGTCTCTCCACTTGCTCAGTTCTGAAAGATAAGTGTGTGTGAAAGCCGTCCTTCAATTAGCTTGTTGATAACACAAAGTTTCTTTTCAGTAGCAAATTCCATTCCTTGCATATATATGGGGAGGTACAAGCTCCAACTCGGTTTTACAGTGAACTGCAGGAACTTCAAACCGGCACTAGGAAACAGACTGAGAAAGCAGAGAAAAAGTGTCTCCTGCAACCCGTTCCCTTGGTGCTAGATGAACGAACGTCTCTCCACTTGCTCAGTTCTGAGAGATAAGTGTGTGCGAAAGCCGTCCTTCACCTAGCTTGTTGGGAACACAAAGTTTCTTTTCAGTTGCAAACACCAATCCATGCATATATATGGGGAGGTACTATCTCCAACTCGGTTTGACAGTGAAAACTGCAGGAATTTCAAACCGGCACTAGGAAACACACTGAGAAACCAGAGTAAAGTTTCTCCTGCAACTCGTTCCTTTGGTGCTAGATGAACGAAAGTCTCTGTACATGCTCATTTCTGAGAGATATGTGTGTGTGAAAGCCGTCCTTCAATTAGCTTGTTGGGAACACAAAGTTTCTTTTCAGTTGCAAACTCCATTCCATACATATATATGGGGAGGTACAAGCTCCAACTCGGTTTTACTGTGAAAACTGCAGGAACTTCAAACCGGCACTAGGAAACAGACTGATAAAGCAGAGAAAAATTGTCCCTGCAACACGTTCCCTTGGTACTAGACGAACGAACGTCTCTGTACATGCTCAGTTCTGAGAGATAAGTGTGTGTGAAAGCCGTCCTTCAATTAGCTTGTTGATAACACAGTTTTTTTCAGTAGCAAATTCCATTCCTTGCATATATATGGGGAGGTACAAGCTCCAACTCGGTTTTACAGTGAACTGCAGGAACTTCAAACCGGCACTAGGAAACAGACTGAGAAAGCAGAGAAAAAGTGTCTCCTGCAACCCGTTCCCTTGGTGCTAGATGAACGAACGTCTCTCCACTTGCTCAGTTCTGAGAGATAAGTGTGTGTGAAAGCCGTACTTCACCTAGCTTGTTGGGAACACAAAGTTTCTTTTCAGTTGCAAACACCGTTCCATACATATATATGGGGAGGTACAAGCTCCAACTCGGTTTTACAGTGAGAATTGCAGGAACTTCAAACCGGCACTAGGAAACAGACTGAGAAAGCAGAGTAAAAGTGTCCCCTGCAAACCGTTCCCTTGGTGCTAGACGAACGAACGTCTCTGTACATGCTTAGTTCTGAGAGATAAGTATGTGTGAAAGCCGTCCTTCAACTAGCTTGTTGGGAACACAAAGTTTCTTTTCAGTTGCAAAAACCAATCCATGCATATATATGGGGAGGTACTAACTCCAACTCGGTTTGACAGTGAAAACTGCAGGAACTTCAAACCGGCACTAGGAAACAGACTGAGAAAGCAGAGAAAAATTGTCCCTGCAACACGTTCCCTTGGTGCTAGACGAACGAACGTCTCTGTACATGCTCAGTTCTGAGAGATAAGTGGGTGTGAAAGCCGTCCTTCAATTAGCTTGTTGGGAACACAAAGTTTCTTTTCAGTTGAAAACTCCATTCCATACATATATATGGGGAGGTACAAGCTCCAACTCGGTTTTACAGTGATAACTGCAGGAACTTCAAACCGGCACTAGGAAACACACTGAGAAACCAGAGTAAAGTTTCTCCTGCAACTCGTTCCTTTGGTGCTAGATGAACAAACGTCTCTGTACATGCTCATTTCTGAGAGATATGTGTGTGTGAAAGCCGTCCTTCAATTAGCTTGTTGGGAACACAAAGTTTCTTTTCAGTTGAAAACTCCATTCCATACATATATATGGGGAGGTACAAGCTCCAACTCGGTTTTACAGTGATAACTGCAGGAACTTCAAACCGGCACTAGGAAACAGACTGATAAAGCAGAGAAAAATTGTCCCTGCAACACGTTCCCTTGGTACTAGACGAACGAACGTCTCTGTACATGCTCAGTTCTGAGAGATAATTGTGTGTGAAAGCCGTCCTTCACCTAGCTTGTTATGAACACAAAGTTTCTTTTCAGTTTCAAACTCCAATCCATGCATATATATGGGTACGTACTAGCTCCAACTCGGTTTGACAGTGAAAACTGCAGGAACTTCAAACCGGCACTAGGAAACAGACTGAGAATCCAGAGTAAAGTTTCTCCTGCAACTCGTTCCCTTTGTGCTAGATGAACGAACGTCTCTCCACTTGCTCAGTTCTGAGAGATAAGTGTGTGTGAAAGCCGTACTTCACCTAGCTTGTTTGTAACACAAAGTTTCTTTTCAGTTGCAAACACCGTTCCATACATATATATTGGGAGGTACAAGCTCCAACTCGGTTTTACAGTGAGAACTGCAGGAACTTCAAACCGGCACTAGGAAACACACTGAGAAACCAGAGTAAATTTTCTCCTGCAACTCGTTCCCTTGGTGCTAGATGAACGAACGTCTCTCCACTTGCTCAGTTCTGAAAGATAAGTGTGTGTGAAAGCCGTCCTTCAATTAGCTTGTTGGGAACACAAAGTTTCTTTTCACTTGAAAACTCCATTCTATACATATATATGGGGAGGTACAAGCTCCAACTCGGTTTTACAGTGATAACTGCAGGAACTTCAAACCGGCACTAGGAAACACACTGAGAAACCAGAGTAAAGTTTCTCCTGCAACTCGTTCCTTTGGTGCTAGATGAACAAACGTCTCTGTACATGATCATTTCTGAGAGATATGTGTGTGTGAAAGCCGTCCTTCAATTAGCTTGTTGGGAACACAAAGTTTCTTTTCAGTTGAAAACTCCAATCCATACATATATATGGGGAGGTACAAGCTCCAACTCGGTTTTACAGTGATAACTGCAGGAACTTCAAACCGGCACTAGGAAACACACTGAGAAACCAGAGTAAATTTTCTCCTGCAACTCGTTCCCTTGGTGCTAGATGAACGAAAGTCTCTCCACTTGCTCAGTTCTGAAAGATATGTGTGTGTGAAAGCCGTACTTCAATTAGCTTGTTGATAACACAAAGTTTCTTTTCAGTAGCAAATTCCATTCCTTGCATATATATGGGGAGGTACAAGCTCCAACTCGGTTTTACAGTGAACTGCAGGAACTTCAAACCGGCACTAGGAAACAGACTGAGAAAGCAGAGAAAAAGTGTCTCCTGCAACCCGTTCCCTTGGTGCTAGATGAACGAACGTCTCTCCACTTGCTCAGTTCTGAGGGATAAGTGTGTGTGAAAGCCGTCCTTCACCTAGCTTGTTGGGAACACAAAGTTTCTTTTCAGTTGCAAACACCAATCCATGCATATATATGGGGAGGTACTATCTCCAACTCGGTTTTACAGTGAACTGCAGGAACTTCAAACCGGCACTAGGAAACAGACTGAGAAACCAGATTAAAGTTTCTCCTGCAACTCGTTCCCTTTGTGCTAGATGAACGAACGTCTCTCCACTTGCTCAGTTCTGAGAGATAAGTGTGTGTGAAAGCCGTACTTCACCTAGCTTGTTTGTAACACAAAGTTTCTTTTCAGTTGCAAACACCGTTCCATACATATATATTGGGAGGTACAAGCTCCAACTCGGTTTTACAGTGAGAACTGCAGGAACTTCAAACCGGCACTAGGAAACACACTGAGAAACCAGAGTAAATTTTCTCCTGCAACTCGTTCCCTTGGTGCTAGATGAACGAACGTCTCTCCACTTGCTCATTTCTGAAAGATAAGTGTGTGTGAAAGCCGTCCTTCAATTAGCTTGTTGGGAACACAAAGTTTCTTTTCAGTTGAAAACTCCATTCCATACATATATATGGGGAGGTACAAGCTCCAACTCGGTTTTACAGTGATAACTGCAGGAACTTCAAACCGGCACTAGGAAACACACTGAGAAACCAGAGTAAAGTTTCTCCTGCAACTCGTTCCTTTGGTGCTAGATGAACAAACGTCTCTGTACATGATCATTTCTGAGAGATATGTGTGTGTGAAAGCCGTCCTTCAATTAGCTTGTTGGGAACACAAAGTTTCTTTTCAGTTGAAAACTCCATTCCATACATATATATGGGGAGGTACAAGCTCCAACTCGGTTTTACAGTGATAACTGCAGGAACTTCAAACCGGCACTAGGAAACACACTGAGAAACCAGAGTAAATTTTCTCCTGCAACTCGTTCCCTTGATGCAAGATGAACGAACGTCTCTCCACTTGCTCAGTTCTGAAAGATAAGTGTGTGTGAAAGCCGTCCTTCAATTAGCTTGTTGATAACACAAAGTTTCTTTTCAGTAGCAAATTCCATTCCTTGCATATATATGGGGAGGTACAAGCTCCAACTCGGTTTTACAGTGAACTGCAAGAACTTCAAACCGGCACTAGGAAACAGACTGAGAAAGCAGAGACAAAGTGTCTCCTGCAACCCGTTCCCTTGGTGCTAGATGAACGAACGTCTCTCCACTTGCTCAGTTCTGAGAGATAAGTGTGTGTGAAAGCCGTCCTTCACCTAGCTTGTTGGGAACACAAAGTTTCTTTTCAGTTGCAAACACCAATCCATGCATATATATGGGGAGGTACTATCTCCAACTCCGTTTGACACTGAAAACTGCAGGAATTTCAAACCGGCACTAGGAAACACACTGAGAAACCAGAGTAAAGTTTCTCCTGCAACTCGTTCCTTTGGTGCTAGATGAACGAAAGTCTCTGTACATGCTCATTTCTGAGAGATATGTGTGTGTGAAAGCCGTCCTTCAATTAGCTTGTTGGGAACACAAAGTTTCTTTTCAGTTGCAAACTCCATTCCATACATATATATGGGGAGGTACAAGCTCCAACTCGGTTTTACTGTGAAAACTGCAGGAACTTCAAACCTTCACTAGGAAACAGACTGATAAAGCTGAGAAAAATTGTCCCTGCAACACGTTCCCTTGGTGCTAGACGAACGAACGTCTCTGTACATGCTCAGTTCTGAGAGATAAGTGTGTGTGAAAGCCGTCCTTCACCTAGCTTGTTGGGAACACAAAGTTTCTTTTCAGTTGCAAACACCAATCCATGCATATATATGGGGAGGTACTATCTCCAACTCGGTTTTACAGTGAACTGCAGGAACTTCAAACCGGCACTAGGAAACAGACTGAGAAACCAGAGTAAAGTTTCTCCTGCAACTCGTTCCCTTTGTGCTAGATGAACGAACGTCTCTCCACTTGCTCAGTTCTGAGAGATAAGTGTGTGTGAAAGCCGTACTTCACCTAGCTTGTTTGTAACACAAAGTTTCTTTTCAGTTGCAAACACCGTTCCATACATATATATTGGGAGGTACAAGCTCCAACTCGGTTTTACAGTGAGAACTGCAGGAACTTCAAACCGGCACTAGGAAACACACTGAGAAACCAGAGTAAATTTTCTCCTGCAACTCGTTCCCTTGGTGCTAGATGAACGAACGTCTCTCCACTTGCTCAGTTCTGAAAGATAAGTGTGTGTGAAAGCCGTCCTTCAATTAGCTTGTTGGGAACACAAAGTTTCTTTTCAGTTGAAAACTCCATTCCATACATATATATGGGGAGGTACAAGCTCCAACTCGGTTTTACAGTGATAACTGCAGGAACTTCAAACCGGCACTAGGAAACACACTGAGAAACCAGAGTAAAGTTTCTCCTGCAACTCGTTCCTTTGGTGCTAGATGAACAAACGTCTCTGTACATGATCATTTCTGAGAGATATGTGTGTGTGAAAGCCGTCCTTCAATTAGCTTGTTGGGAACACAAAGTTTCTTTTCAGTTGAAAACTCCATTCCATACATATATATGGGGAGGTACAAGCTCCAACTCGGTTTTACAGTGAAAACTGCAGGAACTTCAAACCGGCACTAGGAAACACACTGAGAAACCAGAGTAAATTTTCTCCTGCAACTCGTTCCCTTGGTGCTAGATGAACGAACGTCTCTCCACTTGCTCAGTTCTGAAAGATAAGTGTGTGTGAAAGCCGTCCTTCAATTAGCTTGTTGATAACACAAAGTTTCTTTTCAGTAGCAAATTCCATTCCTTGCATATATATGGGGAGGTACAAGCTCCAACTCGGTTTTACAGTGAACTGCAGGAACTTCAAACCGGCACTAGGAAACAGACTGAGAAAGCAGAGAAAAAGTGTCTCCTGCAACCCGTTCCCTTGGTGCTAGATCAACGAACGTCTCTCCACTTGCTCAGTTCTGAGAGATAAGTGTGTGTGAATGCCGTACTTCACCTAGCTTGTTGGGAACACAAAGTTTCTTTTCAGTTGCAAACACCAATCCATGCATATATATGGGGAGGTACAAGCTCCAACTCGGTTTTACAGTGATAACTGCAGGAACTTCAAACCGGCACTAGGAAACACACTGAGAAACCAGAGTAAATTTTCTCCTGCAACTCGTTCCCTTGGTGCTAGATGAACGAAAGTCTCTCCACTTGCTCAGTTCTGAAAGATATGTGTGTGTGAAAGCCGTCCTTCAATTAGCTTGTTGATAACACAAAGTTTCTTTTCAGTAGCAAATTCCATTCCTTGCATATATATGGGGAGGTACAAGCTCCAACTCGGTTTTACAGTGAACTGCAGGAACTTCAAACCGGCACTAGGAAACAGACTGAGAAAGCAGAGAAAAAGTGTCTCCTGCAACCCGTTCCCTTGGTGCTAGATGAACGAACGTCTCTCCACTTGCTCAGTTCTGAGAGATAAGTGTGTGTGAAAGCCGTCCTTCACCTAGCTTGTTGGGAACACAAAGTTTCTTTTCAGTTGCAAACACCAATCCATGCATATATATGGGGAGGTACTATCTCCAACTCGGTTTTACAGTGAACTGCAGGAACTTCAAACCGGCACTAGGAAACAGACTGAGAAACCAGATTAAAGTTTCTCCTGCAACTCGTTCCCTTTGTGCTAGATGAACGAACGTCTCTCCACTTGCTCAGTTCTGAGAGATAAGTGTGTGTGAAAGCCGTACTTCACCTAGCTTGTTTGTAACACAAAGTTTCTTTTCAGTTGCAAACACCGTTCCATACATATATATTGGGAGGTACAAGCTCCAACTCGGTTTTACAGTGAGAACTGCAGGAACTTCAAACCGGCACTAGGAAACACACTGAGAAACCAGAGTAAATTTTCTCCTGCAACTCGTTCCCTTGGTGCTAGATGAACGAACGTCTCTCCACTTGCTCATTTCTGAAAGATAAGTGTGTGTGAAAGCCGTCCTTCAAGTAGCTTGTTGGGAACACAAAGTTTCTTTTCAGTTGAAAACTCCATTCCATACATATATATGGGGAGGTACAAGCTCCAACTCGGTTTTACAGTGATAACTGCAGGAACTTCAAACCGGCACTAGGAAACACACTGAGAAACCAGAGTAAAGTTTCTCCTGCAACTCGTTCCTTTGGTGCTAGATGAACAAACGTCTCTGTACATGATCATTTCTGAGAGATATGTGTGTGTGAAAGCCGTCCTTCAATTAGCTTGTTGGGAACACAAAGTTTCTTTTCAGTTGAAAACTCCATTCCTTACATATATATGGGGAGGTACAAGCTCCAACTCGGTTTTACAGTGATAACTGCAGGAACTTCAAACCGGCACTAGGAAACACACTGAGAAACCAGAGTAAATTTTCTCCTGCAACTCGTTCCCTTGGTGCTAGATGAACGAACGTCTCTCCACTTGCTCAGTTCTGAAAGATAAGTGTGTGTGAAAGCCGTCCTTCAATTAGCTTGTTGATAACACAAAGTTTCTTTTCAGTAGCAAATTCCATTCCTTGCATATATATGGGGAGGTACAAGCTCCAACTCGGTTTTACAGTGAACTGCAAGAACTTCAAACCGGCACTAGGAAACAGACTGAGAAAGCAGAGAAAAAGTGTCTCCTGCAGCCCGTTCCCTTGGTGCTAGATGAACGAACGTCTCTCCACTTGCTCAGTTCTGAGAGATAAGTGTGTGTGAAAGCCGTCCTTCACCTAGCTTGTTGGGAACACAAAGTTTCTTTTCAGTTGCAAACACCAATCCATGCATATATATGGGGAGGTACTATCTCCAACTCCGTTTGACAGTGAAAACTGCAGGAATTTCAAACCGGCACTAGGAAACACACTGAGAAACCAGAGTAAAGTTTCTCCTGCAACTCGTTCCTTTGGTGCTAGATGAACGAAAGTCTCTGTACATGCTCATTTCTGAGAGATATGTGTGTGTGAAAGCCGTCCTTCAATTAGCTTGTTGGGAACACAAAGTTTCTTTTCAGTTGCAAACTCCATTCCATACATATATATGGGGAGGTACAATCTCCAACTCGGTTTTACTGTGAAAACTGCAGGAACTTCAAACCGGCACTAGGAAACAGACTGATAAAGCTGAGAAAAATTGTCCCTGCAACACGTTCCCTTGGTGCTAGACGAACGAACGTCTCTGTACATGCTCAGTTCTGAGAGATAAGTGTGTGTGAAAGCCGTCCTTCACCTAGCTTGTTATGAACACAAAGTTTCTTTTCAGTTTCAAACTCCAATCCATGCATATATATGGGTAGGTACTAGCTCCAACTCGGTTTGACAGTGAAAACTGCAGGAACTTCAAACCGGCACTAGGAAACAGACTGAGAAACCAGAGTAAAGTTTCTCCTGCAACTCGTTCCCTTTGTGCTAGATGAACGAACGTCTCTCCACTTGCTAGGTTCTGAGAGATAAGTGTGTGTGAAAGCCGTACTTCACCTAGCTTGTTTGTAACACAAAGTTTCTTTTCAGTTGCAAACACCGTTCCATATATATATATTGGGAGGTACAAGCTCCAACTCGGTTTTACAGTGAGAACTGCAGGAACTTCAAACCGGCACTAGGAAACAGACTGAGAAAGCAGAGTAAAAGTGTCTCCTGCAACCCGTTCCCTTGGTGCTAGATGAACGAACGTCTCTCCACTTGCTCAGTTCTGAGAGATAAGTGTGTGTGTAAGCCGTCCTTCACCTTGCTTGTTGGGAACACAAAGTTTCTTTTCAGTTGCAAACTCCAATCCATACATATATATGTGGAGGTACAAGCTCCAACTCGGTTTTACAGTGAAAACTGCAGGAACTTCAAACAGGCACTAGGAAACAGACTGAGAAAGCAGAGAAAAAGTGTCTCCTGCAACCCGTTCCCTTGGTGCTAGATGAACGAACGTCTCTCCACTTCCTCAGTTCTGAGAGATAAGTGTGTGTGAAAGCCGTACTTCACCTAGTTTTTTGGGAACACAAAGTTTCTTTTCAGTTGCAAACACCGTTCCATACATATATATGGGGAGGTACAAGCTCCAACTCGGTTTTACAGTGAGAACTGCAGGAACTTCAAACCGGCACTAGGAAACAGACTGAGAAAGCAGACTAAATGTGCCCTTGCAACCCGTTCCCTTGGTGCTAGACGAACGAACGTCTCTGTACATGCTCAGTTCTGAGAGATAAGTATGTGTGAAAGCCGTCCTTCAACTAGCTTGTTGGGAACACAAAGTTTCTTTTCAGTTGCAAACACCAATCCATGCATATATATGGGGAGGTACTAACTCCAACTCGGTTTGACAGTGAAAACTGCAGGAACTTCAAACCGGCACTAGGAAACACACTGAGAAACCGGAGAAAAATTGTCCCTGCATCACGTTCCCTTGGTGCTAGACGAACGAACGTCTCTGTACATGCTAAGTTCTGAGAGATAAGTGGGTGTGAAAGCCGTCCTTCACCTAGCTTGTTATGAACACAAAGTTTCTTTTCAGTTTCAAACTCCAATCCATGCATATATATGTGTACGTACTAGCTCCAACTCGGTTTGACAGTGAAAACTGCAGGAACTTCAAACCGGCACTAGGAAACAGACTGAGAAACCAGAGTAAAGTTTCTCCTGCAACTCGTTCCCTTTGTGCTAGATGAACGAACATCTCTCCACTTGCTCAGTTCTGAGAGATAAGTGTGTGTGAAAGCCGTACTTCACCTAGCTTGTTGGGAACACAAAGTTTCTTTTCAGTTGCAAACACCGTTCCATACATATATATGGGGAGGTACAAGCTCCAACTCGGTTTTACAGTGAAAACTGCAGGAACTTCAAACCGGCACTAGGAAACAGACTGAGAAAGCAGAGTAAAAGTGTCTCCTGCAACCCGTTCCCTTGGTGGTAGATGAACGAACGTCTCTCCACTTGCTCAGTTCTGAGAGATAAGTGGGTGTGAAAGCCGTACTTCACCTAGCTTGTTATGAACACAAAGTTTCTTTTCAGTTTCAAACTCCAATCCATGCATATATATGGGTACGTACTAGCTCCAACTCGGTTTGACATTGAAAACTGCAGGAACTTCAAACCGGCACTAGGAAACAGACTGAGAAACCAGAGTAAAGTTTCTCCTGCAACTCGTTCCCTTTGTGCTAGATGAACGAACGTCTCTCCACTTGCTCAGTTCTGAGAGATAAGTGTGTGTGAAAGCCGTACTTCACCTAGCTTGTTTGAAACACAAAGTTTCTTTTCAGTTGCAAACACCGTTCCATACATATATATGGGCAGGTACAAGCTCCAACTCGGTTTTACAGTGAAAACTGCAGGAACTTCAAACCGGCACTAGGAAACAGACTGAGAAAGCAGAGTAAAAGTGTCTCCTGCAACCCGTTCCCTTGGTGCTAGATGAACGAACGTCTCTCCACTTGCTCAGTTCTGAGAGATAAGTGTGTGTGTAAGCCGTCCTTCACCTTGCTTGTTGGGAACACAAAGTTTCTTTTCAGTTGCAAACACCGTTCCATACATATATATGGGGAGGTACAAGCTCCAACTCGGTTTTACAGTGAAAACTGCAGGAACTTCAAACCGGCACTAGGAAACAGACTGAGAAAGCAGAGTAAAAGTGTCTCCTGCAACCCGTTCCCTTGGTGCTAGATGAACGAACGTCTCTCCACTTGCTCAGTTCTGAGAGATAAGTGTGTGTGTAAGCCGCCCTTCACCTAGCTTGTTGGGAACACAAAGTTTCTTTTCAGTTGCAAACTCCATTCCATACATATATATGGGGAGGTACAAGCTCCAACTCGGTTTTACAGTGAAAACTGCAGGAACTTCAAACCGGCACTAGGAAACAGACTGAGAAAGCAGAGAAAAAGTGTCTCCTGCAACCCGTTCCCTTGGTGCTAGATGAACGAACGTCTCTCCACTTGCTCAGTTCTGAGAGATAAGTGTGTGTGAAAGCCGTACTTCACCTAGCTTGTTTGGAACACAAAGTTTCTTTTCAGTTGCAAACACCGTTCCATACATATATATGGGGAGGTACAAGCTCCAACTCGGTTTTACAGTGAGAACTGCAGGAACTTCAAGCCGGCACTAGGAAACAGACTGAGAAAGCAGAGTAAAAGTGTCTCCTGCAACCCGTTCCCTTGGTGCTAGACGAACGAACGTCTCTGTACATGCTCAGTTCTGAGAGATAAGTGTGTGTGAAAGCCGTCCTTCAACTAGCTTGTTGGGAACACAAAGTTTCTTTTCAGTTGCAAACTCCAATCCATGCATATATATGGGGAGGTACTAGCTCCAACTCTGTTTGACAGTGAAAACTGCAGGAACTTCAAACCGGCACTAGGAAACAGACTGAGAAACCAGAGTAAATTTTCTCCTGCAACTCGTTCCCTTGGTGCTAGATGAACGAACGTCTCTCCACTTGCTCAGTTCTGAAAGATAAGTGTGTGTGAAAGCCGTACTTCACCTAGCTTGTTGGGAACACAAAGTTTCTTTTCAGTTGCAAACTCCATTCCATACATATATATGGGTAGGTACAAGCTCCAACTCGGTTTTACAGTGAAAACTGCAGGAACTTCAAACCGGCACTAGGAAACAGACTGAGAAAGCAGAGTAAAAGTGTCCCCTGCAACCCGTTCCCTTGGTGCTAGACGAACGAACGTCTCTGTACATGCTCAGTTCTGAGAGATAAGTGTGTGTGAATGCCGTCCTTCACCTAGCTTGTTATGAACACAAAGTTTCTTTTCAGTTTCAAACTCCAATCCATGCATATATATGGGTAGGTACTAGCTCCAACTCGGTTTGACAGTGAAAACTGCAGGAACTTCAAACCGGCACTAGGAAACACACTGAGAAACCAGAGTAAAGTTTCTCCTGCAACTCGTTCCCTTGGTGCTAGATGAACGAACGTCTCTCCACTTGCTCAGTTCTGAGAGATAAGTGTGTGTGAAAGCCGTACTTCACCTAGCTTGTTGGGAACACAAAGTTTCTTTTCAGTTGCAAACACCATTCCATACATATATATGGGGAGGTACAAGCTCCAACTCGGTTTTACAGTGAAAACTGCAGGAACTTCAAACCGGCACTTGGAAACAGACTGAGAAAGCAGAGTAAAAGTGACTCCTGCATCCCGTTCCCTTGGTGCTAGATGAACGAACGTCTCTCCACTTGCTCAGTTCTGAGAGATAAGTGTGTGTGTAAGCCTTCCTTCACCTTGCTTGTTGGGAACACAAAGTTTCTTTTCAGTTGCAAACTCCAATCCAAACATATATATGGGGAGGTACAAGCTCCAACTCGGTTTTACAGTGAAAACTGCAGGAACTTCAAACCGGCACTAGGAAACAGACTGAGAAAGCAGAGAAAAAGTGTCTCCTGCAACCCGTTCCCTTGGTGCTAGATGAACGAACGTCTCTCCACTTGCTCAGTTCTGAGAGATAAGTGGGTGTGAAAGCCGTACTTCACCTAGCTTGTTATGAACACAAAGTTTCTTTTCAGTTTCAAACTCCAATCCATGCATATATATGGGTACGTACTAGCTCCAACTCGGTTTGACATTGAAAACTGCAGGAACTTCAAACCGGCACTAGGAAACAGACTGAGAAACCAGAGTAAAGTTTCTCCTGCAACTCGTTCCCTTTGTGCTAGATGAACGAACGTCTCTCCACTTGCTCAGTTCTGAGAGATAAGTGTGTGTGAAAGCCGTACTTCACCTAGCTTGTTTGAAACACAAAGTTTCTTTTCAGTTGCAAACACCGTTCCATACATATATATGGGCAGGTACAAGCTCCAACTCGGTTTTACAGTGAAAACTGCAGGAACTTCAAACCGGCACTAGGAAACAGACTGAGAAAGCAGAGTAAAAGTGTCTCCTGCAACCCGTTCCCTTGGTGCTAGATGAACGAACGTCTCTCCACTTGCTCAGTTCTGAGAGATAAGTGTGTGTGTAAGCCGTCCTTCACCTTGCTTGTTGGGAACACAAAGTTTCTTTTCAGTTGCAAACTCCAATCCATACATATATATGGGGAGGTACAAGCTCCAACTCGGTTTTACAGTGAAAACTGCAGGAACTTCAAACAGGCACTAGGAAACAGACTGAGAAAGCAGAGAAAATGTGTCTCCTGCAACCCGTTCCCTTGGTGCTAGATGAACGAAAGTCTCTCCACTTCCTCAGTTCTGAGAGATAAGTGTGTGTGAAAGCCGTACTTCACCTAGTTTGTTGGGAACACAAAGTTTCTTTTCAGTTGCAAACACCGTTCCATACATATATATGGGGAGGTACAAGCTCCAACTCGGTTTTACAGTGAGAACTGCAGGAACTTCAAACCGGCACTAGGAAACAGACTGAGAAAGCAGAGTAAATGTGTCCCCTGCAACCCGTTCCCTTGGTGCTAGACGAACGAACGTCTCTGTACATGCTCAGTTCTGAGAGATAAGTATGTGTGAAAGCCGTCCTTCAACTAGCTTGTTGGGAACACAAAGTTTCTTTTCAGTTGCAAACACCAATCCATGCATATATATGGGGAGGTACTAACTCCAACTCGGTTTGACAGTGAAAACTGCAGGAACTTCAAACCGGCACTAGGAAACACACTGAGAAACCAGAGAAAAATTGTCCCTGCAACACGTTCCCTTGGTGCTAGACGAACGAACGTCTCTGTACTTGCTAAGTTCTGAGAGATAAGTGGGTGTGAAAGCCGTCCTTCACCTAGCTTGTTATGAACACAAAGTTTCTTTTCAGTTTCAAACTCCAATCCATGCATATATATGTGTACGTACTAGCTCCAACTCGGTTTGACAGTGAAAACTGCATTAACTTCAAACCGGCACTAGGAAACAGACTGAGAAACCAGAGTAAAGTTTCTCCTGCAACTCGTTCCCTTTGTGCTAGATGAACGAACATCTCTCCACTTGCTCAGTTCTGAGAGATAAGTGTGTGTGAAAGCCGTAGTTCACCTAGCTTGTTGGGAACACAAAGTTTCTTTTCAGTTGCAAACACCGTTCCATACATATATATGGGGAGGTACAAGCTCCAACTCGGTTTTACAGTGAAAACTGCAGGAACTTCAAACCGGCACTAGGAAACAGACTGAGAAAGCAGAGTAAAAGTGTCTCCTTCAACCCGTTCCCTTGGTGCTAGATGAACGAACGTCTCTCCACTTGCTCAGTTCTGAGAGATAAGTGTGTGTGTAAGTCGCCCTTCACCTAGCTTGTTGGGAACACAAAGTTTCTTTTCAGTTGCAAACTCCATTCCATACATATATATGGGGAGGTACAAGCTCCAACTCGGTTTTACAGTGAAAACTGCAGGAACTTCAAACCGGCACTAGGAAACAGACTGAGAAAGCAGAGAAAAAGTGTCTCCTGCAACCCGTTCCCTTGGTGCTAGATGAACGAACGTCTCTCCACTTGCTCATTTCTGAGAGATAAGTGTGTGTGAAAGCCGTACTTCACCTAGCTTGTTTGGAACACAAAGTTTCTTTTCAGTTGCAAACACCGTTCCATACATATATATGGGGAGGTACAAGCTCCAACTCGGTTTTACAGTGAGAACTGCAGGAACTTCAAACCGGCACTAGGAAACAGACTGAGAAAGCAGAGTAAAAGTGTCTCCTGCAACCCGTTCCCTTGGTGCTAGACGAACGAACGTCTCTGTACATGCTCAGTTCTGAGAGATAAGTATGTGTGAAAGCCGTCCTTCAACTAGCTTGTTGGGAACACAAAGTTTCTTTTCAGTTGCAAACTCCAATCCATGCATATATATGGGGAGGTACTAGCTCCAACTCGGTTTGACAGTGAAAACTGCAGGAACTTCAAACCGGCACTAGGAAACAGACTGAGAAACCAGAGTAAATTTTCTCCTGCAACTCGTTCCCTTGGTGCTAGATGAACGAACGTCTCTCCACTTGCTCAGTTCTGAAAGATAAGTGTGTGTGAAAGCCGTACTTCACCTAGCTTGTTGGGAACACAAAGTTTCTTTTCAGTTGCAAACTCCATTCCATACATATATATGGGGAGGTACAAGCTCCAAATCGGTTTTACAGTGAAAACTGCAGGAACTTCAAACCGGCACTAGGAAACAGACTGAGAAAGCAGAGTAAAAGTGTCCCCTGCAACCCGTTCCCTTGGTGCTAGACGAACGAACGTCTCTGTACATGCTCAGTTCTGAGAGATAAGTGTGTGTGAATGCCGTCCTTCACCTAGCTTGTTATGAACACAAAGTTTCTTTTCAGTTTCAAACTCCAATCCATGCATATATATGGGTAGGTACTAGCTCCAACTCGGTTTGACAGTGAAAAATGCAGGAACTTCAAACCGGCACTAGGAAACACACTGAGAAACCAGAGTAAAGTTTCTCCTGCAACTCGTTCCCTTGGTGCTAGATGAACGAACGTCTCTCCACTTGCTCAGTTCTGAGAGATAAGTGTGTGTGAAAGCCGTACTTCACCTAGCTTGTTTGGAACACAAAGTTTCTTTTCAGTTGCAAACACCATTCCATACATATATATGGGGAGGTACAAGCTCCAACTCGGTTTTACAGTGAAAACTGCAGGAACTTCAAACCGGCACTAGGAAACAGACTGAGAAAGCAGAGTAAAAGTGACTCCTGCAACCCGTTCCCTTGGTGCTAGATGAACGAACGTCTCTCCACTTGCTCAGTTCTGAGAGATAAGTGTGTGTGTAAGCCTTCCTTCACCTTGCTTGTTGGGAACACAAAGTTTCTTTTCAGTTGCAAACTCCAATCCAAACTTATATATGGGGAGGTACAAGCTCCAACTCGGTTTTACATTGAAAACTGCAGGAACTTCAAACCGGCACTAGGAAACAGACTGAGAAAGCAGAGAAAAAGTGTCTCCTGCAACCCGTTCCCATGGTGCTAGATGAACGAACGTCTCTCCACTTGCTCAGTTCTGAGAGATAAGTGTGTGTGAAAGCCGTACTTCACCTAGCTTGTTGGGAACACAAAGTTTCTTTTAAGTTGCAAACACCGTTCCATACATATATATGGGGAGGTACAAGCTCCAACTCGGTTTTACAGTGAGAACTGCAGGAACTTCAAACCGGCACTAGGAAACAGACTGAGAAAGCACAGTAAAAGTGTCCCCTGCAACCCGTTCCCTTGGTGCTAGACGAACGAACGTCTCTGTACATGCTCAGTTCTGAGAGATAAGTATGTGTGAAAGCCGTCCTTAAACTAGCTTGTTGGGAACACAAAGTTTCTTTTCAGTTGCAAACACCAATCCATGCATATATATGGGGAGGTACTAACTCCAACTCGGTTTGACAGTGAAAACTGCAGGAACTTCAAACCGGCACTAGGAAACAGACTGAGAAAGCAGAGAAAAATTGTCCCTGCAACACGTTCCCTTGGTGCTAGACGAACGAACGTCTCTGTACATGCTCAGTTCTGAGACATAAGTGGGTGTGAAAGCCGTCCTTCACATAGCTTGTTATGAAAACAAAGTTTCTTTTCAGTTTCAAACTCCAATCCATGCATATATATGGGTACGTACTAGCTCCAACTCGGTTTGACATTGAAAACTGCAGGAACTTCAAACCGGCACTAGGAAACACACTGAGAAACCAGAGTAAAGTTTCTCCTGCAACTCGTTCCCTTTGTGCTAGATGAACGAACGTCTCTCCACTTGCTCAGTTCTGAGAGATAAGTGTGTGTGAAAGCCGTGCTTCACCAAGCTTGTTGGGAACACAAAGTTTCTTTTCAGTTGCAAACTCCATTCCATACATATATATGGGGAGGTACAAGCTCCAACTCGGTTTTACAGTGGTAACTGCAGGAACTTCAAACCGGCACTAGGAAACACACTGAGAAACCAGAGTAAATTTTCTCCTGCAACACGTTCCTTTGGTGCTAGATGAACAAACGTCTCTGTACATGCTCATTTCTGAGAGATATGTGTGTGTGAAAGCCGTCCTTCAATTAGCTTGTTGGGAACACAAAGTTTCTTTTCAGTAGCAAATTCCATTCCATGCATATATATGGGGAGGTACAAGCTCCAACTCGGTTTTACAGTGAACTGCAGGAACTTCAAACCGGCACTAGGAAACAGACTGAGAAAGCAGAGAAAAAGTGTCTCCTGCAACCCGTTCCCTTGGTGCTAGATGAACGAACGTCTCTCCACTTGCTCAGTTCTGAGAGATAAGTGTGTGTGAAAGCCGTACTTCACCTAGCTTGTTTGGAACACAAAGTTTCTTTTCAGTTGCAAACACCGTTCCATACATATATATGGGGAGGTACAAGCTCCAACTCGGTTTTACAGTGAGAACTGCAGGAACTTCAAACCGGCACTAGGAAACAGACTGAGAAAGCAGAGTAAATGTGTCTCCTGCAACCCGTTCCCTTGGTGCTAGACGAACGAACGTCTCTGTACATGCTCAGTTCTGAGAGATATGTGTGTGTGAAAGCCGTACTTCACCTAGCTTGTTGGGAACACAAAGTTTCTTTTCAGTTGCAAACACCAATCCATGCATATATATGGGGAGGTACTAACTCCAACTCGGTTTGACAGTGAAAACTGCAGGAACTTCAAACCGGCACTAGGAGACAGACTGAGAAAGCAGAGAAAAATTGTCCCTGCAACACGTTCCCTTGGTGCTAGACGAACGAACGTCTCTGTACATGCTCAGTTCTGAGACATAAGTGGGTGTGAAAGCCGTCCTTCACCTAGCTTGTTATGAACACAAAGTTTCTTTTCAGTTTCAAACTCCAATCCATGCATATATATGGGTACGTACTAACTCCAACTCGGTTTGACAGTGAAAACTGCAGGAAATTCAAACCGGCACTAGGAAACAGACTGAGAAACCAGAGTAAAGTTTCTCCTGCAACTTGTTCCCTTTGTGCTAGATGAACGAACGTCTCTCCACTTGCTCAGTTCTGAGAGATAAGTGTGTGTGAAAGCCGTGCTTCACCTAGCTTGTTGGGAACACAAAGTTTCTTTTCAGTTGCAAACTCCATTCCATACATATATATGGGGAGGTACAAGCTCCAACTCGGTTTTACAGTGGTAACTGCAGGAACTTCAAACCGGCACTAGGAAACACACTGAGAAACCAGAGTAAATTTTCTCCTGCAACTCGTTCCTTTGGTGCTAGATGAACAAACGTCTCTGTACATGCTCATTTCTGAGAGATACGTGTGTGTGAAAGCCGTCCTTCAATTAGCTTGTTGGGAACACAAAGTTTCTTTTCAGTAGCAAATTCCATTCCATGCATATATATGGGGAGGTACAAGCTCCAACTCGGTTTTACAGTGAACTGCAGGAACTTCAAACCGGCACTAGGAAACAGACTGAGAAAGCAGAGAAAAAGTGTCTCCTGCAACCCGTTCCCATGGTGCTAGATGAACGAACGTCTCTCCACTTGCTCAGTTCTGAGAGATAAGTGTGTGTGAAAGCCGTACTTCACCTAGCTTGTTGGGAACACAAAGTTTCTTTTAAGTTGCAAACACCGTTCCATACATATATATGGGGAGGTACAAGCTCCAACTCGGTTTTACAGTGAGAACTGCAGGAACTTCAAACCGGCACTAGGAAACAGACTGAGAAAGCACAGTAAAAGTGTCCCCTGCAACCCGTTCCCTTGGTGCTAGACGAACGAACGTCTCTGTACATGCTCAGTTCTGAGAGATAAGTATGTGTGAAAGCCGTCCTTAAACTAGCTTGTTGGGAACACAAAGTTTCTTTTCAGTTGCAAACACCAATCCATGCATATATATGGGGAGGTACTAACTCCAACTCGGTTTGACAGTGAAAACTGCAGGAACTTCAAACCGGCACTAGGAAACAGACTGAGAAAGCAGAGAAAAATTGTCCCTGCAACACGTTCCCTTGGTGCTAGACGAACGAACGTCTCTGTACATGCTCAGTTCTGAGACATAAGTGGGTGTGAAAGCCGTCCTTCACATAGCTTGTTATGAACACAAAGTTTCTTTTCAGTTTCAAACTCCAATCCATGCATATATATGGGTACGTACTAGCTCCAACTCGGTTTGACATTGAAAACTGCAGGAACTTCAAACCGGCACTAGGAAACACACTGAGAAACCAGAGTAAAGTTTCTCCTGCAACTCGTTCCCTTTGTGCTAGATGAACGAACGTCTCTCCACTTGCTCAGTTCTGAGAGATAAGTGTGTGTGAAAGCCGTGCTTCACCAAGCTTGTTGGGAACACAAAGTTTCTTTTCAGTTGCAAACTCCATTCCATACATATATATGGGGAGGTACAAGCTCCAACTCGGTTTTACAGTGGTAACTGCAGGAACTTCAAACCGGCACTAGGAAACACACTGAGAAACCAGAGTAAATTTTCTCCTGCAACTCGTTCCTTTGGTGCTAGATGAACAAACGTCTCTGTACATGCTCATTTCTGAGAGATATGTGTGTGTGAAAGCCGTCCTTCAATTAGCATGTTGGGAACACAAAGTTTCTTTTCAGTAGCAAATTCCATTCCATGCATATATATGGGGAGGTACAAGCTCCAACTCGGTTTTACAGTGAACTGCAGGAACTTCAAACCGGCACTAGGAAACAGACTGAGAAAGCAGAGAAAAAGTGTCTCCTGCAACCCGTTCCCTTGGTGCTAGATGAACGAACGTCTCTCCACTTGCTCAGTTCTGAGAGATAAGTGTGTGTGAAAGCCGTACTTCACCTAGCTTGTTTGGAACACAAAGTTTCTTTTCAGTTGCAAACACCGTTCCATACATATATATGGGGAGGTACAAGCTCCAACTCGGTTTTACAGTGAGAACTGCAGGAACTTCAAACCGGCACTAGGAAACAGACTGAGAAAGCAGAGTAAAAGTGTCTCCTGCAACCCGTTCCCTTGGTGCTAGACGAACGAACGTCTCTGTACATGCTCAGTTCTGAGAGATATGTGTGTGTGAAAGCCGTACTTCACCTAGCTTGTTGGGAACACAAAGTTTCTTTTCAGTTGCAAACACCAATCCATGCATATATATGGGGAGGTACTAACTCCAACTCGGTTTGACAGTGAAAACTGCAGGAACTTCAAACCGGCACTAGGAAACAGACTGAGAAAGCAGAGAAAAATTGTCCCTGCAACACGTTCCCTTGGTGCTAGACGAACGAACGTCTCTGTACATGCTCAGTTCTGAGACATAAGTGGGTGTGAAAGCCGTCCTTCACCTAGCTTGTTATGAACACAAAGTTTCTTTTCAGTTTCAAACTCCAATCCATGCATATATATGGGTACGTACTAGCTCCAACTCGGTTTGACAGTGAAAACTGCAGGAAATTCAAACCGGCACTAGGAAACAGACTGAGAAACCAGAGTAAAGTTTCTCCTGCAACTTGTTCCCTTTGTGCTAGATGAACGAACGTCTCTCCACTTGCTCAGTTCTGAGAGATAAGTGTGTGTGAAAGCCGTGCTTCACCTAGCTTGTTGGGAACACAAAGTTTCTTTTCAGTTGCAAACTCCATTCCATACATATATATGGGGAGGTACAAGCTCCAACTCGGTTTTACAGTGGTAACTGCAGGAACTTCAAACCGGCACTAGGAAACAGAATGAGAAACCAGAGAAAAAGTGTCTCCTGCAACCCTTTCCCTTGGTGCTAGATGAACGAACGTCTCTGTACATGCTGATTTCTGAGAGATAAGTGTGTGTGAAAGCCGTCCTTCACCTAGCTTGTTGGGAACACAAAGTTCCTTTTAAATAGCAAACTCCATTCCATACATATATATGGGGAGGTACAAGCTCCAACTCGGTTTTACAGTGAAAACTGCAGGAACTTCAAACCGGCACTAGGAAACAGACTGAGAAAGCAGAGAAAAAGTGTCTCCTGCAACCCGTTCCCTTGGTGCTAGATGAACGAACGTCTCTCCACTTGCTCAGTTCTGAGAGATACGTGTGTGTGAAAGCCGTCCTTCACCTAGCTTGTTGGGAACACAAAGTTTCTTTTCAGTGGCAAACACCAATCCATGCATATATATGGGGAGGTACTATCTCCAACTCTGTTTGACAGTGAAAACTGCAGGAACTTCAAACCGGCACTAGGAAACAGACTGAGAAACCAGAGTAAAGTTTCTCCTGCAACTCGTTCCCTTGGTGCTAGATGAACGAACGTCTCTGTACATGCTCATTTCTGATAGATATGTGTGTGTGAAAGCCGTACTTCACCTAGCTTGTTGGGAACACAAAATTTCTTTTCAGTTGCAAACTCCATTCCATACATATATATGGGGAGGTACAAGCTCCAACTCGGTTTTACAGTGGTAACTGCAGGAACTTCAAACCGGCACTAGGAAACAGACTGAGAAAGCAGAGAAAAAGTGTCTCCTGCAACCCGTTCCCTTGGTGCTAGATGAACGAACGTCTCTCCACTTGCTCAGTTCTGAGAGATAAGTGTGTGTGAAAGCCGTCCTTCACCTAGCTTGTTGGGAACACAAAGTTTCTTTTCAGTTGCAAACTCCATTCCATACATATATATGGGGAGGTACAAGCTCCAACTCGGTTTTACAGTGAAAACTGCAGGAACTTCAAACCGGCACTAGGAAACAGACTTAGAAAGCAGAGAAAAAGTTTCTCCTGCAACCCGTTCACTTGGTGCTAGATGAACGAACGTCTCTCCACTTGCTCAGTTCTGAGAGATAAGTGTGTGTGAAAGCCGTCCTTCACCTAGCTTGTTGGGAACACAAAGTTTCTTTTCAGTTGCAAACTCCAGTCCATGCATGTATATGGGGAGGTACAAACTCCAACTCGGTTTGACAGTGAAAACTGCAGGAACTTCAAACCGGCACTAGGAAACACACTGAGAAACCAGAGTAAAGTTTCTCCTGCAACTCGTTCCTTTGGTGCTAGATGAACGAACGTCTCCGTACATGATCATTTCTGAGAGATATGTGTGTGTGAAAGAAGTCCTTCAATTAGCTTGTTGGGAACACAAAGTTTCTTTTCAGTTGCAAACTCCATTCCATACATATATATGGGGAGGTACAAGCTCCAACTCGGTTTTACAGTGAAAACTGCAGGAACTTCAAGCCGGCACTAGGAAACAGACTGAGAAAGCAGAGAAAAAGTTTCTCCTGCAACCCGTTCACTTGGTGCTAGATGAACGAACGTCTCTCCACTTGCTCAGTTCTGAGAGATATGTGTGTGTGAAAGCCGTCCTTCACCTAGCTTGTTGGGAACACAAAGTTTCTTTTCAGTTGCAAACTCCAATCCATGCATGTATATGGGGAGGTACTAGCTCCAACTCGGTTTGACAGTGAAAACTGCAGGAACTTCAAACCGGCACTAGGAAACACACTGAGAAACCAGAGTAAAGTTTCTCCTGCAACTCGTTCCTTTGGTGCTAGATGAACGAACGTCTCCGTACATGCTCATTTCTGAGAGATATGTGTGTGTGAAAGAAGTCCTTCAATTAGCTTGTTGGGAACACAAAGTTTCTTTTCAGTTGCAAACTCCATTCCATACATATATATGGGGAGGTACAAGCTCCAACTCGGATTGACAGTGAAAACTGCAGGAACTTCAAACCGGCACTAGGAAACACACTGAGAAACCAGAGTAAAATTTCTCCTGCAACTCGTTCCTTTGGTGCTAGATGAACGAACGTCTCTGTACATGCTCATTTCTGAGAGGTAAGTGTGTGTGAAAGCCGCCCTTTACCTAGCTTGTTGGGAACACAAAGTTTCTTTTCAGTTGCAAACTCAATTCCATACATATATATGGGGAGGTACAAGCTCCAACTCGGTTTTACAGTGAAAACTGCAGGAACTTCAAACCGGCACTAGGAAACAGACTGAGAAAGCAGAGAATAAGTGTCCCTGCAACCCGTTCCCTTGGTGCTAGACGAACGAACGTCTCTGTACATGCTCAGGTCTGAGAGATAAGTGTGTGTGAAAACCGTCCTTCACCTAGCTTGTTGGGAACACAAAGTTTCTTTTCAGTTTCAAAAACCAATCAATGCATATATATGGGTAGGTACTAGCTCCAACTCGGTTTGACAGTGAAAACTGCAGGAACTTCAAACCGGCACTAGGAAACAGACTGAGAAACCAGAGTAAAGTTTCTCCTGCAACTCGTTCCCTTGGTGCTAGATGAACGAAAGTCTCTCCTCTTGCTCAGTTCTGAGAGATAAGTGTGTTTGAAAGCCGTACTTCACCTAGCTTGTTGGGAACACAAAGTTTCTTTTCAGTTGCAAACACCGTTCCATACATATATATGGGGAGGTACAAGCTCCAACTCGGTTTTACAGTGAAAACTGCAGGAACTTCAAACCGGCACTAGGAAACAGACTGAGAAAGCAGAGTAAAAGTGTCTCCTGCAAACCGTTCCCTTGGTGCTAGACGAACGAACGTCTCTGTACATGCTCAGTTCTGAGAGATAAGTGTGTGTGAAAGCCGTCCTTCACCTAGCTTGTTGGGAACACAAAGTTTCTTTTCAGTTGCGAACTCCATTCCATACATATATATGGGGAGGTACAAGCTCCAACTCGGTTTTACAGTGAAAACTGCAGGAACTTCAAACCGGCACTAGGAAACAGACTGAGAAAGCAGAGTAAAAGTGTCTCCTGCAAACCGTTCCCTTGGTGCTAGACGAACGAACGTCTCTGTACATGCTCAGTTCTGAGAGATAAGTGTGTGTGAAAGCCGTCCTTCACCTAGCTTGTTATGAACACAAAGTTTCTTTTCAGTTTCAAACTCCAATCCATGCATATATATGGGTACGTACTAACTCCAACTCGGTTTGACAGTGAAAACTGCAGGAAATTCAAACCGGCACTAGGAAACAGACTGAGAAACCAGAGTAAAGTTTCTCCTGCAACTTGTTCCCTTTGTGCTAGATGAACGAACGTCTCTCCACTTGCTCAGTTCTGAGAGATATGTGTGTGTGAAAGCCGTCCTTCACCTAGCTTGTTGGGAACACAAAGTTTCTTTTCAGTAGCAAATTCCATTCCATGCATATATATGGGGAGGTACAAGCTCCAACTCGGTTTTACAGTGAACTGCAGGAACTTCAAACCGGCACTAGGAAACAGACTGAGAAAGCAGAGAAAAAGTGTCTCCTGCAACCCGTTCCCATGGTGCTAGATGAACGAACGTCTCTCCACTTGCTCAGTTCTGAGAGATAAGTGTGTGTGAAAGCCGTACTTCACCTAGCTTGTTGGGAACACAAAGTTTCTTTTAAGTTGCAAACACCGTTCCATACATATATATGGGGAGGTACAAGCTCCAACTCGGTTTTACAGTGAGAACTGCAGGAACTTCAAACCGGCACTAGGAAACAGACTGAGAAAGCACAGTAAAAGTGTCCCCTGCAACCCGTTCCCTTGGTGCTAGACGAACGAACGTCTCTGTACATGCTCAGTTCTGAGAGATAAGTATGTGTGAAAGCCGTCCTTAAACTAGCTTGTTGGGAACACAAAGTTTCTTTTCAGTTGCAAACACCAATCCATGCATATATATGGGGAGGTACTAACTCCAACTCGGTTTGACAGTGAAAACTGCAGGAACTTCAAACCGGCACTAGGAAACAGACTGAGAAAGCAGAGAAAAATTGTCCCTGCAACACGTTCCCTTGGTGCTAGACGAACGAACGTCTCTGTACATGCTCAGTTCTGAGACATAAGTGGGTGTGAAAGCCGTCCTTCACATAGCTTGTTATGAACACAAAGTTTCTTTTCAGTTTCAAACTCCAATCCATGCATATATATGGGTACGTACTAGCTCCAACTCGGTTTGACATTGAAAACTGCAGGAACTTCAAACCGGCACTAGGAAACACACTGAGAAACCAGAGTAAAGTTTCTCCTGCAACTCGTTCCCTTTGTGCTAGATGAACGAACGTCTCTCCACTTGCTCAGTTCTGAGAGATAAGTGTGTGTGAAAGCCGTGCTTCACCAAGCTTGTTGGGAACACAAAGTTTCTTTTCAGTTGCAAACTCCATTCCATACATATATATGGGGAGGTACAAGCTCCAACTCGGTTTTACAGTGGTAACTGCAGGAACTTCAAACCGGCACTAGGAAACACACTGAGAAACCAGAGTAAATTTTCTCCTGCAACTCGTTCCTTTGGTGCTAGATGAACAAACGTCTCTGTACATACTCATTTCTGAGAGATATGTGTGTGTGAAAGCCGTCCTTCAATTAGCATGTTGGGAACACAAAGTTTCTTTTCAGTAGCAAATTCCATTCCATGCATATATATGGGGAGGTACAAGCTCCAACTCGGTTTTACAGTGAACTGCAGGAACTTCAAACCGGCACTAGGAAACAGACTGAGAAAGCAGAGAAAAAGTGTCTCCTGCAACCCGTTCCCTTGGTGCTAGATGAACGAAAGTCTCTCCACTTGCTCAGTTCTGAGAGATAAGTGTGTGTGAAAGCCGTACTTCACCTAGCTTGTTTGGAACACAAAGTTTCTTTTCAGTTGCAAACACCGTTCCATACATATATATGGGGAGGTACAAGCTCCAACTCGGTTTTACAGTGAGAACTGCAGGAACTTCAAACCGGCACTAGGAAACAGACTGAGAAAGCAGAGTAAAAGTGTCTCCTGCAACCCGTTCCCTTGGTGCTAGACGAACGAACGTCTCTGTACATGCTCAGTTCTGAGAGATATGTGTGTGTGAAAGCCGTACTTCACCTAGCTTGTTGGGAACACAAAGTTTCTTTTCAGTTGCAAACACCAATCCATGCATATATATGGGGAGGTACTAACTCCAACTCGGTTTGACAGTGAAAACTGCAGGAACTTCAAACCGGCACTAGGAAACAGACTGAGAAAGCAGAGAAAAATTGTCCCTGCAACACGTTCCCTTGGTGCTAGACGAACGAACGTCTCTGTACATGCTCAGTTCTGAGACATAAGTGGGTGTGAAAGCCGTCCTTCACCTAGCTTGTTATGAACACAAAGTTTCTTTTCAGTTTCAAACTCCAATCCATGCATATATATGGGTACGTACTAGCTCCAACTCGGTTTGACAGTGAAAACTGCAGGAAATTCAAACCGGCACTAGGAAACAGACTGAGAAACCAGAGTAAAGTTTCTCCTGCAACTTGTTCCCTTTGTGCTAGATGAACGAACGTCTCTCCACTTGCTCAGTTCTGAGAGATAAGTGTGTGTGAAAGCCGTGCTTCACCTAGCTTGTTGGGAACACAAAGTTTCTTTTCAGTTGCAAACTCCATTCCATACATATATATGGGCAGGTACAAGCTCCAACTCGGTTTTACAGTGGTAACTGCAGGAACTTCAAACCGGCACTAGGAAACACACTGAGAAACCAGAGTAAATTTTCTCCTGCAACTCGTTCCTTTGGTGCTAGATGAACAAACGTCTCTGTACATGCTCATTTCTGAGAGATACGTGTGTGTGAAAGCCGTCCTTCAATTAGCTTGTTGGGAACACAAAGTTTCTTTTCAGTAGCAAATTCCATTCCATGCATATATATGGGGAGGTACAAGCTCCAACTCGGTTTTACAGTGAACTGCAGGAACTTCAAACCGGCACTAGGAAACAGAATGAGAAACCAGAGAAAAAGTGTCTCCTGCAACCCTTTCCCTTGGTGCTAGATGAACGAACGTCTCTGTACATGCTCATTTCTGAGAGATAAGTGTGTGTGAAAGCCGTCCTTCACCTAGCTTGTTGGGAACACAAAGTTCCTTTTAAATAGCAAACTCCATTCCATACATATATATGGGGAGGTACAAGCTCCAACTCGGTTTTACAGTGAAAACTGCAGGAACTTCAAACCGGCACTAGGAAACAGACTGAGAAAGCAGAGAAAAAGTGTCTCCTGCAACCCGTTCCCTTGGTGCTAGATGAACGAACGTCTCTCCACTTGCTCAGTTCTGAGAGATACGTGTGTGTGAAAGCCGTCCTTCAATTAGCTTGTTGGGAACACAAAGTTTCTTTTCAGTGGCAAACACCAATCCATGCATATATATGGGGAGGTACTATCTCCAACTCTGTTTGACAGTGAAAACTGCAGGAACTTCAAACCGGCACTAGGAAACAGACTGAGAAACCAGAGTAAAGTTTCTCCTGCAACTCGTTCCCTTGGTGCTAGATGAACGAACGTCTCTGTACATGCTCATTTCTGATAGATATGTGTGTGTGAAAGCCGTACTTCACCTAGCTTGTTGGGAACACAAAATTTCTTTTCAGTTGCAAACTCCATTCCATACATATATATGGGGAGGTACAAGCTCCAACTCGGTTTTACAGTGGTAACTGCAGGAACTTCAAACCGGCACTAGGAAACAGACTGAGAAAGCAGAGAAAAAGTGTCTCCTGCAACCCGTTCCCTTGGTGCTAGATGAACGAACGTCTCTCCACTTGCTCAGTTCTGAGAGATAAGTGTGTGTGAAAGCCGTCCTTCACCTAGCTTGTTGGGAACACAAAGTTTCTTTTCAGTTGCAAACTCCATTCCATACATATATATGGGGAGGTACAAGCTCCAACTCGGTTTTACAGTGAAAACTGCAGGAACTTCAAACCGGCACTAGGAAACAGACTTAGAAAGCAGAGAAAAAGTTTCTCCTGCAACCCGTTCACTTGGTGCTAGATGAACGAACGTCTCTCCACTTGCTCAGTTCTGAGAGATAAGTGTGTGTGAAAGCCGTCCTTCACCTAGCTTGTTGGGAACACAAAGTTTCTTTTCAGTTGCAAACTCCAGTCCATGCATGTATATGGGGAGGTACAAACTCCAACTCGGTTTGACAGTGAAAACTGCAGGAACTTCAAACCGGCACTAGGAAACACACTGAGAAACCAGAGTAAAGTTTCTCCTGCAACTCGTTCCTTTGGTGCTAGATGAACGAACGTCTCCGTACATGATCATTTCTGAGAGATATGTGTGTGTGAAAGAAGTCCTTCAATTAGCTTGTTGGGAACACAAAGTTTCTTTTCAGTTGCAAACTCCATTCCATACATATATATGGGGAGGTACAAGCTCCAACTCGGTTTTACAGTGAAAACTGCAGGAACTTCAAGCCGGCACTAGGAAACAGACTGAGAAAGCAGAGAAAAAGTTTCTCCTGCAACCCGTTCACTTGGTGCTAGATGAACGAACGTCTCTCCACTTGCTCAGTTCTGAGAGATATGTGTGTGTGAAAGCCGTCCTTCACCTAGCTTGTTGGGAACACAAAGTTTCTTTTCAGTTGCAAACTCCAGTCCATGCATGTATATGGGGAGGTACAAACTCCAACTCGGTTTGACAGTGAAAACTGCAGGAACTTCAAACCGGCACTAGGAAACACACTGAGAAACCAGAGTAAAGTTTCTCCTGCAACTCGTTCCTTTGGTGCTAGATGAACGAACGTCTCCGTACATGATCATTTCTGAGAGATATGTGTGTGTGAAGAAGTCCTTCAATTAGCTTGTTGGGAACACAAAGTTTCTTTTCAGTTGCAAACTCCATTCCATACATATATATGGGGAGGTACAAGCTCCAACTCGGTTTTACAGTGAAAACTGCAGGAACTTCAAGCCGGCACTAGGAAACAGACTGAGAAAGCAGAGAAAAAGTTTCTCCTGCAACCCGTTCACTTGGTGCTAGATGAACGAACGTCTCTCCACTTGCTCAGTTCTGAGAGATATGTGTGTGTGAAAGCCGTCCTTCACCTAGCTTGTTGGGAACACAAAGTTTCTTTTCAGTTGCAAACTCCAATCCATGCATGTATATGGGGAGGTACTAGCTCCAACTCGGTTTGACAGTGAAAACTGCAGGAACTTCAAACCGGCACTAGGAAACACACTGAGAAACCAGAGTAAAGTTTCTCCTGCAACTCGTTCCTTTGGTGCTAGATGAACGAACGTCTCCGTACATGCTCATTTCTGAGAGATATGTGTGTGTGAAAGAAGTCCTTCAATTAGCTTGTTGGGAACACAAAGTTTCTTTTCAGTTGCAAACTCCATTCCATACATATATATGGGGAGGTACAAGCTCCAACTCGGATTGACAGTGAAAACTGCAGGAACTTCAAACCGGCACTAGGAAACACACTGAGAAACCAGAGTAAAATTTCTCCTGCAACTCGTTCCTTTGGTGCTAGATGAACGAACGTCTCTGTACATGCTCATTTCTGAGAGGTAAGTGTGTGTGAAAGCCGCCCTTTACCTAGCTTGTTGGGAACACAAAGTTTCTTTTCAGTTGCAAACTCAATTCCATACATATATATGGGGAGGTACAAGCTCCAACTCGGTTTTACAGTGAAAACTGCAGGAACTTCAAACCGGCACTAGGAAACAGACTGAGAAAGCAGAGAATAATTGTCCCTGCAACCCGTTCCCTTGGTGCTAGACGAACGAACGTCTCTGTACATGCTCAGTTCTGAGAGATAAGTGTGTGTGAAAACCGTCCTTCACCTAGCTTGTTGGGAACACAAAGTTTCTTTTCAGTTTCAAAAACCAATCAATGCATATATATGGGTAGGTACTAGCTCCAACTCGGTTTGACAGTGAAAACTGCAGGAACTTCAAACCGGCACTAGGAAACAGACTGAGAAACCAGAGTAAAGTTTCTCCTGCAACTCGTTCCCTTGGTGCTAGATGAACGAAAGTCTCTCCTCTTGCTCAGTTCTGAGAGATAAGTGTGTTTGAAAGCCGTACTTCACCTAGCTTGTTGGGAACACAAAGTTTCTTTTCAGTTGCAAACACCGTTCCATACATATATATGGGGAGGTACAAGCTCCAACTCGGTTTTACAGTGAAAACTGCAGGAACTTCAAACCGGCACTAGGAAACAGACTGAGAAACCAGAGTAAAGTTTCTCCTGCAACTCGTTCCTTTGGTGCTAGATGAACGAACGTCTCCGTACATGCTCATTTCTGAGAGATATGTGTGTGTGAAAGAAGTCCTTCAATTAGCTTGTTGGGAACACAAAGTTTCTTTTCAGTTGCAAACTCCATTCCATACATATATATGGGGAGGTACAAGCTCCAACTCGGATTGACAGTGAAAACTGCAGGAACTTCAAACCGGCACTAGGAAACACACTGAGAAACCAGAGTAAAATTTCTCCTGCAACTCGTTCCTTTGGTGCTAGATGAACGAACGTCTCTGTACATGCTCATTTCTGAGAGGTAAGTGTGTGTGAAAGCCGCCCTTTACCTAGCTTGTTGGGAACACAAAGTTTCTTTTCAGTTGCAAACTCAATTCCATACATATATATGGGGAGGTACAAGCTCCAACTCGGTTTTACAGTGAAAACTGCAGGAACTTCAAACCGGCACTAGGAAACAGACTGAGAAACCAGAGTAAAGTTTCTCCTGCAACTCGTTCCCTTGGTGCTAGATGAACGAAAGTCTCTCCTCTTGCTCAGTTCTGAGAGATAAGTGTGTTTGAAAGCCGTACTTCACCTAGCTTGTTGGGAACACAAAGTTTCTTTTCAGTTGCAAACACCGTTCCATACATATATATGGGGAGGTACAAGCTCCAACTCGGTTTTACAGTGAAAACTGCAGGAACTTCAAACCGGCACTAGGAAACAGACTGAGAAAGCAGAGTAAAAGTGTCTCCTGCAAACCGTTCCCTTGGTGCTAGACGAACGAACGTCTCTGTACATGCTCAGTTCTGAGAGATAAGTGTGTGTGAAAGCCGTCCTTCACCTAGCTTGTTGGGAACACAAAGTTTCTTTTCAGTTGCGAACTCCATTCCATACATATATATGGGGAGGTACAAGCTCCAACTCGGTTTTACAGTGAAAACTGCAGGAACTTCAAACCGGCACTAGGAAACAGACTGAGAAAGCAGAGTAAAAGTGTCTCCTGCAAACCGTTCCCTTGGTGCTAGACGAACGAACGTCTCTGTACATGCTCAGTTCTGAGAGATAAGTGTGTGTGAAAGCCGTCCTTCACCTAGCTTGTTGGGAACACAAAGTTTCTTTTCAGTTGCGAACTCCATTCCATACATATATATGGGGAGGTACAAGCTCCAACTCGGTTTTACAGTGAAAACTGCAGGAACTTCAAACCGGCACTAGGAAACAGACTGAGAAAGCAGAGACAAAGTTTCTCCTGCAACCCGTTCACTTGGTGCCAGATGAACGAAAGTCTCTCCACTTGCTCAGTTCTGAGAGATAAGTGTGTGTGAAAGCCGTCCTTCACCTAGCTTGTTGGGAACACAAAGTTTCTTTTTAGTTGCAAACACCGTTCCATACATGTATATAGGGAGGTACAAGCTCCAACTCGGATTGACAGTGAAAACTGCAGGAACTTCAAACCGGCACTAGGAAACAGACTGAGAAAGCAGAAAAAAAGTGTCTCCTGCATCCCGTTCCCTTGGTGCTAGATGAACGAAAGTCTCTACACTTGCTCAGTTCTAAGTGATAAGTGTGTGTGAAAGCCGTCCTTCACCTAGCTTTTTGGGAACACAAAGTTTCTTTTCAGTTGCAAACTCCATTCCATACATATATATGGGGAGGTACAAGTTCCAACTCGGTTTTACAGTGAAAACTGTAGGAAATTCAAACCGGCACTAGGAAACAGACTGAGAAAGCAGAGAAAAAGTGTCTCTAGCAACCCGTTCCCTTGGTGCTAGATGAACGAAAGTCTCTCCACTTCCTCAGTTCTGAGAGATAAGTGTGTGTGAAAGCCGTCCTTCACCTAGCTTGTTGGGAACACAAAGTTTCTTTTCAGTTGCAAACACCGTTCCATACATATATATGGGGAGGTACAAGCTCCAACTCGGTTTTACAGTGAAAACTGCAGGAACTTCAAACCGGCACTAGGAAACAGACTGAGAAATCAGAGTAAAAGTGTCTCCTGCAAACCGTTCCCTTGGTGCTAGACGAACGAACGTCTCTGTACATGCTCAGTTCTGAGAGATAAGTGTGTGTGAAAGCCGTCCTTCACCTAGCTTGTTGGGAACACAAAGTTTCTTTTCAGTTGCAAACTCCATTCCCTACATGTATATGGGGAGGTACTAGCTCCAACTCGGTTTTACAGTGAAAACTGCAGGAAATTCAAACCGGCACTAGGAAACAGACTGAGAAAGCAGAGAAAAAGTGTCTCTAGCAACCCGTTCCCTTGGTGCTAGATGAACGAAAGTCTCTCCACTTCCTCAGTTCTGAGAGATATGTGTGTGTGAAAGCCGTCCTTCACCTAGCTTGTTGGGAACACAAAGTTTCTTTTCAGTTGCAAACACCGTTCCATACATATATATGGGGAGGTACAAGCTCCAACTCGGTTTTACAGTAAAAACTGCAGGAACTTCAAACCGGCACTAGGAAACACACTGAGAAACCAGAGTAAAGTTTCTCCTGCAACTCGTTCCTTTGGTGCTAGATGAACGAACGTCTCTGTACATGCTCTTTTCTGAGAGATAAGTGTGTGTGAAAGCCGTCCTTTACCTAGCTTTTTGGGAACACAAAGTTTCTTTTCAGTTGCAAACTCAATTCCATACATATATATGGGGAGGTATAAGCTCCAACTCGGTTTTACAGTGAAAACTGAAGGAACTTCAAACCGGCACTAGGAAACAGACTGAGAAAGCAGAGAAAAAGTGTCCCTGCAACCCGTTCCCTTGGTGCTAGACGAACGAACGTCTCTGTACATGCTCAGTTCTGAGAGATAAGTGTGTGTGAAAGCCGTCCTTCACCTAGCTTGTTGGGAACACAAAGTTTCTTTTCAGTTTCAAAAACCAATCCATGCATATATATGGGTAGGTACTAGCTCCAACTCGGTTTTACAGTGAAAACTGCAGGAACTTCAAACCGGCACTAGGAAACAGACTGAGAAACCAGAGTAAAGTTTCTCCTGCAACTCGTTCCCTTGGTGCTAGATGAACGAAAGTCTCTCCTCTTCCTCAGTTCTGAGAGATAAGTGTGTGTGAAAGCCGTACTTCACCTAGCTTGTTGGGAACCCAAAGTTTCTTTTCAGTTGCAAACACCGTTCCATACATATATATGGGGAGGTACAAGCTCCAACTCGGTTTTACAGTGAAAACTGCAGGAACTTCAAACCGGCACTAGGAAACAGATTGAGAAAGCAGAGTAAAAGTGTCTCCTGCAAACCGTTCCCTTGGTGCTAGACGAACGAACGTCTCTGTACATGCTCAGTTCTGAGAGATAAGTGTGTGTGAAAGCCGTCCTTCACCTAGCTTGTTGGGAACACAAAGTTTCTTTTCAGTTGCAAACTCCTTTCCATACATATATATGGGGAGGTACAAGCTCCAAATCGGTTTTACAGTGAAAACTGCAGGAACTTCAAACCGGCACTAGGAAACAGACTGAGAAAGCAGAGAAAAAGTTTCTCCTGCAACCCGTTCACTTGGTGCTAGATGAACGAACGTCTCTCCACTTGCTCAGTTCTGAGAGATAAGTGTGTGTGAAAGCCGTCCTTCACCTAGCTTGTTGGGAACACAAAGTTTCTTTTCAGTTGCAAACACCGTTCCATACATATATATGGGGAGGTACAAGCTCCAAATCGGTTTTACAGTGAAAACTGCAGGAACTTCAAACCGGCACTAGGAAACAGACTGAGAAACCAGAGTAAACTTTCTCCTGCAACTCGTTCCTTTGGTGCTAGATGAACGAAAGTCTCTCCACTTGCTCAGTTCTGAGAGATAATTGTGTGTGAAAGCCGTCCTTCACCTAGCTTGTTGGGAACACAAAGTTTCTTTTCAGTTGCAAACTCCATTCCATACATGTATATGGGGAGGTATTAGCTCCAACTCGGTTTTACAGTGAAAACTGCAGGAACTTCAAACCGGCACTAGGAAACAGACTGAGAATGCAGAGAAAAAGTGTCTCCTGCAACCCGTTCCCTTGGTGCTAGATGAACGAAAGTCTCTACACTTGCTCAGTTCTAAATGATAAGTGTGTGTGAAAGCCGTCCTTCACCTAGATTTTTGGGAACACAAAGTTTCTTTTCAGTTGCAAACTCCATTCCATACATATATATGGGGAGGTACATGCTCCAACTCGGTTTTACAGTGAAAACTGCAGGAACTTCAAACCGGCACTAGGAAACAGACTGAGAAAGCAGAGAAAAAGTTTCTCCTGCAACCCGTTCACTTGGTGCTAGATGAACGAACGTCTCTCCACTTGCTCAGTTCTGAGAGATATGTGTGTGTGAAAGCCGTCCTTCACCTAGCTTGTTGGGAACACAAAGTTTCTTTTCAGTTGCAAACACCGTTCCATACATATATATGGGGAGGTACAAGCTCCAACTCGGTTTTACAGTGAAAACTGCAGGAACTTCAAACCGGCACTAGGAAACAGACTGAGAAACCAGAGTAAATTTTCTCCTGCAACTCGTTCCTTTGGTGCTAGATGAACGAACGTCTCTCCACTTGCTCAGTTCTGAGAGATAATTGTGTGTGAAAGCCGTCCTTCACCTAGCTTGTTGGGAACACAAAGTTTCTTTTCAGTTGCAAACTCCATTCCATACATGTATATGGGGAGGTATTAGCTCCAACTCGGTTTTACAGTGAAAACTGCAGGAACTTCAAACCGGCACTAGGAAACAGACTGAGAAAGCAGAGAAAAAGTGTCTCCTGCAACCCGTTCCCTTGGTGCTAGATGAACGAAAGTCTCTACACTTGCTCAGTTCTAAGTGATAAGTGTGTGTGAAAGCCGTCCTTCACCTAGATTTTTGGGAACACAAAGTTTCTTTTCAGTTGCAAACTCCATTCCATACATGTATATGGGGAGGTACAAGCTCCAACTCGGTTTTACAGTTAAAACTGCAGGAACTTCAAACCGGCACTAGGAAACAGACTGAGAAAGCAGAGAAAAAGTGTCTCCTGCAACCCGTTCCCTTGGTGCTAGATGAACGAGTGTCTCTCCACTTGCTCAGTTCTGAGAGATAAGTGTGTGTGAAAGCCGTCCTTCACCTAGCTTGTTGGGAACAAAAAGTTTCTTTTCAGTTGCAAACTCCATTCCATACATGTATATGGGGAGGTACTAGCTCCAACTCGGTTTTACAGTGAAAACTGCAGGAACTTCAAACCGGCTCTAGGAAACAGACTGAGAAAGCAGAGAAAAAGTGTCTCCTGCAACCCGTTCCCTTGGTGCTAGATGAACGAACGTCTCTCCACTTGCTCAGTTCTGAGAGATAAGTGTGTGTGAAAGCCGTCCTTCACCTAGCTTGTTGGGAACACAAAGTTTCTTTTCAGTTGCAAACTCCACTCCATACATATATATGGGGAGGTACGAGCTCCAACTCGGTTTTACAGTGAAATCTGCAGGAACATCAAACCGGCACTAGGAAACAGACTGAGAAACCAGAGTAAAAGATTCTCCTGCAACCCGTTCCCTTTGTGCTAGATGAACGAACGTCTCTCCACTTGCTCATTTCTGAGAGTTAAGTGTGTGTGAAAGCCGTCCTTCACCTAGCTTTTTGGGAACACAAAGTTTCTTTTCAGTTGCAAACTGCACTCCATACATATATATGGGGAGATACTAGCTCCAACATGGTTTTACAGTGAAAACTGCAGGAACATCAAACCGGCACTAGGAAACAGACTGAGAAACCAGAGTAAAAGATTCTCCTGCAACCTGTTCCCTTTGTGCTAGATGAACGAACGTCTCTCCACATGCCATTTCTGAGATATATGTGTGTGTGAAAGCCGTCCTTCACCTAGCTTGTTGGGAACACAAAGTTTCTTTTCAGTTGCAAACTCGACTCCATACATATGTATGGGGAAGTACGAGCTCCAACTCGGTTTTACAGTGAATACTGCAGTAACTTCAAACCGGCACTAGGGAACAGAATGAGAGACCAGAGTAAAAGTTTCTCCTGCAACCCGTTCCCTTTGTGCTAGATGAACGAACGTCTCTCCACATGCTCAGTTCTGAGAGATAATTGTGTGTGAAAGCCGTCCTTCACCTAGCTTGTTGGGAACACAAAGTTTCTTTTCAGTTGCTACTCTACTCCTTACATATATGTGGGGATGTACTAGCTCCAACCCGGTTTTACAGTGAATACTGCAAGAACTTCAAACCAGCACTAGGAATCCGACTAAAAATCCATTATAGTCTTTCTACTGGTCCCACTCCCTTTTGTTAGTTGAACAAACGTCTCTCTATATGTTGAATATTGAGTGTTAAATTTTTGGGAATTCTTCAATCTTCTAGTTTGTTAAGAACACATATTTTTTCTGTTGGAATCTGCCCTTCATACATATATATGGTGATTACTAGCTCGAACTTAGCTTTACAGATATAGTTCATGATATTTGCCCGGATATAGGATAAGATACTGAGAAACCAGTGTAATTTTTTCTACTACAGTCCATTCCATTTATACTGGATGATAAAACTTCTCTTCTCATTCTCATTTCTGACAGATAAATATTTGTGCATGGCATCAGAAAGCTTAATTGTTGGAAAAACCGTTTCTTTTCAGTGGGTAAATACACTACATGCATATATATTGGGAGGTACTAGCTCCAACTCGGTTTTACAGTGAAAACTGCGTGAACTTCAAAGCGTCACTCTGAATCATACTGTGAGTCCAGTGTATGTGATTCTATTTCAACCCTTTTCCTTTTTATAGATGAACGAACTTCTCTCCACTTGCACAATTCTGAGTGTTAAGTGTGTGTGAAAGTCTTCAATTAAATTTCCTGTTGGGAACACACAGTTTCTTATGAGTGGTTTAATTCACTACATTTGTATAAATGTGGAGATACTAGTTACAACTCGTATTTACAATGAAAACTGCATGAACTTCAAACCAGCACTAGGAAGCATAGTGAGAATCCAGTGTAGATGTTTCTCTTGCACACCATTCCCTTTATGCTAGACAAATGAATATCTCTCCACATTCTCAATATTCAGAACTGAATGAGTGTTGAAGCCATCCTTCATCTACCTTGTTGATAACCCAGAGTTTCAGTCCAATGGAAATTACTTTTCTTTCATATATATAGGAACTTTCTAGCACGGACTCGGTTTTATACTGCAAACTTCTTTTATTTGAAACCGGCTTTGAGAAACATGCTGACAACTCATAGAATCTGTTTCTGTATATCACTTAACCTTCAATGCTGGATGAAAAAACTCCTCTCCACAGTCTTACTTCTGACATCTGAATTTGTTTTGGAGACGACCTTCACTTAACTTGTTTGAAAACCAGAGGTTCTGTTGTAGGGGACCTGAGCTACTTACGTATCTAAGGGCAGGCGCTCACTCCAACGTGGTTTTCCACACTAAATCGCTTTTACATTGAAAACGGCGTTAGGAAACATGCTGAAATTTTAGAGAATGTGTGTCTGTAATACCTCTGCATTTTATTCTGCATGAAGGAACTCCTCTCAACATGCTCAATTTTCATAACTCTATGAGTTTGGAAGCTGTAATTCACCTAGCTTGTTGGAAACCCAGAGTTTCAGTCCAAGGCAAACTAAGCTGCTTCCATATATATCGGGATGTAATAGTACTAACTGAATTTTAAACTGCAAATCGCCTTTACTTGAAATCGGCTTTGAGAAACATGCTGAGAAATCAGAGTAATTATTTCTGTATGTCACTTAACCTTCAATGCTGGATGAAAGAACGTCTCTCCACAAGCTCAATTCTGATATCTGAGTTTGCGTTGGAGCCGTCCTTCAGCTAACTTGTTGGAAATCCATAGTTTCTGGTACAGGGGAACTACGCTACTTACATATCTAAGGGGAGACACTCGCTCCAACGTGGTTTTCCACACTAAATCCCTTTTACATTGAAAAAGGCGTTAGGAAACATGCTTACAAATCAGAGAATTTGTGTCTAGAATACCTCTGCCTTTTATGCTGCATGAAGGAACGCCTCTCAACATGCTCAATTATCAGATCTGTACGAGTTTGAAAGCCGTTCTTCACCTAAGTTTTTGGAAACCCAGTGTTTCATTCCAAGGTAAACTACGCTGCTTTCCAATATATGGGGAAGTACTAGCATGAACTCGATTTTTCACTGCAATCGGCTTTTACTTGAAACCGGCTTTGAGAAACATGCTGAGAAATCAGAGTACTTGTTTCTGTATGTAACTTAACCTTCAAGGCTGGATGAAAGAAGCCTCTCCACAAGCTCACTTTTGACATCTGAATTTCTCTTGGAGCTGTCCTTCACCTAACTTGTTGGAACCCCAGAGTTTCTTGTATAGGGTAACTACGCTACTTACATTTGTAAGGGGGGGCTTTCGCTCCAACTTCGTTTTCCAGATCAAACCGCTTTTACATTGAAACCGGCATAAGAAACACGGTCAGAAATCAGAGAATGTGTGTCTAGAAGTCCCTCTGCCTTTTATGCTGGATAAAGGAACGCCTCTCCACATGCTCAATTTTCAGGAATATAGGAGTGTGGAAGCCACCTTTCACCTAGCTTGTTGGAAACCCAGATTTTCAGTCCAAGGTAAACTTCGCTGCTTTCATATATATGGGGACGTACTAGCACGAACTCAGTTTTTCACTGCAAACCGCTTTTACTTGAAACCGGGTTTAAGAAACATACTGAGAAATCAGAGAACGTGTTTGTACATTTCACTCTGCCTTTTATGTTTACTGTGAAACGCTGGTTTGAAAGAAAAATCACTTTGCTTTGGTAAACTGCTTTGAATCGAGTTCCTCCGCTTTGATATGTAAATTGGTTAGTTCCCGTTTTCCAGAAGCTCTGGTTTTCCAACAGGTTAGGAGAAGGACGTCTCCAACACAAATTCAAGTGTCAGAAGTGATCTTGTGGAAAGGCGTTCTTTCATCCAGCATTGAAGGTTA
The DNA here is from genome assembly GCF_036321535.1 of Camelus dromedarius. Classification (NCBI taxonomy): domain Eukaryota; kingdom Metazoa; phylum Chordata; class Mammalia; order Artiodactyla; family Camelidae; genus Camelus; species Camelus dromedarius. The sequence continues at coordinate 32,793,771 of NC_087458.1, read as the reverse complement.
AGTGACATACAGAAATACTTGCTCTGAATTCTCAGCATGTTTCCTAATGCCAGTTTCTAAGGAAGAGTAGTTTGCTGTGGAAAACCACTTTGGAGCGAGAGCCTCTGCTTAGATATGTAAGCAGCGTAGTTCCCCTAGACCAGAAACCCTTGTTTTCGAAGAAGTTATGTGAATGACTCCAACTCACATTTAGATGTCAGAAGTGAGCATGTTGGGAGGCGTTCCTTCTTCCACCATTGAAGGTTAAGTGACATACTGAAACACTCACTCTGATTTCTTAGCATGTTTCTGAAATCCGTTTCAAGTAAAAACGTCTTGCAGTGGAAATGAGAGTTGGTGCTAGTTCGTTCACATATATATGAAAGCAGCGTTGTTTCCCTAGTCCAGAAACTGTTGGTTCCCAACGAGCTAGGTGAAGGACGGCTTCCATACATATACAGATTTGAAAATAGAGCATGTGTAGAGGCCTTATTTCACCCAGCATAAAAGGCAGAGTGACATGTAGAAACACATTCTCTGATTTCTCAGCATGTTTACTAATGCCGATTTCAAAGTAAAAGTAGTTAGCTGTGGAAATCCACGTTGAAGAGAGTGCCTCCCCTTAGACATGTTAGTAGCGTAGTTCCCCTAGACCAGAAACAATGGGTTTACTGCAAGTTAGGTGAAGGACAGTTCCAACACACATTCAGCTGTCAGACGTGAGCATGTGGAGATGCGTTCTTTCATCCAGCATTGAAGGTAAAGTGACATACAGAAACATTTACTCTGATTTCTCAGAATGTTTCGCAAATCCGGTTTCAAGTAAAAGCGGTTTGCATAGGAAAACCGAGTTGGTGTTAGTACATTGCCATATATATGAAAGCAGCGTAGTTTCCCTAGTCCAGAAATTCTGGGTTCCCAACAAGCTTGGTGAAGGACGGCCTCCACACTTATACAGATCTGAAAATAAAGCATGTGGAGTGATGTTCTTTCATCCAGCATAAAAGACAGAGTGACATGTAGAAACACATTCTCTGATTTCTCAGCATGTTTACTAACGCCGATTTAAAAGTAAAAGCTGTTTGTGTGGAAAACTGCATTGGAGCGAGTGCCTCCTCTTAGATATGTAAGCAGCGTAGTACCCTTAGACCAGAAAATCTTGTTTTCCAACATTTTAAGTGAAGGACGTCCCCAACACTCATCCAGCTGTCATAAGTGAGCATGTGGAGAGGCGTTCTTTCATCCTGCATTGAAGGTTAAGTGACATACTGAAACACTATCTCTGATTTCTCAGCATGTTACTCAAAGCCGGTTTCAAGTAAAGCGGTGTGCAGTGGAAATGAGAGTTGGTGCTAGGACGTCCCCAAATATAAGAAAGCAGCGTAGTTCCCCTAGTCCTGAAACTATGGTTCCCAACAAATAGGTGAAAGAAGGCTTCCACACATATACAGATTTGAAAATAGAGCATTTGGAGTGGCGTTCTTTCATCCATCATAAAAGGCAGAGTGACATGTAGAAACACATTCTCTGATTTCTCAGCGTGTTTACTAACGCTGGTTTCAAAGTAAAAGTGGTTTGCTTAGGAAAACCGCGTTGGAGCGACTGCCTCCGGTTACATATGTAAGTAGCTTAGTTCCCCTAGACCAGAAACTCTGGGTTTCCAACAAGTAAGGTGAAGGACACCTCCAACACACATTCAAATGTCAGAAGTTATCATGTGGAGAGGCGTTCTTTCGTCCAGCATTGACGGTTAAGTGACATACAGAAACACTTACTCTGATTTCTCAGTGTGTTTTTCAGAGCCGGTTGCAAGTAAACACGGTTTGCAGTGAAAAACCGTTTTGGTACTAATGCATCCCCATAGATATGTATGTAGCGTAGTTTCCCTACCCCAGAAACTGTGGGTTCCCAATTAGCTAGTTGAAGGACAGCTTCCAAACTCATACATTATCTAAAAATTGAGCATGTGGTGTGGAGTTCTTTCATACAGCATAAAAGGTGGAGTGACATATAGAAACACTAACTCTGATTTCTCAGCATGATTCTGAAAGCTGGTTTCAAGTAAAAGCTCTTTGGAATGGAAAAGCCAACTGGAGCTTGTGCCTCACCTTATATAAGTAAGTACCGTAATTCCCCGAGACCAGAAACTGGGTTCTCAAAAACCTAGGTGAAAGTTGGCTTCCACTCACATATGTTTCCAAAATGGAACAAGTGTAGAAGAATTCCTTTGTCTCACCTAAACAGCAAGGCTAAATCTCAAGCACTTACCATGATTTCTCTGCATGTTTACTTGAGTAGATTTAAAGCTAAAAGCATTTTTCGCTCAGATACCTAGTTAGAGCTTATTCCTGCTGTTATATATATCGGTCGGGCAGTGCCCCAACACCACAATTCTGTTTTTCCAGCAGTGTTGGTGAAGGGTGGCTTCCACACATATTCGGTTTTCTCTCATCCTCACTCTTCTGCTTAGACATCAATGCAGGTTGTGTATTGTGGAAGCCAAGGAAATTTTTTTTCATTTAGGATCAGCCTCGGAGAAAACTGAGACCTGCTTCTGCTTCTTTTCCCTGCTAGATTTCCTCTTGGTGCATTACCAATCCTCAAGAGTGAGTTCCTTTAACCAAGTAATTATTTCAAAAAAATGAGCAGGTTTCCATAGGGCCATTACTTCTTTTATATTCTTGCTTTTTAACACCTCTCTTCCATCTCTTTATCTCCAGGTGTCTTATTTCTATGTCCTTTGGTTTGGGCTGATGGCTAATCAGCATTAGTGTAGAAATTGTTGCTTGATATTACTGATCTATATTCTTTCCATGGATATTTGATTTATCATTGGATTTTAGGGAAGATAGTTTCTTTAAAAAATCTCTGGTAAGTAACTTGTGGAGGACCCTGATTCTGTTGGTCTAGATCTATAATACTTAATTTCTGAATAAGTGATACTTTCACAGAGCTCAAAATTCCAAAGGTTTGAGTGCCACCACTGTCCCGAAGACTTTCAAACTTTTCTTTGGGGGCACTCAGAACTGAGTGTGTGTGTGTGTGTGTGTGTGTGTGTGTGTGTGTCCTTAAGGACTTAGTTTAGCCTGAAATGAGCAAAGGCAAGTACCCCCCATTTTACACAATCAATAGACGACTTTCACAATTTGATACCTTTTAAAAATATATTAACTGTAATGTTGTAGAATTTTACAAGAGGCAGTGACCTTCAGGACTGTCAGCAATGGAGGCAGAACAGTTGTAGGGACAGCAGGTGCTCGTGCTCAGTGGCTGAAGTCACACAACATCCACGGCCACCTCTGGTTAATCTTATAGAGTGGGTGCTGTCTGCAGGCTTTCAGGGCTGTGCCCCCTCCCCACCAAACATATATATTAGGAAAAGTGGTGAGCCTCAGTATGAGAAACAATAAAGAATTAGTAGGGGAAATTGAGTTTATTGTTTTTAAAAGAAAAATTAACATCTAGGTAGTTTAATTTCAGCTCCTAATAGACTGATGTGTTGACATTCACAAGGATGCGTAAACACCTGCAAGATCATGGGGCAGGACCGGAGACTCTGAAGCAGCAATCACCACACACAACTTCCACTGCTGTCCTTGACAGCCTTATAGAATTACTTGATTAAGAAAAGGCCATAGATGTTAAATATCATCATTTTGAGAAACCAGTTCTTTTGAAATCTTATATACTAATGTAACTGAATTGGATAAAGAAATGTTAAATGTGTAATAAAGTATCCAAAGAGGTAATGATTACTGAAAACACCACAAATTGAAGAGGACCACAGCATAATGTGCATATATATTTTAATGATCTGGAAGAATCAGCTCAGCAGTGTATTCGAGACATCTAGAGATGATGTCAAAAGTGGGTGTCCTTGGATAGCTTTTTGTGAATGTTAGAGTGAAGTCAGGGTCAGGTACACAAATTTAGTTTAAAAACAAAAGGTGAACCAGATTTCTTTTCAAAAATCTATTGTGTCTTGTTAGAAATCATCAAATCCAGTGTCAAGGGAAGGAAAAAAAAACCTAGTGACCACGTGAGTGTTTCAGGAGCTGGTAGTAAAATGACAGTTGACAATTGTGTAAATTAGATATGATCTTGATGTCCAACTGACCCAAAGATTTTTAGTCCATGTGCCAATAATATATCAAGGAATAAATAGTGATATATGTTTTATCAGCTCTGTTATCCCCCCTTCAAGCCTGCATTTTGATTGGGAAACTAAGAACTTCTACTGCAGGGAGGGGGATTTTCAAAAATGGAGTGTCGCCCAACCGAGAAAATTAAGAAAATGTAGCCATACACTGTAGAGACACAGGGAGATCTGTTGAGCCAGATGACACTTGCTTTACTGTCAACTAGTGGAGGTGCAGCTTTTTGAAGACTTGGGTACCACGTTGCTGCCTTTCTCAAGGTATTGCCCACGGCTCTTGAGAAGCGTTGAAGTGAGGCCAAGGAATTAGCCTCCGAATGCCCTTTGCCATGGATGTTGTCTCTATTCGCCACTTTTAAGATTTAGCTTAGACAAGTTGCCGTGTCTTGCCAAGTGAGCTAAATACAGTAAGTACATCTTGAAGCACACGACTCTTTCCTCCTCACTGCAGCAGAGGACCTCTGCATTGGAGCATCCTGAGATGTCATCAATTGTCATTTTTCATGTTCGGAATCAGTAAGGATGCTATGTCCACATGGATGAGGAGGGTAAGATTTCAGTCTCTAAAGTGGCAATGATGGGTTGACCTTTTCACTTAAAGGGTCTCACATCAACAAATGCGTGTCTGTTCTGGACCAAGAAGAAACAAGTGTTTGCAAAAGAATAGCTTGAAAGGTCAGTGGGACATGTCAGGCATCTCCTTCATGTCCTCAAGTTCGGGAATCCAACATGGTTTTCCTATCCTGAGTGATACTGACAATTTGCCGTGCTCTGTGCCACATGTATACCAAAGGCTTTCCTAAATAAAATATCTAGAAATGGTAACATTCTTGATATGTGTTAAACCGGGGGATGTGAAGGATTTAAAATTAGTCCCTAATGTGCATTGATTTTTTTAAAGACATCAATTTTATAGAAACTTTTGAAGAATTAAAGTGACAGAAAATTACAAAGCACCTTTTCCTTCTGGTAAGAAAGGGTTCTGTATTCCTTTATTGATGAATCTAACATAGAATCAGTACTAATATTGTTTGTATTGTACTTAGTGTTTACAGAGTGATTCACAGATATTCTCCTATTTCATCTGTGCAATGACCTCTGGAAGATAAGATTTCCTAGTTATGCTTTTTAATGTCTATTTTTAACTCTGTCTAAAAGCAGATTGATTGAGCCCCATTTGCTCAATTTAGAAGGCTGGACTGATATTGTGTCAGAACATTCCAGGAGGCAGAGGAAAGGAAGAGACTGGGGTTCTACACGATGGAAGCTGCTCCTGAAATGATTTGACCAGCAGTCTTATCCATTTTTCCCAAGGCTGGAAACAAAACATAACCCAAGACAAGGAAAACAGGGAGCCCATGTGACTCCATCCTTGGCACGTAGAGTCACTGCTGTCCTTCTGTGCCTTGGAGAGGAGGATGCTTTGGGTCTCTGTTCTACAAACTCTGTTTTGTTTATCTCCACAGTGTCTTGTTTTACTGGCATATGCTGTAACTTGATTTACATTTCATAGCATTAAAACAAAAATCAAGATCTCTTTATCATTTATTAACTATTTGGTAAAGAGTTTTTGGTGAATATTGAACTTTATTATTAGGTCTTACCATGGCAATGCACAACACCTAGTTCCCCAGATAACAGCAGTGGCTTAAACATGCTAAAATTGTATTTCCCTCTTACATAAAGAAGTCAAGCAATCGGTAGCCCAGGGCTGGTTTGCATGATGGCCCCTGGGTCAGAGAACAAGATGCCTGTTATCTTCAGCCCATCAACCTGATGGTCCAAAGTGGCTGCCTGAGGGTCAACCATCAGGTCCACATTCCAGGCAGCAGAGAGGAGGGAAGAAAGGTGCTTCAGTTCCCTTTTGGGATGGTTCTGTAAAGTCCCAGGTAGCTTTCCTGCTTTTATCTTGCTTTAGACAGAGGGCTGAGAGACAGCTTGCTATGAGGTAAGCTCAACTCAGGACCAGCCTTCTCCCTCGAGGGGAGGGGAGGGAGTGCGCGGGGAGGAACCGATCATCCTGCACATGGTATAAGACACCACGATGAGCCGCCGGGGGCCTCTTCAGTCCGCCCATTGCTTTGGGCTGCACTGAGCGGTTGGTAACGGTTGAGATTTTCACGTAGAGGTGCGTGTATGCTTGAACAATTGCTCGGTTCATTTAAACTAGTGGCTACCAGAGCACGTTGGAGAACACATTTGTTCTCACCTTCTAGCCAGTGACCCTCCCGCCAGGTTGCTGTCCTGCTGTTCATTTCCACGTTATTTTCCAAGACTTCCAGAGGAAATGTAAGCAGCCTGATGCTCAAATGCTTTTCTGTGTGATTCCCCCCTTGTTCTTTGAAGGAACAACAAATTGCCTAGAGAAGAGTGGACAAAATTCCAACCCTCCATTTCTTTAAAGCTCTGAGATTTGGTGTTAGGAAATAGGAGAAAATTCCAGAAACACCGTTAAGAAACATTATTTCTTTCAAATGTGATTTTTAACAGCAAAGGACAATATAATTTATAGAACAACTTTTAAGACAATTGAATTGGCAGTAAGTTCACATAATGAAACTTCCAACAAGTCTTTATATTTCTCCTGGAAATTCCTTGGCTATTGGTGTAAATTATTAATAATTAATATCAGCTTTCTATTCTTTCTCTTCCTGTAGTTGTAGAGTTAACGTGAAAATAGCTTGTTGTGTCACTGAGAAAGCCTCCTGGTCAGCCTTCTAGTTAAACAGCTTGTGTGCGTTTCGGTGGCAGGTGTGCTAAATAGTAGTTTTCAGGCACTTGGGGGATGCCCATCACACCAGCACTGTGGGAGCCTATTTCTCACCCACGACCAGGTGAGACCCTCCTTTCCTCCACTGCCTCGCCCAGCCCCCCGCATTCTGGTTATTTCTCACCACCCAATTTCATCAGATTCAGCCCTGCACAAGCAGAGCAAGTCTTGGTTTCTCAAAGACCAGGATCTTAGTTCTAGGCTTTCTGTTAAAGGACAGTGTATAAAATCAGGCAAATTTATGTGTCTATTGAGGCCTCGGGATCTCTGCAATTAAAACAAGAAGTTGAGTTACAATACTATTCTTTTCCACTTCTGAATTTCTATAACTCCACACAATAGCTTTTTTATTAATTAGCTAAAAATATTTCCAGAATATATTTTCCTAAGATTCACAAATATCTGTTACTTTATATTTAAAGATGCTATATTTAAAAAATGGAATAATTATTTACTTTTAAAAAGTAATTTAAGTCAAGAAATGTTTGATACTGAAAGTTTACTATGAGTCCAAGTATGTAAGCTTAATTTTTGTGGTACTGTCGTTAAAACACACAACGTGAGAGTTGTGGGTTAAGTTTTATCTGGGGCAAAATGAGGACCAGAGCCCAGGTGTCAGCGTCTCAGAGAGCTCGGAGGAACTGCTCTGAATTTGAGGGGGAGTTCAGCATTATATGAGATTTCATTGAATGCTGACGTGCAGTCAAGTATACGTTAAGTCAGAGGCTGCTGCTATTCGAGGAACAGGTGTCTCTGTTAATGATTTTAGTGCTTTTCTAGATAGGAGGAGATGCAAGAATTTGGGCTCATAAAATTTCCTGAAAATGTCTAACTATCTGAAAGATTTTCTGCTCATTTTCCCAGAGCACAGAGTGCCCCATTCCTGATCTCCACCCTGAACTACTTTCAGAGGGTGTTCAAGGTCAGCAGCTGCAGCGGGTCATGACTTAATCAAATCAGAGGCAGATGACAAGTGCCAATTTTTAGTTGACAATATGTATATATTGTAGGAAAAAATGTTACTTTCCAACCCTACCCCGTTTTACTTTTAGTTAGAGGTCAACTGATAACTGTTAGATGACTTAAGTCAGATGAGGGGTGAAGGAGTCATCTCGTGAGCCGGCCAGTGCTCTATGTCAGCCTCCTTGATCACATTCAATTTTCTTTCTGTTCAAACAGCATGCATCTGATTTTATGAAGTTTGGAGACTGTCCTGAGCACATGGGGTCTGGAAGTGGCCCTGTTCCTGTGGTCTTTGTTTATTCTGTGAATTATGGTGTGAATCTTTATGTGCCCAAGCTTCATCATAATTTCAAACTTTAAGGATTTAAATATGGGAGATGGATGCCAAGTTCTGGGAATAGATTTTCAGGATAACAGCCAGGATTGGTAAAAAGTAGGGAGAATGGATACAGCCTTTAAAAAAGAAAAGTTATTTTACAATTTCTGGCAGATAAATTAAAGTCCTTGTTGGGATTCTATCAGGAATGTTTAATTGGGAGACCTACCTCCCATTTTCATGAAATAAAATAATTTTATTATTTGTTTAGTGCCTACTGTCTAACAAATAAGTATCCCCTTTGCATATATTTTTATCATTTAATCTCTACAAAGATTCCCTGGAGAACACACGTGTCACAGGTGAGGGAACCAAGATCATCCAGGGTAAGTGGCTGGAAGGCAGATGGGTTGGAGGGCTTACCCTCCTTCAGGCTGAGACAGAGACACCAAGGTTTATTGACAAGCGTGTAGCTGAAGTGGTTTATTTAATACTTTGCTTCCTTGATGAATTGGATCTCTTGAAATTGTTTATGTCTGTCTTATCTTCCCCTCTCTCCTCCGCCTCAGGACTTCTCCTCGTAAGTAGTATGAATTCAGCCTGAGCTGATTCAGGAAAATCAGAAAATAAAAAATTAGCCCACACAAATGACTTCTTAGTCCTTGTAATTCAGTACTTCCTAAAATTCTCAGAAACGCAAGGAAGGTGTGTTACCTCGGGGACTGAGTGCATTTGAAGGGTGAGAAATGTTAAGTGTGATCTGGTAAAGGCGCAGGCTCTATAGACAAAGATCCGGGTTTGGATCCTGGTTCCATCAAGTACTGGAAACATGACCACCTACAGCCTCAGTTTCTTCATGTGTTAAATGGGCTGATGGAGCTCACCTCCAAGTGGTCAGGTCAAAATGAGATGGTACGAGTGACTCTCAGGCAGAATGCTTGGCAAAGTGCTAGTTGCTCTTGCTGGTTTATAATGTCCTCTTAGGTAATTCCGTTGTCCATTGGCTTGAGAATACCTCCTCATTTGATTTAAGAAAAATAGCATGCCTTAAGAATTTTAAAAATAAGGAATGAAGATTTACTGATTAATGCTGGGTGTATTTTTATAGGTCATTTATTTAAAAAAAAAGTAGGAGTTCTCTAAAGAGAATTTATTCAGTGTGCCTAGAATATGATTCAGTTAAAAATGGTTTTCCTTTAAATACTTTTCAGAAATTTTCTGTGATATTTTTCTTGAAAAGTACTTGAAGATTTCTGAGGAGGTTTTACATTTAGAAAAGTTTATTCTCGTAACAATTGACACATTAAATAAATGATTCATATCCCTGGACAGCATAAAGCACTGGCTTTTTTTTTTTAATATATATAATTTTGGTGGTTAGTTCTATGACATTTTATTGGGTAGAACTATCTCCCATTTCCATTTTACAGGCAGAGAAGATGAGTCATACGATACTCACTATACAAGAGAAGCAGAGGCTGATTAATTTGGGCAGAAGTGTAAAAGGGTGTGGAGAAAAAAATCGTTGACTCGCAAACTGGACGCATTCTGTGGTGCTGTGCAGCTGAAACGGATTTGATTTTGCTTCTGGGTTGTCCTAGGTTTTGGCACATGTGCCTGGAAATGTCTGTCGGGCAAAGATGCTTATTTAAGAAGGTTGTCATTGTAAATGTTCTTAAGAGTATTAAACAAATTCCACAGCAAATAAATGAACATGTTTGGAAGGTTTTCCACCCTAATGTAATTTCCAGAAAACAGACATGATTCACTTGCTAAACCAAACACACAGGTACAATAATAAGCCTGGCTCACATGACTGGACAGCACGGAGGGAGCCTCATCTGTTGGCCTGGGTTATGCTGCAGTAACTGCACCTGAAATTTTAATTAGAATTTATTTACAGCGAGTGCTGCTTCCGCGTTTTTCTCCCCAAAGTAAGGAAGCGCCCTCAATGCCTGGCCATTAGTCTGCAGAGCCCCGCGGCTCACACACTCCCCTGCTCATCAGGAGGCTGATGGAGCCAGTTTGCTTAGACACACTTAGCTACACTCGCAGCGGGGATCATCAGTCTCTTTTGTGTGTTGATCTCCACGTGCAGGGGAGAAAATCGACTTTTGCTGCCGACAAACGCTAATTGACTACCAGTTGTTTCAGAGGGACTGTGATGTTGAAAACTGGTGTCCCATTCATTTTTATATGTTGGATGCTGACAAATTTCACGGCAACACCTTCACGGTAAGTACACCCACCAGGGAGGGTGTCGGAGTTTGAATCTGTGTGTTTTAGTATTCAGATCCTGGCACTGGTCAGTTTACAGTGTTCTCGCTGGGTTTGGGAGACTGTTTCTGGAGCGATTTCTTTGGCTTCCAATAAATTTGCAAAGCCGTCTCCTTCAGTCGATTTCTGATGAATTGAGTTGGGAGGGGCATGTGAAATTGGGGCGGGCAGAGAGGTGCAATGAAAACTAGCCACCATCTGGTTACCTTTCATTTTTTGTGGGCCAAAAATGCTTGTCTTCTTTTCTTTTCTCCTCCATTCATCCCTTCAGGTCAGGGAGTCGTCTTCAAGAATTTCTTCCTAAAATGTAAAGTAATGATGAAGGCAGTGTGTTTCTGTGGTTGATTTCATTTGATTTGCTTTCATTGTTAAAGATTTTCTGGTGAGGTTCTTATGAGCTCTTAAAAGCTGGAAGAGCAGCAATACCAAGGAGAGAAAGGCAGAGAAATGAGTCAGCGGCCCCTGTGAGGTCTGGGGGACGAGGGCAGGAGGTGGGGCGGAGGCAGCACCGTGGCCTCCCCTGCAGCCCTGAGGGCAACGTGCGCATGTAAAGCCAGCGTCTCTTGTCACCATGTGTTCTAACAGGACTCCCACTAAAGGAATGCGAGGAGATTTGGGGAGGCCTTAACTTTTACCCTCTTGCCAAACATCTTTAATGCTGACTGTATTTATTCAAGATGACACAGAGATCACCTGCAGAGTGTGAGGAAGCGGTGCTTGCTTCCTGTCTTGCCCGCCCCAGGCTCACTCGTCAGACACCTGATTCTTGCAGGCACTGCAGTGCCCGTGGGGGGAGCTCTGCTCCTCGGGGAGCTGGGCACGGCAGTGCGCACATTGAAGCCGGCCGCACCATCGCTGATCCCACTCCAAATGGTGAGATGAGCCCTTTGTGTAAGTAGTAGAGGTGGGATCCAGAGTCTTCCTGTGTTTGAGTTTTGCAGTAAAGCCAACTTGGAGGAAAGAAAGAAAATGCCTACTGTTCCATGACTGTGTCCTAAGGGTTTAAAGCTCACTGTGGAGCACACGTGAGATCTCATTCAGTAAATACTCTGGGGTCTTGATTCTGACTTGTCTTGAATTTGGCATTCTCATGTTATTTCTCTTAAAATATGTCTAAGCAATCATTTTTGTTTGATGGTTATGTGTGCATAAGGGTCCTGAAGAAACTGTTGTGGATGGAAGTGTGGGTACCAGAAGGGCTGGTGGCCCTGGGGGCTGCCCGAGCTCCACACCATTTGTTACCAGCAGTCTTTCAGATTGCATCTTATTCCAGAGCTCATCGGGGCTCCCATCTCTCACTACGTGTCTTGAGAGAATATTTATTCAGAGGGGAGGGGACGGGGTGCTTCCAAGTTTGGGTTCTGGGGTTCCCTGTCTAAAGGTGGCACTGGAACAAATCAATTATTCATGGAGTAATGAAGCCCCCCAGTCTCGTGGCTAATTGGGACTCCCTGTCCTTCTTCATTTTAGGAGCTGGAGGGCTTGGGTTAGGCCCCCAATCCTGTTTTTTGGTGAGCTTTCAGTCCTATAACTCCACCTGTGTTGTCCCGTTTCAGTCACATGACTTTGATTTTTGCAGGTAGGTGTGAATCCTGGATAGTGCCTGGGACTTCCTGGTTTCCCCTACAGTAGGGACACTGAAGAAAGTTCACCCCATAAGGTGTGTTCGGGGGCCTCGAGGACAAGTAGGGACCCACAGACAGATGTCTGGATGGGTGGCGATCAGGCCCAAGTCTTGGAAGAACAGAGATTCCATTACTGTTTTAACAGTGAAATTGAAGGAGTAATTCTGGAAGGTCTGATGCAACTGAGATTAAAATTATTATATGGTTTTTATTGTTAGCAGGAGTGGTTTTTAATACTTAGACCCAGTCCCCCCTATTGACAATAAATATTTTTTAACCTTTCTTTTCTGGTGCCCGGAAGTGAACGTCATAGAAAATGTAACCTAACTATAAATATGATAAACAAATAGACAGGTAGATGGAAAGATGTTTTGCCTAAATTCTTATATTATGGGGTATTTTATATTCTATGCTAATTAGTGACCACTCAGGACAAAAGGCACATACAAAGGGAGTCACTTCTAATAAACTATTTTTCCAACCCTTACCTAACTGGGAAACAAGTGGCTTCAGAATGTTAGAGCACCTCCCAAGTCCCTGGGGAAATCTCCTTGTCAGAGTTACACTTGCTTATGGTGTCCTGTGCCAAGTGCAAGCAGATGCGGTTTGGAAGCTGCCCGGAGGCTGACTCCGGGGATTCCTTCTCCGTCGCAGCTGTGAGGGAGCCTTGTCTTTCCTGACCACAACCAAAGGGGCGATTTTGAATCTCTCAAAACTGCCATACCAGTGTATATCACAACCCTCACAAGATACGTTGAATAAAGTAGAAAACTTTAAGTGTCTCCTTTAGGATAGAAATAGGGTATAAAAGAAATAAATTAAAAAATTCTAGTGCCCGAATAAGTGCTACATTACACTGGCTGCATTATAAAGTTAGAAAACTTCATTACCGCTTTACATACCACATCTTGTATTTAGATTTTATTTATCTTTTTTTCCCTAAAGAAAAAACAATCATTTGATGAGTTCTTGTGTCAGAGGTGATGAGCAGAGAGCAAGTGTAAAACCGGGAATCGTGGTGCTGGTTAGTCTAAGACCATCTCCGTCACTGCGCAGATCATCTTTACTCATTTTACTGCACTTTTTGGAATCACCTTCTCACTTGGAAAAACTCCCGTGTCAGTTGGATTTGCTAGTAAAACAATTATTTTTCTTACCTAGAACATCAGTGATGTTTTCAAGATGATAAAAAAAATTTGCCCATGGCATTTAAACAGTTGCTTGTTCTCGTAACTCATGGCTCACGGTCTCGTATTTGTCACAATTGGAGAACTGTGTTTTCTTTGTGCAAATTCTCATTGCTTTGGTGACGCAGGGACACTTGTCCTTACTGGATGGAGTATGATAGTAGTTTTTTGCATTCTCTCCCTAAATCTGGAGTCCTGTGTTATGTTTCCTGTTAACTTAAAAAATAGGAATATTGTTATTTACCTAAATATCTAACCTCACACCAGTGGTGCATATCAAATTGGTCCAAATAAGAATTCCAATATTAAATGAAACAGTAATTTCACAACCCACTTTTCCAAAAATTTGGATTGATGGTTCAATTATACCAGGGACATTAGCTGTTTTAATTGAATCAATCATTGCTTTCTTCAATAAAATTTTCCATTCCATCTGCTCTTTTGGTTTATTTTTCTTCAGTGTTTCATTTGCTTTCTTTCCCAAAAATATGTGATTTTGGCTTTTGTCATTGAAAACCCTTACTGGTTTTGCAACCTCATGCTGGAGAGGAAGGCTTGTGACTGTTTTATAGCCACTGGTTTCATGGTTGTATGAGTGCTTAATGCCACGTTGCAGGGGTGTGGAGACCTAATGAATTGTGTACATAAAAGGCTTAGTCTACACTGAGTGCAGGGTTAGTGTTCACAGCCCATGTCATCAGTATCATAATTAATCCATTACAATCATCCTCTATTAATCAGTGTTTTCCTTCTAACGTCTCCAGGAGAGGAAATGTAGTAGTCTAAATGCAAATCTTTGCCAAACTTTCAGTCAATTCAAAACCTTTAAAGCTTTGCTGTCAATAGGACTGTGTGCCTTCTATCCCTAATTCTGCTCCTCCTGACCCAGGACGCGGTCTCCACAGCTGATGATCCATGAGACACTGGATTCTTGGTCCCATGGCTCTGTGTGTTCTGGGACTTCTGGGGACTTCAGCACTGTTTTAGGGGCTTTGGGTCCCACCTCTTCATAGCATTGCTGAGATGAGATCTGTGGGTTCACCCTCATTCTTGACTGTATGGTGCATTTTTTCTAGAACCAACACACGCCACCGTGGCAGCACTACTTTGAACACGTGCTGGGGCAGCGTGTGCTTGTCAGTTCTTGGGTTTAAATTTTCTGTTCTAATTTCTATAATGGGGTATATTGACAGATACACTCCATGTAAACAGAAGCTCTGTGGGGTTTTCAGCAACTTCTAAGAACATAAATATTCCTGAAGCAGCTAATCTTCCTCCCAACAAGTGAGGAGCAAGCCGGCAAGTCCTGGGTGCCTGTGGCGGCCAAGCTGTGCAGCCCAGGCTGCTCACCGAGGAACAAGGAGAAAATCTTAAAACCTACTTCCATGCTTTCTTTCACAGAATCTCAGAAATGAACGTTTTAATATCTAAAGAGGGGTGCTTTTTTAAAATTAATTTTTTATTTTTTTCCTTTTTCAGTTTTATCAGGTAGAATTTTTACAGTTCAACTTCACATACACATATTGCATGTAAATACATGTATAGAGCATACTGCATTTTTTAGTTTACATATATGTACTAATTATTGTTTCATAAGAACAGATTAGAGCTTTAGATTTTTAAAATTAGTTACCAGAGGAATAAGGACATCTACAAAAGAATAAACAGAATATGGTAATCCAATCACAAAGGATGGTCAGATGTGCTTGCATATATTCAAGAAATCAAAACAATATTTAGTTCATTTGTGGTCTTATTATTATTGCTATTAATTTTAGATTCCCCATAAATGAAGTCATATGGCATTTTTCTTTCTCTTTCCACCCCACTTCACTTAGAATGACAGTCTTCAGGTCCATCCATGTTGCTGCAAATGGCATCTTTTATGGCTGAGTAGTATTCCATTGTATATATGTATCACCTCATCTTTATCCAGTCATGTGCTGATGGACATTTGTGTTGTTTACATGTTCCTTGTTCTATGTCCCTTCTGGCAACAATTACGGATTTTAAATATTTTCCACCTTAAAATCCTTCCTGAAGGAGATGTGGTAACTGGAATCAAAAACAGTTACAGCACAGGGTTGTTTGTGATGGCCTTGGGGGCTTGGTAGAAAGGTTGGCAGAAAGGATTTCAGATTCTGATCAAATGAGTCCTCCTCTTGTAGCCCTGCTGACCGCCTCTCTCACGGCCTGCCCTACAAGTCTGACCAGTCCCTTCTGTGAATCCTACTGTATTGTGCACAAATTTTGTCCAATTGGTGTCATCCAGTATGGACCTTAAGTGAGGCACCCAAGCTCCTGTGTTGGTTTCTTCCATCAGCCCTTACTTCCTTGGGAGCCAGGACTGTCTCATTGCCCCAAGGATCCCTAATGCCTAGTGAGATGCATGATAAAGCTGGTACTTAATGAGCACATGGGTCAAATGGAAAAACCTGATCAAAAAAAGGCCCTCATTTTTCAGACATGCCTACTTGAGCACATAGGGTAAAATGACATGTCTTCTTGGATTTGCTGTCAAATACTTCAACAAAGGACAAATAAAAGAACAAAGGTCTGAATAAAGGAAATATGGAAAAGTTTGTGAATTCCTTAATCTGGGTGATTGGCTTATTGTACTATACTTACTCATGTATACTTGTTAGTTTATAATTTTACTGTCATTAGCTGAATAGCAAGTATTAATGCGTATTAATTGAAATCCTTAGAACTGAACAAACTTACCCCACACAAAATCCTTAATATCCTAGTAGTTTGTCTTTCAGAAATCTTTTCCCACAAAGACAGGAAAAAAGGGAAAGGCAGATCCGTGCAGTATTTCCACGTTGTCAAAAGACCAAAGGCCGATACAAAAGAAGAGATTGTAAAAAAGATAAAGAGGCTGAAATCAATGTCCGGAAAACCTAGCTAACAATCCTAAATGGCCCAACTTAACTAACCTCAGCACTGCTGCATCAAGAATGGGGCAAATAGCAACTAGTGGATTTTTTTTTAATAAATAAATAATAATCCAGTTCCTACCACAGGCAATTATGATAAGACTGAGTATAATTTCTAACACCAACTAGTGTACAAATCATAATTTCTACTTGATTCAAACTGCTTCTTCTATAAAATTTGAATCTTTTTATTCTTAAGACAGATTTGTGGCCTATGACCTAGTGATAAAATTTTCAACTGGCTTGTATTAAAAAAGGTTCACCATAGTGAGAGTTTATTACATCAAGTATTCCTTTTTGGGAAACCCATGTGCCTTGTCACTCTCTTTCATAAGATTTCCTGTGGAAAATTCAATCCTTCATTCAGGAAAAGGCTGAGCAATATATCTCATGGGAAAACCTTCATAAACTGCAACACAAGAAAATGAAAATGACAGTGAGCAGCCCGTGAAGCCGGCAGACACACAGCGCACGGCTGTGTTCCCGCCTCGAATTTCTTTAACCAGCAGGGAAAATGTGCATTTCAAGAAATAGACATAAACAATTTTCAGGACCTGAGCACACAATTTCCCTTTCAGGGTTTAGTGGGCTTCCATTTAATTCTATGAGAAATGTTTAAAACAACAGAACAACAACTGAGATAGGGTTTAAAGTAACTTTTATGTCTTAGTGAAAATAAAGCCAACTGATAGTTATCATTTTTACTTTATTTGATCTCACTCTCTTACTTTACCTCCCCAACCTCCTCCAGAAAATGATTGTGAACATCCCCTCCTGTGTCAGAAGGCTAAGTAGAAAATACCAATCAAATGGAGGTGGGATTTGTTGTTTTATTTTTCAAAACAAACAAGTTTCATTCATGTGATTTAATAATGTACATCAGAAACAAAGTCTACTCAATAAATGGTAGCCAACACATGTCATCATAGCTGCTCATCAGGTTTGGCCCCACGTTACACACTTTTACATGGACATGTGCCATGTGCTGTCATGGGAAATGGTGAGTGGGGACAGGGCCTCTGCTCTCACAGGGCACACAGCCTGGTGGGGGAGGTGGTGTTCAATCATTGCCCTTTTTTTTAATATACTTACAAATTATGGGAAATGCTATTTAAAAAGAACAAAATGAGTCAATGAAAGTGAAAAATACAAGGACAGTATTTAGGCTGAGGGAAGACAGGGAACCTCTTTGAAGAGCTGACACTCCACTGAGACCCAAAGGACAACTCCAGTGCTGCAGGTGAAGGGCAGGGACACATTGATAATGGGCTGATATCCAGAATATACCAAAATCTCTTTAAACTCAACAAGAAGGATGAAAAACCTGATTAAAAAATGAGCAAACTTCCTGACACAGATCTCATCAAAGAAAAAATCTAGATGCCAAAGAAGTCTATGGAAAGATGCTCCACAGCATCTGTCATCAAGGGGATGCAGACTGAAACAGCGAGGTACCACTGCACACCTGTCAGAACTGCCAAAACTCAGAACACTGACAGCACCAAATGCTGGTGAGGATGTGGAGCATAAGGAATTCTCATGCATTGCTGGTGGGAATGTAAAATGGCCCAGATACTTTGGAAGATGGTCTGGCAAGTTGTTACAGAACTAAACGTACTCCTAACACATGATCCAGCAACTGTGCTCCTTGGTGTTTACTCGACGAAATGGAAACTTATGTCCACACACAAAACTGCATACAGATGTTAATAGCAGCTTTATTCATAATCACCAGAACTCAGAAGCAACTAAGCTGTTCTTCAGTAGGTGAATGGATTAACTGTGGTCCAGCCAGAAAATGGACTATTATTTGGTGCTAAAATGAAATGAGTTATCAAGGCATGGAAAGACATGGAGGAACCTTAAATGCATATTACTAAGGGAAAGAAGCCAATCTGGGAAGGTTCCGCAACTGTCTGATTCCAACTGTATGGTGTTCTGGGAAAGGGAAAACCACAGAGACTAAAAGATCAGTGGCTGTCAGAGGCTAGAGGGGAAGGAGCAATGAATGAGGTGCAGCACGGAGCATTTTAAGGTCACTAAGACAGACTACTCTGTATGATGCTGTGACGGTGGATACATGTCATTTTACATCTGTCCAAACCCACAGAGTGCACACCACCAAGTGTAAATCCTAGTGTCAAGTCTGGGCTCTGGGTGATGATGACGTGTCAGTGCAGGTTCACCCATTGTCGCAAATGCATGCTCTGGTGCAGGCGTCAATAGTGAGGAGGCTGTGGGGACAAACTGCAGTTCATACACTGAATCCAGCCGCAGCCACCGCTGTTAATAAAGCTCTGTGGGTGTGTGGAATGTCCGGATGCTCTGGCGTCTGAACAGCAGAGCTGAGCAGCTGCACCAGAGATCAGGAGGTTTGCAGACCCTGAAATATTTACTCCCAAGCCCTTGACAGAAAAAGTCTGCTGAGCCCTGTTCTAAACGAATCAGAATTCACCCTGATGAGACAGGACAGCAGGGCCCAAACCAGGCATGGTTAATGGGACTGAAGCAATGTTTTAGTTCCAACACCTTTGCTGAAGTCCTGCAGATCCAGCGACAGACTGTAGCCAGGAAGCTTCTGCAGAAGGAGTCGGTAGCAGGCCTTCCCGGCAGGCTCCGTAATGCCGGGGGCCGGGCGCTGCACGGGGGCCACCCGCTTGAAGAAGGCGGACTTGCGGTGGAAGCCGATCAACTCATAGAGCTCGGAGAGGATGCTGCACTGCTGAATTCTCTCCTAGGAATGCTGAAGCACAGGGAGAAAAGCAACAAGCATCTGAACGAAATATGTAATGGAAAAAAGACCCGTAAAAAATTTTCCCTTAAAACAGAGACCGAACGACACAGGAAGGAAGAGGAAGGCTGACTTCATGCACTGATGGGACCGGATGCAGAAATGCAGGGAAGCAGCGCTGTGCGGATGCTCCAGACCCTCTCTGGGCCCCACCTTTCCGCGTTCCACCTCTCCTTTTACTAGAAAGGTCCGTATTCCCTGAAACAGAGGAATCTGCTACCTAAACATGGGACACAGAGAAGGGAAAGAGGAAAAGGAAGGGAAAGTAAAGGAACAACAGTTCATCTACACCCTAGGGTTTGGGCGGGACTTTCACCAAACACACAACCTCTCAAAGCACAGAGCACACAGTGAGAGGCTGACAGAGTGACTGCGACTTCTGCTCCTTAAACACCAGTTACCTGCCAGCACACGCTGTGCCCGTTACTGAATCATTACAATCATTTCAGAAACTATTATTACCCCAGCTCACAGGCAAGGAAATCTGAATCTCGGGGAGGATTTATTATCATCCTGGACAAATTCCCATGGCCCAGAAGTGTCAGAGCCTCCGGCAGACCCTGGACTAAAATGCTCCTCATCACCACGGGCCCTGAGCCTCAGGCTGAGGCCACGTTAGGTCTGCACCGGCCCAGAGCACGAGTCTGTGGGACAGGGAGTGGTCCCACTTGAAGTGCCAGGCCAAGGCCCTCAGGAACATATGTAATGAAACCAAATACCCAAACTCATTTCCAACGCACTTCCCTGTCCGGTAGGACTGCTCAGCACATCTGGCTTATCACCTGTGCACAGGCTGTGCAAGGGGCCCAGACAGTGATGTGACGTCCCCATGGAAGTGGCTCAGAGACCGCTTCATCACAGGACAGACTCTCCCGGCTTCCAACGTTAACTCTCCATTCCATTTCCAACTGGAAAGTAAGTTTAGACTTGTTTTCCTCTCCAGAAACAAAGACAGTGGTAACATCAGCGGGAAACTCAAGACTGAGGAAGAGTCTCCTGGACATTTGGAAGGATAGGCTGGGGAGGGAACAGAGATAGGGATCAGAAAGACCCGTGTTCCAGTCCAAAGTCTGCACATCACTCGCTTTGACAGTTTCCTTATTAATACAGGTGATAAAATCTAATTATGATTGTTTTGAAAACTAAAAGAAATAACGTATGCCACTAGCATAGGTGTAAAATCCTCCATGAGTGTTCCAGAAATGGACGTGACTATGGTTAGATACTGTCTGCCAAGTCTTGTGTGCTAAGCTCACATCAGCCAGCCAGAGATGTGCCAGAGAATGCCTCAACAGCCAGCAGCCTTCTCCAACTTGGAAACTCACAGTGTCCGAAGAACAGGCAGTGGTGGATGCTTTGGGACACTGTGGAGGTAGCACTCCAGTGATGACTTTAAAAAGCTGGGGAGAATTTAGGGGACCATACAGTTCAAATACAGTAAACTCATTCCATGTCTACAAATATTCATCTGTAGCCATGATGATTCAGAGAGGAAATACATATTCAAACGTACATCATTTTCCCACATAAGTGCATCAAAACAATTTGGAAAGAATGTAACTTTCTTCTCTAGATCACACAGTGGGGATTACAAGGTTTGTATTGACAGCACTACGTGTAAATCATCTGCAAACGTAACTGGGTCCATTATCAGTCATCATCATTTGAAGGGAAGGATGGAAAAGAACAAAGCCAAGCTAATACGCTCCGGTAATTTGTTGGGTTACGATGTCACAGAGGAGACGGACAGCTCAACAAGGAACCACTCTGCCGTGATCACGGAGCCGGGGAACGGGATGGGCGGCAAGATGTATGGCGCAGCCGTAGCTGTGCCCGCCCTTCTAGGCAGGTACCCAGTCACTTTGACAAGGTGTCAAAAGTGTATGCCCACGTCCTCATCACCTGTCATGCATTAAAGAGAAATGGAAACCTATTAACGGCCAATAACCTCGGTGGGTACACCGTCCAAAGAGCAACGTCACAGTTTGACAACTGGCCATCCCGGTTCCCTGGGCTTCATTCTTGGAGAACCTTAAAAACCACTCCTCTGTCCTCAAGAAGTGCTGCCTACTTGTCCTATATTTGGCTCAGGGATACAGCACGTTCACGTGGACTTTAATGTCTGCACAGATTTGACTGTCTTTCTCCAGGTTCACTTGTCCATTCTGAAGAGGCCTGAGTTAAGTCCAAACTCCATAAGATCAATTCCCTCCAGTGACAACTCAACGAGCCTGCAATTACAAACCAACTGAACAGGACTGTCCTCAGCTAAAAATGTCACCCGCCCTTCACTGCTTTCTTAATCTCCTGTC
Organism: Camelus dromedarius; assembly: GCF_036321535.1. NCBI lineage: Eukaryota > Metazoa > Chordata > Mammalia > Artiodactyla > Camelidae > Camelus > Camelus dromedarius. The sequence goes on along the minus strand of NC_087458.1, from coordinate 32,772,456 downwards.
CTGGCTAATTGCAACAGTCTAACACCACCCTCCACCAAGTTCCCCAACTATGTCAAATAGAAAGTAAGGTCCATAAAAGAGGTGACAACTCCATAGTCACCTCTGAATTCCTAGCATATATTAATGTCAATAAATAGAACTATGATTATGGCTTCTTTCCTTTAAAACCTTTCTGGTTATTTAAATGAGACCATGGAAGGGAGGTGTTTGGGTCCAGTATCTTGATCCAGAAGACTCTGGAGACCTTTTTCGGAATGGCTGCCCACTGATTCATTCAAAACACAACTTCTCTTTCCGGGAGGAGCTGTGATTTTCTGCCAGGAGTTTGTTGTCAGTCTCATGCCAGAACAGATTTAAACTAAATACTTACATTGGATATGTTATTTTTCCCCGCTTCCAAAAAAATTGACTTTCCTTACTTCCTTGCCTTGAGGAATGCTTTTTTACTTTTCTTTCTAATTCACCCTTTTATAAAGCAGGATTCTCAGGATGTGCTTGGTCTTACATAAGAACAGCCATCCAACTCCCAGTGTGAGAGGCCTGGGGCTCACCTCCTGCCCTCCTGTCAAGGCAACTGAAACTCAGTTCAGGAGCCAACTGGCCCCCAGGGCTTCTAAGGCTCGTGTATCTCCCAGAATCCCTGCTTTCTGGTTGACTTGGCTTCTGAGGATTTCCCCTCACTTTCTTGACAATTAGCTGTGCAGCTTGAAAGATGAGGAAGGAAGGTCTTATTTCTTAATCAGCATTTTAAGGAACTTATGTAATGAAGGTTTTCAAGAGTTTCTAGAACCCTCCATTGCCGAGACAGAAAACACACTAGATATATTCTAAATCTAGCTATCATGTGCATTTTTTATTTGCTTCTGTTTTCTTAAATGCTAACAGACATTTTTGAATTAAAAAATAAAATAAGGCCCCAAATAGGATAGAACATTGAAGAGGAAACAAAATTAAAGGGGAAAGACAGAAAAATGATAAGTACTCTACAAAGTTAATAGAAAAAATACACTATGGATCAGATCAGCAGTTCTCAGTAACAGCTAATTGAAACCTGACCATGAGGTAAAATGTCTCTCCTGTCAGGAGACGGCCAACAGAAAACAGAATTAAATCAACAAACTAAAATTCTAAGTCTGGCGAAGTAGAGAAGTCTACCAGCTAAATGTGTTTTCTTCTGGAAAAGAGGGAGACTCACAAGATCTTTTCTGTGGAGCCTGATCCCAGGTGAGGATGGTGAATTGAGCTCTGTAAGTACCCAATTAGCAAAGTGAGTGATGAATAAAGAGACGTGAGCTTTGATGTCAGAGATGATACTACTATTCACTTGTTCTGTAAGTATGTCTTCACGTTCAATGATCAATACCTTGGCGTCCTCAGGGATTGAGATTATAGGAAAATGCACAGCCCGGGCCTAGACCTCCTCTGTGATTGTGGCACTGCACTTAGATGTTTCAAGGGCACCACCAACTCCACCCTCTGCCTCTCCCAGCTCAGTCCCATCACTCACAGATGTGACTGGACCCCTCCTTCAGGGCCCAATTTCCTCAGTCAACGAGTCACACCACCCACACCTCACCTACAAAGTTCTCACTGGCACTCCCTCAGCACTGACTGTGTGCTGGGGACCACGCTGCACATTGTGCACACGTTATCTCACTGGATCTCCACAGAAGTCCTGGGAAGTCGGTATATCACTGCTTCAAGTAATAAGATAAATTGTTTCACTTCCTTGAGTGCGTCATCCAAAGTGACACGGCTACTGAGCCACAAACCTGGGACTGAAAACCATTTGAAAATTGAACACTGCTACACCTCATAGCCACCCTACTCTGACTTATCCCATCACCTCCTGCCGAGCCTTCTAAATGTATCTAAGCATTCTACAAGACAAAAGTGATCTACGAGAGCACCCCTCTCCCCTACTTAAATTCTGACAATGACGTTCCACTTCCCTTAGGAGAAAGCCCCACCGGGCCTGAGCACAGCCCAACGGCCCGGCATCCGCGTTCCCTGCGCGGCCGCGCCGCCTCACCCACCACGCAGTGCTACACGTGCCGTGTCCAGGACAGGGATGCTGACTCCGTACAACCCGGGGCTCGTCTTACTCAAACAATGATCAACCTCTTCAGTGCTGACTCTCAGAAAAATGTTTTCTCTGGATGAATCAGTATCTTTTTCCTTACAACTTCCCATCATTGATAATGAGCTCCCCCCAAAAGAGAGAAAACCTAATACTCAGACTCCTTATCTGTAAAGTGTGAATAACAAGGAAATATGAGAGGTTTTAAGCGGAATAATATTCATGTGAGGCTGAGGGACAATTCCCAACATACAGTAAGCACTCAATATGTGCTTACTTAATATTAATAAAATAGATCCCATTCCAGCAACCTTAAATCAATGCTTTATGGCTTTGTCCAAAAGACTACCGACTAACTATTGGACGAACCCCTTTGAGCAGATCCACCCAAGCGTACTGGGATAGGTAAGACTTGACTCCAGTTACAGCTGCAGCCAACCAGCACTACGGGGCGGGGGCAGTTTGCTCAAACTCTTACATGTTGTTTGAGCATTTAGTTGTAGTTATTGAATAAAGAAAGGTATTATATAGTCAAAGCTCCTGAAACATAAATCTTCAAAGATTGATGCAAATTAGTTTCAAGTACAACACTCTCACTAGAAATTATTTGAAAATTATAGTCTTAGCTCCTCCACACATCGAAAGGGCATTTTCTTAATGTATCTGACTATATACACTGAAAGGATTGTTTAAAAGAAATTAAGATGAAGCCATAATGAATAAGCTTTCAGTATAATCTGCACAAAGCCCCACCCAAGGGTCTCACTTCTCACTTCCACATAAGTGTTCAGGTAGCTTAACCTGGGTCTTGGTTTCTTATGACACGGGGGTGGGAAGAATTGTGGATAGATTTATGTAGCAAATATAAATCTAGGGTATTTGCTGTGTAGGAATCCTAGAAATAAATAAATTGATATATAGTCCCACCCTTAGGAAGCTCAGCCTTTCCAATTACAACAGCATTAAAAATAAAATGAGAGATACATTTAACAAAATTTTACAAGATTTGCACATTGAACATTTTGAAGTATCACCAAAAAAAATTTAAAACATCTACATATATGGAAGGCATCCCATGTTCATGGAATGGTAGACAATATTGTTAAAAATGTTAAGACTCCCGAAAGTGATCTACAAATTTAATGGAATCCCTATCAAAATTCCAGCTGACTTCTTTGCAAAAATTGAAGAACTGATGCCAAAATTCATATGGAAGTGCAAGGGACCCAGGTCAGCCAAAACAATCTTGAAAAAGAAGAGCAAAGTTGGAGGACTCACTCAATGGTTACTACAAATCTATAGTACTCAAGTCATTATGGTACTGGCATAAGTTTGAATGCATAAATCTATGAGAAACAATAAAAAATCCAGGGGGGAAACTTACATTTACAGTCATTTTTCCAGAAATGTGCCAACAAAACTCCATTGAAAGAATAGTCTATTCAACAAATGGTGCAGAGACACCTGGGTATCTGAAGGCAAAAGAATGAATCTGGAATCTGGACCCCCGTATTTTATATAACAAATAAAATATTAATTCAAAATGGATCACAGACGGAAACTTAAAAACTAAATGTATAAACATTCTAAAAGAAAACATAGTTTAAATATTTGTGGTTCAAGGATATGCTATGGCTTCCTAGATACAATACCAAGAGCACAAGTGAAAAACAAGAAAGATAAAATGGACTTCATCAAAATTAAAACCATTTGTTACAAAGGACATCATCAAAAAGTGAAATGAAGGGGAAGGGTGTAGCTCAAGTGATAGAGTGCGTGCTTAGCAAGAAAAATAAAATGAATAAATCTAATTACCTCCCCTAGAAAGAAATTGTTTTAATGTTTAAAAAAACTAAAGTGAAACGACAATCTGCAGAATAGGAGAAAAATTTTGCAAAGCATATATCTAATAAGAGACTAGTATCCAGGATATAAAACAAATGCTTACAACTGACCAATACAAAGAAAATCGACCCAATTTTTAAATATGCCAAGTATTTAAATAGATACACAATTGGCCAATAAGCATATGAAAAGATGCTCAGCATCACTAGCGAAATCAACATCAAAATGATATCTGATTTTACACTCACTAGGATGGTTATAATCAAAACATGGACAATAACAAGTGTCGGTCAGGAGGCAGAGAAATGGGAACCCTCAATACGCAGCCATTGGAAAGGGGTCAATGGTGCAGCTTCTTTGGAAAAGCCTGGTGTTTCCTCAAAAGGTTAGAATTATATGGCACAGCAATTCCACTCCTACATATAGAGTCATCCCTCAGTATCCTCGGGGGGTTTGTTTCAGGAACCCCCCACCCTGGATACCATAATCCAAGGATGTTCGAGTCCCTTTACAATCAGCCATCTGGATCCATGAAGTGGAAACTACAGAAATGGCGGGCCAACTGTACAGCCAACAGAATGAAAATATATTCTCACAAAAACTTGCACATCAATATTCATGGCAGTATCATTCAGAGTAGCCAAAGGTTACAAACAATATCCATCCATCAATGAACGGATAAACAAAATTACCAAGAATAGTCCCACAAACTTTTGGTCATTAAATCTTTGACAAAGGAGGTGAGAACATACAATGGAGTAGACAGCCTCTTCAGAAAATGGTGTAGGGAAAAGTGGACAGCTGAATGTAAATCAATGAAGTTAGGCCACTCCCTCACAGCATACACAAAAATAAATTAAAATGGCTTAAAGACTTAAACATGTAGACAAGACACTATAAACTCTTAGAAGAAAACATAGGCAAAACATCTGACATACATCTCAACAATGTTTTCCTAGAGCAGTCTACTCAAGCAATAGAAATTCAAGCAAAATAATACAAGTAGGATCTAATTAAACTTACAAGCTTTTGCACAGAAAAGGAAACAAAAAGCAAAACAAAAAGACAATCTATGGAATGAGAGAAAATAGTTGCAATAAATGAAACGGACAAGGGCTTAATTCCCAGAATATGTAAACAGCTTTTACACTTAATAAGAAAGAAAAACAAACAATTCAATTCAAAAATGGGCAGAAGTCCTAAAGAAACTTTTCTCCAATGAAGACATACAAATGGCCAATAGGCACATGAAAAAAATGCTCAATATCATTATCAGAGAAATGCAAATCAAAACTGCAATCAAGACTCAACTCTCACCAGTCCGAATAGCCATCATTCAGAAGTTCACAGACAGTAAATGCTGGAGAGGCTACGGAGAATTGGGAACCCTCCTGCACTGTGTTGGGAATGCAGTTTGGTGGAGCCATTGTGGAAAACTGTATAGAGGTTCCTCAAAAGACAAAAAATTGACCTCCCATATGACCCAGCAATCCCACTCCTGGACATATATCCAGAAGGAACCCTAACTCAAAAAGACACTTTTACCCCAATGTTCACAGCAGCACTATTTACAATAGCAAGACATGGAAACAACCTAAATGTCCACTGAAAGATGACTGGATAAAGAGACTGTAGTATATTTCTCCAATAGACTACTATTCAGCCATAAAATAATAATAAAGTAATGCCATTTGCAGCAACATGAATGGACCTGGAGAATGTCATTCAAAGGAAAGTAAGCCAGAAAGAGAAAGAAAAATACCATATGAGATCGCTCACATGTGGAATCTTAAAAAAAAAAATCAAAAAACAAAGACACAAAAAGATAAACTTATCTACAAAACAGAAACAGACACAGAGACATAGAAACCAAACTATGGTTACCAGAGGGGAGAGGGTGTGGGAAGGAATATATTGATAGTTCAAGATTTGCAGATACTGAGTATGTATAGAATAAACCGCAAGTTTATACTGTATAGCACAGGAGAATATATTTAATATCTTATAGTAACTTATGTTTAAAAGAATATGAAAATGAATACAGGTATGTTCCTATTTAACTGAATTGTTGTGCTGTACACAAGAAACTGACACAACATTATAAACTGACTAGAATTCAATGAAAGTATTTTTAAATAGACCAAAAACGAAAAAAAAGAAAAAGGATATTATGAAACCAAAAGAATAAAGTACTGACTCAGGCTACATTATGGATGAACCTTGAAACTTTATGCTAAAATAAGCCAGAGACAAAAGGACAAATAGTGCCCTTTAAGGTGAACTGTATCTAAGCGTTTACTGTACTACTTCTGTAAATTTTCCGGAGGTTTGAAGTCTATCAATATCAAAATAAAATGTATTATTCATTAAAATCATAAAACGCTTCCTCACAGGAGGGCTTTAATTATTAAATGCAGAAATGCATGTAAAGCTCCTGGAAAAACACTATGCACGTCCACACACAGACACTGCTGTCACTGCCGCTCAGAGAGTGGTGCCAGCGCTGATGAGGGCTGCCTCCACTCGCTGCCCTGCAGACAGGAGTGAGGGCCTGGGCTCTGACAGGCAGGGTGAGCGTGACCCTGGGTCAGACACAGCCATGCCCCAGACTCTGCGTTACCCAACTTTCTTATACAAACTGCAACATGTAATGTAAGGCTACAGGGATGTATCTTACAACACAGGGAATACAGCCAATGTTTACAGTAACTATAAATGGAGCATCTATTGTACACCTGAAACATATCATATTTCAAATCATCTATATCTTTGTAAAAAATTAAAAAATAATTTAAAAATGTTATCACTTTAATATTCAATTCGGTATTTAAGTAACTACTAAACAGCTTAGAATGTATAAAAGCATTTAAGTGTGCTGTTTGTTTACATATTTATTTACTTTCAGCCTCCTGCTAAAAGAGAAATTAAACAATTTTTTTAAACACACCTTAACAACCATAACAACAAAAAGGCAAAACTGAAAGTGAAGAGAAATTGGAGATTCAATACTTAAATGAAACCTGGGGGAGGTAAAGTCATAAAAATGGATTCCCTGGAGTCAGGGCAAGTGTTAAAGGCCGACTAGAAATTCAGCTGTAAGATTCTTGGCAGCTAAAGCAAAAAGAAAAGATCATGGGGGGGTGGTAGAGGGTGTGCTTAGCGTGCACGGGGTCCCGGGTTCAAGCCCCAGGGCTTCCACTAACAGATAAATACACCTAATTACCTACCCCCGCAAAAGAGTCCCAAAGAAAAGAAAAAGAGAAATTTCTTTCCAAAAAAACCTGATATTAAATTTGGATTAAATACTTTAAAAAAAAAAAAGAAATATAGAAAAGATGAATGACACTGTGAAGGAAAAGCCCAGCTGGGCTAACGAGCTAAGTCACAAAACTAAGTGTGATAAGTGTCGGTTTACTGATCTAAGTATTGCTGGGCTAACTCGTAAATCTGAAGTTTAGTGTCAGTTGAATGGGCTAATAAGCTAACTCGTAAATCCAAGGTCAACAATTGTCAGTAAAGTGATCTGTTCCAAATTCATAAGCTTCAGTGTACTGATTCCTTGCTTTTTGTTGTTTGAGCCTTATTGGCTAATAGCCCCTTACTTGTAATTAACCCTATAGAACCTCATGTGCAGGTCTTGGAGGTGCTCAGAGCTTCGGAACAGAAGCCCCTCTGAGCCCGCCAGCGTAATAAATCTCAGTGCATGTTTCTTGGCTGGCCTGTTGTTTCTGTAACAACACAAGCGATAATGTCCTTGAGATAAATCTGTGATGGCTGCTGGCAGGCCCCATGTCTCACGTGGCAAAATCTGAAACATCTTTCTCACCACTCAGAGTCATCATAAGCCCACTCCACACATCCTGCTGTTAAATGCAGGAGCACAGGCAGGGCCCAGCCTTTGCTCTCTCTGTGTCATCACAGTGAGACAGGATGGAAGGGGCAGAGCACAGCCATTCAAGGAAGGCCACAGCAATTAACAACAAAATGGTGAAGGATTCAACCCCCAGTAGGCCTTGAGGCTCAGGATGAAGAGATTTAACTTCTAGCAGAGCTTGAGCTTCATTATACACCCATTGTAATAGTAACATGGTGAATAACATGCCCTAAGGCACCATGGCAGTCCCAAGGCTAGCCACAAAAGGTCAAAGGGTGGGAAATGGCCAACTCCCTGGGAATCCCAGCCCCTTGCCCTTAGGCTGGTCCTTCTATATATTAGCAAATGAAACCACCAAGCCCAAGAAAACGAGCAACACAGCGCCACCTCGCGGTCACCCCTCTCTCTCCCTCTTCGGAGAAAGCCCACACTCTGTGGAGTGTGTACCTACTTTTAATCTGAGCACCCAAACCCCACACCTCGTGGCCTTTCTCTTGCCTTTCAATGTGTCTCTGTGAATAAATCTACCTTTCCTCAACACTGGCTTGCTCTTGAATACTTTACTGCACAAAGCCAAGGAACGAAATGTGGTGGGACACATCCCAGGGGGCTCAACCAAAGCCTGGGACACAGCCCTTCTCATGCCTCACATTTTATTCCTTGTATCAACAGGACTGGGTTGTGAAGGGAGCTCTGAGGCCCCAGCTAAGGGACAGAAGCTGCCCCCAGGGCTCGAATTGGCGGGCAGCCTCTTCCCCAGCAGGGGCCTTGAGGTCTGCACGGTTCTGTGTTTCTCTGTTGTGCTGACTCCACAGCCACAGAGCGTTCTCCCTAGGCCTGTCCCCACAAAACCCTTCTCTCCAAAATACAAGCACATCATGTCACAGTCCTCTTGTTCAACCAGGAAATGCTTAACCCACTTTTTCCCTCCACAGTAAAGTACCTAACTGTCCTGCCTCCCATCCCAACACTTCTTTCTTTGTGAGAACTCTGCACTCCCCACACACCATCCTGAACGCAGGTGCCTTGCTGGCTGGGACCGAGATGTTTCAGTCTCACACAGCCTGCATCCTTTCACTTTCCCCTTGTTACCATAAAAAAGCCTTTCCTGAGTCACCCACAAATCTGATTTTGAACTTCATAAAGTGCTGAGGTTGCAGTCACTGTGTGCATACCTCCCAGGTTTTGACTAAGTTTCCTTCACGAGATCTTCATTAAGGAGCTGCATCAAGAAGTTGAAAGAGAATATTCTTACATCTGAGCGGAGGAGCCTGCAAAAAATTTAAATTGCTTTGAAGAGAGAGTTAACCAGGGACAGAGAGGTCGCAGGTCCTAGTCAACAGTGTCATGAGGCAAAATGTTCTTCAAAGGCTCAGAGTGGCTTCTGAATGCGGAGACGGCAGGGAGGAGGTGACACGCAGTGAGTGGGGTGAGTGACACAGGGTACGCTCCCCCAGCTGGGGAAGAATTGGATTTTGTTCTAGTTTTCCAAACAAATTCTTACTACCTTTTTCTCCTATTGTCACATACCATTTCCTACGAATTAAGAATATCAATGTCAGTCATTTGGGACACTTGGGAGAAGCAACACGATGCCATTCACAGGGCTGGGACATGACAGCCACACCAGTCTAGGTTGAAAGACCAGTGGGGGTATTTCCATGGTGATCACGGGCATGCAGCAAACTGCTCAGCTTCAATGACCTCATCTCAAAGGTGGGGCAATAAAACTACCAAGAAAAGTGCGTGATGATTATGGAAGACATCTGTTTACTAGGTAAGTGCCCGTGACAGCTGCAGCTTAATGGGGAATGAGTATGATTAACAAGGCCCTGTCTACCTGGCCACACGCTCCCTGCCTTCCTGCCTTGGTGCAGCAGCAGAGTTTGTTTAGCTGAGATGAACGCCCCCAGAGCAGCCCCAACGGGAAAGCTCGCAGCTCTGCATTGCGAGGCGTGTTCCTTTCCTTCTCAGTGCTGGTCACAGTTTGCTGTCATCTGTTTTTATGATTATCCCTTTTGTAACTTCCTCTCCTCCGGAGTTTTTGCTCAAGCAGTGCAGAGCCAGGTGTGTCTTGCGGCCTGCCCGATATTCTGGGCTGGGAAACAGCCGACCCCACATCTGGTTCTGGTGCTGAATGGAGAGGGCAGAAGGCCCTGGGGCCCATGCTGAACAGAGGCCCCTGCACCCAAAATTATGGTCTGACTTTGGGCAAATTACACAGTCTTCTTTACCCTGAGATTCCTCATCTGTCCATGAAAATAACTTCCCATGGCACACAGAGTTACCAAGATTAAAGGGAATCACCATATTCACAACCTATTCAAGGGGCTACCAGTGCATCCTCAACAGACACATGCTGCCTTTACGGCTCTGACACATGCCAAGCGGGGCGGCCGCACACAGTGAACACTGCTAAGTGCCAGTGTGTTAAGTGCTTCATGTGTGCTACAATACTCTTTAGAACTTACAACAATCCCAGGAAGAAACGAATATTATCATGCCCATTTCACAGATTCACCAACAGGTTAAGAGAGGTTGCATTCTAGTCCAAGGCCGTATGGTGAGGAAATGCCGATTTAAACCGGAATCTGGGCCCAGGCCTAGGCTCCATCTCTCTCCCATCCACCTGACCATTTGCCTATGAATTCCACCTGTCCAATACACAAGTTTGCAGCCGGCCAGCTCTTAAATGCAATGTGTGCCACCATTTGTCAATGTTGGTTAATTACCATAAACTGTTCTCAGAAACCACTACAGAAAAGAAAGGTGGACTTAAGGAATTCTGCATTGCCTTCTCCTGTATTGTGCAGAAACCCTTCCCTACACCACCAAATCCAAATGTATGCTTCCTCCATGTTTATGTTTGCACACGGCTTATTAAAGAAGAATGTACCTGCAGTAATTCCATCTCGGTTGCTTTCCAAGTTTGCAGATTATCCATAATCAGTCCGTGAATGAAAATACTACAATGTGAATGAAAATACTGCAACCATGTCAGTAAACAAAGAGTGCTGAAACCAAGTCATTAGCGGCTGCCGCCAACTCCCAGCGAGGACAGGCCTGCAGCCCAGCAGCTGCAGCAACTCACAATGGTGCCCTCTGGGCAGACACAGAATAAGAAAGGACAGGATACTGGCCCTAGGTAGCTAGGTGCTTGTTTAAAGAATGAATTCAGGGAGTCCAAAATATTTGCTTCCTCCCATACATAGAAAAGCACTAAATTCTTGAACTTGAGATACCTGGCTTTCTTTAGATAACAAGCAATCTTTTACTGTTCCAACAACCTGGTCTTTGTTGTAAAGCTCCTATATATCCTAGCTCCTCCTCAACCTCTTGGGAGCAGTCCCTCAGAGAGATCTGAGAGGCTGTCATCACGGCTCGAGTCGTCCCGCCAAGTAAAACATAACTCTTAACCTTTAGGCTGCACATGTATTTCAGTCAACAGTTTTGGACACCATGAAGGGACCCAGAGCAGACTTTCTCCACCTGAACTCTCCGAGTATCTGGAGCCTTGGTACCATAAGTGGCCCTTTGTGCCCATCTGCCTCCTCGGGGAGTCCAGATGAATTTGGGTGAGTCTCTCTTGGTTCTCGGAAATCACATATTGTTTGATGATCCTGAGTTTTATTTGGCGGTGTTTCCAGGTAACTGGCCCTCCAGTTGAAAGATACTGTGGTGAATTACCCACCCAGTGGAGACATACTGGGTGGGGCCTGGTTGAAAGATAACGGGAAATACCCACCTTGCGGAGACGTCCGATGTGGGGCTGGTGGAAACATACCAGGAAAATACTCACCCAGTGGAGACGTCCCGAGTGTGTCCAAGTTGAAGGACACTGGGTTCAGGGCTGAGTGGTTAGGTAAGTGGTTGGTCTAATGTTTTCCTCAATTTGGTTACCTCCTTTGAATTTTTCAGGATAAAAGTAAAACTCTTATGAGTAATCTTTCAACTCCAAAAATGGGACCCTCCTCCTGGCTGGTAACAGCTTTCTCTGGTGACAGAGAATCTTGCAGGAGGGGTAGAGGCAAAGACTTCATGCCATAGAGTTGTCCCTGAGGGAAATCTTACTAGCAAATTTATTGTGAGAACCCGACCTTACAATGTGGAATAGAACTTTCAAAAAAAATAAAAAACAGAAAAGAAAAGAAAAAATGACAGATTGCCAGCCTCCAACTATTACCCCAGCCAGGTTTATGTACATACAAAACTTACAGCATTAATTGGGAATTAGAAAAAAAAAAAAACCTCACTATGAAAGTAACTAACCAGGCCTGATAAAAACATTTTTTGGAATTCTGAACTTATACAAACAAAATTCCCGTTAGGGGGAACTTGGATTTCTCTTCCTGTGTCCTTGAAATGTAAACGTTTTATCTTTCTCTGGGTGTTTTAAGTGTGTGTATGTATGTATATATAAGTTTACTTTTTTTTTAAAGGAAACCTTGGACTCTGCCATACAAAAGGTTCAAGTATTGTGTACATATGGTGGCCACGCAAATAAATTGGGATTCTAAGCAATTCTTTGTACCAATTGTCAGATATTTTGCCATCTTAAACTTTGATTCATCAGCCTGGACCACAAAGGCCTTTAGCTTTTGAAGAGTAAACCTTTGAATTTTATTTAGGCAACACCCCCACTCTCATGTGGAAGAGCCTCTTCATCTTATTGGTTTAAAATCACTATATATATATTATATATATATTATATAATAATAATATATATATTATTATATATATATATATATAAAATGATGGCCATATGATGGATCCTTTAATTTGGAAAAACTTTTAAATTGGTGAGAGTTGAAAGAGATCTCATTATAAACAGCTGTTTTATTGGTATCTATTAAGATCAATTTTAAAGGTAGAAAAATATATCTAATGTTTAAGCTAAGAACTTAGTGAAAAAAATAAAACTGGTTTGAAAAGCTACATTTGTGTTTTTCCTTTCCGATAAATGGTTCTAGGGATGCTAATAAAAACTTAGAATAATTATGTTAATTAGGTTGAATAACTGGAAAAAGGATTGTTAAAATGTCGAAAAAAAAAAGATAAGGGGCTTAACCCAAGTGGATAAATATTTTTATATGGTTATTTTGAATGAGATAAATAAAATGGACATTTTTGGATTTAGGTACAAGGTTTTGATACTACACTACATAAAGTAAAAATAAAGGGCCAAAGAGATCACCTACTGCCCCCCAACATTAAAGTTCAAACAAGTCCGTTTTATTTGCCGCAGTTTAAAATATATGTATATATAGACTGAAATACTTGATCAATGATTGGGACAACAGACCAATTAATCAAATTAAAAATTGAGAAGGGTCTAAGCTCTTTGGCTAAAACTTGGGCATCCTAGAGACTTTTCTATAAAATTAGATACAATGCACACACAAAAAAAAATGGCTTCTGGCACTCCTTCTATAAATAAGAATTATTGATTAAAACATAAATATAAAAATTAAAGGTATAAGATTTAATAAAATTGAGATAAAAGTTTGTAAAATTGGTATATTTAAATGGTCTTTATATAAAAGTTTTGCTTAATTATGTTGTGGGATAGATATGTTTCAATGGAAAAACGCTTCCCCTTCTTGGTTTTATAAGTCTGGGCACAAATCTGTCCCTCAGAAAATATTAATTGAACAAAGTAAAAGAAACCAACAGAGTTACATGAGCCGTCCAGTATAACGTAAAACTAAAAACTAATATTCAGTGGCTAATAAAAAAATATAATAAGAGGTTTACCCTGGGTTTAACTTGTAACTCAAGGAAAAGAGACCTTACTAAATGCCTTATGCAAGCTTTGGAAAACATGATAAATTAAACCTTAAGGTTTTAAAAGATGGAATTCTATGTTTACAGCTCTTCTCACTGATAAAAAAAAAAATGCCAATTAAGGAGAGAAAATTGGGTCTGGGTGACAGAGCAGTTCTCTGGGGAATTGGAAGATTGTGTCTTTGTCTTGCAGATCAGAAATGGAAATACAGCAAACAGTGACCTAGGACTGAGCCTAATTAGCTCAACGAAATAAAACTTAAGGCCAAGAAATTTTTGGCATTTTAGAACTCAGAACTCTGACGTGTCCTTCAGACTTTGTCAAGAAATCTTAAATGTCTGTTTCATAAATAGCAAGCCTTAGTGATTTGAGCAAGCAAATTCACTTTACTCCAACTATTATTATACCTATCTTATAAGTAAGTTTTAAAGTGAAGCTATGAGATCTCTAGCTTTTGTCTGTTTATAAGACTGTGTACACATTATTGATGTGAGATATTTCTACAGCTAAAAAAAATCAAAGTCAAATAGATCTGCTTAATTGACGTAAAACATAAGAGCTTGAAAATTAAGTATTTTTAAAATAAAAACTGACCAAATTGACCTTCAGCTTCATATGAACTGGAAAATATTCAATATTAAGATAATATTTGATATTGTTTAATTTAAGAATGTTCTAATTAATATAGACATCTTTAAAGTCATCAATATTAAGTATAATGCTTTTACTGTACCTAGGTTTAATGAAAGTCAAATAAGATCCTGTTATATCTGTTGCAGAATTGTCAAGAAAAAAAACAGTAATGTGGTGTGGTAAAATTTTAAGTAAATTAAATGCAAATGAGATGAGAGGTTTGGGTAAATTTTTAAAATATATTTTTAAAATGTATGCTTAAGATAATCTCTAAATGTTTGGTATCTTTAAATTCTAGAGTTGTGCTAAATTAAGTCAAATGATAGGATTTTATTAAATAGCTATGCCATTTTCAGATAAAATAAGATTGAAATATGAATTACTTAACATGTAACTTCCTCTTACAGAGAAAATAAAGGTGTTTAGAAATACTAATAAATGGATGATGCCACACTGAAATAGTCTCTATTATTAAGGGAATGATCTCAGTATCCTAGGAAAGTAAGTTAAATGTGTAAAGGAAATTATAAGAATGGAATTATATTTTGTTAATGAAAAATAGTGAATTTCTCCTGAAGCTGGTTACTTCTGAATGGAAGAGAAAATGAGGGACACACTAATATGAGTATAGAAAGCTATGGAAGGCTTGTGGAAGAGGAACCCTGAGGAAAGAGTTTCATACGTGGTCAGAATTGGCTAAGTTTAGAATCAACTTGGGCAAAGTAAATGAATCTTAGAAGTAAGCAGGTACAAGACTAGATTTGGTTTTCTCGCTGTTAAGAGGAAAAAATTTTCTTAAAATGTTAATCCACCTTCAGTAACAGATTGTAAAACTTCTTATACCACTTAACTGATCTGTTCTGCCATTACCTTTGACGCATTTTCTTGTTAATGAATTAGTACTACGTTACAGTGATCTATATGTTTATCTGACCAAGTGTTCTGAAATCTTTTAACAAGCTTCCCAAATATCAATTTCTAATTAAAGTTCTTTTAATCTCCAGTTAAGTTTGGGATGCTACAGAGGGCCCCTGAAACATCCCAAAGAGAGATTTTAATCTAGTAAATTTCATTTGGCATGTTAAATAACACGGTATTGTCAAATGAATAATAAATCTTCTAAGGTTATATTGTATGAGAAAATATTATTAATATAGATATTGTAGAAATTATATGGACTCCCTAAAATTCTGGTATATCTGAAATGTTACCAGTGATAATTCTGGGTATAGTGACCAGGTTTCTTTATCGATTATAGTGTAACGGTGTTTAACCATGATTTTAAATGTTTTGTCATTTATAGACAGTTAATGGTTGTCTTCTGATGGTTTTGCAAAATGCTTGCTCTTCAAGGAGATTTACTGATTTCTAATAAATTTCAAACTATAGCAGTGAACTAAACTGGGTAAGAAATTTTAAATTTCCAATGAAAACTGTGATTAAAAGAATTAGTTACATGGGACTGAGTAAACTGGTGAATATGGTTATAATTTTTGATTTTGTTTAAAATACTACTGGCTTTTAACCTGTTTCCCAGACATAAAGAATCTCTTCTCTTTAAGCTAGCTATGATTCAAAGCAATCTGATAAATTATACCTATGTAATCAGACTTGGAACAGTTATATTTTCTCTCTATCTGATCCCTCAATAGACTAAAAACTCTTAGGTCCCCAGTGGCTCTATCAGACAAATGAGGAAGATCATCTCCTAAAAGATATAAGAATCTCAAGGTATTTTAAGGATTTTAAAGAGAAAAGAATTTACCTAAATCTGTAAGGCAGAAATCCATGACAAGCCCTTGACGGGGCTTTCCTGGCCTTAGCAAACCTTATTAACATTCTACACTGAGACTCCTAATTAAAAGTTCCAACACAGCCAATTTAAAAAAGCCTATATGATCAAATAATCAGACAACTTGTAAAGCAATTAATCTTGACATGGCTTTATTTGAGAAAAATGAGGGTAACTTTAGAGAGAAAAAAGATTATATTTTAGTGGATATTAAATTCTATCTTTGTTAATTGACTTCCGTATTTACTAACACACTTCCCAATCATTCCTTGCTGTTATGTCACATTGCTGTACAGTTTAACTGAATTATTAATAGGATACTCTAGCTTTGTTTCTGAAGCTCACTAATCTATCCTTGGGTAAAGTTCCAATGCTCCATGACCTGCAGGCAGGGGATTATACAAACTGGAACAGGCATGACTTAAAGAACTGTCTCCAACCTGAATGGAAGGACCCTTTATCAGGTACTCTTAAATAGACCATACAAACCAAAGTTGAAGGAAACGGACTTTCGGGTTCATTTCCTATCAGAAATAGCCCCTGCAATGCACTGGCCTATAGAGCACTGCTCACCTTAAAACAATGCCCAAATGGAGAAAAAGCTACCAGGCCAGGATGAGAAGAAGATGATATCTGAGGTAGACAGCTGACCCAAGACACCGTACCAGGCCTGCATAAAAATTACTGTGATAATTTCTCCTACCTTTGATTATGAACTACTCCAATTGTTAAGTTTATGGTAAATTACCTATGTCTAGTTCTTCTGTGTTACCTTTGTGAGTTTCCCTACTCCAAGGCTCTAACTAGATAGCCCTCAGAAACGTTATTCTAAAAAGAAATTATAGTTCTGTTTAGGCCTCTGTTGATCTTACAAGGTGGGAGACCTCACCTGACCAATTAATACCTGCTCTGAGAATGACCATAAATATGAACTTTCTCATAAGATCACTCAAACTCAATCAGAAACACAAGCAAAATTTTAACCCCAAAATACAACTTCCCGACTATTAAATTCTTAATCGTGACTTTATTAACGTTACTAGCTGTATTACTTATATCCTATCTATTTTATAAAATTGTCTGTTACATTTCCCAAAGTGTAACTAGGCCTACAAAATTGATGATGACTAAACATCTTGAAGAAATAGATAAAATTTATAACCCTGAATAAAGTAATTGTAATAGTGTGATTCTAGGTATGGGAATGAGCAATGAAGGGAAAACACTTCCTGGATCATAACAAACAAGTAAGACAGGTGATCCAGAGAATTTTTAGTATCAACAGGGCCTGATAAAAAACTAACACCTTGAATGGCAACTCAGAAGATTCTTCACCTGAACTAGGATTGAGCCATCCTAGCACCATGGGACAAAATTGGTCATGAAATGTCTCTCAAAACATTGGCAGAATTTAGGACCAAGGGGGAGCACTGTGAATGAAAATACTGCAACCATGTCAGTAAACAAAGAATGCTGAAACCAAGTCATCAGCGGCTGCTGCCACCCCCAACGAGTGCATGCCTGCAGCCCAGCCTCTCAGCCACTCACAGTGGTGCCCTCTGAGCGGACTCAGAGTAAGAAAGGACAGGATACTGGCCCTAGATAGCTAGGTACTTGCCAAAGGGATGAATTCAATGACACAAATGTTAGCTTCCTCCCATACATAGAAAAGCACTAAATACTTGATCTTGAGATATCTGGTTTTCTTTAGATAACAAGCAATATTTTATTGTTCCAACTACCTGGTCTTTCTTGTAAAACTTCTATATATCCTAGCTCCTCCCCTACCTCTTGGGAGCAGTCCCTCAGAGTGATCTGAGAGGTTGCCATAACGGCTCGAGTCCTCCAGCCAAATAAAACATAACTCTTATCATTTAGGCTGAACGTTTATTTCAATGAAGTCCCAGAATAGACACAACTCATCAATTCTGTAATGGAACACACTGGATCAGGAAACAAAAGCTTGTTTTAGTCTGGAAAAACTACGGTTTCCTCTATCTTCCTGTCATTATACAATCCCACCAGAACTCATTAATTTTGCTGTCTGCTCATCTGGCAACCAAACTCAGAGGAGTCAACTCAGCAGAGTGCTCTACTCGGGAGAACACCCCGCAGCAGCACTGCAGGCTACCTGACTTCCCGCACGCTCTGCTGACCCTTGGTGTCCTCCATGACAACCAGGAAAACAGAGCTGTTCCCAACAGCTGCGAAGTCCCACACGTTAAATAAATCATTTTATTTTATACGATATTTTACGTATATACCCATCTCTGAAAACAGATTTGCTAGAAGCCCAAATCTTCAGCATCAATCTGCAAAGGCAAATCCGGTCCACAAGGGAAAACAAGACTTAAGACGAAGCTAAGGCGTCCAAAGTACTCTCCACGACCTAAGGCCTCCAAAGTCCCCTGCAGGACCTTCAACCAAACTGCCTGCAGGCCTGCAGCTGCAGGCGGCAACATGTCTGCTTTTAAAGCAACCCCTTCCTGCCCTCGGGCACTACAATGTCCCTCTACGCCCTCCCTTCTCAGGGTAAGAGCAGCCGCTGCAGAACCTCACAGGGCAGCACTGACAGGACTGGACACAGAGGATCAGAGCTAAACTAAGCCTTCTGATTACACGAGCTTGTCACTCTGTCACTTTACAGACGAAGATATATATATAGAGAGGTGGGGTGATCTTGCTCAAAGTCACACAGCTAATAAGTGGCAAAGTCTATAACTCTGCTCCTCCCTCCGGCGTGACGCCCCAGCTGGGACGCCCACAGGGTTCTCTCGTGCCTGCCTGACCAGTCCTTTACTGGCACTCATAAAACACCACAGGGTCTGACCCTTGCCTACTTTTTCAGCATCTTTTCCCTGCAGTCTCGCAGGAACAAGGCGGTTCGGGCCATTGTATGACTTCTGGCTCCCAGAAGCCTCCGTGCTCAGGCTGGTCTTGCCTGTGCATCCAGCACCCTGCTCAGAGGCTCTTCCTCCCCTGCAGGAACACGTTCCCACTCTCCGCATGACACCCCCTCAGGGAAGCCCTCTTCTCACCCTCAGCTCAGCAGGTGTCCCAGGCCACATCCCGAGATGCCCCATTAGGACTGCGGGTGCCTAGGTTTGCTAGTCAGACCAGCAGCCTCAGAGCCAGGGATTATGCCCGGGTCACCCTGCAAACCTACTGCCCGCCTCACAGCCCCCAGCCAGCAGGTCACCTGGAAGTCGCAGCAAGTGCCCCACCCAATCCCGAAGTCTCTTCATTTGCCAGCACCGCTGATGACTGGTCTCCAAACTTTGGTCAGTTTTGCACAAAACAGCAGCTTCCACTGTGAAGCAGGGGGTTTTCTCTTCTGCTCCCCATCCTTACTGGAAACGTCTAGGGAAATGAAAAGGCCTTTTCTCAACACTTTTCTGATGACACCCACCCACCCACAATACTCACATGCTCAAGAGCTTTGGGTCTACCTGATTTTGTTTCCCTTACGCTAAGGGGCTCAAAACACTGCGGGATTCTTTCTCTTTTGAGGGTATTTTTACTCAGTTTATCGGCTTTAATCTGTTTTTGTCTCTCTCTTCAATATCCCTAGAAGTTGCCACTTCTTATTCCCTTCAGCAGCCTCCCTCCCAACATCTAGTCTAGGAAATCAGCTGTGATGAGGGGCCCGGGGGAAGTCACAGATGATGCAACTAAGGCACAGAGAGGTGACTTAATTTGCCCGAGAAGATCAGCTTCAAGCCCCAACACTGTGTGTCACGTCCCTCTGTTTAACTCTTATGCTAAGCAAGCGATCTATTTGTAGATTATGGTTATAAACAGATGAGGTATGAAAATACATACAAGGACACACATCAACTCTAAGATGTTCATTATCTCCACTATTTTGTTTCTATTTATTTTATTTCTCTTAAAAAAAAATTAAGAACCTCTGCAGTCAATATAGCAAAATGTTACTGGGCTTTAAATACAGAATATAGAGGTTTTAAGTGTGTCATTACTCATCCTTATTTGTATGTTCACAAGACAAACTGATTTGAAAGTCTCTCTCCCCTCCCCCTACTCACTACTGGCTCTCACCTGAGCTCCCAAACCACACATCTAACAGCCTTTCACTTTACCCACAGCTGTACTCATCAGTTATCCCCCAGAACTCCCTCTACAGCTTTCCCTCCTCAGAGCACAGCAGGACCATCACTTACCTCATTAATCCACCCAGAAACCTGTTCCTTCCTCCATCCTACCTTCACAGACAGCATTCATCCTTTCCTTTTTATCATCTAAACATGCCTTCAATCTGTTCGCTTTTACCCACTGACCATCCCACCGGTCAAGTGGAAGCCACCAACACTGCCCACCTGGACTCACGAGTCTCCCAAGTGGCCCCAAAGCCACTCTCCCCTACTTGAGACAAATGGGATTGTGTCACTCCCACGCTTTTAGGACTGATTTCAAACCCACTGTTCTTAGAAGAAAGTCAAGTTCTTCACCTGATGAAGGTCTTGCCCATCAAATTGTCAGCTCATGGAGGGGAGGACACGCCCTCTCCCCTAGGACCCGCCCTCTGGCAGAGCATCAGCTTGGGAGGACCTGCTGAGCTACACCAGCCTGTATTCTAACCCTGGTCTTGAGTTCTTAGCAAACTGCTTCACTTATCCATACAAATCCAAGGTAGATTAGAAAGATATTAGATGTTGTGCTAGACTATTGATTTGGGGATTTTGCACTAGCAACCTGCAAGTACATGTTCTAATGATTCTGTCTTCTTAAAACCACACCCAGATTTAAGTAGTATTTGTGGAATGTCTTCAGAGTAAATGGGACTGTAGTTTTACAGACTTTATGTTTTATACCATGAACAACCCGGACAGGGTCACAAATGGAACCGCCTCAGAAGTGACAGAAACAGGTGAGAGGCACAAAGCAACAGGTCACAAAGATGGTAAGAGCAAAGTTGTTTCTCCAACCCCCCAAAAAATTTTTGAAAGAACCGAAAACTCTGAATTTTGTAAGTAAAATACTATCATATAAAGAAATAAAATAATCCTCTTCATCAGGGTTTCAAGATCTGACTCCAGAATTTTTAGCATGCCATATTGAATCCAAGCACAGAAAAATCAGATGGACTAGTGGTGAGTAAGTTCCAGGAAAACTGCAGTAATTCCTCCACTTGTAAAAGGACATAAACTCACCTGTCGAAGATGAATGTAAACCGCATTCTGGAGAAATTCGGTAGCTCCCAGGCTCCGCTTCTGGATGGCAAGGACATGGACAGCTTCGAAGCATGCTTCTAACTCAGTCACCAGCATTCTTACACTGCAGGGGGAAACGGAGGCCCTCAGTCAAGAGCAGAGGTGTTCCTGTCGTGTCTCGCAGGCCGTGCCTCGGGGACTCAGTGCCCTGTAGCAGCCCGGCCCCAGGCGAGGACCCGCAGCATGGCCCACCCAAGCAGGAGGTACACTGTGCTTGAGAAAGCCCATCCCCGATGGGGGCAAGAGTGGCTGGTGGTTTTGAGTGAACATATAAATGCCCATAGAAATATGCCTGCATTCATTCAAGTGATACAAGCAACAGTAGCAGGCTATTTAACAAAATTTCAACTGTCAGTGGAAATTTACCATTCCTTTCCACTTGTCCCCTGCACTCTGAGACAGGCTTAGGCTCTCTCACACCTGCAGCTCTGATGCAATAGTTGTGAAGTCGTTTTACTTTGCTGCAAGTGTCCTCGCTCCCCGTGTGGCTGTGACTGTCGTCCCTTAACACAGTCAGATGTCTTCCTGAATCTCTCCCTGCGTTCCTTGCTCCTGCTCCTCAGATCCTAAGATAAAGGGCAAGTGAAGACACATGACCAGAAAAGGCACCGTGGACTTGAACGAAGTCCTCAGTGATCCCCTAGGTGAGTGCTGCCCACCCCTTACCTTCGATTCTCAAGGTTCTGCCCAGGGTGACATCCAGACAGGAAAGCGTCCTAGGCCAATTTAAAGCTGTGTGACTTGGGCCCTGGGACAGGTGCAGGAGCTGGTTCCAGAGCCGTGCCCCTCCCCACCTCTGCTCCCCTCTCTCCCAAGGACCCACTGCCAAGCCCCCAGGTTCCCTGATATTCTGTCCTTCTCTTCTAATCTAATCCAAGCCCTTTTCCTCTTCCTTTATTCCCTAATTATCACCAGCTGAAGTGGTTTTTCAGTCACATTATCTGAAAAAATTTCCGGCAGCTGAAAAAGGTCTCCAGAGGTCAATGCCCATATGCTGGTTCCTGAAGAGAGCCCCTGGTTATGGGGTCCCTCACCAACACCCACGGGGCATCAGACATGTTGCAGAGTCGACCACCCTCAACAAGAATTTGCTGTGACCCCAATGCCCACACAGCATCCCTGCTCTCATAAATGTATTTGGCCCACTTATCCGTTACTAAGAAGCAAAAGTAAAAAAATTGCTCATGTTTCTTACTAAAATTATTTATGTGGTGGAAAAAGAAATTGTAATAGAAAAGAATAAATTTGACTGCATGTTAGATCTGTTCATTTGGCTTTAAACCTTTGCTGTTTTCTAGGCTCAGACTTGGTAGCTCTGTACCTTTTGTAAAAGAAAGTTGCCTTTAGCCTGAAATATCCAGGAGAGCCTATTCTCCGGGCTCTGATCTTTCACGATGTTAACTCTTCTGCACTTATGTTGAGATGGCAAGTTGCAAAATAGAAAATCAACTTTGGTTTTTTTTGGAGGTTTAAGAGGGGCACCATGATTTGACCCACGTGGACAGCTGCAAGAACAAAGAATTCCAAGGAGAAACAATTCGTACCGCAAGAAGTTTGCAACAACCAACCACATTCCCGCCCCTTTTTAGTATAAAAGCGGACTGATTTCTGACTTGGGGGAGACGGTTCTCCAGCATGTCATTCAGCCATCTTCTGGGTCTGCCAGCTTTTCAAATAAAGTCACTATTCCTTGCTCCAACACCTCAATCTCCCGATTTATTGGCCTGTCATACAGCAAGCAGTACGAGTTTCGACTTGGTAACAAGATGACTGCATTGGAGGTAGTATGTCTCCACTCTTTCCTCGTTTCCAATATGTAACATGCACATCATTTATGATCTAGTTCAAATAATTCATCAAAGACAACCACAAAAAGAAACTACACTCACCTAGCTATCAACACTGAAGTCACAACCTATCAATTTTATATGCTGTTTAACAACACAACTAAAAAACCTAACATAGGGAATTGATTCCACAGAAATAAAATTATTTCTACTCCTTCAAAACCTTTTTTTCTTTTCTATTTTATTTTGTTTTGCATATTGAAAAGAAAATAAAAGACAAATCATTTTATTTCACGTATTTTGTTATAGCTACATAATTTAAATACTACAAAGATATTTAAATTGCAATAAAAAATTGTTCATATATTGTACAAAGATATATACACAATCAATGTGGATAAGGAAAGGAATGGACATTTACTAAAAATCCACTGCACATCCAGTTTTTTACAAGCATATCCTGGAATATAAGCTCTATGATCCAGGGGTCCCCCACCTGCATTCTCACTGCTGAGTCCCTTAGTAATCTTCTACCAAGGCACCAGCATAGAACCACGCGATCAGTATTTTAGGTATAAATGAGGAAATTAGCTCATTCAATTCTAAAACAAAAACCCTAAAATAAATACTGAACTTATTTACAGATAAAGAAAATTGGACACAAACAAGTACAGTTTCTTCCCCAAGTTCACAAAGCTAATAACTGGTAAAGGAAAGATTTGAACTCATCTGTCTGATTCTAAAAACTAAGGTGGAAATCCCTTTCGACTGGGGAGGGTCCAGCAGCACAGCCTATCACCCTATCTTTGTTCAGATCTAGCCTTAGACAGCCTGAGACAGCACCCCATTCCTATGGAACTTGAGGGCAAATGATAACAATAAGGATTTTATATCCAGTAGTTTCTTAGGTATCATTTATATAAACTGTCAGCAGGACAGCAGAAAAACTCTGGGAAATATGAGTGGGTCCAGGGCTTTTTGCTGATTAGAAACTCAGTCTTTCAGGACAGATTGACCTTCCCATGAGAGGCCACACGGACCTAAACTAAAGACAGCTGAGCAATGAAAACTAGCAAGACCCTGGAACTCAAGCAAGAAGGATCCCTGCCATCTCCCTCCCTGTTGCCTCTTCATCCACGTGGACACGAAGACAGAAGACCCGGGTTCTTGTCCAAGTTACACAATCATGGATTCTCACCCATAAAATGTTACGACTCTATGCTGTCCTAAGTCCTTTCCAACTCAAATATTTTGACACCAATATCTCAGCAGAATGTCTATGTCTCCACATCCTCTCTTCTATAAGAATAGTTCTATGGCCACAAAGCAGAAATCCAATTAAAAACACCATGCACTAAGCAAGGTGAAAGTCTGCGTAAGAGACTTTGCTCTCACGCTCAGTGAATGAAAACTCAGAAAAATTGGTCCTTCTCCCTCAGCAAGTGGGAGGTAGGCTGATTGTGTGTGTGGGTGGGTGTGCGTGTGTGTGTGTGTAAATCAAATACAATGACGTCTGGGATCTGTACAGATTTTTTTTAAGTTACTGTCATTTCATGAGGATGAGACACCCTTTAAAGTAATTTGAATCTAGTGTTCTGAGAGAGTCTCAGGATCTTTTGGTGGAGGAGGGGAAAGGAAAGGAGGAAAGAAGTAAATGAAGCAAAGGAGTAATAATACTGCAAGGGAAAGGCAAGACATTAATTTTGTTCCTACTTGCATCACAAACAAATTACGGACTGGCTTTGCCCCGATGTCCTGTCGAGCACTGAGTTGCAGATGAAGAGGTGACAGCCCATTTCTCACTGAGCTTGTGACTGTACGTGGCATCTTATAGAAACAAATCATTTATCCTGATCAAACACTCTAGCAGCAGGCCGTAATTCTCCTATTTTGAGAGATAAGAAAATAGGAGTTCAAAAAGGGTAGATAACTTGACAAAAGTCAGAGGACCAGTAAACAAGAGAGGATGAATTCAAACTCAGATATGAATGCAGAGTCTGCTCTTCCCACTCCCAGGACTGGAAAATCCTTAACACACAGGCTCCCCAGCTCCCCTGCAGTGTTCCTGGCACCAAGCATTTCCCATGGCGATGGACTCCAGTTCTCACAGACACAGAGCTCTGTGCAGCCAATGACCTTGATCAGACCTTGATCATCTACCTGCCACGCCCACCAGGCTTCACCATACAGGTAGGAAAGCTGGCTTTCAAGTGCATACAAAACCACCCTTGGTCTAACCTGGGCTCTTCTGGGGCTTCTCCAGCCTAAAGGCAGCCATGAAAGTGCTCACAGTTTGTACATGAGCCACACTACCTCTCTCCATCAGTCTCCACACCTATACTTCTTAGCTATGACCATTTTGATAATATTGGAAACAAATATTTAAAAACACAAAAGAAAGGATCCTGGAACAATTACTTAATACTTACAATTTTAAATGATTTGTTACAAAGTGAGTATTTACAAACCGAATCTGCCTTCCTAGGTGTCAGTTTAAACAGTTAAAAAATATAATAGCAAAAAATTCTCACTTACAAAATTAAGAAAAACATCAACAATAATCTGGAATAAACTCACAATTAATGCCCATGTTGTACATGGAGAAAACTACAGGACTGTACTGAGGGGTAAATAAGAGGTGTGAATGTAGAGACATCAACATATTGCATGGAGGAAAACAGTTTTGTAAATATGGAAGTTCTCCTAAAAATAATTCAAAACTTAATAAAAATCCCATGAATACTCTTATCTGACTTTTTTTTTAACTTGAACAAAATATTTTAGAATTCTTTAGGAATAATAAAGTCATATTAATAGCCAAGAAAGTTTGGGATGGAAGAAAAGAACAAAAAAAAATCGCACTGTCAGATAATAATTAATTTTTACAATATGTAAGATATGGTGCTGGAGTAAGGAAGTATGATTGACAGAAATATAGCATGAGCTCAAAAAGAGACTCTAGTGTACATAAGTATTTTGTGCATGTGGGATTTCAAATCAAAGAGCAAATTGTGAATTCAATAATTGTCCTGGGACAATCAGAGAATCACCTGGAAAGAACAAATTCTATTCCTGTCATAATGACCACAAAAAAAATTACAGATAGTGGTTTAAATATTAAAATACTAATAACAGCAATTACAACTCTTTGCTCACATTAATTCAACTTCTCCTCACTATAACAAGTACTATTATCATCTCCATCTTAGACATTAAATAAACCTACATAAGAGATTTATACCATTAAAAGAAAGTATTTCTAAGAATAATAACAAAGATAAAACACAAAAGGAAGACATTTACTATCTTAAGAATATTTTGAGCCACAACAAAAATAAACCTACTGAACAAAATGAAACGAAAGAAATGACAAGGAAAAACTCTGTGATAGATGTTGATGAAGACAAGGGATTAATGTTCATAACATACAAAGAGCTGTCACAAAGCAAAAAGAAGCTTCCTCACTTAAATTTGTGCAAAGGACAAAATGGATCATTCACTTTTCAAAAGTCAGATGGCTAATCAGTGAAAAATGCTCAATACCTCACTGGTCATCAAATGCAAACTAAAACAATGAAAAAGCACTTTTGCTCATCTTATTGGTAAATATTTTTAAAAGATATTGTAGCTAGTGTCCATCTGTGGGAGAAAAAACTGTGAGCGACCTTTTTGGAGGATGACATGTCAATGGATATGTAAACTCTGAAAACGTGTGTACACACTGATTCAACCCCACTTCTAGGAATCGTTTCGTTTAGAAAAAAAATCAGTTCAAATAGATGTAGTGGTTACACTGGTGGGAAGAAAAGCTGAAGTGAAATCATATCCAGCAATAGAGAATTGGTTACATAAGTAATTCTACATTTTTCATTCCACACTGGAGAAGGAATTTCTAGTCACTTGAAAGTAGCCTGTGATGAACATAAATGTCACATCCAGGGACTAAATTTCCAGAAGACTTAACTAAAGGCATGCTCATACAAGATCACAGGAATGTCTGTTAAAGAAAGATGCCAGTCAAACATCCTTTCTGACAGTGGAAAATGGAGAAAACTTAAGTGTCCACCATCAAGACAATGATGCGGTAAATCACGGCGAGTTGTGGGCACTGAGGGGGCCGGCGTTTCCCCGGTGGCCCAGGGCCTTGTCCACAGCACTCTCCCACCAATGGTGTCCTTGCACAAGAGACCACACCTGCACATCAGGAGACCCCTCCAGTCTATCTGAAAGGACCGGGTGAGTCTGGAGTGGGAGGACGTCTATGATATACCCCTGAGTGAATAAAGCGAGCTGCAGAAAACATATAGTATGTCCTTATTTTTCAAAAAAGCATATATACACACATATACATAGATTTCTCATATGTATGTATGTATCTATGTATGGGTATATATATATGTCATAAGCATAAAGGTCATGAAATATATACACCATATTGGCAACAGCTTTTACACTCAGGAAATAAGGGGAAGGGAGGTAGGGCTCTTTTGGTACCACCACAGTTCTCTTTTCAGTATTTCAGTTAAGTACACTTGGAATTTAAAAGTTTATTTAAGTCCGAAGTAAAATGGACAATGCCTCCACAAGACATAATGCTATACTGGTCATTAAAAATCATGCCAGGGGAGATAGAATATTGTAGAAAAACATGTAATAAGCCGAATGGAAAATGGAGGTCTCCACACAGTAAACAGGCACAGAGTGCTCACTGGTTTTTATGACAGAGCTGATACACACTGATGAAAAGAACAGAAAGTAGATGTTAAAGTGTTCATTATTATTTCTGAGTAGTGGGACCTAGATAGCCTCTTTTGTCCCTTTTTTCAGACTTATTATATTAAATATACATTATTTTTCATCTGTAAAAACCAGTTTTAGATGTGTAGTAACACACATTGGAGAATAATACACGAGTACTTACAGAAACAAATAACGAGGAGACACCGCAGCAGCGCCACACAATGTAGAACGGGCGATCCTGATTAACACCGCGCAGTTACATAAGGACCCACAAAGTGAGAGCACCTGCTGTAACAGGGCGCGGCCCCCTTCTATTTGTCACTTGTGTCTTCAGGGCTGAGGTAGTTCTGAGCAAGGCCAGTGTCAGTGTTGGTGTCTGGATGGATGCCACTGGATGTGAGGGCACCTGCAAGCCGAGAGGAATAACAGAAATCATCCTCTGCCTTTTCTGCCTTGTTTCTGTGTTACTTTAAAAGAGAGGCATAAATAAGATAAACTGTTTATCTTCCCTACTGAAATTTCTGTAATGAAACCGTTTTCAAAGTGTTCACAACTTATATTCTGCCTATAACAGACTTTTCATCAAAGCTTCATATTTATTAAATGTTAATTAACTCAGTTAATTAACTCCCTGTTGAAACCTTCTACTATAGAACATGAAATGCACTATGTGAAAGGACCACGCCTGCAGTGACTAGCTTGGCTGTCTTGACGGCAGTGCAGTCCGCTCCCAACATCCCGTGGCTCTGAGCTCCTGATGCTGCTAAGAGAGCACGCTGCCGCCTCAGATGGAGAGAAAGTGTGAAAGCATTTCCTGAAATCTACAGCACTGACAAAACATAACTGACAAATCCCAGGCTCCTTTGAAGCTGTCATTTTCGGTTTCTGGCCAACCCCCGTCAATGAGCAGAACCACCCCATTCCCGAGCAATGGCACTCACTTGGTAAGAAGTTCTGGAGAAATTTCCAGGTATAGAATGTAACCAACTATACATAGAACTCTGACAAAAGAAACAATGCAATACCCTGATTTTGGAAGACACTCAAAATATTCTCCTAAGCCTTTGTAGCTGGAAAGGTTGGGCTTCTCCTGAGCCACTTATTTATTTCACAGCCAGTGAGCATCTCCCACAAACCCTGTTACCCTGTGTCTGCTGGGAGCATCAGGTACACTCATGCTGTCGATCTTATAAGTCACAGGGCAGAGGCGTGTGTCTCATGGCTGCAACCATCACACAGGCTCGCCTCCTAGCCTCACAGTTTGAACTTGGCCCAATTTTCTAACCTGTTTATTTGGTATCTGTTCTTCTGTAAGCTGCCTGAAATGCTTTTTGGAACAAGTCAGAAGAATGAGTGGGTAGATAAATGGACAGACGAACAGGTGAGAGATGGGCAGACCGAAAGAGAGACTCCAGGAAAAGGGGAACAAATAAAATTTCCTGTGCAAAACCCTCTTCTAGTCAGGGAAGAAAACCACCACGGAGAAGAGTGAAGAGGCAGGTAGCTTAGGACTGTTTCCTGGATTCCATGAAAAGTCACACCAAGAGATGAGAGGGTAGAACTATAAATAATAAAAGAAATAAAGCACACATGCTTGAAAAATATATCTACAATATGTACTTTCTAAAGAATAGATTCAAATCAGCAGGGCCCAATACCACAATCCTTGGGTATTTACAGAAATGAGAATCCCATCTCCAAACCACAAGGCATCCCTTTGGAGCACTGAGAGTCTACACGGGGCGGTCATAAAGCCATCACCGCAAAATCTATGCTATCCTGCACTTACGAGGAACAAGCAGTTGTGCACGCGTGACAGTTACAACCCACAGCACCTCTAAGGGGGAGGGAAGCCTAGCGAGCCCCATCTCTGCAGGACAGAAAACCAGTCCTGGAGAGCCTAAGCCGACCTACCAGTTCTCCATCTCACAGGACTGGTCACTCCAGAGCAGGACTCGATCTCAGACCCATGTTTGTAACCACAGTACTACCGTGCTTTATGTGCTTTTTGTGTGTATAATACATTTGTTTCTGGCATGAAAGGATATTTAATAAATTTTCGGTTGTCTTGTCTATCTCATTAGCTCACAATCAATCTTTATACTGTTGAATTGTACTCTTTTCCTCTGGAGAACGGAACGGAAAGAGGGGGGGTCAGAATGAGGTGGAGCTCCATTCTTTATCTGGTATCTCATCTCATCCAAGTCCCCAACCAGGGAGAAGGAGACAATGTTCTCTTCATCTTTTAAAGAGAGGGGTCCACTGATGATGACTTACTCAACCCAAAAACCAAGGCTGGGGGAAGGGCACATGTAGCAACCAGAGCAGTATCAGATGTAGGAAAGTGAAAAGAGCTCACGGGAGGGCTCAGGGGGTCAGCCTGATTTAATTTCAATTGATAAAAAATACCACACTGTAAAAATACTAGCATGCAATGGATTTGCTCTTTCTTGACATCTAGCAAGTTTCCACAGCCCACATGTAACATTATCGTGAACCAGTGAAAGGAAGAGTCTACAGACAGGGAAAATCAATGTCACAGGCAGGTTGAAAACCAGGCTGGAGTTTAGGAAGAGAAAGGGCATAGTTAAGAATTGGGGAAAGGCTGGAGGAAAAAATCATCACAAGGACTCTCAAGCATCATCCTTCAATCATATAATCATTCATTCAAGAGAGAGTTACTGAGCTCCTATTTTATGCAAGATTGTACACAATGCAAAGCAAGAGCGCAGCGACCATGTCGGCAGCAAGGGGCGGGGCTAAACTACACTTCTGATCCCGGTACCTTGCACACTTGTCCTCAGTATAAAGGCAAAGAAAAAAGTAAAATAATATTCTGTAAACTCAAAGCATTGCTGAAAAAAAATTAAAGAAGGCCTAAATACCTGGACAGACATGCCACGTACATTCCTGGATCAGAAGACAGTGCTCTTGGAATGGCAGTGCTCCCCAGAGTGATCCGTATATTCTACGTGGTCTCGATCACAATCCCAGTGGGCTCCTCTGCAAAAACTGATTAGCTGCTGTTATAATTCATATGGGAATTCGAGGGTCTCAGTAACCAAAACGATCTTGAAAAAGAAGAACAACATGAGAGGACTTGTAATTCTCAATTTGAAACTTTACAACTGTATCTCTAGGTGAGATTAGAGGCCATTTTTAAGTTATTACTGTGTTTATCCTTATTTTCTAAATTCTCTAGAATGAATATAATTGTTATAATAAGGAAAATAAAAAGTAAGGTATCTTTTAAAACATGCACACCGATTCATTCATTGGAAATAATGTATTTTAACTATAAAGAGGTAAACAAATATCTAGTGAAAAAGGACTACTTAAAAACAAGAGTGCATTTACATTTTTAAGAAATTGAAAACTGAAAAGCACAAACACATCAAGTTTCTAGGGAGACAAATACAACATATTAACACTTATTTTCAAAAATTCTAATTGAACAATGAAAATTCAAGAAAGGGAAAATCGCGATTGACAGCCAAATGCAAACACATGGAGAGCAAAGGCCTAGAAATCACAGTTCCTTTAACTCTGCTACTACCTCAGTAGGGGAGGAAATTCCTCACTGAGGAGACAGTGGAATCCCATGCATAAGACAGGATACACAGTACAAACTGCACTAGAATCGGGGGTGATTTTCTTAGAAGAATTCTAAAGTTAGAACATTGCTGAAAAACTATAAATACACTGACAGACAGATTAAAACACATAGTCATATATATTATATAGAAACATATGAAGTCTGCTCCCATGTTACATAGAAATACAAACATATTTGTTCATTTATGGGCACTGATTACTTTTTCCCAGGTAGAATATTTCAACTAAAACAAATAATCAATAATACACCCCTCTTGTCAAATCTAGTTGATAAGTTACTCTGCTATGTAATCATAATGTGCCTAAGATAGATCTAAAATAAGTGAAAAAGATCTTTGTATGGTTTCTTGAACTCTTCTCAACATTCCAATCTTAATTTTAAAATAGATCTGAGCAGTATTTCTATATTATCTTTTCCCTCGTGAAATGACCAATACAGTCTGTTGTCAAAATTCTGTCCATACAATGATTCACGAGCACCATATCCTCACAAAACTGCTGGACAGCAAGTCACTATCCAGACACTGTGACCAAACAAATGAAACACAAGGAAGACAGTGACCCTATTCTGGAGGGCTTACCGACTGTGTCAACACCGGGGTTTTTATTTGATTGGTTTGATTGGGTAGCAAAATAAAATCAATCAATTATTTTCTTCTCTGAGCATTCTGTAAGTCATGACTCTTTTCAGTGTCATGAGCAGGAAAGAGTTAAGCATGACTTGATTAGGTCAAATAGCAACAATGATCACCGGAGAGTGAGTAATAAAGAAGTTAACTGATAGCAATGCTTCTGCCTACATGAGACCTAAAATAAACCTACACTGATATCCGAAAGGAAAATGAGGAGATGAGGTTCCCAATGAGAAAACAAACAAACAAGAAACCGAAAAAGGAATGACTTTTTCATTAACGATTCCAGGCAGTAGTGGAGCATGGTGGTGAGGAGCATAGATGCTGGGGACAATCATGATGCTCTGAACTCCCACAGCACTGGGTAGCTTTGACACTCATAAGTCAGTGAAATTTTCTGCATCTCAGCCTCCTATCCATAGACTGGGGACAACAACAGCACCCGTCTTCTAGGACGGTCCTAAGAATTAAGATATTTTATATGTAAATTTTAAATCAAATACCTCAGATTTTAAATATTGCCCCAAAAGAACAAGGAAAAAAGAAAACAGAGATAAATTTGAGTTCATCAAATTTAAAACTTCGCTTCAAAAGACACCATCCAGAAAGTGAAAAAACAACACTCAGGAGAAAATATTTTCAAATAATTTATCTGATTAGGAATTTGTATCTCCAAATAAAACAGAGCTCCTACAATTCAACAAAAAAGACAACTAAATTAAAAAATGAATAAAGGATCCGAAACGGTATTTTTCAAGGAAAATATACAAATGGCCAATAAGCACAATGAAACGATGTTCAAAATCATTAGCTGTAAGGGAAATCATGTCAAAACCGCTAGGAGAAACCGCTTCACACTCACTACAAGGTTATATTTAAAAAAAGAATAACAAGAACTAATGAGGACACACAGGAATCAGAGATAGCAGCCCTTGCTGGTGAGATGTAACACAGCGTGGCTACTTTGGAAAACAGCCTGGCAGGACCTCAGAGAGTTGAACAGTTGGTTTCTGAATGACCCAGCAATTCTGCTCTGTGGGCACACACGTAAGAGAACTGAAAACAAATGTCCACATAAAAACTCCTACAGGAATGATCAAGGTGCCATTATTCATCACAGCCAAAAAGAAGAAACAACCAAAATGCCTATCACCTGATGAATGGGTAAACAGAGGGGCCCAGCCATACAGTGGAATATTATTCAGCAATAGCAAAGCATGGAGTACTGACCCAGGCAACAACGTGGACAAACATTGAAAACGTTACTCAGTGTGAAAGAAGTCAGTCACAATAGACGGTTCCATTTACATGAATTGACTCGATTTAAATGAAATGTCCAGCACAGGCAAATCCACAGAGAGAGAAGAGTGGCTCCCTGGGGGTGGGGGTGGATGGGGAAGATGGGAATGAGTGCTTATACATACAGGGTTTCCTGTTAGGAGGATGAAAATATTCTAAGATTGACTGGGATGCACATTTCTTGGCATAGAGTAAAAACCGGTGTAAATTTTAATGGGTGAATTGTATTAAAACTGTTAAGAACAAAAGCACCTCGGGCCAGTACCTTCCCATAGTAGATGCAAATTGCTAACTTTTATTACAGGAAGAAGAAACTGCCCTCAGCATGAAAGCAGGAGATCAGCAAATGTGAGTTAACCGAAATTGGACAAGAGCAGTTCACTTGAAACAGTTGCTGAGTGTATACGAAATATTCAGAATGAAGAAAATCAGTTTGACATCAAGATGAAGCATTCTGCTTCAAATGCAGATCAAGGATTCGGCAAGCCCACCTGCTAGAAATAACCAGAGAAGAAACCTGGTTCTTAAAACAAGCACCACATCCAACAAGGAAATGGTGGTGAGGAAAGCAGTCAGCCAAAAAACTGGAACAGTTTGCTACAAATAATTTCTCCACTGAAATTTCAAAAATAAAATGAAAGTGATGCAATGCTGTGCTGCCCTCACGTGAATGGGCTTCCTCCGGTGCTCGACAGTTCTGTAACCCCGAATGAGAGACTCAGGAGAATCAGCATGGCTCCTGGGAGTCCCCAGGTGACTGCCCACCAGCACGCTGACCACCATCACATCTGCCAGGGTTGAATTGCAGAGAAGAGACCAACTTCTAAAAGGCACAGGAAATGTTGGCAAGGGAAAAAATGGCTGCAGTCAGTCCTGGGACAGAGGCCCTGACAGCAGAGGCCAGAAGGCTGCAGGTGAACTGGAGTGTCCCTGGGGAAGGAAGGGACCAAAAGGGAGCAGATCTCAATTCTCTTCTCTCTCTACCTTGGGTAGGAGAGATAAAGCCTGCATCATTCTCACCTGGAACTGTGGGTTATGGCTGGCAGAAGTCGTACCGACACGGAATGATTATTCAAGACTCTGTGGGAAAAGTCCAGAAAAAGAGAAGATGTAGGGAGCCAACTCCACGAGCCTCTCAAATGCTCCTAAATTTACTGTGTATAACGAAAGGAAAAAGTCATTAACAGTTGTGTGATAGTAAGTAGGAACTTGAGGAAAAACGGGAGGAGACAGAGATTGTAGAATCCACGAGTACAAAGGCTTAGTGTATCTTTAGGGAAGTCATGGGGTGAGGGGAATAAGATAAATTCTTTAGATATGTGAATTACAAAGCAGACCACGAGACCAGCCAGGTCCTTGTTTTGGGGATAATAGACTATCTAAAAGCACACAAGCCCACCTTTTATAGCTGAGGGCCTGGGTCCTTGCTTTGAAATGAGCAGAGTGCTATCTAAAGCATCAACTATGCAAGCAAAGCATTGTCTCTGCTTTTAAAGGCAAGGAGACAAGTGTGAGGATGCACATGCTCCTGCTTGCAAAGCAGTTACTAAGCACACATTTTTCTTCTGAACATTGACAGGCCGCTGGGGTCTGTTACAATTTGTTAACCTAATCTTGGGCTCCCACATGTAACCATTATGGAACCATTATGGAGGACACCCTAGGATAACAAATCCTAGCTCTGGGTCTTTTCCTGTCAGCTTCAGTCACTCTAGCAGGATCTAGACACATCCCTGAATAACGATCCCACAGAACCACCCAGACTCTTAACTCCTGGCGCTTGAAACTTAATTTTAGCTCTACACAACTTAACAAAGAAAAGTTTCAGAAATAGAAGATATTACATTCTTTTATATCTCATCCTATGAACTAATTTTTCTGATTGCTCTAAGCTGCTTCTAATTGGCAAAGTACCTAATTCTGCAGGTGAATTCAGTACTTTCCATTGGGCATAACTTGCCAGTTTGGGCTCGCTGAATTCTATTGGTCAAATACTGATACACTTAATTGATTTCATTGTTCATCAGTTTCAGCCGGGAGGAGAGGGAGTGTCACTCTGTTCCTCAGCCCACCCTCAACTCTTTTCTCATCAGCAACTCAGGCCTCCTGAAATTAAAAGAAAGAATTTGTTTCCCTTCTACGCTTTCCACAAACCCAACAGGAAATATCAGCCTGGAGAAAGAATTCAACAAAAATGTTAAAACAAAAATCTATAAAACCTGAAGCAACTCCATCTCCGAATCATGATACACAATGAAATGAAAGTAAGTGTGTCAAGCACAAAACATGCGTGAGCCTGACCACCTGATTTCTATTCTTCAAAGGAAGGAAGGTTTTCATATTTTTTATTATCACTCTTTCTCATTGCTTCTGATTAAGCCAAAAATTAGTTTATGAAATAATTAAGCACTGCAATAACAGATTTTTGTTGTATCAATTATAGAAGGCATTCAGAGGGGATAGGAAAACCCACCTTTGTAAAAAATGTAAAATTTATTCCCCTGTTAAGAACACGTATACAAAATGCAACAGAGAATTCAAATTCTTGTGGAGAGGAGCAAAAGCCACAGAATCAAAGCAAAGTCATTACTATGAGTCAATTCAAAATTCACCAGACAAGCATGCTCAAAGCATTCAAAGAATTTTAAAGGCACACTGCAAACCATTCACTTAATGATCTGCAGGCTAGAGGAAGAATTTCCCTCTTTAACAGACAACAGTAATCAAAAGGGTGCCCCTCCAAACAAAGACGAAAGATCAATCAGGTTTTTAACAGTTCTGATAAATCAGCATGTTCTAAAGAACAAAATTCAGAAATTTTAAACATTCATTCAAACCACAATGAAACAAGCACTTAAAAAAAAAGAAAAAAACCCCAAAGAAACTAAGCACATTGATCATGCACTTGGATCAATGAGAACGTCTTTTACCCTTCGAAGAAAGAACAGGCTATAGCCTTTTACTTGAAAATTAACACTACTTTAAAGATAACTCCTAAAACGGATTTCATCATTCATGTTGCCTTGAAAACTCTGAGGCAGTTGTATCTTATCAGAAAAGCAATTCTGAGTCATAGTATGTTACAATTCAGCGCCAGTTTGTTTTAGAATAAAAGAAAAAAGAAAGCTACTGTTCCTCAAATCCTGCACAAAGTGTGAAGGGCCACCCTGCCTCTTTCCCCTCCTGTTTTCAAACCTGATGCTCCCCAACCCTTCTGAAACAAGTGTGAGAACCTCATATTCCCACCAATATATCAAATGACTAAAGAATATTAATTTACTTGTGTAAATATATGCCTACATCTTGAACTGGAGGAGGAAGGTATCAGAGGGCTACATGGAACTTATTTCTACCTTCCTGAAATCACACACAAACACGTTCACACAGACACAAACACATACACACTGAATTACTGAGCACTTCACAAACTTAGGAATTCCAACTTCTAGAAAATAACTTTGCAGTTAATTTAAAATACAAAACTGTCAAGTTTGAAAGACTTGATCATCTGCTAAATCATCCAAATATCAATGAGACCCAATTTGCCTTCTCTGTAGAATGTAATTTCCCATGATGTCAAAACAGATCATAAGAAGTGCTGTATCCAAGACTCGTGTTTATCACTAGCTATGATCGTTTTTAAACAAGTAAACAGATTGAGAAAGGTAAGTCCCAACATTTATTCTTATTGAAATAGCATATGTATTCAATTGTCTATACAGAAAATAGGTCCCATGATGGTGTTTAAGAGCTATTTTGTGTATTGCAATATTTATTTTTAAGTGCAGACAAGGAGGGTGGGTATTACTCAGTTGTAGAGCACCTGCTTAGCATGCACAATGTGCTGGCTTCAATCCCCAGTAATTCCCCCCCCCAAAAAAGTGCTTATTTAAAAATAAGAAAAAAGTTATAAAAAATGCAGACTAAAAACCACTGCAATGTAGAACCCAGAACTATAATAAAAAACATGTGTTTCTATCAAATACTGACTATATGTCAAACACAGGGACAACCACAAATCACCCCTGACAACCATCACGTGTGGTTCTCAGCAACCCTTCTAAGTAGACATGGATGAGAAGCCCAGCACTGGGGATGAGGAGACGGAGCTCGGAGGAGCCGGGGACGCTGACCGTCCTGCTCCCCGTGACAACACGTCAGCCCAGGACAAGTGCTGACAGAGCTGCAGCGAGGGGACATGCAGCTGCGTGGAAACTTCAGGAGCTGGGAGACCTAGAAAACACGAAAAATTGTTCAGTGAAAAACCAGCTCAAATATATTACACTGTGCCACATTCTTTAAAAAGGGAACATGACTGAGACCTTTTTGATGCCTCCGTGTCCTTTATGCCATCATCAGTTATTTGCCCTCTCAGCGTTACCAGTGATGGCCTGGACCCCTTATGAAGTGCACTCAGATGGCAGAGCTTTTAAAGCTGTTTTATGAAGTTTGTAAGACTCTGTCTATGCCTCACACAGGCGGTCATCCATCACTTCTCACCGGTGTGGACGTACCACCTGAAATCACTCCTTTCTGCTTTTTAAAATCCCTTTATCTAATCCAGACTTTTCAACAGCAAAGAATCAGTTCAACCACAGACAGTGAACAGCTTTTCACCAAATGGACTCGAACAGCCCATTGGACTTCCTGGAAGCCCTTTTCTTCTATTAAACCCACTTCTGGGTACTTCATTATTTTCTGATTGGTGGAATTGGCCGCTGACTGGCCTACTCACAGAGCTCCCAGCGTCACATCCAGGGATGGGATAGGACCCTGCTCTTGGGAGAAATCAGTGAGGAAGGCGGACATCCTCCAGTCAGGACTGCACGTGTAGAAGTGCCACAACATGCTCAGAAATTATACTGTCAGCACCCCTGGGCTCCCATGGACTGGTTTCACATTAACCAAACACACGAGACACTGATGCAAGAAAACCAGAAATTTAACTTATTAATGTAACAGAATATGTGAAACTATGAACCAGACTGAAATATCAGAGTTCAACCATGAGTACAGTTTCTCCTCCACGGCCTAACCACGGGCAGGCAGTAACATGGCAAACATGGACAGAAGCAGAGCAGTAAGGATTTCTAGATTAACTCAATGGACTAAATTTCTGTTATACCAACAGATCTACTGCCTGGAAAACAACGCTAATCATGGTGCACTCTTCATGGACAGTGGCCGAGACACGACTGTGAGCAACTGTGTGAATCTCCTTTCTCTGTCCTTTCTGGGCTTACTGATGCACAGATGTACAGAGATCCAGGGATGCAGATACCTCTAAACACCCAAAGCCCATCCCTGGGAGCCTCAAAACCAGACAGCCAGAGTTTAAATACCAGCTCTGCCACTTACTAGCTCTGTGACCTTGGCCAACTTACCCTCTGTGTGCCTCAGTTTCCACACTGTAAACCTGGGATAAAAATCAAACATTCCTTACTCCATTGTTGAGAAGATTGAAGGATTCATTTCTGTAAAACTCTCAGAAAAGAATGTAGCACATTATTGGTGCTCAACAAATGTCAACTTAATATTAAAGTGATTTACAAGTCTCCTTTCTAATCATCTTCTGTGTTTCCTGGCTAGACTAAGTCCCAAAGAAAATCCTTATTTCTCCTTTTATAAACTCTTGGGGAGCACCCTTCTGTTCCATACCACCACCTGTTTAAACTGAGGGAGGGGACACCTCCTCCCCACTCCTCTTGGCCACGGAGAGTGCTTCTCCACACCACAGACCCATGGCTCACAGCTAGCCCTCGTCACACTAACAGGGTGAGGTGTGAGTCCGGAGAGACAAGCAGGGTATGTGAAACCGTTCCTTTCCTTCCAGTGCTGGCCACACTTGGGAAGCACACGGGATGCTCAGCTCCATGGCAGGACAGCCCTGTGCATGATGGGGCAGGTCCTCTCAAGGGAAGGCTCGCTGTGGCCCAGAGTTACCTGGGACAGGGTGAGTCTCTACTTCTGGGACACAGTATAATGACACGCATTTTCCCACAGCCCTGAAGTTCATGGAGTACGTGGCTTCATCAGTAAAAAAGAAGACATATATCGCCTGCTTACTCTTTTCTGTCATCTCTCAGTTGGCTGCTGGAGACAACATGTGTATAAGTATTGGATCCCCTTAAGCCCCAACATATTTGAAGTAACAAAAAATTCTGTGGCTTAACGTTGGTTCAGGGCGACTGTGTAACAGTTCTGACTTTGCTGATGCTAAATTATGGGTATAGGAACTATGGAACCTCCTCAAATATCTTTCATCATAAAACCAGCTTTCCTTATTTTCCTGTTTCTTAGTAATTGCCAAAGACTATCAAATGATGGCTTCTCACAAAACAGTAGCTAAAGTTTACGAGCCCTCTTGACATACCCACTGTGGTAAACAGTTTACATAATTACTAATTCTCACAATTCTACAAAGCAGATATGAGCATCCCCATCTCACAGACGAGGGAAATCTCAGAACGAACTGACTTAGGCTCACGTGGCTCAGTGGCAGCGCGTGCACGCAAAGCCAAGTCAAAAAACTACACCCCTTCATATATGTACCAAATCTCCTACCACCAATTAACACACAGCGGCGGGGTCAATACTCAGGGAACCCAGTACACTTTTCAGCTTTAAGGTGCTCCAGAGGCCACTTCTAGCTGTTTTATAAATTCCCGGCTCACTGGTTTCTAGCACTGGAAGAAAAGTCCGAATTTGCCATTGTTTGCACAGCAAGTCTTAGATGTTCACAGCGAGATGACAGAATAAAACTAAGATATAAGGAGAATAATTTTTCCAGGTAGACAGACATAATGGAGACTGTGCTATTCTGAAGCATTAAGCAAAGAAATCAAAATAAAATAACGTTGTTTAAGCTTTCTTTAACAAACAGGAAAATTAAGAAGGTAAGAAGGTGCAACAGAGCCACCTATGGCTAAAAAGACCTTCCAGGTTACCGGGAAACATGCAACACAAAATTGCCTGTAGGATCAGAAACGAGAATCAGATAACTAAAAGCTTCTGTAGCACATACTGCACTTTGTTTTGGGGTAAGGGAAGGGTATTCAGTATTTAATCTGATATTGCTAATACTCCTGAATATAAACAAAATACATAGGCTTATGGAAACTCATCTTAGAGGAGGAAAGAAACCAGTCCAGCCTCTTCAGTTTACAGAAGGGGAGACTGAGACCTGGGATCTGTCCTCCTGGCAATCGGCAGCAAAGCTCTCCT
Organism: Camelus dromedarius; assembly: GCF_036321535.1. Lineage (NCBI taxonomy): Eukaryota > Metazoa > Chordata > Mammalia > Artiodactyla > Camelidae > Camelus > Camelus dromedarius. Next base: position 32,731,919 of record NC_087458.1, on the reverse strand, counting down.
AGGCCTCATGTCTTGCACTGTAGCAAAAACCAACAGATCTTTACTAGGCCTATAATCATAAAATAACGTCTGCATTTTTCCAACAGTAGGCAATCTAAGTATCTTGCAAAATACTTCTCAAAGAGCCAGGAAATTGTAAAAGTTTGTTGAAATACAAAAACATTTATTTACATATTAAAACAGCATGAGATTTATTCTATTAAAAAAGTTACATGTCAAATCAATGTTTTGATATTTTAAACCTGTTAAAAGTGCAGAAAAAAAATCAAAATTTTCTTTAATCACAAAAGACAGAAGATTATTCCCTGAAAATGATAAATGTGGATTTTTCTAAACTTAATGGATCTGGTCAGAATCCACGAATTTAATTGTCTGAGTGGATGTTACACGGCAACATGAATTCTGAGTTGTAACAATACACATACTGTGTAAATAATCTTCAAGGTCGTCTGCTTAAGGCAATTTAACTAGTCCCTGTCTCAATAGAATGATAAAGATTTCATTAAAACTTCATAGTGCACTAAAAAAAATAAATGAATCCTTGTTACTTTAAGCCATATTCATATATATCATATATATACATATTGAATATGCATCAGAAATAAGCCACCCCCTTTAGTATTCAGAGTTGATCCTTCTAAAATACCTGTCATTGTGACAGCACATTTTTATTAAGCACCCCTTGGGTGCTTTGTGTACAAGGCGTCTAACTCTCACAGTTAGACAAGGAAAACGATATTACTCAAATTTCACAAATGAGGAAATGTACTTAAGCCATAAAAACAACTTACCTATTCATCATCAGGAAAGAAAGAGTAATGATTTTACTTACAATATTCACTGACAATCTTTTCTTCCATACTAAGACTACATAAAACCAATTCAGTCTTTCTAAGTATTTCTGTCAATAAGGGCCACTAGAGAAAAGCAAGTAACATCACTAGCAATGATTGGACTTTCAAAGCCCACTTCTCTTTTGCACTATAATTATTTTTAATGTTTTGTTTTTAGTGCTCACAGAGCACTAAAATTAAAAAAAAATTAACTTTTAAGTCATTACCTGAGAATAAAACTTTTGTAAAAATGTACAATTTTAATTTATGCCACTCTGTCTCACATTCTCACTGGTGTCTCTCCTTTGAAGTCCTCATCAGGCTGAGATCACTAAAATTGGCCATTTATGGAGTCACAGGAGTTCGGGAAAACACTCAACGGGAGGCTGATTACAGGAGCAATTAAAAATGCATCCTGTGCAGCCAGGGTTCCAGCACTGAACTAGCCACTGCCAGCTGTGTGTAATTTGGGACAAGCTGCTCTATCTCTCAATCCCTCAGCTGCAAAAAATGAGACACTGATACCTACCCTCAAACATCTGCTATGAAGTAAAACATGAGGAAAGCATTTTAGCCTTAGGCAGGTGTCCACTCAGAGCGAGGTTGGTCATTATGATGATAAGGATGGTTGTTAATAAATTAAGCTAGACCAGAAAGTAGAAATCACCATAAAGGAGAAACAATTAAATCAATGAGCATTTTCTTTTGGATGGATTGCAGAATATTTTATTGATTTTTTTAATAAACCAAGATTTGTCCATTAATAATAGATTTACAGGTTCATGGACAAGTCTCCAGAAAAAGAATTAGAGGCCTCTAACTTCTGAATACTAAGAAAGTAAAGTTTAGAAAGAATTATGGGGGAGATTATACCTCATTTGGGAGAGTATGTGCTTAGCATGTATGCGGCCCTAAGTTCAGTCCCCAGTAACTCCATTTAAAAACTTTTTTTTTTAAGAAATGGAGAATTAAAGCAAAAAGATGGAGGAATACAGAATTTTTTTAGAGACTCAACTCAGACTTCTGATGGGGAATAAAACATCCATTTCTCAGAGGAAATCTTGAAAACTATGTAAACTGGATCTGAGATGTCTAGTCTTTTAACATTATTCAAGAATTCATATTACCAAGTCTTAAAACTACCTGATAACCCACAGTGGTGATAGTGATCATAACAGCTGCCAACACGGATCGAGCTCCGGCTAGGAATGCTCTGTTCTGACATCTCTGCTCCTGAGGCCTCACCAGGCTGAGAGCACTAACTTCGGACATTCATGAACATCTCGTGTAAGTCCTCAATTTGTGCCTCTCACTCCCCCCTCACCAGGCCCTCTGAGGGAAGCACTGTTATCATCTTCCCCACCCGCAGTTAAGGCCACTAAGGCACAGAGACTAAACCCGATCCAGGTCAGACTGGCATTAAAGGACTTGTGTATTTCTGCTGTTTTACTTTTTACAAAGGAATCTGAGATATCAATTTAAGGGAGACTGTTAAATAATAAAAGTCTGTCTGGTCTCCACTTCAAAGAGCAGATACTATAAATTCCTGATGTAGGATGAGGCTGCAGCCACAAACTGACTCAGCTTGAAATTAATATCCAAGATGAAGCAGCGAATACAAGTAAATATTCACGATTGTTAACTCCGCTCTCGGGTCTGGGCCCTTCACTGCCTGAACGGCGGTGAAATCCCCACCCAGGTCAGGGAGGGAAGCGCGGCTATTCCAGGTCACACCCAGGCTTCAAGGGCTGTTTCCCCTCACAGACTGTCATCAACGATTAAAAAGCTCTCAAGATTTTTACACCATGCAAAACTGAAAGATATTTCTGCAGATGGAGCACTTTCTCAGGCTTAAACCTTTTTTGCCTACACTCAGCAAGGGGGAGAAAAGAAACATGACTCTGCAAAGTGAGCCTCACCACTCACAGGAGAAGAACTGCCTCAGCACAAGATGACAGTTCACATTGCAGGGTGAGAACAAAATAAAGCCGCCCCAACCACAGGCACTCCCAGAGACAGCGCTCAGCAGTCTTCTGCACACTCATGGTTGTGCAGCCCTCACCACCATCTATTTCCAGAACACTCCACCATCCCAGATGAAACCCCCTGTCACTATCAGTCATTCCCTAATCCCCCTCCACCCAGCCCCTTGCAACCATCACCTGCTCTCTGCCTCTGCATTTGCTTATTCTGCGCATTTCAGATCACTGAAGTCAACAATATGTGGCCGTTTATGTCTGGTTCCTTTCACTTAACGTGCTATTATCAAGGCTTTTCCATGTTGAAGAGGTATCAGCATCTCTCTCTTTTTTTTTTTTTGAAAACGTTAAAGTTTATTAGAAGGTGGTAAGTACTATCAAAAAGACTAGAGTGGAGCATAAAGGGTGGGGATTCAAAGGGAAATGGGTGGGTTGAGCAGTCAGGGTGGACTTCCCAGGACAGGTGGCCTTTTTCATCTTCCCCTTTATTTTTTTTTCCTTTTTATTCACCCTTACGTATGAATAATGTTCCACTACATGGAGATACTACATTCAGTTCATCCATTCAGCAGCTATATATGGACGACATCCAGAAGAATGAGTGTAAGATGTGACTAGCAGGGGTGGCATTTAAGCAAAGGGCAAGATGTGCTTTAAAAAAAAAAGCCAACAAACAGAGGCACAAGGAAATTCAGTCCGTTTCTGAGCAAAGTGCATGCTTGCTTCGGCAGGACTACCGTGCAGGGCTGGGGAGGATATTGGCAGGAATCACGGGGAGGGAGTAACCTAAGAAGACTCCCCACCGATATCAGCTCAGCCAATTCTCCTCCCTCATGTTTCTAGGTTTCTCTTATTTCATGTAATAGCACTTTAACTACACATCTGACCATGTGCATCAGACCACCTTACCTCGAAGCCACAGAAAATCATTCACTGACCGGAGCAGCTCCAGGACAAAACTGTGATGGACCAGGGAGTCCTACAGCATCCCAGCCTGCAGGCACAAACCCCACATGTGCCTTGGTGATGTCCAGAAAATAAAATGCATGGAAATATCTCACTGCTGGTTCACAACATCTGCCCCCAAATTGCCCCAAAATCATGCTGGCAAAGCACTACTCAACCCTCTCACTACAAAAAAAAAAAAAAAAAGCTAAGAAGGCAAATTTAGGCTCTGCCATTGAAAACCAGCAACCATCAATGCCAGTATCTGAGCTGGAATGCTCCTGACTTCAAAAACCACTGCGCACTTATTTTTCAAACGGGAAAGCTTATATGTATTCCACGTAGATGTTATTACAGTAGGATTTTTATTTTCGAAATTTCCAGTTCAACATTAGCACAAGAAAGATTATGTTTCAGCTTTTAAAAAACTCAATTATCTTCCACTTTCTTAATTTTGAACCTATTATTATTTTAAAAATGGAGCTATGCTTCATATTATAAACCAAGTGTTTGGCTTCTGCAAACAAAACTTTTATGACCTCACTATTTCAGAGCAAACTTTAATGATGTTTTGAGAGGTGGGGCCTGGGGCGCTAACAGCCCTTTAAATACTGACAAGGATGTGCTATTAAGTAATGCAAAGGCTCTAAGTCCACATTAACTAGGAAACCAAAGAAACTACACCAAAGCCTTACTTTATCATTTTTAAATATTCCTATTTTTTGAATATTAAATTTCTTAAAAGATATGATTTTTTTGAGAAAGACAACAGCTGTATTAAATTTCCTCTCACCAAGAAAGCAATCTTTATCAAGAGTAAAAACCCCTATGGAAATTCAAAAGATAGGACGTTTCTAGCTAAGTGAACATGCAGATCTGAACACAAACATAAATCCTATCAGATCTCACTCGGACGAGCTCAACAAAGTCCTGGGCTACCCTGGAACTTAGCTCTTCTCTTCCAAATGTTGGCTGAGCTAAGATCATCACACAAGGCAAGGAAGGAGAGAAGAGGAAAGTCCACCTGGCGGCCTCCATCTGTTTTCTTCAAGCCAAAAGGCGCCGCAAGGGCGGCCCAGCTAACAAGCCCTCCCCATAAGGAAATCCGGCATCCACACGGCCCCTGCCGTCCCCAAGCAGCCCCAACGACCCTCTCCCACTTGTGGCCTCCCAGCCTGTGAATGGTCTTCTAATGTCACTCCCCAGTTGGTGGCAACCCCCCCTTCCCCGCTACACACACACACACACACACACACACACACACACACACACACACGCGGAGCCAAGGCAGCCTTCCCAAAGCATAAATTTGATTACATCACCCCACTTCAAACCCTTCAGCGGCTCCCTGGTAGAGTTCTAGCCCCACCCCCGAACCTGCTCGCCCATGCTCACCTCAGTACCCAGGTCCCCAGTGACCTCAGTGGCCCCCTGATCTGCTCCTACTTCCCACTTGCCTCCAGGCTCATTTTGACTGTTTCTCAAGGAAGCCTTCCCTCCCTCCAAACTCTGCAATTTGTTCCTCTGTTCCTAGAACATTCTAGGCTAAGTCAACCTCTGACACTGCTAAGCTCCCAAGGAATATTTTGCTTACTAATGTGGGTCCAACCTCTCTCCCCTAGACACTCAGAAGTGTGCATGTTATGAATAAATGAATGATGGGGTGGGTCTCAAAGGGACAGCCAGACCTGCTCTCGTCTGCCCCGAACTTTCTTACTGTAGAATATCAGAAGCAAATCCAGAAGTACCTTTCCTGAGGGTCACTTCCTGCTGACACCCTTCACTGCCTCCTCTGTCTAGTAAAACCAAAGTTCTAGTAAAACCCAAGCTCTTCGAAAGCCCTCCACCCCAGGCCCTCACCAGTGTCCTCCCCAGCAGGGGCACCCACAACCCTGGACCACACATGGCACTCTCCCCGAGTCCCCACCGCACAAGCCTCCAGGCCTCTACCCGGGCTGCTCTGCCACATGAGCCACAGTCTTCATGCTTTCTACTGGCTGACCCTTACTCTGTCTTCACAACTGAATGTAGAGCCCATTTCTTCCAGGAAGCCCTCTCTGATAATATCCTTTAGGTCTTGGCAGGGCTCCCTCTATAGCAGCACTGCATGGGGACCAACTGGGTGTTTGCTTGCTCCTTTGGGACCACGACCTATTGGGGGCCACTTGGGAAGGAGTGAGATATTACAAGAGGGGTGGGAGAAGCAAAAAGCAAAAATAACACCTGAAGTCCCAAATTCAAGGATTCTTTCTCAGAAAAAGAATAAAATATTTCACATGTGTGCAATTTGGCTACTATTTTTGTGGCTTGCGGAAAGCAAGGACTTGGTGTTCTAGTCCAAAACCCAGGTTACATGCAAAGAAATGTATATATTCATATCCAAAGGAAACCAGAGCTGCTCAACAACAGTTTGCAGTCAGAATTGAAAGGAATTTTGATAAAGGCAATCTCTCTCTCTCTCTCTTCTTTCTTTTCTGGCATCATATAATTTTAGAAGTTTTTGCATGACTAAGAGATGGCTACAGCCCGTGATTCTGCACTGGAGAGTTTGGGCTGAGGAAGCCCAGATTACATTCACTGTGTAAATGCAATCACACCAACAAACTGACAAGCGCCCTTGTGGAGGAGCTGATGTTCCAAAGCAGGCAAACTTATGCAGTAAGAAAACTCTAAATAAGAAGTAAGAAATTCAATGTTCTGTACTCAATTTCATTAGCTATATGGGCCATTACCTGATAGTATATCTTGTCTAATGAAACCCAAAAATAAATTGTGAACGTTGATTTTCTTCATCTGACTGTTTTATGCTAAATTTGGATATCAAACCCACAATCCATATGGACAGCTCAGGCCTATGCTGCAGCACAGCTACATCCCGTAGAAGAAAGTCTATCAAGGGAGAATTGGAAAGTTTCCCTTCAGAAGCTGCTAAGTCTGGTTTTGCACCTGTACATCATTTGCAACCACTTCATCGTCAAAGGAGTAAGACCTTACCTCTGTGGGGCGTAAAGCACTGCGGTGCTTCAGAACAATCAAAGAACACAGAGCTTTGTGAATCAGTCCTGAGGCATTTAAATCGTACTTTTTCTGAAAGGCCCCAAAACTGACCCACTTCACCATTTCACGTACAACAGTGAGGTACCGGAATTAGTAGAGAAAACACGCCCTTGAAGTCTGACAAGACCCTGCTTGAATCCTGTTACAGCATTTACTACCCTCTAAATGGACCAATAACTTAACCCCTCTGAGAAGGCTTGCCAATCCGCAAAAGGGGGCTGCCACCGCCCACCTGGGAGGCATGGATGTGAATGCAACACGCAAGTAGGGCGGCCGACTGGTACCTGACACGGGGCCTGGCTAGTTTCCCTCCGCTGCCCTTGTCCCCCTTTAAACTTGTGCTGTTTACCCGGTACCAAATGCCCGGAATAGACTGCCCAAATATTCTGTGTATCCCTGGATACATGCCTTACCCTTAGGAGGCCAGAAAAACAACTGCCTCCTCCCCAGTCACTATCAATGTTCTTAAGAGTCTGGATTTTTTTAACCTCTATTTTGCAGGGAGACTATTCCAGAATTTTTCAAGCACCATTCTCCAGGTTGGCTCCTCTCCCAGCGCCATCCCTTCTCACCTCAGATCCTCTGTCTGCCTTCTGTTCATTGGAAAGCGAGTCAGGAAGAGCAGGGACTCCCTAGGCCTTCTTCCCTCCCTGATATGTTAGTGTGACTACCTTCAACCCACGCCCCAATCCAACTCCAGCTTCTGAGGAGTCTACCCTCCCGGACCCTGCAGACTCTGCAACTTCCCAAGACACACACGTGACCACGACCCTCCCTTCAGATTTCTTCCTGGCTGTCCCTGCCCACCCCCCGGCCCCTTAAGGATAAATGACATTGCCCTGAAAATCCCAAACGCCGCTGACTGACACACGAAAGCTGCATGGTCTGGGCTTTCCTCCAACCCAGGCACAGCCCTGCCCCCCCTCAGCCTCAGTCTGCAGCTCTCAAGATGATCTAATTCACATGCGCGGCTGTGAACACCAGCTAAGAATGACGACTCCCAACGTGTATCTCTAGTCCGGCTCCTTCAACTCAGCCCCAGGCTCATAGACCCGAGTGCCTCTATGAAGTCCAAACTTGGACGAAAAATGGCATCTTAAAAATGCCTCATGTCCAAGATTTACTCTGGAATTCAATTTATGGAAGGTACCTCCCATGCTCCCCATTTTAGTAACAGACCCAGCACTCACCTAGGTGTTTGAGGTCACATTCAATTTCCCCTGTTCCCTCCCTCCAGCCCTGGCCTGGAATATTAGTCCTGTCATTTCCGTCGCTAAGCCCATCTCAAGACTGGTTCTGCAGGGACGACGGCCGGATCCCCACAAGCTCACAGCAAGGTGCACTGAGTCACAGTCCTCCGAAGGGTGCTCCCTGGAGGGGGAGGCATCTCCTGCCACCGGTCACCTCAGAAGGCACTTGATTCTCACAAAGGAGGCCCTGGAGAAGGGACTCAAAGTTCTCCCGTGATCTGAGCTTTGAAGGTCCCGAGGTCTGTTGGAGCTCCTATTAGCAGACACACTTGCCACTGAGCAGATGAGGATGGAGAAGCCCAAGCAAGGCTGTCTTCACTCCGACCCCTGGGCGCTCGTGAGCCACGGGAAAGGCCTGTGTCCAGGGCACAGCCCACCAATCACAGATCCCAGCCTGCATTTGCCAACCCGGACAGCCTAGACTCCTTCTACTTGCGAGACTTACTTCTGTTCTGTTCCCCCCGAGAATGTGATGGACTCTTTCAGAATGTCTGGCCTGTATCAAGCGAGACCAAGTCAGTGAAGGATGAAGTGTCCACATTTGGACTAGAGCATGAAAGGAGAAACAAGGCCTCATGATCAGCATGATGGTGGTGGCCAAACCCTTCCCCTGGGTGAGATGAACAAGGGTAGGGGTGAGAATCCAAGGTCTTAGATTGGCCAAAGCATCTTCCTTCATGGCTGACTTGGGGTTGGAGACTCACTACCGCAAACTAACGACACGGCCGTCAGTGGGGGACGTCAGCTGCAACAAACATGGAGTCAGCTCTTTAATGTCAACATGGGTTAAAAGTAAAGGCAGGTGCAGGGAGGCCTGCACGGCTGCTGAGGCAAACCACAGACCCGGCTCTGAATGCCCACTGGCTGGAGCAGAGAGGAAGCTACGGTCCCTTTAATAGTCCCTGTGTCCACCAGATCCATGTGAGCCAGCTACTTAGAAGAAGGCCATGTTGTCCTGGTACTCAGAAAAACCAGCCTCGTAAAGGGAACAAAAGAGTGGCATGGATTTTAGACCCACTTCTGCCCCTTTATGAAGGAAAAATAAAGTAAATGGCACGGGGAAGTTGAATGCAAAAAAAAAAAATAACCAAAAGGTGACTGATTCCTCCAACAATGTCCCCTGCAGCTGCTCACCCCCGAGCCTGCCGCTTCCTCACCAGTGACCGCCGGTCAGGAAGCGCCGTCACGCACGTCACACAGAGACAGCCAGGAACCGCGTGCTGAGCACGTTTGTGTAAAAGCAGGAATCGAGCAAGATGCTGCAGACTTTGACTTGACAAGATTAAATACTCCATGAAAAGAATCCCTCAACAGCCGCCTAAATCAATTCGCATCTCACTTCTTCAAAACAATCAAACTAATTGAATAAGGGTGCATTTGTCACCAAATATAAGGAGGACCAAACAGGTTCCTCAAAGCAAAGATTTTAACAGGTATCAAACACCAGTGGGTGATGTGCTAACAAAGCAATATTCCAAAAAATTAGAAAATAACAAGATGACTAGGATAATGCATGGATCAATGCAGCTGAAATGTTTCTGCTCCTTAAAGCAATGGAGACAGCACGGAGGGCGATCTAGCTATTTCCAATGCAGGATATGCACAGCCACCTTTTCAGACGCAACTGCACGGTAAAAGAGAAAAAGGAATAAAGAAAAAGGAAAAGAGGAACAAGCGAAAATTAGAAACACACAAGAACAAGAATGACTTTGACAGCAAGTACACGAATTTACGTGAGTGTGTGAGGCCAGGAACGCGGGGATGGTGAGACCCACCCTCACCTCCTGCTCCAGGGAAGGCAGGGGCCTGAGGGGAGCGACGCTGCTTGGGGATCCCAACGTCGTCAGTGCCCCTAACCAAAACTCCACATACATGCATCTAGGCAGCTTTTAAGCCACAAAATGTGGTCGCATTACAGGCTGGACAGTTTTACTCACTCCCAACGAGAGTAGCAGGAGAGAATTAGTCTCTGCTCCTGCACCAAAGCATTGTTTTAAAAATTAATGACTGTGGAATAGTAAAAGCAACAATGGAGTAAAAGTGACTGGAGGAGAACGTGCTTGACCCGAGCTCACTGGCCGCGTTATCTCACTGACGTTCAGATGCTGGCTAAGCCCTTATGGTACCAAAACAGACAGATCCACCAGGAGGGAGTTTAATTGGCTGCTGTATTTTGATGCCGAGAGCCATGCCTGGTACACGAGGTTCTGGGTAAACAATGGTGACAGTGTCAACACTATGGGCTAAGCACACATCCAGCTACTCCGCCAAATCCCAAGGGCAGACTTCAAAAGGCAAAAACAAGCTGGCATTCTCTGGTGGGTCTGGAGACTCAGAACCAAACAGTTGCTGAGCAAAAATGTCACCAGTGCCTCCTATGACAAAGAGGAGGCACTAGCCATGGGGCTTGGGCAGGACTCCAGGCTTCCACTGCTCACCCACCAGTCTGTCCAGGGGGAGAACATGGTCCCTGCTTACGTTGCACTGATGCAGCTACCTTGACTAACGCCTGGGGGCTCAGCAGGAGGTGACATTGAGGTGAACGGAGCCAGCCTCGGTGTAGCCCTATGCTGGCAGCTGTGCCCATAGCAGTGCCCAAGCACCTAAACCTGCCACCTCATCCCCAAGGAGCAGAAGGGGGTGCGGGCGTGTAGATCACAGGGCCCTGCGAGGACAAATACAGATCATGGCACTACATGTCTCACCCCTTACTAAAGTCATAGAGGTATGTCCGGGAGGAACAGAAAATTCATCCAGAGCCCGCCAGGCACCACACGCAAGTGGGACTCGGGCCCCGTGTGCCTCTCACTCACAGGGCTGGTCTGGACTTTCTTTTTATCAATTCTCTGGCATTTTCTCCTCCAACTTACCAACAACCAGAAAGTAGGATTTGATCTTAGGTAAGTTCAAGAATCACAGAGCACTGCCTCCACAGTGGGCCCGGCAGCTCGTGCCAGGTCCTCCGACCGTCACCTGTGGTACCGCCATGAGTGCCCTCCAGACTCAAGGCCCGAGGCCGTTGGCCGTGGGGGCACAGCTTCCCTCAATCTCCCCAGCAAAGGGGGACGACTTCTGGGCAAAGGCATCTCACCTCTTCTGACCGAGGGAAAGCATGATAGATACACGGGGAAACAGAGCAGAAGGTGGGGGGTAGTAAGCCCAGGAGAGCTCCTCTGCACTTCCAAGGCAAAAGTGGGGCCGTTGACTTAATCACAGGGACAAAGTGAGGATGAATCTTTCCCTGCTTTGTCTCATACTCCGTGATACGCCTTTCCCTGCATAAGGAGTTCATCCAGAATTCCCTGGAGGTGTTTCTGATGTCCTAACTTGGCATGCTGGCTGTCGGGGAGGAAGAGAGGGCCTGAACCCAGCAGGTGCTGGGCCTGGGAGGCAGGAGACACCGGCTCCAGACCCAGCACAACCAGTGACTCGTTCGGCCTCTCGGGATTCAGCATCTCATCTATAAGCAAAGGGATGAGAATGTCCCAGGACAGGCTGCCTAACAAAATTGAAATGAGAGCCATGTAAAGAAAGCTTCAGTTGCCACATTTAAAACGGTAAACAAAGAACCAATCAAACAAACAAAAAACAGATACTAGAAACTGATTTTAAGAACAGATCTTACTTAATCTGCTGTATGTAAAATAGTATCATTTTGACATGTAATCAATATATGAAAGTAACAAGATAGTTTACATACTTTTTACTAGACAAGTCTCAGCGTCTGATGTGCATTTGACCTACAGCACATCTCAGCTCAGACCAGCCTCTTCCCCAGCGCTCATAGCATCAGTGGCTGTGGCTACTCTATTGGACAGCAACTCCAGGGGTCCCACCAGGGGTCCTGGCTGAAAAGCTGGAGGAAGTCTCCACACTGACCCTAAAAGGATCTCTCTGAAACAAAGGCAGATTCACTTTTAAATGTCTGTAAACCGTCGGGCTGCACCTCCCTCCGCCCTTGGGTACAAGACAGCCCTCTTCCTTGCTGATCCCTTCCTGGATGTAGGGAAGGAACCCGGCACACAGCCAGGGTGGCCGGGCCTCCAGGTAGACTTACCTGCTGTCTGTGTCCAGTCCCATCAAGTCCTCCTTCTCAAACAAGGTGCAGAGGAGGGGGATCCTTTCCCCAGACTTGTTGGGGTCCCATCCAGCCACTTGGACTTGAGCAAGATGAAGAGTGACTCAGTGAATTCCTCGATCCTCTTCTCCACCACCCTGCAGTCCTCGTAGTTTGAAGGCCACGTCGGTGCGCGGCTGCTCGGCTACCTCCCCATGCAGCACAAAGACAAAGAATGAGAGTCATTAAGCGTGGTGCCATACAGCTCCTCTGCACATGGAGCTTCTCGAAGGCCTTGGCCGAGAGGCAGTCGGTAATGGTGACAAGGCCCACGACCGTGCGGTGGGTCTGGAAGTCACTCCACGCATTCTCGAACGCATAGTGGTGCCTGTAGTGGATACAGAGTGCCCACTGGGAGCCGCACGGGCTGATCTGGCTCACCAAGGAGATTCGTTTATAGATGCAAAAGAAATTGTCCTCTGAAATGATCCCCACGGGTTGGAAGACCACGGGGAGAGTCTCGTATTCCTCAGCACACTGCACGTAGTCAGGGATGCTCATGTTGCAGGCCCTGCAGAGAGGGGAGAGGAGATCGAGGTAAATACTGTGCTGTGGGCTGCGGGCGCCTCTGGGTTGCGGTGACCTGGTGTGTACCAGCCAGAAGGAAAGGGAAGCACAAGCAAAGCCGGGGGTACAGTTTGTCCTCAGAGTCTGTACATGGATACCGTAGCTCGAATCACATTACCCAGCTTTTGGTCTAGGCTTCCTGCCCCTCCACAGAAGGGTCATCTCTTGTTTACTGTTTCCAAGCACCTAGCAAGACCCTGATGCAAAGTCAGTGCTCAACACTGCTGAATAAAGAAATGAACAAAGGAAATGCTTTCCCCACCCCCCTTCAGCAGATTATAAAGAAAAGAACCGCAGTAGGATCAAAAGATCTGGATTTCAACACCAATTTATTTGAACTCCTAAACTGCAGAATAATGGATAAGAAAACTTGCCTTGGGGAAGAGGGTACAGTTCAGTGGTAGAGCACATACATAGCATGTACGAGGTCCTGGGTTCAATCCCCTGTACCTCATTTTAAAAAATGAAACAAATGAATAAACCTAATTACCCTTCTCAAAAAATATTTTTTAATTCAAAATTCAAAAAACACCTTGCAATTGACACAACATTGTAAACGACTATACTTCAATTAAAAAAAAATCCCTGCCTTACAAGAATATATCTGGATTACGGAAGTTTGCAAATGTAAAATGCCTAGGGTACCACCTGCATAAAGAGGGGGGACTGTACAAATTTACTATCCCTACTTTATGAGCTATATTTCCTTTGAGGGGTGTTATAAACTCTCAGAGCTAATTTTCTCAGATTAAAAAAAACAAAACAATACTTGATTCTCAGTACTGCTGAAGAATCAGATAAGCCTGTGAAAGCATCTGACCCACAGAGGTTACTCAATAAATGTTCAATGAATGAATAAACAAGCAAAGTGAATGCTGCTCCCTGCCACAGACCATCATAATGGTACTTCCTGGAAATCCCAAGCCCACGTTACACCCGAATACACACTAAACATGTGGGTGACCTGGGCAGGCCTGTGTGCTTCTCTAAGCCCCAGTTTAATCATAGATAGAAATGAGGGCAATAACACAAACCTGAAAGGGTTAGTAAGTCAGTAATGAATTGTACCCCAACTTTGCAAGATGGAACCATTAAGGAAAATTGGGCAAAGTGTCCATAGGGCCTCCGCATATTATCTCCTACAAGTACAGGGGAACCTACATTACATCTCAAAATAAAAAGTCTAATATTTTAAAGAGGCTATTGAGGTTAAATGAGCTCATTATCTCAAATAAGGAACACACAGTACAAGTACGACAATGCCTAGCCCATGAGATACACTCAGTTAAAATTCCCACTGAACCCACTAATCCCTCCAACTTCAGAGCACGAGGATGGGTCCTCGTGGCCAAAGGCCACTGCACCTGAAGCTAACAAAGCTAATGGTCCCCACTTCCAAGAGCCCCTGTCACCACCCTTGTTCTAATTTTCTATTTGTAATATATTTTTATTTAATAGAAACCCCCAATTGCATAGCCTTCAGGTCACCAAAACCTGACCACAGAGATCATGATGGCAGCCCTCCTTCGTGAAACAATATAATGAAAAGCCATTTCCACAAGACCTCTGTGTAAATCTACTAGGGAACTTCATCCTGGACTGAGGAAGAGGACTGGGGAGGAGGGGGTAATCTGGGGCACAGAGAACTATCGGCCACCTGCCCCACGATGGACTTTAGACTCAACCCTCGCCCTCCAGGTAATTCAAAATACACACCGACAGAGTGCTATGGACAAGATTTTTTCTTAAAGAAACCCCTGACTCCCTAGCAGGTCTTGTTTCTACCGAGACACAGATGGCTTATGTGTATAATGTTTCACAAAAGCCTTAAAATATTATCACCCCAACTTGACACATTAAGAAACTGAGGTAGAGAAGTTTATCATATTGTACAAGATTAGAGGCCACGTCAGACACCGTATTTAAACCCAAGCCCCTGTTCCAGTGCTCACACTAGAAAGTGTGACACGCTGCCCCTTTCCTGCCCTCTCCCTGCAATAAATTTCTGAAGAGTCTTTTCTGTGCCACCTGGAATCACAATAACTTCAATTTTCCACAAAGAGCTATGTCACTCCCTGGAGGACATATCAAAATCTAAAGGGTTGGGATGGGAGGAGAGATTTGCATTTTCTGTTTCTCAAAGGAAACATGGCTTTAAAAGAAACTGAAAAGCACTTATCTAGTCTAAGCCCTCATTGTGCAGAGAAAGAAACGGAAGTTCAGAAGAGATGAGGAAAGGGCCTTATTAACAATTATTGCTTCAGCGCAGCATCAAGCCAGCCCTGGGCACTGCTGGGGGAGGATCTGGGAGACCCAGGAGAATGAGTGTTAGAAAAAGGAAAGAGAAGAAGCATACAAGGCCCTGTCTCTACACCACCATAACATGAAGTTCCACCAAATTACCCAGTATGGGTGCAGCCAATATTAATGTGGGCTAAACAGGTTATAGAAACCTGGAAGTCTCAACCATTGTGCAAATTCCAACACTTACTCTGCTTTTTTCCCAGTTCAAGCATCAACTCAGTGGGCACTCTGTTCCAGGAACTACACGAGGCCTAGAGTTCTCCCAAGTACAAATCTCTATTATCATGTGTGCAAACCACATAAAGCCCCACCAGAAGAAAAGTGCCCACAGATAAGATGGAATTACTGAAGCTGAAAGCAGTCAACCAGCGTATGTTACTAGGAAAAACGATGCTGCTAGAAATGGACTCATGGGCATAGAAAGCCAACTGTGGTTAGCAGGCAGGAAAGGGGGGATTAACAGATACACATTAATAAATATAAAATAAATGACAAGGACCTACTATATAGCACAGGGAACTATATTCAATTTCTTGTAATGAGTTGTGCTAAAAACAATCTAAAACATATGTATATACATATGCATATGTTTATAACTGAATCTCTGCTGTACACCTGAAACTAACATTGTAAATTGACTATTCAATAAAAATAATTTTAAAAAATAAGTATAAATAAAATCAACGCCATTAAGATAAAATAAAAGAACACTCTTATCCCCTTAGCTGTAGGTGGTGGAGAATTCTGGTTACAAGCACCAAGTCCACTGGATCACTCCAGCACTGACTGTCACTCTTTCTGACCATCAGACAGTCACTTGGCTTCACTGAGGTTACTTTTCTCTTCTGTGAAAGGCTACAGTGGCAACTAATGATGTATAGAATCTCATCATTCACAAGCCCAACAATTAGTGAGGACTTCCCATGGGCCAGGATCTGGAGAGATGAAAAGATAGGGTCCCAGATATATTCATAGGTAGAAGAAGTTTATGCCATAAAGACATTTATTCTTCCTGTTTTGATAGACAGATTCAATGCAATTCTGATTAGAATTCCTACCAGGCTTTTCATGGAATGTAACAAGTTAATTTATGGTCAGGAACAGCCAAGAAACTTCTTTAGAACCACCACTGGGGAGGGGTGGATAGGTCATTCATTTCCACTGTTCTTTCTGAAGTGATGAAAACGTTCTGGAATAATAATGGTTGCACCACTGTGAATATGCTAAAAGCTGCTGAATTGTACCATTTAAATGGGTGGACTTCATGGTGTGTGAACAATATCACAATAAAGCTGTTATATGAAAAAATATACCTTGACAATTATTTTTCCCTCTATACAACTAGTCTACCCCACAATTTAATAAAAACAAAAAACCAAAACAAACTAAACTGTGCCAGGAGCTTTTTAGGACTGCAATGTCCCTGGGTCTCCAACGCCTCTGGTGGTGCTGTTCCTGTTAAAACACAGTAGTTGGGCTGGGCTAGTTAGGGACTGTAACTATGTTTTTAAAATCGACTGTCACACGTTTCACCCTGGGAAAGGGAAGGAAGGAGCATGACACAGCCTCATGCCTTCAGCTCATTTTTAACTGAACCAAGCCCTGCTTTCAACACTGTAATTCCTGGCACTATAAAAACACGTGACATCAACAAGCACCGCCATCATAACACCTGAAATTTTTCAAGGTACTTACCTGGGGCAGAAACACTGAGGGGGGAGACGGAAACTCCCTCAGCACTGGCGCTCCCTTTTCCAGACTCCACCAGGAGAAACTGGGCTTTACAGCCGGAGGCTCTAAGCCCGGGGTGCAGCGCGCATGCCGCTGAGCTTGTCCTCAGGGAGCTGGAAAGGGAGAGGAGGGCAGCCCCGTGGTCACAGGGCGGGGAAAGCGTGGGGGGGCGCGGGCTGCAGCCCTGCTCGGAGGCCAGCCCGAGCCCCAGCCGCCCGCCCCCCAGATCGGGTCCGCAGGACCCGCCCACCCGGGACACAGCCCTCACAGGGGCAGGGACAAGCCGGCGGCCAAGGAGAGGAAGCCCGGGAGGATAGGACTCGTGGGCGGGAGAGGGGAAGGTGTCGCCAGCCGCGGACTGAGGGGAGCCTGGCTGGGGCGAGAAGCGGCAGATGCACACCTGGCCCTGGACAGCTGTGGCCGGGGCGCCGGGGTAGGTGGCGCGGGCAGAGGGGTCTGGCCCGAGCAATTCAGCTGAACACACGCTGACTCGCTCCCTCGCGGGCTTTGACACGAGGACCGCCTTCCCGCAGCCGCCTGAGCCCTTTCCCGGGAGCCCCCACCTTGCATTTCCACAGCCAGAGGCCCCGGCCTCGGGCAGGAGCCAAAGGCCTACCGAGCGACAGAGCTGAGAAGACTTTGTGGCCGATTCCCAGCTCGGAGCTGGAGCTTTCAACCCGCGGTCCAGCTGGCACCGACTGCGCATGCGCAGGAGGGCCAAAGATCCTCTAGGTTCTGTGATAGAGGCTGGGGCATCGAGGGAGGGTGAAGATGGGGGAGGAGGAGAGGAGGGGAAAAGTGGAGGGAGACAGATGGACAGGAGGAGCAGAGAGTAGGTAGGGATCTGGAGAGGGGAGGGGAGTAGCGGAGATGTAAAGAAAAAGCTTTACTTCTGGGGCACCCCGAAGGAGGCAGCAGTCCTGCCTCTGTACCATTCTGTAACCCTTCAAGGCCCGCAGCTCAAGTTTTACCTCCCTGGTCCAGCCCTCCAGCCGATGCCTCTGCAGAACCCCTACGGGGATCACACCCGTTGTCCCCACGCGGAGCTGGGTTTCCTTTAGCTCTGGGAACCAAGCACCCGCAGGTGTTGTCTCTCAGAACTACCTTGGGAAGTGTACATATTCCCCTTTTACAGGCTGGGAAACAGGCAGGCACGATCTCTGCCTTAGCTCCACTGTCCCAGGTGTTGGCCTTGCGGGGAGCGGGAGGTAGAAGATCAGAGCCCCAGACAGAGCAGACTGCCTGATTTTTGGTGCATAGTCCCATCCCTCCTGGGTAAAACACACCTAACCCAAGTGGAACCATCAAGGGCTCACAGTAGGTTCCTGGGTGTGGGAGAGCTGTCCTCAGTTCCAGTGCCCAGCTTGCTAGGTAGATAGGAGTGTTACCGAGTCCAAATTCATTCTCCTCAGTGCAGGACAGGCCAATAAGTTGGAAGACCCGCTGCTGGGGCATGGAAAAGCAAGTTTCTGTAGAGCTAGATGGCAAACTAATGTCCTGGAAAACCATCTCCCTAAGTCAGAATTCAGGCTCGTTTCCTATGTGCTTGGTTGTTGCAAACTTCTTGGTGTAGGAATTCCTTGTTGTTAGAATCCTTTGTTCTTGCAGCTATCTGCCTGGGTCAAATCTCTGTAAACCTCCAACAAAACAAAAGTTATTTTCTATTCTGTAACTTGTTATCATTTTATGAATGGAAAAGTGTTAAATATCCTTAAAGGTCAGAGCCTTCAGAATAGACTCTTCTGAATATTTCAGGCTCTAGGCAACACTGTTTTACAAGCAAGATGAAGCCTAGGAGAAAGAGCATACGGTTAAAGTCAAATGAAAAAATCTAATATGCAGTCAGATTTGTTCTGTTCCATTACCCGGGCAGAAGCCACTTGAGGATTTAAATCCCTTTAAGTTAAAAATAACTAAAACTTTAAAGGAATTTACATGCATAGGTGTGAATGTGCATAGCATATCTGGAAAAGCACCCAAAGGATAGTAAACAGTGGCATCTCCAGGGACGGCTGAAAGAACAGAGGATGAGGGAAAACTTCTTTCACTTGTGTATTTTTGTGCTGTTTGAATTGTTTTTAACCATATGCATGTGATTCTTTTTCAGTTTAAAAAAAGTGTAATGGAGCAAAGGAGTAACAAGTTCAGCAAATACAGCAGCCATGGAATCACTGAGCCATCACTTTTGATTTCAGCCAGGAAGCATTTATTGACTCTCTCCTATGTGCCCAGTGCTGTTTTAAAACTTCTTTTATTATTATTAATTTTATTATTATTATTATTGTTGTTGTTATTTATTATTATTATTAATTATTATTATTATTATTATTATTATTATTATTATTATTTTATAAAATAGTAACATGCTATCCCTCATCCCTGCCCATGGCTGGTGGAAAACCAACTGAGTTTTTATTGAGTTGTTTTCCAAGGAGTAGAGATGAGTTATAAACTGAACACATCTTCAGGGCAAAACAGGTGGAGTGGTTTTACAGCATGCCAGACAGCTATGAAGGGTTTTCAATAGAGGCACCCAGACGCTGAGAGAGAAATCCTCCAGGACCCTACAAAAAGCTGCCCAAACTTCCTTCTCCATGGCACTACTGAAATAGGAAAAACAAATCTGACTCCATATTAGATCTGTTCTTTTGACTTTAAGAAATTCAAGTTAATACGCTCCGGTCTTTTCATGGGTTATGATGTCACAGAGGAGATGGACAGGTTAACAAGGGACGACTCTGCAGTGATCACGGAGCCGGGGAGCGGGATGGTCGGCAAGATGTATGACGCAGCCGCAGCTGTGCCCATGCTTCTAGGCAGGAACCCAAAGTCACCTCGACAAGGTGTCAAACACGTGTGTCCACGTCCTCATCACCTGACATGTATTAACGAGAAATGGAAACCCATAAAATGCCAATAACCTTGGTGGATATACCGTCCAAATTGCAAAGTCACAGTTTGACAACTGGCCATCTCGGTTCCCTGGGATTCATTCTTGGAGAACCTTAAAAACCACTCCTCTGTCCTCAAGAAGTGCTTTCTTCTTGTCCGATATTTGGCTCAGGGATACAGCACTTTCAAGTGAACTTCAATGTCTGCACAGATTTGACTGTCTTTCTCCAGGTTCACTTGTCCATTCTAAAGAGGCCTGAGCTAAGTCCATCCTCCGTAAGATCTATTCCCTCCAGTGACTACTCATTGAGCCTGCAATTAAAAGCCAACTGAACAAGACTGTCTGTCCTCAGCTAAAAAGTTCACCCACCCGTCACTGCTTTCTTAATCTCCTCTCCTGGCTAATTGCAACAGACTAACACCTCCCTCTACCAAGCTCCCCGACTATGTCAGTTTGTCTCCGCAAAGAGAAAGTAAGGTCCATAAAATAGGAGACAACTCCATAGTTGTTGCCGACGAAATGAATCAGAGAGCTGCTGTGGTGCAAAATGTCTCCCGAGATTCGGGTTCCTTTATTTTTTATACCATCTACACAAAGGAGTAACTCTTGCCAAGCACAGAGAGTAAACATTTTTTAGGTTGACACATGTGCACTACATCTAAGGCTTCCTTATCTTAATTACACTCAGACTCTCCTGTTCCCAGGCCTGTTCCTTTTGAGGAACTACTAAACATTCTTGTCTGCAAGCAATGTTTCCCCTGGGAACGGGCAGAGTCCCTTGGCAGGAATTTCTGTTTGCAGACAAGTCCGGCCACTTCTGTGAAATGTCCTGCGTGCAGGCACATCCACAGCTTCTATGCTAAGTTTCCTTCACATAGTTACCTCTGAATTCCTAGCATATAGTAATGTCAATAAATAGAAATATGATTGTGGCTTCTTTCCTTTAAAAAATTTCTGGTTATTTAAATGACCTTTGGAAGAGATGTGTTTGTGGTCCAGTATCTTGATCCACAATACTCTGGAGGCCTTTTTCGGAATGGCTGTTCACTGATCCACTCAAAACACAACTTCTCATTCCAGGAATAGCTGTGCTTTTCTGCCAGGGGTTTGTGGTCACTCTCATGCCAGAACAGCTTTAAACTATATCCTTACTTTGGATTTGTTATTTTTCCACTCTTCCAAAAATATTGACATTCCTTACTTTCTTGCCTTGAGGATTTTTTTCCCTAGTTCAACCTTTAGTAAACCAGGCTTCTCGGGATGGGCTTGGCCTTACATATGATCAGCCATCCAACTCCCAGTGTGAGAGGACTTGGGCTCACCTCCTGCCCTCCTGTCAGGGCAACTAAAACTCAGTTCAGGAGCCAACAGGCACCCCAGGGCTTCTAAGGCTCGATTATCTCCCAGAATCCCTGCTTTCTGGTTTGTCTTGGCTTCTGAGGATTTCCCCTCACTTTCTTGACAATTAGCTGTGTAGCTTGAAAGATGAGGAAGGAAGGTTTTATTTCTTAATCAGCATTTCAAGGAACTTGTGTAATGAAGGTTTTCACGAGATTCTAGAACACTCCATTGCCGAGACAGAAAACACACTAGATATTTTCTAAATTTAGGTATCATGTGCATTTTTCTTTGTTTTTGTTTTCTTAACTGCTAACAGACATTTTTTAATTAAAAAAAATAACGCCCCAAATAGGATAGAACATTGAAGGGGCATACAAAATTAAAGGACAAAGACAGAAAAATGATAAATACTGTATAAAATTAATATAATACATACACTATGGATCAGATCAGCAATTCTCAGTAACAGCTAATTGAAACATGATCATGAGGTAAAACGTCTCTCCTGTCAGGAGATGGCCAACAGAAAATAGAATTAATACAACAAACTAAAATTCTAAGTCTGGCGAGGTACAGAAGGCTACCAGCTAAATGTGTCTTCTTCTGGAAAAGAGGGAGGCTCACCAGCTCTTTACTGTGGAGCCTGAACCCAAGTGAGGGTGGTAAAGTGAGCTCTGTAAGTACCCAATTAACAAAGTGAGTGATGAATAAAGAGACGTGAGCTTTGATGACAGAGATGATACTACTATTCACTTGTCCTGTAAAGTATGCCTTCACGTTCAGTGATAAAACCTCGGCATCCTCAGGGATTGAGATTATAGGAAAATGCACAGCCCGGGCCCAGACCTCCTCTTTGAGCTCGTGACATTGCACTTAGATGTCTCAAGGGCACCTCAAACTCCACCTGCAAAGAGCTGACTTCACGGTTCTCCTCCAATAGCAGTCCTGCCCAGGGCCCCTGGTCGGGGGACAAGGTCTCCCTCCCTACCCCAGCTCAGGCCCATCACTCACAGATGTGACTGGACCCCTCGTTCAGGGCCCAGATTTCCTCAGTCATGGAGTCCCACCACCCACACCTGTCCTACCAGGTACTCAATGGCACTCACTCAGCACTGTCTCTGTGCTGGGGACCACGCTGCACACTGCGCACACGTAATCTCACTGGATTGCCACAGCAGTCTTGGGAAGTCGGTACATCACTGCTTTAATTGATTAGATAAATTGTTTCACTTCCTTGAGTGCATCATCCAAAGTGACACGGCTACTGAGCCACAAACCTGGGACTGAAAACCACTTGAAAACTGAACACTGCTACACCTCGCAGCCACCCTACTCTGATTCATCACATCACTTTCTGCCGAGCCTACTGAATGTTTGCAAGCATTCTACAAACACAAATGTGATCTACGAGAGCACCCCACTCCCCTACTTAAAATCTGTCAATGACGGTCCACTGCTCTTCAGAGAAAGCCTCACCAGGCCTGAGCACAGCCCAACGGCCCGGCATCCTCGTTCCCTGCGCAGCCACGCCGCCTCACCCACCATGCAGCACAGTGCCGTGTCCAGGACTGGGATGCTGACTCCGTACCACACTGGGCTCGTCTCACTCGAACAATGATCACCCTCTTCAGTGGTCACCTTCTTCAATGCTGACTCTCAGAAAAATGTTTTCTCAGGATGAATCAATATCTTTTTTTCTTACAACTTCCAGTCATTGATAATGAGCTCCCCCAAAAAGAGAGAAGACTTAATCCTCAGTCTCCTTATCTGTAAAGTGGGAATAACAAGGAAATATGTACGGTTTTCAGAGAAATAAAATTCATGTGAGTCTGAGGGACAATTCCCAACATTCAGTAAGCACTCAATATGGGCTTACTTAGTATTAATAAGAATATGTTGCATTCCAGCAACCTTAAATCAATGTTTTAATGCTTTGTCCAACAGACTAATGACAAATAGTTGGACGAACCCCTTTGAGCAGATCAGCACTTGTGTATTGGGAGAGGTAAGCACTGCCTCCAGTTACAGCTCAAACTCTTACATGTTGTTTGAGCATTTAGTTGTTGTTATTGAATAAAGACAGGTGTTCTTTAGTCAAAGCTCCTGAAACATAAATCTTCAAAGATAGATACAAATTAGGTTTCAAGTACAACATTCTCACTAGAAATTACTTGAAAATGATAGTCTTAGCTCCTCTGTACATCAAAAGGGCATGTTCTTAATGTATCTGACTATATACACTGAAAGGATTGTTTAAAAGAAATTAAGATGAAGCCATCCTACATAAGCTCTCAGTATCATCTGCACAGAGCCCCACCCAAGGGTCTCATTTCTCACTTCCACATAGGTGTTCAGGTAGCTTAACCTGGGTCTTGGTTTCTTATAACACAGGGGAGGGAAGAGTTGTGGATAGATTTATGTAGCAAACATAAACCTAGTGTATTTGATGTGTAGGAATCCTAGAAATAAACAAATTGATATATAGTCCCACCCTTAAGAAGCTCAGCCTTTCCATTTACAACAGCATTAAAAATAAAATGGGAGATACATTTAACAAAAATTTACAAGATTTGTACATTAAACAATTTGAAGTATCACTGAAAAGGTTTTAGAAGATCAACATATACGGAAGACATCCCATGTTCATGGAATAGTAGACAATATTGTTAAAAATGTTAAGACTCCCCAAAGTGATCTACAAATTCAGTGGAATCGCTATCAAAATTCCAGCTGACTTCTTTTCAAAAATTGAAAAACTGATCCCAAAATTCCTATGGAAGTGCAAGGGACCCAGGTCAGCCAAAACAATCTTGAAAAAGAAGAGCAAAGTTGGAGGGCTCACTTTAATGGTTACTACAAATCTATAGTACTCAAGTCATTATGGTACTGTCATAAGTTTGGATACATAAATCTATGAGACACAGTAAAAATTCCAGGGGGGAATCTTACATTTACAGTCAGTTTTCAACAAGGGTGCCAACAACACTCCATTGAAAGAATAGTCTATTCAACAAATGGTGCAGGGAAAGCTGGGTATCTGCAGGCAAAAGAATGAATTTAGAATCTGAAACCCCCTATTGTATATAACAAATAAAAATTAATTGAAAATGGATCACAGACAGAAACATAAAATCTAAACCTATAAACTTTCTAAAAGAAGACATAGTATAAATCTTTGTGGTCCTAGCATAGGTTATGGTTTCCTAGATACAATAGCAAGAGCAGAAGTGATAAAAAAAATAAAACCAGATAAACTGGACTTCATCAAAATTAAAACCAATTGTTACAAAAGAAATCATCAAGAACGTGAAGTGAAAGGGGAAGGAGGTAGCTCAAGTGATAGAGTGCATGCCTGGCAATAAATAAATAAATTAAGAAAATAAATGAATAAATCTAATTACCTCCCCTATAAAGAAATTGTCTTAATGTTTAAAAAAAGTAAAGTGGAAAGACAATCTGCAGAATAGTAGAAAAAACTTGCAAAGCATATATCTAATAAGAGACTAATATCCAGGATATAAATCAAATGCTTACAACTGACCAATACAAAGAAAATCGACCCAATTTTTAAATTTACCAAGGAATTAAATAGATACACAAATGGCCAATAAGCATATGAAAAGATGCTCAGCATCACTAGTCAAATCAAAATTAAAATGAGATCTCATTTTACACCCACTAGGATGGTTATAATGAAAACACGGACAATAACAAGTGTCGGTCAGGAGGCAAAAGAATGGGAACCCTCAATATGCAGCCATTGGAAAGGGGCAATGGTGCAGCTTCTTTGGAAAAGCCTGGTGTTTCCTCAAAAGTTTAGTGTTATCATATGGCTCAGCAATTCTACTCCTACATATAGGGTCATCCCTCAGTATCCTCGGGGGATAGGTTTCAGGAACCCACCACCCTGGATTCCATAATCCAAGGATGTTCGAGTCCCTTTACAATCAGCCATCTGGATCCATGAAGTGGAAACTACAGATATGGCGGGCCAACTGTACAGCCAACAGAATGAAAACATATTCTCACAAAAATTTGCACATCAATATTCATAGCAGTATCATTCAGAGTAGCCAAAAGTTACAAACAATATCCATCCATCAATGAATCGGTAAAAAAATTATCAAGAATAGTCCCAAAACTTTTGGTCATTGAATCTTTGACAAAGGAGGTGAGAACATACAATGGAGTAAAGACAGCCTCTTCAGAAAATGGTGTAGGGAAAACTGGACAGCTACATGTAAATCAATGAAGTTAGACTACTCCCTCACAGCACACACAAAAATAAATTCAAAATGGCTTAAAGACTTAAACATGTAGACAAGACACTACAAACCTCTTAGAAGAAAACGTAGGCAAAACATCTGACATGCATCTCAGCAATGTTCTCCTAGAGCAGTCTACTCAAGCAATAGAAATACAAGCAAAAATATACAAGTGGGGTTTAATTAAACTTACAAGCTTTTGCACAGCAAAGGAAACAGTAAGCAAAACAAAAAGACAACCTATGGAATGGGAGAAAATATTTACAATAAATGAGACTGTCAAGGGGTTAATTCCCAGAATATATAAACAGCTTTTACACTTCATAAGAAAGAAAAACAAACAACTCAATCCAAAAATGGGCAGAAGTGCTAAAGAAACTTTTCTCCAATGGAGACATACAAATGGCCAATAGGCACATGAAAAAATGCTCAATATCATTATCAGAGAAATGCAAATCAAAACTACAATCAAGTATCACCTCACAGCAGTCAGAATAGCCATCATTCAGAAGTTCACAAACCATAAATGCTGGAGAGGCTGTGGAGAAAATGGAACACTCCTACACTGTGCTGGGAATGCAGTTTGGTGGAGCCATTGTGGAAAACAGTATGGAGATTCACCAAAAGACAGAAAATTGACTTCCCCTATGACCCAGCAATCCCACTCCTGGGCATATATCCAGAAGTAACCCTAATTCAAAAAGACACCTTCCCCCAAATGTTCACAGCAGCACTATTTACAATAGCCAATATATGGAAACAACCTAAATGTCCACTGACAGATGACTGGATAAGGAGGTTGCAGTATATTTATACCATAAACTACTACTCAGGCATAAAAAATAATAAAATAATGCCATTTGCAGTAACATGAATGGACCTGGAGAATGTCATTCTAAGAGAAGTAAGCCAGAAAGAGAAAGAAATATACCATATGAGATCGCTCACATGTGGGATCTAAAAAAAAATAAAACAACCAACAAACAAAAAGATAAACTTATCTACAGAACAGAACCACAGAGACATAGAAACCAAACTATGGTTACCAGAGGGGAGATGGTGTGGGAAGGGATAACTTGCGAGTTGAGGGTTTGCAGATACTGATTATGTATAGAATAAACAGCAAGTTTATACTGTATAGTACAGGGAAATATGTTTAATATCTTATAGTAACTTATGTTGAAAAAGAATATGAAAATGAATACATGTATATTCCTATATAACTGAAGTGTTGTGCTGTAAACAAGAAACTGATGCAACATTATAAACTGACTAGACTTCAATGAAACCATTTTTAAATAGACCAAAAACAAAAAAAAAAAAAAGAAAAAAGATATTATTAAACCAAAAGAATAAATTACTGTTTCAGGCTACAACATGGATGAACCTTAAAAATGTATGCTGAAATAAGCCAGACACAAAAGGACAAATACTGCCCTTTTATGTGAAGTGTATCTAAGTGTTCATTGTACTACTCCTGTAAATTTTCCGGAAGTTTGAAGTCTATCAAATTAAAAATAAATTGTATTATTCATTAAAAACATAAAACGATTCCTCACAGGAGGGCTTTAAATAATAAATGAAGAAATGCATGTAAATCTCCTGGAACAAAACTTTGCACGTCCACAGTCACTGCTGTCACTGCCACTCAGAGGTTTGTACCAGCGCTGATGAGAGCTGCCTCCACTCGCTGCCCTGCAGACAGGTGTGAGGGCCTGAGGTCTGACAGGCAAGGTGACCTGGAACCTGAGTCAGACACAGCCACGCCACAGACTCTGTGTTACCCAACTTTCTTATACAAACTGCTACATGTAACGTAAACACGCTAGAGGGATGTATCTTACAACATAGGTAATACAGTCAATGTTTTACAATAAGTATAAATGGAGCAACTGTTGTACACCTGAAACATATCATATTGTAAATCAGCTATACATTTAGAAAAAATTAAAAAATAATGTAAAAATGTTATAACTTTAATATCAGTCCAGTTTTTAAGTAACTACTAAACAGCTTAGAATGTATAAAAGCATTTAAGTGTGATGTTTATTAACATATTTATTTACTTTCAGCCTCCTGCTAAAAGAGAATTTAAACAATTTTTTAAACACAGCTTAACAACCATAACAACAAAAAGACAAAACTGAGAGTGAAGAGAAATTGGAGATTCAATACTTAAATGAAACCAGGGGGAGGTAAAGTCATAAAAATGGATGCCATGAAGTCAGGGTAAGTGTTAAAGGCCGACTAGAAATTCAGCTGTAAGATTTTTGGCAGCTAAAGCAAAAAGAAAAAGATGAAGGGGCGGGTGGTAGAGCTCAGTGTTAGAGCGTGTGTATAGCATACGCGGGGTCTGGGTTCAAGCCCCAGGGCCTCCACTAACAAATACACTTAATTACCTACCCCCCCAAAAGAAAAGAGCCCCAAAGAAAAGAAAAAGAGAAATTTGTTTCCTAAAAGAACCTGATATTAAATATAGATTAAATACTTAAAAAAAAAAAAAAGAAAAATAGAAACAAATGAGTGACACAAGCGATAATGCCCATGAGATAATTCTGCGGTGGCAGCTGGCAGGTCCTTATGTCCCACGTGGGAAAATCTGAAACATCCTTCACACCACCCAGAGTCATCCTCAGCCCACCCCACCACTCCCCCTGTTAAATGCAGGAGCACAGCCAGGGCCGGGCCTTTGTTCTCTCTGTGTCATCACAGTGAGACAGGATGGAAGGGGGCAGAGCACAGCCATTCAAGGAAGGCCACAGCAATTAACATCAAAATGGTGAAGGATTCAACCCCCAATAGGCCTTGAGGCTCAAGATGAAGAGATTTAAGTTCTAGCAGATCTTGAGCTTCATTATACACCCATTGTAATAGTAACATGGTGAATAACACGCCCCCAGGCACCATGGCAGTCCAAAGGCTAGCCAAAAAAGTCAAATGGTGGGAAATGGCCAACTCCCTGTGAATTACAGCCCCTTGCTCTTAGGCTGGTCCTTCTACTTATTAGCATATGAAACCACCAAGCCCATGAATACAAGCAACACAGCACCACCTAGGGGTCACACCTCTCTCTCCCGCTTCAGAGAAGGCCCACACTCTGTGGAGTGTGTACCTACTTTTAATCTGAGCATCAAACCCCCACACATCGTGGAATTTCTCTTGCCTTTCAATGAATCTCTCTGAATAAGTCTACCTTTACTCAACAGTGGCTTGCGCTTGAATACTTTCCTGCATGAAGCCAAGTACCCACATCTGGCATGGCACATCCAAGGGGCTCAACCAAAGCCTGGCACACAGCCCTTCTCATGCCCCACTTTTTTTTTCTTGTATCAACAGGACTGGGTTGTGAAGGGAGCTCTAAGGCCCCGGCTAAGGGACAGAAGCAGCCCCAAGGGCTCGAATTGGCGGGCAGCCTCTCCCCCAGCAGGGGCCCTGGGGTCTGCCCGGTTCTCTGTGTTTCTTTGTTGTGCTGAATCCCCAGACATAGAGCGTTCTCCCTAGGCCTGTCCCCACAAAACCCTTCTCTCCAAAATACAAGCACATCATGTCACAGTCCTCTTGTTCAACCAGGAAATGTTCAGCCCACTATTTCCCTCCCCAGTAAAGTACCTAACTGTCCTCCCTCCCATCCCACCACTTCTTTCTTTGTGACAACTCTGCACTCCCCACCCACCATCCTGAACGCAGGTGCCTTGCTGGCTGGGACCGAGATGTTTCAGTCTTACACAGCCTACGTCCTTTCACTTTCCCCTTTCTACCTTAAAAAGCCTTTCCTGAGTCTCCCACCCATCTGATTCTGAACTTCACAAAGTGCTGAGTTTACGGTCACTATGTGCATACATCCCAGGTTTTGACTAGGTTTCCTTCACAAGATCCTCATTAAGGAGCTGCATCAAGAAGTTTAAAGAGGCTATTCTTACATCTGAGAGGAGGAGCCAGCATAAAATTTAAATGGCTTTGAATAGACTGTTAACCAGGGACAGAGAGGTCTCAGGTCCTAGTCAACTGTGTCATGAGGCAAAATGTTCTTCAAAGGCTCAGAGTGGCTTCTGAACACGGAATCGGCAGGGAGGAGGTCACAGGCAGTGAGTGGAGTGTGTGACAGAGCTTACGCTCCCCCAGCTTGGGAAGAATTGAATTTTTTTCTAGTTTTCCAAACAATTTCTTACTACCTTTTTCTCCTATTGTCACATACCATTTCCTACGAATTAAGAAAATCAATATCAGTCATTTGGGCCACTTGGGAGAAGCTACACGATGCCATTCACAGGGCTGGGGCATGACAGCCACGCCAGTCTAGGTTGAAAGACCAGTGGGCGTATTTCCATGGTGATCACGGGCATGCAGCAAACTCCCCAGCTTCAATGACCTCATCTCAAAGGTGGGGCCAATAAAACTACCAAGCAAAGTGCGTGATGATTATGGCCAACATCTGTTTATTAGGTAAGTGCCAATGACAGCTGCCGCTTAATGGGGAATGAGTATGACCAACGAGGCCCAGTCTACCTGGTCACACGCGCCCTGCCTTCCTGCCTTTGTGCAGCAGCAGAGCTTGTTTAGCTGAGATGAACGCCCCCAGAGCAGCCGTGACGGGAAAGGTCCAAGCGCTGCACGGCGAGGCGTGTTCCTTTCCTTCTCAGAGCTGATCACAGTTTGCAGTCATCTTTTTTTATGTTTATCCTTTTTGTAACTGCCTCCACCCTGGAGTTTTGCTCAAGCAGCACAGGGCCAGGTATGTCTTGCTCCCTGCTAGATATTCTGGGCTGGGAGACAGCCGAGCACACATCTGTCTCAGGTGCTGAAAGGAGAGGGCAGAAGGCCCAGGGACCCATGCTGAACTGAGGCCCCTGCACCCAAAATTATGGTCTGACTTTGGGCAAATTACACAGTCTTCTTTACCCTGAGATTCCTCATCTGTCCATGAAAATAACTGCCCATGGCACACAGATTTACCAAGATAAAAGGAAATCACCAAATTCACAACGTATTCAAGGGGCTACCAGTGCATCCTCAACAGACAAATGCTGCCTTTACGGCTCTGACACACGCGAAGCGGGACGTCCACACACAGTGAACACTGCTAAGTGCCAGTGTGTTAAGTGCTTCATGTGTGCTATAATAGTCTTTACAACTTACAACATTCCCAGGAACAAACGAATATTATCATGCCCATTTCACAGATTCACCAACAGGTTAGGAGTGGTTACATTGTAGTCCAAGGCCCCATGGTGAGGAAATGGCGATTTAAACCTGAATCTGGGCCCAGGCCTGGGCTTCATCTCTCTCCCATCCACCTGACCACTTGCCTATGAATTCCACCTGTCCAATACAAAAGTTTGCAGCCGGCCAGCTCTTGAATGCAATGTTTGCCACCGTTTCTCAATGTTCATTAATTACCATAAAGTGTTCTCAGAAGCCACTACAGAAAAGAAAGGTGGGCTTACGTCCCTGCCCACAAAGAAAAGGAATTCTGCCTTCTCCTGTAATGTGCAGAACACCTTCCCTACACCACCAAATTCTTTTGTAAGCTTCCTCCATGTTTATGTTTGCATACGGCTTATTAAATTAGAAGGTACCTGAAGTAATTCCATCTCGGTTGCTTTCCAAGTTTGCAGATTATCCATAATCATTCTGTGACCGAAAATACTACAGTGTGAATGAAAATACTGCAACCATGTCAGTAAACAAAGAATGCTGAAACCAAATCATCAGTGGCTGCCAACACACCCCAGCGAGGACAGGCCTGCAGCCCAGCCTCTACAGCCACTCACAAAGGTGTCCTCTGAGCAGACTCAGAATAAGAAAGGACAGGATACTTGCCCTAGATAGCTAGGTGCTTGTCTAAAGAATGAATTCAGTGAGTCAAAATGTTTGCTTCCTCCCATACATGGAAAAGCACTAAAATCTTGAACTTGAGATACCTGGCTTTCTTTAGATAACAAGCAATCTTTTATTCTTCCAACAACCTTGTCTTTGTTGTAAAGCTCCTATATATCCTAGCTCCTCCTCAACCACTTTGGAACAGTCCCTCCGAGCGATCTGAGAGGCTGTCATCCCGGCTCGAGTCCTCCCGCCAAATAAAACATAACTCTTAACTTTTAGGCTGCACATGTATTTCAGTCAAAAGTTTTGGACACCAGGAAGGGACCCAGAGCAGACTTCTCTCCAGCTGAACTCTCCGAATTACCGGAGCCTTGGTACCAGCATTGGCACTTTGTGCCCATCTGCCTCCTTGGGGAATCCAGATGAATTTGGGCGAGTCTCTCCTGGTTCTCGGATCTCCCATATTGGTTGATGATCCTGAGTTTATTTTGCGGTATATCCAGGTACCTGGCCCTCCAGTTGAAAGAGACTGGGGGGAATTACCCACCAAGTGGAGACATACTGGGTGGGGCCTGGTTGAAAGATAACAGGAAACACCCCACCTTGAGGAGACGTCTGAAGTGGGGCTGGTGGAAACATACCAGGAAAATACTCACCCAGTGAAAACGTCCTGAGTGGGTCCAAGTTGAAAGACACTGGGTTCAGGACTGAGTGGTTATGTAAGAGGCTGGTCTAATGTTGTCCTCGATTTGGTTACCTCCACTGAATTTTTTGGAATAAAAGTAAAACTCCTATGAGGAACCTTTCAACTCCAAAAATGGGACCCTCCTCCTGGCTGGTAACAGCTTTCTTGGGTGATGGAGAAACTTACAGGAATGGTAGATGCAAAGACTTCATGCCATAGTGTTGTCCCTGCGGGAAATCTTACCAGCAATTTTATTCTTAATACCCGACCTTACAATGGGGAATAGAACTTTCAAAAAAAAAAATTAAAAAAAAAAAAACACAGAACAGAAAAGAAAAAGAAATGACAGATTGCCAGCCTCCAACTAATACACTAGCCTGGTTTATATACGTACAAAACTTACAACATTAATTAGGAATTAGAAAAAAAAAAAACTCACCCTGAAAGTAACTAACCAGGCCTGATAAAATATTTTTTGGAATTCTGAACTTATAGGAACAAAATCCCATTTAGGGGGAACTTGGATTTCTCTTCCTGTGTCCTTGAAATGTAAACGTTTTATCTTTCTCTGGGTGTTTTATGTGTGTGTATGTATGTATATATGTGTTTCTTTTATTTTAAACGAAACCTTGGACTCTGTCATACAAAAGGTACAAGTATTGTGTACATATTGTGGCCAAGCAAATAAATTGGGATTCTCAAAAATCCTTTGATTGTACCAATTTTCAGATATTTTGCCATCTTAACCGTTGTTGCATCAGACTGGACCACAAAGGCTTTTAGCTTTTGGAAAGTATATTTTGAATTTTATTTAAGCAACACCCCCACTCTCACGTGGAAAAGTCTCTTCATTTATTGGTTTAAAATCACTATATATATATATTATATAATAATAATATATATATTATTATATATATAATATATATATATAAATTGATGGCCATATGATGGATCCTTTAATTTGGGAAAACTTTTAAATTGGTGAAAGTTGAAAGAGCTCTCATTATAAACAGCCGTTTTATTGGTACCTATTAAAATCAAGTTTAAAGGTAGGAAAATATATCTAATGTTTAACCTAAGAAATTAGTTAAAAAAAAAAAACTGGTTTGAAAAGCTACATTTGTGTTTTTCCTTTCCGATCAATGGTTTTAGAGATGCTAATAAATACTTAGAATAATTAATGTCAATTAGGCTGAATAACTGGAAAAATGATTGTAAAAATGTCGGAAAAAAAAAAAGATAAGGGGCTTATCCCAAATGGATAAATATTTTTATATGGTTATTTTGAATGAGATAAATAAAATGGACATTTTTGGATTTAGATACAAGGTTTTGATACTACACTATGTAAAGTAAAAAAAAAGGGGCCAAAGAGATCACCTACTGCCCCCTAATATTAAAGTTCAAACAAGTCCGCTTTAGCACAGTTTAAAATATATGTATTTATAGAGCTAAAAAAATACATAATTATAGACTGAAATACTTGATCAATGATTGGGACAACAGACCTATTAATCAAATTGAAAATTGAGAAGGGCCTAAGCTCTTTGGCTGAAACTTGGGAATCCCAGAGACTTTTCTATATAATTAGATACAATGCACAAAAAAAAAAAAAAAAAAAAAAAGCTTCTGACACTCCTTCTAGAAATAGGAATTACTGATTAAACCTAATATATATAAAAATTAAGGGTACAAGATTTAATAAAATTGAGATAAAATTTGTAAAATTGGTATATTAAATGGACTTTATATAAAACTTTTGCTTAATTATATTGTGGGATAGATATATTTCAATGGAAAAACGCTTCCCCTTCTTGGTATTATAAGGCTGGGCACATATCTGTCCCTTAGAAAATATTAATTGAACAAAGTAAAGGAAACCAATAGAGTTTCGTGAGCCTTCCAATATAACGTAAAATTAAAAACTAATATTCAGTGGCTAATAGACAATAAAATAAGAGGTTTATCCTGGGTTTAACTTATAACTCAAGGAAAAGAGACCTCACTAAATACCTTATGCAAGCTTTGGAAGACATGCTAAAGTAAATCTTAAAGTTTTAAAACATGGAATTCTTTGTTTACAGCTCTTCTCACTGATACAAAAAAAGCCAAATAAGGAGATACAATTGGGCCTAGATGACAGAGCAGTTCTCTGGGGAACTGGAAGCGTCTGTCTTTGTCTTGCAGATCAGAAATATAAATACAGCAAACAGTGACCTAGGACTGAGCAAAATTAGCTCAATGAGATAATACTTAAGGCCAAGAAATTTTTGGCATTTTAGAACTCAGAATTCTGACGCGTCCTTCAGCATTTGTCAAGAAATCTTAAATGTCGGTTTCATAAATAGTAAGCCTTAGTGATTTGAGCAAGCAAATTCAGCTTACTCCAACTATTATTATACCTATCTTATAAGTAAGTTTTAAAGTGAACCTATGAGATTTCTAGCTTTTGTTTGTTTATAAGCCTGCGTACACATTATAGATGTGAGATATTTCTACAGCTGAAAAAAAAAATCAAAGTCAAAGATCTCTGCTTAATTGACGTAAAAAAAAAATAAGAGCTTACAAATTAAGTATTTTTAAAATAAAAACTGACCAAGTTGACTTTCAGCGTCACGTGAACAGGAAAATATTCAATATTAAGATAATATTTGATATTGTTTAGTTTAAGTATGTTCTAATTAATATAGACATCTTTAAAGTCATCAATATTAAGTACAATACCTTTACTGTACCTAGTTTTAATGAAAGTCAAATAAGATCCTGTTATATCTGTTGCAGAATTGTCAAGAAAAAAAAATAGTAATGTGGTGTAGTAAAATTTTAAGTAAATTAAATGCAAATGAGATGAGAGCTTTGGGTAAATTTTTAAAATATATTTTTAAAATGTATGGTT
The DNA here is from genome assembly GCF_036321535.1 of Camelus dromedarius. Classification (NCBI taxonomy): domain Eukaryota; kingdom Metazoa; phylum Chordata; class Mammalia; order Artiodactyla; family Camelidae; genus Camelus; species Camelus dromedarius. The sequence continues at coordinate 32,697,233 of NC_087458.1, read as the reverse complement.
AAGATAATCTCTAAATGTTTGGTATCTTTAAATTCTAGAGTTGTGCTAAATTAAGTTAAATGATAGGATTTTATTAAATAGCTATGACACTTTCAGATAAAATAAGATTGAAATATGAATTATTTAACATTTAACTTACCCTTACAAAGAAAGTAAAGGTGTTTAGAAATATTAATAAATGGTTGGTGCTACCCTGAAATAATCTCTATTATTAAGGGTATAATCTCAGTATCCTAGGAAAGTAAGATAAATGTGTAAAGGAAGATATATGAATGTAATTATATTTTGTTAATAAAAAATAGTGACTTTCTTCTGAAGCTGGTTACTTCTGAATGGAAGAGAAAATAAAGGACACACTAATGTGAGTATAGAAAGCTGTGGAACGCTTGTGGAAGAGGAACCCTGAGGAAAGAGTTTTGTACGTTGTCAGAATTGTCTAAGTTTAGAATCAACTTGGGCAAAGTAAATGAATCTTAGAAGTAATCTGGTACAAGACTAGATTTGGTTTTCTCTCTGTTAAGATGACAAAATTTTCTAAAAATGTTAATCCACTTTCAGTAACAAATTGTAAAGCTTCTTATACCACATAACTGACCTGTTCTGCTTTTACTTTAACGTATTTTCTTGTTAATGAAAAAGAACTACTTTACAGTGATCTATATGTTTATCTGACCAAGTGTTCTGAAAACCTTTAACAAGCTCCCCAAATATCAATTTCTAATTAAAGTTCTTTTAATCTCCAGTTAAGTTTGGGATGCTACAGAGGGCCCCTGAAACATCCCAAAGAGAGATTTTAAACTAGTAAGTTTCATTTGGCATGCTAAATAACATGGTATTGTCAAATGAATAATAGATCTTCCTAGGTTATATTGTATGAGAAAATATTATTAATATAGATATTCTATAAATTATATGGATTCCCTAAAATTCTGGTATATCTGAAATGTTACCAGTCATAATTCTAGTTATAGTGACCAGCTTTCTTTATCGATTATAGTGTGACGTTGCTTAACCATGCTTTTAAATCACTTGTCATTTATATACAGTTAATTGTTTCCTTCTGATGATTTTGCAAATTGCTTTCTCTTCAAGGAGATTTATTGATTTCAAATAAATTTCGAACTATAGCACTGAACTAACTGGGTAAGAAATTTTAAAGGTCTAATGAAAACTCTGAGTAAAAGAATTAGTTACATGGGACTGAGTAAACTGGTGAATATGGTTATAATTTTTGATTTTGTCTGACATACTACTGGCTTTTAACCTGTTTCCCAGACATAAAGAAACTCTTCTCCTTAAGCTAGTTATGATTCACAGAAATTTGATAAGTTATACCTATGTAAGCAGACTTGGAACAGTTATCTTTTCTCTCTATCTGATCCCTCAAGAGACTAAAAACTCTAAGGTCCCCAGTGGGTCTATCAGACAAATGAGGAAGATCATCTCCTAACAGATATAGCAATCTCAAAGTATTTTAAGGATTTTAAAGAGAAAAGAATTTACCTAAATCTGTAAGGCAGAAATCCATGACAAGCCCTTGACGAGGCATTCTGGGCCTAAGAAAACCTTATTAACATTCTACCCTGAGACTCCTAATTAAAAGTTCCAACACAGCCAATTTAAAAAAAGCCTATATAATCAAATAATCAGACTTAGCTTGTAAATAAATTAATCTTGATTTGACTATATTTGAGAAAACTGAGGGTAACTTTAGAGAGAAAAAAGATTATATTTTAGTGGATATTAATTTCTAGTTTTGTTGATTGAGGTCTATATTTACTTAGACATTTCCCAGATCATTCCTTGCTGTTATGTCACATTGCTGTAAAGGTTAATTGAATTATGAAAAGAATACTCTAGGTTTGTTTCTGAGGCTCAGTAATCTATCCTTGGTAAAGTTCCAATGCCCCATGACCAGCAGCCAGGGTATTATAAATACTGGAACAGGCATGACTTAAAGAACTGTCTCCAACCTGAATGGAAGGACCCTTTATCAGGTACTCTTAACAAGACCATACACACCAAAGCTGAAGGAAACGGACTTTCAGATTCATTTCCTATCAGAAACAGCCCCTGCAGTGCACTGGCCTATAGAGCACTGCTCACCTTAAAACAATGCCCAAATGGAGAAAAATCTACCAGGTCAGGATGAGAAGAAGACAACATCTGAAGAAGACTGCAGACCCAAGACACCGAACCAGGCCTGTATGCCAATTACTTTGATAATTTCTCCTACCTTTGATTATGAACTACTCCAACTGTTAAGTTTATGGTAAATTACCTATGTCTAGTACTTCTGTGTTACCTTGGTGGGTTTCCCTACTCCAAGGCTCTAACTAGATAGCCCTCAGAAACGTTACTCTAAAAAGAAATAATAGTTCTGTTTAGGCCACTGTTGATCTTACAAGATGGGAGACTTCACCTGGCCAATTAATACCTGCTCTGACCCTGACCATAAATATGAAATTTCTCATAAGATCACTCAAACTCAATCAGGAACACAAGGAAAATTTTAACCCAAAAATATAACTTCTCGACTATTAAATTCTTACTCATGACTTTATAAACGTTACTATCTGAATTACTTATATCCTGTCTATATAATAAAATTGTTGTCTGTTACATTTCCCAATGTGTAACTAGGCCTACAAGATTGATGATGGCTAAACATCTTGAAGGAATAGATAAAATTTATAACCCTGTATAAAATAATTGTAATAGTGCGATTCTAGTTATGGTAATGAGCAACGAAGGGTAAACAATTCCTGGATCATAATAGACTAGTTATACAGGCGATCCAGAGAACTTTTAGTATCAATAGGGTCTGATAAAAAACTAGCACCTTGAATGGCAGCTCAGAAGATACTTCACCAGAAGTAGGAATGAGCCATCCTAGCACCATGGGACAAAATTGGTCATGAAACCTCTCTCAAAATATTGGTCGAATTTAGGACCAAGGGGGAGCACTGTGAATGAAAGTACTACAATGTGAAAGAAAATACTGCAACCACGTCAGTAAACAAAGAATCCTGAAGCCAAACCATCAGCAGCCGCTGCCACACCCCAGCGAGTACATGCCTGAAACCCAGCCTCTCAGCCACTCATATTGGTGCCCTCTGAGCAGACTCAGAATAAGAAAGGACAGGATACTTGCCCTAGATAGCTAGGTGCTTGTTAAAGTATGAATTCAGTGAGTCCAAATGTTTGCTTCCCCCCATACATAGAAAACCACTAAATTCTTGAACTTGAGATACCTGGCTTTCTTTAGATAACAAGCAATCTTTTATTGTTCCAACTACCTGGTCTTTGTTGTAAAGCTCCTGTATATCCTAGCTCTTCCCATACCTCTTGGGAGCAGTTCCTCAGAGTGATCTGAGAGGCTGTCATCCCGGCTCGAGTCCTCCCGCCAAATGAAACACAACTCTTAATTTTAGGCTGAACGTTTATTTCAATCAAGTCCCAAAATAGACACAACTCATCACTTCTGTAATGGAATACACTGGATCAGGAACCAAAAGCGTGTTCTAGTCCTGAAAAACTACTGGTTCCTCTTTCTTCCTGTCATTATACAGTCCCACCAGAACTCATTACTTTTCTGTCTGCTCATCTGGTAACCAAACTCAGAGAAGAGTCAACTCAGCAGACTGCCCTACTGGGGAGAACAGCCGGCAAAAGCACTGTGGGTTGCCTGCCCTCCCGCACGCTCTGCTGACACCTAGTGTCCTCTGTGGAGACCAGGGCAACAGAGATGTTCCCAACAGCTGCAAAGTCCCACACGTTAAGAAAATCATTTTATTTTATATGATATGTTACGTATATACCCATCTCTGAAAACAGCTTTGCCAGAAGCCCAAATATTCAACATTAATCTGCAAAGGCATATCTGGTCCCTAAGTGAAAACAAGTCTCAAGACGACGCTAAGGACTCCAAAGTTCTCTCCACGACCATCAACCAAGCTCCCTGCAGGTCTGCAGCTGCAGGCGGCAACATGTCTGCTTTTAAAGCAAACCCATCCTGCCCTCGGGTGCTACAATGTCCCTCTACGCCCTCCCATCTCAGGGTAAGAGCAGCCGCTACAGAACCTCACAGGGAAGCACTGACAGGACTGGACAGAGAGGATCAGAGCTAAACTAAGCCTTCTGATGACACGAGCTTGTCACTGTGTCACTTTAGAGTTGAAGATATATATAGAGAGAACTGGGGTGATCTTGCTCAAAGTCACACAGCTAATAAGTGGCAAAGTCTATAACTCTGCTCCTCCCTCCGGCGTGACGCCCCAGCTGGGATGCCCACAGGGTTCTCTCATGCCTGCCTGACCAGTCCTTTCCTGTCACTCATAAAACACCACAGGGTCTGAACCTAGCCTGCTTTTTCAGCATCTTTTACCTCCAGTCTCTCAGGAACAAGGCTGCTCGGGCCACTGTATGACTTCTGGCTTCCCAAACACTCCGTGCTCAGGCTGGTCTTGCCTGTGCATCCTTCCCCCTGCTCAGAGGCTCTTCCTCACCTGCAGGAGGACGTTTCCACTCTCTGCAGGGACACCCCCTCAGGGAAGCCCTCTTTTCGCCCTCAGCATTGCAGGTGTCCCAGGCCACATCCCGGGCTGCCCCATTAGGACTGCATGTGCCCAGGGGACTAATCAGACTAGCAGCCTCAGAGGCAGGGATTATGCCCGGGTCTCCCTGCAAACCTACTGCCGGCCTAACAGTCCCCAGCCAGCAGGTCACCTGGAAGTCACAGCAAGTGCCCCACCCAATCCAGAAGTCTCTTCATTTGCCAGCACCGCTGAAGAGTGGTTTCCAAACTTTGGTCAGTTTTGCACAAAAAGACCTTCCACTGTGAACCGGGAGGGGTTTTGCTTATGCTACTCACCCTTACTGGAAACGTCAAGGGAAACCAAAAGGCCTTTTCTTGACACTTTTTTGATGACACCCTCCCACCCACAATACTCAAATGTTCAACAGAATTGGGTCCACGTGATTTTGTTTTCCTTACGCTAAGTGGCTCAAAACACTGCAAGGTTCTTTCTCTTTTGAGGGTATTTGTACTAAGTTTATAGGCTTTAATCTGCTTTTGTCTCACTCTTCAGTATCCCTAGCAGTTGCCACTTCTTAATCCCTTCAGCAGCCTCCCTCCCAACATCTAGTCTAGGAAATCAGCTGTGATGAGGGGCCCAGGGGCAGTCACAGAAGATGCAACTAAGGCACAGAGAGGCGACATAATTTGCCCAAGGTGATCAGCTTCCACCCCTAACAGTGTGTGTCACGTCCCTCTGTTTAACTCTTATGCTAAGCAAGTTAACTTTTTGTAGATTATAGTTATAAACAGATGAGGTATCAAAATATACACAAGGACACACATCAAATCTAAGATGTTGATTAACTCCACTATTTTGTTTCTATTTATTTTATTTCTCTTAAAAAATTAAGAACCTCTGCAGTCAATAATGCAAAATGTTACTGGGTTTTAAATCCAGAATATAGAGGTGTTAAGTGTGTCATTGCTCATCCTTATTTGTATGTTCACAAGACAAAATGATTTGAAAGACTCTCTCCCCTCCCCCTTCTCACTACTGGCTCTCACCAGAGCTCCATGTCCACACATCTAACAGCCTTTCATTTACCCACAGCTGAACTCATCAGATTTTCCCCAGAACTCCCTCTGCAGGTTTCCCTCATCACAGCACAGCAGGGCTATCATTTACCTCATTAATCCACCCAGAAACCTGGGCCTTACTCCATTCTAACTTCACAGACAGCATTCATCCTTTCCTTTTTACCATCGAAACATGTCTTCAATCTGTTCGCTTTAACAAACTGACCGTCCCACCGCTCAAGTGGAAGCCACCAACACTGCACTCCTGGACTCACGAGTCTCCCAATTGGCCCTACAGCCGCTCTCCCCTACTTGAGACAAATGGGATTGTGTCACTCCCGCGCTTTTAGGACTCTTTTCAAACCCACTTTTCTTAGAAGAAACTCCCAGTTCTTCACCTGGTGAAGCTCTTTGCCATCAAACTGTCAGCTCAGGGAGGGCAGGACACGCCCTCTCCCCTTGGCCCCACCCTCTGGCAGAGCATCAGCATGGGAGGACCTGCTGAGCTACACCAGCCTGTATTCTAAACCTGGTCTTGATTTCTTAGCAAACTGCTTCACTTATCCATACAAATCCAAGGTAGATTAGAAAGATTTTAGATGTTGATCTAGACTATTGATTTGGGGATTTTGCACTAGCAACCTGCAAGTACATGTTCTAATGATTCTGTCTTCTAAAACCACACCCAGATTTAAGTAGTACTTGTAGAATGTCTTCGGAGTAAAAGGGACTGTAGTTTTACAGAATTTATATTTTATAACATGAACAACCTGCACAGGGTCACAAATTGAACTGCCTCACAAGTGACAGAAGACAGGTGAGAGGCATATAGCAACAGGTCACAAAGATGGTAAGAGAAACGTTGATTCTCCAACCCCCGAAAAAATTCCTCAATGAACTGAAAACTCTGAATTTTGAAAGTAAAATACTATCATATAAAGAAATAAAATAAATAATCCTCTTCATCAGGGTTTCAAGATCTGACTCCAGAATTTTTAGCAGGCTATACTGAATCCTAGCAAAGGAAAATCATATACACTAGTGGTGAGTAAGTTCCAGGGAAACGGCAGCAATTCCTCCACTTGTAAAAGGACATAATTCACTTGTCAAGGTGAATGTAAACTGCATTCTGGAGAAATTCGGTAGCTCCAAGGCTCTGCTTCTGGGTGGCAAGTACACGGACAGCTTCGAAGCATGCTTCTAACTGAGTCACCGGCATTCTTACACTTCAGGGGGAAACGGAGGCCCTCAGTCATGAGCTGAGATGTTCCTGTCTTGTCTCACTGCCCGTGCCTCGGGGACTCAGTGCCCTGCAGCAACCCGGCCCCAGGCCAGGACCCGTAGCGTGGCCAATCAAGCATGAGGTGCACTGTGCTTGAGAAAGCCCATCCCCGATGGGGGCAAGAGGTGCTGGTGGGGTTGTGTGAACCTATAAATGCTCACAGAAATACACCTACATACAATGAAGTGATACAATTAAGAGTAGCAGGCTATTTAACAAAATTTCAATTGTCAGTGGAAATTTTACCATTCCTTTCCACTTGTCCCCTGCACTCTGAGACAGGCTTAGGCTCTCTCACACCTGCAGCTCTGATGCAATCGTTGTGAATTCATTTTGCTTTGCTGCAAGTGTCTTCGCTCCCCTTGTCGCTGTGAATGTCGTCTCTTAACAGAGTCAGATGTCTTCCTGGATCTCTCCCTGAATTCCTTGCTCCTGCTTCTCAGATCCTAAGATAAATGGCAAGTGAAGACACATGAGTATAAAAGGCACTGTGGACTTGACTAAAGCCTTCAGTGTCCCCTAGGTGAGTGCTGCCCACCCCTTACCTTCGATTCTCAAGGTTCTGCCCAGGGTGACATCCAGACAGGATAGCGTCCTGGGCCAATTAAATGCTGTGTGGCTTGGGCGCACGGACAGGTGCAGGAGCTGGTTCCGGAGCCGGGCACCTCCCCACCTCTGCTCGTCTCTCTCCCGAAGCCCCGCTTCCAAGCCCCCAGGCTCCCTAATCTTCTGTCCTTCTCTTCTATTTTACTCCAAGCCCTTTTCCTCTTCCTTTATTCCCTACTTATCCCCAGCTGGAGTGATTTTTCAATCACAGTATCTGAAAAAATTTTCTGCAGCTAAAAAAGAGGTCTCCAGAGGTCAATGCCCATATGCTGGTTCTTGAAGAGAGCCCCAGGTTAGGGAGACCCTCACCAACACTCACAGGGCATCAGACTTGTTGCAGGTTCGACCACCCCCAACAAGAGTTTGCTGTGACCCCAAGGCACGCACAGCATCGCTGCTCACAAAAATGTAGTTGGCTCATTTATCCATTATTGAGAAAAAAAATTAAAAATTGTTCATGTTCCTTACTAAAATTATTTATGAGGTGGAAAAAGGAATTGTAATAGAAAAGAAAAAATTTGACTTAATGTTAGATGTTTTCCTTTGGCTTTAAACCTGTGCCCTGTTTTCTAGGCTTAGACATGCTAGCTCTGCACCGTTTGTAAAAGAAAGTTGCCTTTAGCCTGAAATATCCAGGAGGGCCTATTCTGCGGGCTCTGATCTTTAAGGATGTTAGCTCTTCTACACTTATGTAGAGATGGCAATTTGCAAAATAGAGAATAACCTGTTTGTTTTTTTTTTTGGAGGTTTTAAAGGGTCACCGTGATTTGACCCACATGGACAGCTGCAAGAACAAAGGATTCCAAGGAAATCAATTCGTACAGCAAGAAGTTTGCAACAACCAACCACATCCCCACCCCTGTTTAGTAAAAAAGGAGACTGAATTCTGACTTGGGGAAGAGGGTTCTCCAGGATATCAGTATGCCATCTTCTGGGTCTGCCAGCTTTTCAAATAAAGTCACTATTCCTTGCTCTAACACATCATCTCCCGATTTACTGGCCTGTCATTCAGGAGGCAGAACTAGCTTTGACGTGGTAACTAAATGACTTCATTGGAGGTAGTATGTCTCCACTGTTTCCCCATTTCCAATATGTCACAACCTATAAATTTTATATGCTGTTTAGCAACACAACCAAAAAACCTAACATAGGGAATTGATTCCATGGAAATAAAATTATTCCTACTCCTTCAAATCTTTTTTCTTTTCTATTTTATTTTGTTTTGCTTATTGAAAAGAAAATAAAAGTCAAATCTGTTTATTTCATGTATTTTTGTTATAGCTGCATATTTTAAATACTAAAAAGATATTTAAATTGCAATAAAAAATTGTTCATATATTAGTGTAAAGATATATAAACAATTAATGTGGATTAGGAAATATATGGATATTTACTAAAATTCCACTGCACATCCAGTCTTTTACAAGCATATCCTGGAATATAAACTCTATGATCCAGGGGTCCACCACCCACATTCTCACTGCCGAGTTCCTTAGTAATCAACTACCAAAGCACCAACATAGAACCACGTGATCAGTACTTTAGGTATAAATGAGGGAATTAGCTCATTCAATTCTATAAAAAAAAACCTTAAAATATTTACTGAACTTACTTACAGACAAAGAAAATTGGACACAAAGAAGTACAGTTTCTTCCCCAAGGTCACAAAGCTAATAACTGGTAAACGCAAGATTTGAACTCATCTGCCTGATTCTAAAAACCAGGTGGAAATCCCGTTTGACTGTGGAGGGTCCAGCAGCACAGCCTATCACCATATCTTTGTTCAGATCTAGCCTTAGACAGCCTGAGACAGCACCCCATTCCTTTGGAACTCGAGGGCAAGTGATATCAATAAGGATTTTGTATTCAGTAGTTTCTTAGGCCTCATTTGTATAAAGTGTCAGCAGGTCAGCAGAAAAACTCTGGGAAATATGAGTGGATCCAGAGCTTTTTGCTGATTAGAAACTCAGTCTAACAGGACATTGTGGCCTTCCCATGAGAGGCCACATGGACATAAACTAAAGACAGCTGAGCAATGAAAACTAGCAAGACCCTGGAACTCAAGCAAGAAAGACCCCTGCCATCCCCTGCCCAGTTGCCTCTTCGCCCGCATGGACACGATGGCAGAAGACCCAGGTTCTTGTCCAAGTTACAACATCATGGATTCTCAACCATAAAAATTTACGGCTCTATGATCTTAAGTACTTTCCAACTCAAATATGATTAAACCAATATCTCAGCAGAATGTCTATATCTTCACTGTCTCTCTTCTATTAGGAGAATATTTCTATGGCAACAAAGCAGAAATCCAATTAAAAACACCATGCAAGAAGCCGGGAGAAATTCTGCATAAGAGACTTTGTTCTCACGCTCAGTGAATGGAAACACAGAAAAAGTGTTCCTTCTCCCTCAGCAAGTGGGAGGTAGCCTGATTGTGTGTGTGTGTGTGCGTGTGTGTGTGCGTGTGTGTGTAAATGAAATACAATGAATTCTGGGATATTTACAGATTTTTTTATCTTACAGTCATTTCATGAGGATGAGACAACCTTTAAAGTAATTTGAATCTAGTGTTCTGAGAGAGTCTCAGGCTCTTATGGTGAAAGAGGGGAAAGGGGAAAGGAAAGGAGGAAAGAAGTAAATGTAGCAAAGGAGTACGAATACTGCTAGGGAAAGGCAAGACATTAATTTTTTTCCTAATTACATCATACACAAATTATGGACTGGCTTTCCCCAAGTCTTGTCAAGCACTGAGTTGCAGAAGAAAGGTGACAGCCCATTTCTTACTGAGCTTGTGATTGTACGTGGCATCTCATAGACACAAATCATTTACGCTGATCAAACACTCTAGCAGCAGGCCGTAATTCTCCTGTTTTGAGAGACAAGAAAACAGGAGTTCAAAGCGGATATATAACTTGACAAAAGTCAGAGGACCAGTAAACAAGAGAGGATGAATTCAAACTCAGATCTGAATGCAGAGTCTGCTCTTCCCACTCCAGGACTGGAAAATCCTTAACACACAGGCTGCCTAGCTCCCCTGCAGTGTTCCTGGCCCCAAGCATTTCCCATGTTAATGGTCGCCAGTTCTCACAGTCACAGCGCTCTGTGCAGCCAATGGCCTCCATCGGACCTTGATCATCTACCTGTCACGCCCAACAGGCTTCTCCACAAAGGCAGGAAAGCTCGCTTTCCAGTGCATACAAAGCCATCCCTGGTCTAACCTGGGCTCTTCTGCGGCTTCTCCAGCCTAAAGGCAGCCATGAAACTGCTCAGAGTTTGTACATAAGCCACACTACCTCTCTCCATCTGTCTCCCCAAATATACTACTTAGCTATGACCATTTTGATAATCTTGGAAACAAATTTTTAAAACAGAAAAGAAAGGATTCTGGAACAAGTACTTAATACTTACAATTTTAAATGACAATTTACAAAGTGAGTATTTACAAACCGATTCTGCCTTCCTAGGTGTCAGGTTTAACAGTTACAAAATATAATAGCAAAAATTCTCACTTACAGAATTAACAAAGACATCAACAATAATCTGGAATAAACTCAAAATTAAAGCCCATGTTCTACATGGAGAAAACTACTGGACTCTACTGAGGAGTAAAGTAAGAGGTGTGAATGTAGAGACATCAACATATTGCATGGAGGAAAGCAGTTTTGTAAGATGTACGTTCTTCTAAAGATAATTCAAAACTTACTAAAAAATCCCATGAAAACCCTTATCTGTGTTTTTTAACTTGAACAAAGTATTTTAGAATTCTTCAGGAATAATAAATTCATACTAACCAAGAAAATTTGTGATGGAAGAAAAGAATCAAAAAAAATCACACTTTCAGTTATTAAATAAATTTTTACAATATGTAAGATATAGCGCTGGAGTAAGAAAGTAAAATTGACAGAAATAACCATGAGCTCAAAAAGAGACTCTAGTGTACATAAGTATATTTTACAGTTGGGATTTCAAATCAAAGAGCAAAGTATGAATTCAATAATTTTCCTGGGACAATCAGAGAATCACCTGGAAAGAACAAATTCTATTCCTGTGCTAATGACCACAAGAAAAATTACAGATAGTGATGTAAATATTAAAATACTAATAACAACAAATGCAACTCTTTGCTCATATTAATTCAACTTCTCCTCACTATAACAAGTACTATTATCATCTCCATCTTAGAGATTAAAAAAACTTACAGAAGAGATTTATATCATTATAAGAAAGTGTTTCTAAGAATAATACCAAAGATAAAACCCAAAAGGAAGACATTTACAATCTTAAAAATATTTTGGGCCACAAAGAAAATAAAAAAACTACTGAACAAAATGAAAGGCAAGAAATGACAAGAAAAAGCTCTGTGATACATGTTGATGAAGACAAGGGGTTAATGTTCATAACATACAAAGAGCTGTCACAAAGCAACAAGAAGCTCCCTCACTTAAATGTGTGCAAAGGACAAAAGGGATCATTCACTTTTAAAAAGTCAGATGGCTAATGAGTGAAAAATGCTCAATACCTCACTGGTCATCAAATACAAACTAAAACAATGAAAAAGCACTTTTGTTCATCATATTGGCAAAAATTTATAAACGATAATCTAGCTAGTGTCCATCTGTGAGAGAACAAACTGTGAGTGACATTTTGGAGGACGACATGTCAATGGATATGTAAACTCTGAAAAACGTGTGTACACACAGACTCAACTCAACTTCTAGGAATCATTTCATTTAGAAAAAAATCAGTTCAAAAGATGTACTCATCAGAGCATTTACACAGCACTGTTTACAATGGTGGGATGAAAAGCTGAAGTGAAATCATATCCTGTGATAGAGAATTGGTTACATAAGTTATTTACAGCTTTTCATTCCCACTGGAGAAGCAATTTCTAGAGTCACTTGAAAGGAGCCTGTGATGAATGTAAATGTCACATCCAGGGACTAAATTTCCAGAAGCCTTAACTAAAGGAATACTCATACAAGATCACAGGTATGTTTGTACAAGAGGGATGCCAGTCAAACATCCTTTCTGAAAGTGGAAAATGGAGAAAACTTAAGGGTCCAACATCAAGAAAATGATGCGGTAAATCACGGCAAGATGTGGGCTCTGAAGGGGCCGGCGATTCGGCATTGTCCAGGGCCTTGTCCACATCACTCTCCCACCAAAGGTGTCCTTCCACAAGAGACCACACCTGCACATCAGGAGACCCCTCCTCTCTATCTGAAAGGACCGGGTGAGTCTGGAGTGGGAGGACGTCTATGATATACCCGTGAGTGAATAAAGCGAGCTGCAGAACACATATAGTACGGTCTTATTTTTCAATAAAGCATATATACACACACATATACATAGATTTCTCATATAAGTGTATGTATGTAGGTATGTATGTATTTATGGGTATATATATATGTCATAGGCATAAAGGTCATGAAATATATACACCACATTGTCAACAGCTTTTACACTCAGGAAATAAGGGGAAGGGATTTAGGGGCCTTTCGGTACCACCACAGTTCTCTTTTCAGTATTTCAGTTAAGTATACTTGAAATTAAAAGTTTATTTAAGTCCGAAGTAAAATGGACGATGCCTCCACAAGACATAATGCTATACTGGTCATTAAAAATCATGCCAGCGGAGATAGAATATTGCAGAAAAACATGTAATAAGCCGAATGGAAAATGGAGGTCTCCACACAGTAAACAGGCACAGAGTGATCGCTGCTTTTTATGACAGAGGTGATACACACTGACGAAAAGGACAGAAAATAGATGTTAAAGTGTTTAATTACTGTCTCTGAGTAGTGGACAAGGATACCCTCTTTTTGCCCCTTTTTTCAGACGTATTATATTAAATACACATTACTTTTCATCTGAAAAAAGCATTTTTAGATGTCTAGTACCATGCATTGGAGAAAATACATGAGTACTTACAGAAACAAATAACTAGGAGACACCGCAGCAGCTTCAAACAATGTAGAATGGGCGATCCTGAATAACAATGCGCAGTTACATAAGGACCCACAAAGTGAGAGCACCTGCTGTAACAGGGCATGGCCCCCTTCTATTTGTCAGTTGTGTCTTCAGGGCTGAGGCAGATCTGAGCACGGCCAGTGTCAGTGCTGGTGTCTGGATGGATGCCACTGGAGGTGAGGGCACCTGCAAGCCGAGAGGAAGAACAGAAATCATCCTCTACTTTTTCTGTCTTGTTTCTTTGTTACTGTAAAAGAGAGGCATAAATAAGATAAACTAAATCTTCCCTGCTGAAATTTAAGTAATGAAACCGTTTTTAAAGTCTTCACAGCTTATATTCTGCGTATAACTGTATTTACAACAAAGCATCATATTTATTAAATGTTAATTAACTCAATTAACTCCCTGTTGAAACCTATTAAAGAACATGAAATGCACTACGTGAAAGCACCACGCCTGCAGTGACTACCTCAGCTGTCTTGACGGCAGTGAAGTCAGCCCCCACCATCCCGTGGCCCTGAGCTCCTGATGCTGCAAAGAGAGCACGCTGCCTCCTCAGATGGAGAGGAACTGTGAAAGCATTTTCTGAAGTCAACAGAACTGACAAAACATAACTGACAAATCCCAGGCTTCTTGGAGGATGTCATTTTCTGTTTCTGGCCAACACCCATCAATGAGCAGAACCACCCCATTCCGAGCCATGAGACTCACGTGGGAAGCAGTTTTGGAGAAATTTCCAGGTATAGAATGTAACCAACTATACATAGAACTCTGACAAAGGAAAAGATGAAATACTGTGATTTTGGAAGACACTCAAAATATTCTCCTAAGCCTTAGTAGCTGGAAAGGCTGGGCTTCTCCTCATCCACTTATTTATTTCACATCCAGTGAGAATCTCCCACAAACCCTGTTTCCCTGTGTCTGCTGGGAGCCTCAGGCACACTGTTGCTGTCGATCTTATAAGTCACAGCAATCTTATAAGTCTTATATTTCTCACGCCTGCAACCCTCACACAAGCTCGCCTCCTAGCCTCACTGTCTGAACTTGGCCCCATTTTCTCACCTGTTTTTTGGTATCTGTTCTTCTGTAAGCTGCCTGAAATGCTTTTTGGAACAAGTCAGAAGAATGAGTGGGTAGAGAACTGGACAGATGGACAGGTGAGAGGTGGGCAGACAGACAGAGAGACTCCAAGAAAAGGGGAACAAAGAAAATTTCCTATGCAGAACCCTCTTCTAGTCAGGGAAGAAAACCGCCACGGAGACGTGTGAAGAGGCAGGTGGCTTAGGGCTGTTTCCCTGGATTCCATGAAAAGCCACAACAAGAGATGAGAGGGTAGAACTATAAATAATAAAAGAAAAAAAGCATGCATGCTTGAAAAATATATCTACAATATGTACTTTCTAAAGAATAGATTCAAATCAGCAAGGCCCAATAACACAATTTTTGGGTATTTAGAGAAGTGAGAATCCCACATCCAAACCAGAAGACATCCCTTTGGCACACTGAGAGTCTACACGGGGTGGTCATAAAGCTGTCTCTGCAAATCCATTCTATCCTGCACTTACGAGGAATGAACAGCTGTGCTCGGGCTGCCCACTTGCGTCATTTACACCCCACAGCACCTCTAAGGGGGAGGGACGCCTAGTGAGACCCGTCTCTGCAGGACAGGAAACAAGTATGGGAGAGGCTAAGCCGACCTACCAGTTCTCCATCTCACAGGACTGGTCACTCCAGAGCAGGACTCGATCTCAGACCCATGTTTGTAACCACAGAACTACCGTGCTTTATGTGCTTTTTGTGTGTATAACACATTTGTTTCTGGCATGAAAGGATATTTAATAAATTTTCGGTTGTCTTGTCTATCTCATTAGCTCACAATCAATCTTTATACAGTTGAACTGTACTATTTCAAAAAGAGTACAACGGAAAGAGCAGGGGTCAGAATAAGAGGGGTTGCAATCTTTATCTGGTACCTCATCTCATCCAAGTCCCCAACCAGGGAGAAGGAGCAAATGTTTTCATCTTTTAAAGAGAGGGCTCCAGTGATGGTGACTTACTCAACTCCAAAACCAAGGCTGGGGGTAGGGCACAGGCAGCAACCAGAGCAGTATCACCTGTAGGAAGGAGAAAAGAGCTCACGGGAGGGCTCAGGGGCTCAGCCTGATTTAATTTCAATTGATAAAAGAATACCACAGTTTGAAAATACTACCATGCCATGGATTTGCGCTTTCTTGACATCTAGCAAGTTTCCACAGCCCACATGTAACATTATCATGTACCAGTGAAAGGAAGAGTGTACAGAGAGGGAAAATCAATGCCACAGGCAGGCTGAAAACCAGACTAGATGAAAGGAAGACAAAGGGCATAGTTAAGAGGAGGGGAAAGGCTGGGAAAAAGACATCATCAGAAGGACTCTCAAGCATCATCCAACAATCATATAATCATTCATTCAAGAGAGGGTTAATGAGGTCCTATTTTGTGCAAGATTTTTCACAGGGCAAAGAAAGAGCGCAGCCTACATGGTGGCAGCAATTGGCAGGGCTCAAATACACTTCTGATCCTGGTAACTTGCACACTTTTACTCAGTATAAAGGCAAAGAAAAAAAGTAAAATAATACTCTATAAACAAAATGCATTGCTGAAAAAAATTAAAGAAGTCCTAAATACCTGGACAGACACACCATGCACATTCCTGGATCAGAAGACAGTGTTCTTGGAGTGGCAGTGCTCCCCAGAGCGATCCATACATACAACGTGGTTTCGATTACAATCCCAGCAGGCTCCTCTGCAAAAACTGACTAGCTGCTACTACAATTCATATGGGAATTCGAGGGTCTCAGTAACCAAAACGTACTTGTAAAAGAAAAACAACATGAGAGGACTTGTAATTCTCAATTTCAAACCTTACAACTGTATCTCCAAGTGATATTTGAAGCCATTTTTAAGTTATTATTGTGTTTATCCTTATTTTCCAAATTCTCTAAAATGAATATATCTTTTACAATAAGAAAAATAAAAAGTAAGGTATCTTTTAAAACATGCACACCGATTCATTCATTGGGAAAAAAATATTTTAATTATAAAGAGGTAAACAAATATCTAGTGAAAAAGGACTACTTAAAAACAAGAGTGCATTTACATTTTTCATAAATTGAAATCTGAAAGCACAAACACATCAAGATTCTAAGGAGACCGATGCAACATATTAATATTTATTTCCAAAATTCTAATTTAACAATGAAAACTCAAGAAAGGTAAAATCATGTTTGACAGCCAACTGCAAACACATGGAGAGCAAAGTCCTAGAAATCACAGTTCCTTTAACTCTGCTACTACCTCAGTAGGAGAGGAAATTCCTCACTGAGAGGACAGTGGAATCCCATGCATAAGACAGGATACACAGTACAAACTGCACTAGAATCAGGGGTGATTTTCTTAGACGAACTCTAAGGCTACAACATTGCTGAAAAACTATAAAAACATTGACAGGCATATTAAAACACAGTCATATATATTATACAGAAACATATGAAGTCTGCTCCCATGTTGCATAGAAATACAAACATATTTGTTCATTTATGGGCACTGATTACTTTTTCCCAGGTAGAATATTTCAACTAAAACAAATAATCAATAATACAATCCTCTTGTCAAATCTAGTTGATAAGTTACTCTGCTATGTAACCATAATGTGTCTAAGATAGTTCTAAAATTAGTGAAAAAATCTTTTTATGGTTACCTGAACTCTTCTCAAAATTCCAAGCTAAATTTTAAAATAGATCAGAGCAGTATTTCTATATGATCTTTTCCCTCGTGAAATGAACACAGTCTGTTGTCAAAATTCTGTCCTTAAAATGGTTCACGAGCACTGTATCCTAAAAAAACTGCTGGACAGCAAGGCACTATCCAGACAATGTGACCAAACCAATGAAACACAAGGAAGACAGTGACCCTATTCTGGAGGGCTTATATATGTGTCAACACAGGGGTTTTTATTTGATTGGTTTGATTTGTTAGAAAAATAAAATCACTCAAGTACTTTCTTCTTTGAGCATTCTGTAAGTCATGACTGTGTTTTTAGTGTCATGAGCAGGAAAGACTTAAGCATGACTTGATTAGGTCAACTAGCAACAATCATCACTGGAGAGTGAGTAATAAAGGAGTAAACTGATAGCAATGCTTCTGCCTACATGAGACCTAAAATAAACCTACACTGACCTCTGCAAGGAAAATGAGGAGATGAGGTCCCCAAAGAGAAAACAAACAAGAAATCAAAAACGGAAACACTTTTTCATTAACGATTCCAGGAAGGAGTGGAGCATGTTGATGAAAAGCACAGATGTTGGGGACAAACATGAGGGTCTGAACTCCCACAGCACTGGGTAGCTGTGACACTGATATGACAGTGAAATTTTCTGCATCTCAGTCTCCTGTCCATAGACTGGGGACAACAACAGCACCCGTCTCCTAGAACAGTCCTAAATTAAGTTATTTTATATATAAAAGTTTAAATAAAATACCTCAGATTTTAAATATTACCCCAAAAGCACAAGGAACAAAGAAAACAGAGATAAATTGGAGTTCATCAAAAGTGAAAACTTTGCTTCAAATGACACAATCCAGAAAGTGATAAAACAACACACAGGACAAAATTTTTTCAAATCATTTATCTGATTAGGAATTTGTATCTCCAAAAAAAAAAAAAAATCTCCTACAACTAAACAATACAAAGGCAACTCAATTAAAAATTGAATAATGGATCTGAAAAGGTATTTTTCAAGGAAAATATACAAATGGCCAATAAGCACAAAGAAACGATGTTCAATATCATTAGCTATAATTGAAATCAAGTCAAAACCACTAGGAGAAACTGCTTCACACTCACTAGAGTAGTATATACTCAAAAAGAGAATAACAAACAGTAATGAGGCCACAGAGGAAGCGAAGATCCCAGCCCTTGCTGGTGAGGACTTAACACAGCGAGGCCACTTTGGAAAACAGCCTGGAAGGTCCTCAGAGAGTTAAACATTTGGTTTATGAATGACCCAGCCTTTCTGCTCTCTGGGCATACACGTAAGAGAACTGAAAACAAGTGTCCACATAAAAACTCCTACAGGAATGTTCACGGCGCCATTATTCATCACAGACAAAAAGCAGAAACAAACAAAATGCCTATCACCTGATGAATGGGTAAACAGTGGGGCCCAGTCATACAGTGGAATATTATTCAGCAATTGCAAAGCATAGAGTACTGACCCAGGCCACAAGTTTGACAAACATTGAAAACATTACTCAGTGTGAAAGAAGTCAGTCATAATAGACGGTTTCATTTACTTGAAATGACTCGATTTACATGAAAATGTCCAGCACAGGCAAATCCTCATAGAGAGAACAGTGGCTCCTTGGGGCTGGGGGAGGATGGGGAAGATGTGAATAACTGCTTATGTATACGGGGCTTCCTGTTGGGGGATGAAAATGTTCTAAGATTGACAGGAATGCACAATTCTGGGCATAGAGTAAAAACCGCTGTACATTTTAATGAGTGAATTGTATTAAAACTGTTAAGAACAAAAGCACCTAGGGCCAGTACCTTCCCATAGTAAACGCAAATTGCTAATTTTATTACAGGAAGAAGAAACTGCCCTCAGCATGAAAGCAGGAGATCTTCAAATGTGGGTAAACAGAAATTGGACAAGAGCATTTCACTTGAAACACTTGCTGAGTTTACACGAAATATTCAGAAATAGGAAAATCAGTCTGACATCACGAGGAAGCATTCTGCTTCAAATGAAGATCAAGGATTCGGCAAGCCCAGCTGCTAAAAATGACCAGAGAAGAAACCTGGTTCTTAAAACAAGCACCAGAGCCAACAAGGAAATGGTGGTGAGGAAAGCAGGAGGCCGAAAATCTGGAACAGTTAGCTACAAATAATTTCTCCACTGAAAATTCAAATATAAAATGAAAGCGACGCAATGCTGTGTTGACCTCACGTGAATGGGCTTCCTACGGTGCTCGACATTTCTGTAACCCCGAATGAGAGACTCAGGAGAATCAGCATGGTTACTGGGAGCCCCAAGTGACTGCCCACCAGCACGCAGACCACCATCACATCTGCCAGGTTTCAATTGCAGACAAGAGACCAAGTACTGAAAGGCACAGGAAATGTTGACCGGGGAAGAAAAGGCTGCAGTCAGTCCTGGGACAGAGGCCCTGTGAGCAGAGGCCAGAAGGCTGCAGGTGAACTGGAGTTGCCCTGCGGCAGGAAGGGACCACAAGGAAGCAGATCTCAATTCTCTACTCTCTCTCCCTCGGGTAGGAGAGATAAACCTGCATCTTTCTCACCTGGAACTGTGGGTTCTGGCTGGCAGAAATCTTACAGACACGGAATGATTATTCAAGACTGGAAAAAGTCCAGCAATCGATAGGGAGTAGGGAGCCAACTCCACGAGCCTATCAAATGCTCCCATATTTATTGTGTATAATCAAAGGAAATAGTCATTAACAGTTGTGTGATAGTAAGCAGAAACTTGGGAAAAGTGGATGAGACAGAGATTACAGAATCCAACATGAGTACAAAGTCTTAGTGTATCTTTAGGGAAGTCATGGGGTGAGGGGAACAAAATACATTCTTTAGATATGTGAATTTCAAAACAGACCACCAAACCTGCCAGTTCCTTGTTTTGCGGATAACAGACTATCTAACAGCACACAAGCCCAGCTTTTATAGCTGAGGTCCTGGGTCCTTGCTTTGCAATGAGCAGAGTGCTATCTAAAACCTCAACTACGCAAGCAAAGCACTGTCTCTGCTTTTTAAGGCAAGGAGACAGGAGTGAGGATGCACAGGCGCTTGCTTGCAAAGCAGTTACTAAGCATAGTTTTTCTTCTTAAAGTTGACAGGCGGCCTGGGTCTGCTACAATTTGTTAACCCAATCAAGGGCTCCCACATTGAACCATTATGGAGAATATCCTGGGATGACAAATCCTGGTTTTGGGTCTTTTCCTGCCAGCTTCAGCCACTCTAGAAGGGTCTATGCACATCCCTGAATAACGATCCCACAAAACCACCCACACTCATAACTCCTGGTGCTTGAAACTTAATTTTAGCTCTACACAACTTAACTTAGAAAAGTTTCAAAAATAAAAGATATTATATACTTTTTATAGCTCATCATAGGATTGATTTTTCTGATTGCTCTAAGCTGCTTCTACTTGGTAAAGCACCTAAATCTGCCGGTGAATTCAATACTTTCCATTGGGAATAACTAGCCAGTTTGAGCTCGTTAACTTCAATTGGTCAAATATCGATACACTTAATTGATTTTATTGTTCATCAGTTTCAGCCGGGAGGAGAGGGAGTGTCACTCTGTTCCTCAGCCCACCCTCAACTGTTTTCTCATCAGCAACTCAGGCCTCCTGAAAACAAACAAACAAAAAAGCATTTGTTTCCCTTCTTCTACACATTCCACAAACCAAACAGTAAACATCAGCCTGAAGAAAGAATTCAACACAAATGTTAAAACAAAAATCTATAAACCTGAAGTATCTCCATCTCCGAATCATGATACACAATGACATGAGAGTAAGTATGTCAGGCACAAAGCATGCGTCAGCCTAACCACCTGATTTATATTCTTCAAAGGAAGGAAGGTTTTCGTATTTTTTATTATCACTCTTTCTCATTGCTTCTGATTAAGCCAAAAAATAGTTTATGAAATTATTTAGCACTGCAATAACAGATTTTTGTTGTATCAATTACAGAAGGCATTCAGAGGGGATAGGAAAACCCACCTCTGTAAAAAATTCAAAATATCTTCCCCTGTTAAGAACACGTATACAGAATGCAACAGGGAATTCAAATTCTTGTGGAGAGGAGCAAAAGCCACAGAAAAAAAAACAAAGTAATACTATGAGTCAAATCAAAATTCACTGGACAAACATGCTCAATGCATTCAATGAATTTTAAAGGCACACGGCAAGCCATTCACTTAATGATATGCAGGCTAGAGGAAGAATTTCCCTCTTTAACACACAGCAGAAATCAATAGGGTGCTCCACCAAACAACGACCAAAGAACAATCAAGTTTTTAACAGTTCTGATAAATCAGCATGTTCTAAAGATGAAAATCCAAAAATTTTAAACATTCATTCACACCACAATGAAACAAGCACTTAAAAAAACCAAAAAACCCCAAAGAAACTAAGCATATAGATCATGTACATAGATCAATGAGAATTTCTTTTGCCGCTGGAAGAAAGAACAGGCTATAGCCTTTTCCTTGAAAAATAAAACTACTTTTAAAGATAAATGTTAAAACACATTTCATCATTCATGTTGCCTTGAAAAATCTGAGGCACTTATATCTGATTAGAAAAGCAATTCTGAGTAATAGTAAGTTACAATTCAGTGCCAGTTTGCTTTAGAATAAAAGAGAAAAGAAAAGCTACTGTTCCTCAAATCCTGCACAAAGTGTGAAGTGCCTCCCTGCCTCTTTCTCCTCCCGTTTTCTAAGCTCATGCTCCCCAACCCTTCTGAAACAAGTATGAGAACCTCTTATTCCCAATATGCCAAATGACAAAAGAACATCAATTTATTTGTGTAAATATATGCCTACACCTTGAACTGGAGGAGAAAGGTATCAGAAGTCTATATGGAACTTATTTCTACCTTCCTGAAATCACACACACAATCGTTCACAGAGACACAAACATATTCCCCCTGGATTACTGGGCACTTCACAAGCTTAGGACTTCCAACTTCTAGAAGATAAATTTGTAATTAGTTTAAAATACAAAACTGTCAGCTTTTGAAAGCCTTGATCATCTGCTAAACCATCCAATTATCAAAGAGACCCAATTAGCCTTCTCTGTAGAATGTAATTTCCCATGATGACAAAACAGACCCTAAGAAGTACTGGATCCAAGTCTGGTGTTTATCACTAGCTATGATCGTTTTTAAGCACATTAACAGATTCAGAAAGGTTTGTCCCAACAACATTTATTCTTCTTGATATAGTATACGTGTTCAAATGCCTATACAGAGACTATGTCCCATGATGGTGTTTAAGAGCTCTTTTGTGTATTACAATATTTATTTTTAAGTGCAGACAAGGAGGGTGGGTGTTACTCAGTTGTAGGCCACCTGCTTAGCATGCAAAATATCCTGGCTTCAGTCCCCAGTACCTCCAAAAAAATAAATAAAAATAAGTGCATATTTAAAAATGAGTAAAGATATAAAAAAATGCAGACTAAAAACCACTGCAATCTAGGAGCCACAATTGGAATAAAAAAACAAGTGTTTCTATGAAATATTGACTATATGCCAATCACAGAGACAACCACAAATCACACCTGATAACCATCACGTGTGATTCTCAGCAACACTAGTAAGTAGACATGGATGAGAAACCCGGCACTGCGGATGAGGAGACGGGGCTCGGAGGAGCCGGGGACGCTGACCGTCCTGCTCCCCGTGACACCGCGTCTGCCCAGGGCAAGCTCTGACAGACCTGCTCTGAGGGGACACCCAGCTGTATGGAACGTTGGGGCACTGGGGAGTCCCAGAAAACACAAAAATTTTTCAGTGAAAAACCAGCTCAAATATATTACACTGTGCCACATCCTTTAAACAGGGAACATGACTGAGAATTTTTGATGCCTCTGTGTCCTTTCTGCCATCATTAATATTTGCCCTCTCAGCGTGACCAGTGATGAACTGGACCCCATATGAAGTGCACTCAGATGGAAGATCATTTGAAGCTGTTTTATGAAGTTTGTAGGACTCTGTCTATGCCTCACACAGGCGGTCATCCATCACTTCTCCCCGGTGTGGATGTACCACCTGAAATCGCTCCTTTCTGCTTTTTAAAGTCCCTTCATCTACTCCAGACTTTTCAACAGCAAAGAATCAGCTCAACCACAGACAGTGGACAGTTTCTCACCAAAGGGATTTGAACAGCCCATCGGATTACCTGGAAGCCCTTTTCTTCTATTAAACCCACTTTGAGGTAGTTCATCATTTTCTGATTGGTGGACTTGGCCTCTGACTGGCCTTCTCAGAAAGCTTCCAGCCTCACATCCGGGGATGGGATAGGACCCTGATATTGGGTAAAAAAGTTCTGAAGGCGGACATCATCCAGTCAGGTCTGCAAGGGTAGAAGTGCCACAACGTGCTCAAAAATTATGCAGTCAGCACCCCTGGGCTCCCATGGACTGATTTCACATTAACCAAACTCATGAGACACTGATGCAAGAAAACCAGAAACTTAACTTATTAATGTAACAGAAGACGTGAAACTATGAACCAGACTGAAATATCAGAGTTCAACCATGAGTACATTTTCTCCTCAATGTACCAATCACGGGCAGGCAGTCACATGGCAAGCATGGACAGAAGTAGAGCAGGAAGGGTTTTTAGATTAACTCAATGGACTAAATTTCTGTTATACCAACAGATCTACTGCCTGGAAAATAACGCTAATCACGGTGCACTCTTCATGGACAGTGGCCGAGACACGACTGTGAGCAACTGTGTGACTCTCCTTTCCCTGTCCTTTCTGGGCTAATGGATGCACAGACGTACAGTGATCAAGGCATGCAGATAGATCTAAACACCCAAAGCCCGTCTCTGTGAGCCTCAAAACCAGACAGCCAGGGTTTAAATACAAGCTCTGCCACTTACTAGCTCTGTGACCTTGGCCAACATACCCTCTGTGTGCCTCAATTTCCACACTGTAAAGCTGGGATAAAAATCAAACCTTCCTTACTCGCTTGTTGAGAAGATTGAAGGATACACTTCTGTAAAACGCTCAGAAAAGAATGTAGCACTTTTATGGTGCTCAACAAATGTCAACTTAATATTACAGTGGTTTACAAGTCTCCCTTCTAATCATCTTCTGTGTTTCCTGGCACGTCAAATTTCCAAAGAAAATCCTTATTTCTCCTTTTATAAACTCTTGGGGTGCACCCTTCTGTTGATCCCACCACGTCTTTAAACTGAGGGAGGGGATGCCTCCTCCCCACTCCTCTGGGCCATGGAGAGTGCTTCCCCCTTCACACCCCTGACACCTTGCCCACAGCTAGCCCTCCTCACACTAACAGAGTGAGGTGTGATTCCAGGGAGACAAGCAGGGCATGTGAAACCCTTCCTTTCCCTCCAGGTTTGGCCACCCTTGGGAAGCACCCGGGATGCTCAGCTCCATGGCAGGACATCCCTGTGCATGATGGGGCAGATCCTCTCAAGGGAAGGCCCGCTGTGGCACAGAGATACCTGGGACAGGGTAAGTCTCTACTTCTGGGACACAGTATCACGACACTCATTTACCCACAGCCCTGAAGTTCATGGAGAACGTGGCTTCATCAGTAAAAAATAAGACATTTAACGCCTGCCTACTCTTTTGTGTCATCTCTCAGTTGGCTGCTGGAGACAACATGTGTATAAGTATTGGATCCCCTTAAGCCCCAACATATATGAAGTAACAAAAAATTCTGTGGCTTAACATTATTTCAGGGCCACTGTGTAACAGTTCTGACTCTGCTGATGCTAAATTATGGGTATATGATCTATGGAACCTCCTCAAATATCTTTCATCATAAAACCAGCTTTTCTTATTTTCGTGCTTCTTAGTAGTTGCCAAAGACAGTCAAATGATGGCTTCACACAAAACAGCAGCAAAAGTTTAAGAGCCCTCTTGACATACCCACTGTGGTAAACATTTTACATAACTTCTAATTCTCAGAATTCTACAAAGCAGATACGAGGGTCCCCATCTCACAGACGAGGGGAAGACTCAGAACGAACTGACTCAGGCTCAAGTGGCTCAGTGGCAGCACGTGCAGACAAACCCAAGTCAAAACACTACACCCCTTCTTATATGTACCAAATCATCTCCCACCAAAAAGCACACAGCAGCGGGGTCAATACTCAGGGAACTCAATACACTTTTCACCTTTAAGGTGTTCCAGAGGCCGCTTAGAGCTGTTTTATAAAATTCACGGTCACTGGTTTCTAACATGGGAAGAAAAGTCCGATTTTGCCATTGTTTGCACAGCAAGTCTGAAAAGTTCACAGCGAGATGACAGAATAAAACTAAGATATAAGCAGAATAATTTTTCCAGGCAGACAGACACAATGGACATTGTGGTATTCTGAAGCTTTAAGAAAAGTAATCAAAATAAAATCACGTTGTTTAAGCCTTCTTTTAAAAACAGGAAAATTAAGACTGTAAGAAGGTGCAACAGTGCCACCTATGGCTAAAAAGACCTTCCAGGTTGCCGGGAAACATGCAACACAAAAATTGCCTGTAGGATGAGAAACGAGAATCAGGTAACTAAAAGCTTGTGTACCACATACTGCACTTTGCTTCAGGGGAAGGGAGGGGTAGTCAGTATTTAATCTGATATTGCTAATACTCCTGAATATAAACAAAAGACACAGGCTCATGGAAACTCATCTTAGAAGAGGAAAGAATCCAGTCCAGCCACTTCATTTTACAGGAGGGGAGACTGAGACCTGGGATCTGTCCTCCTGTCAATCCGGAGCAAAGTTCCCCTAGGCCTCATGTCTTGCACTGTAGCAAAAACCAACAGATCTGTACTAGGCCTATATTCATAAAAGTCACGTCTGTATTTATCCAAAAGCAGATAATCTAAGTATCTTGCAAAATACTTCTCAAAGAGCCAGAAATCATATAAGTTTGTTGAAATACAAAAACATTTATTTACATAGTAAAACAGCATGAGCTTTATTCTCTCTATTAAAAAGTGACACGTCAAATCAATGTTTTGATATTTTAAACCTGTTAAGAGTGCAGGAAAAAAAATCAAAATTTTCTTTAATCACAAAATTGAGAAGCTTACTCCCTGAAAATGATCAATGTGGATTTTTCTAAATTTAATGGATCTGTTCAGAATCAGACGAATTTAAATGTCTGAGGGGGTGGTTACACGGCAACATGAATTCTGAGATGTAACAATACATATTCTGAGTAAATAATCTTCAAGGTCGTCTGCTTAAGGCAATTTAACTAGTCCCTGTCTCATTAGAATGATACAGATTTCATTAAAACTTCATACTGCACACAAAAATAAAAAGAATCCTTGTTACCTTAAACCATATTCATATATATCATATATAAACATTTTGAATATGCATCAGAAATAAGCCACATTCTTTAGTATTCAGAGTTGATCATTCTAGCTATCTGGCTTTGTGACAGCATATTTTTATTAAGCACACCTTGGGTGCTTTGTATACAAGGCGTCTAACTCTAACAGTCAGACAACTTAAACAATATTACTCAAATTTCACAAATGAGGAAATGTACTTAAGTCATGAAAACAAATTACATATTCATCATCAGGAAAGAAAAGAGTAAAGATTTTAGTTACAATATTCACTGACAATCTTTTCTTCAATACTAAGACTACATAAAACCAATTCAGTCTTTGTAAGTATATCTGTCAATAAGGGCCACTAGAGAAAAACATGTAACATCATAAGCAATGGTTGGACTTTCAAAGCCCACTACTCTTTTGCACAATAATTATTTTAAATGTTTTGTTTTAATGCTTACAGGGCACTAAAATAAAAAAATACTAAATTTTTAAGTCATTACCTGAGAATAAATCATTTCTGAAAATGTGCAATTTTAATTTATGCCACTCTGTCTCACATTCTCACTGGTGTCTCTCCTTTCAAGGCCTCATCAGGCTGAGATCACTAAAATCGGCCATTTATGGACTTAGAGGTGTTCGGGAATGCACTCAATGGGAGGCTGATTAGAGGAGCAATTAAAAATGCATCCTGTGCAGCCAGGGTTCCAGAACAGAGGTAGCCACCACCAGCTGGGTATGATTTGGGACAAGCTGCTCCATCTGAAAATCCTCAGCTGCAAAAAAGGAGACAATGATACTTACGCTCAAACACCTGCTATGAAATAAAACATGAGGAAAGCACTTTAGCCTTAGGCAGGTGTCCACTCACAGCGAGTTTGGTCATTATGATGATGAGGATGGCTGTTAATAAATTAAGCTAGACCAAAAAGTAGAAATCACCATAAAGGAGAAATATTTTAAGTCAATGAACATTTCCTTTTGGATGGATTGCAGAATAATCTATTGATTTTTTTAATACACCAAGTATTGTCCATTAATTATAGATTTACAGATTCACGGATAAGTCTCCAGAAAAAGAATTAGAGGCCTCTAAACTCTGAATATTAAGAAACTAATGTTTAAAAAAAACAGGGGGGAGATTATACCTCATTTGGGAGAGTATGTGCTTAGCATGCATGAGGCCCTCAGTTCAGTCCCCAGTAACTCCATTTAAAAAAATTTTTTAAGAAATGGAGAATTAAAGCAAAATGATGGAGGAATACAGAATTTTTTTAGAGACTCAACTCAGATTTAAGATGGGGAAAAAAACATCCATTTCTCAGAGGAATTCTTGAGAACTATGTAAACTGGGTCTGAGATGTCTAGTCTTTTAACATTATTCAAGAATTCATATTACCAAGTCTTAAAACTACCTGATAACCCACAGTGGT
The DNA here is from genome assembly GCF_036321535.1 of Camelus dromedarius. Taxonomy (NCBI): domain Eukaryota; kingdom Metazoa; phylum Chordata; class Mammalia; order Artiodactyla; family Camelidae; genus Camelus; species Camelus dromedarius. Next base: position 32,669,236 of record NC_087458.1, on the reverse strand, counting down.
GATAGTGATCGTAACAGCTGCCAACACGGATCGAGTTCCGGCTAGGACTGCTCTGTTCTGACATCTCTGCCCCTGAGGCCTCACCAGGCTGAGAGCACTAAATTCGGTCATTCATGAGCATCACGTGTAAGTCCTACATTTGTGCTTCTCACTCCCCCCTCCCCAGCCCCTCTGAGGGAAGCATTGTTATCATGTTCTCCACCCGCAGACAAGGCCACTGAGGCACTGAGACTAAACCCGTTCCAGGTCACATCGGCATTAAAGGACGTCTGTATTTCTGCTGTTTTGCTTTTGACAAAGGAATCTGAGATATCAATTCAAGAGAGACTGTTAAATAATCAAGTCTGTCTGGTCTTCACCTCAAAGAGCAGATACTATAAATTCCTGATGTAGGATGAGGCTGCCGCCACAAACTGACTCAGCTTGAAATTAATATCCAAGATGAAGCAGCGGATACACGTAAATATTCACGAGTGTCAACTCCGCTCACGGGTCTGAGCCCTTCACTGCCTGAACGGGGGTGAAGTCCCCACCCGTGTCTGGGAGGGAAGCGTGGCTCTTCCAGGTCGCACCTAGGCTTCACGGGCTCTTTCCCCCCACAGACTGTCCTCAATGATTTAAAAGCTCTCAATATTTTTACACCATGCAAAACTGAAAGACATTTCTGCAGATGGAGTAATTTCTCAGGCTTAAACCTTTTTTGCCTACACTTAGCAAAGGGGAAAAATGAAACATGACTCTGCAAAGTGTCTGAGCCTCACCACTCACAGGAGTAGAAAGGCCACAGCAGAATATGACTCTTCACATTGCAGGATGAGGCCAAAATAAAGCAGCCCCAACAACAGGCACTCCCAGAGACAGCGCTCAGCAGTCTTCTGCACACTCACGGTTGTGCAGCCCTCACCACCATCTATCTCCAGAACACTCCATCATCCAAAAAGAAACCCCCTGTCCACTAGTAGTCACACCCCATCCCCCCTCCACCCAGCCCCTTGCAACCATCACCTGCTCTCTGCCTCTGCATGTGCCTATTCTGGGCATTTCAGATCACTGAAATCAACAATATGTGGCCGTTTGTGTCTGGTTCCTTTCACTTAACATGCTGTTATCAAGGCTAGTAGATGTTGAAGTGGTATCAGCATCTCGCTCTGTTTTTTTTTTTTTTTTGAAAACGTTAAAGTTTATTAGAAGGTGGTAAGTACTATCAAAAAGAGTAGATTGGAGCATAAGGTATTGTGTTTCAAAGGGAAAAAGTCGGGTTGAGCAGTCAGGGTGGACTTCCCAGAACAGGTGGACTTTTTCATCTTCCCCTTTATTTTTTTTTCTTTTTTATTCACTCTTACGTCTGAATAATGTTCCAATACATGGAGATACTACATTCTGTTCATCCATTCAGCAGCTATGTATGGACGAGGTCCAGAAGAATGAGTTTAAGAGGTGACTAGCAGGGATGACATTAAACAAAGGGCAAGATGTGCTTTAAAAAAAAAGCCAACCAATGGAGGCACAAGGAAATTCACTGCGTTTCTGAACAAAGTGCATGTTTGCTTTGGCAGCATTACCGTGCAGGGCTGGGGAGGATATTGGCAGGAATCACGGGGAGGGAATCACCTGAGAAGACGCCCCACTGCAAGTAGCTCAGCCAGTTCTCCTCCCTCATCCTGTATTGTTAGAGCCATGTTTCTTGGTTTCTCTTATTTCAAGTAATAGCACTTTAACTACACATCTGATCATCTGCATCAGACCACCTTACCTCCAAGCCACAGAAAATCATTCACTGACCGGAGCAGCTCCAGGACATAACGGTGATGGATCAGGGAGTACTGCAGCATCCCTGCCTGCAACCACAAACCACACATGTGCCCTGGTGATGTCCGGAAAATAAAATGCATGGAAATATCTCACTGCTGTTACACGACATCTAACCCTAAATTTCCCCAAAATCATGCTGTCAAAGTATTACTCAACCCTCTTACTACAAACAACAACAACAACAACAACAAAAACAGCTAAGAAGGCAAATTTAGGCTCTTCCATTGAAAACCAGCAACCATCAATGCCAGTATCTGAGCTGGAATGCTCCTGACTTCAAAAACCACTGCGCAGTTACTTTTGAATCGTGAAAGGCCCATATGTATTCCGTGGATTATATTACAGTAGGATTTTTCATTTCAAAATTTCCAGTTGCAACTTTAGCACAAAAAAGTTTATGTTTCAGATTTCAAATAAATCAATTATCTTCCACATTCTTAATGTTGATCCTATTATTATTTTATAAAGGGAGCTATGCTGCATATTATAAACCAACTGTTTGGTTTCTGCAAACAAGACCTTTATGACCTCACTATTTCAGAGCAAACTTTTATGATGCTTTGAGAGGTGGGGCCTGGGGCGCTCCCTAACAGCTCTTTAAATACTGACAAGGATGTGCTATTAAATAATGCAAAGGCTCTAATTCCACATTAACTAGGAAACCAAAGAAACTACACCAAAGCCTTATCATTTTTAAATATTCCTATTTTTTGAATATTAATGTTCTTAAAAGATATGATTTTTTTTGAGAAAGATAACAGCTGTATTAAATTTCCTCTCACCAAGAACGCAATTTTTATCAAGAATAAAACACCTATGGAAATCCAAAAGACGGATATTTCTACCAGAGTGTATATGCAGATCTGAACACAAACCTAAATCCTATCAGATCTCAAGCGAACGAGCTCAACAAAGTCCTGGGCTACCCTGGAACTTAGCTCTTCTGTTCCAAATGTTGGCTGAGCTAAGATCATCACACAAGGCAGGGAAGGAGAGAAGAGGAAATTCCACCTGGTGGCCTCCATCTGTTTTCTTCCAGCCAAAAGGCGCCGCAAGGGCGGCCCCGCTAAAAAGCCCTCCCCATAAGAAAATCCGTCATCCACACTGCCCCTGCCGTCCCCAAGCAGCCCCGACGCCCCTCTCCCACGGGTCACCTCCCAGCCTGTGAATGGTTTTCTAATGACCCCCCCAGTTGGTGGCACCCTCCCGCTCTTCCCCGCTACACACACACACACACATACACACAGAGCAACGGCAGCCTTCCCAAAGCACAAATTTGATTACATCACCCCCACTTCAAACCCTTCAGAGGCTCCCTGGTGGAGTTCTAGCCCCACCCCCGACACTGCTCACCCAGCCTCACCACAGTTCCCAGGTCCCCAGTAACCTCAGGGGCCCCCTGACCTGCTCCTACTTCCCACTTGCCTCCAGGCTCATTTTGACTGTTTCTCAAGGAAGCCTTCCCTCCCCCCAACCTCCACACTTTGTTCCTCTGTTCCTAGAACATTCTAGGCTAAGTCAACTTCTGACACTGCTAAGCTCCCAAGAAGCAAATACATTTTGCTTACTAATGTGGGTCCACTCTCTCTCCCCTGGCCACTCAGAAGTGCTCGTGTAATGAATAAATGAATGACGGGGTGGGACTCCAAGTTACAGACATACCTGCTCTCACCCATCCCGACCCTTTTTTCTGTAGAATATCAGAAGCAAAACCAGAAGTAACTTTTCTGAGGGTCACTACCTGCTGACACCCTTCACTGCCTCCTGTGTCAGTTCTAGTAAAACCCAAACTCATCCAAAGCCCTCCACCCAAGGTCATCTCCAGTGTCCTCCCCAGCAGGGCACCCTCCACCCTGGACCACACAAGGCACACTCCCCGAGTTTCCACCCCACAAGCCTCCAGGCCTCTGCCCGGGCTGCTCCTGCCACGTGAGCCATCCTCTTGATGCCTTCTCCTGGCTGACACTTACTATGTCCTCACAACTGAATATAGAGCCCATTTCTTCCAGGAAGTCCTCTCTGATAATGTCCTTTAGGTCTTGACTGGGCTCCCTCTACATCAGCACTGCATGGAGACCAACTGGGTGTTTGCCTGCTCCTTTGAGACCACGACCTCTTGGGGGCCACTTGTGAAGGAGTGAGAGATTACAAGAGGGGTGGGAGAAGCAAAAAGCAAAAATCACAGCTGAAATCCCAAATTCAAGGATTCTTTCTCAGAAAAAAAGAATAAAATATTTCACACGTATGCAATATGGTTACTATTTTTGTGGCTTGTGGACAGCAAGAGCTTGGTGTTCTAGTCCAAAATCCAGGTTACATGCAAAGAAATGTATATATTCATATCCAAAGGAAACCAGAGCTGCTCAACAACAGTTTGCAGTTAGAATTGAAAGGAATATTGATAAGGGCAGTCTCTCTCTCTCTCTTTTTTGTTTTCTAGCATCATATAATTTTAGAAGTATTTGCGTGACTAAGAGATGGCTACAGCCCATAATTCTGCACTGGAGTGTTTGGGGCTGAGGAAGCCCAGATTACATGCACTGTGTAAATGCAATCACACCAACACAAAGACAGCGCCCTGGTGGTGGAGCTGATGTTCCAAAGCAGGCAGCCTTATGCAGTAAGAGAACTCTAAATAGAAAGGAAGAAATGCAATGTTCTCTACTCAATTTCATTAGCTATAAGGGCCATGAACTGATAGTATATCTTGTCTAGTGAAACCCAAAAATAAATTGTCAAAGTCGATTTTCTTCATCTGACCGTTTTATGCTAACTTTATATATGAAACCCTCACTCCATACGGAAAGCTCAGGCCTACGCTGCAGCACATTTACATCCCGCGGAAGAAAGTCTATCAAGGGAGAACTAGAGAGTTTCCCTTCAGAAGCTGCTAAGTCTGGTTTTGCACCTGTACGTCATTTGCAACCACGTCATCGTCAAAAGAGTAAGACCTTACCTCTGTGGGGCGAAAAGCACTGCGGTGCCGAACCATCAAAGAACACTGAGATTTGTGAAACAGTCCTGAGGCACATAAGTTGCACTTTCTCTGAAAGGCTCCAAAACTGACCCACTTCACCATTCCACGTACAACAGGGAGGTACCGGAATTAGTAGAGAAAACATGCTCTTGAAATCTGACAAGGCCCTGCTTGAATCTTGCTACAGCATTTACTAGCCGCAAAACAGACCAATTCCTTAACCCCTCTGAGAAGGCTTCCCAATCTGCAAAAGGGGGCTGCCACCACCCACCTGGGAGGCATGGATGTGAATGCAACACGCAAGTAGGGCGGCCAACTGGTACCTGACACGGGGCCTGGCTCGTTTCCCTCCGCTGCCCTCCTCCCCCTTCAAACTTGCTCTGTTCCCCCCGGTAAGGGTCAAGCCCCCGGAACAGAATGCCTGATTCTTCTGTGTGTCCCCGGATACATGACTTACCCTTAGGAGGCCAGAAAAACAACTGTCTCCTCCCCAGTCACCATCAATGTTCTTAAGAGTCTGAGAATTTTTAACTCTATTTTGCAGGGAGATTATTCCAAAACTGTCCAAGCACCATTCTCCAGGTTGACTCCCCTCCCAGCCCCCATCCCTTCTCACCTCAGATCCTCTGTCTGATTGCCTTCTGTTCATGGGAAAGCGAGTCCAGTAGGGTGGGGACTTCCTAGGCCTCCCTCTCACCCTCACAGATGGGTGTGACTACCTTCTCCCCACTCCAACTCTAGCTTCTGAGGAGATTCCCCTCCCGGACCCTGGACCCTGCAGCCACTGCATCGTCCCAAGACGCGCAAACGTGGCCACAATCTTCCCTTCAGATTTCTTCCTGGGTGGCCCTCCCCATCCCCCCGCCCCTTAAGGTTAAATGGTATTGCTCTGAAAATCGCAAACGCTGCCGCTGACTGACACACCAAACCTGCATTGTCTGGGCATTCCTCTAACCGAGGCACAGCCCTGCCCCCCCTCAGCCTCAGTCTGCACCTCTCAAGATGAGCTCATCCACCTACACGGCTGTGAACACCAGCTAAGAATGACGACTCACAACGTGTATATCTAGACTGGCACCTTCACCTGGGCCCCAGGCTCATAGACCAGAGTGCGTCTTTGAAGTCCTAACTTGGATGACAAATGGCATCTTAAAAATGCCTCATGTCCACCATTTACTCTGGAATTCGATTTCTGGAGGTACCTCCCACGCTCCCCATATTAGTAACAGCCCCAGCACCCACCTATGTGTTTGAGGTCACATTAAATTTCCCCTGTTCCCTCCACCTAGCCCTGCACTGGAATCTGTCTTGTCATTTCCATCGCTAAGCCCATCTCAAGTCTGGTTCTGCAGGGACCACGGCCGGAACCCCACAAGCTCATAGCATGGTGCAGTGAGTCACAATCTTCTGAAGGGAGCTCCCTGGATGGGGAGGCCATCTCCTGGCACGGGTCACCTCAGTAGGCACTGGATTCTCACAAAGGAGGCCCTGGAGAAGGGACTCAAGGTTCTCCCGTGGTCTGAACTTTGAAGAGCCCGAGGTCTGTGGAAGCTCCTAATTAGCAGACACACTTGCCAGTGAGCAGATGAGGATGGAGGAACCCAGGCAAGGCTGTTCTCACTCTGAACCCTGGGCTCTCAGGAGCCACGGGAAAGGCCTGTGTCCAGGGCACAGCCCAGCCATCACAGATCCAAGCCTGCATTTGCCAACCCGGACAGCCTAGACTCCTTCTACTTGTGACACTTACATCTGTTCTCTTCCCCCCGAGAATGTGATGGACTCTTTCAGAAAGCCTGGCCTGTCTCAAGCGAGACCAAGTCAGTGAAGGGTGAAGTGTCGACATTTGGACCAGAGCATGAAAGGAGAACAAGGCCTCATGGCCAGCATGACGGTGGTGGCCAAACACTTCCCCCAGGTGAGATGAACCAGAGTGGGGGTAAAAATCCAAAGTCCTAGGTCGGTCAAAGCTTCTTCCTACACGGCTGATTTAGGTGTTGGAGACTCACTCGGCAAACTAACGACACGGCCGTCAGTGGTGGACGTCAGCTGCAACAGACACAGAGTCAGCTACTTACTGAAAACATGTGTTAAAAGTAAAGTCCTGTGTAGGGAGGACAGCATGGCTGCTGAGCCAAACCACAGACCTGGCTCTGCATGCCAACTGGCTGAAGCAGAGAGGAAGCCACTGTCCCCTTTAGAGGACCCTGTGTCCACCAGATCCAGGTGAGCCAGCTACTTAGGAGAAGGCAATGTTGTCCTGATACTCAGAAAAAACAGCCTCGTAAAGGGAACAAAAGAGTGGCATGGATTTTAGACCCGCTTCTGCCCCTTTATGAAGGCAAAGTAAAATAAATGGCACTGGGAATTTGAATGCAAAAAAAAAAAAAACCGGTGACTGCTTCCTCCAACAGCTGCTCACCCATGAGCCGGCCACTTCCTCACCAGTGACCGCCGGCCAGGCAGCACCATCACGCACGTCACAGAGCGACAGCCAGGAACCGCGTGCCGAGCACGTTTGTGGAAAAGCAGGAATTGAGCAAGATGCTGCAGACTTTGACTTGACAAGATTAAATACTCCATGAAAAGAATCCCTCAGCAGCCGCCTAAATCAATTCGTATCTCACTTCTTAAAAACAATCAAATTTAATAAGGGCGCATTTGTCAACCAATATAAGGAGGACCAAACAGGTTCCTCAAAGCAAGGATTTTAACAGGTATCAAACACCAGTGGGTGATGTGATAACAAAGCAAACATACCAAAAATAAGAAAATAAAAAGATGACTAGGATAATACATGGATCAAGGCAGCTGTTAACTTTTTGTCTTTTAAAGTGATGGAGACTGCACGGAGGGCGATCCAGCTATTTCCAATGCAGGGTGTGCACAGCCCACCTTTTCAGACGCAACAACATACTCAAAGGCCAGTACAAGAGAAAAAGGGAAAAAGAAAAAGGAAAAGAGGAACAAGCGAAAATTAGAAACACACAAGAACAAAAATGAATTTGACAGCCTGTACAAGAATTTACGTGAGTGTGTGAGGCCAGGGACGCAGGGACAGTGAGACCCATTCTCACCTCCTGCTCCAGGGAAGGCAGGGGCCTGTGTGGAGCAGTGCTGCCGGGGGACACCAAAGTGGTCAGAGCCCCAAACCAAAACTCCACCTACATGCGTCTAGATAGATTTTGAGCTACAAATTATGGTCACATTTCAGGCTGGACAGTTTTACTCACTCCCACCAAGAGTAGCAGGAGAGGATTAGGCTCTGCTCCTGCGTCAAACATTGTTTTATAAATTAATGACTGTAGAATAGTAAAAGGAACAATGGAGTAAAAGTGACTGGAGAAGAACGTGCTTGACCCGAGCTCACAGGCCGCGTTATCTCACTGACGTTCTGATGCTGGCTGGGTGCTTTTTGTACCACAACAGACAGACCCACCAGGAGGGAGGTTTAATGCGCTGCTGTATTTTGATGCTGAGAACCATGCCTGGTACACGAGGTTCTGGGTAAACAATGGTGACAGTGTCAAACACTATGGGCTAAGCACACATCCAACTATTCTGCGAAATCCCAAGGAAAGACTTGAAAAGGCAAAAACAAGCTGGCATTCTCTGGTGGGTCTACAGACTCAGAGCCAAGCAGTTGCTGAGCAAAAATGTCACCAGTGCCTCCTATGACAATAGAGGAGGCAATGGCCACGGGGCTGGGGCATGGCTCCAGGCTTCCACTGCTCACGCAGCAGTCTGTCCAGGGGGAGAAGTTAGTCCCTTCTTACGTTGCACCGATGCACCTACCTGGACTAATGCCTGGGGGCTCAGCAGGAGGTGACAGGTGAGGTGAACGGAGCCAGTCTGGGAGAAGCCCGGTGCTGGCAGCTGTGCCTTCAGCAGTGCCCAGTCTCCTAAACCTGCCACCTCATCTCCAAGGAGCAGAAGGGGAGTGCGGACATGTAGATCCCAGGACCCTGTGAGGACAAGTACAGATCATGGCCACGACATTACTTGCCCCTTCCTTAAGCCACAGAAGAATCTCCGGGGAGGAACTGAAAATTCATCCAGAGTTCTCCAGGCAACACACGCAGGTGGGACTCGGGTCCCCTGTGCCTCTCACTCACAGGGATGTTCTGGACTTTCTTTTTATCAATTCTCTGGCACCTTCTCCTCCAACTGACCAACAACCAGAAATTAGGATCTGATCTTAAGTAAGTTCAAGAACCACAGATCACCGCCTCCACAGCGGACCCAGCTGCACATTCTAGGAGCTCCGACCGTCACCTGTGAGACCGCCATGAGCGCTCTCCAGACTCAAGGCCCAAGGCCGTAGGCCGGGGAGACACAGATTCCCTCACTCTCCGCAGCAAAGGAGGACCACCTCTCTGCAAAGGCATCTTAACCTCTCTTGCCCGAGGGAGAGCATGTTGGACACACGGGGAAACAGAGCAGAAAGTGGGGAGTAGGCAGCCCAGAAGAGCTCGTCTGCACTTTCGAGGCAAAGTGAGGCCTTTGACATAATCACAGGGACAAAGTGAATATGAACCTTTCCCTGCTCTGTCCCAAACTCCGTGACAAGCCTTTTCCTGCATAAGGAGTTCTTTCGGAAGTCCCTGGCGGTGTTTCTGATGTCTTAACCTGGCATGGTGACTGTCAGGCATGAAGAGAGGGCCTGAGCCGTGCAGGTGCTGAGCCTAGGAGTCAGGAGACACAGGCTCCACCCCCACCTCAACCGGAGCCTCATTCTGCATCTTGGGATTCAGCATCTCATCTATAAGCAAAGGGATGAGACTATCCCAGGACACGCTGCCCATCAGTAATGAAATGAGATCCATGTAAAGAAAGTTTCCCAGTTGCCACATTTAAAAAGTAAACAAAGAACTAAACAAACAAACAAAAACAAATACTAGAAACTGATTTTAAGAACAGATCTTACTTATTCTACTGTATGTAAAATACTATCATTTTGACATGTAATCAATATAGAAAGTAACAAGATAGTTTACATTCTTTTTCCTAGACAAGTCTCAGCATCTGATGTGCATTTGACCTACAGCACCTCTCAGCTCAGACCAGCCTCCTCCCCAGAGCTCCTAGCATCAGTGGCTGTGGCTAATCTATTGGACAGCAACTCCAAGTGTCCCACCAGGGTTCCTGTCTGAAAAGTGGGAGGCAGTGTCCACACTAACCCTAAAAGGATCTCTCTGAAACAAAGGCGGATTCACTTTTAAATGTCTGTAAACCGGCGGGCTGCACCTCCCTCCACCCTTGGCTACTAGACAGCCCTCTTCCTTGTAGATCCCTTTCTGGATGTAGGGAAGCAACCTGGCACAGAACCAGGGCGGGCGTGCCGCCAGGTAAATTACCTTCAGTCTGTGTCCAGTCCCATGAAGTCCTCCTTCTCAAAGAGGATGCAGAGGAGCGGGATCTTGTCCCCAGAGTTGTCGGGGGCCCCATCCAGCCACTTAGACTTGAGCGAGATGAAGAGTGACTCAGTGAAGCCCTCGATCCTCTTCACCACACTGCAGTCCTTGTAGATTGAACGCCACGTCGGTGCGTGTCTGCTCGGCTACCTCCCCATGCAGCACAAAGACAAAGAGCTGCGAGTCATTAAGCGTGGTGCCATACAGCTCCTCTGCATGTGGAGCTTATCGAAGGCCTTGGCCAAGAGGCAGTCCGCAATGGTGACAAGGCCCACGACCTTGCGGTTGGTCTGGAGTTCGCTCCACCCATTCTCGGGCGCATAGTGGTGCCTATAGTAGATACAGAGTGCCCACTGGGAGCCGCAGGGGATGATCCGGTTCACCAAGGAGATTTGCTTATAAATGCAAAAGAAATTCTCCTCTGAGATGATCCCAACGGCTTGGACCACCACGGGGAGAGTCTTGTAGTCCTCAGCACTCTGAACGTAGTCAGGGATGCTCGTGTTGCAGGCCCTGCAGAGAGGGGAGAGGAGATCGAAGTACATACTGTGCTGCGGGCTGCGGGCCCCTCTGGATTGCGGTGACCTGGTGTGTACCAGCCAGAAGGCAAGGGAAGTCCAAGCAAAGCTGGGGGTACAGTTTGTCCTCAGAGTCTGCACATGGCTACCGTAGCTCGGATCACATTACCCAGCTTTTGGTCTAGGCTTCCGGGCCCTGCAGAGAAGGATCATTTATTGTTTACTGTACCAAGCACCTAGCCAGACCCTTATGCATAGTCAGTCCTCAAAACTGCTGAATAAAGAAATGAACAAAGGAACTGCTTTCCCGAACCCGCTTCAGCAGAATATAAACAAAAGAACCACAGTGGGATCAAAACATCTGGATTTCAACTCCAATTTATTTGAACTCCTAAGTTGCAGAATAATGGATAAGAAAACTTGCCTTGGGGAGGAGGGCACAGTTCAGTGGTGAGCACGTGCTTAGCAAGTACAAGGTCCTGGGTTCAATCCCCAGTACCTCATTTTAAAAAATGAAACAAATAAATAAATCTAATTACTCTCCTCAAAAAATATTTTTTAATTCAAAATTCAAAAAACACCTTGCAATTGACACAACATTGTAAACTTGAGTATACTTCAATTAAAAAAAAATCCGTGCCTTACAAGAATATATCTGGATTATGGATATGTAAAATGTAAAATGCCTAGGGTTCCACCTGCATAAAAAATGGGAACTGTACAAATTTACTATCCCTCCTTTATGAACTATATTTCCTTTGGGGGGTTTATAACTTCGCAGAGCTAATTTTCTCAGATTAAAAAAGAAAATATTACCTGATTATCAGTACTGCTGAAGAATCAGATAACCCTATGAAAGCATCTGACCCACTGAGGTTAGTCAATAAAAGTTTGTTGAATGAATGAATAAACAAGCAAAGTGAATGCTGCTGCCTGCCACAGACCATCATATTGGTACTGCCTGGAAATTCCAAGCCCACATTCCACCTGACTCTACATTAACCATGTGGGTGACCTGGGCATGCCTGTGTGCTTCTCTAAGACCCAGGTTAATCATGAATAGAAATGAGGGCAATAACACAAACCTCAAAGGGTTAGTGAGTCAGTAATGTATTGTATCCCAACTTTGCAAGGTGGAACCATTAAGGAAAATTGGGCAAAAGACCATAGGCCCTCTCCATATAATCTCTTACGACTACATGGGAATCTACATTACATCTTAAAATAAAAAGTCTAATTTTTTAAAGAGGCTATTGAGGTTAAATGAGCTCACAGTCTCAAATAAGGAACACACAGTACAAATAGAACAATGCCCAGCCCATGAGATACACTCAGTTAAATTTCAAACTGAACCCACTTGTCCCTCCAACTTAAGAGCACGAGGATGTGTCCTCGTGGCCAGAGGACATTGCACCTGAAACTAACAAAGCTAATGTTCCCCACTTCCAACAGCCCCTGTCACCACCCTAGGTCTTATTTTGTATTCATAATTTTTTTTTCTTTTTATTAAATAGAAACCCCTAGTTGCATAGCCTTCAGGTCACCAAAAACTGACCACACAGATCATGATGGCAGCCTTTCTTGGTGAAACAATAAAATGAAAAGCCATTTCCACAAGGCCTTTGTGTAAATATACTAGGGAACTTCATCCTGGACTGAGAGGAAGAGGACTGGGGTGGGGGGGCAATCTGAGGCACACAGACCCATGGGCCACCTGTCCCATTGATGGACTTTAGACTCAACCCTCACTCCCCAGAAACTTCAAAATACACACAGACAGATTGCTATGGACAAGATTTTTTTTTTTTTTCGAAGAAATCCCTGACTCCTTAGCAGGTCTTGTTTCTACCGAGACACAAATGGTTTATGTGTATAATGTTTCACAAAAGCCTTAAAATATTATCACCCCAACTTGACACATTAAGAAACTGAGGGAGAGAGGTTTATCACATTGTGCAAGATTAGAGAGAGGCCACGTCAGTCACCGTATTTAAACCCAAGCCCCTACTCCAGTGCTCACACTAGAAAGTGTGACATACTGACCCTTTCCTGCTTTTTCCTTGCAATAAATCACTGAAGAGTCTTTTCTATGACACCTGGAATCACAATCACATCAATTTTCCACAAAGAGCTATGTCACTCCTTGGAGGACTTATCAAAATCTAAATTGTTGGGATGGGAGGAGAGATTTGCATTTTTTGTTTCTCAAAGGAAACATGGCTTAAAAAGAAACTGAAAAGGACTTATCTAGTCTAAACCCTCATTGTGCAGAGAAGGAAATGGAGGCTCAGAAGAGATGAGGAAAGGGCCTTATTAACAGATATTGCCTCAGCATAGCACCAAACCTTCCCTCGGCACTTCTGGGGGAGGATCTGGGAGGCCCAGGAGAATATGTGTTAGAAAAAGGAAAGAGAAGAAGCATACACGTCCTTGTATCTACAACACAATACCATGAATTTCCACCAAATTACCCAGTATGGGTGCAGCCAATATTAAGGTGGGCTAAACAGATTATAGAAACCTGGAATTCTCAACCATAGTGGAAATTCCAACATTTAATATGCTTTTTTCCTAGTTCAAGCATCAGCTCAGTGGGCGCTCCATACCAGGGACGACACTAGGCCTGGAGTTCTCCCAAATACAGATCTCTATTACCACGTGTGCAAAACACATAGAGGCCCACCAGAAAAAAAAACGCCCACAGATAAGATGGAATTACTGAAACTGAAAGCAGCCAACCAGCATATATTACTACGAAAAACGGTGCTGCCAGAAATGGATTCATGTAGATAGAAAGCAAACTGTGTTTAGCAGGCAGGAAAGGGGGGATTAACAGATACACATTAATAAATATAAAATAAATGACAAGGACCTACTATATAGCACAGAGAACTATATTCAATTTCTTGTAATGAGTTGTACTAAGAACAATCTAAAACATGTATATACATATGAATATGTTTATAACTGAATCTCTGTTGTACACCTGAAACTAACATTGAAAATTGACTACACTTCAATGAAAATAATTTAAAAAATAAGTAAAAATAAAAGCAACGCCATTAAGAAAAAAATAGAAGAAAACTCTAATCCCCTTAGCAGTAGGTGGTGGAGAATTCTGGTTGCAAGCACCAAGTCCACTGGATCACTCCAGCACTGACTGAAATCTTTCTCACCATCAGAGAGTTACTTGGCTTCACTGAGGTTACTTTTGTCTCCTGTGAAAGGCAACAGTTGCAACTAACGATGTATAGAATCTCATCATTCACAAGCCCCAAAATTAGTGAGGACTTCCCATGGGCCAGGCTCTGGACAGATGAAAAGATAGGATCCCAGATTTATTCATGCGTAGAAGAAGTTTAAGCCATAAAGACATTAATTCTTCCTGTCTTGATAGACAGTTTCAATGCAATTCTGATTAGAATACCAACCAGATATTTCATGGAATGTAACAAGTTAATTTAGGGTCAGGAACAGCCAAGAAACTTCTTTAGAACCACCACTGGGGAAGGGTAGTTAGGTCATTCATTTCCACTGTTCTTTCTGAAGTGATGAAAACGTTCTAGAATAATAATGGTTGCACCACTGTGAATATGCTAAACGCTGCTGAATTGTACCATTTAAATGGATGGACTTCACAGTGTGTGAAGAATATCACAATAAAGCTGTTATATGAAAAAATATTTCTTGACAATTATTTTTCACTCTATACAACTAGTCTGCCCCACAATTTAAGAAAAAGAAAAAACCAAAACAAACCAAACTGTGCCAGGAGCTCTTTAGGACTGCAATGTCCCTAGGTCTTCAACGCCTCTGGTGGTGCTGTTCCTGTTAACACATACTAGCTGGGCTGGACTACTTAGGGACTGTAACTGTATTCCTAAAATCAGCGGTCACATGTTTCACTCTGGGAGAGGGAAGGAAGGAGGATGTCGCAGCCTCATGCCTTCAGTTCATTTCTAACTGAACAAAGCCCTGCTTTCAACACTGTAATCCCTCTCACTACAAAAACACGTGTCATCAACAAGCACCGCCATCATAAAAACTGAAAGTGTTCAAGGTACTTACCTGGGGCAGAAACACTGAGGGAGGAGAAGGAAGCTCCCTCAGCACTGGCGCTCCCTTTTCCTGACTCCACCAGGAGAAGCTGGGCTTTACAGCTGGAGACTCTCAGCCCGGGGAGCAGCACCCACGCTGCTGAGCTTGTCCTCAGGGAGCGGGAAAGGGAGAGGAGGGGAGCCCCGGGGTCGCGGGGCAGGGAAAGTGGCGGTGTGTGGACGCGGGCTGCAGCCCCGCTCGGAGGCCAGCTCCAGCCCCAGCTGCCCGCCCCCGTTTGGGTCCACAGACCCCGCCTGCCCAGGACACAGCCCTCCCAGGGGCA
The DNA here is from genome assembly GCF_036321535.1 of Camelus dromedarius. NCBI lineage: Eukaryota > Metazoa > Chordata > Mammalia > Artiodactyla > Camelidae > Camelus > Camelus dromedarius. The sequence goes on along the minus strand of NC_087458.1, from coordinate 32,654,137 downwards.
GGGACGGGCCGGCAGCCGAGGAGAGGAAGCCCGGGAGGAGAGGACTCACGAGCGGGAGAGGGGAAGGGGACGCCAGCCGCGGACTCAGGGGAGCCCGGCTGGGGCGAGAGGCGGCAGGTGCACACCTGGCCCTGGGCAGCTGTGGCCGGGGCGCCGGGGCAGGTGGTGCGATCAGAGGTGCCTGGTCCAAGGAATTCAGCTGAACACACGCTGACTCACGCCCTCGTGTGCTGTGACACGCAGACCGCCCTCCCGCAGCCGCCTGACCCCTTTCCCGGGAGACCCCAACTTGCACTTCCACAGCAAGAGGCCCAGGCTTCTGGAAGGAGCCAAAGCCTACAGGGAGACAGAGTTGAGAAGCCTTTGGGGCCGATTCCCGGCTTGGAGCTGGGGCTTCCAACCCGGCGGTCCAGCGTGCACCGACTTTGCATGCGCAGGAGGACCAGGGATCCTCTTGGTTCTGCGAGAAAAGCTGGGGCAGCAATGGAGGGATAAGATGGGAGAAGGAGGAGAGGAGGGGAAAGTGGAGTGAAACAGATGGACAGGAGGTGCAGAGAGAAGGGAGGGATCTGGAGAGGGGAGGGGAGTAGTGGAGATGGGGAGAAAAATCTTTACCTCTGGGGGCACCACAAAGGAGGAGGCAGTCCTGCCTCTGTACCCTTCTCTAACACTTCAAGGCCCGCAGCTCAAGTTTTACCTCCCTGGTCCAGCCCTCCAGCCAAGGCCTCTGCAGAACCCCTACAGGGATCACACCCGTTGCCCCCACGCAGAGCTGGGTTTTCTGTTGCTCTGGGAACCAAGCGCCCGAAGGTGTTGTCGCTCAGAACTACCTTGGGAAGAGTACATATTCAGCTTTTACACGCTGGGAAACAGGCAGGCACGATCTCTGCCTTGGCTCCACTGTCCCAGTTGTTGGGCTGGTGGGGAGCGGGAGGTAGATCAGAGCCCCAGACAGAGCAGACTGCCTCAGTGTTGGTGCATAGTCCCTATCCCTCCTGGGTAAACCACACCCCACCCTAGTGGAACCATCAAGGGCTCACAGTAGTTCCCTGGGTGTGGGAAAGATGTCCTCAGTTCCAGTGCCCAGCTTGCTAGGTAGATAGGAGTGTTACCGAGTCCAAATTCATTCTCCTCAGTTTAGGACAGGCCAATAAGTTCGGAGACCAGGTGTTGGGGCATGGAATAGCAAGTTTCTGTAGACCTAGATGGCAAACTAATGTCCTGGAAAACCATCTCCCCAAGTCAGAATTCAGGCTCCTTTCCTACGTGCTTAGTTGTAGCAAACTTCTTGGTGTAGGAATTCTTTGTTTTTAGAATCCTTTGTTCTTGCAGCTATCTGCCTGGGTCAAATCTCTGTAAACCTCCAGCAAAACAAACGTTATTTTCTATTCTGCAACTTGTAATCATTTTATGAATGAAAAAGTGCTAATATCCTTAAAGGGCAGAGCCTTCAGAATAGGCTGTCCTGTATATTTCAGGCTCTAGGCAACATTTTTATACAAGCAAGATGAAGCCTTGGAGGCAGAGCACAGGGTTAAAATCAAAGGAATAGATCTAATATGGAGACAGATTTGTTCTTTTCTGTTACCGGGGAAGAAGCCACTTCAGTATTTACATGACTTTAAGTTAAATATAACTAAAACTTTAAAGGAATTTACATACATAGGTGGGAATGTGCATAGCATATCTGGAAAATCACACAAAGATTAGTAAACAGTGGCATCTCCAGGGAGGGCTGAAAGAACAGGGGATGAGGGAAAACTTCTTTCACTTGTGTATTTTTGTGCTCTGTTTGAATTTTTTTAACCACATGCATGTATTTCTTTTTCAGTAAAAAAAATTGTAATGGAGCAAAGGAGTAACTAGCACAGCAAATACAGCAGCCATGGAATCACTGAACCATCACTTTTGACTTAAGCCAGGAACCATTTATTGACTCTCTCCTATGTGCCCAGTGCTGTTTTAAGTATTCCATTATTATTATTATTATTATTAATTATTATTAATAATAATAATAATAATAATAATAATTATTATTATTATTATTATTATTAATTTTATAAAATTGTAACATGCTATCCCTCACCCCTGCCCTTGGTTTGTGTAAAACCCACTGAGTTTTTATTGAGTTTTTTCCAAGGTGTAGGGATGAGTTGTAAACAGAACACATTTTCAGGGCAAAAGAATCGGAGTGATTTCCAGCAAGCCAGATATCTATGAAGAGTTTGTTATAGAGGCGCCCAGAGGCTGAGAGAGAAAGCCTCCAGGACCCTATAAAAAGCTGCCCAAAGTGCCTTCTCCATGGTACTACTGAAGTAGGAAAGAACAAATCTGACTCCATATTAGATCTGTTCCTTTGACTTTAACAAAGCCAAGTTAATATGCTCCAGTCTTTTCATGGGTTATGATGTCACAGAGGAGACGGACAGGTCAACAAGGAACCACTCTGCCGTGATCACGGAGCCAGGGAACGGGAAGGGCGGCAAGACGTATGATGCATCCTCAGCTGTGCCTGCGCTTCTAGGCAGGTACCCAAAGTCACCTCGACAAGGTGTCAAATGCTTGTGACCACGTCCTCATCACCTGACATGAATTAAAGAGAAATGGAAACCTATAAAATTCCAATACACTTGGTGGGTACACCATCCAAAGAACAAAGTCACAGTTTGACAACTGGCCATCAGAGTTCCCTGGGATTCATTCTTGGAGAACCTTAAAAACCACTCCTCTGTCCTCAAGGACTGCTGAATATTTGTCCTATTTTTGGCTCAGGGATGGAGCTCATTCAAGTGAACTTCAATGTCTGCACAGATTTGACTGTCTTTGTCCAGGTTCACTTGTCCATTCTAAAGAGGCTTGAGCTAAGTCCATCCTCCATAAGATCTGTTCCCTCCAGTGAAAACTCATCGAGCCTGCAATTAAAAGCCAACTGAACAAGACTCTCCTCAGCTAAAAAGTTCACCCACTCTTCACTGATTTCTTAATCTCCTTTCCTAGCTAATTGCAACAGACTAACAACTCCCTCCACCAAGCTCCCCAACTATGTCAGTTTGTCTCCCCAAACAGAAAGTGAGGTCCATAAAAGAGGTGACTCCATAGTCACCTCTGAATTCCTAGCATACAGTAATGTCAATAAATAGAACTATGATTATGGCTTCTTTCCTTTAAAACCTTTCTGGTTATTTGAATGAGACCTTGGAAGAGAGGTGTTTGCGGTCCAGTATCTTGATCCACAAGACTCTGGAGGCCTTTTTCGGAATGGCTGTTCACTGATCCATTCAAAACACAATTTCTCATTCCAGGAGTAGCTGTGTTTTTCTGCCAGGAGTTTGTGGTCACTCTCATGCCAGAACAGCTTTAAATTATATCCCTACTTTGGATTTGTTATTTTCCCCTCTCCCAACAAAATTGACTTTCCTTACTTTCTTGCCTTGAGGAATTTTTTTTTCTTAGTTCACCCTTTAGTAAACCAGGCTTCTCAGGATCTGCTTGGCCTTACATAAGATCAGCCACTCAACTCCCATTGTGAGAGGCTTGGGGCTCAACTCCTGCCCTCCTGTCAGGGCATTTGAAACCCAGCTCAGGAGCCAAACGGCCCCCCAAGCGCTTCTAATGCTCGCTTACTTCCCAGAATCCCTTTCTTGTTTGTCTTGGATTCTGAGTATTTCCCCTCACTTTCTTGGCAATTAGCTGTGCAGCTGGAAAGATGAGGAAGGAAGGTTTTATTTCTTAATCAGCATTTTAAGGAACTTATGTAATGAAGGTTTTAACGAGTTTCTATATCACTCCATTGCCGAGACAGGAAACACACTAGATATTTTCTAAATTTAGGTATCATGTGCATTTTTTCTTTGCTTTTCTTTTCTTAACTAACAGATACTGTTTAATTAAAAAAAATAAGGCCCCAAATAGGATAGAACCTTGAAATGGCATACAAAATTAAAGGGCAAAGACAGAAAAATGAGAAATACTCTACAAAGTTAATAAAATACATACATAATGGATCAGAGCAGCAATTCTCAGTAACAGCTAATTGAAACATAACCATGAGGTAGAACTTCTCTCCTGTCAGGAGATGGCCAACAGAAAATAGAATTAAAACAACAAACTGAAATTCTACGTCTGGCAAGGTACAGAAGGCTACCAGCTAAATGTGTCTTCTTCTGGAAAAGAGGGAGGCCCACCAGCTCTTTAATGTGGAGCCAGAGCCCAGGGGAGGGCGGTGAAGAACCGCCCTGTAAGTACCCAATTAGGAAAGTGGGTGATGAATAAAGAGACGTGAGCTTTCATGACAGAGATGATACTACTATTCACTTGTCCTGTAAAGTATGTCTTCACGTTCAGTGATCAATACCTCGGCGTCCTCAGGGATTGAGATTATAGGAAAATGTACAGCCTGAGCCCAGACCTCCTCTTTGAGCTCGTGACATTGCACTTAGATGTCTCAAGGGCACCTCCAACTCCACCTGCAAAGAGCTGACTTCATGGATCTCCTCCCATAGCCGTCCTGCCCAGGGCCACTGGTTGGGGGGCAAGGTCTCTCTGCCTCTCCCAGCTCAGGCCCATCACTCACAGATGTGACTGGACCCATCCTTCAGGGCCCAGATTTCCTCAGTCACCGAGCCCCACCACCCACACCTGACCTACCAGGTACTCACTGGAACTCACTCAGCACTGACTTTGTGCTGGGGTCCATGCTGCACACTGTGAACACGTTATCTCCCTGGATCTCCACAGCAGTCCTGGGAAGTCGGTACGTCACTGCTTTAATTGATTAGATAAATTGTTTCACTTCCTTGAGTGTGTCATCCAAAGTGAAACGGCTACTAAGCCACAAACATGGGACTGAAAACCACTTGAAAATTGAACACTGCTACACCTCGCAGCCACCCTACTCTGACTCATCACATCACCTCCTGCCGAGCCTTCTAAATGTTTCCCAGCATTCTACAATACAAAAGTGATCTATGAGAGCACCCTACTCCCCTATTTAAAATCTGTCAATGACGGTCCACTGCCCTTAAGAGAAAGCCCCACTGGGCCTGAGAACAGCCCAATGGCCCGGCATCCTCATTCCCTGCACGACCACGCCACCTCACCCACAACGCAGCTCTACACTGGCCATGACCAAGACAGGGATGCTGACTCCGTACAACCTGGGGCTCATCTCACTCGAACAATGATCACCTTCTTCAGTGGTCACCCTCTTCATTGCTGACTCTCAAAAAAATGTTTTTTCAGGATGAATCAATATCTTTTTCCTCACAACTTCCAGTCATTGATAATGAGCTCCCCCCAAAAGAGAGAAGACCTAATTCTCAGTCTCCTTATCTGTAAAGTGAGAATAACAAGGAAATATGTGAGGTTTTAAGAGAAATAATATTCATGTGAGGCTGAGGGACAATTCCACCATACAGTAAGCGCTCAATATGTGCTTACTTAAAATTAATAAGAATATATTCCATTCCAGCAAACTTAAATCAACGTTTTATGGCTTTGTCCAACAGACTACAGACAAACTGTTGGATGAAACCCTTTGAGCAGATCAGCACAAGCGTACAGGGAGAGGTAAGCGCTGACTCCATTTACAGCTGCAGCCAACCAGCACTATGGGGCGGGGGCAGTTTGCTCAAACTCTTACATGTTGCTTGAGCATTTAGTTGTCATTATTGAATAAACATGTGTAGTTTAGTCAAAGCTCCTGAAACATAAATCTTCAAAGATTGATGCAAATTGGGTTTCAAGTACAACACTCTCTCTAGAAATTATTTGAAAATGATAATCTTAGCTCCTCTGCACATCAAAAGGGCATGTTCTTAATGTATCTGACTAAATACACCGGAAGAGTTGTTTAAAAGAAATTAAGATAAAGCCATCCTGAATAAGCTGTCAGTATCATCTACACAAAGCCCCACCCAAGGGTCTCATTTGTCATTTCTCACTTCCACATAGGTGTTCATGTAGCCTAACTTGGGTCTTGGTTTCTTATAACACAGGGTTGGGAAGAGATGTGGATAGATTTATGTAGCAAATTTAAACCTAGGGTATTTGTTGTGTAGGAATCCTAGAAATAAACAAATTGATATATAGTCTGCCTGAAGAAGCCTAGCCTTTCCATTTACAACAGCATTAAAAATAAAATGAGAGATACATTTAACAAAAATTTACAAGATTTGTACTTTGAACATTTTGAAGTATCACCGAAGAAAACTTTAAAAGATTTACATATATGGAAGGCATCCCATGTTCATGGAATAGTAGACAATATTGTTAAAAATGTTAAGACTCCCCAAAGTGATCTACAAATTCAGTGGAATCGCTATCAAAATTCCAGCTGAATTCTTTTCAAAAATTGAAAAACTGATGCCAAAATTCATATGGAAGTGCAAGGGGACCAGGACAGACAAAACAATCTTGAAAAAGAAGAACAAAGTTGGAGGACTCACTTTAAAGTTTACTAAAAAGCTATAGTACTCAAGTCAGTGTAGTGCTGGCATAAGTTTGGATAAATAAGTCAATGTGACACAATAAAACCCAGAGGGGAAAAAGTTACATTTACAGTCAGTTTTCCACAAGAGTGCCAACAACACTCCATTGAAAGAATAGTCTATTCAACAAATGGTGCAAGGACAGCTGGGTATCTGCAGGCAAAAGAATGAATATGGAATCTGGACCCCCCATAATGTATATAACAAATAAAAATTAATTCAAAATGGATCACAGACAGAAACATAATAACTAAACCTATAAACTTTCTAAAAGAAGACACAGTATAAATCTTTGTGGTCCTAGGATAGGTTTTGGTTTCCTAGATAGAATACCAAGAGCAGAAGTGACAGACGATAAAGGCAGATAAACTGGACTTCATCAAAGTTAAAACCTTTTTCTTACAAAGGACATCATCAAGAAAGTGAAATTACAGGGGAAGGTTGTTTCTAAGGGATAGAGTGCGTGCTTAGCAAGAAAAATAAAATAAATCAATACATCTAATTACCTCCCCTATAAAGAAATTGTTTTAATGTTTAAGAAAACTAAAGTGAAATGAGAATCTGCAGAATAGGAGAAAAATTTTGCAAAGCATATATCTAATAAGAGACTAGTATCCAGGATATATAACAAATGCTTACAACTGAACAAGACAAAGAAAATCGACCCAATTTTTAAATTTGCCAAGGATTTAAATAGATACACAAATGTCCAATAAGCATATGAAAAGATGCTCAGCATCACTAGCCAAATCAGTATCAAAATGCGATCTCATTTTACACCCAATAGGATGGTTATAATCAAACATGGACAATAACAAGTGTCCTTCAGGAGGAAGAGATACCTTATATGTGGCCATTGGAAAGGGACAATGGTGCAGCTTCTTTGCAGAAGTCTGGTGTTTCCTCAAAAGTTTAGAGTTATATGGCTCAGCAATTCCCCTCCTACATATTGAGCCATCCCTCAGTATCCTCGGGGGGTTGATTTCTGGAACCCCCACCCTGGATTCAATAATCCAAGGATGTTCGAGTCTCTTTACAATCAGCCATCTGGATCCATGAAGTGGAAACTACACATAAGGTGGGCCAACTCTACACCCAAAAGAATGAAAACATATTCTCACAAAAAACTTGTACATCAATATTCATAGTAGCCAAAAGTTACAAACAATATCCATCCATCAATGAATGTATAAACAAAATTACCAAGCATAGTCCCACAAAGTTTTGGTCTTTGAATCTTTGACAAAGGAGGTGAGAACATACAATAGAATAAAGATAGCCTCTTCAGCAAATGGTGTAGGGAAAACTGGACAGCTGCATGTAAATCAATGAAGTTAGACTACTCCTTCACAGCATACACAAAAATAAATTCAAAATGGCTTAAAGACTTAAATATGTAGACAAGACGCTATAAACTTCTTAGACGAAAAGATAGGCAAATCATCTGACATACATCTCAGCAATGTTCTCCTAGAGCAGTCTACTCAAGCAATAGAAATACAAGCAAATATATATAAGTGGGATCTAATTAAACTTACAAGCTTTTGAACAGCAAAGGAAACAGTAAGCAAAACAAAAAAACAACCTATGGAATGGAAGAAAATATTTGCAATGAATTAAACTGACAAGGGCCTAATTCCCAGAATATGTAAACACCTTTTACACTTGATAAGAAAGAAAAACAAACAATTCAATCCAGAAATGGGCAGAAGACCTAAACAAACATTTCTCCAATGAAAACATACAAATGGCCAATAGGCACATGAAAAAATGCTCAATATCATTATCAGAGAAATGCAAATCAAAACTGCAATCAAGTATCACCTCTCACCAGTCAGAATAGCCATCATTCAGAAGTTCACAAACAATAAATGCTGGAGAGGCTGTGGAGAATAGGGAACGCTCCTACATTGTGGTGAGAATGCAGTTTGGTGGAGCCATTGTGGAAAACACTATAGATGTTCCTCAAAAGACAAAAAATTGACCTCTCATATGACCCAGAAATCCCACTCCTGGGCTTATATCCAGAAGTAACCCTAATTCAAAAAGACACCTACACCCCAATGTTCAGAGCAGCACTATTTACAATAGCAAGACATGGAAATAACCTAAATGTCCACTGACAGATGACTGGATAAAGAGGTTGTAGTATATTTGTACATTAGACTACTATTCATCCATAAAAAAATAATAAATTAATGCCATTTGCAGCAGCATGAATGGACTTGGAGAATGACATTCTAAGTGAAGTAAGCCAGAAAGAGAAAGAAAAATACCATATGAGATCGCTCACATGTGGAATCTAAAAAAAAATAAAACAACCAACAAACAAAAAGATAAAGTTATCTACAGAACAGAAACAGACACAGAGACATAGAAACCAAACTATGGTTACCAGAGGGGAGAGGGTATGGGAAGGAATAAATTGGGAGTTCAAGATTTGCAGATACCGACTATGTATAGAATAAACGGCAAATTTATACTGTATAGCACAGGAAAATATATTTAGTATCTTATAGTAAATTATGTTTAAAAAGAATGTGAAAATGAATACAGGTATGTTCCTATATAACTGAAGTGTTGTGTTGTACACAAGAAACTGATGCAGCATTATAAACTGACTAGACTTCAATTAAAATATGTTTAAATAGACCAAAAACGAACAAAAAGAAAAAGGATATTATCAAACAAAAGAATAAAGTACTGATTCAGGCTACAACATGGATGAACCTTCAAACTTTATGCTAAAAAAAGCCAGACACAAAAGGGCTAATTGTGCCCTTTTAGGTGAACTGTATCTAAGCGTTTATTGTACTATTCCTATAAATTTTCCGGAGGTTTGAATTCAATCAAAATCAAAATAAAATGTATTATTCATTAAAAACATAAAACGATTCCTCACAGGAGGGCTTTAATTATTAAATGCAGAAATGCATGTAAAGCTCCTGGAACAACAATTTGCATGTCCACAGACAGTCACTGCTGTCACTGCCACTCTGGGGGTGGTGCCAGCGCTGATGAGACCTGCCTCCACTTGCGGCCCTGCAGGCAGGAGTGAGGGCCTGGGCTCTGACAGGCAGGGTGAGCGTGAACCTGGGTCAGACACAGCCACGCCCCAGACTCTGCGATAACCAGCTTTCTTATACAAACTTCTCCATGTAACATAAACACACTACAGGGATGTATCTTACAACACAGGGAATATAGCCAATGTTTTACAAAAACTATAAAAGGAGCATAACATTAAAAATTGTGCATATATTTAACACCCTGATACTTATATCATATTGTAAATCAGCTATAACTTTATAAAAAATTAAAAAAGTGATTTTAAAATGTTTTCCCTTTAATATTCCATTCGGTTTTTAAGTAACTACTAAACAGCTTAGAATGTATAAAAGCATTTAAGTGTGATAAATTTGTTTACATATATATTTACTTTCAACTTCCTGCTAAAAGAGAATTTAAACAATTTTTTAAACACAGCTTAACAACCATAACAACAAAAAGACAAAAGTGACAGTGAAGAGAAAAAGGAGATTCAATACTTAAATGAAACCAGGGGGAGGTAAAGTCATAAAAATGGATGCCATGAAGTCAGGGTAAGTGTTAAAGGCCGACTAGAAATTCAGCTGTAAGATTCTTGGCAGCTAAAGCAAAAAGAAAAAGATGATGAGGTGGTGGTAGAGCTCAGTGGTAGAGCGAGTGCTTAGCATGCACGGGGTTCTGGGGTCAAGCCCCAGGGCCTCCACTAACAGATAAATACACCTAATTGCTTAACCCCCAAAAAGAGCCCCAAAGAAAAGGAAAAGAGAAATTTCTTTATGAAAGATATCTGATATTAAATTTCGATTAAATACTTAAAAAATAAATAGAAAAAGATGAGTGACACAAGCGATAATGCCCGTGAGATAAATCTGCGGTGGCTGCTGGCAAGTCCCCATGTCCCACGTGGGAAAATCTGAAACATCCTTCTCACCACTCAGAGTCATCCTCAGCCCACACCACCCCTCCCCCTGTTAAATGCAGGAGCCCAAGCAGGGCCTGGCCTTTGCTCTCTCTGTGTCACCACAGTGAGACAGGATGGAAGGGGCCAGAGCACAGCCATTCAAGGAAGGCCACAGTAATTAACATCAAAATGGTGAAGCATTCAACCCCCAATAGGCCTTGAGGCTCAGGATGAAGAGATTTAACTTCTAGCAGAACTTGAGCATCATTATACACCCACTATAATAGTAACATGGTGAATAACACAACCCCAGGCATCATGGCAGTCTCAAGGCTAGCCAAAAAAGGTCAAATGGTGGGAAATGGCCAACTCCCTGGGAATTCCAACCCCTTGCCCTTAGGCAGGTCCTTCTACTTATTAGCATATGAAACCACCAAGCCCATGAAAACCAGCAACACAGCACCACCTCGCGGGCACCCCTCCCTCTCCCTCTTTGGAGAAGGCCCACACTCTGTCTGTGGAGTGTGTACCTACTTTTTTTTTAGTTAGCATTAAAGATTTTTATTTCAAAATACAGACGTTTTCTAAGCATTACAGCCAACAGATGACACTTAAAATTCAGCAACGCTTTGTTTACGCTTTAGCCATAGTTCTAACAGATTTCATGCTCAAAAAAAACAAAAAAAAAGAGAAAGAAGAAATTGAAAATAATAAAAAACCCTGCCATATTTGAAAGAATTAAGATCAACTATAGTCAAATTTCAAGTAAAAATGCATTTCACACAAAATAGAGAAAATGCTCAGAAAGGGTTTTATATCTGGAACCATTCCTTGAAAACTTCCTCACATTCTTTTTTTTTTTTTTACATTTTTTATTGATTTATAATCATTTCACAATGTTGTATCAAATTCCAGTATTCAGCACAATTTTTCAGTCATACATGCACATATTAACACTCATTGTCACACTTTTTTCTCTGTTAGTTACCATAACACTTTGTGTAAATTTCCCTGTGCTGTACAGTATAATCTTGTTTATCTATTCTACAATTTTGATATCCCAGTACCTACTTTTAATCTGAGCATCAAACCCCAAAACCTCGTGGTGTTTCTCTTGCCTTTCAATGTATCTATCTGAATAAATCTACCTTTACTCAACAGAGGCTTGGTTTTGAATTCTTTCCTGCATGAAACCAAGGACCCACATCGGACGGGGCACATTCCAGGGGCTCAACCAAAGCCTGGGGCACAGCCCTTCTCATGCCCCATGTTTTTTTTGTATCAACAGGACTGGATTTTGAAGGGAGCTCTGAGGACCCAGCTAAGGGACAGAAGCAGCCCCTAGGGCTCGAATTGGCGGGCAGCCCCTCCCCCAGCAGGGGCCTGGGGTCTGCTCAGTTCTCTGTGGTTCTCTGTTGTGCTGACTCCCCAGCCAGAGAGAGTTCTCCCTAGGCCTATCCCCACAAAACCCTTCTCTCCAAAATACAAGCACATCATGTCACAGTCCTCTTGTTCAACCAGGAAATATTCAGCCCACATTTTCCTTCCCAAGTAAAAACCTAACTGTCCTCCCTCCGATCCCACCACTTCTTTCTTTGTGAGAACTCTGCACTCCCAACACACCATCGTGAACGCAGGTGCCTTGCTGGTTGGGACCGAGATGTTTCAGTCTCACACAGCCTGCGTCCTTTCACTTTACCCTTGCTACCTTAAAAAAGTCTTTCCTGAGTCTCCCACCCAACTGATTCTGAACTTCAAAAAGTGCTGAGTTTACGGTCACTATGTGCATACTTCCCTGCTTTTGGCTAGGTTTCCTTCTCAAGATCTTCATTAAGGAGCTGCATCAAGACGTCTTAAAGAGGCTATTCTTACATCTGAGCAGATGAGCCTGCATAAAATTTAAATGGCTTTGAAGAGAGAGTTAACCAGGGACAGAGAGGTCGCAGGTCCTAGTCAAGAGTGTCATGAGGCAAAATGTTCTTCAAAGGCTCAGAGTGGCTTCTGAACACGGAGTCAGAAGGGAGGAGGTGCCAGGCAGTGAGTGGGGTGAGTGACACAGGGTACGCTTCCCAGCTGGGGAAGAAATGGTTTTTTTTCTATTTTTCCAAAAAATTTCTTACTATCTTTTTCTCCTATTGTCACATACCATTTCCTATGAATTAAGAAAATCAATGTCAGTCATTTGGGCCACTTGGGAGAAGCTACATGATGCCATTCACAGGGCTGGGGCATGAGAGCCACACCAGTCTAAGTTGAAAGACAAGCGGGGTTATTTCCATGGTGATCACGGGCATGCAGCAAATTTCCCAGCTTCAATGACCTCATCTCAAAGGTGGGGCCAATAAAACTACCTAGCAAAATGCATGATGATTATGGCCAACATCTGTTTACTAGGTAAGTGACCGTGACAGCTGCCACTTAATGGGGAATGAGAATGATCAACGAGGCCCAGTCTACCTGGTCACAAGCACCCTGCCTTCCTGCCTTGGTGCAGCAGCAGAGCTTGATTAGCTGAGATGAACGCCCCCAGAGCAGCCCCGACGAGAAAGATCCCAGCGCTGCACTGCGAGGCCTGTTCCTTTCCTTCTCAGAGCTGATCACAGTTTGCAGTCATCTGTTTTTATGTTTATCACTTTTGTAACTGCCTCCCCTCCGGAGTTTTGCTCAAGGAGCACAGGGCCAGGTGTGTCTTGCTACCTGCTGGATATTCTGTGCTGGGTGACAATCGACCCCACATCTGGCTCTGGTGCTTAACGAAGAGGGTAGAAGGCCCAGGGGCCCATGCCAAATCGAGGCACCTGCACCCAAAATTATGGTCTGACTTTGGGCAAATTACACAGTCTTCTTTACCCTGAGATTCCTCATCTGTCCATGAAAATAACTGCCCATGGCACACAGAGTTACAAGGATTAATAGAAATCACCAAATTCACAACGTATTCAAGGGGCCACCAGTGCGCCCTCAACAGACACATGCTGTCTTTACGGCTCTGACACACGCGAAGCGGGGCGGCCGCACACAGTGAACACTGCTAAGTGCCAGTGTGTTAAGTGCTTCATGTGTGCTCTAATACTCTTTACAACTTACAACAATCCCAGGAACCAAAGAGTATTATCATGCGCATTTCACAGAATCACCAACAGGTTAAGAGAGGTTACATTCTATTCCAAGGCCCTATGGTGAGGAAATGGCGATTTAAACCTGAATCTGGGCCCAGACGTGGGCTCCATCTCTCTCCCATCCACCTGACCACTTGCCTATGAAATCCACCTGTCCAATACACAATTTCCAGCTGGCCAGCTCTTAAATGCATTGTGTTCCAACTTTTGTCAATGTTGGTTAATTACCATAAATTGTTCTCAGAAACCACTACCGAAAAGAAAGGTGGAATCACGTCCCTGCCCACAAAGGAGAGGAAATCTGCCTTGCCTTCTCCTGTAATGTGCAGAAAGCCTTCCCTACACCACCAAATCATTTTGTATCCTTCCTCCATGTTTATGTTTGCACGCAGCTTATTAAAGTAGAAGGTACCTGCAGTAATTCCATCTCGGTTGCTTTCCAAGGTTGCAGATTATCCATAGTCAGTCTGTGAAAGAAATTATTACAATGTGAATGAAAATACTGCAACCATGTCAGTAAACAAAGAATGCTGAAACCAAGTCATCAGCGGCTGCCAACACACCCCAGCAAGGACAGGCCTGCAGCCCAGCCTTTCAGCCACTCACAGTGGTGCCCTCTGAGCAGACTCAGAATAAGAAAGGACAGGATATTAGCCCTAGATAGCTAGGTGTTTGTCTAAAGAAGGAATTCAGTGAGTCCAAATGTTTGCTTCCTCCCATACATAGAAAAGCACTAAATTCTTGAACTTGACATACCTGGCTTTCTTTAGATAACAAGCAATCTTTTATTGTTCCAACTTCCTGGTCTTTGTTGTAAAGCTCCTATATATCCTAGTTCCTCCCGAACCTCTTCTGAGCAGTCCCTCAGAGAGATCTGAGAGGCTGTCATCCCAGGTCAAGTCCTCCTGCCAAATAAATCATAACTCTTAACTTTTAGGCTGCACATGTATTTCAGTCAAAAGTTTTGGAAACCATGAAAGGACCCAGAGCAGACTTCTCTCCAGCTGAACTCTCCGAGGAACTGGAGCCTTGGTACCAGCAGTGGCCCTTTGTGCCCGTCTGCCTCCTCGGGGAGTCCAGATGAATTTGAGTGAGTCTCTTCTGGTTCTAGGATCTCCCATATTGGTTGATGATCCTGAGTTTTATTTGGCAGTGTATCCAGGTACCTGGCCCTCCAGTTGAAAGATACCTGGGGAGAATTACCCACCCAGTGGAGACATGCTTGGTGGGGCCTGGTTGAAAGATAACAGGAAACACCCAACTTGAGGAGACGTCCAAAGTGGGGCTGGTGGAAACATACCAGGAAAGTACTCACCCAGTGGAGACGTCCCGAGTTGGTCCAAGTTGAAAGACACTGGGTTCAGGACTGAGTGGTTAGGTAAGAGGCTGGTCTAATGTTTTCCTCAATTTGGTTACCTCTACTGAATTTTTCAGGATAAAAGTAAAACTCTTATGAGGAACCTTTCAACTCCAAAATTGGGACCCTTCTCCTGGCTGGTAACAGCTTTCTCCAGTGACAGAGAAACTTGCAGGATTGGTAGAGGCAAATACTTCATGCCATATAGTTGTCCCTGTGGGAAAACTTACTAGCAATTTTATTTTGAGAACCCGACCTTAGAATGGGGAATAGAACTTTCAAAAAAAGAAAAAAAAAAAGAAAAGAAAAGAAAAAGAAATGACAGATTGCCAGCCTCCATCTTATACCACAGCCAGGTTTATATACGTACAAATCTTACAACATTAATTGCAAAAAAAAAAAAAAAAAAAAAAAAAAAAAAACCTCACCCTGAAAGTAACTAACCAGGACTGTTAAAAACATTTTTAGGAATTCTGAACTTATAAAACAAAATCCCCTTTAGGGGTATCTTGGATGTTTTTTCCTATGTCCTTGAAATGAAAACTTTTTATCTTTCTCTGGGTATTTTATTTTTGTGTACGTATATATATATGTGTTTCATTTTTTTTTAAAGGAAACCTTGGAATCTGCCATACAAAAGGTAGAAATATTGTGTACATATGGTGGCCACGCAAATAAATTGGGATTCTCAACAATCCTTTGATTGTACCAATTTTCAGATATTTTGCCATCTTAACCTTTGTTTCATCAGCATGTACCACAAAGGCCTTTAGCTTTTGGAGAGTAAACTTTTGAATTTTATTTAGGCAACACACCCACTCTCATGTGGAAAATCCTCTTCATCTTATTGGTTTAAAAAATATATATATATTTTATTTTATATAAATGAATATATATAAATTGATGGCCATATGTTGGATCCTTTAATTTGGAAAAACTTTTAAATTGGTGAAAGTTGAAAGAGCTCTCTGTATAAACATCTGTTTTATTGGTAACTAATAAAATCAAGTTTAAAGGTCGAAAAATATATCTAATGTTTAACTTAATAACTCAGTTAAAAAAAAAAAACTGGTTTCAAAAGCTACATTTGTGTTTTTACTTTCCAATCAATGGTTTTAGACATGCTAATAAAAACTTAGAATAATTAATGTTAATTAGGTTGAATAACTGGAAAAAGAATTGTAAAGATGTAGGAAAAAAAAAGATAAGGGGCTTATCCCAAATGGATAAATATTTTTATATGGTTATTTTGAATGAGATAAATAAAATGGACATTTTTGCATTTACATGCAAGGTTTTGATACTACACTACGTAAAGTTAAAAAAAAAAGAGCCAAAGATATCACCTACTACCTCCAACATTAAAGTTCAAACAAGTCCGTTCTATTTACCACAGTTTTAAATATATGTATTTATAGGGCTAAAATATATATATATATATATATATATATATATATATATATATATATATAAATATATATAGACTGAAATACTTGATCAATGATTGGGACAACAGACCAATTAATGAAATTAAAATTGAGAAGGGCCTAAGCTCTTTGGCTCAAACTTTGGGATCCCAGAGACTTTTCTATAAAATTAGATACAATGCACGGAAAAAAAAAAAAGGCTTTTGGCACTCCTTCTAGAAATAAGAATTATTGATTAAACATAATAAATATAAAAATTAAAGGTATAAGATTTAATAAAATTGAGATAAAAGTTTGTAAAATTGGTATATTAAATGGGCTTTGTATAAACATCTTCCTTAATTATCTTTTGGGATAGATATGTTTCAATGGAAAAACGCTTCCTTTTCTTGGTATTACAAGGCTGGGCACGTATCTATCCCTCAGAACATATTAATTGAACACAGTAAAGGAAACCAATAGAGTTACATGAGCTGTCCAATATAACGCAAAACTAAAAACTAATATTCAGTAGCTAATAAAAAATATAATAAGAGGTTTACCCTGGGTTTAACTTATAACTCAAGGAAAAGAGACCTTACTAAATGCCTTATGCAAGCTTTCAAAGGCAAGATAAAGTAAACCTTAAATTTTTAAACATGGAATTCTTTGTTTACAGCTCTTCTCACTGATACAAAGAAGCAAATTAAGGAGATACAATTGGGCCTGCATGACAGAGAAATTCTCTGGGGAACTGGAAGCGTGTGTCTTTGTCTTGCAGATCAGAAATGTAAATACAGCAAACAGTGACCTAGGACTGAGCCTAATTAGCTCAACGAGATAAAACTCAGGGCCAAAGAAATTTGTGGCATTTTACAACTCAGAACCCTGATGGGTCCTTAAGTCTTTGTCAAGAAATCTTAAATGTCTGTTTCATAAATGGTAAGACTTAGTGATTTGAGCAAGCAAATTCAGTTCACTACAACTATTATTATACTTATCTCATAAGTAAGTTTTGAAGTGAAGCTATGAAATCTCTAACTTTTGTCTGTTTATAAGCCTGCGTACACATTGTAGATGTGAGATAATTCTACAGCTGAAAAAATAAAAATCAATGTCAAAGAGCTCTGCTTAATTGGCGTAAAAAATAAGAGCTTACAAATTAAGTAGTTTTAAAATAAAAACTGACCAAATTGACCTTCAGCTTCATATGAACTGGAAAATATTCAATATTAAGATAATATTTGATATTGTTTAGTTTAAGTATGTTCTAATTAATATAGACATCTTTAAAGTCACCAATATTAAGTATAGTACTTTTACTGAACCTAGGTTTAATGAAAGTCAAATAAGATCCTGTAATATCTGGTGCAGATTTGTTAAAAAATATAATAGTAATGTGGTGTGGTAAAATTTAAATAAATTAAATGCAAATGAGATGAGAGCTTTGGGTAAATTTTTAAAATATATTTTTAAAATGTATATTTAAGATAATCTCTAAATGTTTGATATCTTTAAATTCTAAGGTTGTGCTACATTAAGTTAAATGATAGGATTTTATTAAATAGCTATGCCATTTTCAGATAAAATAAGATTGAAATATGAATTATTTAACATTTAACTTCCTCTTACAGAGAAAATAAAGGTGTTTAGAAGTATTAATAAATGGTTGGTGCCACCTTGAAATAGTCTTTATTATTAAGGGAATGATCTCAGTATCCTAGGAAAGTAAGATAAATGTGTAAAGGAAGATATAAGAATGGAATTATATTTTGTTAATGAAAAATAGTGACTTTGTCCTGAAGCTGGTTACTTCTGAATGGAATAGAAAATAAGGAACAAACTAATATGAGTATAGAAAGCTGTGGAAGGCTTGTGGAAGAGGAACCCTGAAGAAAGGGATTTGTACGTGGTCGGAATTGGCTAAATTTAGAATCAACTTGGGCAAAGTAAATGAATCTTAGACATAAACTGGTACAAGAGTAGATTTGGTTTACTCTCTGTTAAGAGGACAAAATTGTCTTGAAATGTTAATCCACCTTCAGTAACAAATTGTAAAGCTTCTTATACCACTTACCTGATCTGTTCTGCCTTTACCTTTGACGTATTTTCTTAATGAATAAGTACTACTTCACAGTGATCTATATGTTTACGTGACCAAGTGTTTTGAAATCTTTTAACAAACTCCCCAAATATCAATTTCTAATTAAAGTTCTTTTAATCTCCAGTTAAGTTTGGGATGCTACAGAGGGCCCCTGAAACATCCCAAAGAGAGATTTTAAACTAGTAAATTTATTTGGCATGTTAAATACATGGTATTGTCAAATGAATAATAAATCTTCTAAGGTTATATTGTATGAGAAAATATTATTAATATAGATACTCTAGAAATTATATGGACTCACTAAAATCTGGCATATCTAAAATGTTACCAGTCATATTTCTGGTTATAGTGACCAGGTTTCTTCATCGATTATAGTGTAACGGTGTCTAAACATGCTTTTAAATTTTTGTCATTTATAGACAGTTAATTGCTTTCTTCTGATGATTTTGCAAAATGCTTTCTCTTCAAGGAGATTTACTGGTTTCTAATAAATTTCAAACTATAACACTGAACTAAACTCGGTAAGAAATTTTAAATATCTAATGAAAACTGATTAAAAAATTAGTTACATGGGACTGAGTAAACTGGTGAATATGGTTATAATTTTTGATTTTGTCTGACATACTACTGGCTTTTAACCTGTTTCCCTGACATAAAGAAACTCTTCTCCTTAACTAGTTATGATTCACAGAAATTTGATAAATTATACCTATGTAAGCAGACTTGGAACAGTTATGTTTTCTCTCTATCTGATCCCTCAAGAGACTAAAATCTCTTAGGTCCCCAGTGGCTCTATCAGACAAATGAGGAAGATCATCTCCTAACAGATATAGGAATCTCAAGGTATTTTAAGGATTTTAAAGAGAAAAGAATTTACCTAAATGTGTAAGGCAGAAAACCATGACAAGACCTTGATGTGGCTTTCCTGGCCTTAGAAAACCTTATTAACATTCTACCCTGAGACTCCTAATTAAAAGTTCCAACACAGCCAATTTAAAAAAGCCTATATGATCAAATAATCAGACTTAACTTGTAAACAAATTACTCTTGATTTGACTATATTTGAGAAAAATGAGGGTAACTTTAGAGAGAAAAAAGATTATATTTTAGTGGATATTAAATTCTAGTTTTGTTAATTGAGGTCTATATTTACTAAGACATTTCCCAGATCATTCCTTGCTGTTATGTCACATTGCTGTAAAGGTTAATTGAATTATGAAAAGAATACTCTAGGTTTGTTTCTGAAGTTCAGTAATCTATCCTTGGGTAAAGTTCCAATGCCCCATGACCTGCAGCCAGGGGATTATACATACTGGAACAGGCATGACTTAAAGAACTGTCTACTACCTGAATGGAAGGATCCTTTATCAGGTACTCTTAACTAGACCGTACATACCAAAGCTGAAGGAAATGGACTTTTGGATTCATTTCCTATCAGAAACAGCCCCTGCAGTGCACTGGCCTATAGAGCACTGCTCACCTTAAAACAATACCCAAATGAAGAAAAATCTACCCAGGCCAAGATGAGAAGACGACGACATCTGAGGTAAGACAGCTGACCCAAAACACCCAACCAGGCCTGTATGCCAATTACTTTGATAATTTCTCCTACCTTTGATTATGAACTACTCCAACTGTTAAGTTTATGGTAAATTACCTATGTCTAGTACTTCTGTGTTACCTTGGTGGGTTTACCTACTCCAAGGCTCTAACTAGATAGCCCTCAGAAACGTTATTCTAAAAAGGAAATTATAGTTCTTTTTAGGCCACTGTTGATCTTACAAGGTGGGAGAACTCACCAGGCTAATTAATACCTGCTCTGACCCTGACCATAAATATGAAATTTCTCATAAGATGACTCAAACTCAATCACGAACACAAGCAAAATTTTAACCCAAAAATATAACTTCTCGACTATTAAATTCTCATTCGTGACTTTATTAACTTTACTAGCTTTATTACTTATATCCTGTCTATATAATAAAATTGTTGTCTGTTACATTTCCTAATGTGTAACTAGGCCTACAAGATTGATGATGGCTAAACATCTTGAAGAAATAGATAAAATTTATAACCCTGTATAAAATAATTGTAATAGTGTGATTCTAGCTATGGGAATGAGCAACGAAGGGCAAACATTTCCTCGATCATAATAGACTAGTAAGACAGGCGATCCAGAGAAATTTTAGTATCAACAGGTCCTGATAAAAAATCTAACACCTTGAATGGCAGCTCAGAATATTCTTCAACTTAACTAGGAATGAGCCATCCTAGCACCATGGGACAAAATTGGTCATGAAATGTCTCTCAAAATATTGGTCGAATTTAGGACCAAGGGGGAGCACTGTGAATGAAAATACTACAATGTGAATGAAAATACTGCATCCATGTCAATAAACAAAGAATGCTGAAACCAAGTCATCAGCAGCTGCTGCCACTCCTCAGCGAGTACAAGCCTGCAGCCTAGCCTCTCAGCCACTCACAGTGGTGCCCTCTGAGCGGACTCACAGTAAGAAACAACAGGATACTGGCCCTAGATAGACAGGTGCTCGTTAAAGAATTGAATTCAATGATCAAAATGTTCGCATCCTCCCATACATAGAAAAACACTAAATTCTTGAACTTGAGATACCTGGCTTTCTTAGATAACAATCTTTTATTGTTCCAACTACCTGGTCTTTGTTGTAAAGCTCCTATATATCCCAGCTCCTTCCCTACCTCTTGGGAGCAGTCCCTCAGAGTGATCTGAAAGGCTGTCATCCCGGCTCGAGTCCTCCCTCCAAATAATACATAACTCTTAACTTTAAGGCTGAATGTTTCTTTCAATCAAGTCCCAGAATAGACACAACTCATCAATTATGTAATGGAACACACTGGATCAGGAACCAAAAGCGTGTTCTAGTCCCGAAAACCACGGGTTCCTCTTTCTTCCTGTCATTATACAATCCCACCAGAACTCATTACTTTGCTGTCTGCTCAGACCAAACTTAGAGAAGAGTCAACTCAACAGAGTGTCTTGCTATGGAGAACCCCCTGCAGAAGCAAGGCGGTCAGCCTGCCCTCCCGCACGCTCTGCTGACCCCTACTGTCATCCGTGGAGACCAGGCCAACTTAGCTGTTCCCAAGACCTGCAAAGTCCCACACATTAAATAAAAGCATTTTATTTTATACCATATGTTATGTATATACCCATCTCTGAAAACAGCTTTGCCAGAAGCTCAAATCTTCAACATGGATCTGCAAAGTTAAATCCAGTCCCCAAGGGAAAACAAGTTTTATGAGGATACTAAGGCCTCCAAAGTTCTCTCCACTAACTTCAACCAAACTGCCTGAAGGTCTGCAAATGCAGGCGGCTACAAGTCTGCTTTTAAAGCAACCTCTTCCTGCCCTCAGGCTCTACAATGTCCCTCTGCGCCCTCTCATCTCAGGGTAAGAGCAGCCGCTGCAGAAACTTGCAGGGTAGCACTGACAGGACAGGACACAGAGGATCAGAGCTAAACTAAGCCTTCTGATGACACGAGCCTGTCACTCTGTCACTTTACACATCAAGATATATGTAGAGAGAGGTGGAGTGATATTGCTCAAAGTCACACAGCTAATAAGTGGCAAAGTCTATAACTGCTCCTCCCTCTGGCGTGATGCCCCAGCTGGGATGGCCACAGGGTTCTCTCGTGCCTGCCTGACCAGTCCTTTCTTGTCACTCATAACCCACCACAGGGTCGGACCATTGCCTGACTTTTCAGCATCTTGTCCCTCCAGTCTCTCAGGAACAAGGCTGCTCAGGCCACTGTATGACTTCCGGGTTCCCAAACCCTCCGTGCTCAGGCTGGTCTTGCCTGTGTTTCCGGCCCCGTGCTCAGAGGCACTTTCTCCCCTGCAGGAGGATGTTTCCACTCTCCACAGGGACACCCCCTCAGAGGAGCCCTCTTCTCGCCCTCAGAATGGCAGGTGTCCCAGGCTACATCATGAGCTGCCCCATTAGGACTGCGGGTGCCCAGGTCTGCTAATCAGACCAGCAGCCTCAGAGCCAGGGATTATGCCCGGGTCACCCTGCAAACCTACTGCCCTCCTCACAGCCCCCAGTCAGCAGGTCACCTGGAAGTCACAGCAAGTGCCCCACCCAATCCTGAAGTCTCTTCATTTGACAGCACCGCTGATGACTGGTCTCCAACCTTTGGTCAGTTTCGCACAAAACAGCAGCTTCCACTGTGAAGAGGGGGTTTTCGCTCCTCTGCCCCATCCTTACTGGAAATGTCAAGGGAAACCAAAAGGCCTCTTCTCAACACTTTTCTGATGACATCCTCCCACCCACAATACTCACATGCTCAAGAGAATTGGGTCCACGTGATTTTGTTTCCCTTACGCTAAGTGGCTCAAAACACTGCGGGATTCTTTCACTTTTGAGGGTATTTGTACAAAGTTTATAGGCTTTAATCTGTTTTTTTGTCTCTCTTCAGTATCTCTAGCATTTGCCACTTCTTAATCCCTTCAGCAGCCTCCCTCCCAAAATCTAGTTTAGGAAATCAGCCGTGATGAGGGGCCCGGGGGCAGTCACAGAAGATGCTACTAAGGCACAGAGAGACTACAAAATTTGCCCAAGGTGATCAGCCTCAACCCACAACATTGTGTGCCCCGTCCCTTTTTTTAAATCTTATGCTAAACAAGCTTTTGTAGATTATGCTTATAAAGAGATGAGGTATCAAAATACATACAAGGACACACATCAACTCTAAGATGTTGATTAACTCCACTATTTTGTTTCTATTTGTTTAATTTCTATTAAAAATTTAAGAACCTCTGCACTCAATATAACAAAATGTTATTGGGTTTTAAATCCAGAATTTAGAGGTTTTGTGTGTCATTACTCATTCTTATTTGTATGTTCACAAGACAAAATGATTTGAAAAACTCTCTCCCCTTCCTCTACTCACTACTGGCTCTCACCTGAGTTCCCAGACCACACATCGAGCAGCCTTTCACTTTACCCACAACTGAACTCATCAGTTTTCCCCCCGAAATTCCTCTGCAAGTTTCCCTCCTAAAAGCACAGCAGGACCATCATTTACCTGATTAATCCACCCAGAAAGCTGGGCCTTACTCTATCCTACCTTCACAGACAGCATTCATCCTTTCTTTTTGCCATCTAAACATGTCTTCAATCTGTTCGCTTTTACCCACTGACCATCTCACCACTCAAGTGGAAGCCACCAACACTGCACTCCTGGACTCACGAGTCTCCCAAGTGGCCCCACAACCGCTCTCCCCTACTTGAGTCAAATGGGATTCTGTCAGTCCCGCGCTTATAGGACTCTTTTCAATCCCACTGTTCTTAGAAGAGACTCCCAGTTCTTCACCTGATGAAGGTCTTTGCCATGAAACTGTCAGCTCAGGGAGGGCAGGACACGCCCTCTCTCCTAGGCCCCGCCCTCTGGCAGAGCATCAGCATGGAAGGACCTGCTGAGCTACACCAGCCTGTATTCTAAACCTGGTCTTGTGTTCTTAGCAAACTGCTTCACTTATCCATATAAATCCAAGGTAGATTAGAAAGATCTTAGATGTTGAGCTAGAGTATTGATTTGGGGATTTTGCACTAGCAACCTGCAAGTATATGTTCTAATGATTCTCTCTTCTAAAAACCACACTCAGATTTAAGTAGTACTTGTGGAATGTCTTCAGAGTAAAAGGGACTGTACTTTTACAGACTTTATGTTTTATAACATGAACAAACCAGACAGGGTCACAAATGGAACTGCCTCACAAGTGACAGAAGACAGGTGAGAGGCATATAGCAACAGGTCACATAGATGGTAAGAGAAAAGTTGATTCTCCAACCCCCCCCAAATTTCCTCAAAAAACCAAAAACTCTGAATTTTGAAAGTAAAATACTATCATATAAAGAAATAAGATAAATAGTCCTCTTCATCAGGGTTTCAAGATCTGACTCCAGAATTTTTAGCAGGCTATACTGAATCCTAGCACAGAAAAATCAGATGGAATAGTGGTAAGTTTCAGAAAAACTGCAGTAATTCCTCCAATTGTAAGTGGACATGCACTCACCTATCGAAGGTGAATGTAAACCGCATTCTGGAGAAATTCGGAAGCTCCCAGGCTCCGCTTCTGGATGGCAAAGACACGGACAGCTTTGAAGCATGCTTCTAACTGAGTCACCGGCATTCTTACACTGCAGGGGAAACGGATGCTCTCAGTTATGAGCAGAGATGTTCCTGTCGTGTCTCACAGCCCGTGCCTGGGGACTCAGTGCCCTGCAGCAGCCCGGCCCAAGGTGAGGACATGCAGCATGGCCCACCCAAGAAGGAGGTGCACTGTGCTTGAGAAAGCCCATCCCTGATGGGGTCAAGAGGGGCTGGTGGGGTTGTGTGAACCTATAAATGCTCACAGAGATATACCTGCCTACATTCAAGTGATACAATTAAGAGTAGCAGGCTGTTTAACAAAATTTCAATTGTCAGTGGAAATTCTACCATTCCTTTCCACTTGTCCCCTGCACTCTGAAACAGGCTTAGGCTCTCTCATACCTGCAGCTCTGATGCAATAGTTGTAAAGTCATTTTACTTTGCTGCAGGTGTCCTCGCTCCCCGTTTCGCTGTGAATGTCCTCCCTAACACACTCAGATGTCTTCCTGGATCTCTCCCTGAGTTCCTTGCTCCTGTTCCTCAGATCCTAAGATAAAGGACAACTGAAGACACATGACCAGAAAAGGCACTTTGGACTTGAACAAAGTCCTCTGTGACCCCCTATGTGAGTACTGCCCACCCCTTAATTTTGTTCTCAAGGTTCTGCCTAGGGTGACGCCCAGACAGCAGAGAGTCCTGGGTCATTAAAGGCTGTGTGTCTTGGGCGCGGGGACAGGTGCAGGAGCTGGTTCTGGAACCGGGCCCATCCCCACCCCAGCTTCTCTCTCTCCGGAGGCCTCGCTGCCAAGCCCCCAGGCTCCATGATCTTCTGTTCTTCTCTTGTACTCTACTCCAAGCCCCTTTCCTCTTCCTTTATTCCCTAATTTTCCCCAGCTGGAGTGATTTTTCAATCACAGAATCTGAAAAAATTTCCTGCACCTGAAAAAGAGGTCTCCAGAGGTCAATGCCCATATGCTGGTTCCTGAAGATAGCCCCTGGTTAGGGGGACTCTCACCAAGGGTCACGGGGCAGCAGGCATGTTGCAGGGTCGACCACCCCCAACAAGAATTTGCTGTGACCCCAAGGCACGCACAGCATCCCTGTTCACAAAAATGTATTTGGACCACTTATCCGTTATTAAGAAGCAAAAATAAAAAAAAATTGCCCATGTTTCTTAATAAAATTATTTATGAGGTGGAAAAAGAAATTGTAATAGAAAAGAACAAATTTGACTCCATATTAGATGTGTTCCTTTGGCTTTAAACCTCTACCCTGTTTTCTAGGTTCAGACTTGTTAGCACTGGAGCTTTTGTAAAAGAAAGTTGCCTTTAGCCTGAAATATCCAGGAGAGACTATTCTCCGGGCTCTGATCTTTAAGGATGTTAGCTCTTCTGCACTTATATATAGATGGCAAGTAGTAAAACAGAATAAACTTTGTTTATTTTTGGAGGTTTTACAGGGGCACCATGATTTGACCCACATGGACAGCTGCAAGAACAAAGGATTCCAAGGAAATCAATTCGTACAGCAAGAAGTTTGCAACAACCAACAACACCCCCGCCCCTTTTTAGTAAAAAAGGAGACTGAATTCTGACTTGGGGAAGAGGGTTCTCCAGGATATCAGTATGCCATTTTCTGGGTCTCCCAGCTTTTCAAATAAAGTCAGTATTCCTTGCTCTAACACCTCATCTCCCGATTTACTGGCCTGTCATTCAGGAAGCAGAACTAGTTTTGACGTGGTAACTAAATGACTTCATTGGAGGTAGTATGTCTCCACTGTTTCCTCATTTCCAATATGTCACAACCTATCAATTTTATATGCTGTTTAACAACACAACAAAAAAACCTTTGTTAGGGAATTGATTCTACGGAAAGAAAGTTATTTCTACTCCTTCAAACCTTTTTTTTTCTTTTCTATTTTATTTTGTTTTGCTTATTGAAAAGAAAATAAAAGTGAAATCATTTTATTTCACGTATTTTTGTTACAACTACATATTTTAAATTCTACAGAATTATTTAAATTGCATTATAAATTTGTTCATATATTAATATAAAGATATATACACAATCAATGCGGATTAGGAAAGGAATGGATATTTACTAAAAATCCACTGCACATCCAGTCTTTTACAAGCATATCCTGGAATATAATAAGCTCTAGAATCCAGGGGTCCCCCACCCCCTTTCTCCCTGCCGAGTGCCTTAGTAATCAACAACCAAGGCACCATCATAGAGCCACGCGATATATATTTTAATTATAAATGAGGAAATTAACTCATTCAACTCTAAATCAAAAACCTTAAAATAAATACTGAACTTATTTACAAACAAAGAAAATTGAACACAATTAAGTACAGTTTCTTCCCCAAGGTCACTAAGCTAATAACTGGTAAAGGCAAGATTTGAGGTCATCTGCCTGATTCTAAACACTAAGGTGGAAAACACATTTGATTGTGGAGGGTCCAGCAGCAAAGCCTATCACCCTATCTTTATTCAGATCTAGCCTTAGACAGCCTGAGACAGCACCCCATTCCTATGGAACCTGAGGATAACACAAAGGATTTTATATCCAGTAGTTTCTTAGGTCTCATTTATATAAAGTGTTAGCAGGTCAGCAGAAAAAACTCTGGGAAATATGAGTGGGTCCAGAGCTTTTTGCTGATTAGTAACTTTATTTATCAGAACAGCGTGACCTTCCCATGAGAGGCCACATGGACCTTAACTAAAGGCAGGTGAGCAATGAAAACTAGCAAGACCCTGGAACTCAAGCAAGAAGGATCACTGCCATCCCCCACCAAGTTGCCTCTTCACCCTCGTGGGCACGATGGCAGAAGATCCAGGTTCTTGTCCAAGTTACACTATCATGGATTCTCACCCATAAACAGATACGACTCTATGCTGTCTTAAGTCCTTCCCAACTCAAATATGATGACACCAATATCTGAGCAGAATGTCTATGTCTCCACTTCCTCTCTTCTGTTAGGAGAATAATTCTATGGCCACAAAGCAGAAATCCAACTAAAAACACCATGCATGAAGCCAGGTGAAAGTCTGCGTAAGACACTTTGCTCTCACGGACAGTGAATGAAAACTCAGAATAAGTGGTTCTTCTTCCTCTGTAAGTGGGAGGTAGCCTGATTGTGTGTGTGTGTGTGTGTGTGTGTGTGTGTGCGCGCGCGTGTGTGCGTAAATCAAATACAATGAATTCTGGGATGTGTACAGATTTTTTTATGTTACTGTCATTTCATGAGGATGAGACAACCTTTAAAGTAATTTGAATCTAGTGTTCTGAGACATTCTCAGGTTCTTTTGGTGGAGGAGGGGAAAGGGGAAATGAAAGGAGGAAAGAAGTAAATGAAGCAAAGGAGTAAGAATACTGCTAGCGAAAGGCAAGACATTAATTTTGTTCCTACTTGCATCACACACAAATTAGGGACTGGCTTTCCCCAGGTGTCTTGTCGAACACTGAGTTGCAGAAGAGGCAACAGCCCATTTCTCACTGAACTTGTGACAGTACGTGGCATCTTATAGACACAAATCATTTACCCTGATCAAACACTCTAGCAGCAGGCCGTAGTTCTCCTATTTTGAGACAGAAGAAAACAGGAGTTCAAAGCGGATATATAACTTGACAAAAGTCAGAGGACCAGTAAACAAGAGAGGATGAATTCAAACTCAGATCTGAATGCAGAGTCTGCTCTTCTCACTCCCAGGACTGGAAAATCCTTAACACACAGGCTCCCCAGCTCCCCTGCAGTGTTCCTGGCGCCAAGCATTTCCCATGTTAATGGTCGCCAGTTCTCACAGTCACAGCGCTTTGTGCAGCCAATGGCCTCCATCGGACCTTGATCATCTACCTGTCACGCCCAACAGGTTTCTCCACAAAGGCAGGAATGCTGGCTTTCAAGTGCATAAAAAGCCATCCCTGGTCTAACCTGGGTTCTTCGGAGGCCTCTCCAGCCTAAAGGCAGCCATGAAAATGCTCACAGTTTGTACATGAGCCACACTACCTCTATCCATCAGTCTCCCCAAATATACTACTTAGCTACGACCACTTTGATAATCTTGGAAACAAATTTTGAAAAACAGAAAAGAAAGGATTCTGGAACAAGTATTTAATACTTACAATTTTAAATGACAAGTTACAAAGTGAGTATTGACAATCCGAATCTGCCTTCCTAGGTGTCAGTTTGAAGAGTTAAAAAATATAATTGCAAAAAATTCTCACTTACAAAATTAAGTAAAACATAAACAATAATCTGGGCTAAACTCAAAAATAATGCCCATGTTGTACATGGGGAAAAATACAGGACTATACTGAGGGGTAAAGTAAGAGATGTGAATGTAGAGACATCAACATATTGCATGGAGGAAAGCAGCTTTGTAAAATGAATGCTCTGTTAAAGATAATTCAAAACTTACTAAAAAATCCTATGAAAACCCTTATCTATTTTTATTCTTTAACTTGAACAAAGTATTTTAGAATTCTTCAGGTATAATAAAGTCATAATACTAGCCAAGAAAAATTGGGATGGAAGAAAAGAATCAAAAAAAAAATCACACTGTCAGATATTAAATAAATTTTTACAATATGTAAGTTATGGTGCTGGAGTAATAAAGTAAGATTGACAGAAATAAACCATGAGCTCAAAAAGAGACTTTAGTGTACATAAGTATTTTGTGCATGTGGGATTTCAAATCAAAGAGCAAAGTATGAATTCAATAATTTTCCTGGGAAAATCAGAGAATCACCTGGAAAGAACAAATTCTATTCCTGTCATAATGACCACAAGAAAAATTACAGATAGTGATGTAAATATTAAAAAGTACTAATAACAGCAAATACAACTCTTTGCTCATATTAATTCAACTTCTCCTCACTATAACAAGTACTATTATCATCTCCATCTTAGACATTAAAAAACCTACAGAAGAGATTTGTACCATTATAAGAAAGTATTTCTAAAATAATACCAAAAATAAAACCCAAAAAGAAGACATTTACTATCTTAAGTATATTTTGGGCCACAACAAAAGTAAAACTACTGAATAAAATGAAAGGCAAGAAATGACAAGTAAAAACTGCGTGATACATATTGATGAAGTCAAGGGGTTAATGTTCATAACATACAAAGAGCTGTCACAAAGCAACAAGAAGCTCCCTCACTTAACTGTGTGCAAAGGACAAAAGGGATCATTCACTTTTTAAAAGTCAGATGGCTAATAAGTGAAAAATGCTGAATACCTCATTGGTCATCAAATGCAAACTAAAACAATGAAAAAGCACTTTTGCTCATCATATTGGCAAATATTTTTAAAAGTTGTTCTAGCTAGTGTCCATCTGTGAGAGAACAAACTGTGAGCAACGTGTTTGGAGGGCGACATGTCAATGGATATGTAAACTCTGAAAAACGTGTGTACACACAGACTGAACTCCCCTTCTAGGAATCGTTTCGTTTAGAAAAAAATCAGTTCAAAAAGATGTACTCATCAGGATATTTTCACAGCACTGTTTACAATGGTGGGATGAAAAGCTGAAGTGAAATCAAATCCTGCTATAGAGAAATGGTTACATAAGTAATTCTACATCTTTTCATTCCCCACTGGAGATGGAATTTCTAGAGTCACTTGAAAAGAGCCTGTGATGAATGTAAATGTCACATCCAGGGACTAAATTTCCAGAAGCCTTAACTAAAGGAATACTCATACGAGATCACAGGAATATTTACAGAAGAAGGATGCCAGTCAAACATCTTTTCTGACAGTGGAAAATGGAGAAAACTTAAGTGTCCACCATCAATACAATGAAGCGGTAAATCACGGCGAGCTGTGGGCTCTGATGGGGCCGGCGTTTCGGCATGATTCAGGGCCTTGTCCACAGCACTCTCCCACCAAAGGTGTCCTTGCACAAGAGAACACACCTGCACAACAGGGGACCCCTCCACTCTATCTGAAAGGACCGGGTGAGTATGGAGTGGGAGGACGTCTATGTTATACCCCTGAGTGAATAAAGCGAGCTGCATAAAACATGTATTATGGCCTTATTTTTCAATAAAGCGTATATACACACACATATACATAGATTTCTCAGATTCGTGTATGTATCTATGTATGTATGTGTATATACATAGGCATAAATGTCATGAAATATATACACCACATTGTCAACAGTTTTGCCCTCAGGAAAAAAGGGGAAGGGATATAGGGGCCTTTCAGTACCACCACAGTTCTCTTTTCAGTATTTCAGTTAAATATACTTGGAATTTAAAAGTTTATTTAAGTCCGAAGTAAAATGGACAATGCCTCCACAAGACAGAATGCTATACTGGTCATTAAAAATCATGCCAGGGGAATTAGAATATTGTAGAAAAACATATAAAAAGCCAAATGGAAAATGGAGGTCTCCACACAGTAAACAGGCACAGAGTGCTCACTGGTTTTTATGAGAGAGTTGATACACACTGGTGAAAAGAACAGAAAATAGATGTTAAAGTGTTAATTATTATCTCTGAGTAGTGGGATAAGGATAGCCTCTTTTGCCCCTTTTTTCAGACTTATTATATTAAATACACATTATTTTTCATCTGAAAAAAGCATTTTAAGATGTGTAGTACCACACATTGGAGAAAATACACGAGTACATACAGAAACAAGTAACTAGGAGACACCGCAGCAGAGTCATGTAATGTAGAACGGGCGATCCTGATTAACACCGCACAGTTACATAAGGACCCACTAAGTGAGAGCACCTGCTGTAACAGGGCGTGGCCCCCTTCTGTTTGTCAGTTGTGTCTTCAGGGCTGAGGCAGTTCTGAGCACGGCCAGTGTCAGTGCTGGTGTCTGGATGGATGTCACTGGAGGTGAGGGCACCTGCAAGCCGAGAGGAAGAACAGAAATCATCCTCTGCTTTTTCTGTCTTGTTTCTTTGTTACTTTAAAAGAGAGGCATAAATAAGGTAAACTGAATCTTCCCTACTGAAATTTCATTAATGAAACCGTTCTTAAAATCTTCACAGCTTATATTCTGCTTATAACTGTCTTTTCAAAAAATTATCATATTTATTAAATGTTAATTAACTCAATTAACTCCCTGTTGAAACCTTCTATTAAAGAACATGAAATGCCGTATGTAAAAGCACCACGCCTGCAGTGACTACCTTAGATGCCTTGACGGCAGTGCAGTCAGCACTCACCATCCCGTGGCCCTGAGCTCCTGATGCTGCTAAGAGAGCACACTGCCGCCTCAGATGGAGAGAAACTGTGAAAACATTCTCTGAAATCTACAGCACTGACAAAACATAACTGACAAATCCCAGGCTCCTTTGAGGCTGTCATTTTCTGTTTCTGTCCAAACACCGTCAATGAGCAGGACCACCCCATTCCTGAGCCATGGGACTCATGTAGGAAGGAGTTTTGGAGAAATTTCCAGGTATAGAATGTAACCAACAATATGTAGAACTCTGACAATATAAAAGATGAAATACTCTGATTTTGGAAGACACTCAAAATATCCTCCTAAGCCTTAGTAGCTGGAAAGGCTGGGCTTCTTCACATCCACTTATTTATTTCACAGCCAGTGAGCATCTCCCACAAACCCTATTTCCCTGTGTCTGCTGGGAGCCTCAGGCACACTCTTGTTGTCGATCTGATAAGTCACAGGGCAGAGGCGTGTGTCTCACGCCTGCAAACATCACACAAGCTCGCTTCCTAGCCTCACTGTCTGAACTTGGCCCCATTTTTTCACCTGTTTATTTGGTATCTATTCTTCTGTAAGCTGCCTGAAGTGCTTCTTGGAACATGTCAGAAGAATGAGTGGGTAGATAAATGGACAGATGGACAGGTGAGAGATGGGCAGACAGAGAGAGAGACTGCAAGAAAAGGGGAACAAAGAAAATTTCCTATGCAAAACCATCTTCTAGTCAGGGAAGAAAACCACCACGGAGAAGTGTGAAGAGGCAGGTGGCTTAGGGCTGTTTCCTGGATTCCATGAAAAGTCACACCAAGAGATGAGAGAGTAGAACTGTAAATAATAAAAGAAAAAAAGCACGCATGCTTGAAAAAATATATCTACAATATGTACTTTCCAAAGAATAGATTCAAATCAGAAGAGCCCAATAACACAATCATTGGGTATTTACCGAAGTGAGAATCCCATCTCCAAACCACAAGTCTTCCCTTTGGAGCACTGAGAGTCTACACGGTGCGGCCATAACGCCGTCTCCGCAAATCCATTCTATCCTGCACTTACGAGGAACGAGAAGCTGTGCTTGGTCTGCCCATGCACGTCATTTACACCCCACAGCACCTCTATGGGTGTGGGACGCCTAGCGAGTCCGTCTTTGCAGGACAGGAAACAAGTCCGGGAGAGGCTAAGCTGACCTAACATTTCTCCATCTCACAGGACTGGTCACTCCAGAGCAGGACTCGAACTCGGACCCACATTTGTAAGCACGGTACTAACGTGCTCTGTGTGCTTTTTGTGTGTATAATACATTTTTTTCTGGCATGAAAGTATATTTAGTAAATGTTCGGTTGTCTTGTCTATCTCATTAGCTCACAATCAATCTTTATACTGTTGAATTGTACTCTTTTCCCCTGGAGAAAGGAACGGAAAGAGCTGGGGTCAGAATGAGGTGGGGCTCCATTCTTTATCTGGTACCTCATCTCATCCAAGTCCCCAACAAGGGAGAAGGAGGAAATGTTGTCTTCAAATTTTAAAGAAAGTACTCCACTGATGGTGACTTACTCAACTCCAAAACCAACGCTGGGGGCAGGGACATGCAGCAACCAGAGCAGTATCACCTGTAGGAAGGCAGAAAAAGCTCATGGGAGGGCTCAGGGGGTAATCCTGATTTAATTTCAATCGATAAAAGAATAACACACTCTAAAAATACTAGCATGCAATGGATTTGCTCTTTCTTGTCATTTAGCAAGTTTCCAAAGGGCACATGTAAGATTATCGTGAACCAGTGAAAAGAAGATTCTACAGACAGGGAAAATCAATGCCACAGGCAGGCTGAAAACCAGGCTGGAGGAAAGGAAGGGAAAGGGCTTCATTATGAATAGGGGAAAGGCTGGGAAAAATACATCATTACAAGGACTCTCAAGCATCATTCAACAATCATATTATCATTCATTCAAAAGAGAGTTACTGAGGTCCTATTTTGTGCAAGATTTTACACAGGGCAAAGCAAGAGTGCAGCGTCCATGGTGGCAACAATTGGCGGGGCTCAAATACACTTCTGATCCCGGAACTGGCACACTTGTCCTCAGTATAAAGGCAAAGAAAAAAAAGTAAAATAATTCTCTGTAAACTCAAAGCATTTTTGAAAAAAATTAAACAAGACCTAAATTCCTGGACAGACACAGCACGCACATTCCTGGATCAGAAGACAGCGCTCTTGGAATGGCAGTGCTCCCCAGAGCGATCCATAAATGCAACGTGGTTTTGATCACAATCCCAGCGGGTTCCACTGCAGAAACTGACTAGCTGCTGCTACAATTCATATGGGAATTCGAGGGTCTCAGTAACCAAAATGTGCTTGAAAAAGAACAACGTGAGAGGACTTGTAATTCTCAATTTCAAACCTTACAACTGTATCTCTAGGTGAGGCTAGAGGCCATTTTTAAGTTATTATTGTGTTTATCCTTATTTTCTAAATTCTCTACAATGAATATAACTGTTACAATAAGAAAAATAAAAAGTAAGGTATCTTTTAAAACATGCACACAGATTCATTCATTGGGAAAGTAATATTTTAACTATAAAGAGGTAAACAAATATCTAGTGAAAAAGGACTACTTAAAACAAGAGTGCATTTATATTTTTCATAAATTGAAAACTGAAAAGTACAAACACATCAAGTTTCTAGGGAGACTGATGCGACATATTAATAGTTATTTTCAAAAATTCTAATTGAAGAATGAAAACTCAAGAAAGGGAAAATCGTGATTGACAGCCAACTGCAAACACATGGAGAGCAAAGTCCTAGAAATCACAGTTCCTTTAACTCTGCTACTACCTCAGTAGGAGAGGAAATTCCTCACTGAGGGAAGAGTGGAATCCCATGCATAAGACAGGATACACAGTACAAACTGCACTAGAATAGGGGGTGATTTTCTTAGAAGAATTCTAAGGCTACAACATTGCTGAAAAACTATAAAAACACTGACAGACAGATTAAAACACACAGTCATATATATTATACAGAAACATATGAAGTCTGCTCCCATGTTGCATAGAAATACATATATATATGTTCATTTATGGGCACTGATTACTTTATCCCAGGTAGAATATTTCAACTAAAACAAATAATCAATAATACACTACTCTTGTCAAATCTTGTTGATAAGTTACTCTGCTATGTAAACATAATGTGTGTAAGATAGATCTAAAATTAGTGAAAAAGATCTTTATATGCTTTCTTGAACTCTTCTCAAAATTCCAAGCTTAATTTTAAAATAGATCTGAGCAGTATTTCTATATGATCTTTTCCCTCGTGAAATGAACAACACAGTCTGTTGTCAAAATTCTGTCCTTACAATGATTCACGAGCACCGTATCCTAACAAAACTGCTGGACAACAAGGCACTATCCAGACACTGTTACTAAACAAATGAAACACAAGGATGACAGTGACCCTATTCTGGAAGGCTTATAATCAATTCCAACATAGGGGTTTTTATTTGATTGGTTTGATTTGTTAGAAAAATAAAATCACTCAAGTACTTTCTTCTTTGAGCATTCTGTAAGTAATGACTCTCTTTTTAGTGTCATGAGCAGGAAAGAGTTAAGCATGACTTGATTAGTTCAACTAGCAACAATCATCACTGGAAGGTGAGTAATAAAGAAGTAAACTGCTTCTGCCTACATGAGACCTAAAATAAACCTACACTGATCTCTGCAAGGAAAATGAGGAGTTGAGGTCCCCAATGAGAAAACAAACTAACAAGAAATCAAAAAAGGAAAGACTTTTTCCATAACGATTCCAGGAAGGAGTGGAGCATGGTGGTGAAGAGCACAGATGCTTGGGACAAACATGAGTGTCTGAACTCCCTCAGCACTTGGTAGCTTTGACACTGATATGTCAGTGAAATTTTCTGCATCTCAGTCTCCTATCCATAGACTGGGGACAACAACAGAACCCGTCTCCTAGAACGGTCCTAAGAATTAAGTTATTTTATATATAAATGTTTAAATAAAATATCTCAGATTATAAATATTACCCCAAAACACAAGGAACAAAGGAAACAATGATAAATTTGAATTCATCAAAATGTAAATCTTTTCTTCAAAGGACACCATCCAGAAAGTGAAAAAGCAACAGGAGAAAATTTTTTCAAATAATTTTCTGATTAGGAATTTTTATCTTCAAATTAAAAAAAAAAAACTCCTATAACTCAACAATAAAAAGGGAACTCAATTAAAAAGTGAATAAAGGATCTGGAAATGTATTTTTCAAAGAAAATATACAAATGGCCAATAAGCACAATCAAACGATGTTCAATATTATTAGCTGTAATGGAAATCAAGTCAAAACCACTAGGAGAAACGGCTTCACACTCACTACAATAGGTTATAATAACAAAAAGTGTAACAAGCTCTAATGAGGACACAGAGGAAGCGGAACTCGCAGCCCTTGCTGGTGAGGATGTAACGCTGTGTGGCCACTTTGGAAAACAGCCTGGCAGGTCCTCAGAGATTTGAACATTTGGTTTATGAATGACCCAGCCTTTCTGCTCTCTGGGCACACACGTAAGAGAACTGAAAACCAATGTCCACATAAAAACTCCTATAGGAATATTCACGGCGCCATTACTCATCACAGCCAAAAAGCAGAAACAACACAAATGACTATCACCTAATGAATGGGTAAACAGTGGGGCCCAGCCATGCAGTGGAATATTATTCAGCAATAGCAAAGCATAGAGTACTGACCCAGGCAACAACATGGACAAACATTTAAAAGATTACTCAGTGTGAAAGAAGTCAGTCATAATAGACGGTTCCTTTTACATTAAATGACTCGTTTTACATGAAATGTCCAACACAGGCAAATCCACAGAGAGAGAACAATGGCTGCCTGGGGCTGGGGGAGGATGGGGAAGATGGGAATGACTGCTTGTGCGTACGGGGCTTCCTGTTGTGGGATGAAAATGTTCTAAGATTGACTGCAATGCACAATTATGGCATAGAGTAAAAACCGCTGTACATTTTAATGGGTGAATTGTATTAAAACTGTTAAGGACAAAAGCACCTAGGGCCAGTACTTTCAAATAGTAGATGCAAATTGCTAACTTTTATCACAGGAAGAAGAAACTGCCCTCAGCATGAAAGCAGGAGATCTTCAAATGTGGGTAAACTGAAATTGGACAAGAGCATTTCATTTGAAACACTTGCTGAGTGTACACGAAATATTCAGAAATAGGAAAATCAGTCTGACATCACGAAGAAGCATACTGCTTCAAATGAAGATCAAGGATTCGGCAAGCCCAGCTGCTAAAAATGACCAGAGAAGAAACCTGGTTCTTAAAACAAGCACCAGAGCCAACAAGGAAATGGTGGTGAGGAAAGCAGGTGGCCGAAATTCTGGAACAGTTAGGTACAAATAATTTCTCCACTGAAATTTCAAAAATAAAATGAAAGTGACGCAATGCTGTGCTAGCCTCACGTGAATGGGCTTTCTCTGGTGCTCGACAGTTCTGTAACCCCGAATGAGAGACTCAGGAGAATCAGCATGGTTCCTGGCAGTCCCCAAGTGACTGCCCACCAGCACACTGACCACCATCACATCTGCCAATGTTGTATTGCAGAGAAGAGACCAACTTCTAAAAGGCACAGGAAATGTTGACCAGGGAAGAAAAGGCTGCAGTCAGTCCTGGGACAGAGGCCCTGTGAGCAGAGGCCAGAAAGCTGCAGGTGAACTGGAGTTGCCCTGGGGCAGGAAGGGACCATGAAGGAGCAGATCTCAATTCTCTACTCTCTCTCCCTCGGGTAGGAGAGATAAATCTGCATCCTTCTCACCTGGAACTGTGGTTTCTTGCTTGCAGAAGTCTTAGCTACAGTAAATGATTACTCAAGACTCTGTGGAAAAAACCCAGAAATCGATAGGGAGTAGGGAGCCAACTCCACGAGCCTATCAAATGCTCCCATATTTATTGTGTATAATCAAAGGAAAAAGTCATTAACAGTTGTGTGATACTAAGCAGGAACTTGGGGAAAGAAGGGATGAGAAAGAGATTGTAGAATCCACCATGAGTACAAAGTCTTACTGTATCTTTAGGGAAGTCATGGGTTGAGGGGAATAAGATACATTCTTTGATATGTGAATTACAAAGCAGACCACCAGAACAGCTAAGTCCTTGTTTTGGGGATAATAGACTATCTAACTGCACACAAGCCCAGCGTTTATACCTGAGGGCCTGGGTCCTTGGTTTGCAATGAGCAGAGTGCTATCTAAAATCTCAACTATGCAAGCAAAACATTGTCTCTGCATTTTAAGGCAATAAGACAGGAGTGAGGATGCACAGGCGCTTGCTTGCAAAGCAGTTACTAAGCTTTTTTTTTTTCTCCTTAAAGTTGACAGGCGGCTGGGGTCTGTTTCAATTTGTTAATCCAATCATGGGCTCCCACATGGAACCATTATGGAGGACACCCTTGGGTGACAAATCCTGGCTCTGGGCCTTTTCCTGTCAGCTTCAGCCTCTCTAGCAGGGTCTAGGCAGATCCCTGAATAACGATCCTACAGAACCACCCACACTCTTAACTCCTGGTGCTTGAAACTTAATTTTAGCTCTACACAACTTAACGTAGAAAAGTTTCAGAAATAAAAGGTATTATATTCATTTTATATCTCATCATAGGACTGATTTTTCTGATTGCTCTAAGCTGCTTCTTCTTGGAAAAGCAACTAATTCTGCAGGTGAATTCAGTACTTTCTTTGGGCATAACTAGCCAGTTTGGTCTCGCTGAATTCTATTGGTCAAATACCGATACACATAATTGATTTCATTGTTCATCAGTTTCAGCTGGGAGTATAGGGAGTGTCAATTTTTTTCCTCAGCTCACCCTCAACTCTTTATCATCAGCAACTCAGGCCTCCGGAAACCAAAAAAAAAAAAAAGCATTTGTTTCCCTTCTACACTTTCAACATACCCAACAGGATACATCAGCCTGGAGAAAGAATTCAACACAAATGTTTAAACAAAAATCTATAAACCTGAAGTAACTCCATCTCCGAATCATGATACACAATGGCATGAGAGTAAAGCATGGGTGGGCCTGACCACCTGATTTCTATTATTCAAAGGAAGGAAGGTTTTCCTATTTTTATTATCACTCTGTCATTGTTTCTGATTAAGCCAAAAACTAGTGTATGAAATAATGAAGCAGTGCAATAACAGATTTTTGTTGTATCAATTACAGAAGGCATTCAGAGGGGTTAGGAAAACCCACCTCTGTAAAATATTCAAAATTTCTTCCACTGTTAAGAACACGTATACAAAATGCAACAGAGAATTCAAACTGTTGTGGAGAGGAGCAAAAGCCACAGAAACAAAGCAAAGTCATTATTATGAGTCAATTCAAAATTCACTGGACAATCATGTTCAATGCATTCAAGGAAATTTAAAGGCACACTGAAAACCATTCACTTAATGATCTGCAGGCTAGAGGAAGAATTTTTCTCTTTATCAGACAACAGTAATCAATAGGGTGCCCCACCAAACAAGGACCTAAGAACAATCAGTTTTTTAACAGTTCTGATAAATCAGCATGTTGTAAAGATTAAAATCCAGAAATTTTAAACATTCATTCACACCACAATGAAACAAGCACTTAAAAAAAAAAAAAACAAAAAGCCCAAAGAAACTAAGCACATAGATCATGTACCTGGATCAATGAGTACTTCATGTACCGCTGGAAGAAAGAAAAAACTATACCCTTTTCCTTGAAAAATAAAACTACTTTTAAAGATAAATGCTAAAACACATTTCATCATTCATGTTGCCTTGAAAAATCTGAGGCACTTGTATCTGATTAGAAAAGCAATTCTGAGTAATAGTATGTTACGATTCAGTGCCAGTTTGCTTTAGAATAAAAGAGAAAACAAAAGCTACTGTTTCTCACATCCTGCAGTGTGTGAAGTGCCTCCCTGCCTCTTTCTCCTCCCGTTTTCTAAGCTCATGCTCCCCAACCCTTCTGAAACAAGTATGAGAACAACTTATTCCCACCAATATGCCAAATGACAAAAGAATATCAATTTATTTGTGTAAATACATGCCTACAGCTTAAACTAGAGGAGTAATATATCAGAAGTCTATATGGAACTTCTTTCTACATTCCTGAAATAACACACACAATCGTTCACAGGGACACAGACATATTCCCCCTGGATTACTGGGCACTTCACAAGCTTAGGACTTCCAACTTCTAGAAGATAAATTTGTAGTTAGTTTAAAATACAAAACTGTCAGCTTTTGAAAGCCTTGATCATCTGCTAAACCATCCAATTATCAAAGAGACTCAATTAGCCTTCTCTGTAGAATGTAATTTCCCATGATGGCAAAGCAGACCCTAAGAAGTACTGGATCCAAGTCTCGTGTTTATCACTAGCTATGATCGTTTTTAAGCACATTAACAGATTCAGAAAGGTTTGTCCCAACATTTATTCTTCTTGATATAGTATACATGTTCAAATGCCTATACAGAGACTATGTCCCATGATGGTGTTAAGAGTTCTTTTGTGTATTGCAATATTTATTTTTAAGTGCAGACAAGGAGGTTGGGTGTTACTCAGTTGTAGGCCACCTGCTTAGCATGCAAAATA
Source organism: Camelus dromedarius (assembly GCF_036321535.1). Classification (NCBI taxonomy): domain Eukaryota; kingdom Metazoa; phylum Chordata; class Mammalia; order Artiodactyla; family Camelidae; genus Camelus; species Camelus dromedarius. The sequence continues at coordinate 32,613,751 of NC_087458.1, read as the reverse complement.
TCCTGGATTCAGTCACCAGTACCTCCAAAAAAATAAATAAAAATAAGTGCTTATTTAAAAATGAGTAAAGTTATAAAAAAATTCAAATAAAAACCACTTCAATCTAGGAGCCACAATTGGAATAAAAAAAACAAGTGCTTCTATCAAATATTGACTTTATGCCAATCACAGAGACAACCACAAATCACCCTTGACAACCATCACGTGTGATTCTCAGCAACCCTACTAAGTAGACACAGATGAGAAACCCGGCACTGAGGATGAGGAGACGAAGCTCGGAGGAGCCGTGGACGCTGACCGTCCTGCTCCCCGTGACACCACGTCAGCCCAGGGCAAGAGCTGACAGAGCTGCACTGAGGGGACACCCAGCTGCATGGAACCTTGGGGAACTGGGGAGTCCCAGAAAACACTAAAAATTTTTCAGTGGAATACCAGCTCAAATATATTACACTTTGCCACATTCTTTAAAAAGGGAACGTGACTGAGACCTTTTAGATGCCTCCGTGTCCTTTCTGCCATCATCAGTTACTTGCCCTCTCAGCAAGACCAGTGATGATCTGGACCCCTTATGAAGTGCACTCAGATGGCAGAGCTTTTAAAGCTGTTTTATTAAGTTTGTAAGACTCTGTCTATGCCTCACACAGGCGGTCATCCATCAATTCTCCCCGGTGTGGATATACCACCTGAAATCATTCCTTTCTGCTTTTTAAAATCCCTTCATCTAATCCAGACTTTTCAACAGCAAAGAAGCAGCTCAACCACAGACAGTGGACAGCTTTTCACTAAATTACTCGAACAGCCCTTCGGACTACCTGGAAGCCCTTTTCTTCTATTAAACCCACTTCCAGGTACTTCATCATTTTCTGATTGGTGGACATGGCCTCTGACTGGCCTACTCAGAGAGCTCCCAGCGTCACATCCAGGGATGGGAAAGGACCCTGCAGTTGGGAGAAATCATTGAGGAACGCGAACATCCTCCAGTCAGGTGTGCACTGCTAGAAGTGCCACAACGTGCTAAGAAATTATACTGTCTTTACCCCTGGGCTCCCATGGACTGGTTTCATATTAACCAAACTCATGAGACACTGATGCAAGAAAACCAGAAATTTAACTTATTAATGTAACAGAAGACGTGAAAATATGAACCAGACTGCAATATCAGAGTTCAACCATGAGTACATGTTCTCCTCCATGGCCCAATCACGGGCAGGCAGTCACATGGCAAGCATGGACAGAAGTAGAGCAGGAAGGGTTTTTAGATTAACTCAATGGACTAAATTTCTGTTATACCAACAGATCTACTGCCTGGAAAATAACGCTAATCACGGTGCACTCTTCATGGACAGTGGCCGAGACACGAATGTGAGCAAATGTGTGACTCCTTTCTCTGTCCTTTCTGGGCTAACTGATGCACAGATGTACAGAAATCCAGGGATGCAGATACATCTAAACACCCAAAGCCCGTCTCTGTGAGCCTCAAAACCAGACAGCCAGGGTTTAAATACCAGCTCTACCACTTACTAGCTCTGTGACCTTGGCCAACTTACCCTCTGTGTGCCTCAATTTCCACACTGTATAGCTGGGATAAAAATCAAACTTTTCTTACTCGCTTGTTGAGAAGATTGAAGGATACATTTCTGTAAAACGCTCAGAAAAGAATGTAGCACTTTTTTGGTGCTCAACAAATGTCAAATTAATATTACAGTGGTTTACAAGTCTCCCTTCTAATCATCTTCTGTGTTTCCTGGCTAGTCTAAGTCACAAAGAAAACCCTTATTTCTCCTTTTATAAAATATTGGGGTGCACCGTTCTGTTCCATCCCACCACATCTTTAAACTGAGGGAGGTGATACCTCCTCCCCACTCCTCTGGGCCATGGAGAGTGCATCTCCCTTCACACCCCTGACACCTTGCCCACAGCTAGCCCTCCTCACACTAACAGAGTGAGGTGTGATTCCAGGGAGACAAGCAGGGCATGTGAAACCCTTCCTTTCCCTCCAGGGTTAGCCACCCTTGGGAAGCACCTTGGATGCTCCGCTCCATGGCAGGACATCCCTGTGCATGATGGGGCAGATCCTCTCAAGGGAAGGCTCGCTGTGGCCCAGAGATACCTGGGACAGGGTAAGTCTCTACTTCTGGGACACTGTATCACGACACTCATTTACCCACAGCCCTGAAGTTCATGGAGAACTTCGCTTCATCAGTAAAAAATAAGACATTTATCGCCTGTCTACTCTTTTGTGTCATCTCTCAGTTGGTGCTGGAGACAACATATGTATATTATTGGATCCCCTTAGGCCCCAACATATATGAAGTAACAAAAAATTCTGAGGCTTAACATTGTTTCAGGGCGACTGTGTAACAGTTCTGACTCTGCTGATGCTAAATTATGGGTATAAGAACTATGGAACCTCCTCAAATATCTTTCATCATAAAAACAGCTTTTCTTATTTTCCTGTTTCTTAGTAATTGCCAAAGACCATCAAATGAATGCTTCACACAAAACAGCAGCTAATGTTTATGAGCCCTCCTGACATACCCACTGTGGTAAACACTTCACAGAACTTCTAATTCACACAATTCTACAAAGCAGATATGAGCGTCCCCATCTCACAGACGAGGGAAAAACTCAGAACGAACTGACTCAGGCTCACGTGGTTCAGTGGCAGCACGTACACACAAATCCAAGTCAAAAAACTACACCCCTTTGTATATGTACCAAGTCATCTCCCACCAATTAACACACATCGGCGGGGTCAATTCTCAGGGAACTCAACACACTTTTTAGCTTTAAGTTGCTCCAGAGGCCGCTTCTTGCTCTTTTATAAAATCCCGGCCCACTGATTTCTAACACTGGAAGAAAAGTCCGATTTTGCCATTGTTTGCACAGCAAGTCTGAAATGTTCACAGCGAGATGACAGAATAAAACTAAGATATAAGCAGAATAATTTTTCCAGGTAGACAGACACAATGGACATTGTGCTATTCTGAAGCATTAAGCGAAGAAATCAAAATAAAATCATGTTTTTTAAACCTTCTTTTATAAACAGGAAAATTAAGACTCTAAGAAGGTGCAACAGCGCCACCTACGGCTAAAAATACCTTCCAGGTTCCCTGGAAACATGCAACACAAAAATTGCCTGTAAGATCAGAAAAGAGAATCAGGTAACTAAAAGCTTGTGTACCACATACTGCACTTTGCTTTGGGGGAAGGGAGGGGTAGTCAGTATTTAATCTGATATTGCTAATACTCCTGAATATAAACAAAAGACACAGGCTCATGGAAACTCATCTTAGAAGAGGAAAGAATCCAGTCCAGCCACTTCATTTTACAGGAGGGGAGACTGAGACCTTGGATATGTCCTCCTGGCAATCCTCAGCAAAGCTCTCCTAGGCCTCATGTCTTGCACTGTAGCAAAAACCAACAGATCTGTACTAGGCCTATATTCATAAAAGTCACGTCTGTAATTTTCCAACAGCAGGTAATCAAAGTATCTTGCAAAATACTTCTCAAAGGGCCAGGAAATCATACAAGTTTGTTGAAATAAAAAAACATTTATTTACATATTAAAACAGCCTGAGATTTATTCTCTCTATTAAAAATGTGACATGTCTAATCAAAATGTTGATATTTTAAAACCTGTTAAGAGTGCAGAAAAAATATCAAAAGTTTGTTTAATCACAAATGAGAGAAGCTTATTCCCTGAAAGTGATCAATGCGGATTTTTCTAAACTTAATGTTTCTGGTCACAATCCCACGAATTTAAAAGTCTGAGTGGATGTTTACACGGCAACATTAATTTTGAGCTTTAACACTACACATTCTGTGTAAATAATCTTCTAGGTCTTCTGCTTAAGGCAATTTAAGTATTCCCTGTCTCACAAGAATGATACAGATTTCATTAAAACTTCATACTGCACTAAGGAAAAAAAAAATGAATCCTCGTTATTTTAAGCCATATTCATATATATCATATATATACATACTGAATATGCATCGGAAATAAGCTACACTTTTTAGTATTCAGAGTTGATACTTCTAAAGTATCAGTCATTGTGACAGCATGTTTTTATTAAGCACCTCTACGGTGCTTTGTATACAAGGAGTCTAACTCTCACAGTCAGACAAGGTAAACGATATTACTCAAATTTCACAAATAACGAAATGTATTTCAGCCATGAAAACAACTAACATATTCATCATCAGGAAAGAAAAGAGTAAGGATTTTACTTACAATACTCACTGAAAATCTTTTCTTCCATACTAAGGCTACATAAAAACAATTCAGTCTGTGTAAATTTTTCAGTCAATAAGCTCCCCTAGAGAAAAACTGTAACATCATTAACACCGGTTGGATTTTCAAAGCCCACTTCTATTTTGCACAATAATTATTTTAAATGTTTTGTTTTTAGTGCTTACAAAGCACTAAAATAAAAAATAATTACCTTTTTAAGTCATTACCTGAGAATAAAACATTTGTGAAAATGTACAATTTTAATTTATGCCAGTCTGTCTCACATTCTCACTGGTGTCTCTCCTTTGAAGTCCTCATCAGGCTGAGATCGCTAAAATCGGTCATTTATGGACTCAGAGGAGTTCGGGAAACCACTCAATGGGAGGCTGATTAGAGGAGCAATTGAGATTGCATCCTGTGCAGCCTGGATTCCAGCACCGAGCTAGACACCACCAGCTGCGTGTGATTTGGTACAAGCTGGCCTATCTCTCAATCACTCAGCTGCAAAAAAGGAGACACTGATACCTACCCTCAAACACCTGCTATGAAGTAAAACATGAGGAAAGCATTTTAGCCTTAAGTAAGTGTCCAATCACAGAGAGTTTGGTCATTATGATGATGAGGATGGCTGTTAATAAATTAAGCTAGACCAAAAAGGAGAAATCACCATAAAGGAGAAACATTTTATGTCAATGAGCATTTCCTTTTGGATGGATTGCAGAATATTCTATTGATTTTTTTAATAAAACAAGTTTTGTCCATTAATTATAGATTTACAGGTTCATGGACAAGTCTCCAGAAAAAGAATTAGAGGCCTCTAAACTCTGAATATTAAGAAACTAAAGTTTAAAAAAAAAAAGGGAGGAGATTATACCTCATTTGGGAGAGTATGTGCTTAGCATGCACGAGGCCATCAGTTCAGTCCCCAGTAACTTCATTTAAAAAATTTTTTTAAGAAATGGAGAATTAAAGCAAAATGATGGAGGAATACAGAATTTTTTTAGAGACTCAACTCAGATTTAAGATGGGGAAAAAAAAATCCATTTCTCAGAGGAATTCTTGAGAACTATGTAAACTGGGTCTGAGATGTCTAGTCTTTTAACATTATTCAAGAATTCATATTACCAAGTCTTAAAACTACCTGATAACCCACAGTGGTGATAGTGATCGTAACAGCTGCCAACACGGATCGAGTTCCGGCTAGGACTGCTCTGTTCTGACATCTCTGCCCCTGAGGCCTCACCAGGCTGAGAGCACTAAATTCGGTCATTCATGAGCATCACGTGTAAGTCCTACATTTGTGCTTCTCACTGCCCCCTCCCCAGCCCCTCTGAGGGAAGCATTGTTATCATATTCTCCACCCGCAGACAAGGCTACTGAGGCACTGAGACTAAACCCGTTCCAGGTCACATCGGCATTAAAGGACGTCTGTATTTCTGCTGTTTTGCTTTTGACAAAGGAATCTGAGATATCAATTCAAGAGAGACTGTTAAATAATCAAGTCTGTCTGGTCTTCACCTCAAAGAGCAGATACTATAAATTCCTGATGTAGGATGAGGCTGCCGCCACAAACTGACTCAGCTTGAAATTAATATCCAAGATGAAGCAGCGGATACACGTAAATATTCATGAGTGTCAACTCCGCTCACGGGTCTGGGCCCTTCACTGCCTGAACGGGGGTGAAATCCCCACCCGTGTCTGGAAGGGAAGCACGGCTCTTCCAGGTCTCACCCAGGCTTCACGGGCTCTTTCCCCCCACAGACGGTCCTCAACGATTAAATGCTCTCAAGATTTTTACACCATGCAAAACTAAAAGACATTTCTGCAGATGGAGCACTTTCTCAGGCTTAAACCTTTTTTGCCTACACTTAGCAAGGGTGAAAAAAGAAACATGACTCTGCAAAGTGTCTGACCCTCACCACTCACAGGAGTAGAAAGGCCACAGCAGAAGATGACTCTTCACGTTGTAGGATGAGGTCAAAATAAAGCCGCCCCAACAGCAGGCACTCCCAGAGACAGCGCTCAGCAGTCTTCTGCACACTCACGGTTGTGCAGCCCTCACCACCATCTATCTCCAGAACACTTCATCACCTGAGAAGAGCACCCCTGTCACTAGCAGTCACTCCCTAACACCCCTCCACCCAGCCCCTTTCAACCATCACCTGCTCTCTGCCTCTGCATGTGCCTTTTCTGGGCATTTCAGATCACTGAAATCAACAATATGTGGCCGTTTGTGTCTGGTTCCTTTCACTTAACATGCTGTTATCAAGGCTCGTAGATGTTGAAGTGGTATCAGCATCTCCCTCTTTTTTTTTTTGAAAATGTTAAAGTTTATTAGAAGGTGGTAAGTACTGTCAAAAAGAGTATAGTGGAATATAATGGATTGGGTTTCAAAGATAAAAGGTCGGGTTGAGCAGACAGGGTGGACATCCCAGAACAGGAGGCCTTTTTCATCTGCCCTTTTATTTTTATTTTTTCTTTTTTTGTCACTCTTACATCTGAATAATATTCCACTACATGTAGATACTACATTCTTTTCATCCATTCAGCAGCTATGTATGGACGAGGTCCAGAACAATGAGTGAAAAATGTGAATAACAGGGATGGCATTTAAACAAAGGGCAAGATGTACCTTAAAAAAAAAGCCAACCAATGGAGGCACAAGGAAATTCACTGCGTTTCTGAGCAAAGTGCATGCTTGCTTCGGCAGGATTACCGTGCATGGCTGGGGCTGATATTGGCAGGAATCACGGTGAGGGTGTCATCTGAGAAGACTCTCTACTGCAAGCAGCTCAGGTAATTCTCATCCCTCATCCTGTATTTTTAGAGCCATCTTACTTGGTTTCTCTTATTTCAAGTAATAGCACTTTAACTACACATCTGATCATCTGCATCAGACCACCTTACATCCAAGCCACAGAAAATCATTCACTGACCGGAGCAGCTCCAGGACATAACGGTGATGGATCAGGGAGTACTTCAGCATCCCAGCCTGCAGGTATAAACCCAACATGTACCCTGTTGATGTCAAGAAAGTAAAATGCATGGAAATATCTCACTGCTGGTGCATGACATCTGCCCCCAAATTGCCCCAAAATCATGCTGGCAAAGAACTACTCAACCCACTCACTACAAAAAAAAAAAAGAAAAAAAGCTAAGAAGGCAAATTTGGGCTCTTCCATTGAAAACCAGCAACCATCACTGCCAGTATCTGATGTGGAATTCTCCTGACTTCAAAAACCACTGCGCAGTTACTTTTCAAACATGAAAGGTATATATGTATTCCAAGTAGATGATATTACAGAAGGATTTTTCTTTTCAAAATTTCCAGTTGCAACATTAGAACAAGAAAGTTTTTGTTTCAGCTTTAAAAAAAATCAATTATCTTCCACTTTCTTAATGTTGATCCTATGTTTATTTTATAAAGGGAGCTATGCTGCATATTATAAACCAACTGTTTGGCTTCTGCAAACAAGAACTGTATGACTTCACTATTTCAGAGCAAACTTTAATGATGCTTTGAGAGGTGGGGCCTGTGGCGCTCACTAACTGCTCTTTAAATACTGACAAGGATGTGCTATTAAGTAATGCAAAGGCTCTAACTCCACATTAACTCAGAAACCAAAGAAACTACACCAAAACCTTACTTTATCATTTTTAAATATTCTGATTCTTTTGAATGCTAAATTTCTTAAAAGATATGATTTCTTTTTGAGAAAAACAACAGCTGTATTAAATTTCCTCTCACCAAGAAAGCAATCTTTATCAAGAATAAAAACCCCTATGGAAATCCAAAAGACGGGACGTTTCTAGCTAAGTGAACATGCAGATCTGAACACAAACTTATGTCCTATCAGATCTCACTCGAACGAGCGGAACAAAGTACTGGGCTACCCTAGAACTTACCTCTTCTGTTCCAAATGTTGGCTGAGCTAAGATCATCAGGCAAGGCAGGGAAGGAGAGAAGTGGAAAGTCCACCTGGGGACCTCCATCTGTTTCCTTCCAGCCACAAGGTGCCGCTAGGGCGGCCCCGCTAACAAGCCCTCCCCAAAAGGAAATCCGGCATCCATACTGCCCCTGACTTCCCCAAGCAACCCCGACGTCCCTCTCCCACTGGTCGCCTCCCAGCCTGAGAATGGCCTTCTAATGCCCCCCCCAGTTGGTGGCACCCTCCCCCTCTTCCCCGCTACACACACACACACACACACATAGCCAGGGCCGCCTTCCCAAAGCACAAATTTGATTACATCAACCCCCACTTCAAACACTTCAGAGGCTCCCTGGTAGAGTTCTAGCCCCACCCCTGACCCTGACCCTGACCCTGCTCGCCAAGCCTCACCTCAGCACCATGGTCCCCAGTGACCTCAGGGGACCCCTGAATTGCTCCTACTTTCCACTTGCCTCCAGGCTCATCTTGACTATTTCTCAAGGAAGCCTTCCCTCCCTCCAACCTCGGCACTTTGTTCCTCTGTTCCTAGAATATTCTAGGCTAAGTCAACTTCTGACACTGCTAAGCTCCCAAGAAGCTAATAAATTTTGCTTATTAATGTGGGCTCACTCTCCCCTAGACACTCAGAACTGCGCATGTTATGAATAAATGAATGACGGGATGGGTCTCAAAGGGAGAGACTTACCTGCTCTCGCCCATCCCTGCCCTTCTTTCTGTAGAATATCAGAAGCAAAACCAGAAGTACCTTTCCTGAGAGTCACTTACTGCTGACACCCTTCACTGCCTCCTTGGTCAGTTTTAGTAAAACCCAAGCTCCTCCAAAGCCCTCCTCCCAGGTCCTCTCCATTGTCCTCCCCAGTAAGGGCACCATTCACCCTGGACCACAGAGGGCACTTTCCCCGGGTCCCCACCCCAAAAGCCTCCATGTCTCTGCCCGGGCTTCACCTGCCACCTGAGCCACCTTCTTGACTCCTTCTCCTGGCTGACTCTTAGTCTGTCCTCAGAACTGTATGTAGAGCCCATTTCTTCCAGGAAGTCCTCTCTGATAATGTCCTTTAGTTCTTGGCTGGGCTTCATCTAGAGCAGCAGTGCATGGCGACCAAATGGTGTTTGTCCACCCACTCCTTTGAGACCATGACATCTTGGAGGCCACGTGGGAAATAGGAGTGAGATGACAAGAGGTTAGGGAAGAGCTAAAACCAAAATCAGAGACTAAGTTCAAAATTTAAGTATCTTTTCTCAGAAAAAAGGAATAAAATGTTTCATACGTGTGTCATTTGGCTACGATTTTTGTGGCTCATGGAAAACAAGAGCTTGGTGTTCTAGTCCAAAAACCAAGTTACATGCAAAGAAATGTATATATTCATATATAAAGCAAGCCAGAACTGCTCAACAACAGTTTGCAGTTTAATTCCAAAGGAACTATGATAAAGGCAATCTCTCTCTCCCTTTTTTTTTTTTTTTTTTTTTTGGAATCATAGTTTCAGAAGTATTTGTATAACTAAGTGATTGCTACAGCCCATGATTCTGCACTGGAGTGTTTGGGGTTGAGGAAGCCCAGATTACATGCACTGTGGAAATGCAATCACACCAACACACTGACAGGCGCCCTAGTGGCTGAGCTGAATTTTCAAAGCAGACAACCTTACAATGGAACACAGTTCTAAGTAGAAAGTAAGAAATGCAATGTTCTGTACTCAATTTCATACGTTATATGGGCCATTAACCGATAGTGCATCTTGTCTAATGATACCCAAAAATAAATTGCCAACGTCGATTTTCTCCATCTGATCGTTTTATGTTAACATTGGTTATCAAACCCTCAATCCATACGGAAAACTCAGGCTTACGCTGCAGCAGAGTTACATCCCGCAGAAGACAGCGGATCAAGGAAGAACTGGAGAGTTTCCCTTCAGAAGCTGCTAAGTCTGGTTTTGCACCTGTATGTCATTTGCAACCACGTCATCGTCAAAGGAGTAAGACCTTACATCGGTGGGGCGTAAAGCACTGCTTTGTTTCCGAACAATCAAAGAACACTGAGCTTTGTGAAACAGTCCTGAGGCACTTAAATCGCACTTTTTCTGAAAGGCTCCAAAACTGACCCACTTCACCATTCCAGGTACAACAGGGAGGTACCGGAATTAGTAGATAAAACATGCCCTTTAAGTCTGACAAGGCCCAGCTTGAATCCTGCTACAGCATTTACTAGCCGCTAAATGGACCGATACCTTAACCCCTCTGAGAAGTCTTGCCAATCCGCAAAAGGGGGCTGCCACCGCCCACATGGGAGGGATGGATGTGAATGGAACACGCAATTAGGGCGGCCAACTGGTACCTGACACAAGGCCTGGCTAGTTTACCTCCGCTGCCCTTCTCCCCCTTTAAACTTGCACTGTTGCCTCTGGTAAGGATCAAGCCCCCGCAAGAGACTGCCCGATTCTTCTGTGTATCCCCGTATACATGACTTACCCTTAGGAGGCCAGAAAAACTGCCTCCTCCTCAGTTACTGTCAATATTCTTTAGAGTCTGTGTTTTTTTAACTATTTTGCAGGAAGACTATTCCAGAACTGTCCAAGCACCATTCTCCAGGTTGGCTCCCCTCACAGCACCCATCCCTTTTCATCTCAGATCCTCTGTCTAATTGCCTTCTGTTCATGGGAAAGAGAGTCCGGTAGGGTCGGGACTCCCTAGGACTCTTTCCCACCGTCACATGTAAGTGTGACTACCTTCTCCCCACTCCCCAATCCAACTCCAGCTTCTGAGGAGTCTCCCCTCCCGGACCCTGAAGCCTCTGCATCTTCCCAAGATGCACACATGGCCACGACCCTCCCTTTATATTTCATCCTGGCTGGCCCTGCCCACCACCCGGCCCTTTAAGGATAAATGGCATTGCTCTGAATATCCCAAATGCCACTGACTGACACACCAAAGCTGCATTATCTGGGCTTTCCTCCAACCGAGGCACAGCCCTGCCCTCCCTCAGCCTCAGTCTGAACCTCTTGAGAAGAGCTAACCCACATGTAAGGCTGTGAACTCCAGCTAAGAAGGACAATCCCAACGTGTGTCTCTAGTCCGGCACCTTCACCTGAGCCCCAGGCTCATAGACCCGAGTGCCTCTTTGAAGTCCTAACTTGGATGACAAATGGCATCTTAAAAATGCCTCATGTCCACCATTTACTCTGGAATTCAATTCCTGGCAGGTACCTCCCAGGCTCCCCATTTAACTAACAGAACCATCACCCACCTAGGTGTTTGAGGTCACATTCAATATCCCCTGTTCCCTCCCACCAGCCCTGCCCTGGAATCAGTCCTGTTATTTCCATTGCTAAGCCCATCTCAAGTCTGGTTCTGCAGGGACCATGGCCGTCACCCCATAAGCTCACAGCATGGTGCAGTGAGTCACAGTCCTCCAAATGGTGCTCCCTGGAGGAGGAGGCATCTCCTGCCTCTGGTCACCTCAGAAGGCACTGTATTCTCACACAGGAGGCCCAGGAGAAGGGACTCAAGGTTCGTCCATGGTCTGAGCTTTGAAGGACCCGAGGTCTGGGGGAGCTCCTAATTAGCAGACACACCTGCCAGTGAGCAGAAGAGAATGGAGGAACCCAGGCAAGGCTGTTCTCACTCCGACCCCTGGGCTCTCAGGAGCCACGGGAAAGGCCTGTGTCCAGGGCACAGCCCAGCCATCACAGATCCCAGCCTGCATTTGCCAACCCGGACAGCCTAGACTCCTTGTATTTGCGACATTTATTTCTGTTCTGTTCCCCACCCAGAATGTGGTGGACTCTTTCATAAATTCTGGCCTGTCTCAAGCAAGACCAAGTCAGTGAAAAACGCAGTGTCGACATTTGGACCAGAGCATGAAAGGAGAAACAAAGCCTCAATGTCAGCATTATGGTGGTGGCCAAACCCTTCCCCTGGGTGAGATGAACCATGGTAGGGGTGAGAATGCAAGGTTTGGTCGGCCAAAGCATCTTCCTTCAAGGCTGACTAGGGTATTGGGGTCTCACTACCGAAAAGTAACGACATGGCCGTCAGTGGTGGACGTCAGCTGCAAGAGACACTGAATCAGCCATTTACTGCCAACGTGGGTTAAAAGTAAAGGCCAGTGCAGGGAGGCCTCCACGGCTGCTGAGGCAAACCACAGACCCAGTTCTGAATGCCCACTGGATGAAGCAGAGTGGAACATACGGTCCCCTTTAGAGGTCACTGTGTCCACCAGATCCAGGTAAGCCAGCCTCTTCGGAGAAGGCCATGTTGTCCTGATACTCAGAATAACCAGCCTCGTACAGGGAACAAAAGAGTGGCATGGATTTTGGACCCGATACTGCCCCTTTATGAAGGCAAAGTAAAGTAAATGACATAGGGGAATTTGAATGCAAAAAAAAAAAGTGACTGCTTCCTCCAACAGCGTACCCTGCAGCTGCTCACCCCCGAGCATGCCACTTCCTCACCAGTGACCACCGGCCAAGAAGGGCTATCACGCACGTCACACAGCGACAGCCAGGAACCGCGTGCTGAGCACTTTTGTGTAAAAGCAGATATCGAGCAAGGTGCTGCAGACTTTGACTTTAGAAGTTTAAATACTCCATGAAAAGAATCCTTCAGCAGCCGCCTAAATCAATTCCCATCTCACTTCTTCAAAACAAACGAACAAATTTAATAAGTGCGCATTCGTCACCAAATATGAGGAGGACCAAACAGGTTCCTCAAAGCAAGGATTTTAACAGGTATCAAACACCAGTGGGTGATGTGTTAACAAAGCAAATATTCCAAAAAATTAGAAAATTAAAAGCTGTCTAGGATAATACATGGATCAAGGCAGCTGTTAAGTTTTTGGTTTTTAAAGCGATGGAGACAGCATGGAGGGTGATCCAGCTATTTCCAATGCAGGGTGTGCACAGCCCACCTTTTCAGATGCAACAACATACTCAAAGGGCAGTACAAGAGAAAAAGGAATAAAGAAAAAGGAAAAGAGGAACAAGCGAAAATTAGAAACACACAAGAACAAAAATGAATTTGACAGCCTGTACAAGAAATTACGTGATTGTGTGAGGCCAGGGACGCAGGGACAGTGAGACCCATCCTTACCTCCTGCTCCCGGGAAGGCAGGGGCCTGTGTGGAGCAGCGCTGCCAGGGGACACCAACGTGGTCAGAGCCCCAAACCAAAACTCCACCTACATGCGTCTAGACAGCTTTTGAGCTACAAATTGTGGTCACATTTCAGGCTGGACAGTTTTACTCACTTCCACCAAGAGTAGCATTAGAGGATTAGGCTCTGCTCCTGCACTAAAGCGTTGTTTTATAAATTAATGACTGTAGAATAGTAAAAGGAACAATGGAGTAAAAGTGACTGGAGAAGAACGTGCTTGACCCGAGCTCACTGGCCGCGTTATCTCACTGACGTTCAGATGCTGGCTGGGTGCTTTTTGTACCACAACAGACAGACCCACCAGGAGGGAGGTTTAATGCGCTGCTGTATTTTGATGCCGAGAACCATGCCTGGTACACGAGATTCTGGGTAAACAATGGTGACAGTGTCAACCGCTATGGGCTAAGCACACATCCATCTACTCTGCCAAATCCCAAGGTCAGACTTGAAAAGGCAAAAACAAGCTGGCATTCTCTGGTGGGTCTACAGACTCAGAACAAAGCAGTTGCTGAGCAAAAATGTCACCAGTGCCTCCTATGACAAAAGTGGAAGCACTGGCCATGGGGCTGGGGCATGGCTCCAGGCTTCCACTGCTCACCGAACAGTCTGTCCAGGGGGAGAAGTTGGTCCCTTCTTACGTTGCACTGATGCACCTACCTGGACTAATGCCTGGGGGCTCAGCAGGAGGTGACAGGTGAGGTGAACGGAGCCAGTCTGGGAGAAGCCCGGTGCTAGCAGCTGTGCCTTCAGCAGTGCCCAGGCTCCTAAACCTGCCACCTCATCTCCAAGGAGCAGAAGGGGTGTGCGGACATGTAGATCCAGGGCCGTGTGAGGACAAGTACAGATCATTGCCACGACATGCCTTGCCCCTTCCTTAAGCCATAGAGGAATATCCGGGGAGGAACTGAAAATTCATGCAGAGTTCGCCAGGCATCCACACGCAGGTGGGACTCAGGTCCCCTGTGCCTCTCACTCACAGGGCTGGTCTGGACATTCTTTTTTTCAATTCTCTGGCACCTTCTCCTCCAACTGACCAACAACCAGAAAGTAGGATCTGATCTTGGGCAAGTTCAAGAATCACAGATCACCGCCTCCACAGCGGACCCGGCTGCACGTGCTAGGTTCTCTGACCGTCACCTGTGAGACCGCCATAAGTGCTCTCCAGACTCAAGGCCCGAGGCCGTAGGCCGGGGGTACACAACTTCCCTCACTTTCCCCAGCAAAGGGGGACCACCTATCGGCAAAGGCATCTCAACCTCTTCTGCCCGAGGGACGGCACAATGGACACACGGGGAAACAGAGCAGAAAGTGGGGGTGGTGGGTAGGCAGCCCATAAGAGCTCATCTGCACTTTCGAGGCAAAGTGAGGCCTTTGACCTAATCACAGGGACAAAGTGAGGATGAACCTTTCCCTGCTCTGTCCCATACTCCGTGACACGCCTTTTCCTGTGTAAGGAGTTCATTCGTAAATCCCTGGCGGTGTTTCTGATGACCTAACCTGGCATGGTGGCTGTCGGGCATGAAGAGAGGACCTGAGCCGTGCAGGTACTGGGCCTAGGAGTCAGGAGACACCGGGTCCACCCCCAGCTCAACCAGAGCCTCGTTCTGCATCTCGGGATTCAGAATCTCTTATCTAAGCAAAGGGATGAGACTGTCGCAGGACAGGCTGCCCAAAAGAAATGAAATGAGATCCATGTAAAGAAAGTTTCCCAGTTGCCACATTTAAAAAGTAAACAAAGAAACAAACAAAAAACAAATACTAGAAAGTGATTTTAAGAACAGATCTTACTTATTCTACTGTACATAGAATACTATCAATTTGACATGTAATCAATATAGAAAGGAACAAGGTAGATTACATTCCTTTTATTAGATGTCTCAGCATCTGATGTTCATTTGACCTACAGCACATGTCAGCTCAGACCAGCCTCCTCCCCAGCTCTCCTAGCATCAGAGGCTGTGGCTACTCTATTGGACAGCAACTCCAGGGGTCCCACCAGGTGTCCTGGCTGAAAAGCTGGAGTAAGTGTCCACAATATCCCTAAAAGGATCTCTCTGAAACAAAGGCGGATTCACTTTTAAATGTCTGTAAACCAGCGGGCTGCACCTCCATCCACTCTTGGCTACAAGACAGCCCTCTTCCTTGATGATCCCTTCCTGGATATAGGGAAGCAATCTGGCACACATCGAGGGTGGCCGGGCCTCCAAGTAGACTTACCTGCTGTCTGTGTCCAATCCCATGAAGTCCTCCTTCTCAAACAAGGTGCAGAGGAGGGGGATCTTATCCCCAGACTTGTTGGGGGCCCTATCCAGCCACTTGGACTTGAGCATGATGAAGAGAGAGACAGTGAAGTCCTCGATCCTCTTCTCCACCAGCCTGCAGTCCTCGTAGATTGAAGGCCACGTCGGTGCGCTTCTGCTCGGCTACCTACCTATGCAGCACAAAGAACTAAGTCATTAACGATGTGCCATACAGCTCCTCTGCACGTGGAGCTTCTCGAAGGCCTTGGCCGAGAGGCAGTTGGCAATGGTGACAAGGCCCACCACCTTGCTGTGGGTCTGGAAGATTCCCCACCCATTCTCGGGTGCATAGTGGTGCCTGTAGTGGATACAGAGTGCCCAATGGGAGCCACAGGGGCTGATCTGGCTCACCAAGGTGATTCGCTTATAGATGCAAAAGAAATTCTCCTCTGAGATGATCCCAATGGCTTGGACCACCACGGGGAGAATCTGGTCGTTCTCAGCGCACTGCACGTAGTCAGGGGTGCTCATGTTGCAGCCCCTGCCGAGAGGGGAGAGGAGATCGATATACTTACTCTGCTGTGGGCTGTGGGCCCCTCTGGATTGCGGTGAGCTGGTGTGTATCAGCCAGAAGGCAAGGGAAGCCCAAGCAAAGACGGGGGTACAGTTTGTCCTCAGTGCCTGCACATGGCTACTGTAGGTCGGATCACATTACCCAGCTTTTGGTCTAGGCTTCCTGCCCCTGCAGAGCAGGGTCATTTCTTGTTTTCTGTTCCAAGCACCTAGACAAACCCTAATGCAAAGACAGTGCTCAAAACTGCTGAATAAAGAAATGAACAAAGGAACTGCTTTCCACACCCCTTTAAGCAGAATATAAAGAAAAGAACCACAGTGGGATCAAAATATCTGGATTTCTATCCAATTTATTTGAACTCCTAAGCTGCAGAATAATGAATAAGAAAACTTGCCTTGGGGAGGAGGGTACAGTTCAGTGGTAGAGCACGTGCTTATCAAGTATGAGGTCCTGTGTTTAATCACCAGTACCTCATTTTAAAAAATGAAACAAATAAAAAAACCTAATTACCCTCCTCAAAAAATATTTTTTAATTCAAAATTCAAAAAACAGCTTGAAATTGACACAACATTGTAAACTTGACTATACTTCAATTAAAAAAAAAATCATTGCCTTAGAAGAAATTATCTGGATTACTGAAGTTTGCAAATGTTAAATGCCTAGGTTACAACCTGCATAAAAAGGGGGGACTGTACAAATTTACTATCCCTCCTTTATCAGCTATATTACCTTTCGGGGGGTTATAACCTCTCAGAGCTAATTATCTCAGATTAAAAAACAGAAAACATTACCTGATTTTCAGTACTGCTGAAGAATCTGATAACCCTATTAAAGCATCTGACACACAGAGTTTATTCAATAAATGTTTGTTGAATGAATAAACAAGCAAAGTGAATGCTGCTCCCTGCCACAGACCATCATAATGGTACTGCCTGGAAATCCCAAGCCCACTTTCACCCGACTCTACACTAACCATGTGTGTGACCTGGGCAGGCCTGTGTGATGCTCTAAGCCCCAGTTTAATCATGAATAGAAATGAGGGCAATAACATAAACCTCAAAGGGTTAGTGAGTCAGTAATGAATTGTACCCGAAATTTGCAAGATTGAACCGTTAAGGAAAATTGGGCAAATTGTCCATAGGCCCTCTCCATATTATCTCTTACAACTACATGGGAATCTAAGTTACATCACAAAATTAAAAGTCTAATTTTTAAAGAGGCTATTGAGGTTAAATGAGCTCACTGTCTCAAATAAGGAACACACAGCACAAATAGGACAATCCCTAGACCATGAGATACACTCAAATTTCCCACTGAACCCACTGGTCCCTCCAATTTCAGAGCACGAGGATGGGTCCTCGTGGCCAAAGGCCACTGCACCTGAAGCTAACAAAGCTAATGGCCCCCACTTCCAAGAGCCCCTGTCACCACCCTAGGTCTAAGTTTGTATTTGTAATTTTTTTTCTTTTTATTAAATAGAAACCCCCAATTGCATAGCCTTCAGGTCAGCAAAACCTGACCACAGAGATCATGATGGCAGCCCTTCTTGGTGAAACAATAAAATGAAAAGCTATTTCCACAAGAACTCTGTATAAATCTACTAGGGAACGTCATTCTGGACTGAGAGGAAGAGGACTGGGGAGGAGGGGGCAATCTGGGGCACAGAGGACTATGGGCCACCTGTCCCATGATGGACTTTAGTTTCAACACTCACCTTCCAGGAACTTCAAAATACACACAGACAGAGTGCTATGGACAAGATTTTTTTTTTTTAAAGAAATCACTGACACCCTAGCAGCTCTTGTTTCTACCGAGAAACAAATGGATTATGTGTATAATGTTTCACAAAAACCCAAAAATACTATCACCCCAACTTCATACATGAAAAAACTGAGGGAGAGAGGTTTATCACATTGTGCAAGATTAGAGAGAGGCCACATCAGACACCGTATTTAAACCCAATCCCCTGCCCCATTGCTCACACCAGAAAGTGTGACATACTGCTCCTTTCCTGCCCTTTCCCTGCAATAAATCTCTGAAGAGTCTTTCCTGTGCCACCTGGAATCACAATCACATCAGCTTTCCACAAAGAACTATGTCACTCTTTGGAGGACATATCAAAATCTAAAGGGTTGGAATGAGAGGAGAGATTTGCATTTTCTGTTTCTCAAAGGAAACATGGCTTTAAAAGAAACTGAAAAGGACTTATCTAGTCTACGGTCTCATTGTGCAGAGAAGGAAACGGAGGCTCAGAAGAGATGAGGAAAGGGCCTTATTAACAAATATTGCCTGAGTGCAGCACCAAGCCAGCCCTGGGCACTGTTGTGGGAGGATCTGGGAGGCCCAGGAGAATGAGTGTTAGAAAAAGGATAGAGAAGGAGCATACAAAGCCCTGTCTCTACATCACCATACCATGGAGTACCACCAAATTACCCAGTATGGGTGCAGCCAACATTAAGGTTGGCTAGAGAGGTTATAGAAACCTGGAAGTCTCAACTATAGTGGAAATACCAACATTTACTATGCTTTTTTCCCAGTTCAAGCATCAGCTCAGTGGGCGCTCTCTACCAGGGACTACACGAGGCCTGGAGTTCTCCAAAATACAGATCTCTATTACCACGTGTGCAAACCACATACAGGTCCACCAGAAGAAAAACGCCCACAGATAAGATGGAATTACTGAAACTGAAAGCAGCCAAGCAGCATATATTAACTAGGAAAAATGGTGCTGCTAGAAATGGACTCATGGGCATAGAAAGCCAACTGTGGTTAGCAGGCAGGAAAAGGGGGATTAACAGATACACATTAATAAATATAAAATAAATGACAAGGACCTGCTATATAGCACAGGGAACTATATTCAAGTTCTTGTAATGAGTTGTACTAAAAACAATCTAAAACGTATGTATATACATATGAATATGTTTATAACTGAATCTCTGCTGTACACCTGAAACTAACATTGTAAGTTAACTACACTTCAATAAAAAATAATTAGAAAAATAAAAGCAAGTCTTTAAAAAAATAAAAGAACACTGTAAACCCCGTAGCTGTAGGTGGTGGAAAATTCTGGCTGCAAGCAGCAAGTCCACTGTATCACTCCAGCACTGACTGTCACCCTTTCTGACTATCAGAGAGTCACTTGGCTTCACTGAGGTTACTTTTCTCTTCTGTGAAAGGCTACATTTGCAACTAACAATGTATAGAATCTCATCATTCACAAGCCCCAAAATTAGTGAGGACTTCCCATGGGCCAGGCTCTGGACAGATGAAAAGGTAGGGTCTCAGATATATTCATGGTTAGAAGAAGTTTATGCCGTAAAGACATTAATTCTTCCTGTTTTGATAGACAGATTCAATGCAATTCTGATTAGAATTACTACCAGATATTTCATGGAATATAGCAAGTTAATTTATGGTCAGGAACAGCCAAGAAACTTCTTTAGAACCACCACTGGGTAAGGGTGAATAGGTCATTGATTTCCACTGTTCTTTCTGAAGTGACGAAAACGTTCTGGAATAATAATGGTTGCAGCACTGTGAATATGCTAAAAGCTGCTGAATTGTACCATTTAAATGGATGGACTTCACGGTGTGTGAACAATATCACAATAAAGCTGTTATATGAAAAATAATCTCTTGACAATTATTTTCCCCTCTATACAACTAGTCTGCCCCACAATTTAAGAAAAAGAAAAAACCAAAACAAACCAAACTGTGTGCCAGGAGCTCTTTAGGACTGCAATGTCCCTAGGTCTCCAACGCCTCTGGTGGTGCTGTTCCTGTTAACACACCCAAGCTGGGCTGGGCTAGTTAGGGACTGTAACTATCTTTCTAAAATCAACGGTCACACGTTTCAGCCTGGGAGAGGGAAGCCTGGAGGATGTCACATACTCATGCCTTCAGCTCATTTTTAACTGAACCAAGTCCTGCTTTCAACACTGTAATCCCTCTCAGTATAAAACCACGTGACATAATCAAGCACCCCCATCATGACACCTGAAAGTGTTCAAGGAACTTACCTGGGGCAGAAACACTGAGGGAGGTGACGGAAGCTCCCTCAGCACTGACGCTCCCTTTTGCAGACTTCACCAGGACAAGCTGGGCTTTACGGCCGGAGGCTCTCAGCCTGGGGAGCAGCGCCCACGCCACCGAGCTGGTCCTGAGGGAGCGGGAAAGGGAGAGGAGGGCAGCCCAGGGGTCACGGGGCAGGGAAAGCGGGGGATTGGGGACGCGGGCTGCAGCTCCGCTCGGAGGCCAGCCCCAGTCCCAGCTGCCCCGTCCGGGTCCGCAGACCCAGCCGCCCCGGGACACAGCCCTCCCTGGGACGGGGACGGGCCGGCGGCTGAGGAGAGGAAGCCCGGGAAGAGAGGACTCGCGGGCGGGAGAGGGGAAGAGGATTCCAGCCGCAGACTGAGGGGAGACCAGCTGGGGCGAGAGGCGGCAGGTGCACACCTGGCCCTGAGCAGCTGTGGCCGGGGCGCCGGGGCAGGTGGCGCGGGCAGAGGGGCCTGGCCCGAGCAATATAGCTGAACACACGCTGAATCATGCCCTCGCGGGCTGTGACACTTGGACCGCCCTCCAGCAGCCGCCTGAACCTTTCCCGTGAGCCCCCCACCTTGCACTTCCACAGCCGGAGCCCCGGCCCCAGGGCAGGAGCTAAAGGCTTACCGGGCGACATAGCTGAGAAGATTTTGGGGCAGATCCCCGGCTCGGAGATGGAGCTTCCAAACAGCGGTCCACCTGGCACTGACTGCGCATGCGCAGGAGGGCCAGCGATCCTCAGGTTTCTGTGAGAGAAGCTGTGGAAGTGAGGGAGGGAGAAGATGGGAGGAGGAGGGGAGGAGAAGAAAAGTGGAGGGAGACAGATGGACAGGAAGTGCAGAGAGAAGGGAGGGATCTGGAGAGGGGAGGGGAGTAGCAGAGATGTAGAGAAAAATGTTTACCTCTGGTGGCATCCTGAAACAGAATTCAGTCCTGCCTCTGTACCCTTCACTAACACTTCAAGGCCCGCAGCTCAAATTTTCCCTCCCTGGTCCAGCCCTCCAGCCGAGGCCTCTGCAGAACCCCTACGGGATCACACCCGTTGATCCCACGCAGAGCTGGGTTCCCTGTTGCTCTGGGAACCAAGCACCCGAAGGTGTTGTCGCTCAGAACTACCTTGGGAAGAGTTCATATTCCCCTTTTACACGCTGGGAAACAGGCAGGCACGATCTCTGTCTTAGCTCCACTGTTCCAGGTGTTGGGCTGGTGGGGAGCGGGAGGTACAAGATCAGAGCCCCAGACAGAGCAGACTGCCTGAGTGTTGGTGCATAGTGCCCATCCCTCCTGAATAAACCACACCCCACCCTAGTGGAACCATCAAGGGTTCAGAGTAGGTCCCTGGGTTTGGGAGAGCTGTCCTCAGATCCAGTGCCCAGCTTGCTAGGTAGATAGGAGTGTTACCGAGTCCAAATTCATTCTCCTCAGTGCAGGACAGGCCAATAATTTCAGAGACCAGGTGTTGGGGCATGGAATAGCAAGTTTCTGTAGACCTTGATGGCAAACAAATGTCCTGGAAAACCATCTCCCCAAGTCAGAATTCAGGCTCCTTTCCTACGTGCTTTGTTGTAGCAAACTTCTTGGTGTAGGAATTCTTTTTTGTTAGAATCCTTTGTTCTTGCAGCTATCTGCCTGAGTCAAATCTCTGTAAACCTCCAGCAAAACAAACGTTATTTTCTTTTCTGCAACTTGTTATCTTTTTATGGATGGAAAAGTGTTAAATATCCTTAAAGGTCAGAGCCTTCAGATTAGGCTCTTCTGTATATTTCAGGCTCTAGGCAACACTGTTTCACAAGCAAGATGAAGCCTAGGAGACAGAGCACAGGGTTAAATTCAAAGGAAAAGATCTAGTATGGAGTCAGATTTGTTCTGTTCTATTACCCAGGCAGAAGCCACTTGAGGATTTAAACCCCTTTAAGTTAAAAATAAGTAAAAGTTTAAAGGAATTTACATACATAGGTGGGAATGTGCATAGCCTATTTGGAAAAGCAAACAAAGGATAATAAACAGTGGCATCTCCAGGGAGGGCTGAAAGAAGAGGGGATGAGGGAAAATTTCTTTCACTTGTGTATTTTTGTGCTGTGTTTGAATTTTTTTAACCACATGCATGTATTTCTTTTTCAGTTAAAAAAAATGTGTAATGGAGCAAAGGAGTAGCAAGCTCAGCAAATACAGCAGCCATGGAATCACTGAGCCATCAATTTTGATTTTAGCCAGGAAGCATTTATTGACTCTCTCCTATGTGCCCAGTGCTGTTTTAAGATTTCTTTTATTTTTTTTTATAAAATAATAAAGTGCTATTCCTCACCCCTGCCCATGGCTGGTGGAAAACCAACTGAGTTTTTATTGAGTTGTTTTCCAAGGAGTAGAGATGAGTTATAAACAGAACGCATCTTACGGGCAAAACAGTCGGAGTGGTTTTCCAGCAGGCCAAACAGCTATGAAGGGTTTGCAATAGAGGCGCCCAGAGGCTGAGAGAGAAAGCCTCCAGGACCCTACAACAAGCTGCCCAAAGTGCCTTCTCCATGGCACTACTGAAATAGGAAAGAACAAATCTGACTCCATGTTATATCTGTTCTTTTGAGTTTAACCCTGTGCCCTGTTTCCTAGGTTTAGTCTTGTTTGTTCTGCACCTTTTGTAAAACAATGTTGCCTAGATCCTGAAATATACAGGAGACACTATTCTCAAGGCTCTGACTTTAAAGGATATTAACACTTTTCCATTCATATAAGGTAACATGTTACAGAATAGAAAATAACATTTGTTTGTTGGAGGTTTACACGGATCTGACCCAGGCTAAGAGCTGCAAGAACAAAAGGCTCTAACAGCAAAGAATTCATAAACCAAGTTTGCAGCAACCAAGCATTCCTGCTTCCCCTTTTTAATATAAAAAGAGCCTGAATTCTGACTTTGGGGAATGGTTTTCCAGGACATTAGACTTCCATCTTCTCAGCTCGGTTTCCAAATTAAAGTCGCTGTTTCTTGCCCCCAAAACCTGGTCTCCCGATTTATTGGCCTGTAATGCACGAGCAGAACAAGTCTGGACTTGGAAACACAAACATTCATTGAAAGTACCCATTTGGTATATTAAATGACCTGCTTCCACTTGTCTTCCTGACGTTTTCTTCTCTTGACAACTCCTGCTATGTTTATGAAAACCCTGTCATGTGGACACATTTGCATCTCTAGCCACTACCCTTCCAGGTAAGAACTGATGCCAAGGAGTCAATGGAAGCTGCTAGAATGTATTACCTGGCCAGAAAAGAGCAAATGTTGTTACTGGCTTATGTTCAGGAGCAGGGTGGGACACCTGACAAGATGTCATAAGTACGAATAGACAGCTGGGCACCAAAGGAGAAGCTTCTAATCCTCCATGAGGGACTTGTTGGATAGGAAGGAGAAGTCACAACCTATATCTCTGATCCCACCACTAGCTTCCTGGGCGAGGCTGGACAAGTCACTTAAATTTTCTAGGCCCGTGCTGTCCATCATGGGAGCCACCAGCCACATTCAGGATTATGAAGTTATTATGTAGGCAGACAGAATTATAAATACACATTTTATTGCAAAGGTACAGCAAGTATAATATTTAAAAACATTATTGGTTATCTTGCCCTAACGAGTTATTTTTGTATGTGTAGCTTACTGTGGTTTGCAATGCCTGCGACTAATGTTTCCCTTACAGTGAGTTATTTTGAAATTATAAGTTACTGGACACAGTACCCTCATATCACACTTGAAAAAAATTGATCCACATAAGCAAGGTGATCTGACTTAGTAGTTATGAGCAGGGGCTCTCGGGTCAGCCTGCCTGAGTATAAATTCTCACTCTGCCTCCAGGGGTTCTGTGTGAATCTTGGAAAAATTGTTGTTGTTGTTGTTGTTGTTGTTGTTGTTGTTGTTGTTGTTGTTGTTGTTATTTGTGCCTCTTTTTCCTTCCCTTTTAAATAGCGAGGAATATGTAGACTCTATCTCGTACCGTGTTGCCAGGATTAAATGTGTAAACGTCTGTGCTGCCCACTTCCCTGGGTTTCAGCATTCTCCAGGCAATCAGTGTCAAACTCAGAGGCATTCTCCACTGTCTTCGTCAGTCTGGGATGCTGTAACAAATTACCATGGGCCAGGTGGCTTAAACAACCAGCATGTTCCTTAAGTTTTGGAGGCTGAGGTCAATGCATCTGGGAGATGATAGCCTTCATGACTCGAAGATGGCTGTCTTCCCACTATCTTCATGGGCCAGAGAGAAGCAAGCAATCTGGGGCCCTTTATAAGGGCACTAATCCCATTCATGAGGGCTCTACTCTCATGACCTTATTTTATCCTAGTAATCACTTCCCAAAGGCCCCGCCTCCCAATACCATCACCCTGGGAGATGGGGTTTTGACATACGGATTTTGAGGGGATGCAAACATTCAGTCCACACATCGGCTAACTCTCCCCAACATGCAATCATCAAACCTGTAGCTAATTTCAAAGTAATGTTTATATCTCTCTGCCCATTTCCATTCCTGCATCCACTAACACTGAAGCACTGTTATATTTTATTCCTTATTTTTCTGGTAGAGATTTATTTGATTCCTCTACTCCAATGCTCTCCTCACACCAAACAGTCCTATTAACAGCCCTGCCAGGTAGGTCTTCCTTAAAACACCTTTCCACTGCACCTGTTTGTTTTTTAGGTGAAAATGTCAGAATCCTCTCCACACCCCAGCCTAGAACTTTAATCCCTTACACTACGGCTCACTATGTTATTTTTCTATTACCACTGTAACAAACTTCCATAAGCTTAACAGCTTAAACCAGCACAGATTTATCAGCTTATGGCTGTGGAGGTCAGAGATCCAACACAGTTTTCATTGAGCTAAATTCAAGTTGCCAGCAGAGTTCCTTCCTTCTAGAGGATCTAGAAGAGAATGTTTCCTCGTTTTTGTTTTTTTTTTCCAGTTTCCAGAGGTCACCCACCTTCCTTAGCTTGTGTCCCACGACTTCCTCCATTTTCATGGCCAGCAGCCTTTCTGAACACTGCTCCATGGCTACACCTCCCTCTGATTTTAAACTCAGCTGGGCTACGTCCTCAATTTTAAAGACCCCTGTGATTACATTGGGCCCACCTGGACAATCCAGGCTACTCACCCTATTGTCTCATCTCAGGATCCCCTTCTCCCCTCCCATTCAGGCATTATGTATGTGGCTGTGACACTCACCTTGTGTGACATTTCCTCCCATGAGCAATTTAAGTTTCAAGGCACTTATGAATGACTTTTTGTTTTTCTTCCTTAGTCTTTCTACCTTCAGTATGTGTGGTGAGATTATATGAATCCTTTTTATTTGTGGCCCTCCACTAAACTTTAATAATGTATCATGGGTTTAAAAGGCTAATAGAGAATTTAGAATACCGAAATCCTCTAAGATATTTCTCCTAATATATCTGTCATCCCTTTTGCCATGTACAGAAACATGTCACTGTTGGCTAACCTGTGGCAGGGGAGGAACATGATTCTGCCACCACACTCCCCTCATTCACACCAATTTGATGATCGGCTAACCAAGGATCTATGCTCCCCGCTTCGCTCACTTCCTCCTCCTTTCCCCTGACTATCCTGTTCCCACGGCTCCTTCATTCACCACATCAGGATTTCATGACCACATTCTTCTCTAAATAAAATGGATATCTTGCATCTAATGTCTGATAACTGTTCTTATTGTATATGCACACATTGACCTACACATAACCCCACACATCTGTTTATTTTCCTAGAAGTTTCCAGAGGAATCAGTTCCATGATGATGATGATGATGATACTGACAGTGATGACAGGGGCCTCTCAAGAATTCTGACAAAGAGGGAATCAACAAAGGGAGGGAATCATTGCAAAATTGCCCCAGAAGCAGGATTAAAAGTAAATAACTGCTAAAGTGTTTAATGGAATTGGCTAATATTTAACTATTTTTAAAACTTTGTAACACTGAATTTAAAATTTTAATGGGAATTTTCATTCACCCCTAACCAAGATTCAACTCTAGGACCAAAATCTAAGGATTTCTAACTTCTAACAAATTGTCCACTAGCCTTTTAAACACGTGATCCTTTAAAAAGGGTAAGTGCTGGGCTGAAAATAAGCAGGATTCATATAATCTCACCAGACACAGTAAATGTGGAAAGACCAATGAAGAAAAACAAAAAGCCATTCATAATGTCTTGAAACTTACATTGCACACAGGAGAAAATGTTAGCCATGGTGAGTGTCACACCAACATGACGCCTGAGTGGGATGGGGAAGCTGATCTTCCTCATCAGACATTTATGCTGATTTGTTAAATGCCAACACAGTTTCCTCATTGGATTTGCTTCTAATAAGTATGGAAGAGTTTAGGCTCTACCAAGAGCAGACTAAACATTTTCCCCTGCTGTCAGGTCACTGGACTGAATGTCCCCACAAGAAGGATATGATTATGTTTCATAGGGAAGTCTTCCTGAGAAGTAATAGGCATTTCGAGGGCAGAACTGCAGGTTCGGGCATGGAGGGCTGGAGGAGGGCTAGAGGGGACACTGGAAAAACAGCAGGAGTGAGTTCAGATACTGCTGCTCTAGTCGCCAAAGTCAGCAGTGTTATCTCTAAGGATATGTCATTCTCCCAAAAGTTCCATGAGTGAAGGGGCCTGTGAACACTAAGCAGGTTTTTAAGACACAGCAGCACATAATTTGCATCACAACTCAATTACAGTATGTTTTCATATTTGGAAAATAATTAGCCAATTGTTCTTTGAAACTGCAGCAGTAGTAATAGAAATAAAAAAGACCTAGCCGTCTTGGAGACAACAATCAATAAACAATTCCAAATCTGCAGGATTCCTTGACAATATGCAAACAATGAGATAGACGTGTGCTGCAGATACCTCTTACTGCAGGGCTCACTCCTGCAAAGCATAGAACTAGTTTTCTCAGCAGACAGAGGGAACCAAGTCAAGATTCCTAATCTTGAGAGGTTTACAATATGGCAGGAAAGATCAGACAAGTGCATAAAGCCAAATATGAATAAATGTAATCAAATATTAAGAAATGTGAATGGAGCACAGATGAAAGAGAAATTACTTTCACCTAGGATCTAGAGAGACCTCTTCAGAAAATGTGGCTTTGGAGATGGCCAAAGACATGGGTGGAATTTTGGCAGAAGAGGATGTAAGGAATTTAAAAACTGATTCTAAAATTCACATGAAAATGCAAAGGATCCCAAATATCCAAAACAACTTTGAACAAGAAAAACAAATTTGGAAGACTTACACTATCTGATTTTCAGACTTTTTTTTATAAAGCTACAGTAATCAGAATGTATGGTGTTGGTGTAAAACAGGGAAGTAGAATAATGGAGCAGAATAGAAAGTTCAGAACTAAACGAACACTTATATAGACAATTGATTCTCAAAAGGTTGCAGTGGAGAAAAGGATCTTTTCTACAAGTAGTGCTGGAATTGTTAGATAGTGATATGCAAAAAAAAAAAATGAACTTTGATCCACACTTCACAAAATATACAAAAATTAACTCTAAGTGGATCATAGATCTTAATAGGAAATCTAAAACTATAAAACAGCTAGGAGAAAAAGCATAGGCTTAAGCTTTATGATCTTGGGTTTGGCAAATATTTCTTTGCTATGACACCAAAAGTATAATCTATTTTAAAAAAAGTAACTGATAGAGTGAACTTTACAAAAATGAAGACTCTTCAAAGCTCTTCTAAACACTGCAAAGCAAATGAAAAGACAAGCCATAGACAGAAGCTATTTGCAAATCATATATCTGGTAAAGGTCTTTCTTTGTGTCTGATCCAGAATAAAAAGTTTTCAAAACTCAATAATAATGCAAACACCTGAATGAATGAATGAGGCCAGAAAACACACTTCAGTGAAGATATCCAGATGGATAATAAGCATATGAAAAGATGCTGATTAAAGATGCCATTAGTCATTAGAGAAATGCTTTTAAAAACCACAGTGAGATAGTAGTATACATACCTACTAGAATGTATACGATTAGAAAGACCGACCTTACAAAGTGCTGGCAAGGAAATAGAGCAACCAGAACTGATACACACCACGAGGAATTTACAATAGCACAACCATTTTGGAAAACTGTTTAACAGTTTCTTTAAAAATGGTAAACACCCATCTGCCATATAAGCCAGATATTCCTCATCTGATGCTTTAGAACATAAAAGCATATGTCCATACAAAGACTTGTAACTAAATATTCACTTCAATATTATTTATAATAGCTCAAGTTGTAAACAACCCATGCATCCATCAAGAAGTAAATGAAGAAACAAAGGATGTTCTATCCAAACACTGCTCACAATAAACTATTCAGGAAAAACTCAGCACTAAGCAATACTCTGCTATAAGAAAAATAAGCTATTAATACAGGAACACAGATGACTCTGAAAATAATTACACTGAATGAAAGAAGTCAGACAACATAGAGTAGATACTGCATGAATCCATTCATACAAAGATCTTGAAAATGCAAACCAGTATGTTGTGATAGAAAGCAGATCAATGGTTTCCAGGGGAATAGATGGGGAGGGAGGGAGGGACAACAAAATGCAGGAGAAGAGTTTTGTGGGTGATGGGTATGTTCACTCTCTTGAATGTGGTCATGGTTTCTTGGGGATACACATGTCAAAATGTATTAAGTTGTACACTTTAAATGTGTGAAAATTATTTTGCCAAGTATACCTCAAAGCTGTCTTAAGAAAAACGGCACTTCTGTCCTGACACAACTCAGGGCCTGATTGGAGTGAGATGATCAGTCCCTCACCCTGTCTGCCTAACGGGAAGGTAGAAAACCTCTTACGGAAGATAAGATATGGATTTTTCATTTGCAATGTCTTCCATGTAATAAAGAATTTCTAGACATGCAACATGTCAAGACTATATGATGGATAAAATGAGAATAAGAAATATTAGACAAAGGATGCAAACCCCAGGTGATGTAGGCATCAGAGTTAAAAATAAAGGCTATAAAATACTTTTAACACATTCAAGAAAATAAGGAAATGATGGGAGAATATATAACAGGGTCAAGACTTTCACCAGAGAAATATACTGGAATGTATTTTTAAGAAAAATCAAACAGATACTCTAGAACTGAATCTTTCAGCTCTGGAAACAGGTAAACAGAGCTAATTAGGATCCCTTTTAAGTAAAACTTTCAGTAATGCCGGATAAAATACAACAAAAGTAACACAGAGCTAACTATGGAAAGAGAAGTTCCCAGGTTACAATACAAAGAGGACACTTAACGCCAAAATGGTAATCTTGTGAGCTGATGCCACCGCACCCTGGAGGGAAGGGGTTTTCATCTGCACATAAATAGGGATACAATGTCCATTTAGGAAACAGGGTCCATACCAGATGTAGAAGAGTCTTCCTTTATAGAAACCTCTGCATAAGACGTATTGGAAGACTTGCCTCTTCACTGAAAGGGAGACTCAAAGTTCTCCACATGTGCACACAGGAAAGGGGTGTAACAACCGGTTCTCTAGGGAAAAACAAAGTCTCCCTTAAAAAATCTAATCTCCACGCCCCTGCTTTATATGAATGTGGAATCCAAATTGATACTCCACTGAAGATTCCGGAATTCCCAAACCAAAAATATAATAATTCAAGGTTGATCATATCACCTGGAGCCTTAGGATAAGCAACACAAAATTGTTCTCTAGGGAAACTTTAAAAACCAAGATGTAAGGGACAATCATAGGAAAAAATATGTACTCACTATAGAGAAGCTCCCACAACTCTACACACACACAGACACACAACTAAAAACAGAAGGAAATCAGTGCCACTGGGAAGAAAGATCTAACCGTAAAACACAAGATGATTAATATTCCAGAGCCTAAAATTATGAAACAATCTAAGAGAGAGCATAAAAGAAGTATGACTGAATCATTAAAAGATAAAATGAATCTTATATAACATAATGAACAATCAGGACATCATGAAAAAGAAAACAGATCAATTTTTTAAAGAACCAAACAGAAATTATGGAAATAAAACACAGATATCATTTGGTATATAAAATTCAATGAATGGGTTAAGTAACATTTTAATCTTCAATATCTAGGGTGTTCATTAAAATTCAACAGTAATCTCTAAAGTAATTGTTTAAAAAGAGAATAAAAATAAAGAAGTCAAAATGAAGAACGCAAAATAGGCCGGTCACTATTCTAAGTTCTTCATCTATTTTATCACTTAATGCTCACAGTCTTTGAGGCGGATAGTACCACTTTTTGTACATGAAGAAAGTGAGTCTCAAAGGGATTACATATACTGGTTACATGGTTAGCAAGGGAGGGAACCAAGCCCGGATAGGCTGTCTCTAGACGCCATGCTCTTAACCATGACTGCAAGGTATATAACAGGCAGGAGAAAAGCAGAGCAAAGCAAATAGAAATCACAAAACAAGATGCCAGAAATAAAACATCATCACTAATCACAATGTATTTAGATGAAATATATAATGAGTTGAAAGATTTACAGATTTTATTTGTTTACCTGAGACAAAGCAGAATTAAAACTTAAAACTGGTTGAAAGCTTAGAAGAATAACAGAAAGAAGTCAAAAGTTAGAGCCAGAAAAGAGACACCTGAGAAATACTAATCAATGGAAAGAGAATCCCTCAAGCCTCCCTCAGGTTCATAGGTACCTGAAACCCACCTTGGCCTGACACTTACCAGCTCTGTGCCTGAGCGAAACTCTCAGTCCCCCGGAATCTTCGTTCACTCACCTGTGAATGAAAGGAACGATCCCTCCTTCCATCCGGCCAATTTGTATTGACTGCTGTGCCACGGGTACAGGTCAAGCCACCTGAGGTCCGTCAGTGAACAAATAAGGATCCTTGTCCCTGTAGGACTGAGGAGGAGCAGAACATAAACTACAGTCTTGACAGTCATGTGAAATATATGGTATTCTAGAAGGTGATAGAAATAATATGATCAGGGAGAGGGGGTTTCTGGGGCAGAGACAAGGGGAAGGCAGTTTCCAGGTTAAAATGAGATGGCCAGAGCTGGGCTCACTGAGGACCTTGAGAACGCGGTGCTAGTTGCTGAGCTCCCTCTAACACAGCACCGCACACTGGGTGACATGAACCACAGAGGCTCACTGTCTCACAGCCCTGGGGGCGGGGAGTCTGCAGGCAGGGTGTCAGCAGGGCAGGCTCCTCCTGAGGGCTGGGAGGGAGAGGCTGGTCCAGGCCTCTCTCCTTGGCTTGGAGACGACCGTCTTCTCTCCACATCTCATCACGTCATCTCCCATGTACACGTGTCTCTCTGTCCACATTGCCCCTATATATCCGGACACAAGTCATACTGGATTAGGGCCCAACTTAATGACCTCTTCTTAACCAATGACATCTGCAACAACCCTATTTCCAAGTGGGGTCATGTTCTGTAGTCCTGGGGTTCAGGACTTCAGCATATGAGTTGGACAGAGACCGGCCAGGGCAACAGGCCTGTGGGTGCATGTCTGATATTCCCAAGGGACAGCAGGGAGTCCAGTGTGGCTGGAGCGGAGTGAGCCAGGGAGAAAACCGGAGATGAGCTCAGCTTCGGGAGGGGGAGGAAAGCTGTAAGGTCACCATAAGGACACTCGCTTCTTCACTGAGTGAAATGAGAAGCCATTGCAGGAATTTGAACAGAGAAGATCACACCCAGGGTCTCAATCATGCCTGACTTAGGTGTTGAGGATGAAAATACTTAGGCTTTTGAGCTGATAATAGTTAGACTACATGTTGGACTTTGAGTTGATGGTGTAGTAAATGAGACTCTGGAGGGTGTTGGGATGAGGTGGATGCATTTTTCATGTGGGATGGACAAGAACCAGTGGGGCCAAAGGGAAGAACTCGGTAGAATAATGGCCCCCAATATGTCCACGGTCTGATCCCTAGAACCTAGGAATGTCACTGTGCATGGCAAAAGGGACTCTGCAGGTGTGACTGTCAAGGACCTTGGGATGGCAGATCACTGTGGGAAGCAAACGTCATCACGGAGGTCCTTAGAGGAGAGAGGCAGATTGGTCAGAGACAGAGATGTGATGTGGCAGCAGAAGTCACAGTGACACAGGGCTCTGGGCCAAGGAGTGTGAGCACCTCTGCAAGCTTGGAAAGGTAGTAAGATGAATCCCTCCCAAGAGCCTCAGTGTGGAACGTAGCCTTGGCCACACGTTGGTTTTAGCCCACTGACATTGACTTTGCATTTCTGCACCCTAGAACAGTGAGACAATGGATGTGTGTTACTTTAAGCCACTGAGTCTGTGGTCCTTAGTTACAACAGCAATAGGAAAAGAGCTCAGAAAAGCAACATGAACATGAACCCCAGGCTGCCTGCTGTGCCGGCAGGAAGTCCTTTGTCTCTGATCCTGGGGAAGTGTCCTGTGTTCTGGCAGCATCCACAGACTACCTCATGCTAACCTGGCAGCTTGCAGGGGGTCAAATCTTAACCCTGCACAGTTCTTGATATTTAGTTAATAAAAAAGATGGTGTCATCATGGGTATTTTTCCATCTTTTAAATACACTTCAGTCTTCTAATTGAGAGACTGTGTAAATAGTTTTCAATCTTAATAATAAATAACTGTGGTATTATTTGGTTAATTAAATAATGAATAATAATATTCACATTAGTAAAAGTTATTAAAGTCAACATTTTTCAATGAAAATATCAAATTTCTTTTTGCATGAACATGTATTAACTACAAGAAATGTTCCATGCTTTCTTCTACGATTTAGTGTTAGAGTCTTAAAGAATAATATTTTCCTCAAA
This sequence comes from Camelus dromedarius, assembly GCF_036321535.1. Classification (NCBI taxonomy): domain Eukaryota; kingdom Metazoa; phylum Chordata; class Mammalia; order Artiodactyla; family Camelidae; genus Camelus; species Camelus dromedarius. Next base: position 32,580,747 of record NC_087458.1, on the reverse strand, counting down.
AGATATTATGGCGAGGGGATTTCTTTTGGTGGTACAGTTCCTACATAAAGTCTGCTGCATGGCTCAGGCCACTGGGAACCTAGAGATGATAGAAATAAGGAGGCATTATAAACACAACATTTTTAAAGGAATTAAAAAACTGGATGAGTGAAAACAAAGAATCAGAGAATATTTTGGTGAAATAAAAGTATTTTTCAGCTTAAGCAAGACACTGGGTGAATAAATCTAAAATGAAAAAACCACCCAGAGATTAGCAGCGAGTCATGCATGCAGTGTGACTGATCAAAACCAAGTTGTTTCCAAACCAGTGTGTAGGCTTGATGCCTTCATTAATCAAGTCTGTGTGGCACCAGGCCACCTCGAATAAATGTTGATGAGGTATATATAAGCTCTTCACCATCCCAGCTCAAAGCCCACACATGAGCTACACGACCATCACCTACACATCTGCAAAACACCCATCATGGTGAATAGCACTTTTCTTGCTCAGTAGCCGGTGGCAGGGCACTGTGAGCAGACAGAGATACAGGGACGCAGAGAAACAGAGGCACCTCACCTCACTCAGCTGATAACCTTCCGTGCATTCCTGGGGACAGGATTGTCATAAAATGCACCATGGATTGATCCTCCTCCTAGGAAAGGAACGGTAGGGCTGTCCTTAGGTTGGAGCAAGGGTGGCCGGAGGATCTCAGAAGAGCTGTTTCAGCACAACCAATAGAAATGATGGCCACCGTGACCACGAGAGACGTCCCCTGCCATCTCGGTAGGCTCTTGGGCTCCTGACAAAAGCTGGGCTCAGTAAAGGGTTGGGTAGAAGGCACAGGCCTAAGGGATGCCCCAGCAAGAGACAGGAGGTAGGGCCTGGTTTATACTGCTCTGGGTGTATCCCAGCCTCATCCGAATAAGAAATCAGAAATTTGCAAAACAGCAGAGCTGGGATGGATCACCTACTCCAGACTCCTCTCCTTACTGTTAAAAGGGTGGCAGCTCTGAGAGGCAAAGCAACGTGCTAAAGGCAGAGCATGGATGTGGCAGCGCCAGATGAAATACACCGTGCCAATCCCCATTCAAGGCCGCTAACACTGAGTATGGGGCCAAGGTTTCCAACTAGGAGAATGAGACAATGTAAATACTTTGTTCCCCCCAAAACCCCAAATGTTTTTAAAGGCACAAAACTCACCTTAACTAGCTCTCTTCTGAGGGGGTGCTCTTCTGTCCCCGTCTTTCTGTCTGTCTCCATTTCTCTCTCTCAGACACAAACACATACAATTTTGTGAAAGGGGAATTCCTGCCATACAAAGACAAACTTCACATCTTTAGAAAGACACTTGACAAAGCACGTTTCTCAATTCAAGTCTATGTGTGAGGTCTGAGCAACTGGCTTATCTTCTAGAACAATTGGTGGTTCCAAAATCAGGAGATCATCTTCCCCAAAGGAAGAGTTCTGGTCCGTATTGATGAAGTTGGGGATGTCACATTTTATGAGCCCGTTCGCCTCCTCCTCTGGCCACCTGCTGCATCTGATGGCTTCCTGAAGCTGAATATCTCTGTCAAGGGCTATGGTTGGGATAGCAAATTTGGCCTTGTCCAAGTGGCCCACATGATTGATGTAGCAGTGAAAGAGGGACCTAGATTCGTCATTGCCCTGCCAGAGAACACCTTGGGCACCAGCGGTCTTCCAAAGTCTGACACAAAGCTGTTCAGGCTGAATCTCTTCTCGGGAGACTCTGCATTGCTATAAAGAAAACCAAAATAAAAGATCACTCACACTCTAGCTCGGTGACCTGAAGAATCATAGTTTTTGCCATCTACTGAGTGCAAGTCCCTGCACAGAGCATGCTGACAAGCACTGGAAATGAGAGACATCACTTCTGAACACATACAATTAAACCCAAGGCAAAAGTCTCAAGTGAGGGACCTTGGACCAACCTGAAAAGACATCGTTCCCTGAGAATCCTCAGTATTGCTGAATCGCACCCCAGTGTTTCTCATTGGGACACTCAGATCATCTTCATCAGAATTAGTTAAAGTGCTTCTTAAAATGCAGAATTCTGAGGTGCAGACCCTCAGCGTCTCCAGAGTTTGGGACCTGTAGTCTGTATTTTTAGAGCAGCCAAGATCACTGAACACGCTCAGGTTTAGCACCGCGGTCTACATCGGGTCACCTGAGCATCGACAATGCTGTCTCACATGGTGGCGTGTTGCCTTGTGTGTCACGGTTCTGTCCTACCCACGAGACTCCCCTGATTCTCAGAACTGTCAGTGCTGCCCCATTGGGCAAAAAATACCACCATTTCACAATGCATACACAGGGCGCCCGACTGACAGATACAATCAGTGATGGGAGAGGGGACAAAATTCATGTTCCTGATCCCTTGTTTCACTTACTATGGGACAAATGATCAATTCAAAGGTAATAAATCAGTGAATGAGTGAATAACATGACTCTCGTTAGTCCCAAGAGTGCCTGGAAGAGTGAGCCTGGGCATACTGAGGACCATAACAGCCCATCTACTTAATTGCCATCCTTCCCAGATTTGTGTAAAGGTTACTTCCACCCAGGCAGTGACACCTGAAGGGCAAGAATCATGTCTGAACACACTCTCAAATCCAGAACAGAACCTGACAACAATAAGGCTCTGGAGTCTGTGTTTAGCGAGTGTGGAATCTCAGTGATTCCAGCTCTTAGACCTTGCCTTCCCATCCCACCCCTCACGATATGGACCTTATGACCAGCTCTCCCGGGGCTGGGGCCACGGAACCCATTTACAGGACTGGAAGAATCTGATCATGTAAACCAAGCCCCAGAATATCATCAAGAGTCACCTGCATTTCAGGGATCAGTAATCCCAGAAGCTTTGCAGTTCAGGCAGCTGAGGGATTTTTATATCAGTTCTGTCTTCTACTGTGACTGCCTGGGTGACATCAGACAAGGAATTCTCAAAAGCCTGAGCTTTTCCTTTCAGGAATAATCTACTTAACAAATCTCATTGACCATTTAACAAATGTGATCTGAAGATCAATGATTTACACAGGAGTACAACATTCATTAGGTCGTGGATTTTGAATCCGAGAAAAATCATTTGAGAAAGATTGACAGAATGTAGCTTTAATGCAAATTTAAGTATTCTTACCTTTCAGCAAATCATCTTCTTCCCCTACTTATCACTTCATCCAAGTTTAAAAGATGTTTGAGAACAGGGATGATTGTGCCAGGAATCTGTGACCCAATAACCTAAAATGTCACCTAGGAAAAAAAGGGGAGTGACACATTTTTAAAAAGTATGGTGAGGACAGCAGGGCCACCCCCCAACTCCACACTAAGGAGCTCTGAGTAATAGCTTTCCTGCCTGCCTTGGGCATCAGCTGATGTGAAAACCCACCTAGAAACCACACTGTCCAGCAGCTCTTCCTTAACATAGGCTACACATTCTCAGAATTAAGAATTGGGTCCAGTAACCCCTTCGCTGAAGAATAAAGACAAATGAGAACAATAGAGTTCTGCCCCTCCCCAGGGGAGAGCCCAGACCTTGGGCTGCATGCACTTCGCCCACCTCCCAGGAGAAGGAAATACTGGAGAAGGACGTCCTGCGAAACTAGGGCAGCAAAGGTAGAGATGGGAACAAATAGACCAGCTGGCCTGGGACAGCCCCCTCCGTCGCTGCCTTGGCAGCTGCCTCTGCCCCCTCAGCACATCCTGCCCACCTCAGGTGGCTAAGCTGTCAGGGAAACTGTGCTTTGCAACCTGGGGCAACAGAGGCTGCCCCCAGGCCAAGCTGCTGGGGAGATGGGAGCTAAACCACCAGCTCCCAAGCGGCAGGCTCCATACCTTCGACATCACCCCGCCACCCCCGCACCTTAACGCAGCCCCGGGGCAATATGACCCTGAGAAGTGTGACCTGGGAACGAGGGGCGGCAGAGGCCGCCCCCATGTCAGGCCTCCAGAGAGATGGGAGGTTATCCTCCAGCTCACAATAGGCAGCACCCCTCTCCTCCCCAACCCCTGATCTCACCGCGCCCACCTCCCAGGAGCAACCTGACCTGGTGTGGTGTGTCAGACGAATCTTGGGCGGGAGAGGCCGTCCCCAGGCCAGGTCAGGGGAAAGGAGAAGAAGTGGCCCCATTAGGAAGCTGCGACGGCCGGCTGCCCCTGCCCCTCGACCTCATCGCGTCCGCCTCCCAGGAGCAAGCTGACCTGGAGAAGGGCATCCAGCTTCTTGGGCAGCAAAGGACACCCCCAGGATTGGCCGCGGGGAAGAGGGGAGCAAATTGACAAGCCCCGCGCTGCAGGTCCTCTACCTCCGCCTTTGCCACCCTCGCACCTTAAAGGCACCGCCCAGGGCGACCCTTCCCAGCAGGCTGAATGGGACAGGTGTGTCTGGTGATCTAGGGCAGGAGAGACGACTCCCACACCAGGCCATCAGGGAGACAGAAGCCAATCCACCAACTCCCCAAGGCATCCCCATCCCCCCGCATCAGCCACCGCTCCTGCCCCCTGACCTCTCGGTGGCCGCCTCTAGGGAGCAGGCTGACCTGGAGATGGACGTCCGGTGAACTTGGGGCAACAGTGACCGCCCCCAGAGCAAACCATGAGGGGAAATGGGAGCAAATGGACCAGCTTCATGGGAAAACCCACCGCTGCTGCCACCACCCCCAACGTACCACGCCAGGCACCCGGGGTCAGGCCGACTAGGATACACGTGTCCCGTAACCCATGGCAACAGAGACCGCCCCCAGGACAAGCCGCGGGGAAGATGGGATCAAATGGGCCAGCTTCCCAGCTGCAGGCCCCCGAACCCCGCCACCCCTGCACCCTGACTACCCTGCCTCCCGCCCCCAGTTAGCTAAGTGGGACAGGGGTGTCCCGGGACCTGGGGCAGCAGAGGCCGTTTGCAGGCCATGCGGTGCAGACATGGAGCTAATACACAAGCTACCCCGGGGCAGCCACCCTATCCCCGCAGCCACCAACTTACCAGCTCCCTGACCGCACCGCACCCATCTCCCAGGAGCAAGCTTACCTGGAGTAGGACCTCAGGGAAATCTCCGGCGGCAGAGGTCGCCCACAGGCCAGGCCGCGGGGGAGAGAAGAAATGGAGCAACTCCCTGGAAAGGACCCCCTCCCCCTGGCGCCGCTGCTCCCACCTCCCAGGACCAAGCTCACCTGGAGACCGGCGTCCCGCCTCTAGAGCAGCGGAGGCCGCCCCCAGGGTCCGCCGCGGGGGAGTGCGGAGAGAATTGACCGGCTGCCCCGCGGCAGCCCCCCTACCCCCGTGGTCCCCGCACATTAACGGCACCGCCTCCACTCCCCACTCAGCAAGCTGAGTGGGACAGGTGTGTCCGGCGACCTGGGGCAGCAGAGGCTGCTCCCAGGCCCGGCAGCCGGGAGAAGGCAGCTATTCCACCAGTTCGCCAGGGGCAGACCCGCTCCGCCCCCCTACCACTGCCGACGCCTGCTGACCTAACAGCCCCACCTCCCAGGAGCAAGCTTACTTGGAGTCCAACATCTGGCGAATCTCCGGCGGCCAAGGCCCCCCCAGGCCAGGCTGCAGGGAAGAGAAGAAATCGACCGGCTTGCCCGGGCAGCCTCCCACCCGCCGCCACCTCCGCTTCCGCCGCCCCAAACCATTGCACTAGCCTCCCGTGGTCAGGCTGACTGAGAAGATGTGCACTTGCCTGAGCACCTCCCTGCACCCCTACACTCCCTGTACCTCTGCACCCCTGACACTCCCTGCACTGCCTGCACCCCCACAACCCCTGAACTGCCTTCACCCTCCACAGCCCCTGCACCCCTGCCACCACTTACACCTTTGCACTGCTTACAGTCCTGCACCCCTGTATGTCCCACACACCACCTCTTGGGCCTGTGGCAGAGTCTCTGCTGTTAGACCAATGCACATGAACTCACATATTTGCCAGTATATGATGCATCAGTGGACGTCTGGGGTTGGCTGCAGGAAGGTACATGTTCCCGGTCACTAGCCTGGGCCACTAGAGTGATCTCTGTGAGGTCGCCCAGGACGGGCTCAGAGATGCTGTTCTCTGGGAAGAGAGGAGTAGAAACCGGTCTTGAGGGCAGAGCTGTGCTCACCAGGCCGTTCACGCTTCATGTTTTACACAGGGCTTCGGAGAAGTGAAATGGATCCGGCTAAGTAAGACCTGCCTGCTATGCACCCACCTCAGTCCTGGGCTCTGAGGCAGACCAACTGGCTCCCACCTTCAAGACACCTGAATGGGCACCTGAATGGTCCCTTTGAGGCATCCCATCAGTTCTCAGGAAGAAGTCTATCTGCTTCCACCCCATGGCCCTCCCTCCCACTGTGCTGGCCTCAGGAAGGTTCCTTATTTGGGGAAGGCAGCCCACCCCTTACCCCACCCCTCACCTTTCTCTAACCCAGGCTGGTGTTTCTCTGCCCTTCAGAGTCTGGAAAGCCATTCCTCTTCAGTTATGTCCCTTCTGAAATGGACTTGCTTCCACTCAATTCTAGGTGAGGATGCACCATGGAATGCACTGGGTAAGAGAACCAAAATAAATAGTTTTTTCTGTGAGGTTTTCTGTTTATCTACTGGGATGGGCTGTGTGTAGTTTGCTACAGCCATTGGTGTGAGAGGCAAAAGCTGCCTGTGTGTCCTTGTTTTCATCCGCCCGCTGTCTTTGGGTTTTCCCTAGACACTCCTGAGACATTAACTTCTTTTAATTTTATTCCGGTTATTACACAGAGGCCCTACTGACATGGAGGTAAGGTGTTGGGGTAGTGGAACAGAGCAGGGCATCTATACTCCTGTGAGTAGTTCTCATTGAGCCTGTGCCCTGAGCTGTGACCTCCACAAGTGTGTCTCTTTCCCTTCACCCCAATTTGGGTGAGACAGAAGGGATTTCCCTTCCCCCAGGCTGGTTAGGCTCTGGTAAAATAATTTCTCATTTAAAAAAAAAACACAACCCCCCACAATGGAAGAGAATGTTCTGGGTGTATTTCATTAGAGTTATTTTATCCTTTCCTGGCAGGAAGCATGAGGAGTTTTCCTATGATTTTCACTCTGAGAACAGGGTACTTTCCTCGAAGTAAAATGCATGAAAAAGAGCAGGGGGCCCCTCTGACTGGCTCCCTGAAGTTGTCACACTCAGACTTCCCCACGCTGTTTCCAGCTGGCCTCAGGGACCTGTTAAATCTGCCTGCCCCCTAGTTTCTTACAATAGCGGGTTCTGCCCTGGGAGCTGTGACTCTCCAAGCCTGCCCGGCTGCCTCTCTGGGTTGGGAGCAGCTTTCCCCCTCAGTTTTCTTGTGGGTCTAAGAACAGCAGTGGGATTTCAGCTCCCTCAGCTCTGGTGTTGTTTTCAGGACAGAAGGAGCAATTTCTGAGCTCCACACGAGCTGGACCAGAGGCTGGAAGCCTCCCCTCCTCTGCCTCCATGCAGACAATCAGTGGCTGTGGTTCTGGCCGAGTTTCTGAAGATGTGGATTTAAACACACACATCCCAGCCCCACAGGAGCACACAGTCCCATAAATCCCTACAACTTCCACTGGTAACTACGGAACTGATGAGGACACGCGTTTCGGGGCTGCAGAGGCCTGAATGCACGACTTTCTCCGTGGCCTATTAATGTGGTTGTTATGGGCCTTGTCTGAAGTGGCTTGCATACCGCACCTGGTACATGGGAAATATAAAATAAGTACTAGAACCTCCACTTTTTCTCCCTCTTGGGCCTTCCAACCTAAAAAGTAATACGTGAACTCAGACGGCCTAGTCACCACAATGAGGTCAGGCCAGCCCGGCTCTCCTGAGTGATGGGCACTGACTTGTGCATTAACTCGGAACAGTAGGGGAACTGTCTTCCTCTAACTGGGCCTCTCCCCACACCAGGCACTCCCTCAGCTGAGAAGGGGCCAACTCCCCCATTGAGGTGTGTGCTGGTGGCTTCAGTGTGACCTGGCCCTGCCGGGACATGAACCTGCAGTGAGGTGGAGTGTCAGGAGGAGGGGGGGTCCCTGCTGGGGTAGCAGGGGGCCCAGTAGCACCCTGCACAGCCTGGTGCCTGGGGCTCCCCAATATCTCCTACGGCCCCAGGGTCGGCTCTGGTCTGGGCCACTCCATGCACCCTCCCTGTATCTTTTCATTAAGTCCCTTTTTGGTTTTTATCAGCCAGAGGTGGCTTCTGTTGCTTGTTCAGTGAAACAGTGCATCAGGAAACCAGACTATTTCTAAGATCAGTAAAATACGAACTTTGGTCAGCTCGCCGGGCAGACCGTGCAGCACAAATTCCCGCACAGGGCTGTGCAAATGCCTTACGTGAAGGGTCCTCATCATCTGTCTTCAGAGATACAGAAGCTCGGGGTTCAGGTAAAACCTCATGGAGGGATTGAGGAATCCAAAGCTGGTTGGTTTCAAAGACTAACCGGTCGGACCAGACCCCTGAGCTGTGGTCAGAAGCCTGGCTCAATGTCACGCAGACTCAGCACCCTAAGTGTCCAGTGGGGCTGGTGCTGTTTCCTTTACAAGCTCTCGTTGGGGAATCACTGTAGCCCCTTACACTCAGCAGGGAATCCAGCCCTTTTAGCCCCCACCCTGAGTGTTCCATGACACAAATCTCGGGAGTGTTTAATTTTCATCTTTGTTTAGGAGGATGAAGGTGGGGCAAGAGGAGAGATAAATTCACACTTAGTGACACCAAGTCACAGCCAGTACCTCCTCCTCGGAGAGCTATACGCTCCCACAGTGGTGGCTGAGGGGCTGGGCAGAGCCCCTCCTCTGGTCACAGAGGGACTCACTCCTCTGACTGCAACTGATGGGTTGGACAACCAATCCAGAGAGGACAGAGCATCTTTCCCAGGAATTTGGAACTGACACACAGAAATTAATTTCACTCATCTGGGGATTGGGAGGAGGGTGGGAATCAAATGAAACCAGAGCAGGAGAGAAAGTTACAAGTGAATGAGAGAGAGACAGAGAGACTGAACTTGTGAGAGTAAATAGTGTGAAGGAAGGATAACAATCAGGGCACAGAAGAATTCCAGCTCCTGGCTGTCTAGTGTGTCCCAGCCCATCAACAAACCTGCGGGATGGTTAACATCATTCCAGTTTTGCAGATTAGGAAACAGGCTGAAACAGACAGGGGTTGGCTTTGGGTGCACAGTTAATTTAATTGCCACTGGACCCCTTAATTCCCACTGCCTGAAGGCACCGTGTTCCTCACAGGGACCCTGCAGTGCTGACAGCCTAGCACCCTGATCAAAGGGACCCTGCGGGAGTGGGAACCTCTCTGAGTTTGGAGAGTTCCTTGCACCGAGATTCCATGCATCAGCCGGCTCCCGCTCACCCCAGGTTAACGTCTCCCCAGCTGTGTAGTCTCCCGACCCGCTTCCCTCCCTGCCAGGCACCCCCGTTCTTACCACCGAGTGTACTGCAGGAATTCAGGCACAGGGATGCCCAAAGCAACACAAGCCCACCGGCTGTACAAACAGCAGACTCCCAGGCCCAACTGGGCTCCATGGGGATAGTAGGTGTCCTCACCTTTCATGTACCTAAGGCAATCTGTTTCTTCAGCTGGAGGCTATAGAGAAAAATAAAAGGTCCAAAACATTGTTCAGTGAGGAATTCCTCCAAGGACCTGACTTCAGAATCTACAACCAGTTGTGCTGGCCGCTCTTACCCCCGGACTTTGGGTGAGGTGGATTATTGATCAGCACATTTGCCGGTGGCCCAGCTGCTGGGCTTGGCTGTCCAGAGGGGGCTGGGGGAATGGGTAAGGCCAGGGCACTCAGGAAGAGCACAGAGGACCTGACATCTCGCCTCCGCAGTTGTAAACCCTTCCCCATATCTCAAGGCATCGGACAGAGTGCAGCCACCACAATAATGAGATGTTCCCATCTCTTCACTCACTCCTGTTGGTTCACATACATGCTGAGCATCCACTGGGTCACAGGACATGACACACAGGATGGCCGATGGGACAGGCTTGGTACTTCCCCCTGGATCCTGTTCAATCTGATGGAAGAATGATCACTCATAAACGGTTTCTCAAAAGGATACATAGACAGGAGACAAACTGCAGAGTGAATCAAATTTTAAAATATAAATGAAGATCCCCCAGTCTCCCCGCCTAAGGTTAACAGCATAAAGAAAATTGATCTTGCCTTTAATCACCAAGGAAGTGGTCAACCCCTCTCAGGAGGAAAGGAGAGTTAATCTTTGAGCAGGACACAGAAGTGCTCCATCGAATTGGACCAGGACCTCTGCATTCATTCAGCAAATCTGTATAAGCTCCTACTACTTATGGGAATCTAGTAACTATACCCGTTCCCAAGGCTCTTGGGCTTTATTAGTCAACAAAATAGACACGACTCCCCATCACTGGGGGCTCAGAATTTTAGCAGAGAAAACAGGCAACATGATGGGGGTAGCAAGAGCTTGGGGAAAAATAAGAGTGATATGAGCAAACTCAGGTGATGGTGGTGGGGTGGGAGGCAGGCAGGAGGGAATAAGGCAATCCTGGCAGATCTCACGGAGTAATGAACTTGAAGCAGAATAGATCTGGAGGAAGAAGGAAGAGCCGGAGCCAGAGGCCCCCAGAGTGATGGGGAGAATGTGGGCGGAGAGGCAGAGCAGGCCGGGTCCTGGAAGACTTTGGGACGACTTTGGCTCCTAATGGAATGGTGACCCTTTTAGTGAGTTTTGATGGGATGGGTGATGTCCAATTTATGCTTTTGTTTTGGGTTTTCTTGGGAGGAGGTTAATTTATTTATTTTAGTGAAGGTGCTGTGGTTTGAACCCAGGATCTCATGCATGCTAAGCATGCACTGTATCACTGAGCTACACCCACCCCCTCAATGTATGCTTTTATAGGCTCCCTCTGACTCTGTGTGGATGAGATTGTAGAAAAGCAAAGATGGAAGAAGGAGGCTATTTGGTGTCCAACAAGGGGTTGAAGGTGGCTCCTAGGAGGGTGGGGAACAGGGAGTAGGTGGTTAATGAATTCAGAGTAGCCAGGATTTTCTAACAAGCTGTATTTGCTGTGTGTGTGTGTGTGTGTGTGTGTGTGTAAGTGAAAGAGAGAGAAAGAACATGGTTCCAATATCTGGACCTGGAAAATGGGATGGATGTCCTCTCCATCCACAGGGGATGGGACAAGATGGGGCTGAGCAGGTGGAAAGGGGTAGGAATCAGCTCAGTTCTTCAATGTCATGGTTAAGGAGTCTATTAGATATTGCCACAGAAATGCCTAATAAGTAGAGGAGTTTGGGTTTCTTTTTCTTTCTTATTAACATTAAAAAATATAATTTAAATGTATTGATTTTATTATGTGAATGATTTTGGAATTTTATTTCATGCCAATGTATATGTTATAATAGCCAAATGGAAAATATATCAGAAAAGAGGAGAAATGAGGGCTTTCACATAAACTGACTGTCCATAACGTAGGTAAAATTTCAATAAAACCAGTCTTCATGCAAAAACCTCATCTTGGTGTTACATAAAATTAAATGAAAAAGGACTATGTTGATGTATCATTATTTCATGTTACATAATAGCCCCAAACAAACACACTGTTTAACTATGAGGCTTGTAGAAATACTATTCACTTTATTGACATAAATACAGAAATGCAGAAAGGTTCTAAGGTAGAATAAGCATCTTAGTGGAAATAATAGAGATCTGAGCATTTTACATGATATGTATGGACTGATTCAAAATTTGGAAAAGTAATTTACACAGTAGAACATATGTATGAATGTGAAAGCAAGATGAATGAAAGAAAAAGAATATGAGTATCAGGGAGAGAGTTCCAAATGGAAAGGGCAAATCAGGGAGTTTGGACAAATCGAGAAATTGATGGCATGTCAATTTCCAAGTCTGGTTGCTTCCACCAAAGTTATAGCAGAGAGATTGAGGAGAGACCCAGGACCCAACTCCGGGGCACATTCGCAGTAAATGTTTGGAAAAAAGAGGAGACGTTGGCAAAAGACCAGCCAGAAGATCAAAAGCAGAGCGATAGGCTGGAGGTCAAGTAAAGCAGGAACACGGGGGAGGAGGGATGGAAGAGCTGGGTCAAATGCTGCCAAAGGGCCAAGCATGATGAAGACTAAAAACTGACCACTATATTTAGCAACGTGGGGTCACTGATGGCCTTGACAGAGAAGTTTCCATAGAGCGAGGGATCAGGGGAAAAGCCAGAGTGGGTGCAAAAGGGGATGGCTCAAGAAAATATGTCGACAGTGAGTTTAAACTACTCATTAAAGATTTGCTGCAAAGACATGGGGTGGCAATTGGTGGGGGCGAATTAGGGTCAAGGAGTGCTGTTTGTTTCTTTTAAGAGGATGGACTTTTATATACTGATGGGAGCCAACTAGCAGGAGAACAAAATAGATGAGGTAGTGACAGAGAGGATGGATGTGGGAGATACAGCCCGGAGCAGATTGGATGGATGGGCCCCCTGGCGACTTTTGGATGATATGGCTTTTGATGTCACCTGTAATAAGAGGTGGGGAAGCGAGAGTGAGATCACAGACATCAGAAGGTGAGCGGATGTGCTAGGAGTTGCTGGTGAATGTTCTCTTCTGTTGGCTTCAGTTTGCTTGGTTAAAGTAGAAAAGTAAACTTACCAGCTGAGGAAAGAGGAGGAAGAGTTACTGGAGTCATGAGCCTTCAGGGACAATGGGACAGTGAAAAGAACAGAGGGAGACGGGGGGAGTGTGCTCTCAGAAAGTTACATTTTATCTTTGAGGTCCCCAATTGTTGAATGTGTAATTGTCCTTCCTGCTGTCTACGAAATAAAAATTGAGTATGGTTCAGGGAAAATGCTATTTCATTCTAAGAGGCTGCCTGTTTCTCAGGAATGGTCATCTTAAACTGCAAACATTACAAAAATGTTGAAAAGAAGAACTTGTGTACCCAATGACCCACTATTTTCTATAAAATTGGTTGCTATTTAGTTCCCCTATCAATACCACAGAACCGATACTGCCTAGGATGGAGATACATCGATGCTTAAATGGAAATGAAATCTGTATCTTTTTCCTAAACTCCATGGCTTCCTTAACATCCCATTCCCCTTGGAATTTAGGGGTGTCTGGTATAAGAAATGAGAAACAGTTTGAGAAAATCCTGGCTCAGAATTACACAGCACAACCACAGTTAAGTATACAGCCGTAAAAATGTTTAGAAGAAAAACTCCATAACTACTCTTAAAGAATTTTGCAAACCTGGGCCTGCCCAGATGTTTCCAAACTGGAAAGGTACTCCTATCACTTGACCGGTACGGGAACCAGAGGCTGGTCAGCCTTTTCTGTAAAAGCCAGAGAGTAAATATTTTCAGTTTTGCAGATCATTTTGTTGTAACCATGCAGGTCTGCAATAAGAAAGCGAAGAGCACTGGGAGACAGGAAACAAATGGGCATGCCCACACCCACCCTTCCACTCAGGGCAGATTCTCTGTGGTGGGGAGATTTGCCACAATGATTTGTTTCTTTGTTTCCATTGGTTTCTTTTGTTCCACCTTACTGCTCAAGCTCAGAACTTCAAGTGAGCCTGGTCCTTCATCATCCATGCAGAGAGAAGGCTGAGTGGGGGTGGGGACCCCACCTGACAGAGGAGAGATGGCTTGTCACCATGACATGAGACAATCACACCTTCCGGGATGAAAGGGAACAAAGATAAAGGAGGGGAACAGCAGTGGGACCCCTGGGTCACCTGCCAGGCTTGCTCTCCCTCCACGGCCACCCTGGGGGCCTGGGTGGTGTTGGAACTGAGCTACAGTGATTAGGCTGAAGGGACTCAGGATAAACGACCCTCCGTCTCCACACCGGGTTCCAAACGCAGCCTCTCTAAATCTACCCTCTGAGTTTCTGGAACTCAGCTGGAAGAATACATGATCAGGCCAGACCCAGAGCCCAAGCCAAACACGACAGGGGTCATGTGGGTTTGTAACCCCGTGCTCAGTGGTCGGGGTCTCCTTGCAAATCTGCAGAAATCCCTGTTCTGCCTCATTCCTGGGAGAAACTCCATATCTCCTCCTGCTCTGTTCTTCTCTTGAGGCTATTGTCCTGGAGGGATGCAGAGTCCTTGAACCTGGCCCTCCAAACGTACATAAGCAGCCTGTTCAATAAAACAAAGTATGCACTTCTTCACATTTGCCAGTTTTTTGATTCCAGAAAGGCTGCGGGACTCTTTCCCACTGTCTCCTGTGCCCCCACCACTTGGTGGCCCTCTCCTCATGGAAACACGATTTCCCACAACTGCACCCTGCCTCCCAGCTTGTCAGAGGGGAGTGACCCACAAAGACACACGTGTTTGTGAGGATCCTGTCGCCCAGCAGAAAGCCTACTCCTGGAGCCACGGACAGAGATCTGGCCTCCTGATCAGCTCAGCTCTAGTTGAAAACGTAAACTGGGGACCCCAAACATTGCTGAATGACTTTCTGAGTCACCTGGACTGGAGGGGCCTGATTTTTCTTTCCAGGAATGGATGTAGCGCAGCCTCCATTTTCAGGGCTGACATTCATGATGGATCTATTTCCCCGAACTGCACCCCAGGAAGGAAAGGCCCTTCCATCCCACTGGTTAGTATCCCAGCCCAGGGGAGTTCCTAAGCACCACATCGCTGTCAGGTCCATCATCCCTGTAGAGTGGCCCCTGCCCCTGAATGAGCCCCTTGCCTGGGCCTTCCCTGCCCCGACATGACCACACCCCAGATGGTGCTGGGGAAGGCAGGGAGTGCAGTGAGGGGTGGGGGGAGCAGAGCCCCTTGCTCTGGAGTGAGGGTTCTTGGGGAGAACACAGAGCAAGTCACACACCACCCCCACCCTATACCCCAAACTCTTAGCCCCGCCTACACAGGGGCCGCTCTGAGTCCTCTCACCATGGCTCTCCTGTCAGACTGCACCTAACCCGGCATCTGGCACCCCAGCCCTACCTCCCCTCTTATGACAGATCCCGTCTTCTTGGAAACTGCCTAGCAGCAAGTATTCAAGGCCGGCAGCGGGCCTGGCGGATCTGCACTTCAGGTGCCCTACCTGGCCAGCCGTGCGTGCCTGGGCTCAGTCCTCTATCTTGCCCACTGGTAGCCTGGGTCCACGTCCGGTGCAAGCGGAGGTCACGGAGCCCAGGCTGATCCCCACACAGGGACAGGTGAGGGTGTCCCCGTCTCGCTGCCCCGCTGCCCCACTGCCCCGCCCACTGGTGGCAGCACCGCCCCAGCCTCCGCCCGGCGCCACCTGCAGGTCAGGACTTCCGAGCGGCCCCGCCCGGCTGCCCCATAAGCCTCCCCCACCTCCGTCCTGGCCGCGCCCTGGCTCCCATTGGCTCCGCAAGTTCTGCCCTAGCACATCTAGACTCGGGAAGACACTCGACGCAAGCGCTAGAGGATGGCCCTGCGGCGTTGCCATGGTTACAGGCGCCGCGCTCCGCGCGGGCCGGCCTGAGCTTCTGGGGCGGGCAGCGGGCTCCGGAAGTGTGCAGCTGCCCGGGACCATGGCGGTGCTTGCTGCTGGGGATGGCGGCTTGCTCGGCCAGGCGACTAGTTCTGGCCTGGTCAGTAAGCGGCCGACATCTTGTTTGGGGCGGCGTCTCACAGATGGTAAACGTATATCCGCGCCGTCGGCGGGGCCGGTGGACATGAACCAGGGTGGGATCGGTGTTGGGGTGGTGGCCGGGGAGGGCTGTGGTGCCGGGGAGTGTGTTGGGGCGGGGCGGGACAGGGCTTGGGCACAGACTCAAGCTTTCCTCCCCCTCAGGCCCTGGGGCTGGGGCCGCGAGTCTGGGTAGCCCTTGGTGGCCGCGGCCTCCCAGAACCCACCGGGACGGGCAGGCGGAGGACCCCTCTTAGATGAAGCGGGTCCTTACCCGGGTTTTGAAAAGCCCCAGAGTCAGATGTTGGAATGATGTGGTTTATCAGCCTTGTTTATCTGCAGGGAAATTTCAGTTCCATCCAGATGTTGGTTCCTTCAGTCAACCTCAGGAATAAGACACAAGGGTCAGTGCCGATAAGCAGTTATCTAGGGCTTGACTCAAAATAAACTATGCGGGGTGTAGGGATGGTAGATGGGACCCTCCCTCTTGAAGTTAGCAGTCTTCTGGGATTAGAGGCCCCAGTTGAGGATTACATCCTCATCTGCAGTAATGGAGCTTGTGAGAAACACACAGAGAAGGGAGGGGTGTTTTGGCGGTAACTCATTACAGAATCCAGGACCCTTGCCTGGCTCTTGTGTAGAAGAGTCTCGCCTTGGATAGGGCAACAGTTATCAAAGTGTATCCAAGGCCCCTGAGGTGCAAGACCATTTTCATAGAAACGCCGGGATGTCACCTGCCTTTTGCACACTCTTGCTCTCCCGAGTTCCTGCGGGGTTTTCCAGGGAAAACCTGGCCTGCGATATCACAAAACAGGGAATGCAGAGGCAGATAGGAGAATTCAGCTCTCACCAGTCCAAAAGAGATTTGCAGAAATTAAAATCACTGCTATTCTTCTCACTAATGATTTTTCTTTTGAAAAATAGAAATATATTTTGTTTAAGAGTATTAATGGTAACATACAGTAGATTGTTAATATTTTTAAGTGAATTCATACACTTTCTCTAACTTCTTATTTAACTTCTAACACAGGAAATAGTGATAGATTAAACTCACATAAATAGCAGCCTTTTGGAGTTCTCAGTAATTGTTAAGAGTGTATAGGGTTCTGTAGAACAAGAAGTTTGAGAGCCCCTGGAGAACGGGTGCTCAGGTGCTAGTCAGGTGCTTGGTGTTAGACGGATGCCAAGATGTCTTCCACAACTGCTCCCGGACTTGAAGTAATTGGCCACATGGAGATGGGTGGGCAGTGCCTCCACTTTACAAACCAGAAGCTGCTGAATGTGTCTGGATTGTAGGCCATGGGCTGTGCAGGGATTCCCGTTGTATCTGTTCTATCTAAGCCGGGATTCCTGTGCAGAGGCCTGGCCCTGATGACCCGCTCTCCTTTGCTCCCTGCCAGGTACCTTCTGTGTGACGTCAACCCTCCAGAGGGATTCAGCCTCCGTAGGAACGTCTGCATCCACATTGCTTTCCTCCTGAAGACCCTGATGAAGATGGAGGAGCCGGTACTTGTGCTATTCCCTTGGGGCCACCTCTACCACTGGCAGAGCCCCGATCCCTGGTCCGACTCCTTTGACCTCCCAAGTCTCAACAGAAACATCCCTGACATTGAGTACGAGCAGTTCATTGCAGGTGAGGTGGTAATTTAACTGGGGCCAGGGGGTCGTTGTTCTGGTTCCGATCTGAACAACGGGCCATCTTACTTTGGGTTTGTCGGTCTGCTTAGGGGCCCTGCTCATGTTTCCCACACTGCAGGTGAATTTGGTTTTTCCATAGTTTTTTCGGGAAATCAATTTGAAGTGTATGAGCTCTATGTCCGCTCACCTCTGAAAAACCTGGCCTCCTGGTGAGATGGAGCGGTGACAAGGAGGCCACTGCCACAGAGGCCTTGTCCCAGAAGGACTCACTCCCTGTGCTGTTTTGTTAGTTTCAGGTATACAGCATAGTGATTAAGTTGTAAATATACATAGTCTATTCTTTTTCAGGTTCTTTTCCATTATAGGTTGCAAGATACTGAATACTGTTCCCTGTGTTCTACAGTGAATCCTTGTCGTTTGTCTGTTTTACATATAGTAATTTGTATCTGTTAATCCCAAACTCCTAAGTTTGTTTTACAAGTCTGTGAGTCTGTTTTTGTTTTATAAATAAGTTCATTTGTATCATTTTTTTTAAAATTCCACATATAAATGATATCATATGATATTTGACTTTGTCTGACTTATTTCAGTTAGTGAGATAATCTCCAGTTCCATCCAAGTTGCTGTAAATGGCTTTATTTCCTTCTTTGTTATGACTGAGTAATATTCTGTTATATCTAAATACCACATCTTTATCCAGTCATCTGTCAGTGGACGTTTAGTTTGCTTCTATGTCTTGGCCATTGTAAAGAGTGCTCCTGTGAACATTGGGGTGAAGGTATCTTTTGGAATGAAGGTTCCCTCTGGATATATGCCCAGGAGCAGGATTGCTGGACTAGGTGATAAGTCTTTTTTTTTTTTTTTTTTTGTCTTTTGAGGAATCTCCATACTGTTTTCCACAGTGTCTGCACCAAACTACATTCCCACCAACAATGTAGGAGGGTTTCCTTTTCTCCACAGCCTCTCCGGCATTTATGGTTTGTGGACTTTTAAATGATGGCCATTCTGACTGGTGTGAGATGATAACATTGTAGTTTTGAGCTGCAATTCTCTGATAACTGAGCGATACTGAGCATTTTTTTATATGCCTATTGGCCATTTGTGTGTCTTCATTGGAGAATTGCTTGTTTAGCTGTTCTGCCCATTTTTGGATTTGGTTGTTTATTTTTTTCTTATTAAGTTGTATGAACAATTTATATAGTCTAGAAATTAAGCCAATGTCAGTCTCATATTTTGCAAATATTTTCTCCCATTCCATAAGTTGTCTTTTTGTTTTACTTATGGTTTCTATTGCTGTGCAAAAGTTTATAAGTTTAATTAGGTCTCATTTATTTATTTTGGCTTTTATTTCTGTTGCTTGGGTTGCTTAGATTGCCCTAGGAAACCATTGCTGAGATGTATGTCAAATAATGTTTTGCCTATATTTTCTTGAGAGAAGTTTGTAGTGTCTTGTCTAATATTTAAGTCTTTAAGCCATTTTGAGTTTGTTTCTTTTTGGTTTTTTTGTGACTGTATTGTATGCTTTTGATTTGTGGTTACCTTATTCTTCAAATATATCAACCCATTACTATATCTATTTTCTTTAGACTGATAATCGCTTAGGCTCCAACACATCCTAAGAATAATGAAGAAAAAAAAGAAAGAAAAAAATCTATATTTTCTTGTTCCCCTCTCCCATTCCCACCTTTTTTTATTTTGATGTCCTTTTTCATTTTTACATCTTTATGTTTATTCTCTTGTAACTCGTTATTGCATTTCCAACTATGGTTTTCCTGTTTCTACAGCACCCTGCTTCCTTTCTGTTTAGAATAGAACATTGTAATGTCTCTGTTAGGTTCAATATTGCTGAGTTATCTCCCCTCCCCCCTCCCCTTCCCACCCCAGGCCTCTGAATACTCGGTCAAGGAAAGCTAAGTCCATTCTAGCCTTCATCGGTTCTGGGAAAGCAATCTTCAGAGTGGGAAAAAACATTGAAAAATAATATTCTGTGAGTTGCTTTCTACCCTAGTCCAGAGATGAGAAACATCTGAAGGTGGAGGAAAAAAGTTGGAGGTGGGGAACAAAGTCTTTTCTCCTTTTGCTACTGAAGAAATGATTGCTTTTGTAATTAGTGATGGTGCCCTTTAAATTGGTGAGATCGAGATTCCAGAGCTTCAGCGCCTGTGAATAACCAGCCGGGAGAAAGCTCTCTAGGGCCCCTGCAGTGGGAAAGGCAGCCCCTCTGAGCACCTGTTGTTCTGTATTCTTCCTGCCTCCACACGGGTTTGCTAGGCACTGTGCAGGACAATGCAGTTACCCAAGGTGGAGGACTGGGAGACCCCTGCTGTGTGGCGAGCCACAGGAGCCCACACTTGTAGGACAAAATGTAGAGTAGTGGGGCGGTCATATGAACAGAGGATGGTTGAGACCCAGGATAGTGTCCTGGATTCCAGCAGGCGAGGCTGGCGGGGCAGATGGGGCCCTGGGGCATGGGCAGTCCTTGAGGGATATGAAACAAAGATAGGAACAAAGAGACTGGATTCTTGTGGGGGTACGGCGCCCCCGGAGGCTGCGGGGCAGCTCAGCGAGCCCAGGGGGAGCGGGCACTTCCCCAAACCTGGGTTGACAGGTCACAACCAACTCACTGGGGACCGAGAGGCACTGAGACATTTTAACCTTTTGTCCCTCTTCCTGGAAAAGAAACTGCTGCCTGTTAAATAGCCTGTGTCATTAGTGAGAATTAAAGACATGAAGCAAGAGTGCCTCAAAAGTCATCCATTGTGTAGTTGTTAATAAGTGTCAAATGCAAACTTGAATAGATGAAATGAAGCATTCATCAGAGGATTTTAAAATCCTTTAAAATAAAAATTCTTGCTGCCTTTGTTCTTCATTTCAGGGTTCAATTGGTGATAATAATAGTAACCAAAGCAATAGCAAACCCTTACAGAACTCTGTCCTGCTGTTCCATGAACGCTGTGTTCATGACAACCCAATGAGTTCGCACCACTATGAGTTCCACTTTAAAGGTAAGGACATTAATTAATCACACGGCTAATAAATGGCAGAGCTGGGAATTGAACCCAAGATGTCTGGCCCCAGAGCCCCCTCTCAGCCCCTTCACTGCAGCACATCACTTGGCATGCCCGACACAGGCCAGCATTTAAGAGCAGCGTGACCTTGGCCAAGGCTGCTTCACCGCTTGGTCTCGGATTCCTCATCTGTAGAATGGGGGTGTGGGCAGTGAACTCTGTGGGCTCAGTGATCACTTCCTCTGGCTCTGCTATTCTACTGCTTTGAGTTAGTTTGGTAAGTATCCGAGCCCCTACATGGCCCAAACATGGGCTGGCGCTTTGCTAGGCTCTGGGTTACGGAGAAAAGTAAGATCAGCCTGCTTCTCCGAGGAGCCTGTGTCCCTCCACGGGAAGCAGCTTCAAGGCCCAGGCTCCCTCGCTGGCAGTCGGGGGCTGGGCAGGAAAGTCTGATAAGAAAAGATGGAGGCAGGGCCCCTCCGGGAACAGTGGTGGCCACACAGACCTCAGGAGCTGGAGCGTCTGTCCAGGCTGCTGAGAGGGGATCCTCATGAGGCCAGTAGTCCCCCCAACCTAAGCCCTCAGGACAAAGATCCAGCCATCCCTTCAGTGTCACCATAGAGCCAGTCCATCCTCATCACTGTGCCCCTGTGCTCCTTTGTCCTGGGGCCTCTCTTCCCCCTACACCCAGAAGACTCTTCTCCCTCTCTTCTCTGAGTGTCCCCTCACTTCACCCGTGGTCCCTGCTTCCTGGGTAACCATCTCTGGAGTTGACACTTTGCCCCCTCACAACCCCAGTTTGACCAGGAGCCTGGGTTTGCCTCCTTGTGCTCACTTTCCACCTTCAGATGATTGATCCTCCCCTCGTGGGAGCACCTGGAAAACACGGATCCTTTCCTATCAGTGCCTGCCACCCTGGCCTCCCTGCTCATCTGCCTAATTCAGGAGCACCTGGACCACCAGCTCTGTATTGCCTCGCCTCCTACCATCAAGACGTCAAAGTTCATTCTCCCTCCTCCACCCAGTGTGGTCATTTTAGGGTCTTCTTCTCCGTCAGCCTGAGCCAGCCACCCCCCATTCACCCTACCCCCGGGCTCATACCCGGTTGTGTCTCCACCCCAGGTCTAGCCTCTCTCCTTTAAGTGCCCACTTCTAGCCGTCAAGCTGCTTCTCCACCAGCCTCCCTGGCACTCCTTCACCCTCACTGGGGCATCATGCACTGACTCTGCTTTCCTGCCTGTCCTCGTTCCTCTTACTTCCACTTCCCCACCTTCCAGCTCTGCATCCACAGTCAGCGCTCTCTTTATGAGAGACAAAACCCCCTTGAGCCTTGACTTTTTCAGTTCCTCACCAGGCCGACTTCTATCTCGGTTCACCCAGCTCTACTTGTTCTGAGCCTGCAGGCAGCAGGCTCTCCCAGCACAGGTTTCTAAGACTACAAATCAATTCCCACCATGTTGCCGCTGCCAGGCAATCCTCCAGGATTTCTCTAGTGAGCACATTTCCCCACTTATCACTCAGTGGTGTTAACGTTCTCTGCTCTCTGCACACCTTGAAGCTTCCCTCTGTCTCTTCCCTGACTCCCAGCAGATGGCCTTGCCTCCTGCTTCAGAGAGAATGACATGTTACTGGAAAGGATCTCGCTCACCTGCAGCAAACCTGCTCACCTCAAATTTTAACTGTCTCTCTCCCACCTGGACTCTGGCTGTAGTTGTTCTTAATTTAGTGAGTTTAGTTGTCATATATATACACAGTTAAAAGCATAGCACACTATAGGCCACCTTCTAGGGCTTACTTTTTCAATTTACCATAGAGTGTAAGATTCATCCATTTCATTGCATGTACCTGCAGTTCATTTGTTTTAACTGATCTTAAATATTGTGTGTGTGAAAATAACACAAGAGAAGGGTAAGCCAGGAGTCAGGATGATGGTTATTTCCTATGAGAAGAGGCCAAGAACAGGATAGGGAAAGAGGACACAGTATGTCTCTGTCAATATTCCTGTTATGATGCTGGGTGATATGTTCATAACTGTGTCTTTTAATATTAATTTTAATACATAAATACCTCTGACAGGCACCTATGATGAGAATGTGTCATGAACCAAGACATACAATGGGTAAAATTACATCATAATTGTTATGTAATCTTGTTATATTATATATTAATCATAATCTTACATTATTTGTTATGGGTTATATATTACATAGATGCATGAATTATATGTTATGTATATAAACACCTACATATATATTATATACTATCTGCTAATAAATAAACAGAACATAATATGCTAGTATATCTTCTATTATGTATTATTTAATAAATAATATCATTCTATATCTTGTTATATGACATGGCACATAATCTTTAATAAAATAAGAAATCTATCAATATATATTGGTAATTAATAAAATTTAAATTAAAAGCCCTCAGCTTTTAACACCGACACCGCACCAGCTGTCACTGTCTTTTCTCTTCCCTTTCATGGTCGAGGTACTCAAAGTGCTATCCGTTCCCCCTTTCATCTCCTTATCCTGAACCTTCATCCTCCTCCCTTCCCATGCTGGCTTCTGCCGCGTGGTCCCTCTAGTCACCAGCGGCCTCTGGGGCACTGATTTGCGGGCACTGTCTCAGGCCCCAGCTCACCTGCCTGTCCGCCACCTCTGCCACCGCTGGTGGGGGTGGGGTTGGGGGCAGAGTGCACCTCTTGTCCTGGAAGAGAACACAGCACAGACTCAGTGACCAGCATCAGGTGTGGCCAGGACCTGCAGGACTGGGTGGAGAGCCAGACTGTCTGCATCCAGACCGGGGGCACTTGGAGTGTGAAGAAGCCCCGTCCTCACTGCCCCTGAAGTGAGGAAAACACCCTCAGGTGAGTTAAAGTGCTTATGACCTAGGTCTGTTGGCTGGAAAGGAGAAACGGGCCCCTAAGGGGAGGGTAGTTGATGTTCCAGGCCCCATCAAAGCCCTAAGGGCTGGCGGGGAACCAGGCTGGACGCTCCACTGGACCCAGTGCCCCCTCGGGGGTGGGGCTTTCGGGAACAAGCAGAAAGCCCTCGGTCTCTGGGTGGAACCGGGCAGTGTGGGCGCATCCCTGCAGTGAGTCAAGTGAAGTCAGGGCCTGTGGGATCCGTTTGTATGGCCACATCGAGCCTCAGTAGAAGCCACAGCAGGAATGGATTCCTGTCTCTCCAGCTGTCATCCTCGTGTCTGAGTGCCAGGCTTCAGACCCGATCCCCTGGGGCGCTAGGACAGTTACAGAGAGAGGCGGTACGGGGAGGCCTCAAGAGGGCGGTACTGGCCTTCCTGCCGACAAGATTACACAAAGATCAAACAATCCATCGATGGGAAGAAAAGAAGAACCATGGTCACATCTGGACACGAAGCTTAGACGTGGTGCATGGCTGTCATTTATCGACAATCCAGCGAGGTTCTGGCCAGAGTTAGAGGCCAGGGCAGCAAGCCGGGAGTGACACTGAGGAGCATCATTGTGCAGAGGCTGGACTGGTGGTCTGCAGGCTCCTCCCAGGAGAAGCCTCAGTGTTTGGGAGGTGGCTAACATGTCTCCTTCGTGTCACCAGCAAGTGATGCCACCTGCAGAAAATCAGCTGTGATCCTGAGATGGGTCAGCCCTGGGTGATGTGATAAAGCCTCCTACAAGAGGGGGCGCCAGATGGACAGTGAACCAACCAACAGGCTGATGAGATTCCCACCTGTGTTTATCGTGCTTTCGTAGCCAAGAATGAGGAGAGAGTTGAATGGCTCACCATGAATATTTTAACAACTTGAGAGGGTTCCATGTCTCACTGCATTTAAGTGTCACCTGGAGGAATTCAGGCAGTGTTTAGACCCAGTGGAGAAAAACGGCCTCTCGGTTCCTCGTCAACCTGGCAAGCCCACCAGCCCTCTATGGCCAGACATTGGCAAGTGCATTCCCTTGTTAGAACAAAACCCTTCCCACGCACGCCTGTGGTAAGCTTTTGTTTTTTTTAATTAATGGGAATGATGATACATTACAGCCTCCTCAGAACTTTCCTTAGGGCTTCTCGCCTTAGACCCCTTCAAGGGGACACGCTGCCCTCGGTCCTGCACTGTAGACTGTCCCCCTGGCCCTGATACTTCCTCTGGCCACCCCCTCCATCGGGTGGCGTCAGCAGGACCAAGGGGACATGGTCATTGGCTCCACCCCGTGCTCTAGAAAACCAGGACCCCGAATGCCCTGCCTCAGCAGCCCCTGACCCATTTCTAGTGCCTGCACCGGCTCTCCCCGGATTTCAGATACCCAGGACTCACAGAGAGACTAAAGGGCAGCTGTTTGCATGGAGGTTATAGGCAGAGCCCGGACGTGAAATCTGAGTGTCCCCCTGTGCACATCCAAAGCCCCTTATGGCAAGGGATGGACCCAGCATTGGGAAGAAAAGGGTCAGGCTAGTGATCAGAGTCTGGGAATCAGCTCTCCCCTCACGCTCACTTTCTTTGCAGGACTCCCCTGTGTCTGGGAATTCTAATTTTGAACCTGGCCTTCCTGCTTATAATAAATATATATTTGTAAAGGCAGGACTTTAGAACCTACTGCACTTAAAATGTTTAGATATATAGGATGTGAGCTCCCAGGTATGCTCTGGAACTGCACTTCCAAAGGTCCAGAGCATTTATGTTGGCTCTACTGAGACTGTAAGTGGCAAAGACCGTCTCCAGCGACGAAGGGCTCCTGCTTCACGCTCCGAAGTCAGGATCTTCTGAGCGGATAAAACAATGGACACTGAGACCCTCAATTGCAAATTGATTTAGAATAATGCCAAAGGAGGTTATGACATGTGTGTGCGCACGAACGCACCTGGGGAATTTTGTGGTACATGACTGTGAGTGTGTATGTGGCTGTGCACAGGCGCCCCTGGGGATATATGTGGTTGTGTGCATGCTATGTGTGTGTGTGGTACATGAGTCCATGTACGTGTGTGTGTAGGGATGTATGTGGATCAGAGTCAGTGTGTCTGCACGTGTATTTGTGTGTACGTTCATGCATTAGTTTTAACAGTAGAAGCTGTCCTTTAGAATTCTGAAGTAGTAAAATTTGTATGATGTCTTTCGCTGTATAATTCAAAATTTAAAAAATCTTCAGTCATCAGAAATTTATTCCGCCCCGATTCTGATTTTTTTTTTTTACCATATTGATATGTCTTCATTTTACTGTTGAGGAAACTTAGCTTAGAGATGTTAACTGACTCAACCAAGGGCATGGAACTCGCGCGCCAAGGGCCAGGACGCAGCCCAAGCCACGCTGCTCCAGAGGCCTGGAGCCCTGCTCACGATCACGCGTGGCCTCATGGCGGGGGAACAGATTTTGATGGGCTGTGGCCAGCGTGCAGACTGCCCAATCCGGGGACTCGGGAAGCCGGGCAGAGTACCAGACAGCAGACAAGAGTGAAGCCCTGCTCAGAAATCAGATAGGTTCCTAGGTCTTGGATGAGTAAGGAGGCTTACTGCTCATCCTTGATCCCTTTGCTGGTGGCCAAAAGGGACCAAGACCCAAGAGAGCACTTCTGGGAGCTGTCTGCCAAAATCTGGAAAAGGACTGCTCAGGACTGGCTCTGCAGTAGGAGCAGAGGAAGGAAATGACGCCTCTTGGTGGACATTATTGATGATGGCAGTAGGAGGCCTAGCAGCCTTGTTATGGGGGTGGCAGGACAGGGTCCTAGTGGATGATCGTTTCACCTCTCTTAAAAATCATTGCTTCATATATTGTATCCATTTTGTGGTTTAATTTAGGATGGTAAATACTCCATATTAGCTGGATTGATAATTTTTTTTATTGTTAATTTTCTCTTCAATGATTTGGAAGCTATATTGCCTTTCAATGAAAATTCTCTCTAAATTTTTATAAATCATTTCTAAGTTCATAACTTTCTATGTAATTGGACCAGTATTCCTATAACACTATCAAAAATGAAATAATCTATTAGATCCTGTTCCACAATAATGATAAATTTAGCATATTTTACCTCTCTGCTGTTCCAGATTGTGTGTGTGTGTGCGTTTGTGTGTGTGTGTGTGTGTGTGTAAGTGTCCTCCAGTTACTACTTTTTGACAGTTGCTTTCAGTTTGTTATATTAACAATGAAAATATAGGTATAAACTTCTTGGATTTCATTGCTCACTATCACTATTTAATACCATGTCTTTCCCACTTTTGAGTTATTTACTTATCGGGATTTTCAAATCAACTGGACACATGATTGGCTAAGTTTTTCCGAGCGGTGGACTTGGAAAACATTCATGTCTATATGCAGCTTTATGTTCTCCTCCTCAACAACTCTCAGCGTGTTGTTGATGGCCCAAGCCTTGTTTTAAATTATGGCATTGTTTATCATCACCAAAAAACAAAAACAGTTTTCTTGATTTAAAGTGCTGTCTTTTTATGACTGGTTAGTCTTGTCTGCTGGATAGAGATTTCCTTAACCTTCCTCCTTCTTTTCGCCATAACTCAGATTCATTGAGATGCATGTTTTTACCATTTCTCAGATGGGCTTCCACTGTGACTTCTGCTTTAAACCATCACCCCACTCTTTTTCTCCATGCTTATTCCTGAAAAAGTGAGCTCTCTATTGGATTAAAGATGGTTCCCATCCGAGATGTGTGGCTCCCTGTCCAAAGGTCCAAATGAAGAGAAAAGGAAAGATTCCTGTTTCTGGTGGTTACATTTTGTCAGCTTAGAGATCTAGTTATCCGTGTGGCTGCGGTGGAATCTGCAATATCTTGGCACAGAGTTTCCTTTTTCTGGCTTACTAGGGGAGCCGCATTAGCTGGGGTCACGGCGCTGTGGCCGTTGTCAGGATCCCGGGGCTGAGGCAGCCCCTCTCCCTCCTTGTTATTTTGATCTTGCAAACTGGGTCCCAGCTATGTGAACCCTGCACCTGGCGGCCAGGATCGCCCCCCATGCACCGTGTCCCCAGTTCCTCGTCGTCCCTCACTGCTATCAGCTAGTTCCAGTAAGAGTACGAGATGGCTTCCGCTGCGGTCCTTCCTCCTTCCTCTCCAGGCAGGCCCTCCTTTCCCACTAGTTGGCCCTAAGCCTTCTCTCCTGCGCTACATACGCTGACGGAATTCCTCAGGGTTTCCATCAGGTAGATGGCGCTCTTCTATGTTTGGACCCCTTCAGTGCTTGCAGTGGAAATTTAGGAGGTGGGAAGGAGGAGCTTGGGGGTTCTCCGTATCTAGGGGCTCCCTATCCAGCAGATTCAACTAACTGTGGATTGAAAATACTCGGGAAAAAACACAAAGTTTCAAAAAGCAACACTTGAATTTGCCATACACTGGCAACTACTTACATAGCATTCATGTTGTATTAGATACCAGAAGTAACCTAGAGATAATTTAAAGTACACAGGAGGACACAGCAAAAGAGAAAGTGACAACAAATATACGTGTATATTCATGTATAACTGAAAACTTCTGCTGTATGCTGGAATTTGATACAATGTTTTAAAATGACTATATCTCAATAAAAAAAGTTTGTATATATATTGAAAAAGTACACGGGAGGGTGCACATAATTTCCATGCAAGTCCTATGCCATTTTATACAAGAGGCGTCAGCATCCATGGATGTTGACGTCGGGGGAGTCCTGGAAAAAATGCCCCATGATTACCAAGGGATGACTGGAAGTCCAGGCTCCTTATCCCAGCCTGTCATGTCCCCACGTGGTCTGAATCCTACCTGTACCACACTTCCCTTGTCACTCTCCTCCAGACCTGGCAGACTGCCCTCTTATTCTTGAACAGGCCACACTCACTGCGCTTCATGTCTGGCCCCTAGAAATACCAGTTACTTTCTGAGAATGGTCTGCTTTCACAAAATGGGCTGCATTTTCACTAGAGAAGACAGTGTGGAATTTCCTTTAAAAGCTGAAAATAGACTTAACTCATGATCCAGCCTTCCCACTCCCGGGTATATGTCAGAAGAAAACTCTAATTCAAAAAGTCACATGCACCTCACTGCTTAATGCAGCACTATTTATAATAGCCAGGACATGGCAACAACCCAAATGTCCATCGACAGCTGACTGGATAAATATATAGTAGTATATTTATACAAAGGTATACTGCTCAGCCATTAAAAAGAACAAAATAATGCCATTTGCAGCAACATGGATGGACGTAGAGATAGTCATTCTAAGTGAAGTAAGCCAGAAAAAGAGAAAAATGCCATATGATTTCAATTATATGTGGAATCAAAAAAGACACAAATGAACTTAACTACAAAAGAGAAACAGACCCACAGACATAGAGAAACAAACTTACGGTTACCAGGGAGAGAAGGGGATGGGAAGGGATAAATATGGGAATTGGAAAAGTGTCCCTCTTGGGGAGTTACGGAAATGTTAGCTATCTTGATTGTGGTGATGGTTTTCTGGGTGTAGACATCTATCAAATTCATCAAATAGTACATGTGAAATATGTGTAATTTACTATACAGGAATCATACCACAATAAAGGTGCCTGTAAAAAAATAAATAAATAAATAAAAGATTGGCGGCATTGTGTCCTACGTTTTTATGTGTCTTTAGTGAGTGGGTCTTCAA
Source organism: Camelus dromedarius (assembly GCF_036321535.1). Classification (NCBI taxonomy): domain Eukaryota; kingdom Metazoa; phylum Chordata; class Mammalia; order Artiodactyla; family Camelidae; genus Camelus; species Camelus dromedarius. The sequence goes on along the minus strand of NC_087458.1, from coordinate 32,551,958 downwards.
GTTTCCGGTCTGCCATATTTTCTGAACCAGAAGTGCCCTCCTTCCCTTTTCTTTGATAAAATGTCAGTGGGTGGCATTTATTCCCGTGGCTTCAACTGCTCTCTGTCCACTGATTAACTGTCAAATCTTTTCCAGCAAGGACATCTCAGTTCAGTCCCAGAAATATACTTATAATTGACAAGTAGACATTCCTAATTGATTAGCCCATAAAAATCTCAAGCTCTGTGTGTTTGAATTTACACTCGCTCAGTAGTATGTTTACTTCTTCAAACAATGGCATCACTATCCCATCTGTTTTCCGTGCCATACATCTGGGAGTTTTCCTTTACTTTTCCACTCCCTCACCCCCGTCAGTACTACAATTCTATTCCTTAATATCCCCCAACTAAGTCCACGCCCCTCACTCCCCAGTGCATTAATTCCCACCCCTTGCTAGTTTCCCCAGTGCTGTTCTTTAGAGTGAACAATCCACTTTGCTCACTTTTAATGGCTAATCTGTGTCACTCTCCTCCTTAAAACCCCAAAGAATTCCCCGCTGCATAAGTGAGGAAGTCCAAGCTCCCTGATTTAACGTCACACCTTCTCATAACCTAGTTGCTGCTTTTTTTCAGCCTCAGCTTCCGTTAGTTCCTCACAGCCTCTAGCCTCACTGACCTTCCTTCCCTAATTGCAAAGTGCTGTTAGACACGACCAGACCTCTGCACGAGACACGCAAGCTGCTGAGAATCCCGTCCCCACCACGCACTCTCCTGGTCTACAGATTTGCTGGAATCCTTCAGATGTCAGTGCAGAAAGCATTTCCTCTCTGACACCTTCCCTACCTTCTAGAACCCTGCCCCAGGCAGTGCAAAAGCCCCTCTGAACATACAGTAAACATGATGCCAAGTGAATCTTAACACATTGTTTTGAAAACCTATTTAAATTTGTCTCTTCCATGACACACTGTGATCTCCTTGAGGGATGGGGGCTGTGTGGTATTTGTCTAGACAGCTAATGTCTGGCACAGACCCCGGGCCATCGGAAACAGTCTGCTGACTCATCAAGAAGAATTGTTGCCTTTGCGACGTAAGACAGACTACATGATCTCTGATCTTACACCATTCGGCAAGGGTCAAAATAATTTCACATAGAGCTACACAGGAAAAATATGTGTATTCTTTTTCTCTCTGTGAGCCCAAGATCATAGGCAGCCTGGAACGGAGGTGTCACTCTAAGTTGTCTGTCCCCTAGGCTGTCACGTCCAACTTCAACATATTTTTTAGAAGTTGTAGGGATACGTGTACATCACCCCGTCATAGAGTAAACGGCGCTTCATCCTGACCCAGTTTAATGTCCATATGAAAATCAGAAATCTTCCAAACTGAAGCCTGAGGAAATATTTCCCGTCTCTCCTTCCAGTCTGTCTGCCATCTTCATCCCACATCCCCACTGCTCACATGCGTCAGACCACCTTCCATCTATAAACATTTTCAGTGGGACAATTGGATGAGAACTAATTACAGCAGTAATGAAAATGGTCCCATGAACGTAGGCTCTGCACAACAAGGATGCTTTGACCGGAGGCCTCAGCTGTGGCCTGCAGGGTCTGTTCACGTTTTCTGCCTGGCTTCCCTGCAGAAGTTGTACAGAAAATCAAGCCTGCAGTCAAAGTCATAGAATGCCCAAGAAATCCAGAAAAATAGAGTGAGAGTCATCTCCTTGGGAATATTTTTGAAAACCATCCACTAATAGGAAGAAGAGCATTAAGAGGGTCATTTCAGATCAGATGATGTCCAACTGCAGGTGGGTCAGTTTTGTCATTGTTGCTCGCTAGTTGTCTTTCTGCTGCTTCTAACACGTCTCTGTTTAGAGAAGTGGCCTGAGTCTACCCTCAGAGCAGAAAGGTAAGCTGGGCCTGGCGACAGCCTAGCTTCTGTGCTGTGTAGTACCCCACTGAGAATGAAGGGATGGCCCAGGGCTTCCTCTGACTCTCTCCCTCAGTTATAAACTCTCTGAAGGGAAAATGGAGTAAAAAATTCTTAATTCAGTATGGTATTGTCAAAGTATAAAAATAATTGTATTTGGAGGGGAGGGTATAGTTCAAGGGGTAGAGTACGTGCTGGGTTCAATTCCCAGTACCTCAATGTAAAAAAATAATAAGGAAAATTCTGTTTTAACAAAAGAAAAAGAACAAAGAAGAAAAGAGATCTCAAACAATCCAACTTTAAAAGAAAAAACATTTTTTACATAGTAATCAGCTCAGTCTTTTGCTAGATTAGGAGTTTGGGATTAACAGATACACACTACAATGAATAAAATAAATAACCAACTCCCACGTCCTTAATAACCTAGTTCAACCTGAATTCTTTCTCTTTTTTCCCCTAAGCAACCCGTGGAAACCTCTGAAATTCTCACCTTATAAAGAATTCATTTAAAGGTGGCATGAAATTTACTGGTTAAAACAGTTATTTGTGGTTCCATGAATATAAGTCTAGTAAGAAAGATAGACAATAAGCCAGTAAGCAAATAAATATATTATGAACTGCCAGGTGCTTATAATTGCCACAAAGAAACATAAAACTTATTAGGAGAGAAAATGATTGAATAAGAAATATGTGTGTGCTATTTTAAATAATGTGGTCAGATAAGTCCTTTCTGTGGGTAAAATAATTTGAACAAAGTCCTGAATGAAGCAAAAGAATAAGCCACGTATGTAACAGACAAGAAAAGCCTCCCAGGCCGGGAGAAGTGTAGGTATGAGACTTGGAGTTACAAACAGAGCTGTCACATTGGGGACCATCTGGGCGGTGAAGATGGGCTGGAGCAGAACGGTGAGACCTGAGGCTGCAGAGACGGGTGAGGGACCGGATCACACAGGGCCTTGGTAGGGACTCCGGATATCCTTCTGAATACAACAGAAAATCACAAGAGTATTTTGCAAAGCAGAACAACTTGATCTGATTCATACTTTAATAAGACCGCTGTGGGTAACATATGGGGAATAAGCAATGGAAGCAGGGCAAGGTAAGCTGATGGGAATGCACTGGGAAGAGTGCTGCTGACCTGGAGAGAGACACCGAGTTTGGGCTGGGATGATGGTGGGAGAAGGGCTGAAATGGGGACACGATTTGACAGTAACGGTCACAGGCCTTAATGCTCGAGTTGGACACAGACACAGAGTGGTTCAGGGTGATGGGTATGTGATATTTGGGGCTGAGCCACAGTTTTTGTACAGAGACCTGACAGGAGAATAAAGTGGGGACGTTGACGTTGGTAAGAAGGGTTGGTGGGTGTTTAATTCCCCCTAGAGCCGCGTCTCTGTTTCTCTGTAGATGAAGTCAGCAGAGCAGGGATGGGTGTTCCTACTTCTGCAGAGAATTGCGTGTCTCCCTCATCGACAAATTCGAGAGGCCGATCTGCCCATCCAATTGCAACATCTTGAATCTGCTTCTTTCTATCCAGGAGGAGATTTCCAACTAAGATGCCTATCAAAAATTCCCGTGTCCACAGTTAGAGCTGTGTGCCTTTGGAATGATCTCAGAGATGCCTACACAGAGGCTCGGTGTGCTCTCTCTCACTCAGAGCACACAGTTCCCTTCAGTCCACGGGGTCTCAGCAGAGAAGATTTCACAAGTAGCCCCTCTCAGGCCCTGGGGACCAACCTCCCGCTTGGCCGAGTTCTGAAAATGAGCACGAGTTCCGGGCAAAGGGCCTTCTCCAGGGCGCCATCTGGCAGATTACATGAGGACAGTGTACAGAAGAGTGGGAGGGTTGATGGTATAAATGGATTTTAATTTTTGCTCTGAATCTGATTCTGTCCTTCCATTTTATTAAGGAAGTGTTCTTAGGCCAGACATGATTCTCCATTTTTCCTTTCTATTTGATCATCCAAGAGGTTTAGATAGGGTATTTGTTTTAGGGTAAGAATCTTTAAAAAAAAAAAAAAAAACCTTGCAAATAGCGTCTTGTTAGGCATTTGGACAAGACAACCAGTAAATTCTCCCAGCAGTATTGAACCCCATTGTTCCTCCAGGGGGTCTCCAAAGGTATACATGTTCCAAATCTGGCCCAAAAGCAATGAGCTTTTCTTTTTTTTTTAATCACTTCACCATGGACAAAAGATATCACTAAAGAAGGTTAGAAAAGAGCAGGTCCCCAGCATTCAGGGTCCCTCCCAAAGAGCCCACAGAAGTAAAGAGGAGATGAACGAGAGAAACGGTTTATTTATAGACACGTAGGAGCCAACCAGAAAAGTAACTACCATGTTAAATGGTGAAATTTGAAGGCTTTTTTTATCAAACTAACTTAATAGGGCAAAGGGAGAGGAGAAAATTGGTTTCCATGACAGGTTTTCTTCTACATCTATTGAATCTCAGGTATCTTCAGCTAAAGTGCTTTTGTATTAACCGTGGGTTCCATCTGACTTTCCATTCCTCGAACTTTGTTCTTCTTTCATGAATTCTGAGCCCCTGGCTTTTCCACGTGAATTTTATATTGATTGTCAATTCCTGGAAAACACCACCTGGGATTTGGGTAGGCATACTTTGAATCCTTACATCTATTCATGGACTACTGTCATCTTAGTAGAATGAAGCCTTCTGCTCCATGAATATGGGATTATTCTCTGTGAATGTAGGTCTTAATTTCTCTTGACAGAATCTCTCATCTATTGTAATCTTCAGTGTCCATGTCTGGTCCTTCTTCCTCACCTCTATTGGATGCTGATTCAGAAGAGACACGACCTCCTGGAGAACCTCTACTGCCACGGAGCTGACATGGAACTGAGTCCTGAGAAGGCTTTATATTCTTTTAAAAATAGGATTAATGTACATTAATTACTCCATAGATGAGCAATGAATGGGTCACATTAACATAGGATTTTAATCCTTTTAGGATTAGTAGAGTAATAAAGACACAGTATGAAAAATTGAAATACTGCCTAAAAGAGAAGAGATTTGTAATTCCCACCCACAGAGGTGACTGTCATGAATGATTTGGTGCTTATGTCTCAGTCTCTGTGTCTCTCAGTATGTCTTTCTCCATCTCTGTCTCTCGCACACTCACAATCAGATCAGTTTACATCTATACTGATTTCACACATATGTGGTCATGCAGATGGGACCCTGGATGCAGACAGTGGGTCTGCATACTTCCACCCTGAGGCCTCCCTTGACATTGGGTTGAGACCAGACACCCACTTTTCCAACTGCACAGCATTCATTCATCCACATGAACCAGAACTAGTGGATCCAATCCCCTCTCCATCAACATTAGTGTTGCTTTAATTCCGACTGTTGCAACCAGTGCTGTGATGAACACCCTTGAAAAGGCATCTTTGAATAGGTGTGTAAGGATTTTAGTGGGATGAACTGTAAGGATCAGAACTTCTGGGGAAGAGATGCGTCTGTGGCCCTTTGATGCGTCCTGCACCCTGTTCTCCTGAAGAGGAGCGTCCCTTCACTCTTCCCTCCAGGGGATCTGCTGGAGCCTCTGCCTGCTTACATTGTCACCAGGGCTGGTTGTCACCTGACTAAAGACCCGCCAGTGTTATGGTGACCGGTGTTGTCTCTGCAGTGTTTCCGTCTGCCTGTGTTCTCACCTGAGAGGTCAAGCATCTCTAACACACACTGGCCACCTGCATTGCCTCTAATTGGAACTGACCATGTCTGTTCTGTTTCTGTTTAGAACACTGCGTTTTGAAAGATTTTTGGACTACAGGGATGGGAAAACTTTCTCCAAACTTGAGTTATGAGCAATGCTTTTTCCAGGTTGTGGTTTGTCTTTCAAGCAGTTTTTCTGGGCTTTTGCTAATTTTTTTGATTTGTTTCGTTTTGTTTTTGCCACAGGAAGAGCTAAGCATCTCCCTTATGTCTTCTGGCTGTGGTGTCACAGGGGGAACAGCAGTGTCTACCCTGAGATTATGCACAGAGTTACTAAAAGGGCTTCATTTTGTACATCACATCTTTAATCCCCCTGTATATCCCCTTAAAATAATAAAAATGCTGTTTCAAGTGAAAACTGAAAAACCAGCAGCCCCTGCTGAAAACATGTGGGAAGGCACAAAAAGCCAACTATCATAAAGTTTCTTTGAAAGGGAACACCCAGCAGAGGTAAAGACACGCAGAAGGAAAGAGGACTTGGGGTTGTCAGGGGCTGGGCGAGGAGGGAGGGTAGTGCGCTCTCTGGATCCATGGTTTCACTTTGAGGAAAGAAATAGTGTGAAACTAGATGTTAGTGATGGTCTCACAACATTGTCAATGCCCATAATGCTCATGAATTGCACAATTTAAAAGGGGAAAAGTATATTTTATTACATGAAACTCTAAAAAGAAAAATAAAGGATGCCATAAATGATGTGAAACAAAGAAAGGAAACTAAAGAAAACCAAACAAAAACATCTCCAGTGGAAGGAACAGCAAGTTTGGGGGGGGACTGACGGTGGGATTTTGGAGTACATTTTGGAGAAGAAGGTGTGGGTGGGTGCAGAGGGGGCTCTGCCCCAGGGGGTGGTGATGTCTGAACTGGTTCTCCGTTGCCCAGCAGTCCAGCTGCAGATGCAAGTTCAGGATGAGCTGCAGGAGTGGCAGGAGGGAGCTCGGGGTCTCCTGCTGGATCCAGATCGTCCTTTTTTTGGTCTCTGACATCTTCCCCTGCCCCTGCCTCCTCTGTAACTATTGGATGTGGAGAGTGTTTTAAGTCTTGTGGAAGAGCTTATGCTGTGAGAGGAAAAATTTATCCACCTGACTCCTTTTCCATATGCCTCTTTAAAGACAGAAACCTTCCCAGAGCTTTCCAGACAGTCCCACCCAGAAAGTGCCCACACGATGTGTTCTGTGACTGAATTCTTCCAGACAGGTGGTCTGAGGCCATTTTTTGCTCTGGTCCCAACGGTAGTCTCTGGGGAAACCTCCCTGTGTGGCCCAGCCCTCTCCCCTCCCCCACCTGCACACATGCACCAGCCCTGCATTTCTGACCTTCGGGCTCTGCTTCGGGGGCTCCTGGTCCTCCACCTTATTTGCAGCGAGGTGGGCACGGTGCTCCAGGTCAGAGCCGGGTGTGCTGAGTAACCCGTCTGCCCCGGACAGGTCCCTGGGGGGAGCCCTGGGTGTTGTCTGGGTCGGAGGCCTGCCCCACTGATTCCTGGGCCATGGTGGTGGGGACCCCTCATTATTCAGACCCACCTGGATACTGCGCTGGCCCTCAGAAGAGTGGCACATCAGCCCTTCATTTGGAGAGGGGGCGTTGGTATTCTTATTCATCAGCTGCTGTTCAATATATGGTATCTAGTTCTGCAATGACAGTGACCAGCAGCTGACCCGGCCTGGAAGTCTCAGAGCCCTGCCCGGCCAGGAACACTCCTGCTTCTGTCCACTCGACCCTCTGCTGCCAGATCAGACCGAGACTTTGTTCAGCTCAGACACCCGGGAGGGAAAAGACATACCCAGAATGCATGGGCTCCACCTTGGGCAGCAGGACACTTCCCTGGCTCTCCACATCCCAGCCAGCCAGCTTTGCCCTGGGCTGTGGATGTGACCGGCCCACCAGGCCTCTGAACTGCTCTTGCTTGAGGCAGAAACCCATCCCCAGCATGACTGCTCCACCTCCACCAGCCAGGACGGGGCCGTGGGGATACCTGGGTGGGATCTGAGTGGTGGCCCGGCCTGGGCAGGCCTGCTCTGGGCCTCCCTGTGTTACCTTTGGGTCTCTCTGGCCAAAAGTCCAGAGGAATCTTGGGTGAGACATGACCCAGCCCCGGCAGCGTTGGTACAGCCCCTCGCTGCGGGCTTTCCGGGAGCTGCGGCCTCGGGATAATGGGATGCAGCAGAACATGCCTCTGTCTCCAATCAAGTGAGCTGAGTAGGGACTTCTCTACAGAGTGGGTGCCTGGTGAATTTGGTTCCAAGTTCTGTTGGGCTCTATTGCCAGGGAAGTGAGGTCACTTCCTGGGGTCCACTTACCCAAGCTTCCTCCTGACACATAGCTCCCCAAGGGCCTTTCTGGGCTGCCAATCTCTCATTTCTCACTCCATGCCATGTCCACACACAGTGACACCAACTCAGCCCCCCTCATAGCCCTGGAGAGGCCAGGATGCAGCCAAGGCTGCAGCTCTGAAGACACAGCTGGGTTCAGACATGGCTCCCCCCACTCAGCAGTGCTATCAACATGGAAAAGCCATGTTCCTCTCAGGGTCTCCCCAATCTCCCATCAGCACACTGGGGATCATTCTGGCCCCTGTTTCCTAGAGAAGCCATCCTGTCTCTAGACCTAGAAACACCTACTGCATCTGTCACCCACACGGGCTGGCATCACAGGGAGCTCATGAACAGACTCAGCAAATGAAGGACCCCACAGAGGGCTGGCGGAGCACAGAGCAAATGCCACACAGGCCTGGGTCTGCCCTGAGGTCTGGAGAAAGTCTCTTTCCTTATTGCTTGCTTCCCATCTCTCAGTCGTGCGACTAAATTTAAATACAACTCTGACATCGTCCGCTCTGGCATACAACCTCCTAGGTCATTCTGTCATGTTGACATACAGGCCCAGTGTCCCATCTCGGCCTCTGTGGTGGGCTGCCCCACAATGGCTTCATATTTTTTGCCTTCTGTTCCCACGCCCTTGTGTGATCCCCACACCCTCCTCTGGAGGGTGGATGGACTTTGAGACCAGGTTCTGACATGCAGACTGACTTGTGAAAATTTGCGTGAGTTCCACTCCTTCACAGCTCCAGTGTTCCTTCTCTCTGTCTCTGTTTCTCAGTGCCTCTCTCTCTGTTTTGTCTCTCTCTCTGTTTCTCTGTCCCCCTGCTTCTCTGTGTTTCAGTCTGTCTGTCTCTTTTCCTGTATGTATGTGTGTATATATTTATGTGTATATGTGTGTATTTATGTTTGTGTATTTTTCGGGCTCAGGGCAGGTCACTTCTGAAAATCCCTTGATGACATATTGATTATTTTGAATTCATGTTACTAAAGAAAAATTATCTTTGAAAATTGTGCACTTTGGTGGGATCTTATCTAAGGACCAGCACTGCTAGGGAAGGGATGTTCCTGTGGCACTTTGATGTATCCTGTACCTTGTTCTGCTGGAGAGGAGCGTCCATTTCCTCTTCCCTCCAGGGGACCTCCTGGGGCCTCTGCCTGCTCACGTTGTCACCAGGGTTGGTTGTCACCGGGCTAAAGACCTGCCAGTGTGATGGTGGCCAATGCTATCTCTGCAGTCTGTCCATCTGCCTATGTCCTCAAATTACAGGTCGAGCATCTCTAGCACACACTGGCCACCTGCACTGCCTCTCGTTGGAACTGCCTGTGTGTGTTTTGTTTCTTTTCAGAACACTGGGCTTCAAGAGGTTTTTGCACCACAGCGATGTGAAGCTTTACTCCGACCTTAGGTCTTGAGGAAAGCTTTTTCCAGGTTGTGTTTTTTCTTTCCAGCTGTCTTTCTTGGCCTTTGTTTTCTGCTTTAGTTTGGTTTTATTTTGCCACAAGAAGAGCTAAGCATCTCCCTTCTGGCTCTGGTTTCACACTTAGAACAGCAGTGCCTACCACGAGATTATGCCCAGAGTTACCAAAAGGGCGTCATTTGGTACGTCTCATCTTTAATCCATCTGGATTTTCCTCTCAAAATACAAAAATGCTAATTAACATGAAAACAAATAAACAAAAAATTCACCCGTCCCTACTTAAGATATATGGGAAGCGAGAAAAAAAAGCCACATTTTATATGATTTCATTGATAGGGAACCTCCAGGATAGGTAAAGAAATAGAGAGAGAAATGAGATTATTGCTTCTCATGGGCTGGGGGAGGTAGGATGTGTGGTGCGCTTTGTATACAAGCTTTTAGTTTGAGAAGGCAATTGTCTAAACCAGTGGTATTGTTCTCACAGCATTGTGAATGCACTTAATGCTCTTTAAAATTGCACAATTTAAAATGGGAAAGGCTAAACTTTATTCTTATAAACTTAAAACAAAAATAGAATATAGTATAATAAAAAAGAAAAAAATCCGACTCCATAGAAGATCGGTCATTTTGGCTTTAACCCTGTGCCCTCTTTTCTAGGCTTAATCTTATTAGCTCTGCACCTTTTGTAAAACAATGTTGCCTTTAGCCTGAAATATACAGGAGAGCCTGTTTTCAAGGCTCTGATCTTTAAGGATATTAACACTTTTGCACTTATATAAAGATGACAAGTTGCAGAATAGGAAATAACTTTTGTTTTATTAGAGGTTTTACAGAGGCACTATGACCTGGTCTACATAGACAGCTTCAGACCAACATAATGGCAGACTAATATCTTGGAGAACCATCTTCCCCAAGTCAGACTTTAGGCTCCTTTTCTAGTAAATAGGGGAGAGGCTGTGGTTGGTTGTTGCAAACTTGTTCGTGTAGGAATACTTTGTTCTTTGGAATCCTTTGCAGCTGTCCACGTGGGTCAGATCATGGTGTTCCTGTAAAACCTGCAACAAAACAAACTTTTTCTATTCTGCAACTTGTTATCTTTATAGGAGTGCAAAAGTGTTAATATCCTTAAAGGTCAGAGTTTTGAGAATAGGATCTTCTGTTTATTTCAGGCTAAAGGCAACATTGTTTTACAAAAGGTGCAGAGCTAACAAGAGTAAGCCTAGAAAACACGGCAGAGGGTTAAAGGAAAAGGCACAGATCCAATATGGAGTCAGATTTGTTCTTCTTTATTACAGTGCCTTTGGGTGAGAGCTAAGAGTATGATTCCTGGGTGGGTCCTCTATTGTCCCAGGATGGAGTTCAGGCAGGAACCCTGCCAGATGCACCATGACTTTGGACCTGATCTCCCGCAGAAAAAGTGACAATTATTGGATTAAAATTACCTGTCAAAATCCCTTCAATTGCCTGTAAACTATACCACAGCAGGGGATGTCCCATTGGCCAGTCAACTGCCAGTCTCCCCTGATGCAAGGGACCAGCGTCGCCGGCGGGCTCCATGGTGGCCAGGCAAGTGCACCTTCCTACATTTCTCTCCAGCCTTAGCTTCCTAACTTTGATGCTTTAAAATCTCCCGTCCCTCTTCCCTCTGGCCTGGTGTGAATGAACAATATCCCTGCACCCACCTGGGCTGAGGCCAGGCCACACACACAGCCCCATGCACACAGCCCACCATCTGCTGTCTACCCCTGGGCTCAAGTGCACCCTCTGAACTCCCCCACCCCAAAGGTCCGCCTGCCCAGTGCCTCCGCCCTAGGGGTCCAGACCACCATCAGGACCTTCAACCACCCAAGGCCCACAGGCCAGTGGCTGGCAGCCTGGGATCACCTTGACCCATCGGGTCAGATGAGACACAGAGTGCGGGGATCAGGGTGCCAGGGCAGGAATTGGAACCGCCTTCAGCCCAGCCTGCCTCGCCCTGTAGCCTCAGACATTAAATATGAAGGTGCACACTAGGCTGGATTCCCCACTGGTGGCAGTAGTCATCATTCCTGGAGCCCGGATTTCCCCACCCCAACCACAGGGTGAGGGGTGAGGGAAAGAGCTCAGGTTAGGGGTGCGCTCAGAGTGAAGGGGATCCCATGGTGAGGGGGTACAGGTTGTGGGGTGTGGGGCCCACTTAGAATGGAACTGACCTGGCTGAGAGGTGAGGGTGACAATTTCAGGATGTTGGGCCTCCTGTGGTGAGGCATGAGGGGTAAGCTTGTGGGTGTAGGGGCCATAGGTTAGGACCTAGCAGGTTGGAGTGTCAGGGCAGGGACCTCGGTGTGAGGAGAAGGAGCCCTGTCTTCAAGTTCTGGTGGGAGACTGGGCCTGGCCAGGGGTGGGAGGGTAGTAACAGGGAGGGGAAGGTGAGCAGGGGAAGTGGGGCTGGCGGGGTGTGGCCTGGCTCAGGGCAGTCGTGGTTCTATTTCAGTGCCAGGACCCAGTCGGTGGCGGGGTGAAGGCTCTGGGGATGGAGACCCGGCGGGACGAGCAGGAGGGGCCCCACCTGGCTCCTCCCGGCCCCAGTGGCCTGGTCCGGTAAAGCAGGAGACCCACCCGAGCAGTTTGCGCTGCAGGCGGGAGGAGGAGGCGCGCGCACGCGCAGACGCACAGATGCGCGGACGCTGGAACCCGCCCAGAAAGCGTGGAAGCTGGCGGGAGCCGGTTGTTCCTGGACCAGCTCCTGGAAGAGGAACACGGCCTGGGGTCTGGGCCGCCGCTTGCCCTCGGTTCGGCTGCCGCTGCTGGGCAGTTAAGGGGGCGCTGGTGGGGGCGCGCTGCTCGGGGAGCCGGTGGGTGACACCTGGGCTGTGCGGCTGGGGAGGCGTACAGGGAGGGGTGCGGAGGTGAAGTCCAGGCCGCGCGTCCCGTTAGGACCCTGAGGCGGGTCCCAGCCGCCGCTGTAATTCGTGGTAATCCCGCTATTAGTAGTTCCTGAACCCCGCGTTTTTGCCGCCGCTTATGTCCGGGTTTAGGAGAGCAGGCACAGCCCCGGGAGGTGGGAGGGCACAGGACGGCTCTGGAGCATCTCCGACTGGCCCTCAGACAATGGCCTGCTCCTGGAAGGCGGGTGCGGTGCGGTCGCGGGGCCTCGGATGGAATGGGGTCTGCCCCATGAGAGCCCCTGGATTTGCTCCCATCTTCCCCGTGGCCTGACCTTGGGGGCGGCCTCTAAATCCCCAGGATCTTGTGACTCAGGTTACAGGTCAGGCTGCTCCTGGGAGGTGGGCGCGGTGCGATCAGTGTGCTGGAATGGCTGCAGCAGCAGCGGGAAGTGGTTGCAACCCCTGCGCTCTCACAAGGCAGCCCCAATCCCGCCATCGCAGCCGCCGCCTTTCCCTGACAGCACAGCACCCGCCTTCCAGCAGCAGGCTGACCTGTAACCTGAGTTCCACGAACCTGGGGCAGCAGAGGCCAAGCTCAGGCCATGTGCTGTGGAGTTTGAAGCAAATCCACTGGCACACATGGGCTGACCACATAACCAGCCACTGACTGTGACCACACCGCGCCCTCCTCCTGGGAGCAGGCTGACCTGGGGTCCGTGCCTGGAGCAGCAGAGGCCGAGCCCTGGACAGGCCGTGGGGGAGATGGGGGCAAATCGACCAGCTTGCCAGGTCGCTGCCCATCTCCCTGCCGCTACCCCAGGTTCGTGGACCACTTGTTTTCAAGTCAGTGGGTTCCTGAGATACAGGAGCGGTGCAGTCAGGAGGCAGGGTCTGCGGGGAGGGGTGCTGCCCGAGGGGGAGCAGGTGGACTTGCTCCCATCTCCCCCAGGGCCAGACCTGGATACGGCCTCTGCTGCCTCAGGTTTGCAGGACATATGTCATGTCAGCCTGTCCCTGGGAGGAGGGTTCAGGTTACTCGGGGCAGCCTCTGTGGCTGAGAAGGATTTTAGAAGTGGGCTCTAGCCCAGCATAACTAAATCCTTTCTTCTCTTGCTTCCTCAGTTGGTGGCTGTATCGGCTTTTTCATTATAGGTTATTGCTGGATAATGAACATAGTTTTCTGTGCTATACAGAAGAAACTTTATTTAAAATCTATTTTTATATATAGTGGCTAACATTTGTAAATCTCCCAGATTTATCCCTTCCCATCCCCTTTCCCTGGTAACCTTAAGATTGTTTACTAAGTCTGCAAGTCTGTTTCTGTTTTGTAAATGTGTTCACAGTGTCTTTTTCTCTCTTTTTTTAGATTGCACATCTGAGTGGTATCATTTGGTATTTTTCTGTTTCTGGTTGCTTTCACTTAGAATGACGATCTCTAGATACATCCATGTTGCTGCAAATGGTTTTATTTTGTCCTTTTCATGGTAGAGTAGTATTCCAGTATATAAATATACCACAACTTCTTTATCCAGTCATCTGTTGCTACATTTAGCTTGCCTCCATGTCTCAGCTATTGTATACAGTGGTGCTATGAATACTGGGGTGCCGGTATCTTTTCACATTGGAGTTCCTTCCAGTTATATACCCAGAAGTGGGATTGCTGGGTCATAGGGTAAGTCTACTTTTAGTTTTTTGAGGGATTTCCATGCTTTCCATAATGAGTACACCAAACTGGATTCCCACCAGCAGTGTAAGAGGTACCCTACACTCTTCTGCCTCTCTAGCATTTATCATTCATGAAATTCTGAGTGATGGCCATTCTGACTGGTGTGGGCTGATACCTCATTGTAGTTTTGATTTGCATTTCTCAGTTTATTAGTGATACTGAGCATTTTTTCATGTATCTATTGGACATTTGTGTCTTCATTGGAGAAATGCTGGTTTAGGTCTTCTGCCTATTTTTGGATTGAGTTTTTTTTGTTGTTGTTGTTGTTAAGTTGTATGAGCTGTTTATATATTCTGAAAATTAAGCCTTTGTTAGTCGTATCATTTGCAAATATTTTCTCCCATTCATAGGTTTATGTTTTCTTTTACTTATGGTTGCCTTTGCTGTGAAGGAAATTATAAGTTTAATTACGTCCCATTTGTTTGTTTTTTTCTCTTATTTCCATTGCCTGGGTAGATTGCCCTAGGAGAACGTTGCTAAGATATATGTCAGATAATGTTTTGCCTATGTTTTCTTTTAGGAGATTTATCAAGTCTTGTCCATCTGCAGCTTAAGCCTGTACTCTAGATCTGTGCTTCAGTTTTGAATTTTGAGCTTCTTAGAGAACACCTACTCTTAGCTCATATGTCAGATTCAACATGTCTAAAGCTGATTTCATAATCTTTTTTCTTGCAGCGTCTCCACTTATTCAGTGGGATCATCATTCTTCTGGTCTTGAATAGCCAAAGGCTTGGAATGGACTTTGATTCATCTTTCTCTCACCACCCTCCACATTTTGTCAGCTTCTGGAACTGTATGTTTTTGGTTTCAAGTGTCTATTCTGATTGCTGATACTCTGATGAAGAGCTTTCATCCCTGATACATGAATTTTTCCTTCTGTAGAATTCTTGGATATTCTCTCACCTCCCCTTTTCAGTCAACCTACCATTTTGACCTTCCAACATCTAGAGTCAAGTCAAAGACTTACCACAACCAGTTCTCAGACAGGTAGGCTTGAACCTTCATCACTTTGGCCTTACCTTATGTGTTCCAATCATTATGTGACTTAGCCTCCGAGGGTAACCTGTGCCTTATTAAAAACCAGGAGTCACCAGTCTTTTCCTCTCCAGTCCTCAGTTAAAACAGCTTAGAATTGCCCTGAGAACTAGTTGAATCCCTATCCCCTTCATAGAATCTTCCCTATTTACTCCAAATACTTCTAGCTCCTCTTTGTATTCCTGCACTGTTTATGATCGGTAGCCTGTTATCTTGGCTTTGAGTACTGACTTGGTACGATTCCTGGGTGGTTTCCAATGTGTCTCCTCACTGAGCTGGTAACTGGAGAAGACTCCATTGTTCAGCCTCCTTTATACCCTCACCCTGCTTAGCATCGGGCAATAGCAGGCATCCAGGCAGTGCTAAACTACTTTAGTTATTCGCAGGGGTGGTGGTGTGGAGTATAGCTAATAACTATTAATTCAGTGTTGCAATTAAAAAAGAAAGCCAAGAAAATCCATGGAGAAAAACTTTATCTCCATGTTCAGTTTAGCGCTTTACCTCAACAGTTTTCTTAACTCTGTGTTTACATTCACATAGTGTTCAGTGCTTGTACAGTTCCCTGAGGCAAGCAGGTGAGATGTCATTATGTTTGACTTTCACGTTACATTTCATATTGGATATATTTGTGCAATGACAAAACCTTCTTTTATAAGTAAACAGCCGGAAGCCCAGAGAGACTAACAGCCTAACCCAGGGTCACCTGTTTAGTGTTTGGCACAGGCCAGGACCGCGGTTCACATCTTCCAGCTGCTCCTCTTCCAGTGCCTTTTCATTCCAGTGCTGGGAAATGTAGCCCCATCAGCCAAACGGCCAAGTCCCATTGCTGCCCCTTTACCTGCCAGTGATGGCAGTGCTACAAAACGTGGCAAAGGAAAGGTCAGAAATAGGAGTGATAAAAGACATGGAAGTGCTGGAAATGGATCGTCAGCCTCTTCCTCCTTATTTGAGCGCCTCACAAGTGTCCCACTCTGACACTGCTGTTCATTGATTATAACACAGTCTTTAAAATCAGACTGATCTTTTGTAGGACATGCTTTTATCCTGGTCCCTTTCCTGCTAGTAGTCACCGTCATGGGCAGAAAGTGCCTGACTGTGCTCTGTTTGTCACGTAGGTGGGAGGGGAAGTGGGAGAGTAAGCGGGTTGAACTGAAGCCGAGCTTTTTACAGCTCTGTTGTTCTAGGACCAGAGCAGTTCCACTCCTGCTTTCATCACCTCTCCACCTCTGAGTCCCAGCCACCCACTTCTGCATGCTTCCCCACATGCCACGTCCTGGGGGAGGACAGTGTGGTTGGCAATGCCCCCTCCACCCTCCGCCTTCCGCCCTGGGAGGTGCAGGAGTCTGCTTCAACTTTTGAGCTGTTTTGGTAGTTGGGCTTTTCCAGCCTTTCTAGGCATCTGCTTTCCAGCTCTGGGAAATTGGAGATGTAACTTAACCATACAAGTTCTATACTAATGTATTCAGTGGCATTAATGTGATGTTGTCTTTAAGGTGTTCTGGGACTGGATAGGAGGTTTTTAACACAGGATGCTTCACATCCAATTCTAAAGGCCTACAGGATGCAGGTGTAATTCAAGTTCTTACATGGCTGTAAGGCAGACATGGACATTATTTTATAATATGACCATATGTTCATAGATTACGGTTAGTCCGCCGGCTCTGTATCTAATAAAAGTTTAAATTCCAAACGCTTGAAGAAAATTTGCGGACCATGTCTTTTTGCCTGTAACTAGTTGCAAAAACTGAAATCAAGACTCTACCACAAGCCAGTGTTTCCCAGTAGAGAAACCCTCTAATTTTACAACCTCTAAGTAATGCGGTGGTTCTTTGGGTGAGATAAGGGATGCCAGAGTATTTTGTTGGGACACTAGAGTGGCATGACAAGTATTCTGGGACTGGTTACAGTTGAATCTCTGCTTCCTATATCCTGGACTGATTACAGAGTCAATGTTAGTGCGTTAACCAGCTTCTGAATGCAAGGGTAGCTAGGAAGACAACAGAGAAAATAGAAGGATATAAAGTAATGGAGAGACTTCAGAGCAGTACAAATGTTGACTTTGACACCACCAGCTGCTGACGTGAACTTGGAAGGAATTTGTGAGAAATGGTGGGTGTCACTGCAAGCAGGAGAGTCCTGCAGCTTTTGGGGTGAACAGGCAAAGGGGAGAACAGTTATTGTGACCACTCGGGGGCTGATTATTTGTGTCCTGAATGTGAAAATGTCTGGTCTCCTGTTCAATTTTGCAGCCACAACTTCACGTGACTCAGGGCATTATTTCCACCAGAAAACCATAAAAACATAAACAACCTCTGTTTCCCAAAGTGTTTGTTTTCGATCTGAGATGATTGTCCTGTGGTGGGAGGTAAGTGGGCGGTGGGTCCTATTACATCACTCCCTTTCACTAAAAGTCTACCTCGCTGTTTTTCACCCTACTGAAGAGGTGCTGCCATTCTGTTACACCTAGACCTATAAGACGGGCTTGCCTGAATCCTCAGGTGAATAGGGATAGTTATGTGAAATTTTAAATAATTGCTTGGGTCATGTGGTCCTTTGTTCCCTCCATTGGAAATCACTATTCCAGAGCAAATAGTATGAATCTATATAAACTATATTGTTTGTAAGATGTCTTCAGAAGTTTTGCAGTAGGTTTAAATATTTGCTTGGTGATGGCATCTTGATTGTTTGAAGGAGGCAACACTCACTAGGGGCTTTGTTGGCTCCCTTAGAGTTCCCTTACTGGCAGTAGAGTGATTGTAGGCAGAGTTAGAAATTTAACTGTGCTGAGAAGCCAAATTTGCCCTCAGCTGGGAATTGGCAGAAGAGTCAGTTATGGAAGGAAGGCTTTAGGATTATCTGGTAGCAGAGTTGTGGGATCCAAGCACTGGGAAACCTCAGCTTTTGTATAGTATGTTCTGTAACAATAGGCTATTGGATAATTTTAACACTTGTTATGGGATGTAGAGTTGGGGAAAGACTTAAAAGTGAAAGAACCTTAAAAAAGAATCTCCAAATATTTTAAAGAAAACAGTACTCAGATTGAGAGCTTTCCTGGAAAAGAGTAGTTCTTCACTTCACAGGGGAAGCAGGGAGAAGATGTAACTGCACTTACGGTAACTTAAAATGTAAACCTTACCCTCCCACTTAGCTGTTTCCTGGTGTAAGTTCATATTCCACATCTGTAGTTTTAGACATGATGTGTCATTTTCTGGTACTCTATTCTGCTTCTGAGTGAGAGACTGACGCAAAGTCACATAGCAATTGAAAAATTGCACAAAAGTCTTTATTGTTAAAAATGTAGATATGTGGCAGGGTGCTGCATTTGCAAATGACTTTCAGTACAGAGAACACTTAAAAGAATGCAGTGTTATTTCTTTTTTTATTCCTTTAAGCCTTTGAATAGAAGGTTTTCTTTGCAGAGTTTCTGGAGTACATCAGAACAAGCAGGAACTAAAAATAGCTTTAAGAAAGCACCAGTATAGATGTTGCTTATAGTATGGTATCTGTCTTAAAGTTAACTCTTTAAAGCAGGAAGTTGTAACTCTCAATTTCTTAAGCAAATATAAACATTCTTGACTCATAATGACATTCTTTGTGGGGTGAAGCCGCTTTTGCTTCCATTCTGAGCATTGAAAGGCCTTCAAGGATAATTCTACCAGTCCTCAATATTTTATTTTCCCTCTGTTGTGAACTTGTTATTAAACTTGAAGCAGATATAAATATCATTAACTTGCTACATATGTAGATATTTAGTGTTACATAGTCAGAAAGTTTGTGTACATCACACGTATCTACATAATTCCCCAGTTTCCAACTGTGTTCCTGATGAAAGGATGGTGGGAAATGGCATTATGGGGATATGTCTTACAGTACATTGTTTCCCCTGTTCCCTCTACCAGATCTGGATGTTCTTTCATCTTTCGGCTTCTAGAATTTCTAGCTCTTTTTCTTAAGACAGGTGTAACTCTTCCCCCTTCTCACACAAACATGCTTACACACACACACACACAATCTGCCGTAGGGAGTAGCGTGCACCATCCCATTCTCCGACTCCAGCTCTGATCCCACCCACTGGAGGCAGTGTCTTGCACGAATTCATTTGTAAGTTCCTTTTTAAAACTCGAGTGGTCGGGAAATAGGACTGATATCCTCACCTAGTAGGCAGGCCCTCAAGGATAACTCCTATGGTTAATGCAAGGTTATCTTAATGTTTGAGTACCTGGGTTTCATGGCTTCCTGTACCACCTGTGTGACCCATGATTCGCACAGTTCTGTCTCCCGTTAGACTTTTTCTCTCCAACTCTGGACTCTTATAATATTCTGCTGATTTAACATCTTCACTTGGAACTCTGATATCTTAAAACCAACGTGTGTAAAAACTGAGCTTTTGGTCCTCCTACCCCCCAAACTGGTTCTTTATGCAGCCTCCCCCATTCAGTTAGTGGAAACTTAATCCTTCCAGCTGCTTGGGTCAAAAAACTTGGAGTTATTCTGACTTTCACTGACATACCACATGAATTCTGTCAATAGATCTGGTTTAACACTGCCTTTAAAACATATCCAGAACCAAGCCACTTCTCACCATGGCTCCTGCCTCCACTGCTGCTTCCCTTCCCTGAGCCACTGTCCTCTCCTCCTCCATAGCCCTTCTCAGTAGCTTCCCACCTTTCATCTCTGACCCGTTTGCACTATTCTCACCCGGCAGTCAAGTGAGCCTTGAAAACCTAAGTTAGATTGTGTCGTCCTTCTGCAGTGCCTCCTCATTTCACTCCCGGTAAAAGCCACAGTCCTTACAATGTCCTCCAAGGCCATACAGGATCTGCACTGACCCTTCTCCGCAGCTCCAGCTGTGCCCCCATTCTGGAACATGCGAGGTCAAGCTGGCTTTTGTGATGGTTATTCCGTCCACCTGGGACTTCTCACCTCCTAGTCTTAATTCTAACCTCAGTTCACAGTGTGCCCTGCTCTGGTATTTAATACAACATCACCCTCATCCTATACCCTCAACTCTCTTTACTTTGCCCTTTTTACTTTTTTCCATGGTTCCTCTTTCCTAGCATGCCACCTCCTCTGCTGCTCTGTTGTGTGAATTGTCATCTCCACCCCCCACCCCAGCTAGACTCCAACCAAGCTCCGTGAGGACAGGACTTTTGTTTTGTTTATTGATCTTTTCCTAGTGCCTAGAGTAGTCCTGGGTACATTGCAGGCCTTCAAAAATTATTTGCTGAATAAATTAAAAGGCTATTTTAAAAATGAATCATCCTTTCAGGAACAGGTGAGGAAAGGAAGCTGCATGAAGGAAAATGTTGCAGTAAATAATGATATTTGCCTGTTGTACTATGTGTGATATATATATATGTGTTTTAATCTTAATTTGGTATCTCAGTTTCTTAATTTAATAGCTGTATTAAGGTGTAATTTACAGGACATACAATTCATATATTATAATTGTACAAGTCAGCCATTTTAGCTATTTCTAGAGTTGTGCAACTGTGTCCTCAAAAAGTCCCCTTGTGTCCGTCCATATGCAGTTCGCCCTCCCCTCAGTGGCACCCTGATTTTATTTGTTTTTGGTTTTTTTGGCAATCACATCTTAAAAGAATAATTTACACAGCAGTACTAATATAGCTTTGCACTTTTAGAAATGACACACTTAAATATGAAATCAGGAGTCATTGCTGAATGTAGGCAGCAGTATCAGACATCGGTGAGAAGAATGGACTTGAGTGTCAGACTGGCTGCGATATTACCCAGCTCCACCATTTACCAAGTTACCCAAATTATTTTCTGCCTCAAGCTCTTTATCTGTTATATGGGGGTAATAATAGCACCTTACAGAATTGTTGTGAGGATTAAGCAAACAGGGAAACAAAATTTAGTATAGTGGCCAGCTTATGTTATTACCTAAGAAATAGCCTTGCAGGTAGAGAGCAAAATTCAAATCAGTTTCTAAAGTATGTGTAAAATATGATCCAGTTCCTGCCTGGTTTGTAAACACATATGCCTACTGCAGAATATAAAAGCAGGCTAATTTCCAACAGAAAAGATCATTTCTCAGCATTTCTTTCAAAGGTAGTTGCAAAATAATTTTTACTAAATTTTCTGTGCCCATCTCTGACAGAGCTTTGACACCAGGGAAGTAATTATCTACATTTTTGTTAAAATGATGCTGACCATCAGGAAGTGTTCCGAATTATATTTTAGCCTTTATGTTGGGAAATATTGTGAAACTTCTTCTAAATTAATGGGGGAGGGGCATTCACTGTAGCTCTTGTAGCCTGATAAGGCTTCTCTAAATTATCTTTTTTTAAATTTTAATTAAAATAATTAATTAATTTTTTGCAGGGGGTGGTAATTAGGTTTTTATTTATTTTATTTTTTAAGAAGTTCTGGGGATTGAACCCAGGCCCTTGTGCATGCTAAGAATATGATCTTTCACTTGAGCTATACCCCCCTAAATTATCTTTAATAAGGTCTTTTTCTCTGTTTTGTTATTTTCTTTTATGTACAGATGCACAAAGCAGGGTCATCAGAAGCCTCTCAATTCCAAAGATGATTATAGTGAAAAACATTGCACAATGACAGTGAATCCTTGGAATATGAAGAAAGATTGTAAAGTCCTGAATGAATTAAGAAGGAATTGTTACATTAACTTACATGTAACCATGGCTCTCTTACCTTTATTTTTCACTTTATAATGAAGATATTCCTCACCCGTCAAGGTTGCTTTGTTAGATATAGGGAATATCTAAAGCCTTTTCTGGAAGTTTTTTAAATAAATAAGAGCAGGTAATTTATCAGAAGTGTGAATGGTGTAATCTGCTCTGTCTAGTATGGTAGCCACCAGCCACATGTGGCTATTGTGAATTGAGATGTTCTATAAGTGGAAAATACATAATAGATTTTCAAGATTTGTACAACAAAAATAATGTAAAATATTTATTAATAAGTTTTAAAATTGTTAATCACACTTTTGAAATGATAGTATATTGGATATTTTGGGATAAATATAATTATTCCTGGAATTAAGTACACTTGTTCCTTTTTATTGTCTAAATGGGATTACTGGAAAATTGTGACTTGCACTATGTTTCTATTGACAGTGCTGGCTTCTAACTTATTGCAAATAATATGAAAAAAACTTTGATTAAGTATTTTATAATTGAGTAGTTGATTTCCATCATATTATTTTCAGGTGTACAACACAGAGGCTCAACATCTTTATATATTATATTCCATTTAAAATCACCATAAAATAATGGTTATATTTCCCTGTGCTGTATGATACAGCCCTATAACCTATCCATTTTATACATAGTACTTTTTACCTCTCAATCCCTTACCCCCTTCCTGCCTCCCTCTCCTCCTTCTCCCCATTGGTAACCACCAGTCTGTTCTGTGTACCTGTGAGTCTATTTCTGTTTTATTATAGTAATTAATTTGTTTTATTTTTTAGATATACATATAAGTTAATAAATAGAATATTTGTTTTTCTTTCTCTGACATATTTCACTTAGCATAATACCCTGTAGGTCCATCCATGTTATTGCAAAAGACATTATTTAATTTTTTAATGGCTGAGCAGTATTCCATTGTGTGTGTGTGTTCATGTGTATATATGTGTGTGTATATGCGTGTATATATGTAAATATACATATATATATAATATACCACAACTTCTTTATCCAATCATCTGCCAGTGAACATTTGGGTTGTTTCAGTGTGTTGGCTATTGTAAATAGTGCTGCTGTGAACACTGGGGTGCATGTGTCTTTTTGAATTATATTTTTCTCCAGACATATACCCATGAATGGGATTGCTGGATCACACGGAAGTATATTTTCAAGTTTTTTAAGGAAACTCTATACTGTCCTCCATGGTGGCTGCAACATTTACATTCCCACCAACCGAGTAGGAGGGTTCCTTTTTCTCTTAAAAGGTCAAAAATTCTCTACATTTATATACTTTCCTTACAGTTTAGGACACAATTTGGCAAAAGCCAGATAGAATTTAATAGGAGTAAATACAGTATTTTTTCAAATGTCCATGCATTATGGATAGATATGTTATTGATGAGTTGGTTCCCTATTTTTGTAGATGCAGAAGTTTTTATAGCTTCACAGACATTTCAGTCTTGCAGAAAGAAAAATGTCTTTGCATTTTGCTGAACTTGTCCGGGTGGCTTTATGGAATTTGGTCCAGGCCTGCAGAGGTGAATACACATCCAAACCTGAACCATTTGAATGTCTGCAAGATTTTAAGAGTCTAGAATGTCAGATCTGGACTATAACTCTGGTGAATGACATCAGTGAGTGGACTCAAGAAAACTCCATTTGAGTGCAAAGCTTTTCATAAGCCAAAAAAGGCTTTGAAATTGTGGCAAAGCCAGAGACTTTTGTGCACCACATATGGCCACAAACCCATGGGGACAACCACAGGCCTTCTGGAGTGCCAAGGGAATTCCATGTGAGGAGTCCAGCACTCACAGGAATCCAACAAGTCCCTGCCAGCCAGAGCACCTTCATTGCTACTGTGGTATTTTGAGCAAATGTCTTTTCTTCAGGTTCAAATTGGTTTGTTGTTTTTTTTTTTAATAAAAGAAAATCAAACAACTTCTTGTTCCCTTGGTGAAAGTAAAAGCCTAACATTTTCTGATTTCTTTTGACAGAGAAAATTTGAGCCTATGAATCTAAACTCATCTGTGATGGTCTGCAGCTGGGAGCAAGCAGATCAGTGTCAGTCCCTTTGCAGCCGTTGGCTGGGAGCCTGCATGTTCCCTGGAATGATATTTGAAACATGTCACCCTAGCCGTGCCTTCGCTCTGGACTGGGAGGCGAGTCAGTCAGAATCTGCATTATGGAATGTATGTTTCAGATCCAAAGCTAGGAGATCTTTTTTAATAGCCAGAGAATGTAGTCATAAATATATCTATTAATGTATTTATGCAAGAACAATTTTAAAGTGTTTTTATTATAAAAATTTCCCCCAAAATTGAAAATGAAAGAACATTGGAATTAAAATCCAATGGAATTAAAAACAGTGGAATTAAAAATCATCTGTACCTTAGTTATACATAAAGAATCTTAAAATCCTTCTAAACATTTTTTTGTTCAAATGTAGATATTTTTCCCTTCCAAAAATGAAAATTATTATTTCACATTTTTTTCTTTTTCCTTTTATTATATATTCCATATTAATAAATATAATTCTTTTAAATCCTTTTTAATGGCTGTTTAACATTATATTGAACAGATATGTAAATAGTCCTAGGTTTAAGAAATTTAAAAAATTGTCATTACAATGCCCCTGCAAAGAATTTTTTCGTGTTTCTATTTTTAGTTACTAATTTGGACTAAAAGTTAACAAGTTTACTTTTCTTCATCTAAAACATTGGTTATTTTATGAATGAATTGTAAGGATTTTAAATAACTTTTCAGTAATTTCAACAAAGAAATTAACTTTAAGGCAAAAATGTATGATGGTTTGCAAATCTATTTTCATTATATCTTCACTTTTACCAGTGTCATATCTGTGTGTGTTTGCACAAGTGCTTTAACTACCAGCAATGTAAGAAAAATCTGTGTACTAAAAATGTGAAAATAGTTTCCTGGTTTGTGTTTTCATTCTCCCAATATAGGTTTTGGATGACAAGCTTGTATTTGCAAATGTACACACCCTGTGGGAGGTGCTCTGTACATACGCTGAGATACTGTACATAAAATTGCCTCTGAATCCCAATCATCTGAAAACCGTGTCCTCAGCCTTTGATACCTTCAGCTGTTTTATGAAAGTCCTCCAAGTGGATGAAAGTATCAACAACCGGAACAAGAGTTTTTCATTGCCCTATTTGAGAAGAGCTGCGTGAACGACTTTTATATTCAGGATAGAGATACATTCATCAATCCAACCACCAGGAGCCTCACTGTAAGTCTAAACCGAGTTTAGCTGCTGTCTTGGGGGTGATTTAGAACCTGCTGTTGAATTATAAGTGATTTGGTTTTGTTGGTTTGGTTTGGTTTTTAAAAGCTGCCCATAAAAATGAAAAAAGAGAAAGAAAAGAAATATGCCTACAGATTCCTGTTAGGATAGTAAACAGTGGCTGGTTATTTACCCTGTATAAACCACACGCTTTCTTAGAATCTATTTAGGTTTACTTCATCCTTTCTCAGATCAAGTATCAAGTAAGGGACAGTTTTTAAAAAAATTTCAGGATTAACTGGCTTGTGAGCTCCGGGATCTGCAAGGCAGCTTTCCTTTCCCATGGTGTAAGTCAAATGGCAGAAATGAAATAAAGCACTTCATGTATCCTCCGGTGTTAACAGGAAAAGGTGAGTCTTCTTGACCTTGTTACTTCCTGGGTAAAATGAAGATAATATGTCAGGAGTCGACAAGCCCATTTAGGGCAGGAACCATGTTGTCTTGATCACTGCTGAATCCCAGGCACCAGGAAGGCTGAGTTTAACAAGTGGGTGAATGAATGAACTGTAGTTCCCCCAGAGTTACCATGTGGGGCAGTGTGGATTAGCAGCTAAGAGCATAGACTCGAGAGGTGAGGGTACAGCTCAAGTGATGGGGCGCATGCTTAGCACGCATAAAGTCCTGGGTTCAGCCCCCAACACCTCCTCTAAAATAGACAAATAACCCTAATTACCTCCCCACCCCCCACCAGAATTACCTTATTATCTCCCTGCCACCAAAAAAAAAAAAAAAAGGTAGAAGTGGCCAAGAGCATAGACTCAGGCTGGAACACTTGTGCTGGTTTCTCGCTGTCTACCTTGTAAAAGTCATTTAGCCTCTGTGTTTATCAAGTTCCTCATCAATAAAATGGGGATAGTAATAGTACCCACCTCGTAGAGATGCTATGGGGATTAATGAATCTGTTTGAATTTTAGAACAGCCCTGGCTAATAGTAAGTACTATGCATTTGCCAGCTCTTTTCATAATTACTGACAGATGTTATTATCAACCAAAGAAGTATTAGTTCTTTGTAAGGGAAATGCATGTTAGATCATTTCATTTATCATTTTCTGTAATTCAGGCTTTTTCCCTCTGAAATACCATTTTCTGTCTGTGCACTAGTAAATCACAGGGCTTTCCAAATTTCATCTGTCTGAGTTCTTGTCATGATGACAATACTGCAGAGTTTTGACATTTTTTAGGGACTCCATCTGAGATGACAGCAACCCCTCAAATTCAGAAGCACTTCTCTAACTGACAACATCTCGCATGAAATGAAGTTTGTAAAATGTAAGAGCTTCAGACCCTAAATGATGCCATAAATGCAAAGATGTTATATCTAAGCTCTTTAAATAAATCCTGTCATTGAAATAAAGGAAATACTATATTATAGCGCTCTATGACTTTGTTACCTTGCTATCCGTTTATCTGACTCTCTAAGACAAAAGAAAGCAAAGACTGAGATTGATCATTACTACTGTGTGGTACACGTATTTGTGGATGAAGACCATACTGAAATGCACTGTCTAAGATACTAAAATGGACACTAAACAGCTGCTTGATGCACATGTATGAACAGAACAGGGAGCTGGTTGCAGGGAGCAGACACTGAGCTTCCTGGATCAGAGACTCAGCATAGCAGTCCAGCCCAGCAGTCCACATGTTTTATATTTATATCCCAGCAAAATTAGCAGTGAGAGTCTGAAATGAACTTTGGGGACACTTGCAAACAGCTGTCATGATTACTAATGTGGGACACCAGGATTCTACAGTGTTTAGTTGGCATCTGCACACAACCATTTCTTTTCCACTAAAGCCTGTTGTAATTGCTGGTTCCACATCCAGGCTGAGGAATCATCTCATGTGGTGTTTGGGAGGGAGGTAAGTGGAGTCAGGACCCATGCTAAGGCTGGGTGGGTAATAATCTGGTTCTAGTACAGGAGAAAGGAAAGTAGGTCAGGTGGGAAGGAGAATGACTGGATTTAAATTTTGTTTCTTGAGTAAGCTAAATATATAACATCATGTCAAGTTTCTTTATTGTTTATATTCCATGTGCTGTCACCGAATAACTACTGAATTGTGGGGACAAAATAGCCTAGGTTTTAGAATTGACCCTGCCCCTAAACAGCCAGAGTCCAGGTTCCTCTGGGTGTCCAAGGAGGGGGCTGCTGCCTCCACTGAAGCAGTTTGGGCACTTGGGTGGCGTAGTTTTTTTTGCTGTGGAAGACTGGCCCGGTTGTAGGACATTAAGCATCTGCAAGGCCCTCACCAGGTACCCACGGTGGTCCCAGGACTGTAACATCCAAGTGTTCCTTTCCAGCCACGTTTGCAAATGACCCTCAAGGGGTTAGTATTAATCTTCGGTGAGAATTATGAAAAATTATATGGTACCTCCATCCCTTCTGGCAAAGGAGGGCCCCTTATTTACAAATGACCACAAAGTGTTAGCACCACATTTTATTAGCAGAACATTTGAACACGTGGTGACAGTGACGCTCACCTGTTTGCTTCTGCTTCCCAGTGCAACTTCAGCCTCCATCAGAGGACCTCAGCTGCCCCAGCGAACAGGGCCTTCTGTACAGGGAATGTGCTCCTCCTCGAAGCATAGACAAGAAGCAGCCCTTAGATCTCATCAGGTGAGCTGTTGTGGAGAGCACTCCAGTGGGAAGGGCTCAGGGTTGCCCTCATGGCTTCTGAGTGTGACAGTCCTCCAAGAGTGTTACCAACCAGGAAGCTCACAGGAGCTCTGAGCTTTGTTGCCCCAAGTTTTTACTGGAGACTTTATTACAAAGACATGATTTATTGGGTCACTACTGACATGGCTACCCAAAACACTAACTGTAAGTCAAAGCCCTAACATTTGAGCCCCTACCTCTCCTGATGGTCAGTCACTTGTCACAAAGCTCAAAGCCCCACTCCTCTAATCACATGGTTGGTGTCTCTGGCTGGCCAGTCCCCATCCTGAGTTATCTCATGAACACAAGCCATCCAAGGGTCCACCATGAATAGTAAAGACACTCCTATCTTGGGAAATTTCAAGGCTTTAGGAGTTGCCGTCCAGGAACTGGGAACAAAGACCTACCAAATTCTTCATTAAACAGGAGTAAATGTTAGGTTTCACTTAAATTATAAAATAAGAGAAGTATTCTCACTGCTTAGCTTTATCTGCTGTTCGACACCGTTTCACTACACCAAGTGACTGTAATGTCGCGCTCAGCATGTGTATTCTCAGAGCATCAGCGCCGGCTGCTCCCCGGGAGCTTATGCTGTTTGTGCAAGGCTGCTGGGAGGAGGGAGGCCAAGGACAACTGAGCAAACAAAAATAATCGGGCTAATAAGGAAACAATTTCAGATTGAAATGAAGGAAATAATACAGTGTTGAGATGGGAGACTTGGGGGAATGGAGTCAAGAAAGCTATCTTTGAGAAGGTGACATGTGAGCTGAGATGGTGATAAGGAGGCTGGTCTTTGAGGATCTGGGATAAGTCACCCCAGGAATAGAGGCAGCTTGTCCATTGCCCCGAGGCACAAATGTGCTCAGCAGGTTTGAGGAGATACTGGAGCCAACGCTGGTGAGAGTGATGAGACGCGAGGTTTAGAAGGGCATCAGGAGCACGGAAAGTAGTGTGGACTCTAAGTGCAGTGAGAAGCAGTCATGATAGTTTAAGCACTAAGGTAATTTTCTCTCACAATTTGCAAAGATAATGTGGAGAATGAATTGCAGGGACCCAGGAAGCAGGGAGGCCTGGTCGGAGGCTCTTGGAGTGGGCCAGATGAGAGATGGTGGGAGCCAGGGAGAATGCGTTTGGGGAGTGGAGCTGACAGGATGCAGTTATGGGCTGGCTGTGGATGGTGAGGAGAAGAGAAGGGTCAAGGTAGCCCCAGGTCAGCCTGGAGCCAGGTGCCTGATCTTCCTAATCTCAGTGCCCCATTCAGATGCCCACCTACTTGGGCAAACCTCTTAACCTTCCAAGTGAGGGTTTTAAATCACTGAAGTCTTTTTGTTTGTTTCACATTTTATGGAAAGATTCAAACACGTACAGAAGTAGAGAGAACAGCACAGCCAGCCTGTCTGTATCAGTCACCCATCTCCAGAATTATCAACTCAGAGTCACTGTTGTTGCAACTTTCATCTCCACCTCTTCCCCTCCCCCACTTCGGGATCATTTTGAAGGCAATCCTACGTAGCTTAACCTTTCATTAGTGAAATGACAAGGTCTCTTTCAAATACAATTGGAATATTCATTATTTTTAGGGTTACAAAATAATTCCCTGATTGTCACAAAAATACACTTTTAAGCAGTTTTGGGGTTGAAATCAGGATCCAGACTAAGTTCACACATTGCAGCTAGCATATCTCTCAAGTGGGTTCTAATCTATAATTTTCCTGTTTCTCATTTTCCTTGAAATTGCTGAGGGATTTCTCTATTTCCTGTTTGGTTGATTTCATTCTCCCCTGTGGTTAGACTTATTTCTCCATCCTATGTATTGGCTTTAGCTAAGTGATTTGATCCTCCCCTAAAAGCTTGATCTGAACGAGGTTCAAATTTGTGCAAGAATATTTGTTATATGAAGTTTTGTACTCCTGTCATAAGGTACATAATGTCCAGTTGACTCTCTTTTTTGTGATGACAGCAGCCAATAATGATTGTCACCCGGGATCATTATTTCATAAGGGATTTTATTTCGTGTGGTCATACTCTAATTTCCTCCCACAATTATCAGCAGGATCACAGTCATGAAGAGGCACTTTCTCATTAACCCAGATTATCCTGAAGAACAGTTTTAAAAGAGGAAGTTTATATATTTGTAAATATTTAAAGTTGATACATTTTTCTATTGTTTCTAATGTTTTTTTCTAATGGAGGTACTGAAGATTGAATCTAGGACCTTATGCTTGCTGAGCACACACTCTGCCACTGAGTGTACCCCATCCCCCTTGAGATTCATATTTATATGATATATTCCTTCTGTTATTTTTGTTTTATGTTATACAGAATTTGATGGCAGGGCAATGGGTTTGATGGCTATTTAATCATTCTTTATGGGCTTTTGGGGTTGGTGTGTGTGTTTGTGTTTGTAAAGAAAACAATTTTCCCACTATTTTAAGTATGTTTTGTGAAGGAAATTATGTTGATCTGTTCCCTTCTCCTGGTCCATGTATTCCCTTGTTGCTTCCCACTAGTGGCCCCTTGAGCTCTGTGACAAGACTAGCATGTCGTTAATCCAGGTTGAAGGAGATCTGAAGAGATTTATTCAAGGAGATGAAATTTGTAGACAATGAATTGGAAAGTAATGAGAAAGTTATTCATTAGGAGAAGGTATGGGGTTGAATTGTTAAGCGCAGAGAAATCTAAGCTATGAACCACCAAGACAATTATTAACTCCAGGAAAAACAAAGTAGGGAATAAAAAAGTAAGCCTAGCAGACAACTTGCTACAGCTGTGAACAGTCTGTACAGAGTCCTAATAATGTAAAGCAAGGATACTGAGCTGATCAAAATTATAATGTATTTGTATCAAAAGGTTGGAAGAATGAAGGTTTGGGTGTGTAGAGGAGATGTGGTTTGAAAGAGAGCTTAATATTCATTTTCCAAAATAGAAAGTTAAATAGGTGATACATAAAGCTGAAAAAGTCAGTAGGCTGTGTTACAAGTATATTAGTCAGAAATAGGGAGTTTTTATTCCAAGAGTCAGCAGTAGGAGCTGAACATTGTTGCTTCTGACCAGGAAATGGGGTGGTTGTTGGGAACTGCTCCTTTTTACAATCGGTGTTCGAGAACTGTTTGACTCTTTAATGAATGTATGGTATAAGATTGATAAAAAGAAATCAAAGCTGAATTTTGAAAAATTGATGTTAAGAATTGGGGTGTTTTTGACAGAGAGAGATAACAATCAGACAAAACTACATTTGAAGGGATCCTCATTATTTCTAGCCTTTCAGCAAGGACTAGGGGGCAGACATCTGTTTAAGGTTCAAAAATTCTTTCTGACATTCTTGCCGACATGTAACCTTTGGAAGTAATGAACTCTCCGTCATTGTAAATATGCAGGCAGAGGCTGCCTGACCAGCTCTCTAACTGTAGCAGGGTGTGTTTACCATTGGCCAGTTGGAGCAAGCAACTTCTAACATTCTTTCAGTTTTGAATGTGGCATTTTCAGGATGGATAGTTGATAAGAATCTATTACAAAAAGCTTAACAAGAAAGAGTCCAAGACATCTCAAACCCATTGCCAGGGTTTTCTCTGCCAGACACCATCCTGAGCCTGCCATCTGTGAGCCAGGCCACAAAGACCAGTCACATGAGAATGAAAACACTTTGTCCCTCCTATCTGATTTGGCATCGGGCTCAGCCATTTTCCCCATGGAATGGTCCACGCCCAGGTCTCTGACGATGGATCTGGTCTCACAGCAGCCCTGTGAGCGCTGGTCCAGCCCTAGGGGTTCCTGCGTGAAGTTTCTCAGTACTCCAGGCTGTTCTCAGAGCTGAGTCCCCCCTAGGCTAGGCCCTCGGAGCTCATCTCAGCTCCAGACTGAGCCGGAAGCTTCCGAGAGAACTCAGAGCTGAGGAAAGTCACAGGGTTTACCCAGCACTGCCGCGTCAGCAGTGCTCCAGCTGAGGGAAGTATCAGCAGCAGCAAACACACCTGAGCCGCCGCCTCATTGTTCCGCCTCATCCCTAAGCCCACTGTGTCTGCCTGTCTGTGTCTGTTTCCCTTTCAGGACCAGCCTGGCACCGCTTCGTGCCCTGCCTCCTTTCTTCTAATCTTGCCTCCCTGGCCTGTTCCGTCTACTCCAGATTAACTGAGTAACATTGAAGGGTTTTTGAAACCTAGGAACAGACGACGTGCTAGATACAAAGAATACAGGGCAGTTCCTTACTCAGCCACATCCCTCCTGCCCTCTCCCATTCCCACATGAGTTTTATAAATATTTTGTCAGAGAGACATTGCACTCCCAGTTGTTATCATTATCAGCCATTTCCTTATTATCTGTGGTTTACGATGCATTTGCTCCAGGGAAGTTCCCGAGATAAGGCAGACGCAGATGACTGAGCCAGTAGTTGAAGTCCACTTGTGTCAAGCCTGTTAAGAATGATCTTTGGTGGGATTTGTTGAATGTGCCAGACTGTCCAGTGAGTGGTGATGATCCCCTGCATCTGCTCCGGAGTCGGCCTCGTCCCCTCCTTTGCTCTGTTCTCATTTATCTCTCTTCAGCAGGTGAACCAGTGATCTGTATTTCTATGATACGTAAAATACTTCTTATTTCACGGTAGAATTTGGGGGCTGCTGTGAAAACGCATATGTTTTAAGTGTGAATTGAGTCAGAGGTTTAAACTTAAAGCCCCCTTGATTTAGAATCAGAAATTAGTATGATGGAAGGAGGGTATAACTCAGTGGTAGAGTGAATGCCTAGCATGCATGAGGTACTGGGCTCAATCCCCAATGCCTCCATTTAAAAAACAAATAAATAAACCTAATTATGCCCCACCAAAAAACAAAGAAAAAAGAAATTAACATGAGGATGAAGCTACAGAGTGAATATGTGTTTCTTCTGAAACTACCTTCTGTCTTTCTGCAGGAAATTCTACGGAGAGAAGGTCGGAATCTACTTTGCTTGGGCTGGGCTATTACATTCAGATGCTCCTCCTGGCAGCTGTCGTGGGGGTGACTTGCTTTCTGTATGTATATTTTAATCAAAATAACTGTACTTAGAGGTAACTTCTCTTTATTCCTTGTTACGGTGCTTACTTAACTTAGAATAACATTCTCCAGGAGCATCCACGTTGCTGCAAATGGCCCTATATTGTCAGTTTTTATAGCCGAATAGTTTTCCATTGTATAAATATACCACTTCTTTAGCCAGTCATCCGTTGATGGACATTTAGGCTATCTCCATGTCTTGGCTATTGTAAATAGTGCTGCTATGTATATTGGGGTGCAGCTGTCATCCTGAAGTAGGGTTCCTTCAGGATATATGCACAGGAGTGGGATTCCTGTGTCATATGGCAATTCTATTGCTAGTCTTTTGAGGAAACTCAATACCTATTCCACAGTGGCTGCACCAAACTGCATTCCCACCAGAAGTGTCGGAGGTTTCCCTTTGTCCACAGCCTCTCTAGCATATGTCATTTGTGGATTTTTGAATGATGGCCATTCTGACTGGTTTGAGGTGATACCTCATTGTACTTTTGATTTGCATTTCTCTGATAATTAGTGATATTGAGCATTTTTCATGTGCCCATTGATAATTTGTATATCTTCCTTGGAGAATTGCTTGTTTTGGTCTTCTGCCCATGTTTGGATTGGGTTATTTGGTTGTTTCTTAGTAAGTCATATGAGCTGCTTATATATTCTGGAGATCAAGCCTTTGTTAGTTTCATTTGCAAAAATGTTCTCCCATTCTGTAGGTTGTCTTTTTGTTTTACTTAAGGTGTCCTTTGATGTGCAGAAGCTTGTAAGTTTCATTAGGTCCCATTTGTTTATTCTTGCTTTTATTTCTATTGCTTGGGTAGACTGCCCTAGGGGAAGATTTCTGAGATGTATGTCAGATATTTTGCCTGTATTTTCTCCTAGGAATTTTATTGTATCTTGTCTTATGTTTATCTTGCTGAAGAGACTGTCTTTATTCCATTGTATATTCTTGCCTCCTTTGTTGAAGATTAGTTGACCTTAATATTTGGGTTCATTTCTGGGCTCTCTATTCTGTTCCATTTGGCTATATGTCTGTTTTTGTACTAATACCATGCTGTCTTGACGACTGTAAGTCTATAGTATTGTCTCAAGTCTGGGAGAGTTACTCTTCCAGCCTCTTTCTTTTTTTCTTCAGTAATGCCCTGGAAATTCTATGTCTTTGATGGTTCCATATAAATTTTATTGTGATTTGTTCTAGTTCTATGGAATATGTCCAGGATAATTTGGTAGGGATTGCATTAAATCTGTAGATTGCCTTGGGCAGTGTGACCATTTTAACAATATTGCTTCTTGCAATCAAAGAGCATGGGATACCTTTCCATTTTTTAAAGTCTTCTTTAATTTCCTTCACCAATGCTTTATAGTTTTCTGTGTATAATTCTGTCACGTCTGTGGTTAGATTTATTCCTAGATATTTTATTACTTTGGGTGCTATTTTAAAGGGGATTGTTTCTTTACTTTCTTTTTCTGTTGATTCATCATTTGTGTAAAGAAATGCAACTGATTTTTGAACATTAATCTTGTAACCTGCTACTTTGCTATATTCTTCGATCAGCTCTGGTAGTTTTTGTGTGGACCTTTTAGGGTTTTCTATATATATTGTCATGTCATCTGCATAGTGTGACACTTTTACCTCTTCTTTTCCAATTTAGACCCCTTTTACTTCTGTTACTTGCCTGATTGCTGTGGCCAGGACTTCCAAGTCTATGTTGAATAGGAGTGGTGATAGTGGGCATCTTTGACTTGTCCCAGATTTTAGTGGGAATCTTTTGAGGTTTTCACCGTTGAGTGCTATGCTGGCTGTAGGTTTGTCATATATAGCTTTTATGATGTTGAGATATGTTCCCTCAATACCCACTTTGGTGAGAATTTTTATCATAAATGGGTGTTGAATTTTATCAAAAGTTTTCTGCATCTATTGAGATGATCATGTGGTTTTTGTCCTTTCTCTTGTTGATGTGAAGTATTACATTGATTGATTTTCATATGTTGAACCACCCTTGTGTCCCTGAGATGAACCCCACTTGAGCATGATGTATTATTTTTTTATGTGCTGTTGGATTTTATTTACTAGTATTTTGGTAAGGATTTTTTTATCTGTGTTCATCAGTGATATTGGTCTGTAATTCTCTTTTTTGGTGGTGTCTTTGCCTGGTTTTGGTATCAGGGTAATGGTGGCTTCATAGAATGAGTTTGGGAATATTCCTTCTTTTCAATCTTCTGGAAGAGTTTGAGAAGGACTGGTATGAGTTCTTCTTTGTATGTGTGGTAGAACTCCCTGGTGAAGCTGTCCAGTCCTGGACTTTTATTTGTAGGGAAGTTTTTTATTGTTAATTCAATTTCATTCCTAGTGATCCATTTGTTCAAGTGGATAGTTTCTTCTTGATTCAGTCTTAGTGGACTGTATGTTTCCAGAAACTTGTCCATCTCCTCTAGGTTATCCACTTTTCCATGTAGTTTTTCATGATATTCTCATATGATATTCTGTATTTCTATGTTATTTGTTGTAATTTCTCCATTTTCCTTTCTTATTTTGCAAATTTGTGCTCTCTCTTCTTCTTTGTGAGTTTGGCCAGAGGTTTGTCGATTTTATTTACTCTTTCAAAAAACTAGCTTTTGGTTTGATTGATTATTTTCTCTATTTTTTAATCTTTATTTTATTTATTTCCTCCATGATCTTTATTATTTCCTTCCTTCTGCTGACTTTTGTGTGTTTTTGCTCTTCTGTTTCTAGTTCTTTCAGCTGGTGGGTTAGATTGTTTATTTGGTATTGTTCTTCTTTTTTGAGGAAGGCCTGCATTACCCTAAACTTTCCTCTTAGTACTGCTTTTGCTGTGTACCGTATGTTTTGTGTGGTTGTGTTTTCATTTTCATTTGTCTCAAGGTATTCTTTAATTTCAACTTTGATTACATCATCGACCCATTTGTTTTCTAATAGCATGTTGTTTAATCTCAATGCTTTCCTTTCTTTCTCCTTTGTTTCTCTGAAGTTGATTTCTAGTTTCAATGGCATTGTGGTCAGTAAAGATGCTTGAGATAATTTCTATCTTCTTAAAATTGTTGAGGCTTCTTTTGTGACTAAGTACATGATCAATCCTAGAAAGTGTTCCACACACATTTGAAAAGAATGTGTATTCTATTATGGAGGATTGTAATGCTCTGAAAATATCTACTAAATCCAATTATTCTCTTGTATCATTTAATTTCTCTGTTGCCTTATTTATTTTCTGTCTGGAAGATCTGTCTAGTGATGTTAATGTGGTGTTAAAATTTCTGACAATGATTGTATTCCCATCAATTTCCCCCTTTATCTCTGTTAGTAGTTGTTTAATGTACTTAGGTGCTCATGTTGGGTGCTTATATATTAATGATTGTAATATCTTCATCTTGTATCACTCCTTTAATCATTATAAAATGTCTTTATTTATCTTTCTTTATGGCCCTTGTTTTAAAGTCTATTTTGTCTGAAATCAGTACTGCTACACCTGCTTTTTTGGCATTTCCATTTGCATGGAATATCCTTTTCCGTCCATTCACTCTCAATCTATGTGTCCTTCTCCCTAAAATGTGTCTCTTATATGCAGTGTATTGAAGTTTCTTGCTTTATTATCCAGTCTGCTACTCTGTCTTTTGACTGGAGCATTTAGACCATTAACATTTACAGTAATTAATGATAGATGAGAGTTTATTGCTATTTTGAACTTATTTTTGCAGTTGATTTGGTATTTCTTCTTGGTTCCTTTCTTCTTCCTTTTGTGGTATGGTAATTTTCCTTTGTATTGTATTTAGTTTTTGTGACTCACTTGTAAGTTTTTGGCTTGTGATTACACTTTTTTTGTAAGTCTGTTAACCAATTACTGTAACTGTGTAACTAAAGAGATATTAATGTAATCTCAAACCCATCCTACTGAGAACAAAAGATTTAAAAACAAAAGAAGAAAGAAAAAATACTCTCACATTCATGAATTCTCATTTCTGTAGCATCCTGCTTCTTTTCTATTTAGAGTAGACCTTTCAATATTTCTTTTAGCATGGGTTTAGTGTTGCTAAATTCTTTTAGTTTTGCTTCTCTGTAAAATTCTTTATCTCTCCTTCTATTCTAAAGGATAGCCTTGCTGGAGACAGTATCCTAGGCTGCATCTTTTTTTTTCATTCAGGACTTTGAATATATCTTGCCACTCCCTTCTGGCCTGTAGTGTTTCTGTAGAGAAATCAGCTGAGAGCCTTCTCTTGTAACTCACTCTTTGTTTTCCTCTTGCTGCCTTTAGGATCATTTCTTTATCCTTCAGTCTAGCCATCTTGATTTATGATATATCTTGGCATGTTTCTCTTTGGGCTCTTCCTGTTTGGGACCCTCTGATCCTCCTGTGCTTGGGTGTCTGATTCCTTCTTTAAGTTTGGGAAGTTTTCAGTCATGATTTCTTTAATTACCTTTTCCATCCCCTTTGTTCTTTCTTCCCCTTCTGGAACCCCTATTATGCATAGATTGGCATGCTTTATATTATCCCATAGGTTCCTTATATTGTTTTCATTGTTTTATATTTGTTTTTCTCTCAGCTGTTCTGATTGGGTGCTTTCTGTTGTCCTGTCTTCTAGGTCACTTATTCGTTCTGCTGCATTATCTAGCCTGCTTTGTACAGCCTTTAGGTCAGATCTCATTTCAGCCAATGAATTTACCAATTCTACTTGGCTCTTCTTTATAGCTTCTATTTTGTTTTTGATATATTTTATGTCTCTAAAGACTATCTCTTTTAGTTCCTTCAGTAATTTGATCACTTCTTTTTTGAAATCTTGATCTAGTAGGCCATCAATGTCTATTTTATTGATCGTTCTTTGAGGGGATTTCTCTTGCTCTTTTAATTGGCAGGACTTCCTCTGCTTCTTCATTCTGCTCATATCTCTCTGGCACTGTGGCTTAAGGAGTATCAGTTATCTATTGTGGTCCTTAAAGGAGTTTATTTATTTATCTATATAAAGCCTATGTGGGAATAAAACTTAAAAGAGAGAGAGAGAGAATTTTAAAAGAATGGAGGAAATGAAGGTTTGAAAACAGTGTATAATCAATAATAGAAGAGCAATTTGAAGCAGAATAGGAATCGAGTTGAGATATCTTTTAAGAATCTTAATAAAAAGAAGAGAAAATTCAAAATACAATATTTGAAACCTGTGACTAATAAATAACAGATCAAAACCAAGAGAATTAAAAATGAAATGAGAATTGTAAACATATAGAACTGTTTAAAAATAAAGATTAAATATGTAATAGGTATAAAA
Organism: Camelus dromedarius; assembly: GCF_036321535.1. NCBI lineage: Eukaryota > Metazoa > Chordata > Mammalia > Artiodactyla > Camelidae > Camelus > Camelus dromedarius. Next base: position 32,514,033 of record NC_087458.1, on the reverse strand, counting down.
CAGATATAAAAAGATTTTAAAAACAAAGATGTGTTCTCCTAGAGACTGTGTGCTCTTAATGGTTTTATTGAGAGGCCTTTGTGTCTTCGCCCTGTTTCACGAACTCACCTTGCTCTGTTGGCCCCCTTGTCTGTGCTGCTCACAGTGTCTGTCGGCAAGAAGATTGCACCCCTCCAACACTGGGTCAGGTGATCCTTTCCTTTGTGGTGGGTGGGTGGGTCACTCCCCCTCCAGATGCTGCAGTCAGTGCTTGGCCAGTTGCTCCATATGTGGGCTCAGCTTCAAGAGTAATAGCTTTATGGATATATAATTCACATACCATAAAATGCAGCCTTTGAAATTGTGCATTAGATTTTAAGTACATTTCAGGGTTTTGTAGCCATCACTCCCAAAAGAACCAGTACTCTTTAGTAAGTCACTCCCTAAACTTCCTTTCCCTTAGACCCCAGCAGCCACCACTCTACTTTCTGTCTCTACGGATTTGCCTGTTCTGGGCATTTCATATAAGTAGAACCATACAGTATGCTGCCTTTTTTGATTGCCGTCTTTCATTTAGTGTGACGTTGTCAAGACTCATCCATGGTGTAGCATATATCAGTACCCAAAGTCCTTTTTGTGTTCAAATAATATGCCATTGTTATAAATACACCACTTTGCTTATCCATCCATCAGTTGATGATGAATAATTCTGCTGTAAATGCTCATGGACAAGTTTTTGTGTGAACACATATTTTCAGTTCTCCTCAGGATATATCAAAAAATGGAATTGCTGGGATGTATTCTACTTTTAACATTTTGAGGAATTGCTAAAGTAGTTTTTAAAGTGACTGCACCATTTTATATTTCCAGTAGTAATGTATGAGGAGTCCAGTTTCTCCACATCCTCATCAACACTTTTTATTACCGGGTTTATAGATACATATTTATATATCATATATCATATATATTTGTCATCCTAGTTGGTATGAAGTGGCATGTCATTGTGCTTTTGATTTCTGTTTCCCTAATGCCTACTGATGTTGAACATCTTTTTATGTGCTTATTTCCCATTTGTATGTCTTCTTTGGAGAAACATCTATTCAAATTCTTTGCCAATTTTAATTGTATTTGTCTTTGTATTGTCATGTTTTAAGTCTCCTTTGTCTATTCTGGATAAAAAGTCCCTTATCAGGGAAAATATTGGAAATATTTTCATCCATTCTGTGGATTGTCTTCTTACTTTCTTGATGAAGCCCTTTGAAGCACAGAAGTGTTTAATTTTACTGAAGTCCAGTTTACTTGATTTTTTTTCTTTTGTTGTTTGTGCTTTTGCTGTCATATCTTAGAAGTATTTGTACTTCAAAATCCTGAAGATTTTCTCATTGTTCATTATCTAAAAGATTTATAGTTTCAGGTCTGTGATTTATTTTGAGTTAAATTTAATAAATGGTGTTAAGGTAAAAGTTCAGTTTTCTTTCTTTCCAGGTGTATGTTCAGGTGTCCCAGCATCATTTTTGTAAAGATTAATTTTTCCCCATTGGATTGTCATGGAACCTTTATGAAAAATTAACTGGCTACGTGTAAGAGTTTGTTTATGGACTCTCAGTTCTTTTCTCTCAATCTATTTGTGTGTCCTTTATGCAAGTACCACACTGTATGGATTACCATTTTGTTACTGAGTTTTGAATTTGGAAACTTCAAAACTTTGTTCTTTTTCAAGATTGCTTTGACTATTCTGGGTATCTTGCATTTCCATAGTTTTAGGAACAGTTTGCTCATTTCTCCCAAAAAGCCAGATTTGCATTGAATCTATAGGTCATTTTGAGGACAAATGCCATCCTAACAATGATAAGGCTTCTGATCCATGAACACAGAAGAGCTTTCCATTTATTTTAGGTCATTTTTAACTTCTATCAGTAGTATTTTAGTTTTCAATATACAAGTTTCAGACATTTTCCTCAGTATTCCACATATTTTTCTTAATATTCCTAAGTATTTTATTCTTTTTGATGCTATTGTAAATGAAAATGTTTCCTACATTTTATTTTTAGATTATTCACTGCTGTTGTATAGAAATATAATTACTTTTTTATATATCAATTTGTGTCTTACAATTTTGGTCAAACTATTTTGTTAATTCTAATAGTTTTTTTTTTCTCTCTCTCTCTCTCTTTTTTCTTTGTGGATTCCTTGTGATTTCAATGTATAATATCATGTCATCTGGAATTGAAATAGTTTTATTTCTTTCTTTCTAATCTAGAGGCTTTATTTTCTTTGTCTGTTTGCTTTGACTAGAACCTCTAGTACAATGTTGATTTTGGGAGGAAATAATTCAGTCTTTCACCATTATGTATGATCTTTGCTCCAGGTTTTTCATAGATGTTCTCTGTCAAGTTGAGGAAGTTCTCTTCTATTCCTAGTTTTTATCTATTATTCTATTAATATGGCATATTACATGAATTGACTTGTATGTTGAAGTGCCTTTGCATACCTGGATACATCTCACTGAATTGTGGTCTATTTTATATGTTAATGGATTGGATTTGCTTGTATTCTGTTGAGGACTTTTGCATTTATATCCATAAGAGATAGTCTTTAGTTTTCTTGTGATGCCTTTGTCTGGTTTTGGTATCAGTGTGATACTCGTGTCATTGAATGAATTGGGAAGTGTGCCCACCTCTTTATTTTTAGACGAGTTTGTGAAGCATTTTTTTGTTTGTTTGTTTTTTGTTTTTGTTTTTTCTTTAAGTAGTTGATGGAATTCACCAGCAAAGCCATACTGGCCTAGCATTTCCTTGTGGGAATGTTTTGGATTACTGTTTCAGTCACTACTTATTGTAGGATTATTTGAGTTTTCTATCTCTCCTTGAATTAGATTTAGTCACATATCCTTCTAGGAATTTATCCATTTCATCTAGATTATCTCATTTATTGGCTATACAAGTATTCATGGTATTCCCTTATATTCCTTGTTATTTTTGTTAGGGCAGTAGTGACATCCTTCCTTTCATTTCTCATCTTAGTAATTTGAACCTTCTCCCTTTTTTTCTTCAGTACTAGCTAAAAATTTGTCAATTTTCTTGATCTTTTCAAAGAACCAACTTTTCTTTTTGTTGATTATTCTCTGTTATTCATCTATTCTCTATTCCATTTATTTCTGCCTTTACTATTTTGATTAGAATATTTAATTCATTTACATTAATGTAATTTCTTATCAGGTTGAAGTTACATCTGCTATCTGCTTTCTATATGACTTTTTATTTCCCCAATGCTCTATTACTACACTTTTTTGTACAAAGTAGGCATTTTCAAGTGTGCCATTTTAATTTGTTGTTTATTTTATCTTTTTCTTCTCCTCCTCCTCCTCCTCTTCCTCCTCCTCCTTCTCCTCCATTGCCCTGGAGATTATTATTAACATATTGTTTTAAAGCAATCTAGTTCACATGAATGCCAACTTAATTTCAATAGTACACAAAAACTTTGCTTTGATATCAATCTTTTCCCTCCCCCTCCTCATGCTGTCACTGTCATACAAGTTACACCTTTATGCATTTATAAGTGCATCTACACTGTTTCATAAGTATTGTTTTATGTAGTTGTCTTTTACATCAATTAGAAGAAAACACGTACATGTAATACTGTATTTATACTGTTTTATTTTCTTACTCATGTAGTAGTGCTCTTTATTTTTCAGGTGAGTGTCTTTTCATTTACACCTGCTGGACTATCCTTAGTATTTCTTGTAGGGCAGGCCTGCTAGCAATGGATCCTTTCAGATTTTGTAGGAGTGTGTTAATTTCTTCTTTTTTTTTTTTTGAAGAATCATTTTGTTGGCTATAAAATACTTGGTGACAGTATTTTCCTTTTATCACTTTGACGATACCATCCCACTGCCTTCTGGTCTCCATGGTTTTTGATGAGAAATCAACTGTCTTACTGAGGAGCCTTTGAATATGTTGAGCCTCTTTTCTCTTTCTGCTGTCAAGATTCTTGGTTCTTCTCTTTTGACACACTTAGTCTGATGTGCCTATTTTCGATGTCTCTACGTTCATACCACGTGGAGTTTGTTGAGCTGCTGGGATGTACAAATTAATGTTTTCATCAAATTTGGGAAGTTTTCAGCCATTATTTCTTTATATACTTTTTCTACCCCTTTTTTTCTCTCCTTCTTTCTGGCGCTCACATTATATGTGTATTGGTATTGTTGATGGTGTCCAACCTATCTCTGACACAGTGTTCATTTTTTTTCATTCCTTTTTCTTTCTGTTCCACAGACTGGATAATCTCAGTAGTTTTAAATTAACTGACTTTTTCTTCAACAAGTTCATATCTACAGAGAAATCTCTTATTGAATTTTTCATTTTAGTCAATATATTTGTACCTCTAGAATGTCCAGTTGGTTTTTAATGTAAATTTTATCTATTGATATTCTCTGTACAATGAGATGTTCACATACTTAAATTCTTTAGGCATGGTTTCGGTTAGCTCTTTGATCATATGTGTAATTCCTTATTTATGTCTTTGTCTAGTAAGTCCAGTGTCTGGGTTTCCTCAGGGAGTTTCTATTGACTACTTTCTCCCCTGTGTTATGGCCAAACTTTTCTGTTTCTTTGTACATCTTGTAATTTTCTGTTGAAAACTGGACATTTAAAATATTACAATATGGCAGATCTGAAAGCCAGATTTTCCTCATCTCCAGGGTTTATCATTGTTTCCATTGTCATTGCTGCTGCAGATATTTATTTAGTTACTTTCCTGAACAAAATCTGTAAAGTCTGTATTCTTTATCATGCATGGCCATGAGATCTGTATGTGTGCAGAAAGCCTAGTTGTCATCACTGTAATAATGATTGGACAGTGAATTCTTTCAATGCCTGGAGCCAATCGTTTGAGCTGTTGCCAGGTGGCTGTGTGCCTGCATGCTGAGGGATGCCCTCAGCACCGGCAGGCAGTCTGCAGCTATTCTGTAGCCTTTAGTTCTTGCTTATGCAGAACCTCAAGTTCAGCCAGAGTTGAAGGCTTAAGATTTTCTCAGATCTTTCCTTGCCATATGCCACACATGTGTACGGCCTTCTACAATTCTCAGAATTTTTTTGAGCTATTTAACACTACCTCCACCCCCAGAAAGTCTCAATACTCAATTTTGCCTTCTAAGTTTCCTAGTCAGCATCTAATTAGCCTGTACTGGTACCACTGCCTCATGCAGTTGTAAAGTTACTCACTGCTGATTGTTTTCCACAAACACTCTGGGGACAGGCTGTTTGCACAGCATGAGTTTGAGATAGGTGAATTAGTGACAGCTCTCTGGGGGCGGATTTTTTGGGTAACTTCAAATCACTTCTGCCCCTTCCTTGATTGTGAGACTGTTGCTTTTAAAGGCCACCATTTAGGTGAGGATATGGGGATGGGGGTAGTTCAAGTTACGATATGACAAAACTGACTATCTTTATGGAGATTTAGCTGTTATTTTTTCTCAAATAAACATTCCCCTTATTGCTGGAAGCCTTGGTTAAATTTCCAGAGTTCTGCAGAGGTTAATTTTAACAAATTTTCCCATTGTCATTGCTTAACAGAGGAGTAAGTTTTCCAAGATTTTTACTCAAATATTGTAGAAGTGTATCCCATTTGCATTTGTTTTTAACTGAGTTACTTGCAAGAGTAACTAATTCTACAGCTCCAGCCCCATTCACATAAGAGTCCATCTGCATGGCTTCTCCTACAGGGAGAAGTGTGCAACCTGTTGTCCGTTTGTTGTTTTACTTATTAAAGTGTATGGGTTTTTAAGAATATGCTCATGAATAGCCCTTTGTCATTTTTACACGTTACAAATCTTCCACTAGTCTGTGGTTATTTTTTTCCCTTTATTTTAGTTGTTTTAATGAAGTTCTCAGTTTTAAGGATTTTCAGTATAGCAATATGTGGATGCTGATTACACGGGTGAGGCATTTAACTACTGTCTAAACCTCAGTCTTTGCTCTGATTCACTGTCTAGAACATCTGAACATATCTACTGAACCCCATATACCAATGGACACTGACAGTCCTAATTAAAAAAATGCTTTTTAAGTAAAGCAAAAAATATTATCTTTGACACTGGAAAAGACAAATTTCAAATTTACTAGCTGATCTTGTTTTCTGTGATCATTAGCTACATCATGTTTATAGAGCCGAGAGGCATATTGAGCTACTGATTTTATTTCATCGGATTTTAGAATGTAGAACACATTTCAGGCCCACTTATAGCACCATATGTGTATCTTTAAGGATATGTACATATGATGATGTCTTTATTATAAGTACCTTATTTTATTTTAAGTACCAACTGCTGTGAACCTCATTAAGGAAACCTTGGAACAGCGGGACTAAAATTTTTCACACCACCACCATCCCGTAGCATCTCTTTTGCACTTAGATGTTGTGTGGCAGAGTATTTTTCTGCTCCCTAGGAATGATCAATGTTGAAGGGGGAAAAAAATCCCTCCTCTAATTAATAAAGTCCAAATCACATATTTATCTGAACAATGGCCACCATTTTAGTCCACACCAATCCATCTACTCATACTGACTCAGAGTCCTTAACACAGACAATCCACAACTGTACTCAGGGTCCTCAGCCCACGTTGTATCCCCTCCCCATTCTTTGTTGATTCTGACCTACTTTTGTCCAACACGTCCTGCCAGCCTCTTCGCTACCTTACTGCAGTTTTTAATTTTTACCTTTGAGTCCCAGGCTGTGCCTAGTGATTTCCAGAGAAACGCGAGACACCTGGCTCATCAGGAGGGGTGGGGAGGATTTCAGGAAGCTATTACCAAAACTCACTTGCAGATCAGTAAGTGGCTGTTGTGAGCATTCCTTCTAGATCTCTGCCATGCCCGCTGCATCCACCCCAGCAAAATAACGTAGCTCCTCCACCCACCTTTGCCTCCATTCATCTGGGTTTCTGCTTTAAGTGACACTCAGAAGCTGCTGATGGGCATTATATATATATATATATATATTTTTTATTTGAAGTATAGTCAGTTACAATGTGTCAATTTCTGATGTACAGCACAATGTTCCAGTCATTCATATACACATATATATGTATGAATTCCTTTCCATATTATTTTTCATTAAAAGTTATTACAAGATATTAAATATAGTTCCCTGTGCTATACAGAAGAAATTTAGTTTTTTTAGCTATTTTTATATATAGTAGTTAATATTTGTAAATCTCAATCTCTGATGGGCATTTTTAAAGCCACATCTGGAACCCTTGCTGCAGAAGAGTCTGAGAAATATATTTTCAACCTCATAGCATTTTGGTTAGGAAGTTGGAATAAAGGCTGAGCAGTCTCACCTAACTTTTCTGCCTTTGTGAGTAAAGAGGTCTGGAGATTCAAGGCCCAATGAAATGTCCCAGCCCTTCAGTAGCAAACTCTTAAAGCAACCAAAATGCTCCCATTTGCCAGAGCATGACTTGTCCTTAGATACTGCTGGCCATAACCACCAATGCTGTCTAATGCATCGTCTTCATCTGGTGCACACTTTCTTTAGATGTCTAATATCCTGATTAAGAGGACAAGCTGGTTTGGATTCCCAAGGTCACAGGCAGCCTTCTGCCTGACTTTGATGTATATATGTTCATTGAAGAGTCCTCTCTCAGTTCAGCTACAGCTGCCTGGTGTGTGGCTTGCCAGAGAATGTGGGTATATTGCTCCCCACCAGAGTCCTACCAGTTGTTTTATTGCAGGAAGAGAGAGAGCAAAAGAGACAGAACAGAAAGTTCTTGTCCAGCCTCAAGCACAGTCACCCCTGCCCAGGGCCCTTGCTCTGGGACACGAAGAAGTACAGGTCAGCATCGACGTGGCCCTGGTGTACTCCAAAACATGGTGTGGTTTTACTGGGCTATCTGTGTCTTTCATGGACCCTGCAAAATTCTCCCCATTTGTGAAATGGGGTGCTAAGGAACTCCCACCCATGCCTGTAGCTCCCAGGGTTTCCACCCTTATGGGTTTTGAGGATTTGCTGGCAATTCATTCTTTTACACCAGGTCATTTCTCAGTTACACGGCAGTCCTGTGACTTCCTCATCAGAACTACTCCTTAAGTTCGGGATTCAGTGAAAGATGCCATTCATGTTCAGGGAGGAGGAGGAAGACAGCACAGATCAGAATTTCTGTTTTGCTTTTTTTGTTGTTGTTGTTTTCATAAGCCGTCTCCAGTTGTCGAAGAGACCCTGAGCAAATGAATGACTGTTACACTCCCATTTGAAGGATGAGGAAAATGACACTCAGGGAGAGGAGGCAAATATCCTGAGGTTCCAAAGACAAAAAGGGATGAGCACAGAATAAGATCCCTGCAAATTTCTTGGCTGTCATCAGCCTTTAGGTCAGTGACAGAGTGCCGTGTGTAGTAGTAAAGTTGTAGCGTGCATTTAGAAGGGTGCAGATATTCTTGTTTTAGTTGATACAATCACACTGTTTTGTCTGGGACTCTGAAAAAGAGAAATGGGTTAGAAAATGTTGGTTTCTCATCCTTGGTCCTTCCTCACCCTCACCCGTCTCATGAGATCAGTACTCATTCATTTCATCCCTGCCCACCTGTAGGTGATAAAGCATAGCATGATTTTCATGTCCTGCTTCACTGATTCTTGTGAAATTAGGTGTTTGAAGATAGGAAGTCATGAAAGGAAGCTGCTTTTTTTTAATAAAGTGCAGTAATTTTCTTAGCAGTGTAGGAAATTGAGGATTTTCTTCATTGAAAATCAATAGAGATTTCAAGAATATCTGTATTTCTGATGTGTAGATTAAAATGACAAAATCTAGAGGGATTACAGAAACACAAGGATGATACAAAAAGTATCTTTAAAGAGCTTTCCTAAGACTGGGCTTGTAAAGAGACTGTTAGTTGACAGAGACCTTCTTCTCACCCATAGTCCCTCTCCTTAGGTTGCAAAGGGCCAGCGTTTCCCCTGTGTGCAGTCCTGGTGCTTCAAGTGAGTTGTGGAGTAGGGTGGTGCACATGGTGCTGCCTTCAGTTTGTCCACCCTAAGTAACCTCTAACAGTCAAGGGGCGAGTGTGTTGTAACGGCATGAACCATGCGCCATGCTCTCCGGGGTGTGTGCCCATCTCAGCTCATCCCAGCTCAGGTGATGGCAGAGCAGAGAGTGGTGGCAAGAGGTCAGCCATGAGTAGCAGGGAGCACCTGTAGTCAGCTGGGACCCAAGAGGCTAGGAGTTCCAGGTGGAAATCCCAGGACTTCCCACAGCTCATTCATTCAGCTAATACTTCTCCAGCACCTGTGATGTGCTGGTGCTTCCTTTGTGAACAGAACCAAATCCTTGTCCTCCTGAAGTTGATGTTCTAGTGGAAATAAGAAATGATACACACAGGAGCAGATCCTGGTCAGGACACATGAGTGCTGTCTATTTTGGAGTGCACAAGGTGAGATCCTTTGGGAAGGAATGTATGATACAGGAAAATGTGGGGGAGAGGATGGCCATATCCCAGGTCGTATTTGGGTCCCTGGGATGCACCTCACCAAGTGTGGGTCCTTGGTTTGCCCAGCAACGAATTCGAGAGCCACAGTTCAGTAAAAGTAGATTTATTCAGAGAGATATATACACCATAAGCAGAGTGGGCTGTTTCAGAAGGCAACAGAAAGGCCATGAGGCATGGGGGTTGGGTGCTCCAGTTTAAAGTAAAAGTAGATACACACTCCACAGACAGTGTGTGGGCTGTCTATCTCAGCAGAGAGAGCAACCACGAGGTGTGGGATTGTTAGATTTTATGCACTCAGTATCTTCATATGCTAATAAGTGGGAGGAATATTCCAACTGCTTTGGGAAAGGTGTTGGGATTCCCAGAAATTGGGCCACCACTCACCCTTTGACATTTTATGGTCAGCCTTGAACCTGTCCTGGGACCTGTGGGAGTGCCATTTAACATCCTGCTGTATTTCGGTGAGTGTGTATTGAAGCTCAAGATCTACTGGGAGTTGACTTTTCCACCATCTTGGTGCTAAAGGCTGTGCCATTCCTTTATTGGATTTGCCCGGCCCCTTCCTTCCTTTCTCATGAGGGAGCTCTGGACTGATTGCACAATTGCAGAGCAGGGGACACAGTGGAAAGAACTTCATAAGTGGAAGGTGGAAGGCAGTGTTTTCAGTAGAATTCTCAAATCAATTACAAAGTAACGGTCTTCTTTTTGCTGGGGGTACATGGTGTCACATGAGGGAACTGTGAGCCTTGGATACTGTAGTGAGTGGGTGGCTCACTGTGTATACTGTGTTGCTTCTTAGGTGGCCCGAGGACAGTTGGCTTATAGGTGACCCATTCCCTCAAGCAGGGGTCTCTTTGGGGATTTTCTGCATGTGAGGGTAACATGGGTCACTTGGGGGGCAGGACCAGCCAGTCACAGCTTGGTCCACAGTCACCTAGTGCCCTCAAGGCTTTCACCCCATGGATGCATCACCTCCCCCTGGATGGGGACAAGGGCACAAGTGGTGGGGCAGCTTCTCAGTGGTGGAGGCATTGCTCTCCAGACCCAACACTCAACAGCGTGGACCCCTGGTGTTGGCCACAGTCTTGGCTAGATGAGGCTGTTCGGTAGCTGAGCTCATGAGACGTGGGTGCTATGCTTCCATTCTCACCAAGAGCTCTAGTTTCGAAGGTTCTCGTCAGACAGCCACAAATACTCCATAGCCCATAAACAAAGAACAGTCTCCTTCAATCAGGGAAGGGCACACAGAAGGAGAACGGATGTTCCCGAGAGCAGGAGAGGACAAATCCGTCCTGCCATCAGGGATCTGACAGACGAGCCAGCTCAGTTCCTCTTACTAGTTGTTTACTTGGAGGATCTGGGGTATTTGGGTGACCTGCAAGTGTCAGGAAATAGTACACGAGGGCTTTGTAGATTTTCTGGTCCGGTGTTTACTCACCCCATTGTAGCTGTCGTGTAAGGAAACAAAACTTGTTGGACAACAGGCCATGGCCTCTGCTCCCTGGTGGAGCCAGGAGATTACAATATTAAGTACGACTGCGGGGGCATCATTTCTATGTTGAGAGGCCAGATGGCCTTACATAACTCTCATGCTGGATGTCTAAGTTGCAGAGGGAAACTGGATTCCATCCAGCTCTCCAGCCAAGGAGGATACCAGAAGTGGCCTCCGCCACCAACTGTGAGCTCTTTGCCTCCACTGACAGCAGCATCTATAGCAAAAAGCTGGGCTGCCACCTGCGTTTCCGTGTAAACATCCGAGTACCCACAGCAATGGCCTCGTGAGTGTTGGTGTGCCCAAGGAAGCGGTGTGTGAGATGGAGGGAGCAGTGCCGGGGTCAGACACCGGGCGGGCAGGCAGGCAGTGACGACATCTGTGCAGCGCAGGGCCCATGGAACTGAGCCAAAGGGAGGCGGGTTTTGGAGCAGGGAACCTGGGCAGTGCCGTGTTATTCGTAAGAAGATCCTGGGCTCTGGATCCACGAAGTCATTGGCTTGATTCCAGACACTAACCTTCATCTTGGGCAAATGTTTGAAGCTTTCTGTGACTCTGTTTCTTGGTGTCCCAAATGGGGACAATAGTAGCAATTACCTCTGAGAGTCAGGAGTGCCTTTATAGTTGTCATTTCATTACGCTCACAGCAGCCCACGAGCACGGTTCTAGGTCCCCCAGTTTACACGTGGCAGACCGGTAACCTTTTAATCAGTAATCACGCAGCTAAGAATGGTCAGAACGAGCATTTGAATTTGATCCCTGTGTCCAGATTATTTCTATTCTCACCCAGTATTACTGGAAAAGTAGTAAACTCAGAAGAAACACTGCTGGGAAGTGGGTGCTTGAAACATGTTTGTCATTGGGGAGTGTTGAGTTCACGTTCCTCACAGCCCATCCGAGGCTCCCTGCATCTCCGGCTGCCCTTGCTGGGGTCTGCAGGGCTCTGGGAAGCTTCTCCTTGATCTCTACCCCAAGGCTCTCTGCTCTCTACAGGTTGATTCTCAACCCTGACTGCTCAGTAGAGCTAATGTCTAAAAACAAAAAAATGGTGGGGAGGGTATGGCTCAGTGGCTGAGCACTTGCTTAGCATGCAAGAGGTCCTGGGTTCAATTCCAAGTACCTCCATTAAAATAAATAAAACTAACTACCCCCCCAAAAAAGGAAAGTATTTAAAAAACAATATACAGTACAAAGGCCCCACACCAGGCTGGGGCGCACTATGTTTTAAAGGCTCCCAGATGCTTTCCATGTGCAGGACGGTGAGAGCTACCCCTCTACATCTCTTCTCGTGAGCTTGTCCACTCACAACCATTAGCCTCTTGAAGCAGGAAAACTACTTGGCTCAGCCTAGAACTTTCTCCCGATTTCTAGACTTTTATTTGCCTATTGGACATCTCTCCTGGAGCCCACAGGCACCCAGCCAGAACTGAATCAGTTGTCTCCTCTCACGACTTGCTCCTCTTCCTGCCCTTCTTGTTTTAGGAAATGGCACTATAATTTAGGACACTGCCAAAGCCAGAAAGCTGCTCGGCATCTTTGACCTCTTCCTGCCCTTCCATCACATCTGTGGCCAATCCGTCCACCTGCTGAAATGTTTTCTTCTCTCTCCTCCTAGCGGGGCCTCAGCAGGCCTTCACATGAACCTGCCAATAGGTCTCCCTGCCTCTATCTTTTTTCTTTCTAGATCACTTTGCATGTCTCCTTTACCTTGGAGGCACACAGAGTCCTGTGTGATGTGCACCTGTGATCTCTCCACCTGGTTGCCTCACCTGCCTCCCACACCCTGTTCTCACTTCTAGACTATTTGCAGTTCCTGGAAGTGACCTGGCTCTCTTTGGCCTCCCTCCTTTGCATGTGCAGCTCCCCAGGGAGAAATGGCCTTAACATTATAACTTCACCTGATCACTTCTAGGGCATCTCAGAACTCACCACAGTGGTTTCCTCCTCTGGGAGAGCGTTGGCTACAGTTCCGGCTCTCTGCCCCGAGCACCCACTGCTGACTGTTATCCAAGACGTCTTAACACGCCTCCTCAGCCATCATTTCATGATGAGTCCTGTGCACCTAGGAGCTCCCGGAAGCAGGGACTGTGTCTTTTTTCTCTTTATTCTCAGAGCATGGTAGAGACTCAGGTATAATGGTGGAGGGAACAGTGGTTATTCTGGAATTTCTCTAGAGTTAGGGCCTAGGGGTAACAGTCTGGTTGGAAGAAGGGCTTAGGGGATTTACCCTGAAGCCACATTTTTCAATAAACATTTCATGTTGTTTTTGTCTACTATTTGAAGTTACGAGTCTTAAAACAGATTGACGATTTCTAAAAATTACTTTACCGAAGATTGAGGAAAATGGCAGTTTTCCATATTTAAGAATATTATTTTAATTTTGTGTGACTGGGGTGGTGGAAAATAGAAATGCAAGGGTTACTAAAGCATTGTTATCCCCTTCCCCACCCTCAGGTCCTTTGGACAGAAGAGACAGGGATGTGAGGAGAAGGCTTGGAGGGTGGACCGTGCACTGCTTTTAAATTGTGACAGTTAATTTTACTTTTTTTTAATTTTCTTTTTTAATGGAGGTACTGGGGTTGAACCCAGGACCTTGTACATGCTTAGCACGTGCTCTACCACTGAGCTATACCCATCCCCCTGATATTTGTGTTTTTAGTGGGCATAATGTGCTGGTAGCAGGTACTGTAGCATCAGACACAGTCACCTGCGTCTGACCATCACGTTAATAAATTTTTCTTGAGCTAGAGAGCTAGTCTGTTTCCAAAAGTTCAATAAATAATCTACATTTTCTTTTTTCTTAAAAAAAGGCATTAACTCATGTTTCTCTTTAGTATCGCCTATAAATAAATGTGATTTTATTAACCGTTTACCAAAGTGTTAACGGTAATAAATACTAAGTACTGGTTTCTGAAGCATCAGTCATCACTGAAGATCCACATTCTGCTGTTCTCTCTCTCTGTTAGTCACCTTACTTCTGGAGTTCTGGAAGCGGCGCCAGGCAGAACTTGAGTAAAAATGGGACACGTTTGAACAGGAAGAACAAGTCCAGCCAGAATAGGAGGCGCGGTGTCCCCACGTGGAGACAGATGAGATTACCCAGGAAAAGCGGGCGCTCTTTAGATGCACTTTAGTCTGTTTACTTCTGGGCTTGTCAGCCTTGGCTGCATGTTGGAATCACCAGGGTACCTTAAAAAATGTTGGTGCCTGGATTCCATCACTGCTAACTCGGATGGTACTTAGTGGCCTTTGGTGCATTCTGGCATAGGGAAGTTTTTAAAGCTCCTCTGGTTATTCTAATGTGCAGCCAAGTTGAAGGAGCACTGACTGGAATGGTGTACACAGAAGAGAAGTGTGGTCCTTCATTCATAGTAACAGTAAAAAGGGGGAAAAGAAAAAGTCTTGTATAAGTGTATAAGAAAAGAGGCATTGACTTTTATCCTTTCATAACACCAATAAATAAATGCAAAATATAAATTAGCTGCTATGACATAGATGTAGGAGGAAAGACACATTGGTTTTTATAGTTGACTCCCATTTTTTCACATGTGCCTTCATTATTGCCGCCTCCTTTTCATCGTAGACTAGGTGCCCCTTTGTCTTTAACTAAGTCCCGGTCACTGCTCCCACTTCCGGTTGGGATGTGCACAAAGCAGCATGACTCTCATCCTAAAGTCAGAGAAAGGTTAGGAGAAGCAGGGAAACATTTGTTGAGATGCCATCAGTGTTTGAGCAGTGTTTGAGCTAGGCATTTTATATAATTGGAAATGTAAATTTATTGCTGCCACTCCTGCTGCAAAATTAAAAAAATAATAATATATATCTTTGTATCAACGTTCCAGAGCTATGAAAAGATGATTTTTTGAGTCATCTGTATTATTGCTTCTTTCCATCAGCTGAGATAATTTAGAGCTGATGGTACTTGCAGTCAGCAGCAGCAGGACAGTATGTTGTGAACATGAATAACTCTTGGAAAGAAAATGCTTTTACTAGGAGCATCTGAAAATGTCTCCAACTATAGATTTAATAAATTGAATCACAGATCTACAGAATGTTGGCACTGAAAAGTTCTGGAGGGAGCAGGTAAAACTCCTCTTTTTATAAATGGAAAAAAATGAGGTTCAGCTACCAATAGAAAGTGACATTTGTCTTTTACAATGTAATAAGCTTCTAATAATCCCCATTATGAATATTTCCCATTGTTTACAACTGAAGATGGGGGTCAAAGCATATGTTGGTAAAAGACTGTACATTCAGAGTTGAAAGCTGAAACTTAGACAAAATTAGATGTTCATAATGCTTTTGAGTCCTGAAAAACAAAAACGTATCATATTGGCAGCATACAAAAAATACTGAAGAAAAGTTTTTTGGTCATTTAAACTGCCAATTTTAAATTTAAAATTGCCAGCTAATAAGTTTAAATTTTCATTAGAACATGCTTGTTGAAAAATTGAAGATGAAAACTCATTTCACTTTATCGTACTTCCTTTTTTAAAAAATTGCCTAATATTTTTTTGTTTAGTATTTAATTGAAGCATTTTACTTTACTTGCGAAAGTATGCTCCATTGTTTAGAGAAGCCAGCGTTGTGGTAGTGAGAGCTTGGGAATGAAGTTGCCTAAATTCATATTTGAACACAGCAGCTTGCTTCCTGAGTGATCTTGGACAACTTAACTTCTCTGTGCCATAGTTTCCTATAAAATAAGAATAAGAGGGTTTCTTCTTCATGACTGTGGCAATGACGGGTCGAAGTAATGTACAGAATCTACTTGGAAGACTTCCTGGCTCAGAGGAAGGGCCATGTACTTAGGGACAGCTATTATTATACTATATCTGTTTTTATAATCCAGGTAAACCTTGATTCTTACTGATTTCATCTCTTAAAAATATTCAAAATATAAACTCTAAAATGTAAACTCTAAAACTTCATAGTTGTAGCTAATTAACACATAAAGCTCAACCAAGAAACACACAGTGGAGACCAGTTAGCTGCCGACACCTGTGAAACATTCTGTCCTGCACGGACTCTATGCTGTCACTACCGTCACTTCTGAAATCTAAGGCAAGCTCAGGCCTCGTCAGGTACCCAGACCCCCAAGCTCAGACCATGGCAGGGAAATAGTTTACTGTTCACATATGCATTTTCAAAAAATAGTATTAAAATGAACACTGTACGTATTTTGTTGTTTGTTTGACATCGTTAACAGAAAAGAAAAGAACAAAAAAAAGGAAAAAACCCATGCAATTACAAATAATGAGGCTATGTCTGAAAATTATTTTTTTTAAATTATGTTTAGGATTTATTGACCAATTAGGAGAAAAGTCATTTCATTGGTGTAATCCCTTGATTGACTTAACTTGTTTTTTTAATTAGGAAGAAGAGAGTTTTCCATTTACCACCTGGGGAAAGTTTATACATATAACCCTTTGTGCAAGTGCTCTTTTTCTGGGTAAGAACCTGCCACAGACTTTTTAAAATCTAATGTGAAATCCTGAGAAAACTGAAAATCAAGCTGGGAACTATGAAGTCTCATAGAGAAAACTTTTTCCAGAGAACATCTGAGCAAATGCAGGGCGCCACTCTGGAGGTTCCACAGTCTCTTCTGCTCACAGTGCTTCCCCCTATTCTTTTCACCTCATTTGTTCAAATCAGATCAGTGGTTTAGGATTCTCCAGGGTCTGATTAAGAGACCAGATGGAGGCATTAAGATTTCTAAAATTTTCCAAGAGTAACAACAAAGGTAAAATGTCTAAGAATAACCTAAGAAAAGGATAGTAGGAACTATCAAAAAATAAAAGTAAAAACTACTGAAAGATATAAAAGATGCTTTAATCACATGATTCTAGATTAAAAGATCATATCTCCAAAATATCAGAAGTTATAAAATTGATTTGGGGTTTATTGTGAATAAAATCATATTAGTAATATAATAATTAATAAGATAATGAGACTTTTAGTAGTTCAAGAATAGCCAGATTAGAAAATAGGACAGGAAGTCCAGATATGGGCTCTGATATCAATAATAATTTAATATAAGAGATGGAAGGCATTACAAATCAGGGAGATAAATAAAGGTTATTCAGTGAATGGAACACTCGTTAGCTACTTGGGGGGAAAAGAAAAGATTGAAATCATACAGTGAACCATATATTGTGATAAATTCCAGAAACATTTAAAAAGTAACACAATTAGAAAAAAACTAGAAATAAATATGGATGTTTACACAAACTCTAGATGAACAGTAAATTTCTGAGGAAAGTATACAAAGATTTCCATGCATCAGAAGCATCCTAATTTTAAACAAAACACCAGAGGATGTTATTTGTTTACAAATCCAACAAGGGGCTAATTCCTTCAATACATAGAGAGTTCAGATCACTTCAAAGGTAACATCAAAAAATCTCAGGAGCATAGAAGGCAGAGAAAAGGAACACACATTCACAAAGAAAAATAGATGTCACACTCCAATAGTAATTCACTCAGTTCACATCAAAATGAAGTAGTTTTCCACCCCTCAAGTGACACAGCTCTGTTTATGAGGATGAAATGTCAGTGATCACCAATCCCTTGCCTAGGTTACTGGATATTTTTTGTGAAGTATGGTTGATTTACAATGCTGTGTTAATTTCTAGTGTACTTCTCAAGCTTTCTTAGAAAGCAGTCTGGCAGTTGATATCAAGAGTCAAAAATATTCCTATGTTTTAATCAACTAATTTAGCTTTGAAAAATTTTTAATCAGGAAGTATTTCAAAATGGCAGGGAAAAGTCAGTACGGATGCAAGTCACAGACATATTTTTATATGTATATATATATATATATAAAATCTCAGCCAAAATATTCTTCCAACCCTTCACAAAGTACAACAATACGCAGCCATGAAAAAGTGTGTCCATGAAAATATTTTATGACATGTCAAAGTGTTACACTTACGATAGGCTTGAGAATAAAATTAATATATAAAATGATTTGTAATATACAAACAATGTACCCTTCTGAAGGAATTATGTCTATAGGTAGAAGCATTTTCCTTATTTTATTTTTTATTCATTTTCAGAGTTGGAGTCCTTTCATTGTAGGTGACAAAATCAATTTCCAATGTGTTTAAACAACACCCAAAAAATGGGGATGCATGGGATTTTTTGGTTCCTGTAAATGAAAACCTCAGATCTGAGGTCTGGCTTCAGTCAAGGAGAGATACTGTAGCCCAGATGATGTCAAGGGCTGGTCTTGTCCTGTCTTCATTCTGTGTCCAATGATGTCTCAGCATGCTGCTTCTAGGCACTCAGCATCCCAGATCATCCATCCAAACCAAGAGAGGTCTCTTTGGCAGCTTCCTCTCTTGATAGAGGAAGCTTATCATTCACATGGGCACAAGCACGTATCTCCTCACATAATAGTGGCTCTTACTGGGTTATTTGCCAATTCTCCAATCATGTGCGAGGCCAATACAATGAGGGGTATTATTTGTCTTAAACCAACTGAGATCTACCTCTGGTGCTTCAGAATGAGTTGGTTAATCGAGCTTAAATCACAGGACTAAAAACAAAAGGGAGGTTATTTATCCTAAAGCAATTCTGGGCCCTCTTCTAAGACTGGGGACAGATCCAGGACAACAGTTCTGTCCAGTACTGAGTACTTTCAAATTATCTTTAATGAGCAAATGTTAAAATTATGATCAGAAAAGATGATAAATAAGAAGAAACTTGAGGAAGGAGAATGGAAAGCTTTCCTGTTTCATAAGAAATATTGAACCCATTAAGTGCTTGGAAGAAAAATGGAAATGTGTCAAGTTTGTAAAAGTTCTGAAATGAATTACAATTGATTTCACAGACCATGTAGTAGACAGTGCTCTACAGTTAGTGTGTCTTTGGGCTCTTTGAGTATTTCAGTTCTTTCACTTAATAGTTGCTTCATTTGGGGCAAATTGCATCATCTCCATGTGGCTCTATTTCCTCATCTGTAAAAGAGATATAATATTACCTTCCCAACAGGGTGATTGTGAGGATTTAGAAAAATAGATGTGTGCTGAAGCAATAGTAAGCATTTAAAGAATCTTAACTATTAAGTTTACTTAATACATAATTAAAAAATTATTATGCAGACTTTTTAAAAATGCATAGTATTTAAATAGCCTATATGTGCTGTACAAGAGAGGAAGGCTTAATATACCTTGTATAATACATTTTTCACAGCCTTAACTAATTTTCACATTTAATCACACACACACCAAAAAGTTATCCCTTTCACAATCATGAAGACTTACTGTGAAGAAAAGGATGATGAAAGAGAGTAGAGGAGAAAATAAAATGCTTTCTCTACAAAGTGATGGCTTAAAAACTAAGAAAAACACCTTTTTAAGACTTTGGTCACCATATTCATAGCTAATACTTAGGTATAGTTTTTCACATGCCTGTGGTTAATGTTCTAATTGTTTTCACAATTAGTAAATCATTGACTCATCACAATAGTCCTATAAATTGCTATTATTATCCCCCCATTATATGGGTGAGGAGATTGAAGCCCCTAGAAGTTAAGAAATTTGCACAAGGCCCCACAGCTAGCATCGGAGCTGGGATCCAGATGCAGGAGTGTGGCTCCAGGAGGGGCTTGTAAACACTCCATCTGCTCTCCCCTGCAGGTGCAAGCCAGCCTCCCGCTGTTACTGTAAATAACATGATGTGGTTCACCTAGTCTTGAAATTCACATTCTTTGTAGCTTTCTCTCTGGGGCAGCCATCAGGAGCAGCCATGGACCCTGAGTACATGCTTCTGGACTATGACCAAGAAGGTAGATGGAAGGAAAACAGTTTAAAAATGGGACCTTTAATGTGCATTCTTCAGTGGGCAGAAAAATACCTGCCTAGTGAGGAACTGAAGCCTTACCAGCCACGTGCAAATTATGCTTCAGACACTCCCGTTGCCCTTGAGTCCACACAGTCAGAACTACAATGGATCAGGGACATGAATCTTGTGCAAATGCAGGGAGTAGGAGTACCTGCCATTTTAAGATCTCAAGGAGTATGAAAAGCATGTGAAGCTTTCATCAGCAGAGACCTGCAGTCACTTCCACTATTTCCCTCAGGGCATGTCCACAGCTTCACTGGTCCTATTCAGAATGAAGATGACAGCTAGCACCTGCTGACCCCTGAATCAGTGATAGGTTCTCCCTTGAAAGGAAGCATATCCCCTTCATGGGTTACAACTAGTTCATAACCTAAATAATTCTATAGATGTAGAAGGGATACTTTCATTGGTTCTGCTATCACAGACTTGTCTCCAAAAGAACATGCCACCAGTTACTCCATTTTCAGCCATTTAAAGATATACTTAACAGGCTTCCTTCTTTAGTGCAGTTTTAGGTTTACAGAAAAATTCACAGAAAGTGGAGTTCCCATATATTCCTTATGCTCTGCACACAGCTGCTCCTGCTGTCAGCATGTTACATTAGTGGATGTACTCATTCTTTTTGACATCCTTCATTCCTCCTCCCCTAAAATTTAACATGCCGGATATTCACGTCTCTTGTGGCATTTACATGCGATTTACATCACTTCTCAGGTTTATGTGAGGTTTACAGCACGTGCATGTTGTCTGTTTAAGCGTAGATTGGGGGCAAGTTTTCTGTGTAAAAATATGATCATTCGTGAGCCTTATGCTGCTGGGCTTTTGGGTTGTCAGGTCCTGTTGACCATTGCTTCAGTTATTGGGATCATTGTCTACGGACTTTCAGTGTTCATTGTATTTTCAGCAGAACTTCCCAAGAACCTGAATGGAAGAGACCCAATCAAGAAGTACCTGACTGTGCAGGTGGGCCACGCCCATCACTGCTTCCCTCATCAGTTTTAAAATCATCGTGACCCTGAACGCCATATATGAGAAAGTGGCAATCAAGATGACTGAGTCTGTTAAGCTCCTTCTGCAGCTGAGGTCATTTCTACACCAGTTTTAGAACCAGGTCAAAACAGAGACTTTATCTTTTAGGCACTTCAATTCCAGTACATTACAGTCTTTAGAAAACTTCAAGTGTAAACGTATTTTCTCTAGCCTATATGAGAAGTGAATTAGCTGCAGCTATGCATTAGTAAAAGGGACAAAGAAAGCTTTAGAATGTCCAAGCTCTGTGTAAATATGTCAGTGCTTAATAATAATTTCAATTACATTAGATCATGTACCCTATTGTTGAAAGTAAATAGTCTCTCTATTGCAAATAAGTGGAAGAGGGTCGTGGTTCCAGTGGCAGATTTGCTTGTGCGTTACGGAGAGGACAAGTAATCACACTGTTTTGTGTCCTCCCCCCATGCTGTTCCTGTTAGTGTAGCTCCATTCTCATCAGCTGTGGCTTCTATAACAAATGTTTCTTCTCTCTGGCTTGTATCCCAGCCAGCGGCTTAGCGGCCCTAGTTAACTGCTTCCCACACACTGCATGTGGCTGGGTCGTTCTCCCAGTTGTCTGCTCAGTGGTCATCTTCTGAAAACACTAAGACCAATTCAAATTTTGAACTAGCAGGATGTTTTATGTTCCCCAAATGCTTCTAGCAAGTTGCCCCGTGTTTTGTTTGTTTTCTTCAATAGTCCTACCTTCCTGCCGTTCAGGGAGACAAGAGAATTTCACTTAGCAGGATGTTTAGAAGTAGCTTTCTTTCAACTTACACCTGACAGAGGACAGTTCTTGCCCATTGGATACTGTTGTGCTTATAAATTTTAAGGAACGGGTGACTTTGTTTTTTTTTTTGCCTTGTGTGATATTGCATTCATAGTGGGAGAAACTCTTACAACAGTGTGTACAGTTGGAATTAACATAGTAGCTATTTTAAGGAATTCAAAACAGCTTATATGAAAAAAGTGTGAATTGTGTATATATATATATATATACATACTTAGCTTGTTAACTCATGTGTCCGTGGCTTTGATTAGGGTCTCAAAGCTGTTCACAGTTTTACAGACTTAACTTTTCTTTATTCTAGCTGCAGAGATCCCAAGGACCAGACTGACTATGAGAACAACCTAGCCATGAAGGTGTTCTTCTTCCAGTTTGTCAAATACTACTCCTCGTGTTTCTACATCACATTCTTTAATGGCAGATTTGTGACTTATCCTGGAGATCTGGTGTATTGGCTGTGAAAATACAGAAATGAAGACGTGTGAATACAGCTTTGTGTTCGGACAGTCTAACCTGTTTCTTGTATTCTCTTAGTTGCCCAATGAAGAGTGTCTTTACTCTCTGTTCCTTAGATTTTTTAGGCATAAAATAATGACTTTATTTCATGTTAGAGCTATCTAAAATTTAAATGAGATTTTCTTTCTAATATTCCAGTGTGACCCAGGTGGCTGTCTCCTTGAACTGATGATGCAGCTGACAATAATCATGGGAGGACAGTCCATCTGGAATAACATACAAGAGGTGTTACTTCCGTGAGTACTAAGTTATGTGATCTTGGGGTGAGAACGGCCCACCCATCCAAGTAATTTTCCTGCATGCCCATCTCTAAAACAGGGGAGACTCTCTGCTTATTAAAGCTCTCCAGATAAGATGATCCAGCCAACAGTGTAAACATACCTCCTGTTTAATAATTATGTTTAAATTCCTTCCTTTTTATGTTTAAATTAAATCCTCAAGTGCTACAGTTTCTGCTTATTAGCCCATCACTGGGGACTGACTGATCAGAGCCCGTTGAGAGATGGCCCTTTTTGGGGCCATGAACTAAGTTTTCCCACAACTTCCCGCAACTTTCTCCTCCTTTTATACATGCATTTAAAAATCCATAACAGGAATTTGTTGAGTGCCTAGTATGTGTTAGTCACTGTATTAAATGTTGTACATATATGTGTGTGTGTGTGTACAATTTAATCACCCAAACAATCCTTATTCTTATCTTCCTTTTCAAATGAAGATCCTGTGGCTTAAAGAGGGTAAATGATTTGCCCAAGTTCTCATTGCCAATAAGAGACCACTGTGGGACTCAGATGTAAGACCCTATCTCATGGAATTCATGTTCTTCTAAGAACAGAGACTCTCTTGGTGTCCTAAGGCACAGGGCTACATAATATTTTAAGAGACACTTGTCTAAAATAATAACTACAGAGGTTTTGACTTACTGTTATCTTCCTAAAAATGAGAAAAGCAGATGTTAGCAAAGGTCACACTGTCCTTTGGATTTTCACATAAGCCCTATCCCATATCAAAGTGGACATTCCAGTGTTATCTGCAATTTCTGAACATTTCAAGGAGCTTAGTGTATTCACTTTCTTTTGTAACAAGTATCCCCAAATGACATGGTAGTAGGAAGAAAAAAGAAATAGTCTCCACTAAACAACACAAATTTAACCTTGTAGGGTTCTTGAACGCAGGAGCCTGCTGAAGTCAAAATATTGGCACGGCTGTTTCTGAAGGCCTCAGGGGAAACTGTATCTTTGACTTTTCTGGCTTCCAGAGGCCACCTACGTCTCTTGGCCTGTGACCTCTTTTCCTTCTCTCAAGGTCAGCATGGTTGTGTGCCTCTGACTCTGATCCTGTGGTCAAATCTCCTCTCCTCTCTCCCCTCTTCTGTCTCCCTCTTCCTACTTTAATGACCCTGGTGATTACAATGGGCTCACCTCTATAATCCAGCTCGTCTCTCTTAGAGAAGGCTGGTTAGCAACGTTAACCGCATCTGAAATCATAGACCCCCTTTGCAAGGGAAACTGACCTCTTCCTATTTTCTGCTGATAAGGACATAGACATATTGGGGGGGAACATTTTTCTGCCCACCACACTAAGCTTTTTAAGATAATTTCTGGCTTTGAGTTTCTGTCCTCATGAAACTGTTGATCTCTCTTCTGTCTTGCCTTCCACAAAATCATTCTGCTCCTGGCCAACCTAACTGCATTGCTCACCACTCTCTGTGGTGTCCCCCAAAACCAATTACACAAGCAATTCTTACTGTTGTTTGGAGCATGGAGGAGAAACTCAAACAACTTGAATTTTGAAATAAAAACCTCCATCATTTTAAAATCTTCCATGCCACTATAAAAAAAATTATTTTTTAACTTCATTTTTTAATTTTTAAACTATTTTAAACTTTGTAACTTTTTTTAAACTTTACTTTTTTTCTTATCATCCTTCATTGTAAGCTCCAGAAACCTGCTATTCTGCCCACCGCATCCAAGTTCCCTTTCACTGTTTCTCCTCCCTTCCCTAACTTTCCTTCACTCTCCCTTATTACCAATTTTCTGTCCATTCTCTTTATAGGGCAGTTAAATTATTTTTTCTTTCCTTCTTTCTGTTTTTGCAGAGTGAACACATTTGTGTGTCAGTGTGTCCTTCCACATTTCTTCACAAGGTCTTCATCTTTCAGCTTCAGGATGGATTACTGTGGTCTGTCTCTAAACAAAGGCATTTCCCTTGTCCCCCAGCTCACCATGCCCCTCAAAAAAAAGATTCTGATCTTTGCTGTGAAATGAATCTTTTTTTTCCCTACTGTGCAGTAGACAACTCTTACCCTGAGCTCACAATCAGATTTCTCCAGAGGAGTAAAAGTAGCTCATGTGCAAATAATACTACTTTTCTCTGTGAAAAGAAATAGATCAGATAGAGGAAATACTTAACTCAGATTACTCAAAAGCATTTCCTGAAGGAAATAGGTTATTTATTTAACACTAAATTTTGTTGAATCTGGTTATCAGTGAGCTATTTTTACCAATCAAGAAGGATATATTTCCTAAATTGGTACTGAGCAATTCATGTGAAATGAAACTTGCTCACATGAACTAGTTTAAAGTAAAGGATGCATTATAGTATCTGTGGTCTGTTTATACCTTCGCTTAAGTAAGCACATTGTTGTAGGTTCCAGTGAGCTGAACTTTGCCTACATGTATTTCTAATCTGGGCTAAAATATTTAGGGAAAATATTTTGAATTATGTTTCCCTTTTTTGAATACCAGAAATTCTGAATGGTAGCCAAGTTCGAGGGTGGCTTGTGGTTTCCTCACTGCCTCTTCTCTTTGTATAAGGTGCCAGTTTCCTTCTTAATTTTTCATATAAAATCCTAACATACTAAAGATCTATCAATTACTCTTGCTGCCCCAAAACTATACCCATCCTCAAAAATACATAGGAAGGGAAAAGAAAACTTATCAAAGTTAGTGACTATTTTCATGCTATTTAAATATGTCTAAAGGAACATAATGAAATGAATTTTACCATATCTCACCTGCCTCCACCCCCCAATCCCATGTGGGTTTGTTGAGTAGGATTCTGGGAGCAAATGAAGAAGGACAGTGATGCCGTGATCCAGGCTCTCTCTGGGGTCTCCCCAGCACTTGGATCGGCACTTGGTATAAAGTAGGTCTCAGTCCGAGCCAGCTGAATGAGTGAGTGACTCACAGGCATCGAATGAGTAACATCAGTGAATTAACAGCATTCTTTATAGGACTCAGAGAATAAGCTGAGTGCCCTATGGCCTTCCCAGCCTCACGTACTATTTTGATGTTGGGGTCATTTCTGGGAATGTTATTCTGTACTTGACAAAAGTCTAGTACAATTCCAGGGTTAAGTAACTTGCCCTAGGGAAATTTTATGATAAAATATTAAGAAAAATGGTTAAATGCCCAACATGACATAGCACTGTCCTTTGGTGTTTAGATAATGTATGGCTGTAATTTTCTTACTTTATATGCTTTCTACATTTTCCACCGTGTGTACGCACTACTATGTAGTAAGAAAATGCAAATATTTAAAAGAGAATATCTCTCTTCTCCAGATATGATTTGGTTAGAGGATGAGTCAGATAGATATATTAAGAGAATCTTAAATACATGTGTCCATAATTCACTCTTTAAATCCAGGAACAGGAAACTCAGGAATGAAATAGATTAAGAGAATCAAAGATACTTGTATTCAAGATTAGCAAGTAGGAGTGTCCTCAAAAGAAATGGTGATTATCTATAATTCAGGGATTAAATGTGATAATGAACGTACAAAGACAACATGAAGTAGAAAATGCCACGTGGGAAGCACTGAGTAAAGGGCAATTTACCATGATTTTGCCAATATGTGTGGTCAATTCCCAAGCAAATTATTGTGTAACCCCTGCTAGAGGGAGAAAGCTTCCAGCCTTGGCTGGACAGTGGGGAGGATCCAGTGTCTGTATTTTTTAAAATGTCTACAGGTGTTTCTCATGTGCAAATTGGTATCCCTGCATGAGAACCATAAACCAACAGAAAACCCAAAAGACCGAGGACAATGATGGGTTGCCGACAGCCCAAGCTTTTCTGCCACAGAAGAGTGGTTCCAGTCAGGAAGACTGAGCAAGAGGCTCAGAGTCTTAGCTAAGGACAAGCAAGTCGGGACTTCTAATACGACCTAATGTCATCGACGGGGGAGGGCAGTTCAGCACAAGAAGGGAGCACCAGGTGAGTTAACATGGATGTTACATCCTGGATCCAAGCCGTGATGGATTTGGGTCCCGGAGGGTTAAAGCCCTGCTTCCGTTGGGCATGGACCGCATTCCACAAGAGGCTGAGACAGGAATTATGAGGCAGAGAAAAATTCCCCCAGGGGACTCCCGAGTCTGGGTGCCTGGAAGGGTGATGGACGAGCGCGTTCCCAGCTCCACCCGCACCGCAGGGCTCCGAGTGGCTGTGGAGCTGTGCGCTCCCGGCCGGACCTCAGACCTGACTGCAGTGCTCCGGGCTGCGGCCTGGGGAGCGGAGTCAGGAGCAGGCTGTCCCCGTCATTCTCGTAGGTGCTGCAGTGACCCCCACCCCGGTGGCCACGGCGTTCCCAAGCCAAGGGTCTAAGTGACTTCAACCTTATTTACAGGTGACCACAGCTGGTTAGCCTGTGCTGCTCAAAAAGAAGATCCCATATGGGGTTTTGATGTGTTAGGGGGTTTGCTAATACCTGGCCTGCTTTGAATCGTTTCATCTTGACAGCAGCCTGGGCAGTCGAAGTTTCACCTCCCAATTTTATTTCAACATTTTTTGTTGAAAGTATAGTTGGTGTACAATATTGTGTTAATTCTTGGTATACAGCATAGTGATTCACATATACATACATATATATATATATATATTCCTTGTCATATACTTTTCCACTATAGGCTATTAAAAGTTATTGAATGTAGTTCCCTGTGCTATACAGTAGGATCTTGTTTGAAACAAAAATTACTAAACAAAGTAACAAAGGAAGCAGACTAAACCTATCCATGTATACGGCACAGTTGAGTTTATCTCAGGATTTAAATGTGGTTTTGAACTCCAGGATCTCTTTATCATCTTATCATATGTAAAGTGCCTGTGGAACACTTCTCAGAAAAATGTTTAAAAATCATAAGATTTAGAGAGTAAAGAAGGAAGATAATTATACTGAAAAGCAGGTATCAAAATATAGAAATGGGCATTTGTGATACAGTAATATCTGAATTATTGGAAGGACGTGTTGAATAAGAGGATCCAGTGGTGGGTCTACTGACCGCAACATTCTGCCACAGCAGTGAGTGTAAATCAACTTCTGAGATCTGCAACAATTGCATTTTGAATGTAAATAAAGTTAAATAACAAATAAGCCATGAAGTGTGGATTCAGATTCAGGGGTATCTCGAGTCCATATCCCCACCCCCTCACAGAGCTCCCTGCTCTTCCCCTAATGTCATTGAAAGAATTGGCGAAAGTTTGTGAAGCGAAGGGCATGTTCCATTGCAAAGAAATCTCGTAGCAACCCTGGGAGCATGGCCAGGGAAAGGTTAACGCT
Source organism: Camelus dromedarius (assembly GCF_036321535.1). Classification (NCBI taxonomy): domain Eukaryota; kingdom Metazoa; phylum Chordata; class Mammalia; order Artiodactyla; family Camelidae; genus Camelus; species Camelus dromedarius. The sequence goes on along the minus strand of NC_087458.1, from coordinate 32,486,350 downwards.
GAGATCAGAGGCAGTGGGAAACCTAGCAGGGGCAGCTCTTTACAAGTCACATCATATACTCTGTGTGTGTACACGTGTGTGTGCATACAGACGTGTGGGCATGTATGATGTATACACCTGCCTTTCGTGTGAAGCCGCCTCACTGTCCAAATTTGAAATCCATCCAAACGTGCAGTGCAGTCAGCCGAAGCTCCGCCAGATGCTAAGTTGTCTGTTGTTGCTCTGTCTCTTCTGCTGAACTCCACGAGTAAACCACGCGCCAGCTGTTGCTTTCAGGGACAACAGCTCTGTAGGCTACAGGTCCATGCCTTGTTTCACTGCCAACTCCGAATTCCTTTCAGGACAAATTGCCATTTGAAAAAGGGGGAAGAATTCAGTTGTCCCACAAGCCTCTGAGTGAGGAAATAATATAACCTTATAGACAGCTCTGTGAGACAACATCCAGAAGGGGACAGAGCACTGGGCTGCAAGTCGAGGCTGTTTATTTCAAGCTCTGCACTGAATTTGAGGTGGCATGTCACTTCTTTGGCCCTTGATTTGTTCAGCTTAAATTAGGGTCTTGGACCTGTTCGATCCAACTTTTGACTATCAATTTTCTGCTCAGTGATCCTCCATGGCTCCACAATTCCTTCAGAGGGAAAAATGCCCACATCCTCACAGCAGCCTCTAAGGCTCCACCCCCCAAAACCACCACTTATTTCCTATTCACTCTGGCCCACACCAGCCTCCATGCTGTCTGTCCAGCGTGAGGGACCTCAAGGCCTGTGATCACTGTTCCCTCTGCCCACCCCTTTGCCTCCGTCTTTGCCTTATTCAAAGGTCACTTGCCCCATCCACACTCCTCCCTACCACACATTCCTCGCCCTCCTTTATTTTCCTCTGCAGCACTTATCACCAGCTCACAGACCCTGTATTTCTTTCTTTTACTTATTTTGTCTGACAATTAACAGACTGGAAAGGCCATGGTGGATAATAGCAGAGAAATGGGGGAAAAAACAAATGAGGGTAGGTATCTTCTAAAAGCTAAAGTGCCTACCTGAAAAGGAGGTAGGAGATAAAGTAGTAGTAGTCGTTACAATTTTGGTAAACCCAAGGTACGTATTCAGGGCTAGTTTTCACAATATTTGAGGGTAGGGAGGCAGCAATTAAAAGAAATTTATCCTGAAAACAAGAAATTAAATTCTTGGGAAGATGATGTGTTCAGCTTGAAATGTCAGTAATACTTTTATGACCTTGGTCTGATAATATCTTGCCTTATAATTTGATCTGTTTGGCAGCTGGTTCATGAATCTAATGATGCCACAGTTTCGGGAGCAGAACATACCACCCCACGATGGGAATGGGACAACAATCTGTATCCCACGGGCAAACTGGGGTTATTTTATGAATACCCTGAAATGAGTAAGTCATCAGTGGAGATTTCTGTGCTGTCGGTTATACTAGAATATGCTTTGGGTCTCAGAAGCATCGGTTACCGAGCCAAACAAAGACCTAGCATACCGAAACGGAGCCCGCTTTTCTCAATTAGATGCAATTATGCAGTTAGGCTTTCAAATAGGTTGCCTGTGTATATCTTTGTCAATATTTATGTTGTACAAAGCTGAAGGTTTACTGCCAAAGAATGAAATGGAATACTCATTCAGGTAAGTCTCCATCATTGATTCTCAGATCCTTCTGGTCATGTCGTCTAAGGATGAACTCAGAACCGTTACTAGATGTGACTCAGCTCGGGCTGCAGCCCGTGTGGCACAGCTGTTGGCTGATATCCTTCTAAACAGAGTCATGTGAGCCCTCCAGCCTGTGCAGAAAGCCCGCAAGAGCATCCTGCCTCATGGCAGCAAGGGTCACAGGGTCAACCCTTCCACACCTCACACCTGCCTTTGACATTTTTTCTATTTCTTCTGGCAGATGGTTTCTGCCTGGTTCCTTGAGTGACCTCATGGCACATCACTGGCTTGAATTCAGGATGAATTTGCTGATTTGGAGTATTGGTAGAACACAGATCCCCTCCTTCTCCAATGTCTTTGTCCATTTCTGTACATTTGCTTGGCCTTTGTTTCTCTTTGTTTGAACTTGGTTTTGAGCTCTCGTTTGCCTTTAAATTGTTGCATCTCAAAATAGATTTCCATAGGAAACTTCATCTTTTCTATTATGCATGGCGCACATTTATCTACTAGAAGGCTGATGATGTGCACGTTTTGTATCTGAGCCCTTTCAGCTCACCACTGCCTTGAATTACTTTTTTTTTTTTAAGCTTAGGAGACAGGAAAGTATTTTGGTCAATAGGCTTTGCATTTATGCATGCGGGTTCATGTCTGCAAGACACCCCATTGGGCTTCCTGTTTATAAGTCTACAGAAAGAGGTAGTTTTCTTTTTCCTAAATTACATGCTATATATATAATAATTGCTTTTAAAATATATAATATACATAGAAACGCATCTGATTCCCTCGGTGAATGAAAGGTCATTTTGTGGCATCTTCAGTCAGCTATGTTTTGTGGCCTGGTGTCTGATTTGAGTTTCATCTTTGTTTTGTTGTGCTTAGTGACCAGGTTCGATTAAGGGTGCAGCTCCTCTCCCTGGTGTAGAAATTATGTTCGTTTTTTCTGCTTATTTTCAAAAGGACTTTAAGCCAATGACCTGTTATTCCAAAATGAGTCGTAATTGTAAATATTTCTTATTGGGGCTATTATCAGCATTAATAATAACAACAACATTCTGAGGGCAGCATATCATTTGGTATTTTAACACACACGAAAAATGCCTTGGAAAATAGTTATTGTTCTAGTTAAGTCAAATAAAGGTCATTGAAAGGAAAAGTTGTACGCTTTTGGGAGAAATGGATAGGACTTTTAGAACTTTATAGTCTCATTAAAATACTAATTAAATAATTCAGCCTAACTCTACCCTACATAACAGGATGGAGTAACAGCTATTCTAGAGAGATTGTTCAGATTTATTCGTTTTCCTATTCTCTAAATAATCCCTAACGAATTAGAAAATTCAATCCATTTCTGAGAGTAGGCAGTCTGTTATTCTATATTCAACGCTGGAGTGAAACTTATTTTGTGTTCTTTTCATTCATGGGAGATAGAATTTCCAAGTGCTTTTTGAATTATTTTTGTTCCTCTCAAATAAAGTGCCTTTGATGGTGATATCCTGACCTTAGTTTCCTCCTCCCAGTTTTCCCCATGATCATTAATGACACCCCACCTGCCTTTTTAGTTATGCCTCTTAGCTGCTGAAGGGGAACAGCTTCTGACAGATGACCCTGGAGCCCTCCACCCTTGCTTCTTTAGGCCTCACACCCAGCCACCATCCCTAGTCTCCTTCGCCAGAAGTATCTTTCTCTGCTTTTCTGCCTGGAAGGAATCTTGCCAAGCCTTGGCAGGAAACCCTCCACTTTTTAGAGATTTTCTGCTCTCCTCTCTAAACATGAATTGCAGTTGATTCTTGCCTTGATGGTGCGTGATCGTGTCCGTGTCCATTGCGCTCCCCGGCTGGACTGATCCTGTCGGAGGCAGTAGTCAGGCTTTTCATCTTCCCGTGCATGTCTGGAGCACCACAGCCTGGACCCTGTTTGTCATACGTGTTTAAGTGACTTGAGCATGGAGTTTCAACACACTCACATACAACTGTTAGATGAGTTGGCGGTAACATTACCCCCAAGGCCCCCACAAGGTTCTATAGGGCATATGTTTTTTTCTGAGTGAAATTTCTCTTTTATTTGTTTTAGTGATTTTCCCACTGTCCTTTTAGATTATTAGAGTAACCCTGAGTTATTAACCACAATAGCTCACCCCCAGAAGCAAAAGATCCTGCTGTTTGAGAACTCAGACACGGGACATAAGAGAAATAATCTATCAGTCTTAAAATCTGGAAGCCATAAGATACAGTTTTGTACTTAGAGCACCCACAGCACAAACACCAGTCTCTCAAGAACTTGGCACTGCCTTCCCAGAGGGCGGGTGCCGTAAGTGAAATGCAGTGAGTGATGAAGTGAGAGCTCTTCGTCTCTGGTACTGCCTTTTCCATCCTTGCTGTTTTAACTTGATCTTCCCTTTATTTATTATGTTCTCTATTTAATTTACTGCATTTAATATCAGTTGTTCTTCAACATCTCCTTGCACCCGCCCCCTCCATTCCCTCTCTCTCCAGTGCTCTCCCACCCACGCCTCTCCTGCGCTCTCCAGGACCGCCTTTCTCCCCCACACCCTCACCTCTGTTCTGTCTGCTCACCACCTGCACTGACATTTCCTTAACTCCGCAGAATGAACTTTCCAAAATGGCAGCTGAGTAACTGGGGGGGATTGTAGACCTCTCATCTCTTTACTGATTCATTCGTTTATCTATCCAACAAACACTGAGCACCTGCTATGCCAAACACTGTATCAACTGCTGGGGAGACCAAGACAGGTAAGACATGGTGTCTGCACTCTGCAGGGCAGGCGAGACTTGGCGAGTAGTTGATGGATTGCTAAGCAGGTGAACACACATTGGACTTCATAGAGCTGGAAATATTTGAACTGAATTTTGAAAGGTGAAAGGAAGTTAGCTCTCTAATGTGTGGTAGAGGGAGTGGACACTTCATGCAGAGAGGTAGAGACATATAAGAGTACACGGCATGAAGCGGCTTGGCCAGACTGAAGAACAACAAGTAGGGTTAGAACAAAGTATCCACAGGTGGGAATATCAGGTGCACAAGGCCTCTGTCATGATGGGTCTTGTGTGCTTAGGCTTGAATGTATCCTTAAAAAAACAGCGCTATATTGGAATATATGTAAGCAAGAGAATTGCATAATGATTATGTTAAAGAAGATCTGGTTATACTGGCAGCAGAATGGAAAATAATATTTTTGGGGGGAGGCCCATATTTTGGTGGGAAAGGATATTTCGGGGGCCACTCCAGGTAATCCAGACAAGTGGCACATGCCTGCAGAGAGGCCCTGGGCAGAGGGAGAGAGACGTGGGCGGCAGAAGTAGTAACTGCTGCAGAGGGGACTGCAGGGCCGCGGCGGCGGGCCGCAGAGCTGCTGAGGTGACTTTCCAGTGACCCATCTGGAGAGTGGATCTGCAGTGGGAGTGTAAGAGGAGGAGATGCTTTCGAGGAGATGGTTCTGTGTGTGGCATTTTGATTGCAAAGTGTCTATGGGACATCTGAGGAGTGATGCCCGTTGTTAAGCTGGATTCAACAGTCAGGAGCTCAGAGGAGCTGCGGGTGAGGCCGTGGGGGCGATTCATTCCTGCCAAGTGAAGGATTGAGGACGAGGCCCTGGGGAAAAGGGCCATGTACATGGCACATGGGAGAAGAGAAATCCAGCAAGAGAAAGAATAATATCAGAGCAGTTGGGAGAAACTAGTTGAGGCAACACAGAGAAAGCTGTAACCTGGCTTCAGAGGGATTTGAACACTGACTAAAAGGAGCATAGTGAGAAAGGGTGTGTGTGTGGGGCAAAAAAGCAAGAGCTAAAACCCAGCTTTAATTGCCAAGACTGGGGAAAAGGCAGAGGAGGACTATACTTAGGTAGACTTTAAAAAACAGATCTGTGTGTATCTGTGTGTGTGCATATGTGCACACACAATTTTCTGTCTGGGCTTTTTAAATTTATTTAAGTAAAACAAAAATTAAGGGGGGAAAATATTCCACTGAGAGGAAAATATTTGTCCACGGCTAAAGCTAACTGGTAATCAAATAAATAGGAGCTGAAAGTGCCGACTAGTTTGAAACACGCAGCCACCGGCAGTGCAACTCCTGTCTCAGTGCTGCGATGAGGGCCGTGGGGGATGCAGGGCTCTGAGCCCTGGAGAAGTCTTCAGCGCAGGTACTTCTCCAAGAAACTGGACTTTAAAGGGAAGAAGAAAGTGTAGAAAGTATCAGAGAGCAACACAGGACCGTGAGAGAGGGTTGGGCGAGGGTTAGTTTTGTTTTACAGTGGGCGTTTCTGGCCTTGCTGAGTTGCTGGGCCTTTGCTCTTTTTGGTCTTTGTTCCAAAAGCTTTTTAGAAAGTTCTTCTCGCTTGAAAATCTGAACAGATTAAATCATGTTGGGTTATTTCTGGTGTTTTATTTTTTAATTAAAAAATTATCTGGAATTTATTTTAATGTCATAAATGAGGACACTGTACCAGGTCTTCCAATGATTTAGCTAATTACTGCAGTACTTGAATCCACTGATTTGAAGTGTCAGTTTTATAATATTACTAAAATCTCACAAATATCCACGTCTATTCTTGAAATGTAATCTATTTCATTCATACTCTCAGTGCACTATTTCTATAATGTTTCCATGAACATAGATTAATACCTCCTAGAGTTGGTCCTGTTTTATCCTTTTCCAGAATGTCTCTAATACTACAAATTCAAACATCCCTCCTCATTATTTTATTTGTATATATGGGTATATTTCTGGAATACATTTAGGATCACCTTTCAGATTTTTTTCTTAAATCCATTTGGGATTATTAACTAAATTTGCATTCAGATACTAAATTTATTTTGGAGAAAAAATGATCTATGTCCCCCAAATTTGAGTCTGCCCACTGAAGAGGGTGGTGCATTCTACTGTTCATTTTTTTCTTTTTTTAAATCATTTATCAGAATCTTCTTAATATTTTCATTAATTTATTTCTGAATAGTCTGTGCCTTCTTTGTCATTATAAAATGATATCTTTTCTGGGTTTTGATCTGGGTTGATTGCTAATAAACTCTTAATTTCTGGTTTCTCTTGAATAAGAAGGAGATCTGACACCATGAGGCCCTATTTCCAATATGGTGACGGTGAGCATTGCGTTTCCTTAGGATGCCCACTTGCCAATTTGCCAGTGGCTGCACCCACTCCACACATTTTTGCTACTTACCTGCCCCCTTAGGCAGATGAGCTCATGTAGGGTTAGGTGGGTTATGGGACGCAGATACTGACATCACAGCTGCCACGCTACTGACCCTGTGGCGTCAGTAACTCTGGTTCTTGCTCTCTGACCTCCCTGAATATGACAGCTCCTTTTGGGCTGTGGACCTGCTGCATCTTTCCAGCACTATCGGCTTTTCTGCAACACAACCCTGCCTCTCAGGTCAGAAGCAAATGTCAGCTTCTCCTACCCATCCACAACATCCACGGTCTTGCCGTTCCTGGCCAGAGTGGTCCCTACCCCTTGACTGAGCAGTAACACTAAAGGGACTATAAATTTGTTTCTCATCCACTCTCTTAGTTACATACCTGTGCTAGTTTGCTTTAAAGGTCTGCCAGTTAGGAGGGGAGGGTCTAAAAGTCTTTTAGATCTCTGACCTTATCATTTCTAACTGCTCCACCACCCTATGGAACAGCTTACCACAGATCTCTGCTGCCCCATCTGTAGCATTGCCCTGTAAATTACACACAGAGAGAAAAGAACTTCTAAGCCACCACCATAACTTTGACTTCCTGTGACCTCACAGACCATAGAAATATCAAGATAAAAATTCCTGAAGAAGAATATTTTGCTTAGGAAGACACTTTAATTGCATACCTTTCTGTGACTTGTAATAACTTCATAGACCCTCTGAATGTGCTGCACTCACCTTCCCAGACTCAAGGGAGCTTGCTCACTTGCCTATATTCAGTGTATTTCTTCCAACGTTCTCTATGCATACCTTTCCCAAAGGTACATTTCTTATTTCTATTTAAATTGTTAGATACATCCACAATATTCTTTTTTTAATCCTCAAATAAAAATCATCTTCCAAGATTGTATTATTTCAACACTGAGAGTGAATAATATGCTTCAAGATTCCCAAGTTTATTATGAGCAAATAACTATGGTTGGTTGAAGATTTTTAAGTATGTTATTCCTACTAAGGGTATATATGTGAAAGAAACAGGTTGTAATGAGTCTTCTTCCCAGAGATTTTATATTTGCCTTTTGTTTGGATTCTTTCACTGTTGAACATTATTATTACCATGAATGTCTTTTCTCTTTGGGATTTAGTTCACCATTACCCCCTCTCTCTTTACAGGAGTAAAAGAAGTTATGTTGTCCTTCCATCCTTCCACCACTCCATGTTGTGTGTCCATTCCTTCAACAGGTATTCAGTTTGGGTTCACCACAGTATATGTGGCCTCTTTCCAGTGGCCCCTCTGTTGGCTCTGGAGAACAATATATTGGAAATCAGAGTGGGTACGTGGAACCTTGACTACCCAGTATAGACGTATGGTGCCAGAAAAAGCCCAGAACATCTCAGCATGGCAGCCAACCATGCAAGGAACAGCAATTCTGGCTGTGGTGGACCAATGTGAATAAAAAGGCTTCATTGGGTGAAGACTTAGAAAAGTCGAAAAATGCATTGGCGTTGCTTCCTACGGAGTCCAGTGTTGGGTACTGTTTAATATGAGAGGGAGATGCTAACACTAACATCGTTATAAACAACATAGTTGTTGTAACTGTAATTGTTATTATTTTTAATATATTTTCTTTATAATTATTATTTGTGACTTACAAGACCCTTACAGAGGCAGTTGTTAAGGAGCGTGGCCGTTATACTCTTGCTGAAGTGTTAATTCAGTAGAAGCATGGTAAGAGCATTAATAAGTACTCACTCTTTTGATCCTCACATGGCTCTAAAAGTCACCCAGCAGTGCTTGTATAATGGAGATAGAAATCTATCCGTTTAATTGTTTGTAGAACCTAAAATAAGAGCAGTCATTCCACCGCATTTGACCATATATTCCAGACTATCAGTTTAAAGTAGGAACTACCTGATGAGGCCATAGAAACCCTTTGTGCCTCCCCAATCGTTCATTACCTTCCTGTCCCCTGGGGCAGAGTTTCTTCCATAAGGTGGCCCCATCTCTCCTCCCCACCCCACTCTTGGCCTTTGCTACCCACTGTTGGTCATTAGCTAAGCATCCTCATGTTCTGCATGTGTCTGAGCTGTGAGGGAACAGAACTCAGCTGTTTACAAACTCTATTGACTATAACTAGTCTGAACAGCCTCTCTCCTTCCCTGCCCACAACCCCACAGGGCAACAGGGGGCTCACAACCACAGCGATTCCCATGCCAGCCCATCAGGGAACCTTCTTCCCTAGAAATATTCTTACAACCAGGGCTGTTTCCTCCCTTACTTCACTGCCAGTTTCACTCCCAAGTTACAGTCCCCAACAAAAGGCTATCCCAGTTTGAATTTCTTAATCAAGTCGCATTGACCCTGAGTACCTGGCATTTTCACATGAGCACTCATATAAATAGAACAGGGCCTGGCAGTGGCTGTGGGCCAGGTTCCTGGGTGAGGGGACTTGGTTCTGTAGCCTGGCCCGAGCTGAGCTCCCAGCACGGCGTCTTCCCATCTGCATTATTTCGGGCCAGGCTTCAACAGTTCAGAGTTTCATTTTATCATCTGCAAACAGAATAATTCCCTGCTGCATATTTTAAGACTGTTATGTACCACAAAGGGTGCTTAGGGAATTCAGTGAGTCAATGCATGGAAGTCACATAACCTGGTCCTCAGGAAATGTTAGTTATCTTCATTATGCACCATCGATAAATTTGGCTCACAGACTCGGCCAGGTATCAAAGCTACAGGCACAGGAATTTGACAATGTTTTACTGTCTGGATCATAGTCACAATTTTACACAGTAAAACAAGCTACCTGGGACCACCCAGCTGTCAGCCCACCCGACTCCCCACCCCAGGATCCCTCAATTTATCTGATTTGCTTGCTACCCCTACTTTTTGGAGAAAGTTGGCAAATCACAGTCAATGGCTGCTAGGTTATGTCCATTCCCATTCACTCAAATTGCCCCATTTTCAGTATCCACTGTGCTGCAAAACATAGACTAATGTTCAGAAATATGACAGCAAGGCCTTTCCCGTTCCACAGTCAGAGAACTACGAATCTGTCATGTTTAATATGCCATGTGACACTAAGCAAGGCAGGAAAACAGGCTCCTGTGCTTTAAGAAAGTTTTTAACAATGACGTTTGAAACTAAAAGTGTTTTTGTTTGACCTTCAGCTAACCAGAATATTCAATTGACTCCTATTACCCATTACTCAGATGTCCTGGTTTGATTGTATTAGGCACTTTTTCCTCATCTCCCCAGCATGATTTGGCTCCATCAGCACAGATGGAGTGTCTCCAAGGCTGCTCCGTGTGCATGGGCGTGTGAGTGCACACATGTGCACCCACTGAATGGTGCCACTGATTCATATCCAGGAGTTGTTCTGTCTTATAACTCAAGCATTGCTTTATTATATCCTAGAAAACTGCTTTTAGATCATTGATTTAACTATAGACCATCCTCTTGCCCACATTAGGAATTGACATCTTCCAAGACACAGGTCCTATGTGTTTGTATATATGTATAAGTAAGAATTAAATATGTATGTCATCCCCTCACATATTTAATTTGTGCCTTCCCAATTGAATGTGCACAGTAAAGGCTAACTTCCCATAACAGGAGAACTTTTAGGAAGTAAGAAGAATGAATTAGCCACCAGGGAGAAGACAGGATATCAAGCAGGAGTTTGGTATAAAGTCATTTATTCTAAAGCTGCTCTGGCTCAATAAATAAGTGGAATTGACATTGTTGTATCATGCCAGAGCATCTGCTATTGAAGACCGATTTTAATTTACTTTGATATAAGTGGAAAATTGTGTCGGAAGAGCATGGGAAATGAAGAACACTGCATCTATCTGTACTCCTGAAGTGTGTTTCAGAGCTGCTCAATTTTGAGGAAAATTATCTTTTCTGGAGACAATCGAATTATTTTCATTTTTGGAATTATTGTAGCTTCCAGAAGCACATCAGCAGGTGATTCTGTAAAAGTCTAGAGTTGACTTAAATAGCAGGAAATTTTAGCCTATTGAAATCAGGAGAAGTGAAATGTTTTTGCCTACCACCACCACCGCCACCACCACCACCAGGCAAGCACTTGTACACCCAGAGAGATTTCACATCAGAGGGAATGACAAAGCTGGTTCTGTTACTGAGGCCAAACTTGTTCTGCTCACTGCACAACAGTGATAAATAAATAAATCAGGAGACAAGGTTTTGGGGCAAGGAATAGTAACTTTATTCAGAAAGCTGGCAGACCAAGAAGATGGGGGACTAATGTCCTGGAGAATCATCTTTCCCAAGTCAGAATTAAGGCTCCTTTTGAACTAAAATGGGGAAGGGGTGTGGTTGGTTGTGCAAACTTCTTGCTGCCGGGATTCTTTGTTCTTGCAGCCATCCATGTGGCTCAGGCTATTGTGTCCCTGTAAGCCTCCAACAAAACAAAGGTTATTCTCTATTTTGCGACTTGCCATCTCTGCATAAGTGCAGAAGTGCTAACATCCTTAAAGGTCAGAGCCCCGAGAATAGGCTTTCCTGTAGGTTTTAGGCTAAAGGCAACGTTGTTTTACAAAAGGTGCCAAGCCAGCAAGATTAAGCCTGGAAAACAGGGCACAGTGCTTCAAACTGAAGGAACAGATCCAATATGGCGTCAGATTTGTTCTCAATTACAGTTTTAGTTAGGGGAAATTTTGCAGCAGAAAATCCCCTCAGTTGTTTTTCTTGCTTTGCCTGAGATCTTGTTTGCTGGCTTGTGGTCTCATGGTGTCAAAACCATATGATCAGATGAATACTATTAAAATCATATGGTGCACAAAACATACCTATTCTGCTTCAAAAAAATGACTGAAACATTTAGCTTGGTTTATTCCCATAGAATTTGGATTGAATCTATTCTCGACTTTCTTCTTCTTCAAACCAGTTTTTTACTGAAGGATTTAAAGCCCAAATTAAAGAATTTTGGAGAAGACTCATGTAATTTATAAGACGTTTACATCCGAATTTAAGACTGACTCATATTTGTACTTTTAATCAAGGAACACAATAAACTTTGTTAGTCAAACATTTATGACGTTTTAAACTTTGTCCATGTAATCTTTTGGAAGTTGAGAGGCTTAGACAATTGATACAACAAAACAGGTATCATTGCTTAACTGTGTGAATGAAAGAATCCCAGTATAGTTTCCTGAAATTATATTTTATTAAAAATAATAATGAATTCTTTCTCTCTAATATAGCAACAGACAGAAGCACATACTGAGTGTTTAAAATAAATAATACTGTGGGAAAAATTATCTAAGCAACTCAAGATAGTATAGAGAAAAAAGGGTGAACTTGAAGGAAAATAAATATTGTGCAATTAATATCTTATTTTTAAGAAGCAAATGATAAAAAAAACCAATTTTTAAATGATTTATTGAAAAAGGATTTATATAAAGCCAACTTATTTTCATAAGTATTACATAAAACAGGGCTATCTAAATCTATATTATTAAAGAATAAAATATATGAAATATATCTCCAAGGTTAATTGATTTTCATAATATTATAATTTTTGAAAATATAACTTACATATACATATCCAAGAAGCTCTTCAGATAAACAGAGTAACCTAGTATACAGTTATACCTATTCCACATAAAAAATGAAAAGGCAAGGATAATGCCCTTGCTTACGAACTGCCACTGGACTTCTGGATATTCCTTTAGGTTAAAGACCAAAAGCAAAGTAACTAGTCTACTTTGAAGCGGTCGCTCAAGATTTTAAGATATTCACTATCTATATCCAGTTACAGGAAAGACTTAAGTTTTCTGAAGTTTAAAAAAAAGAAATCAACTGCTGAAAACGAAATTCTGTAATGTCTCATGGCCATAACTATAAAGGCTATAAATTAATGCTCCCTTAACTGTTTTTCTACAAGCACAGGTCATGATCATCACATTCAAATTCCATTTATGCTAGATGAACGAACGTCTCCCCACATGCTCAATTCTGAGAGTTAAGTGTGTGTGAAAGCCGTCAGTCACCTACCTTATTGAGAAAACACAGTTTCATTTAAGTGGGAAACAACACTACATACATACATATGGGGAGGAACAAGTTCCAGCTGGGAATTAAAGTGAAAACTGCAGGAACTTAAAATCGGCAGAGGAAACATACTGAGAATCCAGAGTAAGTGTTTTAACTGCAAACCATTTCCCTTAAGCTAGATGAACGAATGTCTTTCCACATGATCAATTCTGAGATATAAGTGTGAGTGAAAAAGTCAATCACGTAGCTTGTTGGGAACACAGCTTCTTTTCAGTGGGAAACTACACTACATACATATATATGGGGAGGTTCTAGCTCCAAATCTGTTTTACAGTAAAAACTGCATGAACTTTCAACAGGCACTAGGAAACATACTGAAACCAGAGTAAGTGATTCTACTGAAACTCACTACATTTGAGTTAGATGAACGAATATCTCTCCACATGCTATGGTCTGAGATATAAGTGTGAGTGAAAGAAGACATTCACTTAGCTCGTTAGGAAAACAAACTTCTTTTCAGTTGGTTTCTACACTACATAAATATATATTTATTGTTACTACCTCGAACTCGGGTTTACAGTGAAAACTGCATGAATTAAAACCCGGCATTTCGAAACAGAATGAGAAACCAGAGTAAGTGATCCTACAGCATCCAATTCCGTCTGTGCTACATGAAAGAACATCTCTCCAAATGCTCAGTTCTCAGGTATACGTGTGTGTGTGGCCGTCAATCATCTAGCTTGTTGGGAACATAAAGTTTCTCTAATTTGGAAGCAACACGACATACATATATATGGGGAGGTACAAGCTCCAACTCGATTTTACACTGAAAATTGCATGAACTTCAAAACGGTACTAGGAAAAATACTGAGAAACCAGAGTAAGTGTTTTTACAGCAACCCATTTCCTTTGTGCTAGATGAACAAACGTCTCGCCACATGATCAGTTCTCAGAGATAAATGTGTGTGAAAGACGACATTCACATATTTGGATGAAAAAAAGGTTATTTTCAGTTGGAAAAAACAGAAAATATATATATGTGTGGAGGTACAAGCTCCAACATGGTTTTAAGGTGAAAACTGGATTAATTCCAAACCAGCACTATTAAACATACTGAGAAACCACAGTAAGTGTTTCTACGGCAACCCCTTCCGTTTCTGCTAAATTATAGAACGTCTCTCCACAGGCTCATTTCTGAAAGATAAATTTGTGTGAAAGCCTAACTTCACCTAGACTATAGGGAACATACAGCTCCTTTTAAGTTGGAAATTACACTCCATACATATATATGGAGAGTTTCTAGCTCCAACACGGTATTACAGTGAAAAATTTAAAGTTCAAACAGGAAATAGGAAAAAGACTGACTAACCAGAGTAAGTGTCTCAACTTCAAGCTGTTCCCTCTGTGCTAGATGAACGAACGTCTCTAAACAAGCTCAGTTCTGAGAGATAAGTGTGTGTGAAAGCCGAACTTCACATAGATTGTTGGGAACACAAAGTTTCCTTTCACTTAGAAACAACACAGCATGGATATATATAGGGAGGTACTAGCTCCAAATAGGTTTTACAGTGAAAAATACAGGAATATCAAACCGGCACTAGGAAAGAGACAGAAAAAACAGAGTAATTGTTTCACCTGCAACCCGTTCCCATTGTGCTAGATGAAAGAAAGTCTCTCAACATACTCAGTTCTGAGAGATAATTGTGTGGGGAAGCCGACTATCACCTAGCTTGTTGGGAACACAAAGTTTCTTTTTAGTTGGAAACTACACTGCATAAATATATACGGGGAGGTACAAAATCCAACACGGTTTTTCATTGAAAACTGCAGGAATTTCTTACCAGCACTAGGAAACAGACGGAGAAAAGAGAGTAATTGTTTATCTTTCAAACAGTTCCCTTTCTACTACATGAGCGAACGTCTCTCCACATGCTCAGTTCTGAGAGATAAGTGTGTGTGAAAGCTATGCTTCACCTATCTTGTTGGGAACACAAAGTTTCTTATCAGTTGGAAACAACACGACATACATATTTATGGGGAGATACTAACTCCTAGTCGATTTTACAGTGAAAACTGCATGAATTTGAAAACGGCACTACGAAAAAGACTGAGAAACCAGAGTTAGTGTTCTACAGCAACAAATTCCTTTTGCGCTAGATGAACGAACGTCTCTCCACATGCTCAGTTCTGAGAGATAATTGTGTGTGAAAGCCGTCCTTCAACTATCTTGTTGGGAACATAAAGTTTATTTCAGGAAGAAACTACATAATATACATATATATGTTGTGGTATTTGCTCCAACACGGGTTTACAGTGAAAATTGCAGGAACATCAAACCGGCAGTAGGAAACAGACTGAGAAACCAGTATAAGAGTTTCCCCTGCAACCCGTTCCTTTTGTGCTGGATGAACGAACGTCTCTCCACATGCTCAGTTTTGAGAGATAATTGTGTGTGAAAGCCGTACTTCACCTAGCTTGTTGGGAAAATAAAGTTTCTTTTCACTTAGAAATTACACTATATACATATATCTGGGGTGTTACTATCTCCCGCTTGGTTTTACAGTGAAATCGGCAGGAATTTGAAACAGGAACTAGGAAGCAGAGTGAGAAAAAAGAGTAAGTGTTTCTCCTGAAAACTTAACTTTTGTGCTAGATGAACAAACGTCTCTCAACATGTTCAGATCTGAGATATATGTGTGTGTGAAAGCCGTCCTTCACCTAGAGTGCTGGGTACACAAAGTTTCTTTTAAGTTTGAAACTGAAATATATACATATATATGGGGAGGTACAAGCGCCAATACGGTTTTTCAGTGAAAACAGCAGGGACTTCAAACAGAACCTAGGAAACAGACTGAGAAAACAGAGAAAAATATTTTCCCTGCAACCCGTTCCCTTTCTAATAGGTGAACGAACGACTCTCAACATGCTGAATACTGAGGGATACTTTTGTGTGGAAACCGTCCTTCAACAAGCTTGTTGGGAACACAAGATTCTTTTCAGTTGGAAACTACACTACATACATATATATGGGGAGTCACTAGCTCCAACTCGTCTTTACAATGAAAACGGCAGGAATTTGAAACCGGTACTAGGAAAAAGCATGAGAAACCAGAGTAAGTGTTCTCCTGCAAACCGTTCCTTTTGTGCTAAATAAACGAACGTCTCTCCACACGCTCAGTTCTGAGAGTTAAGTGCGTGTGAAAGCCGTCCTTCACCTAGCTTGTTGGGAACACAAAGTTTCTTTTAATTTGGTATATACACTTCATACATATATATGGCTAGGTACTAAATCCAACTCAGTTTTACAGTGAAAAGGGCAGGAATTTAAAACCGGCACTAGGAAACAGAATGAGAAACCAGACTATGTGTTTCTCCTGCAAACTGTTCCCTTCGTGCTAGATGAACGAACGTCTCTCCACATGGTCTTTTCGGAGAGAGAATTGCGTGTGAAAGCAGCCCTTCACATATCTTGTTGGCAACACAAATTTTCTTTTCATTTTGAAACTACATTACTTACACATATATGGGGAGGTACAAGTTCCAGCTCGGTTTTACACTGAAAACTGTAGGATCTTCAAACCGACAGAAAGAAAAACACTTTGAAAGCAAAATGTTTCTCCTTTATCACGTTCCCTTCGTGCTAGAGGAACGAATATCTCTCAAAATGCCCAGTCTGAGAGATACGTATGTGTGAAATGCGTACTTTACCTTAATTGTTGGGAAGACAAAGATTCTTTACAGTTAGAAATTTTACTACATACATATATATTTGGGGAGGTTTTAGCTGCAACTCTGTTTTCAGTGAAAATTGCAGGAACTTGAAACGGGAACTGGGAAACTGACTGAAAATCCAGTGTAACACTTTCAACTATTACACTTTCCCTTAGAGCTTGATGAACGAAATTCCTCCACTTCCTCAGTTCTGAGAGCTACGTGTGTGGGAAAGCCACCCTTCACCTAGCTGTTTGGGAACACAAGGATTATTTTTAGTTCAAATTACAATGCATAAATGTATAAAGGGAGGTACAAACTCCCACTCGTTTTTTCATTGAAAACTGCAGGAATTTCTAAACGGAACTAGGAAACAGACTGAGAAAACAAAGTAAATGTTTCTCCTACAACCAGTTCCCTTTGGACTACATGAAGGAACGTCTCTCCACATGCTCAGTTGAGAGAAAATTTTTTGTGAAAGCCGTCCTTCAACTAGCTTGCTGGGAACATAAAATTTTTTATCAGTTAGAAAGTACACTATATGGATATATATATTGAGGTACTAGCTCCAATAAAGTTTTACAGTGAAAACTGCTGGAACATCAAACGGGCACTAGGAAACAAACTGAGAAAGCAGAAAAAAGTTTCCACTGCAAACCGTTTCCTTTGTGCTTGATGAACGAACGTCTGTCAACATGCTGTGTTCTGAGAGATGTTTCTTAGAAAGCCGTCTTTCATATATCTTGTTGAGAACACAAATTTTTTTCAGATGAAAAACATTATCTACATATATATGGGGAGGTAGAAGTTCCAACACGTTTTAAGTTTGAAAACTTCATAAACTTCACACAGGCACAAGGAAACAGACTAAGAAACAAGAGAAAGTATTTTCCCTGCAACCCTTTCCCTTTGTGCTGGATGAACGAACGTCTATACACATGCTAAGTTCTGAGAGATAATTTTTTGTGGAAGCCGCCTTCACCAAGCTTGTTGGGAACACAAAGATTCATTTCCTTTGGAAACTACACTACATACATGTATATGTAGATGTAGTAGTTCCAAGTATTCATTACTGTGACAACTGCAGGAGCTTCAAATCGGCACTAGCAAACAGACTGAGAAAACAGAGTAAGCGTTTCTCCAGCAACCCGTTCTCTTTGTGCAAGTTGAACGAACTTCTCTCCACTTACTCAGTTCTGAGGGCTATCTGTGTGTGAATCCGTCCTTCAGCAAACTTTTTGTGAAAGCAAAGTTTGTTTTCATTTGGAAACTACACTTCATACATATATATGGGGTGGTACTAGCTCCAACTCTGTTATAGAGGGAAAACTGCATGAACTTTAAACAAGCCCTAGGAAACAGAGTGATAGAACAGAGTAAATGTTTCCCCTGAAAACCGTTCCCTTTTTGCTAGATGAACGAACGTCTATCCACATGCTCATTTCGGAGTATTAAGTGTGTGTGAATGCCGTCCTGCAGCTAGCTTGATGGGAACACAAAGTTTCTTTTCAGTTGGAATCTACACTACAAACATATATATGAGGAGCTACTAGCTCCAACTCGATTTTACAGTGAAAACTGCAGGCACTTCAAACAGACCCAAGGAAACAGACTGAGAAATCACTGTAATTGTTTCCCAGCAACCTGTTCCCTTTGTTCTAGATGAACGAAAGTAGATCCACGTGCTCATTTCTGAGAGATAATTGTGTGTGGAATCAGTCCTTCAACAAACTTTCGGGAACACAAATTTCTTTCCCTTTGGAAACTACCAAACATAAATATATACAGGGAGGCACAAGTTCCAACTCAGTTTGACAGGGAAAAGGGCAGGATATTGAAACCTGCACTAGGAAACAGACTGAGAAATGAGAGTAATTGTTTATCCTGCAAAAACTTCCCCTTGTGCTAGATGAACGAATGTCTCTCCACATGCTCTGTTATGAGAGATTAGTGTGTGTGAAAGCCGTCCTTCAGATTGCATGTTGGGAACGCAAATATCTTTTCAGTTGGAATCTACTCTTCATACATATATATTGGTGGGTTCAAGCTCCAACTCGGTTTTACAGGGAAAACTGCAGCCATTTCAAACAGGCACTAGGAAACACTATGAGAAAACAGATTAAGTGATTTCCCTGCAACCCGTTCCCTTTGTGCTAAATGAACGAACTAAATGAACGAACGTCTCTCCACGTGCTTTTTTCGGAGAGATAAGTATGTGTAAAAACCTTCCTTCACCTAGCTTGTTAGGAACATAAAGTTTCTTTACATTTGGATACTGCACTTCTTACATATATTTGGGGAGATAATAGCTCCATTACGGTTTTAAAGTGAAAACTGCAGGAACTTCAAACCGGCACTAGGGAACAGACTGAGAACCCAGATTAAGAGTTTTCCCTGCGGCCGTTCCCTTTGTGCTAGTTGAATGACCGTCTCTCCACAAGCTCAGTTCTGAGAGATAATTGTGTGTGAAAACCGAACTTCACAAGGTTTGTTGGGACCACAAATAATCTGTTCAGTTTGAAACTACAGTACATACGTATATATAGGGAGGTACTATCTTCAACTCGGTTTTAGATTGAAAACTGCAGGCACTTCAAGCAGACACAAGGAAACAGAGTGCGAAAACTGAGTAAGTGATTTTCTTGTAAACGTTCCCTGTGTGCTAAATGAACGAACTTCTCTCCACATGCTCAGATCTGAGAGATAAGTGTGTGTGAAAGCCGTTCTTCACCTATCTTGTCGGTAACATAAAGGTTCTTTTCAGTTGGAAACTACACTACATACCTCTATAAGGATATTTAATAGCTCAAACTCGGATTTACAGTGAAATCTGCAGGAACTTCAATCCGGCACTAGGAACAGTCTGAGAAACCAGAGTAGGTGTTTCTCCTGCAATTCGTCCCCTTTTTTCTAGATGAAAAACTTCTCTCCACATGCTCACTTCTCAGATAATGGTGTATGAAAGCAGTCCTTCCCCTAGCTTGTTGGAAACACAAAGATTGTTTTCAGTTGCAAACTATACTCGATACATATATATGGGGAGGTACTAGCCCGAACTCGATTTTACATTGAAAACCGCATGAACTTCAAACAGGCCCTAGGAGACAGACTGAGAAACCAGAATATTTCTTTTACTAGAATCCACTCCCTTTAAGCTAAATGAACGAACGTCTGTCTATATGTTTAATCCTGAGTGTTAAGTGTGTGGGAATTCTTCTATCTTCTATCTTGTTTGGAACACATTTTCTTTTCAGTGGGTAACTACACTGCATACATATATATGTGGAATTACTAGCTCCAACTCGACTTTACAGAGTAAACTTCATGAATTTCTAAAGGGCACTAGGCAAAGATTCTGAGAAACCAGTGAAATTTTTTCTACCTCAATCAGTTCCATTTTTGCTAGATGAAACATCGTCTCACCACATGCTCTATTCTGAGAGATAAATGATTTTGCAAGCCATCAAAAACCTTACTTGTTTGAAACACATTTTGTTTTCAGTGGGTAACTACACTACATGAATACATGTGTGGAGGTATAGCTCCAACTCCGTTTTACAGTGAAAACTGCATTAATTTCCAAGCGGCACTAGGAAATATACTGTATGTCCAGGGTAAGTGTTTCTATTTGAACCCTTTACCTTTGTGTAGATGAACGAATGTCTCTCCACTTGCTCAATTCTGAGAGTTAAGTGTGTGGGAAACCTTCAATCACCTAGCTTGTTGGGATCACACAGTTTCGTTAGAACCGGGAAATTCACTTCTTACATATATAATGGGAAGTACTATCTCCAATTCGGTGTTACAGTGAAAACTTCATTAACTTCAATCTGGCACGAGGAAAACATACTGAAAACCCAGTAGAAGTCTTTCTAGTAGAAACCATTCCATTTAAGCTAGATGAACGAACTTCTCTCCACATGCTCATTTATGAGATTTAATTGTGAAGCCATCAATCTCCTTGCTTGTTGGGAACACACAGTTTCTTTTATGTGGGGACTACACTTCTTATATATGTATATGGATGTACTAGCTCAAACTCGGTTTTATCGTGAAAACATCATGAACATTAAACCGGCAGTAGAAAACATACTGAGAAACCCGAGTATGTGTTTCTACAAACCCGAGTACGTGTTTCTACAAACCCACTCCCTTTATGCTAGGTTATCGAACGTCTTTTCATATTTTCAATTCTGACTTTTAAATGAGTATGAAAGCCGTCAATCACGTAGCTTGTTGGGAACACACAGTTTCTTTTGTGTGGAAAATTAAGCTAAATAAATATATTTTGGGAGGTACAAGCTCCAACTCTGTTTTTCATTGAGAACTGCATGAATCTCCAACCGGCACTAGGAAAACATACTGAGAAACCAGAGCAAGTGTTTCGACTGCAACCCATTATTTCATGCTAGATGAATGAACGTCTCTCCACTTGCACAATTCTGAGAGTTAAGTTGTGTGAAAGTCTTCAATCAGCTAGCTTGTTGGGAACACACAGTTTCTTATGAGTGGGTAAATTCACTACACTTGTGTAAATGTGAAGGTACTAGTTCCAACTGGGATTTACAATGAAAACTGCATGAAATTCAAACCAGCACTAGGAAGCTTACTGAGAATCCAGTGTAGGTGTTTCTACTGCAAACCATTCCCTTTATTATACACAAAAGAATGTCTCTCCACATTCTCAATATTCAGAACTGAATGAGTGTTGAAGCCATCCTTCACCTACTTTGTTGGAAACCCAGAGTTTCAGTCCAATGGAAACTACCCTTCTTTCATATATATGGGGACTTTCTAGCACGGACTCGGTTTTACACTGCAAACTGCTTTTATTTGAAACCGGCTTTGAGAAACATGCTGACAACTCAGAAAATCTGTTTCTGTATATCACAACCTTCAATGCTGGATGAAAAAACGCCTCTCCACAGGCTTACTTCTGACATCTGAATTTGTTTTGGAGACGTCCTACACCTATCTTTTTGGAAAACCAGATTTTCTGGTATAGGGGAACTACGCAACTTACATATCTAAGGGGAGGCACTTGCTCCAACGTGGTTTTCCACACTAAATCGCTTTTACATTGAAAACGGTGTTAGGAAACATGCTGAAATTTTAGAGAATGTGTGTCTATAATACCTCTGCATTTTATGTTGCATGAAGGAACTCCTCTCAACATGCTCAATTTTCATAACTGTATGAGTTTGGAAACCGTATTTCACCCAGCTTGTTGGAAACCCAGAGTTCCAGTCCAAGGTAAACTACGCTCCTTCCATATATATCGAGACGTACTAGTACGAACTCGATTTTACACTGCAAACCGCCTTTACTTGAAACCGGCTATGAGAAACATGCATAGAAATCAGAGTATTTCTTTCTGTATGTCCCTTAACCTTCAATGCTGGATGAAGGAACGCCACTCCACAAGCTCACTTCGGATATCTGAATGTGTCTTGGAGCCATTCTTCAACTAACTTGTTGGAAACGCAGAGTTTGTGGTATAGAGGAATTAAGCTGCTTACATATCTAAGGGGAGGCACTTGCTCCAACTTGGTTTTCCACAGCAAACCGGTTTTACTTTGAAAACGGTGGTAGGAAACCTGCTGAGATAACAGTGTGTGTGAAGAATACCTCTGCATTTTATGCTGCATGAAAGAACGTCTCTCCACCTGCTCAATTTTCAGAGCTGTATGATTTTGGAAGCCGTACTTCACCTAGGTTGTTGGAAATCCTGAGTTACAGTTAAGGTAAACTAAGCTGATTTCATATATATAGGGACGAACAAGCACGAACTCGGTTTTACACTGCAAACGGCTTTTAGTTGAAACCGGCCTTGAGAAGCATGCTGAGAAATCAGAGTAAATGTTTATGTATGTCACGTAAACTTTAATGCTGGATAAAAGAACGCCTCTTCACAAGCTCACTTCTGACATCTGTATTTGTGTTGGAGCCGTCCTTCACCTAACTAGTTGGAAACCCAAAGTTTCTTGTATAGGGGAACTACGCTTCTTACATATGGAAGGGGAGGCACTCGCTCTAAAGCGGTTTTCCACAGCAAACCGCTTTTACATTGAAAACGGTGTTAGCAAACATGGTGAGACATCACAGATTGTGTGTGTAGACTACCTCTGCCTTTTATGCTGCATGAAGGAACGCCTCTCAACATGCTCAGTTTTCAGAAATGTATGAGTATGGAAGCCGTACTTCACCTAGCTTGTTGGAAACCCAGAGTTTCAGTCCAAGGTAAACTATGCTGCTTTCATATATATGGGGACGTACTGGCACCAACAAGGTTTTTCACAGTAAACCACTTTTATTTCAAACCGGCTTTGAGGAACATGCTGAGAAATCAGAGAATTTATTTCTGTCACTTAACCTTCCATGCTGGATGAAAGAAAGCCTCCCCACAAGCTCACTTCTGACATCTGAGTTTGTGTTGGAGCGGTCCTTCAGCTAACTTGTTGGAAACCCAGAATTTCTGGTATAGGGGAACTACGCTACTTACATATCTAAGGGGAGGCACTCGCTCCTAAG
This sequence comes from Camelus dromedarius, assembly GCF_036321535.1. Classification (NCBI taxonomy): domain Eukaryota; kingdom Metazoa; phylum Chordata; class Mammalia; order Artiodactyla; family Camelidae; genus Camelus; species Camelus dromedarius. The sequence continues at coordinate 32,463,269 of NC_087458.1, read as the reverse complement.
TGGTTTTCCACAGCAAACTGGATTTACGTTGAAAAAGGCGTTAGGAAACATGTTTAGAAATCAGAGAATTTGTGTCTCGAATACCTCTGCCTTTTATGCTGCATGAAGGAACGCGTCTCAACATAATCAATTATCAGATCTGTATGAGTGTGAAAGCCGTTCTTCACCTAGCTTTTTGGAAACTCAGTGTTTCAGTCCAAGGTAAACTACGCTGCTTTCCAATATATGGGGATGTACTAGCACGAACTCGATTTTTTTCAATGCAAACCGCTTTTACTTGAAAACGGCTTTGAGAAACATGCTGAGAAATCAGAGTACTTGTTTCTGTATGTAACTTAACCTTCAAGGCTGGATGAAAGTAACCTCTCCACAAGCTCACTTTTGACATCTGAATTTCTCTTCGAGCCTTCCTTCACCTAACTTGTTGGAACCCCAGAGATTCTTGTATAGAGGAACTATGCAACTTACATATGTAAGGGGGGGCTCTCGCTCCAACTTCGTTTTCCAGATCAAACCACTTTTACATTGAAACCGGCGTAAGAAACACGGTCAGAAATCAGAGAATGTGTGTCTAGAAGTCCCTCTGCCTTTTATGCTGTAGGAACGCCTCTCCACATGCTCAATTTTCAGGAATGTAGGAGTGTGGAAGCCGCATTTCACCTAGCTTGTTGGAAACCCAGACTTTCAGTCCAATGTAAACTTCGCTGCTTTCATATATATGGGGATGTACTAGCACGAACTCAGCTTTTCACTGCAAACCGCTTTTACTTGAAACCGGGTTTAAGAAACATACTGAGAAATCAGAGAACGTGTTTGTACATCTCACTCTGACTTTTATGTTTACTGTGAAACGCTAGTTTCAAAAAAATTACTTTGCTTTGGTAAACTGTTTTGAATCGTGTTCCTCTGCTTTGATATGTAAATTGGGTAGTTCCCGTATTCCAGAAACTCTGGTTTTCCAACATGTTAGGAGAAGGACGTCTCCAACACAAATTCAAATGTCAGAAGTGATCTTGTGGAGAGGCGTACTTTCATCCAGCATTGAAGGTTAAGTGACATACAGAAATACTTATTCTGAATTCTCAGCATGTTTCCTAATGCCAGTTTCTAAGGAAGAGTGGTTTGCTGTGGAAAACCGCTTTGGAGCGAGAGCCTCTGCTTAGATATGTAAGCAGCGTAGTTCCCCTAGACCAGAAACCCTTGTTCTCGAAGAAGTAATGTGGAAGAATGGCTTCAACTCACATTTAGATGTCAGAAGTGAGCATGTTGTGAGGCGTTCCTTCTTCCACCATTGAGGGTTAAGTGACATACTGAAACACTCACTCTGATTTCTTAGCATGTTTCTGAAATCCGTTTCAAGTAAAAACGTTTTGCAGTGGAAATGCGAGTTGGTGCTAGGACGTCCCCAAATATAAGAAAGCAGCGTAGTTCCCCTAGTCCTGAAACTATGGTTCCCAACAAGTTAGGTGAAAGACGGCTTCCATACATATACAGATTTGAAAATAAAGCATGTGGAGTGGCGTTCTTTCATCCATCATAAAAGGCAGAGTGACATGTAGAAACACATTCTATGATTTCTCAGCGTGTTTACTAACGCTGGTTTCAAAGTAAAAGTGGTTTGCTTAGGAAAACCGCGTTGGAGCAAGTGCCTCCGGTTAGGTATGTAAGTAGCGTAGTTCCCCTAGACCAGAAACTCTGGGTTTCCAACAAGTTAGGTGAAGGACAGCTCCAACACACATTCAAATGTCAGAAGTTATCATGTGGAGAGGCGTTCTTTCATCCAGCATTGAAGGTTAAGTGACATACTGAAACACTTACACTGATTTCTCAGTATGTTTTTCAGAGCCGGTTGCAAGTAAACGTGTTTTGCAGTGTAAAACCTTTTTGGTACTAGTGCATCCCAATAGATATGTATGTAGCGTAGTTTCCCTATCCCAGAAACTGTGGTTTCCCAATTAGCTAGTTGAAGGATGGCTTCCAAACTCATACATATCTAAAAATTGAGCATGTGGTGTGGAGTTCTTTCATACAGCATAAAAGATGTAGTGACATATAGAAACACTAACTCTGATTTCTCAGCATGATTCTGAAAGCCGGTTTCAAGTGAAAGCTCTTTGGAATGGAAAAGCCTCCTGGAGATTGTGCCTCCCCTTATATATGTAAGTACCGTAATTCCCCGAGGCCAGAAACTCTGTGTTCTCAAAAACCTAGGTGAAGGTTGGCTTCTACTCACATATGTTTCCAAAATGGAACAAGTGTAGAAGCATTCCTTTATGTTACCTAAACAGCAAGGCTTCATCTCAAGGACTTACCATGATTTCTCTGCATGTTTACTTGAGTAGATTTAAAGCTAAAACCATTTTTCGCTCAGAAACCTAGTTAGAGCTTATTCCTGCTGTTATATATATCGGTCGGGCAGTGCCCCAACACCACAGTTCTGTGCTTCCAGCAGTGTTGGTGAAGGATGGCTTCCACACACTTTCGGTTTTCTCTCCTCCTCACTCTTCTGCTTAGACATCAATGCAGGTTGTGTATTGTGGAAGCCAAGGATTTTTTTTTCATTTAGGATCAGCCTCGGAGAAAACTGAGACCTGCTTCTGCTTCTTTTCCCTGCTAGATTTCCCCTTGGTGCATTTCAAATCCTCAAGGGTGAGTTCCTTTAACCAAGTAATTATTCAAAAAAATGAGCAGGTTTCCATAAGGCCATTTCTTCTTTTATATTCTTGCTTTTTAATACCTCTCTTCCATCTCTTTATCTCCAGTTGTCTTATTTCTATGTCCTTTGGTTTGGGCTGATGGCTAATCAGCATTAGTGTAGAAATTGTTGCTTGATATTACTGATCTATATTCTTTCCATGGATATTTGATTTATCATTGGATTTTAGGGAAGATAGTTTCTTTAAAATAATTCTGGTAAGTAACTTATGGGGGATACTGATTCTCTTGGCCTAGAATTATAATGCTTAATTTCTGAATAAGTGATACTTTCATAGAGCTCAAAATTCCAAAGGTTTGTGTGCCACCACAGTCCCGAAGCCTTTTATACTTTTCTTTGGGGGCACTCAGAACTGAGTGTGTGTGTGTGTGTGAGTTTGTCCTTCTGAACTTAGTTTAGCCTGAAATGAGCAAAGACAAGTACCCTCCATTTTACACAGATGACTTTCACAAATTGATACCTTTTAAAAATATATGAACTGTAATGTTGTAGAATTTTACAAGAGGCAGTGAACTTCAGGGCTGTCAGCAATGGAGGCAGAACATTTGGAGGGACAGCAGGTGCTCGTGCTCAGTGGCTGAAGTCATACAACATCCACGGCCACCTCTGGTTAATCTTATAGAGTTGTTGCTGTCTGCAGGCATTCAGGGCTGTGCCCCCCTCCCCACCAAACATAAATATTAGGAAAAGTGTTGAGACTCAGTATAAGAAACAATAAAGAATTAGTAAGGGAAATTGAGTTTATTGTTTTTAAAAAGAAAAATTAGCATCCAGGTAGTTTAATTTCAGCTCCTAATAGACTGATGTGTTGACATTCACAAGGATGCATAAACACCTGCAAGATCTTGGGTCAGCACCGGAGACTCTGAAGCAGCATTCACCACACACAAAGTTCACTGCTGCCCTTGACAGCCTTATAGAATTACTTGATTAAGACAAGGCCATAGATGTTAAATATCATCATTTTGAGAAACCAGTTCTTTTGAAATCTTATATACAAATGTAACTGAATTGGATAAAGAAATGCTAAATGTGTAATAAAGTATCCAAAGAGGTAATGATTACTGAAAACACCACAAATTGAAGAGGACCACAGCATAATGTGCATATATATTTTAATGATCTGGAAGAATCAGCTCAGCAGTATATTCAAGACATCTAGAGATGATGTCAAAAGGGGGTGTCTTTGGATAGCTTTTTGTGAATGTTAGAGTGAAGTCAGGGTCAGGTACACAAATTAGGTTTAAAAGCAAAAGGTGAACCAGATTTCTTTTCAAAAATCTATTGTGTCTGTTTAGAAATCATCAAATCCATGGGTCAAGGTAAGAAAGGAAAAAAAAACTAGTGACCACGTGACAGTTTCAGGAGCTGGTAGTAAAATGACAGTTGACAATTGTGTAAATTAGATATGATCTTGTTGCCCAACTGACCCAAAGATTTTTAGTCCATGTGCCAAAAATATATCAAGGAATAAATAGTGATCTATGTTTTGTCAGTTCTTTTATCCCCCCTTCAAGCCTGCATTGTGATTGGGAAACTAAGAACTTCTACTGCAGGGAGGGGGATTTTCAGAAATGGAATGTCCCCCAACTGAGAAAATACAGAAAATGTAGCCGTACACTGTAGAGACACAGGGAGATCTGTTGAGCCAGATGACACTTGCTTTACTGTCAAATAGTAGGAGGTGCAGGTTTTGATGAATTGGGTACCATGTTGCTGCTTTTCTCAAGGTATTGCCCAAGGCTCTTGAGAAGCGATGAATTGGGGCCAAGGAATTAGCCTCCGATTGCCCTTTGCCATGGATGTTGTCTGTATTCTCCAATTTTAAGCTTTAGCTTAGACAAGTTGTAGCGTTTTGCCAAGTGGGCTACAGACAGGAAGTGAGTCTTGAAGCATACGGCTCTTTCTTCCTCAGTGCAACAGAGAACCACTGCATTGGAGCATCCTGAGATGTCATCGATGGTCATTTTTCATGTTAGGAATCAGTAAGGATGCTATGTCCACATGTATGAGGAGGGTAAGATTTCAGTCTCTAAAGTGGTAATGATGGGTTGACCTTTTCACTTAAAGAGTCTCACATCAACAAATGCGTGTCTGTTCTGGACCAAGAAGAAGCAAGTGTTTGAAAAAGAATACCTTGAAAGTCAGTGGGACATGTCAAGCATCTTCTTCATGTCTTCAAGTTCGGGTATCAAAAATGCTTTTCCTATCCTGAGTGATACTGACAATTTGCCGTGCTCTGTGCCTCATGAATACTAAAGGCTTTCCTAAATAATATATCTAGAAATGGTAACATTCTTGATATGTGTTAAACCGGGGGAGATGAAGGAATTAAAATTAGTTCCAAATACTGATTTTTTTAAGGACATCAATTTTATAGAAACTTTTGAAGAATTAAAGTGACAGAAAATTTCAAAGCACTTTTCCTTCTGGTAAGAAAGGGTTCTGTATTCCTTTACTGATGAATGTAACATAGAATCAGTACTAATATTGTTTGTATTGTACTTAGTGTTTACAGAGTGATTCACAGATATTCTCCTATTTCATCTGTGCAATGACCTCTGGAAGGTAAGATTTCCTAGTTATGCTTTTTAATGTCTATTTTTAGCTCTGTCTAAAAGCAGATTGATTGAGCTCCATTTGCTCAGTTTAGAAGGCTGGACTGATTAATTGTGTCAGAACATTCCAGGAGGCAGAGGAAAGGAAGAGACATGGGTTCTACATGATGGAAACTGCTCCTGAAATGATTTGACCAGCAGCCTTATCCATTTTTCCCAAGGCTGGAAACAGAACACAACCCAAGACATGGAAAACAGGGAGCCCATGTGACCAAAGCCTTGGCATGTATAGTCACGGCTGTACTCCTGTGCCTTACAGAGGAGGATGCTTTTGGTCTCTGTTCTACAAACTCTGTTTTGCTTCATCTCCACAGTGTCTTGTTTTATTGGCATATGCTGAAACTTGATTTACATTTCATAGCATTAAAACAAAAATCAAGATCTCTTTATCATTTATTAACTATTTGGTAAATAGTTTTTGGTGAATATTGAACTTTATTATTAGGTCTTACCATGGAAATGTACAACACCTAGTTCCCCAGATAACAGCAGTGGCTTAAACATGCTAAAATTGTATTTCCCTCTTACATAAAGAAGTCAAGCAATCGGTAGCCCAGGGCTGGTTTGCATGATGGCCACTGGGTCAGAGAACAAGATGCCTGTTATCTTCAGCCCATCAACATGATGGCCCAAATTGGCTGCCTGAGGGTCAACCATCAGGTCCAAATTCCAGGAGCAGAAAGGAGGGAAGAAATGTGCTTCAGTTCCCTTTTGGGATGGTTCTGTAAAGTCCCTTGTAGCTTTCCTGCTTTTATTTTGCTTTAGACAGAGGGCTGAGAGACAGCTTTCTATGAGGTAAGCTCAATTCAGGACCAGCAATCTCCCTTGAGGGGAGTGGAGGGAGTGGGCGGGAAGGAACCGATCATCCTGCACATGGTGTAAGACACCACGATGAGCCGCCGGGGGCCTCTGCAGTCCGTCCATTGCTTCGGGCTGCACTGAGCAGTTGGTAACGGTTGAAATTTTCACATAGAAGTGCGTGTATGCTGGACCAATTGCTCGGTTCATTTAAACTAGTGGCGACCATAGCACGTTGGAAAACACATTTGTTCTCACCTTCTAGCCAGTGACCCTCCCGCCAGGTTTCTGTCCTGCTGTTCATTTCCACGTTATTTTCCAAGACTTCCAGAAGAAATGTAAGCAGCCTGAAGCTCAAATGCTTTTCTGTGTGATTCCCCCCTTGTTCTTTGCAGGAACAATAATTTGCCTAGAAAAGAGTGGACGAAATTCCAACCCTCCATTTCTTTAAAGCTCTGAGATTTGGTGTTAGGAAATAGAAGAAAATTCGAGAAACACCCTTAAGAAACATTATTCTTTCAAATGTGATTTGGAACAGCAAAGGACAATATATTTTATAGAACAATTTTTAAGACAATTGAATTGGCAGTAAGTTCACATAATGAAACTTCCAACAAGTCTTTATATTTCTCCTGGAAATTCCTTGGTTCTTGGTGTAAATTATTAATAATTAATATCAGCTTTCTATTCTTTCTCTTCCTGTATTTGTAGAGTTCACATGAAAATAGCTCCTTGTGTCACTGAGAAAGCCTCCTGGTCAGCCTTCTAGTTAAACAGCATGTGTGCTTTTCGGTGGCAGGTGTGCTAAATAGTAGTTTTCAGGCACTTGAGGGATGCCCATCACACCAGCACTGCGGGAGCCTATTTCTCACCCACGACCAGGTGAGACCCTCCTTCCTTCCGCTGCCTCGCCCAGGCCCCAGCATTCTGGTTCTTTCTCATGACCCATTTTCATAAAGTTCAGCCCTGCACCAGCCGAGCAAGTCTTGGTTTCTCAAAGACCAGGATCTTAGTTCTAGGCTTTCTGTTAAAGGACAGTGTATAAAATCAGGAAACTTTATATGTCTTTTGAGGCCTCAGGATCTCTGCAATTAAAACAAGAACTTGAGTTACAATACTATTCTTTTCCACTTCTGAATTTCTAAAACTCCACACAATAGCTTTTTTATTAAGTAGCTAAAAATTTCTCCAGAATATATCATTCGAAGATTCACAAATATCTGTTAATTTATATTTAAAGATGCTATATTTAAGAAATGGAATAATTATTTACTTTTAAAAAATAATTTAAGTCAAGAAATATTTGATACTGAATGTTTACTATGAGTTCAAGTATGTAAGCTTAATTTTTGTGGTACTGTCGTTAAAACACACAACGTGAGAGTTGTGGGTTAAGTTTTATCTGGGGCAAAATGAGGACCAGAGCCCAGGTGACAGCATCTCAGAGAGCTCGGAGGAACTGCTCTGACGATGAGGGGGAGCTCAGCATTATATGAGATTTCATTGAATGCTGACGTGCAGTCAAGTATACGTTAAGTCAGAGGCTGCTGCTATTCGAGGAACAGGTGTCTCTGTTAATGATTTTAGTGCTTTTCTAGATAGGAGGAGATGCAAGAATTTGGGCTCATAAAATTTCCTGAAAATGTCTAAATATCTGAAAGATTTTCTGCCCATTTTCCCAGAGCACAGAGCGCCCCATTCCTGAACTCCACACAGAACTACTTTCAGAGGGTGTTGAAGGTCGGCAGCTGCAGTGGCTCATGACTTAATCAAATCAGAGGCAGATGACACGTGCCAATTTTTAGTTGACAATATGTATATATTTTAGGAAAAAATTTGCTTTTCAACCCTACCCCTGTTTTACTTTTAGTTAGAGATCACCTGATAACTGCTAGATGGCTTAAGTCAGACGAGGGGTTGAAGGAGTCGTCTCTTGAGCCAGCCAGTGCTCTATGTCAACCTCCTTGATCACATTCAATTTTCTTTCTCTTCAAACAGCATGCATCTGATTTTATGAAGTTTGGAGCCTGTCCTGAGCTCATGGGGTCTGGAAGTGGCCCTGTTCCTGTGGTCTTTGTTTATTCTGTGAATTATGGTGTGAATCTTTATGTGCCCAAGCTTCATCATAATTTCAAACTTAAAGGATTTAAATATGGGAGATGGATGCCAAATTCTGGGAATAGATTTTCAGGATAACAGACAGGATTGGTAAAAAGTAGGGAGAATGGATACAGCCTTTAAAAAGAAATGTTATTTTACAATTTCTGGCAGATAAATTAAAGTGCTTGTTGGGATTCTGTCAGGAATGTTTAATTGGGAGGCCTATCTCCCATTTTTATGAAATAAAATAATTTTATTATTTGTTTAGTGTCTACTGCCTAACAAATAAGTATCCCCTATGCATATAGTTTTATCATTTAATCTCTACAAAGATTCCCTGGAGAACACACGTGTCACAGGTGAGGGAACCAAGATCATCCAGGGTATGTGGCTGGAAGGCAGGTGGGCTGGATGGCTTACCCTCCTTCAGGCTGAGACAGAGACACCAAGGTTTATTGACAAGCTTGTTGTTGAAGTTGTTTATTTAATACTTTGCTTCCTTGATGAAGTGGATCTGTTGAAATTGTTTATGTCTGGACTATCTTCCCCTCTCTCCTCTGCCTCACGACTTCTCCTCATAAGTAGTATGAATTCAGCCTGAACTGATTCAGGAAAATCAGAAAATAAAATTTAGCCCACACAAATGTCTGATAAGTCTTTGTATTTCAGTACTTCCTAAAACTCTTAGAAACACAAGGAAGGTGTGTTTCCTCGGGGACTGAGTGCATTTGAAGTGTGAGGAATGTAAGTGTGATCTGGTAAAGGCACAGGCTCTATAGACAGTGATCCCTGTTTGGATCCTGGCTCCCCTAAGTACTGGAAACATGACCACCCAGAGCCTCAGTTTCTTCAAGTGTTAAGTGGGCTGATGGAGCTCACCTCCAAGTGGCCAGGTCAAAATGAGATGGTACGAGTGACTCTCAGGCAGAATGCTTGTCAAAATGCTAGTTGCTCTTGCTGCTTTATAATGTCTCATTAGGTAATTCCGTTGTCCATTGGCTTGCGAATACCTCCTCATTTGATTTAAAAAAAATAGCATGCCCTAAAAATTTTAAAAATAAGGAATGAAGATTTACTGATTAATGCTGGTTGTATTTTTATAGGTCATTTATTAAAAAAATGTAGGAGTTCTCTAAAGAGAATTTATTCTTTGTGCCTAGAATAAGATTCAGTTAAAAATGATTTTCCTTTAAATGCTTTTCAGAAATTTTCTGTGATATTTTTCTTGAATAGTAGTTGAAGATTTCTGAGAAGGTTTTACATTTAGAAAAGTTTATTCTTGTAATAATTGACACGTTAAATAAATGATTCAAACCCTGGACAGCATAAAGCCCTGGCTTTTTTTTTTTTTAATATATATAATTTTGGTGGTTAGTGCTATGACATATTATTATTTATTAACGGTTTTGATTTTGCTTCTGGGTTGTCCTAGGTTTCGGCGCATGTGCCTTGGAAGGTCTCTCGGCAAAGATGCTTATTTAAGAAGGTTGTCATTGTAAATGCTCTCAAGAGGATTAAACAAATTCCACAGCAAATAACTGAACATGTTTGGAAGGTTTTCCACCCTCATGTAATTTCCAGAAAACAGACATGATTCACTTGCTAAACCAAACACACAGGTACAGTAATGAGCCTGGCTCACATGACTGGACAGCACGGAGGGAGCCTCATCTATTGGGGTGGGTTACGCTGCAGGAAGCGCAACTGAAATTTTAATTAGAATTTATTTCCAGCGAGTGCTGCTTCCGCGTTTTTCTCCCCAAATTAAGGAAGCGCCCTCTTTGCCTGGCCATCAGTCTGCAAAGCCACACGGCTCACACACTCCCCTGTTCATCAGAAGGCTGGTGGAGTCAGTTTGCTTGGACACACTTAGCTACACTCGCAGCGGGGATCATCAGTCTCTTCTGTGTGTTCACCTCCACGTGCAGAGGAGAAAATCGACTTTTGCTGCCGACAAACGCTAATTGACTACCAGTTGTTTCAGAGGGACTGTGATGTTGAAAACTGGTATCCCTTTCATTTTTATATGTTGGATGCTGACAAATAGCACGGCCACACCCCCACTGTAAGTACACCCACCAGGGAGGGTGTCGGAGTTTGAATCTGTGTGTTTTAGTATTCAGATCCTGGCACTGGTCAGCTTTCAGTGTTCTCGCTGGGTTTGGGAGACTATTTCTCAAGCGATTTCTTTGGCTACCAATAAATTTGCAAAGCCGTCTCCTTCAGTGGAGTTCCGATGAGTTGAGTTGGGAGGGGCATGTGAAATTGAGGAGGGCAGAGAGGTGCAATGAAAACTAGCCACCATCTGGTTACCTCTCATTTTTTATGGGCCAAAGATGCTTGTCTTTTTTCTTTCCTCCTCCATCCATCCCTTCAGGTCAGGGAGTCGTCTTCAAGAATTTCATCCTAAAATGTAAAGTAATGATGAAGGCATTGTGTTTCTGTTGTTGATTTCATTTGATTTGCATTCATTGTTAAAGATTTTCTGGTGAGGTTCTTATGAGCTCTTAAAAGGTGGAAGAGCAGCACAACCAAGGAGAGAAAGTCAGAGGAACGAGTCAGCGGCCCCTGTGAGGTCTGCGGGACGAAGGCAGGAGGTGGGGCAGAGGCAGCACCGTGGCCTCCCCTGCAGCCCTGAGGGCAACGTGCGCATGTAAAGCCAGCGTCTCTTGTCACCATGTGTTCTAACAGGACTCCCACTAAAGGAATGCGAGATTTGGGGAGGCCTTAACTTTTACCGTCTGGTCAAACATCTTTAATGCTGACTGTATTTATTCAAGATGACACAGAGATCACCTGCAGAGCGTGAGGGAGTGGTGCTTGCTTCCTGTCTTGCCCGCCCCTGGCTCACTCATCAGATACCTGATTCTCGGAGGCACTGCAGTGCCCGTTGGGGGAGCTCTGCTCCTGGGGGTTTCTGCTCCTGTGGGGGGAGCTCTGCTCCTCGGGGAGCTGGGCACTGGAGTGCGCCCATTGGAGCCGGTCGCACCAGCGCTGATACCTCTCTACGTGTTGTGCCTTTTGTGTAAGTAGTAGAGGTGGGATCCAGAGTCTTCCTGTGTCTACGGAGCTCTCCAGCAAAGCCAACTTGGAGGAAAGAAAGAAAATGCCTACTGTTCCATGACTGTGTCCTAAGGGTTTAAAGCTCATGCGGAGCACACGTGAGATCTCATTCAGTAAATACTCTGGGGTCTTTTCTCTGACTTGTCATGAATTTGGCATTCTTTTAATGTTATTTCTCTTAAAACATGTCTAAGCAACCATTTTTGTGTGATGGTTATTGTGCGTAAGTGTCCTGAAGAAGCTGTTGTGGATGGAAGTGTGGGCATCAGTGGTACCAGAATGTTTGGTGGCCCTGGGGGCTGCCCGAGCTCCACACCAATTGTTACCAGCAGTCTTTCAGATTGCATCTTATTCCAGAGCTCACTGGGGCTCCCATCTCTCACTACGTATCTTGAGAGAATATTTGTTCAGAGGGTAGGGGACAGGATGCTTCCAAGTCTGGGTTCTGGGGTTCCCTGCCTAAAGGTGGCACTGGCACAAATCCTTTATTCATGGAGTAATGAAGCCCCCCAGTCTCGTGGCTAATTGGGACTCCCTGTCCTTCTTCATGTTAGGAGCCGGAGGGCTTGGGTTAGGCCCCCAAACCTGTTTTGGTGAGCTTTCAGCCCTATCACACCACCTGTGTTGTCCCGTTTCAGTCACATGACTTTGATTTTTGCTGGTAGGTGTGACTCCTGGACAGTGCCTGGGACTTCCAGGTTTCCCCTACAGTAGGGACACTGAAGAAAGTTCACCCCATATGGTGTGTTCGGGGGCCTCGAGGACAAGTAGGGACCCACAAACAGATATCTGGATGGGTGGTGATCAGGCCCGAGTCTTGGAAGAACAGAGATTCCATTACTGTTTTAACAGTGAAATTGAGGGAGTAATTCTGGAAGGTCTGATGCAACTGAGATTAAAATTATTATATGGTTTTATTGTTAGCAGGAGTAGTTTTTAACCCTTAGACCCAGTCCCCCCTAATTATAATAAATATTTTGTAACAATTCTTTTCTGGTGCCCGGAAGTGAACGTCATAGAAAATGTAACCTAACTATAAATATGATAAACAAATAGGTAGATGGAAAGATGTGGTGCCTAAATTCTTATATTATGGGGTATTTTATATTCTATGCTAATTAGTTACCTCTCAGGACAAAAGGCACATACAAAGGGAGTCACTTCTAATAAACTATTTTTCCAACCCTTACCTAACTGGGAAACAAGTGGCTTCAGAATGTTAGAGCACCTCCCATGTCCCCGGGGAAATCTCCTTGTCAGAGTTACAATTGCTGATGGTGTCCTGTGCTAAGTGCAAGCAGATGCGGTTCGGAAGCTGCCCGGAGGCTGACTCCGGGGATTCCTTCTCCGTCGCAGCAGTGAGGGAGCCTTGCCTTTCCTGACCTCAACCACAGAGGCGATTTTGAATCTCTGAAAACTGCCATACCAGTGTTTATCACAACCCTCACAAGATACATTGAATAAAGTAGAAAACTTTAAGTGTCTCCTTTAGGATAGAAATAGGGTATAAAAGAAATAAATTAAAAATTCTAGTGCCCGAATAAGTGCTACATTACACTGGCTGCATCGTAAGGTTAGAAAACTTCATTACCTCTTTACATACCACATCTTGCAGTTAGATTTTATTTATTTTTTTTCCTAAAGAAAAAACAATCATTTGATGAGTTCTTGTGTCAGAGGTGACGAGCAGAAAGCAAGTGTAAAACCAGGAATCGTGGTGCTGGTTAGTCTAAGACCATCTACGTCACTGTGCAGATCATCTTTACTCATTTTACTGCACTTTTTGGAATCACCTTCTCACTTGGAAAAACCCCTGTGTCAGTTGGATTTGTTAGTAAAACAATTCTTTTTCTTACCTAGAACATCAGTGATGTTTTCAAGATGATAAAAAAAATTTGCCCATGGCATTTAAACAGTTGCTTGTTCTCGTAACTCATGGCTCACGGTCTCGTATTTGTCACAATTGGAGAACTGTGTTTTCTTTGTGCAAATTCTCATTGCTTTGGTGACGCAGGGACACTTGTCCTTACTGGATGGAGTATGATAGTAGTTTTTTGCATTCTCTCCCTAAATCTGGAGTCCTGTGTTATGTTTCCTGTTAACTTAAAAAATAGGAATATTGTTATTTACCTAAATATCTAACCTCACACCAGTGGTGCATATCAAATTGGTCCAAATAAGAATTCCAATATTAAATGAAACAGTAATTTCACAACCCACTTTTCCAAAAATTTGGATTGATGGTTCAATTATACCAGGGACATTAGCTGTTTTAATTGAATCAATCATTGCTTTCTTCAATAAAATTTTCCATTCCATCTGCTCTTTGGTTTATTGTTCTTCAGTGTTTCATTTGCTTTCTTTCCCAAAAATATATGATTTTGGCTTTTGTCATTGAAAATCCTTGCTGGTTTTGCTACCTCATGCTGGAGAGGAAGGCTTGTGACTGTTTTATAGTCACTGGTTTCATGGTTGTATGAGTGCTTAATGCCACGTTGCAGGGGTGTGGAGACCTAATGAATTGTGTACATAAAAGGCTTATTATACACTGTGTGCAGGGTTAGTGTTCGCAGCCCATGTCATCAGTATCATAATTAATCCATTACAATCATCCTCTATTAATCAGTGTTATCCTTCTAACGTCTCCAGGAGAGGAAATGTAGTAGTCTAAATGCAAATCTTTGCCAAACTTTGTCAATTCAAAATCTTTAAAGCTTTGCTGTCAATAGGACTGTGTGCTTTCTGTCCCTAATTCTGCTTCTCCTGACCCAGGACGCGGTCTCCACATCTGATGATCCGTGAGACACTGGATTCTTGAACCCATGGCTCTGTGTGTTCTGAGACATCTGGGGACTTCAACACTGTTTTAGGGTCTTTGGTTCCCACCTCTTCATAGCATTGCTGAGATGAGATCTGTGGGTTCACCCTCATTCTTGAGTGTATGGTGCATTTTTTCTAGAACCAACACACGCCATCGTGGCAGCACTGCTTTGACCACGTGCTGGGACAGCGTGTGCTTGTCAGTTCTTGGGTTTAAATTTTCTGTTCTAATTTCTATAATGGGGTATATTGACAGATACACTCCATGTAAACAGAAGCTCTGTGGGGTTTTCAGCAACTTCTAAGAGCATAAATATTCCTGAAGCAGCTAATCTTCCTCCCAACAAGTGAGGAGCAAGCCGGCAAGTCCTGGGTGCCTGTGGCGGCCAAGCTGTGCAGCCCAGGCTGCTCACCGAGGAACAAGGAGAAAATTTTAAAAACCTACTTCCATGCTGTCTTTCACAGAATCTCAGAAATGAACGTTTTAATATCTAAAGAGGGGTGATTTTTTAAAATAAATTTTTTATTTTTTTCCTTTTTCAGTTTTATTAGGTAGAATTTTTACAGTTCAAATTCACATACACATATTGCATGCAAATACATGTATAGAGCATACTGCATTTTTTGTTTACATATATGTACTAATTATTGTTTCTAAGAACAGATTAGAGCTTTAGATTTTTAAAATTAGTTACCAGAGGTTTAAGGACATCTACAAAAGAATAAACAGAATATGGTAATCCAATCACAAAGGACAGTCAGATGTGCTTGCATATATTCAAAAAATCACAACAATATTTAGTTCATTTGTGGTCTTATTATTATTGCTATTAATTTTAGATTCCTCATAAATGAAGTCATATGGCATTTTTCTTTCTATTTTCACCCCACTTTACTTAGAATGACAGTCTTCAGGTCCATCCATGTTGCTGCAAATTGCATCTGTTGTGGCTGAGTAGTATTCCATTGTAGATATGTATCACCTTGTCTTTATCCAGTCATGTGCTGATGGACATTTGTGTTGTTTCCATGTTCTTTGTTCTATGTCCCTTCTGGCAACAATTACGGATTTTAAATATTTTCCACCTTAAAATCCTTCCTGAAGGAGACGTGGTAACAGGAATCAAAAAGAGTTACAGCACAGGGTTGTGTGTGATGGTGCCTAGGGGCTTGGTAGGAAGGTTGGCAGAAAAGATTTCAGATTCTGATCAAATGATTCCTCCTCTTGTAGCCCTGCTGACCGCCTCTCTCACGGCCTGCCCTACTAGTCTGACCAGTCCCTTCTGTGAATCCCACTGTATTGTGCACAAATTTTTTCCAATTGGTGTCATCCCGCAGGGACCTTAGGTGAGGAACCTAAGCTCCTGTGTTGGTTTCTTCCATCAGCCCTTAACTTCCTTGGGAGCCAGGACTGTCTCATTGCCCCAAGGATTCCTAATGCCTAGTGAGATGCCTGATACACCTGGTACTTAACGAGCACATAAGTCAAATGGAAAAACCTGATCAAAGAAATGGCCCTCCTTTTTCAGACATGCCTACTTGAGTACATAGGGTAAAATGACATGTTTTCTTGAATTTGCTGTCAAATACTTCAACAAAGGACAAGTAAAAGAACAAAGGTCTGAATAAAGGAAATATGGAAATGTTTGTGAATTCCTTAATCTGGGTGATGGGCTTATTGTACTATATTTATTGATGTATACTTAAGTTATTTTATAATTTTCTTATCATTAGCTGAATAGCAAGTATTAATACGTATTAATTGAAATCCTTTGAGCCGACCAAACTTACCCCACACAAAATCCTTAATGTACTAGTAGTGTGTCTTACAGAAATCTTTTCCCATAAAGACAGGAAAAAAGGGAAAGACAGATCTGTGCAGTATTTCCACATTGTCAAAAGACCAAAGACCGACACAAAGAAGAGATTCTAAAAAAGATAAAGAGGCTGAAATCAATGTCCTGAAAACCTAGCCAAGAATTTTAAATGTCCCAACTTAACTAACCGCAGCACTGCCGCATCAAGAATGGGGCAAGTAGAACTTTGAGGATTTTTTTAAATAAATAAGTAATGATCCAGTTCCTACCACAGGCAATTATGGTAAGAGTGAGTATTAGTTCTAACACCAACTAGTGTACAAATTATAATTTATACTTGATTCAAACTGCTTCTTCTATAAAATCTGAATCTTTTTATTCTTAAGACAGATTTGTGGCATATGACCTAGTGATAAAATTTTCAACTTGCTTGTATTCAAAAAGTTCACCAATGTGAGAGTTTATTACAACAACTATTGCTTTTTGGGAAACCCATGTGCCTTGTCACTCTCTTCCATAATATTTCCTGTGGAAAATTCAATCCCTCATTCAGGAAGGGGCTGAGCAGTCTGATGGAAAACCTTCATACACTGCAACACAAGAAAATGAAAATGACAGTGAGCAGCCCGTGAAGCCGGCAGACACACACAGCTCACGGCTGTGTTCCCGCAATGACTTTCTGTAACCAGCAGGGAAAATGTGCATTTCAAGAAATAGACATAAACACTTTTCAGGACCTAAGCACATAATTTCCCTTTCAGGGTTTAGTGGGCTTCCATTTAATTCTATGAGAAGTGTTTAAAACAACAGAACAACAGCTGAGGTATGGTTTAAAGTAACATTTGTCTTAGTGAAAATAAAGCCAGCTGATAGTTATCATTTTTACTTTATTTGATCTCACTCTCCTACTTTACCTCCCCAACCTCCTCCACAAAATGATGGTGAACGTCCCCTCCTGGGTCAGAAGGCTAAGTAGAAAGTACCAATCACATGGAGGTGTGCTTTGTTGTTTTATTTTTCAAAAGAAACATGTTTCATTCATGTGATTTAAAATTAAGATCAAGAAACAAACTCTATTCAATGAATGGTAGCCAACACATGTCGTCATAGCTGATCATCAGGTTTGGCCCCACGTTACACACATTTACATGGACATGTGACATGTGCTGTCATGGGACATGGTGCGTGGGGACAGGGTCTCTGCTCTCACAGGGCACACAGCCTGGTCGGGGAGGCAGTGTTCAATCATTGCCTTTTTTTTAATGTACTTACAAATTATGGGAAATGCTATTTAAAAAGAACAAAGTGAGTCAATGAAAGTGAAAAATTCAAGGACAGTATTTAGGCTGAGGAAAGACAGGGAACCTCTTTGAAGAGCTGACACTCCACTGAGACCCAAAGGACAACTCCGGTGCTGCAGGTGAAGGGCAGGGACACATTGATAAAGGGCTGATATCCAGAATACACCAAAATCTCTTTAAACTCAACAAGAAGAATGAATAACCTGCTTAAAAAATGAGCAAAATGCCTCAACACACACCTCAACATAGAAGGAAACTAGATGCCAAAGAAATCTATGGAAACATGCTCCACAGCATCTGGCATCAAGGGGCTGCAGACTGAAACAGCGAGGTATCACTGCACACCTGTCAGAACTGCCAAATCTCAGAACACTGACAGCACCAAATGCTGGTGAGGATGTGGAGCGTCAGGAATTCTCTTGCATTGCTGGTGGGAATGAAAAATGGCCCAGATACTTTGGAAGACGGTCTGGCAATTTTTTACAAAACTAAACGTACTCCTACCATATGATCTGGCAACTGTGCTCCTTGGTGTTTACTGAACAAAATGGAAAATTACGTCCACACACAAATCTGCATACAGATGTTAATAGCAGCTTTATTCATAATCACCAGAACTCAGAAACAACTAAGCTGTTCTTCAGTAGGTGAATGGATAAATAAACTGTGGTCCAGGCAGAAAATGGACTATTTATGGTGTTAAAATGAACTGAGTTATCAAGGCATGGAAAGACATGGAGGAACCTTAAATGCATATTACTAAGTGAAAGAAGCCAATCTGGGAAGGTTCTGCAACTGTCTGATTCCAACTGTATGGTGTTCTGGGAAAGGCAAAACCACAGAGACTAAAAGATCAGTTACTGTCAGAGGCTAGAGGGGAAGGAGTAATGAATGAGGTGCAGCACGGAGCATTTTTAGGGTCACTAAGACAGACTACTCTGTATGATGCTGTGATGGTAGAAACATGTCATTGTACATCTGTCCAAACCCACAGAGTGCACACCACCAAGTGTAAATCCTAGTGTCAAGTATGGGCACTTGGTGATGATGACGTGTCAGTGTAGGTTCACCCATTCTCGCAAATGCACGCTCAGGTACAGGCGTCAATAGTGAGGAGGCTGTGGGGACAAACTGCAGTTCATACACCCAATCAAGCCCCAGCCACTGCTGTGAATAAAGCTCTGTGTGTGTGTGGACTGTCCGGCTGCTCTGGCGTCTGAACAGCAGAGCTGAGCAGATGCACCAGAGATCAGGAGGTTTGCAGATCCTGAAATATTGACTCCCATGCCCTTGACAGAAAAAATTCTGCTGTGTCCTGTTCTACACGAATCACAATTCACCCTGATGAGACAGGAGAGCAGGGCCCAAACAAGGCATGGTTAATCGGACTGAAGCAATGTTTTTGTTCCAAAACCTTTGTTGAAGTCCTGCAGAATCAGTGACAGACTGTAGCCAGGAAGCGTCTGCAGAAGGAGTCGGTAGCAGGCCTTCCCGCCAGGCTCCGGGATGCCGGGGGCCGCGCGCTGCACGGGGGCCACCCACTTGAAGAAGACGGACTTGCAGTGGAAGCCGATCAACTCATAGAGCTCGGAGAGGATGCTGCACTGCTGAATTCTCTCCTAGGAACGCTGAAGCACAGGGAGAAAAGCAACAAGCATCTGAACGAAACATGTAAGTGAAAAAAGACACGTAAAAAATGTTTTCCCATAAAACAGAGCCCTGATGACACAGGAAGGAAGAGGAAGGCTGACTTCGTGCACTGATGGGACCGGATGCAGAAATGCAGGGAAGCAGCACTGTGCAGATGCTCCAGACCCCCTCCGGCCCCACCTCTCCACGTTCATCCTGTCCTTTTCCTAGAAAGGTCTGTATTCCCTGAAACAGAGTAATCTGCTCCCTACACATGAGACGCAGAGATAGGAAGGAGCAAAAGAAAGGGAAAGTAAAGGAACAACGTTTCATCTAGACCCTAGTATTTGGGCAGGAATTTCACCAAACACACATCTTTTCAAAGCACAGAGCACACAGTGAGAAGCTGACAGAGTGACTGCGACTTCTGCTCCTTAATCACCAGCTACCTGCCAGCACATGCTGCCCCCCTTACTGAATCATTACAATCATCTCAGAAACTATTACTACCCCGGCTCACAGGCAAGGAAATCTGAAACTCGGGGAGGAATTATTAACATCCTGGACAATGTCCCACGACCCAGAATTGTCAGAGCCTCCACAGACCCTGGACTAAAATGCTCCACTTCACCACGGGCCCTGAGCCTCAGGCTGAGACCACATCAGGTCTGCATGGGCCCAGAGCACGAGTATGTGGGACAGGGAATGGTCCCACTCGAAGTGCCAGGCCAAGGCCCTCAGAAACCTATGAAATGAAACCAAATCCCCAAACTCATTTCCAACCCACTGCCCTGTCCGGGAGGACTGCTCGGCACATCTGGCTTATCACCTGTGCACAGGCTGTGCAAGGGGCCCAGACAGTGACGTGACGTCCCAGTGGAAGTGGCTCGGAGACCGCTTCATCACAGGACAGACGCTCCCGGCTTCCAACGTTAACTCTCCATTCCATTTTCAACTGGAAAGTAAGTTTAGACTTGTTTTCCTCTCCTAGAAACAAGGAGAGTGGTAACATCAGCAGGAAACTCAAGACTGAGGAAGAGTCTCCTGGCCATCTGGAAGGATAGGCCGGGGAGGGAACAGAGACAGGGATCAGAAAGACCCGTGTTACAGTCCAAAGTCTGCACATCACTCGCTTTGACAGTTTACTTATTAATACAGGTGAAAAAATCTAATTATGATTGTTGGGAAAACTAATTGAAATAACGTATGCCACTAGCATACGTCTAAAATCCTTCATGAGTGTCCCAGAAATGGAAGTGATCGTGGTTAGTTACTGTCTGCCAAGTCTTGGGTGCTAAGCCCACATCAGCCAGCCAGAGATGTGCCAGAGAATGCCTCACCAGCTAGCAGCCTTCTCCAACTTGGAAACTCACAGTGTCTGAAGAACAGGCAGTGGTGGATGCTTTGGGACACTCTGGAGGTAGCACTCCACTGATGACTTTAAAAAGCTGGGGAGAATTTAGGGGACCATACAGTTCAAATACAGAAAACACATTCCATGTCTGCCCATATTCATCTCTAGCCATGATGATTCAGAGAGGAAATACATATTCAAACGTACACCATTTTCCCACATAAGTGCATCAAAACAATTTGGAAAGAATGTAACTTTCTTCTCTAGATCACACAGCGGGGATTACAAGGTTTGTACTGAGAGCCCTACTTGTAAAACATCTGCTAACATAACTGGGTCCACTATCAGTCCATTCAAAGAGAAGGATGGAAAAGAACAAAGCCAAGCTAATATGCTCCAGTTTTTGGTGGGTTACAATGTCACAAAGGAGATGGACAGGTCATCAAGGAACCACCCTGCCGTGATCACGGAGCCGGGCAACGGGGTGGGCGGCAAGATGTATGACGCAGCCGCAGCTGTGCCCGCGCTTCTAGGCAGGTATCCAAAGTCTCCTCGACATGGCGTCCAATGCTTGTGCCCACGTCCTCATCACCTGAGATGTATTTAAGAGAAATGAAAACTAATAAACGGAAAATACCTTTGGTGGGCACACCGTCCAAAGAGCAAAGTCACAGTTTGACAACTGGCCATCCCGGTTCCCTGGGATTCATTCTTGGAGAAACTTAAAAACCACTCCTCTGTCCTCAAGAAGTGCTGCCTACTTGTCCGATCTGTGGCTCAGGGATACAGCACGTTCACGTGGACTTCAATGTCTGCACAGATTTGACTGTCTTTCTCCAGGTTCACTTGTCCGTTCTGAAGAGGCCTGAGTTAAGTCCATCCTCTGTAAGATCAATTCCCTCCAGTGAAAACTCATCGAACCTGCAATTAAAAGCCAACTGAACAGGACTGTCCTCAGCTAAAAATGTCACCCACCCTTCACTGCTTTCTTAATTTCCTTTCCTGGCTAATTGCAACAGACTAAAAACTCCCTCCACCCAGCTCCCCAACTATGTCAAAAAGAAAGTAAGGTCCATAAAAGAGGAGACAACTCCATAGTCACCTCTGAATTCCTAGCATATACTAACGTCAATAAATAAAACTATGATTATGGATTCTTTCCTTTAAAACCTTTCTGGTTATTTAAATGAGACCTTGGAAGAGAGATGTTTGGGTGTAGTATCTTTATCCAGAAGACTCAGGAGGCCTTTTTCGGAATGGCTGTTCACTGTTTCATTCAAAACACAACTTCTCATTCCGGGAGGAGCTGTGATTTTCTGCCAGGAGATTGTGGTCACTCTCATGCCAGAACAGCTTTAAACTAAATCCTTACTTTGGATTTGTTATTTTTCCCTGCTTCCCCAAAAATTGACTTTCCTTAATTTCTTGCTTTGAGGAATGATATTTTTCTTTCTTTCTAATTCACCCTTTATTAAACAGGATTCTCAGGATGTACTTGGCCTTACATAGGATGAGCCATCCAACTCCCAGTGTGAGAGGCCTGGGGCTCACCTCCCGCCCTCCTGCCAGGGCAACTAACACTCAGTTCAGGAGCCAACCGGCACCCCAGGGCTTCTAAGGCTCGCGTATCTCCCAGAATCCCTGCTTTCTGGTATGACTTGGATTCTGAGGATTTCCCCTCACTTTCTTGACAATTAGCTGTGCAGCTTGAAAGATGAGGAAGGAAGGATTTATTTCTTAATCAGCATTTTAAGGAACTTGTGTATTGAAAGTTTTCACGAGTTTCTAGAACCCTCCATTGCCGAGACAGAAAACACAATAGATATTTTCTAAACTTAGGTATCATGTGCATTGTTTCTTTGCTTTTGTTTTCTTAACTACTAACACACATTTTTTAATTAAATAAATAAGGCCCCAAATAGGATAGAAACTTGAAGGGGCAAACAAAATTTAAGGGCAAAGAAAGAAAAATGATAAGTACTCTATAAAGTTAATATAATACATACACTATGGATCAGATCAGCAATTCTCAGTAACAGCTAATTGAAATATGACCATGAGGTAAAACGTCTCTCCTGTCAGGAGATGACCAATAGATAATAGAGTTAAAACAACAAATTAAAATTCTAAGTCTGGCGAGGTATAGAAGGCTACCAGCTAAATGTGTCTTCTTCTGGAAAAGAGGGAGGCTCACCAGCTCTTTACTGTTGAGCCTGAGCCTAGGGGAGGGCGGTGAAGAACCGCCCTGTAAGTATCCAATTAACAAAGTGGGTGATGAATAAAGAGACGTGAGCTTTGATGACAGAGATGATACTACTATTCACTTGTCCTGTAAAGTATGTCTTCACGTTCAGCGATCAATACCTCGGCGTCCTCAGGGATTGAGATTATAGGAAAATGCACAGCCAGGGCCCAGACCTCCTCTGTGAGCTCTTGACATTGCACTTAGATGTCTCAAGAGCAACTCCAACTCCACCTGCAAAGAGCTGACTTCACGGTGCTCCTCCCATAGCCGTCCGGCCCAGGGCCCCTGGTTAGGAGGGAAGGTCTCTCTGCCCCTCCCAGCTCAGGCCCATCACTCACAGATGTGACTGGACCCCTCCTTCAGGGCTCAGATTTCCTCAGTCACCGAGCCCCACCACCGAAACCTGACCTACCAGGTACTCAATGGCACTCACTCAGTACTGACTCTGGGCTGGGGACCACGCTGCACACTGTGCGAATGTTATCTCACTGGATCTCCACAACAGTCCTGGGAATTGAGTACATCACTGCTTCAATTGATTAGATAAATTGTTTCACATCCTTGAGTGCGTCATCCAAAGTGAAACGTCTACTGAGCCACAAACATGGGACTGAAAACCACTTGAAAATTGAACACTGCTACACCTAGCAGCCACCCTATTCTGATTCGTCACATCACTTTCTGCCGAGCCTACTGAATGTTTGCAAGCATTCTACAAACACAAAAGTGATCTACGAGAGCACCCCACTCCCCTACTTAAAATCTGTCAATGACGGTCCACTGCTCTTCAGAGAAAGCCTCACCAGGCCTGAGCACAGCCCAACGGCCCGGCATCCTCGTTCCCTGCGCGGCCTCGCCGCCTCACCCACCACGCAGCACAGTGCCGTGTCCAGGACTGGGAAGCTGACTCCGTACCACACGGGGCTCGTTTCAGTCGAACAATGATCACCCTCTTCAGTGATCACCCTCTTCAATGCTGACTCTCAGAAAAATATTTTCTCAGGATGAATCAATATCTTTTTCCTTACAACTTCCAGTCATTGATAATGAGCTCCCCCAAAAAGAGAGAAGACTTAATCCTCAGTCTCCTTATCTGTAAAGTGGGAATAACAAGGAAATATGTACGGTTATCAGAGAAATAAAATTTATGTGAGTCTGAGGGACAATTCCCAACATACAGTAAGCACTCAATATGGGCTTACTTAGTATTAATAAGAATATGTTGCATTCCAGCAACCTTAAATCAATGATTTATGGCTTTGTCCAACAGACTACTGACAAACAGTTGGACGAACCCCTTTGAGCAGATCAGCACAAGTGTATTGGGAGAGGTAAGCGCTGCCTCCAGTTACAGCTCAAACTCTTACATGTTGTTGGAGCATTTAGTTGTCGTTATTGAATAAAGACAGGTGTTCTTTAGTCAAAGCTCCTGAAACATAAATCTTCAAAGATAGATACAAATTAGATTTCAAGTACAACATTCTCACTAGAAATTATTTGAAAATGATACTCTTAGCTCCTCTGTACATCAAAAGGGCATGTTCTTAATGTATCTGACTATATAAACTGAAAGGATTGTTTAAAAGAAATTAAGATGAAGCCATCCTAAATAAGTTCTCAGTATCATCTGCACAAAGCCCCACCCAAGGGTCTCATTTCTCACTTCCACATAGGTGTTGAGGTAGTTTAACCTGGGTCTTGGTTTTTTATAACACAGGTGAGGGAAGAGTTGTGGATAGATTTATGTAGCAAATATAAACCTACTGTATTTGATGTGTAGGAATCCTAGAAATAAACAAATTGATATATAGTCCCACCCTTAAGAAGCTCAGCCTTTCCATTTACAACAGCATTAAAAATAAAATGGGAGATACATTTAACAAAAATTTACAAGATTTGTACATTGAAAAATTTGAAGTATCACTGAAAAAATTTTAGAAGATCTACATATACGGAAGACATCCCATGTTCATGGAATAGTAGACAATATTGTTAAAAATGTTAAGACTCCCCAAAGTGATCTACAAATTCAGTGGAATCGCTATCAAAATTCCAGCTGACTTCTTTGCAAAAATTGAAAAACTGATCCCAAAATTCATATGGAAGTGCAAGGGGCCCAGGACAGGCAAAGCTATCTTGAAGAAGCAGAGCAAAGTGGGAGGACTCACTTTAAATGTTACTACAAATCTATAGTACTGAAGTCATTATGGTACTGTCATAAGTTTGGATACATAAATCTATGAGACACAGTAAAATTTCAAGGGGGGAAACATTTACAGTCAGTTTTCAACAAGTGTGCCAACAACAATCCATTGAAAGAATAGTCTATTCAACGAATGGTGCAGGGAAAGCTGGGTATCTGCAGGCAAAAGAATGAATTTAGAATCTGAAACCCCCTATTGTATATAACAAATAAAAATTAATTGAAAATGGATCACAGACAGAAACGAAAAATCTAAACCTATAAACTTTCTAAAAGAAGACATAGTATAAATCTTTGTGGTCCTAGGATAGGTTATGGTTTCCTAGATACAATACCAAGAGCAGAAGTGATAAAAAAAAAAACAGATAAACTGGACTTCATCAAAATTAAAACCACTTGTTACAAAAGACATCATCAAGAAAGTGAAATGAAAGGGGAAGTGGGTAGCTCAAGTGATAGAGTGCATGCTTGGCAAAAAATAAATAAATAAATAAAATAAATGAATAAATCTAATTACCTCCCCTATAAAGAAATTGTCTTAATATTTAAAAAAAGTCAAGTGGAATGACAATCTGCAGAATAGTAGAAAAAATTTGCAAAGCATATATCTAATAAGAGACTAGTATCCAGGATAGAAAACAAATGCTTACAACTGACCAATACAAAGAAAATCGACCCAATTTTTATATTTACCAAGGAATTAAATAGATACACAAATGGCCAATAAGCATATGAAAAGATGCTCAGCATCACTAGTCAAATCAAAATCAAAATGAGATCTCATTTTACACCCACTAGGATGGTTATAATCAAAACACGGACAATAACAAGTGTCGGTCAGGAGGCAGAAAAATGGGAACCCTCAATATGCAGCCATTGGAAAGGTGCAATTTTGCAGCTTCTTTGGAAAAGCCTGGTGTTTCCTCAAAAGTTTAGTGTTATCATATGGCTCAGCAATTCTACTCCTACATATAGGGTCATCCCTCAGTATCCTCGGAGGATTGGTTTCAGGAACCCACCACCCTGGATTCCATAATCCAAGGATGTTCGAGTCCCTTTACAACCAGCCATCTGGATCCATGAAGTGGAAACTACAGATATGGCGGGCCAACTGTACAGCCAACAGAATGAAAACATATTCTCACAAAAATTTGCACATCAATATTCATAGCAGTATCATTCAGAGTAGCCAAAAGTTACAAACAATGTCCATCCATCAATGAATGGGTAAAAAATTTATCAAGAATAGTCCCAAAAACTTTTGGTCATTGAATCTTTGACAAAGGAGGTGAGAACATACAATGGAGTAAAGACAGCCTCTTCAGAAAATGGTGTAGGGAAAACTGGACAGCTGCATGTAAATCAATGAAGTTAGACTACTCCCTCACAGCACACACAAAAATAAATTCAAAATGGCTTAAAGACTTAAACATGTAGACAAGACACTACAAACCTCTTAGAAGAAAACGTAGGCAAAACATCTGACATGCATCTCAGCAATGTTCTCCTAGAGCAGTCTACTCAAGCAATAGAAATACAAGCAAAAATATACAAGTGGGGTCTAATTAAACTTACAAGCTTTTTCACAGCAAAGCAAACAGTAAGCAAAACAAAAAGACAACCTATGGAATGGGAGAAAATATTTACAATAAATGAGACTGTCAAGGGGTTAATTCCCAGAATATATAAACAGCTTTTACACTTGATAAGAAAGAAAAATAAACAATTAAATCCAAAAATGGGCAGAAGTGCTAAAGAAACTTTTCTCCAATGAAAACATACAAATGGCCAATAGGCACATGAAAAAATGCTCAATATCATTATCAGAGAAATACAAATCAAAACTACAATCAAGTATCACCTCACAGCAGTCAGAATAGCCATCATTCAGAAGTTCACAAACAATAAATGCTGGAGAGGCTGTGGAGAAAATGGAACACTCCTACACTGTGCTGGGAATGCAGTTTGGTGGAGCCATTGTGGAAAACTGTATGGAGATTCACCAAAAGACAAAAAATTGACTTCCCCTATGACTCAGCAATCCCACTCCTGGGCATATATCCAGAAGTAACCCTAATTCAAAAAGACACCTTCCCCCAAATGTTCACAGCAGCACAATTTACAATAGCCAAGACATGGAAACAACCTAAATGTCCACTGACAGATGACTGGATAAAGAGGTTGCAGTATATTTATACCATAGACTACTACGTATGCATAAAAAAATAATAAAATAATGCCATTTGCAGTAACATGAATGGACCTGGAGAATGTCATTCTAAGAGAAGTAAGCCAGAAAGAGAAAGAAAAATACCATATGAGATCGCTCATATGTGGAATCTTAAAAAAAAAACAAACAAACAAAGAAACAGAAACTTATCTACGGAGCAGAAACAGACACAGAGACATAGAAACCAAACTATGGTTACCAGAGGGGAGACGGTGTGGGAAGGGATAACTTGCGAGTTCAAGGTTTGCAAATACTGATTATGTATAGAATAAACAGCAAGTTTATACTGTATAGTACAGGGAAATATGTTTAATATCTTATAGTAACTTATGTTGAAAAAGAATATGAAAATGAATACATGTATATTCCTGTATAACTGAAGTGTTGTGCTGTAAACAAGAAACTGATGCAACATTATAAACTGACTAGACTTCAATGAAACTATTTTTAAATAGACCAAAAACAAAAAAAAAAAAAAAGAAAAAAGATATTATTAAACCAAAAGAATAAATTACTGTTTCAGGCTACAACATGGATGAACCTTAAAAATGTATGCTGAAGTAAGCCAGACACAAAAGGACAAATACTGCCCTTTTAGGTGAAGTGTATCTAAGTGTTCATTGTACTACTCCGGTAAATTTTCCGGAAGTTTGAAGTCTATTAAATTAAAAATAAAGTGTATTATTCATTAAAAACATAAAACGATTCCTTACAGGAGGGCTTTAAATAATAAATGAAGAAATGCATGTAAATCTCCTGGAACAACACTTTGCACGTCCACAGACAGTCACTGCTGTCACTGACACTCAGAGGTTGGTACCAGCGCTGATGAGAGCTGACTCCACTCGCTGCCCTGCAGACAGGTGTGAGGGCCTGGGGTCTGACAGGCAGGGTGACCTGGAACCTGAGTCAGACACAGCAATGCCCCAGACTCTGTGTTACCCAACTTTCTTATACAAGCTGCTACATGTAACATAAACACGCTAGAGGGATGTATCTTACAACATAGGCAATACAGTCAATGTTTTACAATAACTATAAATGGAGCAACTATTGTACACCTGAAAAATATCATATTGTAAATCAGCTATACCTTTAGAAAAAATTAAAAAATAATGTAAAAATGTTATAACTTTAATAACAGTCCAGTTTTTATGTAACTACTAAACAGCTTAGAATGTATAAAAGCATTTAAGTGTGATGTTTATTAACATATTTATTTACTTTCAGCCTCCTGCTAAAAGAGAATTTAAACAATTTTTTAAACACAGCTTAACAACCATAACAACAAAAAGACAAAAGTGAGAGTGAAAAGAAAATGGAGATTCAATACTTAAATGAAACCAGGGAGAGGTAAAGTCATAAAAATGGTTGCCATGAAGTCAGGGTAAGTGTTAAAGGCCGACTAGAAATTCAGCTGTAAGATTTTTGGCAGCTAAAGCAAAAAGAAAAAGATGAAGGGTCGGGTGGTAGAGCTCACTGTTAGAGCGTGTGTATAGCATACACAGGGTCTGGGATCAAGCCCCAGGGCCTCCACTAACAGATAAATACACCTAATTACCTACCCCCCCAAAAAGAGCCCCAAATAAAATAAAAAGAGGAATTTGTTTCCTAAAAAACCTGATATTAAATTTAGATTGAATACTTAAAAAAAGAAAAAGAAAAATAGAAACAAATGAGTGACACAAGCGATAATGCCCGTGAGATAAATCTGCGGTGGCAGCTGGCAGGTCCCCATATCCCACGTGGGAAAATCTGAAACATCCTTCACACCACCCAGAGTCATCCTCAGCCTACACCACCCCTCCCCCTGTTAAATACAGGAGCACAGCCAGGGCCGGGCCTTTGTTCTCTCTGTGTCATCACAGTGAGACAGGATGGAAGGGGGCAGAGCACAGTCATTCAAGGAAGGCCACAGCAATTAACATCAAAATGGTGAAGGATTCAACCCCCAATAGGCCTTGAGGCTCAGGATGAAGAGATTTAAGTTCTAGCAGTTCTTGAGCTTCATTACATGCACATTGTAATAGTAACATGGTGAATAACACGCCCCCAGGCACCATGGCATTCCCAAGGCTAGCCAAAAAAGGTCAAAGGGTGGGAAATGGCCAACTCCCTGTGAATTCCAGCCCCTTGCCCTTAGGCTGGTCCTTCTACTTATTAGCATATGAAACCACCAAGCCCATGAATACAAGCAACACAGCACCGCCTAGGGGTCACACCTCTCTCTCCCGCTTCAGAGAAGGCCCACACTCTGTGGAGTGTGTACCTACTTTTAATCTGAGCATCAAACCCCCACACATCGTGGAATTTCTCTTGCCTTTTAATGAATCTCTTTGAATAAATCTACATTTACTCAACAGTGGCTTGCGCTTGAATATTTTCCTGCATGAAGCCAAGTACCCACATCTGGCATGGCACATCCAAGGGGCTCAACCAAAGCCTGGCACACAGCCCTTCTCATGTCCCACTTATTTTTTCTAGTATCAACAGGACTGGGTTGTGAAGGGAGCTCTAAGGCCCCGGCTAAGGGACAGAAGCACCCCAAGGGCTCGAATTGGTGGGCAGCCTCTCCCCCAGCAGGGGCCCTGGGGTCTGCCCGGTTCTCTGTGTTTCTTTGTTGTGCTGACTCCCCAGCCACAGACCGTTCTCCCTAGGCCTGTCCCCACAAAACCCTTCTCTCCAAAATACAAGCACATCATTTCACAGTCCTCTTGTTCAACCAGGAAATATTCAGCCCACTATTTCCCTCCCCAGTAAAGTACCTAACTGTCCTCCCTCCCATCCCACCACTTCTTTCTTTGTGACAACTCTGCACTCTCCACCCACCATCCTGAACGCAGGTGCCTTGCTGGCTGGGACCGAGATGTTTCAGTCTTACACAGCCTGCGTCCTTTCACTTTCCCCTTTCTACCTTAAAAAGCCTTATCCTGAGTCTCCCACCACTCTGATTCTGAACTTCACAAAGTGCTGAGTTTACGGTCACTATATGCATACATCCCAGGTTTTGACTAGGTTTCCTTCACAAGATCCACATTAAGGCGCTGCATCAAGAAGTATAAAGAGGCTATTCTTACATCTGAGCGGAGGAGCCTGAATAAATTTAAATGGCTTTGAATAGACTGTTAACCAGGGACAGAGAGGTCGCAGGCCCTAGTCAACAGTGTCATGAGGCAAAATGTTCTTCAAAGGCTCAGAGTGGTTTCTGAACACGGAGTCGGCAGGGAGGAGGTGACAGGCAGTGAGTGGAGTGTGTGACAAAGCTTACGCTCCCCCAGCTTGGGAAGAATTGAATTTTTTTCTAGTTTTCCAAACAATTTCTTACTACCTTTTTCTCCTACTGTCACATACCATTTCCTATGAATTAAGAAAATCAATATCAGTCATTTGGGCCACTTGGGAGAAGCTACACAATGCCATTCACAGGGCTGGGGCATGACAGCCACGCCAGTCTAGGTTGAAAGACCACTGGGGGTATTTCCAATGTGATCACGAGCATGCAGCAAACTCCCCAGCTTCAATTACCTCATCTCAAAGGTGGGGCCAATAAAACTACCAAGCAAAGTGCGTGATGATTATGGCCAACATCTATTTACTAGGCAAGTGCCCATGACAGCTGCCGCTTAATGGGGAATGAGTATGACTAACGAGGCCCAGTCTACCTGGTCACACGTGCCCTGCCTTCCTGCCTTGGTGCAGCAGCAGAGCTTGTTTAGCTGAGATGAACGCCCCCAGAGCAGCCCCGACAGGTAAGCTCCCAGCGCTGCACGGCGAGGTCTGTTCCCTTCCTTCTCAGAGCTGATCACAGTTTGCAGTCATCTGTTTTTATGTTTATCCTTTTTGTAACTGCCTCAACCCCGGAGTTTGCTCAAGCAGCACAGGGCCAGGTATGTCTTGCTCCCTGCTGGATATTCTGGACTGGGAGACAGCCGAGCACACATCTGGCTCAGGTGCTGAAAGGAGAGGGCAAAATTCCCAGGGGCCCATGCTGAACTGAGGCCCCTGCACCCAAAATTATGGTCTGACTTTGGGCAAATTACACAGTCTTCTTTACCCTGAGATTCCTCATCTGTCCATGAAAATAACTGCCCATGGCACACAGATTTACCAAGATAAAAGGAAATAACTAAATTCACAACCTATTCAAGGGGCTACCAGTGCATCCTCAACAGACAAATGCTGCCTTTACGACTCTGACACACGCGAAGCGGGACGTCCTCACACAGTGAACACTGCTAAGTGCCAGTGTGTTAAGT
This sequence comes from Camelus dromedarius, assembly GCF_036321535.1. Taxonomy (NCBI): domain Eukaryota; kingdom Metazoa; phylum Chordata; class Mammalia; order Artiodactyla; family Camelidae; genus Camelus; species Camelus dromedarius. Next base: position 32,432,119 of record NC_087458.1, on the reverse strand, counting down.
GCTTCATGTGTGCTATAATAGTCTTTAGAACTTACAACAATCCCAGGTAGAAACCAATATCATCATGCCCATTTCACAGATTCACCAACAGGTTAGGAGTGGTTACATTCTAGTCCAAGGCCCCATGGTGAGGAAATGGCGATTTAAACCTGAATCTGGGCCCAGGCCTGGGCTCCATCTCTCTCCCATCCACTTGACCACTTGCCTATGAAATCCACTTGTCCAATACACAAGTTTGCAGCCGGCCAACTCTTGAATGCAATGTTTGCCACCGTTTCTCAATGTTCATTAATTACCATAAACTCTTCTCAGGAACCACTACAGAAAAGAAAGGTGGGCTTATGTCCCTGCCCACAAAGAAAAGGAATTCTGCCTTCTCCTGTAATGTGCAGAACACCTTCCCTCCACCACCAAATCCTTTTGTAAGCTTCCTCCACGTTTATGTTTGCACACGGCTTATTAAATTAGAAAGTACCTGAAGTAATTCCATCTTGGTTGCTTTCCAAGTTTGCAGATTATCCATAATCATTCTGTGACAGAAAATACTACAGTGTGAATGAAAATACTGCAACCATGTCAGTAAACAAAGAATGCTGAAACCAAATCATCAGTGGCTGCCAACACACCCCAGCGAGGAAAGGCCTGCAGCCCAGCCTCTACAGCCACTCACAATGGTGCCCTCTGAGCAGACTCAGAATAAGAAAGGACAGGATTCTTGCCCTAGATAGCTAGGTGCTTGTCTAAAGTATGAATTCAGTGAGTCAAAATGTTTGCTTCCTCCCATACATGGAAAAGCACTAAATTCTTGAACTTGAGATACCTGGCTTTCTTTAGATAACAAGCAATCTTTTATTGTTCCAACAACCTTGTCTTTGTTGTAAAGCTTCTATATATCCTAGCTCCTCCTCAACCAGTTGGGAACAGTCCCTCCGAGCAATCTGAGAGGCTGTCATCCCGGCTCGAGTCCTCCCGCCAAATAAAACATAACTCTTAACTTTTAGGCTGCACTTGTATTTCAGTCAAAAGTTTTGGACACCAGGAAGGGACCCAGAGCAGACTTCTCTCCAGCTGAACTCTCCGAGTTACCGGAGCCTTGGTACCAGCATTGGCACTTTGTGCCCATCTGCCTCCTTGGGGAATCCAGATGAATTTGGGTGAGTCTCTTCTGGTTCTCGGATCTCCCATATTGGTTGATGATCCTGAGTTTTATTTTGCGGTATATCCAGGTACCTGGCCCTCCAGTTGAAAGAGACTGGGGGGAATTACCCACCAAGTGGGACATACTGGGTGGGGCCTGGTTGAAAGATAACAGGAAACACCCACCTTGAGGAGACGTCTGAAGTGTGGCTGGTGGAAACATACCAGGAAAATACTCACCCAGTGAAAACGTCCTGAGTGTGTCCAGTTGAAAGACACTGGGTTCAGGACTGAGTGGTTATGTAAGAGGCTGGTCTAATGTTGTCCTCGATTTGGTTACCTCCATTGTATTTTTTGGAATAAAAGTAAAACTCCTATGAGGAACCTTTCAACCCCAAAAATGGGACCCTCCTCCTGGCTGGTAACAGCTTTCTTGGGTGATGGAGAAACTTACAGGAATGGTAGAGGCAAAGACTTCATGCCATAGTGTTGTCCCTGCGGGAAATCTTACCAGCAATTTTATTCTGAGAACCCGACCTTACAATGGGGAATAGAACTTTCCAGAAAAAAATTAAAAAAAAAAAAAACACAGAACAGAAAACAAAAAGAAATGACAGATTGTCAGCCTCCAACTAATACACTAGCCTGGTTTATATACGTACAAAACTTAAAACATTCATTAGGAATTAGAAAAACAAAAAACTCACCCTGAAAGTAACTAACCAGGCCTAATAAAATATTTTTTGGAATTCTGAACTTATAAGAACAAAATCCCATTTAGGGGGAACTTGGATTTCTCTTCCTGTGTCCTTGAAATGTAAATGTTTTATCTTTCTCTGGGTGTTTTATGTGTGTGTATGTATGTATATATGTGTTTCTTTTATTTTAAACGAAACCTTGGACTATGTCATACAAAAGGTACAAGTATTGTGTACATATTGTGGCCACGCAAATAAATTGGGATTCTCAAAAATCCTTTGATTGTACCAATTTTCAGATATTTTGCCATCTTAACCGTTGTTCCATCAGCCTGGACCACAAAGGCTTTTAGCTTTTGGAAAGTAAATTTTTGAATTTTATTTAAGCAACACCCCCACTCTCATATGGAAAAGCCTCTTCAACTTATTGGTTTAAAATCACTATATATATATATATATTATATATATATTATATATATATATATTTATATATAAATTGATGGCCATATGATGGATCCTTTAATTTGGGAAAACTTTTAAATTGGTGAAAGTTGAAAGAGCACTCATTATAAACAGCCGTTTTATTGGTACCTATTAATACCAAGTTTAAAGGCAGAAAAATATATCTAATGGTTAACCTAAGAAATTAGTTAAAAAAAAAAAAACTGGTTTGAAAACCTACATTTGTGTTTTTCCCTTCCGATCAATGGTTTTAGAGATGCTAATAAATACTTAGAATAATTAATGTTAATTAGGCTGAATAACTGGAAAAAGGATTGTAAAAATGTCAAAAAAAAAAAAAGATAAGGGGCTTATCCCAAATGGATAAATATTTTTATATTGTTATTTTGAATGAGATAAATAAAATGGACATTTTTGGATTTAGATACAAGGTTTTGATACTACACTATGTACAGTAAAAAAAAAAAGGACCAAAGAGATCACCTACTGCCCCCCAACATTAAAGTTCAAACAAGTCCGCTTTAGCACAGTTTAAAATATATGTATTTATAGAGCTAAAAAAAATACATATTTATAGACTGAAATACTTGATCAATGATTGGGACAACAGACCTATTAATCAAATTGAAAATTGAGAAGGGCCTAAGCTCTTTGGCTGAAACTTGGGAATCCCAGAGGCTTTTCTATATAATTAGATACAATGCACAAAAAAAAAAAAAAAAAAAAAGCTTCTGACACTCCTTCTAGAAATAGGAATTACTGATTAAACCTAATAAATATAAAAATTAAAGGTACAAGATTTAATAAAATTGAGATAAAATTTGTAAAATTGGTATATTAAATGGGCTTTATATAAAACTTTTGCTTAATTATACTGTGGGATAGATATATTTCAGTGGAAAAACGCTTCCCCTTCTTGGTATTATAAGGCTGGGCACATATCTGTCCCTTAGAAAATATTAATTGAACAAAGTAAAGGAAACCAATAGAGTTTCGTGAGCCTTCCAATATAACATAAAATTAAAAACTAATATTCAGTGGCTAATAGACAATAAAATAAGAGGTTTACCCTGGGTTTAACTTATAACCCAAGGAAAAGAGACCTCACTAAATACCTTATGCAAGCTTTGGAAGACATGCTAAAGTAAATCTTAAAGTTTTAAAACATGGAATTCTTTGTTTACAGCTCTTCTCACTGATACAAAAAAAGCCAATTAAGGAGATACAATTGGACCTGCGTGACAGAGCAGTTCTCTGGGGAACTGGAAGCGTCTGTCTTTGTCTTGCAGATCAGAAATATAAATACAGCAAACAGTGACCTAGACTGAGCCTAATTAGCTCAACGAGATAATACTTAAGGCCAAGAAATTTTTGGCATTTTAGAACTCATAACTCTGACGCGTCCTTCAGCATTTGTCAAGAAATCTTAAATGTCGGTTTCATAAATAGTAAGCCTTAGTGATTTGAGCAAGCAAATTCAGCTTACTCCAACTATTATTATACCTATCTTATAAGTAAGTTTTAAAGTGAACCTATGAGATCTCTAGCTTTTGTCTGTTTATAAGCCTGCGTACACATTACAGATGTGAGATATTTCTACAGCTGAAAAAAAAAAAATCAAAGTCAAAAATCTCTGCTTAATTGACGTAAAAAAAATAAGAGCTTACAAATTAAGTATTTTTTAAAATAAAAACTGACCAAATTGACTTTCAGCGTCACGTGAACTGGAAAATATTCAATATTAAGATAATATTTGATATTGTTTATTTTAAGTATGTTCTAATTAATATAGACTTCTTTAAAGTCATCAATATTAAGAACAATACCTTTACTGTACCTAGTTTTAATGAAAGTCAAATAAGATCCTTTTATATCTGTTGCAGAATTGTCAAGACAAAACAATAGTAATGTGGTGTAGTAAAATTTTAAGTAAATTAAATGCAAATGAGATGAGAGCTTTGGGTAAATTTTTAAAATGTATGGTTAAGATAATCTCTAAATGTTTGGTATCTTTAAATTCTAGAGTTGTGCTAAATTAAGTTAAATGATAGGAGTTTATTAAATAGCTATGACACTTTCAGATAAAATAAGATTGAAATATGAATTATTTAACATTTAACTTACCCTTACAGAGAAAGTAAAGGTGTTTAGAAATATTAATAAATGGTTGGTGCTACCCTGAAATAATCTCTATTATTAAGGGTATAATCTCAGTATCCTAGGAAAGTAAGATAAATGTGTAAAGGAAGATATATGAATGTAATTATATTTTGTTAATAAAAAATAGTGACTTTCTTCTGAAGCTGGTTACTTCTGAATGGAAGAGAAAATAAAGGACACACTAATGTGAGTATAGAAAGCTGTGGAACGCTTGTGGAAGAGGAACCCTGAGGAAAGGGTTTTGTACGTTGTCGGAATTGTCTAAGTTTAGAATCAACTTGGGCAAAGTAAATGAATCTTAGAAGTAATCTGGTACAAGACTAGATTTGGTTTTCTCTCTGTTAAGATGACAAAATTTTCTAAAAATGATAATCCACTTTCAGTAACAAATTGTAAAGCTTCTTATACCACATAACTGACCTGTTCTGCTTTTACCTTTAACGTATTTTCTTGTTAATGAAAAAGAACTACTTTACAGTGATCTATATGTTATTCTGACCAAGTGTTCTGAAAACTTTTAACAAGCTCCCCAAATATCAATTTCTAATTAAAGTTCTTTTAATCTCCAGTTAAGTTTGGGATGCTACAGAGGGCCCCTGAAACATCCCAAAGAGAGATTTTAAAGTAGTAAGTTTCATTTGGCATGTTAAATACCATGGTATTGTCAAATGAATAATAGATCTTCCTAGGTTATATTGTATGAGAAAATATTATTAATATAGATATTCTATAAATTATATGGATTCCCTAAAATTCTGGTATATCTGAAATGTTACCAGTCATAATTCTAGTTATAGTGACCAGCTTTCTTTATCGATTATAGTGTAACGTTGTTTAACCATGCTTTTAAATCACTTGTCATTTATATACAGTTAATTGTTTCCTTCTGATGATTTTGCAAATTGCTTTCTCTTCAAGGAGATTTATTGATTTCAAATAAATTTCAAACTATAGCACTGAACTAAATTGGGTAAGTAATTTTAAAGGTCTAATGGAAACTCTGAGTAAAAGAATTAGTTACATAGGACTGAGTAAACTGGTGAATATGGTTATAATTTTTGATTTTGTCTGAAATACTACTGGCTTTTAACCTGTTTCCCAGACATAAAGAAACTCTTCTCCTTAAGCTAGTTATGATTCACAGAAATTTGATAAGTTATACCTATGTAAGCAGACTTGGAACTGTTATCTTTTCTCTCTATCTGATCCCTTAAGAGACTAAAAACTCTAAGGTCCCCAGTGGCTCTATCAGACAAATGAGGAAGATCATCTCCTAACAGATATAGCAATCTCAAAGTATTTTAAGGATTTTAAAGAGAAAAGAATTTACCTAAATCTGTATGGCAGAAATCCATGACAAGCCATTGATGAGGCATTCTGGGCCTAAGAAAACCTTATTAACATTCTACCCTGAGACTCCTAATTAAAAGTTCCAACACAGCCAATTTAAAAAAGGCCTATATAATCAAATAATCAGACTTAGTTTGTAAATAAATTAATCTTGATTTGACTATATTTGAGAAAACTGAGGGTAACTTTAGAGAGAAAAAAGATTATATTTTAGTGGATATTAATTTCTAGTTTTGTTGATTGAGGTCTATATTTCCTTAGACATTTCCCAGATCATTCCTTGCTGTTATGTCACATTGCTGTAAATTTTAATTAAATTATGAAAAGAATACTCTAGGTTTGTTTCTGAGGCTCAGTAATCTATCTTTGGTAAAGTTCCAATGCCCCATGACCAGCAGCCAGGTTATTATAAATACTGGAACAGGCATGACTTAAAGAACTGTCTCCAACCTGAATGGAAGGACCCTTTATCAGGTACTCTTAACAAGACCATACACACCAAAGCTGAAGGAAACGTACTTTCAGATTCATTTCCTATCAGAAACAGCCCCTGCAGTGCACTGGCCTATAGAGCACTGATCACCTTAAAACAATGCCCAAATGGAGAAAAATCTACCAGGTCATGATGAGAAGAAGACAACATCTGAAAAAGACTGCAGACACAAGACACCGAACCAGGCCTGTATGCCAATTACTTTGATAATTTCTCCTACCTTTGATTATGAACTACTCCAACTGTTAAGTTTATGGTAAATTACCTATGTCTAGTACTTCTGTGTTACATTGGTGGGTTTCCCTACTCCAAGGCTCTAACTAGATAGCCCTCAGAAACTTTATTCTAAAAAGAAATAATAGTTCTGTTTAGGCCACTGTTGATCTTACAAGGTGGGAGACTTCACCTGGCCAACTAATACCTGCTCTGACCCTGACCATAAATATGAAATTTCTCATAAGATCACTCAAACTCAATCAGGAACACAAGGAAAAATTTAATCCAAATATGTAACTTCTCGACTATTAAATTCTTACTCATGACTTTATAAACGTTACTATCTGAATTACTTATATCCTGTCTATATAATAAAATTGTTGCCTGTTACAATTCCCAATGCATAACTAGGCCTACAAAATTGATGATGGCTAAATATCTTGAAGGAATAGATAACATTTATAACCCTGAATAAAATAATTGTAATAGTGTGATTCTAGTTATGGTAATGAGCAACGAAGGGTAAACAATTCCTGGATCATAATAGACTAGTAAGACAGGCGATCCAGAGAACTTTTAGTATCAATAGGGTCTGATAAAAAACTAACACCTTGAATGACATCTCAGAAGATACTTCACCTGAACTAGGAATGAGCCATCCTAGCACCGTGGGACAAAATTGGTCATGAAACCTCTCTCAAAATATTGGTCGAATTTAGGACCAAGGGGGAGCACTGTGAGTGAAAGTACTACAATGTGAATGAAAATACTGCAACCATGTCAGTAAACAAAGAATCCTGAAGGCAAGCCATCAGCAGACGCTGGCACACCCCAGCGAGGACATGCCTGAAACCCAGCCTCTCAGCCACTCATATTGGTGCCCTTTGAGCAGACTCAGAATAAGAAAGGACAGGATACTTGCCCTAGATAGCTAGGTGCTTGTTAAAGTATGAATTCAGTGAGTCCAAATGTTTGCTTCCTCCCATACATAGAAAACCACTAAATACTTGTACTTGAGATACCTGGCTTTCTTTAGATAACAAGCAATCTTTTATTGTTCCAACTACCTGGTCTTTGTTGTAAAGCTCCTGTATATCCTAGCTCTTCCCATACCTATTGGGAGCAGTTCCTCAGAGTGATCTGAGAGGCTGTCATCCCAGCTCGAGTCCTCCCTCCAAATGAAACACAACTCTTAATTTTAGGCTGAACGTTTATTTCAATCAAGTCCCAGAATAGACACAACTCATCACTTCTGTAATGGAATACACTGGATCAGGAACCAAAAGCGTGTTCTAGTCCTGAAAAACTACTGGTTCCTCTTTCTTCCTGTCATTATACAGTCCCACCAGAACTCATTACTTTTCTGTCTGCTCATCTGGTAACCAAACTCAGAGAAGAGTCAACTCAGCAGACTGCCCTACTGGGGAGAACAGTCAGCAAAAGCACTATGGGTTGCCTGGTCTCCCGCACGCTCTGCTGACCCCTAGTGTCCTCCGTGGAGACCAGGGCAACAGAGCTGTTCCCAACAGCTGCAAAGTCCCTCACGTTAAGAAAATCATTTTATTTTATATGATATGTTATGTATATACCCATCTCTGAAAACAGCTTTGACAGAAGCCCAAATATTCAACATTAATCTGCAAAGGCAAATCCGGTCCCTAAGTGAAAACAAGTCTTAAGACGACGCTAAGGCCTCCAAAGTTCTCTCCACGACCATCAACCAAGCTGCCTGCAGGTCTGCACCTGCAGGCGGCAACATGTCTGCTTTTAAAGCAAACCCATCCTGCCCTCGGGTGCTACAATGTCCCTCTACGCCCTCCCATCTCAGGGTAAGAGCAGCCGCTACAGAACCTCACAGGGCAGCACTGACAGGACTGGAAACAGAGGATCAGAGCTAAACTAAGCCTTCTGATGACACTAGCTTGTCACTGTGTCACTTTACAGATGAAGATATATAGAGAGAGAACTGGGGTGATCTTGCTCAAAGTCACACAGCTAATAAGTGGCAAAGTCTATAACTCTGCTCCTCCCTCCGGCGTGACGCCCCAGCTGGGATGCCCACAGGATTCTCTCATCCCTGCCTGACCAGTCCTTTCCTGTCACTCATAAAACACCACAGGGTCTGAACCTAGCCTGCCTTTTCAGCATCTTTTACCTCCAGTCTCTCAGGAACAAGGCTGCTCGGGCCACTGTATGACTTCTGGATTCCCAAACCCTCCGTGCTCAGGCTGGTCTTGCCTGTGAATCCTTCCCCCTGCTCAGAGGCTCTTCCTCACCTGCAGGAGGACGTTTCCAATATCTGCAGGGACACCCCCTCAGGGAAGTCCTCTTTTCACCCTCAGCACGGCAGGTGTCCAAGGCCACATCCTGGGCTGCCCCATTAGGACTGCAGGTGCCCAGGGGACTAATCAGACTAGCAGCCTCAGAGGCAGGGATTATGCCCGGGTCTCCCTGCAAACCTACTGCCCGCCTAACAGTCCCCAGCCAGCAGGTCACCTGGAAGTCACAGCAAGTGCCCCACCTAATCCAGAAGTCTCTTCATTTGCCATCACTGCTGAAAACTGGTTTCCAACCTTTGGTCAGTTTTGCACAAAAAGGCACCTTCCACTGTGAACCGGGGGAGTGGGGTTTGCTTATGCTACTCACCCATACTGGAAACGTCAAGGGAAACCAAAAGGCCTTTTCTCGACACTTTTTTGATGACACCCTCCCACCCACAATACTCAAATGTTCAACAGAATTGGGTCCACGTGATTTTGTTTTCATTACGCTAAGTGGCTCAAAACACTGCAGGTTTCTTTCTCTTTTGAGGGTATTTGTACTAAGTTTATAGCCTTTATCTGCTTTTGTCTCACTCTTCAGAATCCCTAGCAGTTGCCACATCTTACTCCCTTCAGCAGCCTCCCTCCCAACATCAAGTCTAGGAAATCAGCTGTGATGAGGTGCCCAGGGGCAGTCACAGAAGATGCAACTAAGGCACATAGAGGCGACATAATTTGCCCAAGGTGATCAGCTTCAACCCCTAACAGTGTGTGTCACGTCCCTCTGTTTAACTCTTATGCTAAGCAAGTTAACTTTTTGTAGATTATAGTTATAAACAGATGAGGTATCAAAATATACACAAGGACACACATCAAATCTAAGATGTTGATTAACTCCACTATTTTGTTTCTATTTATTTTATTTCTCTTAAAAAAATTAAGAACTTATGCAGTCAATAATGCAAAATGTTACTGGGTTTTAAATCCAGAATATAGAGGTGTTAAGTGTGTCATTACTCATACTTATTTGTATGTTCACAAGACAAAATGATTTGAAAGACTCTCTCCCCTCCCCCTACTCACTACTGGTTCTCACCAGAGCTCCCAGGCCACACATCTAACAGCCTTTCATTTACCCACAGCTGAACTCATCAGATTTTCCCCAGAACTCCCTCTGCAGGTTTCCCTCATCACAGCACAGCAGGACTATCATTTACCTCATTAATCCACCCAGAAACCTGGGCCTTACTCCATTCTAACTTCACAGACAGCATTCATCCTTTCCTTTTTACCATCGAAACATATCTTCAATCTGTTCGCTCTAACACACTAACCGTCCCACCGCTCAAGTGGAAGCCACCAACACTGCACTCCTGGACTCACGAGTCTCCCCAAGTGGCCCTACAGCCGCTATCCCCTACTTGAGACAAATGGGATTGTGTCACTCCCGCTCTTTAAGGACTCTTTTCAAACCCACTTTTCTTAGAAGAAACTCCAAGTTCTTCACCTGGTGAAGGTCTTTGCCATCAAACTGTCAGCTCAGGGAGGGCAGGACACGCCCTCTACACTTGGCCCCACCCTCTGGCAGAGCATCAGCATGGGAGGACCTGCTGAGCTACACCAGCCTGTATTCTAAACCTGGTCTTGATTTCTTAGCAAACTGCTTCACTTATCCATACAAATCCAAGGTAGATTAGAAAGATTTTATATGTTGAGCTAGACTATTGATTTGGGGATTTTGCACTGGCAACCTACAAGTACATGTTCTAATGATTCTGTCTTCTAAAAACCACACCCAGATTTAAGTAGTACTTGTGGAATGTCTTCGGAGTTAAAGGGACTGTACTTTTACAGACTTTATATTTTATAACATGAACAACCCGCACAGGGTCACAAATGGAACTGCCTCACAAGTGACAGAAGACAGGTGAGAGGCATATAGCAACAGGTCACAAAGATTGTAAGAGAAACGTTGATTCTTCAACCCCAGAAAAAATTCCTCAATGAACTGAAAACTCTGAATTTTGAAAGTAAAATTCTATCATATAAAGAAATAAAATAAATAATCCTCTTCATCAGGGTTTCAATATCTGACTCCAGAATTTTTAGCAGGCTATACTGAATCCTAGCAAAGGAAAATCAGATAGACTAGTGGTGAGTAAGTTCCAGGGAAACGGCAGTAATTCCTCCACTTGTAAAAGGACATACACTCACCTGTCAAGGTGAATGTAAACCGCATTCTGGAGAAATTCGGAAGCTCCCAGGCTCCGCTTCTGGATGGCAAAGACACGGACAGTTTTGAAGCATGCTTGTAACTGAGTCACCGGCATTCTTACACTGCAGGGGGAAATGGAGGCCTTCAGTCATGAGCTGAGATGTTCCTGTCGTGTCTCACTGCCCGTGCCTCGGGGACTCAGTGCCCTGCAGCAGCCCGGCCCCAGGCGAGGACCCGTAGCGTGGCCCACCCAAGCATGAGGTGCACTGTGCTTGAGAAAGCCCATCCCCAATGGGGGCAAGAGGAGCTGGTGTGGTTGTGTGAACTTATAAATGCTCACAGAAATACACCTACATACAATGAAGTGATACAATTAAGAGTAGCAGGCTATTTAACAAAATTTCAATTGTCAGTGGAAATTTTACCATTCCTTTCCACTTGTCCCCTGCACTCTGAGACAGGCTTAGGCTCTCTCACACCTGCAGCTCTGATGCAATCGTTGTGAAATCATTTTGCTTTGCTGCAAGTGTCTTCGCTCCCCGTGTCGCTGTGACTGTCGACTCTTAACAGAGTCAGATGTCTTCCTGGATCTCTCCCTGAATTCCTTGCTCCTGCTTCTCAGATCCTAAGATAAAGGGCAAGTGAAGACACATGACTATAAAAGGCACTGTGGACTTGGCTAAAGCCTTCAGTGTCCCCTAGGTGAGTGCTGCCCACCCCTTACCTTCGATTCTCAAGGTTCTGCCCAGGGTGACATCCAGACAGGATAGCGTCCTGGGCCAATTAAATGCTGTGTGGCTTGGGCGCACGGACAGGTGCAGGAGCTGGTTCCGGAGCCGGGCACCTCCCCACCTCTGCTCGTCTCTCTCCCAAAGCCCCGCTTCCAAGCCCACAGTCTACCTAATCTTCTGTCCTTCTCTTCTACTTTACTCCAAGCACTTTTCCTCTTCCTTTATTCCCTACTTATCCCCAGCTGGAGTGATTTTTCAATCACAGTATCTGAAAAAATTTTCTGCAGCTGAAAAAGAGGTCTCCAGAGGTGAATGCCCATATGCTGTTTCTTGAAGAGAGCCCCAGGTTAGGGAGACCCTCACCAACAATCACAGGGCATCAGACATGTTGCAGGATCGACCACCCCCAACAAGAGTTTGCTGTGACCCCAAGGCTCGCACAGCATTGCTGCTCACAAAAATGTTGTTGGCTCATTTATCCGTTATTGAGAAGAAAAATTAAAAATTGTTCATATTCCTTACTAAAATTATTTATGAGGTGGAAAAAGGAATTGTAATAGAAAAGAAAAAATTTGACTTCATGTTAGATGTTTTCCTTTGGCTTTAAACCTGTGCCCTGTTTTCTACGCTTAGACATGATAGCTCTGCACCTTTTGTAAAAGAAAGTTGCCTTTAGCCTGAAATATCCAGGAGGGCCTATTCTGCGTGCTCTGATCTTTAAGGATGTTAGCTCTTCTACACTTATGTAGAGATGGCAAGTTGCAAAATAGAGAATAACCTGTTTTTTTTTTTTTTTTGGAGATTTTAAAGGGTCACCGTGATTTGACCCACATGGACAGCTGCAAGAACAAAGGATCCCAAGGAAATCAATTCGTACAGCAAGAAGTTTGCAACAACCAACCACATCCCCACCGCTGTTTAGTAAAAAAGGAGACTGAATTCTGACTTGGGGAAGAGGGTTCTCCAGGATATCAGTATGCCATCTTCTGGGTCTGCCAGCTTTTCAAATAAAGTCACTATTCCTTGCTCTAACACCTCATCTCCCGATTTACTTGCCTGTCATTCAGGAGGCAGAACTAGTTTTGACGTGGTAACTAAATGACTTCATTGGAGGTAGTAAGTCTCCACTGTTTCCCCATTTCCAATATGTCACAACCTATAAGTTTTATATGCTGTTTAGCAACACAACCAAAAAACCTAACATAGGGAATTGATTCCATGGAAATAAAATTATTTCTACTCCTTCAAAACTTTTTTCTTTTCTATTTTATTTGTTTTGCTTATTGAAAAGAAAATAAAAGTCAAATCTATTTATTTCATGTTTTTTTGTTATAGCTGCATATTTTAAATACTAAAAAGATATTTAAATTGCAATAAAAAATTGTTCATATATTAGTGTAAAGATATATATATACAATCAACGTGGATTAGGAAAGGTATGGATATTTACTAAAAATCCACTGCACATCCAGTCTTTTACAAGCATATCCTGGAATATAAGCTCTATGATCCAGGGGTCCACCACCCACATTCTCACTGCCGAGTTCCTTAGTAATCAACTACCAAGGCACCAACATATAACCACGTGATCAGTATTTTAGGTATAAATGAGAGAATTAGCTCATTCAATTATATAAAAAAAAACCTTAAAATATTTACTGAACTTACTTACAGACAAAGAAAATTGGACACAAATAAGTACAGTTTCTTCCCCAATGTCACAAAGATAATAACTGGTAAACGCAAGATTTGAACTCATCTGCCTGGTTCTAAAAACCAGGTGGAAATCCCATTTGATTTTGGAGGGTCCAGCAGCACAGCCTATCACCATATCTTTGTTCAGATCTAGCCTTAGACAGCCTGAGACAGCACCCCATTCCTATGGAACCTCGAGGGCAACTGATATCAATAAGGATGTTATATTCAGTAGTTTCTTATTCCTCATTTCTATAAAGTGTCAGCAGGTCAGCAAAAAAAACTCTGGGAAATATGAGTGGATCCAGAGCTTTTGCTGATTAGAAACTCAGTCTACCAGGACAGAATTGCCTTCCCATAAGAGGCCACATGGACATAAACTAAAGGCAGGTGAGCAATGAAAACTAGCAAGACCCTGGAACTCAAGCAAGAAGGACCTCTGCCATCCCCTGCCCAGTTGCCTCTTCGCCCGCATGGACACGATGGCAGAAGACCCAGGTTCTTGTCCAAGTTACAACATCATGGATTCTCAACCATAAAAATTTACGGCTCTATGATCTTAAGTACTTTCCAACTCAAATATGATGAAACCAATATCTCAGCAGAATGTCTATATCTCCACTTCCTCTCTTCTATTAGGAGAATATTTCTATGGCAACAAAGCAGAAATCCAATTAAAAACACCATGAAAGAAGCCGTGAGAAAGTCTGCATAAGAGACTTTGTTCTCACGCTCAGTGAATGGAAACAGAGAAAAAGTGTTCCTTCTCCCTCAGCAAGTGGGAGGTAGCCTGATTGTGTGTGTGTGTGCGTGTGTGTGTAAATCAAATACAATGAATTCTGGGATATTTACAGATTTTTTTATCTTACAGTCATTTCATGAGGATGAGACAACCTTTAAAGTAATTTGAATCTAGTGTTCTGAGAGAGTCTCAGGCTCTTATGGTGGAGGAGTGGAAAGGGGAAAGGAAAGGAGGAAAGAAGTAAATGAAGCAAAGGAGTACGAATACTGCTAGGGAAAGGCAAGACATTAATTTTGTTCCTAATTACATCACACACAAATTATGGACTGGCTTTCCCCCAAGTCTTGTCAAGCACTGAGTTGCAGAAGAAAGGTGACAGCCCATTTCTTACTGAGCTTGTGATTGTACGTGGCATCTTATAGACACAAATCATTTACCCTGATCAAACACTCTAGCAGCAGGCCGTAATTCTCCTGTTTTGAGAGACAAGAAAACAGGAGTTCAAAGCGGGTATATAACCTGACAAAAGTCAGAGGACCAGTAAACAAGAGAGGATGAATTCAAACTCAGATCTGAATGCAGAGTCTGCTCTTCCCACTCCCAGGAATGGAAAATCCTTAACACACAGGCTGCCTAGCTCCCCTGCAGTGTTCCTGGCGCCAAGCATTTCCCATGGTAATGGTCGCCAGTTCTCACTGTCACAGCGCTCTGTGCAGCCAATGGCCTCCATCGGACCTTGATCAACTACCTGTCACGCCCAACAGGCTTCTCCACAAAGGCAGGAATGCTGGCTTTCCAGTGCATACAAAGCCATCCCTGGTCTAACCTGGGCTCTTCTGCGGCTTCTCCAGCCTAAGGGCAGCCATGAAACTGCTCAGAGTTTGTACATGAGCCACACTACCTCTCTCCATCTGTCTCCCCACATATACTACTTAGCTACGACCATTTTGATAATCTTGGAAACAAATTTTTAAAAACAGAAAAGAAAGGATTCTGGAACAAGTACTTTATACTTACAATTTTAAATGACAATTTACAAAGTGAGTATTTACAAACCGAATCTGCCTACCTAGGTGTCAGTTTTAACAGTTACAAAATATAATAGCAAAAATTTCTCACTTACAGAATTAACAAAGACATCAACAATAATCTGGTATAAACTCAAAATTAAAGCCCATGTTCTACATGGAGAAAACTACTGGACTCTACTGAGGAGTAAAGTAAGAGGTGTGAATGTAGAGACATCAACATATTGCATGGAGGAAAGCAGTTTTGTAAAGATGTACGTTCTCCTAAAGATAATTCAAAACTTACTAAAAAAATCCCATGAAAACTTTTATCTGTTTTTTTTTTTAACTTGAACAAAGTATTTTAGAATTCTTCAGGAATAATAAATTCGTAATACTAGCCAAGAAAATTTGGGATGGAAGAAAAGAATCAAAAAAAATCACACTTTCAGTTATTAAATAAATTTTTACATTATGTAAAATATAACGCTGGAGTAAGAAAGTAAAATTGACAGAAATAAACCATGAGCTCAAAAAGAGACTCTAGTGTACATAAGTATATTGTACAGGTGGGATTTCAAATCAAAGAGCAAAGTATGAATTCAATAATTTTCCTGGGACAATCAGAGAATCACCTGGAAAGAACAAATTCTATTCCTGTGCTAATGACCACAAGAAAAATTACAGATAGTGATGTAAATATTAAAATACTAATAACAACAAATGCAACTCTTTGCTCATATTAATTCAACTTCTCCTCACTATAACAAGTACTATTATCATCTCCATCTTAGAGATTAAAAAAACTTACAGAAGAGATTTATATCATTATAAGAAAGTGTTTCTAAGAATAATACCAAAGATAAAACCCAAAAGGAAGACATTTACAATCTTAAAAATATTTTGGGCCACAAAGAAAATAAAAAAAACTACTGAACAAAATGAAAGGCAAGAAATGACAAGAAAAAGCTCTGTGATACATGTTGATGAAGACAAGGGGTTAATGTTCATAACATACAAAGAGCTGTCACAAAGCAACAAGAAGCTCCCTCACTTAAATGTGTGCAAAGGACAAAAGGGATCATTCACTCTTAAAAAGTCAGATGGCTAATGAGTGACAAATGCTCAATACCTCACTGGTCATCAAATACAAACTAAAACAATTAAAAAGCACTTTTGTTCATCATATTGGCAAATATTTATTAAAGATATTCTAGCTAGTGTCCATCTGTGAGAGAACAAACTGTGAGTGACATTTTGGAGGACGACATGTCAATGGATATGTAAACTCTGAAAAACGTGTGTACACACAGACTCAACTCAACTTCTAGGAATCATTTCATTTAGAAAATAAATCAGTTCAAAGATGTACTCATCAGAGCATTTACACAGCACTGTTTACAATGGTGGGATGAAAAGCTGAAGTGAAATCATATCCAGTGATTGAGAATTGGTTACATAAGTTATTCTACAGCTTTTCATTCCCCACTGGAGAAGCAATTTCTAGAGTCACTTGAAAGGATCCTGTGATGAATGTAAATATCACATCCAGGGACTAAATTTCCAGAAGCCTTAACTAAAGGAATAATCATACAAGATCACAGGTATGTTTGTACAAGAGGGATGCCAGTCAAACATCCTTTCTGAAAGTGGAAAATGGAGAAAACTTAAGGGTCCAACATCAAGAAAATGATGCGGTAAATCACGGCAAGATGTGGGCTCTGAAGGGGCCGGCGATTCGGCATTGTCCAGGGCCTTGTCCACATCACTCTCCCACCAAAGGTGTCCTTCCACAAGAGACCACACCTGCACATCAGGAGACCCCTCCTCTCTATCTGAAAGGACCGGGTGAGTCTGGAGTGGGAGGACGTCTATGATATACCCGTGAGTGAATAAAGCGAGCTGCAGAACATATATAGTATGGTCTTATTTTTCAATAAAGCATATATACACACACATATACATAGATTTCTCATATACGTGTATGTATGTAGGTATGTATGTATTTATGGGTATATATATGTATGTCATAGGCATAAAGGTCATGAAATATATACACCACATTGTCAACAGCTTTTACACTCAGGAAATAAGGGGAAGGGAGTTAGGGGCCTTTCGGTACCACCACAGTTCTCTTTTCAGTATTTCAGTTAAGTATACTTGAATTTAAATGTTATTTAAGTCCGAAGTAAAATGGACGATGCCTCCACAAGACAGAATGCTATACTGGTCATTAAAAATCATGCCAGCGGAGACAGAATATTGCAGAAAAACATGTAATAAGCCGAATGGAAAATGGAGGTCTCCACACAATAAACAGGCACAGAGTGATGGCTGGTTTTTATGACAGAGGTGATACACACTGACGAAAAGGACAGAAAATAGATGTTAAAGTGTTAATTACTGTCTCTGAGTAGTGGGACAAGGATACCCTCTTTTGCCCCTTTTTTCAGACTTATTATATTAAATACACATTACTTTTCATCTGAAAAAAGCATTTTTAGATGTCTAGTACCATGCATTGGAGAAAATACATGAGTACTTACAGAAAATAATAACTAGGAGACACCGCAGCAGCTTCAAACAATGTAGAATGGGCGATCCTGAATAACAATGCGCAGTTACATAAGGACCCACAAAGTGAGAGCACCTGCTGTAACAGGGCATGGCCCCCTTCTATTTGTCAGTTGTGTCTTCAGGGCTGAGGCAGTTCTGAACACGGCCAGTGTCAGTGCTGGTGTCTGGATGGATGCCACTGGAGGTGAGGGCACCTGCAAGCAGAGAGGAAGAACAGAAATCATCCTCTGCTTTTTCTGTCTTGTTTCTTTGTTACTGTAAAAGAGAGGCATAAATAAGATAAACTAAATCTTCACTGCTGAAATTTAAGTAATGAAACCGTTTTTAATGTCTTCACAGCTTATATTCTGCCTATAACTGTCTTTTCAACAAAGCATCATATTTATTAAATGTTAATTAACTCAATTAACTCCCTGTTGAAGCCTATTAAAGAACATGAAATGCACTACGTGAAAGCACCACGCCTGCAGTGACTACCTCAGCTGTCTTGATGGCAGTGCAGTCAGCCCCCACCATCCCGTGGCCCTGAGCTCCTGATGCTGCTAAGAGAGCACGCTGCCGCCTCAGATGGAGAGGAACTGTGAAAGCATTTTCTGAAGTCAACAGAACTGACAAAACATAACTGACAAATCCCAGGCTTCTTGGAGGATGTCATTTTCTGTTTCTGGCCAACACCCGTCAATGAGCAGAACCACCCCATTCTGAGCCATGAGACTCACGTGGGAAGCAGTTTTGGAGAAATTTCCATGTATAGAATGTAACCAACTATACATAGAACTCTGACAAATGAAAAGATGAAATACTCTGATTTTGGAAGACACTCAAAATATTCTCCTAAGCCTTAGTAGCTGGAAAGGCTGGGCTTCTCCTCATCCACTTATTTATTTCACATCCAGTGAGAATCTCCCACAAACCCTGTTTCCCTGTGTCTGCTGGGAGCCTCAGGCACACTCTTGCTGTCGATCTTATAAGTCACAGCAATCTTATAAGTCTTATATATCTCACGCCTGCAACCCTCACACAAGCTCGCCTCCTAGCCTCACTGTCTGAACTTGGCCCCATTTTCTCACCTGTTTTTTGGTATCTGTTCTTCTGTAAGCTGCCTGAAATGCATTTGGAACAAGTGAGAAGAATGAGTGGGTAGAGAACTGGACAGATGGACAGGTGAGAGTTGGGAGACAGAGAGAGAGACTCCAAGAAAAGGGGAACAAAGAAAATTTCCTATGCAGAACCCTCTTTTAGTCAGGGAAGAAAACCGCCACGGATACGTGTGAAGAGGCAGGTGGCTTAGGGCTGTTTCCTGGATTCCATGAAAAGTCACAACAAGAGATGAGAGTGTAGAACTGTAAATAATAAAAGAAAAAAAGCATGCATGCTTGAAAAATATATCTACAATATGTACTTTCTAAAGAATAGATTCAAATCAGCAAGGCCCAATAACACAATTTTTGGGTATTTAGAGAAGTGAGAATCCCACATCCAAACCAGAAGACATCCCTTTGGCGCACTGAGAGCCTACCCGGGGCGGTCATAAAGCTGTCTCCGCAAATCCATTCTATCCTGCACTTACGAGGAATGAACAGCTGTGCTCGGGCTGCCCACGTGCGTCATTTACACCCCACAGCACCTCTACGGGGGAGGGACGCCTAGCGAGCCCCGTCTCTGCAGGACAGGAAACAAGTATGGGAGAGGCTAAGCCGACCTACCAGTTCTCCATCTCACAGGACTGGTCACTCCAGAGCAGGACTCGATGTCAGACCCATGTTTGTAACCACAGTACTACCGTGCTTTATGTGCTTTTTGTGTGTATAATACATTTGTTTCTGGCATGAAAGGATATTTAATAAATTTTCGGTTGTCTTGTCTATCTCATTAGCTCACAATCTTTATACTGTTGAACTGTACTATTTCAAAAAGAGTACAACGGAAAGAGCAGGGGTCAGAATAAGTGGGGCTGCATTCTTTATCTGGTACCTCATCTCATCCAAGTCCCCAACCAGGGAGAAGGAGCAAATGATTTCATCTTTTAAAGAGAGGGCTCCAGTGATGGTGACTTACTCAACTCCAAAACCAAGGCTGGGGGTAGGGCACAGGCAGCAACCAGAGCAGTATCACCTGTAGGAAGGAGAAAAGAGCTCACGGGAGGGCTCAGGGGGTCAGCCTGATTTAATTTCAATTGATAAAAGAATACCACAGTATGAAAATACTACCATGCCATGGATTTGCGCTTTCTTGACATCTAGCAAGTTTCCACAGCCCACATGTAATATTATCATGTACCAGTGAAAGGAAGAGTGTACAGAGAGGGAAAATCAATGCCACAGGCAGGCTGAAAACCAGACTGGATGAAAGGAAGACAAAGGGCATAGTTAAGAGGAGGGGAAAGGCTGGGAAAAAGACATCATCAGAAGGACTCTCAAGCATCATCCAACAATCATATAATCATTCATTCAAGAGAGGGTTAATGAGGTCCTATTTTGTGCAAGATTTTTCACAGGGCAAAGAAAGAGCGCAGCCTACATGGTGGCAGCAATTGCCAGGGCTCAAATACACTTCTGATCCCGGTAACTTGCACACTTTTACTCAGTATAAAGGCAAAGAAAAAAAGTAAAATAATACTCTATAATCATAATGCATTGCTGAAAAAAATTAAAGAAGGCCTAAATACCTGGACAGACACACCACGCACATTCCTGTATCAGAAGACAGTGCTCTTGGAGTGGCAGTGCTCCCCAGAGCGATCCATACATACAACGTGGTTTCGATTACAATCCCAGCAGGCTCCTCTGCAAAAACTGACTAGCTGCTACTACAATTCATATGGGAATTCGAGGGTCTCAGTAACCAAAATGTACTTGTAAAAGAAGAACATGAGAGGACTTGTAATTTTCAATTTCAAACCTTACAACTGTATCTCCAAGTGATATTTGAGGCCATTTTTAAGTTATTATTGTGTTTATCCTTATTTTCCAAATTCTCTAAAATGAATATATCTTTTACAATAAGAAAAATAAAAAGTAAGGTATCTTTTAAAACATGCACACAGATTCATTCATTGGGAAAAAATATTTTAATTATAAAGAGGTAAACAAATATCTAGTGAAAAAGGACTACTTAAAAACAAGAGTGCATTTACATTTTTCATAAATTGAAATCTGAAAGCACAAACACATCAAGATTCTAAGGAGATCGATGCAACATAGTAATATTTATTTCCAAAATTCTAATTTAACAATGAAAACTCAAGAAAGGTAAAATCATGTTTGATAGCCAACTGCAAATACATGGAGAGCAAAGTCCTAGAAATCACAGTTCCTTTAATTCTGCTACTACCTCAGTAGGAGAGGAAATTCCTCACTGAGAGGACAATGGAATCCCATGCATAAGACAGGATACGCAGTACAAACTGCACTAGAATCAGGGGTGATTTTCTTAGACGAACTCTAAGGCTACAACATTGCTGAAAAACTATAAAAACATTGACAGACAGATTAAAACACAGTCATATATATTATACAGAAACATATGAAGTCTGCTCCCATGTTGCATAGAAATACAAACATATTTGTTCATTTATGGGCACTGATTACTTTTTATCAGGTAGAATATTTCAACTAAAACAAATAATCAATAATACAATCCTCTTGTCAAATCTAGTTGAAAAGTTACTCTGCTATGTAACCATAATGTGTCTAAGATAGTTCTAAAATTAGTGAAATAATCTTTTTATGGTTCCCTGAACTCTTCTCAAAATTCCAAGCTAAATTTTAAAATAGATCAGAGCAGTATTTCTATATGAACTTTTCCCTCGTGAAATGAACACAGTCTGTTGTCAAAATTCTGTCCTTAAAATGGTTCACGAGCACTGTATCCTAAAAAAACTGCTGGACAGCAAGGCACTATCCAGACAATGTGACCAAACCAATGAAACACAAGGAAGACAGTGAGCCTATTCTGGAGGGCTTATATATGTGTCAACACAGGGGTTTTTATTTGATTGGTTTGATTGGGTAGCAAAATAAAATCACTCAAGTACTTTCTTCTTTGAGCATTCTGTAAGTCATGACTGTGTTTTTAGTGTCATGAGCAGGAAAGACTTAAGCATGACTTGATTAGGTCAACTAGCAACAATCATCACTGGAGAGTGAGTAATAAAGAAGTTAACTGATAGCAATGCTTCTGCCTACATGAGACCTAAAATAAAGCTATACTGACCTCTGCAAGGAAAATGAGGAGATGAGGTCCCCAAAGAGAAAACAAACTAACAAGAAATCAAAAATGGAAACACTTTTTCATTAACGATTCCAGGAAGGAGTGGAGCATGTTGGTGAAAAGCACAGATGTTGGGGACAAACATGAGGGTCTGAACTCCCACAGCACTGGGTAGCTGTGACACTGATATGTCAGTGAAATTTTCTGCATCTCAGTCTCCTGTCCATAGACTGGGGACAACAACAGCACCCGTCTCCTAGAACGGTCCTAAATTAAGTAATTTTATATATAAAAGTTTAAATAAAATACCTCAGATTTTAAATATTACCCCAAAAGCACAAGGAACAAAGAAAACAGTGATAAATTGGAGTTCATCAAAAGTGAAAACTTTGCTTCAAATGACACAATCCAGAAAGTGATAAAACAACACACAGGAGAAAATTTTTTCAAATCATTTATCTGATTAGGAATTTGTATCTCCAAAAAAAAAAAAAATCTCCTACAACTAAACAATACAAAGGCAACTCAATTAAAAATTGAATAATGGATCTGAAAAGGTATTTTTCAAGGAAAATATACAAATGGCCAATAAGCACATGGAAACGATGTTCAATATCATTAGCTATAATTGAAAGCAAGTCACAACCACTAGGAGAAACTGCTTCACACTCACTACAATAGTATATACTGAAAAAGAGAATAACAAACAGTAATGAGGCCACAGAGGAAGCGGAGATCCCAGCCCTTGCTGGTGAGGACTTAACACAGCGAGGCCACTTTGGAAAACAGCCTGGAAGGTCCTCAGAGAGTTAAACATTTGGTTTATGAATGACCCAGCCTTTCTGCTCTCTGGGCACACACGTAAGAGAACTGAAAACAAGTGTCCACATAAAAACTCCTACAGGAATGTTCACGGCGCCATTACTCATCACAGCCAAAAAGCAGAAACAAACAAAATGCCTATCACCTGATGAATGGGTAAAGAGTGGGGCCCAGTCATACAGTGGAATATTATTCAGCAATTGCAAAGCATAGAGTACTGACCCAGGCCACAAGTTTGACAAACATTGAAAACATTACTCAGTGTGAAAGAAGTCAGTCATAATAGACGGTTTCATTTACATGAAATGACTCGATTTACATGAAAATATCCAGCACAGGCAAATCCTCATAGAGAGAAGAGTGGCTCCTTGGGGCTGGGGGAGGATGGGGAAGATGTGAATAACTGCTTATGTATACGGGGCTTCCAGTTGGGGGATGAAAATGTTCTAAGATTGACAGGAATGCACAATTCTGGGCATAGAGTAAAAACCGCTGTACATTTTAATGAGTGAATTGTATTAAAACTGTTAAGAACAAAAGCACCTCGGGCCAGTACCTTCCAATAGTAAACGCAAATTGCTAACTTTTATTACAGGAAGAAGAAACTGCCCTCAGCATGAAAGCAGGAGATTTTCAAATGTGGGTAAACTGAAACTGGACAAGAGCATTTCACTTGAAACACTTGCTGAGTTTACACGAAATATTCAGAAATAGGAAAATCAGTTTGACATCACGAAGAAGCATTCTGCTTCAAATGAAGATCAAGGATTCGGCAAGCCCAGCTGCTAAAAATGACCAGAGAAGAAACCTGGTTCTTAAAACAAGCACCAGAGCCAACAAGGAAATGGTGGTGAGGAAAGCAGGAGGCCGAAAATCTGGAACAGTTAGCTACAAATAATTTCTCCAATGAAAATTCAAATATAAAATGAAAGCGATGCAATGCTGTGTTGACCTCACGTGAATGGGCTTCCTACGGTGCTCGACAGTTCTGTAACCCAGAATGAGAGACTCAGGAGAAACAGCATGGTTCCTGGGAGCCCCAAGTGACTGTCCACCAGCACGCCGACCACCATCACATCTGCCAGGTTTCAATTGCAGACAAGAGACCAACTTCTGAAAGGCACAGGAAATGTTGACCGGGGAAGAAAAGGCTGCAGTCAGTCCTGGGACAGAGGCCCTGTGAGCAGAGGCCAGAAAGCTGCAGGTGAACTGGAGTTGCCCTGGGGCAGGAAGGGACCACAAGGAAGCAGATCTCAATTCTCTACTCTCTCTACCTCGGGTAGGAGAGATAAACCTGCATCTTTCTCACCTGGAACTGTGGGTTCTTGCTGGCAGAAATCTTACAGACACGGAATGATTATTCAAGACTGGAAAAAGTCCAGCAATCGATAGGGAGTAGGGAGCCAACTCCACGAGCCTATAAAATGCTCCCATATTTATTGTGTATAATCAAAGGAAATAGTCATTAACAGTTGTGTGATAGTAAGCAGAAACTTGGGGAAAGTGGATGAGACAGAGATTACAGAATCCAACATGAGTACAAAGTCTTAGTGTATCTTTAGGGAAGTCATGGGGTGAGGGGAACAAAATACATTCTTTAGATATGTGAATTACAAAGCAGACCACCAGACCAGCTAAGTCCTTCTTTTGGGGATAATAGACTATCTAACTGCACACAAGCCCAGCGTTTATAGCTGAGGGCCTGGGTCCTTGCTTTGCAATGAGCAGAGTGCTATCTAAAATCTCAACTATGCAAGCAAAACATTGTCTCTGCTTTTTAAGGCAAGGAGACAGGAGTGAGGATGCACAGGCGCTTGCTTGCAAAGCAGTTACTAAGCATAGTTTTTCTTCTTAAAGTTGACAGGCGGCCTGGGTCTGCTACAATTTGTTAACCCAATCAAGGGCTCCCACATGGAACCATTATGGAGAATATCCTGTGATGACAAATCCTGGTTTTGGGTCTTTTCCTGCCAGCTTCAGCCACTCTAGAAGGGTCTATGCACATCCCTGAATAACGATCCCACAGAACCACCCACACTCATAACTCCTGGTGCTTGAAACTTAATTTTAGCTCTACACAACTTAGAAAAGTTTCAGAAATAAAAGATATTATATACTTTTTATAGCTCATCATAGGACTGATTTTTCTGATTGCTCTAAGCTGCTTCTACTTGGCAAATCACCTAACTCCGCCGGTGAATTCAATAAATTTCCATTGGGCATAACTAGCCAGTTTGAGCTCGCTAACTTCAATTGGTTAAATACCGATACAATAATTGATTTTATTGTTCATCAATTTCAGCCGGGAGGAGAGGGAGTGTCACTCTGTTCCTCAGCCCACCCTCAACTGTTTTCTCATCAGCAACTCAGGCCTCCTGTGAAAAAAAAAAAAGCATTTGTTTCCCTTCTTCTACACATTCCACAAACCAAATAGGAAACATCAGCCTGAAGAAAGAATTCAACACAAATGTTAAAACAAAAAGCTATAAACCTGAAGTATCTCCATCTCCGAATCATGATAAACAATGACATGAGAGTAAGTATGTCAGGCACAAAGCATGCGTCAGCCTAACCACCTGATTTATATTCTTCAAAGGAAGGAAGGTTTTCGTATTTTTTATTATCACTCTTTCTCATTGCTTCTGATTAAGCCAAAAAATAGTTTATGAAGTTATTTAGCACTGCAATAACAGATTTTTGTTGTATCAATTACAGAAGGTATTCAGAGGGGATAGGAAAACCCACCTCTGTAAAAAATTCAAAATATATTCCCCTGTTAAGAACACGTATACAAAATGCAACAGGGAATTCAAATTCTTGTGGAGAGGAGCAAAAGCCACAGAAAAAAAGCATAGTAATACTATGAGTCAATTCAAAATTCACTGGACAAACATGCTCAATGCATTCAATGAATTTTAAAGGCACACGACAAGCCATTCACTTAATGATATGCAGGCTAGAGGAAGAATTTCCCTCTTTAACACACAGCAGAAATCAATAGGGTGCTCCACCAAACAACGACCAAAGAACAATCAAGTTTTTAACAGTTCTGATAAATCAGCATGTTCTAAAGATGAAAATCCAAAAATTTTAAACATTCATTCACACCACAATGAAACAAGCACTTAAAAAAACCAAAAAACCCCAAAGAAACTAAGCACATAGATCATGTACATAGATCAATGAGAATTTCTTTTGCCGCTGGAAGAAAGAACAGGCTATAGCCTTTTCCTTGAAAAATAAAACTACTTTTAAAGATAAATGTTAAAACACATTTCATCATTCATGTTGCCTTGAAAAATCTGAGGCACTTATATCTGATTAGAAAAGCTATTCTGAGTAATAGTAGGTTACAATTCAGTGCCAGTTTGCTTTAGAATAAAAGAGAAAACAAAAGCTACTGTTCCTCAAATCCTGCACAGAGTGTGAAGTGCCTCCCGGCCTTTCTCCTCCCGTTTTCTAAGCTCATGCTCCCCAACCCTTCTGAAACAAGTATGAGAACCTCTTATTCCCAATATGCCAAATGACAAAAGAACATCAATTGATTTGTGTAAATATATGCCTACACCTTGAACTTGAGGAGAAAGGTATCAGAAGTCTTTATGGAAATTATTTCTACCTTCCTGAAATCACACACACAATCGTTCACAGAGACACAAACATATTCCCCCTGGATTACTGGGCAGTTCACAAGCTTAGGACTTCCAACTTCTAGAAGATAAATTTGTAGTTAGTTTAACATACAAAACTGTCAGCTTTTGAAAGCCTTGATCATCTGCTAAACCATCCAATTATCAAAGAGACCCAATTAGCCTTCTCTGTAGAATGTAATTTCCCATGATGACAAAACAGACCCTAAGAAGTACTGGATCCAAGGCTCGTGTTTATCACTAGCTATGATAGTTTTTAAGCACATTAACAGATTCAGAAAGGTTTGTCCCAACAACATTTATTCTTCTTGATATAGTATACGTGTTCAAATGCCTATACAGAGACTATGTCCCATGATGGTGTTTAAGAGCTCTTTTGTGTATTACAATATTTATTTTTAAGTGCAGACAAGGAGGGTGGGTGTTACTCAGTTGTAGGCCACCTGCTTAGCATGCAAAATATCCTGGCTTCAGTCCCCAGTACCTCCAAAAAAATAAATAAAAATAAGCGCATATTTAAAAATGAGTAAAGATATAAAAAAATGCAGACTAAAAACCACTGCAATCTAGGAGCCACAATTAGAATAAAAAAACATGTGTTTCTATCAAATATTGACTATATGCCAATCACAGAGACAACCACAAATCACACCTGATAACCATCACGTGTGATTCTCAGCAACACTACTAAGTAGACATGGATGAGAAACCCGGCACTGCGGATGAGGAGACAGAGCTCGGAGGAGTCGGGGACGCTAACAGTCCTGCTCCCCGTGACACCTCGTCTGCCCAGGGCAACCGCTGACGGAGCTGCACTGAGGGGACACCCAGCTGTATGGAACCTTGGGGCACTGGGGAGTCCCAGAAAACACAAAGATTGTTCAGTGAAAAACCAGCTCAAATATATTACACTGTGCCACATCCTTTAAACAGGGAACATGACTGAGAATTTTTGATGCCTCTGTGTCCTTTCTGCCATCATTAATATTTGCCCTCTCAGCGCGACCAGTGATGAACTGGACCCCATATGAAGTGCACTCAGATGGAAGATCATTTGAAGCTGTTTTATGAAGTTTGTAGGACTCTGTCTATGCCTCACACAGGCGGTCATCCATCACTTCTCCCCGGTGTGGATGTACCACCTGAAATCACTCCTTTCTGCTTTTTAAAGTCCCTTCATCTACTCCAGACTTTTCAACAGCAAAGAATCAGCTCAACCACAGACAGTGGATAGCTTCTCACCAAAGGGACTTGAACAGCCCATCGGACTACCTGGAAGCCCTTTTCTTCTATTAAACCCACTTTGAGGTAGTTCATCATTTTCTGATTGGTGGACTTGGCCTCTGACTGGCCTTCTCAGAAAGCTTCCAGCCTCACATCCGAGGATGGGATAGGACCCTGATATTGGGGTAAAAAAGTGCTGAAGGCGGACATCATCCAGTCAGATCTGCACGGGTAGAAGTGCCACAATGTGCTCAAAAATTATGCAGTCAGCACCCCTGTGCTCCCATGGACTGATTTCACATTAACCAAACGCGTGAGACACTGATGCAAGAAAACCAGAAACTTAACTTATTAATGTAACAGAAGACGTGATACTATGAACCAGACTGAAATATCAGAGTTCAACCATGAGTACATTTTCTCCTCAACGGCCCAATCACGGGCAGGCAGTCACATGGCAAGCATGGACAGAAGTAGAGCAGGAAGGGTTTTTAGATTAACTCAATGGACAAAATTTCTGTTATACCAACAGATCTACTGCCTGGAAAACAACGCTAATCACGGTGCACTCTTCATGGACAGTGGCCGAGACACGACTGTGAGCAACTGTGTGACTCTCCTTTCTCTGTCCTTTCTGGGCTAATGGATGCACAGACGTACAGAGATCAAGGCATGCAGATAGATCTAAACACCCAAAGCCCGTCTCTGTGAGCCTCAAAACCAGACAGCCAGGGTTTAAATACCAGCTCTGCCACTTACTAGCACTGTGACCTTGGCCAACATTCCCTCTGTGTGCCTCAATTTCCACACTGTAAAGCTGGGATAAAAATCAAACCTTCCTTACTCGCTTGTTGAGAAGATTGAAGGATACATTTCTGTAAAACACTCAGAAAAGAATGTAGCACATTTTTGGTGCTCAACAAATGTCAACTTAATATTACAGTGGTTTACAAGTCTCCCTTCTAATCATCTTCTGTGTTTTCTGGCTCGTCAAAGTTCCATAGAAAATCCTTATTTCTCCTTTTATAAACTCTTGGGTTGCACCCTTCTGTTGATCCCACCACGTCTTTAAACTGAGGGAGAGGATGCCTCCTCCCCACTCCTCTGGGCCATGGAGACTGCTTCCCCCTTCACACCCCTGACACCTTGCCCACAGCTAGCCCTCCTCACACTAACAGAGTGAGGTGTGATTCCAGGGAGACAAGCAGGGCATGTGAAACCCTTCCTTTCCCTCTAGGGTTGGCCACCCTTGGGAAGCACCCGGGATGCTCAGCTCCATGGCAGGACATCCCTATGCATGATGGGGCAGATCCTCTCAAGGGAAGGCTCGCTGTGGCCCAGAGGTACCTGGGACAGGGTAAGTCTCTACATATGGGACACAATATCACGACACTCATTTACCCACAGCCCTGAAGTTCATGGAGAACGTGGCTTCATCAGTAACAAAGAAGACATTTAACGCCTGCCTACTCTTTTGTGTCATCTCTCAGTTGGCTACTGGAGACAACATGTGTATAAGTATTGGATCCCCTTAAGCCCCAACATATATGAAGTAACAAAAAATTCTGTGGCTTAACATTGTTTCAGGGCCACTGTGTAACAGTTCTGACTCTGCTGATGCTAAATTATGGGTATAGGATCTATGGAACCTCCTCAAATATCTTTCATCACAAAACCAGCTTTTCTTATTTTCCTGTTTCTTAGTAATTGCCAAAGACCGTCAAATGATGGCTTCACACAAAACAGCAGCAAAAGTTTAAGAGCCCTCTTGACATACCCACTGTGGTAAACATTTTACATAACTTCTAATTCTCACAATTCTACAAAGCAGATACAAGCGTCCCCATCTCACAGACGAGGGAAAGACTCAGAACGAACTGACTCAGGCTCAAGTGGCTCAGTGGCAGCACGTGCAGACAAACCCAAATCAAAACACTACACCCCTTCTTATATGTACCAAATCATCCCCCACCAATAAGCACACAGCGGCGGGGACAATACTCAGGGAACTCAATACACTTTTCACCTTTAAGGTGTTCCAGAGGCCACTTCTAGCTGTTTTATAAATTCCCGGCTCACTGGTTTCTAGCACTGGAAGAAAAGTCCGATTTTGCCATTGTTTGCACAGCAAGTCTGAAAAGTTCACAGCGAGATGACAGAATAAAACTAAGATATAAGCAGAATAATTTTTCCAGGCAGACA
The DNA here is from genome assembly GCF_036321535.1 of Camelus dromedarius. Taxonomy (NCBI): domain Eukaryota; kingdom Metazoa; phylum Chordata; class Mammalia; order Artiodactyla; family Camelidae; genus Camelus; species Camelus dromedarius. The sequence continues at coordinate 32,402,265 of NC_087458.1, read as the reverse complement.
GACACAATGGACATTGTGGTATTCTGAAGCTTTAAGAAAAGTAATCAAAATAAAATCACGTTGCTTAAGCCTTCTTTTAAAAACAGGAAAATTAAGACTGTAAGAAGGTGCAACAGTGCCACCTATGGCTAAAAAGACCTTCCAGGTTGCCCGAAAACATGCAACACAAAAAATTGCCTGTAGGATGAGAAACGAGAATCAGGTAACTAAAAGCTTGTGTACCACATACTGCACTTTGCTTCAGGGGAAGGGAGGGGTATTCAGTATTTAATCTGATATTGCTAATACTCCTGAATATAAACAAAAGACATAGGCTCATGGAAACTCATCTTAGAAGAGGAAACAATCCAGTCCAGCCACTTCATTTTACAGGAGGGGAGACTGAGACCTGGGATCTGTCCTCCTGTCAATCCGGAGCAAAGTTCCCCTAGGCCTCATGTCTTGAACTGTAGCAAAAACCAACAGATCTGTACTAGGCCTATATTCATAAAAGTCACGTCTGTATTTATCCAAAAGCAGATAATCTAAGTATCTTGCAAAATACTTCTCAAAGAGCCAGAAATCATATAAGTTTGTTGAAATACAAAAACATTTATTTACATAGTAAAACAGCATGAGCTTTATTCTCTCTATTAAAAAGTGACATGTCAAATCAATGTTTTGATATTTTAAACCTGTTAAGAGTGCAGGAAAAAAAATCAAAATTTTCTTTAATCACAAATTTGAGAAGCTTACTCCCTGAAAATGATCAATGTGGATTTTTCTAAATTTAATGGATCTGTTCAGAATCAGACGAATCTAAATGTCTGAGGGGATGGTTACACGGCAACATGAATTCTGAGATGTAACAATACATATTCTGAGTAAATAATCTTCAAGGTCGTCTGCTTAAGGCAATTTAACTAGTCCCTGTCTCATTAGAATGATACAGATTTCATTAAAACTTCATACTGCACACAAAAATAAAAAGAATCCTTGTTACCTTAAACCATATTCATATATATCATATATAAACATATTGAATATGCATCAGAAATAAGCCACATTCTTTAGTATTCAGAGTTGATCCTTCTAAACTATCTGGCGTTGTGACAGCATATTTTTATTAAGCACATCTTGGGTGCTTTGTATACAAGGCGTCTAACTCTCACAGTCAGACAACTTAAACCATATTACTCAAATTTCACAAATGAGGAAATGTACTTAAGTCATGAAAACAAGTTACATATTCATCATCAGGAAAGAAAAGAGTAAAGATTTTAGTTACAATATTCACTGACAATCTTTTCTTCAATACTAAGACTACATAAAACCAATTCAGTCTTTGTAAGTATATCTGTCAATAAGGGCCACTAGAGAAAAACATGTAACATCATAAGCAATGGTTGGACTTTCAAATCCCACTTCTCTTTTGCACAATAATTATTTTAAATGTTTTGTTTTAATGCTTACAGAGCACTAAAATAAAAAAAATACTAAATTTTTAAGTCATTACCTGAGAATAAATCATTTCTGAAAATGTGCAATTTTAATTTATGCCACTCTGTCTCACATTCTCACTGGTGTCTCTCCTTTCAAGGCCTCATCAGGCTGAGATCACTAAAATCGGCCATTTATGGACTTAGAGGTGTTCGGGAAAGCACTCAATGGGAGGCTGATTAGAGGAGCAATTAAAAATGCATCCTGTGCAGCCAGGGTTCCAGAACAGAGGTAGCCACCACCAGCTGCATGTGATTTGGGACAAGCTGCTCCATCTGAAAATACTCAGCTGCAAAAAAGGAGACAATGATACTTACGCTCAAACACCTGCTATGAAATAAAACATGAGGAAAGCATTTTAGCCTTAGGCAGGTGTCCACTCACAGCGAGTTTTGTCATTATGATGATGAGGATGGCTGTTAATAAATTAAGCTAGACCAAAAAGTAGAAATCACCATAAAGGAGAAATATTTTAAGTCAATGAGCATTTCCTTTTGGATGGATTGCAGAATAATCTATTGATTTTTTTAATAAACCAAGATTTGTCCATTAATTATAGATTTACAGATTCACGGATAAGTCTCCAGAAAAAGAATTAGAGGCCTCTAAACTCTGAATATTAAGAAAGTAAAGTTTAAAAAAAACAGGGGGGAGATTATACCTCATTTGGGAGAGTATGTGCTTAGCATGCATGAGGCCCTCACTTCAGTCCCCACTGATTTCATTTAAAAATTTTTTTTAAGAAATGGAGAATTAAAGCAAAATAATGGAGGAATACAGAATTTTTTTAGAAACACAACTCAGATTTAAGATGGGGAAAAAAACATCCATTTCTCAGAGGAAATCTTGAGAACTATGTAAACTGGATCTGAGATGTCTAGTCTTTTAACATTACTCAAGAATTCATATTACCAAGTCTGAAAACTACCTGAAAACCCACAGTGGTGATAGTGATCATAACAGCTGCCAACACGGATCGAGTTCCGGCTAGGACTGCTCTGTTCTGACATCTCTGTCCCTGAGGCCTCACCAGGCTGAGAGCACTAAATTCGGTCATTCATGAGCATCACGTGTAAGTCCTACATTTGTGCTTCTCACTCCCCCCTCCCCAGCCCCTCTGAGGGAAGCATTGTTATCATGTTCTCCACCCGCAGACAAGGCCACTGAGGCACTGAGACTAAACCCGTTCCAGGTCACATCGGCATTAAAGGACGTCTGTATTTCTGCTGTTTTGCTTTTGACAAAGGAATCTGAGATATCAATTCAAGAGAGACTGTTAAATAATCAAGTCTGTCAGGTCTTCACCTCAAAGAGCAGATACTATAAATTCCTGATGCAGGATGAGGCTGCCGCCACAAACTGACTCAGCTTGAAATTAATATCCAAGATGAAGCAGTGGATACACGTAAATATTCATGAGTGTCAACTCCGCTCACGGGTCTGGGCCCTTCACTGCCTGAACGGGGGTGAAGTCCCCACCCGTGTCTGGGAGGGAAGCGCGGCTCTTCCAGGTCGCACCCAGGCTTCACGGGCTCTTTCCCCCCACAGACTGTCCTCAACGATTTAAAAGCTCTCAAGGTTTTTACACCATGCAAAACTGAAAGACATTTCTGCAGATGGAGTAATTTCTCGGGCTTAAACCTTTTTTGCCTACACTTAGCAAAGGGGAAAAATGAAACATGACTCTGCAGAGTGTCTGAGCCTCACCACTCTCAGGAGTAGAAAGGCCACAGCAGAATATGTCTCTTCACATTGCAGGATGAGGCCAAAATAAAGCAGCCCCAACAACAGGCACTCCCAGAGACAGCGCTCAGCAGTCTTCTGCACACTCACGGTTGTGCAGCCCTCACCACCATCTATCTCCAGAACACTCCATCATCCCAAAAGAAACCCCCTGTCCACTAGTAGTCACACCCCATCCCCCCTCCACCCAGCCCCTTGCAACCATCACCTGCTCTCTGCCTCTGCATGTGCCTATTCTGGGCATTTCAGATCACTGAAATCAACAATATGTGGCCGTTTGTGTCTGGTTCCTTTCACTTAACATGCTGTTATCAAGGCTCGTATATGTTGAAGTGGTATCAGCATCTCGCTCTGTTTTTTTGTTTTTTTTTTTTGAAAACGTTAAAGTTTATTAGAAGGTGGTAAGTACTATCAAAAAGAGTAGATTGGAGCATAAGGGGTGGGGATTCAAAGGGAGAAGTTCGGGTTGAGCAGTCAGGGTGGACTTCCCAGAACAGGTGGACTTTTTCATCTTCCCCTTTATTTTTTTTCTTTTTTATTCACTCTTACGTCTGAATAATGTTCCAATACATGGAGATACTACATTCTGTTCATCCATTCAGCAGCTATGTATGGACGAGGTCCAGAAGAATGAGTGTAAGAGGTGACTAGCAGGGATGACATTAAACAAAGGGCAAGATGTGCTTTAAAAAAAAAGCCAACCAATGGAGGCACAAGGAAATTCACTGCGTTTCTGAGCAAAGTGCATGCTTGCTTTGGCAGCATTACCGTGCAGGGCTGGGGAGGATATTGGCAGGAATCACGGGGAGGGAGTCACCTGAGAAGACGCCCGACTGCAAGTAGCTCAGCCAGTTCTCCTCCCTCATCCTGTATTGTTAGAGCCATGTTTCTTGGTTTCTCTTATTTCAAGTAATAGCACTTTAACTACACATCTGATCATCTGCATCAGACCACCTTACCTCCAATCCACAGAAAATCATTCACTGACCGGAGCAGCTCCAGGACATAACGGTGATGTATCAGGGAGTACTGCAGCATCCCTTCCTGCAAGCACAAACCCCACATGTGCCCTGGTGATGTCCGGAAAATAAAATGCATGGAAATATCTCACTACTGGTACAAGACATCTAACCCTAAATTTCCCCAAAATCATGCTGGCAAAGTATTACTCAACCCTCTTACTGCAAACAACAACAACAACAACAACAACAAAAACGGCTAAGAAGGCAAATTTAGGCTCTTCCATTGAAAACCAGCAACCATCAATGTCAGTATCTGAGCTGGAATGCTCCTGACTTCAAAAACCACTGCACAGTTACTTTTGAATCGTGAAAGGCCCATATGTATTCCGGGGATTATATTACAGTAGGATTTTTCATTTCAAAATTTCCAGTTGCAACATTAGCACAAAAAAGTTTATGTTTCAGATTTCAAAAAAATCACTTATCTTCCACATTCTTAATGTTGATCCTATTATTATTTTATAAAGGGAGCTATGCTGCATATTATAAACCAACTGTTTGGTTTCTGCAAACAAGACCTTTATGACCTCACTATTTCAGAGCAAACTTTAATGATGCTTTGAGAGGTGGGGCCTGGGGCACTCCCTAACAGCTCTTTAAATACTGACAAGGATGTGCTATTAAGTAATGCAAAGGCTCTAAGTCCACATTAACTAGGAAACCAAAGAAACTACACCAAAGCCTTACTTTATCATTTTTAAATATTCCTATTTTTTGAATATTAATGTTTTTAAAAGATATGATTTTTTTTGAGAAAGATAACAGCTGTATTAAATTTCCTCTCACCAAAAACGCAATTTTTATCAAGAATAAAACCCCTATGGAAATCCAAAAGACGGATATTTCTACCAGAGTGTATATGCAGATCTGAACACAAACCTAAATCCTATCAGATCTCACGCGAACGAGCTCAACAAAGTCCTGGGCTACCCTGGAACTTAGCTCTTCTGTTCCAAATGTTGGCTGAGCTAAGATCATCACACAAGGCAGGGAAGGAGAGAAGAGGAAAGTCCACCTGGCGGCCTCCATCTGTTTTCTTCCAGCCAAAAGGCGCCGCAAGGGCGGCCCCGCTAAAAAGCCCTCCCCATAAGAAAATCCGTCATCCACACTGCCCCTGCCGTCCCCGAGCAGCCCCGACGCCCCTCTCCCACGGGTCACCTCCCAGCCTGTGAATGGTTTTCTAATAACCCCCCCAGTTGGTGGCACCCTCCCGCTCTTCCCCGCTACACACACACACACACACACACACACACACACTCAGAGCAAGGGCAGCCTTCCCAAAGCACAAATTTGATTATATCACCCCCACTTCAAACCCTTCAGAGGCTTCCTGTTTGAGTTCTAGCCCCACCCCCGAACCTTCTCGCCCAGCCTCACCACAGTTCCCAGGTCCCCAGTGACCTCAGGGGCCCCCTGACCTGCTCCTAATTCCCACTTGCCTCCAGGCTCATTTTGACTGTTTCTCAAGGAAGTCTTCCCTCCCCCCAACCTCCACACTTTGTTCCTCTGTACCTAGAACATTCTAGGCTAAGTCAACTTCTGACACTGCTAAGCTCCCAAGAAGCAAATACATTTTGCTTACTAATGTGGGTCCACTCTCTCTCCCCTGGCCACTCAGAAGTGCTCGTGTTATGAATAAATGAATGACGGGGTGGGACTCAAAGGGACAGACATACATGCTCTCGCCCATCCCGACCCTTCTTTCTGTAGAATATCAGAAGCAAAACCAGAAGTACCTTTTCTGAGGGTCACTTCCTGCTGACACCCTTCACTGCCTCCTGTGTCAGTTCTAGTAAAACCAAACTCATCCAAAACCCTCCACCCAAGGCCATCTCCAGTGTCCTCCCCAGCAGGGCACCCTCCACCCTGGACCACACAATTCACACTCCCCGAGTTTCCACCCCACAAGCCTCCAGGCCTCTGCCCGGGCTGCTCCTGCCACGTGAGCCATCCTCTTGATGCCTTCTCCTGGCTGACACTTACTCTGTCCTCACAACTGAATGTATAGCCCATTTCTTCCAGGAAGTCCTCTCTGATAATGTCCTTTAGGTCTTGACTGGGCTCCCTCTACATCAGCACTGCATGGAGACCAACTGGGTGTTTGCCTGCTCCTTTGAGACCACGACCTCTTGGGGGCCACATGTGAAGGAGTGAGAGATTACAAGAGGGGTGGGAGAAGCAAAAAGCAAAAATCACAGCTGAAGTCTCAAATTCAAGGATTCTTTCTCAGAAATAAAGAATAAAATATTTCACACGTATGCAATATGGTTACTATTTTTGTGGCTTGTGGACAGCAAGAGCTTGGTGTTCTAGTCCAAAATCCAGGTTACATGCAAAGAAATGTATATATTCATATCCAAAGGAAACCAGAGCTGCTCAACAACAGTTTGCAGTTAGAATTGAAAGGAATTTTGATAAGGGCAATCTCTCTCTCTCTCTTTTTTCTTTTCTAGCATCATATAATTTTAGAAGTATTTGCGTGACTAAGAGATGGCTACAGCCCGTAATTCTGCACTGGAGTGTTTGGGGCTGAGGAAGCCCAGATTACATGCACTGTGTAAATGCAATCACACCAACACAAAGACAGCGCCCTGGTGGTGGAGCTGATGTTCCAAAGCAGGCAGCCTTATGCTGTAAGAGAACTCTAAATAGAAAGGAAGAAATGCAATGTTCTGTACTCAATTTCATTCGCTATAAGGGCCATGAACTGATAGTATATCTTGTCTAGTGAAACCCAAAAATAAATTGTCAACGTCGATTTTCTTCATCTGACCGTTTTATGCTAACTTTATATATGAAACCCTCACTCCATACGGAAAGCTCAGGCCTACGCTGCAGCACATTAACATCCCGCGGAAGAAAGTTTATCAAGGGAGAACTAGAGAGTTTCCCTTCAGAAGCTGCTAAGTGTGGTTTTGCACCTGTATGTCATTTGCAACAACGTCATTGTCAAAGGAGTAAGACCTTACCTCTGTGGGGTGAAAAGCACTGCGGTGCCGAACCATCAAAGAACACTGAGATTTGTGAAACAGTCCTGAGGCACATAAGTTGCACTTTTTCTGAAAGGCTCCAAAACTGACCCACTTCACCAATCCACGTACAACAGGGAGGTACCGGAATTAGTAGAGAAAACATGCTCTTGAAATCTGACAAGGCCCTGCTTGAATCTTGCTACAGCATTTACTAGCCGCAAAACAGACCAATTCCTTTACCCCTCTAAGAAGGCTTCCCAGTCTGCAAAAGGGGCCTGCCACCACCCACCTGGGAGGCATGGATGTGAATGCAACACGCAAGTAGGGCGGCCGACTGGTACCTGACACGGGGCCTGGCTCGTTTCCCTCCGCTGCCCTCCTCCCCCTTCAAACTTGCTCTGTTCCCCCCGGTAAGGGTCAAGCCCCCGAAACAGACTGCCTGATTCTTCTCTGTGTCCCCGGATACATGACTTACCCTTAGGAGGCCAGAAAACAAACCGTCTCCTCCCCAGTCACCATCAATGTTCTTAAGAGTCTGAGAATTTTTAACTCTAATTTGCAGGGAGATTATTCCAAAACTGTCCAAGCACCATTCTCCAGGTTGGCTCCCCTCCCAGCGCCCATCTCTTCTCACCTCAGATCCTCTGTCTGATTGCCTTCTGTTCATGGGAAAGCGAGTCCAGTAGGGTGGGGACTTCCTAGGCCTCCCTCTCTCCCTCACAGATGGGTGTGACTACATTCTCCCCACTCCAACTCTAGCTTTTGAGGAGACTCCCCTCCCGGACCCTGGACCCTGCAGCCTCTGCATCGTCCCAAGACGCGCACACGTGGCCACAACCTTCCCTTCAGATTTCTTCCTGGGTGGCCCTCCCCATCCCCCCGCCCCTTAAGGATAAATGGTATTGCTCTGAAAATCGCAAATGCTGCCGCTGACTGACACACCAAACCTGCATTGTCTGGGCTTTCCTCTAACCGAGGCACAGCCCTGTCCCCCCTCAGCCTCAGTCTGCACCTCTCGAGATGAGCTCATCCACCTACACGGCTGTGAACACCAGCTAAGAATGACGACTCCCAACGTGTTTATCTAGTCCGGCACCTTCACCTGGGCCCCAGGCTCATAGACCAGAGTGCGTCTTTGAAGTCCTAACTTGGATGACAAATGGCATCTTAAAAATGCCTCATGTCCACCATTTACTCTGGAATTCGATTTCTGGAGGTACCTCCCACGCTCCCCAAGTTAGTAACAGCCCCAGCACCCAACTATGTGTTTGAGGTCACATTAAATTTCCCCTGTTCCCTCCCCCTAGCCCTGCCCTGGAATCTGTCTTGTCATTTCCATCGCTAAGCCCATCTCAAGTCTGGTTCTGCAGGGACCACGGCCTGAACCCCACAAGCTCATAGCATGGTGCATTGAGTCACAATCTTCTGAAGGGTGCTCCCTGGATGGGGAGGCATCTCCTGGCATGGGTCACCTCAGTAGGCACTGGATTCTCACAAAGGAGGCCCTGGAGAAGGGACTCAAGGTTCTCCCGTGGTCTGAACTTTGAAGGGCCCGAGGTCTGTGGAAGCTCCTAATTAACAGACACATTTGCCAGTGAGCAGATGAGGATGGAGGAACCCAGGCAAGGCTGTTCTCACTCTGAACCCTGGGCTCTCAGGAGCCACGGGAAAGGCCTGTGTCCAGGGCACAGCCCAGCCATCACAGATCCAAGCCTGCATTTGCCAACCCGGACAGCCTAGACTCCTTCTACTTGTGACACTTACATCTGTTCTCTTCCCCCCGAGAATGTGATGGACTCTTTCAGAAAGCCTGGCCTGTCTCAAGCGAGACCAAGTCAGTGAAGGGTGAAGTGTCGACATTTGGACCAGAGCATGAAAGGAGAAACAAGGCCTCATGGCCAGCATGACGGTGGTGGCCAAACACTTCCCCCAGGTGAGATGAACCAGAGTGGGGGTAAAAATCCAAGGTCCTAGATCGGTCAAAGCTTCTTCCTACACGGCTGACTTAGGTGTTGGAGACTCACTCGGCAAACTAACGACACGGCCGTCAGTGGTGGATGTCAGCTGCAACAGACACAGAGTCAGCTACTTACTGAAAACATGTGTTAAAATTAAAGTCCTGTGTAGGGAGGACTGCATGGCTGCTGAGCCAAACCACAGACCTGGCTCTGCATGCCAACTGGCTGAAGCAGAGAGGAAGTCACCGTCCCCTTTAGCGGACCCTGTGTCCACCAGATCCAGGTGAGTCAGCTACTTAGGAGAAGGCAATGTTGTCCTGATACTCAGAAAAAACAGCCTCGTAAAGGGAACAAAAGAGTGGCATGGATTTTAGACCCTCTTCTGCCCCTTTATGAAGGCAAAGTAAAGTAAATGGCACTGGGAAGTTGAATGCAAAAAAAAAAAAAAAGGTGACTGCTTCCTCCAACAGCTGCTACCCATGAGCCGGCCACTTCCTCACCAGTGACCGCCGGCCAGGCAGCACCATCACGCACGTCACAGAGCGACAGCCAGGAACCGCGTGCCGAGCACGTTTGTGGAAAAGCAGGAATTGAGCAAGATGCTGCAGACTTTGACTTTACAAGTTTAAATACTCCATGAAAATAATCCCTCAGCAGCCGCCTAAATCAATTCGTATCTCACTTCTTCAAAACAATCAAAAAATTTAATAAGGGCGCATTTGTCACCAAATATAAGGAGGTCCAAACAGGTTCCTCAAAGCAAGGATTTTAACAGGTATCAAAAAACAGTGGGTGATGTGATAACAAAGCAAACATTCCAAAAATTAGAAAATAAAAAGATGACTACTATAATACATGGATCAAGGCAGCTGTTAAGTTTTTGCCTTTTAAAGTGATGGAGACTGCACGGAGGGCGATCCAGCTATTTCTAATGCAGGGTGTGCACAGCCCACCTTTTCAGACGCAACAACATACTCAAAGGCCAGTACAAGAGAAAAAGGAAAAAAGAAAAAGGAAAAGAGGAACAAGCGAAAATTAGAAACACACAAGAACAAAAATGAATTTGACGGCCTGTACAAGAATTTAAGTGAGCGTGTGAGGCCAGGGACGCAGGGACAGTGAGACCCATTCTCACCTCCTGCTCCAGGGAAGGCAGGGGCCTGTGTGGAGCAGTGCTGCCAGGGGACACCAAAGTGGTCAGAGCCCCAAACCAAAACTCCACCTACATGCGTCTAGATAGATTTTGAGCTACAAATTATGGTCACATTTCAGGCTGGACAGTTTTACTCACTCCCACCAAGAGTAGCAGGAGAGGATTAGGCTCTGCTCCTGCACCAAAGCATTGTTTTATAAATTAATGACTGTAGAATAGTAAAAGGAACAATGGAGTAAAAGTGACTGGAGAAGAACTTGCTTGACCCGAGCTCACTGGCCGCGTTATCTCACTGACGTTCAGATGCTGGCTGGGTGCTTTCTGTACCACAACACACAGACCCACCAGGAGGGAGGTTTAATGCGCTGCTGTATTTTGATGCTGAGAACCATGCCTGGTACACGAGGTTCTGGGTAAACAATGGTGACAGTGTCAAACACTATGGGCTAAGCACACATCCAACTACTCTGCAAAATCCCAAGGAAAGACTTGAAAAGGCAAAAACAAGCTGGCATTCTCTGGTGGGTCTACAGACTCAGAGCCAAGCAGTTGCTGAGCAAAAATGTCACCAGTGCCTCCTATGACAATAGAGGAGGCAATGGCCACGGGGCTGGGGCAGGGCTCCAGGCTTCCACTGCTCACCCACCAGTCTGTCCAGGGGGAGAAGTTGGTCCCTTCTTACGTTGCATCGATGCACCTACCTGGACTAACGCCTGGGGGCTCAGCAGGAGGTGACAGGTGAGGTGAACGGAGCCAGTCTGGGAGAAGCCCGGTGCTGGCAGCTGTGCCTTCAGCAGTGCCCATGCTCCTAAATCTGCCACCTCATCTCCAAGGAGCAGAATGGGAGTGCGGACAGGTAGATCGCAGGGCCGTGTGAGGACAAGTACAGATCATGGCCACGACATTACTTGCCCCTTCCTTAAGCCATAGAAGAATGTCCGGGGAGGAACTGAATATTCATCCAGAGTTCGCCAGGCAACACACGCAGGTGGAACTCTGGTCCCCTGTGCATCTCACTCACAGGGCTGTTCTGGACTTTCATTTTATCAATTCTCTGGCACCTTCTCCTCCAACTGACCAACAACCAGAAATTAGGATCTGATCTTAGGTAAGTTCAAGAATCACAGATCACCGCCTCCACAGCGGACAAAGCTGCACATTATAGGAGCTCCGACCGTCACCTGTGAGACCTCCATGAGCGCTCTCCAGACTCAAGGCCCAAGGCCGTAGGGCTGGGAGACACAGATTCCCTCACTCTCCCCAGCAAATGGGGACCACCTCTCTGCAAAGGCATCTCAACCTCTCCTAGCCGAGGGACAGCATGTTGGACACACGGGGAAACAGAGCAGAAGGTGGGGAGTAGGCAGCCCAGAAGAGCTCGTCTGCACTTTCGAGGCAAAGTGATGCCTTTGACATAATCACAGGGACAAAGTGAATATGAACCTTTCCCTGGTCTGTCCCAAACTCCGTGACAAACCTTTTCCTGCTTAAGGAGTTCTTTCGGAAGTCCCTGGCGGTGTTTCTGATGTCTTAACCTGGCATGGTGACTGTCAGGCATGAAGAGAGGGCCTGAGCTGTGCAGGTGCTGAGCCTAGGAGTCAGGAGACACCAGCTCCACCCCCACATCAACCGGAGCCTCATTCTGCATCTTGGGATTCAGCATCTCATCTATAAGCAAAGGGATGAGACTATCCCAGGACAGGCTGCCCATCAGTAATGAAATGAGATCCATGTAAAGAAAGTTTCCCAGTTGCCACATTTAAAAAGTAAACAAAGAACTAAACAAACAAACAAAAACAAATACTAGAAACTGATTTTAAGAACAGATCTTACTTATTCTACTGTATGTAAAATACTAACACTTTGACATGTAATCAATATAGAAAGTAACAAGATAGTTTGCATTCTTTTTCCTAGACAAGTCTCAGCATCTGATGTGCATTTGACCTACAGCACCTCTCAGCTCAGACCAGCCTCCTCCCCAGAGCTCCTAGCATCAGTGGCTGTGGCTAATCTATTGGACAGCAACTCCAAGTGTCCCACCAGCGTTCCTGTCTGAAAAGTGGGAGGCAGTGTCCACACTAACCCTAAAAGGATCTCTCTGAAACAAAGGCGGATTCACTTTTAAATGTCTGTAAACTGGCGGGCTGCACCTCCCTCCACCCTTGGCTAGTAGACAGCCCTCTTCCTTGTTGATCCCTTTCTGGATGTAGGGAAGCAACCTGGCACAGAACCAGGGCGGACGGGCCGCCAGGTAAATTACCTTCAGTCTGTGTCCAGTCCCATGAAGTCCTCCTTCTCAAACAGGATGCAGAGGAGCGGGATCTTGTCCCCAGGGTTGTCGGGGGCCCCATCCAGCCACTTAGACTTGAGCAAGATGAAGAGTGACTCAGTGAAGCCCTCGATCCTCTTCACCACACTGCAGTCCTTGTAGATTGAACGCCACGTCGGTGCGTGTCTGCTCGGCTACCTCCCCATGCAGCACAAAGACAAAGAGCTGAGAGTCATTAAGCGTTGTGCCATACAGCTCCTCTGCATGTGGAGCTTATCGAAGGCCTTGGCCAAGAGGCAGTCCGCAATGGTGACAAGGCCCACGACCTTGCGGTTGGTCTGGAGTTCGCTCCACCCATTCTCGGGCGCATAGTGGTGCCTATAGTAGATACAGAGTGCCCACTGGGAGCCGCAGGGGATGATCCGGCTCACCAAGGGAATTTGCTTATAAATGCAAAAGAAATTCTCCTCTGAGATGATCCCAACGGCTTGGACCACCACGGGGAGAGTCTTGTAGTCCTCAGCACTCTGAACGTAGTCAGGGATGCTCGTGTTGCAGGCCCTGCAGAGAGGGGAGAGGAGATCGAAGTACATACTGTGCTGCGGCCTGCGGGCCCCTCTGGGTTGCCGTTACCTGGTGTGTACCAGCCAGAAGGCAAGGGAAGTCTAAGCAAAGCTGGGGGTACAGTTTGTCCTCAGAGTCTGCACATGGCTACCGTAGCTCGGATCACATTACCCAGCTTTTGGTCTAGGCTTCCGGGCCCTGCAGAGAAGGATCATTTATTGTTTATTGTACCAAGCACCTAGCCAGACCCTTATGCATAGTCAGTCCTCAAAACTGCTGAATAAAGAAATGAACAAAGGAACTGCTTTCCCGAACCCGCTTCAGCAGAATATAAACAAAAGAACCACAGTGGGATCAAAACATCTGGATTTCAACTCCAATTTATTTGAACTCCTAAGCTGCAGAATAATGGATAAGAAAACTTGCCTTGGGTAGGAGGGTACAGTTCAGTGGTGAGCACGTGCTTAGCAAGTACAAGGTCCTGGGTTCAATCCCCAGTAACTCATTTTAAAAAATGAAACAAATAAATAAATCTAATTACTCTCCTCAAAAAATATTTTTTAATTCAAAATTCAAAAAACACCTTGCAATTGACACAACATTGTAAACTTGAGTATACTTCAATTAAAAAAAAAATCCTTGCCTTACAAGAATATATCTGGATTATGGATATATAAAATGTAAAATGCCTAGGGTACCACCTGCATAAAAAATGGGAACTGTACAAATTTACTATCCCTCCTTTATGAACTATATTTCCTTTGGGGGGTTTATAACTTCGCAGAGCTAATTTTCTCAGATTAAAAAAGAAAATATTACCTGATTATCAGTACTGCTGAAGAATCAGATAACCCTATGAAAGCATCAGACCCACTGAGGTTAGTCAATAAAAGTTTGTTGAATGAATGAATAAACAAGCAAAGTGAATGCTGCTCCCTGCCACAGACCATCATAATGTTACTGCCTGGAAATTCCAAGCCTACATTCCACCCGACTCTTCATTAACCATGTGGGTGACCTGGGCATGCCTGTGTGCTTCTCTAAGACCCAGGTTAATCATGAATAGAAATGAGGGCAATAACACAAACCTCAAAGGTTTAGTGAGTCAGTAATGAATTATATCCCAACTTTGCAAGGTGGAACCATTAAGGAAAATTGGGCAAAAGACCATAGGCCCTCTCCATATAATCTCTTACGACTACATGGGAATCTACATTACATCTTAAAATAAAAAGTCTAATTTTTTAAAGAGGCTATTGAGGTTAAATGAGCTCACTGTCTCAAATAAGGAACACACAATACAAATAGAACAATGCCCAGCCCATGAGATACACTCAGTTAAATTTCAAACTGAACCCACTTGTCCCTCCAACTTAAGAGCACGAGGATGTGTCCTCGTGGCCAGAGGACACTGCACCTGAAACTAACAAAGCTAATGTTCCCCACTTCCAACAGCCCCTGTCACCACCCTAGGTCTTATTTTGTATTCGTATTATTTTTTCTTTTTATTAAATAGAAGCCCCCAGTTGCATAGCCTTCAGGTCACCAAAAACTGACCACAGAGATCATGATGGCAGCCTTTCTTGGTGAAACAATAAAATGAAAAGCCATTTCCACAAGGCCTCTGTGTAAATATACTAGGGAACTTCATCCTGGACTGAGAGGAAGAGGACTGGGGAGGAGGGGGCAATCTGAGGCACACAGACCCATGGGCCACCGGTCCCATGATGGACTTTAGACTCAACCCTCACTCCCCAGGAACTTCAAAATACACACAGACAGATTGCTATGGACAAGATTTTTTTTTTTTCGAAGAAATCCCTGACTCCTTAGCAGGTCTTGTTTCTACCGAGACACAAATTGTTTATGTGTATAATGTTTCACAAAAGCCTTAAAATATTATCACCCCAATTTGACACATTAGGAAACTGAGGGAGAGAGGTTTATCACATTGTGCAAGATTAGAGAGAGGCCACGTCAGTCACCGTATTTAAACCCAAGCACCTACTCCAGTGCTCACACTAGAAAGTGTGACATACTGACCCTTTCCTGCTTTCTCCTTGCAATAAATCACTGAAGAGTCTTTTCTATGACACCTGGAATCACAATCACATGAATTTTCCACAAAGAGCTATGTCACTCCTTGGAGGACTTATCAAAATCTAAAGTGTTGGGATGGGAGGAGAGATTTGCATTTTCTGTTTCTCAAAGGAAACATGGCTTAAAAAGAAACTGAAAAGGACTTATCTAGTCTAAACCCTCATTGTGCAGAGAAGGAAATGGAGGCTCAGAAGAGATGAGGAAAGGGCCTTATTAACAGATATTGCCTCAGCATAGCACCAAACCTTCCCTCGGCACTTCTGGGGGAGGATCTGGGAGGCCCAGGAGATTATGTGTTAGAAAAAGGAAAGAGAAGAAGCATACAAGTCCTTGTATCTACAACACCATACCATGAAGTTCCACCAAATTACCCAGTATGGGTGCAGCCAATATTAAGGTGGGCTAAACAGATTATAGAAACCTGGAATTCTCAACCATAGTGGAAATTCCAACATTTACTCTGCTTTTTTCCCAGTTCAAGCATCAGCTCAGTGGGCGCTCCATACCAGGGACGACACTATGCCTGGAGTTCTCCCAAATACAGACCTCTATTACCACGTGTGCAAAACACATAGAGGCCCACCAGAAGAAAAACGCCCACAGATAAGATGGAATTACTGAAACTGAAAGCAGCCAACCAGCATATATTACTAGGAAAAACGGTGCTGCCAGAAATGGATTCATGGACATAGAAAGCCAACTGTGTTTAGCAGGCAGGAAAGGGGGGATTAACAGATACACATTAATAAATATAAAATAAATGACAAGGACCTACTATATAGCACAGAGAACTATATTCAATTTCTTGTAATGAGTTGTACTAAAAACAATCTAAAACATATGTATATACATATGAATATGTTTATAACTGAATCTCTGTTGTACACCTGAAACTAACATTGAAAATTGACTACACTTCAATGAAAATAATTTAAAAAATAAGTAAAAATAAAAGCAACGCCATTAAGAAAAAAATAGAAGAAAACTCTAATCCCCTTAGCAGTAGGTGTTGGAGAATTCTGGTTGCAAGCACCAAGTCCACTGGATCACTCCAGCACTGACTGAAATCTTTCTCACCATCAGAGAGTTACTTGGCTTCACTGAGGTTACTTTTCTCTCCTGTGAAAGGCAACAGTTGCAATTAACGATGTATAGAATCTCATCATTCACAAGCCCAAAAATTAGTGAGGACTTCCCATGGGCCAGGCTCTGGACAGATGAAAAGATAGGATCCCAGATTTATTCATGCGTAGAAGAAGTTTAAGCCATAAAGACATTAATTCTTCCTGTTTTGATAGACAGTTTCAATGCAATTCTGATTAGAATACCAACCAGATATTTCATGGAATGTAACAAGTTAATTTAGGGTCAGGAACAGCCAAGAAACTTCTTTAGAACCACCACTGGGGAGGGGTAGTTAGGTCATTCATTTCCACTGTTCTTTCTGAAGTGATGAAAACGTTCTGGAATAATAATGGTTGCACCACTGTGAATATGCTGAACGCTGCTGAATTGTACCATTTAAATGGATGGACTTCACAGTGTGTGAAGAATATCACAATAAAGCTGTTATATGAAAAAATATTTCTTGACAATTATTTTTCACTCTATACAACTAGTCTGCCCCACAATTTAAGAAAAAGAAAAAACCAAAACAAACCAAACTGTGCCAGGAGCTCTTTAGGACTGCAATGTCCCTAGGTCTTCAACGCCTCTGGTGATGCTGTTCCTGTTAACACATACTAGCTGGGCTGGACTACTTAGGGACTGTAACTGTATTGCTAAAATCAGCGGTCACATGTTTCACTCTGGGAGAGGGAAGGAAGGAGGTTGTCGCAGCCTCATGCCTTCAGTTCATTTCTAACTGAACAAAGCCCTGCTTTCAACACTGTAATCCCTCTCACTATAAAAACACGTGACATCAACAAGCACCGCCATCATAAAAACTGAAATTGTTCCAGGTACTTACCTGGGGCAGAAACACTGAGGGAGGAGATGGGAGGAGAGAAGGAAGCTCGCTCAGCACTGGCGCTCCCCTTTCCTGACTCCACCAGGAGAAGCTGGGCTTTACAGCTGGAGACTCTCAGACCGGGGAGCAGCACCCACGCTGCTGAGCTTGTCCTCAGGGAGCGGGAAAGTGAGAGGAGGGGAGCCCCGGGGTCGCGGGGCACTGAAAGTGGCGGTGTGTGGACGCGGGCTGCAGCCCCGCTCGGAGGCCAGCTCCAGCCCCAGGCGACCGCCCCCATTTGGGTCCAAAGACCCCGCCTGCCCGGGACACAGCCCTCCCAGGGGCAGGGACGGGCCGAGGAGATGAAGCCCGGGAGGAGAGGAATCGCGAGCGGGAGAGGGGAAGGGGACGCCAGCCGCGGACTGAGGGGAGCCCGTCTGGGGCAAGAGGCGGCAGGTGCACACCTGTCCCTGGGCAGCTGTGGCCGGGGCGCCGGGGCAGGTGGCGCGGTCAGAGGGGCCTGGTCCAAGGAATTCAGCTGAACACACGCTGACTCGCTCCCTCGCGTGCTGTGACACGCGGACCGCCCTACCGCAGCCGCCTGACCCCTTTCCCGGGAGACCCCAACTTGCACTTCCACAGCAAGAGGCCCAGGTTTCTGGAAGGAGCCAAAGCCTACAGGGAGACAGAGTTGAGAAGCCTTTGGGGCCAATCCCCGGCTTGGAGCTGGGGCTTCCAACCTGGCGGTCCAGCGGGCACCGACTGCGCATGCGCAGGACGGCCAGGGATCCTCTTGGTTCTGCGAGAAAAGCTGGGGCAGCAATGGAGGGGGAAGATGGGAGGAGGGGAGGAGGGGAAAAGTGGAGTGAGACAGATGGACAGGAGGTGCAGAGAGAAGGGAGGGATCTGGAGAGGGGAGGGGAGTAGCGGAGATGGGGAGAAAAATCTTTACCTCTGGGGGCACCAGAAAGGAGGAGGCAGTCCTGCATCTGTACCCTTCTCTAACACTTCAAGGCCCGCAGCTCAAGTTTAACCTCCCTGGTCCAGCCCTCCAGCCAAGGCCTCTGCAGAACCCCTACAGGGATCACACCCGTTGCCCCCACGCAGAGCTGGGTTTTCTGTTGCTCTGGGAACCAAGCGCCCGAAGGTGTTGTCGCTCAGAACTACCTTGGGAAGAGTACATATTCAGTTTTTACACGCTGGGAAACAGGCAGGCACGATCTCTGCCTTGGCTCCACTGTCCCAGTTGTTGGGCTGGTGGGGAGCGGGAGGTAGATCAGAGCCCCAGACAGAGCAGACTGCCTCAGTGTTGGTGCATAGTCCCTATCCCTCCTGGGTAAACCACACCCCACCCTAGTGGAACCATCAAGGGCTCACAGCAGTTCCCTGGGTGTGGGAAAGCTGTCCTCAGTTCCAGTGCCCAGCTTGCTAGGTAGATAGGAGTGTTACCGAGTCCAAATTCATTCTCCTCAGATTAGGACAGGCCAATAAGTTCGGAGACCATGTGTTGGGGCATGGAATAGCAAGTTTCTGTAGACCTAGATGGCAAACTAATGTCCTGGAAAACCATCTCCCCAAGTCAGAATTCAGGCTCCTTTCCTACGTGCTTTGTTGTAGCAAACTTCTTGGTGTAGGAATTCTTTGTTTTTAGAATCCTTTGTTCTTGCAGCTATCTGCCTGGGTCAAATCTCTGTAAACCTCCAGCAAAACAAACGTTATTTTCTATTCTGCAACTTGTAATCTTTTTATGAATGAAAAAGTGTTAAATATCCTTAAAGGCAGAGCCTTCAGAATAGGCTCTCCTGTATAGTTCAGGCTCTAGGCAACATTTTTATACAAGCAAGATGAAGCCTAGGAGGCAGAGCACAGGGTTAAAATCAAAGGAATAGATCTAATATGGAGACAGATTTGTTCTTTTCTGTTACCGGGGAAGAAGCCACTTCAGTATTTACATCACTTTAAGTTAAATATAACTAAAACTTTAAAGGAATTTACATACATAGGTGGGAATGTGCATAGCATATCTGGAAAATCATACAAAGATTAGTAAACAGTGACATCTCCAGAGAGGGCTGAAAGAACAGAGGATGAGGGAAAACTTCTTTCACTTGTGTATTTTTGTGCTCTGTTTGAATTTTTTTAACCACATGCATGTATTTCTTTTTCAGTAAAAAAAATTGTAATGGAGCAAAGGAGTAACTAGCACAGCAAATACAGCAGCCATGGAATCACTGAACCATCACTTTTGATTTAAGCCAGGAACCATTTATTGACTCTCTCCTATGTGCCCAGTGCTGTTTTAAGTATTCCATTATTATTATTATTATTATTATTATTATTATTATTATTATTATTATTATTATTTATTATTTTATTATTATTATTTTATTATTATTTTATAATATTATAACATGCTATCCCTCACCCCTGCCCTTGGTTGTTGTAAAACCCACTGAGTTTTTATTGAGTTTTTTCCAAGGTGTAGGGATGAGTTATAAACAGAACACATTTTCAGGGCAAAAGAGTCGGAGTGATTTCCAGCAAGCCAGATATCTATGAAGAGTTTGTAATAGAGGCGCCCAGAGGCTGAGAGAGAAAGCCTCCAGGACCCTATAAAAAGCTGCCCAAAGTGCCTTCTCCATGGTACTACTGAAGTAGGAAAGAACAAATCTGACTCCATATTAGATCTGTTCCTTTGACTTTAACAAAGCCAAGTTAATACGCTCCAGTCTTTTTAAGGGTTATGATGTCACAGAGGAGACGGACAGGTCAACAAGGAACCACTCTGCCTTGATCATGAGCCAGGGAACGGGAAGGGCGGCAAGACGTATGATGCATCCTCAGCTGTGCCTGCGCTTCTAGGCAGGTATCCAAAGTCACCTCGACAAGGTGTCAAATGCTTGTGACCACGTCCTCATCACCTGACATGAATTAAAGAGAAATGGAAACCTATAAAAGTCCAATACACTTGGTGGGTACACCGTCCAAAGGACAAAGTCACAGTTTGACAACTGGCCATCAGAGTTCCCTGGGATTCATTCTTGGAGAAACTTAAAAACCACTCCTCTGTCCTCAAGGAGTGCTGCATATTTGTCCTATTTTTGGCTCAGGGATGGAGCTCATTCAAGTGAACTTCAATGTCTGCACAGATTTGACTGTCTTTGTCCAGGTTCACTTGTCCATTCTAAAGAGGCTTGAGCTAAGTCCATCCTCCATAAGATCTATTCTCTCCAGTGAAAACTCATCGAGCCTGCAATTAAAAGCCAACTGAACAAGACTCTCCTCAGCTAAAAAGTTCACCCACTCTTCACTGATTTCTTAATCTCCTTTCCTAGCTAATTGCAACAGACTAACAACTCCCTCCACCAAGCTCCCCAACTATGTCAGTTTGTCTCCCCAAACAGAAAGTGAGGTCCATAAAATAGGTGACTCCATAGTCACCTCTGAATTCCTAGCATACATTAATGTCAATAAATAGAACTATGATTATGGCTTCTTTCCTTTAAAACCTTTCTGGTTATTTGAATGAGACCTTGGAAGAGAGGTGTTTGCGGTCCAGGATCATGATCCACAAGACTCTGGAGGCCTTTTTCGGAATGGCTGTTCACTGATCCATTCAAAACACAATTTCTCATTCCAGGAGTAGCTGTGTTTTTCTGCCAGGAGTTTGTGGTCACTCTCATGCCAGAACAGCTTTAAATTATATCCCTACTTTGGATTTGTTATTTTTCCCCTCTCCCAACAAAATTGACTTTCCTTACTTTCTTGCCTTGAGGAATTTTTTTTTCTTAGTTCACCCTTTAGTAAACCAGGCTTCTCAAGATCTGCTTGGCCTTACATAAGATCAGCCACTCAACTCCCATTGTGAGAGGCTTGGGGCTCAACACCTGCCCTCCTGTCAGGGCATTTGAAACCCAGCTCAGGAGCCAAACGGCCCCCCAAGCGCTTCTAATGCTCACTTACTTCCCAGAATCCCTTTCTTGTTTGTCTTGGATTCTGAGTATTTCCCCTCATTTTCTTGGCAATTAGCTGTGCAGCTTGAAAGATGAGGAAGGAAGGTTTTATTTCTTAATCAGCATTTTAAGGAACTTATGTAATGAAGGTTTTAACGAGTTTCTATATCACTCCATTGCCGAGACAGGAAACACACTAGATATTTTCTAAATTTAGGTATCATGTGCATTTTTTCTTTGCTTTTCTTTTCTTAACTAACAGATACTGTTTAATTAAAAAAAATAAGGCCCCAAATAGGATATAACCTTGAAATGGCATACAAAATTAAAGGGCAAAGACAGAAAAATGAGAAATACTCTACAAAGTTAATAAAATACATACATAATGGATCAGAGCCGCAATTCTCAGTAACAGCTAATTGAAACATGACCATGAGGTAGAACTTCTCTCCTGTCAGGTGATGGCCAACAGAAAATAGAATTAAAACAACAAACTGAAATTCTATGTCTGGCAAGGTACAGAATGCTACCAGCTAAATGTGTCTTCTTCTGGAAAAGAGGGAGGCCCACCAGCTCTTTAATGTGGAGCCAGAGCCCAGGGGAGGGCGGTGAAGAACCGCCCTGTAAGTACCCAATTAGGAAAGTGGGTGATGAATAAAGAGACGTGAGCTTTCATGACAGAGATGATACTACTATTCACTTGTCCTGTAAAGTATGTCTTCACGTTCAGTGATCAATACCTCGGCGTCCTCAGGGATTGAGACTATAGGAAAATGCACAGCCTGAGCCCAGACCTCCTCTTTGAGCTCGTGACATTGCACTTAGATGTCTCACGGGCACCTCCAACTCCACCTGCAAAGAGATGACTTCACGGATATCCTCCCATAGCCGTCCTGCCCAGGGCCACGGGTTGGGGGGCAAGGTCTCTCTGCCTCTCCCAGCTCAGGCCCATCACTCACAGATGTGACTGGACCCATCCTTCAGGGCCCAGATTTCCTCAGTCACCGAGCCCCACCACCCACACCTGACCTACCAGGTACTCACTGGAACTCACTCAGCACTGACTTTGTGCTGGGGTCCATGTTGCACACTGTGAACACGTTATCTCACTGGATCTCCACAGCAGTCCTGGGAAGTCGGTACGTCACTGCTTTAATTGATTAGATAAATTGTTTCACTTCCTTGAGTGCATCATCCAAAGTGAAACGTCTACTAAGCCACAAACATGGGACTGAAAACCACTTGAAAATTGAACACTGCTACACCTCGCAGCCACCCTACTCTGACTCATCACATCACCTCCTGCCGAGCCTTCTAAATGTTTCCCAGCATTCTACAATACAAAAGTGATCTATGAGAGCACCCTACTCCCCTATTTAAAATCTGTCAATGATGGTCCACTGCCCTTAAGAGAAAGCCCCACCGGGCCTGAGAACAGCCCAATGACCCGGCATCCTCATTCCCTGCACGGCTATACCACCTCACCCACAACGCAGCTCTACACTGGCCGAGTCCAAGACAAGGATGCTGACTCCGTACAACCTGGGGCTCATCTCACTCGAACAATGATCACCTTCTTCAGTGGTCACCCTCTTCATTGCTGACTCTCAAAAAAATGTTTTTTCAGGATGAATCAATATCTTTTTCCTCACAATTTCCAGTCATTGATAATGAGCTCCCCCCAAAAGAGAGAAGACTTAATTCTCAGTCTCCTTATCTGTAAAGTGAGAATAACAAGGAAATATGTGAGGTTTTAAGAGAAATAATATTCATGTGAGGCTGAGGGACAATTCCACCATACAGTAAGCGCTCAATATGTGCTTACTTAATATTAATAAGAATATATTCCATTCCAGCAAACTTAAATCAATGTTTTATGGCTTTGTCCAACAGACAACAGACAAACTGTTGGACGAAACCCTTTGAGATCAGCACAAGCGTACAGGGAGAGGTAAGCGCTGACTCCATTTACAGCTGCAGCCAACCAGCACTATGGGGAGGGGGCAGTTTGCTCAAACTCTTACATGTTGCTTG
The DNA here is from genome assembly GCF_036321535.1 of Camelus dromedarius. Lineage (NCBI taxonomy): Eukaryota > Metazoa > Chordata > Mammalia > Artiodactyla > Camelidae > Camelus > Camelus dromedarius. The sequence goes on along the minus strand of NC_087458.1, from coordinate 32,379,067 downwards.
AGCATTTAGTTGTCATTATTGAATAAACATGTGTAGTTTAGTCAAAGCTCCTGAAACATAAATCTTCAAAGATTGATGCAAATTGGGTTTCAAGTACAACACTCTCACTAGAAATTATTTGAAAATGATAATCTTAGCTCCTCTGCACATCAAAAGGGCATGTTCTTAATGTATCTGACTAAATACACCGAAAGAGTTGTTTAAAAGAAATTAAGATAAAGCCATCCTGAATAAGCTGTCAGTATCATCTACACAAAGCCCCACCCAAGGGTCTCATTTCTCACTTCCACATAGGTGTTCAGGTAGCCTAACTTGGGTCTTGGTTTCTTATAACACAGGGTTGGGAAGAGATGTGGATAGATTTATGTAGCAAATTTAAACCTAGGGTATTTGCTGTGTAGGAATCCTAGAAATAAACAAATTGATATATAGTCTGCCTGAAGAAGCCTAGCCTTTCCATTTACAACAGCATTAAAAATAAAATGAGAGATACATTTAACAAAAATTTACAAGATTTGTACATTGAACATTTTGAAGTATCACCGAAGAAAACTTTAAAAGATTTACATATATGGAAGGCATCCCATGTTCATGGAATGGTAGACAATATTGTTAAAAATGTTAAGACTCCCCAAAGTGATCTACAAATTCAGTGGAATCGCTATCAAAATTCCAGCTGAATTCTTTTCAAAAATTGAAAAACTGATACCAAAATTCATATGGAAGTGCAAGGGGCCCAGGACAGACAAAACAATCTTGAAAAAGAACAAAGTTGGAGGACTCACTTTAAAGTTTACTAAAAACTGTAGTACTCAAGTCAGTATAGTGCTGGCATAAGTTTGGATAAATAAATCAATGAGACACAATAAAACCCAGAGGGGAAAAAGTTACATTTACAGTCAGTTTTCCACAAGAGTGCCAACAACACTCCATTGAAAGAATAGTCTATTCAACAAATGGTGCAAGGACAGCTAGGTATCTGCAGGCAAAAGAATGAATATGGAATCTGGACCCCCCATATTGTATATAACAAATAAAAATTAATTCAAAATGGATCACAGACAGAAACATAATAACTAAACCTATAAACTTTCTAAAAGAAGACACAGTATAAATCTTTGTGGTCCTAGGATAGGTTTTGGTTTCCTAGATACAATACCAAGAGCAGAAGTGACAGAAGATAAAGGCAGATAAACTGGACTTCATCAAAGTTAAAACCTTTTTCTTACAAAGGACATCATCAAGAAAGTGAAATTACAGGGGAAGGTTGTTTCTAAGGGATAGAGTGCGTGCTTATCAAGAAAAATAAAATAAATCAATACATCTAATTACCTCCTCTATAAAGAAATTGTTTCAATGTTTAAGAAAACTAAAGTGAAATGACAATCTGCAGAATAGGAGAAAAATTTTGCAAAGCATATATCTAATAAGAGACTAGTATCCAGGATATATAACAAATGCTTACAACTGAACAAGACAAAGAAAATCGACCCAATTTTTAAATTTGCCAAGGAATTAAATAGATACACAAATGTCCAATAAGCATATGAAAAGATGCTCAGCATCACTAGCCAAATCAGTATCAAAATGCGATCTCATTTTGCACCCAATAGGATGGTTATAATCAAACATGGACAATAACAAGTGTCCTTCAGGAGGAAGAGATACCTTATATGTGGCCATTGGAAAGGGACAATGGTGCAGCTTCTTTGCAGAAGTCTGGTGTTTCCTCAAAAGATTAGAGTTATATGGCTCAGCAAATCCCCTCCTACATATTGAGCCATCCCTCAGTATCCTCGGGGGGTTGATTTCTGGAACCCCCACCCTGGATACCATAATCCAAGGATGTTCGAGTCTCTTTACAATCAGCCATCTGGATCCATGAAGTGGAAACTACACATAAGGTGGGCCAGCTCTACAGCCAAAAGAATGAAAACATATTCTCACAAAAATCTTGTACATCAATATTCATAGTAGCCAAAAGTTACAAACAATATCCATCCATCAATGAATGTATAAACAAAATTACCAAGCATAGTCCCACAAAGTTTTGGTCTTTGAATCTTTGACAAAGGAGGTGAGAACATACAATAGAATAAAGATAGCCTCTTCAGCAAATGGTGTAGGGAAAACTGGACAGCTGCATGTAAATCAATGAAGTTAGACTACTCCCTCACAGCATACACAAAAATAAATTCAAAATGGCTTAAAGACTTAAATATGTAGACAAGAAGCTATAAACCTCTTAGACGAAAAGATAGGCAAATCATCTGACATACATCTCAGCAATGTTCTCCTAGAGCAGTCTACTCAAGCAATAGAAATACAAGCAAATATATATAAGTGGGATCTAATTAAACTTACAAGCTTTTGAACAGCAAAGGAAACAGTAAGCAAAACAAAAAAACAACCTATGGAATGGAAGAAAATATTTGCAATGAATTAAACTGACAAGGGCCTAATTCACAGAATATGTAAACACCTTTTACACTTGATAATAAAGAAAAACAAACAATTCAATCCAGAAATGGGCAGAAGACCTAAACAAACATTTCTCCAATTAAAACATACAAATGGCCAATAGGCACATGAAAAAATGCTCAATATCATTATCAGAGAAATGCAAATCAAAACTGCAATCAAGTATCACCTCTCACCAGTCAGAATAGCCATCATTCAGAAGTTCACAAACAATAAATGCTGGAGAGGCTGTGGAGAATAGAGAACGTTCCTACAGTGTGGTGAGAATGCAGTTTGGTGGAGCCATTGTGGAAAACACTATAGATATTCCTCAAAAGACAAAAAATTGACCTCTCATATGACCCAGAAATACCACTCCTGGGCTTATATCCAGAAGTAACCCTAATTCAAAAAGACACCTACACCCCAATGTTCAGAGCAGCACTATTTACAATAGCAAGACATGGAAATAACCTAAATGTCCACTGACAGATGACTGGATAAAGAGGTTGTAGTATATTTGTACATTAGACTACTATTCATCCATAAAAAAATAACAAATTAATGCCATTTGCAGCAGCATGAATGGACTTGGAGAATGACATTCTAAGTGAAGTAAGCCAGAAAGAGAGAAAAATACCATATGAGATCGCTCACATGTGGAATCTAAAAAATAAATAAAACAACCAACAAACAAAAAGATAAACTTATCTACAGAACAGAAACAGACACAGAGACATAGAAACCAAACTATGGTTACCAGAGGGGAGAGGGTATGGGAAGGAATAAATTGGGAGTTCAAGATTTGCAGATACCGACTATGTATAGAATAAACAGCAAATTTATACTGTATAGCACAGGAAAATATATTTAGTATCTTATAGTAAATTATGTTTAAAAAGAATGTGAAAATGAATACAGGTATGTTCCTATATAACTGAAGTGTTGTGTTGTACACAAGAAACTGATGCAGCATTATAAACTGACTAGACTTCAATTGAAATATGTTTAAATAGACCAAAAACGAACAAAAAGAAAAAGGATATTATCAAACCAAAGAATAAAGTACTGATTCAGGCTACAACATGGATGAACCTTCAAACTTTATGCTAAAAAAAGCCAGACACAAAAGGGCTAATTGTGCCCTTTTAGGTGAACTGTATCTAAGCGTTTATTGTACTATTCCTGTAAATTTTCCGGAGGTTTGAATTCTATCAAAATCAAAATAAAATGTATTATTCATTAAAAACATAAAACGATTCCTCACAGGAGGGCTTTAATTATTAAATGCAGAAATGCATGTAAAGCTCCTGGAACAACAATTTGCATGTCCACAGACAGTCACTGCTGTCACTGCCACTCAGGGGGTGGTGCCAGCGCTGATGAGACCTGACTCCACTAGCTGCCCTGCAGGCAGGAGTGAGGGCCTGGGCTCTGACAGGCAGGGTGAGCGTGAACCTGGGTCAGACACAGCCACGCCCCAGACTCTGCTATAACCAGCTTTCTTATACAAACTGCTCCATGTAACATAAACACACTACAGGGATGTATCTTACAACACAGGGAATATAGCCAATGTTTTACAAAAACTATAAAAGGAGCATAACATTAAAAATTGTGCATCTATTTAACACCCTGAAACATATCATATTGTAAATCAGCTATACCTTTATTAAAAATTAAAAAAGTGAATTTAAAATGTTATCCCTTTAATATTCCATTCGGTTTTTAAGTAACTACTAAACAGCTTAGAATGTATAAAAGCATTTAAGTGTGATAAATTTGTTTACATATATATTTACTTTCAACTTCCTGCTAAAAGAGAATTTAAACAATTTTTTAAACACAGCTTAACAACCATAACAACAAAAAGACAAAAGTGAGAGTGAAGAGAATTTGGAGATTCAATACTTAAATGAAACCAGGGGGAGGTAAAGTCATAAAAATGGATGCCATGAAGTCAGGGTAAGTGTTAAAGGCCGACTAGAAATTCAGCTGTAAGATTCTTGGCAGCTAAAGCAAAACGAAAAAGATGATGAGGTGGTGGTAGAGCTCAGTGGTAGAGCGAGTGCTTAGCATGCACGGGGTTCTGGGGTCAAGCCCCAGGGCCTCCACTAACAAATAAATTCACCTAATTGCCTAACCCCCAAAAAGAGCCCCAAAGAAAAGGAAAAGAGAAATTTCTTTATGAAAGATATCTGATATTAAATTTCGATTAAATACTTAAAAAAAATAGAAAAAGATGAGTGACACTAGCGATAATGCCAGTGAGATAAATCTGCGGTGGCTGCTGGCAAGTCCCCATGTCCCACGTGGGAAAATCTGAAACATCCTTCTCACCACTCAGAGTCATCCTCAGCCCACACCACCCCTCCCCCTGTTAAATGCAGGAGCACAGACAGGGCCTGGCCTTTGCTCTCTCTGTGTCATCACAGTGAGACAGGATGGAAGGGGCCAGAGCACAGCCATTCAAGGAAGGCCACAGTAATTAACATCAAAATGGTGAAGCATTCAACCCCCAATAGGCCTTGAGGCTCAGGATGAAGAGATTTAACTTCTAGCAGAACTTGAGCATCATTATACACCCACTATAATAGTAACATGGTGAATAACACAACCCCAGGCATCATGGCAGTCTCAAGGCTAGCCAAAAAAGGTCAAATGGTGGGAAATGGCCAACTCCCTGGGAATTCCAACCCCTTGCCCTTAGGCAGGTCCTTCTACTTATTAGCATATGAAACCACCAAACCCATGAAAACCAGCAACACAGCGCCACCTCGCGGTCACAACTCCCTCACCCTCTTTGGAGAAGGCCCACACTCTGTCTGTAGAGTGTGTACCTACTTTTTTTTTTAGTTAGCATTAAAGATTTTTATTTCAAAATACAGACGTTTTCTAAGCATTACAGCCAACAGATGACACTTAAAATTCAGCAACGCTTTGTTTACGCTTTAGCCATAGTTCTAACAGATTTCATGCTCAAAAAAAAAAAGAGAAAGAAGAAATTGAAAAAAATAAAAAACCCTGCCATATTTGAAAGAATTAAGATCAACTATAGTCAAATTTCAAGTAAAAATGCATTTCACACAAAATAGAGAAAATGCTCAGAAAGGGTTTTATATCTGGAACCATTCCTTGAAAACTTCCTCACATTCTTTTTTTTTTTTTTTTAAATTTTTTATTGATTTATAATCATTTCACAATGTTGTGTCAAATTCCAGTATTCAGCACAATTTTTCAGTCATACATGCACATATTAACACTCATTGTCACACTTTTTTCTCTGTTAGTTACCATAACGCTTTGTGTAAATTTCCCTGTGCTGTACAGTATAATCTTGTTTATCTATTCTACAATTTTGATATCCCAGTACCTACTTTTAATCTGAGCATCAAACCCCAAAACCTCGTGGTGTTTCTCTTGCCTTTCAATGTATCTATCTGAATAAATCTACCTTTACTCAACAGTGGCTTGGTTTTCAATTCTTTCCTGCATGAAACCAAGGACCCACATCGGACGGGGCACATTCCAGGGGAACAACCAAAGCCTGGGGCACAGCCCTTCTCATGCCCCATGTTTTTTTTGTATCAACAGGACTGGATTTTGAAGGGAGCTCTGAGGCCCCAGCTAAGGGACAGAAGCAGCCCCCAGGGCTCGAATTGGCGGGCAGCCCCTCCCCCAGCAGGGGCCTGGGGCCTGCTCACTTCTCTGTGGTTCTGTGTTGTGCTGACTCCCCAGCCAGAGAGAGTTCTCCCTAGGCCTATCCCCACAAAACCCTTCTCTCCAAAATACAAGCACATCATGTCACAGTCCTCTTGTTCAACCAGGAAATGTTCAGCCCACATTTTCCTTCCCCAGTAAAAACCTAACTGTCCTCCCTCCGATCCCACCACTTCTTTCTTTGTGAGAACTCTGCACACCCCACACACCATCGTGAACGCAGGTGCCTTGCTGGTTGGGACCGAGATGTTTCAGTCTCACACAGCCTGCGTCCTTTCACTTTACCCTTGCTACCTTAAAAAAGTCTTTCCTGAGTCTCCCACCCATCTGATTCTGAACTTCACAAAGTGCTGAGGTTACAGTCACTATGTGCATACATCCCTGCTTTTGGCTAGGTTTCCTTCTCAAGATCTTCATTAAGGAGCTGCATCAAGACGTTTTAAAGAGGCTATTCTTACATCTGAGCAGATGAGCCTGCATAAAATATAAATGGCTTTGAAGAGAGAGTTAACCAGGGACAGAGAGGTCGCAGGTCCTAGTCAACAGTGTCATGAGGCAAAATGTTCTTCAAAGGCTCAGAGTGGCTTCTGAACACGGAGTCAGAAGGGAGGAGGTGCCAGGCAGTGAGTGGGGTGTGTGACACAGGGTACGCTTCCCCAGCTGGGGAAGAATTGGGTTTTTTTCTATTTTTCCAAAAAATTTCTTACTATCTGTTTCTCCTATTGTCACATACCATTTCCTATGAATTAAGAAAATCAATGTCAGTCATTTGGGCCACTTGGGAGAAGCTACATGATGCCATTCACAGGGCTGGGGCATGACAGCCACACCAGTCTAAGTTGAAAGACAAGCGGGGTTATTTCCATGGTGATCACGGGCATGCAGCAAATTTCCCAGCTTCAAGTACCTAATCTCAAAGGTGGGGCCAATAAAACTACCTAGCAAAATGCATGATGATTATGGCCAACACCTGTTTACTAGGTAAGTGACCGTGACAGCTGCCACTTAATGGGGAATGAGAATGATCAACGAGGCCGAGTCTACCTGGTCACAAGCGCCCTGCCTTCCTGCCTTGGTGCAGCAGCAGAGCTTGTTTAGCTGAGATGAACGCCCCCAGAGCAGCCCCGACGAGAAAGATCCCAGCGCTGCACTGCGAGGCCTGTTCCTTTCCTTCTCAGAGCTGATCACAGTTTGCAGTCATCTGTTTTTATGTTTATCACTTTTGTAACTGCCTCTCCTCCGGAGTTTTTGCTCAAGCAGTGCAGGGCCAGGTGTGTCTTGCTACCTGCTGGATATTCTGTGCTGTGTGACAGTCGACCCCACATCTGGCTCTGGTGTTTAACGAAGAGGGTAGAAGGCCCAGGGGCCCATGCCAAATCGAGGCACCTGCACCCAAAATTATGGTCTGACTTTGGGCAAATTACACAGTCTTCTTTACCCTGAGATTCCTCATCTGTTCATGAAAATAACTGCCAATGGTACACAGAGTTACAAGGATTAATAGAAATCACCAAATTCACAACGTATTCAAGGGGCCACCAGTGCGCCCTCAACAGACACATGCTGCCTTTACGGCTCTGACACACGCGAAGCGGGGCGGCCGCACACAGTGAACACTGCTAAGTGCCAGTGTGTTAAGTGCTTCATGTGTGCTCTAATACTCTTTAAAACTTACAACAATCCCAGGAACAAAAGAGTATTATCATGCGCATTTCACAGAATCACCAACAGGTTAAGAGAAGTTACATTCTATTCCAAGGCCCTATGGTGAGGAAATGGCGATTTAAACCTGAATCTGGGCCCAGACTTGGGCTCCATCTCTCTCCCATTCACCTGACCACTTGCCTATGAAATCCACCTGTCCAATACACAATTTCCAGCTGGCCAGCTCTTAAATGCATTGTGTTCCAACTTTTGTCAATGTTGGTTAATTACCATAAATTGTTCTCAGAAACCACTACAGAAAAGAAAGGTGGAATCACGTCCCTGCCCACAAAGGAGAGGAAATCTGCCTTGCCTTCTCCTGTAATGTGCAGAAAGCCTTCCCTACACCACCAAATCTTTTTGTATCCTTCCTCCATGTTTATGTTTGCACACGGCTTATTAAAGTAGAAGGTACCTGCAGTAATTCCATCTCGGTTGCTTTCCAAGTTTGCAGATTATCCATAGTCAGTCTGTGAAAGAAATTATTACAATGTGAATGAAAATACTGCAACCATGTCAGTAAACAAGAATGCTGAAACCAAGTCATCAGCGGCTGCCAACACACCCCAGCAAGGACAGGCCTGCAGCCCAGCCTCTGCAGCCACTCACAACGGTGCCCTCTGAGCAGACTCAGAATAAGAAAGGACAGGATATTGGCCCTAGATAGCTAGGTGTTTTTCTAAAGAAGGAATTCAGTGAGTCAAAATGTTTGCTTCCTCCCATACATAGAAAAGCACTAAATTCTTGAACTTGACATACCTGGCTTTCTTTAGATAACAAGCAATCTTTTATTGTTCCAACTTCCCGGTCTTTGTTGTAAAGCTCCTATATATCCTAGTTCCTCCCCAACCTCTTCTGAGCAGTCCCTCAGAGAGATCTGAGAGACTGTCATCCCAGGTCAAGTCCTCCTGCCAAATAAATCATAACTCTTAACTTTTAGGCTGCACATGTATTTCAGTCAACAGTTTTGGAAACCATGAAAGGACCCAGAGCAGACTTCTCTCCAGCTGAACTCTCCAAGGAACCGGAGCCTTGGTACCAGCAGTGGCCCTTTGTGCCCGTCTGCCTCCTTGGGGAGTCCAGATGAATTTGGGTGAGTCTCTCCTGGTTCTAGGATCTCCCATATTGGTTGATGATCCTGAGTTTTATTTGGCAGTGTATCCAGGTACCTGGCCCTCCAGTTGAAAGATACCTGGGGAGAATTACCCACCCAGTGGAGACATGATGGGTGGGGCCTGGTTGAAAGATAACAGGAAACACCCACCTTGAGGAGACGTCCAAAGTGGGGCTGGTGGAAACATACCAGGAAAATACTCACCTAGTGGAGACGTCCCGAGTTGGTCCAAGTTGAAAGACACTGGGTTCAGGACTGAGTGGTTAGGTAAGAGGCTGGTCTAATGTTTTCCTCAATTTGGTTACCTCTACTGAATTTTTCAGGATAAAAGTAAAACTCTTATGAGGAACCTTTCAACTCCAAAAATGGGACCCTTCTCCTGGCTGGTAACAGCTTTCTCCAGTGACAGAGAAACTTGCAGGATTGGTAGAGGCAAATACTTCATGCCATATAGTTGTCCCTGTGGGAAAACTTACTAGCAATTTTATTTTGAGAACCCGACCTTAGAATGGGGAATAGAACTTTCAAAAAAAGAAAAAAAAAAGAAAAGAAAAGAAAAAGAAATGACAGATTGCCAGCCTCCATCTAATACCACAGCCAGGTTTATATACGTACAAATCTTACAACATTAATTGCAAAAAAAAAAAAAACAAAACCTCACTCTGAAAGTAACTAACCAGGACTGTTAAAAACATTTTTAGGAATTCTGAACTTATAAAACAAAATCCCCTTTAGGGGTATCTTGGATGTTTTTTCCTATATCCTTGAAATGAAAACGTTTTATCTTTCTCTGGGTATTTTATTTTTGTGTACGTATATATATATGTGTTTCCTTTTTTTTAAAGGAAACCTTGGAATCTGCCATACAAAAGGAAGAAATATTGTGTACATATGGTGGCCACGCAAATAAATTGGGATTCTCAACAATCCTTTGATTGTACCAATTTTCAGATATTTTGCCATCTTAACCTTTGTTTCATCAGCATGTACCACAAAGGCCTTTAGCTTTTGGAGAGTAAACTTTTGAATTTTATTTAGGCAACACACCCACTCTCATGTGGAAAATCCTCTTCATCTTATTGGTTTAAAAATATATATATATTTTATTTTATATAAATAAATATATATAAATTGATGGCCATATGTTGGATCCTTTAATTTGGAAAAACTTTTAAATTGGTGAAAGTTGAAAGAGCTCTCTTTATAAACATCTGTTTTATTGGTACCTAATAAAATCAAGTTTAAAGGTCGAAAAATATATCTAATGTTTAACTTAATAACTCAGTTAAAAAAAAAAACTGGTTTCAAAAGCTACATTTGTGTTTTTACTTTCCAATCAATGGTTTTAGACATGCTAATAAAAACTTAGAATAATTAATGTTAATTAGTTTGAATAACTGGAAAAAGAATTGTAAAGATTTAGGAAAAAAAAAGATAAGGGGCTTATCCCAAATGGATAAATATTTTTATATGGTTATTTTGAATGAGATAAATAAAATAGACATTTTTGCATTTACATACAAGGTTTTGATACTACACTACGTAAAGTTAAAAAAAAAAAGCCAAAGATATCACCTACTACCCCCAACATTAAAGTTCAAATAAGTCCGTTTTATTTACCACAGTTTAAAATATATGTATAGGGCTAAAAACTATATATATATATATATATAAATATATATAGACTGAAATACTTGATCAATGATTGGGACAACAGACCAATTAATGAAATTAAAATTGAGAAGGGCCTAAGCTCTTTGGCTCAAACTTTGGGATCCCAGAGATTTTTCTATAAAATTAGATACAATGCACGGGAAAAAAAAAGGCTTTTGGCACTCCTTCTAGAAATAAGAATTATTGATTAAACATAATAAATATAAAAATTAAAGGTATAAGATTTAATAAAATTGAGATAAAAGTTTGTAAAATTGGTAAATTAATTGGGCTTTGTATAAACATCTTGCTTAATTATCTTTTGGGATAGATATATTTCAACGGAAAAGCGCTTCCTCTTCTTGGTATTACAAGGCTGGGCACGTATCTATCCCTCAGAAAATATTAATTGAACACAGTAAAGGAAACCAATAGAGTTACATGAGCTGTCCAATATAACGTAAATCTAAAAACTAATATTCAGTAGCTAATAAAAAGTTTAATAAGAGGTTTACCCTCGGTTTAACTTATAACTCAAGGAAAAGAGACCTTACTAAATGCCTTATGCAAGCTTTCAAAGGCAAGATAAAGTAAACCTTAAAATTTTAAACATGGAATTCTTTGTTTACAGCTCTTCTCACTGATACAAAGAAGCAAATTAAGGAGATACAATTGGGCCTGCGTGACAGAGAAATTCTCTGGGGAACTGGAAGCGTGTGTCTTTGTCTTGCAGATCAGAAATGTAAATACAGCAAACAGTGATCTAGGACTGAGCCTAATTAGCTCAACGAGATAAAACTCAGGGCCAAAGAAATTTGTGGCATTTTACAACTCAGAACCCTGATGGGTCCTTAAGTCTTTGTCAAGAAATCTTAAATGTCTGTTTCATAAATGGTAAGACAGTGATTTGAGCAAGCAAATTCAGTTTACTACAACTATTATTATACTTATCTCATAAGTAAGTTTTAAAGTGAAGCTATGAAATCTCTAACTTTTGTCTGTTTATAAGCCTGCGTACACATTGTAGATGTGAGATAATTCTACAGATAAAAAAAAAATCAATGTCAAAGAGCTCTGCTTAATTGGCATAAAAAATAAGAGCTTACAAATTAAGTAGTTTTAAAATAAAAACTGACCAAATTGACCTTCAGCTTCATGTGAACTGGAAAATATTCAATATTAAGATAATATTTGATATTGTTTAGTTTAAGTATGTTCTAATTAATATAGACATCTTTAAAGTCACCAATATTAAGTATAGTACTTTTACTGAAACTAGGTTTAATGAAAGTCATATAAGATCCTGTTATATCTGGTGCAGATTTGTTAAAAAATATAATAGTAATGTGGTGTGGTAAAATTTAAATAAATTAAATGCAAATGAGATGAGAGCTTTGGGTAAATTTTTAAAATATATTTTTAAAATGTATGTTTAAGATAATCTCTAAATGTTTGATATCTTTAAATTCTAGAGTTGTGCTACATTAAGTTAAATGATAGGATTTTATTAAATAGCTATGACATTTTCAGATAAAATAAGATTGAAATATGAATTATTTAACATTTAACTTCCTCTTACAGAGAAAATAAAGGTGTTTAGAAGTATTAATAAATGGTTGGTGCCACCCTGAAATAGTCTTTATTATTAAGGGAATGATCTCAGTATCCTAGGAAAGTAAGATAAATGTGTAAAGGAAGATATAAGAATGGAATTATATTTTGTTAATGAAAAATAGTGACTTTGTCCTGAAGCTGGTTACTTCTGAATGGAATAGAAAATAAGGAACAAACTAATATGAGTATAGAAAGCTGTGGAAGGCTTGTGGAAGAGGAACCCTGAAGAAAGGGATTTGTACGTGGTCGGAATTGGCTAAATTTAGAATCAACTTGGGCAAAGTAAATGAATCTTAGACATAAACTGGTACAAGAGTAGATTTGGTTTACTCTCTGTTAAGAGGACAAAATTGTCTTGAAATGTTAATCCACCTTCAGTAACAAATTGTAAAGCTTCTTATACCACTTACCTGATCTGTTCTGCCTTTACCTTTGACGTATTTTCTTAATGAATAAGTACTAATTTACAGTGATCTATATGTTTACGTGACCAAGTGTTTTGAAATCTTTTAACAAGCTCCCCAAATATCAATTTCTAATTAAAGTTCTTTTAATCTCCAGTTAAGTTTGGGATGCTACAGAGTGCCCCTGAAACATCCCAAAGAGAGATTTTAAACAAGTAAATTTATTTGGCATGTTAAATACATGGTATTGTCAAATGAATAATAAATCTTCTAAGGTTATATTGTATGAGAAAACATTATTAATATAGATACTCTAGAAATTATATGGACTCACTAAAATCTGGCATATCTAAAATGTTACCAGTCATATTTCTGGTTATAGTGACCAGGTTTCTTCATCGATTATAGTGTAACGGTGTCTAAACATGCTTTTAAATTTTTGTCATTTATAGACAGTTAATTGCTTCCTTCTGATGATTTTGCAAAATGCTTTCTCTTCAAGGAGATTTACTAGTTTCTAATAAATTTCAAACTATAACACTGAAATAAACTCGGTAAGAAATTTTAAATTTCTAATGAAAACTGATTAAAAAATTAGTTACATGGGACTGAGTAAACTGGTGAATATGGTTATAATTTTTGATTTTGTCTGAAATACTACTGGCTTGTAACCTGTTTCCCTGACATAAAGAAACTCTTCTCCTTAACTAGTTATGATTCACAGAAATTTGATAAATTATACCTATGTAAGCAGACTTGGAACAGTCATCTTTTCTCTCTATCTGATCCCTCAACAGACTAAAATCTCTTAGGTCCCCAGTGGCTCTATCAGACAAATGAGGAAGATCATCTCCTAACAGATATAGGAATCTCAAGGTATTTTAAGGATTTTAAAGAGAAAAGAATTTACCTAAATGTGTAAGGCAGAAAAACATGACAAGACCTTGATGTGGCTTTCCTGGCCTTAGAAAACCTTATTAACATTCTACCCTGAGACTCTTTATTAAAAGTCCCAACACAGCCAATTTAAAAAAGCCTATATGATCAAATAATCAGACTTAACTTGTAAACAAATTACTCTTGATTTGACTATATTTGAGAAAAATGAGGGTAACTTTAGAGAGAAAAAAGATTATATTTTAGTGGATATTAAATTCTAGTTTTGTTAATTGAGGTCTATATTTACTAAGACATTTCCCAGATCATTCCTTGCTGTTATGTCACATTGCTGTAAAGGTTAATTGAATTATGAAAAGAATACTCTAGGTTTGTTTCTGAAGTTCAGTAATCTATCCTTGGGTAAAGTTCCAATGCCCCATGACCTGCAGCCAGGGGATTATACATACTGGAACAGGCATGACTTAAAGAACTGTCTCCAACCTGAATGGAAGGATCCTTTATCAGGTACTCTTAACTAGACCGTACATACCAAAGCTGAAGGAAATGGACTTTTGGATTCATTTCCTATCAGAAACATCCCCTGCAGTGCACTGGCCTATAGAGCACTGCTCACCTTAAAACAATGCCCAAATGAAGAAAAATCTACCCAGGCCAAGATGAGAAGACGACGACATCTGAGGTAAGACAGCTGACCCAAAACACCGAACCAGGCCTGTATGCCAATTACTTTGATAATTTCTCCTACCTTTGATTATGAACTACTCCAACTGTTAAGTTTATGGTAAATTACCTATGTCTAGTACTTTTGTGTTACTTTGGTGGGTTTCCCTACTCCAAAGCTCTAACTAGATAGCCCTCAGAAACGTTATTCTAAAAAGGAAATTATAGTTCTGTTTAGGCCACTGTTGATCTTACAAGGTGTGAGACCTCACCAGGCTAATTAATACCTGCTCTGACCCTGACCATAAATATGAAATTTCTCATAAGATGACTCAAACTCAATCAGGAACACAAGCAAAATTTTAACCCAAAAATATAACTTCTCGACTATTAAATTCTTATTCGTGACTTTATTAACGTTACTAGCTTTATTACTTATATCCTGTCTATATAATAAAATTGTTGTCTGTTACATTTCCCAATGTGTAACTAGGCCTACAAGATTGATGATGGCTAAACATCTTGAAGAAATAAAATTTATAACCCTGTATAAAATAATTGTAATAGTGTGATTCTAGGTATGGGAATGAGCAATGAAGGGCAACGCAGCGCTCGACTGTAATAGACTAGTAAGACAGGCGATCCAGAGAAATTTTAGTATCAACAGGTCCTGATAAAAAATCTAACACCTTGAATGGCAGCTCAGAATATTCTTCAACTTAACTAGGAATGAGCCATCCTAGCACCGTGGGACAAAATTGGTCATGAAATTTCTCTCAAAATATTGGTCGAATTTAGGACCAAGGGGGAGCACTGTGAATGAAAATACTACAATGTGAATGAAAATACTACATCCATGTCAGTAAACAAAGAATGCTGAAACCAAGTCATCAGCAGCTGCTGCCACCCCCCAGCATGTACAAGCCTGCAGCCTAGCCTCTCAGCCACTCACAGTGGTGTCCTCTGAGCGGACACACAGTAAGAAACAACAGGATACTGGCCCTAGATAGCCAGGTGCTCGTCAAAGAATTGAATTCAATAACCAAAATGTTTGCATCCTCCCATACATAGAAAAGCACTAAATTCTTGAACTTGAGATACCTGGCTTTCTTAGATAACAATCTTTTATTGTTCCAACTACCTGGTCTTTGTTGTAAAGCTCCTATATATCCCAGCTCCTTCCCTACCTCTTGGGAGCAGTCCCTCAGAGTGATCTGAAAGGCTGTCATCCCGGCTCGAGTCCTCCCGCCAAATAATACATAACTCTTAACTTTAAGGCTGAATGTTTCTTTCAATCAAGTCCCAGAATAGACACAACTGATCAATTCTGTAATGGAACACACTGGATCAGGAACCAAAAGCGTGTTCTAGTCCCGAAAACCACGGGTTCCTCTTTCTTCCTGTCATTATACAATCCCACCAGAACTCATTACTTTGCTGTCTGCTCAGACCAAACTTAGAGAAGAGTCAACTCAACAGAGTGTCTTGCTATGGAGAACCCCCTGCAGAAGCAAGGCGGTCAGCCTGCCCTCCCGCACGCTCTGCTGACCCCTACTGTCATCCGTGGAGACCAGGCCAACTTAGCTGTTCCCGAGACCTGCAAAGTCCCACACATTAAATAAAAGCATTTTATTTTATACCATATGTTATGTATATACCCATCTCTGAAAACAGCTTTGCCAGAAGCTCAAATCTTCAACATGGATCTGCAAAGTTAAATCCAGTCCCCAAGGGAAAACAAGTTTTCTGAGGATACTAAGGCCTCCAAAGTTCTCTCCACTAACTTCAACCAAACTGCCTGAAGGTCTGCAAATGCAGGCGGCTACATGTCTGCTTTTAAAGCAACCTCTTCCTGCCCTCAGGCTCTACAATGTCCCTCTGCGCCCTCCCATCTCAGGGTAAGAGCAGCCGCTGCAGAAACTTGCAGGGTAGCACTGACAGGACAGGACACAGAGGATCAGAGCTAAACTAAGCCTTCTGATGACACGAGCCTGTCACTCTGTCACTTTACACATCAAGATATATGTAGAGAGAGGTGGAGTGATATTGCTCAAAATCACACAGATAATAAGTGGCAAAGTCTATAACTCTGCTCCTCCCTCCGGCGTGATGCCCCAGCTGGGATGGCCACAGGGTTCTCTCGTGCCTGCCTGACCTGTCCTTTCTTGTCACTCATAACCCACCACAGGGTCGGACACTTGCCTGACTTTTCAGCATCTTTTCCCTCCAGTCTCTCAGGAACAAGGCTGCTCAGGCCACTGTATGACTTCCGGGTTCCCAAACCCTCCGTGCTCAGGCTGGTCTTGCCTGTGTTTCCGGCCCCGTGCTCAGAGGCACTTTCTCCCCTGCAGGAGGATGTTTCCACTCTCCACAGGGACACCCCCTCAGAGGAGCCCTCTTCTCGCCCTCAGAATGGCAGGTGTCCCAGGCTACATCATGAGCTGCCCCATTAGGACTGCGGGTGCCCAGGTCTGCTAATCAGACCAGCAGCCTCAGAGCCAGGGATTATGCCCGGGTCACCCTGCAAACCTACTGCCCTCCTCACAGCCCCCAGTCAGCAGGTCACCTGGAAGTCACAGCAAGTGCCCCACCCAATCCTGAAGTCTCTTCATTTGACAGCACCGCTGATGACTGGTCTCCAACCTTTGGTCAGTTTCGCACAAAACAGCAGCTTCCACTGTGAAGAGGGGTTTTTCGCTCCTCTGCCCCATCCTTACTGGAAATGTCAAGGGAAACCAAAAGGCCTCTTCTCAACACTTTTCTGATGACATCCTCCCACCCACAATACTTACATGCTCAAGAGAATTGGGTCCACGTGATTTTGTTTCCCTTACGCTAAGTGGCTCAAAACACTGCGGGATTCTTTCACTTTTGAGGGTATTTGTACAAAGTTTATAAGCTTTAATCTGTTTTTTTGTCTCTCTTCAGTATCTCTAGCATTTGCCACTTCTTAATCCCTTCAGCAGCCTCCCTCCCAAAATCTAGTCTAGGAAATCAGCTGTGATGAGGGGTCCGGGGGCAGTCACAGAAGATGCAACTAAGGCACAGAGAGACTACAAAATTTGCCCAAGGTGATCAGCCTCAACCCACAACATTGTGTGCCCCGTCCCTTTTTTTAAATCTTATGCTAAACAAGCTTTTGTAGATTATGCTTATAAAGAGATGAGGTATCAAAATACATACAAGGACACACATCAACTCTAAGATGTTGATTAACTCCACTATATTGTTTCTATTTGTTTAATTTCTATTAAAAATTTAAGAACCTCTGCACTCAATATAACAAAATGTTATTGGGTTTTAAATCCACAATTTAGAGGTTTTGTGTGTCATTACTCATTCTTATTTGTATGTTCACAAGACAAAATGATTTGAAAGTCTCTCTCCCCTCCCTCTACTCACTACTGGCTCTCACCTGAGTTCCCAGACCACACATCGAGCAGCCTTTCACTTTACCCACAACTGAACTCATCACTTTTCCCCCCGAACTTCCTCTGCAAGTTTCCCTCCTAAAAGCACAGCAGGACCAACATTTACCTGATTAATCCACCCAGAAAGCTGGGCCTTACTCCATCCTACTTTCACAGACAGCATTCATCCTTTCTTTTTACCATCTAAACATGTCTTCAATCTGTTCGCTTTTACCCACTGACCATCTCACCGCTCAAGTGGAAGCCACCAACACTGCACACCTGGACTCACGAGTCTCCCAAGTGGCCCCACAACCGCTCTCCCCTACTTGAGTCAAATGGGATTCTGTCAGTCCCGCGCTTATAGGACTCGTTTCAATCCCACTGTTCTTAGAAGAAACTCCCAGTTCTTCACCTGGTGAAGGTCTTTGCGATGAAACTGTCAGCTCAGGGAGGGCAGGACACACCCTCTCTCCTCGGACCCACCCTCTGGCAGAGCATCAGCATTGAAGGACCTGCTGAGCTACACCAGCATGTATTCTAAACCTGGTCTTGTGTTCTTAGCAAACTGCTTCACTTATCCATACAAATCCAAGGTAGATTAGAAAGATTTTAGATGTTGAGCTAGACTATTGATTTGGGGATTTTGCACTAGCAACCTGCAAGTACATGTTCTAATGATTCTGTCTTCTAACAACCACACTCAGATTTAAGTAGTACTTGTGGAATGTCTTCAGAGTAAAAGGGACTGTACTTTTACAGACTTTATGTTTTATAACATGAACAAACCGGACAGGGTCACAAATGGAACTGCCTCACAAGTGACATAAGACAGGTGAGAGGCATATAGCAACAGGTCACATAGATGGTAAGAGAAAAGTTGATTCTCCAACCCCCCCAAATTTCCTCAAAAAACCAAAAACTCTGAATTTTGAAAGTAAAATACTATCATATAAAGAAATAAGATAAATAGTCCTCTTCATCAGGGTTTCAAGATCTGACTCCAGAATTTTTAGCAGGCTATACTGAATCCTAGCACAGAAAAATCAGATGGAATAGTGGTAAGTTTCAGAAAAACTGCAGTAATTCCTCCAATTGTAAGTGGACATGCACTCACCTAACGAAGGTGAATGTAAACCGCATTCTGGAGAAATTCGGAAGCTCCCAGGCTCCGCTTCTGGATGGCAAAGACACGGACAGCTTTGAAGCATGCTTCTAACTGAGTCACTGGCATTCTTACACTGCAGGGGGAAACGGATGCTCTCAGTTATGAGCAGAGATGTTCCTGTCGTGTCTCACAGCCCGTGCCTGGGGACTCAGTGCCCTGCAGCAGCCCGGCCCAAGGTGAGGACATGCAGCATGGCCCACCCAAGCAGGAGGTGCACTGTGCTTGAGAAAGCCCATCCCCGATGGGGTCAAGAGGGGCTGGTGGGGTTGTGTGAACCTATAAATGCTCACAGACATACACCTGCCTACATTCAAGTGATACAATTAAGAGTAGCAGGCTGTTTAACAAAATTTCAATTGTCAGTGGAAATTTTACCATTCCTTTCCACTTGTCCCTTGCACTCTGAAACAGGCTTAGGCTCTCTCATACCTGCAGCTCTGATGCAATAGTTGTAAAGTCATTTTACTTTGCTGCAGGTGTCCTCGCTCCCCGTTTCGCTGTGAATGTCCTCCCTAACACACTCAGATGTCTTCCTGGATCTCTCCCTGAGTTCCTTGCTCCTGTTCCTCAGATCCTAAGATAAAGGACAACTGAAGACCCATGACCAGAAAAGTCACTGTGGACTTGAACAAAGTCCTCTGTGACCCCCTAGTTGAGTACTGCCCACCCCTTAATTTTGTTCTCAAGGTTCTGCCTAGGGTGACGCCCAGACAGCAGAGAGTCCTGGGTCATTAAAGGCTGTGTGTCTTGGGCGTGGGGACAGATGCAGGAGCTGGTTCTGGAATCGGGCCCCTCCCCACCCCTGCTTTTCTCTCTCCGGAGGCCCCGCTGCCAAGCCCCCAGGCTCCATGATCTTCTGTCCTTCTCTTCTACTCTACTCCAAGCCCCTTTCCTTTTCCTTTATTCCCTAATTTTCCCCAGCTGGAGTGATTTTTCAATCACAGAATCTGAAAAAATTTCCTGCACCTGAAAAAGAGGTCTCCAGAGGTCAATGCCCATATGCTGGTTCCTGAAGATAGCCCCTGGTTAGGGGGACTCTCACCAAGGGTCACGGGGCATCAGGCATGTTGCAGGGTCGACCACCCCCAACAAGAATTTGGTTTGACCCCAAGGCACGCACAGCATCCCTGATCACAAAAATGTATTTGGACCACTTATCCGTTATTAAGAAGCAAAAATAAAAAAAAAAATTGCCCATGTTTCTTAATAAAATTATTTATGAGGTGGAAAAAGAAATTGTAATAGAAAAGAACAAATTTGACTCCATATTAGATGTGTTCCTTTGGCTTTAAACCTCTGCCCTGTTTTCTAGGTTCAGACTTGATAGCTCTGGAGCTTTTGTAAAAGAAAGTTGCCTTTAGCCTGAAATATCCAGGAGAGGCTATTCTCCAGGCTCTGATCTTTAAGGATGTTAGCTCTTCTGCACTTATATATAGATGGCAAGTAGTAAAACAGAATAAACTTTGTTTATTTTTGGAGGTTTTACAGGGGCACCATGATTTGACCCACATGGACAGCTGCAAGAACAAAGGATTCCAAGGAAATCAATTCATACAGCAAGAAGTTTGCAACAACCAACCACACCCCCGCCCCTTTTTAGTAAAAAAGGAGACTGAATTCTGACTTGGGGAAGAGGGTTCTCCAGGATATCAGTATGCCATCTTCTGGGTCTGCCAGCTTTTCAAATAAAGTCAGTATTCCTTGCTCTAACACCTCATCCCCCGATTTACTGGCCTGTCATTCAGGAAGCAGAACTAGTTTTGACGTGGTAACTAAATGACTTCATTGGAGGTAGTATGTCTCCACTGTTTCCTCATTTCCAATATGTCACAACCTATCAATTTTATATGCTGTTTAACAACACAACAAAAAAACCTTTGTTAGGGAATTGATTCTACGGAAAGAAAGTTATTTCTACTCCTTCAAACCTTTTTTTTCTTTTCTATTTTATTTTGTTTTGCTTATTGAAAAGAAAATAAAAGTGAAATCATTTTATTTCACGTATTTTTGTTACAACTACATATTTTAAATTCTACAGAAAAATTTAAATTGCATTATAAATTTGTTTATATATTAATATAAAGATATATACACAATCAATGCAGATTAGGAAAGGAATGGATATTTACTAAAAATCCACTGCACATCCAGTCTTTTACAAGCATATCCTGGAATATAATAAGCTCTAGAATCCAGGGGTCCCCCACCCCCTTTCTCCCTGCCGAGTGCCTTAGTAATCAACAACCAAGGCACCATCATAGAGCCACGCGATATGTATTTTAGGTATAAATGAGGAAATTAACTCATTCAATTCTAAATCAAAAACCTTAAAATAAATACTGAACTTATTTACAAACAAAGAAAATTGAACGCAAATAAGTACAGTTTCTTCCCCAAGGTCACTAAGCTAATAACTGGTAAAGGCAAGATTTGAGCTCAACTGCCTGATTCTAAACACAAAGGTGGAAAACACATTTGATTGTGGAGGGTCCAGCAGCAAAGCCTATCACCCTATCTTTATTCAGATCTAGCCTTAGACAGCCTGAGACAGCACCCCATTCCTATGGAACTCGAGGGCTAATGATAACACAAAGGATTTTATATCCAGTAGTTTCTTAGGTCTCATTTATATAAAGTGTCAGCAGGTCAGCAGAAAAAACTCTGGGAAATATGAGTGAGTCCAGAGCTTTTTGCTGATTAGTAACTTTATTTATCAGAACAGAGTGACCTTCCCATGAGAGGCCACATGGACCTTAACTAAAGGCAGGTGAGCAATGAAAACTAGCAAGACCCTGGAACTCAAGCAAGAAAGATCACTGCCATCCCCCACCAAGTTGCCTCTTCACCCGCGTGGGCACGATGGCAGAAGATCCAGGTTCTTGTCCAAGTTACACTATCATGGATTCTCACCCATAAACAGTTACGACTCTATGCTGTCTTAAGTCCTTCCCAACTCAAATATGATGACACCAATATCTGAGCAGAATGTCTATGTCTCCACCTCCTCTCTTCTGTTAGGAGAATAATTCTATGGCCACAAAGCAGAAATCCAACTAAAAACACCATGCATGAAGCCAGGTGAAAGTCTGCGTAAGACACTTTGCTCTCACGGACAGTGAATGAAACCTCAGAATAAGTGGTTCTTCTTCCTCAGTAAGTAGGAGGTAGCCTGATTGTGTGTGTGTGTGTGTGTGTGTGTGTGTGCGCGTGTGTGCGTAAATCAAATACAATGAATTCTGGGATGTGTACAGATTTATGTTACTGTCATTTCATGAGGATGAGACAACCTTTAAAGTAATTTGAATCTAGTGTTCTGAGACATTCTCAGGCTCTTTTGGTGGAGGAGGAGAAAGGGGAAATGAAAGGAGGAAAGAAGTAAATGAAGCAAAGGAGTAAGAATACTGCTAGTGAAAGGCAAGACATTAATTTTGTTCCTACTTGCATCACACACAAATTAGGGACTGGCTTTCCCCAGGTGTCTTGTCGAACACTGAGTTGCAGAAGAGGCAACAGCCCATTTCTCACTGAACTTGTGACAGTACGTGGCATCTTATAGACACAAATCATTTACCCTGATCAAACACTCTAGCAGCAGGCCGTAATTCTCCTATTTTGAGACACAAGAAAACAGGAGTTCAAAGCGGATATATAACTTGACAAAAGTCAGAGGACCAGTAAACAAGAGAGGATGAATTCAAACTCAGATCTGAATGCAGAGTCTGCTCTTCTCACTCCCAGGACTGGAAAATCCTTAACACACAGGCTCCCCAGCTCCCCTGCAGTGTTCCTGGCGCCAAGCATTTCCCATGTTAATGGTCGCCAGTTCTCACAGACACAGCGCTCTGTGCAGCCAATGGCCTCCATCGGACCTTGAACATCTACCTGCCACGCCCAACATGCTTCTCCACAAAGGCAGGAATGCTGGCTTTCAAGTGCATAAAAAGCCATCCCTGGTCTAACCTGGGCTCTTCGGAGGCCTCTCCAGCCTAAAGGCAGCCATGAAAATGCTCACAGTTTGTACATGGGCCACACTACCTCTCTCCATCTGTCTCCCCAAATACACTACTTAGCTACGACCACTTTGATAATCTTGGAAACAAATTTTGAAAAACAGAAAAGAAAGGATTCTGGAACAAGTATTTAATACTTACAATTTTAAATGACAAGTTACAAAGTGAGTATTGACAATCCGAATCTGCCTTCCTAGGTGTCAGATTAAAGAGTTAAAAAATATAATAACAAAAAATTCTCACTTACAAAATTAAGTAAAACATAAACAATAATCTGGGCTAAACTCAAAAATAATGCCCATGTTGTCCATGGAGAAAAATACAGGACTATACTGAGGGGTAAAGTAAGAGATGTGAATGTAGAGACATCAACATATTGCATGGAGGAAAGCAGTTTTGTAAAGATGAATGTTCTGTTAAAGATAATTGAAAACTTACTAAAAAATGCTATGAAAACCCTTATCTGTTTTTATACTTTAACTTGAACAAAGTATTTTAGAATTCTTCAGGAATAATAAAGTCATAATACTAGCCAAGAAAAATTGGGATGGAAGAAAAGAATCAAAAAAAAATTCACACTGTCAGATATTAAATAAATTTTTACAATATGTAAGTTATGGTGCTGGAGTAATAAAGTAAGATTGACAGAAATAAACCATGAGCTCAAAAAGAGACTTTAGTGTACATAAGTATTTTGTGCATATGGGATTTCAAATCAAAGAGCAAAGTATGAATTCAATAATTGTCCTGGGACAATCAGAGAATCACCTGGAAAGAACAAATTCTATTCCTGTCATAATGACCACAAGAAAAATTACAGATAGTGATGTAAATATTAAAAAGTACTAATAACAGCAAATACAACTCTTTGCTCATATTAATTCAACTTCCTCTCACTATAACAAGTACTATTATCATCTCCATCTTAGAGATTAAAAAACCTACAGAAGAGATTTTTACCATTATAAGAAAGTATTTCTAAAATAATACCAAAAATAAAACCCAAAAAGAAGACATTTACTATCTTAAGTATATTTTGGGCCACAAAAAAAGTAAACCTACTGAATAAAATGAAAGGCAAGAAATGACAAGTAAAAACTGCGTGATACATATTGATGAAGTCAAGCGGTTAATGTTCATATCATACATAGAGCTGTCACAAAGCAACAAGAAGCTCCTTCACTTAACTGTGTGCAAAGGACAAAAGGGATCATTCACTTTTTAAAAGTCAGATGGCTAATAAGTGAAAAATGCTGAATACCTCATTGGTCATCAAATACAAACTAAAACAATGAAAAAGCACTTTTGCTCATCATATTGGCAAATATTTTTAAAAGGTGTTCTAGCTAGTGTCCATCTGTGAGAGAACAAACTGTGAGCAACGTGTTTGGAGGACGACATGTCAATGGATATGTAAACTCTGAAAAACGTGTGTACACACAGACTCAACTCCCCTTCTAGGAAATGTTTCGTATAGAAAAAAATCAGTTCAAAAAGATGTACTCATCAGGATATTTTCACAGCACTGTTTACAATGGTGGGATGAAAAGCTGAAGTGAAATCAAATCCAGCTATAGAGAAATGGTTACATAAGCAATTCTACATCTTTTCATTGCCCACTGGAGATGGAATTTCTAGAGTCACTTGAAAAGAGCCTGTGATGAATGTAAATGTCACATCCAGGGACTAAATTTCCAGAAGCCTTAACTAAAGGAATACTCATACGAGATCACAGGAATATTTACAGAAGAAGGATGCCAGTCAAACATCTTTTCTGACAGTGGAAAATGGAGAAAACTTAAGTGTCCACCATCAAGACAATGAAGCGGTAAATCACGGCGAGATGTGGGCTCTGATGGGGCCGGCGTTTCGGCATGGTTCAGGGCCTTGTCCACAGCACTCTCCCACCAAAGGTGTCCTTGCACAAGAGAACACACCTGCACATCAGGGGACCCCTCCACTCTATCTGAAAGGACCGGGTGAGTATGGAGTGGGAGGACGTCTATGTTATACACCTGAGTGAATAAAGCGAGCTGCATAAAACATGTATTATGGTCTTATTTTTCAATAAAGCATATATACACACACATATACATAGATTTCTCAGATTCGTGTATGTATCTATGTATGTATGTGTATATACATAGGCATAAATATCATGAAATATATACACCACATTGTCAACAGTTTTGCCCTCAGGAAAAAAGGGGAAGGGATGTAAGGGCCTTTCAGTACCACCACAGTACTCTTTTCAGTATTTCAGTTAAATATACTTGGAATTTAAAAGTTTATTTAAGTCCGAAGTAAAATGGACCATGCCTCCACAAGACAGAATGCTATACTGGTCATTAAAAATCATGCCAGGGGAATTAGAATATTGTAGAAAAACATATAAAAAGCCAAATGGAAAATGGAG
This sequence comes from Camelus dromedarius, assembly GCF_036321535.1. Taxonomy (NCBI): domain Eukaryota; kingdom Metazoa; phylum Chordata; class Mammalia; order Artiodactyla; family Camelidae; genus Camelus; species Camelus dromedarius. Next base: position 32,353,834 of record NC_087458.1, on the reverse strand, counting down.
GTCTCCACACAGTAAACAGGCACAGAGTGCTCACTGGTTTTTATGAGAGAGTTGATACACACTGATGAAAAGAACAGAAAATAGTTGTTAAAGTGTTAATTATTATCTCTGAGTAGTGGGATCAGGATAGCCTCTTTTGCCCCTTTTTTCAGACTTATTATATTAAATACACATTATTTTTCATCTGAAAAAAGCATTTTAAGATGTGTAGTACCACACATTGGAGAAAATACACGAGTACATACAGAAACAAGTAACTAGGAGACACCGCAGCAGCGTCATGTAATGTAGAACGGGCGATCCTGATTAACACCGCACAGTTACATAAGGACCCACAAAGTGAGAGCACCTGCTGTAACAGGGCGCGGACCCCTTCTATTTGTCAGTTGTGTCTTCAGGGCTGAGGCAGTTCTGAGCACGGCCAGTGTCAGTGCTGGTGTCTGGATGAATGTCACTGGAGGTGAGGGCACCTGCAAGCCGAGAGGAAGAACAGAAATCATCCTCTGCTTTTTCTGTCTTGTTTCTTTGTTACTTTAAAAGAGAGGTATAAATAAGGTAAACTGAATCTTCCCTACTGAAATTTCAGTGATGAAACCGTTCTTAAAATCTTCACAGCTTATATTCTGCTTATAACTGTCTTTTCAACAAAGTATCATATTTATTAAATGTTAATTAACTCAATTAACTCCCTGTTGAAACCTTCTATTAAAGAACATGAAATGCCGTATGTAAAAGCACCACGCCTGCAGTGACTACCTTAGATGCCTTGACGGCAGTGCAGTCAGCATTCACCATCCCGTGGCCCTGAGCTCCTGGATGCTGCTAAGAGAGCACACTGCCGCCTCAGATGGAGAGAAACTGTGAAAACATTCTCTGAAATCTACAGCACTGACAAAACATAACTGACAAATCCCAGGCTCCTTTGAGGCTGTCATTTTCTGTTTCTGTCCAAACACCGTCAATGAGCAGGACCACCCCATTCCTGAGCCATGGGACTCATGTGGGAAGGAGTTTTGGAGAAATTTCCATTTATAGAATGTAACCAACAATATGTAGAACTCTGACAAAATAAAAGATGAAATACTCTGATTTTGGAAGACACTCAAAATATCCTCCTAAGCCTTAGTAGCTGGAAAGGCTGGGCTTCTCCACATCCACTTATTTATTTCACAGCCAGTGAGCATCTCCCACAAACCCTATTTCCCTGTGTCTGCTGGGAGCCTCAGGCACACTCTTGTTGTCGATCTGATAAGTCACAGGGCAGAGGCGTGTGTCTCACGCCTGCTAACATCACACAAGCTCGCTTCCTAGCCTCACTGTCTGAACTTGGCCCCATTTTCTCACCTGTTTATTTGGTATCTGTTCTTCTGTAAGCTGCCTGAATTGCTTCTTGGAACATGTCAGAAGAATGAGTGGGTAGATAAATGGACAGATGGACAGGTGAGAGATGGGCAGACAGAGAGAGAGACTGCAAGAAAAGGGGAACAAAGAAAATTTCCTATGCAAAACCCTCTTGAAGTCAGGGAAGAAAACCACCACGGAGAAATGTGAAGAGGCAGGTGGCTTAGGGCTGTTTCCTGGATTCCATGAAAAGTCACACCAAGAGATGAGAGGGTAGACTGTAAATAATAAAAGAAAAAAAGCACGCATGCTTGAAAAAATATATCTACAATATGTACTTTCCAAAGAATAGATTCAAATCAGAAGAGGCCAATAACACAATCATTGGGTATTTACTGAAGTGAGAATCCCATCTCCAAACCACAAGTCTTCCCTTTGGAGCGCTGAGAGTCCTCACGGTGCGGCCATAACGCCGTCTCCGCAAATCCATTCTATCCTGCACTTACGAGGAACGAGAAGCTGTGCTTGGTCTGCCCATGCGCATCATTTACACCCCACAGCACCTCTATGGGTGTGGGACGCCTAACGAGCCCGTCTTTGCAGGACAGGAAACAAGTCCGGGAGATGCTAAGCTGACCTAACATTTCTCCATCTCACAGGACTGGTCACTCCAGAGCAGGACTCGAACTCGTACCCACATTTGTAAGCACGGTACTAACGTGCTCTGTGTGCTTTTTGTGTGTATAATACATTTATTTCTGGCATGAAAGTATATTTAATAAATGTCCGGTTGTCTTGCCTATCTCATTATCTCACAATCAATCTTTATACTGTTGAATTGTACTCTTTTCCCCTGGAGAAAGGAACGGAAAGAGCTGGGGTCAGAATGAGGTGGGGCTCCATTCTTTATCTGGTACCTCATCTCATCCAAGTCCCCAACAAGGGAGAAGGAGCAAATGTTGTCTTCAAATTTTAAAGAGAGTACTTCACTGATGGTGACTTACTCAACTCCAAAACCAAGGCTGGGGGCAGGGACATGCAGCAACCAGAGCAGTATCACCTGTAGGAAGGCGGAAAAAGCTCATGGGAGGGCTCAGGGGGTAAGCCTGATTTAATTTCAATCGATAAAAGAATAACACACTCTAAAAATACTAGCATGCAATGGATTTGCTCTTTCTTGTCATTTAGCAAGTTTCCAAAGCGCACATGTAAGATTATCGTGAACCAGTGAAAAGAAGAGTCTACAGACAGGGAAAATCAATGCCACAGGCAGGCTGAAAACCAGGCTGGAGGAAAGGAAGGGAAAGGGCCTCATTATGAATAGGGGAAAGGCTGGGAAAAATACATCATTACAAGGACTCTCAAGCATCATTCAACAATCATATTATCATTCATTCAAAAGAGAGTTACTGAGGTCCTATTTTGTGCAAGATTTTACACAGGGCAAAGCAAGAGTGCAGCGTCCATGGTGGCAGCAAGTGGCGGGGCTCAAATACACTTCTGATCCCGGTACATGGCACACTTGTCCTCAGTATAAAGGCAAAGAAAAAAAAGTAAAATAATGCTCTGTAAACTCAAAGCATTGTTGCAAATAATTAAAGAAGACCTAAATACCTGGACAGACACAGCACGCACATTCCTGGATCAGAAGACAGCGCTCTTGGAATGGCAATGCTCCACAGAGCGATCCATACATGCAATGTGGTTTTGATCACAATCCCAGCGGGTTCCACTGCAGAAACTGACTAGCTGCTGCTACAATTCATATGGGAATTCGAGGGTCTCAGTAACCAAAATGTGCTTGAAAAAGAACAACGTGAGAGGACTTGTAATTCTCAATTTCAAACCTTACAACTGTATCTCTAGGTGAGGCTAGAGGCCATTTTTAAGTTATTATTGTGTTTATCCTTATTTTCTAAATTCTCTACAATGAAAATAACTGTTACAATAAGAAAAATAAAAAGTAAGGTATCTTTTAAAACATGCACACAGATTCATTCATTGGGAAAATAATATTTTAACTATAAAGAGGTAAACAAATATCTAGTGAAAAAGGACTACTTAAAACAAGAGTGCATTTATATTTTTCATAAATTGAAAACTGAAAAGTACAAACACATCAAGTTTCTAGGGAGACTGATGCAACTTATTAAGAGTTATTTTCAAAAATTCTAATTGAAGAATGAAAACTCAAGAAAGGGAAAATCGTGATTGACAGCCAACTGCAAACACATGGAGAGTAAAGTCCTAGAAATCACAGTTCCTTTAACTCTGCTACTACCTCAGTAGGAGAGGAAATTCCTCACTGAGGGAAGAGTGGAATCCCATGCATAAGACAGGATACACAGTACAAACTGCACTAGAATAGGGGGTGATTTTCTTAGAAGAATTCTAAGGCTACAACATTGCTGAAAAACTATAAAAACACTGACAGACAGATTAAAACACACAGTCATATATATTATACAGAAATATATGAAGTCTGCTCCCATGTTGCATAGAAATACATATATATATGTTCATTTATGGGCACTGATTACTTTATCCCAGGTAGAAAATTTCAACTAAAACAAATAATCAATAATACACTACTCTTGTCAAATCTAGTTGATAAGTTACTCTGCTATGTAAACATAATGTGTCTAAGATAGATCTAAAATTAGTGAAAAAGATCTTTATATGCTTTCTTGAACTCTTCTCAAAATTCCAAGCTTAATTTTAAAATAGATCTGAGCAGTATTTCTATATGATCTTTTCCCTCGTGAAATGAACAACACAGTCTGTTGTCAAAATTCTGTCCTTACAATGATTCACGAGCACCGTATCCTAACAAAACTGCAGGACAACAAGGCACTATCCAGACACTGTGACAAAACAAATGAAACACAAGGATGACAGTGACCCTATTCTGGAGGGCTTATAATCTATTCCAACACAGGGGTTTTTATTTGATTGGTTTGATTTGTTAGAAAAATAAAATCACTCAAGTACTTTCTTCTCTGAGCATTCTGTAAATAATGACTCTGTTTTTAGTGTCATGAGCAGGAAAGAGTTAAGCATGACTTGATTAGTTCAACTAGCAACAATCATCACTGGAAAGTGAGTAATAAAGAAGTAAACTGATAGCAATGCTTCTGTCTACATGAGACCTAAAATAAACCTACACTGATCTCTGCAAGGAAAATGAGGAGTTGAGGTCCCCAATGAGAAAACAAACTAACAAGAAATCAAAAAAGGAAAGACATTTTCCATAACGATTCCAGGAAGGAGTGGAGCATGGTGGTGAAGAGCACAGATGCTTGGGACAATCATGAGTGTCTGAACTCCCACAGCACACTGATATGTCAGTGAAATTTTCTGCATCTCAGTCTCCTATCCATAGACTGGGGACAACAACAGAACCCGTCTCCTAGAACGGTCCTAAGAATTAAGTTATTTTATATATAAAGGTTTAAATAAAATACCTCAGATTATAAATATTACCCCAAAACACAAGGAACAAAGAAAACAATGATAAATTTGAATTCATCAAAATGTAAATCTTTTCTTCAAAGGACACCATCCAGAAAGTGAAAAAGCAACAGGAGAAAATTTTTTCAAATCATTTATCTGATTAGGAATTTTTATCTTCAAATTAAAAAAAAACTCCTATAACTCAACAATAAAAAGGGAACTCAATTAAAAAGTGAATAAAGGATCTGGAAATGTATTTTTAAAAGAAAATTTACAAATGGCCAATAAGCACAATCAAACGATGTTCAATATCATTAGCTGTAATGGAAATCAAGTCAAAACCACTAGGAGAAACGGCTTCACACTCACTACAATAGGTTATAATAAAAAAAAGTGTAACAAGCTCTATTGAGGACACAGAGGAAGCGGAACTCGCAGCCCTTGCTGGTGAGGATGTAACGCTGTGTGGCCACTTTGGAAAACAGCCTGGCAGGTCCTCAGAGATTTGAACATTTGGTTTATGAATGACCCAGACTTTCTGCTCTCTGGGCACACACGTAAGAGAACTGAAAACAAATGTCCACATAAAAACTCCTATAGGAATATTCACGGCGCCATTACTCATCACAGCCAAAAAGCAGAAACAACACAAATGACTATCACCTAATGAATGGGTAAACAGTGGGGCCCAGCCATGCAGTGGAATATTATTCAGCAATAGCAAAGTATAGAGTACTGACCCAGGCAACAACGTGGACAAACATTTAAAAGATTACTCAGTGTGAAAGAAGTCAGTCATAATAGATGGTTCCTTTTACATGAAATGACTTGTTTTACATGAAATATCCAACACAGGCAAATCCACAGAGAGAGAACAGTGGCTGCCTGGGGCTGGGGGAGGATGGGGAAGATGGGAATGACTGCTTGTGCATACGGGGCTTCCTGTTGTGGGATGAAAATATTCTAAGATTGACTGCAATGCACAATTATGGGCATAGAGTAAAAACCGCTGTACATTTTAATGGGTGAATTCTGTTAAAACTGTGAAGGACAAAAGCACCTAGGGCCAGTACTTACAAATAGTAGAAGCAAATTGCTAACTTTTATTACAGGAAGAAGAAACTGCCCTCAGCATGAAAGCAGGAGATCTTCAAATATTGGTAAACTGAAATTGGACAAGAGCATTTCACTTGAAACACTTGCTGAGTGTACACGAAATATTCAGAAATAGGAAAATCATTTTGACATCACGAAGAAGCATTCTGCTTCAAATGAAGATCAAGGATTCGGCAAGCCCAGCTGCTAAAAATGACCAGAGAAGAAACCTGGTTCTTAAAACAAGCACCAGAGCCAACAAGGAAATGGTGGTGAGGAAAGCAGGTGGCCGAAATTCTGTAACAGTTAGCTACAAATAATTTCTCCACTGAAAATTCAAAAATAAAATGAAAGTGACGCAATGCTGTGCTGGTCTCACGTGAATGGGCTTCCTCTGGTGCTCGACAGTTCTGTAACCCCGAATGAGAGACTCAGGAGAATCAGCATGGTTCCTGGCTGTCCCCAAGTGACTGCCCACCAGCACACTGACCACCATCACATCTGCCAATGTTGTATTGCAGAGAAGAGACCAACTTCTAAAAGGCACAGGAAATGTTGACCAGGGAAGAAAAGGCTGCAGTCAGTCCTGGGACAGAGGCCCTGTGAGCAGAGGCCAGAAGGCTGCAGGTGAACTGGAGTTGCCCTGGGGCAGGAAGGGACCATGAAGGAGCAGATCTCAATTCTCTACTCTCTCTCCCTCGGGTAGGAGAGATAAACCTGCATCCTACTCACCTGGAACTGTGGTTTCTTGCTTGCAGAAGTCTTAGCTACAGTAAATGATTACTCAAGACTCTGTGGAAAAAACCCAGAAATCGATAGGGAGTAGGGATCCAACTCCACGAGCCTATCAAATGCTCCCATATTTATTGTGTATAATCAAAGGAAAAAGTCATTAACAGTTGTGTGATACTAAGCAGGAACTTGGGGAAAGAAGGGATGAGAAAGAGATTGTAGAATCCACCATGAGTACAAAGTCTTACTGTATCTTTAGGGAAGTCATGGGTTGAGGGGAATAAGATACATTCTTTGATATGTGAATTACAAAGCAGACCACCAGACCAGCTAAGTCCTTGTTTTGGGGATAATAGAATATCTAACTGCACACAAGCCCAGCGTTTATAGCTGAGGACCTGGGTCTTTGCTTTGCAATGAGCAGAGTGCTATCTAATATCTCAACTATGCAAGCAAAACATTGTCTCTGCTTTTTAAGGCAAGAAGACAGGAGTGAGGATGCACAGGCGCTTGCTTGCAAAGCAGTTACTAAGCTTTTTTTTTTTTCTCCTTAAAGTTGACAGGCGGCTGGGGTCTGTTTCAATTTGTTAATCCAATCATGGGCTCCCACATGGAACCATTATGGAGGAAACCCTTGGGTGACAAATCCTGGCTCTGGGCCTTTTCCTGCCAGCTTCAGCCTCTCTAGCAGGGTCTAGGCAGATCCCTGAATAACGATCCTACAGAACCACCCACACTCTTAACTCCTGGTGCTTGAAACTTAATTTTAGCTCTACACAACTTAACGTAGAAAAGTTTCAGAAATAAAAGGTATTATATTCATTTTATATCTCATCATAGGACTGATTTTTCTGATTGCTCTAAGCTGCTTCTTTTTGGTAAAGCAACTAATTCTGCAGGTGAATTCAGTACTTTCTTTGGGCATAACTAGCCAGTTTGGTCTCGCTGAATTCTATTGGTCAAATACCGATACACTTAATTGATTTCATTGTTCATCAGTTTCAGCTGGGAGTATAGGGAGTGTCACTTTTTTCCTCAGCTCACCCTCAACTCTTTATCATCAGCAACTCAGGCCTCCGGAAACCAAAAAAAAAAAAAAAAAAAGCATTTGTTTCCCTTCTACACTTTCAACAAACCCAACAGGATACATCAGCCTGGAGAAAGAATTCAACACAAATGTTTAAACAAAAATCTATAAACCTGAAGCAACTCCATCTCCGAATCATGATACACAATGACATGAGAGTAAAGCATGGGTGGGCCTGACCACCTGATTTATATTCTTCAAAGGAAGGAAGGTTTTCCTATTTTTTATTATCACTCTGTCATTGTTTCTGATTAAGCCAAAAACTAGTGTATGAAATAATGAAGCAGTGCAATAACAGATTTTTGTTTATCAATTACGGAAGGCATTCAGAGGGGTTAGGAAAACCCACCTCTGTAAAATATTCAAAATTTCTTCCACTGTTAAGAACACGTATACAAAATGCAACAGAGAATTCAAACTCTTGTGGAGAGGAGCAAAAGCCACAGAAACAAAGCAAAGTCATTATTATGAGTCAATTCAAAATTCACTGGACAATCATGTTCAATGCATTCAAGGAAATTTAAAGGCACACTGAAAACCATTCACTTAATGATCTGCAGGCTAGAGGAAGAATTTTTCTCTTTATCAGACAACAGTAATCAATAGGGTGCCCCACCAAACAAGGACCAAAGAACAATCAGTTTTTTAACAGTTCTGATAAATCAGCATGTTGTAAAGATTAAAATCCAGAAATTTTAAACATTCATTCACACCACAATGAAACAAGCACTTAAAAAAAAAAAAACAAAAAGCCCAAAGAAACTAAGCACATAGATCATGTACCTGGATCAATGAGAACTTCATGTACCGCTGGAAGAAAGAACAAACTATACCCTTTTCCTTGAAAAATAAAACTACTTTTAAAGATAAATGCTAAAACACATTTCATCATTCATGTTGCTTCAAGGCACTTGTATCTCAGAAAAATCTGAGGCACTTGTATCTGATTAGAAAAGCAATTCTGAGTAATAGTATGTTACGATTCAGTGCCAGTTTGCTTTAGAATAAAAGAGAAAACAAAAGCTACAGTTTCTCACATCGTGCAGTGTGTGAAGTGCCTCCCGGCCTCTTTCTCCTCCCGTTTTCTAAGCTCATGCTCCCCAACCCTTCTGAAACAAGTATGAGAACGACTTATTCCCACCAATATGCCAAATGACAAAAGAATATCAATTTATTTGTGTAAATATATGCCTACAGCTTAAACTAGAGGAGAAATATATCAGAAGTCTATATGGAACTTCTTTCTACATTCCTGAAATAACACACACAATCGTTCACAGAGACACAAACATAATCCCCCTGGATTACTGGGCACTTCACAAGCTTAGGACTTCCAACTTCTAGAAGATAAATTTGTAGTTAGTTTAACATACAGAACTGTCAGCTTTTGAAAGCCTTGATCATCTGCTAAACCATCCAATTATCAAAGAGACCCAATTAGCCTTCTCTGTAGAATGTAATTTCCCATGATGGCAAAACAGACCCTAAGAAGTACTGGATCCAAGGCTCGTGTTTATCACTAGCTATGATCGTTTTTAAGCACATTAACAGATTCAGAAAGGTTTGTCCCAACAACATTTATTCTTCTTGATATAGTATACATGTTCAAATGCCTATACAGAGACTATGTCCCATGATGGTGTTAAGAGTTCTTTTGTGTATTGCAATATTTATTTTTAAGTGCAGACAAGGAGGGTGGGTGTTACTCAGTTGTAGGCCACCTGCTTAGCATGCAAAATATCCTGTCTTCAGTCACCAGTACCTCCAAAAAAATAAATAAAAATAAGTGCTTATTTAAAAATGAGTAAAGTTATAAAAAAAATGCAGACTAAAAACCACTGCAATCTAGGAGCCGCAATTGGAATAAAAAAACAAGTGTTTCTATCAAATATTGACTATATGCCAATCACAGAGACAACCACAAATCACCCTTGACAACCATCACGTGTGATTCTCAGCAACCCTACTAAGTAGACACAGATGAGAAACCCGGCACTGAGGATGAGGAGACGAAGCTCGGAGGAGCCGGGGACGCTGACCGTCCTGCTCCCCGTGACACCACGTCAGCCCAGGGCAAGAGCTGACAGAGCTGCACTGAGGGGACACCCAGCTGCATGGAACCTTGGGGAACTGGGGAGTCCCAGAAAAGACTAAAAATTTTTCAGTGGAATACCAGCTCAAATATATTACACTGTGCCACATTCTTTAAAAAGGGAACATGACTGAGACCTTTTAGATGCCTCCGTGTCCTTTCTGCCATCATCAGTTACTTGCCCTCTCAGCAAGACCAGTGATGATCTGGACCCCTTATGAAGTGCACTCAGATGGCAGAGCTTTTAAAGCTGTTTTATTAAGTTTGTAAGACTCTGTCTATGCCTCACACAGGCGGTCATCCATCAATTCTCCCCGGTGTGGATATACCACCTGAAATCATTCCTTTCTGCTTTTTAAAATCCCTTCATCTATTCCAGACTTTTCAACAGCAATGAAGCTGCTCAACCACAGACAGTGGACAGCTTTTCACTAAATTACTCGAACAGCCCTTCGGACTACCTGGAAGCCCTTTACTTCTATTAAACCCACCTCCAGGTACTTCATCATTTTCTGATTGTTGGACTTGGCCTCTGACTGGCCTACTCAGAGAGCTCCCAGCATCACATCCAGGGATGGGAGAGGACCCTGCATTTGGGAGAAATCATTGAGGAAGGCAAACATCCTCCACTCAGGTGTGCACTGCTAGAAGTGCCACAACGTGCTAAGAAATTATACTGTCTTTACCCCTGGGCTCCCATGGACTGGTTTCAAATTAACCAAACTCATGAGACACTGATGCAAGAAAACCAGAAATTTAACTTATTAATGTAACAGAAGACGTGAAAATATGAACCAGACTGAAATATCAGAGTTCAACCATGAGTACATGTTCTCCTCCATGGCCCAATCACGGGAAGGCAGTCACATGGCAAGCTTGGACAGAAGCAGAGCAGTAAGGATTTCTAGATTAATTCAATGGACTGAATTTCTGTTATACCAACAGATCTACTGCCTGGAAAACAATCAACTGTAATCACGGTGCACTCTTCGTGGACAGTGGCCGAGACACGACTGTGAGCAACTGTGTGACTCTCCTTTCTCTGTCCTTTCTGGGCTAACTGATGCACAGATGTACAGAAATCCAGGGATGCAGATACCTCTAAACACCCAAAGCCCGTCTCTGTGAGCCTCAAAGACAGACAGCCAGGGTTTAAATACCAGCTCTGCCACTTACTATTTCTGTGACCTTGGCCAAATTACCCTCTGTGTGCCTCAATTTCCACACTGTAAAGCTGGGATAAAAATCAAACTTTTCTTACTCGCTTGTTGAGAAGATTGAAGGATACATTTCTGTAAAACGCTCAGAAAAGAATGTAGCACTTTTTTGGTGCTCAACAAATGTCAACTTAATATTACAGTGGTTTACAAGTCTCCCTTCTAATCATCTTCTGTGTTTCCTGGCTAGTCTAAGTCCCAAAGAAAACCCTTATTTCTCCTTTTATAAAATCTTGGGGTGCACCATTCTGTTCCATCCCACCACGTCTTTAAACTGAGGGAGAGGATGCCTCCTCCCCACTCCTCTGGGCCATGGAGAGTGAATCTCCCTTCACACCCCTGACCCCTTGCACACAGCTAGCCCTCCTCACACTAACAGACTGAGGTGTGATTCCAGGGAGACAAGCAGGGCATGTGAAACCCTTCCTTTCCCTCCAGGGTTGGCCACCCTTGGGAAGCACCCGGGATGCTCCGCTCCATGGCAGGACATCCCTGTGCATGATGGGGCAGATCCTCTCAAGGGAAGGCTCGCTGTGGCCCAGAGATACCTGGGACAGGGTAAGTCTCTACTTCTGGGACACAGTATCACGACACTCATTTACCCACAGCCCTGAAGTTCATGGAGTACTTGGCTTCATCAGTAAAAAATAAGACATTTATCGCCTGCCTACTCTTTTGTGTCATCTCTCAGTTGGTGCTGGAGACAACATATGTATATTATTGGATCCCCTTAGGCCCCAACATATATGAAGTAACAAAAAATTCTGAGGCTTAACATTGTTTCAGGGCGACAGTGTAACATTTCTGACTCTGCTGATGCTAAATTATGGGTATAGGAACTATGGAACCTCCTCAAATATCTTTCGTCATAAAACCAGCTTTTCTTATTTTCCTGTTTCTTAGTAATTGCCAAAGACCATCAAATGAATGCTTCACACAAAACAGCAGCTAAAATTTATGAGCCCTCTTGACATACCCACTGTGGTAAACACTTCACATAACTTCTAATTCACACAATTCTACAAAGCAGATATGAGCGTCCCCATCTCACAGACGAGGGAAAAACTCAGAACGAACTGACTCAGGCTCACGTGGTTCAGTGGCAGCACGTACACACAAATCCAAGACAAAAATCTACACCCCTTTGTATATGTACCAAGTCATCTCCCACCAATTAACACACATCGGCGGGGTCAATTCTCAGGGAACTCAACACACTTTTTAGCTTTAAGTTGCTCCCGAGGCCGCTTCTTGCTCTTTTATAAAATCCCAGCCCACTGATTTCTAACACTGGAAGAAAAGTCCGATTTTGCCATTGTTTGCACAGCAAGTCTGAAATGTTCACAGCGAGATGACAGAATAAAACTAAGATATAAGCAGAATAATTTTTCCAGGTAGACAGACACAATGGACATTGTGCTATTCTGAAGCATTAAGCGAAGTAATCAAAATAAAATCATGTTTTTTAAACCTTCTTTTATAAACAGGAAAATTAAGACTATAAGAAGGTGCAACAGCGCCACCTACGGCTAAAAATACCTTCCAGGTTCCCTGGAAACATGCAACACAAAAATTGCCTGTAAGATCAGAAAAGAGAATCAGGTAACTAAAAGCTTGTGTACCACATACTGCACTTTGCTTTGGGGGAAGGGAGGGGTAGTCAGTATTTAATCTGATATTGCTAATACTCCTGAATATAAACAAAAGACACAGGCTCATGGAAACTCATCTTAGAAGAGGAAAGAATCCAGTCCAGCCACTTCATTTTACAGGAGGGGAGACTGAGACCTTGGATATGTCCTCCTGGCAATCCGCAGTAAAGCTCTCCTAGGCCTCATGTCTTGCACTGTAGCAAAAACCAACAGATCTGTACTAGGCCTATATTCATAAAAGTCACGTCTGTATTTTTCCAACAGCAGGTAATCAAAGTATCTTGCAAAATACTTCTCAAAGGGCCAGGAAATCTTACAAGTTTGTTGAAATAAAAAAACATTTATTTACATATTATAACAGCCTGAGCTTTATTCTCTCTATTAAAAATGTGACATGTCTAATCAAAATGTTGATATTTTAAAACCTGTTAAGAGTGCAGAAAAAATATCAAAAGTTTCTTTAATCACAAATGAGAGAAGCTTATTCCCTGAAAGTGATCAATGCGGATTTTTCTAAACTTAATGTTTCTGGTCAGAATCCCACGAATTTAAAAGTCTGATTGGATGTTTACACGGCAACATGAATTCTGAGCTTTAACACTACACATTCTGTGTAAATAATCTTCTAGGTCGTCTGCTTAAGGCAAGTTAAGTATTCCCTGTCTCACAAGAATGATACAGATTTCATTAAAACTTCATACTGCACTAAGGAAAAAAAAATTTAATCCTTGTTATTTTAAGCCATATTCATATATATCATATATATACATAATGAATATGCATCGGAAATAAGCTACACTTTTTAGTATTCAGAGTTGATACTTCTAAAGTATCAGTCATTGTGACAGCACATTTTTATTAAGCACCTCTACGGTGCTTTGTATACAAGGCGTCTAACTCTCACAGTCAGACAAGGTAAACGATATTACTCAAATTTCACAAATAACGAAATGTACTTCAGCCATGAAAACAACTAACATATTCATCATCAGGAAAGAAAAGAGTAAGGATTTTACTTACAATACTCACTGACAATCTTTTCTTCCATACTAAGACTACATAAAAACAATTCAGTCTTTGTAAATTTTTCAGTCAATAAGCTCCCCTAGAGAAAAACTGTAACATCATTAGCACCGGTTGGATTTTCAAAGCCCACTTCTCTTTTGCACAATAATTATTTTAAAAGTTTTGTTTTTAGTGCTTACAAAGCACTAAAATAAAAACTAATTACCTTTTTAAGTCATTACCTGAGAATAAAACATTTGTGAAAATGTACAATTTTAATTTATGCCAGTCTGTCTCACATTCTCACTGGTGTCTCTCCTTTGAAGACCTCATCAGGATGAGATCGCTAAAATCGGTCATTTATGGACTCAGAGGAGTTCGGGAAATCACTCAATGGGAGGCTGATTAGAGGAGCAATTGAGATTGCATCCTGTGCAGCCTGGATTCCAGCACCGAGCTAGACACCACCAGCTGCGTGTAATTTGGGACAAGTAGGCCCATCTATCAATCACTCAGCTGCAAAAAAGGAGACACTGATACCTACCCTCAAACACCTGCTATGAAGTAAAACATGAGGAAAGCATTTTAGCCTTAGGTAAGTGTCCACTCACAGAGAGTTTGGTCATTATGATGATGAGGATGGCTGTTAATAAATTAAGCTAGACCAAAAAGTAGAAATCACCATAAAGGAGAAACATTTTATGTCAATGAGTATTTCCTTTTGGATGGATTGCAGAATATTCTATTGATTTTTTTAATAAAACAAGTTTTGTCCATTAATTATAGATTTACAGGTTCATGGACAAGTCTCCAGAAAAAGAATTAGAGGCCTCTAAATTCTGAATATTAAGAAAGTAAAGTTTAAAAAAAACAGGGGGGAGATTATACCTCATTTGGGAGAGTATGTGCTTAGCATGCATGAGGCCCTCACTTCAGTCCCCAGTAACTCCATTTAAAAAAATTTTTTAAGAAATGGAGAATTAAAGCAAAATGATGGAGGAATACAGAATTTTTTTAGAGACTCAACTCAGATTTAAGATGGGGAAAAAACATCCATTTCTCAGAGGAATTCTTGAGAACTATGTAAACTGGGTCTGAGATGTGTAGTCTTTTAACATTATTCAAGAATTCATATTACCAAGTCTTAAAACTACCTGATAACCCACAGTGGTGATAGTGATCGTAACAGCTGCCAACACGGATCGAGTTCCGGCTAGGACTGCTCTGTTCTGACATCTCTGTCCCTGAGGCCTCACCAGGCTGAGAGCACTAAATTCGGTCATTCATGAGCATCACGTGTAAGTCCTACATTTGTGCTTCTCACTCCCCCCTCCCCAGCCCCTCTGAGGGAAGCATTGTTATCATGTTCTCCACCCGCAGACAAGGCTACTGAGGCACTGAGACTAAACCCGTTCCAGGTCACATCGGCATTAAAGGACGTCTGTATTTCTGCTGTTTTGCTTTTGACAAAGGAATCTGAGATATCAATTCAAGAGAGACTGTTAAATAATCAAGTCTGTCTGGTCTTCACCTCAAAGAGCAGATACTATAAATTCCTGATGTAGGATGAGGCTGCCGCCACAAACTGACTCAGCTTGAAATTAATATCCAAGATGAAGCAGTGGATACACGTATATATTCATGAGTGTCAACTCCGCTCAGGTGTCTGGGCCCTTCACTGCCTGAACGGGGGTGAAGTCCCCACCCGTGTCTGGAAGGGAAGCGTGGCTCTTCCAGGTCTCACCCAGGCTTCACGGGCTCTTTCCCCCCACAGACTGTCCTCAACGATTAAAAAGCTCTCAAGACTTTTACACCATGCAAAACTAAAAGACATTTTTGCAGATGGAGCACTTTCTCAGGCTTAAACCTTTTTTGCCTACACTTAGCAAGGGTGAAAAAAGAAATATGACTCTGCAAAGTGTCTGACCCTCACCACTCACAGGAGTAGAAAGGCCACAGCAGAAGATGACTCTTCACATTGTAGGATGAGGTCAAAATAAAGCCGCCCCAACAACAGGCACTCCCAGAGACAGCCCTCAGCAGTCTTCTGCACACTCACAGTTGTGCAGCCCTCACCACCATCTATCTCCAGAACACTTCATCACCCGAGAAGAGCACCCCTGTCACTAGCAGTCACTCCCTAACACCCCTCCACCCAGCCCCTTTCAACCATCACCTGCTCTCTGCCTCTGCATGTGCCTTTTCTGGGCATTTCAGATCACTGAAATCAACAATATGTGGCCGTTTGTGTCTGGTTCCTTTCACTTAACATGCTGTTATCAAGGCTCGTAGATGTTGAAGTGGTATCAGCATCTCCCTCTTTTTTTTTTTTTTTTTGAAAATGTTAAAAGTTTATTAGAAGGTGGTAAGTACTGTCAAAAAGAGTATAGTGGAATATAAGGGATTGGGCTTCAAAGATAAAAGGTCGGGTTGAGCAGACAGGGTGGACTTCCCAGAACAGGAGGCCTTTTTCATCTGCCCTTTTATTTTTATTTTTATTTTTTTTGTCACTCTTACGTCTGAATAATATTCCACTACATGGAGATACTACATTCTTTTCATCCATTCAGCAGCTATGTATGGACGAGGTCCAGAACAATGAGTGAAAAATGTGAATAACAGGGATGGCATTTAAACAAAGGGCAAGATGTAACTTAAAAAAAAAAAGCCAACCAATGGAGGCACAAGGAAATTCACTGCGTTTCTGAGCAATGTGCATGCTTGCTTCGGCAGGATTACCATGCATGGCTGGGGCGGATATTGGCAGGAATCACGGTAAGGGTGTCATCTGAGAAGACTCTCTACTGCAAGCAGCTCAGGTAATTCTCATCCCTCATCCTGTATTTTTAGAGCCATGTTTCTTAGTTTCTCTTATTTCAAGTAATAGCACTTTAACTATACATCTGATCATCTGCATCAGACCACCTTACATCCAAGCCACAGAAAATCATTCACTGACTGGAGCAGCTCAAGGACATAACGGTGATGGATCAGGGAGTACTTCAGCATCCCAGCCTGCAGGTATAAACCCAACATGTTCCCTGTTGATGTCAAGAAAGTAAAATGCATGGAAATATCTCACTGCTGGTGCATGACATCTGCCCCCAAATTGCCCCAAAATCATGCTGGCAAAGAATTACTCAACCCGCTCACTACAAAAAAAAAAAAAAAGAAAAAAGCTAAGAAGGCAAATTTGGGCTCTTCCATTGAAAACCAGCAACCATCACTGCCAGTTTCTGATGTGGAATGCTCCTGACTTCAAAAACCACTGTGCAGTTACTTTTCAAACGTGAAAGGTATATATGTATTCCACGTAGATGATATTACAGAAGGATTTTTCTTTTCAAAATTTCCAGTTGCAACATTAGAACAAGAAAGTTTTTGTTTCAGCTTTAAAAAAAATCAATTATCTTCCACTTTCTTAATGTTGATCCTATTTTTATTTTATAAAGGGATCTATGCTGCATATTATAAACCAACTGTTTGGCTTCTACAAACAAGAACTGTATGACTTCACTATTTCAGAGCAAACTTTAACGATGCTTTGAGAGGTGGGGCCTGTGGCGCTCACTAACTGCTCTTTAAATACTGACAAGGATGTGCTATTAAGTAATGCAAATGCTCTAACTCCACATTAACTCAGAAACCAAAGAAACTACACCAAAACCTTACTTTATCATTTTTAAATATTCCGATTCTTTTGAATACTAAATTTCTTAAAAGATATGATTTCTTTTTGAGAAAAACAACAGCTGTATTAAATTTCCTCTCACCAAGAAAGCAATCTTTATCAAGAATAAAAACCCCTATGGAAATCCAAAAGACGGGACGTTTCTAGCTAAGTGAACATGCAGATCTGAACACAAACTTCTGTCCTATCATATCTCACTCGAACGAGCGGAACAAAGTGCTGGGCTACCCTAGAACTTACCTCTTCTGTTCCAAATGTTGGCTGAGCTAAGATCATCAGGTAAGGCAGGGAAGGAGAGAAGTGGAAAGTCCACCTGGCGACCTCCATCTGTTTTCTTCCAGCCACAAGGTGCCGCTAGGGCGGCCCCGCTAACAAGCCCTCCCCAAAAGGAAATCCGGCATCCATACTGCCCCTGCCTTCCCCAAGCAACCCCGACGTCCCTCTCCCACTGTTCGCCTCCCAGCCTGAGAATGGTCTTCTAATGCCCCCCCAGTTGGTGGCACCCTCCCCCTCTTCCCCGCTACACACACACACACACACATAGCCAGGGCAGCCTTCCCAAAGCACAAATTTGATTACATCAACCCCCACTTCAAACACTTCAGAGGCTCCCTGGTAGAGTTCTAGCCCCACCCCTGACCCTGACCCTGACCCTGCTCGCCAAGCCTCACCTCAGCACCATGGTCCCCAGTGACCTCAGGGGACCCCTGAATTGCTCCTACTTACCACTTGCCTCCAGGCTCATCTTGACTATTTCTCAAGGAAGCCTTCCCTCCCTCCAACCTCCGCACTTTCTTCCTCTGTTCCTAGAACATTCTAGGCTAAGTCAACTTCTGACACTGCTAAGCTCCCAAGAAGCTAATAAATTTTACTTATTAATGTGGGCCCACTCTCCCCTAGACACTCAGAACTGCGCATGTTATGAATAAATGAATGACGGGATGGGTCTCAAAGGGAGAGACTTACCTGCTCTCGCCCATCCCTGCCCTTCTTTCTGTAGAATATCAGAAGCAAAACCAGAAGTACCTTTCCTGAGAGTCACTTCCTGCTGACACCCTTCACTGCCTCCTGGGTCAGTTTTAGTAAAACCCAAGCTCCTCCAAAGCCCTCCTCCCAGGTCCTCTCCATTGTCCTCCCCAGTAGGGGCACAATTCACCCTGGACCACAGAGGGCACTTTCCCCGGGTCCCCACCCCACAAGCCTCCATGTCTCTGCCCGGGCTTCACCTGCCACCTGAGCCACCTTCTTGACTCCTTCTCCTGGCTGACTCTTACTCTGTCCTCAGAACTGTATGTAGAGCACATTTCTTCCAGGAAGTCCTCTCTGATAATGTCCTTTAGTTCTTGGCTGGGCTTCCTCTAGAGCAGCAGTGCATGGCGAACAAATGGTGTTTGTCCACCCACTCCTTTGAGACCATGACATCTTGGAGGCCACGTGGGAATTAGGAGTGAGATGACAAGAGGGTAGGGAAGAGCTAAAACCAAAATCAGAGCCCAAGTTCAAAATTTAAGTATCCTTTCTCAGAAAAAAAGAATAAAATGTTTCATACGTGTGTCATTTGGCTACGATTTTTTGTGGCTCATGGAAAACAAGAGCTTGGTGTTCTAGTCCAAAAACCAAGTTACATGCAAAGAAATGTATATATTCATATATAAAGCAAGCCAGAACTGCTCAACAACAGTTTGCAGTTTAATTCCAAAGGAAATTTGATAAAGGCAATCTCTCTCTCCTTTTTTTTTTTTTTTTTTTTTGGAATCATATAGTTTCAGAAGTATTTGTATAACTAAGTGATTGCTACAGCCCATGATTCTGCACTGGAGTGTTTGGGGTTGAGGAAGCCCAGATTACATGCACTGTGTAAATGCAATCACACCAACACACTGACAGGCGCCCTAGTGGCTGAGCGGAATTTTCAAAGCAGACAAACTTACAATGGAACACAGTTCTAAGTAGAAAGTAAGAAATTGCAATGTTCTGTACTCAATTTCATACGTTATATGGGCCATTAACCGATAGTGCATCTTGTCTAATGAAACCCAAAAATAAATTGCCAACGTCGATTTTCTCCATCCGATCGTTTTATGTTAACATTGGTTATCAAACCCTCAATCCATACGGAAAACTCAGGCTTACGCTGCAGCAGAGTTACATCCCGCAGAAGACAGCGGATCAAGGAAGAACTGGAGAGTTTCCCTTCAGAAGCTGCTAAGTCTGGTTTTGCACCTGTATGTCATTTGCAACCACATCATCGTCAAAGGAGTAAGACCTTACATTGGTGGGGCGTAAAGCACTGCGTTGTTTCCGAACAATCAAAGAACACTGAGCTTTGTGAAACAGTCCTGAGGCACTTAAATCGCACTTTTTCTGAAAGGCTCCAAAACTGACCCACTTCACCATTCCAGGTACAACAGGGAGGTACCGGAATTAGTAGATACAACATGCCCTTTAAGTCTGACAAGGCCCAGCTTGAATCCTGCTACAGCATTTACTAGCCGCTAAATGGACCGACACCTTAACCACTCTGAGAAGTCTTGCCAATCCGCAAAAGGGGGCTGCCACCGCCCACATGGGAGGGATGGATGTGAATGGAACACGCAATTAGGGCGGCCGACTGGTACCTGACACAAGGCCTGGCTAGTTTACCTCCGCTGTCCTTCTCCCCCTTTAAACTTGCACTGTTGCCTCTGGTAAGGATCAAGCCCCCGCAAGAGACTGCCCGATTCTTCTGTGTATCCCCGTATACATGACTTACCCTTAGGAGGCCAGAAAAACTGCCTCCTCCTCAGTTACTGTCAATATTCTTTAGAGTCTGTGTTTTTTTTAACTCTATTTTGCAGGAAGACTATTCCAGAACTGTCCAAGCACCATTCTCCAGGTTGGCTCCCCTCAGAGCACCCATCCCTTTTCATCTCAGATCCTCTGTCTAATTGCCTTCTGTTCATGGGAAAGAGAGTCCGGTAAGGTCGGGACTCCCTAGGACTCCTTCCCACCATTACAGGTAAGTGTGACTACATTCTCCCCACTCCCCAATCCAACTCCAGCTTCTGAGGAGTCTCCCCTCCCGGACCCTGAAGCCTCTGCATCTTCCCAAGACGCACACGTGGCCACAACCCTCCCTTTATATTTCATCCTGGCTGGCCCTGCCCACCACCCAGCCCTTTAAGGATAAATGGCATTGCTCTGAAAATCCCAAATGCCACTGACTGACACACCAAAGCTGCATTATCTGGGCTTTCCTCCAACCGAGGCACAGCCCTGCCCTCCCTCAGCCTCAGTCTGCACCTCTTGAGAAGAGCTAACCCACATGTAAGGCTGTGAAATCCAGCTAAGAAGGACAAATCCCAACGTGTGTCTCTAGTCCGGCACCTTCACCTGAGCCCCAGTCTCATAGACCCGAGTGCCTCTTTGAAGTCCTAACTTGGATGACAAATGGCATCTTAAAAATGCCTCATGTCCACCATTTACTCTGGAATTCGATTCCTGGCAGGTACCTCCCAGGCTCCCCATTTAACTAACAGAACCATCACCCACCTAGGTGTTTGAGGTCACATTCAATATCCCCTGTTCCCTCCCACCAGCCTTGCCCTGGAATCAGTCCTGATATTTCCATTGCTAAGCCCATCTCAAGTCTGGTTCTGCAGGGACCATGGCCGTCACCCCATAACCTCACAGCATGGTGCAGTGAGTCACAGTCCTCCGAATGGTGCTCCCTGGAGGAGGAGGCATCTCCTGCCGCTGGTCACCTCAGAAGGCACTGGATTCTCACACAGGAGGCCGATGAGAAGGGACTCAAGGTTCGTCCATGGTCTGAGCTTTGAAGGACCTGAGGTCTGGGGGAGCTCCTAATTAGCATACACACCTGCCAGTGAGCAGAAGAGAATGGAGGAACCCAGGCAAAGCTGTTCTCACTCCGACCCCTGGGCTCTCAGGAGCCACGGGAAAGGCCTGTGTCCAGGGCACAGCCCAGCCATCACAGATCCCAGCCTGCATTTGCCAACCCGGACAGCCTAGACTCCTTCTATTTGCGACACTTATTTCTGTTCTGTTCCCCACCCAGAATGTGGTGGACTCTTTCATAAATTCTGGCCTGTCTCAAGCAAGACCAAGTCAGTGAAAAACGCAGTGTCGACATTTGGACCAGAGCATGAAAGGAGAAACAAAGCCTCAAGGTCAGCATGATGGTGGTGGCCAAACCCTTCCCCTGGGTGAGATGAACCATGGTAGGGGTGAGAATGCAAGGTTTGGTCAGCCAAAGCATCTTCCTTCACTGCTGACTAGGGTATTGGGGTCTCACTACCGAAAAGTAACGACACGGCCGTCAGTGGTGGACGTCAGCTGCAAGAGACACTGAGTCAGCCATTTACTGCCAACGTGGGGTAAAAGCAAATGCCAGTGCAGGGAGGCCTCCAAGGCTGCTGAGGCAAACCACAGACCCGGTTCTGAATGCCCACTGGATGAAGCAGAGTGGAACATACGGTCCCCTTTAGAGGTCACTGTGTCCACCAGATCCAGGTGAGCCATCATCTTTGGAGAAGGCCATGTTGTCCTGATACTCAGAAAAAACAGCCTCATACAGGGAACAATATAGTGGCATGGATTTTGGACCCGATACTGCCCCTTTATGAAGGCAAAGTAAAGTTAATGGCATAGGGGAATTTGAATGCAAAAAAAAAAAGTGACTGCTTCCTCCAACAGCGTGCCCTGCAGCTGCTCACCCCCGAGCCTGCCACTTCCTCACCAGTGACCACCGGCCAAGAAGGGCTATCACGCACGTCACACAGCGACAGCCAGGAACCGCGTGCTGAGCACTTTTGTGTAAAAGCAGATATCGAGCAAGGTGCTGCAGACTTTGACTTTAGAAGTTTAAATACTCCATGAAAAGAATCCTTCAGCAGCCGCCTAAATCAATTCCCATCTCACTTCCTCAAAACAAACGAAAAAATTTAATAAGTGCGCATTCATCACCAAATATGAGGAGGACCAAACAGGTTCCTCAAAGCAAGGATTTTAACAGGTATCAAACACCAGTGGGTGATGTGCTAACAAAGTAAATATTCCAAAAAATTAGAAAAATAAAAGATGTCTAGGATAATACATGGATTAAGGCAGCTGTTAAGTTTTTGGTTTTTAAAGCGATGGAGACAGCACGGAGGGTGATCCAGCTATTTCCAATGCAGGGTGTGCACAGCCCACCTTTTCAGATGCAACAACATACACAAAGGGCAGTACAAGAGAAAAAGGAAAAAAGAAAAAGGAAAAGAGGAACAAGCGAAAATTAGAAACACACAAGAACAAAAATGAATTTGACAGCCTGTACAAGAATTTACGTGAGTGTGTGAGGCCAGGGACGCAGGGACAGTGAAACCCATCCTCACCTCCTGCTCCAGGGAAGGCAGGGGCCTGTGTGGAGCAGCGCTGCCAGGGGACACCAACGTGGTCAGAGCCCCAAACCAAAACTCCACCTACATGCGTCTAGACAGCTTTTGAGCTACAAATTGTGGTCACATTTCAGGCTGGACAGTTTTACTCACTCCCACCAATAGTAGCAGGAGAGGATTAGGCTCTGCTCCTGCACCAAAGTGTTGTTTTATAAATTAATGACTGTAGAATAGTAAAAGGAACAATGGAGTAAAAGTGACTGGAGAAGAACGTGCTTGACCCGAGCTCACTGGCCGCGTTATCTCACTGACGTTCAGATGCTGGCTGGGTGCTTTTTGTACCACAACAGACAGACCCACCAGGAGGGAGGTTTAATGCGCTGCTGTATTTTGATGCTGAGAACCATGCCTGGTACACGAGGTTCTGGGTAAACAATGGTGACAGTGTCAAACACTATGGGCTAAGCACACATCCAACTACCCTGCGAAATCCCAAGGAAAGACTTGAAAAGGCAAAAACAAGCTGGCATTCTCTGGTGTGTCTACAGACTGAGAACCAAGCAGTTGCTGAGCAAAAATGTCACCAGTGCCTCCTATGACAAAAGAGGAAGCACTGGCCTGGGGGCTGGGGCATGGCTCCAGGCTTCCACTGCTCACCCACCAGTCTGTCCAGGGGGAGAAGTTGGTCCCTTCTTACGTTGCACCGATGCACCTACCTGGACTAACGCCTGGGGGCTCAGCAGGAGGTGACAGGTGAGGTGAACGGAGCCAGTCTGGGAGAAGCCCGGTGCTGGCAGCTGTGCCTTCAGCAGTGTCCAGGCTCCTAAACCTGCCACCTCATCTCCAAGGAGCAGAAGGGGATTGCGGACATGTAGATCACAGGGCCGTGTGAGGACAAATACAGATCATTGCCACTACATGCCTTGCCCCTTCCTTAAGCCAGAGAGGAATATCCGGGGAAGAACTGAAAATTCATGCAGAGTTCGCCAGGCATCCACACGCAGGTGGGACTCAGGTCCCCTGTGCCTCTCACTCACAGGGCTGGTCTGGACATTCTTTTTTTCAATTCTCTGGCACCTTCTCCTCCAACTGACCAACAACCAGAAAGTAGGATCTGATCTTGGGCAAGTTCAAGAATCACAGATCACCGCCTCCAAAGCGGACCCAGCTGCACGTGCTTGGTTCTCCGACCATCACCTGTGAGACCGCCATGAGTGCTGTCCAGACTCAAGGCCCGAGGCCGTAGGCCGGGGGTACACAACTTCCCTCACTTTCCCCAGCAAATGGGGCCCACCTCTCGGCAAAGGCATCTCAACCTCTTCTGCCCGAGGGACGGCACAATGGACACACGGGGAAACAGAGCAGAAGGTGGGGATTAGGCAGCCCAGAAGAGCTCGTCTGCACTTTCGAGGCAAAGTGATGCCTTTGACATAATCACAGGGACAAAGTGTATATGAACCTTTCCCTGCTCTGTCCCAAACTCCGTGACAAGCCTTTTCCTGCTTAAGGAGTTCTTTCGGAAGTCCCTGGCGGTGTTTCTGATGTCTTAACGTGGCATGGTGACTGTCAGGCATGAAGAGAGGGCCTGAGCTGTGCAGGTGCTGAGCCTAGGAGTCAGGAGACACCAGCTCCACCCCCACCTCAACCGTAGCCTCATTCTGCATCTTGGGATTCAGCATCTCATCTATAAGCAAAGGGATGAGACTATCCCAGGACAGGCTGCCCATCAGTAATGAAATGAGATCCATGTAAAGAAAGTTTCCCAGTTGCCACATTTAAAAAGTAAACAAAGAACTAAACAAACAAACAAAAACAAATACTAGAAACTGATTTTAAGAACAGATCTTACTTATTCTACTGTACGTAGAATACTATCAATTTGACATGTAATCAATATAGAAAGGAACAATGTAGATTACATTCCTTTTATTAGATGTCTCAGCATCTGATGTTCATTTGACCTACAGCACATGTCAGCTCAGACCAGCCTCCTCCCCAGCTCTCCTAGCATCAGAGGCTGTGGCTACTCTATTGGACAGCAACTCCAGGGGTTCCACCAGGGGTCCTGGCTGAAAAGCTGGAGTAAGTGTCCACAATATCCGTAAAAGGATCTCTCTGAAACAAAGGCGGATTCACTTTTAAATGTCTGTAAACCAGCGGGCTGCCCCTCCATCCACTCTTGGCTACAAGACAGCCCTCTTCCTTGATGATCCCTTCCTGGATATAGGGAAGCAATCTGGCATACATCGAGGGTGGCCGGGCCTCCAGGTAGACTTACCTGCTATCTGTGTCCAATCCCATGAAGTCCTCCTTCTCAAACAAGGTACAGAGGAGGGGGATCTTATCCCCAGACTTCTTGGGGGCCCTATCCAGCCACTTGGACTTGAGCATGATGAAGAGAGAGACAGTGAAGTCCTCGATACTCTTCTCCACCATCCTGCAGTCCTCGTAGATTGAAGGCCACGTCGGTGCGCTTCTGCTCGGCTACCTACACATTCAGCACAAAGAGCTGAGAGTCATTAACGATGTGCCATACAGCTCCTCTGCACGTGGAGCTTCTCGAAGGCCTTGGCCTAGAGGCAGTCGGCAATGGTGACAAGGCCCACTACCTTGCTGTGGGTCTGGAAGATTCCCCACCCATTCTTGGGTGCATAGTGGTGCCTGTAGTGGATACAGAGTGCCCAATGGGAGCCACAGGGCCTGATCTGGCTCACCAAGGTGATTCGCTTATAGATGCAAAAGAAATTCTCCTCTGAGATGATCCCAATGGCTTGGACCACCACGGGGAGAATCTGGTCGTTCTCAGCGCACTGCACGTAGTCAGGGATGCTCATGTTGCAGCCCCTGCCGAGAGGGGAGAGGAGATCGATATACTTACTCTGCTGTGGGCTGTGGGCCCCTCTGGGTTGCGGTGACCTGGTGTGTATCAGCCAGAAGGCAAGGGAAGCCCAAGCAAAGACGGGGGTTCAGTTTGTCCTCAGTGCCTGCACATGGCTACTGTAGGTCGGATCACATTACCCAGCTTTTGGTCTAGGCTTCCTGCCCCTGCAGAGCAGGGTCATTTCTTGTTTTCTGTTCCAAGCACCTAGCCAAACCCTAATGCAAAGACAGTGCTCAAAACTGCTGAATAAAGAAATGAACAAAGGAACTGCTTTCCACACACCTTTAAGCAGAATATAAAGAAAAGAACCACAGTGGGATCAAAATATCTGGATTTCTATCCAATTTATTTGAACTACTTTGCTGCAGAATAATGAATAAGAAAACTTGCCTTGGGGAGGAGGGTACAGTTCAGTGGTAGAGCACGTGCTTATCAAGTATGAGGTCCTGTGTTTAATCGCCAGTACCTCATTTTAAAAAATTAAACAAGTAAAAAACCTAATTACCCTCCTCAAAAAATATTTTTTAATTCAAATTTCAAAAAACAGCTTGAAATTGACACAACATTGTAAACTTGACTATAATTCAATTAAAAAAAAAATCATTGCCTTAGAAGAAATTATCTGGATTACGGAAGTTTGCAAATGTTAAATGCCTAGGTTACAACCTGCATAAAAAGGGGGGACTGTACAAATTTACTATCCCTCCTTTATCAGCTATATTACCTTTTGGGGGGTTATAACCTCTCAGAGCTAATTTTCTCAGATTAAAAAACAGAAATTTTACCTGATTTTCGGTACCGCTGAAGAATCTGATAACCCTATTAAAGCATCTGACACACGGAGTTTATTCAATAAATGTTTGTTGAATGAATGAATAAACAAGCAAAGTGAATGCTGCTCCCTGCCACAGACCATCATAATGGTACTGCCTGGAAATCCCAAGCCCACGTTCACCCGACTCTACACTAACCATGTGGGTGACCTGGGCAGGCCTGTGTGATTCTCTAAGCCCCAGTTTAATCATGAATAGAAATGAGGGCAATAACACAAACCTCAAAGGGTTAGTGAGTCAGTAATGAATTGTACCCGAAATTTGCAAGATTGAACCGTTAAGGAAAATTGGGCAAATTGTCCATAGGCCCTCTCCATATTATCTCTTACAACTACATGGGAATCTAAGTTACATCACAAAATTAAAAGTCTAATTTTTAAAGAGGCTATTGAGGTTAAATGAGCTCACTGTCTCAAATAAGGAACACACAGCACAAATAGGACAATCCCTAGACCATGAGATACACTCAGTTAAATTTCCCACTGAACCCACTGGTCCCTCCAATTTCAGAGCACGAGGATGGGTCCTCGTGGCCAAAGGCCACTGCACCTGAAGCTAACAAAGCTAATGGCCCCCACTTCCAAGAGCCCCTGTCACCACCCTAGGTCTAAGTTTGTATTTGTAATTTTTTTCTTTTGATTAAATAGAAACCCCCAATTGCATAGCCTTCAGGTCAGCAAAACCTGACCACAGAGATCATGATGGCAGCCCTTCTTGGTGAAACAATAAAATGAAAGGCTATTTCCACAAGAACTCTGTATAAATCTACTAGGGAACGTCATTCTGGACTGAGAGGAAGAGGACTGGGGAGGAAGGGGCAATCTGGGGCACAGAGGACCATGGGCCACCTGTCCCATGATGGACTTTAGTTTCAACACTCACCCTCCAGGAACTTCAAAATACACACAGACAGAGTGCTATGGACAAGATGTTTTTTTTTTTAAAGAAATCACTGACTCCCTAGCAGCTCTTGTTTTACCGAGAAACAAATGGATTATGTGTATAATGTTTCACAAAAACCCTAAAATACTATCACCCCAACTTCATACATGAAAAAACTGAGGGAGAGAGGTTTATCACATTGTGCAAGATTAGAGAGAGGCCACATCAGACACCGTATTTAAACCCAATCCCCTGCTCCATTGCTCACACCAGAAAGTGTGACATACTGCTCCCTTCCTGCCCTTTCCCTGCAATAAATCTCTGAAGAGTCTTTCCTGTGCCACCTGGAATCACAATCACATCAGCTTTCCACAAAGAGCTATGTCACTCCTTGGAGGACATATCAAAATCTAAAGGGTTGGAATGAGAGGAGAGATTTGCATTTTCTGTTTCTCAAAGGAAACATGGCTTTAAAAGAAACTGAAAAGGACTTATCTAGTCTACGGTCTCATTGTGCAGAGAAGGAAACGGAGGCTCAGAAGAGATGAGGAAAGGGCCTTATTAACAAATATTGCCTGAGAGCAGCACCAAGCCAGCCCTGGGCACTGTTGTGGGAGGATCTGGGAGGCCCAGGAGATTATGTGTTAGAAAAAGGAAAGAGAAGAAGCATACAAAGCCCTGTCTCTACATCACCATACCATGGAGTTCCACCAAATTACCCAGTATGGGTGCAGCCAACATTAAGGTTGGCTAGAGAGGTTATAGAAACCTGGAAGTCTCAACTATAGTGGAAATACCAACATTTACTATGCTTTTTTCCCAGTTCAAGCATCAGCTCAGTGGGTGCTCTCTACCAGGGACTACACGAGGCCTGGAGTTCTCCAAAATACAGATCTCTATTACCACGTGTGCAAACCACATACAGGTCCACCAGAAGAAAAACGCCCACAGATAAGATGGAATTACTGAAACTGAAAGCAGCCAAGCAGCATATATTAACTAGGAAAAATGGTGCTGCTAGAAATGGACTCATGGGCATAGAAACAAACTGTAGTTAGTAGGCAGGAAAAGGGGGATTAACAGATACACATTAATAAATATAAAATAAATGACAAGGGCCTGCTGTATAGCACAGGGAACTATATTCAAGTTCTTGTAATGAGTTGTACTAAAAACAATCTAAAACGAATGTATATACCTATGAATATGTTTATAAATGAATCTCTGCTGTACACCTGAAACTAACATTGTAAGTTAACTACACTTCAATAAAAAATAATTAGAAAAATAAAAGCAAGTCTTTAAAAAAATAAAAGAACACTGTAAACCCCGTAGCTGTAGGTGGTGGAGAATTCTGGCTGCAAGCAGCAAGTCCACTGTATCACTCCAACACTGACTGTCACCCTTTCTGACTATCAGAGAGTCACTTGGCTTCACTGAGGTTACTTTTCTCTTCTGTGAAAGGCTACATTTGCAACTAACAATGTATAGAATCTCATCATTCACAAGCCCCAAAATTAGTGAGGACTTCCCATGGGCCAGGCTCTGGACAGATGAAAAGGTAGGGTCTCAGATATATTCATGGTTAGAAGAAGTTTATGCCATAAAGACATTAATTCTTCCTGTTTTGATAGACAGATTCAATGCAATTCTAATTAGAATTACTACCAGATATTTCATGGAATATAGCAAGTTAATTTATGGTCAGGAACAGCCAAGAAACTTCTTTAGAACCACCACTGGGTAAGGGTGAATAGGTCATTGATTTCCACTGTTCTTTCTGAAGTGACGAAAACGTTCTGGAATAATAATGGTTGCAGCACTGTGAATATGCTAAAAGCTGCTGAATTGTACCATTTAAATGGATGGACTTCACAGTGTGTGAACAATATCACAATAAATCTGTTATATGAAAAATAATCTCTTGACAATTATTTTCCCCTCTATACAACTAGTCTGCCGCACAATTTAAGAAAAAGAAAAAACCAAAACAAACCAAACTGTGTGCCAGGAGCTCTTTAGGACTGCAATGTCCCTAGGTCTCCAACGCCTCTGGTGGTGCTGTTCCTGTTAACACACCCAAGCTGGGCTGGGCTAGTTAGGGACTGTAACTATCTTTCTAAAATCGACTGTCACACGTTTCAGCCTGGGAGAGGGAAGCCTGGAGGATGTCACATACTCATGCCTTCAGCTCATTTTTAACTGAACCAAGTCCTGCTTTCAACACTGTAATCCCTCTCAGTATAAAACCACGTGACATCATCAAGCACCGCCATCATGACACCTGAAAGTGTTCAAGGAACTTACCTGGGGCAGAAACACTGAGGGAGGTGACGGAAGCTCCCTCAGCACTGACGCTCCCTTTTGCAGACTTCACCAGGACAAGCTGGGCTTTACGGCCGGAGGCTCTCAGCCTGGGGAGCAGCGCCCACGCCACCGAGCTGGTCCTGAGGGAGCGGGAAAGGGAGAGGAGGGCAGCCCAGGGGTCACGGGGCAGGGAAAGCGGGGGATTGGGGACGCGGGCTGCAGCCCCGCTCGGAGACCAGCCCCAGTCCCAGCTGCCCCATCCGAGTCCGCAGACCCCGCCGTCCCGGGACACAGCCCACCCAGGGACGGGGACGGGCCGGCGGCTGAGGAGAGGAATCCCGGGAAGAGAGGACTCACGGGCGGGGGAGGGGAAGGGGGCTCCAGCCGCAGACTGAGGGGAGACCAGCTGGGGCGAGAGGCGGCAGGTGCACACCTGGCCCTGAGCAGCTGTGGCCGGGGAGCCGGGGCAGGTGGATCAGGCAGAGGGGCCTGGCCCGAGCAATATAGCTGAACACACGCTGAATCATACCCTCGCGGGCTGTGACACGTGGACCGCCCTCCAGCAGCCGCCTGAACCTTTCCCGTGGGCCCCCCACCTTGCACTTCCACAGCCGGAGGCCCCGGCCACGGGGCAGGAGCTAAAGGCTTACCGGGCGACATAGCTGAGAAGACTTTGGGGCAGATCCCCGGCTCGGAGCTGGAGCTTCCAAACAGCGGTCCACCTGGCACTGACTGCGCATGCGTAGGAGGGCCAGCGATCCTCTGGTTTCTGTGAGAGAAGCTGCGGAAGTGAGGGAGGGAGAAGATGGGAGGAGGAGGGGAGGAGGAGAAAAGTGGAGGGAGACAGATGGACAGGAAGTGCAGAGAGAAGGGAGGGATCTGGAGAGGGGAGGGGAGTAGCAGAGATGGAGAGAAAACGGTTTACCTCTGGTGGCATCCTGAAACAGAAGTCAGTCCTGCATCTGTACCCTTCACTAACACTTCAAGGCCCGCAGCTCAAATTTTCCCTCCCTGGTCCAGCCCTCCAGCCGAGGCCTCTGCAGAACCCCTACGGGATCACACCCGTTGACCCCACGCAGAGCTGGGTTTTCTGTTGCTCTGGGAACCAAGCACCCGAAGGTGTTGTCGCTCAGAACTACCTTGGGAAGAGTTCATATTCCCCTTTTACACGCTGGGAAACAGGCAGGCACGATCTCTGTCTTAGCTCCACTGTTCTAGGTGTTGGGCTGGTGGGGAGCGGGAGGTACAAGATCAGAGCCCCAGACAGAGCAGACTGCCTGAGTGTTGGTGCATAGTGCCCATCCCTCCTGAGTAAACCACACCCCACCCTAGTGGAACCATCAAGGGCTCACAGCAGTTCCCTGGGTGTGGGAGAGCTGTCCTCAGATCCAGTGCCCAGCTTGCTAGGTAGATAGGAGTGTTACCGAGTCCAAATTCATTCTCCTCAGTGCAGGACAGGCCAATAACTTCAGAGACCAGGTGTTGGGGCATGGAATAGAAAGTTTCTGTAGACCTAGATGGCAAACTAATGTCCTGGAAAACCATCTCCCCAAGTCAGAATTCAGGCTCCTTTCCTACCTGCTTGGTTGTAGCAAACTTCTTGGTGTAGGAATTCTTTTTTGTTAGAATCCTTTGTTCTTGCAGCTATCTGCCTGAGTCAAATCTCTGTAAACCTCCAGGAAAACAAACGTTATTTTCTTTTCTGCAACTTGTTATCTTTATATGGATGGAAAAGTGTTAAATATCCTTAAAGGTCAGAGCCTTCAGATTAGGCTCTTCTGTATATTTCAGGCTCTAGGCAACACTGTTTCACAAGCAAGATGAAGCCTAGGAGACAGAGCACAGGGTTAAATTCAAAGGAAAAGATCTAGTATGGAGTCAGATTTGTTCTTTTCTATTACCCAGGCAGAAGGCACTTGAGGATTTAAACCACTTTAAGTTAAAAATAAGTAAAAGTTTAAAGGAATTTACATACATAGGTGGGAATGTGCATAGCCTATCTGGAAAAGCACACAAAGGATAATAAACAGTGACATCTCCAGGGAGGGCTGAAAGAACAGAGGGTGAGGGAAAACTTCTTTCACTTGTGTATTTTTGTGCTCTGTTCGAATTTTTTTAACCATATGCATGTATTTCTTTTTCAGTTAAAAAAATTGTAATGGAGCAAAGGAGTAACAAGCTCAGCAAATACAGCAGCCATAGAATCACTGAGCCATCACTTTTAATTTAAGCCAGGAAATATTTATTGACTCTCTCCTATGTGCCCAGTGCTGTTTTAATACTTCTTTTATTATTTTTATTATTATTTTAATTTTTATTTTTATTTTACAAAATAATTACATGCTATCCCTCACCCCTGCCCAACGCTGGTGGAAAGCCAACTGAGTTTTTCTTGAGTTGTTTTCCAAGGAGTAGAGATGAGTTATAAACAGAACGCATCTTACGGGCAAAACAGTCGGAGTGGTTTTCCAGCAGGCCAAACAGCTATGAAGGGTTTGCAATAGAGGCGCCCAGAGGCTGAGAGAGAAAGCCTCCAGGACCCTACAACAAGCTGCCCAAAGTGCCTTCTCCATGGCACTATTGAAATAGGAAAGAACATATCTGACTCCATGTTATATCTGTTCTTTTGAGTTTAACCCTGTGCCCTGTTTCCTAGGTTTAGTGTTGTTTGTTCTGCACCTTTTGTAAAACAATGTTGCCTAGAGCCTGAAATATACAGGAGACCCTATTCTCAAGGCTCTGACTTTAAAGGATATTAACACTTTTCCATTCATATAAAGATAACATGTTACAGAATAGAAAATAACATTTGTTTGTTGGAGGTTTACACGGATCTGACCCAGGCTAAGAGCTGCAAGAACAAAAGGCTCTAACAACAAAGAATTCATAAACCAAGTTTGCAGCAATGGTTTTCCAGGACAATAGACTTCCATCTTCTCAGCTGGGTTTCCAAATTAAAGTCGCTGTTTCTTGCCCCCAAAACCTGGTCTCCCGATTTATTGGCCTGTAATGCACGAGCAGAACAAGTCTGGACTTGGAAACACAAACATTCATTGAAAGTACCCATTTGGTATATTAAATGACCTGCTTCCACTCGTCTTCCTGACGTTTTCTTCTCTTGACAACTCCTGCTATGTTTATGAAAACCCTGTCATGTGGACACATTTGCATCTCTAGCCACTACCCTTCCAGGTAAGAACTGATGCCAAGGAGTCAATGGAAGCTGCTAGAATGTATTACCTGGCCAGAAAAGAGCAAATGTTGTTACTGGCTTATGTTCAGGAGCAGGGTGGGACACCTGACAAGATGTCATAAGTACGAATAGACAGCTGGGCACCAAAGGAGAAGCTTCTAAGCCTCCATGAGGGACTTGTTGGATAGGAAGGAAAAGTCCCAACCTATATCTCTGATCCCACCACTAGCTTCCTGGGCGAGGCTGGACAAGTCACTTAAATTTTCTAGGCCCGTGCTGTCCACCATGGGAGCCACCAGCCACATTGAGGATTATGAAGTTATTCTGTAGGCAGACAGAATTATAAATACACATTTTATTGCAAAGGTACAGCAAGTATAATATTTAAAAACATTATTGGTTATCTTGCCCTAACGAGTTATTTTTGTATGTGTAGCTTACTGTGGTTTGCAATGCCTGCTACTAATGTTTCCCTTACAGTGAGTTATTTTTAAATTATAAGTTACTGGACACAGTACCCTCATATCACACTTGAAAAAAATTGATCCACATAAGCAAGGTGATCTGACTTAGTAGTTATGGGCAGGGGCTCTCGGTCAGCCTGCCTGAGTATAAGTTCTCACTCTGCCTCCAGGGGTTCTGTGTGAATCTTGGAAAAATTGTTGTTGTTGTTGTTGTTGTTGTTGTTGTTGTTATTTGTGCCTCTTTTTCCTTCCCTTTTAAATAGCGAGGAATATGTAGACTCTATCTCGTACCGTGTTGCCAGGATTAAATGAGTAAACGTCTGTGCTGCCCACTTCCCTGGGTTTCAGCATTCTCCAGGCAATCAGTGTCAAACTCAGAGGCATTCTCCACTGTCTTCGTCAGTCTGGGATGCTGTAACAAATTACCATGGGCCAGGTGGCTTAAACAACCAGCATGTTCCTTAAGTTTTGGAGGCTGAGGTCAATGCATCTGGGAGATGATAGCCTTCATGACTCGAAGATGGCTGTCTTCCCACTATCTTCATGGGCCAGAGAGAAGCAAGCAATCTGGGGCCCTTTATAAGGGCACTAATCCCATTCATGAGGGCTCTACTCTCATGACCTTATTTTATCCTAGTAATCACTTCCCAAAGGCCCCGCCTCCAAATACCATCACCCTGGGAGATGGGGTTTTGACATACGGATTTTGAGGGGATGCAAACATTCAGTCCACACATCGGCTAACTCTCCCCAACATGCAATCATCAAACCTGTAGCTAATTTCAAAGTAATGTTTATATCTCTGTGCCCATTTCCATTCCTGCATCCACTAACACTGAAGCACTGTTATATTTTATTCCTTATTTTTCTGGTAGAGATTTAATTGATTCCTCTACTCCAATGCTCTCCTCACACCAAACAGTCCTATTAACAGCCCTGCCAGGTAGGTCTTCCTTAAAACACCTTTCCACTGCACCTGGTTGTTTTTTAGGTGTAAATGTCAGAATCCTCTCCACACCACAGCCTAGAACTTTAATCCCTTACACTACGGCTCACTATGTTATTTTTCTATTACCACTGTAACAAACTTCCATAAGCTTAACAGTTTAAACCAGCACAGATTTATCAGCTTATGGCTGTGGAGGTCAGAGACCCAACACAGTTCTCATTGAGCTAAATTCAAGTTGCCAGCAGGGTTCCTTCCTTCTAGAGGATATAGAAGAGAATTTTTCCTCGTTTTTGGTTTTTTTTTCCAGTTTCCAGAGGTCACCCACCTTCCTTAGCTTGTGTCCCACGACTTCCTCCATTTTCATGGCCAGCAGCCTTTCTGAACACTGCTCCATGGCTACACCTCCCTCTGATTTTAAACTCAGCTGGGCTACGTCCTCAATTTTAAAGACCCCTGTGATTACATTGGGCCCACGTGGACAATCCAGGCTACTCACCCTATTGTCTCATCTCAGGATCCCCTTCTCCCCTCCCATTCAGGCATTATGTATGTGGCTGTGACACTCACCTTGTGTGACATTTCCTCCCATGAGCAATTTAAGGTTCAAGGCACTTATGAATGACTTTTTGTTTTTCTTCCTTAGTCTTTCTACCTTCAGTATGTCTGGTGAGATTATATGAATCCTTTTTATTTGTGGCCCTCCACTAAGCTTTAATAATGTATCATGGGTTTAAAAGGCTAATAGAGAATTTAGAATACAGAAATCCTCTAAGATATTTCTCCTAATATATCTGTCATCCCTTTTGCCATGTACAGAAACATGTCACTGTTGGCTAACCTGTGGCAGGGGAGGAACATGATTCTGCCACCACACTCCCCTCATTCACACCAATTTGATGATCGGCTAACCAAGGATCTATGCTCCCCGCTTCGCTCACTTCCTCCTCCTTTCCACTGACTATCCTGTTCCCACTGCTTCCTTCATTCACCACATCAGGATTTCATGACCACATTCTTCTCTAAATAAAATGGATATCTTGCATCTAATGTCTGATAACTGTTCTTATTGTATATGCACACATTGACCTACACATAACCCCACCCATCTGTTTATTTTCCTAGAATTTTCCAGAGGAATCAGTTCCATGATGATGATGATGATGATACTGACAGTGATGACAGGGGCCTCTCAAGGATTCTGACAAAGTGGGAATCAACAAAGGGAGGGAATCATTGCAAAATTGCCCCAGAAGCAGGATTAAAAGTAAATAACTGCTAAAGTGTTTAATGGAATTGGCTAATATTTAACTATTTTTAAAACTTTGTAACACTGAATTTAAAATTTTAATGGGAATTTTCATTCACCCCTAACCAAGATTCAACTCTAGGACCAAAATCTAAGGATTTTTATCTTCTAACAAATTGTCCACTAGCCTTTTAAACACGTGATCCTTTAAAAAGAGTAAGTGCTGGGCTGAAAATAAGCAGGATTCATATAATCTCACCAGACACAGTAAATGTGGAAAGACCAAGGAAGAAAAACAAAAAGCCATTCATAATGTCTTGAAACTTACATTGCACACAGGAGAAAATGTTAGCCACGGTGAGTGTCACACCAACATGACGCCTGAGTGGGATGGGGAAGCTGATCTTCCTCATCAGACATTTATGCTGATTTGTTAGATGCCAACACAGTTTCCTCATTGGATTTGCTTCTAATAAGTATGGAAGAGTTTAGGCTCTACCAAGAGCAGACTAAACATTTTCCCCTGCTGTCAGGTCACTGGACTGAATGTCCCCACAAGAAGGATATGATTATGTTTCATAGGGAAGTCTTCCTGAGAAGTAATAGGCATTTCGAGGGCAGAACTGCAGGTTCGGGCATGGAGGGCTGGAGGAGGGCTAGAGGGGACACTGGAAAAACAGCAGGAGTGAGTTCAGATACTGCTGCTCAAGTCGCCAAAGTCAGCAGTGCTATCTCTAAGGATATGTCATTCTCCCAAAAGTTCCATGAGTGAAGGTGCCTGTGAACACTAAGCAGATTTTTAAGACACAGCAGCACATAATTTGCATGACAACTCAATTACAGTATGCTTTCATATTTGGAAAATAATTAGCCCATTGTTCTTTGAAACTGCAGCAGTAGTAATAGAAATAAAAAAGACTGAGCCGTCTTGGAGACAACAATCAATAAACAATTCCAAGTCTGCAGGATTCCTTGACAATATGCAAACAATGAGATAAATGTGTGCTGCAGATACCTCTTACTGCAGGGCTCACTCCTGCAAAGCATAGAACTAGTTTTCTCAGCAGACAGAGGGAACCAAGTCAAGATTCCTAATCTTGAGAAGTTTACTATATGGCAGGAAAGATCAGACAAGTGCATAAAGCCAAATATGAATAAATGTAATCAAATATTAAGATATGTGAATGGAGCACAGATGAAAGAGAAATTACTTTCACCTAGGATCTAGAGAGACCTCTTCAGAAAATGTGGCTTTGGAGATGGCCAAAGACATGGGTGGAATTTTGGCAGAAGAGGGTGTAAGGAATTTTAAAACTGATTCTAAAATTCACATGAAAATGCAAAGGATCCCAAATATCCAAGACAACTTTGAACAAGAAAAACAAATTTGGAAGACTTACACTATCTGATTTTCAGACTTTTTTATAAAGCTACAGTAATCAGAAAGTATGGTGTTGGTGTAAAACAGGGAAGTAGAATAATGGAACAGAATAGAAAGTTCAGAACTAAACGAACACTTATATAGACAATTGATTCTCAAAAGGATGCAGTGGAGAAAATGATCTTTTCTACAAGTAGTGCTGGAATTGTTAGATAGTGATATGCAAAAAAAAAAATGAACTTTGATCCACACCTCACAAAATATACAAAAATTAACTCTAAGTGGATCATAGATCTTAATAGGAAATCTAAAACTATAAAACAGCTAGGAGAAAAAGCATAGGCTTAAGCTTTATGATCTTGGGTTTGGCAAATATTTCTTTGCTATGACACCAAAAGTAAAATCTATTTTAAAAAAAGTAACTGATAGAGTGAACTTTACAAAAATGAAGACTCTTCAAAGCTCTTCTAAACACTGCAAAGCAAATGAAAAGACAAGCCATAGACAGAAGCTATTTGCAAATCATATATCTGGTAAAGGTCTTTCTTTGTGTCTGATCCAGAATAAAAAGTTTTCAAAACTCAATAATAATACAAACACCTGAATGAATGAATGAAGCCAGAAAACACACTTCAGTAAAGATATCCAGATGGATAATAAGCATATGAAAAGATGCTGATTAAAGATGCCATTAGTCATTAGAGAAATGCTTTTAAAAACCACAGTGAGATAGTAGTACACATACCTACTAGGATGTATACGATTAGAAAGACCGACCTTACAAAGTGCTGGCAAGGAAATAGAGCAACCAGAACTGATACACACCACGAGGAATTTACAATAGCACAACCATTTTGGAAAACTGTTTAACAGTTTCTTTAAAAATGGTAAAAACCAATCTGACATATAAGCCAGATATTCCTCATCTGATGCTTTAGAAAATAAAAGCATATGTCCATACAAAGACTTGTAACTAAATATTCACTGCAATATTATTTATAATAGCTCAAGTTGTAAACAACCCATGCATCCATCAAGAAGTAAATGAAGAAACAAAGGATGTTCTATCCAAACACTGCTCACAATAAACTATTCAGGAAAAACTCAGCACTAAGCAATACTCTGCTATAAGAAAAATAAGCTATTAATACAGGAACATAGATGACTCTGAAAATAATTACACTGAATGAAAGAAGTCAGACAACATAGAGTAGATACTGCATGAATCCATTCATACAACGATCTTGAAAATGCAAACCAGTATGTTGTGATAGAAAGCAGATCAATGGTTTCCAGGGGAATAGATGGGGAGGGAGGGAGGGACAACAAAATGCAGGAGAAGAGTTTTGTGGGTGATGGGTATGTTCACTGTCTTGAATGTGGTCATGGTTTCTTGGGGATACACATGTCAAAATGTATTAAGTTGTACACTTTAAATGTGTGAAAATTATTTTGCCAAGTATACCTCAAAGCTGTCTTAAGAAAAACGGCACTTCTGTCCTGACACAACTCAGGGCCTGATTGGAGTGAGATGATAAGTCCCTCACCCTTTCTGCCTAACGGGAAGGTAGAAAACCTCTTACTGAAGATAAGATATGGATTTTTCATTTGCAATGTCTGCCATGTAATAAAGAATTTCTAGACATGCAATATGTCAAGACTATATGATGGATAAAATGAGAGTAAGAGATATTAGACAAAGGATGCAAACCCCAGGTGATGTAGGCATCAGAGTTACCAATAAAGGCTATAAAATACTTTTAACACATTCAAGAAAATAAGGAAATGATGGGAGATTATATAACAGGGTCAAGACTTTCATCAGAGAAATATACTGGAATGAATTTTTAAGAAAAATCAAACAGATATTCAAGAACTGAAGCTTTCAGCTCTGGAAACAGGTAAACAGAGCTAATTAGGATCCCTTTTAAGTAAAACTTTCAGTAATGCCGGGTAAAATACAACAAAAGTAACACAGAGCTAACTATGGAGAGAGAAGTTCCCAGGTGACAATACAAAGAGGACACTTAACGCCAAAATGGTAATCTTGTGAGCTGATGCCACCGCACCCTGGAGGGAAGGGGTTTTCATCTGCACATAAATAGGGATACAATGTCCATTTAGGAAACAGGGTCCATACCAGATGTAGAAGAGTCTTCCTTTATAGAAACCTCTGCATAAGACGTATTGGAAGACTTCCCTCTTCACTGAAAGGGAGACTCAAAGTTCTCCACATGTGCACACAGGAAAGGGGTGTAACAACCGGTTCTCTAGGGAAAATCAAAGTCTCCCTTAAAAAAATCTAATCTCCACGCCCCTGCTTTATATGAATGTAGAATCCAAATTGATACTCCACTGAAGATTCCGGAATTCCCAAACCAAAAATATAATAATTCAAGGTTGATCATATCACCTGGAGCCTTAGGATAAGCAACACAAAATTGTTCTCTAGGGAAACTTTAAAAACCAAGATGTAAGGGACAATCATAGGAAAAAATATGTACTCACTATAGAGAAGCTCCCACAACTCTACACACACACAGACACACAACTAAAAACAGAAGGAAATCAGTGCCACTGGGAAGAAAGATCTAACCGTAAAACACAAGATGATTAATATTCCAGAGCCTAAAATTATGAAACAATCTAAGAGAGAGCATAAAAGAAGTATGACTGAATCATTAAAAGATAAAATGAATCTTATATAACATAATGAACTATCAGGACATCATGAAAAAGAAAACAGATCAATTTTTTAAAGAACCAAACAGAACTTATGGAAATAAAACACAGATATCATTTGGTATATAAAATTCAATGAATGGGTTAAGTAACATTTTAATCTTCAATATCTAGGGTGTTCATTAAAATTCAACAGTAATCTCTAAAGTAATTGTTTAAAAAGAGAATAAAGAAGTCAAAATGAAGAACGCAAAATAGGCCGGTCACTATTCTAAGTTCTTCATCTATTTTATCACTTAATGCTCACAGTCTTTGAGGCGGATAGTACCACTTTTTGTACATGAAGAATGTGAGTCTCAAAGGGATTACATATACTGGTTACATGGTTAGCAAGGGAGGGAACCAAGCCCGGATAGGCTGTCTCTAGACGCCATGCTCTTAACCATGACTGCAAGGTATATAACAGGCAGGAGAAAAGCAGAGCAAAGCAAATAGAAATCACAAAACAAGATGCCAGAAATAAAACATCATCACTAATCACAATGAATTTAGATGAAATATATAATGAGTTAAAAG
Organism: Camelus dromedarius; assembly: GCF_036321535.1. Taxonomy (NCBI): domain Eukaryota; kingdom Metazoa; phylum Chordata; class Mammalia; order Artiodactyla; family Camelidae; genus Camelus; species Camelus dromedarius. Next base: position 32,313,697 of record NC_087458.1, on the reverse strand, counting down.
ATTTACAGATTTCATTTGTTTACCTGAGACAAAGCAGAATTAAAACTTAAAACTGGTTGAAAGCTTAGAAGAATAACAGAAAGAAGTCAAAAGTTAGAGCCAGAAAAAGAGACACCTGAGAAATACTAATCAATGGAAAGGGAATCACTCAAGCCTCCCTCAGGTTCATAGGTACCTGAAACCCACCTTGGCCTGACACTTACCAGCTCTGTGCCTGAGCGAAACTCTCAGTCCCCCGGAATCTTCGTTCACTCACCTGTGAATGTAAGGAAAGATCCCTCCTTCCATCCGGCCAATTTGTATTGACTGCTGTGCCACGGGTACAGGTCAAGCCACCTGAGGTCCGTCAGTGAACAAATAAGGATCCTTGTCCCTGTAGGACTGAGGAGGAGCAGAACATAAACTACAGTCTTGACAGTCATGTGAAATATATGGTATTCTAGAAGGTGATAGAAATAATATGATCAGGGAGAGGGGGTTTCTGGGGCAGAGACAAGTGGAAGGCAGTTTCCAGGTTAAAATGAGATGGCCAGAGCTGGGCTCACTGAGGACCTTGAGAACGCGGTGCTAGTTGCTGAGCTCCCTCTAACACAGCACCGCACACTGGGTGACATGAACCACAGAGGCTCACTGTCTCACAGCCCTGGGGGTGGGGAGTCTGCAGGCAGGGTGTCAGCAGGGCAGGCTCCTCCTGAGGGCTGGGAGGGAGAGGCTGGTCCAGGCCTCTCTCCTTGGCTTGGAGACGACCGTCTTCTCTCCACATCTCATCTCGTCATCTCCCATGTACACGTGTCTCTCTGTCCACATTGCCCCTATTTATCCGGACAAAAGTCATACTGGATTAGGGCCCACCCTAATGACCTCTTCTTAACCAATGACATCTGCAACAACCCTATTTCCAAGTGGGGTCATGTTCTGTAGTCCTGGGGTTCAGGACTTCAGCATATGAGTTGGACAGAGACTGGCCAGGGCAACAGGCCTGTGGGTGCATGTCTGATATCCCCAAGGGACAGCAGGGAGGCCAGTGTGGCTGGAGCGGAGTGAGCAAGGGAGAAAACCGGAGATGAGCTCAGCTTCGGGAGGGGGAGGAAAGCTGTAAGGTCACCATAAGGACACTCGCTTCTTCACTGAGTGAAATGAGAAGCCATTGCAGGATTTTGAGCAGAGAAGATCACACCCAGGGTCTCAATCATGCCTGACTTAGGTGATGAGGATGAAAATATTTAGGCTTTTGAGCTGATAATAGTTAGACTACATGTTGGACTTTGAGTTGATGGTGTAGTAAATGAGACTCTGGAGGGTGTTGGGATGAGGTGGATGCATTTTGCATGTGGGATGGACAAGAACCAGTGGGGCCAAAGGGAAGAACTCGGTAGAATAATGGCCCCCAATATGTCCACGGTCTGATCCCTAGAACCTAGGAATGTCACTGTGCATGGCAAAAGGGACCCTGCAGGTGTGACTGTCAAGGACCTTGGGATGGCAGATCACTGTGGGAAGCAAACGTCATCATGGAGGTCCTTAGAGGAGAGAGGCAGATTGGTCAGAGACAGAGATGTGATGTGGCAGCAGAAGTCACAGTGACACAGGGCTCTGGGCCAAGGAGTGTGAGCACCACTGCAAGCTTGGAAAGGTAGTAAGATGAATCCCTCCCAAGAGCCTCAGTGTGGAACGTAGCCTTGGCCACACGTTGGTTTTAGCCCACTGACATTGACTTTGCATTTCTGCACCCTAGAACAGTGAGACAATGGATGTGTGTTACTTTAAGCCACTGAGTCTGTGGTCCATAGTTACAACAGCAATAGGAAAAGAGCTCAGGAACCAACATGAACATGAACCCCAGGCTGCCTGCTGTGCCGGCAGGAAGTCCTTTGTCTCTGATCCTGTGGGAGTGTCCTGTCTTCTGGCAGCATCCACAGACTACCTCATGCTAACCTGGCAGCTTGCAGGGAGACAAATCTTAACCCTGCACAGTTCTTGATATTTAGTTAATAAAAAAGATGGTGTCATCATGGGTATTTTTCCATCTTTTAAATACACTTCAGTCTTCTAATTGAGAGACAGTGTAAATAGATTTCAATCTTAATAATAAATAACTGTGGTATTATTTGGTTAATTAAATAATGAATAATAATATTCACATTAGTAAAAGTTATTAAAGTCAACATTTTTCAATGAAAATATCAAATTTCTTTTTGCATGAACATGTATTAACTACAAGAAATGTTCCATGCTTTCTTCTACGATTTAGTGTTAGAGTCTTAAAGAATAATATTTTCCTCAAAAGATATTATGGCGAGGGGATTTCTTTTGGTGGTACAGTTCCTACATAAATTCTGCGGCGTGTCTCAGGCCACTGGGAACCTAGAGATGATAGAAATAAGGAGGCATTATAAACACAACAATTTTTAAAGGAATTAAAAAACTGGATGAGTGAAAACAAAGAATCAGAGAATATTCTGGTGAAATAAAAATATTTTTCAGCTTAAGCAAGACACTGGGTGAATAAATCTAAAATGAAAAAACCACCCAGAGATTAGCAGTGAGTCATGCATGCAGTGTGACTGATCAAAACCAAGTTGTTTCCAAACCAGTGTGTAGGCTTGATGCCTTCATGAATCAAGTCTGTGTGGCACCAGGCCACCTCGAATAAATGTTGATGAGGTATTTATAAGCTCTTCACCATCCCAGCTCAAAGCCCACACACGAGCTACACGACCATCGCCTACACATCTGCAAAACACCCATCATGGTGAATAGCACTTTTCTTGCTCAGTAGCCGGTGGCAGGGCACTGTGAGCAGACAGAGATACAGGGACACAGAGACACAGAGGCACTTCCCCTCACTCAGCTGATAACCTTCCGTGCATTCCTGGGGACAGGATTGTCATAAAATGCACCATGGATTGATCCTCCTCCTAGGAAAGGAACGGTAGGGCTGTCCTCAGGTTGGAGCAAGGGTGGCCGGAGGATCTCAGAAGAGCTGTTTCAGGACAACCAATAGAAATGATGGCCACCGTGACCACGAGAGACGTCCCCTGCCATCTCGGTAGGCTCTTGGGCTCCTGACAAAAGCTGGGCTCAGTAAAGGGTTGGGTAGAAGGCACAGGCCTAAGGGATGCCCCAGCAAGAGACAGGAGGTAGGGCCTGGTTTATACTGCTCTGGGTGTATTCCAGCCTCATCCGAATACGAAATCAGAAATTTGCAAAACAGCAGAGCTGGGATGGATCACCTACTCCAGACTCCTCTCCTTACAGTTAAAAGGGTGGCAGCCCTGAGAGGCAAAGCAACGTGCTAAAGGCAGAGCATGGATGTGGCAGCGCCAGATGAAATGCACCGTGCCAATCCCCATTCAAGGCCGCTAACACTGAGTATGGGGCCAAGGTTTCCAACTAGGAGAATGAGATAATGTAAATACTTTGTTCCCCGCAAAACCCCAAATGTTTTTAAAAGCACAAAACTCACCTTAACTAGCTCTCTTCTGAGGGGGTGCTCTTCTGTCTCCGTCTTTCTGTCTGTCTCCATTTCTCTCTCTCAGACACAAACACATACAATTTTGTGAAAGGGGAATTCCTGCCATACAAAGACAAACTTCACATCTTCAGAAAGACACTTGACAAAGCACGTTTCTCAATTCAATTCTATGTGTGAGGTCTGAGCAACTGGCTTATCTTCTAGAACAATTGGTGGTTCCAAAATCAGGAGATCATCTTCCCCAAAGGAAGAGTTCTGGTCCGTATTGATGAAGTTGGGGATGTCACATTTCATGAGCCCGTTCGCCTCCTCCTCTGGCCACCTGCTGCATCTGATGGCTTCCTGGAGCTGAATATCTCTGTCAAGGGCTATGGTTGGGATAGCAAATTTGGCCTTGTCCAAGTGGCCCACATCATTGACGTAGCAGTGAAAGAGGGACCTAGATTCGTCATTGCCCTGCCAGAGAACACCTTGGGCACCAGCAGTCTTCCAAAGTCTGACACAAAGCTGTTCAGTCTGAATCTCTTCTCGGGAGACTCTGCATTGCTATAAAGAAAACCAAAATAAAAGATCACTCACACTCTAGCTCGGTGACCTGAAGAATCATAGTTTTTGCCATCTACTGAGTGCAAGTCCCTGCACAGAGCATGCTGACAAGCACTGGAAATGAGAGACATCACTTCTGAACACATACAATTAAACCCAAGGCAAAAGTCTCAAGTGAGGGACCTTGGACCAACCTGAAAAGACATCGTTCCCTGAGAATCCTCAGTACTGCTGAATCGCACACCAGTGTTTCTCATTGGGACACTCAGATCATCTTCATCAGAATTAGTTAAAGTGCTTCTTAAAATGCAGAATTCTGGGGTGCAGACCCTAAGCGTCTCCAGAGTTTGGGACCTGTAGTCTGTATTTTTAGAGCAGCCAAGATCACTGAACACGCTCAGGTTTAGCACCGCGGTCTACATCGGGTCACCTGAGCATCGACAATGCAGTCTCACATGGTGGCTTGTTGCCATGTGTGTCACGGTTCTGTCCTACCCACGAGAGTCCCCTGATTCGCAGAACTGTCATTGCTGCCCCATTGGGCAAAAAATACCACCATTTCACAATGCATACCCAGGGCGCCCGACTGACAGATACAATCAGTGATGGGAGAGGGGAGAAAATTCATGTTCCTGATAACTTGTTTCACTTACTATGGGACAAATGATCAATTCAAGGGTAATAAATCAGTGAATGAGTGAATAACATGACTCTCGTTAGTCCCACGAGTGCCTGGAAGAGTGAGCCTGGGCATACTGAGGACCATAACAGCCCATCTACTTAATTGCCATCCTTCCCAGATTTGTGTAAAGGTTACTTCCACCCAGGCAGTGACCCCTGAAGGGCAAGAATCATGTCTGAACACACTCTCAAATCCAGAACAGAACCTGACAACAATTAGGCTCTGGAGTCTGTGTTTAGCGAGTGTGGAATCTCAGTGACTCCAGTTCTTAGACCTTGCCTTCCCATCCCACCCCTCACGATATGGACCTTATGACCAGCTCTCCCGGGGCTGGGGCCAAGGAACACATTTACAGGACTGGAAGAATCTGATCATGTAAACCACCCCCCAGAATATCATCAAGAGTCACCTGCATTTCAGGGATCAGTAATCCCAGAATCTTTGCAGTTCAGGCAGCTGAGGGATTTTTATATCAGTTCTGTCTTCTACTGTGACTGCCTGGGTGACATCAGACAAGGAATTCTCAAAAGCCTGAGCTTTTCCTTTCAGGAATAATCTACTTAACAAATCTCATTGACCATTTAACAAATGTGATCTGAAGATCAATGATTTACACAGGAGTACAACATTCATTAGGTCGTGGATTTTGAATCCGAGAAAAATCATTTGAGAAAGATTGACAGAATGTAGCTTTAATGCAAATTTAAGTATTCTTACCTTTCAGCAAATCATCTTCTTCCCCTACTTATCACTTCATCCAAGTTTAAAAGATGTTTGAGAACAGGGATGATTGTGCCAGGAATCTGTGACCCAATAACCTAAAATGTCACCTAGGAAAAAAAGGGGAGTGACACATTTTTTAAAAGTATGGTGAGGACAGCAGGGCCACCCCCCAACTCCACACTAAGGAGCTCTGAGTAATAGCTTTCCTGCCTGCCTTGGGCATCAGCTGATGTGAAAACCCACCTAGAAACCACACTGTCCAGCAGCTCTTCCTTAACATAGGCTACACTTTCTCAGAATTAAGAATTGAGTCCAGTAACCCCTTCGCTGAAGAATAAAGACAAAGGAGAACAATAGAGTTCTTCCCCTCCCCAGGGGAGAGCCCAGACCTTGGGCTGCATGCACTTCGCCAACCTCCCAGGAGAAGGAAAAACTGGAGAAGGACGTCCTGCGAAACTAGGGAAGCAAAGGTAGAGATGGGAACAAATAGACCAGCTGGCCTGGGACAGCCCCCTCCGTCGCTGCCTTGGCAGCTGCCTCTGCCCCCTCAGCACATCCTGCCCACCTCAGGTGGCTAAGCTGTCAGGGAAACTGTGCTTTGCAACCTGGGGCAACAGAGGCTGCCCCCAGGCCAAGCTGCTGGGGAGATGGGAGCTAAACCACCAGCTCCCAAGCGACAGGCTCCATACCTTCGACATCACCCCGCCACCCCCGCACCTTAACGCACCCCCGGGGTAATATGACCCTGAGAAGTGTGACCTGGGAACGAGGGGCGGCAGAGTCCGCCCCCATGTCAGGCCTCAAGAGAGATGGGAGGTTATCCTCCAGCTCACAATAGGCAGCACCCCTTTCCTCCCCACCCCCTGATCTCACCGCGCCCACCTCCCAGGAGCAACCTGACCTGGTGTTGTGTGTCAGACGAATCTTGGGCGGGAGAGGCCGTCCCCAGGCCAGGTCAGGGGAAAGGAGAAGAAGTGGCCCCATTAGGAAGCTGCGACGGCCGGCTGCCCCTGCCCCTCGACCTCATCGCGTCCGCCTCCCAGGAGCAAGCTGACCTGGAGACGGGCATCCTGCTTCTTGGGCAGCAGAGGACACCCCCAGGATTGGCCGCGGGGAAGAGGGGAGCAAATTGACAAGCTCCGCGCTGCAGGTCCTCTACCTCCGCCTTTGCCACCCTCGCACCTTAAAGGCACCGTCCAGGGCGACCCTTCCCAGCAGGCTGAATGGGACAGGTGTGTCTGGTGATCTAGGGCAGGAGAGACGACTCCCACACCAGGCCATCAGGGAGACGGGAGCCAATCCACCAACTCCCCAAGGCATCCCCATCCCCCACATCAGCAACCGCTCCTGCCCCCTGACCTCTCGGTGGCCGCCTCTAGGGAGCAGGCTGACCTGGAGATGGACGTCCGGTGAACTTGGGGCAACAGTGACCGCCCCCAGAGCAAACCATGAGAGGAAATGGGAGCAAATGGACCAGCTTCATGGGAAAACCCGCCGCTGCTTCCACCACCCCCAACGTACCACGCCCGCCTCCCGTGGTCAGGCCGACTAGGATACACGTGTCCCGTAACCCAGGGCAACAGAGACCACCCCCAGGACAAGCCGCGGGGAAGATGGGAGCAAATGGGCCAGCTTCCCAGCTGCAGGCCCCCGAAAACCGCCACCCCTGCACCCTGACTACCCTGCCTCCCCCCCAGTTAGCTAAGTGGGACAGGGGTGTCCCGGGACCTGGGGCAGCAGAGGCCGTTTGCAGGCCATGCGGTGCAGACATGGAGCTAATACACAAGCTACCCCGGGGCAGCCTCCCTATCCCCGCAGCCACCACCTTACCAGCTCCCTGACCGCACCGCACACATCTCCCAGGAGCAAGCTTACCTGGAGTCGGACCTCAGGGAAATCTCCGGCGGCAGAGGTCGCCCCCAGGCCAGGCCGCGGAGGAGAGAAGAAATGGAGCAGCTCCCTGGAACGGACCCCCTCCCCCTGGCGCCGCTGCTCCCACCTCCCAGGACCAAGCTCACCTGGAGACCGGCGTCCCGCCTCTAGGGCAGCGGAGGCCACCCCCAGGCTCCGCCGCGGTGGAGAGCGGAGCGAATTGACCGGCTCCCCCGCGGCAGCCCCCCTACCCCCGTGGTCCCCACAACTTAACGGCACCGCCTCCACTCCCCACTCAGCAAGCTGAGTGGGACAGGTGTGTCCGGCGACCTGGGGCAGCAGAGGCCGCTCCCAGGCCCGGCAGCCGGGAGAAGGCAGCTATTCCATCAGTTCGCCAGGGGCAGCCCCGCTCCGCCCCCCTGCCGCTGCCCCCGCCTGCTGACCTAACCGCCCCACCTCCCAGGAGCAAGCTTACTTGGAGTCCAACATCTGGCGAATCTCCGGCGTCCAAGGCCCCCCCAGGCCAGGCTGAAGGGAAGAGAAGAAATCGACCGGCTTGCCCGGGCAGCCTCCCACCCGCTGCCGCCGCCGCCTCCGCCGCCCCAAACCATTGCACTAGCCTCCCGTAGTCAGCCTGACTGCGAGGATGTGCACTTGCCTGAGCACCTCCCTGCACCCCTACACTCCCTGTACCTCTGCACCCCTGACACTCCCTGCAGTGCCTGCACCCCCACAACCCCTGAACTGCCTTCACCCTCCACAGCCCCTGCACCCTGCCACCACTTACACCTTTGCACTGCGTACAGACCTGCACCCCTGTATGTCCCACACACCACCTCTTGGGCCTGTGGCAGAGTCTCTGCTGTTAGACCAATGCACAGGAACTCACATCTTTGCCAGTATATGATGCATCAGTGGACGTCTGGGGTTGGCTGCAGGAAGGTACATGTTCCCGGTCACTAGCCTGGGCCACTAGAGTGATCTCTGTGAGGTCACCCAGGACGGGCTCAGAGATGCTGTTCTCTGGGAAGAGAGGAGTAGAAACCGGTCTTGAGGGCAGAGCTGTGCTCACCAGGCCGTTCACGCTTCATGTTTTACACAGGGCTTCGGAGAAGTGAAATGGATCCGGCCAAGTAAGACCTGCCTGCTGTGCAACCACCTCAGTCCTGGGCTCTGAGGCAGACCGACTGGCTCCCACCGTCAAGACACCTGAATGGGCACCTGAATGGTCCCTTTGAGGCATCCCATCAGTTCCCAGGAAGAAGTCTGGCTGCTTCCACCCCATGGCCCTCCCTCCCACTGTGCTGGCCTCAGGAAGGTTCCTTATTTGGGGAAGAAGGCAGCCCACCACCTACCCCACACCTCACCTTTCTCTAACCCAGGCTGCTGTTTCTCTGCCCTTCAGAGTCTGGAAAGCCATTTCTCTTCAGTTATGTCCCTTCTGAAATGGACTTGCTTCCACTCAATTCTAGGTGAGGATGCACCATGGAATGCACTGGGTAAGAGAACCAAAATAAATAGTTTTTTCTGTGAGGTTTTCTGTTTATCTACTGGGATGGGCTGTGTGTAGTTTGCTACAGCCATTGGTGTGAGAGGCTAAAGCTGCCTGTGTGTCCTTGTTTTCATCCGCCCGCTGTCTTTGGGTTTTCCCTAGACACTCCTGAGACATTAACTTCTTTTAATTTTATTCCGGTTATTACACAGAGGCCCTACTGACATGGAGGTAAGGTGTTGGGTTAGCGGAACAGAGCAGGGCATCTATACTCCTGTGATTAGTTCTCATTGAGCCTGTGCCCTGAGCTGTGACCTCCACAAGTGTGTCTCTTTCCCCTCACCCTAATTTGGGTGAGACAGAAAGGATTTCCCTTCCCCCAGGCTGGTTAGGCTGTGGTAAAATAATTTCTCATTTAAAAAAATAAACACAACCCCCCACAATGGAAGAGAATGTTCTGGGTGTATTTCATTAGAGCTATTTTAACCTTTCCTGGCAGGAAGCATGAGGAGTTTTCCTATGATTTTCACTCTGAGAACAGGGTACTGTCCTGGAAGTAAAATGCATGAAAAAGAGCAGGGGCCACCTCTGACTGGCCCCCTGAAGTTGTCACACTCAGACTTCCCCACGCTGAGCCTCCAGCTGGCCTTAGGGAACTGTTAAATCTGCCTCCCCCGAGTTTCTTACAAAAGCTGGTTCTGCCCTGGGAGCTGTGACTCTCCAAGCCTGCCCAGCTGCCTCTCTGGGTTGGGAGCAGCTTTCCCCCTCAGTTTTCTTCGGGATCTAAGAAGAGCAGTGGGTTTTCAGCTCCCTCAGCTCTGGTGTTGTTTTCAGGACAGAAGGAGCAATTTCTGAGCTCCTCACAAGCTGGACCAGAGGCTGGAATTCTCCCCTCCTCTGCCTCCGTGCAGACAATCAGTGGCTGTGGTTCTAGCCGAGTTTCTGAAGATGTGGATTTTAACATATATATCCCAGCCCCCACAGGATCACACAGTCCCATAAGTCCCTACAAATTCCACTGGTAACTACGGAGCTGATGAGGACACGGGTTTCGGGGCTGCAGAGGCCTGACTGCATGACTTTCTCCGTGGCCTATTAACGTGGTTGCTCTGGGCCTTGTCTGAAGTGGCTTGCTTACCGCACCTGGTACATGGGAAATATAAAATAAGTACTAGAACTTCCACTTTTTCTCCCTCTTGGGCCTTCCAACTTAAAAATTAATACGTGAACTCAGACGGCCTAGTCACCACAATGAGGTCAGACAAGCCCGGCTCTCCTGAGTGATGGGCACTGACTTGCGCATTAACTCGGAACCGTAGGGGAACCGCCTTCCTCTAACTGGGCCTCTCCCCACACCAGGCACGCCCTCAGCTGAGAAGGGGCCAACTCCCCCATTGAGGTGTGTGCTGGTGGCTTCAGTGTGACCTGGCCCTGCCGGGACATGAACCTGCAGTGAGGTGGAGTGTCAGGAGGAGGGGGGGTCCCTGCTGGGACAGCAGGGGGCCCGGTAGCACCCTGCGCAGCCTGGTGCCTGGGGCTCCCCAACATCTCCTACGGACCCCGGGTCGGCTCTGATCTGGGCCACTCCATGCACCCTCTCAGTATCTTTTCATTAAGTCCCTATTTGGCTTTTATCAGCCAGAGGTGGCTTCTGTTGCTTGTTCAGTGAAACAGTGCATCAGGAAACCAGACTATTTCTAAGATCAGTAAAATACGAACTTTGGTCAGCTCGCCGGGCAGACCGTGCAGCACAAATTCCCGCACAGGGCTGTGCAAATGCCTTAAGTGAAGGGTCCTCATCATCTGTCTTCAGAGATACAGAAGATCGTGGTTCAGGTAAAATCTCAGGGAGGGATTGAGGAATCCAAAGCTGGTTGGTTTCAAAGACTAACCGGTCGGACCAGACCCCTGAGCTGTGGTCAGAAGCCTGGCTCAATGTCACGCAGACTCAGCACCCTAATGTCCAGTGGGGCCGGTGCTGTTTCCTTTACAGGCTCTCGTTGGGGAGTCACTGTAGCCCCTTACACTCAGCAGGGAATCCAGCCCTCTTAGCCCCCACCCTGAGTGTTCCATGACACAAATCTCGGGAGTGTTTAATTTTCATCTTTGTTTAGGAGGATGAATGTGGGGCAAGAGGAGAGATAAATTCACACTTAGTGACACCAAGTCACAGCCAGTACCTCCTCCTCGGAGAGCTATGTGCTCCCACAGTGGTGGCTGGGGGGCTGGGCAGAGCCCCTCCTCTGGTCACAGAGGGACTCACTCCTCTGACTGCAACTGATGGGTTGGACAACCAATCCAGAGGGGACAGAGCATCTTTCCCGGGAATTTGGAACTGACACACAGAAATTAATTTCACTCATCTGGGGATTGGGAGGAGGGTGGGAATCAAATGAAACCAGAGCAGTAGAGAAAGTTACAAGTGAATGAGAGAGACAGAGAGACTGAACTTGTGAGAGTAAATAGTGTGAAGGAAGGATTACAATCAGGGCACAGAGGAATTCCAGCTCCTGGCAGTCTAGTGTGTCCCAGCCCATCAACAAACCTGCGGGATGGTTAACATCATTCCAGTTTTGCAGATTAGGAAACAGGCTGAAAGAGACGGGGGTTGGCTTTGGGTGCACAGTTAATTTAATTGCCACTGGACCCCTCACTTCCCACTGCCTGAAGGCACCATGATCCTCACAGGGACCCTGCAGTGCTGACAGCCTAGCACCCTGATCAAAGGGACCCTGCGGGAGTGGGAACCTCTCTGAGTTTGGAGAGTTCCCTGCACCGAGATTCCATGCATCAGCCGGCTCCCGCTCACCCCAGGTTAACGTCTCCCCAGCTGTGTAGTCCCCCGACCCGCTTCCCTCCCTGCCAGGCACCCCCGTTCTTACCACCGAGTGTACTGCAGGAATTCAGGCACAGGGATGCCCAAAGCAACACGAGCCCACCGGCTGTACAAACAGCAGACTCTCAGCCCCACCTGCGCTCCATGGGGATAGTAGGTGTCCTCACCTTTCATGTACCTAAGGCAATCTGTTTCTTCAGCTGGAGGCTATAGAGAATAATAAAAGGTCCAAAACATTGTTCAGTGAGGAATTCCTCCAAGGACCTGACTTCAGAGTCTACAAACAGTTGTGCTGGCCGCTCTTACCCCCGGACTTTGGGTGAGGTGGATTATTGATCAGCACAATCGCCGGGGGCCCAGCTCCTGGGCTTGGCTGCCCAGAGGGGGCTGGGGGAATGGGTAAGGCCAGGGCACTCAGGAAGAGCACAGAGGACCTGACATCTCGCCTCCGCAGTTGTAAACCCTTCCCCAAATCTCAAGGCATCGGACAGAGTGCAGCCACCACAATAATGAGATGTTCCAATCACTTCACTCACTCCTGTTGGTTCACTTACTTGCTGAGCATCCACTGGGTCACAGGACATGACACACAGGATGGCCGATGGGACAGGCTTGGTACTTCCCCCTGGATCCTGTTCAATCTGTTGGAAGAATGATCACTTATAAACGGTTTCTCAAAAGGATACATAGACAGGAGACAAACTGCAGAGTGAATCAAATTTTAAAATATAAATGAAGATCCCCCAGTCTCCCCGCCTAAGGTTAACAGCATAAAGAAAATAGATCTTGCCTTTGATCACCAAGGAAGTGGTCACACCCTCTCAGGAGGAAAGGAGAGTTAATCTTTGAGCAGGACACAGAAGTGCTCCATCGAATTGGACCAGGACCTCTGCTTTCATTCAGCAAATCTGTATAAGCTCCTACTACTTATGGGAATCTAGTAATTATACCCGTTCCCAAGGCTCTTGGTCTTTGTTAGTCAACAAAATTGACACGACTCACCATCACTGGGGGCTCAGAGTTTTAGCAGAGAAAACAGGCAACATGATGGGGGTAGCAAGAGCTTGGGGAAAAATAAGAGTGATATGAGCAAACTCAGGTGATGGTGGTGGGGTGGGAGGCATGCAGGAGGGAATAAGGCAATCCTGGCAGATCTCACAGAGTAATGAACTTGAAGAAGAATAGATCCGGAGGAAGAAGGAAGAGCCGGAGACAGAGGCCCCCAGAGTGATGGGGAGAGTATGGGCTGAGAGGCAGAGCAGGCCGGGTCTTGGAAGACTTTGGGACGACTTTGGCTCCTAATGGAATGGTGACCCTTTTAGTGAGTTTTAATGGGATGAGTGATGTCCAATTTATGCTTTTGTTTTGGTTTTTCTTGGGAGGAGGTTAATTTATTTATTTTAGTGAAGGTGCTGTGGTTTGAACCCAGAATCTCATGCATGCTAAACATGCACTGTTTCACTGAGCTACACCCACCCCCTCAATGTATGCTTTTATAGGGTCCCTCTGATTCTGTGTGGATGAGATTGTAGAAAAGCAAAGATGGAAGAAGGAGGCTATTTGGTGTCCAAGAAGGGGTTGAAGGTGGCTCCTAGGAGGGTGGGGATCAGGGAGTAGGTGGTTAAAGAATTCAGAGTAGCCAGAATTTTCTAACAAGCTGGATTTGCTGTCTGTGTGTGTGTAAGAGAAAGAGAGAGAAAGAACATGGTTCCAACATCTGGACCTGGAAAATTAGATGGATGTTTTCTCCATCCACAGGGGATGGGACAAGATGGGCTGAGCAGGTTGAAAGGGGCTGGAATCAGCTCAGTACTTCAATGTCATGATTAAGGAGTCTATTAGATATTGCCACAGAAATGCCTAATAGGTAGAGGAGTCTGGGTTTTTTTTTCTTTCTTTTTAACATTAAAAAATATAATTTAAATGTATTAATTTTATTATGTGAATGGATTTGGAATTTTATTTCATGCCATGGTATATGTTATAATAGCCAAATGGAAAATATATCAGAAAAGGGGAGAAATGAGGGCTTTCACATAAACTGACTGTCCATAACGTAGGTAAAATTTCAATGAAACTGTCTTCAGTGCAAAAACCTCATCCTGGTGTTACATAAAATTAAATGAAAAAGGACTATGTTGATGTATCATTATTCCATGTTACATAGTAGCCCCAAACAAACACACTGTTTAACTATGAGGCTTGTAGAAATACTGTTCACTTTATTGACATAAATACAGAAATGCAGAAAGGTTCTAAGGTAGAATAAGCATCTTAGTGGAAATAATAGAGATCTGAGCATTTCACATGATATGTATGGACTGATTCAAAATTTGGAAAAGTAATTTACACAGTAGAACATATGTATGAATGTGAAAGCAAGATGAAAGAAAGAAAAAGAATATGAGTATCAGGGAGAGAGTTCCAAATGGAAAGGGCGAATCAGGGAGTTTTGGACAAATCGAGAAATTGATGGCATGTCAATTTCCAAGTCTGGTTGCTTCCACCAAAGGTATAGCAGAGAGATAGAGGAGAGACCCAGGACCCAACTCCGGGGCACATTCGCAGTAAATGTTTGGAAAAAAGAGGAGACGTTGGCAAAAAACCAGCCAGAAGATCGAAAGCAGAGCGATAGGCTGGAGGTCAAGTAAAGCAGGAACACGGGGGAGGAGGGATGGAAGAGCTGGGTCAAATGCTGCCAAAGGGCCAAGCATGATGAAGACTAAAAACTGACCACTATATTTAGCAACGTGGGGTCTCTGATGGCCTTGACAGAGAAGTTTCCTTAGAGCGAGGGATCAGGGGAAAAGCCAGAGTGGGTGCAAAAGGGGATGGCTCAAGAAAATATGTAGACAGTGAGTTTAAACTTCTCATTGAAGATTTGCTGCAAAGACATGGGGTGGCAATTGGTGGGGGCGAATTAGGGTCAAGGAGTGCTGTTTGTTTCTTTTAAGAGGATGGACTTTTATATACTGATGGGAGCCAACTAGCAGGAGAACAAAATAGATGAGGTAGTGACAGAGAGGATGCATGTTGGAGAGACAGCCCGGAGATTGGATGGATGGGCCCCCTGGTGACTTTTGGATGATCTGGCTTTCGATGTCACCTGTAATAAGAGGTGGGGCAGCGAGAGTGAGGTCACAGACATCAGAAGGCGAGCGGATGTGCTGGGAGTTGCTGGTGAATGTTCTCTTCTGTTGGCTTCAGTTTGCTTGGTCAAAGTAGAAAAGTAAACTTACCAGCTGAGGAAAGAGGAGGAAGAGTTACTGGAGTCATGAGCAGAAGATACGAAAGAGCCTTCAGGGACAATGGGACAGTGAAAAGAGCAGAGGGAGACGGGGGGATTGTGCTCTCAGAAAGTTACATTTTATCTTTGAGGTCCCCAATTGTTGGATGTGTGATTGTCCTTCCGGCGGTCTACGAAATAAAAATTGAGTATGGTTCAGGGAAAATGCTATTTCATTCTAAGAGGCTGCCTGTTTCTCAGGAATGGTCATCTTAAACTGCAAACACTACAAAAATGTTGAAAAGAAGAACTTGTGTACCCAATTACCCACTATTTTCTATAAAATTGGTTGCTATTTAGTTCCCCTATCAATACCACAGAACCGATACTGCCTAGGATGGAGATACATCGATGCTTAAATGGAAATGAAATCTGTATCTTTTTCCTAAACTCCATGGCTTCCTTAACATCCCATTCCCCTTGGAATTTAGGGGTGTCTGGTATAAGAAATGAGAAACAGTTTGAGAAAATCCTGGCTCAGAATTACACAGCACAACCACAGTTAAGTATACAGCCGTAAAAATGTTTAGAAGCAAAACTCCATAACTACTCTTAAAGAATTTTGCAAACCTGGGCCTGCCCAGATGTTTCCAAACTGGAAAGGTACTCCTATCATTTGACCGGTACGGGAACCAGAGGCTGGTCAGCCTTTTCTGTAAAAGCCAGAGAGTAAATATTTTCAGTTTTGCAGATCATTTTGTTGTAACCATGCAGGTCTGCAATAAGAAAGCGAAGAGCACTGGGAGACAGGAAACAAATGGGCATGCCCACAACCTCCCTTCCACTCAGGGCAGCTTCTCTGTGGTGGGGAGATTTGCCACAATGATTTATTTCTTTGTTTCCATTGGTTTCTTTGTTTCCACCTTACTGCTCAAGCTCAGAACTTCAAGTGAGCCTGGTCCTTCAGCATCCATGCAGAGAGAAGGCTGAGTGGGGGTGGGGACCCCACCTGACAGAGGAGAGATGGCTTGTCACCATGACATGAGACAATCACACCTTCCGGGATGAAAGGGAACAAAGATAAAGGAGGGGAACAGCAGTGGGACCCCTGGGTCACCTGCCAGGCTTGCTCTCCCTCCACGGCCACCCTGGGGTCCTGGGTGGTGTTGGAACTGAGCTACAGTGATTAGGCTGAAGGGACTCAGGATAAACGACCCTCCGTCTCCACACCGGGTTCCAAACGCAGCCTCTTTAAATCTACTCTCTGAGTTTCTGGAAATCAGCTGGAAGAAAACATGATCAGGCCAGACTCAGAGCCCAAGCCAAACACGACAGGGGTCACGTGGGGTTGTAACCCCGTGCTCAGTGGTCGGGGTCTCCTTGCAAATCTGCAGAAATCCCTGTTCTGCCTCATTCCTGGGAGAAACCCCATATCTCCTCCTGCTCTGTTCTTCTCTTGAGGCTATTGTTCTGGAGGGATGCAGAGTCCTTGAACCTGGCCATCCAAACGTACATAAGCAGCCTGTTCAATAAAACAAATTATGCACTTTTTCATATTTGCCAGTTTTTTGATTCCAGAAAGGCCGCGGGACTCTTTCACACTGTCTCCTGTGCCCCCACCACTTGGTGGCCCTCTCCTCATGGAAACACGATTTCCCACAACTGCACCCTGCCTCCCAGCTTGTCAGAGGGGAGTGACCCACAAAGAAACAGGTGTTTGTGAGGATCCTGTCCCCCAGCAGAAAGCCTACATCTGGAGCCACGGACAGGGATCTGGCCTCCTGAGCAGCTCAGCTCTAGTTGAAAGCCTAAACTGGCGACCCCAAACATTGCTGAATGACTTTCTGAGTCACCTGGGCTGGAGGGGCCTGATTTTTCTTTCCAGGAATGGATGTAGCGCAGCCTCCATTTTCAGGGCTGACATTCATGATGGATCTATTTCCCCCAACTGCACCCCAGGAAGGAGAGGCCCTTCCATCCCACTGGTTAGAAACCCATCCCAGGGGAGTTCCGAAGCACCACATCGCTGTCAGGTCCAGCATCCCTGCAGATTGGCCCCTGTCCCTGAATGAGCCCCTTGCCTGGGCCTTCCCTGCCTCGACATGACCACACCCCAGGTGGTGCTGGGGAAGGCAGGGAGTGCAGTGAGGGGTGGGGGGAGCAGAGGCCCTTGCTCTGGAGTGAGGGTTCTTGGGGAGACCACAGAGCAAGGCACACACCACCCCCACCCTATACCCCAAACTCTTAGCCCTGCCGACACAGGGGCCGCTCTGCCTCCTCTCACCATGGCTCTCCTGTCAGACTGCACCGAACCCGGCATCTGGCACCCCAGCCCTACCTCCCCTCTTATGACAGATCCCGTCTTCTTGGAAACTGCCTAGCAGCACGTATTCAAGGCCGGCAGCGGGCCTGGCGGATCTGCACTTCAGGTGCCCTACCTGGCCAGCCTTGCGTGCCTGGGCTCAGTCCTCTATCTTGCCCACTGGCAGACTGGGTCCACGTCCGGTGCAAGCGGAGGCCACGGATCCCAGGCTGATCCCCACACAGGGACTGGTGAGGGTGTCCCCGTCCCGCTGCCCTGCTGCCCCGCTGCCCCGCCCACAGGTGGAAGCACCGCCCCAGCCTCCGCCCGGCGCAACCTGCAGGTCAGGACTTCCGCGCGGCCCCGCCCGCCCCGGCCCTGACCGGCTGCCCCATAAGCCTCCCCCACCTCCCTCCTGGCCGCGCCCTGGCTCCCATTGGCTCCGCAAGTTCTGCCCTCGCACATCTAGACTCGGGAAGACACACGACGCAAGAGCTAGAGGATGGCCCCGCGGCGTTGCCATGGTTACAGGCGCCGCGCTCCGCGCTGGCTGGCCTCAGCTTCTGGGGCGTGCAGCGGGCTCCGGAAGTGTGCAGCTGCCCGGGACCATGGCGGTGTTTGCTGCTGGGGATGGCGGCTTGCTCGGCCGGGCGACTAGTTCTGGCCTGGTCAGTAGGCGGCCGACATCTTGTATGGGGCGGCGTCTCACAGATGGTAAACGTACATCCGCGCAGTCGGCGGGGCCGGTGGACATGAACCAGGGTGGGATCGGTGTTGGGGTGGTGGCCGGGGAGGGCTGTGGTGCCGGGGAGCGTGTTGGGGCGGGGCGGGGCATGGCTTGGGCACAGCCTCAAGCTTTCCTCACTCTCAGGCCCTGGGGCTGGGGCCGCGAGTCTGGGTCGCCCTTGGTGGCCGCGGCCTCCCAGAACCCACCGGGACGGGCAGGCGGAGAACCCCTCTTAGATGAAGCGGGTCCTTACCCGGGTTTTGAAGAGCCCCAGAGTCAGATGTTGGAATGAGGTGGTTTATCAGCCTTGTTTATCTGCAGGGAAATATCAGTTCCATCCAGATATTGGTTCCTTCAGTCAACCTCAGGAATAAGACACAAGGGTCAGTGCCGATAAGCAGTTATCTAGGGCTTGACTCAAAATAAACTATGCGGGGTGTAGGGATGGTAGATGGGACCCTCCCTCTTGAAGTTAGCAGTCTTCTGGGATTAGAGGCCCCAGTTGAGGATTACATCCTCATCTGCAGTAATGGAGCTTGTGAGAAACACACAGAGAAGGGAGGGGTGTGGTGGCGGTAACTCATTACAGAATCCAGGACCCTTGCCTGGCTCTTGTGTAGAAGAGTCTCGCCTTGGATAGGGCAGCAGTTATCAAAGTGTATCCAAGGCCCCTGAGGTGCAAGACCATTTTCATAGAAACGCCGGGATGTCACCTGCCTTTTGCACACTCTTGCTCTCCTGAGTTCCTGTGGGGTTTTCCAGGGAAAACCTGGCCTGTGATATCACAAAATAGGGAATGCAGAGGCAGATAGGAGAATTCAGCTCTCACCAGTCCAAAAGAGATTTGCAGAAATTAAAATCACTGCTATTCTTCTCACTAATGATTTTTCTTTTGAAAAATAGAATTATATTTTGTTTAAGAGTATTAATGGTAACATACAGTAGATTGTTAATATTTTTAAGTGAATTCATACACTTTTTCTAACTTCTTATTTAACTTCTAACACATGAAATATTGATAGATTTAACTCACATAAATAGCAGCCTTTTGGAGTTCTTAGTAATTGTTAAGAGTGTATAGGGTTCTGTAGAACAAGAAGTTTGAGAGCCCCTGGAGAACGGGTGCTCAGGTGCTAGTCAGGTGCTTAGTGGTGTTAGACGGATGCCAAGATGTCTTCCATAACTGCTCCCGGACTTGAAGTAATTGGCCACATGGAGATGGGTGGGCAGTGCCTCCACTTTACAAACCAGAAGCTGCTGAATGTGTCTGGATTGTAGGCCATGGGCTGTGCAGGGATTCCCGTTGTATCTGTTCTATCTAAGCCGGGATTCCTGTGCAGAGGCCTGGCCCTGATGACCCGCTCTCCTTTGCTCCCTGCCAGGTACCTTCTGTGTGACGTCAACCCTCCAGAGGGCTTCAGCCTCCGTAGGAACATCTGCATCCACATTGCCTTCCTCCTGAAGACCCTGCTGAAGATGGAGGAGCCGGTACTGGTGCTATTCCCTTGGGGCCACCTCTACCACTGGCAGAGCCCCGATCCCTGGTCCGAGTCCTTTGACCTCCCAAGTCTCAACAGAAACATCCCTGACATTGAGTACGAGCAGTTCATTGCAGGTGAGGTGGTAATTTAACTGGGGTCAGGTGGTCGTTTTTCTGTTTCCGTTCTGAACAACGGGCCATCTTACTTTGGGTTTGTCGGTCGGCTTAGTGGCCCTGCTCATGTTTCCCACACTGCAGGTGAATTTGGTTTTTCCATAGTTTTTTCGGGAAATCAATTTGAAGTGTATGAGCTCTATGTCCGCTCACCTCTGAAATCCCTGGCCTCCTGGTGAGATGGAGCGGTGACAAGGAGGCCACTGCCACAGAGGCCTTGTCCCAGAAGGACTCACTCCCTCTGCTGTTTTGTTAGTTTCAGGTATACAGCATAGTGATTCAGTTGTAAATATACATAGTCTATTCTTTTTCAGGTTCTTTTCCATTATAGGTTGGAACATACTGAATACTGTTCCCTGTGTTCTACAGTGAATCCTTGTCATTTGTCTGTTTTACATATAGTAATTTATATCTGTTAATCCCAAACTCCTAAGTTTGTTTTATAAGTCTGTGAGTCTGTTTTTGTTTTATAAATAAGTTCATTTGTATCATTTTTTTTAAAATTCCACATATAAATGATATCATATTATACTTGTCTTTGTCTGACTTATTTCACTTAGTGAGATAATCTCCAGTTCCATCCAAGTTGCTGTAAATGGCTTTATTTCCTTCTTTGTTATGACTGAGTAATATTCTGTTATATCTAAATACCACATCTTTACCCAGTCATCTGTCAGTGGACGTTTAGTTTGCTTCTATGTCTTGGCCATTTTAAAGAGTGCTCCTGTGAATATTGGGGTGCAGGTATCTTTTGGAATGAAGGTTCCCTCTGGATATATGCCCAGGAGCAGGATTGCTGGACTAGGTAATAAGTCTTTTTTTTTTTTTTTTTTTGTCTTTTGAGGAATCTCCATACTGTTTTACACAGTGGCTGCTCCAAACTACATTCCCACCAACAATGTAGGAGGGTTTCCATTTCTCCACAGCCTCTCCGGCATTTATGGTTTGTGGACTTTTGAATGATGGCCATTCTGACTGGTGTGAGATGATAACATTGTAGTTTTGAGCTGCAATTCTCTGATAATTGAGCGATACTGAGCATTTTTTTATATGCCTATTGGCCATTTGTGTGTCTTCAATGGAGAATTGCTTGTTTAGTTGTTCTGCACATTTTTGGATTTGGTTGTTTATTTTTTCTTATTAAGTTGTATGAACAATTTATATAGTCTAGAAATTAAGCCATTGTCAGTCTCATCTTTTGCAAATATTTTCTCCCATTCCATAGGTTGTCTTTTAGTTTTACTTATGGTTTCTATTGCTGTGCAAAAGTTTATAAGTTTAATTAGGTCTCATTTATTTATTTTGGCTTTTATTTCTGTTGCTTGGGTTGCTTAGATTGCCCTACGAAATCATTGCTGAGATGTATGTCAAATAATGTTTTGCCTATGTTTTCTTGAGAGAAGTTTTTAGTGTCTTGTCTAATATTTAAGTCTTTAAGCCATTTTGAGTTTGTTTCTTTTTGGTTTTTTTGTGACTGTATTGTATGCTTTTGATTTGTGGTTCCCTTATTCTTCAAATATATCAACCCATTACTATATCTATTTTCTTTAGACTGATAATCGTTTAGGCTCCAACACATCCTAAGAATAATGAAGAAAAGAAAAGAAAGAAAAAAATCTATATTTTCTTGTTCCCCTCTCCCATTCCCACCTTTTTTTATTTTGATGTCCTTTTTCATTTTTACATCTTTATGTTTATTCCCTTGTAACTCTTTATTGCATTTCCAACTATGGTTTTCCTGTTTCTACAGCACCGTGCTTCCTTTCTGTTTAGAATAGAACATTGTAATGTCTCTGTTAGGTTCAATATTGCTGAGTTATCTCCCCTTTCCACCCCAGGCCTCTGAATACTCGGTCCAGGAAAGCTAAGTCCATTCTAGCCTTCATCGGTTCTGGGAAAGCAATTTTCAGAGTGGGAAAATACATTGAAAAATAATATTCTTTGAGTTGCTTTCTACCCTAGTCCAGAGATGAGAAACATCTGAAGGTGGAGGAAAAAAGTTGGAGGTGGGGAACAAAGTCTTTTCTCCTTTTGCTACTG
Source organism: Camelus dromedarius (assembly GCF_036321535.1). NCBI lineage: Eukaryota > Metazoa > Chordata > Mammalia > Artiodactyla > Camelidae > Camelus > Camelus dromedarius. Next base: position 32,292,122 of record NC_087458.1, on the reverse strand, counting down.
AAGAAATGATTGCTTTTGTAATTAGTGATGGTGCCCTTTAAATTGGTGAGATCGAGATTCCACAGCTTCAGCGCCTGTGAATAACCAGCTGGGAGAAAGCTCTCTAGGGTCCCTGCAGTGGGAAAGGCAGCCCCTCTGAGCACCTGTTGTTCTGTATACTTCCTGCCTCCACACGTGTTCACTAGGCACTGTGCAGGACAATGCAGTTACCCAACGTGGAAGACGGGGAGACCCCTGCTGTTTGGCGAGCCACAGGAACCCACACTTGAAGGACAAATTGTAGAGTAGTGGGGCGGTCATATGAACAGAGGATGGTTGAGACCCAGGATAGTGTCCTGGATTCCAGCAGGCGAGGCTGGTGGGGCAGATGGGGCCCTGGGGCATGGGCAGTCCTTGAGGGATCTGAAGCAAAGATAGGAACCAAGAGACTGGATTCGTGTGGGGGTACGGCACCCCCGAGGCTGCGGGGCAGCTCAGCGAGCCCAGGGGGAGCGGGCACTTCCCCAAAGCTGGGTTGACAGGTCACAACCAACTCACTGGGGACCGAGAGGCACTGAGACATTTTAACCTTTTGTCCCTCTTCCTGGAAAAAAACTGCTGCCTGTTAAATAGCCTGTGTCATTAGTGAGAATTAAAGACATGAAGCAAGAGTGCCTCAAAAGTCATCCATTGTGTAGGTGTTAATAAGTGTCAAATGCAAACTTGAATAGATGAAATGAAGCATTCATCAGAGGATTTTAAAATCCTTTAAAATAAAAATTCTTGCTGCCTTTGTTCTTCATTTCAGGGTTCAATTGGTGATAATAATAGTAACCAAAGCAATAGCAAACCCTTACAGAACTCTGTCCTGCTGTTCCATGAACGCTGTGTTCATGACAACCCAATGAGTTCGCACCACTATGAGTTCCACTTTAAAGGTAAGGACATTCATTAATCACACGGCTAATAAATGGCAGAGCTGGGAATTGAACCCAAGATGTCTGGCCCCAGAGCCCCCTCTCAGCCCCTTCACTGCAGCACATCACTTGGCATGCCCGACACAGGCCAGCATTTAAGAGCAGCGTGACCTTGGCCAAGGCTGCTTCACCGCTTGGTCTCTGATTCCTCATCTGTAGAATGGGGGTGTGGGCAGTGAACTCTGTGAGCTCAGTGGTCACTTCCTCCAGCTCTGCAATTCTACTGCTTTGAGTTAGTATAGTAAGTATCCGAGCCCCTACATGGCCCACACATGGGCTGGCGCTTTGCTAGACTCTGGGTTATGGAGAAAAGTAAGATCAGCCTGCTTCTCCGAGGAGCCTGTGTCCCTCCACGGGAAGCAGCTTCGAGGCCCAGGCTCCCTCGCTGGCAGTAGGGGGCTGGGCAGGAAAGTCTGATAAGAAAAGATGGAGGCAGTGCCCCTCCGGGAACAGTGGTGGCCACACAGCCCTCAGGAGCGGGAGCGTCTGTCCAGGCTGCTGAGAGGGGGATCCTCATGAGGCCAGTAGTCCCCCCAACCTAAGCCCTCAGGACAAAGATCCAGCCATCCCTTCATTGTCACCATAGAGCCAGCCCATCCTCATCACTGTGCCTCTGTGCTCCTTTGTCCTGGGGCCTCTCTTCCCCCTACACCCAGAAGACTCTTCTCCCTCTCTTCTCTGAGTGTCCCCTCACTTCCCCCGTGGTCCCTGCTTCCTGGGTAACCATCTCTGGAGTTGACACTTTGCCCCCTCACAACCCCAGTTTGACCAGGAGCCTGGGTTTGCCTCCTTGTGCTCACTTTCCACCTTCAGATGATTGCTCCTCCCCTCGTGGGAGCACATGGAAAACCCAGATCCTTTCCTAGCAGTGCCTGCCACCCTGGCCTCCCTGCTCATCTGCCTCAGTCAGGAGCACCTGGACCACCAGCTCTGTATTGCCTCGCCTCCTACCATCAAGACGTCAAAGTTCATTCTCCCTCCTCCACCCAGTGTGGTCATTTTAGGGTCTCCTTCTCCGTCAGCCTGAGCCAGCCACCCCCCATTCACCCTACCCCCGGGCTCATACCCGGGCGTGTCTCCACCCAAGTTCCTTGCACTCTCCTTTAAGTGCCCACCTCTAGCAGTCAAGCTGCTTCTCCTCCAGCCTCCCTGGCACTCCTTCACCCTCACTGGGGCATCATGCACTGACTCTGCTTTCCTGCCTGTCCTCGTTCCTCTTACTTCCACTTCCCCACCTTCCAGCTCTGCATCCACAGTCAGCGCTCTCTTTATGAGAGACAAAACCCCCTTGAGCCTTGACTTTTTCAGTTCCTCACCAGGCCGACTTCCATCTCGGTTCACCCAGCTCTACTTGTTCTGAGCCTGCAGGCAGCAGGCTCTCCCAGCACAGGTTTCTAAGACTACAAATCAATTCCCACCATGTTGCCGCTGCCAGGCAATCTTCCAGGATTTCTCTAGTGAGCACATTTCCCCACTTATCACTCAGTGGTGTTAACGTTCTCTGCTCTCTGCACACCTTGAAGCTTCCCTCTGTCTCTTCCCTGACTCCCAGCAGATGGCCTTGCCTCCTGCTTCAGAGAGAATGACATGTTACTGGAAAGGATCTCGCTCACCTGCAGCAAACCTGCTCACCTCAAATTTTATCTGTCTCTCTCCCACCTGGACTCTAACTGTAGTTGTTCTTAATTTAGTGAGTTTAGTTGTCATATATATACACAGTTAAAATCATAGCACACTATAGGCCACCTTCTAGGGCTTACTTTTTCAATTTAACATAGAGTGTATGATTCATCCATTTCATTGCATGTACCTGCAGTTCATTTGTTTTAACTGATCTTAAATATTGTGTGTGTGAAAATAACACAAGAGAAGGGTAAGCCAGGATTCAGGATGATGGTTATTTCCTATGAGAAGAGGCCAAGGACAGATAGGGAAAGAGGACACAGTATGACTCTGTCAATATTCCTGTTATGATGCTGGGTGATATGTTCATAACTGTGTCTTCTAATATTAATTTTAATACATAAATACCTCCGACAGGCACCTATGATGAGAATGTGTCATGAACCAAGACATACAATGGGTAAAATTACATCATAATTGTTATGTAATCTTGTTATATTATATATTAATCATAATCTTACATTATTTGTTATGGGTTATATATTACATAGATGCATGAATTATATGTTATGTATATAAACACCTACATATATATTATATACTATCTGCTAATAAATAAACAGAACATAATATGCTAGTATATCTTCTATTATGTATTATTTAATAAATAATATCATTCTATATCTTGTTATATGACATGGCACATAATCTTTAATAAAATAAGAAATCTATCAATATATATTGGTAATTAATAAAATTTAAATTAAAAGCCCTCAGCTTTTAACACCGACACCGCACCAGCTGTCACTGTCTTTTCTCTTCCCTTTCATGGTCGAGGTACTCAAAGTGCTATCCGTTCCCCCTTTCATCTCCTTATCCTGAACCTTCATCCTCCTCCCTTCCCATGCTGGCTTCTGCCGCGTGGTCCCTCTAGTCACCAGCGGCCTCTGGGGCACTGATTTGCGGGCACTGTCTCAGGCCCCAGCTCACCTGCCTGTCCGCCGCCTCTGCCACCGCTGGTGGGGGTGGGGTTGGGGGCAGAGTGCACCTCTTGTCCTGGAAGAGAACACAGCACAGACTCAGTGACCAGCATCAGGTGTGGCCAGGACCTGCAGGACTGGGTGGAGAGCCAGACTGTCTGCATCCAGACCGGGGGCACTTGGAGTGTGAAGAAGCCCCGTCCTCACTGCCCCTGAAGTGAGGAAAACACCCTCAGGTGAGTTAAAGTGCTTATGACCTAGGTCTGTTGGCTGGAAAGGAGAAACGGGCCCCTAAGGGGAGGGTAGTTGATGTTCCAGGCCCCATCAAAGCCCTAAGGGCTGGCAGGGAACCAGGCTGGACGCTCCACTGGACCCAGTGCCCCCTCGGGGGTGGGGCTTTCGGGAACAAGCAGAAAGCCCTCGGTCTCTGGGTGGAACCGGGCAGTGTGGGAGCATCCCTGCAGTGAGTCAAGTGAAGTCAGGGCCTGTGGGATCCGTTTGTATGGCCACATCGAGCCTCAGTAGAAGCCACAGCAGGAATGGATTCCTGTCTCTCCAGCTGTCATCCTCGTGTCTGAGTGCCAGGCTTCAGACCCGATCCCCTGGGGCGCTAGGACAGTTACAGAGAGAGGCGGTACGGGGAGGCCTCAAGAGGGCGGTACTGGCCTTCCTGCCGACAAGATTACACAAAGATCAAACAATCCATCGATGGGAAGAAAAGAAGAACCATGGTCACATCTGGACACGAAGCTTAGACGTGGTGCATGGCTGTCATTTATCGACAATCCAGCGAGGTTCTGGCCAGAGTTAGAGGCCAGGGCAGCAAGCCGGGAGTGACACTGAGGAGCATCATTGTGCAGAGGCTGGACTGGTGGTCTGCAGGCTCCTCCCAGGAGAAGCCTCAGTGTTTGGGAGGTGGCTAACATGTCTCCTTCGTGTCACCAGCAAGTGATGCCACCTGCAGAAAATCAGCTGTGATCCTGAGATGGGTCAGCCCTGGGTGATGTGATAAAGCCTCCTACAAGAGGGGGCGCCAGATGGACAGTGAACCAACCAACAGGCTGATGAGATTCCCACCTGTGTTTATCGTGCTTTCGTAGCCAAGAATGAGGAGAGAGTTGAATGGCTCACCATGAATATTTTAACAACTTGAGAGGGTTCCATGTCTCACTGCATTTAAGTGTCACCTGGAGGAATTCAGGCAGTGTTTAGACCTAGTGGAGAAAAACGGCCTCTCGGTTCCTCGTCAACCTGGCAAGCCCACCAGCCCTCTATGGCCAGACATTGGCAAGTGCATTCCCTTGTTAGAACAAAACCCTTCCCACGCACGCCTGTGGTAAGCTTTTGTTTTTTTTTAATTAATGGGAATGATGATACATTACAGCCTCCTCAGAACTTTCCTTAGGGCTTCTCGCCTTAGACCCCTTCAAGGGGACACGCTGCCCTCGGTCCTGCACTGTAGACTGTCCCCCTGGCCCTGATACTTCCTCTGGCCACCCCCTCCATCGGGTGGCGTCAGCAGGACCAAGGGGACATGGTCATTGGCTCCACCCCGTGCTCTAGAAAACCAGGACCCCGAATGCCCTGCCTCAGCAGCCCCTGACCCATTTCTAGTGCCTGCACCGGCTCTCCCCGGATTTCAGATACCCAGGACTCACAGAGAGACTAAAGGGCAGCTGTTTGCATGGAGGTTATAGGCAGAGCCCGGACGTGAAATCTGAGTGTCCCCCTGTGCACATCCAAAGCCCCTTATGGCAAGGGATGGACCCAGCATTGGGAAGAAAAGGGTCAGGCTAGTGATCAGAGTCTGGGAATCAGCTCTCCCCTCACGCTCACTTTCTTTGCAGGACTCCCCTGTGTCTGGGAATTCTAATTTTGAACCTGGCCTTCCTGCTTATAATAAATATATATTTGTAAAGGCAGGACTTTAGAACCTACTGCACTTAAAATGTTTAGATATATAGGATGTGAGCTCCCAGGTATGCTCTGGAACTGCACTTCCAAAGGTCCAGAGCATTTATGTTGGCTCTACTGAGACTGTAAGTGGCAAAGACCGTCTCCAGCGACGAAGGGCTCCTGCTTCACGCTCCGAAGTCAGGATCTTCTGAGCGGATAAAACAATGGACACTGAGACCCTCAATTGTAAATTGATTTAGAATAATGCCAAAGGAGGTTATGACATGTGTGTGCGCACGAACGCACCTGGGGAATTTTGTGGTACATGACTGTGAGTGTGTATGTGGCTGTGCACAGGCGCCCCTGGGGATATATGTGGTTGTGTGCATGCTATGTGTGTGTGTGGTACATGAGTCCATGTACGTGTGTGTGTAGGGATGTATGTGGATCAGAGTCAGTGTGTCTGCACGTGTATTTGTGTGTACGTTCATGCATTAGTTTTAACAGTAGAAGCTGTCCTTTAGAATTCTGAAGTAGTAAAATTTGTATGATGTCTTTCGCTGTATAATTCAAAATTTAAAAAATCTTCAGTCATCAGAAATTTATTCCGCCCCGATTCTGATTTTTTTTTTTACCATATTGATATGTCTTCATTTTACTGATGAGGAAACTTAGCTTAGAGATGTTAACTGACTCAACCAAGGGCATGGAACTCGCGCGCCAAGGGCCAGGACGCAGTCCAAGCCATGCTGCTCCAGAGGCCTGGAGCCCTGCTCACGATCACGCGTGGCCTCATGGCGGGGGAACAGATTTTGATGGGCTGTGGCCAGCGTGCAGGCTGCCCAATCCGGGGACTCGGGAAGCCGGGCAGAGTACCAGACAGCAGACAAGAGTGAAGCCCTGCTCAGAAATCAGATAGGTTCCTAGGTCTTGGATGAGTAAGGAGGCTTACTGCTCATCCTTGATCCCTTTGCTGGTGGCCAAAAGGGACCAAGACCCAAGAGAGCACTTCTGGGAGCTGTCTGCCAAAATCTGGAAAAGGACTGCTCAGGACTGGCTCTGCAGTAGGAGCAGAGGAAGGAAATGACGCCTCTTGGTGGACATTATTGGTGATGGCAGTAGGAGGCCTAGCAGCCTTGTTATGGGGGTGGCAGGACAGGGTCCTAGTGGATGATCGTTTCACCTCTCTTAAAAATCATTGCTTCATATATTGTATCCATTTTGTGGTTTAATTTAGGATGGTAAATACTCCATATTAGCTGGATTGATAATTTTTTTTATTGTTAATTTTCTCTTCAATGATTTGGAAGCTATATTGCCTTTCAATGAAAATTCTCTCTAAATTTTTATAAATCATTTCTAAGTTCATAACTTTCTATGTAATTGGACCAGTATTCCTATAACACTATCAAAAATGAAATAATCTATTAGATCCTGTTCCACAATAATGATAAATTTAGCATATTTTACCTCTCTGCTGTTCCAGATTGTGTGTGTGTGCATTTGTGTGTGTGTGTGTGTGTGTGTAAGTGTCCTCCAGTTACTACTATTTGACAGTTGCTTTCAGTTTGTTATATTAACAATGAAAATATAGGTATAAACTTCTTGGATTTCATTGCTCACTATCACTATTTAATACCATGTCTTTCCCACTTTTGAGTTATTTACTTATCGGGATTTTCAAATCAACTGGACACATGATTGGCTAAGTTTTTCCGAGCGGTGGACTTGGAAAACATTCATGTCTATATGCAGCTTTATGTTCTCCTCCTCAACAACTCTCAGCGTGTTGTTGATGGCCCAAGCCTTGTTTTAAATTATGGCATTGTTTATCATCACCAAAAAACAAAAACAGTTTTCTTGATTTAAAGTGCTGTCTTTTTATGACTGGCTAGTCTTGTCTGCTGGATAGAGATTTCCTTAACCTTCCTCCTTCTTTTCGCCATAACTCAGATTCATTGCGATGCATGTTTTTACCATTTCTCAGATGGGCTTCCACTGTGACTTCCGCTTTAAACCATCACCCCACTCTTTTTCTCCATGCTTATTCCTGAAAAAGTGAGCTCTCTATTGGATTAAAGATGTTTCCCATCCGAGATGTGTGGCTCCCTGTCCAAAGGTCCAAATGAAGAGAAAAGGAAAGATTCCTGTTTCTGGTGGTTACATTTTGTCAGCTTAGAGATCTAGTTATCCTTTTTGCTGCGGTGGAATCTGCAATATCTTGGCACAGAGTTTCCTTTTTCTGGCTTACTAGGGGAGCCGCATTAGCTGGGGTCACGGCGCTGTGGCCATTGTCAGGATCCCGGGGCTGAGGCAGCCCCTCTCCCTCCTTGTTATTTTGATCTTGCAAACTGGGTCCCAGCTATGTGAACCCTTCACCTGGCGGCCAGGATCGCCCCCCATGCACCGTGTCCCCAGTTCCTCGTCGTCCCTCACTGCTATCAGCTAGTTCCAGTAAGAGTACGAGATGGCTTCCGCTGCGGTCCTTCCTCCTTCCTCTCCAGGCAGGCCCTCCTTTCCCACTAGTTGGCCCTAAGCCTTCTCTCCTGCGCTACATACGCTGACGGAATTCCTCAGGGTTTCCATCAGGTAGATGGCGCTCTTCTATGTTTGGACCCCTTCAGTGCTTGCAGTGGAAATTTAGGAGGTGGGAAGGAGGAGCTTGGGGGTTCTCCGTATCTAGGGGCTCCCTATCCAGCAGATTCAACTAACTGTGGATTGAAAATACTCGGGAAAAAACACAAAGTTTCAAAAAGCAACACTTGAATTTGCCATACACTGGCAACTACTTACATAGCATTCATGTTGTATTAGATACCAGAAGTAACCTAGAGATAATTTAAAGTACACAGGAGGACACAGCAAAAGAGAAAGTGACAACAAATATACGTGTATATTCATGTATAACTGAAAACTTCTGCTGTATGCTGGAATTTGATACAATGTTTTAAAATGACTATATCTCAATAAAAAAAGTTTGTATATATATTGAAAAAGTACACGGGAGGGTGCACATAAGTTCCATGCAAGTCCTATGCCATTTTATACAAGAGGCGTCAGCATCCATGGATGTTGACGTCGGGGGAGTCCTGGAAACAATGCCACATGATTACCAAGGGATGACTGGAAGTCCAGGCTCCTTATCCCAGCCTGTCATGTCCCCACGTGGTCTGAATCCTACCTGTACCACACTTCCCTTGTCACTCTCCTCCAGACCTGGCAGACTGCCCTCTTATTCTTGAACAGGCCACACTCACTGCGCTTCATGTCTGGCCCCTAGAAATACCAGTTACTTTCTGAGAATGGTCTGCTTTCACAAAATGGGCTGCATTTTCACTAGAGAAGACAGTGTGGAATTTCCTTTAAAAGCTGAAAATAGACTTAACTCATGATCCAGCCTTCCCACTCCCGGGTATATGTCAGAAGAAAACTCTAATTCAAAAAGTCACATGCACCTCACTGCTTAATGCAGCACTATTTATAATAGCCAGGACATGGCAACAACCCAAATGTCCATCGACAGCTGACTGGATAAATATATAGTAGTATATTTATACAAAGGTATACTGCTCAGCCATTAAAAAGAACAAAATAATGCCATTTGCAGCAACATGGATGGACGTAGAGATAGTCATTCTAAGTGAAGTAAGCCAGAAAAAGAGAAAAATGCCATATGATTTCAATTATATGTGGAATCAAAAAAGACACAAATGAACTTAACTACAAAAGAGAAACAGACCCACAGACATAGAGAAACAAACTTACGGTTACCAGGGAGAGAAGGGGATGGGAAGGGATAAATATGGGAATTGGAAAAGTGTCCCTCTTGGGGAGTTACGGAAATGTTAGCTATCTTGATTGTGGTGATGGTTTTCTGGGTGTAGACATCTATCAAATTCATCAAATAGTACATGTGAAATATGTGTAATTTACTATACAGGAATCATACCACAATAAAGGTGCCTGTAAAAAAAAAAAAAAAAAAAAAACAAGAAAACATTGGGGCCATTGTGTCCTACGTTTTTATGTGTCTTTAGTGAGTGGGTCTTCAAGTTTCTGGTCTGCCATATTTTCTGAACCAGAAGTGCCCTCCTTCCCTTTCCTTTGATAAAATGTCAGTGGGTGGCATTTATTCCCGTGGCTTCAACTGCTCTCTGTCCACTGATTAACTGTCAAATCTTTTCCAGCAAGGACATCTCAGTTCAGTCCCAGAAATATACTTATAATTGACAAGTAGACATTCCCACTTGATTAGCCCATAAAAATCTCAAGCTCTGTGTGTTTGAATTTACACTCGCTCAGAAGTAGGTTTACTTCTTCAAACAATGGCATCACTATCCCATCTGTTTTCCGTGCCATACATCTGGGAGTTTTCCTTTACTTTTCCACTCCCTCACCCCCGTCAGTACTACAATTCTATTCCTTAATATCCCCCAACTAAGTCCACGCCCCTCACTCCCCAGTGCATTAATTCCCACCCCTTGCTAGTCTCCCCAGTGCTGTTCTTTAGAGTGAACAATCCACTTTGTTCACTTTTAATGGCTAATCTGTGTCACTCTCCTCTTTAAAACCCCAAAGAATTCCCCGCTGCATAAGTTAGGAAGTCCAAGCTCCCTGATTTAACGTCACACTTTCTCATAACCTAGTTGCTGCTTTTTTTCAGCCTCAGTTTCCGTTAGTTCCTCACAGCCTCTAGCCTCACTGATCTTCCTTCCCTAATTGCAAAGTGCTGTTAGACACGACCAGACCTCTGCACCAGACACGCAAGCTGCTGAGAATCCCGTCCCCACCACGCACTCTCCTGGTCTACAGATTTGCTGGAATCCTTCAGATGTCAGTGCAGAAAGCATTTCCTCTCTGACACCTTCCCTACCTTCTAGAACCCTGCCCCAGGCAGTGCAAGAGCCCCTCTGAACATACAGTATACATGATGCCAAGTGAATCTTAACACATTGTTTTGAAAACCTATTTAAATTTGTCTCTTCCATGACACACTGTGATCTCCTTGAGGGATGGGGTGCTGTGTGGTATTTGTCTAGACAGATAATGTCTGGCACAGACCCCGGGCCATCGGAAACAGTCTGCTGACTCATCAAGAAGAATTGTTGCCTTTGCGACGTAAGAAAGACTACATGATCTCTGATCTTACACCATTCGGCAAGGGTCAATATAATTTCACATAGAGCTACACAGGAAAAATATGTGTATTCTTTTTCTCTCTGTGAGCCCAAGATCATAGGCAGCCTGGAACGGAGGTGTCACTCTAAGCTGTCTGTCCCCTAGGCTGTCACGTCCAACTTCAACATATTTTTTAGAAGTTGTAGGGATACGTGTACATCACCCCGTCATAGAGTAAACGGTGCTTCATCCTGACCCAGTTTAATGTCCATATGAAAATCAGAAATCTTCCAAACTGAAGCCTGAGGAAATATTTCCCATCTCTCCTTCCAGTCTGTCTGCCATCTTCATCCCACATCCCCACTGCTCACATGCGTCAGACCACCTTCCATCTATAAACATTTTCAGTGGGACAATTGGATGAGAACTAATTACAGCAGTAATGAAAATGGTCCCATGAACGTAGGCTCTGCACAACAAGGATGCTTTGACCGGAGGCCTCAGCTGTGGCCTGCAGGGTCTGTTCACGTTTTCTGCCTGGCTTCCCTGCAGACGTTGTGCAGAAAATCAAGCCTGCAGTCAAAGTCATAGAATGCCCAAGAAATCCAGAAAAATAGAGTGAGAGTCATCTCCTTGGGAATATTTTTGAAAACCATCCACTAATAGGAAGAAGAGCTTTAAGAGGGTCATTTCAGATCAGATGATGTCCAACTGCAGGTGGGTCAGTTTTGTCATTGTTTCTCGCTAGTTGTCTTTCTGCTGCTTCTAACACGTCTCTGTTTAGAGAAGTGGCCTGAGTCTACCCTCAGAGCAGAAAGGTGAGCTGGGCCTGGCGACAGCCTAGCTTCTGTGCTGTGTAGTACCCCACTGAGAATGAAGGGATGGCCCAGGGCTTCCTCTGACTCTCTCCCTCAGTTATAAACTCTCTGAAGGGAAAATGGAGTAAAAAATTCTTAATTCAGTATGGTATTGTCAAAGTATAAAAATAATTGTATTTGGAGGGGAGGGTATAGTTCAAGGGGTAGAGTACGTGCTGGGTTCAATTCCCAGTACCTCAATGTAAAAAAATAATAAGGAAAATTCTGTTTTAACAAAAGAAAAAGAACAAAGAAGAAAAGAGATCTCAAACAATCCAACTTTAAAAGAAAAAAAACATTTTTTACATAGTAATCAGATCAGTCTTTTGCTAGATTAGGAGTTTGGGATTAACAGATACACACTACAATGAATAAAATAAATAACCAACTCCCACGTCCTTAATAACCTAGTTCAAACTGAATTCTTTCTCTTTTTTCCCCTAAGCAACCCGTGGAAACCTCTGAAATTCTCACCTTATAAAAGAATTCATTTAAAGGTGGCATGAAAGTTACTGGTTAAAACAGTTATTTGTGGTTCCATGAATATAAGTCTAGTAAGAAAGATAGACAATAAGCCAGTAAGCAAATAAATATATTATGTACTGCCAGGTGCTTATAATTGCCACAAAGAAACATAAAACTTATTAGGAGAGAAAATGATTGAATAAGAAATATGTGTGTGCTATTTTAAATAATGTGGTCAGATAAGTCCTTTCTGTGGGTAAAATAATTTGAACAAAGTCCTGAATGAAGCAAAAGAATAAGCCACGTAGGTAACAGACAAGAAAAGCCTCCCAGGCGGGGAGAAGTGTAGGTAAGAGACTGGGAGTTACAAACACAGCTGTCCCAGTGGGGACCATCTGGGCGGTGAAGATGGGCTGGAGCAGAACGGTGAGACCTGAGGCTGCAGAGACGGGTGAGGGACCGGATCACACAGGGCCTTGGTAGGGACTCCGGATATCCTTCTGAACACAACGGAAAATCACGAGAGTATTTTGCAAAGCAGAACAACTTGATCTGATTCATACTTTAATAAGACTGCTGTGGGTAACATATGGGGAATAAGCAATGGAAGCAGGGCAAGGTAAGCTGATGGGAATGCACTGGGAAGAGTGCTGCTGACCTGGAGAGAGACACTGAGGTTGGGCTGGAATGATGGTGGGAGACGGGCTGAAATGGGGACACGATTTGACAGTAACGGTCACAGGCCTTAATGCTCGAGTTGGACACAGACACAGAGTGGTTCAGGGTGATGGGTATGTGATATTTGGGGCTGAGCCACAGTTTTTGTACAGAGACCTGACAGGAGAATAAAGTGGGGACTTTGACGTTGGTAAGAAGGGTTGGTGGGTGTTTAATTCCCCCTAGAGCCGCGTCTCTGTTTCTCTGTAGATGAAGTCAGCAGAGCAGGGATGGGTGTTCCTATTTCTGCAGAGAATTGCGTGTCTTCCTCATCGACAAATTCGAGAGGCCGACCTGCCCATCCAATTGCAACATCTTGAATCTGCTTCTTTCTATCCAGGAGGAGATTTCCAACTAAGATGCCTATCAAAATTCCCCGTGTCCACAGTTAGAGCTGTGTGCCTTTGGAATGATCTCAGAGATGCCTCCACAGAGGCTCCGTGTGCTCTCTCTCATTCAGAGCACACAGTTCCCTTCAGTCCACTGGGTCTCAGCAGAGAAGATTTCACAAGTAGCCCCTCTCAGGCCCTGGGGACCAACCTCCCGCTTGGCCGAGCTCTGAAAATGAGCATGAGTTCCGGGCAAAGGGCCTTCTCCAGGGCGCCATCTGGCAGATTACATGAGGACAGTGTAAAAAGAGTGGGAGGGTTGATGGTATAAATGGATATTAATTTTTGCTCTGAATCTGATTTTGTCCTTCCGTTTTATTAAGGAAGTGTTCTTAGGCCAGACATGATTCTCCTTTTTTCTTTCTATTTGATCATCCAAGGGGTTTAGATAGGGTATTTGTTTTAGGGTAAGAATCTTTAAAAAAAAAAAACAAAAACCTTGCAAATAGTGTCTTGTTAGGCATTTGGACAAGACAACCAGTAAATTCTCCCAGCAGTATTGAACCCCATTGTTCCTCCAGGGGGTCTCCAAAGGTATACATGTTCCAAATCTGGCCCAAAACCAATGAGCTTTTCTTTTTTTTTTAATCACTTCACCATGGACAAAAGATATCACTAAAGAAGGTTAGAAAAGGGCAGGTCCCCAACATCCAGAGTCCCTTCCAAAGAGCCCACAGAAGTAAAGAGGAGATGAACGAGAGAAACGGTTTATTTATAGACACGTAGGAGCCAACCAGAAAAGTAACTACCATGTTAAATGGTGAAATTTGAAGGCTTTTTTTATCAAACTAACTTAATAGGGCAAAGGGAGAGGAGAAAATTGGTTTCCATGACAGGTTTTCTTCTACATCTATTGAATCTCAGGTATCTTCAGCTAAAGTGCTTTTGTATTAACCGTGGGTTCCATCTGACTTTCCATTCCTCGAACTTTGTTCTTCTTTCATGAATTCTGAGCCCCTGGCTTTTCCACGTGAATTTTATATTGATTGTCAATTCCTGGAAAACACCACCTGGGATTTGGGTAGGCATACTTTGAATCCTTACATCTATTCATGGACTACTGTCATCTTAGTAGAATGAAGCCTTCTGCTCCATGAATATGGGATTATTCTCTGTGAATGTAGGTCTTAATTTCTCTTGACAGAATCTCTCATCTATTGTAATCTTCAGTGTCCATGTCTGGTCCTTCTTCCTCACCTCTATTGGATGCTGATTCAGAAGAGACACGACCTCCTGGAGAACCTCTACTGCCACGGAGCTGACATGGAACTGAGTCCTGAGAAGGCTTTATATTCTTTTAAAAATAGGATTAATGTACATTAATTACTCCATAGATGAGCAATGAATGGGTCACATTAACATAGGATTTTAATCCTTTTAGGATTAGTAGAGTAATAAAGACACAGTATGAAAAATTGAAATACTGCCTAAAAGAGAAGAGATTTGTAATTCCCACCCACAGAGGTGACTGTCATGAATGATTTGGTGCTTATGTCTCAGTCTCTGTGTCTCTCAGTATGTCTTTCTCCATCTCTGTCTCTCGCACACTCACAATCAGATCAGTTTACATCTATACTGATTTCACACATATGTGGTCATGCAGATGGGACCCTGGATGCAGACAGTGGGTCTGCATACTTCCACCCTGAGGCCTCCCTTGACATTGGGTTGAGACCAGACACCCACTTTTCCAACTGCACAGCATTCATTCATCCACATGAACCAGAACTAGTGGATCCAATCCCCTCTCCATCAACATTAGTGTTGCTTTAATTCCGACTGTTGCAACCAGTGCTGTGATGAACACCCTTGAAAAGGCATCTTTGAATAGGTGTGTAAGGATTTTAGTGGGATGAACTGTAAGGATCAGAACTTCTGGGGAAGAGATGCGTCTGTGGCCCTTTGATGCGTCCTGCACCCTGTTCTCCTGAAGAGGAGCGTCCCTTCACTCTTCCCTCCAGGGGATCTGCTGGAGCCTCTGCCTGCTTACATTGTCACCAGGGCTGGTTGTCACCTGACTAAAGACCCGCCAGTGTTATGGTGACCGGTGTTGTCTCTGCAGTGTTTCCGTCTGCCTGTGTTCTCACCTGAGAGGTCAAGCATCTCTAACACACACTGGCCACCTGCATTGCCTCTAATTGGAACTGACCATGTCTGTTCTGTTTCTGTTTAGAACACTGCGTTTTGAAAGATTTTTGGACTACAGGGATGGGAAAACTTTCTCCAAACTTGAGTTATGAGCAATGCTTTTTCCAGGTTGTGGTTTGTCTTTCAAGCAGTTTTTCTGGGCTTTTGCTAATTTTTTTGATTTGTTTCGTTTTGTTTTTGCCACAGGAAGAGCTAAGCATCTCCCTTATGTCTTCTGGCTGTGGTGTCACAGGGGGAACAGCAGTGTCTACCCTGAGATTATGCACAGAGTTACTAAAAGGGCTTCATTTTGTACATCACATCTTTAATCCCCCTGTATATCCCCTTAAAATAATAAAAATGCTGTTTCAAGTGAAAACTGAAAAACCAGCAGCCCCTGCTGAAAACATGTGGGAAGGCACAAAAAGCCAACTATCATAAAGTTTCTTTGAAAGGGAACACCCAGCAGAGGTAAAGACACGCAGAAGGAAAGAGGACTTGGGGTTGTCAGGGGCTGGGCGAGGAGGGAGGGTAGTGCGCTCTCTGGATCCATGGTTTCACTTTGAGGAAAGAAATAGTGTGAAACTAGATGTTAGTGATGGTCTCACAACATTGTCAATGCCCATAATGCTCATGAATTGCACAATTTAAAAGGGGAAAAGTATATTTTATTACATGAAACTCTAAAAAGAAAAATAAAGGATGCCATAAATGATGTGAAACAAAGAAAGGAAACTAAAGAAAACCAAACAAAAACATCTCCAGTGGAAGGAATAGCAAGTTTGGGGGGGGACTGACGGTGGGATTTTGGAGTACATTTTGGAGAAGAAGGTGTGGGTGGGTGCAGAGGGGGCTCTGCCCCAGGGGGTGGTGATGTCTGAACTGGTTCTCCGTTGCCCAGCAGTCCAGCTGCAGATGCAAGTTCAGGATGAGCTGCAGGAGTGGCAGGAGGGAGCTCGGGGTCTCCTGCTGGATCCAGATCGTCCTTTTTTTGGTCTCTGACATCTTCCCCTGCCCCTGCCTCCTCTGTAACTATTGGATGTGGAGAGTGTTTTAAGTCTTGTGGAAGAGCTTATGCTGTGAGAGGAAAAATTTATCCACCTGACTCCTTTTCCATATGCCTCTTTAAAGACAGAAACCTTCCCAGAGCTTTCCAGACAGCTCCCACCCAGAAAGTGCCCACACGATGTGTTCTGTGACTGAATTCTTCCAGACAGGTGGTCTGAGGCCATTTTTTGCTCTGGTCCCAACGGTAGCCTCTGGGGAAACCTCCCTGTGTGGCCCAGCCCTCTCCCCTCCCCCACCTGCACACATGCACCAGCCCTGCATTTCTGACCTTCGGGCTCTGCTTCGGGGGCTCCTGGTCCTCCACCTTATTTGCAGCGAGGTGGGCACGGTGCTCCAGGTCAGAGCCGGGTGTGCTGAGTAACCCGTCTGCCCCGGACAGGTCCCTGGGGGGAGCCCTGGGTGTTGTCTGGGTCGGAGGCCTGCCCCACTGATTCCTGGGCCATGGTGGTGGGGACCCCTCATTATTCAGACCCACCTGGATACTGCGCTGGCCCTCAGAAGAGTGGCACATCAGCCCTTCATTTGGAGAGGGGGCGTTGGTATTCTTATTCATCAGCTGCTGTTCAATATATGGTATCTAGTTCTGCAATGACAGTGACCAGCAGCTGACCCGGCCTGGAAGTCTCAGAGCCCTGCCCGGCCAGGAACACTCCTGCTTCTGTCCACTCGACCCTCTGCTGCCAGATCAGACCGAGACTTTGTTCAGCTCAGACACCCGGGAGGGAAAAGACATACCCAGAATGCATGGGCTCCACCTTGGGCAGCAGGACACTTCCCTGGCTCTCCACATCCCAGCCAGCCAGCTTTGCCCTGGGCTGTGGATGTGACCGGCCCACCAGGCCTCTGAACTGCTCTTGCTTGAGGCAGAAACCCATCCCCAGCATGACTGCTCCACCTCCACCAGCCAGGACGGGGCCGTGGGGATACCTGGGTGGGATCTGAGTGGTGGCCCGGCCTGGGCAGGCCTGCTCTGGGCCTCCCTGTGTTACCTTTGGGTCTCTCTGGCCAAAAGTCCAGAGGAATCTTGGGTGAGACATGACCCAGCCCCGGCAGCGTTGGTACAGCCCCTCGCTGCGGGCTTTCCGGGAGCTGCGGCCTCGGGATAATGGGATGCAGCAGAACATGCCTCTGTCTCCAATCAAGTGAGCTGAGTAGGGACTTCTCTACAGAGTGGGTGCCTGGTGAATTTGGTTCCAAGTTCTGTTGGGCTCTATTGCCAGGGAAGTGAGGTCACTTCCTGGGGTCCACTTACCCAAGCTTCCTCCTGACACATAGCTCCCCAAGGGCCTTTCTGGGCTGCCAATCTCTCATTTCTCACTCCATGCCATGTCCACACACAGTGACACCAACTCAGCCCCCCTCATAGCCCTGGAGAGGCCAGGATGCAGCCAAGGCTGCAGCTCTGAAGACACAGCTGGGTTCAGACATGGCTCCCCCCACTCAGCAGTGCTATCAACATGGAAAAGCCATGTTCCTCTCAGGGTCTCCCCAATCTCCCATCAGCACACTGGGGATCATTCTGGCCCCTGTTTCCTAGAGAAGCCATCCTGTCTCTAGACCTAGAAACACCTACTGCATCTGTCACCCACACGGGCTGGCATCACAGGGAGCTCATGAACAGACTCAGCAAATGAAGGACCCCACAGAGGGCTGGCGGAGCACAGAGCAAATGCCACACAGGCCTGGGTCTGCCCTGAGGTCTGGAGAAAGTCTCTTTCCTTATTGCTTGCTTCCCATCTCTCAGTCGTGCGACTAAATTTAAATACAACTCTGACATCGTCCGCTCTGGCATACAACCTCCTAGGTCATTCTGTCATGTTGACATACAGGCCCAGTGTCCCATCTCGGCCTCTGTGGTGGGCTGCCCCACAATGGCTTCATATTTTTTGCCTTCTGTTCCCACGCCCTTGTGTGATCCCCACACCCTCCTCTGGAGGGTGGATGGACTTTGAGACCAGGTTCTGACATGCAGACTGACTTGTGAAAATTTGCGTGAGTTCCACTCCTTCACAGCTCCAGTGTTCCTTCTCTCTGTCTCTGTTTCTCAGTGCCTCTCTCTCTGTTTTGTCTCTCTCTCTGTTTCTCTGTCCCCCTGCTTCTCTGTGTTTCAGTCTGTCTGTCTCTTTTCCTGTATGTATGTGTGTATATATTTATGTGTATATGTGTGTATTTATGTTTGTGTATTTTTCGGGCTCAGGGCAGGTCACTTCTGAAAATCCCTTGATGACATATTGATTATTTTGAATTCAT
Organism: Camelus dromedarius; assembly: GCF_036321535.1. Taxonomy (NCBI): domain Eukaryota; kingdom Metazoa; phylum Chordata; class Mammalia; order Artiodactyla; family Camelidae; genus Camelus; species Camelus dromedarius. The sequence goes on along the minus strand of NC_087458.1, from coordinate 32,273,676 downwards.
GTTACTAAAGAAAAATTATCTTTGAAAATTGTGCACTTTGGTGGGATCTTATCTAAGGACCAGCACTGCTAGGGAAGGGATGTTCCTGTGGCACTTTGATGTATCCTGTACCTTGTTCTGCCGGAGAGGAGCGTCCATTTGATCTTCCCTCCAGGGGACCTCCTGGGGCCTCTGCCTGCTCACGTTGTCACCAGGGCTGGTTGTCACCGGGCTAAAGACCTACCAGTGTGATGGTGGCCAATGCTGTCTCTGCAGTCTGTCCATTTGCCTATGTCCTCACCTTACAGGTCGAGCATCTCTAGCACACACTGGCCACCTGCACTGCCTCTCGTTGGAACTGCCTGTGTGTGTTTTGTTTCTTTTCAGAACACTGGGCTTCAAGAGGTTTTTGCACCACAGCGATGTGAAGCTTTTCTCATACCTTAGGTCTTGAGGAAAGCTTTTTCCATGCTGTGTTTTTTCTTTCCAGCTGTCTTTCTTGGTCTTTGTTTTCTGCTTTAGTTTGGTTTTATTTTGCCACAAGAAGAGCTAAGCATCTCCCTTCTGGCTCTGGTTTCACACATAGAACAGCAGTGCCTACCACGAGATTATGCCCAGAGTTACCAAAAGGGCGTCATTTGGTACGTCTCATCTTTAATCTATCTGGATTTTCCTCTCAAAATACAAAAATGCTAATTAACATGAAAACAAATAAACAAAAATTTCACCCGTCCCTACTTAAGATATGTGGGCAGCAAGAAAAAAAAAAACACCTTTTATATGATTTCATTGATAGGGAACCTCCAGGATAGGTAAAGAAATAGAGAGAGAAAGGGGATTAGTGCTTCTCATGGGCTGGGGGAGGTAGGATGTGGGGTGCGCTTTGTATACAAGCTTTTAGTTTGAGAAGGCAATTGTCTAAACCAGTGGTATTGGTCTCACAGCATTGTGAATGCACTTAATGCTCCTTAAAATTGCACAATTTAAAATGGGAAAAGGCTAAACTTTATTCTTATAAACTTAAAACAAAAATAGAATATAGTATAATAGAAAAGAAAAAAATCTGACTCCATAGAAGATCGGTCATTTTGGCTTTAACCCTGTGCCCTCTTTTCTAGGCTTAATCTTACTAGCTCTGCACCTTTTGTAAAACAATGTTGCCTTTAGCCTGAAATATACAGGAGAGCCTGTTTTCAAGGCTCTGATCTTTAAGGATATTAATACTTTTGCACTTATATAAAGATGACAAGTTGCAGAATAGAAAATAACTTTTGTTTTGTTAGAGGTTTTACAGAGGCACTATGACCTGGTCTACGTAGACAGCTTCAGATCAAGATAATGGCAGACTAAAATCTTGGAGAACCATCTTCCCCAAGTCAGACTTTAGGCTCCTTTTCTACTAAATAGGGGAGAGGCTGTGGTTGGTTGTTGCAAACTTGTTGGTGTAGGATTACTTTGTTCTTTGGAATCCTTTGCAGCTGTCCACGTGGGTCAGATCATGGTGTTCCTGTAAAACCTGCAACAAAACAAACTTTTTCTATTCTGCAACTTGTTATCTTTATAGGAGTGCAAAAGTGTTAATATCCTTAAAGGTCAGAGTTTTGAGAATAGGATCTCCTGTTTATTTCAGGCTAAAGGCAACATTGTTTTACAAAAGGTGCAGAGCTAGCAAGAGTAAGCCTAGAAAACACGGCAGAGGTTTAAAGGAAAAGGCACAGATCCAATATGGAGTCAGATTTGTTCTTCTTTATTACAGTGCCTTTGGGTGAGAGCTAAGAGTATGATTCCTGGGTGGTTCCTCTACTGTCCCAGGATGGAGTTCAGGCAGGAACCCTGCCAGATTCACCATGACTTTGGACCTGATCTCCCGCAGAGAAAGTGACAATTATTGGATTAAAATTACCTGTCAAAATCCCTTCAATTGCCTGTAAACTATACCACAGCAGGGGATGTCCCATTGGCCAGTCAACTGCCAGTCTCCCCTGATGCAAGGGACCAGCGTCGCGGGGGGCTCCATGGTGGCCAGGCCAATGCACCTTCCTACTTTTCTCTCCAGCCTTAGCTTCCTAACTTTGACGCGTTAAAATCTCCAGTCCCTCTTCCCTCTGGCCTGGTGTGAATGAACAATATCCCTGCACCCACCTGGGCTGAGGCCAGGCCACACACACAGCTCCATGCACACAGCCCACCATCTGCTGTCTACCCTTGGGCTCAAGTGCACCCTCTGAACTCCCCCACCCCAAAGGTCCGCATGCTCAGTGCCTCCGCCCTAGGGGTCCAGATCACCATCAGGACCATCAACCACCCAAGGCCCACAGGCCAGTGGCTGGCAGCCTGGGATCACCTTGACCCATCGGGTCAGATGAGACACAGGGTGCGGGGATCAGGGTGCCAGGGCAGGAATTGGAACCGCCTTCAGCCCAGCCTGCCTCGCCCTGTAGCCTCAGACATTAAATATGAAGGTGCACACTAGGCTGGATCCCCCAATGGTGGCAGTAGTCATCATTCCTGGAGCCCGGATTTCCCCACCCCAACCACAGGGTGAGGGGTGAGGGAGTGAGCTCAGGTTAGGGGTGTGCTCAGAGTGAAGGGGATCCCATGGTGAGGGGGTACAGGTTGTGGGGTGTGGGGCCCGCTTAGAATGGAACTGACCTGGCTGAGAGGTGAGGGTGACAATTTCAGGATGTTGGGCCTCCTGTGGTGAGGCATGAGGGGTAAGCTTGTGGGTGTAGGGGCCATAGGTTAGGACCTAGCAGGTTGGAGTGTCAGGGCAGGGACCTCGGTGTGAGGAGAAGGAGCCCTGTCTTCAAGGTCTGGTGGGAGACTGGGCCTGGCCAGTGGTGGGAGGGTAGTAACAGGGAGGGGAAAGTGAGCAGGGGAAGTGGGGCTGGCGGGGTGTGGCCTGGCTCAGGGCAGTCGTGGTTCTATTTCAGTGCCAGGACCCAGTCGGTGGCGGGGTGAAGGCTCTGGGGATGGAGACCCGGCGGGACGAGCAGGAGGGGCCCCACCTGGCTCCTCCCGGCCCCAGTGGCCTGGTCCGGTAAAGCAGGAGACCCACACGAGCAGTTTGCGCTGCAGGCAGGAGGAGGAGGCGCGCGCACGCGCAGACGCACAGATGCGCGGACGCCGGAAGCCGCCCAGAACGCGTGGAAGCTGGCGGGAGCCGGTTGTTCCTGGACCAGCTCCTGGAAGAGGAACACGGCCTGGGGTCTGGGCCGCCGCTTGCCCTCGGTTCGGCTGCCGCTGCTGGGCAGTTAAGGGGGCGCTGGTGGGGGCGCGCTGCTCGGGGAGCCGGCGGGTGACACCTGGGCTGTGCGGCTGGGGAGGCGTACAGGGAGGGGTAAGGAGGTGAGGTCCCGGCCGCGCGTCCCGTTAGGAACCTGAGGCGGATCCCAGCCGCCGCTGTAGTTCGTAGTAATCCCGCTATTAGTAGTTCCTGAACCCCGCGTTTTTTGCCGCCGCTTATGTCCGTGTTTAGGAGAGCAGGCACAGCCCCGGGAGGTGGGAGGGCACCGGACGGCTCTGGAGCATCTCCGACTGGCCCTCAGACAATGGCCTGATCCTGGAAGGCGGGTGCGGTGCGGTCGCGGGGCCTCGGATGGAATGGGGGCTGCCCCATGAGAGCCCCTGGATTTGCTTCCATCTTCCCCGCGGCCTGACCTTGGGGGCGGCCTCTAAATCCCCAGGATCTTGTGACTCAGGTTACAGGTCAGGCTGCTCCTGGGAGGTGCGCGCGGTGCGATCAGTGTGCTGGGATGGCTGCAGCAGCAGCGGGAAGTGGTTGCAACCCCTGCGCTCTCACAAGGCAGCCCCAATCCCGCCATCGCAGCCGCCGCCATTCCCTGACAGCACAGCACCCGACTTCCAGGAGCAGGCTGGCCTGTAACCTGAGTTCCACGAACCTGGGGCAGCAGAGGCCAAGCTCAGGCCATGTGCTGGGGAGTTTGAAGCAAATCCACAGGCACACATGGGCGGACCCCATAACCAGCCACTGCCTTCGACCACACCGCGCCCTCCTCCCGGGAGCAGGCTGACCTGGGGACCGTGCCTGGAGCAGCAGAGGCCGAACCCTGGACAGGCCGTGGGGGAGATGGGGGCAAATCGACCAGTTTGCCAGGTCGCTGCCCATCTCCCTGCCGCTGCCCCAGGTTCGTGGACCACTTGTTTTCAAGTCAGTGGGTTCCTGAGAGGCAGGAGCGGTGCAGTCAGGAGGCGGGGTCTGCGGGGAGGGGTGCTGCCCGAGGGGGAGCAGGTGGACTTGCTCCCATCTCCCCCAGGGCCAGACCTGGATACGGCCTCTGCTGCCTCAGGTTTGCAGGACATATATCATGTCAGCCTGTCCCTGGGAGGAGGGTTCAGGTTACTCGGGGCAGCCTCAGTGTCTGAGAAGGATTTTAGAAGAGGGCTCTAGCCCAGCATAACTAACTCCTTTCTTTCTTCCTCAGTTGGTGGCTGTATCGGCTTTTTCATTATAGGTTATTGCTGGATAATGAACATAGGTTTCTGTGCTATACAGAAGAAACTTTATTTAAAATCTATTTTTATATATAGTGGCTAAAATTTGTAAATCTCCCAGATTTATCCCTTCCCATCCCCTTTCCCTGGTAACCTTAAGATTGTTTACTAAGTCTGCAAGTCTATTCCTGTTTTGTAAATGTGTTCACAGTGTCTTTTTCTCTCTTTTTTTAGATTGCACATCTGAGTGGTATCATTTGGTATTTTTCTGTTTCTGGCTGCTTTCACTTAGAATGACGATCTCTAGATCCATCCATGTTGCTGCAAATGGTTTTATTTTGTCCTTTTCATGGTAGAGTAGTATTCCAGTATATAAATATACCACAACTTCTTTATCCAGTCATCTGTTGCTACATTTAGCTTGCCTCCATGTCTCAGCTATTGTATACAGTGGTGCTATGAATACTGGGGTGCAGGTATCTTTTCACATTGGAGTTCCTTCCAGTTATATACCCAGAAGTGGGATTGCTGGGTCATAGGGTAAGTCTACTTTTAGTTTTTTGAGGGATTTCCATGCTTTCCATAATGAGTACACCAAACTGGATTCCCACCAGCAGTGTAAGAGGGTACCCTACATTCTTCTGCCTCTCTAGCATTTATCATTCATGAAATTCTGAGTGATGGCCATTCTGACTGGTGTGGGCTGATACCTCATTGTAGTTTTGATTTGCATTTCTCAGTTTATTAGTGATATTGAGCATTTTTTCATGTATCTATTGGACATTTGTGTCTTCATTGCAGAAATGCTTGTTTAGGTCTTCTGCCTATTTTTGGATTGAGTTTTTTTGTTGTTGTTGTTGTTGTTAAGTTGTATGAGCTGTTTATATATTCTGAAAATTAAGCCTTTGTTAGTCGTATCATTTGCAAATATTTTCCCCCATTCGTAGGTTTATGTTTTCTTTTACTTATGGTTGCCTTTGCTGTGAAGGAAATTATAAGTTTAATTACGTCCCATTTGTTTGTTTTTTTCTCTTATTTCCATTGCCTGGGTAGATTGCCCTAGGAGAACGTTGCTAAGATTTATGTCAGATAATGTTTTGCCTATGTTTTCTTTTAGGAGATTTATCAAGTCTTGTCCATCTGCAGCTTAAGCCTGTACTCTAGATCTGTGCTTCAGTTTTGAATTTTGAGCTTCTTAGAGAACACCTACTCTTAGCTCATATGTCAGATTCAACATGTCTAAAGCTGATTTCATAATAATTTTTCTTGCAGCGTATCCATTTATTCAGTGGCATAATCATTCTTCTGGTCTTGAATACCCAAAGGCTTGGAATGGTCTTTGATTTATATTTCTCTCACCACCCTCCACATATTCTTGGCTTCTGGAACTGTATGTTTTTGGTTTCAAATGTCTATTCTGATTGCTGATACTCTGATGAAGAGCGTTCATCCCTGATACATGAATTTTTCCTTCTGTTGAATTCTTGGATATTCTCTCCCCCCCTTTCAGTCAACCTTCAGTTTTGACCCTCCAACATCTAGAGTCAAGTCAAAGACTTACCATAACCAGATCTCAGCCAGATAGTCTTGACACTTAATCACTTTGGCTTTACCTTATGTGTTCCAATCATCATGTGACTTAGCCTCCTAGGGTAACCTGTGCCTTATTAAAAACCAGGAGTCACCAGCTTTTTCCTATCCAGTCCTCAGTTAAAACAGCTTAGAATTGCCCTGAGAACTAGTTGGACCCCCATCCCCTTCATTGAGTCTTCCCTATTTACTCCAAATACTTCTAGCTCCTCTTTGTATTTCTGCACTGTTCATAATCGGTAGCCTGTAATCTAGGCTTTGAGTACTGACTTGGTACCATTGCCGGTTGGTTTCCAATGTGTCTCCTCACTTAGCTGGTAACTGGAGAAGACTCCCTTGTTCAGCCTCCTTTATACCCTCACCCTGCTTAGCATCGGGCAATAGCAGGCATCCAGGCAGTGCTAACCTACTTTATTTATTCGCAGGGGTGGTGGTGTGGAGCATAGCTAATAACTATTAATTCAGTGTTGCAATTAAAAAAGAAAGCCAAGAAAATCCATAAAACTTTATCTCCATGTTCAGTTTAGCGCTTTACCTCAACAGTTTTCTTAACTCTGTGTTTACATTCACATAGTGTTCAGTGCTTGTACAGTTCCCTGAGGCAAGCAGGTGAGATGTCATTATGTTTGACTTTCACGTTACATTTCATATTGGATATATTTGTGCAATGACAGAACCTTCTTTTATAAGTAAACAGCCGGAAGCCCAGAGAGACTAACAGCCTAACCCAGGGTCACCTGGTTAGTGTTTGCCACAGGCCAGGACCGCGGTTCACATCTTCCAGCTGCTCCTCTTCCAGTGCCTTTTCATTCCAGTGCTGGGAAATGTAGCCCCATCAGCCAAACGGCCAAGTCTCATTGCTGCCCCTTTACCTGCCAGTGATGGCAGTGCTACAAAACGTGGCAAAGGAAAGGTCAGAAATAGGAGTGATAAAACACATGGAAGTGCTGGAAATGGATCCTCAACCTCTTCCTCCCTATTTGAGCGCCTCAAAAGTGTCCCACTCTGACACTGCTGTTCATTGATTATAACACAGTTTTTAAAATCAGACTGATCTTTTGTAGGACATGCTTTTATCCTGGTCCCTTTCCTGCTAGTAGTCACCGTCATGGGCAGAAAGTGCCTGACTGTGCTCTGTTTGTCACGTAGGTGGGAGGGGAAGTGGGAGAGGAAGCGGGTTGAACTGAAGCCGAGCTTTTTACAGCTCTGTTGTTCTAGGACCAGAGCAGTTCCACTCCTGCTTTCATCACCTCTCCACATCTGAGTCCCAGCCACCCACTCCTGCCTGCTTCCCCACATGCCACGTCCTGGGGGAGGACAGTGTGTTTGGCAATGCCCCCTCCACCCTCCGCCTTCCGCCCTGGGAGGTGCAGGAGTCTGCTTCAACTTTTGAGCTGTTTTGGTAGTTGGGCTTTTCCAGCCTTTCTAGGCATCTGCTTTCCAGCTCTGGGAAATTGGAGATGTAACTTAACCATACAAGTTCTATACTAATGTATTCAGTGGCATTAATGTGATGTTGTCTTTAAGGTGTTCTGGGACTGGATAGGAGGTTTTTAACACAGGATGCTTCACATCCAATTCTAAAGGCCTACAGGATGCAGGTGTAATTCAAGTTCTTACATGGCTGTAAGGCAGACATGGACATTATTTTATAATATGACCATATGTTCATAGATTACGGTTAGTCCGCCGGCTCTGTATCTAATAAAAGTTTAAATTCCAAACGCTTGAAGAAAATTTGCGGGCCATGTCTTTTTGCCTGTAACTAGTTGCAAAAACTGAATTCAAGTCTCTACCACAAGCCAATGTTTCCCAGTAGAGAAACCCTCTACTTTTACAACCTCTAAGTAATGCGGTGGTTCTTTGGGTGAGATGAGGGATGCCAGAGTATTTTTTTGGGACACTAGAGTGGCATGACAAGTATTCTGGGACTGGTTACAGTTGAATCTCTGCTTCCTATATCCTGGACTGATTACAGAGTCAATGTTAGTGCGTTAACCAGCTTCTGAATGCAAGGGTAGCTAGGAAGACAACAGAGAAAATAGAAGGATATAAAGTAATGGAGAGACTTCAGAGCAGTACAAATGTTGACTTTGACACCACCAGCTGCTGACGTGAACTTGGAAGGAATTTGTGAGAAATGGTGGGTGTCACTGCAAGCAGGAGAGTCCTGCAGCTTTTGGGGTGAACAGGCAAAGGGGAGAACAGTTATTGTGACCACTCGGGGGCTGATTATTTGTGTCCTGAATGTGAAAATGTCTGGTCTCCTGTTCAATTTTGCAGCCACAACTTCACGTGACTCAGGGCATTATTTCCACCAGAAAACCATAAAAACATAAACAACCTCTGTTTCCCAAAGTGTTTGTTTTCGATCTGAGATGATTGTCCTGTGGTGGGAGGTAAGTGGGCGGTGGGTCCTATTACATCACTCCCTTTCACTAAAAGTCTACCTCGCTGTTTTTCACCCTACTGAAGAGGTGCTGCCATTCTGTTACACCTAGACCTATAAGACGGGCTTGCCTGAATCCTCAGGTGAATAGGGATAGTTATGTGAAATTTTAAATAATTGCTTGGGTCATGTGGTCCTTTGTTCCCTCCATTGGAAATCACTATTCCAGAGCAAATAGTATGAATCTATATAAACTATATTGTTTGTAAGATGTCTTCAGAAGTTTTGCAGTAGGTTTAAATATTTGCTTGGTGATGGCATCTTGATTGTTTGAAGGAGGCAACACTCACTAGGGGCTTTGTTGGCTCCCTTAGAGTTCCCTTACTGGCAGTAGAGTGATTGTAGGCAGAGTTAGAAATTTAACTGTGCTGAGAAGCCAAATTTGCCCTCAGCTGGGAATTGGCAGAAGAGTCAGTTATGGAAGGAAGGCTTTAGGATTATCTGGTAGCAGAGTTGTGGGATCCAAGCACTGGGAAACCTCAGCTTTTGTATAGTATGTTCTGTAACAATAGGCTATTGGATAATTTTAACACTTGTTATGGGATGTAGAGTTGGGGAAAGACTTAAAAGTGAAAGAACCTTAAAAAAGAATCTCCAAATATTTTAAAGAAAACAGTACTCAGATTGAGAGCTTTCCTGGAAAAGAGTAGTTCTTCACTTCACAGGGGAAGCAGGGAGAAGATGTAACTGCACTTACGGTAACTTAAAATGTAAACCTTACCCTCCCACTTAGCTGTTTCCTGGTGTAAGTTCATATTCCACATCTGTAGTTTTAGACATGATGTGTCATTTTCTGGTACTCTATTCTGCTTCTGAGTGAGAGACTGACGCAAAGTCACATAGCAATTGAAAAATTGCACAAAAGTCTTTATTGTTAAAAATGTAGATATGTGGCAGGGTGCTGCATTTGCAAATGACTTTCAGTACAGAGAACACTTAAAAGAATGCAGTGTTATTTCTTTTTTTATTCCTTTAAGCCTTTGAATAGAAGGTTTTCTTTGCAGAGTTTCTGGAGTACATCAGAACAAGCAGGAACTAAAAATAGCTTTAAGAAAGCACCAGTATAGATGTTGCTTATAGTATGGTATCTGTCTTAAAGTTAACTCTTTAAAGCAGGAAGTTGTAACTCTCAATTTCTTAAGCAAATATAAACATTCTTGACTCTTAATGACATACTTTGTGGGGTGAAGCTGTTTTGCTTCCATTCTGAGCATTGATAGGCCTTCTATGATACTTCTACCAGTCCTCAATATTTTATTTTCCCTCTGTTGTGAACTTGTTATTAAACTTGAAGCAGATATAAATATCATTAACTTGCTACATATGTAGATATTTAGTGTTACATAGTCAGAAAGTTTGTGTACATCACACGTATCTACATAATTCCCCAGTTTCCAACTGTGTTCCTGATGAAAGGATGGTGGGAAATGGCATTATGGGGATATGTATTACAGTACACAGTGTTTCCCCTGTTCCCTCTACCAGATCTGGATGTTCTTTCATCTTTCGGCTTCTAGAATTTCTAGCTCTTTTTCTTATGACAGGTGTAACTCATCCCCCTGCTCACACAAACATGCGTACACACACACACACACACACTCACAATCTGCCGTAGGGAGTAGCGTGCACCATCCCATTCTCCGACTCCAGCTCTGATCCCACCCACTGGAGGCAGTGTCTTGCACGAATTCATTTCTAAGTTCCTTTTTAAAACTCGAGTGGTCGGGAAATAGGACTGATATCCACACCTAGTAGGCAGGCCCTCAAGGATAACTTCTATGGTTAATGCAAGGTTATCTTAATGTTTGAGTACCTGGGTTTCATGGCTTCCTGTACCACCTGTGTGACCCATGATTCCCACAGTTCTGTCTCCCGTTAGACTTTTTCTCTCCAACTCTGGACTCTTATAATATTCTGCTGATTTGACATCTTCACTTGGAACTCTGATATCTTAAAACCAACGTGTGTAAAAACTGAGCTCTTGGTCCTCCTACCCCCCAAACTGGTTCTTTATGAAGCCTCCCCCATTCAGTTAGTGGAAACTTAATCCTTCCAGCTGCTTGGGTCAAAAAACTTGGAGTTATTTTGACTTTCACTGACATACCACATGAATTCTGTCAATAGATCTGGTTTAACACTGCCTTTAAAACATATCCAGAACCCAGCCACTTCTCACCATGGCTCCTGCTTCCACTGCTGCTTCCCTTCCCTGAGCCACTGTCCTCTCCTCCTCCATAGCCCTTCTCAGTAGCTTCCCACCTTTCATCTCTGACCCATTTGCACTATTCACACCCGGCAGTCAAGTGAGCCTTGAAAACCTAAGTTAGATTGTGTCGTCATTCTGCAGTGCCTCCCCATTTCACTCCGGGTAAAAGCCACAGTCCTTACAATGTCCTCCAAGGCCATACAGGATCTGCACTGACCCTTCTCCGCAGCTCCAGCTGTGCCCCCATTCTGGAACATGCGAGGTCACGCTGGCCTTGGTGATGGTTATTCCGTCCACTTGGGACTTCTCACCTCCTAGTCTTAATTCTAACCTCAGTTCACAGTGTGCCCTGCTCTGGTATTTAATACAACATCACCCTCATCCTATACCCTCAACTCTCTTCACTTTTCCCTTTTTACTTTTTTCCATGGTTCCTCTTTCCTAGCATGCCACCTCCTCTGCTGCTCTGTTGTGTGAATTGTCATCTCCACCCCCCACCCCAGCTAGACTCCAACCAAGCTCCGTGAGGACAGGACTTTTGTTTTGTTTATTGATCTATTCCAAGTGCCTAGAGTAGTCCTGGGTACATAGTAGGCCGTCAAAAATTATTTGCTGAATAAATTAAAAGGCTATTTTAAAAATGAATCATCCTTTCAGGAACAGGTGAGGAAAGGAAGCTGCATGAAGGAAAATGGTGCAGTAAATAATGATATTTGCCTGTTGTACTATGTGTGATATATATATGTGTTTTAGTCTTAATTTGGTATCTCAGTTTCTTAATTTAATAGCTGTATTAAGGTGTAATTTACAGGCCATACAATTCACATATTATAATTGTACAAGTCAGCCATTTTAGCTATTTCTAGAGTTGTGCAACTGTGTCCTCAAAAAGTCCCCTTGTGTCCATCCATATGCAGTTCGCCCTCCCCTCAGTGGCACCCTGATTTTATTTGTTTTTGTTTTTTTGGCAATCACATCTCAAAAGAATAATTTACACAGCAGTACTAATATAGCTTTGCACTTTTAGAAATTACACACTTAAATATGAAATCAGTGGTCATTGCTGAATGTAGGCAGCAGTATCAGACATCGGTGAGAAGAATGGACTTGAGTGTCAGACTGGCTGCGATATTACCCAGCTCCACCATTTACCAAGTTACCCAAATTATTTTCTGCCTCAAGCTCTTTATCTGTTATATGGGGGTAATAATAGCAGCTTACAGAGTTGTTGTGAGGATTAAGCAAACAGGGAAACAAAATTTAGTATAGTGGCCAGCTTATGTTATTACCTAAGAAATAGCCTTGCAGGTAGAGAGCAAAATTCAAATCAGTTTCTAAAGTATGTGTAAAATATGATCCAGTTCCTGCCTGGTTTATAAACACGTATGCCTACTGCAGAATATAAAAGCAGGCTAATTTCCAACAGAAAAGATCATTTCTCAGCATTTCTTTCAAAGGTAGTTGCAAAATAATTTTTACTAAATTTTCTGTGCCCATCTCTGACAGAGCTTTGACACCAGGGAAGTAATTATCTACATTTTTGTTAAAATAATGCTGACCATCAGGAAGTGTTCCAAATTATATTTTAGCCTTTATGTTGGGAAATATTGTGAAACTTCTTCTAAATTAATGGGGGAGGGGCATTCATTGTAGCTCTTGTAGCCTGATAAGGCTTCACTAAATTATCTTTTGTTAAATTTTAATTAAAATAATTAATTAATTTTTTGCAGGGTGTGGTAATTAGGTTTTTATTTATTTTATTTTTATAAGAAGTTCTGGGGATTGAACCCAGGCCCTTGTGCATGCTAAGAATATGATCTTTCACTTGAGCTATACCCCCTAAATTATCTTTAATAAGGTCTTTTTCTCTGTTTTGTTATTTTCTTTTATGTACAGATGCACAAAGCAGGGTCATCAGAAGCCTCTCAATTCCAAAGATGATTATAGTGAAAAACATTGCACAGTGACAGTGAATCCTTGGAATATGAAGAAAGATTGTAAAGTCCTGAATGAATTAAGAAGGAATTGTTACATTAACTTACATGTAACCATGGCTCTCTTACCTTTATTTTTCACTTTATAATGAAGATATTCCTCACCCGTCAAGGTTGCTTTGTTAGATATAGGGAATATCTAAAGCCTTTTCTGCAAGTTTTTTAAATAAGTAAGAGCAGGTAATTTATGAGAAGTGTGAATGGTGTAATCTGCTCTGTCTAGTATGGTAGCCACCAGCCACATGTGGCTATTGTGAAATGAGATGTTGTATAAGTGGAAAATACATAATAGATTTTCAAGACTTTGTACAACAAAAATAATGTAAAATATTTATTAATAAGTTTTAAAAGTGTTAATCACAGTTTTGAAATGATAGTATATTGGATATTTTGGGATAAATATAATTATTCCTGGAATTAAGTACACTTGTTCCTTTTTATTGTCTAAGTGGGATTACTGGAAAATTGTGACTTGCACTATGTTTCTATTGACAGTGCTGGCTTCTAACTTATTGCAAATAATATGAAAAAAACTTTGATTAAATATTTTATAATTGAGTAGTTGATTTCCATCATATTATTTTCAGGTGTACAACACAGAGGCTCAACATCTTTATATATTATATTCCATTTAATGTCACCATAAAATAATGGCTATATTTCCCTGTGCTGTATGATACAGCCCTATAACCTATCCATTTTATACATAGTACTTTTTACTTCTCAATCCCTTACCCCCTTCCTGCCTCCCTCTCCTCCTTCTCCCCATTGGTAAACACCAGTCTGTTCTGTGTACCTGTGAGTCTATTTCTGTTTTATTATAGTAATTAATTTGTTTTATTTTTTAGATATACATATAAGTTAATACATAGAATATTTGTTTTTCTTTCTCTGACTTATTTCACTTAGCATAATACCCTGTAGGTCCATCCATGTTATTGTAAAAGACATTATTTAATTTTTTAATGGCTGAGCAGTATTCCATTGTGTGTGTGTGTTCATGTGTATATATGTGTGTGTATATGTGTGTATATATGTAAATATACATATATATATAATATACCACAACTTCTTTATCCAGTCATCTGCCAGTGAACATTTGGGTTGTTTCAGTGTGTTGGCTATTGTAAATAGTGCTGCTGTGAACACTGGGGTGCATGTGTCTTTTTGAATTATATTTTTCTCCAGACATATACCCATGAATGGGATTGCTGGATCACACGGAATTATATTTTCAGTTTTTTAAGGAAACTCTATACTGTCCTCCATGGTGGCTGCAACATTTACATTCCCACCAACCGAGTAGGAGGGTTCCTTTTTCTCTTAAAAGGTCAAAAATTCTCTACATTTATATACTTTCCTTACAGTTTAGGACACAATTTGGCAAAAGCCAGATAGAATTTAATAGGAGTAAATACAGTATTTTTTCAAATGTCCATGCATTATGGATAGATATGTTATTGATGAGTTGGTTCCCTATTTTTGTAGATGCAGAAGTTTTTATAGCTTCACAGACATTTCAGTCTTGCAGAAAGAAAAATGTCTTTGCATTTTGCTGAACTTGTCCGGGTGGCTTTATGGAATTTGGTCCAGGCCTGCAGAGGTGAATACACATCCTTACCTGAAACATTTGAATGTCTGCAAGATTTTAAGAGTCTAGAATGTCAGATCTGGACTATAACTCTGGTGAATGACATCAGTGAGTGGACTCAAGAAAACTCCATTTGAGTGCAAAGCCTTTCATAAGCCAAAAAAGCCTTTGAAATTGTGGCAAAGCCAGAGACTTTTGTGCACCACATATGGCCACAAACCCATGGGGACAACCACAGGCCTTCTGGAGTGCCAAGGGAATTCCATGTGAGGAGTCCAGCACTCACAGGAATCCAACAAGTCCCTGCCAGCCAGAGCACCTTCATTGCTACTGTGGTATTTTGAGCAAATGTCTTTTCTTCAGGTTCAAATTGGTTTGTTGTTTTTTTTTTAATAAAAGAAAATCAAACAACTTCTTGTTCCCTTGGTGAAAGTAAAAGCCTAACATTTTCTGATTACTTTTGACAGAGAAAACTTGAGCCTATGAATCTAAACTCATCTGTGATGGTCTGCAGCTGGGAGCAAGCAGATCAGTGTCAGTCCCTTTGCAGCAGTTGGCTGGGAGCCTGCATGTTCCCTGGAATGATATTTGAAACATGTCACTCTAGCCGTGCCTTCGCTCTGGACTGGGAGGCGAGTCAGTCAGAATCTGCATTATGGAATGTATGATTCAGATCCAAAGTTAGGAGATCTTTTTTAATAGCCAGAGAATGTAGTCATAAATATATCTATTAATGTATTTATGCAAGAACAATTTTAAAGTTTTTTTATTATAAAAATTTCCCCCAAAATTGAAAATGAAAGAACATTGGAATTAAAATCCAATGGAATTAAAAACAGTGGAATTAAAAATCATCTGTACCTTAGTTATACATAAAGAATCTTAAAATCCTTCTAAACATTTTTTTGTTCAAATGTAGATATTTTTCCCTTCCAAAAATGAAAATTATTATTTCACATTTTTTTCTTTTTCCTTTTATTATATATTCCATATCAATAAATATAATTCTTTTAAATCCCTTTTAATGGCTGTTTAACATTATATTGAACAGATATGTAAATAGTCCTAGGTTTAAGAAATTTAAAAAATTGTCATTACAATGCCCCTGCAAAGAATTTTTTCGTGTTTCTATTTTTAGTTACTAATTTGGACTAAAAGTTAACAAGTTTACTTTTCTTCATCTAAAACATTGGTTATTTTATGAATGAACTGTAAGGATTTTAAATAACTTTTCAGTAATTTCAACAAAGAAATTAACTTTAAGGCAAAAATGTATGATGGTTTGCAAATCTATTTTTATTATATCTTCACTTTTACCAGTGTCATATCTGTGTGTGTTTGCACAAGTGCTTTAACTACCAGCAATGTAAGAAAAATCTGTGTACTGAAAATGTGAAAATAGTTTCCTGGTTTGTGTTTTCATTCTCCCAATATAGGTTTTGGATGACAAGCTTGTATTTGCAAATGTACACACCCTGTGGGAGGTGCTCTGTACATAAGCTGAGATACTGTACATAAAATTGCCTCTGAATCCCAATCATCTGAAAACCCTGTCCTCAGCCTTTGATACCTTCAGCTGTTTTATGAAAGTCCTCCAAGTGGATGAAAGTATCAACAACCGGAACAAGAGTTTTTCATTGCCCTATTTGAGAAGAGCTGCGTGAACGACTTTTATATTCAGGATAGAGATACATTCATCAATCCAACCACCAGGAGCCTCACTGTAAGTCTAAACCGAGTTTAGCTGCTGTCTTGGGGGTGATTTAGAACCTGCTGTTGAATTATAAGTGATTTGGTTTTGTTGATTTGGTTTGGTTTTTAAAAGCTGCCCATAAAAATGAAAAAAAAGAAAGAAAAGAATTATGCCTACAGATTCCTGTTAGGATAGTAAACAGTGGCTGGTTATTTACCCTGTATAAACCACACACTCTCTTAGAATCTATTTAGGTTTACTTCATCCTTTCTCAGATCAAGTATCAAGTAAGGGACAGTTTTAAAAAAAATTCATAATTAACAGGCTTGTGAGCTCCGGGATCTGCAAGGCAGCTTTCCCTTCCCATGGTGTAAGTCAAATGGCAGAAATGAAATAAAGCACTTCATGTATCCTCCGGTGTTAACAGGAAAAGGTGAGTCTTCTTGACCTTGTTTCTTCCTGGGTAAAATGAAGATAATATGTCAGGAGTCGACAAGCGCATTTAGGGCAGGAAACATGTTGTCTTGTTCACTGCTGAATCCCAGGCACCAGGAAGGCTGAGTTTAAAAAGTGAGTGAATGAATGAACTGTAGTTCCCCCAGAGTTACCATGTGGGGCAGTGTGGATTAGCAGCTAAGAGCATAGACTCGAGAGGTGAGGGTACAGCTCAAGTGATGGGGCGCATGCTTAGCACGCATAAAGTCCTGGGTTCAGCCCCCAACACCTCCTCTAAAATAGACAAATAACCCTAATTACCTCCCCACCCCCCACCAGAATTAACTTATTATCTCCCTGCCACCAAAAAAAAAAAAAGTTAGAAGTGGCCAAGAGCGTAGACTCAGGCTGGAACACTTGTGCTGGTTTCTCGCTGTCTACCTTGTAAAAGTCATTTAGCCTCTGTGTTTATCAAGTTCCTCATCAATAAAATGGGGATAATAATAGTACCCACCTCGTAGAGATGCTATGGGGATTAATGAATCTGTTTGAATTTTAGAACAGCCCTGGCTAATAGTAAGTACTATGCATCTGCCAGCTCTTTTCATAATTACTGACAGATGTTATTATCAACCAAAGAAGTATTAGTTCTTTGTAAGGGAAATGCATGTTAGACCATTTCATTTATCATTTTCTGTAATTCAGGCTTTTTCCCTCTGAAATACCATTTTCTGTCTGTGCACTAGTAAATCACAGGGCTTTCCAAATTTCATCTGTCTGAGTTCTTGTCATGATGACAATACTGCAGAGTTTTGACATTTTTTAGGGACTCCATCTGAGATGACAGCAACCCCTCAAATTCAGAAGCACTTCTCTAACTGACAACATCTCACATGAAATGAAGTTTGTAAAATGTAAGAGCTTCAGACGCTAAATGATACCATAAATGCAAAGATGTTATATCTAAGCTCTTTAAATAAATCCTGTCATTGAGATAAAGGAAATACTATATTATAGCGCTCTATGACTTTGTTACCTTGCTATCCGTTTATCTGACTCTCTAAGACAAAAGAAAGCAAAGACTGAGATTGATCATTACTACTGTGTGGTACACGTATTTGTGGATGAAGACCATACTGAAATGCACTGTCTAAGATATTAAAATGGACACTAAACAGCTGCTTGATGCACATGCATGAACAGAACAGGGAGCTGGTTGCAGGGAGCAGACACTGAGCTTCCTGGATCAGAGACTCAGCATAGCAGTCCAGCCCAGCAGTCCACATGTTTTATATTTATATCCCAGCAAAATTAGCAGTGAGAGTCTGAAATGAACTTTGGGGACACTTGCAAACAGCTGTCATGATTACTAATGTGGGACACCAGGATTCTACAGTGTTTAGTTGGCATCTGCACACAACCATTTCTTTTCCACTAAAGCCTGTTGTAAATGCTGGTTCCACATCCAGGCTGAGGAATCATCTCATGTGGTGTTTGGGAGGGAGGAAAGTGGAGTCAGGACCCATGCTAAGGCTGTGTGGGTAATAATCTGGTTCTAGTACAGGAGAAAGGAAAGTAGGTCACGTAGGAAGGAGAATGACTGGATTTAAATTTTGTTTCTTTAGTAAGCTAAATATATAACATCATGTCAAGTTTCTTTATTGTTTATATTCCATGTGCTGTCACCGAATAACTACTGAATTGTGGGGACAAAAAAGCCTGGGTTTTAGAATTGACCCTGCCCCTAAACAGCCAGAGTCCAGGTTCCTCTGGGTGTCCAAGGAGGGGGCTGCTGGCTCCACTGAAGCAGTTTGGGCACTTGGGTGGCCTAGTTTTTTTTACTGTGGAAGACTGGCCCGGTTGTAGGACATTAAGCATCTGCAAGGCCCTCACCCGGTACCCACGGTGGTCCCAGGACTGTAACATCCAAGTGTTCCTTTCCAGCCACGTTTGCAAATGACCCTCAAGGGGTTAGTATTAATCCTCGGTGAGAATTATGAAAAATTATATGGTACCTCCATCCATTCTGGCAAAGGAGGGCCCCTTATTTACAAATGACCACAAAGTGTTAGCACCACATTTTATTAGCAGAACATGTGAACATGTGGTGACAGTGACACTCACCTGTTTGCTTCTGCTTCCCAGTGCAACTTCAGCCTCCATCAGAGGACCTCAGCTGCCCCAGCGAACAGGGCCTTCTGTACAGGGAATGTGTTCCTCCTCGAAGCATAGACAAGAAGCAGCCCTTAGATCTCATCAGGTGAGCTGTTGTGGAGAGCACTCCAGTGGGAAGGGCTCAGGGTTGCCCTCATGGCTTCTGAGTGTGACAGTCCTCCAAGAGTGTTACCAACCAGGAAGCTCACAGGAGCTCTGAGCTTTGTTGCCCCAAGTTGTTACTGGAGGCTTTATTACAAAGACATGATTTATTGGGTCACTACTGACATGGCTACCCCAAACACTAACTGTAAGTCAAAGCCCTAACATTTGAGCCCCTACCTCTCCTGATGGTCAGTCACTTGTCACAAAGCTCAAAGCCCCACTCCTCTAATCACATGGTTGGTGTCTCTGGCTGGCCAGTCCCCATCCTGAGTCATCTCATGAACACAAGCCATCCAAGTGTCCACCATGAATAGTAAAGACACCCCTATCTTGGGAAATTTCAAGGCTTTAGGGGTTGCCGTCCAGGAACTGGGAAAAAAGACCTACCAAATTCTTCATTAAACAGGAGTAAATGTTAGGTTTCACTCAAATTATAAAATAAGAGAAGTATTCTCACTGCTTATCTGTATCTGCTGTTCAACACCGTTTCACTACACCACGTGACTGTAATGTCGCGCTCAGCATGTGTATTCTCAGAGCATCAGCGCCGGCTGCTCCCCGGGAGCTTATGCTATTTGTGCAAGGCTGCTGGGAGGAGGGAGGCCAAGGACAACTGAGCAAACAAAAATAATCGGGGTAATAAGGAAACAATTTCAGATTGAAATGAAGGAAATAATACAGTGTTGAGATGGGAGACTTGGGGGTAAGTGAGTCAAGAAAGCTATCTTTGAGTAGGTTACATGTGAGCTGAGATGGTGATAAGGAGGCTGGACTTTGAGGATCTGGGATAAGTCACCCCAGGAATAGAGGCAGCTTGTCCATTGCCCCGAGGCGCAAATGTGCTCAGCAGGTTTGAGGAGATCCTGGAGCCAGCGCTGGTGAGAGTGATGAGACGTGAGGTTTAGAAGGGCATCAGGAGCACGGAAAGTAGTGTAGACTCTAAGTGCAGTGAGAAGCAGTCATGATAGTTTAAGGACTAAAGTAATTTTCTCTCACATTTTGCAAAGATAATGTGGAGAATGAATTGCAGGGACCCAGGAAGCAGGGAGGCCTGGTCGGAGGCTCTTGGAGTGGGCCAGATGAGATATGGTGGGAGCCAGGGAGAATGCGTTTGGGGAGTGGAGCTGACAGGATGCAGTTATGGGCTGGCTGTGGATGGTGAGGAGAAGAGAAGGGTCAAGGTAGCCCCAGGTCGGCCTGGAGCCAGGTGCCTGTTCTTCCTAATCTCAGTGCCCCATTCAGATGCCCACCTACTTGGGCAAACCGCTTAACCTTCCAAGTGACGGTTTTAAATCACTGAAGTCTTTTTGTTTGTTTCACATTTTATGGAAAGATTCAAACACGTACAGAAATAGAGAGAACAGCACAGCCAGCCTGTCTGTATCAGTCACCCATCTCCAGAATTATCAACTCAGAGTCACTGTTGTTGCATCTTTCATCTCCACCTCCTCCCCTCCCCCACTTCGGGATCATTTTGAAGGCAATCCTACATAGCTTAACCTTTCATTAGTGAAATGACAAGGTCTCTTTCAAATACAATTGGAATATTCATTTTTTTTTAGGGTTACAAAATAATTCCCTGATTGTCACAAAAATACACTTTTAAGCAGTTTTGGGGTTGAAATCAGGATCCAGACTAAGTTCACACATTGCAGCTAGCATATCTCTCAAGTGGGTTCTAATCTATAATTTTCCTGTTTCTCATTTTCCTTGAAATTGCTGAGGGATTTCTCTATTTCCTGTTTGGTTGATTTCATTCTCCCCTGTGGTTAGACTTATTTCTCCATCCTATGTATTGGCTTTAGCTAAGTGATTTGATCCTCCCCTAAAAGCTTGATCTGATTGAGGTTCAACTCTGTGCAAGAATATTTGTTATATGAAGTTTTGTACTCCTGTCATAAGGTACATAATGTCCAGTTGACTCTCTTTATTGTGATGATAGCAGCCAATAATGATTGTCACCCGGGATCATTATTTCATAAGGGGTTTTATTTCATGTGGTCATACTCCAATTTCCTCCCACAATTATCAGCAGGATCACAGTCATGAAGAGGCACTTTCTCATTAACCCAGATTATCCTGTAGAACAGTTTTAAAAGAGGAAGTTTATATATTTGTAAATATTTAAAGTTGATACATTTTTCTATTGTTTCTAATGTTTTTTTCTAATGGAGGTACTGAAGATTGAATCTAGGACCTTATGCTTGCTGAGCACACACTCTGCCACTGAGTGTACCCCATCCCCCTTGAGATTCATATTTATATGATATATTCCTTCTGTTATTTTTGTTTTATGTTATACAGAATTTGATGGCAGGGCAATGGGTTTGATGGCTATTTAATCATTCTTTATGGGCTTTTGGGGTTGGTGTGTGTGTTTGTGTTTGTAAAGAAAACAATTTTCCCACTGTTTTAAGTATGTTTTGTAAAGGAAATTATGTTGATCTGTTCCCTTCTCCTGGTCCATGTATTCCCTTGTTGCTTCCCACTAGTGGCCCCTTGAGCTCTGTGACAAGACTAGCATGTCGTTAATCCAGGTTGAAGGAGATCTGAAGAGATTTATTCAAGGAGATGAAATTTGTAGACAATGAATTGGAAAGTATTGAGAAAGTTATTCATTAGGAGAAGGTATGGGGTTGAATTGTTAAGCGCAGAGAAATCTAAGCTATGAACCACCAAGACAATTATTAACTCCAGGAAAAACAAAGTAGGGAATAAAAAAAGTAAGCCTAGCAGACAACTTGCTACAGCTGTGAACAGTCTGTACAGAGTCCTAATAATGTAAAGCAAGGATACTGAGCTGATCAAAATTATAATGTATTTGTATCAAAAGGTTGGAAGAATGAAGGTTTGGGTGTGTAGAAGAGATGTGGTTTGAAAGAGAGCTTAATATTCATTTTCCAAAATAGAAAGTTAAATAGGTGATACATAAAGCTGAAAAAGTCAGTAGGCTGTGTTACAAGGATATTAGTCAGAGATAGGGAGTTTTTATTCCAAGGGTCAGCAGTAGGAGCTGAACATTGTTGCTTCTGACCAGGAAATGGGGCGGTTGTTGGGAACTGCTCCTTTTTACAATCGGTGTTCGAGAACTGTTTGACTCTTTAATGAATGTATGGTATAAGTTTGATAAAAAGAAATCAAAGCTGAATTTTGAAAAATTGATGTTAAGAATTGGGGTGTTTTTGACAGAGATAACAATCAGACAAAACTACATTTGAAGGGATCCTCATTATTTCTAGCCTTTCAGCAAGGACTAGGGGGCAGACATCTGTTTAAGGTTCAAAAGTTCTTTCTGACATTCTTGCCGACATGTAACTTTTGGAAGTAATGAACTCTCCGTCATTGTAAATATGCAGGCAGAGGCTGCCTGACCAGCTCTCTAACTGTAGCAGGGTGTGTTTACCATTGGCCAGTTGGAGCAAGCAACTTCTAACATTCTTTCAGTTTTGAATGTGGCATTTTCAGGATGGATAGTTGATAAGAATCTATTACAAAAAGCTTAACAAGAAAGAGTCCAAGACATCTCAAACCCATTGCCAGGGTTTTCTCTGCCAGACACCATCCTGAGCCTGCCATCTGTGAGCCAGGCCACAAAGACCAGTCGCATGAGAATGAACACACTTTGTCCCTCCTATCTGATTTGGCATCGGGCTCAGTCATTTCCCCCATGGAATGGTCCACGCCCAGGTCTCTGACGATGGAGCTGGTCTCACAGCAGCCCTGTGAGCGCTGGTCCAGCCCTAGGGGTTCCTGCGTGAAGTTTCTCAGGACTCCAGGCTGTTCTCAGAGCTGAGTTCCCCCTAGGCTAAGCCCTCGGAGCTCATCTCAGCTCCAGACTGAGCCGGAAGCTTCCGAGAGAACTCAGAGCTGAGGAAAGTCACAGGTTTTACCCAGCACTGCCGTGTCAGCAGTGCTCCAGCTGAGGGAAGTAGCAGCAGCAGCAAACACACCTGAGCCGCCGCCTCATTGTTCCGCCTCATCCCTAAGCCCTCTGTGTCTGCCTGTCTGTGTCTGTCTCCCTTTCAGGACCAGCCTGGCACCGCTTCGTGCCCTGCCTCCTTTCTTCTAATCTTGCCTCCCTGGCCTGTTCCGTCTACTCCAGATTAACTGAGTAACATTGAAGGGTTTTTGAAACCTAGGAACAGCCGATCTGCTAGATACAAAGAATACAGGGCAGTTCCTTACTCAGCCACATCCCTCCTGCCCTCTCCCATTCCCACATGAGTTTTATAAATATTTTGTCAGAGAGACATTGCACTCCCAGTTGTTATCATTATCAGCCATTTCCTTATTATCTGTGGTTTACGATGCATTTGCTCCAGGGAAGTTCCCGAGATAAGGCAGACGCAGATGACTGAGCCAGTAGTTGAAGTCCACTTGTATCAAGCCTGTTAAGAATGATCTTCGGTGGGATTTGTTGAATGTGCCAGACTGTCCAGTGAGTGGTGATGATCCCCTGCATCTGCTCCGGAGTCGGCCTCGTCCCCTCCTTTGCTCTGTTCTCATTTATCTCTCTTCAGCAGGTGAACCAGTGATCTGTATTTCTATGATACGTAAAATACTTCTTATTTCACGGTAGAATTTGGGGGCTGCTGTGAAAACGCATATGTTTTAAGTGTGAATTTAGTCAGAGGTTTAAACTTAAAGCCCCCTTGATTTAGAATCAGAAATTAGTATGATGGAAGGAGGGTATAACTCAGTGGTAGAGTGAATGCCTAGCATGCATGAGGTACTGGGTTCAATCCCCAATGCCTCCATTTAAAAAACAAATAAATAAACCTAATTATGCCCCACCAAAAAACAAAGAAAAAAGAAATTAACATGAGGATGAAGCTACAGAGTGAATATGTGTGTCTTCTGAAACTACCTTCTGTCTTTCTGCAGGAAATACTACGGAGAGAAGGTCGGAATCTACTTTGCTTGGGCTGGGCTATTACATTCAGATGCCCCTCCTGGCAGCAGTCGTGGGGGTGACTTGCTTTCTGTATTTATATTTTAATCAAAATAACTGTACTTAGAGGTAACTTCTCTTTATTCCTTGTTACGGTGCTTACTTAACTTAGAATGACATTCTCCAAGAGCATCCACGTTGCTGCAAATGGCCCTATATTGTCAGTTTTTATAGCCGAGTAGTTTTCCATTGTAAAAATATACCACTTCTTTAGCCAGTCATCCGTTGATGGACATTTAGGCTATCTCCATGTCTTGGCTATTGTAAATAGTGCTGCTATGTATATTGGGGTGCAGCTGTCATCCTGAAGTAGGGTTCCTTCAGGATATATGCACAGGAGTGGGATTCCTGTGTCATATGGCAATTCTATTCCTAGTCTTTTGAGGAAACTCAATACTGTTTCCACAGTGGCTGCACCAAACTGCATTCCCACCAGAAGTGTCGGAGGTTTCCCTTTGTCCACAGCCTCTCTAGCATATGTCATTTGTGGATTTTTGAATGATGGCCATTCTGACTGGTTTGAGGTGATACCTCATTGTAATTTTGATTTCCATTTCTCTGATAATTAGTGATATTGAGCATTTTTTCATGTGCCCATTGATCATTTGTATATCTTCCTTGGAGAATTGCTTGTTTTGGTCTTCTGCCCATGTTTGGATTGGGTTATTTGGTTGTTTCTTAGTAAGTCATATGAGCTGCTTATATATTCTGGAGATCAAGCCTTTGTTAGTTTCATTTGCAAAAATGTTCTCCCATTCTGTAGGTTGTCTTTTTGTTTTACTTAAGGTGTCCTTTGCTGTGCAGAAGCTTGTAAGTTTCATTAGGTCCCATTTGTTTATTCTTGCTTTTATTTCTATTGCTTGGGTAGACTGCCCTAGGGGAAGATTTCTGAGATGTATGTCAGATATTTTGCCTGTATTTTCTCCTAGGAGTTTTATTGTATCTTGTCTTATGTTTATCTTGCTGAAGAGACTATCTTTATTCCATTGTATATTCTTGCCTCCTCTGTTGAATATTAGTTGACCAAAAGTATTTGGGCTCATTTCTGGGCTCTCTATTCTGTTCCATTTGGCTGTATGTCTGTTTTTGTACTAATACCATGCTGTCTTGACGACTGTAACTCTATAGTATTGTCTCAAGTCTGGGACAGTTATTTTTCCAGCCTCTTTCTTTTTTTCTTCAGTAATGCCCTGGAAATTCTATGTCTTTGATGGTTCCATATAAATTTTATTCTGATATGTTCTAGTTCTATGGAATATGTCCAGGATAATTTGGTAGGGATTGCATTAAATCTGTAGATTGCCTTGGGCAGTGTGACCATTTTAACAATATTGATTCTTGCAATCCAAGGGCATGGGATACCTTTCCATTTTTTAAAGTCTTCTTTAATTTCCTTCACCAATGGTCTATAGTTTTCTGTGTATAATTCTCTCACGTCTGTGGTTAGATTTATTCCTAGATATTTTATTACTTTGGGTGCTATTTTAAAGGGGATTGTTTCTTTACTTTCTTTTTCTGTTGACTCATCATTTGTGTAAAGAAATGCAACTGATTTTTGAACATTAATCTTGTAACCTGCTACTTTGCTAAATTCTTCGATCAGCTCTAGTAGTTTTTGTGTGGACCTTTTAGGGTTTTCTATATATATTGTCGTGTCATCTGCATATAGTGACACTTTTACCTCTTCTTTTCCAATTTACTTCTGTTACTTTCCTGATTGCTGTGGCCAGGAATTCCAAGACTATGTTGAATAGGAGTGGTGATAGTGGTCATCCTTGACTTGTCCCAGAATTTAGTGGGAAACTTTTGAGGTTTTCACCTTTGAGTGCTTTGCTGGCTGTAGGTTTGTCATATATAGCTTTTATAATCTTGAGATTTGTTCCCTCAATACCCACTTTGGTGAGAATTTTTATCATAAATGGGTGTTGAATTTTATCAAAAGTTTTCTGCATCTATTGAGATGATCATGTGGTTTTTGTCCTTTCTCTTGTTGATGTGAAGTATTACATTGATTGATTTTCATATGTTGAACCACCCTTGTGTCCCTGAGATGAACCCCACTTGAGCATGATATATTATCTTTTTTATGTGCTGTTGGATTTTATTTACTAGTATTTTGGTAAGGACTTTTTTCATCTGTGTTCATCAGTGATATTGGTCTGTAATTCTCTTTTTTGGTGGTGTCTTTGCCTGGTTTTGGTATCAGGGTAATAGTGGCTTCATAGAATGAGTTTGGGAATATTCCTTCTTTTCAATCTTCTGGAAGAGTTTGAGAAGGACTGGTATGAGTTCTTCTTTGTATGTGTGGTAGAACTCCCCGGTGAAGCTGTCCAGTCCTGGACTTTTATTTGTAGGGAGGTTTTTTATTGTTAATTCAATTTCATTCCTAGTGATCCATTTGTTCAAGTGGATAGTTTCTTCTTGATTCAGTCTTAGTGGACTGTATGTTTCCAGAAACTTGTCCATCTCCACTAGGTTATCCATTTTTTTCCATGTAGTTCGTCATGATATTCTCATATGATATTCTGTATTTCTGTTATTTGTTGTAATTTCTCCATTTTCCTTTCTTATTTTGCAAATTTGTGCTCTCTCTTTATTCTTCTTTGTGAGTTTGGCCAGAGGATTGTCGATTTTATTTATTCTTTCAAAAATCTAGCTTTTGGTTTGATTGATTATTGTCTCTATTTTTTTAATCTTTATTTTATTTATGTCCTCCATGATCTTTATTATTTCCTTCCTTCTGCTGACTTTTGTGTGTTTTTGCTCTTCTGTTTCTAGTTCTTTCAGCTGGTGGGTTAGATTGTTTATTTGGTATTGTTCTTCTTTTTTGAGGAAGGCCTGCATTACCCTAAACTTTCCTCTTAGCACTGCTTTTGCTGTGTCCCATATGTTTTGTGTGGTTCTGTTTTCATTTTCATTTGTCTCAAGGTATTTTTTAATTTCAACTTTGATTACATCATTGACCCAATGGTTTTCTAATAGCATGTTGTTTAATCTCAATGCTTTCCTTTCTTTCTCCTTTGTTTCTCTGAAGTTGATTTCTAGTTTCCATGGCATTGTGGTCAGTAAAGATGCTTGAGATAATTTCTATCTTCTTAAAATTGTTGAGGCTTCTTTTGTGACTAAGTACATGATCAATCCTCGAAAATGTTCCACACATATTTTAAGAGATTGTTTATTCTGTTATGGGGGATTGTAATGCTCTGAAAATACCCACTAAATCCAATTATTCTCTTGTATCATTTAATTTCTCTGTTGCCTTATTTATTTTTTGTCTGGAAGATCTGTCTAGTGATGTTAATGTGGTGTTAAAATTTCTGACAATGATTGTATTCCCATCAATTTCCCCCTTTATCTCTGTTAGTAGTTGTTTAATGTACTTAGGTGCTCATGTTGGGTGCATATATATTAATGATTGTAATATCTTCATCTTGTATTGATCCTTTAATCATTATAAAATGTCTTTATTTATCTTTCTTTATGGCCCTTGTTTTAAAGTCTATTTTGTCTGAAATCAATACTGCTACACCTGCTTTTATGGCATTTCCATTTGCATGGAATATCCTTTTCCGTCCATTCACTCTCAATCTATATGTGTCCTTCTCCCTAAAGTGTGTCTCTTTTACGCAGTGTATTGTAGGTTCTTGTTTTATTATCCAGTCTGCTACTCTGTCTTTGACTGGAGCATTTAGACCATTAACATTTACAGTAATTAATGATAGATGAGAGTTTATTGCTATTTTGAACTTATTTTTGCAGTTGATTTGGTATTTCTTCTTGGTTCCTTTCTTCTTCCTTTTGTGGTATGGTAATTTTCCTTTGTATTGTATTTAGTTTTTTGACTCACTTGTAAGATTTTGGCTTGTGATTACACTTTTTTGTAAGTCTGTTAACCAATTACTGTAACTGTGTGTAGTAAACAGATATTAATGTAATCTCAAACCCATCCTACTGAGAACAAGATTTAAAAAAAAAAAAAAGAAAGGAAAAATACTCTCACAGTCATGAATTCTCATTTCTGTAGCATCCTGCTTCTTTTCTATTTAGAGTAGACCTTTCAATATTTCTTTTAGCATGGGTTTAGTGTTGCTAAATTCTTTTAGTTTTGCTTCTCTGTAAAATTCTTTATCTCTCCTTCTATTCTAAAGGATAGCCTTGCTGGAGACAGTATCCTAGGCTGCATCTTTTTTTTTTCATTCAGGACTTTGAATATATCTTGCCACTCCCTTCTGGCCTGTAGTGTTTCTGTAGAGAAATCAGCTGAGAGCCTTCTCTTGTAACTCACTCTTTGTTTTCCTCTTGCTGCCTTTAGGATCATTTCTTTATCCTTCAGTCTAGCCATCTTGATTTATGATATATCTTGGCATGTTTCTCTTTGGGCTCTTCCTGTTTGGGACCCTCTGATCCTCCTGTGCTTGGGTGTCTGATTCCTTCTTTAAGTTTGGGAAGTTTTCAGTCATGATTTCTTTAATTACCTTTTCCATCCCCTTTGTTCTTTCTTCCCCTTCTGGAACCCCTATTATGCATAGATTGGCATGCTTTATATTATCCCATAGGTTCCTTATATTGTTTTCATTGTTTTATATTTGTTTTTCTCTCAGCTGTTCTGATTGGGTGCTTTCTGTTGTCCTGTCTTCTAGGTCACTTATTCGTTCTGCTGCATTATCTAGCCTGCTTTGTGCAGCCTTTAGGTCAGATCTCATTTCAGCCAATGAATTTACCAATTCTACTTGGCTCTTCTTTATAGCTTCTATTTTGTTTTTGATATATTTTATGTCTCTAAAGACTATCTCTTTTAGTTCCTTCAGTAATTTGATCACTTCTTTTTTGAAATCTTGATCTAGTAGGCCATCAATGTCTATTTTATTGATCGTTCTTTGAGGGGATTTCTCTTGCTCTTTTAATTGGCAGGACTTCCTCTGCTTCTTCATTCTGCTCATATCTCTCTGGCACTGTGGCTTAAGGAGTATCAGTTATCTATTGTGGTCCTTAAAGGAGTTTATTTATTTATCTATATAAAGCCTATGTGGGAATAAAACTTAAAAGAGAGAGAGAGAGAATTTTAAAAGAATGGAGGAAATGAAGGTTTGAAAACAGTGTATAATCAATAATAGAAGAGCAATTTGAAGCAGAATAGGAATCGAGTTGAGATATCTTTTAAGAATCTTAATAAAAAGAAGAGAAAATTCAAAATACAATATTTGAAACCTGTGACTAATAAATAACAGATCAAAACCAAGAGAATTAAAAATGAAATGAGAATTGTAAACATATAGAACTGTTTAAAAATAAAGATTAAATATGTAATAGGTATAAAACAGATATAAAAAGATTTTAAAAACAAAGATGTGTTCTCCTAGAGACTGTGTGCTCTTAATGGTTTTATTGAGAGGCCTTTGTGTCTTCGCCCTGTTTCACGAACTCACCTTGCTCTGTTGGCCCCCTTGTCTGTGCTGCTCACAGTGTCTGTCGGCAAGAAGATTGCACCCCTCCAACACTGGGTCAGGTGATCCTTTCCTTTGTGGTGGGTGGGTGGGTCACTCCCCCTCCAGATGCTGCAGTCAGTGCTTGGCCAGTTGCTCCATATGTGGGCTCAGCTTCAAGAGTAATAGCTTTATGGATATATAATTCACATACCATAAAATGCAGCCTTTGAAATTGTGCATTAGATTTTAAGTACATTTCAGGGTTTTGTAGCCATCACTCCCAAAAGAACCAGTAGTCTTTAGTAAGTCACTCCCTAAACTTCCTTTCCCTTAGACCCCAGCAGCCACCACTCTACTTTCTGTCTCTACGGATTTGCCTGTTCTGGGCATTTCATATAAGTAGAACCATACAGTATGCTGCCTTTTTTGATTGCCGTCTTTCATTTAGTGTGACGTTGTCAAGACTCATCCATGGTGTAGCATATATCAGTACCCAAAGTCCTTTTTGTGTTCAAATAATATGCCATTGTTATAAATACACCACTTTGCTTATCCATCCATCAGTTGATGATGAATAATTCTGCTGTAAATGCTCATGGACAAGTTTTTGTGTGAACACATATTTTCAGTTCTCCTCAGGATATATCAAAAAATGGAATTGCTGGGATGTATTCTACTTTTAACATTTTGAGGAATTGCTAAAGTAGTTTTTAAAGTGACTGCACCATTTTATATTTCCAGTAGTAATGTATGAGGAGTCCAGTTTCTCCACATCCTCATCAACACTTTTTATTACCGGGTTTATAGATACATATTTATATATCATATATCATATATATTTGTCATCCTAGTTGGTATGAAGTGGCATGTCATTGTGCTTTTGATTTCTGTTTCCCTAATGCCTACTGATGTTGAACATCTTTTTATGTGCTTATTTCCCATTTGTATGTCTTCTTTGGAGAAACATCTATTCAAATTCTTTGCCAATTTTAATTGTATTTGTCTTTGTATTGTCATGTTTTAAGTCTCCTTTGTCTATTCTGGATAAAAAGTCCCTTATCAGGGAAAATATTGGAAATATTTTCATCCATTCTGTGGATTGTCTTCTTACTTTCTTGATGAAGCCCTTTGAAGCACAGAAGTGTTTAATTTTACTGAAGTCCAGTTTACTTGATTTTTTTTCTTTTGTTGTTTGTGCTTTTGCTGTCATATCTTAGAAGTATTTGTACTTCAAAATCCTGAAGATTTTCTCATTGTTCATTATCTAAAAGATTTATAGTTTCAGGTCTGTGATTTATTTTGAGTTAAATTTAATAAATGGTGTTAAGGTAAAAGTTCAGTTTTCTTTCTTTCCAGGTGTATGTTCAGGTGTCCCAGCATCATTTTTGTAAAGATTAATTTTTCCCCATTGGATTGTCATGGAACCTTTATGAAAAATTAACTGGCTACGTGTAAGAGTTTGTTTATGGACTCTCAGTTCTTTTCTCTCAATCTATTTGTGTGTCCTTTATGCAAGTACCACACTGTATGGATTACCATTTTGTTACTGAGTTTTGAATTTGGAAACTTCAAAACTTTGTTCTTTTTCAAGATTGTTTTGACTATTCTGGGTATCTTGCATTTCCATAGTTTTAGGAACAGTTTGCTCATTTCTCCCAAAAAGCCAGATTTGCATTGAATCTATAGGTCATTTTGAGGACAAATGCCATCCTAACAATGATAAGGCTTCTGATCCATGAACACAGAAGAGCTTTCCATTTATTTTAGGTCATTTTTAACTTCTATCAGTAGTATTTTAGTTTTCAATATACAAGTTTCAGACATTTTCCTCAGTATTCCACATATTTTTCTTAATATTCCTAAGTATTTTATTCTTTTTGATGCTATTGTAAATGAAAATGTTTCCTACATTTTATTTTTAGATTATTCACTGCTGTTGTATAGAAATATAATTACTTTTTTATATATCGATTTGTGTCTTACAATTTTGGTCAAACTATTTTGTTAATTCTAATAGTTTTTTTTTTCTCTCTCTCTCTCTCTTTTTTCTTTGTGGATTCCTTGTGATTTCAATGTATAATATCATGTCATCTGGAATTGAAATAGTTTTATTTCTTTCTTTCTAATCTAGAGGCTTTATTTTCTTTGTCTGTTTGCTTTGACTAGAACCTCTAGTACAATGTTGATTTTGGGAGGAAATAATTCAGTCTTTCACCATTATGTATGATCTTTGCTCCAGGTTTTTCATAGATGTTCTCTGTCAAGTTGAGGAAGTTCTCTTCTATTCCTAGTTTTTATCTATTATTCTATTAATATGGCATATTACATGAATTGACTTGTATGTTGAAGTGCCTTTGCATACCTGGATACATCCCACTGAATTGTGGTCTATTTTATATGTTAATGGATTGGATTTGCTTGTATTCTGTTGAGGACTTTTGCATTTATATCCATAAGAGATAGTCTTTAGTTTTCTTGTGATGCCTTTGTCTGGTTTTGGTATCAGTGTGATACTCGTGTCATTGAATGAATTGGGAAGTGTGCCCACCTCTTTATTTTTAGACGAGTTTGTGAAGCATTTTTTTGTTTGTTTGTTTTTTGTTTTTGTTTTTTCTTTAAGTAGTTGATGGAATTCACCAGCAAAGCCATACGGGCCTAGCATTTCCTTGTGGGAATGTTTTGAATTACTATTTCAGTCACTATTTATTGTAGGATTATTTGACTTTTCTATCTCTCCTTGAATTAGATTTAGTAACATATCCTTCTAGGAATTTATTCATTTCATCTAGATTATCTCATTTATTGGCTATACAAGTATTCATGGTATTCCCTTATATTCCTTGTTATTTTTGTAAGGGCAGTAGTGACATCCTTCCTTTCATTTCTCATATTAGTAATTTGAACCTTCTCTCTTTTTTTCTTCAGTACTAGCTAAAAATTTGTCAATTTTCTTGATCTTTTCAAAGAACCAACTTTTCTTTTTGTTGATTATTCTCTGTTATTCATCTATTCTCTATTCCATTTATTTCTGCCTTTACTATTTTGATTAGAATATTTAATTCATTTACATTAATGTAATTTCTTATCAGGTTGAAGTTACATCTGCTATCTGCTTTCTATATGTCTTTTTATTTCCCCAATGCTCTATTACTACACTTTTTTGTACAAAGTAGGCATTTTCAAGTGTGCCATTTTAATTTGTTGTTTATTTTATCTTTTTCTTCTCCTCCTCCTCCTCTTCCTCCTCCTCCTTCTCCTCCATTGCCCTGGAGATTATTATTAACATCTTGTTTTAAACCAATCTAGTTCACATGAATGCCAACTTAATTTCAATAGTACACAAAAACTTTGCTTTGATATCAATCTTTTCCCTCCCCCTCCTCATGCTGTCACTGTCATACAAGTTACACCTTTATGCATTTATAAGTGCATCTACACAGTTTCATAAGTATTGTTTTATGCAGTTGTCCTTTACATCAATTAGAAGAAAACACGTACATGTAATACTGTATTTATACTGTTTTATTTTCTTACTCATGTAGTAGTGCTCTTTATTTTTCAGGTGAGTGTCTTTTCATTTACACCTGCTGGACTATCCTTAGTATTTCTTGTAGGGCAGGCCTGCTAGCAATGGATCCTTTCAGATTTTGTAGGAGTGTGTTAATTTCTTCTTTTTTTTTTTTTTTGAAGAATCATTTTGCTGGCTATAAAATACTTGGTGACAGTATTTTCCTTTTATCACTTTGACGATACCATCCCACTGCCTTCTGGTCTCCATGGTTTTTGATGAGAAATCAACTGTCTTACTGAGGAGCCTTTGAATATGTTGAGCCTCTTTTCTCTTTCTGCTGTCAAGATTCTTGGTTCTTCTCTTTTGACACACTTAGTCTGATGTGCCTATTTTCGATGTCTCTACGTTCATACCACGTGGAGTTTGTTGAGCTGCTGGGATGTACAAATTAATGTTTTCATCAAATTTGGGAAGTTTTCAGCCATTATTTCTTTATATACTTTTTCTACCCCTTTTTTTCTCTCCTTCTTTCTGGCGCTCACATTATATGTGTATTGGTATTGTTGATGGTGTCCAACCTATCTCTGACACAGTGTTCATTTTTTTTCATTCCTTTTTCTTTCTGTTCCACAGACTGGATAATCTCAGTAGTTTTAAATTAACTGACTTTTTCTTCAACAAGTTCATATCTACAGAGAAATCTCTTATTGAATTTTTCATTTTAGTCAATATATTTGTACCTCTAGAATGTCCAGTTGGTTTTTAATGTAAATTTTATCTATTGATATTCTCTGTACAATGAGATGTTCACATACTTAAATTCTTTAGGCATGGTTTCGGTTAGCTCTTTGATCATATGTGTAATTCCTTATTTATGTCTTTGTCTAGTAAGTCCAGTGTCTGGGTTTCCTCAGGGAGTTTCTATTGACTACTTTCTCCCCTGTGTTATGGCCAAACTTTTCTGTTTCTTTGTACATCTTGTAATTTTCTGTTGAAAACTGGACATTTAAAATATTACAATATGGCAGATCTGAAAGCCAGATTTTCCTCATCTCCAGGGTTTATCATTGTTTCCATTGTCATTGCTGCTGCAGATATTTATTTAGTTACTTTCCTGAACAAAATCTGTAAAGTCTGTATTCTTTATCATGCATGGCCATGAGATCTGTATGTGTGCAGAAAGCCTAGTTGTCATCACTGTAATAATGATTGGACAGTGAATTCTTTCAATGCCTGGAGCCAATCGTTTGAGCTGTTGCCAGGTGGCTGTGTGCCTGCGTGCTGAGGGATGCCCTCAGCACCGGCAGGCAGTCTGCAGCTATTCTGTAGCCTTTAGTTCTTGCTTATGCAGAACCTCAAGTTCAGCCAGAGTTGAAGGCTTAAGATTTTCTCAGATCTTTCCTTGCCATATGCCACACATGTGTACGGCCTTCTACAATTCTCAGAATTTTTTTGAGCTATTTAACACTACCTCCACCCCCAGAAAGTCTCAATACTCAATTTTGCCTTCTAAGTTTCCTAGTCAGCATCTAATTAGCCTGTACTGGTACCACTGCCTCATGCAGTTGTAAAGTTACTCACTGCTGATTGTTTTCCACAAACACTCTGGGGACAGGCTGTTTGCACAGCATGAGTTTGAGATAGGTGAATTAGTGACAGCTCTCTGGGGGCGGATTTTTTGGGTAACTTCAAATCACTTCTGCCCCTTCCTTGATTGTGAGACTGTTGCTTTTAAAGGCCACCATTT
The DNA here is from genome assembly GCF_036321535.1 of Camelus dromedarius. Lineage (NCBI taxonomy): Eukaryota > Metazoa > Chordata > Mammalia > Artiodactyla > Camelidae > Camelus > Camelus dromedarius. The sequence goes on along the minus strand of NC_087458.1, from coordinate 32,239,330 downwards.
AGGTGAGGATATGGGGATGGGGTAGATCAATTTACGATATGACAAAACTGACTATCTTTATGGAGATTTAGCTGTTATTTTTTCTCAAATAAACATTCCCCGTATTGCTGGAAGCCTTGGTTAAATTTCCAGAGTTCTGCAGAGGTTAATTTTGACAAATTTTGCCATTGTCATTGCTTAACAGAGGAGTAAGTTTTCCAAGATTTTTACTCAGATATTGTAGAAGTGTATCCCATTTGCATTTGTTTTTAACTGAGTTACTTGCAAGAGTAACTAATTCTACAGCTCCAGCCCCATTCACATAAGAGTCCATCTGCATGGCTTCTCCTACAGGGAGAAGTGTGCAACCTGTTGTCCGTTTGTTGTTTTACTTATTAAAGTGTAGGGGTTTTAAGAATATGCTCATGAATAGCCCTTTGTCATTTTTACACGTTACAAATCTTCCATTAGTCTGTGGCTATTTTTTCCCTTTCTTTTAGTTGTTTTAATGAAGTTCTCAGTTTTAAGGATTTTCAGTATAGCAATATGTGGATGCTGATTACACGGGTGAGGCATTTAACTACTGTCTAAACCTCAGTCTTTGCTCTGATTCACTGTCTAGAACATCTGAACATATCTACTGAACCCCATATACCAATGGACACTGACAGTCCTAATTAAAAAAATGCTTTTTAAGTAAAGCAAAAAATATTATCTTTGACACTGGAAAAGACAAATTTCAAATTTACTAGCTGATTTTGTTTTCTGTGATCATTAGCTACATCATGTTTATAGAGCCGAGAGGCATATTGAGCTACTGATTTTATTTCATCGGATTTTAGAATGTAGAACACATTTCAGGCCCACTTATAGCACCATATGTGTATCTTTAAGGATATGTACATATGATGATGTCTTTATTATAAGTACCTTATTTTATTTTAAGTACCAACTGCTGTGAACCTCATTAAGGAAACCTTGGAACTGCGGGACTGAAATTTTTCACACCACCACCATCCCGTAGCATCTCTTTTGCACTTAGATGTTGTGTGGCAGAGTATTTTTCTGCTCCCTAGAAATGATCAATGTTGAAGGGGGAAAAAAATCCCTCCTCTAATAAATAAAGTCCAAATCACATATTTATCTGAACAATGGCCACCATTTTAGTCCACACCAATCCATCTACTCATACTGACTTAGAGTCCTTAACACAGACAATCCACAACTGTAATCAGGGTCCTCAGCCCATGTTGTATCCCCTCCCCATTCTTTATTGATTCTGACCTACTTTTGTCCAACAAGTCCTGCCAGCCTCTTCGCTACCTTACTGCAGTTTTTAATTTTTACCTTTGAGTCCCAGGCTGTGCCTAGTGATTTCCAGAGAAACGCGAGACACCTGGCTCATCAGGAGGGGTGGGGAGGGTTTCAGGAAGCTATTACCCTAACTCACTTGCAGATCAGTAAGTGGCTGTTGTGAGCATTCCTTCTAGATCTCTGCCATGCCCGCTGCATCCACCCCAGCAAAATAACGTAGCTCCTCCACCCACCTTTGCCTCCATTCATCTGGTTTTCTGCTTTAAGTGACACTCAGAAGCTGCTGATGGGCATTATATATATATATTTATATATATTTTTTTATTTGAAGTACAGTCAGTTACAATGTGTCAATTTCTGATGTACAGCACAATGTTCCAGTCATTCATATACAAATATATATGTATGAATTCCTTTCCATATTATTTTTCATTAAAAGTTATTACAAGATATTAAATATAGTTCCCTGTGCTATACAGAAGAAATTTAGTTTTTTTAGCTATTTTTATATATAGTAGTTAATATTTGCAAATCTCAATCTCTGATGGGCATTTTTAAAGCCACATCTGGAACCCTTGCTGCAGAAGAGTCTGAGAAATGTATTTTCAACCTCATAACATTTTGGTTACGAAGTTGGAATAAAGGCTGAGCTGGCTCACCTAACTTGTCTGCCTTTGTGAGTAAAGAGGTCTGGAGATTCAAGGCCCAATGAAATGTCCCAGCCCTTCAGTAGCAAACTCTGAAAGCAACCAAAATGCTCCCATCTGCCAGAGCATGACTTGTCCTTAGATACTGCTGGCCATAAACACCAACGCTGTCTAATGCATCGTCTTCATCTGGTGCACATTTTTTTTAGATGTCTAATATCCTGATTAAGAGGACAAGCTGGTTTGGATTCCCAAGGTCACAGGCAGCCTTCTGCCTGACTTTGGTGTATATATGTTCATTGAAGAGTCCTCTCTCAGATCAGCTAGAGCTGCCTGGTGTGTGGTTTGCCAGAGAATGTGGGTATATTGCTCCCCACCAGAGTCCTACCAGTTGTTTTATTGCAGGAAGAGATAAAGCAATAGAGACAGAACAGAAAGTTCTTTTCCAGCCTCAAACACAGTCACCCCTGCCCAGGGCTCTTGCTCTGGGACACAAAGAAGTACAGGTCAGCAGCGACGTGGCCCTGGTGTACTCCAAAACATGGTGTGGTTTTACTGGGCTATCTGTGTCTTTCATGGACCCTGCAAAGTTCTCCCCATTTGTGAAATGGGGAACCAAGGAACTCCCACCCATGACTGTAGCTCCCAGGGTTTGCACCCTTATGGGTTTTGAGGATTTGCTGGCAACTCATTCTTTTTCACCAGGTCATTTCTCTGTTACACAGCAGTCCTGTGACTTCCTCATCAGAACTACTCCTTAAGTTCGGGATTCAGTGATAGATGCCATTCATGTTCAGGGAGGAGGAGGAAGACAGCACAGATCAGAATTGCTGTTTTGCTTTTTTTGTTGTTGTTGTTTTCATAAGCCGTCTCCAGTTGTCGAATAGACCCTGAGCAAATGAATGACTGTTACACTCCCATTTGAAGGATGAGGAAAATGACACTCAGGGAGAGGAGGCAAATATCCTGAAGTTCCAAAGACAAAAAGGGATGAGAACAGAATAAGATCCCTGCAAATTTCTTGGCTGTCATCAGCCTTTAGGTCAGTGACAGAGTGCCGTGTGTAGTAGTAAAGTTGTAGCGTGCATTTAGAAGGGTGCCGATGTTCTTGTTTTAGTTGATACAATCACACTGCTTTGTCTGGGACTCTGAAAAAGAGAAATGGGTTAGAAAATGTTGGTTTCTCATCCTTGGTCCTTCCTCACCCTCACAGATACGGACCCTTCCTTCTGTAGCTGGAATAATACAGCCCCAGCCTTCCCGTCTCATGAGATCAGTACTCATTCATTTCATCCCTGCCCAACTGTAGGTGATAAAGCACAGCATGATTTTCATGTCCTGCTTCACTGATTCTTGTGAAATTAGGTGTTTGAAGATAGGAAGTCATGAAAGGAAGCTGCTTTTTTTAAATAAAATGCAGTAATTTTCTTAGCAGTGTAGGAAATTGAGGATTTTCTTCATTGAAAATCAATAGAGATTTCAAGAATATCTGTATTTCTGATGTGTAGATTAAAATGACAAAATCTAGAGGGATTACAGAAACACAAGGAAGATACAAAAAGTATCTTTAAAGAGCTTTCCTAAGACTGGGCTTGTAAAGAGAATGTTAGTTGACAGAGACCCTCTTCTCACCCATAGTCCCTCTCCTTAGGTTGCAAAGGGCCAGCGTTTCCCCTGTGTGCAGTCCTGGTGCTTCAAGTGAGTTGTGGGGTAGGGCGGTGCACATGGTGCTGCCTTCAGTTTGTCCATCCTAAGTAACCTCTAACAGTCAAGGGGAGAGTGTTGCAACGGCATGAACCATGCGCCATGCTCTCCGGGGTGTGTGCCCATCTCAGCTCATCCCAGCTCAGGTGATGGCAGAGCAGAGAGTGGTGGCAAGAGGTCAGCCATGAGTAGCAGGGAGCACCTGTAGTCAGCTGGGACCCAAGAGGCTAGGAGTTCCAGGTGGAAATCCCAGGACTTCCCACAGCTCATTCATTCAGCTAATACTTCTCCAGCACCTGTGATGTGCTGGTGCTTCCTTTGTGAACAGAACCAAATCCCTGTCCTCCTGAAGTTGATGTTCTAGTGGAAATAAAAATGATACACGCAGGAGCAGATCCTGGTCAGGACACATAAGTGCTGTCTATTTTGGAGTGCACAAGGTGAGATACTTTGGGAAGGAATGTATGATACAGGAAAATGTGGGGGAGAGGATGGCCATATCCCAGGTCGTATTTGGGTCCCTGGGATGCACCTCACCAAGTGTGGGTCCTTGGTTTGCCCAGCAACGAATTCGAGAGCCACAGTTCAGTAAAAGTAGATTTATTCAGAGAGATATATACACCATAGACAGAGTGGGCTGTTTCAGAAGGCAACAGAAAGGCCATGAGGCGTGGGGGTTGGGTGCTCCAGTTTAAAGTAAAAGTAGATACACACTCCACAGTGTGTGGGCTGTATGTCTCAGCAGAGAGAGCAACCACGAGGTGTGGGATTGTTAGATTTTATGCACTCAGTATCTTCATATGCTAATAAGTGGGAGGAATATTCCAACTGCTTTAGGAAAGGTGTTGGGATTCCCAGAAATTGGGCCACCACTCACCCTTTGACATTTTATGGTCAGCCTTGAACCTGTCCTGGGACCTGTGGGAGTGCAATTTAGCATCCTGCTGTATTTCGGTGAGTGTGTATTGAAGCTCAAGATCTACTGGGAGTTGACTTTTCCACCATCTTGGTGCTAAAGGCTGTGCCATTCCTTTATTGGATTTGCCCGGCCCCTTCCTTCCTGTCTCATGAGGGAGCTCTGGACTGATTGCACAATTGCAGAGCAGGGGACACAGTGGAAAGAACTTCATAAGTGGAAGGTGGAAGGCAGTGTTGGCAGTAGAATTCTCAATTCAATTACAAAGTAAGGGTCTTCTTTTTGCTGGGGGTACATGGTGTCACATGAGGGAACTGTGAGCCTTGGATACTGTAGTGAGTGGGTGGCTCACTGTGTATACTGTGTTGCTTCTAAGGCGGCCCGAGGACAGTTGGCTTATAGGTGACCCATTCCCTCAAGCAGGGGTTTCTTTGGGGATTTTCTGCATGTGAGGATAACATGGGTCACTTGGGGGGCAGGACCAGCCAGTCACAGCTTGGTCCACAGTCACCTAGTGCCCTTGAGGCTTTCACCCCATGGATGCATCACCTCCCCCTGGATGGGGACAAGGGCAGAAGTGGTGGGGCAGCTTCTCAGTGGTGGAGGCATTGCTCTCCAGACCCGACACTCAACAGCATGGACCCCTGGTTTTGGCCACAGTCTTGGCTAGATGAGGCTGTTCGGTAGCTGAGCTCATGAGACGTGGGTGCCATGCTTCCATTCTCACCAAGAGCTCTAGTTTTGAAGGTTCTCGTCAGACAGCCACAAATACTCCATAGCCCATAAACAAAGAACAGTCTCCTTCAATCGGGGAAGGGCACACAGAAGGAGAACGGATGATCCCGAGAGCAGGAGAGGACAAATCCGTCCTGCCATCAGGGATCTGACAGACGAGCCAGCTCAGTTCCTCTTTCTAGTTGTTTACTTGGAGGATCTGGGGTATTTGGGTGACCTGCAAGTGTCAGGAAATAGTACACGAGGGCTTTGTAGATTTTCTGGTCTGGTGTTAACTCACCCCTTTGTAGCTGTTGTGCAAGGAAACAAAACTTGGTGGACAACAGGCCATGGCCTCTGCTCCCTGGTGGAGCCAGGAAATTACAATGTTAAGTACGACTGCGGGGGCATCATTTCTATGTTGAGAGGCCAGATGGCCTTACATAACTCTCATGCTGGATGTCTAAGTTGCAGAGGGAACCTGGATTCCATCCAGCTCTCCAGCCAAGGAGGATACCAGAAGTGGCCTCCGCAACCAACTGTGAGCTCTTTGCCTCCATTGACAGCAGCATCTATAGCAAAAAGCTGGGCTGCCACCTGCGTTTCCATGTAAACATCCGAGTACCCACAGCAATGGCCTCGTGAGTGTTGGTGTGCCCAAGGAAGCGGTGTGTGAGATGGAGGGAGCAGTGCCGGGGTCAGACACCGGGCGGGCAGGCAGGCAGTGACGACATCTGTGCAGTGCAGGCCCCATGGAACTGAGCCAAAGGGATGCGGGTTTTGGAGCAGGGAACCTGGGCAGTGCCGTGTTATTCGTAAGAAGATCCTGGACTCTGGATCCACGAAGTCATTGGCTTGATTCCTGACCCTAACCTTCATCTTGGGCAAATGTTTGAAGCTTTCTGTGACTCTGTTTCTTGGTGTCCCAAATGGGGACAATAGTAGCAATTACCTCTGAGAGTCAGGAGTGCCTTTATAGTTGTCATTTCATTACGCTCACAGCAGCCCACTAGCACGGTTCTAGGTCCCCCAGTTTACACGTGGCAGACCGGTAACCTTTTAATCAGTAATCACGCAGCTAAGAATGGTCAGAACCAGCATTTGAATTTGATCCCTGTGTCCAGATTATTTCTATTCTCACCCAGTATTACTGGAAAAGTAGTAAACTCAGAAGAAACACTGCTGGGAAGTGGGTGCTTGAAACATGTTTGTCATTGGGGAGTGTTGAGTTCATGTTCCTCACAGCCCATCCGAGGCTCCCTGCATCTCCGGCTGCCCCTGCTGGGGTCTGCAGGGCTCTGGGAAGCTTCTCCTTGATCTCTACCCCAAGGCTCTCTGCTCTCTACAGGTTGATCCTCAACCCTGTCTGCTCAGTAGAGCTAATGTCTAAAAACACAAAAAAGGTGGGGAGGGTATGGCTCAGTGGCTGAGCACTTGCTTAGCATGCAAGAGGTCCTGGGTTCAATTCCAAGTACCTCCATTAAAATAAATAAAGCTAACTACCCCCCCAAAAAAGGAAAGTATTTAAAAAACAATAAAGAGTACAAAGGCCTCACACCAGGCTGGGGAGCACTATGTTTAAAGGCTCCCAGATGCTTCCCATGTGCAGGACGGTGAGAGCTACCCCTCTACATCTCTTCTCGTGAGCTTGTCCACTCACACCCATTAGCCTCTTGAAGCAGGAAAACTACTTGGCTCAGCCTAGAACTTTCTCCCGATTTCTAGACTTTTATTTGCCTACTGGACATCTCTCCTGGAGCCCACAGGCACCCAGCCAGAACTGAATCTGTTGTCTCCTCTCATGACTTGCTCCTCTTCCTGCCCTTCTTGTTTTAGGAAATGGCACTATAATTTAGGACACTGCCAAAGCCAGAAAGCTGGCCGGCATCTTTGACCTCTTCCTGCCCTTCCATCACCTCTGTGGCCAATCCGTCCACCTGCTGAAATGTTTTCTTCTCTCTCCTCCTGGCAGGGCCTCACAGGCCTTCACATGAACCTGCCAATAGTTCTCCCTGCCTCTATCTTTTTTCTTTCTAGATCACTTTGCATGTCTCCTCTACCTTGGAGGCACACAGAGTCCTGTGTGATGTGCACCTGTGATCTCTCCACCTGGTTGCCTCACCTGCCTCCCACACCCTGTGCTCACTTCTAGACTATTTGCAGTTCCTGGAAGTGACCTGGCTCTCTTTGGCCTCCCTCCTTTGCATGTGCAGCTCCCCAGGGAGAAATGGCCTTAACATTATACATTCACCTGATCACTTCTAGGGCATCTCAGAACTCACCACAGTGGTTCCCTCCTCTGGGAGAGCCTTGGCTACAGTTCCGGCTCTCTGCCCCGAGCACCCACTGCTGAACGTTATCCAAGCCCTCTTAACACGCCTCCTCAGCCATCATTTCATGATGAGTCCTGTGCACCTAGGAGCTCCCAGAAGCAGGGACTGTGTCTTTTTTCTCTTTATTCTCAGAGCATGGTAGAGACTCAGGTATAATGGTGGAGTGAACAGTGCTTATTCTGGAATTTCTCTAGAGTTAGGGCCTAGAGGTAACAGTCTGGTTGGAAGAAGGGCTTAGGGGATTTACCATGAAGCCAAATTTTTCAATAAACATTTCATGTTGTTTTTGTCTACTATTTGAAGTTACGAGTCTTAAAACAGATTGACGATTTCTAAAAATTACTTTACCGAAGATTGAGAAAAATGGCAGTTTTCCATATTTAAGAATATTATTTTAATTTTGTGTGACTGGGGTGGTGGAAAATAGAAATGCAAGGGTTACTAAAGCATTGTTATCCCCTTCCCCACCCTCAGGTCCTTTGGACAGAAGAGACAGGGATGTGAGGAGAAGGCTTGGAGGGTGGACCGTGCACTGCTTTTAAATTGTGACAGTTACTTTTACTTTTTTTAATTTTCTTTTTTAACGGAGGTACTGGGGTTGAACCCAGGACCTTGTACATGCTTAGCACGTGCTCTACCACTGAGCTATACCCATTCCCCTGATATTTGTGTTTTTAGTGGGCATAATGTGCTGGTAGCAGGTACTTTAGCATCAGACACAGTCACCTGCGTCTGACCATCACGTTAATACCTTTTTCATGAGCTAGAGAGCTAGTCTGTTTCCAAAAGTTCAATAAATAATCTACATTTTCTTTTTTCTTAAAAAAAAGGCATTAACTCATGTTTCTCTTTAGTATCGCCTATAAATAAATGTGATTTTATTAACCGTTTACCAAAGTGTTAAGGGTAATAAATATTAAGTACAGGTTTCTGAAGCATCAGTCATCACTGAAGATCCACATTCTGCTGTTCTCTCTCTCTGTTAGTCACCTTACTTCTGGAGTTCTGGAAGCGGCGCCAGGCAGAACTTGAGTACAAATGGGACACGGTTGAGCAGGAAGAACAAGTCCAGCCAGAATAGGAGGCGTGGTGTCCCCACGTGGAGACAGATGAGATTACCCAGGAAAAGCGGGCGCTGTTTAGATGCACTTTAGTCTGTTTACTTCTGGGCTTGTCAGCCTTGGCTGCATGTTGGAATCACCAAGGGATCTTAAAAAATGTTGGTGCCTGGATTCGATCACTGCTAACTCTGATGGTACTTAGTGACCTGGGGTACATTCTGGCATAGGGAAGTTTTTAAAGTTCCTCTTGTTATTATAATGTGCAGCCAAGGTGAAGGAGCACTGCCTGGAATGGTGGACACAGAAGAGAACTGAGGTCCTTCATTCATATTAACAGTAAAAAGGGGGAAAAGAAAAGGTCTGGTATAAGTGTATGAGAAAAGAGGCATTGGCTTGTATCCTTTCATAACACCAATAAATAGATGCAAAATATAAATTAGCTGCTATGACATAGATGTAGGAGGAAAGACACATTGGTTTTTATAGTTGACTCCCATTTTTTCACATGTGCCTTCATTATTGCCGCCTCCTTTTCATCGTAGACTAGGTGCCCCTTTGTCTTTAACTAAGTCGCGGTCACTGCCCCCCTTCCGGTTGGGATGTGCACAAAGCAGCATGGCTCTCATCCTAAAGTCAGAGAAAGTGTAGAACAAGCAGGGAATCATTTGTTGAGGTGCCATCAGTGTTTGAGCAGTGTTTGAGCTAGGCATTTTACATAATTGGAAATGTAAATTTATTGCTGCCACTCCTGCTGCAAAATTAAAATAATAAAACTATATATCTTTGTATCAACATTCCAGAGCTATGAAAAGATGATTTTTTGAGTCATCTGTATTATTGCTTCTTTCCATCAGCTGAGATAATTTAGAGCTAATGGTACTTGCAGTCAGCAGCAGCAGGACAGTAGGTTGTGAGCATGAATAACTCTTGGAAAGAAAATGCTTTTACTAGGAGCATCTGAAAATGTCTCCAACTATAGATTTAATAAATTGAATCACAGATCTACAGAATGTTGGCACTGAAAAGTTCTGGAAGGAGCAGGTCAAACTCTTCTTTTTATAAATGGAAAGAAATGAGGTTCAGCTACCAATAGAAAGTGACATTTGTCTTTTACAATGTAATAAGCTTCTAATAATCCCCATTATGAATATTTCCCATTGTTTACAACTGAAGATGGGAGTCAAAGCATATGTTGGTAAAAGACTGTACATTCAGAGTTGAAAGCTGAAACTTAGACAAAATTAGATGTTCATAATGCTTTTGAGTCCTGAAAAACAAAAACGTATCATATTGGCAGCATACAAAAAAATACTGAAGAAAAGTTTTTTGGTCATTTAAACTGCCAATTTTAAATTTAAAATTGTCAGCTAATAAGTTTAAATTTTCAGTAGAACATTCTTGTTGAAAAATTGAAGATGAAAACTCATTTCACTTTATTGTTCTTCCTTATTTAAAAAATTGCCTAATTTTTTTTGTTTAGTTTTTTAATTGAATCATTTTACTTTACTTGCGAAAGTATGCTCCATTGTTTAGAGAGGCCAGAGTTGTGGTAGTGAAAGCTTGGAAATGAAGTTGCCTAAATTCATATTTGAACACAGCAGCTTGCTTCCTGAGTGATCTTGGACAACTTAATTTCTCTGTACCATAGTTTCCTATAAAATCAGAATAAGAGAGTTGCTTCCTCATGACTATGGTAAGGACGGGTTGAATTTATGTGCAGAATATACTTGGAAGATTCCTGGCACAGAGGAAAGGCCATGTACTTAGTGACAGCTATTATTATACTATATCTGCTTTCATTATCCAGGTAAAACTTGAGTCTTACTGATTTCATCTCTAAAAATGAAATATAAATATAAACTCTAAAATGGAAACTCTAAAACTTCATAGTTGTTGCCAATAAACACATAAAGCTCAACAAAGGAACACACAGTGGAGACCAGTTAGCTGCCGACACCTGTGAAACATTCTGTCCTGCACGGACTCTGCTGTCACTAGCGTCACTTCTGAAATCTAAGGCCAGCTCAGGAGTAGAGCTTTACAGCTTGGCCTCGTCAGGTACCCAGATCCCCAAGCTCAGACAATGGCAGGGAAACAGTTTACTGTTCACATATGCATTTTCAAAAAAGAGTATTAAAATGAACACTGTACGTATTTTGTTGTTTGTTTGACATCGTTAACAGAAAAGAAAAGAAAAAAAAACAGGAAAAAACCCATGCAATTACAAATAATGAGGCTAGGTCTGAAAATTATTTTTTTTAAATTATGTTTAGGATTTATTGACCAGTTAGGAGAAAAGTCATTTCATTGGTGTAATCCCTTGATTGACTTAACTTGTTTTTTTAATTAGGAAGAAGAGCGTTTTCCATTTACCACCTGGGGAAAGTGTATACATATAACCCTTTGTGCAAGTGCTCTTTTTCTGGGTAAGAACCTGCCACAGACTTTTTAAAATCTAATGTGAAATCCTGAGAAAACTGAAAATCAAGCTGGGAACTATGAAGTCTCATAGAGAAAACTTTTTCCAGAGAACATCTGAGCCAATGCAGGGCGCCACTCTGGAGGTTCCACAGGCTCTTCTGCTCACAGTGCTTCCCCCAATTCTTTTCACCTCATTTGTTCAAATCAGATCAGTGGTTTAGGATTCTCCAGGGTCTGATTAAGAGACCAGATGGAGGCATTAAGATTTCTAAAATTTTCCAAGAGTAACAACCAAGGTAAAATGTCTAAGAATAACCTAAGAAAAGGATAGTAGGAACTATCATAAAATAAAAGTAAAAACTACTGAAAGATATAAAAGAAGCTTTAATCACATGATTCTAGATTAAAATATCATATCTCCAAAATATCAGAAGTTATAAAATTGATTTGGGGTTTATTGTGAATAAAATCATATTAGTAATATAATAATTAATAAGATAATTAGACTTTTAGTAGTTCAAGAATAGCCAGATAAGAAAATAGGACAGGAAGTCCAGATATGGGCTCTGATATCAATAATAATTTAATATAAGAGATGGAAGGCATTACAAATCAGGGAGATAAATAAAGGTTATTCAGTGAATGGAACACTCGTTAGCTACTTGGGGGGAAAAGAAAAGATTGAAATCATACAGTGAACCATATATTGTGATAAATTCCAGAAACATTTAAAAATTAACACAATTAGAAAAAAACTAGAAATAAATATGGATGTTTACACAAACTCTAGATGAGCAGTAAGTTTCTGAGGAAAGTATACAAAGATTTCCATGCATCAGAAGCATCCTAATTTTAAACAAAACACCAGAGGATGTTATTTGTTTACAAATCCAACAAGGGGCTAATTCCTTCAATACATAGAGAGTTCAGATCACTTCAAAGGTAACATCAAAAAATCTCAGGAGCATAGAAGGCAGAGAAAAGGAACACACATTCACAAAGAAAAAATAGATGTCACACTCCAATGGTAATTCACTCAGTGCACATCAAAATGAAGTAGTTTTCCAACTCTCAAGTGACACAGCTCTGTTTATGAGGATGAAATGCCAGTGATCACCAATCCCATGCCTAGGTTACTGGATATTTTTTGTGAAGTATGGTTGATTTACAATGCTGTGTTAATTTCTGGTGTACTCCTCAAGCTTTCTTAGAAAGCAGTCTGGCAGTTGATATCAAGAGTCAAAAATATTCATATGCTTTAATCCACTAATTCAGCTTTGAAAAACTTTTAATCAGGAAGTATTTCAAAATGGCAGGGAAAAGTCAGTATGGATGCAAGTCACAGACATACTTTTATATGTATATATATATATATATATATATATATATATATATATATATATATATATAAAATCTCAGCCAAAATATTCTTCCAACCCTTCACAAAGTAGAACAATATGCAGCCATGAAAAAGTGTGTCCATGAAAATATTTTATGGCATGTCAAAGTGTTATGCTTACGATAGGCTTGAGAATAAAATTAATATATAAAATGATTTGTAATATACAAACAATGAACCCTTCTGAAGGAATTATGTCTATAGGTAGAAGCATTTTTCTTATTTTATATTTTATTCATTTTCAGAGTTGGAGTCTTTTCATTGTAGGTGACAAAATCAATTTCCAATGTGTTTAAACAACACCCAAAAAATGGGGATGCATGGGATTTATTGGTTCCTGTAAATGAAAACCTCAGATCTGAGGTCTGGCTTCAGTCAAGGAGAGATACTGTAGCCCAAATGATGTCAAGGGCTGGTCTTGTCCTGTCTTCATTCTGTGTCCAATGATGTCTCAGCATGCTGCTTCTAGGCACTCAGCATCCCAGATCATCCATCCAAACCGAGAGGTCTCTTTTGGCAGCTTCCTCTCTTGATAGAGGAAGCTTATCATTCACATGGGCACAAGTACGTATCTCCTCACATAATAGTGGCTCTTACTGGGTTATTTGCCAATTCTCCAATCATGTGCGAGGCCAATACAATGAGGGGTATTATTTGTCTTAAACCAACTGAGATCTACCTCTGGTGCTTCAGAAAGAGTGGGTTAATCGAGCTTAAATCACAGGACTAAAACAAGAGGGAGGTTATTTATCCTAAAGCAAAATCTGGGTCCTCTTCTAAGACTGGGGACAGATCCAGGACAACAGTTCTGTCCACTACTGAGTACTTTCAAATTTTCTTTAATGAGCAAATGTTAAAGTTATGATCAGAAAAGATGATAAATACGAAGAAACTTGAGTAAGGAGAATGGAAAGCTTTCCTGTTTCATAAGAAATATTGAACCCATTAAGTGCTTGGAAGAAAAATGGAAATGTGTCAAGTTTGTAAAAGTTCTGAAATGAATTACAATTGATTTCACAGACCATGTAGGAGACAGTGCTATACAGTTAGTGTGTCTTTGGGCTCTTTGAGTATTTCAGTTCTTTCACTTAATATTTGCTTCATTTGGGGAAATTGCATCATCTCCACGTGGCTCTATTTCCTCATCTGTAAAAGAGATATAATATTACCTTCCCAACAGGGTGATTGTGAGGATTTAGAAAAACAGACGTGTGCTGAAGCAATAGTAAGCATTTAAAGAGTCTTAACTATTAAGATTACTTAATAAATAATTAAAAAATTATTATGCAGACTTTTTAAAAATGCATAGCATTTAAATGGCCTATATGTGCTGTACAAGTGGGAAAGGCTTTATATACCTTCTATAATACATTTTTCTCAGCCTTAAATAATTTTCACATTTAATCACACACACACCAAAAAGTTATTCCTTTCACAATCATGAAGACTTTCTGTGAAGAAAAGGATGATGAAAGAGAGTAGAGGAGAAAATAAAATGCTTTCTCTACAAACTGATGGCTTAAAAACTAAGAAAAACACCTTTTTAAGACTTTGGTCACCATATTCATAGCTAATACTTAGGTAGAGTTTTTCACATGCCTGTGGTTAATGTTCTAATTGTTTTCACAATTAGTAAATCATTGACTCATCACAATAGTCCTATAAATTGCTATTATTATCCCCCCATTATATGGGTGAGGAGATTGAAGCCCCTAGAAGATAAGAAATTTGCACAAGGCCCCACAGCTAGCAACGGAGCTGGGATCCAGATGCAGGAGTGTGGCTCCAGGAGGGGCTTGTAAACACTCCATCTGCTCTCCCTTGCAGGTGCAAGCCAGCTTCCCGCTGTTACTGTAAATAACATGATGTGGTTCACTTAGTCTTGAAATTCACATTCTTTGTAGCTTTCTCTCTGGGGCAGCCATCAGGAGCAGCCAGGGACCCTGATTACATGCTTCTGGACTATGACCAAGAAGGTAGATGGAAGGAAAACAGTTTAAAAATGGGACCTTTAATGTGCATTCTTCAGTGGGCAGAAAAATACCTGCCTAGTGAGGAACTGAAGCCCTACCAGCCACGTGCAAATTATGCTTCAGACACTCCCGTTGTCCTTGGGTCCACACAGTCAGAACTACAATGGATCAGGGACATGAATCTTGTGCAAATGCAGGGAGTAGGAATACCTGCCATTTTAAGATCTCAAGGAGTATGAAAAGCATGTGAAGCTTTCATCAGCAGAGACCTGCTGTCACTTCCACTATTTCCCTCAGGGCATGTCCACAGCTTCACTTGTCCTATTAAGAATGAAGATGACAGCTAGTACCTGCTGACCCCTGAATCAGTGATAGGTTCTCCCTTGAAAGGAAGCATATCCCCTTCATGGGTTACAACTAGTTCATAACCTAAATAATTCTATAGATGTAGAAGGGATACTTTCATTGGTTCTGCTATCACAGAATTGTCTCCAAAAGAACATGCCAACAGTTACTCCATTTTCAGCCATTTAATGATATACTTAACAGGCTTCCTTCTTTAGTGCAGTTTTAGGTTTACAGAAAAATTCACAGAAAGTGGAGTTCCCATATATTCCCTATGCCCTGCACACAGCTGCTCCTGCTGTCAGCATGTTACATTAGTGGATGCACTCATTCTTTTTGACATCCTTCATTCCTCCTCCCCTAAAATTTAACATGCCTGATATTCATGTCTCTTGTGGCATTTACATGCGATTTACATCACTTTTCACGTTTATGTGAGGTTTACAGCACGTGCATGTTTTCTGTTTAAGCGTGGATTGGGGGCAAGTTTTCTGTGTAAAAATACGATCATTAGTGAGCCTTATGCTGCTAGGTTTTTGGGTTGTCAGGTCTTGTTGACCATTGCTTCAGTTATTGGGATCATTGTCTATGGACTTTCAGTGTTCATTGTATTTTCAGCAGAACTTCCCTAAAACCTGAATGGAAGAGACCCAATCCAGAAGTACCTGACTGTGCAGGTGGGCCACGCCCATCACTGCTTCCCTCATCAGTTTTATCATCATCGTGACCCTGAACGCCATATATGAGAAAGTGGCAATCAAGATGACTGAGTCTGTTAAGCTCCTTCTGCAGCTGAGGTCATTTCTACACCAGTTTTAGAACCAGGTCAAAACAGAGACTTTATCTTTTAGGCACTTCAATTCCAGTACATTACAGTCTTTAGAAAACTTCAAGTGTAAACGTATTTTCTCTAGCCTATATGAGAAGTGAATTAGCTGCAGCTTTGCATTAGTAAAAGGGATAAAGAAAGTTTTAGAATGTCCAAGCTCTGTGTAAATATGTCAGTGCTTAATAATAATTTCAATTACATTAGATCATGTACCCTATTGTTGAAAGTAAATAGTCTCTCTATTGCAAATAAGTGGAAGAGGGTCGTGGTTCCAGTGGCAAATTTGCTTGTGCGTTACGGAGAGGAAAATTAATCACACTGTTATGTGTCTTCCCCCCATGTTGTTCCTGTTAGTGTAGCTCCATTCTCATCAGCTGTGGCTTCTATAACAAATGTTTCTTCTCTCTGGCTTGTATCCCAGCCAGCAGCTTAGTGGCCCAAGTTAACTGCTTCCCACACACTGCATGTGGCTGGGTCATTCTCCCAGTTGTCTGCTCAGTGGTCATCTTCTGAAAACACTAAGACCAATTCAAATTTTGAACTAGGAGGATGTTTTATGTTCCCCAAATGCTTCTAGCAAGTTGCCCCGTGTTTTGTTTGTTTTCTTCAATAGTCCTACCTTCCTGCTGTTCAGGGAGACAAGAGAATTTCATTTAGCAGGATGTTTAGAAGTAGCTTTCTTTCAACTTTCACCTGACAGAGGACAGTTCTTGCCCATTGGATACTGTTGTGCTTATAAATTTTAAGGAACGGGTGACTTTTTTTTTTTTTGCCTTGTGTGATATTGCATTCATAGTGGGAGAAACTCTTACAACAGTGTGTACAGTTGGAATTAATATAGTAGCTATGTTAAGGAATTCAAAACAGCTTATATGGAAAAAAGTGTGAATTGTGTATATATATATATATATAAATATATATACATATTTAGCGTGTTAACTCATGTGTCCATGGCTTTGATTAGGGTCTCAAGGCTGTTCACAGTTTTACAGACTTAACTTTTTTTATTCTAGCTGCAGAGATCCCAAGGACCAGACTGACTATGAGAACAACCTAGCCATGAAGGTGTTCTTCTTCCAGTTTGTCAACTACTACTCCTCGTGTTTCTACATCACATTCTTTAAGGGCAGATTTGTGACTTATCCTGGAGATCTGGTGTATTGGCTGTGAAAATACAGAAATGAAGACGTGTGAATACAGCTTTGTGTTCTGACAGTGTAACCTGTTTCATGTTTTCTCTTAGTTGCCCAATGAAGAGTGTCTTTACTCTCTGTTCCTTAGATTTTTTTAGGCATAAAATAATGACTTTATTTCATGTTAGAGCTATCTAAAATTTAAATGAGATTTTCTTTCTAATATTCCAGTGTGACCCAGGTGGCTGTCTCCTTGAACTGATGATGCAGCTGACAATAATCATGGGAGGACAGTCCATCTGGAATAACATACAAGAGGTGTTACTTCCGTGAGTATTAAGTCATGTGATCTTGGGGTGAGAACGGCCCACCCATCCAAGTAATTTTCCTGCATGCCCATCTCTAAAACAGGGGAGACTCTCTGCTTATTAAAGCACTCCAGATAAGATGATCCAGCCAACAGTGTAAACATACCTCCTGTTTAATAATTATGTTTAAATTCCTCCCTTTTTATGTTTAAATTAAATCCTCAAGTGCTATAGTTTCTGCTTATTAGCCCATCACTGGGGACTGACTGATCAGAGCCCGTTGAGAGATGGCCCTTTTTGGGGCCGTGAACTAAGTTTTCCCACAACTTCCCGCAACTTTCTCCTCCTTTTATACATGCATTTAAAAATCCATAACAGGAATTTGTTGAGTTCCTAGTATGTGTTAGTCACTGTATTAAATATTGTACATATATGTGTGTGTGCGTGTGTTTGTGAGTAGAATTTAATCACCCAAAAAATCCTTATTCTTATCTTCCTTTTCAAATGAAGATCCTGTGGCTTAAAGAAGGTAAATGATTTGCCCAAGTTCTCATTGCCAATAAGAGACCAATGTGGGACTCAGATGTAAGAACCTATCTCACGGAATCCATGTTCTTCTAAGAACAGAGACTCTCTTGGGGTCCTAAGGCAAAGGGTTACATAATGTTTTAAGAGACACTTGTCTAAAATAATAACTACAGAGGTTTTGACTTACTGTTCTCTTCCTAAAAATGAGAAAAGCAGATGTTAGCAAAGGTCACACTGTCCTTTGGATTTTCACATAAGCCCAATCCCATATCAAAGTGGAAAGTCCAGTGTTATCTGCAATTTCTGAACATTTCAAGGAGCTTAGTGTATTCACTTTCTGTTGTAACAAGTATCCCCAAATGACATAGTAGTAGGAAGAAAAAAGAAATAGTCTCCACTAAACAACACAAATTTAACCTTGTAGTGTTCTTGAACGCAGGAGCCTGCTGAAGTCAAAATATTGGCACGGCTGTTTCTGAAGGCCTCAGGGGAAACTGTATCTTTGACTTTTCTGGCTTCCAGAGGCCACCTACGTCTCTTGGCCTGTGACCTCTTTTCCTTCTTTCAAGGTCAGCATGGTTGTGTGCCTCTGACTCTGATCCTGTGGTCAAATCTCCTCTCCTCTCTCCCCTCTTCTGTCTCCCTCTTCCTCATTTAACTACCCTGGTGATTACAATGGGCCCACCTATATAATCCAGCTCATCTCTCTTAGAGTAGGCTGGTTAGCAACGTTAACCACATCTGCAACCATAGGCCCCCTTTGCCAGGGAATCTTACTTTTCCTATGTTCTGGGGAGAAGGACATAGACATATTGGGGGGGGGAACATTTTTCTGCCCACCACAATAAGCTTTTTAAGATAATTTCTGGCTTTGAGTTTCTGTCCTCATGAAACTGTTGATCTCTCTTCTGTCTTGCCTTCCACAAAAGCATTCTGCTCCTGGCCAACCGAACTGCATTGCTCACCCCTCTCTGTGGTGTCCCCCAAAACCAATTACACAAGCAGATCTTACTGTTGTTTGGAGCATGGAGGAGAAACTCAAACAACTTGAATTTTGAAATAAAATCCTCCATCATTTTACAATCTTCCATGTCACTATAAAAAAATTATTTTTTTAACTTCATTTTTTAATTTTTAAACTATTTTAAACTTTGTAACTTTTTTTAAACTTTACTTTTTTTCTTATCATCCTTCATTGTAAGCTCCAGAAACCTGCTATTCTGCCCACCGCATCCAAGTTCCCTTTCACTGTTTCTCCTCCCTTCCCTAACTTTCCTTCACTCTCCCTTATTACCAATTTTCTGTCCATTCTCTTTATAGGGCAGTTAAATTATTTTTTCTTTCCTTCTTTCTGTTTTTGCAGAGTGA
This sequence comes from Camelus dromedarius, assembly GCF_036321535.1. NCBI lineage: Eukaryota > Metazoa > Chordata > Mammalia > Artiodactyla > Camelidae > Camelus > Camelus dromedarius. Next base: position 32,220,358 of record NC_087458.1, on the reverse strand, counting down.
ACACATTTGTGTGTCAGTGTGTCCTTCCACATTTCTTCACAAGGTCTTCATCTTTCAGCTTCAGGATGGATTACTGTGGTCTGTCTCTAAACAAAGGCATTTCCCTTGTCCCCCAGCTCACCATGCCCCTCAAAAAAAAGATTCTGATCTTTGCTGTGAAATGAATCTTTTTTTTCCCTACTGTGCAGTAGACAACTCTTACCCTGAGCTCACAGTCAGATTTCTCCAGAGGAGTAAAAGTAGCTCATGTGCAAATAATACTACTTTTCTCTGTGAAAGGAAATAGATCAGATAGAGGAAATACTTAACTCAGATTACTCAAAAGCATTTCCTGAAGGAAATAGGTTAATTATTTAACACTAAATTTTGTTGAATCTGGTTATCAGTGAGCTATTTTTACCAATCAAGAAGGATATATTTCCTAAATTGGTACTGAGCAATTCATGTGAAATGAAACTTGCTCACATGAATTAGTTTAAAGTAAAGGATGCATTATAGTATCTGTGGTCTGTTTATACCTTCGCTTAAGTAAGCACATTGTTGTAGGTTCCAGTGAGCTGAACTTTGCCTACATGTATTTCTACTCTGGGCTAAAATATTTAGGGAAAATATTTTGAATTATGTTTCCCTTTTTTGAATACCAGAAATTCTGAATGGTAGCCAAGTTCGAGGGTGGCTTGTGGTTTCCTCACTGCCTCTTCTCTTTGTATAAGGTGCCAGTTTCCTTCTTAATTTTTCATATAAAATCCTAACATACTAAAGATCTATCAATTACTCTTGCTGCCCCAAAACTATACCCATCCTCAAAAATACATAGGAAGGGAAAAGAAAACTTATCAAAGTTAGTGACTATTTTCATGCTATTTAAATATGTCTAAAGGAACATAATGAAATGAATTTTACCATATCTCACCTGCCTCCACCCCCCAATCCCATGTGGGTTTGTTGAGTAGGATTCTGGGAGCAAATGAAGAAGGACAGTGATGCCGTGATCCAGGCTCTCTCTGGGGTCTCCCCAGCACTTGGATCGGCACTTGGTATAAAGTAGGTCTCAGTCCGAGCCAGCTGAATGAGTGAGTGACTCACAGGCATCGAATGAGTAACATCAGTGAATTAACAGCATTCTTTATAGGACTCAGAGAATAAGCTGAGTGCCCTATGGCCTTCCCAGCCTCACGTACTATTTTGATGTTGGGGTCATTTCTGGGAATGTTATTCTGTACTTGACAAAAGTCTAGTACAATTCCAGGGTTAAGTAACTTGCCCTAGGGAAATTTTATGATAAAATATTAAGAAAAATGGTTAAATGCCCAACATGACATAGCACTGTCCTTTGGTGTTTAGATAATGTATGGCTGTAATTTTCTTACTTTATATGCTTTCTACATTTTCCACCGTGTGTACGCACTACTATATAGTAAGAAAATGCAAATATTTAAAAGAGAATATCTCTCTTCTCCAGATATGATTTGGTTAGAGGATGAGTCAGATAGATATGTTAAGAGAATCTTAAATACATGTGTCCATAATTCACTCTTTAAATCCAGGAACAGGAAACTCAGGAATGAAATAGATTAAGAGAATCAAAGATACTTGTATTCAAGATTAGCAAGTAGGAGTGTCCTCAAAAGAAATGGTGATTATCTATAATTCAGGGATTAAATGTGATAATGAACGTACAAAGACAACATGAAGTAGAAAATGCCACGTGGGAAGCACTGAGTAAAGGGCAATTTACCATGATTTTGCCAATATGTGTGGTCAATTCCCAAGCAAATTATTGTGTAACCCCTGCTAGAGGGAGAAAGCTTCCAGCCTTGGCTGGACAGTGGGGAGGATCCAGTGTCTGTATTTTTTAAAATGTCTACAGGTGTTTCTCATGTGCAAATTGGTATCCCTGCATGAGAACCATAAACCAACAGAAAACCCAAAAGACCGAGGACAATGATGGGTTGCCGACAGCCCAAGCTTTTCTGCCACAGAAGAGTGGTTCCAGTCAGGAAGACTGAGCAAGAGGCTCAGAGTCTTAGCTAAGGACAAGCAAGTCGGGACTTCTAATACGACCTAATGTCATCGACGGGGGAGGGCAGTTCAGCACAAGAAGGGAGCACCAGGTGAGTTAACATGGATGTTACATCCTGGATCCAAGCCGTGATGGATTTGGGTCCTGGAGGGTTAAAGCCCTGCTTCCGTTGGGCATGGACCGCATTCCACAAGAGGCTGAGACAGGAATTATGAGGCAGAGAAAAATTCCCCCAGGGGACTCCCGAGTCTGGGTGCCTGGAAGGGTGATGGACGAGCGCGTTCCCAGCTCCACCCGCACCGCAGGGCTCCGAGTGGCTGTGGAGCTGTGCGCTCCCGGCCGGACCTCAGACCTGACTGCAGTGCTCCGGGCTGCGGCCTGGGGAGCGGAGTCAGGAGCAGGCTGTCCCCGTCATTCTCGTAGGTGCTGCAGTGACCCCCACCCCGGTGGCCACGGCGTTCCCAAGCCAAGGGTCTAAGTGACTTCAACCTTATTTACAGGTGACCACAGCTGGTTAGCCTGTGCTGCTCAAAAAGAAGATCCCATATGGGGTTTTGATGTGTTAGGGGGTTTGCTAATACCTGGCCTGCTTTGAATCGTTTCATCTTGACAGCAGCCTGGGCAGTCGAAGTTTCACCTCCCAATTTTATTTCAACATTTTTTGTTGAAAGTATAGTTGGTGTACAATATTGTGTTAATTCTTGGTATACAGCATAGTGATTCACATATACATACATATATATATATATATATTCCTTGTCATATACTTTTCCACTATAGGCTATTAAAAGTTATTGAATGTAGTTCCCTGTGCTATACAGTAGGATCTTGTTTGAAACAAAAATTACTAAACAAAGTAACAAAGGAAGCAGACTAAACCTATCCATGTATACGGCACAGTTGAGTTTATCTCAGGATTTAAATGTGGTTTTGAACTCCAGGATCTCTTTATCATCTTATCATATGTAAAGTGCCTGTGGAACACTTCTCAGAAAAATGTTTAAAAATCATAAGATTTAGAGAGTAAAGAAGGAAGATAATTATACTGAAAAGCAGGTATCAAAATATAGAAATGGGCATTTGTGATACAGTAATATCTGAATTATTGGAAGGACGTGTTGAATAAGAGGATCCAGTGGTGGGTCTACTGACCGCAACATTCTGCCACAGCAGTGAGTGTAAATCAACTTCTGAGATCTGCAACAATTGCATTTTGAATGTAAATAAAGTTAAATAACAAATAAGCCATGAAGTGTGGATTCAGATTCAGGGGTATCTCGAGTCCATATCCCCACCCCCTCACAGAGCTCCCTGCTCTTCCCCTAATGTCATTGAAAGAATTGGCGAAAGTTTGTGAAGCGAAGGGCATGTTCCATTGCAAAGAAATCTCGTAGCAACCCTGGGAGCATGGCCAGGGAAAGGTTAACTCTGAGATCAGAGGCAGTGGGAAACCTAGCAGGGGCAGCTCTTTACAAGTCACATCATATACTCTGTGTGTGTACACGTGTGTGTGCATACAGACGTGTGGGCATGTATGATGTATACACCTGCCTTTCGTGTGAAGCCGCCTCACTGTCCAAATTTGAAATCCATCCAAACGTGCAGTGCAGTCAGCCGAAGCTCCGCCAGATGCTAAGTTGTCTGTTGTTGCTCTGTCTCTTCTGCTGAACTCCACGAGTAAACCACGCGCCAGCTGTTGCTTTCAGGGACAACAGCTCTGTAGGCTACAGGTCCATGCCTTGTTTCACTGCCAACTCCGAATTCCTTTCAGGACAAATTGCCATTTGAAAAAGGGGGAAGAATTCAGTTGTCCCACAAGCCTCTGAGTGAGGAAATAATATAACCTTATAGACAGCTCTGTGAGACAACATCCAGAAGGGGACAGAGCACTGGGCTGCAAGTCGAGGCTGTTTATTTCAAGCTCTGCACTGAATTTGAGGTGGCATGTCACTTCTTTGGCCCTTGATTTGTTCAGCTTAAATTAGGGTCTTGGACCTGTTCGATCCAACGTTTGACTATCAATTTTCTGCTCAGTGATCCTCCATGGCTCCACAATTCCTTCAGAGGGAAAAATGCCCACATCCTCACAGCAGCCTCTAAGGCTCCACCCCCCAAAACCACCACTTATTTCCTATTCACTCTGGCCCACACCAGCCTCCATGCTGTCTGTCCAGCGTGAGGGACCTCAAGGCCTGTGATCACTGTTCCCTCTGCCCACCCCTTTGCCTCCGTCTTTGCCTTATTCAAAGGTCACTTGCCCCATCCACACTCCTCCCTACCACACATTCCTCGCCCTCCTTTATTTTCCTCTGCAGCACTTATCACCAGCTCACAGACCCTGTATTTCTTTCTTTTACTTATTTTGTCTGACAATTAACAGACTGGAAAGGCCATGGTGGATAATAGCAGAGAAATGGGGGAAAAAACAAATGAGGGTAGGTATCTTCTAAAAGCTAAAGTGCCTACCTGAAAAGGAGGTAGGAGATAAAGTAGTAGTAGTCGTTACAATTTTGGTAAACCCAAGGTACGTATTCAGGGCTAGTTTTCACAATATTTGAGGGTAGGGAGGCAGCAATTAAAAGAAATTTATCCTGAAAACAAGAAATTAAATTCTTGGGAAGATGATGTGTTCAGCTTGAAATGTCAGTAATACTTTTATGACCTTGGTCTGATAATATCTTGCCTTATAATTTGATCTGTTTGGCAGCTGGTTCATGAATCTAATGATGCCACAGTTTCGGGAGCAGAACATACCACCCCACGATGGGAATGGGACAACAATCTGTATCCCACGGGCAAACTGGGGTTATTTTATGAATACCCTGAAATGAGTAAGTCATCAGTGGAGATTTCTGTGCTGTCGGTTATACTAGAATATGCTTTGGGTCTCAGAAGCATCGGTTACCGAGCCAAACAAAGACCTAGCATACCGAAACGGAGCCCGCTTTTCTCAATTAGATGCAATTATGCAGTTAGGCTTTCAAATAGGTTGCCTGTGTATATCTTTGTCAATATTTATGTTGTACAAAGCTGAAGGTTTACTGCCAAAGAATGAAATGGAATACTCATTCAGGTAAGTCTCCATCATTGATTCTCAGATCCTTCTGGTCATGTCGTCTAAGGATGAACTCAGAACCGTTACTAGATGTGACTCAGCTCGGGCTGCAGCCCGTGTGGCACAGCTGTTGGCTGATATCCTTCTAAACAGAGTCATGTGAGCCCTCCAGCCTGTGCAGAAAGCCCGCAAGAGCATCCTGCCTCATGGCAGCAAGGGTCACAGGGTCAACCCTTCCACACCTCACACCTGCCTTTGACATTTTTTCTATTTCTTCTGGCAGATGGTTTCTGCCTGGTTCCTTGAGTGACCTCATGGCACATCACTGGCTTGAATTCAGGATGAATTTGCTGATTTGGAGTATTGGTAGAACACAGATCCCCTCCTTCTCCAATGTCTTTGTCCATTTCTGTACATTTGCTTGGCCTTTGTTTCTCTTTGTTTGAACTTGGTTTTGAGCTCTCGTTTGCCTTTAAATTGTTGCATCTCAAAATAGATTTCCATAGGAAACTTCATCTTTTCTATTATGCATGGCGCACATTTATCTACTAGAAGGCTGATGATGTGCACGTTTTGTATCTGAGCCCTTTCAGCTCACCACTGCCTTGAATTACTTTTTTTTTTTTAAGCTTAGGAGACAGGAAAGTATTTTGGTCAATAGGCTTTGCATTTATGCATGCGGGTTCATGTCTGCAAGACACCCCATTGGGCTTCCTGTTTATAAGTCTACAGAAAGAGGTAGTTTTCTTTTTCCTAAATTACATGCTATATATATAATAATTGCTTTTAAAATATATAATATACATAGAAACGCATCTGATTCCCTCGGTGAATGAAAGGTCATTTTGTGGCATCTTCAGTCAGCTATGTTTTGTGGCCTGGTGTCTGATTTGAGTTTCATCTTTGTTTTGTTGTGCTTAGTGACCAGGTTCGATTAAGGGTGCAGCTCCTCTCCCTGGTGTAGAAATTATGTTCGTTTTTTCTGCTTATTTTCAAAAGGACTTTAAGCCAATGACCTGTTATTCCAAAATGAGTTGTAATTGTAAATATTTCTTATTGGGGCTATTATCAGCATTAATAATAACAACAACATTCTGAGGGCAGCATATCATTTGGTATTTTAACACACACGAAAAATGCCTTGGAAAATAGTTATTGTTCTAGTTAAGTCAAATAAAGGTCATTGAAAGGAAAAGTTGTACGCTTTTGGGAGAAATGGATAGGACTTTTAGAACTTTATAGTCTCATTAAAATACTAATTAAATAATTCAGCCTAACTCTACCCTACATAACAGGATGGAGTAACAGCTATTCTAGAGAGATTGTTCAGATTTATTCGTTTTCCTATTCTCTAAATAATCCCTAACGAATTAGAAAATTCAATCCATTTCTGAGAGTAGGCAGTCTGTTATTCTATATTCAACGCTGGAGTGAAACTTATTTTGTGTTCTTTTCATTCATGGGAGATAGAATTTCCAAGTGCTTTTTGAATTATTTTTGTTCCTCTCAAATAAAGTGCCTTTGATGGTGATATCCTGACCTTAGTTTCCTCCTCCCAGTTTTCCCCATGATCATTAATGACACCCCACCTGCCTTTTTAGTTATGCCTCTTAGCTGCTGAAGGGGAACAGCTTCTGACAGATGACCCTGGAGCCCTCCACCCTTGCTTCTTTAGGCCTCACACCCAGCCACCATCCCTAGTCTCCTTCGCCAGAAGTATCTTTCTCTGCTTTTCTGCCTGGAAGGAATCTTGCCAAGCCTTGGCAGGAAACCCTCCACTTTTTAGAGATTTTCTGCTCTCCTCTCTAAACATGAATTGCAGTTGATTCTTGCCTTGATGGTGCGTGATCGTGTCCGTGTCCATTGCGCTCCCCGGCTGGACTGATCCTGTCGGAGGCAGTAGTCAGGCTTTTCATCTTCCCGTGCATGTCTGGAGCACCACAGCCTGGACCCTGTTTGTCATACGTGTTTAAGTGACTTGAGCATGGAGTTTCAACACACTCACATACAACTGTTAGATGAGTTGGCGGTAACATTACCCCCAAGGCCCCCACAAGGTTCTATAGGGCATATGTTTTTTTCTGAGTGAAATTTCTCTTTTATTTGTTTTAGTGATTTTCCCACTGTCCTTTTAGATTATTAGAGTAACCCTGAGTTATTAACCACAATAGCTCACCCCCAGAAGCAAAAGATCCTGCTGTTTGAGAACTCAGACACGGGACATAAGAGAAATAATCTATCAGTCTTAAAATCTGGAAGCCATAAGATACAGTTTTGTACTTAGAGCACCCACAGCACAAACACCAGTCTCTCAAGAACTTGGCACTGCCTTCCCAGAGGGCGGGTGCCGTAAGTGAAATGCAGTGAGTGATGAAGTGAGAGCTCTTCGTCTCTGGTACTGCCTTTTCCATCCTTGCTGTTTTAACTTGATCTTCCCTTTATTTATTATGTTCTCTATTTAATTTACTGCATTTAATATCAGTTGTTCTTCAACATCTCCTTGCACCCGCCCCCTCCATTCCCTCTCTCTCCAGTGCTCTCCCACCCACGCCTCTCCTGCGCTCTCCAGGACCGCCTTTCTCCCCCACGCCCTCACCTCTGTTCTGTCTGCTCACCACCTGCACTGACATTTCCTTAACTCCGCAGAATGAACTTTCCAAAATGGCAGCTGAGTAACTGGGGGGGATTGTAGACCTCTCATCTCTTTACTGATTCATTCGTTTATCTATCCAACAAACACTGAGCACCTGCTATGCCAAACACTGTATCAACTGCTGGGGAGACCAAGACAGGTAAGACATGGTGTCTGCACTCTGCAGGGCAGGCGAGACTTGGCGAGTAGTTGATGGATTGCTAAGCAGGTGAACACACATTGGACTTCATAGAGCTGGAAATATTTGAACTGAATTTTGAAAGGTGAAAGGAAGTTAGCTCTCTAATGTGTGGTAGAGGGAGTGGACACTTCATGCAGAGAGGTAGAGACATATAAGAGTACACGGCATGAAGCGGCTTGGCCAGACTGAAGAACAACAAGTAGGGTTAGAACAAAGTATCCACAGGTGGGAATATCAGGTGCACAAGGCCTCTGTCATGATGGGTCTTGTGTGCTTAGGCTTGAATGTATCCTTAAAAAAACAGCGCTATATTGGAATATATGTAAGCAAGAGAATTGCATAATGATTATGTTAAAGAAGATCTGGTTATACTGGCAGCAGAATGGAAAATAATATTTTTGGGGGGAGGCCCATATTTTGGTGGGAAAGGATATTTCGGGGGCCACTCCAGGTAATCCAGACAAGTGGCACATGCCTGCAGAGAGGCCCTGGGCAGAGGGAGAGAGACGTGGGCGGCAGAAGTAGTAACTGCTGCAGAGGGGACTGCAGGGCCGCGGCGGCGGGCCGCAGAGCTGCTGAGGTGACTTTCCAGTGACCCATCTGGAGAGTGGATCTGCAGTGGGAGTGTAAGAGGAGGAGATGCTTTCGAGGAGATGGTTCTGTGTGTGGCATTTTGATTGCAAAGTGTCTATGGGACATCTGAGGAGTGATGCCCGTTGTTAAGCTGGATTCAACAGTCAGGAGCTCAGAGGAGCTGCGGGTGAGGCCGTGGGGGCGATTCATTCCTGCCAAGTGAAGGATTGAGGACGAGGCCCTGGGGAAAAGGGCCATGTACATGGCACATGGGAGAAGAGAAATCCAGCAAGAGAAAGAATAATATCAGAGCAGTTGGGAGAAACTAGTTGAGGCAACACAGAGAAAGCTGTAACCTGGCTTCAGAGGGATTTGAACACTGACTAAAAGGAGCATAGTGAGAAAGGGTGTGTGTGTGGGGCAAAAAAGCAAGAGCTAAAACCCAGCTTTAATTGCCAAGACTGGGGAAAAGGCAGAGGAGGACTATACTTAGGTAGACTTTAAAAAACAGATCTGTGTGTATCTGTGTGTGTGCATATGTGCACACACAATTTTCTGTCTGGGCTTTTTAAATTTATTTAAGTAAAACAAAAATTAAGGGGGAAAATATTCCACTGAGAGGAAAATATTTGTCCACGGCTAAAGCTAACTGGTAATCAAATAAATAGGAGCTGAAAGTGCCGACTAGTTTGAAACACGCAGCCACCGGCAGTGCAACTCCTGTCTCAGTGCTGCGATGAGGGCCGTGGGGGATGCAGGGCTCTGAGCCCTGGAGAAGTCTTCAGCGCAGGTACTTCTCCAAGAAACTGGACTTTAAAGGGAAGAAGAAAGTGTAGAAAGTATCAGAGAGCAACACAGGACCGTGAGAGAGGGTTGGGCGAGGGTTAGTTTTGTTTTACAGTGGGCGTTTCTGGCCTTGCTGAGTTGCTGGGCCTTTGCTCTTTTTGGTCTTTGTTCCAAAAGCTTTTTAGAAAGTTCTTCTCGCTTGAAAATCTGAACAGATTAAATCATGTTGGGTTATTTCTGGTGTTTTATTTTTTAATTAAAAAATTATCTGGAATTTATTTTAATGTCATAAATGAGGACACTGTACCAGGTCTTCCAATGATTTAGCTAATTACTGCAGTACTTGAATCCACTGATTTGAAGTGTCAGTTTTATAATATTACTAAAATCTCACAAATATCCACGTCTATTCTTGAAATGTAATCTATTTCATTCATACTCTCAGTGCACTATTTCTATAATGTTTCCATGAACATAGATTAATACCTCCTAGAGTTGGTCCTGTTTTATCCTTTTCCAGAATGTCTCTAATACTACAAATTCAAACATCCCTCCTCATTATTTTATTTGTATATATGGGTATATTTCTGGAATACATTTAGGATCACCTTTCAGATTTTTTTCTTAAATCCATTTGGGATTATTAACTAAATTTGCATTCAGATACTAAATTTATTTTGGAGAAAAAATGATCTATGTCCCCCAAATTTGAGTCTGCCCACTGAAGAGGGTGGTGCATTCTACTGTTCATTTTTTTCTTTTTTTAAATCATTTATCAGAATCTTCTTAATATTTTCATTAATTTATTTCTGAATAGTCTGTGCCTTCTTTGTCATTATAAAATGATATCTTTTCTGGGTTTTGATCTGGGTTGATTGCTAATAAACTCTTAATTTCTGGTTTCTCTTGAATAAGAAGGAGATCTGACACCATGAGGCCCTATTTCCAATATGGTGACGGTGAGCATTGCGTTTCCTTAGGATGCCCACTTGCCAATTTGCCAGTGGCTGCACCCACTCCACACATTTTTGCTACTTACCTGCCCCCTTAGGCAGATGAGCTCATGTAGGGTTAGGTGGGTTATGGGACGCAGATACTGACATCACAGCTGCCACGCTACTGACCCTGTGGCGTCAGTAACTCTGGTTCTTGCTCTCTGACCTCCCTGAATATGACAGCTCCTTTTGGGCTGTGGACCTGCTGCATCTTTCCAGCACTATCGGCTTTTCTGCAACACAACCCTGCCTCTCAGGTCAGAAGCAAATGTCAGCTTCTCCTACCCATCCACAACATCCACGGTCTTGCCGTTCCTGGCCAGAGTGGTCCCTACCCCTTGACTGAGCAGTAACACTAAAGGGACTATAAATTTGTTTCTCATCCACTCTCTTAGTTACATACCTGTGCTAGTTTGCTTTAAAGGTCTGCCAGTTAGGAGGGGAGGGTCTAAAAGTCTTTTAGATCTCTGACCTTATCATTTCTAACTGCTCCACCACCCTATGGAACAGCTTACCACAGATCTCTGCTGCCCCATCTGTAGCATTGCCCTGTAAATTACACACAGAGAGAAAAGAACTTCTAAGCCACCACCATAACTTTGACTTCCTGTGACCTCACAGACCATAGAAATATCAAGATAAAAATTCCTGAAGAAGAATATTTTGCTTAGGAAGACACTTTAATTGCATACCTTTCTGTGACTTGTAATAACTTCATAGACCCTCTGAATGTGCTGCACTCACCTTCCCAGACTCAAGGGAGCTTGCTCACTTGCCTATATTCAGTGTATTTCTTCCAACGTTCTCTATGCATACCTTTCCCAAAGGTACATTTCTTATTTCTATTTAAATTGTTAGATACATCCACAATATTCTTTTTTTAATCCTCAAATAAAAATCATCTTCCAAGATTGTATTATTTCAACACTGAGAGTGAATAATATGCTTCAAGATTCCCAAGTTTATTATGAGCAAATAACTATGGTTGGTTGAAGATTTTTAAGTATGTTATTCCTACTAAGGGTATATATGTGAAAGAAACAGGTTGTAATGAGTCTTCTTCCCAGAGATTTTATATTTGCCTTTTGTTTGGATTCTTTCACTGTTGAACATTATTATTACCATGAATGTCTTTTCTCTTTGGGATTTAGTTCACCATTACCCCCTCTCTCTTTACAGGAGTAAAAGAAGTTATGTTGTCCTTCCATCCTTCCACCACTCCATGTTGTGTGTCCATTCCTTCAACAGGTATTCAGTTTGGGTTCACCACAGTATATGTGGCCTCTTTCCAGTGGCCCCTCTGTTGGCTCTGGAGAACAATATATTGGAAATCAGAGTGGGTACGTGGAACCTTGACTACCCAGTATAGACGTATGGTGCCAGAAAAAGCCCAGAACATCTCAGCATGGCAGCCAACCATGCAAGGAACAGCAATTCTGGCTGTGGTGGACCAATGTGAATAAAAAGGCTTCATTGGGTGAAGACTTAGAAAAGTCGAAAAATGCATTGGCGTTGCTTCCTACGGAGTCCAGTGTTGGGTACTGTTTAATATGAGAGGGAGATGCTAACACTAACATCGTTATAAACAACATAGTTGTTGTAACTGTAATTGTTATTATTTTTAATATATTTTCTTTATAATTATTATTTGTGACTTACAAGACCCTTACAGAGGCAGTTGTTAAGGAGCGTGGCCGTTATACTCTTGCTGAAGTGTTAATTCAGTAGAAGCATGGTAAGAGCATTAATAAGTACTCACTCTTTTGATCCTCACATGGCTCTAAAAGTCACCCAGCAGTGCTTGTATAATGGAGATAGAAATCTATCCGTTTAATTGTTTGTAGAACCTAAAATAAGAGCAGTCATTCCACCGCATTTGACCATATATTCCAGACTATCAGTTTAAAGTAGGAACTACCTGATGAGGCCATAGAAACCCTTTGTGCCTCCCCAATCGTTCATTACCTTCCTGTCCCCTGGGGCAGAGTTTCTTCCATAAGGTGGCCCCATCTCTCCTCCCCACCCCACTCTTGGCCTTTGCTACCCACTGTTGGTCATTAGCTAAGCATCCTCATGTTCTGCATGTGTCTGAGCTGTGAGGGAACAGAACTCAGCTGTTTACAAACTCTATTGACTATAACTAGTCTGAACAGCCTCTCTCCTTCCCTGCCCACAACCCCACAGGGCAACAGGGGGCTCACAACCACAGCGATTCCCATGCCAGCCCATCAGGGAACCTTCTTCCCTAGAAATATTCTTACAACCAGGGCTGTTTCCTCCCTTACTTCACTGCCAGTTTCACTCCCAAGTTACAGTCCCCAACAAAAGGCTATCCCAGTTTGAATTTCTTAATCAAGTCGCATTGACCCTGAGTACCTGGCATTTTCACATGAGCACTCATATAAATAGAACAGGGCCTGGCAGTGGCTGTGGGCCAGGTTCCTGGGTGAGGGGACTTGGTTCTGTAGCCTGGCCCGAGCTGAGCTCCCAGCACGGCGTCTTCCCATCTGCATTATTTCGGGCCAGGCTTCAACAGTTCAGAGTTTCATTTTATCATCTGCAAACAGAATAATTCCCTGCTGCATATTTTAAGACTGTTATGTACCACAAAGGGTGCTTAGGGAATTCAGTGAGTCAATGCATGGAAGTCACATAACCTGGTCCTCAGGAAATGTTAGTTATCTTCATTATGCACCATCGATAAATTTGGCTCACAGACTCGGCCAGGTATCAAAGCTACAGGCACAGGAATTTGACAATGTTTTACTGTCTGGATCATAGTCACAATTTTACACAGTAAAACAAGCTACCTGGGACCACCCAGCTGTCAGCCCACCCGACTCCCCACCCCAGGATCCCTCAATTTATCTGATTTGCTTGCTACCCCTACTTTTTGGAGAAAGTTGGCAAATCACAGTCAATGGCTGCTAGGTTATGTCCATTCCCATTCACTCAAATTGCCCCATTTTCAGTATCCACTGTGCTGCAAAACATAGACTAATGTTCAGAAATATGACAGCAAGGCCTTTCCCGTTCCACAGTCAGAGAACTACGAATCTGTCATGTTTAATATGCCATGTGACACTAAGCAAGGCAGGAAAACAGGCTCCTGTGCTTTAAGAAAGTTTTTAACAATGACGTTTGAAACTAAAAGTGTTTTTGTTTGACCTTCAGCTAACCAGAATATTCAATTGACTCCTATTACCCATTACTCAGATGTCCTGGTTTGATTGTATTAGGCACTTTTTCCTCATCTCCCCAGCATGATTTGGCTCCATCAGCACAGATGGAGTGTCTCCAAGGCTGCTCCGTGTGCATGGGCGTGTGAGTGCACACATGTGCACCCACTGAATGGTGCCACTGATTCATATCCAGGAGTTGTTCTGTCTTATAACTCAAGCATTGCTTTATTATATCCTAGAAAACTGCTTTTAGATCATTGATTTAACTATAGACCATCCTCTTGCCCACATTAGGAATTGACATCTTCCAAGACACAGGTCCTATGTGTTTGTATATATGTATAAGTAAGAATTAAATATGTATGTCATCCCCTCACATATTTAATTTGTGCCTTCCCAATTGAATGTGCACAGTAAAGGCTAACTTCCCATAACAGGAGAACTTTTAGGAAGTAAGAAGAATGAATTAGCCACCAGGGAGAAGACAGGATATCAAGCAGGAGTTTGGTATAAAGTCATTTATTCTAAAGCTGCTCTGGCTCAATAAATAAGTGGAATTGACATTGTTGTATCATGCCAGAGCATCTGCTATTGAAGACCGATTTTAATTTACTTTGATATAAGTGGAAAATTGTGTCGGAAGAGCATGGGAAATGAAGAACACTGCATCTATCTGTACTCCTGAAGTGTGTTTCAGAGCTGCTCAATTTTGAGGAAAATTATCTTTTCTGGAGACAATCGAATTATTTTCATTTTTGGAATTATTGTAGCTTCCAGAAGCACATCAGCAGGTGATTCTGTAAAAGTCTAGAGTTGACTTAAATAGCAGGAAATTTTAGCCTATTGAAATCAGGAGAAGTGAAATGTTTTTGCCTACCACCACCACTACAACCACCACCACTACAACCACCACCACCAGGCAAGCACTTGTACACCCAGAGAGATTTCACATCAGAGGGAATAACAAAGCTGGTTCTGTTACCGAGGCCAAACTTGTTCTGCTCACTGCACAACAGTGATAAATAAATAAATCAGGAGACAAGGTTTTGGGGCAAGGAATAGTAACTTTATTCAGAAAACTGGTGGACCAAGAAGATGGGGGACTAATATCCTGGAGAATCATCTTTCCCAAGTCAGAATTAAGGCTCCTTTTGAACTAAAAAGGGGAAGGGGTGTGGTTGGTTGTGCAAACTTCTTGCTGCCGGCATTCTTTGTTCTTGCAGCCATCCATGTGGCTCAGGCTATTGTGTCCCTGTAAGCCTGCAACAAAACAAAGGTTATTCTCTATTTTGCAACTTGCCATCTCTGCGTAAGTGCAGAAGTGCTAACATCCTTAAAGGTCAGAACCCCGAGAATAGGCTTTCCTGTAGGTTTTAGGCTAAAGGAAACGTTGTTTTACAAAAGGTTCAGAGCCAGCAAGATTAAGCCTGGAAAACAGGTCACAGGGCTTCAAACTGAAGGAACAGATCCAATATGGCGTCAGATTTGTTCTCAATTACAGTTTTAGTTAGGGGAAATTTTGCAGCAGAAAATCCCCTCAGTTGTTTTTCTTGCTTTGCCTGAGATCTTGTTTGTTGGCTTGTGGTCTCATGGTGTCAAAACCGTATGTTAAGATGAGTACTATTAAAATCATATGGTGCAGAAAACATATCTATTCTGCTTCAAAAGATGACTGAAACATTTAGCTTTGTTTATTCCCATAGAATTTGGATTGAATCTATTCTCGACTTCCTTCTTCTTCAAACCAGTTTTTTACTGGAGGGTTTAAAGCCCAAATTAAAGAATTTTGGAGAAGACTCATGTAATTTATAAGACGTTTACTTCCGAATTTAAGACTGACCCATACTTGTACTTTTAATCAAGGAACACAGTAAACTTTTTTAGTCGATCATTTATGACGTTTTATACTTTGTCCATGTAATCTTTTGGAAGTTGAGAGGCTTAGACAATTGATATAACAGAACAGGTATCATTGCTCAACACTGTGAATGAAAGAATCCCAGTATAGTTTCCTGAAAGTATATTTTATTAAAAATAATAAAGAATTCTTGCTCTCTAATAAAGCAACAGACATAAGCACATACTGAGTGTTTAAAATAAATAATACTATGGGAAAAATTATCTAAGCAACTCAAGATAGTATAGAGAAAATGTATGAACTTGAAGGAAAATACATATTGTGCAATTAATATCTTATTTTTAAGAAGCAAATGATAAAAAATACACAATTTTTAAATGATTTATCGAAAAAGGAGTTATATAAAGCCAACTTATTTTCATAAGTGTTACATAAAACGGGGCTATCTAAATCTATATTATTAAAGAATAAAATATATGCAATATATCTCCAAGGTTAATTGATTTTCATAATATTATAATTTTTCAAAATATAACTTACATATACATATCCAAGCAGCTCTTGAGATAAACACTGTACCCTAGTATACAGTTATACCTATTCCACATAAAAAATGAAAAGGCAAGGATAATGCCCTTGCTTACGAACTGCCACTGGACTTCTGGATATTCCTTTAGGTTAAAGACCAAAAGCAAAGTAACAAGTCTACTTTGAAGCGGTCACTAAAGATTTTAAGATATTCAATATCTATATCCAGTTACAGGAAAGACTTAAGTTTTCTGAGGTTTAAAAAAAAAAGAAATCAACTGCTGAAAACGAAATTCTGTAATGTCTCATGGCCATAACTATAAAGGCTCTAAATTAATGCTCCCTTAATTGTTTTTTTTACAAGCACAGGTCATGATCATCACTTTCAAATTCCATTTATGCTAGATGAACGAACGTCTCCCCACATGCTCAATTCTGAGAGTTAAGTGTGTGTGAAAGCCGTCAGTCACCTACCTTATTGGGAAAACACAGTTTCATTTAAGTGGGAAACAACACTACATACATACATATGGGGAGGAACAAGTTCCAACTGGGAATTACAGTGAAAACTGCAGGAACTTAAAATCGGCAGAGGAAACATACTGAGAATCCAGAGTAAGTGTTTTAACTGCAACCCACTTCCCTTAAGCTAGATGAACGAACGTCTTTCCACATGATCAATTCTGAGATTTAAGTGTGTGTGAAAAAAGTCAATCACTTAGCTTGTTGGGAACACAGCTTCTTTTCAGTGGGAAAATACACTACATACATATATATGAGGAAGTTCTAGCTGGAAATCTGTTTTACAGTAAAAACTGCATGAACTTCCAACAGGCACTAGGAAACATACTGAAACCAGTGAAAGTGATTCTACTGAATCTCACTTCATTTCAGCTAGATGAACGAATGTCTCTCCACATGCTATGGTCTGAGATATAAGTGTGTGTGAAAGCCGATATTCACTTAGCTCGTTAGGAACACAAATTTCTTTTCAGTTGGATTCTACACTACATAAACATATATTTATCGTTACTAACTCGAACTCGGGTTTACAGTGAAAATTGCATGAATTAAGAAACGGAATTTGGAAACAGAATGAGAAAACAGAGTAAGTGATCCTACAGCATCCAATTCCGTTTGTGCTACATGAAAGAACATCTCTACAAATGCTCAGTTCTCAGGTATAATTGTGTGTGTCGCCGTCCATCATCTAGCTTGTTGGGAACATAATTTTTCTTTAATTTGGAAGCTACACGACAGAGATATATGTGGGGAGGTGCAAGCTCCAACTCGGTTTTACACTGAAAACTGCATGAACTTCAAAACGGCACTAGGAAAAATACTGAGAAACCACAGTAAGGGATTTTACAGCAACCCATTTCCTTTGAGCTAGATGAACGAACGTCTCGCCACATGATCAGTTCTAAGAGATAAGTATGTGTGAAAGACGACATTCACATAGTTGGATGGAAAAAAAAAGTTTCTTTTCAGTTGGAAAAAACAAAATATATATATGTGCGGAGGTACAAGATCCAACAGGGTTTTAAGGTGAAAACTGCATTAATTTCAAACCAGCACTAGGAAACATACTGAGAAAGCAGAGTAAGTGTTTCTATGGCAACCACTTCCATTTCAGCTAAATTATCGAACGTCACTCCACAAGCTCAGTTTCGAAAGGTAAATTTGGTGAAAGCCGTCCTTCACGTAGACTTTAGGGAACATACAGCTCCATTTCAGTTGGAAATTACACTCCATAGCTATATATGGGATGTTTCTACCTCCAACACGGTATTACAGTGAAAAATTTAAAGTTCAAACCGGAAATAGGAAACAGACTGAGTAACCAGAGTAAGTGTTTCTCAATCAAACCGTTCCCTCTGTGCTAGATGAACGAACGTTTCTACACATGCTCACTTGTAAGAGTTAAGTGTGTGTGAAAGCCGAACTTCACCTATCTTGGTGGGAACACACAGATTCTTTTCAGTTGCAAATTCCAATCCATACATATATATGGGGAGGTACTAGCTAGATCTCTGTTTTACAGTGAAAACTGCAGGAAATTCAAACCGGCACTAGGAAACAGCCTGAGAAACCAGAGTATTTCCTTCTCCTGCAAACCGTTCGCATTGTGCTACATGAAAGAAAGTCTCTCAACATACTCAGTTCTGAGAGATAATTGTGGGTGAAAGCCGTCCTTCAACTATCTTGTTGGGAACATAAAGTTTATTTCAGTAAGAAACTACATTATATACATAAATATGTTGTATTAGCTCCAACACGGGTTTACAGTGAAAACTGCAGGAACATCAAACCGGCAGTAGGAAACAGACTGAGAAAACAGAGTAAGTGTTTATCCTGAAAACAGTTCCATTTCTACTACATGAGCAAACGTCTCTCCACATGCTCAGTTCTGAAAGATAACTGTGTGTGAAAGCCGTCCTTCATCTATCTTGTTGGGAACACAAAGTTTCTTTTCAGTTGCTAAATACACTATACACATATATATGAGGAAGTACTACCCCCAACTCAGTTTTAAAGTGAAAACTGCAGGGATTTTAAACCGGCAATATGAAACAGACTGAGATACCAGAGTAATTATTTCTTCTGTAAATGGTTCCCTTTGTGCTAGATGAACGAACGTCTCTCCACATGGTCTTTTCGTAGAGATAAGTGCATGTGAAAGCCGCCCTTCACATAACTCGTTGGCAACACAATGTTTCTTTTCATTTGAAAACTACACTACTTACACATATATGGGGAGGTAGTAGTTCCAACTCGGTTTTACAGTGAAAACTGCAGGAATTTCAAACTGACAGAATGAAAAAACTTAGAAAGCAAAGTGTTTCTCCTATAACACGTTCCCTTCGTGCTAGATGAACGAAAGTATCTCAAAATGCTCAGTTCTGTGAGATAAGTATGTGTGAAATGCGCACTTTACCTAAGTTGTTGGGAAGACAAAGGTTCTTTACAGTTAGAAATTACACTACATATATTTATATTTGTGGAGGTAATAGCTTCAACTCTGTTTTCAGTGAAAACTGCAGGAACTTGAAACAGGCACTAGGAAACTGAGAAACCAGAGAAAGTGTTTCACCTGCAAACCTTTCCCTTTGTTCTTGGTGAAAGAACATCTCTCCACATGCTCAGTTGTGAGAGATAATTGTGTGTGGAAGCCTTCCTTCACATAACTTGTTGGGAACTTAAAGTTTCCTTTCATTCGGAAACTACACTATATACATATATATGTTGAGGCACTAGCTCCAACTCGGTTTTACAGTGAATACTGCAGGAACCTCAAACCGGCACTAGGAAACTGACTGACAGTCCACAGTGGGTGTTTCTTGTGCACCTGTCCTGTTTGTACTATATGAAATAAGGTCTCTCGACATGCTCATTTCTGAGAGATATTTGTGTGTGTAATCCATCCTTCACCTAGCTTGTTGGGAAGACAAATATTCTTTTCAGTTGGAGAATACACTACATAAATATATATGGGAATGTAATAGCTCAAACTCGGATTTACAGTGAAAACTGCAGGAACATCAAACCGGAACTAGGAAACAGACTGAGAAAGCAGAGTAAGTGTTCCTCCTGCATCCACTTCCCTTTGTGCTAGATGAACGAACGTCTCTCCAAATGCTCATTTCTGAGAGATAAGTGTATGGGAAAGCCGTCCTTCACCTAGCTTGTCGGTAACACAAAGATTCTTTTTAGTTGGAAACTACACTACATACATATATATGGGGAGTTAATAGCTCAAACTCAGATTTACAGTGAAATCTGCAGGAATTTCATTCCGGCACTACAAAACAGTCTGAGAAACCAGAGTAGTTGTTTGTCCTGCAATCCGTCCCCTTTGTTCTAGATGAAAGAACTTCTCTCCACATGCTCATTTCTCAGATAATGGTGTGTGAAAGCCGTCCTTCCCATAGCTTGTTGGAAACACAAAGATTCTTTACAGTTGCAATCTATTCTCCATACATATATATGGGGAGGTACTAGCTCCAACTCGGTTTTACATTTAAAATCGCATGAACTTCAAACAGGCACTAGGAGACAGACTGAGAAACCAGAATATTTCTTTCTTCTAGAAACCACTCCCTTTAAGCTAAATGAACGAACGTCTGTCTATATGTTTAATACTGAGTGTTAAGTGTGTGGGAAGTCTTGTATCTTCTAGCTCTTTTGGAACACATTTTCTTTTCAGTGGGTAAATGCACTGCATAAATTCATATGTGGAATTACTATCTCCAACTCGGCTTTACAGAGTAAACTTCATGAATTTCTAAAGGGCATTAGGGAAAGATTCTGAGAAACCAGTGTAATTTTTTCTGCTACAATCCATTCAATTATTGCTAGATGAAACATCGTCTCACCACATGCTCTATTCTGAGACATAAATGATTTTGCAAGCCATCAAAAACCTTAGTTGTTTGGAACACATTTTGATTTCATTGGGTATCTACACTACATGCATACATGTGGGGAGGTATAGCTCCAACTCGGTTTTACTGGGAAACTGCATTATTTTCCAAGCGGCACTAGGAAACATAATGTGAGTCCAGGGTAAGTGTTTCTATTTCAACCCTTTACCTTTGTGTAGATGAACGAATGTCTCTCCACTTGCTCAATTCTGAGAGTTAAGTGTGTGGGAAACCTTCAATCACCTAGCTTGTTGAAATCACACAGTTTCGTTAGAGCCGGGAAATTCACTGCTTACATATATAATGGGAGGTACTATCTCCAATTCGGTGTTACAGTGAAAACTTCATGAACTTCAATCTGGCACGAGGAAAACATACTGAAAACCCAGTAGAAATCTTTCTAGTAGAAACCATTCCATTTAAGCTAGATGAACGAACGTCTCTCCACATTCTCATTTATGAGATTTAATTGTGAAGTCATCAATCTCCTTGCTTGTTGGAAACACACAGTTTCTTTTATTTTGGGACTACACTACTTATATATGTATATGGATGTAGTAGCTCAAACTCGGTTTTACCGTGAAAACTGCATGAACTTCAAACTGGCAGTAGAAAACATACTGAGAAACCTGAGTACGTGTTTCTACACACCCATTCCCTTTATGCTAGATTATCGAACGTCTCTTCACATTTTCAATTCTGACACTTAAATGAGTATGAATGCCGTCAATCACGTAGCTTGTTGGGAAAACACAGTTTCTTTTGTGTGGAAAACTAAGCTAAATAAATATATTTTGGGAGGTACAAGCTCCAACTCGGTTTTTCAGTGAGAACTGCATGAATCTCCAACCGGCACTAGGAAAACATACTGAGAAACCAGAGCAAGTGTTTCTACTGCAACCCATTCCCTTCATGCTAGATGAATGAACGTCTCTCCACTTGCACAATTCTGAGAGTTAATTTGTGTGAAAGTCTTCAATCAGCTAGCTTGTTGGGAACACACAGTTCCTTATGAGTGGGTAAATTCACTACATTTGTGTAAATGCGAAGGTACTAGTTTCAAATGGGATTTACAATGAAAACTGCATGAAATTCAAACCAGCACTAGGAAGCTTACTGAGAATCCAGTGTAGGTGTTTCTACTGCAAACCATTCCCTTTATTATAGACAAACGAATGTCTCTCCACATTCTCAATATTCAGAACTGAATGAGTGTTGAAGCCATACTTCACCTACCTTGTGGGAAACCCAGAGTTTCAGTCCAGTGGAAACTACGCTTCTTTCATATATATGGGGACATTCTAGCACGGACTCGGTTTTACACTGCAAACAGCTTTTATTTGAAACCGGCTTTGAGAAACATGCTGACAAGTCAGAAAATATGTTTCTGTATACCATTTAACCTTCAATGCTGGATGAAAAAATGCCTCTCCACAGGCTTACTTCTGACATCTGAATTTGTTTTGGAGACGTCCTTCAACTATCTTGTTGGAAAACCAGAGTTTCTGGTATAGGGGAACTACACTACTTACATATCTAAGGGGAGGCACTCGCTCCATCGTGGTTTTCCACACTAAATCGCTTTTACATTGAAAACGGCATTAGGAAACTTGCTGAAATTTTAGAGAATGTGTGTCTATAATACCTCTGCATTTTATGCTACATGAAGGAACTCCTCTCAACATGCTCAATTTTCATAACTGTATGAGTGTGGAAGCCGTATTTCACCCAGCTTGTTGGAAACCCAGAGTTCCAGTCCAAGGTAAACTACGCTCCTTCCATATATATCGGGACGTACTAGTACGAACTCGATTTTACAGTGCAAACCGCCTTTACTTGAAACCGGCTATGAGAAACATGCATAGAAATCAGAGTATTTCTTTCTGTATGTCCCTTAACCTTCAATGCTGGATGAAGGAACGCCACTCCACAAGCTCACTTCGGATATCTGAATGTGTCTTGGAGCCATTCTTCAACTAACTTGTTGGAAACGCAGAGTTTGTGGTATAGAGGAATTAAGCTGCTTACATATCTAAGGGGAGGCACTTGCTCCAACTTGGTTTTCCACAGCAAACCCGTTTTACATTGAAAACGGCGGTAGGAAACCTGCTGAGATATCAGAGAGTGTGTGTGAAAAATACCTCTGCATTTTATGCTGCATGAAAGAACGTCTCTCCACATGCTCAATTTTCAGAGCTGTATGATTTTGGAAGCCGTACTTCACCTAGGTTGTTGGAAATCCTGAGTTACAGTTAAGGTAAACTAAGCTGCTTTCATATATATAGGGACGAACAAGCACGAACTCGGTTTTACACAGCAAACGGCTTTTAGTTGAAACCGGCCTTGCGAAGCTTGCTGAGAAATCAGAGTAAATGTTTATGTATGTCACGTAACCTTTAATGCTGGATAAAAGAACGCCTCTTCACAAGATCACTTCTGACATCTGTATTTGTGTTGTAGCCGTCCTTCACCTAACTAGTTGGAAACCAAAAGTTTCTTGTATAGGGGAACTACGCTTCTTACATATGGAAGGGGATGCACTCGCTCTAAAGCGGTTTTCTACAGCAAACCGCTTTTACATTGAAAACGGTGTTAGGAAACATGGTGAGATATCACAGATTGTGTGTGTAGACTATCTCTGCCTTTTATGCTGCATGAAGGAACGCCTCTCAACATGCTCAATTTTGAGAAATGTATGAGTATGGAAGCCGTACTTCAACTAGCTTGTTGGAAACCCAGAGTTTCAGTCCAAGGTAAACTACGCTGCTTTCATATATATGGGGACGTACTGGCACCAACAAGGTTTTTCACTGTAAACCACTTTTATTTCAAACCGACTTTGAGAAATATGCTGAGAAATCAGAGTAATTATTTCTGTCACTTAACCTTCAATGCTGGATGAAAGAACGCCTCCCCACAAGCTCACTTCTGACATCTGAGTTTGTGTTGGAGCCGTCCTTCAGCTAACTTGTTGGAAACCCAGAGTTTCTGTTATAGGGGAACTACGCCACTTACATAACTAAGGGGAGGCACTCGCTCCAACGCGGTTTTCCACAGCAAACTGGATTTACATTGAAAAAGGCGTTAGGAAAAATGTTTAGAAATACAGAGAATTTGTGTCTAGAATACCTCTGCCTTTAATGCTGCATGAAGGAACGCCTCTCAACATAAACAATTATCAGATCTGTATGAGTGTGAAAGCCGTTCTTCACCTAGCTTTTTGGAAACTCAGTGTTTCAGTCCAAGGTAAACTACGCTGCTTTCCAATATATGGGGATGTACTAGCACGAACTAGATTTTTTCACTGCAAACGGCTTTTACTTGAAAACGGCTTTGAGAAACATGCTGAGAAATCAGAGTACTTGTTTCTGTATGTAACTTAACCTTCAAGGCTTGATGAAAGAAGCCTCTCCACAAGCTCACTTTTGACATCTGAATTTCTAGTGGAGCATCCTTCACCTAACTTGTTGGAACCCCTGAGTTTCTTGTATAGAGGAACTATGCTACTTACATATGTAAGGGGGGGCTCTCGCTCCAACTTCGTTTTCCAGATCAAACCACTTTTACATTGAAACCGGCGTAAAAACACGGTCAGAAATCAGAGAATGTGTGTCTAGAAGTCCCTCTGCCTTTTATACTGAAGGAACGCCTCTCCACATGCTCAATTTTCAGGAATGTAGGAGTGTGGAAGCCGCATTTCACCTAGCTTGTTGGAAACCCAGATTTTCAGTCCAATGTAAACTTCGCTGCTTTCATATATATGGGGATGTACTAGCACGAACTCAGTTTTTCACTGCAAACCGCTTTTACTTGAAACCGGGTTTAAGAAACATACTGAGAAATCAGAGAACGTGTTTGTACATCTCACTCTGCCTTTTATGTTTACTGTGAAATGATGGTTTCAAAAAAATTACTTTGCTTTGGTAAACTGTTTTGAATCGTGTTCCTCTGCTTTGATATGTAAATTGGGTAGTTCCCGTATTCCAGAAACTCTGGTTTTCCAACATGTTAGGAGAAGGACGTCTCCAACACAAATTCAAATGTCAGAAGTGATCTTGTGGAGAGGCGTTCTTTCATCCAGCATTGAAGGTTAAGTGACATACAGAAATACTTATTCTGAATTCTCAGCATGTTTCCTAATGCCAGTTTCTAAGGAAGAGTGGTTTGCTGTGGAAAACCGCTTTGGAGCGAGAGCCTCTGCTTAGATATGTAAGCAGCGTAGTTCCCCTAGACCAGAAACCCTTGTTCTCGAAGAAGTAATGTGAAGAATGGCTCCAACTCACATTTAGATGTCAGAAGTGAGCATGTTGGGAGGCGTTCCTTCTTCCACCATTGAGGGTTAAGTGACATACTGAAACACTCACTCTGATTTCTTAGCATGTTTCTGAAATCCGTTTCAAGTAAAAACGTTTTGCAGTGGAAATGTGAGTTGGTGCTAGGACGTCCCCAAATATAAGAAAGCAGCATAGTTCCCCTAGTCCTGAAACTATGGTTCCCAACAAGTTAGGTGAAAGACGGCTTCCATACATGTACAGATTTGAAAATAGAGCATGTGGGGTGGCGTTCTTTCATCCATCATAAAAGGCAGAGTGACATGTAGAAACACATTCTCTGATTTCTCAGCTTGTTTACTAACGCTGGTTTCAAAGTAAAAGTGGTTTGCTTAGGAAAACCACGTTGGAGCGAGTGCCTCCGGTTAGATATGTAAGTAGCGTAGTTCCCCTAGACCAGAAACTCTGGGTTTCCAACATGTTAGGAGAAGGACGTCTCCAACACAAATTCAAATGTCAGAAGTGATCTTGTGGAGAGGCGTTCTTTCATCCAGCATTGAAGGTTAAGTGACATACAGAAACACTTACTCTGATTTCTCAGTATGTTTTTCAGAGCCCGTTGCAAGTAATCGCGGTTTGCGGTGTAAAACCGTTTTGGTACTATAGATATGTATGTAGCGTAGTTTCCCTATCCCAGAAACTGTGGGGTCCCAATTAGCTAGTTGAATGATGGCTTCGAAACTCATACATATCTAAAAATAGATCATGTGTTGTGGAGTTCTTTCATACAGCATAAAATGTGGAGTGACATATAGAAACACTAACTCTGATTTCTCAGCATGATTCTGAAAGCCGGTTTCAAGTGAAAGCTCTTTGGAATGGAAAAGCCTCCTGTAGATTGTGCCTCCCCTTATATATGTAAGTACCATAATCCCCCGAGGCCAGAAACTCTGGGTTCTCAAAAACCTAGGTGAAGGTAGGCTTCCACTCACATATGTTTCAAAAATGGAACAAGTGTAGAAGAATACCTTTATCTCACCTAAACAGCAAGGCTTCATCTCAAGGACTTACCATGATTTCTCTGCATGTTTACTTGAGTAGATTTAAAGCTAAAAGCATTTTTCGCTCAGAAACCTAGTTAGAGCTTATTCCTGCTGTTATATATATCGGTCGGGCAGTGCCCCAACACCACAATTCTGTGTTTCCAGTAGTGTTGGTGAAGGATGGCTTCCACACACTTTCGGTTTTCTCTCCTCCTCACTCTTCTGCTTAGACATCAATGCAGGTTGTGTATTGTGGAAGCCAAGGATTTTTTTTCATTTAGGATCATCCTCTGAGAAAACTGAGACCTGCTTCTGCTTCTTTTCCCTGCTAGATTTCCCCATGGTGCATTTCAAATTCTCAAGATTGAGTTCCTTTAACCAAGTAATTATTTCAAAAAAAATGAGCAGGTTTCCATAGGGCCATTACTTCTTTTATATTCTTGCTTTTTAATACCTCTCTTCCATCTCTTTATCTCTAGGTGTCTTATTTCTATGTCCTTTGGTTTGGGCTGATGGCTAATCAGCATTAGTGTAGAAATTGTTGCTTGATATTACTGATCTATATTCTTTCCATGGATATTTGATTTATCATTGGAATTTAGGGAAGATAGTTTCTTTAAAAAAATTCTGGTAAGTAACTTGTGGGGGATTCTGATTCTCTTGGCCTAGAATTATAATGCTTAATTTCTGAATAAGTGATACTTTCATAGAGCTCAAAATTCCAAAGGTTTGAGTGCCACCACAGTCCCGAAGCCTTTTATAATTTTCTTTGGGGGCACCCAGAACTGAGTGTGTGTGTGTGTGTGTCCTTCTGGACTTAGTTTAGCCTGAAATGAGCAAAGGCAAGTACCCCCCATTTTACACAGACGACTTTCACAAATTGATACCTTTTAAAAATTTATGAACTGTAATGTTGTAGAATTTTACAAGAGGCAGTGACCTTCAGGGCTGTCAGCAATGGAGGCAGAACAGTTGGAGGGACAGCAGGTGCTCGTGCTCAGTGGCTGAAGTCACACAACATCCACGGCCACCTCTGGTTAATCTTATAGAGTTGGTGCTGTCTGCAGGCATTCAGGGATGTGCCCCCCTCCCCACCATACATATATATTAGGAAAAGTGGTGAGACTCAGTATAAGAAACAATAAAGAATGAGTAAGGGAAATTGAGTTTATTGTTTTTAAAAAGAAAAATTAGCATCCATGTAGTTTAATTTCAGCTCCTAATAGACTGATGTGTTGACATTCACAAGGATGCGTAAACACCTGCAAGATCTTGTGGCGGCACCGGAGACTCTGAAGCAGCAATCACCACACACAAAGTTCACTGCTGCCCTTGACAGCCTTATAGATTTACTTGATTAAGAAAAGGCCATAGATGTTAAATATCATCATTTTGAGAAACGAGTTCTTTTGAAATCTTATATACTAATGTAACTGAATTGGATAAAGAAATGCTAAATTTGTAATAAAGTATCCAAAGAGGAAATGATTACTGAAAACACCACAAATTGAAGAGGACCACAGCATAATGTGCATATATATTTTAATGATCTGGAAGATTCAGCTCAGCAGTGTATTCAAGACTTCTAGATATGATGTCAAAAGGGGGTGTCTTTGGATAGCTTTTTGTGAATGTTAGAGTGAAGTCAGGGTCAGGTACACAAATTAGGTTTAAAAGCAAAAGGTGAACCAGATTTCTTTTCAAAAATCTATTGTGTCTGTTTAGAAATCATCAAATCCATGGGTCAAGGTAAGAAAAGAAAAAAAAAAATCTAGTGACCACGTGACTGTTTCAGGAGCTGGTTGTAAAATGACAGTTGACAATTGTGTAAATTAGATATGATCTTTATGTCCAACTGACCCAAAGAATTTTAGTCCATGTGCCAAAAATATATCAAGGAATAAATAGTGATCTATGTTTTGTCAGATCTTTTATCCCCCCTTCAATCCTGCATTGTGATTGGGAAACTAAGAACTTCTACTGCAGGGAGGGGGATTTTCAGAAATGGAATGTCCCCCAACCGAGAAAATAAAGAAAATGTAGCCATACACTGTAGAGACACAGGGAGATCTGTTGAGCCAGATGACACTTGCTTTACTGTCAACTAGTAGGAGGTGCAGTTTTTGATGAATTGGGTACAATGTTGCTGCCTTTCTCAAGGTATTGCCCAAGGCTCTTGAGAAGCGATGAATTGGGGCCAAGGAATTAGCCTCCGATTGCCCTTTGCCATGGATGTTGTCTGTATTCTCCAATTTTAAGCTTTAGCTTAGACAAGTTGTAGCGTTTTGCCAAGTGGGCTACAGACAGGAAGTGAGTCTTGAAGCATACGGCTCTTTCCTCCTCACTGCAGCAGAGAACCTCTACATTGGAGCTTCCTGAGATGTCATCGATGGTCATTTTTCATGTTAGGAATCAGTAAGAATGCTATGTCCATATGGATGAGGAGGGTAAGATTTCAGTCTCTAAAGTGGTAATGATGGGTTGACATTTTCACTTAAAGAGACTCACATCAACAAATGCGTGTCTGTTCTGGACCAAGAAGAAGCAAGTGTTTGAAAAAGAATAGCTTGAAAGGTCAGTGGGACATGTCAGGCATCTTCTTCATGTCTTCAAGTTCGGGTATCAAAAATGCTTTTCCTATCCTGAGTGATACTGACAATTTGCCGTGCTCTGTGCCTCATGAATACCAAAGGCTTTCCTAAATAAAAATCTAGAAATGGTAACATTCTTGATATGTGTTAAACCAGGGGAGATGAAGGAATTAAAATTAGTCCCAAATTCTGATTTTTTTAAGGACATCAATTTTATAGAAACTTTTGAAGAATTAAAGTGACAGAAAATTACAAAGCACTTTTCCTTCAGGTAAGAAAGGGTTCTGTGTTCCTTTATTGATGAGTGTAACATAGAATCAGTACTAATATTGTTTGTATTGTACTTAGTGTTTACAGAGTGATTCACAGATATTCTCCTATTTCATCTGTGCAATGACCTCTGGAAGGTAAGATTTCCTAGTTATGCTTTTTAATGTCTATTTTTAGCTCTGTCTAAAAGCAGATTGATTGAGCTCCATTTGCTCAATTTAGAAGGCTGGACTGATTAATTGTGTCAGAAAATTCCAGGAGGCAGAGGAAAGGAAGAGACATGGGTTCTACACGATGGAAGCTGCTCCTGAAATGATTTGACCAGCAGTCTTATCCATTTTTCCCAAGGCTGGAAACAGAACACAACCCAAGACTTGGATAACAGGGAGCCCATGTGACTCCAGCCTTGGCATGTATAGTCACGGCTGTACTCCTGTGCCTTGGAGAGGAAGATGCTTTGGGTCTCTGTTCTACAAAATCTGTTTTGCTTCATCTCCGCAGTGTCTTGTTTTATTGGCATATGCTGAAACTTGATTTACATTTCATAGCATTAAAACAAAAATCAAGATCTCTTTATCATTTATTAACTATTTGGTAAAGAGTTTTTGGTGAATATTGAACTTTATTATTAGGCCTTACCATGGCAATGTACAACACCTAGTTCCCCAGATAACAGCAGTGGCTTAAACATGCTAAAATTGTATTTCCCTCTTACATAAAGAAGTCAAGCAATCGGTAGCCCAGGGCTGGTTTGCATGATGGCCCCTGGGTCAGAGAACAAGATGCCTGTTATCTTCAGCCCATCAACCTGATGGCTCAAAGTGGCTGCCTGAGGGTCAACGATCAGGTCCACATTCCAGGAGCAGAAAGGAGGGAAGAAATGTGCTTCAGTTCCCTTTTGGGATGGTTCTGTAAAGTCCCTTGTAGCTTTCCTGCTTTTATTTTGCTTTAGACAGAGGGCTGAGAGACAGCTTTCTATGAGGTAAGATCAACTCAGGACCAGCCATCTCCCTTGAGAGGAGTGGAGGGAGTGGGCGGGAAGGAACCGATCATCCTGCACATGGTGTAAGACACCACGATGAGCCGCCGGGGGCCTCTGCAGTCCGTCCATTGCTTCGGGCTGCACTGAGCAGTTGGTAACGGTTGAGATTTTCACGTAGAGGTGCGTGTATGCTGGAAAAATTGCTCGGTTCATTTAAACTAGTGGCGACCAGATCACGTTGGAGAACACATTTGTTCTCACCTTCTAGCCAGTGACCCTCCCGCCAGGTTTCTGTCCTGCTGTTCATTTCCAGGTTATTTTCCAAGACTTCCGGAGGAAATGTAAGCAGCCTGATGCTCAAATGCTTTTCTGTGTGATTACCCCCTTGTTCTTTGCAGGAACAATAATTTGCCTAGAAAAGAGTGGACGAAATTCCAACCCTCCATTTCTTTAAAGCTCTGAGATTTGGTGTTAGGAAATAGAAGAAAATTCCAGAAACACCCTTAAGAAACATTATTCTTTCAAATGTGATATGGAACAGCAAAAGACAATATATTTTATAGAACAATTTTTAAGACAACTGAATTGGCAGTAAGTTCACATAATGAAACTTCCAACAATTCTTTATATTTCTCCAGGAAATTCCTTAGTACTTGGTGTAAATTATTAGTAATTAATATCAGCTTTCTATTCTTTCTCTTCCTGTAGTTGTAGAGTTAACATGAAAATAGCTTCTTGTGTAACTGAGAAAGCCTCCTGGTCAGCCTTCTAGTTAAACAGCATGTGTGCATTTCGGTGGCAGGTGTGCTAAATAGTAGTTTTCAGGCCCTTGAGGGATGCCCATCACACCAGCACTGCGGGAGCCTATTTCTCACCCACGACCAGGTGAGACCCTCCTTCCTTCCGCTGCCTCGCCCAGGCCCCAGCATTCTGGTTCTTTCTCATGACCCATTTTCATAAAGTTCAGCCCTGCACCAGCCGAGCAAGCCTTGGTTTCTCAAAGACCAGGGTCTTAGTTCTAGGCTTTCTGTTAAAGGACAGTGTATAAAATCAGGAAACTTTATATGCCTTTTGAGGCCTCAGGATCTCTGCAATTAAAACAAGAACTTGAGTTACAATACTATTCTTTTCTACTTCTGAATTTCTAAAACTCCACACAATAGCTTTTTTATTAATTAGCTAAAAATTTTTCCAGAATATATTTTTCGAAGGTTCACAAATATCTGTTAATTTATATTTAAAGATGCTATATTTAAGAAATGGAATAATTATTTACTTTTAAAAAGTAATTTAAGTCAAGAAATGTTTGATACTGAATGTTTACTATGAGTTCAAGTATGTAAGCTTAATTTTTGTGGTACTGTCAATAAAGCACACAATGTGAGAGTTCTGGGTTAAGTTTTATCTGGGGCAAAATGAGGACCAGAACACAGGTGACAGCATCTCAGAGAGCTCGGAGGAACTGCTCTGAAGATGAGGGGGATCTCAGAATAATATGAGATTTCATTGAAGTGGGACGTGCCGTCAACTATACATTAAGTCAGAGGCTGCTGCTAGTCGAGGAACAGGTGTCTCTGTTAATGATTTTAGTGCTTTTCTAGATAGGAGGAAATGCAAGAACTTGGGCTCTTAAAGTTTCCTGAAAATGTCTATCTGAAAGTTTTCTGCCCATTTTCCCAGAGCACAGAGCGCCCCATTCCTGATCTCCACACAGATCTACTTTCAGAGGGTGTTGAAGGTCAGCAGCTGCAGTGGCTCATGACTTAATCAAATCAGAGGCAGATGGCAAGTGCCAATTTTTAGTTGACAATATGTATATATTGTAGGAAAAAATTTACTTTTCAACCCTACCCCTGTTTTACTTTTAGTTAGAGATCACCTGATAACTGTTAGATGACTTAAGTCAGACGAGGGGTTGAAGGAGTCGTCTCTTGAGCCAGCCAGTGCTCTATGTCAGCCTCCTTGATCACATTCAATTTTCTTTCTCTTCAAACAGCATGCATCTGATTTTATGAAGTTTGGAGCCTGTCCTGAGCACATGGGGTCTGGAAGTGGCCCTGTTCCTGTGGTCTTTGTTTATTCTGTGAATTATGGTGTGAATCTTTATGTGCCCAAGCTTCATCATAATTTCAAACTTAAAGGATTTAAATATGGGAGATGGATGCCAAGTTCTGGGAATAGATTTTCAGGATAACAGCCAGGATTGGTAAAAAGTAGGGAGAATGGATACAGCCTTTAAAAAGAAATGTTATTTTACAATTTCTGGGAGATAAATTAAAGTGTTTGTTGGGATTCTGTCAGGAATGTTTAATTGGGAGACCTACCTCCCATTTTCATGAAATAAAATAATTTTATTATTTGTTTAGTGCCTACTGCCTAACAAATAAGTATCCCCTATGCATATAGTTTTATCGTTTAATCTCTACAAAGATTCCCTGGAGAACACAAGTGTCACAGGTGAGGGAACCAAGATGGTCCAGGGTATGTGGCTGAAAGGCAGATGGGCTGGATGGCTTACCCTCCAGGCTGAGACAGAGACACCAATGTTTATTGACAAGCGTGTTGTTGAAGTGGTTTATTTAATACTTTGCTTCCTTGATGAAGTGGATCTCTTGAAATTGTTTATGTCTGGATTATCTTCCCCTCTCTCCTCTGCCTCAGGACTTCTCCTCATAAGTAGTATGAATTCAGCCTGAACTGATTCAGGAAAATCAGAAAATAAAAAATTAGCCCACACAAATGCCTGATAAGTCTTTGTATTTCAGTACTTCTTAAAACTCTTAGAAACGCAAGGAAGGTGTGTTACCTCGGGGACTGAGTGCATTTGAAGTGTGAGAAATGTAAGTGTGATCTGGTAAAGGCACAGGCTCTATAGACAGTGATCCGGGTTTGGATACTGGCTCCCCTAAGTACTGGAAACATGACCACCCAGAGCCTCAGTTTCTTCATGTGTTAAATGGGCTGATGGAGCTCACTTCCAAGTGGCTAGGTCAAAATGAGATGGTACGAGTGACTCTCAGGCAGAATGCTTGTAACAGTGCTAGTTGCTCTTGCTGCTTTATACTGTCTTCTTAGGTAATTCCGTTGTCCATTGGCTTGCAAATACCTCCTCATTTGATTTAAAAAAATAGCATGCCCTAAAAATTTTAAAAATAAGGAATGAAGATTTACTGATTAATGCTGGTTGTATTTTTATAGGTCATTTATTAAAAAAAAATTAGGAGTTCTCTAAAGAGAATTTATTCTGTGTGCCTAGAATATGATTCAGTTAAAAATGATTTTCCTTTAAATACTTTTCAGAAATTATCTGTGATATTTTTCTTGAATAGTAGTTTAAGCTTTCTGAGGAGGTTTTACATTTAGAAAAGTTTATTCTTGTAACAATTGACACGTTAAATAAATGTATCAAACCCTGGACAGCATAAAGCCCTGGCTTTTTTTTTAAATATATATAATTTTGGTGGTTAGTGCTAGGACATATTATTATTTATTAACGGTTTTGATTTTGCTTCTGGGTTGTCCTAGATTTCGGCGCATGTGCCTGGGAAGGCCTCTCGGGCAAAGATGGTTATTTAAGAAGGTTGTCATTGTAAATGCTCTCAAGAGGATTAAACAAATTCCACAGCAAATAAATGAACATGTTTGGAAGGTTTTCCACCCTCATGTAATTTCCAGGAAACAGACATGATTCACTTGCTAAACCAAACACACAGGTACAGTAATGAGCCTGGCTCACATGACTGGACAGCACGGAGGGATCCTCATTTATTGGCGTGGGTTACGCTGCAGGAAGCGCAACTGAAATTTTAATTAGAATTTATTTCCAGCGAGTGCTGCTTCCGTGTTTTTCTCCCCAATATAAGGAAGTGCCCTCTTTGCCTGGCCATCAGTCTGCAGAGCCCCTCGTCTCACACACTCCCCTGTTCATCAGAAGGCTGATGGAGCCAGTTTGCTTAGACACACTTAGCTACACTCGCAGCGGGGATCATCAGTCTCTTCTGTGTGTTCACCTCCACGTGCAGGGGAGAAAATCAACTTTTGCTGCCGACAAACGCTAATTGACTACCAGTTGTTTCAGAGGGACTGTGATGTTGAAAACTGGTGTCCCTTTCATTTTTATATGTTGGATGCTGACAAATTGCACGGCCACACCCCCACTGTAAGTACACCCACCAGGGAGGGTGTCGGAGCTTGAATCTGTGTGTTTTAGTATTCTGATTCTGGCACTTGTCAGCTTTCAGTGTTCTCGCTGGGTTTGGGAGACTATTTCTCAAGCGATTTCTTTGGCTACCAATAAATTTGCAAAGCCGTCTCCTTCAGTGGAGTTCCGATGAGCTGAGTTGGGAGGGGCATGTGAAATTGAGGCTGGCAGAGAGGTGCAATGAAAACTAGCCACCATCTGGTTACCTCTCATTTTTTATGGGCCAAAGATGCTTGTCTTCTTTTCTTTCCTCCTCCATCCATCCCTTCAGGTCAGGGAGTCGTCTTCAAGAATTTCATCCTAAAATGTAAAGTAATGATGAAGGCATTGTGTTTCTGTTGTTGATTTCATTTGATTTGCATTCATTGTTAAAGATTTTCTGGTGAGGTTCTTATGAGCTCTTAAAAGCTGGAAGAGCAGCACAACCAAGGAGAGAAAGTCAGAGAAACGTGTCAGCGGCCCCTGTGAGGTCTGCGAGACGAAGGCAGGAGGTGGGGCAGAGGCAGCACCGTGGCCTCCACTGCAGCCCTGAGGGCAACGTGTGCATGTAAAGC
Organism: Camelus dromedarius; assembly: GCF_036321535.1. NCBI lineage: Eukaryota > Metazoa > Chordata > Mammalia > Artiodactyla > Camelidae > Camelus > Camelus dromedarius. The sequence goes on along the minus strand of NC_087458.1, from coordinate 32,186,188 downwards.
CAGCGTCTCTTGTCACCATGTGTTCTAACAGAACTCCCACTAAAGGAATGCGAGGAGATTTGGGGAGGCCTTACCTTTTACCGTCTGGTCAAACATCTTTAATGCTGACTTTATTTATTCAAGATGACACAGAGATCACCTGCAGAGCGTGAGGGAGTGGTGCTTGCTTCCTGTCTTGCCCGCCCCAGGCTCACTCATCAGACACCTGATCCTCGCAGGCACTGCAGTGCCCGTGGGGGGCGCTCTGCTCCTCGGGGAGCTGGGCACGGGAGTGCGCACATTGGAGCCCGCTGCACCAGCGCTGATAAATCTCTATATGTTGAGCCCTTTGTTTAAGTAGTAGAGGTGGGATCCAGAGTCTTCCTGTGTCTACGGAGTTCTCCAGCAAAGCCAACTTGGAGGAAAGAAAGAAAATGCCTACTGTTCCATGACTGTGTCCTAAGGGTTTAAAGCTCATGCGGAGCACACGTGAGATCTCATTCAGTAAATACTCTGGGGTCTTTACTCTGACTTGTCATGAATTTGGCATTCTCATAATGTTATTTCTCTTAAAACATGTCTAAGCAACCATTTTTGTGTGATGGTTATTGTGCGTAAGTGTCCTGAAGAAACTGTTGTGGATGGAAGTGTGGGCATCAGTGGTACAAGAATGTTTGGTGGTCCTGGGGGCTGCCCGAGCTCCACACCATTTGTTACCAGCAGTCTTTCAGATTGCATCTTATTCCAGAGATCACCGGGGCTCCCATCTCTCACTACGTGTCTTGAGAGAATATTTGTTCAGAGGGGAGGGGACAGGATGCTTCCAAGTCTGGGTTCTGGGGTTCCCTGTCTAAAGGTGGCACTGGCACAAATCCTTTATTCATGGAGTAATGAAGCCCCCCAGTCTCGTGGCTAATTGGGACTCCCTGTCCTTCTTCATGTTAGGAGCCTGAGGGCTTGGGTTAGGCCCCCAAACCTGTTTTTGGTGAGCTTTCAGCCCTATCACACCACCTGTGTTTTCCCGTTTCAGTCACATGACTTTGATTTTTGCAGGTAGGTGTGAATCCTGGACATTACCTGGGACATCAAGGTTTCCCCTACAGTAGGGACAGTGAAGAAAGTTCACCCCGTATGGTGTGTTCGGTGTCCTCGAGGACAAGTAGGGACCCACAGATAGATGTCTGGATGGGTGGTGATCAGGCCCGAGTCTTGAAAGAACCGAGATTCCATTACTGTTTTAAAAGTGAAATTGAGGGATTAATTCTGGAAGGTCTGATGCAACTGAGATTAAAATTATTATATGGTTTTTATTGTTAGCAGAAGTGGTTTTTAACCCTTAGACCCAGTCCCCCCTATTTATAATAAATATTTTGTAACCTTTCTTTTCTGGTGCCCGGAAGTGAACGTCATAGAAAATGTAACCTAACTATAAGTATGATAAACAAATAGACAGGTAGATGGAAAGATGGGATACCCAAATTCTTATATTATGGGGTATTTTATATTCTATGCTAATTATTGACCTCTCAGGACAAAAGGCACATACAAAGGGAGTCACTTCTAATAAACTATTTTTCCAACCCTTACCTAACTGGGAAACAAGTGGCTTCACAATGAGCACCTCCCAGGTCCCCGGGGAAATCTTCTTGTCAGAGTTACACTTGCTTATGGTGTCCTGTGCCAAGTGCAAGCAGATGCGGTTTGGAAGCTGCCCGGAGGCTGACTCTGGGGATTCCTTCTCCGTCGCAGCTGTGAGGGAGCCTTGCCTTTCCTGACCACAACAACAGAGGCGATTTTGAATCACTTAAAATTGCCATACCAGTGTATATCACAACCCTCACAAGATAAGTTGAATAAAGTAGAAAACTTTAAGTGTCTCCTTTAGGATAGAAATAGGGTATAAAAGAAATCATGAATTAAAAAATTCTAGTGCCCGAATAAGTGCTACATTACACTGGCTGCATCATAAGTTTAGAAAACTTCATTACCACTTTACATACCACATCTTATAGTTAGATTTTATTAATGTTTTTTTCCTAAAGAAAAAAAAATCATTTCATGAGTTCTTGCGTCATAGATGACGAGCAGAGTGCAAGTGTAAAACCAGGAATCTAGATGCTGGTTAGTCTAGACCATCTCCGTCACTGCGCAGATCATCTTTACTCATTTTACTGCACTTTTTAGAATCACCTTCTCACTTGGAAAAACCCCTGTGTCAGTTGGATTTTTTAGTAAAACAATTCTTTTTCTTACCTAGAACATCAGTGATGTTTTCAAGATGATAAAAAAAATTTGCCCATTGCATTTAAACAGTTGCTAGTTCTCGTAATTTATGGCTCACTGTCTCGTATTTATCACAATTGGAGAATTGTGTTTACTTTCTGCAAATTCTCATTGCTTTGGTGACGCAGGGACACGTGTCCTTACTGGATGGATTATGAAAGTAGTTGTTTGCATTCTCTCCCTAAATCTGGAGTACTGTGTTATGTTTCCTGTTAACTTAAAAAATAGGAATATTGTTAATTACCTAAATATCTAACCTCACACCAGTGATGCATATCAAATTGGTCCAAATGGGAATTCCAACATTAAATGAGACAGTAATTTCACAACCCACTTTTCCAAAAATTTGGATTGATGGTTCAATTATACCAGGGACATTAGCTGTTTTAATTGAATCAATCATTGCTTTCTTCAATAAAATTTTCCATTCCATCTGCTCTTTTGGTTAATTGTTCTTCAGTGTTTCATTTGCTTTCTTTCCCAAAAATATATGATTTTGGCTTTTGTCATTGAAAATCCTTGCTGGTTTTGCTACCTCATGCTGGAGAGGAAGGCTTGTGACTGTTTTATAGTCACTGGTTTCATGTTTGTATGAGTGCTTAATGCCACGTTGCAGGGGTGTGGAGACCTAATGAAGTCTGTACATAAAAGGCTTATTCTACACTGAGTGCAGGGTTAGTGTTCACAGCCCATGTCATCAGTATCATAATTAATCCATTACAATCATCCTCTATTAATCAGTGTTTTCCTTCTAACGTCTCCAGGAGAGGAAATGTAGTAGTCTAAATGCAAATCTTTGCCAAACTTTCAGTCAATTCAATACCTTTAAAGCTTTGCTTTCAATAGGAATGTGTGCCTGCTATCCCTACTTCTGCTCCTCCTGACCCAGGACGCGGTCTCCACAGCTGATGATCCATGAGGTACTGGATTCTTGATCTCATGGCTCTGTGTGTTCTGAGATATCTGGGGACTTCAGCACTGTTTTAGGGGCTTTGGGTCCCACCTCTTCATAGCATTGCTGAGATGAGATCTGTGGGTTCACCCTCATTCTTGAGTGTATTGTGCATTTTTCCTAGAACCAACACACTCCACCGTGGCAGCACTGCTTTGACCACGTGCTGGGACAGCGTGTGCTTGTCAGTTCTTGGGTTTAAATTTTCTGTTCTAATTTCTATAATGGGGTATATTGACAGATAAACTCCATGTAAACAGAAGCTCTGTGGGGTTTTCAGCAACTTCTAAGAACATAAATATTCCTGAAGCAGCTAATCTTCCTCCCAACAAGTGAGGAGCAAGCCGGCAAGTCCTGGGTGCCTGTGGCGGCCAAGCTGTGCAGCCCAGGCTGCTCACCGAGGAACAAGGAGAAAATCTTAAAAACCTACTTCAATGCTGTCTTTCACAGAATCCCAGAAATGAACGTTTTAATATCTAAAGAGGGGTGATTTTTTAAAATAAATTTTTTATTTTTTTCCTTTTTCAGTTTTATCAGGTAGAATTTTTACAGTTCAACTTCACATACACATATTGCATGCAAATATATGTATAGAGCATACTGCATTTTTTAGTTTACATATATGTACTAATTATTGTTTCTAAGAACAGATTAGAGCTTTAGATTTTTAAAATTAGTTACCAGAGGATTAAGGACATCTACAAAAGAATAAACAGAATATGGTAATCCAATCACAAAGGACAGTCAGATGTGCTTGCATATATTCAAAAAATCAAAACAATATTTAGTTCATTTGTGGTCTTATTATTATTGCTATTAATTTTAGATTCCTCATAAATGAAATCATATGGAATTTTTCTTTCTCTTTCCACCCCACTTCACTTAGAATGACAGTCTTCAGGTCCATCCATATTGCTGCAAATGGTATCTTTTATGGCTGAGTAGTATTCCATTGTATATATGTATCACCTCGTCTTTATCCAGTCATGTGCTGATGGACATTTGTGTTGTTTACATGTTCCTTGTTCTATGTCCCTTCTGGCAACAATTACGGATTTTAAATAATTTCCACCTTAAAATCCTTCCTGAAGGAGATGTGGTAACTGGAATCAAAAACAGTTACAGCACAGGGTTGTGTGTGATGGGCCCTGGGGGCTTGGTAGAAAGGTTGGCAGAAAGGATTTCAGATTCTGATCAAATGAGTTCTCCTCTTGTAGCCCTGCTGACCGCCTCTCTCACGGCCTGCCCTACAAGTCTGACCAGTCCCTTCTGTGAATCCTACTGTATTGTGCACAAATTTTGTCCAATTGGTGTCATCCAGAAGGGACCTTAAGTGAGGCACCCAAGCTCCTGTGTTGGTTTCTTCCATCAGCCCTTAACTTCCTTGGGAGCCAGGACTGTCTCATTGCCCCAAGGATCCCTAATGCCTAGTGAGATGCCTGATAAAGCTGATACTTAACGAGCACATTGGTCAAATGGAAAAACCTGATCAAAAAAAGGCCCTCATTTTTCAGACATGCCTACTTGAGCACATAGGGTAAAATGACATGTCTTCTTGGATTTGCTGTCAAGTACTTCAACAAAGGACAAATAAAAGAACAAAGGTCTGAATAAAGGAAATATGGAAAAGTTTGTGAATACCTTAATCTGGGTGATGGGCTGATTGTACTATACTTACTGATGTACACTTAATTTAGTTTATAATTTTACTGTCATTAGCTGAATAGCAAGTATTAATACGTATTAATTGAAATCCTTAGAACTGAATAAACTTACCCCACACAAAATCCTTAATATCCTAGTAGTTTGTCTTTCAGAAATCTTTTCCCACAAAGACAGGAAAAAAGGGAAATGCAGATCCGTGGAGTATTTCCACGTTGTCAAAAAACCAAAGGCCGATACAAAAGAAGAGATTGTAAAAAAGATAAAGAGGCTGAAATCAATGTCCGGAAAACCTAGCTAACAATCCTAAATGGCCCAACTTAACTAACCTCAGCACTGCTGCATCAAGAATGGGGCAAATAGCACCTAGTGGATTTTTTTTTTTTAATAAATAAATAATGATCCAGTTCCTACCACAGGCAATTATGATAAGACTGAGTATAAGTTTTAACACCAACTAGTGTACAAATCATAATTTCTACTTGATTCAAACTGCTTCTTCTATAAAATTTGAATCTTTTTATTCTTAAGACAGATTTGTGGCCTATGACCTAGTGATAGAATTTTCAACTGGCTTGTATTAAAAAAGTTCACCATAGTGAGAATTTATTACATCAAGTATTCCTTTTTGGGAAACCCATGTGCCTTGTCACTCTCTTTCATAAGATTTCCTGTGGAAAATTCAATCCTTCATTCAGGAAATGGCTGAGCAATATATCTCATGGAAAACCTTCATAAACTGCAACACAAGAAAATGAAAATGAAAGTGAGCAGCCCGTGAAGCCAGCAGACACACAGCTCACGGCTGTGTTCTCGCCTCGAATTTCTGTAACCAGCAGGGAAAATGTGCATTTCAAGAAATAGACATAAACACTTTTCAGGACCTGAGCACACAATTTCCCTTTCAGGGTTTAGTGGGCTTCCATTTAATTCTATGAGAAATGTTTAAAACAACAGAACAACACCTGAGATAGGGTTTAAAGTAACGTTTATGTCTTAGTGAAAATAAAGCCAACTGATAGTTATCATTTTTACTTTATTTGATCTCACTCTCTTACTTTACCTCCCCAACCTCCTCCACAAAATGATGGTGAACATCCCCTCCTGGGTCAGAAGGCTAAGTGGAAAGTACCAATCAAATGGAGGTGTGCTTTGTTGTTTATTTTTCAAAACAAACAAGTTTCATTCATGTGATTTAATAATTAAGATCAGAAACAAAGTCTACTCAATAAATGGTAGCCAACACATGTCATCATAGCTGCTCATCAGGTTTGGCCCCACGTTACACACTTTTACATGGACATGTGCCATGTGCTGTCATGGGAAACGGTGAGTGGGGACAGGGCCTCTGCTCTCACAGCGCACAAAGCCTGGTGGGGGAGGTGGTGTTCAATCATTGCCCTTTTTTTTAATGTACTTACAAATTATGGGAAATGCTATTTAAAAACAACAAAATGAGTCAATGAAAGTGAAAAATACAAGGACAGTATTTAGGCTGAGGGAAGACAGGGAACCTCTTTGAAGAGCTGACACTCCACTGAGACCCAAAGGACAACTCCGGTGCTGCAGGTGAAGGGCAGGGACACATTGATAAAGGGCTGATATCCAGAATATACCAAAATCTCTTTAAACTCAACAAGAAGGATGAACAACCTGATTAAAAAATGAGCAAAATGCCTGAACACACACCTCATCAAAGAAGAAATCTAGATGCCAAAGAAGTCTATGGAAAGATGCTCCACAGCATCTGTCATCAAGGGGATGCAGACTGAAACAGCGAGGTATCACTGCACACCTGTCAGAACTGCCAAAACGCAGAACACTGACAGCACCGAATGCTGGTGAGGATGTGGAGCATAAGGAATTCTCATGCATTGCTGGTGGGAATGTAAAATGGCCCAGATATTTTGGAAGACGGTCTGGCAATTTTTTACAAAACTAAACGTACTCCTAACATATGATCCGGCAACTGTGCTCCTTGGTGTTTACTCGACGAAATGGAAACTTATGTCCACAAAGAAATCTGCATACAGATGTTAATATCAGCTTTATTCATAATCACCAGAACTCAGAAACAAATAAGCTGTTCTTCAGTAGGTGAATGGATAAACTGTGGTCCAGCCAGAAAATGGACTATTATTTGGTGCTAAAATGAAATGAGTTATCAAGGCATGGAAAAGACATGGAGGAACCTTAAATGCATACTACTAAGTGAAAGAAGCCAATCTGGGAAGGTTCCGCAACTGTCTGATTCCAACTGTATGGTGTTCTGGGAAAGGGAACACCAAAGAGACTAAAAGATCAGTGGCTGTCAGAGGCTAGAGGGGAAGGAGCAATGAATGAGGTGCAGCACGGAGCATTTTAAGGTCACTAAGACAGACTACTCTGTATGATGCTGTGACGGCGGATACATGTCATTGCACATCTGTCCAAACCCACAGAGTGCACACCACCAAGTGTAAATCCTAGTGTCAAGTCTGGGCTCTGGGTGATGATGACGTGTCAGTGCAGGTTCACCCATTGTCGCAAATGCACGCTCTGGTGCAGGCGTCAATAGTGAGGAGCTGTGGAGACAAACTGCAGTTCATACACCGAATCCAGCCCCAGCCAACGCTGTTAATAAAACTCTGTGTGTGTGTGGAATGTCCGGCTGCTCTGGCGTCTGAACAGCAGAGCTGAGCAGCTGCACCAGAGATCAGGAGGTTTGCAGACACTGAAATACTTACTCCCAAGCCCTTGACAGAAAAAGTCTGCTGAGCCCTGTTCTAAACGAATCAGGATTCACCCTGATGAGACAGGACAGCAGGGCCCAAACCAGGCATGGTTAATGGGACTGAAGCAATGTTTTAGTTCCAACACCTTTGCTGAAGTCCTGCAGATCCAGCGACAGACTGTAGCCAGGGAGCGTCTGCAGAAGGAGTCGGTAGCAGGCCTTCCCGCCAGGCTCCGTGATGCCGGGGGCCGCGCGCTGCACGGGGGCCACCCGCTTGCAGAAGGCAGACTTGCGGTGGAAGCCGATCAACTCATAGAGCTCGGAGAGGATGCTGCACTGCTGAATTCTCTCCTAGGAATGCTGAAGCACAGGGAGAAAAGCAACAAGCATCTGAACGAAACATGTAAGTGAAAAAAACCCGTAAAAAATTTTCCCTTAAATCAGAGACCCAATGACACAGGAAGGAAGAGGAAGGCTGACTTCGTGCACTGATGGGACCGGATGCAGAAATGCAGGGAAGCAGCGCTGTGCAGACGCTCCAGACCCCCTCTGGTCCCCACCTTTCCGCGTTCCTCCTCTCCTTTTACTAGAAAGGCCCGTATTACCTGAAACAGAGGAATCTGCTACCTAAACATGGGACACAGAGAAGGGAAAGAGGAAAAGGACGGGAAAGTAAAGGAACAACAGTTCATCTACACCCTAGGGTTTGGGCGGGACTTTCACCAAACACACAACCTCTCAAAGCACAGAGCACACAGTGAGAGGCTGACAGAGTGACTGCGACTTCTGCTCCTTAAACATCAGCTACCTGCCAGCACACGCTGTGCCCGTTACTGAATCATTACAATCATTTCAGAAACTATTACTACCCCGGCTCACAGGCAAGGAAATCTGAATCTCGGGGAGGATTTATTATCATCCTGGACAAATTCCCACTGCCCAGAAGTGTCAGAGCCTCCGGCAGACCCTGGACTAAAATGCTCCTCATCACCACGGGCACTGAGTCTCAGGCTGAGGCCACGTTAGTTCTGCACGGGCCCAGAGCATGAGTCTGTGGGACAGGGAGTGGTCCCACTCGAAGTGCCAGGCCAAGGCCCTCAGGAACCTATGTAATGAAACCAAATACCCAAACTCATTTCCAACACGCTGCCCTGTCCGGGAGGACTGCTCGGCACATCTGTGCTGTCACCTGTGCACAGGCTGTGCAAGGGGCCCAGACAGTGACGTGACGTCCCAATGGAAGTGGCTCGGAGACCGCTTCATCACAGGACAGACTCTCCCGGCTTCCAACGTTAACTCTCCATTCCATTTCCAACTGGAAAGTAAGTTTAGACTTGTTTTCCTCTCCAGAAACAAAGAGAGTGGTAACATCAGAGGGAAACTCAAGACTGAGGAAGAGTCTCCTGGCCATTTGGAAGGATAGGCTGGGGAGGGAACAGAGACAGGGATCAGAAAGACCCGTGTTCCAGTCCAAAGTCTGCACGTCACTCGCTTTCACAGTTTCCTTATTAATACAGGTGATAAAATCTAATTATGATTGTTGGGAAAACTAAATGAAATAACGTATGCCCCTAGCATAGGTGTAAAATCCTAAATGAGTGTTCCAGAAATGGACGTGACCATGGTAAGATACTGTCTGCCAAGTCTTGTGTGCTAAGCTCACATCAGCCAGCCAGAGATGTTCCAGAGAATGCCTCAACAGCCAGCAGCCTTCTCCAACTTGGAAACTCACAGTGTCCGAAGAACAGGCAGTGGTGGATGCTTTGGGACATTCTGGAGGTAGCACTCCAGTGATGACTTTAAAAAGCTGGGGAGAATTTAGGGGACCATACAGTTCAAATACAGTAAACTCATTCCATGTCTACAAATATTCATCTCTAGCCATGATGATTCAGAGAGGAAATACATATTCAAACGTACATCATTTTCCCACATAAGTGCATCAAAACAATTTGGAAAGAATGTCACTTTCTTCTCTAGATCACACAGTGGGGATTACGAGGTTTGTACTGAAAGCCCTATGTGTAAATCATCTGCAAAAGTAACTGGGTCCATTATCAATCATCATCATTCGAAGGGAAGGATGGAAAAAAACAAAGCCAAGCTAATACGCTCCGGTATTTTGTTGGGTTACGTTGTCACAGAGGAGACGGACAGGTCATCAAGGAACCACTCAGCCGTGATCACGGAACCAGGGAGCGGGATGGGCGGCAAGATGTAAGGCGCAGCCGTAGCTGTGCCCGCGCTTCTAGGCAGGTACCCAGTCACTTCGACAAGGTGTCAAAAGTGTATGCCAACGTCCTCATCACCTGTCATGCATTAAAGAGAAATGGAAACCTATAAACGGCCAATAACCTCGGTGGGTACACCGTCCAAAGAGCAACGTCACAGTTTGACAACTGGCCATCCCGTTTCCCTGGGCTTCATTCTTGGAGAACCTTAAAAACCACTCCTCTGTCCTCAAGAAGTGCTGCCTACTTGTCCTATCTTTGGCTCAGGGATACAGCACGTTCACGTGGACTTTAATGTCTGCACAGATTTGACTGTCTTTCTCCAGGTTCACTTGTCCATTCTGAAGAGGCCTGAGTTAAGTCCAAACTCCATAAGATCAATTCCCTCCAGTGACAACTCAACGAGCCTGCAATTACAAACCAACTGAACAGGACTGTCCTCAGCTAAAAATGTCACCCGCCCTTCACTGCTTTCTTAATCTCCTGTCCTGGCTAAATGCAACAGACTAACACCACCCTCCACCAAGTTCCCCAACTATGTCAAATAGAAAGTAAGGTCCATAAAAGAGGAGACAACTCCATAGTCACCTCTGAATTCCTAGCATATATTAATGTCAATAAATAGAACTATGATTATGGCTTCTTTCCTTTAAAACCTTTCTGGTTATTTAAATGAGACCATGGAAGGGAGGTGTTTGGGTCCAGTGTCTTGATCCAGAAGACTCTGGAGACCTTTTTCGGAATGGCTGTCCACTGATTCATTCAAAACACAACTTCTCTTTCCGGGAGGAGCTGTGATTTTCTGCCAGGAGTTTGTTGTCACTCTCATGCCAGAACAGATTTAAACTAAATACTTACATTGGATATGTTATTTTTCCCCGCTTCCAAAAAAATTGACTTTCCTTACTTCCTTGCCTTGAGGAATGCTTTTTTAATTTTCTTTCTAATTCACCCTTTTATAAAGCAGAATTCTCAGGATGTGCTTGGCCTTACATAAGAACAGCCATCCAACTCCCAGTGTGAGAGGCCTGGGGCTAACCTCCTGCACTCCTGTCAAGGCAACTGAAACTCAGTTCAGGAGCCAACTGTTCCCCAGGGCTTCTAAGGCTCGCATATCTCCCAGAATCCCTGCTTTCTGGTTTGACTTGGCTTCTGAGGATTTCCCCTCACTTTCTTGACAATTAGCTGTGCAGCTTGAAAGATGAGGAAGGAAGGTATAATTTCTTAATCAGCATTTTAAGGAACTTATGTAATGATGGTTTTCAAGAGTTTCTAGAACCCTCAAATGCCGAGACAGAAAACACACTAGATATATTCTAAATCTAGCTATCATGTGCATTTTTTATTTGCTTTTGTTTTCTAAACTGCTAACAGACATTTTTTAATTAAAAAATAAAATAAGGCCCCAAATAGGATAGAACATTGAAGAGGAAACAAAATTAAAGGACAAAGACACAAAAATGATAAGTACTCTACAAAGTTAATAGAAAAAATACACTATAGATCAGATCAGCAGTTCTCAGTAACAGCTAATTGAAACCTGACCATGAGGTAAAATGTCTCTCCTGTCAGGAGACGGCCAACAGAAAACAGAATTAAATCAACAAAATAAAATTCTAAGTCTGGCGAAGTAGAGAAGTCTTCCAGCTAAATGTGTTTTCTTCTGGAAAAGAGGGAGACTCACAAGATCTTTTCTGTGGAGCCTGAGCCCAGGTGAGGATGGTGAAGTGAGCTCTGTAAGTACCCAATTAGCAAAGTGAGTGATGAATAAAGAGACATGAGCTTTGATGACAGAGATGATACTTACTATTCACTTGTCCTGTAAGTATGTCTTCACGTTCAATGATCAATAACTTGGCGTCCTCAGGGATTGAGATTATAGAAAAATGCACAGCCCGGGCCTAGACCTCCTCTGTGATTGTGGAACTGCACTTAGATGTTTCAAGGGAACCTCCAACTCCACCTGCAAATAGCTGACTTCACGGTGCTCCTCCCATAGCGGTCCTGCCCAGGGCCTCTTGTCGGGGGGCAAGGTCTCTCTGCCTCTCCCAGCTCAGTCCCATCACTCACAGATGTGACTGGACCCCTCCTTCAGGGCCCAATTTCCTCAGTCAACGAGTCACACCACCCAAACCTCAACTACCAGGTTCTCACTGGCACTCCCTCAGCACTGACTCGGTGCTGGGGACCACGCTGCACATTGTGCACACGTTACCTCACTGGATCTCCACAGAAGTCCTGGGAAGTCGGTATATCACTGCTTCAATTAATAAGATAAATTGTTTCACTTCCTTGAGTGCGTCATCCAAAGTGACACGGCTACTGAGCCACAAACCTGGGACTGAAAACCACTTGAAAATTGAACACTGCTACACCTAAGAGCCACCCTACTCTGACTTATCACATCACCTCCTGCCGAGCCTTCTAAATGTTTCTAAGCATTCTACAAGACAAAAGTGATCTACGAGAGCACGTCTCTCCCCTACTTAAAATCTGACAATGACATTCCACTTCCCTTAGGAGAAAGCCCCACTGATACTGAGCACAGACCAACGGCCCGGCATCCGCGTTCCCTGCGCGGCCACGCTGCCTCACCCACCACGCAGCACTACACGTGCCGTGACCAGGACAGGGATGCTGACTCCGTACAACCCTTGGCTCGTCTTACTCAAACAATGATCACTCTCTTCAGTGCTGACTCTCAGAAAAATGTTTTCTCTGGATGAATCAGTATCTTTTTCCTTACAACTTCCCATCATTGATAATGAGCTCCCCCCAAAAGAGAGAAAACCTAATCCTCAGACTCCTTATCTGTAAAGTGTGAATAACAAGGAAATATGAGAGGTTTTTAGCGAAATAATATTCATGTGAAGCTAAGGGACAATTCCCAACATACAGTAAGCACTCAATATGTGCTTACTTAATATTAATAAAATAGATTCCATTCCAGCAACCTTAAATCAATGCTTTATGGCTTTGTCCAAAAGACTACCGACAAACTATTGGACGAACCCCTTTGAGCAGATCCGCCCAAGCGTACTGGGATAGGTAAGACTTGAATCCAGTTACAGCTGCAGCCAACCAGCAGTATGGGGCGGGGGCAGTTTGCTCAAACTCTTACATGTTGTTTGTGCATTTAGTTGTAGTTATTGAATAAAGACAGGTATTATATAGTCAAAGCTCCTGAAACATAAATCTTCAAAGATTGATGCAAATTAGTTTCAAGTACAACACTCTCACTAGAAATTATTTGAAAATTATAGTCTTAGCTCCTCCACACATCGAAAGGGCATTTTCTTAATGTATCTGACTATATACACTGAAAGGATTGTTTAAAAGAAATTAAGATGAAGCCATAATGAATAAGCTTTCAGTATAATCTGCACAAAGCCCCAAACAAGGGTCTCACTTCTCACTTCCACATAGGTGTTCAGGTAGCTTAACCTGGGTCTTGGTTTCTTATGACACGGGGGTGGGAAGAATTGTGGATAGATTTATGTAGCAAATATAAATCTACGGTATTTGCTGTGTGGGAATCCTAGAAATAAATAAATTGATATATAGTCCCATCCTTAGGAAGCTCAGCCTTTCCAATTACAACAGCATTAAAAGTAAAATGAGAGATATATTTAACAAAATTTTACAAGATTTGCACATTGAACATTTTGAAGTATCACCAAAAAAAAATTAAAAGATCTACATATATGGAAGGCATCCCATGTTCATGGAATGGTAGACAATATTGTTAAAAATGTTAAGACTCCCGAAAGTGATCTACAAATTTAATGGAATCCCTATCAAAATTCCAGCTGACTTCTTTGCAAAAATTGAAGAACTGATGCCAAAATTCATATGGAAGTGCAAGGGACCCAGGTCAGCCAAAACAATCTTGAAAAAGAAGAGCAAAGTTGGAGGACTCACTCAAAGGTTACTACAAATCTATAGTACTCAAGTCATTATGGTACTGGCATAAGTTTGGATGCATAAATCTATGAGACACAATAAAAAATCTAGGGGGGAAACTTACATTTACAGTCATTTTTCCAGAAATGTGCCAACAAAACTCCATTGAAAGAATAGTCTATTCAACAAATGGTGCAGAGACACCTGGGTATCTGAAGGCAAAAGAATGAATCTGGAATCTGGACCCCCGTATTTTATATAACAAATAAAATATTAATTCAAAATGGATCACTGACGGAAACGTAAAAACTAAATATATAAACTTTCTAATAAAGACATAGTTTAAATCCTTGTGGTTCAAGGATATGCTATGGCTTCCTAGATACAATACCAAGAGCACAAGTGAAAAACAAGAAAGATAAAATGGACTTCATCACAATTAAAACCATTTGTTACAAAGGACATCATCAAGAAAGTGAAATGAAGGGGAAGGGGGTAGCTCAAGTGATAGAGTGCGTGCTTAGCAAGAAAAATAAAATGAATAAATCTAATTACCTCCCCTAGAAAGAAATTGTTTTAATGTTTAAAAAAACTAAAGTGAAACGACAATCTGCAGAATAGGAGAAAAATTTTGCAAAGCCTATATCTAATAAGAGACTAGTATCCACGATATAAAACAAATGCTTACAACTGACCAATACAAAGAAAATCGACCCAATTTTTAAATATGCCAAGTATTTAAATAGATACACAATTGGCCAATAAGCATATGAAAAGATGCTCAGCATCACTAGCGAAATCAACATCAAAATGATATCTGATTTTACACTCACTAGGATGGTTATAATCAAAACATGGACAATAACAAGTGTCGGTCAGGAGGCAGAGAAATGGGAACCCTCAATACGCAGCCATTGGAAAGGGGCAATGGTGCAGCTTTTTTGGAAAAGCCTGGTGTTTCCTCAAAAGGTTAGAATTATATGGCACAGCAATTCCACTCCTACATATAGAGTCATTCCTCAGTATCCTCGGGGGGTTCGTTTCAGGAAAACCCCACCCTGGATACCATAATCCAAGGATGTTCGAGTCCCTTTACAATCAGCCATCTGGATCCATAAAGTGGAAACTACAGATATGGCGGGCCAACTGTACAGCCAACAGAATGAAAACATATTCTCACAAAAAGTTGCACCTCAATATTCATGGCAGTATCATTCAGAGTAACCAAAGGTTACAAACAATATCCATCCATCAATGAACGGATAAACAAAATTACCAAGAATAGTCCCACAAACTTTTGGTCATTGAATCTTTGACAAAGGAGGTGAGAACATACAATGGAGTAAAGACAGCCTCTTCAGAAAATGGTGTAGGGAAAAGTGGACAGCTGCATGTAAATCAATGAAGTTAGTCTACTCCCTCACAGCATACACAAAAATAAATTTAAAATGGCTTAAAGACTTAAACATGTAGACAAGACACTATAAACCTCTTAGAAGAAAACATAGGCAAAACATCTGACATACATCTCAACAATGTTTTCCTGGAGCAGTCTACTCAAGCAATAGAAATACAAGCAAAATAATACAAGTAGGATCTAATTAAACTTACAAGCTTTTGCACAGAAAAGGAAACAAAAACAAAACAAAAAGACAATCTATGGAATGAGAGAAAATAGTTGCAATAAATGAAATTGACAAGGGCTTAATTCCCAGAATATGTAAACAGCTTTTACACTTAATAAGAAAGAAAAACAAACAATTCAATTCAAAAATGGGCAGAAGTCCTAAAGAAACTTTTCTCCAATGAAGACATACAAATGGCCAATAGGCACATGAAAAAAATGCTCAATATCATTATCAGAGAAATGCAAATCAAAACTGCAATCAAGACTCACCTCTCACCAATCCGAATAGCCATCATTCAGAAGTTCACAGACAGTAAATGCTGGAGAGGCTACGGAGAATTGGGAACCCTCCTGCACTGTGGTGGGAATGCAGTTTGGTGGAGCCATTGTGGAAAATTGTACATAGGTTCCTCAAAAGACAAAAAATTGACCTCCCATATGACCCAGCAATCACACTCCTGGACATATATCCAGAAGGAACCCTAACTCAAAAAGACACTTTCACCCCAATGTTCACAGCAGCACTATTTACAATAGCAAGACATGGAAACAACCTAAATATCCACTGAAAGATGACTGGATAAAGAGACTGTAGTATATTTCTCCAATAAACTACTATTCAGCCATAAAATAATAATAAAGTAATGCCATTTGCAGCAACATGAATGGACCTGGAGAATGTCATTCAAAGAAAAGTAAGCCCGAAAGACAAAGAAAAATACCATATGAGATCGCTCACATGTGGAATCTTAAAAAAAAAAAAAATCAAAAAACAAAGACACAAAAAGATAAACTTATCTACAGAACAGAAACAGACACAGAGACATAGAAAACAAACTATGGTTACCAGAGGGGAGAGGGTGTGGGAAGGAATATATTGGGAGTTCAAGATTTGCAGATACTGAGTATGTATAGAATAAACCGTAAGTTTATACTGTATAGCACAGGAGAATATATTTAATATCTTATAGTAACTTATGTTTAAAAGAATATGAAAATGAATACAGGTATGTTCCTATTTAACTGAATTGTTGTGCTGTACACAAGAAACTGACACAACATTATAAACTGACTAGACTTCAATGAAAATATTTTTAAATAGACCAAAAACGAAAAAAAAGAAAAAGGATATTATGAAACCAAAAGAATAAAGTACTGACTCAGGCTACAATATGGATGAACCTTGAAACTTTATGTTAAAATAAGCCAGACACAAAAGGACAAATAGTGCCCTTTAAGGTGAACTGTATCTAAGCGTTTACTGTACTACTCCTGTAAATTTTCCGGAGGTTTGAAGTCTATCAATATCAAAATAAAATGTATTATTCATTAAAATCATAAAACGCTTCCTCACAGGAGGGCTTTAATTATTAAATGCAGAAATGCATGTAAAGCTCCTGGAAAAACACTTTGCACGTCCACACACAGACACTGCTGTCACTGCCGCTCAGAGGGTGGTGCCAGCGCTGATGAGGGCTGCCTCCACTCGCTGCCCTGCAGACAGGAGTGAGGGCCTGGGCTCTGACAGGCAGGGTGAGCGTGACCCTGGGTCAGACACAGCCATGCCCCAGACTCTGCGTTACCCAACTTTCTTATACAAACTGCAACAAGTTATGTAAACACGCTACAGGGATGTATCTTACAACACAGGGAATACAGCCAATGTTTACAGTAACTATAAATGGAGCATCTATTGTACACCTGAAACATATCATACTTTAAATCAGCTATATCTTTGTAAAAAATTAAAAAATAACTTAAAAATGTTATCAATTTAATATTCAATTCGGTTTTTAAGTAACTACTAAACAGCTTAGAATGTATAAAAGCATTTAAGTGTGCTGTTTGTTTACATATTTATTTACTTTCAGCCTCCTGCTAAAAGAGAAATTAAACAATTTTTTTAAACACACCTTAACAACCATAACAACAAAAAGGCAAAACTGAAAGTGAAGAGAAATTGGAGATTCAATACTTAAATGAAACCTGGGGGAGGTAAAGTCATAAAAATGGATTCCCTGGAGTCAGGGCAAGTGTTAAAGGCCGACTAGAAATTCAGCTGTAAGATTCTTGGCAGCTAAAGCAAAAAGAAAAGATCATGGGGGGGTGGTAGAGGGTGTGCTTAGCGTGCACGGGGTCCCGGGTTCAAGCCCCAGGGCTTCCACTAACAGATAAATACACCTAATTACCTACCCCCCCAAAAGAGTCCCAAAGAAAAGAAAAAGAGAAATTTCTTTCCAAAAAAACCTGATATTAAATTTGAATTAAATACTTAAAAAAAAAAAAAAAGAAATATAGAAAAGATGAATGACACTGTGAAGGAAAAGCCCAGCTGGGCTAACGAGCTAAGTCACAAATCTAAGTGTGATAAATGTCGGTTTACTGATCTAAGTATTGCTGGGCTAACTCGTAAATCTGAAGTTTAGTGTCAGTTGACTGGGCTAATAAGCTAACTCGTAAATCCAAGGTCAACAATTGTCAGTAAAGTGATCTGTTCCAAATTCATAAGATTCAGTGTACTGATTCCTTGCTTTTTGTTGTTTGAGCCTTATTGGCTAATAGCCCCTTACTTGTAACTAACCCTATAGAACCTCATGTGCAGGTCTTGGAGGTGCTCAGAGCTTCGGAACAGAAGCCCCTCTGAGCCCGCCGGCGTAATAAATCTCAGTGCATGTTTCTTGGCTGGCCTGTTGTTTCCGTAACAACACAAGCGATAATGCCCTTGAGATAAATCTGTGATGGCTGCTGGCAGGTCCCCATGTCTCACGTGGCAAAATCTGAAACATCCTTCTCACCACTCAGAGTCATCATAAGCCCACTCCACACATCCTGCTGTTAAATGCAGGAGCACAGGCAGGGCCCTGCCTTTGCTCTCTCTGTGTCATCATAGTGAGACAGGATGGAAGAGGCAGAGCACAGCCATTCAAGGAAGGCCACAGCAATTAACATCAAAATGGTGAAGGATTCAAACCCCAGTAGGCCTTGAGGCTCAGGATGAAGAGATTTAACTTCTAGCAGAGCTTGAGCATCATTATACACCCATTGTAATAGTAACATGGTGAATAACATGCCCCAAGGCACCATGGCAGTCCCAAGGCCAGCCACAAAAGGTCAAAGGGTGGGAAATGGCCAACTCCCTGGGAATCCCAGCCCCTTGCCCTTAGGCTGCTTCTTCTATATATTAGCAAATGAAACCACCAAGCCCAAGAAAACGAGCAGCACAGCGCCACCTCGCGGTCACCCCTCTCTCTCCCTCTTCGGAGAAAGCCCACACTCTGTGGAGTGTGTACCTACTTTTAATCTGAGCACCCAAACCCCACACCTCGTGGCCTTTCTCTTGCCTTTCAATGTGTCTCTGTGAATAAATCTACCTTTCCTCAACACTGGCTTGCTCTTGAATACTTTACTGCACAAAGCTAAGGAACAAAATCTGGTGGGACACATCCCAGGGGCTCAACCAAAGACTGGGACACAGCCCTTCTCATGCCTAACGTTTTTTTCCTTGTATCAACAGGACTGGGTTGTGAAGGGAGCTCTGAGACCCCAGCTAAGGGACAGAAGCCACCCCCAGGTCTCGAATTGGCGGGCAAACTCTTCCCCAGCAGGGGCCTTGGGGTCTGCCCGGTTCTCTGTGTTTCTCTGTTGTGCTGACTCCCCAGCCACAGAGCGTTCTCCCTAGGCCTGTCCCCACAAAACCCTTCTCTCCAAAATACAAGCACATCATGTCACAGTCCTCTTGTTCAACCAGGAAATGCTTAACCCACTTTTTCCCTCCACAGTAAAGTACCTAACTGTCCTCCCTCCCATCACAACTCTTCTTTCTTTGTGAGAACTCTGCACTCCCCACACACCATCATGAACGCAGGTGCCTTGCTGGCTGGGAAAGAGATGTTTCAGTCTCACACAGCCTGCATCCTTTCACTTTCCCCTTGTTACCATAAAAAAGCCTTTCCTGAGTCACCCACAAATCTGATTCTGAACTTCATAAAGTGCTGAAGTTGCAGTCACTGTGTGCATACCTCCCAGGTTTTGACTAAGTTTCCTTCACGAGATCTTCATTAAGGAGCTGCATCAAGAAGTCGAAAGAGGATATTCTTACATCTGAGCGGAGGAGCCTGCAAGAAATTTAAATGGCTTTCAAGAGAGAGTTAACCAGGGACAGAGAGGTCGCAGGTCCTAGTCAACAATGTCATGAGGCAAAATGTTCTTCAAAGACTCAGAGTGGCTTCTGAACGTAGAGTCGGCAGGGAGGAGGTGACACGCAGTGAGTGGGGTGAGTGACACAGGGTACGCTCCCCCAGCTGGGGAAGAATTGGATTTTGTTCTAGTTTTCCAAACAATTTCTTAATACCTTTTTCTCCTATTGTCACATACCATTTCCTATGAATTAAGAATATCAATGTCAGTCATTTGGGCCGCTTGGGAGAGGCAACATGATGCCATTCACAGGGCTGGGATATGACAGCCACACCAGTCTAGGTTGAAAGACCAGTGGGGGTATTTCCATGGTGATCACGGGCATGCAGCAAACTCCCCAGCTTCAATGACCTCATCTCAAAGGTGGGGCAATAAAACTACCAAGAAAAGTGCGTGATGATTATGGAAGACATCTGTTTACTAGGTAAGTGCCCGTGACAGCTGCAGCTTAATGGGGAATGTGTATGATTAACAAGGCCCTGTCTACCTGGCCACACGCTCCCTGCCTTCCTGCCTTGGTGGAGCAGCAGAGTTTGTTTAGCTGAGATGAAAGCCCCCAGAGCAGCCCCGAAGGGAAAGCTCGCAGCTGTGCATTGTGAGGCGTGTTCCTTTCCTTCTCAGTGCTGATCACAGTTTGCTGTCATCTGTTTTTATGTTAATCCCTTTTGTAATTTCCTCTCCTCCGGAGTTTTTGCTCAAGCAGAGCAGGGCCAGGTGTGTCTTGCGGCCTGCCCGATATTCTGGGCTGGGAAAGAGCCGATCACACATCTGGCTCTGGTGCTGAACGGAGAGGGCAGAAGGCCCTGGGGCCCATGCTGAACCGAGGCCCATGCACCCAAAATTATGGTCTGACTTTGGGCAAATTACAGTCTTCTTTACCCTGAGATTCCTCATCTGTCCATGAAAATAACTGCCCATGGCACACAGAGTTACCAAGATTAAAGGAAATCACCAAATTCACAACATATTCAAGGGGCTACCAGTGCATCCTCAACAGACAAATGCTACCTTTACGGCTCTGACACACGCCAAGCGGGGCGGCCACACACAGTGAACACTGCTAAGTGCTTCATGTGTGCTACAATACACTTTAGAACTTACAACAATCCCAGGAAGAAACGAATATTATCATGCCCATTTCACAGATTCACCAACAGGTTAAGAGAGGTTGCATTCTAGTCCAAGGCCGTATGGTGAGGAAATGGCGATTTAAACCGGAATCTGGGCCCAGGCCTAGGCTCCATCTCTCTCCCATCCACCTGACCATTTGCCTATGAATTCCACCTGTCCAATACACAAGTTTGCAGCCGGCCAGCTCTTAAATGCAATGTGTGCCACCATTTGTAAATGTTGGTTAATTACCATAAACTGTTCTCAGAAACCACTACAGAAAAAAAAGGTGGACTTAAGGAATTCTGCATTGCGTTCTCCTGTAATGTGCAGAAACCCTTCCCTACACCACCAAATCCAAATGTATGCTTCCTCCATGTTTATGTTTGCACACGGCTTATTAAAGAAGAAGGTACCTGCAGTAATTCCATCTCGGTTCCTTTCCAAGTTTGCAGATTATCCATAATCAGTCCGTGAATGAAAATACTACAATGTGAATGAAAATACTGCAACCATGTCAGTAAACAAAGAGTGCTGAAACCAAGTCATTAGCGGCTGCCACCAACTCCCAGCGAGGACAGGCCTGCAGCCCAGCAGCTGCAGCAACTCACAATGGTGCCCTCTGAGCAGACTCAGAATAAGAAAGGACAGGATACTGGCCCTAGGTAGCTAGGTGCTTGTTTAAAGAATGAATTCAGGGAGTCCAAAATATTTGCTTCCTCCCATACATAGAAAAGCACTAAATTCTTGAACTTGAGATACCTGGCTTTCTTTAGATAACAAGCAATCTTTTACTGTTCCAACAACCTGGTCTTTGTTGTAAAGCTCCTATATATCCTAGCTCCTCCTCAACCTCTTGGGAGCAGTCCCTCAGAGAGATCTGAGAGGCTGTCATCATGGCTCGAGTCGTCTCGCCAAATAAAACATAACTCTTATCCTTTAGGCTGCACATGTATTTCAGTCAACAGTTTTGGACATCATGAAGGGACCCAGAGCAGACTTTCTCCACCTGAACTCTCCGAGTATCTGGAGCCTTGGTACCATAAGTGGCCCTTTGTGCCCATCTGCCTCCTCGGGGAGTCCAGATGAATTTGGGTGAGTCTCTCTTGTTTCTCGGAAATCACATATTGTTTGATGATCCTGAGTTTTATTTGGCGGAGTTTCCAGGTAACTGGCCCTCCAGTTGAAAGATACTGGGGTGAATTACCCACCCAGTGGAGACATACTGGGTGGGGCCTGGTTGAAATATAATGGGAAATACCCACCTTGCAGAGACGTCCGAAGTGGGGCTGGTGGAAACATACCAGGAAAATACTCACCCAGTGGAGACGTCCCGAGTGTGTCCAAGTTGAAGGACACTGGGTTCAGGGCTGAGTGGTTAGGTAAGAGGTTGTTCTAATGTTTTCCTCAATTTGGTTACCTCCATTGAATTTTTCAGGATAAAAGTAAAACTCTTATGAGTAACCTTTCAACTCCAAAAATGGGACCCTCCTCCTGGCTGGTAACAGCTTTCTCTGGTGACAGAGAATCTTGCAGGAGTGGTAGAGGCAAAGACTTCATGCCATAGAGTTGTCCCTGAGGGAAATCTTACTAGCAAATTTATTCTGAGAACCCGAACTTACAATGTGGAATAGAACTTTCAAAAAAAAAATAAAAAACAGAAAAGAAAAAATGACAGATTGCCAGCCTCCAACTATTACCCCAGCCAGGTTTATGTACATACAAAACTTACAGCATTAATTGGGAATTAGAAAAAAAAAAAAAAAACAACTCACTATGAAAGTAACTAACCAGGCCTGATAAAAATATTTTTTGGAATTCTGAACTTATAAAAACAAAATCCCCGTTAGGGGGAACTTAGATTTCTCTTCCTGTGTCCTTGAAATGTAAATGTTTTATCTTTCTCTGGGTGTTTTAAATGTGTGTATGTATGTATATATAAGTTTACTTTTTTTTAAAGGAAACCTTGGACTCTGCCTTACAAAAGGTTCAAGTATTGTGTACATATGGTGGCCACGCAAATAAATTGGGATTCTAAGCAATTCTTTGTACCAATTGTCAGATATTTTGCCATCTTAAACTTTGTTTCATCAGCCTGGACCACAAAGGCCTTTAGCTTTTGAAGAGTAAACCTTTGAATTTTATTTAGGCAACACCCCCACTCTCATGTGGAAGAGCCTCTTCATCTTATTGGTTTAAAATCACTATATATATATTATATATATATATATATTATATATATATTATATATATATTAATATATATATATATAAATTGATGGCCATATCATGGATCCCTTAATTTGGAAAAACCTTTAAATTGGTGAAAGTTGAAAGAGATCTCATTATAAACAGCTGTTTTATTGGTATCTATTAAAATCAATTTTAAAGGTAGAAAAATATATCTAATGGTTAAACTAAGAACTTAGTGAAAAAAATAAAACTGGTTTGAAAAGCTACATTTGTGTTTTTCCTTTCCGATAAATGGTTCTAGGGATGCTAATAAAATCTTAGAATAATTAATGTTAATTAGGTTGAATAACTGGAAAAAGGATTGTTAAAAGGTCGAAAAATAAAAGATAAGGGGCTTATCCCAAGTGGATAAATATTTTTATATGGTTATTTTGAATGAGATAAATAAAATGGACATTTTTGGATTTAGGTACAAGGTTTTGATACTACACTACATAAAGTAAAAAAAAGGGCCAAAGAGATCACCTACTGCCCCCCAACATTAAAGTTCAAACAAGTCCGTTTTATTTGCCGCAGTTTAAAATATATATATATATAGACTGAAATATTTGATCAATGATTGGGACAACAGACCAATTAATCAAAGTAAAAATTGAGAAGGGTCTAAGCTCTTTGGCTGAAACTTGGGCATCCTAGAGACTTTTCTATAAAATTAGATACAATGCACCAAAAAAAAAAAAAAAATGCTTCTGGCACTCCTTCTAGAAATAAGAATTATTGATTAAAACATAAATATAAAAATTAAAGGTATAAGATTTAATAAAATTGAGATAAAAGTTTGTAAAATTGGTATATTTAAATGGTCTTTATATAAAACTTTTGCTTAATTATGTTGTGGGATAGATATGTTTCAATGGAAAAACGCGTCCCCTTCTTGGTGTTATAAGTCTGGGCACAAATCTGTCCCTCAGAAAATATTAATTGAACAAAGTAAAAGAAACCAACAGAGTTACATGAGCTGTCCAGTATAACGTAAAACTAAAAACTAATATTCAGTGGCTAATAAAAAAATATAATAAGAGGTTTACCCTGGGTTTAACTTATAACTCAAGAAAAAGAGACCTTACTAAATGCCTTATGCAAGCTTTGGAAAACATGATAAATTAAACCTTAAGGTTTTAAAACACGGAATTCTTTGTTTACAGCTCTTCTCACTGATAAAAAATGCCAATTAAGGAAGGAAAATTGGGTCTGGGTGACAGAGCAGTTCTCTGGGGAATTGGAAGATTGTGTCTTTGTCTTGAAGATCAGAAATGTAAATACAGCAAACAGTGACCTAGGACTGAGCCTAATTAGCTCAACGAAATAAAATTTAAGGCCAAGAAATTTTTGGCATTTTAAAACTTAGAACTCAGAACTCTGACGTGTCCTTCAGACTTTGTCAAGAAATCTTAAATGTCTGTTTCATAAATAGCAAGCCTTAGTGATTTGAGCAAGCAAATTCACTTTACTCCAACTATTATTATACCTATCTTATAAGTAAGTTTTAAAGTGAAGCTATGAGATCTCTAGCTTTTGTCTGTTTATAAGACTGTGTACACATTATTGATGTGAGATATTTCTACAGCTAAAAAAATCAAAGTCCAAGAGATCTGCTTAATTGACGTAAAAAATAGGAGCTTGAAAATTAAGTATTTTTAAAATAAAAACTGAACAAATTGACTTTCAGCGTCACGTGAACTGGAAAATATTCAATATTAAGATAATATTTGATATTGTTTAGTTTAAGAATGTTCTAATTAATATAGACATCTTTAAAGTCATCAATATTAAGTATAATGCTTTTACTGTACCTAGGTTTAATGAAAGTCAAATAAGATCCTGTTATATCTGTTGCAGATATGTCAAGAAAAAAAAAAAAGTAATGTGGTGTGGTAAAATTTTAAGTAAATTAAATGCAAATGAGATGAGAGCTTTGGGTAAATTTTTAAAATATATTTTTAAAATGTATGCTTAAGATAATCTCTAAATGTTTGGTAACTTTAAATTCTAGAGTTGTGCTAAATTAAGTCAAATGATAGGATTTTATTAAATAGCTATGCCATTTTCAGATAAAATAAGATTGAAATATGAATTACTTAACATGTAACTTCCTCTTACAGAGAAAATAAAGGTGTTTAGAAATACTAATAAATGGATGATGCCACCCTGAAATAGTCTCTATTATTAAGGGAATGATCTCAGTATCCTAGGAAAGTAAGATAAATGTGTAAAGGAAGATATAAGAATGGAATTATATTTTGTTAATGAAAAATAGTGGATTTCTCCTGAAGCTGGTTACTTCTGAATGGAAGAGAAAATGAGGGACACACTAATATGAGTATAGAAAGCTATGGAAGGCTTGTGGAAGTGGAACCCTGAGGAAAGTGTTTCATACGTGGTCAGAATTGGCTAAGTTTAGAATCAACTTGGGCAAAGTAAATGAATCTTAGAAGTAAGCAGGTACAAGACTAGATTTGGTTTTCTCGCTGTTAAGAGGAAAAAATTTTCTTAAAATGTTAATCCACCTTCAGTAACAGATTGTAAAACTTCTTATACCACTTAACTGATCTGTTCTGCCATTACCTTTGACGCATTTTCTTGTTAATGAATTAGTACTACGTTACAGTGATCTATATGTTTATCTGACCAAGTGTTCTGAAATCTTTAAACAAGCTCCCCAAATATCAATTTCTAATTAAAGTTCTTTTAATCTCCAGTTAAGTTTGGGATGCTACAGAGGGCCCCTGAAACATCCCAAAGAGAGATTTTAATCTAGTAAATTTCATTTGGCATGTTAAATAACATGGTATTGTCAAATGAATAATAAATTTTCTAAGGTTATATTGTATGAGAAAATGTTATTAATATAGATATTGTAGAAATTATATGGACTCCCTAAAATTCTGGTATATCTGAAATGTTACCAGTGATAATTCTGGGTATAGTGACCAGGTTTCTTTATCGATTATAGTGTAACGGTGTTTAACCATGATTTTAAATCTTTTGTCATTTATAGACAGTTAATGGTTGTCTTCTGATGGTTTTGCAAAATGCTTGCTCTTCAAGGAGATTTACTGATTTCTAATAAATTTCAAACTATAGCAGTGAAATAAACTGGGTAAGAAATTTTAAATTTCCAATGAAAACTGTGATTAAAAGAATTAGTTACATTGGACTGAGTAAACTGGTGAATATGGTTATAATTTTTGATTTTGTTTAAAATACTACTGGCTTTTAACCTGTTTCCCAGACATAAAGAATCTCTTCTCTTTAAGCTAGCTATGATTCACAGCAATTTGATAAATTATACCTATGTAATCAGACTTGGAACAGTTATCTTTTCTCTCTATCTGATCCCTCAATAGACTAAAAACACTTAGGTCCCCAGTGGCTCTATCAGACAAATGAGGAAGATCATCTCCTAACAGATATAGGAATCTCAAGGTATTTTAAGGATTTTAAAGAGAAAAGAATTTACCTAAATCTGTAAGGCAGAAATCCATGACAAGCCCTTGACGGGGCTTTCCTGGCCTTAGCAAACCTTATTAACATTCTACCCTGAGACTCCTAATTAAAAGTTCCAACACAGCCAATTTAAAAAAGCTTATATGATCAAATAATCAGACAACTTGTAAAGCAATTAATCTTGACATGGCTTTATTTGAGAAAAATGAGGGTAACTTTAGAGAGAAAAAAGATTATATTTTAGTGGATATTAAATTCTAGTTTTGTTGACGTCCGTATTTACTAACACACTTCCCAACCATTCCTTGCTGTTATGTCACATTGCTGTACAGTTTAACTGAATTATTAATAGGATACTCTAGCTTTGTTTCTGAAGCTCACTAATCTATCCTTGGGTAAAATTCCAATGCCCCATGACCTGCAGCCAGGGGAGTATACAAACTGGAACAGGCATGACTTAAAGAACTGTCTCCAACCTGAATGGAAGGACCCTTTATCAGGTACTCTTAAATAGACCATACACACCAAAGCTGAAGGAAACGGACTTTCGGGTTCATTTCCTATCAGAAATAGCCCCTGCAATGCACTGGCCTATAGAGCACTGCTCACCTTAAAACAATGCCCAAATGGAGAAAAAGCTACCAGGCCAGGATGACAAGAAGATGATATCTGAGGTAGACAGCTGACCCAAGACACCGTACCAGGCCTGCATAAAAATTACTGTGATAATTTCTCCTACCTTTGATTATGAACTACTCCAATTGTTAAGTTTATGGTAAATTACCTATGTCTAGTTCTTCTATGTTACCTTGGTGGGTTTCCCTACTCCAAGGCTCTAACTAGATAGCCCTCAGAAACGTTATTCTAAAAAGAAATTATAGTTCTGTTTAGACCTTTGTTGATCTTACAAGGTGGGAGACGTCACCTGACCAATTAATACCTGCTCTGAGACTGACCATAAATATGAACTTTCTCATAAGATCACTCAAACTCAATCAGAAACACAAGCAAAATTTTAACCCCAAAATACAACTTCCCGATTATTAAATTCTTAATCATGACTTTATTAACGTTACTAGCTGTATTACTTATATCCTGTCTATTTTATAAAATTGTCTGTTACATTTCCCAAAGTGTAACTAGGCCTACAAAATTGATGATGGCTAAACATCTTGAAGAAATAGAAAAAATTTATAACCCTGAATAAAGTAATTGTAATAGTGTGATTCTAGGTATGGGAATGAGCAATGAAGGGAAAAAACTTCCTGGATCATAACAAACAAGTAAGACATGTGATCCAAAGAATTTTTAGTATCAACAGGGCATCCCCGCCCCTTTTTAGTATAAATGTGGACTGATTTCTGACTTGGGGGAGACGGTTCTCCAGCATGTCATTCAGCCATCTTCTGGGTCTGACAGCTTTTCAAATAAAGTCACTATTCCTTGCTCCAACACCTCAATCTCCCGATTTATTGGCCTGTCATACAGCAAGCAGTACGAGTTTCGACTTGGTAACAAGATGACTGCATTGGAGGCAGTATGTCTCCACTTTTTCCTCGTTTCCAATATGTAACATGCACATCATTTATGATCTAGTGCAAATAATTCATCAAAGACAACCACAAAAAGAAACTACACTCACCTAGCTATCAACACTGAAGTCACAACCTATCAATTTTATATGCTGTTTAACCACACAACTAAAAAACCTAACATAGGGAATTGATTCCACAGAAATAAAATTATTTCTACTCCTTCAAAACCTTTTTTTCTTTTCTATTTT
Source organism: Camelus dromedarius (assembly GCF_036321535.1). Lineage (NCBI taxonomy): Eukaryota > Metazoa > Chordata > Mammalia > Artiodactyla > Camelidae > Camelus > Camelus dromedarius. Next base: position 32,158,049 of record NC_087458.1, on the reverse strand, counting down.
ATTTTGTTTTGCATATTGAAAAGAAAATAAAAGACAAATCATTTTATTTCACGTATTTTGTTATAGCTACATAACATAAATACTACAAAGATATTTAAATTGCAATAAAAAATTGTTCATATATTGTACAAAGATATATACACAATCAATGTGGATAAGGAAAGGAATGGATATTTACTAAAAATCCACTGCACATCCAGTCTTTTACAAGCATATCCTGGAATATAAGCTCTATGATCCAGGGGTCCCCCACCTGCATTCTCACTGTTGAGTCCCTTAGTAATCTTCTACCAAGGCACCAGCATAGAACCACGCGATCAGTATTTTAGGTATAAATGAGGAAATTAGCTCATTCAGTTCTAAAACAAAAACCCTAAAGTAAATACTGAACTTATTTACAGATAAAGAAAATTGGACACAAACAAGTACAGTTTCTTCCCCAAGTTCACAAAGCTAATAACTGGTAAAGGCAAGATTTGAACTCATCTGTCTGATTCTAAAAACTAAGGTGGAAATCCCTTTCGAATGGGAAGGGTCCAGCAGCACAGCCTATCACCCTATCTTTGTTCAGATCTAGCCTTAGACAGCCTGAGACAGCACCCCATTCCTATGGAACTTGAGGGCAAATGATAACAATAAGGATTTTATATCCAGTAGTTTCTTAGGTATCATTTATATAAACTGTCAGCAGGACAGCAGAAAAACTCTGGGAAATATGAGTGGGTCCAGGGCTTTTTGCTGATTAGAAACTCAGTCTTTCAGGACAGAGTGACCTTCCCATGAGAGGCCACACGGACCTAAACTAAAGGCAGCTGAGCAATGAAAACTAGCAAGACCCTGGAACTCAAGCAAGAAGGATCCCTGCCATCTCCCTCCCTGTTGCCTCTTCATCTACGTGGACACGAAGACAGAAGACCCAGGTTCTTGTCCAAGTTACACCATCATGGAATCTCACCCATAAAAAGTTACGACTCTATGCTGTCCTAAGTCCTTTCCAACTCAAATATGTTGACACCAATATCCCAGCAGAATGTCTATGTCTCCACAAACTCTTTTCTATAAGAATAGTTCTATGGCCACAAAGCAGAAATCCAATTAAAAACACCATGCACTAAGCAAGGTGAAAGTCTGCGTAAGAGACTTTGCTCTCACACTCAGTGAATGAAAACTCAGAAAAATTGGTCCTTCTCCCTCAGCAAGTTGTAGGTAGGCTGATTGTGTGTGTGTGTGGGTGTGCATGTGTGTGTGTAAATCAAATACAATGACGTCTGGGATCTGTACAGATTTTTTTTATGTTACTGTCATATCATGAGGATGAGACACCCTTTAAAGTAATTTGAATCTAGTTTTCTGAGAGAGTCTCAGGATCTTTTGGTGGAGGAGGGGAAAGGAAAGGAGGAAAGAAGTAAATGAAGCAAAGGAGTAAGAATACTGCAAGGGAAAGGCAAGACATTAATTTTGTTCCTACTTGCATCACAAACAAATTACGGACTGGCTTTGCCCCGATGTCCTGTCGAGCACTGAGTTGCAGATGAAGAGGTGACAGCCCATTTCTCACTGAGCTTGTGACTGTACGTGGCATCTTATAGAAACAAATCATTTACCCTGATCAAACACTCTAGCAGCAGGCCGTAATTCTCCTATTTTGAGAGATAAGATAATAGGAGTTCAAAGAGGGTAGATAACTTGACAAAAGTCAGAGGACCAGTAAATAAGAGAGGATGAATTCAAACTCAGATCTGAATGCAGAGTGTGATCTTCCCACTCCCAGGACTGGAAAATCCTTAACACACACACTCCCCAGCTCCCCTGCAGTGTTCCTGGCGCCAAGCATTTCCCATGGCGATGGACTCCAGTTCTCACAGACACAGCGCTCTGTGCAGCCAATGACCTTGATCAGACCTTGATCATCTACCTGCCACGCCCACCAGGCTTCACCATACAGGTAGGAAAGCTGGCTTTCAAGTGCATACAAAGCCACCCCTGGTCTAACCTGGGCTCTTCTGGGGCTTCTCCAGCCTAAAGGCAGCCATGAAAGTGCTCACAGTTTGTACATGAGCCACACTACCTCTCTCCATCTGTCTCCACACCTATACTTCTTAGCTATGACCATTTTGATAATATTGGAAACAAATTTTTAAAAACACAAAAGAAAGGATCCTCGAACAATTACTTAATACTTACAATTTTGAATGATTTGTTACAAAGTGAGTATTTACAAACCAAATCTGCCTTCCTAGGTGTCAGTTTAAACAGTTAAAAAATATAATAGCAAAAAATTCTCACTTACAAAATTAACAAAAACTTCAACAATAATCTGGAATAAACTCAAAATTAATGCCCATGTTGTACATGGAGAAAACTACAGGACTGTACTGAGGGGTAAATAAGAGGTGTGAATGTAGAGACATCAACATATTGCATGGAGGAAAACAGTTTTGTAAAGATGTAAGTTCTCCTAAAAATAATTCAAAACTTAATAAAAATCCCATGAATACTCTTATCTGACTTTTTTTTAACTTGAACAAAATATTTTAGAATTCTTCAGGAATAATAAATTCATAATAATAGCCAAGAAAGTTTGGGATGGAAGAAAAGAACAAAAAAAATCACACTGTCAGATAATAATTAATTTTTACAATATGTAAGATATGGCGCTGGAGTAAGGAAGTAAGATTGACAGAAATATAGCATGAGCTCAAAAAGAGACTCTAGTGTACATAAGTATTTTGTGCATGTGGGATTTCAAATCAAAGAGCAAAGTATGAATTCAATAATTCTCCCGGGACAATCAGAGAATCACCTGGAAAGAACAAATTCTATTCCTGTCATAATGACCACAAAAAAAATTACAGATAGTTGTTTAAATATTAAAATACTAATAACAGCAAATACAACTCTTTGCTCACATTAATTCAAGTTCTCCTCACTATAACAAGTACTATTATCATCTCCATCTTAGACATTAAATAAACCTACATAAGAGATTTATACCATTATAAGAAAGTATTTCTAAGAATAACAAAGATAAAACCCAAAAGGAAGACATTTACTATCTTAAGAATATTTTGAGCCACAACGAAAATAAAAAACCTACTGAACAAAATGAAAGGCAAGAAATGACAAGAAAAAGCTCTGTGATACATGTTGACGAAGACAAGGGGTTAATGTTCATAACATACAAAGAGCTGTCACAAAGCAACAAGAAGCTCCCTCACTTAAATGTGTGCAAAGGACAAAAGGGATCATTCACTTTTAAAAAGTCAGATGACTAATGAGTGAAAAATGCTCAATAACTGGTCATCAAATACAAACTAAAACAATGAAAAAGCAATTTTGCTCATCATATTGGCAAATATTTGTAAAAGATATTCTAGCTAGTGTCCATCTGTGAGAGAACAAACTGTGAGCGACATTTTGGAGGACGACATGTCAATGGATATGTAAACTCTGAAAAACGTGTGTACACACAGACTCAATTCAACTTCTAGGAATCATTTCATTTAGAAAAAAAATCAGTTCAAAGATGTACTCATCAGAGCATTTACACAGCACTGTTTACAATGGTGGGATGAAAAGCTGAAGTGAAATCATATCCTGTGATAGAGAATTGGTTACATAAGTTATTCTACAGATTTTCATTCCCCACTGGAGAAGCAATTTCTAGAGTCACTTGAAAGAAGCCTGTGATGAATGTAAATATCACATCCAGGGACAAAATTTCCAGAAGCCTTAACTAAAGGAATACTCATACAAGATCACAGGTATGTTTGTACAAGAGGGATGCCAGTCAAACATCCTTTCTGAAAGTGGAAAATGGAGAAAACTTAAGGGTCCAACATCAAGAAAATGATGCGGTAAATCACGGCGAGACGTGGGCTCTGAAGGGGCCGGCGATTCGGCATTGTCCAGGGCCTTGTCCACATCACTCTCCCACCAAAGGTGTCCTTCCACAAGAGACCACACCTGCACATCAGGAGACCCCTCCATTCTATCTGAAAGGACCGGGTGAGTCTGGAGTGGGAGGACGTCTATGATATACCCGTGAGTGAATAAAGCGAGCTGCAGAACACATATAGTACGGTCTTATTTTTCAATAAAGCATATATATACACACATATACATAGATTTCTCATATACGTGTATGTATGTAGGTATGTATGTATTTATGGGTATATATATATATGTCATAGGCATAAAGGTCATGAAATATATACACCACATTGTCAACAGCTTTTAAACTCAGGAAATAAGGGGAAGGGAGTTAGGGGCCTTTAAGTACCACCACAGTTCCCTTTTCAGTATTTCAGTTAAGTATACTTGAATTTAAAAGTTTATTTAAGTCCGAAGTAAAATGGACGATGCCTCCACAAGACAGAATGCTATACTGGTCATTAAAAATCATGCCAGGGGAGATAGAATATTGCAGAAAAACATGTAATAAGCCGAATGGAAAATGGAGGTCTCCACACAGTAAACAGGCACAGAGTGATCGCTGGTTTTTATGACAGAGGTGATACACACTGATGAAAAGAACAGAAAATAGAAGTTAAAGTGTTAAATACTGTCTCTGAGTAGTGGGACAAGGCTACCCTATTTTGCCCCTTTTTTCAGACTTATTATATTAAATACACATTATTTTTCATCTGAAAAAATCATTTTTAGATGTCTAGTACCATGCATTGGAGAAAATACATAAGTACTTACATAAATAAATAACTAGGAGACACCGCAGCAGCGTCACACAATGTAGAATGGGCGATCCTGAATAACAACGCACAGTTACATAAGGACCCACAAAGTGAGAGCACCTGCTGTAACAGGGCGTGGCCCCCTTCTATTTGTCAGTTGTATCTTCAGGGCTGAGGCAGTTCTGAGCACGGCCAGTGTCAGTGCTGGTGTCTGGATGGATGCCACTGGAGGTGAGGGCACCTGCAAGCCGAGAGGAAGAACAGAAATCATCCTCTGCTTTTTCTGTCTTGTTTCTTTGTTACTTTTAAAGAGAGGCATAAATAAGATAAACTAAATCTTCCCTGCTGAAATTTAAGTAATGAAACATTTTTTAAAGTCTTCACAGCTTATATTCTGCCTATAACTGTCTTTACAACAAAGCATCATATTTATTACATGTTAATTAACACAATTAACTCCCTGTTGAAGCCTATTAAAGAACATGAAATGCACTACGTGAAAGCACCACGCCTGCAGTGACTACCTCAGCTGTCTTGAAGGCAGTGCAGTCAGCCCCCATCATACCGTGGCCCTGAGCTCCTGATGCTGCTAAGAGAGCATGCTGCCGCCTCAGATGGAGAGGAACTGTGAAAGCATTTTCTGAAGTCATCAGCACTGACAAAACATAACTGACAAATCCCAGGCTTCTTGGAGGATGTCATTTTCGGTTTCTGGCCAACACCCGTCAATGAGCAGAACCACCCCATTCCGAGCCATGGGACACACGTGGGAAGCAGTTTTGGAGAAATTTCCATGTATAGAATGTAACCAACTATACATAGAACTCTGAAAAAGGAAAAGATGAAATATTCTGATTTTGGAAGACACTCAAAATATTCTCCTAAGCCTTAGTAGCTGGAAAGGCTGGGCTTCTCCTCAGCCACTTATTTATTTCACAGCCAGTGAGCATCTCCCACACACCCTGTTTCCCTGTGTCTGCTGGGAGCCTCAGGCACACTCTTGCTGTCGATCTTATAAGTCACAGGGCAGACGCGTGTCTCTCATGCCTGCCACCCTCACACAGGCTCGCCTCCTAGCCTCACTGTCTGAACTTGGCCCTATTTTCTCATCTGCTTATTTGGTATCTGTTCTTCTGTAAGCTGCCTGAAATGCTATTTGGAACAAGTCAGAAGAATGAGTGGGTAGAGAAATGGACAGTTGGACAGGTGAGAGGTGGGCAGACAGACAGAGAGACTCCAAGAAAAGGGGAACAAAGAAAATTTCCTGTGCAGAACCCTCTTCTAGTCAGGGAAGAAAACCGCCACGGAGACGTGTGAAGAGGCAGGTGGCTTCGGGCTGTTTCCTGGATTCCATGAAAAGTCCCACCAAGAGAGAGGGTAGAACTATAAATAATAAAAGAAAAAAGCATGCATGCTTGAAAAACATATCTACAATATGTACTTTCTAAAGAATAGATTCAAATCAGCAGGGCCCAATAACACAATCCTTGGGTATTTACAGAAGTGAGAATCCCATCTCCAAACCACAAGGCATCCCTTAGAAGCACTGAGAGTCTTCACGGGGCGGTCATAAAGCCGTCACCTCAAAAGCTATGCTCTCCTGCACTTACGAGGAACGAGCAGCTGTGCTAGGGCTGCCCACGTGCGTCACTTACACACCCCAGCACCTCTACGGGGGGGACGCCTAGTGAGCCCCATCTCTGCAGGACAGAAAACTAGTCCGAGAGACGCTAAGCCGGCCTACCAGTTCTCCATCTCACAGGACTTGTCATTCCAGAGCAGGACTCGAACTAAGACCCACGTTTTTAATCACGGTTCTACCGTGATTTGTGTGCTTATTTTGTGTATAATACATTTGTTTCTGGCATGAAAGGACATTTAATAAATGATCGGTTGTCTTGTCTATCTCATTAGCTCACAATCTTTATATTTTTGAATTGTACTCTTTTCCCCTGGAGAAAGGAACGGAAAGAGCAGTGGTCAGAATGTGCTGGGGCTCCATTCTTTATCTGTTACCTCATCTCATCCAAGTCCCCAACCAGGGAGAAGGATCAAATGACCTCCTCATCTTTAAAAGAGTGGTCTCCAGTGATGGTGACTTACTCAATTCCAAAACCAAGTCTGGGGGAAAGGCACATGCAGCAACCAGAGCAGTATCATGTGTAGGAAGGTGAAAAGAGCTCAGGGGGTCAGCCTGATTTAATTTCAATAGATAAAAGAATACAACACACTAAAAATACTAGCATGCAATGGATTGGTTCTTTCTTGACATCTAGCAAGTTTCCACAGCCCACATGTAACATTCTCGTGAACTAGTGAAAGGAAGAGTCCACAGATAGGGAAAATCAATGCCACAGGCAGGCTGAAACCCAGGCTGGAAGAAAGGAAGAGAAAGGGCATAGTTAAGAAAAGGGGAAAGTCTGGGAAAAAGATATCATCACAAGGACTCTCAAGCATCATTCAGCAATCATAAAATCATTCATTAAAGAAAGAGTTACTTAGGTCCTATTTTGTGCAAGATTTTACAGAGGGCAAAGAAAGACCGCAGCGTCCATTGTAGCAGCAAGTGGTGGGGCTATAATACAGTTCTGATTCCGGTACCTTGCACACTTTTACTCAGTATAAAGGGAAAAAATAAAGTAAAATAATACTATGTAAACTCTACACATTGTTGAAAAAAAATTAAAGAAGACCTAAATACCTGGACAGACACACCACGCACATTCCTGGATCAGATGACAGCGCTCTTGGAATGTCAGTGCTCCACAGAGCAATCCACATATTCAACGTGGTCTCTATCACAAGCCCAGTGGGCTCCTCTGCAGTAACTGACTAGCTGCTGCTACAATTCATATGGGAATTCGAGGGTCTCAGTAACCAAAACGTACTTGAAAAAGAAGAACAACGTGAGAGGACTTGTAATTCTCAATTTCAAACCTTACAACTGTATCTCCAGGTGAGATTAGAGGCCATTTTAAGTTATTACTGTGTTTATCCTTATTTTATAAATTCTCTACAACGAATATAACTGTTAGAATAAGAAAAGTAAAAGTAAGGTTTTTTAAAACATGCACAACGATTCATTCATTGGGAAAAAAATTATTTTAACTATAAAGAGATAAACAAATATCTAGTGAAAAAGGACTACTTAAAAACAAGGGTGCATTTATATTTTTCATAAATTGAAAACTGAAAAGCACAAACACATCAAGTTTCTACGGAGACCTGTGAAACATATTAGTAGTTATTTTCAAAAATTCTAATTGAAGAATGAAAACTCAAGAAAGGGAAAATCGTGATTGACAGCCAACTGCAAACACATGGAGAGCAAAGGCCTAGAAATCCAAGTTCCTTTAAATCTGCTACTAACTCAATAGGAGAGGAAATTCCTCCCTGAGGGGACAGTGGAATCCCATGCATAAGACAGGATACACAGTACAAACTGCAGTAGTATTGAGAGTGAATTTCTTAGAAGAATTCTAAAGTTACAACATTGCTGAAAAACTATAAAAACACTGACAGACAGATTAAAACACACAGTCATATGTATTATATAGAAACATATGAAGTCTGCTCCCATGTTGCATAGATATACAAACATATTTGTGCATTTATAGGCACTGATTACTTTATCTCAGATAGAATATTTCAACTAAAACAAAAAATCAATAATACACACCTCTTGTCAAATCTACTTGATAAGTTACTCTGCTATGTAACCATAATGTGTCTAAGATAGATTTAAAATTAGTGAAAAAGATCTTTGTATGGTTTCTTGAATTCTTCTCAAAATTCCAAGCTTAATTTTAAAATAGATCTGAGCAGTATTTCTATATTATCTTTTCCCTTGTGAAATGAACAACATAGTCTGTTGTCAAAATTCTGTCCTTACAATGATTCACGAGCACCGTATCCTCACAAAACTGCTGGACAGCAAGGCGCTATCCAGACACTGTGACCAAACAAATGAAACACAAGGAAGACAGTGACCCTATTCTGGAGGGCTTATAATCTGTGTCAACACCGGGTTTTCATTTGATTGGTTTGATTGGGTAGCAAGATGAAATCAATCAAGTACTTTCTTCTTTGAGCATTCTTTAAGTCATGACACTTTTCAGTGTCATGAGCAGGAAAGAGTTAAGCATGACTTGATTAGGTCAAATAGCAACAATCATCATCGGAGAGTGAGTAATAAAGAAGTTAACTGATAGCAATACTTCTGCCTACATGAGACCTAAAATAAATCTACACTGATATCCGAAAAGAAAATGAGGAGATGAGGTCACCAAAGAGAAAACAAACTAACAAGAAATCAAAAACGGAAACACTTTTTCATTAACGATTCCAGGAAGGAGTGGAGCATGTTGGTGAAAAGCACAGATGTTGGGGACAAACATGAGGGTCTGAACTCCCACAGCACTGGGTAGCTGTGACACTGATATGTCAGTGAAATTTTCTACATCTCAGTCTCCTATCCATAGACTGGGGACAACAACCGCACCCATCTCCTAGAACGGTCCTACGAATTAAGTTATTTTATATATAAAATTTTAAATAAAATACCTCAGATTTTAAATAATACCCCAAAAGCACAAGGAACAAAGAAAACAGAGATAAATTGGAGTTCCTCAAAATTTAAAACTTTGCTTCAAAGAGCACCATCCAGAAAGTGAAAAACCAATACACAGGAGAAAATTTTTTCAAATCATTTATCTCATTAGGAATTTGTATCTCCAAATGAAAAAAAAAAAAAACCCTACAACTCAACAATAAAAAGGCAACTCAATTAAAAGGTGAATAAAGGATCTGAAAAGGTATTTTTCAAGGAAAATATACAAATGGCCAAAAAGCACAATGAAACGATGTTCAATATCATTAGCTCTAAGGGAAATCAAGTCAAAACCACTAGAAGAAACCACTTCACACCCACAACAATAGGTTATAATAAAAAAAAAAATAACAAGCACTAATGAGGACACAGAGGAAGCGGAGCTCGCAGCAGTTGCTGGTGAGGACGTAACACAGCGTGGCCACTTTGGTAAACAGCCTGGCAGGTCCTCAGGGAGTTGAACATTTGGTTTCTGAATGACCCAGCAATTCTGCTGTCTGGGTACACACGTAAGAGAAATGATAACAAATGTCCACATAAAAACTCCTACAGGAATATTCATGGCGACACTACTCATCACAGCCAAAAAGCAGAAACAACCCAAATGCCTATCACCTGATGAATGGGTAAACAGTGGCGCCCAGCCATACAGTGGAATATTATTCAGCAATAGCAAAGCATAGAGTACTGACCCAGGCCAAAACGTGGACAAACATTGAAAACGTTACTCAGTGTGAAAGAAGTCAGTCACAATAGACGGTTCCACTTACATGAAGTGACTCGATTTAAATGAAATGTCCTGTACAGGCAAATCCACAGAGAGAGAAGAGTGGCTCATTGGGGAAGGGGGAGGATGGGGAAGATGGGAATATCTGCTTATGCATACGGGGCTTCCTGTTGGGGGGAAGAAAATGTTCTAAGATTGAATGGGATGCACAATTCTGGGCATAGAGTAAAAACCGCTATACATTTTAATGAGTGAATTGTATTAAAATTGTTAAGAAAAAAAGCACCTCGGGCCAGTACCTTCCCATAGTAAATGCAAATTGCTAAATTTTATTACAGGAAGAAGAAACTGCCCTCAGCATGAAAGCAGGAGATCAGCAAATGTGAGTTAACCGAAATTGGACAAGAGCATTTCACTTGAAACAGTTGCTGAGTGTACACGAAATATTCAGAAACAGGAAAATCTGTTTCACATCAGGAAGAAGCATTCTGCTTCAAATGCAGATCAAGGATTCGGCAAGCCCAGCTGCTAGAAATGACCAGAGAAGAAACCTGGTCTGTAAAACAAGCACCAGAGCCAGCAAGGAAGTGGTGATGAGGAAAGCAGGCGGCGGAAAATCTGGAACAGTTTGCTACAAATAATTTCTCCACTGAAAGTTCAAAAATAAAATGAAAGTGATGTAATGCTCTGTTGACCTCACGTGAATGGGCTTCCTTCGGTTCTTGACTGTTCTGTAACCCCGATTGAGAGACTCAGGAGAATCAGCATGGCTCCTGGGAGTCCCCAAATGACTGCCCACCAGCACGCTGACCACCATCACATCTGCCAGGGTTGAATTGCAGAGAACAGACCAAATTCTGAAAGGAAATGTTGACAAGGGAAGGAAAGGCTGCAGTCAGTCCTGGGACAGAGACCCTCTGAGCAGAATCCAGAAGGCTTCAGGTGAACTGCAGTGGCCCTTGGGCAGGAAGGGACCACGGGGGAGCATATCTCAATTCTCTCCTCTCTCTCCCTCGGGTACGAGAGAAAAAGCCTGCATACTTCTCACCTGGAACTGTGGCATCTGGCTGGCAGAAGTCTTACCAGCACGGAATGATTATTCAAGACTCTGTGTAAAAAGTTAAGAAATCGAGAGGGAGTAGGGAGCCAACTCCACGAGCCTCTCAAATGCTCCCATATTTATTGTGTATAATCAAAGGAAAAATTCATCAAACGTTGTGAGATAGTAAGGAGGAACTTCGGGAAAGACGGGATGAGGCAGAGATTGTAAAATCCACAATGAGTACAAAGGATTAGTGTATCTTTAGGGAAGTCATGGGGTGAGGGGAACAAGATACATTTTTAGATATGTGAATTACAAAGCAGACCACCAGACCAGCCAGGTCCTTGTTTTGGGGATAATAGGCTATCTAACAGCACACTAGCCCAGCGTTTATAGCTGAGGGCCATGGTCCTTGCTTTGCAACCAGCAGAGTGCTATCTAAAACCTCAACTATGCAAGCAAAGCATTGTCTCTGCTTTTTAAGGCAAGGAGACTGGTGTGAGGATGCACAGGCACTTGCTTGCAAAGCAGTTTCTAAGCATATTTTTTTCTTATCAAAGTTCACAGGCGGCTGGGGTGTGTTACAGTTTGTTAAACCAGTCATGGGCTTTCACATGGAACCATTATGGAGGACACCCTAGGATGACAAATCCTGCCTCTGGGTCTTTTCCTGCCATCTTCAGCCACTCTAGCAGGGTCTAGGCACATCCGTGAATAACGATCCTACAGAACCACCCACACTCTTAAATCCTGGTGCTTGAAAATTAATTTTAGCTCTACACAACTTACCGTAGAAAAGTTTCAGAAATAAAAGATATGATATCCCTTTTATATCTCATCATATTACTGATTTTTCTGATTGCTCTAAGCTGCTTCTACTTGGTAAAGCACATAATTCTACAGGTGAACTCAGTAATTTCCATTGGGCATATCTATCCATTTTGGGCTCGCTAACTTCTATTGGTCAAATATCGGTACACTTAATTGATTTATTTGTTTATCAATTTCAGCCGGGAGGAGTGGGAGTGTCACTCTTTTCCTCAGCCCAACCTCAACTCTTTTCTCATCAACTCAGGACTCCTGAAAACAAAACAAAGTATTTGTTTCCCTTCTACTCTTTCCACAAACACAACAGGAAACATCAGCCTGGAGAAAGAATTCAACACAAATGTTAAAACAGAAATTTACAAACCTGAAGCAACTCCATCTCCGAATCATGATACACAATGAAATGAGAGTAAGTGTGTCAGGTACAAAGCATGCGTGAGCCTGACCACCTCATTTCTATTCTTCAAAGGAAGGAAGGTTTTTGTATTTTTTTTATCATTCTTTGTCATTGTTTCTGATTATGCCAAAAAATAGTTTATGAAATAATTATGCACTGCAATAACAGATTTTTATTGTATCAATTATAGATGGCATTCAGAGGGGATAGGAAAACCCAGCTCTGTAAAAAATGCAAAATTTCTTCCCCTGTTAAGAACACGTATACAAAATGCAACAGAGAATTCAAATTCTTGTGGAGAAGAGCAAAAGCCACAGAACAAAAGCAAAGTCATTACAATGAGTCGATTCAAAATTCACTGGACAAATATGCTCAATGCATTCAAAGAATTTTAAAGGCACACTGCAAACCATTCACTTAATGATCTGCAGGCTAGAGAAAGCATTTCCCTATTTAACAGACAACAGAAATCAATAAGGTGCCCCAACAAACAAGGACCAAACAACAATCAGGTTTTTAAAGGTTCTCATAAATCAGCATGTTCTAAACATCAAAATCCAGAAATTTTAAACATTCATTCAAACCACAATGAAACAAGCATTTCAAAAAAAAAAAAAAAAAACTAAGCACACAGATCATGTACATAGATTAATGAGCATGTCTTGTACCGCTGGAAGAAAGAACAGGTTATAGCCTTTTACTTGAAAAATAAAATAACTTTTAAAGATAACTGCTAAAACACATTTCATCATTCAAGTTGCATTCAAAAATCAGAGGCACTTGTATCTGATCAGAAAAGCAATTCTGAGTAATAGTATGTTACAATTCAGCGCCAGTTTGCTTTAGAAGAAAAAAGAAAAGCTACTGTTCCTCAAATCCTTCACAGAGTGTGAAGTGCCTCCCGGCCTCTTTCTCCTCCCGTTTTCTAAGCTCATGCTCCCCAACCCTTCTGAAACAAGTATGACAACCTCTTATTCCCAATATGCCAAATGACAAAAGAATATCAATTTATTTGTGTAAATATATGCCTACACCTTGAACTGGAGGAAAAAGGTATCAGAAGTCTATATGGAACTTATTTCTACCTTCCTGAAATCACACACACAAACGTTCACACAGACACAGACACATACCCCCTGGATTACTGGACACTTCAAAAGCTTAGGAATTCCAACTTCTAGAAGATAACTTTGTAGTTAGTTTAAAATACAATTCTGTCAGCTTTTGAAAGCCTTGATCATCTGCTAAACCATCCAAATATCAAAGAGACCCAATTAGCCTTCTCTGTAGAATGTAATTTCCATTGATGGCAAAACAGACCCTAAGAAGTACTGGATCAAAGACTCGTGTTTATCACTACCTATGATCGTTTTTAAGCACATTAACAGATTCAGAAATGTATGTCTCAACAACATTTATTCTTATTGAAATAGCATACGTGTTCAATTGTCTATAAAGAGACTAGGTCCCATGATGGTGTTTAAGATCTATTTTGTGTATTGCAATATTTATTTTCAAGTGCAGACAAGGAGGGTGTGTATTACTCAGTTGTAGAGCATCTACTTAGCATGCACAATGTCCTGGCTTTAGTCCCCAGTACCTCCAAAAAAATAAATAAAAATAAGTGCATATTTAAAAATAAGAATAAAGTTATAAAAAATACAGACTAAAAACCACTGCAATCTAGCTGCTACAATTATACTAAAAAAACAAGGGTTTCTATCAAACACTGACTATATGCCAATCACAGAGACAATCACAAATCACACCTGACAACGATCACGTGTGATTCTCAGCAAACCTACTAAGTAGACACGGATGAGCAACCCGGCAGTGCGGATGAGGAGACGGATCTCGGAGGAGCCGTGGACGCTGACCGTCCTGCTCCCCGTGACACCACGTCAGCCCAGGGCAACCGCTGACAGAGCTGCTCTGAGGGGACACCCAGCTGCATGGAGCCTTGGGGCACTGGGGAGTCCCAGAAAACACTAAAAATTGTTCAGTGAAAAACCAGCTCATATATACTACATTGTGCCACATCCTTTAAACAGGGAACATGACTGAGACTTTTTGATGCCTCCGTGTCCTTTCCGCCATCATCAATTATTTGCCCTCTCAGCGCGACCAGTGATGAACTGGACCCCATATGAAGTGCACTCAGATGGCAGAGCATTTAAAGCTGTTTTATGAAGTTTGTAAGACTCTGTCTATGCCTCACCCAGGCGGTCATCCATCACTTCTCACCGGTGTGGACGTACCACCTGAAATCACTCCTTTCTCCTTTTTAAAATCCCTTCATCTAATCCAGACTTTTCAACAGCAAAGCAGCAGCTCAACCACAGTGGACAGCTTCTCACCAAATGGACTCGAACAGCTCATCGGACTACCTGGAAGCCCTTTTATTCTATTAAGCCCACTTCCGGGTACTTCATCATTTTCTGATTGGTGGACTTGGCCACCGACTGGCCAACTCATAGAGCTCCCAGCCTCACATCCGGGGGTGGGAGAGGACCCTGCTGTTTGGAGAAATCAGTGAGGAAGGCGGACATCCTCCAGCCAGGTCTGCACGGGTAGAAGTGCGACAGTGTGCTCAGAAATTATACCGTTAGCATCCCTGGGCTCCCATGGACTGGTTTCACATTAACCAAACTCATGACACACTGATGCAAGAAAACCAGAAACTTATTAATGTAACAGAAGAAGTGAAACTATAAACCAGACTGAAATATCAGAGTTCAACCATGAGTACATTTTCTCCTCCACAGCCCAATCACGGGCAGGCAGTCACATGGCAACCATGGACAGAAGCAGAGCAGGAAGGGTTTGTAGATTAACTCAATGGACTAAATTTCTGTTATACGAACAGATCTACTGCCTAGAAAAAAATTAACGCTAATCACAGTGCACACTTCGTGGACAGTGGCCGAGTCATGACAGTGAGCACCTGTGTAACTCTCCTTTCCCTGTCCTTTCTGGGCTAACTGATGCAAAGTGGTACAAAGATTCAGGGATGCAGATACCTCTAAACACCCAAAGCCCATCTCTGGGAGCCTCAAAACCAGACAGCCAGGGTTTAAATACCAGCTCTGCCACTTACTAGCTCTGTGACATTGGCCAACTTACTTACCTTCTCCGTGCTGAAATTTCCACACTGTAAAACTGGGATAACAATCAAACCTTCCTTACTCGCTTGTTGAGAAGATTGAAGGATTCATTTCTGTAAAACTCTCAGAAAAGAATGTAGCACATTTTAGGTGTTCAACAAATGTCAACTTAATATAAAAGTGATTTACAAGTCTCCCTTCTAATAATATTATGTGTTTCCTGGCTAGTCTAAGTCCCAAAGAAAATCCTTATTTCTCCTTTTATAAACTCTTGGGGAGCACCCTCTCATTCCATTCCACCACCTGTTTAAACTAGGTAGGGGATGCCTCCTCCCCACTCCTCTGGGCCATGGTGAGTGCTTCTCCCTTCATACCCCTGGCCGCTGGATCACAGCTAGCCCTCGTCACACTAACAGGGTGAGGTGTGAGTCCGGGGAGACAAGCAGGGAATGTGAAACCATACCTTTCCCTCCAGTGTTGGTCACCATTGGGAAGCACCTGGGATGCTCAGCTCCATGTCAGGACAGCCCTGTGCATGAAGGGGCAGGTCCTCTCAAGGGAAGGCTCGCTGTGTCCCAGAGCTACCTGGGACAGGGTGAGTCTCTAATTCTGGGACACAGTATCATGAAACACATTTTCCCACAGCCCTGAAGTTCATGGAGAACATGGCTTTATCAGTAACAAAGAAGACATTTATCGCCTGCCTACTCTTTTGTGTCATCTCTCAGTTGGCTGCTGGAGACAACATGCATATAAGTATTGGATCCCCTTAGGCCCCATCATATATGAAGTAACAAAAAATTCTGTGGCTTAATGTTGGTTCAGGGTGACTGTGTAACACTTCTGACTCTGCTGATGCTTAATTATGGGTATAGGAACTATGGAACCTCCTCAAATATCTTTCATCATAAACCAGCTTTTCTTGTTTTCCTGTTTCTTAGTAATTGCCAAAGACTATAAAATGATGGCTTCACACCAAACAGCAGCTAAAGATTTTGAGCCCTCTTGACATACCCACTGTGGTAAACATTTTACATAATTTCTAATTCTCACAATTCTACAAAGCAGATACCAATGTCCCAATCTCACAGACGAGGGAAAAACTCAGAACGAACTGACTCAGGCTCACATGGCTCAGTGGCAGCGCGTGCACGCAAACCCAAGTCAAAAAACTACACCCCTTCCTATATGTACCAAATGTCCTACCACCAATTAACACACAGCAGCGGGGTCAATACTCAGGGAACTCATTACACTTTTCAGCTATAAGGTTCTCCAGAGGCCGCTACTAGCTGTTTTATAAGTTCCCGGCTCACTGGTTTCTAACACTGGAAGAAAAGTCCGATTTTGCCACTGTTCACACATCAAGTCTGAGATGTTCACAGCGAGATGACAGAATAAAACTAAAATATAAGTAGAACAATTTTTCCACGTAGACAGACATAATGGACATTGTGCTATTCTGAAGCATCAAGCAAAGAAATCAAAACAAAATAACGTTGTTTAAGCCTTCTTTAACAAACAGGAAAATTAAGACGGTAAGAAGGTGCAACAAGCGCCACCTATGGCTAAAAAGACCTTCCAGGTTGCCAGGAAGCATGCAACACAAAAATTGCCTGAAGGATCAGAAACGAGAATCAGATAACTAAAAGCTTCTGTAGCACATACTGCACTTTGCTTCGGGGGAAGCGACGGTAACTCAGTATTTAATCTGATATTGCTAATAATCCTGAATATAAACAAAAGACACAGGCTCATGGAAACTCATCTTAGAAGAGGAAAGAATCCAGTCCAGCCACTTCATTTTACAGGAGGGGAGACTGAGACATGGGATCTGTCCTCCTTGCAATCGGCAACAAATCTCTCCTAGGCCTCATGTCTTGCACTGTAGCAAAAATGAACAGATCTGTACTAGGCCTATATTCATAAAAGTCGCGTCTGTATTTTTCCGAAAGTAGGTTATCTAAGTATCTTGCAACATACTTCTCAAAATCCAGGAAATCATACGTTTGTTGAAATACAAAAACATTTATTTACATAATAAAACAGCATGAGCTTTATTGTCTCTATTAAAAAAGTTACATGTCAAATCAATGTTTTGATCTTTTAAACCTGTTAAGAGTGCAGGAAAAAAGATCAAAATTTTCTTAAATCACAAAAGAGAGAAGCTTATTCCCTGAAAATGATCAATGTGGATGTCAGAATCCAACGAATTTAAATGTCTGAGTGGATGGTTACACGGCAACATGACATCTGAGTTCTAACAATACACATTCTGTGTAAATAATCTTCAAGGTCGTCTGCTTAAGGCAATTTAACTAGTCCCTGTCTCACTAGAATGATACAGATTTCATTAAAACTTCATTGTGCACTAAAAAATAAATGAATCCTTGTTACTTTAAGCCATATTCATATATATCATATATATACATATTAAATATGCATCAGTAATAAGCCACCCTCTTTAGTATTCAGAGTTGATCCTTCTAAAATATCTGTCATTTTGACAGCACATTTTTACTAAGCACCTCTTGGGTTCTTTGTATACAAGGCTACTAACTCTCACAGTCAGACAAGTTAAACGATATTACTCAAATTTCACAAATGAGGAAATGTACTTAAGCCATGAAAACAACTTAAATATACATCATCAGGAAAGAAAAGAATAAAGATTTTCTTAAAATATTCACTGACAATCTTTTCTTCCATATTAAGACTACATAAAACCAATTCAGTCTTTGTAAGTATTTCTGTCAATAAGGGCCACTAGAGAAAAACAAGTAACATCATCAGCAGTGGTTGGACTTTCAAAGCCCCCTTCTCATTTGCACTATAATTATTTTTAGTGTTTTGTTTTTAGTGCTTACAGAGCACTAAAATACATAAAAATTAACTTTTTATGCCACTACCTGAGAATTAAACATCTGTGAAAATGTACAATTTTAATTTATGCCACTCTGTCTCACATTCTCACTGGTGTCTCCCCTTTGAAGGCCTCATCAGGCTGAGATCACTAAAATCGGCCATTTATGGAGTCACAGTAGTTAGGGTAACCACTAAACGGGAGGCTGATTAGAGGAGCAATTAAGAATGCATCCTGTGCAGCCTGAGTTCCAGCACCGAGCTAGCCACCGCCAGCTGCGTGTGATTTGGGACAAGCTGTTCCATCTATCAATCCCTCAGCTGCAAAAAAGGAGACACTGATAACTACCGTCAAACACCTGCTATGAAGTAAAACATGAGGAAAGTATTTTAGCCTTAGGTAGGTGTCCACTCAGAGCGAGTTTGGTCATTATGATGATGAGGATGTCTGTTAATAAATTGAGCTAGACCAAAAAGGAGAAATCACATTAAAGGAGAAACATTTTAAGCCAATGAACATTTCCTTTTGGATGGATTGCAGAATATTCTATTCATTTTTTTTAATAAACCAAGTTTTGTCCATTAATAATAGATTTACAGGTTCATGGACAAGTCTCCAGAAAAAGAATTAGAGGCCTCTAACCTCTGAATACTAAGAAAGTAAAATTTAAAAAAAATCAGGGGGGAGATTATACCTCATTTGGGAGAGTATGTGCTTAGCATGCATGAGGCCCTCAGTTCAGTCCCCACTAACTCAATTTAAAAACTTTTTTTTTAAGAAATGGAGAATTAAAGCAAAAAGATGGAGGGATACGGAAATTTTTTAGAGACTCATCTCAGATTTAAGATGGGGAAAAAACCATCCATTTCTCAGAGGATATCTTGAGAACTATGTAAACTGAATCTGAGATGTCCAGTCTTCTAACATTATTCATGAATTCATATTACCAAGTCTTAAAACTACCTGATAACCCACAGTTGTGATACTGATCATAACAGCTGCCAACACGGATCGAGCTCCCGCTAGGACTGCTCTGTTCTGACATCTCTGCTCCTGAGGCCTGACCAGGCTGAGAGCACTAAATTCGGTCATTCATGAGCATCTCGTGTAAGTCCTCCCTTTGTGCTCCTCCCTCTCCCCTCACCAGCCCCTCTGAGGGAAGCACTGTTATCATCATCCCCACCTGCAGATAAGGCCACTGAGGCACAGAGACTAAACCTGCTCCAGGTCATATTGGCATTAAAGGACATCTGTATTTCTGCTGTTTTGCTTTTGACATAGGAATCTGAGATATCAATTCAAGGGAGCCTGTTAAATAATAAACTCTGTCAGGTCTTCACCTCAAAGAGCAGATAATATAAATTCCCGATGTAGGATGAGGCTGCCGCCACAAAATGACTCAGCTTGAAATTAATATCCAAGATGAAGCAGCGGATACACGTAAATACTCACGATTGTCAACTCCGCTCACGGGCCTGGGCCCTTCACTGTCTGAACTGGGGTGAATAGTCCACCAGTGTCAGGGAGGGAAGCGCGGATTTTCCAGGTCTCCCCAAGGCTTCACGGGCTATTTCCCCCCACAGACTGTCCTCAACAATTAAAAAGCTCTCAAGATTTTTACACCATGCAAAACTGAAATACATTTCTTCAGATGGAGCACTTTCTCAGGCTTAAAATTATTTTGCCTACACTCAGCAGGGGGGAAAAAGAAACAAGTCTCTGCAAAGTCTCTGATTCTCACCACTCACACTAGTAGAAAGGCCACTGCACAAGATGTCTCTTCAGAGTGCAGGGTGAGAAGAAAATAAAGCCGCACCCAACCACAGGCACTCCCAGAGACAGAGCTCAGCAGTCTTCTGCACACTCACGTTTGTGCAGCCCTCATCACCATCTATTTCCAGAACCCTTCATCACCCCAGAAGAACACCCCTGTCACTAGCAGTCACTCCCTAACCCCCCTCCACCTAGCCCTTTGCAACCATCAACTGGTCTCCGCCTCTGCATGTGCCTATTCTGGGCATTTCAGATCACTGAAGTCAATATGTGGCCGTGTGTGTCTGCTTCCTTTCACTTAACATGCTCTTGTCAAGGCTCGTCCATGTTGAAGTGGTATCAGCATCTCTTTTTTTTTTGAAAATGTTAAAGTTTATTAGAGGTTTTTAAGTACTATCAAAAAGAGTAGAGTGGAGCATAAGTGATTGTGTTTCAAAGGGAAAAGGGCGGGTTGAGCAGTCAGAGTGGACTTCCCAGAAGAGGTGGCCTTTTTCATTTTCCTTTTTTTCTTTTTTATTCACTCTTACGTCTGAATAATATTTCACTAAATGGAGATTCTACATTCTGTTCATCCATTCAGCAGCTATGTATGGACGAGGTCCAGAAGGATGAGTGTAAGAGGCGACTTGCAGGGTTGGCATTTAAGCAAAGGGCAAGATGTGCTTTCAAAAAAAAAGCCAACAAACAGAGGCGCAAGGAAATTCAGTGCGTTTCTGAGCAAAGTGCATGCTTGCTTCGGCAGGACAACCGTGCAGGGCTGGGGCGGATATTGGCAGGAATCACGGCGTGGGAGTCAACTGAGAAGACTCCCCATTGCACGCAGCTCAGCCAAATCTCCTCCCTCATCCTGTATTGTTAGAGCCATGTTTCTAGGTTTCTCTTATTTCAAGTAATAGCACTTTAACTACATATGTGATCATCTGAATCAGACCACTTTACCTCCAAGGCACAGAAAATTATTCACTAACCGGAGCAGCTCCAGGACATAACCGTGATGGATTAGGGAGTCCTGCAGCATCCCAGCCTGCATGCACAAACCCCACATGTGCCCTGGTGATGTCCGGAAAATTAAACGCATTGGAAATATCTCACTGCTGGTACACGACATCTGCCCTCAAATTGCCCCAAACTCATGCTGGCAAAGCACTACTCAGCCCTCTCACTACAAAAGAAAAAAAAATGCTAAGAAGGCAAATTTAGGCTCTTCCATTGAAAACCAGCAACCATCAATGCCAGTATCTGAGCTGGAATGCTCCTGACTTCTAAAACCACTGCGCCGTTACTTTTCAAATGTGGAAGTCATATATGTATTCCACGTAGATGATATTACAGTAGGATTTTTCTTTTCAAAATTTCCAGTTGCAACATTAGCACAAGAAAGTTTATGTTTCAGCTTTAATAAAATCAATTATCTTCCACTTTCTTAATTTTGAACCTATTATTATTTTATAAATGGAGCTATGCTGCATAATATAAACAAACTTTGAATTCTGCAAACAAGACCTTTATGACCTCACTATTTCAGAGCAAACTTTAATGATGTTTTGAGAGGTGGGGCCTGGGGTGCTCACTAACAGCTCTTTAAATACTGACAAGGATGTGCTATTAAGTAATGCAAAGGCTCTAACTCCACATTAGCTCAGAAACCAAAGAAACTACACCAAAGCCTTACTTTATCATTTTTAAATTTTGCTATTTTTTGGAATATTAAATTTCTTTAAAGATATGATTTTTTTTTTGAGAAAGACAACAGCTGTATTAAATTTCCTCTCACCAAGAAAACAATCTTTATCAAGAATAAATACCCCATGGAAATCGAAATGACGGGAGGTTTCTAGCTAAGTGAACATGCAGATCTGAACAGAAATCTAAATCCTATCAGATCTCACTCGAACGAGCTCAACAAAGTCCTGGGCTACCCTGGAACTTAGCTCTTCTGTTCCAAAAGTTGGCTGAGCTAAGATCATCACACAAGGCAGGGAAGGAGAGAAGAGGAAAGTCCACCTGGCAGCCTCCATCTCTTTTCTTCCAGCCAAAAGTCGCCTCTCGGGCGACCCCGATAACAAGCCCTCCCCATAAGGAAATCCGGCATCCACACTGCCCCTGCCGTCCCCAAGCAGACTTGATGCCCCTCTCCCAGCCTGTGAATGGTCTTCTAGTGGCCCCCCAGTTGGTGGCACCCTCCCCTTCTTCCCCGCTACACACACACACACACACACCCAGAGCAACGGCAGCCTTCCCAAATCACAAAGTTGACTACATCACCCCACTTCAAACCCTTCAGAGGCTCCCTGGTGGAATTCTACCTCCGCCCCCGACACTGCTCACCCAGCCTCACCCCAGTTCCCAGGTCCCCAGTGACCTCAGTGACCCCCTGTCCTGCTCCTACTTCCCACTTGCCTCCAGGCTCATTTTGATTGTTTCCCAAGGAAGACTTCCCTCCCTCCAACCTCCGCAACTTGTTCCTCTATTCCTAGAACATTCTAGGCTAAGTCAACTTCTGACACTGCTAAGCTCACAAGAAGCAAATACATTTTGCTTACTAATGTGGGTCCACCCACTCTCCCCTAGACACACAGAAGTGCGCGTGTTATGAATAAATGAATGACTGGGTGGATCACAAAGGGACAGACAGACCTGCTCTCGCCCGTCCCGACCCTTCTGTCTGTAGAATATCAGAAGCAAAACCAGAAGTACCTTTCCTGAGGGTCACTTCCTGCTGACACCCTACACTGCCTCCAGTGTCTGTTCAAATAAAACCCAATGTCTTCCAAAGCCCTTCACCCCAGGCTCTCTCCAGGGTCCTCCCAAGCAGGGGAACACTCCACCCTGGACCACACAGGGCACTCTCCCCAGGTCCCCACCCCACAAGCCTCCAGGTCTCTGCCCGGGCTGCACCTGCCACCTGAGCCACACTCTTGACTCCTTCTCCTGGCTAACACTTACTCTGTCCTCACGATTGAATGTAGAGCCCATTTCTTCCAGGAAGTCCTCTCTGATAATGTCCTTTAGGTCTTGGGAGGGCTCCATCTATAGCAACAGTACATGGTGACCAACTGGGTGTTTGCCCACTCCTTTGAAACCACGAACTCTTGGGGGCCACGTGGGAAGGAGTGAGAGATTACAAGAGGGGTGGGGGAAGCAAAAAGCAAAAATCACAGCCCAAGTCCCAAATTCAAGGATTCTTTCTCAGAAAAAAGTATAAACTATTTCACACGTGTGCAATTTGGCTACTATTTTTGTGGCTTGTGGACAGCAAGAGCTTGGTGTTCTAGTCCAAAACCCAGATTACATGCAAAGAAACGTATATATTCATATCCAAAGGAAACCAGAGCTGTTCAACAACAGTTTGCAGTTAGAATAGAAAGGAACTTTGATAAAGGCAATCTCTCTCTCCCTCTTCTTTCTTTTCTGGCATCATATAATTTTAGAAGTATTTGCGTGACTAAGAGATGGCTACAGCCCGTGATTCTGCACTGGAGTGTTTGGGGCTGAGGAAGCCCAGATTACATTCACTGCGTAAATGCAATCACACCAACACACAGATAGGTGCCGTGGTGGTGGAGCTGATGTTCCAAAGCAGGCAACCTTACTCTGTAAGAGAACTCTAAATACAAAGTAAGAATTGCAATGTTCTGTACTCAATTTCATTCGACATATGGGTCATTAACTGATAGAATATCTTCACTAATGTAACCAAAAATAAATTGTCAAAGTCGATTTTCTTCATCTGACCGTTTTATGCTAACTTTGGATATCAAACCCTCACTCCATATGGAAAGCTCAGGCCTACGCTGCAGCAGTTACATCCCGTGGAAGAAAGTCGATCAAGGGAGAACTGGAGAGTTTCCCTTCAGAAGCTGCTAAGTCTGGTTTTGCACCTGTACGTCATTTGCAACCACGTCAGCGTCAAAGGAGTAAGACCTTACCTCTGTGGGGCGAAAAGCACTGCGGTGCTTCTGAACCATCAAAGAACACTGAGCTTTGTGAAACAGTCCTGAGGCACTTAAATCGTATTTTTTATGAAAGGCTCAAAAACTGACCCAATTCACCAATCCAGGTACAACAGGGAGGTACCGGAATTAGTAGAGAGAACATGCCCTTGAAGTCTGACAAGGCCCTGCTTGAATCCTGCTACAGCATTTACTAGCCGCTAAACGGACCAATTCCTTAACCCCTCTGAGAAGGCTTCCCAATCCGCAAAAGGGGGCTGCCACCGCCCACCTGGGAGGCATGGATGAGAATGCAACACGCAAGTAGGGCTGCCGACTGGTACCTGACACGGGGCCTGACTAGATTCCCTCCGCTGCCCTTCTTCCCCTTTAAACTTGCACTGTTCCCCCTGGTAAGGATCAAACCCCTGGAAAAGACTGCCCGAATCTTCTGTGTATCCCTGAATACATGCATTACACTTAGGAGGCCAGAAAAACAACTGCCTCCTCCCCAGTCACTATCAATGTTCTTAAGAGTCTGGGTATTTTTAACTCAATTTTTCAGGGAGAGTATTCCAGAACTTTGCAAGCACCATTATCCAGGTTGGCTCCCCTCCCAGTGCCCATCTCTTCTCACCTCAGATCCTCTGTCTGATTGCCTTCTGTTCATTGGAAAGCGAGTCCAGTAGGGTGGCGACTCCCAAGGACGCCCTCCCTCCCTCACAGGTGAGTGTGACTACTTTCTCCCCACTCCAACTCCAGCTTCTTAGTAGTCTAACTTCCCGGACCCTGCAGACTCTGCATCTTCCCAAGACACACACGTGGCCACGACCCTCCTTTCAGATTTCTTCCAGGCTGGCCCTGCCCAACCCCCGGCCCCTTAAGGATAAATGGCATTAGTCTGAAAATCGCAAATGCCACAGACTGACACACCAAAGCTGCATGGTCTGGGCTTTCCTCCAACCAAGGCACTGCCCTGCCCCGCCTCAGCCTCAGTCTGCAGCTCTCAAGATGATCTAATTCACATGCGCGGCTGTGAACACCAGCTAAGAATGACGACTCCCAACGTGTATCTCTAGTCCGGCTCCTTCACCTGAGCCCCAGGGCCATAGAACCGAGTGCCTCTTTGAAGTCCTAACTTGGATGACAAATGGCATCTTAAAAATGCCTCATGTCCGCCATTTACTCTGGAATTCGATTCCTGGCAGGTACCTCCCAGACACCCCATTTTAGTAACAGCCCCAGCACCCACCTATGTGTTTGAGTTCACATTCAATTTCCAATGTTCCCTTCCCCAAGCCCTGCCCTGGAATCAGTCCTGTTATATCCGTCACTAAGCCCATCTCAAGTCTGGTTCTGCAGGGACCACGGCCGGAACCCCACAAGTTCACAGCATGGTGCACTGAGTCACAGTCCTCCAAAGGGTGCTCCCTGGAGGGGGAGGCATCTCCTGCCACTGGTCACGTCAGAAGGCACTGTATTCTCACAAAGGAGGCCCAGGAGAAGGGACTCAAGGTTCTCCCGTGGTCTGAGTTTTGAAGGGCCCGAGGTGTGGGGGAACTCCTAATTAGCAGACACAGTTGTCAGTAAGCAGACGAGGATGGAGGAACCCAGGCAAGGCTGTTCTCACTCCGACCCCTGGGCTCTCGGGAGCCACGGGAAAGGCCTGTGTCCAGGGCATAGCCCGGCCATCACAGATCCCAGCCTGCATTTGCCAACCCGGACAGACTAGACTCCTTCTACTTGCGACATTTACTTCTGATCTGTTCCCCACCCACAATGTGATGGACTCATTCAGATATTCTCTCCTGTCTGAAGCGAGACAAATTCAGTGAAAAATGAAGTGTCCACATTTGGACCAGAGCATGAAAGGAGAAACAAGGCCTCATGTTCAGCATGATGGTGGTGGCCAAACACTTTCACCGGGTGAGATGAACCATGGTGGGGGTGAGAATCCAAGGTCCTAGGTCGGCCAAAGCATCTTCCTTCATAGTTGACTGGGGTGTTGGAGACTCACTACCGCAAACTAACGACAAGGCCGACAGTGGTGGACGTCAGCTGCAACAGACACGGAGTCAGCTATTTACTGCCAACATGGGTTAAAAGTAAAGGCCGATGCAGGGAGGCCTGCACGGCTGCTGAGGCAAACCACAGACCCGGCTCTGAATGCCCACTGGCTGGAGCAGGGTGGAAGCTACGGTCCCCTTTAGCAGTCCCTATGTCCACCAGATCCAGGTGAACCAGCTACTTAGGAGAAGGATATGTTTTCCTGATACTCAGATAAACCAGCCTCGTAAAGGGAACAAAAGAGTGGCATGGATTTTAGACCCACTTCTGCCCCTTTATGAAGGCAAAGTAAAGTAAATGGCACGGGAAGTAAAATGCAAAAAAAAAAAAAAATTAAATAACAAAACGGTGACTGCTTCCTCCAACAGCTGCTCAACCCCGAGCCTGCCACTTCCTCACCAGTGACCGCCGGCCAGGCAGCGCCGTCACGCACGTCACACAGTGACAGCCAGGAACCGAGTGCCAAGCACGATTGTGTAAAAGAAGGAATGGAGCAAGATGCTGCAGAATTTGACTTTACAAGTTTAAATACTCCATGAAAAACATCCCTCAGCAGCCGCCTAAATGAATTCGCATCTCACTTCTTCAAAACAATCAAACAAATTTAATAAGGGCGCATTTGTCACCAAATATAAGGAGGACCAAACTGGTTCCTTAAAGCAAGGATTTTAAGAGGTATCAAACACCAGTGGGTGATGTGCTAAAAATAATTAGAAAATAAAATGATGACAAGGATAATACATGGATCAAGGCAGCTGTTAAGTTTTTGCTTTTTAAAGCGATGGAGACAGCACGGAGGGCGATCTAGCTATTTCCAATGCAGGGTGTGCACAGCCCACATTTTCAGACGCAACAACATGCTCACAGGGCAGTACAAGAGAAAAAGGAATAAAGAAAAAGGAAAAGAGGAACAAGAGAAAATTAGAAACACACAAGAACAAAAATGACTTTGACAGCACCTACAAGAATTTACGTGAGTGTGTGAGGCCAGGGACGCTGGGAAGGTGAGACCCACCCTCACCTCCTGCTCCAGGGAGAGCAGGGGCCTGAGGGGAGTGGCGCTGCCGGGGGACCCCATCGTGATCAGCGCCCCTAACCAAAACTCCACATACATGGGTCTAGGCAGGTCTTAAGCTACAAATTGTGGTCACATTTCAGGCTGGACAGTTTTACGCACTTCCACCAAGAGTAGCAGGAGAGAATTAGGCTCTGTTCCTGCACCAAAGCATTGTTTAAAAAATTAATGTCTGCGGAATAGTAAAAGCAACAATGGAGTAAAAGTGACTGGAGGAGAACGTGCTTGACCCGAGCTCACTGGCCACATTATCTCACTGACGTTAAGATGCTGGCTGAGACCTTACGGTACCAAAACAGACAGACGCACCAGGAGGGAGGTTTAATGATCTGCTATATTTTGATGCCGGGAGCCATGCCTGGTACACGAGGTTCTGGGTAAACAATGGTGACTGTGTCAACCACTATGGGCTAAGCACATATCCAGCTACTCCTCCAAATCCCAAGGGCAGACTTCAAAAAGCAAAAACAAGCAGGAATTCTCTGGTGGGTCCACAGACTCAGAGCCAAGCAGTTGCTGAGCAAAAATGTCACCAGTGCCTCCTGTGACAAAAGAGGAGGCACTGGCCTGAGGGCTGGGGCAGGGCTCCAGGCTTCCACTGCTCACCCACCAGTCTGTCCAGGGGGAGAAGGTGGTCCCTGCTTACGTTGCACCGATGCACCTACCTTGACTGACGCCTGGGGGATCAGCAGGAGGTTACATGTGAGGTGAACGGAGCCAGCCTCGGTGTAGCACGGTGCTTGCAGCTGTGCCCTCAGCAGTGCCCAGGCTCCTAAACCTGACACCTCATCTCCAAGGAGCAGATGGGAGCGCGGGCATGTAGATCACAGGGCCCTGTGAGGACAAGAACAGATCATGGCCACGACATGCCTTGCCCCTTCCTTAAGCATGTCCGGGAGGAACAGAAAATTCATCCAGAGCCCGCTAGGCACCTCACGCAGGTGGGACTCGGGTCCTCTTGCCTATCACTCACAGGGCTGTCCTGGATATTCTTTTTATCAATCCTCTGGCATCTTCTCCTCCAACTTACCAACAACCAGAAAGTAGAATCTGATCTTAATTAAGTTCAAGAATCACAAAGCACCGCCTCCACAGCGGGCCCGGCAGCACGTGCCAGGTCGTCCGACCATCACCTGTGGGACCGCCATGAACCCTCTCCAGACTCAAGGACCGAGGCCGTAGGCCGGGGGTACACAGATTCCCTCACTCTCCCCAGCAAAGGGGGACCACCTCTCGGCAAAGGCATCTCACCCTCTTCTGCCCGAGGGACAGCAAAATAGATACACGGGGAAACAGAGCAGAAGTTGGGGGGTTAGGCAGCCCAGAAGAGCTCGTCTGTAATTCCGAGGCAAAGTGGGGCCGTTGACTTAATCACAGAGACAAAGTGAGGATGAACATTTCTCTGCTCTTTCCCATACTCCGTGATACGCCTTTCCCTGCATAAGGAGTTCATTCGGAGGTCCCTGGCGGTGTTTCTGATGTCCTAACATGGCATGCTGCCTGTCGGGCAGGAAGAGAGGGCCTGAGCCGAACAGGTGCTGAGACTGGGAGGCAGGAGACACTGGCTCCAAGCCAGCTCAACCAGCGCCTCGTTCTGCCTCTCGGGATTCAGCATCTCATCTATAAGCAAAGGGATGAGACTGTCCCAGGAAACGCTGCCCAACAGAATTGAAATGAGAGCCATGTAAAGAAAGTTTCCCAGTTGCCACATTTAAAACGGTAAACAAAGAAACAAACCAACAATTAAAAAACAAGTACTAGAAACTGATTTTAGGAACATATCTTACATAATTTACTGTATGTAAAATACTATCATTTTGACATGTAATCAATAGAGGAAGTAACAAGATAGTTTATATGCTTTTAGTAGACAAGCCTCAGCGTCTCATTTGCATTTGACCTACAGCACATCTCAGCTCAGACCAGCCTCCTCCCCAGTGCTCCTAGCATCAGTGGCTGTGGCTACTCTATTGAACAGCAACTCCAGGGGTCCCAGCAGGGTCCTGGCTGAAAAGCAGGAGTAAGTGCTCTAACACTATCACTAAAAGGATCTCTCTGAAACAAAGGCGGATTCACTTTTAAATGTCTGTAAACCGGCGGGCTGCACCTCCCTCCCCCCTTGGATACAAGACAGTCCTATTCCGTGCTGATCCCTTTCTGGATGGAGAGAAGAAACCCGGCACACAGCCAGGGTGGACTGGCCTCCAGATAAACTTACCTGCTGTCTGTGTCCAGTCTCACGAAGTCCTCCTTCTCAAACGGCATGCAGAGGAGTAGGATCTTGTCCCCAGACATGTCAGGGGCCCCATCCAGCCACTTGGACTTGAGCAAGATGAAGAGTGACTCAGTGAAGTCCTCGATCCTCTTCTCCACCACCCTGCAGTCGTCGTAAATTGAAAGCCACGTCGGTGCGCGGCTGCTTGGCTACCTCCCCATGCAGCACAAAGACAAAGAGCTGAGGGTCATTAAGCATGGTGCCATACAGCTCCTCTGCACATGGAGCTTCTCGAAGGCCTTGGCCGAGAGGCAGTCGGTAATGGTGACAAGGCCCACAACCATGCGGTGGGTCTGGAAGCCTCTCCATCCATTATTGGGCGCATAGTGGTGCCTGTAGTGCATACAGAGTGCGCCCTGGGAGCTGCACGGGCTGATCTGGCTCACCAAGGAGATTCGCTTATAGATGCAAAAGAAATTCTCCTCTGAGATGATCCCCACTGGTTTGACCACCACGGGAAGAGTCTCATAGTCCTCAACACACTGCAAGTAGTCAGGGATGCTCATGTTGCAGGCCCTGCCGAGAGGGGAGAGGAGATCGAGGTAAATATTGTGCTGTGGGCTTCGGGCGCCTCTGGGTTGCGGTGACCTGGTGTGTACCAGCCAGAAGGCAGGGGAAGCCCAAGCAAATCCAGGGGTACAGTTTGTCCTTCAGAGCCTGCACATTGCTACCGTAGCTCAGATCACTTTACCCAGCTTTTGGTCTAGGCTTCCTGCCCCTGCAGAGAAGGGTCATTTTTTGTTTTCTGTTTCAAAGCACCTAGCAAGTCCCTGATGCAAAGTCAATGCTCAAAAATGCGGAATAAAGAAATGAAAAAAGGAACTGCTTTCCGCAAGCCCCTTCAGCAGAATATAAAGAAAAGGACAACACTAGGATCAAAAGATGTGGATTTCAATTCCAATTTATTTGAAACCCTTAGCTGCAGAATAATGGATAAGAAAACTTGCCTTGGGGAGAAGGGTACAGTTCAGTGGTAGAGCACATGCTTATCATGTACGAGGTCCCAGTACCTCATTTTAATAAATGAAACAAATAAATAAACCTAATTACCCTCCTCAAAAAATACTTTTTAATTCAAAGTTCAAAAAACACCTTGCAACTGACACAACATTGTAAACTTGACTATACTTCAATTAAAAAAAAAAATCCTTGCCTTACAAGAATATATCTGGATTACGGAAGTTTGCAAATGTAAAATGCCTAGGGTACCATCTGCATAAAAAGGGGTGACTACAAATTTACTATCCCTCCTTTATGAGCTATATTTCCTTCGGGGGGGTTATAACCTCTCAGAACTAATTTTCTCAGATTTAAAAATAGTAAATATTACCTGATTCTCAGTACTGCTGAAGAATCAGATAACCCTATGAAAGCATCTAACCCACAGAGTTTACTCAATAAATGTTTGTTGAATGAATGAATAAACAAGCAAAATGAATGCTGCTCCCTGCCATAGACCATCATAATGGTACTGCTTGGAAATCCCAAACCCACGTTCCACCCGTCTCTACACTAACCATGTGGGTGACCTGGGCATGCGTGTGTGCTTCTCTAAGCCCCAGTTTAATAGTGAATAGAAATGATGGCAATAACACAAACCTCAAATTTTTAGTGAGTCAGTAATGAATCGTACCCCAAATTTGCAAGATGGAACCATTAAGGAAAACTGGGAAAAGGGTCCATAGGCCCTTTCCATATTATCTGTTACAACTACATGGGAATCTACATTATATCTCAAAATAAAATTTCTACTTTTTTAAAGAAGCTATTGAGGTTAAATTTGCTCACTGTCTCAAAAAATGAACACACAGAAAAATAGGACAATGCCCAGCACATGAGATACACTCAGTTAACATTCCCACTGAACCCATTGGTCCCTCAAACTTCAGAGCAAGAGGATGGGTCCTCGTGGCAAGAGGCCACTGCAACTGAAGCTAACAAAGCTAATGGTGCTCACTTCCAAGAGCCCCTGTCACCACCCTTGTTCTAATTTTCTATTTGTAATTTTTTTCTTTTTATTAAATAGAAACTCCCAATTGCATAGCCTTCACCTGACTGGACATCAAGATGGCAGCCCTTCAAAATCTGACCACAGAAATCATGATGGCAGCCCTTCTTGGTGAAACAATAAAATGAAAAGCCATTTCCACAAGACCTCTGTGTAAATTTACTAGGGAACTTCATCCTGGACTGAGGAAGAGGACTGGGGAGGAGGGGCCAATATGGGGCATAGAGAACTATGGGCCACCTGTCCCATGATGGACTTTAGACTCAACCATCACCCTCCAGGAAATTTAAAATACACAGCGACATAGTGCTATGGGCAAGATTTTTTTTTTAAATCCCTGAATCCCTTGCAGGTCTTGTTTCTACTGAGACACAAATAGATTATGTGTATAATGTTTCACAAACGCCTTAAAATATTATCACCCCAACTTGACACATCAAGAAACTGAGGTAGAGAGGTTTGTCACATTGTGCAAGATTAAAGAGAGGCCACGACAGACACCATATTTAAATCCAAGCCCCTGCTCCAGTACTCACACTAGAAAGTGTGACATACTGCCCCTTTTCTGCCCTCTCCCTGCAATAAATCTCTGAAGAGTATTTTCTGTACCACCTGGAATCACAATAACATCAATTTTCCACAAAGAGCTACGTCACTCCTTGCAGGACGTAACAAAATCTAAAGTGTTGGGATGGGAGGAGAGATTTGCATTTTCTGTTTCTCAAAGGAAACATGGCTTTAAAAGAAACTGAAAAGCACTTATCTAGTCTAAGCCCTCATTGTGCAGAGAAAGAAACGGAGGGTCAGAAGAGATGAGGAAAGGGCCTCATTAAAAAATATTGCTTCAGCGCAGCATCAAGCCAGCCCTGGGCACTGCTGGGGGAGGATCTGGGAGACCCAGGAGAATGAGTGTTAGAAAACGGAAAGACAAGAAGCATACAAGGCCCTGTCTTTAAACCACTGTACCATGAAATTCCACCATATTACCCAGTATGGGGGCAGCCAATAATAAGGTGGGGTAAACAGGTTACAGAAACCTGGAAGTCTCAACCATAGTGGAAATTCCAACATTTACTATGTTTTTTTCCCAGTTCAAGCATCAAATCAGTGGACACTCTGTACCAGGGACTACAAGGGGCCTGGAGTTCTCCCAAATACAGATCTCTATTACCACGTGTGCAAACCACATAAAGGCCACCAGAAGAAAAGCGCTCACAGATAACATGGAATTACTGAACCTGAAAGCAGCCAAAGAGCATATTTTACTAGGAAAAAAGGTGCTGCTAGAAATGGACTCAAGGACATAGAAAGCAAACTGTGCTTAGCAGGCAGGAAAGGGGAGATTAACAGATACACATTAATAAATATAAAATAAATGACAAGGACCTACTATATAGCACAGGGAACTATATTCAATTTCTTGTAATGAGTTCTACTAAAAACAATCTAAAACATATGTAGATACATATGCATATGTTTATAACTGAATCTCTGCTGTATATCTGAAACTAACATTGTAAATTGACTACACTTCAATAAAAAATAAATTAAAAAAATAAGTAAATATAAAAGCAACGCCATTAAGAAAAAAAATAATACTCTACTCCCCTTAGCTGTAGGTGCTGGAGAATCCTGGTTGCAAGCACCAAGTCCACTGGATCACTCCAGCACTGGCTGTCACTCTTTCTGACCATCAGAGAGTCACTTGGCTTCACTGAGGTTACTTTTCTCTTCTGTGAAAGGCTACAGTAGCAACTAACGATGTATAGAATCTCATCATTCACAAGCCCAACAATTAGTGAGGACTTCCCATGGGCCAGGCTCTGGAGAGATGAAAAGATACGGTTCCAGATATATTCATGGTTAGAAGAAATTTATGCCATAAAGACATTAATTCTTCCTGTTTTGATGCACAGATTCATTGCAATTCTGATTAGAATTCCTACCAGATATTTCATGGAATGTAACAAGTTAATTTATGGTCAGGAATAGGCAAGAAAGTTCTTTAGAAACACCACTGGGGTGGGGTGGGTATGTCACTCATTTCCACTGGTCTTTCTGATGTGATGAAAACGTTCTGGAATAATAATTGTTGCACAACTGTGAATATGCTAAAAGTTGCTGAATTGTAACATTTAAATGGATGGACTTCATGGTGTGTGAACAATATCACAATAAAGCTGTTATATGAAAAAATATTTCTTGACAATTATTTTTCCCTTTATACTAATTGTCTGACCCACGATTTAAGAAAAACAAAAAACCAAAACAAACCAAACTGTGCCAGGAGCTCTTTAGGACTGCAATGTCCCTGGGTCTCCAACGCCTCTGCTGGTGCTGTCCTGTTAATGCACCCTAGCTGGGCTGGGCTAGTTAGGGACTGTAACTATCTTTTTAAAATCGACAGTTACACGTTTCACCCTGGGAGTGGGAAGGAAGGAGCATGTCACAGCCTCATGCCTTCAGCTCATTTTTAATTGAACAAAGCCCTGCTTTCAACACTGTAATCCCTGGCACTATAAAAACACGTGACATCAACAAGCACCGCCATCATAACACCTGAAAGTGTTCAAGGTACTTACCTGGGGCAGAAACACTGAGAGAGGAGACAGAAGCTCGCTCAGCACTGAGGATCCACTTTCCCGACTCCACCAGAAGCTGGGCTTTAAAGCCGGAGGCTCTCAGCCCAGGGAGCAGCGCCCACGCCGCTGAGATTGTCCTCAGGGGGCAGGAAAGGAAGAGCAGGGCAGCCCCGGGGTCGCGGGGCAGGGAAAGCGGGGGGGGGGATTGGTGGAAACGCGGGCTGCAGCCCCGCTCGGAGGCCAGCCCCAGCCCCAGCCACCTGCCCCCGTTTGGGTCCGCAGACCCCGCCCGCCCGGGACACAGCCCACCAGGGGCGGGGACGGGCCGGCGGCCGAGGAGAGGCAGTACGGGAGGAGAGGACTCGCGGGCGGGAGAGGGGAAGGGGACGCCAGCCACGGACTGAGGGGAGCCCGGCTGGGTGAGAGGCTGCAGGTGCACACCTGGCCATGGACAGTTGTGGCCGGGGCGCCGGGGTAGGTGGCGCGGGCAGAGGGGTCTGGCCAGAGCAATTCAGCTGAACACAGGCTGACTGGCGCCCTGGGGGGCTGTGACATGCCGACCGCCCTCCCGCAGCCGCCTGACCCCTTTCCCGGGAGCCCCCCACCTTGCAATTCCACAGCCAAGGGCCCCGGCCCTGGGCAGGAGCTAAAGGCCTACCGGTCGACAGAGCTGAGAAGCCTTTGGGGCCGATCCCCGGCTCGGGGCTGGAGCTTCCAACCCGCGGTCCAGCTGGCACCGACTGCCCATGCGCAGGAGGGCCAGCGATCCACTCTGGGTTCTGCGAGAGAAGGTGGGGCAGCGAGGGAGGGAGAAGATGGGAGGGGGAGGAGAGGAGGGGAAAAGTGGAGGGAGACAGATGGACAGGAAGAGCAGAGAAAAGGGA
This sequence comes from Camelus dromedarius, assembly GCF_036321535.1. NCBI lineage: Eukaryota > Metazoa > Chordata > Mammalia > Artiodactyla > Camelidae > Camelus > Camelus dromedarius. The sequence continues at coordinate 32,123,192 of NC_087458.1, read as the reverse complement.
TGGATCTGGAGAGGGTAGGGTCGTAGCGGAGATGGAGAGAAAAAGCTTTACCTCTGGGGGCACCCCGAAGGAGGCGGCAGTCCTGCCTCTGTAACATTCTGTTACCCTTCAAGGCCCGCAGCTCATGTTTTACCTCTCGGATCCAGCCCTCCATCCGATGCTTCTGCAGAACCCCTATGGGTATCACACCCGTTGCCCCCACGCGGAGCTGGGTTTTCTGTTGCTCTGGGAACCAAGCACCCGCAGGTGTTGTCGCTCAGAACTACCTTGGGAAGAGTACCTATTCCCCTTTTACACGCTGGGAAACAGGCAGGCATGATCTCTGCCTTAGTTCCACTCTCCCAGGTGTTGGGCTGGCGGGGAGCGGGGTGGTACAAGATCAGAGCCCCAGACAGAGCAGACTGCCTGAGTGTTGGTGCACAGTCCCCATCCCTCCTGGGTAAACCACACCCCACCCTAGTGGAACCATCAAGGGCTCACAGTAGTTCCCTGGGTTTGGGAGAGCTATCCTCATGTAAGGGAAAAGCCCAGCTGGGCTAACAAGCTAAGTCACAAATCTAAGTGTGATAAGTGTCGGTTTACTGATCTAAATTCTGCTGGGCTAACTCGTAAATCTGAAGTTTAGTGTCAGTTTACTGGGCTAACAAGCTAACTCGTAAATCCAACCTCAACAGGTGTCAGTAACGTGATCTATTACAAGTTGATAAGCTCCAGTGTACTGATTCCTTGCTTTTTGTTGTTTGAGCCTTATTGGCTAATACCCCTTACTTGTAATTAACCCTTTAAAACCTCATGTGCATGTCTTGGAGTTGCTCAGAACTTCGGAGCAGAACCCCTCTGAGCCCGCCGGAATTATAAATCTGAGTACTCCAACCCTCCCAGTGGTGCTTGCTTCTTGGCTGGCATGTTGTTTCCATAACACTCAGTTCCAGTGCCCAGCTTGCTAGGTAGATAGGAGTGTTACCGAGTCCAAATTCATTCTCCTCAGTGCAGGACAGGCCAATAAGTTGGGAGACCAGGTGTTGGGGCAAGGAATAGCAAGTCTCTGTAGACCTAGATAGCAAACTAATGTCCTGGAAAACCATCTCCCCAAGTCAGAATTCAGGCTCCTTTCCTACGTGCTTGGTTGTTGCAATCTTCCTGGTGTAGGAATTCCTTCTTGTTAGAATCCTTTGTTCTTCCACTATCTGCCTGGGTCAAATCTCTGTAAACCTCCAACAAAACAAACGTTATTTTCAATTCTGTAATTTGTTATCTTTTTATGAATGAAAAAGTGTTAAATATCCTTAAAGGTCAGAGCCTTCAGAATAGGCTCTCCTGTATATCCCAGGCTCTAAGCAACATTGTTTTACAAGCACGATGAAGCCTAGGAGACAGAGCATAGGGTTAAAGTCAAATGAAAAGATCTAATATGCAGTCAGATTTGTTCTGTTCTATTACCCGGTCAGAAGCCACTTGAGGATTTAAATCCCTTTAAGTTAAAAATAACTAAAACTTTAAAGGAATTTACATACATAGTTGGGAATGTGCATACCATATCTGGAAAAGCATCCAAAGGATAGTAAACAGTGGCATCTCCAGGGAGGGCTGGAAGAACAGAGGATAAGTGTAAACTTCTTTCACTTGTGTAGTTTTGTGCTCTGTTTGAATTTTTTTTAACCATTTGCATGTATTTCTTTTTCAGTTAAAAAAATGTGTAATGGAGCAAAGGAGTAATTAGCTCAGCAAATACAGCAGCCATGGAATCACTGAGTCATCACTTTTGACTTAAGCCAGGAAGCATTTATTGACTCTCTCCAATGTGCCCAGTGCTGTTTTAAGACTTCTTTTATTATTATTATATATTATTATTATTACTATTATTATTATTATTGTTATTTTTATTTTATGAAATAATAACAAGGTATCCCCCACCCCTGCCCATGGCTGTTGGGAAAACAACTGAGTTTTTATTGAGTTGTTTTCCAAGGAGTAGAGATGAGTTATAAACTGAACACATCTTCAGGGCAAAACAGGCGGAGTGGTTTTACAGCACGCCAGACAGCTATGAAGGGTTTTCAATAAAGGTGCCCAGAGGCTGAGAGAGAAAGCCTCCAGGGCCCTAAAAAAGCTGCCCAAACTGCCTTCTCCATGGCACTACTGAAGTAGGAAAGAACAAATCTGACTCCATATTTGATCTGTTCCTTTGACTTTAAGAAAACCACGTTAATACGCTCCGGTCTTTTCATGGGTTATAATGTCACAGAGGAGACGGACAGGTCAACAAGGGACCACTCTGCCGTGATCACTGAGCCGGGGAACGGGATGGGCGGCAAGATATATGACGCAGCCATAGCTGTGCCCGTGCTTCTAGGCAGGTAACTAAAGTCGCCTCGAGAAGGTGTCAAATACTTGTGCCCACGTCCTAATCACCTGACACGTATTAAAGAGAAATGGAAACCTATAAAAGTCCAATACCCTTGGTGGGTATACCGTCCAAAGAGCAAAGTCACAGTTTGACAACTGGCCATCCCTGTTCCCTGGGATTCATTCTTGGAGAACCTTAGAAACCACTCCTCTGTCCTTAAGAAGTGCTGCATATTTGTTCTATCTTTGGCTCAGGGATGGAGCATGTTCAAGTGAACTTTAACGTCTGCACAGATTTGACTGTCTTTCTCCAGTTTCACTTGTCCATTCTAAAGAGGCCTGAGCTAAGTCCATCCTCCGTAAGATCTATTCCCTACAGTGACAGCTCATTGAGCCTGCAATTAAAAGCCAACTGAACAATACTGTCTGTCCTCAGCTAAAAAGTTCACCCACACTTCACTGCTTTCTTAATCTCCTCTCCTGGCTAATTGCAACAGACCTACACCTCCCTCTACCAAGCTCCCCAACTATGTCAGTTTTTCTCCCCAAAGAGAAAGTAAGGTCCATAAATGAGGAGTCAACTCCATAGTCACCTCTGAATTCCTAGCATATAGTAATGTTAATAAATAGAACTATGTTTATGGCTTCTTTCCTTTAAAACATTTCCGGTTATTTGAATGAGACCTTGGAAGAGAGGTGTTTGCCGTCCAGTATCTTGATCCACAAGACTCTGGAGGCCTTTTTCGGAATGGCTGCTCACTGATTCATTCAAACCACAGCTTCTCATTCCAGGAGTAGCTGTGCTTCTCTGCCAGGAGTTTGTGGTCACTCTCATGCCAGAAGAGATTTAAACTCTATCCTTACTTTGGATTTATTATTTTTCCCCTCTTCCAACAAAATTGACTTTCCTTACTGTCTTGCCTTGAGGAATTTTTTTTTCCTAGTTCACCCTTTAATAAACCATGCTTCTCGGGATGGGCTTGGCCTTACATATGATCAGTCATCCAACTCCCAGTGTGAGAGGCTTCAGGCTCACCTCCTGCCCTACTGTCAAGGCAACTGAAACTCAGTACAGGAGCCAACAGGCACCCCAGGGCTTCTAAGGCTCATGTACCACCCAGAATCCCTGCTTTCTGGTTTGTCTTGGCTTCTGAGGATTTCCCCTCACTTTCTTGACAATTAGCTGTGCAGCTTGAAAGATGAGGAAGGAAGGTTTTATTTCTTAATCCGCATTTTAAGAAACTTGTGTAATGAAGGTTTTCACAAGTTTTAACAACCCTCCATTGCCGAGACAGAAAACACACTAGATATTTTCTAAGTTTAGCTATCATGTGTATTTTTTTCTTTTGTTATCTTAAATGCAAACAGACATCTTTTAATTAAAAAAAATTAAGGCCCCAAATAGGATACAGAAAGGGAATACAAAATTAAAGGGCAAAGACAGAAAAATGATAAATACTCTACAAGGTTAATATAATACTTACTCTATGGATCAGATCAGCAATTCTCAGTAACAGCTAATTGAAATATGACCATGAGGTAAAAGGTCTCTCTTGTCAGGAGATGGCAAATAGAAAATAGAATTAAATCAACAAACAAAAATTCTAAGTCTGGAGAGGTACAGAAGGCTACCAGCAAATTGTGTCATCTTCTGGAAAGGAGGGAGGCTCACCAGCACTTTACTGTGGAGCCTGAGCCCAGGGGAGGTCGGTGTAGTGAGCTCTGTAAGTACACAATTAGCAAAGTGGGTGATGAATAAAGAGACGTGAGCTTTGATGACAGAGATGATACTACTATTCACTTGTCCTGTAAAGTATGCCTTCACGTTCAGTGATCAATACCTCGGTGTATTCAGGGATTAAGATTATAGGAAAATTCACAGCCTGGGCCTAGACCTCCTCTTTGAGCTCGTGACACTGCACTTAGATGTCTCAAGGGCAACTCCAACTCCACCTGCAAAGAGCTGACTTCACGGTGCTCCTCCCATATCCGTCCTGCCCAGGGCCCCTGGTCGGGGGGCAAGGTCTCTCTGCCTCTCCCAGCTCAGGCCCATCACTCACAGATGTGACTGGACCCCTCCTTCAGGGCCCAGATTTCCTCATTCACCGAGTCCCACCACCCACACCTGTCCTACCAGATACTCACTGGCACTCACTCAGCAATGACTCTGTGCTGGGTACCATGCTGCACACTGTGCACATGTGATCTCACTGGATCTCCACAGCAGTCCTGGGAGGTCGGTACATCACTGCTTTTATTGATTAGATAAATTGTTTCTCTTCCTTGAGTGCATCATCCAAAGTGACACGGCTACTGAGCCACAAAACTGGGACTGAAAACCACTTGAAAATTCTACACTCCTACACCTGGCAGCCACCCTAATCTGACTCATCACATCACCTCCTGCTGAGCCTTCTAAATGTTTCTAAGCATTCTACAAGACAAAAGTGATCTACGAGAGCACCCCACTCCCCTGCTTAAAATCTGTCAATGACTGTCCACTACCCTTAGGAGAAAGCCCCACCGGGCCTGAGCACAGCCCAATGGCCCGGCATCCGCGTTCCCCGCGCGGACTCGCCGCCTCACCCACCACACAGATCTACACGTGCCGTGTCCAGGACAGGGATGCTGACTCCGTACAATCCGGGGCTCGTCTCACTCAAACAATGATCACCTTCTTCAGTGTTCACCCTCTTCACTGCTGACTCTCAGAAAAATGTTTTCTCAGGATGAATCAGTATCTTTTTCCTTACAACTTCCCGTCATTGATAATGAGCTCCACCCAAAAGAGAGAAGACTTAATTCTCAGTCTCCTTATCTGTAAAGTGAGAATAACAAGAAAATATGTGAGGTTTTAAGAGAAATAATATTCATGTGAGGCTGAGGGACAATTCCCAACATACAGTAAGCACTCAATATGTGCTTACTTATTATTAATAAGAATATAATGCATTCCAGCAACCTTAACTCAATGTTTTATGGCTATGTCCAACAGACTACAGACACACTGTTGGACGAACCGCTTTGAGCAGATCAGCACAAGCATACTGGGAAAGGTAAGCGCTGACTCCGGTTACAGCTGCAGCCACCCAGCACTACGAGGCGGGGGCAGTTTCTCAGACTATTACATGTTGCTTGAGCATTTAATTGTCACTAATGAATAAAGACAGGTGTTCTTTAGTCAAAGCTCCTGAAACATAAATCTTCAAAGATTGATGCAAATTAGATTTCAAGTACAACACTCTCTCTAGAAATTATTTGATAATAGTCTTAGCTACTCTGCACATCAAAAGGACATGTTCTTAATGTATCTGACTACACCGAAAGTGTAGTTTAAAAGAAATTAAGATGAAGCCATCCTAAATAAGCTCTCAGTATCATCTTCACAAAGCCCCACCCAAGGGTCTCATTTCTCACTTCCACATAGGTGTTCAGGTAGCTTAACCTGGGTCTTGGTTTCTTATGACACGGGGGTGGGAAGAGTTGTGGATAGATTTATGTTGCAAATATAAACCTAGTGTAGTTGCTGCGTAGAAATCCTAGAAATAAACAAATTGATATATAGTCCTACCCTCAAGAAGCTCAGACTTTCCATTTACAACAGCATTAAAAATAAAATGAGAGATACATTTAACAAAAATTTACAAGATTTGTACATTGAATATTTTGAAGTATCACCAAAACATTTTAAAAGATCTACATATATGGAAGACATCTCATGTTGATGGAATGGTAGACAATATTGTTAAAAATGTTAAGACTCCCCAAAGTGAGTTACAAATTCAGTGGAATCCCTATCAAAATTCCAGCTGACTTCTTTGCAAAAATTGAAAAACTTATCCCAAAATTCATATGGAAGGGCAAGGGGCCCAGGACAGCCAAAGCAATCTTGAAGAAGCAGAGCAAAGTGGGAGGACTCACTTTAAAGGGTACTAAAAACCTATAGTACTAAGTCAGTATGGTACTGGCATAAGTTTGGATAAATAAATCTATGAGACACAATAAAATCCCAGGGGGAAAAAACTTACATTTACAGTCAGTTTTCCACAAGGCTGCCAACAACACTCCATGGAAAGAATAGTCTATTCAACAAATGGTGCAGGGAAAGCTGGGTATCTGCAGGCAAAAGAATGAATCTGGAATCTGGACCCCCATATTTTATATAACAAATAAAAATTAATTCAAAATGGATCAGAGACAGAAACGTAAAAACTAAACCTATAAACTTTCTAAAAGAAGACACAGTATAAATCTTTGAGGTCCTAGGATAGGCTTTGGTTTCCTAGATACAATACGAAGAGCACAAGTGATAGACGAAAAAAGCAGATAAACTGGACTTCATCAAAATTAAAACCTTTTTGTTACAGAGGACATCATCAAGAAAGGGAAATGACAGGGGAAGGGGGTATCTCAACTGATAGAGGGCGTGCTTAGCAAGAAATATAAAATAAATCAATACATCTAATTACCTCACCTGTAAAGAAATTGTTTTAATGTTTAAAAGAACTAAAGTGAAAGCACAATCTGCAGAATAGGAGAAAAATTTTACAAAGCATGTATCTAATAAGAGATTAGTATTCAGGATATAAAACAAATGCTTACACCTGAACAATACAAAGAAAATCGACCCAATTTTTAAATTTTCCAAGGATTTAAAAAAATACACAAATGGCCAATAAGCATATGAAAAGAAGCTCAGCATCACTAGCCAAATCAAAATGAAAATGAGATCTTATTTTACAACCACCAGGATGGTTATAATCAAAACATGCACAATAACAAGTGTTGTTCAGGAGGCAGAGATACCTCATATGCGGCCAGTGGAAAGGGACAATGGTGCAGCTTCTTTGGAGAAGTCTGTTGTTTCCTCAAAAGGTTAGAGTTATATGGCTCATCAATTTCACTCCTACATGTAGAGTCATCCCTTAGTATCCTCGGGGGGTTGGTTTCAGGAACCCCCCATCCTGGATTCCATAATCCAAGGATGTTCGAGTCCGTTTACAATCAGCCATCTGGATCTATGAAGTGGAAACTACAGATATGGCTGGCCAACTGTACAGCCAACAGAATGAAAACATATTCTCACAAAAACTTGCACATCAATATACATGGCAGTATCATTCAGAGTAGCCAAAGGTTACAAAAAATATCCATCCATCAATGAACGGATAAACAAAATTACCAAGAATAGGCCCACAAACTTTTGGTCATTGAATCTTTGACAAAGGAGGTGAGAACATACAATGGAGTAAAGACAGCCTCTTCAGAAAATGGTGTAGGGAAAACTGGACAGCTGCATGTAAATCAATGAAGTTAGACTACTCCCTCACAGCATACACAAAAATAAATTCAAAATGGCTTAAAGACTTAAACATGTAGACAAGACACTATAAACCTCTTAGAAGAAAACATAGGGAAAACATCTGGCATACATCTCAGCAATGTTCTCCTAGAGCAGTCTACTCAAGCAATAGAAATACAAGCAAAAATATACAAGTAGGATGTAATTAAACTTACAAGCTTTTTCACAGCAAAGGAAACAGTAAGCAAAACAAAAAGACAACCTATAGAATGGGAGAAAATATTTGCAATAAATGAGACTGACAAGGGCTTAATTCCCAGAATCTATAAACAGCTTTTACACTTCATAAGAAAGAAAAACAAACAACTCAATCCAAAAATGGGCAGAAGACCTAAAGAAACTTTTCTCCAATGAAGACATACAAATGGCCAATAGGCACATGAAAAAATGCTCAATATCGTTATCAGAGAAATGCAAATCAAAACTGCAATCAAATATCACATCTCGCCAGTCCGAATAGCCATCATTCAGAAGTTCACAAACAATAAATGCTGGAGAGGCTGTGGAGAACAGGGAACCCTCCTACACTGTGGTGGGAATGCAGTTTGGTGGAGCCATTGTGGAAATCATTATAGAGGTTCCTCAAAAGACAAAAAATTGACCTCCCATATGACCCAGCAATCCCACTCCTAGGCACATATCCAGAAGGAACCCTAATTCAAAAAGACACCTACACCCCAATGTTCACAGCAGCACTATTTACAATAGCAAGACATGGAAACAACCTAAATGTCCACTGACAGATGCCTGGATAAAGAGGTTGTAGTATATTTGTACAATAGACTACTATTCACCCATAAAAAAATAATAAAATAATGCCATTTGTAGCAACATGAATGGACCTGGAGAATGTCATTCTAAGTGAAGTAACCCAGAAAGAGAGAGAAAAATACCATATGAGATCGCTCAGATGTGGAATCTAAAAAAAAAACAAAAAATGAAAAAACAACCAAACAAAAAGATAAACTTATCTACAGAACAGAAACAGACACAGAGACATAGAAACCAAACTATGGTTACCAGAGGGGAGAGGGTGTGGGAAGGAATAAATTGGGAGTTCAAGATTTGCAGATAGTATGTATAGAGTAAACAGCAAGTTTATACTGTATAGCACAGGAGAATATATTTAGTATCTTATAGTAACTTATGTTGAAAAAGAATATGAAAATGAATACAGGTATGTTCCTATATAAATGAAGTGTTGTGCTGTACACAAGAAACTGATGCAACATTATAAACTGACTAGAATTCAATGAAAATATTTTTAAATACACAAAAAAAGAAAAAAGATATTATCAAATCAAAAGAATAAATTACTGATTGAGGCTACAACATGTATGGACCTTGAAAGTTTATACTAAAATAAACCAGACACAAAAGGGCAAAAAGTGCCCTTTTAGGTGAACTGTCTCTAAGCGTTTATTGTACTATTCCAGTACATTTTCTGGAGGTTTGAAGTCTATCAAAATCAAAATAAAATGTATTATTCATTAAAAACATAAAATGATTCCTCACAGGAGGGCTTTAATTAATAAATGCATGTAAAGCTCCTGGAACAACAATTTGCATGTCCACAGAGAGTCACTGTTGTCACTGCCACTCAGAGGGTGGTGCCAGCGCTGTTGAGGGCTGACTCCACTCGCTCCCCTTCAGAGAGGAGTGAGGGCCTGGGCTCTGACAGGAAGGGTGACCATGAACATGGGTTAGACAGAGCCACTCCCCAGACTCTGCTTTACCCAGCTTTCTTATACAAACTGGTCCATCTAACATAAACACGCTACAGGGATGGATCTTACAACACAGGGAATATAGCCAATGATTTACAATAATTATAAATGGAACATAAAAATAAAAATTGTGCAACTATTGTACACCTGAAACTTATATCATATTGTAAATCAGCTATACCTTTATAAAAAATTAAAAAATAATTTAAAAATTTTATCACTTTAGTATTCAATTCGGTTTTTAAGTAACTACTAAACAGCTTAGAAAGTATAAAATATTTAAGTGTGATAAGTTTGTTTACATATTTATTTACTTTCAGCCTCCTGCTAAAAGAGAAATTAAACAATTTTTTTAAACACAGCTTAACAACCATAACAACAAAAAGACAAAAGTGAGAGTGAAGACAAAATGGAGATTGAATACTTAAATGAAACCAGGGGAAGGTAAAGTCATAAAAATGAATGCCATGAAGTTAGGGTAAGTGTTAAAGGCCTACTAGAAATTCAGCTGTAAGATTCTTGGCAGCTAAAGCAAAAAGTAAAAGATGATGGGACGGGTGGTAGAGCTCAGTGGTAGAGCGTGTGCTTAGCGTGCACGGGGTCCTGGGTTCAAGTGCCAGGGCCTCCACGAACAGATAAATACACCTAATTACCTACCCCCTAAAGAGCCCCAAAGAAAAGAAAAAGAGAAATTTGTTTCCAAAAAAATCCTGATATTAAATTTAGATTAAATACTTGAAAAAAATAAAAGAAAAATAGAAAAGATGAGTGACACAAGCGATAATGCCCGTTAGATAAATCTGCAGTGGCTGCTGGCAGGTCCCCATGTCCCACGTGGGAAAATCTGAAATATCCTTCTCACCACTCAGAGTCATCCTCAGCCCGCACCACCCCTCCCCCTGTTAAATACAGGAGCATGGGTAGGGCCCGGCCTTTGCTCTCTCTGTGTCATCACAGTGAGACAGAATGGAAGGGGGCAGAGCACAGCCATTCAAGGAAGGCCACAACAATTAACATCAAAATGGTGAAGGATTCAATCCCCAATAGGCCTTCAGGCTCAAGATGAAGAGATATAACTTCTAGCAGAGCTTGAGCTTCATTATACACCCATTGTAATAGTAACATGGTGAATTTACATGCCCCAAGGCACCATGGCCATCCCAAGGCTAGCCACAAAAGGTCACAGGGTGGGAAATGGCCAACTCCCTGGGAATCCCAGCCCCTTGCCCTTAGGTTGCTCAGTCTACTTATTAGCATATGAAACAACCAAGCCCAAGAAAACGAGCAACACAGCGCCACCTCGCGGTCACCACTCTCTCTCCCTCTTCCGAGAAGGCCCACACTCTGTCTGTGGAGTGTGTACCTACTTTTAATCTGAGCACCCGAACCCCACAACTCGTGGCCTTTCTCTTGCCTTTCAATGTGTCTCTGTGAATAAATCTACCATTACTCAACAGTGGCTTGCTCTTGAAATCTTTCCTGCAGGAAGCCAAGGACCCACGTCTGGTGGGGCACATTCCAGGGGCTCAACCAAAGCCTGGGACACAGCCCTTCTCATGCCCCACATCTGTTTTCTTGTATCAACAGGACTGGGATATGAAGGGAGTTCTGAGGCCCCAGCTAAGGGACAGAAGCAGCCCCCAGGGCTCAAAATGGCGGGCAGGCCCTCCCCCAGCAGGGTCCCTGAGGTCGGCCCTGTTCTCTGTGGTTCCCTGTTGTGCTGACCCCCTAGCCAGACAGCGTTCTCCTAGGCCTGTCCCCACAAAACCCTTCTCTCCAAAATACAAGCACATCATGTCACAGCCCTCTTATTCAACCAGAAAGTTTTCAGCGCACTTTTTCCTTCCATAGTAAAGAATCTATCTGTCCTCCCTCCCATCCCACCACTTCTTTCTTTGTGAGAACTCTGTACTCCTCACATACCATCCTGAACACCGCTGCCTTGCTAGCTGGGACCGAGATGCTTCAGTCTCACACAGCCTGCGTCCTTTCACTTTCCCCTTTCTACCTTAAAAAGCCTTTCCTGTGTCTCCCACCCCTCTGATTCTGAACTTCACAAAGTGCTGAGTTTGCAGTCACTGTGTGCATACCTCCCAGGTTTTGGCTAGGTTTCCTTCAAAAGATCTTCACTAAGGAGCTGCATCAAGAAGTTTAAAGAGGCTATTCTTACATCTGAGCTGAGGAGCCTGCATAAAATTTAAATGGCTTTGAAGAGAGAGTTAACCAGGGACAGAGAGGCCGCAGGTCCTAGTGAACAGTGTCATGAGGCAAAATGTTCTTCAAAGGCTCAGAGTGGCTTCTGAACACGGAGTCGGCAGGGAGGAGATGCCAGGCAGTGAGTGGGGTGAGTGACACTGGGTACGCTTCCCAGCTGGGGAAGAATTGGATTTTGTTCTAGTTTTCCAAACAATTTCTGACTACCTTTTTCTCTTATTGTCACATACCATTTCCTACGAATTAAGAAAAATCAATGTCAGTCATTTGTGCCACTTGGTAGAAGCTACACGATGCCATTCAAAGGGCTGGGATATAACAGCCACACCAGTCTAGGTTGAAAGACCAGTGGGGTTATTTCCAAGGTAATCACGGGCATGCAACAAACTCCCCAGCTTCAATTACCTCATCTCAAATGTGAGGCCAATAAAACTACCAAGCAAAGTGCGTGATGATTATGGCTGAAATCTGTTTACTAGGTAAGTGCCCGTAAGAGCTGCCGCTGAATGGGGAATGAGTATGATCAAAGAGGCCAAGTCAACCTGGTCACACGCGCCCTGCCTTCCTGCGTTGGTGCAGGACCGGAGTTTGTTTAGCTGAGATGAACGCCCCCAGAGCAGCCCCGAAGGGAAAGCTCCCAGCTCTGCGTGGCGAGGCGTGTTCCTTTCCTTCTCAGAGCTGATCACAATTTGCAGTCTTCTGTTTTTACATTTATCCCCTTAGTACCTGCCTCCCCTCCGGAGTTTTGCTTAAGCAGCACAGGTCCAGGTTTGTGTTGCTGCCTACTGGATATTCTGGGCTGGGAGACAGGCGACCCCACGTCTGGCTCTGGGGCTGAACCGAGAGGGCAGAAGGCCCAGGGGCCCATGCTGAACCGAGGCCCCAGCACCCAAAATTATGGTCTGACTTTGGGCAAATTACACAGTCTTCTTTACCCTGAGATTCCTCATCTGTCCATGAAAATAACTGCCCATGGCATATAGAGTTTCAAGGATTAAAGGAAATCACCAAATTCACAACCTATTCAAGGGGCTACCAGTGCATCCTCAACAGGCACATGCTACCTTTACGGCTGTGACACACGCTAAGCGGGGCGGACAGACACAGTGAACACTGCTAAGTGCCTGTTTGTTAAGTGTTTCAAGAGTGTTATAATACTGTTTACAACTTACAACAAACCCAGGAAGAAACGAATATTATAATGCACATTTCACAGATTCACCAACAGATTAAGGGAGGTTACACTCTAGTCCAAGGCCCTTTGGTGAGGAAATGGCGATTTAAACCTGTATCTGAGCCCAGGCCTGGGCTACATCTCTCTCCAATCCACCTGTCCATTACACAAGTTTGCACAGGCCAGCTCTTAAATGCAATGTGTGCCACCGTTTGTCAATGTTTGTTAGTTACCATAAACTGCTCTCAGAAACCGCTACAGAAAAGACAGGTGGACCCACATCCCTGCCAACAAAGTAGAGGAATTCTGCCTTGCCTTCTCCTGTAATGTGCAGAAACCCTTCCCTACACCACCAAATTCAAATGTATGCTTCATCCGTGTTTATGTTTGCACACGGAATATTAAAGTAGAAGGTACCTGCAGTAATTCTATCTCGGTTCCTTTCCACGTATCCAGATTATCCACAATCAGTCTGTGAATGAAAATACTACAATGTGAATGAAAATACTGCAACCATGTCAGGAAACAAATAATGCTGAAACCAAGTCATCAGCGGCTGCCGCCATCCCCCAGCGAGGACAGGCCTGAAGACCAGCCTCTACAGCCACTCACAACAGTGCCCTCTGAACAGAATGAGAATAATACAAGACAGGATACTTGCCCTAGATAGCTAGGTGCTTGTCTAAAGAATGAATCCAGTGAGCCCAAATGATACATAGAAAATCACTAAACTCTTTAACTTGACATACCTGGCTTTTTTTAGATAACAATGTTTTATTGTTCCAACAACCTGGTCTTTGTTGTAAAGCTCCTATATATCCTAGCTCCTCCCCAACCTCTTCGGAGCAGTCCCTCAGAGAGATCTGAGAGGCTGTCATCCCGGATCGAGTCCTCCCGCCAAATAAACATAACTCTTAACTTTTAGGCTGCACATGTATTTCAGTCAACAGTTTTGGACACCATGAAGGGACCCAGAGCAGACTTTCTCCACCTGAACTCTCCGAGTATCCGGACCTTGGTATCAGCAGTGGCCCTTTGTGCCCATCCACATCCTCGGGGAGTCCAGATGAATTTGGGTGAGTCTATCTTGGTTCTCGGATCTCCCATATTGGCTGATAATCCTGAGTTTTATTTGGCGGTGTATCCAGGTACCTGGCCCTCCAGTTGAAAGATACTGGGGGGGAATAACCCACCCAGTGGAGACATACTGGGTGGGGCCTGGTTGAAAGATAACGGGAAACACCCATCTTTAGGAGACTTCCAAGGTGGGGCTGGTTGAAAGATACCAGGAAAATTCCCAGTGGAGACATCCAGAGTGGGTCCATGTTGAAAGACACTGGGGTCAGGACTGAGTGGTTAGGTAAGGGGCTGGTCTAATGTTTTCCTCAATTTGGTTACCTCCATTGAATTTTTCAGAATAAAAGTAAAACTCTTATGAGGAACCTTTCAACTCCAAAAATGGGACCCCCTTCCTGGCTGGTAACAGTTTTCTCGGATGACTGAGAAACTTGCAGGAGTGATATAGGCAAAGACTTCATGCCATAGAGTTGTCCCTGCGGGAAAGCCTACTAGCAATTTTATTCTGACAACCCTACGTTAGAATGGGGAATAGAACTTTCAAAAAAAAAAAAAAAAAAAAAAGAAAGAAAGAAAGGAAGAAAGAAAAGGAAAGAAAGATAAAGAAATGACAGATTGCCAGCCTCCAACTAATACCCCAGCCAGGATTATATACATACAAAACTTACAAATTTAATTGGGAATTAAAAAAAAAATCTCACTCTTAAAGTAACTAAGCAGGCCTGATAAAAACATTTTTTGGAATTCTGGACTTATAAAAACCAAAACCCTTTTAGGGGGAACTTGGATTTCTCTTCCTGTGTCCTTGAAATATAAACGTTTTATCTTTCGCTGGATGTTTTATGTGTGTGTATGTATGTATATATGTGTTTCCTTTTTGTTTTTAATGGAAAATTTGGACTCTGCCATGCAAAAGGTACAAGTATTGTGTACATATGGTGGCCACACAAATAAATTGGGATTCTCAACAATCCTTTGTACCAATTTTCAGGCATTTTGCCATCTTAACCTTTGTTGCATCAGTCTGGACCATGAATTGCTTTACCTTTTGAAGAGTAAACTTTTGAATTTTATTTAGGCAGCACCCCTACTCTCATTTGGAAAAGCCTCTTCATCTTATTCGTTTAAAATCATTATATATATATAAATTGATGGCTATATGATGGATCCCTTAATTTGGAAAACCTTTTAAATTGGTGAGAGTTGAAAGAGCTCTCATTATAAACAGCCGTTTTATTGGTACCTATTAAAATCAAGTTTAAAGGTAGAAAATATATCTAATGGTTAATCTAAGAACTTATTTTACAAAAACTGGTTTAAAAAGCTACATTTATGTTTTTCCTTTCCCATTAATGGTTTTAGAGATGTTAATAAAATCTAAGAATAATTAATGTTAATTAGGTTGAGTAACTGGAAAAAAGAATGTAAAAATGTCGAAAGACTTTTTTCTTAACGGAAAAAAAAGAAAGATAAGGGGCTTATCCAAAATGGGTAAATTTTTTTGATGGTTATTTTGAATGAGATAAATAAAATGGACATTTTTGGATTTAGAGACAAGGTTTTAATACTACACTACGTAAAGTTAAAAAAAAAAAAGTGGCCAAAGAGATCACCTACTGCCCCCCAAAATTAAAGTTCAAACAAGTCCGTTTTATTTACCCCAGTTTAAAATGTATGTATTTATAGGGATAGATACATATAATATATTTAGACTGTGATATTTGATCAATGACTGGGGCAACAGACCAATTAATCAAATTAAAAGTTGAGAAGGGCCTAAGTTCTTAGGCTCAAACTTGGGGATCCCAGAGACTTTTCTATAAAATTAGATACAGTGAAAAAAAAAAAAAGAAAGAAAAGAAAAGAAGAAAAAGGCTTCTGGCATTCCTTCTAGAAATAAAAATTATTGATTAAACCTAATAAATATTAAAATTAAAGGTATAAGAGTTAATAAAATTGAGATAAAAGTTTGTAAATTTGGTATGTTTAAATGGGCTTTATATAAACTTTTTGCTTAATTATGTTGTGGGATAGATATGTTTCAATGGAAAAACGCTTCCTCTTCTTGGTATTACAAGGCTGGGCACATTTCTGTCCCTCAGAAAATATTAATTGAACAAAATAAAGGAAACCAATAGAGTTACATGAGCCGTCCAATATAATGTAAAACTAAAAACTAATATTCAGTGGCTAATAGAAAAATATAATAAGAGGTTTACCCTGGGTTTAACTTATAACTCAAGGAAAAGAGACCTTACTAAATGCCTTATGCAAGCTTTGGAAGACAAGATAAATTGAACCTTAAAGTTTTAAAACATGGAATTCTTGGTTTACAGCTCTTCTCACTGATACAAAAAAGCCAAATAAGGAGATACAATTGGGCCTGCGTGACAGAGCAGTTCTCTGGGGAACTGGAAGTGTCTGTCATTTTCTTGCAGATCAGAAATGTATATACAGCAAACAGTGACCTACGACTGAGCCTAATTAGCTCAATGAGAGAAAACTTAAGGCCAAAGAAATTTTTGGCATTTTAGAGCTCAGAACTCTGATGGGTCCGTCAGACTTTGTCAAGAAATCTTAAATGTCTTTTTCATAAATAGTAAGCCTTAGTGATTTGAGCAAGCAAATTAAGCTTACTCCAACTATTATTATACCTATCTTATAAGTAAGTTTTAAAGTGAAGCTATGAGATCTCTAACTTTGGTCTGTTTATAAGCCTGAGTACACATTATAGATGTGAGATATTTCTACAGCTAAAAAAAAAAAAAAAGTCAAAGAGCTCTGCTTAATTGACGTAAAAAGTAATAGCTTACAAATTAAGTATTTTTAAAATAAAAACTGACTAAGTTGACCTTCAGGTTCACGTGAACTGGAAAATATTCAATATTAAGATAACACTTGGTATTGTTTAGTTTAAGTATGTTCTAATTAATATAGACATCTTTAAAGTCATCAATATTAAGTATAATACTTTTACTGTACCTAGGTTTAATGAAAGTCAAATAAGATCCTGTTATATATGTTACAGATTTGTCAAAAAAAAATAATAGTAATGTGGTGTGATAAAAATTGAAGTAAATTAAATGCAAATGAGATGAGAGTTTTGGGTAAATTTTTTAAAATATATATTTAAAATGTATGCTTAAGATAATCTCTAAATGTTTGGTATCTAAATTCTAGAGTTGTGCTAAATTAAGTTAAATGATAGGATTTTATTTAATAGCTATACCATTTTCAGATAAAATAAGATTGAAATATGAATTACTTAACATATGACTTCCTCTTACAGAGAAACTAAAGGTGTTTAGA
Organism: Camelus dromedarius; assembly: GCF_036321535.1. Taxonomy (NCBI): domain Eukaryota; kingdom Metazoa; phylum Chordata; class Mammalia; order Artiodactyla; family Camelidae; genus Camelus; species Camelus dromedarius. The sequence continues at coordinate 32,105,983 of NC_087458.1, read as the reverse complement.
AATATTAATAAATGCTTGGTGCCACTCTGAAATAGTCTCTATTATTAAGGGAAAGATCTCAGTAACCTAGGAAGGTAAGATAAATGTGTAAAGGAAGATATAAGGAATGGAATTATATTTTGTTAATGAAAAATAGTGACTTTGTCCTGAATCTGGTTACTTCTGAATGGAAGAAAAAATAAGGGACACACTAATACGAGTATAGAAAGCTGGGGAAGGCTTGTGGAAGAGGAACCCTGAGGAAAGAGTTTTGTACGTGGTCAGAATTGGCTAAGTTTAGAATCAATTTGTGCAAAGTAAATGAATCTTAGAAGTAAGCTGGTACAAGACTACATTTGGTTTTCTCTCTGTTAAGGGGACAAATTTTTCTTAAAATATTAATCCACCTTCAGTAACAAATTGTAAAGCTTCTTATGCGAATTAAGTGATCTGTTGTGTCTTTACCTTTGAAATATTTTCTTGTTAATGAGTAAGTACTACTTTACAGTGATCTATACGTTTATCTGATCAAGTGTTTTGAAAACTTTTAACAAGCTCCCCAAATATCAATTTCTCATTAAAATTCTTTTAGTCTCCAGTTAACTATGGGATGCTACAAAGGGTCCCTGAAACATCTCAAAGAGAGATTTTAAAGTAGTAAGTTTCATTTGGCATGTTAACTAACATGGGAAGTATTGTCAAATGAATAATAAATCTTCCTAGGTTGTATTGTATAAGAAAATATTATTAATATAGATATTCTAGAAATTATATGGACTCCCTAACATTCTGGTATATCTGAAATGTTACCAGTCATAATTCTGGTTATTGTGACCAGGTTTCTTTATAGATTACAGTGTAATGTTGTTTAACCATGCTGTTAATTCTGTTGTCATTTATAGGCAGGTAATTGTTTTCTTCTGATAATTTTGCAAGATACTCTCTCTTCAAGGAGATTTACTGATTTCTAATAAATTTCAAACTATAGCACTGAAATAAACTGGGTAAGAAATTTTAAAGGTCTAATGAAAACTCTGATTAAAAGAATTAGTTACGTGGGACCAAATAAACTGATGAATATGGTTACAATTTTTGATTTTGTCTGAAATACTAGTGGCTTTTAACCTGTTTACCAGACATAAAGAAACTCTTCTCCTTAAACTAGTTATGATTCACGTCAATTTGATAAATTATACCTATGTAAGCAGACTTAGAACAGTTATCTTTTCTCTCTATCTGATCCCTCAAGAGACTAAAATCTTTAAGTTCCCCAGTGGCTCTATGAGATAAATTAGGAAGATCGTCTCCTAACAGGTATAGGAACCTCAAAGTATTTTAAGGACTTCAAAAAGAAAAGAATTTACCTAAATCTGTTAGGCAGAAATCTATGACAAGCCCTTGACGGGGCTTTCCTGGCCTTAGCAAACCTTATTAACATTCTAGCTTAAAGGTCCTTATTAAAAGTTCCAACACAGCCAATTTAAAAGAGCCTATATGATCAAATAATCAGACTTAACTTGTAAACAAATTCACCTTGATTTGACTATATTTGATAAAAATGAGGGAACTTTAGAGAGAAAAAGATTATATTTTAGTGGATATTAAATTCTCGTTTTGTTAATTGAGGTCTATATTTAGTAAGACACTTCCCAGATCATTCCTTGCTGTCATGTTACATTGCTGCAAAGTTTAATTGAATTATTAAAAGGACACTGTATGTTTCTTTCTGAAGCTTAGTAATATATCCTTGGGTAAAGATCCAATGCCCCATGACATGCGGCCAGGGGATTATACATACTGGAATAGGCATGACTTTAAAAACTGTCTCCAACATGAATGGAAGGACTCTATCAGGTACTCTTAACTAGACCATACACAGCAAAGCTGAAGGAAACTGACTTTCAGATTCATTTCCAATCAGAAAGAGCCCCTGCAGTGCACTGGCCTATAGAGCACTGCTCACCTTAAAACAAGGCCCAAATGGAGAAGAAGCTACCAGGCCAGGATGAGAAGACGACGACATATCAGGTAGACAGCTGACCCAAGACACCAAATCAGGCCTGTATACCAATTACTTTGATAATTTCTCCTACCTTTGATTATGAACTACTCCAATTGTTAAGTTTATGGTAAATTACCTTTGTCTAGTACTTCTGTGTTACCTTGGTGGGTTTCCCTACTCCAAGGCTCTAACTAGATAGCCCTCAGAAACGTTATTCTAAAAAGGAAATTATAGTTCTGTTTAGGCCACTGTTGATCTTACAAGGTGGGAGACCTCACCTGGCCAATTAATACCTGCTCGAAGCCTGACCATAAATACGAACTTTCTCGTAAGATCACTCAAACTCAGTCAGAAACACAAGAAAAATTTTAACCCAAAAATATAACTCCTTGACTATTAAATTCTTAATCGTGACTTTATTAACGTTACTAGCTCTATTACTTATATCCTGTCTATTTTATAAGATTGTTTTCTCTTACATTTCCCAAAGTGTAGCTAGGCCTACAACAAGATTGATGATGGCAAATCATATTGAAGAAATACATAAAATTTATAACCCTGCATAAAATAATTATAACAGTGTGATTCTAGGTATGGGAATGAGCAATGAAGGGTAAACATTTCCTGGATCATAACAGACTAGTAAGACAGGCCATCCAGAGAACTTTTAGTATCAACAGGGCCTGATAAAAACACCTAACACCTTGAATGGCAGGTCAGAAGTTTCTTCAACCTGAACTAGGAATGAGCCTTCATAGCACCCTGGGACAAAATTGGTCATGAAATATCTCTCAAAATATTGGTCGAATTTAGGACCAAGGGGGAGCACTGTGAATGAAAATACTACAATGTGAATGAAAATACGGCAACCATGTCAGTAAACAAAGAATGCTGAAACCAAATCATCAGCAGCTGCCACCATCTCCCAGGGAGTACAGGCCTGTGCATCCAGCACCCTGCTCAGAGGCTCTTCCTCCCCTGCAGGAACACGTTCCCACTCTCCGCAGGGACACCCCCACAGGGAAGCCCTCTTTTCGCCCTCAGCACAGCAAGTGTCCCAGGCCACAACCCGAGCTGCCCCATTAGGACTGCGGGTGCCCAGGTTTGCTAGTCAGACCAGCAGCCTCAGAGCCAGGGTTTATGCCCGGGTCACCCTGCAAACCTACTGCCCACCATACAGCCCCCAGCCAGCAGGTCACCTGGAAGTCGCAGCAAGTGCCCCACCCAATCCCGAAGTCTCTTCATTTGCCAGCACCGCTGATGACTGGTCTCCAAACTTTGGTCAGTTTTGCACAAAACAGCAGCTTCCACTGTGAAGCAGGGGGTTTTCTCTTCTGCTCCCCATCCTTACTGGACACGTCAAGGGAAACCAAAAGGCCTTTTCTCAACCCTTTTCTGATGACACCCTCCCACCCACAATATTCACATGCTCAAGAGATTTGGGTCCACGTGGTTTTGTTTCCCATACGCTAAGTGGCTCAAAACACTGCGGGATTCTTTCCCTTTTGAGAGTATTAGTTTGTACTGAGTTTATCGGCTTTAATCACTTTTTGTGTCTCTCTTCAGTGTCCCTAGCAGTTGCCACTTTTTACTCCCTTCAGCAGCCTCCCTCCCAACATCTAGTCTAGGAAATCAGCTGTGATGAGGGGTCCGGGGGCAGTCACAGAAGATGGAACTAAGGCACAGACTGGCGACATAATTTGCCTGAGAAGATCAGCTTCAAGCCCCAGCACTGTGTGTCACGTCCCTCTGTTTAACTCTTATGCTATACTAGTTAAATTTTTATAGATTATGGTTATAAAGAGATGAGGTATCAAAATACATACAAGGACACACATCAACTCTATGATGTTCATTAACTCTACTGTTTTGTTTCTATTCTTTTTATTTCTGTTAAAAAAAATTAGGAAACTCTGCAGTCAATATAGCAAAATGTTAATGGGTTTTAAATCCAGAATGTAGAGACGTAAGTGTATCATTAATCATAATTATTTGTATGCTCACAAAATGATTTGACAGTCTCTCTCCCCTCCCGCTACTCGTTACTGGCTCTCACCTGAGCTCCCAGACCACACATCGAACAGCCTTTCACTTTACCCACAGCTGAACACATCAGTTTTCCCCCAGAGCTCCCTCTGCAGCTTTCCCTCCTCAGAGCACAGCAGGACCATCACTTACCTCATTAATCCACCCAGAAACCTGGGCCTAACTCCAACCTACCTTCACAGACATCATTCATCCTTTCCTTTTTACCATCTAAACATGCCTAAAGTCTGTTCGTTTTTTCCCAGTGACTGTCCCACTGACTGTCCCACCGCTCAGGTGGAAGCCACCAACACTGCACTCCTGGACTCACGAGGCTCACATGTGGCCCCACAGCCGCTCTCCAATACTAGACACAAAAGGGATATTGTCACTCCCGTGCTTTTATGACTCTTTCCAAACCTACTGTTCTTAGAAGAAACTCCAAGTTTTTCACCTGGTGAAGGTGTTTGCCATGAAACTTTGAGCTCAGGAACGGCAGGACCCCCCTCCTTCTTGGCCCTCCCCTTTCCCCAAGGCCCAGCCCTCTCCCCCTCAGCCCCGCCCTCTGGCACAGGGCTGGCTCAGGATGACCTGCTGAGCTACACCAGCCTGTATTCTAACCCTGGTCTTGGGTTCTTAGCAAACTGCTTCACTTATCCATACAAATCCAAGGTAGATTAGATAGATTTTAGATGTTGAGCTGGACTATTGATTTGGGGATTTTGCACTAGCAACCTGCAAGTACATTTTCTAATGATTCTGTCTTCTTAAAACCACACCCAGGTTTTAGTAGTATTTGTGGAATGTCTTTGGAGTAAAAGGGACTGTACTTTAACAGACTATATGTTTTATAACATGAACAACCCGGACAGGGTCACAAATGGAATCGCCTCTCACAAGTGACAGAAGACAGGTGAGAGGCACAAAGCAACAGGTCTCAAAGATTGTAAGAGCAAAGTTGTTTCGCCAACCCCCCAAAAATTCCTGAAAGAACCAAAAATTCTGAATTTTGAAAGTAAAAGGCTATCATATATAGAAATAAAATAAATGATCCTCTTCATCAGTGTTTCAAGATCTGACTCCAGATATTTTAGCAGGCCATACTGAATCCTAGCACAGAAAAATCAGATGGACTAGTGGTGAGTAAGGTCCAGGAAAACGGCAGTAATTCCTCCACTTGTGTAAAGACATACACTCACCTGCCGAAGGTGAATGTAGAACGCATTCTGGAGAAATTTGGAAGCTTCCAGGGTCCGCTTCTGAATGGCAAGGACACGGACAGCTTGGGAGCATGCTTCTAACTCAGTCACCGGCATTCTTACACTGCAGGGGGAAAAGGAGGCCCTCAGTCGAGAGCAGAGATATTCCTGTCGTGTCTCCCAGGCCGCGCCTCGGGGACTCAGTGCCCTGCAGCAGCCCGGCCCCAGGCGAGGACACGCAGCGTGGCCCACCCAAGCAGGAGGGGCACTGTGCTTGAGAAATCCCATCCCCGATGGGGGCAAGAGGGGCTGGTGGGGTTGAGTGAACCTATAAATGCCCACAGAAATATGCCTGCATTCATTCAAGTGATACAAGCAACAGTAGCAGGCTATTTAACAAAATTTCAATTTTCAGTGGAAATTTTGCCATTCCTTTCCACTTGTCCCCTGCACTCTGAGACAGGCTTAGGCTCTCTCACACCTGCAACTCTGAAGCAATAGTTGTGAAGTAATTTTACTTTGCTGCAAGTGTCCTCGCTCCCCGTGTCACTGTGTCTGTCCTCTCTTAACACAGTCGGATATCTTCCTGGATCTCTATCTGAGTTCCTTTCTCCTCCTCCTCAGATCCTGAGATAAAGGACAAGTGAAGACACATGAACAGAAAAGGCACTGTGGACTTGACCGAAATCTACAGTGACCCCTAGGTGAGTGCTGCCCACCCCTTACCTTCGATTCTCAAGGTTCTGCACAGGGTGACATCCAGCCCAGAGAGGTGGCCCAATTAAAAGCTATGTGGCTTGGGCATGTTGACAGGTGCAGGAGCTGGTTCCGGTGCCAGGCCCCTCCCCACGTCTGCTCCCCTCTCCCCCGAAGCCCCGCTGCCAAGCACTCAGGCTCCGTGATCTGATGTCCTTCTCTTCTACTCTACTCCAAACCCTTTTACTTTTCCTTTTTTCCCTAATTATCCCCAGCTGGAGTGATTTTTCAATCGCAGTATCTAAAAAATTTCCTGCAGCCGAAAATGAGGTCTCCAGATATCAATGCCCATATGCTGCCTCCTGAAGAGAGCCGCTGGCTAGGGGACCCTCACCAACACTCACGGGGCATCAGACATGTTCCAGGGTCGGCCACCCCCAACAAGAGTTTGCTGTGACCCCTATGCCCGCACAGCATCCCTGCTCACAAAAATATAGTTGGCCCACTTATCGGTTATTAAGAAGCAAAAATACAAAATTGCTCGTGTTTCTTACTAAAATTATCTATGAAGAGGAAAAGGGAATTGTAATAGAAAAGAACAATTTTGACCCCATGTTAGGTCTGTTCCTTTGGCTTTAAACCTGTGCCCTGTTTTCTTGCTAAATCAGACTTGCTATCTCTGCACCATTTGTAAAAGAAAGTTGCCTTTAGACTGAAATATCCAGGACAGCCTCTTCTCCTGGCCGTGATCTTGAAGGATGCTAACTAATCTGCACTTATGTAGAGATGGCAAGTTGCAAAATAGAGAATAACTTTGTTTTACTTTTGGAGGTATTACAATGGCAAAATGATTTGAACCACATGGACAGCTGCAAGAACAGCGGATTCAAAGGACAAGCAATTCATACAACAAGAAGTTTCCAACAACCAACTGCAGCCCCACCCCTTTTTAGTATAAAAGGAGACTCAATTCTGACTTGGGGAAGATGGTTCTTCAGGACATCAGTCTGCCATCTTCTGGGTCTGCCAGCTTTGCAAATAAAGTCACTATTCCTTGCTCCAACACCTCATCTCCCAGTTTATTGGCCTGTCATTTGGTGAGCAGAATGAGTTTGGACTCGGTAACAAAATGACTGCATTGGAGGTAGTATGTCTCCACTCTTTCCTCGTTTCCAATATGTAACATGCACATTATTTATGATCTAGTGCAAATAATTCATCAAAGACAACCACAAAAAGAAACTATACTCACCCAGCTATCAACACTGAAGTCAAAACCTGTCAATTTTATATGCTGTTTAAGAACACAACCGAAAAACCTAACATAGGGAGTCGATTACACGGAAATAAAATTATTTCTACTCCTTCAAAACTTTCTCTTTTCTTTTCTATTTTATTTTGTTTTGTTTATTGAAAAGAAAATAAAAGTCAAATCATTTTATTTCACGTATTTTTGTTATAGCTACATACTTTAAATACTACAAAAAGACTTATATTGCAATAAAAAATTGTTCATATATTAGTATAAAGATATATACACAATCAATGGGGATTAGGAAAAGAATGGACATTTACTAAAAATCCACTGCAATCCAGTCTTTTACAAGCATATCATGGAATATAAGCTCTATTATCCAGGGAGCCTCACCCACATTCTCACTACTGAGTCCCTTAGTAATCAACCACTAGGTCACCAGCATAGAACCATGTGATCAGTATTTTAGGAATAAATGAGGGAATTAGCTCATTCAATTCTAAAACAAAAACCCTAAAATAAATACTGAACTTATTTACGGATAAAGAAAATTTGTCCCCAAAAAAGTAAAGTTTCTTCCTCAAGGTCACAAAGCTAATAACTGGTAAAGGTAAGATTTGAACTCATCTGCCTGATTCTAAAAACTAAGGTGGAAATCCCATTCGACTGGGGAGTGTCCAGCTGCACAGCCTATCACCCTATCTTTGTTCAGAGCTGGCCTTAGACAGCCTGAGACAGCACCCCATTCCTGTGGAACTCGAGGGCAAATGATAACAATAAGGATTTTATATCCAGCAGTTTCTAAGATCTCATGTATATAAACTGTCAGCAGGTCAGCAGAAAATCTCTGGGAAACATGAGTGGGTCCAGACCTTTTTGCTGATTAGAAACTCAATCTATCAGGATAGAGTGACCTTCCCATGAGAGGCCACATGGACATAAACTAAAGGCAGCTGAACAATGGAAACTAGCAAGACCCCGGAACTCAAGTAAGGATCCCTGCCATCCCCCACCCAGTTGCCTCTTCATCCGCGTGGACATGAAGACAGAAGACCCGGGTTCTTGTCCAAGTTACACTATCATGGATTCTCACCCATAAAAAGGTACGACTCTATGCTGTCGTAAGTCCTTTCCAACTCAAATATGATGACACCAATATCTCAGCAGAATATCTATGTCTCCACTTCCCCTCTTCTAATAGGAGTCTATTTCTGTGGACACAAAGCAGAAATCCAATTTAAAAAACCATGCAAGAAGCCAGGCGAATTTCTGCTTAAGAGACTTTGCTCTCACGCTCAGTGAATGAAAACTCAGAAAAAGTGGTCCTTCTCCCTCAGCAAATGGGAGGTAGCCTGATTGTGTGTGTGTGTGTGTGTGTGTGTGTGTGTAAATCAAATATAATCATGTCTGGGACGTGTACAGATTATTTTTAATTTCACTGTAATTTCATGGGGATGAGCCAACATTTAAAGTAATTTGAATGTAGTGTTCTGAGACAGACTCAGTCTCTTTTGGTGGAGGAGGTGAAAGGGGAGAGTAAAGGAGGAAAGAGGTAAATGAAGCAAAGAAATAAGAATCCTGCTAGGGAAAGGCAAGACGTTAATTTTGTTCCTCATTGCATCACATACAAATTAGGGACTGGCTTTCCCCCGATGTCTTATCGAGCACTGAGTTGCAGAAGAAGAGGCGACAGCCCATTTCTCACTGAGATTGTGACTGTACGTGGCATCTTATAGACACAAATCATTTACCCTGATCAAACACTCTAGCAGCAGGCTGTAATTCTCCTGTTTTGAGAGACAAGAAAACAGGAGTTCAAAGCGGGTAGATAACTTGACAAAAGTCAGAGGACCAGTAAACAAGAGAGGATGAATTCAAACTCAGATCTGAATGCAGAGTCTCATCTTCCCACTCCCAGGGCTGGAAAATCCTTAACACACAGGCTCCCCAGCTCCCCTGCAGTGTTCCTGGCGCCAAGCATTTCCCATGGTAATGGTCTCCAGTTCTCACAGACACAGTGCTCTGTGCAGCCAATGACCTTGATCAGACCTTGATCATCTACCTGCCACGCCCACCAGGCTTCACCATACAGGCAGGAAAGCTGGCTTTCAAGTGCATACAAAGCCACCCTTGGTCTAACCTGGGCTCTTCTGTGGCTTCTCCAGCCTAAAGGCAGCCATGAAATTGCTCACAGTTTGTTCGTGAGCCACACTTCCTCTCTCCATCTGTGTCCCCACCTATACTACTTAGCTATGAACATTTTGAGAATCTTGGAAACAAATTTTAAAAAACAGAAAAGAAAGGATTCTGGAACAAGTACTTAATACTTACAATTTTAAATGACAAGTTACAAAGTGAGTATTGACAAACCAAATCTTCCTTTCTAAATGTCAGTTTTAAACATTTAAAAATATAATAGCAAAAAATTCTCACTTACAAAATTAACAAAAACATAAACAATAATCTGGAATAAATTCAAAAATAATGCCCATATTCTAAATGGAGAAACTTCAGGACTGTACTGAGGGTTAAAGTAAGAGGTATGAATGTAGAGACATAAACATATTGCATGGAGAAAAGCAGTTTTGTAAAGATGTAAGTTCTCCTAAGAATAATTCAAAACTTACTAAAAAATCCCATGAAAATTCCAATCTGATTTTTTTTAACTTGAACAAAATATTTTGGAATTCTTCAGGAATAATAAAGTCATAATACTTGACAAGAAAATTTGGGATGGAAGAAAAGAATCAAAAAAAATCAGACTGCCAGTTATTAAATAAATTTTTACAACATGTAAGATATGGTGCTGGAGTAAGGAAAGGAGATTGACAGAAGGGAACCATGAGCTCAAAAAAGACTCTAGTGTATGTAAGTATTTTGTACAGGTGGGATTTCAAATCAAAGAGAAAATTATGAATTCGATAATTGTCCTGGGACAGAGAATCACCTGGAAAGAATAAATTCTACTCCTGTCATAATGACCACAAGATAAATTGCAGATAGCGATGTAAATATTAAAAAGTACTAGTAACAGCAAATACAACTCTTTGCTCTTATTAACTCAACTTCTCCTCACTATAACATGTACTATTATAATCTCCATCTTAGAGATTAAAAAATACCTACAGAAGAGATTTATTCCATTATAAGAGAGTATTTCTAAGAATAATGTCAAAGATAAAACCCATAAGGAAGACATTTACTATCCTAAGAATAGTTTGAGCCACAACAAAAATCAGAAAACTTCCTGAACAAAATGAAAGGAAAGAAATGACAAGAAAAAGCTCTGTGATACATGTTGATGAATTCACGAAGTTAATTTTCATAACATACAAAAAGCTGTCACAAAGCAACAAGAAGCTCCCTCACTTAAATGTGGGCAAAGGACAAAAGGAATCATTCATTTTAAAAAAGTCAAATGACTAATGAGTGAAAAATGCTCAAAACTTCACTGGTCATCAAATGCAAAAAAAAAACAATGAAAAAGCACTTTTGCTTATCATATTGGCAAATATTTTTAAGATAATCTAGCTAGTGTCCATCTGTGGGAGAACAAATCATGAGCGACTTTTTCAGAGGATGACATATCAATGGATTTGTAAGCTCTGAAAAACGTACATACACACTGACTCAACTCCACTTCTAGGAATCGTTTCCTTTAGGAAAAAAAAATCAGTCCAAAAAGATGTACCCATCAGGGCATTTACACAGCACTGTTTACAAAGGTGGGAAGAAAAACTGAAGTGAAATCATATCCAGCGATAGAGAATTGGTTACATAAGTAATTGTGCATTTTTTCATTCCCCAATGGAGAAGGAATTTCTAGTCACTTGAAAGGAGTCTGTGATGAATGTAAATGTCACATCCAGGGACTAAATTTCCAGAAGCCTTAACTAAAGGAATACACATACAAGATCACAGGAAGTTCTGTACAAGAAGGATGCAACTCAAACATTCTTTCTGACAGTGGAAAATGGAGAAAACTTAACTGTCCACCATCAAGACAATGATGCGGTAAATCAAGGCGAGCTGCGGGCGCTGAGGGAGCCGGCGTTTCGCCGTGGTCCAGGGCCTTGTCCACAGCAGTCTCCCACCAAATGTTTCCGTGGACAAGAGACGACACCCGCACATCAGGAGACCCCTCCAATCTATCTGAAAGGGCCGGGTGAGTCTGGAGTGGGAGGACGTCCATGATATACCCCTGAGTGAATAAAGCGAGCTGCAGAAAAACATATAGTATGGTCTCATTTTTAAATAAAGCATATATACACACACCTATATATTGATTTCTCATATGTGTATATATATGTATCTCATAGGCATAAAGGTCATGAAATATATATACCAAATTTTCAACAGCTTTTACTCTCAGGAAATAATGAGAAGGGAGTTAGGGGCCTTCCTGTACCACCACAGTTCTCTTTTCAGTATTTCAGTTAAGTACACTTGGAATTTAAAAGTTTATTTAAGTCCGAAGTAAAATGGACCATGCCTCCATGAGACAGAATGCTACACTGGTCTTTAAAAATCATGCCAGGGGAGATAGAATATTGTAGAAAAACATGTAATAAGCCGAATGGAAAATGGAGGTCTCCGAACAGTAAACAGGGACAGAGTGCTCACTGGTTTTTATGACAGAGATGATACACACTAACGAAAAGAACAGAAAATAAATGTTAAATTGTTAATTATTATCTCTGAGTAGAGGGACCAGGATAGAATCTTTTGCCCCTTTTTTCAGACATATTATATTAAATGCACATTATTTTTCATCTGAAAAAAGCATTTTTAGACGTGTAGTACCACTCAGTGGGGAATAATACATGAATACTTACAGAAACAAGTAACTAGGAGACACCGCAGCAGCGCCACACAATGTAGAACGGGCAATCCTGATTAACACCGCTCAGTTACATAAGGATCCACAAAGTGAGAGCACCTGCTGTAACAGGGCGTGGTCCCCTTCTATTTGTCAGTTGTGTCTTCAGGGCTGAGGCAGTTCGGAGCACGGCCAGTGTCAGTTCCGGTGTCTGGATGGATGCTACTGGAGGTGAGGGCACCTGCAAGCAGAAAGGAAGAACAGAAACAATCCTCTGCCTTTTCTGTCTTGTTTCTTTGTTACTTTAAAAGACAGGCATAAATAAGATAAACTGTGTATCTCCCCTAGTGAAATTTCAGTAATGAAACCGTTTTTAAAGGCTTCAGAGCTTATATTCTGTCTATAACTGTCTTTTCAACAAAGAATCATATTTATTAAATGTTAATTAACTCAGTTAATTAACTCCCTGTTGAAACATTCAAGTAAAGAACATGAAAGGCCTTACGTAAAAGAATCAAACCTGCAGTGACTAGCTCAGCTGTCTTGACGGCAAAGCAGTCAGCCCCCACCATCCCATGGCCCTGAGCTCCAGTTGCTGGTAAGAGAGCACGCTGCCGCCTCAGATGGAGAGATACTGTGAAAGCATTTTTTGAACTCTACAGTACTGACAAAACATAACTGACAAATCCCAGGCTCCTTTGAAGCTGTCATTTTTGGTTTCTGGCCAACCCCAGTCAATGAGCAGAACCACCCCATTCCCGAGTCATGGGACTCAAGTGGGAAGAAATTTTGTAGAAATTTCCAGGTACAGAATGTAACCATCTATATGTAGAACTCTGACAAAAGAAAAGATGAAATACTCTGATGTTGAAGACACTCAAAATATTCTCCTAAGCCTTAGTAGCTGGAAAGGCTGGGCTTCTCCTCAGCCACTTATTTATTTCACAGCCAGTGAGCATCTCCCACAAACCCTGTTAACCTGTGTCTGCTGGGAGCCTCAGGCACACTCTTGCTGTCGATCTTATAAGTCACAGGGCAGACGCGTGTCTCTCATGCCTGCCACCCTCACACAGGCTCGCCTCCTAGCCTCACTGTCTGAACTTGGTCCCATTTTCTCACCTGTTTATTTGGTATCTGTTCTTCTGTAAGCTGCCTGAAATGCTATTTGGAACAAGTCAGAAGAATGAGTGGGTAGAGAAATGGACAGTTGGACAGGTGAGAGGTGGGCAGACAGACAGAGAGACTCCAAGAAAAGGGGAACAAAGAAAATTCCCTATGCAGAACCCTCTTCTAGTCAGGGAAGAAAACCGCCACGGAGACGTGTGAAGAGGCAGGTGGCTTAGGGCTGTTTCCTGGATTCCATGAAAAGTCCCACCAAGAGAGAGGGTAGAACAATAAATGATAAAAGAAAAAAGCATGCATGCTTGAAAAATATATCTTCAATATGTACTTTCTAAAGAATAGATTCAAATCAGCAGGGCCCAATTACACAATCCTTGGGTATTTACAGAAATGAGAATCCCATCTCCAAACCACAAGGCATTCCTTCGGAGCACTGAAAGTCCACACGGGGCTGTTATAAAGCCTTCACCACAAAAGCTATGCTCTCCTTCACTTACGAGGAATGAGCAGCTATGCTCGGGCTGCCCATGAGCATCATTTGCACCCTACAGCATCTCTATGGGGGAGGGACGCCTAGCGAGCCCCATCTCTGCAGGACAGAAAACAAGCCCGGGAGAGGCTAAGCCGACCTACCAGTTCTCCATCTCACAGGACTGGTCACTCCAGAGCAGGACTCGAACTCGGACCCACGTTGGTAATCACGGTACTACCGTGCTTTGTGTGCTTTTTGTGTGAATAATACATTTGTTTCTGGCATGAAAATATATTTAATAAATGACCGGTTGTCCTGTCTATCTCATTTGCTCACAATCAATCTTTATAGTGTTGAATTGTACTCTTTTTCCGTGGAGAAAGGAACGGAATGAGCGGGTGTTAGAATGAGGTGGGGCTCCATTCTTTATCTGTTACCTCATCTCATCCAAGTCCCCAACCAGGGAGAAGGAGCAAATGTTTTCTTCATCTTTTAAAGAGAGGGCTCCACTGATGGTGACTTAACTCCAAAACCAAGTCTGGGGAAAGGGCACATTCAGCAGCCAGAGCATTATCACCTGTAGGATGGCAAAAACAGCTCACAGGAGGGCTCAGGGGGTCACCCTGATTTAATTTCAATCGATAAAACAATAATGCACTCTAAAAATACTAGCATGCAATGGATTGGCTCTTTCTTGACATCTAGCAAGTTTCCACAGCCCACATGTAAAATTATCGTGAACCAGTGAAAGGAAGTGTCTACAGACAAGAAAAATCAATGCCACAGGTAAACTGAAACCCAGGCTGGAGGAAAGGAAGAGAAAGGGCATAGTAAAGAAGTGGGGAAAGGCTGGGGAAAAAAATCATCACACGGACTCTCAAGCATCATCCAACAAGCATATAATCATTCGAGAGAGAGAGTTACTGAGGTCCTATTCTGTGCAAGATTGTAGAGCGGGTGAAGCAAGAGCGCAGTGACCATGGTGGCAGCAAGTGGCGGGGCTCAAATACACTTCTGATCCCGGTACCTGGCACAATTGTCCTCAGTATAAAGGCAAAAAAAAAAAAATATAATAACTCTGTAAACTCAAAGCATTGTTAAAAAAAAATTAAACAATACCTAAATACCTGGACAAACCACGCACATTGCTGGATCAGAAGACAGCGCTTTTGGAATGGCAGTGCTCCCCAGAACGATCCGTATATTCAACGTGGTCTCGATCACAATCCCTGCGGTCTCCTCTGCAGAAACTGACTAGCTGCTGCTGCAATTCATATGGTATTTCGAGGGTCTCAGTAACCAAAACGTACTTGAAAAAGAAGAACAATGTGAGAGGACTTTTAATTCTCAATTTCAAACCTTACAACTGTATGTCTAGGTGAGATTAGAGGCCATTTTAAGTTATTAATGTGTTTATCCGTATTTTCTAAATTCTCTACAATGAATATAACTGTTACAATAAGAAAAATAAAAAGTAAGGTATCTTTTAAAACATGCACACCGATTCATACATTGGGAAAAAAAGTATTTTAACTATAAAGAGGTAACCAAATAACTAGTGAAATAAGACTACTTAAAAACAAGTGTGTATTTACATTTTTCATAAATTGAAAACTGAAAAGCACAAACACATCAAGTTTCTAGGGAGATCGATGCAACATATTAATAGTTATTTTCAAAAATTCTAATTGAACAATGAAAACTCAAGAAAGGGAAAATCGCGATTGACAGCCAACTGCAAACACATGGAGAGCAAAGGCCTAGAAATCACAGTTCCTTTAACTCTGATACTAACTCAATAGAAGAGGAAATTCCTCCCTGTGGGGACAGTGGAATCCCATGCATAAGACAGGATACACAGTACAAACTGCACTAGAATCTGGGGTGATTTTCTTAGAAGAATTCTAAAGTTACAACATTGCTGAAAAACTATAAAAACACTGAAAGACAGATTAAAACACACAGTCATATATATTATATAGAAACATATGAAGTCTGCTCCCATGTTGCATAGAAATACAAACATATTTGTTCATTTATGGGCACTGAATATTTTATCCCAGGTAGAATATTTCAACTAAAACAAATAATCAATAATACACACCTCTTGTCAAATCTACTTGATAAGGTACTCTGCTATGTAACCATAATGTGTCTAAGATAGATCTAAAATTAGTGAAAAAGATCTTTGTATGGTTTCTTGAACTCTTCTCAAAATTCCAAGCTTAATTTTAAAATAGATCTGAGCAGTATTTCTATATTAAATTTTCCCTCGTGAAATGAACAGCACAGTCTGTTGTCAAAATTCTGTCCTTACAATGATTCACGAACACTGTATCCTAACAAAACTGCTGGACAGCAAGGCACTATCCAGACACTGTGACCAAACAAATGAAACACAAGGAAGACAGTGACCCTATTCTGGAGGGCTTACCGTCTGTGTCAACTCTGGGGTTTTTATTTGATTGGTTTGATTGGGTAGCAAAATAAAATCAATCAAGTACTTTCTTCTTTAAGCATTCTGTAAGTCATGACTCTTGTTAGTGTCATGAGAAGGAAAGACTAAAGCAAGACTTCATTAGGTCAATTAGCAACAGCCATCACTGGGGAGTGAGTAATAAAGAAGTTAACTGATAACAATGCTTCTGCCTACATGAGACCTAAAATAAACCTACACTGATCTCTTTAAGGAAAATGAGGAGATGAGGCCCCAATGAGAAAAACAAAAACTAACAAGAAATCAAAAAAGTAAAGACTTTTTCATTAACGATTCCAGGAAGGAGTGGAGCATGGTGGTGAAGAGCACAGACGCTGGGGACAAACATGAGGGTCTGAACTCCCACAGCACTGGGTAGCTTTGACACTAATAAATCAGTGAAATTTTCTGCAACCCAGTCTCCTATCCATAGACTGGGGACAACAACAGCACCCGTTTCCTAGAACGGTCCTAATAATTAAGTTATTTTATATATAAAAGTTTAAATAAAATGCCTCAGATATTAAATATTACCCCAAAAGGACAAGGAAAAAGAAAACAGAGATAAATTGGAGTTCATCAAATTTTAAAAACTTTGCTTCAAAGGACACCATCCAGAAAGTGAAAAAACAACACACAGCAGAAATTTTTTCAAATCATTTATCTGATAAGGAATTTGTATCTACCAAAAAAAAAAAAACAAACAAAACAAAAACAAAAAGAACCTCCTACAACTCAACAATAAAAAGGCAACTCAATTAAAAAATGAATAGAGGATCTGAAAAACATTTATCAAGGAAAATATACAAATGACCAATAAGCACAACGAAACGATGTTCAATATCATTAGCTGTAAGGGAAATCAAGTCAAAACCACTAGGAGAAACCGCTTCACACTCACTACAATAGGTTATAATCAAAAAAAGAGTAAAAAGCACTAATGAGGACACAGAAGATGCAGAGGACGCAGCCGTTGCTGGTGAGGATGTAACACAGCCTGGCCACTTTGGAAAAACGCCTGGCAGGTCCTTAGAGAGTTGAACATTTGGTTTCTGAATAACCAGGCAATTTTGCTTCCTGGGCACACACGTAAGAGAACTGAAAACAAATGTTCACATAAAAACTCCTACAGGAATATTCACGGTGCCATTACTCATCACAGCCAAAAAGCAGAAACAACACAAATGCCTATCACGTGATGAATGGGTAAACAGAGGGGCCCAGCCATACAGAGGAATATTATTCAGCAATAGCAAAGCATTGAGTACTGACCCAGGCCACAACGTGGACAAATATTGAAAACGTTACTCAGTGTGAAAGAAGTCAGTCACAATAGATGCTTCCACTTACATGAAGTAACTCGATTTACATGAAATTTCCAGCAGAGGCAAACCCACAGAGAGAGAAAACTGGCTCCCTGGGGCTGTGGGAGGTTGGGGAAGATGGGGATGTCAGCTTATGCGTAAGGAGCTTCCTGTTGGGGGGATGAAAATGTTCTAAGATTGAATGGGATGCACAATTCTGTGCATAGAGTAAAAACCACTGTACATTTTAATGGGTGAATTGTTATTAAAACTGTTAAGAACGAGAGCACCTCGGGCCAGTACCTTCCCATAGTAAATGCAAATTGCTAAATTTTATTACAGGAAGAAGAAACTGCCCTCAGCATGAAAGCAGGAGTTCAGCAAATGTGAGTTAACCGAAATTGGACAAGAGCATTTCACTTGAAACAGTTGCTGAGTGTACACAAAATATTAAGACATGACAAGGAAAATCAGTTTGACATCACGAAGAAGCATTCTGCTTCAAATGCAGATCAAGGATTCGGCAAGCCCAGCTGCTAGAAATGACCAGAGAAGAAACCTGGTTCTTTAAACAAGCACCAGAGCCAACAAGGAAATAGTGGTGAGGAAAGCAGGCGGCCGAAAATCTGGAACAGTTTGTTACAAATAATTTCTCCACTGAAAATTCAAAAATAAAAAGAAAGTGATGTAATACTGTGTTGACCTCACGTGAATGGGCTTCCTCCGGTTCTCGACAGTTTTGTAACCCCGAATGAGAGACTCAGGAGAATCAGAATGGCTCCTGGGAGTCCCCAAATGACTGCCCACCAGCACGCTGACCACCATCACATCTGCCAGGGTGGAATTGCAGAGAAGAGACCAACTCCTGAAAGGCACAGGAAATATTGACAAGGGAAAAAAAGGCTGATGTCAGTCTTGGGACAGAGGCCCTGAGAGCAGAGGCCAGAAGGCTGCAGGTGAACTGGAGTGGCCCTTGGGCAGGAAGGGACCACGGGGGAGCAGATCTCAATTCTCTTCTCTCTCTCCCTCGGGTAGGAGAGATAAAGTCTGCATCCTTCTCACCTGGAACTGTGGGTTCTGGCTGGCAGAAGTCTTACCGACATGGAATGAATGACTCAAGACTGTGGAAAAAGGAAAGAAAGCGAGAGGGAGTAGAGAGCCAACTCCAAGAGCCTCTCAAATCCTCCCATATTTATTGTGTATAATCAAAGAAAATAGTCTTTAACAGTTGTGTGATAGTAAACAGGAACTTGGGGAAAGACAGGATGAGACAGAGATTGTAGAATCCACAATGAGTAAAAAGGCTTAGTTTACCTTTAGGGGAGTCATGGGGAGAGGGGAACAAGATAAATTCTTTAGATATTCATTACAAAGCAGACCACCAGTCCAGCCAGGTCCGTGTTTTGGGGATAATAGACTATCTAACAGCACGCACGCCCAGCATTTATAGCTGAGGGCCTGGGTCATTGCTGTGCAATGAACATAGTGCTATCTAAAACCTCAAATATGCAAGCAAGGCATTGTCTCTGCTTTTTATGGCAAGGAGACAGGAGTGAGGATGCACAGGTGCTTGCTTGAAAGCAGTTACTAAGCACACTTTTTCTTCTTAAGGTTGACATGCGTCTGGTGTCTGTTAAATTTGTTAACCCAATCATGGGCTATCACATGGAACCATTATGGAGGACACCCTAGGATGACAAATCCTGCCTCTGGGTCTTTTCCTGCCAGCTTCGGCCATTCCAGCAGGGTCTAGACACATCCCTGAATAACGATCCCACAGAACCACCCAGACTCTTAATTCCTGGTGCTTGGAACTTAATTTTAGCTCTACACAACTTAACATAGAAAAGTTTCAGAAATAATAGATATTATATTCTTTTTATATCTCATCATAGAACTGATTTTTCTGATTGCTCTAAGCTGCTTCTACTTGGTAAATCACCTAATTCTGCAGGTGAATTCAGTACTTTCCATTGCGCATAACTAGACAGTCTGGGCCCTCTGACTTCTATTGGTCAAATAAATACCGATACACCTAATTGATTTCATTGTTCATCAATTTCAGCCTGGAGGTGAGGGAGTGTCACTCTGTTCCTCAGCCCACCCTCTACTCTATACTCTTCAGCAACTCAGGCCTCCTGAATACAAAACGTAGCATCTGTTTCCCTTCACCTACACTTTCCGCAAACGCAACAGGAAACATCAGCCTAGAGAATGAATTCAACACAAATGTTAAAACAAAAATCTACAAATCTGAAGCAACTCCATCTCCGAATCATGATACACAATGACATGAAAGTACGGGTGTCAGGTACAAAGCACGCGTGAGCCTGACCACCTCATTTCTATTCTTCAAAGGAAGGAAGGTTTTCATGTTTTTTATTATCATTCTTTGTCATTGTTTCTGATTAAGCCAAAAAATAGTTTATGAAATAATTAAGCACTGAAATAACAGATTTTCGCTGTATCAATTACAGAAGGCATTCAGAGGGGATAGGAAAACCCACCTATGTAAAAAATGCAAAATTTCTTCCCCTGTTAAGAACACGTATACAAAATGCAACAGAGAATTCAAATTCATGTGGAGAGGAGCAAAAGCCACAGAATCAAACAAAGTCATTACTATGAGTCAATTCAAAATTCACTGGACAAACATGCTCAATGCATTCAAAGAATTTTAAAGGCACACTGCAAACCATTCACTTAATGATCTACAGGCTAGAGGAAGAATTTCCCTCTTTAACAGACAACAGAAATCAATAGGTTGCCCCACCAAACGAGGACCAAACAACAATCAGGTTTTTAACAGTTCTGATAAATCAGCATGTTCTAAACATCAAAATCCAGAAATTTTAAACATTCATTCACACCACAATGCAACAAGCACTTAAAAAAAAACACAAAACAATAACCCGAAGAAACTAAGCACAATTATCATGTACCTGGATCAATGGGAACTTCTTGTAACGCTGGAAGAAAGAACAGGCTATAGCCTTTTACTTAAAAAATAAAACTACATTTAAAGATAATTGCTAAAACACATTTCATCATTCATGTTGCCTTGAAAAATCTGAGGCACTCGTATCTGATCAGAAAAGCAATTCTGAGTAATAGTATGTTACAATTCAGTGCCAGTTTGCTTTAGTAGAAAAAAGAAAAGCTACTGTTTCTCATCCTGCACAAAGAGTAAAGAACCTTCCTGCCTCTATCTCCTCCTATTTTCTAAGCTCATTCTCCCCAACCCTTCTGAAACAAGTATGAGAAACTTTTATACCCACCAATATGCCAAATGACAAAAGAGTATCAATTTATTTGTATAAATATATGCCTACACCTTTAACTGGAAGAGAAAGGTATCAGAAGGCTATATGGAACTTATTTCTACCTTCCTGAAATCACACACACACACACACACACACACACACACACACACGTTCACAGAGACACAGACATGTACACACTGAATTACTGGGCAATTCACAAGCTGAGGACTTCCAATTTATAGAAGATAACTTTGTAGTTAGTTTAAAATACAAAACTGTCAGCTTTTGAAAGCCTTCATCATCTGCTAAATCATCCAAATATCAACGAGACCCAATTAGCCTTCTCTGTAAAATATAATTTCCCATGATGGCAAAACAGACCCTAAGTAGTGGATCCAAGACTCGTGTTTATCACTACCTATGATCGTTTTTAAACACATAAACAGATTCAGAAATTATGTCCCAACAACATTTATTCTTATTGAATTAGCATATGTATTCAATTGTCTATACAGAAAATAGGCCCATGATGGGGTTTAAGAGCTATTTTGTGTATTGAAATATTTATTTTTAAGTTCAGACAAGGAGGGTCTGTATTACTCAGTTGTAGAACACCTGCTTAGCATGCACAATGTGCTGGCTTCAGTCCCCAGTTCCTTCATAAAAATAAATAAAAATAAGTGCTTATTTAAAAATAAGAATAAATTTATAAAAAGAGTAAATGCAGACTAAAAACCCCTGCAATCTAGGAGCCATAATTTTAATAAAAAACAAGAGTTTCTATCAAATATTCACTATATGACAATCACAGAGACAACCACAAATCGCCCCTGACAACCATCACGTGTGATTCTCAGCAACCCTACTAAGTAGACACCGAAGAGAAACCCAGCATTGCGGATGAAGAAACGGAGCTCGGAGGAGCCGGGGACGCTGACTGTCCTGCTCCCCGTGACACCACGTCAGCCCAGGATGAGCGCTGACAGAGCTGCACTGAGGGGACACCCAGCTGCACGGAACCTTGGTGCACTGGGGAGTCCCAGAAAACACTCAAAACTGTTCAGTGAAGAACCAGCTCAAATATATTACATTGTGCCACATCCTTTAAACAGGGAACATGACTGAGACCTTTTTGATGCCTCCGTGTCCTTTCTGCCATTATCAATTATTTGCCCTCTCAGCATGCCCAGTCATGAATTGGACCCCATATGAAGTGCACTCAGATGGCAGAGCTTTTAAAGCTGTTTTATGAAGTTTGTAAGACTCTGTCTATGCCTCACACAGGCGGTCATCCATCACTACTCACCGGTGTGGATGTACCACATGAAATCACACCTTTCTGCTTTTTAAAATCCCTCCATGTAATCCAGACTTTTCAACAGCAAAGAAGCAGCTCAACCAGTAACAGTGGATAGCTTTTCACCAAATGGACTCGAACAGCCCATCGGAATAACTGGAAGCCCTTTTTTTCTATTAAACCCACTTCCAAGGACTTCATTATTTTCTGATTTGTGGACTTGGCCTCTGACTGGCCTACTCTGAGAGCTCCCAGCCTCACATCCGGGGGTGGGAGAGGACCCTGCTGTTCGGGAAAATAAGTGCGGAAGGCGGAAATCTTCCACCCAGGTCCACACGGGTAGAAGTGCCACAACGTGCTCAGAAAATATACCGTCAGCAACACTAGGCTCCCATGGACTGATGTCACATTAACCAAACTCATGAGAGACTGATGCAAAGAAACCAGAAATTGAATTTATTAATGTAACAGGAGATGTGAAACTACGAACCAGACTGAAATATCAGAGTTCAACTATGAGTACAGATTCTCCTCAACGGCCCAATCACGGGCAGGCAGTCACATGGAAACCATGGACAGAAGCAGAGCAGGAAGGGTTTCTAGATTAACTCAATGGACTAAATTTCTGTTATACGAACAGATCTGCTGCCCAGAAGACATTTAACGCCAATCACGGTGCACTGTCCGTGGACAGTGGCTGAGACACGACTGTGAGCACCTGTGTAACTCTCCTTTCCCTGTCCTTTCTGGGCTAAGTGATGCACAGAGGTACAGAGATCCAGGGATGCAGATACCTCTAAACACCCAAAGCCCATCCCTGGGAGCCTGGAAACCAGACAGCCAGGGTTTAAATACCAGCTCTGCCACTTACTAGCTCTGTGACCTTGGCCAACTTACTTACTCTCTCCGTGCCTCAATTTCCACATTGTAAACCTGGGATAACAATCAAATCTCCCTTACTCACTTGTTGTGAAGATTGAAGGATTCATTTCTGTAAAACCCTCAGAAAAGAATGTAGCACATTTTTGGTGCTCAACAAATGTGAATTTAATAAGAAAGTGATTTACAAGTCTCCCTACTAATCATCTTCTGTGTTTCATGGCTAGTCTGAGTCCCAAAGGAAATCCTTATTTCCCCTCTTATAAACTCTTGGAGAGCACCCTTCTCTTGCATCTCACCACCTGTTTAAACTGAGAGAAGGGATGCCTCCTCCACACTCCTCTGGTCCATGGAGAGTGCTTCCCCCTTCACACCCCTGACCCCTGGCCAACGGCTAGCACTCTTCACAATAACAGATTGAGGTGTGAGTCCGGAGAGACAAGCAGGGCATATGAAACCTTTCCTTTCCCTCCAGTGTTGGCCACCCTTGGGAAGCACCCGGGATGCTCAGCTCCATGGCAGGGCAGCCCTGTGCAGGATGGGGCAGATCATCTTAAGGGAAGGCTCGCTGTGGCCCAGAGTTACCTGGGACTGCGTGAGTCTCTAATTCTGGGACACAGTATCATGACATGCATTTTCCCACAGCCCTGAATTTCATGGAGAACGTGGCTTCATCAGTAATAAAGGAGACATTTATCGCCTGTCTGTTCTTCTGTGTCATCTCTCAGTTGGCTGCTGGAGAAAACATGTGTATAAGTATTGGGTCCACTTAAGCCCCAATATATATGAAGTACCAAAAAATTCTGTGGCTTAACGTTGGTTCAGGGCGACTGTGTAACGGTCCTGACTTTGCTGATGCTAAATTATGGGTATAGGAACTATGGAACCTCCTCAAATATCTTTCATCATAAAACCAGCTTTTCTTATTTTCCTGTTTCTTAGTAATTGCCAAAGACTGTAAAATGATGGCTTCATACAAAACAGGAGCTAAACTTTATGAGCCCTTTGACATTCCCACTGTGCTAAACAATTTACATAATTTCTAATTCTCACAATTCTGCAAAGCATATACGAGCATCCCCATCTCACAGACGAGGGAGAAACTCAGAACAAACTGACTCAGGCTCACGTGGCTCAGTGACAGCGTGTGCACGCAAACCCAAGTCAAATCACTACACCCCTTCTTCTATGTACAAAATCACCTCCCACCAAATGACACACAGCGGCTGGGTCAATACTCAGGGAACTCAGTACACTTTTCAGCTTTAAGGTGCTCAAGAGGCCGCTTCTAGCTGCTTTATAAAATCCCGGCTCACTGGTTGCTAACACTGGAATAAAAGACCGATTTTGCCATTGTTGCACAGCAAGTCTGAAATGTTCACAGCGAGATGACAGAATAAAACAAAGATATAAGCAGAATAATTTTTCCAGGTAGACAGACATAATGGACATTGTGCTATTCTGAAGCACTAAGCAAAGGAATCAAAGCAAAAAAATATTTGTTAAGCCTTCTTTTACAAACAGGAAAATTAAGAATGTATGAAGGTGCAACAGCGCCTCCTATGGCTAAAAAGACCTTCCAGGTTGCCGGGAAAGATGCAACACAAAAATTGCTTGTTGAATCAGAAACAAGAATCAGATAACTAAAAGCTTATGTAGCACATACTGCAGTTTGCTTCGGGGAAGGGAGGGGTATTCAGTATTTAATCTGACATTGCTAATACTCTTGAATATAAACAAAAGACACAGGCTCATGGAAACACATCTTAGAAGAGGAAAGAATCCAGTCCAGCCACTTCATTTTACAGGAGGGGAGACTGAGATCTGGGATCTGTCCTTCCGGCAATCAGCAGCAAAGCTCTCTCTCCTAGGCCTCATGTCATGCACTGTAGCAAAAACCAACAGATCTGTACTAGACCTCTATTCATAAAAGTCACGTCTGTATTTTTCCAACAGTAGGTAATCTAAGTATCTTGCAAAATACTTCTCAAAGAGCCAGGAAATCATACAAGTGTATTGAAATACAAAAACTTTTATTTGCACATTAAAACAGCATGAGCTTTATTCTATTAAAAAAAGTGACATGTCAAATCAATGTTTTGATATTTTAAAACCTATTAAGCATGCAGAAAAATAAATCAAAATTTCTTTAATCACAAAAGAAAGAAGCTTATTCCCTTAAAATAATCAATGTGGATTTTTCTAAACTTAATAGTTCTGGTCAGATTTCTACGAATTTAAATGTCTGAGTGGATGGTTACACGGCAACATGAATTCTGAGTTGTAACAACACACATTCTGTGTAAATAATCTTCAAGGCCGTCTGCTTAAGGTGATTTAACTAGTCCCTGTCTCACTAGAATGATACAGATTTCATTAAACCTTCATACTGCACACACACACAAAACCCTGAATCCTTGTTACTTTAAGCCATATTCATATATTCATATATATGCATATTGAATATGCATCAGAAACAAGCCACCCTCTTTAGTATTCAGAGTTGATCCTTCTAAACTATCTGTCCTTGTGACAGCATATTTTTACTAAGCAGCTCTTGGGTGCTTCGTATACAAGGCGTCTACATCTCACAGTCAAACAAGGTAAACGGCATCACTCAAATTTCACAAATGAGGAAATGTACTTAAGCCATGAAAACAACTTACATATTCATCATCAGGAAAGAAAAGAGTAAAGATTTTACTTACAATATTCACTGACAAAACTTTCCTCCATACTAAGACTACATAGAACCAATTCAGTCTTTGTAAATTTTTCTGTCAATAAGCACCACTAGAGAAAAACAAGCAACATCATTAGCAATGGTTGGACTTTCAAAGCCCACTCCTATTTTGCACTATAATCATTTTTAATATTTTGTTTTTAGTGTTTACAGAGCACTAAAATAAAAAAATATAAACTTTTTAAGCCATTGCCTGAGAATGCAACATTTGTGAAAATGTACAATTTCAATTTATGCCACTCTGTCTCACATTCTCACTGGTGTCTCTCCTTTGAAGGCTTCATCAAACTGAGACCGCTAAAATCGTTCACTTATGGACTCACAGGAGTTCGGGAAACCACTCAACACGGGGCTGATCAGAGGAGACATTGAGAAAGCATCCTGTGCAGCCTGGGTTCCAGCCCTGAGTCTGCCAGCGCCAGCTGTGTGAGATTTTGGACAAGCTGCCCCATTTCTCAATCCCTCAGCTGCAAAAAAGGAGACACTGATGCCTACCCTTAAACACCTGCTATGAGGTAAAATATGAGGAAAGCATTTTAGCCTTAGGGAGGTGTCCACTCAGAGCAAGCTTGGTCATTATGATGATGAGGATTACTTTTAATAAGTTAAGGCAGACAAAAAATTAGAAATCACCATAAAGGAGAAACATTTTATGTCAATGAGCATTTACTTTTGAAAGGATTGCAGAATGTTTTATAGAATTTTTTAATAAACCAAATTTTGTCCACTAATTATAGATTTACAGGTTCATGGACATGTCTCCAGAAAAAGAATTAGAGGCCTCTAATCTCTGAATACTAAGAAAGAAAAGTTTAAAAAAATCACGGGGGAGATTATACCTCACTTGAGAGAGTATGTGCTCAGCATGCATGAGACCCTCAGTTCAGACACCAGTAACTCCATTTAAAGACTTTTTTTTCAAGAAATGGAGAATTAAATAAAATTTGGAGGAATACAGAAGTTGTTTAGAGACTCAACTCAGATTAAAGATGGGGGAAAAATATCCATTTCTCATAGGAAATCTTGAGAACTATGTAAACCGGATCTGAGTTGTCTAATCTTTAAACATTATTCATGAATTCCTATTACCAAGTCTTAAAACTGCCTGATAACCCACAGTGGTGATACTGATCATAACAGCTGCCAACACGGATCGAGCTCCGGCTAGGACTGCTCTGTTCGGCCATCTCGGCCCTGAGGCCTCACCAGGCTGAGAGCACTAAATTTTGTCATTCATGAGTATCTCGTGTAAGTCTTCCCTTTGTGCTCCTCCCTCTCCCCTCACCAGCCCCTCTGAGGGAAGCACTGTTATCATCTTCCCCACCCGCAGATAAGGCCACTGAGGCACAGAGACTAAACCTGCTCCAGGTCACATCGGCATAAAAGGACGTCTATATTTCTGCTGTTTTACTATTGACAAAGGAATCTGAGATATCAATTCAAGGGAGACTGTTAAATAATCAAGTCTGTCAGGTCTTCACCTCAAAGAGCATATAGTATAGATTCCTGATGTAGGATGAGGCTGCCGCCACAAACTGACTCAGCTTGAAATTAATATCCAAGATGAAGCAGCGGATACACGTAAATATTCACGATTGTCAACTCCGCTCACGGGTCTGGGCCCTTCACTGCCTGAACGGGGGTGAAATCCCCACCCCTGTCAGGGATGGAAGCGCGGCTCTTCCCAGTGTCACCCAGGCTTCACGGGCTGTTTCCCCCCACAGGCTCTCCTCAACGATTAAAAATCTCTCAAGATTTTTACACCATGCAAAACTCAAAGACATTTCTGCAGATAGAGCACTTCCTCAGGCTTTAAAATTTTTTGCTTACACTCAGCAAGGGGGAAAATAACACATGACTCTGCAAAGTCTCTGAGCCTCACCACTCACAGGAGTAGAATGGCCTCAGCACAAGATGACTCTTCACGGATGAGAACAAAATAAACCCGCCCCCAACCACAGGCACTCCCAGAGGCAGCGCTCAGCAGTCTTCTGCACACTCACGGTTGTGCAGCCCTCACCACCATCTATTTCCAGAACACTTCATCACCCCAGAAGAACACCCCTGTCACTAGCAGTCACTCCCCAACCCCCCACCACCCATCCCCTTGCAACCATCACCTGCTCCCTGCCTCTGCATGTGCCTATTCTGAGCATTTCAGATCACTGAAGTCAACAATATGTGGCCGTTTGTGTCTGCTTCCTTTCACTTAACGTGCTGTTATGAAGGCTCGTCCATGTTGAAGTGGTATCAGCATCTCTCTCTTTTTTTTTTTTGAAAGTGTTAAAGTTTATTAGAAGGTGGTAAGTACTATCAAAAAGAGTAGAGAGGAGCATAAGTGATTGGGTTTCAAAGGGAAAAGGGAGGGTTGAGCAGTCAGGGTGGACTTCCCAGAGCAGGTGGCTTTTTCATATTCCCCTTTATTTATTTTTTCTTTTTTATTCACTCTTACGTCTGAATAATGTTCCACTACATGGAGATACTACATTCTGTTCATCCATTCAGCAGCTTTGTACGGACGAGGTCCAGAAGAATGAGTGTAAGAGGTGACTAGGCAGGGATGGCATTAAACAAAGGGCAAGATGTGCTTTGAAAAAAAAAAAAGCCAACAAACAGAGGCACAAGGAAATTCAGCGTGTTTCTGAGAAAGTGCATGCTTGCTTCAGCATGACTGCCGTGCAGGGCTGGGTGGGGGGATTGACAGGAGACACAATGAGGGAGTCACCTGAGAATATTCCCCATGCAAGCAGCTCAGCCATTTCTCCTCCTTCATCCTGTATTTTAGAGCCATTTTTGATAGGTTTTCTATTTCAAGTAACAGTACTTTTTACACATCTGATCATCTGCATCAGATCACCTTACCTCCAAGCCACAGAAAGTCATTCACTGACTGGAGCAGCTCCAAGACATAACGGTGATGGACCAGGGAGTCCTGCAGCATCCCGGCCTGCAGGCACAAACCCCCACATGTTCCATGGTGATGTCCGGAAAGTAAAATGCATGGAAATATCTAACTGCTTGTGCACGATATCTGCCCCCAAATTGCCCCAAAATCATGCTGGCAAAGCACTACTGAGCCTTCTCAGTACAAAAAAAAAAAAAAAAAAAAAAAAAAAAAAAAGATAGAGAGAGAACAGAAAAGAAAAGAATAAAGCTAAGTAGGCAAATTTAGGGTTTTCCATTGAAAACCAGCAAGCATCACTGCCAGTATCTCAGCTGGAATGGTCCTGTCTTCAAAAACCACTGCGCAGTTACATTGCAAACGTGATAGACATATATGTATTCCACGTAGATGATATTACAGTAGGATTTTTTTTTCGAAATTTCCAGTTGCAACATTAACACAAGAGAGTTTATATTTCAGCTTTAAAAAAATCAGTTATCTTCCACTTTCTTAATTTTGAACCTATTATTATTTTATAAAGGGTGCTATGCTGCAAATTATAAACCAACTGTTTGGCTTCTGCCAACAAGAACTTTATGACTTCAGTATTTCAGAGCAAGATTTAATGATGCTTTGAGAAGTGGGGCCTGGGGCGCTCACTAACAGCTCTTTAAATACTGACAAGGATGTGCTATTTAAGTAATGCAAAGGCTCTAACTCTACATTAACTCAGAATCCAAAGAAACTACACCAAAGCCTTACTTTATCATTTTTAAATTTTGCTATTCTTTTGAATATTAAATTTCTTAAAAGATAAGATTTTTTTTTTGAGAAAGACAGCAGCTGTATTAAATTTCCTCTCACCAAGAAAGCAATCTTTATCAAGAATAAATACCCCTATGGAAATCCAAAAGACGGGACGTTTCTAGCTAAGTGAACATGCAGATCTCAACACAAGCCTAAATCCTATCAGATCTCACTCGAACGAGCTCATCAAAGTCCTGGACTACCCTGAAACTTAGCTCTTCTTTTCCAAATGTTGGCTGAGCTAAGATCATCACACAAGGCAGGGAAGAAGAGAAAAGTCCACCAGGCTGCATCCGTTTTCTTCCAGCCACAAGGTGCCGCTAGGGGGTCACAGTTAATAAGCCCTCCCCATGAGGAAATCCGGCATCCACACTGCCCCTGCCGTCCCCAAGCAGCCCCGACGCCCCTCTCCCACTGGTGGCCCCCCAGCCTGTCAATGGTCTTCTAATGACCCTCCCAGTTGCTGGCACTCTCCC
Source organism: Camelus dromedarius (assembly GCF_036321535.1). Classification (NCBI taxonomy): domain Eukaryota; kingdom Metazoa; phylum Chordata; class Mammalia; order Artiodactyla; family Camelidae; genus Camelus; species Camelus dromedarius. Next base: position 32,076,285 of record NC_087458.1, on the reverse strand, counting down.
CCTCTTCCCCGCTTCACACACACACACACACACACACACACACACACACACACACAGCCAGGACAGCCTTCCCAAAGCACAAATTTGATTACATCACCCCCACTTCAAACCCTTCAGAGGCTCCCTGGTAGAGTTCTAGCCCCACCCCCGACCCTGCTCGCCCACCTTCACCACAGTACCCAGGTCCACAATGACCTCAGGTGACCCCTGACCTGCTGCTACTTCCCACTTGCCTCCAGGCTCATTTTGACGGTTTGTCAAGGAAGCCTTCCTTCCCTCGAACCTCTGCCCTTTGGGTTAGGTGCCCCTGCTGTGTTCCTAGAACATTCTACGCTAAGACAACTTTTGACACTGCTAAGCTCTCAAGAAGCAATACATTTTTCTTACTACTGTGAGTCCACCCTCTCTCCCCTGGACACTCAGAATTGCATGTGTTATGAATAAATGAATGAAGGGGTGGGTCTCAAAGGGACGGGCAGAGTTGCTCTCGCCCACCCCGACCCCTTCTTTCTGTAGAACATCAGAAACAAAACCAGGAGTACCTCTCCTGAGGGTCACTTTCTGCTGACACACTTCACTGCCTCTTCTGTGTCAGTTCTAGTAAAAAAGCAAGCTCCTCCAAAACCCTCCATCCCTAGGCCCACTCCAGGGTCCTCCCAAGCAGGGGCACCCTCCACCCTGGACCACACGGTGCACTCTCACCGAGTCCCCACCCCACAAGCCTCCAGGCCTCTACCCGGGCTGCTCCTGCCACCTGAGTCACCCTCTTGATTCCTTCTCTTGGCTGACTCTTACTCTGTCCTCATAACTGAATGTAGAGCCCATTTCTTCAAGGAAGCCCTCTCTGATGATGTCCTTTAGCTCTTGGCTGGGCTCCCTCTACAGCAGGACTGCTTGGCGACCAACTGGTGTTTGTCCACCTGCTCCTCGGAGACCATGACATCTTGGAGGCCACGTGGGAAAAAGGAGTGAGACGACAAGAGGGGTGGAAAGAGCAAAAAGCAAAATCACAGCCCAAGTCCCAGATTCAAGGATTCTGTCTCAGAAGAAAAGAATAAAATATTTCATACGTATGTCATTTGGCTATGAGTTTTGTGGCTCATGGAAAGCAAGAGGTTGGTGTTCTAGTCTAAAATCCAAGTTACATGCAAAGAAATGTACATATTCATATCCAAAGGAAACCAGAGCTGCTCAACAACAGTTTGCAGTTAAAATCAAAGGAACTTTGATAAAGGCAAACTCTCTCTCTCTCTCTCTTTTTTTTTTTTGTATCATATAGCTGTAGAATTATTTGTGTAACTAAGTGATGGCTACAGCCTATGATTCTGCACTGGAGTGTTTGGGGCTGAGGAAGCTCAGATTACATGCACTGTGTAAATACAATCACACCAACACACTGACAGGCGCCCTAGTGGCTAAGCTGAAGTTCCAAAGCAGACAACCTTACTTTGCAAGACATCTCTCATTAGAAATTAAGGAATGCAATATTCTGTATTCAATTACATACGTTATATGGGCCATTAAGCGATAGTGCATCTTGTCTAATGAAACCCCAAAATAAATTGTTAACGTCGATTTTCTCCATCTGACCCTTCTTTGCTAACTTTGGATATCAAACCCTCACTCCATACGGAAAGCTCAGATCTACGCTGCAGCAGGTTACATCCCGTGGAAGAAAGCCTATCAAGGTAGAACTGGAGAGTTTCCCTTCAGAAGCTGCTAAGTCTGGTTTTGCACCTGTACGTCATTTGCAACCACGTCAGCGTCAAAGGAGTAAGACCTTACCTCTGTGGGGCGAAAAGCACTGCGGTGCTTCTGAACCATCAAAGAACACTGAGCTTTGTGAAACAGTCCTGAGGCACTTAAATCGTACTTTTTGTGAAAGGCTCCAAAACTGACCCAATTCACCAATCCAGGTACAACAGGGAGGTACCGGAATTAGTAGATAGAACATGCCCTTGAAGTCTGACAAGGCCCTGCTTGAATCCTGCTACAGCATTGACTAGCCGCTAAACGGACCAATCCCTTAACCCCTCTGAGAAGGCTTCCCAATCTGCAAAAGGGGGCTGCCACCGCCCACCTGGGAGACATGGATGTGAATGCAACACGCAAGTAGTGCGGCCGACTGGTACCTGACACGAGGCCTGGCTAGTTTCCCTCCGCTGCCCTTCTCCCCCTTTAAACTTGCATTGTTCCCCCTGGTAAGGGTCAAGCCCCCGGACCAGACTGCCCGATTCTTCTGTGTATCCCCGGATACATGCCTTACATTTAGGAGGCCAGAAAAAGAACTATCTCCTCCAACGTCACTATCAATATTCTTAAGAGTCTGGGTTTTTTAACTCTATTTTGCAGGGAGACTATTCCAGAACTGTCCAACCACCATTCTCCACTTTGGCTCCTCTCCCAGCGCCCGTCCCTTCTCACCTCAAATCTTCTGTCTGCTGGCCTTTTGTTCATGGGAAAGAGAGTCCGCTAGGGTGGAGACTCCCTAGGCCTCTGTCCCTCCCTCACAGGTGAGTGTGACTACCTTCTCCCCACTCCCCACTCCGACTCCAGCTTCCGAGGAGGTTCCTCTCCCGGACCATGCAGCCTCTGCATCATCCCAAGACGCGCACGCGTGGCCACAACCCTCCCTTCAGATTTCTTCCTGGGTGGCCCTGCCCACCCCCAGGACCCTTAAGGATAAATGCCATTGCTCTGAAAATCCCAAACGCCACTGACTGACACACCAAAGCTGCATGGTCTGGGATTTCCTCCAACCCAGGCACAGCCCTGCCCCGCCTCAGCCTCAGTCTGCACCTCTCGAGATGAGCTCATCCACCTGCACGGCTGTGAACACCAGCTAAGAATGATGACTCCCAACGTGTATCTGTGGTCCGGCTCCTTCACATGAGCCCCAGGGCCATAGACCCGAGTGCCTCTTTGAAGTCCTAACTTGGATGAAAAATGGAATCTTAAAAATGCCTCATGTCCACCATTTACTCTAGAGTTCGATTCCTGGCAGGTACCTCCCAGGCTCCCGATTTTAGTAACAGACCCAGAACCCACCTAGGTGTTTGAGGTCACATTCAATTTCCCCTGTTCCTCCCCCCGGCCCTGCCCTGGAATCACTCCTGTCATTTCTATCGTTAAGCCAGTCTCAAGTCTGGTTCTGCAAGGACCACGGATGGAACCCCACAAGCTCATAGCAAGGTACAGTGCGTCACAGTCCTCCGAAGAGAGCTCCCTGGAGGGGGAGGCATCTCCTGCCGCTGGTCATCTCAGAAGGCACTGGATTCTCACAAAGGAGGCCCAGGAGAAGAGACTCAAGGTTCTCCTGTGGTCTGAACTTTGAAGGGCCCGAGGTTTGGGGCAGTTCCTAGTTAGCAGACACACCTGCCAGTGAGCAGATGAGGATGGGGGAACCCAGGCAAGGCTGTTCTCACTCCGACCCCTGGGCTATCGGGAGCCACGGGAAAGGCCTGTGTCCAAGGCACAGCCCAGCCTTCACAGATCCCAGCCTGCATTTGCCAACCCAGATTGCCTAGACACCTACTTGCTACTCTTCCTTCTGTTCTGTTCCCCCCCAGAATGTGATGGACTCTTTCAGAAAGTCTGGCCTGTCTCAAGCGAGACCAAGTCAGTGAAGGATGAAGTGTCCACAATTGGACCAGGGCATGAAAGGAGAAACAAGGTCTCATGGCCAGCATGACGGTGGTGGCCAAACCCTTTCCCCGGGTGAGATGAACCAGGGTGTGGTTGAGAATGCAAGGTCACTTCACGGCTGACTGGGGTGTTGGAGACTCACTACCGCAAACTAACGACACGGCCGTCAGTGGTGGACGTCAGCTGCAACAGACACGGAGTCAGCTATTTACTGCCAACATGGGTTAATAGTAAAGGCTGGTACAGGGAGGCCTGCATGGCTGCTGAGGCAAACCACAGACCCGACTCTGAATGCCCACTGGCTGGAGCAGAGAGGAAGCTACGGTCCCCTTTAGCGGTCCCTGTGTCCACCAGATCCAAGTGAGCCAGCTACTTAGGAGAAGGCCATGTTGTTCTGATACTCAGAAAAACCAGCCTCGTAAAGGGAAAATAAGAGTGGCATGGAGTTTAGACCCGCTCCTGCCTCTCTATGAAGGCAAAGTAAAGTAAATGGTGAATGCAAAAACAAAAAACAAAAAAAACATAAAACCGGTGACTGCTTCCTCCAACAGCATCCCCTGCAGCTGCTCATCTCCGAGCCTGCCACTTTCTCACCAGTGACCACCGGCCAGGAATCTCCGTCACGCACGTCACACAGCGACAGCCCGGAACCGCGTGCCAAACACGTTTGTGTGAAAGACAGAATCAAGGAAGATGCTGCAGATTTTGACTTTCCAAGTTTAAATACTCCATGAAAAAAGTCCCTCAGCAGCCGCCTAAATCAATTCGCATCTCACTTCTTCAAAACAATCAAACAAATTTAATAAGTGCGCATTTGTCACCAAACATAAGGAGGACCAAACTGGTTCCTCAAAGCAAGGATTTTAACAGGTATCAAACCCCAGTGGGTGATGTGCTAACAAAGCAAACATTCCAAAAAACTAGAAAATAAAAAGATGACTAGGATAATATATGGATCAAGGCAACTGTTAAGGTTTTTGCTTTTTAAAGCGATGGGGACAGCACGGAGGACAATCTGGCTATTTCCAATGCAGGGTGTGCACAGTCCACTTTTCAGACGCAACAACATGCTCACAGGGCGGTACAAGATAGAAAGGGAAATAGAAAAAGGAAAAGAGGAACAGCGAAAATTAGAAACACATGAGAACAAAAATAACTGACAGCAATTACAAGAATTTAGGTGAGTTTGGTGAGGACAGGGACGAGGGGACGGTGAGACCCACCCTCACCTATTGTTCCAGGGAAGGCAGGGGCCTGAGGCGAGCGGCGCTGCCTGGGGACCCCAACGTGGTCAGCGCCCCAAACCTAAACTTCACCTAGATGCGTGTAGACAGCTTTTGAGCTACAAAATGTGGTCGCATTTCAAGCTGGACAATTTTACTCACTCCCACCAAGAGTAACAGGAGAGAATTAGGCTCTGTTCCTGCACGAAAGCATTGTTTAAAAAAAGTAACGACTGAGGAATAGTAAAAGCAACAATGGAGTAAAAGTGACTGGAGGAGAGCGTACTTGACCCGAGCTCACTGGCCGCGTTATCTCACTGACGTTCAGATGCTGGCTGAGCCCTTACGGTACCAAAACAGACAGACCCACCAGGAGGGAGGTTTAATGCGCTGCTGTATTTTGATGCCGAGAGCCATGCCTGGTAAACGAGGTTCTGGGTAAACAATGGTGACAGTGTCAACCACTATGGGCTAAGCACACAACCAGCTACTCCGCCAAATCCCAAGGACACACTTCAAAAAGCAAAAACAAGCTGGCATTCTCTGGTGGGTCTGCAGACTCAGAGCCAAGCAGTTGCTGAGCAAACATATCACAAGTGATTCCTGTGACAAAAGAGGAGGCACTGGCCAGGGGGCTGGGGCAGGGCTCCAGACTTCCACTGCTCACCCACCATTCTGTCCAGGGGGATAATGTGGTCCCTGCTTACGTTGCACCGATGCACCTACATTCACTGACGCCTGGGGACTGAGCAGGAGGTGACAGGTGACGGGAATGGAGCCAGCCTGGGAGTGGCACGGTGCTGGCATCTGTGCCCTCGGCTTTGCCCAGACCACTACATCTGCCAGCTCATCTACAAGAAGCAGAAGGGGAGAAAGCCATGTAGATCACAGGGCCCTGCGAGGACAAGTACAGGTCATGGCCACGATATGCCTCGCCCCTTCCTTAAGCCATAGAGGTATGTCCGGGGAGGAAGTGAAAATTCATCCAGAGCCCGCCAGGCACCACAAGCAGGTGGGACTCGGGTCCCCTGTGCCTGTCACTCACAGGACTGGTCTGGACTATCTTTTTATCAATTCTCTGGCATCTTCTCCTCCAACTTACCAACAACCAGAAAGTAGAATCTGATTTTAGACTCACAGAGAATCGCAGAACACCTCCTCCACTTCGGGCCCGGCAGCACGTGCCAGGTCCTCCGACCGTCACCTGTGGGACCGCCATAAGCCCTCTCCAGAGTCAAGGCCCGAGGCCGTAGGCCGGGGGGACACAGATTCCCACAATCTCCCCAGCAAATGGGGACCACCTCTCGGCAAAGGCATCTCACCCTCTTCTCGAGGGATATCTCAATAGATACACAGGGAAACAGAGCAGAAGTTGGGGGGGGTAGGCAGCCCAGAAGAACTCGTCTGCACTTCCAAGGCAAAGTGGGTCCGTTGACCTAATCACAGGGACAAAGTGAGGACGAATCTTTCCCTGCTGTGCCCCATACTCCGTGACATGCCTTTCCCTGCGTAAGGAGTTCACTTGGAAGCCCCTGGCAGTGTTTCCGTTGTCCTCAATTGGCATGGTGGTTGTCAGGCAGGGAGAGAGGGCCTGAGCCGTGCAGGTGCTGGACCTGGGAAGCAGGAGACACTGGCTCCACCCCCCGCTCAACCAGCGCCTCATTCTGCATCTCAGGATTCAGCATGACATCTATAAGCACAGGGATGAGACTGTCCCAGGAGAGGCTGTCCAACAGGAATGAAATGTGAGCCATGTAAAGAAAGTTTCCCAGTTGCCACATTTAAAGAGGTAACCCCCCCAAAAAAACCCCTAGAAACTGATTTTAAGAACATATCTTACTTATTCTACTGTATGTAAAATACTATCATTTTGACATGTAATCAATAAAGAAAGTAACAAGATAGTTTACATTCTATTTACTAGACAAGTCTCAGCGTCTGATGTGCATTTGACCTAGAGCACATCTCAGCTCAGAGCAGCCTCCTCCCCAGCTCTCCTAGCATCAGTGGCTTTGGCTAATCTATTGGACAGCAACTCCAGGGGTCACACCAGGGTAATTGGCTGAAAAGCGGGAGTAAGTGTCCATAATAACCCTAAAAGAATCTCTCCGAAACAAAGGCGGATTCACTTTTAAACGTCTGAAAACCGGCGGGTTGCTCCTCCCTCACGCCTTGGCTACAAGACAGCCCTCCTCCTTGCTGATCCCTTTCTGGATGTAGGGAAGCAACCCTTCACATAGCCAGGGTGGCCGGGCATCCAGGTAGACTTTCCTGTTCTCTGTGTCCAGTCCCACGAAGTCCTCATTCTCAAACAGGATGTAGAGCAGGAGGATCTTGTCCCCAGACTTGTCGGATGCAACGTCCAGCCACTTGGACTTGAGCATGATGAAGAGAGACTCAGTGAAGTCCTCGATCCTCTTCTCCACCACCCTGCAGTCCTCGTAAATTGACGGCCACGTTCATGCGCGGCTGCTCGGCCACCTCCCCATGCAGCACAAAGACAAAGAGCCGAGAGTCATAGAGCGTGGTGCCATACAGCTCCTCTGCACGTGGAGCTTCTCGAAGGTCTTGGCCAAGAGGCAGTCGGTAATGGTGACAAGGCCCACGACCTTGTGGTGGGTCTGGAAGTCGCTCCACCCATTCTCGGGCGCATAGTGGTGACTTTAGTGGATACAGAGTGCCCACTGCGAGCCGCACGGGCTGATCTGCCTCACCAAGGAGATTCGCTTATAGATGCATAACAAATTCTGCTCTGAGATGATCCCCACGGGTTGGACCACCACGGGGAGAGTCTGGTGGTCCTCAGCACACTGCACGTAGTCAGGGATGTTCATGTTGCAGGCCCTGACGAGAGGGAAGAGGAGACCGAGGTACATACTGTGCTGCGGGCTGCGGGCCTCACTGGGTTGCGGTGACCTGGTGTGTACCAGTCAGAAGGCAGGGGAAGCCCAAGCAAAGCCGGGGGTACAGTTTGTCCTCAGCGTCTGCACATGGCTACCGCAGCTCAGATCACATTACGCAGCTTTTGGTCTAGGCCTCCGCCCTCTGCAGAAAAGGGTCATTTCTTGTTTTCTGTTTCCAAGCACCTAGCCAGGCCCTGATGCAAAGTCAGTGCTCAAAACTGCTGAATAAAGGAATGAATAAAGGAACTGCTTCCACACCCCTCAGCAGGATATAATGCAAAGAAACACAGTAGGATCAAAAGTCCTGGATTTCAACTCCAATTTATTTGAACTCCTAAGCTGCAGAATACTTGATAAGAAAACTTGCTTTGGGGAGGAGGGTACAGTTCAGTGGTAGAGCAAATGCTTAGCATGTATGAGGTCCTGGGTTGAATCCTCAGTACCTCATTTAAAAAAAAAATGAAACAAATAAATAAACCTATTTACCCCCCTCAAAAAATATTTTTTGAATTCCAAATTCAAGAAAAAAAAAAAAACACCTTGCAATTGACACAACATTGTAAACATGAGTATACTTCAATTAAAAAAAAAAATCCTTGCCTTACAAGAATATATCTGGATTATGGAAGTTTACAAGTGTAAAATGCCTAGGGTACCACCTGCATAAGAAGAAGGAACTGTACAAATTTACTATCCCTCATTTATGAGCTATATTTCCTTTGGGCGGTTTATAACATCTCAGAGCTAATTTTCTCAGATTAAAAAAAAAGAAGGAAACATTACCGGATTCTCCATACTGCTGAAGAATCAGATAAACCTATGATAGCATCTGACCCACAGAGTTTACTCAATAAATGCTTGTTGAATGAATGAACAAGCAAAGTGAATGCTGCTCCCTGCCACAGAGCATCATGATGGTACTGCCTGGAAATCCCAAGCCCACGTTTCACCCGACTCTACACTAACCATGTGTGACCTGGGCAGGCCTGTGTGCTCCTCTTAACCCCAGTTTAATCATGAATAGAAATGAGGGCAATAACACAAACCTCAAAGGGTTAGTGAGTCATTACTGAATTGTATCCCAACTTTGCAAGATGGAACCTTTAAAGAAACTTGGGCAAAAAGTCCGTAGGCCCTCTCCATATTATCTCTTACAACTACATGGGAATCTACATTATATCTCAAAATAAAAAGTCTAATTTATTAAAGAGGCTATTGAGGTTAAATGAGCTCACTGTCTCAAATAAGGAACACACAGTACAAATAGGTCAATGCCCAGCCCATGAGATACACTCAGTAAACATTCCCACTGAGCCCACTGGTCCCTCAAACTTCAGAGCACGATGATGTGTCCTCATGGCCAGAGGCCCCTGCACCTGAAACTAACAAAGCTAATGGTCCCCACTTTCAAGAGCCCCTGCCACCACCGTAGGTCTAATTTTGTACTTGTAATTTTTTTCTATTTATTAAATAGAAAAACGTAATTGCATAGCCTTCAGGTCACCAAAAGCAGACTACAGAGATCATGATGGCAGCCCTTCTTCATGAAACAATAAAATGAAAAGCCATTTCCACAAGATCTCTGTGTAAATCTACTAGGGAACTTCATCCTGGACTGAGAGGAAGAGGACTGGGGAGGAGGGGGCAATCTGCGGCACACAGACCCATGGGCCACCTGTCCCACGATGGACTTTAGACCCAACACTCACCCTCAAGGAACTTCAAAATAGACACAGACAGAGTGCTGTGGACAAGATTTTTTTTTTTTTTTAAATCCCTGATTCTCTCGCAGGTTTTGTTTCTACCGAGAAACAAATGTCTTATGTGTATAATGTTTCACAAAAGACTTAAACTATTATCACCCCAACTTGACCCATTAAGAAACTGAGGGAGAGAGGTTTATCACATTGTGCAAGATTAGAGAGAGGCAAAAAAAAAAAAAGATTAGACTGAGGCCACATCAGACACTGTATTTAAACCCAAGCCCCTGTTCCAGTGCTCACACTAGAAAGTGGGATATACTGCCCCTTTCCTGCCCTCTCCCTGCAATAAATGTCTGAAGAGTCTTTTCTGTGCCACCTGGAATCACAATCACTTCAATTTTCCACAAAGAGCTATGTCATTCCTTGGAGGATGTGTCAAAATCTGTATGTTGAATGGGAGGAGAGATTTGTATATTCGGTTTCTCAAAGGAAACATGGCTTAAAAGAAACTGAAAAGCACTTTTCTAGTCTAAGTCTTCATTGTGCAGAGAAGGAAACGGAGGCTCAGAAGAGATGAGGAAAGGGTCTTATTAACAAATATTGCCTCAGCGCAGCACCAAGCCAGCCTTGGGCACTTCTGGGGGAGGATCTGGAAGGCCCAGGAGAATGAGTCTTAGAAAACGGAAAGAGAAGAAGCATACGAGGCCCCGTCTCTACACCACCATACCATGAAGTTCCACCAAATTACCCAGTATGGGTGCAGCCAACATTAAGGTGGGCTAAACAGGTTATGGAAACCTGGAAGTCTCAACCATAGTGGAAATTCCAACGTTTACTATGTTTTTTTTCCCAGTTCAAGCATCAGCTCAGTGGGCACTCTGTACCAGGCACTACATGAGGCCTGGAGTTCTCCCAAATACACAACTCTTATATCACGTGTGCAAACCACACACAGGCCCACCAGAAGGAAAATGCCCACAGATAAGGTGGAATTACTGAAACTGAAAGCAGCCAACCAGCATATATTACTAGCAAATACGGTGCTGCTAGAAATAGACTCATGGACATAGAAAGCAAACTGTGGTTAGCAGGCAGGAAAAGGGGGATTAACAGATACACATTAATAAATATAAAATAAATGACAAGGACCTACTATATAGCACAGGGAACTATATTCAATTTCTTGTAATGAGTTGTACTAAAAACAATCTAAAACATATGTAGATACATATGCATATGTTTATAACTGAATCTCTGCTGTACATCTGAAACTAACATTCTAAATTGACTACACTTCAATAAAAAGTAATTTTAAAAAATAAGTAAAAATAAAAGCAACGCCATTTAGAAAAAATAAAAGAATACTCTGATCCCCTTAGCTGTAGGTGCTAGAGAAATCTGGTTACAAACACCAAGTCCACTGGGTCACTCCAGCACTGGCTGTCACTCTTTCTGACCATCAGAGAGTCACTTGGCTTCAGTGAGTTTATTTTCTCTTCTGTGAAAGGCTTCAGTTGCAACTAACGATGTATAGAATCTCATCATTCACAAACCCAACAATTAAAGAGGACTTCCCATGGGCCAGGCTCTGGAAATATGAAAATATAGGGTCCGAGATATATTCATGGGTAGAAGAAATTTATGCCATAAAGACATTAATTCTTCTTGCTTTGATAGACAGATTCAATACAATTCTGTTTAGATTTCCTACCAGAGTTTTTATGGGTAACAAGATAATTTATGGTCAGGAACAACCAAGAAACTTCTTTAGAACCAGCACTGGGAAGGGGTGGATAGGTCATTCATTTCCACTGGTCTTTCTGAAGTGATGAAAACGTTCTGGAATATTAATGGTTGCACCACTGTGAATATGCTAAAGCTGCTGAATTGTAGCATTTAAGTGGGTGGACTTCATGGTGTGTGAACAATATCACAATAAAGATGTTAAATGAAAAAATATTTCTTGACAATTATTTTTCCCTCTATACTACTAGTCTGCCCCACAATTTAAGAAGAACAAAAAAACCAAAACAAACCAAATTTTGCCAGGAGCTCTTTAGGACTGCAAAGTCCCTGAGTCTCCAACTCCTCTGGTGGTGCTGTTCCTGTTAACACACCCTAGCTGGGCTGGGCTAGTTAGGGACTGTAACTATCTTTTTAAGAAAGACGGCCACACGTTTCACCCTGGGAGAGGGAAGGATGGAGGATGTCACAGCCTCATGCCTTCAGCTCATTTTTAACTGAACCAGGCCTTGCTTTCAACACTGTAATCCCTCTCACTATAAAAACAGTGACATCATCAAGCACCGCCATCAAAACACGTGAAAGTGTTCAAGGTACTTACCTGGGGCAGAAACACTGAGGGAGGAGACGGAAGCTCGCTCAGCACTGACGCTCCCTTTTCCCGACTCCAACAGGAGAAGCTGGGGTTCACAGCCGGAGGCTCTCAGCCCGGGGAGCAGCGCCCACACCACTGAGCTGGTCCCCAGGTAGCGGGAAAGGGAGAGGAGGGCAGCCCCGGGGTCGCGGGTCAGGGAAAGCGGGGGGGGGGGGGGGACGCGGGCTGTAGCCCCGCTCGGAGGCCAGCCCCAGCCCCAGCCCCAGCCGCCCGCCCCCGTCCGGGTCCGCAGAACCCGCCCGCCCGGGACACAGCCAGCCCAGGGGCGGGGACGGGCCGGCGGCCGAGGAGAGGCAGCCCGGGAGGAGAGGACTCGCGGGCGGGAGAGGGGAAGGGGACGCCAGCCGCGGACTGAGGGGAGCCCGGCTGGGGCGAGAGGCGGCAAGTGCACACTTGGCCCTGGACAGCTGTGGCCGGGGCGCCAGGGCAGGAGCCAAAGTCCTACCGGGCGAAAGAGCTGAGAAGCCTTTGGGGCCGATCCCCGGCTCGGAGTTGCAGCTTCCAACCCTCGGTCCAGCTGGCACAGACTGCGCATGCGCAGGAGGGCCAGCGATCCTCTCTGTGTTCTGCAAGAGAAGTTGGGGAAGGGAGGGACGGAGAAGATGGGAGGAGGAGGGGAGAAGGGGAAAAGTGGAGGGAGAGACATGGACAGGAGGAGCAGAGAGAAGACAGGGATCTGGAGTGTGGAGGAGAGTAGCAGAGATGGAGAGAAATAGTTTTAACTCTGGGGGCATCCTGAAGGAGGCAGCAGTCCTGCCTCTGCACACTTCTCTAACCCTTCAAGGCCCGCAGCTCATATTTTAACTCCCTGGCACAGCCCTCCACCCAAGGCCTCTGCAGGACCCCTACGGGGATCACACCCGTTGCCCCCAAGCGGAGCTGGGTTTCCTTTTGCTCTGGGAACCAAGCACCCGCAGGTGTTGTCGCTCAGAACTACCTTGGAAAGAGTACATATTCCCCTTTTACACGCTGGGACACAGGCAGGCAATATATCTGCCTTACCTCCACTGTCCCAGGTGTTGTGCTGGCGGGGAGCGGGAGGTACAAGGTCAGATCCCAAAAGGAGCATACTGCCTGAGTTTTGGTGCATAGTCCCCATCCTTCCTGGGTAAACCACTCCCCACACTCGGGGAACCATCAAGGGCACACAGTATGTCCCTGGGTGTGGGATAGCTGCCCTCAATTCCAGTGCCCATCTTGCTAGGAAGATAGGAGTGTTACTGAGTCCAAATTCATTCTCCTTAATGCAGGACAGGCCAGTAAGTTGGGAGACCAGGTGTTGGGGCATGAAATAGCAACTTTCTGTAGACCTAGATGGCAAACTAATGTCCTGGAAAACCATCTCCCCAAGTCAGAATTCAGGCTCCTTTCCTACGAGCTTGGTTTTTGCAATCTTCTTGATGTAGTAATTCTTTGTTGTTAGAATCCTTTGTTCTTGCAGCTATCTACCTGGGTCAGATCCCTGTAAACCTCCAACAAAACAAACGTTATTTTCTATTAGGTAACTTGTTATCTTTATATGAATGGAAAAGTGTTAAATATCCTTAAAGGTCAGAGCATTCAAAATAGGCTCTCCTGTATATTTTAGGCTCTAGGCAACATTGTTTTACAAGCAAGATGAAGCCTAGGAGACAGAGCACAGGGTTTAGTCAAAGGAACAGATCTAATATGGAGTCAGATTTGTTCTTTTCTATTACCAGGGCAGAAGACACATGAGGATTTAAATCCCTTTAAGTTAAAAATAAGTAATATTTTAAAGGAATTTACATACATAGGTCGGAATGTGCATAGCATATCTGGAAAACACACAAAGGTTTGTAAACAGTGGCATCTCCAGGGAGGGCTGAAAGAAGAGAGGATGAGGGAAAACTTCTTTCACTTGTGTATTTTTGTGCTCTGTTTGAAATTTTTTAACCACATGCATGTATTTCTTTTTCAGTTAAAAAAAATGTGTAATGGAGCAAAGGAGTAGCAAGCTCAGCAAATAAAGCAGCCATGGAATCACTGAGCCATCACTTTTGATTTCAGCCAGGAAGCATTTATTGACTCTCTCCTATGTGCCCAGTGCTGTTTTAAGACTTCTTTTATTTTTTTTCATAAAATAATAAAGTGCTATTCCTCACCCCTGCCCATGGCTGGTGGAAAACCAACTGAGTTTTTATTGAGTTGTTTTCCAAGAAGTAGAGATCAGTTATAAACAGAACACATCTTCAGGGCAAAACAGGCGGAGTGGTTTTCCAGCAGGCCAGATAGCTATGAAGGGTTTTCAACAGAGGCACACAGAGGCTGAGAGAGAAAGCCTCCAGGACCCTACAAAAAGCTGCCCAAACTGCCTTCTCCATGGCACTACTGAAATAGGAAAGAAAAAATCTGACTCCATATTAGATCTGTTCCTTTGACTTTAACCCTGTGCCCTGTTTCCTAGGCTTAGTCTTGTTGGTTCTGCACCTTTTGTAAAACAATGTTGCCTAGAGCCTGAAATATACAGGAGACCCTATTCTCAAGGCTCTGACTTTGAAGGATATTAACACTTTTCTATTCACATAAAGATAACAAGTTACAGAATAGAAAACAACATTTGTTTGTTGGAGGTTTACACGGATGTGACCCAGGTGAAGAGCTGCAAGAACAAAGGATTCTAACAACAAAGAATTCATACACCAAGTTTGCAACAACCAAGCATTCCCACTTCCCATTTTTAATATAAGAAGAGCCTGAAATCTGACTTGGGGTGATGGTTCCCCAGGACATTATTCTACCATTTCTCAGCTGGCTTTCCAAATTAAAGTCGCTATTTCTTGCCCCCAAAACCTGGTCTCCTGATTTATTGGCCTGTAATGCACGAGCAGAACAAGCCTGGACTCGGAAACACAGACATTGAAAGTACCCATTTGGTATATTAAATGACCTGCTTCTACTCATCTTCCTGACGTTTTATTCTCTTGACCACTCCTGCTATGTTTATGAAAAACCTGTCATGTGGACACATTTCCACCTCTAGCCACTACCCTTCCAGGTAAGAACTGATGCCAAGAAGGCAATGGAAGTTGCTAGAAGGTATTACCTGGACAAAATAGAGCAGAAGTGGGTTCTGGCTGATGTTCAGGAGCAGGCTGGAACACCTGACAAGATGTTATAAGTACGGATAGACAGCTGGGCACCAAAGGAGAAGCTTCTAAACTTCCATGAGGGACTTGTTGGATAGGAAGGAAAAGTCCCAGACTATAGCTCGGATCCCACCACGAGCTTCCTGGGCGAGTCTGGGCAAGTAATTTAAAATCTCTAGGCCCGTGCTGTCCAACATGGGAGCCACCAGCAACATGCAGGATTATGAAGTTATTCTGTAGCCAGACAGAATTATAAAAAGACATTTTATTGCAAAGGCCCAGCAGGTATAATATTTAAAAACGTTATTGGTTATCTTGACCTAACGAGATATTTTTGTATGTGTAGGTTTCTGTGGTTTGTAAGGCCTGTGACTAATGATTCCGTTACAGTGAAGTATTTTGAAATTATAAGTTACTGGACACAGTACCCTCATATCACAGTTGAAAAAAACTGATCCACATAAGCAAGGTGATCTGACTTATTAGTTATGAGCAGGGGCTCTGGGGCCAGCCTGCCTGAGTATAAATTCTCACTCTGCCTCCAGGGGGTTCTGTGTGAATCTTGGACAAATTATCGTTGTTTTTGTTGTCGTTGTTATTATTTGTGCCTCTTTTTCCTTACCTTTTAAGTAGCGAGGAATATGTAGACTCTATCTCCTACTGTGTTGGCAGGATTAAATGAGTAAACGTCTGTGCTGCCCACTTCCCTGGGTTTCAGCATTCTCCAGGCAATCAGTGCCAAACTCAGAGGCATTCTCCACTGTCTTCGTCAGTCTGGGGTGCTGTAACAAATTACCGTGGGTCGGGTGGCTTAAACAACCAGCATATTCCTTATGGTTTGGAGGCTGAGACTTTCAAGGTCAATGTATCCTTGAGAGGATTGCCAGCTCGAAGATGGCTGTCTTCCCAATATATTCATATCCCAGAGAGCAGAGAGAAGCAAGCACTCTGGGGGCTTGTATAAGAACACTAATCCCATTCATGAGGGCTCTACTCTCATGACCTCATTTTATCCTACTAATCACGTCCCAAAGGCCCCACCTCCCAATACCATCACCCTGGGAGATGGGGTTTCGACATATGGATTTTGAGGGGATGCAAACATTCAGTCCACACATCGGCTAAGTCTCCCCAACATGCAGTCATCAAACCTGTAGCTAATTTCAAAGTAATATTTATGTCTCTCTGCCCATTTCCATTCCTACATCCACTATCACTGAAGCCCTGTTACATTTTATTCCTTATTTTTCTGGTAGAGATTTAATTGATTCCTCTAACTCCAATGCTCCCCTCGCTCCAGTCTGCTTAATAGCCCTGCCAGGTAGGTCTTCCTTAAAACACCTTCCACTTCACCTGGTTGTTTTTTAGTTGTAAATGTCAGAATCCTCTCCACACCCCATCCTATACCTTTAATCCGTTACACTACGGCTCACTATGTTATTTTCCTCTTACCAATGTAAGAAATTTCCATAAGCTTAAGAGCTTAAACCAGCACAGATTTATCAGCTTATGGCTGTGGAGGTCAGAGATCCAACACAGTTCTCATTGGGCTAAATTCAAGGTAGCAGCAGGGTTCCTTCCTTCTAGAGGGTCTAGAAGAGAATGTTTCCTTGTTGTTGTTGTTTTTTTCCAGTTTCCAGAGGTCACCTACCTTCCTTAGCTTGTGCCCCACGACTTCCTCCATTTTCATGGTCAGCAGCCTTTCTGAACATTGCTCTATGGCTACACCTCCCTCTGATTTTAAACTCAGCTGGGAAATGTCCTCCATTTCAAGGACCCCTGTGATTACATTCAGCCCACCTGGACAATCCAGGCTACTCGCCCTATTGTCTCATCTCAGGATCCCCTTGTCCCATCCCATTCAGGCATTATGAATGTGGCTGTGACACTCACCTTGTGTAACATTTCCTCTCATGGGCATTTTATGGTTCAAGGCACATATGAATGACTTTTTGTTTTTCTTCCTTAGCCTTTCTACATTCAGTATGTCTGGTGAGATTATATGAATCCTTTTTATTTGTCCCCCTGCACTAATCTTTAATAATGTATCATGGGTTTAAAATGCTAACTGATAGACAATTTAGAAGACAGAAATCCTCTAAGATTTTTGTCCTAAAATATCTGTCATGCATTTTGCCATGTACAGTAACATGTCACAGGTGGCTACCCTGTGGCCGGGGAGGGACATGATTCTGCCATAACACTCCCCTCATTCTCACCAATGTGCTGATCACCTAACCAAGGACCTATGCTCCCCGCTTCGCTCACTTCCTCTTCCTTTCCATTGACTACCCTGTTCCCATCGCTTCCTTCATTCAGCACATCAGGATTTCATGACCACATTCTTCTCTAAATGGAATGGGTATCTTGAATCTAATGTCTGACAACTGTTCTTACTGTATATGCACACACTGACCTGCACATAACCCCGTCCAGCTCTTTATTTTCCTAGAATCTCCCAGAGGAATCAGTTCCATGATGATGGTGATGATGATGATGATACTGACAATGATGACAGGGACCTCTCAAGGATTCTGATAAAGAGGGAATTAATAAAGGGAGGGAATCATTGCAAAATTGCCCCAGAGACAGGCTTAAAAGTAAATAACTGCTGTAGTGTTTAATGAAATTGACTAATATTTAACTATTTTTAAAACTTTATATCACTGAATTTAAAATTTTAACGGGAATTCTCATTCACCAGTAACCAAGATTCAACTCTAGGACCAAAGTCTAAGGATTTCAATCTTCTAACAAATTGTCCACTAGCCTTTTAAACACGTGATCCTTTTAAAAAGCTTAGTGCTGGGCTGAAAATAAGCAGGATTCATATAATCTCACCAGACACAGTGAATGTGGAAAGACTAAGGAAGAAAAACAAAAAGCCATTCATAACGTCTTGAACTTCACGTTGCTCACAGGAGAAAATTTTAGCCAAGGTGAGCGTCACATCAACATGACGCCTGAGTGGGATGGGGAAGCTGATCTTCCTCATCAGACATTTATCCTGATTTGTTAGATGCCAACACAGTTTCCTCATTGGATTTGCTTCTAACAAGTATGGAAGAATTTACGTTCTACCAAAAGCAGTCTAAACATTTTCCCCTGCTGTCAGGTCTCTGGACTGAATGTCCCCACAAGAAGGACATGAATATGTTTCATAGGGAATTCTTCCTGAGAAACAACAGGATTTTCGAGGGAAGAACTGCAGGCCCCCCATGGAGGGCTGGAGGAGTGCTAGAGGGGGCACTGGAAAAACAGCAGGAGTGAGTTCAGATACTACCGCTCAGGTTGCCAAAGACAGCATTGCTATCTCTGAGGATATGACATTCTCCCAAAAGTTCCATGAGTGAAGGTACCTGTGAACACTAAGCAGGTTGTTAAGAAACAGCAGCACATAATTTGCGTCACAGCTCAATTACAGTATGTTTTGATATTTGGAAAATAATTAGCCCATTTTCCTTTGAAACTGCAGCAGTAGCAATAGAAATAAAAAAGGCTGAGCCGTCTTGGAGACAACAATCAATAAACAATTCTAAATCTGCAGGATTCCTTGACGATATGCAAGCAATGAGCTAGATGTGTGCTGCAGATACCTCTTACTGCAGGGCTCACTCCTGCAAAGCATAGAACTAGTTTTCTCAGCAGACAGAGGGAACCAAGTCAAGATTCCAAATCTTGAGAGATTTACTATATGGCAGGAAAGATCACACAAGTACATCCAGCCAAATATGAATAAATGTAATCAAATATTATCAAATGTGATTGGAGCACAGATGAAACAGAAATTCCTTTCACCTGGGATCTAGAGAGACTTCTTCAGAAAATGTGGCTTTGGAGATGGCCAAAGACATGGGTGGAAATTTGGCAGAACAGGATGTAAGGAATTTTAAAACTGATTCTAAAATTCATATAAAAATTCAAAGGATCCCAAATATCCAAAACAATTTTGAACAAGAAAAACAAAGTTGGAAGACTTGCACTATCTGATTTTCAGCCTTTTTTTTTTTTTTTTTTTAAACTACAGTAATCAGAAAGTATGGTGTTGGTGTAAAACAGGAAAATAGAATAATGGAGCAGAATAGAATGTTCAGAACTAAACCAACACTTATATAGACAATTGATTCTCAAAAAGGATGCAGTGGAGAAAGGATCTTTTCAACAAGTAGTGCTGGAAGAATTAGATAGTGATATGCAAAAAAAAAAAATGAACTTTGATCCACACCTCACAATATATACAAAAATTAAGTCACAATGGATCATAGATCTTAATAGGAAATCTAAAACTATAAAACAGCTAGGAGAAAAAGCATAGGCTTAAGCTTTATGACCTTGGGTTTGGCAAATATTTCTTTGCTATGACACCAAAAGTATAATCTATTTTAAAAAGAAACTGATAGAGTGAACTTTATCAAAATGAAGACTCTTCAAAGCTGTTCTAAACACTGCTAAGCAAATGAAAAGACAAGCCTTAGACAGAAGCTATTTGCAGATCATATGTCTGATAAAGGTCTCTCTTTGTATCTGATCCAGAATAAAGAGGTCTCAAAACTCAATAATAATGCAAACACCTGAATGAATGAATGAGGCCAGAAAACACACTTCAGTAAAGATATCCAGATGGATAATAAGCATATGAAAAGATGCTGATTAAAGATGCCATTAGTCATTAGAGAAATGCTTTTAAAAACCACAGTGAGATACTAGTACACATACATACAAGAATGAATACGATTAGAAAGACCGACCTTACAAAGTGCTGGTAAGGAAGTAGAGCAACCAGAGCTGATACACACCACAAGGAATTTACAATAGTACAACCATTTTGGAAAAGTCTTTAACAGTTTCTTTAAAAAAGGTAAATACCTATCTACCATATAACCCAGATATTCCTCATGTGGTGCTTTAGAAAAGAAAAGCATATGTCCATATAAAGACTTGTAACCAAATATTCACTGCAATTTTATTTATAATAGCTCAAGTTGTAAATAACCCATGCATCCATCAAGAAGTAAATGGAGAAACAAATGATGGTCTATCCAAACACTGCTCACAACAAACTCTTCAGTAAAAACTCAGCACTAAACAATACTCTGCTATAAGAAAAATAAGCTATTAATACAGCAACACAGATGACTCTCAAAATAATTACACTGAATGAAAGAAGTCAGACAACATAGAGTAGATACTGCATTAATCCATTCATACAAGGATCTTGAAAATGCAGACCAATATGTTGTGATGGAAAGCAGATCAATGGTTTCCAGGGGAAAAGATGGGGAGGGAGGGAGGGACAACAAATGGCAGGAGAGAAGCTTTGTGGGTGATGGGTATGTTCACTCTCTTGAATGTGGTCATGGTTTCTTGGGGATATACTTATGTCAAAACGTATTAGCTGTACACTTTATACGTGTGAAAATTACTTTGCCAAGTATACCTCAAAGCTGTCTTAAGAAAAAAGGCACTTCAGTCCTGATCCACCTCAGCGCCTGATTGGAGCGACATGATCAGTCCCTCACCCTGTTTGCCTAACAGGAAGGTAGAAAACCTCTCACGGAAAATAACATATGGATTTTTCATTTGCAATGTCTGCCATGTAATAAAGAATTTCAAGACATGCAACATGTCAAGACTATATAACGGATAATATGAGAATAAGAAACATTAGACAAAGGATGCAAACCCCCAGGTGATGTAGGCATCAGAGTTACCAATAAAGGCTATAAAATACTTTTAATATATTCAAGAAAATAAGGAAATTATGGGAGAATAGACAACAGGGTAAAGACTTTCACCAGAGAAATATACTGGAATGTATTTTTAAGAGAAATCAAACAGATAATCTAGAACTGAAGCCTTCAGCTCTGGAAACAGGTAAACAGAGCTAATTAGGATCCATTTTAAGTAAAACTTTCAGTAATGCCGGGTAAAATACAACAACAAATGTAACCGAGAGCTAACTATGGAAAGAGAAGTTCCCAGGTGTCAATACAAAGAGGACACTTAAAGCCCAGAGTGGTAATCTTGTGAGCTGATGCCACCACACCCTGGAGGGAAGGGGTTTTAATCTGCACATAAATAGAGATACAATGTCCATTTAGGAAAAAGGGTCCATACCAGATGTCGAAGACTCTTCCTTTATATCTATATAGTCAGAGACAGAGATGTAAAGTGGCAGCAGAGGTCACAGTGACACAGGGCCCTGGGCCAAGGAGTGTGAACACCTCTGCAAGCTGGGAAAGGTAGGAAGACGAATCCCTCCCTAGAGCCTCGGTGTGGAACGTAGCCTTGGCCACACGTTGGTTTAAGCCCACTGACAATGACTTTGCACTTCTGCACAAAAGAACAGTGAGATGATGAATGTGTATTGCTTTAAGCCACTGAGTCTGTGGTCCTTTGTTAGAACAGCAAAAGGAAAGAAACTCAGGAACCAACATGAACATGAACCCCAAGCTGCCTGCTGTGCTGGCAAGAAGTTCTTTGTCTCTGAACCTGGGGGAGTCTCCTGTCTTCTGGCAGCATCCACAAACTACCTCATGCTAACTTGAGAGCTTGCAGAGGGTTCAATCTTAACCCTGCACAGTTCTTGATATTTAGTTAA
The DNA here is from genome assembly GCF_036321535.1 of Camelus dromedarius. Lineage (NCBI taxonomy): Eukaryota > Metazoa > Chordata > Mammalia > Artiodactyla > Camelidae > Camelus > Camelus dromedarius. The sequence goes on along the minus strand of NC_087458.1, from coordinate 32,054,705 downwards.
TAAAAATGATGGTGTCATCATGGGTATTTTTCCATCTTTTAAATACCCTTCAGTCTTCTAATAAAGCTACCTCTAATTGAGAGACAGTGTAAATAGTTTTCAAACTTCATAATAAATAACTGTGGTTTTATTTGGTTACTTAAATTATGAGTAATAATATTCACATTAGTAAAAGTTATTAAAATCAACATTGTTTAATGAAAATATCATTACTTTTTGCATGAACATGTATTAACTACAATAAATGTTCCATGCTTTGTTCTACGATTTACTGTTAGAGCCTTAAAGAATAATATTTTCCTCAAAAGATATTATGGCAAAGGGATTTCTTTTGGTGGAACAGTTCCTACATCAAATCTGGTGCATGGCTCAGGCCACTGGGAACCTAGAGATGATAGATATTAGGAGGCATTATAAACACAAAATGATTTTTAAAGGAATTAAACAACTGGATGTGTGAAAACAAAGAATCTGAGAATATTCTAGTGAAATAAATGTATTTTTCAGCTTAAGCAAGACACTGGGTGAATAAATCTAAAATGAAAAAACCACCCAGAGATCAGCAGTGAGTCATGCATGCAGTGTGACTGATCAAAACCAAGTTGTTTCCAAACCAGTGTGCAGGCTTGATGCCTTCATGAATCAAGTCTGTGTGGCACCAGGCCATCTCGAATACATGTTGATGAGGTATTTATAAGCCCTTCACCATCCCAGCACAAAGCCCACACATGAGCCACAAGACCATCACCTACACATCTGCAAAAGACACAGCATGGTGAATAGCACTTTTCTTGTTCAGTAGCCGGTGGCAGGGCACTGTGAGCAGACAGAGATACAGGGACACAGAGACACAGAGGCACTTCCCCTCACTCAGCTGATAACCTTCCGTGCATTCCTGGGGACAGGATTGTCATAAAATGCACCATGGATTGATCCTCCTCCTAGGAAAGGAACGGTAGGTCTGTCCTCAGGTTGGAGCAAGGGTGGCCGGAGGATCTCAGAAGAGCTGTTTCAGCACAACCAATAGAAATGTCTGCCACCGTGACCAGGAGAGACAGGTCTCCTGCCATCCCGGTAGGCACTTGGGCTCCTGACAAAAGCTGGGCTCAGTAAAGGCTTGAGTAGAAGGCACAGACCTGAGGGATGCCCCAGCAAGAGACAGGAGGTAGGGCCTGGTTTATGCTGCTCTGGGTGTATCCCAGCCTCATCCGAATACGAAATCAGAAATTTGCAAAACAGCAGAGCTGGGATGGATCATCTACTCCAGACTCCTCACCTTACAGTTTAAAGGGTGGCAGCCCTGGGAGGCAAAGCAACGTGCTAAAGGCAGAGCGTGGAAGTGGCAGCGCCAGATGAAAAGCACCATGGCAACCCCGTTCAAGGCCGCTGACACTGAGGACGGGGCCAAGGTTTCCAACGAGGAGAATGAGACAGTGTAAATACTTTGTTCCCCCCAAAACCCCAAATGTTTACTAAGGCACAAAAACTCACCTTAACTAGCTCTCTTCTGAGGGGGCTCTCTTCTGTCTCCGTCTTTCTGTCTGTCTCCATTTCTCTCTCTCAGACACAAACACATACAATTTTGTGAAAGGGGACTTCCTGCCATACAAAGACAGACTTCACATCTTCAGAGAAACACTTGACAAAGCACATTTCCAATTCAAGTCTTTGTGTGAGGTCTGGGCAACTGGCTTATTTTCTAGAACAATCGGTGGTTCCAAAATCAGGAGATCATCTTCCCCAAAGGAAGAGTTCTGGTCCGTGTTGATGAAGCTGGGGGTGTCACATTTCATGAGCCCGTTAGGCTCCTTCTCTGGCCACCTGCTGCATCTGATGGCTTCCTGGAGCCGAACATCACTGTCAAGGGCTATGGTTGGGATACCAGCTTTGGCCTTGTCCATGCGGTCCACTTCATTGACGTAGCAGTGAAAGAGGGACCTAGATTCGTCATTGTGCTGCCAGAGAACCCCTTGGGCACCAGCGGTCTTCCAAAGTCCGACACAAAGCTGTTCAGTCTGAATCTCTTCTCGGGAGACTCCGCATTGCAATAAAGAAAACCAAAATAAAAGATCGCCCACACTCTAGCTCGGTGACCTGAAGACTTATAGTTTTTGATATCTGCTGAGAGCAAATCCCTGCACAGAGCATGCTGACAAGCACTGGAAGTGAGAGACATCACTTTCGAACACATACAATTACACCCAAGGCAAAAGTCTCGTGAGGGCCCTTGGACCATCCTGAAAAAACATCGCTCCCTGAGAATCCTCAATACTGGTGCATCGCACACCAGTGTTTCTCAGTGGGACACTCAGATCATCTTCATCAGAATTAGTTAAAGTGCTTCTTAAAATGCAGAATTCTGGGGTGCACACCCTCAGAGTCTCCAGAATTAGGGACCGGCAGTCTGTATTTTCATAGCCACCAAGATCACTAAACATGCTCAGATTTAGCACCGCGGTCTACATCGGGTCACCTGAGCATCGACAATGCTGTCTCATGGGGTGGGGGGGGGTGCCATATGTGTCAGTGTGCTGTCCTACCCACGTGTCTCCCCTGATTCTCAGAACTGACAGTGCAGTCCCATTGGGCAAGAAATACCACCATTTCACAATGCATACGCAGGGCGCCTGACTGACAGATACAATCAGTGCTAGGAAAGGGGACAAAACTCAGGTTCCTCATCGCTTGTTTCACTTACTGTGGGACAAATGATCAATTCAAGGGTAATAAATCAGTGTATGAGTGAATAACATGACTCTCGTTAGTCCCACGAGTGCCTGGAAGAGCGAGCCTGGGCACACTGAGAATCATAACAGCCCATCTACTTAATTGTCATCCTCCCCAGATTTATGTAAAGGTTACTTCCACCCAGGCAGTGACCCCTGAAGGGCAAGAATCATGTCTGAACACACTCTCAAATCCAGAACAGAACCTGACAACAATTAGGCTCTGGGGTCTGTGTTTAGCGAGTGTGGAATCTCAGTGATGCCAGCTCTTAGACCTTGCCTTCCCATCCCACCCCTCACGATATGGCCCTTATGACCAGCTCTCCCGGGGCTGGGGCCACGGAACCCATTTACAGGACTGGAAGAATCTGATCATATAAACCATCCCCCAGATTATCATCAAGAGTCACCTGCATTTCAGGGATCAGTAATCCCAGAAGCTTTGCAGTTCAGGCAGGTGAGGGATTTTTATATCAGCTCTGTCTTCTACTGTGACTGCCTGGGTGACATCAGACAAGGAATTCTCAAAAGCCTGAGCTTTTCCTTTCAGGAATAATCTAAATAACAAACCTCGTTGACCACTCAACAAGTGTGATGTGAAGATCAATGATTTACACAGGAGTACAACATTCACTAGGTCATGGATTTAGAATCAGAGAAAAATCATTTGAGAAAGATTGACAGAATGTAGCTTTAATGCAAATTTAAGTATTCTTACCTTTCAGTAAATCATCTTCTTCCCCAACTTATCACTTCACCCAAGTTTAAAAGATGTTTGAGAACAGGGATGAGTGTGCCAGCAATCTGGGACCCAATAACCTAAAATGTCACCTAGGAAAAAGAGGGGAGTAACACATTTTTAAAAAGCATGGTGAGGATGGCGGGGCCATCCCCCAACTCCAGACTAAGAAGCTCTAAGCAATACATTTCCTGCCTGCCTGGGGCATCAGCTGATGTGAAAACCCACCCAGAAACCTCACTGTCCAGCAGCTCCTCCGTAACACAGGCTACACTTTCTCAGAATTAAGAATTGGGGCCAGTAACCACTTTGCTGAAGAATAAAGACAAAGAAGAAGAAGAGCGTTCTGCCCCTCCCCAGGGGAGAGCCCAGACCTTGGGCTGCATGCACTGAGCCTACCTCCCAGGAGAAGGATAAACTGGAGAAGGGCGTCCTGCGAAACTGGGACAGCAAATGTTGAGATGGGAACAAATTGACCGGCTGGCCAGGGACAGCCCCCTCCGTCGCTGCCTTGGCGGCTGCCTCCGCCCCCTCAGCACATCCTGCCCACTTCCGGTGGTTAAGCTGTCAGGGAAACAGTGCTTTGCGACCTGGGGCAACAGAGGCTGCCCCCAGGCCAAGCTGCGGGGGAAATGGGATCTAAACCACCAGCTCCCAAGCGGCAAGCTCCATACCCCCGCCAACAACCCGCCGCCCCCGCAGCCTACAGCACCCCTGGGGCAATATGTCCTGGAGAAGGGTGACCCAGGAATGAGGGGCAGCAGAGGCCACCCCCACGTCAGGCCTCCAGAGAGATGGGAGCTTATCCTCCAGCCCGCCAGGGGCAGACCCCCCTCCTCTCCAACCCTTGATGTCACCGCGCCCACCTCCCAGGAGCAACCTGACCGGGTGTGGGGTTTCAGGCTAATCTTGGGCGGGAGAGGCCGTCCCCAGGCCAGGTCAGGGGAGAGGAGAAGTGGCCCCATTAGGCGGGGCAGCCGGCCGTCGCAGCTGCCTCTGCCCCTCGACAGCATCGCGCCCGCCTCCCAGGAGCAAGCTGACCTGGAGACGGGCATCCGGCTTCTTGGGCAGCAGAGTACGCCCCCAGGTTTGGCCGTGGGGAAGAGGAGAGCAAATTGACAGGCTCCGCGCTGCAGGTCCTCTACGCCTGCCGTCGCCTCCCCCACACTTTAAAGGCACTTCCCAGGGCGCCCCTCCCCCAGCAGGCTAAATGGGACAGGTGTGTCTGGTGATCTGAGGCAGGAGAGGCCACTCCCACACCAGGCCATCGGGGAGACGGGAGCCAATCCACCAGCTCCCCAAGGCAGCCCCCTACCCCCACAGCAGCCACCGCTCCTGCCCCCTGACCTCACGGTGGCCGCCTCTAGGGAGCAGGCTGACCTGGAGATGGACGTCCGGCGAACTAGGGACAACAGGGACCGCCCCCAGGGCAAACCACGGGGAGAAATGGGAGCAAATGGACCGGCTCCATGGGAAAACCTGCCGCTGCTGCCACCACCCCCAACGTAACACGCCCGCCTCCTGGGGCCAGGCTGACTAGGATACACGTGTCTCTTAACCCAGGGCAAGAGACACCGCCCCCAGGACAAGCCGCGGGGAAGATGGGAGCAAATGTGCCCGCTCCCCCGCTGCAGGCCCCCGACCCCCGCCACCCGTGCACCCTGACTACCCTGCCTCCCGCCCCCAGCAGGCAAAGTGGGAAAGGGTTGTCCCAGGACCTGGCGCAGCAGAGGCCGCCTGCAGGCCACGCGGCACAGACATGGGAGCTAATCCTCAAGCTCCCCCGGGGCAGCCTCCCTATCCCCGCAGCCACCACCATCCCAGCCCCCTGACTGCACCGCACCCATCTCCCAGGAGCAAGCTCACCTGGAGTCGGACCTCAGGCAAATCTCTGGCGGCAGAGGTCGCCCCCAGGCCAGGCCCCGGGGGAGAGAAGAAATGGAGCAGCTCCCTGGAACGGACCCCAACCCCCAGCCGCCGCCGCCGCCGCCGCCGCCTCCCAGGACCAAGCTCACCTGGAGACCGGCGTCCCGCCTCTACGGCAGCAGAAGCCGCCCCTGGCTCCGCCGCGGGGGAGAGCGGAGCGAATTGACCGGCTTCCGTGCGGCAGCCCCCCTATCCCCGTGGGCCCTGCACCTTAACCACACCGCCTCCACTCCCCACTCAGCTTGCTGAGTGGGACAGGTGTGTGCAGCGACCTGGGGCAGCAGAGGCCGCTCCCAGGCCCGGCAGCCGGGAGAAGGCAGCTATTCCATCAGTTCGCCAGGGGCAGCCCCGCTCCGCCCCCTTGCCGCTGCCACCGCCCACTGACCTAACCGCCCCACCACCCAGGAGCAAGCTTACCTGTAGTCCAACATCTGGCGAATCTCCGGCGGCCAACACCCCCCCAGGCCAGGCTGCAGGGAAGAGAAGAAATCGACCGGCTTGCCCGGGCAGCCTCCCACCCACCGCCGCCGCCGCCGCCGCCGCCGCCCCCTCCGCCACCCCAGACCATTGCACTAATCTCCCGGGGTCAGGCTGACTGCGAGGATGTGCACTTGCCTTCTGACCCTGGGCACGTGCCGGAGCACCTTCCTGCACCCCTACACTCCCTGTACCTCTGCACCCCTGCCACTCTCTGCCCTTCCGCACTGCCTGCACCCCCACATCCCCTGAACTGCCTGCACCCTCCACAGCTCCTGCACCCCTGCCACCATTTACACCTTTGCACTGCGTACACTCCTGCACCCGTGCTTGTCCCACACACCACCTCTTGGGCCTGTGGCAGTCTCTGCTGTTAGACCAATGCACAGGAACTCACATCTTTGCCAGTATATGATGCATCAGTGGACGTCTGGGGTTGGCTGCAGGAAGGTACATGTTCCCGGTCACTAGCCTGGGCCACTAGGGTGATCTCTGTGAGGTCACCCAGGACGGGCTCAGAGATGCTGTTCTCTGGGAAGAGAGGAGTTGAAACCGGTCTTGAGGGCAGAGCTGTGCTCACCAGGTCGTCCACGCTTCATGTTTTACACAGGGTTTCGGAGAAGTGAAATTGATCCGGCCAAGTAAGACCGGCCTGCTGTGCGCCCACCTCAGTCCTGGGCTCTGAGGCAGACCGACTGGCTCCCACCATCAGGACACAGTTTGGGCATCTGAATGGTCCCTTGGAGGCATCCTATCACTTCTCAGGAAGAAGTCTGGCTGCTTCCACCCTATGGCCCTCCCTCCCACTGTGCTGGCCTCAGGAAGGTTCCTTATTTGGGGAAGAATGCAGCCCACCCCCTACCCCACCCCTCACCTTTCTCTAACCCAGGCTGGTGCTTTCTCTGCCCTTCAGAGTCTGGAAAGCCATTTCTCTTCAGGTATGTCCCTTCTGAGATGGACTTGCTTCCACTCAATTCTAGGCGAGGATGCACCATGGAATGCACTGGGTAAGAGAACCAAAATAAATAGTTTCTTCTGTGAGGTTTTCTGTTTATCTACTGGGGCTGGGCTGTGTGTAGTTTGCTACAGCTATTCGTGCGAGAGGCTAAAGCCACCCGTGAGTCCTTGTTTCCATCTCCCCGCTGTCTTTGGGTTTTCCCTAGACACTCCTGAGACATTTACTTCTTTTAATTTTATTCCTGTTATAACACAGGGGCCCTACTGAAATGGAGGTAAGGTGTTGGGGGAGTGGGACAGAGCAGGGCATTTGTAGTCCTGTGATTAGTTCTCATTGAGCCTGTGCCCTGAGCTGTGACCTCCACAAGTGTGTCTCTTTCCCCCACCCCAATTTGGGTGACACAGAAGGTATTTCCCTTCCCCCAGGTAGGTTAGGCTCTGGTAAAATAATTTCTCATTAAAAAAAAAAAACAAAACACAACCACCCACAATGGAAGAGAATGTTCTGGGTGTATTTCAATAGAGCTATTTTTTCCTTTCCTGGCAGGAACCATGAGGAGTTTTCCTATGATCTTCACTCTGAGAACAGGAAACGGTCCTGGAAGTAAAATGCATGAAAAAGAGCAGGGGGCCCCTCTGACTGGCCCCCTGGAGTTGTCACACTCGGACTTCCCCACGCTGAGCCTCCAGCTGGCCTCAGGGACCTGTTAAATCTGCCTGCCCCCGGGGTTCTTACAAAAGCGGGTTCTGCCCTGGGAGCTGTGACTCTCCAAGCCTGCCCGGCTGCCTCTCTGTGTTGGGAGCAGCTTTCCCCCTCAGTTTTCTTGTGGATCTAAGAAGAGCAGTGGGTTTGCAGCTCCCTCAGCTCTGGTGTTGTTTTCAGGACAGAAGGAGCAACTTCTGAGCTCCACACGAGCTGGACCAGAGGCTGGAAGCCTCCCCTCCTCTGCCTCCATGCAGACAATCAGTGGCTGTGGTTCTGGCCGAGTTTCTGAAGATGTGGATTTAAATACACACATCCCAGCCCCCACAGGAGCACACAGTCCCATAAATCCCTACAACTTCCACTGGTAACTACGGAACTGATGAGGACACGGGTTTCGGGGCTGCAGAGGCCTGACTGCATGACTTTCTCCGTGGCCTATTAATGTGGTTGTTATGGGCCTTGTCTGAAGTGGCTTGCTTACCGCACCTGGTACATGGGAAATATAAAATAAGTACTAGAACCTCCACTTTTTCTCCCTCTTGGGCCTTCCAACCTAAAAAGTAATACGTGAACTCAGACGGCCTAGTCACCACAATGAGGTCCGACCAGCCCGGCTCTCCTGAGTGATGGACACTGACTTGCGCATTAACTCGGAACAGTAGGGGAACCGCCTTCCTCTAACTGGGCATCTCCCCACACCAGGCACGCCCTCAGCTGAGAAGGGGCCAACTCCCCCATTGAGGTGTGTGCTGGTGGCTTCAGTGTGACCTGGCCCTGCCGGGACATGAACCTGCAGTGAGGTGGAGTGTCAGGAGGAGTGGGGTCCCTGCTGGGGCAGCAGGGGGCCCGGTAGCACCCTGCGCAGCCTGGTGCCTGAGGCTCCCCAACATCTCCTACGGCCCCCGGGTCGGCTCTGGTCTGGGCCACTCCATGCACCCTCCCAGTATCTTTTCATTAAGTCCCTTTTTTGCTTTTATCAGCCAGAGGTGGCTTCTGTTGCTTGTTCAGTGAAACAGTGCATCAGGAAACCAGACTATTTCTAAGATCAGTAAAATACGAACTTTGGTCAGCTCGCCGGGCAGACCGTGCAGCACAAATTCCCGCACAGGGCTGTGCAAATGCCTTACGTGAAGGGTCCTCATCATCTGTCTTCAGAGATACAGAAGCTCGTGGTTCAGTTAAAACCTCAGGGAGGGATTGAGGAATCCAAAGCTGGTTGGTTTCAAAGACTAACCGGTCAGAACAGACCCCTGAGCTGTGGTCAGAAGCCTGGCTCAATGTCACGCAGACTCAGCACCCTAATGTCCAGTGGGGCCGGTGCTGTTTCCTTTACAGGCTCTCGTTGGGGAGTCACTGTAGCCCCTTACACTCAGCAGGGAATCCAGCCCTCTTAGCCCCCACCCTGAGTGTTCCATGACACAAATCTCGGGAGTGTTTAATTTTCATCTTTGTTTAGGAGGATGAATGTGGGGCAAGAGGAGAGATAAATTCACACTTAGTGACACCAAGTCACAGCCAGTACCTCCTCCTCGGAGAGCTATGTGCTCCCACAGTGGTGGCTGGGGGGCTGGGCAGAGCCCCTCCTCTGGTCACAGAGGGACTCACTCCTCTGACTGCAACTGATGGGTTGGACAACCAATCCAGAGGGGACAGAGCATCTTTCCCGGGAATTTGGAACTGACACACAGAAATTAATTTCACTCATCTGGGGATTGGGAGGAGGGTGGGAATCAAATGAAACCAGAGCAGTAGAGAAAGTTACAAGTGAATGAGAGAGACAGAGAGACTGAACTTGTGAGAGTAAATAGTGTGAAGGAAGGATTACAATCAGGGCACAGAGGAATTCCAGCTCCTGGCAGTCTAGTGTGTCCCAGCCCATCAACAAACCTGCGGGATGGTTAACATCATTCCAGTTTTGCAGATTAGGAAACAGGCTGAAAGAGACGGGGGTTGGCTTTGGGTGCACAGTTAATTTAATTGCCACTGGACCCCTCACTTCCCACTGCCTGAAGGCACCATGATCCTCACAGGGACCCTGCAGTGCTGACAGCCTAGCACCCTGATCAAAGGGACCCTGCGGGAGTGGGAACCTCTCTGAGTTTGGAGAGTTCCCTGCACCGAGATTCCATGCATCAGCCGGCTCCCGCTCACCCCAGGTTAACGTCTCCCCAGCTGTGTAGTCCCCCGACCCGCTTCCCTCCCTGCCAGGCACCCCCGTTCTTACCACCGAGTGTACTGCAGGAATTCAGGCACAGGGATGCCCAAAGCAACACGAGCCCACCGGCTGTACAAACAGCAGACTCTCAGCCCCACCTGCGCTCCATGGGGATAGTAGGTGTCCTCACCTTTCATGTACCTAAGGCAATCTGTTTCTTCAGCTGGAGGCTATAGAGAAAAATAAAAGGTCCAAAACATTGTTCAGTGAGGAATTCCTCCAAGGACCTGACTTCAGAGTCTACAAACAGTTGTGCTGGCCGCTCTTACCCCCGGACATTGGGTGAGGTGGATTATTGATCAGCACAATCGCCGGTGGCCCAGCTCCTGGGCTTGGCTGCCCAGAGGGGGCTGGGGGAATGGGTAAGGCCAGGGCACTCAGGAAGAGCACAGAGGACCTGACATCTCGCCTCCGCAGTTGTAAACCCTTCCCCAAATCTCAAGGCATCGGACAGAGTGCAGCCACCACAATAATGAGATGTTCCCATCACTTCACTCACTCCTGTTGGTTCACTTACGTGCTGAGCATCCACTGGGTCACAGGACATGACACACAGGATGGCCGATGGGACAGGCTTGGTACTTCCCCCTGGATCCTGTTCAATCTGATGGAAGAATGATCACTCATAAACGGTTTCTCAAAAGGATACATAGACAGGAGACAAACTGCAGAGTGAATCAAATTTTAAAATATAAATGAAGATCCCCCAGTCTCCCCGCCTAAGGTTAACAGCATAAAGAAAATAGATCTTGCCTTTGATCACCAAGGAAGTGGTCACCCTCTCTCAGGAGGAAAGGAGAGTTAATCTTTGAGCAGGACACAGAAGTGCTCCATCGAATTGGACCAGGACCTCTGCTTTCATTCAGCAAATCTGTATAAGCTCCTACTACTTATGGGAATCTAGTAACTATACCCATTCCCAAGGCTCTTGGGCTTTATTAGTCAACAAAATAGACACGACTCCCCATCACTGGGGGCTCAGAGTTTTAGCAGAGAAAACAGGCAACATGATGGGGGTAGCAAGAGCTTGGGGAAAAATAAGAGTGATATGAGCAAACTCAGGTGATGGTGGTGGGGTGGGAGGCAGGCAGGAGGGAATAAGGCAATCCTGGCAGATCTCAAGGAGTAATGAACTTGAAGCAGAATAGATCCGGAGGAAGAAGGAAGAGCCGGAGCCAGAGGCCCCCAGAGTGATGGGGAGAGTGTGGGCGGAGAGGCAGAGCAGGCCGGGTCCTCGAAGACTTTGGGACGACTTTGGCTCCTAATGGAATGGTGACCCTTTTAGTGAGTTTTGATGGGATGGGTGATGTCCAATTTATGCTTTTGTTTTGAGTTTTCTTGGGAGGAGGTTAATTTATTTATTTTAGTGAAGGTGCTGTAGTTTGAACCCAGGATCTCATGCATGCTAAGCATGCACTGTATCACTGAGCTACACCCACCCCCTCAATGTATGCTTTTAAAGGCTCCCTCTGACTCTGTGTGGATGAGATTGTAGAAAAGCAAAGATGGAAGAAGTAGGCTAATTGGTGTCCAACAAGGGGTTGAAGGTGGCTCCTAGGAGGGTGGGGAACAGGGAGTATGTGGTTAATGATTTCAGAGTAGCCAGAATTTTCTAACAAGCTGGATTTGCTGTCTGTGTGTGTGTAAGAGAAAGAGAGAGAGAGAACATGGTTCCAACATCTGGACCTGGAAAATGGGATGGATGTCCTCTCCATCCACAGGGGATGGGACAAGATGGGGCTGAGCAGGTGGAAAGGGGCTGGAATCAGCTCAGTTCTTCAATGTCATGATTAAGGAGTCTATTAGATATTGCCACAGAAATGCCTAATAGGTAGAGGAGTCTGGGGTTTTTTTTCTTTCTTTTTAACATTAAAAAATATAATTTAAATGTATTAATTTTATTATGTGAATGGATTTGGAATTTTATTTCATGCCAAGGTATATGTTATAATAGCCAAATGGAAAATATATCAGAAAAGGGGAGAAATGAGGGCTTTCACATAAACTGACTGTCCATAACGTAGGTAAAATTTCAATGAAACAGTCTTCAGTGCAAAAACCTCATCTTGGTGTTACATAAAATTAAATGAAAAAGGACTATGTTGATGTATCATTATTTCATGTTACATAGTAGCCCCAAACAAACACACTGTTTAACTATGAGGCTTGTAGAAATACTATTCACTTTATTGACATAAATACAGAAATGCAGAAAGGTTCTAAGGTTGAATAAGCATCTTAGTGGAAATAATAGAGATCTGAGCATTTCACATGATATGTATGGACTGATTCAAAATTTGGAAAAGTAATTTACACAGTAGAACATATGTATGAATGTGAAAGCAAGATGAATGAAAGAAAAAGAATATGAGTATCAGGGAGAGAGTTCCAAATGGAAAAGGCCAATCAGGGAGTTTTGGACAAATCGAGAAATTGATGGCATGTCAATTTCCAAGTCTGTTTGCTTCCACCAAAAGTATAGCAGTGAGATAGAGGAGAGACCCAGGACCCAACTCCGAGGCACATTCGCAGTAAATATTTGGAAAAAAGAGGAGACGTTGGCAAAAGACCAGCCAGTGGATCGAAAGCAGAGCGATGGGCTGGAGGCCAAGTGAAGCAGGAACACGGGGGAGGAGAAATGGAAGAGTTGGGTCAAATGCTGCCAAAGGGCCACGCATGATGAAGACTAAAAACTGACCACTATATTTAGCAACGTGGGGTCACTGATGGCCTTGACAGAGCAGTTTCCATAGAGCGAGGGATCAGGGGGAAAGCCAGAGTGGGTGCCAAAGGGAATGGCTCAAGAGAATATGCAGACAGTGAGTTTAAACGACTCATTAAAGATTTGCTGCAAAGACATGGGGTGGCAATTGGTGGGGGCCAATTAGAGTCAAGGAGTGCTGTTTGTTTCTTTTAAGAGGATGGACTTTTATATACTGATAGGAGCCAACTAGCAGGAGAACAAAATAGATGAGGTAGTGACAGAGAGGATGGATGTGGGAGTGACAGCCCGGAGAAGATTGTATGGATGGGCCCCCTGGTGACTTTTGGATGATCTGGCTTTCGATGTCACCTGTAATAAGAGGTGGGGCAGCGAGAGTGAGGTCACAGACATCAGAAGGCGAGCGGATGTGCTGGGAGTTGCTGGTGAAAGTTCTCTTCTGTTGGCTTCAGTTTGCTTGGTCAAAGTAGAAAAGTAAACTTACCAGCTGAGGGACGAGAAGGAAGAGTTACTGGAGTCATGAGCAGAAGATACAAAAGAGCCTTCAGGGACAATGGGACAGTGAAAAGAGCAGAGGGAGACGGGGGGAGTGTGCTCCCAGAAAGTTACATTTTATCTTTGAGGTCCCCAAGTGTTGGATGTGTGATGGCCCTTCCTGCTGTCTACGAAATAAAAATTGAGTATGGTTCAGGGAAAATGCTATTTCATTCTAAGAGGCTGCCTGTTTCTCAGGAACGGTCATCTTAAACTGCAAACACTACAAAAATGTTGAAAAGAAAAACTTGTGTACCCAATGACCCACTATTTTCTATAAATTTGGTTGCTATTTAGTTCCCCTATCAATACCACAGAACCGATACTGCCTAGGATGGAGATACATCGATGCTTAAATGGAAATGAAATCTGTATCTTTTTCCTAAACTCCATGGCTTCCTTAACATCCCATTCCCCTTGGAATTTAGGGGTGTCCGGTATAAGAAATAAGAAACAGTTTGAGAAAATCCCGGCTCAGAATTACACAGCACAACCTCAGCTCAGAAGTATACAGCCATAAAAATGTTTAGAAGCAAAACTCCATAACTACTCTTAAAGAATTTTGCAAACCTGGGCCTGCCCAGATGTTTCCAAACTGGAAAGGTACTCCAATCAGTTGACCGGTACGGGAACCAGAGGCTGGTCAGCCTTTTCTGTAAAAGCCAGAGAGTAAATATTTTCAGTTTTGCAGATCATTTTGTTGTAACCATGCAGGTCTGCAATAAGAAAGCGAAGAGCACTGGGAGACACGAAACAAATGGGCATGCCCACACCCTCCCTTCCACTCAGGGCAGCTTCTCTGTGGTGGGGAGCTTTGCCACAATGACTTGTTTCTTTGTTTCCATTGGTTTCTTTGTTTCCACCTTACTGCTCAAACTCAGAACTTCAAGTGAGCCTGGTCCTTCAGCATCCATGCAGAAAGAAGGCTGAGCGGGGGTGGGGATCCCACCTGACAGAGAAGAGAGATGGCTTGTCACCATGACATGAGACAATCACACCTTCCGGGGTGAAAGGGAACAAAGATAAGGGAGGGGCACAGCAGTGGGACCCCTGGGTCACCTGCCAGGCTTGCTCTCCCTCCACGGCCACCCTGGGGGCCTGGGTGGTGTTGGAACTCAGCTACAGTGATTAGGCTGAGGGGACTCAGGATAAAGGACCCTCCGTCTCCACACCGGGTTCCAAACGCAGCCTCTCTAAGTCTACCCTCTGAATTTCTGGAACTCAGCTGGAAGAATACATGATCAGGCCAGACCCAGAGCCCAAGCCAAACACGACAAGGGTCACGTGGGGTTGTAACCCGGTGCTCAGCGGTCGGGGTCTCCTTGCAAATCTGCAGAAATCCCTGTTCTGCCTCATTCCTGGGAGAAACCCCACATCTCTTCCTGCTCTGTCTGTTCTTCTCTTGAGGCTATTGTCCTGGAGGGATGCAGAGTCCTTGAACCTGGCCCTCCAAACGTACATAAGCAGCCTGTTCAATAAAACAAATTATGCACTTTTTCACATTTGCCAGTTTTTTGATTCCAGAAAGGCTGCGGGACTCTTTCTCACTGTCTCCTGTGCCCCCACCACTTGGTGGCCCTCTCCTCATGGAAACACGATTTCCCACAACTGCACCCTGCCTCCCAGCTTGTCAGAGGGGAGTGACCCACAAAGACACAGGTGTTTGTGAGGATCCTGTCCCCCAGCAGAAAGACTACTCCTGGAGCCACGGACAGGGATCTGGCCTCCTGAGCCGCTCAGCTCTATTTGAAAGCCTAAACTGGGGACCCCGAACATTGCTGACTGACTTTCTGAGTCACCTGGGCTGGAAGGGCCTGATTTTTCTTTCCAAGAATGGATGTAGCACAGCCTCCATTTTCAGGGCTGACATTCATGACGTATCTAGTTCCCCCAAATGCACCCCAGGAAGGAAAGGCCCTTCCATCCCACTGGTTAGAAACCCAGCCCAGGGGAGTTCCAAAGCACTGCATTGCTGTCAGGTCCAGCATCCCTGCAGAGTGGCCCCTGCCCCTGAATGAGCCCCTTCCCTGGGCCTTCCCTGCCTCGACATGACCACACCCCAGGTGGTGCTGGGGAAGGCAGGGAGTGCAGTGAGGGGAGGGGGGAAGCAGAGCCCCTTGCTCTGGAGTGAGGAGACCACAGAGAAAGGCACACACCACCCCGACCCTATACCCCAAACTCTTAGCTCCGCCAACACAGGGGCCGCTCTGCGCCCTCTCACCGTGGCTCTCCTGTGAGACTGCACCCAACCCGACATCTGGTACCCAAGCCCTACCTCCCCTCTTATGACAGATCCCGTCTTCTTGGAAACTGCCTAGCAGCGCGTATTCAAGGCCGGCAGCGGGCCTGGCGAATCTGCACTTCAGGTGCCCTACCTGGCCAGCCGTGCGTGCCTGGGCTCAGTCCTCTATCTTGCCCACCGGTAGCCTGGGTCCACGTCCGGTGCAAGCGGAGGCCACGGAGCCCAGGCTGATCCCCACACACGGACAGGTGAGGGTGCCCCCGCCCCGCTGCCCCGCTGCCCCGCCCACTGGTGGCAGCAACGCCCCAGCCTCCGGCCGGCGCCACCTGCAGGTCAGGACTTCCGGGCGGCCCTGCCCTCCCCGGCCCCGCCCAGCTGTCCCATAAGCCTCCCCCCACCCCCGTCCTGGCTGCGCCCTGGCTCCCATTGGCTCCGCAAGTTCTGCCCTCGCACAACTAGACTCGGGAGGACGCACGACGCAAGCGCTAGGGGAGGGTCCCGCGGAGTTGCCATGGTTACAGGCGCCACGCTCTGCGCGGGCCGGCGTGCGCTTCTGGGGCGGGTAGCGGGCTCCGGAAGTGTGCAGCTGCCCGGGACCATGGCGGTGCTTGCTGCTGGGGATGGCGGCTTGCTCGGCCGGGCGACTAGTTCTGGCCTGGTCAGTCGGCGGCCGACATCCTGTCTGGGGCGGCGTCCCACAGACGGTAAACGTACGTCCGCGCCGTCGGCGGGGCCGGCGGACATGAACCGGGGTGGGATCGGGGTTGGGGCGGTGGCCGGGGAGGGCTGTGGTGCCGGGGAGCGTGTTGGGGCGGGGCGGGGCAGGGCTTGGGCACAGCCTCAAGCTTTCCTCCCCCTCAGGCAATGGGGCTGGGGCCGCGAGTCTGGGTCGCCCTTGGTGGCCGCGGCCTCCCAGAACCCCCCGGGAAGGGCAGGCGGAGGACCCATCTTAGATGAAGCGGGGCCTTACCCGGGTTTTGAAGAGCCCCAGAATCAGATGTTGGAATGGGGTGGCTTATCAGCCTTGTTTATCTGCAGGGAAATTTCAGTTCCATCCAGATGTTGGTTCCTTCAGTCAACCTCAGGAAAAAGACACAAGGGTCAGTGCCGATAAGCAGTTATCTAGGGCTTGACTCAAAATAAACTATGCGGGGTGTAGGGATGGTAGATGGGACCCTCCCTCTTGAAGTTAGCAGTCTTCTGGGATTAGAGGCCCCAGTTGAGGATTACATCCTCATCTGCAGTAATGGAGCTTGTGAGAAACACACAGAGAAGGGAGGGGTGTTTTGGCGGTAACTCATTACAGAATCCAGGACCCTTGCCTGGCTCTTGTGTAGAAGAGTCTCGCCTTGGATAGGGCAACAGTTATCAAAGTGTATCCAAGGCCCCTGAGGTGCAAGACCATTTTCATAGAAACGCCGGGATGTCACCTGCCTTTTGCACACTCTTGCTCTCCCGAGTTCCTGCGGGGTTTTCCAGGGAAAACCTGGCCTGCGATATCACAAAACAGGGAATGCAGAGGCAGATAGGAGAATTCAGCTCTCACCAGTCCAAAAGAGATTTGCAGAAATTAAAATCACTGCTATTCTTCTCACTAATGATTTTTCTTTTGAAAAATAGAAATATATTTTGTTTAAGAGTATTAATGGTAACATACAGTAGATTGTTAATATTTTTAAGTGAATTCATACACTTTCTCTAACTTCTTATTTAACTTCTAACACAGGAAATAGTGATAGATTAAACTCACATAAATAGCAGCCTTTTGGAGTTCTCAGTAATTGTTAAGAGTGTATAGGGTTCTGTAGAACAAGAAGTTTGAGAGCCCCTGGAGAACGGGTGCTCAGATGCTAGTCGGGTGCTTAGTGGTGTTAGACGGATGCCAAGATGTCTTCCGCAACTGCTCCCGGACTTGAAGTAATTGGCCACATGGAGATGGGTGGGCAGTGCCTCCACTTTACAAACCAGAAGCTGCTGAATGTGTCTGGAGTCTAGGCCATGGGCTGTGCAGGGATTCCCGTTGTATCTGTTCTATCTAAGCCGGGATTCCTGTGCAGAGGCCTGGCCCTGAAGACCCGCTCTCCTTTGCTCCCAGCCAGGTACCTTCTGTGTGACTTCAACCCTCCAGAGGGCTTCAACCTCCTTAGGAACGTCTGCATCCACATTGCCTTCCTCCTGAAGACCCTGCTGAAGATGGAGGAGTCGGTACTGGTGCTATTCCCTTGGGGCCACCTCTACCACTGGCAGAGCCCCGATCCCTGGTCCGACTCCTTTGACCTCCCAAGTCTCAACAGAAACATCCCTGACATTGAGTACAAGCAGTTCGTTGCAGGTGAGGTGGTGGTCATTTAACTGGGGCCAGGTGGTCTTTGTTCTGGTTCCGATCTGAACATCGGGCCATCTTACTTTGGGCTTGTCGGTCTGCTTAGGGGCCCTGCTCATGTTTCCTACACTGCAGGTGAATTTGGTTTTTCCATAGTTTTTTCGGGAAGTCAATTTGAAGTGTATGAGCTCTATGTCCCCTCCCCTCTGAAAACCCTGGCCTCCTGGTGAGATGCAGCGGTGACAAGGAGGCCACTGCCACAGAGGCCCTTGTCCCAGAAAGAGTCGCTCGCTGTGCAGTCAGGGCTGTTCTTACCTGTAGGAAAACACGATGTGTGTGTAGCATGGGCCACGTGCTGGAGAAGATATGTAACTGCCCATCCAGTATAATTTGGTCCTGCTCAAGCTACCCATTTTAAATTTTGTAAGAGGGAAGAGTTCAAGATTTTCTTTGAATAAAGGTATTTAGAGCTTATCAATTTTTTTTAAATTGAAATGTGTTTGATTTACAATGTTTTGTTAGTTTCAGTTATACAGCTGTTTTGTTAGTTTCAGGTATGCAGCATAGTGATTCAGTTGTACATATACATAGTCTATTCTTTTTCAGGTTCTTTTCCATTATAGGTTGCAAGATACTGAATATTCTTCCCTGTGTTCTACAGTGAATCCTTGTCGTTTGTCTGTTTTACATATAGTAATTTGTATCTGTTAATCCCAAACTCCTAAGTTTGTTTTATAAGTCTGTGAGTCTGTTTTTTGTTTTATAGATAAGTCCATTTGTATCATTTTTTTAAAAATTCCACATATAAATGATATCATATGATACTTGTCTTTGTCTAACTTATTTCACTTAGTGAGATAATCTCCAGTTCCATCCGTGTTGCTGTAAATGGCCTTATTTCCTTCTTTGTTATGACTGAGTAATAATTCTGTTATATCTAAATACCGCATCTTTATCCAGTCATCTGTCAGTGAATGTTTAGGTTGCTTCTATGTCTTGGCCATTGTAAACAGTGCTCCTGTGAAAATTGGGGTGCAGATATCTTTTGGAATGAAGGTTCCCTCTGGTTATATGCCCAGGAGTGGGATTGCTGGATTAGGTGATAAGCCTTTTTTTTTTTTTTTTTTTTTTTTTGTCTTTTGAGGAATCTCCATACTGTTTTCCACAGTGGCTGCAACAAACTACATTCCCACCAACAATGTAGGAGGGTTTCCTTTCCTCCACAGCCTCTCCGGCATTTATGGTTTGTGGACTTTTGAATGATGGCCATTCTGACTGGTGTGAGATGATAACATTGTAGTTTTGAGTTGCATTTCTCTGATAATTGAACGATATTAAGCATTTTTTATATGCCTATTGGCCATCTGTGTGTCTTCATTGGAGAATTGCTTGTTTAGTTGTTCTGCCCATTTTTGGATTTGGTTGTTTATTTTTTTCTTATTAAGTTGTATGGACTATTTATATAGTCTAGAAATTAAGCCATGGTCAGTCTCATCTTTTGCAAATATTTTCTCCCATTCCATAGGTTGTCTTTTAGTTTTACTTATGGTTTCTATTGCTGTGCAAAAGTTTATAAGTTTAATTAGGTCTCATTTATTTATTTTGGCTTTTATTTCTGTTGCTTGGGTTGCTTAGATTGCCCTACGAAAACATTGCTGAGATGTATGTCAAATAATGTTTTGCCTATGTTTTCTTGTGAGAAGTTTATAGTGTCGTGTGTAATATTTAAGTCTTTAAGCCATTTTGAGTTTGTTTCTTTTTGGTTTTTTTGCGACTCTATTGTATGCTTTTGATTTGTGGTTACCTTATTCTTCAAATATATCAGCCCATTACTATATCTATTTCCTTTAGACTGATAATCACGTAGGCTCCAACACATCCTAAGAATAACGAAGAAAAAAAAGAAAGAAAAAAATCTACATTTTCTTGCTCCCCTCTCCCATTCCCAACTCTTTTTATTTTGATGTCCTTTTTCATTTTTACATCTTTATGTTTATTCTCTTGCAACTCGTTATTGCATTTCCAACTATGGTTTTCCTGTTTCTATAGCATCCTGCTTCCTTTCTGTTTAGAATAGAACTTTTTAATGTCTCTGTTAGGTTCAATATTGCTGAGTTATCTCCCCTCCCCCTCCCCCCTTCCCCCCAGGCCTCTGAATCCTCAGTCCAGGGAAGCTAAACCATTCTAGCCTTCATCGGTTCTGGGAAAGCAATCTTCAGAGTGGGAAAAGACATTGAAAAATAATATTCTGTGAGTTGCATTCTACCCTTGCCCAGAGATGAGAAACATCTGAAGGTGGAGGAAAACAGTTGGAGGTGGGGAACACAAAGTCTTTTCTCCTTTTGCTACTGAAGAAATGATTGCTTTTGTAATTAGTGATGATGCCCTTTAAATTGGTGAGATCGAGATTCCACAGCTTCAGCGCCTGTGAATAACCAGCTGGGAGAAAGCTCTCTAGGGCCCCTGCAGTGGGAAAGGCAGCCCCTCTGAGCACCTGTTGTTCTGTATTCTTCCTGCCTCCACACGGGTTCCCTAGGCACCGTGCAGGACGATGCAGTTACCCAAGGTGGAGGACGGGGAGACCCCTGCTGTGTGGCGAGCCACAGAAGCCCACACTTGAAGGACAAAATGTAGAGTAGTGGGGCGGTCATAGGAACAGGGGATGGTTGAGACCCAGGATGGTGTCCTGGAGTCCAGCAGCCAAGGCTGGTGGGGCAGATGGGGCCCTGGGGCATGGGCAGTCCTTGAGGGATCTGAAGCAAAGATAGGAACCAAGAGACTGGATTCGTGTGGGGGTACGGCACCCCTTGGAGGCTGCGGGGCAGCTCAGTGGGCCCAGGGGGAGCAGGCACTTCCCCAAAGCTGGGTTGACAGGTCACAACCAACTCACTGGGGACCGAGAGGCACTGAGTCATTTTTAACTTTTTGTCCCTCTTCCTGGAAAAGAAACTGCTGCCTGTTAAATAGCCTGTGTCGTTAGTGAGAATTAAAGACATGAAGCAAGATTGCCTCAAAAGTCATCCATTGTGTAGTTGTTAATAAGGGTCAAATGAAAACTTGAATAGATGAAATGAAGCATTCATCGGAGGATTTGAAACTCCTTTAAAATAAAAATTCTTGCTGCCTTTGTTCTTCATTTCAGGGTTCACTTGGTGATAATAATCATAACCAAAGCAACAGCAAACCCTTACAGAACTCTGTCCTGCTGTTCCAGGAACGCTGTGTTCATGACAACCCAATGAGTTGGCACCACTATGAGTTCCACTTTAAAGGTAAGGACATTCATTAGTCACACGGCTAATAAATGGCAGAGCTGGGACTTGAACCCGAGCTCTCTGGACCCAGAGACCCCTCTCAGCCCCTTCACTGCAGCTCATCACTTGGCATGCCCGACACAGGCCAGCATTTACGAGCAGCGTGACCTTGGCCAAGGCTGCTTCACTGCTTGGTCTCTGATTCCTCATCTGTAGAATGGGGGTGTGGGCAGTGAACTCTGTGAGCTCAGTGGTCACTTCCTCCAGCTCTGCAATTCTACTGCTTTGAGTTAGTATAGTAAGTATCCGAGCCCCTACATGGACCACACATGGGCTGGCGCTTTGCTAGGCCCTGGGTTACGGAGCAAAGTAAGATCCGCCTGCTCCTCCGAGGAGCCTGTGTCCCTCCACGGCAAACAGCTGCGAGGCCCAGGCTCCCTCGCTGGCGGTCGGGAGCTGGGCAGGAAAGTCTGATAAGAGAAGATGGAGGCAGAGCCCCTCCGGGAACAGTGGTGGCCACACAGCTCTCAGGAGCGAGAGCCTCTGTCCAGGCTGCTGAGAGGGGGATCCTCATGAGGCCAGTAGTCCCCCCAACCTAAGCCCTCAGGACAAAGATCCAGCCATCCCTGCAGTGTCACCATAGAGCCAGTCCATCCTCATCACTGTGCCTCTGTGCTCCTTTGTCCTGGGGCCTCTCTTCCCCCTACACCCAGAAGACTCTTCTCCCTCTCTTCTCTGAGTGCCCCCTCACTTCACCCGTGGTCCCTGCTTCCTGGGCCACCATCACTGGAGTTGACGCTTTGCACCTTCACAACCCCCGTTTGATCAGGAGCCTGGGTTGGCCTCCTTGTGCTCACTTTCCACCTTCAGATGATTGCTCCTCCCCTCGTGGGAGCACCTGGAAAACACGGATCCTTTCCTAGCAGTGCCTGCCACCCTGGCCTCCCTGCTCATCTGCCTCAGTCAGGAGCACCTGGACCACCAGCTCTGTATTGCCTCGCCTCCTACCATCAAGACGTCAAAGTTCATTCTCCTTCCACCACCCAGTATGGTCATTGTAGGGTCTTCTTCTCTGTCAGCCTGAGCCAGCCACCCCCCATTCACCCTACCCCCGGGCTCATACCCGGGCGTGTCTCCACCCAAGGTCCAGCCTCTCTCCTTTAAGTGCCCACCTCTAGCCGTCCAGCTTCTTCTCCACCAGCCTCCCTGGCCCTCCTTCACCCTCACTGGGGCATCATGCGCTGACTCCTCTGCTTTCCTGCCTGTCCACGTTCCTCTTACTTCCACTTCCCCACCTTCCAGCTCTGCATCCACAGTCAGCACTCTCTTTATGACAGACAAAACCCCCTTGAGCCTTGACCTTTTCAGTTCCTCACCAGGCCGACTTCCATCTCGGTTCACCCAGCTCTACTTGTTCTGAGCCTGCAGGCAGCAGGCTCTCCCAGCACAGATTTCCAAGACTACAAATCAATGCCCACCATGTTGCCGCTGCCAGGCAATCCTCCAGGATTTCTCTAGTGAGCACATTTCCCCACTTATCACTCAGTGGTGTCAACATTCTCTGCTCTCTGCACACCTCTAACCTTCCCTCTGTCTCTTCCCTGACTCCCAGCAGATGGCCTTGCCTCCTGCTTCAGAGAGAATGACATGTCACTGGAAAGGAACTCGCTCACCTGCAGCAAACCTGCTCACCTCACCTTTTATCTGTCCCTCTCCCACCTGGACTCTAGCTGTAGTTGTTCTTAATTCAGTGAGTTTAGTTGACATATATATACACAGTTAAAAGCATAGCACACTATCGGCTACCTTCTAGGGGTTACTTTTTCAATTTAACATGGAGTGTGTGATTCATCCACTTCATTGCATGTACCTGCAGTTCATTTGTTTTAACTGATCTTAAATGTTGTGTGTGTGAAAGTAACACAAGGCAAGGGTAAGCCAGGATTCAGGATGCTGGTTACTTCCTGTGAGAAAAGGCCAAGAGCAGGATAGGGAAAGGGGACACAGTATGTCACTGTCAATATTCCTGTTATGATGCTGGGTGATAGGTTCATAACTGTGTCTTATAATATTAATTTTAATACATAAATACCTCTGACAGGCACCTAAGATGAGAATGTGTCATGAACCAAGACATACAATGGGTAATATTACATAATTATTGTTATGTAATCTTGTTATATTATATATTAATCATAATCTTACATTATTTGTTATGGGTTATATATTATATAGATGCATGAATTATCTATTATGTGTATAAACACCTACAT
Source organism: Camelus dromedarius (assembly GCF_036321535.1). Classification (NCBI taxonomy): domain Eukaryota; kingdom Metazoa; phylum Chordata; class Mammalia; order Artiodactyla; family Camelidae; genus Camelus; species Camelus dromedarius. The sequence goes on along the minus strand of NC_087458.1, from coordinate 32,031,611 downwards.
ATGTGTTATATACTATCTGCTAATAAATAAACAGAAGATAATACGCTAGTATATCTTCTATTATGTATTATTTAATAAATAATAACATACTCTATCCTGTTATATGACATGGAACATAATCTTTAATAAAATAAGAAATCTGTCAATATATATTGGTAATTAATAAAATTAAAAAAAACAGCCCGCAGCTTTTAACGCCGACACCGCTCCAGCTGTCACTGTGATTTCTCTTCCCTTTCATGGCCGAGGCCCTCACAGTGCTGTCCGTTCCCCCTTTCATCTCCTTATCCTGAACCTTCCTCCTCCTCCCATCCCATGCTGCCTTCTGCCCCGTGGCCCCTCTAGTCACCAGCGGCCTCTGGGGCACTGACCTGCGGGCACGGTCTCAGGCCCCAGCTCACCTGCCTGTCCGCCGCCTCTGCCACCGCTGGTGGGGGCGGGGCGGGGGTCAGAGTGCACCCCTTGTCCTGGAAGAGAACACAGCACAGACTGTGACCAGCAGCAGGTGTGGCCGGGAACTGCAGGACTGGGGGGAGAGCCAGACTGTCTGCATCCAGACCTGGGGCACTTGGAGTGTGAAGAAGCCCCGTCCTCACTGCCCCTGAAGTGAGGAAAACACCCTCAGGTGAGTTAAAGTGCTTATGACCTAGGTCTGTTGGCTGGAAAGGACAAACGGGCCCCTAAGGGGAGGGTAGTTGATGTTCCAGGCCCCACCAAAGCCCTAAGGGCTGGCGGGGAACCAGGCTGGACGCTCCACTGGACCCAGTGCCCCCTCGGGGGTGGGGCCTTCGGGAACAAGCAGAAAGCCCTCTGTCTCTGGGGGGGAACGGGGCAGTGTGGGAGCATCCCTGCAGCGAGTCAAGTGAAGTCAGGGCCTGTGGGATCCATTTGTATGGCCACATCGAGCCTCAGCAGAAGCCACAGCAGGAGTGGATTCCTGTCTCTCCAGCTGTCATCCTCGTGTCTGAGTGCCAGGCTTCAGACCTGATCCCCTGGGGCGCTAGGACAGTTATAGACAGAGGCGGCTCGGGGAGGCCTCAAGAGGGTGGTACTGGCCTTCCTGCCAACACGATTACATGAAGATCAAACAGTCCATCGATGGGAAGAAAATAAGAACCATGGTCACCTCTGGACCCCAAGCTTAGACGTGGTGCATGGGGGACATCTATCGACAATTCAGCGAGGTTCTGGCCAGAGCTAGAGGCCAGGGCAGCAAGCCGGGAGTGACACTGGGGAGCATCATTGTGCAGAGGCTGGACTGGGTGTCTGCAGGCTCCTCCCAGGAGAAGCCTCAGAGTTTGGGAGGTGGCTAACATGGTTCCTTCATGTCACCAGCAAGTGGTGCCACCTGTGGAAAATCAGCTGTGATCCTGAGATGGGTCAGCCCTGGGTGATGTGATAAAGGCTCCTACAAGAGGGGGCGCCAGATGGACAGTGAACCAACCAACAGGCTGATGAGATTCCCACCTGTGTTTATCGTGCTTTCGTAGCCAAGAATGAGGAGAGAGTTGAATGGCTCACCATGAATATTTTAACAACTTTAGAGAGTTCCATGTCTCACTGCATTTAAGTGTCACCTGGAAGAATTCAAGCAGTGTCTAGACCCAGGGGAGGCAAACGGCCTCTCGGTTCCTCTTCAACCTGGCAAACCCAGCAGCCCTCTATGGCCAGACCTTGGCAAGTGCCTTCCCTTGTTATAACAAAACCCTTCCCCCGCACGCCTGTGGTAAGCTTTTGTTTTATTTAATTAATGGGAATGAAGGTACCTTACAGCCTCCACAGACTTTTCCTTAGGGCTTCTCTCCTTAGACCCGGGCCCCCCGCTGCCCTGGGTCCTGCACTGCAGAAGGTTCCCCTGGCCCTGACACTTCCTCTGGCCACGCCCTCCATCGGGTGGAGTCAGCAAGGCCAAGGGGACATGGTCATTGGCTCCATCCCATGCTCTAGAAACCCAGGACGCCGAATGCCCTGCCTCAGCAGCCCCTGACCCATTTCTAGTGCCTGCACCGGCTCTCCCCGGAGTTCAGATTCCCAGGACTCACAGAGAGGCCAAAGGGCAGCTGTTTGCATGGAGGTTATAGGCAGAGCCCGGACGTGAAATCTGAGTGTCCCCCTGTGCACATCCAAGGCCACTTATGGCAAGGGATGGACCCAGCATTGGGAAGAAAAGGGTCAGGCTAGTGATCAGAGTCTGGGAATCAGCTCTCCCCACACACTCACTTTCTTTGCAGGACTCCCCTGAGTCTGGTTGTTCTAATTTTGAACCTGGCCTTCCCCCTTATAATGAATGTATATTTGTAAAGGCAGGACTTTAGAACCTACTGCACTTAAAATGTTTAGATATATAGAATGTGAGCTCCCAGGTATGCTCTGGCCCTGCACTTCCAAGGGTCCAGAGCATTTATGTTGGCTCTACTGAGACTGTAAGTGGCAAAGACCATCTCCAGAGAGGAGGGGCTCCTGCTTCACAGTCCGAAGTCAGGATCTTCTGAGCGGATAAAACAATGGACACTGAGACCCTCAATTGTAAATTGATTTAGAATAACGCCAAAGGTGTGTATGACGTGTGTGTGCGCACGCACGCACCTGGGGAATTGTGTGGTACATGACTGTGAGTGTGTGTGTGGCTGTGCGCGCACGCGCCTGGGGATGTGTGTGGTTGTGTGTATGCTATGTGTGTGTGTGGTACATGAGTCCATGTACGTCTGTGTGTAGGGAATGTATGTGGGCCAGAGTCAGTGCATCTGCACGTGTGTTTGTGTGTATGTGCATGCATTAGTATTAACAGTAGAAGCTGTCCTTTAGAATTATGAAGTAGTAAAATTTGTATGATGTCTTTTGCTGTATAATTCAAAATTAAAAAAATCTTCAGTCACTAGAAATTTATTCCCCCCCGATTCTGACTTTATTTTTCCATATTGATATGTCTTCATTTTACTGATGAAGAAACTTAGCTTAGAGATGTTAACTGACTCAACCAAGGACATGGAGCTCGCGCACCCAGGGCCAGGACGCAGTCCAAGCCACGCTGCTCCAGAGGCCTGGAGCCCTACTCAAGATCACGCGTTGCCTCTTGGCGGGGGAACAGATTCTGATGGGCTGTGGCCAGCGTGCAGGCTGCCCAAACGGGACACGGGAAGCCGGGCAGAGAGTACCAGACAGCAGAGAAGAGTGAAGCCCTGCTCAGAAATTAGATAGGTTCCTAGGTCTTGGATGAGTAAAGAGGCTCACTGCTCATCCTTGATCCCTTTGCTGGTGGCCAAAAGGGACCAAGGTCCACGAGAGCACTTCTGGGAGCTGCCTGCCAAAACCTGCAAAAGGACTGCTCAGGACTGGCTCTGCAGTAGGAACAGAGGAAGGAAATGTCACCTCTTGGTGGACATTATTGGTGATGGCAGTAGGAGGCCTAGCAGCCTCGGTATAGTGGTGGCAGGACAGGGTCCTAGTGGATGATCGTTTTCACCTCTCTTAAAAATCATTGCTTCATATATTGTATCCATTTTGTGGTTTATTTTAGGGTGGTAAATATGGTCTCTGTTACTCCATATTAGCTGGATTGATTAATTTTTTTATTGTTAATTTTCTCTTCAATGATTTGGAAGCTATGTTGCCTTTTAATGAAAATTCTCTCTAAATTTTTATAAATCATCTCTAAGTTCATAACTTTATATGTAATTGGACCAGTATTCCTATAACACTATCAAAACTGAAATAACCTATTAGATCCTGTTCCTCAATAATGATAAATTTAGCATATTTTACCTCTCTGCTCTTCCAGATTGTGTGTGTGCGCGCGTGTGTGTGTGTGTGTGTGTGTGTGTGTATGTGTCCTCCAGTTACTATGTTTAGACAGTTGCTTCCAGTTTGTTATATTAACAATGAAATATAGCTATAAACTTCCTGGATTTCATTGCTCACTACCACTATTTGATACCATGTCTTTCCCACTTTTGAGTTATTTACTTATCGGGATTTTCAAATCAACTGGACACATGATTGGCTAAGTTTTTTCGAGAAGTGGACTTGGAACACTTTCATGTCTATATGAAGCTTTATGTTCTCCTCCTCAACAACTCTCAGGGTGTTGTTGATGGCCCAAGCCTTGTTTTAAAATATGGCATTGTTTTTCATCACCAAAAAAACAAAAAAGTTTTCTTGATTTAAATTGCTGTCTTTTTATGACTGGCTAGTCTTTTCTGGTGGATAGAGATTTACTTAACCTTCCCCCTTCTTTTCGCCATAACTCGGATTCACTGAGATGCATGTTTTTACCATTTCTCAGACGGGCTTCCGCTTTGACTTCCACTTTAAACCATCACCCCACTCTTTTGCTCCATGCTTATTCCTGAAAAAGTGAGCTCTCTATCGGATTAAAGGTGGTTCCCGTCAGAGATGTGTGGCTCCCTGTCCAAAGGTCCAAATGAAGAGAAAAGGAAAGATTCCTGTTTCTGGTGGTTACATTTTGTCAGCTTAGAGATCTAGTTATCCGTGTGGCTGCGGTGGAATCTGCAATATCTTGGCTCAGAGTTTCCTTTTTCTGGCTTACTAGGGGAGCCGCAATAGCTGGGGTCACGGCGCTGTGGCCGTTGTCAGGATCCCGGGACTGAGGCAGCCCCTCTCCCCCCTTGTTATTTTGATCTTGCAAACTGGGCCCCAGCTATGCGAACCCTGCATCTGGCGGCCAGGATCGCCCCCCACGTGACGTGTCCCCAGTTCCTCGGCGTCCCTCACTGCTATCAGCTAGCTCCAGTAGGGTGCGAGCTGGCTTCCACTGCGGTCTTTCCTCCTTCCTCTCCAGGCAGGCCGTCCTTTCCCACTAGATGTCCCTATACTTTCTCTCCTGTGCTACATAAGCTGAAGGAATTCCTCAGGGTTTCCAGCAGGTACATGGCGCTCTTCTATGTTTGGACCCCTTCAGTGCTTGTAGTGGAAATTTAGGAGGTGGAAAGGAAGAGCTTGGGGGTTCTCCGTATCTAGGGGCTCCCTATCCAGCAGATTCAACTAACTGTGGTTTGAAAATATTCGTGAAAAAACAGTTTCAAAAAGCAACACTTGAATTTGCCATCATTGACAACTACTTACATAGCATTCATGTTGTATTAGATACAGTGAGTAATCCAGAGATGATTTGAAGATATAGATAAAGTACATGGGAGGGTGCACATAAGTTCCATGCAAGTCCTATGCCATTTTATACAAGAGGCGTCAGCATCCATGGATGTTGACTTCAGGGGGGAGTCCTGGAACCAGTGCCCCATGGTTACCAAGGGATGACTAGAAGTCCAGGCTCCTTATCCCAGCCTGTCAGGTCCCCATGTGGTCTGAAACCTACCTGTACCACACTTCCCTTGTCACTCTCCTCCAGCCCTGGCAGACTGTCCTTTGATTTTTGAACAGGCCACACTCACTGTGCTTCATATCTGGCCCCTAGAAATACCCGTTACTTTCTGAGCATGGCTCTGCTTTCACAAAAAGGGCTGCATTGTCACTAGAGAAGACACTGTGGAATTTCCTTTAAAAACTGAAAATAGACTTAACTCATGATCCAGCCTTCCCACTCCCGGGCATATATCAGAAGAAAACTCTAATTCAAAAAGTCACATGCACCTCAATGCTCAGAGCAGCACTATTTATAATAGCCAGGACATGGCAAAAACGCAAATGTCCGTCGACAGCTGACTAGATAAAGATGTAGTAGTATATTTATACAAAGGAATACTACTCAACCATTAAGAAGAACAAAATAATGTCATTTGCAGCAACATAGATGGATGTAGAGATAGTCATTCTAAGTGAAGTAAGCCAGAAAAAGAGAAGAATGCCATATAATATCACTTATATGTGGAATCTAAAAAAAGACACAAGTGAACTTAACTACAAAAGTGAAACAGACCCACAGACATAGAGAAACAAACTTACGGTTACCAGGGAGAGAAGGGGATGGGAAGGGATAAATATGGTAATTGGAAAAGTGTCCCTCTTGGAGAGTTATGGAAATGTTAGCTATCTTGATTGCGATGATGGTTTTCTGGGTGTAGACATCTATCAAATTCATCAAATAATACATGTGAAATATGTGTAATTTACTATACAGGAATCGTACCACAATAAATATGCCTGTAAAAAAAAAAAACAAGAAAATATTGGCGGCATTGTGTCCTACGTTTTTATGTGTCTTTAGTGAGTGGGTCTTCAATTTTCCGGTCTGCCATATTTTCTGAACCAGAAGTGCCCTCCTTCCCTTTTCTTTGATAAACTGTCAGTGGGTGGCATTTATTCCCGTGGCTTCAACTGCTCTCTGTCCACTGATTAACTGTCAAATCTTTTCCAGCAAGGACATTTCATTTCAGTCCCAGAAATATAATTGACAAGTAGACATTCCCACTTGTTTAGCCCATAAAAATCTCAAGCTCTGTGTGTTTGAATTTACACTCGCTCAGAACTAGGTTTACTTCTTCAAACAATGGCATGTCTACTTGCCAATTATAAGTATATTTCTGGGACTGAAATGAAATGTCCTTGCTGGAAAAGATTTGACAGTTAATCAGTGGACAGAGAGCAGTTGAAGCCACGGGAATAAATGCCACCCACTGACAGTTTATCAAAGAAAAGGGAAGGAGGGCACTTCTGGTTCAGAAAATATGGCAGACCGGAAAATTGAAGACCCACTCACTAAAGACACATAAAAACGTAGGACACAATGCCGCCAATATTTTCTTGTTTTTTTTTTTTACAGGCATATTTATTGTGGTACGATTCCTGTATAGTAAATTACACATATTTCACATGTATTATTTGATGAATTTGATAGATGTCTACACCCAGAAAACCATCATCGCAATCAAGATAGCTAACATTTCCATAACTCTCCAAGAGGGACACTTTTCCAATTACCATATTTATCCCTTCCCATCCCCTTCTCTCCCTGGTAACCGTAAGTTTGTTTCTCTATGTCTGTGGGTCTGTTTCACTTTTGTAGTTAAGTTCACTTGTGTCTTTTTTTAGATTCCACATATAAGTGATATTATATGGCATTCTTCTCTTTTTCTGGCTTACTTCACTTAGAATGACTATCTCTACATCCATCTATGTTGCTGCAAATGACATTATTTTGTTCTTCTTAATGGTTGAGTAGTATTCCTTTGTATAAATATACTACTACATCTTTATCTAGTCAGCTGTCGACGGACATTTGCGTTTTTGCCATGTCCTGGCTATTATAAATAGTGCTGCTCTGAGCATTGAGGTGCATGTGACTTTTTGAATTAGAGTTTTCTTCTGACATATGCCCGGGAGTGGGAAGGCTGGATCATGAGTTAAGTCTATTTTCAGTTTTTAAAGGAAATTCCACAGTGTCTTCTCTAGTGACAATGCAGCCCTTTTTGTGAAAGCAGAGCCATGCTCAGAAAGTAACGGGTATTTCTAGGGGCCAGATATGAAGCACAGTGAGTGTGGCCTGTTCAAAAATCAAAGGACAGTCTGCCAGGGCTGGAGGAGAGTGACAAGGGAAGTGTGGTACAGGTAGGTTTCAGACCACATGGGGACCTGACAGGCTGGGATAAGGAGCCTGGACTTCTAGTCATCCCTTGGTAACCATGGGGCACTGGTTCCAGGACTCCCCCCTGAAGTCAACATCCATGGATGCTGACGCCTCTTGTATAAAATGGCATAGGACTTGCATGGAACTTATGTGCACCCTCCCATGTACTTTATCTATATCTTCAAATCATCTCTGGATTACTCACTGTATCTAATACAACATGAATGCTATGTAAGTAGTTGTCAATGATGGCAAATTCAAGTGTTGCTTTTTGAAACTGTTTTTTCACGAATATTTTCAAACCACAGTTAGTTGAATCTGCTGGATAGGGAGCCCCTAGATACGGAGAACCCCCAAGCTCTTCCTTTCCACCTCCTAAATTTCCACTACAAGCACTGAAGGGGTCCAAACATAGAAGAGCGCCATGTACCTGCTGGAAACCCTGAGGAATTCCTTCAGCTTATGTAGCACAGGAGAGAAAGTATAGGGACATCTAGTGGGAAAGGACGGCCTGCCTGGAGAGGAAGGAGGAAAGACCGCAGTGGAAGCCAGCTCGCACCCTACTGGAGCTAGCTGATAGCAGTGAGGGACGCCGAGGAACTGGGGACACGTCACGTGGGGGGCGATCCTGGCCGCCAGATGCAGGGTTCGCATAGCTGGGGCCCAGTTTGCAAGATCAAAATAACAAGGGGGGAGAGGGGCTGCCTCAGTCCCGGGATCCTGACAACGGCCACAGCGCCGTGACCCCAGCTATTGCGGCTCCCCTAGTAAGCCAGAAAAAGGAAACTCTGAGCCAAGATATTGCAGATTCCACCGCAGCCACACGGATAACTAGATCTCTAAGCTGACAAAATGTAACCACCAGAAACAGGAATCTTTCCTTTTCTCTTCATTTGGACCTTTGGACAGGGAGCCACACATCTCTGACGGGAACCACCTTTAATCCGATAGAGAGCTCACTTTTTCAGGAATAAGCATGGAGCAAAAGAGTGGGGTGATGGTTTAAAGTGGAAGTCAAAGCGGAAGCCCGTCTGAGAAATGGTAAAAACATGCATCTCAGTGAATCCGAGTTATGGCGAAAAGAAGGGGGAAGGTTAAGTAAATCTCTATCCACCAGAAAAGACTAGCCAGTCATAAAAAGACAGCAATTTAAATCAAGAAAACTTTTTTGTTTTTTTGGTGATGAAAAACAATGCCATATTTTAAAACAAGGCTTGGGCCATCAACAACACCCTGAGAGTTGTTGAGGAGGAGAACATAAAGCTTCATATAGACATGAAAGTGTTCCAAGTCCACTTCTCGAAAAAACTTAGCCAATCATGTGTCCAGTTGATTTGAAAATCCCGATAAGTAAATAACTCAAAAGTGGGAAAGACATGGTATCAAATAGTGGTAGTGAGCAATGAAATCCAGGAAGTTTATAGCTATATTTCATTGTTAATATAACAAACTGGAAGCAACTGTCTAAACATAGTAACTGGAGGACACATACACACACACACACACACACACACACACACACGCGCACACACACAATCTGGAAGAGCAGAGAGGTAAAATATGCTAAATTTATCATTATTGAGGAACAGGATCTAATAGGTTATTTCAGTTTTGATAGTGTTATAGGAATACTGGTCCAATTACATATAAAGTTATGAACTTAGAGATGATTTATAAAAATTTAGAGAGAATTTTCATTAAAAGGCAACATAGCTTCCAAATCATTGAAGAGAAAATTAACAATAAAAAAATTAATCAATCCAGCTAATATGGAGTAACAGAGACCATATTTACCACCCTAAAATAAACCACAAAATGGATACAATATATGAAGCAATGATTTTTAAGAGAGGTGAAAACGATCATCCACTAGGACCCTGTCCTGCCACCACTATACCGAGGCTGCTAGGCCTCCTACTGCCATCACCAATAATGTCCACCAAGAGGTGACATTTCCTTCCTCTGCTCCTACTGCAGAGCCAGCCCTGAGCAGTCCTTTTGCAGGTTTTGGCAGGCAGCTCCCAGAAGTGCTCTCGTGGACCTTGGTCCCTTTTGGCCACCAGCAAAGGGATCAAGGATGAGCAGTGAGCCTCTTTACTCATCCAAGACCTAGGAACCTATCTAATTTCTGAGCAGGGCTTCACTCTTCTCTGCTGTCTGGTACTCTCTGCCCGGCTTCCCGTGTCCCGTTTGGGCAGCCTGCACGCTGGCCACAGCCCATCAGAATCTGTTCCCCCGCCAAGAGGCAACGCGTGATCTTGAGTAGGGCTCCAGGCCTCTGGAGCAGCGTGGCTTGGACTGCGTCCTGGCCCTGGGTGCGCGAGCTCCATGTCCTTGGTTGAGTCAGTTAACATCTCTAAGCTAAGTTTCTTCATCAGTAAAATGAAGACATATCAATATGGAAAAATAAAGTCAGAATCGGGGGGGAATAAATTTCTAGTGACTGAAGATTTTTTTAATTTTGAATTATACAGCAAAAGACATCATACAAATTTTACTACTTCATAATTCTAAAGGACAGCTTCTACTGTTAATACTAATGCATGCACATACACACAAACACACGTGCAGATGCACTGACTCTGGCCCACATACATTCCCTACACACAGACGTACATGGACTCATGTACCACACACACACATAGCATACACACAACCACACACATCCCCAGGCGCGTGCGCGCACAGCCACACACACACTCACAGTCATGTACCACACAATTCCCCAGGTGCGTGCGTGCGCACACACACGTCATACACACCTTTGGCGTTATTCTAAATCAATTTACAATTGAGGGTCTCAGTGTCCATTGTTTTATCCGCTCAGAAGATCCTGACTTCGGACTGTGAAGCAGGAGCCCCTCCTCTCTGGAGATGGTCTTTGCCACTTACAGTCTCAGTAGAGCCAACATAAATGCTCTGGACCCTTGGAAGTGCAGGGCCAGAGCATACCTGGGAGCTCACATTCTATATATCTAAACATTTTAAGTGCAGTAGGTTCTAAAGTCCTGCCTTTACAAATATACATTCATTATAAGGGGGAAGGCCAGGTTCAAAATTAGAACAACCAGACTCAGGGGAGTCCTGCAAAGAAAGTGAGTGTGTGGGGAGAGCTGATTCCCAGACTCTGATCACTAGCCTGACCCTTTTCTTCCCAATGCTGGGTCCATCCCTTGCCATAAGTGGCCTTGGATGTGCACAGGGGGACACTCAGATTTCACGTCCGGGCTCTGCCTATAACCTCCATGCAAACAGCTGCCCTTTGGCCTCTCTGTGAGTCCTGGGAATCTGAACTCCGGGGAGAGCCGGTGCAGGCACTAGAAATGGGTCAGGGGCTGCTGAGGCAGGGCATTCGGCGTCCTGGGTTTCTAGAGCATGGGATGGAGCCAATGACCATGTCCCCTTGGCCTTGCTGACTCCACCCGATGGAGGGCGTGGCCAGAGGAAGTGTCAGGGCCAGGGGAACCTTCTGCAGTGCAGGACCCAGGGCAGCGGGGGGCCCGGGTCTAAGGAGAGAAGCCCTAAGGAAAAGTCTGTGGAGGCTGTAAGGTACCTTCATTCCCATTAATTAAATAAAACAAAAGCTTACCACAGGCGTGCGGGGGAAGGGTTTTGTTATAACAAGGGAAGGCACTTGCCAAGGTCTGGCCATAGAGGGCTGCTGGGTTTGCCAGGTTGAAGAGGAACCGAGAGGCCGTTTGCCTCCCCTGGGTCTAGACACTGCTTGAATTCTTCCAGGTGACACTTAAATGCAGTGAGACATGGAACTCTCTAAAGTTGTTAAAATATTCATGGTGAGCCATTCAACTCTCTCCTCATTCTTGGCTACGAAAGCACGATAAACACAGGTGGGAATCTCATCAGCCTGTTGGTTGGTTCACTGTCCATCTGGCGCCCCCTCTTGTAGGAGCCTTTATCACATCACCCAGGGCTGACCCATCTCAGGATCACAGCTGATTTTCCACAGGTGGCACCACTTGCTGGTGACATGAAGGAACCATGTTAGCCACCTCCCAAACTCTGAGGCTTCTCCTGGGAGGAGCCTGCAGACACCCAGTCCAGCCTCTGCACAATGATGCTCCCCAGTGTCACTCCCGGCTTGCTGCCCTGGCCTCTAGCTCTGGCCAGAACCTCGCTGAATTGTCGATAGATGTCCCCCATGCACCACGTCTAAGCTTGGGGTCCAGAGGTGACCATGGTTCTTATTTTCTTCCCATCGATGGACTGTTTGATCTTCATGTAATCGTGTTGGCAGGAAGGCCAGTACCACCCTCTTGAGGCCTCCCCGAGCCGCCTCTGTCTATAACTGTCCTAGCGCCCCAGGGGATCAGGTCTGAAGCCTGGCACTCAGACACGAGGATGACAGCTGGAGAGACAGGAATCCACTCCTGCTGTGGCTTCTGCTGAGGCTCGATGTGGCCATACAAATGGATCCCACAGGCCCTGACTTCACTTGACTCGCTGCAGGGATGCTCCCACACTGCCCCGTTCCCCCCCAGAGACAGAGGGCTTTCTGCTTGTTCCCGAAGGCCCCACCCCCGAGGGGGCACTGGGTCCAGTGGAGCGTCCAGCCTGGTTCCCCGCCAGCCCTTAGGGCTTTGGTGGGGCCTGGAACATCAACTACCCTCCCCTTAGGGGCCCGTTTGTCCTTTCCAGCCAACAGACCTAGGTCATAAGCACTTTAACTCACCTGAGGGTGTTTTCCTCACTTCAGGGGCAGTGAGGACGGGGCTTCTTCACACTCCAAGTGCCCCAGGTCTGGATGCAGACAGTCTGGCTCTCCCCCCAGTCCTGCAGTTCCCGGCCACACCTGCTGCTGGTCACAGTCTGTGCTGTGTTCTCTTCCAGGACAAGGGGTGCACTCTGACCCCCGCCCCGCCCCCACCAGCGGTGGCAGAGGCGGCGGACAGGCAGGTGAGCTGGGGCCTGAGACCGTGCCCGCAGGTCAGTGCCCCAGAGGCCGCTGGTGACTAGAGGGGCCACGGGGCAGAAGGCAGCATGGGATGGGAGGAGGAGGAAGGTTCAGGATAAGGAGATGAAAGGGGGAACGGACAGCACTGTGAGGGCCTCGGCCATGAAAGGGAAGAGAAATCACAGTGACAGCTGGAGCGGTGTCGGCGTTAAAAGCTGCGGGCTGTTTTTTTTAATTTTATTAATTACCAATATATATTGACAGATTTCTTATTTTATTAAAGATTATGTTCCATGTCATATAACAGGATAGAGTATGTTATTATTTATTAAATAATACATAATAGAAGATATACTAGCGTATTATCTTCTGTTTATTTATTAGCAGATAGTATATAACACATATGTAGGTGTTTATACACATAATAGATAATTCATGCATCTATATAATATATAACCCATAACAAATAATGTAAGATTATGATTAATATATAATATAACAAGATTACATAACAATAATTATGTAATATTACCCATTGTATGTCTTGGTTCATGACACATTCTCATCTTAGGTGCCTGTCAGAGGTATTTATGTATTAAAATTAATATTATAAGACACAGTTATGAACCTATCACCCAGCATCATAACAGGAATATTGACAGTGACATACTGTGTCCCCTTTCCCTATCCTGCTCTTGGCCTTTTCTCACAGGAAGTAACCAGCATCCTGAATCCTGGCTTACCCTTGCCTTGTGTTACTTTCACACACACAACATTTAAGATCAGTTAAAACAAATGAACTGCAGGTACATGCAATGAAGTGGATGAATCACACACTCCATGTTAAATTGAAAAAGTAACCCCTAGAAGGTAGCCGATAGTGTGCTATGCTTTTAACTGTGTATATATATGTCAACTAAACTCACTGAATTAAGAACAACTACAGCTAGAGTCCAGGTGGGAGAGGGACAGATAAAAGGTGAGGTGAGCAGGTTTGCTGCAGGTGAGCGAGTTCCTTTCCAGTGACATGTCATTCTCTCTGAAGCAGGAGGCAAGGCCATCTGCTGGGAGTCAGGGAAGAGACAGAGGGAAGGTTAGAGGTGTGCAGAGAGCAGAGAATGTTGACACCACTGAGTGATAAGTGGGGAAATGTGCTCACTAGAGAAATCCTGGAGGATTGCCTGGCAGCGGCAACATGGTGGGCATTGATTTGTAGTCTTGGAAATCTGTGCTGGGAGAGCCTGCTGCCTGCAGGCTCAGAACAAGTAGAGCTGGGTGAACCGAGATGGAAGTCGGCCTGGTGAGGAACTGAAAAGGTCAAGGCTCAAGGGGGTTTTGTCTGTCATAAAGAGAGTGCTGACTGTGGATGCAGAGCTGGAAGGTGGGGAAGTGGAAGTAAGAGGAACGTGGACAGGCAGGAAAGCAGAGGAGTCAGCGCATGATGCCCCAGTGAGGGTGAAGGAGGGCCAGGGAGGCTGGTGGAGAAGAAGCTGGACGGCTAGAGGTGGGCACTTAAAGGAGAGAGGCTGGACCTTGGGTGGAGACACGCCCGGGTATGAGCCCGGGGGTAGGGTGAATGGGGGGTGGCTGGCTCAGGCTGACAGAGAAGAAGACCCTACAATGACCATACTGGGTGGTGGAAGGAGAATGAACTTTGACGTCTTGATGGTAGGAGGCGAGGCAATACAGAGCTGGTGGTCCAGGTGCTCCTGACTGAGGCAGATGAGCAGGGAGGCCAGGGTGGCAGGCACTGCTAGGAAAGGATCCGTGTTTTCCAGGTGCTCCCACGAGGGGAGGAGCAATCATCTGAAGGTGGAAAGTGAGCACAAGGAGGCCAACCCAGGCTCCTGATCAAACGGGGGTTGTGAAGGTGCAAAGCGTCAACTCCAGTGATGGTGGCCCAGGAAGCAGGGACCACGGGTGAAGTGAGGGGGCACTCAGAGAAGAGAGGGAGAAGAGTCTTCTGGGTGTAGGGGGAAGAGAGGCCCCAGGACAAAGGAGCACAGAGGCACAGTGATGAGGATGGACTGGCTCTATGGTGACACTGCAGGGATGGCTGGATCTTTGTCCTGAGGGCTTAGGTTGGGGGGACTACTGGCCTCATGAGGATCCCCCTCTCAGCAGCCTGGACAGAGGCTCTCGCTCCTGAGAGCTGTGTGGCCACCACTGTTCCCGGAGGGGCTCTGCCTCCATCTTCTCTTATCAGACTTTCCTGCCCAGCTCCCGACCGCCAGCGAGGGAGCCTGGGCCTCGCAGCTGTTTGCCGTGGAGGGACACAGGCTCCTCGGAGGAGCAGGCGGATCTTACTTTGCTCCGTAACCCAGGGCCTAGCAAAGCGCCAGCCCATGTGTGGTCCATGTAGGGGCTCGGATACTTACTATACTAACTCAAAGCAGTAGAATTGCAGAGCTGGAGGAAGTGACCACTGAGCTCACAGAGTTCACTGCCCACACCCCCATTCTACAGATGAGGAATCAGAGACCAAGCAGTGAAGCAGCCTTGGCCAAGGTCACGCTGCTCGTAAATGCTGGCCTGTGTCGGGCATGCCAAGTGATGAGCTGCAGTGAAGGGGCTGAGAGGGGTCTCTGGGTCCAGAGAGCTCGGGTTCAAGTCCCAGCTCTGCCATTTATTAGCCGTGTGACTAATGAATGTCCTTACCTTTAAAGTGGAACTCATAGTGGTGCCAACTCATTGGGTTGTCATGAACACAGCGTTCCTGGAACAGCAGGACAGAGTTCTGTAAGGGTTTGCTGTTGCTTTGGTTATGATTATTATCACCAAGTGAACCCTGAAATGAAGAACAAAGGCAGCAAGAATTTTTATTTTAAAGGAGTTTCAAATCCTCCGATGAATGCTTCATTTCATCTATTCAAGTTTTCATTTGACCCTTATTAACAACTACACAATGGATGACTTTTGAGGCAATCTTGCTTCATGTCTTTAATTCTCACTAACGACACAGGCTATTTAACAGGCAGCAGTTTCTTTTCCAGGAAGAGGGACAAAAAGTTAAAAATGACTCAGTGCCTCTCGGTCCCCAGTGAGTTGGTTGTGACCTGTCAACCCAGCTTTGGGGAAGTGCCTGCTCCCCCTGGGCCCACTGAGCTGCCCCGCAGCCTCCAAGGGGTGCCGTACCCCCACACGAATCCAGTCTCTTGGTTCCTATCTTTGCTTCAGATCCCTCAAGGACTGCCCATGCCCCAGGGCCCCATCTGCCCCACCAGCCTTGGCTGCTGGACTCCAGGACACCATCCTGGGTCTCAACCATCCCCTGTTCCTATGACCGCCCCACTACTCTACATTTTGTCCTTCAAGTGTGGGCTTCTGTGGCTCGCCACACAGCAGGGGTCTCCCCGTCCTCCACCTTGGGTAACTGCATCGTCCTGCACGGTGCCTAGGGAACCCGTGTGGAGGCAGGAAGAATACAGAACAACAGGTGCTCAGAGGGGCTGCCTTTCCCACTGCAGGGGCCCTAGAGAGCTTTCTCCCAGCTGGTTATTCACAGGCGCTGAAGCTGTGGAATCTCGATCTCACCAATTTAAAGGGCATCATCACTAATTACAAAAGCAATCATTTCTTCAGTAGCAAAAGGAGAAAAGACTTTGTGTTCTCCACCTCCAACTGTTTTCCTCCACCTTCAGATGTTTCTCATCTCTGGGCAAGGGTAGAATGCAACTCACAGAATATTATTTTTCAATGTCTTTTCCCACTCTGAAGATTGCTTTCCCAGAACCGATGAAGGCTAGAATGGTTTAGCTTCCCTGGACTGAGGATTCAGAGGCCTGGGGGGAAGGGGGGAGGGGGAGGGGAGATAACTCAGCAATATTGAACCTAACAGAGACATTAAAAAGTTCTATTCTAAACAGAAAGGAAGCAGGATGCTATAGAAACAGGAAAACCATAGTTGGAAATGCAATAACGAGTTGCAAGAGAATAAACATAAAGATGTAAAAATGAAAAAGGACATCAAAATAAAAAGAGTTGGGAATGGGAGAGGGGAGCAAGAAAATGTAGATTTTTTTCTTTCTTTTTTTTCTTCGTTATTCTTAGGATGTGTTGGAGCCTACGTGATTATCAGTCTAAAGGAAATAGATATAGTAATGGGCTGATATATTTGAAGAATAAGGTAACCACAAATCAAAAGCATACAATAGAGTCGCAAAAAAACCAAAAAGAAACAAACTCAAAATGGCTTAAAGACTTAAATATTACACACGACACTATAAACTTCTCACAAGAAAACATAGGCAAAACATTATTTGACATACATCTCAGCAATGTTTTCGTAGGGCAATCTAAGCAACCCAAGCAACAGAAATAAAAGCCAAAATAAATAAATGAGACCTAATTAAACTTATAAACTTTTGCACAGCAATAGAAACCATAAGTAAAACTAAAAGACAACCTATGGAATGGGAGAAAATATTTGCAAAAGATGAGACTGACCATGGCTTAATTTCTAGACTATATAAATAGTCCATACAACTTAATAAGAAAAAAATAAACAACCAAATCCAAAAATGGGCAGAACAACTAAACAAGCAATTCTCCAATGAAGACACACAGATGGCCAATAGGCATATAAAAAATGCTTAATATCGTTCAATTATCAGAGAAATGCAACTCAAAACTACAATGTTATCATCTCACACCAGTCAGAATGGCCATCATTCAAAAGTCCACAAACCATAAATGCCGGAGAGGCTGTGGAGGAAAGGAAACCCTCCTACATTGTTGGTGGGAATGTAGTTTGTTGCAGCCACTGTGGAAAACAGTATGGAGATTCCTCAAAAGACAAAAAAAAAAAAAAAAAAAAAAAAAGGCTTATCACCTAATCCAGCAATCCCACTCCTGGGCATATAACCAGAGGGAACCTTCATTCCAAAAGATATCTGCACCCCAATTTTCACAGGAGCACTGTTTACAATGGCCAAGACATAGAAGCAACCTAAACATTCACTGACAGATGACTGGATAAAGATGCGGTATTTAGATATAACAGAATTATTACTCAGTCATAACAAAGAAGGAAATAAGGCCATTTACAGCAACACGGATGGAACTGGAGATTATCTCACTAAGTGAAATAAGTTAGACAAAGACAAGTATCATATGATATCATTTATATGTGGAATTTTTAAAAAAATGATACAAATGGACTTATCTATAAAACAAAAAACAGACTCACAGACTTATAAAACAAACTTAGGAGTTTGGGATTAACAGATACAAATTACTATATGTAAAACAGACAAACGACAAGGATTCACTGTAGAACACAGGGAAGAATATTCAGTATCTTGCAACCTATAATGGAAAAGAACCTGAAAAAGAATAGACTATGTATATGTACAACTGAATCACTATGCTGCATACCTGAAACTAACAAAACAGCTGTATAACTGAAACTAACAAAACATTGTAAATCAAACACATTTCAATTTAAAAAAAATTGATAAGCTCTAAATACCTTTATTCAAAGAAAATCTTGAACTCTTCCCTCTTACAAAATTTAAAATGGGTAGCTTGAGCAGGACCAAATTATACTGGATGGGCAGTTACATATCTTCTCCAGCACGTGGCCCATGCTACACACACATCGTGTTTTCCTACAGGTAAGAACAGCCCTGACTGCACAGCGAGCGACTCTTTCTGGGACAAGGGCCTCTGTGGCAGTGGCCTCCTTGTCACCGCTGCATCTCACCAGGAGGCCAGGGTTTTCAGAGGGGAGGGGACATAGAGCTCATACACTTCAAATTGACTTCCCGAAAAAACTATGGAAAAACCAAATTCACCTGCAGTGTAGGAAACATGAGCAGGGCCCCTAAGCAGACCGACAAGCCCAAAGTAAGATGGCCCGATGTTCAGATCGGAACCAGAACAAAGACCACCTGGCCCCAGTTAAATGACCACCACCTCACCTGCAACGAACTGCTTGTACTCAATGTCAGGGATGTTTCTGTTGAGACTTGGGAGGTCAAAGGAGTCGGACCAGGGATCGGGGCTCTGCCAGTGGTAGAGGTGGCCCCAAGGGAATAGCACCAGTACCGACTCCTCCATCTTCAGCAGGGTCTTCAGGAGGAAGGCAATGTGGATGCAGACGTTCCTAAGGAGGTTGAAGCCCTCTGGAGGGTTGAAGTCACACAGAAGGTACCTGGCTGGGAGCAAAGGAGAGCGGGTCTTCAGGGCCAGGCCTCTGCACAGGAATCCCGGCTTAGATAGAACAGATACAACGGGAATCCCTGCACAGCCCATGGCCTAGACTCCAGACACATTCAGCAGCTTCTGGTTTGTAAAGTGGAGGCACTGCCCACCCATCTCCATGTGGCCAATTACTTCAAGTCCGGGAGCAGTTGCGGAAGACATCTTGGCATCCGTCTAACACCACTAAGCACCCGACTAGCATCTGAGCACCCGTTCTCCAGGGGCTCTCAAACTTCTTGTTCTACAGAACCCTATACACTCTTAACAATTACTGAGAACTCCAAAAGGCTGCTATTTATGTGAGTTTAATCTATCACTATTTCCTGTGTTAGAAGTTAAATAAGAAGTTAGAGAAAGTGTATGAATTCACTTAAAAATATTAACAATCTACTGTATGTTACCATTAATACTCTTAAACAAAATATATTTCTATTTTTCAAAAGAAAAATCATTAGTGAGAAGAATAGCAGTGATTTTAATTTCTGCAAATCTCTTTTGGACTGGTGAGAGCTGAATTCTCCTATCTGCCTCTGCATTCCCTGTTTTGTGATATCGCAGGCCAGGTTTTCCCTGGAAAACCCCGCAGGAACTCGGGAGAGCAAGAGTGTGCAAAAGGCAGGTGACATCCCGGCGTTTCTATGAAAATGGTCTTGCACCTCAGGGGCCTTGGATACACTTTGATAACTGTTGCCCTATCCAAGGCGAGACTCTTCTACACAAGAGCCAGGCAAGGGTCCTGGATTCTGTAATGAGTTACCGCCAAAACACCCCTCCCTTCTCTGTGTGTTTCTCACAAGCTCCATTACTGCAGATGAGGATGTAATCCTCAACTGGGGCCTCTAATCCCAGAAGACTGCTAACTTCAAGAGGGAGGGTCCCATCTACCATCCCTACACCCCGCATAGTTTATTTTGAGTCAAGCCCTAGATAACTGCTTATCGGCACTGACCCTTGTGTCTTTTTCCTGAGGTTGACTGAAGGAACCAACATCTGGATGGAACTGAAATTTCCCTGCAGATAAACAAGGCTGATAAGCCACCCCATTCCAACATCTGATTCTGGGGCTCTTCAAAACCCGGGTAAGGCCCCGCTTCATCTAAGATGGGTCCTCCGCCTGCCCTTCCCGGGGGGTTCTGGGAGGCCGCGGCCACCAAGGGCGACCCAGACTCGCGGCCCCAGCCCCATTGCCTGAGGGGGAGGAAAGCTTGAGGCTGTGCCCAAGCCCTGCCCCGCCCCGCCCCAACACGCTCCCCGGCACCACAGCCCTCCCCGGCCACCGCCCCAACCCCGATCCCACCCCGGTTCATGTCCGCCGGCCCCGCCGACGGCGCGGACGTACGTTTACCGTCTGTGGGACGCCGCCCCAGACAGGATGTCGGCCGCCGACTGACCAGGCCAGAACTAGTCGCCCGGCCGAGCAAGCCGCCATCCCCAGCAGCAAGCACCGCCATGGTCCCGGGCAGCTGCACACTTCCGGAGCCCGCTACCCGCCCCAGAAGCGCACGCCGGCCCGCGCAGAGCGTGGCGCCTGTAACCATGGCAACTCCGCGGGACCCTCCCCTAGCGCTTGCGTCGTGCGTCCTCCCGAGTCTAGTTGTGCGAGGGCAGAACTTGCGGAGCCAATGGGAGCCAGGGCGCAGCCAGGACGGGGGTGGGGGGAGGCTTATGGGACAGCTGGGCGGGGCCGGGGAGGGCAGGGCCGCCCGGAAGTCCTGACCTGCAGGTGGCGCCGGCCGGAGGCTGGGGCGTTGCTGCCACCAGTGGGCGGGGCAGCGGGGCAGCGGGGCGGGGGCACCCTCACCTGTCCGTGTGTGGGGATCAGCCTGGGCTCCGTGGCCTCCGCTTGCACCGGACGTGGACCCAGGCTACCGGTGGGCAAGATAGAGGACTGAGCCCAGGCACGCACGGCTGGCCAGGTAGGGCACCTGAAGTGCAGATCCGCCAGGCCCGCTGCCGGCCTTGAATACGCGCTGCTAGGCAGTTTCCAAGAAGACGGGATCTGTCATAAGAGGGGAGGTAGGGCTTGGGTACCAGATGTCGGGTTGGGTGCAGTCTCACAGGAGAGCCACGGTGAGAGGGCGCAGAGCGGCCCCTGTGTTGGCGGGGCTAAGAGTTTGGGGTATAGGGTCGGGGTGGTGTGTGCCTTTCTCTGTGGTCTCCTCACTCCAGAGCAAGGGGCTCTGCTTCCCCCCTCCCCTCACTGCACTCCCTGCCTTCCCCAGCACCACCTGGGGTGTGGTCATGTCGAGGCAGGGAAGGCCCAGGGAAGGGGCTCATTCAGGGGCAGGGGCCACTCTGCAGGGATGCTGGACCTGACAGCAATGCAGTGCTTCGGAACTCCCCTGGGCTGGGTTTCTAACCAGTGGGATGGAAGGGCCTTTCCTTCCTGGGGTGCATTTGGGGGAACTAGATACGTCATGAATGTCAGCCCTGAAAATGGAGGCTGTGCTACATCCATTCTTGGAAAGAAAAATCAGGCCCTTCCAGCCCAGGTGACTCAGAAAGTCAGTCAGCAATGTTCGGGGTCCCCAGTTTAGGCTTTCAAATAGAGCTGAGCGGCTCAGGAGGCCAGATCCCTGTCCGTGGCTCCAGGAGTAGTCTTTCTGCTGGGGGACAGGATCCTCACAAACACCTGTGTCTTTGTGGGTCACTCCCCTCTGACAAGCTGGGAGGCAGGGTGCAGTTGTGGGAAATCGTGTTTCCATGAGGAGAGGGCCACCAAGTGGTGGGGGCACAGGAGACAGTGAGAAAGAGTCCCGCAGCCTTTCTGGAATCAAAAAACTGGCAAATGTGAAAAAGTGCATAATTTGTTTTATTGAACAGGCTGCTTATGTACGTTTGGAGGGCCAGGTTCAAGGACTCTGCATCCCTCCAGGACAATAGCCTCAAGAGAAGAACAGACAGAGCAGGAAGAGATGTGGGGTTTCTCCCAGGAATGAGGCAGAACAGGGATTTCTGCAGATTTGCAAGGAGACCCCGACCGCTGAGCACCGGGTTACAACCCCACGTGACCCTTGTCGTGTTTGGCTTGGGCTCTGGGTCTGGCCTGATCATGTATTCTTCCAGCTGAGTTCCAGAAATTCAGAGGGTAGACTTAGAGAGGCTGCGTTTGGAACCCGGTGTGGAGACGGAGGGTCCTTTATCCTGAGTCCCCTCAGCCTAATCACTGTAGCTGAGTTCCAACACCACCCAGGCCCCCAGGGTGGCCGTGGAGGGAGAGCAAGCCTGGCAGGTGACCCAGGGGTCCCACTGCTGTGCCCCTCCCTTATCTTTGTTCCCTTTCACCCCGGAAGGTGTGATTGTCTCATGTCATGGTGACAAGCCATCTCTCTTCTCTGTCAGGTGGGATCCCCACCCCCGTTCAGCCTTCTTTCTGCATGGATGCTGAAGGACCAGGCTCACTTGAAGTTCTGAGTTTGAGCAGTAAGGTGGAAACAAAGAAACCAATGGAAACAAAGAAACAAGTCATTGTGGCAAAGCTCCCCACCACAGAGAAGCTGCCCTGAGTGGAAGGGAGGGTGTGGGCATGCCCATTTGTTTCGTGTCTCCCAGTGCTCTTCGCTTTCTTATTGCAGACCTGCATGGTTACAACAAAATGATCTGCAAAACTGAAAATATTTACTCTCTGGCTTTTACAGAAAAGGCTGACCAGCCTCTGGTTCCCGTACCGGTCAACTGATTGGAGTACCTTTCCAGTTTGGAAACATCTGGGCAGGCCCAGGTTTGCAAAATTCTTTAAGAGTAGTTATGGAGTTTTGCTTCTAAACATTTTTATGGCTGTATACTTCTGAGCTGAGGTTGTGCTGTGTAATTCTGAGCCGGGATTTTCTCAAACTGTTTCTTATTTCTTATACCGGACACCCCTAAATTCCAAGGGGAATGGGATGTTAAGGAAGCCATGGAGTTTAGGAAAAAGATACAGATTTCATTTCCATTTAAGCATCGATGTATCTCCATCCTAGGCAGTATCGGTTCTGTGGTATTGATAGGGGAACTAAATAGCAACCAAATTTATAGAAAATAGTGGGTCATTGGGTACACAAGTTTTTCTTTTCAACATTTTTGTAGTGTTTGCAGTTTAAGATGACCGTTCCTGAGAAACAGGCAGCCTCTTAGAATGAAATAGCATTTTCCCTGAACCATACTCAATTTTTATTTCGTAGACAGCAGGAAGGGCCATCACACATCCAACACTTGGGGACCTCAAAGATAAAATGTAACTTTCTGGGAGCACACTCCCCCCGTCTCCCTCTGCTCTTTTCACTGTCCCATTGTCCCTGAAGGCTCTTTTGTATCTTCTGCTCATGACTCCAGTAACTCTTCCTTCTCGTCCCTCAGCTGGTAAGTTTACTTTTCTACTTTGACCAAGCAAACTGAAGCCAACAGAAGAGAACTTTCACCAGCAACTCCCAGCACATCCGCTCGCCTTCTGATGTCTGTGACCTCACTCTCGCTGCCCCACCTCTTATTACAGGTGACATCGAAAGCCAGATCATCCAAAAGTCACCAGGGGGCCCATCCATACAATCTTCTCCGGGCTGTCACTCCCACATCCATCCTCTCTGTCACTACCTCATCTATTTTGTTCTCCTGCTAGTTGGCTCCTATCAGTATATAAAAGTCCATCCTCTTAAAAGAAACAAACAGCACTCCTTGACTCTAATTGGCCCCCACCAATTGCCACCCCATGTCTTTGCAGCAAATCTTTAATGAGTCGTTTAAACTCACTGTCTGCATATTCTCTTGAGCCATTCCCTTTGGCACCCACTCTGGCTTTCCCCCTGATCCCTCGCTCTATGGAAACTGCTCTGTCAAGGCCATCAGTGACCCCACGTTGCTAAATATAGTGGTCAGTTTTTAGTCTTCATCATGCGTGGCCCTTTGGCAGCATTTGACCCAGCTCTTCCATTTCTCCTCCCCCGTGTTCCTGCTTCACTTGGCCTCCAGCCCATCGCTCTGCTTTCGATCCACTGGCTGGTCTTTTGCCAACGTCTCCTCTTTTTTCCAAATATTTACTGCGAATGTGCCTCGGAGTTGGGTCCTGGGTCTCTCCTCTATCTCACTGCTATACTTTTGGTGGAAGCAACCAGACTTGGAAATTGACATGCCATCAATTTCTCGATTTGTCCAAAACTCCCTGATTGGCCTTTTCCATTTGGAACTCTCTCCCTGATACTCATATTCTTTTTCTTTCATTCATCTTGCTTTCACATTCATACATATGTTCTACTGTGTAAATTACTTTTCCAAATTTTGAATCAGTCCATACATATCATGTGAAATGCTCAGATCTCTATTATTTCCACTAAGATGCTTATTCAACCTTAGAACCTTTCTGCATTTCTGTATTTATGTCAATAAAGTGAATAGTATTTCTACAAGCCTCATAGTTAAACAGTGTGTTTGTTTGGGGCTACTATGTAACATGAAATAATGATACATCAACATAGTCCTTTTTCATTTAATTTTATGTAACACCAAGATGAGGTTTTTGCACTGAAGACTGTTTCATTGAAATTTTACCTACGTTATGGACAGTCAGTTTATGTGAAAGCCCTCATTTCTCCCCTTTTCTGATATATTTTCCATTTGGCTATTATAACATATACCTTGGCATGAAATAAAATTCCAAATCCATTCACATAATAAAATTAATACATTTAAATTATATTTTTTAATGTTAAAAAGAAAGAAAAAAAACCCCAGACTCCTCTACCTATTAGGCATTTCTGTGGCAATATCTAATAGACTCCTTAATCATGACATTGAAGAACTGAGCTGATTCCAGCCCCTTTCCACCTGCTCAGCCCCATCTTGTCCCATCCCCTGTGGATGGAGAGGACATCCATCCCATTTTCCAGGTCCAGATGTTGGAACCATGTTCTCTCTCTCTCTTTCTCTTACACACACACAGACAGCAAATCCAGCTTGTTAGAAAATTCTGGCTACTCTGAAATCATTAACCACATACTCCCTGTTCCCCACCCTCCTAGGAGCCACCTTCAACCCCTTGTTGGACACCAATTAGCCTACTTCTTCCATCTTTGCTTTTCTACAATCTCATCCACACAGAGTCAGAGGGAGCCTTTAAAAGCATACATTGAGGGGGTGGGTGTAGCTCAGTGATACAGTGCATGCTTAGCATGCATGAGATCCTGGGTTCAAACTACAGCACCTTCACTAAAATAAATAAATTAACCTCCTCCCAAGAAAACTCAAAACAAAAGCATAAATTGGACATCACCCATCCCATCAAAACTCACTAAAAGGGTCACCATTCCATTAGGAGCCAAAGTCGTCCCAAAGTCTTCGAGGACCCGGCCTGCTCTGCCTCTCCGCCCACACTCTCCCCATCACTCTGGGGGCCTCTGGCTCCGGCTCTTCCTTCTTCCTCCGGATCTATTCTGCTTCAAGTTCATTACTCCTTGAGATCTGCCAGGATTGCCTTATTCCCTCCTGCCTGCCTCCCACCCCACCACCATCACCTGAGTTTGCTCATATCACTCTTATTTTTCCCCAAGCTCTTGCTACCCCCATCATGTTGCCTGTTTTCTCTGCTAAAACTCTGAGCCCCCAGTGATGGGGAGTCGTGTCTATTTTGTTGACTAATAAAGCCCAAGAGCCTTGGGAATGGGTATAGTTACTAGATTCCCATAAGTAGTAGGAGCTTATACAGATTTGCTGAATGAAAGCAGAGGTCCTGGTCCAATTCGATGGAGCACTTCTGTGTCCTGCTCAAAGATTAACTCTCCTTTCCTCCTGAGAGAGGGTGACCACTTCCTTGGTGATCAAAGGCAAGATCTATTTTCTTTATGCTGTTAACCTTAGGCGGGGAGACTGGGGGATCTTCATTTATATTTTAAAATTTGATTCACTCTGCAGTTTGTCTCCTGTCTATGTATCCTTTTGAGAAACCGTTTATGAGTGATCATTCTTCCATCAGATTGAACAGGATCCAGGGGGAAGTACCAAGCCTGTCCCATCGGCCATCCTGTGTGTCATGTCCTGTGACCCAGTGGATGCTCAGCACGTAAGTGAACCAACAGGAGTGAGTGAAGTGATGGGAACATCTCATTATTGTGGTGGCTGCACTCTGTCCGATGCCTTGAGATTTGGGGAAGGGTTTACAACTGCGGAGGCGAGATGTCAGGTCCTCTGTGCTCTTCCTGAGTGCCCTGGCCTTACCCATTCCCCCAGCCCCCTCTGGGCAGCCAAGCCCAGGAGCTGGGCCACCGGCGATTGTGCTGATCAATAATCCACCTCACCCAATGTCCGGGGGTAAGAGCGGCCAGCACAACTGTTTGTAGACTCTGAAGTCAGGTCCTTGGAGGAATTCCTCACTGAACAATGTTTTGGACCTTTTATTTTTCTCTATAGCCTCCAGCTGAAGAAACAGATTGCCTTAGGTACATGAAAGGTGAGGACACCTACTATCCCCATGGAGCGCAGGTGGGGCTGAGAGTCTGCTGTTTGTACAGCCGGTGGGCTCGTGTTGCTTTGGGCATCCCTGTGCCTGAATTCCTGCAGTACACTCGGTGGTAAGAACGGGGGTGCCTGGCAGGGAGGGAAGCGGGTCGGGGGACTACACAGCTGGGGAGACGTTAACCTGGGGTGAGCGGGAGCCGGCTGATGCATGGAATCTCGGTGCAGGGAACTCTCCAAACTCAGAGAGGTTCCCACTCCCGCAGGGTCCCTTTGATCAGGGTGCTAGGCTGTCAGCACTGCAGGGTCCCTGTGAGGATCATGGTGCCTTCAGGCAGTGGGAAGTGAGGGGTCCAGTGGCAATTAAATTAACTGTGCACCCAAAGCCAACCCCCGTCTCTTTCAGCCTGTTTCCTAATCTGCAAAACTGGAATGATGTTAACCATCCCGCAGGTTTGTTGATGGGCTGGGACACACTAGACTGCCAGGAGCTGGAATTCCTCTGTGCCCTGATTGTAATCCTTCCTTCACACTATTTACTCTCACAAGTTCAGTCTCTCTGTCTCTCTCATTCACTTGTAACTTTCTCTACTGCTCTGGTTTCATTTGATTCCCACCCTCCTCCCAATCCCCAGATGAGTGAAATTAATTTCTGTGTGTCAGTTCCAAATTCCCGGGAAAGATGCTCTGTCCCCTCTGGATTGGTTGTCCAACCCATCAGTTGCAGTCAGAGGAGTGAGTCCCTCTGTGACCAGAGGAGGGGCTCTGCCCAGCCCCCCAGCCACCACTGTGGGAGCACATAGCTCTCCGAGGAGGAGGTACTGGCTGTGACTTGGTGTCACTAAGTGTGAATTTATCTCTCCTCTTGCCCCACATTCATCCTCCTAAACAAAGATGAAAATTAAACACTCCCGAGATTTGTGTCATGGAACACTCAGGGTGGGGGCTAAGAGGGCTGGATTCCCTGCTGAGTGTAAGGGGCTACAGTGACTCCCCAACGAGAGCCTGTAAAGGAAACAGCACCGGCCCCACTGGACATTAGGGTGCTGAGTCTGCGTGACATTGAGCCAGGCTTCTGACCACAGCTCAGGGGTCTGTTCTGACCGGTTAGTCTTTGAAACCAACCAGCTTTGGATTCCTCAATCCCTCCCTGAGGTTTTACCTGAACCACGAGCTTCTGTATCTCTGAAGACAGATGATGAGGACCCTTCACGTAAGGCATTTGCACAGCCCTGTGCGGGAATTTGTGCTGCACGGTCTGCCCGGCGAGCTGACCAAAGTTCGTATTTTACTGATCTTAGAAATAGTCTGGTTTCCTGATGCACTGTTTCACTGAACAAGCAACAGAAGCCACCTCTGGCTGATAAAAGCAAAAAAGGGACTTAATGAAAAGATACTGGGAGGGTGCATGGAGTGGCCCAGACCAGAGCCGACCCGGGGGCCGTAGGAGATGTTGGGGAGCCTCAGGCACCAGGCTGCGCAGGGTGCTACCGGGCCCCCTGCTGCCCCAGCAGGGACCCCACTCCTCCTGACACTCCACCTCACTGCAGGTTCATGTCCCGGCAGGGCCAGGTCACACTGAAGCCACCAGCACACACCTCAATGGGGGAGTTGGCCCCTTCTCAGCTGAGGGCGTGCCTGGTGTGGGGAGATGCCCAGTTAGAGGAAGGCGGTTCCCCTACTGTTCCGAGTTAATGCGCAAGTCAGTGTCCATCACTCAGGAGAGCCGGGCTGGTCGGACCTCATTGTGGTGACTAGGCCGTCTGAGTTCACGTATTACTTTTTAGGTTGGAAGGCCCAAGAGGGAGAAAAAGTGGAGGTTCTAGTACTTATTTTATATTTCCCATGTACCAGGTGCGGTAAGCAAGCCACTTCAGACAAGGCCCATAACAACCACATTAATAGGCCACGGAGAAAGTCATGCAGTCAGGCCTCTGCAGCCCCGAAACCCGTGTCCTCATCAGTTCCGTAGTTACCAGTGGAAGTTGTAGGGATTTATGGGACTGTGTGCTCCTGTGGGGGCTGGGATGTGTGTATTTAAATCCACATCTTCAGAAACTCGGCCAGAACCACAGCCACTGATTGTCTGCATGGAGGCAGAGGAGGGGAGGCTTCCAGCCTCTGGTCCAGCTCGTGTGGAGCTCAGAAGTTGCTCCTTCTGTCCTGAAAACAACACCAGAGCTGAGGGAGCTGCAAACCCACTGCTCTTCTTAGATCCACAAGAAAACTGAGGGGGAAAGCTGCTCCCAACACAGAGAGGCAGCCGGGCAGGCTTGGAGAGTCACAGCTCCCAGGGCAGAACCCGCTTTTGTAAGAACCCCGGGGGCAGGCAGATTTAACAGGTCCCTGAGGCCAGCTGGAGGCTCAGCGTGGGGAAGTCCGAGTGTGACAACTCCAGGGGGCCAGTCAGAGGGGCCCCCTGCTCTTTTTCATGCATTTTACTTCCAGGACCGTTTCCTGTTCTCAGAGTGAAGATCATAGGAAAACTCCTCATGGTTCCTGCCAGGAAAGGAAAAAATAGCTCTATTGAAATACACCCAGAACATTCTCTTCCATTGTGGGTGGTTGTGTTTTGTTTTTTTTTTTTAATGAGAAATTATTTTACCAGAGCCTAACCTACCTGGGGGAAGGGAAATACCTTCTGTGTCACCCAAATTGGGGTGGGGGAAAGAGACACACTTGTGGAGGTCACAGCTCAGGGCACAGGCTCAATGAGAACTAATCACAGGACTACAAATGCCCTGCTCTGTCCCACTCCCCCAACACCTTACCTCCATTTCAGTAGGGCCCCTGTGTTATAACAGGAATAAAATTAAAAGAAGTAAATGTCTCAGGAGTGTCTAGGGAAAACCCAAAGACAGCGGGGAGATGGAAACAAGGACTCACGGGTGGCTTTAACCTCTCGCACGAATAGCTGTAGCAAACTACACACAGCCCAGCCCCAGTAGATAAACAGAAAACCTCACAGAAGAAACTATTTATTTTGGTTCTCTTACCCAGTGCATTCCATGGTGCATCCTCGCCTAGAATTGAGTGGAAGCAAGTCCATCTCAGAAGGGACATACCTGAAGAGAAATGGCTTTCCAGACTCTGAAGGGCAGAGAAAGCACCAGCCTGGGTTAGAGAAAGGTGAGGGGTGGGGTAGGGGGTGGGCTGCATTCTTCCCCAAATAAGGAACCTTCCTGAGGCCAGCACAGTGGGAGGGAGGGCCATAGGGTGGAAGCAGCCAGACTTCTTCCTGAGAAGTGATAGGATGCCTCCAAGGGACCATTCAGATGCCCAAACTGTGTCCTGATGGTGGGAGCCAGTCGGTCTGCCTCAGAGCCCAGGACTGAGGTGGGCGCACAGCAGGCCGGTCTTACTTGGCCGGATCAATTTCACTTCTCCGAAACCCTGTGTAAAACATGAAGCGTGGACGACCTGGTGAGCACAGCTCTGCCCTCAAGACCGGTTTCAACTCCTCTCTTCCCAGAGAACAGCATCTCTGAGCCCGTCCTGGGTGACCTCACAGAGATCACCCTAGTGGCCCAGGCTAGTGACCGGGAACATGTACCTTCCTGCAGCCAACCCCAGACGTCCACTGATGCATCATATACTGGCAAAGATGTGAGTTCCTGTGCATTGGTCTAACAGCAGAGACTGCCACAGGCCCAAGAGGTGGTGTGTGGGACAAGCAGGGGTGCAGGAGTGTACGCAGTGCAAAGGTGTAAATGGTGGCAGGGGTGTAGGGGCTGTGGAGGGTGCAGGCAGTTCAGGGGATGCGGGGGTGCAGGCAGTGCGGAAGGGCAGAGAGTGGCAGGGGTGCAGAGGTACAGGGAGTGTAGGGGTGCAGGAAGGTGCTCCGGCACGTGCCCAGGGTCAGAAGGCAAGTGCACATCCTCGCAGTCAGCCTGACCCCGGGAGATTAGTGCAATGGTCTGGGGTGGCGGAGGGGGCGGCGGCGGCGGCGGCGGCGGCGGTGGGTGGGAGGCTGCCCGGGCAAGCCGGTCGATTTCTTCTCTTCCCTGCAGCCTGGCCTGGGGGGGTGTTGGCCGCCGGAGATTCGCCAGATGTTGGACTCCAGGTAAGCTTGCTCCTGGGTGGTGGGGCGGTTAGGTCAGTGGGCGGTGGCAGCGGCAAGGGGGCGGAGCGGGGCTGCCCCTGGCGAACTGATGGAATAGCTGCCTTCTCCCGGCTGCCGGGCCTGGGAGCGGCCTCTGCTGCCCCAGGTCGCTGCACACACCTGTCCCACTCAGCAAGCTGAGTGGGGAGTGGAGGCGGTGTGGTTAAGGTGCAGGGCCCACGGGGATAGGGGGGCTGCCGCACGGAAGCCGGTCAATTCGCTCCGCTCTCCCCCGCGGCGGAGCCAGGGGCGGCTTCTGCTGCCGTAGAGGCGGGACGCCGGTCTCCAGGTGAGCTTGGTCCTGGGAGGCGGCGGCGGCGGCGGCGGCGGCTGGGGGTTGGGGTCCGTTCCAGGGAGCTGCTCCATTTCTTCTCTCCCCCGGGGCCTGGCCTGGGGGCGACCTCTGCCGCCAGAGATTTGCCTGAGGTCCGACTCCAGGTGAGCTTGCTCCTGGGAGATGGGTGCGGTGCAGTCAGGGGGCTGGGATGGTGGTGGCTGCGGGGATAGGGAGGCTGCCCCGGGGGAGCTTGAGGATTAGCTCCCATGTCTGTGCCGCGTGGCCTGCAGGCGGCCTCTGCTGCGCCAGGTCCTGGGACAACCCTTTCCCACTTTGCCTGCTGGGGGCGGGAGGCAGGGTAGTCAGGGTGCACGGGTGGCGGGGGTCGGGGGCCTGCAGCGGGGGAGCGGGCACATTTGCTCCCATCTTCCCCGCGGCTTGTCCTGGGGGCGGTGTCTCTTGCCCTGGGTTAAGAGACACGTGTATCCTAGTCATCCTGGCCCCAGGAGGCGGGCGTGTTACGTTGGGGGTGGTGGCAGCAGCGGCAGGTTTTCCCATGGAGCCGGTCCATTTGCTCCCATTTCTCCCCGTGGTTTGCCCTGGGGGCGGTCCCTGTTGTCCCTAGTTCGCCGGACGTCCATCTCCAGGTCAGCCTGCTCCCTAGAGGCGGCCACCGTGAGGTCAGGGGGCAGGAGCGGTGGCTGCTGTGGGGGTAGGGGGCTGCCTTGGGGAGCTGGTGGATTGGCTCCCGTCTCCCCGATGGCCTGGTGTGGGAGTGGCCTCTCCTGCCTCAGATCACCAGACACACCTGTCCCATTTAGCCTGCTGGGGGAGGGGCGCCCTGGGAAGTGCCTTTAAAGTGTGGGGGAGGCGACGGCAGGCGTAGAGGACCTGCAGCGCGGAGCCTGTCAATTTGCTCTCCTCTTCCCCACGGCCAAACCTGGGGGCGTACTCTGCTGCCCAAGAAGCCGGATGCCCGTCTCCAGGTCAGCTTGCTCCTGGGAGGCGGGCGCGATGCTGTCGAGGGGCAGAGGCAGCTGCGACGGCCGGCTGCCCCGCCTAATGGGGCCACTTCTCCTCTCCCCTGACCTGGCCTGGGGACGGCCTCTCCCGCCCAAGATTAGCCTGAAACCCCACACCCGGTCAGGTTGCTCCTGGGAGGTGGGCGCGGTGACATCAAGGGTTGGAGAGGAGGGGGGTCTGCCCCTGGCGGGCTGGAGGATAAGCTCCCATCTCTCTGGAGGCCTGACGTGGGGGTGGCCTCTGCTGCCCCTCATTCCTGGGTCACCCTTCTCCAGGACATATTGCCCCAGGGGTGCTGTAGGCTGCGGGGGCGGCGGGTTGTTGGCGGGGGTATGGAGCTTGCCGCTTGGGAGCTGGTGGTTTAGATCCCATTTCCCCCGCAGCTTGGCCTGGGGGCAGCCTCTGTTGCCCCAGGTCGCAAAGCACTGTTTCCCTGACAGCTTAACCACCGGAAGTGGGCAGGATGTGCTGAGGGGGCGGAGGCAGCCGCCAAGGCAGCGACGGAGGGGGCTGTCCCTGGCCAGCCGGTCAATTTGTTCCCATCTCAACATTTGCTGTCCCAGTTTCGCAGGACGCCCTTCTCCAGTTTATCCTTCTCCTGGGAGGTAGGCTCAGTGCATGCAGCCCAAGGTCTGGGCTCTCCCCTGGGGAGGGGCAGAACGCTCTTCTTCTTCTTTGTCTTTATTCTTCAGCAAAGTGGTTACTGGCCCCAATTCTTAATTCTGAGAAAGTGTAGCCTGTGTTACGGAGGAGCTGCTGGACAGTGAGGTTTCTGGGTGGGTTTTCACATCAGCTGATGCCCCAGGCAGGCAGGAAATGTATTGCTTAGAGCTTCTTAGTCTGGAGTTGGGGGATGGCCCCGCCATCCTCACCATGCTTTTTAAAAATGTGTTACTCCCCTCTTTTTCCTAGGTGACATTTTAGGTTATTGGGTCCCAGATTGCTGGCACACTCATCCCTGTTCTCAAACATCTTTTAAACTTGGGTGAAGTGATAAGTTGGGGAAGAAGATGATTTACTGAAAGGTAAGAATACTTAAATTTGCATTAAAGCTACATTCTGTCAATCTTTCTCAAATGATTTTTCTCTGATTCTAAATCCATGACCTAGTGAATGTTGTACTCCTGTGTAAATCATTGATCTTCACATCACACTTGTTGAGTGGTCAACGAGGTTTGTTATTTAGATTATTCCTGAAAGGAAAAGCTCAGGCTTTTGAGAATTCCTTGTCTGATGTCACCCAGGCAGTCACAGTAGAAGACAGAGCTGATATAAAAATCCCTCACCTGCCTGAACTGCAAAGCTTCTGGGATTACTGATCCCTGAAATGCAGGTGACTCTTGATGATAATCTGGGGGATGGTTTATATGATCAGATTCTTCCAGTCCTGTAAATGGGTTCCGTGGCCCCAGCCCCGGGAGAGCTGGTCATAAGGGCCATATCGTGAGGGGTGGGATGGGAAGGCAAGGTCTAAGAGCTGGCATCACTGAGATTCCACACTCGCTAAACACAGACCCCAGAGCCTAATTGTTGTCAGGTTCTGTTCTGGATTTGAGAGTGTGTTCAGACATGATTCTTGCCCTTCAGGGGTCACTGCCTGGGTGGAAGTAACCTTTACATAAATCTGGGGAGGATGACAATTAAGTAGATGGGCTGTTATGATTCTCAGTGTGCCCAGGCTCGCTCTTCCAGGCACTCGTGGGACTAACGAGAGTCATGTTATTCACTCATACACTGATTTATTACCCTTGAATTGATCATTTGTCCCACAGTAAGTGAAACAAGCGATGAGGAACCTGAGTTTTGTCCCCTTTCCTAGCACTGATTGTATCTGTCAGTCAGGCGCCCTGCGTATGCATTGTGAAATGGTGGTATTTCTTGCCCAATGGGACTGCACTGTCAGTTCTGAGAATCAGGGGAGACACGTGGGTAGGACAGCACACTGACACATATGGCACCCCCCCCCACCCCATGAGACAGCATTGTCGATGCTCAGGTGACCCGATGTAGACCGCGGTGCTAAATCTGAGCATGTTTAGTGATCTTGGTGGCTATGAAAATACAGACTGCCGGTCCCTAATTCTGGAGACTCTGAGGGTGTGCACCCCAGAATTCTGCATTTTAAGAAGCACTTTAACTAATTCTGATGAAGATGATCTGAGTGTCCCACTGAGAAACACTGGTGTGCGATGCACCAGTATTGAGGATTCTCAGGGAGCGATGTTTTTTCAGGATGGTCCAAGGGCCCTCACGAGACTTTTGCCTTGGGTGTAATTGTATGTGTTCGAAAGTGATGTCTCTCACTTCCAGTGCTTGTCAGCATGCTCTGTGCAGGGATTTGCTCTCAGCAGATATCAAAAACTATAAGTCTTCAGGTCACCGAGCTAGAGTGTGGGCGATCTTTTATTTTGGTTTTCTTTATTGCAATGCGGAGTCTCCCGAGAAGAGATTCAGATTGAACAGCTTTGTGTCGGACTTTGGAAGACCGCTGGTGCCCAAGGGGTTCTCTGGCAGCACAATGACGAATCTAGGTCCCTCTTTCACTGCTACGTCAATGAAGTGGACCGCATGGACAAGGCCAAAGCTGGTATCCCAACCATAGCCCTTGACAGTGATGTTCGGCTCCAGGAAGCCATCAGATGCAGCAGGTGGCCAGAGAAGGAGCCTAACGGGCTCATGAAATGTGACACCCCCAGCTTCATCAACACGGACCAGAACTCTTCCTTTGGGGAAGATGATCTCCTGATTTTGGAACCACCGATTGTTCTAGAAAATAAGCCAGTTGCCCAGACCTCACACAAAGACTTGAATTGGAAATGTGCTTTGTCAAGTGTTTCTCTGAAGATGTGAAGTCTGTCTTTGTATGGCAGGAAGTCCCCTTTCACAAAATTGTATGTGTTTGTGTCTGAGAGAGAGAAATGGAGACAGACAGAAAGACGGAGACAGAAGAGAGCCCCCTCAGAAGAGAGCTAGTTAAGGTGAGTTTTTGTGCCTTAGTAAACATTTGGGGTTTTGGGGGGAACAAAGTATTTACACTGTCTCATTCTCCTCGTTGGAAACCTTGGCCCCGTCCTCAGTGTCAGCGGCCTTGAACGGGGTTGCCATGGTGCTTTTCATCTGGCGCTGCCACTTCCACGCTCTGCCTTTAGCACGTTGCTTTGCCTCCCAGGGCTGCCACCCTTTAAACTGTAAGGTGAGGAGTCTGGAGTAGATGATCCATCCCAGCTCTGCTGTTTTGCAAATTTCTGATTTCGTATTCGGATGAGGCTGGGATACACCCAGAGCAGCATAAACCAGGCCCTACCTCCTGTCTCTTGCTGGGGCATCCCTCAGGTCTGTGCCTTCTACTCAAGCCTTTACTGAGCCCAGCTTTTGTCAGGAGCCCAAGTGCCTACCGGGATGGCAGGAGACCTGTCTCTCCTGGTCACGGTGGCAGACATTTCTATTGGTTGTGCTGAAACAGCTCTTCTGAGAT
Source organism: Camelus dromedarius (assembly GCF_036321535.1). NCBI lineage: Eukaryota > Metazoa > Chordata > Mammalia > Artiodactyla > Camelidae > Camelus > Camelus dromedarius. The sequence continues at coordinate 31,996,656 of NC_087458.1, read as the reverse complement.
CCTCCGGCCACCCTTGCTCCAACCTGAGGACAGACCTACCGTTCCTTTCCTAGGAGGAGGATCAATCCATGGTGCATTTTATGACAATCCTGTCCCCAGGAATGCACGGAAGGTTATCAGCTGAGTGAGGGGAAGTGCCTCTGTGTCTCTGTGTCCCTGTATCTCTGTCTGCTCACAGTGCCCTGCCACCGGCTACTGAACAAGAAAAGTGCTATTCACCATGCTGTGTCTTTTGCAGATGTGTAGGTGATGGTCTTGTGGCTCATGTGTGGGCTTTGTGCTGGGATGGTGAAGGGCTTATAAATACCTCATCAACATGTATTCGAGATGGCCTGGTGCCACACAGACTTGATTCATGAAGGCATCAAGCCTGCACACTGGTTTGGAAACAACTTGGTTTTGATCAGTCACACTGCATGCATGACTCACTGCTGATCTCTGGGTGGTTTTTTCATTTTAGATTTATTCACCCAGTGTCTTGCTTAAGCTGAAAAATACATTTATTTCACTAGAATATTCTCAGATTCTTTGTTTTCACACATCCAGTTGTTTAATTCCTTTAAAAATCATTTTGTGTTTATAATGCCTCCTAATATCTATCATCTCTAGGTTCCCAGTGGCCTGAGCCATGCACCAGATTTGATGTAGGAACTGTTCCACCAAAAGAAATCCCTTTGCCATAATATCTTTTGAGGAAAATATTATTCTTTAAGGCTCTAACAGTAAATCGTAGAACAAAGCATGGAACATTTATTGTAGTTAATACATGTTCACGCAAAAAGTAATGATATTTTCATTAAACAATGTTGATTTTAATAACTTTTACTAATGTGAATATTATTACTCATAATTTAAGTAACCAAATAAAACCACAGTTATTTATTATGAAGTTTGAAAACTATTTACACTGTCTCTCAATTAGAGGTAGCTTTATTAGAAGACTGAAGGGTATTTAAAAGATGGAAAAATACCCATGATGACACCATCATTTTTATTAACTAAATATCAAGAACTGTGCAGGGTTAAGATTGAACCCTCTGCAAGCTCTCAAGTTAGCATGAGGTAGTTTGTGGATGCTGCCAGAAGACAGGAGACTCCCCCAGGTTCAGAGACAAAGAACTTCTTGCCAGCACAGCAGGCAGCTTGGGGTTCATGTTCATGTTGGTTCCTGAGTTTCTTTCCTTTTGCTGTTCTAACAAAGGACCACAGACTCAGTGGCTTAAAGCAATACACATTCATCATCTCACTGTTCTTTTGTGCAGAAGTGCAAAGTCATTGTCAGTGGGCTTAAACCAACGTGTGGCCAAGGCTACGTTCCACACCGAGGCTCTAGGGAGGGATTCGTCTTCCTACCTTTCCCAGCTTGCAGAGGTGTTCACACTCCTTGGCCCAGGGCCCTGTGTCACTGTGACCTCTGCTGCCACTTTACATCTCTGTCTCTGACTATATAGATATAAAGGAAGAGTCTTCGACATCTGGTATGGACCCTTTTTCCTAAATGGACATTGTATCTCTATTTATGTGCAGATTAAAACCCCTTCCCTCCAGGGTGTGGTGGCATCAGCTCACAAGATTACCACTCTGGGCTTTAAGTGTCCTCTTTGTATTGACACCTGGGAACTTCTCTTTCCATAGTTAGCTCTCGGTTACATTTGTTGTTGTATTTTACCCGGCATTACTGAAAGTTTTACTTAAAATGGATCCTAATTAGCTCTGTTTACCTGTTTCCAGAGCTGAAGGCTTCAGTTCTAGATTATCTGTTTGATTTCTCTTAAAAATACATTCCAGTATATTTCTCTGGTGAAAGTCTTTACCCTGTTGTCTATTCTCCCATAATTTCCTTATTTTCTTGAATATATTAAAAGTATTTTATAGCCTTTATTGGTAACTCTGATGCCTACATCACCTGGGGGTTTGCATCCTTTGTCTAATGTTTCTTATTCTCATATTATCCGTTATATAGTCTTGACATGTTGCATGTCTTGAAATTCTTTATTACATGGCAGACATTGCAAATGAAAAATCCATATGTTATTTTCCGTGAGAGGTTTTCTACCTTCCTGTTAGGCAAACAGGGTGAGGGACTGATCATGTCGCTCCAATCAGGCGCTGAGGTGGATCAGGACTGAAGTGCCTTTTTTCTTAAGACAGCTTTGAGGTATACTTGGCAAAGTAATTTTCACACGTATAAAGTGTACAGCTAATACGTTTTGACATAAGTATATCCCCAAGAAACCATGACCACATTCAAGAGAGTGAACATACCCATCACCCACAAAGCTTCTCTCCTGCCATTTGTTGTCCCTCCCTCCCTCCCCATCTTTTCCCCTGGAAACCATTGATCTGCTTTCCATCACAACATATTGGTCTGCATTTTCAAGATCCTTGTATGAATGGATTAATGCAGTATCTACTCTATGTTGTCTGACTTCTTTCATTCAGTGTAATTATTTTGAGAGTCATCTGTGTTGCTGTATTAATAGCTTATTTTTCTTATAGCAGAGTATTGTTTAGTGCTGAGTTTTTACTGAAGAGTTTGTTGTGAGCAGTGTTTGGATAGACCATCATTTGTTTCTCCATTTACTTCTTGATGGATGCATGGGTTATTTACAACTTGAGCTATTATAAATAAAATTGCAGTGAATATTTGGTTACAAGTCTTTATATGGACATATGCTTTTCTTTTCTAAAGCACCACATGAGGAATATCTGGGTTATATGGTAGATAGGTATTTACCTTTTTTAAAGAAACTGTTAAAGACTTTTCCAAAATGGTTGTACTATTGTAAATTCCTTGTGGTGTGTATCAGCTCTGGTTGCTCTACTTCCTTACCAGCACTTTGTAAGGTCGGTCTTTCTAATCGTATTCATTCTTGTATGTATGTGTACTAGTATCTCACTGTGGTTTTTAAAAGCATTTCTCTAATGACTAATGGCATCTTTAATCAGCATCTTTTCATATGCTTATTATCCATCTGGATATCTTTACTGAAGTGTGTTTTCTGGCCTCATTCATTCATTCAGGTGTTTGCATTATTATTGAGTTTTGAGACCTCTTTATTCTGGATCAGATACAAAGAGAGACCTTTATCAGACATATGATCTGCAAATAGCTTCTGTCTAAGGCTTGTCTTTTCATTTGCTTAGCAGTGTTTAGAACAGCTTTGAAGAGTCTTCATTTTGATAAAGTTCACTCTATCAGTTTCTTTTTAAAATAGATTATACTTTTGGTGTCATAGCAAAGAAATATTTGCCAAACCCAAGGTCATAAAGCTTAAGCCTATGCTTTTTCTCCTAGCTGTTTTATAGTTTTAGATTTCCTATTAAGATCTATGATCCATTGTGACTTAATTTTTGTATATATTGTGAGGTGTGGATCAAAGTTCATTTTTTTTTTTTGCATATCACTATCTAATTCTTCCAGCACTACTTGTTGAAAAGATCCTTTCTCCACTGCATCCTTTTTGAGAATCAATTGTCTATATAAGTGTTGGTTTAGTTCTGAACATTCTATTCTGCTCCATTATTCTATTTTCCTGTTTTACACCAACACCATACTTTCTGATTACTGTAGTTTAAAAAAAAAAAAAAAAAAAGGCTGAAAATCAGATAGTGCAAGTCTTCCAACTTTGTTTTTCTTGTTCAAAATTGTTTTGGATATTTGGGATCCTTTGAATTTTTATATGAATTTTAGAATCAGTTTTAAAATTCCTTACATCCTGTTCTGCCAAATTTCCACCCATGTCTTTGGCCATCTCCAAAGCCACATTTTCTGAAGAAGTCTCTCTAGATCCCAGGTGAAAGGAATTTCTGTTTCATCTGTGCTCCAATCACATTTGATAATATTTGATTACATTTATTCATATTTGGCTGGATGTACTTGTGTGATCTTTCCTGCCATATAGTAAATCTCTCAAGATTTGGAATCTTGACTTGGTTCCCTCTGTCTGCTGAGAAAACTAGTTCTATGCTTTGCAGGAGTGAGCCCTGCAGTAAGAGGTATCTGCAGCACACATCTAGCTCATTGCTTGCATATCGTCAAGGAATCCTGCAGATTTAGAATTGTTTATTGATTGTTGTCTCCAAGACGGCTCAGCCTTTTTTATTTCTATTGCTACTGCTGCAGTTTCAAAGGAAAATGGGCTAATTATTTTCCAAATATCAAAACATACTGTAATTGAGCTGTGACGCAAATTATGTGCTGCTGTTTCTTAACAACCTGCTTAGTGTTCACAGGTACCTTCACTCATGGAACTTTTGGGAGAATGTCATATCCTCAGAGATAGCAATGCTGTCTTTGGCAACCTGAGCGGTAGTATCTGAACTCACTCCTGCTGTTTTTCCAGTGCCCCCTCTAGCACTCCTCCAGCCCTCCATGGGGGGCCTGCAGTTCTTCCCTCGAAAATCCTGTTGTTTCTCAGGAAGAATTCCCTATGAAACATATTCATGTCCTTCTTGTGGGGACATTCAGTCCAGAGACCTGACAGCAGGGGAAAATGTTTAGACTGCTTTTGGTAGAACGTAAATTCTTCCATACTTGTTAGAAGCAAATCCAATGAGGAAACTGTGTTGGCATCTAACAAATCAGGATAAATGTCTGATGAGGAAGATCAGCTTCCCCATCCCACTCAGGCGTCATGTTGATGTGACGCTCACCTTGGCTAAAATTTTCTCCTGTGAGCAACGTGAAGTTCAAGACGTTATGAATGGCTTTTTGTTTTTCTTCCTTAGTCTTTCCACATTCACTGTGTCTGGTGAGATTATATGAATCCTGCTTATTTTCAGCCCAGCACTAAGCTTTTTAAAAGGATCACGTGTTTAAAAGGCTAGTGGACAATTTGTTAGAAGATTGAAATCCTTAGACTTTGGTCCTAGAGTTGAATCTTGGTTACTGGTGAATGAGAATTCCCGTTAAAATTTTAAATTCAGTGATATAAAGTTTTAAAAATAGTTAAATATTAGTCAATTTCATTAAACACTACAGCAGTTATTTACTTTTAAGCCTGTCTCTGGGGCAATTTTGCAATGATTCCCTCCCTTTATTAATTCCCTCTTTATCAGAATCCTTGAGAGGTCCCTGTCATCATTGTCAGTATCATCATCATCATCACCATCATCATGGAACTGATTCCTCTGGGAGATTCTAGGAAAATAAAGAGCTGGACGGGGTTATGTGCAGGTCAGTGTGTGCATATACAGTAAGAACAGTTGTCAGACATTAGATTCAAGATACCCATTCCATTTAGAGAAGAATGTGGTCATGAAATCCTGATGTGCTGAATGAAGGAAGCGATGGGAACAGGGTAGTCAATGGAAAGGAAGAGGAAGTGAGCGAAGCGGGGAGCATAGGTCCTTGGTTAGGTGATCAGCACATTGGTGAGAATGAGGGGAGTGTTATGGCAGAATCATGTCCCTCCCCGGCCACAGGGTAGCCACCTGTGACATGTTACTGTACATGGCAAAATGCATGACAGATATTTTAGGACAAAAATCTTAGAGGATTTCTGTCTTCTAAATTGTCTATCAGTTAGCATTTTAAACCCATGATACATTATTAAAGATTAGTGCAGGGGGACAAATAAAAAGGATTCATATAATCTCACCAGACATACTGAATGTAGAAAGGCTAAGGAAGAAAAACAAAAAGTCATTCATATGTGCCTTGAACCATAAAATGCCCATGAGAGGAAATGTTACACAAGGTGAGTGTCACAGCCACATTCATAATGCCTGAATGGGATGGGACAAGGGGATCCTGAGATGAGACAATAGGGCGAGTAGCCTGGATTGTCCAGGTGGGCTGAATGTAATCACAGGGGTCCTTGAAATGGAGGACATTTCCCAGCTGAGTTTAAAATCAGAGGGAGGTGTAGCCATAGAGCAATGTTCAGAAAGGCTGCTGACCATGAAAATGGAGGAAGTCGTGGGGCACAAGCTAAGGAAGGTAGGTGACCTCTGGAAACTGGAAAAAAACAACAACAACAAGGAAACATTCTCTTCTAGACCCTCTAGAAGGAAGGAACCCTGCTGCTACCTTGAATTTAGCCCAATGAGAACTGTGTTGGATCTCTGACCTCCACAGCCATAAGCTGATAAATCTGTGCTGGTTTAAGCTCTTAAGCTTATGGAAATTTCTTACATTGGTAAGAGGAAAATAACATAGTGAGCCGTAGTGTAACGGATTAAAGGTATAGGATGGGGTGTGGAGAGGATTCTGACATTTACAACTAAAAAACAACCAGGTGAAGTGGAAGGTGTTTTAAGGAAGACCTACCTGGCAGGGCTATTAAGCAGACTGGAGCGAGGGGAGCATTGGAGTTAGAGGAATCAATTAAATCTCTACCAGAAAAATAAGGAATAAAATGTAACAGGGCTTCAGTGATAGTGGATGTAGGAATGGAAATGGGCAGAGAGACATAAATATTACTTTGAAATTAGCTACAGGTTTGATGACTGCATGTTGGGGAGACTTAGCCGATGTGTGGACTGAATGTTTGCATCCCCTCAAAATCCATATGTCGAAACCCCATCTCCCAGGGTGATGGTATTGGGAGGTGGGGCCTTTGGGACGTGATTAGTAGGATAAAATGAGGTCATGAGAGTAGAGCCCTCATGAATGGGATTAGTGTTCTTATACAAGCCCCCAGAGTGCTTGCTTCTCTCTGCTCTCTGGGATATGAATATATTGGGAAGACAGCCATCTTCGAGCTGGCAATCCTCTCAAGGATACATTGACCTTGAAAGTCTCAGCCTCCAAACCATAAGGAATATGCTGGTTGTTTAAGCCACCCGACCCACGGTAATTTGTTACAGCACCCCAGACTGACGAAGACAGTGGAGAATGCCTCTGAGTTTGGCACTGATTGCCTGGAGAATGCTGAAACCCAGGGAAGTGGGCAGCACAGACGTTTACTCATTTAATCCTGCCAACACAGTAGGAGATAGAGTCTACATATTCCTCGCTACTTAAAAGGTAAGGAAAAAGAGGCACAAATAATAACAACGACAACAAAAACAACGATAATTTGTCCAAGATTCACACAGAACCCCCTGGAGGCAGAGTGAGAATTTATACTCAGGCAGGCTGGCCCCAGAGCCCCTGCTCATAACTAATAAGTCAGATCACCTTGCTTATGTGGATCAGTTTTTTTCAACTGTGATATGAGGGTACTGTGTCCAGTAACTTATAATTTCAAAATACTTCACTGTAACGGAATCATTAGTCACAGGCCTTACAAACCACAGAAACCTACACATACAAAAATATCTCGTTAGGTCAAGATAACCAATAACGTTTTTAAATATTATACCTGCTGGGCCTTTGCAATAAAATGTCTTTTTATAATTCTGTCTGGCTACAGAATAACTTCATAATCCTGCATGTTGCTGGTGGCTCCCATGTTGGACAGCACGGGCCTAGAGATTTTAAATTACTTGCCCAGACTCGCCCAGGAAGCTCGTGGTGGGATCCGAGCTATAGTCTGGGACTTTTCCTTCCTATCCAACAAGTCCCTCATGGAAGTTTAGAAGCTTCTCCTTTGGTGCCCAGCTGTCTATCCGTACTTATAACATCTTGTCAGGTGTTCCAGCCTGCTCCTGAACATCAGCCAGAACCCACTTCTGCTCTATTTTGTCCAGGTAATACCTTCTAGCAACTTCCATTGCCTTCTTGGCATCAGTTCTTACCTGGAAGGGTAGTGGCTAGAGGTGGAAATGTGTCCACATGACAGGTTTTTCATAAACATAGCAGGAGTGGTCAAGAGAATAAAACGTCAGGAAGATGAGTAGAAGCAGGTCATTTAATATACCAAATGGGTACTTTCAATGTCTGTGTTTCCGAGTCCAGGCTTGTTCTGCTCGTGCATTACAGGCCAATAAATCAGGAGACCAGGTTTTGGGGGCAAGAAATAGCGACTTTAATTTGGAAAGCCAGCTGAGAAATGGTAGAATAATGTCCTGGGGAACCATCACCCCAAGTCAGATTTCAGGCTCTTCTTATATTAAAAATGGGAAGTGGGAATGCTTGGTTGTTGCAAACTTGGTGTATGAATTCTTTGTTGTTAGAATCCTTTGTTCTTGCAGCTCTTCACCTGGGTCACATCCGTGTAAACCTCCAACAAACAAATGTTGTTTTCTATTCTGTAACTTGTTATCTTTATGTGAATAGAAAAGTGTTAATATCCTTCAAAGTCAGAGCCTTGAGAATAGGGTCTCCTGTATATTTCAGGCTCTAGGCAACATTGTTTTACAAAAGGTGCAGAACCAACAAGACTAAGCCTAGGAAACAGGGCACAGGGTTAAAGTCAAAGGAACAGATCTAATATGGAGTCAGATTTTTTCTTTCCTATTTCAGTAGTGCCATGGAGAAGGCAGTTTGGGCAGCTTTTTGTAGGGTCCTGGAGGCTTTCTCTCTCAGCCTCTGTGTGCCTCTGTTGAAAACCCTTCATAGCTATCTGGCCTGCTGGAAAACCACTCCGCCTGTTTTGCCCTGAAGATGTGTTCTGTTTATAACTGATCTCTACTTCTTGGAAAACAACTCAATAAAAACTCAGTTGGTTTTCCACCAGCCATGGGCAGGGGTGAGGAATAGCACTTTATTATTTTATGAAAAAAAATAAAAGAAGTCTTAAAACAGCACTGGGCACATAGGAGAGAGTCAATAAATGCTTCCTGGCTGAAATCAAAAGTGATGGCTCAGTGATTCCATGGCTGCTTTATTTGCTGAGCTTGCTACTCCTTTGCTCCATTACACATTTTTTTTAACTGAAAAAGAAATACATGCATGTGGTTAAAAAATTTCAAACAGAGCACAAAAATACACAAGTGAAAGAAGTTTTCCCTCATCCTCTCTTCTTTCAGCCCTCCCTGGAGATGCCACTGTTTACAAACCTTTGTGTGTTTTCCAGATATGCTATGCACATTCCGACCTATGTATGTAAATTCCTTTAAAATATTACTTATTTTTAACTTAAAGGGATTTAAATCCTCATGTGTCTTCTGCCCTGGTAATAGAAAAGAACAAATCTGACTCCATATTAGATCTGTTCCTTTGACTAAACCCTGTGCTCTGTCTCCTAGGCTTCATCTTGCTTGTAAAACAATGTTGCCTAGAGCCTAAAATATACAGGAGAGCCTATTTTGAATGCTCTGACCTTTAAGGATATTTAACACTTTTCCATTCATATAAAGATAACAAGTTACCTAATAGAAAATAACGTTTGTTTTGTTGGAGGTTTACAGGGATCTGACCCAGGTAGATAGCTGCAAGAACAAAGGATTCTAACAACAAAGAATTACTACATCAAGAAGATTGCAAAAACCAAGCTCGTAGGAAAGGAGCCTGAATTCTGACTTGGGGAGATGGTTTTCCAGGACATTAGTTTGCCATCTAGGTCTACAGAAAGTTGCTATTTCATGCCCCAACACCTGGTCTCCCAACTTACTGGCCTGTCCTGCATTAAGGAGAATGAATTTGGACTCAGTAACACTCCTATCTTCCTAGCAAGATGGGCACTGGAATTGAGGGCAGCTATCCCACACCCAGGGACATACTGTGTGCCCTTGATGGTTCCCCGAGTGTGGGGAGTGGTTTACCCAGGAAGGATGGGGACTATGCACCAAAACTCAGGCAGTATGCTCCTTTTGGGATCTGACCTTGTACCTCCCGCTCCCCGCCAGCACAACACCTGGGACAGTGGAGGTAAGGCAGATATATTGCCTGCCTGTGTCCCAGCGTGTAAAAGGGGAATATGTACTCTTTCCAAGGTAGTTCTGAGCGACAACACCTGCGGGTGCTTGGTTCCCAGAGCAAAAGGAAACCCAGCTCCGCTTGGGGGCAACGGGTGTGATCCCCGTAGGGGTCCTGCAGAGGCCTTGGGTGGAGGGCTGTGCCAGGGAGTTAAAATATGAGCTGCGGGCCTTGAAGGGTTAGAGAAGTGTGCAGAGGCAGGACTGCTGCCTCCTTCAGGATGCCCCCAGAGTTAAAACTATTTCTCTCCATCTCTGCTACTCTCCTCCACACTCCAGATCCCTGTCTTCTCTCTGCTCCTCCTGTCCATGTCTCTCCCTCCACTTTTCCCCTTCTCCCCTCCTCCTCCCATCTTCTCCGTCCCTCCCTTCCCCAACTTCTCTTGCAGAACACAGAGAGGATCGCTGGCCCTCCTGCGCATGCGCAGTCTGTGCCAGCTGGACCGAGGGTTGGAAGCTGCAACTCCGAGCCGGGGATCGGCCCCAAAGGCTTCTCAGCTCTTTCGCCCGGTAGGACTTTGGCTCCTGCCCTGGCGCCCCGGCCACAGCTGTCCAGGGCCAAGTGTGCACTTGCCGCCTCTCGCCCCAGCCGGGCTCCCCTCAGTCCGCGGCTGGCGTCCCCTTCCCCTCTCCCGCCCGCGAGTCCTCTCCTCCCGGGCTGCCTCTCCTCGGCCGCCGGCCCGTCCCCGCCCCTGGGCTGGCTGTGTCCCGGGCGGGCGGGTTCTGCGGACCCGGACGGGGGCGGGCGGCTGGGGCTGGGGCTGGGGCTGGCCTCCGAGCGGGGCTACAGCCCGCGTCCCCCCCCCCCCCCCGCTTTCCCTGACCCGCGACCCCGGGGCTGCCCTCCTCTCCCTTTCCCGCTACCTGGGGACCAGCTCAGTGGTGTGGGCGCTGCTCCCCGGGCTGAGAGCCTCCGGCTGTGAACCCCAGCTTCTCCTGTTGGAGTCGGGAAAAGGGAGCGTCAGTGCTGAGCGAGCTTCCGTCTCCTCCCTCAGTGTTTCTGCCCCAGGTAAGTACCTTGAACACTTTCACGTGTTTTGATGGCGGTGCTTGATGATGTCACTGTTTTTATAGTGAGAGGGATTACAGTGTTGAAAGCAAGGCCTGGTTCAGTTAAAAATGAGCTGAAGGCATGAGGCTGTGACATCCTCCATCCTTCCCTCTCCCAGGGTGAAACGTGTGGCCGTCTTTCTTAAAAAGATAGTTACAGTCCCTAACTAGCCCAGCCCAGCTAGGGTGTGTTAACAGGAACAGCACCACCAGAGGAGTTGGAGACTCAGGGACTTTGCAGTACTAAAGAGCTCCTGGCAAAATTTGGTTTGTTTTGGTTTTTTTGTTCTTCTTAAATTGTGGGGCAGACTAGTAGTATAGAGGGAAAAATAATTGTCAAGAAATATTTTTTCATTTAACATCTTTATTGTGATATTGTTCACACACCATGAAGTCCACCCACTTAAATGCTACAATTCAGCAGCTTTAGCATAGTCACAGTGGTGCAACCATTAATATTCCAGAACGTTTTCATCACTTCAGAAAGACCAGTGGAAATGAATGACCTATCCACCCCTTCCCAGTGCTGGTTCTAAAGAAGTTTCTTGGTTGTTCCTGACCATAAATTATCTTGTTACCCATAAAAACTCTGGTAGGAAATCTAAACAGAATTGTATTGAATCTGTCTATCAAAGCAAGAAGAATTAATGTCTTTATGGCATAAATTTCTTCTACCCATGAATATATCTCGGACCCTATATTTTCATATTTCCAGAGCCTGGCCCATGGGAAGTCCTCTTTAATTGTTGGGTTTGTGAATGATGAGATTCTATACATCGTTAGTTGCAACTGAAGCCTTTCACAGAAGAGAAAATAAACTCACTGAAGCCAAGTGACTCTCTGATGGTCAGAAAGAGTGACAGCCAGTGCTGGAGTGACCCAGTGGACTTGGTGTTTGTAACCAGATTTCTCTAGCACCTACAGCTAAGGGGATCAGAGTATTCTTTTATTTTTTCTAAATGGCGTTGCTTTTATTTTTACTTATTTTTTAAAATTACTTTTTATTGAAGTGTAGTCAATTTAGAATGTTAGTTTCAGATGTACAGCAGAGATTCAGTTATAAACATATGCATATGTATCTACATATGTTTTAGATTGTTTTTAGTACAACTCATTACAAGAAATTGAATATAGTTCCCTGTGCTATATAGTAGGTCCTTGTCATTTATTTTATATTTATTAATGTGTATCTGTTAATCCCCCTTTTCCTGCCTGCTAACCACAGTTTGCTTTCTATGTCCATGAGTCTATTTCTAGCAGCACCGTATTTGCTAGTAATATATGCTGGTTGGCTGCTTTCAGTTTCAGTAATTCCACCTTATCTGTGGGCATTTTCCTTCTGGTGGGCCTGTGTGTGGTTTGCACACGTGATATAAGAGTTGTGTATTTGGGAGAACTCCAGGCCTCATGTAGTGCCTGGTACAGAGTGCCCACTGAGCTGATGCTTGAACTGGGAAAAAAAACATAGTAAACGTTGGAATTTCCACTATGGTTGAGACTTCCAGGTTTCCATAACCTGTTTAGCCCACCTTAATGTTGGCTGCACCCATACTGGGTAATTTGGTGGAACTTCATGGTATGGTGGTGTAGAGACGGGGCCTCGTATGCTTCTTCTCTTTCCGTTTTCTAAGACTCATTCTCCTGGGCCTTCCAGATCCTCCCCCAGAAGTGCCCAAGGCTGGCTTGGTGCTGCGCTGAGGCAATATTTGTTAATAAGACCCTTTCCTCATCTCTTCTGAGCCTCCGTTTCCTTCTCTGCACAATGAAGACTTAGACTAGAAAAGTGCTTTTCAGTTTCTTTTAAGCCATGTTTCCTTTGAGAAACCGAATATACAAATCTCTCCTCCCATTCAACATACAGATTTTGACACATCCTCCAAGGAATGACATAGCTCTTTGTGGAAAATTGAAGTGATTGTGATTCCAGGTGGCACAGAAAAGACTCTTCAGACATTTATTGCAGGGAGAGGGCAGGAAAGGGGCAGTATATCCCACTTTCTAGTGTGAGCACTGGAACAGGGGCTTGGGTTTAAATACAGTGTCTGACGTGGCCTCAGTCTAATCTTTTTTTTTTTTTGCCTCTCTCTAATCTTGCACAATGTGATAAACCTCTCTCCCTCAGTTTCTTAATGGGTCAAGTTGGGGTGATAATAGTTTAAGTCTTTTGTGAAACATTATACACATAAGACATTTGTTTCTCGGTAGAAACAAAACCTGCGAGAGAATCAGGGATTTAAAAAAAAAAAAAAATCTTGTCCACAGCACTCTGTCTGTGTCTATTTTGAAGTTCCTTGAGGGTGAGTGTTGGGTCTAAAGTCCATCGTGGGACAGGTGGCCCATGGGTCTGTGTGCCGCAGATTGCCCCCTCCTCCCCAGTCCTCTTCCTCTCAGTCCAGGATGAAGTTCCCTAGTAGATTTACACAGAGATCTTGTGGAAATGGCTTTTCATTTTATTGTTTCATGAAGAAGGGCTGCCATCATGATCTCTGTAGTCTGCTTTTGGTGACCTGAAGGCTATGCAATTACGTTTTTCTATTTAATAAATAGAAAAAAATTACAAGTACAAAATTAGACCTACGGTGGTGGCAGGGGCTCTTGAAAGTGGGGACCATTAGCTTTGTTAGTTTCAGGTGCAGGGGCCTCTGGCCATGAGGACACATCATCGTGCTCTGAAGTTTGAGGGACCAGTGGGCTCAGTGGGAATGTTTACTGAGTGTATCTCATGGGCTGGGCATTGACCTATTTGTACTGTGTGTTCCTTATTTGAGACAGTGAGCTCATTTAACCTCAATAGCCTCTTTAATAAATTAGACTTTTTATTTTGAGATATAATGTAGATTCCCATGTAGTTGTAAGAGATAATATGGAGAGGGCCTACGGACTTTTTGCCCAAGTTTCTTTAAAGGTTCCATCTTGCAAAGTTGGGATACAATTCAGTAATGACTCACTAACCCTTTGAGGTTTGTGTTATTGCCCTCATTTCTATTCATGATTAAACTGGGGTTAAGAGGAGCACACAGGCCTGCCCAGGTCACACATGGTTAGTGTAGAGTCAGGTGAAACGTGGGCTTGGGATTTCCAGGCAGTACCATCATGATGCTCTGTGGCAGGGAGCAGCATTCACTTTGCTTGTTCATTCATTCAACAAGCATTTATTGAGTAAACTCTGTGGGTCAGATGCTATCATAGGTTTATCTGATTCTTCAGCAGTATGGAGAATCCGGTAATGTTTCCTTCTTTTTTTTTAATCTGAGAAAATTAGCTCTGAGATGTTATAAACCGCCCAAAGGAAATATAGCTCATAAATGAGGGATAGTAAATTTGTACAGTTCCTTCTTCTTATGCAGGTGGTACCCTAGGCATTTTACACTTGTAAACTTCCATAATCCAGATATATTCTTGTAAGGCAAGGATTTTTTTTTTTAATTGAAGTATACTCATGTTTACAATGTTGTGTCAATTGCAAGGTGTTTTTTTTTTTTTCTTGAATTTGGAATTCAAAAAATATTTTTTGAGGGGGGTAAATAGGTTTATTTATTTGTTTCATTTTTTTTTTTAAATGAGGTACTGAGGATTCAACCCAGGACCTCATACATGCTAAGCATTTGCTCTACCACTGAACTGTACCCTCCTCCCCAAAGCAAGTTTTCTTATCAAGTATTCTGCAGCTTAGGAGTTCAAATAAATTGGAGTTGAAATCCAGGACTTTTGATCCTACTGTGTTTCTTTGCATTATATCCTGCTGAGGGGTGTGGAAGCAGTTCCTTTATTCATTCCTTTATTCAGCAGTTTTGAGCACTGACTTTGCATCAGGGCCTGGCTAGGTGCTTGGAAACAGAAAACAAGAAATGACCCTTTTCTGCAGAGGGCGGAGGCCTAGACCAAAAGCTGCGTAATGTGATCTGAGCTGCGGTAGCCATGTGCAGACGCTGAGGACAAACTGTACCCCCGGCTTTGCTTGGGCTTCCCCTGCCTTCTGACTGGTACACACCAGGTCACCGCAACCCAGTGAGGCCCGCAGCCCGCAGCACAGTATGTACCTCGGTCTCCTCTTCCCTCTCGTCAGGGCCTGCAACATGAACATCCCTGACTACGTGCAGTGTACTGAGGACCACCAGACTCTCCCCGTGGTGGTCCAACCCGTGGGGATCATCTCAGAGCAGAATTTGTTATGCATCTATAAGCGAATCTCCTTGGTGAGGCAGATCAGCCCGTGCGGCTCGCAGTGGGCACTCTGTATCCACTAAAGTCACCACTATGCGCCCGAGAATGGGTGGAGCGACTTCCAGACCCACCACAAGGTCGTGGGCCTTGTCACCATTACCGACTGCCTCTTGGCCAAGACCTTCGAGAAGCTCCACGTGCAGAGGAGCTGTATGGCACCACGCTCTATGACTCTCGGCTCTTTGTCTTTGTGCTGCATGGGGAGGTGGCCGAGCAGCCGCGCATGAACGTGGCCGTCAATTTACGAGGACTGCAGGGTGGTGGAGAAGAGGATCGAGGACTTCACTGAGTCTCTCTTCATCATGCTCAAGTCCAAGTGGCTGGACGTTGCATCCGACAAGTCTGGGGACAAGATCCTCCTGCTCTACATCCTGTTTGAGAATGAGGACTTCGTGGGACTGGACACAGAGAACAGGAAAGTCTACCTGGATGCCCGGCCACCCTGGCTATGTGAAGGGTTGCTTCCCTACATCCAGAAAGGGATCAGCAAGGAGGAGGGCTGTCTTGTAGCCAAGGCGTGAGGGAGGAGCAACCCGCCGGTTTTCAGACGTTTAAAAGTGAATCCGCCTTTGTTTCGGAGAGATTCTTTTAGGGTTATTATGGACACTTACTCCCGCTTTTCAGCCAATTACCCTGGTGTGACCCCTGGAGTTGCTGTCCAATAGATTAGCCAAAGCCACTGATGCTAGGAGAGCTGGGGAGGAGGCTGCTCTGAGCTGAGATGTGCTCTAGGTCAAATGCACATCAGACGCTGAGACTTGTCTAGTAAATAGAATGTAAACTATCTTGTTACTTTCTTTATTGATTACATGTCAAAATGATAGTATTTTACATACAGTAGAATAAGTAAGATATGTTCTTAAAATCAGTTTCTAGGGGTTTTTTTGGGGGGGTTACCTCTTTAAATGTGGCAACTGGGAAACTTTCTTTACATGGCTCACATTTCATTCCTGTTGGACAGCCTCTCCTGGGACAGTCTCATCCCTGTGCTTATAGATGTCATGCTGAATCCTGAGATGCAGAATGAGGCGCTGGTTGAGCGGGGGGTGGAGCCAGTGTCTCCTGCTTCCCAGGTCCAGCACCTGCACGGCTCAGGCCCTCTCTCCCTGCCTGACAACCACCATGCCAATTGAGGACAACGGAAACACTGCCAGGGGCTTCCAAGTGAACTCCTTACGCAGGGAAAGGCATGTCACGGAGTATGGGGCACAGCAGGGAAAGATTCGTCCTCACTTTGTCCCTGTGATTAGGTCAACGGACCCACTTTGCCTTGGAAGTGCAGACGAGTTCTTCTGGGCTGCCTACCCCCCCCAACTTCTGCTCTGTTTCCCTGTGTATCTATTGAGATATCCCTCGAGAAGAGGGTGAGATGCCTTTGCCGAGAGGTGGTCCCCATTTGCTGGGGAGATTGTGGGAATCTGTGTCCCCCCGGCCTACGGCCTCGGGCCTTGACTCTGGAGAGGGCTTATGGCGGTCCCACAGGTGACGGTCGGAGGACCTGGCACGTGCTGCCGGGCCCGAAGTGGAGGAGGTGTTCTGCGATTCTCTGTGAGTCTAAAATCAGATTCTACTTTCTGGTTGTTGGTAAGTTGGAGGAGAAGATGCCAGAGAATTGATAAAAAGATAGTCCAGACCAGTCCTGTGAGTGACAGGCACAGGGGACCCGAGTCCCACCTGCTTGTGGTGCCTGGCGGGCTCTGGATGAATTTTCACTTCCTCCCCGGACATACCTCTATGGCTTAAGGAAGGGGCGAGGCATATCGTGGCCATGACCTGTACTTGTCCTCGCAGGGCCCTGTGATCTACATGGCTTTCTCCCCTTCTGCTTCTTGTAGATGAGCTGGCAGATGTAGTGGTCTGGGCAAAGCCGAGGGCACAGATGCCAGCACCGTGCCACTCCCAGGCTGGCTCCATTCCCGTCACCTGTCACCTCCTGCTCAGTCCCCAGGCGTCAGTGAATGTAGGTGCATCGGTGCAACGTAAGCAGGGACCACATTATCCCCCTGGACAGAATGGTGGGTGAGCAGTGGAAGTCTGGAGCCCTGCCCCAGCCCCCTGGCCAGTGCCTCCTCTTTTGTCACAGGAATCACTTGTGATATGTTTGCTCAGCAACTGCTTGGCTCTGAGTCTGCAGACCCACCAGAGAATGCCAGCTTGTTTTTGCTTTTTGAAGTGTGTCCTTGGGATTTGGCGGAGTAGCTGGTTGTGTGCTTAGCCCATAGTGGTTGACACTGTCACCATTGTTTACCCAGAACCTCGTTTACCAGGCATGGCTCTCGGCATCAAAATACAGCAGCGCATTAAACCTCCCTCCTGGTGGGTCTGTCTGTTTTGGTACCGTAAGGGCTCAGCCAGCATCTGAACGTCAGTGAGATAACGCGGCCAGTGAGCTCGGGTCAAGTACGCTCTCCTCCAGTCACTTTTACTCCATTGTTGCTTTTACTATTCCTCAGTCGTTACTTTTTTTAAACAATGCTTTCGTGCAGGAACAGAGCCTAATTCTCTCCTGTTACTCTTGGTGGGAGTGAGTAAAATTGTCCAGCTTGAAATGCGACCACATTTTGTAGCTCAAAAGCTGTCTACACGCATCTAGGTGAAGTTTAGGTTTGGGGCGCTGACCACGTTGGGGTCCCCAGGCAGCGCCGCTCGCCTCAGGCCCCTGCCTTCCCTGGAACAATAGGTGAGGGTGGGTCTCACCGTCCCCTCGTCCCTGTCCTCACCAAACTCACCTAAATTCTTGTAATTGCTGTCAGTTATTTTTGTTCTCATGTGTTTCTAATTTTCGCTGTTCCTCTTTTCCTTTTTCTATTTCCCTTTCTATCTTGTACCGCCCTGTGAGCATGTTGTTGCGTCTGAAAAGTGGACTGTGCACACCCTGCATTGGAAATAGCCAGATTGTCCTCCGTGCTGTCCCCATCGCTTTAAAAAGCAAAAACCTTAACAGTTGCCTTGATCCATATATTATCCTAGTCATCTTTTTATTTTCTAGTTTTTTGGAATGTTTGCTTTGTTAGCACATCACCCACTGGGGTTTGATACCTGTTAAAATCCTTGCTTTGAGGAACCAGTTTGGTCCTCCTTATGTTTGGTGACAAATGCGCACTTATTAAATTTGTTTGATTGTTTTGAAGAAGTGAGATGCGAATTGATTTAGGCGGCTGCTGAGGGACTTTTTTCATGGAGTATTTAAACTTGGAAAGTCAAAATCTGCAGCATCTTCCTTGATTCTGTCTTTCACACAAACGTGTTTGGCACGCGGTTCCGGGCTGTCGCTGTGTGACGTGCGTGACGGAGATTCCTGGCCGGTGGTCACTGGTGAGAAAGTGGCAGGCTCGGAGATGAGCAGCTGCAGGGGATGCTGTTGGAGGAAGCAGTCACCGGTTTTATGTTTTTTTTGTTTTTTGTTTTTGCATTCACCATTTACTTTACTTTGCCTTCATAGAGAGGCAGGAGCGGGTCTAAACTCCATGCCACTCTTATTTTCCCTTTACGAGGCTGGTTTTTCTGAGTATCAGAACAACATGGCCTTCTCCTAAGTAGCTGGCTCACTTGGATCTGGTGGACACAGGGACCGCTAAAGGGGACCGTAGCTTCCTCTCTGCTCCAGCCAGTGGGCATTCAGAGTCGGGTCTGTGGTTTGCCTCAGCAGCCATGCAGGCCTCCCTGTACCAGCCTTTACTATTAACCCATGTTGGCAGTAAATAGCTGACTCCGTGTCTGTTGCAGCTGACGTCCACCACTGACGGCCGTGTCGTTAGTTTGCGGTAGTGAGTCTCCAACACCCCAGTCAGCCGTGAAGTGACCTTGCATTCTCAACCACACCCTGGTTCATCTCACCCGGGGAAAGGGTTTGGCCACCACCGTCATGCTGGCCATGAGACCTTGTTTCTCCTTTCATGCCCTGGTCCAATTGTGGACACTTCATCCTTCACTGACTTGGTCTCGCTTGAGACAGGCCAGACTTTCTGAAAGAGTCCATCACATTCTGGGGGGGAACAGAACAGAAGGAAGAGTAGCAAGTAGGTGTCTAGGCAATCTGGGTTGGCAAATGCAGGCTGGGATCTGTGAAGGCTGGGCTGTGCCTTGGACACAGGCCTTTCCCGTGGCTCCCGATAGCCCAGGGGTCGGAGTGAGAACAGCCTTGCCTGGGTTCCCCCATCCTCATCTGCTCACTGGCAGGTGTGTCTGCTAACTAGGAACTGCCCCAAACCTCGGGCCCTTCAAAGTTCAGACCACAGGAGAACCTTGAGTCTCTTCTCCTGGGCCTCCTTTGTGAGAATCCAGTGCCTTCTGAGATGACCAGCGGCAGGAGATGCCTCCCCCTCCAGGGAGCTCTCTTCGGAGGACTGTGACGCACTGTACCTTGCTATGAGCTTGTGGGGTTCCATCCGTGGTCCTTGCAGAACCAGACTTGAGACTGGCTTAACGATAGAAATGACAGGAGTGATTCCAGGGCAGGGCCGGGGGGAGGAACAGGGGAAATTGAATGTGACCTCAAACACCTAGGTGGGTTCTGGGTCTGTTACTAAAATCGGGAGCCTGGGAGGTACCTGCCAGGAATCGAACTCTAGAGTAAATGGTGGACATGAGGCATTTTTAAGATTCCATTTTTCATCCAAGTTAGGACTTCAAAGAGGCACTCGGGTCTATGGCCCTGGGGCTCATGTGAAGGAGCCGGACCACAGATACACGTTGGGAGTCATCATTCTTAGCTGGTGTTCACAGCCGTGCAGGTGGATGAGCTCATCTCGAGAGGTGCAGACTGAGGCTGAGGCGGGGCAGGGCTGTGCCTGGGTTGGAGGAAATCCCAGACCATGCAGCTTTGGTGTGTCAGTCAGTGGCGTTTGGGATTTTCAGAGCAATGGCATTTATCCTTAAGGGTCCTGGGGGTGGGCAGGGCCACCCAGGAAGAAATCTGAAGGGAGGGTTGTGGCCACGCGTGCGCGTCTTGGGATGATGCAGAGGCTGCATGGTCCGGGAGAGGAACCTCCTCGGAAGCTGGAGTCGGAGTGGGGAGTGGGGAGAAGGTAGTCACACTCACCTGTGAGGGAGGGACAGAGGCCTAGGGAGTCTCCACCCTAGCGGACTCTCTTTCCCATGAACAAAAGGCCAGCAGACAGAAGATTTGAGGTGAGAAGGGACGGGCGCTGGGAGAGGAGCCAAAGTGGAGAATGGTGGTTGGACAGTTCTGGAATAGTCTCCCTGCAAAATAGAGTTAAAAAACCCAGACTCTTAAGAATATTGATAGTGACGTTGGAGGAGATAGTTCTTTTTCTGGCCTCCTAAATGTAAGGCATGTATCCGGGGATACACAGAAGAATCGGGCAGTCTGGTCCGGGGGCTTGACCCTTACCAGGGGGAACAATGCAAGTTTAAAGGGGGAGAAGGGCAGCGGAGGGAAACTAGCCAGGCCTCGTGTCAGGTACCAGTCGGCCGCACTACTTGCGTGTTGCATTCACATCCATGTCTCCCAGGTGGGCGGTGGCAGCCCCCTTTTGCAGATTGGGAAGCCTTCTCAGAGGGGTTAAGGGATTGGTCCGTTTAGCGGCTAGTCAATGCTGTAGCAGGATTCAAGCAGGGCCTTGTCAGACTTCAAGGGCATGTTCTATCTACTAATTCCGGTACCTCCCTGTTGTACCTGGATTGGTGAATTGGGTCAGTTTTGGAGCCTTTCACAAAAAGTACGATTTAAGTGCCTCAGGACTGTTTCACAAAGCTCAGTGTTCTTTGATGGTTCAGAAGCACCGCAGTGCTTTTCGCCCCACAGAGGTAAGGTCTTACTCCTTTGACGCTGACGTGGTTGCAAATGACGTACAGGTGCAAAACCAGACTTAGCAGCTTCTGAAGGGAAACTCTCCAGTTCTACCTTGATAGGCTTTCTTCCACGGGATGTAACCTGCTGCAGCGTAGATCTGAGCTTTCCGTATGGAGTGAGGGTTTGATATCCAAAGTTAGCAAAGAAGGGTCAGATGGAGAAAATCGACGTTAACAATTTATTTTGGGGTTTCATTAGACAAGATGCACTATCGCTTAATGGCCCATATAACGTATGTAATTGAATACAGAATATTGCATTCCTTAATTTCTAATGAGAGATGTCTTGCAAAGTAAGGTTGTCTGCTTTGGAACTTCAGCTTAGCCACTAGGGCGCCTGTCAGTGTGTTGGTGTGATTGTATTTACACAGTGCATGTAATCTGAGCTTCCTCAGCCCCAAACACTCCAGTGCAGAATCATAGGCTGTAGCCATCACTTAGTTACACAAATACTTCTACAGCTATATGATACAAAAAAAAAAAAGAGAGAGAGAGAGAGAGAGATTGCCTTTATCAAAGTTCCTTTGATTTTAACTGCAAACTGTTGTTGAGCAGCTCTGGTTTCCTTTGGATATGAATATGTACATTTCTTTGCATGTAACTTGGATTTTAGACTAGAACACCAACCTCTTGCTTTCCATGAGCCACAAAACTCATAGCCAAATGACATACGTATGAAATATTTTATTCTTTTCTTCTGAGACAGAATCCTTGAATCTGGGACTTGGGCTGTGATTTTGCTTTTTGCTCTTCCCACCCCTCTTGTCGTCTCACTCCTTTTTCCCACGTGGCCTCCAAGATGTCATGGTCTCCGAGGAGCAGGTGGACAAACACCAGTTGGTCGCCAAGCAGTCCTGCTGTAGAGGGAGCCCAGCCAAGAGCTAAAGGACATCATCAGAGAGGGCTTCCTTGAAGAAATGGGCTCTACATTCAGTTATGAGGACAGAGTAAGAGTCAGCCAAGAGAAGGAATCAAGAGGGTGACTCAGGTGGCAGGAGCAGCCCGGGTAGAGGCCTGGAGGCTTGTGGGGTGGGGACTCGGTGAGAGTGCACTGTGTGGTCCAGGGTGGAGGGTGCCCCTGCTTGGGAGGACCCTGGAGTGGGCCTAGGGATGGAGGGTTTTGGAGGAGCTTGCTTTTTTACTAGAACTGACACAGAAGAGGCAGTGAAGTGTGTCAGCAGAAAGTGACCCTCAGGAGAGGTACTCCTGGTTTTGTTTCTGATGTTCTACAGAAAGAAGGGGTCGGGGTGGGCGAGAGCAACTCTGCCCGTCCCTTTGAGACCCACCCCTTCATTCATTTATTCATAACACATGCAATTCTGAGTGTCCAGGGGAGAGAGGGTGGACTCACAGTAGTAAGAAAAATGTATTGCTTCTTGAGAGCTTAGCAGTGTCAGAAGTTGTCTTAGCGTAGAATGTTCTAGGAACACAGCAGGGGCACCTAACCCAAAGGGCAGAGGTTCGAGGGAAGGAAGGCTTCCTTGACAAACCGTCAAAATGAGCCTGGAGGCAAGTGGGAAGTAGCAGCAGGTCAGGGGGCACCTGAGGTCATTGTGGACCTGGGTACTGTGGTGAAGGTGGGCGAGCAGGGTCGGGGGTGGGGCTAGAACTCTACCAGGGAGCCTCTGAAGGGTTTGAAGTGGGGGTGATGTAATCAAATTTGTGCTTTGGGAAGGCTGTCCTGGCTGTGTGTGTGTGTGTGTGTGTGTGTGTGTGTGAAGCGGGGAAGAGGGGGAGAGTGCCAGCAACTGGGAGGGTCATTAGAAGACCATTGACAGGCTGGGGGGCCACCAGTGGGAGAGGGGCGTCGGGGCTGCTTGGGGACGGCAGGGGCAGTGTGGATGCCGGATTTCCTCATGGGGAGGGCTTATTAACTGTGACCCCCTAGCGGCACCTTGTGGCTGGAAGAAAACGGATGCAGCCTGGTGGACTTTTCTCTTCTTCCCTGCCTTGTGTGATGATCTTAGCTCAGCCAACATTTGGAAAAGAAGAGCTAAGTTTCAGGGTAGTCCAGGACTTTGTTGAGCTCGTTCGAGTGAGATCTGATAGGATTTAGGCTTGTGTTGAGATCTGCATGTTCACTTAGCTAGAAACGTCCCGTCTTTTGGATTTCCATAGGGGTATTTATTCTTGATAAAGATTGCTTTCTTGGTGAGAGGAAATTTAATACAGCTGCTGTCTTTCTCAAAAAAAAAAATCTTATCTTTTAAGAAATTTAATATTCAAAAGAATAGCAAAATTTAAAAATGATAAAGTAAGGCTTTGGTGTAGTTTCTTTGGATTCTGAGTTAATGTAGAGTTAGAGCCTTTGCATTACTTAAATAGCACATCCTTGTCAGTATTTAAAGAGCTGTTAGTGAGCGCCCCAGGCCCCACTTCTCAAAGCATCATTAAATCTTGCTCTGAAATACTGAAGTCATAAAGTTCTTGTTGGCAGAAGCCAAACAGTTGGTTTATAATTTGCAGCATAGCACCCTTTATAAAATAATAATAGGTTCAAAATTAAGAAAGTGGAAGATAACTGATTTTTTTAAAGCTGAAATATAAACTCTCTTGTGTTAATGTTGCAACTGGAAATTTCGAAAAAAAAATCCTACTGTAATATCATCTACGTGGAATACATATATGTCTATCACGTTTGCAACGTAACTGCACAGTGGTTTTTGAAGACAGGACCATTCCAGCTGAGATACTGGCAGTGATGCTTGCTGGTTTTCAATGGAAAACCCTAAATTTGCCTACTTAGCTTTATTCTTTTCTTTTCTGTTCTCTCTCTATCTTTTTTTTTTTTTTTTTTTTTTTTTTTTTTTGTACTGAGAAGGCTCAGTAGTGCTTTGCCAGCATGATTTTGGGGCAATTTGGGGGCAGATATCGTGCACAAGCAGTTAGATATTTCCATGCATTTTACTTTCCGGACATCACCATGGAACATGTGGGGGTTTGTGCCTGCAGGCCGGGATGCTGCAGGACTCCCTGGTCCATCACCGTTATGTCTTGGAGCTGCTCCAGTCAGTGAATGACTTTCTGTGGCTTGGAGGTAAGGTGATCTGATGCAGATGATCAGATGTGTAAAAAGTACTGTTACTTGAAATAGAAAACCTATCAAAAATGGCTCTAAAATACAGGATGAAGGAGGAGAAATGGCTGAGCTGCTTGCATGGGGAATATTCTCAGGTGACTCCCTCATTGTGTCTCCTGTCAATCCCCCCACCCAGCCCTGCACGGCAGTCATGCTGAAGCAAGCATGCACTTTCTCAGAAACACGCTGAATTTCCTTGTGCCTCTGTTTGTTGGCTTTTTTTTTTTCAAAGCACATCTTGCCCTTTGTTTAATGCCATCCCTGCCTAGTCACCTCTTACACTCATTCTTCTGGACCTCGTCCGTACAAAGCTGCTGAATGGATGAACAGAATGTAGTATCTCCATGTAGTGGAACATTATTCAGACGTAAGAGTGAATAAAAAAGAAAAAATAAATAAAGGGGAATATGAAAAAGCCACCTGCTCTGGGAAGTCCACCCTGACTGCTCAACCCTCCCTTTTCCCTTTGAAACCCAATCACTTATGCTCCTCTCTACTCTTTTTGATAGTACTTACCACCTTCTAATAAACTTTAACACTTTCAAAAAAAAAAAAAAGAGAGAGATGCTGATACCACTTCAACATGGACGAGCCTTCATAACAGCACGTTAAGTGAAAGGAAGCAAACACAAACGGCCACATATTGTTGACTTCAGTGATCTGAAATGCTCAGAATAGGCACATGCAGAGGCAGGGAGCAGGTGATGGTTGCAAGGGGATGGGTGGAGGGGGGTTGGGGAGTGACTGCTAGTGACAGGGGTGTTCTTCTGGGGTGATGAAGTGTTCTGGAAATAGATGGTGGTGAGGGCTGCACAACCGTGAGTGTGCAGAAGACTGCTGAGCGCTGCCTCTGGGAGTGCCTGTGGTTGGGGGCGGGTTTATTTTGTTCTCATCCGTGAAGAGTCATCTTGTGCTGAGGCCATTCTACTCCTGTGAGTGGTGAGGCTCAGAGACTTTGCAGAGTCATGTGTTATTTTCCCCCTTGCTGAGTGTAAGCAAAAAATTTTAAAGCCTGAGGAAGTGCTCTATCTGCAGAAATGTCTTTGAGTTTTGCATGGTGTAAAAATCTTGAGAGATTTTTAATCGTTGAGGAGAGCCTGTGGGGGGAAACAGCCCGTGAAGCCTGGGTGACACTGGGAAGAGCCGCGCTTCCATCCCTGACAGGGGTGGGGATTTCACCCCCGTTCAGGCAGTGAAGGGCCCAGACCCGTGAGCGGAGTTGACAATCGTGAATATTTACGTGTATCCGCTGCTTCATCTTGGATATTAATTTCAAGCTGAGTCAGTTTGTGGCGGCAGCCTCATCCTACATCAGGAATCTATACTATATGCTCTTTGAGGTGAAGACCTGACAGACTTGATTATTTAACAGTCTCCCTTGAATTGATATCTCAGATTCCTTTGTCAATAGTAAAACAGCAGAAATATAGACGTCCTTTTATGCCGATGTGACCTGGAGCAGGTTTAGTCTCTGTGCCTCAGTGGCCTTATCTGCGGGTGGGGAAGATGATAACAGTGCTTCCCTCAGAGGGGCTGGTGAGGGGAGAGGGAGGAGCACAAAGGGAAGACTTACACGAGATACTCATGAA
This sequence comes from Camelus dromedarius, assembly GCF_036321535.1. NCBI lineage: Eukaryota > Metazoa > Chordata > Mammalia > Artiodactyla > Camelidae > Camelus > Camelus dromedarius. Next base: position 31,971,153 of record NC_087458.1, on the reverse strand, counting down.
TGACAAAATTTAGTGCTCTCAGCCTGGTGAGGCCTCAGGGCCGAGATGGCCGAACAGAGCAGTCCTAGCCGGAGCTCGATCCGTGTTGGCAGCTGTTATGATCAGTATCACCACTGTGGGTTATCAGGCAGTTTTAAGACTTGGTAATAGGAATTCATGAATAATGTTTAAAGATTAGACAACTCAGATCCGGTTTACATAGTTCTCAAGATTTCCTATGAGAAATGGATATTTTTCCCCCATCTTTAATCTGAGTTGAGTCTCTAAACAACTTCTGTATTCCTCCAAATTTTATTTAATTCTCCATTTCTTGAAAAAAAAGTCTTTAAATGGAGTTACTGGTGTCTGAACTGAGGGTCTCATGCATGCTGAGCACATACTCTCTCAAGTGAGGTATAATCTCCCCCGTGATTTTTTTAAACTTTTCTTTCTTAGTATTCAGAGATTAGAGGCCTCTAATTCTTTTTCTGGAGACATGTCCATGAACCTGTAAATCTATAATTAGTGGACAAAATTTGGTTTATTAAAAAATTCTATAAAACATTCTGCAATCCTTTCAAAAGTAAATGCTCATTGACATAAAATGTTTCTCCTTTATGGTGATTTCTAATTTTTTGTCTGCCTTAACTTATTAAAAGTAATCCTCATCATCATAATGACCAAGCTTGCTCTGAGTGGACACCTCCCTAAGGCTAAAATGCTTTCCTCATATTTTACCTCATAGCAGGTGTTTAAAGGTAGGCATCAGTGTCTCCTTTTTTGCAGCTGAGGGATTGAGAAATGGGGCAGCTTGTCCAAAATCTCACACAGCTGGCGCTGGCAGACTCAGGGCTGGAACCCAGGCTGCACAGGATGCTTTCTCAATGTCTCCTCTGATCAGCCCCGTGTTGAGTGGTTTCCCGAACTCCTGTGAGTCCATAAGTGAACGATTTTAGCGGTCTCAGTTTGATGAAGCCTTCAAAGGAGAGACACCAGTGAGAATGTGAGACAGAGTGGCATAAATTGAAATTGTACATTTTCACAAATGTTGCATTCTCAGGCAATGGCTTAAAAAGTTTATATTTTTTTATTTTAGTGCTCTGTAAACACTAAAAACAAAATATTAAAAATGATTATAGTGCAAAATAGGAGTGGGCTTTGAAAGTCCAACCATTGCTAATGATGTTGCTTGTTTTTCTCTAGTGGTGCTTATTGACAGAAAAATTTACAAAGACTGAATTGGTTCTATGTAGTCTTAGTATGGAGGAAAGTTTTGTCAGTGAATATTGTAAGTAAAATCTTTACTCTTTTCTTTCCTGATGATGAATATGTAAGTTGTTTTCATGGCTTAAGTACATTTCCTCATTTGTGAAATTTGAGTGATGCCGTTTACCTTGTTTGACTGTGAGATGTAGACGCCTTGTATACGAAGCACCCAAGAGCTGCTTAGTAAAAATATGCTGTCACAAGGACAGATAGTTTAGAAGGATCAACTCTGAATACTAAAGAGGGTGGCTTGTTTCTGATGCATATTCAATATGCATATATATGAATATATGAATATGGCTTAAAGTAACAAGGATTCAGGGTTTTGTGTGTGTGTGCAGTATGAAGGTTTAATGAAATCTGTATCATTCTAGTGAGACAGGGACTAGTTAAATCACCTTAAGCAGACGGCCTTGAAGATTATTTACACAGAATGTGTGTTGTTACAACTCAGAATTCATGTTGCCGTGTAACCATCCACTCAGACATTTAAATTCGTAGAAATCTGACCAGAACTATTAAGTTTAGAAAAATCCACATTGATTATTTTAAGGGAATAAGCTTCTTTCTTTTGTGATTAAAGAAATTTTGATTTATTTTTCTGCATGCTTAATAGGTTTTAAAATATCAAAACATTGATTTGACATGTCACTTTTTTTAATAGAATAAAGCTCATGCTGTTTTAATGTGCAAATAAAAGTTTTTGTATTTCAATACACTTGTATGATTTCCTGGCTCTTTGAGAAGTATTTTGCAAGATACTTAGATTACCTACTGTTGGAAAAATACAGACGTGACTTTTATGAATAGAGGTCTAGTACAGATCTGTTGGTTTTTGCTACAGTGCATGACATGAGGCCTAGGAGAGAGAGCTTTGCTGCTGATTGCCGGAAGGACAGATCCCAGATCTCAGTCTCCCCTCCTGTAAAATGAAGTGGCTGGACTGGATTCTTTCCTCTTCTAAGATGTGTTTCCATGAGCCTGTGTCTTTTGTTTATATTCAAGAGTATTAGCAATGTCAGATTAAATACTGAATACCCCTCCCTTCCCCGAAGCAAACTGCAGTATGTGCTACATAAGCTTTTAGTTATCTGATTCTTGTTTCTGATTCAACAAGCAATTTTTGTGTTGCATCTTTCCCGGCAACCTGGAAGGTCTTTTTAGCCATAGGAGGCGCTGTTGCACCTTCATACATTCTTAATTTTCCTGTTTGTAAAAGAAGGCTTAACAAATATTTTTTTGCTTTGATTCCTTTGCTTAGTGCTTCAGAATAGCACAATGTCCATTATGTCTGTCTACCTGGAAAAATTATTCTGCTTATATCTTTGTTTTATTCTGTCATCTCGCTGTGAACATTTCAGACTTGCTGTGCAACAATGGCAAAATCGGTCTTTTATTCCAGTGTTAGCAACCAGTGAGCCGGGATTTTATAAAGCAGCTAGAAGCGGCCTCTTGAGCACCTTAAAGCTGAAAAGTGTACTGAGTTCCCTGAGTATTGACCCAGCCGCTGTGTGTCATTTGGTGGGAGGTGATTTTGTACATAGAAGAAGGGGTGTAGTGATTTGACTTGGGTTTGCGTGCACACGCTGTCACTGAGCCACGTGAGCCTGAGTCAGTTTGTTCTGAGTTTCTCCCTCGTCTGTGAGATGGGGATGCTCGTATATGCTTTGCAGAATTGTGAGAATTAGAAATTATGTAAATTGTTTAGCACAGTGGGAATGTCAAAGGGCTCATAAAGTTTAGCTCCTGTTTTGTATGAAGCCATCATTTTACAGTCTTTGGCAATTACTAAGAAACAGGAAAATAAGAAAAGCTGGTTTTATGATGAAAGATATTTGAGGAGGTTCCATAGTTCCTATACCCATAATTTAGCATCAGCAAAGTCAGGACCGTTACACAGTCACCCTGAACCAACGTTAAGCCACAGAATTTTTTGGTACTTCATATATATTGGGGCTTAAGTGGACCCAATACTTATACACATGTTTTCTCCAGCAGCCAACTGAGAGATGACACAGAAGAACAGACAGGCGATAAATGTCTCCTTTATTACTGATGAAGCCACGTTCTCCATGAAATTCAGGGCTGTGGGAAAATGCATGTCATGATACTGTGTCCCAGAATTAGAGACTCACGCAGTCCCAGGTAACTCTGGGCCACAGCGAGCCTTCCCTTAAGATGATCTGCCCCATCCTGCACAGGGCTGCCCTGCCATGGAGCTGAGCATCCCGGGTGCTTCCCAAGGGTGGCCAACACTGGAGGGAAAGGAAAGGTTTCATATGCCCTGCTTGTCTCTCCGGACTCACACCTCAATCTGTTATTGTGAAGAGTGCTAGCCGTTGGCCAGGGGTCAGGGGTGTGAAGGGGGAAGCACTCTCCATGGACCAGAGGAGTGTGGAGGAGGCATCCCTTCTCTCAGTTTAAACAGGTGGTGAGATGCAAGAGAAGGGTGTTCTCCAAGAGTTTATAAGAGGGGAAATAAGGATTTCCTTTGGGACTCAGACTAGCCATGAAACACAGAAGATGATTAGTAGGGAGACTTGTAAATCACTTTCTTATTAAATTCACATTTGTTGAGCACCAAAAATGTGCTACATTCTTTTCTGAGCGTTTTACAGAAATGAATCCTTCAATCTTCACAACAAGTGAGTAAGGGAGATTTGATTGTTATCCCAGGTTTACAATGTGGAAATTGAGGCACGGAGAGAGTAAGTAAGTTGGCCAAGGTCACAGAGCTAGTAAGTGGCAGAGCTGGTATTTAAACCCTGGCTGTCTGGTTTCCAGGCTCCCAGGGATGGGCTTTGGGTGTTTAGAGGTATCTGCATCCCTGGATCTCTGTACCTCTGTGCATCACTTAGCCCAGAAAGGACAGGGAAAGGAGAGTTACACAGGTGCTCACAGTCGTGTCTCAGCCACTGTCCACGGACAGTGCACCGTGATTGGCGTTAAATGTCTTCTGGGCAGCAGATCTGTTCGTATAACAGAAATTTAGTCCATTGAGTTAATCTAGAAACCCTTCCTGCTCTGCTTCTGTCCATGGTTTCCATGTGACTGCCTGCCCGTGATTGGGCCGTTGAGGAGAATCTGTACTCATAGTTGAACTCTGATATTTCAGTCTGGTTCGTAGTTTCACATCTCCTGTTACATTAATAAATTCAATTTCTGGTTTCTTTGCATCAGTCTCTCATGAGTTTGGTTAATGTGACATCAGTCCATGGGAGCCTAGTGTTGCTGACGGTATATTTTCTGAGCACGTTGTGGCACTTCTACCCGTGTGGACCTGGGTGGAAGATTTCCGCCTTCCGCACTTATTTTCCCGAACAGCAGGGTCCTCTCCCACCCCCGGATGTGAGGCTGGGAGCTCTCAGAGTAGGCCAGTCAGAGGCCAAGTCCACAAATCAGAAAATAATGAAGTCCTTGGAAGTGGGTTTAATAGAAAAAAAGGGCTTCCAGTTATTCCGATGGGCTGTTCGAGTCCATTTGGTGAAAAGCTATCCACTGTTACTGGTTGAGCTGCTTCTTTGCTGTTGAAAAGTCTGGATTACATGGAGGGATTTTAAAAAGCAGAAAGGTGTGATTTCATGTGGTACATCCACACCGGTGAGTAGTGATGGATGACCGCCTGTGTGAGGCATAGACAGAGTCTTACAAACTTCATAAAACAGCTTTAAAAGCTCTGCCATCTGAGTGCACTTCATATGGGGTCCAATTCATGACTGGGCATGCTGAGAGGGCAAATAATTGATAATGGCAGAAAGGACACGGAGGCATCAAAAAGGTCTCAGTCATGTTCCCTGTTTAAAGGATGTGGCACAATGTAATATATTTGAGCTGGTTCTTCACTGAACAGTTTTGAGTGTTTTCTGGGACTCCCCAGTGCACCAAGGTTCCGTGCAGCTGGGTGTCCCCTCAGTGCAGCTCTGTCAGCGCTCATCCTGGGCTGACGTGGTGTCACGGGGAGCAGGACAGTCAGCGTCCCCGGCTCCTCCGAGCTCCGTTTCTTCATCCGCAATGCTGGGTTTCTCTTCGGTGTCTACTTAGTAGGGTTGCTGAGAATCACACGTGATGGTTGTCAGGGGCGATTTGTGGTTGTCTCTGTGATTGTCATATAGTGAATATTTGATAGAAACTCTTGTTTTTTATTAAAATTATGGCTCCTAGATTGCAGGGGTTTTTAGTCTGCATTTACTCTTTTTATAAATTTATTCTTATTTTTAAATAAGCACTTATTTTTATTTATTTTTATGAAGGAACTGGGGACTGAAGCCAGCACATTGTGCATGCTAAGCAGGTGTTCTACAACTGAGTAATACAGACCCTCCTTGTCTGAACTTAAAAATAAATATTTCAATACACAAAATAGCTCTTAAACCCCATCATGGGCCTATTTTCTGTATAGACAATTGAATACATATGCTAATTCAATAAGAATAAATGTTGTTGGGACATAATTTCTGAATCTGTTTATGTGTTTAAAAACGATCATAGGTAGTGATAAACACGAGTCTTGGATCCACTACTTAGGGTCTGTTTTGCCATCATGGGAAATTATATTTTACAGAGAAGGCTAATTGGGTCTCGTTGATATTTGGATGATTTAGCAGATGATGAAGGCTTTCAAAAGCTGACAGTTTTGTATTTTAAACTAACTACAAAGTTATCTTCTATAAATTGGAAGTCCTCAGCTTGTGAATTGCCCAGTAATTCAGTGTGTACATGTCTGTGTCTCTGTGAACGTGTGTGTGTGTGTGTGTGTGTGTGTGTGTGTGTGTGATTTCAGGAAGGTAGAAATAAGTTCCATATAGCCTTCTGATACCTTTCTCTTCCAGTTAAAGGTGTAGGCATATATTTATACAAATAAATTGATACTCTTTTGTCATTTGGCATATTGGTGGGTATAAAAGTTTCTCATACTTGTTTCAGAAGGGTTGGGGAGAATGAGCTTAGAAAATAGGAGGAGATAGAGGCAGGAAGGTTCTTTACTCTTTGTGCAGGATGAGAAACAGTAGCTTTTCTTTTTTCTACTAAAGCAAACTGGCACTGAATTGTAACATACTATTACTCAGAATTGCTTTTCTGATCAGATACGAGTGCCTCAGATTTTTCAAGGCAACATGAATGATGAAATGTGTTTTAGCAATTATCTTTAAATGTAGTTTTATTTTTTAAGTAAAAGGCTATAGCCTGTTCTTTCTTCCAGCGTTACAAGAAGTTCCCATTGATCCAGGTACATGATAATTGTGCTTAGTTTCTTCGGGTTATTGTTTTGTGTTTTTTTTTAAGTGCTTGTTGCATTGTGGTGTGAATGAATGTTTAAAATTTCTGGATTTTGATGTTTAGAACATGCTGATTTATCAGAACTGTTAAAAACCTGATTGTTGTTTGGTCCTCGTTTGGTGGGGCAACCTATTGATTTCTGTTGTCTGTTAAAGAGGGAAATTCTTCCTCTAGCCTGTAGATCATTAAGTGAATGGTTTGCAGTGTGCCTTTAAAATTCTTTGAATGCATTGAGCATGTTTGTCCAGTGAATTTTGAATTGACTCATAGTAATGACTTTGTTTGATTCTGTGGCTTTTGCTCCTCTCCACATGAATTTGAATTCTCTGTTGCATTTTGTATACGTGTTCTTAACAGGGGAAGAAATTTTGCATTTTTTACATAGGTGGGTTTTCCTATCCCCTCTGAATGCCTTCTGTAATTGATACAGCGAAAATCTGTTATTTCAGTGCTTAATTATTTCATAAACTATTTTTTGGCTTAATCAGAAACAATGACAAAGAATGATAATAAAAAACATGAAAACCTTCCTTCCTTTGAAGAATAGAAATGAGGTGGTCAGGCTCACGCGTGCTTTGTACCTGACACCCGTACTTTCATGTCATTGTGTATCATGATTCGGAGATGGAGTTGCTTCAGATTTGTAGATTTTTGTTTTAACATTTGTGTTGAATTCATTCTCTAGGCTGATGTTTCCTGTTGCGTTTGCGGAAAGTGTAGGTGAAGGGAAACAGATGCTACGTTTTGTATTCAGGAGGCCTGAGTTGCTGAAGAGTATAGAGTAGAGGGTGGGCTGAGGAACAGAGTGACACTCCCTCACCTCCAGGCTGAAATTGATGAACAATGAAATCAATTAGGTGTATCGGTATTTATTTGACCAATAGAAGTCAGAGGGCCCAGACTGTCTAGTTATGCGCAATGGAAAGTACTGAATTCACCTGCAGAATTAGGTGATTTACCAAGTAGAAGCAGCTTAGAGCAATCAGAAAAATCAGTTCTATGATGAGATATAAAAAGAATATAATATCTATTATTTCTGAAACTTTTCTATGTTAAGTTGTGTAGAGCTAAAATTAAGTTCCAAGCACCAGGAATTAAGAGTCTGGGTGGTTCTGTGGGATCGTTATTCAGGGATGTGTCTAGACCCTGCTGGAATGGCCGAAGCTGGCAGGAAAAGACCCAGAGGCAGGATTTGTCATCCTAGGGTGTCCTCCATAATGGTTCCATGTGATAGCCCATGATTGGGTTAACAAATTTAACAGACACCAGACGCATGTCAACCTTAAGAAGAAAAAGTGTGCTTAGTAACTGCTTTCAAGCAAGCACCTGTGCATCCTCACTCCTGTCTCCTTGCCATAAAAAGCAGAGACAATGCCTTGCTTGCATATTTGAGGTTTTAGATAGCACTATGTTCATTGCACAGCAATGACCCAGGCCCTCAGCTATAAATGCTGGGCGTGCGTGCTGTTAGATAGTCTATTATCCCCAAAACACGGACCTGGCTGGACTGGTGGTCTGCTTTGTAATGAATATCTAAAGAATTTATCTTGTTCCCCTCTCCCCATGACTCCCCTAAAGGTAAACTAAGCCTTTTTACTCATTGTGGATTCTACAATCTCTGTCTCATCCTGTCTTTCCCCAAGTTCCTGTTTACTATCACACAACTGTTAAAGACTATTTTCTTTGATTATACACAATAAATATGGGAGGATTTGAGAGGCTCTTGGAGTTGGCTCTCTACTCCCTCTCGCTTTCTTTCCTTTTTCCACAGTCTTGAGTCATTCATTCCATGTCGGTAAGACTTCTGCCAGCCAGAACCCACAGTTCCAGGTGAGAAGGATGCAGACTTTATCTCTCCTACCCGAGGGAGAGAGAGAAGAGAATTGAGATCTGCTCCCCCGTGGTCCCTTCCTGCCCAAGGGCCACTCCAGTTCACCTGCAGCCTTCTGGCCTCTGCTCTCAGGGCCTCTGTCCCAAGACTGACATCAGCCTTTTTTTCCCTTGTCAATATTTCCTGTGCCTTTCAGGAGTTGGTCTCTTCTCTGCAATTCCACCCTGGCAGATGTGATGGTGGTCAGCGTGCTGGTGGGCAGTCATTTGGGGACTCCCAGGAGCCATTCTGATTCTCCTGAGTCTCTCATTCGGGGTTACAAAACTGTCGAGAACCGGAGGAAGCCCATTCACGTGAGGTCAACACAGTATTACATCACTTTCTTTTTATTTTTGAATTTTCAGTGGAGAAATTATTTGTAACAAACTGTTCCAGATTTTCGGCCGCCTGCTTTCCTCACCACTATTTCCTTGTTGGCTCTGGTGCTTGTTTAAAGAACCAGGTTTCTTCTCTGGTCATTTCTAGCAGCTGGGCTTGCCGAATCCTTGATCTGCATTTGAAGCAGAATGCTTCTTCGTGATGTCAAACTGATTTTCCTTGTCATGTCTTAATATTTTGTGTACACTCAGCAACTGTTTCAAGTGAAATGCTCTTGTCCAATTTCGGTTAACTCACATTTGCTGAACTCCTGCTTTCATGCTGAGGGCAGTTTCTTCTTCCTGTAATAAAATTTAGCAATTTGCATTTACTATGGGAAGGTACTGGCCCGAGGTGCTCTCGTTCTTAACAGTTTTAATAACAATTCACCCATTAAAATGTACAGTGGTTTTTACTCTATGCACAGAATTGTGCATCCCATTCAATCTTAGAACATTTTCATCCCCCCAACAGGAAGCTCCTTACGCATAAGCTGACATCCCCATCTTCCCCAACCTCCCACAGCCCCAGGGAGCCAGTTTTCTCTCTCTGTGGGTTTGCCTCTGCTGGAAATTTCATGTAAATCGAGTTACTTCATGTAAGTGGAAGCATCTATTGTGACTGACTTCTTTCACACTGAGTAACGTTTTCAATATTTGTCCACGTTGTGGCCTGGGTCAGTACTCAATGCTTTGCTATTGCTGAATAATATTCCTCTGTATGGCTGGGCCCCTCTGTTTACCCATTCATCACGTGATAGGCATTTGTGTTGTTTCTGCTTTTTGGCTGTGATGAGTAATGGCACCGTGAATATTCCTGTAGGAGTTTTTATGTGAACATTTGTTTTCAGTTCTCTTACGTGTGTGCCCAGGAAGCAAAATTGCCTGGTTATTCAGAAACCAAATGTTCAACTCTCTAAGGACCTGCCAGGCGTTTTTCCAAAGTGGCCAGGCTGTGTTACATCCTCACCAGCAACGGCTGCGTCCTCTGCATCTTCTGTGTCCTCATTAGTGCTTTTTACTCTTTTTTTGATTATAACCTATTGTAGTGAGTGTGAAGCGGTTTCTCCTAGTGGTTTTGACTTGATTTCCCTTACAGCTAATGATATTGAACATCGTTTCGTTGTGCTTATTGGTCATTTGTATATTTTCCTTGATAAATGTTTTTCAGATCCTCTATTCATTTTTTAATTGAGTTGCCTTTTTATTGTTGAGTTGTAGGAGGTTCTTTTTGTTTTTGTTTTGTTTGTTTTTTTTTTTTTTGGTAGATACAAATTCCTTATCAGATAAATGATTTGAAAAAATTTCTGCTGTGTGTTGTTTTTTCACTTTCTGGATGGTGTCCTTTGAAGCAAAGTTTTTAAAATTTGATGAACTCCAATTTATCTCTGTTTTCTTTTTCCTTGTCCTTTTGGGGTAATATTTAATATCTGAGGCATTTTATTTAAACTTTTATATATAAAATAACTTAATTATTAGGACCATTCTAGGAAACGGGTGCTGTTGTTGTCCCCAGTCTATGGATAGGAGACTGGGTTGCAGAAAATTTCACTGATTTATTAGTGTCAAAGCTACCCAGTGCTGTGGGAGTTCAGACCCTCATGTTTGTCCCCAGCGTCTGTGCTCTTCACCACCATGCTCCACTCCTTCCTGGAATCGTTAATGAAAAAGTCTTTACTTTTTTGATTTCTTGTTAGTTTTTGTTTTTCTCATTGGGGCCTCATCTCCTCATTTTCCTTAAAGAGATCAGTGTAGGTTTATTTTAGGTCTCATGTAGGCAGAAGCATTGTTATCAGTTAACTTCTTTATTACTCACTCCCCAGTGATGGCTGTTGCTAATTGACCTAATGAAGTCTTGCTTTAGTCTTTCCTTCTCATGACACTAACAAGAGTCATGACTTACAGAATGCTTAAAGAAGAAAGTACTTGATTGATTTTATTTTGCTACCCAATCAAACCAATCAAATAAAAACCCCAGAGTTGACACAGACGGTAAGCCCTCCAGAATAGGGTCACTGTCTTCCTTGTGTTTCATTTGTTTGGTCACAGTGTCTGGATAGTGCCTTGCTGTCCAGCAGTTTTGTTAGGATACAGTGTTCGTGAATCATTGTAAGGACAGAATTTTGACAACAGACTGTGCTGTTCATTTCACGAGGGAAAATTTAATATAGAAATACTGCTCAGATCTATTTTAAAATTAAGCTTGGAATTTTGAGAAGAGTTCAAGAAACCATACAAAGATCTTTTTCACTAATTTTAGATCTATCTTAGACACATTATGGTTACATAGCAGAGTACCTTATCAAGTAGATTTGACAAGAGGTGTGTATTATTGATTATTTGTTTTAGTTGAAATATTCTACCTGGGATAAAATATTCAGTGCCCATAAATGAACAAATATGTTTGTATTTCTATGCAACATGGGAGCAGACTTCATATGTTTCTATATAATATATATGACTGTGTGTTTTAATCTGTCTTTCAGTGTTTTTATAGTTTTTCAGCAATGTTGTAACTTTAGAATTCTTCTAAGAAAATCACCCCAGATTCTAGTGCAGTTTGTACTGTGTATCCTGTCTTATGCATGGGATTCCACTGTCCCCACAGGGAGGAATTTCCTCTTCTATTGAGTTAGTATCAGAGTTAAAGGAACTGTGATTTCTAGGCCTTTGCTCTCCATGTGTTTGCAGTTGGCTGTCAATCGCGATTTTCCCTTTCTTGAGTTTTCATTGTTCAATTAGAATTTTTGAAAATAACTATTAATATGTTGCATCGATCTCCCTAGAAACTTGATGTGTTTGTGCTTTTCAGTTTTCAATTTATGAAAAATGTAAATACACACTTGTTTTTAAGTAGTCTTATTTCACTAGTTATTTGGTTACCTCTTTATAGTTAAAATACTTTTTTTCCCAATGTATGAATCGGTGTGCATGTTTTAAAAGATACCTTACTTTTTATTTTTCTTATTGTAACAGTTATATTCATTGTAGAGAATTTAGAAAATACGGATAAACACATTAATAACTTAAAATGGCCTCTAATCTCACCTAGACATACAGTTGTAAGGTTTGAAATTGAGAATTAAAAGTCCTCTCACATTGTTCTTCTTTTTCAAGTACGTTTTGGTTACTGAGACCCTCGAAATACCATATGAATTGCAGCAGCAGCTAGTCAGTTTCTGCAGAGGAGACCGCAGGGATTGTGATCGAGACCACGTTGAATATACGGATCGTTCTGGGGAGCACTGCCATTCCAAAAGCGCTGTCTTCTGATCCAGCAATGTGCGTGGTTTGTCCAGGTATTTAGGTATTGTTTAATTTTTTTTTAACAATGCTTTGAGTTTACAGAGTTATTATATTTTTTTTTTTTTGCCTTTATACTGAGGACAATTGTGCCAGGTACCGGGATCAGAAGTGTATTTGAGCCCCGCCACTTGCTGCCACCATGGTCACTGCGCTCTTGCTTCACCCGCTCTACAATCTTGCACAGAATAGGACCTCAGTAACTCTCTCTCTCGAATGATTATATGCTTGTTGGATGATGCTTGAGAGTCCGTGTGATGATTTTTTTCCCCAGCCTTTCCCCACTTCTTTACTATGCCCTTTCTCTTCCTTTCCTCCAGCCTGGGTTTCAGTTTACCTGTGGCATTGATTTTTCTTGTCTGTAGACACTTCCTTTCACTGGTTCACGATAATTTTACATGTGGGCTGTGGAAACTTGCTAGATGTCAAGAAAGAGCCAATCCATTGCATGCTAGTATTTTTAGAGTGCATTATTGTTTTATCGATTGAAATTAAATCAGGGTGACCCCCTGAGCCCTCCTGTGAGCTGTTTTTGCCATCCTACAGGTGATAATGCTCTGGCTGCTGAATGTGCCCTTTCCCCAGACTTGGTTTTGGAGTTAAGTCACCATCAGTGGAGCCCTCTCTTTAAAAGATGAAGAAAACATTTGCTCCTTCTCCCTGGTTGGGGACTTGGATGAGATGAGGTAACAGATAAAGAATGGAGCCCCACCTCATTCTAACACCCGCTCATTCCGTTCCTTTCTCCACGGAAAAAGAGTACAATTCAACACTATAAAGATTGATTGTGAGCAAATGAGATAGACAGGACAACCGGTCATTTATTAAATATATTTTCATGCCAGAAACAAATGTATTATTCACACAAAAAGCACACAAAGCACGGTAGTACCGTGATTACCAACGTGGGTCCGAGTTCGAGTCCTGCTCTGGAGTGACCAGTCCTGTGAGATGGAGAACTGGTAGGTCGGCTTAGCCTCTCCCGGGCTTGTTTTCTGTCCTGCAGAGATGGGGCTCGCTAGGCGTCCCTCCCCCATAGAGATGCTGTAGGGTGCAAATGATGCTCATGGGCAGCCCGAGCATAGCTGCTCATTCCTCGTAAGTGAAGGAGAGCATAGCTTTTGTGGTGAAGGCTTTATAACAGCCCCGTGTGGACTTTCAGTGCTCCGAAGGAATGCCTTGTGGTTTGGAGATGGGATTCTCATTTCTGTAAATACCCAAGGATTGTGTAATTGGGCCCTGCTGATTTGAATCTATTCTTTAGAAAGTACATATTGAAGATATATTTTTCAAGCATGCATGCTTTTTTCTTTTATCATTTATTGTTCTACCCTCTCTCTTGGTGGGACTTTTCATGGAATCCAGGAAACAGCCCTAAGCCACCTGCCTCTTCACACGTCTCCGTGGCGGTTTTCTTCCCTGACTAGAAGAGGGTTCTGCATAGGGAATTTTCTTTGTTCCCCTTTTCTTGGAGTCTCTCTGTCTGTCTGCCCACCTCTCACCTGTCCAACTGTCCATTTCTCTACCCACTCATTCTTCTGACTTGTTCCAAATAGCATTTCAGGCAGCTTACAGAAGAACAGATACCAAATAAACAGGTGAGAAAATGGGACCAAGTTCAGACAGTGAGGCTAGGAGGCGAGCCTGTGTGAGGGTGGCAGGCATGAGAGACACGCGTCTGCCCTGTGACTTATAAGATCGACAGCAAGAGTGTGCCTGAGGCTCCCAGCAGACACAGGTTAACAGGGTTTGTGGGAGATGCTCACTGGCTGTGAAATAAATAAGTGGCTGAGGAGAAGCCCAGCCTTTCCAGCTACTAAGGCTTAGGAGAATATTTTGAGTGTCTTCAACATCAGAGTATTTCATCTTTTCTTTTGTCAGAGTTCTACATATAGATGGTTACATTCTGTACCTGGAAATTTCTACAAAATTTCTTCCCACTTGAGTCCCATGACTCGGGAATGGGGTGGTTCTGCTCATTGACTGGGGTTGGCCAGAAACCAAAAATGACAGCTTCAAAGGAGCCTGGGATTTGTCAGTTATGTTTTGTCAGTACTGTAGAGTTCAAAAAATGCTTTCACAGTATCTCTCCATCTGAGGCGGCAGCGTGCTCTCTTACCAGCAACTGGAGCTCAGGGCCATGGGATGGTGGGGGCTGACTGCTTTGCCGTCAAGACAGCTGAGCTAGTCACTGCAGGTTTGATTCTTTTACGTAAGGCCTTTCATGTTCTTTACTTGAATGTTTCAACAGGGAGTTAATTAACTGAGTTAATTAACATTTAATAAATATGATTCTTTGTTGAAAAGACAGTTATAGACAGAATATAAGCTCTGAAGCCTTTAAAAACGGTTTCATTACTGAAATTTCACTAGGGGAGATACACAGTTTATCTTATTTATGCCTGTCTTTTAAAGTAACAAAGAAACAAGACAGAAAAGGCAGAGGATTGTTTCTGTTCTTCCTTTCTGCTTGCAGGTGCCCTCACCTCCAGTAGCATCCATCCAGACACCGGAACTGACACTGGCCGTGCTCCGAACTGCCTCAGCCCTGAAGACACAACTGACAAATAGAAGGGGACCACGCCCTGTTACAGCAGGTGCTCTCACTTTGTGGATCCTTATGTAACTGAGCGGTGTTAATCAGGATTGCCCGTTCTACATTGTGTGGCGCTGCTGCGGTGTCTCCTAGTTACTTGTTTCTGTAAGTATTCATGTATTATTCCCCACTGAGTGGTACTACACGTCTAAAAATGCTTTTTTCAGATGAAAAATAATGTGCATTTAATATAATATGTCTGAAAAAAGGGGCAAAAGATTCTATCCTGGTCCCTCTACTCAGAGATAATAATTAACAATTTAACATTTATTTTCTGTTCTTTTCGTTAGTGTGTATCATCTCTGTCATAAAAACCAGTGAGCACTCTGTCCCTGTTTACTGTTCGGAGACCTCCATTTTCCATTCGGCTTATTACATGTTTTTCTACAATATTCTATCTCCCCTGGCATGATTTTTAAAGACCAGTGTAGCATTCTGTCTCATGGAGGCATGGTCCATTTTACTTCGGACTTAAATAAACTTTTAAATTCCAAGTGTACTTAACTGAAATACTGAAAAGAGAACTGTGGTGGTACAGGAAGGCCCCTAACTCCCTTCTCATTATTTCCTGAGAGTAAAAGCTGTTGAAAATTTGGTATATATATTTCATGACCTTTATGCCTATGAGATACATATATATACACATATGAGAAATCAATATATAGGTGTGTGTATATATGCTTTATTTAAAAATGAGACCATACTATATGTTTTTCTGCAGCTCGCTTTATTCACTCAGGGGTATATCATGGACGTCCTCCCACTCCAGACTCACCCGGCCCTTTCAGATAGATTGGAGGGGTCTCCTGATGTGCGGGTGTCGTCTCTTGTCCACGGAAACATTTGGTGGGAGACTGCTGTGGACAAGGCCCTGGACCACGGCGAAACGCCGGCTCCCTCAGCGCCCGCAGCTCGCCTTGATTTACCGCATCATTGTCTTGATGGTGGACAGTTAAGTTTTCTCCATTTTCCACTGTCAGAAAGAATGTTTGAGTTGCATCCTTCTTGTACAGAACTTCCTGTGATCTTGTATGTGTATTCCTTTAGTTAAGGCTTCTGGAAATTTAGTCCCTGGATGTGACATTTACATTCATCACAGACTCCTTTCAAGTGACTAGAAATTCCTTCTCCATTGGGGAATGAAAAAATGCACAATTACTTATGTAACCAATTCTCTATCGCTGGATATGATTTCACTTCAGTTTTTCTTCCCACCTTTGTAAACAGTGCTGTGTAAATGCCCTGATGGGTACATCTTTTTGGACTGATTTTTTTTTCCTAAAGGAAACGATTCCTAGAAGTGGAGTTGAGTCAGTGTGTATGTACGTTTTTCAGAGCTTACAAATCCATTGATATGTCATCCTCTGAAAAAGTCGCTCATGATTTGTTCTCCCACAGATGGACACTAGCTAGATTATCTTAAAAATATTTGCCAATATGATAAGCAAAAGTGCTTTTTCATTGTTTTTTTTGCATTTGATGACCAGTGAAGTTTTGAGCATTTTTCACTCATTAGTCATTTGACTTTTTTAAAATGAATGATTCCTTTTGTCCTTTGCCCACATTTAAGTGAGGGAGCTTCTTGTTGCTTTGTGACAGCTTTTTGTATGTTATGAAAATTAACTTCGTGAATTCATCAACATGTATCACAGAGCTTTTTCTTGTCATTTCTTTCCTTTCATTTTGTTCAGGAAGTTTTCTGATTTTTGTTGTGGCTCAAACTATTCTTAGGATAGTAAATGTCTTCCTTATGGGTTTTATCTTTGACATTATTCTTAGAAATACTCCCTTATAATGGAATAAATCTCTTCTGTAGGTATTTTTTAATCTCTAAGATGGAGATTATAATAGTACATGTTATAGTGAGGAGAAGTTGAGTTAATAAGAGCAAAGAGTTGTATTTGCTGTTACTAGTACTTTTTAATATTTACATCGCTATCTGCAATTTATCTTGTGGTCATTATGACAGGAGTAGAATTTATTCTTTCCAGGTGATTCTCTGTCCCAGGACAATTATCGAATTCATAATTTTCTCTTTGATTTGAAATCCCACCTGTACAAAATACTTACATACACTAGAGTCTTTTTTGAGCTCATGGTTCCCTTCTGTCAATCTCCTTTCCTTACTCCAGCACCATATCTTACATGTTGTAAAAATTTATTTAATAACTGGCAGTCTGATTTTTTTTGATTCTTTTCTTCCATCCCAAATTTTCTTGTCAAGTATTATGACTTTATTATTCCTGAAGAATTCCAAAATATTTTGTTCAAGTTAAAAAAAATCAGATTGGAATTTTCATGGGATTTTTTAGTAAGTTTTGAATTATTCTTAGGAGAACTTACATCTTTACAAAACTGCTTTTCTCCATGCAATATGTTTATGTCTCTACATTCATACCTCTTACTTTAACCCTCAGTACAGTCCTGAAGTTTCTCCATTTAGAATATGGGCATTATTTTTGAATTTATTCCAGATTATTGTTTATGTTTTTGTTAATTTTGTAAGTGAGAATTTTTTGCTATTATATTTTTAAATGTTTAAAACTGACATTTAGAAAGGAAGATTTGGTTTGTCAATACTCACTTTGTAACTTGTCATTTAAAATTGTAAGTATTAAGTACTTGTTCCAGAATCCTTTCTTTTCTGTTTTTTAAAATTTGTTTCCAAGATTCTCAAAATGTTCATAGCTAAGTAGTATAGGTGGGGACACAGATGGAGAGAGGAAGTGTGGCTCACGAACAAACTGTGAGCAATTTCATGGCTGCCTTTAGGCTGGAGAAGCCACAGAAGAGCCCAGGTCAGACCAAGGGTGGCTTTGTATGCACTTGAAAGCCAGCTTTCCTGCCTGTATGGTGAAGCCTGGTGGGCGTGGCAGGTAGATGATCAAGGTCTGATCAAGGTCATTGGCTGCACAGAGCACTGTGTCTGTGAGAACTGGAGACCATTACCATGGGAAATGCTTGGCGCCAGGAACACTGCAGGGGAGCTGGGGAGCCTGTGTGTTAAGGATTTTCCAGCCCTGGGAGTGGGAAGATGAGACTCTGCATTCAGATCTGAGTTTGAATTCATCCTCTCTTGTTTACTGGTCCTCTGACTTTTGTCAAGTTATCTACCCGCTTTGAACTCCTGTTTTCTTGTCTCTCAAAACAGGAGAATTACAGCCTGCTGCTAGAGTGTTTGATCAGGGTAAATGATTTGTGTCTATAAGATGCCACGTACAGTCACAATCTCAGTGAGAAATGGGCTGTCGCCTCTTCTTCTGCAACTCAGTGCTCGATAAGACATCGGGGGAAAGCCAGACCCTAATTTGTATGTGATGCAATGAGGAACAAAATTAACGTCTTGCCTTTCCCTAGCAGGATTCTTATTTCTTTGCTTCATTTACCTCTTTCCTCCTTTACTCTCCCCTTTCACCTCCTCCACCAAAAGAGACTGAGTCTGTCTCAGAACACTACATTCAAATTACTTTAAATGTTGGCTCATCCCCATGAAATTACAGTGAAATTAAAAATAATCTGTACACGTCCCAGACATGATTATATTTGATTTACACACACACACACACACACACACACAATCAGGCTACCTCCCATTTGCTGAGGGAGAAGGACCACTTTTTCTGAGTTTTCATTCACTGAGCGTGAGAGCAAAGTCTCTTAAGCAGAAATTCGCCTGGCTTCTTGCATGGTTTTTTAAATTGGATTTCTGCTTTGTGTCCACAGAAATAGACTCCTATTAGAAGAGGGGAAGTGGAGACATAGATATTCTGCTGAGATATTGGTGTCATCATATTTGAGTTGGAAAGGACTTACGACAGCATAGAGTCGTACCTTTTTATGGGTGAGAATCCATGATAGTGTAACTTGGACAAGAACCCGGGTCTTCTGTCTTCATGTCCACGCGGATGAAGAGGCAACTGGGTGGGGGATGGCAGGGATCCTTACTTGAGTTCCGGGGTCTTGCTAGTTTCCATTGTTCAGCTGCCTTTAGTTTATGTCCATGTGGCCTCTCATGGGAAGGTCACTCTATCCTGATAGATTGAGTTTCTAATCAGCAAAAAGGTCTGGACCCACTCATGTTTCCCAGAGATTTTCTGCTGACCTGCTGACAGTTTATATACATGAGATCTTAGAAACTGCTGGATATAAAATCCTTATTGTTATCATTTGCCCTCGAGTTCCACAGGAATGGGGTGCTGTCTCAGGCTGTCTAAGGCCAGCTCTGAACAAAGATAGGGTGATAGGCTGTGCAGCTGGACACTCCCCAGTCGAATGGGATTTCCACCTTAGTTTTTAGAATCAGGCAGATGAGTTCAAATCTTACCTTTACCAGTTATTAGCTTTGTGACCTTGAGGAAGAAACTTTACTTTTTTGGGGACAAATTTTCTTTATCCGTAAATAAGTTCAGTATTTATTTTAGGGTTTTTGTTTTAGAATTGAATGAGCTAATTCCCTCATTTATTCCTAAAATACTGATCACATGGTTCTATGCTGGTGACCTAGTGGTTGATTACTAAGGGACTCAGTAGTGAGAATGTGGGTGAGGCTCCCTGGATAATAGAGCTTATATTCCATGATATGCTTGTAAAAGACTGGATTGCAGTGGATTTTTAGTAAATGTCCATTCTTTTCCTAATCCCCATTGATTGTGTATATATCTTTATACTAATATATGAACAATTTTTTATTGCAATATAAGTCTTTTTGTAGTATTTAAAGTATGTAGCTATAACAAAAATACGTGAAATAAAATGATTTGACTTTTATTTTCTTTTCAATAAACAAAACAAAATAAAATAGAAAAGAAAAGAGAAAGTTTTGAAGGAGTAGAAATAATTTTATTTCCGTGTAATCGACTCCCTATGTTAGGTTTTTCGGTTGTGTTCTTAAACAGCATATAAAATTGACAGGTTTTGACTTCAGTGTTGATAGCTGGGTGAGTATAGTTTCTTTTTGTGGTTGTCTTTGATGAATTATTTGCACTAGATCATAAATAATGTGCATGTTACATATTGGAAACGAGGAAAGAGTGGAGACATACTACCTCCAATGCAGTCATTTTGTTACCGAGTCCAAACTCATTCTGCTCACCAAATGACAGGCCAATAAACTGGGAGATGAGGTGTTGGAGCAAGGAATAGTGACTTTATTTGCAAAGCTGGCAGACCCAGAAGATGGCAGACTGATGTCCTGAAGAACCATCTTCCCCAAGTCAGAATTGAGTCTCCTTTTATACTAAAAAGGGGTGGGGCTGCAGTTGGTTGTTGGAAACTTCTTGTTGTATGAATTGCTTGTCCTTTGAATCCGCTGTTCTTGCAGCTGTCCATGTGGTTCAAATCATTTTGCCATTGTAATACCTCCAAAAGTAAAACAAAGTTATTCTCTATTTTGCAACTTGCCATCTCTACATAAGTGCAGATTAGTTAGCATCCTTCAAGATCACGGCCAGGAGAAGAGGCTGTCCTGGATATTTCAGTCTAAAGGCAACTTTCTTTTACAAATGGTGCAGAGATAGCAAGTCTGATTTAGCAAGAAAACAGGGCACAGGTTTAAAGCCAAAGGAACAGACCTAACATGGGGTCAAAATTGTTCTTTTCTATTACAATTCCCTTTTCCTCTTCATAGATAATTTTAGTAAGAAACACGAGCAATTTTGTATTTTTGCTTCTTAATAACCGATAAGTGGGCCAACTATATTTTTGTGAGCAGGGATGCTGTGCGGGCATAGGGGTCACAGCAAACTCTTGTTGGGGGTGGCCGACCCTGGAACATGTCTGATGCCCCGTGAGTGTTGGTGAGGGTCCCCTAGCCAGCGGCTCTCTTCAGGAGGCAGCATATGGGCATTGATATCTGGAGACCTCATTTTCGGCTGCAGGAAATTTTTTAGATACTGCGATTGAAAAATCACTCCAGCTGGGGATAATTAGGGAAAAAAGGAAAAGTAAAAGGGTTTGGAGTAGAGTAGAAGAGAAGGACATCAGATCACGGAGCCTGAGTGCTTGGCAGCGGGGCTTCGGGGGAGAGGGGAGCAGACGTGGGGAGGGGCCTGGCACCGGAACCAGCTCCTGCACCTGTCAACATGCCCAAGCCACATAGCTTTTAATTGGGCCACCTCTCTGGGCTGGATGTCACCCTGTGCAGAACCTTGAGAATCGAAGGTAAGGGGTGGGCAGCACTCACCTAGGGGTCACTGTAGATTTCGGTCAAGTCCACAGTGCCTTTTCTGTTCATGTGTCTTCACTTGTCCTTTATCTCAGGATCTGAGGAGGAGGAGAAAGGAACTCAGATAGAGATCCAGGAAGATATCCGACTGTGTTAAGAGAGGACAGACACAGTGACACGGGGAGCGAGGACACTTGCAGCAAAGTAAAATTACTTCACAACTATTGCTTCAGAGTTGCAGGTGTGAGAGAGCCTAAGCCTGTCTCAGAGTGCAGGGGACAAGTGGAAAGGAATGGCAAAATTTCCACTGAAAATTGAAATTTTGTTAAATAGCCTGCTACTGTTGCTTGTATCACTTGAATGAATGCAGGCATATTTCTGTGGGCATTTGTAGGTTCACTCAACCCCACCAGCCCCTCTTGCCCCCATCGGGGATGGGATTTCTCAAGCACAGTGCCCCTCCTGCTTGGGTGGGCCACGCTGCGTGTCCTCGCCTGGGGCCGGGCTGCTGCAGGGCACTGAGTCCCCGAGGCGCGGCCTGGGAGACACGACAGGAATATCTCTGCTCTCGACTGAGGGCCTCCTTTTCCCCCTGCAGTGTAAGAATGCCGGTGACTGAGTTAGAAGCATGCTCCCAAGCTGTCCGTGTCCTTGCCATTCAGAAGCGGACCCTGGAAGCTTCCAAATTTCTCCAGAATGCGTTCTACATTCACCTTCGGCAGGTGAGTGTATGTCTTTACACAAGTGGAGGAATTACTGCCGTTTTCCTGGACCTTACTCACCACTAGTCCATCTGATTTTTCTGTGCTAGGATTCAGTATGGCCTGCTAAAATATCTGGAGTCAGATCTTGAAACACTGATGAAGAGGATCATTTATTTTATTTCTATATATGATAGCCTTTTACTTTCAAAATTCAGAATTTTTGGTTCTTTCAGGAATTTTTGGGGGGTTGGCGAAACAACTTTGCTCTTACAATCTTTGAGACCTGTTGCTTTGTGCCTCTCACCTGTCTTCTGTCACTTGTGAGAGGCGATTCCATTTGTGACCCTGTCCGGGTTGTTCATGTTATAAAACATATAGTCTGTTAAAGTACAGTCCCTTTTACTCCAAAGACATTCCACAAATACTACTAAAACCTGGGTGTGGTTTTAAGAAGACAGAATCATTAGAAAATGTACTTGCAGGTTGCTAGTGCAAAATCCCCAAATCAATAGTCCAGCTCAACATCTAAAATCTATCTAATCTACCTTGGATTTGTATGGATAAGTGAAGCAGTTTGCTAAGAACCCAAGACCAGGGTTAGAATACAGGCTGGTGTAGCTCAGCAGGTCATCCTGAGCCAGCCCTGTGCCAGAGGGCGGGGCTGAGGGGGAGAGGGCTGGGCCTTGGGGAAAGGGGAGGGCCAAGAAGGAGGGGGGTCCTGCCGTTCCTGAGCTCAAAGTTTCATGGCAAACACCTTCACCAGGTGAAAAACTTGGAGTTTCTTCTAAGAACAGTAGGTTTGGAAAGAGTCATAAAAGCACGGGAGTGACAATATCCCTTTTGTGTCTAGTATTGGAGAGCGGCTGTGGGGCCACATGTGAGCCTCGTGAGTCCAGGAGTGCAGTGTTGGTGGCTTCCACCTGAGCGGTGGGACAGTCAGTGGGACAGTCACTGGGAAAAAACGAACAGACTTTAGGCATGTTTAGATGGTAAAAAGGAAAGGATGAATGATGTCTGTGAAGGTAGGTTGGAGTTAGGCCCAGGTTTCTGGGTGGATTAATGAGGTAAGTGATGGTCCTGCTGTGCTCTGAGGAGGGAAAGCTGCAGAGGGAGCTCTGGGGGAAAACTGATGTGTTCAGCTGTGGGTAAAGTGAAAGGCTGTTCGATGTGTGGTCTGGGAGCTCAGGTGAGAGCCAGTAACGAGTAGCGGGAGGGGAGAGAGACTGTCAAATCATTTTGTGAGCATACAAATAATTATGATTAATGATACACTTACGTCTCTACATTCTGGATTTAAAACCCATTAACATTTTGCTATATTGACTGCAGAGTTTCCTAATTTTTTTTAACAGAAATAAAAAGAATAGAAACAAAACAGTAGAGTTAATGAACATCATAGAGTTGATGTGTGTCCTTGTATGTATTTTGATACCTCATCTCTTTATAACCATAATCTATAAAAATTTAACTAGTATAGCATAAGAGTTAAACAGAGGGACGTGACACACAGTGCTGGGGCTTGAAGCTGATCTTCTCAGGCAAATTATGTCGCCAGTCTGTGCCTTAGTTCCATCTTCTGTGACTGCCCCCGGACCCCTCATCACAGCTGATTTCCTAGACTAGATGTTGGGAGGGAGGCTGCTGAAGGGAGTAAAAAGTGGCAACTGCTAGGGACACTGAAGAGAGACACAAAAAGTGATTAAAGCCGATAAACTCAGTACAAACTAATACTCTCAAAAGGGAAAGAATCCCGCAGTGTTTTGAGCCACTTAGCGTATGGGAAACAAAACCACGTGGACCCAAATCTCTTGAGCATGTGAATATTGTGGGTGGGAGGGTGTCATCAGAAAAGGGTTGAGAAAAGGCCTTTTGGTTTCCCTTGACGTGTCCAGTAAGGATGGGGAGCAGAAGAGAAAACCCCCTGCTTCACAGTGGAAGCTGCTGTTTTGTGCAAAACTGACCAAAGTTTGGAGACCAGTCATCAGCGGTGCTGGCAAATGAAGAGACTTCGGGATTGGGTGGGGCACTTGCTGCGACTTCCAGGTGACCTGCTGGCTGGGGGCTGTATGGTGGGCAGTAGGTTTGCAGGGTGACCCGGGCATAAACCCTGGCTCTGAGGCTGCTGGTCTGACTAGCAAACCTGGGCACCCGCAGTCCTAATGGGGCAGCTCGGGTTGTGGCCTGGGACACTTGCTGTGCTGAGGGCGAAAAGAGGGCTTCCCTGTGGGGGTGTCCCTGCGGAGAGTGGGAACGTGTTCCTGCAGGGGAGGAAGAGCCTCTGAGCAGGGTGCTGGATGCACAGGCCTGTACTCCCTGGGAGATGGTGGCAGCTGCTGATGATTTGGTTTCAGCATTCTTTGTTTACTGACATGGTTGCCGTATTTTCATTCACATTGTAGTATTTTCATTCACAGTGCTCCCCCTTGGTCCTAAATTCGACCAATATTTTGAGAGATATTTCATGACCAATTTTGTCCCAGGGTGCTATGAAGGCTCATTCCTAGTTCAGGTTGAAGAAACTTCTGACCTGCCATTCAAGGTGTTAGGTGTTTTTATCAGGCCCTGTTGATACTAAAAGTTCTCTGGATGGCCTGTCTTACTAGTCTGTTATGATCCAGGAAATGTTTACCCTTCATTGCTCATTCCCATACCTAGAATCACACTGTTATAATTATTTTATGCAGGGTTATAAATTTTATGTATTTCTTCAATATGATTTGCCATCATCAATCTTGTTGTAGGCCTAGCTACACTTTGGGAAATGTAAGAGAAAACAATCTTATAAAATAGACAGGATATAAGTAATAGAGCTAGTAACGTTAATAAAGTCACGATTAAGAATTTAATAGTCAAGGAGTTATATTTTTGGGTTAAAATTTTTCTTGTGTTTCTGACTGAGTTTGAGTGATCTTACGAGAAAGTTCGTATTTATGGTCAGGCTTCGAGCAGGTATTAATTGGCCAGGTGAGGTCTCCCACCTTGTAAGATCAACAGTGGCCTAAACAGAACTATAATTTCCTTTTTAGAATAACGTTTCTGAGGGCTATCTAGTTAGAGCCTTGGAGTAGGGAAACCCACCAAGGTAACACAGAAGTACTAGACAAAGGTAATTTACCATAAACTTAACAATTGGAGTAGTTCATAATCAAAGGTAGGAGAAATTATCAAAGTAATTGGTATACAGGCCTGATTTGGTGTCTTGGGTCAGCTGTCTACCTGATATGTCGTCGTCTTCTCATCCTGGCCTGGTAGCTTCTTCTCCATTTGGGCCTTGTTTTAAGGTGAGCAGTGCTCTATAGGCCAGTGCACTGCAGGGGCTCTTTCTGATTGGAAATGAATCTGAAAGTCAGTTTCCTTCAGCTTTGCTGTGTATGGTCTAGTTAAGAGTACCTGATAGAGTCCTTCCATTCATGTTGGAGACAGTTTTTAAAGTCATGCCTATTCCAGTATGTATAATCCCCTGGCCGCATGTCATGGGGCATTGGATCTTTACCCAAGGATATATTACTAAGCTTCAGAAAGAAACATACAGTGTCCTTTTAATAATTCAATTAAACTTTGCAGCAATGTAACATGACAGCAAGGAATGATCTGGGAAGTGTCTTACTAAATATAGACCTCAATTAACAAAACGAGAATTTAATATCCACTAAAATATAATCTTTTTCTCTCTAAAGTTCCCTCATTTTTATCAAATATAGTCAAATCAAGGTGAATTTGTTTACAAGTTAAGTCTGATTATTTGATCATATAGGCTCTTTTAAATTGGCTGTGTTGGAACTTTTAATAAGGACCTTTAAGCTAGAATGTTAATAAGGTTTGCTAAGGCCAGGAAAGCCCCGTCAAGGGCTTGTCATAGATTTCTGCCTAACAGATTTAGGTAAATTCTTTTCTTTTTGAAGTCCTTAAAATACTTTGAGGTTCCTATACCTGTTAGGAGACGATCTTCCTAATTTATCTCATAGAGCCACTGGGGAACTTAAAGATTTTAGTCTCTTGAGGGATCAGATAGAGAGAAAAGATAACTGTTCTAAGTCTGCTTACATAGGTATAATTTATCAAATTGACGTGAATCATAACTAGTTTAAGGAGAAGAGTTTCTTTATGTCTGGTAAACAGGTTAAAAGCCACTAGTATTTCAGACAAAATCAAAAATTGTAACCATATTCATCAGTTTATTTGGTCCCACGTAACTAATTCTTTTAATCAGAGTTTTCATTAGACCTTTAAAATTTCTTACCCAGTTTATTTCAGTGCTATAGTTTGAAATTTATTAGAAATCAGTAAATCTCCTTGAAGAGAGAGTATCTTGCAAAATTATCAGAAGAAAACAATTACCTGCCTATAAATGACAACAGAATTAACAGCATGGTTAAACAACATTACACTGTAATCTATAAAGAAACCTGGTCACAATAACCAGAATTATGACTGGTAACATTTCAGATATACCAGAATGTTAGGGAGTCCATATAATTTCTAGAATATCTATATTAATAATATTTTCTTATACAATACAACCTAGGAAGATTTATTATTCATTTGACAATACTTCCCATGTTAGTTAACATGCCAAATGAAACTTACTACTTTAAAATCTCTCTTTGAGATGTTTCAGGGACCCTTTGTAGCATCCCATAGTTAACTGGAGACTAAAAGAATTTTAATGAGAAATTGATATTTGGGGAGCTTGTTAAAAGTTTTCAAAACACTTGATCAGATAAACGTATAGATCACTGTAAAGTAGTACTTACTCATTAACAAGAAAATATTTCAAAGGTAAAGACACAACAGATCACTTAATTCGCATAAGAAGCTTTACAATTTGTTACTGAAGGTGGATTAATATTTTAAGAAAAATTTGTCCCCTTAACAGAGAGAAAACCAAATGTAGTCTTGTACCAGCTTACTTCTAAGATTCATTTACTTTGCACAAATTGATTCTAAACTTAGCCAATTCTGACCACGTACAAAACTCTTTCCTCAGGGTTCCTCTTCCACAAGCCTTCCCCAGCTTTCTATACTCGTATTAGTGTGTCCCTTATTTTTTCTTCCATTCAGAAGTAACCAGATTCAGGACAAAGTCACTATTTTTCATTAACAAAATATAATTCCATTCCTTATATCTTCCTTTACACATTTATCTTACCTTCCTAGGTTACTGAGATCTTTCCCTTAATAATAGAGACTATTTCAGAGTGGCACCAAGCATTTATTAATATTTCTAAACACCTTTAGTTTCTCTGTAAGAGGAAGTCATATGTTAAGTAATTCATATTTCAATCTTATTTTATCTGAAAATGGTATAGCTATTAAATAAAATCCTATCATTTAACTTAATTTAGCACAACTCTAGAATTTAGATACCAAACATTTAGAGATTATCTTAAGCATACATTTTAAATATATATTTTAAAAAATTTACCCAAAACTCTCATCTCATTTGCATTTAATTTACTTCAATTTTTATCACACCACATTACTATTATTTTTTTTTGACAAATCTGTAACATATATAACAGGATCTTATTTGACTTTCATTAAACCTAGGTACAGTAAAAGTATTATACTTAATATTGATGACTTTAAAGATGTCTATATTAATTAGAACATACTTAAACTAAACAATACCAAGTGTTATCTTAATATTGAATATTTTCCAGTTCACGTGAACCTGAAGGTCAACTTAGTCAGTTTTTATTTTAAAAATACTTAATTTGTAAGCTATTACTTTTTACGTCAATTAAGCAGAGCTCTTTGACTTTTTTTTTTTTTTTAGCTGTAGAAATATCTCACATCTATAATGTGTACTCAGGCTTATAAACAGACCAAAGTTAGAGATCTCATAGCTTCACTTTAAAACTTACTTATAAGATAGGTATAATAATAGTTGGAGTAAGCTTAATTTGCTTGCTCAAATCACTAAGGCTTACTATTTATGAAAAAGACATTTAAGATTTCTTGACAAAGTCTGACGGACCCATCAGAGTTCTGAGCTCTAAAATGCCAAAAATTTCTTTGGCCTTAAGTTTTCTCTCATTGAGCTAATTAGGCTCAGTCGTAGGTCACTGTTTGCTGTATATACATTTCTGATCTGCAAGAAAATGACAGACACTTCCAGTTCCCCAGAGAACTGCTCTGTCACGCAGGCCCAATTGTATCTCCTTATTTGGCTTTTTTGTATCAGTGAGAAGAGCTGTAAACCAAGAATTCCATGTTTTAAAACTTTAAGGTTCAATTTATCTTGTCTTCCAAAGCTTGCATAAGGCATTTAGTAAGGTCTCTTTTCCTTGAGTTATAAGTTAAACCCAGGGTAAACCTCTTATTATATTTTTCTATTAGCCACTGAATATTAGTTTTTAGTTTTACATTATATTGGACGGCTCATGTAACTCTATTGGTTTCCTTTATTTTGTTCAATTAATATTTTCTGAGGGACAGAAATGTGCCCAGCCTTGTAATACCAAGAAGAGGAAGCGTTTTTCCATTGAAACATATCTATCCCACAACATAATTAAGCAAAAAGTTTATATAAAGCCCATTTAAACATACCAAATTTACAAACTTTTATCTCAATTTTATTAACTCTTATACCTTTAATTTTAATATTTATTAGGTTTAATCAATAATTTTTATTTCTAGAAGGAATGCCAGAAGCCTTTTTCTTCTTTTCTTTTCTTTCTTTTTTTTTTTTTCACTGTATCTAATTTTATAGAAAAGTCTCTGGGATCCCCAAGTTTGAGCCTAAGAACTTAGGCCCTTCTCAACTTTTAATTTGATTAATTGGTCTGTTGCCCCAGTCATTGATCAAATATCACAGTCTAAATATATTATATGTATCTATCCCTATAAATACATACATTTTAAACTGGGGTAAATAAAACGGACTTGTTTGAACTTTAATTTTGGGGGGCAGTAGGTGATCTCTTTGGCCACTTTTTTTTTTTTAACTTTACGTAGTGTAGTATTAAAACCTTGTCTCTAAATCCAAAAATGTCCATTTTATTTATCTCATTCAAAATAACCATCAAAAAAATTTACCCATTTTGGATAAGCCCCTTATCTTTCTTTTTTTTCCGTTAAGAAAAAAGTCTTTCGACATTTTTACATTCTTTTTTCCAGTTACTCAACCTAATTAACATTAATTATTCTTAGATTTTATTAACATCTCTAAAACCATTAATGGGAAAGGAAAAACATAAATGTAGCTTTTTAAACCAGTTTTTGTAAAATAAGTTCTTAGATTAACCATTAGATATATTTTCTACCTTTAAACTTGATTTTAATAGGTACCAATAAAACGGCTGTTTATAATGAGAGCTCTTTCAACTCTCACCAATTTAAAAGGTTTTCCAAATTAAGGGATCCATCATATAGCCATCAATTTATATATATATAATGATTTTAAACGAATAAGATGAAGAGGCTTTTCCAAATGAGAGTAGGGGTGCTGCCTAAATAAAATTCAAAAGTTTACTCTTCAAAAGGTAAAGCAATTCATGGTCCAGACTGATGCAACAAAGGTTAAGATGGCAAAATGCCTGAAAATTGGTACAAAGGATTGTTGAGAATCCCAATTTATTTGTGTGGCCACCATATGTACACAATACTTGTACCTTTTGCATGGCAGAGTCCAAATTTTCCATTAAAAACAAAAAGGAAACACATATATACATACATACACACACATAAAACATCCAGCGAAAGATAAAACGTTTATATTTCAAGGACACAGGAAGAGAAATCCAAGTTCCCCCTAAAAGGGTTTTGGTTTTTATAAGTCCAGAATTCCAAAAAATGTTTTTATCAGGCCTGCTTAGTTACTTTAAGAGTGAGATTTTTTTTTTAATTCCCAATTAAATTTGTAAGTTTTGTATGTATATAATCCTGGCTGGGGTATTAGTTGGAGGCTGGCAATCTGTCATTTCTTTATCTTTCTTTCCTTTTCTTTCTTCCTTTCTTTCTTTCTTTTTTTTTTTTTTTTTTTTTTGAAAGTTCTATTCCCCATTCTAACGTAGGGTTGTCAGAATAAAATTGCTAGTAGGCTTTCCCGCAGGGACAACTCTATGGCATGAAGTCTTTGCCTATATCACTCCTGCAAGTTTCTCAGTCATCCGAGAAAACTGTTACCAGCCAGGAAGGGGGTCCCATTTTTGGAGTTGAAAGGTTCCTCATAAGAGTTTTACTTTTATTCTGAAAAATTCAATGGAGGTAACCAAATTGAGGAAAACATTAGACCAGCCCCTTACCTAACCACTCAGTCCTGACCCCAGTGTCTTTCAACATGGACCCACTCTGGATGTCTCCACTGGGAATTTTCCTGGTATCTTTCAACCAGCCCCACCTTGGAAGTCTCCTAAAGATGGGTGTTTCCCGTTATCTTTCAACCAGGCCCCACCCAGTATGTCTCCACTGGGTGGGTTATTCCCCCCCAGTATCTTTCAACTGGAGGGCCAGGTACCTGGATACACCGCCAAATAAAACTCAGGATTATCAGCCAATATGGGAGATCCGAGAACCAAGATAGACTCACCCAAATTCATCTGGACTCCCCGAGGATGTGGATGGGCACAAAGGGCCACTGCTGATACCAAGGTCCGGATACTCGGAGAGTTCAGGTGGAGAAAGTCTGCTCTGGGTCCCTTCATGGTGTCCAAAACTGTTGACTGAAATACATGTGCAGCCTAAAAGTTAAGAGTTATGTTTATTTGGCGGGAGGACTCGATCCGGGATGACAGCCTCTCAGATCTCTCTGAGGGACTGCTCCGAAGAGGTTGGGGAGGAGCTAGGATATATAGGAGCTTTACAACAAAGACCAGGTTGTTGGAACAATAAAACATTGTTATCTAAAAAAAGCCAGGTATGTCAAGTTAAAGAGTTTAGTGATTTTCTATGTATCATTTGGGCTCACTGGATTCATTCTTTAGACAAGCACCTAGCTATCTAGGGCAAGTATCCTGTCTTGTATTATTCTCATTCTGTTCAGAGGGCACTGTTGTGAGTGGCTGTAGAGGCTGGTCTTCAGGCCTGTCCTCGCTGGGGGATGGCGGCAGCCGCTGATGACTTGGTTTCAGCATTATTTGTTTCCTGACATGGTTGCAGTATTTTCATTCACATTGTAGTATTTTCATTCACAGACTGATTGTGGATAATCTGGATACGTGGAAAGGAACCGAGATAGAATTACTGCAGGTACCTTCTACTTTAATATTCCGTGTGCAAACATAAACACGGATGAAGCATACATTTGAATTTGGTGGTGTAGGGAAGGGTTTCTGCACATTACAGGAGAAGGCAAGGCAGAATTCCTCTACTTTGTTGGCAGGGATGTGGGTCCACCTGTCTTTTCTGTAGCGGTTTCTGAGAGCAGTTTATGGTAACTAACAAACATTGACAAACGGTGGCACACATTGCATTTAAGAGCTGGCCTGTGCAAACTTGTGTAATGGACAGGTGGATTGGAGAGAGATGTAGCCCAGGCCTGGGCTCAGATACAGGTTTAAATCGCCATTTCCTCACCAAAGGGCCTTGGACTAGAGTGTAACCTCCCTTAATCTGTTGGTGAATCTGTGAAATGTGCATTATAATATTCGTTTCTTCCTGGGTTTGTTGTAAGTTGTAAACAGTATTATAACACTCTTGAAACACTTAACAAACAGGCACTTAGCAGTGTTCACTGTGTCTGTCCGCCCCGCTTAGCGTGTGTCACAGCCGTAAAGGTAGCATGTGCCTGTTGAGGATGCACTGGTAGCCCCTTGAATAGGTTGTGAATTTGGTGATTTCCTTTAATCCTTGAAACTCTATATGCCATGGGCAGTTATTTTCATGGACAGATGAGGAATCTCAGGGTAAAGAAGACTGTGTAATTTGCCCAAAGTCAGACCATAATTTTGGGTGCTGGGGCCTCGGTTCAGCATGGGCCCCTGGGCCTTCTGCCCTCTCGGTTCAGCCCCAGAGCCAGACGTGGGGTCGCCTGTCTCCCAGCCCAGAATATCCAGTAGGCAGCAACACAAACCTGGACCTGTGCTGCTTAAGCAAAACTCCGGAGGGGAGGCAGGTACTAAGGGGATAAATGTAAAAACAGAAGACTGCAAATTGTGATCAGCTCTGAGAAGGAAAGGAACACGCCTCGCCACGCAGAGCTGGGAGCTTTCCCTTCGGGGCTGCTCTGGGGGCGTTCATCTCAGCTAAACAAACTCCGGTCCTGCACCAACGCAGGAAGGCAGGGCGCGTGTGACCAGGTTGACTTGGCCTCTTTGATCATACTCATTCCCCATTCAGCGGCAGCTCTTACGGGCACTTACCTAGTAAACAGATTTCAGCCATAATCATCACGCACTTTGCTTGGTAGTTTTATTGGCCTCACATTTGAGATGAGGTAATTGAAGCTGGGGAGTTTGTTGCATGCCCGTGATTACCTTGGAAATACCCCTACTGGTCTTTCAACCTAGACTGGTGTGGCTGTTACATCCCAGCCCTGTGAATGGCATCGTGTAGCTTCTACCAAGTGGCCCAAATGACTGACATTGATTTTCTTAATCCGTAGGAAATGGTATGTGACAATAAGAGAAAAGGTGGTAAGAAATTCTTTGGAAAACTAGAACAAAATCCAATACTTCCCCAGCTGGGGTAGCGTACCCAGTGTCACTCATCCCACTCACAGCCTGGCACCTCCTCCCTCCCGACTCCGTGTTCAGAAGCCACTCTGAGCCTTCGAAGAACATTTTGCCTCGTGACACTGTTGACTAAGACCTATGACCTCTCTGTCCCTGGTTTACTCTCTCTTCAAGGCCATTTAAATTTTATGCAGGCTCCTCCACTCCGATGTAAGAAAAGACTCTTTAAACTTCTTGATGAAGCTCCTTAATGAAGATCTTGTGAAGGAAACCTAGTCAAAACCTGGGAGGTATGCACACAGTGACTGCATGCAACCTCAGCACTTTGTGAAGTTCAGAATCAGAGGGGTGGGAGACTCAGGAAAGGCTTTTTAAGGTAGAAAGGGGAAAGTGAAAGGATGCAGGCTGTGTGAGACTGAAATATCTCGGTCCCAGCCAGCAAGGCACCTGCGTTCAGGATGGTGTATGGGGTGTACAGAGTTCTCACAAAAAAGAAGTGGTGGGATGGGAGGGAGGACAGATAGATTCTTTACTAGGGAAGGAAAAAGTGGGCTGAAAATTTCCTGGTTGAATAAGAGGACTGTGACATGATGTGCTTGCATTTTGGAGATAAGGGTTTTGTGGGGACAGGCCTAGGAGAACGCTCTCTGGCTGGGGAGTCAGCACAACAGAGA
This sequence comes from Camelus dromedarius, assembly GCF_036321535.1. NCBI lineage: Eukaryota > Metazoa > Chordata > Mammalia > Artiodactyla > Camelidae > Camelus > Camelus dromedarius. Next base: position 31,938,328 of record NC_087458.1, on the reverse strand, counting down.
ACCACAGAGAACCGGGCTGACCTCAGGGCCCCTGCTGGGGGAGGGGCTGCCCGCCATTTTGGTCCTGGGGGCTACTTCTGTCCCTTAGCTGGGGCCTCAGAGCTCCCTTCACATCTCAGTCCTGTTGATACAAGAAAACATATGTGGGGCATGGGAAGGGCTGTGTCCCAGGCTTTGGTTGAGCCCCTGGAATGTGCCCCACCAGACGTGGGTCCTTGGCTTCATGCAGGAAAGGTTTCAAAAGCAACTGTTGAGTAAAGGTAGATTTATTCACAGAGACACATTGAAAGGCAGGAGAAATTCCACGAGGTGTGGGGGTTGGGTGCTCAGATTAAAAGTAGGTACACACTCCACAGACAAAGTGTGGGCCTTCTCCGAAGAGGGAGAGAGAGTGATGACCGCGAGGTGGCGCTGTGTTGCTGGTTTTCATGGGCTTGGTTGTTTTATATGCTAATAATTAGAAGGAGCAGCCTAAGGGCAAGGGGCTGGGATTCCCAGGGAGTTGGCCATTTCCCACCCTTTGACCTTTTGTGGCTAGCCTTGGGATGGCCATGGTGCCTTGGGGCGTGTTATTCACCATGTTACTATTACAACGGGTGTATAATGAAGCTCAAGATCTGCTAGAAGTAAAATCTCTTCATCCTGAGCCTCAAGGCCTACTGGGGGTTGAATCCTTCACCATTTTGATGTTAATTGCTGTGGCCTTCATTGAATGGCTGTGCTCTGGCCCCTTCCATCCTGTCTCACTGTGTTGACACAGAGAGAGCAAAGGCCGGGCCCTGCCTGTGCTCCTGCATTTAACAGGGAGAGGGGTGTGGTGGGCTGAGAATGACTCTGAGTGGTGAGAAGGATGTTTCAGATTTTCCCACGTGGGACATGGGGACGTGCCAGCAGCCACCGCAGATTTATCTCACGGGCATTATCGCTTGTGTCACTCATCTTTTTCTATTTTTCTTTCTTTTTTTTTTTTCAAGTATTTAATCTAAATTTAACATCAGGTTTTCTTAGGAAAGAAATTTCTCTTTTTCTTTTCATTGGGGCTCTTTTGGGGGGGTAGGTAATTAGGTGTATTTATCTGTTAGAGGAGGCCCTGGCGGTTGAACCCGGGACCCCGTGCACGCTAAGAACATGCTCTACCACTGAGCTCTACCACCCGCCCCATCATCTTTTACTTTTTGTTTTAGCTGCCAAGAATCTTACGGCTGAATTTCTAGTTGGCCTTTAACACTTACCCTGACTTCATGGCATTCGTTTTTATGAGTTTTCTTCCCCCTGGTTTCATTTAAGTATTGAATCTCCATTTTCTCTTCACTCTAACTTTTGTCTTTTTGTTGTTATGGTTGTTAAGCTGTGTTAAAAATTGTTTAATTTCTCTTTTAGCAGGAGGCTGAAAGTAAATAAATATGTAAACAAACTTATCACACTTAAATGTTTTATACATTCTAAGCTGTTTATTAGTTACTTAAAAACCGAATTGAATACTGAAGTGATAACATTTTAAAATTATTTTTTAACATTTTATAAAATTATAGCTGATTTACAATATGATATAAGTTTCAGGTGTACAATAGTTGCACAATTTTTATTGTTATGCTCCATTTATAGTTATTGTAAAACATTGGCTATATTCCCTGTGTCGTAAGATACATCCCTGTAGCGTGTTTATGTTACATGGAGCAGTTTGTATAAGAAAGTTGGGTAATACAAAGTCTGGGGCGTGGCTCTGTCTAACCCATGTTCCCGGTCACCCTTCCTGTCAGAGCCCAGGCCCTCACTCCTTTCTGCAGGGGAGCACCTGGAGGCAGCCCTCATCAGCGCTGGCACCACCCTCTGAGTGGCAGTGACAGCAGTGACTGTGTGTGGACGTGCAAAGTGTTGTTCCAGGAGCTTTACATGCATTTCTGCATTTAATAATTAAAGCCCTCCTGTGAGGAATCATTTTAGGTTTTTAATGAATAATACATTTTATTTTGATTTTGAGAGTTCAAACTTCCAGAAAATTTACTGGAATAGTACAATAAAGGCTTAGATACAGTTCACCTAAAAGGGCACTGTTTGCCCTTTTGTGTCTGGCTTATTTTAGTATAAACTTTCAAGGTTCATCCATGTTGTAGCCTCAGTCAGTACTTTATTCTTTTGGTTTTATAATATCCTTTTTCTTTTTTTTTTTCGTTTTTTCTCTACTTAAAAATATTTTCATTGAATTCTAGTCAGTTTATAATGTTGCATCAGTTTATAATTTTGCATCAGTTTCTTGTGTACAGCACAACACTTCATTTATATAGGAACATACATGTATTCATTTTCATATTCTTTTTCAACATAAGTTACTATAAGTTATTAAATATATTCTCCTGTGCTATACAGTATAAACTTGCAGTTTACTCTATACATACTCAGTATCTGCAAATCTTGAACTCCCAATTTATTTCTTCCCACACCCTCTCCCCTCTGGTAACCATAGTTTGGTTTCTATGTCTTTGTGTCTGTTTCTGTTCTGTAGATAAGTTTATCTTTTTGTTTGTTTGTTTTTTTAGATTCCACATGTGAGCGATCTCATATGGTATTTTTCTTTCTCTTTCTGGCTTACTTCACTTAGAATGACATTCTCCACGTCCATTCATGTTTCTACAAATGGCATTATTTTATTATTTTTTTATGGCTGAATAGTAGTCTATTGTACAAATATACTACAACCTCTTTATCCAGTCATCTGTCAGTGGACATTTAGGTTGTTTCCATGTCTTGCTATTGTAAATAGTGCTGCTCTGAATATTGGGGTGTAGGTATCTTTTTGAATTACGATTCCTTCTGGATATATGCCCAGGAGTGGGATTGCTGGGTCATATGGGAGGTCAATGTTTTGTCTTTTGAGGAACCTCTGTACTGTTTTCCACAATGGCTCCACCAAACTGCAACCACAGTGTAGGAGAGTTCCCTATTCTCCACAGCCTCTCCAGCATTTATTGTTTGTGAACTTCTGAATGATGCCTATTCTGACTGGTGAGATGTGATATTTGATTGCAGTTTTGATTTGCATTTCTCTGATAAAGATATTGAGCATTTTTTCATGTGCCTATTGGCCATTTGTATGTCTTCATTGGAGAAAAGCTTCTTTAGGCCTTCTGCCCATTTTTGAATTGAATTGTTTGTTTTTCTTTCTTATCAAGTGTAAAAGGTGTTATATATTCTGGGAATTAAGCCCTTGTCAGTCTCATTTATTGCAACTATTTTCTCCCATTCCATAGGTTGTCTTTTAGTTTTGCTTACTGTTTCCTTTGCTGTGCAAAACCTTGTAAGTTTAATTACATCCCACTTGTATATTTTTGCTTGTATTTCTATTGCTTGAGTAGACTGCTCTAGGAGAACATTGCTGAGATGTATGTCAGATATTTTGCCTATGTTTTCTTCTAAGACGTTTATAGTGTCTTGTCTACGTGTTTAAGTCTTTAAGCCATTTTGAATTTATTTTTGTGTATGCTGTGAGGGAGTAGTCTAACTTCATTCATTTACATGCAGCTGTCCAGTTATCCCTACACCATTTGCTGAAGAGGCTGTCTTTACTCCATTGTATGTTCTCACCTCCTTTGTCAAAGATTCAATGACCAAAAGTTTGTGGGCCTATTCTTGGTAATTTTGTTTATCCGTTCATTGATGGATGGATATTGTTTGTAACCTTTGTCTACTCTGAATGATACTGCCATGAATATTGATGTGCAAGTTTTTGTGAGAATATGTTTTCATTCTGTTGGCTGTAGAGTTGGCCCGCCATATCTGTAATTTCCACCTCATGGATCCAGATGGCTGATTGTAAAGGGACTCGAACATCCTTGGATTATGGTATCCAGGGTGGGGGGTTCCTGAAACCAACCCCCCGAGGATACTGAGGGATGACTCTACATGTAGGAGTGGAATTGCTGAGCCATATAACTCTAACCTTTTGAGGAAACACCAGACTTCTCCAAAGAAGCTGCACCATTGTCCCTTTCCACTGGCCGCAAATGAGGTATCTCTGCCTCCTCAACGACACTTGTTATTGTCCATGTTTTGATTAAAACCGTCCTAGTGGGTGTAAAATGAGAACTCATTTTGATTTTGATTTGGCTAGTGATGCTGAGCTTCTTTTCATGTGCTTATCGGCCATTTGTGTATTTATTTAAATCCTTGGCAAATTTAAACATTGGGTCGATTTTCTTTGTATTGTTCAGTTGTAAGCATTTTTTATATATCCTGAATACTAGTCTCTTCTTAGATACATGCTTTGCAAAATTTTTCTCCTATTCTGCAGATTGTCCTTTCACTTTAGTTTTTTTAAGCATTAAAACAATTTCTTTACAGGGGAGGTAATTAGATGTACTGATTTATTTTATTTTTCTTGCTAAGCATGCACTCTGTCACTTGATATACCCCCTTCCCCTGTCATTTCACTTTCTTGATGATGTAATTTGTAACAAAAAGGTTTTAACTTTCATGAAGTCCAGTTTATCTGCTTTTTTCTTCTATCACTTGTGCTCTTCTTATTGTATCTAGGAAACCAAAGCCTATCCTAGGACCACAAAGATTTATACTGTGTCTTCTTTTAGAAAGTTTATAGGTTTAGTTTTTACGTTTCTGTCTGTGATCAATTTTGAATTAATTTTTATTTATTTAAAATATGGGGGTCCAGATTCCAGATTCATTCTTTTGCCTGCAGATACTCAGCACTCCCTGCACCATTTGTTGAATAGACTATTCTTTCAATGGAGTGTTGTTGACACCCTTGTGGAAAACTGACTGTAAATGTAAGTTTTTCCCCCTGGGTTTTTATTATGTCTCATAGATTTATTTACCCAAACTTATGCCAGTACCATTCTGACTTAGTACTATAGCTTTAGTACCCTTTAAAGTGAGTCCTCCAACTTTTCTCTGCTTTTTCAAGATTGTTTTGGCTGACCTGGGCCCCTTGCACTTCCATATGAATTTTGGGATCACTTTTTCAATTTTTGCAAAGAAGTCAGCTGGAATATTGATAAGGATTCCACTGAATATGTAACTCACTTTGGGGAGTCTTAGCATTTTTAACAATATTGTCTACCATTCCATGAACATGGGATGTGTTCCATATATGTAGATCTTTTAAGTATTACTTTGATGATACATCAAAATATTCAATGTACAAATCTTGTAAATTTTTGTTAAATGTATCTCTCATTTTATTTTTAATGCTGTTGTAAATGGAAAGGCTGAGCTTCTTGAGGGTAGGACTATATATTAATTTGTTTATTTCTAGGATTTCTACACAGCAAATACTCTAGGTTTATATTTGCTACATAAATCTATCCACAACTCTTCCCACCCCCGTGTTATAAGAAACCAAGACCCAGGTTAAGCTACCTGAACACCTATGTGGAAGTGAGAAATGAGACCCTTGGGTGGGGCTTTGTGAAGATGATACTGAGAGCTTATTTAGGATGGCTTCATCTTAAATTCCTTTAAACAACACTTTTGGTGTAGTCAGATACATTAAGATCATGCCCTTTTGATGTGCAGAGGAGCTAAGACTATCATTTTCAAATAATTTCTAGTGAGAGTGTTGTACTTGAAATCAAATTTGCATCAATCTTTGAAGATATATGTTTCAGGAATTTTGACTAAAGAACACCTGTCTTTATTCATTAATGTCAACTAAATTCTCAAGCAACATGTAAGAGTTTGAGCAAACTGCCCCAGCCCCGTAGTGCTGGTTGGCTGCAGCTGTAACTGGAGTCAGTGCTTACCTCTCCCAGCACGCTTGGGCTGATCTGCTCAAAGGTGTTCGTCCAAATGTTTGTCTGTAGTCTGTTGGACAAAGCCATAAAACATTGAGTTAAGGTTGCTGGAATGCAATATATTCCTATTAATATTAAGTAAGCACATATTGAGTGCTTACTGTATGTTGGGAATTGTCCCTCAGCCTCACATGTATATTATTTCACTTAAAACTTCATATATTTCCTTGTTATTCTCACTTTACAGATAAGGAGACTGAGAATTAGGTCTTCTGTATTTTGGATGGAGCTCATTATCAATGACAGGAAGTTGTAAGGAAAAAGATATTGATTCATCCTGAGAAAATATTTTTCTGACCGTCAGCAGTGAAGAGGGTGAACACTGAAGAAGGTGATCATTGTTTGAGTGAGACGAGCCCCGGATTGTACGGAGTCAGCATCCCTGTCCTGGACACGGCACGTGTAGATCTGTGTGGTGGGTGAGGCGGCGAGGCCGCGCAGGGAACGCGGATGCCGGGTCATTGGGCTGTGCTCAGGCCTGGTGGGGCTTTCTCCTAAGGGCAGTGGACCGTCATTGACAGATCTTAAGTAGGGGAGTGGGGTGCTCTCGTAGATCACTTTTGTCTTGTAGAATGCTTAGAAACATTTAGAAGGCTCTGCAGGAGGTGATGTGATGAGTCAGATTAGGGTGGCTGCCAGGTGTAGGAGTGTAGAATTTTCAAGTGGTTTTCAGTCCCAGTTTTGTGGCTGAGTAGCTGTGTCACTTTGGATGATGCACTCAAGGAAGTAAACAATTTATCTAATCAATTGAAGAAGTGATGTACCGACCTCCCAGGACTGCTGTGGCGATCCAGTGAGATAACGTGTGCACAGTGTGCAGCGTGGTCCCCAGCACACAGTCAGTACTGAGTGAGTGCCAGTGAGTACATGGTAGGTCAGGTGTGGGTGGTGGGACTCGGTGACTGAGGAAATCTGGGCCCTGAAGGTGGGGTCCAGTCACATCTGTGAGTGATGGGCCTGAGCTGGGAGAGGCAGGGAGACCTTGCCCCCCGACCAGGGGCCCTGGGTAGGACGGCTATGGGAGGAGCACCGTGAAGTCAGCTCTTTGCAGGTGGAGCTCGAGTTGCCTTTGAGACATCTAAGTGCATTGTCATGAGCTCAAAGAGGAGGTCTGGGCCCGGGCTGTGAATTTTCCTATAATCTTAATCCCTGAGGACGCCGAGGTATTGATCATTGAACGTGAAGACATACTTTACAGGACAAGTGAATAGTATTATCATCTCTGTCATCAAAGCTCACATCTCTTTATTCATCACAAGTTTGCTATTGGGTACTTACAGAGCTCACTTCACCGCCATCCCCTGGGCTCAGGCTCCACAGTAAAGAGCTGGTGAGCCTCCCTCTTTTCCAGAAGAAGACACATTTAGCTGGTAGAATTCTGTACCTCGCCAGACTTAGAATTTTAGTTTGTTTTTTTAATTCTATTTTCTGTTAGCCATCTCCTGACAGGAGAGACGTTTTACCTCATGGGCATATTTCAATTAGCTGTTACTGAGAATTGCTGATCTGATCCATAGTGTAAGTATTATATTAACCTTGTAGAGTATTTATCATTTTTCTGTCTTTGCCCTTTAATTTTGTATGCCCCTTGAAGTCTCTATCCTATTTGGGGCCTTATTTTTTTTAATTAAAAAATGTCTATTTGCAGTTAAGAAAACAAAAGAAAAGAAAAAATACACATGATAGCTAAACTTAGAAAATATCTAGTGTGTTTTCTGTCTCGGCAACGGAGGGTTCTAGAAACTCGTGAAAACCTTCATTACACAAGTTTCTTAAAATGCTGATTAAGAAATAAAACCTTCTTTCTTCATCTTTCAAGCTGCACAGCTAATTGTGAAGAAAGTGAGGGGAAATCCTCAGAAGCCAAGACAAACCAGAAAGCAGGGATTCTGGGTGATACACGAGCCTTAGAAGCCCTGGGGTGCCTGTTGGCTCCTGTACTGAGTTTCAGTTGCCTTGACAGGAGGGTAGGAGGTGAACCCGAGTCCTCTCACACTGGGAGTTGGATGACTGATCATATGTAAGGCCAAGCCCATCCCGAGAAGCATGGTTTACAAAAGGGTTAACTATGAAAAAAAATTCCTCAAGGTAAGACAGTAAGGAAAGTCAATTTTTTTGGAAGAGGGGAAAAATAACAAATCCAATGTAAGGATATAGTTTAAAGCTCTTCTGGCATGAGAGTAACCACAAACTCCTGGCAGAGAATCACAGCTACTCCTGGAATGAGAAGCTGTGGTTTGAATGAATCAGTGAGCAGCCATTCCGAAAAAGGCCTCCAGAGTCTTGAGGATCAAGATACTTGACTGCAAACACCTGTCTTCCAAGGTCTCAATCAAATAACCAGAAAGGTTTTAAAGGAAAGAAGCCATAATCATAGTTCTACTTCTTAACATTACTGTATGCTAGGAATTCAGAGGTGACTATGGAGTCACCTCTTTTATGGACCTCACTTTCTGTTTGGGGAGACAAACTGACATAGTTGGGGAGCTTGGTGGAGGGAGTTGTTAGTCTGTTGCAATTAGCTAGGAAAGGAGATTAAGAAATCAGTGAAGAGTGGGTGAACTTTTTAGCTGAGGAGAGTCTTGTTCAGTTGGCTTTTAATTGCAGGCTCGATGAGTTTTCACTGGAGGGAATAGAACTTATGGAGGATGGACTTAGCTCAGGCCTCTTTAGAATGGACAAGTGAACCTGGAGAAAGACAGTCAAATCTGTGCAGACATTAAAGTTCACTTGAACGTGCTCCATCCCTGAGCCAAAGATAGGACAAATATGCAGCACTTCTTAAGGACAGAGGAGTGGTTTTTAAGGTTCTCCAAGAATGAAGCCCAGGGAACCGAGATGGCCAGTTGTCAAACTGTGACTTTGCTCTTTGGACGGTGTACCCACCAAGGGTATTGGCCTTTTATACATTTCCATTTCTCTTTAATATATGTCAGGTGATGAGGACGTGGGCACAAGTGTTTGACATCTTGTCGAGGCGACATTGGGTACCTGCCTAGAAACGCGGGCACGGCTACAGCTGCGTCACACATGTTGCCGCCCATCCCGCTCCCCGTCTCCGTGATCACGGCAGAGTGGTTCCTTGTTGACCTGTCCATCTCCTCTGTGACATCATAACCCATGAAAAGACCGGAGAGTATTAACTTGGCTTTGTTAAAGTCAAAGGAACAGATCTAATATGGAGTCAGATTTGTTCTTTCCTATTTCAGTATTGCCATGGAGAAGACAGTTTGGGCAGCTTTTTGTAGGGTCCTCGAGGATTTCTCTCTCAGCCTCTGGGGGCCTCTATTGAAAACCCTTCATAGCTGTCTGGCCTGCTGGAAAACCACTCCGACTGTTTTGCCCTGAAGATGTGTTCAGTTTATAACTCATCTCTACTCCTTGGAAAACAACTCAATAAAAACTCAGTTGGTTTTCCACCAGCCATGGGCAGGGGTGAGGGATACCTTGTTATTATTTCATAAAATAATAATAATAATAAAAATAGTAATAATAAAAATAATAATAGTAATAGTAATAATAATAATAATAATAATAATAATAATAATAATAATAATAATAATAATAATAATAATAATAATAAAAATAAAAGAAGTCTTAAAACAGCACTGGGCACATAGGTGAGAGTCAATAAATGCTTCCTGGCTTAAATCAAAAGTGATGACTCAGTGATTCCATGGCTGCTGTATTTGCTGAGCTAGTTACTCCTTTGCTCCATTACACATTTTTTTAACTGAAAAAGAAATACATGCAAATGGTTAAAAAAAATTCAAACAGAGCACAAAAATACACAAGTGAAAGAAGTTTTCCCTCATCCTCTGTTCTTCCAGCCCTCCCTGGAGATGCCACTGTTTACTATCCTTTGGGTGCTTTTCCAGATATGCTATGCACATTCCCACCTATGTATGTAAATTCCTTTAAAGTTTTAGTTATTTTTAACTTAAAGTGATTTAAATCCTCAAGTGGCTTCTGCCTGGGTAATAGAACAGAACAAATCTGACTCCATATTAGATCTTTTCCTTTGACTTTAACCCTATGCTCTGTCTCCTAGGCTTCATCTTGCTTGTAAAACAATGTTGCTTAGAGCCTGAAATATACAGGAGAACCTATTCTGAAGGCTCTGATCTTTAAGTATATTTAACACATTTTCATTCATAAAAAGATAAGAAATTGCAGAATAGAAAATAACGTTTGTTTTGTTAGAGGTTTACAGAGATTTGACCCAGGCAGATAGCTGCAAGAACAAAGGATTCTAACAAGAAGGAATTCCTACACCAAGAAGATTGCAACAACCAAGCACGTAGGAAAAGAGCCTGAATTCTGACTTGGGGAGATGGTTTTCCAGGACATTAGTTTGCCATCTAGGTCTACAGAAACTTGCTATTCCATGCCCCAACACCTGGTCTCCCAACTTATTGGCCTGTCCTGCACTGAAGAGAATGAATTTGGATTTGGTAGCACTCCTATATACCTAGCAAGCTGGGCACTGGAACTGAGTGTTATGGAAACAACAGGCCAGCCAAGGAACAATCACCACTCGGAGTGTTGGCGTACTCAGATTTATTATGCCGGCGGGCTCAAAGGGGCTTCTGCTCCGAAGTTCTGAGCACCCACCTCCAAGACATACACATGAAGTTTTAAAGGGTTAATTACAAGTAAGGGTGTATTAGCCAATAAGGCTCAAGCAACAAAAAGCAAGGAATCAGCACACTGGTGCTTGTCAACTTGTAATAGACACTTGTTGAGCTTCGATTTACGACTTAGCTTGTTAGCCCGGTAAACTGACACTAAACTTCAGATTTACGAGTTAGCCCAGCAGAATTTAGATCAGTAAACCGACACTTATCACACTTAGATTTGTGACTTAGCTTGTTAGCCCAGCTGGGCTTTTCCTTCACATGAGGACAGCTCTCCCACACCCAGGGAACTACTGTGAGCCCTTGATGGTTCCACTAGGGTGGAGTGTGGTTTACCCAGGACGGATGGGGACTATGCACCAACACTCAGGCAGTCTGCTCTGTCTGGGGCTCTGATCTTGAACCACCCCGCTCCCTGCCAGCCCAACACCTGGGACAGTGGAGCTAAGGCAAAGATCGTGCCTGCCTGTTTCCCAGCGTGTAAAAGGGGAATATGTACTCTTCCCAAGGTAGTTCTGAGCGACAACACCTGCGGGTGCTTGGTTCCCAGACCAACAGAAAACCCTGCTCCGCGTGGGGGCAACAGGTGTGATACCCGTAGGGGTTCTGCAGCAGCATCGGATGGAGGGCTGGATCAGGGAGGTAAAACTTGAGCTGCGGGCCTTGAAGTGTTACAGAAGGGTACAGAGGCAGGACTGCCGCCTTCTTCAGGGTGCCACCAGAGGTAAAGCTTTTTCTCTCCATCCCCGCTAGGACCTTACCCTTTCCAGATCCCTCCCTTCTCTCTGCTCTTCCTGTCCATCTGTCTCCCTCCACTTTTTCCCTCCTCTCCTCCCCCTCCCATCTTTTCCCTCCCTCACTGCCCCACCTTCTCTCGCAGAACCCAGAGCGGATTGCTGGCCCTCCTGCGCATGGGCGGTCGGTGTCAGCTGGACCGCGGGTTGGAAGCTCCAGCTCCGAGCCGGGGATTAGCCCCAAAGGCTTCTCAGCTCTGTCGCCCGGCAGGCCTTTAGCTCCTGCCTGGGGCCGGTGCCTCTGGCTGTGGAAGTGCAATGTGGGGTCTCCCGGGAAAGGGGTCAGGTGGCTGCGGGAGGGCGGTCCGCGTGTCACAGACCACGAGGGCGCGAGTCAGCCTGTGTTCAGCTGAATTGCTCGGGCCAGACCCCTCTGCTCGCGCCACCTGCCCCAGTGCCCCAGTGCCACAGCTTCCCGGGGCCAGGTGTGCACCTGCCACCTCTCACCCAGCCGGCCTCCACTCAGTCCGCTGCTGGCGTCCCCTTCCCCTCTCTCGCCCGCGAGTCCTCTCCTCCCGGGCTTCCTCTCCTCGGCCACCGGCCCGTCCCCACAACTGGGCGGGCTGCGTCCCAGGCGGGCGGGGTCTGCGGACCCGGACGGGGCAGCTGGGGCTGGGGCTGTGGATGGCCACCGAGCGGGGCTGCAGCCCGCGTTTCCACCCATTTCCCTGCCCCGCGACTCCGGGGCTGCCCTGGTCTTCCTTTCCCGCTCCCTGAGGAACAGCTCAGTGGCGTCTGCGCTGCTCCCTGGGCTGAGAGCCTCCGGCTGTAAAGCCCAGCTGCTGGTGGAGTTGGGAAAAGGGATCCTCAGTGCCAAGCGAGCTTCTGTCTCCTCCCTCAGTGTTTCTGCCCCAGGTAAGTACCTTGAACACTTTCAGGTGTTATGATGGCGATGCTTGTTGGTGTCATGTGTTTTTATAGTGAGAGGGATTACAGTGTTGATAGCAGGGCTTGGTTCAGTTAAAAATGAGCTGAAGGCATAAGGCTGTGTCATCCTCCTTCCTTCCCTCTCCCAGGGTGAAACGTGTGACCATCGATTTTAAAAAGACAGTTACATTCCCTAACTAGCCCAGCCCAGCTTGGTGTGTTAACAGGAACAGCACCACCAGAGGCGTTGGAGACCCAGGGACATTGCAGTCCTAAAGAGCTCCTGGCACAGTTTGGTTTGTTTTGGTTTTTTGTTTTTCTTAAATTGTGGGGCAGACTAAGTAGTATAGAGGGAAAAATAATTGTCAAGAAATATTTTTTCATATAACAGCTTTATTGTGATATTGTTCACACACCATGAAGTCCACCCATTTAAATGGTACAATTCAGCAGCTTTTAGCATATTTACACTTGTGCAACAATTATTATTCCAGAACATTTTCATCACATCAGAAAGACCAGTGGAAATGAATGACCAATCCACCCCTCCCCAGTGGTGGTTCTAAAGAAGTTTCTTGCCTATTCTTGACCATAAATTAACTTGTTACATTCCATGAAAAATCTGGTAGGAATTCTAATCAGAATTGTAATGAATCTGTCTATCAAAATAGGAAGAATTAATGTCTTTATGGCATAAACTTCTTCTACCCATGAATATAACTGGGACCCTATATTTTCATCTCTCCAGAGCCTGGCCCATGGGAAGTCCTCACTAATTGTTGGGCTTGTGAATGATGAGATTCTATACATCATTAGTTGCAACTGTAGCCTTTCACAGAAGAGAAAATTAACCTCAGTGAAGCCAAGTGACTCTCTGATGGTCAGAAAGAGTGACAGCCAGTGCTGGAGTGATCTAGTGGACTTGGTGCTTGCAACCAAAATTCTTCAGCAGCTACAGCTAAGGGGATTAGAGTGTTCTTTTATTTTTTCTTAATGGCGTTGCTTTTATTTTTACTTATTTTTTTAAATTAATTTTTATTGAAGTGTAGTCAATTTACAATGTTAGTTTCAGGTGTACAACAGAGATTCAGTTATAAACATATGCATATTGTATAAATATGTTTTAGATTGTTTTTAGTACAACTCATTACAAGAAATTGAATATAGTTCCCTGTGCTATATAGTAGGTCCTTGTCATTTATTTTATATTTATTAACGTGTATCTGTTAATCCCCCCTTTCCTGCCTGCTAAACACAGTTGGCTTTCTATGTCCATGAGTCCATTTCTAGGAGCATCATTTTTCTTAGTAATATATGCTGGTTGGCTGCTTTCAGTTTCAGTAATTCCATCTGTGGGTGCTTTTCTTCTGGTGGCCCTTATGTGGTTTGTACACGTGGTAATATAGGTCTGTATTTGGGAGAACTCCAGGACTCGTGTAGTCCCTGGTACAGAGTTCCCACTGAGTTGATGCTTGAACTGGGAAAAAAACATAGTAAATGTTGGAATTTCCAATATGGTTGAGACTTCCAGGTTTCTATAACCTGCTTAGCCCACCTTAATATTGGCTGCACCCTTACTTGGTAATTTGGTGGAATTCCATGGTATGGTGGTGTAGAGACAGGGCCTTTTATGCTTATTCTCTTTCCTTTTTCTAACACTCATTCTCCTGGGTCTCCCAGATCCTCCCCCAGCAGTGCCCAGGGCTGGCTTGGTGCTGCGCTGAGGATATATTTATTAATAAGGACCTTTCCTCATCTCTTCTGAGCCTCCATTTTTTTCTCTGCACAATGAGGTCTTAGACTAGATATGTGCTTTTCAGTTTCTTTTAAAGCCATGTTTCCTTTGAGAAACAGAAAATGCAAATCACTCCTCCAATCCCAACCCTTTAGATTTTGATACAGCCTCCAAGGAGTGACAAAGCACTTTGTGGAAAATTGATGTGATTGTGATTCCAGGTGGCACAGAAAAGACTCTTCAGAGATTTATTGCAGGGAGAGGGCAGGAAAGGTGCAGTATGTCACACTTTCTAGTGTGAGCACTGGAGCAGTGGCTTGGATTTAAATACGGTGTCTGACGTGGCCTCTCTCTAATCATGTACAATGTGATAAACTTCTCTACCTCAGTTTTTCTTGATGTGTCAAGTTGGCGTGATAATATTTTAGGGCTTTTGTGAAACATTATACACATAATCCATTGGTGTTTCGGTAGAAATAAGACCTGCTAGGGATTCAGGGATTTGTTTAAAAAAAAAAAATCTTGTCCATAGCAATCTGTCGGTGTGTATTTTGAATTTCCTGGAGGGTGAGGGTTGAGTCTAAAGTCCATCGTGGGACAGGTGGCCCATAGTTTTCTGTGCACCTGATTGCCCCCTCCTCCCCAGTCCTCTTCCTCAGTCCAGGATTAAGTTCCCTAGTAGATTTACACAGAGGTCTTGTGGAAATGGCTTTTCATTTTATTGTTTCACCAAGAAGGGCTGCCATCATGATCTCTGTGGTCAGGTTTTGAAGGGCTGCCATCATGATGTCTAGTCAGGTGAAGGCTATGCAATTGGGAGTTTCTATTTAATAAAAAGAAAAAAATTACTAATAGAAAATTAGAACAAGGGTGATGACAGGAGCTCTTGGAAGTGGGCACCATTAGTTTTGTTAGCTTCAGGTGCAGTGGCCTCTTGCCACGAGGACCCATCCTCTTGCTCTGAAGTTGGAGGGAACAATGGGTTGAGTGGGAATGTTAACTGAGTGTATCTCATGTGCTGGGCATTGTCCTATTTGTGCTTTGTGTTCCTTATTTGAGACAGTGAGCTCATTTAACCTCAATAGCCTCTTTAAAAAATTAGACTTTTTATTTTGAGATATAATGTAGATTCCCATGTAGTTGTAAGAGATAATATGGAGAGGGCCTATGGACCCTTTGTATAGTTTTCCTTAATGGTTCCAACTTGCAAGTTTGGGGTACAATTCATTACTGACTCACTAACAATTTGAGGTTTGTTTTATTGCCCTAATTTTATTCACGATTAAACTGGGGCTTAGAGAATCACACAGGCCTGACCAGGTCACCCACATGGTTAGTGTCGAGACGGGTGGAACGTGGGCTTGGGATTTCCAGGCAGTACCATTATGATGGTCTGTAGCAGGGAGCAGCATTTATTTTGCTGGTTTATTCATTCATTCAACAAACATTATTGAGTAACCTCTGTGGGTCAGATGCTTTCATAGGGTTATCTGATTCTTCAGCAGTCCTGAGAATCAGGTATTGTTTATATTTTTTAATCTGAGAAAATTAGCTCTAAGAAGTTATAACCCCCCCAAATGAAATATAGCTCATAAAGGAGCGATACTAAATTTGTACAGTCACCCCTTTTTATGCAGGTGGTACCCTAGGCATTTTACATTTGCAGACTTCTGTAATCCAGATATATTCATGTAAGACAAAGATTTTTTTTTTTAATTGAAGTATAGTCAAGTTTACAATGTTGTGTCAATTGCAAGGTTTTTTTTTTGAATTTTGAATTAAAAAATATTTTTTCAGGAGGGTAATTAGGTTTATTTATTTGTTTCATTTTTTAAAATGAGGTACTGGTGTTTGAACCCAGGACCTCGTACATGCTAAGCACGTGCTCTACCACTGAACTGTACCCTCCTCCCCAAGGCAAGTTTTCTTATCCATTATTCTGAAGCTTAGGAGTTCAAATAATTTGGATAGAAAACCAGATCTTTTGATCCCACTGTAGTCCTTTTCTTTATATTCTGCTGAAGGAGGTTGGGGAAAGCACTTCCTTTGTTCACTTCCTTATTCAGCATTTTTCAGCAGTGACTTTGCATCAGGGCCTTGGTAGGTGCTTGGAAACAGAAAACAAGAAATGACCCTTCTCTGCAGGGCAGAAAGCCTAGACCAAAAGCTGGGTAATGTGATCCGAGCTACGGTAGCCATTTGAAGACTCTGAGGACAAACTGTACCCCCGGATTTACTTGAGCTTCCCTTGCCTTCTGGTTGGTACACACCAGGTCACCACAACCCAGATGGGCCTGCAGCCCACAGTACAGTATGTACCTCGATCTCCTCTGCCCTCTCGTCAGGGCCTGCAACATGAGCATCCCTGACTACGAGCAGTGTGCTGAGGACCACCAGACTTTCCCCGTGGTGGTCGAACAGGTGGGGATCATCTCAGAGGAGAATTTCTTTTGCATCTATAAGTGAATCACCTTGGTGAGTCAGATCAGTCCGTGCGGCTCCCAGTGGGCAAACTGTATCCACTACAGGCACCACTATGCGCCCAAGAATGGGTGGAGCGACTTCCAGACCCACCGCAAGGTCTTGGGCCTTGTCATCATTACTGACTGCCTCTCGGCCAAGGCTTCGAAAAGCTCCACGTGCAGAGGAGCTGTATGGCACCACGCTCTATGACTCTTAGCTCTTTGACTTTCTGCTGCATGGGGAGGTGGCCGAGCAGCCGCGCACCAAAGTGGCCTTCAATTTACGAGGACTGCAGGGTGGTGGAGAAGAGGATCAAGGACTTCACTGAGTCACTCTTCATCTTGCCCAAGTCCAAGAGGCTGGACTGTGCATCCGACAATTCTGGGGACAAGATCCTCCTTCTCTGCATCCCATTTGAGAAGGAGGACATCATGGGACTGGACACAGAAAGCAGGTAAGTTTACCTGGAGGCCAGTCCACCCTGGCTGTGTGCCGGGTTTCTTCCCTACATCCAGAAAGGGATCAGCAAGGAAGAGGACTCTCTTGTAGCCAAGGGTGGAGGGAGGTCCAGCCCGCCGGTTTACAGACATTTAAAAGTGAATCCGCCTTTGTTTCAGAGAGATCCTTTTAGGGTTATTGTGGACACTTACTCCAGGTTTTCAGCCAGGACCCTGGTGGGACCCCTGGAGTTGCTGTCCAATAGAGTAGCCACAGCCACTGATGCTAGGAGAGCTGGGGAGGAGGCTGCTCTGAGGTGAGATTTGCTGTAGGTCAAATGAACATCAGACGCTGAGACTTGTCTAGTAAAAAGAATGTAAACTATCTTATCACTTCCTATATTGATTACATGTCAAAATGATAGTATTTTACATACAGTAGGTTAAGATTTGTTCTTAAAATCATTTTCTAGAATTTGTTTTTTGTTTCTTGGTTTGTTTCTTTGTTTACCGTTTTAAATGTGGCAACTGGGAAACTTTCTTTACATGGCTCTCATTTCATTTATGTTGGGCAGCCTGTCTTAAGATAGTCTCATCCCTTTGCTTGTAGATGAGATGCTGAATCCCGAGAGGCAGAACGAGGCGCTGGTTGAGCTGGGGCTGGAGCCGGTGTCTCCTGCCTCCCAGGCCCAGCACCTGTTCGGCTCAGGCCCTCTATTCCTGCCCGACAGCCAGCATGCCATGTTAGGACATCAGAATCACCGCCAGGGACTTCCGAATGAACTCCTTATGCAGGGAAAGGCGTATCACGGAGTATGGGAAAGAGCAGGGAAATGTTCATCCTCACTTTGTCCCTGTGATTAAGTCAACGGCCCCACTTTGTCTCGGAATTACAGACGAGCTCTTCTGGGCTGCCTACCCCCCCCACCATCTGCTCTGTTTCCCCGTGTATCTATAGTGCTGTCCTTCGTGCAGAAGAGGGTGACATGCCTTTGCCGAGAGGTGGTCCCCCTTTGCTGGGGAGAGTGAGGGAAGCTGTGTGCCCACGGCCTACGGCCTCAGGCCTTGAGTCTGGAGAGTACTCATGGCGGTCTGACAGGTGACGGTCGGAGGACCTGGCACGGCTGCCGGGCCCACTGTGGAGGCGGTGCTCTGTGATTCTTGAAATTAACTAAGATCAGATTCTACTTTCTGTTTGTTGGTAAGTTGGAGGAGAAGATGCCAGAGAATTGATAAAAAGAATGTCCAGACCAGCCCTGTGAGTGATAGGCACAGGGGACCCGAGTCCCCCACGTGTGTGAGGTGCCTAGCGGGCTCTGGATGAATTTTCTGTTCCTCCCGGACATAACTCTATGGCTTAAGGAATGGGCAAGGCATGTCATGGCCTGTACTTGTCCTCACAGGGCCCTGTGATCTTCATGCCCGCACTCCCCTTCTGCTCCTTGGAGACGAGGTGTCAGGTTTAGGAGCCTGGGCGCTGCTGAGGGCATAGCTGCCAGCACCGTGCTACACCGAGGCTGGCTCCGTTCACCTCACATGTCACCCCCTGCTGAGCCCCCAGGCGTCAGTCAAGGTAGGTGCATAGGTGCAACATACGCAGAGACCACCTTCTCCCCCTGGACAGATTGGTTGGTGAGCAGTGGAAGCCTAGAGCCCTGCCCCAGCCCCAGGCCAGTGCCTCCTCTTTTGTCATAGGAGGCACTGGTGACATTTTTGCTCAGCAACTGCTTGGCTCTGACTCTGCAGACCCACCAGAGAATGCCAACTTGTTTTTGTCTTTTGAAGTCTGCCCTTGGGATTTGGCGGAGTAGCTGGATGTGTGCTTAGCCCATAGTGGTTGACACTGTCACCATTGTTTACCCAGAACCTCGTGTACCAGGCATGGCTCTCGGCATCAAAATACAGCAGCGCATTAAACCTCCCTCCTGGTGGGTCTGTCTGTTTTGGTACCATAAGGGCTCAGCCAGCATCTTAACGTCAGTGAGATAACGTGGCCAGTGAGCTCGGGTCAAGCACATTCTCCTCCAGTCACTTTTACTGAATTTTTGCTTTTACTATTCCACAGTCATTAATTTTTTAAACAATGCTTTGGTACAGGAACAGCCTAATTCTCTCCTGCTACTCTTGGTGGAAGTGAGTAAAACTGTCCAGCCTGAAATGCGACCACATTTTGTAGCTCAAAATCTGCCTAGACGCATATAGGTGGAGTTTTGGTTAGGGGCGCTGATCATGTTGGGGTCCCCCGGCAGCGCCACTCCCCTCAGGCCCCTGCCTTCCCCGGAGCAGGAGGTGAGTGTGGGTCTCACCGTCCCAGCATCCCTGGCCTCACACACTCACATAAATTCTTGTATATGCTGTCAAAATCATTTTTGTTCTTGTGTGTTTCTAATTTTCTCTTGTTCCTCTTTTCCTTTTTCTTTATTCTTTTTCTCTTGTACTGCCAAGTGAGCATGTTGTTGCGTCTGAAAATGTGGGCTGTGCACACCCTGCATTGGAAATATCCAGATTGCCCTCCGTACTGTCTCCATCGCTTTAAAGAGCAAAAACTTAACAGTTGCCTTGATCCATGTATTATCCTAGTCATTTTTTATTTTCTAATTTTTTGGAATATTTGCTTTGTTAGCACATCACCCACTGGTGTTTGATACCTGTTAAAATCCTTGCTTTGAGGAACCTGTTTGGTCCTCCTTATATTTGGTGACAAATGCGCCCTTATTAAATTTGTTTGATTGTTTTGAAGAAGTGAGATGCGAATTGATTTAGGCGGCTGCTGAGGGATTCTTTTCATGGAGTATTTAAACTTGTAAAGTCAAATTCTGCAGCATCTTGCTCGATTCCTGCTTTTACACAAACGTGCTCTTCACGCGGTTCCTGGCTGTCACTGTGTGACGTGCGTGATGGCACTTCCTGGCCAGCGGTCACTGGTGAGGGAGTGGCAGGCTCATGGGTGTGCAGCTGCAGGGGACGCTGTTGGAGGAAGCAGTCACCGTTTACTTATTTAATTTTTTTTTTTTTTGCATTCAACATCCCTGTGCCATTTACTTTACTTTGCCTTCATAAAGTGGCTTAGTGGGGTCTAAAATCCATGCCACTCTTGTGTTCCCTTTACGAGGCTGGTTTTTCTGAGTATCAGGAAAACATGTCCTTCTCCTAAGTAGCTGGCTCACCTGGATCTTGTTGACACAGCGACCGCTAAAGGGGACCGTAGCTTCCTCTCTTCTCCAGCCAGTGGGCATTCAGAGCCGGGTCTGTGCTTTGCCTCAGCAGCCGTGCAGGCCTCCCTGCAACGGCCTTTACTTTTAACCCATGTTGGCATAAATAGCTTACTCCGTGTCTGTTGCAGCTGATGTACACCACTGACGGCCGTGTAGTTAGTTTGCGGTAGGGAGTCTGCAACACCCCAGCCAACCTTGAAGGAAGATGTTTTGGCCGACCTAGGACCTTGGATTCTCACCCCCATCATGCTTCATCTCACTCGGTGGAAGGGTTTGGCCACCACCATCATGCTGAACATGAGGCCTTGTTTCTCCTTTCATGCTCTGGTCCAAATGTGGGCACTTCATTTATCACTGAATTTGTATCGCTTGAGACAGGCCATAATATCTGAATGAGTCCATCACATTCTGGGTGGGGAACAGAACAGAAGTAAGTGTCACAATTAGATGGAGTCTAGGCTGTCCGTGTTGGCTAATGCTGGCTGGGATCTGTGATGGCCGGGCTGTGCCCTGGACACAGGCCTTTCCCGTGGCTCCCGAGAGCCCAGGGGTTGGAGTGAGAACAGCCTTGCCTGGGTTCCTCCATCCTCATCTGCTCACTGGCAAGTGTGGCTGCTAATTAGGAGCTCCCCCAGACCTCGGGCCCTTCAAAGCTCAGACCACGGGAGAACCTTGAGTCCCTTCTCCTGGGCCTCCTTTGTGAGAATCCAGTGCCTTCTGAGGTGACCAGCGGCAGGAGATGCCTCCCCCTCCAGGGAGCACCCTACGGAGGACTGTTAGTCAGTGTACCATGCTGTGAACTTGGGGGGTTACGGCCATGGTCCCTGTAGAACCACATTTGAGATGGGCTTAGTGACGGAAATAATAGGACTGATTCCAGGGCAGGGATTAGGGGAGGGAACATTGGAAATTGAATGTGACCTCAAACACATAGTTGGGTGCTGGGGCTGTTACTAAAATGGGGAGTCTGGGAGGTACCTGCCAGGAATCGAATTCCAGATTAAATGGTGAACATGAGGCATTTTTAAGATGCCATTTGTCATCCAAGTTAGGACTTCAAAGAGGCACTCGTGTCTATGAGATTGTGGCTCAGGTGAAGGAGCGGACTATAGATACACGTTGGGAATCGTCATTCTTAGCTGGTGTTCATAGCCTTGCATGTGAATTACATCATCTCGAGAGCTGCAGACTGAGGCTGAGGCGGGGCAGGGCCCTGCCTGGGTTGGAGGAAAGCCCAGACCATGCAGCTTTGGTGTGTCAGTCAGCGGCATTTGCGATTTTCAGCCAAATGCCATTTATCTTTAAGGGGCTGGGGTGTGTGCAGGGCCAGCCAGGAAGAAATCTGAAGGGAGGGTCGTGGCCACGTGTGTGTCTTGGGAAGATGCAGAGTCTGCAGTGTCCTGGAGGGTAGAGTTCTTAGAAGCTGGAGTTGGAGTGAGGAGTGGGCAGAAGGTAGTCACACTCACCTGTGAGGGAGGGTGGAGTCCTTGGGAGTCCACACCCTACCGGACTCGCTTTCCCATGAACAGAAGGCAATCATACAGAGTATCTGAAGTGAGAAAGGATGGGTGCTGGGAGGGGAGCCAACCTGGAGAATGGTGCTTGGAAAGGTCTGGAATAGTCTCCCTGGAAAATAGAGTTAAAAATACCCAGAATCTTAAGAACGTTGATAGTGACTGGGGAGGAAGCAGTTTTTCTGGCCTCCTAAGGGTAAGTCATGTATCCGGGGATACACAGAAAAATCGGGCATTCTGTTCCGTGGTTTTGATCCTTACCGGGGGAACAGTGCAAGTTTAAAGGGGGAGAAGGGCAGCAGAGTGAAACTAGCCAGGCCCCGTGTCAGGTACCAGTCGGCCACCCTACTTGCGTGTTGAATTCACATCCATGCTTCCCAGGTGGGCGGTGGCAGCCCCCTTTTGCAGATCGGGAAGCATTCTCAGAGGGTTAAGGAATTGGTCCGTTTAGTGGCTAGTAAATGCTGCAGCAGAATTCAAGCAAGGCCTTGTCAGACTTCAAGGGCATGTTTTCTCTACTAATTCCGGTACCTCCCTGTTGAACCTGGAATGGTGAATTGGGTCAGTTTTGGAGCCTTTCAGAAAAAGTACGATTTAAGTGCCTCAGGACTGTTTCACAAAGCTCAGCGTTCTTTGATTTTTCTGAAGCACCGCAGTGCTTTTCGCCCCACAGTTGTTAGGTTTTCTCCATTCTCGATGACGTGGTTGCAAATCACGTACAGGTGCAAAACCAGACTTAGCAGCTTCTGAAGGGAAACTCTCCAGTTCTCCCTTGATCGGCTTTCTTCCACGGGATGTAACTATGCTGCAGCGTAGGCCTGAGTTTTACTTATGGAGTGAGGGTTTAATATCCAAAGTTAGCATAAAATGGTCAGATGAAGAAAATCGACTTTGACAATTTATTTTTGGGTTTCATTAGACAAGATATACTATCAATTAATGACCCATATAGCAAATGAAATTGACTACAGAACATTGCATTTCTTACTTTCTATTTAGAGCTCTCTTACAGAATAAGGTTGCCTGCTTTGGAACATCATCTCCACCACCACGGCACCTATCAGTGTGTTGGTGTGATTGCATTTATGCAGTGAATGTAATCTGGTCTTCCTCAGCCCCAAACACTTCAGTGAAGAATCACGGGCTGTAGCCATCTCTTGGTCACGCAAATACTTCTAAAATTATATGATGCCAGAAAAGAAGGAAGAGAGAGAGAGAGATTGCCTTTATCAAAGTTCCTTTCAATTCTAACTGCAAACTGTTGTTGAGCAGCTCTGGTTTCCTTTGGATATGAATATATACATTTCTTTGCATGTAATCTTGGTTTTGGACTAGAACACCAAGTTCTTGCTGTCCACAAGCCACAAAAACAGTAGCCAAATTGCACACGTGTGAAATTGTTTATACTTTTTCCTGAGAAAGTATCCTTGAATTTGGGACTTGGGCTGTGATTTTTGCTTTTTGCTTCCCGCACCCCTCTTGTAATCTCTCACTCCTTCCCACGTGGCCCCCAAGAGTTCGTGGTCTCAAAGGAGCGGGAAAACACCCAGTTGGTCACCATGTACTGCTGCTATAGATGAAGCCCAACCAAGACCTAAAGGACATTATCAGAGAGGACTTCCTGGAAGAAATGGACTCTACATTCATTTGTGAGGACAGAGTGTCAGCCAGGAGAAGTAGTCAAGAATGTGGCTCAGGTGGCAGGTGCAGCCCGGGCAGATGCCTGGAGGCTTTTGGCGTGGGGAAACGGGGAGAGTGCCCTGTGTGGTCCAGGGTGGAAGGTGCCCCTGCTGGTGAGGACACTGGAGAGAGTCCGGGATGGAGGGCTTTGGAAGAGCTTGGGTTTTACTAGAACTGACACAGTAGTCAGTGAAGGGTGTCATCAGAAAGTGACCTTCAGGAAAGGTAATTCTGGTTTTTCTTCTGATATTCTACAGACACAAGGGTCGGGACGGGTGAGAGTAGGTATGTCTGTCCCTTTGAGACCCACCCCGTCATTCATTTATTCATAACACGTGCACTTCTGTGTGTCTAGGGGAGAGAGGGTGGAGCCACATTAGTAAGCAAAATGTATTTGCTTCTTGTGAGCTTAGCATTGTCAGAAGTTGACTTAGCCTAGAATGTTCTAGGAATAGAGGAACAAATTGTGGTAGTTGGAAGGAGGGAAGGCTTCCTTGGGAAACAGTCAAAATGAGCCTGGAGACAAGTGGGAAGTAGGAGCAAGTCAGGGGGCCCCTGAGGTCACTGGGGACCTGTGTACTGAGGTGAGGCTGGGTGAGCAGTGTCTGGGGTGGGGCTAGAATTCCACCAGGGAGCCTCTGAAGGGTTTGAAGTGGGGGTGATGTAATCAAATTTGTGATTTGGGAAGACTGCTGTGGCTCTGTGTGTGTGTGTGTGTGTAGCAGGGAAGAGGGGAAGGGTGTCACCAACAGGGGGGGTCATTAGAAGAACATTCACAGGCTGGGAGAGAGGCGTCGGGACTGCTTGGGGACGGCAGGGGCAGTGTGGATGCCGGATTTCCTTATGGGGAGGGCTTGTTAGCAGGGCGACCCTAGAGGCGACTTTTGGCTGGAAGAAAACAGATGGAGGCTGCCAGGTGGACTTTCGTCTTCTCTCCTTCCCTGCCTTGTGTGATGATCTTAGCTCAGCCAGCTTTTGGAAAAGAAGAGCTAAGTTCCAGGGTAGCCCAGGACTTTGTTGAGCTCGTTCGAGTGAGATCTGATAGGATTTAGGTTTGTGTTCAGATCTGCATGTTCACTTAGCTAGAAACCTCCCGTCATTTCGATTTCCATGGGGTATTTATTCTTGATAAAGATTGTTTTCTTGGTGAGAGGAAATTTAATACAGCTGTTGGCTTTCTCAAAAAAAATCATATCTTTTAAGAACTTTAATATTCAAAACAATAGGAATATATTAAAATTTTAAAGTAAGTCTTTGGTGCAGTTTCTTTGCTTTCTGAGCTAGTGTGGAGTTAGAGCCTTTGCATTACTTAAGAGCACATACTTGTCAGTATTTAAAGAGCTGTTAGTGAGCGCCCCAGGCCCCACCTCTCAAAACATCATTAAAGTTTGCTCTGAAATAGTGAGGCCATAAAGGTCTTATTTGCAGAAACCAAACAGTTGGTTTATAATATGCAGCATAGCTCCCTTTATAAAATAATAATAGGTTCAAAATTAAGAAAGTGGAGGATAATTGATTTTTTTAAAGCTGAAACATAAACTTTCTTGTGCTAATGTTGCAACTGGAAATTTTGAAAAGAAAAATCCTACTGTAATATCATCTACGTGGAATACATATATGACTTTCACTTTTGAAAAGTAACTGCGCGGTGGTTTTTGAAGTCAGGAGAATTCCAGCTCAGATACTGGCAGTGATGGTTGCTGGTTTTTAATGGAAGGGCCTAAATTTGCCTTCTTAGCATTTTTTTTTTTTTTTGGAGTGAAAAGTTTGAGTAGTGCTTTGCCAGCATGATTTTGGGGCAATTTGAGGGCAGATGTCGTGTACCAGCAATGAGATATTTCCATGCATTTTATTTTCCGGACATCACCAGGGCACATGTGGGGTTTGTGCCTGCAGGCTGGAATGCTGCTGGACTCCCTGATCCATCACCGTTATGTCCTGGAGCTGCTCCGGACAGTGAATGATTTTCTGTGGCTTCTAGGTAATGTGGTCTGAGGCAGATGATCAGATGTGCAGTTAAAGTACTATTACTTGAAAT
Organism: Camelus dromedarius; assembly: GCF_036321535.1. Taxonomy (NCBI): domain Eukaryota; kingdom Metazoa; phylum Chordata; class Mammalia; order Artiodactyla; family Camelidae; genus Camelus; species Camelus dromedarius. The sequence goes on along the minus strand of NC_087458.1, from coordinate 31,913,141 downwards.
AAGAGTAACCTAGAAACATGGCTCTAACAATACAGGGTGAGGGAGAATTGGCTGAGCTGCTTGCAGTGGGGAGTCTTCTCAGGTGACTCCCTCACCGTGATTCTTGCCAGTATCCGCCCCAGCCCTGCACGGTAGTCCTGCCGAAGCAAGCATGTTCTTTGCTCAGAAACGCACTGAATTTCCTTGTGCCTCTGTTTGTTGGCTTGTTTTTTGAAAGCACGTCTTGCCCTTTGCTTAAATGCCATCCATGGTAGTCACTTCTTACACTCATTCTACTGGACTTCGTCCATAAATAGCTGCTGAATGGAAGAACAGAATGTAGTATCTCCATGTAGTGGAACATTATTCACATGTAAGAGTGAATAAAAAAGAAAAAACAAATAAAGAGGAAAATGAAAAAGGCCACCTGTTCTGGGAACTCCTCCCTGACTGTTCAACCCGCACTTTTCCCTTTGAAACACAATCACTTATGCTCCACCGTACTCTTTTTGATAGTACTTACTACCTTCTAATAAACTTTAACGTTTTCAAAAAAAAAAAAAAAAAGAGAGAGAGAGAGATGCTGATACCACTTCAAAATGGACAAGCCTTGAAAACAGCATTTTAAGTGAAAGGAAGCAGACACAAACGGCCACATATTGTTGATTTCAGTGATCTGAAATGCCCAGAAAAGGCACATGCAGAGGCAGAGAGCAGGTGATGGTTGAAAGGGGCTGGGTGGAGGGGGATTAGGGAGTGACTGTTAGTGACAGGAGGTTTCTTCTGGGGTGATGAAGTGTTCAGGAAATAGATGGTGGTGAGGGCTGCACAACTGTGAGTGTGCAGAAGACTGCTGAGCTCTGTCTCTGGGAGTGCCTGTTGTTGGGGCGGCTTTATTTTGTTCTCATCGTGCAATGAGAAGACTCATCTGCTGCTGTGGCCGTTCTACTCCCGTGAGTGGTGAGGGTCAGAGACTTTGTAGAGTCATGTTTCTTTTTTTTTGCCCCTTGCTGAGTGTAGGCAAAAAAGGTTTAAGCCTGAGAAAGTGCTCCATCTGCAGAAATGTCTTTTAGTTTTGCATGGTGTAAAAATCTTGAGAGCTTTTTAATCGTTGAGGACAGCCTGTGGGGGGAAACAGCCCGTGAATCCTGGGTGAGTCCCGGAAGAGCTGCGCGTCCCTCCCTGACACGGGTGGGGATTTCACCCCCGTTCAGGCAGTGAAGGGCCCAGACCCGAGAGCGGAGTTGACAGTCGTGAATATTTACATGAATCCGCTGCTTCATCTTGGATATTAATTTCAAGCTGAGTCAGTTTGTGGCGGCAGCCTCATCCTACATCAGGAATTTATAGTATCTGCTCTTTGAGGTGAAGACCTGACAGACTTGACTATTTAACAGTCTCCCTTGAATTGATATCTCAGATTACTTTGTCAAAAGGAAAACAGCAGAAATACAGACGTCCTTTAATGCCAATGTGACCTGGAAAGGTTTAGTCTCTGTGCCTCAGTGGCCTTATCTGCAGGTGGGGATGATGATAACAGTGCTTCCCTCAGAGGGGCTGGTGAGGGGAGAGGGAGGAGCACAAAGGGAGGACTTACACGAGATGCTCATGAATGACCGAATTTAGTGCTCTCAGCCTGGTCAGGCCTCAGGAGCAGAGATGTCAGAACAGAGCAGTCCTAGCGGGAGCTCGATCCGTGTTGGCAGGTGTTACGATCAGTATCACCTCTGTGGGTTATCAGGTAGTTTTAAGACTTGGTAATATGAATTCATGAATAATGTTAGAAGACTAGACATCTCAGATCCTGTTTACATAGTTCTCAAGATTTCCTCTGAGAAATGGATGTTTTCTCCCCATCTTAAATCTGAGATGAGTCTCTAAAAAATTCTGTATTCCTCCATCTTTTTGCTTTAATTCTCCATTTCTTAAAAAAGAAAGTTTTTAAATGGAGTTACTGGGGACTGAAGTGAGGGCCTCATGCATGCTAAGCACATACTCTCCCAAATGAGGTATAATCTCCCAAATGATTTTTTTTTTAATTTATTTTCTTAGTATTCAGAAGTTAGAGGCCTCTAATTCTTTTTCTGGAGACTTGTCCATGAACCTGTAAATCTATAATTAATGGACAAAACTTGGTTTATTAAAAACATCAATAGAACTTTCTGCAATCCATCCAAAAGGAAATGCTGATTGAATTAAAATGTTTCTCCTTTAAGGTGATTTCTCCTTTTTGGTCTAGCTTAATTTATTAACAGCCATCCTCATCATCATAATGACCAAACTCGCTCTGAGTGGACACCTACCTAACACTAAAATGCTTTCCTCATGTTTTACTTCATAGCAGGTGTTTGAGGGTAGGTATCAGTGTCTCCTTTTTTGCAGCTGAGGGATTGAGAGATGGAGCAGCTTGTCCTAAATCACACCCAGCTGGCGGTGGCTAGCTCGGTGCTGGAACCCAGGCTGCACAGGATGCATTCTTAATTGCTCCTCTAATCAGCCTCCCGTTGAGTGGTTACCCGAACTGCTGTGACTCCATAAATGGCCGATTTTTGTGATCTCAGCCTTATGAGGCCTTCAAAGGAGAGACACCAGTGAGAATGTGAGACAGAGTGTCATAAATTAAAATTGTACATTTTCACAAATGTTTAATTCTCATGTAATTACTTAAAAAGTTAATTTTTTTAATTTAGTGGTCTGTTAGCACAAAAAACAAAACATTAAAAACAATTATAGTGCCAAAGAGAAGTGGGCTTTGAAAGTCCAACCACTGTTAATGATGTTACTTGTTTTTCTCTAGTGGCCCTTATTGACAGAAATACTTACAAAGGTTTTATGTAGTCTTAATATGGAAGAAAAGATTGTCAGTGAATATTATAAGTAAAATCTTTACTCTTTTCTTTCTTGATGGTGAATATGTAAGTTGTTTTCATGGCTTAAGTACATTTCCTTATTTGTGAAATTTGAGTAATATCGTTTAACTTGTCTGACTGTGAGAGTTAGACGCCTTGTATACAAAGAACCCAAGAGGTGCTTAATAAAAATGTGCTGTCAGAATGACAGATATTTTAGAAGGATCAACTCTGAATACTAAAGAGTGTCGCTTATTTCTGATGCATATTCAATATTTATAATATTCATATATATGATATATTTGAATATGGTTTAAAGTAACAAGGATTCATTTTTTTTTTTAGTGTAGTATGAAGTTTTAATGAAATCTGTATCATACTAGTGAGACAGGGACTGGTTAAATTGCCTTAATCAGACGACCTTGAATATTATTTACACAGAAAATGTATTGTTACAACTCAGAATTCATGTTGCCGTGTAACCATCCACACAGACATTTAAATTCGTGGGATTCTGACCAGATTCATTAAGTTTAGTAAAATCCACATTGATCATTTTCAGGGAATAAGCTTCTCTCTTTTGTGATTAAGCAAAATTTTGATTTTTTTTCCTGCACTCTTAACAGGTTTAAAATATCAAAACATTGATTTAACAAGTCACTTTTTTAATAGAATAAAGCTCATGCTGTTTTATTATGTAAATAAATGTTTTTGTATTTCATCAATCTTGTATGATATCCTGGCTCTTTGAGAATTATTTTGCAAGATACTTAGATAACCTAATGTTGGAAAAATACAAACGTGACTTTTATGAATATAGGCCTAGTACAGATCTGTTGGTTTATGCTACAGTGCAAGACATGAGGCCTGGGAGAGCTTTGCTGCCGATTGCAGGACAGAACCCATGTCTCAGTTTCCCCTCCTGTAAAATGAAGTGGCTGGACTGGATTCTTTCCTCTTCTAAGATGAGTTTCCATGAACCTATGTCTTTTGTTTATATTCAGGAGTATTAGCAATATCAGATTAAATACTAAATACCCTTCCCTTCCCCCGAAGCAAAGTGCAGTATGTGCTACATAAGCTTTTAGTTATCTGATTCTCTTTTCTGATCCTACAGGCAATTTTTGTGTTGCATCTTTCCCGGCAACCTGGAAGGTCATTTTAGCCATAGGTGGCGCTGTTGCACCTTCTAACAGTCTTAATATTCCTTTTGCAAAAGAAGGCTTAACAAAAGTTATTTTGTTTTGATTCCGTTGCTTAGTGCTTCAGAATAGCACAATGTCCATTATGTCTGTCTACCTGGAAAAATTATTCTGCTTATGTCTTAGACTTATTCTGTCATCTCGCTGTGAACATTTCAGACTTGCTGTGCAAACAATGGCAAAATCGGTCTTTTCTTCCAGTGTTAGCAACCAGTGAGCCGGAATTTTATAAAGCAGCTAAGAGCGGCCTCTGGAGCACCTTAAAGCTGAAAAGTGTACTGAGTTCCCTGAGTATTGACCCAGCAGCTGTGTATCATTTGTTGGGAGGTGATTTTGTACATATAAGAAGGGGTGTAGTTTTTTGTCTTGGGTTTGCGTGCACGTGCTGCCACTGAGCCACGTGAGCCTGAGTCAGTTTGCTCTGAGTTTTTCCCTCGTCTGTGAGATGGGGACGCTCGTATCTGCTTTGCAGAATTGTGAGAATTAGAAATTATGTAAAGTGTTTACCACAGTGGGTATGTCAAGAGGGCTCATAAACTTTAGCTGCTTTTTTGTGTGAAGCCATCATTTGAGAGTCTTTGGCAATTACTAACAAACAGGAAAATAAGAAAAGCTGGTTTTATGCTGAGAGATATTTGAGGAGGTTCCTTAGTTCCTATACCCATAATTAAGCATCAGCAGAGTCAGAACTGTTACACAGTCGCCCTGAACCAACGTTAAGCCACAGAATTCTTTGTTACTTCATATATTTTGGGGCTTAAAGGGATCCAATACTTATACACATGTTTTCTCCAGCAGCCAACTGAGAGATGACACATAAGAGTAGGCAGGCGATAAATGTCTTATTTGTTACTGATGAAGCCACGTTCTCCATGAACTTCAGGGCTGTGGGAAAATGCGTGTCATGATACTGTGTCCCAGAATTAGAGACTCACCCTGTCCCATGTAGCTCTGTGACACAGCGAACCTTCCCTTGAGAGGACCTGCCCATTCATGCACAAGGCTGTCCTGCCATGGAGCCGAGCATCCCAAGTGCTTCCCAATGGTGATCAACACTGGAGGGAAAGGAAGGGTTTCAAATGCCCTGCTTGTCTTCCCGGACTCACACCTCACTCTGTTAGTGTGACGAGGGCTATCTGTTGGCCAGGGGCCAGGGGTGTGAATGGAGAAGCACTCTCCATGGCCCGGAGGAGTGGTTAGGAGGCATTCCCTCCCTCGGTTTAAACAGGTGGTGGGATGGAAGAGAAGGGTCCTCCCCAAGAGTTTATAAAAGGAGAAATAAGGATTTTCTTTGGGACTTAGACTAGCCAGGAAACACATAAGATGATTAGAAGGGAGACTTGTAAATCACTTTGATATTAAGTTGACATTTGTTGAACACCCAAAATGTGCTACATTCTTTTCTGAGAGTTTTACAGAAATGAATCCTTCAATCTTCTCAACAAGCGAGTAAGGAAGGTTTGATTGTTATCCCAGTTTTACAGTGTGGAAATTGAGGCACACAGAGGGTAAGTTGGCCAAAATCACAGAAATAGTAAGTGGCAGAGCTGGTATTTAAACCCTGGCTTACTGGTTTGAGGCTCCCAGAGATGGGCTTTGGGTGTTTAGAGTTATCTGCATCCCTGAATCTTTGTACCTCTGTGCATATGTTAGCCCAGAAAGGACAGGGAAAGGAGAGTTACACAGATGCTCATAGTCATGTCTTGGCCACTGTCCACAGAGAGTGCATCGTGATTGGCGTTATTTGTTTTCCAGGCAGTAGATCAGTTCTTATAACAGAAATTTAGTCCATTGAGTTAATCTAGAAACCCTTCCTGCTCTGTTTCTGTCCATGCTTGCCATGTGACTGCCTCCCCGTGATTAGGCCATTGAGAAAATGTACTCATGGTTGAACTCTGATATTTCAGTCTGGTTCATAGTTTCACGTCTTCTGTTACATTAATAAGTTAAGTTTCTGGTTTTCTTTCATCAGTGTGTCATGAGTTTGGTTAATGTGAAACAAGTCCATGGGAGCCCAGGGGTGATGACGGTATAATTTCTGAGCACGTTGTGGCACTTCTACCCTTGCAGACCTGGCTTGAGTATGTCCGCCTTCCTCACTGATTTCCCCCAACAGCAGGGTCCTCTCCCACCCCCGCATGTGAGGCTGGGAGCTCTCTGAGTAGGCCAGTCAGAGGCCAAGTCCACCAATCAGAAAATGATGAAGTACCTGGAAGTGGTTTTAATAGAAGAAAAGGGTTTCCAGGTAGTCCAATGGGCTGTTCGAGTCCGTTTGGTGAAAAGCTGTCCAGTGTCTGTGGTTGAGGTGCTTCTTTGCTGTTGAAAAGCCTGGATTAGATGAAGGGATTTTAAAAAGCAGAAAGGAGTGATTTCAGGTGGTACGTCCACACCGGTGAGAAGTGATGGATGACCACCTGTGTGAGGCATAGACAGGGTCTTACAAACTTCTTAAAATAACTTTAAAAGCTCTTCCATATGAGTGCATTTCATATGGGGTCCAGTTCATCACTGGTCACCCTGAGAGGGCAAATAATTGATGATGGCAGAAAGGACACGGAGGCATCAAAAAGGTCTCAGTCATTTTCCCTTTTTAAAGGATGTGGCAAAGTGTAATATATTTGAGCTGGTTTTTCACTGAACAATTTTTAGTGTTTTCTGCGACTCCCCAATGCCCCAAGGTTCCATGCAGCTGGGTGTCCCCTCAGAGCAGGTCTGTCAGAGCTTGCCCTGGGTAGACGCGGTGTCACGGGGAGCAGGACGGTCAGGGTCCGCAGCTCCTCCGAGCTCCGTCTCCTCATCCGCAGTGCCGGGATTCTCATCCATGTCTACTTAGTAGTGTTGCTGAGAATCACACGTGATGGTTATCAGGTGTGATTTGTGATTGTCTCTGTGATTGGCATATAGTCAATATTTGAAAGAAACACTTTTTTTTTTACTATAATTGTAGCACATAGATTGCAGTGCTTTTTAGTCTGCTTTTTTTTTATATAACTTTATTCTTATTTTTAAATATGCACTTATTTTTATTTATTTTTTTGGAGGTACTGGGGACTGAATCCAGGACATTGTTCATGCTAAGCAGGTGCTCTACAACTGAGTAATACACACCCTCCTTGTCTGCACTTGAAAATAAATATTTCAATACACAAAATAGCTCTTAAACACCATCATGAGACCTAGTCACTGTATAGAGAGTTGAACACGTATGCTTTTTCAATAAGAATAAATGTTGTTGAGACATACATTTCTGAATCTGTTAATGTGCTTAAAAACGATCATAGGTAGTGATAAACACGAATCTTTGATCCAGTACTTCTTAGGGTCTGTTTTGCCATCAAGTGAAATTACATTCTACAGAGAAAGCTAATTGGATCTCTTTGATATTTGGATGGTTTAGCAGATGATCAAGGCTTTCAAAAGCTGACAGATTTGTATTTTAAACTAACTACAAAGTTATCTTCTAGAAGTTGGAATTCCTAAACTTGTGAAGTGCCCAGTAATCCAGGGGGTATGTGTCTGTGTCTGTGTGAACGTTTGTGTGTGTGACTTCAGGAATCTAGAAATAAGTTTCATATGGACTTCTGATACCTTTCTCCTACAGTTCAAGGTATAGGCACATATTTACACAAATAAATTGATATTCTTTTGTCATTTGGCATATTGGTGGGAATAAGAGTTTCTCATACTTGTTTCAGAAGGGTTGGGGAGCATGAGCTCAGAAAACGGGAGGAGAAAGAGGCAGGGAGACACTTCACACTTTGTGCAGGATATGAGAAACAGTAGCTTTTTTTTCTCTTTTCTTCTAAAGCAAACTGGCACTGAATTGTAACCTACTATTACCCAGAATTGCTTTTCTGATCAGATACAAGTGCCTCAGATTTTTCAAGGCAACATGAATGATGAAATGTGTTTTAGCAGTTATCATTAAAAGTAGTTTTATTTTTCAAGTAGAAGGCTATAGCCTGTTCTTCCAGCGGTACATGAAGTCCTCATTGATCTATGTACATGATCTATGTGCTTAGTTTCTTTGTTTTTTTTTTTTTTAAGTGCTTGTTTCATTGTGGTGTGAATGAATGTTTAAAATTTCTGGATTTTGATCTTTAGAACATGCTGATTTATCAAAGCTGTTAAAAACCTGATTGTTCTTTGGTCCTTGTTTGTTGGGGCACCCTATTGATTTCTGTTGTCTGTTAAAGCGGGAAATGCTTCCTCTAGCCTGTAGATCATTAAGTGAATGGTTTGCAGTGTGCCTTTAAAATTATTTGAATGCATTGAGCATGTTTGTCCAGTGAATTCTGAATTAACTCATTCTATTGACTTTGCTTTGGTTCTGTGGCTTTTGCTCCTCTCCACAAGAATTTGAATTCTCTGTTGCATTTTGTATAGGTGTTCTTAACAGGGGAAGAAATTTTGCATTTTTTACAGAGGTGGCTTTTCCTATCCCCTCTGAATGCCTTCTATAATTGATACAATAGTAATCTGTTATTGCAGTGCATAATTCTTTCATAAACTATTTTTTGGCATAATCAGAAACAATGACAAAGTATGATAATAAAAAATATGAAAACCTTCCTTCCTTTGAAGAATAGAAATCAGGTGGTCAGGCTCACGCATGCTTTGTGCCTGACACACTTACTCTCATGTCATTGTGTATCATGATTCGGAGATGGAGTTGCTCCAGGTTTATAGATTTTTGTTTTAACATTTGTGTTGAATTCTTTCTCCAGGCTGATGTTTCCTGTTGCTTTTGTGGAAAGAGTAGAAGGGAAACCAATCCTTTGTTTTGTTTTCAGGAGGCCTGAGTTGATGAGAAAAGGGTTGAGGGTGGGCTGAGGAAAAGAGTGACACTCCCTCTCCTCCCGGCTGAAATTGATAAACAAAGAAATCAATTAAGTGTATCGGTATTTGACCAATAGAAGTTAGAGAGCCCAAAATGGCTAGATATGCCCAATGGAAATTACTGAATTCACCTGCAGAATTATGTGCTTTACCAAGTAGAAGCAACTTAGAGCAATCAGAAAAATCAGTAATATGATGAGATATAAAAGGAATATTATATCTTTTATTTCTGAAACTTTTCTATGTTAAGTTGTGTAGAGCTAAAATTAAGTTTCAAGCACCAGGAGTTAAGAGTGTGGGTAGTTCTGTAGGATCGTTATTCACGGATGTGCCTAGACCCTGCTAGAGTGGCTGAAGATGGCAGGAAAAGACCCAGAGGCAGGATTTGTCATCCTAGGGTGTCCTCCATAATGGTTCCATGTGGGACCCCATGATTGGTTTAACAAATTGTAACACACTCCAGCCTCCTGTGAACTTTAAGAAGAAAAATATATGCTTAAAAACTGCTTTGCAAGCAAGTGCCTGTACATCCTCACTCCAGTCTCCTTGCCTTAAAAAGCAGAGACAACGCTTTGCTTGCATAGTTGAGCTTTTAGATAGCACTCTGCTGGTTGCAAAGCAAGGACCGAGGCCCTCAGCTATAAACGCTGAGCTTGTGTGCTGTTAGATAGTCTATGATCCACAGAACAAGGACCTGGCTGGTCTGGTGGTCTGCTTTGTAATTCACATGTCTAAAAATGTATCTTGCTCCCCTCACCCCATGACTTCCCTAAAGATACACTAATCCTTTGTACTCATTGTGTATTCTACAATCTCTGCTTCATACTGTCTTTCCCGAAGTTCCTATTACTATCACACAACTGTTAATGAATTTTTCCTTTGATTATACACAATAAATAAGGGTGCAATTGAGAGGCTCGTGGAGTTGGCTCCCTACTCCCTCTCGATTTATTGACTTTTTCCACAGAGACTTGAATAATCATTCCATGTCGGTAAGAATTCTGCCAGCCAACCCACAGTTCCAGGTGAGAAGGATGCATGTTTATCTCTCCTACCCGATGGAGAGAGAGGAGAGAATTGAGATATGCTCCCCCATGGTCCCTTCCTGTCCCACGGCCACTGCAGTTCACCTGCAGCCTTCTGGCCTCTGCTCAGAGGGCCTCTGTCCCAGGACTGACTGCAGCTTTTTCTTCCCTTGTCAACATTTCCTGTGCCTTTCAGAAGTTGGTCTCTTCTCTGCAATTCAACCCTGGTAGATGTGATGGTGGTCAGCGTGCTGGTGGGCAGTCCTTTGGGGACTCCCAGGAGACATGCTGATTCTCCTGAGTCTCTCAATCGGGGTTACAGAACAGTCGAGCACCGAAGGAAGCCCATTCACGTGAGGTCAACAGAGCATTTTATCACTTTCATTTTATTTTTAAATTTTCAGTGGAGAAATTATTTGTAGCAAACTGTTCCAGATATTCGGCCGCCTGCTTTCCTCACCACCATTTCCTTGTTGGCTCTGGTGCTTGTTTTAAGAACCAGGTTTCTTCTCTGGTCATTTGTAGCAGCTGGGCTTGCCGAAACCTTGATCTGCATTTGAAGCAGAATGCTTCTTCCTGATGTGAAACAGATTTTCTTATTTCTGAATATTTCGTGTACACTCAGCAACTGTTTCAAGTGAAATGCTCTTGTCCAATTTCGGTTAACTCACATTTGCTTATCTCCTACTTTCATGCTGAGGGCAGTTTCTTCTTCCTCTAATAAAATTTAGCAATTTGCATTTACTAGGGAAGGTACTGGCCCGAGGTGCTTTTTTTCTTACCAGTTTTAATACAATTCAACCATTTAAATATACAGTCGTTTTTACTCTATGCCCAGAATTGTGCATCCCATTTAATCTTAGAATATTTTCATTCCCCCAACAGGAAGCCCCGTATGCATAAGCAGTCATTCCCATCTTCCCCATCCTCCCCCAGCCCCAAGGAGCCACTCTTCTCTCTCTGTGGATTTGCCTGTGCTGGACATTTCATTTAAATCGAGTCACTTCATGTAAGTGGAACCGTCTATTGTGACTGACTTATTTCACACTGAGTAACGTTATCAAAGTTTGTCCACGTTGTGGCCTGGGTCAGTACTCTATGCTTTGCTATTGCTGAATAATATTCCACTGTATGGCTGGGCCCCACTGTTTACCCATTCATCAGGTGATAGGCAATTGGGTTGTTTCTGCTTTTTGGCTGTGATGAGTAATGTCGCCATGAATATTCCTGTAGGAGTTTTTATGTGGATATTTGTTTTCAGTTCTCTTACGTCTGTGCCCAGACAGCAGAGTTGCTGGGTCATTCAGAAACCAAATGTTCAACTCTCTGAGGACCTGCCAGGCTGTTTTCCAAAGTGGCCACGCTGTGTTACGTCCTCACCAGAAAGGGCTGTGCGCTCCGCTTCCTCTGTGTCATTATTAGTGCTTGTTACACTTTTTTTTTATTATAAGCTATTGTTGTGAGTGTGAAGCGGTTTCTCCTAGTGATTTTGACTTGATTTCCCTTACAGCTAAAGATATTGAACATCGTTTCTTTGTGCTTATTGGCCATTTGTATATTTTCCTTGAAAAATACCATTTCAGATCCTTTATTCACCTTTTAATTGAGTTGCCTTTTTATTGTTGAGTTGTAGGAGGTACTTTTTTTTTTATAGATACAAATTCCTTATCAGATAAATGATTTGAAAAAAATTTCTCCTGTGTGTTGTTTTTTCACTTTCTGGATGGTGCCCTTTGAAGCAAAGTTTTAAATTTTGATGAACTCCAATTTATCTCTGTTTTCTTTGTTCCTTGTGCTTTTGGGGTATTATTTAAAATCTGAGGTATTTTATTTAAAATTTTATATATAAAATAACTTAATTCGTAGGACCGTTCTAGGAGATGGGTGCGGTTGTTGTCCCCAGTGTATGGATAGAAGACTGAGATGCAGAAAATTTCTCTGAAATATCAGTTTCACAACTACCCAGTGCTGTGGGAGTTCAGGCACTCATGTTCGTCCCAAACATCTGTGATCCTCACCACTATGCTCCACTACTGCCTGGAATCGTTAATGAAAACGTCTTTCCTTTTTTGATTCCTTGTTAGTTTGTTTTCTCATTGGGGACCTCATCTCCTCATTTTCCTTTCGGATATCAGTGTAGATTTATTTTAGGTTTCATGTAGTCAGAAGTATTTCTATCAGTTAACTTCTTTATTACTCACTCTCCAGTGATGATTGTTGCTAGTTGACCTAATCAAGTCATGCTTAAGTCTTTCCTTCTCATGACACTAAAAACAGTCATGACTTACAGAATGCTAAAAGCAGAAAGTACTTGATTGATTTTATTTTGCTACCCAATCAAACCAATCAAATAAAAACCCGCTGTTGACACAGATTATAAGCCCTCCAGGATAGGGTCACTGTCTTCCTTGTGTTTCATTTATTTGGTCACAGTGTCTGGATAGTGCCTTGCTGTTCAGCAGTTTTGTTAGGAAACGGTGCTCGTGAATCATTGTAAGGACAGAATTTTGACAACAGACTGTGTTGTTCATTTCACAAGGGAAAAGTTAATATAGAAATACTGCTCAGATCTATTTTAATATTAAGCTTGGAATTTTGAGAACAATTCAAGAAACCATACAAAGATTTTTCACTAATTTTAGATCTATCTTAAACACATTATGGTTGCATAGCAGAGTAACTTATCAAGTAGATTTGACAAGAGGAGTGTATTATTGATTTTTTGTTTTATTTGAAATATTCTATCTGTGATAAAGTAATCAGTGCCTATAAATGAACAAATATGTTTGTATTTCTATGCAACATGGGAGCAGACTTCATATGTTTCTATATAATATATATGACTGTGTGTTTTAATCTGTCTGTCAGTGTTTTTATAGTTTTTCAGCAATGTTGTAACATTAGAATTCTAAGAAATTCACTCCCGATACTACTGCAGTTTGTACTGTGTATCCTGTCTTATGTATGGGATTCCACTGTCCCCTAAGTGAGGAATTTCCTCTCCTATTGAGTTAGAAGCAGATTTAAAGGAACTGTGATTTCTAGGCGTTTGCTCTCCATGTGTTTGCACTTGGGTGTCAATCACAATTTTCCCTTTCTTGAGTTTTCATTGTTCAATTAGAATTTTTGAAAATAACTATTAATATGTTTCACTAGTCTCCCTAGTAACTTGATATTTTTGTGCTTTTCAGTTTTCAAATTATGAAAATTGTAAATGCACACTTGTTTTTAAGTAGTCCTTTTTCACTAGATATTTGTTTACCTCTTTATAGATAAAATAATTTTTTTCCCAATGAATGAATCACTGTGCATATTTTACAAGATACCTTTCTTTTTATTTTTCTTATTCTAACAGGTATATTCATTGTAGAGAATTTTGAAAATAAGGATAAACCCAGTAATAACTTAAAAATGGCCTCTAATCTCACCTGGAGATACAGTTGTAAGGTTTGAAATTGAGAATTACAAGTCCTCTCATTTTTTTCTTTTTTTCAAGTACGTTTTGGTTACTGAGTCCCTCGAATTCCCATATGAATTGTAGCAGCAGCTAGTCAGTTACTGCAGAGGAGCCGGCTGGGATTGTGATCGAGACCACGTTGAGTATACAGATCGCTCTGGGGAGCACTGCCATCCCAAGAGCGCTGTCATCTGATCCAGGAATGTGCGTGGTGTGTCTGTCCAGGTATTTAGGTCTTCTTTAATTTTTTTCAACAATGCGTAGAGTTTACATAGTATTATTTTACCTTATATTTTTGCCTTTATACTGAGTACAATTGTGCAAGGTACCAGGATCAGAATTGTATTATAGCCCCGCCACTTGCTGCCACCATGTACGCTGCACTCTTGCTTTGCCCTGTGTAAAATCTTGCACAAAATAGGACCTAAGTAACTCTCTCTTGAATGAATGATTATATGATAGCTGGATGATGCTGGAGAGTGCTTGTGATGATGTCTTTTTCCCAGACTTTCCCCTCTTCTTAACTATGCCTTTTCTCTTCCTTTCCTCCAGCCTCGGTTTCAGCCTGCCTGTGGCATTGATTTTCCCTGAGTGTGGACTCTTCCTTTAACTAGTTCACGATAATGTTTCATGCGGGCTATGAAAACTTGCTAGATGTCAAGAAATAGCAAATTCACTGCATGCTAGTATTTTTAGTCTGTGGTATTATATTATCCATTGAAATTAAATCAGGCTGACACCCTGAGCTCTTTTCTCCTTCCTACGGGTGATACTTCTCTGGTTGCTGTCTGTGCCCTTCCCCCAGACATGGTTTTGGAGTTGAGTAAGTCACCATCAGTGGAGCTCTCTCTTTAAAGATGAAGAGAACATTTGTTCCTTCTCCCTGGTTGGGGACTGGATGAGATGAGGTAACAGATAAAGAATGGAGCCCCATCTCATTCTGACCCCCGCTCTTTCCGTTCCTTTCTCCAGGGGAAAAGAGTACAATTCAAAAATATAAAGATTGTGAGCTAATGAGATAGACAAGACAACCGAACATTTGTTAAATATCCTTTCATGCCGGAAACAAATGTATTATACACACAAAAAGCACACAAATCACGGTAGTACTGCGGTTACAAACGTGGGTCCGAGTTCAAGTCCTGCTCTGGAGTGACCAGTCCTGTGAGATGGAGAACTGGTAGGTCGGCTTAGCCTCTCCCGGACTTGTTTTCTGTCCTGCAGAGATGGGGCTCGCTAGGCGTCCCTCTCCCGTAGAGGTGCTGTGGGGTGTAAATGGCGCGCGTGGGCAGCCCGAGCACAGCTGCTCATTCCTTGTAAGGGCAGGATAGCATCGCTTTTGCGATGACAGCTTTATGACCGTCCCGTGTAGACTCTTAGTGCTCCGAAGGGATGCCTTGTGGTTTGGAGATGGGATTCTCACTTCTGTAAATACCCAAGGATTGTGTTATTGGGCCGTGCTGATTTGAATCTATTCTTTAGAAAGTACATATTGTAGATATATTTTTCAAGCATGCATGCTTTTTTCTTTTATTATTTATAGTTCTACCCTCTCATCTCTTGGTGTGACTTTTCATGGAATCCAGGAAACAGTCCTAAGCCACCTGCCTCTTCACACTTCTCCGTGGTGGTTTTCTTCCCTGACTAGAAGAGGGTTCTGCATAGGAAATTTTCTTTGTTCCCCTTTTCTTGGAGTCACTCTGTCTCCCCAACTCTCACCTGTCCATCTGTCCATTTCTCTACCCACTGATTCTTCTGACTTGTTCCAAAAAGCATTTCAGGCAGCTTACAGAAGAACAGATACCAAATAAACAGGTGAGAAAATGGGGCCAAGTTCAGACAGTGAGGCTAGGAGGCGAGCCTGTGTGAGAGTTGCAGGCGTGAGACACACGCCTCAGGCCTGTGACTTATAAGATCGACAGCAACAGTGTGCCTGAGGCTCCCAGCAGACACAGGGAAACAGGGTTTGTGGGAGATGCTCACTGGCTGTGAAATAAATAAGTGGCTTAGGAGATGCCCAGCCTTTCCAGCTACTAAGGCTTAGGAGAATATTTTGAGTTTCTTCCAAAATCAGAGTATTGCATCTTTTCTTTTTTCAGAGTTCTATGTATAGTTGGTTACATTCTATACCTGGAAATTTCTCCAAAACTGCTTCCCACGTGAGTCCCATGGCTCGGGAATGGGGTGGTTCTGCTCATTGACGGGTGTAGGCCAGAAACAGAAAATGACAGCCTCAAAGGAGCCTGGGATTTGTCAGTTATGTTTTGTCAGTGCTGTAGATTTCAGAAAACGCTTTCACCGTTTCTCTCCATCTGAGGTGGCAGCGTGCTCTCTTAGCAGCATAAGGAGCTCAGGGCCACGGGATGGTGGGGGCTGACTGCACTGCTATCAAGACAGATGTGCCAGTCACTGCAGGCGTGGTGATTTTACATAGTGCATTTCATGTTCTTTAATAGGTTTCAACAGGTAGTTAATTAACTGAGTTAATTAACATTTAAGAAATATGATGCTTTGTTGAAAAGACAGTTATAGGCAGAATATAAGTTGTGAACCCTTTAAAAACGGTTTCATTACTGAAATTTTAATAGGGAAGATTTAGTTTATCTTATTTACACCTCTCTTCAAAAGTAACAAAGAAACAAGACAGAAAAAGCAGAGGATGATTTCTGTTCTTCCTCTCGGCTTGCAGGTGCCCTCACCTCCAGTGGCATCCATCCAGACACCAGCACTGACACTGGCCGTGCTCACAACTGCCTTAGCCCTGAAGACACAACTGACAAATAGAAGGGGGCTACGCCCTAAGACAGCAGGTGCTCTTACTTTGTGGGTCCTTATGTAACTGCGCGGTGTTATTCAGGATCGCCCGTTCTACACTTTGTGACGCTGCTGCCGTGTCTCCTAGTTATTTCTGTAAGTACTAGTGTAATTTTTTCAATGTGTGGTACTAGACATCTAAAAATGCTTTTTTCAGATGAAAAATAATGTGTATTTAATATAATAAGTCTGAAAAAAGGGACAAAAGTGTCTATCCTGGTCCCACTACTCAGAGATAATAATTAACACTTTTACATCTATTTTCTGTTCTTTTCATCAGTGTGTATTACATCTGTCATAAAAACCAGCGAGCACTCTGTGCCTGTTTACTGTGTGGAGACATCCATTTTCCATTCGGCTTATTACACGTTTTTCTACAGTATTCTCTCTCCCCTGGCATGATTTTTAATGACCAGTATAGCATTCTGTCTTGTGGAGGCATCGTCCATTTTACTTCGGACTTAAATAAACTTTTAAATTCCAAGTATATTTAACTGAAATACTGAAAAGAGAACTGTGGTGGTACCGAAAGGCCCCTACATCCCTTCCCCTTTTTTTCCTGAGAGTAAAAACTGCTGACAATGTGGTGTATATATTTCATGACCTTTATGCCTGTCATATATATATACACATACATACATACATGTATATGAGAAATCTATGTATATGTGTGTTTATATATGCTGTATTGAAAAATAAGGCCACACTATATGTTTTGTGCAGCTCGGTTTATTCACTGAGGTGTATATCATAGACGTCCTCCCACTCCAGACTCACCCGGTCCTTTCAGATAGAGTAGAGGGGTCTCCTGATGTGCAGTAGATTTGGTCTCTTGTGTAAGGACACCTTTGGTGGGAGAGTACTGTGGACAAGGCCTTGGACCACGCCAAAACGCCTGCCCCTTAGTGCCCACAGCTCGCCTTGATTTACCGCATCATTGTCTTGATGGTGGATACTTAAGTTTTCTCCATTTTCCACTGTCAGAAAGGGTGTTTGACTGGCGTCCTTCTTGTACAAACATTCCTGTGATCTTGTATGAGTATTCCTTTAGTTAAGGTTTCTGGAAATTTAGTCCCTGGATGTGACAATTACATACATCACAGGCTCCTTTCAAGTGACTCTAGAAATTCCTTCTCCTGCGGGGAATGAAAAGATGTAGAATAACTTATGTAACCAATTCTCTATCGCTGGATATGATTTCACTTCAGCTTTTCTTCATACCATTGTAAAAAGTGCTGTGTAAATGCTCTGATGAGTAAATCTTTTTGAACTGATTTTTTTCTAAACGAAACGATTCCTAGAAGGGGAGTTGAATCTGTGTGTACACACGTTTATCAGAGTTTACATATCCATTGACATGTCGTCCTCCAAACACGTTGCTCACAGTTTGTTCTCTCACAGATGGACACTAGCTAGAACAACTTTTAAAAATATTTGCCAATATGATGAGCAAAAGTGCTTTTTCATTGTTTTAGTTTGCATTTGATGACCAATGAGGTATTCAGCATTTTTCACTTATTAGCCATCTGACTTTTAAAACGTGAATGATCCCTTTTGTCCTTCGCACACAGTTAAGTGAGGGAGCTTCTTGTTGCTTTGTGACAGCTCTTTGTATGTTATGAACATTAACCCCTTGACTTCATCAATATGTATCACGCAGTTTTTACTTGTCATTTCTTGCCTTTCATTTTATTCAGTAGGTTTACTTTTGTTGTGGCCCAAAATATACTTAAGATAGTAAATGTCTTCTTTTTGGGTTTTATTTTTGGTATTATTTTAGAAATACTTTCTTATAATGGTACAAATCTCTTCTGTAGGTTTTTTAATCTCTAAGATGGAGATGATAATAGTACTTGTTATAGTGAGGAGAAGTTGAATTAATATGAGCAAAGAGTTGCATTTGCTGTTATTAGTACTTTTTAATATTTACATCACTATCTGTAATTTTTCTTTGGTCATTATGACAGGAATAGAATTTGTTCTTTCCAGGTGATTCTCTGATTTTCCCAGGACAATTATTGAATTCATACTTTGCTCTTTGATTTGAAATCCCACATGCACAAAATACTTATGTACACTAAAGTCTCTTTTTGAGCTCATGGTTTATTTCTGTCAATCTTACTTTATTACTCCAGCACCATAACTTACATATTGTAAAAGTTTATTTAATATCTGACAGTGTGATTTTTTTTTTGATTCTTTTCTTCCATCCCAATTTTTCTTGGCTAGTATTATGACTTTATTATTCCTGAAGAATTCTAAAATTCTTTGTTCAAGTTAAAGTATAAAAACAGATAAGGGTTTTCATAGGATTTTTTAGTAAGTTTTGAATTATCTTTAAAAGAGCATTCATTTTACAAAGCTGCTTTCCTCCATGCAATATGTTGATGTCTCTACATTCACATCTCTTAATTTACCCCTCAGTATAGTCCTGTATTTTTCTCCATGTACAACATGGGCATTATTTTTGAGTTTAGCCCAGATTATTGTTTATGTTTTACTTAATTTTGTAAGTGAGAATTTTTTGCAATTATATTTTTTAACTCTTCAAACTGACACCTAGGAAGGCAGATTCGGATTGTCAATACTCACTTTGTAACTTGTCATTTAAAATTGTTAGTATTAAATACTTGTTCCAGAATCCTTTCTTTTCTGTTTTTCAAAATTTGTTTCCAAGATTATCAAAGTGGTCGTAGCTAAGTAGTGTATTTGGGGAGACTGATGGAGAGAGGTAGTGTGGCTCATGTACAAACTGTGAGCATTTTCATGGCTGCCTTTAGGCTGGAGAGGCCTCCGAAGAGCCCAGGTTAGACCAGGGATGGCTTTTTATGCACTTGAAAGCCAGCATTCCTGCCTTTGTGGAGAAGCCTGTTGGGCGTGACAGGTAGATGATCAAGGTCCGATGGAGGCCATTGGCTGCACAGAGCGCTGTGACTGTGAGAACTGGCGACCATTAACATGGGAAATGCTTGGCGCCAGGAACACTGCAGGGGAGCTGGGGAGCCTGTGTGTTAAGGATTTTCCAGTCCTGGGAGTGAGAAGAGCAGACTCTGCATTCAGATCTGAGTTTGAATTCATCCTCTCTTGTTTAATGGTCCTCTGACTTTTGTCAAGTTATATATCCGCTTTGAACTCCTGTTTTCTTCTGTCTCAAAATAGGAGAATTACGGCCTGCTGCTAGAGTGTTTGATCAGGGTAAATGATTTGTGTCTATAAGATGCCACGTACTGTCACAAGTTCAGTGAGAAATGGGCTGTTGCCTCTTCTGCAACTCAGTGTTCGACAACACACCTGGGGAAAGCCAGTCCCTAATTTGTGTGTGATGCAAGTAGGAACAAAATTAATGTCTTGCCTTTCGCTAGCAGTATTCTTACTCCTTTGCTTCATTTACTTCTTTCCTCCTTTCATTTCCCCTTTCCCCTCCTCCACCAAAAGAACCTGAGAATATCTCAGAACACTAGATTCAAATTACTTTAAAGGTTGTCTCATCCTCATGAAATGACAGTAACATAAAAAAATCTGTACACATCCCAGAATTCATTGTATTTGATTTACGCACACACGCGCACGCACACACACACACACACAATCAGGCTACCTCCCACTTACAGAGGAAGAAGAACCACTTATTCTGAGTTTTCATTCACTGTCCGTGAGAGCAAAGTGTCTTATGCAGACTTTCACCTGGCTTCATGCATGGTGTTTTTAGTTGGATTTCTGCTTTGTGGCCATAGAATTATTCTCCTAACAGAAGAGAGGAAGTGGAGACATAGACATTCTGCTCAGATATTGGTGTCATCATATTTGAGTTGGGAAGGACTTAAGACAGCATAGAGTCGTATCTGTTTATGGGTGAGAATCCATGATAGTGTAACTTGGACAAGAACCTGGATCTTCTGCCATCGTGCCCACGAGGGTGAAGAGGCAACTTGGTGGGGGATGGCAGTGATCCTTCTTGCTTGAGTTCCAGGGTCTTGCTAGTTTTCATTGCTCACCTGCCTTTAGTTAAGGTCCATGTGGCCTCTCATGGGAAGGTCACGCTGTTCTGATAAAGTTACTAATCAGCAAAAAGCTCTGGACCCACTCATATTTCCCAGAGTTTTTTCTGCTGACCTGCTGACACTTTATATAAATGAGATCTAAGAAACTACTGGATATAAAATCCTTTGTGTTATCCTCGAGTTCCATAGGAATGGGGTGCTGTCTCAGGCTGTCTAAGGCTAGATCTGAATAAAGATAGGGTGATAGGCTTTGCTGCTGGACCCTCCACAATCAAATGTGTTTTCCACCTTAGTGTTTAGAATCAGGCAGATGAGCTCAAATCTTGCCTTTACCAGTTATTAGCTTAGTGACCTTGGGGAAGAAACTGTACTTAATTGTGTTCAATTTTCTTTGTTTGTAAATAAGTTAAGTATTTATTTTAAGGTTTTTGATTTAGAGTTGAATGAGTTAATTTCCTCATTTATACCTAAAATACATATCGCGTGGCTCTATGATGGTGCCTTGGTTGTTGATTACTAAGGCACTCGGCAGGGAGAAAGGGGGTGGGGGACCCCTGGATTCTAGAGCTTATTATATTCCAGGATATGCTTGTAAAAGACTGGATGTGCAGTGGATTTTTAGTAAATATCCATTCCTTTCCTAATCCGCATTGATTGTGTATATATCTTTATATTAATATATGAACAAATTTATAATGCAATTTAAATCTTTCTGTAGAATTTAAAATATGTAGTTGTAACAAAAATACGTGAAATAAAATGATTTCACTTTTATTTTCTTTTCAATAAGCAAAACAAAATAAAATAGAAAAGAAAAAAAAAGGTTTGAAGGAGTAGAAATAACTTTCTTTCCATAGAATCAATTCCCTAACAAAGGTTTTTTGGTTGTGTTGTTAAACAGCATATAAAATTGATAGGTTGTGACATATTGGAAATGAGGAAACAGTGGAGACATACTACCTCCAATGAAGTCATTTAGTTACCACGTCAAAACTAGTTCTGCTTCCTGAATGACAGGCCAGTAAATCGGGAGATGAGGTGTTAGAGCAAGGAATAGTGACTTTATTTGAAAAGCTGGCAGACCCAGAAGATGGCATACTGATATCCTGGAGAACCCTCTTCCCCAAGTCAGAATTCAGTCTCCTTTTTTACTAAAAAGGGGCGGGGGTGTGGTTGGTTGTTGCAAACTTCTTGCTGTACGAATTGATTTCCTTGGAATCCTTTGTTCTTGCAGATGTCCATGTGGGTCAAATCATGGCACCCCTGTAAAACCTCAAAAAAACAAAGTTTATTCTTTATTTTGCAACTTGCCATCTCTACATAAGTGTAGAAGAGCTAACATCCTTAAAGATCAGAGCCCGCAAAATAGGCCCTCCTGGATATTTCAGGCTAAAGGCAACCTTCTTTTACAAAAGGTGCAGAGATAACAAGTCTTAGCCTAGAAAACAGGGTACAGGTTTAAAGACAAACGAACACATCTAACATGGAGTCAAATTTGTTCTTTTCTATTACAATTTCTTTTTCCACCTCATAGATAATTTTAGTAAGAAACATGAGCAATTTTTTTACTTTTGCTTCTTAATAACGGATAAGTGGCCCAACTACAGTTTTGTGAACAGGGATGCTGTGCGGGCATAGGGGTCACAGCAAATTCTTGTTGGGGGTGGTCGACCCTGCAACATGTCTGATGCCCTGTGAGTGTTGGTGAGAGTCCCCCTAACCAGGGGCTCTCTTCAGGAACCACCATGTGGGCATTGACCTCTGGAGACTTCTTTTTCAGCTGTAGGAAATTTTTTTTAGATGCTGTGATGAAAAAATCACTCCAGCTGGGGATAATCAGGGAATAAAGGAAGGGGAAAAGGGCTTGGAGTAGTGTAGAAGAGAAGGACAGAAGATCAGGGAGCCTGGGGGCTTGGGGGCAGGGCCTCGGGAGAGAGAGTAGCAGAGGTGGGGAGGGGCCCGGCTCCAGAACCAGCTCCTGCACCTTTCCCTGCACCCAAGCCTCACAGCTTTTAATTGGGCCCAAGACTCTTTCCTGTCTGGATGTCACCCTGGGCAGAACGTTGAGAATCGAAGGTAAGGT
The DNA here is from genome assembly GCF_036321535.1 of Camelus dromedarius. Lineage (NCBI taxonomy): Eukaryota > Metazoa > Chordata > Mammalia > Artiodactyla > Camelidae > Camelus > Camelus dromedarius. The sequence goes on along the minus strand of NC_087458.1, from coordinate 31,890,892 downwards.
GTGGGCAGCACTCACCTAGGGGGTCACTGAGGACTTGGTCAAGTCCACAGTGCCTTTTCTAGTCATGTGTCTTCACCTGTTCTTTATCTCAGGATCTGAGAAGCAGGAGCAAGGAACTCAGGGAGAGATCCAGGAAGACATCTGACTCTGTTAAGAGACGACAGTCACAGCGACACGGGGAGCGAGGACACTTGCAGCAAAGTAAAATGACTTCACAACTATTGCATCAGAGCTGCAGGTGTGAGAGAGCCTAAGCCTGTCTCAGAGTGCAGGGGAGAAGAGGAAAGGAATGGTAAAATTAACACTGACAATTGAAATTTTGTTAAATAGCCTGCTAATATTAATTGTATCAAATGAATGTATGCAGGTGTATTTCTATGATCATTTTAGGTACACACAACCCCACCAGCCCCTCTTTCTCCCATCGGGGATGGGCTTTCTCAAGCACAGTGCCCCTCCTGGTTGAGTGGGCCACGCTGCGGGTCCTCGTCTGGGGCCAGGCTGCTGCAGGACACTGAGTCCCCGAGGCACGGCCTGGGAGACATGACAGGAACATCTCTGCTCATAACTGAGAGCCTCCGTTTCCCCCTGCAGTGTAAGAATGCCGGTGACTCAGTTAGAAGCATGCATCCAAAACGTCCTTCCGTGTCATCACCATCTAGAATCGGTGCCTGAATCTTCTGAATTTCTCCAGAATGTGGTTTAAAATCACCTTCGACAATTGAGTGTGTGTCCTCTTACAAGTGGAGGAATTGCTGCCGTTTCCCTGGAACTTACTCACCACTAGTCCATCTGATTTTTCTGTGCTAGGATTCAGTATGGCATGCTAAAAATTCTGCAGTCAGATCTTGAAACACTGATGAAGAGGATTATTTATTTTATTTCTTTATATGATAGTGTTTCACTTTCAAAATTCAGAGTTTTCGGTTCTTTCAAAAAATTTTTTGGGGGTTGGAGAAACAACTTTGCTCTTACCATCTCTGTGACCTGTTGCTTTGTGCCTCTCACCTGTCTTCTGTCACTTGTGAGGTGGTTCCATTTGTGACCCTGTCAGGGTTGTTCATGTTATAAAACATATAGTCTGTTAAAGTACAGTCCCTTTTACTCCGAAGACATTCCACAAATACTCCTTAAATCTGGGTGTGGTTTTAAGAAGACAGAATCATTAGAACATGTACTTGCAGGTTGCTAGTGCAAAATCCCCAAATCAATAGTCTAGCTCAACATCTAAAATCTTTCTAATCTACCTTGGGTTTGTATGGATAAGTGAAGCAGTTTGCTAAGAACTCAAGACCAGGGTTAGAATACAGGCTGGTGTAGCTCAGCAGGTCCTCCCAACCTGATGCTCTGCCAGAGGGAGGGGCCTAGGGGAGAGGGCTTGTCCTGCCCTCCCTGAGCTGACAATTTGATGGCAAAGATCTTTATCAGATGAAGAACTGGGAGTTTCTTCTAAGAAGAGTGGGTTTGAAAAGAGTCCTAAAACCGCGGGAGTGACACAATCCCTTTTGTCTCAAGTACGTGAGAGCGGCTGTGGGGACACTTGGGAGACTCGTGAGTCCAGGTGTGCAGTGTTGGTGGCTTCCACTTGAGCGGTGGGACGGTCAGTGTGTAAAAGCGAACAGATTGAAGGCATGTTTAGATGGTAAAAATGAAAGGATGAATGCTGTCTGTGAAGGTAGGATGGAGGAAGGCCCAGGTTTCTGGGTGGATTAATGAGGTAAGTGATGGTCCTGCTGTGCTCTGAGGAGGGAAAGCTGCAGAGGGAGCTCTGGGGGAAAACTGATGAGTTCAGCTGTGGGTGAAGTGAAAGGCTGTTAGATGTGTGGACTGGGAGATCTGGTGAGAGCAGGTACTGAGTAGGAGGAGGGGAGAGAGACCTTCAAATCATTTTGTCTTGTGAACATACAAATAAGTATGAGTAATGACACACAACACCTCTATATTCTGGATTAAAACCCAGTAACATTTTTCTATATTGACTGCAGAGGTTCTTAATTATTTTTTAATAGAAATAAAAAAATAGAAACAAAATAGTGAAGTTAATGAACGTCTTAGAGTTGATGTGTGTCCTTGTATGTATTTTGATACCTCATCTGTTTATAACCATAATCTACAAAAAGTTAGCTTGTTTAGCATAAGAGTTAAACAGAGGGACGTGAAACACACTGTTGGGGGTTGAGGCTGATCACCTTGGGCAAACTATGTCGCCTCTCTGTCCCTTAGTTACTTCTTCTGTGACTGCCTCCAGGCCCCTCATCACAGCTGATTTCCTAGACTAGATGTTGGGAGGGAGGCTGCTGAAGGGGCTAAGAAGTGGTAACTGCTTGGGATACTGAAGAGAGAGACGAAAACCGATTAAAGCCGAGAAACTGAGTACAAATACCCTCAAAAAAGGAAAAAAAAAATCACAAAGTGTTTTGAGCCACTTAGCGTAAGGGAAACAAAATCACGTGGACCCAATTTTCTTGAGCATATGAGTATAGTGGGTGGAAGGGTGTCATCAGAAAAGTGTTGAGAAAAGGCCTTTTGGTTTCCCTTGACATTTGCAGTAAGGATGGGAGCAGAAGCGAAAACCCCCTGTTCACTGTGGAAGGTGCTCTTTTTTGCAAAACTGACCAAAGGTTGGAGACAAGTCATCAGCGGTGCTGGCAAATGAAGAGACTTCTGGATTGGGTGGGGCACTTGCTGTGACTTCCAGGTGGCCTGCTGGCTGGGGGCTGTGAGGCGGGCAGTAGGTTTGCAGGGTGACCCGGGCATAATTCCTGGCTCTGAGGCTGCTGGTCTGACTAGCAGACCTGAGCACCCGCAGACTTAATGGGGCAGCTCGGGATGTGGCCTGGGACACCTGCCTTTCTGAGGGCAAGAAGAGGGCTCCCCTGAGGGGGTGTCCCTGTGGAGAGTGGAAAAGTCCTCCTGCAGGGGAAGAAGTGCCTCTGAGCAGGGGGAAGGATGCACAGGCAAGACCAGCCTGAGCATGGAGGTTTTGGGAAGCCGGAAGTCATAAAGTGGCCCAAGCAGCCTTGTTCCTGCGAGATTGGAAGGAAAAGATGCTGAAAAAGCAGGCTAGGGTCAGACCGTGTTGTGGGTTATGAGTGACAGTAAAGGACTGGTCAGGCAGGCACGAGAGAACCCTGTGGGCGTCCCAGCTGGGGCATCACGCCAGAGGGAGGAGCAGAGGTATGGACTTTGCCACTTATTAGCTGTGTGACTTTGAGCAATATCACCCCAACCCTCTCTATATATATCTTCATCTGTAAAGTGACACAGCTCGTGTCATCAGAAGGCTTAGTTTAGCTCTGATCCTTTAGTCCAGTCCTGTCAGTGCTGCCCTGCAAGGTTCTGCAGCAGCTGCTCTTACCCTGAGAAGGGAGGGCGTAGAGGGACATTGTAGTGCCCGAGGGCAGGAAGGGGTTGCTTTAAAAGCAGACATGTAGCCGCCTGCAGCTGCAGGCCTGCAGGCAGTTTGGTTGATGGTCCTGGAGAGGACTTTGGAGGCCATAGCATCATCTTAAAACTTGTTTTCCCTTGGGGACCGGATTTGCCTTTGCAGATTAATGTTGAAGATTTGGGCTTCTGGCAAAGCTGTTTTCAGAGATGAGTATATACATAACATATAGTATAAAATAAAATGCTTTTATTTAATCTGTGGGACTTTGTAGCTGTTTGGAGCAGTTCTGTTGGCCTGGTCTCCACGGAGGACACTAGGGGTCAGCAGAGCGTGCGGGAGGGCAGGCCAACCGCTGTGCTTCTGCGGGGGGTTCTCCCCAGCATGGAGCTCTGTTAAGTTGAATCTTCTCTGAGTTTGGTTGCCAAGCGTGCAGACAGCAAATTAATGAGTTCTGGTGGGATTGTATAATGACAGGAAGAAAGAGGAAACCGTAGTTTTTCGGGACTAGAACATGCTTTTGGTTCCTGACTCAGTGTGTTCCATTACAGAATTGATGAGTTGTGTCTATTCTGGGACTTCATTGAAATAATCGTTCAGCCTAAAATTTAAGAGTTATGTTTTATTTGGCGGGAGGCCTCGAGCCTGGATGACAGCCTCTCAGATCTCTGAGGGACTGCTCCCAAGAGGTAGGGGAGGAGCTTGGATAAATAGGAGCTTTACAACAAAGACCAGGTACTTGGAACAATAAAAGATTGCTTGTTATCTAAAGAAAGCCAGATATCTCAAGTTCAAGTATTTAGTGCTTTTCTATGTATGGGATGAAGCAAACATATGGGTTATTGAATTCATTCCTTTGGCAAGCACCTAGCTATCTAGGGACAGTATCCTGTCCTTTCTTATTCTGAGTCTGCTCAGAGGGCACCACTGTGAGTGGCTGAAAGGCTGGGTTTCAGGCATATCCTCGCTGGGGTGTGGCAGCAGCTGCTGAGGGCTTGGTCTCAGCATTCTTTGTTTACTGACATGGTTGCAGTATTTTCACTCACATTGTAGTATTTTCATTCACAGTGCTCCCCCTTGGTCCTAAATTCGACCTATATTTTGAGAGACATTTCATGACCAATTTTGTCCCACGGTGCTAGGATGGCTCATTCCTATTTCAGGTGAAGAATTTTCTGAGCTGCCATTCAAGGTGTTAGGTTTTTTTATCAGGGCCTGTTGATACTAAAAGTTTTCTGGATCGCCTGTCTTACTAGTCTATTATGATCCAGGAAATGTTTGCCCTTCTTTGCTCATTCCCATACCTAGAATCACACTATTACATTTATTTTATGCAGGGTTAAAAATTTTATCTATTTCTTCAGGATGTTTAGCCATCATCAATCTTGTAGGCCTAGTTACAAGTTGGGAAATGTAACAGACAACAATTTAATAAAATAGAGATCATATAACTAATATAGCTAGTAACGTTTTTAAGTAACGAGTAAGAATTTAATAGTAGAGAAGTTGTATATTTGGGTTAAAATTTTGCTTGTATTTCTGATTGAGTTTGAGTGATCTTATGAGAAAGTTCATATTTATGGTCAGGCTCCGAGCAGGTATTAATTGGCCAGGTGAGTTCTCCCACGTTGTAAGATCAACAGTGGCCTAAACAGAACTATAAATTATTTTTAGAATAACGTTTCTGAGGGCTATCTAGTTAGAGCCTTGGAGTAGGGAAACCCACCAAGGTAACACAGAAGTACTAGACATAGGTAATTTACCATAAACTTAACAATTGGAGTAGTTCATAATCAAAGGTAGGAGAAATTGTCAAAGTAATTGGTATACAAGCCTGGTCCGTTGTCTTGGGTCAGCTGTCGAGCTCAGATGTCGTCTTCTTCTCATCCTGGCCTGGTAGCTTTTTCACCATTTTGGCATTGTTTTCAGGTGAGCAAGTGCTCTATAGGCCAGTGCATTGCAGTGGCTGTTTCTGATAGGAAATGAATCCGAAATTCCGTTTCCTTCAGCTTTTGTGTGTATGGTCTAGTTAAGAGTACTTGATAAAAGGTCTTTCCATTCAGGTTGGAGACATTTCTTTAAGTCATGCATGTTCCAGTATGTATAATCCCCTGGCTTAGGTCATGGAGCATTGGAAATTTACACAAGGATAGATTACTGAGCTTCGGAAACAAACCTAGAGTATCCTTTTCATAATTAAATTAAACTGTACAGCAATATGACATAAAAGCAAGGAATGATCTGGGAAGTGTCTTAGTAAATATAGACCTCAATTAACAAAACTAGAACTTAATATCCAGTAAAATATAAGATTTTTTCTCTCTAAAATTACCCTCATTTTTCTCAAAGCCAAATCAAGATTAATTTCTTTACAAGTCAAGTCTGATTATTTGATCATATAGGCTTTTTTAAATTGGCTGTGTTGGAACTTTTAATAAGGAGTCTCAGGGTAGATTGTTAATAAGATTTGCTAAGGCCTGGAAAGCCCCGTCAATGGCTTGTCATGGATTTCTGCCTTACAAATTTAGGTAAATTCTTTTCTCTTTAAAATCCTTAAAATACCTTGAGATTCCTATATCTGTTAGGAGATGATCTTCCTCATTTGTCTGATAGAGCCACTGGGGACCTAAGAGTTTTTAGTCTATTGAGGGATCAGATAGAGAGAAAAGATAACTGTTCCAAGTCTGATTACATAGGTATAATTTATCAAATTGCTGTGAATCATAGCTAGCTTAAAGAGAAGAGATTCTTTATGTCTGGGAAACAGGTTAAAAGCCAGTAGTATTTTAAACAAAATCAAAATTTATAAACATATTCACCAGTTTACTCAGTCCCATGTAACTAATTCTTTTAATCACAGTTTTCATTGGAAATTTAAAATTTCTTACCCAGTTTAGTTCACTGCTATAGTTTGAAATTTATTAGAAATCAGTAAATCTCCTTGAAGAGCAAGCATTTTGCAAAACCATCAGAAGACAACCATTAACTGTCTATAAATGACAAAAGATTTAAAATCATGGTTAAACACCATTACACTATAATCGATAAAGAAACCTGGTCACTATACCCAGAATTATCACTGGTAACATTTCAGATATACCAGAATTTTAGGGAGTCCATATAATTTCTACAATATCTATATTAATAATATTTTCTCATACAATATAACCTTAGAAGATTTATTATTCATTTGACAATATCATGTTATTTAACACGCCAATTGAAACTTACTCTTTTAAAGTCTCTCTTTGGGATGTTTCAGGGGCCATCTGTAACTTCCCAAACTTAACTGGAGATTAAAAGAACTTTAATTAGAAATTGATATCTGGGGATCTTTTTAAAAGATTTCAGAACACTTGGTCAGATAAACATATAGGTCACTGTAAAGCAGTACTTATTCATTAACAAGAAAATACGTCAAAGGTAAAGGCAGAACAGATCAGTTAAGTGGTATAAGAAGGTTTACAATCTGTTGCTGAAGGTGGATTAACATTTCAAAAAACATGTTTCCTCTTAACAGCGAGAAAACCAAATCTAGTCTTGTACCAACTTACTTCTAAGATTCATTTACTTTGCCCAAGTTGATTCTAAATTTAGCCAATTCCGACAACGTACGAAACTCTTTCCTTAGGGTACCTCTTCCACAAGCCTTCCACAGCTTTCTATTCTCATATTAGTGTGTCCCTTATTTTCTCTTCCATTCAGAAATAACCAGCTTCAGGACAAAGTCACTATTTTTCATTAACAAAATATAATTCCATTCTTATATCTTCCTTTACACATTTATCTTACTTTCCTAGGATACTGAGATCATTCCCTTAAAAATAGAGTCTATTTCAGGGTGGCACCAACCATTTATTAATATATCTAAACACCTTTAGTTTCTCTGTAAGAGTAAGTTAAATGTTAAGTAATTCATATTTCAATCTTATTTTATCTGAAAATGGCATAGCTATTAAATAAAATCCTATCATTTAACTTAATTTAGCACAACTCTAGAATTTAAAGATACCAAACATTTAGAGATTATGTTAAGCATACATTTTAAAAATATATTTTAAAAATTTACCCAAAGCTCTCATCTCATTTGCATTTAATTTACTTAAAATTTTACCACACCACATTACTGTTATTTTTTTCTTGACAAATCTTCACCAGATATAACAGAATCTTATTTGACTTTCATTAAACCTAGGTACAGTAAAGGTATTATACTTAATATTGATGACTTTAAAGATGTCTATATTAATTAGAACAAACTTAAACTAAACAATATCAAATATTATCTTAATATTGAATTTTTCCAGTTCACGTGATGCTGAAAGTCAATTTGTTCAGTTTTTATTTTAAAAATACTTAATTTGTAAGCTCTTATTTTTTACGTCAATTAAGCAGAGATCTTTGACTTTGATTTTTTTTTTTAGCTGTATAAATATCTCACATCTGTAATGTGTACGCAGGTTTATAAACAGACAAAAGCTAGAGATCTCATAGCTTCACTTTAAAAGTTAATTATAATATAGGTATAATAATAGTTCTAGTAGGCTGAATTTGCTTGCTCAAATCACTAAGGCTTACTATTTATGAAACAGATATTTAAGATTTCTTGACAAAGTCTGAAGGACCCGTCAGAGTTCTGAGTTCTAAAATGCCAAAAATTTCTTGGCCCTAAGTTTTATCTCATTGAGCTAACTAGGCTCAGTCCTAGGTCACTGTTTCTGTATTTACATTTCTGGTCTGCAAGACAAAGACACACGCTTCCAGTTCCCCAGAGAACTGCTCTGTCACCCAGAACCAATTGTATCTCCTTAATTGGCATTTTTTTTATCAATCAGGAGAGCTGTAAACAAAGAATTCAATGTTTTAAAACTTTAAGGTTTACTTTATCATGTCTTCCAAAGCTTGCATAAGGTATTTAGTGATGTCTCTTTTCCTTGAGTTATAAGTTAAACCCAGGGTAAACCTCTTATTATATTTTTTTTATTAGCCACTGTATATTAGTTTTTAGTTCTACGTTATATTGGATGGCTCATGTAACTCTATTGGTTTCCTTTACTTTGTTCAATTAATATTTTCTGAGGGACAGATATGTGCCCAGCCTTATAATACCAAGAAGGGGAAGCGTTTTTCCATTGAAACAGATCTATCCCACAACATAATTAAGCAAAAGGTTTATATAAAGACCATTTAAATATACCAATTTTATAAATATTTATCTCAAATTTTTAAAATCTTATACCTTTAATTTTTATATTTATTAGGTTTAATCAATAATTTTTATTTCTAGAAGGATTGCCAGAAACTTTTTGTTGTTGTTGTTCATTGTATCTAATTTTATAGAAAAGTCTCTAGGATGCCCAAGTTTCAGCCAAAGTGCTTAGGTCCTACTCAATTTTTAATTTGATTAATTGGTCTGTTGTCCCAATCATTAATCAAGTATATCAGTCTATATATACATATATTTTAAACTGTGGCAAATAAAATGGACTTGTTTGAACTTTAATGTTGGGGGACAGTAGGTGATCTCTTTGGCCCTTTTTTTTAACTTTACTAGTGTAGTATCAAAACCTTGTATCTATTCCAAAAATGTCCATTTTATTTATCTCATTCAAAATAACCATATAAAAATATTTATCCATTTGGGATAAGCCCTTATCTTTTTTTTTCTGACATTTTTACAATCCTTTTTCCAGTTATTCAACTTAATTACCAATAATTATTCTAAGTTTTTATTAACATCTCTAGAACCATTTATTGGAAAGGAAAAACACAAATGTAGCTTTTCAAAACAGTTTTTTTTTTAACTAAGTTCTTAGGTTAACAATTAGATATATTTTTCTATCTTTAAACTTGATTTTAATAGGTACCAATTAAACAGCTGTTTATCATGAGATCTCTTTCAACTTTCACAAATTTAAAAGCTTTTCCAAATTAAAGGATCCATCATATGGCCATCAATTTATATATATATATATATAGTGATTTTAAATGAATAAGATGAAGAGGCTTTTCCACATGAGAGTGGGGGTGTTGCCTAAATAAAATTCAAAGCTTTACTCTCCAAAAGCTAAAGGCCTTTGTGGTCCAGGCTGATGCAACAAAGTTTAAGATGGCAAAATATCTGAAAATTGGTACAAACAAAGAATTGCTTAGAATCCAATTTATTTACGTGGCCACCATATGTACGCAATACTTGTACCTTTTGTATGGCAGAGTCCAAGGTTTCCTTTAAAAAGAAAGTAAACATACATATACATACATAAACACACTTAAAAGACCCAGAGAAAGATAAAACGTTTACATTTCAAGGACACAGGAAGAGAAATTCAAGTTCCCCCTAAAGTGGATTTTGTTTTTATAAGTTCAGAATTCCAAAAAATGTTTCTATCAGGCCTGATTATTTACTTTCAGATTGAGATTTTCTTTTCTAATTCCCAATTAATGTTGTAAGTTTTGTATGTACATAAACCTGGCTGGGGTATTAATTGGAGGCTGGCAATCTGTCATTTCTTTTTCTTTTCTTTTCTTTTTTTTATTTTTTTTGAAAGTTCTATTCCCCATTGTAAGGTCGGGTACTCAGAATAAATTTGCTAGTAAGATTTCCCGCAGGGACAACTCTATGGCATGAAGTCTTTGTCTCTACCACTCCTGCAAGATTCTCTGTCACCCGAGAAAGCTGTTACCAGCCAGGAGGATGGTCCCATTTTTGGAGTTGAAAGGTTCCTCGTAAGAGTTTTACTTTTATCCTGAAAAATTCAATGGATGTAACCAAATTGAGGAAAACATTAGACCAGCCTCTTACCTAACCACTCAGTCCTGAACCCAGTGTTTTCAACTTGGACCCACTCAGGACGTCTCCACTGGGTGAGTATTTTCCTAATAGGTTTCCACCAGCCCACTTCTGACGTCTCTTCAATGTGGGTATTTCCCGTTACCTTTCAACGAGGTCCCACCCAGTATGTCTCCACTGGGTGGGTAATTCCCCCCAGTCTCCTTCAACTGGAGGGCCAGGTACCTGGAAACACCGCCAAATAAAACTCAGGATTATCAACCAATATATGAGATCCGAGAACCAGGAGAGACTCACCCAAATTCATCTGGACTCCCCGAGGAGGCGGATGGTCACAAAGGGCCACTGCTGGTACAAAGGCCCCAGTTACTCGGAGAGTTCAGGTGGAGAAAGTCTGCTCTGGGTCCCTTCATGGTGTCCAAAACAGTTGACTGAAATACATGTGCCACCTAAAATTTAAGAGTTATGTTTTATTTGCGGGAGGACTCGAGCCGGGATGACAGCCTCTCAGATCTCTCTGAGGGACTGCTCCCAAGAGGTTTGGGATGAGCTAGGATATATAGGAGCTTTACAACAAAGACAAGGTTGTTGGAACAACAAAAGATTGCTTGTTATCTAAAGAAAGCCAGGTATCTCAAGTTCAATAATTTAGTGCTTTTCTATATATGGGAGGAAGAAAATATTTTGGACTCACTGAATTCATTCTTTAGACAAGCACCTAGCTATCTAGGGCCAGTATCCTGTCCTTTCTTATTCTGAGTCTGCTCAGAGGGCACCATTGTGAGTTGCTGCAGTGGCTGGGCTGCAGGCCTTTCCTCGCTGGGGTGTGGCAGCAGCCGCTAATGACTTGGTTTCAGCATTCTTTGCTTACTGACATGGTTGCAGTATTTTCATTCACATTGTAGTATTTTCATTCACATTTTAGTATTTTCATTCACGGAATGATTATGGATAATCTGCAACCTTGGAAAGCAGCCAAGATGGAATTACTGCAGGTACCTTCTACTTTAATAAGCCGTGTGCAAACATAAACATGGAGGAAGCATACGTTTGGATTTGGTGGTGTAGGGAAGGGTTTCTGCACATTACAGGAGAACGCAATGCAGAATTCCTTAAGTCCATCTTTCTTTTCTGTAGTGGTTTCTGAGAACAGTTTATGGTAATTAACCAACATTGACAAACGGTGGCACACATTGCATTTAAGAGCTGGCCGACTGCACACTTAGGTATTGGACAGGTGGAATTCATAGGCAAGTGATCAGGTGGCTGGGAGAGAGTTGGAGACAAGGCCTGGGCCCAGAATCCGGTTTAAATCGCCATTTCCTTACCATAGGGCCTTGGACTAGAATGTAACCTCTCTTAACCTGTTGGTGAATCTGTGAAATGGGCATGATATTATTCGTTTCTTCCTGGGATTGTTGTAAGTTCTGAAGAGTATTGTAGCACACATGAAGCACTTAACACACTGGCATTTATCAGTGTTCACTGTGTGCGGCCGTCCCACTTCGCGTGTGTCAGAGCCGTAAAGGCAGCATTTGTCTGTTGAGGACGCACTGGTAGCCCCTTGGCTAGGTTATGAATTTGGTGATTTCCTTTAATCCTTGTAACTCTGTGTGCCATGGGCATTTATTTTCATGGACAGATGAGGAATCTCAGGGTAAAGAAGACTGTAATTTGCCCAAAGTCAGATCATAATTTTGGGTGCAGTGGCCTCGGTTCAGCATGTGCCCCAGGGCCTTCTACCCTCTCCGTTCAGCAATAGAGCCAGATGTGGGGTCAGCTGTTTCCCAGCCCAGAATATCTGGCAGGCCGCAAGACACACTGGCCCTGCGCTGCTTGAGCAAAAACTCCGGGGGGAGGCAGTTATAAAAGGGATAAACATAAAAACAGATGACAGCAAACTGTGATCAGCACTGAGAAGGAAAGGAACACACCTCGCAGTGCAGAGCTGCGAGCTTTCCCATCAGTGCTGCTCTGGGGGCGTTCATATCGGCTAAACAAACTCTGCTGCTGCACCAAGGCAGGAAGGCAGGGAGCGTGTGGCCAGGTAGACAGGGCCTTGTTATCATACTCATTACCCATTAAGCTGCAGCTGTCACGGGCAATTACCTAGTAAACAGTTGTCGGCAATAATCATCACGCACTTTTCTTGGTAGTTTTATTGGCCCCACCTTTGAGATGAGGTCATTGAAGCTGGGGAGTTTGCTGCATGCCCGTGATCACCTTGGAAATACCCCCACTGGTCTATCAACCTAGACTGGTGTGGCTGTCATGTCCCAGCCCTGTGAATGGCATCGTGTTGCTTCTCCCAAGTGGCCCAAATGACTGACATTGATATTCTTAATTCGTAGGAAATGGTATGTGACAATAGGTGAAAAAGGTAGTAAGAAATTGTTTGGAAAACTAGAACAAAATCCAATTCTTCCCCAGCTGGGGAAGCGCACCCAGTGTCACCCACCCTACTCACTGCCTGTCACCTCCTCCTTGCTGACTCCACGTTCAGAAGCCACTCTGAGCCTTTGAAGAACATTTTGCCTCATGACACTGTTGAATAGGACCTGCGAACCCTCTGTCCCTGGTTAACCCTCTCTTCAAAGCCATTTAAATTTTTTGCAGGCTCCTCAGCTCAGATGTAAGAAACGACTCTTTAAACTTCTTGATGCAGCTCCTTAATGAAGATCTTGTGAAGGAAACCTACTCAAAACCTGGGAGGTATGCACACAGTGACTGCAAACTCAGCACTTTGTGATGTTCAGTATCAGATTCGTGGGTGACTCAGGAAAGGCTTTTATAAGGTAACAAGGGGAAAGTGAATGGACGCAGGATGTGTGAGACTGAAACATCTCGGTCCCAGCCAGCAAGGCACCTGCGTTCAGGATGGTGGGTGGGGAGTGCAGAGTTGTCACAAAGAAAGAAGTGGTGGGATGGGAGGGAGGACAGTTAGGTACTTTACTGGGGAGGGAAACAGTGGGTTGAACATTTCCTGGTTGAACAAGAGGACTGTGACATGATGTGCTTGTATTTTGGAGAGAAGGGTTTTGTGGGGACAGGCCTAGGGAGAACGCTGTCAGGCTGGGGAGTCAGCACAACAGGGAAACACACAGAACTGGGCAGACCCCAGGGCCCCTGCTGGGGAAGAGGCTGCCCGCCAATTCGAGCCCTGGGGGCTGCTTCTGTCCCTTAGCTGAGGCCTCAGAGCTCCCTTCACAACCCAGTCCTGTTGATACAAGAAAAAAAAAAACGTGACGCATGAGAAGGGCTGTGTCTCAGGCTTTGGATGAGCCCCTGGGATGTGCCCCACCAGATTTTGTTCCTTGGCTTCATGCAGTAAAGAATTCAAGAGCAAGCCAGTGTTGAGTAAAGGTATATTTATTCAGAGAGATACATTGAAAGGCAAGAGAAACTTCACGAGTTGTGGGGGTTTGATGCTCAGATTAAAAGTAGGTACACACTCCACATAGTGTGGGCCTTCTCTGAAGAGGGAGAGAGAGTGGTGACCCCTAGGTGGTGTTTTGTTGCTCTTTTTTCTTGGGCTTGGTTGTTTCATATGCTAATAAGTAGAAGGATCAGCCTTAGGGCAAGGGGCTTGTATTCCCAGAGAGTTGACCATTTCCCACCCTTTGACCTTTTGTGGCTAGCCTTGGGACTGCCATGGTGCCTGGGGCATGTTATTCACCATGTTACTATTACAGTGGGTGCATAATGAAGCTCAAGATCTGCTAGAAGTTAAATCTCTTCATCCTGTGCCTCAAGGCCTATTGGGGGTTGAATCCTTCACCATTATGATGTTAATTGTTGTGGCCTTCCTTGAATGGATGTGCTCTGCCCCCTTCCATCCTATCTCACTGTGATGACACAGAGAGAACAAAGGCCGGGCCCTGCCTGTGCTCCTGCATTTAACAGCGGGAGGTGAGGTGTGGGCTTATGATGACTCTGAGTGGTGAGAAGGATGTTTCAGATTTTCCCACGTGAGACATGGGGACCTGCCAGCACCCACTGCAGAACTATCTCACGGGCATCGTCGGTTGTGTTGTTTTGGAAACAACAGGCCAGCCAAGAAACAAGCACCACACAGAGGGTTGGAGTACTGAGATTTATTACCCCGGCGGGCTCAGAGGGGCTTCTGTTCCGAAGCTCTGAGCACCTCCAAGACCTGCACGTGAGGTTTTATAGGTTTAATTACAAGTATGGGGCTATTAGCCAATAAGGCTCCAACAACAAAAAGCAAGGAATCAGTACACTGAAGCTTATCAATTTGGAACAGATCACATTACTGACAATTGTTGACATCGGATTTACGAGTTAGCCCAGCAAAACTTACATCAGTAAACGGACACTTATCACACTTAGATTTGTGACTTAGCTTGTTAGCCCAGCTGGGCTTTTCCTTCACAGTGTCACTCATCTTTTCTGTTTTTTTTTTTTTTAAGTATTTAATCCAAATTTAATATCAGGGTTATTTGGGAAAGAAATTTGTCTTTTTCTTTTCTTTGGGGCTCTTTGGGGGGGTAGGTAATTAGGTGTATTTATCTGTTAGTGGAGGCCCTGGTGTTCGAACCCAGGACCCTGTGCACGCTAAGCACACGCTGTACCGCCCTCCCCATCATCTTTTTCTTTTTGCTTTATCTGTCAAGAATCTTACACCTGAATTTCTAGTCGGCCTTTAACACTTGCCCTGACTTCATGGAATCCATTTTTATGACTTTACCTCCCCCTGGTTTCATTTAAGTATTGAATCTCCATTTTCTCTTCACTCTCAGTTTTGCCTTTTTGTTGTTATGGTTGTTAAGCTGTGTTTGAAAAAATTGTTTAATTTCTCTTTTAGCAGGAGGCTAAAAGTAAATAAATATGTAAACAAACAGCACACTTAAATGCTTTTATACATTCTAAGCTGTTTAGTAGTTACTTAAAAACTGAATTGAATATTAAAGTGATAACATTTTTAAATTATTTTTTAATTTTTTACAAAGATATAGCTGATTTAAAATATGATATATTTCAGGTGTACAATAGATGCTCCATTTATAGTTACTGTAAAACATTGGCTGTATTCCCTGCGTTGTAAGATACATCCCTGTAGCGTGTTTACATTATATGTTGCAGTTTGTATAAGAAAGTTGGGTAACGCAGAGTCTGGGATGTGGCTGTGTCTGACCCAGGTTCACCCTCACACTGCCTGTTAGAGCTCAGGCCCTCACTTCTGTATGCAGGAGAGCGAGTGGAGGTAGCTCTCATCAGCGCTGGTACCAACCTCTGAGTGGCAGTGAAAGCAGTGACTGTGTGTGGACGTGCAGTGTTGTTTCAAGAGCTTTACATGCATTTTTGCATTTAATAATTAAAGCCCTCCTGTGAGGAAGCGTTTTATGATTTTAATGAATAAAACTTTTTTTTGATATTGATAGACTTCAAACCTCCGGAAAATTTACAGGAATAGTACAATAAACACTCAGATACAGTTCACCTTAAAGGGCACTATTTGGCCTTTTGTGTCTGGCTTATTTTAGCATAAAGTTTGAAGGTTCATCCATGTTGTAGCCTGAATCAGTACTTTATTCTTTTAGTTTGATAATATCCTTTTTCTTTTTTTTCGTTTTTGGTCTATTTAAAAACATTTTCATTGAAGTCTAGTCAGTTTATAATGTGTCAGTTTCTTTTGTACAGCACAACACTTCAGTTAAAGAAGAACATACCTGTATTCATTTTCATATTCTTTTTAAACATAAGTTACTATAAGATAATAAATATATTCTCCTGTGCTATACAGTATAAACTTGCTGTTTATTCTATACATACTCTGTATCTGCAAATCTTGAACTCCCAATATATTCCTTCCCACACCCTCTCCTCTCTGGTAACCATAGTTTGGTTTCTATGTCTCTGTGTCTGTTTCTGTTCTATAGATAAGTTTATCTTTTTGTTTCTTTGCTTTATTTTTTGTTTTTTGTTTTTTGTTTGTTTGTTTGTTTTAGATTCCACATGTGAGCGATCTCATATGGTATTTTTCTTTCTCTTTCGGGCTTACTTCACTTAGAATGACATTCTCCAGGTCCATTCATGTTGCTGCAAATGGCATTATTTTATTATTTTTTTATGGGTGAATAGTAATCTATTGTACAAATACACTACAAACTCTTTATCCAGTCATCTGTCAGTGGACATTTAGGTTGTTTCCATGTCTTGCTATTGTAAATAGTGCTGCTCTGAAAGTTGGGGTGTAGGTGTCTTTTTGAATTACGGATCCTTCTGGATATACGCCCAGGAGTGAGATTGCTGTGTCATATGAGAGGTCAATTTTTAGTCTTTTGAGGAACCTCTATACTGTTTTCCACAATGGCTCCACCAAACTTCATTCCCACCACAGTGTAGGAGGGTTCCCAATTCCCCGCAGCCTCTCCAGCATTTACTGTCTGTGAACTTCTGAATGATGGCTATTCTGACTAGTGAGAGTTGATACTTGATTGCAGTTTTGATTTGCATTTCTCTGATAATGATATTGAGCATTTTTTCATGTGCCTCTTGGT
This sequence comes from Camelus dromedarius, assembly GCF_036321535.1. Taxonomy (NCBI): domain Eukaryota; kingdom Metazoa; phylum Chordata; class Mammalia; order Artiodactyla; family Camelidae; genus Camelus; species Camelus dromedarius. The sequence goes on along the minus strand of NC_087458.1, from coordinate 31,874,196 downwards.
CAATTGTATGTCTTCATTGGAGAAATGTTTCTTTAGGACTTCTGACCATTTTTGGATTGAATTGTTTGTTTTTCTTTCTTATGAAGTGTAAAAGCTGTTTACATATTCTGGGAATTAAGCCCTTGTCAGTCTCATTTATTGCAACTATTTTCTCCCATTCCATAGATTGTCTTTTTGTTTTGCTTATTGTTTCCTTTTCTGTGCTAAAGCTTGCAAGTTTAATTAAATCCCACTTGTATATTTTTGCTTGTATTTCTATTGCTTGAGTAGACTGCTCTAGGAAAACATTGTTGAGATGTATGTCAGATGTTTTGCCTATGTTTTCTTCTAAGAGGTTCATAGTGTCTTGACTACATGTTTAAGTCTTTAAGCCATTTTGAATTCATTTTTGTGTATGCTGTGAGGGAGTAGTCTAACTTCATTCATTTACATGCAGCTGTCCAGTTTTCCCTACATCATTTGCTGAAGAGGCTGTCTTTACTCCATTGTATGTTCTCACCTCCTTTGTCAAAGATTCAATGACCAAAAATTTGTGGGCCTATTCTTGGTAATTTTGTTTACCCATTCATTGATGGATGGATATTGTTTGTAACCTTTGGCTACTCTGAATGATACTGCCATGAATGTTGATGTGTAAGTTTTTGTGAGAATATATTTTCATTCTGTTGGCTGTACAGTTGGCCCGCCATATCTGTAGTTTCCACTTCATGGATCCAGATGGCTGGTTGTAAAGGGACTCGAACATCCTTGGATTATGGTATCCAGGGTGGGGGGTTCCTGAAACGAACCCCCCGAGGATACTGAGGGATGACTCTATATGTAGGAGTGGAATTGCTGAGCCATATATTTCTAACCTTTTGAGGAAACACCAGGCTTTTCCAAAGAAGCTGCACCATTGCTCCTTTCCAACGGCTGCATATTCAGGGTTCCCATTTCTCTGCCTCCTGACCGACACTTGTTATTGTCCATGTTTTGATTATAACCATCCTAGTGAGTGTAAAATCAGATATCATTTTGATGTTGATTTCGCAAGTGATGCTGAGCATCTTTTCATATGCTTATTGGCCAATTGTGTATCTATTTAAATACTTGGCATATTTAAAAATTGGGTCGATTTTCTTTGTATTGGTCAGTTGTAAGCATTTGTTTTATATCCTGGATACTAGTCTCTTATTAGATATATGCTCTGCAAAATTTTTCTCCTATTCAGCAGATTGTCGTTTCACTTTACTTTTTTTAAACATTAAAACAATTTCTTTCTAGGGGAGGTAATTAGATTTATTCATTTTATTTTTCTTGCTAAGCACGCACTCTATCACTTGAGCTACCCCCTTCCCCTTTCATTTCACTTTCTTGATGATGTCCTTTGTAACAAATGGTTTTAATTTTGATGAAGTCCATCTTATCTTTCTTGTTTTTCACTTGTGCTCTTGGTATTGTATCTAGGAAGCCATAGCCTATCCTAGGACCACAAAGATTTAAACTATGTCTTCTTTTAGAAAATTTATACATTTAGTTTTTACGTTTCTGTCTGTGATCCATTTTGAATTAATATTTTATTTGTTATATAAAATACGGGGGTCCAGATTCCAGAATCATTCTTTTGCCTTCAGATACCCAGGTGTCTCTGCACCATTTGTTGAATAGACTATTCTTTCAATGGAGTGTTGTTGGCACATTTCTGGAAAAATGACTGTAAATGTAAGTTTCCCCCCTGGATTTTTTATTGTGTCTCATAGATTTTTGCATTCAAACTTATGCCAGTACCATAATGACTTTAGTACTATAGATTTGTAGTAACCTTTGAGTGAGTCCTCCAACTTTGCTCTTCTTTTTCAAGATTGTTTTGGCTGTCCTGGGCCCCTTGCACTTCCATATGAATTTTGGCATCAGTTTTTCAATTTTTGCAAAGAAGTCAGCTGGAATTTTGATAGGGACTCCATTTAATTTGTAGATCACTTTCGGGAGTCTTAACATTTTTAACAATATTGTCTACCATTCCATGAACATGGGATGCCTTCCATATATGTAGATCTTTTAATTATTTTTTTGGTGATACTTCAAAATGTTCAATGTGAAAATCTTGTAAAATTTTCTTAAATGTATCTCTCATTTCATTTTTTATGCTGTTGTAATTTGAAAGGCTGAGCTTCCTAAGGGTGGGACTATATATCAATTTATTTATTTCTAGGATTCCTACACAGCAAATAACCTAGATTTATATTTGCTACATAAATCTATCCACAATTCTTCCCACCCCCGTGTCATAAGAAACCAAGACCCAGGTTAAGCTACCTGAACTCCTATGTGGAAGTGAGAAGTGAGACCCTTGGGTGGGGCTTTGTGCAGATTATAATGAAAGCTTATTCATTATGGCTTCATCTTAATTTCTTTTAAACAATCCTCTCAGTGTATATAGTCAGATACATTAAGAACATGACCTTTTGATGTGCAGAGGAGCTAAGACAATAATTTTCAAATAATTTCTAGTGAGAGTGTTGTACTTGAAACCTAATTTGAATCAATCTTTGAAGATTTATGTTTCAGGAGCTTTGACTATATAATACCTGTCTTTATTCAATAACTACAACTAAATGCTCAAACAACATGTAAGAGTTTGAGCAAACTGCCCCTGCCCCGTAGTGCTGGTTGGCTGCAGCTGTAACTGGAGTCAAGGCTTACCTATCCCAGTACGCTTGGGCGGATCTGCTCAAAGGGGTTCGTCCAATAGTTTGTCAGTAGTCTTTTGGACAAAGCCATAAAACATTGATTTAAGGTTGCTGGAATGGAATCTATTTTATTAATACTAAGTAAGCACATATTGAGTGCTTACTGTATGTTGGGAATTGTCCCTCAGCTTCATATCAATATTATTTCGCTTAAAACCTCCCATATTTCCTTGTTATTCATACATTGCAGATAAGGAGACTGAGGATTAGGTCTTCTCTCTTTTGGGGGGAGCTCATTATCAATGATGGGAAGTTGTAAGGAAAAAGATATTGATTCACCCTGAGAAAATATTTTTCTGAGAGTCAGCAATGAATAGGGTGACCACTGAAGAGGGTGATCATTGTTCGATTGAGACGATCCCCGGGTTGTAGGGAGTCAGCATCCCTGTCCTGGACACGGCACGTCTAGCGCTGCGTGGTGGGTGAGGTGGCGCGGCCGCGCAGGGAACGCGGATGCCGGGCTGTTGGGCTTTGCTCAGGCCCGGTGGGGCTTTCTCCTAAGGGAAGTGGAACGTCATTGTCAGATTTTAAGTAGGGGAGAAGGGTGCTCTCGTAGATCACTTTTGTCTTGTAGAATGCTTAGAAACATTTAGAAGGCTCGGCAGGAGGTGATGTGATAAGTCAGAGTAGGGTGTTTTTGAGGTGTAGCAGTGTTCAATTTTCAAGTGATTTTCAGTACCATGTTTGTGTCTCAGTAGCCGTGTCACTTTGGATGACACACTCAAGGAAGTGAAACAATTTATCTTATTAATTGAAACAGTGATATACCGACTTCCCAGGACTGCTGTGGAGATCCAGTGAGATAACGTGTTCATAGTGTGCAGTGTGGTCCCCAGCACAGAGTCAGTGCTGAGGGAGTGCCAGTGAGAACCTGGTAGGTGAGGTGTGGGTGGTGGGACTCGTTGACTGAGGAAATTGGGCCCTGAAGGAGGGGTCCAGTCACATCTGTGAGTGATGGGACTGAGCTGGGAGAGGCAGACAGACCTTGACCCCGACAAGGGGCCCTGGGCAGGACGGCCATGGGAAGAGCACCATGAAGTCAGCTTTTTGCAGGTGGAGTTGGAGGTGCCCTTGAAACATCTAAGTGCAGTGCCACAATCACAGAGGAGGTCTAGGCCCGGGCTGTGCATTTTCCTATAATCTCAATCCCTGAGGACGCCGAGGTATTGATCATTGAACGTGAAGACATACTTAAAGGACAAGTGAATAGTAGTATCATCTCTGTCATCAAAGCTCACGTCTCTTTATTCATCACTCACTTTGCTAATTGGGTACTTACAGAGCTCACTTCACCGTCCTCACCTGGGCTCAGGCTAAACAGAAAAGATCTTATGAGTCTCCCTCTCTTCCAGAAGAAAACACATTTAGCTGGTAGACTTCTCTACTTCTCCAGACTTAGAATTTTAGTTTGTTGATTTAATTCTGCTTTCTGTTGGCCGTCTCCTGACAGGAGAGACATTTTACCTCATAGTCAGTTTTCAATTAGTTGTTACTGAGAATTGCTGATCTGATCCATAGTGTATGTTTTCTATTAACTTTGTAGAGTACTTATCATTTTTCTGTCTTTGCCCTTTAATTTTGTTTCCTCTTCAATGTTCTATCCTATTTGGGGCCTTATTTTATTTTTTAATTAAAAAATGTCTGTTAGCAGTTAAGAAAACAAAAGCAAAGAAAAAATGCACATGATAGCTAAATTTAGAAAATATCTATTGTGTTTTCTGCCTTGGCAATGGAGGGTTCTAGAAAGTCTTGAAAACCTTCATTACATAAGTTCCTTAAAATGCTGATTAAGAAATTATACCTTCCTTCCTCATCTTTCAAGCTGCACAGCTAATTGTGAAGTAAGTGAGGGGAAATCCTCAGAAGACATGTCAAACCAGAAAGCAGGGATTCTGGGAGATACGTGATCTTTAGAAGCCCTGGGGGGCCAGTTGGCTCCTGAACTGAGTTTCAGTTGCCTTGACAGGAGGTCAGGAGATGAGCCCAAGGCCTCTCACACTGGGAGTTGGATGGCTGTTCTTATGTAAGGCAAGCACATCCTGAGAATCCTGCTTTATAAAAGGGTGAATTAGAATGAAAAGTAAAAAAGCATTCCTCAAGGCAAGGAAGTAAGGAAAGTTAAATTTTTTGGAAGCGGGGAAAAATAACATATCCAATGTAAGTATTTAGTTTAAATCTGTTCTGGCATGAGAGTGACAACAAGCTCCTGGCAGAAAATCACAGCTCCTCCCGGAAAGAGAAGTTGTGTTTTGAATGAATCAGTGGACAGCCATTCCGAAAAATGTCTCCAGAGTCTACTGGATCAAGATACTGAACCCAAACTCCTCCCTTCCATGGTCTCATTTAAATAACCAGAAAGGTTTTAAAGGAAAGAAGCCATAATCATAGTTCTACTTATTGACATTAACATATGCTAGGAATTCAGAGGTGACTATGGAGTTGTCACCTCTTTTATGGACCTTACTTTCTATTTGACATAGTTAGGGAACTTGGTGGAGGGTGGTTTTAGTCTGTTGCAATTAGCCAGGAGAGGAGATTAAGAAAGCAGTGAAGGGCGGGTGACATTTTTAGCTGAGGACAGTCCTGTTCAGTTGGTTTGTAATTGCAGGCTCGTTGAGTTGTCACTGGAGGGAATTGATCTTATGGAGTTTGGACTTAACTCAGGACTCTTCAGAATGGACAAGTGAACCTGGAGAAAGACAGTCAAATCTGTGCAGACATTAAAGTCCACGTGAACGTGCTGTATCCCTGAGCCAAAGATAGGACAAGTAGGCAGCACTTCTTGAGGACAGAGGAGTGGTTTTTAAGGTTCTCCAAGAATGAAGCCCAGGGAACCGGGATGGCCAGTTGTCAAACTGTGACGTTGCTCTTTGGACGGTGTACCCACTGAGGTTATTGGCCGTTTATAGGTTTCCATTTCTCTTTAATGCATGACAGGTGATGAGGACGTGGGCATACACTTTTGACATCTTGTCAAAGTGACTGGGTACCTGCCTAGAAGGGCGGGCACAGCTACGGCTGTGCCATACATCTTGCCGCACATCCCGTTCCCTGGCTCCGTGATCACGGCAGAGTGGTTCCTTGATGACCTGTCCGTCTCCTCTGTGACATAGTAACCCAACAAAATACCGGAGTGTATTAGCTTGGCTTTGTTCTTTTCCATCCTTCCCTTCAAATGATGATGACTGATAATGGACCCAGTTATGTTTGCATATGATTTACACGTAGTGCTGTCAGTACAAACCTTGTAATCCCCACTGTGTGATCTAGAGAAGAAAGTTACATTCTTTCCAAATTGTTTTGATGCACTTATGTGGGAAATGATGTACGTTTGAATATGTATTTCCTCTCTGAATCATCATGGCTACAGATGAATATTTGTAGACATGGAATGAGTTTACTGTATTTGAACTGTATGGTCCCCTAAACTCTCCCCAGCTTTTTAAAGTCATCACTGGAGTGCTACCTCCAGAGTGTCCCAAAGCATCCACCACTGCCTGTTCTTCGGACACTGTGAGTTTCCAAGTTGGAGAAGGCTGCTGGCTGTTGAGGCATTCTCTGGCACATCTCTGGCTGGCTGATGTGAGCTTAGCACACAAGACTTGGCAGACAGTATCTAACCATGGTCACGTCCATTTCTGGAACACTCATGGAGGATTTTACAACTATGCTAGTGGCATACGTTATTTCTTCTAGTTTTCAAAACAATCATAATTAGATTTTATCACCTGTATTAATAAGGAAACTGTCAAAGCGAGTGATGTGCAGACTTTGGACTGGAACACGGGTCTTTCTGATCCCTATCTCTGTTCCCTCCGCAGCCTATCCTTCCAAATGTCCAGGAGACTCTTCCTCAGTCTTGAGTTTCCTGCTGATGTTACCACTGTCTTTGTTTCTGGAGAGGAAAACAAGTCTAAACTTACTTTCCAGTTGGAAATGGAATGGAGAATTAACGTTGGAAGCCGGGAGAGTCTGTCCTGTGATGAAGCGGTCTCTGAGCCACTTCCATGGGGACGTCACGTCACTGTCTGGGCCCCTTGCACAGCCTGTGCACAGGTGATAAGCCAGATGTGCCGAGCAGTCCTACCGGACAGGGAAGTGCGTTGGAAATGAGTTTGGGTATTTGGTTTCATTACATATGTTCCTGAGGGCCTTGGCCTGGCACTTCAAATGGGACCACTCCCTGTCCCACAGACTCATGCTCTGGGCCCGTGCAGACCTAACGTGGCCTCAGCCTGGGCTCAGGGCCCGTGGTGATGAGGAGCATTTTAGTCCAGGGTCTGCCGGAGGCTCTGACACTTCTGGGCCATGGGAATTTGTCCAGGATGATAATAAATCCTCCCCGAGATTCAGATTTCCTTGCCTGTGAGCTGGGGTAATAATAGTTTCTGAAATGATTGTAATGATTCAGTAACGGGCACAGCGTGTGCTGGCAGGTAGCTGGTGTTTAAGGAGCAGAAGTCGCAGTCACTCTGTCAGCCTCTCACTGTGTGCTCTGTGCTTTGAGAGGTTGTGTGTTTGGTGAAAGTCCCGCCCAAACCCTAGGGTGTAGATGAACTGTTGTTCCTTTACTTTCCCGTCCTTTTCCTATTTCCCTTCTCTGTGTCCCATGTTTAGGTAGCAGATTCCTCTGTTTCAGGGAATACGGACCTTTCTAGTAAAAGGAGAGGCGGAACGCGGAAAGGTGGGGCCCAGAGTGGGTCTGGAGCATCTGCACAGCGCTGCTTCCCTGCATTTCTGCATCCGGTCCCATCAGTGCATGAAGTCAACCTTCCTCTTCCTTCCTGTATCGTTGGGTCTCTGTTTTAAGGGAAAATTTTTTACGGGTCTTTTTTCCATTACATTTTTCGTTCAGATGCTTGTTGCTTTTTTCCCTGTGCTTCAGCATTCCTAGGAGAGAATTCAGCAGTGCAGCATCCTCTCCGAGCTCTATGAGTTGATCGGCTTCCACCGCAAGTCCGCCTTCTTCAAGAGGGTGGCCCCCGTGCAGCGCGTGGCCCCTGGCATTACGGAGCCTGGCGCGAAGGCCTGCTACCGACTCCTTCTGCAGACGCTTCCTGGCTACAGTCTGTCGCTGGATCTGCAGGACTTCAGCAAAGGTGTTGGAACTAAAACATTGCTTCAGTCCCATTAACCATGCCAGGTTTGGGCCCTGCTGTCCTGTCTCATCAGGGTGAATTCTGATTCGTTTAGAATAGGGCTCAGCTGACTTTTTCTGTCAAGGGCTTGGGAGTAAGTATTTCAGGGTCTGCAAACCTCCTGATCTCTGGTGCAGCTGCTCAGCTCTGCTGTTCAGACGCCAGAGCATCCGGACATTCCACACACCCACAGAGCTTTATTAACAGCGGTGTCTGGGGCTGGATTCAGTGTATGAACTGCAGTTTGTCCCCACAGCCTCCTCATTATTGACGCCTTCAACAGAGCATGCATTTGCGACACTGGGTGAATCTGCACTGACACGTCATCATCACCCAGAGCCCAGACTTGACACTAGGATTTACACTTGGTGGTGTGCACTCTGTGGGTTTGGACAGATGTGCAATGACATGTATCCACCGTCACAGCATCATACAGAGTAGTCTGTCTTAGTGACCTTAAAATGCTCCGTGCTGCACCTCATTCATTGCTCCTTCCCCTCTAGCCTCTGACAGCCACTGATCTTTTAGTCTCTGTGGTTTTCCCTTTCCCAGAACACCATACAGTTGGAATCAGACAGTAGCGGAACCTTCCCAGATTGGCTTCTTTCACTTAGTAATATGCATTTAAGGTTCCTCCATGTCTTTCCATGCCTTGATAACTCATTTCATTTTAGCACCAAATAATAGTCCATTTTCTGGCTGGACCACAGTTAATCCATTCACCTACTGAAGAACATCTTAGTTGCTTCTGAGTTCTGGTGATTATGAATAAAGCTGCTATTAACATCTGTATGCAGTTTTGTGTGTGGACATAAGTTTCCATTTCGTCGAGTAAACACCAAGGAGCACAGTTGTCGGATCATGTGTTAGGAGTACGTTTAGTTTTGTAAAAAATTGCCAGACCGTCTTCCAAAGTATCTGGGCCATTTTACATTCCCGCCAGCAATGCATGAGAATTCCTTATGCTCCACATCCTCACCAGCATTCGGTGCTGTCAGCGTTCTGCGTTTTGGCAGTTCTGACAGGTGTGCAGTGGTACCTCGCTGTTTCAGTCTGCATCCCCTTGATGACAGATGCTGTGGAGCACCTTTCCATAGATTTCTTTGGCATCTAGATTTTTTCTTTGATGAGGTCTGTGTCAGGAATTTTGCTCATTTTTTAATCAGGTTGATCATCCTTCTTGTTGAGTTTAAAGAGATTTTGGTATATTCTGGATATCAGCCCCTTATCAATGTGTCCCTGCCCTTCACCTGCAGCACCGGAGTTGTCCTTTGGGTCTCAGTGGAGTGTCAGCTCTTCAAAGAGGTTCCCTGTCTTCCCTCAGCCTAAATACTGTCCTTGTATTTTTCACTTTCATTGACTCATTTTGTTCTTTTTAAATAGCATTTCCCATAATTTGTAAGTATATTAAAAAAAAAAAAAGGGCAATGATTGAACACCACCTCCCCCACCAGGCTGTGTGCCCTGTGAGAGCAGAGGCCCTGTCCCCACTCACCATTTCCCATGACAGCACATGGCACATGTCCATGTAAAAGTGTGTAACGTGGGGCCAAACCTGATGAGCAGCTATGATGACATGTGTTGGCTACCATTTATTGAGTAGACTTTGTTTCTGATGTAAATTATTAAATCACATGAATGAAACTTGTTTGTTTTGAAAAATAAAACAACAAAGCACACCTCCATTTGATTGGTACTTTCTACTTAGCCTTCTGACACAGGAGGGGATGTTCACAATCATTTTCTGGAGGAGGTTGGGGAGGTAAAGTAAGAGAGTGAGATCAAATAAAGTAAAAATTATAACTATCAGTTGGCTTTATTTTCACTAAGTCATAAAAGTTACTTTAAACCCTATCTCAGCTGTTGTTCTGTTGTTTTAAACATTTCTCATAGAATTAAATGGAAGCCCACTAAACCCTGAAAGGGAAATTGTGTGCTCAGGTCCTGAAAATTGTTTATGTCTATTTCTTGAAATGCACATTTTCCCTGCTGGTTACAGAAATTCGAGGCGGGAACACAGCCGTGCGCTGCGTGTCTGCCGGCTTCACGGGCTGCTCACTGTCATTTTCATTTTCTTGTGTTGCAGTTTATGAAGGTTTTCCCATGAGATATATTGCTCAGCCTTTTCCTGAATGAAGGATTGAATTTTCCACAGGAAATCTTATGAAAGAGAGTGACAAGGCACATGGGTTTCCCAAAAAGGAATACTTGATGTAATAAACTCTCACTATGGTGAACCTTTTTTAATACAAGCCAGTTGAAAATTTTATCACTTGGTCATAGGCCACAAATCTGTCTTAAGAATAAAAAGATTCAAATTTTATAGAAGAAGCAGTTTGAATCAAGTAGAAATTATGATTTGTACACTAGTTGGTGTTAGAAATTATACTCAGTCTTATCATAATTGCCTGTGGTAGGAACTGGATTATTATTTATTTATTAAAAAAAATCCACTAGGTGCTATTTGCCCCATTCTTGATGCAGCAGTGCTGAGGTTAGTTAAGTTGGGCCATTTAGGATTGTTAGCTAGGTTTTCCGGACATTGATTTCAGCCTCTTTATATTTTTTACAATCTCTTCATTTGTATCGGCCTTTGGTCTTTTGACAACGTGGAAATACTGCACGGATCTGCCTTTCCCTTTTTTCCTGTCTTTGTGGGAAAAGATTTCTGAAAGACAAACTACTAGGATATTAAGGATTTTGTGTGGGGTAAGTTTGTTCAGTTCTAAGGATTTCAATTAATACGTATTAATACTTGCTATTCAGCTAAAGACAGAAAAATTATAAACTAACTTAAGTATACATGAGTAAGTATAGTACAATAAGCCAATCACCCAGATTAAGGAATTCACAAACTTTTCCATATTTCCTTTATTCAGACCTTTGTTCTTTTATTTGTCCTTTGTTGAAGTATTTGACAGCAAATCCAAGAAGACATGTCATTTTACCCTATGTGCTCAAGTAGGCATGTCTGAAAAATGAGGGCCTTTTTTTGATCAGGTTTTTCCATTTGACCCATGTGCTCATTAAGTACCAGCTTTATCATGCATATCACTAGGCATTAGGGATCCTTGGGGCATTGAGACAGTCCTGGCTCCCAAGGAAGTAAGGGCTGATGGAAGAAACCAACACAGGAGCTTGGGTGCCTCACTTAAGGTCCCTACTGGATGACACCAATTGGACAAAATTTGTGCACAATACAGTAGGATTCACAGAAGGGACTGGTCAGACTTGTAGGGCAGGCCGTGAGAGAGGCGGTCAGCAGGGCTACAAGAGGAGGACTCATTTGATCAGAATCTGAAATCCTTTCTGCCAACCTTTCTACCAAGCCCCCAAGGCCATCACAAACAACCCTGTGCTGTAACTGTTTTTGATTCCAGTTACCACATCTCCTTCAGGAAGGATTTTAAGGTGGAAAATATTTAAAATCCGTAATTGTTGCCAGAAGGGACATAGAACAAGGAACATGTAAACAACACAAATGTCCATCAGCACATGACTGGATAAAGACGAGGTGATACATATATACAATGGAATACTACTCAGCCATAAAAGATGCCATTTGCAGCAATATGGATGGACCTGAAGACTGTCATTCTAAGTGAAGTGGGGTGGAAAGAGAAAGAAAAATGCCATATGACTTCATTTATGGGGAATCTAAAATTAATAGCAATAATAATAAGACCACAAATGAACTAAATATTGTTTTGATTTCTTGAATATATGCAAGCACATCTGACTGTCCTTTGTGATTGGATTACCATATTCTGTTTATTCTTTTGTAGATGTCCTTATTCCTCTGGTAACTAATTTTAAAAATCTAAAGCTCTAATCTGTTCTTATGAAACAATAATTAGTACATATATGTAAATTAAAAACTGCAGTATGCTCTATACATGTATTTATATGCAATATGTGTATGTGAAGTTGAACTATAAAAATTCTACCTGATAAAACTGAAAAAGGAAAAAAATAAAAATTTTTTTAAAAAAAACACCCCTCTTTAGATATTAAAACGTTCATTTCTGAGATTCTGTGAAAGACAGCATGGAAGTAGGTTTTTAAAATTTTCTCCTTGTTCCTCGGTGAGCAGCCTGGGCTGCACAGCTTGGCCGCCACAGGCACCCAGGACTTGCCGGCTTGCTCCTCACTTGTTGGGAGGAAGATTAGCTGATTCAGGAATATTTATGCTCTTAGAAGTTGCTGAAAACCCCACAGAGCTTCTGTTTACATGGAGTGTATCTGTCAATATACCCCATTATAGAAATTAGAACAGAAAATTTAAACCCAAGAACTGACAAGCACACGCTGCCCCAGCACGTGTTCAAAGTAGTGCTGCCACGGTGGCGTGTGTTGGTTCTAGAAAAAATGCACAATACACTCAAGAATGAGGGTGAACCCACAGATCTCATCTCAGCAATGCTATGAAGAGGTGGGACCCAAAGCCCCTAAAACAGTGATGAAGTCCCCAGAAGTCCCAGAACACACAGAGCCATGGGACCAAGAATCCAGTGTCTCACGGATCATCAGCTGTGGAGACCGCGTCCTGGGTCAGGAGGAGCAGAATTAGGGATAGAATGCACACAGTCCTATTGACAGCAAAGCTTTAAAGGTTTTGAATTGACTGAAAGTTTGGCAAAGATTTGCATTTAGACTACTACATTTCCTCTCCTGGAGACGTTAGAAGGAAAACACTGATTAATAGAGAATGATTGTAATGGATTAATTATGATACTGATGACATGGGCTGCGAACACTAACCCTGCACTCAGTGTAGACTAAGCCTTTTATGTACACAATTCATTAGGTCTCCACACCCCTGCAACGTGGCATTAAGCACTCATACAACCATGAAACCAGTGACTATAAAACAGTCACAAGCCTTCCTCTCCAGCAAGAGGTAGCAAAACCAGTAAGGGTTTTCAATGACAAAAGCCAAAATCATATATTTTTGGGAAAGAAAGCAAATGAAACACTGAAGAACAATAAACCAAAAGAGCAGATGGAATGGAAAATTTTATTGAAGAAAGCAATGATTGATTCAATTAAAACAGCTAATGTCCCTGGTATAATTGAACCATCAATCCAAATTTTTGGAAAAGTGGGTTGTGAAATTACTGTTTCATTTAATATTGGAATTCCTATTTGGACCAATTTGATATGCACCACTGGTGTGAGGTTAGATATTTAGGTAAATAACAATATTCCTATTTTTTAAGTTAACAGGAAACATAACACAGGACTCCAGATTTAGGGAGAGAATGCAAAAAACTACTATCATACTCCATCCAGTAAGGACAAGTGTCCCTGCGTCACCAAAGCAATGAGAATTTGCACAAAGAAAACACAGTTCCAATTTTGACAAATACGAGACCGTGAGCCATGAGTTACGAGAACAAGCAACTGTTTAAATGCCATGGGCAAATTTTTTTTATCATCTTGAAAACATCACTGATGTTCTAGGTAAGAAAAATAATTGTTTTACTAGCAAATCCAACTGACACGGGAGTTTTTCCAAGTGAGAAGGTGATTCCAAAAAGTGCAGTAAAATGAGTAAAGATGATCTGCGCAGTGACGGAGATGGTCTTAGACTAACCAGCACCACGATTCCCGGTTTTACACTTGCTCTCTTCTCATCACCTCTGACACAAGAACTCATCAAATGATTGTTTTTTCTTTAGGGAAAAAAAGATAAATAAAATCTAAATACAAGATGTGGTATGTAAAGCGGTAATGAAGTTTTCTAACCTTATAATGCAGCCAGTGTAATGTAGCACTTATTCGGGCACTAGAATTTTTTAATTAATTTCTTTTATACCCTATTTCTATCCTAAAGGAGACACTTAAATTTTTCTACTTTATTCAATGTATCTTGTGAGGTTTGTGATATACACTGGTATGGCAGTTTTAAGAGATTCAAAATCGCCTCTTTGGTTGTGGTCAGGAAAGACAAGGCTCCCTCACAGCTGCGACGGAGAAGGAATCCCCGGAGTCAGCCTCCGGGCAGCTTCCGAACCGCATTTGCTTTCACTTGGCACAGGACACCATCAGCAAGTGTAACTCTGACAAGGAGATTTCCCCAGGGACTTGGGAGGTGCTCTAACATTCTGAAGCCACTTGTTTCCCAGTTAGGTAAGGGTTGGAAAAATAGTTTATTAGAAGTGACTCCCTTTGTATGTGCCTTTTGTCCTGAGTGGTCACTAATTAGCATAGAATATAAAATACCCCATAATATAAGAATTTAGGCAAAACATCTTTCCATCTACCTGTCTATTTGTTTATCATATTTATAGTTACTTTACATTTTCTATGACGTTCACTTCCGGGCACCAGAAAAGAAAGGTTAAAAAATATTTATTGTCAATAGGGGGGACTGGGTCTAAGGGTTAAAAACCACTCCTGCTAACAATAAAAACCATATAATAATTTTAATCTCAGTTGCATCAGACCTTCCAGAATTACTCCTTCAATTTCACTGTTAAAACAGTAATGGAATCTCTGTTCTTCCAAGACTTGGGCCTGATCGCCACCCATCCAGACATCTGTCTGTGGGTCCCTACTTGTCCTCGAGGCCCCCGAACACACCTTATGGGGTGAACTTTCTTCAGTGTCCCTACTGTAGGGGAAACCAGGAAGTCCCAGGCACTATCCAGGATTCACACCTACCTGCAAAAATCAAAGTCATGTGACTGAAACGGGACAACCCAGGTGGAGTTATAGGACTGAAAGCTCACCAAAAAACAGGTTTGGGGGCCTAACCCAAGCCCTCCAGCTCCTAAAATGAAGAAGGACAGGGAGTCCCAATTAGCCACGAGACTGGGGGGCTTCATTACTCCATGAATAAATGATTTGTTCCAGTGCAACCTTTAGACAGGGAACCCCAGAACCCAAACTTGGAAGCACCCCGTCCCCTCCCCTCTGAACAAATATTCTCTCAAGACACGTAGTGAGAGATGGGAGCCCCGATGAGCTCTGGAATAAGATGCAATCTGAAAGACTGCTGGTAACAAATGGTGTGGAGCTTGGGCAGCCCCCAGGGCCACCAGCCCTTCTGGTACCCACACTTCCATCCACAACAGTTTCTTCAGGACCCTTATGCACACATAACCATCAAACAAAAATGATTGCTTAGACATATTTTAAGAGAAATAACATGAGAATGCCAAATTCAAGACAAGTCAGAATCAAGACCCCAGAGTGTTTACTGAATGAGATCTCACGTGTGCTCCACAGTGAGCTTTAAACCCTTAGGACACAGTCATGGAACAGTAGGCATTTTCTTTCTTTCCTCCAAGTTGGCTTTACTGCAGAACTCCTTAAACACAGGAAGACTCTGGATCCCACCTCTAATACTTACACAAAGGGCTCATCTCACCATTTGGAGTGGGATCAGCGATGGTGCGGCCGGCTTCAGTGTGCGCACTGCCGTGCCCAGCTCCCCGAGGAGCAGAGCTCCCCCCACGGGCACTGCAGTGCCTGCAAGAATCAGGTGTCTGACGAGTGAGCCTGGGGCGGGCAAGACAGGAAGCAAGCACCGCTTCCTCACACTCTGCAGGTGATCTCTGTGTCATCTTGAATAAATACAGTCAGCATTAAAGATGTTTGGCAAGAGGGTAAAAGTTAAGGCCTCCCCAAATCTCCTCGCATTCCTTTAGTGGGAGTCCTGTTAGAACACATGGTGACAAGAGACTCTGGCTTTACATGCGCACGTTGCCCTCAGGGCTGCAGGTGAGGCCACGGTGCTGCCTCCGCCCCACCTCCTGCCCTCGTCCCCCAGACCTCACAGGGGCCGCTGACTCATTTCTCTGACTTTCTCTCCTTGGTATTGCTGCTCTTCCAGCTTTTAAGAGCTCATAAGAACCTCACCAGAAAATCTTCAACAATGAAAGCAAATCAAATGAAATCAACCACAGAAACACACTGCCTTCATCATTACTTTACATTTTAGGAAGAAATTCTTGAAGACGACTCCCTGACCTGAAGGGATGAACTGAGGAGAAAAGAAAAGAAGACAAGCATTTTTGGCCCACAAAAAATGAAAGGTAACCAGATGGTGGCTAGTTTTCATTGCACCTCTCTGCCCGCCCCAATTTCACATGCCCCTCCCAACTCAACTCATCAGAAATCGACTGAAGGAGACGGCTTTGCAAATTTATTGGAAGCCAAAGAAATCGCTCCAGAAACAGTCTCCCAAACCCAGCGATAACACTGTAAACTGACCAGTGCCAAGATCTGAATACTAAAACACACAGATTCAAACTCCGACACCCTCCCTGGTGGGTGTACTTACCGTGAAGGTGATGCCGTGAAATTTGTCAGCATCCAACATATAAAAATGAATGGGACACCAGTTTTCAACATCACAGTCCCTCTGAAACAACTGGTAGTCAATTAGCGTTTGTCGGCAGCAAAAGTCGATTTTCTCCCCTGCACGTGGAGATCAACACACAGAAGAGACTGATGATCCCCGCTGCGAGTGTAGCTAAGTGTGTCTAAGCAAACTGGCTCCATCAGCCTCCTGATGAGCAGGGGAGTGTGTGAGCCGCGGGGCTCTGCAGACTAATGGCCAGGCATTGAGGGCGCTTCCTTACTTTGGGGAGAAAAACGCGGAAGCAGCACTCGCTGTAAATAAATTCTAATTAAAATTTCAGTTGCGCTTCCTGCAGCGTAACCCACGCCAATAGATGAGGCTCCCTCCGTGCTGTCCAGTCATGTGAGCCAGGCTCATTACTGTACCTGTGTGTTTGGTTTAGCAAGTGAATCATGTCTGTTTTCTGGAAATTACATGAGGGTGGAAAACCTTCCAAACATGTTCATTTATTTGCTGTGGAATTTGTTTAATACTCTTAAGAACATTTACAATGACAACCTTCTTAAATAAGCATCTTTGCCCGACAGACATTTCCAGGCACATGTGCCAAAACCTAGGACAACCCAGAAGCAAAATCAAATCCGTTTCAGCTGCACAGCACCACAGAATGCGTCCAGTTTGTGAGTCAACGATTTTTTTCTCCACACCCTTTTACACTTCTGCCCAAATTAATCAGCCTCTGCTTCTCTTGTATAGTGAGTATCATATGACTCATCTTCTCTGCCTGTAAAATGGAAATGGGAGATAGTTCTACCCAATAAAATGTCATAGAACTAACCACCAAAATTATATATATTAAAAAAAAAAAGCCAGTGCTTTATGCTGTCCAGGGATATGAATCATTTATTTAATGTGTCAATTGTTACAAGAATAAACTTTTCTAAATGTAAAACCTCCTCAGAAATCTTCAAGTACATTTCAAGAAAAATATCACAGAAAATTTCTGAAAAGTATTTAAAGGAAAACCATTTTTAACTGAATCATATTCTAGGCACACTGAATAAATTCTCTTTAGAGAACTCCTACTTTTTTTTTTTTAATAAATGACCTATAAAAATACACCCAGCATTAATTAGTAAATCTTCATTCCTTATTTTAAAATTCTTAAGGTATGCTATTTTTCTTAAATCAAATGAGGAGGTATTCTCAAGCCAATGGACAACGGAATTACCTAAGAGGACATTATAAACCAGCAAGAGCAACTAGCACTTTGCCAAGCATTCTGCCTGAGAGTCACTCGTACCATCTCATTTTGACCTGACCACTTGGACGTGAGCTCCATCAGCCCATTTAACACATGAAGAAACTGAGGCTGTAGGTGGTCATGTTTCCAGTACTTGATGGAGCCAGTACCCAAACCCGGATCTTTGTCTATAGAGCCTGCGCCTTTACCATATCACACTTAACATTTCTCACTCTTCAAATACACTCAGTCCCCGAGGTAACACACCTTCCTTGCGTTTCTGAGAATTTTAGGAAGTACTGAATTACAAGGACTAAGAAGTCATTTGTGTGGGCTAATTTTTTATTTTCTGATTTTCCTGAATCAGCTCAGGCTGAATTCATACTACTTACGAGGAGAAGTCCTGAGGCAGAGGAGAGAGGGGAAGATAAGACAGACATAAACAATTTCAAGAGATCCAATTCATCAAGGAAGCAAAGTATTAAATAAACAACTTCAACAACAAGCTTGTCAATAAACCTTGGTGTCTCTGTCTCAGCCTGAAGGAGGGTAAGCCCTCCAACCCATCTGCCTTCCAGCCACTTACCCTGGATGATATTGGTTCCCTCACCTGTGACACGTGTGTTCTCCAGGGAATCTTTGTAGAGATTAAATGATAAAAATATATGCAAAGGGGATACTTATTTGTTAGACAGTAGGCACTAAACAAATAATAAAATTATTTTATTTCATGAAAATGGGAGGTAGGTCTCCCAATTAAACATTCCTGATAGAATCCCAACAAGGACTTTAATTTATCTGCCAGAAATAGTAAAATAACTTTTCTTTTTTAAAGGCTGTATCCATTCTCCCTACTTTTTACCAATCCTGGCTGTTATCCTGAAAATCTATTCCCAGAACTTGGCATCCATCTCCCATATTTAAATCCTTAAAGTTTGAAATTATGATGAAGCTTGGGCACATAAAGATTCACACCATAATTCACAGAATAAACAAAGACCACAGGAACAGGGCCACTTCCAGACCCCATGTGCTCAGGACAGTCTCCAAACTTCATAAAATCAGATGCATGCTGTTTGAACAGAAAGAAAATTGAATGTGATCAAGGAGGCTGACATAGAGCACTGGCCGGCTCACGAGACGACTCCTTCACCCCTCATCTGACTTAAGTCATCTAACAGTTATCAGTTGACCTCTAACTATAAGTAAAACAGGGGTAGGGTTGGAAAGTAACAATTTTTCCTACAATATATACATATTGTCAACTAAAAATTGGCACTTGTCATCTGCCTCTGATTTGATTAAGTCATGAGCCACTGCAGCTGCTGACCTTGAACACCCTCTGAAAGTAGTTCAGGGTGGAGATCAGGAATGGGGCGCTCTGTGCTCTGGGAAAATGGGCAGAAAATCTTTCAGATAGTTAGACATTTTCAGGAAATTTTATGAGCCCAAATTCTTGCATATCCTCCTATCTAGAAAAGCACTAAAATCATTAACAGAGACACCTGTTCCTCGAATAGCAGCAGCCTCTGACTTAACGTACACTTGACTGCACGCCCGCATTCAATGAAATCTCATATAATGCTGAACTCCCCCTCAAATTCAGAGCAGTTCCTCCGAGCTCTCTGAGATGCTGACACCTGGGCTCTGGTCCTCATTTTGCTCCAGATAAAACTTAACCCACAACTCTCACGTTGTGTGTTTTAACGACAGTACCACAAAAATTAAGCTTACATACTTGAACTCATAGTAAACTTTCAGTATCAAACATTTCTTGACTTAAATTACTTTTTAAAAGTAAATAATTATTCCATTTTTTAAATATATCATCTTTAAATATAAAGTAACAGATATTTGTGAATCTTAGGAAAATATATTCTGGAAAAATTTTTAGCTAATTAATAAAAAAGATATTGTGTGGAGTTATAGAAATTCAGAAGTGGAAAAGAATAGTATTGTAACTCAACTTCTTGTTTTAATTGCAGAGATCCCGAGGCCTCAATAGACACATAAATTTGCCTGATTTTATACACTGTCCTTTAACAGAAAACCTAGAACTAAGATCCTGGTCTTTGAGAAACCAAGACTTGTTCTGCTTGTGCAGGGCTGAATCTGATGAAATTGGGTGGTGAGAAATAACCAGAATGCGGGGGGCTGGGCGAGGCAGTGGAGGAAAGGAGGGTCTCACCTGGTCGTGGGTGAGAAATAGGCTCCCACAGTGCTGGTGTGATGGGCATCCCCCAAGTGCCTGAAAACTACTATTTAGCACACCTGCCACCGAAACGCACACAAGCTGTTTAACTAGAAGGCTGACCAGGAGGCTTTCTCAGTGACACAACAAGCTATTTTCACGTTAACTCTACAACTACAGGAAGAGAAAGAATAGAAAGCTGATATTAATTATTAATAATTTACACCAATAGCCAAGGAATTTCCAGGAGAAATATAAAGACTTGTTGGAAGTTTCATTATGTGAACTTACTGCCAATTCAATTGTCTTAAAAGTTGTTCTATAAATTATATTGTCCTTTGCTGTTAAAAATCACATTTGAAAGAAATAATGTTTCTTAACGGTGTTTCTGGAATTTTCTTCTATTTCCTAACACCAAATCTCAGAGCTTTAAAGAAATGGAGGGTTGGAATTTTGTCCACTCTTCTCTAGGCAATTTGTTTTTCCTTCAAAGAACAAGGGGGGAATCACACAGAAAAGCATTTGAGCATCAGGCTGCTTACATTTCCTCTGGAAGTCTTGGAAAATAACGTGGAAATAAACAGCAGGACAGCAACCTGGCGGGAGGGTCACTGGCTAGAAGGTGAGAACAAATGTGTTCTCCAACGTGCTCTGGTAGCCACTAGTTTAAATGAACCGAGCAATTGTTCAAGCATACACGCACCTCTACGTGAAAATCTCAACCGTTACCAACCGCTCAGTGCAGCCCAAAGCAATGGGCGGACTGCAGAGGCCCCCGGCGGCTCATCGTGGTGTCTTACACCATGTGCAGGATGATCGGTTCCTCCCCGCGCACTCCCTCCCCTCCCCTCGAGGGAGAAGGCTGGTCCTGAGTTGAGCTTACCTCATAGCAAGCTGTCTCTCAGCCCTCTGTCTAAAGCAAGATAAAAGCAGGAAAGCTACCTGGGACTTTACAGAACCATCCCAAAAGGGAACTGAAGCACCTTTCTTCCCTCCTCTCTGCTGCCTGGAATGTGGACCTGATGGTTGACCCTCAGGCAGCCACTTTGGGCCATCAGGTTGATGGGCTGAAGATAACAGGCATCTTGTTCTCTGACCCAGGGGCCATCATGCAAACCAGCCCTGGGCTACCGATTGCTTGACTTCTTTATGTAAGAGGGAAATACAATTTTAGCATGTTTAAGCCACTGCTGTTATCTGGGGAACTAGGTGTTGTGCATTGCCATGGTAAGACCTAATAATAAAGTTCAATATTCACCAAAAACTCTTTACCAAATAGTTAATAAATGATAAAGAGATCTTGATTTTTGTTTTAAAGCTATGAAATTTAAATCAAGTTACAGCATATGCCAGTAAAACAAGACACTGTGGAGATAAACAAAACAGAGTTTGTAGAACACAGTCCCAAAGCATCCTCCTCTCCAAGGCACAGAAAGACAGCAGTGACTCTACGTGCCAAGGCTGGAGTCACATGGGATCCTTGTTCTCCTTGTCTTGGGTTATGTTTTGTTTCCAGCCTTGGGAAAAATGGATAAGACTGCTGGTCAAATCATTTCAGGAGCAGCTTCCATCATGTAGAACCCCAGTCTCTTCCTTTCCTCTGCCTCATGGAATTTTCTGACACAATATCAGTCCAGCCTTCTAAATTGAGCAAATGGGGCTCAATCTGCTTTTAGACAGAGTTAAAAATAGACATTAAAAAGCATAACTAGGAAATCTTATCTTCCAGAGGTCATTGCACAGATGAAATAGGAGAATATCTGTGAATCACTCTGTAAACACTAAGTACAATACAAACAATATTAGTACTGATTCTATGTTACATTCATCAATAAAGGAATACAGAACCCTTTCTTACCAGAAGGAAAAGGTGCTTTGTAATTTTCTGTCACTTTAATTCTTCAAAAGTTTCTATAAAATTGATGTCTTTAAAAAAATCAATGCACATTAGGGACTAATTTTAAATCCTTCACATCCCCCGGTTTAACACATACCAAGAATGTTACCATTTCTAGATATTTTATTTAGGAAAGCCTTTGGTATACATGTGGCACAGAGCACGGCAAATTGTCAGTATCACTCAAGATAGGAAAACCATGTTGGATACCCGAACTTGAGGACATGAAGAAGATGCCTGACATGTCCCACTGACCTTTCAAGCTATTCTTTTTCAAACACTTGTTTCTTCTTGGTCCAGAACAGACACGCATTTGTTGATGTGAGACCCTTTAAGTGAAAAGGTCAACCCATCATTGCCACTTTAGAGAATGAAATCTTACCCTCCTCATCCATGTGGACATAGCATCCTTACTGATTCCGAACATAAAAAATGACAATTGATGACATCTCAGGATGCTCCAATGCAGAGGTCCTCTGCTGCAGTGAGGAGGAAAGAGTCGTGTGCTTCAAGATGTACTTACTGTATTTAGCTCACTTGGCAAGACACGGCAACTTGTCTAAGCTAAATCTTAAAAGTGGCGAATAGAGACAACATCCATGGCAAAGGGCATTCGGAGGCTAATTCCTTGGCCTCACTTCATCGCTTCTCAAGAGCCGTCGGCAATACCTTGAGAAAGGCAGCAACGTGGTACCCAAGTCTTCAAAAAGCTGCACATCCACTAGTTGACAGTAAAGCAAGTGTCATCTGGCTCAACAGATCTCCCTGTGTCTCTACAGTGTATGGCTACATTTTCTTAATTTTCTCGGTTGGGGGACACTCCATTTTTGAAAATCCCCCTCCCTGCAGTAGAAGTTCTTAGTTTCCCAATCAAAATGCAGGCTTGAAGGGGGGATAACAGAGCTGATAAAACATATATCACTATTTATTCCTTGATATATTATTGGCACATGGACTAAAAATCTTTGGGTCAGTTGGACATCAAGATCATATCTAATTTACACAATTGTCAACTGTCATTTTACTACCAGCTCCTGAAACAGTCACGTGGTCACTAGGTTTTTTTTTCCTTCCCTTGACACTGGATTTGATGATTTCTAACAAGACACAATAGGTTTTTGAAAAGAAATCTGGTTCACCTTTTGTTTTTAAACTAATTTTGTTTACCTGACCCTGACTTCACTCTAACATTCACAAAAAGCTATCCAAGGACACCCACTTTTGACATCATCTCTAGATGTCTCGAATAAACTACTGAGCTGATTCTTCCAGATCATTAAAATATATATGCACATTATGCTGTGGTCCTCTTCAATTTGTGGTGTTTTCAGTAATCATTACCTCTTTGGATGCTTTATTACACATTTAACATTTCTTTATCCAATTCAGTTACATTAGTATATAAGATTTCAAAAGTACTGGTTTCTCAAAATGATGATATTTAAAATCTATGGCCTTTTCTTAATCAAGTAATTCTATAAGGCTATCAAGGACAGCAGTGGAAGTTGTGTGTGGTGATTGCTGCTTCAGAGTCTCCGGTCCTGCCCCATGATCTTGCAGGTGTTTACGCATCCTTGTGAATGTCAACACATCAGTCTATTAGGAGCTGAAATTAAACTACCTGGATGTTAATTTTTCTTTTAAAAACAATAAACTCAATTTCCCCTACTAATTCTTTATTGTGTCTCATACTGAGGCTCACCACTTTTCCTAATATATATGTTTGGTGGGGAGGGGGCACAGCCCTGAAAGCCTGCAGGCAGCACCCACTCTATAAGATTAACCAGAGGTGGCCGTGGATGTTGTGTGACTTCAGCCACTGAGCACGAGCACCTGCTGTCCCTCCAACTGTTCTGCCTCCATTGCTGACAGTCCTGAAGGTCACTGCCTCTTGTAAAATTCTACAACATTACAGTTCATATATTTTTAAAAGGTATCAAATTGTGAAAGTCGTCTATTGATTGTGTAAAATGGGGGGTACTTGCCTTTGCTCATTTCAGGCTAAACTAAGTACAGAAGGACACACACACACACACAAACACACACACACACACACACACACACACACACACACTCAGTTCTGAGTGCCCCCAAAGAAAAGTTTGAAAGTCTTCGGGACAGAGGTGACACGCAAACCTTTGGAATTTTGAGCTCTGTGAAAGTATCACTTATTCAGAAATTAAGCATTATAGTTCTAGACCAACAGAATCAGGGTCCTCCGCAAGTTAATTACCAGAGATTTTTTAAAGAAACTATCTTCCCTAAAATCCAATGATAAATCAAATATCCATGGAAAGAATATAGATCAGTAATATCAAGCAACAATTTCTACACTAATGCTGATTAGCCATCAGCCCAAACCAAAGGACATAGAAATAAGACACCTGGAGATAAAGAGATGGAAGAGAGGTATTAAAAAGCAAGAATATAAAAGAAGTAATGGCCATATGGAAACCTGCTCATTTTTTTGAAATAATTACTTGGTTAAAGGAACTCACTCTTGAGGATTGGTAATGCACCAAGAGGAAATCTAGCAGGGAAAAGAAGCAGAAGCAGGTCTCAGTTTTCTCCGAGGCTGATCCTAAATGAAAAAAAATTTCCTTGGCTTCCACAATACACAACCTGCATTGATGTCTAAGCAGAAGAATGAGGATGAGAGAAAACTGAATATGTGTGGAAGCCACCCTTCACCAACACTGCTGGAAAACAGAATTGTGGTGTTGGGGCACTGACCGACCGATATATATAACAGCAGGAATAAGCTCTAACTAGGTATCTGAGCGAAAAATGCTTTTAGCTTTAAATCTACTCAAGTAAACATGCAGAGAAATCATGGTAAGTGCTTGAGATTTAGCCTTGCTGTTTAGGTGAGACAAAGGAATTCTTCTACACTTGTTCCATTTTGGAAACATATGTGAGTGGAAGCCAACTTTCACCTAGGTTTTTGAGAACCCAGTTTCTGGTCTCGGGGAATTACAGTACTTACTTATATAAGGTGAGGCACAAGCTCCAGTTGGCTTTTCCATTCCAAAGAGCTTTTACTTGAAACCAGCTTTCAGAATCATGCTGAGAAATCAGAGTTAGTGTTTCTATATGTCACTCCACCTTTTATGCTGTATGAAAGAACTCCACAACACATGCTCAATTTTTAGATAATGTATGAGTTTGGAAGCTGTCCTTCAACTAGCTAATTGGGAACCCACAGTTTCTGGGGTAGGGAAACTACGCTACATACATATCTATGGGGATGCATTAGTACCAAAACGGTTTTTCACTGCAAACCATGTTTACTTGCAACCGGCTCTGAAAAAAACACTGAGAAATCAGAGTAAGTGTTTCTGTATGTCACTTAACCGTCAATGCTGGACGAAAGAACGCCTCTCCACATGATAACTTCTGACATTTGAATGTGTGTTGGAGGTGTCCTTCACCTTACTTGTTGGAAGCCCAGAGTTTCTGGTCTAGGGGAACTAAGCTACTTACAAATGTAACCGGAGGCAGTCGCTCCAACGCGGTTTTCCTAAGCAAACCACTTTTACTTTGAAACCAGCGTTAGTAAACACGCTGAGAAATCAGAGAATGTGTTTCTACATGTCACTCTGCCTTTTATGATGGATGAAAGAACGCCACTCCAAATGCTCTATTTTCAAATCTGTATATGTATGGAAGCCTTCTTTCACCTATTTGTTGGGAACCATAGTTTCAGGACTAGGGGAACTACGCTGCTTTCTTATATTTGGGGACGTCCTAGCACCAACCCTCATTTCCACTGCAAACCGCTTTACTTGAAACCGGCTTTGAGTAACATGCTGAGAAATCAGAGATAGTGTTTCAGTATGTCACTTAACCTTCAATGCAGGATGAAAGAACGCCTCTCCACATGCTCACTTATGACAGCTGGATGAGTGTTGGAGACGTCCTTCACTTAAAATGTTGGAAAACAAGATTTTCTGGTCTAGGGGTACTACTCTGCTTACATATCTAAGGGGAGGCACTCTCTCCAATGCAGTTTTCCACACAAACAGCTTTTACTTTTAAATCGGCGTTAGTAAACATGCTGAGAAATCAGAGAATGTGTTTCTACATGTCACTCTGCCTTTTATGCTGGATGAAAGAACATCACTCCACATGCTCTATTTTCAGATCTGTATAAGTGTGGAGGCCGCCCTTCACCAAGCTTGTTGGGAACCCAGAATTTCTGGACTAGGGAAACTACGCTGCTTTCATATATATGGCAATGTACTAACACCAACTCGGTTTTCCTATGCAAACCGCTTTTACTTGAAACCGGATTTGCGAAACATTCTGAGAAATCAGAGTAAATGTTTCTGTATGTCACTTTACCTTCAATGCTGGATGAAAGAACGCATCTCCACATGCTCACGTCTGACAGCTGAATGTGTGTTGGAACTGTCCTTCACCTAACTTGCAGTAAACCCATTGTTTCTGGTCTAGGGGAACTACGCTACTAACATGTCTAAGGGGAGGCATTCGCTTCAACGTGGATTTCCACAGCTAACTACTTTTACTTTGAAATCGGCGTTAGTAAACATGCTGAGAAATCAGAGAATGTGTTTCTATATGTCACTCTGCCTTTTATGCTGGGTGAAATAAGGCCTCTACACATGCTCTATTTTCAAACCTGTATATGTATGGAAGCCGTCCTTCACCTAGCTCGTTGGGAACCAACAGTTTCTGGACTAGGGAAACAACGCTGCTTTCATATATATGCGAACGAACTAGCACCAACTCTCATTTCCACTGCAAGACGTTTTTACTTGAAACGGATTTCAGAAACATGCTAAGAAATCAGAGTGAGTGTTTCAGTATGTCACTTAACCTTCAATGGTGGAAGAAGGAACGCCTCCCAACATGCTCACTTCTGACATCTAAATGTGAGTTGGAGCCATTCACATAACTTCTTCGAAAACAAGGGTTTCTGGTCTAGGGGAACTACGCTGCTTACATATCTAAGCAGAGGCTCTCGCTCCAAAGTGGTTTTCCACAGCAAACCACTCTTCCTTAGAAACTGGCATTAGGAAACATGATGAGAATTCAGAGTAAGTATTTCTGTATGTCACTTAAACTTCAATGCTGGATGAAAGAACGCCTTTCCACAAGATCACTTCTGACACTTGAATTTGTGTTGGAGACGTCCTTCTCCTAACCTGTTGGAAAACCAGAGCTTCTGGAAAACGGGAACTACCCAATTTACATATCAAAGCGGAGGAACTCGATTCAAAGCAGTTTACCAAAGCAAAGTGATTTTTCTTTCAAACCACCGTTTCACAGTAAACATAAAAGGCAGAGTGAGATGTACAAACACGTTCTCTGATTTCTCAGTATATTTCTTAAACCCGGTTTCAAGTAAAAGCGGTTTGCAGTGAAAAACTGAGTTCGTGCTAGTACGTCCCCATATATATGAAAGCAGCGAAGTTTACCTTGGACTGAAAATCTGGGTTTCCAACAAGCTAGGTGAAAGGTGGCTTCCACACTCCTATATTCCTGAAAATTGAGCATGTGGAGAGGCGTTCCTTCATCCAGCATAAAAGGCAGAGGGACTTCTAGACACACATTCTCTGATTTCTGACCGTGTTTCTTATGCCGGTTTCAATGTAAAAGCGGTTTGATCTGGAAAACGAAGTTGGAGCGAAAGCCCCCCCTTACAAATGTAAGTAGCGTAGTTACCCTATACAAGAAACTCTGGGGTTCCAACAAGTTAGGTGAAGGACGGCTCCAAGAGAAATTCAGATGTCAAAAGTGAGCTTGTGGAGAGGCTTCTTTCATCCAGCCTTGAAGGTTAAGTTACATACAGAAACAAGTACTCTGATTTCTCAGCATGTTTCTCAAAGCCGGTTTCAAGTAAAAGCCGATTGCAGTGAAAAATCGAGTTCATGCTAGTACATCCCCATATATTGGAAAGCAGAGTAGTTTACCTTGGACTGAAACACTGGGTTTACAAAAACTTAGGTGAAGAACGGCTTTCACACTCGTACAGATCTGATATTTGAGCATGTTGAGAGGCGTTCCTTCATGCAGCATAAAAGGCAGAGGTATTCTAGACACAAATTCTCTGATTTGTAAGCATGTTTCCTAACGCCTTTTTCAATGTAAAAGGGATTTAGTGTGGAAAACCACGTTGGAGCGAGTGTCTCCCCTTAGATATGTAAGTAGCGTAGTTCCCCTGTACCAGAAACTATGGATTTCCAACAAGTTAGCTGAAGGACGGCTCCAACGCAAACTCAGATATCAGAATTGAGCTTGTGGAGAGACGTTCTTTCATCCAGCATTGAAGGTTAAGTGACATACAGAAATAATTACTCTGATTTCTCAGTATGTTTCTCAAAGCCGATTTCAAGTAAAGGCGATTTGCAGTTTAAAATTGAGTTAGTACTATTACATCCCGATATATATGGAAGCAGCTTAGTTTGCCTTGGACTGAAACTCTGGGTTTCCAACAAGCTAGGTGAATTAAAGCTTCCAAACTCATAGAGTTATGAAAATTGAGCATGTTGAGAGGAGTTCCTTCATGCAGAATAAAATGCAGAGGTATTACAGACACACATTCTCTAAAATTTCAGCATGTTTCCTAACGCCGTTTTCAATGTAAAAGCGATTTAGTGTGGAAAACCACGTTGGAGTGAGCGCCTGCCCTTAGATACGTAAGTAGCTTAGTTGCCCTACAACAGAACCTCTGGTTTTCAAACAAGTTAAGTGAAGGTCGTCTCCAAAACAAATTCAGATGTCAGAAGTAAGCCTGTGGAGAGGAGTTTTTTCATCCAGCATTGAAGGTTAAGTGATATACAGAAACAGATTCTATGAGTTGTCAGCATGTTTCTCAAAGCCGGTTTCAAATAAAAGAAGTTTACAGTATAAAACCGAGTCCATGCTAGAAAGTTCCTATATATATGAAAGAAAAGTAATTTCCATTGGACTGAAACTCTGGGTTATCAACAAGGTAGATGAAGGATGGCTTCAACACTCATTCAGTTTTGAATATTGAGAATGTGGAGAGATATTCATTTGTCTAGCATAAAGGGAATGGTGTGCAGGAGAAACACCTACACTGGATTCTGACTATGCTTCCTAGTGCTGGTTTGAAGTTCATGCAGTTTTCATTGTAAATACGAGTTGTAACTACTATCTCCACATTTATACAAATGTAGTGAATTATACCACTCATAAGAAACTGTGTGTTCCCAACAGGAAATTTAATTGAAGACTTTCACACACACTTAACAATCAGAATTGTGCAAGTGGAGAGAAGTTCGTTCATATATAAAAAGGAAAAGAGTTGAAATAGAATCACATACCCTGGACTCACAGTATGGTTCAGAGTGACACTTTGAAGTTCACGCAGTTTTCACTGTAAAATCGACTTGGAGCTAGTACTTTCCCATATATATGCATGTAGTGTATTTACCCACTGAAAAGAAACGGTTTTTCCAACAATTAAGCTTTCTGATGCCATGCACAAATATTTATCTGTCAGAATTGAGAATGAGAAGAGAAGTTCTATTATCCAGTAAAAATGGAATGGACTGTAGTAGAAAAAATTACTCTGGTTTATCAGTGTCTTATCCTAGATCCGGGCAAATATCATGAAGTTTTTCTGTAAAGCTGAGTTGGAGCTAGTAATGACCATATATATGTATGTAGTGCAGATTACAACAGAAAAAAAATGTGTTCTAAACAATTTAGAACATTGAAGACTTACCAAAAACTTAACACTCAATATTCAACATATAGAGAGACATTTGTTCAACTAACAAAAGGGAGTGGGTTCAGTAGAAAGACTTATAATGGATTCTTAGTCGGTTTCCTAGTGCTGGTTGGAAGTTCTTACAGTTTTCACTGTAAAACCGAGTTGGAGCTAGTACATCCCCACATATATGTATGGAGTGGAGTTACAACTGAAAAGAAACTTTGTGTTCCCAACAAGCTAATTGAAGGACGGCTTTCACACACAATTATCTCTCAGAACTGAGCAAGTGGAGAGACGTTCGTTCATCTAGCACCAAGGGAACGGGTTGCGGGAGACACTTTTTCTCTACTTTCTCAGTCTGTTTCCTAGTGCCGGTTTGAAGTTCCTGCAGTTTTCACTGTAAAACAGAGTTGGAGCTAGTACCTCCCCATATATATGTATGGAGTGGAGTTTGCTACTGAAAAGAAACTTTGTGTTCCCAACAAGCTAGGTGAAGGACGGCTTTCACACACACTTATCTCTCAGAATTGAGCATGTACAGAGACGTTCGTTCATCTAGCACCAAGGGAACGGGTTGCAGGAGAAACTTTTACTCTGGTTTCTCAGTCTGTTTCCTAGTACCTGTATGAAGTTCCTGCAGTTTTCACTGTAAAACCGAGTTGGAGCTAGTACCTCCCAATATATATGTATGGAATGGAGTTTGCAACTGAAAAGAAACTTTGGGTTCGAAACAAGCTAGGTGAAGGACGGCTTTCACACACAATTAACTCTCAGAATTGAGCATGTGGAGAGATGTTCGTTCATCTATCACCAAGGGAACGGTTTGCAGGAGACACTTTTTCTCTGCTTTCTCAGTCTGTTTCCTAGTGCCGGTTTGAAGTTCCTGCACTTTTCACTGTAAAACCGAGTTGGAGCTAGTACATCCCCATATATATGTATGGAGTGGAGTTTGCAACTGAAAAGAAACTTTGTGTTCCCAACAAGCTACGTGAAGGACGGCTTTCACACACACTTATCTCTCAGAACTGAGCAAGTGGAGAGACGTTCGTTCATCTAGCACCAAGGGAACGGGTTGCAGGAGACACTTTTTCTCTGCTTTCTCAGTCTGTTTCCTAGTGCCGGTTTGAAGTTCCTGCAGTTTTCACTGTAAAACCGAGTTGGAGCTTGTACCTCCTCATATATATGTATGGAACGGTGTTTGCAACTGAAAAGAAACTTTGTGTTCCCAACAAGCTAGGTGAAGGACGGCTTTCACACACATTTATCTCTCAGAACCGAGCATGTACAGAACGTTCGTTCATCTAGCAAAAAGGGAACGGTTTGCAGGAGAAACTTTACTCTGGTTTCTCAGTCTGTTTTCTAGTGCCGGTTTGAAGTTCCTGCACTTTTCACTGTAAAATCGAGTTGGAACTAGTACCTCCCCATATATATGTATGGAGTGCAGTTTGCAACTGAAAAGAAACTTTGTGTTCCTAACAAGCTAGGTGAAGGACGGCTTTCACACACACTTATCTCTCAGAACTGAGCAAGTGGAGAGACGTTCGTTTATCTAGCACCAAGGGAACGGGTTGCATGAGACACATTTTCTCTGCTTTCTCAGTCTGTTTCCTAGTGCCGGTTTGAAATTCCTGCAGTTTTCACTGTAAAACCGAGTTGGAGCTTGTACCTCCCCATATAAATGTATGGAATGGAGTTTGCAACTGAAAAGAAACTTTGTGTTCCCAACAAGCTAGGTGAAGGACGGCTTTCACACACACTTATCTCTCAGAAATGAGCAAGTGGAGAGACGTTCGTTCATCTAGCACCAAGGGAACGGGTTGCAGGAGACACTATTTCTCTGCTTTCTCAGTCTGTTTCCTAGTGCCGGTTGGACGTTCCTGCAGTTTTCACTGTAAAACCGAGTTGGAGCTTGAACCTACCCATATATATGTATGGAATGGAGTTTGCAACTGAAAAGAAACTTTGGGTTCCCTACACGGTTTGTGAAGGACGGCTTTCACACACACATATGTCTCAGAACTGAGTATGTACAGAGACGTTCGTTCATCTAGCACCAAGGGAACGGGTTGCAGGATAATCTTTACTCTGGTTTCTCAGTCTGTTTCCTTGTGCCGGTTTGAAATTCCTGTAGATTTCACTGAAAAACCGAGTTGGAGCTTGTACCTCCCCATATATATGCATGGAATGGAGTTTGCAACTGAAAAGGAACTTTGTGTTCCCAACAAGCTTGGTGAAGTGCGGCTTTCACACACACTTATCTCTCAGAACTAAGCATGTGGAAAGACGATCGTTCATCTAGCACCAATGGAACGGGTTACAGGAGACACATTTTCTCTGCTTTCTCAGTCTGTTTCCTAGTGCCGGTTTGAAGTTCCTGCACTTTTCACTGTAAAACCGATTTGGAGCTAGTACCTCCCCATATATATGTATGGAATGGAGTTTGCAACTGAAAAGAAACTTTATGTTCCCAACAAGCTAGGTGAAGGACGGCTTTCACACACACTTATCTCTCAGAACTGAGCAAGTGGAGAGACGTTCGTTCATCTAGCACCAAGGGAACGGGTTGCAGGAGAAACTTTTCTCTGCTTTCTCAGTCTGTTTCCTAGTGCCGGTTTGAAGTTCCTGCAGTTTTCACTGTAAAACCGAGTTGGAGCTAGTACCTCCCCATATATATGTATGGAATGGAGTTTCCAACTGAAAAGAAACTTTGTGTTCCCAACAAGCTAGGTGAAGGACGGCTTTCACACACATTTATCTCTCAGAACCGAGTATATACAGAGATGTTCGTTCATCTAGCAAAAAGGGAAAGGTTTGCAGGTGAAACTTTACTCTGGTTTCTCAGTCTGTTTCCTAGTGCCGGTTTGAATTTCCTGCATTTTTCACTGTATAACCGAGTTGGAACTAGTACCACCCCATATATATGTATGGAGTGTAGTTTGCAACTGAAAAGAAACTTTGTGTTCCCAACAATCTAGGTGAAGGACGGCTTTCACACACACTTATCTCTCAGAACTGAGCAAGTGGAGAGACGTCCGTCCATCTAGCACCAAGGGAACGGGTTGCATGAGACACTTTTTCTCTGCTTTCTCAGTCTGTTTCCTAGTGCCGGTTTGAAATTCCTGCAGTTTTCACTGTAAAACCGAGTTGGAGCTTGTACCTCCCCATATAAATGTATGGAATGGAGTTTGCAACTGAAAAGAAACTTTGTGTTCCCAACAAGCTAGGTGAAGGACGGCTTTCACACACACTAATCTCTCAGAACTGAGCAAATGGAGAGACGTTCGTTCATCTAGCAAAAAGAGAACGGTTTGCAGGGGAAACTTTACCCTGGTTTCTCAGTCTGTTTCCTTGTGCCGGTTTGTAATTCCTGCAGATTTCACTGAAAAACCAAGTTGGAGCTTGTACCTCCCCATATATATGCATGGAATGGAGTTTGCAACTGAAAAGGAACTTTGTGTTTCCAACAAGCTAGGTGAAGTGCGGCTTTCACACACACTTATCTCTCAGAACTAAGCATGTGGAAAGACGATCGTTCATCTAGGACCAAGGGAACGGGTTACAGGAGACACTTTTTCTCTGCTTTCTCAGTCTGTTTCCTAGTGCCGGTTTGAAGTTTCTGCAGTTTTCACTGTAAAACCGAGTTGGAGCTAGTACCTCCCCATATATATGTATGGAATGGAGTTTGCAACTGTAAAGAAACTTTGTGTTCCCAACAAGCTAGGTGAAGGACGGCTTTCACACACACTAATCTCTCAGAACTGAGCAAAGGAAGAGACGTTCGTTCATCTAGCACCAAGGGAACGGGTTGCAGGATACAATTTTTCTCTGCTTTCTCAGTCTGTTTCCTAGTGCCGGTTAGAAGTTCCTGCAGTTTTCACTGTAAAACCGAGTTGGAGCTAGTACCTCCCCATATATATGTATGGAATGGAGTTTGCTAATGAAAAGAAACTTTGTGTTCCCAACAAGCTAGGTGAAGGAC
This sequence comes from Camelus dromedarius, assembly GCF_036321535.1. Classification (NCBI taxonomy): domain Eukaryota; kingdom Metazoa; phylum Chordata; class Mammalia; order Artiodactyla; family Camelidae; genus Camelus; species Camelus dromedarius. The sequence goes on along the minus strand of NC_087458.1, from coordinate 31,841,003 downwards.
GGCTTTCACACACACTTATCTGTCAGAACTAAGCATGTGGAGAGACGTTCGTTCATCTAGCACCAAGGGAACGGTTTGCAGGGGACACTTTTTCTCTGCTTTCTCAGTCTCTTTCCTAGTGCCGGTTTGATGTTCCTGCAGTTTTCACTGTAAAACCGGGTTGGAGCTTGTACCTCCCCATATATATGTATGGAATGGAGTTTGCAACTGAAAAGAAACCTTGTGTTCCCAACAAGCTAGGTGAAGTACGGCTTTCACACACACTAATCTCTCAGAACTGAGTAAATGGAGAGACGTTCGTTCATCTAGCACCAAGGGAACGGGTTGCAGGAGACACTTTTTCTCTGCTTTCTCAGTCTGTTTCCTAGTGCCGGTTTGAAGTTCCTGCAGTTTTCAGTGTAAAACCGAGTTCGAGCTAGTACCTCCCCATATATATGTATGGATTGGAGTTTGCAACTCTAAAGAAACTTTGTGTTCCAAACAAGCTAGGAGAAGGACGGCTTTCACACACACTTATCCCTCAGAACGTAGCAAGTGGAGAGACTTTCGTTCATCTAGCACAAAGGGAACGGGTTGTAGGAACACTTTTTCTCTGCTTTCTCAGTCTGTTTCCTAGTGCCGTTTTTAAGTTCCTTCAGTTTTCACTGTAAAACCAAGTTGGAGCTAGTACCATCCCATATATATGTATGGATTGGAGTTTGCAACTGAAAAGTAACTTTGTGTTCCCAACAAGCTAGTTGAAGGACGGCTTTCACACACACATATGTCTCAGAACTGAGTATGTACAGAGACGTTCGTTCATCTAGCACCAAGGGAACGGGTTGCAGGATAATCTTTACTCTGGTTTCTCAGTCTGTTTCCTTGTGCCGGTTTGAAATTCCTGTAGATTTCACTGAAAAACCGAGTTGGAGCTTGTACCTCCCCATATATATGCATGGAATGGAGTTTGCAACTGAAAAGGAACTTTGTGTTCCCAACAAGCTTGGTGAAGTGCGGCTTTCACACACACTTATCTCTCAGAACTAAGCATGTGGAAAGACGATCGTTCATCTAGCACCAATGGAACGGGTTACAGGAGAAACATTTTCTCTGCTTTCTCAGTCTGTTTCCTAGTGCCGGTTTGAAGTTCCTGCACTTTTCACTGTAAAACCGATTTGGAGCTAGTACCTCCCCATATATATGTATGGAATGGAGTTTGCAACTGAAAAGAAACTTTGTGTTCCCAACAAGCTAGGTGAAGGACGGCTTTCACACACACTTATCCCTCAGAAATGAGCAAGTGGAGAGACGTTCGTTCATCTAGCACCAAGGGAACGGGTTGCAGGAGAAACTTTTTCTCTGCTTTCTAAGTCTGTTTCCTAGTGCCTGTTTGATGTTCCTGCAGTTTTCACTGTAAAACCGAGTTGGAGCTAGTACCTCCCCATATATATGTATGGAATGGAGTTTCCAACTGAAAAGAAACTTTGTGTTCCCAACAAGCTAGGAGAAGGACGGCTTTCACACACACTTATCCCTCAGAACGTAGCAAGTGGAGAGACGTTCGTTCATCTAGCACAAAGGGAACGGGTTGTAGGAACACTTTTTCTCTACTTTCTCAGTCTGTTTCCTAGTGCCGTTTTTAAGTTCCTTCAGTTTTCACTGTAAAACCAAGTTGGAGCTAGTACCACACCATATATATGTATGGATTGGAGTTTGCAACTGAAAAGTAACTTTGTGTTCCCAACAAGCTAGTTGAAGGACGGCTTTCACACACACATATGTCTCAGAACTGAGTATGTACAGAGACGTTCGTTCATCTAGCACCAAGGGAACGGGTTGCAGGATAATCTTTACTCTGGTTTCTCAGTCTGTTTCCTTGTGCCGGTTTGAAATTCCTGTAGATTTCACTGAAAAACCGAGTTGGAGCTTGTACCTCCCCATATATATGCATGGAATGGAGTTTGCAACTGAAAAGGAACTTTGTGTTCCCAACAAGCTTGGTGAAGTGCGGCTTTCACACACACTTATCTCTCAGAACTAAGCATGTGGAAAGACGATCGTTCATCTAGCACCAATGGAACGGGTTACAGGAGACACATTTTCTCTGCTTTCTCAGTCTGTTTCCTAGTGCCGGTTTGAAGTTCCTGCACTTTTCACTGTAAAACCGATTTGGAGCTAGTACCTCCCCATATATATGTATGGAATGGAGTTTGCAACTGAAAAGAAACTTTGTGTTCCCAACAAGCTAGGTGAAGGACGGCTTTCACACACACTTATCCCTCAGAAATGAGCAAGTGGAGAGACGTTCGTTCATCTAGCACCAAGGGAACGGGTTGCAGGAGAAACTTTTTCTCTGCTTTCTCAGTCTGTTTCCTAGTGCCTGTTTGATGTTCCTGCAGTTTTCACTGTAAAACCGAGTTGGAGCTAGTACCTCCCCATATATATGTATGGAATGGAGTTTCCAACTGAAAAGAAACTTTGTGTTCCCAACAAGCTAGGTGAAGGACGGCTTTCACACACACTAATCTCTCTGAACTGAGCAAATGAAGAGACGTTCGTTCATCTAGCACCAAGGGAACGGGTTGCAGGAGACACATTTTCTCTGCTTTCTCAGTCTGTTTCCTAGTGCCTGTTTGAATTTCCTGCAGTTTTTACTGTAAAACAGAGTTGGAGCTAGTACCTCCGCATATATATGTATGGAATGGAGTTTGCAACTGAAAAGAAACTTTGTGTTCCCAACAAGCTAGGTGAAGGACGGCTTTCACACACACTTATCTCTCAGAACTGAGCAAGTGGAGAGACGTTCGTTCATCTAGCACCAAGGGAACGGGTTGTAGGAGACACTATTTCTCTGCTTTCTCAGTCTGTTTCCAAGTGCCGGTGTGAAGTTCCTGCAGTTTTCACTGTAAAACCGAGTTGGAGCTAGTACCTCCCCATATATATGTATGGAATGGAGTTTGCAACTGAAAAGAAACTTTGTGTTCCCAACAAGCTAGGTGAAGGACTGCTTCCACACACACTTTTCTCTAAGAACTGAGCAAGTGGAGAGACGTTCGTTCATCTAGCACCAAGGGAACGGGTTGCAGGAGACCCTTTTTCTCTGCTTTCTCAGTCTGTTTCCTAGTGCCGGTTTGATGTTCCTGCAATTTCACTGTAAAACCGAGTTGGAGCTAGTACCTCCCCATATATATGTTAGGAACGGTGTTTGCAACTGAAAAGAATCTTTGTGTTCACAAAAAGCTAGTTGAAGTACGGCTTTCACACACACTTATCTGTCAGAACTGAGCAAGTGGACAGACGTTCGTTCATCTAGCACCAAGGGAACGGGTTGCAGGAGACACTTTTTCTCTGCTTTCTCAGTCTGTTTCTTAGTGCCGGTTTGAAGTTCCTGCAGTTTTCACTGTAAACCGAGTTGGAGCTTGTACCTCCCCATATATATGTAAGGAATGGAGTTTGCAACTGAAAAGAAACTTTGTGTTCCCAACAAGATAGGTGAAGTACGGCTTTTACACACACTTATCTCTTAGAACTGAGCAAGTGGAGAGACGTTCGTTCATCTAGCACCAAGGGAACGAGTTGCAAGGTACAATTTTTCTCTGCTTTCTCAGTCTGTTTCCTAGTGTCGGTTTGAAGTTCCTGCAGTTTTCACTGTAAAACCGAGTTGGAGCTAGTACCTCCCCATATATATGTATGGAATGGGGTTCTCAACTGAAAAGAAAGTTTGTGTTCCCAACAAGCTAGGTGAAGGACGGCTTTTACACACACTTATCTCTCAGAACTGAGCAAGTGGAGAGACTTTCGTTCATCTAGCACCAAGGGAACGGGTTGCAGGAGACACTTTTTCTCTGCTTTCTCAGTCTGTTTCCTAGTGCCGGTTTGAAGTTCCGGCAGTTTTCACTGTAAAACTGAGTTGGAGCAAGTACCTAACCATATATATGTATGGAATGGAGTTTGCAACTTAAAAGAAACTTTGTGTTCCCAGCAAGCTAGGTGAAGGACGGCTTTCACACACACTTATCTCTCAGAACTGAGCAAGTGGAGAGACGTTCGTTCATCTAGCACCAAGGGAACGGGTTGCATTAGACACTTTTTCTCTGCTTTCTCAGTCTGTTTCCTAGTGCCTGTTTGAATTTCCTGCAGTTTTTACTGTAAAACCGATTTGGAGCTAGTACCTCCGCATATATATGTATGGAATGGAGTTTGCAACTGAAAAGAAACTTTATGTTCCCAACAAGCTAGGTGAAGGACGGCTTTCACACACACTTATCTCTCAGAACTGAGCAACTGGAGAGACGTTCGTTCATCTAGCACCAAGGGAACGGGTTGCATGAGACACCTTTTCTCTGCTTTCTCAGTCTGTTTCCTAGTGCCGGTTTGAAATTCCTGCAGTTTTCACAGTAAAACCGAGTTGGAGCTTGTACCTCCCCATAAATATGTATGGAATGGTGTTTGCAACTGAAAAGTAACTTTGTGTTCCCAACAAGCTAGGTGAAGGACGGCTTTCACACACACTTATCTCTCAGAACTGAGCAAGTGGAGAGACGTTCGTTCATCTAGCACCAAGGGAACGGGATGCAGGAGACACTATTTCTCTGTTTTCTCAGTCTATTTCCTAGTGCCGGTTTGAAGTTCCTGCAGTTTTCACTGTAAAACCGAGTTGGAGCTAGTACCTCCCCATATATATATGTATGGAATGGAGTTTGCAACTGAAAAGAAACATTGTGTTCCCAACAATCTAGGTGAAAGACGGCTTTCACACACACTTATCTCTCAGAAATGAGCATGGACAGAGACGTTCGTTCATCTAGCACCAAGGGAACGGGTTGCAGGAGAAAATTTTTCTCTGCGTTCTCAGTCTGTTTCCTAGTGCCGGTATGATGTTCCTGCAGTTTTCACTGTAAAACCGAGTTGGAGCTAGTTTCTCCCCATATATATGTATGTAATGGAGTTTGCAACTGAAAAGAATCTTTGTGTTCCCAACAAGCTAGGTGAAGGACGGCTTTCACACACACTTATCTCCCAGGACTGAGCAAGTGGAGAGACGTTCGTTCATCTAGCACCAAGGAACGGGTTGCAGGAGACACTTTTTCTTTGCTTTCTCAGTTTGTTTCCTAGTGCCGGTTTGAAGTTCCTGCAGTTTTCACTGTAAAACCGAGTTGGAGCTAGTACCTCCCCATATATATGTATGGAATGGAGTTTGCAACTGAAAAGAAACTTTGTGTTCCCAACAAGCTAGGTGAAGGACGGCTTTCACACACACTTATCTCTCAGAACTGAGCAAGTGGAGAGACGTTCGTTCATCTAGCACCAAGGGAATGGGTTGCAGGAGACACTTTTTCTCTGCTTTCTCAGTCTGTTTCCTAGTGCCGGTTTGAAGTTCCTGCAGTTTTCACTGTAAAACCGAGTTGGAGCTATTACTTCCCCATATATATGTATGGAATGGAGTTTGCAACTGAAAAGAATCTTTGTGTTCCCAACAAGATAGGTGAAGGACTGCTTTCACACACCCTTATCTCTCAGAAATGAGCAAGTGGAGAGACGTTCGTTCATCTAGCACCAAGGGATTGGGTGGCAGGAGACACATTTTCTCTGCTTTCTCAGTCTGTTTCCTAGTGCCGTTTTGAAGTTCCTGCAGTTTTCACTGTAAAACCGAGTTGGAGCTAGTACCTCCCCATATATATATATGGAATGGAGTTTGCAACTGAAAAGAAACTTTGTGTTCCCAACAAGCTAGTTGAAGGACGGCTTTCACACACACTTATCTCTCAGAACAGAGCAAGTGGAGAGACGTTCGTTCATCTAGCACCAAGGGAACGGGTTGCAGGAGACACTTTTTCTCTGCTTTCTCAGTCTGTTTCCTAGTGCCTGTTTGAAGTTCCTGTAGTTTTCACTGTAAAACAGAGTTGGAGCTTGTACTTCCCCATATATATGTATGGAATGGAGTTTGCAACTGAAAAGAATCTTTGTGTTCCCAACAAGATAGGTGAAGGACTGCTTTCACACACACTTATCTCTCAGAAATGAGCAAGTGGAGAGACGTTCGTTCATCTAGCACCAAGGGAATGGGTTGCAGGAGACACTTTTTCTCTGCTTTCTCAGTCTGTTTCCTAGTGCCGTTTTGAAGTTCCTTCAGTTTTCATTGTAAAACCGAGTTGGAGCTAGTACTTCCCCATATATATGTATGGAATGGAGTTTGCAACTTAAAAGAATCTTTGTGTTCCCAACAAGATAGGTGAAGGACTGCTTTCACACACACTAATCTCTTAGAAATGAGCAAGTGGAGAGACGTTCGTTCATCTAGCACCAAGGGAACGGGTTGCAGGAGACACTTTTTCTTTGCTTTCTCAGTTTGTTTCCTAGTGCCGGTTTCAAGTTCCTGCAGTTTTCACTGTAAAACCGAGTTGGAGCTAGTACCTCCCCATATATATATGTATGGAATGGAGTTTGCAACTGAAAAGAAACATTGTGTTCCCAACAAGCTAGGTGAAAGACGGCTTTCACACACACTTATCTCTCAGAAATGAGCATGGACAGAGACGTTCGTTCATCTAGCACCAAGGGAACGGGTTGCAGGGGACAATTTTTCTCTGCGTTCTCAGTCTGTTTCCTAGTGCCGGTTTGAATTTCCTGCAGTTTTCACTGTAAAACCGAGTTGGAGCTAGCACCTCCCCATATATATTTACGGAACGGTGTTTGCAACTGAAAAGAACTTTGTGTTCCCAACAAGCTAGTTGAAGGACAGCTTTCACACACACTTATCTCTCAGAAATGAGCAAGTGGAGAGACGTTCATTCATTTAGCACCAAGGGAACGGGTTGCAGGAGACACTTTTTCTCTGCTTTCTCAGTCTGTTTCCTAGTGCCGGTTTGAAGTTCCGGCAGTTTTCACTGTAAAACTGAGTTGGAGCAAGTACCTAACCATATATATGTATGGAATGGAGTTTGCAACTTAAAAGAAACTTTGTGTTCCCAACAAGCTAGGTGAAGGACGGCTTTCACACACACTTATCTCTCAGAACTGAGCAAGTGGAGAGACGTTCGTTCATCTAGCACCAAGGGAACGGGTTGCATTAGTCACTTTTTCTCTGCTTTCTCAGTCTGTTTCCTAGTGCCTGTTTGAATTTCCTGCAGTTTTTACTGTAAAACCGAGTTGGAGCTAGTACCTCCGCATATATATGTATGGAATGGAGTTTGCAACTGAAAAGAATCTTTGTGTTCCCAACAAGCTAGGTTAAGGACGGTTTTCACACACACTTTTCTCTCGGAAATGAGAAAGTGGAGAGACGTTCGTTCATCTAGAACCAAGGGAACGGGTTGCAGGAGACACTATATCTCTGCTTTCTCAGTCTGTTTCCTAGTGCCGGTTTGAAGTTCCTGCATTTTTCACTGTAAAACCGATTTGGAGCTAGTACCTCCCCATATATATATTTATGGAATGGAGTTTGCTACTGAAAAGAAACTTTGTGTTCCCAACAAGCTGGTTGAAGGACGGCTTTCACACACACTTATCTCTCTGAATTTAGCATGGGGAGAGACGATCGTTCATCTATCACCAATGAACGGGTTGCAGGAGACACTTTTTCTCTGCTTTCTCATTTTGTTTCCTAGTGACGTTTTGAAGTTCCTTCAGTTTTCACTGTAACACCGAGTTGGAGCTAGTACCTCCCCATATATATGTATGGAATGGAGTTTGCAACTGAAAAGAAACTTTATGTTCCCAACAAGCTAGGTGAAGGACGGCTTTCACACACACTTATCTCTCAGAACTGAGCAAGTGAAGAGACGTTCGTTCATCTAGCACCAAGGGAACGGGATGCAGGAGACACTATTTCTCTGTTTTCTCACTCTATTTCCTAGTGCCGGTTTGAAGTTCCTGCAGTTTTCACTGTAAAACCGAGTTGGAGCTAGTACCTCCCCATATATATATGTATGGAATGGAGTTTGCAACTGAAAAGAAACATTGTGTTCCCAACAAGCTAGGTGAAGGACGGCTTTCACACACACTTATCTCCCAGGACTGAGCAAGTGGAGAGACGTTCGTTCATCTAGCGGTAATGGAACGAGTTGCAGGAGACACTTTTTCTCTGCTTTCTCAGTCTGTTTCCTAATGCCGGTGTGAAGTTCCTGCAGTTTTCACTGTAAAACCGAGTTGGAGCTAGTACCTCCCCATATATATGTATGGAATGGAGTTTGCAACTGAAAAGAAACTTTGTGTTCCCAACAATGTTGGTGAAGATCGGCTTTCACACACACTTAGCTCTCAGAACTGAGAAAGTGGAGAGACGTTCGTTCATCTAGCACAAAGGAAACGGGTTGCAGGAGACATTTTTTCTCTGCTTCTCAGTCTGTTTCCTAGTGCCGGTTTGAAGTTCCTGCAGTTTCCAGTGTAAAACCGAGTTGGAGCTAGTACCTCCCCATATATATGTATGGAATGGAGTTTGCAAATGAAAAGAAACTTTGTGTTACCAACAAGCTAGATGAAGGAATGCTTTCACACACACTTATCTCTCGGAACTGAGCAAGAGGAGAGACGTTCGTTCATCTAGCACCAAGGGAACGGTTTGCAGGAGACACTATTTCTCTTCTTTCTCAGTCTGTTTCCTAGTGCCGGTTTGAAGTTCCTGCAGTTTTCACTGTAAAACCGAGTTGGAGCTAGTACCTCCCCATATATATGTATGGAATGGAGTTTGCAACTGAAAATAAACTTTGTGTTCCCAACAAGCGTGTTGAAGGACGGCTTTCACACATACTTATCTCTCGGAACTGAGCAAGTGGAGAGACGTTCGTTCATCTAGCACCAAGGGAACGGGTTGCAGGAGACACTTTTTCTCTGCTTTCTCAGTCTGTTTCCTAGTGCCGGTTTGAAGATCCTGCAATTTCACTGTAAAACCGAGTTGGAGCTTGTACCTCCCCATATATATGTATGGAACGGTGTTTGCAACTGAAAAGAAACATTGTGTTCCCAACAAGCTAGGTGAAGGACGGCTTTCACACACACTTATCTCTCAGAACTGAGCAAGTGGATAGACGTTCGTTCATCTAGCACCAAGGGAACGGGTTGCAGGAGACACTTTTTCTCTGCTTTCTCAGTCTCTTTCCTAGTGCCGGTTTGAAGTTCCTGCAGTTTTCACTTTAAAATCGATTTGGAGCTAGTACCTCCCCATATATATGTATGGAACGGTGTTTGCAAATGAAAAGAAACTTTGTGTTCCCAACAAGCTAGGTGAAGGACGGCTTTCACACACACTTATCTCTCAGAACTGAGCAAGTTGAGAGACGTTCGTTCATCTAGCACCAAGGGAACGGGTTGCAGGAGACACTATTTCTCTGCATTCTCAGTCTGTTTCCTAGTGCCGGTTTGAAGTTCCTGCAGTTTTCAGTGTAAAACCGAGTTGGAGCTAGTACCTCCCCATATATATGTATGGAATGGAGTTTGCAAATGAAAAGAAACTTTGTGTTCCCAACAAGCTAGATGAAGGACGGCTTTCTCACACACTTATCTCTCAGAACTGAGCAACTGGAGAGACGTTCGTTCATCTAGCACCAAGGGAACGGGTTGCATGAGACACCTTTTCTCTGCTTTCTCAGTCTGTTTCCTAGTGCCGGTTTGAAATTCCTGCAGTTTTCACAGTAAAACCGTGTTGGAGCTTGTACCTCCCCATATAAATATATGGAATGGAGTTTGCTACTGAAAAGAAACTTTGTGTTCCCAACAAGCTACGTCAATGACGGCTTTCACACACACTTATCTCTCAGAACTGAGCAAGTGAAGAGAAGTTCGTTCATCTAGCACCAAGGGAACGGGTTGCAGGAGACACTTTTTCTCTGCTTTCTCAGTCTTTTTCCAAATGCCGGTTTGAAGTTCCTGCAGTTTTCACTGTAAAACCGTGTTGGAGCTAGTACATCCCCATACATATGTATGGAATGTAGTTTGCAACTGAAAAGAAACTTTGTGTTCCCAACAATGTTGGTGAAGATCGGCTTTCACACACACTTAGCTCTCAGAACTGAGAAAGTGGAGAGACGTTCGTTCATCTAGCACAAAGGAAACGGGTTGCAGGAGACACTTTTTCTCTGCTTTCTCAGTCTGTTTCCTAGTGCCGGTTTGAAGTTCCTGCAATTTCACTGTAAAACCGAGTTGGAGCTTGTACCTCCCCATATATATGTATGGAACGGTGTTTGCAACTGAAAAGAAACATTGTGTTCCCAACAAGCTAGGTGAAGGACGGCTTTCACACACACTTACCTCTCAGAACTGAGCAAGTTGAGAGACGTTCGTTCATCTAGCACCAAGGGAACGGGTTGCAGGAGACACTGTTTCTCTGCTTTCTCAGTCTGTTTCCAAGTGCCGGTGTGAAGTTCCTGCAGTTTTCACTGTAAAACCGAGTTGGAGCTGGTACCTCCCCATATATATGTATGGAACGGTGTTTGCAACTGAAAAGAAACTTTGTGTTCCCAACAAGCTAGGTGAAGGACGGCTTTCACACACACTTAACTCTCAGAACTGAGCAAGTGGATAGACGTTCGTTCATCTAGCACCAAGGGAACGGGTTGCAGGAGACACTATTTCTCTGCATTCTCAGTCTGTTTCCTAGTGCCGGTTTGAAGTTCCTGCAATTTCACTGTAAAACCGAGTTGGAGATTGTCCCTCCCCATATATATGTATGGAACGGTGTTTGCAACTGAAAAGAAACATTGTGTTCCCAACAAGCTAGGTGAAGGACGGCTTTCACACACACTTATCTCTCAGAACTGAGCAAGTGGATAGACGTTCGTTCATCTAGCACCAAGGGAACGGGTTGCAGGAGACACTTTTTCTCTGCTTTCTCAGTCTCTTTCCTAGTGCCGGTTTGAAGTTCCTGCAGTTTTCATTTTAAAATCGATTTGGAGCTAGTACCTCCCCATATATATGTATGGAACGGTGTTTGCAAATGAAAAGAAACTTTGTGTTCCCAACAAGCTAGGTGAAGGACGGCTTTCACACACACTTACCTCTCAGAACTGAGCAAGTTGAGAGACGTTCGTTCATCTAGCACCAAGGGAACGGTTTGCAGGAGACACTATTTCTCTGCTTTCTCAGTCTGTTTCCAAGTGCCGGTGTGAAGTTCCTGCAGTTTTCACTGTAAAACCGAGTTGGAGCTAGTACCTCCCCATATATATGTATGGAACGGTGTTTGCAAATGAAAAGAAACTTTGTGTTCCCAACAAGCTAGGTGAAGGACGGCTTTCACACACACTTAACTCTCAGAAGTGAGCAAGTGGAGAGACGTTCGTTCATCTTGCACCAAGGGAACGGGATGCAGGAGACACTATTTCTCTGCATTTTCAGTCTGTTTCCTAGTGCCGGTTTGAAGTTCCTGCAGTTTTCACTGTAAAACCGAGTTGGAGCTAGTACCTCCCCATATATATGTATGGAATGGAGTTTGCAAATGAAAAGAAACTTTGTGTTCCCAACAAGCTTGATGAAGGACGGCTTTCACACACACTTACCTCTCGGAACTGAGCAAGTGGAGAGACGTTCGTTCATCTAGCACCAAGGGAACGGGATGCAGGAGACACTATTTCTCTGTTTTCTCAGTCTATTTCCTAGTGCCGGTTTGAAGTTCCTGCAGTTTTCACTGTAAAACCGAGTTGGAGCTAGTACCTCCCCATATATATATGTATGGAATGGAGTTTGCAACTGAAAAGAAACATTGTGTTCCCAACAAGCTAGGTGAAGGACGGCTTTCACACACACTTACCTCTCAGAACTGAGCAAGTTGAGAGACGTTCGTTCATCTAGCACCAAGGGAACGGTTTGCAGGAGACACTATTTCTCTGCTTTCTCAGTCTGTTTCCAAGTGCCGGTGTGAAGTTCCTGCAGTTTTCACTGTAAAACCGAGTTGGAGCTAGTACCTCCCCATATATATGTATGGAACGGTGTTTGCAAATGAAAAGAAACTTTGTGTTCCCAACAAGCTAGGTGAAGGACGGCTTTCACACACACTTAACTCTCAGAAGTGAGCAAGTGGAGAGACGTTCGTTCATCTTGCACCAAGGGAACGGGATGCAGGAGACACTATTTCTCTGCATTTTCAGTCTGTTTCCTAGTGCCGGTTTGAAGTTCCTGCAGTTTTCACTGTAAAACCGAGTTGGAGCTAGTACCTCCCCATATATATGTATGGAATGGAGTTTGCAAATGAAAAGAAACTTTGTGTTCCCAACAAGCTTGATGAAGGACGGCTTTCACACACACTTACCTCTCGGAACTGAGCAAGTGGAGAGACGTTCGTTCATCTAGCACCAAGGAAACGGGTTGCAGGAGACACTTTTTCTCTGCTTTCTCAGTCTGTTTCCTAGTGACGATTTGAAGTTCCTGCAGTTTTCACTTTAAAATCGATTTGGAGCTAGTACCTCCCCATATATATGTATGGAACGGTGTTTGCAAATGAAAAGAAACTTTGTGTTCCCAACAAGCTTGGTGAAGGACGGCTTTCACACGCACTTACCTCTTAGAACTGAGCAAGTTGAGAGACGTTCGTTCATCTAGCACCAAGGGAACGGTTTGCAGGAGACACTATTTCTCTGCTTTCTCAGTCTGTTTCCAAGTGCCGGTGTGAAGTTCCTGCAGTTTTCACTGTAAAACCGAGTTGGAGCTAGTACCTCCCCATATATATGTATGGAACGGTGTTTGCAAATGAAAAGAAACTTTGTGTTCCCAACAAGCTAGGTGAAGGACGGCTTTCACACACACTTAACTCTCAGAAGTGAGCAAGTGGAGAGACGTTCGTTCATCTTGCACCAAGGGAACGGGTTGCAGGAGACACTATTTCTCTGCATTTTCAGTCTTTTTCCTAGTGCCGGTTTGAAGTTCCTGCAGTTTTCACTGTAAAACCGAGTTGGAGCTAGTACCTCCCCATATATATGTATGGAATGGAGTTTGCAAATGAAAAGAAACTTTGTGTTCCCAACAAGCTTGATGAAGGACGGCTTTCACACACACTTACCTCTCGGAAATGAGCAAGTGGAGAGACGTTCGTTCATCTAGCACCAAGGGATCGGTTTGCAGGAGACAGTTTTTCTCTGCTTTCTCAGTCTGTTTCCTAGTGCCGGTTTGAAGTTCCTGCAATTTTCACTGTAAAACCGATTTGGAGCTTGTACCTCCCCATATATATGTATGGAAAGGTGTTTGCAAATGAAAAGAAACATTGTGTTCCCAACAAGCTAGGTGAAGAACGGCTTTCACACACACTTATCTCTCAGAACTGAGCATTGGAGAGACGTTCGTTCATCTAGCACCAAGGGAACGGTTTGCAGGAGACAGTTTTTCTCTGCTTTCTCAGTCTGTTTCCTAGTGCCGGTTTGAAGTTCCTGCAGTTTTCACTGTAAAACCGATTTGGAGCTTGTACCTCCCCATATATATGTATGGAAAGGTGTTTGCAAATGAAAAGAAACATTGTGTTCCCAACAAGCTAGGTGAAGAACGGCTTTCACACACACTTATCTCTCAGAACTGAGCAAGTGGAGAGACGTTCGTTCATCTAGCACCAAGGGAACGGTTTGCAGGAGACAATTTTTCTCTGCTTTCTCAGTCTGTTTCCTAGTGCCGGTTTGAAGTTCCTGCAGTTTTCACTGTAAAACCGATTTGGAGCTTGTACCTCCCCATATATATGTATGGAACGGTGTTTGCAACTGAAAAGAAACATTGTGTTCCCAACAAGCTAGGTGAAGGACGGCTTTCACACACACTTATCTCTCAGAACTGAGCAAGTGGAGAGACGTTCGTTCATCTAGCACCAAGGGAACGGGTTGCATGAGAAACTTTTTCTCTGTTTTCTCAGTCTCTTTCCTAGTGCCGGTGTGAAGTTCCTGCAGTTTTCACTTTAAAACCGATTTGGAGCTAGTACCTCCCCATATATATGTATGGAACGGTGTTTGCAAATAAAAAGAAACTTTGTGTTCCCAACAAGCTAGGTGAAGGACGGCTTTCACACACACTTACCTCTCAGAACTGAGCAAGTTGAGAGACGTTCGTTCATCTAGCACCAAGGGAACGGGTTGCAGGAGACACTATTTCTCTGCTTTCTCAGTCTGTTTCCAAGTGCCGGTGTGAAGTTCCTGCAGTTTTCACTGTAAAACCGAGTTGGAGCTGGTACCTCCCCATATATATGTATGGAACGGTGTTTGCAACTGAAAAGAAACTTTGTGTTCCCAACAAGCTAGGTGAAGGACGGCTTTCACACACACTTAGCTCTCAGAACTGAGCAAGTGGAGAGACGTTCGTTCATCTAGCACCAAGCTAACGGGTTGCAGGAGACACTATTTCTCTGCATTCTCAGTCTGTTTCCTAGTGCTGGTTTGAAGTTCCTCCAGTTTTCACTGTAAAACCGAGTTGGAGCTAGTACGACCCCATATATATATGTATGGAATGGAGTTTGCAACTGAAAAGAAACTTTGTGTTCCCAACAAGCTAGGTGAAGGACGGCTTTCACACACACTTATCTCTCAGAAATCAGCATGTACAGAGACTTTCGTTCATCTAGCACCAAGGGAACGGGTTGGAGGGGACACTTTTTCTCTGCTTTCTCAGTCTGTTTCCTAGTGCCGGTTTGAAGTTCCTGCAGTTTTCACTGTAAAACCGAGTTGGAGCTAGTATCTCCCCATATATATTTATGGAATGGAGTTTGCAACTGAAAAGTAACTTTGTGTTCCCAACAAGCTAGGTGAAGGACGGCTTTCACACACACTTATCTCTCAGGACTGAGGAAGGGGAGAGACTTTCGTTAATCTAGCACCAAGGGAACGGGTTTCACGAGACAGTTTTTCTCTGCTTTCTCAGTCTGTTTCCTAGTGCCGCTTTGAACTTCCTGCAGTTTTCACTGTAAAACCGAGTTGGAGCTAGTACCTCCCCATATATATTTATGGAACGGTGTTTGCAACTGAAAAGAAATATTGTGTTCCCAACAAGCTAGGTGAAGGACGGCTTTCACACACACTTATCTCTCAGAACTGAGCAAGTGGATAGACGTTCGTTCATCTAGCACCAAGGGAACGGGTTGCAGGAGATACTTTCTCTCTGCTTTCTCAGTCTCTTTCCTAGTGCCGGTTTGAAGTTCCTGCAGTTTTCACTTTAAAATCGATTAGGAGCTAGTACCTCCCCATATATATGTATGGAACGGTGTTTGCAAATGAAAAGAAACTTTGTGTTCCCAACAAGCTAGGTGAAGGACGGCTTTCACACACATTTATCTCTCAGAACTGAGCAAGTGGAGAGACCTTCGTTCATCTAGCACCAAGGGAACGGGTTGCAGGAGACACTATTTCTCTGCTTTCTCAGTCTGTTTCCAACTGCCGGTGTGAAATTCCTGCAGTTTTCACTGTAAAACCGAGTTGGAGCTAGTACCTCCCCATATATATGTATGGAACGGTGTTTGCAACTGAAAAAAAACTTTGTGTTCCCAACAAGCTAGGTGAAGGACGGCTTTCACACACACTTAACTCTCAGAAGTGAGCAAGTGGAGAGACGTTCGTTCATCTAGCACCAAGGGAACGGGTTGCAGGAGACACTATTTCTCTGCATTCTCAGTCTGTTTCCTAGTGCCGGTTTGAAGTTCCTGCATTTTTCAGTGTAAAACCGAGTTGGAGCTAGTACCTCCCCATATATATGTATGGAATGGAGTTTACAAATGAAAAGAAACTTTGTGTTCCCAACAAGCTAGATGAAGGACGGCTTTCACACACACTTACCTCTCGGAACTGAGCAAGTGGAGAGACGTTCGTTCATCTAGCACCAAGGGAACGGGTTGCAGGAGACACTATTTCTCTGCTTTCTCAGTCTGTTTCCTAGTGCCGGTTTGAAGTTCCTGCAGTTTTCACTGTAAAACCGAGTTGGAGCTAGTACCTCCCCATATATATGTATGGAATGGAGTTTGTAACTGAAAATAAACTTTGTGTTCCCAACAAGCTAGTTGAAGGACGGCTTTCACACACACTTATCTCTCAGAACTGAGCAAGTGGAGAGACGTTCGTTCATCTTGCACCAAGGGAACGGTTTGCAGGAGAAAGTTTTTCTCTGCTTTCTCAGTCTGTTTCCTAGTGCCGGTTTGAAGTTCCTGCAGTTTTCACTGTAAAACCGAGTTGGAGCTTGTACATCCCCTTATATATGTATGGAAAGGTGTTTGCAACTGAAAAGAAACATTGTGTTCCCAACAAGCTAGGTGAAGGACGGCTTTCACACACACTTATCTCTCAGTACTGAGCAAGTGGAGAGACGTTCGTTCATCTAGCACCAAGGGAAGGGGTTGCATGAGACACTTTTTCTCTGTTTTCTCAGTCTCTTTCCTAGTGCCGGTGTGAAGTTCCTGCAGTTTTCACTGTAAAACCGATTTGGAGCTGGTACCTCCCCATATATATGTATGGAACGGTGTTTGCAACTGAAAAGAAACTTTGTGTTCCCAACAAGCTAGGTGAAGGGCGGCTTTCACACACACTTAACTCTCAGAACTGAGCAAGTGTAGAGACGTTCGTTCATCTAGCACCAAGGGAACGGGTTGCAGGAGACACTATTTCTCTGCATTCTCAGTCTGTTTCCTAGTGCCGGTTTGAAGTTCCTGCAGTTTTCACTGTAAAACCGAGTTGGAGCTAGTACCTCCCCATA
Source organism: Camelus dromedarius (assembly GCF_036321535.1). Lineage (NCBI taxonomy): Eukaryota > Metazoa > Chordata > Mammalia > Artiodactyla > Camelidae > Camelus > Camelus dromedarius. The sequence goes on along the minus strand of NC_087458.1, from coordinate 31,824,389 downwards.
TATATATGTATGGAATGGAGTTTGCAACTGAAAAGAAACTTTGTGTTCCCAACAAGCTAGGTGAAGGACGGCTTTCACACACACATATCTCTCAGAAATGAGCATGTACAGAGACGTTCGTTCATCTAGCACCAAGGGAACGGGTTGCAGGAGACACTTTTTCTCTGCTTTCTCAGTCTGTTTCCTAGTGCCGGTTTGAAGTTCCTGCAGTTTTCACTGTAAAACCGAGTTGGAGCTTGTATCTCCCCATATATATGTATGGAATGGAGTTTGCAACTGAAAAGAAACTTTGTGTTCCCAACAAGCTAGGTGAAGGACGGCTTTCACACACACTTATCTCTAAGGACTGAGCAAGTGGAGAGACTTTCGTTAATCTAGCACCAAGGGAACGGGTTTCACGAGACAGTTTTCTCTGCTTTCTCAGTCTGTTTCCTAGTGCCGGTTTGAAGTTCCTGCAGTTTTCACTGTAAAACCGAGTTGGAGCTTGAACCTCCCCATATATAATTATGAAATGGAGTTTGCAACTGAAAAGAAACTTTGTGTTGCAAACAAGCTAGATGAAGGACGGCTTTCACACACACTTATCTCTCAGAACTTAGCAAGTGGAAAGACGTTCGTTCATTTAGCACCAAGGGAATGGGTTGCAGGAGACACTTTTTCTCTGCTTTCTCAGTCTCTTTCCTAGTGCCGGTTTGAAGTTCCTGCAGTTTTCACTTTAAAATCGATTTGGAGCTAGTATCTCCCCATATATATGTATGGAAAGGAGTTTGCAACTGAAAAGAAACTTTGTGTTCCCAACAAGCTAAATGAAGTACGGCTTTCACACACACTTATCTCTCAGAACTGAGCAAGTGGAGAGACGTTCGTTCATCTAGCACCAAGGGAACGGGTTGCAGGAGACACTTATTCTCTGCTTTCTCAGTTTGTTTCCTAGTGCCGGTTTGAAGTTCCTGCAATTTCACTGTAAAACCGAGTTGGAGCTTGCACCTCCCCATATATATGTATGGAACGGTGTTTGCAACTGAAAAGAAATATTGTGTTCCCAACAAGCTAGGTGAAGGACGGCTTTCACACACACTTATCTCTCAGAACTGAGCAAGTGGATAGACGTTCGTTCATCTAGCACCAAGGGAACGGGTTGCAGGAGACACTTTTTCTCTGCTTTCTCAGTCTCTTTCCTAGTGCCGGTTTGAAGTTCCTGCAATTTCACTGTAAAACAGAGTTGGAGCTAGTACCTCCCCATATATATGTTAGGAACGGTGTTTGCAACTGAAAAGAATCTTTGTGTTCACAAAAAGCTAGTTGAAGTACGGCTTTCACACACACTTATCTGTCAGAACTGAGCAAGTGGACAGACGTTCGTTCATCTAGCACCAAGGGAACGGGTTGCAGGAGACACTTTTTCTCTGCTTTCTCAGTCTGTTTCTTAGTGCCGGTTTGAAGTTCCTGCAGTTTTCACTGTAAACCGAGTTGGAGCTTGTACCTCCCCATATATATGTAAAGAATGGAGTTTGCAACTGAAAAGAAACTTTGTGTTCCCAACAAGATAGGTGAAGTACGGCTTTTACACACACTTATCTCTTAGAACTGAGCAATTGGAGAGACGTTCGTTCATCTAGCACCAAGGAAACGAGTTGCAAGATACAATTTTTCTCTGCTTTCTCAGTCTGTTTCCTAGTGTCGGTTTGAATTTCCTGCAGTTTTCACTGTAAAACCGAGTTGGAGCTAGTACCTCCCCATACATATGTATGGAATGGAGTTTGCAACTGAAAAGAAATTATGTGTTCCCAACAAGCTAGGTGAAGGACGGCTTTCACACACACTTATCTCTCAGAACTGAGCAAGTGGAGAGACATTCGTTCATCTAGAACCAAGGGAACGGGTTGCAGGAGACACTTTTTCTCTGCTTTCTCAGTCTGTTTCCTAGTGCCGGTTTGAAGTTCCGGCAGTTTTCACTGTAAAACTGAGTTGGAGCAAGTACCTAACCATATATATGTATGGAATGGAGTTTGCAACTTAAAAGAAACTTTGTGTTCCCAACAAGCTAGGTGAAGGACGGCTTTCACACACACTTATCTCTCAGAACTGAGCAAGTGGAGAGACGTTCGTTCATCTAGCACCAAGGGAACGGGTTGCATTAGACACTTTTTCTCTGCTTTCTCAGTCTGTTTCCTAGTGCCTGTTTGAATTTCCTGCAGTTTTTACTGTAAAACCGAGTTGGAGCTAGTACCTCCGCATATATATGTATGGAATGGAGTTTGCAACTGAAAAGAAACTTTGTGTTCCCAACAAGCTAGGTGAAGGACGGTTTTCACACACACTTTTCTCTCGGAAATGAGCAAGTGGAGAGACGTTCGTTCATCTAGAACCAAGGGAACGGGTTGCAGGAGACACTATATCTCTGCTTTCTCAGTCTGTTTCCTAGTGCCGGTTTGAAGTTCCTGCAGTTTTCACTGTAAAACCGAGTTGGAGCTAGTACCTCCCCATATATATATTTATGGAATGGAGTTTGCTACTGAAAAGAAACTTTGTGTTCCCAACAAGCTGGTTGAAGGACGGCTTTCACACACACTTATCTCTCTGAATTTAGCATGGGGAGAGACGATCGTTCATCTAGCACCAATGAACGGGATGCAGGAGACACTTTTTCTCTGCTTTCTCATTTTGTTTCCTAGTGCCGTTTTGAAGTTCCTTCAGTTTTCACTGTAACACCGAGTTGGAGCTAGTACCTCCCCATATATATGTATGGAATGGAGTTTGCAACTGAAAAGAAACTTTATGTTCCCAACAAGCTAGGTGAAGGACGGCTTTCACACACACTTATCTCTCAGAACTGAGCAACTGGAGAGACGTTCGTTCATCTAGCACCAAGGGAACGGGTTGCATGAGACACCTTTTCTCTGCTTTCTCAGTCTGTTTCCTAGTGCCGGTTTGAAATTCCTGCAGTTTTCACAGTAAAACCGAGTTGGAGCTTGTACCTCCCCATAAATATGTATGGAATGGTGTTTGCAACTGAAAAGAAACATTGTGTTCCCAACAAGCTAGGTGAAAGACGGCTTTCACACACACTTATCTCTCAGAAATGAGCATGGACAGAGACGTTCGTTCATCTAGCACCAAGGGAACGGGTTGCAGGAGAAAATTTTTCTCTGCGTTCTCAGTTTGTTTCCTAGTGCCGGTAGGATGTTCCTGCAGTTTTCACTGTAAAACCGAGTTGGAGCTAGTATCTCCCCATATATATGTATGTAATGGAGTTTGCAACTGAAAAGAATCTTTGTGTTCCCAACAAGCTAGGTGAAGGACGGCTTTCACACAAACTTATCTCCCAGGACTGAGCAAGTGGAGAGACGTTCGTTCATCTAGCACCAAGGGAACGGGTTGCAGGAGACACTTTTTCTTTGCTTTCTCAGTTTGTTTCCTAGTGCCGGTTTGAAGTTCCTGCAGTTTTCACTGTAAAACCGAGTTGGAGCTAGTACCTCCCCATATATATGTATGGAATGGAGTTTGCAACTGAAAAAACTTTGTGTTCCCAACAAGCTAGGTGAAGGACGGCTTTCACACACACTTATCTCCCAGGACTGAGCAAGTGGAGAGACGTTCGTTCATCTAGCACCAAGGGAACGGGTTGCAGGAGACACTTTTTCTTTGCTTTCTCAGTTTGTTTCCTAGTGCCGGTTTGAAGTTCCTGCAGTTTTCACTGTAAAACCGAGTTGAAGGTAGTACCTCCCCATATATATGTATGGAATGGAGTTTGCAACTGAAAAGAAACTTTGTGTTCCCAACAAGCTAGGTGAAGGACGGCTTTCACACACACTTATCTCTCAGAACTGAGCAAGTGGAGAGACGTTCGTTCATCTAGCACCAAGGGAACGGGTTGCAGGAGACACTTTTTCTCTGCTTTCTCAGTCTGTTTCCTAGTGCCGGTTTGAAGTTCCTGCATTTTTCACTGTAAAACCGAGTTGGAGCTAGTATCTCCCCATATATATATATGGAATGGAGTTTGCAACTGAAAAGAAACTTTGTGTTCCCAACAAGCTAGGTGAAGGACGGCTTTCACACACACTTATCTCTCAGAACAGAGCAAGTGGAGAGACGTTCGTTCATCTAGCACCAAGGGAACGGGTTGCAGGAGACACTTTTTCTCTGCTTTCTCAGTCTGTTTCTTAGTGCCGGTTTGAAGTTCCTGCAGTTTTCACTGTAAACCGAGTTGGAGCTTGTACCTCCCCATATATATGTAAGGAATGGGGTTTGCAACTGAAAAGAAACTTTGTGTTCCCAACAAGATAGGTGAAGTACGGCTTTTACACACACTTATCTCTTAGAACTGAGCAAGTGGAGAGACGTTCGTTCATCTAGCACCAAGGGAACGAGTTGCAAGGTACAATTTTTCTCTGCTTTCTCAGTCTGTTTCCTAGTGTCGGTTTGAAGTTCCTGCAGTTTTCACTGTAAAACCGAGTTGGAGCTAATACCTCCCCATATATATGTATGGAATGGGGTTCTCAACTGAAAAGAAAGTTTGTGTTCCCAACAAGCTAGGTGAAGGACGGCTTTTACACACACTTATCTCTCAGAACTGAGCAAGTGGAGAGACTTTCGTTCATCTAGCACCAAGGGAACGGGTTGCAGGAGACACTTTTTCTCTGCTTTCTCAGTCTGTTTCCTAGTGCCGGTTTGAAGTTCCGGCAGTTTTCACTGTAAAACTGAGTTGGAGCAAGTACCTAACCATATATATGTATGGAATGGAGTTTGCAACTTAAAAGAAACTTTGTGTTCCCAACAAGCTAGGTGAAGGACGGCTTTCACACACACGTATCTCTCAGAACTGAGCAAGTGGAGAGACGTTCGTTCATCTAGCACCAAGGGAACGGGTTGCATTAGACACTTTTTCTCTGCTTTCTCAGTCTGTTTCCTAGTGCCTGTTTGAATTTCCTGCAGTTTTTACTGTAAAACCGAGTTGGAGCTAGTACCTCCGCATATATATGTATGGAATGGAGTTTGCAACTGAAAAGAAACTTTGTGTTCCCAACAAGCTAGGTGAAGGACGGTTTTCACACACACTTTTCTCTCGGAAATGAGCAAGTGGAGAGACGTTCGTTCATCTAGAACCAAGGGAACGGGTTGCAGGAGACACTATATCTCTGCTTTCACAGTCTGTTTCCTAGTGCCGGTTTGAAGTTCCTGCAGTTTTCACTGTAAAACCGAGTTGGAGCTAGTACCTCCCCATATATATATTTATGGAATGGAGTTTGCTACTGAAAAGAAACTTTGTGTTCCCAACAAGCTGGTTGAAGGACGGCTTTCACACACACTTATCTCTCTGAATTTAGCATGGGGAGAGACGATCGTTCATCTAGCACCAATGAACGGGTTGCAGGAGACACTTTTTCTCTGCTTTCTCATTTTGTTTCCTAGTGCCGTTTTGAAGTTCCTTCAGTTTTCACTGTAACACCGAGTTGGAGCTAGTACCTCCCCATATATATGTATGGAATGGAGTTTGCAACTGAAAAGAAACTTTATGTTCCCAACAAGCTAGGTGAAGGACGGCTTTCACACACACTTATCTCTCAGAACTGAGCAACTGGAGAGACGTTCGTTCATCTAGCACCAAGGGAACGGGTTGCATGAGACACCTTTTCTCTGCTTTCTCAGTCTGTTTCCTAGTGCCGGTTTGAAATTCCTGCAGTTTTCACAGTAAAACCGAGTTGGAGCTTGTACCTCCCCATAAATATGTATGGAATGGTGTTTGCAACTGAAAAGTAACTTTGTGTTCCCAACAAGCTAGGTGAAGGACGGCTTTCACACACACTTATCTCTCAGAACTGAGCAAGTGGAGAGACGTTCGTTCATCTAGCACCAAGGGAACGGGATGCAGGAGACACTATTTCTCTGTTTTCTCAGTCTATTTCCTAGTGCCGGTTTGAAGTTCCTGCAGTTTTCACTGTAAAACCGAGTTGGAGCTAGTACCTCCCCATATATATATGTATGGAATGGAGTTTGCAACTGAAAAGAAACATTGTGTTCCCAACAAGCTAGGTGAAAGACGGCTTTCACACACACTTATCTCTCAGAACAGAGCAAGTGGAGAGACGTTCGTTCATCTAGCACCAAGGGAACGGGTTGCAGGAGACACTTTTTCTCTGCTTTCTCAGTCTGTTTCTTAGTGCCGGTTTGAAGTTCCTGCAGTTTTCACTGTAAACCGAGTTGGAGCTTGTACCTCCCCATATATATGTAAGGAATGGGGTTTGCAACTGAAAAGAAACTTTGTGTTCCCAACAAGATAGGTGAAGTACGGCTTTTACACACACTTATCTCTTAGAACTGAGCAAGTGGAGAGACGTTCGTTCATCTAGCACCAAGGGAACGAGTTGCAAGGTACAATTTTTCTCTGCTTTCTCAGTCTGTTTCCTAGTGTCGGTTTGAAGTTCCTGCAGTTTTCACTGTAAAACCGAGTTGGAGCTAATACCTCCCCATATATATGTATGGAATGGGGTTCTCAACTGAAAAGAAAGTTTGTGTTCCCAACAAGCTAGGTGAAGGACGGCTTTTACACACACTTATCTCTCAGAACTGAGCAAGTGGAGAGACTTTCGTTCATCTAGCACCAAGGGAACGGGTTGCAGGAGACACTTTTTCTCTGCTTTCTCAGTCTGTTTCCTAGTGCCGGTTTGAAGTTCCGGCAGTTTTCACTGTAAAACTGAGTTGGAGCAAGTACCTAACCATATATATGTATGGAATGGAGTTTGCAACTTAAAAGAAACTTTGTGTTCCCAACAAGCTAGGTGAAGGACGGCTTTCACACACACTTATCTCTCAGAACTGAGCAAGTGGAGAGACGTTCGTTCATCTAGCACCAAGGGAACGGGTTGCATTAGACACTTTTTCTCTGCTTTCTCAGTCTGTTTCCTAGTGCCTGTTTGAATTTCCTGCAGTTTTTACTGTAAAACAGAGTTGGAGCTAGTACCTCCGCATATATATGTATGGAATGGAGTTTGCAACTGAAAAGAAACTTTGTGTTCCCAACAAGCTAGGTGAAGGACGGTTTTCACACACACTTTTCTCTCGGAAATGAGCAAGTGGAGAGACGTTCGTTCATCTAGAACCAAGGGAACGGGTTGCAGGAGACACTATATCTCTGCTTTCTCAGTCTGTTTCCTAGTGCCGGTTTGAAGTTCCTGCAGTTTTCACTGTAAAACCGAGTTGGAGCTAGTACCTCCCCATATATATATTTATGGAATGGAGTTTGCTACTGAAAAGAAACTTTGTGTTCCCAACAAGCTGGTTGAAGGACGGCTTTCACACACACTTATCTCTCTGAATTTAGCATGGGGAGAGACGATCGTTCATCTAGCACCAATGAACGGGTTGCAGGAGACACTTTTTCTCTGCTTTCTCATTTTGTTTCCTAGTGCCGTTTTGAAGTTCCTTCAGTTTTCACTGTAACACCGAGTTGGAGCTAGTACCTCCCCATATATATGTATGGAATGGAGTTTGCAACTGAAAAGAAACTTTATGTTCCCAACAAGCTAGGTGAAGGACGGCTTTCACACACACTTATCTCTCAGAACTGAGCAACTGGAGAGACGTTCGTTCATCTAGCACCAAGGGAACGGGTTGCATGAGACACCTTTTCTCTGCTTTCTCAGTCTGTTTCCTAGTGCCGGTTTGAAATTCCTGCAGTTTTCACAGTAAAACAGAGTTGGAGCTTGTACCTCCCCATAAATATGTATGGAATGGTGTTTGCAACTGAAAAGTAACTTTGTGTTCCCAACAAGCTAGGTGAAGGACGGCTTTCACACACACTTATCTCTCAGAAATGAGCATGGACAGAGACGTTCGTTCATCTAGCACCAAGGGAATGGGTTGCAGGAGAAAATTTTTCTCTGCGTTCTCAGTCTGTTTCCTAGTGCCGGTATGATGTTCCTGCAGTTTTCACTGTAAAACCGAGTTGGAGCTAGTATCTCCCCATATATATGTATGTAATGGAGTTTGCAACTGAAAAGAATCTTTGTGTTCCCAACAAGCTAGGTGAAGGACGGCTTTCACACAAACTTATCTCCCAGGACTGAGCAAGTGGAGAGACGTTCGTTCATCTAGCACCAAGGGAACGGGTTGCAGGAGACACTTTTTCTTTGCTTTCTCAGTTTGTTTCCTAGTGCCGGTTTGAAGTTCCTGCAGTTTTCACTGTAAAACCGAGTTGGAGCTAGTACCTCCCCATATATATGTATGGAATGGAGTTTGCAACTGAAAAAACTTTGTGTTCCCAACAAGCTAGGTGAAGGACGGCTTTCACACACACTTATCTCTCAGAACTGAGCAAGTGGAGAGACGTTCGTTCATCTAGCACCAAGGGAATGGGTTGCAGGAGACACTATTTCTCTGCTTTCTCAGTCTGTTTCCAAGTGCCGGTTTGAAGTTCCTGCAGTTTTCACTGTAAAACCGAGTTGGAGCTATTACTTCCCCATATATATGTATGGAATGGAGTTTGCAACTGAAAAGAATCTTTGTGTTCCCAACAAGATAGGTGAAGGACTGTTTTCACACACCCTTATCTCTCAGAAATGAGCAAGTGGAGAGACGTTCGTTCATCTAGTACCAAGGGAATGGGTGGCAGGAGACACTTTTTCTCTGCTTTCTCAGTCTGTTTCCTAGTGCCGTTTTGAAGTTCCTGCAGTTTTCACTGTAAAACCGAGTTGGAGCTAGTACCTCCCTATATATATGTATGGAATGGAGTTTGCAACTGAAAAGGAACTTTGGTTCCCAACAAGCTAGGTGAATGACGGCTTTCACACACACATATCTCTCAGAACTGAGCAAGTGGAGAGACGTTCGTTCATCTAGCACCAAGGGAACGGGTTGCAGGAGACACTTTTTCTCTGCTTTCTCAGTCTGTTTCCTAGTGCCGGTTTGAAGTTCCTGCAGTTTTCACTGTAAAACCGAGTTGGAGCTAGTACCTCCCCATATATATATGTATGGAATGGAGTTTGCAACTGAAAAGAAACATTGTGTTCCCAACAAGCTAGGAGAAAGACGGCTTTCACACACACTTATCTCTCAGAAATGAGCATGGACAGAGACGTTCGTTCATCTAGCACCAAGGGAACGGGTTGCAGGGGACAATTTTCTCTGCGTTCTCAGTCTGTTTCCTAGTGCCGGTTGGAATTTCCTGCAGTTTTCACTGTAAAACCGAGTTGGAGCTAGTATCTCCCCATATATATGTATCTAATGGAGTTAGCAACTGAAAAGAATCTTTGTGTTCCCAACAAGCTAGGTGAAGGACGGCTTTCACACACACTTATCTCCCAGGACTGAGCAAGTGGAGAGACGTTCGTTCATCTAGCACCAAGGGAACGGGTTGCAGGAGACACTTTTTCTTTGCTTTCTCAGTTTGTTTCCCAGTGCCGGTTTGAAGTTCCTGCAGTTTTCACTGTAAAACCGAGTTGAAGGTAGTACCTCCCCATATATATGTATGGAATGGAGTTTGCAACTGAAAAGAAACTTTGTGTTCCCAACAAGCTAGGTGAAGGACGGCTTTCACACACACTTATCTCTCAGAACTGAGCAAGTGGAGAGACGTTCGTTCATCTAGCACCAAGGGAACGGGTTGCAGGAGACACTTTTTCTCTGCTTTCTCAGTCTGTTTCCTAGTGCCGGTTTGAAGTTCCTGCATTTTTCACTGTAAAACCGAGTTGGAGCTAGTATCTCCCCATATATATATATGGAATGGAGTTTGCAACTGAAAAGAAACTTTGTGTTCCCAACAAGCTAGGTGAAGGACGGCTTTCACACACACTAATCTCTTAGAAATGAGCAAGTGGAGAGACGTTCGTTCATCTAGCACCAAGGGAACGGGTTGCAGGAGACACTTTTTCTTTGCTTTCTCAGTTTGTTTCCTAGTGCCGGTTTCAAGTTCCTGCAGTTTTCACTGTAAAACCGAGTTGGAGCTAGTACCTCCCCATATATATATGTATGGAATGGAGTTTGCAACTGAAAAGAAACATTGTGTTCCCAACAAGCTAGGTGAAAGATGGCTTTCACACACACTTATCTCTCAGAAATGAGCATGGACAGAGACGTTCGTTCATCTAGCACCAAGGGAACGGGTTGCAGGGGACAATTTTTCTCTGCGTTCTCAGTCTGTTTCCTAGTGCCGGTTTGAATTTCCTGCAGTTTTCACTGTAAAACCGAGTTGGAGCTAGTACCTCCCCATATATATTTACGGAACGGTGTTTGCAACTGAAAAGAACTTTGTGTTCCCAACAAGCTAGTTGAAGGACAGCTTTCACACACACTTATCTCTCAGAACTGAGCAAGTGGAGAGACGTTCATTCATTTAGCACCAAGGGAACGGGTTGCAGGAGACACTTTTTCTCTGCTTTCTCAGTCTGTTTCCTAGTGCCGGTTTGAAGTTCCGGCAGTTTTCACTGTAAAACTGAGTTGGAGCAAGTACCTCCCCATATATATGTATGGAATGGAGTTTGCAACTTAAAAGAAACTTTGTGTTCCCAACAAGCTAGGTGAAGGACGGCTTTCACACACACTTATCTCTCAGAACTGAGCAAGTGGAGAGACGTTCGTTCATCTAGCACCAAGGGAACGGGTTGCATTAGACACTTTTTCTCTGCTTTCTCAGTCTGTTTCCTAGTGCCTGTTTGAATTTCCTGCAGTTTTTACTGTAAAACCGAGTTGGAGCTAGTACCTCCTCATATATATGTATGGAATGGAGTTTGCAACTGAAAAGAAACTTTGTGTTCCCAACAAGCTAGGTGAAGGACGGTTTTCACACACACTTTTCTCTCGGAAATGAGAAAGTGGAGAGACGTTCGTTCATCTAGAACCAAGGGAACGGGTTGCAGGAGACACTATATCTCTGCTTTCTCAGTCTGTTTCCTAGTGCCGGTTTGAAGTTCCTGCATTTTTCACTGTAAAACCGATTTGGAGCTAGTACCTCCCCATATATATATTTATGGAATGGAGTTTGCTACTGAAAAGAAACTTTGTGTTCCCAACAAGCTGGTTGAAGGACGGCTTTCACACACACTTATCTCTCAGAACTGAGCAAGTGGAGAGACGTTCGTTCATCTAGCACCAAGGGAACGGGTTGCAGGAGACACTTTTTCTCTGCTTTCTCAGTCTGTTTCCTAGTGCCTGTTTGAATTTCCTGCAGTTTTTACTGTAAAACCGAGTTGGAGCTAGTACCTCCGCATATATATGTATGGAATGGAGTTTGCAACTGAAAAGAAACTTTGTGTTCCCAACAAGCTAGGTGAAGGACGGTTTTCACACACACTTTTCTCTCGGAAATGAGCAAGTGGAGAGACGTTCGTTCATCTAGAACCAAGGGAACGGGTTGCAGGAGACACTATATCTCTGCTTTCTCAGTCTGTTTCCTAGTGCCGGTTTGAAGTTCCTGCAGTTTTCACTGTAAAACCGAGTTGGAGCTAGTACCTCCCCATATATATATTTATGGAATGGAGTTTGCTACTGAAAAGAAACTTTGTGTTCCCAACAAGCTGGTTGAAGGACGGCTTTCACACACACTTATCTCTCTGAATTTAGCATGGGGAGAGACGATCGTTCATCTAGCACCAATGAACGGGTTGCAGGAGACACTTTTTCTCTGCTTTCTCATTTTGTTTCCTAGTGCCGTTTTGAAGTTCCTTCAGTTTTCACTGTAACACCGAGTTGGAGCTAGTACCTCCCCATATATATGTATGGAATGGAGTTTGCAACTGAAAAGAAACTTTATGTTCCCAACAAGCTAGGTGAAGGACGGCTTTCACACACACTTATCTCTCAGAACTGAGCAACTGGAGAGACGTTCGTTCATCTAGCACCAAGGGAACGGGTTGCATGAGACACCTTTTCTCTGCTTTCTCAGTCTGTTTCCTAGTGCCGGTTTGAAATTCCTGCAGTTTTCACAGTAAAACCGAGTTGGAGCTTGTACCTCCCCATAAATATGTATGGAATGGTGTTTGCAACTGAAAAGTAACTTTGTGTTCCCAACAATCTAGGTGAAGGACGGCTTTCACACACACTTATCTCTCAGAACTGAGCAAGTGGAGAGACGTTCGTTCATCTAGCACCAAGGGAACGGGATGCAGGAGACACTATTTCTCTGTTTTCTCAGTCTATTTCCTAGTGCCGGTTTGAAGTTCCTGCAGTTTTCACTGTAAAACCGAGTTGGAGCTAGTACCTCCCCATATATATATGTATGGAATGGAGTTTGCAACTGAAAAGAAACATTGTGTTCCCAACAAGCTAGGTGAAAGACGGCTTTCACACACACTTATCTCTCAGAAATGAGCATGGACAGAGACGTTCGTTCATCTAGCACCAAGGGAATGGGTTGCAGGAGAAAATTTTTCTCTGCGTTCTCAGTCTGTTTCCTAGTGCCGGTATGATGTTCCTGCAGTTTTCACTGTAAAACCGAGTTGGAGCTAGTATCTCCCCATATATATGTATGTAATGGAGTTTGCAACTGAAAAGAATCTTTGTGTTCCCAACAAGCTAGGTGAAGGACGGCTTTCACACAAACTTATCTCCCAGGACTGAGCAAGTGGAGAGACGTTCGTTCATCTAGCACCAAGGGAACGGGTTGCAGGAGACACTTTTTCTTTGCTTTCTCAGTTTGTTTCCTAGTGCCGGTTTGAAGTTCCTGCAGTTTTCACTGTAAAACCGAGTTGGAGCTAGTACCTCCCCATATATATGTATGGAATGGAGTTTGCAACTGAAAAAACTTTGTGTTCCCAACAAGCTAGGTGAAGGACGGCTTTCACACACACTTATCTCTCAGAACTGAGCAAGTGGAGAGACGTTCGTTCATCTAGCACCAAGGGAATGGGTTGCAGGAGACACTATTTCTCTGCTTTCTCAGTCTGTTTCCTAGTGCCGGTTTGAAGTTCCTGCAGTTTTCACTGTAAAACCGAGTTGGAGCTATTACTTCCCCATATATATGTATGGAATGGAGTTTGCAACTGAAAAGAATCTTTGTGTTCCCAACAAGATAGGTGAAGGACTGCTTTCACACACCCTTATCTCTCAGAAATGAGCAAGTGGAGAGACGTTCGTTCATCTAGCACCAAGGGAATGGGTGGCAGGAGACACTTTTTCTCTGCTTTCTCAGTCTGTTTCCTAGTGCCGTTTTGAAGTTCCTGCAGTTTTCACTGTAAAACCGAGTTGGAGCTAGTACCTCCCTATATATATGTATGGAATGGAGTTTGCAACTGAAAAGGAACTTTGGTTCCCAACAAGCTAGGTGAATGACGGCTTTCACACACACATATCTCTCAGAACTGAGCAAGTGGAGAGACGTTCGTTCATCTAGCACCAAGGGAACGGGTTGCAGGAGACACTTTTTCTCTGCTTTCTCAGTCTGTTTCCTAGTGCCGGTTTGAAGTTCCTGCAGTTTTCACTGTAAAACCGAGTTGGAGCTAGTACCTCCCCATATATATATGTATGGAATGGAGTTTGCAACTGAAAAGAAACATTGTGTTCCCAACAAGCTAGGAGAAAGACGGCTTTCACACACACTTATCTCTCAGAAATGAGCATGGACAGAGACGTTCGTTCATCTAGCACCAAGGGAACGGGTTGCAGGGGACAATTTTCTCTGCGTTCTCAGTCTGTTTCCTAGTGCCGGTTTGAATTTCCTGCAGTTTTCACTGTAAAACCGAGTTGGAGCTAGTATCTCCCCATATATATGTATCTAATGGAGTTAGCAACTGAAAAGAATCTTTGTGTTCCCAACAAGCTAGGTGAAGGACGGCTTTCACACACACTTATCTCCCAGGACTGAGCAAGTGGAGAGACGTTCGTTCATCTAGCACCAAGGGAACGGGTTGCAGGAGACACTTTTTCTTTGCTTTCTCAGTTTGTTTCCTAGTGCCGGTTTGAAGTTCCTGCAGTTTTCACTGTAAAACCGAGTTGAAGGTAGTACCTCCCCATATATATGTATGGAATGGAGTTTGCAACTGAAAAGAAACTTTGTGTTCCCAACAAGCTAGGTGAAGGACGGCTTTCACACACACTTATCTCTCAGAACTGAGCAAGTGGAGAGACGTTCGTTCATCTAGCACCAAGGGAACGGGTTGCAGGAGACACTTTTTCTCTGCTTTCTCAGTCTGTTTCCTAGTGCCGGTTTGAAGTTCCTGCATTTTTCACTGTAAAACCGAGTTGGAGCTAGTATCTCCCCATATATATATATGGAATGGAGTTTGCAACTGAAAAGAAACTTTGTGTTCCCAACAAGCTAGGTGAAGGACGGCTTTCACACACACTAATCTCTTAGAAATGAGCAAGTGGAGAGACGTTCGTTCATCTAGCACCAAGGGAACGGGTTGCAGGAGACACTTTTTCTTTGCTTTCTCAGTTTGTTTCCTAGTGCCGGTTTCAAGTTCCTGCAGTTTTCACTGTAAAACCGAGTTGGAGCTAGTACCTCCCCATATATATATGTATGGAATGGAGTTTGCAACTGAAAAGAAACATTGTGTTCCCAACAATCTAGGTGAAAGATGGCTTTCACACACACTTATCTCTCAGAAATGAGCATGGACAGAGACGTTCGTTCATCTAGCACCAAGGGAACGGGTTGCAGGGGACAATTTTTCTCTGCGTTCTCAGTCTGTTTCCTAGTGCCGGTTTGAATTTCCTGCAGTTTTCACTGTAAAACCGAGTTGGAGCTAGTACCTCCCCATATATATTTACGGAACGGTGTTTGCAACTGAAAAGAACTTTGTGTTCCCAACAAGCTAGTTGAAGGACAGCTTTCACACACACTTATCTCTCAGAACTGAGCAAGTGGAGAGACGTTCATTCATTTAGCACCAAGGGAACGGGTTGCATTAGACACTTTTTCTCTGCTTTCTCAGTCTGTTTCCTAGTGCCTGTTTGAATTTCCTGCAGTTTTTTCTGTAAAACCGAGTTGGAGCTAGTACCTCCTCATATATATGTATGGAATGGAGTTTGCAACTGAAAAGAAACTTTGTGTTCCCAACAAGCTAGGTGAAGGACGGTTTTCACACACACTTTTCTCTCGGAAATGAGAAAGTGGAGAGACGTTCCTTCATCTAGAACCAAGGGAACGGGTTGCAGGAGACACTATATCTCTGCTTTCTCAGTCTGTTTCCTAGTGCCGGTTTGAAGTTCCTGCATTTTTCACTGTAAAACCGATTTGGAGCTAGTACCTCCCCATATATATATTTATGGAATGGAGTTTGCTACTGAAAAGAAACTTTGTGTTCCCAACAAGCTGGTTGAAGGACGGCTTTCACACACACTTATCTCTCAGAACTGAGCAAGTGGAGAGACGTTCGTTCATCTAGCACCAAGGGAACGGGTTGCAGGAGACACTTTTTCTCTGCTTTCTCAGTCTGTTTCCTAGTGCCGGTTTGAAGTTCCTGCATTTTTCACTGTAAAACCGAGTTGGAGCTAGTATCTCCCCATATATATATATGGAATGGAGTTTGCAACTGAAAAGAAACTTTGTGTTCCCAACAAGCTAGGTGAAGGACGGCTTTCACACACACTTATCTCTCAGAAAAGAGCAAGTGGAGAGACGTTCGTTCATCTAGCACCAAGGGAACGGGTTGCAGGAGACACTTTTTCTCTGCTTTCTCAGTCTGTTTCCTAGTGCCTGTTTGAAGTTCCTGTAGTTTTCACTGTAAAACCGAGTTGGAGCTTGTACTTCCCCATATATATGTATGAAATGGAGTTTGCAACTGAAAAGAATCTTTGTGTTCCCAACAAGATAGGTGAAGGACTGCTTTCACACACACTTATCTCTCAGAAATGAGCAAGTGGAGAGACGTTCGTTCATCTAGCACCAAGGGAATGGGTTGCAGGAGACACTTTTTCTCTGCTTTCTCAGTCTGTTTCCTAGTGCCGTTTTGAAGTTCCTTCAGTTTTCATTGTAAAACCGAGTTGGAGCTACTACTTCCCCATATATATTTATGGAATGGAGTTTGCAACTGAAAAGAATCTTTGTGTTCCCAACAAGATAGGTGAAGGACTGCTTTCACACACACTAATCTCTTAGAAATGAGCAAGTGGAGAGACGTTCGTTCATCTAGCACCAAGGGAACGGGTTGCAGGAGACACTTTTTCTTTGCTTTCTCAGTTTGTTTCATAGTGCCGGTTTCAAGTTCCTGCAGTTTTCACTGTAAAACCGAGTTGGAGCTAGTACCTCCCCATATATATATGTATGGAATGGAGTTTGCAACTGAAAAGAAACTTTGTGTTCCCAACAAGCTAGGTGAAAGATGGCTTTCACACACACTTATCTCTCAGAAATGAGCATGGACAGAGACGTTCGTTCATCTAGCACCAAGGGAACGGGTTGCAGGGGACAATTTTTCTCTGCGTTCTCAGTCTGTTTCCTAGTGCCGGTTTGAATTTCCTGCAGTTTTCACTGTAAAACCGAGTTGGAGCTAGTACCTCCCCATATATATTTACGGAACGGTGTTTGCAACTGAAAAGAAACATTGTGTTCCCAACAAGCTAGGTGAAGGACGGCTTTCACACACACTTACCTCTCAGAACTGAGCAAGTTGAGAGACGTTCGTTCATCTAGCACCAAGGGAACGGGTTGCAGGAGACACTGTTTCTCTGCTTTCTCAGTCTGTTTCCAAGTGCCGGTGTGAAGTTCCTGCAGTTTTCACTGTAAAACCGAGTTGGAGCTGGTACCTCCCCATATATATGTATGGAACGGTGTTTGCAACTGAAAAGAAACTTTGTGTTCCCAACAAGCTAGGTGAAGGACGGCTTTCACACACACTTAACTCTCAGAACTGAGCAAGTGGATAGACGTTCGTTCATCTAGCACCAAGGGAACGGGTTGCAGGAGACACTATTTCTCTGCATTCTCAGTCTGTTTCCTAGTGCCGGTTTGAAGTTCCTGCAATTTCACTGTAAAACCGAGTTGGAGATTGTCCCTCCCCATATATATGTATGGAACGGTGTTTGCAACTGAAAAGAAACATTGTGTTCCCAACAAGCTAGGTGAAGGACGGCTTTCACACACACTTATCTCTCAGAACTGAGCAAGTGGATAGACGTTCGTTCATCTAGCACCAAGGGAACGGGTTGCAGGAGACACTTTTTCTCTGCTTTCTCAGTCTCTTTCCTAGTGCCGGTTTGAAGTTCCTGCAGTTTTCACTTTAAAATCGATTTGGAGCTAGTACCTCCCCATATATATGTATGGAATGGAGTTTGCAACTGAAAAGAAACTTTGTGTTCCCAACAAGCTAGGTGAAGGACGGCTTTCACACACACTTATCTCTCAGAACAGAGCAAGTGGAGAGACGTTCGTTCATCTAGCACCAAGGGAACGGGTTGCAGGAGACACTTTTTCTCTGCTTTCTCAGTCTGTTTCCTAGTGCCTGTTTGAAGTTCCTGTAGTTTTCACTGTAAAACCGAGTTGGAGCTTGTACTTCCCCATATATATGTATGAAATGGAGTTTGCAACTGAAAAGAATCTTTGTGTTCCCAACAAGATAGGTGAAGGACTGCTTTCACACACACTTATCTCTCAGAAATGAGCAAGTGGAGAGACGTTCGTTCATCTAGCACCAAGGGAATGGGTTGCAGGAGACACTTTTTCTCTGCTTTCTCAGTCTGTTTCCTAGTACCGTTTTGAAGTTCCTTCAGTTTTCATTGTAAAACCGAGTTGGAGCTACTACTTCCCCATATATATTTATGGAATGGAGTTTGCAACTGAAAAGAATCTTTGTGTTCCCAACAAGATAGGTGAAGGACTGCTTTCACACACACTAATCTCTTAGAAATGAGCAAGTGGAGAGACGTTCGTTCATCTAGCACCAAGGGAACGGGTTGCAGGAGACACTTTTTCTTTGCTTTCTCAGTTTGTTTCCTAGTGCCGGTTTCAAGTTCCTGCAGTTTTCACTGTAAAACCGAGTTGGAGCTAGTACCTCCCCATATATATATGTATGGAATGGAGTTTGCAACTGAAAAGAAACATTGTGTTCCCAACAAGCTAGGTGAAAGATGGCTTTCACACACACTTATCTCTCAGAAATGAGCATGGACAGAGACGTTCGTTCATCCAGCACCAAGGGAACGGGTTGCAGGGGACAATTTTTCTCTGCGTTCTCAGTCTGTTTCCTAGTGCCGGTTTGAATTTCCTGCAGTTTTCACTGTAAAACCGAGTTGGAGCTAGTACCTCCCCATATATATTTACGGAACGGTGTTTGCAACTGAAAAGAACTTTGTGTTCCCAACAAGCTAGTTGAAGGACAGCTTTCACACACACTTATCTCTCAGAACTGAGCAAGTGGAGAGACGTTCATTCATTTACCACCAAGGGAACGGGTTGCAGGAGACACTTTTTCTCTGCTTTCTCAGTCTGTTTCCTAGTGCCGGTTTGAAGTTCCGGCAGTTTTCACTGTAAAACTGAGTTGGAGCATGTACCTAACCATATATATGTATGGAATGGAGTTTGCAACTTAAAAGAAACTTTGTGTTCCCAACAAGCTAGGTGAAGGACGGCTTTCACACACACTTATCTCTCAGAACTGAGCAAGTGGAGAGACGTTCGTTCATCTAGCACCAAGGGAACGGGTTGCATTAGACACTTTTTCTCTGCTTTCTCAGTCTGTTTCCTAGTGCCTGTTTGAATTTCCTGCAGTTTTTACTGTAAAACCGAGTTGGAGCTAGTACCTCCTCATATATATGTATGGAATGGAGTTTGCAACTGAAAAGAAACTTTGTGTTCCCAACAAGCTAGGTGAAGGACGGTTTTCACACACACTTTTCTCTCGGAAATGAGAAATTGGAGAGACGTTCGTTCATCTAGAACCAAGGGAACGGGTTGCAGGAGACACTATATCTCTGCTTTCTCAGTCTGTTTCCTAGTGCCGGTTTGAAGTTCCTGCATTTTTCACTGTAAAACCGATTTGGAGCTAGTACCTCCCCATATATATATTTATGGAATGGAGTTTGCTACTGAAAAGAAACTTTGTGTTCCCAACAAGCTGGTTGAAGGACGGCTTTCACACACACTTATCTCTCTGAATTTAGCATGGGGAGAGACGATCGTTCATCTATCACCAATGAACGGGTTGCAGGAGACACTTTTTCTCTGCTTTCTCATTTTGTTTCCTAGTGCCGTTTTGAAGTTCCTTCAGTTTTCACTGTAACACCGAGTTGGAGCTAGTACCTCCCCATATATATGTATGGAATGGAGTTTGCAACTGAAAAGAAACTTTATGTTCCCAACAAGCTAGGTGAAGGACGGCTTTCACACACACTTATCTCTCAGAACTGAGCAAGTGAAGAGACGTTCGTTCATCTAGCACCAAGGGAACGGGATGCAGGAGACACTATTTCTCTGTTTTCTCAGTCTATTTCCTAGTGCCGGTTTGAAGTTCCCGCAGTTTTCACTGTAAAACCGAGTTGGAGCTAGTACCTCCCCATATATATATGTATGGAATGGAGTTTGCAACTGAAAAGAAACATTGTGTTCCCAACAAGCTAGGTGAAGGACGGCTTTCACACACACTTATCTCCCAGGCCTGAGCAAGTGGAGAGACGTTCGTTCATCTAGCGGTAATGGAACGAGTTGCAGGAGACACTTTTTCTCTGCTTTCTCAGTCTGTTTCCTAATGCCGGTGTGAAGTTCCTGCAGTTTTCACTGTAAAACCGAGTTGGAGCTAGTACCTCCCCATATATATGTATGGAATGGAGTTTGCAACTGAAAAGAAACTTTGTGTTCCCAACAATGTTGGTGAAGATCGGCTTTCACACACACTTAGCTCTCAGAACTGAGAAAGTGGAGAGACGTTCGTTCATCTAGCACAAAGGAAACGGGTTGCAGGAGACATTTTTTCTCTGCTTCTCAGTCTGTTTCCTAGTGCCGGTTTGAAGTTCCTGCAGTTTCCAGTGTAAAACCGAGTTGGAGCTAGTACCTCCCCATATATATGTATGGAATGGAGTTTGCAAATGAAAAGAAACTTTGTGTTACCAACAAGCTAGATGAAGGAATGCTTTCACACACACTTATCTCTCGGAACTGAGCAAGTGGAGAGACGTTCGTTCATCTAGCACCAAGGGAACGGGTTGCAGGAGACACTATTTCTCTTCTTTCTCAGTCTGTTTCCTAGTGCCGGTTTGAAGTTCCTGCAGTTTTCACTGTAAAACCGAGTTGGAGCTAGTACCTCCCCATATATATGTATGGAATGGAGTTTGCAACTGAAAATAAACTTTGTGTTCCCAACAAGCTAGTTGAAGGACGGCTTTCACACACACTTATCTCTCAGAACTGAGCAAGTGGAGAGACGTTCGTTCATCTAGCACCAAGGGAACGGGTTGCAGGAGACACTTTTTCTCTGCTTTCTCAGTCTGTTTCCTAGTGCCGGTTTGAAGATCCTGCCATTTCACTGTAAAACCGAGTTGGAGCTTGTACCTCCCCATATATATGTATGGAACGGTGTTAGCAACTGAAAAGAAACATTGTGTTCCCAACAAGCTAGGTGAAGGACGGCTTTCACACACACTTATCTCTCAGAACTGAGCAAGTGGATAGACGTTCGTTCATCTAGCACCAAGGGAACGGGTTGCAGGAGACACTTTTTCTCTGCTTTCTCAGTCTCTTTCCTAGTGCCGGTTTGAAGTTCCTTCAGTTTTCACTTTAAAATCGATTTGGAGCTAGTACCTCCCCATATATATGTATGGAACGGTGTTTGCAAATGAAAAGAAACTTTGTGTTCCCAACAAGCTAGGTGAAGGACGGCTTTCACACACACTTATCTCTCAGAACTGAGCAAGTTGAGAGACGTTCGTTCATCTAGCACCAAGGGAACGGGTTGCAGGAGACACTATTTCTCTGCATTCTCAGTCTGTTTCCTAGTGCCGGTTTGAAGTTCCTGCAGTTTTCAGTGTAAAACCGAGTTGGAGCTAGTACCTCCCCATATATATGTATGGAATGGAGTTTGCAAATGAAAAGAAACTTTGTGTTCCCAACAAGCTAGATGAAGGACGGCTTTCTCACACACTTATCTCTCACAACTGAGCAACTGGAGAGACGTTCGTTCATCTAGCACCAAGGGAACGGGTTGCATGAGACACCTTTTCTCTGCTTTCTCAGTCTGTTTCCTAGTGCCGGTTTGAAATTCCTGCAGTTTTCACAGTAAAACCGTGTTGGAGCTTGTACCTCCCCATATAAATATATGGAATGGAGTTTGCTACTGAAAAGAAACTTTGTGTTCCCAACAAGCTACGTCAATGACGGCTTTCACACACACTTATCTCTCAGAACTGAGCTAGTGGAGAGACTTTCGTTCATCTAGCACCAAGGGAACGGGATGCAGGAGACACTATTTCTCTGTTTTCTCAGTCTATTTCCTAGTGCCGGTTTGAAGTTCCTGCAGTTTTCACTGTAAAACCGAGTTGGAGCTAGTACCTCCCCATATATATATGTATGGAATGGAGTTTGCAACTGAAAAGAAACATTGTGTTCCCAAAAAGCTAGGTGAAGGACGGCTTTCACACACACTTATCTCCCAGGACTGAGCAAGTGGAGAGACGTTCGTTCATCTAGCGGTAATGGAACGAGTTGCAGGAGACACTTTTACTCTGCTTTCTCAGTCTGTTTCCTAATGCCTGTTTGAAGTTCCTGCAGTTTTCACTGTAAAACCGATTTGGAGCTAGTACCTCCCCATATATATGTATGGAATGGAGTTTGCAACTGAAAAGAAACTTTGTGTTCCCAACAAGCTAGGTGAAGGACGGCTTTCACACACACTTATCTCTCAGAATTGAGCAAGTGGAGAGACGTTCGTTCATCTAGCACCAATGGAACGGGTTGCAGGAGACACTTTTTCTCTGCTTTCTCAGTCTTTTTCCAAATGCCGGTTTGAAGTTCCTGCAGTTTTCACTGTAAAACCGTGTTGGAGCTAGTACATCCCCATACATATGTATGGAATGTAGTTTGCAACTGAAAAGAAAATTTGTGTTCCCAACAATGTTGGTGAAGATCGGCTTTCACACACACTTAGCTCTCAGAACTGAGAAAGTGGAGAGACGTTCGTTCATCTAGCACAAAGGAAACGGGTTGCAGGAGACATTTATTCTCTGCTTCTCAGTCTGTTTCCTAGTGCCGGTTTGAAGTTCCTGCAGTTTCCAGTGTAAAACCGAGTTGGAGCTAGTACCTCCCCATATATATGTATGGAATGGAGTTTGCAACTGAAAATAAACTTTGTGTTCCCAACAAGCTAGTTGAAGGACGGCTTTCACACACACTTATCTCTCAGAACTGAGCAAGTTGAGAGACGTTCGTTCATCTAGCACCAAGGGAACGGGTTGCAGGAGACACTTTTTCTCTGCTTTCTCAGTCTGTTTCCTAGTGCCGGTTTGAAGTTCCTGCAATTTCACTGTAAAACCGAGTTGGAGCTTGTACCTCCCCATATATATGTATGGAACGGTGTTTGCAACTGAAAAGAAACATTGTGTTCCCAACAAGCTAGGTGAAGGACGGCTTTCACACACACTTACCTCTCAAAACTGAGCAAGTTGAGAGACGTTCGTTCATCTAGCACCAAGCGAACGGGTTGCAGGAGACACTGTTTCTCTGCTTTCTCAGTCTGTTTCCAAGTGCCGGTGTGAAGTTCCTGCAGTTTTCACTGTAAAACCGAGTTGGAGCTGGTACCTCCCCATATATATGTATGGAAAGGTGTTTGCAAATGAAAAGAAACATTGTGTTCCCAACAAGCTAGGTGAAGAACGGCTTTCAAACACACTTATCTCTCAGAACTGAGCAAGTGGAGAGACGTTCGTTCATCTAGCACCAAGGGAACGGTTTGCAGGAGACAGTTTTTCTCTGCTTTCTCAGTCTGTTTCCTAGTGCCGGTTTGAAGTTCCTGCAATTTCACTGTAAAACCGAGTTGGAGCTTGTCCCTCCCCATATATATGTATGGAACGGTGTTTGCAACTGAAAAGAAACATTGTGTTCCCAACAAGCTAGGTGAAGTACGGCTTTCACACACATTTATCTCTCAGAACTGAGCAAGTGGAGAGACGTTCGTTCATCTAGCACCAAGGGAACGGGTTGCAGGAGACACTATTTCTCTGCATTCTCAGTCTGTTTCCTAGTGCCGGTTTGAAGTTCCTCCAGTTTTCACTGTAAAACCGAGTTGGAGCTAGTACGTCCCCATATATATATGTATGGAATGGAGTTTGCAACTGAAAAGAAACTTTGTGTTCCCAACAAGCTAAGTGAAGGACGGCTTTCACACACACTTATCTCTCAGAAATGAGCATGTACAGAGACGTTCGTTCATCTAGCACCAAGGGAACGGGTTACAGGAGATACTTTTTCTCTGCTTTCTCAGTCTGTTTCCTAGTGCCGATTTGAAGTTCCTGCAGTTTTCACTGTAAAACCGAGTTGGAGCTATTATCTCCCCATATATATGTATGGAATGGAGTTTGCAACTGAAAATAAACTTTGTGTTCCCAACAAGCTAGTTGAAGGACGGCTTTCACACACATTTATCTCTCAGAACTGAGCAAGTGGAGAGACGTTCGTTCATCTAGCACCAAGGGAACGGGTTGCAGGAGACACTATTTCTCTGCATTCTCAGTCTGTTTCCTAGTGCCGGTTTGAAGTTCCTCCAGTTTTCACTGTAAAACCGAGTTGGAGCTTGTACCTCCCCATATATATATATGGAATGGAGTTTGTAACTGAAAATAAACTTTGTGTTCCCAACAAGCTAGTTGAAGGACGGCTTTCACACACACTTATCTCTCAGAACTGAGCAAGTGAGAGACGTTCGTTCATCTAGCACCAATGGAACGGTTTGCAGGAGACAGTTTTTCTCTGCTTTCTCAGTATGTTTCCTAGTGCCGGTTTGAAGTTCCTGCAGTTTTCACTGTAAAACCGATTTGGAGCTTGTACCTCCCCATATATATGTATGGAAAGGTGTTTGCAAATGAAAAGAAACATTGTGTTCCCAACAAGCTAGGTGAAGAACGGCTTTCAAACACACTTATCTCTCAAAACTGAGCAAGTGGAGAGACGTTCGTTCATCTAGCACCAAGGGAACGGTTTGCAGGAGACAGTTTTTCTCTGCTTTCTCAGTCTGTTTCCTAGTGCCGGTTTGAAGTTCCTGCAATTTCACTGTAAAACCGAGTTGGAGCTTGTCCCTCCCCATATATATGTATGGAACGGTGTTTGCAACTGAAAAGAAACATTGTGTTCCCAACAAGCTAGGTGAAGGACGGCTTTCACACACATTTATCTCTCAGAACTGAGCAAGTGGAGAGACGTTCGTTCATCTAGCACCAAGGGAACGGGTTGCAGGAGACACTATTTCTCTGCATTCTCAGTCTGTTTCCTAGTGCCGGTTTGAAGTTCCTCCAGTTTTCACTGTAAAACCGAGTTGGAGCTAGTACGTCCCCATATATATATGTATGGAATGGAGTTTGCAACTGAAAAGAAACTTTGTGTTCCCAACAAGCTAAGTGAAGGACGGCTTTCACACACACTTATCTCTCAGAAATGAGCATGTACAGAGACGTTCGTTCATCTAGCACCAAGGGAACGGGTTACAGGAGATACTTTTTCTCTGCTTTCTCAGTCTGTTTCCTAGTGCCGATTTGAAGTTCCTGCAGTTTTCACTGTAAAACCGAGTTGGAGCTATTATCTCCCCATATATATGTATGGAATGGAGTTTGCAACTGAAAATAAACTTTGTGTTCCCAACAAGCTAGTTGAAGGACGGCTTTCACACACATTTATCTCTCAGAACTGAGCAAGTGGAGAGACGTTCGTTCATCTAGCACCAAGGGAACGGGTTGCAGGAGACACTATTTCTCTGCATTCTCAGTCTGTTTCCTAGTGCCGGTTTGAAGTTCCTCCAGTTTTCACTGTAAAACCGAGTTGGAGCTAGTACGTCCCCATATATATATGTATGGAATGGAGTTTGCAACTGAAAAGAAACTTTGTGTTCCCAACAAGCTAAGTGAAGGACGGCTTTCACACACACTTATCTCTCAGAACTGAGCAAGTGGAGAGACGTTCGTTCATCTAGCACCAAGGGAACGGGTTGCAGGAGACACTTTTTCTCTGCTTTCTCAGTCTCTTTCCTAGTGCCGGTTTGAAGTTCCTGCAGTTTTCACTTTAAAATCGATTTGGAGCTAGTACCTCCCCATATATATGTATGGAACGGTGTTTGCAAATGAAAAGAAACTTTGTGTTCCCAACAAGCTAGGTGAAGGACGGCTTTCACACACACTTATCTCTCCGAACTGAGCAAGTTGAGAGACGTTCGTTCATCTAGCACCAAGGGAACGGGTTGCAGGAGACACTATTTCTCTGCTTTCTCAGTCTGTTTCCTAGTGCCGGTTTGAAGTTCTTGCAGTTTTCACTGTAAAACCGAGTTGGAGCTAGTACCTCCCCATATATATGTATGGAATGGAGTTTGTAACTGAAAATTAACTTTGTGTTCCCAACAAGCTAGTTGAAGGACGGCTTTCACACACATTTATCTCTCAGAACTGAGCAAGTGGAGAGACGTTCGTTCATCTAGCACCAAGGGAACGGTTTGCAGGAGACAGTTTTTCTCTGCTTTCTCAGTCTGTTTCCTAGTGCCGGTTTGAAGTTCCTGCAGTTTTCACTGTAAAACCGATTTGGAGCTTGTACCTCCCCATATATATGTATGGAAAGGTGTTTGCAACTGAAAAGAAAAATTGTGTTCCCAACAAGCTACGTGAAGGACGGCTTTCACACACACTTATCTCTCAGAACTGAGCAAGTGGAGAGACGTTCGTTCATCTAGCACCAAGGGAACGGGTTGCATGAGACACTTTTTCTCTGTTTTCTCAGTCTCTTTCCTAGTGCCGGTTTGAAGTTCCTGCAGTTTTCACTTTAAAACCGATTTGGAGCTAGTACCTCCCCATATATATTTATGGAACGGTGTTTGCAAATGAAAAGAAACTTTGTGTTCCCAACAAGCTAGGTGAAGGACGGCTTTCACACACACTTATCTCTCAGAACTGAGCAAGTTGAGAGACGTTCGTTCATCTAGCACCAAAGGAACGGGTTGCAGGAGACACTATTTCTCTGCTTTCTCAGTCTGTTTCCAAGTGCCGGTGTGAAGTTCCTGCAGTTTTCACTGTAAAACCGAGTTGGAGCTAGTACCTCCCCATATATATGTATGGAACGGTGTTTGCAACTGAAAAGAACTTTGTGTTCCCAACAAGCTAGGTGAAGGACGGCTTTCACACACACTTAACTCTCAGAAGTGAGCAAGTGGAGAGACGTTCGTTCATCTAGCACCAAGTTAAAGGGTTGCAGGAGACAGTATTTATCTGCATTCTCAGTCTGTTTCCTAGTGCCGGTTTGAAGTTCCTGCAGTTTTCAGTGTAAAACCGAGTTGGAGCTAGTACCTCCCCATATATATGTATTAAATGAAGTTTGCAAATGAAAAGAAACTTTGTGTTCCCAACAAGCTAGATGAAGGACGGCTTTCACACACACTTACCTCTCGGAACTGAGCAAGTGGAGAGACGTTCGTTCATCTAGCACCAAGGGAACGGGTTGCCGGAGACACTATTTCTCTGCATTCTCAGTCTGTTTCCTAGTGCCGGTTTGAAGTTCCTCCAGTTTTCACTGTAAAACCGAGTTGGAGCTAGTACGTCCCCATATATATATGTATGGAATGGAGTTTGCAACTGAAAAGAAACTTTGTGTTCCCAACAAGCTAAGTGAAGGACGGCTTTCACACACACTTATCTCTCAGAACTGAGCAAGTGGAGAGACGTTCGTTCATCTAGCACCAAGGGAACGGGTTGCAGGAGACACTTTTTCTCTGCTTTCTCAGTCTCTTTCCTAGTGCCGGTTTGAAGTTCCTGCAGTTTTCACTTTAAAATCGATTTGGAGCTAGTACCTCCCCATATATATGTATGGAACGGTGTTTGCAAATGAAAAGAAACTTTGTGTTCCCAACAAGCTAGGTGAAGGACGGCTTTCACACACACTTATCTCTCCGAACTGAGCAAGTTGAGAGACGTTCGTTCATCTAGCACCAAGGGAACGGGTTGCAGGAGACACTATTTCTCTGCTTTCTCAGTCTGTTTCCTAGTGCCGGTTTGAAGTTCCTGCAGTTTTCACTGTAAAACCGAGTTGGAGCTAGTACCTCCCCATATATATGTATGGAATGGAGTTTGTAACAGAAAATTAACTTTGTGTTCCCAACAAGCTAGCTGAAGGACGGCTTTCACACACATTTATCTCTCAGAACTGAGCAAGTGGAGAGACGTTCGTTCATCTAGCACCAAGGGAACGGTTTGCAGGAGACAGTTTTTCTCTGCTTTCTCAGTCTGTTTCCTAGTGCCGGTTTGAAGTTCCTGCAGTTTTCACTGTAAAACCGATTTGGAGCTTGTACCTCCCCATATATATGTATGGAAAGGTGTTTGCAACTGAAAAGAAAAATTGTGTTCCCAACAAGCTACGTGAAGGACGGCTTTCACACACACTTATCTCTCAGAACTGAGCAAGTGGAGAGACGTTCGTTCATCTAGCACCAAGGGAACGGGTTGCATGAGACACTTTTTCTCTGTTTTCTCAGTCTCTTTCCTAGTGCCGGTTTGAAGTTCCTGCAGTTTTCACTTTAAAACCGATTTGGAGCTAGTACCTCCCCATATATATTTATGGAACGGTGTTTGCAAATGAAAAGAAACTTTGTGTTCCCAACAAGCTAGGTGAAGGACGGCTTTCACACACACTTATCTCTCAGAACTGAGCAAGTTGAGAGACGTTCGTTCATCTAGCACCAAAGGAACGGGTTGCAGGAGACACTATTTCTCTGCTTTCTCAGTCTGTTTCCAAGTGCCGGTGTGAAGTTCCTGCAGTTTTCACTGTAAAACCGAGTTGGAGCTAGTACCTCCCCATATATATGTATGGAACGGTGTTTGCAACTGAAAAGAACTTTGTGTTCCCAACAAGCTAGGTGAAGGACGGCTTTCACACACACTTAACTCTCAGAAGTGAGCAAGTGGAGAGACGTTCGTTCATCTAGCACCAAGTTAAAGGGTTGCAGGAGACAGTATTTATCTGCATTCTCAGTCTGTTTCCTAGTGCCGGTTTGAAGTTCCTGCAGTTTTCAGTGTAAAACCGAGTTGGAGCTAGTACCTCCCCATATATATGTATTAAATGAAGTTTGCAAATGAAAAGAAACTTTGTGTTCCCAACAAGCTAGATGAAGGACGGCTTTCACACACACTTACCTCTCGGAACTGAGCAAGTGGAGAGACGTTCGTTCATCTAGCACCAAGGGAACGGGTTGCCGGAGACACTATTTCTCTGCTTTCTCAGTCTGTTTCCTAGTGCCGGTTTGAAGTTCGTGCAGTTTTCACTGTAAAACCGAGTTGGAGCTAGTACCTCCCCATATATATGTATGGAATGGAGTTTGTAAATGAAAATAAACTTTGTGTTCCCAACAAGCTAGGTGAATGACGGCTTTCACACACACTTATCTCTCAGAACTGAGCAAGTTGAGAGACGTTCGTTCATCTAGCACCAAGGGAACGGGTTGCAGGAGACACTATTTCTCTGCTTTCTCAGTCTGTTTCCAAGTGCCGGTGTGAAGTTCCTGCAGTTTTCACTGTAAAACCGAGTTGGAGCTAGTACCTCCCCATATATATGTATGGAACGGTGTTTGCAACTGAAAAGAAACTTTGTGTTCCCAACAAGCTAGGTGAAGGACGGCTTTCACTCACACTTAACTCTCAGAAGTGAGCAAGTGGAGAGACGTTCGTTCATCTAGCACCAAGGGAACGGGTTGCAGGAGACACTATTTCTCTGCATTCTCAGTCTGTTTCCTAGTGCTGGTTTGAAGTTCCTGCAGTTTTCAGTGTAAAACCGAGTTTGAGCTAGTACCTCCCCATATATATGTATGGAATGGAGTTTGCAAATGAAAAGAAACTTTGTGTTCCCAACAAGCTAGATGAAGGACGGCTTTCACACACACTTACCTCTCGGAACTGAGCAAGTGGAGAGACGTTCGTTCATCTAGCACCAAGGGAACGGGTTGCAGGAGACACTATTTCTCTGTTTCTCAGTCTGTTTCCAAGTGCCGGTGTGAAGTTCCTGCAGTTTTCACTGTAAAATCGAGTTGGAGCTGGTACCTCCCCATATATATGTATGGAAGGGTGTTTGCAACTGAAAAGAAACTTTGTGTTCCCAACAATGTAGGTGAAGGACGGCTTTCACACACACTTAACTCTCAGAACTGAGCAAGTGGAGAGACGTTCGTTCATCTAGCACCAAGGGAACGGGTTGCAGGAGACACTATTTCTCTGCATTCTCAGTCTGTTTCTTAGTGCCGGTTTGAAGTTCCTCCAGTTTTCACTGTAAAACCAAGTTGGAGCTAGTACGTCCCCATATATATATGTATGGAATGGAGTTTGCAACTGAAAAGAAACTTTGTGTTCCCAACAAGCTGGGTGAAGGACGGCTTTCACACACACTTATCTCTCAGAAATGAGCATGTACAGAGACGTTCGTTCATCTAGCACCAAGGGAACGGGTTGCAGGTGACACTTTTTCTCTGCTTTCTCAGTCTGTTTCCTAGTGCCGGTTTGAAGTTCCTGCAGTTTTCACTGTAAAAACGAGTTGGAGCTTGTACCTCCCCATATATATGTATGGAACGGTGTTTACAAATGAAAAGAAACTTTGTGTTCCCAACAAGCTTGGTGAAGGACGGCTTTCACACACACTTATCTCTCAGAACTGAGCAAGTTGAGAGACGTTCGTTCATCTAGCACCAAGGGAACGGGTTGCAGGAGACACTATTTCTCTGCTTTCTCAGTCTGTTTCCAAGTGCCGGTGTGAAGTTCCTGCAGTTTTCACTGTAAAACCGAGTTGGAGCTAGTACCTCCCCATATATATGTATGGAACGGTGTTTGCAACTGAAAAGAAACTTTGTGTTCCCAACAAGCTAGGTGAAGGACGGCTTTCACACACACTTAACTCTCAGAAGTGAGCAAGTGGAGAGACGTTCGTTCATCTAGCACCAAGGGAACGGGTTGCAGGAGACACTATTTCTCTGCATTCTCAGTCTGTTTCCTAGTGCTGGTTTGAAGTTCCTGCAGTTTTCATTGTAAATCCGAGTTGGAGCTTGTACATCCCCATATATATGTATGGAACGGTGTTTGCAACTAAAAAGAAATATTGTGTTCCCAACAAGCTAGGTGAAGGACGGCTTTCACACACACTTATCTCTCAGAACTGAGCAAGTGAATAGACGTTCGTTCATCTAGCACCAAGGGAACGGGTTGCAGGAGACACTTTTTCTCTGCTTTCTCAGTCTCTTTCCTAGTGCCGGTTTGAAGTTCCTGCAATTTCACTGTAAAACCGAGTTGGAGCTAGTACCTCCCCATATATATGTATGGAATGGAGTTTGCAGCTGAAAATAAACTTTGTGTTCCCAACAAGCTAGTTGAAGGACGGCTTTCACACACACTTATCTCTCAGAACTGAGCAAGTGGAGAGACGTTCGTTCATCTAGCACCAAGGGAACGGTTTGCAGGAGACAGTTTTTCTCTGCTTTCTCAGTCTGTTTCCTAGTGCCGGTTTGAAGTTCCTGCATTTCACTGTAAAACCGAGTTGGAGCTTGTACATCCCCATATATATGTATGGAACGGTGTTTGCAACTGAAAAGAAATATTGTGTTCCCAACAAGCTAGGTGAAGGACGGCTTTCACACACACTTATCTCTCAGAACTGAGCAAGTGGATAGACGTTCGTTCATCTAGCACCAAGGGAACGGGTTGCAGGAGACACTTTTTCTCTGCTTTCTCAGTCTCTTTCCTAGAGCCGGTTTGAAGTTCCTGCAGTTTTCACTTTAAAATCGATTTGGAGCTAGTACCTCCCCATATATATGTATGGAACGGTGTTTGCAAATGAAAAGAAACTTTGTGTTCCCAACAAGCTAGGTGAAAGACGGCTTTCACACACACTTATCTCTCAGAACTGAGCAAGTTGAGAGACGTTCGTTCATCTAGCACCAAGGGAACGGGTTGCAGGAGACACTATTTCTCTGCTTTCTCAGTCTGTTTCCAAGTGCCGGTGTGAAGTTCCTGCAGTTTTCACTGTAAAACCGAGTTGGAGCTAGTACCTCCCCATATATATGTATGGAACGGTGTTTGCAACTGAAAAGAAACTTTGTGTTCCCAACAAGCTAGGTGAAGGACGGCTTTCACTCACACTTAACTCTCAGAAGTGAGCAAGTGGAGAGACGTTCGTTCATCTAGCACCAAGGGAACGGGTTGCAGGAGACACTATTTCTCTGCATTCTCAGTCTGTTTCCTAGTGCTGGTTTGAAGTTCCTGCAGTTTTCAGTGTAAAACAGAGTTGGAGCTAGTACCTTCCCATATATATGTATGGAATGGAGTTTGCAAATGAAAAGAAACTTTGTGTTCCCAACAAGCTAGATGAAGGACGGCTTTCACACACTCTTACCTCTCGGAACTGAGCAAGTGGAGAGACGTTCGTTCATCTAGCACTAAGGGAACGGGTTGCAGGAGACACTATTTCTCTGTTTCTCAGTCTGTTTCCAAGTGCCGGTGTGAAGTTCCTGCAGTTTTCACTGTAAAATCGATTTGGAGCTGGTACCTCCCCATATATATGTATGGAACAGTGTTTGCAACTGAAAAGAAACTTTGTGTTCCCAACAATGTAGGTGAAGGACAGCTTTCACACACACTTAACTCTCAGAACTGAGCAAGTGGAGAGACGTTCGTTCATCTAGCACCAAGGGAACGGGTTGCAGGAGACACTATTTCTCTGCATTCTCAGTCTGTTTCTTAGTGCCGGTTTGAAGTTCCTCCAGTTTTCACTGTAAAACCGAGTTGGAGCTAGTACGTCCCCATATATATATGTATGGAATGGAGTTTGCAACTGAAAAGAAACTTTGTGTTCCCAACAAGCTGGGTGAAGGACGGCTTTCACACACACTTATCTCTCAGAAATGAGCATGTACAGAGACGTTCGTTCATCTAGCACCAAGGGAACGGGTTGCAGGTGACACTTTTTCTCTGCTTTCTCAGTCTGTTTCCTAGTGCCGGTTTGAAGTTCCTGCAGTTTTCACTGTAAAAACGAGTTGGAGCTTGTACCTCCCCATATATATGTATGGAACGGTGTTTGCAAATGAAAAGAAACTTTGTGTTCCCAACAAGCTTGGTGAAGGGCGGCTTTCACACACACTTATCTCTCAGAACTGAGCAAGTTGAGAGACGTTCGTTCATCTAGCACCAAGGGAACGGGTTGCAGGAGACACTATTTCTCTGCTTTCTCAGTCTGTTTCCAAGTGCCGGTGTGAAGTTCCTGCAGTTTTCACTGTAAAACCGAGTTGGAGCTAGTACCTCCCCATATATATGTATGGAACGGTGTTTGCAACTGAAAAGAAACTTTGTGTTCCCAACAAGCTAGGTGAAGGACGGCTTTCACACACACTTAACTCTCAGAAGTGAGCAAGTGGAGAAACGTTCGTTCATCTAGCACCAAGGGAACGGGTTGCAGGAGACACTATTTCTCTGCATTCTCAGTCTGTTTCCTAGTGCTGGTTTGAAGTTCCTGCAGTTTTCAGTGTAAAACCGAGTTGGAGCTTGTACATCCCCATATATATGTATGGAACGGTGTTTGCAACTGAAAAGAAATATTGTGTTCCCAACAAGCTAGGTGAAGGACGGCTTTCACACACACTTATCTCTCAGAACTGAGCAAGTGGATAGACGTTCGTTCATCTAGCACCAAGGGAACGGGTTGCAGGAGACACTTTTTCTCTGCTTTCTCAGTCTCTTTCCTAGTGCCGGTTTGAAGTTCCTGCAATTTCACTGTAAAACCGAGTTGGAGCTAGTACCTCCCCATATATATGTATGGAATGGAGTTTGCAACTGAAAATAAACTTTGTGTTCCCAACAAGCTAGTTGAAGGACGGCTTTCACACACACTTATCTCTCAGAACTGAGCAAGTGGAGAGACGTTCGTTCATCTAGCACCAAGGGAACGGTTTTCAGGAGACAGTTTTTCTCTGCTTTCTCAGTCTGTTTCCTAGTGCCGGTTTGAAGTTCCTGCAATTTCACTGTAAAACCGAGTTGGAGCTTGTACATCCCCATATATATGTATGGAACGGTGTTTGCAACTGAAAAGAAACTTTGTGTTCCAAACAAGCTAGGTGAAGGACGGCTTTCACTCACACTTAACTCTCAGAAGTGAGCAAGTGGAGAGACGTTCGTTCATCTAGCACCAAGGGAACGGGTTGCAGGAGACACTATTTCTCTGCATTCTCAGTCTGTTTCCTAGTGCTGGTTTGAAGTTCCTGCAGTTTTCAGTGTAAAACCGAGTTGGAGCTAGTACCTTCCCATATATATGTATGGAATGGAGTTTGCAAATGAAAAGAAACTTTGTGTTCCCAACAAGCTAGATGAAGGACGGCTTTCACACACTCTTACCTCTCGGAACTGAGCAAGTGGAGAGACGTTCGTTCATCTAGCACCAAGGGAACGGGTTGCAGGAGACACTATTTCTCTGCTTTCTCAGTCTGTTTCCAAGTGCCGGTGTGAAGTTCCTGCAGTTTTCACTGTAAAATTGAGTTGGAGCTGGTACCTCCCCATATATATGTATGGAACGGTGTTTGCAACTGAAAAGAAACTTTGTGTTCCCAAAAATGTACGTGAAGGACGGCTTTCACACACACTTAACTCTCAGAACTGAGCAAATGGAGAGACGTTCGTTCATCTAGCACCAAGGGAACGGGTTGCAGGAGACACTATTTCTCTGCATTCTCAGTCTGTTTCTTAGTGCCGGTTTGAAGTTCCTCCAGTTTTCACTGTAAAACCGAGTTGGAGCTAGTACGTCCCCATATATATATGTATGGAATGGAGTTTGCAACTGAAAAGAAACTTTGTGTTCCCAACAAGCTGGGTGAAGGACGGCTTTCACACACACTTATCTCTCAGAAATGAGCATGTACAGAGACGTTCGTTCATCTAGCACCAAGGGAACGGGTTGCAGGTGACACTTTTTCTCTGCTTTCTCAGTCTGTTTCCTAGTGCCGGTTTGAAGTTCCTGCAGTTTTCACTGTAAAAACGAGTTGGAGCTAGTACCTCCCCATATATATGTATGGAACGGTGTTTGCAACTGAAAAGAAACTTTGTGTTCCCAACAAGCTAGGTGAAGGACGGCTTTCACACACACTTAACTCTCAGAAGTGAGCAAGTGGAGAGACGTTCGTTCATCTAGCACCAAGGGAACGGGTTGCAGGAGACACTATTTCTCTGCATTCTCAGTCTGTTTCCTAGTGCCGGTTTGAAGTTCCTGCAGTTTTCAGTGTAAAACCGAGTTGGAGCTAGTACCTCCCCATATATATGTATGGAATGGAGTTTGCAAATGAAAAGAAACTTTGTGTTCCCAACAAGCTAGATGAAGGACGGCTTTCACACACACTTACCTCTCGGAACTGAGCAAGTGGAGAGACGTTCGTTCATCTAGCACCAAGGGAACGGTTTGCAGGAGACAGTTTTTCTCTGCTTTCTCAGTCTGTTTCCTAGTGCCGGTTTGAAGTTCCTGCAGTTTTCACTGTAAAACCGATTTGGAGCTTGTACATCCCCATATATATGTATGGAAAGGTGTTTGCAACTGAAAAGAAACATTGTGTTCCCAACAAGCTAGGTGAAGGACGGCTTTCACACACACTTATATCTCAGAACTGAGCAAATGGAGAGACGTTCGTTCATCTAGCACCAAGGGAAGGGGTTGCATGTGACACTTTTTCTCTGTTTTCTCAGTCTCTTTCCTAGTGCCGGTGTGAAGTTCCTGCAGTTTTCACTTTAAAACCGATTTGGAGCTTGTACCTACCCATATATATGTATGGAAAGGTGTTTGCAAATGAAAAGAAACTTTGTGTTCCCAACAAGCTAGGTGAAGGACGGCTTTCACACACACTTACCTCTCAGAACTGAGCAAGTTGAGAGACGTTCGTTCATCTAGCACCAAGGGAACGGGTTGCAGGAGACACTATTTCTCTGCTTTCTCAGTCTGTTTCCAAGTGCCGGTGTGAAGTTCCTGCAGTTTTCACTGTAAAACCGAGTTGGAGCTGGTACCTCCCCATATATATGTATGGAACGGTGTTTGCAACTGAAAAGAAACTTTGTGTTCCCAACAAGCTAGGTGAAGGGCGGCTTTCACACACACTTAACTCTCAGAACTGAGCAAGTGTAGAGACGTTCGTTCATCTAGCACCAAGGGAACGGGTTGCAGGAGACACTATTTCTCTGCATTCTCAGTCTGTTTCCTAGTGCCGGTTTGAAGTTCCTGCATTTTTCACTGTAAAACCGAGTTGGAGCTAGTACCTCCCCATATATATATGTATGGAATGGAGTTTGCAACTGAAAAGAAACTTTGTGTTCCCAACAAGCTAGGTGAAGGACGGCTTTCACACACACTTATCTCTCAGGAGTGAGCAAGTGGAGAGACTTTCGTTAATCTAGCACCAAGGGAACGGGTTTCACGAGACAGTTTTCTCTGCTTTCTCAGTCTGTTTCCTAGTGCCGGTTTGAAGTTCCTGCAGTTTTCACTGTAAAACCGAGTTGGAGCTTGAACCTCCCCATATATATTTATGAAATGGAGTTTGCAACTGAAAAGAAACTTTGTGTTCCAAACAAGCTAGGTGAAGGACGGCTTTCACACACACTTATCTCTCAGAACTGAGCAAGTGGAAAGACGTTCGTTCATCTAGCACCAAGGGAACGGGTTGCAGGAGACACTTTTTCTGTGCTTTCTCAGTCTCTTTCCTAGTGCCGGTTTGAAGTTCCTGCAGTTTTCACTGTAAAACCGAGTTGGAGCTTGTATCTCCCCATATATATGTATGGAATGGAGTTTGCAACTGAAAAGAAACTTTGTGTTCCCAACAAGCTAGGTAAGGACGGCTTTCACACACACTTATCTCTCAGGACTGAGCAAGTGGAGAGACTTTCGTTAATCTAGCACCAAGGGAACGGGTTTCACGAGACAGTTTTCTCTGCTTTCTCAGTTTATTTCCTAGTGCCGGTTTGAAGTTCCTGCAGTTTTCAGTGTAAAACCGAGTTGGAGCTAGTACCTCCCCATATATATGTAGGGAAAGGAGTTTGCAACTGAAAAGAAACTTTGTGTTCCCAACAAGCTAAATGAAGTACGGCTTTCACACACACTTATCTCTCAGAACTGAGCAAGTGGAGAGACGTTCGTTCATCTAGCACCAAGGGAACGGGTTGCAGGAGACACTTATTTTCTGCTTTCTCAGTTTGTTTCCTAGTGCCGGTTTGAAGTTCCTGCAATTTCACTGTAAAACCGAGTTGGAGCTTGCACCTCCCCATATATATGTATGGAACGGTGTTTGCAACTGAAAAGAAACATTGTGTTCCCAACAAGCTAGGTGAAGGACGGCTTTCACACACACTTATCTCTCAGAACTGAGCAAGTGGATAGACGTTCGTTCATCTAGCACAAAGGGAACGGGTTGCAGGAGACACTTTTTCTCTGCTTTCTCAGTCTCTTTCCTAGTGCCGGTTTGAAGTTCCTGCAGTTTTCACTTTAAAATCGATTTGGAGCTAGTACCTCCCCATATATATGTATGGAACGGTGTTTGCAAATGAAAAGAAACTTTGTGTTCCCAACAAGCTAGGTGAAGTACGGCTTTCACACACACTTATCTCTCAGAACTGAGCAAGTTGAGAGACGTTCGTTCATCTAGCACCAAGGGAACGGGTTGCAGGAGACACTATTTCTCTGCTTTCTCAGTCTGTTTCCAAGTGCCGGTGTGAAGTTCCTGCAGTTTTCACTGTAAAATCGAGCTGGAGCTGGTACCTCCCCATATATATGTATGGAACGGTGTTTGCAACTGAAAAGAAACTTTGTGTTCCCAACAAGCTAGGTGAAGGACGGCTTCCACACACACTTAACTCTCAGAACTGAGCAAGTGTAGAGACGTTCGTTCATCTAGCACCAAGGGAACGGGTTGCAGGAGACACTATTTCTCTGCTTTCTCAGTCTGTTTCCAAGTGCCGGTTTGAAGTTCCTGCATTTTTCACTGTAAAACCGAGTTGGAGCTTGTACCTCCCCATATATATGTATGGAACGGTGTTTGTAACTGAAAAGAAACTTTGTGTTCCCAACAAGCTAGGTGAAGGAAGGCTTTCACACACAATTAACTATCAGAAGTGAGCAAGTGGAGAGACGTTCGTTCATTTGGCACCAAGGGAACGGGTTGCAGGAGACACTATTTCTCTGCATTCTCAGTCTGTTTCCTAGTGCTGGTTTGAAGTTCCTGCAGTTTTCAGTGTAAAACCGAGTTGGAGCTAGTACCTCCCCATATATATGTATGGAATGGAGTTTGCAAATGAAAAGAAACTTTGTGTTCCCAACAAGCTAGATGAAGGACGGCTTTCACACACACTTACCTCTCGGAACTGAGCAAGTGGAGAGACGTTCGTTCATCTAGCACCAAGGGAACGGTTTGCAGGAGACACTATTTCTCTGCTTTCTCAGTCTGTTTCCAAGTGCCGGTGTGAAGTTCCTGCAGTTTTCACTGTAAAATCGAGTTGGAGCTGGTACCTCCCCATATATATGTATGGAACGGTGTTTGCAACTGAAAAGAAACTTTGTGTTCCCAACAATGTAGGTGAAGGACGGCTTTCACACGCACTTAACTCTCAGAACTGAGCAAGTGGAGAGACGTTCGTTCATCTAGCACCAAGGGAACGGGTTGCAGGAGACACTATTTCTCTGCATTCTCAGTCTGTTTCCTAGTGCCGGTTTGAAGTTCCTCCAGTTTTCACTGTAAAACCGAGTTGGAGCTAGTACGTCCCCATATATATATGTATGGAATGGAGTTTGCAACTGAAAAAAACTTTGTGTTCCCAACAAGCTAGGTGAAGGACGGCTTTCACACACACTTATCTCTCAGAAATGAGCATGTACAGAGACGTTCGTTCATCTAGCACCAAGGGAGCGGGTTGCAGGTGACACTTTTTCTCTGCTTTCTCAGTCTGTTTCCTAGTGCCGGTTTGAAGTTCCTGCAGTTTTCACTGTAAAACCGAGTTGGAGCTAGTATCTCCCCATATATATGTATGGAATGGAGTTTGCAACTGAAAAGAATCTTTGTGTTCCCAACAAGCTAGGTGAAGGACGGCTTTCACACACACCTAGCTCTCAGGACTGAGCAAGTGGAGAGACTTTCTTTAATCTAGCACCAAGGGAACGGGTTTCACGAGACAGTTTTTCTCTGCTTTCTCAGTCTGTTTCCTAGTGCCGGTTTGAAGTTCCTGCAGTTTTCACTGTAAAACCGAGTTGGAGCTTGTACGTCCCCATATATAAGTATGGAATGGATTTTGCAACTGAAAATAAAATTTGTGTTCCCAACAAGCTAGTTGAAGGACGGCTTTCACACACACTTATCTCTCAGAACTGAGCAAGTGGAGAGACGTTCGTTCATCTAGCACCAAGGGAACGGTTTGCAGAATACAGTTTTTCTCTGTTTTCTCAGTCTGTTTCCTAGTGCCGGTTTGAAGTTCCTGCAATTTCACAGTAAAACCGAGTTGGAGCTTGTACCTCCCCATATATATGTATGGAACGGTGTTTGCAACTGAAAAGAAATATTGTGTTCCAAACAAGCTAGGTGTAGGACGGCTTTCACACACACTTATCTCTCAGAACTGAGCAAGTGGATAGACGTTCGTTCATCTAGCACCAAGGGAACGGGTTGCAGTAGACACTTTTTCTCTGCTTTCTCAGTCTCTTTCCTAGTGCCGGTGTGAAGTTCCTGCAGTTTTCACTTTAAAATCGATTTGGAGCTAGTACCTCCCCATATATATGTATGGAACGGTGTTTGCAAATGAAAAGAAACTTTGTGTTCCCAACAAGCTAGGTGAAGGACGGCTTTCACACACACTTATCTCTCAGAAGTGAGCAAGTTGAGAGACGTTCGTTCATCTAGCACCAAGGGAACGGGTTGCAGGAGACACTATTTCTCTGCATTCTCAGTCTGTTTCCTAGTGCTGGTTTGAAGTTCCTGCAGTTTTCAGTGTAAAACCGAGTTGGAGCTAGTACCTCCCCATATATATGTATGGAATGGAGTTTGCAAATGAAAAGAAACTTTGTGTTCCCAACAAGCTAGATGAAGGACGGCTTTCACACACACTTACCTCTCGGAACTGAGCAAGTGGAGAGACGTTCGTTCATCTAGCACCAAGGGAATGGGTTGCAGGAGACACTATTTCTCTGCTTTCTCAGTCTGTTTCCAAGTGCCGGTGTGAAGTTCCTGCAGTTTTCACTGTAAATTCGAGTTGGAGCTGGTACCTCCCAAATATATGTATGGAACGGTGTTTGCAACTGAAAAGAAACTTTGTGTTCCCAACAAGCTAGCTGAAGGACGGCTTTCAAACACACTTATCTCTCAGAACTGAGCAAGTGGAGAGACGTTCGTTCATCTAGCACCAAGGGAACGGGTTGCAGGAGACACTATTTCTCTGCATTCTCAGTCTGTTTCCTAGTGCCGGTTTGAAGTTCCTCCAGTTTTCACTGTAAAACCGAGTTGGAGCTAGTACGTCCCCATATATATATGTATGGAATGGAGTTTGCAACTGAAAAGAAACTTTGTGTTCCCAACAAGCTAGGTGAAGGACGGCTTTCACACACACTTATCTCTCAGAAATGAGCATGTACAGAGACGTTCTTTCATCTAGCACCAAGGGAACGGGTTGCAGGTGACACTTTTTCTCTGCTTTCTCAGTCTGTTTCCTAGTGCCGGTTTGAAGTTCCTGCAGTTTTCACTGTAAAACCGAGTTGGAGCTAGTATCTCCCCATATATATGTATGGAATGGAGTTTGCAACTGAAAAGAAACTTTGTGTTCCCAACAAGCTAGGTGAAGGACGGCTTTCACACACACCTATCTCTCAGGACTGAGCAAGTGGAGAGACTTTCGTTAATCTAGCACCAAGGGAACGGGTTTCACGAGACAGTTTTTCTCTGCTTTCTCAGTCTGTTTCCTAGTGCCGGTTTGAAGTTCCTGCAGTTTTCACTGTAAAACCGAGTTGGAGCTTGTACGTCCCCATATATAAGTATGGAATGGAGTTTGCAACTGAAAATAAACTTTGTGTTCCCAAAAAGCTAGTTGAAGGACGGCTTTCACACACACTTATCTCTCAGAACTGAGCAAGTGGAGAGACGTTCGTTCATCTAGCACCAAGGGAACGGTTTGCAGAAGACAGTTTTTCTCTGTTTTCTCAGTCTGTTTCCTAGTGCCGGTTTGAAGTTCCTGCAATTTCACGGTAAAACCGAGTTGGAGCTTGTACCTCCCCATATATATGTATGGAACGGTGTTTGCAACTGAAAAGAAATATTGTGTTCCAAACAAGCTAGGTGAAGGACGGCTTTCACACACACTTATCTCTCAGAACTGAGCAAGTGGATAGACGTTCGTTCATCTAGCACCAAGGGAACGGGTTGCAGTAGACACTTTTTCTCTGCTTTCTCAGTCTCTTTCCTAGTGCCGGTTTGAAGTTCCTGCAGTTTTCACTTTAAAATCGATTTGGAGCTAGTACCTCCCCATATATATGTATGGAACGGTGTTTGCAAATGAAAAGAAACTTTGTGTTCCCAACAAGCTAGGTGAAGGACGGCTTTCACACACACTTATCTCTCAGAAGTGAGCAAGTTGAGAGACGTTCGTTCATCTAGCACCAAGGGAACGGGTTGCAGGAGACACTATTTCTCTGCATTCTCAGTCTGTTTCCTAGTGCTGGTTTGAAGTTCCTGCAGTTTTCAGTGTAAAACCGAGTTGGAGCTAGTACCTCCCCATATATATGTATGGAATGGAGTTTGCAAATGAAAAGAAACTTTGTGTTCCCAACAAGCTAGATGAAGGACGGCTTTCACACACACTTACCTCTCGGAACTGAGCAAGTGGAGAGACGTTCGTTCATCTAGCACCAAGGGAATGGGTTGCAGGAGACACTATTTCTCTGCTTTCTCAGTCTGTTTCCAAGTGCCGGTGTGAAGTTCCTGCAGTTTTCACTGTAAATTCGAGTTGGAGCTGGTACCTCCCAAATATATGTATGGAACGGTGTTTGCAACTGAAAAGAAACTTTGTGTTCCCAACAAGCTAGGTGAAGGACGGCTTTCAAACACACTTATCTCTCAGAACTGAGCAAGTGGAGAGACGTTCGTTCATCTAGCACCAAGGGAACGGGTTGCAGGAGACACTATTTCTCTGCATTCTCAGTCTGTTTCCTAGTGCCGGTTTGAAGTTCCTCCAGTTTTCACTGTAAAACCGAGTTGGAGCTAGTACGTCCCCATATATATATGTATGGAATGGAGTTTGCAACTGAAAAGAAACTTTGTGTTCCCAACAAGCTAGGTGAAGGACGGCTTTCACACACACTTATCTCTCAGAAATGAGCATGTACAGAGACGTTCGTTCATCTAGCACCAAGGGAACGGGTTGCAGGTGACACTTTTTCTCTGCTTTCTCAGTCTGTTTCCTAGTGCCGGTTTGAAGTTCCTGCAGTTTTCACTGTAAAACCGAGTTGGAGCTAGTATCTCCCCATATATATGTATGGAATGGAGTTTGCAACTGAAAAGAAACTTTGTGTTCCCAACAAGCTAGGTGAAGGACGGCTTTCACACACACCTATCTCTCAGGACTGAGCAAGTGGAGAGACTTTCGTTAATCTAGCACCAAGGGAACGGGTTTCACGAGACAGTTTTTCTCTGCTTTCTCAGTCTGTTTCCTAGTGCCGGTTTGAAGTTCCTGCAGTTTTCACTGTAAAACCGAGTTGGAGCTAGTACCTCCCCATATATATGTATGGAATGGAGTTTGCAACTGAAAATAAACTTTGTGTTCCCAACAAGCTTGTTGAAGGACGGCTTTCACACACACTTATCTCTCAGAACTGAGCAAGTGGAGAGACGTTCGTTCATCTAGCACCAAGGGAACGGGTTGCAGGAGACACTTTTTCTATGCTTTCTCAGTCTGTTTCCTAGTGCCGGTTTGAAGTTCCTGCAGTTTTCACTGTAAAACCGAGTTGGAGCTAGTACCTCCCCATATATATGTATGGAATGGAGTTTGCAACTGAAAATAAACTTTGTGTTCCCAACAAGCTAGTTGAAGGACGGCTTTCACACACACTTATCTCTCAGAACTGAGCAAGTGGAGAGACGTTCGTTCATCTAGCACCAAGGGAACGGTTTGCAGGAGACAGTTTTTTTCTGCTTTCTCAGTCTGTTTCCTAGTGCCGGTTTGAAGTTCCTGCAATTTCACTGTAAAACCGAGTTGGAGCTTGTACCTCCCCATATATATGTATGGAACGGTGTTTGCAACTGAAAAGAAATATTGTGTTCCCAACAAGCTAGGTGAAGGACGGCTTTCACACACACTTATCTCTCAGAACTGAGCAAGTGGATAGACGTTCGTTCATCTAGCACCAAGGGAACGGGTTGCAGGAGACACTTTTTCTCTGCATTCTCAGTCTGTTTCCAAGTGCCGGTGTGAAGTTCCTGCAGTTTTCACTGTAAAACCGAGTTGGAGCTAGTACCTCCCCATATATATGTATGGAACGGTGTTTGCAACTGAAAAGAAACTTTGTGTTCCCAACAAGCTAGGGGAAGGACGGCTTTCACACACACTTAACTCTCAGAAGTGAGCAAGTGGAGAGACGTTCGTTCATCTAGCACCAAGGGAACGGGTTGCAGGAGACACTATTTCTCTGCATTCTCAGTCTGTTTCCTAGTGCTGGTTTGAAGTTCCTGCAGTTTTCAGTGTAAAACCGAGTTGGAGCTAGTACCTCCCCATATATATGTATGGAATGGAGTTTGCAAATGAAAAGAAACTTTGTATTCCCAACAAGCTAGATGAAGGACGGCTTTCACACACACTTACCTCTCGGAACTGAGCAAGTGGAGAGACGTTCGTTCATCTAGCACCAAGGGAACGGGTTGCAGGAGACAGTTTTTCTCTGCTTTCTCAGTCTGTTTCCTAGTGCCGGTTTGAAGTTCCTGCAGTTTTCACTGTAAAACCGATTTGGAGCTTGAACCTCCCCATATATATGTATGGAAAGGTGTTTGCAACTGAAAAGAAACATTGTGTTCCCAACAAGCTAGGTGAAGGACGGCTTTCACACACACTTATCTCTCAGAACTGAGCAAGTGGAGAGACGTTCGTTCATCTAGCACCAAGGGAAGGGGTTGCATGAGACACTTTTTTTCTGTTTTCTCAGTCTCTTTCCTAGTGCCGGTTTGAAGTTCCTGCAGTTTTCACTTTAAAACCGATTTGGAGCTAGTACCTCCCCATATATATGTATGGAACGGTGTTTGCAAATGAAAAGAAACTTTGTGTTCCCAACAAGCTAGGTGAAGGACGGCTTTCACACACACTTACCTCTCAGAACTGAGCCAGTTGAGAGACGTTCGTTCATCTAGCACCAAGGGAACGGGTTGCAGGAGACACTATTTCTCTGCTTTCTCAGTCTGTTTCCAAGTGCCGGTGTGAAGTTCCTGCAGTTTTCACTGTAAAACCGAGTTGGAGCTGGTACCTCCCCATATATATGTATGGAACGGTGTTTGCAACTGAAAAGAAACTTTGTGTTCCCAACAAGCTAGGTGAAGGACGGCTTTCACACACACTTAACTCTCAGAAGTGAGCAAGTGGAGAGACGTTCGTTCATCTAGCACCAAGGGAACGGGTTGCAGGAGACACTATTTCTCTGCATTCTCAGTCTGTTTCCTAGTGCTGGTTTGAAGTTCCTGCAGTTTTCACTTTAAAATCGATTTGGAGCTAGTACCTCCCCATATATATGTATGGAATGGAGTTTGCAACTGAAAATAAACTTTGTGTTCCCAACAAGCTAGTTGAAGGACGGCTTTCACACACACTTATCTCTCAGAACTGAGCAAGTGGATAGACGTTCGTTCATCTAGCACCAAGGGAACGGGTTGCAGGAGACACTTTTTCTCTTCTTTCTCAGTCTGTTTCCTAGTGCCGGTTTGAAGTTCCTGCAGTTTTCACTGTAAAAACGAGTTGGAGCTTGTACCTCCCCATATATATGTATGGAACGGTGTTTGCAAATGAAAAGAAACTTTGTGTTCCCAACAAGCTTGGTGAAGGACGGCTTTCACACACACTTATCTCTCAGAACTGAGCAAGTTGAGAGACGTTCGTTCATCTAGCACCAAGGGAACGGGTTGCAGGAGTCACTATTTCTCTGCTTTCTCAGTCTGTTTCCAAGTGCCGGTGTGAAGTTCCTGCAGTTTTCACTGTAAAACCGAGTTGGAGCTAGTACCTCCCCATATATATGTATGGAACGGTGTTTGCAACTGAAAAGAAACTTTGTGTTCCCAACAAGCTAGGTGAAGGACGGCTTTCACACACACTTAACTCTCAGAAGTGAGCAAGTGGAGAGACGTTCGTTCATCTAGCACCAAGGGAACGGGTTGCAGGAGACACTATTTCTCTGCATTCTCAGTCTGTTTCCTAGTGCTGGTTTGAAGTTCCTGCAGTTTTCACTTTAAAATCGATTTGGAGCTAGTACCTCCCCATATATATGTATGGAATGGAGTTTGCAACTGAAAATAAACTTTGTGTTCCCAACAAGCTAGTTGAAGGACGGCTTTCACACACACTTATCTCTCAGAACTGAGCAAGTGGATAGACGTTCGTTCATCTAGCACCAAGGGAACGGGTTGCAGGAGACACTTTTTCTCTTCTTTCTCAGTCTGTTTCCTAGTACCGGTTTGAAGTTCCTGCAGTTTTCACTGTAAAAACGAGTTGGAGCTTGTACCTCCCCATATATATGTATGGAACGGTGTTTGCAAATGAAAAGAAACTTTGTGTTCCCAACAAGCTTGGTGAAGGACGGCTTTCACACACACTTATCTCTCAGAACTGAGCAAGTTGAGAGACGTTCGTTCATCTAGCACCAAGGGAACGG
Organism: Camelus dromedarius; assembly: GCF_036321535.1. Lineage (NCBI taxonomy): Eukaryota > Metazoa > Chordata > Mammalia > Artiodactyla > Camelidae > Camelus > Camelus dromedarius. The sequence continues at coordinate 31,779,421 of NC_087458.1, read as the reverse complement.
GTTGCAGGAGTCACTATTTCTCTGCTTTCTCAGTCTGTTTCCAAGTGCCGGTGTGAAGTTCCTGCAGTTTTCACTGTAAAACCGAGTTGGAGCTAGTACCTCCCCATATATATGTATGGAACGGTGTTTGCAACTGAAAAGAAACTTTGTGTTCCCAACAAGCTAGGTGAAGGACGGCTTTCACACACACTTAACTCTCAGAAGTGAGCAAGTGGAGAGACGTTCGTTCATCTAGCACCAAGGGAACGGGTTGCAGGAGACACTATTTCTCTGCATTCTCAGTCTGTTTCCTAGTGCTGGTTTGAAGTTCCTGCAGTTTTCACTTTAAAATCGATTTGGAGCTAGTACCTCCCCATATATATGTATGGAATGGAGTTTGCAACTGAAAATAAACTTTGTGTTCCCAACAAGCTAGTTGAAGGACGGCTTTCACACACACTTATCTCTCAGAACTGAGCAAGTGGAGAGACGTTCGTTCATCTAGCACCAAGGGAACGGTTTGCAGGAGACAGTTTTTCTCTGCTTTCTCAGTCTGTTTCCTAGTGCCGGTTTGAAGTTCCTGCAATTTCACTGTAAAACCGAGTTGGAGCTTGTACATCCCCATATATATGTATGGAACGGTGTTTGCAACTGAAAAGAAATATTGTGTTCCCAACAAGCTAGGTGAAGGACGGCTTTCACACACACTTATCTCTCAGAACTGAGCAAGTGGATAGACGTTCGTTCATCTAGCACCAAGGGAACGGGTTGCAGGAGGCACTTTTTCTCTGCTTTCTCAGTCACTTTCCAAGTGCCGGTTTGAAGTTCCTGCAGTTTTCACTTTAAAATCGATTTGGAGCTAGTACCTCCCCATATATATTTATGGAACGGTGTTTTCAAATGAAAAGAAACTTTGTGTTCCCAACAAGCTAGGTGAAAGACGGCTTTCACACACACTTATCTCTCAGAACTGAGCAAGTTGAGAGACGTTCGTTCATCTAGCACCAAGGGAACGGGTTGCAGGAGACACTATTTCTCTGCTTTCTCAGTCTGTTTCCAAGTGCCGGTGTGAAGTTCCTGCAGTTTTCACTGTAAAACCGAGTTGGAGCTAGTACCTCCCCATATATATGTATGGAACGGTGTTTGCAACTGAAAAGAAACTTTGTGTTCCCAACAAGCTAGGTGAAGGACGGCTTTCACTCACACTTAACTCTCAGAAGTGAGCAAGTGGAGAGACGTTCGTTCATCTAGCACCAAGGGAACGGGTTGCAGGAGACATTATTTCTCTGCATTCTCAGTCTGTTTCCAAGTGCCGGTTTGAAGTTCCTGCAGTTTTCAGTGTAAAACCGAGTTGGAGCTAGTACCTCCCCATATATATGTATGGAATGGAGTTTGCAAATGAAAAGAAACTTTGTGTTCCCAACAAGCTAGATGAAGGACGGCTTTCACACACACTTACCTCTCGGAACTGAGCAAGTGGAGAGACGTTCGTTCATCTAGCACCAAGGGAACGGGTTGCAGGAGACACTATTTCTCTGCTTTCTCAGTCTGTTTCCAAGTGCCGGTGTGAAGTTCCTGCAGTTTTCACTGTAAAATCGAGTTGGAGCTGGTACCTCCCCATATATATGTATGGAACGGTGTTTGCAACTGAAAAGAAACTTTGTGTTCCAAACAATGTAGGTGAAGGGCGGCTTTCACACACACTTAACTCTCAGAACTGAGCAAGTGGAGAGACTTTCGTTCATCTAGCACCAAGGGAACGGGTTGCAGGAGACACTATTTCTCTGCATTCTCAGTCTGTTTCTTAGTGCCGGTTTGAAGTTCCTCCAGTTTTCACTGTAAAACCGAGTTGGAGCTAGTACGTCCCCATATATATATGTATGGAATGGAGTTTGCAACTGAAAAGAAACTTTGTGTTCCCAACAAGTTACGTGAAGGACGGCTTTCACACACACTTATCTCTCAGAAATGAGCATGTACAGAGACGTTCGTTCATCTAGCACCAAGGGAACGGGTTGCAGGTGACACTTTTTCTCTGCTTTCTCAGTCTGTTTCCTAGTGCCGGTTTGAAGTTCCTGCAGTTTTCACTGTAAAAACGAGTTGCAGCTAGTACCTCCCCATATATATGTATGGAACGGTGTTTGCAACTGAAAAGAAACTTTGTGTTCCCAACAAGCTAGGTGAAGGACGGCTTTCACACACACTTAAATCTCAGAAGTGAGCAAGTGGAGAGACGTTCGTTCATCTAGCACCAAGGGAACGGGTTGCAGGAGACACTATTTCTCTGCATTCTCAGTCTGTTTCCTAGTGCTGGTTTGAAGTTCCTGCAGTTTTCAGTGTAAAACCGAGTTGGAGCTAGTACCTCCCCATATATATGTATGGAATGGAGTTTGCAAATGAAAAGAAACTTTGTGTTCCCAACAAGCTAGTTGAAGGTCGGCTTTCACACACACTTACCTCTCGGAACTGAGCAAGTGGAGAGAGGTTCGTTCATCTAGCACCAAGGGAACGGGTTGCAGGAGACACTATTTCTCTCCTTTCTCAGTCTGTTTCCTAGTGCCGGTTTGAAATTCCTGCAGTTTTCACTGTAAAACCGAGTTGGAGCTAGTACCTCCCCATATATATGTATGGAATGGAGTTTGTAACTGAAAATAAACTTTGTGTTCCCAACAAGCTAGTTGAAGGACGGCTTTCACACACACTTATCTCTCAGAACTGAGCAAGTGGAGAGACGTTCGTTCATCTAGCACCAAGGGAACGGTTTGCAGGAGACAGTTTTTCTCTGCTTTCTCAGTCTGTTTCCTAGTGCCGGTTTGAAGTTCCTGCAGTTTTCACTGTAAAACCGATTTGGAGCTTGTACCTCCCCATATATATGTATGGAAAGGTGTTTGCAACTGAAAAGAAACATTGTGTTCCCAACAAGCTAGGTGAAGGACGGCTTTCACACACACTTATCTCTCAGAACTGAGCAAGTGGAGAGACGTTCGTTCATCTAGCACCAAGGGAAGGGGTTGCATGAGACACTTTTTCTCTGTTTTCTCAGTCTCTTGCCTAGTGCCGGTGTGAAGTTCCTGCAGTTTTCCCTTTAAAACCGATTTGGAGCTTGTACCTACCCATATATATGTATGGAAAGGTGTTTGCAAATGAAAAGAAACTTTGTGTTCCCAACAAGCTAGGTGAAGGACGGCTTTCACACACACTTACCTCTCAGAAATGAGCAAGTTGAGAGACGTTCGTTCATCTAGCACCAAGGGAACGGGTTGCAGGAGACACTATTTCTCTGCTTTCTCAGTCTGTTTCCAAGTGCCGGTGTGAAGTTCCTGCAGTTTTCACTGTAAAACCGAGTTGGAGCTGGTACCTCCCCATATATATGTATGGAACGGTGTTTGCAACTGAAAAGAAACTTTGTGTTCCCAACAAGCTAGGTGAAGGGCGGCTTTCACACACACTTAACTCTCAGAACTGAGCAAGTGTAGAGACGTTCGTTCATCTAGCCCCAAGGGAACGGGTTGCAGGAGACACTATTTCTCTGCATTCTCAGTCTGTTTCCTAGTGCCGGTTTGAATTTCCTGCATTTTTCACTGTAAAACCGAGTTGGAGCTAGTACCTCCACATATATATATGTATGGAATGGAGTTTGCAACTGAAAAGAAACTTTGTGTTCCCAACAAGCTAGGTGAAGGACGGCTTTCACACACACTTATCTCTCAGGACTGAGCAAGTGGAGAGACTTTCGTTAATCTAGCACCAAGGGAACGGGTTTCACGAGACAATTTTCTCTGCTTTCTCAGTTTCTTTCCTAGTGCCGGTTTGAAGTTCCTGCAGTTTTCACTTTAAAATCGATTTGGAGCTAGTACCTTCCCATATATATGTATGGAAAGGAGTTTGCAACTGAAAAAAAACTTTGTGTTCCCAACAAGCTAAATGAAGTACGGCTTTCACACACACTTATCTCTCAGAACTGAGCAAGTGGAGAGACGTTCGTTCATCTAGCACCAAGGGAACGGGTTGCAGGAGACACTTATTCTCTGCTTTCTCAGTTTGTTTCCTAGTGCCGGTTTGAAGTTCCTGCAATTTCACTGTAAAACCGAGTTGGAGCTTGCACCTCCCCATATATATGTAAGGAATGGGGTTTGCAACTGAAAAGAAACATTGTGTTCCCAACAATCTAGGTGAAGGACGGCTTTCACACACACTTATCTCTCAGAACTGAGCAAGTGGATAGACGTTCGTTCATCTAGCACCAAGGGAACGGGTTGCAGGAGACACTTTTTCTCTGCTTTCTCAGTCTCTTTCCTAGTGCCGGTTTGAAGTTCCTGCAGTTTTCACTTTAAAATCGATTTGGAGCTAGTACCTCCCCATATATATGTATGGAACGGTGTTTGCAAATGAAAAGAAACTTTGTGTTCCCAACAAGCTAGGTGAAGGACGGCTTTCACACACACTTATCTCTCAGAACTGAGCAAGTTGAGAGACGTTCGTTCATCAAGCACCAAGGGAACGGGTTGCAGGAGACACTATTTCTCTGCTTTCTCAGTCTGTTTCCAAGTGCCGGTGTGAAGTTCCTGCAGTTTTCACTGTAAAATCGAGTTGGAGCTGGTACCTCCCCATATATATGTATGGAACGGTGTTTGCAACTGAAAAGAAACTTTGTGTTCCCAACAAGCTAGGTGAAGGACGGCTTTCACACACACTTAACTCTCAGAACTGAGCAAGTGGAGAGACGTTCGTTCATCTAGCACCAAGGGAACGGGTTGCAGGAGACACTATTTCTCTGCATTCTCAGTCTGTTTCCTAGTGCCGGTTTGAAGTTCCTCCAGTTTTCACTGTAAAACCGAGTTGGAGCTAGTACCTCCCCATATATAAGTATGGAATGGAGTTTGCAACTGAAAATAAACTTTGTGTTCCCAACAAGCTAGTTGAAGGACGGCTTTCACACACACTTATCTCTCAGAACTGAGCAAGTGGAGAGACGTTCGTTCATCTAGCACCAAGGGAACGGTTTGCAGGAGACAGTTTTTCTCTGCTTTCTCAGTCTGTTTCCTAGTGCCGGTTTGAAGTTCCTGCAATTTCACTGTAAAACCGAGTTGGAGCTTGTACATCCCCATATATATGTATGGAACGGTGTTTGCAACTGAAAAGAAATATTGTGTTCCCAACAAGCTAGGTGAAGGACGGCTTTCACACACACTTATCTCTCAGAACTGAGCAAGTGGATAGACGTTCGTTCATCTAGCACCAAGGGAACGGGTTGCAGGAGACACTTTTTCTCTGCTTTCTCAGTCTCTTTCCTAGTGCCGGTTTGAAGTTCCTGCAGTTTTCACTTTAAAATCGATTTGGAGCTAGTACCTCCCCATATATATGTATGGAACGGTGTTTGCAAATGAAAAGAAACTTTGTGTTCCCAACAAGCTAGGTGAAGGACGGCTTTCACACACACTTACCTCTCAGAACTGAGCAAGTTGAGAGACGTTCGTTCATCTAGCACCAAGGGAACGGGTTGCAGGAGACACTATTTCTCTGCATTCTAAGTCTGTTTCCTAGTGCTGGTTTGAATTTCCTGCAGTTTTCAGTGTAAAACCGCGTTGGAGCTAGTACCTCCCCATATATATGTATGGAATGGAGTTTGCAAATGAAAAGAAACTTTGTGTTCCCAACAAGCTAGGTGAAGGACGGCTTTCACACACACTTATCTCTCAGAACTGAGCAAGTTGAGAGACGTTCGTTCTTCTAGCACCAAGGGAACTGGTTGCAGGAGACACTATTTCTCTGCTTTCTCAGTCTGTTTCCAAGTGCCGGTGTGAAGTTCCTGCAGTTTTCACTGTAAAACCGAGTTGGAGCTAGTACCTCCCCATATATATGTATGGAACGGTGTTTGTAACTGAAAAGAAACATTGTGTTCCCAACAAGCTAGATGAAGGACGGCTTTCACACACACTTACCTCTCGGAACTGAGCAAGTGGAGAGAGGTTCGTTCATCTAGCACCAAGGGAACGGGTTGCAGGAGACACTATTTCTCTGCTTTCTCAGTCTGTTTCCAAGTGCCGGTGTGAAGTTCCTGCAGTTTTCACTGTAAAATCGAGTTGGAGCTGGTACCTCCCCATATATATGTATGGAACGGTGTTTGCAACTGAAAAGAAACTTTGTGTTCCCAACAAGCTAGGTGAAGGACGTCTTTCAAACACACTTAACTCTCAGAACTGAGCAAGTGGAGAGACGTTCGTTCATCTAGCACCAAGGGAACGGGTTGCAGGAGACACTATTTCTCTGCATTCTCAGTCTGTTTCCTAGTGCCGGTTTGAAGTTCCTCCAGTTTTCACTGTAAAACCGAGTTGGAGCTTGTACGTCCCCATATATATATGTATGGAATGGAGTTTGCAACTGAAAAGAAACTTTGTGTTCCCAACAAGCTAGGTGAAGGACGGCTTTCACACTCACTTATCTCTCAGAAATGAGCATGTACAGAGACATTCGTTCATCTAGCACCAAGGGAACGGGTTGCAGGAGACACTATTTCTCTGCTTTCTCAGTCTGTTTCCAAGTGCCGGTGTGAAGTTCCTGCATTTTTCACTGTAAAACCGAGTTGGAGCTAGTACCTCCCCATATATATATGTATGGAATGGAGTTTGCAACTGAAAAGAAACTTTGTGTTCCCAACAAGCTAGGTGAAGGACGGCTTTCACACACACTTATCTCTCAGGATTGAGCAAGTGGAGAGACTTTCGTTAATCTAGCACCAAGGGAACGGGTTTCACGAGACAGTTTTTCTCTGCTTTCTCAGTCTGTTTCCTAGTGCCGGTTTGAAGTTCCTGCAGTTTTCACTGTAAAACCGAGTTGGAGCTAGTACCTCCCCATATATATGTATGGAATGAAGTTTGCAACTTAAAATAAACTTTGTGTTCCCAACAAGCTAGTTGAAGGACGGCTTTCACACACACTTATCTCTCAGAACTGAGCAAGTGGAGAGACGTTCGTTCATCTAGCACCAAGGGAACGGTTTGCAGGAGACAGTTTTTCTCTGTTTTCTCAGTCTGTTTCCTAGTGCCGGTTTGAAGTTCCTGCAATTTCACTGTAAAACCGAGTTGGAGCTTGTACCTCCCCATATATATGTATGGAACGGTGTTTGCAACTGAAAAGAAATATTGTGTTCCCAACAAGCTAGGTGAAGGACGGCTTTCACACACACTTATCTCTCAGAACTGAGCAAGTGGATAGACGTTCGTTCATCTAGCACCAAGGGAACGGGTTGCAGGAGACACTTTTTCTCTGCTTTCTCAGTCTCTTTCCTAGTGCCGGTTTGAAGTTCCTGCAGTTTTCACTTTAAAATCGATTTGGAGCTAGTACCTCCCCATATATATGTATGGAACGGTGTTTGCAAATGAAAAGAAACTTTGTGTTCCCAACAAGCTAGGTGAAGGACGGCTTTCACACACACTTATCTCTCAGAACTGAGCAAGTTGAGAGACGTTCGTTCATCAAGCACCAAGGGAACGGGTTGCAGGAGACACTATTTCTCTGCTTTCTCAGTCTGTTTCCAAGTGCCGGTGTGAAGTTCCTGCAGTTTTCACTGTAAAACCGAGTTCGAGCTAGTACCTCCCCATATATATGTATGGAACGGTGTTTGCAACTGAAAAGAAACTTTGTGTTCCCAACAAGCTAGGTGAAGGACGGCTTTCACACACACTTAACTCTCAGAAGTGAGCAAGGGGAGAGACGTTCGTTCATCTAGCACCAAGGGAACGGGTTGCAGGAGACACTATTTCTCTGCATTCTCAGTCTGTTTCCTAGTGCTGGTTTGAAGTTCCTGCAGTTTTCAGTGTAAAACCGAGTTGGAGCTAGTACCTCCCCATATATATGTATGGAATGGAGTTTGCAAATGGAAAGAAACTTTGTGTTCCCAACAAGCTAGATGAAGGACGGCTTTCACACGCACTTACATCTCGGAACTGAGCAAGTGGATAGACGTTCGTTCATCTAGCACCAAGGGAACGGGTTGCAGGAGACACTATTTCTCTGCTTTCTCAGTCTGTTTCCAAGTGCCGGTGTGAAGTTCCTGCAGTTTTCACTGTAAAATTGAGTTGGAGCTGGTACCTCCCCATATATATGTATGGAACGGTGTTTGCAACTGAAAAGAAACTTTGTGTTCCCAACAAGCTAGGTGAAGGACGGCTTTCAAACACACTTAACTCTCAGAACTGAGCAAGTGGAGAGATGTTCGTTCATCTAGCACCAAGGGAACGGGTTGCAGGAGACACTAATTCTCTGCATTCTCAGTCTGTTTCCTAGTGCCGGTTTGAAGTTCCTCCAGTTTTCACTGTAAAACCGAGTTGGAGCTAGTACGTCCCCATATATATATGTATGGAATGGAGTTTGCAACTGAAAAGAAACTTTGTGTTCCCAACAAGCTAGGTGAAGGACGGCTTTCACAGACACTTATCTCTCAGAAATGAGCATGTACAGAGACGTTCGTTCATCTAGCACCAATTGAACGGGTTGCAGGTGACACTTTTCCTCTGCTTTCTCAGTCTGTTTCCTAGTGCCGGTTTGAAGTTCCTGCAATTTCACTGTAAAACCGAGTTGGAGCTTGCACCTCCCCATATATATGTATGGAATGGAGTTTGCAACTGAAAATAAACTTTGTGTTCCCAACAATCTAGGTGAAGGACGGCTTTCACACACACTTATCTCTCAGAACTGAGCAAGTGGATAGACGTTCGTTCATCTAGCACCAAGGGAACGGGTTGCAGGAGACACTTTTTCTCTGCTTTCTCAGTCTCTTTCCTAGTGCCGGTTTGAAGTTCCTGCAGTTTTCACTTTAAAATCGATTTGGAGCTAGTACCTCCCCATATATATGTATGGAACGGTGTTTGCAAATGAAAAGAAACTTTGTGTTCCCAACAAGCTAGGTGAAGGACGGCTTTCACACACACTTATCTCTCAGAACTGAGCAAGTTGAGAGACGTTCGTTCATCAAGCACCAAGGGAACGGGTTGCAGGAGACACTATTTCTCTGCTTTCTCAGTCTGTTTCCAAGTGCCGGTGTGAAGTTCCTGCAGTTTTCACTGTAAAATCGAGTTGGAGCTGGTACCTCCCCATATATATGTATGGAACGGTGTTTGCAACTGAAAAGAAACTTTGTGTTCCCAACAAGCTAGGTGAAGGACGGCTTTCACACACACTTACATCTCGGAACTGAGCAAGTGGAGAGACGTTCGTTCATCTAGCACCAAGGGAACGGGTTGCAGGAGACACTATTTCTCTGCTTTCTCAGTCTGTTTCCAAGTGCCGGTGTGGATTTCCTGCAGTTTTCACTGTAAAATCGAGTTGGAGCTGGTACCTCCCCATATATATGTATGGAACGGTGTTTGCAACTGAAAAGAAACTTTGTGTTCCCAACAATGTAGGTGAAGGACGGCTTTCACACGCACTTAACTCTCAGAACTGAGCAAGTGGAGAGACGTTCGTTCATCTAGCACCAAGGGAACGGGTTGCAGGAGACACTATTTCTCTGCATTCTCAGTCTGTTTCCTAGTGCCGGTTTGAAGTTCCTCCAGTTTTCACTGTAAAACCGAGTTGGATCTAGTACGTCCCCATATATATATGTATGGAATGGAGTTTGCAACTGAAAAGAAACTTTGTGTTCCCAACAAGCTAGGTGAAGGACGGCTTTCACACACACTTATCTCTCAGAAATGAGCATGTACAGAGACGTTCGTTCATCTAGCACCAAGGGAACGGGTTGCAGGTGACACTTTTTCTCTGCTTTCTCAGTCTGTTTCCTAGTGCCGGTTTGAAGTTCCTGCAGTTTTCACTGTAAAAACGAGTTGGAGCTTGTACCTCCCCATATATATGTATGGAACGGTGTTTGCAAATGAAAAGAAACTTTGTGTTCCCAACAAGCTAGGTGAAGGACGGCTTTCACACACACTTATCTCTCAGAACTGAGCAAGTTGAGAGACGTTCGTTCTTCTAGCACCAAGGGAACTGGTTGCAGGAGACACTATTTCTCTGCTTTCTCAGTCTGTTTCCAAGTGCCGGTGTGAATTTCCTGCAGTTTTCACTGTAAAACCGAGTTGGAGCTAGTACCTCCCCATATATATGTATGGAACGGTGTTTGTAACTGAAAAGAAACATTGTGTTCCCAACAAGCTAGATGAAGGACGGCTTTCACACACACTTACCTCTCGGAACTGAGCAAGTGGAGAGAGGTTCGTTCATCTAGCACCAAGGGAACGGGTTGCAGGAGACACTATTTCTCTGCTTTCTCAGTCTGTTTCCAAGTGCCGGTGTGAAGTTCCTGCAGTTTTCACTGTAAAACCGAGTTCGAGCTTGTACCTCCCCATATATATGTATGGAACGGTGTTTGCAACTGAAAAGAAACTTTGTGTTCCCAACAAGCTAGATGAAGGACGGCTTTCACACACACTTACCTCTCGGAACTGAGCAAGTGGAGAGAGGTTCGTTCATCTAGCACCAAGGGAACGGGTTGCAGGAGACACTATTTCTCTGCTTTCTCAGTCTGTTTCCTAGTGCCGGTTTGAAGTTCCTCCAGTTTTCACTGTAAAACCGAGTTGGAGCTAGTACGTCCCCATATATATATGTATGGAATGGAGTTTGCAACTGAAAAGAAACTTTGTGTTCCCAACAAGCTAGGTGAAGGACGGCTTTCACAGACACTTATCTCTCAGAAATGAGCATGTACAGAGACGTTCGTTCATCTAGCACCAATTGAACGGGTTGCAGGTGACACTTTTCCTCTGCTTTCTCAGTCTGTTTCCTAGTGCCGGTTTGAAGTTCCTGCAATTTCACTGTAAAACCGAGTTGGAGCTTGCACCTCCCCATATATATGTATGGAATGGAGTTTGCAACTGAAAATAAACTTTGTGTTCCCAACAATCTAGGTGAAGGACGGCTTTCACACACACTTATCTCTCAGAACTGAGCAAGTGGATAGACGTTCGTTCATCTAGCACCAAGGGAACGGGTTGCAGGAGACACTTTTTCTCTGCTTTCTCAGTCTCTTTCCTAGTGCCGGTTTGAAGTTCCTGCAGTTTTCACTTTAAAATCGATTTGGAGCTAGTACCTCCCCATATATATGTATGGAACGGTGTTTGCAAATGAAAAGAAACTTTGTGTTCCCAACAAGCTAGGTGAAGGACGGCTTTCACACACACTTATCTCTCAGAACTGAGCAAGTTGAGAGACGTTCGTTCATCAAGCACCAAGGGAACGGGTTGCAGGAGACACTATTTCTCTGCTTTCTCAGTCTGTTTCCAAGTGCCGGTGTGAAGTTCCTGCAGTTTTCACTGTAAAATCGAGTTGGAGCTGGTACCTCCCCATATATATGTATGGAACGGTGTTTGCAACTGAAAAGAAACTTTGTGTTCCCAACAAGCTAGGTGAAGGACGGCTTTCACACACACTTACATCTCGGAACTGAGCAAGTGGAGAGACGTTCGTTCATCTAGCACCAAGGGAACGGGTTGCAGGAGACACTATTTCTCTGCTTTCTCAGTCTGTTTCCAAGTGCCGGTGTGGATTTCCTGCAGTTTTCACTGTAAAATCGAGTTGGAGCTGGTACCTCCCCATATATATGTATGGAACGGTGTTTGCAACTGAAAAGAAACTTTGTGTTCCCAACAATGTAGGTGAAGGACGGCTTTCACACGCACTTAACTCTCAGAACTGAGCAAGTGGAGAGACGTTCGTTCATCTAGCACCAAGGGAACGGGTTGCAGGAGACACTATTTCTCTGCATTCTCAGTCTGTTTCCTAGTGCCGGTTTGAAGTTCCTCCAGTTTTCACTGTAAAACCGAGTTGGATCTAGTACGTCCCCATATATATATGTATGGAATGGAGTTTGCAACTGAAAAGAAACTTTGTGTTCCCAACAAGCTAGGTGAAGGACGGCTTTCACACACACTTATCTCTCAGAAATGAGCATGTACAGAGACGTTCGTTCATCTAGCACCAAGGGAACGGGTTGCAGGTGACACTTTTTCTCTGCTTTCTCAGTCTGTTTCCTAGTGCCGGTTTGAAGTTCCTGCAGTTTTCACTGTAAAAACGAGTTGGAGCTTGTACCTCCCCATATATATGTATGGAACGGTGTTTGCAAATGAAAAGAAACTTTGTGTTCCCAACAAGCTAGGTGAAGGACGGCTTTCACACACACTTATCTCTCAGAACTGAGCAAGTTGAGAGACGTTCGTTCTTCTAGCACCAAGGGAACTGGTTGCAGGAGACACTATTTCTCTGCTTTCTCAGTCTGTTTCCAAGTGCCGGTGTGAAGTTCCTGCAGTTTTCACTGTAAAACCGAGTTGGAGCTAGTACCTCCCCATATATATGTATGGAACGGTGTTTGTAACTGAAAAGAAACATTGTGTTCCCAACAAGCTAGATGAAGGACGGCTTTCACACACACTTACCTCTCGGAACTGAGCAAGTGGAGAGAGGTTCGTTCATCTAGCACCAAGGGAACGGGTTGCAGGAGACACTATTTCTCTGCTTTCTCAGTCTGTTTCCAAGTGCCGGTGTGAAGTTCCTGCAGTTTTCACTGTAAAACCGAGTTCGAGCTTGTACCTCCCCATATATATGTATGGAACGGTGTTTGCAACTGAAAAGAAACTTTGTGTTCCCAACAAGCTAGATGAAGGACGGCTTTCACACACACTTACCTCTCGGAACTGAGCAAGTGGAGAGAGGTTCGTTCATCTAGCACCAAGGGAACGGGTTGCAGGAGACACTATTTCTCTGCTTTCTCAGTCTGTTTCCAAGTGCCGGTGTGAAGTTCCTGCAGTTTTCACTGTAAAATCGAGTTGGAGCTGGTACCTCCCCATATATATGTATGGAACGGTGTTTGCAACTGAAAAGAAACTTTGTGTTCCCAACAAGCTAGGTGAAGGACGGCTTTCAAACACACTTAACTCTCAGAACTGAGCAAGTGGAGAGACGTTCGTTCATCTAGCACCAAGGGAACGGGTTGCAGGAGACACTATTTCTCTGCATTCTCAGTCTGTTTCCTAGTGCCGGTTTGAAGTTCCTCCAGTTTTCACTGTAAAACCGAGTTGGAGCTTGTACGTCCCCATATATATATGTATGGAATGGAGTTTGCAACTGAAAAGAAACTTTGTGTTCCCAACAAGCTAGGTGAAGGACGGCTTTCACACTCACTTATCTCTCAGAAATGAGCATGTACAGAGACATTCGTTCATCTAGCACCAAGGGAACGGGTTGCAGGAGACACTATTTCTCTGCTTTCTCAGTCTGTTTCCAAGTGCCGGTGTGAAGTTCCTGCATTTTTCACTGTAAAACCGAGTTGGAGCTAGTACCTCCCCATATATATATGTATGGAATGGAGTTTGCAACTGAAAAGAAACTTTGTGTTCCCAACAAGCTAGGTGAAGGACGGCTTTCACACACACTTATCTCTCAGGATTGAGCAAGTGGAGAGACTTTCGTTAATCTAGCACCAAGGGAACGGGTTTCACGAGACAGTTTTTCTCTGCTTTCTCAGTCTGTTTCCTAGTGCCGGTTTGAAGTTCCTGCAGTTTTCACTGTAAAACCGAGTTGGAGCTAGTACCTCCCCATATATATGTATGGAATGAAGTTTGCAACTTAAAATAAACTTTGTGTTCCCAACAAGCTAGTTGAAGGACGGCTTTCACACACACTTATCTCTCAGAACTGAGCAAGTGGAGAGACGTTCGTTCATCTAGCACCAAGGGAACGGTTTGCAGGAGACAGTTTTTCTCTGTTTTCTCAGTCTGTTTCCTAGTGCCGGTTTGAAGTTCCTGCAATTTCACTGTAAAACCGAGTTGGAGCTTGTACCTCCCCATATATATGTATGGAACGGTGTTTGCAACTGAAAAGAAATATTGTGTTCCCAACAAGCTAGGTGAAGGACGGCTTTCACACACACTTATCTCTCAGAACTGAGCAAGTGGATAGACGTTCGTTCATCTAGCACCAAGGGAACGGGTTGCAGGAGACACTTTTTCTCTGCTTTCTCAGTCTCTTTCCTAGTGCCGGTTTGAAGTTCCTGCAGTTTTCACTTTAAAATCGATTTGGAGCTAGTACCTCCCCATATATATGTATGGAACGGTGTTTGCAAATGAAAAGAAACTTTGTGTTCCCAACAAGCTAGGTGAAGGACGGCTTTCACACACACTTATCTCTCAGAACTGAGCAAGTTGAGAGACGTTCGTTCATCTAGCACCAAGGGAACGGGTTGCAGGAGACACTATTTCTCTGCTTTCTCAGTCTGTTTCCAAGTGCCGGTGTGAAGTTCCTGCAGTTTTCACTGTAAAACCGAGTTCGAGCTTGTACCTCCCCATATATATGTATGGAACGGTGTTTGCAACTGAAAAGAAACTTTGTGTTCCCAACAAGCTAGGTGAAGGACGGCTTTCACACACACTTAACTCTCAGAAGTGAGCAAGGGGAGAGACGTTCGTTCATCTAGCACCAAGGGAACGGGTTGCAGGAGACACTATTTCTCTGCATTCTCAGTCTGTTTCCTAGTGCTGGTTTGAAGTTCCTGCAGTTTTCAGTGTAAAACCGAGTTGGAGCTAGTACCTCCCCATATATATGTATGGAATGGAGTTTGCAAATGGAAAGAAACTTTGTGTTCCCAACAAGCTAGATGAAGGACGGCTTTCACACGCACTTACATCTCGGAACTGAGCAAGTGGAGAGACGTTCGTTCATCTAGCACCAAGGGAACGGGTTGCAGGAGACACTATTTCTCTGCTTTCTCAGTCTGTTTCCAAGTGCCGGTGTGAAGTTCCTGCAGTTTTCACTGTAAAATTGAGTTGGAGCTGGTACCTCCCCATATATATGTATGGAACGGTGTTTGCAACTGAAAAGAAACTTTGTGTTCCCAACAAGCTAGGTGAAGGACGGCTTTCAAACACACTTAACTCTCAGAACTGAGCAAGTGGAGAGATGTTCGTTCATCTAGCACCAAGGGAACGGGTTGCAGGAGACACTAATTCTCTGCATTCTCAGTCTGTTTCCTAGTGCCGGTATGAAGTTCCTCCAGTTTTCACTGTAAAACCGAGTTGGAGCTAGTACGTCCCCATATATATATGTATGGAATGGAGTTTGCAACTGAAAAGAAACTTTGTGTTCCCAACAAGCTAGGTGAAGGACGGCTTTCACAGACACTTATCTCTCAGAAATGAGCATGTACAGAGACGTTCGTTCATCTAGCACCAAGGGAACGGGTTGCAGGTGACACTTTTCCTCTGCTTTCTCAGTCTCTTTCCTAGTGCCGGTTTGAAGTTCCAGCAGTTTTCACTTTAAAATCGATTTGGAGCTAGTACCTCCCCATATATATGTATGGAACGGTGTTTGCAAATGAAAAGAAACTTTGTGTTCCCAACAAGCTAGGTGAAGGACGGCTTTCACACACACTTATCTCTCAGAACTGAGCAAGTTGAGAGACGTTCGTTCATCTAGCACCAAGGGAACGGGTTGCAGGAGACACTATTTCTCTGCTTTCTCAGTCTGTTTCCAAGTGCCGGTGTGAAGTTCCTGCAGTTTTCACTGTAAAACCGAGTTGGAACTAGTACCTCCCCATATATATGTATGGAACGGTGTTTGCAACTGAAAAGAAACTTTGTGTTCCCAACAAGATAGGTGAAGGACGGCTTTCACACTCACCTATCTCTCAGGACTGAGCAAGTGGAGAGACTTTCGTTAATCTAGCACCAAGGGAACGGGTTTCACGAGACAGTTTTTCTCTGCTTTCTGAGTCTGTTTCCTAGTGCCGGTTTGAAGTTCCTGCAGTTTTCACTGTAAAACCGAGTTGGAGCTAGTACCTCCCCATATATATGTATGGAATGGAGTTTGCAACTGAAAATAAACTTTGTGTTCCCAACAAGCTAGTTGAAGGACGGCTTTCACACACACTTATCTCTCAGAACTGAGCAAGTGGAGAGACGTTCGTTCATCTAGCACCAAGGGAACGGGTTGCAGGAGACACTATTTCTCTGCATTCTCAGTCTGTTTCCTAGTGCCGTTTGAAGTTCCTCCAGTTTTCACTGTAAAACCGAGTTGGAGCTAGTACGTCCCCATATATATATGTATGGAATGGAGTTTGCAACTGAAAAGAAACTTTGTGTTCCCAACAAGCTAGTTGAAGGACGGCTTTCACACACACTTATCTCTCAGAACTGAGCAAGTGGAGAGACGTTCGTTCATCTAGCACCAAGGGAACGGTTTGCAGGAGACAGTTTTTCTCTGCTTTCTCAGTCTGTTTCCTAGTGCCGGTTTGAAGTTCCTGCAATTTCACTGTAAAACCGAGTTGGAGATTGTACATCCCCATATATATGTATGGAACGGTGTTTGCAACTGAAAAGAAATATTGTGTTCCCAACAAGCTAGGTGAAGGACGGCTTTCACACACACTTATCTCTCAGAACTGAGCAAGTGGATAGACGTTCGTTCATCTAGCACCAAGGGAACGGGTTACAGGAGACACTTTTTCTCTGCTTTCTCAGACTCTTTCCTAGTGCCGGTTTGAAGTTCCTGCAGTTTTCACTTTAAAATCGATTTGGAGCTAGTACCTCCCCATATATATGTATGGAACGGTGTTTGCAAATGAAAAGAAACTTTGTGTTCCCAACAAGCTAGGTGAAGGACGGCTTTCACACACACTTATCTCTCAGAACTGAGCAAGTTGAGAGACGTTCGTTCTTCTAGCACCAAGGGAACTGGTTGCAGGAGACACTATTTCTCTGCTTTCTCAGTCTGTTTCCAAGTGCCGGTGTGAAGTTCCTGCAGTTTTCACTGTAAAACCGAGTTGGAGCTAGTACCTCCCCATATATATGTATGGAACGGTGTTTGTAACTGAAAAGAAACATTGTGTTCCCAACAAGCTAGATGAAGGACGGCTTTCACACACACTTACCTCTCGGAACTGAGCAAGTGGAGAGAGGTTCGTTCATCTAGCACCAAGGTAACGGGTTGCAGGAGACACTATTTCTCTGCTTTCTCAGTCTGTTTCCTAGTGCCGGTTTGAAGTTCCTCCAGTTTTCACTGTAAAACCGAGTTGGAGCTTGTACGTCCCCATATATATATGTATGTAATGGAGTTTGCAACTGAAAAGAAACTTTGTGTTCCCAACTAGCTAGGTGAAGGACGGCTTTCACACTCACTTATCTCTCAGAAATGAGCATGTACAGAGACATTCGTTCATCTAGCACCAAGGGAACGGGTTGCAGGAGACACTATTTCTCTGCTTTCTCAGTCTGTTTCCAAGTGCCGGTGTGAAGTTCCTGCATTTTTCACTGTAAAACCGAGTTGGAGCTAGTACCTCCCCATATATATATGTATGGAATGGAGTTTGCAACTGAAAAGAAACTTTGTGTTCCCAACAAGCTAGGTGAAGGACGGCTTTCACACACACTTATCTCTCAGGATTGAGCAAGTGGAGAGACTTTCGTTAATCTAGCACCAAGGGAACGGGTTTCACGAGACAGTTTTTCTCTGCTTTCTCAGTCTGTTTCCTAGTGCCGGTTTGAAGTTCCTGCAGTTTTCACTGTAAAACCGAGTTGGAGCTAGTACCTCCCCATATATATGTATGGAATGAAGTTTGCAACTTAAAATAAACTTTGTGTTCCCAACAAGCTAGTTGAAGGACGGCTTTCACACACACTTATCTCTCAGAACTGAGCAAGTGGAGAGACGTTCGTTCATCTAGCACCAAGGGAACGGGTTACAGGAGACACTTTTTCTCTGCTTTCTCAGACTCTTTCCTAGTGCCGGTTTGAAGTTCCTGCAGTTTTCACTTTAAAATCGATTTGGAGCTAGTACCTCCCCATATATATGTATGGAACGGTGTTTGCAAATGAAAAGAAACTTTGTGTTCCCAACAAGCTAGGTGAAGGACGGCTTTCACACACACTTATCTCTCAGAACTGAGCAAGTTGAGAGACGTTCGTTCTTCTAGCACCAAGGGAACTGGTTGCAGGAGACACTATTTCTCTGCTTTCTCAGTCTGTTTCCAAGTGCCGGTGTGAAGTTCCTGCAGTTTTCACTGTAAAACCGAGTTGGAGCTAGTACCTCCCCATATATATGTATGGAATGGAGTTTGCAACTGAAAATAAACTTTGTGTTCCCAACAAGCTAGTTGAAGGACGGCTTTCACACACACTTATCTCTCAGAACTGAGCAAGTGGAGAGACGTTCGTTCATCTAGCACCAAGGGAACTGGTTGCAGGAGACACTATTTCTCTGCATTCTCAGTCTGTTTCCTAGTGCCGTTTGAAGTTCCTCCAGTTTTCACTGTAAAACCGAGTTGGAGCTAGTACGTCCCCATATATATATGTATGGAATGGAGTTTGCAACTGAAAAGAAACTTTGTGTTCCCAACAAGCTAGGTGAAGGACGGCTTTCACACACACTTAACTCTCAGAAGTGAGCAAGGGGAGAGACGTTCGTTCATCTAGCACCAAGGGAACGGGTTGCAGGAGACACTATTTCTCTGCATTCTCAGTCTGTTTCCTAGTGCCGTTTGAAGTTCCTCCAGTTTTCACTGTAAAACCGAGTTGGAGCTAGTACGTCCCCATATATATATGTATGGAATGGAGTTTGCAACTGAAAAGAAACTTTGTGTTCCCAACAAGCTAGTTGAAGGACGGCTTTCACACACACTTATCTCTCAGAACTGAGCAAGTGGAGAGACGTTCGTTCATCTAGCACCAAGGGAACGGTTTGCAGGAGACAGTTTTTCTCTGCTTTCTCAGTCTGTTTCCTAGTGCCGGTTTGAAGTTCCTGCAATTTCACTGTAAAACCGAGTTGGAGATTGTACATCCCCATATATATGTATGGAACGGTGTTTGCAACTGAAAAGAAATATTGTGTTCCTAACAAGCTAGGTGAAGGACGGCTTTCACACACACTTATCTCTCAGAACTGAGCAAGTGGATAGACGTTCGTTCATCTAGCACCAAGGGAACGGGTTACAGGAGACACTTTTTCTCTGCTTTCTCAGACTCTTTCCTAGTGCCGGTTTGAAGTTCCTGCAGTTTTCACTTTAAAATCGATTTGGAGCTAGTACCTCCCCATATATATGTATGGAACGGTGTTTGCAAATGAAAAGAAACTTTGTGTTCCCAACAAGCTAGGTGAAGGACGGCTTTCACACACACTTATCTCTCAGAACTGAGCAAGTTGAGAGACGTTCGTTCTTCTAGCACCAAGGGAACTGGTTGCAGGAGACACTATTTCTCTGCTTTCTCAGTCTGTTTCCAAGTGCCGGTGTGAAGTTCCTGCAGTTTTCACTGTAAAACCGAGTTGGAGCTAGTACCTCCCCATATATATGTATGGAACGGTGTTTGTAACTGAAAAGAAACATTGTGTTCCCAACAAGCTAGATGAAGGACGGCTTTCACACACACTTACCTCTCGGAACTGAGCAAGTGGAGAGAGGTTCGTTCATCTAGCACCAAGGTAACGGGTTGCAGGAGACACTATTTCTCTGCTTTCTCAGTCTGTTTCCTAGTGCCGGTTTGAAGTTCCTCCAGTTTTCACTGTAAAACCGAGTTGGAGCTTGTACGTCCCCATATATATATGTATGTAATGGAGTTTGCAACTGAAAAGAAACTTTGTGTTCCCAACAAGCTAGGTGAAGGACGGCTTTCACACTCACTTATCTCTCAGAAATGAGCATGTACAGAGACATTCGTTCATCTAGCACCAAGGGAACGGGTTGCAGGAGACACTATTTCTCTGCTTTCTCAGTCTGTTTCCAAGTGCCGG
Source organism: Camelus dromedarius (assembly GCF_036321535.1). Classification (NCBI taxonomy): domain Eukaryota; kingdom Metazoa; phylum Chordata; class Mammalia; order Artiodactyla; family Camelidae; genus Camelus; species Camelus dromedarius. Next base: position 31,759,678 of record NC_087458.1, on the reverse strand, counting down.
TGTGAAGTTCCTGCATTTTTCACTGTAAAACCGAGTTGGAGCTAGTACCTCCCCATATATATATGTATGGAATGGAGTTTGCAACTGAAAAGAAACTTTGTGTTCCCAACAAGCTAGGTGAAGGACGGCTTTCACACACACTTATCTCTCAGGATTGAGCAAGTGGAGAGACTTTCGTTAATCTAGCACCAAGGGAACGGGTTTCACGAGACAGTTTTTCTCTGCTTTCTCAGTCTGTTTCCTAGTGCCGGTTTGAAGTTCCTGCAGTTTTCACTGTAAAACCGAGTTGGAGCTAGTACCTCCCCATATATATGTATGGAATGAAGTTTGCAACTTAAAATAAACTTTGTGTTCCCAACAAGCTAGTTGAAGGACGGCTTTCACACACACTTATCTCTCAGAACTGAGCAAGTGGAGAGACGTTCGTTCATCTAGCACCAAGGGAACGGTTTGCAGGAGACAGTTTTTCTCTGTTTTCTCAGTCTGTTTCCTAGTGCCGGTTTGAAGTTCCTGCAATTTCACTGTAAAACCGAGTTGGAGCTTGTACCTCCCCATATATATGTATGGAACGGTGTTTGCAACTGAAAAGAAATATTGTGTTCCCAACAAGCTAGGTGAAGGACGGCTTTCACACACACTTATCTCTCAGAACTGAGCAAGTGGATAGACGTTCGTTCATCTAGCACCAAGGGAACGGGTTGCAGGAGACACTTTTTCTCTGCTTTCTCAGTCTCTTTCCTAGTGCCGGTTTGAAGTTCCTGCAGTTTTCACTTTAAAATCGATTTGGAGCTAGTACCTCCCCATATATATGTATGGAACGGTGTTTGCAAATGAAAAGAAACTTTGTGTTCCCAACAAGCTAGGTGAAGGACGGCTTTCACACACACTTATCTCTCAGAACTGAGCAAGTTGAGAGACGTTCGTTCATCTAGCACCAAGGGAACGGGTTGCAGGAGACACTATTTCTCTGCTTTCTCAGTCTGTTTCCAAGTGCCGGTGTGAAGTTCCTGCAGTTTTCACTGTAAAACCGAGTTCGAGCTAGTACCTCCCCATATATATGTATGGAACGGTGTTTGCAACTGAAAAGAAACTTTGTGTTCCCAACAAGCTAGGTGAAGGACGGCTTTCACACACACTTAACTCTCAGAAGTGAGCAAGGGGAGAGACGTTCGTTCATCTAGCACCAAGGGAACGGGTTGCAGGAGACACTATTTCTCTGCATTCTCAGTCTGTTTCCTAGTGCTGGTTTGAAGTTCCTGCAGTTTTCAGTGTAAAACCGAGTTGGAGCTAGTACCTCCCCATATATATGTATGGAATGGAGTTTGCAAATGGAAAGAAACTTTGTGTTCCCAACAAGCTAGATGAAGGACGGCTTTCACACGCACTTACATCTCGGAACTGAGCAAGTGGAGAGACGTTCGTTCATCTAGCACCAACGGAACGGGTTGCAGGAGACACTATTTCTCTGCTTTCTCAGTCTGTTTCCAAGTGCCGGTGTGAAGTTCCTGCAGTTTTCACTGTAAAATTGAGTTGGAGCTGGTACCTCCCCATATATATGTATGGAACGGTGTTTGCAACTGAAAAGAAACTTTGTGTTCCCAACAAGCTAGGTGAAGGACGGCTTTCAAACACACTTAACTCTCAGAACTGAGCAAGTGGAGAGATGTTCGTTCATCTAGCACCAAGGGAACGGGTTGCAGGAGACACTAATTCTCTGCATTCTCAGTCTGTTTCCTAGTGCCGGTTTGAAGTTCCTCCAGTTTTCACTGTAAAACCGAGTTGGAGCTAGTACGTCCCCATATATATATGTATGGAATGGAGTTTGCAACTGAAAAGAAACTTTGTGTTCCCAACAAGCTAGGTGAAGGACGGCTTTCACAGACACTTATCTCTCAGAAATGAGCATGTACAGAAACGTTCGTTCATCTAGCACCAAGGGAACGGGTTGCAGGTGACACTTTTCCTCTGCTTTCTCAGTCTGTTTCCTAGTGCCGGTTTGAAGTTCCTGCAATTTCACTGTAAAACCGAGTTGGAGCTTGTACCTCCCCATATATATGTATGGAACGGTGATTGCAACTGAAAAGAAATATTGTGTTCCCAACAAGCTAGGTGAAGGACGGCTTTCACAGACACTTATCTCTCAGAAATGAGCATGTACAGAGACGTTCGTTCATCTAGCACCAAGGGAACGGGTTGCAGGTGACACTTTTCCTCTGCTTTCTCAGTCTCTTTCCTAGTGCCGGTTTGAAGTTCCAGCAGTTTTCACTTTAAAATCGATTTGGAGCTAGTACCTCCCCATATATATGTATGGAACGGTGTTTGCAAATGAAAAGAAACTTTGTGTTCCCAACAAGATAGGTGAAGGACGGCTTTCACACTCACCTATCTCTCAGGACTGAGCAAGTGGAGAGACTTTCGTTAATCTAGCACCAAGGGAACGGGTTTCACGAGACAGTTTTTCTCTGCTTTCTCAGTCTGTTTCCTAGTGCCGGTTTGAAGTTCCTGCAGTTTTCACTGTAAAACCGAGTTGGAGCTAGTACCTCCCCATATATATGTATGGAATGGAGTTTGCAACTGAAAATAAACTTTGTGTTCCCAACAAGCTAGTTGAAGGACGGCTTTCACACACACTTATCTCTCAGAACTGAGCAAGTGGAGAGACGTTCGTTCATCTAGCACCAAGGGAACGGGTTGCAGGAGACACTATTTCTCTGCATTCTCAGTCTGTTTCCTAGTGCCGGTTTGAAGTTCCTCCAGTTTTCACTGTAAAACCGAGTTGGAGCTAGTACGTCCCCATATATATATGTATGGAATGGAGTTTGCAACTGAAAAGAAACTTTGTGTTCCCAACAAGCTAGTTGAAGGACGGCTTTCACACACACTTATCTCTCAGAACTGAGCAAGTGGAGAGACGTTCGTTCATCTAGCACCAAGGGAACGGTTTGCAGGAGACAGTTTTTCTCTGCTTTCTCAGTCTGTTTCCTAGTGCCGGTTTGAAGTTCCTGCAATTTCACTGTAAAACCGAGTTGGAGATTGTACATCCCCATATATATGTATGGAACGGTGTTTGCAACTGAAAAGAAATTTTGTGTTCCCAACAAGCTAGGTGAAGGACGGCTTTCACACACACTTATCTCTCAGAACTGAGCAAGTGGATAGACGTTCGTTCATCTAGCACCAAGGGAACGGGTTGCAGGAGACACTTTTTCTCTGCTTTCTCAGTCTCTTTCCTAGTGCCGGTTTGAAGTTCCTGCAGTTTTCACTTTAAAATCGATTTGGAGCTAGTACCTCCCCATATATATGTATGGAACGGTGTTTGCAAATGAAAAGAAACTTTGTGTTCCCAACAAGCTAGGTGAAGGACGGATTTCACACACACTTATCTCTCAGAACTGAGCAAGTTGAGAGACGTTCGTTCATCTAGCACCAAGGGAACGGGTTGCAGGAGACACTATTTCTCTGCATTCTCAGTCTGTTTCCTAGTGCCGGTTTGAAGATCCTGCAGTTTTCACTGTAAAACCGAGTTGGAGCTAGTACCTCCCCATATATATGTATGGAACGGTGTTTGTAACTGAAAAGAAACTTTGTGTTCCCAACAAGCTAGGTGAAGGACGGCTTTCACACACACTTAACTCTCAGAAGTGAGCAAGTGGAGAGACGTTCGTTCATCTAGCACCAAGGGAACGGGTTGCAGGAGACACTATTTCACTGCATTCTAAGTCTGTTTCCTAGTGCTGGTTTGAAGTTCCTGCAGTTTTCAGTGTAAAACCGAGTTGGAGCTAGTACCTCCCCATATATATGTATGGAATGGAGTTTGCAAATGAAAAGAAACTTTGTGTTCCCAACAAGCTAGATGAAGGACGGCTTTCACACACACTTACCTCTCGGAACTGAGCAAGTGGATAGACGTTCGTTCATCTAGCACCAAGGGAACGGGTTGCAGGAGACACTATTTCTCTTCTTTCTCAGTCTGTTTCCAAGTGCCGGTGTGACGTTCCTGCAGTTTTCACTGTAAAATCGAGTTGGAGCTGGTACCTCCCCATATATATGTATGGAACGGTGTTTGCAACTGAAAAGAAACTTTGTGTTCCCAACAATGTAGGTGAAGGACGGCTTTCACACGCACTTATCTCTCAGAAATGAGCATGTAGAGAGACGTTCGTTCATCTAGCACCAAGGGAACGGGTTGCAGGTGACACTTTTTCTCTGCTTTCTCAGTCTGTTTCCTAGTGCCGGTTTGAAGTTCCTGCAGTTTTCTTTGTAAAACCGAGTTGGAGGTAGTACCTCCCCATATATATGTATGGAATGTAGTTTGCAACTGAAAAGAAACTTTGTGTTCCCAACAAGCTAGGTGAAGGACGGCTTTCACACACACTTATCTCTCAGAACTGAGCAAGTGGATAGACGTTCGTTCATCTAGCACCAAGGGAACGGGTTGCAGGAGACACTTTTTCTCTGCTTTCTCAGTCTCTTTCCTAGTGCCGGTTTGAAGTTCCTGCAGTTTTCACTTTAAAATCGATTTGGAGCTAGTACCTCCCCATATATATGTATGGAACGGTGTTTGCAAATGAAAAGAAACTTTGTGTTCCCAACAAGCTAGGTGAAGGACGGCTTTCACACACACTTATCTCTCAGAACTGAGCAAGTGGAGAGACGTTCGTTCATCTAGCACCAAGGGAACGGGTTGCAGGAGACACTATTTCTCTGCTTTCTCAGTCTGTTTCCAAGTGCCGGTGTGAAGTTCCTGCAGTTTTCACTGTAAAATCGAGTTGGAGCTGGTACCTCCCCATATATATGTATGGAACTGTGTTTGCAACTGAAAAGAAACTTTGTGTTCCCAACAAGCTAGGTGAAGGACGGCTTTCATACACACTTAACTCTCAGAACTGAGCAAGTGGAGAGACTTTCGTTCATCTAGCACCAAGGGAACGGGTTGCAGGAGACACTATTTCTCTGCATTCTCAGTCTGTTTCCTAGTGCCGGTTTGAAGTTCCTCCAGTTTTCACTGTAAAACCGAGTTGGAGCTAGTACGTCCCCATATATATATGCATGGAATGGAGTTTGCAACTGAAAAGAAACTTTGTGTTCCCAACAAGCTAGGTGAAGGACGGCTTTCACACACACTTATCTCTCAGAAATGAGCATGTACAGAGACGTTCGTTCATCTAGCACCAAGGGAACGGGTTGCAGGTGACACTTTTTCTCTGCTTTCTCAGTCTGTTTCCTAGTGCCGGTTTGAAGTTCCTGCAGTTTTCACTGTAAAACCGAGTTGGAGCTAGTATCTCCCCATATATATGTATGGAATGGAGTTTGCAACTGAAAAGAAACTTTGTGTTCCCAACAAGCTAGGTGAAGGACGGCTTTCACACACACCTATCTCTCAGGACTGAGCAAGTGGAGAGACGTTCGTTCATCTAGCACCAAGGGAACGGTTTGCAGGAGACAGTTTTTCTCTGCTTTCTCAGTCTGTTTCCTAGTGCCGGTTTGAAGTTCCTGCAATTTCACTGTAAAACCGATTTGGAGCTTGTACATCCCCATATATATGTATGGAACGGTGTTTGCAACTGAAAAGAAATATTGTGTTCCCAACAAGCTAGGTGAAGGACGGCTTTCACACACACTTATCTCTCAGAACTGAGCAAGTGGATAGACGTTCGTTCATCTAGCACCAAGGGAACGGGTTGCAGGAGACACTTTTTCTCTGCTTTCTCAGTCTCTTTCCTAGTGCCGGTTTGAAGTTCCTGCAGTTTTCACTTTAAAATCGATTTGGAGCTAGTACCTCCCCATATATATTTATGGAACGGTGTTTGCAAATGAAAAGAAACTTTGTGTTCCCAACAAGCTAGGTGAAGGACGGCTTTCACACACACTTATCTCTCAGAACTTAGCAAGTTGAGAGACGTTCGTTCATCTAGCACCAAGGGAACGGGTTGCAGGAGACACTATTTCTCTGCTTTCTCAGTCTGTTTCCAAGTCCCGGTGTGAAGTTCCTGCAGTTTTCACTGTAAAACCGTGTTGGAGCTAGTACCTCCCCATATATATGTATGGAACGGTGTTTGTAACTGAAAAGAAACTTTGTGTTCCCAACAAGCTAGGTGAAGGACGGCTTTCACACACACTTAACTCTCAGAAGTGAGCAAGTGGAGAGACGTTCGTTCATCTAGCACCAAGGGAACGGGTTGCAGGAGACACTATTTCTCTGCATTCTAAGTCTGTTTCCTAGTGCTGGTTTGAAGTTCCTGCAGTTTTCAGTGTAAAACCGAGTTGGAGCTAGTACCTCCCCATATATATGTATGGAATGGAGTTTGCAAATGAAAAGAAACTTTGTGTTCCCAACAAGCTAGATGAAGGACGGCTTTCACACACACTTACCTCTCGGAACTGAGCAAGTGGAGAGACGTTCGTTCATCTAGCACCAAGGGAACGGGTTGCAGGAGACACTATTTCTCTGCTTTCTCAGTCTGTTTCCAAGTGCCGGTGTGAAGTTCCTGCAGTTTTCACTGTAAAACCGAGTTGGAGCTAGTACCTCCCCATATATATGTATGGAACGGTGTTTGCAACTGAAAAGAAACTTTGTGTTCCCAACAAGCTAGGTGAAGGACGGCTTTCACACACACTTAACTCTCAGAAGTGAGCAAGTGGAGAGACGTTCGTTCATCTAGCACCAAGGGAACGGGTTGCAGGAGACACTATTTCTCTGCTTTCTCAGTCTGTTTCCAAGTGCCGGTGTGAAGTTCCTGCAGTTTTCACTGTAAAATAGAGTTGGAGCTGGTACATCCCCATATATATGTATGGAACGGTGTTTGCAACTGAAAAGAAACTTTGTGTTCCCAACAAGCTAGGTGAAGGACGTCTTTCAAACACACTTAGCTCTCAGAACTGAGCAAGTGGAGAGACGTTCGTTCATCTAGCACCAAGGGAACGGGTTGCAGGAGACACTATTTCTCTGCATTCTCAGTCTGTTTCCTAGTGCTGGTTTGAAGTTCCTGCAGTTTTCAGTGTAAAACCGAGTTGGAGCTAGTACCTCCCCATATATATGTATGGAATGGAGTTTGCAAATGGAAAGAAACTTTGTGTTCCCAACAAGCTAGATGAAGGACGGCTTTCACACACACTTACCTCTCGGAACTGAGCAAGTGGAGAGACGTTCGTTCATCTAGCACCAAGGGAACGGGTTGCAGGAGACACTATTTCTCTGCTTTCTCAGTCTGTTTCCAAGTGCCGGTGTGAAGTTCCTGCAGTTTTCACTGTAAAATCGAGTTTGAGCTGGTACCTCCCCATATATATGTATGGAACGGTGTTTGCAACTGAAAAGAAACTTTGTGTTCCCAACAAGCTAGGTGAAGGACGGCTTTCAAACACACTTAACTCTCAGAACTGAGCAAGTGGAGAGATGTTCGTTCATCTAGCACCAAGGGAACGGGTTGCAGGAGACACTATTTCTCTGCATTCTCAGTCTGTTTCCTAGTGCCGGTTTGAAGTTCCTCCAGTTTTCAGTGTAAAACCGAGTTGGAGCTAGTACGTCCCCATATATATATGTATGGAATGGAGTTTGCAACTGAAAAGAAACTTTGTGTTCCCAACAAGCTAGGTGAAGGACGGCTTTCACAGACACTTATCTCTCAGAAATGAGCATGTACAGAGACGTTCGTTCATCTAGCACCAAGGGAACGGGTTGCAGGTGACACTTTTCCTCTGCTTTCTCAGTCTGTTTCCTAGTGCCGGTTTGAAGTTCCTGCAATTTCAGTGTAAAACCGAGTTGGAGCTTGTACCTCCCCATATATATGTATGGAACGGTGTTTGCAACTGAAAAGAAATATTGTGTTCCCAACAAGCTAGGTGAAGGACGGCTTTCAAACACACTTAACTCTCAGAAGTGAGCAAGTGGAGAGACGTTCGTTCATCTAGCACCAAGGGAACGGGTTGCAGGAGACACTTTTTCTCTGCTTTCTCAGTCTCTTTCCTAGTCCCGGTTTGAAGTTCCTGCAGTTTTCACTTTAAAATCGATTTGGAGCTAGTACCTCCCCATATATATGTATGGAACGGTGTTTGCAAATGAAAAGAAACTTTGTGTTCCCAACAAGCTAGGTGAAGGACGGCTTTCACACACACTTATCTCTCAGAACTGAGCAAGTTGAGAGACGTTCGTTCATCTAGCACCAAGGGAACGGGTTGCAGGAGACACTATTTCTCTGCTTTCTCATCTGTTTCCAAGTGCCGGTGTGAAGTTCCTGCAGTTTTCACTGTAAAACCGAGTTGGAACTAGTACCTCCCCATATATATGTATGGAACGGTGTTTGCAACTGAAAAGAAACTTTGTGTTCCCAACAAGCTAGGTGAAGGACGGCTTTCACACACACTTAACTCTCAGAAGTGAGCAAGTGAAGAGACGTTCGTTCATCTAGCACCAAGGGAACGGGTTGCAGGAGACACTATTTCTCTGCATTCTCAGTCTGTTTCCTAGTGCTGGTTTGAAGTTCCTGCAGTTTTCAGTGTAAAACCGAGTTGGAGCTAGTACCTCCCCATATATATGTATGGAATGGAGTTTGCAAATGGAAAGAAACTTTGTGTTCCCAACAAGCTAGATGAAGGACGGCTTTCACACACACTTACCTCTCGGAACTGAGCAAGTGGAGAGACGTCCGTTCATCTAGAACCAAGGGAACGGGTTGCAGGAGACACTATTTCTCTGGTTTCTCAGTCTGTTTCCAAGTGCCGGTGTGAAGTTCCTGCAGTTTTCACTGTAAAATCGAGTTGGAGCTGGTACCTCCCCATATATATGTATGGAACGGTGTTTGCAACTGAAAAGAAACTTTGTGTTCCCAACAAGCTAGGTGAAGGACGGCTTTCAAACACACTTAACTCTCAGAACTGAGCAAGTGGAGAGATGTTCGTTCATCTAGCACCAAGGGAACGGGTTGCAGGAGACACTATTTCTCTGCATTCTCAGTCTGTTTCCTAGTGCCGGTTTGAAGTTCCTCCAGTTTTCACTGTAAAACCGAGTTGGAGCTAGTACGTCCCCATATATATATGTATGGAATGGAGTTTGCAACTGAAAAGAAACTTTGTGTTCCCAACAAGCTAGGTGAAGGACGGCTTTCACAGACACTTATCTCTCAGAAATGAGCATGTACAGAGACGTTCGTTCATCTAGCACCAAGGGAACGGGTTGCAGGTGACACTTTTCCTCTGCTTTCTCAGTCTGTTTCCTAGTGCCGGTTTGAAGTTCCTGCAGTTTTCACTGTAAAACCGAGTTGTAGCTAGTATCTCCCCATATATATGTATGGAATGGAGTTTGCAACTGAAAAGAAACTTTGTGTTCCCAACAAGATAGGTGAAGGACGGCTTTCACACTCACCTATCTCTCAGGACTGAGCAAGTGGAGAGACTTTCGTTAATCTAGCACCAAAGGAACGGGTTTCACGAGACAGTTTTTCTCTGCTTTCTCAGTCTGTTTCCTAGTGCCGGTTTGAAGTTCCTGCAGTTTTCACTGTAAAACCGAGTTGGAGCTAGTACCTCCCCATATATATGTATGGAATGGAGTTTGCAACTGAAAATAAACTTTGTGTTCCCAACAAGCTAGTTGAAGGACGGCTTTCACACACACTTATCTCTCAGAACTGAGCAAGTGGATAGACGTTCGTTCATCTAGCACCAAGGGAACGGGTTGCAGGAGACACTTTTTCTCTGCTTTCTCAGTCTCTTTCCTAGTGCCGGTTTGAAGTTCCTGCAGTTTTCACTTTAAAATCGATTTGGAGCTAGTACCTCCCCATATATATGTATGGAACGGTGTTGGCAAATGAAAAGAAACTTTGTGTTCCCAACAAGCTAGGTGAAGGACGGCTTTCACACACACATATCTCTCAGAAATGAGCAAGTTGAGAGACGTTCGTTCATCTAGCACCAAGGGAACGGGTTGCAGGAGACACTATTTCTCTGCTTTCTCAGTCTGTTTCCAAGTGCCGGTGTGAAGTTCCTGCAGTTTTCACTGTAAAACCGAGTTGGAGCTAGTACCTCCCCATATATATGTATGGAACGGTGTTTGCAACTGAAAAGAAACTTTGTGTTCCCAACAAGCTAGGTGAAGGACGGCTTTCACACACACTTAACTCTCAGAAGTGAGCAACTGGAGAGACGTTCGTTCATCTAGCACCAAGGGAACGGGTTGCAGGAGACACTATTTCTCTGCATTCTCAGTCTGTTTCCTAGTGCTGGTTTGAAGTTCCTGCAGTTTTCAGTGTAAAACCGAGTTGGAGCTAGTACCTCCCCATATATATGTATGGAATGGAGTTTGCAAATGGAAAGAAACTTTGTGTTCCCAACAAGCTAGATGAAGGACGGCTTTCACACACACTAACCTCTCGGAACTGAGCAAGTGGAGAGACGTTCGTTCATCTAGCACCAAGGGAACGGGTTGCAGGAGACACTATTTCTCTGCTTTCTCAGTCTGTTTCCAAGTGCCGGTGTGAAGTTCCTGCAGTTTTCACTGTAAAATCGAGTTGGAGCTGGTACCTCCCCATATATATGTATGGAACGGTGTTTGCAACTGAAAAGAAACTTTGTGTTCCCAACAAGCTAGGTGAAGGACGGCTTTCAAACACACTTAACTCTAAGAACTGAGCAAGTGGAGAGATGTTCGTTCATCTAGCACCAAGGGAACGGGTTGCAGGAGACACTATTTCTCTGCATTCTCAGTCTGTTTCCTAGTGCCGGTTTGAAGTTCCTCCAGTTTTCAGTGTAAAACCGAGTTGGAGCTAGTACGTCACCATATATATATGTATGGAATGGAGTTTGCAACTGAAAAGAAACTTTGTGTTCCCAACAAGCTAGGTGAAGGACGGCTTTCACAGACACTTATCTCTCAGAAATGAGCATGTACAGAGACGTTCGTTTATCTAGCACCAAGGGAACGGGTTGCAGGTGACACTTTTCCTCTGCTTTCTCAGTCTGTTTCCTAGTGCCGGTTTGAAGTTCCTGCAATTTCAGTGTAAAACCGAGTTGGAGCTTGTACCTCCCCATATATATGTATGGAACGGTGTTTGCAAATGAAAAGAAATATTGTGTTCCCAACAAGCTAGGTGAAGGACGGCTTTCACACACACTTATCTCTCAGAACTGAGCAAGTGGATAGACGTTCGTTCATCTAGCACCAAGGGAACGGGTTGCAGGAGACACTTTTTCTCTGCTTTCTCAGTCTCTTTCCTAGTGCCGGTTTGAAGTTCCTGCAGTTTTCACTTTAAAATCGATTTGGAGCTAGTACCTCCCCATATATATGTATGGAACGGTGTTTGCAAATGTAAAGAAACTTTGTGTTCCCAACAAGCTAGGTGAAGGACGGCTTTCACACACACTTATCTCTCAGAACTGAGCAAGTTGAGAGACGTTAGTTCATCTAGCACCAAGGGAACGGGTTGCAGGAGACACTATTTCTCTGCTTTCTCAGTCTGTTTCCAAGTGCCGGTGTGAAGTTCCTGCAGTTTTCACTGTAAAACCGAGTTGGAACTAGTACCTCCCCATATATATGTATGGAACGGTGTTTGCAACTGAAAAGAAACTTTGTGTTCCCAACAAGCTAGGTGAAGGACGGCTTTCACACACACTTAACTCTCAGAAGTGAGCAAGTGAAGAGACGTTCGTTCATCTAGCACCAAGGGAACGGGTTGCAGGAGACACTATTTCTCTGCATTCTCAGTCTGTTTCCTAGTGCTGGTTTGAAGTTCCTGCAGTTTTCAGTGTAAAACCGAGTTGGAGCTAGTACCTCCCCATATATATGTATGGAATGGAGTTTGCAAATGGAAAGAAACTTTGTGTTCCCAACAAGCTAGATGAAGGACGGCTTTCACACACACTTACCTCTCGGAACTGAGCAAGTGGAGAGACGTCCGTTCATCTAGCACCAAGGGAACGGGTTGCAGGAGACACTATTTCTCTGGTTTCTCAGTCTGTTTCCAAGTGCCGGTGTGAAGTTCCTGCAGTTTTCACTGTAAAATCGAGTTGGAGCTGGTACCTCCCCATATATATGTATGGAACGGTGTTTGCAACTGAAAAGAAACTTTGTGTTCCCAACAAGCTAGGTGAAGGACGGCTTTCAAACACACTTAACTCTCAGAACTGAGCAAGTGGAGAGATGTTCGTTCATCTAGCACCAAGGGAACGGGTTGCAGGAGACACTATTTCTCTGCATTCTCAGTCTGTTTCCTAGTGCCGGTTTGAAGTTCCTCCAGTTTTCACTGTAAAACCGAGTTGGAGCTAGTACGTCCCCATATATATATGTATGGAATGGAGTTTGCAACTGAAAAGAAACTTTGTGTTCCCAACAAGCTAGGTGAAGGACGGCTTTCACAGACACTTATCTCTCAGAAATGAGCATGTACAGAGACGTTCGTTCATCTAGCACCAAGGGAACGGGTTGCAGGTGACACTTTTCCTCTGCTTTCTCAGTCTGTTTCCTAGTGCCGGTTTGAAGTTCCTGCAGTTTTCACTGTAAAACCGAGTTGGAGCTAGTATCTCCCCATATATATGTATGGAATGGAGTTTGCAACTGAAAAGAAACTTTGTGTTCCCAACAAGATAGGTGAAGGACGGCTTTCACACTCACCTATCTCTCAGGACTGAGCAAGTGGAGAGACTTTCGTTAATCTAGCACCAAAGGAACGGGTTTCACGAGACAGTTTTTCTCTGCTTTCTCAGTCTGTTTCCTAGTGCCGGTTTGAAGTTCCTGCAGTTTTCACTGTAAAACCGAGTTGGAGCTAGTACCTCCCCATATATATGTATGGAATGGAGTTTGCAACTGAAAATAAACTTTGTGTTCCCAACAAGCTAGTTGAAGGACGGCTTTCACACACACTTATCTCTCAGAACTGAGCAAGTGGATAGACGTTCGTTCATCTAGCACCAAGGGAACGGGTTGCAGGAGACACTTTTTCTCTGCTTTCTCAGTCTCTTTCCTAGTGCCGGTTTGAAGTTCCTGCAGTTTTCACTTTAAAATCGATTTGGAGCTAGTACCTCCCCATATATATGTATGGAACGGTGTTGGCAAATGAAAAGAAACTTTGTGTTCCCAACAAGCTAGGTGAAGGACGGCTTTCACACACACATATCTCTCAGAAATGAGCAAGTTGAGAGACGTTCGTTCATCTAGCACCAAGGGAACGGGTTGCAGGAGACACTATTTCTCTGCTTTCTCAGTCTGTTTCCAAGTGCCGGTGTGAAGTTCCTGCAGTTTTCACTGTAAAACCGAGTTGGAGCTAGTACCTCCCCATATATATGTATGGAACGGTGTTTGCAACTGAAAAGAAACTTTGTGTTCCCAACAAGCTAGGTGAAGGACGGCTTTCACACACACTTAACTCTCAGAAGTGAGCAACTGGAGAGACGTTCGTTCATCTAGCACCAAGGGAACGGGTTGCAGGAGACACTATTTCTCTGCATTCTCAGTCTGTTTCCTAGTGCTGGTTTGAAGTTCCTGCAGTTTTCAGTGTAAAACCGAGTTGGAGCTAGTACCTCCCCATATATATGTATGGAATGGAGTTTGCAAATGGAAAGAAACTTTGTGTTCCCAACAAGCTAGATGAAGGACGGCTTTCACACACACTTACCTCTCGGAACTGAGCAAGTGGAGAGACGTTCGTTCATCTAGCACCAAGGGAACGGGTTGCAGGAGACACTATTTCTCTGCTTTCTCAGTCTGTTTCCAAGTGCCGGTGTGAAGTTCCTGCAGTTTTCACTGTAAAATCGAGTTGGAGCTGGTACCTCCCCATATATATGTATGGAACGGTGTTTGCAACTGAAAAGAAACTTTGTGTTCCCAACAAGCTAGGTGAAGGACGGCTTTCAAACACACTTAACTCTAAGAACTGAGCAAGTGGAGAGATGTTCGTTCATCTAGCACCAAGGGAACGGGTTGCAGGAGACACTATTTCTCTGCATTCTCAGTCTGTTTCCTAGTGCCGGTTTGAAGTTCCTCCAGTTTTCAGTGTAAAACCGAGTTGGAGCTAGTACGTCACCATATATATATGTATGGAATGGAGTTTGCAACTGAAAAGAAACTTTGTGTTCCCAACAAGCTAGGTGAAGGACGGCTTTCACAGACACTTATCTCTCAGAAATGAGCATGTACAGAGACGTTCGTTTATCTAGCACCAAGGGAACGGGTTGCAGGTGACACTTTTCCTCTGCTTTCTCAGTCTGTTTCCTAGTGCCGGTTTGAAGTTCCTGCAATTTCAGTGTAAAACCGAGTTGGAGCTTGTACCTCCCCATATATATGTATGGAACGGTGTTTGCAACTGAAAAGAAATATTGTGTTCCCAACAAGCTAGGTGAAGGACGGCTTTCACACACACTTATCTCTCAGAACTGAGCAAGTGGATAGACGTTCGTTCATCTAGCACCAAGGGAACGGGTTGCAGGAGACACTTTTTCTCTGCTTTCTCAGTCTCTTTCCTAGTGCCGGTTTGAAGTTCCTGCAGTTTTCACTTTAAAATCGATTTGGAGCTAGTACCTCCCCATATATATGTATGGAACGGTGTTTGCAAATGAAAAGAAACTTTGTGTTCCCAACAAGCTAGGTGAAGGACGGCTTTCACACACACTTATCTCTCAGAACTGAGCAAGTTGAGAGACGTTAGTTCATCTAGCACCAAGGGAACGGGTTGCAGGAGACACTATTTCTCTGCTTTCTCAGTCTGTTTCCAAGTGCCGGTGTGAAGTTCCTGCAGTTTTCACTGTAAAACCGAGTTGGAACTAGTACCTCCCCATATATATGTATGGAACGGTGTTTGCAACTGAAAAGAAACTTTGTGTTCCCAACAAGCTAGGTGAAGGACGGCTTTCACACACACTTAACTCTCAGAAGTGAGCAAGTGAAGAGACGTTCGTTCATCTAGCACCAAGGGAACGGGTTGCAGGAGACACTATTTCTCTGCATTCTCAGTCTGTTTCCTAGTGCTGGTTTGAAGTTCCTGCAGTTTTCAGTGTAAAACCGAGTTGGAGCTAGTACCTCCCCATATATATGTATGGAATGGAGTTTGCAAATGGAAAGAAACTTTGTGTTCCCAACAAGCTAGATGAAGGACGGCTTTCACACACACTTACCTCTCGGAACTGAGCAAGTGGAGAGACGTCCGTTCATCTAGCACCAAGGGAACGGGTTGCAGGAGACACTATTTCTCTGGTTTCTCAGTCTGTTTCCAAGTGCCGGTGTGAAGTTCCTGCAGTTTTCACTGTAAAATCGAGTTGGAGCTGGTACCTCCCCATATATATGTATGGAACGGTGTTTGCAACTGAAAAGAAACTTTGTGTTCCCAACAAGCTAGGTGAAGGACGGCTTTCAAACACACTTAACTCTCAGAACTGAGCAAGTGGAGAGATGTTCGTTCATCTAGCACCAAGGGAACGGGTTGCAGGAGACACTATTTCTCTGCATTCTCAGTCTGTTTCCTAGTGCCGGTTTGAAGTTCCTCCAGTTTTCACTGTAAAACCGAGTTGGAGCTAGTACGTCCCCATATATATATGTATGGAATGGAGTTTGCAACTGAAAAGAAACTTTGTGTTCCCAACAAGCTAGGTGAAGGACGGCTTTCACAGACACTTATCTCTCAGAAATGAGCATGTACAGAGACGTTCGTTCATCTAGCACCAAGGGAACGGGTTGCAGGTGACACTTTTCCTCTGCTTTCTCAGTCTGTTTCCTAGTGCCGGTTTGAAGTTCCTGCAGTTTTCACTGTAAAACCGAGTTGGAGCTAGTATCTCCCCATATATATGTATGGAATGGAGTTTGCAACTGAAAAGAAACTTTGTGTTCCCAACAAGATAGGTGAAGGACGGCTTTCACACTCACCTATCTCTCAGGACTGAGCAAGTGGAGAGACTTTCGTTAATCTAGCACCAAGGGAACGGGTTTCACGAGACAGTTTTTCTCTGCTTTCTCAGTCTGTTTCCTAGTGCCGGTTTGAAGTTCCTGCAGTTTTCACTGTAAAACCGAGTTGGAGCTAGTACCTCCCCATATATATGTATGGAATGGAGTTTGCAACTGAAAATAAACTTTGTGTTCCCAACAAGCTAGTTGAAGGACGGCTTTCACACACACTTATCTCTCAGAACTGAGCAAGTGGAGAGACGTTCGTTCATCTAGCACCAAGGGAACGGGTTGCAGGAGACACTATTTCTCTGCATTCTCAGTCTGTTTCCTAGTGCCGTTTGAAGTTCCTCCAGTTTTCACTGTAAAACCGAGTTGGAGCTAGTACGTCCCCATATATATATGTATGGAATGGAGTTTGCAACTGAAAAGAAACTTTGTGTTCCCAACAAGCTAGGTGAAGGACGGCTTTCACACACACTTATCTCTCAGAAATGAGCATGTACAGAGACGTTCGTTCATCTAGCACCAAGGGAACGGGTTGCAGGTGACACTTTTTCTCTGCTTTCTCAGTCTGTTTCCTTGTGCCGGTTTGAAGTTCCTGCAGTTTTCACTGTAAAACCGAGTTGGAGCTAGTACCTCCCCATATATATGTATGGAATGGAGTTTGCAACTGAAAATAAACTTTGTGTTCCCAACAAGCTAGTTGAAGGACGGCTTTCACACACACTTATCTCTCAGAACTGAGCAAGTGGAGAGACGTTCGTTCATCTAGCACCAAGGGAACGGTTTGCAGGAGACAGTTTTTCTCTGCTTTCTCAGTCTGTTTCCTAGTGCCGGTTTGAAGTTCCTGCAATTTCACTGTAAAACCGAGTTGGAGATTGTACATCCCCATATATATGTATGGAACGGTGTTTGCAACTGAAAAGAAATATTGTGTTCCCAACAAGCTAGGTGAAGGACGGCTTTCACACACACTTATCTCTCAGAACTGAGCAAGTGGATAGACGTTCGTTCATCTAGCACCAAGGGAACGGGTTGCAGGAGACACTTTTTCTCTGCTTTCTCAGTCTCTTTCCTAGTGCCGGTTTGAAGTTCCTGCAGTTTTCACTTTAAAATCGATTTGGTGCTAGTACCTCCCCATATATAAGTATGGAACGGTGTTTGCAAATGAAAAGAAACTTTGTGTTCCCAACAAGCTAGGTGAAGGACGGCTTTCACACACACTTATTTCTCAGAACTGAGCAAGTTGAGAGACGTTCGTTCATCTAGCACCAAGGGAACGGGTTGCAGGAGACACTATTTCTCTGCATTCTCAGTCTGTTTCCTAGTGCCGGTTTGAAGTTCCTGCAGTTTTCACTGTAAAACCGAGTTGGAGCTAGTACCTCCCCATATATATGTATGGAACGGTGTTTGTAACTGAAAAGAAACTTTGTGTTCCCAACAAGCTAGGTGAAGGACGGCTTTCACACACACTTAACTCTCAGAAGTGAGCAAGTGGAGAGACGTTCGTTCATCTAGCACCAAGGGAACGGGTTGCAGGAGACACTATTTCTCTGCATTCTAAGTCTGTTTCCTAGTGCTGGTTTGAAGTTCCTGCAGTTTTCAGTGTAAAACCGAGTTGGAGCTAGTACCTCCCCATATATATGTATGGAATGGAGTTTGCAAATGAAAAGAAACTTTGTGTTCCCAACAAGCTAGATGAAGGACGGCTTTCACACACACTTACCTCTCGGAACTGAGCAAGTGGAGAGACTTTCGTTCATCTAGCACCAAGGGAACGGGTTGCAGGAGACACTATTTCTCTTCTTTCTCAGTCTGTTTCCAAGTGCCGGTGTGACGTTCCTGCAGTTTTCACTGTAAAATCGAGTTGGAGCTGGTACCTCCCCATATATATGTATGGAACGGTGTTTGCAACTGAAAAGAAACTTTGTGTTCCCAACAATGTAGGTGAAGGACGGCTTTCACACACACTTATCTCTCAGAAATGAGCAAGTGGAGAGACGTTCGTTCATCTAGCACCAAGGGAACGGGTTGCAGGAGACACTATTTCTCTGCTTTCTCAGTCTGTTTCCAAGTGCCGGTGTGAAGTTCCTGAAGTTTTCACTGTAAAATCGAGTTGGAGCTGGTACCTCCCCATATATATGTATGGAACGGTGTTTGCAACTGAAAAGAAACTTTGTGTTCCCAACAAGCTAGGTGAAGGACGGCTTTCATACACACTTAACTCTCAGAACTGAGCAAGTGGAGAGACGTTCGTTCATCTAGCACCAAGGGAACGGGTTGCAGGAGACACTATTTCTCTGCATTCTCAGTCTGTTTCCTAGTGCCGGTTTGAAGTTCCTCCAGTTTTCACTGTAAAACCGAGTTGGAGCTAGTACGTCCCCATATATATATGTATGGAATGGAGTTTGCAACTGAAAAGAAACTTTGTGTTCCCAACAAGCTAGGTGAAGGACGGCTTTCACACACACTTATCTCTCAGAAATGAGCATGTACAGAGACGTTCGTTCATCTAGCACCAAGGGAACGGGTTGCAGGTGACACTTTTTCCCTGCTTTCTCAGTCTGTTTCCTAGTGCCGGTTTGAAGTTCCTCCAGTTTTCACTGTAAAACCGAGTTGGAGCTAGTACCTCCCCATATATATGTATGGAATGGAGTTTGCAACTGAAAATAAACTTTGTGTTCCCAACAAGCTAGTTGAAGGACGGCTTTCACACACACTTATCTCTCAGAACTGAGCAAGTGGAGAGACGTTCGTTCATCTAGCACCAAGGGAACGGTTTGCAGGAGACAGTTTTTCTCTGCTTTCTCAGTCTGTTTCCTAGTGCCGGTGTGAAGTTCCTGCAGTTTTCACTGTAAAATCGAGTTGGAGCTGGTACCTCCCCATATATATGTATGGAACGGTGTTTGCAACTGAAAAGAAACTTTGTGTTCCCAACAATGTAGGTGAAGGACGGCTTTCACACGCACTTAACTCTCAGAACTGAGCAAGTGGAGAGACGTTCGTTCATCTAGCACCAAGGGAACGGGTTGCAGGAGACACTATTTCTCTGCATTCTCAGTCTGTTTCCTAGTGCCGGTTTGAATTTCCTCCAGTTTACACTGTAAAACCGAGTTGGAGCTAGTACGTCCCCATATATATATGTATGGAATGGAGTTTGCAACTGAAAAGAAACTTTGTGTTCCCAACAAGCTAGGTGAAGGACGGCTTTCACACACACTTATCTCTCAGAAATGAGCATGTACAGAGACGTTCGTTCATCTAGCACCAAGGGAACGGGTTCCAGGTGACACTTTTTCTCTGCTTTCTCAGTCTGTTTCCTAGTGCCGGTTTGAAGTTCCTGCAGTTTTCACTGTAAAACCGAGTTGTAGCTAGTATCTCCCCATATATATGTATGGAATGGAGTTTGCAACTGAAAATAAACTTTGTGTTCCCAACAAGCTAGGTGAAGGACGGCTTTCACACACACCTATCTCTCAGGACTGAGCAAGTGGAGAGACTTTCGTTAATCTAGCACCAAGGGAACGGGTTTCACGAGACAGTTTTACTCTGCTTTCTCAGTCTGTTTCCTAGTGCCGGTTTGAAGTTCCTGCAGTTTTCACTGTAAAACCGAGTTGGAGCTAGTACGTCCCCATATATATGTATGGAATGGAGTTTGCAACTGAAAATAAACTTTGTGTTCCCAACAAGCTAGTTGAAGGACGGCTTTCACACACACTTATCTCTCAGAACTGAGCAAGTGGATAGACGTTCGTTCATCTAGCACCAAGGGAACGGGTTGCAGGAGACACTTTTTCTCTGCTTTCTCAGTCTCTTTCCTAGTGCCGGTTTGAAGTTCCTGCAGTTTTCACTTTAAAATCGATTTGGAGCTAGTACCTCCCCATATATATGTATGGAACGGTGTTTGCAAATGAAAAGAAACTTTGTGTTCCCAACAAGCTAGGTGAAGGACGGCTTTCACACACACTTTTCTCTCAGAACTGAGCAAGTTGAGAGACGTTCGTTCATCTAGCACCAAGGGAACGGGTTGCAGGAGACACTATTTCTCTGCTTTCTCAGTCTGTTTCCAAGTGCCGGTGTGAAGTTCCTGCAGTTTTCACTGTAAAAGCGAGTTGGAGCTAGTACCTCCCCATATATATGTATGGAACGGTGTTTGCAACTGAAAAGAAACTTTGTGTTCCCAACAAGCTAGGTGAAGGACGGCTTTCACACACACTTAACTCTCAGAAGTGAGCAAGTGGAGAGACGTTCGTTCATCTAGCACCAAGGGAACGGGTTGCAGGAGACACTATTTCTCTGCATTCTCAGTCTGTTTCCTAGTGCTGGTTTGAAGTTCCTGCAGTTTTCAGTGTAAAACCGAGTTGGAGCTAGTACCTCCCCATATATATCTATGGAATGGAGTTTGCAAATGAAAAGAAACTTTGTGTTCCCAACAAGCTAGATGAAGGACGGCTTTCACACACACTTACCTCTCGGAACTGAGCAAGTGGAGAGACGTTCGTTCATCTAGCACCAAGGGAACGGGTTGCAGGAGACACTATTTCTCTGCTTTCTCAGTCTGTTTCCAAGTGCCGGTGTGAAGTTCCTGCAGTTTTCACTGTAAAATCGAGTTGGAGCTGGTACCTCCCCATATATATGTATGGAACGGTGTTTGCAACTGAAAATAAACTTTGTGTTCCCAACAAGCTAGGTGAAGGACGGCTTTCAAACACACTTAACTCTCAGAACTGAGCAAGTGGAGAGACGTTCGTTCATCTAGCACCAAGGGAACGGGTTGCAGGAGACACTATTTCTCTGCATTCTCAGTCTGTTTCCTAGTGCCGGTTTGAAGTTCCTCCAGTTTTCACTGTAAAACCGAGTTGGAGCTAGTACGTCCCCATATATATATGTATGGAATGGAGTTTGCAACTGAAAAGAAACTTTGTGTTCCCAACAAGCTAGGTGAAGGACGGCTTTCACACACACTTATCTCTCAGAAATGAGCATGTACAGAGACGTTCGTTCATCTAGCACCAAGGGAACGGGTTGCAGGAGACACTTATTCTCTGCTTTCTCAGTTTGTTTCCTAGTGCCGGTTTGAATTTCCTGCAATTTCACTGTAAAACCGAGTTGGAGCTTGTACCTCCCCATATATATGTATGGAACGGTGTTTGCAACTGAAAAGAAACATTGTGTTCCCAACAAGCTAGGTGAAGGACGGCTTTCACACACACTTATCTCTCAGAACTGAACAAGTGGATAGACGTTCGTTCATCTAACACCAAGGGAACGGGTTGCAGGAGACACTTTTTCTCTGCTTTCTCAGTCTCTTTTCTAGTGCCGGTTAGAAGTTCCTGCAGTTTTCACTTTAAAATCGATTTGGAGCTAGTACCTCCCCATATATATGTATGGAACAGTGTTTGCAAATGAAAAGAAACTTTGTGTTCCCAACAAGCTAGGTGAAGGACGGCTTTCACACACACTTATCTCTCAGAACTGAGCAAGTTGAGAGACGTTCGTTCATCTAGCACCAAGGGAACGGTTTGCAGGAGACACTATTTCGCTGCTTTCTCAGTCTGTTTCCAAGTGCCGGTGTGAAGTTCCTGCAGTTTTCACTGTAAAACCGAGTTGGAGCTAGTACCTCCCCATATATATGTATGGAACGGTGTTTGCAACTGAAAAGAAACTTTGTGTTCCCAACAAGCTAGGGGAAAGACGGCTTTCACACACACTTAACTCTCAGAAGTGAGCAAGTGGAGAGACGTTCGTTCATCTAGCACCAAGGGAACGGGTTGCAGGAGACACTATTTCTCTGCATTCTCAGTCTGTTTCCTAGTGCCGGTTTGAAGTTCCTGCAATTTCACTGTAAAACCGAGTTGGAGCTTGCACCTCCCCATATATATGTATGGAACGGTGTTTGCAACTGAAAAGAAACATTGTGTTCCCAACAAGCTAGGTGAAGGACGGCTTTCACACACACTTATCTCTCAGAACTGAGCAAGTGGATAGACGTTCGTTCATCTAGCACCCAGGGAACGGGTTGCAGGAGACACTTTTTCTCTGCTTTCTCAGTCTCTTTCCTAGTGCCGGTTTGAAGTTCCTGCAGTTTTCACTTTAAAATCGATTTGGAGCTAGTACCTCCCCATATATATGTATGGAACGGTGTTTGCAAATGAAAAGAAACTTTGTGTTCCCAACAAGCTAGGTGAAGGACGGCTTTCACACACACTTATCTCTCAGAACTGAGCAAGTGGAGAGACGTTCGTTCATCTAGCACCAAGGGAACGGGTTGCAGGAGACACTATTTCTCTGCTTTCTCAGTCTGTTTCCAAGTGCCGGTGTGAAGTTCCTGCAGTTTTCACTGTAAAATCGAGTTGGAGCTTGTACCTCCCCATATATATGTATGGAACGGTGTTTGCAACTGAAAAGAAACTTTGTGTTCCCAACAAGCTAGGTGAAGGACGGCTTTCACACACACTTAACTCTCAGAACTGAGCAAGTGGAGAGACGTTCGTTCATCTAGCACCAAGGGAACGGGTTGCAGGACACACTATTTCTCTGCATTCTCAGTCTGTTTCCTAGTGCCGTTTGAAGTTCCTCCAGTTTTCACTGTAAAACCGAGTTGGAGCTAGTACGTCCCCATATATATATGTATGGAATGGAGTTTGCAACTGAAAAGAAACTTTGTGTTCCCAACAAGCTAGGTGAAGGACGGCTTTCACACACACTTATCTCTCAGAAATGAGCATGTACAGAGACGTTCGTTCATCTAGCACCAAGGGAACGGGTTGCAGGTGACACTTTTTCTCTGCTTTCTCAGTCTGTTTCCTAGTGCCCGTTTGAAGTTCCTGCAGTTTTCACTGTAAAACCGAGTTGGAGCTAGTACCTCCCCATATATATGTATGGAATGGAGTTTGCAACTGAAAATAAACTTTGTGTTCCCAACAAGCTAGTTGAAGGACGGCTTTCACACACACTTATCTCTCAGAACTGAGCAAGTGGAGAGACGTTCGTTCATCTAGCACCAAGGGAACGGTTTTCAGGAGACAGTTTTTCTCTGCTTTCTCAGTCTGTTTCCTAGTGCCGGTTTGAAGTTCCTGCAATTTCACTGTAAAACCGAGTTGGAGCTTGTACATCCCCATATATATGTATGGAACGGTGTTTGCAACTGAAAATAAACTTTGTGTTCCCAACAAGCTAGTTGAAGGACGGCTTTCACACACACTTATCTCTCAGAACTGAGCAAGTGGATAGACGTTCGTTCATCTAGCACCAAGGGAACGGGTTGCAGGAGACACTTTTTCTCTGCTTTCTCAGTCTCTTTCCTAGTGCCGGTTTGAAGTTCCTGCAGTTTTCACTTTAAAATCGATTTGGAGCTAGTACCTCCCCATATATATGTATGGAACGGTGTTTGCAAATGAAAAGAAACTTTGTGTTCCCAACAAGCTAGGTGAAGGACGGCTTTCACACACACTTTTCTCTCAGAACTGAGCAAGTTGAGAGACGTTCGTTCATCTAGCACCAAGGGAACGGGTTGCAGGAGACACTATTTCTCTGCTTTCTCAGTCTGTTTCCAAGTGCCGGTGTGAAGTTCCTGCAGTTTTCACTGTAAAAGCGAGTTGGAGCTAGTACCTCCCCATATATATGTATGGAACGGTGTTTGCAACTGAAAAGAAACTTTGTGTTCCCAACAAGCTAGGTGAAGGACGGCTTTCACACACACTTAACTCTCAGAAGTGAGCAAGTGGAGAGACGTTCGTTCATCTAGCACCAAGGGAACGGGTTGCAGGAGACACTATTTCTCTGCATTCTCAGTCTGTTTCCTAGTGCTGGTTTGAAGTTCCTGCAGTTTTCAGTGTAAAACCGAGTTGGAGCTAGTACCTCCCCATATATATCTATGGAATGGAGTTTGCAAATGAAAAGAAACTTTGTGTTCCCAACAAGCTAGATGAAGGACGGCTTTCACACACACTTACCTCTCGGAACTGAGCAAGTGGAGAGACGTTCGTTCATCTAGCACCAAGGGAACGGGTTGCAGGAGACACTATTTCTCTGCTTTCTCAGTCTGTTTCCAAGTGCCGGTGTGAAGTTCCTGCAGTTTTCACTGTAAAATCGAGTTGGAGCTGGTACCTCCCCATATATATGTATGGAACGGTGTTTGCAACTGAAAATAAACTTTGTGTTCCCAACAAGCTAGGTGAAGGACGGCTTTCAAACACACTTAACTCTCAGAACTGAGCAAGTGGAGAGACGTTCGTTCATCTAGCACCAAGGGAACGGGTTGCAGGAGACACTATTTCTCTGCATTCTCACTCTGTTTCCTAGTGCCGGTTTGAAGTTCCTCCAGTTTTCACTGTAAAACCGAGTTGGAGCTAGTACGTCCCCATATATATATGTATGGAATGGAGTTTGCAACTGAAAAGAAACTTTGTGTTCCCAACAAGCTAGGTGAAGGACGGCTTTCACACACACTTATCTCTCAGAAATGAGCATGTACAGAGACGTTCGTTCATCTAGCACCAAGGGAACGGGTTGCAGGAGACACTTATTCTCTGCTTTCTCAGTTTGTTTCCTAGTGCCGGTTTGAATTTCCTGCAATTTCACTGTAAAACCGAGTTGGAGCTTGTACCTCCCCATATATATGTATGGAACGGTGTTTGCAACTGAAAAGAAACATTGTGTTCCCAACAAGCTAGGTGAAGGACGGCTTTCACACACACTTATCTCTCAGAACTGAACAAGTGGATAGACGTTCGTTCATCTAACACCAAGGGAACGGGTTGCAGGAGACACTTTTTCTCTGCTTTCTCAGTCTCTTTTCTAGTGCCGGTTAGAAGTTCCTGCAGTTTTCACTTTAAAATCGATTTGGAGCTAGTACCTCCCCATATATATGTATGGAACGGTGTTTGCAAATGAAAAGAAACTTTGTGTTCCCAACAAGCTAGGTGAAGGACGGCTTTCACACACACTTATCTCTCAGAACTGAGCAAGTTGAGAGACGTTCGTTCATCTAGCACCAAGGGAACGGTTTGCAGGAGACACTATTTCGCTGCTTTCTCAGTGTGTTTCCAAGTGCCGGTGTGAAGTTCCTGCAGTTTTCACTGTAAAACCGAGTTGGAGCTAGTACCTCCCCATATATATGTATGGAACGGTGTTTGCAACTGAAAAGAAACTTTGTGTTCCCAACAAGCTAGGGGAAAGACGGCTTTCACACACACTTAACTCTCAGAAGTGAGCAAGTGGAGAGACGTTCGTTCATCTAGCACCAAGGGAACGGGTTGCAGGAGACACTATTTCTCTGCATTCTCAGTCTGTTTCCTAGTGCCGGTTTGAAGTTCCTGCAATTTCACTGTAAAACCGAGTTGGAGCTTGCACCTCCCCATATATATGTATGGAACGGTGTTTGCAACTGAAAAGAAACATTGTGTTCCCAACAAGCTAGGTGAAGGACGGCTTTCACACACACTTATCTCTCAGAACTGAGCAAGTGGATAGACGTTCGTTCATCTAGCACCCAGGGAACGGGTTGCAGGAGACACTTTTTCTCTGCTTTCTCAGTCTCTTTCCTAGTGCCGGTTTGAACTTCCTGCAGTTTTCACTTTAAAATCGATTTGGAGCTAGTACCTCCCCATATATATGTATGGAACGGTGTTTGCAAATGAAAAGAAACTTTGTGTTCCCAACAAGCTAGGTGAAGGACGGCTTTCACACACACTTATCTCTCAGAACTGAGCAAGTGGAGAGACGTTCGTTCATCTAGCACCAAGGGAACGGGTTGCAGGAGACACTATTTCTCTGCTTTCTCAGTCTGTTTCCAAGTGCCGGTGTGAAGTTCCTGCAGTTTTCACTGTAAAATCGAGTTGGAGCTTGTACCTCCCCATATATATGTATGGAACGGTGTTTGCAACTGAAAAGAAACATTGTGTTCCCAACAAGCTAGGTGAAGGACGGCTTTCACACACACTTAACTCTCAGAACTGAGCAAGTGGAGAGACGTTCGTTCATCTAGCACCAAGGGAACGGGTTGCAGGACACACTATTTCTCTGCATTCTCAGTCTGTTTCCTAGTGCCGTTTGAAGTTCCTCCAGTTTTCACTGTAAAACCGAGTTGGAGCTAGTACGTCCCCATATATATATGTATGGAATGGAGTTTGCAACTGAAAAGAAACTTTGTGTTCCCAACAAGCTAGGTGAAGGACGGCTTTCACACACACTTATCTCTCAGAAATGAGCATGTACAGAGACGTTCGTTCATCTAGCACCAAGGGAACGGGTTGCAGGTGACACTTTTTCTCTGCTTTCTCAGTCTGTTTCCTAGTGCCCGTTTGAAGTTCCTGCAGTTTTCACTGTAAAACCGAGTTGGAGCTAGTACCTCCCCATATATATGTATGGAATGGAGTTTGCAACTGAAAATAAACTTTGTGTTCCCAACAAGCTAGTTGAAGGACGGCTTTCACACACACTTATCTCTCAGAACTGAGCAAGTGGAGAGACGTTCGTTCATCTAGCACCAAGGGAACGGTTTTCAGGAGACAGTTTTTCTCTGCTTTCTCAGTCTGTTTCCTAGTGCCGGTTTGAAGTTCCTGCAATTTCACTGTAAAACCGAGTTGGAGCTTGTACATCCCCATATATATGTATGGAACGGTGTTTGCAACTGAAAAGAAATATTGTGTTCCCAACAAGCTAGGTGAAGGACGGCTTTCACACACACTTATCTCTCAGAACTGAGCAAGTGGATAGACGTTCGTTCATCTAGCACCAAGGGAACGGGTTGCAGGAGACACTTTTTCTCTGCTTTCTCAGTCTCTTTCCTAGTGCCGGTTTGATGTTCCTGCAGTTTTCACTTTAAAATCGATTTGGAGCTAGTACCTCCCCATATATATGTATGGAACGGTGTTTGCAAATGAAAAGAAACTTTGTGTTCCCAACAAGCTAGGTGAAGGACGGCTTTCACACACACTTATCTCTCAGAACTGAGCAAGTTGAGAGACGTTCGTTCATCTAGCACCAAGGGAACGGGTTGCAGGAGACACTATTTCTCTGCTTTCTCAGTCTGTTTCCAAGTCCCGGTGTGAAGTTCCTGCAGTTTTCACTGTAAAAGCGAGTTGGAGCTAGTACCTCCCCATATATATGTATGGAACGGTGTTTGCAACTGAAAAGAAACTTTGTGTTCCCAACAAGCTAGGTGAAGGACGGCTTTCACACACACTTAACTCTCAGAAGTGAGCAAGTGGAGAGACGTTCGTTCATCTAGCACCAAGGGAACGGGTTGCAGGAGACACTATTTCTCTGCATTCTCAGTCTGTTTCCTAGTGCTGGTTTGAAGTTCCTGCAGTTTTCAGTGTAAAACCGAGTTGGAGCTAGTACCTCCCCATATATATCTATGGAATGGAGTTTGCAAATGAAAAGAAACTTTGTGTTCCCAACAAGCTAGATGAAGGACGGCTTTCACACACACTTACCTCTCGGAACTGAGCAAGTGGAGAGACGTTCGTTCATCTAGCACCAAGGGAACGGGTTGCAGGAGACACTATTTCTCTGCTTTCTCAGTCTGTTTCCAAGTGCCGGTGTGAAGTTCCTGCAGTTTTCACTGTAAAATCGAGTTGGAGCTGGTACCTCCCCATATATATGTATGGAACGGTGTTTGCAACTGAAAATAAACTTTGTGTTCCCAACAAGCTAGGTGAAGGACGGCTTTCAAACACACTTAACTCTCAGAACTGAGCAAGTGGAGAGACGTTCGTTCATCTAGCACCAAGGGAACGGGTTGCAGGAGACACTATTTCTCTGCATTCTCACTCTGTTTCCTAGTGCCGGTTTGAAGTTCCTCCAGTTTTCACTGTAAAACCGAGTTGGAGCTAGTACGTCCCCATATATATATGTATGGAATGGAGTTTGCAACTGAAAAGAAACTTTGTGTTCCCAACAAGCTAGGTGAAGGACGGCTTTCACACACACTTATCTCTCAGAAATGAGCATGTACAGAGACGTTCGTTCATCTAGCACCAAGGGAACGGGTTGCAGGAGACACTTATTCTCTGCTTTCTCAGTTTGTTTCCTAGTGCCGGTTTGAATTTCCTGCAATTTCACTGTAAAACCGAGTTGGAGCTTGTACCTCCCCATATATATGTATGGAACGGTGTTTGCAACTGAAAAGAAACATTGTGTTCCCAACAAGCTAGGTGAAGGACGGCTTTCACACACACTTATCTCTCAGAACTGAACAAGTGGATAGACGTTCGTTCATCTAACACCAAGGGAACGGGTTGCAGGAGACACTTTTTCTCTGCTTTCTCAGTCTCTTTTCTAGTGCCGGTTAGAAGTTCCTGCAGTTTTCACTTTAAAATCGATTTGGAGCTAGTACCTCCCCATATATATGTATGGAACGGTGTTTGCAAATGAAAAGAAACTTTGTGTTCCCAACAAGCTAGGTGAAGGACGGCTTTCACACACACTTATCTCTCAGAACTGAGCAAGTTGAGAGACGTTCGTTCATCTAGCACCAAGGGAACGGTTTGCAGGAGACACTATTTCGCTGCTTTCTCAGTGTGTTTCCAAGTGCCGGTGTGAAGTTCCTGCAGTTTTCACTGTAAAACCGAGTTGGAGCTAGTACCTCCCCATATATATGTATGGAACGGTGTTTGCAACTGAAAAGAAACTTTGTGTTCCCAACAAGCTAGGGGAAAGACGGCTTTCACACACACTTAACTCTCAGAAGTGAGCAAGTGGAGAGACGTTCGTTCATCTAGCACCAAGGGAACGGGTTGCAGGAGACACTATTTCTCTGCATTCTCAGTCTGTTTCCTAGTGCCGGTTTGAAGTTCCTGCAATTTCACTGTAAAACCGAGTTGGAGCTTGCACCTCCCCATATATATGTATGGAACGGTGTTTGCAACTGAAAAGAAACATTGTGTTCCCAACAAGCTAGGTGAAGGACGGCTTTCACACACACTTATCTCTCAGAACTGAGCAAGTGGATAGACGTTCGTTCATCTAGCACCCAGGGAACGGGTTGCAGGAGACACTTTTTCTCTGCTTTCTCAGTCTCTTTCCTAGTGCCGGTTTGAACTTCCTGCAGTTTTCACTTTAAAATCGATTTGGAGCTAGTACCTCCCCATATATATGTATGGAACGGTGTTTGCAAATGAAAAGAAACTTTGTGTTCCCAACAAGCTAGGTGAAGGACGGCTTTCACACACACTTATCTCTCAGAACTGAGCAAGTGGAGAGACGTTCGTTCATCTAGCACCAAGGGAACGGGTTGCAGGAGACACTATTTCTCTGCTTTCTCAGTCTGTTTCCAAGTGCCGGTGTGAAGTTCCTGCAGTTTTCACTGTAAAACCGAGTTGGAGCTTGTACCTCCCCATATATATGTATGGAACGGTGTTTGCAACTGAAAAGAAACTTTGTGTTCCCAACAAGCTAGGTGAAGGACGGCTTTCACACACACTTAACTCTCAGAACTGAGCAAGTGGAGAGACGTTCGTTCATCTAGCACCAAGGGAACGGGTTGCAGGACACACTATTTCTCTGCATTCTCAGTCTGTTTCCTAGTGCCGTTTGAAGTTCCTCCAGTTTTCACTGTAAAACCGAGTTGGAGCTAGTACGTCCCCATATATATATGTATGGAATGGAGTTTGCAACTGAAAAGAAACTTTGTGTTCCCAACAAGCTAGGTGAAGGACGGCTTTCACACACACTTATCTCTCAGAAATGAGCATGTACAGAGACGTTCGTTCATCTAGCACCAAGGGAACGGGTTGCAGGTGACACTTTTTCTCTGCTTTCTCAGTCTGTTTCCTAGTGCCCGTTTGAAGTTCCTGCAGTTTTCACTGTAAAACCGAGTTGGAGCTAGTACCTCCCCATATATATGTATGGAATGGAGTTTGCAACTGAAAATAAACTTTGTGTTCCCAACAAGCTAGTTGAAGGACGGCTTTCACACACACTTATCTCTCAGAACTGAGCAAGTGGAGAGACGTTCGTTCATCTAGCACCAAGGGAACGGTTTTCAGGAGACAGTTTTTCTCTGCTTTCTCAGTCTGTTTCCTAGTGCCGGTTTGAAGTTCCTGCAATTTCACTGTAAAACCGAGTTGGAGCTTGTACATCCCCATATATATGTATGGAACGGTGTTTGCAACTGAAAAGAAATATTGTGTTCCCAACAAGCTAGGTGAAGGACGGCTTTCACACACACTTATCTCTCAGAACTGAGCAAGTGGATAGACGTTCGTTCATCTAGCACCAAGGGAACGGGTTGCAGGAGACACTTTTTCTCTGCTTTCTCAGTCTCTTTCCTAGTGCCGGTTTGATGTTCCTGCAGTTTTCACTTTAAAATCGATTTGGAGCTAGTACCTCCCCATATATATGTATGGAACGGTGTTTGCAAATGAAAAGAAACTTTGTGTTCCCAACAAGCTAGGTGAAGGACGGCTTTCACACACACTTATCTCTCAGAACTGAGCAAGTTGAGAGACGTTCGTTCATCTAGCACCAAGGGAACGGGTTGCAGGAGACACTATTTCTCTGCTTTCTCAGTCTGTTTCCAAGTCCCGGTGTGAAGTTCCTGCAGTTTTCACTGTAAAACCGAGTTGGAGCTTGTACCTCCCCATATATATGTATGGAACGGTGTTTGTAACTGAAAAGAAACTTTGTGTTCCCAACAGCTAGGTGAAGGACGGCTTTCACACACACTTAACTCTCAGAAGTGAGCAAGTGGAGAGACGTTCGTTCATCTAGCACCAAGGGAACGGGTTGCAAGTGACACTATTTCTCTGCATTCTAAGTCTGTTTCCTAGTGCTGGTTTGAAGTTCCTGCAGTTTTCAGTGTAAAACCGAGTTGGAGCTAGTACCTCCCCATATATATGTATGGAATGGAGTTTGCAAATGAAAAGAAACTTTGTGTTCCCAACAAGCTAGGTGAAGGACGGCTTTCACACACACTTACCTCTCGGAACTGAGCAAGTGGAGAGACGTTCGTTCATCTAGCACCAAGGGAACGGTTTGCAGGAGACACTATTTCTCTGCTTTCTCAGTCTGTTTCCAAGTGCCGGTGTGACGTTCCTGCAGTTTTCACTGTAAAATCGAGTTGGAGCTGGTACCTCCCCATATATATGTATGGAACGGTGTTTGCAACTGAAAAGAAACTTTGTGTTCCCAACAATGTAGGTGAAGGACGGCTTTCACACGCACTTATCTCTCAGAAATGAGCATGTACAGAGACGTTCGTTCATCTAGCACCAAGGGAACGGTTTGCAGGTGACACTTTTTCTCTGCTTTCTCAGTCTGTTTCCTAGTGCCGGTTTGAAGTTCCTGCAGTTTTCACTGTAAAACCGAGTTGGAGCTAGTATCTCCCCATATATATGTATGGAATGGAGTTTGCAACTGAAAAGAAACATTGTGTTCCCAACAAGCTAGGTGAAGGACGGCTTTCACACACACTTATCTCTCAGAACTGAGCAAGTGGATAGACGTTCGTTCATCTAGCACCAAGGGAACGGGTTGCAGGAGACACTTTTTCTCTGCTTTCTCAGTCTCTTTCCTAGTGCCGGTTTGAAGTTCCTGCAGTTTTCACTTTAAAATCGATTTGGAGCTAGTACCTCCCCATATATACGTATGGAACGGTGTTTGCAAATGAAAAGAAACTTTGTGTTCCCAACAAGCTAGGTGAAGTACGGCTTTCACACACACTTATCTCTCAGAACTGAGCAAGTGGAGAGACGTTCGTTCATCTAGCACCAAGGGAACGGGTTGCAGGAGACACTATTTCTCTGCTTTCTCAGTCTGTTTCCAAGTGCCGGTGTGAAGTTCCTGCAGTTTTCACTGTAAAATCGAGTTGGAGCTGGTACCTCCCCATATATATGTATGGAACGGTGTTTGCAACTGAAAAGAAACTTTGTGTTCCCAACAAGCTAGGTGAAGGACGGCTTTCACACACACTTAACTCTCAGAACTGAGCAAGTGGAGAGACGTTCGTTCATCTAGCACCAAGGGAACGGGTTGCAGGAGACACTATTTCTCTGCATTCTCAGTCTGTTTCCTAGTGCCGGTTTGAAGTTCCTCCAGTTTTCACTGTAAAACCGAGTTGGAGCTAGTACGTCCCCATATATATATGTATGGAATGGAGTTTGCAACTGAAAAGAAACTTTGTGTTCCCAACAAGCTAGGTGAAGGACGGCTTTCACACACAATTATCTCTCAGAAATGAGCATGTACAGAGACGTTCGTTCATCTAGCACCAAGGGAACGGGTTGCAGGTGACACTTTTTCTCTGCTTTCTCAGTCTGTTTCCTAGTGCCGGTTTGAAGTTCCTGCAGTTTTCACTGTAAAACCGAGTTGGAGCTAGTACCTCCCCATATATATGTATGGAATGGAGTTTGCAACTGAAAATAAACTTTGTGTTCCCAACAAGCTAGTTGAAGGACGGCTTTCACACACACTTATCTCTCAGAACTGAGCAAGTGGAGAGACGTTCGTTCATCTAGCACCAAGGGAACGGTTTGCAGGAGACAGTTTTTCTCTGCTTTCTCAGTCTGTTTCCTAGTGCCGGTTTGAAGTTCCTGCAATTTCACTGTAAAACCGAGTTGGAGCTTGTACATCCCCATATATATGTATGGAACGGTGTTTGCAACTGAAAAGAAATATTGTGTTCCCAACAAGCTAGGTGAAGGACGGCTTTCACACACACTTATCTCTCAGAACTGAGCAAGTGGAGAGACGTTCGTTCATCTAGCACCAAGGGAACGGGTTGCAGGAGACACTATTTCTCTGCATTCTCAGTCTGTTTCCTAGTGCCGGTTTGAAGTTCCTGCAATTTCACTGTAAAACCGAGTTGGAGCTTGCACCTCCCCATATATATGTATGGAACGGTGTTTGCAACTGAAAAGAAACATTGTGTTCCCAACAAGCTAGGTGAAGGACGGCTTTCACACACACTTATCTCTCAGAACTGAGCAAGTGGATAGACGTTCGTTCATCTAGCACCCAGGGAACCGGTTGCAGGAGACACTTTTTCTCTGCTTTCTCAGTCTCTTTCCTAGTGCCGGTTTGAAGTTCCTGCAGTTTTCACTTTAAAATCGATTTGGAGCTAGTACCTCCCCATATATATGTATGGAACGGTGTTTGCAAATGAAAAGAAACTTTGTGTTCCCAACAAGCTAGGTGAAGGACGGCTTTCACACACACTTATCTCTCAGAACTGAGCAAGTGGAGAGACGTTCGTTCATCTAGCACCAAGGGAACGGGTTGCAGGAGACACTATTTCTCTGCTTTCTCAGTCTGTTTCCAAGTGCCGGTGTGAAGTTCCTGCAGTTTTCACTGTAAAATCGAGTTGGAGCTTGTACCTCCCCATATATATGTATGGAACGGTGTTTGCAACTGAAAAGAAACTTTGTGTTCCCAACAAGCTAGGTGAAGGACGGCTTTCACACACACTTAACTCTCAGAACTGAGCAAGTGGAGAGACGTTCGTTCATCTAGCACCAAGGGAACGGGTTGCAGGACACACTATTTCTCTGCATTCTCAGTCTGTTTCCTAGTGCCGTATGAAGTTCCTCCAGTTTTCACTGTAAAACCGAGTTGGAGCTAGTACGTCCCCATATATATATGTATGGAATGGAGTTTGCAACTGAAAAGAAACTTTGTGTTCCCAACAAGCTAGGTGAAGGACGGCTTTCACACACACTTATCTCTCAGAAATGAGCATGTACAGAGACGTTCGTTCATCTAGCACCAAGGGAACGGGTTGCAGGTGACACTTTTTCTCTGCTTTCTCAGTCTGTTTCCTAGTGCCCGTTTGAAGTTCCTGCAGTTTTCACTGTAAAACCGAGTTGGAGCTAGTACCTCCCCATATATATGTATGGAATGGAGTTTGCAACTGAAAATAAACTTTGTGTTCCCAACAAGCTAGTTGAAGGACGGCATTCACACACACTTATCTCTCAGAACTGAGCAAGTGGAGAGACGTTCGTTCATCTAGCACCAAGGGAACGGTTTTCAGGAGACAGTTTTTCTCTGCTTTCTCAGTCTGTTTCCTAGTGCCGGTTTGAAGTTCCTGCAATTTCACTGTAAAACCGAGTTGGAGCTTGTACATCCCCATATATATGTATGGAACGGTGTTTGCAACTGAAAAGAAATATTGTGTTCCCAGCAAGCTAGGTGAAGGACGGCTTTCACACACACTTATCTCTCAGAACTGAGCAAGTGGATAGACGTTCGTTCATCTAGCACCAAGGGAACGGGTTGCAGGAGACACTTTTTCTCTGCTTTCTCAGTCTCTTTCCTAGTGCCGGTTTGAAGTTCCTGCAGTTTTCACTTTAAAATCGATTTGGAGCTAGTACCTCCCCATATATATGTATGGAACGGTGTTTGCAAATGAAAAGAAACTTTGTGTTCCCAACAAGCTAGGTGAAGGACGGCTTTCACACACACTTATCTCTCAGAACTGAGCAAGTTGAGAGACGTTCGTTCATCTAGCACCAAGGGAACGGGTTGCAGGAGACACTATTTCTCTGCTTTCTCAGTCTGTTTCCAAGTCCCGGTGTGAAGTTCCTGCAGTTTTCACTGTAAAACCGAGTTGGAGCTAGTACCTCCCCATATATATGTATGGAACGGTGTTTGTAACTGAAAAGAAACTTTGTGTTCCCAACAGCTAGGTGAAGGACGGCTTTCACACACACTTCACTCTCAGAAGTGAGCAAGTGGAGAGACGTTCGTTCATCTAGCACCAAGGGAACGGGTTGCAGGTGACACTATTTCTCTGCATTCTAAGTCTGTTTCCTAGTGCTGGTTTGAAGTTCCTGCAGTTTTCAGTGTAAAACCGAGTTGGAGCTAGTACCTCCCCATATATATGTATGGAATGGAGTTTGCAAATGAAAAGAAACTTTGTGTTCCCAACAAGCTAGGTGAAGGACGGCTTTCACACACACTTACCTCTCGGAACTGAGCAAGTGGAGAGACGTTCGTTCATCTAGCACCAAGGGAACGGTTTGCAGGAGACACTATTTCTCTGCTTTCTCAGTCTGTTTCCAAGTGCCGGTGTGACGTTCCTGCAGTTTTCACTGTAAAATCGAGTTGGAGCTGGTACCTCCCCATATATATGTATGGAACGGTGTTTGCAACTGAAAAGAAACTTTGTGTTCCCAACAAGCTAGGTGAAGGACGGCTTTCACACGCACTTATCTCTCAGAAATGAGCATGTACAGAGACGTTCGTTCATCTAGCACCAAGGGAACGGTTTGCAGGTGACACTTTTTCTCTGCTTTCTCAGTCTGTTTCCTAGTGCCGGTTTGAAGTTCCTGCAGTTTTCACTGTAAAACCGAGTTGGAGCTAGTATCTCCCCATATATATGTATGGAATGGAGTTTGCAACTGAAAAGAAACATTGTGTTCCCAACAAGCTAGGTGAAGGACGGCTTTCACACACACTTATCTCTCAGAACTGAGCAAGTGGATAGACGTTCGTTCATCTAGCACCAAGGGAACGGGTTGCAGGAGACACTTTTTCTCTGCTTTCTCAGTCTCTTTCCTAGTGCCGGTTTGAAGTTCCTGCAGTTTTCACTTTAAAATCGATTTGGAGCTAGTACCTCCCCATATATACGTATGGAACGGTGTTTGCAAATGAAAAGAAACTTTGTGTTCCCAACAAGCTAGGTGAAGTACGGCTTTCACACACACTTATCTCTCAGAACTGAGCAAGTGGAGAGACGTTCGTTCATCTAGCACCAAGGGAACGGGTTGCAGGAGACACTATTTCTCTGCTTTCTCAGTCTGTTTCCAAGTGCCGGTGTGAAGTTCCTGCAGTTTTCACTGTAAAATCGAGTTGGAGCTGGTACCTCCCCATATATATGTATGGAACGGTGTTTGCAACTGAAAAGAAACTTTGTGTTCCCAACAAGCTAGGTGAAGGACGGCTTTCACACACACTTAACTCTCAGAACTGAGCAAGTGGAGAGACGTTCGTTCATCTAGCACCAAGGGAACGGGTTGCAGGAGACACTATTTCTCTGCATTCTCAGTCTGTTTCCTAGTGCCGGTTTGAAGTTCCTCCAGTTTTCACTGTAAAACCGAGTTGGAGCTAGTACGTCCCCATATATATATGTATGGAATGGAGTTTGCAACTGAAAAGAAACTTTGTGTTCCCAACAAGCTAGGTGAAGGACGGCTTTCACACACACTTATCTCTCAGAAATGAGCATGTACAGAGACGTTCGTTCATCTAGCACCAAGGGAACGGGTTCCAGGTGACACTTTTTCTCTGCTTTCTCAGTCTGTTTCCTAGTGCCGGTTTGAAGTTCCTGCAGTTTTCACTGTAAAACCGAGTTGGAGCTAGTATCTACCCATATATATGTATGGAATGGAGTTTGCAACTGAAAAGAAACTTTGTGTTCCCAACAAGCTAGGTGAAGGACGGCTTTCACACACACCTATCTATCAGGACTGAGCAAGTGGAGAGACTTTCGTTAATCTAGCACCAAGGGAACGGGTTTCACGAGACAGTTTTACTCTGCTTTCTCAGTCTGTTTCCTAGTGCCGGTTTGAAGTTCCTGCAGTTTTCACTGTAAAACCGAGTTGGAGCTAGTACGTCCCCATATATATGTATGGAATGGAGTTTGCAACTGAAAATAAACTTTGTGTTCCCAACAAGCTAGTTGAAGGACGGCTTTCACACACACTTATCTCTCAGAACTGAGCAAGTGGATAGACGTTCGTTCATCTAGCACCAAGGGAACGGGTTGCAGGAGACACTATTTCTCTGCATTCTAAGTCTGTTTCCTAGTGCTGGTTTGAAGTTCCTGCAGTTTTCAGTGTAAAACCGAGTTGGATCTAGTACCTACCCTTATATATGTATGGAATGGAGTTTGCAAATGAAAAGAAACTTTGTGTTCCCAACAAGCTAGATGAAGGACGGCTTTCACACACACTTAACTCTCGGAACTGAGCAAGTGGAGAGACGTTCGTTCATCTAGCACCAAGGGAACGGGTTGCAGGAGACACTATTTCTCTGCTTTCTCAGTCTGTTTCCAAGTGCCGGTGTGAAGTTCCTGCAGTTTTCACTGTAAAATCGAGTTGGAGCTGGTACCTCCCCATATATATGTATGGAACGGTGTTTGCAACTGAAAAGAAACTTTGTGTTCCCAACAAGCTAGGTGAAGGACGGCTTTCACACGCACTTAACTCTCAGAACTGAGCAAGTGGAGAGACGTTCGTTCATCTAGCACCAAGGGAACGGGTTGCAGGAGACACTATTTCTCTGCATTCTCAGTCTGTTTCCTAGTGCCGGTTTGAAGTTCCTCCAGTTTTCACTGTAAAACCGAGTTGGAGCTAGTACGTCCCCATATATATATGTATGGAATGGAGTTTGCAACTGAAAAGAAACTTTGTGTTCCCAACAAGCTAGTTGAAGGACGGCTTTCACACACACTTATCTCTCAGAAATGAGCATGTACAGAGACGTTCGTTCATCTAGCACCAAGGGAACGGGTTCCAGGTGACACTTTTTCTCTGCTTTCTCAGTCTGTTTCCTAGTGCCGGTTTGAAGTTCCTGCAGTTTTCACTGTAAAACCGAGTTGGAGCTAGTATCTCCCCATATATATGTATGGAATGGAGTTTGCAACTGAAAAGAAACTTTGTGTTCCCAACAAGCTAGGTGAAGGACGGCTTTCACACACACCTATCTATCAGGACTGAGCAAGTGGAGAGACTTTCGTTAATCTAGCACCAAGGGAACGGGTTTCACGAGACAGTTTTACTCTGCTTTCTCAGTCTGTTTCCTAGTGCCGGTTTGAAGTTCCTGCAGTTTTCACTGTAAAACCGAGTTGGAGCTAGTACGTCCCCATATATATGTATGGAATGGAGTTTGCAACTGAAAATAAACTTTGTGTTCCGAACAAGCTAGTTGAAGGACGGCTTTCACACACACTTATCTCTCAGAACTGAGCAAGTGGATAGACGTTCGTTCATCTAGCACCAAGGGAACAGGTTGCAGGAGACACTTTTTCTCTGCTTTCTCAGTCTCTTTCCTAGTGCCGGTTTGAAGTTCCTGCAGTTTTCACTTTAAAATCGATTTGGAGCTAGTACCTCCCCATATATATGTATGGAACGGTGTTTGCAAATGAAAAGAAACTTTGTGTTCCCAACAAGCTAGGTGAAGGACGGCTTTCACACACACTTTTCTCTCAGAACTGAGCAAGTTGAGAGACGTTCGTTCATCTAGCACCAAGGGAACGGGTTGCAGGAGACACTATTTCTCTGCTTTCTCAGTCTGTTTCCAAGTGCCGGTGTGAAGTTCCTGCAGTTTTCACTGTAAAAGCGAGTTGGAGCTAGTACCTCCCCATATATATGTATGGAACGGTGTTTGCAACTGAAAAGAAACTTTGTGTTCCCAACAAGCTAGGTGAAGGACGGCTTTCACACACACTTAACTCTCAGAAGTGAGCAAGTGGAGAGACGTTCGTTCATCTAGCACCAAGGGAACGGGTTGCAGGAGACACTATTTCTCTGCATTCTCAGTCTGTTTCCTAGTGCTGGTTTGAAGTTCCTGCAGTTTTCAGTGTAAAACCGAGTTGGAGCTAGTACCTCCCCATATATATCTATGGAATGGAGTTTGCAAATGAAAAGAAACTTTGTGTTCCCAACAAGCTAGATGAAGGACGGCTTTCACACACACTTACCTCTCGGAACTGAGCAAGTGGAGAGACGTTCGTTCATCTAGCACCAAGGGAACGGGTTGCAGGAGACACTATTTCTCTGCTTTCTCAGTCTGTTTCCAAGTGCCGGTGTGAAGTTCCTGCAGTTTTCACTGTAAAATCGAGTTGGAGCTGGTACCTCCCCATATATATGTATGGAACGGTGTTTGCAACTGAAAATAAACTTTGTGTTCCCAACAAGCTAGGTGAAGGACGGCTTTCAAACACACTTAACTCTCAGAACTGAGCAAGTGGAGAGACGTTCGTTCATCTAGCACCAAGGGAACGGGTTGCAGGAGACACTATTTCTCTGCATTCTCAGTCTGTTTCCTAGTGCCGGTTTGAAGTTCCTCCAGTTTTCACTGTAAAACCGAGTTGGAGCTAGTACGTCCCCATATATATATGTATGGAATGGAGTTTGCAACTGAAAAGAAACTTTGTGTTCCCAACAAGCTAGGTGAAGGACGGCTTTCACACACACTTATCTCTCAGAAATGAGCATGTACAGAGACGTTCGTTCATCTAGCACCAAGGGAACGGGTTGCAGGTGACACTTTTTCTCTGCTTTCTCAGTCTGTTTCCTAGTGCCGGTTTGAAGTTCCTGCAGTTTTCACTGTAAAACCGAGTTGGAGCTAGTATCTCCCCATATATATGTATGGAATGGAGTTTCAACTGAAAAGAAACTTTGTGTTCCCAACAAGCTAGGTGAAGGACGGCTTTCACACACACCTATCTCTCAGGACTGAGCAAGTGGAGAGACTTTCGTTAATCTAGCACCAAGGGAACGGGTTGCAGGAGACACTTTTTCTCTGCTTTCTCAGTCTCTTTCCTAGTGCCGGTTTGAAGTTCCTGCAGTTTTCACTTTAAAATCGATTTGGAGCTAGTACCTCCCCATATATATGTATGGAACGGTGTTTGCAAATGAAAAGAAACTTTGTGTTCCCAACAAGCTAGGTGAAGGACGGCTTTCACACACACTTATCTCTCAGAACTGAGCAAGTTGAGAGACGTTCGTTCATCTAGCACCAAGGGAACGGGTTGCAGGAGACACTATTTCTCTGCTTTCTCAGTCTGTTTCCAAGTGCCGGTGTGATGTTCCTGCAGTTTTCACTGTAAAATCGAGTTGGAGCTGGTACCTCCCCATATATATGTATGGAACGGTGTTTGCAACTGAAAATAAACTTTGTGTTCCCAACAAGCTAGTTGAAGGACGGCTTTCAAACACACTTAACTCTCAGAACTGAGCAAGTGGAGAGACGTTCGTTCATCTAGCACCAAGGGAACGGGTTGCAGGAGACACTATTTCTCTGCATTCTCAGTCTGTTTCCTAGTGCCGGTTTGAAGTTCCTCCAGTTTTCACTGTAAAACCGAGTTGGAGCTAGTACGTCCCCATATATATATG
Source organism: Camelus dromedarius (assembly GCF_036321535.1). NCBI lineage: Eukaryota > Metazoa > Chordata > Mammalia > Artiodactyla > Camelidae > Camelus > Camelus dromedarius. The sequence goes on along the minus strand of NC_087458.1, from coordinate 31,719,754 downwards.
TATGGAATGGAGTTTGCAACTGAAAAGAAACTTTGTGTTCCCAACAAGCTAGGTGAAGGACGGCTTTCACACACACTTATCTCTCAGAAATGAGCATGTACAGAGACGTTCGTTCATCTAGCACCAAGGGAACGGGTTGCAGGTGACAATATTTCTCTGCTTTCTCAGTCTGTTTCCTAGTGCCGGTTTGAAGTTCCTGCAGTTTTCACTGTAAAACCGAGTTGGAGCTAGTATCTCCCCATATATATGTATGGAATGGAGTTTGCAACTGAAAAGAAACTTTGTGTTCCCAACAAGCTAGGTGAAGAACGGCTTTCACACACACCTATCTCTCAGGACTGAGCAAGTGGAGAGACTTTCGTTAATCTAGCTCCAAGGGAACGGGTTGCAGGAGACACTATTTCTCTGCTTTCTCAGTCTGTTTCCAAGTGCCGGTGAGAAGTTCCTGCAGTTTTCACTGTAAAACCGAGTTGGAGCTAGTACCTCCCCATATATATGTATGGAACGGTGTTTGCAACTGAAAAGAAACTTTGTGTTCCCAACAAGCTAGGTGAAGGACGGCTTTCACACACACTTAACTCTCAGAAGTGAGCAAGTGGAGAGACGTTCGTTCATCTGGCACCAAGGGAACGGGTTGCAGGAGACACTATTTCTCTGCATTCTCAGTCTGTTTCCTAGTGCTGGTTTGAAGTTCCTGCAGTTTTCAGTGTAAAACCGAGTTGGAGCTAGTACCTCCCCATATATATGTATGGAATGGAGTTTGCAAATGAAAAGAAACTTTGTGTTCCCAACAAGCTAGATGAAGGACGGCTTTCACACACACTTACCTCTCGGAACTGAGCAAGTGGAGAGACGTTCGTTCATCTAGCACCAAGGGAACGGGTTGCAGGAGAAACTATTTCTCTGCTTTCTCAGTCTGTTTCCAAGTGCCGGTGTGAAGTTCCTGCAGTTTTCACTGTAAAATCGAGTTGGAGCTGGTACCTCCCCATATATATGTATGGAACGGTGTTTGCAACTGAAAATATACTTTGTGTTCCCAACAAGCTAGGTGAAGGACGGCTTTCACACACACTTATCTCTCAGAACTGAGCAAGTGGATAGACGTTCGTTCATCTAACACCAAGGGAACGGGTTGCAGGAGACACTTTTTCTCTGCTTTCTCAGTCTCTTTTCTAGTGCCGGTTTGAAGTTCCTGCAGTTTTCACTTTAAAATCGAATTGGAGCTAGTACCTCCCCATATATATGTATGGAACGGTGTTTGCAAATGAAAAGAAACTTTGTGTTCCCAACAAGCTAGGTGAAGGACGGCTTTCACACACACTTATCTCTCAGAACTGAGCAAGTTGAGAGACGTTCGTTCATCTAGCACCAAGGGAACGGGTTGCAGGAGACACTATTTCGCTGCTTACTCAGTCTGTTTCCAAGTGCCGGTGTGAAGTTCCTGCAGTTTTCACTGTAAAACCGAGTTGGAGCTAGTACCTCCCCATATATATGTATGGAACGGTGTTTGCAACTGAAAAGAAACTTTGTGTTCCCAACAAGCTAGGTGAAGGACGGCTTTCACACACACTTAACTCTCAGAAGTGAGCAAGTGGAGAGACGTTCGTTCATCTAGCACCAAGGGAACGGGTTGCAGGAGACACTATTTCTCTGCATTCTCAGTCTGTTTCCTAGTGCCGGTTTGAAGTTCCTGCAGTTTTCAGTGTAAAACAGAGTTGGAGCTAGTACCTCCCCATATATATGTATGGAATGGAGTTTGCAAATGAAAAGAAACTTTGTGTTCCCAACAAGCTAGATGAAGGACGGCTTTCACACACACATACCTCTCGGAACTGAGCAAGTGGAGAGACGTTCGTTCATCTAGCACCAAGGGAATGGGTTGCAGGAGACACTATTTCTCTGCTTTCTCAGTCTGTTTCCTAGTGCCGGTTAGAAGTTCCTGCAGTTTTCACTGTAAAACCGAGTTGGAGCTTGTACCTCCCCATATATATGTATGGAATGGAGTTTGTAACTGAAAATAAACTTTGTGTTCCCAACAAGCTAGTTGAAGGACGGCTTTCACACACACTTATCTCTCAGAACTGAGCAAGTGGAGAGACGTTCGTTCATCTAGCACCAAGGGAACGGTTTGCAGGAGACAGTTTTTCTCTGCTTTCTCAGTCTGTTTCCTAGTGCCGGTTTGAAGTTCCTGCAGTTTTCACTGTAAAACAGATTTGGAGCTTGTACCTCCCCATATATATGTATGGATAGGTGTTTGCAACTGAAAAGAAACATTGTGTTCCCAACAAGCTAGGTGAAGGACGGCTTTCACACACACTTATCTCTCAGAACTGAGCAAGTGGAGAGACGTTCGTTCATCTAGCCCCATGGAAGGGGTTGCATGAGACAATTTTTCTCTGTTTTTTCAGTCTCTTTCCTAGTGCCGGTTTGAAGTTCCTGCAGTTTTCACTTTAAAACCGATTTGGAGCTAGTACCTCCCCATATATATGTATGGAACGGTGTTTGCAAATGAAAAGAAACTTTGTGTTCCCAACAAGCTAGGTGAAGGACGGCTTTCACACACACTTACCTCTCAGAACTGAGCAAGTTGAGAGACGTTCGTTCATCTAGCACCAAGGGAACGGGTTGCAGGAGACACTATTTCTCTGCTTTCTCAGTCTGTTTCCAAGTGCCGGTGTGAAGTTCCTGCAGTTTTCACTGTAAAACCGAGTTGGAGCTGGTACCTCCCCATATATATGTATGGAACGGTGTTTGCAACTGAAAAGAAACTTTGTGTTCCCAACAAGCTAGGTGAAGGGCGGCTTTCACACACACATAACTCTCAGAACTGAGCAAGTGGAGAGACGTTCGTTTATCTAGCACCAAGGGAACGGGTTGCAGGAGACACTATTTCTCTGCATTATCAGTCTGTTTCCTAGTGCCGGTTTGAAGTTCCTGCAGTTTTCACTGTAAACCCGAGTTGGAGCTAGTACCTCCCCATATATATATGTATGGAATGGAGTTTGCAACTGAAAAGAAACTTTGTGTTCCCAACAAGCTAGGTGAAGGGCGGCTTTCACACACACTTTTCTCTCAGGACTGAGCAAGTGGAGAGACTTTCGTTAATCTAGCACCAAGGGAACGGGTTTCACGAGACAGTTTTCTCTGCTTTCTTAGTCTGTTTCCTAGTGCCGGTTTGAAGTTCCTGCAGTTTTCACTGTAAAACCGAGTTGGAGCTTGAACCTCCCCATATATATTTATGAAATGGAGTTTGCAACTGAAAAGAAACTTTGTGTTCCCAACAAGCTAGGTGAAGGACGGCTTTCACACTCACATAACTCTCAGAACTGAGCATGTACAGATACGTTCGTTCATTTAGCACCAAGGGAACGGGTTGCAGGAGACACTATTTCTCTGCTTTCTCAGTCTGTTTCCAAGTGCCGGTGTGAAGTTCCTGCAGTTTTCACTGTAAAACCGAGTTGGAGCTAGTACCTCCCCATATATATGTATGGAACGGTGTTTGCAACTGAAAAGAAACTTTGTGTTCCCAACAAGCTAGGTGAAGGACGGCTTTCACACACACTTAATTCTCAGAAGTGAGCAAGTGGAGAGACGTTCGTTCATCTAGCACCAAAGGAACGGGTTGCAGGAGACACTATTTCTCTGCATTCTCAGTCTGTTTCCTAGTGCCGGTTTGAAGTTCCTGCAGTTTTCAGTGTAAAACCGAGTTGGAGCTAGTACCTCCCCATATATATGTATGGAATGGAGTTTGCAAATGAAAAGAAACTTTGTGTTCCCAACAAGCTAGATGAAGGACGGCTTTCACACACACTTACCTCTTGGAACTGAGCAAGTGGAGAGACGTTCGTTCATCTAGCACCAAGGGAACGGGTTGCAGGAGACACTTTTTCTCTGCTTTCTCAGTCTCTTTCCTAGTGCCGGTTTGAAGTTCCTGCAGTTTTCACTTTAAAACCGATTTGGAGCTAGTACCTCCCCATATATATATTTATGGAACGGTGTTTGCAAATGAAAAGAAACTTTGTGTTCCCAACAAGCTAGGTGAAGGACGGCTTTCACACACACTTATCTCTCAGAACTGAGCAAGTTGAGAGACGTTCGTTCATCTAGCACCAAGGGAACTGTTTGCAGGAGACACTATTTCTCTGCTTTCTCAGTCTGTTTCCAAGTGCCGGTGTGAAGTTCCTGCAGTTTTCACTGTAAAACCGAGTTGGAGCTTGTACCTCCCCATATATATGTATGGAACGGTGTTTGCAACTGAAAAGAAACTTTGTGTTCCCAACAAGCTAGGTGAAGGACGGCTTTCACACACACTTAACTCTCAGAACTGAGTAAGTGGAGAGACGTTCGTTCATCTAGCACCATGGGAACGGGTTGCAGGAGACACTATTTCTCTGCATTCTCAGTCTGTTTCCTAGTGCCGGTTTGAAGTTCCTGCAGTTTTCAGTGTAAAACCGAGTTGTAGCTAGTACCTCCCCATATATATTTATGGAATGGAGTTTGCAAATGAAAAGAAACTTTGTGTTCCCAACAAGCTAGATGAAGGACGGCTTTCACGCACACTTACCTCTCGGAACTGAGCAAGTGGAGAGACGTTCGTTCATCTAGCACCAAGGGAACGGGTTGCAGGAGACACTATTTCTCTGCTTTCTCAGTCTGTTTCCTAGTGCCTGTTTGAAGTTCCTGCAGTTTTCACTGTAAAACCGAGTTGGAGCTAGTACCTCCCCATATATATGTATGGAATGGAGTTTGCAACTGAAAATAAACTTTGTGTTCCCAACAAGCTAGTTGAAGGACGGCTTTCACACACACTTATCTCTCAGAACTGAGCAAGTGGAGAGACGTTCGTTCATCTAGCACCAAGGGAACGGTTTGCAGGAGACAGTTTTTCTCTGCTTTCTCAGTCTGTTTCCTAGTGCCTGTTTGAAGTTCCTGCAATTTCACTGTAAAACCGAGTTGGAGCTTGTACCACCCCATATATATGTATGGAACGGTGTTTGCAACTGAAAAGGAACATTGTGTTCCCAACAAGCTATGTGAAGGACGGCTTTCACACACATTTATCTCTCAGAACTGAGCAAGTGGATAGACGTTCGTTCATCTAGCACCAAGGGAACGGGTTGCAGGAGACACTTTTTCTCTGCTTTCTCAGTCTCTTTCCTAGTGCCGGTTTGAAGTTCCTGCAGTAATCACTTTAATATCGATTTGGAGCTAGTACCTCCCCTTATATATGTATGGAATGGAGTTTGCAACTGAAAAGGAACTTTGTGTTCCCAACAAGCTAGGTGAAGGACGGCTTTCACACACACTTATCTCTCAGAACTGAGCAAGTTGAGAGACGTTCGTTCATCTAGCACCAAGGGAACGGGTTGCAGGAGACACTATTTCTCTGCTTTCTCAGTCTGTTTCCAAGTGCCGGTGTGAAGTTCCTGCAGTTTTCACTGTAAAACCGAGTTGGAGCTAGTACCTCCCCATATATATGTATGGAACGGTGTTTGCAACTGAAAAGAAACTTTGTGTTCCCAACAATCTAGGTGAAGGACGGCTTTCACACACACTTAACTCTCAGAGGTGAGCAAGTGGAGAGACTTTCGTTCATTTAGCACCAAGGGAACGGGTTGCAGGAGACACTATTTCTCTGCATTCTCAGTCTGTTTCCTAGTGCCGGTTTGAAGTTCCTGCAGTTTTCAGTGTAAAACCGAGTTGGAGCTAGTGCCTCCCCATATATATGTATGGAATGGAGTTTGCAAATGAAAAGAAACTTTGTGTTCCCAACAAGCTAGATGAAGGACGGCTTTCACACACACTTACCTCTCGGAACTGAGCAAGTGGAGAGACGTTCGTTCATCTAGCACCAAGTGAACGGGTTGCAGGAGACACTATTTCTCTGTTTTCTCAGTCTGTTTCCTAGTGCCGGTTTGAAGTTCCTGCAGTTTTCACTGTAAAACCGAGTTGGAGCTAGTACCTCCCCATATATATGTATGGAATGGAGTTTGCAACTGAAAATAAACTTTGTGTTCCCAACAAGCTAGTTGAAGGACGGCTTTCACACACACTTATCTCTCAGAACTGAGCAAGTGGAGAGACGTTCGTTCATCTAGCACCAAGGGAACGGTTTGCAGGAGACACTTTTTCTCTGCTTTCTCAGTCTGTTTCCTAGTGCCTGTTTGAAGTTCCTGCAGTTTTCACTGTAAAACCGAGTTGGAGCTAGTACCTCCCCATATATATGTATGGAATGGAATTTGCAACTGAAAAGAAACTTTGTGTTCTCAACAAGCTACGTGAAAGACGGCTTTCACACACACTTATCTCTCAGAACTGAGCAAGTGGAGAGACGTTCGTTCATCTAGCACCAAGGGAACGGGTTGCAGGTGACACTATTTCTCTGCGTTCTCAGTATGTTTCCTAGTGCCCGTTTGAATTTCCTGCAGTTTTCACTGTAAAACCGTGTTGGAGCTAGTACCTCCCCATATATATATGTATGGAATGGAGTTTGCATCTGAAAAGAAACTTTGTGTTCCCAACAAGATAGGTGAAGGACGGCTTTCACACACACTTATCTCTCAGAAATGAGCAAGTGGAGAGACGTTCGTTCATCTAGCACCAAGGGAATGGGTTGCAGGAGACACTTTTTCTCTGCTTTCTCAGTCTGTTTCCTAGTGCCGTTTTGAAGTTCCTGCAGTTTTCACTGTAAAACCGAGTTGGAACTAGTACCTCCCCATATATATATTTATGGAATGGAGTTTGCAACTGAAAAGAAACTTTGTGTTCCCAACAAGCTAGGTGAAAGACGGCTTTCACTCACACGTATCTCTTAGAAATGAGCATGGACAGAGACGTTCGTTCATCTAGCACCAATGGAACGGGTTGCAGGAGACACTTTTCCTCTGCTTTCTCAGTCTGTTTCCTAGTGCCGGTTTGAAGTTCCTGCAGTTTTCACTGTAAAACAGAGTTGGAGCTAGTATCTCCCCATATATATGTATGTAATGGAATTTGCAACTGAAAAGAAACTTTGTGTTCCCAACAAGCTACGTGAAGGACGGCTTTCACACACACTTATCTCCCAGGATTGAGCAAGTGGAGAGACGTTCGTTCATCTAGCACCAAGTGAACGGGTTGCAGGAGACAATTTTTCTTTGCTTTCTCAGTTTGTTTCCTAGTGCCGGTTTGAAGTTCCTGCAGTTTTCACTGTAAAACCGAGTTGGAGCTAGTACCTCCCCTTATATATGTATGGAAAGGAGTTTGCAACTGAAAAGGAACTTTGTGTTCCCAACAAGCTAGGTGAAGGACGGCTTTCACACACACTTATCTCTCAGAACTGAGCAAGTGGAGAGACGTTCGTTCATCTTGCACCAAGGAAACGGGTTGCAGGAGACACTTTTTCTCTGCTTTCTCAGTCTCTTTCCTAGTGCCGGTTTGAAGTTCCTGCAGTTTTCACTTTAAAACCGATTTGGAGCTAGTACCTCCCCATATATATATTTATGGAACGGTGTTTGCAAATGAAAAGAAACTTTGTGTTCCCAACAAGCTAGGTGAAGGACGGCTTTCACACACACTTATCTCTCAGAACTGAGCAAGTTGAGAGACGTTCGTTCATCTAGCACCAAGGGAACTGTTTGCAGGAGACACTATTTCTCTGCATTCTCAGTCTGTTTCCAAGTGCCGGTGTGAAGTTCCTGCAGTTTTCACTGTAAAACCGAGTTGGAGCTTGTACCTCCCCATATATATGTATGGAACGGTGTTTGCAACTGAAAAGAAACTTTGTGTTCCCAACAAGCTAGGTGAAGGACGGCTTTCACACACACTTAACTCTCAGAACTGAGTAAGTGGAGAGACGTTCGTTCATCTAGCACCATGGGAACGGGTTGCAGGAGACACTATTTCTCTGCATTCTCAGTCTGTTTCCTAGTGCCGGTTTGAAGTTCCTGCAGTTTTCAGTGTAAAACCGAGTTGTAGCTAGTACCTCCCCATATATATGTATGGAATGGAGTTTGCAAATGAAAAGAAACTTTGTGTTCCCAACAAGCTAGATGAAGGACGGCTTTCACACACACTTACCTCTCGGAACTGAGCAAGTGGAGAGACGTTCGTTCATCTAGCACCAAGGGAACGGGTTGCAGGAGACACTATTTCTCTGCTTTCTCAGTCTGTTTCCTACTGCCGGTTTGAAGTTCCTGCAGTTTTCACTGTAAAACCGAGTTGGAGCTAGTACCTCCCCATATATATGTATGGAATGGAGTTTGCAACTGAAAATAAACTTTGTGTTCCCAACAAGCTAGTTGAAGGACGGCTTTCACACACACTTATCTCTCAGAACTGAGCAAGTGGAGAGACGTTCGTTCATCTAGCACCAAGGGAACGGTTTGCAGGAGACAGTTTTTCTCTGCTTTCTCAGTCTGTTTCCTAGTGCCTGTTTGAAGTTCCTGCAATTTCACTGTAAAACCGAGTTGGAGCTTGTACCACCCCATATATATGTATGGAACGGTGTTTGCAACTGAAAAGGAACATTGTGTTCCCAACAAGCTAGGTGAAGGACGGCTTTCACACACACTTATCTCTCAGAACTGAGCAAGTTGAGAGACGTTCGTTCATCTAGCACCAAGGGAACTGTTTGCAGGAGACACTATTTCTCTGTTTTCTCAGTCTGTTTCCTAGTGCCGGTTTGAAGTTCCTGCAGTTTTCACTGTAAAACCGAGTTGGAGCTAGTACCTCCCCATATATATGTATGGAATGGAGTTTGCAACTGAAAATAAACTTTGTGTTCCCAACAAGCTAGTTGAAGGACGGCTTTCACACACACTTATCTCTCAGAACTGAGCAAGTGGAGAGACGTTCGTTCATCTAGCACCAAGGGAACGGTTTGCAGGAGACAGTTTTTCTCTGCTTTCTCAGTCTGTTTCCTAGTGCCTGTTTGAAGTTCCTGCAGTTTTCACTGTAAAACCGAGTTGGAGCTAGTACCTCCCCATATATATGTATGGAATGGAATTTGCAACTGAAAAGAAACTTTGTGTTCTCAACAAGCTACGTGAAGGACGGCTTTCACACACACTTATCTCTCAGAACTGAGCAAGTGGAGAGACGTTCGTTCATCTAGCACCAAGGGAACGGGTTGCAGGTGACACTATTTCTCTGCGTTCTCAGTATGTTTCCTAGTGCCCGTTTGAATTTCCTGCATTTTTCACTGTAAAACCGTGTTGGAGCTAGTACCTCCCCATATATATATGTATGGAATGGAGTTTGCAACTGAAAAGAAACTTTGTGTTCCCAACAAGATATGTGAAGGACGGCTTTCACACACACTTATCTCTCAGAAATGAGCAAGTGGAGAGACGTTCGTTCATCTAGCACCAAGGGAATGGGTTGCAGGAGACACTTTTTCTCTGCTTTCTCAGTCTGTTTCCTAGTGCCGTTTTGAAGTTCCTGCAGTTTTCACTGTAAAACCGAGTTGGAACTAGTACCTCCCCATATATATATTTATGGAATGGAGTTTGCAACTGAAAAGAAACTTTGTGTTCCCAACAAGCTAGGTGAAAGACGGCTTTCACTCACACTTATCTCTCAGAAATGAGCATGGACAGAGACGTTCGTTCATCTAGCACCAATGGAACGGGTTGCAGGAGACACTTTTCCTCTGCTTTCTCAGTCTGTTTCCTAGTGCCGGTTTGAAGTTCCTGCAGTTTTCACTGTAAAACAGAGTTGGAGCTAGTATCTCCCCATATATATGTATGTAATGGAATTTGCAACTGAAAAGAAACTTTGTGTTCCCAACAAGCTACGTGAAGGACGGCTTTCACACACACTTATCTCCCAGGACTGAGCAAGTGGAGAGACGTTCGTTCATCTAGCACCAAGTGAACGGGTTGCAGGAGACAATTTTTCTTTGCTTTCTCAGTTTGTTTCCTAGTGCCGGTTTGAAGTTCCTGCAGTTTTCACTGTAAAACCGAGTTGGAGCTAGTACCTCCCCTTATATATGTATGGAAAGGAGTTTGCAACTGAAAAGGAACTTTGTGTTCCCAACAAGCTAGGTGAAGGACGGCTTTCACACACACTTATCTCTCAGAACTGAGCAAGTGGAGATACGTTCGTTCATCTAGCACCAAGGAAACGGGTTGCAGGAGACACTTTTTCTCTGATTTCTCAGTCTGTTTCCTAGTGCCGGTTTGAAGTTCCTGCAGTTTTCACTGTAAACCCGAGTTGGAGCTAGTATCTCCAGATATATATGTATGGAATGGAGTTTGCAACTGAAAAGAAACTTTGTGTTCCCAACAAGCTAGGTGAAGGACGGCTTTCACACACACTTATCTCCCAGGACTGAGAAAGTGGAGAGACGTTCGTTCATCTAACACCAAGGGAACGGGTTGCAGTAGACACTATTTCTCTGCTTCCTCAGTTTGTTTCCTAGTGCCGGTTTGAAGTTCCGGCAGATTTCACAGTAAAACCGAGTTGGAGCTAGTACCTCCCCATATATATGTATGGAATGGAGTTTGCAACTGAAAAGAAACTTTCTGTTCCCAACAAGCTAGGTGAAGGACAGCTTTCACACATACTTATCTCTCAGAACTGAGCAAGTGGAGAGACGTTCGTTCATCTAGCACTAATGGAACGGGTTGCAGGAGACACTTTTTCTCTGCTTTCTCAGTCTGTTTCCTAGTACCGGTTTGATGTTCCTGCAGTTTTCACTGTAAAACCGAGTTGGAGCTAGTATCTCCCCATATATATGTATGAAATGGAGTTTGCAACTGAAAAGAAACTTTGTGTTCCCAACAAGCTAGGTGAAGGACGGCTTTCACACACAGTTATCTCCCAGGACTGAGCAAGTGGAGAGACGTTCGTTCATCTAGCACCAAGGGAACGGGTTGCAGTAGACACTTTTTCTTTGCTTTCTCAGTCTGTTTCCTAGTGCCGGTTTGAAGTTCCTGCAGTTTTCACTGTAAAACCGAGTTGGAGCTAGTATCTCCCCATATATATGTATGGAATGGTGTTTGCAACTGAAAAGAAACTTTGTGTTCCCAACAAGCTAGGTGAAGGACGGCTTTCACACACACTTATCTCCCAGGACTGAGCAAGTGGAGAGACGTTCGTTCATCTAACACCAAGGGAACGGGTTGCAGGAGACACTTTTTCTCTGCTTCCTCAGTTTGTTTCCTAGTGCCGGTTTGAACATCCTGCAGATTTCACTGTAAAACCGAGCTGGAGCTAGTACCTCCCCATATATATGTATGGAATGGAGTTTGCAACTGAAAAGAAACTTTGTGTTCCCAACAAGCTTGGTGAAGGACGGCTTTCACACTCACTTATCTCTCAGAACTGAGCAAGTGGAGAGACGTTCGTTCATCTAGCACAAAGGAAACGGGTTGCAGGAGACATTTTTTCTCTGCTTTCTCAGTCTGTTTCCTAGTGCCGGTTTGAAGTTCCTGCAGTTTTCACTGTAAAACCGAGTTGGAGCTAGTACCTCCCCATATATATGTATGGAATGGAGTTTGCAACTGAAAAGGAACTTTGTGTTCCCAACAAGCTAGGTGAAGGACGGCTTTCACACACACTTATCTCTCAGAAATGAGCATGTACAGAGACGTTCGTTCATCTAGCACCAAGGGAACGGGTTGCAGGACACACTTTTTCTCTGCTTTCTCATTCTGTTTCCTAGTGCCGCTTTGAAGTTCCTGCAGTTTTCACTGTAAAACCGAGTTGGAGCTAGTATCTCCCCATATATATATATGGAATGGAGTTGGCAACTGAAAAGAAACTTTGTGTTCCCAACAAGATTGGTGAAGTACGGCTTTCACACTCACTTATCTCTCAGAACTGAGCAAGTGGAGAGACATTCGTTCATCTAGCACAAAGGAAACGTGTTGCAGGAGACATTTTTCTCTGCTTTCTCAGTCTGTTTCCTAGTGCCTGTTTGAAGTTCCTGCAGTTTTCACTGTAAAACCGAGTTGGAGCTAGTACCTCCCCATATATATGTATGGAATGGAGTTTGCAACTGAAAAGAAACTTTGTGTTCTCAACAAGCTACGTGAAGGACGGCTTTCACACACACTTATCTCTCAGAACTGAGCAAGTGGAGAGACGTTCGTTCATCTAGCACCAAGGGAACGGGTTGCAGGTGACACTATTTCTCTGCGTTCTCAGTATGTTTCCTAGTGCCCGTTTGAATTTCCTGCAGTTTTCACTGTAAAACCGTGTTGGAGCTAGTACCTCCCCATATATATATGTATGGAATGGAGTTTGCAACTGAAAAGAAACTTTGTGTTCCCAACAAGATAGGTGAAGGACGGCTTTCACACACACTTATCTCTCAGAAATGAGCAAGTGGAGAGACGTTCGTTCATCTAGCACCAAGGGAATGGGTTGCAGGAGACACTTTTTCTCTGCTTTCTCAGTCTGTTTCCTAGTGCCGTTTTGAAGTTCCTGCAGTTTTCACTGTAAAACCGAGTTGGAACTAGTACTCCCCATATATATATTTATGGAATGGAGTTTGCAACTGAAAAGAAACTTTGTGTTCCCAACAAGCTAGGTGAAAGACGGCTTTCACTCACACTTATCTCTCAGAAATGAGCATGGACAGAGACGTTCGTTCATCTAGCACCAATGGAACGGGTTGCAGGAGACACTTTTCCTCTGCTTTCTCAGTCTGTTTCCTAGTGCCGGTTTGAAGTTCCTGCAGTTTTCACTGTAAAACAGAGTTGGAGCTAGTATCTCCCCATATATATGTATGTAATGGAATTTGCAACTGAAAAGAAACTTTGTGTTCCCAACAAGCTACGTGAAGGACGGCTTTCACACACACTTATCTCCCAGGACTGAGCAAGTGGAGAGACGTTCGTTCATCTAGCACCAAGTGAACGGGTTGCAGGAGACAATTTTTCTTTGCTTTCTCAGTTTGTTTCCTAGTGCCGGTTTGAAGTTCCTGCAGTTTTCACTGTAAAACCGAGTTGGAGCTAGTACCTCCCCTTATATATGTATGGAAAGGAGTTTGCAACTGAAAAGGAACTTTGTGTTCCCAACAAGCTAGATGAAGGACGGCTTTCACACACACTTATCTCTCAGAACTGAGCAAGTGGAGAGACGTTCGTTCATCTAGCACCAAGGAAACGGGTTGCAGGAGACACTTTTTCTCTGATTTCTCAGTCTGTTTCCTAGTGCCGGTTTGAAGTTCCTGCAGTTTTCACTGTAAAACCGAGTTGGAGCTAGTATCTCCAGATATATATGTATGGAATGGAGTTTGCAACTGAAAAGAAACTTTGTGTTCCCAACAAGCTAGGTGAAGGACGGCTTTCACACACACTTATCTCCCAGGACTGAGAAAGTGGAGAGACGTTCGTTCATCTAACACCAAGGGAACGGGTTGCAGGAGACACTATTTCTCTGCTTCCTCAGTTTGTTTCCTAGTGCCGGTTTGAAGTTCCGGCAGATTTCACAGTAAAACCGAGTTGGAGCTAGTACCTCCCCATATATATGTATGGAATGGAGTTTGCAACTGAAAAGAAACTTTCTGTTCCCAACAAGCTAGGTGAAGGACAGCTTTCACACATACTTATCTCTCAGAACTGAGCAAGTGGAGAGACGTTCGTTCATCTAGCACTAATGGAACGGGTTGCAGGAGACACTTTTTCTCTGCTTTCTCAGTCTGTTTCCTAGTACCGGTTTGATGTTCCTGCAGTTTTCACTGTAAAACCGAGTTGGAGCTAGTATCTCCCCATATATATGTATGAAATGGAGTTTGCAACTGAAAAGAAACTTTGTGTTCCCAACAAGCTAGGTGAAGGACGGCTTTCACACACACTTATCTCCCAGGACTGAGCAAGTGGAGAGACGTTCGTTCATCTAGCACCAAGGGAACGGGTTGCAGTAGACACTTTTTCTTTGCTTTCTCAGTCTGTTTCCTAGTGCCGGTTTGAAGTTCCTGCAGTTTTCACTGTAAAACCGAGTTGGAGCTAGTATCTCCCCATATATATGTATGGAATGGTGTTTGCAACTGAAAAGAAACTTTGTGTTCCCAACAAGCTAGGTGAAGGACGGCTTTCACACACACTTATCTCCCAGGACTGAGCAAGTGGAGAGACGTTCGTTCATCTAACACCAAGGGAACGGGTTGCAGGAGACACTTTTTCTCTGCTTCCTCAGTTTGTTTCATAGTGCCGGTTTGAACTTCCTGCAGATTTCACTGTAAAACCGAGCTGGAGCTAGTACCTCCCCATATATATGTATGGAATGGAGTTTGCAACTGAAAAGAAACTTTGTGTTCCCAACAAGCTTGGTGAAGGACGGCTTTCACACTCACTTATCTCTCAGAACTGAGCAAGTGGAGAGACGTTCGTTCATCTAGCACAAAGGAAACGGGTTGCAGGAGACATTTTTTCTCTGCTTTCTCAGTCTGTTTCCTAGTGCCGGTTTGAAGTTCCTGCAGTTTTCACTGTAAAACCGAGTTGGAGCTAGTACCTCCCCATATATATGTATGGAATGGAGTTTGCAACTGAAAAGGAACTTTGTGTTCCCAACAAGCTAGGTGAAGGACGGCTTTCACACACACTTATCTCTCAGAAATGAGCATGTACAGAGACGTTCGTTCATCTAGCACCAAGGGAACGGGTTGCAGGACACACTTTTTCTCTGCTTTCTCATTCTGTTTCCTAGTGCCGCTTTGAAGTTCCTGCAGTTTTCACTGTAAAACCGAGTTGGAGCTAGTATCTCCCCATATATATGTATGGAATGGAGTTGGCAACTGAAAAGAAACTTTGTGTTCCCAACAAGATTGGTGAAGTACGGCTTTCACACTCACTTATCTCTCAGAACTGAGCAAGTGGAGAGACATTCGTTCATCTAGCACAAAGGAAACGTGTTGCAGGAGACATTTTTTCTCTGCTTTCTCAGTCTGTTTCCTAGTGCCGGTTTGAAGTTCCTGCAGTTTTCACTGTAAAACCGAGTTGGAGCTAGTACCTCACCATATATATGTATGGAATGTAGTTTGCAACTGAAAAGAAACTTTGTGTTCCCAAAAATCTAGGTGAAGGACGGCTTTCACACACACTTATCTCTCAGAACTGAGCAAGTTCAGAGACGTTCGTTCATCTAGCACCAAGGGAACTGGTTGCAGGAGACACTATTTCTCTGCTTTCTCAGTCTGTTTCCAAGTGCCGGTGTGAAGTTCCTGCAGTTTTCACTGTAAAACCGAGTTGGAGCTTGTACCTCCCCATATATATGTATGGAACGGTGTTTGCAACTGAAAAGAAACTTTGTGTTCCCAACAAGCTAGGTGAAGGACGGCTTTCACACACACTTAACTCTCAGAACTGAGTAAGTGGAGAGACGTTCGTTCATCTAGCACCATGGGAACGGGTTGCAGGAGACACTATTTCTCTGCATTCTCAGTCTGTTTCCTAGTGCCGGTTTGAAGTTCCTGCAGTTTTCAGTGTAAAACCGAGTTGTAGGTTGTGCCTCTCCATATATATGTATGGAATGGAGTTTGCAAATGAAAAGAAACTTTGTGTTCCCAACAAGCTAGATGAAGGACGGCTTTCACACACACTTACGTCTCGGAACTGAGCAAGTGGAGAGACGTTCGTTCATCTAGCACCAAGGGAACGGGTTGCAGGAGACACTATTTCTCTGCTTTCTCAATCTGTTTCCTAGTGCCGGTTTGAATTTCCTGCAGTTTTCACTGTCAAACCGAGTTGGAGCTAGTACCTCCCCATATATATGTATGGAATGGAGTTTGCAACTGAAAATAAACTTTGTGTTCCCAACAAGCTAGTTGAAGGACGGCTTTCACACACACTTATCTCTCAGAATTGAGCAAGTGGAGAGACGTTCGTTCATCTAGCACCAAGGGAACGGTTTGCAGGAGACAGTTTTTCTCTGCTTTCTCAGTCTGTTTCCTAGTGCCTGTTTGAAGTTCCTGCAATTTCACTGTAAAACCGAGTTGGAGCTTGTACCACCCCATATATATGTATGGAATGGTGTTTGCAACTGAAAAGGAACATTGTGTTCCCAACAAGCTAGGTGAAGGACGGCTTTCACACACACTTATCTCTCAGAACTGAGCAAGTGGATAGACGTTCGTTCATCTAGCACCAAGGGAACGGGTTGCAGGAGACACTTTTTCTCTGCTTTCTCAGTCTCTTTCCTAGTGCCGGTTTGAAGTTCCTGCAGTTTTCACTTTAAAATCGATTTGGAGCTAGTACCTCCCCATATATATGTATGGAACGGTGTTTGCAAATGAAAAGAAACTTTGTGTTCCCAACAAGCTAGGTGAAGGACGGCTTTCACACACACTTATCTCTCAGAACTGAGCAAGTTGAGAGACGTTCGTTCATCTAGCACCAAGGGAACGGGTTGCAGGAGACACTATTTCTCTGCTTTCTCAGTCTGTTTCCAAGTGCCGGTGTGAAGTTCCTGCAGTTTTCACTGTAAAACCGAGTTGGAGCTAGTACCTCCCCATATATATATTTATGGAATGGAGTTTGCAACTGAAAAGAAACTTTGTGTTCCCAACAAGCTAGGTGAAAGACGGCTTTCACTCACACTTATCTCTCAGAAATGAGCATGGACAGAGACGTTCGTTCATCTAGCACCAATGGAACGGGTTGCTGGAGAAAATTTTTCTCTGCTTTCTCAGTCTGTTTCCTAGTGCCGGTTTGAAGTTCCTGCAGTTTTCACTGTAAAACAGAGTTGGAGCTAGTATCTCCCCATATATATGTATGTAATGGAATTTGCAACTGAAAAGAAACTTTGTGTTCCCAACAAGCTAGGTGAAGGACGGCTTTCACACACACTTATCTCCCAGGACTGAGCAAGTGGAGAGACGTTCGTTCATCTAGCACCAAGTGAACGGGTTGCAGGGGACAATTTTTCTTTGCTTTCTCAGTTTGTTTCCTAGTGCCGGTTTGAAGTTCCTGCAGTTTTCACTGTAAAACCGAGTTGGAGCTAGTACCTCCCCTTATATATGTATGGAATGGAGTTTGCAACTGAAAAGGAACTTTGTGTTCCCAACAAGCTAGGTGAAGGACGGCTTTCACACACACTTATCTCTCAGAACTGAGCAAGTGGAGAGACGTTCGTTCATCTAGCACCAATGGAACGGGTTGCAGGAGACACTTTTTCTCTGCTTTCTCAGTCTGTTTCCTAGTGCCGGTTTGAAGTTCCTGCAGTTTTCACTGTAAAACCGAGTTGGAGCTAGTACCACCACATATATATATGTATGGAATGGAGTTTGCAACTGAAAAGGAACTTTGTGTTCCCAACAAGCTAGGTGAAGGACGGCTTTCACACACACTTATCTCTCAGAAATGAGCATGTACAGAGACGTTCGTTCATCTAGCACCAAGGGAACGGGTTGCAGGAGACACTTTTTCTCTGCTTTCTCAGTCTGTTTCCTAGTGCCGGTTTGAAGTTCCTGCAGTTTTCACTGTAAAACCGAGTTGGAGCTAGTATCTCCCCATATATATGTATGGAATGGAGTTTGCAACTGAAAAGAAACTTTGTGTTCCCAACAAGCTATGTGAAGGACGGCTTTCACACACACTTATCTCCCAGGACTGAGAAAGTGGAGAGACGTTCGTTCATCTAACACCAAGGGAACGGGTTGCAGGAGACACTATTTCTCTGCTTCCTCAGTTTGTTTCCTAGTGCCGGTTTGAAGTTCCTGCAGATTTCACAGTAAAACCGAGTTGGAGCTAGTACCTCCCCATATATATGTATGGAATGGAGTTTGCAACTGAAAAGAAACTTTGTGTTCCCAACAAGCTAGGTGAAAGACGGCTTTCACTCACACTTATCTCTCAGAAATGAGCATGGACAGAGACGTTCGTTCATCTAGCACCAATGGAACGGGTTGCTGGAGAAAATTTTTCTCTGCTTTCTCAGTCTGTTTCCTAGTGCCGGTTTGAAGTTCCTGCAGTTTTCACTGTAAAACAGAGTTGGAGCTAGTATCTCCCCATATATATGTATGTAATGGAATTTGCAACTGAAAAGAAACTTTGTGTTCCCAACAAGCTAGGTGAAGGACGGCTTTCACACACACTTATCTCCCAGGACTGAGCAAGTGGAGAGACGTTCGTTCATCTAGCACCAAGTGAACGGGTTGCAGGGGACAATTTTTCTTTGCTTTCTCAGTTTGTTTCCTAGTGCCGGTTTGAAGTTCCTGCAGTTTTCACTGTAAAACCGAGTTGGAGCTAGTACCTCCCCTTATATATGTATGGAATGGAGTTTGCAACTGAAAAGGAACTTTGTGTTCCCAACAAGCTAGGTGAAGGACGGCTTTCACACACACTTATCTCTCAGAACTGAGCAAGTGGAGAGACGTTCGTTCATCTAGCACCAATGGAACGGGTTGCAGGAGACACTTTTTCTCTGCTTTCTCAGTCTGTTTCCTAGTGCCGGTTTGAAGTTCCTGCAGTTTTCACTGTAAAACCGAGTTGGAGCTAGTACCACCACATATATATATGTATGGAATGGAGTTTGCAACTGAAAAGGAACTTTGTGTTCCCAACAAGCTAGGTGAAGGACGGCTTTCACACACACTTATCTCTCAGAAATGAGCATGTACAGAGACGTTCGTTCATCTAGCACCAAGGGAACGGGTTGCAGGAGACACTTTTTCTCTGCTTTCTCAGTCTGTTTCCTAGTGCCGGTTTGAAGTTCCTGCAGTTTTCACTGTAAAACCGAGTTGGAGCTAGTATCTCCCCATATATATGTATGGAATGGAGTTTGCAACTGAAAAGAAACTTTGTGTTCCCAACAAGCTATGTGAAGGACGGCTTTCACACACACTTATCTCCCAGGACTGAGAAAGTGGAGAGACGTTCGTTCATCTAACACCAAGGGAACGGGTTGCAGGAGACACTATTTCTCTGCTTCCTCAGTTTGTTTCCTAGTGCCGGTTTGAAGTTCCTGCAGATTTCACAGTAAAACCGAGTTGGAGCTAGTACCTCCCCATATATATGTATGGAATGGAGTTTGCAACTGAAAAGAAACTTTCTGTTCCCAACAAGCTAGGTGAAGGACAGCTTTCACACATACTTATCTCTCAGAACTGAGCAAGTGGAGAGAAGTTCGTTCATCTAGCACTAATGGAACGGGTTGCAGGAGACACTTTTTCTCTGCTTTCTCAGTCTGTTTCCTAGTACCGGTTTGATGTTCCTGCAGTTTTCACTGTAAAACCGAGTTGGAGCTAGTATCTCCCCATATATATGTATGAAATGGAGTTTGCAACTGAAAAGAAACTTTGTGTTCCCAACAAGCTAGGTGAAGGACGGCTTTCACACACACTTATCTCCCAGGACTGAGCAAGTGGAGAGACGTTCGTTCATCTAGCACCAAGGGAACGGGTTGCAGGAGACACTTTTTCTCTGCTTTCTCAGTCTGTTTCCTAGTACCGGTTTGATGTTCCTGCAGTTTTCACTGTAAAACCGAGTTGGAGCTAGTATCTCCCCATATATATGTATGGAATGGAGTTTGCAACTGAAAAGAAACTTTGTGTTCCCAACAAGCTAGGTGAAGGACGGCTTTCACACACACTTATCTCCCAGGACTGAGAAAGTGGAGAGACGTTCGTTCATCTAACACCAAGGGAACGGGTTGCAGGAGACACTATTTCTCTGCTTCCTCAGTTTGTTTCCTAGTGCCGGTTTGAAGTTCCTGCAGATTTCACAGTAAAACCGAGTTGGAGCTAGTACCTCCCCATATATATGTATGGAATGGAGTTTGCAACTGAAAAGAAACTTTCTGTTCCCAACAAGCTAGGTGAAGGACAGCTTTCACACATACTTATCTCTCAGAACTGAGCAAGTGGAGAGAAGTTCGTTCATCTAGCACTAATGGAACGGGTTGCAGGAGACACTTTTTCTCTGCTTTCTCAGTCTGTTTCCTAGTACCGGTTTGATGTTCCTGCAGTTTTCACTGTAAAACCGAGTTGGAGCTAGTATCTCCCCATATATATGTATGAAATGGAGTTTGCAACTGAAAAGAAACTTTGTGTTCCCAACAAGCTAGGTGAAGGACGGCTTTCACACACACTTATCTCCCAGGACTGAGCAAGTGGAGAGACGTTCGTTCATCTAGCACCAAGGGAACGGGTTGCAGGAGACACTTTTTCTCTGCTTTCTCAGTCTGTTTCCTAGTACCGGTTTGATGTTCCTGCAGTTTTCACTGTAAAACCGAGTTGGAGCTAGTACCTCCCCATATATATGTATGGAATGGTGTTTGCAACTGAAAAGAAACTTTCTGTTCCCAACAAGCTAGGTGAAGGACAGCTTTCACACATACTTATCTCTCAGAACTGAGCAAGTGGAGAGAAGTTCGTTCATCTAGCACTAATGGAACGGGTTGCAGGAGACACTTTTTCTCTGCTTTCTCAGTCTGTTTCCTAGTACCGGTTTGATGTTCCTGCAGTTTTCACTGTAAAACCGAGTTGGAGCTAGTATCTCCCCATATATATGTATGAAATGGAGTTTGCAACTGAAAAGAAACTTTGTGTTCCCAACAAGCTAGGTGAAGGACGGCTTTCACACACACTTATCTCCCAGGACTGAGCAAGTGGAGAGACGTTCGTTCATCTAGCACCAAGGGAACGGGTTGCAGGAGACACTTTTTCTCTGCTTTCTCAGTCTGTTTCCTAGTACCGGTTTGATGTTCCTGCAGTTTTCACTGTAAAACCGAGTTGGAGCTAGTATCTCCCCATATATATGTATGGAATGGAGTTTGCAACTGAAAAGAAACTTTGTGTTCCCAACAAGCTAGGTGAAGGACGGCTTTCACACACACTTATCTCCCAGGACTGAGAAAGTGGAGAGACGTTCGTTCATCTAACACCAAGGGAACGGGTTGCAGGAGACACTATTTCTCTGCTTCCTCAGTTTGTTTCCTAGTGCCGGTTTGAAGTTCCTGCAGATTTCACAGTAAAACCGAGTTGGAGCTAGTACCTCCCCATATATATGTATGGAATGGAGTTTGCAACTGAAAAGAAACTTTCTGTTCCCAACAAGCTAGGTGAAGGACAGCTTTCACACATACTTATCTCTCAGAACTGAGCAAGTGGAGAGAAGTTCGTTCATCTAGCACTAATGGAACGGGTTGCAGGAGACACTTTTTCTCTGCTTTCTCAGTCTGTTTCCTAGTACCGGTTTGATGTTCCTGCAGTTTTCACTGTAAAACCGAGTTGGAGCTAGTATCTCCCCATATATATGTATGAAATGGAGTTTGCAACTGAAAAGAAACTTTGTGTTCCCAACAAGCTAGGTGAAGGACGGCTTTCACACACACTTATCTCCCAGGACTGAGCAAGTGGAGAGACGTTCGTTCATCTAGCACCAAGGGAACGGGTTGCAGGAGACACTTTTTCTCTGCTATCTCAGTCTGTTTCCTAGTACCGGTTTGATGTTCCTGCAGTTTTCACTGTAAAACCGAGTTGGAGCTAGTATCTCCCCATATATATGTATGAAATGGAGTTTGCAACTGAAAAGAAACTTTGTGTTCCCAACAAGCTAGGTGAAGGACGGCTTTCACACACACTTATCTCCCAGGACTGAGCAAGTGGAGAGACGTTCGTTCATCTAGCACCAAGGGAACGGGTTGCAGGAGACACTTTTTCTCTGCTTTCTCAGTCTGTTTCCTAGTACCGGTTTGATGTTCCTGCAGTTTTCACTGTAAAACCGAGTTGGAGCTAGTATCTCCCCATATATATGTATGAAATGGAGTTTGCAACTGAAAAGAAACTTTGTGTTCCCAACAAGCTAGGTGAAGGACGGCTTTCACACACACTTATCTCCCAGGACTGAGCAAGTGGAGAGACGTTCGTTCATCTAGCACCAAGGGAACGGGTTGCAGGAGACACTATTTCTCTGCTTCCTCAGTTTGTTTCCTAGTGCCGGTTTGAAGTTCCTGCAGATTTCACAGTAAAACCGAGTTGGAGCTAGTACCTCCCCATATATATGTATGGAATGGAGTTTGCAACTGAAAAGAAACTTTCTGTTCCCAACAAGCTAGGTGAAGGACAGCTTTCACACATACTTATCTCTCAGAACTGAGCAAGTGGAGAGAAGTTCGTTCATCTAGCACTAATGGAACGGGTTGCAGGAGACACTTTTTCTCTGCTTTCTCAGTCTGTTTCCTAGTACCGGTTTGATGTTCCTGCAGTTTTCACTGTAAAACCGAGTTGGAGCTAGTATCTCCCCATATATATGTATGAAATGGAGTTTGCAACTGAAAAGAAACTTTGTGTTCCCAACAAGCTAGGTGAAGGACGGCTTTCACACACACTTATCTCCCAGGACTGAGCAAGTGGAGAGACGTTCGTTCATCTAGCACCAAGGGAACGGGTTGCAGGAGACACTTTTTCTCTGCTTTCTCAGTCTGTTTCCTAGTACCGGTTTGATGTTCCTGCAGTTTTCACTGTAAAACCGAGTTGGAGCTAGTATCTCCCCATATATATGTATGGAATGGAGTTTGCAACTGAAAAGAAACTTTGTGTTCCCAACAAGCTAGGTGAAGGACGGCTTTCACACACACTTATCTCCCAGGACTGAGAAAGTGGAGAGACGTTCGTTCATCTAACACCAAGGGAACGGGTTGCAGGAGACACTATTTCTCTGCTTCCTCAGTTTGTTTCCTAGTGCCGGTTTGAAGTTCCTGCAGATTTCACAGTAAAACCGAGTTGGAGCTAGTACCTCCCCATATATATGTATGGAATGGAGTTTGCAACTGAAAAGAAACTTTCTGTTCCCAACAAGCTAGGTGAAGGACAGCTTTCACACATACTTATCTCTCAGAACTGAGCAAGTGGAGAGAAGTTCGTTCATCTAGCACTAATGGAACGGGTTGCAGGAGACACTTTTTCTCTGCTTTCTCAGTCTGTTTCCTAGTACCGGTTTGATGTTCCTGCAGTTTTCACTGTAAAACCGAGTTGGAGCTAGTATCTCCCCATATATATGTATGAAATGGAGTTTGCAACTGAAAAGAAACTTTGTGTTCCCAACAAGCTAGGTGAAGGACGGCTTTCACACACACTTATCTCCCAGGACTGAGCAAGTGGAGAGACGTTCGTTCATCTAGCACCAAGGGAACGGGTTGCAGGAGACACTTTTTCTCTGCTTTCTCAGTCTGTTTCCTAGTACCGGTTTGATGTTCCTGCAGTTTTCACTGTAAAACCGAGTTGGAGCTAGTATCTCCCCATATATATGTATGAAATGGAGTTTGCAACTGAAAAGAAACTTTGTGTTCCCAACAAGCTAGGTGAAGGACGGCTTTCACACACACTTATCTCCCAGGACTGAGAAAGTGGAGAGACGTTCGTTCATCTAACACCAAGGGAACGGGTTGCAGGAGACACTATTTCTCTGCTTCCTCAGTTTGTTTCCTAGTGCCGGTTTGAAGTTCCTGCAGATTTCACAGTAAAACCGAGTTGGAGCTAGTACCTCCCCATATATATGTATGGAATGGAGTTTGCAACTGAAAAGAAACTTTCTGTTCCCAACAAGCTAGGTGAAGGACAGCTTTCACACATACTTATCTCTCAGAACTGAGCAAGTGGAGAGAAGTTCGTTCATCTAGCACTAATGGAACGGGTTGCAGGAGACACTTTTTCTCTGCTTTCTCAGTCTGTTTCCTAGTACCGGTTTGATGTTCCTGCAGTTTTCACTGTAAAACCGAGTTGGAGCTAGTATCTCCCCATATATATGTATGAAATGGAGTTTGCAACTGAAAAGAAACTTTGTGTTCCCAACAAGCTAGGTGAAGGACGGCTTTCACACACACTTATCTCCCAGGACTGAGCAAGTGGAGAGACGTTCGTTCATCTAGCACCAAGGGAACGGGTTGCAGGAGACACTTTTTCTCTGCTTTCTCAGTCTGTTTCCTAGTACCGGTTTGATGTTCCTGCAGTTTTCACTGTAAAACCGAGTTGGAGCTAGTATCTCCCCATATATATGTATGAAATGGAGTTTGCAACTGAAAAGAAACTTTGTGTTCCCAACAAGCTAGGTGAAGGACGGCTTTCACACACACTTATCTCCCAGGACTGAGCAAGTGGAGAGACGTTCGTTCATCTAGCACCAAGGGAACGGGTTGCAGGAGACACTTTTTCTTTGCTTTCTCAGTCTGTTTCATAGTGCCGGTTTGAAGTTCCTGCAGTTTTCACTGTAAAACCGAGTTGGAGCTAGTATCTCCCCATATATATTTATGGAATGGTGTTTGCAACTGAAAAGAAACTTTGTGTTCCCAACAAGCTAGGTGAAGGACGGCTTTCACACACACTTATCTCCCAGGACTGAGCAAGTGGAGAGACGTTCGTTCATCTAACACCAAGGGAACGGGTTGCAGGAGACACTTTTTCTCTGCTTCCTCAGTTTGTTTCCTAGTGCCGGTTTGAACTTCCTGCAGATTTCACTGTAAAACCGAGCTGGAGCTAGTACCTCCCCATATATATGTATGGAATGGAGTTTGCAACTGAAAAGAAACTTTGTGTTCCCATCAAGCATGGTGAAGTACGGCTTTCACACTCACTTATCTCTGAGAACTGAGCAAGTGGAGAGACGTTCGTTCATCTAGCACAAAGGAAACGGGTTGCAGGAGACATTTTTTCTCTGCTTTCTCAGTCTGTTTCCTAGTGCCGGTTTGAAGTTCCTGCAGTTTTCACTGTAAAACCGAGTTGGAGCTAGTACCTCCCCATATATATGTATGGAATGGAGTTTGCAACTGAAAAGGAACTTTGTGTTCCCAACAAGCTTGGTGAAGGACGGCTTTCACACACACTTATCTCTCAGAAATGAGCATGTACAGAGACGTTCGTTCATCTAGCACCAAGGGAATGGGTTGCAGGAGACACTTTTTCTCTGCTTTCTCATTCTGTTTCCTAGTGCCGCTTTGAAGTTCCTGCAGTTTTCACTGTAAAACCGAGTTGGAGCTAGTATCTCCCCATATATATGTATGGAATGGAGTTTGCAAATGAAAAGAAACTTTGTGTTCCCAACAAGCTACGTGAAGGACGGCTTTCACACACACTTATCTCCCAGGACTGAGCAAGTGGAGAGACGTTCGTTCATCTAGCACCAAGGGAACGGGTTGCAGGAGACACTTTTTCTCTGCTTTCTCAGTCTGTTTCCTAGTGCCGGTTTGAAGTTCCTGCAGTTTTCACTGTAAAACCGATTTGGAGCTAGTATCTCCCCATATATATGTATGGAATGGAGTTTGCAACTGAAAAGAAACTTTGTGTTCCCAACAAGCTAGGTGAAGGACGGCTTTCACACACACTTATCTCCCAGGACTGAGAAAGTGGAGAGACGTTCGTTCATCTAACACCAAGGGAACGGGTTGCAGGAGACACTATTTCTCTGCTTCCTCAGTTTGTTTCCTAGTGCCGGTTTGAAGTTCCTGCAGATTTCACAGTAAAACCGAGTTGGAGCTAGTACCTCCCCATATATATGTATGGAATGGAGTTTGCAACTGAAAAGAAACTTTCTGTTCCCAACAAGCTAGGTGAAGGACAGCTTTCACACATACTTATCTCTCAGAACTGAGCAAGTGGAGAGAAGTTCGTTCATCTAGCACTAATGGAACGGGTTGCAGGAGACACTTTTTCTCTGCTTTCTCAGTCTGTTTCCTAGTACCGGTTAGATGTTCCTGCAGTTTTCACTGTAAAACCGAGTTGGAGCTAGTATCTCCCCATATATATGTATGAAATGGAGTTTGCAACTGAAAAGAAACTTTGTGTTCCCAACAAGCTAGGTGAAGGACGGCTTTCACACACACTTATCTCCCAGGACTGAGCAAGTGGAGAGACGTTCGTTCATCTAGCACCAAGGGAACGGGTTGCAGGAGACACTTTTTCTTTGCTTTCTCAGTCTGTTTCCTAGTGCCGGTTTGAAGTTCCTGCAGTTTTCAGTGTAAAACCGAGTTGGAGCTAGTATCTCCCCATATATATTTATGGAATGGTGTTTGCAACTGAAAAGAAACTTTGTGTTCCCAACAAGCTAGGTGAAGGGCGGCTTTCACACACACTTATCTCCCAGGACTGAGCAAGTGGAGAGACGTTCGTTCATCTAACACCAAGGGAACGGGTTGCAGGAGACACTTTTTCTCTGCTTCCTCAGTTTGTTTCCTAGTGCCGGTTTGAACTTCCTGCAGATTTCACTGTAAAACCGAGCTGGAGCTAGTACCTCCCCATATATATGTATGGAATGGAGTTTGCAACTGAAAAGAAACTTTGTGTTCCCAACAAGCTTGGTGAAGTACGGCTTTCACACTCACTTATCTCTCAGAACTGAGCAAGTGGAGAGACGTTCGTTCATCTAGCACAAAGGAAACGGGTTGCAGGAGACATTTTTTCTCTGCTTTCTCAGTCTGTTTCCTAGTGCCGGTTTGAAGTTCCTGCAGTTTTCACTGTAAAACCGAGTTGGAGCTAGTACCTCCCCATATATATGTATGGAATGGAGTTTGCAACTGAAAAGGAACTTTGTGTTCCCAACAAGCTAGGTGAAGGACGGCTTTCACACACACTTATCTCTCAGAAATGAGCATGTACAGAGACGTTCGTTCATCTAGCACCAAGGGAATGGGTTGCAGGAGACACTTTTTCTCTGCTTTCTCATTCTGTTTCCTAGTGCCGCTTTGAAGTTCCTGCAGTTTTCACTGTAAAACCGAGTTGGAGCTAGTATCTCCCCATATATATGTATGGAATGGAGTTTACAAATGAAAAGAAACTTTGTGTTCCCAACAAGCTACGTGAAGGACGGCTTTCACACACACTTATCTCCCAGGACTGAGCAAGTGGAGAGACGTTCGTTCATCTAACACCAAGGGAACGGGTTGCAGGAGACACTTTTTCTCTGCTTCCTCAGTTTGTTTCCTAGTGCCGGTTTGAAGTTCCTGCAGATTTCACTGTAAAACAGAGTTGGAGCTAGTACATCCCATACATATGTATGGAATGTAGTTTGCAACTGAAAAGAAACTTTGTGTTCCCAACAAGATTGGTGAAGTACGGCTTTCACACTCACTTATCTCTCAGAACTGAGCAAGTGGAGAGACATTCGTTCATCTAGCACAAAGGAAACGGGTTGCAGGAGACATTTTTTCTCTGCTTTCTCAGTCTGTTTCCTAGTGCCGGTTTGAAGTTCCTGCAGTTTTCACTGTAAAACCGAGTTGGAGCTAGTACCTTCCCATATATATGTATGGAATGTAGTTTGCAACTGAAAAGAAACTTTGTGTTCACAACAAGCTAGGTGAAGGGCGGCTTTCACACACACTTATCTCTCAGAACTGAGCAAGTTGAGAGACGTTCGTTCATCTAGCACCAAGGGAACGGGTTGCAGGAGTCACATTTTCTCTGCTTTCTCAGTCTCTTTCCTAGTGCCGGTTTGAAGTTCCTGCAGTTTTCACTTTAAAACCGATTTGGAGCTAGTATCTCCCCATATATATGTATGGAACGGTGTTTGCAAATGAAAAGAAACTTTGTGTTCCCAACAAGCTAGGTGAAGGACGGCTTTCACACACACTTATCTCTCAGAACTGAGCAAGTTGAGAGACGTTCATTCATCTAGCACCAAGGGAACTGGTTGCAGGAGACACTATTTCTCTGCTTTCTCAGTCTGTTTCCAAGTGCCGGTGTGAAGTTCCTGCAGTTTTCACTGTAAAACCGAGTTGGAGATAGTACCTCCCCATATATATGTATGGAACGGTGTTTGCAACTGAAAAGAAGCTTTCTGTTCCCAACAAGCTAATTGAAGGACGGCTTTCACACACACTTATCTCTCAGAAATGAGCAAGTGGAGAGACGTACGTTCATCTAGCACCAAGGGAACGGGTTGCAGGAGACACTTATTCTCTGCTTTCTCAGTTTGTTTCCTAGTGCCGGTTTGAAGTTCCTGCAATTTCACTGTAAAACCGAGTTGGAGCTTGTACCAACCCATATATATGTATGGAACGGTGTTTGCAACTGAAAAGAAACATTGTGTTCCCAACAAGCTAGGTGAAGGACGGCTTTCACACACACTTATCTCTCAGAACTGAGCAAGTGGATAGACGTTCGTTCATCTAGCACCAAGGGAACGGGTTGCAGGAGAAACTTTTTCTCTGCTTTCTCAGTCTCTTTCCTAGTGCCGGTTTGAAGTTCCTGCAGTTTTCACTTTAAAATCGATTTGGAGCTAGTACCTCCCCATATATATGTATGGAACGGTGTTTGCAAATGAAAAGAAACTTTGTGTTCCCAACAAGCTAGGTGAAGGACGGCTTTCACACACACTTATCTCTCAGAACTGAGCAAGTTGAGAGACGTTCGTTCATCTAGCACCAAGGGAACGGGTTGCAGGAGACACTATTTCTCTGCTTTCTCAGTCTGTTTCCAAGTGCCGGTGTGAAGTTCCTGCAGTTTTCACTGTAAAACCGAGTTGGAGCTAGTACCTCCCCATATATATGTATGGAACGGTGTTTGCAAATGAAAAGAAACTTTGTGTTCCCAACAAGCTAGGTGAAGGACGGCTTTCACACACACTTAACTCTCAGAAGTGAGCAAGTGGAGAGACGTTCGTTCATCTAGCACCAAGGGAACGGGTTGCAGGAGACACTATTTCTCTGCATTCTCAGTCTGTTTCCTAGTGCCGGTTTGAAGTTCCTGCAGTTTTCAGTGTAAAACCGAGTTGGAGCTAGTACCTCCCCATATATATGTATGGAATGGAGTTTGCAAATGAAAAGAAACTTTGTGTTCCCAACAAGCTAGATGAAGGACGGCTTTCACACACACATACCTCTCGGAACTGAGCAAGTGGAGAGACGTTCGTTCATCTAGCACCAAGGGAACGGGTTGCAGGAGACACTTATTCTCTGCTTTCTCAGTTTGTTTCCTAGTGCCGGTTTGAAGTTCCTGCAATTTCACTGTAAAACCGAGTTGGAGCTTGTACCACCCCATATATATATATGGAACGGTGTTTGCAACTGAAAAGAAACATTGTGTTCCCAACAAGCTAGGTGAAGGACGGCTTTCACACACACTTATCTCTCAGAACTGAGCAAGTGGATAGACGTTCGTTCATCTAGCACCAAGGGAACGGGTTGCAGGAGACACTTTTTCTCTGCTTTCTCAGTCTCTTTCCAAGTGCCGGTTTGAAGTTCCTGCAGTTTTCACTTTAAAATCGATTTGGAGCTAGTACCTTCCCATATATATGTATGGAACGGTGTTTGCAAATGAAAAGAAACATTGTGTTCCCAACAAACTAGGTGAAGGACGGCTTTCACACACACTTATCTCTCAGAACTGAGCAAGTTGAGAGACGTTCGTTCATCTAGCACCAAGGGAACGGGTTGCAGGAGACACTATTTCTCTGCATTCTCAGTCTGTTTCCTAGTGCCGGTTTGAAGTTCCTGCAGTTTTCAGTGTAAAACCGAGTTGGAGCTAGTACCTCCCCATATATATGTATGGAATGGAGTTTGCAAATGAAAAGAAACTTTGTGTTCCCAACAAGCTAGATGAAGGACGGCTTTCCCACACACTTACCTCTCGGAACTGAGCAAGTGGAGAGACGTTCGTTCATCTAGCACCAAGGGAACGGGTTGCAGGAGACACTTTTTCTCTGCTTCCTCAGTTTGTTTCCTAGTGCCGGTTTGAATTTCCTGCAGATTTCACTGTAAAATAGAGTTGGAGCTAGTACATCCCCATACATATGTATGGAATGTAGTTTGCAACTGAAAAGAAACTTTGTGTTCCCAACAAGATTGGTGAAGTACGGCTTTCACACTCACTTATCTCTCAGAACTGAGCAAGTGGAGAGACATTCGTTCATCTAGCACAAATGAAACGGGTTGCAGGAGACATTTTTTCTCTGCATTCTCAGTCTGTTTCCTAGTGCCGGTTTGAAGTTCCTGCAGTTTTCACTGTAAAACCGAGTTGGAGCTAGTACCTCCCCATATATATGTATGGAATGGAGTTTGCAACTGAAAAGAAACTTTGTGTTCCCAAAAAGCTAGGTGAAGGACGGCTTTCACACACACTTATCTCTCAGAACTGAGCAAGTTGAGAGACGTTCGTTCATCTAGCACCAAGGGAACGGGTTGCAGGAGACACTTTTTCTCTGCTTTCTCAGTCTCTTTCCTAGTGCCGGTTTGAAGTTCCTGCAGTTTTCACTGTAAAACCGATTTGGAGCTAGTACCTCCCCATATAAATGTATGGAACGGTGTTTGCAAATGAAAAGAAACTTTGTGTTCCCAACAAGCTAGGTGAAGGACGGCTTTCACACACACTTATCTCTCAGAACTGAGCAAGTTGAGAGACGTTCGTTCATCTAGCACCAAGGGAACTGGTTGCAGGAGACACTATTTCTATGCTTTCTCAGTCTGTTTCCAAGTGCCGGTGTGAAGTTCCTGCAGTTTTCACTGTAAAACCGAGTTGGAGCTAGTACCTCCTCATATATATGTATGGAACGGTGTTTGCAACTGAAAAGAAACTTTGTGTTCCCAACAAGCTAGGTGAAGGACGGCTTTCACACACACTTAACTCTCAGAACTGAGTAAGTGGAGAGACGTTCGTTCATCTAGCACCATGGGAACGGGTTGCAGGAGACACTATTTCTCTGCATTCTCAGTCTGTTTCCTAGTGCCGGTTTGAAGTTCCTGCAGTTTTCAGTGTAAAACCGAGTTGTAGCTAGTACCTCCCCATATATATGTATGGAATGGAGTTTGCAAATGAAAAGAAACTTTGTGTTCCCAACAAGCTAGATGAAGGACGGCTTTCACACACACTTACCTCTCGGAACTGAGCAAGTGGAGAGACGTTCGTTCATCTAGCACCAAGGGAACGGGTTGCAGGAGACACTTTTTCTCTGCTTTCTCAGTCTGTTTCCTAGTGCCGGTTTGAAGTTCCTGCAGTTTTCACTGTAAAACCGAGTTGGAGCTAGTACCTCCCCATATATATGTATGGAATGGAGTTTGCAACTGAAAATAAACTTTGTGTTCCTAACAAGCTAGTTGAAGGACGGCTTTCACACACACTTATCTCTCAGAACTGAGCAAGTGGAGAGACGTTCGTTCATCTAGCACCAAGGGAACGGTTTGCAGGAGACAGTTTTTCTCTGCTTTCTCAGTCTGTTTCCAAGTGCCGGTGTGAAGTTCCTGCAGTTTTCACTGTAAAACCGAGTTGGAGCTAGTACCTCCCCATATATATGTATGGAACGGTGTTTGCAACTGAAAAGAAACTTTGTGTTCCCAACAAGCTAGGTGAAGGACGGCTTTCACACACACTTAACTCTCAGAGGTGAGCAAGTGGAGAGACGTTCGTTCATCTAGCACCAAGGGAACGGGTTGCAGGAGACACTATTTCTCTGCATTCTCACTCTGTTTCCTAGTGCCGGTTTGAAGTTCCTGCAGTTTTCAGTGTAAAACCGAGTTGGAGCTAGTACCTCCCCATATATATGTATGGAATGGAGTTTGCAAATGAAAAGAAACTTTGTGTTCCCAACAAGCTAGATGAAGGACGGCTTTCACACATACTTACCTCTTGGAACTGAGCAAATGGAGAGAAGTTCGTTCATCTAGCACCAAGGGAACAGGTTGCAGGAGACACTTTTTCTCTGCTTCCTCAGTTTGTTTCCTAGTGCCGGTTTGAAGTTCCTGCAGATTTCACTGTAAAACAGAGTTGGAGCTAGTACATCCCCATACATATGTATGGATTGTAGTTTGCAACTGAAAAGAAACTTTGTGTTCCCAACAAGATTGGTGAAGTACGGCTTTCACACTCACTTATCTCTCAGAACTGAGCAAGTGGAGAGACATTCGTTCATCTAGCACAAATGAAACGGGTTGCAGGAGACATTTTTTCTCTGCTTTCTCAGTCTGTTTCCTAGTGCCGGTTTGAAGTTCCTGCAGTTTTCACTGTAAAACCGAGTTGGAGCTAGTACCTCCCCATATATATGTATGGAATGGAGTTTGCAACTGAAAAGAAACTTAGTGTTCCCAAAAAGCTAGGTGAAGGACGGCTTTCACACACACTTATCTCTCAGAACTGAGCAAGTTGAGAGACGTTCGTTCATCTAGCACCAAGGGAACGGGTTGCAGGAGACACTATTTCTCTGCATTCTCAGTCTGTTTCCTAGTGCCGGTTTGAAGTTCCTGCAGTTTTCAGTGTAAAACCGAGTTGGAGCTAGTACCTCCCCATATATATGTATGGAATGGAGTTTGCAAATGAAAAGAAACTTTGTGTTCCCAACAAGCTAGATGAAGGACGGCTTTCCCACACACTTACCTCTCGGAACTGAGCAAGTGGAGAGACGTTCGTTCATCTAGCACCAAGGGAACGGGTTGCAGGAGACACTTTTTCTCTGCTTCCTCAGTTTGTTTCCTAGTGCCGGTTTGAAGTTCCTGCAGTTTTCACTGTAAAACCGATTTGGAGCTAGTACCTCCCCATATAAATGTATGGAACGGTGTTTGCAAATGAAAAGAAACTTTGTGTTCCCAACAAGCTAGGTGAAGGACGGCTTTCACACACACTTATCTCTCAGAACTGAGCAAGTGGAGAGACGTTCGTTCATCTAGCACCAAGGGAACTGGTTGCAGGAGACACTATTTCTCTGCTTTCTCAGTCTGTTTCCAAGTGCCGGTGTGAAGTTCCTGCAGTTTTCACTGTAAAACCGAGTTGGAGCTAGTACCTCCTCATATATATGTATGGAACGGTGTTTGCAACTGAAAAGAAACTTTGTGTTCCCAACAAGCTAGGTGAAGGACGGCTTTCACACACACTTAACTCTCAGAACTGAGTAAGTGGAGAGACGTTCGTTCATCTAGCACCATGGGAACGGGTTGCAGGAGACACTTTTTCTCTGCTTTCTCAGTCTGTTTCCTAGTGCCGGTTTGAAGTTCCTGCAGTTTTCACTGTAAAACCGAGTTGGAGCTAGTACCTCCCCTTATATATGTATGGAATGGAGTTTGCAACTGAAAATAAACTTTGTGTTCCTAACAAGCTAGTTGAAGGACGGCTTTCACACACACTTATCTCTCAGAACTGAGCAAGTGGAGAGACGTTCGTTCATCTAGCACCAAGGGAACGGTTTGCAGGAGACAGTTTTTCTCTGCTTTCTCAGTCTGTTTCCAAGTGCCGGTGTGAAGTTCCTGCAGTTTTCACTGTAAAACCGAGTTGGAGCTAGTACCTCCCCATATATATGTATGGAACGGTGTTTGCAACTGAAAAGAAACTTTGTGTTCCCAACAAGCTAGGTGAAGGACGGCTTTCACACACACTTAACTCTCAGAGGTGAGCAAGTGGAGAGACGTTCGTTCATCTAGCACCAAGGGAACGGGTTGCAGGAGACACTATTTCTCTGCATTCTCACTCTGTTTCCTAGTGCCGGTTTGAAGTTCCTGCAGTTTTCAGTGTAAAACCGAGTTGGAGCTAGTACCTCCCCATATATATGTATGGAATGGAGTTTGCAAATGAAAAGAAACTTTGTGTTCCCAACAAGCTAGATGAAGGACGGCTTTCACACATACTTACCTCTTGGAACTGAGCAAATGGAGAGAAGTTCGTTCATCTAGCACCAAGGGAACAGGTTGCAGGAGACACTTTTTCTCTGCTTCCTCAATTTGTTTCCTAGTGCCGGTTTGAAGTTCCTGCAGATTTCACTGTAAAACAGAGTTGGAGCTAGTACATCCCCATACATATGTATGGATTGTAGTTTGCAACTGAAAAGAAACTTTGTGTTCCCAACAAGATTGGTGAAGTACGGCTTTCACACTCACTTATCTCTCAGAACTGAGCAAGTGGAGAGACATTCGTTCATCTAGCACAAATGAAACGGGTTGCAGGAGACATTTTTTCTCTGCTTTCTCAGTCTGTTTCCTAGTGCCGGTTTGAAGTTCCTGCAGTTTTCACTGTAAAACCGAGTTGGAGCTAGTACCTCCCCATATATATGTATGGAATGGAGTTTGCAACTGAAAAGAAACTTAGTGTTCCCAAAAAGCTAGGTGAAGGACGGCTTTCACACACACTTATCTCTCAGAACTGAGCAAGTTGAGAGACGTTCGTTCATCTAGCACCAAGGGAACGGGTTGCAGGAGACACTTTTTCTCTGCTTTCTCAGTCTCTTTCCTAGTGCCGGTTTGAAGTTCCTGCAGTTTTCACTTTAAAACCGATTTGGAGCTAGTACCTCCCCATATATATGTATGGAACGGTGTTTGCAAATGAAAAGAAACTTTGTGTTCCCAACAAGCTAGGTGAAGGACGGCTTTCACACACACTTATCTCTCAGAACTGAGCAAGTTGAGAGACGTTCGTTCATCTAGCACCAAGGGAACTGGTTGCAGGAGACACTATTTCTCTGCTTTCTCAGTCTGTTTCCAAGTGCCGGTGTGAAGTTCCTGCAGTTTTCACTGTAAAACCGAGTTGGAGCTTGTACCTCCCCATATATATGTATGGAACGGTGTTTGCAACTGAAAAGAAACTTTGTGTTCCCAACAAGCTAGGTGAAGGACGGCTTTCACACACACTTAACTCTCAGAACTGAGTAAGTGGAGAGACGTTCGTTCATCTAGCACCATGGGAACGGGTTGCAGGAGACACTATTTCTCTGCATTCTCAGTCTGTTTCCTAGTGCCGGTTTGAAGTTCCTGCAGTTTTCAGTGTAAAACCGAGTTGTAGCTAGTACCTCCCCATATATATGTATGGAATGGAGTTTGCAAATGAAAAGAAACTTTGTGTTCCCAACAAGCTAGATGAAGGACGGCTTCCACACACACTTACCTCTCGGAACTGAGCAAGTGTAGAGACGTTCGTTCATCTAGCACCAAGGGAACGGGTTGCAGGAGACACTATTTCTCTGCTTTCTCAGTCTGTTTACTAGTGCCGGTTTGAAGTTCCTGCAGTTTTCACTGTAAAACAGAGTTGGAGCTAGTACCTCCCCATATATATGTATGGAATGGAGTTTGCAACTGAAAATAAACTTTGTGTTCCCAACAAGCTAGTTGAAGGACGGCTTTCACACACACTTATCTCTCAGAACTGAGCAAGTGGAGAGACGTTCGTTCATCTAGCACCAAGGGAACGGTTTGCAGGAGACAGTTTTTCTCTGCTTTCTCATTCTGTTTCCTAGTGCCTGTTTGAAGTTCCTGCAGTTTTCACTGTAAAACCGAGTTGGAGCTAGTACCTCCCCATATATATGTATGGAATGGAATTTGCAACTGAATAGAAACTTTGTGTTCCCAACAAGCTACGTGAAGGACGGCTTTCACACACACTTATCTCTCAGAACTGAGCAAGTGGAGAGACGTTCGTTCATCTAGCACCAAGGGAACGGGTTGCAGGAGACATTATTTCTCTGCTTTCTCAGTCTGTTTCCTAGTGCCGGTTTGAATTTCCTGGAGTTTTCACTGTAAAACAGAGTTGGAGCTAGTACCTCCCCATATATATGTATGGAATGGAGTTTGCAACTGAAAAGTAACTTTGTGTTCCCAACAAGCTGGGTGAAGGACGGCTTTCACACACACTTATCTCTCAGAACTGAGCAAGTGGAGAGACGTTCGTTCATCTAGCACCAAGGGAACGGGTTGCAGGTGACACTATTTCTCTGCGTTCTCAGTATGTTTCCTAGTGCCGGTTTGAAGTTCCTGCAGTTTTCACTGTAAAACCGTGTTGGAGCTAGTACCTCCCCATATATATATGTATGGAATGGAGTTTGCAACTGAAAAGAAACTTTGTGTTCCCAACAAGATAGGTGAAGGACGGCTTTCACACACACTTATCTCTCAGAACTGAGCAAGTGGAGAGACGTTCGTTCATCTAACACCAAGGGAACGGGTTGCAGGAGACACTTTTTCTCTGCTTCCTCAGTTTGTTTCCTAGTGCCGGTTTGAAGTTCCTGCAGATTTCACTGTAAAACAGAGTTGGAGCTAGTACATCCCATACATATGTATGGAATGTAGTTTGCAACTGAAAAGAAACTTTGTGTTCCCAACAAGATTGGTGAAGTACGGCTTTCACACTCACTTATCTCTCAGAACTGAGCAAGTGGAGAGACATTCGTTCATCTAGCACAAAGGAAACGGGTTGCAGGAGACATTTTTTCTCTGCTTTCTCAGTCTGTTTCCTAGTGCCGGTTTGAAGTTCCTGCAGTTTTCACTGTAAAACCGAGTTGGAGCTAGTACCTCCCCATATATATGTATGGAATGTAGTTTGCAACTGAAAAGAAACTTTGTGTTCCCAAAAAGCTAGGTGAAGTACGGCTTTCACACACACTTATCTCTCAGAACTGAGCAAGTTGAGAGACGTTCGTTCATCTAGCACCAAGGGAACGGGTTGCAGGGGTCACTTTTTCTCTGCTTTCTCAGTCTCTTTCCTAGTGCCGGTGTGAAGTTCCTGCAGTTTTCACTTTAATACCGATTTGGAGCTAGTACCTCCCCATATATATGTATGGAACGGTGTTTGCAAATGAAAAGAAACTTTGTGTTCCCAACAAGCTAGGTGAAGGACGGCTTTCACACACACTTATCTCTCAGAACTGAGCAAGTTGAGAGACGTTCGTTCATCTAGCACCAAGGGAACTGGTTGCAGGAGACACTATTTCTCTGCTTTCTCAGTCTGTTTCCAAGTGCCGGTGTGAAGTTCCTGCAGTTTTCACTGTAAAACCGAGTTGGAGATAGTACCTCCCCATATATATGTATGGAACGGTGTTTGCAACTGAAAAGAAGCTTTCTGTTCCCAACAAGCTAATTGAAGGACGGCTTTCACACACACTTATCTCTCAGAAATGAGCAAGTGGAGAGACGTACGTTCATCTAGCACCATGGGAACGGGTTGCAGGAGACACTATTTCTCTGCATTCTCAGTCTGTTTCCTAGTGCCGGTTTGAAGTTCCTGCAGTTTTCAGTGTAAAACCGAGTTGTAGCTAGTACCTCCCCATATATATGTATGGAATGGAGTTTGCAAATGAAAAGAAACTTTGTGTTCCCAACAAGCTAGATGAAGGACGGCTTTCACACACACTTACCTCTCGGAACTGAGCAAGTGGAGAGACGTTCGTTCATCTAGCACCAAGGGAACGGGTTGCAGGAGACACTTTTTCTCTGCTTTCTCAGTCTGTTTCCTAGTGCCGGTTTGAAGTTCCTGCAGTTTTCACTGTAAAACCGAGTTGGAGCTAGTACCTCCCCATATATATGTATGGAATGGAGTTTGCAACTGAAAATAAACTTTGTGTTCCTAACAAGCTAGTTGAAGGACGGCTTTCACACACACTTATCTCTCAGAACTGAGCAAGTGGAGAGACGTTCGTTCATCTAGCACCAAGGGAACGGTTTGCAGGAGACAGTTTTTCTCTGCTTTCTCAGTCTGTTTCCAAGTGCCGGTGTGAAGTTCCTGCAGTTTTCACTGTAAAACCGAGTTGGAGCTAGTACCTCCTCATATATATGTATGGAACGGTGTTTGCAACTGAAAAGAAACTTTGTGTTCCCAACAAGCTAGGTGAAGGACGGCTTTCACACACACTTAACTCTCAGAGGTGAGCAAGTGGAGAGACGTTCGTTCATCTAGCACCAAGGGAACGGGTTGCAGGAGACACTATTTCTCTGCATTCTCAGACTGTTTCCTAGTGCCGGTTTGAAGTTCCTGCAGTTTTCAGTGTAAAACCGAGTTGGAGCTAGTACCTCCCCATATATATGTATGGAATGGAGTTTGCAAATGAAAAGAAACTTTGTGTTCCCAACAAGCTAGATGAAGGACGGCTTTCACACACACTTACCTCTTGGAACTGAGCAAATGGAGAGAAGTTCTTTCATCTAGCACCAAGGGAACGGGTTGCAGGAGACACTTTTTCTCTGCTTCCTCAGTTTGTTTCCTAGTGCCGGTTTGAAGTTCCTGCAGATTTCACTGTAAAACAGAGTTGGAGCTAGTACATCCCCATACATATGTATGGAATGTAGTTTGCAACTGAAAAGAAACTTTGTGTTCCCAACAAGATTGGTGAAGTACGGCTTTCACACTCACTTATCTCTCAGAAATGAGCAAGTGGAGAGACATTCGTTCATCTAGCACAAATGAAACGGGTTGCAGGAGACATTTTTTCTCTGCTTTCTCAGTCTGTTTCCTAGTGCCGGTTTGAAGTTCCTGCAGTTTTCACTGTAAAACCGAGTTGGAGCTAGTACCTCCCAATATATATGTATGGAATGGAGTTTGCAACTGAAAAGAAACTTAGTGTTCCCAAAAAGCTAGGTGAAGTACGGCTTTCACACACACTTATCTCTCAGAACTGAGCAAGTTGAGAGACGTTCGTTCATCTAGCACCAAGGGAACGGGTTGCAGGAGACACTTTTTCTCTGCTTTCTCAGTCTCTTTCCTAGTGCCGGTTTGAAGTTCCTGCAGTTTTCACTTTAAAACCGATTTGGAGCTAGTACCTCCCCATATATATGTATGGAACGGTGTTTGCAAATGAAAAGAAACTTTGTGTTCCCAACAAGCTAGGTGAAGGACGGCTTTCACACACACTTATCTCTCAGAACTGAGCAAGTTGAGAGACGTTCGTTCATCTAGCACCAAGGGAACTGGTTGCAGGAGACACTATTTCTCTGCTTTCTCAGTCTGTTTCCAAGTGCCGGTGTGAAGTTCCTGCAGTTTTCACTGTAAAACCGAGTTGGAGCTTGTACCTCCCCATATATATGTATGGAACGGTGTTTGCAACTGAAAAGAAACTTTGTGTTCCCAACAAGCTAGGTGAAGGACGGCTTTCACACACACTTAACTCTCAGAACTGAGTAAGTGGAGAGACGTTCGTTCATCTAGCACCATGGGAACGGGTTGCAGGAGACACTATTTCTCTGCATTCTCAGTCTGTTTCCTAGTGCCGGTTTGAAGTTCCTGCAGTTTTCAGTGTAAAACCGAGTTGTAGCTAGTACCTCCCCATATATATGTATGGAATGGAGTTTGCAAATGAAAAGAAACTTTGTGTTCCCAACAAGCTAGATGAAGGACGGCTTTCACACACACTTACCTCTCGGAACTGAGCAAGTGGAGAGACGTTCGTTCATCTAGCACCAAGGGAACGGGTTGCAGGAGACACTATTTCTCTGCTTTCTCAGTCTGTTTCCTAGTGCCGGTTTGAAGTTCCTGCAGTTTTCACTGTAAAACCGAGTTGGAGCTAGTACCTCCCCATATATATGTATGGAATGGAGTTTGCAACTGAAAATAAACTTTGTGTTCCTAACAAGCTAGTTGAAGGACGGCTTTCACACACACTTATCTCTCAGAACTGAGCAAGTGGAGAGACGTTCGTTCATCTAGCACCAAGGGAACGGTTTGCAGGAGACAGTTTTTCTCTGCTTTCTCAGTCTGTTTCCAAGTGCCGGTGTGAAGTTCCTGCAGTTTTCACTGTAAAACCGAGTTGGAGCTAGTACCTCCCCATATATATGTATGGAACGGTGTTTGCAACTGAAAAGAAACTTTGTGTTCCCAACAAGCTAGGTGAAGGACGGCTTTCACACACACTTAACTCTCAGAGGTGAGCAAGTGGAGAGACGTTCGTTCATCTAGCACCAAGGGAACGGGTTGCAGGAGACACTATTTCTCTGCATTCTCACTCTGTTTCCTAGTGCCGGTTTGAAGTTCCTGCAGTTTTCAGTGTAAAACCGAGTTGGAGCTAGTACCTCCCCATATATATGTATGGAATGGAGTTTGCAAATGAAAAGAAACTTTGTGTTCCCAACAAGCTAGATGAAGGACGGCTTTCACACATACTTACCTCTTGGAACTGAGCAAATGGAGAGAAGTTCGTTCATCTAGCACCAAGGGAACAGGTTGCAGGAGACACTTTTTCTCTGCTTCCTCAGTTTGTTTCCTAGTGCCGGTTTGAAGTTCCTGCAGATTTCACTGTAAAACAGAGTTGGAGCTAGTACATCCCCATACATATGTATGGATTGTAGTTTGCAACTGAAAAGAAACTTTGTGTTCCCAACAAGATTGGTGAAGTACGGCTTTCACACTCACTTATCTCTCAGAACTGAGCAAGTGGAGAGACATTCGTTCATCTAGCACAAATGAAACGGGTTGCAGGAGACATTTTTTCTCTG
This sequence comes from Camelus dromedarius, assembly GCF_036321535.1. Classification (NCBI taxonomy): domain Eukaryota; kingdom Metazoa; phylum Chordata; class Mammalia; order Artiodactyla; family Camelidae; genus Camelus; species Camelus dromedarius. Next base: position 31,679,740 of record NC_087458.1, on the reverse strand, counting down.
CTTTCTCAGTCTGTTTCCTAGTGCCGGTTTGAAGTTCCTGCAGTTTTCACTGTAAAACCGAGTTGGAGCTAGTACCTCCCCATATATATGTATGGAATGGAGTTTGCAACTGAAAAGAAACTTAGTGTTCCCAAAAAGCTAGGTGAAGGACGGCTTTCACACACACTTATCTCTCAGAACTGAGCAAGTTGAGAGACGTTCGTTCATCTAGCACCAAGGGAACGGGTTGCAGGAGACACTATTTCTCTGCATTCTCAGTCTGTTTCCTAGTGCCGGTTTGAATTTCCTGCAGTTTTCAGTGTAAAACCGAGTTGGAGCTAGTACCTCCCCATATATATGTATGGAATGGAGTTTGCAAATGAAAAGAAACTTTGTGTTCCCAACAAGCTAGATGAAGGACGGCTTTCCCACACACTTACCTCTCGGAACTGAGCAAGTGGAGAGACGTTCGTTCATCTAGCACCAAGGGAACGGGTTGCAGGAGACACTTTTTCTCTGCTTCCTCAGTTTGTTTCCTAGTGCCGGTTTGAATTTCCTGCAGATTTCACTGTAAAATAGAGTTGGAGCTAGTACATCCCCATACATATGTATGGAATGTAGTTTGCAACTGAAAAGAAACTTTGTGTTCCCAACAAGATTGGTGAAGTACGGCTTTCACACTCACTTATCTCTCAGAACTGAGCAAGTGGAGAGACATTCGTTCATCTAGCACAAATGAAACGGGTTGCAGGAGACATTTTTTCTCTGCATTCTCAGTCTGTTTCCTAGTGCCGGTTTGAAGTTCCTGCAGTTTTCACTATAAAACCGAGTTGGAGCTAGTACCTCCCCATATATATGTATGGAATGGAGTTTGCAACTGAAAAGAAACTTTGTGTTCCCAAAAAGCTAGGTGAAGGACGGCTTTCACACACACTTATCTCTCAGAACTGAGCAAGTTGAGAGACGTTCGTTCATCTAGCACCAAGGGAACGGGTTGCAGGAGACACTTTTTCTCTGCTTTCTCAGTCTCTTTCCTAGTGCCGGTTTGAAGTTCCTGCAGTTTTCACTGTAAAACCGATTTGGAGCTAGTACCTCCCCATATAAATGTATGGAACGGTGTTTGCAAATGAAAAGAAACTTTGTGTTCCCAACAAGCTAGGTGAAGGACGGCTTTCACACACACTTATCTCTCAGAACTGAGCAAGTTGAGAGACGTTCGTTCATCTAGCACCAAGGGAACTGGTTGCAGGAGACACTATTTCTCTGCTTTCTCAGTCTGTTTCCAAGTGCCGGTGTGAAGTTCCTGCAGTTTTCACTGTAAAACCGAGTTGGAGCTAGTACCTCCTCATATATATGTATGGAACGGTGTTTGCAACTGAAAAGAAACTTTGTGTTCCCAACAAGCTAGGTGAAGGACGGCTTTCACACACACTTAACTCTCAGAACTGAGTAAGTGGAGAGACGTTCGTTCATCTAGCACCATGGGAACGGGTTGCAGGAGACACTATTTCTCTGCATTCTCAGTCTGTTTCCTAGTGCCGGTTTGAAGTTCCTGCAGTTTTCAGTGTAAAACCGAGTTGTAGCTAGTACCTCCCCATATATATGTATGGAATGGAGTTTGCAAATGAAAAGAAACTTTGTGTTCCCAACAAGCTAGATGAAGGACGGCTTTCACACACACTTACCTCTCGGAACTGAGCAAGTGGAGAGACGTTCGTTCATCTAGCACCAAGGGAACGGGTTGCAGGAGACACTTTTTCTCTGCTTTCTCAGTCTGTTTCCTAGTGCCGGTTTGAAGTTCCTGCAGTTTTCACTGTAAAACCGAGTTGGAGCTAGTACCTCCCCTTATATATGTATGGAATGGAGTTTGCAACTGAAAATAAACTTTGTGTTCCTAACAAGCTAGTTGAAGGACGGCTTTCACACACACTTATCTCTCAGAACTGAGCAAGTGGAGAGACGTTCGTTCATCTAGCACCAAGGGAACGGTTTGCAGGAGACAGTTTTTCTCTGCTTTCTCAGTCTGTTTCCAAGTGCCGGTGTGAAGTTCCTGCAGTTTTCACTGTAAAACCGAGTTGGAGCTAGTACCTCCCCATATATATGTATGGAACGGTGTTTGCAACTGAAAAGAAACTTTGTGTTCCCAACAAGCTAGGTGAAGGACGGCTTTCACACACACTTAACTCTCAGAGGTGAGCAAGTGGAGAGACGTTCGTTCATCTAGCACCAAGGGAACGGGTTGCAGGAGACACTATTTCTCTGCATTCTCACTCTGTTTCCTAGTGCCGGTTTGAAGTTCCTGCAGTTTTCAGTGTAAAACCGAGTTGGAGCTAGTACCTCCCCATATATATGTATGGAATGGAGTTTGCAAATGAAAAGAAACTTTGTGTTCCCAACAAGCTAGATGAAGGACGACTTTCACACATACTTACCTCTTGGAACTGAGCAAATGGAGAGAAGTTCGTTCATCTAGCACCAAGGGAACAGGTTGCAGGAGACACTTTTTCTCTGCTTCCTCAGTTTGTTTCCTAGTGCCGGTTTGAAGTTCCTGCAGATTTCACTGTAAAACAGAGTTGGAGCTAGTACATCCCCATACATATGTATGGATTGTAGTTTGCAACTGAAAAGAAACTTTGTGTTCCCAACAAGATTGGTGAAGTACGGCTTTCACACTCACTTATCTCTCAGAACTGAGCAAGTGGAGAGACATTCGTTCATCTAGCACAAATGAAACGGGTTGCAGGAGACATTTTTTCTCTGCTTTCTCAGTCTGTTTCCTAGTGCCGGTTTGAAGTTCCTGCAGTTTTCACTGTAAAACCGAGTTGGAGCTAGTACCTCCCCATATATATGTATGGAATGGAGTTTGCAACTGAAAAGAAACTTAGTGTTCCCAAAAAGCTAGGTGAAGGACGGCTTTCACACACACTTATCTCTCAGAACTGAGCAAGTTGAGAGACGTTCGTTCATCTAGCACCAAGGGAACGGGTTGCAGGAGACACTTTTTCTCTGCTTTCTCAGTCTCTTTCCTAGTGCCGGTTTGAAGTTCCTGCAGTTTTCACTTTAAAACCGATTTGGAGCTAGTACCTCCCCATATATATGTATGGAACGGTGTTTGCAAATGAAAAGAAACTTTGTGTTCCCAACAAGCTAGGTGAAGGACGGCTTTCACACACACTTATCTCTCAGAACTGAGCAAGTTGAGAGACGTTCGTTCATCTAGCACCAAGGGAACTGGTTGCAGGAGACACTATTTCTCTGCTTTCTCAGTCTGTTTCCAAGTGCCGGTGTGAAGTTCCTGCAGTTTTCACTGTAAAACCGAGTTGGAGCTTGTACCTCCCCATATATATGTATGGAACGGTGTTTGCAACTGAAAAGAAACTTTGTGTTCCCAACAAGCTAGGTGAAGGACGGCTTTCACACACACTTAACTCTCAGAACTGAGTAAGTGGAGAGACGTTCGTTCATCTAGCACCATGGGAACGGGTTGCAGGAGACACTATTTCTCTGCATTCTCAGTCTGTTTCCTAGTGCCGGTTTGAAGTTCCTGCAGTTTTCAGTGTAAAACCGAGTTGTAGCTAGTACCTCCCCATATATATGTATGGAATGGAGTTTGCAAATGAAAAGAAACTTTGTGTTCCCAACAAGCTAGATGAAGGACGGCTTCCACACACACTTACCTCTCGGAACTGAGCAAGTGTAGAGACGTTCGTTCATCTAGCACCAAGGGAACGGGTTGCAGGAGACACTATTTCTCTGCTTTCTCAGTCTGTTTACTAGTGCCGGTTTGAAGTTCCTGCAGTTTTCACTGTAAAACAGAGTTGGAGCTAGTACCTCCCCATATATATGTATGGAATGGAGTTTGCAACTGAAAATAAACTTTGTGTTCCCAACAAGCTAGTTGAAGGACGGCTTTCACACACACTTATCTCTCAGAACTGAGCAAGTGGAGAGACGTTCGTTCATCTAGCACCAAGGGAACGGTTTGCAGGAGACACTATTTCTCTGCTTTCTCATTCTGTTTCCTAGTGCCTGTTTGAAGTTCCTGCAGTTTTCACTGTAAAACCGAGTTGGAGCTAGTACCTCCCCATATATATGTATGGAATGGAATTTGCAACTGAAAAGAAACTTTGTGTTCCCAACAAGCTACGTGAAGGACGGCTTTCACACACACTTATCTCTCAGAACTGAGCAAGTGGAGAGACGTTCGTTCATCTAGCACCAAGGGAACGGGTTGCAGGAGACATTATTTCTCTGCTTTCTCAGTCTGTTTCCTAGTGCCGGTTTGAATTTCCTGGAGTTTTCACTGTAAAACAGAGTTGGAGCTAGTACCTCCCCATATATATGTATGGAATGGAGTTTGCAACTGAAAAGTAACTTTGTGTTCCCAACAAGCTGGGTGAAGGACGGCTTTCACACACACTTATCTCTCAGAACTGAGCAAGTGGAGAGACGTTCGTTCATCTAGCACCAAGGGAACGGGTTGCAGGTGACACTATTTCTCTGCGTTCTCAGTATGTTTCCTAGTGCCGGTTTGAATTTCCTGCAGTTTTCACTGTAAAACCGTGTTGGAGCTAGTACCTCCCCATATATATATGTATGGAATGGAGTTTGCAACTGAAAAGAAACTTTGTGTTCCCAACAAGATAGGTGAAGGACGGCTTTCACACACACTTATCTCTCAGAACTGAGCAAGTGGAGAGACGTTCGTTCATCTAACACCAAGGGAACGGGTTGCAGGAGACACTTTTTCTCTGCTTCCTCAGTTTGTTTCCTAGTGCCGGTTTGAAGTTCCTGCAGATTTCACTGTAAAACAGAGTTGGAGCTAGTACATCCCATACATATGTATGGAATGTAGTTTGCAACTGAAAAGAAACTTTGTGTTCCCAACAAGATTGGTGAAGTACGGCTTTCACACTCACTTATCTCTCAGAACTGAGCAAGTGGAGAGACATTCGTTCATCTAGCACAAAGGAAACGGGTTGCAGGAGACATTTTTTCTCTGCTTTCTCAGTCTGTTTCCTAGTGCCGGTTTGAAGTTCCTGCAGTTTTCACTGTAAAACCGAGTTGGAGCTAGTACCTCCCCATATATATGTATGGAATGTAGTTTGCAACTGAAAAGAAACTTTGTGTTCCCAAAAAGCTAGGTGAAGGACGGCTTTCACACACACTTATCTCTCAGAACTGAGCAAGTTGAGAGACGTTCGTTCATCTAGCACCAAGGGAACGGGTTGCAGGAGTCACTTTTTCTCTGCTTTCTCAGTCTCTTTCCTAGTGCCGGTGTGAAGTTCCTGCAGTTTTCACTTTAATACCGATTTGGAGCTAGTACCTCCCCATATATATGTATGGAACGGTGTTTGCAAATGAAAAGAAACTTTGTGTTCCCAACAAGCTAGGTGAAGGACGGCTTTCACACACACTTATCTCTCAGAACTGAGCAAGTTGAGAGACGTTCGTTCATCTAGCACCAAGGGAACTGGTTGCAGGAGACACTATTTCTCTGCTTTCTCAGTCTGTTTCCAAGTGCCGGTGTGAAGTTCCTGCAGTTTTCACTGTAAAACCGAGTTGGAGATAGTACCTCCCCATATATATGTATGGAACGGTGTTTGCAACTGAAAAGAAGCTTTCTGTTCCCAACAAGCTAATTGAAGGACGGCTTTCACACACACTTATCTCTCAGAAATGAGCAAGTGGAGAGACGTACGTTCATCTAGCACCATGGGAACGGGTTGCAGGAGACACTATTTCTCTGCATTCTCAGTCTGTTTCCTAGTGCCGGTTTGAAGTTCCTGCAGTTTTCAGTGTAAAACCGAGTTGTAGCTAGTACCTCCCCATATATATGTATGGAATGGAGTTTGCAAATGAAAAGAAACTTTGTGTTCCCAACAAGCTAGATGAAGGACGGCTTTCACACACACTTACCTCTCGGAACTGAGCAAGTGGAGAGACGTTCGTTCATCTAGCACCAAGGGAACGGGTTGCAGGAGACACTTTTTCTCTGCTTTCTCAGTCTGTTTCCTAGTGCCGGTTTGAAGTTCCTGCAGTTTTCACTGTAAAACCGAGTTGGAGCTAGTACCTCCCCATATATATGTATGGAATGGAGTTTGCAACTGAAAATAAACTTTGTGTTCCTAACAAGCTAGTTGAAGGACGGCTTTCACACACACTTATCTCTCAGAACTGAGCAAGTGGAGAGACGTTCGTTCATCTAGCACCAAGGGAACGGTTTGCAGGAGACAGTTTTTCTCTGCTTTCTCAGTCTGTTTCCAAGTGCCGGTGTGAAGTTCCTGCAGTTTTCACTGTAAAACCGAGTTGGAGCTAGTACCTCCTCATATATATGTATGGAACGGTGTTTGCAACTGAAAAGAAACTTTGTGTTCCCAACAAGCTAGGTGAAGGACGGCTTTCACACACACTTAACTCTCAGAGGTGAGCAAGTGGAGAGACGTTCGTTCATCTAGCACCAAGGGAACGGGTTGCAGGAGACACTATTTCTCTGCATTCTCAGACTGTTTCCTAGTGCCGGTTTGAAGTTCCTGCAGTTTTCAGTGTAAAACCGAGTTGGAGCTAGTACCTCCCCATATATATGTATGGAATGGAGTTTGCAAATGAAAAGAAACTTTGTGTTCCCAACAAGCTAGATGAAGGACGGCTTTCACACACACTTACCTCTTGGAACTGAGCAAATGGAGAGAAGTTCTTTCATCTAGCACCAAGGGAACGGGTTGCAGGAGACACTTTTTCTCTGCTTCCTCAGTTTGTTTCCTAGTGCCGGTTTGAAGTTCCTGCAGATTTCACTGTAAAACAGAGTTGGAGCTAGTACATCCCCATACATATGTATGGAATGTAGTTTGCAACTGAAAAGAAACTTTGTGTTCCCAACAAGATTGGTGAAGTACGGCTTTCACACTCACTTATCTCTCAGAAATGAGCAAGTGGAGAGACATTCGTTCATCTAGCACAAATGAAACGGGTTGCAGGAGACATTTTTTCTCTGCTTTCTCAGTCTGTTTCCTAGTGCCGGTTTGAAGTTCCTGCAGTTTTCACTGTAAAACCGAGTTGGAGCTAGTACCTCCCAATATATATGTATGGAATGGAGTTTGCAACTGAAAAGAAACTTAGTGTTCCCAAAAAGCTAGGTGAAGTACGGCTTTCACACACACTTATCTCTCAGAACTGAGCAAGTTGAGAGACGTTCGTTCATCTAGCACCAAGGGAACGGGTTGCAGGAGACACTTTTTCTCTGCTTTCTCAGTCTCTTTCCTAGTGCCGGTTTGAAGTTCCTGCAGTTTTCACTTTAAAACCGATTTGGAGCTAGTACCTCCCCATATATATGTATGGAACGGTGTTTGCAAATGAAAAGAAACTTTGTGTTCCCAACAAGCTAGGTGAAGGACGGCTTTCACACACACTTATCTCTCAGAACTGAGCAAGTTGAGAGACGTTCGTTCATCTAGCACCAAGGGAACTGGTTGCAGGAGACACTATTTCTCTGCTTTCTCAGTCTGTTTCCAAGTGCCGGTGTGAAGTTCCTGCAGTTTTCACTGTAAAACCGAGTTGGAGCTTGTACCTCCCCATATATATGTATGGAACGGTGTTTGCAACTGAAAAGAAACTTTGTGTTCCCAACAAGCTAGGTGAAGGACGGCTTTCACACACACTTAACTCTCAGAACTGAGTAAGTGGAGAGACGTTCGTTCATCTAGCACCATGGGAACGGGTTGCAGGAGACACTATTTCTCTGCATTCTCAGTCTGTTTCCTAGTGCCGGTTTGAAGTTCCTGCAGTTTTCAGTGTAAAACCGAGTTGTAGCTAGTACCTCCCCATATATATGTATGGAATGGAGTTTGCAAATGAAAAGAAACTTTGTGTTCCCAACAAGCTAGATGAAGGACGGCTTTCACACACACTTACCTCTCGGAACTGAGCAAGTGGAGAGACGTTCGTTCATCTAGCACCAAGGGAACGGGTTGCAGGAGACACTATTTCTCTGCTTTCTCAGTCTGTTTCCTAGTGCCGGTTTGAAGTTCCTGCAGTTTTCACTGTAAAACAGAGTTGGAGCTAGTACCTCCCCATATATATGTATGGAATGGAGTTTGCAACTGAAAATAAACTTTGTGTTCCCAACAAGCTAGTTGAAGGACGGCTTTCACACACACTTATCTCTCAGAACTGAGCAAGTGGAGAGACGTTCGTTCATCTAGCACCAAGGGAACGGTTTGCAGGAGACAGTTTTTCTCTCCTTTCTCAGTCTGTTTCCTAGTGCCTGTTTGAAGTTCCTGCAGTTTTCACTGTAAAACCGAGTTGGAGCTAGTACCTCCCCATATATATGTATGGAATGGAATTTGCAACTGAAAAGAAACTTTGTGTTCCCAACAAGCTACGTGAAGGACGGCTTTCACACACAATTATCTCTCAGAACTGAGCAAGTGGAGAGACGTTCGTTCATCTAGCACGAAGGGAACGGGTTGCAGGAGAAACTTTTACTCTGGTTTCTCAGTCTGTTTCCTAGTGCCGGTTTGAAGGCACTGCAGTTTTCTCTGTAAAACCGAGTTGGAGCTAGTACCTCCCCATATATATGTATGGAATGGAGTTTGCAACTGAAAAGTAACTTTGTGTTCCCAACAAGGTGGGTGAAGGACGGCTTTCACACACACTTATCTCTCAGAACTGAGCAAGTGGAGAGACGTTCGTTCATCTAGCACCAAGGGAACGGGTTGCAGGAGTCACTTTTTCTCTGCTTTCTCAGTCTGTTTCCTAGTGCCGGTTTGAAGTTCCTGCAGTTTTCACTGTAAAACCGAGTTGGAGCTAGTACCTCCCCATATATATATGTATGGAATGGAGTTTGCAACTGAAAAGAAACTTTGTGTTCCCAACAAGATAGGTGAAGGACGGCTTTCACACTCACTTATCTCTCAGAACTGAGCAAGTGGAGAGACATTCGTTCATCTAGCACAAAGGAAACGGGTTGCAGGAGACATTTTTTCTCTGCTTTCTCAGTCTGTTTCCTAGTGCCGGTTTGAAGTTCCTGCAGTTTTCACTGTAAAACCGAGTTGGAGCTAGTACCTCCCCATATATATGTATGGAAAGGAGTTTGCAACTGAAAAGAAACTTTGTGTTCCCAAAAAGCTAGGTGAAGGACGGCTTTCACACACACTTATCTCTCAGAACTGAGCAAGTTGAGAGACGTTCGTTCATCTAGCACCAAGGGAACGGGTTGCAGGAGTCACTTTTTCTCTGCTTTCTCAGTCTCTTTCCTAGTGCCGGTTTGAAGTTCCTGCAGTTTTCACTTTAAAACCGATTTGGAGCTAGTACCTCCCCATATATATGTATGGAACGGTGTTTGCAAATGAAAAGAAACTTTGTGTTCCCAACAAGCTAGGTGAAGAACGGCTTTCACACACACTTATCTCTCAGAACTGAGCAAGTTGAGAGACGTTCGTTCATCTAGCACCAAGGGAACTGGTTGCAGGAGACACTATTTCTCTGCTTTCTCAGTCTGTTTCCAAGTGCCGGTGTGAAGTTCCTGCAGTTTTCACTGTAAAACCGAGTTGGAGCTAGTACCTCCCCATATATATGTATGGAACGGTGTTTGCAACTGAAAAGAAGCTTTCTGTTCCCAACAAGCTAATTGAAGGACGGCTTTCACACACACTTATCTCTCAGAAATGAGCAAGTGGAGAGACGTACGTTCATCTAGCACCAAGGGAACGGGTTGCAGGAGACACTTATTCTCTGCTTTCTCAGTTTGTTTCCTAGTGCCGGTTTGAAGTTCCTGCAATTTCACTGTAAAACCGATTTGGAGCTTTTACCACCCCATATATATGTATGGAACGGTGTTTGCAACTGAAAAGAAACATTGTGTTCCCAACAAGCTAGGTGAAGGACGGCTTTCACACACACTTATCTCTCAGAACTGAGCAAGTGGATAGACGTTCGTTCATCTAGCACCAAGGGAACGGGTTGCATGAGACACTTTTTCTCTGCTTTCTCAGTCTCTTTCCTAGTGCCGGTTTGAAGTTCCTGCAGTTTTCACTTTAAAATCGATTTGGAGCTAGTACCTCCCCATATATATGTATGGAACGGTGTTTGCAAATGAAAAGAAACTTTGTGTTCCCAACAAGCTAGGTGAAGGACGGCTTTCACACACCCTTAACTCTCAGAACTGAGCAAGTTGAGAGACGTTCGTTCATCTAGCACCAAGGGAACGGGTTGCAGGAGACACTTTTTCTCTGCTTTCTCAGTCTGTTTCCAACTGCCGGTGTGAAGTTCCTGCAGTTTTCACTGTAAAACCGAGTTGGAGCTAGTACCTCCCCATATATATGTATGGAACGGTGTTTGCAACTGAAAAGAAACTTTGTGTTCCCAACAAGCTAGGTGAAGGACGGCTTTCACACACACTTAACTCTCAGAAGTGAGCAAGTGGAGAGACGTTCGTTCATCTAGCACCAAGGGAACGGGTTGCAGGAGACACTATTTCTCTGCATTCTCAGTCTGTTTCCTAGTGCCGGTTTGAAGTTCCTGCAATTTTCAGTGTAAAACCGAGTTGGAGCTAGTACCTCCCCATATATATGTATGGAATGGAGTTTGCAAATGAAAAGAAACTTTGTGTTCCCAACAAGCTAGATGAAGGACGGCTTTCACACACACTTACCTCTCGGAACTGAGCAAGTGGAGAGACGTTCGTTCATCTAGCACCAAGGGAACGGGTTGCAGGAGACACTTTTTCTCTGCTTCCTCAGTTTGTTTCCTAGTGCCGGTTTGAAGTTCCTGCAGATTTCACTGTAAAACACAGTTGGAGCTAGTACATCCCCATACATATGTATGGAATGTAGTTTGCAACTGAAAAGAAACTTTGTGTTCCCAACAAGATTGGTGAAGTACGGCTTTCACACTCACATATCTCTCAGAACTGAGCAAGTGGAGAGACATTCGTTCATCTAGCACAAATGAAACGGGTTGCAGGAGACATTTTTTCTCTGCTTTCTCAGTCTGTTTCCTAGTGCCGGTTTGAAGTTCCTGCAGTTTTCACTGTAAAACCGAGTTGGAGCTAGTACCTCCCCATATATATGTATGGAATGGGGTTTGCAACTGAAAAGAAACTTTGTGTTCCCAAAAAGCTAGGTGAAGGACGGCTTTCACACACACTTATCTCTCAGAACTGAGCAAGTTGAGAGACGTTCGTTCATCTAGCACCAAGGGAACGGGTTGCAGGAGACACTTTTTCTCTGCTTTCTCAGTCTCTTTCCTAGTGCCGGTTTGAAGTTCCTGCAGTTTTCACTGTAAAACCGAGTTGGAGCTAGTACCACCCCATATATATGTATGGAACGGTGTTTGCAACTGAAAAGAAACTTTGTGTTCCCAAAAAGCTAGGTGAAGGACGGCTTTCACACACACTTATCTCTCAGAACTGAGCAAGTTGAGAGACGTTCGTTCATCTAGCACCAAGGGAACGGGCTGCAGGAGACACTTTTTCTCTGCTTTCTCAGTCTCTTTCCTAGTGCCTGTTTGAAGTTCCTGCAGTTTTCACTTTAAAACCGATTTGGAGCTAGTACCTCCCCATATATATGTATGGAACGGTGTTTGCAAATGAAAAGAAACTTTGTGTTCCCAACAAGCTAGGTGAAGGACGGCTTTCACACACACTTATCTCTCAGAACTGAGCAAGTTGAGAGACGTTCGTTCATCTAGCACCAAGGGAACTGGTTGCAGGAGACACTATTTCTCTGCTTTCTCAGTCTGCTTCCAAGTGCCGGTGTGAAGTTTCTGCAGTTTTCACTGTAAAACCGAGTTGGAGCTAGTACCTCCCCATATATATGTATGGAACGGTGTTTGCAACTGAAAAGAAACTTTGTGTTCCCAACAAGCTAGGTGAAGGACGGCTTTCACACACACTTAACTCTCAGAACTGAGTAAGTGGAGAGACGTTCGTTCATCTAGCACCATGGGAACGGGTTGCAGGAGACACTATTCCTCTGCATTCTCAGTCTGTTTCCTAGTGCCGGTTTGAAGTTCCTGCAGTTTTCAGTGTAAAACCGAGTTGGAGCTAGTACCTCCCCATATATATGTATGGAATGGAGTTTGCAAATGAAAAGAAACTTTGTGTTCCCAACAAGCTAGATGAAGGACGGCTTTCACACGCACTTAAATCTCGGAACTGAGCAAGTGGAGAGACGTTCGTTCATCTAGCACCAAGGGAACGGGTTGCAGGAGACACTATTTCTCTGCTTTCTCAGTCTGTTTCCTAGTGCCGGTTTGAAGTTCCTGCAGTTTTCACTGTAAAACCGAGTTGGAGCTAGTACCTCCCCATATATATGTATGGAATGGAGTTTGCAACTGAAAATAAACTTTGTGTTCCCAACAAGCTAGTTGAAGGTAGGCTTTCACACACACTTATCTCTCAGAACTGAGCAAGTGGAGAGACGTTCGTTCATCTAGCACCAAGGGAACGGTTTGCAAGAGACAGTTTTTCTCTGCTTTCTCAGTCTGTTTCCTAGTGCCTGTTTGAAGTTCCTGCAGTTTTCACTGTAAAACCGAGTTGGAGCTAGTACCTCCCCATATATATGTATGGAATGGAATTTGCAACTGAAAAGAAACTTTGTGTTCCCAACAAGCTACGTGAAGGACGGCTTTCACACACACTTATCTCTCAGAACTGAGCAAGTGGAGAGACGTTCGTTCATCTAGCACCAAGGGAACGGGTTGCAGGAGACACTTTTTCTCTGCTTTCTCAGTCTGTTACCTAGTGCCGGTTTGAATTTCCTGCAGTTTTCACTGTAAAACAGAGTTGGAGCTAGTACCTCCCCATATATATGTATGGAATGGAGTTTGCAACTGAAAAGTAACTTTGTGTTCCCAACAAGCTGGGTGAAGGACGGCTTTCACACACACTTATCTCTCAGAACTGAGCAAGTGGAGAGACGTTCGTTCATCTAGCACCAAGGGAACGGGTTGCAGCTGACACTATTTCTCTGCGTTCTCAGTCTGTTTCCTAGTGCCGTTTTGAAGTTCCTGCAGTTTTCACTGTAAAACCGAGTTGGAGCTAGTACCTCCCCATATATATATTTATGGAATGGAGTTTGCAACTGAAAAGAAACTTTGTGTTCCCAACAAGCTAGGTGAAAGACGGCTTTCACTCACACTTATCTCTCAGAAATGAGCATGGACAGAGACGTTCGTTCATCTAGCACCAATGGAACGGGTTGCAGGAGACACTTTTTCTCTGCTTTCTCAGTCTGTTTCCTAGTGCCGGTTTGAATTTCCTGCAGTTTTCACTGTAAAACAGAGTTGGAGCTAGTATCTCCCCATATATATGTATGTAATGGAATTTGCAACTGAAAAGAAACTTTGTGTTCCCAACAAGCTACGTGAAGGACGGCTTTCACACACACTTATCTCCCAGGACTGAGCAAGTGGAGAGACGTTCGTTCATCTAGCACCAATTGAAAGGGATGCAGGAGACACTTTTTCTTTGCTTTCTCTGTTTGTTTCCTAGTGCCGGTTTGAAGTTCCTGCAGTTTTCACTGTAAAACCGAGTTGGAGCTAGTACCTCCCCTTATATATGTATGGAATGGAGTTTGCAACTGAAAAGGAACTTTGTGTTCCCAACAAGCTAGGTGAAGGACGGCTTTCACACACAATTATCTCTCAGAACTGAGCAAGTGGAGAGACGTTCGTTCATCTAGCACCAAGGGAACGGGTTGCAGGAGTCACTTTTTCTCTGCTTTCTCAGTCTGTTTCCTAGTGCCGGTTTGAAGTTCCTGCAGTTTTCACTGTAAAACCGAGTTGGAGCTAGTACCACCACATATATATATGTATGGAATGGAGTTTGCAACTGAAAAGGAACTTTGTGTTCCCAACAAGCTAGGTGAAGGACGGCTTTCACACACACTTATCTCTCAGAAATGAGCATGTACAGAGACGTTCGTTCATCTAGCACCAAGGGAACGGGTTGCAGGAGACACTTTTTCTCTGCTTTCTCAGTCTGTTTCCTAGTGCCTGTTTGAAGTTCCTGCAGTTTTCACTGTAAAACCGAGTTGGAGCTAGTACCTCCGCATATATATGTATGGAATGGAATTTGCAACTGAAAAGAAACTTTGTGTTCCCAACAAGCTACGTGAAGGACGGCTTTCACACACACTTATCTCTCAGAACTGAGCAAGTGGAGAGACGTTCGTTCATCTAGCACCAAGGGAACGGGTTGCAGGAGACACTTTTTCTCTGCTTTCTCAGTCTGTTACCTAGTGCCGGTTTGAATTTCCTGCAGTTTTCACTGTAAAACAGAGTTGGAGCTAGTACCTCCCCATATATATGTATGGAATGGAGTTTGCAACTGAAAAGTAACTTTGTGTTCCCAACAAGCTGGGTGAAGGACGGCTTTCACACACACTTATCTCTCAGAACTGAGCAAGTTGAGAGACGTTCGTTCATCTAGCACCAAGGGAACGGGTTGCAGGAGTCACTTTTTCTCTGCTTTCTCAGTCTCTTTCCTAGTGCCGGTTTGAAGTTCCTGCAGTTTTCACTTTAAAACCGATTTGGAACTAGTACCTCCCCATATATATGTATGGAACTGTGTTTGCAAATGAAAAGAAACTTTGTGTTCCCAACAAGCTAGGTGAATGACGGCTTTCACACACACTTATCTCTCAGAACTGAGCAAGTTGAGAGACGTTCGTTCATCTAGCACCAAGGGAACTGGTTGCAGGAGACACTATTTCTCTGCTTTCTCAGTCTGTTTCCAAGTGCCGGTGTGAAGTTCCTGCAGATTTCACAGTAAAACCGAGTTGGAGCTAGTACCTCCCCATATATATGTATGGAATTGAGTTTGCAACTGAAAAGAAACTTTCTGTTCCCAACAAGCTAGGTGAAGGACAGCTTTCACACATAATTATCTCTCAGAACTGAGCAAGTGGAGAGACGTTCGTTCATCTAGCACCAAGGGAACGGGTTGCAGGAGACAATTTTTTTTCTCTGCTTTCTCAGTCTGTTTCCTAGTACCGGTTTGATGTTCCTGCAGTTTTCACTGTAAAACCGAGTTGGAGCTAGTATCTCCCCATATATATGTATGGAATGGTGTTTGCAACTGAAAAGAAACTTTGTGTTCCCAACAAGCTAGGTGAAGGACGGCTTTCACACACAAATATCTCCCAGGACTGAGCAAGTGGAGAGACGTTCGTTCATCTAACACCAAGGGAACGGGTTGCAGGAGACACTTTTTCTCTGCTTCCTCAGTTTGTTTCCTAGTGCCGGTTTGAACTTCCTGCAGATTTCACTGTAAAACCGAGCTGGAGCTAGTAACTCCCCATATATATGTATGGAATGGAGTTTGCAACTGAAAAGAAACTTTGTGTTCCCAACAAGCTTGGTGAAGTACGGCTTTCACACTCACTTATCTCTCAGAAATGAGCAAGTGGAGAGACATTCGTTCATCTAGCACAAAGGAAACGGGTTGCAGGAGACATTTTTTCTCTGCTTTCTCAGTCTGTTTCCTAGTGCCGGTTTGAAGTTCCTGCAGTTTTCACTGTAAAACCGAGTTGGAGCTAGTACCTCCCCATATATATGTATGGAATGGAGTTTGCAACTTAAAAGAAACTTTGTGTTCCCAAAAAGCTAGGTGAAGGACGGCTTTCACACACACTTATCTCTCAGAACTGAGCAAGTTGAGAGACGTTCGTTCATCTAGCACCAAGGAAACTGGTTGCAGGAGACACTATTTCTCTGCTTTCTCAGTCTGTTTCCAAGTGCCGGTGTGAAGTTCCTGCAGTTTTCACTGTAAAACCGAGTTGGAGCTAGTACCTCCCCATATATATGTATGGAACGGTGTTTGCAACTGAAAAGAAGCTTTCTGTTCCCAACAAGCTAATTGAAGGACGGCTTTCACACACACTTAACTCTCAGAAATGAGCAAGTGGAGAGACGTACGTTCATCTAGCACCAAGGGAACGGGTTGCAGGGGACACTTATTCTCTGCTTTCTCAGTTTGTTTCCTAGTGCCGGTTTGAAGTTCCTGCAATTTCACTGTAAAACCGAGTTGGAGCTTGTACCACCCCATATATATGTATGGAACGGTGTTTGCAACTGAAAAGAAACATTGTGTTCCCAACAAGCTAGGTGAAGGACGGCTTTCACACACACTTATCTCTCAGAACTGAGCAAGTGGATAGACGTTCGTTCATCTAGCACCAAGGGAACGGGTTGCAGGAGACACTTTTTCTCTGCTTTCTCAGTCTCTTTCCTAGTGCCGGTTTGAAGTTCATGCAGTTTTCACTTTAAAATCGATTTGGAGCTAGTACCTCCCCATATATATGTATGGAACGGTGTTTGCAAATGAAAAGAAACTTTGTGTTCCCAACAAGCTAGGTGAAGGACGGCTTTCACACACACTTATCTCTCAGAACCGAGCAAGTTGAGAGTCGTTCGTTCATCTAGCACCAAGGGAACGGGTTGCAGGAGACACTTTTTCTCTGCTTTTTCAGTCTGTTTCCAAGTGCCGGTGTGAAGTTCCTGCAGTTTTCACTGTAAAACCGAGTTGGAGCTAGTACCTCCCCATATATATGTATGGAACGGTGTTTGCAACTGAAAAGAAACTTTGTGTTCCCAACAAGCTAGGTGAAGGACGGCTTTCACACACACTTAACTCTCAGAAGTGAGCAAGTGGAGAGACGTTCGTTCATCTAGCACCAAGGGAACGGGTTGCAGGAGACACTATTTCTCTGCATTCTCAGTCTGTTACCTAGTGCCGGTTTGAAGTTCCTGCAGTTTTCAGTGTTAAACCGAGTTGGAGCTAGTACCTCCCCATATATATGTATGGAATGGAGTTTGCAAATGAAAAGAAACTTTGTGTTCCCAACAAGCTAGATGAAGGACGGCTTTCACACACAATTTCCTCTCGGAACTGAGCAAGTGGAGAGACGTTCGTTCATCTAGCACCAAGGGAACGGGTTGCAGGAGACAATTTTTCTCTGCTTCCTCAGTTTGTTTCCTAGTGCCGGTTTGAAGTTCCTGCAGATTTCACTGTAAAACCGAGTTGGAGCTAGTACCACCACATATATATATGTATGGAATGGAGTTTGCAACTGAAAAGGAACTTTGTGTTCCCAACAAGCTAGGTGAAGGACGGCTTTCACACACACTTATCTCTCAGAAATGAGCATGTACAGAGACGTTCGTTCATCTAGCACCAAGGGAACGGGTTGCAGGAGACACTTTTTCTCTGCTTTCTCAGTCTGTTTCCTAGTGCCTGTTTGAAGTTCCTGCAGTTTTCACTGTAAAACCGAGTTGGAGCTAGTACCTCCGCATATATATGTATGGAATGGAATTTGCAACTGAAAAGAAACTTTGTGTTCCCAACAAGCTACGTGAAGGACGGCTTTCACACACACTTATCTCTCAGAACTGAGCAAGTGGAGAGACGTTCGTTCATCT
This sequence comes from Camelus dromedarius, assembly GCF_036321535.1. Classification (NCBI taxonomy): domain Eukaryota; kingdom Metazoa; phylum Chordata; class Mammalia; order Artiodactyla; family Camelidae; genus Camelus; species Camelus dromedarius. The sequence continues at coordinate 31,662,340 of NC_087458.1, read as the reverse complement.
AGCACCAAGGGAACGGGTTGCAGGAGACACTTTTTCTCTGCTTTCTCAGTCTGTTACCTAGTGCCGGTTTGAATTTCCTGCAGTTTTCACTGTAAAACAGAGTTGGAGCTAGTACCTCCCCATATATATGTATGGAATGGAGTTTGCAACTGAAAAGTAACTTTGTGTTCCCAACAAGCTGGGTGAAGGACGGCTTTCACACACACTTATCTCTCAGAACTGAGCAAGTTGAGAGACGTTCGTTCATCTAGCACCAAGGGAACGGGTTGCAGGAGTCACTTTTTCTATGCTTTCTCAGTCTCTTTCCTAGTGCCGGTCTGAAGTTCCTGCAGTTTTCACTTTAAAACCGATTTGGAACTAGTACCTACCCATATATATGTATGGAACTGTGTTTGCAAATGAAAAGAAACTTTGTGTTCCCAACAAGCTAGGTGAATGACGGCTTTCACACACACTTATCTCTCAGAACTGAGCAAGTTGAGAGACGTTCGTTCATCTAGCACCAAGGGAACTGGTTGCAGGAGACACTATTTCTCTGCTTTCTCAGTCTGCTTCCAAGTGCCGGTGTGAAGTTCCTGCAGATTTCACAGTAAAACCGAGTTGGAGCTAGTACCTCCCCATATATATGTATGGAATGGAGTTTGCAACTGAAAAGAAACTTTCTGTTCCCAACAAGCTAGGTGAAGGACAGCTTTCACACATAATTATCTCTCAGAACTGAGCAAGTGGAGAGACGTTCGTTCATCTAGCACCAAGGGAACGGGTTGCAGGAGACAATTTTTTTTCTCTGCTTTCTCAGTCTGTTTCCTAGTACCGGTTTGATGTTCCTGCAGTTTTCACTGTAAAACCGAGTTGGAGCTAGTATCTCCCCATATATATGTATGGAATGGTGTTTGCAACTGAAAAGAAACTTTGTGTTCCCAACAAGCTAGGTGAAGGACGGCTTTCACACACAAATATCTCCCAGGACTGAGCAAGTGGAGAGACGTTCGTTCATCTAACACCAAGGGAACGGGTTGCAGGAGACACTTTTTCTCTGCTTCCTCAGTTTGTTTCCTAGTGCCGGTTTGAACTTCCTGCAGATTTCACTGTAAAACCGAGCTGGAGCTAGTAACTCCCCATATATATGTATGGAATGGAGTTTGCAACTGAAAAGAAACTTTGTGTTCCCAACAAGCTTGGTGAAGTACGGCTTTCACACTCACTTATCTCTCAGAAATGAGCAAGTGGAGAGACATTCGTTCATCTAGCACAAAGGAAACGGGTTGCAGGAGACATTTTTTCTCTGCTTTCTCAGTCTGTTTCCTAGTGCCGGTTTGAAGTTCCTGCAGTTTTCACTGTAAAACCGAGTTGGAGCTAGTACCTCCCCAGATATATGTATGGAATGGAGTTTGCAACTTAAAAGAAACTTTGTGTTCCCAAAAAGCTAGGTGAAGGACGGCTTTCACACACACTTATCTCTCAGAACTGAGCAAGTGGAGAGACGTTCGTTCATCTAGCACCAAGGAAACTGGTTGCAGGAGACACTATTTCTCTGCTTTCTCAGTCTGTTTCCAAGTGCCGGTGTGAAGTTCCTGCAGTTTTCACTGTAAAACCGAGTTGGAGCTAGTACCTCCCCATATATATGTATGGAACGGTGTTTGCAAGTGAAAAGAAGCTTTCTGTTCCCAACAAGCTAATTGAAGGACGGCTTTCACACACACTTATCTCTCAGAAATGAGCAAGTGGAGAGACGTACGTTCATCTAGCACCAAGGGAACGGGTTGCAGGGGACACTTATTCTCTGCTTTCTCAGTTTGTTTCCTAGTGCCGGTTTGAAGTTCCTGCAATTTCACTGTAAAACCGAGTTGGAGCTTGTACCACCCCATATATATGTATGGAACGGTGTTTGCAACTGAAAAGAAACATTGTGTTCCCAACAAGCTAGGTGAAGGACGGCTTTCACACACACTTATCTCTCAGAACTGAGCAAGTGGATAGACGTTCGTTCATCTAGCACCAAGGGAACGGGTTGCAGGAGTCACTTTTTCTCTGCTTTCTCAGTCTCTTTCCTAGTGCCGGTTTGAAGTTCCTGCAGTTTTCACTTTAAAACCGATTTGGAACTAGTACCTCCCCATATATATGTATGGAACTGTGTTTGCAAATGAAAAGAAACTTTGTGTTCCCAACAAGCTAGGTGAATGACGGCTTTCACACACACTTATCTCTCAGAACTGAGCAAGTTGAGAGACGTTCGTTCATCTAGCACCAAGGGAACTGGTTGCAGGAGACACTATTTCTCTGCTTTCTCAGTCTGTTTCCAAGTGCCGGTGTGAAGTTCCTGCAGATTTCACAGTAAAACCGAGTTGGAGCTAGTACCTCCCCATATATATGTATGGAATGGAGTTTGCAACTGAAAAGAAACTTTCTGTTCCCAACAAGCTAGGTGAAGGACAGCTTTCACACATAATTATCTCTCAGAACTGAGCAAGTGGAGAGACGTTCGTTCATCTAGCACCAAGGGAACGGGTTGCAGGAGACAATTTTTTTTCTCTGCTTTCTCAGTCTGTTTCCTAGTACCGGTTTGATGTTCCTGCAGTTTTCACTGTAAAACCGAGTTGGAGCTAGTATCTCCCCATATATATGTATGGAATGGTGTTTGCAACTGAAAAGAAACTTTGTGTTCCCAACAAGCTAGGTGAAGGACGGCTTTCACACACAAATATCTCCCAGGACTGAGCAAGTGGAGAGACGTTCGTTCATCTAACACCAAGGGAACGGGTTGCAGGAGACACTTTTTCTCTGCTTCCTCAGTTTGTTTCCTAGTGCCGGTTTGAACTTCCTGCAGATTTCACTGTAAAACCGAGCTGGAGCTAGTAACTCCCCATATATATGTATGGAATGGAGTTTGCAACTGAAAAGAAACTTTGTGTTCCCAACAAGCTTGGTGAAGTACGGCTTTCACACTCACTTATCTCTCAGAAATGAGCAAGTGGAGAGACATTCGTTCATCTAGCACAAAGGAAACGGGTTGCAGGAGACATTTTTTCTCTGCTTTCTCAGTCTGTTTCCTAGTGCCGGTTTGAAGTTCCTGCAGTTTTCACTGTAAAACCGAGTTGGAGCTAGTACCTCCCCATATATATGTATGGAATGGAGTTTGCAACTTAAAAGAAACTTTGTGTTCCCAAAAAGCTAGGTGAAGGACGGCTTTCACACACACTTATCTCTCAGAACTGAGCAAGTTGAGAGACGTTCGTTCATCTAGCACCAAGGAAAGTGGTTGCAGGAGACACTATTTCTCTGCTTTCTCAGTCTGTTTCCAAGTGCCGGTGTGAAGTTCCTGCAGTTTTCACTGTAAAACCGAGTTGGAGCTAGTACCTCCCCATATATATGTATGGAACGTTGTTTGCAACTGAAAAGAAGCTTTCTGTTCCCAACAAGCTAATTGAAGGACGGCTTTCACACACAATTATCTCTCAGAAATGAGCAAGTGGAGAGACGTACGTTCATCTAGCTCCAAGGGAACGGGTTGCAGGGGACACTTATTCTCTGCTTTCTCAGTTTGTTTCCTAGTGCCGGTTTGAAGTTCCTGCAATTTCACTGTAAAACCGAGTTGGAGCTTGTACCACCCCATATATATGTATGGAACGGTGTTTGCAACTGAAAAGAAACATTGTGTTCCCAACAAGCTAGGTGAAGGACGGCTTTCACACACACTTATCTCTCAGAACTGAGCAAGTGGATAGACGTTCGTTCATCTAGCACCAAGGGAACGGGTTGCAGGAGACACTTTTTCTCTGCTTTCTCAGTCTCTTTCCTAGTGCCGGTTTGAAGTTCATGCAGTTTTCACTTTAAAATCGATTTGGAGCTAGTACCTCCCCATATATATGTATGGAACGGTGTTTGCAAATGAAAAGAAACTTTGTGTTCCCAACAAGCTAGGTGAAGGACGGCTTTCACACACACTTATCTCTCAGAACCGAGCAAGTTGAGAGACGTTCGTTCATCTAGCACCAAGGGAACGGGTTGCAGGAGACACTTTTTCTCTGCTTTTTCAGTCTGTTTCCAAGTGCCGGTGTGAAGTTCCTGCAGTTTTCACTGTAAAACCGAGTTGGAGCTAGTACCTCCCCATATATATGTATGGAACGGTGTTTGCAACTGAAAAGAAACTTTGTGTTCCCAACAAGCTAGTTGAAGGACGGCTTTCACACACACTTAACTCTCAGAAGTGAGCAAGTGGAGAGACGTTCGTTCATCTAGCACCAAGGGAACGGGTTGCAGGAGACACTATTTCTCTGCATTCTCAGTCTGTTACCTAGTGCCGGTTTGAAGTTCCTGCAGTTTTCAGTGTAAAACCGAGTTGGAGCTAGTACCTCCCCATATATATGTATGGAATGGAGTTTGCAAATGAAAAGAAACTTTGTGTTCCCAACAAGCTAGATGAAGGACGGCTTTCACACACACTTTCCTCTCGGAACTGAGCAAGTGGAGAGACGTTCGTTCATCTAGCACCAAGGGAACGGGTTGCAGGAGACAATTTTTCTCTGCTTCCTCAGTTTGTTTCCTAGTGCCGGTTTGAAGTTCCTGCAGATTTCACTGTAAAACACAGTTGGAGCTAGTACATCCCCATACATATGTATGGAATGTAGTTTGCAACTGAAAAGAAACTTTGTGTTCCCAACAAGATTGGTGAAGTACGGCTTTCACACTCACTTACCTCTCAGAACTGAGCAAGTGGAGAGACATTCGTTCATGTAGCACAAATGAAACGGGTTGCAGGAGACATTTTTTCTCTGCTTTCTCAGTCTGTTTCCTAGTGCCGGTTTGAAGTTCCTGCAGTTTTCACTGTAAAACCGAGTTGGAGCTAGTACCTCCCCATATATATGTATGGAATGGAGTTTGCAACTGAAAAGAAACTTTGTGTTCCCAAAAAGCTAGGTGAAGGACGGCTTTCACACACACTTATCTCTCAGAACTGAGCAAGTTGAGAGACGTTCGTTCATCTAGCACCAAGGGAACGGGTTGCAGGAGACACTTTTTCTCTGCTTTCTCAGTCTCTTTCCTAGTGCCGGTTTGAAGTTCATGCAGTTTTCACTTTAAAATCGATTTGGAGCTAGTACCTCCCCATATATATGTATGGAACGGTGTTTGCAAATGAAAAGAAACTTTGTGTTCCCAACAAGCTAGGTGAAGGACGGCTTTCACCCACACTTATCTCTCAGAACCGAGCAAGTTGAGAGACGTTCGTTCATCTAGCACCAAGGGAACGGGTTGCAGGAGACACTTTTTCTCTGCTTTTTCAGTCTGTTTCCAAGTGCCGGTGTGAAGTTCCTGCAGTTTTCACTGTAAAACCGAGTTGGAGCTAGTACCTCCCCATATATATGTATGGAACGGTGTTTGCAACTGAAAAGAAACTTTGTGTTCCCAACAAGCTAGGTGAAGGACGGCTTTCACACACACTTAACTCTCAGAAGTGAGCAAGTGGAGAGACGTTCGTTCATCTAGCACCAAGGGAACGGGTTGCAGGAGACACTATTTCTCTGCATTCTCAGTCTGTTACCTAGTGCCGGTTTGAAGTTCCTGCAGTTTTCAGTGTAAAACCGAGTTGGAGCTAGTACCTCCCCATATATATGTATGGAATGGAGTTTGCAAATGAAAAGAAACTTTGTGTTCCCAACAAGCTAGATGAAGGACGGCTTTCACACACACTTTCCTCTCGGAACTGAGCAAGTGGAGAGACGTTCGTTCATCTAGCACCAAGGGAACGGGTTGCAGGAGACAATTTTTCTCTGCTTCCTCAGTTTGTTTCCTAGTGCCGGTTTGAAGTTCCTGCAGATTTCACTGTAAAACACAGTTGGAGCTAGTACATCCCCATACATATGTATGGAATGTAGTTTGCAACTGAAAAGAAACTTTGTGTTCCCAACAAGATTGGTGAAGTACGGCTTTCACACTCACTTATCTCTCAGAACTGAGCAAGTGGAGAGACATTCGTTCATGTAGCACAAATGAAACGGGTTGCAGGAGACATTTTTTCTCTGCTTTCTCAGTCTGTTTCCTAGTGCCGGTTTGAAGTTCCTGCAGTTTTCACTGTAAAACCGAGTTGGAGCTAGTACCTCCCCATATATATGTATGGAATGGAGTTTGCAACTGAAAAGAAACTTTGTGTTCCCAAAAAGCTAGGTGAAGGACGGCTTTCACACACACTTATCTCTCAGAACTGAGCAAGTTGAGAGACGTTCGTTCATCTAGCACCAAGGGAACGGGTTGCAGGAGACACTTTTTCTCTGCTTTCTCAGTCTCTTTCCTAGTGCCGGTTTGAAGTTCCTGCAGTTTTCACTTTAAAACCGATTTGGAGCTAGTACCTCCCCATGTATATGTATGGAACGGTGTTTGCAAATGAAAAGAAACTTTGTGTTCCCAACAAGCTAGGTGAAGGACGGCTTTCACACACACTTATCTCTCAGAACTGAGCAAGTTGAGAGACGTTCGTTCATCTAGCACCAAGGGAACTGTTTGCAGGAGACACTATTTCTCTGCTTTCTCAGTCTGTTTCCAAGTGCCGGTGTGAAGTTCCTGCAGATTTCACAGTAAAACCGAGTTGGAGCTAGTACCTCCCCATATATATGTATGGAATGGAGTTTGCAACTGAAAAGAAACTTTCTGTTCCCAACAAGCTAGGTGAAGGACAGCTTTCACACATAATTATCTCTCAGAACTGAGCAAGTGGAGAGACGTTCGTTCATCTAGCACCAAGGGAACGGGTTGCAGGAGACAATTTTTTTTCTCTGCTTTCTCAGTCTGTTTCCTAGTACCGGTTTGATGTTCCTGCAGTTTTCACTGTAAAACCGAGTTGGAGCTAGTATCTCCCCATATATATGTATGGAATGGTGTTTGCAACTGAAAAGAAACTTTGTGTTCCCAACAAGCTAGGTGAAGGACGGCTTTCACACACAAATATCTCCCAGGACTGAGCAAGTGGAGAGACGTTCGTTCATCTAACACCAAGGGAACGGGTTGCAGGAGACACTTTTTCTCTGCTTCCTCAGTTTGTTTCCTAGTGCCGGTTTGAACTTCCTGCAGATTTCACTGTAAAACCGAGCTGGAGCTAGTAACTCCCCATATATATGTATGGAATGGAGTTTGCAACTGAAAAGAAACTTTGTGTTCCCAACAAGCTTGGTGAAGTACGGCTTTCACACTCACTTATCTCTCAGAAATGAGCAAGTGGAGAGACATTCGTTCATCTAGCACAAAGGAAACGGGTTGCAGGAGACATTTTTTCTCTGCTTTCTCAGTCTGTTTCCTAGTGCCGGTTTGAAGTTCCTGCAGTTTTCACTGTAAAACCGAGTTGGAGCTAGTACCTCCCCATATATATGTATGGAATGGAGTTTGCAACTTAAAAGAAACTTTGTGTTCCCAAAAAGCTAGGTGAAGGACGGCTTTCACACACACTTATCTCTCAGAACTGAGCAAGTTGAGAGACGTTCGTTCATCTAGCACCAAGGAAACTGGTTGCAGGAGACACTATTTCTCTGCTTTCTCAGTCTGTTTCCAAGTGCCGGTGTGAAGTTCCTGCAGTTTTCACTGTAAAACCGAGTTGGAGCTAGTACCTCCCCATATATATGTATGGAACGGTGTTTGCAACTGAAAAGAAGCTTTCTGTTCCCAACAAGCTAATTGAAGGACGGCTTTCACACACACTTATCTCTCAGAAATGAGCAAGTGGAGAGACGTACGTTCATCTAGCTCCAAGGGAACGGGTTGCAGGGGACACTTATTCTCTGCTTTCTCAGTTTGTTTCCTAGTGCCGGTTTGAAGTTCCTGCAATTTCACTGTAAAACCGAGTTGGAGCTTGTACCACCCCATATATATGTATGGAACGGTGTTTGCAACTGAAAAGAAACATTGTGTTCCAAACAAGCTAGGTGAAGGACGGCTTTCACACACACTTATCTCTCAGAACTGAGCAAGTGGATAGACGTTCGTTCATCTAGCACCAAGGGAACGGGTTGCAGGAGACACTTTTTCTCTGCTTTCTCAGTCTCTTTCCTAGTGCCGGTTTGAAGTTCATGCAGTTTTCACTTTAAAATCGATTTGGAGCTAGTACCTCCCCATATATATGTATGGAACGGTGTTTGCAAATGAAAAGAAACTTTGTGTTCCCAACAAGCTAGGTGAAGGACGGCTTTCACACACACTTATCTCTCAGAACCGAGCAAGTTGAGAGACGTTCGTTCATCTAGCACCAAGGGAACGGGTTGCAGGAGACACTTTTTCTCTGCTTTTTCAGTCTGTTTCCAAGTGCCGGTGTGAAGTTCCTGCAGTTTTCACTGTAAAACCGAGTTGGAGCTAGTACCTCCCCATATATATGTATGGAACGGTGTTTGCAACTGAAAAGAAACTTTGTGTTCCCAACAAGCTAGGTGAAGGACGGCTTTCACACACACTTAACTCTCAGAAGTGAGCAAGTGGAGAGACGTTCGTTCATCTAGCACCAAGGGAACGGGTTGCAGGAGACACTATTTCTCTGCATTCTCAGTCTGTTACCTAGTGCCGGTTTGAAGTTCCTGCAGTTTTCAGTGTAAAACCGAGTTGGAGCTAGTACCTCCCCATATATATGTATGGAATGGAGTTTGCAAATGAAAAGAAACTTTGTGTTCCCAACAAGCTAGATGAAGGACGGCTTTCACACACACTTTCCTCTCGGAACTGAGCAAGTGGAGAGACGTTCGTTCATCTAGCACCAAGGGAACGGGTTGCAGGAGACAATTTTTCTCTGCTTCCTCAGTTTGTTTCCTAGTGCCGGTTTGAAGTTCCTGCAGATTTCACTGTAAAACACAGTTGGAGCTAGTACATCCCCATACATATGTATGGAATGTAGTTTGCAACTGAAAAGAAACTTTGTGTTCCCAACAAGATTGGTGAAGTACGGCTTTCACACTCACTTATCTCTCAGAACTGAGCAAGTGGAGAGACATTCGTTCATGTAGCACAAATGAAACGGGTTGCAGGAGACATTTTTTCTCTGCTTTCTCAGTCTGTTTCCTAGTGCCGGTTTGAAGTTCCTGCAGTTTTCACTGTAAAACCGAGTTGGAGCTAGTACCTCCCCATATATATGTATGGAATGGAGTTTGCAACTGAAAAGAAACTTTGTGTTCCCAAAAAGCTAGGTGAAGGACGGCTTTCACACACACTTATCTCTCAGAACTGAGCAAGTAGAGAGACGTTCGTTCATCTAGCACCAAGGGAACGGGTTGCAGGAGACACTTTTTCTCTGCTTTCTCAGTCTCTTTCCTAGTGCCGGTTTGAAGTTCCTGCAGTTTTCACTTTAAAACCGATTTGGAGCTAGTACCTCCCCATATATATGTATGGAACGGTGTTTGCAAATGAAAAGAAACTTTGTGTTCCCAACAAGCTAGGTGAAGGACGGCTTTCACACACACTTATCTCTCAGAACTGAGCAAGTTGAGAGACGTTCGTTCATCTAGCACCAAGGGAACTGGTTGCAGGAGACACTATTTCTCTGCTTTCTCAGTCTGTTTCCAAGTGCCGGTGTGAAGTTCCTGCAGTTTTCAGTGTAAAACCGAGTTGGAGCTAGTACCTCCCCATATATATGTATGGAATGGAGTTTGCAAATGAAAAGAAACTTTGTGTTCCCAACAAGCTAGATGAAGGACGACTTTCACACACACTTACATCTCGGAACTGAGCAAGTGGAGAGACGTTCGTTCATCTAGCACCAAGGGAACGGGTTGCAGGAGACACTATTTCTCTGCTTTCTCAGTCTGTTTCCTAGTGCCGGTTTGAAGTTCCTGCAGTTTTCACTGTAAAACCGAGTTGGAGCTAGTACCTCCCCATATATATGTATGGAATGGAGTTTGCAACTGAAAATAAACTTTGTGTTCCCAACAAGCTAGTTGAAGTTAGGCTTTCACACACACTTATCTCTCAGAACTGAGCAAGTGGAGAGACGTTCGTTCATCTAGCACCAAGGGAACGGGTTGCAGGAGACACTATTTCTCTGCTTTCTCAGTCTGTTTCCTAGTGCCGGTTTGAATTTCCTGGAGTTTTCACTGTAAAACAGAGTTGGAGCTAGTACCTCCCCATATATATGTATGGAATGGAGTTTGCAACTGAAAAGTAACTTTGTGTTCCCAACAAGCTGGGTGAAGGACGGCTTTCACACACACTTATCTCTCAGAACTGAGCAAGTGGAGAGACGTTCGTTCATCTAGCACCAAGGGAACGGGTTGCAGGTGACACAATTTCTCTGCGTTCTCAGTATGTTTCCTAGTGCCGGTTTGAATTTCCTGCAGTTTTCACTGTAAAACCGTGTTGGAGCTAGTACCTCCCCATATATATATGTATGGAATGGAGTTTGCAACTGAAAAGAAACTTTGTGTTCCCAACAAGATAGGTGAAGGACGGCTTTCACACACACTTTTCTCTCAGAAATGAGCAAGTGGAGAGACGTTCGTTCATCTAGCACCAATGGAACGGGTTGCAGGAGACACTTTTTCTCTGCTTTCTCAGTCTGTTTCCAAGTGCCGGTTTGAAGTTCCTGCAGTTTTCACTGTAAAACAGAGTTGGAGCTAGTATCTCCCCATATATATGTATGGAATGGAATTTGCAACTGAAAAGAAACTTTGTGTTCCCAACAAGCTACGTGAAGGACGGCTTTCACACACACTTATCTCCCAGGACTGAGCAAGTGGAGAGACGTTCGTTCATCTAGCACCAAGTGAACGGGTTGCAGGAGACAATTTTTCTTTGCATTCTCAGTTTGTTTCCTAGTGCCGGTTTGAAGTTCCTGCAGTTTTCACTGTAAAACCGAGTTGGAGCTAGTACCTCCCCTTATATATGTATGGAATGGAGTTTGCAACTGAAAAGGAACTTTGTGTTCCCAACAAGCTAGGTGAAGGACGGCTTTCACACACACTTATCTCTCAGAACTGAGCAAGTGGAGAGACGTTCGTTCATCTAGCACCAAGGGAACTGGTTGCAGGAGACACTATTTCTCTGCTTTCTCAGTCTGTTTCCAAGTGCCGGTGTGAAGTTCCTGCAGTTTTCACTGTAAAACCGAGTTGGAGATAGTACCTCCCCATATATATGTATGGAACGGTGTTTGCAACTGAAAAGAAGCTTTCTGTTCCCAACAAGCTAATTGAAGGACGGCTTTCACACACACTTATCTCTCAGAACTGAGCAAGTGGAGAGACGTTCGTTCATCTAACACCAAGGGAACGGGTTGCAGGAGACACTTTTTCTCTGCTTCCTCAGTTTGTTTCCTAGTGCCGGTTTGAAGTTCCTGCAGATTTCACTGTAAAACAGAGTTGGAGCTAGTACATCCCATACATATGTATGGAATGTAGTTTGCAACTGAAAAGAAACTTTGTGTTCCCAACAAGATTGGTGAAGTACGGCTTTCACACTCACTTATCTCTCAGAACTGAGCAAGTGGAGAGACATTCGTTCATCTAGCACAAAGGAAACGGGTTGCAGGAGACATTTTTCTCTGCTTTCTCAGTCTGTTTCCTAGTGCCGGTTTGAAGTTCCTGCAGTTTTCACTGTAAAACCGAGTTGGAGCTAGTACCTCCCCATATATATGTATGGAATGTAGTTTGCAACTGAAAAGAAACTTTGTGTTCCCAAAAAGGTAGGTGAAGAACGGCTTTCACACACACTTATCTCTCCGAACTGAGCAAGTTGAGAGACGTTCGTTCATCTAGCACCAAGGGAACGGGTTGCAGGAGTCACTTTTTCTCTGGTTTCTCAGTCTCTTTCCTAGTGCCGGTTTGAAGTTCCTGCAGTTTTCACTTTAAAACCGATTTGGAGCTAGTACCTCCCCATATATATGTATGGAACGGTGTTTGCAACTGAAAAGAAACTTTGTGTTCCCAACAAGCTAGGTGAAGGACGGCTTTCACACACACTTAACTCTCAGAACTGAGTAAGTGGAGAGACGTTCGTTCATCTAGCACCATGGGAACGGGTTGCAGGAGACACTATTTCTCTGCATTCTCAGTCTGTTACCTAGTGCCGGTTTGAAGTTCCTGCAGTTTTCAGTGTAAAACCGAGTTGGAGCTAGTACCTCCCCATATATATGTATGGAATGGAGTTTGCAAATGAAAAGAAACTTTGTGTTCCCAACAAGCTAGATGAAGGACGGCTTTCACACACACTTTCCTCTCGGAACTGAGCAAGTGGAGAGACGTTCGTTCATCTAGCACCAAGGGAACGGGTTGCAGGAGACAATTTTTCTCTGCTTCCTCAGTTTGTTTCCTAGTGCCGGTTTGAAGTTCCTGCAGATTTCACTGTAAAACACAGTTGGAGCTAGTACATCCCCATACATATGTATGGAATGTAGTTTGCAACTGAAAAGAAACTTTGTGTTCCCAACAAGATTGGTGAAGTACGGCTTTCACACTCACTTATCTCTCAGAACTGAGCAAGTGGAGAGACATTCGTTCATGTAGCACAAATGAAACGGGTTGCAGGAGACATTTTTTCTCTGCTTTCTCAGTCTGTTTCCTAGTGCCGGTTTGAAGTTCCTGCAGTTTTCACTGTAAAACCGAGTTGGAGCTAGTACCTCCCCATATATATGTATGGAATGGAGTTTGCAACTGAAAAGAAACTTTGTGTTCCCAAAAAGCTAGGTGAAGGACGGCTTTCACACACACTTATCTCTCAGAACTGAGCAAGTTGAGAGACGTTCGTTCATCTAGCACCAAGGGAACGGGTTGCAGGAGACACTTTTTCTCTGCTTTCTCAGTCTCTTTCCTAGTGCCGGTTTGAAGTTCCTGCAGTTTTCACTTTAAAACCGATTTGGAGCTAGTACCTCCCCATGTATATGTATGGAACGGTGTTTGCAAATGAAAAGAAACTTTGTGTTCCCAACAAGCTAGGTGAAGGACGGCTTTCACACACACTTATCTCTCAGAACTGAGCAAGTTGAGAGACGTTCGTTCATCTAGCACCAAGGGAACTGTTTGCAGGAGACACTATTTCTCTGCTTTCTCAGTCTGTTTCCAAGTGCCGGTGTGAAGTTCCTGCAGATTTCACAGTAAAACCGAGTTGGAGCTAGTACCTCCCCATATATATGTATGGAATGGAGTTTGCAACTGAAAAGAAACTTTCTGTTCCCAACAAGCTAGGTGAAGGACAGCTTTCACACATAATTATCTCTCAGAACTGAGCAAGTGGAGAGACGTTCGTTCATCTAGCACCAAGGGAACGGGTTGCAGGAGACAATTTTTTTTCTCTGCTTTCTCAGTCTGTTTCCTAGTACCGGTTTGATGTTCCTGCAGTTTTCACTGTAAAACCGAGTTGGAGCTAGTATCTCCCCATATATATGTATGGAATGGTGTTTGCAACTGAAAAGAAACTTTGTGTTCCCAACAAGCTAGGTGAAGGACGGCTTTCACACACAAATATCTCCCAGGACTGAGCAAGTGGAGAGACGTTCGTTCATCTAACACCAAGGGAACGGGTTGCAGGAGACACTTTTTCTCTGCTTCCTCAGTTTGTTTCCTAGTGCCGGTTTGAACTTCCTGCAGATTTCACTGTAAAACCGAGCTGGAGCTAGTAACTCCCCATATATATGTATGGAATGGAGTTTGCAACTGAAAAGAAACTTTGTGTTCCCAACAAGCTTGGTGAAGTACGGCTTTCACACTCACTTATCTCTCAGAAATGAGCAAGTGGAGAGACATTCGTTCATCTAGCACAAAGGAAACGGGTTGCAGGAGACATTTTTTCTCTGCTTTCTCAGTCTGTTTCCTAGTGCCGGTTTGAAGTTCCTGCAGTTTTCACTGTAAAACCGAGTTGGAGCTAGTACCTCCCCATATATATGTATGGAATGGAGTTTGCAACTTAAAAGAAACTTTGTGTTCCCAAAAAGCTAGGTGAAGGACGGCTTTCACACACACTTATCTCTCAGAACTGAGCAAGTTGAGAGACGTTCGTTCATCTAGCACCAAGGAAACTGGTTGCAGGAGACACTATTTCTCTGCTTTCTCAGTCTGTTTCCAAGTGCCGGTGTGAAGTTCCTGCAGTTTTCACTGTAAAACCGAGTTGGAGCTAGTACCTCCCCATATATATGTATGGAACGGTGTTTGCAACTGAAAAGAAGCTTTCTGTTCCCAACAAGCTAATTGAAGGACGGCTTTCACACACACTTATCTCTCAGAAATGAGCAAGTGGAGAGACGTACGTTCATCTAGCTCCAAGGGAACGGGTTGCAGGGGACACTTATTCTCTGCTTTCTCAGTTTGTTTCCTAGTGCCGGTTTGAAGTTCCTGCAATTTCACTGTAAAACCGAGTTGGAGCTTGTACCACCCCATATATATGTATGGAACGGTGTTTGCAACTGAAAAGAAACATTGTGTTCCAAACAAGCTAGGTGAAGGACGGCTTTCACACACACTTATCTCTCAGAACTGAGCAAGTGGATAGACGTTCGTTCATCTAGCACCAAGGGAACGGGTTGCAGGAGACACTTTTTCTCTGCTTTCTCAGTCTCTTTCCTAGTGCCGGTTTGAAGTTCATGCAGTTTTCACTTTAAAATCGATTTGGAGCTAGTACCTCCCCATATATATGTATGGAACGGTGTTTGCAAATGAAAAGAAACTTTGTGTTCCCAACAAGCTAGGTGAAGGACGGCTTTCACACACACTTATCTCTCAGAACCGAGCAAGTTGAGAGACGTTCGTTCATCTAGCACCAAGGGAACGGGTTGCAGGAGACACTTTTTCTCTGCTTTTTCAGTCTGTTTCCAAGTGCCGGTGTGAAGTTCCTGCAGTTTTCACTGTAAAACCGAGTTGGAGCTAGTACCTCCCCATATATATGTATGGAACGGTGTTTGCAACTGAAAAGAAACTTTGTGTTCCCAACAAGCTAGGTGAAGGACGGCTTTCACACACACTTAACTCTCAGAAGTGAGCAAGTGGAGAGACGTTCGTTCATCTAGCACCAAGGGAACGGGTTGCAGGAGACACTATTTCTCTGCATTCTCAGTCTGTTACCTAGTGCCGGTTTGAAGTTCCTGCAGTTTTCAGTGTAAAACCGAGTTGGAGCTAGTACCTCCCCATATATATGTATGGAATGGAGTTTGCAAATGAAAAGAAACTTTGTGTTCCCAACAAGCTAGATGAAGGACGGCTTTCACACACACTTTCCTCTCGGAACTGAGCAAGTGGAGAGACGTTCGTTCATCTAGCACCAAGGGAACGGGTTGCAGGAGACAATTTTTCTCTGCTTCCTCAGTTTGTTTCCTAGTGCCGGTTTGAAGTTCCTGCAGATTTCACTGTAAAACACAGTTGGAGCTAGTACATCCCCATACATATGTATGGAATGTAGTTTGCAACTGAAAAGAAACTTTGTGTTCCCAACAAGATTGGTGAAGTACGGCTTTCACACTCACTTATCTCTCAGAACTGAGCAAGTGGAGAGACATTCGTTCATGTAGCACAAATGAAACGGGTTGCAGGAGACATTTTTTCTCTGCTTTCTCAGTCTGTTTCCTAGTGCCGGTTTGAAGTTCCTGCAGTTTTCACTGTAAAACCGAGTTGGAGCTAGTACCTCCCCATATATATGTATGGAATGGAGTTTGCAACTGAAAAGAAACTTTGTGTTCCCAAAAAGCTAGGTGAAGGACGGCTTTCACACACACTTATCTCTCAGAACTGAGCAAGTAGAGAGACGTTCGTTCATCTAGCACCAAGGGAACGGGTTGCAGGAGACACTTTTTCTCTGCTTTCTCAGTCTCTTTCCTAGTGCCGGTTTGAAGTTCCTGCAGTTTTCACTTTAAAACCGATTTGGAGCTAGTACCTCCCCATATATATGTATGGAACGGTGTTTGCAAATGAAAAGAAACTTTGTGTTCCCAACAAGCTAGGTGAAGGACGGCTTTCACACACACTTATCTCTCAGAACTGAGCAAGTTGAGAGACGTTCGTTCATCTAGCACCAAGGGAACTGGTTGCAGGAGACACTATTTCTCTGCTTTCTCAGTCTGTTTCCAAGTGCCGGTGTGAAGTTCCTGCAGTTTTCAGTGTAAAACCGAGTTGGAGCTAGTACCTCCCCATATATATGTATGGAATGGAGTTTGCAAATGAAAAGAAACTTTGTGTTCCCAACAAGCTAGATGAAGGACGACTTTCACACACACTTACATCTCGGAACTGAGCAAGTGGAGAGACGTTCGTTCATCTAGCACCAAGGGAACGGGTTGCAGGAGACACTATTTCTCTGCTTTCTCAGTCTGTTTCCTAGTGCCGGTTTGAAGTTCCTGCAGTTTTCACTGTAAAACCGAGTTGGAGCTAGTACCTCCCCATATATATGTATGGAATGGAGTTTGCAACTGAAAATAAACTTTGTGTTCCCAACAAGCTAGTTGAAGTTAGGCTTTCACACACACTTATCTCTCAGAACTGAGCAAGTGGAGAGACGTTCGTTCATCTAGCACCAAGGGAACGGGTTGCAGGAGACACTATTTCTCTGCTTTCTCAGTCTGTTTCCTAGTGCCGGTTTGAATTTCCTGGAGTTTTCACTGTAAAACAGAGTTGGAGCTAGTACCTCCCCATATATATGTATGGAATGGAGTTTGCAACTGAAAAGTAACTTTGTGTTCCCAACAAGCTGGGTGAAGGACGGCTTTCACACACACTTATCTCTCAGAACTGAGCAAGTGGAGAGACGTTCGTTCATCTAGCACCAAGGGAACGGGTTGCAGGTGACACAATTTCTCTGCGTTCTCAGTATGTTTCCTAGTGCCGGTTTGAATTTCCTGCAGTTTTCACTGTAAAACCGTGTTGGAGCTAGTACCTCCCCATATATATATGTATGGAATGGAGTTTGCAACTGAAAAGAAACTTTGTGTTCCCAACAAGATAGGTGAAGGACGGCTTTCACACACACTTTTCTCTCAGAAATGAGCAAGTGGAGAGACGTTCGTTCATCTAGCAC
Source organism: Camelus dromedarius (assembly GCF_036321535.1). NCBI lineage: Eukaryota > Metazoa > Chordata > Mammalia > Artiodactyla > Camelidae > Camelus > Camelus dromedarius. The sequence goes on along the minus strand of NC_087458.1, from coordinate 31,645,393 downwards.
CAATGGAACGGGTTGCAGGAGACACTTTTTCTCTGCTTTCTCAGTCTGTTTCCAAGTGCCGGTTTGAAGTTCCTGCAGTTTTCACTGTAAAACAGAGTTGGAGCTAGTATCTCCCCATATATATGTATGGAATGGAATTTGCAACTGAAAAGAAACTTTGTGTTCCCAACAAGCTACGTGAAGGACGGCTTTCACACACACTTATCTCCCAGGACTGAGCAAGTGGAGAGACGTTCGTTCATCTAGCACCAAGTGAACGGGTTGCAGGAGACAATTTTTCTTTGCATTCTCAGTTTGTTTCCTAGTGCCGGTTTGAAGTTCCTGCAGTTTTCACTGTAAAACCGAGTTGGAGCTAGTACCTCCCCTTATATATGTATGGAATGGAGTTTGCAACTGAAAAGGAACTTTGTGTTCCCAACAAGCTAGGTGAAGGACGGCTTTCACACACACTTATCTCTCAGAACTGAGCAAGTGGAGAGACGTTCGTTCATCTAGCACCAAGGGAACTGGTTGCAGGAGACACTATTTCTCTGCTTTCTCAGTCTGTTTCCAAGTGCCGGTGTGAAGTTCCTGCAGTTTTCACTGTAAAACCGAGTTGGAGATAGTACCTCCCCATATATATGTATGGAACGGTGTTTGCAACTGAAAAGAAGCTTTCTGTTCCCAACAAGCTAATTGAAGGACGGCTTTCACACACACTTATCTCTCAGAACTGAGCAAGTGGAGAGACGTTCGTTCATCTAACACCAAGGGAACGGGTTGCAGGAGACACTTTTTCTCTGCTTCCTCAGTTTGTTTCCTAGTGCCGGTTTGAAGTTCCTGCAGATTTCACTGTAAAACAGAGTTGGAGCTAGTACATCCCATACATATGTATGGAATGTAGTTTGCAACTGAAAAGAAACTTTGTGTTCCCAACAAGATTGGTGAAGTACGGCTTTCACACTCACTTATCTCTCAGAACTGAGCAAGTGGAGAGACATTCGTTCATCTAGCACAAAGGAAACGGGTTGCAGGAGACATTTTTCTCTGCTTTCTCAGTCTGTTTCCTAGTGCCGGTTTGAAGTTCCTGCAGTTTTCACTGTAAAACCGAGTTGGAGCTAGTACCTCCCCATATATATGTATGGAATGTAGTTTGCAACTGAAAAGAAACTTTGTGTTCCCAAAAAGGTAGGTGAAGAACGGCTTTCACACACACTTATCTCTCCGAACTGAGCAAGTTGAGAGACGTTCGTTCATCTAGCACCAAGGGAACGGGTTGCAGGAGTCACTTTTTCTCTGGTTTCTCAGTCTCTTTCCTAGTGCCGGTTTGAAGTTCCTGCAGTTTTCACTTTAAAACCGATTTGGAGCTAGTACCTCCCCATATATATGTATGGAACGGTGTTTGCAACTGAAAAGAAACTTTGTGTTCCCAACAAGCTAGGTGAAGGACGGCTTTCACACACACTTAACTCTCAGAACTGAGTAAGTGGAGAGACGTTCGTTCATCTAGCACCATGGGAACGGGTTGCAGGAGACACTATTTCTCTGCATTCTCAGTCTGTTTCCTAGTGCCGGTTTGAATTTCCTGCAGTTTTCAGTGTAAAACCGATTTGGAGCTAGTACCTCCCCATATATATGTATGGAATGGAGTTTGCAAATGAAAAGAAACTTTGTGTTCCCAACAAGCTAGATGAAGGACGGCTTTCACACACACTTAAATCTCGGAACTGAGCAAGTGGAGAGACGTTCGTTCATCTAGCACCAAGGGAACGGGTTGCAGGAGACACTATTTCTCTGCTTTCTCAGTCTGTTTCCTAGTGCCGGTTTGAAGTTCCTGCAGTTTTCACTGTAAAACCGAGTTGGAGCTAGTACCTCCCCATATATATGTATGGAATGGAGTTTGCAACTGAAAATAAACTTTGTGTTCCCAACAAGCTAGTTGAAGGTAGGCTTTCACACACACTTATCTCTCAGAACTGAGCAAGTGGAGAGACGTTCGTTCATCTAGCACCAAGGGAACGGTTTGCAGGAGACAGTTTTTCTCTGCTTTCTCAGTCTGTTTCCTAGTGCCTGTTTGAAGTTCCTGCAGTTTTCACTGTAAAACCGAGTTGGAGCTAGTACCTCCCCATATATATGTATGGAATGGAATTTGCAACTGAAAAGAAACTTTGTGTTCCCAACAAGCTACGTGAAGGACGGCTTTCACACACACTTATCTCTCAGAACTGAGCAAGTGGAGAGACGTTCGTTCATCTAGCACCAAGGGAACGGGTTGCAGGAGACACTTTTTCTCTGCTTTCTCAGTCTGTTACCTAGTGCCGGTTTGAATTTCCTGCAGTTTTCACTGTAAAACAGAGTTGGAGCTAGTACCTCCCCATATATATGTATGGAATGGAGTTTGCAACTGAAAAGTAACTTTGTGTTCCCAACAAGCTGGGTGAAGGACGGCTTTCACACACACTTATCTCTCAGAACTGAGCAAGTGGAGAGACGTTCGTTCATCTAGCACCAAGGGAACGGGTTGCAGCTGACACTATTTCTCTGCGTTCTCAGACTGTTTCCTAGTGCCGGTTTGAATTTCCTGCAGTTTTCACTGTAAAACCGTGTTGGAGCTTGTACCTCCCCATGTATATATGTATGGAATGGAGTTTGCAACTGAAAAGAAACTTTGTGTTCCCAACAAGATAGGTGAAGGACGGCTTTCACACACACTTATCTCTCAGAAATGAGCAAGTGGAGAGACTTTCGTTCATCTAGCACCAAGGGAATGGGTTGCAGGAGACACTTTTTCTCTGCTTTCTCAGTCTGTTTCCTAGTGCCGTTTTGAAGTTCCTGCAGTTTTCACTGTAAAACCGAGTTGGAGCTAGTACCTCCCCATATATATATTTATGGAATGGAGTTTGCAACTGAAAAGAAACTTTGTGTTCCCAACAAGCTAGGTGAAAGACGGCTTTCACTCACACTTATCTCTCAGAAATGAGCATGGACAGAGACGTTCGTTCATCTAGCACCAATGGAACGGGTTGCAGGAGACACTTTTTCTCTGCTTTCTCAGTCTGTTTCCTAGTGCCGGTTTGAAGTTCCTGCAGTTTTCACTGTAAAGCCGAGTTGGAGCTAGTACCTCCCCTTATATATGTATGGAATGGAGTTTGCAACTGAAAAGGAACTTTGTGTTCCCAACAAGCTTGGTGAAGTACGGCTTTCACACTCACTTATCTCTCAGAACTGAGCAAGTGGAGAGACATTCGTTCATCTAGCCCAAAGGAAACGGGTTGCAGGAGACATTTTTTCTCTGCTTTCTCAGTCTGTTTCCTAGTGCCGGTTTAAAGTTCCTGCAGTTTTCACTGTAAAACCGAGTTGGAGCTAGTACCTCCCCATATATATGTATGGAATGGAGTTTGCAACTTAAAAGAAACTTTGTGTTCCCAAAAAGCTAGGGGAAGGACGGCTTTCACACACACTTATCTCTCAGAACTGAGCAAGTGGAGAGACGTTCGTTCATCTAGCACCAAGGAAACTGGTTGCAGGAGACACTATTTCTCTGCTTTCTCAGTCTGTTTCCAAGTGCCGGTGTGAAGTTCCTGCAGTTTTCACTGTAAAACCGAGTTGGAGCTAGTACCTCCCCATATATATGTATGGAACGGTGTTTGCAACTGAAAAGAAGCTTTCTGTTCCCAACAAGCTAATTGAAGGACGGCTTTCACACACACTTATCTCTCAGAAATGAGCAAGTGGAGAGACGTACGTTCATCTAGCACCAAGGGAACGGGTTGCAGGGGACACTTATTCTCTGCTTTCTCAGTTTGTTTCCTAGTGCCGGTTTGAAGTTCCTGCAATTTCACTGTAAAACCGAGTTGGAGCTTGTACCACCCCATATATATGTATGGAACGGTGTTTGCAACTGAAAAGAAACATTGTGTTCCCAACAAGCTAGGTGAAGGACGGCTTTCACACACACTTATCTCTCAGAACTGAGCAAGTGGATAGACGTTCGTTCATCTAGCACCAAGGGAACGGGTTGCAGGAGACACTTTTTCTCTGCTTTCTCAGTCTCTTTCCTAGTGCCGGTTTGAAGTTCCTGCAGTTTTCACTTTAAAATCGATTTGGAGCTAGTACCTCCCCATATATATGTATGGAACGGTGTTTGCAAATGAAAAGAAACTTTGTGTTCCCAACAAGCTAGGTGAAGGACGGCTTTCACACACACTAATCTCTCAGAACTGAGCAAGTTGAGAGACGTTCGTTCATCTAGCACCAAGGGAACGGGTTGCAGGAGACACTTTTTCTCTGCTTTCTCAGTCTGTTTCCAAGTGCCGGTGTGAAGTTCCTGCAGTTTTCACTGTAAAACCGAGTTGGAGCTAGTACCTCCCCATATATATGTATGGAACGGTGTTTGCAACTGAAAAGAAACTTTGTGTTCCCAACAAGCTAGGTGAAGGACGGCTTTCACACACACTTAACTCTCAGAAGTGAGCAAGTGGAGAGACGTTCGTTCATCTAGCACCAAGGGAACGGGTTGCAGGAGACACTATTTCTCTGCATTCTCAGTCTGTTTCCTAGTGCCGGTTTGAAGTTCCTGCAGTTTTCAGTGTAAAACCGAGTTGGAGCTAGTACCTCCCCATATATATGTATGGAATTGAGTTTGCAAATGAAAAGAAACTTTGTGTTCCCAACAAGATAGATGAAGGACGGCTTTCACACACACTTACCTCTCGGAACTGAGCAAGTGGAGAGACGTTCGTTCATCTAGCACCAAGGGAACTGGTTGCAGGAGACAATTTTTCTCTGCTTCCTCAGTTTGTTTCCTAGTGCCGGTTTGAAGTTCCTGCAGATTTCACTGTAAAACACAGTTGGAGCTAGTACATCCCCATACATATGTATGGAATGTAGTTTGCAACTGAAAAGAAACTTTGTGTTCCCAACAAGATTGGTGAAGTACGGCTTTCACACTCACTTATCTCTCAGAACTGAGCAAGTGGAGAGACATTCGTTCATCTAGCACAAATGAAACGGGTTGCAGGAGACATTTTTTCTCTGCTTTCTCAGTCTGTTTCCTAGTGCCGGTTTGAAGTTCCTGCAGTTTTCACTGTAAAACCGAGTTGGAGCTAGTACCTCCCCATATATATGTATGGAATGGAGTTTGCAACTGAAAAGAAACTTTGTGTTCCCAAAAAGTTAGGTGAAGGACGGCTTTCACACACACTTATCTCTCAGAACTGAGCAAGTTGAGAGACGTTCGTTCATCTAGCACCAAGGGAACGGGTTGCAGGAGACACTTTTTCTCTGCTTTCTCAGTCTCTTTCCTAGTGCCGGTTTGAAGTTCCTGCAGTTTTCACTTTAAAACCGATTTGGAGCTAGTACCTCCCCATATATATGTATGGCACGGTATTTGCAAATGAAAAGAAACTTTGTGTTCCCAACAAGCTAGGTGAAGGACGGCTTTCACACACACTTATCTCTCAGAACTGAGCAAGTTGAGAGACGTTCGTTCATCTAGCACCAAGGGAACGGGTTGCAGGAGACACTTTTTCTCTGCTTTCTCAGTCTCTTTCCTAGTGCCGGTTTGAAGGTCCTGCAGTTTTCACTTTAAAACCGATTTGGAGCTAGTACCTCCCCATATATATGTATGGAACGGTGTTTGCAAATGAAAAGAAACTTTCTGTTCCCAACAAGCTAGGTGAAGGACAGCTTTCACACATAATTATCTCTCAGAACTGAGCAAGTGGAGAGACGTTCGTTCATCTAGCACCAAGGGAACGGGTTGCAGGAGACACTTTTTCTCTGCTTTCTCAGTCTGTTTCCTAGTACCTGTTTGATGTTCCTGCAGTTTTCACTGTAAAACCGAGTTGGAGCTAGTATCTCCCCATATATATGTATGGAATGGTGTTTGCAACTGAAAAGAAACTTTGTGTTCCCAACAAGCTAGGTGAAGGACGGCTTTCACACACAATTATCTCCCAGGACTGAGCAAGTGGAGAGACGTTCGTTCATCTAACACCAAGGGAACGGGTTGCAGGAGACACTTTTTCTCTGCTTCCTCAGTTTGTTTCCTAGTGCCGGTTTGAACTTCCTGCAGATTTCACTGTAAAACCGAGCTGGAGCTAGTAACTCCCCATATATATGTATGGAATGGAGTTTGCAACTGAAAAGAAACTTTGTGTTCCCAACAAGCTTGGTGAAGTACGGCTTTCACACTCACTTATCTCTCAGAACTGAGCAAGTGGAGAGACATTCGTTCATCTAGCACAAAGTAAACGGGTTGCAGGAGACATTTTTTCTCTGCTTTCTCAGTCTGTTTCCTAGTGCCGGTTTGAAGTTCCTGCAGTTTTCACTGTAAAACCGAGTTGGAGCTAGTACCTCCCCATATATATGTATGGAATGGAGTTTGCAACTTAAAAGAAACTTTGTGTTCCCAAAAAGCTAGGTGAAGGACGGCTTTCACACACACTTATCTCTCAGAACTGAGCAAGTTGAGAGACGTTCGTTCATATAGCACCAAGGAAACTGGTTGCAGGAGACACTATTTCTCTGCTTTCTCAGTCTGTTTCCACGTGCCGGTGTGAAGTTCCTGCAGTTTTCACTGTAAAACCGAGTTGGAGCTAGTACCTCCCCATATATATGTATGGAACGGTGTTTGCAACTGAAAAGAAGCTTTCTGTTCCCAACAAGCTAATTGAAGGACGGCTTTCACACACACTTATCTCTCAGAAATGAGCAAGTGGAGAGACGTACGTTCATCTAGCACCAAGGGAACGGGTTGCAGGGGACACTTATTCTCTGCTTTCTCAGTTTGTTTCCTAGTTCCGGTTTGAAGTTCCTGCAATTTCACTGTAAAACCGAGTTGGGGCTTGTACCACCCCATATATATGTATGGAACGGTGTTTGCAACTGAAAAGAAACATTGTGTTCCCAACAAGCTAGGTGAAGGACGGCTTTCACACACACTTATCTCTCAGAACTGAGCAAGTGGATAGACGTTCGTTCATCTAGCACCAAGGGAACGGGTTGCAGGAGACACTTTTTCTCTGCTTTCTCAGTCTCTTTCCTAGTGCCGGTTTGAAGTTCCTGCAGTTTTCACTTTAAAATCGATTTGGAGCTAGTACCTCCCCATATATATGTATGGAACGGTGTTTGCAAATGAAAAGAAACTTTGTGTTCCCAACAAGCTAGGTGAAGGACGGCTTTCACACACACTTATCTCTCAGAACTGAGCAAGTTGAGAGACGTTCGTTCATCTAGCACCAAGGGAACGGGTTGCAGGAGACACTTTTTCTCTGCTTTCTCAGTCTGTTTCCAAGTGCCGGTGTGAAGTTCCTGCAGTTTTCACTGTAAAACCGAGTTGGAGCTAGTACCTCCCCTTATATATGTATGGAACGGTGTTTGCAACTGAAAAGAAACTTTGTGTTCCCAACAAGCTAGGTGAAGGACGGCTTTCACACACACTTAACTCTCAGAACTGAGCAAGTTGAGAGACGTTCGTTCATCTAGCACCAAGAAAACGAGTTGCAGGAGACAATTTTTCTCTGCTTCCTCAGTTTGTTTCCTAGTGCCGGTTTGAAGTTCCTGCAGATTTCACTGTAAAACACAGTTGGAGCTAGTACATCCCCATACATATGTATGGAATGTAGTTTGCAACTGAAAAGAAACTTTGTGTTCCCAACAAGATTGGTGAAGTACGGCTTTCACACTCACTTATCTCTCAGAACTGAGCAAATGGAGAGACATTCGTTCATCTAGCACAAATGAAACGGGTTGCAGGAGACATTTTTTCTCTGCTTTCTCAGTCTGTTTCCTAGTGCCGGTTTGAAGTTCCTGCAGTTTTCACTGTAAAACCGAGTTGGAGCTAGTACCTCCCCATATATATGTATGGAATGGAGTTTACAACTGAAAAGAAACTTTGTGTTCCCAAAAAGCTAGGTGAAGGACGGCTTTCACACACACTTATCTCTCAGAACTGAGCAAGTTGAGAGACGTTCGTTCATCTAGCACCAAGGGAACGGGTTGCAGGAGACACTTTTTCTCTGCTTTCTCAGTCTCTTTCCTAGTGCCGGTTTGAAGTTCCTGCAGTTTTCACTTTAAAACCGATTTGGAGCTAGTACCTCCCCATATATATGTATGGAACGGTGTTTGCAAATGAAAAGAAACTTTGTGTTCCCAACAAGCTAGGTGAAGGACGGCTTTCACACACACTTATCTCTCAGAACTGAGCAAGTTGAGAGACGTTCGTTCATCTAGCACCAAGGAAACTGGTTGCAGGAGACACTATTTCTCTGCTTTCTCAGTCTGTTTCCAAGTGCCGGTGTGAAGTTCCTGCAGTTTTCACTGTAAAACCGAGTTGGAGCTAGTACCTCCCCATATATATGTATGGAACGGTGTTTGCAACTGAAAAGAAGCTTTCTGTTCCCAACAAGCTAATTGAAGGACGGCTTTCACACACACTTATCTCTCAGAAATGAGCAAGTGGAGAGACGTACGTTCATCTAGCACCAAGGGAACGGGTTGCAGGGGACACTTATTCTCTGCTTTCTCAGTTTGTTTCCTAGTGCCGGTTTGAAGTTCCTGCAATTTCACTGTAAAACCGAGTTGGAGCTTGTACCACCCCATATATATGTATGGAACGGTGTTTGCAACTGAAAAGAAACATTGTGTTCCCAACAAGCTAGGTGAAGGACGGCTTTCACACACACTTATCTCTCAGAACTGAGCAAGTGGATAGACGTTCGTTCATCTAGCACCAAGGGAACGGGTTGCAGGAGACACTTTTTCTCTGCTTTCTCAGTCTCTTTCCTAGTGCCGGTTTGAAGTTCCTGCAGTTTTCACTTTAAAATCGATTTGGAGCTAGTACCTCCCCATATATATGTATGGAACGGTGTTTGCAAATGAAAAGAAACTTTGTGTTCCCAACAAGCTAGGTGAAGGACGGCTTTCACACACACTTATCTCTCAGAACTGAGCAAGTTGAGAGACGTTCGTTCATCTAGCACCAAGGGAACGGGTTGCAGGAGACACTTTTTCTCTGCTTTCTCAGTCTGTTTCCAAGTGCCGGTGTGAAGTTCCTGCAGTTTTCACTGTAAAACCGAGTTGGAGCTAGTACCTCCCCATATATATGTATGGAACGGTGTTTGCAACTGAAAAGAAACTTTGTGTTCCCAACAAGCTAGGTGAAGGACGGCTTTCACACACACTTAACTCTCAGAAGTGAGCAAGTGGAGAGACGTTCGTTCATCTAGCACCAAGGGAACGGGTTGCAGGAGACACTATTTCTCTGCATTCTCAGTCTGTTTCCTAGTGCCGGTTTGAAGTTCCTGCAGTTTTCAGTGTAAAACCGAGTTGGAGCTAGTACCTCCCCATATATATGTATGGAATGGAGTTTGCAAATGAAAAGAAACTTTGTGTTCCCAACAAGCTAGATGAAGGACGGCTTTCACACACACTTACCTCTCGGAACTGAGCAAGTGGAGAGACGTTCGTTCATCTAGCACCAAGGGAACGGGTTGCAGGAGACAATTTTTTTCTGCTTCCTCAGTTTGTTTCCTAGTGCCGGTTTGAAGTTCCTGCAGATTTCACTGTAAAACACAGTTGGAGCTAGTACATCCCCATACATATGTATGGAATGTAGTTTGCAACTGAAAAGAAACTTTGTGTTCCCAACAAGATTGGTGAAGTACGGCTTTCACACTCACTTATCTCTCAGAACTGAGCAAGTTGAGAGACGTTCGTTCATCTAGCACCAAGGGAACGGGTTGCAGGAGACACTTTTTCTCTGCTTTCTCAGTTTGTTTCCAAGTGCCGGTGTGAAGTTCCTGCAGTTTTCACTGTAAAACCGAGTTGGAGCTAGTACCTCCCCATATATATGTATGGAACGGTGTTTGCAACTGAAAAGAAACTTTGTGTTCCCAACAAGCTAGGTGAAGGACGGCTTTCACACACACTTAACTCTCAGAAGTGAGCAAGTGGAGAGACGTTCGTTCATCTAGCACCAAGGGAACGGGTTGCAGGAGACACTATTTCTCTGCATTCTCAGTCTGTTTCCTAGTGACGGTTTGAAGTTCCTGCAGTTTTCAGTGTAAAACCGAGTTGGAGCTAGTACCTCCCCATCTATATGTATGGAATGGAGTTTGCAAATGAAAAGAAACTTTGTGTTCCCAACAAGATAGATGAAGGACGGCTTTCACACACACTTACCTCTCGGAACTGAGCAAGTGGAGAGACGTTCGTTCATCTAGCACAAAGGAAACGGGTTGCAGGAGACATTATTTCTCTGCTTTCTCAGTCTGTTTCCTAGTGCCGGTTTGAAGTTCCTGCAGTTTTCACTGTAAAACCGAGTTGGAGCTAGTACCTCCCCATATATATGTATGGAATGGAGTTTGCAACTTAAAAGAAACTTTGTGTTCCCAAAAAGCTAGGTGAAGGACGGCTTTCACACACACTTATCTCTCAGAACTGAGCAAGTTGAGAGACGTTCGTTCATCTAGCACCAAGGAAACTGGTTGCAGGAGACACTATTTCTCTGCTTTCTCAGTCTGTTTCCACGTGCCGGTGTGAAGTTCCTGCAGTTTTCACTGTAAAACCGAGTTGGAGCTAGTACCTCCCCATATATATGTATGGAACGGTGTTTGCAACTGAAAAGAAGCTTTCTGTTCCCAACAAGCTAATTGAAGGACGGCTTTCACACACACTTATCTCTCAGAAATGAGCAAGTGGAGAGACGTACGTTCATCTAGCACCAAGGGAACAGGTTGCAGGGGACACTTATTCTCTGCTTTCTCAGTTTGTTTCCTAGTGCCGGTTTGAAGTTCCTGCAATTTCACTGTAAAACCGAGTTGGGGCTTGTACCACCCCATATATATGTATGGAACGGTGTTTGCAACTGAAAAGAAACATTGTGTTCCCAACAAGCTAGGTGAAGGACGGCTTTCACACACACTTATCTCTCAGAACTGAGCAAGTGGATAGACGTTCGTTCATCTAGCACCAAGGGAACGGGTTGCAGGAGACACTTTTTCTCTGCTTTCTCAGTCTCTTTCCTAGTGCCGGTTTGAAGTTCCTGCAGTTTTCACTTTAAAATCGATTTGGAGCTAGTACCTCCCCATATATATGTATGGAACGGTGTTTGCAAATGAAAAGAAACTTTGTGTTCCCAACAAGCTAGGTGAAGGACGGCTTTACACACACTTATCTCTCAGAACTGAGCAAGTTGAGAGACGTTCGTTCATCTAGCACCAAGGGAACGGGTTGCAGGAGACACTTTTTCTCTGCTTTCTCAGTCTGTTTCCAAGTGCCGGTGTGAAGTTCCTGCAGTTTTCACTGTAAAACCGAGTTGGAGCTAGTACCTCCCCATATATATGTATGGAACGGTGTTTGCAACTGAAAAGAAACTTTGTGTTCCCAACAAGCTAGGTGAAGGACGGCTTTCACACACACTTAACTCTCAGAAGTGAGCAAGTGGAGAGACGTTCGTTCATCTAGCACCAAGGGAACGGGTGGCAGGAGACACTATTTCTCTGCATTCTCAGTCTGTTTCCTAGTGCCGGTTTGAAGTTCCTGCAGTTTTCACTGTAAAACCGAGTTGGAGCTAGTACCTCCTCATATATATGTATGGAATGGAGTTTGCAAATGAAAAGAAACTTTGTGTTCCCAACAAGCTAGATGAAGGACGGCTTTCACACACACTTACCTCTCGGAACTGAGCAAGTGGAGAGACGTTCGTTCATCTAGCACCAAGGGAACGGGTTGCAGGAGACAATTTTTCTCTGCTTCCTCAGTTTGTTTCCTAGTGCCGGTTTGAAGTTCCTGCAGATTTCACTGTAAAACACAGTTGGAGCTAGTACATCCCCATACATATGTATGGAATGTAGTTTGCAACTGAAAAGAAACTTTGTGTTCCCAACAAGATTGGTGAAGTACGGCTTTCACACTCACTTATCTCTCAGAACTGAGCAAATGGAGAGACATTCGTTCATCTAGCACAAATGAAACGGGTTGCAGGAGACATTTTTTCTCTGCTTTCTCAGTCTGTTTCCTAGTGCCGGTTTGAAGTTCCTGCAGTTTTCACTGTAAAACCGAGTTGGAGCTAGTACCTCCCCATATATATGTATGGAATGGAGTTTACAACTGAAAAGAAACTTTGTGTTCCCAAAAAGCTAGGTGAAGGACGGCTTTCACACACACTTATCTCTCAGAACTGAGCAAGTTGAGAGACGTTCGTTCATCTAGCACCAAGGGAACGGGTTGCAGGAGACACTTTTTCTCTGCTTTCTCAGTCTCTTTCCTAGTGCCGGTTTGAAGTTCCTGCAGTTTTCACTTTAAAACCGATTTGGAGCTAGTACCTCCCCATATATATGTATGGAACGGTGTTTGCAAATGAAAAGAAACTTTGTGTTCCCAACAAGCTAGGTGAAGGACGGCTTTCACACAAACTTATCTCTCAGAACTGAGCAAGTTGAGAGACGTTCGTTCATCTAGCACCAAGGAAACTGGTTGCAGGAGACACTATTTCTCTGCTTTCTCAGTCTGTTTCCAAGTGCCGGTGTGAAGTTCCTGCAGTTTTCACTGTAAAACCGAGTTGGAGCTAGTACCTCCCCATATATATGTATGGAACGGTGTTTGCAACTGAAAAGAAGCTTTCTGTTCCCAACAAGCTAAGTGAAGGACGGCTTTCACACACACTTATCTCTCAGAAATGAGCAAGTGGAGAGACGTACGTTCATCTAGCACCAAGGGAACGGGTTGCAGGGGACACTTATTCTCTGCTTTCTCAGTTTGTTTCCTAGTGCCGGTTTGAAGTTCCTGCAATTTCACTGTAAAACCGAGTTGGAGCTAGTACCTCCCCATATATATGTATGGAATGGAGTTTGCAACTGAAAAGAAACTTTGTGTTCCCAAAAAGCTAGGTGAAGGACGGCTTTCACACACACTTATCTCTCAGAACTGAGCAAGTTGAGAGACGTTCGTTCATCTAGCACCAAGGGAACGGGTTGCAGGAGACACTTTTTCTCTGCTTTCTCAGTCTGTTTCCTAGTGCCGGTTTGAAGTTCCTGCAGTTTTCACTTTAAAACCGATTTGGAGCTAGTACCTCCCCATATATATGTATGGAACGGTATTTGCAAATGAAAAGAAACTTTGTGTTCCCAACAAGCTAGGTGAAGGACGGCTTTCACACACACTTATCTCTCAGAACTGAGCAAGTTGAGAGACGTTCGTTCATCTAGCACCAAGGGAACGGGTTGCAGGAGACACTTTTTCTCTGCTTTCTCAGTCTCTTTCCTAGTGCCGGTTTGAAGGTCCTGCAGTTTTCACTTTAAAACCGATTTGGAGCTAGTACCTCCCCATATATATGTATAGAACGGTGTTTGCAAATGAAAAGAAACTTTGTGTTCCCAACAAGCTAGGTGAAGGACGGCTTTCACACACACTTACCTCTCAGAACTGAGCAAGTTGAGAGACGTTCGTTCATCTAGCACCAAGGGAACTGGTTGCAGGAGACACTATTTCTCTTCTTTCTCAGTCTGTTTCCAAGTGCCGGTGTGAAGTTCCTGCAGATTTCACAGTAAAACCGAGTTGGAGCTAGTACCTCCCCATATATATGTATGGAATGGAGTTTGCAACTGAAAAGAAACTTTCTGTTCCCATCAAGCTAGGTGAAGGACAGCTTTCACACATAATTATCTCTCAGAACTGAGCAAGTGGAGAGACGTTCGTTCATCTAGCACCAAGGGAACGGGTTGCAGGAGACACTTTTTCTCTGCTTTCTCAGTCTGTTTCCTAGTACCTGTTTGATGTTCCTGCAGTTTTCACTGTAAAACCGAGTTGGAGCTAGTATCTCCCCATATATATGTATGGAATGGTGTTTGCAACTGAAAAGAAACTTTGTGTTCCCAACAAGCTAGGTGAAGGGCGGCTTTCACACACAATTATCTCCCAGGACTGAGCAAGTGGAGAGACGTTCGTTCATCTAACACCAAGGGAACGGGTTGCAGGAGACACTTTTTCTCTGCTTCCTCAGTTTGTTTCCTAGTGCCGGTTTGAACTTCCTGCAGATTTCACTGTAAAACCGAGCTGGAGCTAGTAACTCCCCATATATATGTATGGAATGGAGTTTGCAACTGAAAAGAAACTTTGTGTTCCCAACAAGCTTGGTGAAGTACGGCTTTCACACTCACTTATCTCTCAGAACTGAGCAAGTGGAGAGACATTCGTTCATCTAGCACAAAGGAAACGGGTTGCAGGAGACATTTTTTCTCTGCTTTCTCAGTCTGTTTCCTAGTGCCGGTTTGAAGTTCCTGCAGTTTTCACTGTAAAACCGAGTTGGAGCTAGTACCTCCCCATATATATGTATGGAATGGAGTTTGCAACTTAAAAGAAACTTTGTGTTCCCAAAAAGCTAGGTGAAGGACGGCTTTCACACACACTTATCTCTCAGAACTGAGCAAGTTGAGAGACGTTCGTTCATCTAGCACCAAGGAAACTGGTTGCAGGAGACACTATTTCTCTGCTTTCTCAGTCTGTTTCCACGTGCCGGTGTGAAGTTCCTGCAGTTTTCACTGTAAAACCGAGTTGGAGCTAGTACCTCCCCATATATATGTATGGAACGGTGTTTGCAACTGAAAAGAAGCTTTCTGTTCCCAACAAGCTAATTGAAGGACGGCTTTCACACACACTTATCTCTCAGAAATGAGCAAGTGGAGAGACGTACGTTCATCTAGCACCAAGGGAACGGGTTGCAGGGGACACTTATTCTCTGCTTTCTCAGTTTGTTTCCTAGTGCCGGTTTGAAGTTCCTGCAATTTCACTGTAAAACCGAGTTGGGGCTTGTACCACCCCATATATATGTATGGAACGGTGTTTGCAACTGAAAAGAAACATTGTGTTCCCAACAAGCTAGGTGAAGGACGGCTTTCACACACACTTATCTCTCAGAACTGAGCAAGTGGATAGACGTTCGTTCATCTAGCACCAAGGGAACGGGTTGCAGGAGACACTTTTTCTCTGCTTTCTCAGTCTCTTTCCTAGTGCCGGTTTGAAGTTCCTGCAGTTTTCACTTTAAAATCGATTTGGAGCTAGTACCTCCCCATATATATGTATGGAACGGTGTTTGCAAATGAAAAGAAACTTTGTGTTCCCAACAAGCTAGGTGAAGGACGGCTTTCACACACACTTATCTCTCAGAACTGAGCAAGTTGAGAGACGTTCGTTCATCTAGCACCAAGGGAACGGGTTGCAGGAGACACTATTTCTCTGCTTTCTCAGTCTGTTTCCAAGTGCCGGTGTGAAGTTCCTGCAGTTTTCACTGTAAAACCGAGTTGGAGCTAGTACCTCCCCATATATATGTATGGAACGGTGTTTGCAACTGAAAAGAAACTTTGTGTTCCCAACAAGCTAGGTGAAGGACGGCTTTCACACACACTTAACTCTCAGAAGTGAGCAAGTGGAGAGACGTTCGTTCATCTAGCACCAAGGGAACGGGTTGCAGGAGACACTATTTCTCTGCATTCTCAGTCTGTTTCCTAGTGCCGGTTTGAAGTTCCTGCAGTTTTCACTGTAAAACCGAGTTGGAGCTAGTACTTCCTCATATATATGTATGGAATGGAGTTTGCAAATGAAAAGAAACTTTGTGTTCCCAACAAGCTAGATGAAGGACGGCTTTCACACACACTTACCTCTCGGAACTGAGCAAGTGGAGAGACGTTCGTTCATCTAGCACCAAGGGAACGGGTTGCAGGAGACAATTTTTCTCTGCTTCCTCAGTTTGTTTCCTAGTGCCGGTTTGAAGTTCCTGCAGATTTCACTGTAAAACACAGTTGGAGCTAGTACATCCCCATACATATGTATGGAATGTAGTTTGCAACTGAAAAGAAACTTTGTGTTCCCAACAAGATTGGTGAAGTACGGCTTTCACACTCACTTATCTCTCAGAACTGAGCAAATGGAGAGACATTCGTTCATCTAGCACAAATGAAACGGGTTGCAGGAGACATTTTTTCTCTGCTTTCTCAGTCTGTTTCCTAGTGCTGGTTTGAAGTTCCTGCAGTTTTCACTGTAAAACCGAGTTGGAGCTAGTACCTCCCCATATATATGTATGGAATGGAGTTTACAACTGAAAAGAAACTTTGTGTTCCCAAAAAGCTAGGTGAAGGACGGCTTTCACACACACTTATCTCTCAGAACTGAGCAAGTTGAGAGACGTTCGTTCATCTAGCACCAAGGGAACGGGTTGCAGGAGACACTTTTTCTCTGCTTTCTCAGTCTCTTTCCTAGTGCCGGTTTGAAGTTCCTGCAGTTTTCACTTTAAAACCGATTTGGAGCTAGTACCTCCCCATATATATGTATGGAACGGTGTTTGCAAATGAAAAGAAACTTTGTGTTCCCAACAAGCTAGGTGAAGGACGGCTTTCACACACACTTATCTCTCAGAACTGAGCAAGTTGAGAGACGTTCGTTCATCTAGCACCAAGGAAACTGGTTGCAGGAGACACTATTTCTCTGCTTTCTCAGTCTGTTTCCAAGTGCCGGTGTGAAGTTCCTGCAGTTTTCACTGTAAAACCGAGTTGGAGCTAGTACCTCCCCATATATATGTATGGAACGGTGTTTGCAACTGAAAAGAAGCTTTCTGTTCCCAACAAGCTAATTGAAGGACGGCTTTCACACACACTTATCTCTCAGAAATGAGCAAGTGGAGAGACGTACGTTCATCTAGCACCAAGGGAACGGGTTGCAGGGGACACTTATTCTCTGCTTTCTCAGTTTGTTTCCTAGTGCCGGTTTGAAGTTCCTGCAATTTCACTGTAAAACCGAGTTGGAGCTTGTACCACCCCATATATATGTATGGAACGGTGTTTGCAACTGAAAAGAAACATTGTGTTCCGAACAAGCTAGGTGAAGGACGGCTTTCACACACACTTATCTCTCAGAACTGAGCAAGTGGATAGACGTTCGTTCATCTAGCACCAAGGGAACGGGTTGCAGGAGACACTTTTTCTCTGCTTTCTCAGTCTCTTTCCTAGTGCCGGTTTGAAGTTCCTGCAGTTTTCACTTTAAAATCGATTTGGAGCTAGTACCTCCCCATATATATGTATGGAACGGTGTTTGCAAATGAAAAGAAACTTTGTGTTCCCAACAAGCTAGGTGAAGGACGGCTTTCACACACACTTACCTCTCGGAACTGAGCAAGTGGAGAGACGTTCGTTCATCTAGCACCAAGGGAACGGGTTGCAGGAGACAATTTTTCTCTGCTTCCTCAGTTTGTTTCCTAGTGCCGGTTTGAAGTTCCTGCAGATTTCACTGTAAAACACAGTTGGAGCTAGTACATCCCCATACATATGTATGGAATGTAGTTTGCAACTGAAAAGAAACTTTGTGTTCCCAACAAGATTGGTGAAGTACGGCTTTCACACTCACTTATCTCTCAGAACTGAGCAAATGGAGAGACATTCGTTCATCTAGCACAAATGAAACGGGTTGCAGGAGACATTTTTTCTCTGCTTTCTCAGTCTGTTTCCTAGTGCTGGTTTGAAGTTCCTGCAGTTTTCACTGTAAAACCGAGTTGGAGCTAGTACCTCCCCATATATATGTATGGAATTGAGTTTACAACTGAAAAGAAACTTTGTGTTCCCAAAAAGCTAGGTGAAGGACGGCTTTCACACACACTTATCTCTCAGAACTGAGCAAGTTGAGAGACGTTCGTTCATCTAGCACCAAGGGAACGGGTTGCAGGTGACACTTTTTCTCTGCTTTCTCAGTCTCTTTCCTAGTGCCGGTTTGAAGTTCCTGCAGTTTTCACTTTAAAACCGATTTGGAGCTAGTACCTCCCCATATATATGTATGGAACGGTGTTTGCAAATGAAAAGAAACTTTGTGTTCCCAACAAGCTAGGTGAAGGACGGCTTTCACACACACTTATCTCTCAGAACTGAGCAAGTTGAGAGACGTTCGTTCATCTAGCACCAAGGAAACTGGTTGCAGGAGACACTATTTCTCTGCTTTCTCAGTCTGTTTCCAAGTGCCGGTGTGAAGTTCCTGCAGTTTTCACTGTAAAACCGAGTTGGAGCTAGTACCTCCCCATATATATGTATGGAACGGTGTTTGCAACTGAAAAGAAGCTTTCTGTTCCCAACAAGCTAATTGAAGGACGGCTTTCACACACACTTATCTCTCAGAAATGAGCAAGTGGAGAGACGTACGTTCATATAGCACCAAGGGAACGGGTTGCAGGGGACACTTATTCTCTGCTTTCTCAGTTTGTTTCCTAGTGCCGGTTTGAAGTTCCTGCAATTTCACTGTAAAACCGAGTTGGAGCTTGTACCACCCCATATATATGTATGGAACGGTGTTTGCAACTGAAAAGAAACATTGTGTTCCCAACAAGCTAGGTGAAGGACGGCTTTCACACACACTTATCTCTCAGAACTGAGCAAGTGGATAGACGTTCGTTCATCTAGCACCAAGGGAACGGGTTGCAGGAGACACTTTTTCTCTGCTTTCTCAGTCTCTTTCTTAGTGCCGGTTTGAAGTTCCTGCAGTTTTCACTTTAAAATCGATTTGGAGCTAGTACCTCCCCATATATATGTATGGAACGGTGTTTGCAAATGAAAAGAAACTTTGTGTTCCCAACAAGCTAGGTGAAGGACGGCTTTCACACACACTTATCTCTCAGAACTGAGCAAGTTGAGAGACGTTCGTTCATCTAGCACCAAGGGAACGGGTTGCAGGAGACACTTTTTCTCTGCTTTCTCAGTCTGTTTCCAAGTGCCGGTGTGAAGTTCCTGCAGTTTTCACTGTAAAACCGAGTTGGAGCTAGTACCTCCCCATATATATGTATGGAACGGTGTTTGCAACTGAAAAGAAACTTTGTGTTCCCAACAAGCTAGGTGAAGGACGGCTTTCACACACACTTAACTCTCAGAAGTGAGCAAGTGGAGAGACGTTCGTTCATCTAGCACCAAGGGAACGGGTTGCAGGAGACACTATTTCTCTGCATTCTCAGTCTGTTTCCTAGTGCCGGTTTGAAGTTCCTGCAGTTTTCAGTGTAAAACCGAGTTGGAGCTAGTACCTCCCCATATATATGTATGGAATGGAGTTTGCAAATGAAAAGAAACTTTGTGTTCCCAACAAGCTAGATGAAGGACGGCTTTCACACACACTTACCTCTCGGAACTGAGCAAGTGGAGAGACGTTCGTTCATCTAGCACCAAGGGAACGGGTTGCAGGAGACAATTTTTTTCTGCTTCCTCAGTTTGTTTCCTAGTGCCGGTTTGAAGTTCCTGCAGATTTCACTGTAAAACAAAGTTGGAGCTAGTACATCCCCATACATATGTATGGAATGTAGTTTGCAACTGAAAAGAAACTTTGTGTTCCCAACAAGATTGGTGAAGTACGGCTTTCACACTCACTTATCTCTCAGAACTGAGCAAGTGGAGAGACATTCGTTCATCTAGCAGAAATGAAACGGGTTGCAGGAGACATTTTTTCTCTGCTTTCTCAGTCTGTTTCCTAGTGCCGGTTTGAAGTTCCTGCAGTTTTCACTGTAAAACCGAGTTGGAGCTAGTACCTTCCCATATATATGTATGGAACGGAGTTTACAACTGAAAAGAAACTTTGTGTTCCCAAAAAGCTAGGTGAAGGACGGCTTTCACACACACTTATCTCTCAGAACTGAGCAAGTTGAGAGACGTTCGTTCATCTAGCACCAAGGGAACGGGTTGCAGGAGACACTTTTTCTCTGCTTTCTCAGTCTCTTTCCTAGTGCCGGTTTGAAGTTCCTGCAGTTTTCACTTTAAAACCGATTTGGAGCTAGTACCTCCCCATATATATGTATGGAACGGTGTTTGCAAATGAAAAGAAACTTTGTGTTCCCAACAAGCTAGGTGAAGGACGGCTTTCACACACACTTATCTCTCAGAACTGAGCAAGTTGAGAGACGTTCGTTCATCTAGCACCAAGGGAACGGGTTGCAGGAGACACTTTTTCTCTGCTTTCTCAGTCTCTTTCCTAGTGCCGGTTTGAAGTTCCTGCAGATTTCACTGTAAAACAGAGTTGGAGCTAGTACATCCCATACATATGTATGGAATGTAGTTTGCAACTGAAAAGAAACTTTGTGTTCCCAAAAAGCTAGGTGAAGGACGGCTTTCACACACACTTATCTCTCAGAACTGAGCAAGTTGAGAGACATTCGTTCATCTAGCACCAAGGGAACGGGTTGCAGGAGTCACTTTTTCTCTGCTTTCTCAGTCTCTTTCCTAGTGCCGGTTTGAAGTTCCTGCAGTTTTCACTTTAAAACCGATTTGGAGCTAGTACCTCCCCATATATATGTATGGAACGGTGTTTGCAAATGAAAAGAAACTTTGTGTTCCCAACAAGCTAGGTGAAGGACGGCTTTCACACACACTTATCTCTCAGAACTGAGCAAGTTGAGAGACGTTCGTTCATCTAGCACCAAGGGAACTGGTTGCAGGAGACACTATTTCTCTGCTTTCTCAGTCTGTTTCCAAGTGCCGGTGTGAAGTTCCTGCAGTTTTCACTGTAAAACCGAGTTGGAGATAGTACCTCCCCATATATATGTATGGAACGGTGTTTGCAACTGAAAAGAAGCTTTCTGTTCCCAACAAGCTAATTGAAGGACGGCTTTCACGCACACTTATCTCTCAGAAATGAGCAAGTGGAGAGACGTACGTTCATCTAGCACCAATTGAACGGGTTGCAGGAGACACTATTTCTCTGCTTTCTCAGTCTGTTTCCTAGTGCCGGTTTGAAGTTCCTGCAGTTTTCACTGTAAAACCGAGTTGGAGCTAGTACCTCCCCATATATATGTATGGAATGGAGTTTGCAACTGAAAATAAACTTTGTGTTCCCAACAAGCTAGTTGAAGGTAGGCTTTCACACACACTTATCTCTCAGAACTGAGCAAGTGGAGAGACGTTCGTTCATCTAGCACCAAGGGAACGGTTTGCAGGAGACAGTTTTTCTCTGCTTTCTCAGTCTGTTTCCTAGTGCCTGTTTGAAGTTCCTGCAGTTTTCACTGTAAAACCGAGTTGGAGCTAGTACCTCCCCATATATATGTATGGAATGTAATTTGCAACTGAAAAGAAACTTTGTGTTCCCAACAAGCTACGTGAAGGACGGCTTTCACACACACTTATCTCTCAGAACTGAGCAAGTGGAGAGACGTTCGTTCATCTAGCACCAAGGGAACGGGTTGCAGGAGACACTTTTTCTCTGCTTTCTCAGTCTGTTACCTAGTGCCGGTTTGAATTTCCTGCAGTTTTCACTGTAAAACAGAGTTGGAGCTAGTACCTCCCCATATATATGTATGGAATGGAGTTTGCAACTGAAAAGTAACTTTGTGTTCCCAACAAGCTGGGTGAAGGACGGCTTTCACACACACTTATCTCTCAGAACTGAGCAAGTGGAGAGACGTTCGTTCATCTAGCACCAAGGGAACGGGTTGCAGCTGACACTATTTCTCTGCGTTCTCAGTCTGTTTCCTAGTGCCGGTTTGAATTTCCTGCAGTTTTCACTGTAAAACCGTGTTGGAGCTAGTACCTCCCCATGTATATATGTATGGAATGGAGTTTGCAACTGAAAAGAAACTTTGTGTTCCCAACAAGATAGGTGAAGGACGGCTTTCACACACACTTATCTCTCAGAAATGAGCAAGTGGAGAGACTTTCGTTCATCTAGCACCAAGGGAATGGGTTGCAGGAGACACTTTTTCTCTGCTTTCTCAGTCTGTTTCCTAGTGCCGTTTTGAAGTTCCTGCAGTTTTCACTGTAAAACCGAGTTGGAGCAAGTACCTCCCCATATATATATTTATGGAATGGAGTTTGCAACTGAAAAGAAACTTTGTGTTCCCAACAAGCTAGGTGAAAGGCGGCTTTCACTCACACTTATCTCTCAGAAATGAGCATGGACAGAGACGTTTGTTCATCTAGCACCAAAGGAACGGGTTGCAGGAGACACTTTTTCTCTGCTTTCTCAGTCTGTTTCCTAGTGCCGGTTTGAAGTTCCTGCAGTTTTCACTGTAAAACAGAGTTGGAGCTAGTATCTCCCCATATATATGTATGTAATGGAATTTGCAACTGAAAAGAAACTTTGTGTTCACAACAAGCTACGTGAAGGACGGCTTTCACACACACTTATCTCCCAGGACTGAGCAAGTGGAGAGACGTTCGTTCATCTAGCACCAATTGAAAGGGATGCAGGAGACACTTTTTCTTTGCTTTCTCAGTTTGTTTCCTAGTGCCGGTTTGAAGTTCCTGCAGTTTTCACTGTAAAACCGAGTTGGAGCTAGTACCTCCCCTTATATATGTATGGAATGGAGTTTGCAACTGAAAAGGAACTTTGTGTTCCCAACAAGCTAGGTGAAGGACGGCTTTCACACACACTTATCTCTCAGAACTGAGCAAGTGGAGAGACGTTCGTTCATCTAGCACCAAGGGAACGGGTTGCAGGAGTCACTTTTTCTCTGCTTTCTCAGTCTGTTTCCTAGTGCCAGTTTGAAGTTCCTGCAGTTTTCACTGTAAAACCGAGTTGGAGCTAGTACCGCCACATATATATATGTATGGAATGGAGTTTGCAACTGAAAAGGAACTTTGTGTTCCCAACAAGCTAGGTGAAGGACGGCTTTCACACACAATTATCTCTCAGAAATGAGCATGTACAGAGACGTTCGTTCATCTAGCACCAAGGGAACGGGTTGCAGGAGACACTTTTTCTCTGCTTTCTCAGTCTGTTTCCTAGTGCCTGTTTGAAGTTCCTGCAGTTTTCACTGTAAAACCGAGTTGGAGCTAGTACCTCCGCATATATATGTATGGAATGGAATTTGCAACTGAAAAGAAACTTTGTGTTCCCAACAAGCTACGTGAAGGACGGCTTTCACACACACTTATCTCTCAGAACTGAGCAAGTGGAGAGACGTTCGTTCATCTAGCACCAAGGGAACGGGTTGCAGGAGACACTTTTTCTATGCTTTCTCAGTCTGTTACCTAGTGCCGGTTTGAATTTCCTGCAGTTTTCACTGTAAAACAGAGTTGGAGCTAGTACCTCCCCATATATATGTATGGAATGGAGTTTGCAACTGAAAAGTAACTTTGTGTTCCCAACAAGCTGGGTGAAGGACGGCTTTCACACACACTTATCTATCAGAACTGAGCAAGTTGAGAGACGTTCGTTCATCTAGCACCATTGGAACGGTTTGCAGGAGTCACTTTTTCTCTGCTTTCTCAGTCTCTTTCCTAGTGCCGGTTTGAATTTCCTGCAGTTTTCACTTTAAAACCGATTTGGAACTAGTACCTCCCCATATATATGTATGGAACGGTGTTTGCAAATGAAAAGAAACTTTGTGTTCCCAACAAGCTAGGTGAAGGACGGCTTTCACACACACTTATCTCTCAGAACTGAGCAAGTGGAGAGACATTCGTTCATCTAGCACAAAGGAAACGGGTTGCAGGAGACATTTTTTCTCTGCTTTCTCAGTCTGTTTCCTAGTGCCGGTTTGAAGTTCCTGCAGTTTTCACTGTAAAACCGAGTTGGAGCTAGTACCTCCCCATATATATGTATGGAATGGAGTTTGCAACTGAAAAGAAACTTTGTGTTCCCAAAAAGCTAGGTGAAGGACGGCTTTCACACACACTTATCTCTCAGAACTGAGCAAGTTGAGAGACGTTCGTTCATCTAGCACCAAGGAAACTGGTTGCAGGAGACACTATTTCTCTGCTTTCTCAGTCTGTTTCCAAGTGCCGGTGTGAAGTTCCTGCAGTTTTCACTGTAAAACCGAGTTGGAGCTAGTACCTCCCCATATATATATATGGAA
Source organism: Camelus dromedarius (assembly GCF_036321535.1). NCBI lineage: Eukaryota > Metazoa > Chordata > Mammalia > Artiodactyla > Camelidae > Camelus > Camelus dromedarius. The sequence continues at coordinate 31,621,608 of NC_087458.1, read as the reverse complement.
CGGTGTTTGCAACTGAAAAGAAGCTTTCTGTTCCCAACAAGCTAATTGAAGGGCGGCTTTCACACACACTTATCTCTCAGAAATGAGCAAGTGGAGAGACGTACGTTCATCTAGCACCAAGGGAACGGGTTGCAGGAGACACTTATTCTCTGCTTTCTCAGTTTGTTTCCTAGTGCCGGTTTGAAGTTCCTGCAATTTCACTGTAAAACCGAGTTGGAGCTTGTACCACCCCATATATATGTATGGAACGGTGTTTGCAACTGAAAAGAAACATTGTGTTCCCAACAAGCTAGGTGAAGGACGGCTTTCACACACACTTATCTCTCAGAACTGAGCAAGTGGATAGACGTTCGTTCATCTAGCACCAAGGGAACGGGTTGCAGGAGACACTTTTTCTCTGCTTTCTCAGTCTCTTTCCTAGTGCCGGTTTGAAGTTCCTGCAGTTTTCACTTTAAAATCGATTTGGAGCTAGTACCTCCCCATATATATGTATGGAACGGTGTTTGCAAATGAAAAGAAACTTTGTGTTCCCAACAAGCTAGGTGAAGGACGGCTTTCACACACACTTATCTCTCAGAACTGAGCAAGTTGAGAGACGTTCGTTCATCTAGCACCAAGGGAACGGGTTGCAAGAGACACTTTTTCTCTGCTTTCTCAGTCTGTTTCCATGTGCCGGTGTGAAGTTCCTGCAGTTTTCACTGTAAAACCGAGTTGGAGCTAGTACCTCCCCATATATATGTATGGAACGGTGTTTGCAACTGAAAAGAAACTTTGTGTTCCCAACAAGCTAGGTGAAGGACGGCTTTCACACACACTTAACTCTCAGAAGTGAGCAAGTGGAGAGACGTTCGTTCATCTAGCACCAAGGGAACGGGTTGCAGGAGACACTATTTCTCTGCATTCTCAGTCTGTTTCCTAGTGCCGGTTTGAAGTTCCTGCAGTTTTCAGTGTAAAACAGAGTTGGAGCTAGTACCTCCCCATATATATGTATGGAATGGAGTTTGCAAATGAAAAGATACTTTGTGTTCCCAACAAGCTAGATGAAGGACGGCTTTCACACACACTTACCTCTCGGAACTTAGCAAGTGGAGAGACGTTCGTTCATCTAGCACCAAGGGAACGGGTTGCAGGAGACAATTTTTCTCTGCTTCCTCAGTTTGTTTCCTAGTGCCGGTTTGAAGTTCCTGCAGATTTCACTGTAAAACACAGTTGGAGCTAGTACATCCCCATACATATGTATGGAATGTAGTTTGCAACTGAAAAGAAACTTTGTGTTCCCAACAAGATTGGTGAAGTACGGCTTTCACACTCACTTATCTCTCAGAACTGAGCAAGTGGAGAGACATTCGTTCATCTAGCACAAATGAAACGGGTTGCAGGAGACATTTTTTCTCTGCTTTCTCAGTCTGTTTCCTAGTGCCGGTTTGAAGTTCCTGCAGTTTTCACTGTAAAACCGAGTTGGAGCTAGTACCTCCCCATATATATGTATGGAATGGAGTTTGCAACTGAAAAGAAACTTTGTGTTCCCAAAAAGCTAGGTGAAGGACGGCTTTCACACACACTTATCTCTCAGAAATGAGCAAGTGGAGAGACGTTCGTTCATCTAGCACCAAGGGAACGGGTTGCAGGAGACACTTTTTCTCTGCTTTCTCAGTCTCTTTCCTAGTGCCGGTTTGAAGTTCCTGCAGTTTTCACTTTAAAACCGATTTGGAGCTAGTACCTCCCCATATATATGTATGGAACGGTGTTTGCAAATGAAAAGAAACTTTGTGTTCCCAACAAGCTAGGTGAAGGACGGCTTTCACACACACTTATCTCTCAGAACTGAGCAAGTTGAGAGACGTTCGTTCATCTAGCACCAAGGGAACGGGTTGCAGGAGACACTTTTTCTCTGCTTTCTCAGTCTCTTTCCTAGTGCCGGTTTGAAGTTCCTGCAGTTTTCACTTTAAAACCGATTTGGAGCTAGTACCTCTACATATATATGTATGGAACGGTGTTTGCAAATGAAAAGAAAGTTTGTGTTCCCAACAAGCTAGGTGAAGGACGGCTTTCACACACACTTATCTCTCAGAACTGAGCAAGTTGAGAGACGTTCGTTCATCTAGCACCAAGGGAACTGGTTGCAGGAGACACTATTTCTCTGCTTTCTCAGTCTGTTTCCAAGTGCCGGTGTGAAGTTCCTGCAGTTTTCACTGTAAAACCGAGTTGGAGCTAGTACCTCCCCATATATATGTATGGAATGGAGTTTGCAACTGAAAAGAAACTTTGTGTTCCCAACAAGCTAGGTGAAGGACGGCTTTCACACACACTTAACTCTCAGAACTGAGTAAGTGGAGAGACGTTCGTTCATCTAGCACCATGGGAACGGGTTGCAGGAGACACTATTTCTCTGCTTTCTCAGTCTGTTTCCTAGTGCCGGTTTGAAGTTCCTGCAGTTTTCAGTGTAAAACCGAGTTGGAGCTAGTACCTCCCCATATATATGTATGGAATGGAGTTTGCAAATGAAAAGAAACTTTGTGTTCCCAACAAGCTAGATGAAGGACGGCTTTCACACACACTTATCTCTCAGAACTGAGCAAGTGGAGAGACGTTCGTTCATCTAGAACCAAGGGAACGGTTTGCAGGAGACAGTTTTTCTCTGCTTTCTCAGTCTGTTTCCTAGTGCCTGTTTGAAGTTCCTGCAGTTTTCACTGTAAAACCGAGTTGGAGCTAGTACTTCCTCATATATATGTATGGAATGGAATTTGCAACTGAAAAGAAACTTTGTGTTCCCAACAAGCTAGGTGAAGGACAGCTTTCACACATAATTATCTCTCAGAACTGAGCAAGTGGAGAGACGTTCGTTCATCTAGCACCAAGGGAACGGGTTGCAGGAGACACTTTTTCTCTGCTTTCTCAGTCTGTTTCCTAGTGTGTTTGAATTTCCTGCAGTTTTCACTGTAAAACAGAGTTGGAGCTAGTACCTCCCCATGTATATATGTATGGAATGGAGTTTGCAACTGAAAAGAAACTTTGTGTTCCCAACAAGATAGGTGAAGGACGGCTTTCACACACACGTATCTCTCAGAAATGAGCAAGTGGAGAGACGTTCGTTCATCTAGCACCAAGGGAATGGGTTGCAGGAGACACTTTTTCTCTGCTTTCTCAGTCTGTTTCCTAGTGCCGTTTTGAAGTTCCTGCAGTTTTCACTGTAAAACCGAGTTGGAGCTAGTACCTCCCCATATATATATTTATGGAATGGAGTTTGCAACTGAAAAGAAACTTTGTGTTCCCAACAAGCTAGGTGAAAGACGGCTTTCACTCACACTTATCTCTCAGAAATGAGCATGGACAGAGACGTTCGTTCATCTAGCACCAATGGAACGGGTTGCAGGAGACACTTTTTCTCTGCTTTCTCAGTCTGTTTCCTAGTGCCGGTTTGAAGTTCCTGCAGTTTTCACTGTAAAACAGAGTTGGAGCTAGTATCTCCCCATATATATGTATGTAATGGAATTTGCAACTGAAAAGAAACTTTGTGTTCCCAACAAGCTACGTGAAGGACGGCTTTCACACACACTTATGTCCCAGGACTGAGAAAGTGGAGAGACGTTCGTTCATCTAGCACCAAGTGAACGGGATGCAGGAGACACTTTTTCTTTGCTTTCTCAGTTTGTTTCCTAGTGCCGGTTTGAAGTTCCTGCAGTTTTCACTGTAAAACCGAGTTGGAGCTAGTACCTCCCCTTATATATGTATGGAATGGAGTTTGCAACTGAAAAGGAACTTTGTGTTCCCAACAAGCTAGGTGAAGTACGGCTTTCACACACACTTATCTCTCAGAACTGAGTAAGTAGAGAGACGTTCGTTCATCTAGCACCAAGGGAACGGGTTGCAGGAGTCACTTTTTCTCTGCTTTCTCAGTCTGTTTCCTAGTGCCGGTTTGAAGTTCCTGCAGTTTTCACTGTAAAACCGAGTTGGAGCTAGTACCACCACATATATATATGTATGGAATGGAGTTTGCAACTGAAAAGGAACTTTGTGTTCCCAACAAGCTAGGTGAAGGACGGCTTTCACACACACTTATCTCTCAGAAATGAGCATGTACAGAGACGTTCGTTCATCTAGCACCAAGGGAACGGGTTGCAGGAGACACTTTTTCTCTGCTTTCTCAGTCTGTTTCCTAGTGCCGGTTTGAAGTTCCTGCAGTTTTCACTGTAAAACCGAGTTGGAGCTAGTATCTCCCCATATATATGTATGGAATGGAGTTTGCAACTGAAAAGAAACTTTGTGTTCCCAACAAGCTAGTTGAAGGACGGCTTTCACACACACTTATCTCCCAGGACTGAGAAAGTGGAGAGACGTTCGTTCATCTAACACCAAGGGAACGGGTTGCAGGAGACACTATTTCTCTGCTTCCTCAGTTTGTTTCCTAGTGCCGGTTTGAAGTTCCTGCAGATTTCACAGTAAAACCGAGTTGGAGCTAGTACCTCCCCATATATATGTATGGAATGGAGTTTGCAACTGAAAAGAAACTTTCTGTTCCCAACAAGCTAGGTGAAGGACAGCTTTCACACATACTTATCTCTCAGAACTGAGCAAGTGGAGAGACGTTCGTTCATCTAGCAGTAATGGAACGGGTTGCAGGAGACACTTTTTCTCTGCTTTCTCAGTCTGTTTCCTAGTACCGGTTTGATGTTCCTGCAGTTTTCACTGTAAAACAGAGTTGGAGCTAGTACCTCCCCATATATATGTATGGAATGGAATTTGCAACTGAAAAGAAACTTTGTGTTCCCAACAAGCTAGGTGAAGGACAGCTTTCACACATAATTATCTCTCAGAACTGAGCAAGTGGAGAGACGTTCGTTCATCTAGCACCAAGGGAACGGGTTGCAGGAGACACTTTTTCTCTGCTTTCTCAGTCTGTTTCCTAGTGTGTTTGAATTTCCTGCAGTTTTCACTGTAAAACAGAGTTGGAGCTAGTACCTCCCCATATATATGTATGGAATGGAGTTTGCAACTGAAAAGTAACTTTGTGTTCCCAACAAGCTGGGTGAAGGACGGCTTTCACACACACTTATCTCTCAGAACTGAGCAAGTGGAGAGACGTTCGTTCATCTAGCACCAAGGGAACGGGTTGCAGGTGACACTATTTCTCTGCGTTCTCAGTCTGTTTCCTAGTGCCGGTTTGAATTTCCTGCAGTTTTCACTGTAAAACCGTGTTGGAGCTAGTACCTCCCCATGTATATATGTATGGAATGGAGTTTGCAACTGAAAAGAAACTTTGTGTTCCCAACAAGATAGGTGAAGGACGGCTTTCACACACACTTATCTCTCAGAAATGAGCAAGTGGAGAGACGTTCGTTCATCTAGCACCAAGGGAATGGGTTGCAGGAGACACTTTTTCTCTGCTTTCTCAGTCTGTTTCCTAGTGCCGTTTTGAAGTTCCTGCAGTTTTCACTGTAAAACCGAGTTGGAGCTAGTACCTCCCCATATATATATTTATGGAATGGAGTTTGCAACTGAAAAGAAACTTTGTGTTCCCAACAAGCTAGGTGAAAGACGGCTTTCACTCACACTTATCTCTCAGAAATGAGCATGGACAGAGACGTTCGTTCATCTAGCACCAATGGAACCGGTTGCAGGAGACACTATTTCTCTGCTTTCTCAGTCTGTTTCCAAGTGCCGGTGTGAAGTTCCTGCAGTTTTCACTGTAAAACCGAGTTGGAGCTAGTACCTCCCCATATATATGTATGGAATGGAGTTTGCAACTGAAAAGAAACTTTGTGTTCCCAACAAGCTAGGTGAAGGACGGCTTTCACACACACTTAACTCTCAGAACTGAGTAAGTGGAGAGACGTTCGTTCATCTAGCACCATGGGAACGGGTTGCAGGAGACACTATTTCTCTGCATTCTCAGTCTGTTTCCTAGTGCCGGTTTGAAGTTCCTGCAGTTTTCAGTGTAAAACCGAGTTGGAGCTAGTACCTCCCCATATATATGTATGGAATGGAGTTTGCAAATGAAAAGAAACTTTGTGTTCCCAACAAGCTAGATGAAGGACGGCTTTCACACACACTTACATCTCGGAACTGAGCAAGTGGAGAGACGTTCGTTCATCTAGCACCAAGGGAACGGGTTGCAGGAGACACTATTTCTCTGCTTTCTCAGTCTGTTTCCTAGTGCCGGTTTGAAGTTCCTGCAGTTTTCACTGTAAAACCGAGTTGGAGCTAGTACCTCCCCATATATATGTATGGAATGGAGTTTGCAACTGAAAATAAACTTTGTGTTCCCAACAAGCTAGTTGAAGTTAGGCTTTCACACACACTTATCTCTCAGAACTGAGCAAGTGGAGAGACGTTCGTTCATCTAGCACCAAGGGAACGGTTTGCAGGAGACAGTTTTTCTCTGCTTTCTCAGTCTGTTTCCTAGTGCCTGTTTGAAGTTCCTGCAGTTTTCACTGTAAAACCGAGTTGGAGCTAGTACCTCCCCATATATATGTATGGAATGGAATTTGCAACTGAAAAGAAACTTTGTGTTCCCAACAAGCTAGGTGAAGGACAGCTTTCACACATAATTATCTCTCAGAACTGAGCAAGTGGAGAGACGTTCGTTCATCTAGCACCAAGGGAACGGGTTGCAGGAGACACTTTTTCTCTGCTTTCTCAGTCTGTTTCCTAGTGTGTTTGAATTTCCTGCAGTTTTCACTGTAAAACAGAGTTGGAGCTAGTACCTCCCCATATATATGTATGGAATGGAGTTTGCAACTGAAAAGTAACTTTGTGTTCCCAACAAGCTGGGTGAAGGACGGCTTTCACACACACTTATCTCTCAGAACTGAGCAAGTGGAGAGACGTTCGTTCATCTAGCACCAAGGGAACGGGTTGCAGGTGACACTATTTCTCTGCGTTCTCAGTCTGTTTCCTAGTGCCGGTTTGAAGTTCCTGCAGTTTTCAGTGTAAAACCGTGTTGGAGCTAGTACCTCCCCATATATATGTATGGAATGGAGTTTGCAAATGAAAAGAAACTTTGTGTTCCCAACAAGCTAGATGAAGGACGGCTTTCACACACACTTACATCTCGGAACTGAGCAAGTGAAGAGACGTTCGTTCATCTAGCACCAAGGGAACGGGTTGCAGGAGACACTATTTCTCTGCTTTCTCAGTCTGTTTCCTAGTGCCGGTTTGAAGTTCCTGCAGTTTTCACTGTAAAACCGAGTTGGAGCTAGTACCTCCCCATATATATGTATGGAATGGAGTTTGCAACTGAAAATAAACTTTGTGTTCCCAACAAGCTAGTTGAAGGTAGGCTTTCACACACACTTATCTCTCAGAACTGAGCAAGTGGAGAGACGTTCGTTCATCTAGCACCAAGGGAACGGTTTGCAGGAGACAGTTTTTCTCTGCTTTCTCAGTCTGTTTCCTAGTGCCTGTTTGAAGTTCCTGCAGTTTTCACTGTAAAACCGAGTTGGAGCTAGTACCTCCCCATATATATGTATGGAATGGAATTTGCAACTGAAAAGAAACTTTGTGTTCCCAACAAGCTAGGTGAAGGACAGCTTTCACACATAATTATCTCTCAGAACTGAGCAAGTGGAGAGACGTTCGTTCATCTAGCACCAAGGGAACGGGTTGCAGGAGACACTTTTTCTCTGCTTTCTCAGTCTGTTTCCTAGTGTGTTTGAATTTCCTGCAGTTTTCACTGTAAAACAGAGTTGGAGCTAGTACCTCCCCATATATATGTATGGAATGGAGTTTGCAACTGAAAAGTAACTTTGTGTTCCCAACAAGCTGGGTGAAGGACGGCTTTCACACACACTTATCTCTCAGAACTGAGCAAGTGGAGAGACGTTCGTTCATCTAGCACCAAGGGAACGGGTTGCAGGTGACACTATTTCTCTGCGTTCTCAGTCTGTTTCCTAGTGCCGGTTTGAATTTCCTGCAGTTTTCACTGTAAAACCGTGTTGGAGCTAGTACCTCCCCATGTATATATGTATGGAATGGAGTTTGCAACTGAAAAGAAACTTTGTGTTCCCAACAAGATAGGTGAAGGACGGCTTTCACACACACTTATCTCTCAGAAATGAGCAAGTGGAGAGACGTTCGTTCATCTAGCACCAAGGGAATGGGTTGCAGGAGACACTTTTTCTCTGCTTTCTCAGTCTGTTTCCTAGTGCCGTTTTGAAGTTCCTGCAGTTTTCACTGTAAAACCGAGTTGGAGCTAGTACCTCCCCAAATATATATTTATGGAATGGAGTTTGCAACTGAAAAGAAACTTTGTGTTCCCAACAAGCTAGGTGAAAGACGGCTTTCACTCACACTTATCTCTCAGAAATGAGCATGGACAGAGACGTTCGTTCATCTAGCACCAATGGAACGGGTTGCAGGAGACACTTTTTCTCTGCTTTCTCAGTCTGTTTCCTAGTGCCGGTTTGAAGTTCCTGCAGTTTTCACTGTAAAACAGAGTTGGAGCTAGTATCTCCCCATATATATGTATGTAATGGAATTTGCAACTGAATAGAAACTTTGTGTTCCCAACAAGCTAAGTGAAGGACGGCTTTCACACACACTTATCTCCCAGGACTGAGCAAGTGGAGAGACGTTCGTTCATCTAGCACCAAGTGAACGGGATGCAGGAGACACTTTTTCTTTGCTTTCTCAGTTTGTTTCCTAGTGCCGGTTTGAAGTTCCTGCAGTTTTCACTGTAAAACCGAGTTGGAGCTAGTACCTCCCCTTATATATGTATGGAATGGAGTTTGCAACTGAAAAGGAACTTTGTGTTCCCAACAAGCTAGGTGAAGGACGGCTTTCACACACACTTATCTCTCAGAACTGAGCAAGTGGAGAGACGTTCGTTCATCTAGCACCAAGGGAACGGGTTGCAGGAGTCACTTTTTCTCTGCTTTCTCAGTCTGTTTCCTAGTGCCGGTTTGAAGTTCCTGCAGTTTTCACTGTAAAACCGAGTTGGAGCTAGTACCACCACATATAAATATGTATGGAATGGAGTTTGCAACTGAAAAGGAACTTTGTGTTCCCAACAAGCTAGGTGAAGGACGGCTTTCACACACATTTATCTCTCAGAAATGAGCATGTACAGAGACGTTCGTTCATCTAGCACCAAGGGAACGGGTTGCAGGAGACACTTTTTCTCTGCTTTCTCAGTCTGTTTCCTAGTGCCGGTTTGAAGTTCCTGCAGTTTTCACTGTAAAACCGAGTTGGAGCTAGTATCTCCCCATATATATGTATGGAATGGAGTTTGGAACTGAAAAGAAACTTTGTGTTCCCAACAAGCTGGGTGAAGGACGGCTTTCACACACACTTATCTCCCAGGACTGAGAAAGTGGAGAGACGTTCGTTCATCTAACACCAAGGGAACGGGTTGCAGGAGACACTATTTCTCTGCTTCCTCAGTTTGTTTCCTAGTGCCGGTTTGAAGTTCCTGCAGATTGCACAGTAAAACCGAGTTGGAGCTAGTACCTCCCCATATATATGTATGGAATGGAGTTTGCAACTGAAAAGAAACTTTCTGTTCCCAACAAGCTAGGTGAAGGACAGCTTTCACACATACTTATCTCTCAGAACTGAGCAAGTGGAGAGACGTTCGTTCATCTAGCAGTAATGGAACGGGTTGCAGGAGACACATTTTCTCTGCTTTCTCAGTCTGTTTCCTAGTACCGGTTTGATGTTCCTGCAGTTTTCACTGTAAAACCGAGTTGGAGCTAGTATCTCCCCATATATATGTATGAAATGGAGTTTGCAACTGAAAAGAAACTTTCTGTTCCCAACAAGCTAGGTGAAGGACAGCTTTCACACATACTTATCTCTCAGAACTGAGCAAGTGGAGAGACGTTCGTTCATCTAGCACCAAGGGAACGGTTTGCAGGAGACAGTTTTTCTCTGCTTTCTCAGTCTGTTTCCTAGTGCCTGTTTGAAGTTCCTGCAGTTTTCACTGTAAAACCGAGTTGGAGCTAGTACCTCCCCATATATATGTATGGAAAGGAATTTGCAACTGAAAAGAAACTTTGTGTTCCCAACAAGCTAGGTGAAGGACAGCTTTCACACATAATTATCTCTCAGAACTGAGCAAGTGGAGAGACGTTCGTTCATCTAGCACCAAGGGAACGGGTTGCAGGAGACACTTTTTCTCTGCTTTCTCAGTCTGTTTCCTAGTGTGTTTGAATTTCCTGCAGTTTTCACTGTAAAACAGAGTTGGAGCTAGTACCTCCCCATATATATGTATGGAATGGAGTTTGCAACTGAAAAGTAACTTTGTGTTCCCAACAAGCTGGGTGAAGGACGGCTTTCACACACACTTATCTCTCAGAACTGAGCAAGTGGAGAGACGTTCGTTCATCTAGCACCAAGGGAACGGGTTGCAGGTGACACTATTTCTCTGCGTTCTCAGTCTGTTTCCTAGTGCCGGTTTGAATTTCCTGCAGTTTTCACTGTAAAACCGTGTTGGAGCTAGTACCTCCCCATGTATATATGTATGGAATGGAGTTTGCAACTGAAAAGAAACTTTGTGTTCCCAACAAGATAGGTGAAGGACGGCTTTCACACACACTTATCTCTCAGAAATGAGCAAGTGGAGAGACGTTCGTTCATCTAGCACCAAGGGAATGGGTTGCAGGAGACACTTTTTCTCTGCTTTCTCAGTCTGTTTCCTAGTGCCGTTTTGAAGTTCCTGCAGTTTTCACTGTAAAACCGAGTTGGAGCTAGTACCTCCCCATATATATATTTATGGAATGGAGTTTGCAACTGAAAAGAAACTTTGTGTTCCCAACAAGCTAGGTGAAAGACGGCTTTCACTCACACTTATCTCTCAGAAATGAGCATGGACAGAGACGTTCGTTCATCTAGCACCAATGGAACGGGTTGCAGGAGACACTTTTTCTCTGCTTTCACAGTCTGTTTCCTAGTGCCGGTTTGAGGTTCCTGCAGTTTTCACTGTAAAACAGAGTTGGAGCTAGTATCTCCCCATATATATGTATGTAATGGAATTTGCAACTGAAAAGAAACTTTGTGTTCACAACAAGCTACTTGAAGGACGGCTTTCACACACAATTATCTCCCAGGACTGAGCAAGTGGAGAGACGTTCGTTCATCTAGCACCAAGTGAACGGGATGCAGGAGACACTTTTTCTTTGCTTTCTCAGTTTGTTTCCTAGTGCCGGTTTGAAGTTCCTGCAGTTTTCACTGTAAAACCGAGTTGGAGCTAGTACCTCCCCTTATATATGTATGGAATGGAGTTTGCAACTGAAAAGGAACTTTGTGTTCCCAACAAGCTAGGTGAAGGACGGCTTTCACACACACTTATCTCTCAGAACTGAGCAAGTGGAGAGACGTTCGTTCATCTAGCACCAAGGGAACGGGTTGCAGGAGTCACTTTTTCTCTGCTTTCTCAGTCTGTTTCCTAGTGCCGGTTTGAAGTTCCTGCAGTTTTCACTGTAAACCGAGTTGGAGCTAGTACCACCACATATATATATGTATGGAATGGAGTTTGCAACTGAAAAGGAACTTTGTGTTCCCAACAAGCTAGGTGAAGGACGGCTTTCACACACACATATCTCTCAGAAATGAGCATGTACAGAGACGTTCGTTCATCTAGCAGTAATGGAACGGGTTGCAGGAGACACTTTTTCTCTGCTTTCTCAGTCTGTTTCCTAGTACCGGTTTGATGTTCCTGCAGTTTTCACTGTAAAACCGAGTTGGAGCTAGTATCTCCCCATATATATGTATGAAATGGAGTTTGCAACTGAAAAGAAACTTTCTGTTCCCAACAAGCTAGGTGAAGGACAGCTTTCACACATACTTATCTCTCAGAACTGAGCAAGTGGAGAGACGTTCGTTCATCTAGCAGTAATGGAACGGGTTGCAGGAGACACTTTTTCTCTGCTTTCTCAGTCTGTTTCCTAGTACCGGTTTGATGTTCCTGCAGTTTTCACTGTAAAACCGAGTTGGAGCTAGTATCTCCCCATATATATATGTATGAAATGGAGTTTGCAACTGAAAAGAAACTTTCTGTTCCCAACAAGCTAGGTGAAGGACAGCTTTCACACATACTTATCTCTCAGAACTGAGCAAGTGGAGAGACGTTCGTTCATCTAGCACCAAGGGAACGGTTTGCAGGAGACAGTTTTTCTCTGCTTTCTCAGTCTGTTTCCTAGTGCCTGTTTGAAGTTCCTGCAGTTTTCACTGTAAAACCGAGTTGGAGCTAGTACCTCCCCATATATATGTATGGAAAGGAATTTGCAACTGAAAAGAAACTTTGTGTTCCCAACAAGCTAGGTGAAGGACAGCTTTCACACATAATTATCTCTCAGAACTGAGCAAGTGGAGAGACGTTCGTTCATCTAGCACCAAGGGAACGGGTTGCAGGAGACACTTTTTCTCTGCTTTCTCAGTCTGTTTCCTAGTGTGTTTGAATTTCCTGCAGTTTTCACTGTAAAACAGAGTTGGAGCTAGTACCTCCCCATATATATGTATGGAATGGAGTTTGCAACTGAAAAGTAACTTTGTGTTCCCAACAAGCTGGGTGAAGGACGGCTTTCACACACACTTATCTCTCAGAACTGAGCAAGTGGAGAGACGTTCGTTCATCTAGCACCAAGGGAACGGGTTGCAGGTGACACTATTTCTCTGCGTTCTCAGTCTGTTTCCTAGTGCCGGTTTGAATTTCCTGCAGTTTTCACTGTAAAACCGTGTTGGAGCTAGTACCTCCCCATGTATATATGTATGGAATGGAGTTTGCAACTGAAAAGAAACTTTGTGTTCCCAACAAGATAGGTGAAGGACGGCTTTCACACACACTTATCTCTCAGAAATGAGCAAGTGGAGAGACGTTCGTTCATCTAGCACCAAGGGAATGGGTTGCAGGAGACACTTTTTCTCTGCTTTCTCAGTCTGTTTCCTAGTGCCGTTTTGAAGTTCCTGCAGTTTTCACTGTAAAACCGAGTTGGAGCTAGTACCTCCCCATATATATATTTATGGAATGGAGTTTGCAACTGAAAAGAAACTTTGTGTTCCCAACAAGCTAGGTGAAAGACGGCTTTCACTCACACTTATCTCTCAGAAATGAGCATGGACAGAGACGTTCGTTCATCTAGCACCAATGGAACGGGTTGCAGGAGACACTTTTTCTCTGCTTTCACAGTCTGTTTCCTAGTGCCGGTTTGAGGTTCCTGCAGTTTTCACTGTAAAACAGAGTTGGAGCTAGTATCTCCCCATATATATGTATGTAATGGAATTTGCAACTGAAAAGAAACTTTGTGTTCACAACAAGCTACGTGAAGGACGGCTTTCACACACAATTATCTCCCAGGACTGAGCAAGTGGAGAGACGTTCGTTCATCTAGCACCAAGTGAACGGGATGCAGGAGACACTTTTTCTTTGCTTTCTCAGTTTGTTTCCTAGTGCCGGTTTGAAGTTCCTGCAGTTTTCACTGTAAAACCGAGTTGGAGCTAGTACCTCCCCTTATATATGTATGGAATGGAGTTTGCAACTGAAAAGGAACTTTGTGTTCCCAACAAGCTAGGTGAAGGACGGCTTTCACACACACTTATCTCTCAGAACTGAGCAAGTGGAGAGACGTTCGTTCATCTAGCACCAAGGGAACGGGTTGCAGGAGTCACTTTTTCTCTGCTTTCTCAGTCTGTTTCCTAGTGCCGGTTTGAAGTTCCTGCAGTTTTCACTGTAAACCGAGTTGGAGCTAGTACCACCACATATATATATGTATGGAATGGAGTTTGCAACTGAAAAGGAACTTTGTGTTCCCAACAAGCTAGGTGAAGGACGGCTTTCACACACACATATCTCTCAGAAATGAGCATGTACAGAGACGTTCGTTCATCTAGCAGTAATGGAACGGGTTGCAGGAGACACTTTTTCTCTGCTTTCTCAGTCTGTTTCCTAGTACCGGTTTGATGTTCCTGCAGTTTTCACTGTAAAACCGAGTTGGAGCTAGTATCTCCCCATATATATGTATGAAATGGAGTTTGCAACTGAAAAGAAACTTTCTGTTCCCAACAAGCTAGGTGAAGGACAGCTTTCACACATACTTATCTCTCAGAACTGAGCAAGTGGAGAGACGTTCGTTCATCTAGCAGTAATGGAACGGGTTGCAGGAGACACTTTTTCTCTGCTTTCTCAGTCTGTTTCCTAGTACCGGTTTGATGTTCCTGCAGTTTTCACTGTAAAACCGAGTTGGAGCTAGTATCTCCCCATATATATATGTATGAAATGGAGTTTGCAACTGAAAAGTAACTTTGTGTTCCCAACAAGCTAGGTGAAGGACGGCTTTCACACACACTTATCTCCCAGGACTGAGCAAGTGGAGAGACGTTCGTTCATCTAGCACCAAGGGAACGGGTTGCAGGAGACACTTTTTCTTTGCTTTCTCAGTCTGTTTCCTAGTGCCGGTTTGAAGTTCCTGCAGTTTTCACTGTAAAACCGAGTTGGAGCTAGTATCTCCCCATATATATGTATGGAATGGTGTTTGCAACTGAAAAGAAACTTTGTGTTCCCAACAAGCTAGTTGAAGGACGGCTTTCACACACACTTATCTCCCAGGACTGAGCAAGTGGAGAGACGTTCGTTCATCTAACACCAAGGGAACGGGTTGCAGGAGACACTTTTTCTCTGCTTCCTCAGTTTGTTTCCTAGTTCCGGTTTGAACTTTCTGCAGATTTCACTGTAAAACCGAGCTGGAGCTAGTACCTCCCCATATATATGTAAGGAATGGAGTTTGCAACTGAAAAGAAACTTTGTGTTCCCAAAAAGCTAGGTGAAGGACGGCTTTCACACACACTTATCTCTCAGAACTGAGCAAGTTGAGAGACGTTCGTTCATCTAGCACCAAGGGAACGGGTTGCAGGAGTCACTTTTTCTCTGCTTTCTCAGTCTCTTTCCTAGTGCCGGTTTGAAGTTCCTGCAGTTTTCACTTTAAAACCGATTTGGAGCTAGTACCTCCCCATATATATGTATGGAACGGTGTTTGCAAATGAAAAGAAACTTTCTGTTCCCAACAAGCTAGGTGAAGGACAGCTTTCACACATACTTATCTCTCAGAACTGAGCAAGTGGAGAGACGTTCGTTCATCTAGCACCAAGGGAACGGGTTGCAGGAGACACTTTTTCTCTGCTTTCTCAGTCTGTTTCCTAGTACCGGTTTGATGTTCCTACAGTTTTCACTGTAAAACCGAGTTGGAGCTAGTATCTCCCCATATATATGTATTGAATGGTGTTTGCAACTGAAAAGAAACTTTGTGTTCCCAACAAGCTAGGTGAAGGACGGCTTTCACACACACTTATCTCCCAGGACTGAGCAAGTGGAGAGACGTTCGTTCATCTAACACCAAGGGAACGGGTTGCAGGAGACACTTTTTCTCTGCTTCCTCAGTTTGTTTCCTAGTGCCGGTTTGAACTTCCTGGAGATTTCACTGTAAAACCGAGCTGGAGCTAGTACCTCCCCATATATATGTATGGAATGGAGTTTGCAACTGAAAAGAAACTTTGTGTTCCCAACAAGCTTGGTGAAGTACGGCTTTCACACTCACTTATCTCTCAGAACTGAGCAAGTGGAGAGACGTTCGTTCATCTAGCACAAAGGAAACGGGTTGCAGGAGACATTTTTTTTCTGCTTTCTCAGTCTGTTTCCTAGTGCCGGTTTGAAGTTCCTGCAGTTTTCACTGTAAAACCGAGTTGGAGCTAGTACCTCCCCATATATATGTATGGAATGGAGTTTGCAACTGAAAAGGAACTTTGTGTTCCCAACAAGCTAGGTGAAGGACGGCTTTCACACACACTTATCTCTCAGAAATGAGAATGTACAGAGACGTTCGTTCATCTAGCACCAAGGGAACGGGTTGCAGGACACACTTTTTCTCTGCTTTCTCATTCTGTTTCCTAGTGCCGGTTTGAAGTTCCTGCAGTTTTCACTGTAAAACCGAGTTGGAGCTAGTACCTCCCCATATATATGTATGGCATGGAGTTGGCAACTGAAAAGAAACTTTGTGTTCCCAACAAGCTACGTGAAGGACGGCTTTCACACACACTTATCTCCCAGGACTGAGCAAGTGGAGAGACGTTCGTTCATCTAACACCAAGGGAACGGGTTGCAGGAGACACTTTTTCTCTGCTTCCTCAGTTTGTTTCCTAGTGCCGGTTTGAAGTTCCTGCAGATTTCACTGTAAAACAGAGTTGGAGCTAGTACATCCCCATACATATGCATGGAATGTAGTTTGCAACTGAAAAGAAACTTTGTGTTCCCAACAAGATTGGTGAAGTACGGCTTTCACACTCACTTATCTCTCAGAACTGAGCAAGTGGAGAGACATTCGTTCATCTAGCACAAAGGAAACGGGTTGCAGGAGACATTTTTTCTCTGCTTTCTCAATCTGTTTCCTAGTGCCGGTTTGAAGTTCCTGCAGTTTTCACTGTAAAACCGAGTTGGAGCTAGTACCTCCCCATATATATGTATGGAATGGAGTTTGCAACTGAAAAGAAACTTTGTGTTCCCAAAAAGCTAGGTGAAGGACGGCTTTCACACACACTTATCTCTCAGAACTGAGCAAGTTGAGAGACGTTCGTTCATCTAGCACCAAGGGAACGGGTTGCAGGAGTCACTTTTTCTCTGCTTTCTCAGTCTCTTTCCTAGTGCCGGTTTGAAGTTCCTGCAGTTTTCACTTTAAAACCGATTTGGAGCTAGTACCTCCCCATATATATGTATGGAACGGTGTTTGCAAATGTAAAGAAACTTTGTGTTCCCAACAAGCTAGGTGAAGGACGGCTTTCACACACACTTATCTCTCAGAACTGAGCAAGTTGAGAGACGTTCGTTCATCTAGCACAAAGGGAACTGGTTGCAGGAGACACTATTTCTCTGCTTTCTCAGTCTGTTTCCAAGTGCCGGTGTGAAGTTCCTGCAGTTTTCACTGTAAAACCGAGTTGGAGCTAGTACCTCCCCATATATATGTATGGAACGGTGTTTGCAACTGAAAAGAAACTTTGTGTTTCCAACAAGCTAGGTGAAGGACGGCTTTCACACACACTTACCTCTCGGAACTGAGCAAGTGGAGAGACGTTCGTTCATCTAGCACCAAGGGAACGGGTTGCAGGAGACACTATTTCTCTGCTTTCTCAGTCTGTTTCCTAGTGCCGGTTTGAAGTTCCTGCAGTTTTCACTGTAAAACCGAGTTGGAGCTAGTACCTCCCCATATATATGTATGGAATGGAGTTGGCAACTGAAAAGAAACTTTGTGTTCCCAACAAGCTAGGTGAAGGTCTGCTTCCACACACACTTTTCTCTAAGAACTGAGCAAGTGGAGAGACGTTCGTTCATCTAGCACCAAGGGAACGGGTTGCAGGAGAAACTTTTTCTCTGCTTTCTCAGTCTGTTTCCTAGTGCCGGTTTGAAGTTCCTGCAATTTCACTGTAAAACCGAGTTGGAGCTAGTACCTCCCCATATATATGTATGGAACGGTGTTTGCAACTGAAAAGAATCTTTGTGTTCACAAAAAGCTAGTTGAAGGACGGCTTTCACACACACTTATCTGTCAGAAATGAGCAAGTGGACAGACGTTCGTTCATCTAGCACCAAGGGAACGGGTTGCAGGAGAAACTTTTTCTCTGCTTTCTCAGTCTGTTTCCTAGTGCCGGTTTGAAGTTCCTGCAGTTTTCACTTTAAAACCGATTTGGAGCTAGTACCTCCCCATATATATGTATGGAACGGTGTTTGCAAATGAAAAGAAACTTTCTGTTCCCAACAAGCTAGGTGAAGGACAGCTTTCACACATACTTATCTCTCAGAACTGAGCAAGTGGAGAGACGTTCGTTCATCTAGCACCAAGGGAACGGGTTGCAGGAGACACTTTTTCTCTGCTTTCTCAGTCTGTTTCCTAGTACCGGTTTGATGTTCCTGCAGTTTTCACTGTAAAACCGAGTTGGAGCTAGTATCTCCCCATATGTATGTATTGAATGGTGTTTGCAACTGAAAAGAAACTTTGTGTTCCCAACAAGCTAGGTGAAGGACGGCTTTCACACACACTTATCTCCCAGGACAGAGCAAGTGGAGAGACGTTCGTTCATCTAACACCAAGGGAACGGGTTGCAGGAGACACTTTTTCTCTGCTTCCTCAGTTTGTTTCCTAGTGCCGGTTTGAACTTCCTGGAGATTTCACTGTAAAACCGAGCTGGAGCTAGTACCTCCCCATATATATGTATGGAATGGAGTTTGCAACTGAAAAGAAACTTTGTGTTCCCAACAAGCTTGGTGAAGTACGGCTTTCACACTCACTTATCTCTCAGAACTGAGCAAGTGGAGAGACGTTCGTTCATCTAGCACAAAGGAAACGGGTTGCAGGAGACATTTTTTCTCTGCTTTCTCAGTCTGTTTCCTAGTGCCGGTTTGAAGTTCCTGCAGTTTTCACTGTAAAACCGAGTTGGAGCTAGTACCTCCCCATATATATTTATGGAATGGAGTTTGCAACTGAAAAGGAACTTTGTGTTCCCAACAAGCTAGGTGAAGGACGGCTTTCACACACACTTATCTCTCAGAAATGAGCATGTACAGAGACGTTCGTTCATCTAGCACCAAGGGAACTGGTTGCAGGAAACACTTTTTCTCTGCTTTCTCATTCTGTTTCCTAGTGCCGGTTTGAAGTTCCTGCAGTTTTCACTGTAAAACCGAGTTGGAGCTAGTACCTCCCCATATATATGTATGGAACGGTGTTTGCAACTGAAAAGAAACTTTGTGTTTCCAACAAGCTAGGTGAAGGACGGCTTTCACACACACTTACCTCTCGGAACTGAGCAAGTGGAGAGACGTTCGTTCATCTAGCACCAAGGGAACGGGTTGCAGGAGACACTATTTCTCTGCTTTCTCAGTCTGTTTCCTAGTGCCGGTTTGAAGTTCCTGCAGTTTTCACTGTAAAACCGAGTTGGAGCTAGTACCTCCCCATATATATGTATGGAATGGAGTTGGCAACTGAAAAGAAACTTTGTGTTCCCAACAAGCTAGGTGAAGGTCTGCTTCCACACACACTTTTCTCTAAGAACTGAGCAAGTGGAGAGACGTTCGTTCATCTAGCACCAAGGGAACGGGTTGCAGGAGAAACTTTTTCTATGCTTTCTCAGTCTGTTTCCTAGTGCCGGTTTGAAGTTCCTGCAATTTCACTGTAAAACCGAGTTGGAGCTAGTACCTCCCCATATATATGTATGGAACGGTGTTTGCAACTGAAAAGAATCTTTGTGTTCACAAAAAGCTAGTTGAAGAACGGCTTTCACACACACTTATCTGTCAGAACTGAGCAAGTGGACAGACGTTCGTTCATCTAGCACCAAGGGAACGGGTTGCAGGAGAAACTTTTTCTCTGCTTTCTCAGTCTGTTTCCTAGTACCGGTTTGATGTTCCTGCAGTTTTCACTGTAAAACCGAGTTGGAGCTAGTATCTCCCCATATGTATGTATTGAATGGTGTTTGCAACTGAAAAGAAACTTTGTGTTCCCAACAAGCTAGGTGAAGGACGGCTTTCACACACACTTATCTCCCAGGACTGAGCAAGTGGAGAGACGTTCGTTCATCTAACACCAAGGGAACGGGTTGCAGGAGACACTTTTTCTCTGCTTCCTCAGTTTGTTTCCTAGTGCCGGTTTGAACTTCCTGGAGATTTCACTGTAAAACCGAGCTGGAGCTAGTACCTCCCCATATATATGTATGGAATGGAGTTTGCAACTGAAAAGAAACTTTGTGTTCCCAACAAGCTTGCTGAAGTACGGCTTTCACACTCACTTATCTCTCAGAACTGAGCAAGTGGAGAGACGTTCGTTCATCTAGCACAAAGGAAACGGGTTGCAGGAGACATTTTTTCTCTGCTTTCTCAGTCTGTTTCCTAGTGCCGGTTTGAAGTTCCTGCAGTTTTCACTGTAAAACCGAGTTGGAGCTAGTACCTCCCCATATATATTTATGGAATGGAGTTTGCAACTGAAAAGGAACTTTGTGTTCCCAACAAGCTAGGTGAAGGACGGCTTTCACACACACTTATCTCTCAGAAATGAGCATGTACAGAGACGTTCGTTCATCTAGCACCAAGGGAACGGGTTGCAGGACACACTTTTTCTCTGCTTTCTCATTCTGTTTCCTAGTGCCGGTTTGAAGTTCCTGCAGTTTTCACTGTAAAACCGAGTTGGAGCTAGTACCTCCCCATATATATGTATGGAATGGAGTTGGCAACTGAAAAGAAACTTTGTGTTCCCAAAAAGCTACGTGAAGGACGGCTTTCACACACAATTATCTCCCAGGACTGAGCAAGTGGAGAGACGTTCGTTCATCTAACACCAAGGGAACGGGTTGCAGGAGACACTTTTTCTCTGCTTCCTCAGTTTGTTTCCTAGTGCCGGTTTGAAGTTCCTGCAGATTTCACTGTAAAACAGAGTTGGAGCTAGTACATCCCCATACATATGTATGGAATGTAGTTTGCAACTGAAAAGAAACTTTGTGTTCCCAACAAGATTGGTGAAGTACGGCTTTCACACTCACTTATCTCTCAGAACTGAGCAAGTGGAGAGACATTCGTTCATCTAGCACAAAGGAAACGGGTTGCAGGAGACATTATTTCTCTGCTTTCTCAATCTGTTTCCTAGTGCCAGTTTGAAGTTCCTGCAGTTTTCACTGTAAAACCGAGTTGGAGCTAGTACCTCCCCATATATATGTATGGAACGGTGTTTGCAAGTGAAAAGAAACTTTGTGTTCCCAACAAGCTAGGTGAAGGACGGCTTTCACACACACTTATCTCTCAGAACTGAGCAAGTTGAGAGACGTTCGTTCATCTAGCACAAAGGGAACTGGTTGCAGGAGACACTATTTCTCTGCTTTCTCAGTCTGTTTCCAAGTGCCGGTGTGAAGTTCCTGCAGTTTTCACTGTAAAACCGAGTTGGAGCTAGTACCTCCCCATATATATGTATGGAACGGTGTTTGCAACTGAAAAGAAACTTTGTGTTCCCAACAAGTTAGGTGAAGGACGGCTTTCACACACACTTACCTCTCGGAACTGAGCAAGTGGAGAGACGTTCGTTCATCTAGCACCAAGGGAACGGGTTGCAGGAGAAACTTTTTCTCTGCTTTCTCAGTCTGTTTCCTAGTGCCGGTTTGAAGTTCCTGCAATTTCACTGTAAAACCGATTTGGAGCTATTACCTCCCCATATATATGTATGGAACGGTGTTTGCAACTGAAAAGAATCTTTGTGTTCACAAAAAGCTAGTTGAAGGACGGCTTTCACACACACTTATCTGTCAGAACTGAGCAAGTGGACAGACATTCGTTCATCTAGCACCAAGGGAACGGGTTGCAGGAGACACTTTTTCTCTGCTTTCTCAGTCTGTTTCTTAGTGTCGGTTTGAAGTTCCTGCAATTTTCACTGTAAACCGAGTTGGAGCTTATACCTCCCCATATATATGTAAGGATTGGAGTTTGCAACTGAAAAGAAACTTTGTGTTCCCAACAAGATAGGTGAAGTACGGCTTTTACACACACTTATCTCTTAGAACTGAGCAAGTGGAGAGACGTTCGTTCATCTAGCACCAAGGGAACGAGTTGAAGGAGACATTTTTTCTCTGCTTTCTCAGTCTGTTTCCTAGTGCCGGTTTGAAGTTCCTGCAGTTTTCACTGTAAAACCGAGTTGGAGCTAGTACTTCCCCATATATATGTATGGAATGCAGTTTGCAACTGAAAAGGAACTTTGTTTTCCCAACAAGCTAGGTGAAGGACGGCTTTCACACACACTTATCTCTCAGAAATGAGCAAGTTGAGAGACGTTCGTTCATCTAGCACCAAGGGAACGGGTTGCAGGACACACTTTTTCTCTGCTTTCTCAGTCTGTTTCCTAGTGCCGGTTTGAAGCTCCTGCAATTTTCACTGTAAAACCGAGTTGGAGCTAGTATCTCCCCATATATATGTATGGAATGGAGTTGGCAACTGAAAAGAAACTTTGTGTTCCCAACAAGTTACGTGAAGGACGGCTTTCACACACACTTATCTCCCAGGACTGAGCAAGTGGAGAGACGTTCGTTCATCTAACACCAAGGGAACGGGTTGCAGGAGACACTTTTTCTCTGCTTCCTCAGTTTGTTTCCTAGTGCCGGTTTGAAGTTCCTGCAGATTTCACTGTAAAACCGAGTTGGAGCTAGTACATCCCCATACATATGTATGGAATGTAGTTTGCAACTGAAAAGAAACTTTGTGTTCCCAAAAAGATTGGTGAAGTACGGCTTTCACACTCACTTATCTCTCAGAACTGAGCAAGTGGAGAGACATTCGTTCATCTAGCACAAAGGAAACGGGTTGCAGGAGACATTTTTTCTCTGCTTTCTCAGTCTGGTTCCTAGTGCCGGTTTGAAGTTCCTGCAGTTTTCAGTGTAAAACCGAGTTGGAGCTAGTACCTCTCCATATATATGTATGGAATGGAGTTTGGAACTGAAAAGAAACTTTGTGTTCCCAACAAGCTAGGTGAAGGACGGCTTTCACACACACTTATCTCTCAGAACTGAGCAAGTGGTGAGACGTTCGTTCATCTAGCACCAAGGGAACGGGTTGCAGGAGACACTATTTCTCTGCTTTCTCAGTCTCTTTCCTAGTGCCGGTTTGAAGTTCCTGCAGTTTTCACTGTAAAACCGAGTTGGAGCTAGTACCTCCCCATATATATGTATGGAATGGAGTTGGCAACTGAAAAGAAACTTTGTGTTCCCAACAAGCTAGGTGAAGGTCTGCTTCCACACACACTTTTCTCTAAGAACTGAGCAAGTGGAGAGACGTTCGTTCAT
Organism: Camelus dromedarius; assembly: GCF_036321535.1. NCBI lineage: Eukaryota > Metazoa > Chordata > Mammalia > Artiodactyla > Camelidae > Camelus > Camelus dromedarius. The sequence continues at coordinate 31,598,826 of NC_087458.1, read as the reverse complement.
CTAGCACCAAGGGAACGGGTTGCAGGAGAAACTTTTTCTCTGCTTTCTCAGTCTGTTTCCTAGTGCCGGTTTGAAGTTCCTGCAATTTCACTGTAAAACCGAGTTGGAGCTAGTACCTCCCCATATATATGTATGGAACGGTGTTTGCAACTGAAAAGAATCTTTGTGTTCACAAAAAGCTAGTTGAAGAACGGCTTTCACACACACTTATCTGTCAGAACTGAGCAAGTGGACAGACGTTCGTTCATCTAGCACCAAGGGAACGGGTTGCAGGAGAAACTTTTTCTCTGCTTTCTCAGTCTGTTTCCTAGTACCGGTTTGATGTTCCTGCAGTTTTCACTGTAAAACCGAGTTGGAGCTAGTATCTCCCCATATGTATGTATTGAATGGTGTTTGCAACTGAAAAGAAACTTTGTGTTCCCAACAAGCTAGGTGAAGGACGGCTTTCACACACACTTATCTCCCAGGACTGAGCAAGTGGAGAGACGTTCGTTCATCTAACACCAAGGGAACGGGTTGCAGGAGACACTTTTTCTCTGCTTCCTCAGTTTGTTTCCTAGTGCCGGTTTGAACTTCCTGGAGATTTCACTGTAAAACCGAGCTGGAGCTAGTACCTCCCCATATATATGTATGGAATGGAGTTTGCAACTGAAAAGAAACTTTGTGTTCCCAACAAGCTTGCTGAAGTACGGCTTTCACACTCACTTATCTCTCAGAACTGAGCAAGTGGAGAGACGTTCGTTCATCTAGCACAAAGGAAACGGGTTGCAGGAGACATTTTTTCTCTGCTTTCTCAGTCTGTTTCCTAGTGCCGGTTTGAAGTTCCTGCAGTTTTCACTGTAAAACCGAGTTGGAGCTAGTACCTCCCCATATATATTTATGGAATGGAGTTTGCAACTGAAAAGGAACTTTGTGTTCCCAACAAGCTAGGTGAAGGACGGCTTTCACACACACTTATCTCTCAGAAATGAGCATGTACAGAGACGTTCGTTCATCTAGCACCAAGGGAACGGGTTGCAGGACACACTTTTTCTCTGCTTTCTCATTCTGTTTCCTAGTGCCGGTTTGAAGTTCCTGCAGTTTTCACTGTAAAACCGAGTTGGAGCTAGTACCTCCCCATATATATGTATGGAATGGAGTTGGCAACTGAAAAGAAACTTTGTGTTCCCAAAAAGCTACGTGAAGGACGGCTTTCACACACAATTATCTCCCAGGACTGAGCAAGTGGAGAGACGTTCGTTCATCTAACACCAAGGGAACGGGTTGCAGGAGACACTTTTTCTCTGCTTCCTCAGTTTGTTTCCTAGTGCCGGTTTGAAGTTCCTGCAGATTTCACTGTAAAACAGAGTTGGAGCTAGTACATCCCCATACATATGTATGGAATGTAGTTTGCAACTGAAAAGAAACTTTGTGTTCCCAACAAGATTGGTGAAGTACGGCTTTCACACTCACTTATCTCTCAGAACTGAGCAAGTGGAGAGACATTCGTTCATCTAGCACAAAGGAAACGGGTTGCAGGAGACATTATTTCTCTGCTTTCTCAATCTGTTTCCTAGTGCCAGTTTGAAGTTCCTGCAGTTTTCACTGTAAAACCGAGTTGGAGCTAGTACCTCCCCATATATATGTATGGAACGGTGTTTGCAAGTGAAAAGAAACTTTGTGTTCCCAACAAGCTAGGTGAAGGACGGCTTTCACACACACTTATCTCTCAGAACTGAGCAAGTTGAGAGACGTTCGTTCATCTAGCACAAAGGGAACTGGTTGCAGGAGACACTATTTCTCTGCTTTCTCAGTCTGTTTCCAAGTGCCGGTGTGAAGTTCCTGCAGTTTTCACTGTAAAACCGAGTTGGAGCTAGTACCTCCCCATATATATGTATGGAACGGTGTTTGCAACTGAAAAGAAACTTTGTGTTCCCAACAAGTTAGGTGAAGGACGGCTTTCACACACACTTACCTCTCGGAACTGAGCAAGTGGAGAGACGTTCGTTCATCTAGCACCAAGGGAACGGGTTGCAGGAGAAACTTTTTCTCTGCTTTCTCAGTCTGTTTCCTAGTGCCGGTTTGAAGTTCCTGCAATTTCACTGTAAAACCGATTTGGAGCTATTACCTCCCCATATATATGTATGGAACGGTGTTTGCAACTGAAAAGAATCTTTGTGTTCACAAAAAGCTAGTTGAAGGGCGGCTTTCACACACACTTATCTGTCAGAACTGAGCAAGTGGACAGACATTCGTTCATCTAGCACCAAGGGAACGGGTTGCAGGAGACACTTTTTCTCTGCTTTCTCAGTCTGTTTCTTAGTGTCGGTTTGAAGTTCCTGCAATTTTCACTGTAAACCGAGTTGGAGCTTATACCTCCCCATATATATGTAAGGATTGGAGTTTGCAACTGAAAAGAAACTTTGTGTTCCCAACAAGATAGGTGAAGTACGGCTTTTACACACACTTATCTCTTAGAACTGAGCAAGTGGAGAGACGTTCGTTCATCTAGCACCAAGGGAACGAGTTGAAGGAGACATTTTTTCTCTGCTTTCTCAGTCTGTTTCCTAGTGCCGGTTTGAAGTTCCTGCAGTTTTCACTGTAAAACCGAGTTGGAGCTAGTACTTCCCCATATATATGTATGGAATGCAGTTTGCAACTGAAAAGGAACTTTGTTTTCCCAACAAGCTAGGTGAAGGACGGCTTTCACACACACTTATCTCTCAGAAATGAGCAAGTTGAGAGACGTTCGTTCATCTAGCACCAAGGGAACGGGTTGCAGGACACACTTTTTCTCTGCTTTCTCAGTCTGTTTCCTAGTGCCGGTTTGAAGCTCCTGCAATTTTCACTGTAAAACCGAGTTGGAGCTAGTATCTCCCCATATATATGTATGGAATGGAGTTGGCAACTGAAAAGAAACTTTGTGTTCCCAACAAGTTACGTGAAGGACGGCTTTCACACACACTTATCTCCCAGGACTGAGCAAGTGGAGAGACGTTCGTTCATCTAACACCAAGGGAACGGGTTGCAGGAGACACTTTTTCTCTGCTTCCTCAGTTTGTTTCCTAGTGCCGGTTTGAAGTTCCTGCAGATTTCACTGTAAAACCGAGTTGGAGCTAGTACATCCCCATACATATGTATGGAATGTAGTTTGCAACTGAAAAGAAACTTTGTGTTCCCAAAAAGATTGGTGAAGTACGGCTTTCACACTCACTTATCTCTCAGAACTGAGCAAGTGGAGAGACATTCGTTCATCTAGCACAAAGGAAACGGGTTGCAGGAGACATTTTTTCTCTGCTTTCTCAGTCTGGTTCCTAGTGCCGGTTTGAAGTTCCTGCAGTTTTCAGTGTAAAACCGAGTTGGAGCTAGTACCTCTCCATATATATGTATGGAATGGAGTTTGGAACTGAAAAGAAACTTTGTGTTCCCAACAAGCTAGGTGAAGGACGGCTTTCACACACACTTATCTCTCAGAACTGAGCAAGTGGTGAGACGTTCGTTCATCTAGCACCAAGGGAACGGGTTGCAGGAGACACTATTTCTCTGCTTTCTCAGTCTCTTTCCTAGTGCCGGTTTGAAGTTCCTGCAGTTTTCACTTTAAAACCGAGTTGGAGCTAGTACCTCCCCATATATATGTATGGAATGGAGTTTGCAAATGAAAAGAAACTTTGTGTTCCCAACAAGCTAGATGAAGGACGGCTTTCACACACACTTACCTCTCAGGAACTGAGCAAGTGGAGAGACGTTCGTTCATCTAGCACCAAGGGAACGGGTTGCAGGAGACACTATTTCTCTGCTTTCTCAGTCTGTTTCCTAGTGCCGGTTTGAAGTTCCTGCAGTTTTCACAGTAAAACCGAGTTGGAGCTAGTACCTCCCCATATATATGTATGGAATGGAGTTTGCAACTGAAAATAAACTTTGTGTTCCCAACAAGCTAGTTGAAGGACGGCTTTCATACACACTTATCTCTCAGAACTGAGCAAGTGGAGAGACGTTCGTTCATCTAGCACCAAGGTAACGGTTTGCAGGAGACAGTTTTTCTCTACTTTCTCAGTCTGTTTCCTAGTGCCGGTTTGAAGTTCTTGCAGTTTTCACTGTAAAACCGATTTGGAGCTTGTACCTCCCCATATATATGTATGGAAAGGTGTTTGCAACTGAAAAGAAACATTGTGTTCCCAACAAGCTAGGTGAAGGACGGCTTTCACACACACTTATCTCTCAGAACTGAGCAAGTGGAGAGACGTTCGTTCATCTAGCACCAAGGGAACGGGTTGCAGAAGACACTTTTTCTCTGCTTTCTCAGTCTCTTTCCTAGTGCCGGTTTGAAGTTCCTGCAGTTTTCACTGTAAAACCTAGTTGGAGCTAGTACCTCCCCATATATATGTATGGAATGGAGTTGGCAACTGAAAAGAAACTTTGTGTTCCCATCAAGCTAGGTGAAGGTCTGCTTCCACACACACTTTTCTCTAAGAACTGAGCAAGTGGAGAGACGTTCGTTCATCTAGCACCAAGGGAACGGGTTGCAGGAGACACTTTTTCTCTGCTTTCTCAGTCTGTTTCCTAGTGCCGGTTTGAAGTTCCTGCAATTTCACTGTAAAACCGAGTTGGAGCTAGTACCTCCCCATATATATGTATGGAACGGTGTTTGCAACTGAAAAGAATCTTTGTGTTCACAAAAAGCTAGTTGAAGGACGGCTTTCACACACACTTATCTGTCAGAACTGAGCAAGTGGACAGACGTTCGTTCATCTAGCACCAAGGGAACGGGTTGCAGGAGAAACTTTTTCTCTGCTTTCTCAGTCTGTTTCCTAGTGCCGGTTTGAAGTTCCTGCAGTTTTCACTTTAAAACCGATTTGGAGCTAGTACCTCCCCATATATATGTATGGAACAGTGTTTGCAAATGAAAAGAAACTTTCTGTTCCCAACAAGCTAGGTGAAGGACAGCTTTCACACATACTTATCTCTCAGAACTGAGCAAGTGGAGAGACGTTCGTTCATCTAGCACCAAGGGAACGGGTTGCAGGAGACACTTTTTCTCTGCTTTCTCAGTCTGTTTCCTAGTACCGGTTTGATGTTCCTGCAGTTTTCACTGTAAAACCGAGTTGGAGCTAGTATCTCCCCATATGTATGTATTGAATGGTGTTTGCAACTGAAAAGAAACTTTGTGTTCCCAACAAGCTAGGTGAAGGACGGCTTTCACACACACTTACCTCTCGGAACTGAGCAAGTGGAGAGACGTTCGTTCATCTAGCACCAAGGGAACGGGTTGCAGGAGAAACTTTTTCTCTGCTTTCTCAGTCTGTTTCCTAGTGCCGGTTTGAAGTTCCTGCAATTTCACTGTAAAACCGAGTTGGAGCTATTACCTCCCCATATATATGTATGGAACGGTGTTTGCAACTGAATAGAATCTTTGTGTTCAGAAAAAGCTAGTTGAAGGACGGCTTTCACACACACTTATCTGTCAGAACTGAGCAAGTGGACAGACATTCGTTCATCTAGCACCAAGGGAACGGGTTGCAGGAGACACTTTTTCTCTGCTTTCTCAGTCTGTTTCTTAGTGCCGGTTTGAAGTTCCTGCAATTTTCACTGTAAACCGAGTTGGAGCTTGTACCTCCCCATATATATGTAAGGATTGGAGTTTGCAACTGAAAAGAAACTTTGTGTTCCCAACAAGATAGGTGAAGTACGGCTTTTACACACAATTATCTCTTAGAACTGAGCAAGTGGAGAGACGTTCGTTCATCTAGCACCAAGGGAACGAGTTGAAGGAGACATTTTTTCTCTGCTTTCTCAGTCTGTTTCCTAGTGCCGGTTTGAAGTTCCTGCAGTTTTCACTGTAAAACCGAGTTGGAGCTAGTACTTCCCCATATATATGTATGGAATGCAGTTTGCAACTGAAAAGGAACTTTGTTTTCCCAACAAGCTAGGTGAAGGACGGCTTTCACACACACTTATCTCTCAGAAATGAGCAAGTTGAGAGACGTTCGTTCATCTAGCACCAAGGGAACGGGTTGCAGGACACACTTTTTCTCTGCTTTCTCAGTCTGTTTCCTAGTGCCGGTTTGAAGCTCCTGCAATTTTCACTGTAAAACCGAGTTGGAGCTAGTATCTCCCCATATATATGTATGGAATGGAGTTGGCAACTGAAAAGAAACTTTGTGTTCCCAACAAGTTACGTGAAGGACGGCTTTCACACACACTTATCTCCCAGGACTGAGCAAGTGGAGAGACGTTCGTTCATCTAACACCAAGGGAACGGGTTGCAGGAGACACTTTTTCTCTGCTTCCTCAGTTTGTTTCCTAGTGCCGGTTTGAAGTTCCTGCAGATTTCACTGTAAAACCGAGTTGGAGCTAGTACATCCCCATACATATGTATGGAATGTAGTTTGCAACTGAAAAGAAACTTTGTGTTCCCAAAAAGATTGGTGAAGTACGGCTTTCACACTCACTTATCTCTCAGAACTGAGCAAGTGGAGAGACATTCGTTCATCTAGCACAAAGGAAACGGGTTGCAGGAGACATTTTTTCTCTGCTTTCTCAGTCTGGTTCCTAGTGCCGGTTTGAAGTTCCTGCAGTTTTCAGTGTAAAACCGAGTTGGAGCTAGTACCTCTCCATATATATGTATGGAATGGAGTTTGGAACTGAAAAGAAACTTTGTGTTCCCAACAAGCTAGGTGAAGGACGGCTTTCACACACACTTATCTCTCAGAACTGAGCAAGTGGTGAGACGTTCGTTCATCTAGCACCAAGGGAACGGGTTGCAGGAGACACTATTTCTCTGCTTTCTCAGTCTCTTTCCTAGTGCCGGTTTGAAGTTCCTGCAGTTTTCACTTAAAACGGAGTTGGAGCTAGTACCTCCCCATATATATGTATGGAATGGAGTTTGCAAATGAAAAGAAACTTTGTGTTCCCAACAAGCTAGATGAAGTACGGCTTTCACACACACTTACCTCTCGGAACTGAGCAAGTGGAGAGACGTTCGTTCATCTAGCACCAAGGGAACGGGTTGCAGGAGACACTATTTCTCTGCTTTCTCAGTCTGTTTCCTAGTGCCGGTTTGAAGTTCCTGCAGTTTTCACTGTAAAACCGAGTTGGAGCTAGTACCTCCCCATATATATGTATGGAATGGAGTTTGCAACTGAAAATAAACTTTGTGTTCCCAACAAGCTAGTTGAAGGACGGCTTTCATACACACTTATCTCTCAGAACTGAGCAAGTGGAGAGACGTTCGTTCATCTAGCACCAAGGTAACGGTTTGCAGGAGACAGTTTTTCTCTACTTTCTCAGTCTGTTTCCTAGTGCCGGTTTGAAGTTCTTGCAGTTTTCACTGTAAAACCGATTTGGAGCTTGTACCTCCCCATATATATGTATGGAAAGGTGTTTGCAACTGAAAAGAAACATTGTGTTCCCAACAAGCTAGGTGAAGGACGGCTTTCACACACACTTATCTCTCAGAACTGAGCAAGTGGAGAGACGTTCGTTCATCTAGCACCAAGGGAACGGGTTGCAGAAGACACTTTTTCTCTGCTTTCTCAGTCTCTTTCCTAGTGCCGGTTTGAAGTTCCTGCAGTTTTCACTGTAAAACCGAGTTGGAGCTAGTACCTCCCCATATATATGTATGGAATGGAGTTGGCAACTGAAAAGAAACTTTGTGTTCCCATCAAGCTAGGTGAAGGTCTGCTTCCACACACACTTTTCTCTAAGAACTGAGCAAGTGGAGAGACGTTCGTTCATCTAGCACCAAGGGAACGGGTTGCAGGAGACACTTTTTCTCTGCTTTCTCAGTCTGTTTCCTAGTGCCGGTTTGAAGTTCCTGCAATTTCACTGTAAAACCGAGTTGGAGCTAGTACCTCCCCATATATATGTATGGAACGGTGTTTGCAACTGAAAAGAATCTTTGTGTTCACAAAAAGCTAGTTGAAGGACGGCTTTCACACACACTTATCTGTCAGAACTGAGCAAGTGGACAGACGTTCGTTCATCTAGCACCAAGTGAACGGGTTGCAGGAGACACTTTTTCTCTGCTTTCTCAGTCTGTTTCTTAGTGCCGGTTTGAAGTTCCTGCAGTTTTCACTGTAAACCGAGTTGGAGCTTGTACCTCCCCATATATATGTAAGGATTGGAGTTTGCAACTGAAAAGAAACTTTGTGTTCCCAACAAGATAGGTGAAGTACGGCTTTTACACACACTTATCTCTTAGAACTGAACAAGTGGAGAGACTTTCGTTCATCTAGCACCAAGGGAACGAGTTGCAAGAGATAATTTTTCTCTGCTTTCTCAGTCTGTTTCCTAGTGTCGGTTTGAAGTTCCTGCAGTTTTCACTTTAAAACCGAGTTGGAGCTAGTACCTCCCCATATATATGTATGGAATGGGGTTTTCAACTGAAAAGAAAGTTTGTGTTCCCAACAAGCTAGGTGAAGGACGGCTTTCACACACACTTATCTCTCAGAACTGAGCAAGTGAAGAGACGTTCGTTCATCTAGCACCAAGGGAATGGGTTGCAGGAGACACTTTTTCTCTGCTTTCTCAGTCTGTTTCCTAGTGCCGGTTTGAAGTTCCGGCAGTTTTCACTGTAAAACTGAGTTGGAGCTAGTACCTAACCATATATATGTATGGAATGGAGTTTGCAACTTAAAAGAAACTTTGTGTTCCCAACAAGCTAAATGAAGGACGGCTTTTACACACACTAATCTCTCAGAACTGAGCAAGTGGAGAGACGTTCGTTCATCTAGCACCAAGGGAACGGGTTGCAGTAGACACTTTTTCTCTGCTTTCTCAGTCTGTTTCCTAGTGCCTGTTTGAATTTCCTGCAGTTTTTACTGTAAAACCGAGTTGGAGCTAGTACCTCCGCATATATATGTATGGAATGGAGTTTGCAACTGAAAAGAAACTTTGTGTTCCCAACAAGCTAGGTGAAGTACGGCTTTGACACACACTTATCTCTCAGAACTGAGCAAGTTGAGAGACGTTCGTTCATCTAGCACCAAGGGAACGGGTTGCAGGAGCCACTATTTCTCTGCTTTCTCAGTCTGTTTCCAAGTGCCGGTGTGAAGTTCCTGCAGTTTTCACTGTAAAACCGAGTTGGAGCTAGTACCTCCCCATATATATGTATGGAACGGTGTTTGCATCTGAAAAGAAACTTTGTGTTCCCAAGAAGCTAGTTGAAGGACGGCTTTGACACACACTTAACTCTCAGAACTGAGCAAGTGGAGAGACGTTCGTTCATCTAGCACCAAGGGAACGGGTTGCAGGAGACACTATTTCTCTGCATTCTCAGTCTGTTTCCTAGTGCCGGTTTGAAGTTCCTGCAGTTTTCAGTGTAAAACCGAGTTGGAGATAGTACCTCCCCATATATATGTATGGAACGGTGTTTGCAACTGAAAAGAAACTTTGTGTTCCCAACAAGCTAAGTGAAGGACGGCTTTCACACACACTAATCTCTCAGAACTGAGCAAATGAAAAGACGTTCGTTCATCTAGCACCAAGGGAACGGGTTGCAGGAGACACTTTTTCTCTGCTTTCTCAGTCTGTTTCCTAGTGCCGGTTTGAAGTTCCTGCAGTTTTCACTGTAAAACCGAGTTGGAGCTCGTACCTCCCCATATATATGTATGGAATGGAGTTTGCTAATGAAAAGAAACTTTGTGTTCCCAATAAGCTATGTGAAGGACGGCTTTCACACACACTTATCTCTCAGAACTAAGCATGAGGAGAGACGATCGTTCATCTAGCACCAAGGGAACGGGTTGCAGGAGGCACTTTTTCTCTGTTTCTCAGTCTGTTTTCTAGTGCCGGTTTGAAGTTCCTGCAGTTTTCACTGTAAAACAGAGTTGGAGCTAGTACCTCCCCATATATATGTATGGAATGGAGTTTGCAACTGAAAAGAAACTTTGTGTTCCCAACAAGCTAGGTGAAGTACGGCTTTCACACAGACTAATCTCTCAGAACTGAGCAAATGGAGAGACGTTCGTTCATTTGGCACCAAGGGAACGGGTTTCAGGAGACACTTTTTCTCTGTTTCTCAGTCTGTTTCCTAGTGCCGGTTTGAAGTTACTGCAGTTTTCACTGTAAAACCGAGTTGGAGCTAGAACCTCCCCATATTTATGTATGGAATGGAGTTTGCTACTGAAAAGAAACTTTGTGTTCCCAACAAGCTAGGTGAAGGACGGCTTTCACACACTCTTATCTCTCAGAAATGAGCATGTACAGAGACGATCGTTCATCTAGCAAAAAGGGAACGGTTTGCAGGAGAAAATTTACTCTGGTTTCTCAGTCTGTTTCCTAGTGCCGGTTTGAAGTTCCTGCACTTTTCACTGTAAAACCGAGTTGGAGCTAGTACCTCCACATATATATGTATGGAATGGAGTTTGCAACTGAAAAGAAACTTTGTGTTCCCAACAAGCTTGGTGAAGTACGGCTTTCACACTCACTTATCTCTCAGAACTGAGCAAGTGGAGAGACGTTCGTTCATCTAGCACAAAGGAAACGGGTTGCAGGAGACATTTTTTCTCTGCTTTCTCAGTCTGTTTCCTAGTGCCGTTTTGAAGTTCCTGCAGTTTTCACTGTAAAACCGAGTTGGAGCTAGTACCTCCCCATATATATGTATGGAATGGAGTTTGCAACTGAAAAGGAACTTTGTGTTCCCAACAAGCTAGGTGAAGGACAGCTTTCACACATACTTATCTCTCAGAACTGAGCAAGTGGAGAGACGTTCGTTCATCTAGCAGTAATGGAACGGGTTGCAGGAGACACTTTTTCTCTGCTTTCTCAGTCTGTTTCCTAGTACCGGTTTGATGTTCCTGCAGTTTTCACTGTAAAATCGAGTTGGAGCTAGTATCTCCCCATATATATGTATGAAATGGAGTTTGCAACTGAAAAGAAACTTTGTGTTCCCAACAAGCTAGGTGAAGGACGGCTTTCACACACACTTATCTCCCAGGACTGAGCAAGTGGAGAGACGTTCGTTCATCTAACACCAAGGGAACGGGTTGCAGGAGACACTTTTTCTCTGCTTCCTCAGTTTGTTTCCTAGTGCCGGTTTGAACTTCCTGCAGATTTCACTGTAAAACCGAGCTGGAGCTAGTACCTCCCCATATATATGTATGGAATGGAGTTTGCAACTTAAAAGAAACTTTGTGTTCCCAACAAGCTAAATGAAGGACGGCTTTTACACACACTAATCTCTCAGAACTGAGCAAGTGGAGAGACGTTCGTTCATCTAGCACCAAGGGAACGGGTTGCAGTAGACACTTTTTCTCTGCTTTCTCAGTCTGTTTCCTAGTGCCTGTTTGAATTTCCTGCAGTTTTTACTGTAAAACCGAGTTGGAGCTAGTACCTCCGCATATATATGTATGGAATGGAGTTTGCAACTGAAAAGAAACTTTGTGTTCCCAACAAGCTAGGTGAAGTACGGCTTTGACACACACTTATCTCTCAGAACTGAGCAAGTTGAGAGACGTTCGTTCATCTAGCACCAAGGGAACGGGTTGCAGGAGCCACTATTTCTCTGCTTTCTCAGTCTGTTTCCAAGTGCCGGTGTGAAGTTCCTGCAGTTTTCACTGTAAAACCGAGTTGGAGCTAGTACCTCCCCATATATATGTATGGAACGGTGTTTGCATCTGAAAAGAAACTTTGTGTTCCCAACAAGCTAGTTGAAGGACGGCTTTGACACACACTTAACTCTCAGAACTGAGCAAGTGGAGAGACGTTCGTTCATCTAGCACCAAGGGAACGGGTTGCAGGAGACACTATTTCTCTGCATTCTCAGTCTGTTTCCTAGTGCCGGTTTGAAGTTCCTGCAGTTTTCAGTGTAAAACCGAGTTGGAGATAGTACCTCCCCATATATATGTATGGAACGGTGTTTGCAACTGAAAAGAAACTTTGTGTTCCCAACAAGCTAAGTGAAGGACGGCTTTCACACACACTAATCTCTCAGAACTGAGCAAATGAAAAGACGTTCGTTCATCTAGCACCAAGGGAACGGGTTGCAGGAGACACTTTTTCTCTGCTTTCTCAGTCTGTTTCCTAGTGCCGGTTTGAAGTTCCTGCAGTTTTCACTGTAAAACCGAGTTGGAGCTCGTACCTCCCCATATATATGTATGGAATGGAGTTTGCTAATGAAAAGAAACTTTGTGTTCCCAATAAGCTATGTGAAGGACGGCTTTCACACACACTTATCTCTCAGAACTAAGCATGAGGAGAGACGATCGTTCATCTAGCACCAAGGGAACGGGTTGCAGGAGGCACTTTTTCTCTGTTTCTCAGTCTGTTTTCTAGTGCCGGGTTGAAGTTCCTGCAGTTTTCACTGTAAAACAGAGTTGGAGCTAGTACCTCCCCATATATATGTATGGAATGGAGTTTGCAACTGAAAAGAAACTTTGTGTTCCCAACAAGCTAGGTGAAGTACGGCTTTCACACAGACTAATCTCTCAGAACTGAGCAAATGGAGAGACGTTCGTTCATTTGGCACCAAGGGAACGGGTTTCAGGAGACACTTTTTCTCTGTTTCTCAGTCTGTTTCCTAGTGCCGGTTTGAAGTTACTGCAGTTTTCACTGTAAAACCGAGTTGGAGCTAGAACCTCCCCATATTTATGTATGGAATGGAGTTTGCTACTGAAAAGAAACTTTGTGTTCCCAACAAGCTAGGTGAAGGACGGCTTTCACACACACTTATCTCTCAGAACTAAGCATGTGGAGAGACGATCGTTAATCTAGCACCAAGGGAACGGGTTGCAGGAGACACTTTTTCTCTGCTTTCTCAGTCTGTTTCTTAGTGCCGGTTTGAAGTTCCTGCAGTTTTCACTGTAAAAACGAGTTGGAGCTAGTACCTCCCCATATATATGTATGGAATGGAGTTTGCTACTGTAAAGAAACTTTGTGTTCCCAACAAGCTAGGTGAAGGACGGCTTTCACACACTCTTATCTCTCAGAAATGAGCATGTACAGAGACGATCGTTCATCTAGCAAAAAGGGAACGGTTTGCAGGAGAAAATTTACTCTGGTTTCTCAGTCTGTTTCCTAGTGCCGGTTTGAAGTTCCTGCACTTTTCACTGTAAAACCGAGTTGGAGCTAGTACCTCCACATATATATGTATGGAATGGAGTTTGCAACTGAAAAGAAACTTTGTGTTCCCAACAAGCTTGGTGAAGTACGGCTTTCACACTCACTTATCTCTCAGAACTGAGCAAGTGGAGAGACGTTCGTTCATCTAGCACAAAGGAAACGGGTTGCAGGAGACATTTTTTCTCTGCTTTCTCAGTCTGTTTCCTAGTGCCGTTTTGAAGTTCCTGCAGTTTTCACTGTAAAACCGAGTTGGAGCTAGTACCTCCCCATATATATGTATGGAATGGAGTTTGCAACTGAAAAGGAACTTTGTGTTCCCAACAAGCTAGGTGAAGGACAGCTTTCACACATACTTATCTCTCAGAACTGAGCAAGTGGAGAGACGTTCGTTCATCTAGCAGTAATGGAACGGGTTGCAGGAGACACTTTTTCTCTGCTTTCTCAGTCTGTTTCCTAGTACCGGTTTGATGTTCCTGCAGTTTTCACTGTAAAATCGAGTTGGAGCTATTATCTCCCCATATATATGTATGAAATGGAGTTTGCAACTGAAAAGAAACTTTGTGTTCCCAACAAGCTAGGTGAAGGACGGCTTTCACACACACTTATCTCCCAGGACTGAGCAAGTGGAGAGACGTTCGTTCATCTAACACCAAGGGAACGGGTTGCAGGAGACACTTTTTCTCTGCTTCCTCAGTTTGTTTCCTAGTGCCGGTTTGAACTTCCTGCAGATTTCACTGTAAAACCGAGCTGGAGCTAGTACCTCCCCATATATATGTATGGAATGGAGTTTGCAACTGAAAAGAAACTTTGTGTTCCCAAAAAGCTAGGTGAAGGACGGCTTTCACACACACTTATCTCTCAGAACTGAGCAAGTTGAGAGACGTTCGTTCATCTAGCACCAAGGGAACGGGTTGCAGGAGTCACTTTTTCTCTGCTTTCTCAGTCTCTTTCCTAGTTCCGGTTTGAAGTTCCTGCAGTTTTCACTTTAAAACCGATTTGGAGCTAGTACCTCCCCATATATATGTATGGAACGGTGTTTGCAAATGAAAAGAAACTTTCTGTTCCCAACAAGCTAGGTGAAGGACAGCTTTCACACATACTTATCTCTCAGAACTGAGCAAGTGGAGAGACGTTCGTTCATCTAGCACCAAGGGAACGGGTTGCAGGAGACACTTTTTCTCTGCTTTCTCAGTCTGTTTCCTAGTACCGGTTTGATGTTCCTGCAGTTTTCACTGTAAAACCGAGTTGGAGCTAGTATCTCCCCATATATATGTATTGAATGGTGTTTGCAACTGAAAAGAAACTTTGTGTTCCCAACAAGCTATGTGAAGGACGGCTTTCACACACACTTATCTCCCAGGACTGAGCAAGTGAAGAGACGTTCGTTCATCTAACACCAAGGGAACGGGTTGCAGGAGACACTTTTTCTCTGCTTCCTCAGTTTGTTTCCTAGTGCCGGTTTGAACTTCCTGGAGATTTCACTGTAAAACTGAGCTGGAGCTAGTACCTCCCCATATATATGTATGGAATGGAGTTTGCAACTGAAAAGAAACTTTGTGTTCCCAACAAGCTTGGTGAAGTACGGCTTTCACACTCACTTATCTCTCAGAACTGAGCAAGTGGAGAGACGTTCGTTCATCTAGCACAAAGGAAACGGGTTGCAGGAGACATTTTTTCTCTGCTTTCTCAGTCTGTTTCCTAGTGCCGGTTTGAAGTTCCTGCAGTTTTCACTGTAAAACCGAGTTGGAGCTAGTACCTCCCCATATATATGTATGGAATGGAGTTTGCAACTGAAAAGGAACTTTGTGTTCCCAACAAGCTAGGTGAAGGACGGCTTTCACACACACTTATCTCTCAGAAATGAGCATGTACAGAGACGTTCGTTCATCTAGCACCAAGGGAACGGGTTGCAGGACACACTTTTTCTCTGCTTTCTCATTCTGTTTCCTAGTGCCGGTTTGAAGTTCCTGCAGTTTTCACTGTAAAACCGAGTTGGAGCTAGTACCTCCCCATATATATGTATGGAATGGAGTTGGCAACTGAAAAGAAACTTTGTGTTCCCAACAAGCTACGTGAAGGACGGCTTTCACACACACTTATCTCCCAGGACTGAGCAAGTGGAGAGACGTTCGTTCATCTAACACCAAGGGAACGGGTTGCAGGAGACACTTTTTCTCTGCTTCCTCAGTTTGTTTCCTAGTGCCGTTTTGAAGTTCCTGCAGATTTCACTGTAAAACAGAGTTGGAGCTAGTACATCCCCATACATATGTATGGAATGTAGTTTGCAACTGAAAAGAAACTTTGTTTTCCCAACAAGATTGGTGAAGTACGGCTTTCACACTCACTTATCTCTCAGAACTGAGCAAGTGGAGAGACATTCGTTCATCTAGCACAAAGGAAACGGGTTGCAGGAGACATTTTTTCTCTGCTTTCTCAATCTGTTTCCTAGTGCCGTTTTGAAGTTCCTGCAGTTTTCACTGTAAAACCGAGTTGGAGCTAGTACCTCCCCATATATATGTATGGAATGGAGTTTGCAACTGAAAAGAAACTTTGTGTTCCCAAAAAGCTAGGTGAAGGACGGTTTTCACACACACTTATCTCTAAGAACTGAGCAAGTTGAGAGACGTTCGTTCATCTAGCACCAAGGGAACGGGTTGCAGGAGTCACTATTTCTCTGCTTTCTCAGTCTCTTTCCTAGTGCCGGTTTGAAGTTCCTGCAGTTTTCACTTTAAAACCGATTTGGAGCTAGTACCTCCCCATATATATGTATGGAACGGTGTTTGCAAATGAAAAGAAACTTTGTGTTCCCAACAAGCTAGGTGAAGAACGGCTTTCACACACACTTATCTCTCAGAACTGAGCAAGTTGAGAGACGTTCCTTCATCTAGCACCAAGGGAACTGGTTGAAGGAGACACTATTTCTCTGCTTTCTCAGTCTGTTTCCAAGTGCCGGTGTGAAGTTCCTGCAGTTTTCACTGTAAAACCGAGTTGGAGCTAGTACCTCCCCATATATATGTATGGAACGGTGTTTGCAACTGAAAAGAAACTTTGTGTTCCCAACAAGCTAGGTGAAGGACGGCTTTCACACACACTTACCTCTCGGAACTGAGCAAGTGGAGAGACGTTCGTTCATCTAGCACAAAGGAAACGGGTTGCAGGAGACATTTTTTCTCTGCTTTCTCAATCTGTTTCCTAGTGCCGGTTTGAAGTTCCTGCAGTTTTCACTGTAAAACCGAGTTGGAGCTAGTACCTCCCCATATATATGTATGGAATGGAGTTTGCAACTGAAAAGAATCTTTGTGTTCCCAAAAAGCTAGGTGAAGGACGGTTTTCACACACACTTATCTCTAAGAACTGAGCAAGTTGAGAGACGTTCGTTCATCTAGCACCAAGGGAACGGGTTGCAGGAGTCACTATTTCTCTGCTTTCTCAGTCTGTTTCCAAGTGCCGGTGTGAAGTTCCTGCAGTTTTCACTGTAAAACCGAGTTGGAGCTAGTACCTCCCCATATATATGTATTGGACGGTGTTTGCAACTGAAAAGAAACTTTGTGTTCCCAACAAGCTAGGTGAAGAACGGCTTTCACACACACTTATCTCTCAGAACTGAGCAAGTTGAGAGACGTTCCTTCATCTAGCACCAAGGGAACTGGTAGCAGGAGACACTATTTCTCTGCTTTCTCAGTCTGTTTCCAAGTGCCGGTGTGAAGTTCCTGCAGTTTTCACTGTAAAACCGAGTTGGAGCTAGTACCTCCCCATATATATGTATGGAACGGTGTTTGCAACTGAAAAGAAACTTTGTGTTCCCAACAAGCTAGGTGAAGGACGGCTTTCACACACACTTACCTCTCGGAACTGAGCAAGTGGAGAGACGTTCGTTCATCTAGCACCAAGGGAACGGGTTGCAGGAGACACTATTTCTCTGCTTTCTCATTCTGTTTCCTAGTGCCGGTTTGAAGTTCCTGCAGTTTTCACTGTAAAACCGAGTTGGAGCTAGTACCTCCCCATATATATGTATGGAATGGAGTTGGCAACTGAAAAGAAACTTTGTGTTCCCAACAAGCTAGGTGAAGGACTGCTTCCACACACACTTTTCTCTAAGAACTGAGCAAGTGGAGAGACGTTCGTTCATCTAGCACCAAGGGAACGGGTTGCAGGAGACATTTTTTCTCTGCTTCCTCAGTTTGTTTCCAAGTGCCGGTTTGAAGTTCCTGCAGATTTCACTGTAAAACAGAGTTGGAGCTAGTACATCCCCATACATATGTATGGAATGTATTTTGCAACTGAAAAGAAACTTTGTGTTCCCAACAAGATTGGTGAAGTACGGCTTTCACACACTCTTATCTCTCAGAACTAAGCATGTGGAGAGACGATCGTTAATCTAGCACCAAGGGAACGGGTTGCAGGAGACACTTTTTCTCTGCTTTCTCAGTCTGTTTCTTAGTGCCGGTTTGAAGTTCCTGCAGTTTTCACTGTAAAAACGTGTTGGAGCTAGTACCTCCCCATATATATGTATGGAATGGAGTTTGCTACTGTAAAGAAACTTTGTGTTCCCAACAAGCTAGGTGAAGGACGGCTTTCACACACTCTTATCTCTCAGAAATGAGCATGTACAGAGACGATCGTTCATCTAGCAAAAAGGGAACGGTTTGCAGGAGAAAATTTACTCTGGTTTCTCAGTCTGTTTCCTAGTGCCGGTTTGAAGTTCCTGCACTTTTCACTGTAAAACCGAGTTGGAGCTAGTACCTCCACATATATATGTATGGAATGGAGTTTGCAACTGAAAAGAAACTTTGTGTTCCCAACAAGCTTGGTGAAGTACGGCTTTCACACTCACTTATCTCTCAGAACTGAGCAAGTGGAGAGACGTTCGTTCATCTAGCACAAAGGAAACGGGTTGCAGGAGACATTTTTTCTCTGCTTTCTCAGTCTGTTTCTTAGTTCCGGTTTGAAGTTCCTGCAGTTTTCACTTTAAAACCGATTTGGAGCTAGTACCTCCCCATATATATGTATGGAACGGTGTTTGCAAATGAAAAGAAACTTTCTGTTCCCAACAAGCTAGGTGAAGGACAGCTTTCACACATACTTATCTCTCAGAACTGAGCAAGTGGAGAGACGTTCGTTCATCTAGCACCAAGGGAACGGGTTGCAGGAGACACTTTTTCTCTGCTTTCTCAGTCTGTTTCCTAGTACCGGTTTGATGTTCCTGCAGTTTTCACTGTAAAACCGAGTTGGAGCTAGTATCTCCCCATATATATGTATTGAATGGTGTTTGCAACTGAAAAGAAACTTTGTGTTCCCAACAAGCTATGTGAAGGACGGCTTTCACACACACTTATCTCCCAGGACTGAGCAAGTGAAGAGACGTTCGTTCATCTAACACCAAGGGAACGGGTTGCAGGAGACACTTTTTCTCTGCTTCCTCAGTTTGTTTCCTAGTGCCGGTTTGAACTTCCTGGAGATTTCACTGTAAAACCGAGCTGGAGCTAGTACCTCCCCATATATATGTATGGAATGGAGTTTGCAACTGAAAAGAAACTTTGTGTTCCCAACAAGCTTGGTGAAGTACGGCTTTCACACTCACTTATCTCTCAGAACTGAGCAAGTGGAGAGACGTTCGTTCATCTAGCACAAAGGAAACGGGTTGCAGGAGACATTTTTTCTCTGCTTTCTCAGTCTGTTTCCTAGTGCCGGTTTGAAGTTCCTGCAGTTTTCACTGTAAAACCGAGTTGGAGCTAGTACCTCCCCATATATATGTATGGAATGGAGTTTGCAACTGAAAAGGAACTTTGTGTTCCCAACAAGCTAGGTGAAGGACGGCTTTCACACACACTTATCTCTCAGAAATGAGCATGTACAGAGACGTTCGTTCATCTAGCACCAAGGGAACGGGTTGCAGGACACACTTTTTCTCTGCTTTCTCATTCTGTTTCCTAGTGCCGGTTTGAAGTTCCTGCAGTTTTCACTGTAAAACCGAGTTGGAGCTAGTACCTCCCCATATATATGTATGGAATGGAGTTGGCAACTGAAAAGAAACTTTGTGTTCCCAACAAGCTACGTGAAGGACGGCTTTCACACACACTTATCTCCCAGGACTGAGCAAGTGGAGAGACGTTCGTTCATCTAACACCAAGGGAACGGGTTGCAGGAGACACTTTTTCTCTGCTTCCTCAGTTTGTTTCCTAGTGCCGTTTTGAAGTTCCTGCAGATTTCACTGTAAAACAGAGTTGGAGCTAGTACATCCCCATACATATGTATGGAATGTAGTTTGCAACTGAAAAGAAACTTTGTTTTCCCAACAAGATTGGTGAAGTACGGCTTTCACACTCACTTATCTCTCAGAACTGAGCAAGTGGAGAGACATTCGTTCATCTAGCACAAAGGAAACGGGTTGCAGGAGACATTTTTTCTCTGCTTTCTCAATCTGTTTCCTAGTGCCGGTTTGAAGTTCCTGCAGTTTTCACTGTAAAACCGAGTTGGAGCTAGTACCTCCCCATATATATGTATGGAATGGAGTTTGCAACTGAAAAGAAACTTTGTGTTCCCAAAAAGCTAGGTGAAGGACGGTTTTCACACACAATTATCTCTAAGAACTGAGCAAGTTGAGAGACGTTCGTTCATCTAGCACCAAGGGAACGGGTTGCAGGAGTCACTATTTCTCTGCTTTCTCAGTCTCTTTCCTAGTGCCGGTTTGAAGTTCCTGCAGTTTTCACTTTAAAACCGATTTGGAGCTAGTACCTCCCCATATATATGTATGGAACGGTGTTTGCAAATGAAAAGAAACTTTGTGTTCCCAACAAGCTAGGTGAAGAACGGCTTTCACACACACTTATCTCTCAGAACTGAGCAAGTTGAGAGTCGTTCCTTCATCTAGCACCAAGGGAACTGGTTGAAGGAGACACTATTTCTCTGCTTTCTCAGTCTGTTTCCAAGTGCCGGTGTGAAGTTCCTGCAGTTTTCACTGTAAAACCGAGTTGGAGCTAGTACCTCCCCATATATATGTATGGAACGGTGTTTGCAACTGAAAAGAAACTGTGTTCCCAACAAGCTAGGTGAAGGACGGCTTTCACACACACTTACCTCTCGGAACTGAGCAAGTGGAGAGACGTTCGTTCATCTAGCACAAAGGAAACGGGTTGCAGGAGACATTTTTTCTCTGCTTTCTCAATCTGTTTCCTAGTGCCGGTTTGAAGTTCCTGCAGTTTTCACTGTAAAACCGAGTTGGAGCTAGTACCTCCCCATATATATGTATGGAATGGAGTTTGCAACTGAAAAGAAACTTTGTGTTCCCAAAAAGCTAGGTGAAGGACGGTTTTCACACACACTTATCTCTAAGAACTGAGCAAGTTGAGAGACGTTCGTTCATCTAGCACCAAGGGAACGGGTTGCAGGAGTCACTATTTCTCTGCTTTCTCAGTCTGTTTCCAAGTGCCGGTGTGAAGTTCCTGCAGTTTTCACTGTAAAACCGAGTTGGAGCTAGTACCTCCCCATATATATGTATTGGACGGTGTTTGCAACTGAAAAGAAACTTTGTGTTCCCAACAAGCTAGGTGAAGAACGGCTTTCACACACACTTATCTCTCAGAACTGAGCAAGTTGAGAGACGTTCCTTCATCTAGCACCAAGGGAACTGGTTGCAGGAGACACTATTTCTCTGCTTTCTCAGTCTGTTTCCAAGTGCCGGTGTGAAGTTCCTGCAGTTTTCACTGTAAAACCGAGTTGGAGCTAGTACCTCCCCATATATATGTATGGAACGGTGTTTGCAACTGAAAAGAAACTTTGTGTTCCCAACAAGCTAGGTGAAGGACGGCTTTCACACACACTTACCTCTCGGAACTGAGCAAGTGGAGAGACGTTCGTTCATCTAGCACCAAGGGAACGGGTTGCAGGAGACACTATTTCTCTGCTTTCTCATTCTGTTTCCTAGTGCCGGTTTGAAGTTCCTGCAGTTTTCACTGTAAAACCGAGTTGGAGCTAGTACCTCCCCATATATATGTATGGAATGGAGTTGGCAACTGAAAAGAAACTTTGTGTTCCCAACAAGCTAGGTGAAGGACTGCTTCCACACACACTTTTCTCTAAGAACTGAGCAAGTGGAGAGACGTTCGTTCATCTAGCACCAAGGGAACGGGTTGCAGGAGACATTTTTTCTCTGCTTCCTCAGTTTGTTTCCAAGTGCCGGTTTGAAGTTCCTGCAGATTTCACTGTAAAACAGAGTTGGAGCTAGTACATCCCCATACATATGTATGGAATGTATTTTGCAACTGAAAAGAAACTTTGTGTTCCCAACAAGATTGGTGAAGTACGGCTTTCACACTCACTTATCTCTCAGAACTGAGCAAGTGGAGAGACATTCGTTCATCTAGCACAAAGGAAAAGGGTTGCAGGAGACATTTTTTCTCTGCTTTCTCAGTCTGTTTCCTAGTGCCGTTTTGAAGTTCCTGCAGTTTTCACTGTAAAACCGAGTTGGAGCTAGTACCTCCCCATATATATGTACGGAATGGAGTTTGCAACTGAAAAGGAACTTTGTGTTCCCAACAAGCTAGGTGAAGGACAGCTTTCACACATACTTATCTCTCAGAACTGAGCAAGTGGAGAGACGTTCTTTCATCTAGCAGTAATGGAACGGGTTGCAGGAGACACTTTTTCTCTGCTTTCTCAGTCTGTTTGCTAGTGCCGGTTTGAAGTTCCTGCAGTTTTCACTGTAAAACCGAGTTGGAGCATGTATCTCCCCATATATATGTATGGAATGGAGTTTGCAACTGAAAAGAAACTTTGTGTTCCCAACAAGCTAGGTGAAGGACGGCTTTCACACACACTTATCTCCCAGGACTGAGCAAGTTGAGAGACGTTCCTTCATCTAGCACCAAGGGAACTGGTTGCAGGAGACACTATTTCTCTGCTTTCTCAGTCTGTTTCCAAGTGCCGGTGTGAAGTTCCTGCAGTTTTCACTGTAAAACCGAGTTGGAGCTAGTACCTCCCCATATATATGTATGGAACGGTGTTTGCAACTGAAAAGAAACTTTGTGTTCCCAACAAGCTAGGTGAAGGACGGCTTTCACACACACTTACCTCTCGGAACTGAGCAAGTGGAGAGACGTTCGTTCATCTAGCACCAAGGGAACGGGTTGCAGGAGACACTATTTCTCTGCTTTCTCAGTCTGTTTCCTAGTGCCGGTTTGAAGTTCCTGCAGTTTTCACTGTAAAACCGAGTTGGAGCTAGTACCTCCCCATATATATGTATGGAATGGAGTTGGCAACTGAAAAGAAACTTTGTGTTCCCAACAAGCTAGGTGAAGGACTGCTTCCACACACACTTTTCTCTAAGAAGTGAGCAAGTGGAGAGACGTTCGTTCATCTAGCACCAAGGGAACGGGTTGCAGGAGACATTTTTTCTCTGCTTCCTCAGTTTGTTTCCAAGTGCCGGTTTGAAGTTCCTGCAGATTTCACTGTAAAACAGAGTTGGAGCTAGTACATCCCCATACATATGTATGGAATGTAGTTTGCAACTGAAAAGAAACTTTGTGTTCCCAACAAGCTAGGTTAAGGACGGCTTTCACACACACTTATCTCCCAGGACTGAGCAAGTGGAGAGACGTTCGTTCATCTAACACCAAGGGAACGGGTTGCAGGAGACACTTTTTCTCTGCTTCCTCAGTTTGTTTCGTAGTGCCGGTTTGAACTTCCTGCAGATTTCACTGTAAAACTGAGCTGGAGCTAGTACCTCCCCATATTTATGTATGGAATGTAGTTTGCAACTGAAAAGAAACTTTGTGTTCCCAAAAAGCTAGGTGAAGGACGGCTTTCACACACACTTATCTCTCAGAACTGAGCAAGTTGAGAGACGTTCGTTCATCTAGCACCAAGGGAACGGGTTGCAGGAGTCACTTTTTCTCTGATTTCTCAGTCTCTTTCCTAGTGCCGGTTTGAAGTTCCTGCAGTTTTCACTGTAAAACCGAGTTGGAGCTAGTACCTCCCCATATATATGTATGGAATGGAGTTTGCAACTGAAAATAAACTTTGTGTTCCCAACAAGCTAGTTGAAGGACGGCTTTCTCACACAATTATCTCTCAGAACTGAGCAAGTGGAGAGACGTTCGTTCATCTAGCACCAAGGGAACGGGTTGCAGGAGTCACTTTTTCTCTGATTTCTCAGTCTCTTTCCTAGTGCCGGTTTGAAGTTCCTGCAGTTTTCACTGTAAAACCGAGTTGGAGCTAGTACCTCCCCATATATATGTATGGAATGGAGTTTGCAACTGAAAATAAACTTTGTGTTCCCAACAAGCTAGTTGAAGGACGGCTTTCACACACACTTATCTCTCAGAACTGAGCAAGTGGAGAGACGTTCGTTCATCTAGCACCAAGGGAACGGGTTGCAGGAAACACTTTTTCTCTGCTTTCTCAGTCTCTTTCCTAGTGCCGGTTTGAAGTTCCTGCAGTTTTCACTGTAAAACCGAGTTGGAGCTTGTGCCTCCCCATATATATGTAAGGAATGGAGTTTGCAACTGAAAAGAAACTTTGTGTTCCCAACAAGCTAGGTGAAGTACGGCTTTTACACACACTTATCTCTCAGAACTGAGCAAGTGGAGAGACGTTCGTTCATCTAGCACCAAGGGAACGAGTTGCAAGAGACACTTTTTCTCTGCTTTCTCAGTCTGTTTCCTAGTGTCGGTTTGAAGTTCCTGCAGTTTTCACTGTAAAACCGAGCTGGAGCTAGTACCTCCCCATATATATTTATGGAATGGTGTTTTCAACTGAAAAGAAAGTTTGTGTTCCCAACAAGCTAGGTGAAGGACGGCTTTCACACACACTTATCTCTCAGAACTGAGCAAGTGGAGAGACGTTCGTTCATCTAGCACCAAGGGAACGGGTTGCAGGAGACACTTTTTCTCTGCTTTCTCAGTCTCTTTCCTAGTGCCGGTTTGAAGTTCCTGCAGTTTTTACTGTAAAACCGAGTTGGAGCTTGTACCTCCCCATATATATGTAAGGAATGGAGTTTGCAACTGAAAAGAAACTTTGTGTTCCCAACAAGCTACGTGAAGTACGGCTTTTACACACACTTATCTCTCAGAACTGAGCAAGTGGAGAGACGTTCGTTCATCTAGCACCAAGGGAACGGGTTGCAGGACACACTTTTTCTCTGCTTTCTCATTCTGTTTCCTAGTGCCGGTTTGAAGTTCCTGCAGTTTTCACTGTAAAACCGAGTTGGAGCTAGTATCTCCCCATATATATGTATGGAATG
This sequence comes from Camelus dromedarius, assembly GCF_036321535.1. Lineage (NCBI taxonomy): Eukaryota > Metazoa > Chordata > Mammalia > Artiodactyla > Camelidae > Camelus > Camelus dromedarius. The sequence continues at coordinate 31,574,549 of NC_087458.1, read as the reverse complement.
GAGTTGGCAACTGAAAAGAAACTTTGTGTTCCCAACAAGCTACGTGAAGGACGGCTTTCACACACACTTATCTCCCAGGACTGAGCAAGTGGAGAGACGTTCGTTCATCTAACACCAAGGGAACGGGTTGCAGGAGACACTTTTTCTCTGCTTCCTCAGTTTGTTTCCTAGTGCCGGTTTGAAGTTCCTGCAGATTTCACTGTAAAACAGAGTTGGAGCTAGTACATCCCCATACATATGTATGGAATGTAGTTTGCAACTGAAAAGAAACTTTGTGTTCCCAACAAGATTGGTGAAGTACGGCTTTCACACTCACTTATCTCTCAGAACTGAGCAAGTGGAGAGACATTCGTTCATCTAGCACAAAGGAAACGGGTTGCAGGAGACATTTTTTCTCTGCTTTCTCAGTCTGTTTCCTAGTGCCGGTTTGAAGTTCCTGCAGTTTTCACTGTAAAACCGAGTTGGAGCTAGTACCTCCCCATATATATGTACGGAATGGAGTTTGCAACTGAAAAGGAACTTTGTGTTTCCAACAAGCTAGGTGAAGGACAGCTTTCACACATACTTATCTCTCAGAACTGAGCAAGTGGAGAGACGTTCGTTCATCTAGCACCAAGGGAACGGGTTGCAGGAGACACTTTTTCTCTGCTTTCTCAGTCTCTTTCCTAGTGCCGGTTTGAAGTTCCTGCAGTTTTTACTGTAAAACCGAGTTGGAGCTTGTACCTCCCCATATATATGTAAGGAATGGAGTTTGCAACTGAAAAGAAACTTTGTGTTCCCAACAAGCTACGTGAAGTACGGCTTTTACACACACTTATCTTTCAGAACTGAGCAAGTGGAGAGACGTTCGTTCATCTAGCACCAAGGGAACGGGTTGCAGGACACACTTTTTCTCTGCTTTCTCATTCTGTTTCCTAGTGCCGGTTTGAAGTTCCTGCAGTTTTCACTGTAAAACCGAGTTGGAGCTAGTATCTCCCCATATATATGTATGGAATGGAGTTGGCAACTGAAAAGAAACTTTGTGTTCCCAACAAGCTACGTGAAGGACGGCTTTCACACACACTTATCTCCCAGGACTGAGCAAGTGGAGAGACGTTCGTTCATCTAACACCAAGGGAACGGGTTGCAGGAGACACTTTTTCTCTGCTTCCTCAGTTTGTTTCCTAGTGCCGGTTTGAAGTTCCTGCAGATTTCACTGTAAAACAGAGTTGGAGCTAGTACATCCCCATACATATGTATGGAATGTAGTTTGCAACTGAAAAGAAACTTTGTGTTCCCAACAAGATTGGTGAAGTACGGCTTTCACACTCACTTATCTCTCAGAACTGAGCAAGTGGAGAGACATTCGTTCATCTAGCACAAAGGAAACGGGTTGCAGGAGACATTTTTTCTCTGCTTTCTCAGTCTGTTTCCTAGTGCCGGTTTGAAGTTCCTGCAGTTTTCACTGTAAAACCGAGTTGGAGCTAGTACCTCCCCATATATATGTATGGAATGGAGTTTGCAACTGAAAAGAAACTTTGTGTTCCCAAAAAGCTAGGTGAAGGACGGCTTTCACACACACTTATCTCTCAGAACTGAGCAAGTTGAGAGACGTTCGTTCATCTAGCACCAAGGGAACGGGTTGCAGGAGTCACTTTTTCTCTGCTTTCTCAGTCTCTTTCCTAGTGCCGGTTTGAAGTTCCTGCAGTTTTCACTTTAAAACCGATTTGGAGCTAGTACCTCCAAATATATATGTATGGAACGGTGTTTGCAAATGAAAAGAAACTCTGTGTTCCCAACAAGCTAGGTGAAGGACGGCTTTCACACACACTTAACTCTCAGAACTGAGTAAGTGGAGAGACGTTCGTTCATCTAGCACCATGGGAACGGGTTGCAGGAGAAACTATTTCTCTGCATTCTCAGTCTGTTTCCTAGTGCCGGTTTGAAGTTCCTGCAGTTTTCAGTGTAAAACCGAGTTGGAGCTAGTACCTCCCCATATATATGTATGGAATGGAGTTTGCAAATGAAAAGAAACTTTGTGTTCCCAACAAGCTAGATGAAGGACGGCTTTCACACACAATTACCTCTCGGAACTGAGCAAGTGGAGAGACGTTCGTTCATCTAGCACCAAGGGAACGGGTTGCAGGAGACAGTTTTTCTCTGCTTTCTCAGTCTGTTTCCTAGTGCCGGTTTGAAGTTCTTGCAGTTTTCACTGTAAAACCGATTTGGAGCTTGTACCTCCCCATATATATGTATGGAAAGGTGTTTGCAACTGAAAAGAAATATTGTGTTCCCAACAAGCTAGGTGAAGGACGGCTTTCACACACACTTATCTCTCAGAACTGAGCAAGTGGAGAGACGTTCGTTCATCTAGCACCAAGGGAACGGGTTGCAGGAGACACTTTTTCTCTGCTTTCTCAGTCTCTTTCCTAGTGCCGGTTTGAAGTTCCTGCAGTTTTCACTGTAAAACCGAGTTGGAGCTAGTACCTCCCCATATATATGTATGGAATGGAGTTGGCAACTGAAATGAAACTTTGTGTTCCCAACAAGCTAGGTGAAGGACTGCTTCCACACACACTTTTCTCTAAGAACTGAGCAAGTGGAGAGACGTTCGTTCATCTAGCACCAAGGGAACGGGTTGCAGGAGACACTTTTTCTCTGCTTTCTCAGTCTGTTTCCTAGTGCCGGTTTGAAGTTCCTGCAATTTCACTGTAAAACCGAGTTGGAGCTAGTACCTCCCCATATATATGCATGGAACGGTGTTTGCAACTGAAAAGAATCTTTGTGTTCACAAAAAGCAAGTTGAAGGACGGCTTAAACACACTCTTATCTGTCAGAACTGAGCAAGTGGACAGACGTTCGTTCATCTAGCACCAAGGGAACGGGTTGCAGGAGACACTTATTCTCTGCGTTCTCAGTCTGTTTCTTAGTGCCGGTTTGAAGTTCCTGCAATTTTCACTGTAAACCGAGTTGGAGCTTGTACCTCCCCATATATATGTAAGGAATGGAGTTTGCAACTGAAAAGAAACTTTGTTTTCCCAACAAGATAGGTGAAGTACGGCTTTTACACACACTTATCTCTTAGAACTGAGCAAGTGGAGAGACGTTCGTTCATCTAGCACCAAGGGAACGAGTTGCAGGAGACATTTTTTCTCTGCTTTCTCAGTCTCTTTCCTAGTGCCGGTTTGAAGTTCCTGCAGTTTTCACTGTAAAACCGAGTTGGAGCTAGTACCTCCCCATATATATGTATGGAATGGAGTTTGCAACTGAAAAGGAACTTTGTGTTCCCAACAAGCTAGGTGAAGGACGGCTTTCACACACACATATCTCTCAGAAATGAGCATGTACAGAGACGTTCGTTCATCTAGCACCAAGGGAACGGATGCAGGACACACTTTTTCTCTGCTTTCTCAGTCTGTTTCCTAGTGCCGGTTTGAAGTTCCTGCAGTTTTCACTGTAAAACCGAGTTGGAGCTTGTATCTCCCCATATATATGTATGGAATGGAGTTGGCAACTGAAAAGAAACTTTGTGTTCCCAACAAGTTACGTGAAGGACGGCTTTCACACACACTTATCTCCCAGGACTGAGCAAGTGGAGAGACGTTCGTTCATCTAACACCAAGGGAACGGGTTGCAGGAGACACTTTTTCTCTGCTTCCTCAGTTTGTTTCCTAGTGCCGGTTTGAAGTTCCTGCAAATTTCACTGTAAAACCGAGTTGGAGCTAGTACATCCCCATACATATGTATGGAATGTAGTTTGCAACTGAAAAGAAACTTTGTGTTCCCAACAAGATTGGTGAAGTACGGCTTTCACACTCACTTATCTCTCAGAACTGAGCAAGTGGAGAGACATTCGTTCATCTAGCACAAAGGAAACGGGTTGCAGGAGACATTTTTTCTCTGCTTTCTCAGTCTGTTTCCTAGTGCCGGTTTGAAGTTCCTGCAGTTTTCAGTGTAAAACCGAGTTGGAGCTAGTACCTCTCCATATATATGTATGGAACGGTGTTTGCAAATGAAAAGAAACTTTGTGTTCCCAACAAGCTAGGTGAAGGACGGCTTTCACTCACACTTAATTCTCAGAAATGAGCAAGTTGAGAGATGTTCGTTCATCTAGCACCAAGGGAACGGGTTGCAGGAGACACTATTTCTCTGCTTTCTCAGTCTGTTTCCAAGTGCCGGTGTGAAGTTCCTGCAGTTTTCACTGTAAAACCGAGTTGGAGCTAGTACCTCCCCATATATATGTATGGAACGGTGTTTGCAACTGAAAAGAAACTTTGTGTTCCCAACAAGCTAGGTGAAGGACGGCTTTCACACACACTTATCTCTCAGAACTGAGCAAGTTGAGAGACGTTCGTTCATCTAGCACCAAGGGAACTGGTTGCAGGAGACACTATTTCTCTGCTTTCTCAGTCTGTTTCCAAGTGCCGGTGTGAAGTTCCTGCAGTTTTCACTGTAAAAACGAGTTGGAGCTAGTACCTCCCCATATATATGTATGGAACGGTGTTTGCAACTGAAAAGAAACTTTGTGTTCCCAACAAGCTAGGTGAAGGACGGCTTTCACACACACTTAACTCTCAGAACTGAGTAAGTGGAGAGACGTTCGTTCATCTAGCACCATGGGAACGGGTTGCAGGAGAAACTATTTCTCTGCATTCTCAGTCTGTTTCCTAGTGCCGGTTTGAAGTTCCTGCAGTTTTCAGTGTAAAACCGAGTTGGAGCTAGTACCTCCCCATATATATGTATGGAATGGAGTTTGCAAATGAAAAGAAACTTTGTGTTCCCAACAAGCTAGATGAAGGACGGCTTTCACACACAATTACCTCTCGGAACTGAGCAAGTGGAGAGACGTTCGTTCATCTAGCACCAAGGGAACGGGTTGCAGGAGACAGTTTTTCTCTGCTTTCTCAGTCTGTTTCCTAGTGCCGGTTTGAAGTTCTTGCAGTTTTCACTGTAAAACCGATTTGGAGCTTGTACCTCCCCATATATATGTATGGAAAGGTGTTTGCAACTGAAAAGAAATATTGTGTTCCCAACAAGCTAGGTGAAGGACGGCTTTCACACACACTTATCTCTCAGAACTGAGCAAGTGGAGAGACGTTCGTTCATCTAGCACCAAGGGAACGGGTTGCAGGAGACACTTTTTCTCTGCTTTCTCAGTCTCTTTCCTAGTGCCGGTTTGAAGTTCCTGCAGTTTTCACTGTAAAACCGAGTTGGAGCTAGTACCTCCCCATATATATGTATGGAATGGAGTTGGCAACTGAAATGAAACTTTGTGTTCCCAACAAGCTAGGTGAAGGACTGCTTCCACACACACTTTTCTCTAAGAACTGAGCAAGTGGAGAGACGTTCGTTCATCTAGCACCAAGGGAACGGGTTGCAGGAGACACTTTTTCTCTGCTTTCTCAGTCTGTTTCCTAGTGCCGGTTTGAAGTTCCTGCAATTTCACTGTAAAACCGAGTTGGAGCTAGTACCTCCCCATATATATGCATGGAACGGTGTTTGCAACTGAAAAGAATCTTTGTGTTCACAAAAAGCAAGTTGAAGGACGGCTTAAACACACTCTTATCTGTCAGAACTGAGCAAGTGGACAGACGTTCGTTCATCTAGCACCAAGGGAACGGGTTGCAGGAGACACTTATTCTCTGCGTTCTCAGTCTGTTTCTTAGTGCCGGTTTGAAGTTCCTGCAATTTTCACTGTAAACCGAGTTGGAGCTTGTACCTCCCCATATATATGTAAGGAATGGAGTTTGCAACTGAAAAGAAACTTTGTTTTCCCAACAAGATAGGTGAAGTACGGCTTTTACACACACTTATCTCTTAGAACTGAGCAAGTGGAGAGACGTTCGTTCATCTAGCACCAAGGGAACGAGTTGCAGGAGCCATTTTTTCTCTGCTTTCTCAGTCTCTTTCCTAGTGCCGGTTTGAAGTTCCTGCAGTTTTCACTGTAAAACCGAGTTGGAGCTAGTACCTCCCCATATATATGTATGGAATGGAGTTTGCAACTGAAAAGGAACTTTGTGTTCCCAACAAGCTAGGTGAAGGACGGCTTTCACACACACATATCTCTCAGAAATGAGCATGTACAGAGACGTTCGTTCATCTAGCACCAAGGGAACGGGTTGCAGGACACACTTTTTCTCTGCTTTCTCAGTCTGTTTCCTAGTGCCGGTTTGAAGTTCCTGCAGTTTTCACTGTAAAACCGAGTTGGAGCTAGTATCTCCCCATATATATGTATGGAATGGAGTTGGCAACTGAAAAGAAACTTTGTGTTCCCAACAAGTTACGTGAAGGACGGCTTTCACACACACTTATCTCCCAGGACTGAGCAAGTGGAGAGACGTTCGTTCATCTAACACCAAGGGAACGGGTTGCAGGAGACACTTTTTCTCTGCTTCCTCAGTTTGTTTCCTAGTGCCGGTTTGAAGTTCCTGCAAATTTCACTGTAAAACCGAGTTGGAGCTAGTACATCCCCATACATATGTATGGAATGTAGTTTGCAACTGAAAAGAAACTTTGTGTTCCCAACAAGATTGGTGAAGTACGGCTTTCACACTCACTTATCTCTCAGAACTGAGCAAGTGGAGAGACATTCGTTCATCTAGCACAAAGGAAACGGGTTGCAGGAGACATTTTTTCTCTGCTTTCTCAGTCTGTTTCCTAGTGCCGGTTTGAAGTTCCTGCAGTTTTCAGTGTAAAACCGAGTTGGAGCTAGTACCTCTCCATATATATGTATGGAACGGTGTTTGCAAATGAAAAGAAACTTTGTGTTCCCAACAAGCTAGGTGAAGGACGGCTTTCACTCACACTTAATTCTCAGAACTGAGCAAGTTGAGAGACGTTCGTTCATCTAGCACCAAGGGAACGGGTTGCAGGAGACACTATTTCTCTGCTTTCTCAGTCTGTTTCCAAGTGCCGGTGTGAAGTTCCTGCAGTTTTCACTGTAAAACCGAGTTGGAGCTAGTACCTCCCCATATATATGTATGGAACGGTGTTTGCAACTGAAAAGAAACTTTGTGTTCCCAACAAGCTAGGTGAAGGACGGCTTTCACACACACTTAACTCTCAGAACTGAGCAAGTGGAGAGACGTTCGTTCATCTAGCAACATGGGAACGGGTTGCAGGAGACACTAATTCTCTGCATTCTCAGTCTGTTTCCTAGTGCCGGTTTGAAGTTCCTGCAGTTTTCAGTGTAAAACCGAGTTGGAGCTAGTACCTCCCCATATATATGTATGGAATGGAGTTTGCAAATGAAAAGAAACTTTGTGTTCCCAACAAGCTAGATGAAGGACGGCTTTCACACACACTTACCTCTCGGAACTGAGCAAGTGGAGAGACGTTCGTTCATCTAGCACCAAGGGAACGGGTTGCAGGAGACACTTTTTCTCTGCTTTCTCAGTCTCTTTCCTAGTGCCGGTTTGAAGTTCCTGCAGTTTTCACTGTAAAACCGAGTTGGAGCTTGTACCTCCCCATATATATGTAAGGAATGGAGTTTGCAACTGAAAAGAAACTTTGTGTTCCCAACAAGCTAGGTGAAGTACGGCTTTTACACACACTTATCTCTCAGAACTGAGCAAGTGGAGAGACGTTCGTTCATCTAGCACCAAGGGAACGAGTTGCAAGAGACACTTTTTCTCTGCTTTCTCAGTCTGTTTCCTAGTGTCGGTTTGAAGTTCCTGCAGTTTTCACTGTAAAACCGAGCTGGAGCTAGTACCTCCCCATATATATGTATGGAATGGTGTTTTCAACTGAAAAGAAAGTTTGTGTTCCCAACAAGCTAGGTGAAGGACGGCTTTCACACACACTTATCTCTCAGAACTGAGCAAGTGGAGAGACGTTCGTTCATCTAGCACCAAGGGAACGGGTTGCAGGAGACACTTTTTCTCTGCTTTCTCAGTCTCTTTCCTAGTGCCGGTTTGAAGTTCCTGCAGTTTTCACTGTAAAACCGAGTTGGAGCTTGTACCTCCCCATATATATGTATGGAACGGTGTTTGCAAATGAAAAGAAACTTTGTGTTCACAATAAGCTAGGTGAAGGACGGCTTTCACACACACTTATCTCTCAGAACTGAGCAAGTTGAGAGACGTTCGTTCATCTAGCACCAAGGGAACGGGTTGCAGGAGACACTATTTCTCTGCTTTCTCAGTCTGTTTCCAAGTGCCGGTGTGAAGTTCCTGCAGTTTTCACTGTAAAACCGAGTTGGAGCTAGTACCTCCCCATATATATGTATGGAACGGTGTTTGCAACTGAAAAGAAACTTTGTGTTCCCAACAAGCTAGGTGAAGGACGGCTTTCACACACACTTAACTCTCAGAACTGAGCAAGTGGAGAGACGTTCGTTCATCTAGCAACATGGGAACGGGTTGCAGGAGACACTATTTCTCTGCATTCTCAGTCTGTTTCCTAGTGCCGGTTTGAAGTTCCTGCAGTTTTCAGTGTAAAACCGAGTTGGAGCTAGTACCTCCCCATATATATGTATGGAATGGAGTTTGCAAATGAAAAGAAACTTTGTGTTCCCAACAAGCTAGATGAAGGACGGCTTTCACACACACTTACCTCTCGGAACTGAGCAAGTGGAGAGACGTTCGTTCATCTAGCACCAAGGGAACGGGTTGCAGGAGACACTATTTCTCTGCTTTCTCAGTCTGTTTCCTAGTGCCGGTTTGAAGTTCCTGCAGTTTTCACTGTAAAACCGAGTTGGAGCTAGTACCTCCCTATATATATGTATGGAATGGAGTTTGCAAATGAAAAGAAACTTTGTGTTCCCAACAAGCTAGATGAAGGACGGCTTTCACACACACTTACCTCTCGGAACTGAGCAAGTGGAGAGACGTTCGTTCATCTAGCACCAAGGGAACGGGTTGCAGGAGACACTATTTCTCTGCTTTCTCAGTCTGTTTCCTAGTGCCGGTTTGAAGTTCCTGCAGTTTTCACTGTAAAACCGAGTTGGAGCTTGTACCTCCCCATATATATGTAAGGAATGGAGTTTGCAACTGAAAAGAAACTTTGTGTTCCCAACAAGCTAGGTGAAGTACGGCTTTTACACACACTTATCTCTCAGAACTGAGCAAGTGGAGAGACGTTCGTTCATCTAGCACCAAGGGAACGAGTTGCAAGAGACACTTTTTCTCTGCTTTCTCAGTCTGTTTCCTAGTGTCGGTTTGAAGTTCCTGCAGTTTTCACTGTAAAACCGAGCTGGAGCTAGTACCTCCCCATATATATGTATGGAATGGTGTTTTCAACTGAAAAGAAAGTTTGTGTTCCCAACAAGCTAGGTGAAGGACGGCTTTCACACACACTTATCTCTCAGAACTGAGCAAGTGGAGAGACGTTCGTTCATCTAGCACCAAGGGAACGGGTTGCAGGAGACACTTTTTCTCTGCTTTCTCAGTCTGTTTCCTAGTGCCGTTTTGAAGTTCCTGCAGTTTTCACTGTAAAACCGAGTTGGAGCTTGTACCTCCCCATATATATGTATGGAACGGTGTTTGCAAATGAAAAGAAACTTTGTGTTCACAATAAGCTAGGTGAAGGACGGCTTTCACACACACTTATCTCTCAGAACTGAGCAAGTTGAGAGACGTTCGTTCATCTAGCACCAAGGAAACGGGTTGCAGGAGACACTATTTCTCTGCTTTCTCAGTCTGTTTCCAAGTGCCGGTGTGAAGTTCCTGCAGTTTTCACTGTAAAACCGAGTTGGAGCTAGTACCTCCCCATATATATGTATGGAACGGTGTTTGCAACTGAAAAGAAACTTTGTGTTCCCAACAAGCTAGGTGAAGGACGGCTTTCACACACACTTAACTCTCAGAACTGAGCAAGTGGAGAGACGTTCGTTCATCTAGCAACATGGGAACGGGTTGCAGGAGACACTATTTCTCTGCATTCTCAGTCTGTTTCCTAGTGCCGGTTTGAAGTTCCTGCAGTTTTCAGTGTAAAACCGAGTTGGAGCTAGTACCTCCCCATATATATGTATGGAATGGAGTTTGCAAATGAAAAGAAACTTTGTGTTCCCAACAAGCTAGATGAAGGACGGCTTTCACACACACTTACCTCTCGGAACTGAGCAAGTGGAGAGACGTTCGTTCATCTAGCACCAAGGGAACGGGTTGCAGGAGACACTATTTCTCTGCTTTCTCAGTCTGTTTCCTAGTGCCGGTTTGAAGTTCCTGCAGTTTTCACTGTAAAACCGAGTTGGAGCTAGTACCTCCCTATATATATGTATGGAATGGAGTTTGCAAATGAAAAGAAACTTTGTGTTCCCAACAAGCTAGATGAAGGACGGCTTTCACACACACTTACCTCTCGGAACTGAGCAAGTGGAGAGACGTTCGTTCATCTAGCACCAAGGGAACGGGTTGCAGGAGACACTATTTCTCTGCTTTCTCAGTCTGTTTCCTAGTGCCGGTTTGAAGTTCCTGCAGTTTTCACTGTAAAACCGAGTTGGAGCTTGTACCTCCCCATATATATGTAAGGAATGGAGTTTGCAACTGAAAAGAAACTTTGTGTTCCCAACAAGCTAGGTGAAGTACGGCTTTTACACACACTTATCTCTCAGAACTGAGCAAGTGGAGAGACGTTCGTTCATCTAGCACCAAGGGAACGAGTTGCAAGAGACACTTTTTCTCTGCTTTCTCAGTCTGTTTCCTAGTGTCGGTTTGAAGTTCCTGCAGTTTTCACTGTAAAACCGAGCTGGAGCTAGTACCTCCCCATATATATGTATGGAATGGTGTTTTCAACTGAAAAGAAAGTTTGTGTTCCCAACAAGCTAGGTGAAGGACGGCTTTCACACACACTTATCTCTCAGAACTGAGCAAGTGGAGAGACGTTCGTTCATCTAGCACCAAGGGAACGGGTTGCAGGAGACACTTTTTCTCTGCTTTCTCAGTCTCTTTCCTAGTGCCGGTTTGAAGTTCCTGCAGTTTTCACTGTAAAACCGAGTTGGAGCTTGTACCTCCCCATATATATGTAAGGAATGGAGTTTGCAACTGAAAAGAAACTTTGTGTTCCCAACAAGCTAGGTGAAGGACGGCTTTCACACACACTTAATTCTCAGAACTGAGCAAGTTGAGAGACGTTCGTTCATCTAGCACCAAGGGAACGGGTTGCAGGAGACACTATTTCTCTGCTTTCTCAGTCTGTTTCCAAGTGCCGGTGTGAAGTTCCTGCAGTTTTCACTGTAAAACCGAGTTGGAGCTAGTACCTCCCCATATATATGTATGGAACGGTGTTTGCAACTGAAAAGAAACTTTGTGTTCCCAACAAGCTAGGTGAAGGACGGCTTTCACACACACTTAACTCTCAGAACTGAGCAAGTGGAGAGACGTTCGTTCATCTAGCAACATGGGAACGGGTTGCAGGAGACACTATTTCTCTGCTTTCTCAGTCTGTTTCCTAGTGCCGGTTTGAAGTTCCTGCCGTTTTCAGTGTAAAACCGAGTTGGAGCTAGTACCTCCCCATATATATGTATGGAATGGAGTTTGCAAATGAAAAGAAACTTTGTGTTCCCAACAAGCTAGATGAAGGACGGCTTTCACACACACTTACCTCTCGGAACTGAGCAAGTGGAGAGACGTTCGTTCATCTAGCACCAAGGGAACGGGTTGCAGGATACACTATTTCTCTGCTTTCTCAGTCTGTTTCCTAGTGCCGGTTTGAAGTTCCTGCAGTTTTCACTGTAAAACCGAGTTGGAGCTAGTACCTCCCCATATATATGTATGGAATGGAGTTTGCAAATGAAAAGAAACTTTGTGTTCCCAACAAGCTAGATGAAGGACGGCTTTCACACACACTTACCTCTCGGAACTGAGCAAGTGGAGAGACGTTCGTTCATCTAGCACCAAGGGAACGGGTTGCAGGAGACACTATTTCTCTGCTTTCTCAGTCTGTTTCCTAGTGCCGGTTTGAAGTTCCTGCAGTTTTCACTGTAAAACCGAGTTGGAGCTTGTACCTCCCCATATATATGTAAGGAATGGAGTTTGCAACTGAAAAGAAACTTTGTGTTCCCAACAAGCTAGGTGAAGTACGGCTTTTACACACACTTATCTCTCAGAACTGAGCAAGTGGAGAGACGTTCGTTCATCTAGCACCAAGGGAACGAGTTGCAAGAGACACTTTTTCTCTGCTTTCTCAGTCTGTTTCCTAGTGTCGGTTTGAAGTTCCTGCAGTTTTCACTGTAAAACCGAGCTGGAGCTAGTACCTCCCCATATATATGTATGGAATGGTGTTTTCAACTGAAAAGAAAGTTTGTGTTCCCAACAAGCTAGGTGAAGGACGGCTTTCACACACACTTATCTCTCAGAACTGAGCAAGTGGAGAGACGTTCGTTCATCTAGCACCAAGGGAACGGGTTGCAGGAGACACTTTTTCTCTGCTTTCTCAGTCTCTTTCCTAGTGCCGGTTTGAAGTTCCTGCAGTTTTCACTGTAAAACCGAGTTGGAGCTTGTACCTCCCCATATATATGTAAGGAATGGAGTTTGCAACTGAAAAGAAACTTTGTGTTCCCAACAAGCTAGGTGAAGGACGGCTTTCACACACACTTAATTCTCAGAACTGAGCAAGTTGAGAGACGTTCGTTCATCTAGCACCAAGGGAACGGGTTGCAGGAGACACTATTTCTCTGCTTTCTCAGTCTGTTTCCAAGTGCCGGTGTGAAGTTCCTGCAGTTTTCACTGTAAAACCGAGTTGGAGCTAGTACCTCCCCATATATATGTATGGAACGGTGTTTGCAACTGAAAAGAAACTTTGTGTTCCCAACAAGCTAGGTGAAGGACGGCTTTCACACACACTTAACTCTCAGAACTGAGCAAGTGGAGAGACGTTCGTTCATCTAGCAACATGCGAACGGGTTGCAGGAGACACTATTTCTCTGCTTTCTCAGTCTGTTTCCTAGTGCCGGTTTGAAGTTCCTGCCGTTTTCAGTGTAAAACCGAGTTGGAGCTAGTACCTCCCCATATATATGTATGGAATGGAGTTTGCAAATGAAAAGAAACTTTGTGTTCCCAACAAGCTAGATGAAGGACGGCTTTCACACACACTTACCTCTCGGAACTGAGCAAGTGGAGAGACGTTCGTTCATCTAGCACCAAGGGAACGGGTTGCAGGAGACACTATTTCTCTGCTTTCTCAGTCTGTTTCCTAGTGCCGGTTTGAAGTTCCTGCAGTTTTCACTGTAAAACCGAGTTGGAGCTTGTACCTCCCCATATATATGTAAGGAATGGAGTTTGCAACTGAAAAGAAACTTTGTGTTCCCAACAAGCTTGGTGAAGTACGGCTTTTACACACACTTATCTCTCAGAACTGAGCAAGTGGAGAGACGTTCGTTCATCTAGCACCAAGGGAACGAGTTGCAAGAGACACTTTTTCTCTGCTTTCTCAGTCTGTTTCCTAGTGTCGGTTTGAAGTTCCTGCAGTTTTCACTGTAAAACCGAGCTGGAGCTTGTACCTCCCCATATATATGTATGGAATGGTGTTTTCAACTGAAAAGAAAGTTTGTGTTCCCAACAAGCTAGGTGAAGGGCGGCTTTCACACACACTTATCTCTCAGAACTGAGCAAGTGGAGAGACGTTCGTTCATCTAGCACCAAGGGAACGGGTTGCAGTAGACACTTTTTCTCTGCTTTCTCAGTCTCTTTCCTAGTGCCGGTTTGAAGTTCCTGCAGTTTTCACTGTAAAACCGAGTTGGAGCTTGTACCTCCCCTTATATATGTAAGGAATGGAGTTTGCAACTGAAAAGAAACTTTGTGTTCCCAACAAGCTAGGTGAAGGACGGCTTTCACACACACTTAATTCTCAGAACTGAGCAAGTTGAGAGACTTTCGTTCATCTAGCACCAAGGGATCGGGTTGCAGGAGACACTATTTCTATGCTTTCTCAGTCTGTTTCCAAGTGCCGGTGTGAAGTTCCTGCAGTTTTCACTGTAAAACCGAGTTGGAGCTAGTACCTCCCCATATATATGTATGGAACGGTGTTTGCAACTGAAAAGAAACTTTGTGTTCCCAACAAGCTAGGTGAAGGACGGCTTTCACACACACTTAACTCTCAGAACTGAGCAAGTGGAGAGACGTTCGTTCATCTAGCAACATGGGAACGGGTTGCAGGAGACACTATTTCTCTGCATTCTCAGTCTGTTTCCTAGTGCCGGTTTGAAGTTCCTGCAGTTTTCAGTGTAAAACCGAGTTGGAGCTAGTACCTCCCCATATATATGTATGGAATGGAGTTTGCAAATGAAAAGAAACTTTGTGTTCCCAACAAGCTAGATGAAGGACGGCTTTCACACACACTTACCTCTCGGAACTGAGCAAGTGGAGAGACGTTCGTTCATCTAGCACCAAGGGAACGGGTTGCAGGAGACACTATTTCTCTGCTTTCTCAGTCTGTTTCCTAGTGCCGGTTTGAAGTTCCTGCAGTTTTCACTGTAAAACCGAGTTGGAGCTTGTACCTCCCCATATATATGTAAGGAATGGAGTTTGCAACTGAAAAGAAACTTTGTGTTCCCAACAAGCTAGGTGAAGTACGGCTTTTACACACACTTATCTCTCAGAACTGAGCAAGTGGAGAGACGTTCGTTCATCTAGCACCAAGGGAACGAGTTGCAAGAGACACTTTTTCTCTGCTTTCTCAGTCTGTTTCCTAGTGTCGGTTTGAAGTTCCTGCAGTTTTCACTGTAAAACCGAGCTGGAGCTAGTACCTCCCCATATATATGTATGGAATGGTGTTTTCAACTGAAAAGAAAGTTTGTGTTCCCAACAAGCTAGGTGAAGGACGGCTTTCACACACACTTATCTCTCAGAACTGAGCAAGTGGAGAGACGTTCGTTCATCTAGCACCAAGGGAACGGGTTGCAGGAGACACTTTTTCTCTGCTTTCTCAGTCTCTTTCCTAGTGCCGGTTTGAAGTTCCTGCAGTTTTCACTGTAAAACCGAGTTGGAGCTTGTACCTCCCCATATATATGTAAGGAATGGAGTTTGCAACTGAAAAGAAACTTTGTGTTCCCAACAAGCTAGGTGAAGTACGGCTTTTACACACACTTATCTCTCAGAACTGAGCAAGTGGAGAGACGTTCGTTCATCTAGCACCAAGGGAACGAGTTGCAAGAGACACTTTTTCTCTGCTTTCTCAGTCTGTTTCCTAGTGTCGGTTTGAAGTTCCTGCAGTTTTCACTGTAAAACCGAGCTGGAGCTAGTACCTCCCCATATATATGTATGGAATGGTGTTGTCAACTGAAAAGAAAGTTTGTGTTCCCAACAAGCTAGGTGAAGGACGGCTTTCACACACACTTATCTCTCAGAACTGAGCAAGTGGAGAGACGTTCGTTCATCTAGCACCAAGGGAACGGGTTGCAGGAGACACTTTTTCTCTGCTTTCTCAGTCTCTTTCCTAGTGCCGGTTTGAAGTTCCTGCAGTTTTCACTGTAAAACCGAGTTGGAGCTTGTACCTCCCCATATATATGTAAGGAATGGAGTTTGCAACTGAAAAGAAACTTTGTGTTCCCAACAAGCTAAATGAAGGACGGCTTTCACACACACTTAATTCTCAGAACTGAGCAAGTTGAGAGACGTTCGTTCATCTAGCACCAAGGGAACGGGTTGCAGGAGACACTATTTCTATGCTTTCTCAGTCTGTTTCCAAGTGCCGGTGTGAAGTTCCTGCAGTTTTCACTGTAAAACCGAGTTGGAGCTAGTACCTCCCCATATATATGTATGGAACGGTGTTTGCAACTGAAAAGAAACTTTGTGTTCCCAACAAGCTAGGTGAAGGACGGCTTTCACACACACTTAACTCTCAGAACTGAGCAAGTGGAGAGACGTTCGTTCATCTAGCAACATGGGAACGGGTTGCAGGAGACACTATTTCTCTGCATTCTCAGTCTGTTTCCTAGTGCCGGTTAGAAGTTCCTGCCGTTTTCAGTGTAAAACCGAGTTGGAGCTAGTACCTCCCCATATATATGTATGGAATGGAGTTTGCAAATGAAAAGAAACTTTGTGTTCCCAACAAGCTAGATGAAGGACGGCTTTCACACACACTTACCTCTCGGAACTGAGCAAGTGGAGAGACGTTCGTTCATCTAGCACCAAGGGAACGGGTTGCAGGAGACACTATTTCTCTGCTTTCTCAGTCTGTTTCCTAGTGCCGGTTTGAAGTTCCTGCAGTTTTCACTGTAAAACCGAGTTGGAGCTTGTACCTCCCCATATATATGTAAGGAATGGAGTTTGCAACTGAAAAGAAACTTTGTGTTCCCAACAAGCTAGGTGAAGTACGGCTTTTACACACACTTATCTCTCAGAACTGAGCAAGTGGAGAGACGTTCGTTCATCTAGCACCAAGGGAACGAGTTGCAAGAGACACTTTTTCTCTGCTTTCTCAGTCTGTTTCCTAGTGTCGGTTTGAAGTTCCTGCAGTTTTCACTGTAAAACCGAGCTGGAGCTAGTACCTCCCCATATATATGTATGGAATGGTGTTTTCAACTGAAAAGAAAGTTTGTGTTCCCAACAAGCTAGGTGAAGGACGGCTTTCACACACACTTATCTCTCAGAACTGAGCAAGTGGAGAGACGTTCGTTCATCTAGCACCAAGGGAACGGGTTGCAGGAGGCACTTTTTCTCTGCTTTCTCAGTCTCTTTCCTAGAGCCGGTTTGAAGTTCCTGCAGTTTTCACTGTAAAACCGAGTTGGAGCTTGTACCTCCCCATATATATGAAAGGAATGGAGTTTGCAACTGAAAAGAAACTTTGTGTTCCCAACAAGCTAGGTGAAGTACGGCTTTTACACACACTTATCTCTCAGAACTGAGCAAGTGGAGAGACGTTCGTTCATCTAGCACCAAGGGAACGAGTTGCAAGAGACACTTTTTCTCTGCTTTCTCAGTCTGTTTCCTAGTGTCGGTTTGAAGTTCCTGCAGTTTTCACTGTAAAACCGAGCTGGAGCTAGTACCTCCCCATATATATGTATGGAATGGTGTTTTCAACTGAAAAGAAAGTTTGTGTTCCCAACAAGCTAGGTGAAGGACGGCTTTCACACACACTTATCTCTCAGAACTGAGCAAGTGGAGAGACGTTCGTTCATCTAGCACCAAGGGAACGGGTTGCAGGAGACACTTTTTCTCTGCTTTCTCAGTCTCTTTCCTAGTGCCGGTTTGAAGTTCCTGCAGTTTTCACTGTAAAACCGAGTTGGAGCTTGTACCTCCCCATATATATGTAAGGAATGGAGTTTGCAACTGAAAAGAAACTTTGTGTTCCCAACAAGCTAGGTGAAGGACGGCTTTCACACACACTTAATTCTCAGAACTGAGCAAGTTGAGAGACGTTCGTTCATCTAGCACCAAGGGAACGGGTTGCAGGAGACACTATTTCTCTGCTTTCTCAGTCTGTTTCCAAGTGCCGGTGTGAAGTTCCTGCAGTTTTCACTGTAAAACCGAGTTGGAGCTAGTACCTCCCCATATATATGTATGGAACGGTGTTTGCAACTGAAAAGAAACTTTGTGTTCCCAACAAGCTAGGTGAAGGACGGCTTTCACACACACTTAACTCTCAGAACTGAGCAAGTGGAGAGACGTTCGTTCATCTAGCAACATGGGAACGGGTTGCAGGAGACACTATTTCTCTGCATTCTCAGTCTGTTTCCTAGTGCCGGTTTGAAGTTCCTGCAGTTTTCAGTGTAAAACCGAGTTGGAGCTAGTACCGCCCCATATATATGTATGGAATGGAGTTTGCAAATGAAAAGAAACTTTGTGTTCCCAACAAGCTAGATGAAGGACCGCTTTCACACACACTTACCTCTCGGAACTGAGCAAGTGGAGAGACGTTCGTTCATCTAGCACCAAGGGAACGGGTTGCAGGAGACACTATTTCTCTGCTTTCTCAGTCTGTTTCCTAGTGCCGGTTTGAAGTTCCTGCAGTTTTCACTGTAAAACCGAGTTGGAGCTTGTACCTCCCCATATATATGTAAGGATTGGAGTTTGCAACTGAAAAGAAACTTTGTGTTCCCAACAAGCTAGGTGAAGTACGGCTTTTACACACACTTATCTCTCAGAACTGAGCAAGTGGAGAGACGTTCGTTCATCTAGCACCAAGGGAACGAGTTGCAAGTGTCACTTTTTCTCTGCTTTCTCAGTCTGTTTCCTAGTGTCGGTTTGAAGTTCCTGCAGTTTTCACTATAAAACCGAGCTGGAGCTAGTACCTCCCCATATATATGTATGGAATGGTGTTTTCAACTGAAAAGAAAGTTTGTGTTCCCAACAAACTAGGTGAAGGACGGCTTTCACACACACTTATCTCTCAGAACTGAGCAAGTGGAGAGACGTTCGTTCATCTAGCACCAAGGGAACGGGTTGCAGGAGACACTTTTTCTCTGCTTTCTCAGTCTCTTTCCTAGTGCCGGTTTGAAGTTCCTGCAGTTTTCACTGTAAAACCGAGTTGGAGCTTGTACCTCCCCATATATATGTATGGAACAGTGTTTGCAACTGAAAAGAAACTTTGTGTTCCCAACAAGCTAGGTGAAGGACGGCTTTCACACACACTTAACTCTCAGAACTGAGCAAGTGGAGAGACGTTCGTTCATCTAGCAACATGGGAACGGGTTGCAGGAGACACTATTTCTCTGCATTCTCAGTCTGTTTCCTAGTGCCGGTTTGAAGTTCCTGCAGTTTTCAGTGTAAAACCGAGTTGGAGCTAGTACCTCCCCATATATATGTATGGAATGGAGTTTGCAAATGAAAAGAAACTTTGTGTTCCCAACAAGCTAGATGAAGGACGGCTTTCACACACACTTACCTCTCGGAACTGAGCAAGTGGAGAGACGTTCGTTCATCTAGCACCAAGGGAACTGGTTGCAGGAGACACTATTTCTCTGCTTTCTCAGTCTCTTTCCTAGTGCCGGTTTGAAGTTCCTGCAGTTTTCACTGTAAAACCGAGTTGGAGCTTGTACCTCCCCATATATATGTAAGGAATGGAGTTTGCAACTGAAAAGAAGCTTTGTGTTCCCAACAAGCTAGGTGAAGTACGGCTTTTACACACACTTATCTCTCAGAACTGAGCAAGTGGAGAGACGTTCGTTCATCTAGCACCAAGGGAACGAGTTGCAAGAGACACTTTTTCTCTGCTTTCTCAGTCTGTTTCCTAGTGTCGGTTTGAAGTTCCTGCAGTTTTCACTGTAAAACCGAGCTGGAGCTAGTACCTCCCCATATATATGTATGGAATGGTGTTTTCAACTGAAAAGAAAGTTTGTGTTCCCAACAAGCTAGGTGAAGGACGGCTTTCACACACACTTATCTCTCAGAACTGAGCAAGTGGAGAGACGTTCGTTCATCTAGCACCAAGGGAACGGGTTGCAGGAGACACTTTTTCTCTGCTTTCTCAGTCTCTTTCCTAGTGCCGGTTTGAAGTTCCTGCAGTTTTCACTGTAAAACCGAGTTGGAGCTTGTACCTCCCCATATATATGTAAGGAATGGAGTTTGCAACTGAAAAGAAACATTGTGTTCCCAACAAGCTAGGTGAAGTACGGCTTTTACACACACTTATCTCTCAGAACTGAGCAAGTGGAGAGACGTTCGTTCATCTAGCACCAAGGGAACGAGTTGCAAGAGACACTTTTTCTCTGCTTTCTCAGTCTGTTTCCTAGTGTCGGTTTGAAGTTCCTGCAGTTTTCACTGTAAAACCGAGCTGGAGCTATTACCTCCCCATATATATGTATGGAATGGTGTTTTCAACTGAAAAGAAAGTTTGTGTTCCCAACAAGCTAGGTGAAGGACGGCTTTCACACACACTTATCTCTCAGAACTGAGCAAGTGGAGAGACGTTCGTTCATCTAGCACCAAGGGAACGGGTTGCAGGAGACACTTTTTCTCTGCTTTCTCAGTCTCTTTCCTAGTGCCGGTTTCAAGTTCCTGCAGTTTTCACTGTAAAACCGAGTTGGAGCTTGTACCTCCCCATACATATGTATGGAATGTAGTTTGCAACTGAAAAGAAACTTTGTGTTCCCAACAAGATTGGTGAAGTACGGCTTTCACACTCACTTTTCTCTCAGAACTGAGCAAGTGGAGAGACATTCGTTCATCTAGCACAAAGGAAACGGGTTGCAGGAGACATTTTTTCTCTGCTTTCTCAGTCTGTTTCCTAGTGCCGGTTTGAAGTTCCTGCAGTTTTCAGTGTAAAACCGAGTTGGAGCTAGTACCTCTCCATATATATGTATGGAATGGAGTTTGGAACTGAAAAGAAACTTTGTGTTCCCAACAAGCTAGGTGAAGGACGGCTTTCACACACACTTATCTCTCAGAACTGAGCAAGTGGAGAGACGTTCGTTCATCTAGCACCAAGGGAACGGGTTGCAGGAGAAACTTTTTCTCTGCTTTCTCAGTCTCTTTCCTAGTGCCGGTTTGAAGTTCCTGCAGTTTTCACTTTAAAACCGATTTGGAGCTAGTACCTCCCCATATATATGTATGGAACGGTGTTTGCAAATGAAAAGAAACTTTGTGTTCCCAACAAGCTAGATGAAGGACGGCTTTCACACACACTTACCTCTCGGAACTGAGCAAGTGGAGAGACTTTCGTTCATCTAGCACCAAGGGAACGGGTTGCAGGAGACACTATTTCTCTGCTTTCTCAGTCTGTTTCCTAGTGCCGGTTTGAAGTTCCTGCAGTTTTCACTGTAAAACCCAGTTGGAGCTTGTACCTCCCCATATATATGTAAGGAATGGAGTTTGCAACTGAAAAGAAACTTTGTGTTCCCAACAAGCTAGGTGAAGTACGGCTTTTACACACACTTATCTCTCAGAACTGAGCAAGTGGAGAGACGTTCGTTCATCTAGCACCAAGGGAACGGGTTGCAGGAGACACTTTTTCTCTGCTTTCTCAGTCTCTTTCCTAGTGCCGGTTTCAAGTTCCTGCAGTTTTCACTGTAAAACCGAGTTGGAGCTTGTACCTCCCCATACATATGTATGGAATGTAGTTTGCAACTGAAAAGAAACTTTGTGTTCCCAACAAGATTGGTGAAGTACGGCTTTCACACTCACTTTTCTCTCAGAACTGAGCAAGTGGAGAGACATTCGTTCATCTAGCACAAAGGAAACGGGTTGCAGGAGACATTTTTTCTCTGCTTTCTCAGTCTGTTTCCTAGTGCCGGTTTGAAGTTCCTGCAGTTTTCAGTGTAAAACCGAGTTGGAGCTAGTACCTCTCCATATATATGTATGGAATGGAGTTTGGAACTGAAAAGAAACTTTGTGTTCCCAACAAGCTAGGTGAAGGACGGCTTTCACACACACTTATCTCTCAGAACTGAGCAAGTGGAGAGACGTTCGTTCATCTAGCACCAAGGGAACGGGTTGCAGGAGAAACTTTTTCTCTGCTTTCTCAGTCTCTTTCCTAGTGCCGGTTTGAAGTTCCTGCAGTTTTCACTTTAAAACCGATTTGGAGCTAGTACCTCCCCATATATATGTATGGAACGGTGTTTGCAAATGAAAAGAAACTTTGTGTTCCCAACAAGCTAGATGAAGGACGGCTTTCACACACACTTACCTCTCGGAACTGAGCAAGTGGAGAGACTTTCGTTCATCTAGCACCAAGGGAACGGGTTGCAGGAGACACTATTTCTCTGCTTTCTCAGTCTGTTTCCTAGTGCCGGTTTGAAGTTCCTGCAGTTTTCACTGTAAAACCCAGTTGGAGCTTGTACCTCCCCATATATATGTAAGGAATGGAGTTTGCAACTGAAAAGAAACTTTGTGTTCCCAACAAGCTAGGTGAAGTACGGCTTTTACACACACTTATCTCTCAGAACTGAGCAAGTGGAGAGACGTTCGTTCATCTAGCACCAAGGGAACGAGTTGCAAGAGACACTTTTTCTCTGCTTTCTCAGTCTGTTTCCTAGTGTCGGTTTGAAGTTCCTGCAGTTTTCACTGTAAAACCGAGCTGGAGCTAGTACCTCCCCATATATATGTATGGAATGGTGTTTTCAACTGAAAAGAAAGTTTGTGTTCCCAACAAGCTAGGTGAAGGACGGCTTTCACACACACTTATCTCTCAGAACTGAGCAAGTGGAGAGACGTTCGTTCATCTAGCACCAAGGGAACGGGTTGCAGGAGACACTTTTTCTCTTCTTTCTCAGACTCTTTCCTAGTGCCGGTTTGAAGTTCCTGCAGTTTTCACTGTAAAACCGAGTTGGAGCTTGTACCTCCCCTTATATATGTAAGGAATGGAGTTTGCAACTGAAAAGAAACTTTGTGTTCCCAACAAGCTAGGTGAAGGACGGCTTTCACACACACTTAATTCTCAGAACTGAGCAAGTTGAGAGACGTTCGTTCATCTAGCACCAAGGGAACGGGTTGCAGGAGACACTATTTCTCTGCTTTCTCAGTCTGTTTCCAAGTGCCCGTGTGAAGTTCCTGCAGTTTTCACTGTAAAACCGAGTTGGAGCTAGTACCTCCCCATATATATGTATGGAACGGTGTTTGCAACTGAAAAGAAACTTTGTGTTCCCAACAAGCTAGGTGAAGGACGGCTTTCACACACACTTAACTCTCAGAACTGAGCAAGTGGAGAGACGTTCGTTCATCTAGCAACATGGGAACGGGTTGCAGGAGACACTATTTCACTGCATTCTCAGTCTGTTTCCTAGTGCCGGTTTGAAGTTCCTGCAGTTTTCAGTGTAAAACCGAGTTGGAGCTAGTACCTCCCCATATATATGTATGGAATGGAGTTTGCAAATGAAAAGAAACTTTGTGTTCCCAACAAGCTAGATGAAGGACGGCTTTCACACACACTTACCTCTCGGAACTGAGCAAGTGGAGAGACGTTCGTTCATCTAGCACCAAGGGAACGGGTTGCAGGAGACACTATTTCTCTGCTTTCTCAGTCTGTTTCCTAGTGCCGGTTTGAAGTTCCTGCAGTTTTCACTGTAAAACCGAGTTGGAGCTTGTACCTCCCCATATATATGTAAGGAATGGAGTTTGCAACTGAAAAGAAACTTTGTGTTCCCAACAAGCTAGGTGAAGTACGGCTTTTACACACACTTATCTCTCAGAACTGAGCAAGTGGAGAGACGTTCGTTCATCTAGCACCAAGGGAACGAGTTGCAAGAGACACTTTTTCTCTGCTTTCTCAGTCTGTTTCCTAGTGTCGGTTTGAAGTTCCTGCAGTTTTCACTGTAAAACCGAGCTGGAGCTAGTACCTCCCCATATATATGTATGGAATGGTGTTTTCAACTGAAAAGAAAGTTTGTGTTCCCAACAAGCTAGGTGAAGGACGGCTTTCACACACACTTATCTCTCAGAACTGAGCAAGTGGAGAGACGTTCGTTCATCTAGCACCAAGGGAACGGGTTGCAGGAGACACTTTTTCTCTGCTTTCTCAGTCTCTTTCCTAGTGCCGGTTTGAAGTTCCTGCAGTTTTCACTGTAAAACCGAGTTGGAGCTTGTACCTCCCCATATATATGTAAGGAATGGAGTTTGCAACTGAAAAGAAACTTTGTGTTCCCAACAAGCTAGGTGAAGTACGGCTTTTACACACACTTATCTCTCAGAACTGAGCAAGTGGAGAGACGTTCGTTCATCTAGCACCAAGGGAACGAGTTGCAAGAGACACTTTTTCTCTGCTTTCTCAGTCTGTTTCCTAGTGTCGGTTTGAAGTTCCTGCAGTTTTCACTGTAAAACCGAGCTGGAGCTAGTACCTCCCCATATATATGTATGGAATGGTGTTGTCAACTGAAAAGAAAGTTTGTGTTCCCAACAAGCTAGGTGAAGGACGGCTTTCACACACACTTATCTCTCAGAACTGAGCAAGTGGAGAGACTTTCGTTCATCTAGCACCAAGGGAACGGGTTGCAGGAGACACTTTTTCTCTGCTTTCTCAGTCTCTTTCCTAGTGCCGGTTTGAAGTTCCTGCAGTTTTCACTGTAAAACCGAGTTGGAGCTTGTACCTCCCCATATATATGTAAGGAATGGAGTTTGCAACTGAAAAGAAACTTTGTGTTCCCAACAAGCTAAATGAAGGACGGCTTTCACACACACTTAATTCTCAGAACTGAGCAAGTTGAGAGACGTTCGTTCATCTAGCACCAAGGGAACGGGTTGCAGGAGACACTATTTCTATGCTTTCTCAGTCTGTTTCCAAGTGCCGGTGTGAAGTTCCTGCAGTTTTCACTGTAAAACCGAGTTGGAGCTAGTACCTCCCCATATATATGTATGGAACGGTGTTTGCAACTGAAAAGAAACTTTGTGTTCCCAACAAGCTAGGTGAAGGACGGCTTTCACACACACTTAACTCTCAGAACTGAGCAAGTGGAGAGACGTTCGTTCATCTAGCAACATGGGAACGGGTTGCAGGAGACACTATTTCTCTGCATTCTCAGTCTGTTTCCTAGTGCCGGTTTGAAGTTCCTGCCGTTTTCAGTGTAAAACCGAGTTGGAGCTAGTACCTCCCCATATATATGTATGGAATGGAGTTTGCAAATGAAAAGAAACTTTGTGTTCCCAACAAGCTAGATGAAGGACGGCTTTCACACACACTTACCTCTCGGAACTGAGCAAGTGGAGAGACGTTCGTTCATCTAGCACCAAGGGAACGGGTTGCAGGAGACACTATTTCTCTGCTTTCTCAGTCTGTTTCCTAGTGCCGGTTTGAAGTTCCTGCAGTTTTCACTGTAAAACCGCGTTGGAGCTTGTACCTCCCCATATATATGTAAGGAATGGAGTTTGCAACTGAAAAGAAACTTTGTGTTCCCAACAAGCTAGGTGAAGTACGGCTTTTACACACACTTATCTCTCAGAACTGAGCAAGTGGAGAGACGTTCGTTCATCTAGCACCAAGGGAACGAGTTGCAAGAGACACTTTTTCTCTGCTTTCTCAGTCTGTTTCCTAGTGTCGGTTTGAAGTTCCTGCAGTTTTCACTGTAAAACCGAGCTGGAGCTAGTACCTCCCCATATATATGTATGGAATGGTGTTTTCAACTGAAAAGAAAGTTTGTGTTCCCAACAAGCTAGGTGAAGGACGGCTTTCACACACACTTATCTCTCAGAACTGAGCAAGTGGAGAGACGTTCGTTCATCTAGCACCAATGGAACGGGTTGCAGGAGGCACTTTTTCTCTGCTTTCTCAGTCTCTTTCCTAGAGCCGGTTTGAAGTTCCTGCAGTTTTCACTGTAAAACCGAGTTGGAGCTTGTACCTCCCCATATATATGAAAGGAATGGAGTTTGCAACTGAAAAGAAACTTTGTGTTCCCAACAAGCTAGGTGAAGTACGGCTTTTACACACACTTATCTCTCAGAACTGAGCAAGTGGAGAGACGTTCGTTCATCTAGCACCAAGGGAACGAGTTGCAAGAGACACTTTTTCTCTGCTTTCTCAGTCTGTTTCCTAGTGTCGGTTTGAAGTTCCTGCAGTTTTCACTGTAAAACCGAGCTGGAGCTAGTACCTCCCCATATATATGTATGGAATGGTGTTTTCAACTGAAAAGAAAGTTTGTGTTCCCAACAAGCTAGGTGAAGGACGGCTTTCACACACACTTATCTCTCAGAACTGAGCAAGTGGAGAGACGTTCGTTCATCTAGCACCAAGGGAACGGGTTGCAGGAGACACTTTTTCTCTGCTTTCTCAGTCTGTTTCCTAGTGCCTGTTTGAAGTTCCTGCAGTTTTCACTGTAAAACCGAGTTGGAGCTTGTACCTCCCCATATATATGTAAGGAATGGAGTTTGCAACTGAAAAGAAACTTTGTGTTCCCAACAAGCTAGGTGAAGGACGGCTTTCACACACACTTAATTCTCAGAACTGAGCAAGTTGAGAGACGTTCGTTCATCTAGCACCAAGGGAACGGGTTGCAGGAGACACTATTTCTCTGCTTTCTCAGTCTGTTTCCAAGTGCCGGTGTGAAGTTCCTGCAGTTTTCACTGTAAAACCGAGTTGGAGCTAGTACCTCCCCATATATATGTATGGAACGGTGTTTGCAACTGAAAAGAAACTTTGTGTTCCCAACAAGCTAGGTGAAGGACGGCTTTCACACACACTTAACTCTCAGAACTGAGCAAGTGGAGAGACGTTCGTTCATCTAGCAACATGGGAACGGGTTGCAGGAGACACTATTTCTCTGCATTCTCAGTCTGTTTCCTAGTGCCGGTTTGAAGTTCCTGCAGTTTTCAGTGTAAAACCGAGTTGGAGCTAGTACCGCCCCATATATATGTATGGAATGGAGTTTGCAAATGAAAAGAAACTTTGTGTTCCCAACAAGCTAGATGAAGGACCGCTTTCACACACACTTACCTCTCGGAACTGAGCAAGTGGAGAGACGTTCGTTCATCTAGCACCAAGGGAACGGGTTGCAGGAGACACTATTTCTCTGCTTTCTCAGTCTGTTTCCTAGTGCCGGTTTGAAGTTCCTGCAGTTTTCACTGTAAAACCGAGTTGGAGCTTGTACCTCCCCATATATATGTAAGGATTGGAGTTTGCAACTGAAAAGAAACTTTGTGTTCCCAACAAGCTAGGTGAAGTACGGCTTTTACACACACTTATCTCTCAGAACTGAGCAAGTGGAGAGACGTTCGTTCATCTAGCACCAAGGGAACGAGTTGCAAGAGTCACTTTTTCTCTGCTTTCTCAGTCTGTTTCCTAGTGTCGGTTTGAAGTTCCTGCAGTTTTCACTATAAAACCGAGCTGGAGCTAGTACCTCCCCATATATATGTATGGAATGGTGTTTTCAACTGAAAAGAAAGTTTGTGTTCCCAACAAGCTAGGTGAAGGACGGCTTTCACACACACTTATCTCTCAGAACTGAGCAAGTGGAGAGACGTTCGTTCATCTAGCACCAAGGGAACGGGTTGCAGGAGACACTTTTTCTCTGCTTTCTCAGTCTCTTTCCTAGTGCCGGTTTGAAGTTCCTGCAGTTTTCACTGTAAAACCGAGTTGGAGCTTGTACCTCCCCATATATATGTATGGAACAGTGTTTGCAACTGAAAAGAAACTTTGTGTTCCCAACAAGCTAGGTGAAGGACGGCTTTCACACACACTTAACTCTCAGAACTGAGCAAGTGGAGAGACGTTCGTTCATCTAGCAACATGGGAACGGGTTGCAGGAGACACTATTTCTCTGCATTCTCAGTCTGTTTCCTAGTGCCGGTTTGAAGTTCCTGCAGTTTTCAGTGTAAAACCGAGTTGGAGCTAGTACCTCCCCATATATATGTATGGAATGGAGTTTGCAAATGAAAAGAAACTTTGTGTTCCCAACAAGCTAGATGAAGGACGGCTTTCACACACACTTACCTCTCGGAACTGAGCAAGTGGAGAGACGTTCGTTCATCTAGCACCAAGGGAACTGGTTGCAGGAGACACTATTTCTCTGCTTTCTCAGTCTCTTTCCTAGTGCCGGTTTGAAGTTCCTGCAGTTTTCACTGTAAAACCGAGTTGGAGCTTGTACCTCCCCATATATATGTAAGGAATGGAGTTTGCAACTGAAAAGAAACTTTGTGTTCCCAACAAGCTAGGTGAAGTACGGCTTTTACACACACTTATCTCTCAGAACTGAGCAAGTGGAGAGACGTTCGTTCATCTAGCACCAAGGGAACGAGTTGCAAGAGACACTTTTTCTCTGCTTTCTCAGTCTGTTTCCTAGTGTCGGTTTGAAGTTCCTGCAGTTTTCACTGTAAAACCGAGCTGGAGCTAGTACCTCCCCATATATATGTATGGAATGGTGTTTTCAACTGAAAAGAAAGCTTGTGTTCCCAACAAGCTAGGTGAAGGACGGCTTTCACACACACTTATCTCTCAGAACTGAGCAAGTGGAGAGACGTTCGTTCATCTAGCACCAAGGGAACGGGTTGCAGGAGACACTTTTTCTCTGCTTTCTCAGTCTCTTTCCTAGTGCCGGTTTGAAGTTCCTGCAGTTTTCACTGTAAAACCGAGTTGGAGCTTGTACCTCCCCATATATATGTAAGGAATGGAGTTTGCAACTGAAAAGAAACTTTGTGTTCCCAACAAGCTAGGTGAAGTACGGCTTTTACACACACTTATCTCTCAGAACTGAGCAAGTGGAGAGACGTTCGTTCATCTAGCACCAAGGGAACGAGTTGCAAGAGACACTTTTTCTCTGCTTTCTCAGTCTGTTTCCTAGTGTCGGTTTGAAGTTCCTGCAGTTTTCACTGTAAAACCGAGCTGGAGCTATTACCTCCCCATATATATGTATGGAATGGTGTTTTCAACTGAAAAGAAAGTTTGTGTTCCCAACAAGCTAGGTGAAGGACGGCTTTCACACACACTTATCTCTCAGAACTGAGCAAGTGGAGAGACGTTCGTTCATCTAGCACCAAGGGAACGGGTTGCAGGAGACACTTTTTCTCTGCTTTCTCAGTCTCTTTCCTAGTGCCGGTTTGAAGTTCCTGCAGTTTTCACTGTAAAACCGAGTTGGAGCTTGTACCTCCCCATACATATGTATGGAATGTAGTTTGCAACTGAAAAGAAACTTTGTGTTCCCAACAAGATTGGTGAAGTACGGCTTTCACACTCACTTTTCTCTCAGAACTGAGCAAGTGGAGAGACATTCGTTCATCTAGCACAAAGGAAACGGGTTGCAGGAGACATTTTTTCTCTGCTTTCTCAGTCTGTTTCCTAGTGCCGGTTTGAAGTTCCTGCAGTTTTCAGTGTAAAACCGAGTTGGAGCTAGTACCTCTCCATATATATGTATGGAATGGAGTTTGGAACTGAAAAGAAACTTTGTGTTCCCAACAAGCTAGGTGAAGGACGGCTTTCACACACACTTATCTCTCAGAACTGAGCAAGTGGAGAGACGTTCGTTCATCTAGCACCAAGGGAACGGGTTGCAGGAGAAACTTTTTCTCTGCTTTCTCAGTCTCTTTCCTAGTGCCGGTTTGAAGTTCCTGCAGTTTTCACTTTAAAACCGATTTGGAGCTAGTACCTCCCCATATATATGTATGGAACGGTGTTTGCAAATGAAAAGAAACTTTGTGTTCCCAACAAGCTAGATGAAGGACGGCTTTCACACACACTTACCTCTCGGAACTGAGCAAGTGGAGAGACTTTCGTTCATCTAGCACCAAGGGAACGGGTTGCAGGAGACACTATTTCTCTGCTTTCTCAGTCTGTTTCCTAGTGCCGGTTTGAAGTTCCTGCAGTTTTCACTGTAAAACCCAGTTGGAGCTTGTACCTCCCCATATATATGTAAGGAATGGAGTTTGCAACTGAAAAGAAACTTTGTGTTCCCAACAAGCTAGGTGAAGTACGGCTTTTACACACACTTATCTCTCAGAACTGAGCAAGTGGAGAGACGTTCGTTCATCTAGCACCAAGGGAACGAGTTGCAAGAGACACTTTTTCTCTGCTTTCTCAGTCTGTTTCCTAGTGTCGGTTTGAAGTTCCTGCAGTTTTCACTGTAAAACCGAGCTGGAGCTAGTACCTCCCCATATATATGTATGGAATGGTGTTTTCAACTGAAAAGAAAGTTTGTGTTCCCAACAAGCTAGGTGAAGGACGGCTTTCACACACACTTATCTCTCAGAACTGAGCAAGTGGAGAGACGTTCGTTCATCTAGCACCAAGGGAACGGGTTGCAGGAGACACTTTTTCTCTTCTTTCTCAGTCTCTTTCCTAGTGCCGGTTTGAAGTTCCTGCAGTTTTCACTGTAAAACCGAGTTGGAGCTTGTACCTCCCCTTATATATGTAAGGAATGGAGTTTGCAACTGAAAAGAAACTTTGTGTTCCCAACAAGCTAGGTGAAGGACGGCTTTCACACACACTTAATTCTCAGAACTGAGCAAGTTGAGAGACGTTCGTTCATCTAGCACCAAGGGAACGGGTTGCAGGAGACACTATTTCTCTGCTTTCTCAGTCTGTTTCCAAGTGCCGGTGTGAAGTTCCTGCAGTTTTCACTGTAAAACCGAGTTGGAGCTAGTACCTCCCCATATATATGTATGGAACGGTGTTTGCAACTGAAAAGAAACTTTGTGTTCCCAACAAGCTAGGTGAAGGACGGCTTTCACACACACTTAACTCTCAGAACTGAGCAAGTGGAGAGACGTTCGTTCATCTTGCAACATGGGAACGGGTTGCAGGAGACACTATTTCTCTGCATTCTCAGTCAGTTTCCTAGTGCCGGTTTGAAGTTCCTGCAGTTTTCAGTGTAAAACCGAGTTGGAGCTAGTACCTCCCCATATATATGTATGGAATGGAGTTTGCAAATGAAAAGAAACTTTGTGTTCCCAACAAGCTAGATGAAGGACGGCTTTCACACACACTTACCTCTCGGAACTGAGCAAGTGGAGAGACGTTCGTTCATCTAGCACCAAGGGAACGGGTTGCAGGAGACACTATTTCTCTGCTTTCTCAGTCTGTTTCCTAGTGCCGGTTTGAAGTTCCTGCAGTTTTCACTGTAAAACCGAGTTGGAGCTTGTACCTCCCCATATATATGTAAGGAATGGAGTTTGCAACTGAAAAGAAACTTTGTGTTCCCAACAAGCTAGGTGAAGTACGGCTTTTACACACACTTATCTCTCAGAACTGAGCAAGTGGAGAGACGTTCGTTCATCTAGCACCAAGGGAACGAGTTGCAAGAGACACTTTTTCTCTGCTTTCTCAGTCTGTTTCCTAGTGTCGGTTTGAAGTTCCTGCAGTTTTCACTGTAAAACCGAGCTGGAGCTGGTACCTCCCCATATATATGTATGGAATGGTGTTTTCAACTGAAAAGAAAGTTTGTGTTCCCAACAAGCTAGGTGAAGGACGGCTTTCACACACACTTATCTCTCAGAACTGAGCAAGTGGAGAGACGTTCGTTCATCTAGCACCAAGGGAACGGGTTGCAGGAGACACTTTTTCTCTGCTTTCTCAGTCTCTTTCCTAGTGCCGGTTTGAAGTTCCTGCAGTTTTCACTGTAAAACCGAGTTGGAGCTTGTACCTCCCCATATATATGTAAGGAATGGAGTTTGCAACTGAAAAGAAACTTTGTGTTCCCAACAAGCTAGGTGAAGGACGGCTTACACACACACTTAATTCTCAGAACTGAGCAAGTTGAGAGACGTTCGTTCATCTAGCACCAAGGGAACGGGTTGCAGGAGACACTATTTCTCTGCTTTCTCAGTCTGTTTCCAAGTGCCGGTGTGAAGTTCCTGCAGTTTTCACTGTAAAACCGAGTTGGAGCTAGTACCTCCCCATATATATGTATGGAACGGTGTTTGCAACTGAAAAGAAACTTTGTGTTCCCAACAAGCTAGGTGAAGGACGGCTTTCACACACACTTAACTCTCAGAACTGAGCAAGTGGAGAGACGTTCGTTCATCTAGCAACATGGGAACGGGTTGCAGGAGACACTATTTCTCTGCATTCTCAGTCTGTTTCCTAGTGCCGGTTTGAAGTTCCTGCAGTTTTCAGTGTAAAACCGAGTTGGAGCTAGTACCTCCCCATATATATGTATGGAATGGAGTTTGCAAATGAAAAGAAACTTTGTGTTCCCAACAAGCTAGATGAAGGACGGCTTTCACACACACTTACCTCTCGGAACTGAGCAAGTGGAGAGACGTTCGTTCATCTAGCACCAAGGGAACGGGTTGCAGGAGACACTATTTCTCTGCTTTCTCAGTCTGTTTCCTAGTGCCGGTTTGAAGTTCCTGCAGTTTTCACTGTAAAACCGAGTTGGAGCTTGTACCTCCCCATATATATGTAAGGAATGGAGTTTGCAACTGAAAAGAAACTTTGTGTTCCCAACAAGCTAGGTGAAGTACGGCTTTTACACACACTTATCTCTCAGAACTGAGCAAGTGGAGAGACGTTCGTTCATCTAGCACCAAGGGAACGAGTTGCAAGAGACACTTTTTCTCTGCTTTCTCAGTCTGTTTCCTAGTGTCGGTTTGAAGTTCCTGCAGTTTTCACTATAAAACCGAGCTGGAGCTTGTACCTCCCCATATATATGTATGGAATGGTGTTTTCAACTGAAAAGAAAGTTTGTGTTCCCAACAAGCTAGGTGAAGGACGGCTTTCACACACACTTATCTCTCAGAACTGAGCAAGTGGAGAGACGTTCGTTCATCTAGCACCAAGGGAACGGGTTGCAGGAGACACTTTTTCTCTGCATTCTCAGTCTCTTTCCTAGTGCCGGTTTGAAGTTCCTGCAGTTTTCACTGTAAAACCGAGTTGGAGCTTGTACCTCCCCATATATATGTAAGGAATGGAGTTTGCAACTGAAAAGAAACTTTGTGTTCCCAAGAAGCTAGGTGAAGGACGGCTTTCACACACACTTAATTCTCAGAACTGAGCAAGTTGAGAGACGTTCGTTCATCTAGCACCAAGGGAACGGGTTGCAGGAGACACTATTTCTCTGCTTTCTCAGTCTGTTTCCAAGTGCCGGTGTGAAGTTCCTGCAGTTTTCACTGTAAAACCGAGTTGGAGCTAGTACCTCCCCATATATATGTATGGAACGGTGTTTGCAACTGAAAAGAAACTTTGTGTTCCCAACAAGCTAGGTGAAGGACGGCTTTCACACACACTTAACTCTCAGAACTGAGCAAGTGGAGAGACGTTCGTTCATCTAGCAACATGGGAACGGGTTGCAGGAGACACTATTTCTCTGCATTCTCAGTCTGTTTCCTAGTGCCGGTTTGAAGTTCCTGCAGTTTTCAGTGTAAAACCGAGTTGGAGCTAGTACCTCCCCATATATATGTATGGAATGGAGTTTGCAAATGAAAAGAAACTTTGTGTTCCCAACAAGCTAGGTGAAGGACGGCTTTCACACACACTTACCTCTCGGAACTGAGCAAGTGGAGAGACGTTCGTTCATCTAGCACCAAGGGAACGGGTTGCAGGAGACACTATTTCTCTGCTTTCTCAGTCTGTTTCCTAGTGCCGGTTTGAAGTTCCTGCAGTTTTCACTGTAAAACCGAGTTGGAGCTTGTACCTCCCCATATATATGTAAGGAATGGAGTTTGCAACTGAAAAGAAACTTTGTGTTCCCAACAAGCTAGGTGAAGTACGGCTTTTACACACACTTATCTCTCAGAACTGAGCAAGTGGAGAGACGTTCGTTCATCTAGCACCAAGGGAACGAGTTGCAAGAGACACTTTTTCTCTGCTTTCTCAGTCTGTTTCCTAGTGTCGGTTTGAAGTTCCTGCAGTTTTCACTGTAAAACCGAGCTGGAGCTTGTACCTCCCCATGTATATGTATGGAATGGTGTTTTCAACTGAAAAGAAAGTTTGTGTTCCCAACAAGCTAGGTGAAGGACGGCTTTCACACACACTTATCTCTCAGAACTGAGCAAGTGGAGAGACGTTCGTTCATCTAGCACCAAGGGAACGGGTTGCAGGAGAAACTTTTTCTCTGCTTTCTCAGTCTCTTTCCTAGTGCCGGTTTGAAGTTCCTGCAGTTTTCACTGTAAAAACGAGTTGGAGCTTGTACCTCCCCATATATATGTAAGGAATGGTGTTTGCAACTGAAAAGAAACTTTGTGTTCCCAACAAGCTAGGTGAAGTACGGCTTTTACACACACTTATCTCTCAGAACTGAGCAAGTGGAGAGACGTTCGTTCATCTAGCACCAAGGGAACGAGTTGCAAGAGACACTTTTTCTCTGCTTTCTCAGTCTGTTTCCTAGTGTCGGTTTGAAGTTCCTGCAGTTTTCACTGTAAAACCGAGCTGGAGCTAGTACCTCCCCATATATATGTATGGAATGGTGTTTTCAACTGAAAAGAAAGTTTGTGTTCCCAACAAGCTAGGTGAAGGACGGCTTTCACACACACTTATCTCTCAGAACTGAGCAAGTGGAGAGACGTTCGTTCATCTAGCACCAAGGGAACGGGTTGCAGGAGACACTTTTTCTCTGCTTTCTCAGTCTCTTTCCTAGTGCCGGTTTCAAGTTCCTGCAGTTTTCACTGTAAAACCGAGTTGGAGCTTGTACCTCCCCATATATATGTATGGAACGGTGTTTGCAAATGAAAAGAAACTTTGTGTTCCCAACAAGCTAGGTGAAGGACGGCTTTCACACACACTTATCTCTCAGAACTGAGCAAGTGGAGAGACGTTCGTTCATCTAGCACCAAGGGAACGGGTTGCAGGAGACACTATTTCTCTGCTTTCTCAGTCTGTTTCCAAGTGCCGGTGGGAAGTTCCTGCAGTTTTCACTGTAAAACCGAGTTGGAGCTAGTACCTCCCCATATATATGTATGGAACGGTGTTTGCAACTGAAAAGAAACTTTGTGTTCCCAACAAGCTAGGTGAAGGACGGCTTTCACACACAATTAACTCTCAGAACTGAGCAAGTGGAGAGAAGTTCGTTCATCTAGCAACATGGGAACGGGTTGCAGGAGACACTATTTCTCTGCATTCTCAGTCTGTTTCTTAGTGCCGGTTTGAAGTTCCTGCAGTTTTCAGTGTAAAACCGAGTTGGAGCTAGTACCTCCCCATATATATGTATGGAATGGAGTTTGCAAATGAAAAGAAACTTTGTGTTCCCAACAAGCTAGATGAAGGACGGCTTTCACACACACTTACCTCTCGGAACTGAGCAAGTGGAGAGACGTTCGTTCATCTAGCACCAAGGGAACGGGTTGCAGGAGACACTATTTCTCTGCTTTCTCAGTCTGTTTCCTAGTGCCGGTTTGAAGTTCCTGCAGTTTTCACTGTAAAACCTAGTTGGAGCTAGTACCTCCCCATATATATGTATGGAATGGAGTTTGCAACTGAAAATAAACTTTGTGTTCCCAACAAGCTAGTTGAAGGACGGCTTTCACACACACATATCTCTCAGAACTGAGCAAGTGGAGAGACGTTCGTTCATCTACCACCAAGGGAACGGGTTGCAGGAAACACTTTTTCTCTGCTTTCTCAGTCTCTTTCCTAGTGCCGGTTTGAAGTTCCTGCAGTTTTCACTGTAAAACCGAGTTGGAGCTTGTACCTCCCCATATATATGTAAGGAATGGAGTTTGCAACTGAAAAGAAACTTTGTGTTCCCAACAAGCTAGGTGAAGTACGGCTTTTACACACACTTATCTCTCAGAACTGAGCAAGTGGAGAGACGTTCGTTCATCTAGCACCAAGGGAACGAGTTGCAAGAGACACTTTTTCTCTGCTTTCTCAGTCTGTTTCCTAGTGTCGGTTTGAAGTTCCTGCAGTTTTCACTGTAAAACCGAGCTGGAGCTAGTACCTCCCCATATATATGTATGGAATGGTGTTTTCAACTGAAAAGAAAGTTTGTGTTCCCAACAAGCTAGGTGAAGGACGGCTTTCACACACACTTATCTCTCAGAACTGAGCAAGTGGAGAGACGTTCGTTCATCTAGCACCAAGGGAACGGGTTGCAGGAGACACTATTTCTCTGCTTTCGCAGTCTCTTTCCTAGTGCCGGTTTGAAGTTCCTGCAGTTTTTACTGTAAAACCGAGTTGGAGCTTGTACCTCCCCATATATATGTAAGGAATGGTGTTTGCAACTGAAAAGAAACTTTGTGTTCCCAACAAGCTAGGTGAAGTACGGCTTTTACACACACTTATCTCTCAGAACTGAGCAAGTGGAGAGACGTTCGTTCATCTAGCACCAAGGGAACGGGTTGCAGGACACACTTTTTCTCTGCTTTCTCATTCTGTTTCCTAGTGCCGGTTTGAAGTTCCTGCAGTTTTCACTGTAAAACCGTGTTGGAGCTAGTATCTCCCCATATATATGTATGGAATGGAGTTGGCAACTGAAAAGAAACTTTGTGTTCCCAACAAGCTACGTGAAGGACGGCTTTCACACACACTTATCTCCCAGGACTGAGCAAGTGGAGAGACGTTCGTTCATCTAGCACCAAGGGAACGGGTTGCAGGAGACACTTTTTCTCTGCTTCCTCAGTTTGTTTCCTAGTGCCGGTTTGAAGTTCCTGCAGATTTCAC
This sequence comes from Camelus dromedarius, assembly GCF_036321535.1. Taxonomy (NCBI): domain Eukaryota; kingdom Metazoa; phylum Chordata; class Mammalia; order Artiodactyla; family Camelidae; genus Camelus; species Camelus dromedarius. The sequence continues at coordinate 31,538,747 of NC_087458.1, read as the reverse complement.
TGTAAAACAGAGTTGGAGCTAGTACATCCCCATACATATGTATGGAATGTTGTTTGCAACTGAAAAGAAACTTTGTGTTCCCAACAAGATTGGTGAAGTACGGCTTTCACACTCACTTATCTCTCAGAACTGAGCAAGTGGAGAGACATTCGTTCATCTAGCACAAAGGAAACGGGTTGCAGGAGACATTTTTTCTCTGCTTTCTCAGTCTGTTTCCTAGTGCCGGTTTGAAGTTCCTGCAGTTTTCACTGTAAAACCGAGTTGGAGCTAGTACCTCCTCATATATATGTATGGAATGGAGTTTGCAACTGAAAAGAAACTTTGTGTTCCCAAAAAGCTAGGTGAAGGACGGCTTTCACACACACTTATCTCTCAGAACTGAGCAAGTTGAGACACGTTCGTTCATCTAGCACCAAGGGAACGGGTTGCAGGAGTCACTTTTTCTCTGCTTTCTCAGTCTCTTTCCTAGTGCCGGTTTGAAGTTCGTGCAGTTTTCACTTTAAAACCGATTTGGAGCTAGTACCTCCAAATATATATGTATGGAACGGTGTTTGCAACTGAAAAGAAACTTTGTGTTCCCAACAAGCTAGGTGAAGGACGGCTTACACACACACTTAATTCTCAGAACTGAGCAAGTTGAGAGACGTTCGTTCATCTAGCACCAAGGGAACGGGTTGCAGGAGACACTATTTCTCTGCTTTCTCAGTCTGTTTCCAAGTGCCGGTGTGAAGTTCCTGCAGTTTTCACTGTAAAACCGAGTTGGAGCTAGTACCTCCCCATATATATGTATGGAACGGTGTTTGCAACTGAAAAGAAACTTTGTGTTCCCAACAAGCTAGGTGAAGGACGGCTTTCACACACACTTAACTCTCAGAACTGAGCAAGTGGAGAGACGTTCGTTCATCTAGCAACATGGGAACGGGTTGCAGGAGACACTATTTCTCTGCATTCTCAGTCTGTTTCCTAGTGCCGGTTTGAAGTTCCTGCAGTTTTCAGTGTAAAACCGAGTTGGAGCTAGTACCTCCCCATATATATGTATGGAATGGAGTTTGCAAATGAAAAGAAACTTTGTGTTCCCAACAAGCTAGATGAAGGACGGCTTTCACACACACTTACCTCTCGGAACTGAGCAAGTGGAGAGACGTTCGTTCATCTAGCACCAAGGGAACGGGTTGCAGGAGACACTATTTCTCTGCTTTCTCAGTCTGTTTCCTAGTGCCGGTTTGAAGTTCCTGCAGTTTTCACTGTAAAACCGAGTTGGAGCTTGTACCTCCCCATATATATGTAAGGAATGGAGTTTGCAACTGAAAAGAAACTTTGTGTTCCCAACAAGCTAGGTGAAGTACGGCTTTTACACACACTTATCTCTCAGAACTGAGCAAGTGGAGAGACGTTCGTTCATCTAGCACCAAGGGAACGAGTTGCAAGAGACACTTTTTCTCTGCTTTCTCAGTCTGTTTCCTAGTGTCGGTTTGAAGTTCCTGCAGTTTTCACTATAAAACCGAGCTGGAGCTTGTACCTCCCCATATATATGTATGGAATGGTGTTTTCAACTGAAAAGAAAGTTTGTGTTCCCAACAAGCTAGGTGAAGGACGGCTTTCACACACACTTATCTCTCAGAACTGAGCAAGTGGAGAGACGTTCGTTCATCTAGCACCAAGGGAACGGGTTGCAGGAGACACTTTTTCTCTGCATTCTCAGTCTCTTTCCTAGTGCCGGTTTGAAGTTCCTGCAGTTTTCACTGTAAAACCGAGTTGGAGCTTGTACCTCCCCATATATATGTAAGGAATGGAGTTTGCAACTGAAAAGAAACTTTGTGTTCCCAAGAAGCTAGGTGAAGGACGGCTTTCACACACACTTAATTCTCAGAACTGAGCAAGTTGAGAGACGTTCGTTCATCTAGCACCAAGGGAACGGGTTGCAGGAGACACTATTTCTCTGCTTTCTCAGTCTGTTTCCAAGTGCCGGTGTGAAGTTCCTGCAGTTTTCACTGTAAAACCGAGTTGGAGCTAGTACCTCCCCATATATATGTATGGAACGGTGTTTGCAACTGAAAAGAAACTTTGTGTTCCCAACAAGCTAGGTGAAGGACGGCTTTCACACACACTTAACTCTCAGAACTGAGCAAGTGGAGAGACGTTCGTTCATCTAGCAACATGGGAACGGGTTGCAGGAGACACTATTTCTCTGCATTCTCAGTCTGTTTCCTAGTGCCGGTTTGAAGTTCCTGCAGTTTTCAGTGTAAAACCGAGTTGGAGCTAGTACCTCCCCATATATATGTATGGAATGGAGTTTGCAAATGAAAAGAAACTTTGTGTTCCCAACAAGCTAGGTGAAGGACGGCTTTCACACACACTTACCTCTCGGAACTGAGCAAGTGGAGAGACGTTCGTTCATCTAGCACCAAGGGAACGGGTTGCAGGAGACACTATTTCTCTGCTTTCTCAGTCTGTTTCCTAGTGCCGGTTTGAAGTTCCTGCAGTTTTCACTGTAAAACCGAGTTGGAGCTTGTACCTCCCCATATATATGTAAGGAATGGAGTTTGCAACTGAAAAGAAACTTTGTGTTCCCAACAAGCTAGGTGAAGTACGGCTTTTACACACACTTATCTCTCAGAACTGAGCAAGTGGAGAGACGTTCGTTCATCTAGCACCAAGGGAACGAGTTGCAAGAGACACTTTTTCTCTGCTTTCTCAGTCTGTTTCCTAGTGTCGGTTTGAAGTTCCTGCAGTTTTCACTGTAAAACCGAGCTGGAGCTTGTACCTCCCCATGTATATGTATGGAATGGTGTTTTCAACTGAAAAGAAAGTTTGTGTTCCCAACAAGCTAGGTGAAGGACGGCTTTCACACACACTTATCTCTCAGAACTGAGCAAGTGGAGAGACGTTCGTTCATCTAGCACCAAGGGAACGGGTTGCAGGAGAAACTTTTTCTCTGCTTTCTCAGTCTCTTTCCTAGTGCCGGTTTGAAGTTCCTGCAGTTTTCACTGTAAAACCGAGTTGGAGCTTGTACCTCCCCATATATATGTAAGGAATGGTGTTTGCAACTGAAAAGAAACTTTGTGTTCCCAACAAGCTAGGTGAAGTACGGCTTTTACACACACTTATCTCTCAGAACTGAGCAAGTGGAGAGACGTTCGTTCATCTAGCACCAAGGGAACGAGTTGCAAGAGACACTTTTTCTCTGCTTTCTCAGTCTGTTTCCTAGTGTCGGTTTGAAGTTCCTGCAGTTTTCACTGTAAAACCGAGCTGGAGCTAGTACCTCCCCATATATATGTATGGAATGGTGTTTTCAACTGAAAAGAAAGTTTGTGTTCCCAACAAGCTAGGTGAAGGACGGCTTTCACACACACTTATCTCTCAGAACTGAGCAAGTGGAGAGACGTTCGTTCATCTAGCACCAAGGGAACGGGTTGCAGGAGACACTTTTTCTCTGCTTTCTCAGTCTCTTTCCTAGTGCCGGTTTCAAGTTCCTGCAGTTTTCACTGTAAAACCGAGTTGGAGCTTGTACCTCCCCATATATATGTATGGAACGGTGTTTGCAAATGAAAAGAAACTTTGTGTTCCCAACAAGCTAGGTGAAGGACGGCTTTCACACACACTTATCTCTCAGAACTGAGCAAGTGGAGAGACGTTCGTTCATCTAGCACCAAGGGAACGGGTTGCAGGAGACACTATTTCTCTGCTTTCTCAGTCTGTTTCCAAGTGCCGGTGGGAAGTTCCTGCAGTTTTCACTGTAAAACCGAGTTGGAGCTAGTACCTCCCCATATATATGTATGGAACGGTGTTTGCAACTGAAAAGAAACTTTGTGTTCCCAACAAGCTAGGTGAAGGACGGCTTTCACACACAATTAACTCTCAGAACTGAGCAAGTGGAGAGAAGTTCGTTCATCTAGCAACATGGGAACGGGTTGCAGGAGACACTATTTCTCTGCATTCTCAGTCTGTTTCTTAGTGCCGGTTTGAAGTTCCTGCAGTTTTCAGTGTAAAACCGAGTTGGAGCTAGTACCTCCCCATATATATGTATGGAATGGAGTTTGCAAATGAAAAGAAACTTTGTGTTCCCAACAAGCTAGATGAAGGACGGCTTTCACACACACTTACCTCTCGGAACTGAGCAAGTGGAGAGACGTTCGTTCATCTAGCACCAAGGGAACGGGTTGCAGGAGACACTATTTCTCTGCTTTCTCAGTCTGTTTCCTAGTGCCGGTTTGAAGTTCCTGCAGTTTTCACTGTAAAACCGAGTTGGAGCTAGTACCTCCCCATATATATGTATGGAATGGAGTTTGCAACTGAAAATAAACTTTGTGTTCCCAACAAGCTAGTTGAAGGACGGCTTTCACACACACATATCTCTCAGAACTGAGCAAGTGGAGAGACGTTCGTTCATCTACCACCAAGGGAACGGGTTGCAGGAAACACTTTTTCTCTGCTTTCTCAGTCTCTTTCCTAGTGCCGGTTTGAAGTTCCTGCAGTTTTCACTGTAAAACCGAGTTGGAGCTTGTACCTCCCCATATATATGTAAGGAATGGAGTTTGCAACTGAAAAGAAACTTTGTGTTCCCAACAAGCTAGGTGAAGTACGGCTTTTACACACACTTATCTCTCAGAACTGAGCAAGTGGAGAGACGTTCGTTCATCTAGCACCAAGGGAACGAGTTGCAAGAGACACTTTTTCTCTGCTTTCTCAGTCTGTTTCCTAGTGTCGGTTTGAAGTTCCTGCAGTTTTCACTGTAAAACCGAGCTGGAGCTAGTACCTCCCCATATATATGTATGGAATGGTGTTTTCAACTGAAAAGAAAGTTTGTGTTCCCAACAAGCTAGGTGAAGGACGGCTTTCACACACACTTATCTCTCAGAACTGAGCAAGTGGAGAGACGTTCGTTCATCTAGCACCAAGGGAACGGGTTGCAGGAGACACTATTTCTCTGCTTTCGCAGTCTCTTTCCTAGTGCCGGTTTGAAGTTCCTGCAGTTTTTACTGTAAAACCGAGTTGGAGCTTGTACCTCCCCATATATATGTAAGGAATGGTGTTTGCAACTGAAAAGAAACTTTGTGTTCCCAACAAGCTAGGTGAAGTACGGCTTTTACACACACTTATCTCTCAGAACTGAGCAAGTGGAGAGACGTTCGTTCATCTAGCACCAAGGGAACGGGTTGCAGGACACACTTTTTCTCTGCTTTCTCATTCTGTTTCCTAGTGCCGGTTTGAAGTTCCTGCAGTTTTCACTGTAAAACCGTGTTGGAGCTAGTATCTCCCCATATATATGTATGGAATGGAGTTGGCAACTGAAAAGAAACTTTGTGTTCCCAACAAGCTACGTGAAGGACGGCTTTCACACACACTTATCTCCCAGGACTGAGCAAGTGGAGAGACGTTCGTTCATCTAGCACCAAGGGAACGGGTTGCAGGAGACACTTTTTCTCTGCTTCCTCAGTTTGTTTCCTAGTGCCGGTTTGAAGTTCCTGCAGATTTCACTGTAAAACAGAGTTGGAGCTAGTACATCCCCATACATATGTATGGAATGTTGTTTGCAACTGAAAAGAAACTTTGTGTTCCCAACAAGATTGGTGAAGTACGGCTTTCACACTCACTTATCTCTCAGAACTGAGCAAGTGGAGAGACATTCGTTCATCTAGCACAAAGGAAACGGGTTGCAGGAGACATTTTTTCTCTGCTTTCTCAGTCTGTTTCCTAGTGCCGGTTTGAAGTTCCTGCAGTTTTCACTGTAAAACCGAGTTGGAGCTAGTACCTCCTCATATATATGTATGGAATGGAGTTTGCAACTGAAAAGAAACTTTGTGTTCCCAAAAAGCTAGGTGAAGGACGGCTTTCACACACACTTATCTCTCAGAACTGAGCAAGTTGAGACACGTTCGTTCATCTAGCACCAAGGGAACGGGTTGCAGGAGTCACTTTTTCTCTGCTTTCTCAGTCTCTTTCCTAGTGCCGGTTTGAAGTTCGTGCAGTTTTCACTTTAAAACCGATTTGGAGCTAGTACCTCCAAATATATATGTATGGAACGGTGTTTGCAAATGAAAAGAAACTTTGTGTTCCCAACAAGCTAGGTGAAGGACGGCTTTCACACACACTTATCTCTCAGAACTGAGCAAGTGGAGAGACGTTCGTTCATCTAGCACCAAGGGAACGGGTTGCAGGAGACACTATTTCTCTGCATTCTCAGTCTGTTTCCTAGTGCCGGTTTGAAGTTCCTGCAGTTTTCAGTGTAAAACCGAGTTGGAGCTAGTACCTCCCCATATATATGTATGGAATGGAGTTTGCAAATGAAAAGAAACTTTGTGTTCCCAACAAGCTAGATGAAGGACGGCTTTCACACACACTTATCTCTCAGAACTGAGCAAGTGGAGAGACGTTCGTTCATCTAGCACCAAGGGAACGAGTTGCAAGAGACACTTTTTCTCTGCTTTCTCAGTCTGTTTCCTAGTGTCGGTTTGAAGTTCCTGCAGTTTTCACTATAAAACCGAGCTGGAGCTTGTACCTCCCCATATATATGTATGGAATGGTGTTTTCAACTGAAAAGAAAGTTTGTGTTCCCAACAAGCTAGGTGAAGGACGGCTTTCACACACACTTATCTCTCAGAACTGAGCAAGTGGAGAGACGTTCGTTCATCTAGCACCAAGGGAACGGGTTGCAGGAGACACTTTTTCTCTGCATTCTCAGTCTCTTTCCTAGTGCCGGTTTGAAGTTCCTGCAGTTTTCACTGTAAAACCGAGTTGGAGCTTGTACCTCCCCATATATATGTAAGGAATGGAGTTTGCAACTGAAAAGAAACTTTGTGTTCCCAACAAGCTAGGTGAAGGACGGCTTTCACACACACTTAATTCTCAGAACTGAGCAAGTTGAGAGACGTTCGTTCATCTAGCACCAAGGGAACGGGTTGCAGGAGACACTATTTCTCTGCTTTCTCAGTCTGTTTCCAAGTGCCGGTGTGAAGTTCCTGCAGTTTTCACTGTAAAACCGAGTTGGAGCTAGTACCTCCCCATATATATGTATGGAACGGTGTTTGGAACTGAAAAGAAACTTTGTGTTCCCAACAAGCTAGGTGAAGGACGGCTTTCACACACACTTAACTCTCAGAACTGAGCAAGTGGAGAGACGTTCGTTCATCTAGCAACATGGGAACGGGTTGCAGGAGACACTATTTCTCTGCATTCTCAGTCTGTTTCCTAGTGCCGGTTTGAAGTTCCTGCAGTTTTCAGTGTAAAACCGAGTTGGAGCTAGTACCTCCCCATATATATGTATGGAATGGAGTTTGCAAATGAAAAGAAACTTTGTGTTCCCAACAAGCTAGATGAAGGACGGCTTTCACACACACTTACCTCTCGGAACTGAGCAAGTGGAGAGACGTTCGTTCATCTAGCACCAAGGGAACGGGTTGCAGGAGAAACTTTTTCTCTGCTTTCTCAGTCTCTTTCCTAGTGCCGGTTTGATGTTCCTGCAGTTTTCACTGTAAAACCGAGTTGGAGCTTGTACCTCCCCATATATATGTAAGGAATGGTGTTTGCAACTGAAAAGAAACTTTGTGTTCCCAACAAGCTAGGTGAAGTACGGCTTTTACACACACTTATCTCTCAGAACTGAGCAAGTGGAGAGACGTTCGTTCATCTAGCACCAAGGGAACGAGTTGCAAGAGACACTTTTTCTCTGCTTTCTCAGTCTGTTTCCTAGTGTCGGTTTGAAGTTCCTGCAGTTTTCACTGTAAAACCGAGCTGGAGCTAGTACCTCCCCATATATATGTATGGAATGGTGTTTTCAACTGAAAAGAAAGTTTGTGTTCCCAACAAGCTAGGTGAAGGACGGCTTTCACACACACTTATCTCTCAGAACTGAGCAAGTGGAGAGACGTTCGTTCATCTAGCACCAAGGGAACGGGTTGCAGGAGACACTTTTTCTCTGCTTTCTCAGTCTCTTTCCTAGTGCCGGTTTCAAGTTCCTGCAGTTTTCACTGTAAAACCGAGTTGGAGCTTGTACCTCCCCATATATATGTATGGAACGGTGTTTGCAAATGAAAAGAAACTTTGTGTTCCCAACAAGCTAGGTGAAGGACGGCTTTCACACACACTTATCTCTCAGAACTGAGCAAGTGGAGAGACGTTCGTTCATCTAGCACCAAGGGAACGGGTTGCAGGAGACACTATTTCTCTGCTTTCTCAGTCTGTTTCCAAGTGCCGGTGGGAAGTTCCTGCAGTTTTCACTGTAAAACCGATTTGGAGCTAGTACCTCCCCATATATATGTATGGAACGGTGTTTGCAACTGAAAAGAAACTTTGTGTTCCCAACAAGCTAGGTGAAGGACGGCTTTCACACACAATTAACTCTCAGAACTGAGCAAGTGGAGAGAAGTTCGTTCATCTAGCAACATGGGAACGGGTTGCAGGAGACACTATTTCTCTGCATTCTCAGTCTGTTTCTTAGTGCCGGTTTGAAGTTCCTGCAGTTTTCAGTGTAAAACCGAGTTGGAGCTAGTACCTCCCCATATATATGTATGGAATGGAGTTTGCAAATGAAAAGAAACTTTGTGTTCCCAACAAGCTAGATGAAGGACGGCTTTCACACACACTTACCTCTCGGAACTGAGCAAGTGGAGAGACGTTCGTTCATCTAGCACCAAGGGAACGGGTTGCAGGAGACACTATTTCTCTGCTTTCTCAGTCTGTTTCCTAGTGCCGGTTTGAAGTTCCTGCAGTTTTCACTGTAAAACCGAGTTGGAGCTAGTACCTCCCCATATATATGTATGGAATGGAGTTTGCAACTGAAAATAAACTTTGTGTTCCCAACAAGCTAGTTGAAGGACGGCTTTCACACACACATATCTCTCAGAACTGAGCAAGTGGAGAGACGTTCGTTCATCTAGCACCAAGGGAACGGGTTGCAGGAAACACTTTTTCTCTGCTTTCTCAGTCTCTTTCCTAGTGCCGGTTTGAAGTTCCTGCAGTTTTCACTGTAAAACCGAGTTGGAGCTTGTACCTCCCCATATATATGTAAGGAATGGAGTTTGCAACTGAAAAGAAACTTTGTGTTCCCAACAAGCTAGGTGAAGTACGGCTTTTACACACACTTATCTCTCAGAACTGAGCAAGTGGAGAGACGTTCGTTCATCTAGCACCAAGGGAACGAGTTGCAAGAGACACTTTTTCTCTGCTTTCTCAGTCTGTTTCCTAGTGTCGGTTTGAAGTTCCTGCAGTTTTCACTGTAAAACCGAGCTGGAGCTAGTACCTCCCCATATATATGTATGGAATGGTGTTTTCAACTGAAAAGAAAGTTTGTGTTCCCAACAAGCTAGGTGAAGGACGGCTTTCACACACACTTATCTCTCAGAACTGAGCAAGTGGAGAGACGTTCGTTCATCTAGCACCAAGGGAACGGGTTGCAGGAGACACTATTTCTCTGCTTTCGCAGTCTCTTTCCTAGTGCCGGTTTGAAGTTCCTGCAGTTTTTACTGTAAAACCGAGTTGGAGCTTGTACCTCCCCATATATATGTAAGGAATGGTGTTTGCAACTGAAAAGAAACTTTGTGTTCCCAACAAGCTAGGTGAAGTACGGCTTTTACACACACTTATCTCTCAGAACTGAGCAAGTGGAGAGACGTTCGTTCATCTAGCACCAAGGGAACGGGTTGCAGGACACACTTTTTCTCTGCTTTCTCATTCTGTTTCCTAGTGCCGGTTTGAAGTTCCTGCAGTTTTCACTGTAAAACCGAGTTGGAGCTAGTATCTCCCCATATATATGTATGGAATGGAGTTGGCAACTGAAAAGAAACTTTGTGTTCCCAACAAGCTACGTGAAGGACGGCTTTCACACACACTTATCTCCCAGGACTGAGCAAGTGGAGAGACGTTCGTTCATCTAGCACCAAGGGAACGGGTTGCAGGAGACACTTTTTCTCTGCTTCCTCAGTTTGTTTCCTAGTCCGGTTTGAAGTTCCTGCAGATTTCACTGTAAAACAGAGTTGGAGCTAGTACATCCCCATACATATGTATGGAATGTTGTTTGCAACTGAAAAGAAACTTTGTGTTCCCAACAAGATTGGTGAAGTACGGCTTTCACACTCACTTATCTCTCAGAACTGAGCAAGTGGAGAGACATTCGTTCATCTAGCACAAAGGAAACGGGTTGCAGGAGACATTTTTTCTCTGCTTTCTCAGTCTGTTTCCTAGTGCCGGTTTGAAGTTCCTGCAGTTTTCACTGTAAAACCGAGTTGGAGCTAGTACCTCCCCATATATATGTATGGAATGGAGTTTGCAACTGAAAAGAAACTTTGTGTTCCCAAAAAGCTAGGTGAAGGACGGCTTTCACACACACTTATCTCTCAGAACTGAGCAAGTTGAGACACGTTCGTTCATCTAGCACCAAGGGAACGGGTTGCAGGAGTCACTTTTTCTCTGCTTTCTCAGTCTCTTTCCTAGTGCCGGTTTGAAGTTCCTGCAGTTTTCACTTTAAAACCGATTTGGAGCTAGTACCTCCAAATATATATGTATGGAACGGTGTTTGCAAATGAAAAGAAACTTTGTGTTCCCAACAAGCTAGGTGAAGGACGGCTTTCACACACACTTATCTCTCAGAACTGAGCAAGTGGAGAGACGTTCGTTCATCTAGCACCAAGGGAACGGGTTGCAGGAGACACTATTTCTCTGCTTTCTCAGTCTGTTTCCAAGTGTCGGTGGGAAGTTCCTGCAGTTTTCACTGTAAAACCGAGTTGGAGCTAGTACCTCCCCATATATATGTATGGAACGGTGTTTGCAACTGAAAAGAAACTTTGTGTTCCCAACAAGCTAGGTGAAGGACGGCTTTCACACACACTTAACTCTCAGAACTGAGCAAGTGGAGAGACGTTCGTTCATCTAGCAACATGGGAACGGGTTGCAGGAGACACTATTTCTCTGCATTCTCAGTCTGTTTCTTAGTGCCGGTTTGAAGTTCCTGCAGTTTTCAGTGTAAAACCGAGTTGGAGCTAGTACCTCCCCATATATATGTATGGAATGGAGTTTGCAAATGAAAAGAAACTTTGTGTTCCCAACAAGCTAGATGAAGGACGGCTTTCACACACACTTACATCTCGGAACTGAGCAAGTGGAGAGACGTTCGTTCATCTAGCACCAAGGGAACGGGTTGCAGGAGACACTATTTCTCTGCTTTCTCAGTCTGTTTCCTAGTGCCGGTTTGAAGTTCCTGCAGTTTTCACTGTAAAACCGAGTTGGAGCTAGTACCTCCCCATATATATGTATGGAATGGAGTTTGCAACTGAAAATAAACTTTGTGTTCCCAACAAGCTAGTTGAAGGACGGCTTTCACACACACTTATCTCTCAGAACTGAGCAAGTGGAGAGACGTTCGTTCATCTAGCACCAAGGGAACGGGTTGCAGGAAACACTTTTTCTCTGCTTTCTCAGTCTCTTTCCTAGTGCCGGTTTGAAGTTCCTGCAGTTTTCACTGTAAAACCGAGTTGGAGCTTGTACCTCCCCATATATATGTAAGGAATGGAGTTTGCAACTGAAAAGAAACTTTGTGTTCCCAACAAGCTAGGTGAAGTACGGCTTTTACACACACATATCTCTCAGAACTGAGCAAGTGGAGAGACGTTCGTTCATCTAGCACCAAGGGAACGAGTTGCAAGAGACACTTTTTCTCTGCTTTCTCAGTCTGTTTCCTAGTGTCGGTTTGAAGTTCCTGCAGTTTTCACTGTAAAACCGAGCTGGAGCTAATACCTCCCCATATATATGTATGGAATGGTGTTTTCAACTGAAAAGAAAGTTTGTGTTCCCAACAAGCTAGGTGAAGGACGGCTTTCACACACACTTATCTCTCAGAACTGAGCAAGTGGAGAGACGTTCGTTCATCTAGCACCAAGGGAACGGGGTGCAGGAGACACTTTTTCTCTGCTTTCTCAGTCTCTTTCCTAGTGCCGGTTTGAAGTTCCTGCAGTTTTCACTGTAAAACCGAGTTGGAGCTAGTATCTCCCCATATATATGTATGGAATGGAGTTGGCAACTGAAAAGAAACTTTGTGTTCCCAACAAGCTACGTGAATGACGGCTTTCACACACACTTATCTCCCAGGACTGAGCAAGTGGAGAGACGTTCGTTCATCTAACACCAAGGGAACGGGTTGCAGGAGACACTTTTTCTCTGCTTCCTCAGTTTGTTTCCTAGTGCCGGTTTGAAGTTCCTGCAGATTTCACTGTAAAACAGAGTTGGAGCTAGTACATCCCCATACATATGTATGGAATGTAGTTTGCAACTGAAAAGAAACTTTGTGTTCCCAACAAGATTGGTGAAGTACGGCTTTCACACTCACTTATCTCTCAGAACTGAGCAAGTGGAGAGACATTCGTTCATCTAGCACAAAGGAAACGGGTTGCAGGAGACATTTTTTCTCTGCTTTCTCAGTCTGTTTCCTAGTGCCGGTTTGAAGTTCCTGCAGTTTTCACTGTAAAACCGAGTTGGAGCTAGTACCTCCCCATATATATGTATGGAATGGAGTTTGCAACTGAAAAGAAACTTTGTGTTCCCAAAAAGCTAGGTGAAGGACGGCTTTCACACACACTTATCTCTCAGAACTGAGCAAGTTGAGAGACGTTCGTTCATCTAGCACCAAGGGAACGGGTTGCAGGAGTCACTTTTTCTCTGCTATCTCAGTCTCTTTCCTAGTGCCGGTTTGAAGTTCCTGCAGTTTTCACTTTAAAACCGATTTGGAGCTAGTACCTCCAAATATATATGTATGGAACGGTGTTTGCAAATGAAAAGAAACTCTGTGTTCCCAACAAGCTAGGTGAAGGACGGCTTTCACACACACTTATCTCTCAGAACTGAGCAAGTTGAGAGACGTTCGTTCATCTAGCACCAAGGGAACTGGTTGCAGGAGACACTATTTCTCTGCTTTCTCAGTCTGTTTCCATGTGCCGGTGTGAAGTTCCTGCAGTTTTCACTGTAAAACCGATTTGGAGCTAGTACCTCCAAATATATATGTATGGAACGGTGTTTGCAAATGAAAAGAAACTCTGTGTTCCCAACAAGCTAGGTGAAGGACGGCTTTCACACACACTTATCTCTCAGAACTGAGCAAGTGGAGAGACGTTCGTTCATCTAGCACCAAGGGAACGAGTTGCAAGAGACACTTTTTCTCTGCTTTCTCAGTCTGTTTCCTAGTGTCGGTTTGAAGTTCCTGCAGTTTTCACTGTAAAACCGAGCTGGAGCTAGTACCTCCCCATATATATGTATGGAATGGTGTTTTCAACTGAAAAGAAAGTTTGTGTTCCCAACAAGCTAGGTGAAGGACGGCTTTCACACACACTTATCTCTCAGAACTGAGCAAGTGGAGAGACGTTCGTTCATCTAGCACCAAGGGAACGGGTTGCAGGAGACACTTTTTCTCTGCTTTCTCAGTCTCTTTCCTAGTGCCGGTTTGAAGTTCCTGCAGTTTTCACTGTAAAACCGAGTTGGAGCTTGTACCTCCCCATATATATGTATGGAACGTTGTTTGCAAATGAATAGAAACTTTGTGTTCCCAACAAGCTAGGTGAAGGGCGGCTTTCACACACACTTATCTCTCAGAACTGAGCAAGTTGAGAGACGTTCGTTCATCTAGCACCAAGGGAACGGGTTGCAGGAGACACTATTTCTCTGCTTTCTCAGTCTGTTTCCAAGTGCCGGTGTGAAGTTCCTGCAGTTTTCACTGTAAAACCGAGTTGGAGCTAGTACCTCCCCATATATATGTATGGAACGGTGTTTGCAACTGAAAAGAAACTTTGTGTTCCCAACAAGCTAGGTGAAGGACGGCTTTCACACACACTTAACTCTCAGAACTGAGCAAGTGGAGAGACGTTCGTTCATCTAGCAACATGGGAACGGGTTGCAGGAGACACTATTTCTCTGCATTCTCAGTCTGTTTCCTAGTGCCGGTTTGAAGTTCCTGCAGTTTTCAGTGTAAAACCGAGTTGGAGCTAGTACCTCCCCATATATATGTATGGAATGGAGTTTGCAAATGAAAAGAAACTTTGTGTTCCCAACAAGCTAGATGAAGGACGGCTTTCACACACACTTACCTCTCGGAACTGAGCAAGTGGAGAGACGTTCGTTCATCTAGCACCAAGGGAACGGGTTGCAGGAGACACTATTTCTCTGATTTCTCAGTCTGTTTCCTAGTGCCGGTTTGAAGTTCCTGCAGTTTTCACTGTAAAACCGAGTTGGAGCTAGTACCTCCCCATATATATGTATGGAATGGAGTTTGCAAATGAAAAGAAACTTTGTGTTCCCAACAAGCTAGATGAAGGACGGCTTTCACACACACTTACCTCTCGGAACTGAGCAAGTGGAGAGACGTTCGTTCATCTAGCACCAAGGGAACGGGTTGCAGGAGACACTATTTCTCTGCTTTCTCAGTCTGTTTCCTAGTGCCGGTTTGAAGTTCCTGCAGTTTTCACTGTAAAACCGAGTTGGAGCTTGTACCTCCCCATATATATGTAAGGAATGGAGTTTGCAACTGAAAAGAAACTTTGTGTTCCCAACAAGCTAGGTGAAGTACGGCTTTTACACACACTTATCTCTCAGAACTGAGCAAGTGGAGAGACGTTCGTTCATCTAGCACCAAGGGAACGAGTTGCAAGAGACACTTTTTCTCTGCTTTCTCAGTCTGTTTCCTAGTGTCGGTTTGAAGTTCCTGCAGTTTTCACTGTAAAACCGAGCTGGAGCTAGTACCTCCCCATATATATGTATGGAATGGTGTTTTCAACTGAAAAGAAACTTTGTGTTCCCAACAAGCTAGGTGAAGGACGGCTTTCACACACACTTATCTCTCAGAACTGAGCAAGTTGAGAGACGTTCGTTCATCTAGCACCAAGGGAACGGGTTGCAGGAGACACTATTTCTCTGCTTTCTCAGTCTGTTTCCAAGTGCCGGTGTGAAGTTCCTGCAGTTTTCACTGTAAAACCGAGTTGGAGCTAGTACCTCCCCATATATATGTATGGAACGGTGTTTGCAACTGAAAAGAAACTTTGTGTTCCCAACAAGCTAGGTGAAGGACGGCTTTCACACACACTTAACTCTGAGAACTGAGCAAGTGGAGAGACGTTCGTTCATCTAGCAACATGGGAACGGGTTGCAGGAGACACTATTTCTCTGCATTCTCAGTCTGTTTCCTAGTGCCGGTTTGAAGTTCCTGCAGTTTTCAGTGTAAAACCGAGTTGGAGCTAGTACCTCCCCATATATATGTATGGAATGGAGTTTGCAAATGAAAAGAAACTTTGTGTTCCCAACAAGCTAGATGAAGGACGGCTTTCACACACACTTACCTCTCGGAACTGAGCAAGTGGAGAGACGTTCGTTCATCTAGCACCAAGGGAACGGGTTGCAGGAGACACTATTTCTCTGCTTTCTCAGTTTGTTTCCTAGTGCCGGTTTGAAGTTCCTGCAGTTTTCACTGTAAAACCGAGTTGGAGCTAGTACCTCCCCATATATATGTATGGAATGGAGTTTGCAAATGAAAAGAAACTTTGTGTTCCCAACAAGCTAGATGAAGGACGGCTTTCACACACACTTACCTCTCGGAACTGAGCAAGTGGAGAGACGTTCGTTCATCTAGCACCAAGGGAACGGGTTGCAGGAGACACTATTTCTCTGCTTTCTCAGTCTGTTTCCTAGTGCCGGTTTGAAGTTCCTGCAGTTTTCACTGTAAAACCGAGTTGGAGCTTGTACCTCCCCATATATATGTATGGAATGGTGTTTTCAACTGAAAAGAAACTTTGTGTTCCCAACAAGCTAGGTGAAGGACGGCTTTCACACACACTTATCTCTCAGAACTGAGCAAGTTGAGAGACTTTCGTTCATCTAGCACCAAGGGAACGGGTTGCAGGAGACACTATTTCTCTGCTTTCTCAGTCTGTTTCCAAGTGCCGGTGTGAAGTTCCTGCAGTTTTCACTGTAAAACCGAGTTGGAGCTAGTACCTCCCCATATATATGTATGGAACGGTGTTTGCAACTGAAAAGAAACTTTGTGTTCCCAACAAGCTAGGTGAAGGACGGCTTTCACACACACTTAACTCTGAGAACTGAGCAAGTGGAGAGACGTTCGTTCATCTAGCAACATGGGAACGGGTTGCAGGAGACACTATTTCTCTGCTTTCTCAGTCTGTTTCCTAGTGTCGGTTTGAAGTTCCTGCAGTTTTCACTGTAAAACCGAGCTGGAGCTAGTACCTCCCCATATATATGTATGGAATGGTGTTTTCAACTGAAAAGAAACTTTGTGTTCCCAACAAGCTAGGTGAAGGACGGCTTTAACACACACTTATCTCTCAGAACTGAGCAAGTTGAGAGACGTTCGTTCATCTAGCACCAAGGGAACGGGTTGCAGGAGACACTATTTCTCTGCTTTCTCAGTCTGTTTCCAAGTGCCGGTGTGAAGTTCCTGCAGTTTTCACTGTAAAACCGAGTTGGAGCTAGTACCTCCCCATGTATATGTATGGAACGGTGTTTGCAACTGAAAAGAAACTTTGTGTTCCCAACAAGCTAGGTGAAGGACGGCTTTCACACACACTTAACTCTCAGAACTGAGCAAGTGGAGAGACGTTCGTTCATCTAGCAACATGGGAACGGGTTGCAGGAGACACTATTTCTCTGCATTCTCAGTCTGTTTCCTAGTGCCGGTTTGAAGTTCCTGCAGTTTTCAGTGTAAAACCGAGTTGGAGCTAGTACCTCCCCATATATATGTATGGAATGGAGTTTGCAAATGAAAAGAAACTTTGAGTTCCCAACAAGCTAGATGAAGGACGGCTTTCACACACACTTACCTCTCGGAACTGAGCAAGTGGAGAGACGTTCGTTCATCTAGCACCAAGGGAACGGGTTGCAGGAGACACTATTTCTCTGCTTTCTCAGTCTGTTTCCTAGTGCCGGTTTGAAGTTCCTGCAGTTTTCACTGTAAAACCGAGTTGGAGCTAGTACCTCCCCATATATATGTATGGAATGGAGTTTGCAAATGAAAAGAAACTTTGTGTTCCCAACAAGCTAGATGAAGGACGGCTTTCACACACACTTACCTCTCGGAACTGAGCAAGTGGAGAGACGTTCGTTCATCTAGCACCAAGGGAACGGGTTGCAGGAGACACTATTTCTCTGCTATCTCAGTCTGTTTCCTAGTGCCGGTTTGAAGTTCCTGCAGTTTTCACTGTAAAACCGAGTTGGAGCTTGTACCTCCCCATATATATGTAAGGAATGGAGTTTGCAACTGAAAAGAAACTTTGTGTTCCCAACAAGCTAGGTGAAGTACGGCTTTTACACACACTTATCTCTCAGAACTGAGCAAGTGGAGAGACGTTCGTTCATCTAGCACCAAGGGAACGAGTTGCAAGAGACACTTTTTCTCTGCTTTCTCAGTCTGTTTCCTAGTGTCGGTTTGAAGTCCCTGCAGTTTTCACTGTAAAACCGAGCTGGAGCTAGTACCTCCCCATATATATGTATGGAATGGTGTTTTCAACTGAAAAGAAACTTTGTGTTCCCAACAAGCTAGGTGAAGGACGGCTTTAACACACACTTATCTCTCATAACTGAGCAAGTTGAGAGACGTTCGTTCATCTAGCACCAAGGGAACGGGTTGCAGGAGACACTATTTCTCTGCTTTCTCAGTCTGTTTCCAAGTGCCGGTGTGAAGTTCCTGCAGTTTTCACTGTAAAACCGAGTTGGAGCTAGTACCTCCCCATATATATGTATGGAACGGTGTTTGCAACTGAAAAGAAACTTTGTGTTCCCAACAAGCTAGGTGAAGGACGGCTTTCACACACACTTAACTCTCAGAACTGAGCAAGTGGAGAGACGTTCGTTCATCTAGCAACATGGGAACGGGTTGCAGGAGACACTATTTCTCTGCATTCTCAGTCTGTTTCCTAGTGCCGGTTTGAAGTTCCTGCAGTTTTCAGTGTAAAACCGAGTTGGAGCTAGTACCTCCCCATATATATGTATGGAATGGAGTTTGCAAATGAAAAGAAACTTTGAGTTCCCAACAAGCTAGATGAAGGACGGCTTTCACACACACTTACCTCTCGGAACTGAGCAAGTGGAGAGACGTTCGTTCATCTAGCACCAAGGAAACGGGTTGCAGGAGACACTATTTCTCTGCTTTCTCAGTCTGTTTCCTAGTGCCGGTTTGAAGTTCCTGCAGTTTTCACTGTAAAACCGAGTTGGAGCTAGTACCTCCCCATATATATGTATGGAATGGAGTTTGCAAATGAAAAGAAACTTTGTGTTCCCAACAAGCTAGATGAAGGACGGCTTTCACACACACTTACCTCTCGGAACTGAGCAAGTGGAGAGACGTTCGTTCATCTAGCACCAAGGGAACGGGTTGCAGGAGACACTATTTCTCTGCTTTCTCAGTCTGTTTCCTAGTGCCGGTTTGAAGTTCCTGCAGTTTTCACTGTAAAACCGAGTTGGAGCTTGTACCTCCCCATATATATGTAAGGAATGGAGTTTGCAACTGAAAAGAAACTTTGTGTTCCCAACAAGCTAGGTGAAGTACGGCTTTTACACACACTTATCTCTCAGAACTGAGCAAGTGGAGAGACGTTCGTTCATCTAGCACCAAGGGAACGAGTTGCAAGAGACACTTTTTCTCTGCTTTCTCAGTCTGTTTCCTAGTGTCGTTTTGAAGTTCCTGCAGTTTTCACTGTAAAACCGAGCTGGAGCTAGTACCTCCCCATATATATGTATGGAATGGTGTTTTCAACTGAAAAGAAAGTTTGTGTTCCCAACAAGCTAGGTGAAGGACGGCTTTCACACACACTTATCTCTCAGAACTGAGCAAGTGGAGAGACGTTCGTTCATCTAGCACCAAGGGAACGGGTTGCAGGAGACACTATTTCTCTGCTTTCTCAGTCTGTTTCCAAGTGCCGGTGTGAAGTTCCTGCAGTTTTCACTGTAAAACCGAGTTGGAGCTAGTACCTCCCCATATATATGTATGGAACGGTGTTTGCAACTGAAAAGAAACTTTGTGTTCCCAACAAGCTAGGTGAAGGACGGCTTTCACACACACTTAACTCTCAGAACTGAGCAAGTGGAGAGACGTTCGTTCATCTAGCAACATGGGAACGGGTTGCAGGAGACACTATTTCTCTGCATTCTCAGTCTGTTTCCTAGTGCCGGTTTGAAGTTCCTGCAGTTTTCAGTGTAAAACCGAGTTGGAGCTAGTACCTCCCCATATATATGTATGGAATGGAGTTTGCAAATGAAAAGAAACTTTGTGTTCCCAACAAGCTAGATGAAGGACGGCTTTCACACACACTTACCTCTCGGAACTGAGCAAGTGGAGAGACGTTCGTTCATCTAGCACCAAGGGAACGGGTTGCAGGAGACACTATTTCTCTGCTTTCTCAGTCTGTTTCCTAGTGCCGGTTTGAAGTTCCTGCAGTTTTCACTGTAAAACCGATTTGGAGCTTGTACCTCCCCATATATATGTAAGGAATGGAGTTTGCAACTGAAAAGAAACTTTGTGTTCCCAACAAGCTTGGTGAAGTACGGCTTTTACACACACTTATCTCTCAGAACTGAGCAAGTGGAGAGACGTTCGTTCATCTAGCACCAAGGGAACGAGTTGCAAGAGACACTTTTTCTCTGCTTTCTCAGTCTGTTTCCTAGTGTCGGTTTGAAGTTCCTGCAGTTTTCACTGTAAAACCGAGCTGGAGCTTGTACCTCCCCATATATATGTATGGAATGGTGTTTTCAACTGAAAAGAAAGTTTGTGTTCCCAACAAGCTAGGTGAAGGACGGCTTTCACACACAGTTATCTCTCAGAACTGAGCAAGTGGAGAGACGTTCGTTCATCTAGCACCAAGGGAACGGGTTGCAGGAGACACTTTTTCTCTGCTTTCTCAGTCTCTTTCCTAGTGCCGGTTTGAAGTTCCTGCAGTTTTCACTGTAAAACCGAGTTGGAGCTTGTACCTCCCCATATATATGTAAGGAATGGAGTTTGCAACTGAAAAGAAACTTTGTGTTCCCAACAAGCTAGGTGAAGGACGGCTTTCACACACACTTAATTCTCAGAACTGAGCAAGTTGAGAGACGTTCGTTCATCTAGCACCAAGGGAACGGGTTGCAGGAGACACTATTTCTCTGCTTTCTCAGTCTGTTTCCAAGTGCCGGTGTGAAGTTCCTGCAGTTTTCACTGTAAAACCGAGTTGGAGCTAGTACCTCCCCATATATATGTATGGAACGGTGTTTGCAACTGAAAAGAAACTTTGTGTTCCCAACAAGCTAGGTGAAGGACGGCTTTCACACACACTTAACACTCAGAACTGAGCAAGTGGAGAGACGTTCGTTCATCTAGCAACATGGGAACGGGTTGCAGGAGACACTATTTCTCTGCATTCTCAGTCTGTTTCCTAGTGCCGGTTTGAAGTTCCTGCAGTTTTCAGTGTAAAACCGAGTTGGAGCTAGTACCTCCCCATATATATGTATGGAATGGAGTTTGCAAATGAAAAGAAACTTTGTGTTCCCAACAAGCTAGATGAAGGACGGCTTTCACACACACTTACCTCTCGGAACTGAGCAAGTGGAGAGACGTTCGTTCATCTAGCACCAAGGGAACGGGTTGCAGGAGACACTATTTCTCTGCTTTCTCAGTCTGTTTCCTAGTGCCGGTTTGAAGTTCCTGCAGTTTTCACTGTAAAACCGAGTTGGAGCTTGTACCTCCCCATATATATGTAAGGAATGGAGTTTGCAACTGAAAAGAAACTTTGTGTTCCCAACAAGCTAGGTGAAGTACGGCTTTTACACACACTTATCTCTCAGAACTGAGCAAGTGGAGAGACGTTCGTTCATCTAGCACCAAGGGAACGAGTTGCAAGAGACACTTTTTCTCTGCTTTCTCAGTCTGTTTCCTAGTGTCGGTTTGAAGTTCCTGCAGTTTTCACTGTAAAACCGAGCTGGAGCTTGTACCTCCCCATATATATGTATGGAATGGTGTTTTCAACTGAAAAGAAAGTTTGTGTTCCCAACAAGCTAGGTGAAGGACGGCTTTCACACACACTTATCTCTCAGAACTGAGCAAGTGGAGAGACGTTCGTTCATCTAGCACCAAGGGAACGGGTTGCAGGAGACACTTTTTCTCTGCTTTCTCAGTCTCTTTCCTAGTGCCGGTTTGAAGTTCCTGCAGTTTTCACTGTAAAACCGAGTTGGAGCTTGTACCTCCCCATATATATGTAAGGAATGGAGTTTGCAACTGAAAAGAAACTTTGTGTTCCCAACAAGCTAGGTGAAGTACGGCTTTTACACACACTTATCTCTCAGAACTGAGCAAGTGGAGAGACGTTCGTTCATCTAGCACCAAGGGAACGAGTTGCAAGGGACACTTTTTCTCTGCTTTCTCAGTCTGTTTCCTAGTGTCGGTTTGAAGTTCCTGCAGTTTTCACTGTAAAACCGAGCTGGAGCTAGTACCTCCCCATATATATGTATGGAATGGTGTTTTCAACTGAAAAGAAAGTTTGTGTTCCCAACAAGCTAGGTGAAGGACGGCTTTCACACACACTTATCTCTCAGAACTGAGCAAGTGGAGAGACGTTCGTTCATCTAGCACCAAGGGAACGGGTTGCAGGAGACACTTTTTCTCTGCTTTCTCAGTCTCTTTCCTAGTGCCGGTTTCAAGTTCCTGCAGTTTTCACTGTAAAACCGAGTTGGAGCTTGTACCTCCCCATATATATGTATGGAACGGTGTTTGCAAATGAAAAGAAACTTTGTGTTCCCAACAAGCTAGGTGAAGGACGGCTTTCACACACACTTATCTCTCAGAACTGAGCAAGTTGAGAGACGTTCGTTCATCTAGCACCAAGGGAACGGGTTGCAGGAGACACTATTTCTCTGCTTTCTCAGTCTGTTTCCAAGTGCCGGTGTGAAGTTCCTGCAGTTTTCACTGTAAAACCGAGTTGGAGCTAGTACCTCCCCATATATATGTATGGAACGGTGTTTGCAACTGAAAAGAAACTTTGTGTTCCCAACAAGCTAGGTGAAGGACGGCTTTCACACACACTTAACTCTCAGAACTGAGCAAGTGGAGAGACGTTCGTTCATCTAGCAACATGGGAACGGGTTGCAGGAGACACTATTTCTCTGCATTCTCAGTCTGTTTCCTAGTGCCGGTTTGAAGTTCCTGCAGTTTTCAGTGTAAAACCGAGTTGGAGCTAGTACCTCCCCATATATATGTATGGAATGGAGTTTGCAAATGAAAAGAAACTTTGTGTTCCCAACAAGCTAGATGAAGGACGGCTTTCACACACACTTACCTCTCGGAACTGAGCAAGTGGAGAGACGTTCGTTCATCTAGCACCAAGGGAACGGGTTGCAGGAGACACTATTTCTCTGCTTTCTCAGTCTGTTTCCTAGTGCCGGTTTGAAGTTCCTGCAGTTTTCACTGTAAAACCGAGTTGGAGCTAGTACCTCCCCATATATATGTATGGAATGGAGTTTGCAACTGAAAATAAACTTTGTGTTCCCAACAAGCTAGTTGAAGGACGGCTTTCACACACACTTATCTCTCAGAACTGAACAAGTGGAGAGACGTTCGTTCATCTAGCACCAAGGGAACGGGTTGCAGGAGACACTTTTTCTCTGCTTTCTCAGTCTCTTTCCTAGTGCCGGTTTGAAGTTCCTGCAGTTTTCACTGTAAAACCGAGTTGGAGCTTGTACCTCCCCATATATATGTAAGGAATGGAGTTTGCAACTGAAAAGAAACTTTGTGTTCCCAACAAGCTAGTTGAAGTACGGCTTTTACACACACTTATCTCTCAGAACTGAGCAAGTGGAGAGACGTTCGTTCATCTAGCACCAAGGGAACGAGTTGCAAGAGACACTTTTTCTCTGCTTTCTCAGTCTGTTTCCTAGTGTCGGTTTGAAGTTCCTGCAGTTTTCCCTGTAAAACCGAGCTGGAGCTAGTACCTCCCCATATATATGTATGGAATGGTGTTTTCAACTGAAAAGAAAGTTTGTGTTCCCAACAAGCTAGGTGAAGGACGGCTTTCACACACACTTATCTCTCAGAACTGAGCAAGTGGAGAGACGTTCGTTCATCTAGCACCAAGGGAACGGGTTGCAGGAGACACTTTTTCTCTGCTTTCTCAGTCTCTTTCCTAGTGCCGGTTTGAAGTTCCTGCAGTTTTCACTGTAAAACCGAGTTGGAGCTTGTACCTCCCCATATATATGTAAGGAATGGAGTTTGCAACTGAAAAGAAACTTTGTGTTCCCAACAAGCTAGTTGAAGTACGGCTTTTACACACACTAATCTTTCAGAACTGAGCAAGTGGAGAGACGTTCGTTCATCTAGCACCAAGGGAACGGGTTGCAGGAGACACTTTTTCTCTGCTTTCTCATTCTGTTTCCTAGTGCCGGTTTGAAGTTCCTGCAGTTTTCACTGTAAAACCGAGTTGGAGCTTGTACCTCCCCATATATATGTAAAGAATGGAGTTTGCAACTGAAAAGAAACTTTGTGTTCCCAACAAGCTAGGTGAAGTACGGCTTTTACACACACTTATCTCTCAGAACTGAGCAAGTGGAGAGACGTTCGTTCATCTAGCACCAAGGGAACGGGTTGCAGGAGACACTTTTTCTCTGCTTTCTCATTCTGTTTCCTAGTGCCGGTTTGAAGTTCCTGCAGTTTTCACTGTAAAACCGAGTTGGAGCTAGTATCTCCCCATATATATGTATGGAATGGAGTTGGCAACTGAAAAGAAACTTTGTGTTCCCAACAAGCTACGTGAAGGACGGCTTTCACACACACTTATCTCCCAGGACTGAGCAAGTGGAGAGACGTTCGTTCATCTAACACCAAGGGAATGGGTTGCAGGAGACACTTTTTCTCTGCTTCCTCAGTTTGTTTCCTAGTGCCGGTTTGAAGTTCCTGCAGATTTCACTGTAAAACAGAGTTGGAGCTAGTACATCCCCATACATATGTATGGAATGTAGTTTGCAACTGAAAAGAAACTTTGTGTTCCCAACAAGATTGGTGAAGTACGGCTTTCACACACACTTATCTCTCAGAACTGAACAAGTGGAGAGACGTTCGTTCATCTAGCACCAAGGGAACGGGTTGCAGGAGACACTTTTTCTCTGCTTTCTCAGTCTCTTTCCTAGTGCCGGTTTGAAGTTCCTGCAGTTTTCACTGTAAAACCGAGTTGGAGCTTGTACCTCCCCATATATATGTAAGGAATGGAGTTTGCAACTGAAAAGAAACTTTGTGTTCCCAACAAGCTAGTTGAAGTACGGCTTTTACACACACTTATCTCTCAGAACTGAGCAAGTGGAGAGACGTTCGTTCATCTAGCACCAAGGGAACGAGTTGCAAGAGACACTTTTTCTCTGCTTTCTCAGTCTGTTTCCTAGTGTCGGTTTGAAGTTCCTGCAGTTTTCACTGTAAAACCGAGTTGGAGCTTGTACCTCCCCATATATATGTAAGGAATGGAGTTTGCAACTGAAAAGAAACTTTGTGTTCCCAACAAGCTAGTTGAAGTACGGCTTTTACACACACTAATCTTTCAGAACTGAGCAAGTGGAGAGACGTTCGTTCATCTAGCACCAAGGGAACGGGTTGCAGGAGACACTTTTTCTCTGCTTTCTCATTCTGTTTCCTAGTGCCGGTTTGAAGTTCCTGCAGTTTTCACTGTAAAACCGAGTTGGAGCTTGTACCTCCCCATATATATGTAAAGAATGGAGTTTGCAACTGAAAAGAAACTTTGTGTTCCCAACAAGCTAGGTGAAGTACGGCTTTTACACACACTTATCTCTCAGAACTGAGCAAGTGGAGAGACGTTCGTTCATCTAGCACCAAGGGAACGGGTTGCAGGAGACACTTTTTCTCTGCTTTCTCATTCTGTTTCCTAGTGCCGGTTTGAAGTTCCTGCAGTTTTCACTGTAAAACCGAGTTGGAGCTAGTATCTCCCCATATATATGTATGGAATGGAGTTGGCAACTGAAAAGAAACTTTGTGTTCCCAACAAGCTACGTGAAGGACGGCTTTCACACACACTTATCTCCCAGGACTGAGCAAGTGGAGAGACGTTCGTTCATCTAACACCAAGGGAATGGGTTGCAGGAGACACTTTTTCTCTGCTTCCTCAGTTTGTTTCCTAGTGCCGGTTTGAAGTTCCTGCAGATTTCACTGTAAAACAGAGTTGGAGCTAGTACATCCCCATACATATGTATGGAATGTAGTTTGCAACTGAAAAGAAACTTTGTGTTCCCAACAAGATTGGTGAAGTACGGCTTTCACACTCACTTATCTCTCAGAACTGAGCAAGTGGAGAGACATTCGTTCATCTAGCACCAAGGGAACGGGTTGCAGGAGTCACTTTTTCTCTGCTTTCTCAGTCTCTTTCCTAGTGCCGGTTTGAAGTTCCTGCAGTTTTCACTTTAAAACCGATTTGGAGCTAGTACCTCCAAATATATATGTATGGAACGGTGTTTGCAAATGAAAAGAAACTTTGTGTTCCCAACAAGCTAGATGAAGGACGGCTTTCACACACACTTATCTCTCAGAACTGAGCAAGTTGAGAGACGTTCGTTCATCTAGCACCAAGGGAACGGGTTGCAGGGGACACTATTTCTCTGCTTTCTCAGTCTGTTTCCAAGTGCCGGTGTGAAGTTTCTGCAGTTTTCACTGTAAAACCGAGTTGGAGCTAGTACCTCCCCATATATATGTATGGAACGGTGTTTGCAACTGAAAAGAAACTTTGTGTTCCCAACAAGCTAGGTGAAGGACGGCTTTCACACACACTTAACTCTCAGAACTGAGTAAGTGGAGAGACGTTCGTTCATCTAGCACCATGGGAACGGGTTGCAGGAGACACTATTTCTCTGCATTCTCAGTCTGTTTCCTAGTGCCGGTTTGAAGTTCCTGCAGTTTTCACTGTAAAACCGAGTTGGAGCTAGTACCTCCCCATATATATGTATGGAATGGTGTTTTCAACTGAAAAGAAAGTTTGTGTTCCCAACAAGCTAGGTGAAGGACGGCTTTCACACACACTTATCTCTCAGAACTGAGCAAGTGGAGAGACGTTCGTTCATCTAGCACCAAGGGAACGGGATGCAGGAGACACTTTTTCTCTGCTTTCTCAGTCTCTTTCCTAGTGCCGGTTTGAAGTTCCTGCAGTTTTCACTGTAAAACCGAGTTGGAGCTTGTACCTCCCCATATATATGTAAGGAATGGAGTTTGCAACTGAAAAGAAACTTTGTGTTCCCAACAAGCTAGGTGAAGGACGGCTTTCACACACACTTAATTCTCAGAACTGAGCAAGTTGAGAGACGTTCGTTCATCTAGCACCAAGGGAACGGGTTGCAGGAGACACTATTTCTCTGCTTTCTCAGTCTGTTTCCAAGTGCCGGTGTGAAGTTCCTGCAGTTTTCACTGTAAAACCGAGTTGGAGCTAGTACCTTCCCATATATATGTATGGAACGGTGTTTGCAACTGAAAAGAAACTTTGTGTTCCCAACAAGCTAGGTGAAGGACGGCTTTCACACACACTTAACTCTCAGAACTGAGCAAGTGGAGAGACGTTCGTTCATCTAGCAACATGGGAACGGGTTGCAGGAGACACTATTTCTCTGCATTCTCAGTCTGTTTCCTAGTGCCGGTTTGAAGTTCCTGCAGTTTTCAGTGTAAAACCGAGTTGGAGCTAGTACCTCCCCATATATATGTATGGAATGGAGTTTGCAAATGAAAAGAAACTTTGTGTTCCCAACAAGCTAGATGAAGGACGGCTTTCACACACACTTACCTCTCGGAACTGAGCAAGTGGAGAGACGTTCGTTCATCTAGCACCAAGGGAACGGGTTGCAGGAGACACTATTTCTCTGCTTTCTCAGTCTGTTTCCTAGTGCCGGTTTGAAGTTCCTGCAGTTTTCACTGTAAAACCGAGTTGGAGCTTGTACCTCCCCATATATATGTAAGGAATGGAGTTTGCAACTGAAAAGAAACTTTGTGTTCCCAACAAGCTAGGTGAAGTACGGCTTTTACACACACTTATCTCTCAGAACTGAGCAAGTGGAGAGACGTTCGTTCATCTAGCACCAAGGGAACGAGTTGCAAGAGACACTTTTTCTCTGCTTTCTCAGTCTGTTTCCTAGTGTCGGTTTCAAGTTCCTGCAGTTTTCACTGTAAAACCGAGCTGGAGCTTGTACCTCCCCATATATATGTATGGAATGGTGTTTTCAACTGAAAAGAAAGTTTGTGTTCCCAACAAGCTAGGTGAAGGACGGCTTTCACACACACTTATCTCTCAGAACTGAGCAAGTGGAGAGACGTTCGTTCATCTAGCACCAAGGGAACGGGTTGCAGGAGACACTTTTTCTCTGCTTTCTCAGTCTCTTTCCTAGTGCCGGTTTGAAGTTCCTGCAGTTTTCACTGTAAAACCGAGTTGGAGCTTGTACCTCCCCATATATATGTAAGGAATGGAGTTTGCAACTGAAAAGAAACTTTGTGTTCCCAACAAGCTAGGTGAAGTACGGCTTTTACACACACTTATCTCTCAGAAATGAGCAAGTGGAGAGACGTTCGTTCATCTAGCACCAAGGGAACGAGTTGCAAGGGACACTGTTTCTCTGCTTTCTCAGTCTGTTTCCTAGTGTCGGTTTGAAGTTCCTGCAGTTTTCACTGTAAAACCGAGCTGGAGCTAGTACCTCCCCATATATATGTATGGAATGGTGTTTTCAACTGAAAAGAAAGTTTGTGTTCCCAACAAGCTAGGTGAAGGACGGCTTTCACACACACTTATCTCTCAGAACTGAGCAAGTGGAGAGACGTTCGTTCATCTAGCACCAAGGGAACGGGTTGCAGGAGACACTTTTTCTCTGCTTTCTCAGTCTCTTTCCTAGTGCCGGTTTCAAGTTCCTGCAGTTTTCACTGTAAAACCGAGTTGGAGCTTGTACCTCCCCATATATATGTATGGAACGGTGTTTGCAAATGAAAAGAAACTTTGTGTTCCCAACAAGCTAGGTGAAGGACGGCTGTCACACACACTTATCTCTCAGAACTGAGCAAGTTGAGAGACGTTCGTTCATCTAGCACCAAGGGAACGGGTTGCAGGAGACACTATTTCTCTGCTTTCTCAGTCTGTTTCCAAGTGCCGGTGTGAAGTTCCTGCAGTTTTCACTGTAAAACCGAGTTGGAGCTAGTACCACCCCATATATATGTATGGAACGGTGTTTGCAACTGAAAAGAAACTTTGTGTTCCCAACAAGCTAGGTGAAGGACGGCTTTCACACACACTTAACTCTCAGAACTGAGCAAGTGGAGAGACGTTCGTTCATCTAGCAACATGGGAACGGGTTGCAGGAGACACTATTTCTCTGCATTCTCAGTCTGTTTCCTAGTGCCGGTTTGAAGTTCCTGCAGTTTTCAGTGTAAAACCGAGTTGGAGCTAGTACCTCCCCATATATATGTATGGAATGGAGTTTGCAAATGAAAAGAAACTTTGTGTTCCCAACAAGCTAGATGAAGGACGGCTTTCACACACACTTACCTCTCGGAACTGAGCAAGTGGAGAGACGTTCGTTCATCTAGCACCAAGGGAACGGGTTGCAGGAGACACTATTTCTCTGCTTTCTCAGTCTGTTTCCTAGTGCCGGTTTGAAGTTCCTGCAGTTTTCACTGTAAAACCGAGTTGGAGCTAGTACCTCCCCATATATATGTATGGAATGGAGTTTGCAACTGAAAATAAACTTTGTGTTCCCAACAAGCTAGTTGAAGGACGGCTTTCACACACACTTATCTCTCAGAACTGAGCAAGTGGAGAGACGTTCGTTCATCTAGCACCAAGGGAACGGGTTGCAGGAGACACTTTTTCTCTGCTTTCTCAGTCTCTTTCCTAGTGCCGGTTTGAAGTTCCTGCAGTTTTCACTGTAAAACCGAGTTGGAGCTTGTACCTCCCCATATATATGTAAGGAATGGAGTTTGCAACTGAAAAGAAACTTTGTGTTCCCAACAAGCTAGTTGAAGTACGGCTTTTACACACACTTATCTCTCAGAACTGAGCAAGTGGAGAGACGTTCGTTCATCTAGCACCAAGGGAACGAGTTGCAAGAGACACTTTTTCTCTGCTTTCTCAGTCTGTTTCCTAGTGTCGGTTTGAAGTTCCTGCAGTTTTCACTGTAAAACCGAGCTGGAGCTAGTAACTCCCCATATATATGTATGGAATGGTGTTTTCAACTGAAAAGAAAGTTTGTGTTCCCAACAAGCTAGGTGAAGGACGGCTTTCACACACACTTATCTCTCAGAACTGAGCAAGTGGAGAGACGTTCGTTCATCTAGCACCAAGGGAACGGGTTGCAGGAGACACTTTTTCTCTGCTTTCTCAGTCTCTTTCCTAGTGCCGGTTTGAAGTTCCTGCAGTTTTCACTGTAAAACCGAGTTGGAGCTTGTACCTCCCCATATATATGTAAGGAATGGAGTTTGCAACTGAAAAGAAACTTTGTGTTCCCAACAAGCTAGGTGAAGGACGGCTTTCACACACACTTATCTCTCAGAACTGAGCAAGTTGAGAGACGTTCGTTCATCTAGCACCAAGGGAACGGGTTGCAGGAGACACTATTTCTCTGCTTTCTCAGTCTGTTTCCAAGTGCCGGTGTGAAGTTCCTGCAGTTTTCACTGTAAAACCGAGTTGGAGCTAGTACCACCCCATATATATGTATGGAACGGTGTTTGCAACTGAAAAGAAACTTTGTGTTCCCAACAAGCTAGGTGAAGGACGGCTTTCACACACACTTAACTCTCAGAACTGAGCAAGTGGAGAGACGTTCGTTCATCTAGCAACATGGGAACGGGTTGCAGGAGACACTATTTCTCTGCATTCTCAGTCTGTTTCCTAGTGCCGGTTTGAAGTTCCTGCAGTTTTCAGTGTAAAACCGAGTTGGAGCTAGTACCTCCCCATATATATGTATGGAATGGAGTTTGCAAATGAAAAGAAACTTTGTGTACCCAACAAGCTAGATGAAGGACGGCTTTCACACACACTTACCTCTCGGAACTGAGCAAGTGGAGAGACGTTCGTTCATCTAGCACCAAGGGAACGGGTTGCAGGAGACACTATTTCTCTGCTTTCTCAGTCTGTTTCCTAGTACCGGTTTGAAGTTCCTGCAGTTTTCACTGTAAAACCGAGTTGGAGCTAGTACCTCCCCATATATATGTATGGAATGGAGTTTGCAACTGAAAATAAACTTTGTGTTCCCAACAAGCTAGTTGAAGGACGGCTTTCACACACACTTATCTCTCAGAACTGAGCAAGTGGAGAGACGTTCGTTCATCTAGCACCAAGGGAACGGGTTGCAGGAGACACTTTTTCTCTGCTTTCTCAGTCTCTTTCCTAGTGCCGGTTTGAAGTTCCTGCAGTTTTCACTGTAAAACCGAGTTGGAGCTTGTACCTCCCCATATATATGTAAGGAATGGAGTTTGCAACTGAAAAGAAACTTTGTGTTCCCAACAAGCTAGGTGAAGTACGGCTTTTACACACACTTATCTCTCAGAACTGAGCAAGTGGAGAGACGTTCGTTCATCTAGCACCAAGGGAACGAGTTGTAAGAGACACTTTTTCTCTGCTTTCTCAGTCTGTTTCCTAGTGTCGGTTTGAAGTTCCTGCAGTTTTCACTGTAAAACCGAGCTGGAGCTAGTACCTCCCCATATATATGTATGGAATGGTGTTTTCAACTGAAAAGAAAGTTTGTGTTCCCAACAAGCTAGGTGAAGGACGGCTTTCACACACACTTATCTCTCAGAACTGAGCAAGTGGAGAGACGTTCGTTCATCTAGCACCAAGGGAACGGGTTGCAGGAGACACTTTTTCTCTGCTTTCTCAGTCTCTTTCCTAGTGCCGGTTTGAAGTTCCTGCAGTTTTCACTGTAAAACCGAGTTGGAGCTTGTACCTCCCCATATATATGTAAGGAATGGAGTTTGCAACTGAAAAGAAACTTTGTGTTCCCAACAAGCTAGGTGAAGTACGGCTTTTACACACACTTATCTCTCAGAACTTAGCAAGTGGAGAGACGTTCGTTCATCTAGCAACAAGGGAACGGGTTGCAGGAGACACTTTTTCTCTACTTTCTCATTCTGTTTCCTAGTGCCGGTTTGAAGTTCCTGCAGTTTTCACTGTAAAACCGAGTTGGAGCTTGTACCTCCCCATATATATGTAAGGAATGGAGTTTGCAACTGAAAAGAAACTTTGTGTTCCCAACAAGCTAGGTGAAGTACGGCTTTTACACACACTTATCTCTCAGAACTGAGCAAGTGGAGAGACGTTCGTTCATCTAGCAAGAAGGGAACGGGTTGCAGGAGACACTTTTTCTCTGCTTTCTCATTCTGTTTCCTAGTGCCGGTTTGAAGTTCCTGCAGTTTTCACTGTAAAACCGAGTTGGAGCTAGTATCTCCCCATATATATGTATGGAATGGAGTTGGCAACTGAAAAGAAACTTTGTGTTCCCAACAAGCTACGTGAAGGACGGCTTTCACACACACTTATCTCCCAGGACTGAGCAAGTGGAGAGACGTTCGTTCATCTAACACCAAGGGAACGGGTTGCAGGAGACACTTTTTCTCTGCTTCCTCAGTTTGTTTCCTAGTGCCGGTTTGAAGTTCCTGCAGATTTCACTGTAAAACAGAGTTGGAGCTAGTACATCCCCATACATATGTATGGAATGTAGTTTGCAACTGAAAAGAAACTTTGTGTTCCCAACAAGATTGGTGAAGTACGGCTTTCACACTCACTTATCTCTCAGAACTGAGCAAGTGGAGAGACATTCGTTCATCTAGCACAAAGGAAACGGGTTGCAGGAGACATTTTTTCTCTGCTTTCTCAGTCTGTTTCCTAGTGCCGGTTTGAAGTTCCTGCAGTTTTCACTGTAAAACCGAGTTGGAGCTAGTACCTCCCCATATATATGTATGGAATGGAGTTTACAACTGAAAAGAAACTTTGTGTTCCCAAAAAGCTAGGTGAAGGACGGCTTTCACACACACTTATCTCTCAGAACTGAGCAAGTTGAGAGACGTTCGTTCATCTAGCACCAAGGGAACGGGTTGCAGGAGTCACTTTTTCTCTGCTTTCTCAGTCTCTTTCCTAGTGCCGGTTTGAAGTTCCTGCAGTTTTCACTTTAAAACCGATTTGGAGCTAGTACCTCCAAATATATATGTATGGAACGGTGTTTGCAAATGAAAAGAAACTTTGTGTTCCCAACAAGCTAGATGAAGGACGGCTTTCACACACACTTATCTCTCAGAACTGAGCAAGTTGAGAGACGTTCGTTCATCTAGCACCAAGGGAACTGGTTGCAGGAGACACTATTTCTCTGCTTTCTCAGTCTGTTTCCAAGTGCCGGTGTGAAGTTCCTGCAGTTTTCACTGTAAAACCGAGTTGGAGCTAGTACCTCCCCATATATATGTATGGAACGGTGTTTGCAACTGAAAAGAAACTTTGTGTTCCCAACAAGCTAGGTGAAGGACGGCTTTCACACACACTTAACTCTCAGAACTGAGTAAGTGGAGAGACGTTCGTTCATCTAGCACCATGGGAACGGGTTGCAGGAGACACTATTTCTCTGCATTCTCAGTCTGTTTCCTAGTGCCGGTTTGAAGTTCCTGCAGTTTTCAGTGTAAAACCGAGTTGGAGCTAGTACCTCCCCATATATATGTATGGAATGGAGTTTGCAAATGAAAAGAAACTTTGTGTTCCCAACAAGCTAGATGAAGGACGGCTTTCACACACAATTACCTCTCGGAACTGAGCAAGTGGAGAGACGTTCGTTCATCTAGCACCAAGGGAACGGGTTGCAGGAGACAGTTTTTCTCTGCTTTCTCAGTCTGTTTCCTAGTGCCGGTTTGAAGTTCTTGCAGTTTTCACTGTAAAACCGATTTGGAGCTTGTACCTCCCCATATATATGTATGGAAAGGTGTTTGCAACTGAAAAGAAATATTGTGTTCCCAACAAGCTAGGTGAAGGACGGCTTTCACACACACTTATCTCTCAGAACTGAGCAAGTGGAGAGACGTTCGTTCATCTAGCACCAAGGGAACGGGTTGCAGGAGACACTATTTCTCTGCTTTCTCAGTCTCTTTCCTAGTGCCGGTTTGAAGTTCCTGCAGTTTTCACTCTAAAACCGAGTTGGAGCTAGTACCTCCCCATATATATGTATGGAATGGAGTTGGCAACTGAAATGAAACTTTGTGTTCCCAACAAGCTAGGTGAAGGACTGCTTCCACACACACTTTTCTCTAAGAACTGAGCAAGTGGAGAGACGTTCGTTCATTTAGCACCAAGGGAACGGGTTGCAGGAGACACTTTTTCTCTGCTTTCTCAGTCTGTTTCCTAGTGCCGGTTTGAAGTTCCTGCAATTTCACTGTAAAACCGAGTTGGTGCTAGTACCTCCCCATATATATGTATGGAACGGTGTTTGCAACTGAAAAGAATCTTTGTGTTCACAAAAAGCTAGTTGAAGGACGGCTTTCACACACACTTATCTGTCAGAACTGAGCAAGTGGACAGACGTTCGTTCATATAGCACCAAGGGAACGGGTTGCAGGAGACACTTTTTCTCTGCGTTCTCAGTCTGTTTCTTAGTGCCGGTTTGAAGTTCCTGCAATTTTCACTGTAAACCGAGTTGGAGCTTGTACCTCCCCATATATATGTAAGGAATGGAGTTTGCAACTGAAAAGAAACTTTGTGTTCCCAACAAGCTAGTTGAAGTACGGCTTTTACACACACTTATCTCTCAGAACTGAGCAAGTGGAGAGACGTTCGTTCATCTAGCACCAAGGGAACGAGTTGCAAGAGACACTTTTTCTCTGCTTTCTCAGTCTGTTTCCTAGTGTCGGTTTGAAGTTCCTGCAGTTTTCACTGTAAAACCGAGCTGGAGCTAGTACCTCCCCATATATATGTATGGAATGGTGTTTTCAACTGAAAAGAAAGTTTGTGTTCCCAACAAGCTAGGTGAAGGACGGCTTTCACACACACTTATCTCTCAGAACTGAGCAAGTGGAGAGACGTTCGTTCATCTAGCACCAAGGGAACGGGTTGCAGGAGACACTTTTTCTCTGCTTTCTCAGTCTCTTTCCTAGTGCCGGTTTGAAGTTCCTGCAGTTTTCACTGTAAAACCGAGTTGGAGCTTGTACCTCCCCATATATATGTAAGGAATGGAGTTTGCAACTGAAAAGAAACTTTGTGTTCCCAACAAGCTAGGTGAAGGACGGCTTTCACACACACTTATCTCTCAGAACTTAGCAAGTTGAGAGACGTTCGTTCATCTAGCACCAAGGGAACGGGTTGCAGGAGACACTATTTCTCTGCTTTCTCAGTCTGTTTCCAAGTGCCGGTGTGAAGTTCCTGCAGTTTTCACTGTAAAACCGAGTTGGAGCTAGTACCACCCCATATATATGTATGGAACGGTGTTTGCAACTGAAAAGAAACTTTGTGTTCCCAACAAGCTAGGTGAAGGACGGCTTTCACACACACTTAACTCTCAGAACTGAGCAAGTGGAGAGACGTTCGTTCATCTAGCAACATGGGAACGGGTTGCAGGAGACACTATTTCTCTGCATTCTCAGTCTGTTTCCTAGTGCCGGTTTGAAGTTCCTGCAGTTTTCACTGTAAAACAGAGTTGGAGCTAGTACATCCCCATACATATGTATGGAATGTAGTTTGCAACTGAAAAGAAACTTTGTGTTCCCAACAAGATTGGTGAAGTACGGCTTTCACACTCACTTATCTCTCAGAACTGAGCAAGTGGAGAGACATTCGTTCATCTAGCACAAAGGAAACGGGTTGCAGGAGACATTTTTTCTCTGCTTTCTCAGTCTGTTTCCTAGTGCCCGTTTGAAGTTCCTGCAGTTTTCACTGTAAAACCGAGTTGGAGCTAGTACCTCCCCATATATATGTATGGAATGGAGTTTGCAACTGAAAAGAAACTTTGTGTTCCCAAAAAGCTAGGTGAAGGACGGCTTTCACACACACTTATCTCTCAGAACTGAGCAAGTTGAGAGACGTTCGTTCATCTAGCACCAAGGGAACGGGTTGCAGGTGTCACTTTTTCTCTGCTTTCTCAGTCTCTTTCCTAGTGCCGGTTTGAAGTTCCTGCAGTTTTCACTTTAAAACCGATTTGGAGCTAGTACCTCCCCATATATATGTATGGAATGGAGTTTGCAACTGAAAAGGAACTTTGTGTTCCCAACAAGCTAGGTGAAGGACGGCTTTCACACACACTTATCTCTCAGAAATGAGCATGTACAGAGACGTTCGTTCATCTAGAACCAAGGGAACGGGTTGCAGGACACACTTTTTCTCTGCTTTCTCAGTCTGTTTCCTAGTGCCTTTTTGAAGTTCCTGCAGTTTTCACTGTAAAACCGAGTTGGAGCTAGTATCTCCCCATATATATGTATGGAATGGAGTTGGCAACTGAAAAGAAACTTTGTGTTCCCAACAAGTTACGTGAAGGACGGCTTTCACACACACTTATCTCCCAGGACTGAGCAAGTGGAGAGACGTTCGTTCATCTAACACCAAGGGAACGGGTTGCAGGAGACACTTTTTCTCTGCTTCCTCAGTTTGTTTCCTAGTGCCGGTTTGAAGTTCCTGCAGATTTCACTGTAAAACCGAGTTGGAGCTAGTACATCCCCATACATATGTATGGAATGTAGTTTGCAACTGAAAAGAAACTTTGTGTTCCCAACAAGATTGGTGAAGTACGGCTTTCACACTAACTTATCTCTCAGAACTGAGCAAGTGGAGAGACATTCGTTCATCTAGCACAAAGGAAACGGGTTGCAGGAGACATTTTTTCTCTGCTTTCTCAGTCTGTTTCCTAGTGCCGGTTTGAAGTTCCTGCAGTTTTCAGTGTAAAACCGAGTTGGAGCTAGTAACTCTCCATATATATGTATGGAATGGAGTTTGGAACTGAAAAGAAACATTGTGTTCCCAAAAAGCTAGGTGAAGGACGGCTTTCACACACACTTATCTCTCAGAACTGAGCAAGTGGAGAGACGTTCGTTCATCTAGCACCAAGGGAACGGGTTGCAGGAGACACTTTTTCTCTGCTTTCTCAGTCTCTTTCCTAGTGCCGGTTTGAAGTTCCTGCAGTTTTCACTTTAAAACCCATTTGGAGCTCGTACCTCCCCATATATATGTATGGAACGGTGTTTGCAAATGAAAAGAAACTTTGTGTTCCCAACAAGCCAGGTGAAGGACGGCTTTCACACACACTTATCTCTCAGAACTGAGCAAGTTGAGAGACGTTCGTTCATCTAGCACCAAGGGAACGGGTTGCAGGAGACACTATTTCTCTGCTTTCTCAGTCAGTTTCCAAGTGCCGGTGTGAAGTTCCTGCAGTTTTCACTGTAAAACCGAGTTGGAGCTTGTACCTCCCCATATATATGTATGGAACGGTGTTTGCAACTGAAAAGAAACTTTGTGTTCCCAACAAGCTAGGTGAAGGACGGCTTTCACACACACTTAACTCTCAGAACTGAGCAAGTGGAGAGACGTTCGTTCATCTAGCAAAATGGGAACGGGTTGCAGGAGACACTATTTCTCTGCATTCTCAGTCTGTTTCCTAGTGCCGGTTTGAAGTTCCTGCAGTTTTCAGTGTAAAACCGAGTTGGAGCTAGTACCTCCCCATATATATGTATGGAATGGAGTTTGCAAATGAAAAGAAACTTTGTGTTCCCAACAAGCTAGATGAAGGACGGCTTTCACACACACTTACCTCTCGAAACTTAGCAAGTGGAGAGACGTTCGTTCATCTAGCACCAAGGGAACGGGTTGCAGGAGACACTATTTCTCTGCTTTCTCAGTCTGTTTCCTAGTGCCGGTTTGAAGTTCCTGCAGTTTTCACTGTAAAACCGAGTTGGAGCTCGTACCTCCCCATATATATGTATGGAATGGAGTTTGCAACTGAAATAAACTTTGTTTTCCCAACAAGCTAGTTGAAGGACGGCTTTCACACACACTTATCTCTCAGAATTGAGCAAGTGGAGAGACGTTCGTTCATCTAGCACCAAGGGAACGGGTTGCAGGAGACACTTTTTCTCTGCTTTCTCAGTCTCTTTCCTAGTGCCGGTTTGAAGTTCCTGCAGTTTTCACTGTAAAACCGAGTTGGAGCTTGTACCTCCCCATATATATGTAAGGAATGGAGTTTGCAACTGAAAAGAAACTTTGTGTTCCCAACAAGCTAGGTGAAGTACAGCTTTTACACACACTTATCTCTCAGAACTGAGCAAGTGGAGAGACGTTCGTTCATCTAGCACCAAGGGAACGAGTTGCAAGAGACACTTTTTCTCTGCTTTCTCAGTCTGTTTCCTAGTGTCGGTTTGAAGTTCCTGCAGTTTTCACTGTAAAACCGAGCTGGAGCTAGTACCTCCCCATATATATGTATGGAATGGTGTTTTCAACTGAAAAGAATGTTTGTGTTCCCAACAAGCTAAATGAAGGACGGCTTTCACACACACTTATCTCTCTGAACTGAGCAAGTGGAGAGACGTTCGTTCATCTAGCACCAAGGGAACGGGTTGCAGTAGACACATTTTCTCTGCTTTCTCAGTCTGTTTCCTAGTGCCTGTTTGAAGTTCCTGCAGTTTTTACTGTAAAACCGAGTTGGAGCTAGTATCTCCCCATATATATGTATGAAATGGAGTTTGCAACTGAAAAGTAACTTTGTGTTCCCAACATGCTGGGTGAAGGACGGCTTTCACACACACTTATCTCTCAAAACTGAGCAAGTGGAGAGACGTTCGTTCATCTAGCACCAAGGGAATGGGTTGCAGGAGACACTTTTTCTCTGCTTTCTCAGTCTGTTTCCTAATGCCGGTTTGAAGTTCCTGCAGTTTTCACTGTAAAACAGAGTTGGAGCTAGTACCTCCCCATATATATGTATGGAATGGAGTTTGCAACTGAAAAGAAACTTTGTGTTCCCAACAAGCTAGGTGAGGGACAGCTTTCACACACACTTATCTCTCAGAACTGAGCAAGTGGAGAGACGTTCGTTCATCTAGCACCAAGGGAATGGGTTGCAGGAGACACTTTTTCTCTGCTTTCTCAGTCTGGTTCCTAATGCCGGTTTGATGTTCCTGCAGTTTTCACTGTAAAACCGAGCTGGAGCTAGTACCTCCCGATATATATGTATGGAATGGAGTTTGCAAATGAAAAGAAACTTTGTGTTCCCAACAAGCTACGTGAAGGATGGCTTTCACACACACTTATCTCCCAGGACTGAGCAAGTGGAGAGACGTTCGTTCATCTAACACCAAGGGAACGGGTTGCAGGAGACACTTTTTCTCTGCTTCCTCAGTTTGTTTCCTAGTGCCGGTTTGAAGTTCCTGCAGATTTCACTGTAAAAAAGAGTTGGAGCTAGTACATCCCCATACATATGTATGGAATGTAGTTTGCAACTGAAAAGAAACTTTTTGTTCCCAACAAGCTTGGTGAAGTACGGCTTTCACACTCACTTATCTCTCAGAACTTAGCAAGTGGAGAGACGTTCGTTCATCTAGCACAAAGAAACGGGTTGCAGGAGACATTTTTTCTCTGCTTTCTCAGTCTGTTTCCTAGTGCCGGTTTGAAGTTCCTGCAGTTTTCAGTGTAAAACCGAGTTGGAGCTTGTACCTCCCCATGTATATATGTATGGAATGGAGTTTGCAAATGAAAAGAAACTTTGTGTTCCCAACAAGCTAGATGAAGGACGGCTTTCCCACACACTTACCTCTCGGAACTGAGCAAGTGGAGAGACGTTCGTTCATCTAGCACCAAGGGAACGGGTTGCAGGAGACACTATTTCTCTGCTTTCTCAGTCTGTTTCCTAGTGCCGGTTTGAAGTTCCTGCAGTTTTCACTGTAAAATCGAGTTGGAGCTAGTACCTCCCCATATATATGTATGGAATGGAGATTGCAACTGAAAATAAACTTTGTGTTCCCAACAAGATAGGTGAATGACGGCTTTCACACACACTTATCTCTCAGAACTGAGCAAGTGGAGAGACGTTCGTTCATCTAGCACCAAGGGAACGGGTTGCAGGAGACACTTTTTCTCTGCTTTCTCAGTCTGTTTCCTAGTGCCGGTTTGAAGTTCCTGCAGTTTTCACTGTAAAACCGAGTTGGAGCTAGTACCTCCCCATATATATGTATGGAATGGAGTTTGCAAATGAAAAGAAACTTTGTGTTCAAACAAGCTAGGTGAAGGACTGCTTCCACACACACTTTTCTCTAAGAACTGAGCAAGTGGAGAGACGTTCGTTCATCTAGCACCAAGGGAACGGGTTGCAGGAGACACTTTTTCTCTGCTTTCTCAGTCTGTTTCCTAGTGCCGGTTTGAAGTTCCTGCAATTTCACTGTAAAACCGAGTTGGAGCTAGTACCTCCCCATATATATGTATGGAACGGTGTTTGCAACTGAAAAGAATCTTTGTGTTCACAAAAAGCTAGTTGAAGGACGGCTTTCACACACACTTATCTGTGAGAACTGAGCAAGTGGACAGACGTTCGTTCATCTAGCACCAAGGGAACGAGTTGCAAGAGACAATTTTTCTCTGCTTTCTCAGTCTGTTTCCTAGTGTCGGTTTGAAGTTCCTGCAGTTTTCACTTTAAAACCGAGTTGGAGCTAGTACCTCCCCATATATATGTATGGAATTGGGTTTTCAACTGAAAAGAAAGTTTGTGTTCCCAACAAGCTAGGTGAAGGACGGCTTTCACACACACTTATCTCTCAGAACTGAGCAAGTGGAGAGAAGTTCGTTCATCTAGCACCAAGGGAACGGGTTGCAGGAGACACTTTTTCTCTGCTTTCTCAGTCTGTTTCCTAGTGCCGGTTTGAAGTTCCGGCAGTTTTCACTGTAAACCTGAGTTGGAGCTAGTACCTAACCATATATATGTATGGAATGGAGTTTGCAACTTAAAAGAAACTTTGTGTTCCCAACAAGCTAAATGAAGGACGGCTTTCACACACACTTATCTCTCAGAACTGAGCAAGTGGAGAGACGTTCGTTCATCTAGCACCAAGGGAACGGGTTGCAGGAGATACTTTTTCTCTGCTTTCTCAGTCTGTTTCCTAGTGCATGTTTGAATTTCCTGCAGTTTTCAGTGTAAAACCGAGTTGGAGCTAGTACCTCCGCATATATATGTATGGAATGGAGTTTGCAACTGAAAAGAAACTTTGTGTTCCCAACAAGCTAGGTGAAGTACGGCTTTCACACACACTTATCTCTCGGAAATGAGCAAGTGGAGAGACATTCGTTCATCTAGAACCAAGGGAACGGGTTGCAGGAGACACTATATCTCTGCTTTCTCAGTCTGTTTCCTAGTGCCGGTTTGAAGTTCCTGCAGTTTTCACTGTAAAACCGAGTTGGAGCTAGTACCTCCCCATAAATATGTATGGAATGGTGTTTGCAACTGAAAAGTAACTTTGTGTTCCCAACAAGCTAGGTGAAGGACGGCTTTCACACACACTTATCTCCCAGGACTGAGCAAGTGGAGAGACGTTCGTTCATCTAGCACCAAGGGAACGGGTTGCAGGAGACACTTTTTCTTTGCTTTCTCAGTTTGTTTCCTAGTGCCGGTTTGAAGTTCCTGCAGTTTTCACTGTAAAACCGAGTTGGAGCTAGTACCTCCCCATATATATGTATGGAATGGAGTTTGCAACTGAAAAGAAACTTTGTGTTCCCAACAAGATAGGTGAAGGACGGCTTTCCCACACACTTATCTCTCAGAACTGAGCAAGTGGAGAGACGTTCGTTCATCTAGCACCAAGGGACCGGGTTGCAGGAGACACTTTTTCTCTGCTTTCTCAGTCTGTTTCCTAGTGCCGGTTTGAAGTTCCTGCAGTTTTCACTGTAAAACCGAGTTGGAGCTAGTACCTCTCCATATATATGTATGGAATGGTGTTTGCAACTGAAAAGTAACTTTGTGTTCCCAACAAGCTAGGTGAAGGACGGCTTTCACA
Organism: Camelus dromedarius; assembly: GCF_036321535.1. Classification (NCBI taxonomy): domain Eukaryota; kingdom Metazoa; phylum Chordata; class Mammalia; order Artiodactyla; family Camelidae; genus Camelus; species Camelus dromedarius. The sequence continues at coordinate 31,497,805 of NC_087458.1, read as the reverse complement.
CACACTTATCTCTCAGAACTGAGCAAGTGGAGAGACGTTCGTTCATCTAGCACCAAGGGAACGGGATGCAGGAGACACTTTTTCTCTGTTTTCTCAGTCTATTTCCTAGTGCCAGTTTGAAGTTCCTGCAGTTTTCACTGTAAAACCGAGTTGGAGCTAGTACCTCCCCATATATATATGTATGGAATGGAGTTTGCAACTGAAAAGAAACATTGTGTTCCCAACAAGCTAGGTGAAAGTCGGCTTTCACCCACACTTATCTCTCAGAAATGAGCATGGACAGGGACGTTCGTTCATCTAGCACCAAGGGAACGGGTTGCGGGGGACAATTTTTCTCTGCGTTCTCAGTCTGTTTCCTAGTGCCGGTGTGAATTCCCTGCAGTTTTCACTGTAAAACCGAGTTGGAGCTAGTACCTCCCCATATATATGTATTGAATGGAGTTTGCAACTGAAAAGAAACTTTGTGTTCCCAACAATGTTGGTGAAGTACGGCTTTCACACACACTTAGCTCTCAGAACTGAGAAAGTGGAGAGACGTTCGTTCATCTAGCACCAAGGGAACGGTTTGCAGGAGACAGTTTTTCTCTGCTTTCTCAGTCTGTTTCCTAGTGCCGGTTTGAAGTTCCTGCAATTTCACTGTAAAACCGAGTTGGAGCTTGTACCTCCCCATATATATGTATGGAACGGTGTTTGCAACTGAAAAGAAACATTGTGTTCCCAACAAGCTAGGTGAAGGACGGCTTTCACACACACTTATCTCTCAGAACTGAGCAAGTGGATAGACGTTCGTTCATCTAGCACCAAGGGAACGGGTTGCAGGAGACACTTTTTCTCTGCTTTCTCAGTCTCTTTCCTAGTGCCGGTTTGAAGTTCCTGCAGTTTTCACTTTAAAATCGATTTGGAGCTAGTACCTCCCCATATATATGTATGGAACGGTGTTTGCAAATGAAAAGAAACTTTGTGTTCCCAACAAGCTAGGTGAAGGACGGCTTTCACACACACTTAACTCTCAGAAGTGAGCAAGTGGGGAGACGTTCGTTCATCTAGCACCAAGGGAACGGGTTGCAGGAGACACTATTTCTCTGCATTCTCAGTCTGTTTCCTAGTGCCGGTTTGAAGTTCCTGCAGTTTTCAATGTAAAACCGAGTTGGAGCTAGTACCTCCCCATATATATGTATGGAATGGAGTTTGCAAATGAAAAGAAACTTTGTGTTCCCAACAAGCTAGATGAAGTACGGCTTTCACACACACTTACCTCTCGGAACTGAGCAAGTGGAGAGACGTTCGTTTATCTAGCACCAAGGGAACGGTTTGCAGGAGACAGTTTTTCTCTGCTTTCTCAGTCTGTTTCCTAGTGCCGGTTTGAACTTCCTGCAGTTTTCACTGTAAAACCGATTTGGAGCTTGTACCTCCCCATATATATGTATGGAAAGGTGTTTGCTACTGAAAAGAAACATTGTGTTCCCAACAAGCTAGGTGAAGGACGGCTTTCACACACACTTATCTCTCAGAACTGAGCAAGTGGAGAGACGTTCGTTCATCTAGCACCAAGGGAACGGGTTGCATGAGACACTTTTTCTCTGTTTTCTCAGTCTCTTTCCTAGTGCCGGTTTGAATTTCCTGCAGTTTTCACTTTAAAACCGATTTGGAGCTAGTACCTCCCCATATATATATATGGAACGGTGTTTGAAAATGAAAAGAAACTTTGTGTTCCCAACAAGCTAGGTGAAGGACGGCTTTCACACACACTTACCTCTCAGAACTGAGCAAGTTGAGAGACGTTCGTTCATCTAGCACCAAGGGAACGGGTGGCAGGAAACACTATTTCTCTCTTTCTCAGTCTGTTTCCAAGTGCCGGTGTGAAGTTCCTGCAGTTTTCACTGTAAAACCGAGTTGGAGCTAGTACCTCCCCATATATATATGTATGGAATGGAGTTTGCAACTGAAAAGAAACTTTCTGTTCCCAAGAAGCTAGGTGAAGGACGGCTTTCACACACACTTATCTCTCAGAAATGAGCATGTACAGAGACGTTCGTTCATCTAGCACCAAGGGAACGGGTTGCAGGAGACACTTTTTCTCTGCTTTCTCAGTCTGTTTCCTAGTGCCGGTTTGAAGTTCCTGCAGTTTTCACTGTAAAACAGAGTTGGAGCTAGTAGCTCCCCATATATATGTATGGAATGGAGTTTGCAACTGAAAAGAAACTTTGTGTTCCCAACAAGCTAGGTGAAGGACGGCTTTCACACACACTTATCTCTCGGAACTGAGCAAGTGGAGAGACGTTCGTTCATCTAGCACCAAGGGAACGGGTTGCAGGAGACACTTTTTCTCTGCTTTCTCAGTCTGTTTCCTAGTGCCGGTTTGAAGTTCCTGCAGTTTTCAATATAAAACCGATTTGGAGCTTTTACCTCCCCATATATATGTATGGAATGGAGTTTGCATCTGAAAATAAACTTTGTGTTCCCAACAAGCTAGGTGAAGGACGGCTTTCACACACACTTATCTCTCAGAACTGAGCAAGTGGAGAGACGTTCGTTCATCTAGCACCAAGGGAACGGGTTGCAGGAGACACTTTTTCTCTGCATTCTCAGTCTGTTTCCTAGTGCCGGTTTAAAGTTCCTGCAGTTTTCACTGTAAAATCGAGTTGGAGCTTGTACCTACCCATATATATGCATGGATTGGAGTTTGCAACTGAAAAGAAACTTTGTGTTCCAAACAAGCTACGTGAAGGACGGCTTTCACACACACATATCTCTCAGAACTGAGCAAGTGGAGAGACGTTCGTTCATCTAGCACCAATGGAACGGGTTGCAGGAGACACTTTTTCTCTGCTATCTCAGTCTGTTTCCTAGGGCCGGTTTGAAGTTCCTGCAGTTTTCACTGTAAAACCGAATTGGAGCTAGTAATCCCCCATATATATGCATGGATTGGAGTTTGCTACTGAAAAGAAACCTTGTGTTCCAAACAAGCTAGGTGAAGGACGGCTTTCACACACACTTATCTCTCAGAACTGAGCAAGTGGAGAGACGTTCGTTCATCTAGCACCAAGGGAACGGGTTGCAGGAGACACAATTTCTCTGCTTTCTCAGTCTGTTTCCTAGTGCCGGTTTGAAGTTCCTGCAGTTTTCACTGTAAAACCGAGTTGGAGCTAGTACCTCCCATATATATGTATGGAATGGAGTTTGCAACTGAAAATAAACTTTGTGTTCCCAACAAGCTAGTTGAAGGACGGCTTTCACACACACTTATCTCTCAGAACTGAGCAAGTGGAGAGACGTTCGTTCATCTAGCACCAAGGGAACGGGTTGCAGGAGACACTATTTCTCTGCTTTCTCAGTCTGTTCCCAAGTGCCGGTGTGAAGTTCCTGCAGTTTTCACTGTAAAACCGAGTTGGAGCTAGTACCTCCCCATATATATGTATGGATCGGTGTTTGCAACTGAAAAGAATCTTTGTGTTCCCAACAAGCTAGGTGAAGGACGGCTTTCACACACACTTAACTCTCAGAAGTGAGCAAGTGGAGAGACGTTCGTTCATCTAGCACCAAGGGAAAGGGTTGCAGTAGACACTTTTTCTCTGCTTTCTCAGTCTCTTTCCTAGTACCGGTTTGAAGTTCCTGCAGTTTTCACTGTAAAATCGAGTTGGAGCTTGTACCTACCCATATATATGTATGGAATGGAGTTTGCAACTGAAAAGAAACTGTGTGTTCCCAATAAGCTAGGTGAAGTACGGCTTTCACACACACTTATCTCTCGGAACTGAGCAAGTGGAGAGACGTTCGTTCATCTAGCACCAAGGGAACGGGTTGCAGGAGACACTTTTTCTCTGCTTTCTCAGTCTGTTTCCTAGTGCCTGTTTGAAGTTCCTGCAGTTTTCACTGTAAAACCGTGTTGGAGCTAGTATCTCCCCATATATATGTATGGAATGGAGTTTGCAACTGAAAAGAAACTTTGTGTTCCCAACAAGCTAAATGAAGTACGGCTTTCACACACACATCTCTCAGAACTGAGCAAGTGGAGAGACGTTCGTTCATCTAGCACCAAGGGAACGGGTTGCAGGAGACACTTTTTCTCTGCTTTCTCAGTCTTTTTCCTAGTGCCGGTTTGAAGTTCCTGCAGTTTTCACTGTAAAACCGAGTTGGAGCTAGTACCTCCCATATATATGTATGGAATGGAGTTTGCAACTGAAAAGAAACTTTGTGTTCCCAACAAGCTAAATGAAGTACGGCTTTCACACACATTTATCTCTCAGAACTGAGCAAGTGGAGAGACGTTCGTTCATCTAGCACCAAGGGAACGGGTTGCAGGAGACACTTTTTCTCTGCTTTCTCAGTCTGTTTCCTAGTGCCGGTTTGAAGTTCCTGCAGTTTTCACTGTAAAACCGAGTTGGAGCTAGTATCTCCCCATATATATGTATGGAATGGTGTTTGCAACTGAAAAGAAACTTTGTGTTCCCAATAAGCTAGGTGAAGGACGGCTTTCACACACAATTATCTCCCAGGACTGAGCAAGTGGAGAGACGTTCGTTCATCTAACACGAATGGAACGGGTTGCAGGAGACACTTTTTCTCTGCTTTCTCAGTCTGTTTCCTAATGCCGGTTTGAAGTTCCTGCAGTTTTCACTGTAAAACCGTGTTGGAGCTAGTACTTCCCCATATATATGTATGGAATGGAGTTTGCAACTGAAAAGAAACTTTGTGTTCCCAACAAGCTAGGTGAAGGACAGCTTTCACACACACTTATCTCTCAGAACTGAGCAAGTGGAGAGACGTTCGTTCATCTAGCACCAATGGAACGGGTTGCAGGAGACACTTTTTCTCTGCTTTCTCAGTCTGTTTCCTAATGCCGGTTTGAAGTTCCTGCAGTTTTCACTGTAAAACCGTGTTGGAGCTAGTACTTCCCCATACATATGTATGGAATGTAATTTGCAACTGAAAAGAAACTTTGTGTTCCCAACAATTTTGGTGAATTACGGCTTTCACGCACACTTAGCTCTCAGAACTGAGAAAGTGGAGAGACGTTCGTTCATCTAGCACAAAGGAAACGGGTTGCAGGAGACATTTTTTCTCTGCTTCTCAGTCTGTTTCCTAGTGCCGGTTTGAAGTTCCTGCAGTTTTCAGTGTAAAACCGAGTTGGAGCTAGTTCCTCCCCATATATATGTATGGAATGGAGTTTGCAAAAGAAAAGAAACTTTGTGTTCCCATCAAGCTAGATGAAGGATTGCTTTCACACACACTTACCTCTCGGAACTGAGCAAGTGGAGAGACGTTCATTCATCTAGCAACAAGGGAACGTTTTGCAGGAGACACAATTTCTCTGCTTTCTTAGTCTGTTTCCTATTGCCGGTTTGAAGTTAGTGCAGTTTTCACTGTAAAACCGAGTTGGAGCTAGTACCTCCCCATATATATGTATGGAATGGAGTTTGCAACTGAAAATAAACTTTGTGTTCCCAACAAGCTAGTTGAAGGACGGCTTTCACACACATTTATCTCTCAGAACTGAGCAAGTGGAGAGACGTTCTTTCATCTAGCACCAAGTTAACGGTTTGAAGGAGACAGTTTTTCTCTGCTTTCTCAGTCTGTTTCCTAGTGCCGGTTTGAAGTTCCTGCAATTTCACTGTAAAACCGAGTTGGAGCTTGTACCTCCCCATATATATGTATGGAACGGTGTTTGCAACTGAAAAGAAACATTGTTTTCCCAACAAGCTAGGTGAAGGACGGCTTTCACACACACTTATCTCTCAGAACTGAGCAAGTGGATAGACGTTAGTTCATCTAGCACCAAGGGAACGGGTTGCAGGAGACACTTTTTCTCTGCTTTCTCAGTCTCTTTCCTAGTGCCGGTTTTGAATTTCCTGCAGTTTTCACGTTAAAATCGATTTGGAGCTAGTACCTCCCCATATATATGTATGGAACGGTGTTTGCAAATGAAAAGAAACTTTGTGTTCCCAACAATCTAGGTGAAGGACGGCTTTCACACACACTTATCTCTCAGAACTGAGCAAGTTGAGAGACGTTCGCTCATCTAGCACCAAGGGAACGGGTTGCAGTGGACACTATTTCTCTGCTTTCTCAGTCTGTTCCCAAGTGCCGGTGTGAAGTTCCTGCAGTTTTCACTGTAAAACCGAGTTGGAGCTAGTACCTCCCCATATATATGTATGGATCGGTGTTTGCAACTGAAAAGAATCTTTGTGTTCCCAACAAGCTAGGTGAAGGACGGCTTTCACACACACTTAACTCTCAGAAGTGAGCAAGTGGAGAGACGTTCGTTCATCTAACACCAAGGGAACGGGTTGCAGGAGACACTATTTCTCTGTTTTCTCAGTCTGTTTCCTAGTGACGGTTTGAAGTTCCTGCAGTTTTCACTGTAAAACCGAGTTGGAACTAGTACGTCCCCATATATATGCATGGAATGGAATTTGCTACTGAAAAGAATCTTTGTGTTCCCAACAAGCTAGGTGAAGGACGGCTTTCACACACACTTATCTCTCAGAACTGAGCAAGTGGAGAGACGTTCGTTCATCTAGCACCAAGGGAACGGGTTGCAGGAGACACTTTTTCCCTGCTTTCTCAGTCTGTTTCCTAGTGCCGGTTTGAAGTTCCTGCAGTTTTCACTTTAAAATCGAGTTGAGCTTGTACCTACCCATATATATGCATGGATTGGAGTTTGCAACTGAAAAGAAACTTTGTGTTCCAAACAAGCTAGGTGAAGGACGGCTTTCACACACACATATCTCTCAGAACTGAGCAAGTGGAGAGACGTTCGTTCATCTAGCACCAAGGGAACAGATTGCAGGAGACAGTTTTTCTCTGCTTTCTCAGTCTGTTTCCTAGTGCCGGTTTGAAGTTCCTGCAGTTTTCACTTTAAAACCGATTTGGAGCTAGTACCTCCCCATATATATGTATGGAACGGTGTTTGCAAATGAAAAGAAACTTTGTGTTCCCAACAAGCTAGGTGAAGGACGGCTTTCACACACACTTAATTCTCAGAACTGAGCAAGTTGAGAGACGTTCGTTCATCTAGCACCAAGGGAACGGGTTGCAGGAGACACTATTTCTCTGCTTTCTCAGTCTGTTTCCAAGTGCCGGTGTGAAGTTCCTGCAGTTTTCACTGTAAAACCGAGTTGGAGCTAGTACCTCCCCATATATATGTATGGAACGGTGTTTGCAACTGAAAATAAACTTTGTGTTCCCAACAAGCTAGGTGAAGACGGCTTTCACACACACTTAACTCTCAGAACTGAGCAAGTGGAGAGACGTTCGTTCATCTAGCAACATGGGAACGGGTTGCAGGAGACACTAATTCTCTGCATTCTCAGTCTGTTTCCTAGTGCCGGTTTGAAGTTCCTGCAGTTTTCAGTGTAAAACCGAGTTGGAGCTAGTACCTCCCCATATATATGTATGGAATGGAGTTTGCAAATGAAAAGAAACTTTGTGTTCCCAACAAGCTAGATGAATGACGGCTTTGACACACACTTAACTCTCGGAACTGAGCAAGTGGAGAGACGTTCGTTCATCTAGCACCAATGGAACGGGTTGCAGGAGACACTTTTTCTCTGCTTTCTCAGTCTCTTTCCTAGTGCCGGTTTGAAGTTCCTGCAGTTTTCACTGTAAAACCGAGTTGGAGCTTGTACCTCCCCATATATATGTAAGGAATGGAGTTTGCAACTGAAAAGAAACTTTGTGTTCCCAACAATCTAGGTGAAGTACGGCTTTTACACACACTTATCTCTCAGAACTGAGCAAGTGGAGAGACGTTCGTTCATGTAGCACCAAGGGAACGAGTTGCAAGAGACACTTTTTCTCTGCTTTCTCAGTCTGTTTCCTAGTGTCGGTTTGAAGTTCCTGCAGTTTTCACTGTAAAACCGAGCTGGAGCTAGTACCTCCCCATATATATGTATGGAATGGTGTTTTCAACTGAAAAGAAAGTTTGTGTTCCCAACAAGCTAGGTGAAGGACGGCTTTCACACACACTTATCTCTCAGAACTGAGCAAGTGGAGAGACGTTCGTTCATCTAGCACCAAGGGAACGGGTTGCAGGAGACACTTTTTCTCTGCTTTCTCAGTCTCTTTCCTAGTGCCGGTTTGAAGTTCCTGCAGTTTTCACTGTAAAACCGTGTTGGAGCTTGTACCTCCCCATATATATGTATGGAACGGTGTTTGCAAATGAAAAGAAACTTTGTGTTCCCAACAAGATAGGTGAAGGACGGCTTTCACACACACTTATCTCTCAGAACTGAGCAAGTTGAGAGACGTTCGTTCATCTAGCACCAAGGGAACGAGTTGCAGGAGACACTATTTCTCTGCTTTCTCAGTCTGTTTCCAAGTGCCGGTGTGAAGTTCCTGCAGTTTTCACTGTAAAACCGAGTTGGAGCTAGTACCTCCCCTTATATATGTATGGAACGGTGTTTGCAACTGAAAAGAAACTTTGTGTTCCCAACAAGCTAGGTGAAGGACGGCTTTCACACACACTTAACTCTCAGAACTGAGCAAGTGGAGAGACGTTCGTTCATCTAGCAACATGGGAACGGGTTGCCGGAGACACTATTTCTCTGCATTCTCAGTCTGTTTCCTAGTGCCGGTTTGAAGTTCCTGCAGTTTTCAGTGTAAAACCGAGTTGGAGCTAGTACCTCCCCATATATATGTATGGAATGGAGTTTGCAAATGAAAAGAAACTTTGTGTTCCCAACAAGCTAGATGAAGGACGGCTTTCACACACAATTACCTCTCGGAACTGAGCAAGTGGAGAGACGTTCGTTCATCTAGCACCAAGGGAACGGGTTGCAGGAGACACTATTTCTCTGCTTTCTCAGTCTGTTTCGTAGTGCCGGTTTGAAGTTCCCGCAGTTTTCACTGTAAAACCGAGCTGGAGCTAGTACCTCCCCATATATATGTATGGAATGGTGTTTTCAACTGAAAAGAAAGTTTGTGTTCCCAACAAGCTAGGTGAAGGACGGCTTTCACACACACTTATCTCTCAGAACTGAGCAAGTGGAGAGACGTTCGTTCATTTAGCAAAAAGGGAACGGGTTGCAGGAGACACTTTTTCTCTGCTTTCTCAGTCTCTTTCCTAGTGCCGGTTTGAAGTTCCTGCAGTTTTCACTGTAAAACCGAGTTGGAGCTTGTACATCCCCATATATATGTAAGGAATGGAGTTTGCACCTGAAAAGAAACTTTGTGTTCCCAACAAGCTAGGTGAAGTACGGCTTTTACACACACTTATCTCTCAGAACTGAGCAAGTGGAGAGACGTTCGTTCATCTAGCACCAAGGGAACGAGTTGCAAGAGACACTTTTCTCTGCTTTCTCAGTCTGTTTCCTAGTGTCGGTTTGAAGTTCCTGCAGTTTTCACTGTAAAACCGAGCTGGAGCTAGTACCTCCTCATATATATGTATGGAATGGTGTTTTCAACTGAAAAGAAAGTTTGTGTTCTCAACAAGCTAGGTGAAGGACGGCTTTCACACACACTTATCTCTCAGAACTGAGCAAGTGGAGAGACGTTCGTTCATCTAGCACCAAAGGAACGGGTTGCAGGAGACACTTTTTCTCTGCTTTCTCAGTCTGTTTCCTAGTGCCGGTTTGAAATTCCTGCAGTTTTCACTGTAAAACCGAGTTGGAGCTTGTACCTCCCCATATATATGTAAGGAATGGAGTTTGCAACTGAAAAGAAACTTTGTGTTCCCAACAAGCTAGGTGAAGTACGGCTTTTACACACACTTATCTCTCAGAACTGAGCAAGTGGAGAGACGTTCGTTCATCTAGCACCAAGGGAACGAGTTGCAAGAGACACTTTTTCTCTGCTTTCTCAGTCTGTTTCCTAGTGTCGGTTTGAAGTTCCTGCAGTTTTCACTGTAAAACCGAGCTGGAGCTAGTACCTCCCCATATATATGTATGGAATGGTGTTTTCAACTGAAAAGAAAGTTTGTGTTCCCAACAAGCTAGGTGAAGGACGGCTTTCACACACACTTATCTCTCAGAACTGAGCAAGTGGAGAGACGTTCGTTCATCTAGCACCAAGGGAACGGGTTGCAGGAGGCACTTTTTCTCTGCTTTCTCAGTCTGTTTCCTAGTGCCGGTTTGAAGTTCCGGCAGTTTTCACTGTAAAACCGAGTTGGAGCTCGTACCTCCCCATATATATGTATGGAATGGAATTTGCAACTGAAAAGAAACTTTGTGTTCCCAACAAGCTACGTGAAGGACGGCTTTCACACACACTTATCTGTCAGAACTGAGCAAATGGAGAGACGTTCGTTCATCTAGCACCAAGGGAACGGGTTGCAGGAGACACTTTTTCTCTGCTTTCTCAGTCTGTTACCTAATGCCGGTTTGAAGTTCCTGCAGTTTTCACTGTAAAACCGAGCTGGAGCTAGTACCTCCCCATATATATGTATGGAATGGAGTTTGCTAATGAAAAGAAACTTTGTGTTCCCAATAAGCTAGGTGAAGGACGGCTTTCACACACACTTATCTCTCAGAACTAAGCATGAGGAGAGACGATCGTTCATCTAGCACCAAGGGAACGGGTTGCAGGAGACACTTTTTCTCTGTTTCTCAGTCTGTTTTCTAGTGCCGGTTTGAAGTTCCTGCAGTTTTCACTGTAAAACAGAGTTGGAGCTAGTACCTCCCCATATATATGTATGGAATGGAGTTTGCAACTGAAAAGAAACTTTGTGTTCCCAACAAGCTAGGTGAAGTACGGCTTTCACACAGACTAATCTCTCAGAACTGAGCAAATGGAGAGACGTTCGTTCATCTAGCACCAAGGGAACGGGTTGCAGGAGACACTTTTTCTCTGCTTTCTCAGTTTGTTTCCTAGTGCCGGTTTGAAGTTCCTGCAGTTTTCACTGTAAAACCGAGTTGGAGCTAGTACCTCCCCATATATATGTATGGAATGGAGTTTGCTACTGAAAAGAAACTTTGTGTTCCCAACAAGCTAGGTGAAGGACGGCTTTCACACACACTTATCTCTCAGAACTAAGCATGTGGAGAGACGATCGTTAATCTAGCACCAAGGGAACGGGTTGCAGGAGACACTTTTTCTCTGCTTTCTCAGTCTGTTTCCTAGTGCCGGTTTGAAGTTCCTGCAGTTTTCACTGTAAAAACGAGTTGGAGCTAGTACCTCCCCATATATATGTATGGAATGGAGTTTGCTACTGTAAAGAAACTTTGTGTTACCAACAAGCAAGGTGAAGGACGGCTTTCACACACTCTTATCTCTCAGAAATGAGCATGTACAGAGACGATCGTTCATCTAGCAAAAAGGGAACAGTTTGCAGGAGAAAATTTACTCTGGTTTCTCAGTCTGTTTCCTAGTGACGGTTTGAAGTTCCTCCACTTTTCACTGTAAAACCGAGTTGGAGCTAGTACCTCCACATATATATGTACGGAGTGTAGTTTGCAACTGAAAAGAAACTTTGTGTTCCCAACAAGCTATGTGAAGGACGGCTTTCACACACACTTATCTCCCAGGACTGAGCAAGTGGAGAGACGTTCGTTCATCTAGCACCAAGGGAACGGGTTGCAGGAGACACTTTTTCTTTGCTTTCTCAGTCTGTTTCCTAGTGCCGGTTTGAAGTTCCTGCAGTTTTCACTGTAAAACCGAGTTGGAGCTAGTACCTCCCCATATATATGTATGGAATGGAGTTTGCAACTGAAAATAAACTTTGTGTTCCCAACAAGCTAGTTGAAGGACGGCTTTCACACACACTTATCTCTCAGAACTGAGCAAGTGGAGAGACGTTCGTTCATCTAGCACCAAGGGAACGGGTTGCAGGAGACACTTTTTCTCTGCTTTCTCAGTCTGTTTCCTAGTGCCGGTTTGAAGTTCCTCCACTTTTCACTGTAAAACCGAGTTGGAGCTAGTACCTCCACATATATATGTACGGAGTGTAGTTTGCAACTGAAAAGAAACTTTGTGTTCCCAACAAGCTATGTGAAGGACGGCTTTCACACACACTTATCTCCCAGGACTGAGCAAGTGGAGAGACGTTCGTTCATCTAGCACCAAGGGAACGGGTTGCAGGAGACACTTTTTCTTTGCTTTCTCAGTCTGTTTCCTAGTGCCGGTTTGAAGTTCCTGCAGTTTTCACTGTAAAACCGATTTGGAGCTAGTACCTCCCCATATATATGTATGGAATGGAGTTTGCAACTGAAAATAAACTTTGTGTTCCCAACAAGCTAGTTGAAGGACGGCTTTCACACACACTTATCTCTCAGAACTGAGCAAGTGGAGAGACGTTCGTTCATCTAGCACCAAGGGAACGGGTTGCAGGAGACACTTTTCTCTGCTTTCTCAGTCTGTTTCCTAGTGCCGGTTTGAAGTTCCTGCAGTTTTCACTGTAAAACCGAGTTGGAGCTTGTACCTCCCCATATATATGTAAGGAATGGAGTTTGCAACTGAAAAGAAACTTTGTGTTCCCAACAAGCTAGGTGAAGTACGGCTTTTACACACACTTATCTCTCAGAACTGAGCAAGTGGAGAGACGTTCGTTCATCTAGCACCAAGGGAACGAGTTGCAAGAGACACTTTTTCTCTGCTTTCTCAGTCTGTTTCCTAGTGTCGGTTTGAAGTTCCTGCAGTTTTCACTGTAAAACCGACCTGGAGCTAGTACCTCCCCATATATATGTATGGAATGGTGTTTTCAACTGAAAAGAAAGTTTGTGTTCCCAACAAGCTAGGTGAAGGACGGCTTTCACACACACTTATCTCTCAGAACTGAGCAAGTGGAGAGACGTTCGTTCATCTAGCACCAAGGGAACGGGTTGCAGGAGACACTTTTTCTCTGCTTTCTCAGTCTGTTTCCTAGTGCCGGTTTGAAGTTCCGGCAGTTTTCACTGTAAAACCGAGTTGGAGCTCGTACCTCCCCATATATATGTATGGAATGGAATTTGCAACTGAAAAGAAACTTTGTGTTCCCAACAAGCTACGTGAAGGACGGCTTTCACATACACTTATCTCTCAGAACTGAGCAAATGGAGAGACGTTCGTTCATGTAGCACCAAGGGAACGGTTTGCAGGAGACACTTTTTCTCTGCTTTCTCTGTCTGTTTCCTAATGCCGGTTTGAAGTTCCTGCAGTTTTCACTGTAAAACCGAGCTGGAGCTAGAACCTCCCCATATATATGTATGGAATGGAGTTTGCTAATGAAAAGAAACTTTGTGTTCCCAATAAGCTAGGTGAAGTACGGCTTTCACACAGACTAATCTCTCAGAACTGAGCAAATGGAGAGACGTTCGTTCATCTAGCACCAAGGGAACGGGTTGCAGGAGACACTTTTTCTCTGTTTCTCAGTCTGTTTCCTAGTGCCGGTTTGAAGTTCCTGCAGTTTTCACTGTAAAACCGAGTTGGAGCTAGAACCACCCCATATATATGTATGGAATGGAGTTTGCTACTGAAAAGAAACTTTGTGTTCCCAACAAGCTAGGTGAAGGACGGCTTTCACACACACTTATCTCTCAGAACCAAGCATGTGGAGAGACGATCGTTAATCTAGCACCAAGGGAACGGGTTGCAGGAGACACTTTTTCTCTGCTTTCTCAGTCTGTTTCCTAGTGCCGGTTTGAAGTTCCTGCAGTTTTAACTGTAAAAACGAGTTGGAGCTAGTACCTCCCCATATATATGTATGGAATGGAGTTTGCTACTGTAAAGAAACTTTGTGTTCCCAACAAGCTAGGTGAAGGACGGCTTTCACACACTCTTATCTCTCAGAAATGAGCATGTACAGAGACGATCGTTCATCTAGCAAAAAGGGAACGGTTTGCAGGAGAAAATTTACTCTGGTTTCTCAGTCTGTTTCCTAGTGCCGGTATGAAGTTCCTCCACTTTTCACTGTAAAACCGAGTTGGAGCTAGTACCTCCACATATATATGTACGGAGTGTAGTTTGCAACTGAAAAGAAACTTTGTGTTCCCAACAAGCTATGTGAAGGACGGCTTTCACACACACTTATCTCCCAGGACTGAGCAAGTGGAGAGACGTTCGTTCATCTAGCACCAAGGGAACGGGTTGCAGGAGACACTTTTTCTTTGCTTTCTCAGTCTGTTTCCTAGTGCCGGTTTGAAGTTCCTGCAGTTTTCACTGTAAAACCGAGTTGGAGCTAGTATCTCCCCATATATATGTATGGAATGGTGTTTGCAACTGAAAAGAAACTTTGTGTTCCCAACAAGCTAGGTGAAGGACGGCTTTCACACACACTTATCTCCCAGGACTGAGCAAGTGGAGAGACGTTCGTTCATCTAGCACCAAGGGAACGGGTTGCAGGACACACTTTTTCTCTGCTTTCTCATTCTGTTTCCTAGTGCCGGTTTGAAGTTCCTGCAGTTTTCACTGTAAACCGAGTTGGAGCTAGTATCTCCCCATATATATGTATGGAATGGAGTTGGCAACTGAAAAGAAACTTTGTGTTCCCAACAAGCTAGGTGAAGGACGGCTTTCACACACACTTATCTCCCAGGACTGAGCAAGTGGAGAGACGTTCGTTCATCTAACACCAAGGGAACGGGTTGCAGGAGACACTTTTTCTCTGCTTCCTCAGTTTGTTTCCTAGTGCCGGTTTGAAGTTCCTGCAGATTTCACTGTAAAACAGATTTGGAGCTAGTACATCCCCATACATATGTATGGAATGTAGTTTGCAACTGAAAAGAAACTTTGTGTTCCCAACAAGATTGGTGAAGTACGGCTTTCACACTCACTTATCTCTCAGAACTGAGCAGGTGGAGAGACATTCGTTCATCTAGCACAAAGGAAACGGGTTGCAGGAGATATTTTTTCTCTGCTTTCTCATTCTGTTTCCTAGTGCCGGTTTGAAGTTCCTGCAGTTTTCACTGTAAAACCGAGTTGGAGCTAGTACCTCCCCATATATATGTATGGAATGGAGTTTGCAACTGAAAAGAAACTTTGTGTTCCCAAAAAGCTAGGTGAAGGACGGCTTTCACACACACTTATCTCTCAGAACTGAGCAAGTTGAGAGACGTTCGTTCATCTAGCACCAAGGGAACGGGTTGCAGGAGTCACTTTTTCTCTGCTTTCTCAGTCTCTTTCCTAGTGCCCGTTTGAAGTTCCTGCAGTTTTCACTTTAAAACCGATTTGGAGCTAGTACCTCCCCATATATATGTATGGAATGGAGTTTGCAACTGAAAAGGAACTTTGTGTTCCCAACAAGCTAGGTGAAGGACGGCTTTCACACACACTTATCTCTCAGAAATGAGCATGTACAGAGACGTTCGTTCATCTAGCACCAAGGGAACGGGTTGCAGGACACACTTTTTCTCTGCTTTCTCAGTCTGTTTCCTAGTGCCGGTTTGAAGTTCCTGCAGTTTTCATTGTAAAACCGAGTTGGAGCTAGTATCTCCCCATATATATGTATGGAATGGAGTTGGCAACTGAAAAGAAACTTTGTGTTCCCAACAAGTTACGTGAAGGACGGCTTTCACACACACTTATCTCCCAGGAGTGAGCAAGTGGAGAGACGTTCGTTCATCTAACACCAAGGGAACGGGTTGCAGGAGACACTTTTTCTCTGCTTCCTCAGTTTGTTTCCTAGTGCCGGTTTGAATTTCCTGCAGATTTCACTGTAAAACCGAGTTGGAGCTAGTACATCCCCATACATATGTATGGAATGTAGTTTGCAACTGAAAAGAAACTTTGTGTTCCCAACAAGATTGGTGAAGTACGGCTTTCACACTCACTTATCTCTCAGAACTGAGCAAGTGGAGAGACATTCGTTCATCTAGCACAAAGGAAATGGGTTGCAGGAGACATTTTTTCTCTGCTTTCTCAGTCTGTTTCCTAGTGTCGGTTTGAAGTTCCTGCAGTTTTCAGTGTAAAACCGAGTTGGAGCTAGTACCTCTCCATATATATGTATGGAATGGGGTTTGGAACTGAAAAGAAACATTGTGTTCCCAAAAAGCTAGGTGAAGGACGGCTTTCACACACACTTATCTCTCAGAACTGAGCAAGTGGAGAGACTTTCGTTCATCTAGCACCAAGGGAACGGGTTGCAGGAGACACTTTTTCTCTGCTTTCTCAGTCTCTTTCCTAGTGCCGGTTTGAAGTTCCTGCAGTTTTCACTTTAAAACCGATTTGGAGCTCGTACCTCCCCATATATATGTATGGAACGGTGTTTGCAAATAAAAGAAACTTTGTGTTCCCAACAAGCTAGGTGAAGGACGGCTTTCACACACACTTATCTCTCAGAACTGAGCAAGTTGAGAGACGTTCGTTCATCTAGAACCAAGGGAACGGGTTGCAGGAGACACTATTTCTCTGCTTTCTCAGTCTGTTTCCAAGTGCCGGTGTGAAGTTCCTGCAGTTTTCACTGTAAAACCGAGTTGGAGCTAGTACCTCCCCATATATATGTATGGAACGGTGTTTGCAACTGAAAAGAAACTTTGTGTTCCCAACAAGCTTGGTGAAGGACGGCTTTCACACACACTTAACTCTCAGAACTGAGCAAGTGGAGAGACGTTCGTTCATCTAGCAAAATGGGAACGGGTTGCAGGAGACACTATTTCTCTGCATTCTCAGTCTGTTTCCTAGTGCCGGTTTTAAGTTCCTGCAGTTTTCAGTGTAAAACCGAGTTGGAGCTCGTACCTCCCCATATATATGTATGGAATGGAATTTGCAACTGAAAAGAAACTTTGTGTTCCCAACAAGCTACGTGAAGGACGGCTTTCACACACACTTATCTGTCAGAACTGAGCAAGTGGAGAGACGTTCGTTCATCTAGCACCAAGGGAACGGGTTGCAGGAGACACTTTTTCTCTGCTTTCTCAGTCTGTTTCCTAGTGCCGGTTTGAATTTCCTGCAGTTTTCACTGTAAAACCGAGTTGGAGCTCGTACCTCCCCATATATATGTATGGAATGGAATTTGCAACTGAAAAGAAACTTTGTGTTCCCAACAAGCTACGTGAAGGACGGCTTTCACACACACTTATCTGTCAGAACTGAGCAAGTGGAGAGACGTTCGTTCATCTAGCACAAAGGGAACGGGTTGCAGGAGACACTTTTTCTCTGCTTTCTCAGTCTGTTTCCTAGTGCCGGTTTGAATTTCCTGCAGTTTTCACTGTAAAACAGAGTTGGAGCTAGTACCTCCCCATATATATGTATGGAATGGAGTTTGCAACTGAAAAGTAACTTTGTGTTCCCAACATGCTGGGTGAAGGACGGCTTTCACACACACTTATCTCTCAAAACTGAGCAAGTGGAGAGACGTTCGTTCATCTAGCACCAAGGGAATGGGTTGCAGGAGACACTTTTTCTCTGCTTTCTCAGTCTGTTTCCTAATGCCGGTTTGAAGTTCCTGCAGTTTTCACTGTAAAACAGAGTTGGAGCTAGTACCTCCCCATATATATGTATGGAATGGAGTTTGCAACTGAAAAGAAACTTTGTGTTCCCAACAAGCTAGGTGAAGGACAGCTTTCACACACACTTATCTCTCAGAACTGAGCAAGTGGAGAGACTTTCATTCATCTAGCACCAAGGGACCGGGTTGCAGGAGACACTTTTTCTCTGCTTTCTCAGTCTGTTTCCTAATGCCGGTTTGAAGTTCCTGCAGTTTTCACTGTAAAACCGAGCTGGAGCTAGTACCGCCCGATATATATGTATGGAATGGAGTTTGCAAATGAAAAGAAACTTTGTGTTCCCAACAAGGTACGTGAAGGATGGCTTTCACACACACTTATCTCCCAGGACTGAGCAAGTGGAGAGACGTTCGTTCATCTAACACCAAGGGAACGGGTTGCAGGAGACACTTTTTCTCTGCTTCCTCAGTTTGTTTCCTAGTGCCGGTTAGAAGTTCCTGCAGATTTCACTGTAAAACCGAGTTGGAGCTAGTACATCCCCATACATATGTATGGAATGTAGTTTGCAACTGAAAAGAAACTTTTTGTTCCCAACAAGCTTGGTGAAGGACGGCTTTCACACTCACTTATCTCTCAGAACTTAGCAAGTGGAGAGACGTTCGTTCATCTAGCACAAAGAAACGGGTTGCAGGAGACATTTTTTCTCTGCTTTCTCAGTCTGTTTCCTAGTGCCGGTTTGAAGTTCCTGCAGTTTTCAGTGTAAAACCGAGTTGGAGCTTGTACCTCCCCATGTATATATGTATGGAATGGAGTTTGCAAATGAAAAGAAACTTTGTGTTCCCAACAAGCTAGATGAAGGACGGCTTTCCCACACACTTACCTCTCGGAACTGAGCAAGTGGAGAGACGTTCGTTCATCTAGCACCAAGGGAACGGGTTGCAGGAGACACTATTTCTCTGCTTTCTCAGTCTGTTTCCTAGTGACGGTTTGAAGTTCCTGCAGTTTTCACTGTAAAACCGAGTTGGAGCTAGTACCTCCCCATATATATGTTTTTAAATGGAGTTTGCAACTGAAAATAAACTTTGTGTTCCCAACAAGCTAGTTGAAGGACGGCTTTCACACACACTTATCTCTCAGAACTGAGCAAGTGGAGAGACGTTCGTTCATCTAGCACCAAGGGAACGGGTTGCAGGAGACAGTTTTTCTCTGCTTTCTCAGTCTGTTTCCTAGTGCCGGTTTGAAGTTCTTGCAGTTTTCACTGTAAAACGGATTTGGAGCTTGTACCTCCCCATATATATGTATGGAAAGGTGTTTGCAACTGAAAAGAAACATTGTGTTCCCAACAAGCTAGGTGAATGACGGCTTTCACACACACTTATCTCTCAGAACTGAGCAAGTGGAGAGACGTTCGTTCATCTAGCACCAAGGGAACGGGTTGCAGGAGACACTTTTTCTCTGCTTTCTCAGTCTCTTTCCTAGTGCCGGTTTGAAGTTCCTGCAGTTTTCACTGTAAAACCGAGTTGGAGCTAGTACCTCCCCATATATATGTATGGAATGGAGTTTGCAACTGAAAAGAAACTTTGTGTTCCCAACAAGCTAGGTGAAGGACTGCTTCCACACACACTTTTCTCTAAGAACTGAGCAAGTGGAGAGACGTTCGTTCATCTAGCACCAAGGGAACGGGTTGCAGGAGACACTTTTTCTCTGCTTTCTCAGTCTGTTTCCTAGTGCCGGTTTGAAGTTCCTGCAATTTCACTGTAAAACCCAGTTGGATCTAGTACCTCCCCATATATATGTATGGAACGGTGTTTGCAACTGAAAAGAATCTTTGTGTTCACAAAAAGCTAGTTGAAGGACGGCTTTCACACACACTTATCTGTGAGAACTGAGCAAGTGGACAGAGGTTCGTTCATCTAGCACCAAGGGAAAGAGTTGCAAGAGACAATTTTTCTCTGCTTTCTCAGTCTGTTTCCTAGTGTCGGTTTGAAGTTCCTGCAGTTTTCACTTTAAAACCGAGTTGGAGCTAGTACCTCCCCATATATATGTATGGAATTGGGTTTTCAACTGAAAAGAAAGTTTGTGTTCCCAACAAGCTAGGTGAAGGACGGCTTTCACACACACTTATCTCTCAGAACTGAGCAAGTGGAGAGAAGTTCGTTCATCTAGCACCAAGGGAACGGGTTGCAGGAGAAACTTTTTCTCTGCTTTCTCAGTCTGTTTCCTAGTGCCGGTTTGAAGTTCCGGCAGTTTTCACTGTAAACCTGATTTGGAGCTAGTACCTAACCATATATATGTATGGAATGGAGTTTGCAACTTAAAAGAAACTTTGTGTTCCCAACAAGCTAAATGAAGGACGGCTTTCACACACACTTATCTCTCAGAACTGAGCAAGTGGAGAGACGTTCGTTCATCTAGCACCAAGGGAACGGGTTGCAGGAGATACTTTTTCTCTGCTTTCTCAGTCTGTTTCCTAGTGCATGTTTGAATTTCCTGCAGTTTTTACTGTAAAACCGAGTTGGAGCTAGTACCTCCGCATATATATGTATGGAATGGAGTTTGCAACTGAAAAGAAACTTTGTGTTCCCAACAAGCTAGGTGAAGTACGGCTTTCACACACACTTATCTCTCGGAAATGAGCAAGTGGAGAGACGTTCGTTCATCTAGAACCAAGGGAACGGGTTGCAGGAGACACTATATCTCTGCTTTCTAGGTCTGTTCCCTAGTGCCAGTTTGAAGTTCCTGCAGTTTTCACTGTAAAACCGAGTTGGAGCTAGTACCTCCCCATAAATATGTATGGAATGGTGTTTGCAACTGAAAAGTAACTTTGTGTTCCCAACAAGCTAGGTGAAGGACGGCTTTCACACACACTTATCTCCCAGGACTGAGCAAGTGGAGAGACGTTCGTTCATCTAGCACCAAGGGTACGGGTTGCAGGAGACACTTTTTCTCTGCTTTCTCAGTCTGTTTCCTAGTGCCGGTTTGAAGTTCCTGCAGTTTTCACTGTAAAAACGAGTTGGAGCTAGTACCTCCCCATATATATGTATGGAATGGAGTTTGCTACTGTAAAGAAACTTTGTGTTCCCAACAAGCTAGGTGAAGGACGGCTTTCACACACTCTTATCTCTCAGAAATGAGCATGTACAGAGACGATCGTTCATCTAGCAAAAAGGGAACGGTTTGCAGGAGAAAATTTACTCTGGTTTCTCAGTCTGTTTCCTAGTGCCGGTTTGAAGTTCCTCCACTTTTCACTGTAAAACCGAGTTGGAGCTAGTACCTCCACATATATATGTACGGAGTGTAGTTTGCAACTGAAAAGAAACTTTGTGTTCCCAACAAGCTATGTGAAGGACGGCTTTCAAACACACTTATCTCCCAGGACTGAGCAAGTGGAGAGACGTTCGTTCATCTAGCACCAAGGGAACGGGTTGCAGGAGACACTTTTTCTTTGCTTTCTCAGTCTGTTTCCTAGTTCCGGTTTGAAGTTCCTGCAGTTTTCACTGTAAAACCGAGTTGGAGCTAGTATCTCCCCATATATATGTATGGAATGGTGTTTGCAACTGAAAAGAAACTTTGTGTTCCCAACAAGCTAGGTGAAGGACGGCTTTCACACACACTTATCTCCCAGGACTGAGCAAGTGGAGAGACGTTCGTTCATCTAGCACCAAGGGAACGGGTTGCAGGACACACTTTTTCTCTGCTTTCTCATTCTGTTTCCTAGTGCCGGTTTGAAGTTCCTGCAGTTTTCACTGTAAACCGAGTTGGAGCTAGTATCTCCCCATATATATGTATGGAATGGAGTTGGCAACTGAAAAGAAACTTTGTGTTCCCAACAAGCTAGGTGAAGGACGGCTTTCACACACACTTATCTCCCAGGACTGAGCAAGTGGAGAGACGTTCGTTCATCTAACACCAAGGGAACGGGTTGCAGGAGACACTATTTCTCTGCTTCCTCAGTTTGTTTCCTAGTGCCGGTTTGAAGTTCCTGCAGATTTCACTGTAAAACAGAGTTGGAGCTAGTACATCCCCATACATATGTATGGAATGTAGTTTGCAACTGAAAAGAAACTTTGTGTTCCCAACAAGATTGGTGAAGTACGGCTTTCACACTCACTTATCTCTCAGAACTGAGCAGGTGGAGAGACATTCGTTCATCTAGCACAAAGGAAACGGGTTGCAGGAGATATTTTTTCTCTGCTTTCTCAGTCTGTTTCCTAGTGCCGGTTTGAAGTTCCTGCAGTTTTCACTGTAAAACCGAGTTGGAGCTAGTACCTCCCCATATATATGTATGGAATGGAGTTTGCAACTGAAAAGAAACTTTGTGTTCCCAAAAAGCTAGGTGAAGGACGGCTTTCACACACACTTATCTCTCAGAACTGAGCAAGTTGAGAGACGTTCGTTCATCTAGCACCAAGGGAACGGGTTGCAGGAGTCACTTTTTCTCTGCTTTCTCAGTCTCTTTCCTAGTGCCCGTTTGAAGTTCCTGCAGTTTTCACTTTAAAACCGATTTGGAGCTAGTACCTCCCCATATATATGTATGGAATGGAGTTTGCAACTGAAAAGGAACTTTGTGTTCCCAACAAGCTAGGTGAAGGACGGCTTTCACACACACTTATCTCTCAGAAATGAGCATGTACAGAGACGTTCGTTCATCTAGCACCAAGGGAACGGGTTGCAGGACACACTTTTTCTCTGCTTTCTCAGTCTGTTTCCTAGTGCCGGTTTGAAGTTCCTGCAGTTTTCATTGTAAAACCGAGTTGGAGCTAGTATCTCCCCATATATATGTATGGAATGGGGTTGGCAACTGAAAAGAAACTTTGTGTTCCCAACAAGTTACGTGAAGGACGGCTTTCACACACACTTATCTCTCAGAACTGAGCAAGTGGAGAGACGTTCGTTCATCTAACACCAAGGGAACGGGTTGCAGGAGACACTTTTTCTCTGCTTCCTCAGTTTGTTTCCTAGTGCCGGTTTGAAGTTCCTGCAGATTTCACTGTAAAACCGAGTTGGAGCTAGTACATCCCCATACATATGTATGGAATGTAGTTTGCAACTGAAAAGAAACTTTGTGTTCCCAACAAGATTGGTGAAGTACGGCTTTCACACTCACTTATCTCTCAGAACTGAGCAAGTGGAGAGACATTCGTTCATCTAGCACAAAGGAAACGGGTTGCAGGAGACATTTTTTCTCTGCTTTCTCAGTCTGTTTCCTAGTGCCGGTTTGAAGTTCCTGCAGTTTTCAGTGTAAAACCGAGTTGGAGCTAGTAGCTCTCCATATATATGTATGGAATGGGCTTTGGAACTGAAAAGAAACATTGTGTTCCCAAAAAGCTAGGTGAAGGACGGCTTTCACACACACTTATCTCTCAGAACTGAGCAAGTTCAGAGACGTTCGTTCATCTAGCACCAAGGGAACGGGTTGCAGGAGACACTATTTCTCTGCTTTCTCAGTCTGTTTCCAAGTGCCGGTGTGAAGTTCCTGCAGTTTTCACTGTAAAACCGAGTTGGAGCTAGTACCTCCCCATATATATGTATGGAACGGTGTTTGCAACTGAAAAGAAACTTTGTGTTCCCAACAAGCTTGGTGAAGGACGGCTTTCACACACACTTAACTCTCAGAACTGAGCAAGTGGAGAGACGTTCGTTCATCTAGCAAAATGGGAACGGGTTGCAGGAGACACTATTTCTCTGCATTCTCAGTCTGTTTCCTAGTGCCGGTTTGAAGTTCCTGCAGTTTTCAGTGTAAAACCGAGTTGGAGCTAGTACCTCCCCATATATATGTATGGAATGGAGTTTGCAAATGAAAAGAAACTTTGTGTTCCCAACAAGCTAGATGAAGGGCGGCTTTCACACACACTTACCTCTCGGAAATTAGCAAGTGGAGAGACGTTCGTTCATCTAGCACCAAGGGAACGGGTTGCAGGAGACACTATTTCTCTGCTTTCTCAGTCTGTTTCCTAGTGCCGGTTTGAAGTTCCTGCAGTTTTCACTGTAAAACCGAGTTGGAGCTGGTACCTCCCCATATATATGTATGGAATGGAGTTTGCAACTGAAAATAAACTTTGTTTTCCCAACAAGCTAGTTGAAGGACGGCTTTCACACACACTTATCTCTCTGAACTGAGCAAGTGGAGAGACGTTCGTTCATCTAGCACCAAGGGAACGGGTTGCAGTAGACACATATTCTCTGCTTTCTCAGTCTGTTTCCTAGTGCCTGTTTGAAGTTCCTGCAGTTTTTACTGTAAAACCGAGTTGGAGCTAGTATCTCCCCATATATATGTATGGAATGGAGTTTGCAACTGAAAAGAAACTTTGTGTTCCCAACAAGCTAGGTGAAGTACGGCTTTTACACACACTTATCTCTCAGAACTGAGCAAGTGGAGAGAAGTTCGTTCATCTAGCACCAAGGGAACGAGTTGCAAGAGACACTTTTTCTCTGCTTTCTCAGTCTGTTTCCTAGTGTCGGTTTGAAGTTCCTGCAGTTTTCACTGTAAAACCGAGCTGGAGCTAGTACATCCCCATATATATGTATGGAATGGTGTTTTCAACTGAAAAGAAATTTTGTGTTCCCAACAAGCTAAATGAAGGACGGCTTTCACACACACTTATCTCTCTGAACTGAGCAAGTGGAGAGACGTTCGTTCATCTAGCACCAAGGGAACGGGTTGCAGTAGACACATATTCTCTGCTTTCTCAGTCTGTTTCCTAGTGCCTGTTTGAAGTTCCTGCAGTTTTTACTGTAAAACCGAGTTGGAGCTAGTATCTCCCCATATATATGTATGGAATGGAGTTTGCAACTGAAAAGAAACTTTGTGTTCCCAACAAGCTAGGTGAAGTACGGCTTTCACACACACTTATCTCTCGGAACTGAGCAAGTGGATAGACTTTCGTTCATCTAGCACCAAGGGAACGGGATGCAGGAGAGACTTTTTCTCTGCTTTCTCAGTTTGTTTCCTAGTGCCGTTTTGAAGTTCCTGCAGTTTTCACTGTAAAACCGAGTTGGAGCTCGTACCTCCCCATATATATGTATGGAATGGAATTTGCAACTGAAAAGAAACTTTGTGTTCCCAACAAGCTACGTGAAGGACGGCTTTCACACACACTTATCTGTCAGAACTGAGCAAGTGGAGAGACGTTCGTTCATCTAGCACCAAGGGAACGGGTTGCAGGAGACACTTTTTCTCTGCTTTCTCAGTCTGTTTCCTAGTGCCGGTTTGAATTTCCTGCAGTTTTCACTGTAAAACAGAGTTGGAGCTAGTACCTCCCCATATATATGTATGGAATGGAGTTTGCAACTGAAAAGTAACTTTGTGTTCCCAACATGCTGGGTGAAGGACGGCTTTCACACACACTTATCTCTCAAAACTGAGCAAGTGGAGAGACGTTCGTTCATCTAGCACCAAGGGAATGGGTTGCAGGAGACACTTTTTCTCTGCTTTCTCAGTCTGTTTCCTAATGCCGGTTTGAAGTTCCTGCAGTTTTCACTGTAAAACAGAGTTGGAGCTAGTACCTCCCCATATATATGTATGGAATGGAGTTTGCAACTGAAAAGAAACTTTGTGTTCCCAACAAGCTAGGTGAAGGACAGCTTTCACACACACTTATCTCTCAGAACTGAGCAAGTGGAGAGACTTTCATTCATCTAGCACCAAGGGAACGGGTTGCAGGAGACACTTTTTCTCTGCTTTCTCAGTCTGTTTCCTAATGCCGGTTTGAAGTTCCTGCAGTTTTCACTGTAAAACCGAGCTGGAGCTAGTACCTCCCGATATATATGTATGGAATGGAGTTTGCAAATGAAAAGAAACTTTGTGTTCCCAACAAGGTACGTGAAGGATGGCTTTCACACACACTTATCTCCCAGGACTGAGCAAGTGGAGAGACGTTCGTTCATCTAACACCAAGGGAACGGGTTGCAGGAGACACTTTTTCTCTGCTTCCTCAGTTTGTTTCCTAGTGCCGGTTAGAAGTTCCTGCAGATTTCACTGTAAAACCGAGTTGGAGCTAGTACATCCCCATACATATGTATGGAATGTAGTTTGCAACTGAAAAGAAAATTTTTGTTCCCAACAAGCTTGGTGAAGGACGGCTTTCACACTCACTTATCTCTCAGAACTTAGCAAGTGGAGAGACGTTCGTTCATCTAGCACAAAGAAACGGGTTGCAGGAGACATTTTTTCTCTGCTTTCTCAGTCTGTTTCCTAGTGCCGGTTTGAAGTTCCTGCAGTTTTCAGTGTAAAACCGAGTTGGAGCTTGTACCTCCCCATGTATATATGTATGGAATGGAGTTTGCAAATGAAAAGAAACTTTGTGTTCCCAACAAGCTAGATGAAGGACGGCTTTCCCACATACTTACCTCTCGGAACTGAGCAAGTGGAGAGACGTTCGTTCATCTAGCACCAAGGGAACGGGTTGCAGGAGACACTATTTCTCTGCTTTCTCAGTCTTTTTCCTAGTGCCGGTTTGAAGTTCCTGCAGTTTTCACTGTAAAACCGAGTTGGAGCTAGTACCTCCCCATATATATGTTTTTAAATGGAGTTTGCAACTGAAAATAAACTTTGTGTTCCCAACAAGCTAGTTGAAGGACGGCTTTCACACACACTTATCTCTCAGAACTGAGCAATTGGAGAGACGTTCGTTCATCTAGCACCAAGGGAACGGGTTGCAGGAGACAGTTTTTCTCTGCTTTCTCAGTCTGTTTCCTAGTGCCGGTTTGAAGTTCTTGCAGTTTTCACTGTAAAACGGATTTGGAGCTTGTACCTCCCCATATATATGTATGGAAAGGTGTTTGCAACTGAAAAGAAACATTGTGTTCCCAACAAGCTAGGTGAATGACGGCTTTCACACACACTTATCTCTCAGAACTGAGCAAGTGGAGAGACGTTCGTTCATCTAGCACCAAGGGAACGGGTTGCAGGAGACACTTTTTCTCTGCTTTCTCAGTCTCTTTCCTAGTGCCGGTTTGAAGTTCCTGCAGTTTTCACTGTAAAACCGAGTTGGAGCTAGTACCTCCCCATATATATGTATGGAATGGAGTTTGCAACTGAAAAGAAACTTTGTGTTCCCAACAAGCTAGGTGAAGGACTGCTTCCACACACACTTTTCTCTAAGAACTGAGCAAGTGGAGAGACGTTCGTTCATCTAGCACCAAGGGAACGGGTTGCAGGAGACACTTTTTCTCTGCTTTCTCAGTCTGTTTCCTAGTGCCGGTTTGAAATTCCTGCAATTTCACTGTAAAACCCAGTTGGATCTATTACCTCCCCATATATATGTATGGAACGGTGTTTGCAACTGAAAAGAATCTTTGTGTTCACAAAAAGCTAGTTGAAGGACGGCTTTCACACACACTTATCTGTGAGAACTGAGCAAGTGGACAGAGGTTCGTTCATCTAGCACCAAGGGAAAGAGTTGCAAGAGACAATTTTTCTCTGCTTTCTCAGTCTGTTTCCTAGTGTCGGTTTGAAGTTCCTGCAGTTTTCACTTTAAAACCGAGTTGGAGCTAGTACCTCCCCATATATATGTATGGAATTGGGTTTTCAACTGAAAAGAAAGTTTGTGTTCCCAACAAGCTAGGTGAAGGACGGCTTTCACACACACTTATCTCTCAGAACTGAGCAAGTGGAGAGAAGTTCGTTCATCTAGCACCAAGGGAACGGGTTGCAGGAGACACTTTTTCTCTGCTTTCTCAGTCTGTTTCCTAGTGCCGGTTTGAAGTTCCGGCAGTTTTCACTGTAAACCTGAGTTGGAGCTAGTACCTAACCATATATATGTATGGAATGGAGTTTGCAACTTAAAAGAAACTTTGTGTTCCCAACAAGCTAAATGAAGGACGGCTTTCACACACACTTATCTCTCAGAACTGAGCAAGTGGAGAGATGTTCGTTCATCTAGCACCAAGGGAACGGGTTGCAGGAGATACTTTTTCTCTGCTTTCTCAGTCTGTTTCCTAGTGCATGTTTGAATTTCCTGCAGTTTTTACTGTAAAACCGAGTTGGAGCTAGTACCTCCGCATATATATGTATGGAATGGAGTTTGCAACTGAAAAGAAACTTTGTGTTCCCAACAAGCTAGGTGAAGTACGGCTTTCACACACACTTATCTCTCGGAAATGAGCAAGTGGAGAGACGTTCGTTCATCTAGAACCAAGGGAACGGGTTGCAGGAGACACTATATCTCTGCTTTCTAAGTCTGTTTCCTAGTGCCAGTTTGAAGTTCCTGCAGTTTTCACTGTAAAACCGAGTTGGAGCTAGTACCTCCCCATAAATATGTATGGAATGGTGTTTGCAACTGAAAAGTAACTTTGTGTTCCCAACAAGCTAGGTGAAGGACGGCTTTCACACACAATTATCTCCCAGGACTGAGCAAGTGGAGAGACGCTCGTTCATCTAGCACCAAGGGTACGGGTTGCAGGAGACACTTTTTCTTTGCTTTCTCAGTTTGTTTCCTAGTGCCGGTTTGAAGTTCCTGCAGTTTTCACTGTAAAACCGAGTTGGAGCTAGTACCTCCCCATATATATGTATGGAATGGAGTTTGCAACTGAAAAGAAACATTGTGTTCCCAACAAGCTAGGTGAAAGTCGGCTTTCACCCTCACTTATCTCTCAGAAATGAGCATGGACAGAGACGTTCGTTCATCTAGCACCAAGGGAACGGGTTGCAGGAGACAATTTTTCTCTGCGTTCTCATTCTGTTTCCTAGTGCCGGTATGAAGTTCTTGCAGTTTTCACTGTAAAACCGAGTTGGAGCTAGTACCTCCCCATATATATGTATGGAATGGAGTTTGCAACTGAAAAGAAACTTTGTATTCCCAACAAGATAGGTGAAGGACGGCTTTCACACACACTTATCTCTCAGAACTGAGCAAGTGGAGAGACGTTCGTTCATCTAGCACAAAGGAAACGGGTTGTAGGGGACATTTTTTCTCTGCTTCTCAGTCTGTTTCCTAGTGCCGGTTTGAAGTTCCTGCAGTTTTCACTGTAAAACCGAGTTGGAGCTAGTACTTCCCCATATATATGTATGGAATGGAGTTTGCAACTGAAAAGAATCTTTGTGTTCCCAACAAGATAGGTGAAGGACGGCTTTCACACACACTTATCTCTCAGAACTGAGCAAGTGGAGAGACGTTCGTTCATCTAGCGACAAGGGAACGGGATGCAGGAGACACTTTTTCTCTGTTTTCTCAGTCTGTTTCCTAGTGCCGGATTGAAGTTCCTGCAGTTTTCACTGTAAAACCGAGTTGGAGCTAGTACCTCCCCATATATATATGTATGGAATGGAGTTTGCAACTGAAAAGGAACATTGTGTTCCCAACAAGCTAGGTGGAAGACGGCTTTCACACACACTTATCTCTCAGAACTGAGCAAGTGGAGAGACGTTCGTTCATCTAGCACCAAGGGAACGGGTTGCAGGAGACACTTTTTCTCTGCTTTCTCAGTCTCTTTCCTAGTGCCGGTTTGAAGTTCCTGCAGTTTTCACTGTAAAACCGAGTTGGAGCTTGTACCTCCCCATATATATGTAAGGAATGGAGTTTGCAACTGAAAAGAAACTTTGTGTTCCCAACAAGCTAGGTGAAGTACGGCTTTTACACACACTTATCTCTCAGAACTGAGCAAGTGGAGAGAAGTTCGTTCATCTAGCACCAAGGGAACGAGTTGCAAGAGACACTTTTTCTCTGCTTTCTCAGTCTGTTTCCTAGTGTCGGTTTGAAGTTCCTGCAGTTTTCACTGTAAAACCGAGCTGGAGCTAGTACCTCCCCATATATATGTATGGAATGGTGTTTTCAACTGAAAAGAAATTTTGTGTTCCCAACAAGCTAAATGAAGGACGGCTTTCACACACACTTATCTCTCTGAACTGAGCAAGTGGAGAGACGTTCGTTCATCTAGCACCAAGGGAACGGGTTGCAGTAGACACATTTTCTCTGCTTTCTCAGTCTGTTTCCTAGTGCCTGTTTGAAGTTCCTGCAGTTTTTACTGTAAAACCGAGTTGGAGCTAGTATCTCCCCATATATATGTATGGAATGGAGTTTGCAACTGAAAAGAAACTTTGTGTTCCCAACAAGCTAGGTGAAGTACGGCTTTCACACACACTTATCTCTCGGAACTGAGCAAGTGGATAGACTTTCGTTCATCTAGCACCAAGGGAACGGGTTGCAGGAGAGACTTTTTCTCTGCTTTCTCAGTTTGTTTCCTAGTGCCGTTTTGAAGTTCCTGCAGTTTTCACTGTAAAACCGAGTTGGAGCTCGTACCTCCCCATATATATGTATGGAATGGAATTTGCAACTGAAAAGAAACTTTGTGTTCCCAACAAGCTACGTGAAGGACGGCTTTCACACACACTTATCTGTCAGAACTGAGCAAGTGGAGAGACGTTCGTTCATCTAGCACCAAGGGAACGGGTTGCAGGAGACACTTTTTCTCTGCTTTCTCAGTCTGTTTCCTAGTGCCGGTTTGAATTTCCTGCAGTTTTCACTGTAAAACAGAGTTGGAGCTAGTACCTCCCCATATATATGTATGGAATGGAGTTTGCAACTGAAAAGTAACTTTGTGTTCCCAACATGCTGGGTGAAGGACGGCTTTCACACACACTTATCTCTCAAAACTGAGCAAGTGGAGAGACGTTCGTTCATCTAGCACCAAGGGAATGGGTTGCAGGAGACACTTTTTCTCTGCTTTCTCAGTCTGTTTCCTAATGCCGGTTTGAAGTTCCTGCAGTTTTCACTGTAAAACAGAGTTGGAGCTAGTACCTCCCCATATATATGTATGGAATGGAGTTTGCAACTGAAAAGAAACTTTGTGTTCCCAACAAGCTAGGTGAAGGACAGCTTTCACACACACTTATCTCTCAGAACTGAGCAAGTGGAGAGACTTTCATACATCTAGCACCAAGGGAACGGGTTGCAGGAGACACTTTTTCTCTGCTTTCTCAGTCTGTTTCCTAATGCCGGTTTGAAGTTCCTGCAGTTTTCACTGTAAAACCGAGCTGGAGCTAGTACCTCCCGATATATATGTATGGAATGGAGTTTGCAAATGAAAAGAAACTTTGTGTTCCCAACAAGGTACGTGAAGGATGGCTTTCACACACACTTATCTCCCAGGACTGAGCAAGTGGAGAGACGTTCGTTCATCTAACACCAAGGGAACGGGTTGCAGGAGACACTTTTTCTCTGCTTCCTCAGTTTGTTTCCTAGTGCCGGTTAGAAGTTCCTGCAGATTTCACTGTAAAACCGAGTTGGAGCTAGTACATCCCCATACATATGTATGGAATGTAGTTTGCAACTGAAAAGAAACTTTTTGTTCCCAACAAGCTTGGTGAAGGACGGCTTTCACACTCACTTATCTCTCAGAACTTAGCAAGTGGAGAGACGTTCGTTCATCTAGCACAAAGAAACGGGTTGCAGGAGACATTTTTTCTCTGCTTTCTCAGTCTGTTTCCTAGTGCCGGTTTGAAGTTCCTGCAGTTTTCAGTGTAAAACCGAGTTGGAGCTTGTACCTCCCCATGTATATATGTATGGAATGGAGTTTGCAAATGAAAAGAAACTTTGTGTTCCCAACAAGCTAGATGAAGGACGGCTTTCCCACACACTTACCTCTCGGAACTGAGCAAGTGGAGAGACGTTCGTTCATCTAGCACCAAGGGAACGGGTTGCAGGAGACACTATTTCTCTGCTTTCTCAGTCTGTTTCCTAGTGCCGGTTTGAAGTTCCTGCAGTTTTCACTGTAAAACCGAGTTGGAGCTAGTACCTCCCCATATATATGTTTTTAAATGGAGTTTGCAACTGAAAATAAACTTTGTGTTCCCAACAAGCTAGTTGAAGGACGGCTTTCACACACACTTATCTCTCAGAACTGAGCAAGTGGAGAGACGTTCGTTCATCTAGCACCAAGGGAACGGGTTGCAGGAGACAGTTTTTCTCTGCTTTCTCAGTCTGTTTCCTAGTGCCGGTTTGAAGTTCTTGCAGTTTTCACTGTAAAACGGATTTGGAGCTTGTACCTCCCCATATATATGTATGGAAAGGTGTTTGCAACTGAAAAGAAACATTGTGTTCCCAACAAGCTAGGTGAATGACGGCTTTCACACACACTTATCTCTCAGAACTGAGCAAGTGGAGAGACGTTCGTTCATCTAGCACCAAGGGAACGGGTTGCAGGAGACACTTTTTCTCTGCTTTCTCAGTCTCTTTCCTAGTGCCGGTTTGAAGTTCCTGCAGTTTTCACTGTAAAACCGAGTTGGAGCTAGTACCTCCCCATATATATGTATGGAATGGAGTTTGCAACTGAAAAGAAACTTTGTGTTCCCAACAAGCTAGGTGAAGGACTGCTTCCACACACACTTTTCTCTAAGAACTGAGCAAGTGGAGAGACGTTCGTTCATCTAGCACCAAGGGAACGGGTTGCAGGAGACACTTTTTCTCTGCTTTCTCAGTCTGTTTCCTAGTGCCGGTTTGAAGTTCCTGCAATTTCACTGTAAAACCCAGTTGGATCTAGTACCTCCCCATATATATGTATGGAACGGTGTTTGCAACTGAAAAGAATCTTTGTGTTCACAAAAAGCTAGTTGAAGGACGGCTTTCACACACACTTATCTGTGAGAACTGAGCAAGTGGACAGAGGTTCGTTCATCTAGCACCAAGGGAAAGAGTTGCAAGAGACAATTTTTCTCTGCTTTCTCAGTCTGTTTCCTAGTGTCGGTTTGAAGTTCCTGCAGTTTTCACTTTAAAACCGAGTTGGAGCTAGTACCTCCCCATATATATGTATGGAATTGGGTTTTCAACTGAAAAGAAAGTTTGTGTTCCCAACAAGCTAGGTGAAGGACGGCTTTCACACACACTTATCTCTCAGAACTGAGCAAGTGGAGAGAAGTTCGTTCATCTAGCACCAAGGGAACGGGTTGCAGGAGACACTTTTTCTCTGCTTTCTCAGTCTGTTTCCTAGTGCCGGTTTGAAGTTCCGGCAGTTTTCACTGTAAACCTGAGTTGGAGCTAGTACCTAACCATATATATGTATGGAATGGAGTTTGCAACTTAAAAGAAACTTTGTGTTCCCAACAAGCTAAATGAAGGACGGCTTTCACACACACTTATCTCTCAGAACTGAGCAAGTGGAGAGACGTTCGTTCATCTAGCACCAAGGGAACGGGTTGCAGGAGATACTTTTTCTCTGCTTTCTCAGTCTGTTTCCTAGTGCATGTTTGAATTTCCTGCAGTTTTTACTGTAAAACCGAGTTGGAGCTAGTACCTCCGCATATATATGTATGGAATGGAGTTTGCAACTGAAAAGAAACTTTGTGTTCCCAACAAGCTAGGTGAAGTACGGCTTTCACACACACTTATCTCTCGGAAATGAGCAAGTGGAGAGACGTTCGTTCATCTAGAACCAAGGGAACGGGTTGCAGGAGACACTATATCTCTGCTTTCTAAGTCTGTTTCCTAGTGCCAGTTTGAAGTTCCTGCAGTTTTCACTGTAAAACCGAGTTGGAGCTAGTACCTCCCCATAAATATGTATGGAATGGTGTTTGCAACTGAAAAGTAACTTTGTGTTCCCAACAAGCTAGGTGAAGGACGGCTTTCACACACACTTATCTCCCAGGACTGAGCAAGTGGAGAGACGTTCGTTCATCTATCACCAAGGGTACGGGTTGCAGGAGACACTTTTTCTTTGCTTTCTCAGTTTGTTTCCTAGTGCCGGTTTGAAGTTCCTGCAGTTTTCACTGTAAAACCGAGTTGGAGCTAGTACCTCCCCATATATATGTATGGAATGGAGTTTGCAACTGAAAAGAAACATTGTGTTCCCAACAAGCTAGGTGAAAGTCAGCTTTCACCCACACTTATCTCTCAGAAATGAGCATGGACAGAGACGTTCGTTCATCTAGCACCAAGGGAACGGGTTGCAGGAGACAATTTTTCTTTGCGTTCTCATTCTGTTTCCTAGTGCCGGTATGAAGTTCCTGCAGTTTTCACTGTAAAACCGAGTTGGAGCTAGTACCTCCCCATATATATGTATGGAATGGAGTTTGCAACTGAAAAGAAACTTTGTATTCCCAACAAGATAGGTGAAGGACGGCTTTCACACACACTTATCTCTCAGAACTGAGCAAGTGGAGAGACGTTCGTTCATCTAGCACAAAGGAAACGGGTTGTAGGGGACATTTTTTCTCTGCTTCTCAGTCTGTTTCCTAGTGCCGGTTTGAAGTTCCTGCAGTTTTCACTGTAAAACCGAGTTGGAGCTAGTACTTCCCCATATATATGTATGGAATGGAGTTTGCAACTGAAAAGAATCTTTGTGTTCCCAACAAGATAGGTGAAGGACGGCTTTCACACACACTTATCTCTCAGAACTGAGCAAGTGGAGAGACGTTCGTTCATCTAGCGACAAGGGAACGGGATGCAGGAGACACTTTTTCTCTGTTTTCTCAGTCTGTTTCCTAGTGCCGGATTGAAGTTCCTGCAGTTTTCACTGTAAAACCGAGTTGGAGCTAGTACCTCCCCATATATATATGTATGGAATGGAGTTTGCAACTGAAAAGGAACATTGTGTTCCCAACAAGCTAGGTGGAAGACGGCTTTCACACACACTTATCTCTCAGGAATGAGCATGGACAGAGACGTTCGTTCATCTAGCACCAAGGGAACGGTTTGCAGGAGACAGTTTTTCTCTGCTTTCTCAGTCTGTTTCCTAGAGCCGTTTTGAAGTTCCTGCAATTTCACTGTAAAACCGAGTTGGAGCTTGTACCTCCCCATATATATGTATGGAACGGTGTTTGCAACTGAAAAGAAACATTGTGTTCCCAACAAGCTAGGTGAAGGACGGCTTTCACACACACTTATCTCTCAGAACTGAGCAAGTGGATAGACGTTCGTTCATCTAGCACCAAGGGAACGGGTTGCAGGAGACACTTTTTCTCTGCTTTCTCAGTCTCTTTCCTAGTGCCGGTTTGAAGTTCCTGCAGTTTTCACTTTAAAATCGATTTGGAGCTAGTACCTACCCATATATATGTATGGAACGGTGTTTGCAAATGAAAAGAAACTTTGTGTTCCCAACAAGCTAGGTGAAGTACGGCTTTCACACACACTTATCTCTCAGAACTGAGCAAGTTGAGAGACGTTCGTTCATCTAGCACCAAGGGAACGGGTTGCAGGAGACACTATTTCTCTGCATTCTCAGTCTGTTTCCTAGTGCCGGTTTGAAGTTCCTGCAGTTTTCACTGTAAAACCGAGTTGGAGCTAGTACCTCCCCATATATATGTATGGAATGGAGTTTGCAACTGAAAAGAAACTTTGTGTTCCCAACAATGTTGGTGAAGTACGGCTTTCACACACACTTAGCTCTCAGAACTGAGAAAGTGGAGAGACGTTCGTTCATCTAGCACCAAGGGAACGGTTTGCAGGGACAGTTTTTCTCTGCTTTCTCAGTCTGTTTCCTAGAGCCGTTTTGAAGTTCCTGCAATTTCACTGTAAAACCGAGTTGGAGCTTGTACCTCCCCATATATATGTATGGAACGGTGTTTGCAACTGAAAAGAAACATTGTGTTCCCAACAAGCTAGGTGAAGGACGGCTTTCACACACAATTTTCTCTCAGAACTGAGCAAGTGGATAGACGTTCGTTCATCTAGCACCAAGGGAACGGGTTGCAGGAGACACTTTTTCTCTGCTTTCTCAGTCTCTTTCCTAGTGCCGGTTTGAAGTTCCTGCAGTTTTCACTTTAAAATCGATTTGGAGCTAGTACCTACCCATATATATGTATGGAAAGGTGTTTGCAACTGAAAAGAAACATTGTGTTCCCAACAAGCTAGGTGAAGGACGGCTTTCACACACACTTATCTCTCAGAACTGAGCAAGTGGAGAGACGTTCGTTCATCTAGCACCAAGGGAAAGGGTTGCATGAGACACTTTTTCTCTGTTTTCTCAGTCTCTTTCCTAGTGCCGGTTTGAATTTCCTGCAGTTTTCACTTTAAAACCGATTTGGAGCTAGTACCTCCCCATATATATATATGGAACGGTGTTTGAAAATGAAAAGAAACTTTGTGTTCCCAACAAGCTAGGTGAAGGACGGCTTTCACACACACTTACCTCTCAGAACTGAGCAAGTTGAGAGACGTTCGTTCATCTAGCACCAAGGGAACGGGTGGCAGGAAACACTATTTCTCTCTTTCTCAGTCTGTTTCCAAGTGCCGGTGTGAAGTTCCTGCAGTTTTCACTGTAAAACCGAGTTGGAGCTGGTACCTCCCCATATATATGTATGGAACGGTTTTTGCAACTGAAAAGAAACTTTGTGTTCCCAAGAAGCTAGGTGAAGGACGGCTTTCACACACACTTATCTCTCAGAAATGAGCATGTACAGAGACGTTCGTTCATCTAGCACCAAGGGAACGGGATGCAGGAGACACTTTTTCTCTGCTTTCTCAGTCTGTTTCCTAGTGCCGGTTTGAAGTTCCTGCAGTTTTCACTGTAAAACGGATTTGGAGCTTGTACCTCCCCATATATATGTATGGAAAGGTGTTTGCAACTGAAAAGAAACATTGTGTTCCCAACAAGCTAGGTGAAGGACGGCTTTCACACACACTTATCTCTCAGAACTGAGCAAGTGGAGAGACGTTCGTTCATCTAGCACCAAGGGAACGGGTTGCAGGAGACACTTTTTCTCTGCTTTCTCAGTCTCTTTCCTAGTGCCGGTTTGAAGTTCCTGCAGTTTTCACTTTAAAACCGAGTTGGAGCTAGTACCTCCCCATATATATGTATGGAATGGAGTTTGCAACTGAAAAGAA
Source organism: Camelus dromedarius (assembly GCF_036321535.1). Classification (NCBI taxonomy): domain Eukaryota; kingdom Metazoa; phylum Chordata; class Mammalia; order Artiodactyla; family Camelidae; genus Camelus; species Camelus dromedarius. The sequence continues at coordinate 31,461,756 of NC_087458.1, read as the reverse complement.
ACTTTGTGTTCCCAACAAGCTAGGTGAAGGACTGCTTCCACACACAGTTTTCTCTAAGAACTGAGCAAGTGGAGAGACGTTCGTTCATCTAGCACCAAGGGAACGGGTTGCAGGAGACACTTTTTCTCTGCTTTCTCAGTCTGTTTCCTAGTGCCGGTTTGAAGTTCCGGCAGTTTTCACTGTAAACCTGAGTTGGAGCTAGTACCTAACCATATATATGTATGGAATGGAGTTTGCAACTTAAAAGAAACTTTGTGTTCCCAACAAGCTAAATGAAGGACGGCTTTCACACACACTTATCTCTCAGAACTGAGCAAGTGGAGAGACGTTCGTTCATCTAGCACCAAGGGAACGGGCTGCAGGAGATACTTTTTCTCTGCTTTCTCAGTCTGTTTCCTAGTGCATGTTTGAATTTCCTGCAGTTTTTACTGTAAAACCGAGTTGGAGCTAGTACCTCCGCATATATATGTATGGAATGGAGTTTGCAACTGAAAAGAAACTTTGTGTTCCCAACAAGCTAGGTGAAGTACGGCTTTCACACACACTTATCTCTCGGAAATGAGCAAGTGGAGAGACGTTCGTTCATCTAGAACCAAGGGAACGGGTTGCAGGAGACACTATATCTCTGCTTTCTAAGTCTGTTTCCTAGTGCCGGTTTGAAGTTCCTGCAGTTTTCACTGTAAAACCGAGTTGGAGCTAGTACCTCCCCATAAATATGTATGGAATGGTGTTTGCAACTGAAAAGTAACTTTGTGTTCCCAACAAGCTAGGTGAAGGACGGCTTTCACACACACTTATCTCCCAGGACTGAGCAAGTGGAGAGACGTTCGTTCATCTAGCACCAAGGGTACGGGTTGCAGGAGACACTTTTTCTTTGCTTTCTCAGTTTGTTTCCTAGTGCCGGTTTGAAGTTCCTGCAGTTTTCACTGTAAAACCGAGTTGGAGCTAGTACCTCACCATATATATGTATGGAATGGAGTTTGCAACTGAAAAGAAACTTTGTGTTCCCAACAAGATAGGTGAAGGACGGCTTTCCCACACACTTATCTCTCAGAACTGAGCAAGTGGAGAGACGTTCGTTCATCTAGCACCAAGGGACCGGGTTGCAGGAGACACTTTTTCTCTGCTTTCTCAGTCTGTTTCCTAGTACCGGTTTGAAGTTCCTGCAGTTTTCACTGTAAAACCGAGTTGGAGCTAGTACCTCCCCATAAATATGTATGGAATGGTGTTTGCAACTGAAAAGTAACTTTGTGTTCCCAACAAGCTAGGTGAAGGACGGCTTTCACACACACTTAACTCTCAGAACTGAGCAAGAGGAGAGACGTTCGTTCATCTAGCACCAAGGGAACGGGATGCAGGAGACACTTTTTCTCTGTTTTCTCAGTCTATTTCCTAGTGCCAGTTTGAAATTCCTGCAGTTTTCACTGTAAAACCGAGTTGGAGCTAGTACCTCCCCATATATATATGTATGGAATGGAGTTTGCAACTGAAAAGGAACATTGTTTTCCCAACAAGCTAGGTGAAAGTCGGCTTTCACCCACACTTATCTCTCAGAAATGAGCATGGACAGTGACGTTCGTTCATCTAGCACCAAGGGAACGGGTTGCAGGGACAATTTTTCTCTGCGTTCTCATTCTGTTTCCTAGTGCCGGTATGAAGTTCCTGCAGTTTTCACTGTAAAACCGAGTTGGAGCTAGTACCTCCCCATATATATGTATGGAATGGAGTTTGCAACTGAAAAGAAACTTTGTATTCCCAACAAGATAGGTGAAGGACGGCTTTCACACACACTTATCTCTCAGAACTGAGCAAGTGGAGAGACGTTCGTTCATCTAGCACAAAGGAAACGGGTTGTAGGAGACATTTTTTCTCTGCTTCTCAGTCTGTTTCCTAGTGCCGGTTTGAAGTTCCTGCAGTTTTCACTGTAAAACCGAGTTGGAGCTAGTACTTCCCCATATATATGTATGGAATGGAGTTTGCAACTGAAAAGAATCTTTGTGTTCCCAACAAGATAGGTGAAGGACGGCTTTCACACACACTTATCTCTCAGAACTGAGCAAGTGGAGAGACGTTCGTTCATCTAGCGACAAGGGAACGGGATGCAGGAGACACTTTTTCTCTGTTTTCTCAGTCTGTTTCCTAGTGCCGGATTGAAGTTCCTGCAGTTTTCACTGTAAAACCGAGTTGGAGCTAGTACCTCCCCATATATATATGTATGGAATGGAGTTTGCAACTGAAAAGAAACTTTGTGTTCCCAACAAGCTAGGTGGAAGACGGCTTTCACACACACTTATCTCTCAGGAATGAGCATGGACAGAGACGTTCGTTCATCTAGCACCAAGGGAACGGGTTGCAGGAGACACTATTTCTCTGCATTCTCAGTCTGTTTCCTAGTGCCGGTTTGAAGTTCCTGCAGTTTTCAATGTAAAACCGAGTTGGAGCTAGTACCTCCCCATATATATGTATGGAATGGAGTTTGCAAATGAAAAGAAACTTTGTGTTCCCAACAAGCTAGATGAAGGACGGCTTTCACACACACTTACCTCTCGGAACTGAGCAAGTGGAGAGACGTTCGTTTATTTAGCACCAAGGGAACGGTTTGCAGGAGACAGTTTTTCTCTGCTTTCTCAGTCTGTTTCCTAGTGCCGGTTTGAAGTTCCTGCAGTTTTCACTGTAAAACCGATTTGGAGCTTGTACCTCCCCATATATATGTATGGAAAGGTGTTTGCAACTGAAAAGAAACATTGTGTTCCCAACAAGCTAGGTGAAGGACGGCTTTCACACACACTTATCTCTCAGAACTGAGCAAGTGGAGAGACGTTCGTTCATCTAGCACCAAGGGAACGGGTTGCATGAGTCACTTTTTCTCTGTTTTCTCAGTCTCTTTCCTAGTGCCGGTTTGAATTTCCTGCAGTTTTCACTTTAAAACCGATTTGGAGCTAGTACCTCCCCATATATATATATGGAACGGTGTTTGAAAATGAAAAGAAACTTTGTGTTCCCAACAAGCTAGGTGAAGGACGGCTTTCACACACACTTACCTCTCAGAACTGAGCAAGTTGAGAGACGTTCGTTCATCTAGCACCAAGGGAACGGGTGGCAGGAAACACTATTTCTCTCTTTCTCAGTCTGTTTCCAAGTGCCGGTGTGAAGTTCCTGCAGTTTTCACTGTAAAACCGAGTTGGAGCTGGTACCTCCCCATATATATGTATGGAACGGTGTTTGCAACTGAAAAGAAACTTTGTGTTCCCAACAAGCTAGGTGAAGGACGGCTTTCACACACACTTAACTCTCAGAACTGAGCAAGTGGAGAGACGTTCGTTCATCTAGCACCAAGGGAACGGGTTGCAGGAGACACAATTTCTCTGCATTCTCATTCTGTTTCCTAGTGCCGGTTTGAAGTTCCTGCAGTTTTCAATGTAAAACCGAGTTGGAGCTAGTACCTCCCCATATATATATGTATGGAATGGAGTTTGCAACTGAAAAGAAACTTTGTGTTCCCAAGAAGCTAGGTGAAGGACGGCTTTCACACACACTTATCTCTCAGAAATGAGCATGTACAGAGACGTTCGTTCATCTAGCACCAAGGGAACGGGTTGCAGGAGACACTTTTTCTCTGCTTTCTCAGTCTGTTTCCTAGTGCCGGTTTGAAGTTCCTGCAGTTTTCACTGTAAAACCGAGCTGGAGCTAGTACCTCCCGATATATATGTATGGAATGGAGTTTGCAAATGAAAAGAAACTTTGTGTTCCCAACAAGGTACGTGAAGGATGGCTTTCACACACACTTATCTCCCAGGACTGAGCAAGTGGAGAGACGTTCGTTCATCTAACACCAAGGGAACGGGTTGCAGGAGACACTTTTTCTCTGCTTCCTCAGTTTGTTTCCTAGTGCCGGTTAGAAGTTCCTGCAGATTTCACTGTAAAACCGAGTTGGAGCTAGTACATCCCCATACATATGTATGGAATGTAGTTTGCAACTGAAAAGAAACTTTTTGTTCCCAACAAGCTTGGTGAAGGACGGCTTTCACACTCACTTATCTCTCAGAACTTAGCAAGTGGAGAGACGTTCGTTCATCTAGCACAAAAAAACGGGTTGCAGGAGACATTTTTTCTCTGCTTTCTCAGTCTGTTTCCTAGTGCCGGTTTGAAGTTCCTGCAGTTTTCAGTGTAAAACCGAGTTGGAGCTTGTACCTCCCCATGTATATATGTATGGAATGGAGTTTGCAAATGAAAAGAAACTTTGTGTTCCCAACAAGCTAGATGAAGGACGGCTTTCCCACACACTTACCTCTCGGAACTGAGCAAGTGGAGAGACGTTCGTTCATCTAGCACCAAGGGAACGGGTTGCAGGAGACACTATTTCTCTGCTTTCTCAGACTGTTTCCTAGTGCCTGTTTGAAGTTCCTGCAGTTTTCACTGTAAAACCGAGTTGGAGCTAGTACCTCCCCATATATATGTTTTTAAATGGAGTTTGCAACTGAAAATAAACTTTGTGTTCCCAACAAGCTAGTTGAAGGACGGCTTTCACACACACTTATCTCTCAGAACTGAGCAAGTGGAGAGACGTTCGTTCATCTAGCACCAAGGGAACGGGTTGCAGGAGACAGTTTTTCTCTGCTTTCTCAGTCTGTTTCCTAGTGCCGGTTTGAAGTTCTTGCAGTTTTCACTGTAAAACGGATTTGGAGCTTGTACCTCCCCATATATATGTATGGAAAGGTGTTTGCAACTGAAAAGAAACATTGTGTTCCCAACAAGCTAGGTGAATGACGGCTTTCACACACACTTATCTCTCAGAACTGAGCAAGTGGAGAGACGTTCGTTCATCTAGCACCAAGGGAACGGGTTGCAGGAGACACTTTTTCTCTGCTTTCTCAGTCTCTTTCCTAGTGCCGGTTTGAAGTTCCTGCAGTTTTCACTGTAAAACCGAGTTGGAGTTAGTACCTCCCCATATATATGTATGGAATGGAGTTTGCAACTGAAAAGAAACTTTGTGTTCCCAACAAGCTAGGTGAAGGACTGCTTCCACACACACTTTTCTCTAAGAACTGAGCAAGTGGAGAGACGTTCATTCATCTAGCACCAAGGGAACGGGTTGCAGGAGACACTTTTTCTCTGCTTTCTCAGTCTGTTTCCTAGTGCCGGTTTGAAGTTCCTGCAATTTCACTGTAAAACCGAGTTGGAGCTAGTACCTCCCCATATATATGTATGGAACGGTGTTTGCAACTGAAAAGAATCTTTGTGTTCACAAAAAGCTAGTTGAAGGACGGCTTTCACACACACTTATCTGTGAGAACTGAGCAAGTGGACAGACGTTCGTTCATCTAGCACCAAGGGAACGAGTTGCAAGAGACAATTTTTCTCTGCTTTCTCAGTCTGTTTCCTAGTGTCGGTTTGAAGTTCCTGCAGTTTTCACTTTAAAACCGAGTTGGAGCTAGTACCTCCCCTTATATATGTATGGAATTGGGTTTTCAACTGAAAAGAAACTTTGTGTTCCCAACAAGCTAGGTGAAGTACGGCTTTCACACACACTTATCTCTCGGAAATGAGCAAGTGGAGAGACGTTCGTTCATCTAGAACCAAGGGAACGGGTTGCAGGAGACAGTATATCTCTGCTTTCTAAGTCTGTTTCCTAGTGCCAGTTTGAAGTTCCTGCAGTTTTCACTGTAAAACCGAGTTGGAGCTAGTACCTCCCCATAAATATGTATGGAATGGTGTTTGCAACTGAAAAGTAACTTTGTGTTCCCAACAAGCTAGGTGAAGGACGGCTTTCACACACACTTATCTCCCAGGACTGAGCAAGTGGAGAGACGTTCGTTCATCTAGCACCAAGGGTACGGGTTGCAGGAGACACTTTTTCTTTGCTTTCTCAGTTTGTTTCCTAGTGCCGGTTTGAAGTTCCTGCAGTTTTCACTGTAAAACCGAGTTGGAGGTAGTACCTCCCCATATATATGTATGGAATGGAGTTTGCAACTGAAAAGAAACATTGTGTTCCCAACAAGCTAGGTGAAAGTCGGCTTTCACCCACACTTATCTCTCAGAAATGAGCATGTACAGAGACGTTCGTTCATCTAGCACCAAGGGAACGGGTTGCAGGAGACAATTTTTCTCTGCGTTCTCATTCTGTTTCCTAGTGCCGGTATGAAGTTCCTGCAGTTTTCACTGTAAAACCGAGTTGGAGCTAGTACCTCCCCATATATATGTATGGAATGGAGTTTGCAACTGAAAAGAAACTTTGTATTCCCAACAAGATAGGTGAAGGACGGCTTTCACACACACTTATCTCTCAGAACTGAGCAAGTGGAGAGACGTTCGTTCATCTAGCACAAAGGAAACGGGTTGTAGGAGACATTTTTTCTCTGCTTCTCAGTCTGTTTCCTAGTGCCGGTTTGAAGTTCCTGCAGTTTTCACTGTAAAACCGAGTTGGAGCTAGTACTTCCCCATATATATGTATGGAATGGAGTTTGCAACTGAAAAGAATCTTTGTGTTCCCAACAAGATAGGTGAAGGACGGCTTTCACACACACTTATCTCTCAGAACTGAGCAAGTGGAGAGACGTTCGTTCATCTAGCGACAAGGGAACGGGATGCAGGAGACACTTTTTCTCTGTTTTCTCAGTCTGTTTCCTAGTGCCGGATTGAAGTTCCTGCAGTTTTCACTGTAAAACCGAGTTGGAGCTAGTACCTCCCCATATATATATGTATGGAATGGAGTTTGCAACTGAAAAGAAACATTGTGTTCCCAACAAGCTAGGTGGAAGACGGCTTTCACACACACTTATCTCTCAGGAATGAGCATGGACAGAGACGTTCGTTCATCTAGCACCAAGGGAACGGGTTGCGGGGGACAATTTTTCTCTGCGTTCTCAGTCTGTTTCCTAGTGCCGGTGTGAATTTCCTGCAGTTTTCACTGTAAAACCGAGTTGGAGCTAGTACCTCCCCATATATATGTATGGAATGGAGTTTGCAACTGAAAAGAAACTTTGTGTTCCCAACAATGTTGGTGAAGTACGGCTTTCACACACACTTAGCTCTCAGAACTGAGAAAGTGGAGAGACGTTCGTTCATCTAGCACCAAGGGAACGGTTTGCAGGAGACAGTTTTTCTCTGCTTTCTCAGTCTGTTTCCTAGAGCCGTTTTGAAGTTCCTGCAATTTCACTGTAAAACCGAGTTGGAGCTTGTACCTCCCCATATATATGTATGGAACGGTGTTTGCAACTGAAAAGAAACATTGTGTTCCCAACAAGCTAGGTGAAGGACGGCTTTCACACACACTTATCTCTCAGAACTGAGCAAGTGGATAGACGTTCGTTCATCTAGCACCAAGGGAACGGGTTGCAGGAGACACTTTTTCTCTGCTTTCTCAGTCTCTTTCCTAGTGCCGGTTTGAAGTTCCTGCAGTTTTCACTTTAAAATCGATTTGGAGCTAGTACCTCCCCATATATATGTATGGAACGGTGTTTGCAAATGAAAAGAAACTTTGTGTTCCCAACAAGCTAGGTGAAGTACGGCTTTCACACACACTTATCTCTCAGAACTGAGCAAGTTGAGAGACGTTCGTTCATCTAGCACCAAGGGAACGGGTTGCAGGAGACACTATTTCTCTGCATTCTCAGTCTGTTTCCTAGTGCCGGTTTGAAGTTCCTGCAGTTTTCAATGTAAAACCGAGTTGGAGCTAGTACCTCCCCATATATATGTATGGAATGGAGTTTGCAAATGAAAAGAAACTTTGTGTTCCCAACAAGCTAGATGAAGGACGGCTTTCACACACACTTACCTCTCGGAACTGAGCAAGTGGAGAGACGTTCGTTTATCTAGCACCAAGGGAACGGTTTGCAGGAGACAGTTTTTCTCTGCTTTCTCAGTCTGTTTCCTAGTGCCGGTTTGAAGTTCCTGCAGTTTTCACTGTAAAACCGATTTGGAGCTTGTACCTCCCCATATATATGTATGGAAAGGTGTTTGCAACTGAAAAGAAACATTGTGTTCCCAACAAGCTAGGTGAAGGACGGCTTTCACACACACTTATCTCTCAGAACTGAGCAATTGGAGAGACGTTCGTTCATCTAGCACCAAGGGAACGGGTTGCATGAGACACTTTTTCTCTGTTTTCTCAGTCTCTTTCCTAGTGCCGGTTTGAATTTCCTGCAGTTTTCACTTTAAAACCGATTTGGAGCTAGTACCTCCCCATATATATATATGGAACGGTGTTTGAAAATGAAAAGAAACTTTGTGTTCCCAACAAGCTAGGTGAAGGACGGCTTTCACACAAACTTACCTCTCAGAACTGAGCAAGTTGAGAGACGTTCGTTCATCTAGCACCAAGGGAACGGGTGGCAGGAAACACTATTTCTCTCTTTCTCAGTCTGTTTCCAAGTGCCGGTGTGAAGTTCCTGCAGTTTTCACTGTAAAACCGAGTTGGAGCTGGTACCTCCCCATATATATGTATGGAACGGTGTTTGCAACTGAAAAGAAACTTTGTGTTCCCAACAAGCTAGGTGAAGGACGGCTTTCACACACACTTAACTCTCAGAACTGAGCAAGTGGAGAGACGTTCGTTCATCTAGCACCAAGGGAACGGGTTGCAGGAGACACAATTTCTCTGCATTCTCAGTCTGTTTCCTAGTGCCGGTTTGAAGTTCCTGCAGTTTTCACTGTAAAACCGAGTTGGAGCTAGTACCTCCCCATATATATATGTATGGAATGGAGTTTGCAACTGAAAAGAAACTTTGTGTTCCCAAGAAGCTAGGTGAAGGACGGCTTTCACACACACTTATCTCTCAGAAATGAGCATGTACAGAGACGTTCGTTCATCTAGCACCAAGGGAACGGGTTGCAGGAGACACTTTTTCTCTGCTTTCTCAGTCTGTTTCCTAGTGCCGGTTTGAAGTTCCTGCAGTTTTCACTGTAAAACAGAGTTGGAGCTAGTGTCTCCCCATATATATGTATGGAATGGAGTTTGCAACTGAAAAGAAACTTTGTGTTCCCAACAAGATAGGTGAAGGACGGCTTTCACACACACTTATCTCTCGGAACTGAGCAAGTGGAGAGACGTTCGTTCATCTAGCACCAAGGGAACGGTTTGCAGGAGACACTTTTTCTCTGCTTTCTCAGTCTGTTTCCTAGTGCCGGTTTGAAGTTCCTGCAGTTTTCAATATAAAACCGAGTTGGAGCTTTTACCTCCCCATATATATGTATGGAATGGAGTTTGCAACTGAAAATAAACTTTGTGTTCCCAACAAGCTAGGTGAAGGACGGCTTTCACACACACTTATCTCTCAGAAATGAGCATGTACAGAGACGTTCGTTCATCTAACACCAAGGGAACGGGTTGCAGGAGACAGTTTTTCTCTGCTTTCTCAGTCTGTTTCCTAGTGCCGGTTTGAAGTTCTTGCAGTTTTCACTGTAAAACGGATTTGGAGCTTGTACCTCCCCATATATATGTATGGAAAGGTGTTTGCAACTGAAAAGAAACATTGTGTTCCCAACAAGCTAGGTGAATGACGGCTTTCACACACACTTATCTCTCAGAACTGAGCAAGTGGAGAGACGTTCGTTCATCTAGCACCAAGGGAACGGGTTGCAGGGGACACTTTTTCTCTGCTTTCTCAGTCTCTTTCCTAGTGCCGGTTTGAAGTTCCTGCAGTTTTCACTTTAAAACCGAGTTGGAGCTAGTACCTCCCCATATATATGTATGGAATGGAGTTTGCAACTGAAAAGAAACTTTGTGTTCCCAACAAGCTAGGTGAAGGACTGCTTCCACACACACTTTTCTCTAAGAACTGAGCAAGTGGAGAGACGTTCGTTCATCTAGCACCAAGGGAACGGGTTGCAGGAGACACTTTTTCTCTGCTTTCTCAGTCTGTTTCCTAGTGCCGGTTTGAAGTTCCGGCAGTTTTCACTGTAAACCTGAGTTGGAGCTAGTACCTAACCATATATATGTATGGAATGGAGTTTGCAACTTAAAAGAAACTTTGTGTTCCCAACAAGCTAAATGAAGGACGGCTTTCACACACACTTATCTCTCAGAACTGAGCAAGTGGAGAGACGTTCGTTCATCTAGCACCAAGGGAACGGGTTGCAGGAGATACTTTTTCTCTGCTTTCTCAGACTGTTTCCTAGTGCATGTTTGAATTTCCTGCAGTTTTTACTGTAAAACCGAGTTGGAGCTAGTACCTCCGCATATATATGTATGGAATGGAGTTTGCAACTGAAAAGAAACTTTGTGTTCCCAACAAGCTAGGTGAAGTACGGCTTTCACACACACCTATCTCTCGGAAATGAGCAAGTGGAGAGACGTTCGTTCATCTAGAACCAAGGGAACGGGTTGCAGGAGACACTATATCTCTGCTTTCTAATTCTGTTTCCTAGTGCCGGTTTGAAGTTCCTGCAGTTTTCACTGTAAAACCGAGTTGGAGCTAGTACCTCCCCATAAATATGTATGGAATGGTGTTTGCAACTGAAAAGTAACTTTGTGTTCCCAACAAGCTAGGTGAAGGACGGCTTTCACACACACTTATCTCCCAGGACTGAGCAAGTGGAGAGACGTTCGTTCATCTAGCACCAAGGGTACGGGTTGCAGGAGACACTTTTACTCTGCTTTCTCAGTCTGTTTCCTAGTGCCGGTTTGAAGTTCCTGCAGTTTTCACTGTAAAACCGAGTTGGAGCTTGTACCTCCCCATATATATGTATGGAATGGAGTTTGCAACTGAAAATAAACTTTGTGTTACAAACAAGCTAGGTGAAGGACGGCTTTCACACACACGTATCTCTCAGAAATGAGCATGTACAGAGACGTTCGTTCATCTAGCACCAAGGGAACGAGTCGCAGGAGAAACTTTACTCTGGTTTCTCAGTCTGTTTCCTAGTGCCGGTTTGAAGTTCCTGCAGTTTTCACAGTATAACCGAGTTGGAGCTTGTACCTCCCCATATATATGCATGGATTGGAGTTTGCAACTGAAAAGAAACTTTGTGTTCCCAACAAGCTAGGTGAAGGACGGCTTTCACACCCACTTGTCTCCCAGAACTTAGCAAGTGGAGAGACGTTCGTTCATCTAGCACCAAGGGAACGGGTTGCAGGAGACACTTTTTCTCTGTTTCGCAGTCTGTTTCCTAGTGTCGGTTTAAAGTTCCTGCAGTTTTCACTGTAAAACCGAGTTGGAGCTAGTAACTCCCCATATACATGTATGGAATGGAGTTTGCAACTGAAAAGAAACTTTGTGTTCCCAACAAGCTAGGTGCAGGACGGCTTTCACACTCACTTATCTCTCAGAACAGAGCAAGTGGAGAGACGTTCGTTCATCTAGCACCAAGTGAACGGGTTGCAGGAGACACTTTTCCTCTGCTTTCTCAGTCTGTTTCCTAGTGCCTGTTTGAAGTTCCTGCAGTTTTCACTGTAAAACCAATTTGTAGCTTGTACCTCCCCATACATATGTATGGAACGGTGTTTGCAACTGAAAAGAAAATTTGTGTTCCCAACAAGCTAGGTGAAGCACGGCTTTCACACACACTTATCTCTCAGAACTGAGCAAGTGGAGAGACGTTCGTTCATCTAGCACCAAGGGAACGGGTTGCAGGAGACAATTTTTCTCTGCTTTCTCAGTCTGTTTCCTAGTGCCGGTTTGAAGTTCCTGCAGTTTTCACTGTAAAACCGAGTTGGACCTTGCACCTCCCCATATATATGTATGGAACGGTGTTTGCAACTGAAAAGAAACTTTGTGTTCCCAACAAGCTAGGTGAAGGACGGCTTTCACACACACTTAACTCTCAGAACTGAGCAAGTGGAGAGACGTTCGTTCATCTAGCACCAAGGGAACGGGTTGCAGGAGACACTTTTTCTCTGCTTTCTCAGTCTGTTTCCTAGTGCCGGTTTGAAGTTCCTGCAGTTTTCACTGTAAAACCAATTTGCAGCTTGTACCTCCCCGTACATATGTATGGAACGGTGTTTGCAACTGAAAAGAAACTTTGTGTTCCCGACAAGCTAGGTGAAGCACAGCTTTCACACACACTTATCTCTCAGAACTGAGCAAGTGGAGAGACGTTCGTTCATCTAGCACCAAGGGAACGGGTTGCAGGAGACACTTTTTCTCTGCTTTCTCAGTCTGTTTCCTAGTGCCGTTTTGAAGTTCCTGCAGTCTTCACTGTAAAACCGATTTGGAGCTTGTACCTCCCCATATATATTTATGGAATGGTGTTTGCAACTGAAAAGAAACTTTGTGTTCCCAACAAGCTAGGTGAAGGACGGCTTTCACACACACTTATCTCTCAGAAAGGAGCATGTACAGAGACGTTCGTTCATCTAGCACCAAGGGAACTGGTTGCAGGAAAAACTTTACTCTGGTTTCTCAGTCTGTTTCCTAGTGCCGGTTTGAAGTTCCTGCAGTTTTCACTGTAAAACCGAGTTGGAGCTTGTACCTCCCCATATATATGTATGGAACGGTGTTTGCAACTGAAAAGAAACTTTGTTATCCCAACAAGCTAGGTGAAGTTCGGCGTTCACACACAATTATCTCTCAGAACTGAGCAAGTGGAGAGACGTTCGTTCATCTAGCACCAAGGGAACGGGTTGCAGGAGTCACTTTTTCTCTGCTTCCTCAGTCTGTTTCCTAGTGCCGGTTGGAAGTTCCTGCAGTTTTCACTGTAAAACCGAGTTGGAGATTGTACCTCCCCATATATATGTATGGATTGGGGTTTGCAACTGAAAAGAAACTTTGTGTTCCCAACAATCTAGGTGAAGTTCGGCTTTAACAAACACTTATCTCTCAGAACTGAGCAAGTGGAGAGACGTTCGTTCATCTAGCACCAAGGGAACGGGTTGCAGGATATACTTTTTCTCTGCTTTCTCAGTCTGTTTCCTAGTGCTGGTTTGAAGTTCCAGCAGTTTTCACTGTAAAACCGAGTTGGAGCTTGTACATCCCCATATATATGTATGGAATGGAGTTTGCAACTGAAAAGAAACTTTGTGTTCCCAACAAGCTAGGTGAAGGCCGGCTTTCACACACACTTATCTCTCAGAACTGAGCAAGTGGAGAGACGTTCGTTCATCTAGCACCAAGGGAACGCGTTGCAGGAGACAATTTTTCTCTGCTTTCTCAGTCTGTTTCCTAGTGCCGGTTTGAAGTTCCTGCAGTTTTCACTGTAAATCCGAGTTGGAGCTTGTACCTCCCCATATATATATGGAATGGAGTTTGCAACCGAAAAGAAACTTTGTGTTCCCAACAAGCTTGGTGAAGGACGGCTTTCACACACACTTATCTCTCAGAAATGAGCATGTACAGAGACGTTCGTTCATCTAGCACCAAGGGATCGGTTTGCAGGAGACACTTTTACTCTGCTTTCTCAGTCTGTTTCCTAGTGCCGGTTTGAAGTTCCTCCAGTTTTCACTGTAAAACCGAGTTGGAGCTTGTACCTCCCCATATATATGTATGGAATGGAGTTTGCAACTGAAAATAAACTTTGTGTTACAAACAAGCTAGGTGAAGGACGGCATTCACACACACGTATCTCTCAGAAATGAGCATGTACAGAGACGTTCGTTCATCTAGCACCAAGGGAACGAGTTGCAGGAGAAACTATTCTCTGCTTTCTCAGTCTGTTTCCTAGTGCCGGTTTCAAGTTCCTGCAGTTTTCACAGTATAACCGAGTTGGAGCTTGTACCTCCCCATATATATGTATGGAACGGTGTTTGCAACTGAAAAGAAACTTTGTGTTCCCAGCAAGCTAGGTGAAGTACGGCTTTCACACACACTTATCTCTCAGAACTGAGCAAGTGGAGAGACGTTCGTTCATCTAGCACCAAGGGAACGGGTTGCAGGAGACAATTTTTCTCTGCTTTCTCAGTCTGTTTCCTAGTGCCGGTTTGAAGTTCCTGCAGTTTTCACTGTAAAACCGAGTTGGAGCTTGTACCTCCCCATATATATGTATGGAACGGTGTTTGCAACTGAAAAGAAACTTTGTGTTCCCAACAAGCTAGGTGAAGTACGGCTTTCACACACATTTATCTCTCAGAACTGAGCAAGTGGAGAGACTTTCGTTCATCTAGCACCAAGGGAACGGGTTGCAGGAGACAATTTTTCTCTGCTTTCTCAGTCTGTTTCCTAGTGCCGGTTTGAAGTTCCTGCAGTTTTCACTGTATAACCGAGTTGGAGCTTGTACCTCCCCATATATATGCATGGATTGGAGTTTGCAACTCAAAAGAAACTTTGTGTTCCCAACAAGCTAGGTGAAGGACTTCTTTCACACACACACATCTCTCAGAACTGAGCAAGTGGAGAGACGTTCGTTCATCTAGCACCAAGGGAACGGGTTGCAGGAGACACTTTTTCTCTGCTTTCTCAGTCTGTTTCCTAGTGCCGATTTGAAGTTCCTGCAGTCTTCACTGTAAAACCGATTTGAAGCTTGTACCTCCCCATATATATTTATGGAATGGTGTTTGCAACTGAAAAGAAACTTTGTGTTCCCAACAAGCTAGGTGAAGGACGGCTTTCACACACACTTATCTCTCAGAAAGGAGCATGTACAGAGACGTTCGTTCATCTAGCACCAAGGGAACGGGTTGCAGGAGAAACTTTACTCTGGTTTCTCAGTCTGTTTCCTAGTGCCGGTTTGAAGTTCCTGCACTTTTCACTGTAAAACCGAGTTGGAGCTTGTACCTCCCCATATATATGTATGGAACGGTGTTTGCAACTGAAAAGAAACTTTGTGTTCCCAACAAGATAGGTGAAGTACGGCGTTCACACACACACATCTCTCAGAACTGAGCAAGTGGAGAGACGTTCGTTCATCTAGCCCCAAGGGAACGGGTTGCAGGAGTCAATTTTTCTCTGCTTTCTCAGTATGTTTCCTATTGCCGGTTTGAAGTTCCTGCAGTTTTCACTGTAAAACCGAGTTGGAGCTTGTACCTCCCCATATATATGTATGGAACGGTGTTTGCAACTGAAAAGAAACTTTGTGTTCCCAACAAGCTAGGTGAAGTACGGCTTTCACACACACTTATCTCTCAGAACTTAGCAAGTGGAGAGACGTTCGTTCATCTAGCACCAATGGAACGGGTTGCAGGAGACATTTTTTCTCTGCTTTCTCAGTCTGTTTCCTAGTGCCGGTTTGAATTTCCTACATTTTTCACTGTAAATCCGAGTTGGAGCTTGTACCTCCCCATATATATGTATGGAACGGTGTTTGCAACTGAAAAGAAACTTTGTGTTCCCAACAAGCTAGGTGAAGTACGGCTTTCACACACACTTATTACTCAGAACTGAGCAAGTGGGGAGACGTTCGTTCATCTAGCACCAAGGGAACGGGTTGCAGGAGACAATTTTTCTCTGCTTTCTCAGTCTGTTTCCTAGTGCCGGTTTGAAGTTCCTGCAGTTTTCACTGAAAAACCGAGTTGGAGCTTGTACCTCCCCATATTTATGTATGGAACGGTGTTTGCAACTGAAAAGAAACTTTGTGTTCCCAACAAGCTAGGTGAAGTACGGCTTTCACACACACTTATCTCTCAGAACTGAGCAAGTGGAGAGACGTTCGTTCATCTAGCACCAAGGGAACGGGTTGCAGGAGACACTTTTTCTCTGCTTCCTCAGTCTGTTTCCTAGTGCCGGTTTGAAGTTCCTGCAGTTTTCACTGTAAAACCGAGTTGGAGCTTGTACCTCCCCATATATATGTATGGAATGGAGTTTGCAACTGAAAAGAAACTTTGTGTTCCCAACAAGCTAGGTGAAGTTCGGCTTTCACAAACACTTATCTCTCAGAACTGAGCAAGTGGAGAGACGTTCGTTCATCTAGCACCAAGGGAACGGGTTGAAGGATATAATTTTTCTCTGCTTTCTCAGTCTGTTTCCTAGTGCTGGTTTGAAGTTCCAGCAGTTTTCACTGTAAAACCGAGTTGGAGCTTGTACATCCCCATATATATGTATGGAATGGAGTTTGCAACTGAAAAGAAACTTTGTGTTCCCAACAAGCTAGGTGAAGGACGGCCTTCACACACACTTATCTCTCAGAACTGAGCATGTACAGAGACGTTCGTTCATCTAGCACCAAGGGAACGAGTTGCAGGAGAAACTTTACTCTGGTTTCTCAGTCTGTTTCCTAGTGCCGGTTTGAAGTTCCTGCAGTTTTCACTGTATAACCGAGTTGGAGCTTGTACCTCCCCATATATATGTATGGAACGGTGTTTGCAACTGAAAAGAAACTTTGTGTTCCCAACAAGCTAGGTGAAGTACGGCTTTCAGACACACTTATCTCTCAGAACTGAGCAAGTGGAGAGACGTTCGTTCATCTAGCACCAAGGGAACGGGTTGCAGGAGACACTTTTTCTCTGCTTTCTCAGTCTGTTTCCTAGTGCCGGTTTGAAGTTCCTACATTTTTCACTGTAAATCCGAGTTGGAGCTTGTACCTCCCCTTATATATGTATGGAATGGAGTTTGCAACTGAAAAGAAACTTTGTGTTCCCAACAAGCTTGGTGAAGGACGGCTTTCACACACACTTATCTCTCAGAAATGAGCATGTACAGAGACGTTCATTCATCTAGCACCAAGGGGTCGGTTTTCAGGAGACACTTTTACTCTGCTTTCTCAGTCTGTTTCCTAGGGCCGGTTTGAAATTCCTGCAGTTTTCACTGTAAAACCGAGTTGGAGTTTGTACCTCCCCATATATATGTATGGAACGGTGTTTGCAACTGAAAAGAAACTTTGTGTTCCCAACAAGCTAGGTGAAGTACGGCTTTCACACACACTTATCTCTCAGAACTGAGCAAGTGGAGAGACGTTCGTTCATCTAGCACCAAGGGAACGGGTTGCAGGAGACAATTTTTCTCTGCTTTCTCAGTCTGTTTCCTAGTGCCGGTTTGAAGTTCCTGCAGTTTTCACTGTAAAACCGAGTTGGAGCTTGTACTTCCCCATAAATATATATGGAACGGTGTTTGCAACTGAAAAGAAACTTTGTGTTCCCAACAAGCTAGGTGAAGTACGGCTTTCACACACACTTATCTCTCAGAACTGAGCATGTACAGAGACGTTCGTTCATCTAGCACCAAGGGAACGAGTTGCAGGAGAAAATTTACTCTGTTTTCTCAGTCTGTTTCCTAGTGCCGGTTTGAAGTTCCTGCAGTTTTCACTGTAAAACCGAGTTGGAGCTTGTACCTCCCCATATATATGCATGGATTGGAGTTTGCAACTCAAAAGAAACTTTGTGTTCCCAACAAGCTAGGTGAAGGACGGCTTTCACACACACACATCTCTCAGAACTGAGCAAGTGGAGAGACGTTCGTTCATCTAGCACCAAGGGAACTGGTTGCAGGAGACACTTTTTCTCTGCTTTCTCAGTCTGTTTCCTAGTGCCGATTTGAAGTTCCTGCAGTCTTCACTGTAAAACCGATTTGGAGCTTGTACCTCCCCATATATATTTATGGAAAGGTGTTTGCAACTGAAAAGAATCTTTGTGTTCCCAACAAGCTAGGTGAAGGACGGCTTTCACACACACTTATCTCTCAGAAAGGAGCATGTACAGAGACGTTCGTTCATCTAGCACCAAGGGAACGGGTTGCAGGAGAAACTTTACTCTGGTTTCTCAGTCTGTTTCCTAGTGCCGGTTTGAAGTTCCTGCAGATTTCACTGTAAAACCGAGTTGGAGCTTGTACCTCCCCATATATATGTATGGAACGGTGTTTGCAACTGAAAAGAAACTTTGTGTTCCCAACAAGCTAGGTGAAGTACGGCGTTCACACACACTTATCTCTCAGAACTGAGCAAGTGGAGAGACTTTCGTTCATCTAGCACCAAGGGAACGGGTTGCAGGAGTCAATTTTTCTCTGCTTTCTCAGTCTGTTTCCTAGTGCCGGTTTGAAGTTCCTGCAGTTTTCACTGTTAAACCGAGTTGGAGCTTGTACCTCCCCATATATATGTATGGAACGGTGTTTGCAACTGAAAAGAAACTTTGTGTTCCCAACAAGCTAGGTGAAGTACGGCTTTCACACACAATTATCTCTCAGAACTGAGCAAGTGGAGAGACGTTCGTTCATCTAGCACCAAGGGAACGGGTTGCAGGAGACACTTTTTCTCTGCTTTCTCAGTCTGTTTCCTAGTGCCTGTTTGAAGTTCCTACATTTTTCACTGTAAATCCGAGTTGGAGCTTGTACCTACCCATATATATGTATGGAACGGTGTTTGCAACTGAAAAGAAACTTTGTGTTCCCAACAAGCTAGGTGAAGTACGGCTTTCACACACACATATCTCTCAGAAATGAGCAAGTGGAGAGACGTTCGTTCATCTAGCACCAAGGGAACGGGTTGCAGGAGACAATTTTTCTCTGCTATCTCAGTCTGTTTCCTAGTGCCGGTTTGAAGTTCCTGCAGTTTTCACTGGAAAACCGTGTTGGAGCTTGTACCTCCCCATATATATGTATGGAACGGTGTTTGCAACTGAAAAGAAACTTTGTGTTCCCAACAAGCTAGGTGAAGTACGGCTTTCACACACACTTATCTCTCAGAACTGAGCAAGTGGAGAGACGTTCGTTCATCTAGCACGAAGGGAACGGGTTGCAGGAGACACTTTTTCTCTGCTTCCTCAGTCTGTTTCCTAGTGCCGGTTGGACGTTCCTGCAGTTTTCACTGTAAAACAGGGTTGGAGCTTGTACCTCCCCATATATATGTATGGAATGGAGTTTGCAACTGAAAAGAAACTTTGTGTTCCCAACAAGCTTGGTGAAGGACGGCTTTCACACACACTTATCTCTCAGAAATGAGCATGTACAGAGACGTTCATTCATCTAGCACCAAGGGGTCGGTTTTCAGGAGACACTTTTACTCTGCTTTCTCAGTCTGTTCCCTAGTGCCGGTTTGAAATTCCTGCAGTTTTCACTGTAAAACCGAGTCGGAGCTTGTACCTCCCCATATATATTTATGGAATGGAGTTTGCAACTGAAAATAAACTTTGTGTTACAAACAAGCTAGGTGAAGGACGGCTTTCACACACACTTATCTCTCAGAAATGAGCATGTACAGAGACGTTCGTTCATCTAGCACCAAGGGAACGAGTTGCAGGAGAAACTTTTCTCTGCTTTCTCAGTCTGTTTCCTAGTGCCGGTTTGAAGTTCCAGCAGTTTTCACTGTAAAACCGAGTTGGAGCTTGTACCTCCCCATATATATGTATGGAACGGTGTTTGCAACTGAAAAGAAACTTTGTGTTCCCAACAAGCTAGGTGAAGTACGGCTTTCACACACACTTACCTCTCAGAACTGAGCAAGTGGAGAGACGTTCGTTCATCTAGCACCAAGGGAATGGGTTGCAGGAGACAATTTTTCTCTGCTTTCTCAGTCTGTTTCCTAGTGCCGGTTTGAAGTTCCTGCAGTTTTCACTGTAAAACCGAGTTGGAGCTTGTACCTCCCCATATATATGTATGGAACGGTGTTTGCAACTGAAAAGAAACTTTGTGTTCCCAACAAGCTAGGTGAAGTTCGGCTTTCACACACACTTATCTCTCAGAACTGAGCAAGTGGAGAGACGTTCGTTCATCTAGCACCAAGGGAACGGGTTGCAGGAGACAATTTTTCTCTGCTTTCTCAGTCTGTTTCCTAGTGCCGGTTTGAAGTTCCTGCAGTTTTCACTGTAAAACCGAGTTGGAGCTTGTACCTCCCCATATATATGCAAGGATTGGAGTTTGCAACTCAAAAGAAACTTTGTGTTCCCAACAAGCTAGGTGAAGGACGGCTTTCACACACACACATCTCTCAGAACTGAGCAAGTGGAGAGACGTTCGTTCATCTAGCACCAAGGGAACGGGTAGCAGGAGACACTTTTTCTCTGCTTTCTCACTCTGTTTCCTACTGCCGATTTGAAGTTCCTGCAGTCTTCACTGTAAAACCGATTTGGAGCTTGTACCTCCCCATATATATTTATGGAATGGTGTTTGCAACTGAAAAGAATCTTTGTGTTCCCAACAAGCTAGGTGAAGGACGGCTTTCACACACACTTATCTCTCAGAAAGGAGCATGTACAGAGACGTTCGTTCATCTAGCACCAAGGGAACGGGTTGCAGGAGAAACTTTACTCTGGTTTCTCAGTCTGTTTCCTAGTGCCGGTTTGAAGTTCCTGCAGTTTTCACTGTAAAACCGAGTTGGAGCTTGTACCTACCCATATATATGTATGGAACGGTGTTTGCAACTGAAAAGAAACTTTGTGTTCCCAACAAGCTAGGTGAAGTACGGCGTTCACACACACTTATCTCTCAGAACTGAGCAAGTGGAGAGACGTTCGTTCATCTAGCCCCAAGGGAACGGGTTGCAGGAGTCAATTTTTCTCTGCTTTCTAAGTCTGTTTCCTAGTGCCGGTTTGAAGTTCCTGCAGTTTTCACTGTTAAACCGAGTTGGAGCTTGTACCTCCCCATATATATGTATGGAACGGTGTTTGCAACTGAAAAGAAACTTTGTGTTCCCAACAAGCTAGGTGAAGTACGGCTTTCACACACACTTATCTCTCAGAACTGAGCAAGTGGAGAGACGTTCGTTCATCTAGCACCAAGGGAACGGGTTGCAGGAGACACTTTTTCTCTGTTTCTCAGTCTGTTTCCTAGTGCCGGTTTGAAGTTCCAGCAGTTTTCACTGTAAAACCGAGTTGGAGCGTGTACATCCCCATATATATGTATGGAATGGAGTTTGCAACTGAAAAGAAACTTTGTGTTCCCAACAAGCTAGGTGAAGGACGGCTTTCACACACACTTATCTCTCAGAACTGAGCATGTACAGAGACGTTCGTTCATCTAGCACCAAGGGAACGAGTTGCAGGAGAAACTTTACTCTGGTTTCTCAGTCTGTTTCCTAGTGCCGGTTTGAAGTTCCAGCAGTTTTCACTGTATAACCGAGTTGGAGCTTGTACCTCCCCATATATATGTATGGAACGGTGTTTGCAACTGAAAAGAAACTTTGTGTTCCCAACAAGCTAGGTGAAGTACGGCTTTCACACACACTTATTACTCAGAACTGAGCAAGTGGAGAGACGTTCGTTCATCTAGCACCAAGGGAACGGGTTGCAGGAGACACTTTTTCTCTGCTTCCTCAGTCTGTTTCCTAGTGCCGGTTTGAAGTTCCTGCAGTTTTCACTGTAAAACCGAGTTGGAGCTTGTACCTCCCCATATATATGTATGGAATGGAGTTTGCAACTGAAAAGAAACTTTGTGTTCCCAACAAGCTAGGTGAAGTTCGGCTTTCACAAACACTTATCTCTCAGAACTGAGCAAGTGGAGAGACGTTCGTTCATCTAGCACCAAGGGAACGGGTTGCAGGATATACTTTTTCTCTGCTTTCTCAGTCTGTTTCCTAGTGCTGGTTTGAAGTTCCAGCAGTTTTCACTGTAAAACCGAGTTGGAGCTTGTACATCCCCATATATATGTATGGAATGGAGTTTGCAACTGAAAAGAAACTGTGTTCCCAACAAGCTAGGTGAAGGACGGCCTTCACACACACTTATCTCTCAGAACTGAGCGTGTACAGAGACGTTCGTTCATCTAGCACCAAGGGAACGAGTTGCAGGAGAAACTTTACTCTGGTTTCTCAGTCTGTTTCCTAGTGCCGGTTTGAAGTTCCTGCAGTTTTCACTGTATAACCGAGTTGGAGCTTGTACCTCCCCTTATATATGTATGGAACGGTGTTTGCAACTGAAAAGAAACTTTGTGTTCCCAACAAGCTAGGTGAAGTACGGCTTTCAGACACACTTATCTCTCAGAACTGAGCAAGTGGAGAGACGTTCGTTCATCTAGCACCAAGGGAACGGGTTGCAGGAGACACTTTTTCTCTGCTTTCTCAGTCTGTTTCCTAGTGCCGGTTTGAAGTTCCTACATTTTTCACTGTAAATCCGAGTTGGAGCTTGTACCTCCCCTTATATATGTATGGAATGGAGTTTGCAACTGAAAAGAAACTTTGTGTTCCCAACAAGCTTGGTGAAGGACGGCTTTCACACACACTTATCTCTCAGAAATGAGCATGTACAGAGACGTTCATTCATCTAGCACCAAGGGGTCGGTTTTCAGGAGACACTTTTACTCTGCTTTCTCAGTCTGTTTCCTAGGGCCGGTTTGAAATTCCTGCAGTTTTCACTGTAAAACCGAGTTGGAGTTTGTACCTCCCCATATATATGTATGGAACGGTGTTTGCAACTGAAAAGAAACTTTGTGTTCCCAACAAGCTAGGTGAAGTACGGCTTTCACACACACTTATCTCTCAGAACTGAGCAAGTGGAGAGACGTTCGTTCATCTAGCACCAAGGGAACGGGTTGCAGGAGACAATTTTTCTCTGCTTTCTCAGTCTGTTTCCTAGTGCCGGTTTGAAGTTCCTGCAGTTTTCACTGTAAAACCGAGTTGGAGCTTGTACTTCCCCATAAATATGTATGGAACGGTGTTTGCAACTGAAAAGAAACTTTGTGTTCCCAACAAGCTAGGTGAAGTACGGCTTTCACACACACTTATCTCTCAGAACTGAGCATGTACAGAGACGTTCGTTCATCTAGCACCAAGGGAACGAGTTGCAGGAGAAAATTTACTCTGTTTTCTCAGTCTGTTTCCTAGTGCCGGTTTGAAGTTCCTGCAGTTTTCACTGTAAAACCGAGTTGGAGCTTGTACCTCCCCATATATATGCATGGATTGGAGTTTGCAACTCAAAAGAAACTTTGTGTTCCCAACAAGCTAGGTGAAGGACGGCTTTCACACACACACATCTCTCAGAACTGAGCAAGTGGAGAGACGTTCGTTCATCTAGCACCAAGGGAACGGGTTGCAGGAGACACTTTTTCTCTGCTTTCTCAGTCTGTTTCCTAGTGCCGATTTGAAGTTCCTGCAGTCTTCACTGTAAAACCGATTTGGAGCTTGTACCTCCCCATATATATTTATGGAAAGGTGTTTGCAACTGAAAAGAATCTTTGTGTTCCCAACAAGCTAGGTGAAGGACGGCTTTCACACACACTTATCTCTCAGAAAGGAGCATGTACAGAGACGTTCGTTCATCTAGCACCAAGGGAACGGGTTGCAGGAGAAACTTTACTCTGCTTTCTCAGTCTGTTTCCTAGTGCCGGTTTGAAGTTCCTGCAGATTTCACTGTAAAACCGAGTTGGAGCTTGTACCTCCCCATATATATGTATGGAACGGTGTTTGCAACTGAAAAGAAACTTTGTGTTCCCAACAAGCTAGGTGAAGTACGGCGTTCACACACACTTATCTCTCAGAACTGAGCAAGTGGAGAGACTTTCGTTCATCTAGCACCAAGGGAACGGGTTGCAGGAGTCAATTTTTCTCTGCTTTCTCAGTCTGTTTCCTAGTGCCGGTTTGAAGTTCCTGCAGTTTTCACTGTTAAACCGAGTTGGAGCTTGTACCTCCCCATATATATGTATGGAACGGTGTTTGCAACTGAAAAGAAACTTTGTGTTCCCAACAAGCTAGGTGAAGTTCGGCTTTCACACACACTTATCTCTCAGAACTGAGCAAGTGGAGAGACGTTCGTTCATCTAGCACCAAGGGAACGGGTTGCAGGAGACACTTTTTCTCTGCTTTCTCAGTCTGTTTCCTAGTGCCTGTTTGAAGTTCCTACATTTTTCACTGTAAATCCGAGTTGGAGCTTGTACCTACACATATATATGTATGGAACGGTGTTTGCAACTGAAAAGAAACTTTGTGTTCCCAACAAGCTAGGTGAAGTACGGCTTTCACACACACATATCTCTCAGAAATGAGCAAGTGGAGAGACGTTCGTTCATCTAGCACCAAGGGAACGGGTTGCAGGAGACAATTTTTCTCTGCTATCTCAGTCTGTTTCCTAGTGCCGGTTTGAAGTTCCTGCAGTTTTCACTGAAAAACCGAGTTGGAGCTTGTACCTCCCCATATATATGTATGGAACGGTGTTTGCAACTGAAAAGAAACTTTGTGTTCCCAACAAGCTAGGTGAAGTACGGCTTTCACACACACTTATCTCTCAGAACTGAGCAAGTGGAGAGACGTTCGTTCATCTAGCACGAAGGGAACGGGTTGCAGGAGACACTTTTTCTCTGCTTCCTCAGTCTGTTTCCTAGTGCCGGTTGGACGTTCCTGCAGTTTTCACTGTAAAACAGGGTTGGAGCTTGTACCTCCCCATATATATGTATGGAATGGAGTTTGCAACTGAAAAGAAACTTTGTGTTCCCAAAAAGCTTGGTGAAGGACGGCTTTCACACACACTTATCTCTCAGAAATGAGCATGTACAGAGACGTTCATTCATCTAGCACCAAGGGGTCGGTTTTCAGGAGACACTTTTACTCTGCTTTCTCAGTCTGTTCCCTAGTGCCGGTTTGAAATTCCTGCAGTTTTCACTGTAAAACCGAGTCGGAGCTTGTACCTCCCCATATATAATTATGGAATGGAGTTTGCAACTGAAAATAAACTTTGTGTTACAAACAAGCTAGGTGAAGGACGGCTTTCACACACACTTATCTCTCAGAAATGAGCATGTACAGAGACGTTCGTTCATCTAGCACCAAGGGAACGAGTTGCAGGAGAAACTTTTCTCTGCTTTCTCAGTCTGTTTCCTAGTGCCGGTTTGAAGTTCCTGCAGTTTTCACTGTAAAACCGAGTTGGAGCTTGTACCTCCCCATATATATGTATGGAACGGTGTTTGCAACTGAAAAGAAACTTTGTGTTCCCAACAAGCTAGGTGAAGTACGGCTTTCACACACACTTACCTCTCAGAACTGAGCAAGTGGAGAGACGTTCGTTCATCTAGCACCAAGGGAATGGGTTGCAGGAGACAATTTTTCTCTGCTTTCTCAGTCTGTTTCCTAGTGCCGGTTTGAAGTTCCTGCAGTTTTCACTGTAAAACCGAGTTGGAGCTTGTACCTCCCCATATATATGTATGGAACGGTGTTTGCAACTGAAAAGAAACTTTGTGTTCCCAACAAGCTAGGTGAAGTTCGGCTTTCACACACACTTATCTCTCAGAACTGAGCAAGTGGAGAGACGTTCGTTCATCTAGCACCAAGGGAACGGGTTGCAGGAGACAATTTTTCTCTGCTTTCTCAGTCTGTTTCCTAGTGCCGGTTTGAAGTTCCTGCAGTTTTCACTGTAAAACCGAGTTGGAGCTTGTACCTCCCCATATATATGCATGGATTGGAGTTTGCAACTCAAAAGAAACTTTGTGTTCCCAACAAGCTAGGTGAAGGACGGCTTTCACACACACACATCTCTCAGAACTGAGCAAGTGGAGAGACGTTCGTTCATCTAGCACCAAGGGAACGGGTAGCAGGAGACACTTTTTCTCTGCTTTCTCACTTTGTTTCCTACTGCCGATTTGAAGTTCCTGCAGTCTTCACTGTAAAACCGATTTGGAGCTTGTACCTCCCCATATATATTTATGGAATGGTGTTTGCAACTGAAAAGAATCTTTGTGTTCCCAACAAGCTAGGTGAAGGACGGCTTTCACACACACTTATCTCTCAGAAAGGAGCATGTACAGAGACGTTCGTTCATCTAGCACCAAGGGAACGGGTTGCAGGAGAAACTTTACTCTGGTTTCTCAGTCTGTTTCCTAGTGCCGGTTTGAAGTTCCTGCAGTTTTCACTGTAAAACCGAGTTGGAGCTTGTACCTACCCATATATATGTATGGAACGGTGTTTGCAACTGAAAAGAAACTTTGTGTTCCCAACAAGCTAGGTGAAGTACGGCGTTCACACACACTTATCTCTCAGAACTGAGCAAGTGGAGAGACGTTCGTTCATCTAGCCCCAAGGGAACGGGTTGCAGGAGTCAATTTTTCTCTGCTTTCTAATTCTGTTTCCTAGTGCCGGTTTGAAGTTCCTGCAGTTTTCACTGTTAAACCGAGTTGGAGCTTGTACCTCCCCATATATATGTATGGAACGGTGTTTGCAACTGAAAAGAAACTTTGTGTTCCCAACAAGCTAGGTGAAGTACGGCTTTCACACACACTTATCTCTCAGAACTGAGCAAGTGGAGAGACGTTCGTTCATCTAGCACCAAGGGAACGGGTTGCAGGAGACACTTTTTCTCTGCTTTCTCAGTCTGTTTCCTAGTGCCGGTTTGAAGTTCCAGCAGTTTTCACTGTAAAACCGAGTTGGAGCGTGTACATCCCCATATATATGTATGGAATGGAGTTTGCAACTGAAAAGAAACTTTGTGTTCCCAACAAGCTAGGTGAAGGACGGCTTTCACACACACTTATCTCTCAGAACTGAGCATGTACAGAGACGTTCGTTCATCTAGCACCAAGGGAACGAGTTGCAGGAGAAACTTTACTCTGGTTTCTCAGTCTGTTTCCTAGTGCCGGTTTGAAGTTCCTGCAGTTTTCACTGTATAACCGAGTTGGAGATTGTACCTCCCCATATATATGCATGGATTGGAGTTTGCAACTCAAAAGAAACTTTGTGTTCCCAACAAGATAAGTGAAGAACGGCTTTCACACACACACATCTCTCAGAACTGAGCAAGTGGAGAGACGTTCGTTCATCTAGCACCAAGGGAACGGGTTGCAGGAGACACTTTTTCTCTGCTTTCTCAGTCTGTTTCCTAGTGCCGGTTTGAAGTTCCTACATTTTTCACTGTAAATCCGAGTTGGAGCTTGTACCTACCCGTATATATGTATGGAACGGTGTTTGCAACTGAAAAGAAACTTTGTGTTCCCAACAAGCTAGGTGAAGTACGGCTTTCACACACACTTATCTCTCAGAAATGAGCAAGTGGATAGACGTTCGTTCATCTAGCACCAAGGGAACGGGTTGCAGGAGACAATTTTTCTCTGCTTTCTCAGTCTGTTTCCTAGTGCCGGTTTGAAGTTCCTGCAGTTTTCACTGAAAAACCGAGTTGGAGCTTGTACCTCCCCATATATATGTATGGAACGGTGTTTGCAACTGAAAAGAAACTTTGTGTTCCCAACAAGCTAGGTGAAGTACGGCTTTCACACACACTTATCTCTCAGAACTGAGCAAGTGGAGAGACGTTCGTTCATCTAGCACCAAGGGAACGGGTTGCAGGAGACACTTTTTCTCTGCTTCCTCAGTCTGTTTCCTAGTGCCGGTTGGACGTTCCTGCAGTTTTCACTGTAAAACAGAGTTGGAGCTTGTACCTCCCCATATATATGTATGGAATGGAGTTTGCAACTGAAAAGAAACTTTATGTTCCCAACAAGCTAGGTGAAGTTCGGCTTTCACAAACACTTATCTCTCAGAACTGAGCAAGTGGAGAGACGTTCGTTCATCTAGCACCAAGGGAACGGGTTGCAGGATATACTTTTTCTCTGCTTTCTCAGTCTGTTTCCTAGTGCCGGTTTGAAGTTCCAGCAGTTTCCACTGTAAAACCGAGTTGGAGCGTGTACATCCCCATATATATGTATGGAATGGAGTTTGCAACTGAAAAGAAACTTTGTGTTCCCAACAAGCTAGGTGAAGTACGGCTTTCACACACACTTATCTCTCAGAACTGAGCATGTACAGAGACGTTCGTTCATCTAGCACCAAGGGAACGATTTGCAGGAGAAACTTTACTCTGGTTTCTCAGTCTGTTTCCTAGTGCCGGTTTGAAGTTCCTGCAGTTTTCACTGTATAACCGAGTTGGAGCTTGTACCTCCCCATATATATGCATGGATTGGAGTTTGCAACTCAAAAGAAACTTTGTGTTCCCAACAAGATAGGTGAAGAACGGCTTTCACACACACACATCTCTCAGAACTGAGCAAGTGGAGAGACGTTCGTTCATCTAGCACCAAGGGAACGGGTTGCAGGAGACACTTTTTCTCTGCTTTCTCAGTCTGTTTCCTAGTGCCGATTTGAAGTTCCTGCAGTCTTCACTGTAAAACCGATTTGGAGCTTGTACCTCCCCATATATATTTATGGAATGGTGTTTGCAACTGAAAAGAAACTTTGTGTTCCCAACAAGCTAGGTGAAGGACGGCTTTCACACACTCTTTTCTCTCAGAAAGGAGCATGTACAGAGACGTTCGTTCATCTAGCACCACGGGAACGGGTTGCAGGAGAAACTTTACTCTGGTTTCTCAGTCTGTTTCCTAGTGCCGGTTTGAAGTTCCTGCAGTTTTCACTGTAAAACCGAGTTGGAGCTTGTACCTCCCCATATATATGTATGGAACGGTGTTTGCAACTGAAAAGAAACTTTGTGTTCCCAACAAGCTAGGTGAAGTACGGCGTTCACACACACTTATCACTCAGAACTGAGCAAGTGGAGAGACGTTCGTTCATCTAGCCCCAAGGGAACGTGTTGCAGGAGTCAATTTTTCTCTGCTTTCTCAGTCTGTTTCCTAGTGCCGGTGTGAAGTTCCTGCAGTTTTCACTGTAAAACCGAGTTGGAGCTTGTACCTCCCCATATATATGTATGGAACGGTGTTTGCAACTGAAAAGAAACTTTGTGTTCCCAACAAGCTAGGTGAAGTACGGCTTTCACACACACTTATCTCTCAGAACTGAGCAAGTGGAGAGACGTTCGTTCATCTAGCACCAAGGGAACGGGTTGCAGGAGACACTTTTTCTCTGCTTTCTCAGTCTGTTTCCTAGTTCCGATTTGAAGTTCCTACATTTTTCACTGTAAATCCGAGTTGGAGCTTGTACCTCCCCATATATATGTATGGAACGGTGTTTGCTACTGAAAAGAAACTTTGTGTTCAAAACAAGCTAGGTGAAGTACGGCTTTCACACACACTTATCTCTCAGAAATGAGCAAGTGGAGAGACGTTCGTTCATCTAGCACCAAGGGAACGGGTTGCAGGAGACAATTTTTCTCTGCTTTCTCAGTCTGTTTCCTAGTGCCGGTTTGAAGTTCCTGCAGTTTTCACTGAAAAACCGAGTTGGAGCTTGTACCTCCCCATATATATGTATGGAACGGTGTTTGCAACTGAAAAGAAACTTTGTGTTCCCAACAAGCTAGGTGAAGGACGGCTTTCACACACACACATCTCTCAGAACTCAGCAAGTGGAGACACGATCGTTCATCTAGCACCAAGGGAACGGGTTGCAGGGGACACTTTTTCTCTGCTTTCTCAGTCTGTTTCCTAGTGCCGGTTTGAAGTTCCTACATTTTTCACTGTAAATCCGAGTTGGAGCTTGTACCTCCCCATATATATGTATGGAATGGAGTTTGCAACTGAAAAGAAACTTTGTGTTCCCAACAGTCTAGGTGAAGGACGGCTTTCACACACAATTATCTCTCAGAAATGAGCATGTACAGAGACGTTCATTCACCTAGCACCAAGGGATCGGTTTGCAGGAGACACTTTTACTCTGCTTTCTCAGTCTGTTTCCTAGTGCCGGTTTGAAGTTCCTGCAGTTTTCACTGTAAAACCGAGTTGGAGCTTGTACCTCCCCATATATATGTATGGAATGGAGTTTGCAACTGAAAATAAACTTTGTGTTACAAACAAGCTAAGTGAAGGACGGCTTTCACACACACTTATCTCTCAGAAAGGAGCATGTACAGAGACGTTCGTTCATCTAGCACCAAGGGAACGGGTTGCAGGAGAAACTTTACTCTGGTTTCTCAGTCTGTTTCCTAGTGCCGGTTTGAAGTTCCTGCAGTTTTCACTGTAAAACCTAGTTGGAGCTTGCACCTCCCCATATATATGTATGGAACGGTGTTTGCAACTGAAAAGAAACTTTGTGTTCCCAACAAGCTAGGTGAAGGGCGGCTTTCACACACACTTATCTCTCTAAACTGAGCAAGTGGAGAGACGTTCGTTCATCTAGCACCAAGGGAACGGGTTGCAGGAGAAACTTCACTCTGCTTTCTCAGTCTGTTTCCTACTGCCGGTTTGAAGTTCCTGCAGTTTTCACTGTAAAACCGAGTTGGAGCTTGTACCTCCCCATATATATGTATGGAACGGTGTTTGCAACTGAAAAGAAACTTTGTGTTCCCAACAAGCTAGGTGAAGGACGGCTTTCACACACACACATCTCTCAGAACTGAGCAAGTGGAGAGACGTTCGTTCATCTAGCACCAAGGGAACGGGTTGCAGGAGACACTTTTTCTCTGCTTTCTCAGTCTGTTTCCTAGTGCCGGTTTGAAGTTCCTACATTTTTCACTGTAAATCCGAGTTGGAGCTTGTACCTCCCCATATATATGTATGGAATGGAGTTTGCAACTGAAAAGAAAGTTTGTGTTCCCAACAAGCTTGGTGAAGGACGGCTTTCACACACACTTATCTCTCAGAAATGAGCATGTACAGAGAATTTCATTCATATAGCACGAAGGGATCGGTTTGCAGGAGACACTTTTACTCTGCTTTCTCTGTCTGTTTCCTAGTGCCGGTTTGAAGTTCCTGCAGTTTTCACTGTAAAACCGAGTTGGAGCTTGTACATCCCCATATATATGTATGGAATGGAGTTTGCAACTGAATATAAACTTTGTGCTACAAACAAGCTAGGTGAAGGACGGCTTTCACACACACTTATCTCTCAGAAATGAGCATGTACAGAGACGTTCGTTCATCTAGCACCAAGGTAACGGGTTGCAGGAGACACTTTTTCTCTGTTTCGCAGTTTGTTTCCTAGTGTCGGTTTGAAGTTCCTGCAGTTTTCACTGTATAAACGAGTTGGAGCTTCTACCTCCCCATATATATGCATGGATTGTTGTTTGCAACTCAAAGAAACTTTGTGTTCCCAACAAGCTAGGTGAAGGGCGGCTTTCACACACACTTATCTATCAGAACTGAGCAAGTGGAGAGACGTTCGTTCATCTAGCACCAAGGAAACGGGTTGCAGGAAACACTTTTTCTCTGCTTTCTCAGTCTGTTTCCTAGTGCCGGTTTGAAGTTCCTGCAGTCTTCACTGTAAAACCGATTTGGAGCTTGTACCTCCCCATATATATGTATGGAATGGAGTTTGCAACTGAAAAGAAACTTTGTGTTCCCAACAAGCTAGGTGAAGTTCGGCTTTCACAAACACTTACCTCTCAGTACTGAGCAAGTGGAGAGACGTTCGTTCATCTAGCACCAGGGAACGGGTTGCAGGATATACTTTTTCTCTGCTTTCTCAGTCTGTTTCCTAGTGCTGGTTTGAAGTTCCAGCAGTTTTCACTGTAAAACCGAGTTGGATCTTGTACATCCCCATATATATGTATGGAATGGAGTTTGCAACTGAAAAGAAACTTTGTGTTCCCAACAAGCTAGGTAAAGGACGGCTTTCACACACACTTATCTCTCAGAACTGAGCATGTACATAGACTTTCATTCATCTAGCACCAAGGGATCGGTTTGCAGTAGACTGTTTTACTCTGCTTACTCAGTCTGTTTCCTAGTGCCGGTTTGAAGTTCCTGCAGTTTTCACTGTAAAACCGAGTTGGATCTTGTACCTCCCCATATATATGTATGGAACGGTGTTTGCACCTGAAAAGAAACTTTGTGTTCCCAACAAGCTAGGTGAAGGGCGGCTTTCACACACACTTATCTCTCTAAACTGAGCAAGTGGAGAGACGTTCGTTCATCTAGCACCAAGGGAACGGGTTGCAGGAGAAACTTTACTCTGCTTTCTCAGTCTGTTTCCTACTGCCGGTTTGAAGTTCCTGCAGTTTTCACTGTAAAACCGAGTTGGAGCTTGTACCTCCCCATATATATGTATGGAACGGTGTTTGCAACTGAAAAGAAACTTTGTGTTCCCAACAAGCTAGGTGAAGGACGGCTTTCACACACACTTATCTCTCAGAACTGAGCAAGTGGAGAGACGTTCGTTCATCTAGCACCAAGGGAACGGGTTGCAGGAGACACTTTTTCTCTGCTTTCTCAGTCTGTTTCCTAGTGCCGGTTTGAAGTTCCTACATTTTTCACTGTAAATCCGAGTTGGAGCTTGTACCTCCCCATATATATGTATGGAATGGAGTTTGCAACTGAAGAAAGTTTGTGTTCCCAACAAGCTAGGTGAAGGACGGCTTTCACACACAATTATCTCTCAGAAATGAGCATGTACAGAGAATTTCATTCATATAGCACCAAGGGATCGGTTTGCAGGAGACACTTTTACTCTACTTTCTCTGTCTGTTTCCTAGTGCCGGTTTGAAGTTCCTGCAGTTTTCACTGTAAAACCGAGTTGGAGCTTGTACATCCCCATATATATGTATGGAATGGAGTTTGCAACTGAATATAAACTTTGTGTTACAAACAAGCTAAGTGAAGGACGGCTTTCACACACACTTATCTCTCAGAAATGAGCATGTACAGAGACGTTCGTTCATCTAGCACCAAGGGAACGGGTTGCAGGAGACACTTTTTCTCTGTTTCGCAGTTTGTTTCCTAGTGTCGGTTTGAAGTTCCTGCAGTTTTCACTGTATAAACGAGTTGGAGCTTCTACCTCCCCATATATATGCATGGATTGTTGTTTGCAACTCAAAAGAAACTTTGTGTTCCCAACAAGCTAGGTGAAGGGCGGCTTTCACACACACTTATCTATCAGAACTGAGCAAGTGGAGAGACGTTCGTTCATCTAGCACCAAGGGAACGGGTTGCAGGAGACACTTTTTCTCTGCTTTCTCAGTCTGTTTCCTAGTGCCGGTTTGAAGTTCCTGCAGTCTTCACTGTAAAACCGATTTGGAGCTTGTACCTCCCCATATATATGTATGGAATGGAGTTTGCAACTGAAAAGAAACTTTGTGTTCCCAACAAGCTAGGTGAAGTTCGGCTTTCACAAACACTTACCTCTCAGTACTGAGCAAGTGGAGAGACGTTCGTTCATCTAGCACCAGGGAACGGGTTGCAGGATATACTTTTTCTCTGCTTTCTCAGTCTGTTTCCTAGTGCTGGTTTGAAGTTCCAGCAGTTTTCACTGTAAAACCGAGTTGGATCTTGTACATCCCCATATATATGTATGGAATGGAGTTTGCAACTGAAAAGAAACTTTGTGTTCCCAACAAGCTAGGTAAAGGACGGCTTTCACACACACTTATCTCTCAGAACTGAGCATGTACAGAGACGTTCGTTCATCTAGCACCAAGGGAACGCGTTGCAGGAGAAATTTTACTCTGGTTTCTCAGTCTGTTTCCTAGTGCCGGTTTGAAGTTCCTGCAGTTTTCACTGTATAAACGATTTGGAGCTTGTACCTCCCCATATATATGCATGGATTGGAGTTTGCAACTCAAAAGAAACTTTGTGTTCCCAACAAGCTAGGTGAAGGACGGCTTTCACACACACACATCTCTCAGAACTGAGCAAGTGGAGACACGATCGTTCATCTAGCACCAAGGGAACGGGTTGCAGGAGACACTTTTTCTCTGCTTTCTCAGTCTGTTTCCTAGTGCCGGTTTGAAGTTCCTACATTTTTCACTGTAAATCCGAGTTGGAGCTTGTACCTCCCCATATATATGTATGGAATGGAGTTTGCAACTGAAAAGAAACTTTGTGTTCCCAACAATCTAGGTGAAGGACGGCTTTCACACACACTTATCTCTCAGAAATGAGCATGTACAGAGACGTTCATTCACCTAGCACCAAGGGATCGGTTTGCAGGAGACACTTTTACTCTGCTTTCTCAGTCTGTTTCCTAGTGCCGGTTTGAAGTTCCTGCAGTTTTCACTGTAAAACCGAGTTGGAGCTTGTACCTCCCCATATATATGTATGGAATGGAGTTTGCAACTGAAAATAAACTTTGTGTTACAAACAAGCTAAGTGAAGGGCGGCTTTCACACACACTTATCTCTCAGAAAGGAGCATGTACAGAGACGTTCGTTCATCTAGCACCAAGAGAACGGGTTGCAGGAGAAACTTTACTCTGGTTTCTCAGTCTGTTTCCTAGTGCCGGTTTGAAGTTCCTGCAGTTTTCACTGTAAAACCTAGTTGGAGCTTGTACCTCCCCATATATATGTATGGAACGGTGTTTGCATCTGAAAAGAAACTTTGTGTTCCCAACAAGCTAGGTGAAGTACGGCGTTCACACACACTTATCTCTCAGAACTGAGCAAGTGGAGAGACGTTCGTTCATCTAGCCCCAAGGGAACGGGTTGCAGGAGACAATTTTTCTCTGCTTTCTCAGTCTGTTTCCTAGTGCCGGTTTGAAGTTCCTGCAGTTTTCACTGTAAAACCGAGTTGGATCTTGTACCTCCCCATATATATGTATGGAACGGTGTTTGCAACTGAAAAGAAACTTTGTGTTCCCAATAAGCTAGGTGAAGTGCGGCTTTCACACACACTTATCTCTCTAAACTGAGCAAGTGGAGAGACGTTCGTTCATCTAGCACCAAGGGAACGGGTTGCAGGAGACACTTTTTCTCTGCTTTCTCAGTCTGTTTCCTAGTGCCGGTTTGAAGTTCCTACATTTTTCACTGTAAATCCGAGTTGGAGCTTGTACCTCCCCATATATATGTATGGAATGGAGTTTGCAACTGAAAAGAAACTTTGTATTCCCAACAAGCTAGGTGAAGTACGGCTTTCACACACACTTATCTCTCAGAAATGAGCATGTACATAGACTTTCATTCATCTAGCACGAAGGGATCGGTTTGCAGTAGACTGTTTTACTCTGCTTACTCAGTCTGTTTCCTAGTGCCGGTTTGAAGTTCCTGCAGTTTTCACTGTAAAACCGAGTTGGAGCTTGTACCTCCCCATATATATGTATGGAATGGAGTTTGCAACTGAAAATAAACTTTGTGTTACAAACATGCTAGTTGATGGACGGCTTTCACACACACTTATCTCTCAGAAATGAGCATGTACAGAGACGTTCGTTCATCTAGCACCAAGGGAACGAGTTGCAGGAGAAACTTTACTCTGGTTTCTCAGTCTGTTTCCTAGTGCCGGTTTGAAGTTCCTGCAGTTTTCAATGTATAAACGAGTTGGAGCTTGTACCTCCCCATATATATGCATGGATTGTTGTTTGCAACTCAAAAGAAACTTTGTGTTCCCAACAAGCTAGGTGAAGGGCGGCTTTCACACACACTTATCTATCAGAACTGAGCAAGTGGAGAGACGTTCGTTCATCTAGCACCAAGGGAACGGGTTGCAGGAGACACTTTTTCTCTGCTTTCTCAGTCTGTTTCCTAGTGCCGGTTTGAAGTTCCTGCAGTCTTCACTGTAAAACCGATTTGGAGCTTGTACCTCCCCATATATATGTATGGAATGGAGTTTGCAACTGAAAAGAAACTTTGTGTTCCCAACAAGCTAGGTGAAGTTCGGCTTTCACAAACACTTACCTCTCAGTACTGAGCAAGTGGAGAGACGTTCGTTCATCTAGCACCAGGGAACGGGTTGCAGGATATACTTTTTCTCTGCTTTCTCAGTCTGTTTCCTAGTGCTGGTTTGAAGTTCCAGCAGTTTTCACTGTAAAACCGAGTTGGATCTTGTACATCCCCATATATATGTATGGAATGGAGTTTGCAACTGAAAAGAAACTTTGTGTTCCCAACAAGCTAGGTAAAGGACGGCTTTCACACACACTTATCTCTCAGAACTGAGCATTTACATAGACTTTCATTCATCTAGCACCAAGGGATCGGTTTGCAGTAGACTGTTTTACTCTGCTTACTCAGTCTGTTTCCTAGTGCCGGTTTGAAGTTCCTGCAGTTTTCACTGTAAAACCGAGTTGGATCTTGTACCTCCCCATATATATGTATGGAACGGTGTTTGCAACTGAAAAGAAACTTTGTGTTCCCAACAAGCTAGGTGAAGGGCGGCTTTCACACACACTTATCTCTCTAAACTGAGCAAGTGGAGAGACGTTCGTTCATCTAGCACAAAGGGAACGGGTTGCAGGAGAAACTTTACTCTGCTTTCTCAGTCTGTTTCCTACTGCCGGTTTGAAGTTCCTGCAGTTTTCACTGTAAAACCGAGTTGGAGCTTGTACCTCCCCATATATATGTATGGAACGGTGTTTGCAACTGAAAAGAAACTTTGTGTTCCCAACAAGCTAGGTGAAGGACGGCTTTCACACACACTTATCTCTCAGAACTGAGCAAGTGGAGAGACGTTCGTTCATCTAGCACCAAGGGAACGGGTTGCAGGAGACACTTTTTCTCTGCTTTCTCAGTCTGTTTCCTAGTGCCGGTTTGAAGTTCCTACATTTTTCACTGTAAATCCGAGTTGGAGCTTGTACCTCCCCATATATATGTATGGAATGGAGTTTGCAACTGAAAAGAAAGTTTGTGTTCCCAACAAGCTTGGTGAAGGACGGCTTTCACAAACACTTATCTCTCAGAAATGAGCATGTACAGAGAATTTCATTCATATAGCACCAAGGGATCGGTTTGCAGGAGACACTTTTACTCTGCTTTCTCTGTCTGTTTCCTAGTGCCGGTTTGAAGTTCCTGCAGTTTTCACTGTAAAACCGAGTTGGAGCTTGTACATCCCCATATATATGTATGGAATGGAGTTTGCAACTGAATATAAACTTTGTGTTACAAACAAGCTAAGTGAAGGACGGCTTTCACACACACTTATCTCTCAGAAATGAGCATGTACAGAGACGTTCGTTCATCTAGCACCAAGAGAACGGGTTGCAGGAGACACTTTTTCTCTGTTTCGCAGTTTGTTTCCTAGTGTCGGTTTGAAGTTCCTGCAGTTTTCACTGTATAAACGAGTTGGAGCTTCTACCTCCCCATATATATGCATGGATTGTTGTTTGCAACTCAAAAGAAACTTTGTGTTCCCAACAAGCTAGGTGAAGGGCGGCTTTCACACACACTTATCTATCAGAACTGAGCAAGTGGAGAGACGTTCGTTCATCTAGCACCAAGGGAACGGGTTGCAGGAGACACTTTTTCTCTGCTTTCTCAGTCTGTTTCCTAGTGCCGGTTTGAAGTTCCTGCAGTCTTCACTGTAAAACCGATTTGGAGCTTGTACCTCCCCATATATATGTATGGAATGGAGTTTGCAACTGAAAAGAAACTTTGTGTTCCCAACAAGCTAGGTGAAGTTCGGCTTTCACAAACACTTACCTCTCAGTACTGAGCAAGTGGAGAGACGTTCGTTCATCTAGCACCAGGGAACGGGTTGCAGGATATACTTTTTCTCTGCTTTCTCAGTCTGTTTCCTAGTGCTGGTTTGAAGTTCCAGCAGTTTTCACTGTAAAACCGAGTTGGATCTTGTACATCCCCATATATATGTATGGAATGGAGTTTGCAACTGAAAAGAAACTTTGTGTTCCCAACAAGCTAGGTAAAGGACGGCTTTCACACACACTTATCTCTCAGAACTGAGCATGTACAGAGACGTTCGTTCATCTAGCACCAAGGGAACGCGTTGCAGGAGAAATTTTACTCTGGTTTCTCAGTCTGTTTCCTAGTGCCGGTTTGAAGTTCCTGCAGTTTTCACTGTATAAACGATTTGGAGCTTGTACCTCCCCATATATATGCATGGATTGGAGTTTGCAACTCAAAAGAAACTTTGTGTTCCCAACAAGCTAGGTGAAGGACGGCTTTCACACACACACATCTCTCAGAACTGAGCAAGTGGAGACACGATCGTTCATCTAGCACCAAGGGAACGGGTTGCAGGAGACACTTTTTCTCTGCTTTCTCAGTCTGTTTCCTAGTGCAGGTTTGAAGTTCCTACATTTTTCACTGTAAATCCGAGTTGGAGCTTGTACCTACCCATATATATGTATGGAATGGAGTTTGCAACTGAAAAGAAACTTTGTGTTCCCAACAATCTAGGTGAAGGACGGCTTTCACACACACTTATCTCTCAGAAATGAGCATGTACAGAGACGTTCATTCACCTAGCACCAAGGGATCGGTTTGCAGGAGACACTTTTACTCTGCTTTCTCAGTCTGTTTCCTAGTGCCGGTTTGAAGTTCCTGAAGTTTTCACTGTAAAACCGAGTTGGAGCTTGTACCTCCCCATATATATGTATGGAATGGAGTTTGCAACTGAAAATAAACTTTGTGTTACAAACAAGCTAAGTGAAGGGCGGCTTTCACACACACTTATCTCTCAGAAAGGAGCATGTACAGAGACGTTCGTTCATCTAGCACCAAGAGAACGGGTTGCAGGAGAAACTTTACTCTGGTTTCTCAGTCTGTTTCCTAGTGCCGGTTTGAAGTTCCTGCAGTTTTCACTGTAAAACCTAGTTGGAGCTTGTACCTCCCCATATATATGTATGGAACGGTGTTTGCAACTGAAAAGAAACTTTGTGTTCCCAACAAGCTAGGTGAAGTACGGTGTTCACACACACTTATCTCTCAGAACTGAGCAAGTGGAGAGACGTTCGTTCATCTAGCCCCAAGGGAACGGGTTGCAGGAGACAATTTTTCTCTGCTTTCTCAGTCTGTTTCCTAGTGCCGGTTTGAAGTTCCTGCAGTTTTCACTGTAAAACCGAGTTGGATCTTGTACCTCCCCATATATATGTATGGAACGGTGTTTGCAACTGAAAAGAAACTTTGTGTTCCCAATAAGCTAGGTGAAGTGCGGCTTTCACACACACTTATCTCTCTAAACTGAGCAAGTGGAGAGACGTTCGTTCATCTAGCACCAAGGGAACGGGTTGCAGGAGACACTTTTTCTCTGCTTTCTCAGTCTGTTTCCTAGTGCCGGTTTGAAGTTCCTACATTTTTCACTGTAAATCCGAGTTGGAGCTTGTACCTCCCCATATATATGTATGGAATGGAGTTTGCAACTGAAAAGAAACTTTGTATTCCCAACAAGCTAGGTGAAGTACGGCTTTCACACACACTTATCTCTCAGAAATGAGCATGTACATAGACTTTCATTCATCTAGCACCAAGGGATCGGTTTGCAGTAGACTGTTTTACTCTGCTTACTCAGTCTGTTTCCTAGTGCCGGTTTGAAGTTCCTGCAGTTTTCACTGTAAAACCGAGTTGGAGCTTGTACCTCCCCATATATATGTATGGAATGGAGTTTGCAACTGAAAATAAACTTTGTGTTACAAACATGC
Organism: Camelus dromedarius; assembly: GCF_036321535.1. NCBI lineage: Eukaryota > Metazoa > Chordata > Mammalia > Artiodactyla > Camelidae > Camelus > Camelus dromedarius. Next base: position 31,422,930 of record NC_087458.1, on the reverse strand, counting down.
TAGTTGATGGACGGCTTTCACACACACTTATCTCTCAGAAATGAGCATGTACAGAGACGTTCGTTCATCTAGCACCAAGGGAACGAGTTGCAGGAGAAACTTTACTCTGGTTTCTCAGTCTGTTTCCTAGTGCCGGTTTGAAGTTCCTGCAGTTTTCAATGTATAAACGAGTTGGAGCTTGTACCTCCCCATATATATGCATGGATTGGAGTTTGCAACTCAAAAGAAACTTTGTGTTCCCAACAAGCTAGGTGAAGGACGGCTTTCACACACACTTATCTCTCAGAACTGAGCAAGTGGAGAGACGTTCGTTCATCTAGCACCAAGGGAACGGGTTGCAGGAGACACTTTTTCTCTGCTTTCTCAGTCTGTTTCCTAGTGCCGGATAGAAGTTCCTGCAGTCTTCACTCTAAAACCGATTTGGAGCTTGTACCTCCCCATATATATTTATGGAATGGTGTATGCAACTGAAAAGAAACTTTGTGTTCCCAACAAGCTAGGTGAAGGACGGCTTTCACACACACTTATCTCTCAGAACTGAGCAAGTTGGGAGACGTTCGTTCATCTAGCACCAAGGGAACGGGTTGCAGGAGACAATTTTTCTCTGCTTTCTCAGTCTGTTTCCTAGTGCCGGTTTGAAGTTCCTGCAGTTTTCACTGTAAAACCGAGTTGGAGCTTGTACCTCCCCATATATATGTATGGAACGGTGTTTGCAACTGAAAAGAAACTTTGTGTTCCCAACAAGCTAGGTGAAGTACGGCTTTCACACACACTTATCTCTCAGAACTGAGCAAGTGGAGAGACGTTCGTTCATCTAGCACCAAGGGAACGGGTTGCAGGAGACACTTTTTCTCTGTTTCGCAGTCTGTTTCCTAGAGTCGGTTTGAAGTTCCTGCTGTTTTCACTGTATAAACGAGTTGGAGCTTGTACCTCCCCATATATATGCATGGATTGGTGTTTGCAACTCAAAAGAAACTTTGTGTTCCCAACAAGCTAGGTGAAGGGCGGCTTTCACACACACTTATCTATCAGAACTGAGCAAGTGGAGAGACGTTCGTTCATCTAGCACCAAGGGAACGGGTTGTAGGAGACACTTTTTCTCTGCTTTCTCAGTCTGTTTCCTAGTGCCGGTTTGAAGTTCCTGCAGTCTTCACTGTAAAACCGATTTGGAGCTTGTACCTCCCCATATATATGTATGGAATGGGGTTTGCAACTGAAAAGAAACTTTGTGTTCCCAACAAGCTAGGTGAAGTTCGGCTTTCACAAACACCTACCTCTCAGTACTGAGCAAGTGGAGAGACGTTCGTTCATCTAGCACCAGGGAACGTGTTGCAGGATATACTTTTTCTCTGCTTTCTCAGTCTGTTTCCTAGTGCTGGTTTGAAGTTCCAGCAGTTTTCACTGTAAAACCGAGTTGGAGCTTGTACATCCCCATATATATGTATGGAATGGAGTTTGCAACTGAAAAGAAACTTTGTGTTCCCAACAAGCTAGGTAAAGGACGGCTTTCACACACACTTATCTCTCAGAACTGAGCATGTACAGAGACGTTCGTTCATCTAGCACCAAGGGAACGCGTTGCAGGAGAAACTTTACTCTGGTTTCTCAGTCTGTTTCCTAGTGCCGGTTTGAAGTTCCTGCAGTTTTCACTGTATAACCGATTTGGAGCTTGTACCTCCCCATATATATGCATGGATTGGAGTTTGCAACTCAAAAGAAACTTTGTGTTCCCAACAAGCTAGGTGAAGGACGGCTTTCACACACACACATCTCTCAGAACTGAGCAAGTGGAGACACGATCGTTCATCTAGCCCCAAGGGAACGGGTTGCAGGAGACAATTTTTCTCTGCTTTCTCAGTCTGTTTCCTAGTGCCGGTTTGAAGTTCCTGCAGTTTTCACTGTAAAACCGAGTTGGATCTTGTACCTCCCCATATATATGTATGGAACGGTGTTTGCAACTGAAAAGAAACTTTGTGTTCCCAATAAGCTAGGTGAAGTGCGGCTTTCACACACACTTATCTCTCTAAACTGAGCAAGTGGAGAGACGTTCGTTCATCTAGCACCAAGGGAACGGGTTGCAGGAGACACTTTTTCTCTGCTTTCTCAGTCTGTTTCCTAGTGCCGGTTTGAAGTTCCTACATTTTTCACTGTAAATCCGAGTTGGAGCTTGTACCTCCCCATATATATGTATGGAATGGAGTTTGCAACTGAAAAGAAACTTTGTATTCCCAACAAGCTAGGTGAAGTACGGCTTTCACACACACTTATCTCTCAGAAATGAGCATGTACATAGACTTTCATTCATCTAGCACCAAGGGATCGGTTTGCAGTAGACTGTTTTACTCTGCTTACTCAGTCTGTTTCCTAGTGCCGGTTTGAAGTTCCTGCAGTTTTCACTGTAAAACCGAGTTGGAGCTTGTACCTCCCCATATATATGTATGGAATGGAGTTTGCAACTGAAAATAAACTTTGTGTTACAAACATGCTAGTTGATGGACGGCTTTCACACACACTTATCTCTCAGAAATGAGCATGTACAGAGACGTTCGTTCATCTAGCACCAAGGGAACGAGTTGCAGGAGAAACTTTACTCTGGTTTCTCAGTCTGTTTCCTAGTGCCGGTATGAAGTTCCTGCAGTTTTCAATGTATAAACGAGTTGGAGCTTGTACCTCCCCATATATATGCATGGATTGGAGTTTGCAACTCAAAAGAAACTTTGTGTTCCCAACAAGCTAGGTGAAGGACGGCTTTCACACACACTTATCTCTCAGAACTGAGCAAGTGGAGAGACGTTCGTTCATCTAGCACCAAGGGAACGGGTTGCAGGAGACACTTTTTCTCTGCTTTCTCAGTCTGTTTCCTAGTGCCGGATAGAAGTTCCTGCAGTCTTCACTCTAAAACCGATTTGGAGCTTGTACCTCCCCATATATATTTATGGAATGGTGTATGCAACTGAAAAGAAACTTTGTGTTCCCAACAAGCTAGGTGAAGGACGGCTTTCACACACACTTATCTCTCAGAACTGAGCAAGTTGGGAGACGTTCGTTCATCTAGCACCAAGGGAACGGGTTGCAGGAGACAATTTTTCTCTGCTTTCTCAGTCTGTTTCCTAGTGCCGGTTTGAAGTTCCTGCAGTTTTCACTGTAAAACCGAGTTGGAGCTTGTACCTCCCCATATATATGTATGGAACGGTGTTTGCAACTGAAAAGAAACTTTGTGTTCCCAACAAGCTAGGTGAAGTACGGCTTTCACACACACTTATCTCTCAGAACTGAGCAAGTGGAGAGACGTTCGTTCATCTAGCACCAAGGGAACGGGTTGCAGGAGACACTTTTTCTCTGTTTCGCAGTCTGTTTCCTAGAGTCGGTTTGAAGTTCCTGCTGTTTTCACTGTATAAACGAGTTGGAGCTTGTACCTCCCCATATATATGCATGGATTGGTGTTTGCAACTCAAAAGAAACTTTGTGTTCCCAACAAGCTAGGTGAAGGGCGGCTTTCACACACACTTATCTATCAGAACTGAGCAAGTGGAGAGACGTTCGTTCATCTAGCACCAAGGGAACGGGTTGTAGGAGACACTTTTTCTCTGCTTTCTCAGTCTGTTTCCTAGTGCCGGTTTGAAGTTCCTGCAGTCTTCACTGTAAAACCGATTTGGAGCTTGTACCTCCCCATATATATGTATGGAATGGGGTTTGCAACTGAAAAGAAACTTTGTGTTCCCAACAAGCTAGGTGAAGTTCGGCTTTCACAAACACTTACCTCTCAGTACTGAGCAAGTGGAGAGACGTTCGTTCATCTAGCACCAGGGAACCTGTTGCAGGATATACTTTTTCTCTGCTTTCTCAGTCTGTTTCCTAGTGCTGGTTTGAAGTTCCAGCAGTTTTCACTGTAAAACCGAGTTGGAGCTTGTACATCCCCATATATATGTATGGAATGGAGTTTGCAACTGAAAAGAAACTTTGTGTTCCCAACAAGCTAGGTAAAGGACGGCTTTCACACACACTTATCTCTCAGAACTGAGCATGTACAGAGACGTTCGTTCATCTAGCACCAAGGGAACGCGTTGCAGGAGAAACTTTACTCTGGTTTCTCAGTCTGTTTCCTAGTGCCGGTTTGAAGTTCCTGCAGTTTTCACTGTATAACCGATTTGGAGCTTGTACCTCCCCATATATATGCATGGATTGGAGTTTGCAACTCAAAAGAAACTTTGTGTTCCCAACAAGCTAGGTGAAGGACGGCTTTCACACACACACATCTCTCAGAACTGAGCAAGTGGAGACACGATCGTTCATCTAGCACCAAGGGAACGGGTTGCAGGAGACACTTTTTCTCTGCTTTCTCAGTCTGTTTCCTAGTGCCGGTTTGAAGTTCCTACATTTTTCACTGTAAAACCGAGTTGGAGCTTTTACCTCCCCATATATATGTATGGAATGGAGTTTGCAACTGAAAATAAACTTTGTGTTACAAACAAGCTAAGTGAAGGAAGGCTTTCACACACACTTATCTCTCAGAAAGGAGCATGTATAGAGACGTTCGTTCATCTAGCCCCAAGGGAACGGGTTGCAGGAGACAATTTTTCTCTGCTTTCTCAGTCTGTTTCCTAGTGCCGGTTTGAAGTTCCTACATTTTTCACTGTAAATCCGAGTTGGAGCTTGTACCTCCCCATATATATGTATGGAATGGAGTTTGCAACTGAAAAGAAACTTTGTGTTCCCAACAAGCTAGGTGAAGGACGGCTTTCACACACACTTATCTCTCAGAAATGAGCATGTATATAGACTTTCATTCATCTAGCACCAAGGGATCGGTTTGCAGTAGACTGTTTTACTCTGCTTACTCAGTCTGTTTCCTAGTGCCGGTTTGAAGTTCCTGCAGTTTTCACTGTAAAACCGAGTTGGAGCTTGTACCTCCCCATATATATGTATGGAATGGAGTTTGCAACTGAAAATAAACTTTGTGTTACAAACATGCTAGTTGATGGACGGCTTTCACACACAATTATCTCTCAGAAATGAGCATGTACAGAGACGTTCGTTCATCTAGCACCAAGGGAACGAGTTGCAGGAGAAACTTTACTCTGGGTTCTCAGTCTGTTTCCTAGTGCCGGATTGAAGTTCCTGCAGTTTTCAAAGTATAAACGAGTTGGAGCTTGTACCTCCCCTTATATATGCATGGATTGGAGTTTGCAACTCAAAAGAAACTTTGTGTTCCCAACAAGCTAGGTGAAGGACGGCTTTCACACACACTTATCTCTCAGAACTGAGCAAGTGGAGAGACGTTCGTTCATCTAGCACCAAGGGAACTGGTTGCAGGAGACACTTTTTCTCTGCTTTTTCAGTCTGTTTCCTAGTGCCGGATAGAAGTTCCTGCAGTCTTCACTCTAAAACCGATTTGGAGCTTGTACCTCCCCATATATATTTATGGAATGGTGTATGCAACTGAAAAGAAACTTTGTGTTCCCAACAAGCTAGGTGAAGGACGGCTTTCACACACAATTATCTCTCAGAACTGAGCAAGTTGGGAGACGTTCGTTCATCTAGCACCAAGGGAACGGGTTGCAGGAGACAATTTTTCTCTGCTTTCTCAGTCTGTTTCCTAGTGCCGGTTTGAAGTTCCTGCAGTTTTCACTGTAAAACCGAGTTGGAGCTTGTACCTCCCCATATATATGTATGGAACGGTGTTTGCAACTGAAAAGAAACTTTGTGTTCCCAACAAGCTAGGTGAAGTACGGCTTTCACACACACTTATCTCTCAGAACTGAGCAAGTGGAGAGACGTTCGTTCATCTAGCACCAAGGGAACGGGTTGCAGGAGAAAATTTTTCTCTGCTTTCTCAGTCTTTTTCCTAGTGCCGGTTTGAAGTTCCTGCAGTTTTCAGTGTAAAACCGAGTTGGAGCTTGTACCTCCCCATATATATGTATGGAACGGTGTTTGCAACTGAAAAGAAACTTTGTGTTCCCAACAAGCTAGGTGAAGGACGGCTTTCACACACACTTATCTCTCAGAAATGAGCATGTATATAGACTTTCATTCATCTAGCACCAAGGGATCGGTTTGCAGTAGACTGTTTTACTCTGCTTACTCAGTCTGTTTCCTAGTGCCGGTTTGAAGTTCCTGCAGTTTTCACTGTAAAACCGAGTTGGAGCTTGTACCTCCCCATATATATGTATGGAATGGAGTTTGCAACTGAAAATAAACTTTGTGTTACAAACATGCTAGTTGATGGACGGCTTTCACACACAATTATCTCTCAGAAATGAGCATGTACAGAGACGTTCGTTCATCTAGCACCAAGGGAACGAGTTGCAGGAGAAACTTTACTCTGGGTTCTCAGTCTGTTTCCTAGTGCCGGATTGAAGTTCCTGCAGTTTTCAAAGTATAAACGAGTTGGAGCTTGTACCTCCCCTTATATATGCATGGATTGGAGTTTGCAACTCAAAAGAAACTTTGTGTTCCCAACAAGCTAGGTGAAGGACGGCTTTCACACACACTTATCTCTCAGAACTGAGCAAGTGGAGAGACGTTCGTTCATCTAGCACCAAGGGAACGGGTTGCAGGAGACACTTTTTCTCTGCTTTTTCAGTCTGTTTCCTAGTGCCGGATAGAAGTTCCTGCAGTCTTCACTCTAAAACCGATTTGGAGCTTGTACCTCCCCATATATATTTATGGAATGGTGTATGCAACTGAAAAGAAACTTTGTGTTCCCAACAAGCTAGGTGAAGGACGGCTTTCACACACAATTATCTCTCAGAACTGAGCAAGTTGGGAGACGTTCGTTCATCTAGCACCAAGGGAACGGGTTGCAGGAGACAATTTTTCTCTGCTTTCTCAGTCTGTTTCCTAGTGCCGGTTTGAAGTTCCTGCAGTTTTCACTGTAAAACCGAGTTGGAGCTTGTACCTCCCCATATATATGTATGGAACGGTGTTTGCAACTGAAAAGAAACTTTGTGTTCCCAACAAGCTAGGTGAAGTACGGCTTTCACACACACTTATCTCTCAGAACTGAGCAAGTGGAGAGACGTTCGTTCATCTAGCACCAAGGGAACGGGTTGCAGGAGAAAATTTTTCTCTGCTTTCTCAGTCTTTTTCCTAGTGCCGGTTTGAAGTTCCTGCAGTTTTCAGTGTAAAACCGAGTTGGAGCTTGTACCTCCCCATATATATGTATGGAACGGTGTTTGCAACTGAAAAGAAACTTTGTGTTCCCAACAAGCTAGGTGAAGTACGGCTTTCACACACACTTATCTCTCAGAACTGAGCAAGTGGAGAGACGTTCGTTCATCTAGCACCAAGGGAACGGGTTGCAGGAGAAAATTTTTCTCTGCTTTCTCAGTCTTTTTCCTAGTGCCGGTTTGAAGTTCCTGCAGTTTTCAGTGTAAAACCGAGTTGGAGCTTGTACCTCCCCATATATATGTATGGAACGGTGTTTGCAACTGAAAAGAAACTTTGTGTTCCCAACAAGCTAGGTGAAGTACGGCTTTCACACACACTTATCTCTCAGAACTGAGCAAGTGGAGAGACGTTCGTTCATCTAGCACCAAGGGAACGGGTTGCAGGAGACAATTTTTCTCTGCTTTCTCAGTCTGTTTCCTAGTGACGGTTTGAAGTTCCTGCAGTTTTCACTGTAAAACCGAGTTGGAGCTTGTACCTCCCCATATATATGTATGGAACGGTGTTTGCAACTGAAAAGAAACTATGTGTTCCCAACAAGCTAGGTGAAGTACGGCTTTCACACACAATTATCTCACAGAACTTAGCAATTGGAGAGACGTTCGTTCATCTAGCACCAAGGGAACGGGTTGCCGGAGACACTTATTCTCTGCTTTCTCAGTCTCTTTATTAGTGCCGGTTTGAAGTTCCTACATTTTTCACTGTAAATCCGAGTTGGAGCTTGTACCTCCCCATATATATGTATGGAATGGAGTTTGCAACTGAAAAGAAACTTTGTGTTCCCAACAAGCTTGGTGAAGGACGGCTTTCACACAGACTTATCTCTCAGAAATGAGCATGTACAGAGACGTTCATTCATCTAGCACCAAGGGATCGGTTTGCAGGAGACACTTTTACTCTGCTTTCTCAGTCTGTTTCCTAGTGCCGGTTTGAAGTTCCTGCAGTTTTCACTGTAAAACCGAGTTGGAGCTTGTACTTCCCCATATATATGTATGGAATGGAGTTTGCAACTGAAAATAAACTTTGTGTTACAAACAAGCTAGGTGAAGGACGGCTTTCACACACACTTATCTCTCAGAAATGAGCATGTACAGAGACGTTCGTTCATCTAGCACCAAGGGAACGAGTTGCAGGAGAAATTTTACTCTGATTTCTCAGTCTGTTTCCTAGTGCCGGTTTGAAGTTCCTGCAGTTTTCACTGTAAAACCGAGTTGGAGCTTGTACCTCCCCATATATATGCATGGATTGGAGTTTGCAACTCAAAAGAAACTTTGTGTTCCCAACAAGCTAGGTGAAGGACGGCTTTCACACACACTTATCTCTCAGAACTGAGCAAGTGGAGAGACGTTCGTTCATCTAGCACCAAGGGAACGGGTTGCAGGAGACACTTTTTCTCTGGTTTCTCAGTCTGTTTCCTAGTGCCGGATTGAAGTTCCTGCAGTCTTCACTCTAAAATCGATTTGGAGTTTGTACCTCCCCATATATATTTATGGAATGGTGTATGCAACTGAAAAGAAACTTTGTGTTCCCAACAAGCTAGGTGAAGGACGGCTTTCACACACACTTATCTCTCAGAACTGAGCAAGTGGAGAGACGTTCGTTCATCTAGCACCAAGGGAACGGGTTGCAGGAGACAATTTTTCTCTGCTTTCTCAGTATGTTTCCTAGTGTCGGTTTGAAGTTCCTGCAGTTTTCACTGTAAAACCGAGTTGGAGCTTGTACCTCCCCATATATATGTATGGAACGGTGTTTGCAACTGAAAAGAAACTTTGTGTTCCCAACAAGCTAGGTGAAGTACGGCTTTCACACACACTTAACTCTCAGAATTGAGCAAGTCGAGAGACGTTCGTTCATCTAGCACCAAGGGAACGGGTTGCAGGAGACACTTTTTCTCTGCTTCCTCAGTCTGTTTCCTAGTGCCGGTTGGAAGTTCCTGCAGTTTTCACTGTAAAACCGAGTTGGAGCTTGTACCTCCCCACATATATGTATGGAATGGAGTTTGCAACTGAAAAGAAACTTTGTGTTCCCAACAATCTAGGTGAAGTTCGGCTTTCACAAACACTTATCTCTCAGAACTGAGCAAGTGGAGAGACGTTCGTTCATCTAGCACCAAGGGAACGGGTTGCAGGATATAGTTTTTCTCTGCTTTCTCAGTCTGTTTCCTAGTGCCGGTTTGAAGTTCCTGCAGTTTTCACTGTAAAACCGAGATGGAGCTTGTACCTCCCCATATATATGTATGGAATGGAGTTTGCAACTGAAGAGAAACTTTGTGTTCCCAACAAGCTAGGTGAAGGACGGCTTTCACACAAACTTATCTCTCAGAACTGAGCAAGTGGAGAGACGTTCGTTCATCTAGCACCAAGGGAACGAGTTGCAGGAGACACTTTTTCTCTGTTTCGCAGTCTGTTTCCTAGTGTCGGTTTGAAGTTCCTGCAGTTTTCACTGTAAAACCTAGTTGGAGCTAGTACCTCCCCATATACATGTATGGAATGGAGTTTGCAACTGAAAAGAAACTTTGTGTTCCGAACAAGCTACGTGAAGGACGGCTTTCACACACACTTATCTCTCAGAACTGAGCAAGTGGAGAGACGTTCGTTCATCTAGCACAAAAGGAACGGGTTGCAGGAGACACTTTTCCTCTGCTTTCTCAGTCTGTTTCCTAGTGCCGGTTTGAAGTTCCTGCAGTTTTCACTGTAAAACCAATTTGCAGCTTGTACCTCCCCATACATATGTATGGAACGGTGTTTGCAACTGAAAAGAAACTTTGTGTTCCCAACAAGCTAGGTGAAGCACGGCTTTCACACACACTTATCTCTCAGAACTGAGCAAGTGGAGAGACGTTCGTTCATCTAGCACCAAGGGAACGGGTTGCAGGAGACAATTTTTCTCTGCTTTCTCAGTCTGTTTCCTAGTGCCGGTTTGAAGTTCCTGCAGTTTTCACTGTAAAACCGTGTTGGACCTTGCACCTCCCCATATATATGTATGGAACGGTGTTTGCAACTGAAAAGAAACTTTGTGTTCCCAACAAGCTAGGTGAAATACGGCTTTCACACACACTTATCTCTCAGAACTGAGCAAGTGGAGAGACGTTCGTTCATCTAGCACCATGGGAACGGGTTGCAGGAGACACTTTTTCTCTGCTTTCTCAGTCTGTTTCCTAGTGCCGGTTTGAAGTTCCTGCAGTTTTCAGTGTAAAACCAATTTGCAGCTTGTACCTCCCCCTACATATGTATGGAACGGTGTTTGCAACTGAAAAGAAACTTTGTGTTCCCGACAAGGTAGCTGAAGCACGGCTTTCACACACACTTATCTCTCAGAACTGAGCAAGTGGAGAGACGTTCGTTCATCTAGCACCAAGGGAACGGGTTGCAGGAGACACTTTTTCTCTGCTTTCTCAGTCTGTTTCCTAGTGCCGGTTTGAAGTTCCTGCAGTCTTCACTGTAAAACCGATTTGGAGCTTGTACCTCCCGATATATATTTATGGAATGGTGTTTGCAACTGAAAAGAACCTTTGTGTTCCCAACAAGCTAGGTGAAGGACGGCTTTCACACACACTTATCTCTCAGAAAGGAGCATGTACAGAGACATTCGTTCATCTAGCACCAAGGGAACGGGTTGCAGGAGACACTTTAACTCTGCTTTCTCAGTCTGTTTCCTAGTGCCGTTTTGAAGTTCCTGCAGTTTTCACAGTATAACAGAGTTGGAGCTTGTACCTCCCCATATATATGCATGGATTGGGGTTTGCAACTGAAAAGAAACTTTGTGTTCCCAACAAGCTAGTTGAAGGACGGCTTTCACACACACTTATCTCTCAAAACTGAGCAAGTGGAGAGACGTTCGTTCATCTAGCACCAAGGGAACGGGTTGCAGGAGACACTTTTTCTCTGTTTCTCAGTCTGTTTCCTAGTGTCGGTTTGAAGTTCCTGCAGTTTTCACTGTAAAACCGAGTTGGATCTAGTACCTCCTCATATACATGTATGGAATGGAGTTTGCAACTGAAAAGAAACTTTGTGTTCGGAACAAGCTAGGTGCAGGACGGCTTTCACACTCACTTAACTCTCAGAACTGAGCAAGTGGATAGACGTTCGTTCATCTAGCACCAAGTGAACGGGTTGCAGGAGACACTTTTCCTCTGCTTTCTCAGTCTGTTTCCTAGTGCCGGTTTGAAGTTCCTGCAGTTTTCACTGTAAAACCAATTTGCAGCTTGTACCTCCCCATAAATATGTATGGAACGGTGTTTGCAACTGAAAAGAAACTTTGTGTTCCCAACAAGCTAGGTGAAGCACGGCTTTCACACACACTTATCTCTCAGAACTGAGCAAGTGGAGAGACGTTCGTTCATCTAGCACCAAGGGAACGGGTTGCAGGAGACAATTTTTCTCTGCTTTCTCAGTCTGTTTCCTAGTGCCGGTTTGAAGTTCCTGCAGTTTTCACTGTAAAACCGAGTTGGACCTTGCACCTCCCCATATATATGTATGGAACGGTGTTTGCAACTGAAAAGAAACTTTGTGTTCCCAACAAGCTAGGTGAAGGACGGCTTTCACACACACTTAACTCTCAGAACTGAGCAAGTGGAGAGACGTTCGTTCATCTAGCACCAATGGAACGGGTTGCAGGAGACAATTTTTCTCTGCTTTCTCAGTCTGTTTCCTAGTGCCGGTTTGAAGTTCCTGCAGTTTTCACTGTAAAACCAATTTGCAGCTTGTACCTCCCCCTACATATGTATGGAACGGTGTTTGCAACTGAAAAGTAACTTTGTGTTCCCGACAAGCTAGGTGAAGCACGGCTTTCACACACACTTATCTCTCAGAACTGAGCAAGTGGAGAGACATTCGTTCATCTAGCACCAAGGGAACGGGTTGCAGGAGACACTATTTCTCTGCTTTCTCAGTCTGTTTCCTAGTGCCGGTTTGAAGTTCCTGCAGTCTTCACTGTAAAACCGATTTGGAGCTTGTACCTCCCCATATATATTTATGGAGTGGTGTTTGCAACTGAAAAGAAACTTTGTGTTCCCAACAAGCTAGGTGAAGGACGGCTTTCACACACACTTATCTCTCAGAAAGGAGCATGTACAGAGACGTTCGTTCATCTAGCACCAAGGGAACGGGTTGCAGGAGAAACTTTACTCTGGTTTCTCAGTCTGTTTCCTAGTGCCGGTTTGAAGTTCCTGCAGTTTTCACTGTAAAACCGAGTTGGAGCTTGTACCTCCCCATATATATGTATGGAACGGTGTTTGCAACTGAAAAGAAACTTTGTTTTCCCAACAAGCTAGGTGAAGTACGGCGTTCACACACAATTATCTCTCAGAACTGAGCAAGTGGAGAGACGTTCGTTCATCTAGCACCAAGGGAACGGGTTGCAGGAGTCACTTTTTCTCTGCTTCCTCAGTCTGTTTCCTAGTGCCGGTTGGAATTTCCTGCAGTTTTCACTGTAAAACCGAGTTGGAGCTTGTACCTCCCCATATATATGTATGGAATGGGGTTTGCAACTGAAAAGAAACTTTGTGTTCCCAACAATCTAGGTGAAGGTCGGCTTTCACAAACACTTATCTCTCAGAACTGAGCAAGTGGAGAGACGTTCGTTCATCTAGCACCAAGGGAACGGGTTGCAGGATATACTTTTTCTCTGCTTTCTTAGTCTGTTTCCTAGTGCTGGTTTGAAGTTCCAGCAGTTTTCACTGTAAAACCGAGTTGGAGCTTGTACATCCCCATATATATGTATGGAATGGAGTTTGCAACTGAAAAGAAACTTTGTGTTCCCAACAAGCTAGGTGAAGGACGGCTTTCACACACACTTATCTCTCAGAACTGAGCAAGTGGAGAGACGTTCGTTCATCTAGCACCAAGGGAACGGGTTGCAGGAGACAATATTTCTCTGCTTTCCCAGTCTGTTTCCTAGTGCCGGTTTGAAGTTCCTGCAGTTTTCACTGTAAATCCGAGTTGGAGCTTGTACCTCCCCATATATATATGGAATGGAGTTTGCAACCGAAAAGAAACTTTGTGTTCCCAAGCTTGGTGAAGGACGGCTTTCACACACACTTATCTCTCAGAAATGAGCATGTACAGAGACGTTCATTCATCTAGCACCAAGGGATCGGTTTGCAGGAGACACTTTTACTCTGCTTTCTCAGTCTGTTTCCTAGTGCCGGTTTGAACTTCCTGCAGTTTTCTCTGTAAAACCGAGTTGGAGCTTGTACCTCCCCATATATATGTATGGAATGGAGTTTCCAACTGAAAATAAACTTTGTGTTACAAACAAGCTAGGTGAAGGAAGGCTTTCACACACACGTATCTCTCAGAAATGAGCATGTACAGAGACGTTCGTTCATCTAGCACCAAGGGAACGAGTTGCAGGAGAAACTTTACTCTGGTTTCTCAGTCTGTTTCCTAGTGCCGGTTTGAAGTTCCTGCAGTTTTCACAGTATAAACGAGTTGGAGCTTGTACCTCCCCATATATATGCATGGATTGGAGTTTGCAACTGAAAAGAAACTTTGTGTTCCCAACAAGCTAGGTGAAGGACGGCTTTCACACACACATATCTCTCAGAACTGAGCAAGTGGAGAGACGTTCGTTCATCTAGCACCAAGGGAACGGGTTGCAGGAGACACTTTTTCTCTGCTTTCTCACTCTGTTTCCTAGTGCCGGTTTGAAGTTCCTAAATTTTTCACTGTAAATCCGAGTTGGAGCTTGTACCTCCCCATATATATGTATGGAATGGAGTTTGCAACTGAAAAGAAACTTTGTGTTCCCAACAAGCTTGGTGAAGGACGGCTTTCACACACAATTATCATTCAGAAATGAGGAAGTGGAGAGACGTTCGTTCATCTAGCACCAAGGGAACGGTTTGCAGGAGAAACTTTACTCTGGTTTCGCAGTCTGTTTCCTAGTGCCGGTTTGAAGTTCCTGCAGTTTTCACTGTAAAACCGAGTTGGAGCTAGGACCTCCCCATATATATGCATGGATTGGAGTTTGCAACTGAAAAGAAACTTTGTGTTCCAAACAAGCTAGGTGAAGGACGGCTTTCACACACACTAAACTCTCAGATCTGAGGAAGTGGAGAGACATTCGTTCATCTAGCACCAAGGGAACGGATTGCTAGAGACACTTTTTCTCTTCTTTCTCAGTCTGTTTACGGTGCCGTTTTGAAGTTCCTGCAGTTTTCACTGTAAAACCGAGTTGGACCTTGTACCTCCCCATATATATGTATGGAATGGAGTTTGCAACTGAAAAGAAACTTTGTGTTCCCAACAAGCTAGGTGAAGGACGGCTTTCACACACACTTATCTCTCAGAACTGAGCAAGTGGAGAGACGTTCGTTCATCTAGCACCAAGGGAACGGGTTGCAGGAGACACTTTTTCTCTGCTTTCTCAGTCTGTTTCCTAGTGCCGGTTTGAAGTTCCTACATTTTTCACTGTAAATCCGAGTTGGAGCTTGTATCTCCCCATATATATGTATGGAATGGAGTTTGCAACTGAAAAGAAACTTTGTGTTCCCAACAAGCTTGGTGAAGGACGGCTTTCACACACACTTATCTCTCAGAAATGAGCATGTACAGAGAAGTTCATTCATCTACCACCAAGGGATCGGTTTGCAGGAGACACTTTTACTCTTCTTTCTCTGTCTGTTTCCTAGTGCCGGTTTGAATTTAATGCAGTTTTCCCTGTAAAACCAATTTGCAGCTTGTACCTCCCCATACATATGTATGGAACGGTGTTTGCAACTGAAAAGAATCTTTGTGTTCCCAACAAGCTAGGTGAAGCACGGCTTTCACACACACTTATCTCTCAGAACTGAGCAAGTGCAGAGACGTTCGTTCATCTAGCACCAAGGGAACGGGTTGCAGGAGACAATTTTTCTCCGCATTCTCAGTCTGTTTCCAAGTGCCGGTTTGAAGTTCCTGCAGTTTTCACTGTAAAACCGAGTTGGACCTTGTACCTCCCCATATATATGTATGGAACGGTGTTTGCAACTGAAAAGAAACTTTGTTTTCCCAACAAGCTATTTGAAGTACGGCTTTCACACACACTTATCTCTCAGAACTGAGCAAGTGGAGAGACGTTCGTTCATCTAGCACCAAGGGAACGGGTTGCAGGAGACACATTTTCTCTGCTTTCTCAGTCTGTTTCCTAGTGCCGGTTTGAAGTTCCTACATTTTTCACTGTAAATCCGAGTTGGAGCTTGTACCTCCCCATATATATGTATGGAATGGAGTTTGCAACTGAAAAGAAACTTTGTGTTCCCAACAAGCTTGGTGAAGGACGGCTTTCACACACACTTATCTCTCAGAAATGAGCATGTACAGAGACGTTCATTCATCTAGCACCAAGGGATCGGTTTGCAGGAGACACTTTTACTCTGGTTTCTCAGTCTGTTTCCTAGTGCCGGTTTGAAGTTCCTGCAGTTTTCACTGTAAAACCGAGTTGGAGCTTGTACCTACCCATATATATGCATGGATTGGAGTTTGCAACTCAAAAGAAACTTTGTGTTCCCAACAAGCTAGGTGAAGGACGGCTTTCACACACACTTATCTCTCAGAACTGAGCAAGTGGAGAGACGTTCGTTCATCTAGCACCAAGGGAACGGGTTGCAGGAGACACTTTTTCTCTGCTTTCTCATTCTGTTTCCTAGTGCCGGTTTGAAGTTCCTGCAGTCTTCACTGTAAAACCGATTTGGAGCTTGTACCTCCCCATATATATATATGGAATGGTGTTTGCAACTGAAAAGAAACTTTGTGTTCCCAACAAGCTAGGTGAAGGACGGCTTTCACACACACTTATCTCTCAGAAAGGAGCATGTACAGAGACGTTCGTTCATCAAGCACCAAGGGAACGGGTTGCAGGAGACAATTTTTCTCTGCTTTCTCAGTCTGTTTCCTAGTTCCGGTTTGAAGGTCCTGCAGATTTCACTGTAAAACCGAGTTGGAGCTTGTACCTCCCCATATATATGTATGGAACTGTGTTTGCAACTGAAAAGAAACTTTGTGTTCTCAACAAGCAAAGTGAAGTAAGGCTTTCACACACACTTATCTCTCAGAACTGAGCAAGTGGAGAGACGTTCGTTCATCTAGCACCAAGGGAACGGGTTGCAGGAGACACTTTTTCTCTGCTTTCACAGTCTGTTTCCTAGTGCCGGTTTGAAGTTCCTACATTTTTCACTGTAAATCCGAGTTGGAGCTTGTACCTCCCCATATATATGTATGGAATGGAGTTTGGAACTGAAAAGAAACTTTGTGTTCCCAACAAGCTTGGTGAAGGACGGCTTTCACACACACTTATCTCTCAGAAATGAGGAAGTGGAGAGACGTTCGTTCATCTAGCACCAAGGGAACGGGTTGCAGGAGAAATTTTACTCTGGTTTCTCAGTCTGTTTCCTAGTTCCGGTTTGAAGTTCCTGCAGTTTTCACTAAAAAAACAGAGTTGGAGCTAGTACTTCCCCATATATATGCATGGATTGGAGTTTGCAACTGAAAAGAAACTTTGTGTTCCAAACAAGCTAGGTGAAGGACGGCTTTCACACACACTAATCTCTCAGAACTGAGGAAGTGGAGAGACATTCGTTCATCTAGCACCAAGGGAACGGGTTGCTAGAGACACTTTTTCTCTTCTTTCTCAGTCTGTTTCCTAGTGCCGTTTTGAAGTTCCTGCAGTTTTCACTCTAAAACCGAGTTGGAGCTTGTACCTCCCCATATATATGTATGGAACGGTGTTTGCAACTGAAAAGAAACTTTGTGTTCCCAACAAGCTAGGTGAAGTCGGCTTTCACACACACTTATCTCTCAGAAATGAGCAAGTGGAGAGACGTTCGTTCATCTAGCACCAAGGGAACGGGTTGCAGGAGACACTTTTTCTCTGTTTTCTCACTCTGTTTCCTAGTGCCGGTTTGAAGTTCCTACATTTTTCACTGTAAATCCGAGTTGGAGCTTGTACCTCCCCATATATAGGTATGGAATGGAGTTTGCAACTGAAAAGAAACTTTGTGTTAACAACAAGCTTGGTGAAGGACGGCTTTCACACACACATATCTCTCAGAAATGAGCATGTACAGAGAAGTTCATTCATCTAGCACCAAGGGATCGGTTTGCAGGAGACACTTTTACTCTGCTTTCTCTGTCTGTTTCCTAGTGCCGGTTTGAAGTTCCTGCAGTTTTCACTGTTATACCGAGTTGGAGCTTGTACATCCCAATATATATGTATGGAATGGAGTTTGCAACTGAAAATAAACTTTGTGTTACAAACAAGCTAGGTGAAGGACGGTTTCACACACACTTATCTCTCAGAAATGAGCATGTACAGAGACGTTCGTTCATCTAGCACCAAGGGAACGAGTTGCAGGAGAATCTTTACTCTGGAATCTCAGTCTGTTTCCTAGTGCCGGTTTGAATTTCCTGCAGTTTTCACTGTAAAACCGAGTTGGAGCTAGTACCTCCCCATATACATGTATGGAATGGAGTTTGCAACTGAAAAGAAACTTTGTATTCCCAACAAGCTAGGTGAAGGACGGCTTTCACACACACTTATCTCTCAGAACTGAGCAAGTGGAGAGACGTTCGTTCACCTAGCACCAATTGAACGGGTTGCAGGAGACACTTTTTCTTTGTTTCTCAGTGTGTTTCCTAGTGCCGGTTTGAAGTTCCTGCAGTTTTCACTGTAAAACCAATTTGCAGCTTTTACCTCCCCATACATATGTATGGAACGGTGTTTGCAACTGTAAAAAAACTTTGTGTTCCCAACAAGCTAGGTGAAGCACGGCTTTCACACACACTTATCTCTCAGAACTGAGCAAGTGGATAGACGTTCGTTCATCTAGCACCAAGGGAACGGGTTGCAGGAGACAATTTTTCTCTGCTTTCTCAGTCTGTTTCCTAGTGCCGGTTTGAAGTTCCTGCAGTTTTCACTGTAAAACCGAGTTGGACCTTGTACCTCCCCATATATATGTATGGAACGGTGTTTGCAACTGAAAAGAAACTTTGTGTTCCCAACAAGCTAGGTGAAGGACGGCTTTCACACACACTTATCTCTCAGAAAGGAGCATGTACAGAGACGTTCGTCATCTAGCACCAAGGGAACGGGTTGCAGGAGAAACTTTACTCTGGTTTCTCAGTCTGTTTCCTAGTGCCGGTTTGAAGTTCCTGCAGTTTTCACTGTATAACCGAGTTGGAGCTTGTACCTCCCCATATATATGTATGGAACGGTGTTTGCAACTGAAAAGAAACTTTGTGTTCCCAACAAGCTAGGTGAAGTACGGCGTTCACACACACTTACCTCTCAGAACTGAGCAAGTGGAGAGACGTTCGTTCATCTAGCACCAAGGGAACGGTTTGCAGGAGACAATTTTTCTCTGCTTTCTCAGTCTGTTTCCTAGTGCCGGTTTGAAGTTCCTGCAGTTTTCACTGTAAAACCGAGTTGGAGCTTGTACCTCCCCATATATATGTATGGAACGGTGTTTGCAACTGAAAAGAAACTTTGTGTTCCCAACAAGCTAGGTGAAGGACGGCTTTCACACACACTTATCTCTCAGAACTGAGCAAGTGGAGAGACGTTCGTTCATCTAGCACCAAGGGAACGGGTTGCAGGAGACACTTTTTCTCTGCTTTCTCAGTCTGTTTCCTAGTGCCGGTTTGAAGTTCCTACATTTTTCACTGTAAATCCGAGTTGGAGCTTGTACCTCCCCATATATATGTATGGAATGGAGTTTGCAACTGAAAAGAAACTTTGTGTTCCCAACAAGCTTGGTGAAGGACGGCTTTCACACACACTTATCTTTCAGAAATGAGGAAGTGGAGAGACGTTCGTTCATCTAGCACCAAGGGAACGGTTTGCAGGAGAAACTTTACTCTGATTTCGCAGTCTGTTTCCTAGTGCCGGTTTGAAGTTCCTGCAGTTTTCACTGTAAAACCGAGTTGGAGCTAGGACCTCCCCATATATATGCATGGATTGGAGTTTGCAACTGAAAAGAAACTTTGTGTTCCAAACAAGCTAGGTGAAGGACGGCTTTCACACACACTAAACTCTCAGAACTGAGGAAGTGGAGAGACATTCGTTCATCTAGCACCAAGGGAACGGGTTGGTAGAGACACTTTTTCTCTTCTTTCTCAGTCTTTTTACGGTGCCGTTTTGAAGTTCCTGCAGTTTTCACTGTAAAACCGAGTTGGAGCTTGTACCTCCCCATATATATGTATGGAACGGTGTTTGCAACTGAAAAGAAACTTTGTGTTCCCAACAAGCTAGGTGAAGTACGGCTTTCACACACACTTATCTCTCAGAACTGAGCAAGTGGAGAGACGTTCGTTCATCTAGCACCAAGGGAACGGGTTGCAGGAGACACTTTTTCTCTGCTTTCTCAGTCTGTTTCCTAGTGCCGGTTTGAAGTTCCTACATTTTTCACTGTAAATCCGAGTTGGAGCTTGTATCTCCCCATATATATGTATGGAATGGAGTTTGCAACTGAAAAGGAACTTTGTGTTCCCAACAAGCTTGGTGAAGGACGGCTTTCACACACACTTATCTCTCAGAAAGGAGCATGTACAGAGACGTTCGTTCATCTAGCACCAAGGGAACGGGTTGCAGGAGACAATTTTTCTCTGCTTTCTCAGTCTGTTTCCTAGTGCCGGTTTGAAGTTCCTGCAGTTTTCACTGTAAAACCGAGTTGGAGCTTGTACCTCCCCATATATATGTATGGAACGGTGTTTGCAACTGAAAAGAAACTTTGTGTTCTCAACAAGCTAAGTGAAGTACGGCTTTCACACACACTTATCTCTCAGAACTGAGCAAGTGGAGAGACGTTCGTTCATCTAGCACCAAGGGAACGGGTTGCAGGAGACACTTTTTCTCTGCTTTCACAGTCTGTTTCCTAGTGCCGGTTTGAAGTTCCTACATTTTTCACTGTAAATCCGAGTTGGAGCTTGTACCTCCCCATATATATGTATGGAATGGAGTTTGGAACTGAAAAGAAACTTTGTGTTCCCAACAAGCTTGGTGAAGGACGGCTTTCACACACACTTATCTCTCAGAAATGAGGAAGTGGAGAGACGTTCGTTCATCTAGCACCAAGGGAATGGGTTGCAGGAGAAATTTTACTCTGGTTTCTCAGTCTGTTTCCTAGTTCCGGTTTGAAGTTCCTGCAGTTTTCACTGTAAAACCGAGTTGGAGCTAGGACCTCCCCATATATATGCATGGATTGGAGTTTGCAACTGAAAAGAATCTTTGTGTTCCAAACAAGCTAGGTGAAGGACGGCTTTCACACACACTAATCTCTCAGAACTGAGGAAGTGGAGAGATATTCGTTGATCTAGCACCAAGGGAACGGGTTGCAGGAGACACTTTTTCTCTGCTTTCTCACTCTGTTTCCTAGTGCCGGTTTGAAGTTCCTACATTTTTCACTGTAAATCCGAGTTGGAGCTTGTACCTCCCCATATATATGTATGGAATGGAGTTTGCAACTGAAAAGAAATTTTGTGTTCCCAGCAAGCTTGGTGAAGGACGGCTTTCACACAAACTTATCTCTCAGAAATGAGCATGTACAGAGAAGTTCATTCATCTAGCACCAAGGGAACGGGTTGCAGGAGACACTTTTTCTCTGCTTTCTCAGTCTGTTTCCTAGTGCCGGTTTGAAGTTCCTACATTTTTCACTGTAAATCCGAGTTGGAGCTTGTACCTCCCCATATATATGTATGGAATGGAGTTTGCAACTGAAAAGAAACTTTGTGTTCCCAACAAGCTTGGTGAAGGACGGCTTTCACACACACTTATCTTTCAGAAATGAGGAAGTGGAGAGACGTTCGTTCATCTAGCACCAAGGGAACGGTTTGCAGGAGAAACTTTACTCTGATTTCGCAGTCTGTTTCCTAGTGCCGGTTTGAAGTTCCTGCAGTTTTCACTGTAAAACCGAGTTGGAGCTAGGACCTCCCCATATATATGCATGGATTGGAGTTTGCAACTGAAAAGAAACTTTGTGTTCCAAACAAGCTAGGTGAAGGACGGCTTTCACACACACTAAACTCTCAGAACTGAGGAAGTGGAGAGACATTCGTTCATCTAGCACCAAGGGAACGGGTTGGTAGAGACACTTTTTCTCTTCTTTCTCAGTCTTTTTACGGTGCCGTTTTGAAGTTCCTGCAGTTTTCACTGTAAAACCGAGTTGGAGCTTGTACCTCCCCATATATATGTATGGAACGGTGTTTGCAACTGAAAAGAAACTTTGTGTTCCCAACAAGCTAGGTGAAGTACGGCTTTCACACACACTTATCTCTCAGAACTGAGCAAGTGGAGAGACTTTCGTTCATCTAGCACCAAGGGAACGGGTTGCAGGAGACACTTTTTCTCTGCTTTCTCAGTCTGTTTCCTAGTGCCGGTTTGAAGTTCCTACATTTTTCACTGTAAATCCGAGTTGGAGCTTGTATCTCCCCATATATATGTATGGAATGGAGTTTGCAACTGAAAAGGAACTTTGTGTTCCCAACAAGCTTGGTGAAGGACGGCTTTCACACACACTTATCTCTCAGAAAGGAGCATGTACAGAGACGTTCGTTCATCTAGCACCAAGGGAACGGGTTGCAGGAGACAATTTTTCTCTGCTTTCTCAGTCTGTTTCCTAGTGCCGGTTTGAAGTTCCTGCAGTTTTCACTGTAAAACCGAGTTGGAGCTTGTACCTCCCCATATATATGTATGGAACGGTGTTTGCAACTGAAAAGAAACTTTGTGTTCTCAACAAGCTAAGTGAAGTACGGCTTTCACACACACTTATCTCTCAGAACTGAGCAAGTGGAGAGACGTTCGTTCATCTAGCACCAAGGGAACGGGTTGCAGGAGACACTTTTTCTCTGCTTTCACAGTCTGTTTCCTAGTGCCGGTTTGAAGTTCCTACATTTTTCACTGTAAATCCGAGTTGGAGCTTGTACCTCCCCATATATATGTATGGAATGGAGTTTGGAACTGAAAAGAAACTTTGTGTTCCCAACAAGCTTGGTGAAGGACGGCTTTCACACACACTTATCTCTCAGAAATGAGGAAGTGGAGAGACGTTCGTTCATCTAGCACCAAGGGAATGGGTTGCAGGAGAAATTTTACTCTGGTTTCTCAGTCTGTTTCCTAGTTCCGGTTTGAAGTTCCTGCAGTTTTCACTGTAAAACCGAGTTGGAGCTAGGACCTCCCCATATATATGCATGGATTGGAGTTTGCAACTGAAAAGAATCTTTGTGTTCCAAACAAGCTAGGTGAAGGACGGCTTTCACACACACTAATCTCTCAGAACTGAGGAAGTGGAGAGATATTCGTTGATCTAGCACCAAGGGAACGGGTTGCAGGAGACACTTTTTCTCTGCTTTCTCACTCTGTTTCCTAGTGCCGGTTTGAAGTTCCTACATTTTTCACTGTAAATCCGAGTTGGAGCTTGTACCTCCCCATATATATGTATGGAATGGAGTTTGCAACTGAAAAGAAATTTTGTGTTCCCAGCAAGCTTGGTGAAGGACGGCTTTCACACAAACTTATCTCTCAGAAATGAGCATGTACAGAGAAGTTCATTCATCTAGCACCAAGGGATCGGTTTGCAGGAGACACTTTTACTCTGCTTTCTCTGTCTGTTTCCTAGTGCCGGTTTGAAGTTCCTGCAGTTTTCACTGTAAAACCGAGTTGGAGCTTGTACATCCCCATATATATGTATGGAATGGAGTTTGCAACTGAAAATAAACTTTGTGTTACAAACAAGCTAGGTGAAGGACAGCTTTCACACACACTTATCTCTCAGAAATGAGCATGTACAGAGACGTTCGTTCATCTAGCACCAAGGGAACGAGTTGCAGGAGAAACTTTACTCTGGAATCTCAGTCTGTCTCCTAGTGCCGGTTTGAATTTCCTGCAGTTTTCACTGTAAAACCGAGTTTGAGATAGTACCTCCCCATATACATGTATGGAAAGGAGTTAGCAACTGAAAAGAAACTTTGTATTCCCAACAAGCTAGGTGAAGGACGGCTTTCACACACACTTTTCTCTCAGAACTGAGCAAGTGGAGAGACGTTCGTTCATCTAGCACCAATTGAACGGGTTGCAGGAGAAAATTTTTCTTTGCTTTCTCAGTCTGTTTCCTAGTGCCGGTTTGAAGTTCCTGCAGTTTTCACTGTAAAACCAATTTGCAGCTTGTACCTCCCCATACATATGTATGGAACGGTGTTTGCAACTGAAAAGAAACTTTGTGTTCCCAACAAGCTAGGTGAAGCACGGCTTTCACACACACTTATCTCTCAGAACTGAGCAAGTGGAGAGACGTTCGTTCATCTAGCACCAAGGGAACGGGTTGCAGGAGACAATCTTTCTCTGCTTTCTCAGTCTGTTTCCTAGTGCCGGTTTGAAGTTCCTGCAGTTTTCACTGTAAAACCGAGTTGGACCTTGTACCTCCCCATATATATGTATGGAACGGTGTTTGCAACTGAAAAGAAACTTTGTGTTCCCAACAAGCTAGGTGAAGTACGGCTTTCACACACACTTATCTCTCAGAACTGAGCAAGTGGAGAGACGTTCGTTCATCTAGCACCAAGGGAACGGGTTGCAGGAGACACTTTTTCTCTGTTTTCTCAGTCTGTTTCCTAGTGCCGGTTTGAATTTCCTACATTTTTCACTGTAAATCCGAGTTGGAGCTTGTACCTCCCCATATATATGTATGGAATGGAGTTTGCAACTGAAAAGAAACTTTGTGTTCCCAACAAGCTTGGTGAAGGACGCCTTTCACACACACTTATCTCTCAGAAATGAGCATGTACAGAGACGTTCATTCATCTAGCACCAAGGGATCGGTTTGCAGGAGACACTTTTACTCTGCTTTCTCAGTCTGTTTCCTAGTGCCGGTTTGAAGTTCCTGCAGTTTTCACTGTAAAACCGAGTTGGAGCTTGTACCTCCCCATATATATGTATGGAATGGAGTTTGCAACTGAAAATAAACTTTGTGTTACAAACATGCTAGGTGAAAGACGGCTTTCACACACACTTATCTCTCAGAAATGAGCTTGTACAGAGACGTTCGTACATCTAGCACCAAGGGAACGAGTTGCAGGAGAAACTTTACTCTGGTTTCTCAGTCTGTTTCCTAGTGCCGGTTTGAAGTTCCTGCAGTTTTCACTGTATAAACGAGTTGGAGCTTGTACCTCCCCATATATATGCATGGATTGGTGTTTGCAACTCAAAAGAAACTTTGTGTTCCCAACAAGCTAGGTGAAGGACGGCTTTCACACACACTTATCTCTCAGAACTGAGCAAGTGGAGAGACGTTCGTTCATCTAGCACCAAGGGAACGGGTTGTAGGAGACACTTTTTCTCTGCTTTCTCAGTCTGTTTCCTAGTGCCGGTTTGAAGTTCCTGCAGTCTTCACTGTAAAACCGATTTGGAGCTTGTACCTCCCCATATATATGTATGGAACGGTGTTTGCAACTGAAAAGAAACTTTGTGTTCCCAACAAGCTATTTGAAGTACGGCTTTCACACACACTTATCTCTCAGAAAGGATCATGTACAGAGACTTTCGTTCATCTAGCACCAAGGGAACGGGTTGCAGGAGAAACTTTACTCTGGTTTCTCAGTCTGTTTCCTAGTGCCGGTTTGAAGTTCCTGCAGTTTTCACTGAAAACCGAGTTGGAGCTTGTACCTCCCCATATATATGTATGGAACGGTGTTTGCAACTGAAAAGAAACTTTGTGTTCCCAACAATCTAAGTGAAATACGGCGTTCACACACACTTATCTCTCAGAACTGAGCAAGTGGAGAGACGTTCGTTCATCTAGCACCAAAGGAACGGGTTGCCGGAGACAATTATTCTCTGCTTTCTCAGTCTGTTTCCTAGTGCCGGTTTGAAGTTCCTGCAGTTTTCACTGTAAAACCGAGTTGGAGCTTTTACCTCCCCATATATATGTATGGAACGGTGTTTGCAACTGAAAAGAAACTTTGTGTTCCCAACAAGCTAGGTGAAGGACGGCTTTCACACACACTTATCTCTCAGAACTGAGCACATGGAGAGACGTTCGTTCATCTAGCACCAAGGGAACGGGTTGCAGGGGACACTTTTTCTCTGCTTTCTCAGTCTGTTTCCTAGTGCCGGTTTGAAGATCCTGCAGTTTTCACTGTAAAACCGAGTTGGAGCTAGTACCTCCCCATATACATTTATGGAATGGAGTTTGCAACTGAAAAGAAACTTTGTGTTCCCAACAAGCTAGGTGAAGTACGGCTTTCACACACACTTATCTCTCAGAACTGAGCAAGTGGAGAGACGTTCGTTCATCTAGCACCAAGGGAACGCGTTGCAGGAGACAATATTTCTCTGCTTTCTCAATCTTTTTCCTAGTGCCGGTTTGAAGTTCCTGCAGTTTTCACTGTAAAACCGATTTGCAGCTTGTACCTCCCTATATATATGCATGGATTGGAGTTTGCAACTGAAAAGAAACTTTGTGTTCCAAACAAGCTAGGTGAAGGACGGCTTTCACACACACTAATCTCTCAGAAATGAGCATGTACAGAGACGTTCGTTCATCTAGCACCAAGGGAACGGGTTGAAGGAGAAAATTTACTCTGGTTTCTCAGTCTGTTTCCTAGTGCCGTTTTGAAGTTCCTGCAGTTTTCACTGTAAAACCGAGTTGGAGCTAGGACCTCCCCATATATATGCATGGATTGGTGTTTGCAACTGAAAAGAAACTTTGTGTTCCAAACAAGCTAGGTGAACGACGGCTTCACACACACTAATCTCTCAGAACTGAGGAAGTGGAGAGACATTCGTTCATCTAGCACCAAGGGAACGGGTTGCTAGAGACACTTTTTCTCTGCTTTCTCAGTCTCTTTCCTAGTGCCGTTTTGAAGTTCCTGCAGTTTTCACTGTAAAACCGAGTTGGAGCTTGTACCTCCCCATATATATGTATGGAACGGTGTTTGCAACTGAAAAGAAACTTTGTGTTCCCAACAAGCTAGGTGAATTACGGCTTTCACACACACTTATCTCTCAGATCTGAGCAAGTGGAGAGACGTTCTTTCCTCTAGCACCAAGGGAACGGGTTACAGGAGACACTTTTTCTCTGCTTTCTCAGTCTGTTTCCTAGTGCCGGTTTGAAGTTCCTACATTTTTCACTGTAAAACAGAGTTGGAGCTTGTACCTCCCCATATATATGTATGGAATGGAGTTTGCAACTGAAAAGAAACCCTGTGTTCCCAGCAAGCTTGGTGAAGGACGGCTTTCACACACACTTATCTCTCAGAAATGAGCATATACAGAGACGTTCATTCATCTAGCACCAAGGGATCGGTTTGCAGGAGACACTTTTACTCTGCTTTCTCAGTCTATTTCCTAGTGCCGGTTTGAAGTTCCTGCAGTTTTCACTGTAAAACCGAGTTGGAACTTGTACCTCCCCATATATATGTATGGAATGGAGTTTGCAACTGAAAAGAAACTTTGTGTTACAAACAAGCTAGGTGAAGGACGGCTTTCACACACACTTATCTCTCAGAACTGAGCAAGTGGAGAGACGTTCGTTCATCTAGCACCAAAGGAACGGGTGGCAGGAGACACTTTTTCTCTGATTTCTCAGTCTGTTTCCTAGTGCCGGTTTGAAGTTCCTGCAGTTTTCACTGTAAAACCGATTTGCAGCTTATACCTCCCCATATAAATGTATGGAATGGAGTTCGCAACTGAAATGAAACTTTGTGTTCCCAACAAGCTAGGTGAAGGACGGCTTTCACACACACTTATCTCTCAGAAATGAGCATGTACAGAGACGTTCGTTCATCTAGCACCAAGGGAAAGGGTTGCATGAGACACTTTTTCTCTGCTTTCTCAATCTGTTTCCAAGTGCCGGTTTGAAGTTCCTGCAGTTTTCACTGTAAAACCGATTTGCAGCTTGTACCTCCCCATATATATGTATGGAACGGTGTTTGCAACTGAAAAGAAACTTTGTGTTCCCAACAAGCTAGGTGAAGGACGGCTTTCACACACACTTATCTCTCAGAACTGAGCAAGTGGAGAGACTTTCGTTCATCTAGCACCAAGGGAAAGGGTTGCAGGAGACAATTTTTCTCTGCTTTCTCTGTCTGTTTCCTAGTGCCGGTTTGAAGTTTCTGCAGTTTTCACTGTAAAACCGAGTTGGAGCTTGTACCTCCCCAAATATATGTAAAGAATGGAGTTTGCAACTTAAAAGAAACTTTGTGTTCCCAACAAGCTAGGTGAAGGACGGCTTTCACACACACTTATCTCTCAGAAATGAGCATGTACAGAGACGTTCGTTCATCTAGCACCAAAGGGAACGGGTTGCAGGAGACACTTTTTCTCTGCTTTCTCAGTCTGTTTCCTAGTGCCGGTTTGAAGTTCCTGCAGTTTTCACTGTAAAAACGATTTGCAGCTTGTACCTCCCCATATATATGTATGGAATGGAGTTTGCAACTGAAAAGAAACTTTGTGTTCCCAACAAGCTTGGTGAAGGACGCCTTTCACACACACTTATCTCTCAGAAATGAGCATGTACAGAGACGTTCATTCATCTAGCACCAAGGGATCGGTTTGCAGGAGACACTTTTACTCTGCTTTCTCAGTCTGTTTCCTAGTGCCGGTTTGAAGTTCCTGCAGTTTTCACTGTAAAACCGAGTTGGAGCTTGTACCTCCCCATATATATGTATGGAATGGAGTTTGCAACTGAAAATAAACTTTGTGTTACAAACATGCTAGGTGAAAGACGGCTTTCACACACACTTATCTCTCAGAAATGAGCTTGTACAGAGACGTTCGTACATCTAGCACCAAGGGAACGAGTTGCAGGAGAAACTTTACTCTGGTTTCTCAGTCTGTTTCCTAGTGCCGGTTTGAAGTTCCTGCAGTTTTCACTGTATAAACGAGTTGGAGCTTGTACCTCCCCATATATATGCATGGATTGGTGTTTGCAACTCAAAAGAAACTTTGTGTTCCCAACAAGCTAGGTGAAGGACGGCTTTCACACACACTTATCTCTCAGAACTGAGCAAGTGGAGAGACGTTCGTTCATCTAGCACCAAGGGAACGGGTTGTAGGAGACACTTTTTCTCTGCTTTCTCAGTCTGTTTCCTAGTGCCGGTTTGAAGTTCCTGCAGTCTTCACTGTAAAACCGATTTGGAGCTTGTACCTCCCCATATATATGTATGGAACGGTGTTTGCAACTGAAAAGAAACTTTGTGTTCCCAACAAGCTATTTGAAGTACGGCTTTCACACACACTTATCTCTCAGAAAGGATCATGTACAGAGACTTTCGTTCATCTAGCACCAAGGGAACGGGTTGCAGGAGAAACTTTACTCTGGTTTCTCAGTCTGTTTCCTAGTGCCGGTTTGAAGTTCCTGCAGTTTTCACTGAAAACCGAGTTGGAGCTTGTACCTCCCCATATATATGTATGGAACGGTGTTTGCAACTGAAAAGAAACTTTGTGTTCCCAACAAGCTAAGTGAAATACGGCGTTCACACACACTTATCTCTCAGAACTGAGCAAGTGGAGAGACGTTCGTTCATCTAGCACCAAAGGAACGGGTTGCCGGAGACAATTATTCTCTGCTTTCTCAGTCTGTTTCCTAGTGCCGGTTTGAAGTTCCTGCAGTTTTCACTGTAAAACCGAGTTGGAGCTTTTACCTCCCCATATATATGTATGGAACGGTGTTTGCAACTGAAAAGAAACTTTGTGTTCCCAACAAGCTAGGTGAAGGACGGCTTTCACACACACTTATCTCTCAGAACTGAGCACATGGAGAGACGTTCGTTCATCTAGCACCAAGGGAACGGGTTGCAGGGGACACTTTTTCTCTGCTTTCTCAGTCTGTTTCCTAGTGCCGGTTTGAAGATCCTGCAGTTTTCACTGTAAAACCGAGTTGGAGCTAGTACCTCCCCATATACATGTATGGAATGGAGTTTGCAACTGAAAAGAAACTTTGTGTTCCCAACAAGCTAGGTGAAGTACGGCTTTCACACACACTTATCTCTCAGAACTGAGCAAGTGGAGAGACGTTCGTTCATCTAGCACCAAGGGAACGCGTTGCAGGAGACAATATTTCTCTGCTTTCTCAATCTTTTTCCTAGTGCCGGTTTGAAGTTCCTGCAGTTTTCACTGTAAAACCGATTTGCAGCTTGTACCTCCCTATATATATGCATGGATTGGAGTTTGCAACTGAAAAGAAACTTTGTGTTCCAAACAAGCTAGGTGAAGGACGGCTTTCACACACACTAATCTCTCAGAAATGAGCATGTACAGAGACGTTCGTTCATCTAGCACCAAGGGAACGGGTTGAAGGAGAAAATTTACTCTGGTTTCTCAGTCTGTTTCCTAGTGCCGTTTTGAAGTTCCTGCAGTTTTCACTGTAAAACCGAGTTGGAGCTAGGACCTCCCCATATATATGCATGGATTGGTGTTTGCAACTGAAAAGAAACTTTGTGTTCCAAACAAGCTAGGTGAACGACGGCTTCACACACACTAATCTCTCAGAACTGAGGAAGTGGAGAGACATTCGTTCATCTAGCACCAAGGGAACGGGTTGCTAGAGACACTTTTTCTCTGCTTTCTCAGTCTCTTTCCTAGTGCCGTTTTGAAGTTCCTGCAGTTTTCACTGTAAAACCGAGTTGGAGCTTGTACCTCCCCATATATATGTATGGAACGGTGTTTGCAACTGAAAAGAAACTTTGTGTTCCCAACAAGCTAGGTGAATTACGGCTTTCACACACACTTATCTCTCAGATCTGAGCAAGTGGAGAGACGTTCTTTCCTCTAGCACCAAGGGAACGGGTTACAGGAGACACTTTTTCTCTGCTTTCTCAGTCTGTTTCCTAGTGCCGGTTTGAAGTTCCTACATTTTTCACTGTAAAACAGAGTTGGAGCTTGTACCTCCCCATATATATGTATGGAATGGAGTTTGCAACTGAAAAGAAACCCTGTGTTCCCAGCAAGCTTGGTGAAGGACGGCTTTCACACACACTTATCTCTCAGAAATGAGCATATACAGAGACGTTCATTCATCTAGCACCAAGGGATCGGTTTGCAGGAGACACTTTTACTCTGCTTTCTCAGTCTATTTCCTAGTGCCGGTTTGAAGTTCCTGCAGTTTTCACTGTAAAACCGAGTTGGAACTTGTACCTCCCCATATATATGTATGGAATGGAGTTTGCAACTGAAAAGAAACTTTGTGTTACAAACAAGCTAGGTGAAGGACGGCTTTCACACACACTTATCTCTCAGAACTGAGCAAGTGGAGAGACGTTCGTTCATCTAGCACCAAAGGAACGGGTGGCAGGAGACACTTTTTCTCTGATTTCTCAGTCTGTTTCCTAGTGCCGGTTTGAAGTTCCTGCAGTTTTCACTGTAAAACCGATTTGCAGCTTATACCTCCCCATATAAATGTATGGAATGGAGTTCGCAACTGAAATGAAACTTTGTGTTCCCAACAAGCTAGGTGAAGGACGGCTTTCACACACACTTATCTCTCAGAAATGAGCATGTACAGAGACGTTCGTTCATCTAGCACCAAGGGAAAGGGTTGCATGAGACACTTTTTCTCTGCTTTCTCAATCTGTTTCCAAGTGCCGGTTTGAAGTTCCTGCAGTTTTCACTGTAAAACCGATTTGCAGCTTGTACCTCCCCATATATATGTATGGAACGGTGTTTGCAACTGAAAAGAAACTTTGTGTTCCCAACAAGCTAGGTGAAGGACGGCTTTCACACACACTTATCTCTCAGAACTGAGCAAGTGGAGAGACTTTCGTTCATCTAGCACCAAGGGAAAGGGTTGCAGGAGACAATTTTTCTCTGCTTTCTCTGTCTGTTTCCTAGTGCCGGTTTGAAGTTTCTGCAGTTTTCACTGTAAAACCGAGTTGGAGCTTGTACCTCCCCAAATATATGTAAAGAATGGAGTTTGCAACTTAAAAGAAACTTTGTGTTCCCAACAAGCTAGGTGAAGGACGGCTTTCACACACACTTATCTCTCAGAAATGAGCATGTACAGAGACGTTCGTTCATCTAGCACCAAAGGGAACGGGTTGCAGGAGACACTTTTTCTCTGCTTTCTCAGTCTGTTTCCTAGTGCCGGTTTGAAGTTCCTGCAGTTTTCACTGTAAAAACGATTTGCAGCTTGTACCTCCCCATATACATGTATGGAATGGAGTTTGCAACTGAAATGAAACTTTGTGTTACAAACAAGCTAGTTGAAGGACGGCTTTAACACACACTTATCTCTCAGAAATGAGCATGTACAGAGACGTTCGTTCATCTAGCACCAAGGGAATGAGTTGCAGGAGAAACTTTACTCTGGTTTCTCAGTCTGTTTCCTAGTGCCGGTTTGAAGTTCCTGCAGATTTCACTGTAAAACCGAGTTCTAGCTAGTACCTCCCCATATATATGCATGGATTGGAGTTTGCAACTGAAAAGAAACTTTGTGTTCCCAACAAGCTATGTGAAGGACGGCTTTCACACACACTTATCTCTCAGAACTGAGCAAGTGGATAGACGTTCGTTCATCTAGCACCAAGGGAACGGGATGCAGGAGACAATTTTTCTCTGCTTTCTCAGTCTGTTTCCTAGTGCCGGTTTGAAGTTCCTGCAGTTTTCACTGTAAAACCGATTTGGAACTTGTACCTCCCCATATATATGTATGGAATGGAGTTTGCAACTGAAAAGAAACTTTGTGTTACAAACAAGCTAGGTGAAGGACGGCTTTCACACACACTTATCTCTCAGAACTGAGCAAGTGGAGAGACGTTCGTTCATCTAGCACCAAAGGAACGGGTGGCAGGAGACACTTTTTCTCTGATTTCTCAGTCTGTTTCCTAGTGCCGGTTTGAAGTTCCTGCAGTTTTCACTGTAAAACCGATTTGCAGCTTGTACCTCCCCATATATATGTATGGAATGGAGTTCGCAACTGAAATGAAACTTTGTGCTCCCAACAAGCTAGGTGAAGGACGGCTTTCACACACACTTATCTCTCAGAAATGAGCATGTACAGAGACGTTCGTTCATCTAGCACCAAGGGAAAGGGTTGCATGAGACACTTTTTCTCTGCTTTCTCAATCTGTTTCCTAGTGCCGGTTTGAAGTTCCTGCAGTTTTCACTGTAAAACCGATTTGCAGCTTGTACCTCCCCATATATATGTATGGAACGGTGTTTGCAACTGAAAAGAAACTTTGTGTTCCCAACAAGCTAGGTGAAGGACGGCTTTCACACACACTTATCTCTCAGAACTGAGCAAGTGGAGAGACGTTCGTTCATCTAGCACCAAGGGAACGGGTTGGAGGGGACAATTTTTCTCTGCTATCCCAGTATGTTTCCTAGTGCCGGTTTGAAGTTCCTGCAGTTTTCACTGTAAAACCGAGTTGGAGCTTGTACCTCCCCATATATATGAATGGAATGGAGTTTGCAACTGAAAAGAAACTTTGTGTTCCCAACAAGCTAGGTGAAGGACGGCTTTCACACACACTTATCTCTCAGAAATGAGCATGTACAGAGACGTTCGTTCATCTAGCACCAAAGGGAACGGGTTGCAGGAGACACTTTTTCTCTGCTTTCTCAGTCTGTTTCCTAGTGCCGGTTTGAAGTTCCTGCAGTTTTCACTGTAAAAACGATTTGCAGCTTGTACCTCCCCATATACATGTATGGAATGGAGTTTGCAACTGAAATGAAACTTTGTGTTACAAACAAGCTAGTTGAAGGACGGCTTTAACACACACTTATCTCTCAGAAATGAGCATGTACAGAGACGTTCGTTCATCTAGCACCAAGGGAATGAGTTGCAGGAGAAACTTTACTCTGGTTTCTCAGTCTGTTTCCTAGTGCCGGTTTGAAGTTCCTGCAGTTTTCACTGTAAAACCGAGTTCTAGCTAGTACCTCCCCATATATATGCATGGATTGGAGTTTGCAACTGAAAAGAAACTTTGTGTTCCCAACAAGCTATGTGAAGGACGGCTTTCACACACACTTATCTCTCAGAACTGAGCAAGTGGAGAGACGTTCGTTCATCTAGCACCAAGGGAACGGGATGCAGGAGACAATTTTTCTCTGCTTTCTCAGTCTGTTTCCTAGTGCCGGTTTGAAGTTCCTGCAGTTTTCACTGTAAAACCGAGTTGGAACTTGTACCTCCCCATATATATGTATGGAATGGAGTTTGCAACTGAAAAGAAACTTTGTGTTACAAACAAGCTAGGTGAAGGACGGCTTTCACACACACTTATCTCTCAGAACTGAGCAAGTGGAGAGACGTTCGTTCATCTAGCACCAAAGGAACGGGTGGCAGGAGACACTTTTTCTCTGATTTCTCAGTCTGTTTCCTAGTGCCGGTTTGAAGTTCCTGCAGTTTTCACTGTAAAACCGATTTGCAGCTTGTACCTCCCCATATATATGTATGGAATGGAGTTCGCAACTGAAATGAAACTTTGTGTTCCCAACAAGCTAGGTGAAGGACGGCTTTCACACACCCTTATCTCTCAGAAATGAGCATGTACAGAGACGTTCGTTCATCTAGCACCAAGGGAAAGGGTTGCATGAGACACTTTTTCTCTGCTTTCTCAATCTGTTTCCTAGTGCCGGTTTGAAGTTCCTGCAGTTTTCACTGTAAAACCGATTTGCAGCTTGTACCTCCCCATATATATGTATGGAACGGTGTTTGCAACTGAAAAGAAACTTTGTGTTCCCAACAAGCTAGGTGAAGGACGGCTTTCACACACACTTATCTCTCAGAACTGAGCAAGTGGAGAGACGTTCGTTCATCTAGCACCAAGGGAAAGGGTTGCAGGAGACAATTTTTCTCTGCTTTCTCAGTATGTTTCCTAGTGCCGGTTTGAAGTTTCTGCAGTTTTCACTGTAAAACCGAGTTGGAGCTTGTACCTCCCCAAATATATGTAAAGAATGGAGTTTGCAACTTAAAAGAAACTTTGTGTTCCCAACAAGCTAGTTGAAGGACGGCTTTCACACACACTTATCTCTCAGAAATGAGCATGTACAGAGACGTTCGTTCATCTAGCACCAAGGGAACGGGTTGCAGGAGACACTTTTTCTCTGCTTTCTCAGTCTGTTTCCTAGTGCCGGTTTGAAGTTCCTGCAGTTTTCACTGTAAAAACGATTTGCAGCTTGTACCTCCCCATATACATGTATGGAATGGAGTTTGCAAATGAAATGAAACTTTGTGTTACAAACAAGCTAGTTGAAGGACGGCTTTAACACACACTTATCTCTCAGAAATGAGCATGTACAGAGACTTTCGTTCATCTAGCACCAAGGGAATGAGTTGCAGGAGAAACTTTACTCTGGTTTCTCAGTCTGTTTCCTAGTGCCGGTTTGAAGTTCCTGCAGTTTTCACTGTAAAACCGAGTTCTAGCTAGTTCCTCCACATATATATGCATGGATTGGAGTTTGCAACTGAAAAGAAACTTTGTGTTCCCAACAAGCTATGTGAAGGACGGCTTTCACACACACTTATCTCTCAGAACTGAGCAAGTGGAGAGACGTTCGTTCATCTAGCACCAAGGGAACGGGATGCAGGAGACACTTTTTCTCTGCTTTCTCAGTCTGTTTCCTAGTGCCGGTTTGAAGTTCCTGCAGTTTTCACTGTAAAACCGATTTGGAGCTTGTACCTCCCCATATATATGTATGGAACGGTGTTTGCAACTGAAAAGAAACTTTGTGTTCCCAACAAGCTAGGTGAAGGACGGCTTTCACACACACTTATCTCTCAGAAAGCAGCATGTACAGAGACGTTCGTTCATCTAGCACCAAGGGAACGGGTTGCAGGAGACAATTTTTCTCTGCTTTCTCAGTCTGTTTCCTAGTGCCGGTTTGAAGTTCCTGCAGTTTTCACTGTAAAATCGATTTGCAGCTTATACCTCCCCATATATATGTATGGAAAGAAGTTAGCAACTGAAAAGAAACTTTGTGTTCCCAGCAAGCTAGGTGAAGGACGGCTTTCACACACACTTATCTCTCAGAGGTGAGCAAGTGGAGAGACGTTCGTTCATCTAGCACCAAGGGAACGGGTTGGAGGGGACAATTTTTCTCTGCTATCCCAGTATGTTTCCTAGTGCCGGTTTGAAGTTCCTGCAGTTTTCACTGTAAAACCGAGTTGGAGCTTGTACCTCCCCATATATATGAATGGAATGGAGTTTGCAACTGAAAAGAAACTTTGTGTTCCCAACAAGCTAGGTGAAGGACGGCTTTCACACACACTTATCTCTCAGAAATGAGCATGTACAGAGACGTTCGTTCATCTAGCACCAAGGGAACGGGTTGCAGGAGAAATTTTACTCTGGTTTCTCAGTCTGTTTCCTAGTGCCGGTTTGAAGTTCCTGCAGTTTTCACTGTAAAACCGAGTTGAATCTATTACCTCCCCATATATATGCATGGATTGGAGTTTGCAACTGAAAAGAAACTTTGTGTTCCAAACAAGCTAGGTGAAGTACGGCTTTCACACAAACTTTTCTCTCAGAACTGAGGAAGTGGAGAGACTTTCGTTGATCTAGTACCAAGGGAACGGTTTGCTAGAGACACTTTTTCTCTGCTTTCTCAGTCTGTTTCCTAGTGCCGGTTTGATGTTCCTGCAATTTTCACTGTAAAACAGATTTGGAGCTTGTACCTCCCCTTATATATGTATGGAAAGGAGTTTGCAACTGAAAAGAAACTTTGTGTTCCCAACAAGCTAGGTGAAGGACGGCTTTCACACACACTTATCTCTCAGAACTGAGCAAGTGGAGAGACGTTCGTTCATCTAGCACCAAGGGAAAGGGTTGCAGGAGACAATTTTTCTCTGCTTTCTCAGTCTGTTTCCTAGTGCCGGTTTGAAGTTTCTGCAGTTTTCACTGTAAAACCGAGTTGGAGCTTGTACCTCCCCAAATATATGTAAAGAATGGAGTTTGCAACTTAAAAGAAACTTTGTGTTCCCAACAAGCTAGGTGAAGGACGGCTTTCACACACACTTATCTCTCAGAAATGAGCATGTACAGAGACGTTCGTTCATCTAGCACCAAGGGAACGGGTTGCAGGAGACACTTTTTCTCTGCTTTCTCAGTCTGTTTCCTAGTGCCGGTTTGAAGTTCCTGCAGTTTTCACTGTAAAAACGATTTGCAGCTTGTACCTCCCCATATACATGTATGGAATGGAGTTTGCAAATGAAATGAAACTTTGTGTTACAAACAAGCTAGTTGAAGGACGGCTTTAACACACACTTATCTCTCAGAAATGAGCATGTACAGAGACTTTCGTTCATCTAGCACCAAGGGAATGAGTTGCAGGAGAAACTTTACTCTGGTTTCTCAGTCTGTTTCCTAGTGCCGGTTTGAAGTTCCTGCAGTTTTCACTGTAAAACCGATTTCTAGCTAGTTCCTCCACATATATATGCATGGATTGGAGTTTGCAACTGAAAAGAAACTTTGTGTTCCCAACAAGCTATGTGAAGGACGGCTTTCACACACACTTATCTCTCAGAACTGAGCAAGTGGAGAGACGTTCGTTCATCTAGCACCAAGGGAACGGGATGCAGGAGACACTTTTTCTCTGCTTTCTCAGTCTGTTTCCTAGTGCCGGTTTGAAGTTCCTGCAGTTTTCACTGTAAAACCGATTTGGAGCTTGTACCTCCCCATATATATGTATGGAACGGTGTTTGAAACTGAAAAGAAACTTTGTGTTCCCAACAAGCTAGGTGAAGGACGGCTTTCACGCACACTTATCTCTCAGAAAGCAGCATGTACAGAGACGTTCGTTCATCTAGCAACAAGGGAACGGGTTGCAGGAGACACTTTTTCTCTGCTTTCTCAGTCTGTTTCCTAGTGCCGGTTTGAAGTTCCTGCAGGTTTCACTGTAAAATCGATTTGCAGCTTATACCTCCCCATATATATGTATGGAAAGAAGTTAGCAACTGAAAAGAAACTTTGTGTTCCCAGCAAGCTAGGTGAAGGACGGCTTTCACACACACTTATCTCTCAGAACTGAGCAAGTGGAGAGACGTTCGTTCATCTAGCACCAAGGGAACGGGATGCAGGAGACAATTTTTCTCTGCTTTCTCAGTCTGTTTCCTAGTGCCGGTTTGAAGTTCCTGCAGTTTTCACTGTAAAACCGAGTTGGAACTTGTACCTCCCCATATATATGTATGGAATGGAGTTTGCAACTGAAAAGAAACTTTGTGTTACAAACAAGCTAGGTGAAGGACGGCTTTCACACACACTTATCTCTCAGAACTGAGCAAGTGGAGAGACGTTCGTTCATCTAGCACCAAAGGAACGGGTGGCAGGAGACACTTTTTCTCTGATTTCTCAGTCTGTTTCCTAGTGCCGGTTTGAAGTTCCTGCAGTTTTCACTGTAAAACCGATTTGCAGCTTGTACCTCCCCATATATATGTATGGAATGGAGTTCGCAACTGAAATGAAACTTTGTGTTCCCAACAAGCTAGGTGAAGGACGGCTTTCACACACCCTTATCTCTCAGAAATGAGCATGTACAGAGACGTTCGTTCATCTAGCACCAAGGGAAAGGGTTGCATGAGACACTTTTTCTCTGCTTTCTCAATCTGTTTCCTAGTGCCGGTTTGAAGTTCCTGCAGTTTTCACTGTAAAACCGATTTGCAGCTTGTACCTCCCCATATATATGTATGGAACGGTGTTTGCAACTGAAAAGAAACTTTGTGTTCCCAACAAGCTAGGTGAAGGACGGCTTTCACACACACTTATCTCTCAGAACTGAGCAAGTGCAGAGACGTTCGTTCATCTAGCACCAAGGGAAAGGGTTGCAGGAGACAATTTTTCTCTGCTTTCTCAGTCTGTTTCCTAGTGCCGGTTTGAAGTTCCTGCAGTTTTCACTGTAAAACCGAGTTGGAGCTTGTACCTCCCCAAATATATGTAAAGAATGGAGTTTGCAACTTAAAAGAAACTTTGTGTTCCCAACAAGCTAGGTGAAGGACGGCTTTCACACACACTTATCTCTCAGAAATGAGCACGTACAGAGACGTTCGTTCATCTAGCACCAAGGGAACGGGTTGCAGGAGACACTTTTTCTCTGCTTTCTCAGTCTGTTTCCTAGTGCCGGTTTGAAGTTCCTGCAGTTTTCACTGTAAAAACGATTTGCAGCTTGTACCTCCCCATATACATGTATGGAATGGAGTTTGCAAATGAAATGAAACTTTGTGTTCCAAACAAGCTAGGTGAAGTACGGCTTTCACACAAACTTTTCTCTCAGAACTGAGGAAGTGGAGAGACTTTCGTTGATCTAGTACCAAGGGAACGGTTTGCTAGAGACACTTTTTCTCTGCTTTCTCAGTCTGTTTCCTAGTGCCGGTTTGATGTTCCTGCAATTTTCACTGTAAAACAGATTTGGAGCTTGTACCTCCCCTTATATATGTATGGAAAGGAGTTTGCAACTGAAAAGAAACTTTGTGTTCCCAACAAGCTAAATGAAGGATGGCTTTCACACACACATATCTCTCAGAACTGAGCAAGTTGAGAGACGTTCTTTCATCTAGCACCAAGGGATCGGGTTGCAGGAAACACTTTTTCTCTGCTTTCTCAGTCTGTTTCCAGGTGCCGGTTTGATGTTCCTGCAGTTTTCACTGTAAAACCGAGTTGGAGCTTGTACCTCACCATATATATGTATGGAATGGAGTTTGCAAATGAATATAAACTTTGTGTTCCCAACAAGCTTGGTGAAGGACTGCTTTCACACACACTTATCTCTCAGAAATGAGCATGTACAGAGACGTTCGTTCATCTAGCACCAAGGGAAAGGGTTGCATGAGACAATTTTTCTCTGCTTTCTCAATCTGTTTCCTAGTGCCGGTTTGAAGTTCCTGCAGTTTTCACTGTAAAACCGATTTGCAGCTTGTACCTCCCCATATATATGTATGGAACGGTGTTTGCAACTGAAAAGAAACTTTGTGTTCCCAACAAGCTAGGTGAAGGACGGCTTTCACACACACTTATCTCTCAGAACTGAGCAAGTGGAGAGACGTTCGTTCATCTAGCACCAAGGGAAAGGGTTGCAGGAGACAATTTTTCTCTGCTTTCTCAGTCTGTTTCCTAGTGCCGGTTTGAAGTTTCTGCAGTTTTCACTGTAAAACCGAGTTGGAGCTTGTACCTCCCCAAATATATGTAAAGAATGGAGTTTGCAACTGAAAAGAAACTTTGTGTTCCCAACAAGCTAGGTGAAGGACGGCTTTCACACACACTTATCTCTCAGAAATGAGCACGTACAGAGACGTTCGTTCATCTAGCACCAAGGGAACGGGTTGCAGGAGACACTTTTTCTCTGCTTTCTCAGTCTGTTTCCTAGTGCCGGTTTGAAGTTCCTGCAGTTTTCACTGTAAAAACGATTTGCAGCTTGTACCTCCCCATATACATGTATGGAATGGAGTTTGCAAATGAAATGAAACTTTGTGTTACAAACAAGCTAGTTGAAGGACGGCTTTAACACACACTTATCTCTCAGAAATGAGCATGTACAGAGACTTTCGTTCATCTAGCACCAAGGGAATGAGTTGCAGGAGAAACTTTACTCTGGTTTCTCAGTCTGTTTCCTAGTGCCGGTTTGAAGTTCCTGCAGTTTTCACTGTAAAACCGATTTCTAGCTAGTTCCTCCACATATATATGCATGGATTGGAGTTTGCAACTGAAAAGAAACTTTGTGTTCCCAACAAGCTATGTGAAGGACGGCTTTCACACACACTTATCTCTCAGAACTGAGCAAGTGGAGAGACGTTCGTTCATCTAGCACCAAGGAAACGGGATGCAGGAGACACTTTTTCTCTGCTTTCTCAGTCTGTTTCCTAGTGCCGGTTTGAAGTTCCTGCAGTTTTCACTGTAAAACCGATTTGGAGCTTGTACCTCCCCATATATATGTATGGAACGGTGTTTGCAACTGAAAAGAAACTTTGTGTTCCCAACAAGCTAGGTGAAGGACGGCTTTCACACACACTTATCTCTCAGAAAGCAGCATGTACAGAGACGTTCGTTCATCTAGCACAAAGGGAACGGGTTGCAGGAGACAATTTTTCTCTGCTTTCTCAGTCTGTTTCCTAGTGCCGGTTTGAAGTTCCTGCAGTTTTCACTGTAAAATCGATTTGCAGCTTATACCTACCCATATATATGTATGGAAAGAAGTTAGCAACTGAAAAGAAACTTTGTGTTCCCAGCAAGCTAGGTGAAGGACGGCTTTCACACACACTTATCTCTCAGAACTGAGCAAGTGGAGAGACGTTCGTTCATCTAGCACCAAGGGAACGGGTTGGAGGGGACAATTTTTCTCTGCTATCCCAGTATGTTTCCTAGTGCCGGTTTGAAGTTCCTGCAGTTTTCACTGTAAAACCGAGTTGGAGCTTGTACCTCCCCATATATAAGAATGGAATGGGGTTTGCAACTGAAAAGAAACTTTGTGTTCCCAACAAGCTAGGTGAAGGACGGCTTTCACACACACTTATCTCTCAGAAATGAGCATGTACAGAGACGTTCGTTCATCTAGCACCAAGGGAACGGGTTGCAGGAGAAATTTTACTCTGGTTTCTCAGTCTGTTTCCTAGTGCCGGTTTGAAGTTCCTGCAGTTTTCACTGTAAAACCGAGTTGGAACTTGTACCTCCCCATATATATGTATGGAATGGAGTTTGCAACTGAAAAGAAACTTTGTGTTACAAACAAGCTAGGTGAAGGACGGCTTTCACACACACTTATCTCTCAGAACTGAGCAAGTGGAGAGACGTTCGTTCATCTAGCACCAAAGGAACGGGTGGCAGGAGACACTTTTTCTCTGATTTCTCAGTCTGTTTCCTAGTGCCGGTTTGAAGTTCCTGCAGTTTTCACTGTAAAACCGATTTGCAGCTTGTACCTCCCCATATATATGTATGGAATGGAGTTCGCAACTGAAATGAAACTTTGTGTTCCCAACAAGCTAGGTGAAGGACGGCTTTCACACACCCTTATCTCTCAGAAATGAGCATGTACAGAGACGTTCGTTCATCTAGCACCAAGGGAAAGGGTTGCATGAGACACTTTTTCTCTGCTTTCTCAATCTGTTTCCTAGTGCCGGTTTGAAGTTCCTGCAGTTTTCACTGTAAAACCGATTTGCAGCTTGTACCTCCCCATATATATGTATGGAACGGTGTTTGCAACTGAAAAGAAACTTTGTGTTCCCAACAAGCTAGGTGAAGGACGGCTTTCACACACACTTATCTCTCAGAACTGAGCAAGTGGAGAGACGTTCGTTCATCTAGCACCAAGGGAAAGGGTTGCAGGAGACAATTTTTCTCTGCTTTCTCATTCTGTTTCCTAGTGCCGGTTTGAAGTTCCTGCAGTTTTCACTGTAAAACCGAGTTGGAGCTTGTACCTCCCCAAATATATGTAAAGAATGGAGTTTGCAACTTAAAAGAAACTTTGTGTTCCCAACAAGCTAGGTGAAGGACGGCTTTCACACACACTTATCTCTCAGAAATGAGCATGTACAGAGACGTTCGTTCATCTAGCACCAAGGGAACGGGTTGCAGGAGACACTTTTTCTCTGCTTTCTCAGTCTGTTTCCTAGTGCCGGTTTGAAGTTCCTGCAGTTTTCACTGTAAAAACGATTTGCAGCTTGTACCTCCCCATATACATGTATGGAATGGAGTTTGCAATTGAAATGAAACTTTGTGTTACAAACAAGCTAGTTGAAGGACGGCTTTAACACACACTTATCTCTCAGAAATGAGCATGTACAGAGACTTTCGTTCATCTAGCACCAAGGGAATGAGTTGCAGGAGAAACTTTACTCTGGTTTCTCAGTCTGTTTCCTAGTGCCGGTTTGAAGTTCCTGCAGTTTTCACTGTAAAACCGAGTTCTAGCTAGTTCCTCCACATATATATGCATGGATTGGAGTTTGCAACTGAAAAGAAACTTTGTGTTCCCAACAAGCTATGTGAAGGACGGCTTTCACACACACTTATCTCTCAGAACTGAGCAAGTGGAGAGACGTTCGTTCATCTAGCACCAAGGGAACGGGATGCAGGAGACACTTTTTCTCTGCTTTCTCAGTCTGTTTCCTAGTGCCGGTTTGAAGTTCCTGCAGTTTTCACTGTAAAACCGATTTGGAGCTTGTACCTCCCCATATATATGTATGGAACGGTGTTTGCAACTGAAAAGAAACTTTGTGTTCCCAACAAGCTAGGTGAAGGACGGCTTTCACACACACTTATCTCTCAGAAAGCAGCATGTACAGAGACGTTCGTTCATCTAGCACCAAGGGAACGGGTTGCAGGAGACAATTTTTCTCTGCTTTCTCAGTCTGTTTCCTAGTGCCGGTTTGAAGTTCCTGCAGTTTTCACTGTAAAATCGATTTGCAGCTTATACCTCCCCATATATATGTATGGAAAGAAGTTAGCAACTGAAAAGAAACTTTGTGTTCCCAGCAAGCTAGGTGAAGGACGGCTTTCACACACACTTATCTCTCAGAACTGAGCAAGTGGAGAGACGTTCGTTCATCTAGCACCAAGGGAACGGGTTGGAGGGGACAATTTTTCTCTGCTATCCCAGTATGTTTCCTAGTGCCGGTTTGAAGTTCCTGCAGTTTTCACTGTAAAACCGAGTTGGAGCTTGTACCTCCCCATATATATGAATGGAATGGAGTTTGCAACTGAAAAGAAACTTTGTGTTCCCAACAAGCTAGGTGAAGGACGGCTTTCACACACACTTATCTCTCAGAAATGAGCATGTACAGAGACGTTCGTTCATCTAGCACCAAGGGAACGGGTTGCAGGAGAAATTTTACTCTGGTTTCTCAGTCTGTTTCCTAGTGCCGGTTTGAAGTTCCTGCAGTTTTCACTGTAAAACCGAGTTGAATCTATTACCTCCCCATATATATGCATGGATTGGAGTTTGCAACTGAAAAGAAACTTTGTGTTCCAAACAAGCTAGGTGAAGTACGGCTTTCACACAAACTTATCTCTCAGAACTGAGGAAGTGGAGAGACTTTC
This sequence comes from Camelus dromedarius, assembly GCF_036321535.1. NCBI lineage: Eukaryota > Metazoa > Chordata > Mammalia > Artiodactyla > Camelidae > Camelus > Camelus dromedarius. Next base: position 31,379,842 of record NC_087458.1, on the reverse strand, counting down.
GTTGATCTAGTACCAAGGGAACGGTTTGCTAGAGACACTTTTTCTCTGCTTTCTCAGTCTGTTTCCTAGTGCCGGTTTGATGTTCCTGCAATTTTCACTGTAAAACAGATTTGGAGCTTGTACCTCCCCTTATATATGTATGGAAAGGTGTTTGCAACTGAAAAGAAACTTTGTGTTCCCAACAAGCTAAATGAAGGATGGCTTTCACACACACATATCTCTCAGAACTGAGCAAGTTGAGAGACGTTCTTTCATCTAGCACCAAGGGATCGGGTTGCAGGAAACACTTTTTCTCTGCTTTCTCTGTCTGTTTTACAGGTGCCGGTTTGATGTTCCTGCAGTTTTCACTGTAAAACCGAGTTGGAGCTTGTACCTCACCATATATATGTATGGAATGGAGTTTGCAAATGAATATAAACTTTGTGTTCCCAACAAGCTAGGTGAAGGACTGCTTTCACACACACTTATCTCTCAGAAATGAGCATGTACAGAGACGTTCGTTCATCTAGCACCAAGGGAACGTGTTGCAGGAGACACTTTTTCTCTGCTTTCTCAGTCTGTTTCCTAGTGCCGGTTTGAAGTTCCTGTCGTTTTCACTGTAAAACCGAGTTGTAGCTAGTACCTCCCCTATACATGTATGGAATGGAGTTTGCAACTGAAAAGAAACTTTGTGTTCCCAACAAGCTAGGTGAAGGACGGCTTTCACACACACATATCTCTCAAAACTGAGCAAGTGGAGAGACGTTCGTTCATCTAGGACCAATGGAACGGGTTGCAGGAGACACTTTTTCTCTGCTTTCTCAGTCTGTTTCCTATTGCCGGTTTGAAGTTCCTGCAGTTTTCATTGTAAAACCGATTTGCAGCTTGTACCTCCCCATATACATGTATGGAATGGTGTTTGCAACTGAAATGAAACTTTGTGTTCCCAACAAGCTAGGTGAAGGACGGCTTTCACACACACTTATCTCTCAGAAATGAGCATGTACAGAGACGTTCGTTCATCTAGCACCAAGGGAAAGGTTTGCAGGAGATACTTTTTCTCTGCTTTCTCAGTCTGTTTCCTAGTGCCAGTTTTAAGTTCCTGCAGTTTTCACTGTAAAACCGATTTGCAGCTTGTACCTCCACATATATATGTATGGAACGGTGTTTGCAACTGAAAAGAAACTTTGTGTTCCAAACAAGCTTGGTGAAGGACGGCTTTCACACACACTTATCTCTCAGAAAGGAGCATGTACTGAGACGTTCGTTCATCTAGCACCAAGGGAACGGGTTGCAGGGGAAAGTTTACTCTGGTTGCTCAGTCTGTTTCCTAGTGCCGGTTTGAAGTTCCTGCAGTTTTCACTGTAAAACCGATTTGCAGCTTGTACCTCCCCATATATATGTATGGAACGGTGTTTGCAACTGAAAAGAAACTTTGTGTTCCCAACAAGCTAGGTGAAGGACGGCTTTCACACACACTTATCTCTCAGAACTGAGCAAGTGGAGAGACGTTCGTTCATCTAGCACCAAGGGAACGGGTTGCAGGGGACACTTTTTCTCTGATTTCTCAGTCTGTTTCCTAGTGCAGATTTGAAGCTCCTGCAGTTTTCACTGTAAAACCGATTTGGAGCTTGTACCTCCCCATATATATGTATGGAACGGTGTTTGCAACTGAAAAGAAACTTTGTGTTCCCAACAAGCTAGGTGAAGGACGGCTTTCTCACACACTTATCTCGCAGAAAGTAGCATGTACAGAGACGTTCTTTCATCTAGCACCAAGGGAACGGTTTGCAGGAGACACTTTTTCTCTGCATTCTCAGTCTGTTTCCTAGTGCCGGTTTGAAGTTCCTGCAGTTTTCACTGTAAAACCGATTTGCAGCTTGTACCTCCCCATATATATGTATGGAACGGTGTTTGCAACTGAAAAGAAACTTTGTGTTCCCAACAAGCTAGGTGAAGGACGGCTTTCACACACACTTATCTCTCAGAACTGTGGAAGTGGAGAGACTTTCGTTGATCTAGTACCAAGGGAACGGTTTGCTAGAGACACTTTTTCTCTGCCTTCTCAGTCTGTTTCCTAGTGCCGGTTTGAAGTTCCTGTAATTTTCACTGTAAAACAGAGTTTGAGCTTGTACCTCCCCATATATATGTATGGAAAGGAGTTTGCAACTGAAAAGAAACTTTGTGTTCCCAACAAGCTAAATGAAGGATGGCTTTCACACACACATATCTCTCAGAACTGAGCAAGTGGAGAGACGTTCTTTCATCTAGCACCAAGGAACGGGTTGCAGGAGACACTTTTTCTCTGCTTTCTCAGGCTGTTTCCTAGTGCCGGTTTGAAGTTCCTGCAGTTTTCACTGTAAAACCGAGTTGGAGCTTGTACCTCACCATATATATGTATGGAATGGAGTTTGCAAATGAATATAAACTTTGTGTTCCCAACAATCTAGGTGAAGGACGGCTTTCACACACACTAATCTCTCAGAAATGAGCATGTACAGAGACGTTCGTTCATCTAACACCAAGGGAACGTGTTGCAGGAGACACTATTTCTCTGCTTTCTCAGTCTGTTTCCTAGTGCCGGTTTGAAGTTCCTGCCGTTTACACTGTAAAACAGAGTTGTAGCTAGTACCTCCCCATATACATGTATGGAATGGAGTTTGCAACTGAAAAGAAACTTTGTGTTCCCAACAAGCTAGGTGAAGGACGGCTTTCACACACACATATCTCTCAGAACTGAGCAAGTGGAGAGACGTTCGTTCATCTAGCACCAAGGGAACGGGATGCAGGAGACAATTTTTCTCTGCTTTCTCAGTCTGTTTCCTAGTGCCGGTGTGAAGTTCCTGCAGTTTTCACTGTAAAACCGATTTGCAGCTTGTACCTCCCCAGATACATGTATGGAATGGAGATTGCAACTGAAATGAAACTTTGTGTTCCCAACAAGCTAGGTGAAGGACTGCTTTCACACACACATATCTCTCAGAAATGAGCATGTACAGAGACGTTCGTTCATCTAGCAACAGGGGAAAGGGTTGCAGGAGACACTTTTTCTCTGCTTTCTCAGTCTGTTTCCTAGTGCCGGTTTGAAGTTCCTGCAGTTTTCACTGTAAAACCGATTTGCAGCTTGTACCTCCCCATATATATGTATGGAACGGTGTTTGCAACTGAAAAGAAACTTTGTGTTCCCAACAATCTAGGTGAAGGACGGCTTTCACACACACTTATCTCTCAGAACTGAGCAAGTAGAGAGACGTTCGTTCATCTAGCACCAAGGGAACGGGTTGCAGGAGACACATTTTCTCTGCTTTCTCAGTCTGTTTCCTAGTGCCGGTTTGAAGTTCCTGCAGTTTTCACTGTAAAACCGAGTTCTAGCTTGTACCTCCCCATATATATGCATGGATTGGAGTTTGCAACTGAAAAGAAACTTTGTATTCCCTACAAGCTATGTGAAGTACGGCTTTCACACACACTTATCTCTCAGAACTTAGCAAGTGGAGAGACGTTCGTTCATCTAACACCAAGGGAACGGGATGCAGGAGACACTTTTTCTCTGCTTTCTCAGTCTGTTTCCTAGTGCCGTTTTGAAGTTCCAGCAGTTTTCACTGTAAAACCGCTTTGGAGCTTGTACCTCCCCATATATATGTATGGAACGGTGTTTGCAACTGAAAAGAAACTTTGTGTTCCCAACAAGCTAGGTGAAGGACGGCTTTCACACACACTTATCTCTCAGAAAGGAGCATGTACAGAGACGTTCGTTCATCTAGCACCAAGGGAACGGGTTGCAGGAGACACTTTTTCTCTGCTTTCTCAGTCTGTTTCCTAGTGCCGGTATGAAGTTCCTGCAGTTTTCACTGTAAAACCGAGTGGGATCTAGTACCTCCCCATATACATGCATGGATTGGTGTTTGCAACTGAAAAGAAACTTTGTGTTCCAAACAAGCTAGGTGAAGGACGGCTTTCACACACACTTATCTCTCAGAACTGAGGAAGTGGAGAGACTTTCGTTGATCTAGTACCAAGGGAACGGTTTGCTAGAGACACTTTTTCTCTGCTTTCTCAGTCTGTTTCCTAGTGCCGGTTTGAAGTTCCTGCAATTTTCACTGTAAAACATATTTGGAGCTTGTACCTCCCCATATATATGTATGGAACGGTGTTTGCAACTGAAAGAAACTTTGTGTTCCCAACAAGCTAGGTGAAGGACGGCTTTCACACACAATTAACTCTCAGAACTGAGCAAGTGGAGAGACGTTCGTTCATCTAGCACCAAGGGAAAGGTTTGAAGGAGACAAATTTTCTCTGCTTTCTCAGTCTGTTTCCTAGTGCCGGTTTGAAGTTCCTGCAGTTTTCACTGTAAAATCGAGTTCTAGCTAGAACCTCCCCATATATATGCATGGATTGGAGTTTGCAACTGAAAAGATACTTTGTGTTCCCAACAAGCTATGTGAAGTACGGCTTTCACACACACTTATCTCTCAGAACTTAGCAAGTGGAGAGACGTTCGTTCATCTAGCACCAAGGGAACGGGTTGCAGGAGACACTTCTTCTCTGATTTCTCAGTCTGTTTCCTAGTGCAGGTTTGAAGCTCCTGCAGTTTTCACTGTAAATCCGATTTGGAGCTTGTACCTCCCCATATATATGTATGGAACGGTGTTTGCACCTGAAAAGAAACTTTGTGTTCCCAACAAGCTAGGTGAAGGACGGCTTTCACACACACTTATCTCTCAGAACTGAGGAAGTGGAGAGACTTTCGTTGATCTAGTACCAAGGGAACGGTTTGCTAGAGACACTTTTTCTCTGCCTTCTCAGTCTGTTTCCTAGTGCCGGTTTGAAGTTCCTGTAATTTTCACTGTAAAACAGGGTAGGAGCTTGTACCTCCCCATATATATGTATGGAAAGGAGTTTGTAACTGAAAAGAAACTTTGTGTTCCCAACAAGCTAAATGAAGGATGGCTTTCACACACACATATCTCTCAGAACTGAGCAAGTGGAGAGACGTTCTTTCATCTAGCACCAAGGAACGGGTTGCAGGAGACACTTTTTCTCTGCTTTCTCAGCCTGTTTCCTAGTGCCGGTTTGAAGTTCCTGCAGTTTTCACTGTAAAACCGAGTTGGAGCTTGTACCTCCCCATATATATGTATGGAATGGAGTTTGCAACTGAAAAGAAACTTTGAGTTCCCAACAAGCTAGGTGAAGGACGGCTTTCACACACACTTATCTCTCAGAAATGAGCATGTACAGAGACGTTCGTTCATCTAGCACCAAGGGAACGGGTTGCAGGAGAAATTTTACTCTGGTTTCTCAGTCTGTTTCCTAGTGCCGGTTTGAAGTTCCTGCAGTTTTCACTGTAAAACCGAGTTGGATCTAGTACCTCCCCATATACATGCATGGATTGGAGTTTGCAACTGAAAAGAAACTTTGTGTTCCAAACAAGCTAGGTGAAGGACGGCTTTCACACACACTTATCTCTCAGAACTGAGGAAGTGGAGAGACTTTCGTTGATCTAGTACCAAGGGAACGGTTTGCTAGAGACACTTTTTCTCTGCTTTCTCAGTCTGTTTCCTAGTGCCGGTTTGAAGTTCCTGCAGTTTTCACTGTAAAACCGAGTTGGAGCTTGTACCTCACCATATATATGTATGGAACGGTGTTTGCAACTGAAAAGAAACTTTGTGTTCCCAACAAGCTAGGTGAAGGACGGCTTTCACACACAATTAACTCTCAGAACTGAGCAAGTGGAGAGACGTTCGTTCATCTAGCACCAAGGGAAAGGTTTGCAGGAGACAAATTTTCTCTGCTTTCTCAGTCTGTTTCCTAGTGCCGGTTTGAAATTCCTGCAGTTTTCACTGTAAAACCGAGTTCTAGCTAGAACCTCCCCATATATATGCATGGATTGGAGTTTGCAACTGAAAAGAAACTTTGTGTTCCCAACAAGCTATGTGAAGTACGGCTTTCACACACACTTATCTCTCAGAACTTAGCAAGTGGAGAGACGTTCGTTCATCTAGCACCAAGGGAACGGGTTGCATGAGACACTTTTTCTCTGATTTCTCAGTCTGTTTCCTAGTGCAGGTTTGAAGCTCCTGCAGTTTTCACTGTAAATCCGATTTGGAGCTTGTACCTCCCCTTATATATGTATGGAACGGTGTTTGCAACTGAAAAGAAACTTTGTGTTCCCAACAAGCTAGGTGAAGGACGGCTTTCACACACACTTATCTCTCAGAAAGTAGCATGTACAGAGACGTTCGTTCATCTAGCACCAAGGGAACGGGTTGCAGGAGACACTTTTTCTCTGCAATCTCAGTCTGTTTCCTAGTGCCGGTTTGAAGTTCCTGCAGTTTTCACTGTAAAACCGATTTGCAGCTTGTACCTCCCCATATATATGTATGGAACGGTGTTTGCACCTGAAAAGAAACTTTGTGTTCCCAACAAGCTAGGTGAAGGACGGCTTTCACACACACTTATCTCTCAGAACTGAGGAAGTGGAGAGACTTTCGTTGATCTAGTACCAAGGGAACGGTTTGCTAGAGACACTTTTTCTCTGCCTTCTCAGTCTGTTTCCTAGTGCCGGTTTGAAGTTCCTGTAATTTTCACTGTAAAACAGGATAGGAGCTTGTACCTCCCCATATATATGTATGGAAAGGAGTTTGCAACTGAAAAGAAACTTTGTGTTCCCAACAAGCTAAATGAAGGATGGCTTTCACACACACATATCTCTCAGAACTGAGCAAGTGGAGAGACGTTCTTTCATCTAGCACCAAGGAACGGGTTGCAGGAGACACTTTTTCTCTGCTTTCTCAGTCTGTGTCCTAGTGCCGGTTTGAAGTTCCTGCAGTTTTCACTGTAAAACCGAGTTGGAGCTTGTACCTCACCATATATATGTATGGAATGGAGTTTGCAAATGAATATTAACTTTGTGTTCCCAACAAGCTAGTTGAAGTACGGCTTTCACACACACTAATCTCTCAGAAATGAGCATGTACAGAGACGTTCGTTCATCTAACACCAAGGGAACGGGTTGCAGGAGACACTATATCTCTGCTTTCTAAGTCTGTTTCCTAGTGCCGGTTTGAAGTTCCTGCCGTTTACACTGTAAAACAGAGTTGTAGCTAGTACCTCCCCATATACATGTATGGAATGGAGTTTGCAACTGAAAAGAAACTTTGTGTTCCCAACAAGCTAGGTGAAGGACGGCTTTCACACACACATATCTCTCAGAACTGAGCAAGTGGAGAGACGTTCGTTCATCTAGCACCAAGGGAACGGGTTGCAGGAGACAATTTTTCTCGGCTTTCTCAGTCTGTTTCCTAGTGCCGGTGTGAAGTTCCTGCAGTTTTCACTGTAAAACCGATTTGCAGCTTGTACCTCCCCATATACATGTATGGAATGGAGATTGCAACTGAAATGAAACTTTGTGTTCCCAACAAGCTAGGTGAAGGACGGCTTTCACACACACATATCTCTCAGAAATGAGCATGTACAGAGACGTTCGTTCATCTAGCACCAAGGGAAAGGGTTGCAGGAGACACTTTTTCTCTGCTTTATCAGTCTGTTTCCTAGTGCCGGTTTGAAGTTCCTGCAGTTTTCACTGTAAAATCGATTTGCAGCTTGTACCTCCCCATATATATGTATGGAACGGTGTTTGCAACTGAAAAGAAAATTTGTGTTCCCAACAAGCTAGGTGATGGACGGCTTTCACACACACTTAACTCTCAGAACTGAGCAAGTAGAGAGACGTTCGTTCATCTAGCACCAAGGGAACGGGTTGCAGGAGACAATATTTCTCTGCTTTCTCAGTCTGTTTCCTAGTGCCGGTTTGAAGTTCCTGCAGTTTTCACTGTAAAACCGAGTTGGAGCTTGTACCTCCCCATATATATGTAAGGAATTGAGTTTGCAACTGAAAAGAAACTATGTGTTCCCAACAAGCTAGGTGAAGGACGGCTTTCACACACACTTATCTCTCAGAAATGAGGAAGTGGAAAGAATTTCGTTCATCTAGCACCAAGGGAACGGGTTGCTAGAGACACTTTTACTGTGGATTGTCAGTCTGTTTCCTAGTGCCGGTTTGAAGTTCCTGCAGTTTTCACTGTAAAACCGAGTTGGAGCTTGTACCTCCCCATATATATGTATGGAAAGGTGTTTGCAACTGAAAAGAAACTTTGTGTTCCCAACAAGCTAGGTGAAGTACGGCTTTCACACACACTTATCTCTCAGAACTGAGCAAGTGGAGAGACGTTCGTTCATCTAGCACCAAGGGAACGGGTTGCAGGAGACATTTTTTCTCTGCTTCCTCAGTCTGTTTCCTAGTGCCCGTTGGAAGTTCCGGCAGTTTTCACTGTAAAACCGAGTTGGAGCTTGTACCTCCCCATATATATGTATGGAATGGAGTTTGCAACTGTAAGAAACTTTGTGTTCCCAACAAGCTAGGTGAAGGACGGCTTTCACACACAATTATCTCTCAGAACTGAGCAAGTGGAGAGACGTTCGTTCATCTAGCAACAAGGGAACGGGTTGCAGGAGACACTTTTTCTCTGCTTTCTCAATCTGTTTCCTAGTGCCGGTTTGAAGTTCCAGCAGTTTTCACTCTAAAACCGATTTGGAGCTAGTACCTCCCCATATATATTTATGGAATGGAGTTTGCAACTGAAAAGAAACTTTGTGTTCCCAACAAGCTAGGTGAAGGACGGCTTTCACACACACTTATCTCTCAGAACTGAGGAAGTGGAGAGACTTTCGTTGATCTAGTACCAAGGGAACGGTTTGCTAGAGACACTTTTTCTCTGCCTTCTCAGTCTGTTTCCTAGTGCCGGTTTGAAGTTCCTGTAATTTTCACTGTAAAACAGGGTAGGAGCTTGTACCTCCCCATATATATGTATGGAAAGGAGTTTGCAACTGAAAAGAAACTTTGTGTTCCCAACAAGCTAAATGAAGGATGGCTTTCACACACACATATCTCTCAGAACTGAGCAAGTGGAGAGACGTTCTTTCATCTAGCACCAAGGAACGGGTTGCAGGAGACACTTTTTCTCTGCTTTCTCAGTCTGTGTCCTAGTGCCGGTTTGAAGTTCCTGCAGTTTTCACTGTAAAACCGAGTTGGAGCTTGTACCTCACCATATATATGTATGGAATGGAGTTTGCAAATGAATATTAACTTTGTGTTCCCAACAAGCTAGTTGAAGTACGGCTTTCACACACACTAATCTCTCAGAAATGAGCATGTACAGAGACGTTCGTTCATCTAACACCAAGGGAACGGGTTGCAGGAGACACTATATCTCTGCTTTCTAAGTCTGTTTCCTAGTGCCGGTTTGAAGTTCCTGCCGTTTACACTGTAAAACAGAGTTGTAGCTAGTACCTCCCCATATACATGTATGGAATGGAGTTTGCAACTGAAAAGAAACTTTGTGTTCCCAACAAGCTAGGTGAAGGACGGCTTTCACACACACATATCTCTCAGAACTGAGCAAGTGGAGAGACGTTCGTTCATCTAGCACCAAGGGAACGGGTTGCAGGAGACAATTTTTCTCGGCTTTCTCAGTCTGTTTCCTAGTGCCGGTGTGAAGTTCCTGCAGTTTTCACTGTAAAACCGATTTGCAGCTTGTACCTCCCCATATACATGTATGGAATGGAGATTGCAACTGAAATGAAACTTTGTGTTCCCAACAAGCTAGGTGAAGGACGGCTTTCACACACACATATCTCTCAGAAATGAGCATGTACAGAGACGTTCGTTCATCTAGCACCAAGGGAAAGGGTTGCAGGAGACACTTTTTCTCTGCTTTATCAGTCTGTTTCCTAGTGCCGGTTTGAAGTTCCTGCAGTTTTCACTGTAAAATCGATTTGCAGCTTGTACCTCCCCATATATATGTATGGAACGGTGTTTGCAACTGAAAAGAAAATTTGTGTTCCCAACAAGCTAGGTGATGGACGGCTTTCACACACACTTAACTCTCAGAACTGAGCAAGTAGAGAGACGTTCGTTCATCTAGCACCAAGGGAACGGGTTGCAGGAGACAATATTTCTCTGCTTTCTCAGTCTGTTTCCTAGTGCCGGTTTGAAGTTCCTGCAGTTTTCACTGTAAAACCGAGTTGGAGCTTGTACCTCCCCATATATATGTAAGGAATTGAGTTTGCAACTGAAAAGAAACTATGTGTTCCCAACAAGCTAGGTGAAGGACGGCTTTCACACACACTTATCTCTCAGAAATGAGCATGTACAGAGACGTTCGTTCAACTAGCACCAAGGGAACGGGTTGCAGGAGAAACTTTACTCTGGTTTCTCAGTCTGTTTCCTAGTGCCGGTTTGAAGTTCCTGCAGTTTTCACTGTAAAACCGAGTTGGAGCTAGTACTTCCCCATATATATGCATGTATTGGAGTTTGCAACTGAAAAGAAACTTTGTGTTCCAAACAAGCTTGGTGAAGGACGGCTTTTACACACACTTATCTCTCAGAAATGAGGAAGTGGAAAGAATTTCGTTCATCTAGCACCAAGGGAACGGGTTGCTAGAGACACTTTTACTGTGGATTGTCAGTCTGTTTCCTAGTGCCGGTTTGAAGTTCCTGCAGTTTTCACTGTAAAACCGAGTTGGAGCTTGTACCTCCCCATATATATGTATGGAAAGGTGTTTGCAACTGAAAAGAAACTTTGTGTTCCCAACAAGCTAGGTGAAGTACGGCTTTCACACACACTTATCTCTCAGAACTGAGCAAGTGGAGAGACGTTCGTTCATCTAGCACCAAGGGAACGGGTTGCAGGAGACATTTTTTCTCTGCTTCCTCAGTCTGTTTCCTAGTGCCCGTTGGAAGTTCCGGCAGTTTTCACTGTAAAACCGAGTTGGAGCTTGTACCTCCCCATATATATGTATGGAATGGAGTTTGCAACTGTAAGAAACTTTGTGTTCCCAACAAGCTAGGTGAAGGACGGCTTTCACACACAATTATCTCTCAGAACTGAGCAAGTGGAGAGACGTTCGTTCATCTAGCAACAAGGGAACGGGTTGCAGGAGACACTTTTTCTCTGCTTTCTCAATCTGTTTCCTAGTGCCGGTTTGAAGTTCCAGCAGTTTTCACTGTAAAACCGATTTGGAGCTAGTACCTCCCCATATATATTTATGGAATGGAGTTTGCAACTGAAAAGAAACTTTGTGTTCCCAACAAGCTAGGTGAAGGACGGCTTTCACACACACTTATCTCTCAGAACTGAGGAAGTGGAGAGACTTTCGTTGATCTAGTACCAAGGGAACGGTTTGCTAGAGACACTTTTTCTCTGCCTTCTCAGTCTGTTTCCTAGTGCCGGTTTGAAGTTCCTGTAATTTTCACTGTAAAACAGGGTAGGAGTTTGTACCTCCCCATATATATGTATGGAAAGGAGTTTGCAACTGAAAAGAAACTTTGTGTTCCCAACAAGCTAAATGAAGGATGGCTTTCACACACACATATCTCTCAGAACTGAGCAAGTGGAGAGACGTTCTTTCATCTAGCACCAAGGAACGGGTTGCAGGAGACACTTTTTCTCTGCTTTCTCACTCTGTGTCCTAGTGCCGGTTTGAAGTTCCTGCAGTTTTCACTGTAAAACCGAGTTGGAGCTTGTACCTCACCATATATATGTATGGAATGGAGTTTGCAAATGAATATTAACTTTGTGTTCCCAACAAGCTAGTTGAAGTACGGCTTTCACACACACTAATCTCTCAGAAATGAGCATGTACAGAGACGTTCGTTCATCTAACACCAAGGGAACGGGTTGCAGGAGACACTATATCTCTGCTTTCTAAGTCTGTTTCCTAGTGCCGGTTTGAAGTTCCTGCCGTTTACACTGTAAAACAGAGTTGTAGCTAGTACCTCCCCATATACATGTATGGAATGGAGTTTGCAACTGAAAAGAAACTTTGTGTTCCCAACAAGCTAGGTGAAGGACGGCTTTCACACACACATATCTCTCAGAACTGAGCAAGTGGAGAGACGTTCGTTCATCTAGCACCAAGGGAACGGGTTGCAGGAGACAATTTTTCTCGGCTTTCTCAGTCTGTTTCCTAGTGCCGGTGTGAAGTTCCTGCAGTTTTCACTGTAAAACCGATTTGCAGCTTGTACCTCCCCATATACATGTATGGAATGGAGATTGCAACTGAAATGAAACTTTGTGTTCCCAACAAGCTAGGTGAAGGACGGCTTTCACACACACATATCTCTCAGAAATGAGCATGTACAGAGACGTTCGTTCATCTAGCACCAAGGGAAAGGGTTGCAGGAGACACTTTTTCTCTGCTTTATCAGTCTGTTTCCTAGTGCCGGTTTGAAGTTCCTGCAGTTTTCACTGTAAAATCGATTTGCAGCTTGTACCTCCCCATATATATGTATGGAACGGTGTTTGCAACTGAAAAGAAACTTTGTGTTCCCAACAAGCTAGGTGATGGACGGCTTTCACACACACTTAACTCTCAGAACTGAGCAAGTAGAGAGACGTTCGTTCATCTAGCACCAAGGGAACGGGTTGCAGGAGACAATATTTCTCTGCTTTCTCAGTCTGTTTCCTAGTGCCGGTTTGAAGTTCCTGCAGTTTTCACTGTAAAACCGAGTTGGAGCTTGTACCTCCCCATATATATGTAAGGAATTGAGTTTGCAACTGAAAAGAAACTATGTGTTCCCAACAAGCTAGGTGAAGGACGGCTTTCACACACACTTATCTCTCAGAAATGAGCATGTACAGAGACGTTCGTTCAACTAGCACCAAGGGAACGGGTTGCAGGAGAAACTTTACTCTGGTTTCTCAGTCTGTTTCCTAGTGCCGGTTTGAAGTTCCTGCAGTTTTCACTGTAAAACCGAGTTGGAGCTAGTACTTCCCCATATATATGCATGTATTGGAGTTTGCAACTGAAAAGAAACTTTGTGTTCCAAACAAGCTTGGTGAAGGACGGCTTTTACACACACTTATCTCTCAGAAATGAGGAAGTGGAAAGAATTTCGTTCATCTAGCACCAAGGGAACGGGTTGCTAGAGACACTTTTACTGTGGATTGTCAGTCTGTTTCCTAGTGCCGGTTTGAAGTTCCTGCAGTTTTCACTGTAAAACCGAGTTGGAGCTTGTACCTCCCCATATATATGTATGGAAAGGTGTTTGCAACTGAAAAGAAACTTTGTGTTCCCAACAAGCTAGGTGAAGTACGGCTTTCACACACACTTATCTCTCAGAACTGAGCAAGTGGAGAGACGTTCGTTCATCTAGCACCAAGGGAACGGGTTGCAGGAGACATTTTTTCTCTGCTTCCTCAGTCTGTTTCCTAGTGCCCGTTGGAAGTTCCGGCAGTTTTCACTGTAAAACCGAGTTGGAGCTTGTACCTCCCCATATATATGTATGGAATGGAGTTTGCAACTGTAAGAAACTTTGTGTTCCCAACAAGCTAGGTGAAGGACGGCTTTCACACACAATTATCTCTCAGAACTGAGCAAGTGGAGAGACGTTCGTTCATCTAGCAACAAGGGAACGGGTTGCAGGAGACACTTTTTCTCTGCTTTCTCAATCTGTTTCCTAGTGCCGGTTTGAAGTTCCAGCAGTTTTCACTGTAAAACCGATTTGGAGCTAGTACCTCCCCATATATATTTATGGAATGGAGTTTGCAACTGAAAAGAAACTTTGTGTTCCCAACAAGCTAGGTGAAGGACGGCTTTCACACACACTTATCTCTCAGAACTGAGCAAGTGGAGAGACGTTCGTTCATCTAGCACCAAGGGAACGGGTTGCAGGAGACACTTTTTCTCTGCTTTCTCAGTCTGTTTCCTAGTGCTGGTTTGAAGTTCCTGCAGTTTTCACTGTAAAACCGAGTTGGAGCTAGTACCTCCCCATATATATGTATGGAATGGAGTTTGCAACTGAAATGAAACTTTGTGTTCCCAACAAGCTAGGTGAAAGACGGCTTTCACACACACTTATCTCTCAGAATTGAGCATGTACAGAGACTTTCGTTCATCTAGCACCAAGGGAAAGGGTTGCAGGAGACACTTTTTCTCCGATTTCTCAGTCTGTTTCCTAGTGCCGGTTTGAAGTTCCTGCAGTTTTCACTGTAAAACCGATTTGCAGCTTGTATCTCACCATATATATGTATGGAACGGTGTTTGCAACTGAAAAGAAACTTTGTGTTCCCAACAAGCTAGGTGAAGGACGGCTTTCACACACACTTATCTCTCAGAACTGAGCAAGTGGAGAGACGTTCGTTCATCTAGCACCAAGGGAACGGGTTGCCGGAGAAAATTTTTCTCTGCTTTCTCAGTCTGTTTCCTAGTGTCGGTTTGAAGTTCCTGCAGTTTTCACTGTAAAACCGAGTTGGAGCTTGTACCTCCCCATATATATGTATGGAATGGAGATTGCAACTGAAAAGAAACTTTGTGTTCCCAACAAGCTAGTTGAAGGACGGGTTTCACACACACTTATCTCTCAGAAATGAGCATGTACAGAGACGTTCGTTCATCTAGCACCAAGGAACGGGTTGCAGGAGACAATTTTTGTCTGCTTTCTCAGTCTGTTTCCTAGTGCCGGTTTGAAGTTCCTGCAGTTTTCACTGTAAAACCGAGTTGGAGCTTGTACCTCCCCATATATATGTATGGAACGGTGTTTTCAACTGAAAAGAAACTATGTGTTCCCAACAAGCTAGGTGAAGGACGGCTTTCACACACACTTATCTCTCAGAACTGAGCATGTACAGAGACGTTCGTTCAACTAGCACCAAGGGAACGGGTTGCAGGAGAAACTTTACTCTGGTTTCTCAGTCTGTTTCCTAGTGCCGGTTTGATGTTCCTGCAGTTTTCACTGTAAAACCGAGTTGGAGCTAGTACTTCCCCATATATATGCATGTATTGGAGTTTGCAACTGAAAAGAAACTTTGTGTTCCAAACAAGCTTGGTGAAGGACGGCTTTTACACACACTTATCTCTCAGAAATGAGGAAGTGGAAAGAATTTCGTTCATCTAGCACCAAGGGAACGGGTTGCTAGAGACACTTTTACTGTGGATTGTCAGTCTGTTTCCTAGTGCCGGTTTGAAGTTCCTGCAGTTTTCACTGTAAAACCGAGTTGGAGCTTGTACCTCCCCATATATATGTATGGAACGGTGTTTGCAACTGAAAAGAAACAATGTGTTCCCAACAAGCTAGGTGAAGGACGACTTTCACACACACTTATCTCTCAGAAATGAGCATGTACAGAGACGTTCGTTCAACTAGCACCAAGGGAACGGGTTGCAGGAGAAACTTTACTCTGGTTTCTCAGTCTGTTTCCTAGTGCCGGTTTGAAGTTCCTGCAGTTTTCACTGTAAAACCGAGTTGGAGCTAGTACTTCCCCATATATATGCATGTATTGGAGTTTGCAACTGAAAAGAAACTTTGTGTTCCAAACAAGCTTGGTGAAGGACGGCTTTTACACACACTTATCTCTCAGAAATGAGGAAGTGGAAAGAATTTCGTTCATCTAGCACCAAGGGAACGGGTTGCTAGAGACACTTTTACTGTGGATTGTCAGTCTGTTTCCTAGTGCCGGTTTGAAGTTCCTGCAGTTTTCACTGTAAAACCGAGTTGGAGCTTGTACCTCCCCATATATATGTATGGAAAGGTGTTTGTAACTGAAAAGAAACTTTGTGTTCCCAACAAGCTAGGTGAAGTACGGCTTTCACACACACTTATCTCTCAGAACTGAGCAAGTGGAGAGACGTTCGTTCATCTAGCACCAAGGGAACGGGTTGCAGGAGACATTTTTTCTCTGCTTCCTCAGTCTGTTTCCTAGTGCCCGTTGGAAGTTCCGGCAGTTTTCACTGTAAAACCGAGTTGGAGCTTGTACCTCCCCATATATATGTATGGAATGGAGTTTGCAACTGAAATGAAACTTTGTGTTCCCAACAAGCTAGGTGAAGGACGGCTTTCACACACACTTATCTCTCAGATATGAGCATGTACAGAGACGTTCGTTCATCTAGCACCAAGGTAAAGTGTTGCAGGAGACAATTTTTCTCTGCTTTCTCAGTCTGTTTCCTAGTGCCGGTTTCAAGTTCCAGCAGTTTTCACTGTAAAACCGATTTGCAGCTTGTACCTCCCCATATATATATGGAATGGTGTTTGCAACTGAAAAGAAACTGTGTTCCCAACAAGCTAGGTGAAGGACGTCTTTCACACACACTTGTCTCTCAGAACTGAGCAAGTGGAGAGACGTTCGTTCATCTAGCACCAAGGGAACGGGTTGCAGGAGACAATTTTTCTCTGCTTTCTCAGTCTGTTTCCTAGTGCCGGTTTGAAGTTCCTGCAGTTTTCACTGTAAAACCGAGTTGGAGCTTGTACCTCCCCATATATATGTATGGAATGGAGATTGCAACTGAAAAGAAACTTTGTGTTCCCAACAAGCTAGGTGAAGGACGGCTTTCACACACACTTATCTCTCAGAAATGAGCATGTACAGAGACGTTCGTTCATCTAGCACCAAGGAACGGGTTGCAGGAGACAATTTTTCTCTGGTTTCTCAGTCTGTTTCCCAGTGCCGGTTTGAAGTTCCTGCAGTTTTCACTGTAAAACCGAGTTGGAGCTTGTACCTCCCCATATATATGTATGGAACGGTGTTTTCAACTGAAAAGAAACTATGTGTTCCCAACAAGCTAGGTGAAGGACGGCTTTCACACACACTTATCTCTCAGAAATGAGCATGTACAGAGACGTTCGATCAACTAGCACCAAGGGAACGGGTTGCAGGAGAAACTATACTCTGGTTTCTCAGTCTGTTTCCTAGTGCCGGTTTGAAGTTCCTGCAGTTTTCACTGTAAAACCGAGTTGGAGCTAGTACTTCCCCATATATATGCATGTATTGGAGTTTGCAACTGAAAAGAAACTTTGTGTTCCAAACAAGCTTGGTGAAGGACGGCTTTTACAAACACTTATCTCTCAGAAATGAGGAAGTGGAAAGAAATTCGTTCATCTAGCACCAAGGGAACGGGTTGCTAGAGACACTTTTACTGTGGATTGTCAGTCTGTTTCCTAGTGCCGGTTTGAAGTTCCTGCAGTTTTCACTGTAAAACCGAGTTGGAGCTTGTACCTCCCCATATATATGTATGGAACGGTGTTTGCAACTGAAAAGAAACTATGTGTTCCCAACAAGCTAGGTGAAGTACGGCTTTCACACACACTTATCTCTCAGAACTGAGCAAGTGGAGAGACGTTCGTTCATCTAGCACCAAGGGAACGGGTTGCAGGAGACATTTTTTCTCTGCTTCCTCAGTCTGTTTCCTAGTGCCCGTTGGAAGTTCCGGCAGTTTTCACTGTAAAACCGAGTTGGAGCTTGTACCTCCCCATATATATGTATGGAATGGAGTTTGCAACTGTAAGAAACTTTGTGTTCCCAACAAGCTAGGTGAAGGACGGCTTTCACACACAATTATCTCTCAGAACTGAGCAAGTGGAGAGACGTTCGTTCATCTAGCAACAAGGGAACGGGTTGCAGGAGACACTTTTTCTCTGCTTTCTCAATCTGTTTCCTAGTGCCGGTTTGAAGTTCCAGCAGTTTTCACTGTAAAACCGATTTGGAGCTAGTACCTCCCCATATATATGTATGGAATGGAGTTTGCAACTGAAAAGAAACTTTGTGTTCCCAACAAGCTAGGTGAAGGACGGCTTTCACACACACTTATCTCTCAGAACTGAGCAAGTGGAGAGACGTTCGTTCATCTAGCACCAAGGGAACGGGTTGCAGGAGACATTTTTTCTCTGCTTCCTCAGTCTGTTTCCTAGTGCCCGTTGGAAGTTCCGGCAGTTTTCACTGTAAAACCGAGTTGGAGCTTGTACCTCCCCATATATATGTATGGAATGGAGTTTGCAACTGAAATGAAACTTTGTGTTCCCAACAAGCTAGGTGAAGGACGGCTTTCACACACACTTATCTCTCAGATATGAGCATGTACAGAGACGTTCGTTCATCTAGCACCAAGGTAAAGTGTTGCAGGAGACAATTTTTCTCTGCTTTCTCAGTCTGTTTCCTAGTGCCGGTTTCAAGTTCCAGCAGTTTTCACTGTAAAACCGATTTGCAGCTTGTACCTCCCCATATATATATGGAATGGTGTTTGCAACTGAAAAGAAACTGTGTTCCCAACAAGCTAGGTGAAGGACGTCTTTCACACACACTTGTCTCTCAGAACTGAGCAAGTGGAGAGACGTTCGTTCATCTAGCACCAAGGGAACGGGTTGCAGGAGACAATTTTTCTCTGCTTTCTCAGTCTGTTTCCTAGTGCCGGTTTGAAGTTCCTGCAGTTTTCACTGTAAAACCGAGTTGGAGCTTGTACCTCCCCATATATATGTATGGAATGGAGATTGCAACTGAAAAGAAACTTTGTGTTCCCAACAAGCTAGGTGAAGGACGGCTTTCACACACACTTATCTCTCAGAAATGAGCATGTACAGAGACGTTCGTTCATCTAGCACCAAGGAACGGGTTGCAGGAGACAATTTTTCTCTGGTTTCTCAGTCTGTTTCCCAGTGCCGGTTTGAAGTTCCTGCAGTTTTCACTGTAAAACCGAGTTGGAGCTTGTACCTCCCCATATATATGTATGGAACGGTGTTTTCAACTGAAAAGAAACTATGTGTTCCCAACAAGCTAGGTGAAGGACGGCTTTCACACACACTTATCTCTCAGAAATGAGCATGTACAGAGACGTTCGATCAACTAGCACCAAGGGAACGGGTTGCAGGAGAAACTATACTCTGGTTTCTCAGTCTGTTTCCTAGTGCCGGTTTGAAGTTCCTGCAGTTTTCACTGTAAAACCGAGTTGGAGCTAGTACTTCCCCATATATATGCATGTATTGGAGTTTGCAACTGAAAAGAAACTTTGTGTTCCAAACAAGCTTGGTGAAGGACGGCTTTTACAAACACTTATCTCTCAGAAATGAGGAAGTGGAAAGAAATTCGTTCATCTAGCACCAAGGGAACGGGTTGCTAGAGACACTTTTACTGTGGATTGTCAGTCTGTTTCCTAGTGCCGGTTTGAAGTTCCTGCAGTTTTCACTGTAAAACCGAGTTGGAGCTTGTACCTCCCCATATATATGTATGGAACGGTGTTTGCAACTGAAAAGAAACTATGTGTTCCCAACAAGCTAGGTGAAGTACGGCTTTCACACACACTTATCTCTCAGAACTGAGCAAGTGGAGAGACGTTCGTTCATCTAGCACCAAGGGAACGGGTTGCAGGAGACATTTTTTCTCTGCTTCCTCAGTCTGTTTCCTAGTGCCCGTTGGAAGTTCCGGCAGTTTTCACTGTAAAACCGAGTTGGAGCTTGTACCTCCCCATATATATGTATGGAATGGAGTTTGCAACTGTAAGAAACTTTGTGTTCCCAACAAGCTAGGTGAAGGACGGCTTTCACACACAATTATCTCTCAGAACTGAGCAAGTGGAGAGACGTTCGTTCATCTAGCAACAAGGGAACGGGTTGCAGGAGACACTTTTTCTCTGCTTTCTCAATCTGTTTCCTAGTGCCGGTTTGAAGTTCCAGCAGTTTTCACTGTAAAACCGATTTGGAGCTAGTACCTCCCCATATATATGTATGGAATGGAGTTTGCAACTGAAAAGAAACTTTGTGTTCCCAACAAGCTAGGTGAAGGACGGCTTTCACACACACTTATCTCTCAGAACTGAGCAAGTGGAGAGACGTCCGTTCATCTAGCACCAAGGGAACGGGTTGCAGGAGACACTTTTTCTCTGCTTTCTCAGTCTGTTTCCTAGTGCTGGTTTGAAGTTCCTGCAGTTTTCACTGTAAAACCGAGTTGGAGCTAGTACCTCCCCATATATATGTATGGAATGGAGTTTGCAACTGAAATGAAACTTTGTGTTCCCAACAAGCTAGGTGAAAGACGGCTTTCACACACACTTATCTCTCAGAATTGAGCATGTACAGAGACTTTCGTTCATCTAGCACCAAGGGAAAGGGTTGCAGGAGACCCTTTTTCTCCGATTTCTCAGTCTGTTTCCTAGTGCCGGTTTGAAGTTCCTGCAGTTTTCACTGTAAAACCGATTTGCAGCTTGTATCTCACCATATATATGTATGGAACGGTGTTTGCAACTGAAAAGAAACTTTGTGTTCCCAACAAGCTAGGTGAAGGACGGCTTTCACACACACTTATCTCTCAGAACTGAGCAAGTGGAGAGACGTTCGTTCATCTAGCACCAAGGGAACGGGTTGCCGGAGAAAATTTTTCTCTGCTTTCTCAGTCTGTTTCCTAGTGTCGGTTTGAAGTTCCTGCAGTTTTCACTCTAAACCGAGTTTTAGCTTGTAACACCCCATATATATTTATGGAATGGAGTTTGCAACTGAAAAGAAACTTTGTGTTCCCAACAAGCTAGGTGAAGTACGGCTTTCACACACACTTATCTCTCAGAACTGAGCAAGTGGAGAGACGTACGTTCATCTAGCAGCAAGGGAACGGGTTGCAGGAGGCACTATTTCTCTGCTTTCTCAGTCTGTTTCCTAGTGCCAGTTTGAAGTTCCTGCAGTTTTCACTGTAAAACCGAGATGGAGCTTGTACCTGCCCATATACATGTATGGAATGGAGTTTGCAACTGAAATGAAACTTTGTGTTCCCAACAAGCTAGGTGAAGGACGGCTTTCACACACACTTATCTCTCAGATATGAGCATGTACAGAGACTTTCGTTCATCTAGCACCAAGGTAAAGTGTTGCAGGGGACACTTTTTCTCTGCTTTCTCAGTCTGTTTCCTAGTGCCGGTTTGAAGTTCCTGCAGTTTTCACTGTAAAACCGATTTGCAGCTTGTACCTCCCCATATATATGTATGGAATGGTGTTTGCAACTGAAAAGAAACTGTGTTCCCAACAAGCTAGGTGAAGGACGGCTTTCACACACACTTGTCTCTCAGAACTGAGCAAGTGGAGAGACGTTCGTTCATCTAGCACCAAGGGAACGGGTTGCAGGAGACAATTTTTCTCTGCTTTCTCAGTCTGTTTCCTAGTGCCGGTTTGAAGTTCCTGCAGTTTTCACTGTAAAACCGAGTTGGAGCTTGTACCTCCCCATATATATGTATGGAATGGAGATTGCTACTGAAAAGAAACTTTGTGTTCCCAACAAGCTAGGTGAAGGACGGGTTTCACACACACTTATCTCTCAGAAATGAGCATGTACAGAGACGTTCGTTCATCTAGCACCAAGGAACGGGTTGCAGGAGACAATTTTTCTCTGCTTTCTCAGTCTGTTTCCTAGTGCCGGTTTGAAGTTCCTGCAGTTTTCACTGTAAAACCGAGTTGGAGCTTGTACCTCCCCATATATATGTATGGAACGGTGTTTGCAATTGAAAAGAAACTATGTGTTCCCAACAAGCTAGGTGAAGGACGGCTTTCACACACACTTATCTCTCAGAAATGAGCATGTATAGAGACGTTCGTTCAACTAGCACCAAGGGAACGGGTTGCAGGAGAAACTTTACTCTGGTTTCTCAGTCTGTTTCCTAGTGCCGGTTTGAAGTTCCTGCAGTTTTCACTGTAAAACCGAGTTGGAGCTTGTACCTCCCCATATATATGTATGGAAAGGTGTTTGCAACTGAAAAGAAACTTTGTGTTCCCAACAAGCTAGGTGAAGTACGGCTTTCACACACACTTATCTCTCAGAACTGAGCAAGTGGAGAGACGTTCGTTCATCTAGCACCAAGGGAACGGGTTGCAGGAGACATTTTTTCTCTGCTTCCTCAGTCTGTTTCCTAGTGCCCGTTGGAAGTTCCGGCAGTTTTCACTGTAAAACCGAGTTGGAGCTTGTACTTCCCCATATATATGTATGGAATGGAGTTTGCAACTGAAAGAAACTTTGTGTTCCCAACAAGCTAGGTGAAGGACGGCTTTCACACACAATTATCTCTCAGAACTGAGCAAGTGGAGAGACGTTCGTTCATCTAGCACCAAGGGAACGGGTTGCAGGAGACACTTTTTCTCTGCTTTCTCAATCTGTTTCCTAGTGCCGGTTTGAAGTTCCAGCAGTTTTCACTGTAAAACCGATTTGGAGCTAGTACCTACCCATATATATGTATGGAATGGAGTTTGCAACTGAAAAGAAACTTTGTGTTCCCAACAAGCTAGGTGAAGGACGGCTTTCACACACACTTATCTCTCAGAATTGAGCATGTACAGAGACTTTCGTTCATCTAGCACCAAGGGAAAGGGTTGCAGGAGACCCTTTTTCTCCGATTTCTCAGTCTGTTTCCTAGTGCCGGTTTGAAGTTCCTGCAGTTTTCACTGTAAAACCGATTTGCAGCTTGTATCTCACCATATATATGTATGGAACGGTGTTTGCAACTGAAAAGAAACTTTGTGTTCCCAACAAGCTAGGTGAAGGACGGCTTTCACACACACTTATCTCTCAGAACTGAGCAAGTGGAGAGACGTTCGTTCATCTAGCACCAAGGGAACGGGTTGCCGGAGAAAATTTTTCTCTGCTTTCTCAGTCTGTTTCCTAGTGTCGGTTTGAAGTTCCTGCAGTTTTCACTCTAAACCGAGTTTTAGCTTGTAACTCCCCATATATATGTATGGAATGGAGTTTGCAACTGAAAAGAAACTTTGTGTTCCCAACAAGCTATGTGAAGTACGGCTTTCACACACACTTATCTCTCAGAACTGAGCAAGTGGAGAGACGTTCGTTCATCTAGCAGCAAGGGAACGGGTTGCAGGAGACACTATTTCTCTGCTTTCTCAGTCTGTTTCCTAGTGCCAGTTTGAAGTTCCTGCAGTTTTCTGTAAAACCGAGATGGAGCTTGTACCTGCCCATATACATGTATGGAATGGAGTTTGCAACTGAAATGAAACTTTGTGTTCCCAACAAGCTAGGTGAAGGACGGCTTTCACACACACTTATCTCTCAGAAATGAGCATGTACAGAGACGTTCGTTCATCTAGCACCAAGGTAAAGAGTTGCAGGACACACTTTTTCTCTGCTTTCTCAGTCTGTTTCCTAGTGCCGGTTTCAAGTTCCTGCAGTTTTCACTGTAAAACCGATTTGCAGCTTGTACCTCCCCATATATATGTATGGAATGGTGTTTGCAACTGAAAAGAAACTGTGTTCCCAACAAGCTAGGTGAAGGACGGCTTTCACACACACTTGTCTCTCAGAACTGAGCAAGTGGAGAGACGTTCGTTCATCTAGCACCAAGGGAACGGGTTGCAGGAGACAATTTTTCTCTGCTTTCTCAGTCTGTTTCCTAGTGCCGGTTTGAAGTTCCTGCAGTTTTCACTGTAAAACCGAGTTGGAGCTTGTACCTCCCCATATATATATATATGGAATGGAGATTGCAACTGAAAAGAAACTTTGTGTTCCCAACAAGCTAGGTGAAGGACGGGTTTCACACACACTTATCTCTCAGAAATGAGCATGTACAGAGACGTTCGTTCATCTAGCACCAAGGAACGGGTTGCAGGAGACAATTTTTCTCTGCTTTCTCAGTCTGTTTCCTAGTGCCGGTTTGAAGTTCCTGCAGTTTTCACTGTAAAACCGAGTTGGAGCTTGTACCTCCCCATATATATGTATGGAACGGTGTTTTCAACTGAAAAGAAACTTTGTGTTCCCAACAAGCTAGGTGAAGGACGGCTTTCACACACAATTTTCTCTCTGAACTGAGCATGTGGAGAGACATTCGTTCATCTAGCACAAAAAGGAAACTTGTTTGTTTTGAAAAATAAAACAATGAAGCCCACCTCCATTTGATTGGTACTTTCTACTTAGCCTTCTGACACAGGAGGGGATGTTCACAATCATTTTCTGGAGGAGGTTGGGGAGGTAAAGTAAGAGAGTGAGATCAAATAAAGTAAAAATGATAACTATCAGTTTGCTTTATTTTCACTAAGACATAAAAGTTACTTTAAACCCTATCTCAGCTGTTGTTCTGTTGTTTTAAACATTTCTCATAGAATTAAATGGAAGTCCACTAAACCCTGAAAGGGAAATTGTGTGCTCAGGTCCTGAAAATTGTTTATGTCTATTTCTTGAAATGCACATTTTCCCTGCTGGTTAAAGAAATTCGAGGCGGGAACACAGCCGTGCGCTGTGTGTCTGCCGTCTTCACGGGCTGCTCACTGTCATTTTCATTTTCTTGTGTTGCAGTTTATGAAGGTTTTCCCATGAGATATATTGCTCAGCCTTTTCCTGAATGAAGGATTGAATTTTCCACAGGAAATCTTATGAAAGAGAGTGACAAGGCACATGGGTTTCCCAAAAAGGAATACTTGATGTAATAAACTCTCACTATGGTGAACCTTTTTTAATACAAGCCAGTTGAAAATTTTATCACTAGGTCATAGGCCACAAATCTGTCTTAAGAATAAAAAGATTCAAATTTTATAGAAGAAGCAGTTTGAATCAAGTAGAAATTGATTTGTACACTAGTTGGTGTTAGAAATTATACTCAGTCTTATCATAATTGCCTGTGGTAGGAACTGGATTATTATTTATTTATTAAAAAAAAATCCACTAGGTGCTATTTGCCCCATTCTTGATGCAGCAGTGCTGAGGTTAGTTAAGTTGGGCCATTTAGGATTGTTAGCTAGGTTTTCTGGACATTGATTTCAGCCTCTTTATCTTTTTTACAATCTCTTCTTTTGTATCGGCCTTTGGTCTTTTGACAACGTGGAAATACTGCACGGATCTGCCTTTCCCTTTTTTCCTGTCTTTGTGGGAAAAGATTTCTGAAAGACAAACTACTAGGATATTAAGGATTTTGTGTGGGGTAAGTTTGTTCAGTTCTAAGGATTTCAATTAATACGCATTAATACTTGCTATTCAGCTAATGACATTAAAATTATAAACTAACAAGTATACATGAGTAAGTATAGTACAATAAGCCAATCACCCAGATTAAGGAATTCACAAACTTTTCCATATTTCCTTTATTCAGACCTTTGTTCTTTTATTTGTCCTTTGTTGAAGTATTTGACAGCAAATCCAAGAAGACATGTCATTTTACCCTATGTGCTCAAGTAGGCATGTCTGAAAAATGAGGGCCTTTTTTTGATCAGGTTTTTCCATTTGACCCATGTGCTCATTAAGTACCAGCTTTATCATGCATCTCACTAGGCATTAGGGATCCTTGGGGCAATGAGACAGTCCTGGCTCCCAAGGAAGTAAGGGCTGATGGAAGAAACCAACACAGGAGCTTGGGTGCCTCACTTAAGGTCCATACTGGATGACACCAATTGGACAAAATTTGTGCACAATACAGTAGGATTCACAGAAGGGACTGGTCAGACTTGTAGGGCAGGCCGTGAGAGAGGCGGTCAGCAGGGCTACAAGAGGAGGACTCATTTGATCAGAATCTGAAATCCTTTCTGCCAACCTTTCTACCAAGCCCCCAAGGCCATCACAAACAACCCTGTGCTGTAACTGTTTTTGATTCCAGTTACCACATCTCCTTCAGGAAGGATTTTAAGGTGGAAAATATTTAAAATCCGTAATTGTTGCCAGAAGGGACATAGAACAAGGAACATGTAAACAACACAAATGTCCATCAGCACATGACTGGATAAAGACGAGGTGATACATATATACAATGGAATACTACTCAGCCATAAAAGATGCCATTTGCAGCAACATGGATGGACCTGAAGACTGTCATTCTAAGTGAAGTGGGGTGGAAAGAGAAAGAAAAATGCCATATGACTTCATTTATGGGGAATCTAAAATTAATAGCAATAATAATAAGACCACAAATGAACTAAATATTGTTTTGATTTCTTGAATATATGCAAGCACATCTGACCATCCTTTGTGATTGGATTACCATATTCTGTTTATTCTTTTGTAGATGTCCTTATTCCTCTGGTAACTAATTTTAAAAATCTAAAGCTCTAATCTGTTCTTATGAAACAATAATTAGTACATATATGTAAACTAAAAAATGCAGTATGCTCTATACATGTATTTACATGCAATATGTGTATGTGAAGTTGAACTGTAAAAATTCTACCTGATAAAACTGAAAAAGGAAAAAAATAAAAAATTAATTTTAAAAAAGCACCCCTCTTTAGATATTAAAACGTTCATTTCTGAGATTCTGTGAAAGAAAGCATGGAAGTAGGTTTTAAGATTTTCTCCTTGTTCCTCGGTGAGCAGCCTGGGCTGCACAGCTTGGCCGCCACAGGCACCCAGGACTTGCCGGCTTGCTCCTCACTTGTTGGGAGGAAGATTAGCTGCTTCAGGAATATTTATGTTCTTAGAAGTTGCTGAAAACCCCACAGAGCTTCTGTTTACATGGAGTGTATCTGTCAATATACCCCATTATAGAAATTAGAACAGAAAATTTAAACCCAAGAACTGACAAGCACACGCTGCCCCAGCACGTGTTCAAAGTAGTGCTGCCATGGTGGCGTGTGTTGGTTCTAGAAAAAATGCACCATACAGTCAAGAATGAGGGTGAACCCACAGATCTCATCTCAGCAATGCTATGAAGAGGTGGGACCCAAAGCCCCTAAAACAGTGCTGAAGTCCCCAGAAGTCCCAGAACACACAGAGCCATGGGACCAAGAATCCAGTGTCTCATGGATCATCAGCTGTGGAGACCGCGTCCTGGGTCAGGAGGAGCAGAATTAGGGATAGAAGGCACACAGTCCTATTGACAGCAAAGCTTTAAAGGTTTTGAATTGACTGAAAGTTTGGCAAAGATTTGCATTTAGACTACTACATTTCCTCTCCTGGAGACGTTAGAAGGAAAACACTGATTAATAGAGGATGATTGTAATGGATTAATTATGATACTGATGACATGGGCTGTGAACACTAACCCTGCACTCAGTGTAGACTAAGCCTTTTATGTACACAATTCATTAGGTCTCCACACCCCTGCAACGTGGCATTAAGCACTCATACAACCATGAAACCAGTGGCTATAAAACAGTCACAAGCCTTCCTCTCCAGCATGAGGTTGCAAAACCAGTAAGGGTTTTCAATGACAAAAGCCAAAATCACATATTTTGGGGAAAGAATGCAAATGAAACACTGAAGAAAAATAAACCAAAAGAGCAGATGGAATGGAAAATTTTATTGAAGAAAGCAATGATTGATTCAATTAAAACAGCTAATGTCCCTGGTATAATTGAACCATCAATCCAAATTTTTGGAAAAGTGGGTTGTGAAATTACTGTTTCATTTAATATTGGAATTCTTATTTGGACCAATTTGATATGCACCACTGGTGTGAGGTTAGATATTTAGGTAAATAACAATATTCCTATTTTTTAAGTTAACAGGAAACATAACACAGGACTCCAGATTTAGGGAGAGAATGCAAAAAACTACTATCATACTCCATCCAGTAAGGACAAGTGTCCCTGCGTCACCAAAGCAATGAGAATTTGCACAAAGAAAACACAGTTCCAAGTGTGACAAATACGAGACCGTGAGCCATGAGTTACGAGAACAAGCAACTGTTTAAATGCCATGGGCAAATTTTTTTTATCATCTTGAAAACATCACTGATGTTCTAGGTAAGAAAAATAATTGTTTTACTAGCAAATCCAACTGACACGGGAGTTTTTCCAAGTGAGAAGGTGATTCCAAAAAGTGCAGTAAAATGAGTAAAGATGATCTGCGCAGTGACGGAGATGGTCTTAGACTAACCAGCACCACGATTCCCGGTTTTACACTTGCTCTCTGCTCATCACCTCTGACACAAGAACTCATCAAATGATTGTTTTTTCTTTAGGGAAAAAAAGATAAATAAAATCTAAATACAAGATGTGGTATGTAAAGCGGTAATGAAGTTTTCTAACTTTATAATGCAGCCAGTGTAATGTAGCACTTATTCGGGCACTAGAATTTTTTAATTTATTTCATTTATACCCTATTTCTATCCTAAAGGAGACACTTAAAGTTTTCTACTTTATTCAACGTATCTTGTGAGGGTTGTGATATACACTGGTATGGCAGTTTTAAGAGATTCAAAATCGCCCCTTTGGTTGTGGTCAGGAAAGACAAGGCTCCCTCACAGCTGCGACGGAGAAGGAATCCCCGGAGTCAGCCTCCGGGCAGCTTCAGAACCGCATTTGCTTTCACTTGGCACAGGACACCATCAGCAAGTGTAACTCTGACAAGGAGATTTCCCCAGGGACTTGGGAGGTGCTCTAACATTCTGAAGCCACTTGTTTCCCAGTTAGGTAAGGGTTGGAAAAATAGTTTATTAGAAGTGACTCCCTTTGTATGTGCCTTTTGTCCTGAGTGGTCACTAATTAGCATAGAATATAAAATACCCCATAATATAAGAATTTAGGCAAAACATCTTTCCATCTACCTGTCTATTTGTTTATCATATTTATAGTTACTTTACATTTTCTATGACGTTCACTTCCAGGCACCAGAAAAGAAAGGTTAAAAAATATTTATTGTCAATAGGGGGGACTGGGTCTAAGGGTTAAAAACCACTCCTGCTAACAATAAAAACCATATAATAATTTTAATCTCAGTTGCATCAGACCTTCCAGAATTACTCCTTCAATTTCACTGTTAAAACAGTAATGGAATCTCTGTTCTTCCAAGACTTGGGCCTGATCGCCACCCATCCAGACATCTGTCTGTGGGTCCCTACTTGTCCTCGAGGCCCCCGAACACACCTTATGGGGTGAACTTTCTTCAGTGTCCCTACTGTAGGGGAAACCAGGAATTCCCAGGCACTATCCAGGATTCACACCTACCTGCAAAAATCAAAGTCATGTGACTGAAACGGGACAACCCAGGTGGAGTTATAGGACTGAAAGCTCACCAAAAAACAGGTTTGGGGGCCTAACCCAAGCCCTCCAGCTCCTAAAATGAAGAAGGACAGGGAGTCCCAATTAGCCACGAGACTGGGGGGCTTCATTACTCCATGAATAATTGATTTGTTCCAGTGCAACCTTTAGACAGGGAACCCCAGAACCCAAACTTGGAAGCACCCCGTCCCCTCCCCTCTGAACAAATATTCTCTCAAGACACGTAGTGAGAGATGGGAGCCCCGATGAGCTCTGGAATAAGATGCAATCTGAAAGACTGCTGGTAACAAATGGTGTGGAGCTCGGGCAGCCCCCAGGGCCACCAGCCCTTCTGGTACCCACACTTCCATCCACAACAGTTTCTTCAGGACCCTTATGCACACATAACCATCAAACAAAAATGATTGCTTAGACATATTTTAAGAGAAATAACATGAGAATGCCAAATTCAAGACAAGTCAGAATCAAGACCCCAGAGTATTTACTGAATGAGATCTCACGTGTGCTCCACAGTGAGCTTTAAACCCTTAGGACACAGTCATGGAACAGTAGGCATTTTCTTTCTTTCCTCCAAGTTGGCTTTACTGCAAAACTCAAACACAGGAAGACTCTGGATCCCACTTCTACTACTTACACAAAGGGCTCATCTCACCATTTGGAGTGGGATCAGCGATGGTGCGGCCGGCTTCAATGTGCGCACTGCCGTGCCCAGCTCCCCGAGGAGCAGAGCTCCCCCCACGGGCACTGCAGTGCCTGCAAGAATCAGGTGTCTGACGAGTGAGCCTGGGGCGGGCAAGACAGGAAGCAAGCACCGCTTCCTCACACTCTGCAGGTGATCTCTGTGTCATCTTGAATAAATACAGTCAGCATTAAAGATGTTTGGCAAGAGGGTAAAAGTTAAGGCCTCCCCAAATCTCCTCGCATTCCTTTAGTGGGAGTCTTGTTAGAACACATGGTGACAAGAGACGCTGGCTTTACATGCGCACGTTGCCCTCAGGGCTGCAGGTGAGGCCACGGTGCTGCCTCCGCCCCACCTCCTGCCCTCGTCCCCCAGACCTCACAGGGGCCGCTGACTCATTTCTCTGCCTTTCTCTCCTTGGTATTGCTGCTCTTCCAGCTTTTAAGAGCTCATAAGAACCTCACCAGAAAATCTTTAACAATGAAAGCAAATCAAATGAAATCAACCACAGAAACACACTGCCTTCATCATTACTTTACATTTTAGGAAGAAATTCTTGAAGACGACTCCCTGACCTGAAGGGATGAATGGAGGAGAAAAGAAAAGAAGACAAGCATTTTTGGCCCACAAAAAATGAAAGGTAACCAGATGGTGGCTAGTTTTCATTGCACCTCTCTGCCCGCCCCAATTTCACATGCCCCTCCCAACTCAATTCATCAGAAATCGACTGAAGGAGACGGCTTTGCAAATTTATTGGAAGCCAAAGAAATCGCTCCAGAAACAGTCTCCCAAACCCAGCGAGAACACTGTAAACTGACCAGTGCCAGGATCTGAATACTAAAACACACAGATTCAAACTCCGACACCCTCCCTGGTGGGTGTACTTACCGTGAAGGTGTTGCCGTGAAATTTGTCAGCATCCAACATATAAAAATGAATGGGACACCAGTTTTCAACATCACAGTCCCTCTGAAACAACTGGTAGTCAATTAGCGTTTGTCGGCAGCAAAAGTCGATTTTCTCCCCTGCACGTGGAGATCAACACACAGAAGAGACTGATGATCCCCGCTGCGAGTGTAGCTAAGTGTGTCTAAGCAAACTGGCTCCATCAGCCTCCTGATGAGCAGGGGAGTGTGTGAGCCGCGGGGCTCTGCAGACTAATGGCCAGGCATTGAGGGCGCTTCCTTACTTTGGGGAGAAAAACGCGGAAGCAGCACTCGCTGTAAATAAATTCTAATTAAAATTTCAGGTGCAGTTACTGTAGCATAACCCAGGCCAATAGATGAGGCTCCCTCCGTGCTGTCCAGTCATGTGAGCCAGGCTTATTATTGTACCTGTGTGTTTGGTTTAGCAAGTGAATCATGTCTGTTTTCTGGAAATTACATTAGGGTGGAAAACCTTCCAAACATGTTCATTTATTTGCTGTGGAATTTGTTTAATACTCTTAAGAACATTTACAATGACAACCTTCTTAAATAAGCATCTTTGCCCGACAGACATTTCCAGGCACATGTGCCAAAACCTAGGACAACCCAGAAGCAAAATCAAATCCGTTTCAGCTGCACAGCACCACAGAATGCGTCCAGTTTGCGAGTCAACGATTTTTTTCTCCACACCCTTTTACACTTCTGCCCAAATTAATCAGCCTCTGCTTCTCTTGTATAGTGAGTATCGTATGACTCATCTTCTCTGCCTGTAAAATGGAAATGGGAGATAGTTCTACCCAATAAAATGTCATAGAACTAACCACCAAAATTATATATATTAAAAAAAAAAGCCAGTGCTTTATGCTGTCCAGGGATATGAATCATTTATTTAATGTGTCAATTGTTACGAGAATAAACTTTTCTAAATGTAAAACCTCCTCAGAAATCTTCAAGTACTTTTCAAGAAAAATATCACAGAAAATTTCTGAAAAGTATTTAAAGGAAAACCATTTTTAACTGAATCATATTCTAGGCACACTGAATAAATTCTCTTTAGAGAACTCCTACTTTTTTTTTAAATAAATGACCTATAAAAATACACCCAGCATTAATCAGTAAATCTTCATTCCTTATTTTTAAAATTCTTAAGGCATGCTATTTTTCTTAAATCAAATGAGGAGGTATTCTCAAGCCAATGGACAACGGAATTACCTAAGAGGACATTATAAACCAGCAAGAGCAACTAGCACTTTGCCAAGCATTCTGCCTGAGAGTCACTCGTACCATCTCATTTTGACCTGACCACTTGGAGGTGAGCTCCATCAACCCATTTAACACATGAAGAAACTGAGGCTGTAGGTGGTCATGTTTCCAGTACTTGATGGAACCAGGATCCAAACCCGGATCTTTGTCTATAGAGCCTGCGCCTTTACCAGATCACACTTAACATTTCTCACCCTTCAAATGCACTCAGTCCCCGAGGTAACACACCTTCCTTGCGTTTCTGAGAATTTTAGGAAGTACTGAATTACAAGGACTAAGAAGTCATTTGTGTGGGCTAATTTTTTATTTTCTGATTTTCCTGAATCAGCTCAGGCTGAATTCATACTACTTACGAGGAGAAGTCCTGAGGCAGAGGAGAGAGGGGAAGATAAGACAGACATAAACAATTTCAAGAGATCCAATTCATCAAGGAAGCAAAGTATTAAATAAACCACTTCAGCTACTCGCTTGTCAATAAACCTTGGTGTCTCTGTCTCAGCCTGAAGGAGGGTAAGCCCTCCAACCCATCTGCCTTCCAGCCACTTACCCTGGATGATCTTGGTTCCCTCACCTGTGACACGTGTGTTCTCCAGGGAATCTTTGTAGAGATTAAATGATAAAAATATATGCAAAGGGGATACTTATTTGTTAGACAGTAGGCACTAAACAAATAATAAAATTATTTTATTTCATGAAAATGGGAGGTAGGTCTCCCAATTAAACATTCCTGATAGAATCCCAACAAGGACTTTAATTTATCTGCCAGAAATTGTAAAATAACTTTTCTTTTTTAAAGGCTGTATCCATTCTCCCTACTTTTTACCAATCCTGGCTGTTATCCTGAAAATCTATTCCCAGAACTTGGCATCCATCTCCCATATTTAAATCCTTAAAGTTTGAAATTATGATGAAGCTTGGGCACATAAAGATTCACACCATAATTCACAGAATAAACAAAGACCACAGGAACAGGGCCACTTCCAGACCCCATGTGCTCAGGACAGTCTCCAAACTTCATAAAATCAGATGCATGCTGTTTGAACAGAAAGAAAATTGAATGTGATCAAGGAGGCTGACATAGAGCACTGGCCGGCTCACGAGACGACTCCTTCACCCCTCATCTGACTTAAGTCATCTAACAGTTATCAGTTGACCTCTAACTAAAAGTAAAACAGGGGTAGGGTTGGAAAGTAACATTTTTTCCTACATTATATACATATTGTCAACTAAAAATTGGCACTTGTCATCTGCCTCTGATTTGATTAAGTCATGACCCGCTGCAGCTGCTGACCTTGAACACCCTCTGAAAGTAGTTCAGGGTGGAGATCAGGAATGGGGCGCTCTGTGCTCTGGGAAAATGGGCAGAAAATCTTTCAGATAGTTAGACATTTTCAGGAAATTTTATGAGCCCAAATTCTTGCATCTCCTCCTATCTAGAAAAGCACTAAAATCATTAACAGAGACACCTGTTCCTCGAATAGCAGCAGCCTCTGACTTAACGTATACTTGACTGCACGTCAGCATTCAATGAAATCTCATATAATGCTGAACTCCCCCTCAAATTCAGAGCAGTTCCTCCGAGCTCTCTGAGACGCTGACACCTGGGCTCTGGTCCTCATTTTGCCCCAGATAAAACTTAACCCACAACTCTCACGTTGTGTGTTTTAACGACAGTACCACAAAAATTAAGCTTACATACTTGGACTCATAGTAAACTTTCAGTATCAAACATTTCTTGACTTAAATTACTTTTTAAAAGTAAATAATTATTCCATTTTTTAAATATAGCATCTTTAAATATAAAGTAACAGATATTTGTGAATCTTAGGAAAATATATTCTGGAAAAATTTTTAGCTTATTAATAAAAAAGCTATTGTGTGGAGTTATAGAAATTCAGAAGTGGAAAAGAATAGTATTGTAACTCAACTTCTTGTTTTAATTGCAGAGATCCCGAGGCCTCAATAGACACATAAATTTGCCTGATTTTATACACTGTCCTTTAACAGAAAGCCTAGAACTAAGATCCTGGTCTTTGAGAAACCAAGACTTGCTCTGCTTGTGCAGGGCTGAATCTGATGAAATTGGGTGGTGAGAAATAACCAGAATGCGGGGGGCTGGGCGAGGCAGTGGAGGAAAGGAGGGTCTCACCTGGTCGTGGGTGAGAAATAGGCTCCCACAGTGCTGGTGTGATGGGCATCCCCCAAGTGCCTGAAAACTACTATTTAGCACACCTGCCACCGAAACGCACACAAGCTGTTTAACTAGAAGGCTGACCAGGAGGCTTTCTCAGTGACACAACAAGCTATTTTCACGTTAACTCTACAACTACAGGAAGAGAAAGAATAGAAAGCTGATATTAATTATTAATAATTTACACCAATAGCCAAGGAATTTCCAGGAGAAATATAAAGACTTGTTGGAAGTTTCATTATGTGAACTTACTGCCAATTCAATTGTCTTAAAAGTTGTTCTATAAATTATATTGTCCTTTGCTGTTAAAAATCACATTTGAAAGAAATAATGTTTCTTAACCGTGTTTCTGGAATTTTCTCCTATTTCCTAACACCAAATCTCAGAGCTTTAAAGAAATGGAGGGTTGGAATTTTGTCCACTCTTCTCTAGGCAATTTGTTGTTCCTTCAAAGAACAAGGGGGGAATCACACAGAAAAGCATTTGAGCATCAGGCTGCTTACATTTCCTCTGGAAGTCTTGGAAAATAACGTGGAAATGAACAGCAGGACAGCAACCTGGCGGGAGGGTCACTGGCTAGAAGGTGAGAACAAATGTGTTCTCCAACGTGCTCTGGTAGCCACTAGTTTAAATGAACCGAGCAATTGTTCAAGCATACACGCACCTCTACGTGAAAATCTCAACCGTTACCAACCGCTCAGTGCAGCCCAAAGCAATGGGCGGACTGAAGAGGCCCCCGGCGGCTCATCGTGGTGTCTTATACCATGTGCAGGATGATCGGTTCCTCCCCGCGCACTCCCTCCCCTCCCCTCGAGGGAGAAGGCTGGTCCTGAGTTGAGCTTACCTCATAGCAAGCTGTCTCTCAGCCCTCTGTCTAAAGCAAGATAAAAGCAGGAAAGCTACCTGGGACTTTACAGAACCATCCCAAAAGGGAACTGAAGCACCTTTCTTCCCTCCTCTCTGCTGCCTGGAATGTGGACCTGATGGTTGACCCTCAGGCAGCCACTTTGGACCATCAGGTTGATGGGCTGAAGATAACAGGCATCTTGTTCTCTGACCCAGGGGCCATCATGCAAACCAGCCCTGGGCTACCGATTGCTTGACTTCTTTATGTAAGAGGGAAATACAATTTTAGCATGTTTAAGCCACTGCTGTTATCTGGGGAACTAGGTGTTGTGCATTGCCATGGTAAGACCTAATAATAAAGTTCAATATTCACCAAAAACTCTTTACCAAATAGTTAATAAATGATAAAGAGATCTTGATTTTTGTTTTAATGCTATGAAATGTAAATCAAGTTACAGCATATGCCAGTAAAACAAGACACTGTGGAGATAAACAAAACAGAGTTTGTAGAACAGAGACCCAAAGCATCCTCCTCTCCAAGGCACAGAAGGACAGCAGTGACTCTACGTGCCAAGGATGGAGTCACATGGGCTCCCTGTTTTCCTTGTCTTGGGTTATGTTTTGTTTCCAGCCTTGGGAAAAATGGATAAGAATGCTGGTCAAATCATTTCAGGAGCAGCTTCCATCGTGTAGAACCCCAGTCTCTTCCTTTCCTCTGCCTCCTGGAATGTTCTGACACAATATCAGTCCAGCCTTCTAAATTGAGCAAATGGGGCTCAATCAATCTGCTTTTAGACAGAGTTAAAATAGACATTAAAAAGCATAACTAGGAAATCTTATCTTCCAGAGGTCATTGCACAGATGAAATAGGAGAATATCTGTGAATCACTCTGTAAACACTAAGTACAATACAAACAATATTAGTACTGATTCTATGTTAGATTCATCAATAAAGGAATACAGAACCCTTTCTTACCAGAAGGAAAAGGTGCTTTGTAATTTTCTGTCACTTTAATTCTTCAAAAGTTTCTATAAAATTGATGTCTTTAAAAAAATCAATGCACATTAGGGACTAATTTTAAATCCTTCACATCCCCCGGTTTAACACATATCAAGAATGTTACCATTTCTAGATATTTTATTTAGGAAAGCCTTTGGTATACATGTGGCACAGAGCACGGCAAATTGTCAGTATCACTCAGGATAGGAAAACCATGTTGGATACCCGAACTTGAGGACATGAAGGAGATGCCTGACATGTCCCACTGACCTTTCAAGCTATTCTTTTGCAAACACTTGTTTCTTCTTGGTCCAGAACAGACACGCATTTGTTGATGTGAGACCCTTTAAGTGAAAAGGTCAACCCATCATTGCCACTTTAGAGACTGAAATCTTACCCTCCTCATCCATGTGGACATAGCATCCTTACTGATTCCGAACATGAAAAATGACAATTGATGACATCTCAGGATGCTCCAATGCAGAGGTCCTCTGCTGCAGTGAGGAGGAAAGAGTCGTGTGCTTCAAGATGTACTTACTGTATTTAGCTCACTTGGCAAGACACGGCAACTTGTCTAAGCTAAATCTTAAAAGTGGCGAATAGAGACAACATCCATGGCAAAGGGCATTCGGAGGCTAATTCCTTGGCCTCACTTCAACGCTTCTCAAGAGCCGTGGGCAATACCTTGAGAAAGGCAGCAACGTGGTACCCAAGTCTTCAAAAAGCTGCACCTCCACTAGTTGACAGTAAAGCAAGTGTCATCTGGCTCAACAGATCTCCCTGTGTCTCTACAGTGTATGGCTACATTTTCTTAATTTTCTCGGTTGGGGGACACTCCATTTTTGAAAATCCCCCTCCCTG
The DNA here is from genome assembly GCF_036321535.1 of Camelus dromedarius. Classification (NCBI taxonomy): domain Eukaryota; kingdom Metazoa; phylum Chordata; class Mammalia; order Artiodactyla; family Camelidae; genus Camelus; species Camelus dromedarius. Next base: position 31,343,365 of record NC_087458.1, on the reverse strand, counting down.
CAGTAGAAGTTCTTAGTTTCCCAATCAAAATGCAGGCTTGAAGGGGGGATAACAGAGCTGATAAAACATATATCACTATTTATTCCTTGATATATTATTGGCACATGGACTAAAAATCTTTGGGTCAGTTGGACATCAAGATCATATCTAATTTACACAATTGTCAACTGTCATTTTACTACCAGCTCCTGAAACACTCACGTGGTCACTAGGTTTTTTTTTCCTTCCCTTGACACTGGATTTGATGATTTCTAACAAGACACAATAGATTTTTGAAAAGAAATCTGGTTCACCTTTTGTTTTTAAACTAAATTTGTGTACCTGACCCTGACATCACTCTAACATTCACAAAAAGCTATCCAAGGACACCCACTTTTGACATCATCTCTAGATGTCTCGAATACACTGCTGAGCTGATTCTTCCAGATCATTAAAATATATATGCACATTATGCTGTGGTCCTCTTCAATTTGTGGTGTTTTCAGTAATCATTACCTCTTTGGATACTTTATTACACATTTAACATTTCTTTATCCAATTCAGTTACATTAGTATATAAGATTTCAAAAGAACTGGTTTCTCAAAATGATGATATTTAACATCTATGGCCTTTTCTTAATCAAGTAATTCTATAAGGCTGTCAAGGACAGCAGTGGAAGTTGTGTGTGGTGATTGCTGCTTCAGAGTCTCCGGTCCTGCCCCATGATCTTGCAGGTGTTTACGCATCCTTGTGAATGTCAACACATCAGTCTATTAGGAGCTGAAATTAAACTACCTGGATGTTAATTTTTCTTTTAAAAACAATAAACTCAATTTCCCCTACTAATTCTTTATTGTTTCTCATACTGAGTCTCACCACTTTTCCTAATATATATGTTTGGTGGGGAGGGGGCACAGCCCTGAAAGCCTGCAGACAGCACCCACTCTATAAGATTAACCAGAGGTTGCCGTGGATGTTGTGTGACTTCAGCCACTGAGCACGAGCACCTGCTGTCCCTCCAACTGTTCTGCCTCCATTGCTGACAGTCCTGAAGGTCACTGCCTCTTGTAAAATTCTACAACATTACAGTTCATATATTTTTAAAAGGTATCAAATTGTGAAAGTCGTCTATTGATTGTGTAAAATGGGGGGTACTTGCCTTTGCTCATTTCAGGCTAAACTAAGTCCAGAAGGACACACACACACACACACACACACACACACACACTCAGTTCTGAGTGCCCCCAAAGAAAAGTTTGAAAGTCTTCTGGACAGTGGTGGCACTCAAACCTTTGGAATTTTGAGCTCTGTGAAAGTATCACTTATTCAGAAATTAAGTATTATAGATCTAGACCAACAGAATCAGGGTCCTCCACAAGTTACTTACCAGAGATTTTTTAAAGAAACTATCTTACCTAAAATCCAATGATAAATCAAATATCCATGGAAAGAATATAGATCAGTAATATCAAGCAACAATTTCTACACTAATGCTGATTAGACTTCAGCCCAAACCAAAGGACATAGAAATAAGACACCTGGAGATAAAGAGATGGAAGAGAGGTGTTAAAAAGCAAGAATATAAAAGAAGTAATGGCCCTATGGAAACCTGCTCATTTTTTTGAAATAATTACTTGGTTAAAGGAACTCACTCTTGAGGATTGGTAATGCACCAAGAGGAAATCTAGCAGGGAAAAGAAGCAGAAGCAGGTCTCAGTTTTCTCCGAGGCTGATCCTAAATGAAAAAAAATTTCCTTGGCTTCCACAATACACAACCTGCATTGATGTCTAAGCAGAAGAGTGAGGATGAGAGAAAACCGAATATGTGTGGAAGCCACCCTTCACCAACAATGCTGGAAAAACAGAATTGTGGTGTTGGGGCACTGCCCGACCGATATATATAACAGCAGGAATAAGCTCTAACTAGGTATCTGAGCGAAAAATGCTTTTAGCTTTAAATCTACTCAAGTAAACATGCAGAGAAATCATGGTAAGTGCTTGAGATTTAGCCTTGCTGTTTAGGTGAGACAAAGGAATTCTTCTACACTTGTTCCATTTTGGAAACATATGTGAGTGGAAGCCAACTTTCACCTAGGTTTTTGAGAACCCAGTTTCTGGTCTCGGGGAATTACGGTACTTACTTATATAAGGTGAGGCACAAGCTCCAGTTGGCTTTTCCATTCCAAAGAGCTTTTACTTGAAACCAGCTTTCAGAATCATGCTGAGAAATCAGAGTTAGTGTTTCTATATGTCACTCCACCTTTTATGCTGTATGAAAGAACTCCACAACACATGCTCAATTTTTAGATAATGTATGAGTTTGGAAGCTGTCCTTCAACTAGCTAATTGGGAACCCACAGTTTCTGGGGTAGGGAAACTACGCTACATACATATCTATGGGGATGCATTAGTACCAAAACGGTTTTTCACTGCAAACCCTGTTTACTTGCAACCGGCTCTGAAAAACACACTGAGAAATCAGAGTAAGTGTTTCTGTATGTCACTTAACCGTCAATGCTGGACGAAAGAACGCCTCTCCACATGATAACTTCTGACATTTGAATGTGTGTTGGAGGTGTCCTTCACCTTACTTGTTGGAAACCCAGAGTTTCTGGTCTAGGGGAACTAAGCTACTTACATATGTAACCGGAGGCAGTCGCTCCAACGCGGTTTTCCTAAGCAAACCACTTTTACTTTGAAACCAGCGTTAGTAAACACGCTGAGAAATCAGAGAATGTGTTTCTACATGTCACTCTGCCTTTTATGATGGATGAAAGAACGCCACTCCAAATGCTCTATTTTCAAATCTGTATATGTATGGAAGCCTTCTTTCACCTATTTGTTGGGAACCATAGTTTCAGGACTAGGGGAACTACGCTGCTTTCTTATATTTGGGGACGTCCTAGCACCAACCCTCATTTCCACTGCACACCGCTTTACTTGAAACCGGCTTTGAGTAACATGCTGAGAAATCAGAGATAGTGTTTCAGTATGTCACTTAACCTTCAATGCAGGATGAAAGAACGCCTCTCCACATGCTCACTTATGACAGCTGGATGAGTGTTGGGGACGTCCTTCACTTAAAATGTTGGAAAACAAGATTTTCTGGTCTAAGGGTACTATGCTGCTTACATATCTAAGAGGAGGCACTCGCTCCAATGCAGTTTTCCACACAAACAGCTTTTACTTTTAAATCGGCGTTAGTAAACATGCTGAGAAATCAGAGAATGTGTTTCTACATGTCACTCTGCCTTTTATGCTGGATGAAAGAACATCACTCCACATGCTTTATTTTCAGATCTGTATAAGTGTGGAGGCCGTCCTTCACCAAGCTTGTTGGGAACCCAGAATTTCTGGACTAGGGAAACTACGCTGCTTTCATATATATGGCAATGTACTAACACCAACTCGGTTTTCCTATGCAAACCGCTTTTACTTGAAACCGGATTTGCGAAACATTCTGAGAAATCAGAGTAAATGTTTCTGTATGTCACTTTACCTTCAATGCTGGATGAAAGAACGCATCTCCACATGCTCACGTCTGACAGCTGAATGTGTGTTGGAACTGTCCTTCACCTAACTTGCAGTAAACCCATTGTTTCTGGTCTAGGGGAACTACGCTACTAACATGTCTAAGGGGAGGCACTCGCTTCAACGTGGATTTCCACAGCTAACTACTTTTACTTTGAAATCGGCGTTAGTAAACATGCTGAGAAATCAGAGAATGTGTTTCTACATGTCACTCTGCCTTTTATGCTGGGTGAAATAAGGCCTCTACACATGCTCTATTTTCAAATCTGTATATGTATGGAAGCCGTCCTTCACCTAGCTCGTTGGGAACCAACAGTTTCTGGACTAGGGAAACAACGCTGCTTTCATATATATGTGAACGAACTAGCACCAACTCTCATTTCCACTGCAAGACGCTTTTACTTGAAACGGATTTCAGAAACATGCTAAGAAATCAGAGTGAGTGTTTCAGTATGTCACTTAACCTTCAATGGTGGAAGAAGGAACGCCTCCCAACATGCTCACTTCTGACATCTAAATGTGAGTTGGAGTCATTCACATAACTTCTTCGAAAACAAGGGTTTCTGGTCTAGGGGAACTACGCTGCTTACATATCTAAGCAGAGGCTCTCGCTCCAAAGTGGTTTTCCACAGCAAACCACTCTTCCTTAGAAACTGGCATTAGGAAACATGCTGAGAATTCAGAGCAAGTATTTCTGTATGTCACTTAACCTTCAATGCTGGATGAAAGAACGCCTTTCCACAAGATCACTTCTGACACTTGAATTTGTGTTGGAGACGTCCTTCTCCTAACCTGTTGGAAAACCAGAGCTTCTGGAAAACGGGAACTAACCAATTTACATATCAAAGCGGAGGAACTCGATTCAAAGCAGTTTACCAAAGCAAAGTGATTTTTCTTTCAAACCAGCGTTTCACAGTAAACATAAAAGGCAGAGTGAAATGTACAAACACGTTCTCTGATTTCTCAGTATGTTTCTTAAACCCGGTTTCAAGTAAAAGCGGTTTGCAGTGAAAAACTGAGTTCGTGCTAGTACGTCCCCATATATATGAAAGCAGCGAAGTTTACCTTGGACTGAAAATCTGGGTTTCCAACAAGCTAGGTGAAAGGTGGCTTCCACACTCCTATATTCCTGAAAATTGAGCATGTGGAGAGGCGTTCCTTTATCCAGCATAAAAGGCAGAGGGACTTCTAGACACACATTCTCTGATTTCTGACCGTGTTTCTTATGCCGGTTTCAATGTAAAAGCGGTTTGATCTGGAAAACGAAGTTGGAGCGAAAGCCCCCCCTTACAAATGTAAGTAGCGTAGTTACCCTATACAAGAAACTCTGGGGTTCCAACAAGTTAGGTGAAGGACAGCTCCAAGAGAAATTCAGATGTCAAAAGTGAGCTTGTGGAGAGGCTTCTTTCATCCAGCCTTGAAGGTTAAGTTACATACAGAAACAAGTACTCTGATTTCTCAGCATGTTTCTCAAAGCCGGTTTCAAGTAAAAGCCGATTGCAGTGAAAAATCGAGTTCATGCTAGTACTTCCCCATATATTGGAAAGCAGAGTAGTTTACCTTGGAATGAAACACTGGGTTACCAAAAACTTAGGTGAAGTACGGCTTTCAAACTCGTACAGATCTGATAATTGAGCATGTTGAGAGGCGTTCCTTCATGCAGCATAAAAGGCAGAGGTATTCTAGACACAAATTCTCTGATTTGTAAGCATGTTTCCTAACGCCTTTTTCAATGTAAAAGGGATTTAGTGTGGAAAACCACGTTGGAGCGGGTGTCTCCCCTTAGATATGTAAGTAGCGTAGTTCCCCTGTACCAGAAACTATGGATTTCCAACAAGTTAGCTGAAGGACGGCTCCAACGCAAACTCAGATATCAGAATTGAGCTTGTGGAGAGACGTTCTTTCATCCAGCATTGAAGGTTAAGTGACATACAGAAATAATTACTCTGATTTCTCAGCATGTTTCTCAAAGCCGATTTCAAGTAAAGGCGATTTGCAGTTTAAAATTCAGTTAGTACTATTACATCCCGATATATATGGAAGCAGCTTAGTTTGCCTTGGACTGAAACTCTGGGTTTCCAACAAGCTAGGTGAATTACAGCTTCCAAACTCATAGAGTTATGAAAATTGAGCATGTTGAGAGGAGTTCCTTCATGCAGAATAAAATGCAGAGGTATTACAGACACACATTCTCTAAAATTTCAGCATGTTTCCTAACGCCGTTTTCAATGTAAAAGCGATTTAGTGTGGAAAACCACGTTGGAGTGAGCGCCTGCCCTTAGATACGTAAGTAGCTCAGGTCCCCTACAACAGAACCTCTGGTTTTCAAACAAGTTAAGTGAAGGTCGTCTCCAAAACAAATTCAGATGTCAGAAGTAAGCCTGTGGAGAGGAGTTTTTTCATCCAGCATTGAAGGTTAAGTGATATACAGAAACAGATTCTATGAGTTGTGAGCATGTTTCTCAAAGCCGGTTTCAAATAAAAGAAGTTTGCAGTATAAAACCAAGTCCGTGCTAGAAAGTTCCTATATATATGAAAGAAAAGTAATTTCCATTGGACTGAAACTCTGGGTTATCAACAAGGTAGATGAAGGATGGCTTCAACACTCATTCAGTTCTGAATATTGAGAATGTGGAGAGATATTCATTTGTCTAGCATAAAGGGAATGGTGTGCAAGAGAAACACCTACACTGGATTCTCACTATGCTTCCTAGTGCTGGTTTGAAGTTCATGCAGTTTTCATTGTAAATACGAGTTGTAACTAGTATCTCCACATTTTGCAAATGTAGTGAATTAAACCACTCATAAGAAACTGTGTGTTCCCAACAGGAAATTTAATTGAAGACTTTCACACACACTTAACACTCAGAATTGTGCAAGTGGAGAGAAGTTCGTTCATCTATAAAAAGGAAAAGGGTTGAAATAGAATCACATACCCTGGACTCACAGTATGATTCAGAGTGACGCTTTGAAGTTCACGCAGTTTTCACTGTAAAACCGAGTTGGAGCTACTACCTCCCCATATATATGCATGTAGTGTATTTACCCACTGAAAAGAAACGGTTTTTCCAACAATTAAGCTTTCTGATGCCATGCACAAATATTTATCTGTCAGAAATGAGAATGAGAAGAGAAGTTTTATCATCCAGTATAAATGGAATGGACTGTAGTAGAAAAAATTACACTGGATTCTCAGTATCTTATCCTAGATCCGGGCAAATATCATGAACTATATCTGTAAAGCTGAGTTCGAGCTAGTAATCACCATATATATGTATGAAGGGCAGATTCCAACAGAAAAAATATGTGTTCTTAACAATCTAGAAGATTGAAGAATTCCCAAAAATTTAACACTCAATATTCAACATATAGAGAGACGTTTGTTCAACTAACAAAAGGGAGTGGGACCAGTAGAAAGACTATAATGGATTTTTAGTCGGTTTCCTAGTGCTGGTTTGAAGTTCCTGCAGTTTTCACTGTAAAACCGTGTTGGAGCTAGTACATCCCCACATATATGTAAGGAGTAGAGTAGCAACTGAAAAGAAACTTTGTGTTCCCAACAAGCTAGGTGAAGGACGGCTTTCACACACACTTATCTCTCAGAACTGAGCATGTGGAGAGACGTTCGTTCATCTAGCACAAAGGCAACGGGTTGCAGGAGAAACTTTTACTCTGGTCTCTCATTCTGTTCCCTAGTGCCGGTTTGAAGTTACTGCAGTATTCACTGTAAAACCGAGTTGGAGCTCGTACCTCCCCATACATATGTATGGAGTAGAGTTTGCAACTGAAAAGAAATTTTGTGTTAACAACAAGCTAGGTGAAGGACGGCTTTCACACACACATATATCTCAGAAATGAGCATGTGGGGAGACGTTCGTTCATCTAGCACAAAGGGAACGGGTTGCAGGAGAAACTTTTACTCTGGTTTCTCAGTCTGTTTCCTAGTGCTGGTTTGATGTTCCTGCAGATTTCACTGTAAAACCGTGTTGGAGCTAGTATCTCCCCATATATATATATGGAGTGTAGTTTGCAACTGAAAAGAAACTTTGTGTTCCCAACAAGCTAGGTGAAGGACGGCTTTCACACACACTTAACTCTCAGAAATGAGCAAGTGGAGAGACGTTCGTTCATCTAGCACAAAGGGAAAGGGATGCAGGAGAATTTTTACTCTGGTTTCTCATAATTTTTCCCAGTGCAGGTTTGAAGTTCCTGCAGTTTTCAGTGTAAAACCGAGTTGGAGCTCTTATCTCCCCATATATATGTATGGAGTGGTGTTTGCAAGTGAAAAGAAACTTTGTGTTCCCAACACGCTAGGTGAAGGACGGCTTTCACACACACTTATCTCTCAGAATTGAGCATGTGAAGAAACGTTCTTTCATCTACCACAAAGGGTACGGGTTGCAGGAGATACTATTACTCAGGTTTCTCAGTCTGTTTCCTAGAGCCGGTTTGAAGTTCCAGCAGTTTTCACTGTAAATCCGAGTTGGAGCTCGTACCTCCCCATATATATGTATGGACTGGAGATTGCAACTGAAAAGAACCTTTGTGTTCCCAACAAGCTATGTTAAGGACGGCTTTCACACACACTTATCTCTCAGAACTGAGCATGTGGAGAGACGTTCGTTCATCTAGCACAAAGGAACGAGTTGCAGGAGAAACTTTTACTCTGTTTTCTCAGTCTGTTTCCTAGTGCCGGTTTGACGTTCCTGCAGTTTTCACTGTAAAACCGAGTTGGAGCTCGTACCACCCCATATATATGTATGGAGTAGAGTTTGCATTTGAAAAGAAATTTGTGTTCCCAACAAGCTAGGTGAAGGACGGCGTTCACACACAATTTTCTCTCAGAACTGAGCATGTGGAGAGAATTTCGTTCATCTAGCACAAAGAGAACGGGTTGCAGGAGAAACTTTTACTGTGGATTCTCAGTCTTTTTCCTAGTGCCGGTTTGATGTTACTGCTGTTTTCACTATAAAACCGAGTTGTAGCTAGTACCTCCCCATATATATGTATGGAGTGGAGTTTTTATGTGAAAAGAATCTTTGTGTTCCCAACAAGCTAGGTGAAGGACGGGGTTCAGACACAATTATCTCTCAGAACTGAGCATGTGGAGAGACGATCGTTCATCTAGCACAAAGGGAACGGGTTGCAGGAGAAACTTTTACTCTGGTTTCTCAGTCTGTTTCCTAGTGCCGGTTTGAAGTTCCTGCAGTTTTCACTGTAAAACCGAGTTGGAGCTCGTACCACCCCATATATATGTATGGAGTGGAGTTTGCATTTGAAAAGAAATTTGTGTTCCCAACAAGCTAGGTGAAGGACAGCTTTCACACACAATTTTCACTCAGAACAGAGTATGTGGAGAGACATTCGTTCATCTATCACAAAGGGAACGGGTTGCAGGAGAAACTTTTGCTCTGGTATCTCAGTCTGTTTCCTAGTGCCAGTTTGAAGTTCCTGCAGTTTTCACTGTAAAACCGAGTTGGAGCTTGTACCTCCCCATATATATGTATGGAGTGGAGTTTGCAAATGAAAAGAAATTTTGTGTTCCCAACAAGCTACGTGAAGGACGGCTTTCACACACACTTATCTCTCAGAACTGAGCATGCGGAGAGAATTTCGTTCATCTAGCACAAAGAGAACGGATTGCAGGAGAAACTTTTACTCTGGATTTTCAGTCTGTTTCCTAGTGCCGGTTTGAAGTTCCTGCAGTTTTCACTGTAAAACCGAGTTGGAGCTCGTACCACCCCATATATATGTATGGAGTGGAGTTTGCATTTGAAAAGAAATTTGTGTTCCCAACAAGCTAGGTGAAGGACGGCTTTCACACACAATTTTCTCTCAGAACAGAGTATGTGGAGAGACATTCGTTCATCTAGCACAAAGGGAACGGGTTGCAGGAGAAACTTTTGCTCTGGTATCTCAGTCTGTTTCCTAGTGCCAGTTTGAAGTACCTGCAGTTTTCACTGTAAAACCGAGTTGGAGCTCGTACCTCCCCATATATATGTATGGAGTGGAATTTGCAAATGAAAAGAAATTTTGTGTTCCCAACAATCTACGTGAAGGACGGCTTTCACACACACTTATCACTCAGAACTGAGCATGTGGAGAGAATTTCTTTCATCTAGCAAAAAGGGAACGGGTTGCAGGAGAAACTTTTAATCTGGTTTCTCAGTCTGTTTCCTAGTGCCGGTTTGAAGTTCCTGCAGATTTCAGTGTAAAACCGAGGTGGAGCTAGTACCTCCCCGTATATATTTATGGAGTGGAGTTGGCAACTGAAAAGAAACTTTGTGTTCCCAACAAGCTAGGTGAAGGACGGCTTTCACACACACTTATCTTTCAAATCTGAGCATGTGGTGAGACGTTCGTTCATCTAGCACAAAGGGAAAGGTTTGCCGGAGAAAGTTTTACTCTGGTTTCTCATAATTTTTCCTAGTGCAGGTTTGAAGTTCCTGCAGTTTTCAGTGTAAAACCGAGTTGGAGCTCGTATCTCCCCATATATATGTATGGAGTGGTGTTTGCAAGTGAAAAGAAACTTTGTGTTCCCAACACGCTAGGTGAAAGACGGCTTTCACACACACTTATCTCTCAGAATTGAGCATGTGAAGAGACGTTCTTTCATCTACCACAAAGGGAACGGGTTGCAGGTGATACTATTACTCTGGTTTCTCAGTCTGTTTCCTAGAGCCGGTTTGAAGTTCCTGCAGTTTTCACTGTAAATCCGATTTGGAGCTCGTACCTCCCCATATATATGTATGGACTGGAGATTGCAACTGAAAAGAACTTTTGTGTTCCCAACAAGCTATGTTAAGGACGGCTTTCACAAACACTTATCTCTCAGAACTCAGCATGTGGAGAGACGTTCGTTCATCTAGCACAAAGGAACGGGTTGCAGGAGAAACTTTTACTCTGGTTTCTCAGTCTGTTTCCTAGTGCCGGTTTGACGTTCCTGCAGTTTTCGTTGTAAAACCGAGTTGCAGCTCGTACCACCCCATATATATGTATGGAGTAGAGTTTGCATTTGAAAAGAAATTTGTGTTCCCAACAAGCTAGGTGAAGGACGGCGTTCACACACAATTTTCTCTCAGAACTGAGCATGTGGAGAGAATTTCGTTCATCTAGCACAAAGAGAACGGGTTGCAGGAGAAACTTTTAGTGTGGATTCTCAGTCTTTTTCCTAGTGCCGGTTTGATGTAACTGCTGTTTTCACTGTAAAACCGAGTTGTAGCTAGTACCTCCCCATATATATGTATGGAGTGGAGTTTTTATGTGAAAAGAAACTTTGTGTTCCCAACAAGCTAGGTGAAGGACGGGGTTCAGACACAATTATCTCTCAGAACTGAGCATGTGGAGAGACGTTCGTTCATCTAGCACAAAGGGAACGGGTTGCAGGAGAAACTTTTACACTGGATTTTCAGTCTGTTTCCTAGTGCCGGTTTGAAGTTCCTGCAGTTTTCACTATAAAACCGAGTTGGAGCTCGTACCTCCCCATATATATGTATGGAGTGGATTTTTCTACTGAAAGGAAACTTTGTGTTCCCAACAAGATAGGTGAAGGACGGCTTTCACACACACTTATCTCTCAAATCTGAGCATGTGGAGAGACGATCGTTCATCTAGCACAAAGGGAACAGTTTGCAGGAGAAACTTTTTCTCTGGTTTCTCAGTCTGTTTCCTAGTGCCGGTTTGAAGTTCGTGCACTTTTCACTGTAAAACCGAGTTGGGGCTCGTACCTCCCCATATATATGTATGGTGTGGTGTTTGCAACTGAAAAGGATCGTTGTGTTCCCAACAAGCTAGGTGAAGGACGGCTTTCACACACACTTATCTCTCAGATCTGAGCATGTAGAGAGACGTTCGTTCATCTAGCACAAAGGGATAGTTTTGCAGGAGAAACTTTTACTCTGGTTTCTCAGTCTTTTCCTAGTGCCGTTTTGAAGTTCCTGCAGGTTTCACTGTAAAATCGGGTTGGAGCTAGTACCTCCCCATATATATGTATGGAGTGGAGTTTGCAAGTGAAAAGAAACTTTGTGTTCCCAACAAGCTAGCTGAAGGGGGGCTTTCACACACACTTATCTCTCAGAAATGAGCATGTGGAGCGACGTTCGTTCATATAGCACAAAGGGAACGTGTTGCAGGATAAACTTTTACTCTGGTCTCTCAGTCTGTTCCCTAGTTCCGGTTTGAAGTTCCTGCAGTTTTCACTTTAAAACCGAGTTGGAGCTCGTAACTTCCCATATATATGTATGGATTGGATTTTGCAACTGAAAAGAAACTATGTGTTCCAAACAAGCTAGCTGAAGGACGGCTTTCACACACACATATCTCTCAGTACTGAGCCTGAGGAGAGACGTTCGTTCATCTAGCACAAAGGGAAAGGTTTGCAGGAGTAACTTTTACTCTGGTTTCTCATAATTTTTCCTAGTGCAGGTTTGAAGTTCCTGCAGTTTTCAGTGTAAAATCGAGTTGGAGCTCGTATCTCCCCATATATATGTATGGAGTGGAGTTTTCAAGTGAAAAGAAACTTTGTGTTCCCAACAAGCTAGGTGAAGGACGGCTTTCACACACACTTATCTCTCAGAATTGAGCATGTGAAGAGACGTTCTTTCATGTAGCACAAAGGGAACTGGTTGCAGGGGATACTATAACTCTGGTTTCTCAGTCTGTTTCCTTGAGCCGGTTTGAAGTTCCTGCAGTTTTCACTGTAAAACCGAGTTGGAGTTCGTACCTACCCATATATATGTATGGAGTGGAGATTGCAACTGAAAAGAACCTTTGTGTTCCCAACAAGCTATGTTAAGGACGGCTTTCACACACACTTATCTCTCAGAAATGAGCATGTGGAGCGACGTTCGTTCATATAGCACAAAGGGAACGTGTTGCAGGATAAACTTTTACTCTGGTCTCTCAGTCTGTTCCCTAGTTCCGGTTTGAAGTTCCTGCAGTTTTCACTTTAAAACCGAGTTGGAGCTCGTAACTTCCCATATATATGTATGGATTGGATTTTGCAACTGAAAAGAAACTATGTGTTCCCAACAAGCTAGCTGAAGGACGGCTTTCACACACACATATCTCTCAGTACTGAGCCTGAGGAGAGACGTTCGTTCATCTAGCACAAAGGGAAAGGTTTGCAGGAGTAACTTTTACTCTGGTTTCTCATAATTTTTCCTAGTGCAGGTTTGAAGTTCCTGCAGTTTTCAGTGTAAAATCGAGTTGGAGCTCGTATCTCCCCATATATATGTATGGAGTGGAGTTTTCAAGTGAAAAGAAACTTTGTGTTCCCAACAAGCTAGGTGAAGGACGGCTTTCACACACACTTATCTCTCAGAATTGAGCATGTGAAGAGACGTTCTTTCATGTAGCACAAAGGGAACTGGTTGCAGGGGATACTATAACTCTGGTTTCTCAGTCTGTTTCCTTGAGCCGGTTTGAAGTTCCTGCAGTTTTCACTGTAAAACCGAGTTGGAGTTCGTACCTACCCATATATATGTATGGAGTGGAGATTGCAACTGAAAAGAACCTTTGTGTTCCCAACAAGCAATGTTAAGGACGGCTTTCACACAAACTTATCTCTCAGAACTGAGCATGTGGAGAGACGATCGTTCATCTAGCACAAAGGGAACGGGTTGCAGGAGAAACTTTTACTCTGGTTTCTCAGTCTGTTTCCTAGTGCCGGTTTGAAGTTCCTGCAGTTTTCACTGTAAAACCGAGTTGGAGCTCGTACCACCCCATATATATGTATGGAGTGGAGTTTGCATTTGAAAAGAAATTTGTGTTCCCAACAAGCTAGGTGAAGGACAGCTTTCACACACAATTTTCACTCAGAACAGAGTATGTGGAGAGACATTCGTTCATCTAGCACAAAGGGAACGGGTTGCAGGAGAAACTTTTGCTCTGGTATCTCAGTCTGTTTCCTAGTGCCAGTTTGAAGTTCCTGCAGTTTTCACTGTAAAACCGAGTTGGAGCTCGTACCTCCCCATATATATGTATGGAGTGGAGTTTGCAAATGAAAAGAAATTTTGTGTTCCCAACAAGCTACGTGAAGGACGGCTTTCACACACACTTATCTCTCAGAACTGAGCATGCGGAGAGAATTTCGTTCATCTAGCACAAAGAGAACGGATTGCAGGAGAAACTTTTACTCTGGATTTTCAGTCTGTTTCCTAGAGCCGGTTTGAAGTTCCTGCAGTTTTCACTGTAAAACCGAGTTGGAGCTCGTACCACCCCATATATATGTATGGAGTGGAGTTTGCATTTGAAAAGAAATTTGTGTTCCCAACAAGCTAGGTGAAGGACGGCTTTCACACACAATTTTCTCTCAGAACAGAGTATGTGGAGAGACATTCGTTCATCTAGCACAAAGGGAACGGGTTGCAGGAGAAACTTTTGCTCTGGTATCTCAGTCTGTTTCCTAGTGCCAGTTTGAAGTACCTGCAGTTTTCACTGTAAAACCGAGTTGGAGCTCGTACCTCCCCATATATATGTATGGAGTGGAATTTGCAAATGAAAAGAAATTTTGTGTTCCCAACAATCTACGTGAAGGACGGCTTTCACACACACTTATCACTCAGAACTGAGCATGTGGAGAGAATTTCTTTCATCTAGCAAAAAGGGAACGGGTTGCAGGAGAAACTTTTAATCTGGTTTCTCAGTCTGTTTCCTAGTGCCGGTTTGAAGTTCCTGCAGATTTCAGTGTAAAACCGAGGTGGAGCTAGTACCTCCCCGTATATATTTATGGAGTGGAGTTGGCAACTGAAAAGAAACTTTGTGTTCCCAACAAGCTAGGTGAAGGACGGCTTTCACACACACTTATCTCTCAAATCTGAGCATGTGGTGAGACGTTCGTTCATCTAGCACAAAGGGAAAGGTTTGCCGGAGAAAGTTTTACTCTGGTTTCTCATAATTTTTCCTAGTGCAGGTTTGAAGTTCCTGCAGTTTTCAGTGTAAAACCGAGTTGGAGCTCGTATCTCCCCATGTATATGTATGGAGTGGTGTTTGCAAGTGAAAAGAAACTTTGTGTTCCCAACACGCTAGGTGAAAGACGGCTTTCACACACACTTATCTCGCAGAATTGAGCATGTGAAGAGACGTTCTTTCATCTACCACAAAGGGAACGGGTTGCAGGTGATACTATTACTCTGGTTTCTCAGTCTGTTTCCTAGAGCCGGTTTGAAGTTCCTGCAGTTTTCACTGTAAATCCGATTTGGAGCTCGTACCTCCCCATATATATGTATGGACTGGAGATTGCAACTGAAAAGAACTTTTGTGTTCCCAACAAGCTATGTTAAGGACGGCTTTCACAAACACTTATCTCTCAGAACTGAGCATGTGGAGAGACGTTCGTTCATCTAGCACAAAGGAACGGGTTGCAGGAGAAACTTTTACTCTGGTTTCTCAGTCTGTTTCCTAGTGCCGGTTTGACGTTCCTGCAGTTTTCACTGTAAAACCGAGTTGCAGCTCGTATCACCCCATATATATGTATGGAGTAGAGTTTGCATTTGAAAAGAAATTTGTGTTCCCAACAAGCTAGGTGAAGGACGGCGTTCACACACAATTTTCTCTCAGAACTGAGCATGTGGAGAGAATTTCGTTCATCTAGCACAAAGAGAACGGGTTGCAGGAGAAAATTTATTGTGGATTCTCAGTCTTTTTCCTAGTGCCGTTTTGATGTTACTGCTGTTTTCACTGTAAAACCGAGTTGTAGCTAGTACCTCCCCATATATATGTATGGAGTGGAGTTTTTATGTGAAAAGAAACTTTGTGTTCCCAACAAGCTAGGTGAAGGACGGGGTTCAGACACAATTATCTCTCAGAACTGAGCATGTGGAGAGACGTTCGTTCATCTAGCACAAAGGGAACGGGTTGCAGGAGAAACTTTTACACTGGATTTTCAGTCTGTTTCCTAGTGCCGGTTTGAAGTTCCTGCAGTTTTCAATATAAAACCGAGTTGGAGCTCGTACCTCCCCATATATATGTATGGAGTGGATTTTTCTACTGAAAGGAAACTTTGTGTTCCCAACAAGATAGGTGAAGGACGGCTTTCACACACACTTATCTCTCAAATCTGAGCATGTGGAGAGACGATCGTTCATCTAGCACAAAGGGAACAGTTTGCAGGAGAAACTTTTTCTCTGGTTTCTCAGTCTGTTTCCTAGTGCCGGTTTGAAGTTCGTGCACTTTTCACTGTAAAACCGAGTTGGGGCTCGTACCTCCCCATATATATGTATGGTGTGGTGTTTGCAACTGAAAAGGATCGTTGTGTTCCCAACAAGCTAGGTGAAGGACGGCTTTCACACACACTTATCTCTCAGATCTGAGCATGTAGAGAGACGTTCGTTCATCTAGCACAAAGGGATAGTGTTGCAGGAGAAACTTTTACTCTGGTTTCTCAGTCTTTTCCTAGTGCCGTTTTGAAGTTCCTGCAGGTTTCACTGTAAAATCGGGTTGGAGCTAGTACCTCCCCATATATATGTATGGAGTGGAGTTTGCAAGTGAAAAGAAACTTTGTGTTCCCAACAAGCTAGCTGAAGGGGGGCTTTCACACACACTTATCTCTCAGAAATGAGCATGTGGAGCGACGTTCGTTCATATAGCACAAAGGGAACGTGTTGCAGGATAAACTTTTACTCTGGTCTCTCAGTCTGTTCCCTAGTTCCGGTTTGAAGTTCCTGCAGTTTTCACTTTAAAACCGAGTTGGAGCTCGTAACTTCCCATATATATGTATGGATTGGATTTTGCAACTGAAAAGAAACTATGTGTTCCCAACAAGCTAGCTGAAGGACGGCTTTCACACACACATATCTCTCAGTACTGAGCCTGAGGAGAGACGTTCGTTCATCTAGCACAAAGGGAAAGGATTGCAGGAGTAACTTTTACTCTGGTTTCTCATAATTTTTCCTAGTGCAGGTTTGAAGTTCCTGCAGTTTTCAGTGTAAAATCGAGTTGGAGCTCGTATCTCCCCATATATATGTATGGAGTGGAGTTTTCAAGTGAAAAGAAACTTTGTGTTCCCAACAAGCTAGGTGAAGGACGGCTTTCACACACACTTATCTCTCAGAATTGAGCATGTGAAGAGACGTTCTTTCATGTAGCACAAAGGGAACTGGTTGCAGGGGATACTATAACTCTGGTTTCTCAGTCTGTTTCCTTGAGCCGGTTTGAAGTTCCTGCAGTTTTCACTGTAAAACCGAGTTGGAGTTCGTACCTACCCATATATATGTATGGAGTGGAGATTGCAACTGAAAAGAACCTTTGTGTTCCCAACAAGCTATGTTAAGGACGGCTTTCACACAAACTTATCTCTCAGAACTGAGCATGTGGAGAGACGTTCGTTCATCTAGCACAAAGAACGGGTTGCAGGAGAAATTTTTACTCTGGTTTCTCAGTCTGTTTCGTAGTGCCGGTTTGAAGTTCCTGCAGTTTTCATTGTAAAAACGAGTTGGAGCTCGTACCTCCCCATATATATCTATGGAGTGGGGTTTGCAAATGAAAAAAATTTTGTGTTCCCAACAAGCTACGTGAAGGACGGCTTTCACACACACTTAGCTCTCAGAACTGAGCATGTGGAGAGAATTTCGTTCATCTAGCACAAAGAGAATGGGTTGCAGGAGAAACTTTTACTGTGGATTCTCTGTCTTTTTCGTAGTGCCGGTTTGATGTTACAGCTGTTTTCACTGTAAAACCGAGTTGGAGCTAGTACCTCCCCATATATATGTATGGAGTGGAGTTTTTATGTGAAAAGAAACTTTGTGTTCCCAACAAGCTAGGTGAAGGACGGGGTTCAGACACAATTATCTCTCAGAACTTAGCATGTGGAGAGACGTTCGTTCATCTAGCACAAAGGAACGGGTTGCAGGAGAAACTTTTACTCTGGTTTCTCAGTCTGTTTCCTAGTGCCGGTTTGACGTTCCTGCAGTTTTCACTGTAAAACCGAGTTGGAGCTCGTACCACCCCATATATATGTATGGATTGGAGTTTGCATTTTAAAAGAAATTTGTGTTCCCAACAAGCTAGGTGAAGGACGGCTTTCACACACAATTTTCTCTCAGAACTGTGTATGTGGAGAGACGTTCGTTCATCTAGCACAAAGGGAACGGGTTGCAGGAGAAACTTTTACTCAGGTATCTCAGTCTGTTTCCTAGTGCCGGTTTGAAGTTCCTGCAGTTTTCACTGTAAAACCGAGTTTGAGCTCGTACTTCCCCATATATATGTATGGAGTGGAGTTTGCATCTGAAAAGAAACTTTGTGTTCCCAACAAGCTATGTGAAGGACGGATTTCACACACATTTATCTCTTGGATCTGAGCATGTGGAGAGACGTTCGTTCATCTAGCACAATTGGAACGGTTTGCAGGGGAATTTTTACTCTGGTTTCTCAGTCTGTTTCCTAGTGCCGGTTTGAAGTTCCTGCAGTTTTCTCTGTAAAAACGAGTTGGAGCTCGTACCTCCCCATATATATGTATGGAGTGGAATTTTTTATGTGAAAAGAAACTTTGTGTTCCCAACAAGCTAGGTGAAGTACGGCTTTCACACACACTTATCTCTCAGATCTGAGCATGTAGAGAGACGTTCGTTCATCTAGCACAAAGGGAAAGTGTTGCAGTAGAAACTTTTACTCTGGTTTCTCAGTCTGTTCCTAGTGCCTGTTTGAAATTCCTGCAGGTTTCACTGTAAAATCGGGTTGGAGCTAGTACCTCCCCATATATATGTATGGAGTGGAGTTTGCAAGTGAAAAGAAACTTTGTGTTCCCAACAAGCTAGCTGAAGTGGGGCTTTCACACACACTTATCTCTCAGAACTGAGCATGTGGAGAGACGTTCGTTCATCTAGCACAATGGGAACGGGTTACAGTAGAATCTTTTACACTGGTTTCTCAGTCTGTTTCCTAGTGCCGGTTTGAAGTTCCTGCAGTTTTCACTGTAAAACAGGGTTAGAGCTAGTTCCTCCCCATATATATGTATGGATTGGAGTTTGCATCTGAAAAGAATCTTTGTGTTCCCAACAAGCTAGGTGAAGGACGGCTTTCACACACACATATCTCTCAGAACTGAGCATGTGGAGAGACGTTCGTTCACCTAGCACAAAGGAACGGGTCTCAGGAGAATCTTTACTCTGGTTTCTCAGTGTGTTTCCTAGTGCCGTTTTGAATTTCCTGCAGTTTTCACTGTAAAACCGAGTTGGAGCTAGTACCTCCCCATATATATGTATGGACTGAAGTTTTCATCTGAAAAGAAAATTTGTGTTCCCAACAAGCTAGGTGAAGGACGGCTTTCACACACACTTATCTCTCAGAACTGAGCATGTGGAGAGATGTTCGTTCATCTAGCACAAAGGGAAAGTGTTGCAGGAGAAACTTTTACTCTGGTTTCTCAGTCTGTTCCTAGTGCCGGTTTGAATTTCCTGCAGGTTTAACTGTAAAATCTGTTTGGAGCTAGTACCTCCCCATATATATGTATGGAGTGGAGTTTGCAAGTGAAAAGAAACTTTGTGTTCCCTACAAGCTAGCTGAAAGGGGGCTTTCACACACACTTGTCTCTCAGAACTGAGCATGGGAGAGAATTTCGTTCATCTAGCACACAGAGAACGATTTGCAGGAGAAACTTTTACTATGGATTCTCAGTCTTTTTCCTAGTGCCGGTTTGATGTTACTGCTCTTTTCACTGTAAAACCGAGTTGGAAGTAGTACATCCCCATATATATGTATGGAGTGGAGTTTTTATGTGAAAAGAAACTTTGTGTTCCCAACAAGCTAGGTGAAGGACGGCTTTCACACACATTTATCTCTCGGATCTGAGCATGTGGAGAGACGTTCGTTCATCTAGCACAAATGGAACGGTTTGCAGGGGAATTTTTACTCTGGTTTCTCAGTCTGTTTCCTAGTTCCGTTTTGAAGTTCCTGCAGTTTTCACTGTAAAACCGAGTTGGAGTTCGTACCTCCCCATATATATGTATGGAGTGGAGATTGCAACTGAAAAGAACCTTTGTGTTCCCAACAAGCTATGTTAAGGACGGCTTTCACACACACTTATCTCTCAGAACTGAGCATGTGGAGAGACGTTCGTTCATCTAGCACAAAGGAACGGGTTGCAGGACAAACTTTTTCTCTGGTTTCTCAGTCTGTTTCCTAGTTCCGTTTTGAAGTTCCTGCAGTTTTCAATGTAAAACATAGTTGAAGCTCGTACCTCTCCCCGTATATATGTATGGAGTGGAGTTTGCAACTGAAAAGAAACTTGGCGTTCCCAACAAGCTAGGTGAAGGACGGCTTTCACACACACTTTTCCCTCAGAACTGAGCATGTGGAGAGACGTTCGTTCATCTAGCACAATGGGAACGGGTTACAGTAGAATATTTTACTCTGCTTTCTCAGTCTGTTTCCTAGTGCCGGTTTGAAGTTCCTGCAATTTTCACTGTAAAACCGAGTTGGAGCTAGTTCCTTCCCATATATATGTATGGATTGGAGTTTGCATCTGAAAAGAAATTTTGTGTTCCCAACAAGCTAGGTGAAAGACGGCATTCACACACACTTATCTCTCACAACTGAGCATGTGGAGAGACGTTCGTTCATCTGGCACAAAGGGAACGGTTTGCAGGAGAATCTTTTACTCTGGTTTCTCAGTCTGTTTCCTAGTGCCGGTTTGAAGTTCCTGCAGTTTTCACTGTAAAACCGATTTGCAGCTTGTACCTCCCCATATATATGTATGGAGTGGAGTTTGCAAGTGAAAAGAAACTTTGTGTTCCCAACAAGCTAGGTGAAGGACGGCTTTCACACACACTTATGTCTCAGAACTGAGGATGTGGAGAGACGTTCGTTCATCTAGCACAAAAAGAACGGGTTGCAGGAGAAACTTTTACCCTGGATTCTCAGTCTGTTTCCTAGTGCCGGTTTGAAGTTACTGCAGTATTCACTGTAAAATCGAGTTGGAGCTCGTACCCCCCATACATATATATGGGGTCGAGTTTGCAACTGAAAAGAAACTTTGTGTTCCCAACAAGCTAGTTGAAGGACGGCTTTCACACACACATATATCTCAGAAATGAGCATGTGGAGAGACGTTCGTTCATTAAGGACAAATGGAACGAGTTGCAGGAGAAACTTTTACTCTGGTTTCTCTGTCTGTTTCCCAGTGCCGGTTTGATGTTCCAGCAGTTTTCACTGTAAAACCGAGTTGGAGCTAGTACCTCCCTATATATATGTAAGGAGTGGAGTGTGCAAGTGAAAAGAAACTTTGTGTTCCCAACAAGCTAGGTGAAGGATGGCTTTCACACACATTTATCTCTCAGAACTGAGCATGTGGAGAGACGTTCGTTCATCTAGCACAAAAGGAACGGGTTGCAGGAGAATCTTTTACTCTGGTTTCTCAGTCTGTTTCCTAGTGCAGTTTTGAAATCCCTGTTGTTTTCACTGTAAAACAGAGTTGGTGCTCGTACGTCCCCATATATATGTATGGAATGGAGTTTGCAACTGAAAAGAAACTTTGTGTTCCCAACAAGCTAGGTGAAGGACGGCTTTCACACACACATATATTTCAGAAATGAGCATGTGGAGAGACGTTCGTTGATCTACAACAAACGGAACCAGTTGCAGGATAAACTTTTACTCTGGTTTCTCTGTCTGTTTCCTAGTGCCGGTTTGATGTTCCTGCAGTTTTCACTGAAAACCGAGTTGGAGCTAGTATCTCCCCATATATATGTATGGAGTGTAGTTTGCAACTGAAAAGAAACTTTGTGTTCCCTACAAGCTAGGTGAAGACGGGCTTTCACACACAATTATCTCTGAGAACTGAGCATGTGGATAGACGTTCGTTCATCTACCATAAATGGTTAACGGGTTGCAGGAGAAAATTTAATCGGGTTTCTCTGTCTGTTTCCTAGTGCCGGTTTGAAGTTCCTGCAGTTTTCACTGTAAAACAGAATTGGAGCTCGTACCTCCCCATATATATGTATGGAGTGGAGTTTGCAACTGAAAAGAAACTTTGTGTTCCCAACAAGCTATGTGAAGTGTGGCTTTCACACACACGTATTTCTCATAAATGAGCATGTGGAGAGACGTTCGTTCATCTAGCACCAAGGGAACGTGTTGCAGGAGAAAATTTTACTCTGGTTTCTCATAATTTTTCCTAGTGCAGGTTTGAAGTTCCTGCAGTTTTCACTGTAAAACCGAGTTGGAGCTCGTATCTCCCCATATATATGTATGGACTGGAGTTTGCAAGTGAAAAGAAACTTTGTGTTCCCAACAAGCTAGGTGAAGGACGGCTTTCACACACACTTATCTCTAAGAACTTAGCATGTGAAGAGACGTTCTTTCATCTAGCACAAAGGGAACGGGTTGCAGGAGAAACTTTTACTCTGGTATCTCAGTCTGTTTCCTAGTGCCGGTTTGAAGTTCCTGCAGTTTTCACTGTAAAACCGAGTTTGAGCTCGTACTTCCCCATATATATGTATGGAGTGGAGTTTGCATCTAAAAAGAAACTTTGTGTTCCCAACAAGCTAGGTGAAGGACGGATTTCACACACATTTATCTCTCGGATCTGAGCATGTGGAGAGACGTTCGTTCATCTAGCACAAATGGAACGGTTTGCAGGGGAATTTTTACTCTGGTTTCTCAGTCTGTTTCCTAGTGCCGGTTTGAAGTTCCTGCAGTTTTCACTGTAAAAACGAGTTGGAGCTCGTACCTCCCCATATATATGTATGGAGTGGAGTTTGCAAATGAAAAAAATTTTGTGTTCCCAACAAGCTACGTGAAGGACGGCTTTCACACACACTTAGCTCTCAGAACTGAGCATGTGGAGAGAATTTCGTTCATCTAGCACAAAGAGAATGGGTTGCAGGAGAAACTTTTACTGTGGATTCTCTGTCTTTTTCGTAGTGCCGGTTTGATGTTACAGCTGTTTTCACTGTAAAACCGAGTTGGAGCTAGTACCTCCCCATATATATGTATGGAGTGGAGTTTTTATGTGAAAAGAAACTTTGTGTTCCCAACAAGCTAGGTGAAGGACGGGGTTCAGACACAATTATCTCTCAGAACTTAGCATGTGGAGAGACGTTCGTTCATCTAGCACAAAGGAACGGGTTGCAGGAGAAACTTTTACTCTGGTTTCTCAGTCTGTTTCCTAGTGCTGGTTTGACGTTCCTGCAGTTTTCACTGTAAAGCCGAGTTGGAGCTCGTACCACCCCATATATATGTATGGATTGGAGTTTGCATTTTAAAAGAAATTTGTGTTCCCAACAAGCTAGGTGAAGGACGGCTTTCACACACAATTTTCTCTCAGAACTGAGTATGTGGAGAGACGTTCGTTCATCTAGCACAAAGGGAACGGGTTGCAGGAGAAACTTTTACTCAGGTATCTCAGTCTGTTTCCTAGTGCCGGTTTGAAGTTCCTGCAGTTTTCACTGTAAAACCGAGTTTGAGCTCGTACTTCCCCATATATATGTATGGAGTGGAGTTTGCATCTGAAAAGAAACTTTGTGTTCCCAACATGCTATGTGAAGGACGGATTTCACACACATTTATCTCTTGGATCTGAGCATGTGGAGAGACGTTCGTTCATCTAGCACAATTGGAACGGTTTGCAGGGGAATTTTTACTCTGGTTTCTCAGTCTGTTTCCTAGTGCCGGTTTGAAGTTCCTGCAGTTTTCACTGTAAAAACGAGTTGGAGCTCGTACCTCCCCATATATATGTATGGAGTGGAGTTTTTATGTGAAAAGAAACTTTGTGTTCCCAACAAGCTAGGTGAAGTACGGCTTTCACACACACTTATCTCTCAGATCTGAGCATGTAGAGAGACGTTCGTTCATCTAGCACAAAGGGAAAGTGTTGCAGTAGAAACTTTTACTCTGGTTTCTCAGTCTGTTCCTAGTGCCTGTTTGAAATTCCTGCAGGTTTCACTGTAAAATCGGGTTGGAGCTAGTACCTCCCCATATATATGTATGGAGTGGAGTTTGCAAGTGAAAAGAAACTTTGTGTTCCCAACAAGCTAGCTGAAGTGGGGCTTTCACACACACTTATCTCTCAGAACTGAGCATGTGGAGAGACGTTCGTTCATCTAGCACAATGGGAACGGGTTACAGTAGAATCTTTTACACTGGTTTCTCAGTCTGTTTCCTAGTGCCGGTTTGAAGTTCCTGCAGTTTTCACTGTAAAACAGGGTTAGAGCTAGTTCCTCCCCATATATATGTATGGATTGGAGTTTGCATCTGAAAAGAATCTTTGTGTTCCCAACAAGCTAGGTGAAGGACGGCTTTCACACACATTTATCTCTCGGATCTGAGCATGTGGAGAGACGTTCGTTCATCTAGCACAAATGGAACGGGTCTCAGGAGAATTTTTACTCTGGTTTCTCAGTCTGTTTCCTAGTGCCGGTTTGAAGTTCCTGCAGTTTTCACTGTAAAACCGAGTTGGAGTTCGTACCTCCCCATATATATGTATGGAGTGGAGATTGCAACTGAAAAGAACCTTTGTGTTCCCAACAAGCTATGTTAAGGACGGCTTTCACACACACTTATCTCTCAGAACTGAGCATGTGGAGAGACGTTCGTTCATCTAGCACAAAGGAACGGGTTGCAGGACAAACTTTTTCTCTGGTTTCTCAGTCTGTTTCCTAGTTCCGTTTTGAAGTTCCTGCAGTTTTCAATGTAAAACATAGTTGAAGCTCGTACCTCTCCCCGTATATATGTATGGAGTGGAGTTTGCAACTGAAAAGAAACTTGGCGTTCCCAACAAGCTAGGTGAAGGACGGCTTTCACACACACTTTTCCCTCAGAACTGAGCATGTGGAGAGACGTTCGTTCATCTAGCACAATGGGAACGGGTTACAGTAGAATATTTTACTCTGCTTTCTCAGTCTGTTTCCTAGTGCCGGTTTGAAGTTCCTGCAATTTTCACTGTAAAACCGAGTTGGAGCTAGTTCCTTCCCATATATATGTATGGATTGGAGTTTGCATCTGAAAAGAAATTTTGTGTTTCCAACAAGCTAGTTGAAAGACGGCTTTCACACACACTTATCTCTCACAACTGAGCATGTGGAGAGACGTTCGTTCATCTGGCACAAAGGGAACGGTTTGCAGGAGAATCTTTTACTCTGGTTTCTCAGTCTGTTTCCTAGTGCCGGTTTGAAGTTCCTGCAGTTTTCACTGTAAAACCGATTTGCAGCTTGTACCTCCCCATATATATGTATGGAGTGGAGTTTGCAAGTGAAAAGAAACTTTGTGTTCCCAACAAGCTAGGTGAAGGACGGCTTTCACACACACTTATGTCTCAGAACTGAGGATGTGGAGAGACGTTCGTTCATCTAGCACAAAAAGAACGGGTTGCAGGAGAAACTTTTACCCTGGATTCTCAGTCTGTTTCCTAGTGCCGGTTTGAAGTTACTGCAGTATTCACTGTAAAATCGATTTGGATCTCGTACCCCCCATACATATATATGGGGTCGAGTTTGCAACTGAAAAGAAACTTTGTGTTCCCAACAAGCTAGGTGAAGGACGGCTTTCACACACACATATATCTCAGAAATGAGCATGTGGAGAGACGTTCGTTCATTAAGGACAAATGGAACGAGTTGCAGGAGAAACTTTTACTCTGGTTTCTCTGTCTGTTTCCCAGTGCCGGTTTGATGTTCCAGCAGTTTTCACTGTAAAACCGAGTTGGAGCTAGTACCTCCCTATATATATGTAAGGAGTGGAGTTTGCAAGTGAAAAGAAACTTTGTGTTCCCAACAAGCTAGGTGAAGGATGGCTTTCACACACATTTATCTCTCAGAACTGAGCATGTGGAGAGACGTTCGTTCATCTAGCACAAAAGGAACGGGTTGCAGGAGAATCTTTTACTCTGGTTTCTCAGTCTGTTTCCTAGTGCAGTTTTGAAATCCCTGTTGTTTTCACTGTAAAACAGAGTTGGTGCTCGTACCTCCCCATATATATGTATGGAATGGAGTTTGCAACTGAAAAGAAACTTTGTGTTCCCAACAAGCTAGGTGAAGGACGGCTTTCACACACACATATATTTCAGAAATGAGCATGTGGAGAGACGTTCGTTGATCTACAACAAACGGAACCAGTTGCAGGATAAACTTTTACTCTGGTTTCTCTGTCTGTTTCCTAGTGCCGGTTTGATGTTCCTGCAGTTTTCACTGAAAACCGAGTTGGAGCTAGTATCTCCCCATATATATGTATGGAGTGTAGTTTGCAACTGAAAAGAAACTTTGTGTTCCCTACAAGCTAGGTGAAGACGGGCTTTCACACACAATTATCTCTGAGAAATGAGCATGTGGATAGACGTTCGTTCATCTACCATAAATGGTTAACGGGTTGCAGGAGAAAATTTAATCGGGTTTTTCTGTCTGTTTCCTAGTGCCGGTTTGAAGTTCCTGCAGTTTTCACTGTAAAACAGAATTGGAGCTCGTACCTCCCCATATATATGTATGGAGTGGAGTTTGCAACTGAAAAGAAACTTTGTGTTCCCAACAAGCTATGTGAAGTGTGGCTTTCACACACACGTATTTCTCATAAATGAGCATGTGGAGAGACGTTCGTTCATCTAGCACCAAGGGAACGTGTTGCAGGAGAAACTTTTACTCTGGTTTCTCATAATTTTTCCTAGTGCAGGTTTGAAGTTCCTGCAGTTTTCACTGTAAAACCGAGTTGGAGCTCGTATCTCCCCATATATATGTATGGACTGGAGTTTGCAAGTGAAAAGAAACTTTGTGTTCCCAACAAGCTAGGTGAAGGACGGCTTTCACACACACTTATCTCTAAGAACTTAGCATGTGAAGAGACGTTCTTTCATCTAGCACAAAGGGAACGGGTTGCAGGAGAAACTTTTACTCTGGTATCTCAGTCTGTTTCCTAGTGCCGGTTTGAAGTTCCTGCAGTTTTCACTGTAAAACCGAGTTTGAGCTCGTACTTCCCCATATATATGTATGGAGTGGAGTTTGCATCTAAAAAGAAACTTTGTGTTCCCAACAAGCTAGGTGAAGGACGGATTTCACACACATTTATCTCTCGGATCTGAGCATGTGGAGAGACGTTCGTTCATCTAGCACAAATGGAACGGTTTGCAGGGGAATTTTTACTCTGGTTTCTCAGTCTGTTTCCTAGTGCCAGTTTGAAGTTCCTGCAGTTTTCACTGTAAAAACGAGTTGGAGATCGTTCCTCCCCATATATACGTATGGAGTGGAGTTTGCAAATGAAAAGAAATTTTGTGTTCCCAACAAGCTACGTGAAGGACGGCTTTCACACACACTTATCTCTCAGAAGTGAGCATGTGGGGAGAATTTCGTTCATCTAGCACAAAGGAACGGGTTGCAGGACAAACTTTTTCTCTGGTTTCTCAGTCTGTTTCCTAGTTCCGTTTTGAAGTTCCTGCAGTTTTCACTGTAAAACATAGTTGAAGCTCGTACCTCTCCCCGTATATATGTATGGAGTGGAGTTTGCAACTGAAAAGAAACTTGGTGTTCCCAACAAGCTAGGTGAAGGACGGCTTTCACACACACTTTTCCCTCAGAACTGAGCATGTGGAGAGACGTTCGTTCATCTAGCACAATGGGAACGGGTTACAGTAGAATATTTTACTCTGCTTTCTCAGTCTGTTTCCTAGTGCCGGTTTGAAGTTCCTGCAGTTTTCACTGTAAAACCGAGTTGGAGCTAGTTCCTTCCCATATATATGTATGGATTGGAGTTTGCATCTGAAAAGAAATTTTGTGTTCCCAACAAGCTAGGTGAAAGACGGCTTTCACACACACTTATCTCTCACAACTGAGCATGTGTAGAGACGTTCGTTCATTAAGGACAAATGGAACGAGTTGCAGGAGAAACTTTTACTCTGGTTTCTCTGTCTGTTTCCCAGTGCCGGTTTGATGTTCCAGCAGTTTTCACTGTAAAACTGAGTTGGAGCTAGTACCTCCCTATATATATGTAAGGAGTGGAATTTGCAAGTGAAAAGAAACTTTGTGTTCCCAACAAGCTAGGTGAAGGATGGCTTTCACACACATTTATCTCTCAGAACTGAGCATGTGGAGAGACGTTCGTTCATCTAGCACAAAAGGAACGGGTTGCAGGAGAATCTTTTACTCTGGTTTCTCATTCTGTTTCCTAGTGCAGGTTTGAAATCCCTGTTGTTTTCACTGTAAAACAGAGTTGGTGCTCGTACCTCCCCATATATATGTATGGAATGGAGTTTGCAACTGAAAAGAACCTTTGTGTTCCCAACAAGATAGGTGAAGGACGGCTTTCACACACACATATATTTCAGAAATAAGCATGTGGAGAGACGTTCGTTGATCTACAACAAACGGAACCAGTTGCAGGATAAACTTTTACTCTGGTTTCTCTGTCTGTTTCTTGTGCCGGTTTGATGTTCCTTCAGTTTTCACTGAAAAACGAGTTGGAGCTAGTATCTCCCCATATATATGTATGGAGTGTAGTTTGCAACTGAAAAGAAACTTTGTGTTCCCTACAAGTTAGGTGAAGACGGGCTTTCACACACAATTATCTCTGAGAACTGAGCATGTGGATAGACGTTCGTTCATCTACCATAAATGGAACGGGTTGCAGGAGAAAATTTAAACGGGTTTCTCTGTCTGTTTCCTAGTGCCGGTTTGAAGTTCCTGCAGTTTTCACTGTAAAACAGAATTGGAGCTCGTACCTCCCCATATATATGTATGGAGTGGAGTTTGCAACTGAAAAGAAACTTTGTGTTCCCAACAAGCTATGTGAAGTGTGGCTTTCACACACACGTATTTCTCATAAATGAGCATGTGGAGAGACGTTCGTTCATCTAGCACCAAGGGAACGTGTTGCAGGAGAAACTTTTACTCTGGTTTCTCATAATTTTTCCTAGTGCAGGTTTGAAGTTCCTGCAGTTTTCACTGTAAAACCGAGTTGGAGCTCGTATCTCCCCATATATATGTATGGACTGGAGTTTGCAAGTGAAAAGAAACTTTGTGTTCCCAACAAGCTAGGTGAAGGACGGCTTTCACACACACTTATCTCTAAGAACTGAGCATGTGAAGAGACGTTCTTTCATCTAGCACAAAGGGAACGGGTTGCAGGAGATACTATTACTCTGGTTTCTCAGTCTGTTTCCTAGTGCCGGTTTGATGTTCCTGCAGTTTTCACTGTAAAACAGAGTTGGGGCTAGTACCTCCCCATATATATGTATGGAGTGGAGTTTGCATCTGAAAAAAATTTTGTGTTCCCAATAAGCTAGGTGAAAGACGGCTTTCACACACACTTATCTCTCACAACTGAGCATGTGGAGAGACGTTCGTTCATCTAGCACAAAAAGATCGGGTTGCAGGAGAAACTTTTACCCTGGATTCTCAGTCTGTTTCCTAGTGCCGGTTTGAAGTTACTGCAGTTTTCACTGTAAAACCGAGTTGGGGCTAGTAACTCCCCATATATATGTATGGAGTGGAGTTTTCATCTGAAAAGAAATTTTGTGTTCCCAACAAGCTAGTTGAATTACGGCTTTCACACACAATTATCTCTCAGAACTGAGCATGTGGAGAGACGTTCGTTCATCTAGCACAAAGGGAACGGTTTGCAGGAGAATCTTTTACTCTGGTTTCTCAGTCTGTTTCCTAGTGCCGGTTTGAAGTTCCTGCAGTTTTCACTGTAAAACCGATTTGCAGCTTGTACCTCCCCATATATATGTATGGAGTGGAGTTTGCAAGTGAAAAGAAACTTTGTGTTCCCAACAAGCTAGGTGAAGGACGGCTTTCACACACACTTATCTCTCAGAAGTGAGCATGTGGGGAGAATTTCGTTCATCTAGCACAAAGAGAACGGGTTGCAGGAGAAACTTTTACTGTGGATTCTCAGTCTTTTTCCTAGTGCCGGTTTGATGTTACTGCTGTTTTCACTGTAAAACCGAGTTGGAGCTAGTACATCCCCATACATATGTATGGAGTGGAGTTTTTATGTGAAAAGAAACTTTGTGTTCCCAACAAGCTAGGTGAAGTACGGCTTTCACACACACTTATCTCTCAGATCTGAGCATGTAGAGAGACGTTCGTTCATCTAGCACAAAGGGAAAGTGTTGCAGTAGAAACTTTTACTCTGGTTTCTCAGTCTG
This sequence comes from Camelus dromedarius, assembly GCF_036321535.1. NCBI lineage: Eukaryota > Metazoa > Chordata > Mammalia > Artiodactyla > Camelidae > Camelus > Camelus dromedarius. The sequence continues at coordinate 31,313,792 of NC_087458.1, read as the reverse complement.
TTCCTAGTGCCTGTTTGAAGTTCCTGCAGGTTTCACTGTAAAATCGGGTTGGAGCTAGTACCTCCCCATATATATGTATGGAGTGGAGTTTGCAAGTGAAAAGAAACTTTGTGTTCCCAACAAGCTAGCTGAAGGGGGGCTTTCACACACACTTATCTCTCAGAACTGAGCATGTGGAGAGACGTTCGTTCATCTAGCACAAAGGGAACGAGTTTCAATAGAATCTTTTACACTGGTTTCTCAGTCTGTTTCCTAGTGCCGGTTTGAAGTTCCTGCAGTTTTCACTGTAAAACAGGGTTAGAGCTAGTTCCTCCACATATATATGTATGGATTGGAGTTTGCATCTTAAAAGAATCTTTGTGTTCCCAACAAGCTAGGTGAAGGACGACTTTCACACACACTTATCTCTCAGAACTGAGCATGTGGAGAGACGTTCGTTCACCAAGCACAGAGGGAACGGGTCTCAGGAGAATCTTTACTCTGGTTTCTCAGTGTGTTTCCTAGTGCCGTTTTGAATTTCCTGCAGTTTTCACTGTAAAACCGAGTTGGAGCTAGTACCTCCCCATATATCTGTATGGACTGAAGGTTTCATCTGAAAAGAAAATTTGTGTTCCCAACAAGCTAGGTGAAGGACGGCTTTCACACACACTTATCTCTCAGAACTGAGCATTTGGAGAGATGTTCGTTCATCAAGCACAAAGGGAAAGTGTTGCAGGAGAAACTTTTACTCTGGTTTCTCAGTCTGTTCCTAGTGCCGGTTTGAAGTTCCTGCAGGTTTCACTGTAAAATCTGTTTGGAGCTAGTACCTCCCCATATATATGTATGGAGTGGAGTTTGCAAGTGAAAAGAAACTTTGTGTTCCCTACAAGCTAGCTGAAGGGGGGCTTTCACACACACTTGTCTCTCAGAACTGAGCATGTGGAAAGAATTTCGTTCATCTAGCACAAAGAGAACGATTTGCAGGAGAAACTTTTACTCTGGATTCTCAGTCTTTTTCCTAGTGCCGGTTTGATGTTACTGCTCTTTTCACTGTAAGACCGAGTTGGAACTAGTACATCCCCATATATATGTATGGAGTGGAGTTTTTATGTGAAAAGGAACTTTGTGTTCCCAACAAGCTAGGTGAAGGACGGCTTTCACACACATTTATCTATCGTATCTGAGCATGTGGAGAGACGTTCGTTCATCTAGCACAAATGGAACGGTTTGCAGGGGAATTTTTACTCTGGTTTCTCAGTCTGTTCCCTAGTGCCGGTTTGAAGTTCCTGCAGTTTTCACTGTAAAACCGTGTTGGAGTTCGTACCTCCCCATATATATTTATGGAGTGGAGATTGCAACTGAAAAGAACCTTTGTGTTCCCAACAAGCTATGTTAAGGACGGCTTTCACACACACTTATCTCTCAGAACTGAGAATGTGGAGAGACGTTCGTTCATCAAGCACAAAGGAACGGGTTGCAGGACAAACTTTTTCTCTGGTTTCTCAGTCTGTTTCCTAGTTCCGTTTTGAAGTTCCTGCAGTTTTCACTGTAAAACATAGTTGAAGCTCGTACCTCTCCCCGTATATATGTATGGAGTGGAGTTTGCAACTGAAAAGAAACTTGGTGTTCCCAACAAGCTAGGTGAAGGACGGCTTTCACACACACTTTTCCCTCAGAACTGAGCATGTGGAGAGACGTTCGTTCATCTAGCACAATGGGAACGGGTTACAGTAGAATATTTTACTCTGCTTTCTCAGTCTGTTTCCTAGTGCCGGTTTGAAGTTCCTGCAGTTTTCACTGTAAAACCGAGTTGGAGCTAGTTCCTTCCCATATATATGTATGGATTGGAGTTTGCATCTGAAAAGAAATTTTGTGTTCCCAACAAGCTAGGTGAAAGACGGCTTTCACACACACTTATCTCTCACAACTGAGCATGTGGAGAGACGTTCGTTCATTAAGGACAAATGGAACGAGTTGCAGGAGAAACTTTTACTCTGGTTTCTCTGTCTGTTTCCCAGTGCCGGTTTGATGTTCCAGCAGTTTTCACTGTAAAACTGAGTTGGAGCTAGTACCTCCCTATATATATGTAAGGAGTGGAGTTTGCAAGTGAAAAGAAACTTTGTGTTCCCAACAAGCTAGGTGAAGGATGGCTTTCACACACATTTATCTCTCAGAACTGAGCATGTGGAGAGACGTTCGTTCATCTAGCACAAAAGGAACGGGTTGCAGGAGAAGCTTTAATCTGGTTTCTCAGTCTGTTTCCTAGTGCAGGTTTGAAATCCCTGTTGTTTTCACTGTAAAACAGAGTTGGTGCTCGTACCTCCCCATATATATGTATGGAATGGAGTTTGCAACTGAACAGAAACTTTGAGTTCCCAACAAGCTAGGTGAAGGACGGCTTTCACACACACATATATTTCAGAAATGAGCATGTGGAGAGACGTTCGTTGATCTACAACAAACGGAACCAGTTGCAGTATAAACTTTTACTCTGGTTTCTCTGTCTGTTTCCTAGTGCCGGTTTGATGTTCCTTCAGTTTTCACTGAAAACCGAGTTGGAGCTAGTATCTCCCCATATATATGTATGGAGTGTAGTTTGCAACTGAAAAGAAACTTTGTGTTCCCTACAAGCTAGGTGAAGACGGGCTTTCACACACAATTATCTCTGAGAACTGAGCATGTGGATAGACGTTCGTTCATCACCATAAATGGAACGGGTTGCAGGAGAAAATTTAATCGGGATTCTCTGTCTGTTTCCTAGTGCCGGTTTGAAGTTCCTGCAGTTTTCACTGTAAAACAGAATTGGAGCTCGTACCTCCCCATATATATGTATGGAGTGGAGTTTGCAACTGAAAAGAAACTTTGTGTTCCCAACAAGCTATGTGAAGTGTGGCTTTCACACACACGTATTTCTCAAAAATGAGCATGTGGAGAGACGTTCGTTCATCTAGCACCAAGGGAACGTGTTGCAGGAGAAACTTTTACTCTGGTTTCTCATAATTTTTCCTAGTGCAGGTTTGAAGTTCCTGCAGTTTTCACTGTAAAACCGAGTTGGTGCTCGTACCTCCCCATATATATGTATGGAATGGAGTTTGCAACTGAAAAGAAACTTTGTGTTCCCAACAAGCTAGGTGAAGGACGGCTTTCACACACACATATATTTCAGAAATGAGCATGTGGAGAGACGTTCGTTGATCTACAACAAACGGAACCAGTTGCAGGATAAACTTTTACTCTGGTTTCTCTGTCTGTTTCCTAGTGCCGGTTTGATGTTCCTTCAGTTTTCACTGAAAACCGAGTTGGAGCTAGTATCTCCCCATATATATGTATGGAGTGTAGTTTGCAACTGAAAAGAAACTTTGTGTTCCCTACAAGCTAGGTGAAGACGGGCTTTCACACACAATTATCTCTGAGAACTGAGCATGTGGATAGACGTTCGTTCATCACCATAAATGGAACGGGTTGCAGGAGAAAATTTAATCGGGTTTCTCTGTCTGTTTCCTAGTGCCGGTTTGAAGTTCCTGCAGTTTTCACTGTAAAACAGAATTGGAGCTCGTACCTCCCCATATATATGTATGGAGTGGAGTTTGCAACTGAAAAGAAACTTTGTGTTCCCAACAAGCTATATGAAGTGTGGCTTTCACACACACGTATTTCTCATAAATGAGCATGTGGAGAGACGTTCGTTCATCTAGCACCAAGGGAACGTGTTGCAGGAGAAACTTTTACTCTGGTTTCTCATAATTTTTCCTAGTGCAGTTTTGAAGTTTATGCAGTTTTCACTGTAAAACCGAGTTGGAGCTCGTATCTCCCCATATATATGTATGGACTGGAGTTTGCAAGTGAAAAGAAACTTTGTGTTCCCAACAAGCTAGGTGAAGGACGGCTTTCACACACACTTATCTCTAAGAACTGAGCATGTGAAGAGACGTTCTTTCATCTAGCACAAAGGGAACGGGTTGCAGGAGATACTATTACTCTGGTTTCTCAGTCTGTTTCCTAGTGCCGGTTTGATGTTCCTGCAGTTTTCACTGTAAAACAGAGTTGGGGCTAGTACATCCCCATATATATGTATGGAGTGGAGTTTGCATCTGAAAAAAATTTTGTGTTCCCAATAAGCTAGTTGAATTACGGCTTTCACACACAATTATCTCTCAGAACTGAGCATGTGAAGAGACGTTCGTTCATCTAGCACAAAGGGAACGGTTTGCAGGAGAATCTTTTACTCTGGTTTCTCAGTCTGTTTCCTAGTGCCGGTTTGAAGTTCCTGCAGTTTTCACTGTAAAACCGAGTTGGAGCTAGTACCTCCCCATATATATGTATGGAGTGGAGTTTGCAAGTGAAAAGAAACTTTGTGTTCCCAACAAGCTAAGTGAAGGACGGCTTTCACACACACTTATGTCTCAGAACTTAGGATGTGGAGAGACGTTCGTTCATCTAGCACAAAAAGAACGGGTTGCAGGAGAAACTTTTACCCTGGATTCTCAGTCTGTTTCCTAGTGCCGGTTTGAAGTTACTGCAGTATTCACTGTAAAATCGAGTTGGAGCTCGTACCCCCCATACATATATATGGAGTCAAGTTGGCAACTGAAAAGAAACTTTGTGTTCCCAACAAGCTAGGTGAAGGACGGCTTTCACACACACATATATCTCAGAAATGAGCATGTGGAGAGACGTTCGTTCATTAAGCACAAATGGAACGGGTTGCAGGAGAAACTTTTACTCTGGTTTCTCTGTCTGTTTCCTAGTGCCGGTTTGATGTTCCTGCAGTTTTCACTGTAAAGCCGAGTTGGAGCTAGTACCTCCCCATATATATGTAAGGAGTGGAGTTTGCAAGTGAAAAGAAACTTTGTGTTCCCAACAGCTAGGTGAAGGATGGCTTTCACACACATTTATCTCTCAGAACGGAGCATGTGGAGAGACTTTCGTTCATCTAGCACAAAAGGAACGGGTTGCAGGAGAATCTTTTACTCTGGTTTCTCAGTCTGTTTCCTAGTGCAGGTTTGAAATCCCTGCTGTTTTCACTGTAAAACCGAGTTGGTGCTCGGTCCTCCCCATATATATATGTATGGAATGGAGTTTGCAACTGAAAAGAAACTTTGTGTTCCCAACAAGCTAGGTGAAGTACGGCTTTCACACACACATAACTCTCAGAAATGAGCAAGTGGAGAGACGTTCGTTCATCTAGCACAAAGGGAACTGGTTGCAGGGGAAACTTTTACTCTGGTTTCTCAGTCTGTTTCGTAGTGCCGGTTTGAAGTTATTGCATTTTTCACTGTAAAACCGAGTTGGAGCTCGTACCTCCCCACATATATGTATGGAGTGTAGTTTGCAAGTGAAAAGGAACTTTGTGTTCCCAACAAGCTAGGTGAAGGCGGGCTTTCACACACAATTATCTCTGAGAACTGAGCATGTGGATAGACGTTCGTTCATCTACCATAAATGGAACGGGTTGCAGGAGAAAATTTAATCGGGTTTCTCTGTCTGTTTCCTAGTGCCGGTTTGAAGTTCCTGCAGTTTTCACTGTAAAACAGAATTGGAGCTCGTACCTCCCCATATATATGTATGGAGTGGAGTTTGCAATTGAAAAGAAACTTTGTGTTTCCAACAAGCTATGTGAAGGGTGGCTTTCACACACGTATTTCTCATAAATGAGCATGTGGAGAGACGTTCGTTCATCTAGCACCAAGGGAACGTGTTTTAGGAGAAACTTTTACTCTGGTCTCTCATAATTTTTCCTAGTGCAGGTTTGAAGTTCCTGCAGTTTTCACTGTAAAACCGAGTTGGAGCTCGTATCTCCCCATATATATGTATGGACTGGAGTTTGCAAGTGAAAAGAAACTTTGTGTTCCCAACAAGCTAGGTGAAGGAAGGCTTTCACACACACTTATCTCTAAGAACCTAGCATGTGAAGAGACGTTCTTTCATCTAGCACAAAGGGAACGGGTTGCAGGAGATACTATTACTCTGGTTTCTCAGTCTGTTTCCTAGTGCCGGTTTGATGTTCCTGCAGTTTTCACTGTAAAACCGAGTTGGAGCTAGTACTTCCCCATATCTATGTATGGAGTGGAGATTGCAACTGAAAAGAACTTTTGTGTTCCCAACAAGCTATGTTAAGGAAGGCTTTCACACACAATTATCTCTCAGAAGTGAGCATGTGGAGAGACGTTCGTTCATCTAGCACAAAGGGAACGGGTTGCAGGAGAAACATTTACTCTGGTTTTCAGTCTGTTTCTTAGTGCCGGTTTGAAGTTCCTGCAGTTTTAACTATAAAACCGAGTTAGAGCTCGTACCTCCCCATATATATGTATGGAGTTGAGTTTGCAAGTTAAAAGAAACTTTGTGTTCCCAACAAGCTAGGTGAAGGTCGGGGTTCAGACACAAATATCTCCAGGAACTGAGCATGTGGAGAGACTATCTTTCATCTAGCACAAAGGGAACGGTTTGTAAGAGAAACTTTTACTCTGGTTTCTCAGTCTGTTTCCTAGTGCCGGTTTGATTTTCCTGCAGTTTTCACTGTAAAACCTTGTTGGAGTTCGTACCTCCCCATATATATGTATGGTGTGGAGTTTGAAAATGAAAAGAAACTTGGTGATCCCAACAAGCTAGCTGTAGGACGGCTTTCACACACACTTTTCTCTCAGAACTGAGCATGTGGAGAGACGTTCTTTCATCTAGCACAATGGGAATGGGTTACAGTAGAATATTTTACTCTGGTTTCTCAGTCTGTTTCCTAGTGCCGGTTTGAAGTTCCTGCAGTTTTCACTGTAAAACCGAGTTGGAGCTAGTTCCTCCCCATATATATGTATGGAGTGTAGTTTGCAACTGAAAAGAAACTTTGTGTTCCCAACAAGCTATGTGAAGGACGGCTTTCACACACACATAACTCTCAGAAATGAGCTAGTGGACAGACGTTCGTTCATCTAGCACAAAGGGAACGGGTTGTAGGAGAAATTTTTACTCTGGTTTCTCAGTCTGTTTCGTAGTGCCGGTTTGAATTTCCTGCAGTTTTCACTGTAAAACCGAGTTGGAGCTCGTACCTCCCCATATATATGTATGGAGTGGGGTTTGCAAGTGAAAAAAATCTTTGTGTTCCCAACAAGCTAGGTGACGGATGGCTTTCACACACCCTTAATCCTCAGAAATGAGCACGTGGAGAGACGTTCGTTCATCTAGCACAAAGGGAACGGGTTGCAGGAGGAACTCTTACTCTGGTTTCTCAGTCTGTTTTCTAGTGCCCTTTTGACGTTCCTGCAGTTTTCACTGTAAAACCGAGTTGGAGCTAGTACCTCCCCATATATATGTATGGACTGGAGTTTGCAACTGAAAGAAAATTTTTGGGTTCCCAACAAGCTAGGTGAAAGAGGGCTTTCACACACACTTATCTCTCAGATCTGAGCACGTAGAGAGGCGTTCGTTCATCTAGCACAAAGGGAACCGGTTTGCATTAGAAACATTTACTCTTGTTTCTCAGTCTGTTTCGTAGTGCCGGTATGAAGTTATTGCAGTTTTCACTGTAAAACCGAGTTGGACCTCATACCTCCCCACATATATGTATGGAGTGGAGTTTGCAATTGAAAAGAATCTTTGTGTTCCCAACAAGCTATGTGAAGGCGGGCTTTCACACACACTTATCTCTGAGAACTGAGCATGTGGATAGACGTTCGTTCATCTACCCCAAAAGGAACGGGTTGCAGGAGAAACTTTTACTCTGGTATCTCAGTCTGTTTCCTAGTGCCGGTTTGAAGTTCCTGCAGTTTTCACTGTAAAACAGAATTGGAGCTCTTATCTCCCCATATATATGTATGGAGTGGAGTTTGCAACTGAAAAGAAACTTTGTGTTTCCAACAAGCTAGGTGAAGGGTGGCTTTCACACACACGTATTTCTCATAAATGAGCATATGAAGAGAGTTTCGTTCATCTAGCACAAAAGGAACGGTTTGCAGGAGAAACTTTTACTTTGGTTTCTCAGTCTGTTTCCTAGTGCCGGTCTGACGTTCCTGCAGTTTTCACTGTAAAACCGAGTTGGGGCTCGTACCACCCCATATATATGTATGGAGTGGAGTTTATATGTGAAAAGAAACTTTGTGTTCCCAACAAGCTAGGTGAAGGACGGGGTTCAGACACAATTATCTCCAGGAACTGAGCATGTGTAGAGACGTTCGTTCATCTAGCACAAAGGGAACGGGTTGCAGGAGAAACATTTACTCTGGTTTTTCAGTCTGTTTCCTTGTGCCGGTTTGAAGTTCCTGCAGTTTTCACTATAAAACCGAGTTAGAGCTCGTACCTCCCCATATATATGTATGGAGTGGAGTTTGCAAGTGAAAAGAAACTTTGTGTTCCCAACAAGCTTGTTGAAGGACGGCTTTCACACACACTTATCTCTCAGAACTTAGCATGTGGAGAGACGTTCGTTCATCTAGCACAAAGGGAACGGGTTGCAGTAGAAACTTTTACTCTGGTTTCTCAATCTGTTTCCTAGTGCGGGTTTGAAATTACTGCAGTTTTCACTGTAAAACCGAGTTGGAGCTCGTACCTCCCCATATATATGAATGGAGTGGAGTTTGCACCTGAAAGAAACTTTGTGTTCCCAACAAGCTAGGCGAAGGACAGCTTTAACACACCCTTATCTGTCAGAACTGAGAATGTGGAGAGACGTTCGTTCATCTAGCACAAAGGGAACGGGTTGCAGGAGAAACTTTTACTCTCGTTTCTCAGTCTGTTTCCTAGTGCCGGTTTGAAGTTCCTGCAGTTTTCACTGTAAAAAAGAGTTGGAGCTCGTACCTCCCCATATATATGTATGGAGTGGAGTTTGCAACTGAAAATGATCTTTGTGTTCCCAACAAGCTAGGTGAAGGACGGCTTCATACACACTTATCTCTCAGATCTGAGCATGTGGAGAGACGTTCGTTCATCTAGCACAAAGGGAACGGGTTGCAGGAGAAACTTTTAATCTGGTATCTCAGTCTCTTTCCTAGTGCCGGTTTGAAGTTCCTGCAGTTTTCACTGTAAAACCGAGTTGGAGCTCGTACCTCAACATATATATGTATGGATTGGAGTTTGCAACTGAAAAGAAACTTTGTGTTCCCAACAAGCTAGGTGAAAGACGGCTTTCACACACAATTATCTCTCAAAACTGAGCATGTGGTGAGACGTTCGTTCATCTAGCACAAAGGGAAAGGGTTGCAGGAGAAACTTTTACTCGGGTTTCTCAGTCTGTTTCCTAGTGCCGGTTTTTAAGTTCCTGCAATTTTCACTGTAAAAGCGAGTTGGAGCTTGTACTTCCCCATATATATGTATGGAGTGGAGTATGCAACAGTAAGAAACTTTGTGTTCCCAACAAGCTAGGCGAAGGACAGCTTTCACACACAATTATCTGTCAGAACTGAGCATGTGGAGAGACGTTCGTTCATCTAGCATAAAGGGAACGGTTTGCAGGAGAAACTTTTACTCTGGATTCTCAGTCTGTTTCCTAGTGCCGCTTTGAAGCTCCTGCAGTTTTCACTGTAAAACCGAGTTGGAGCTCGTACCTCAACATAAATATGTATGGAGTGGAGTTTGCAACTGAAAAGGATCTTTGTGTTCCCAACAAGCTAGGTGAAGGACGGCATTCACACACATTTATCTCTCAGAAATGAGCATGTAGAGAGACTTTCGTTCATCTATCAAAAAGGGAACGTGTTGCAGGAGAATCTTTTACTCTGGTTCCTCAGTCAGTTTCCTAGTGCCGGTTTGAATTTCCTGCAGTTTTCACTGTAAAACCGAGTTGGAGCTAGTACCTCCCCATATATATGTATGGACTGGAATTAGCAACTGAAAAGATACTTTGTGTTCCCAACTAGCTAGGTGAAGGACGGCTTTCACACACACTTATATCTCAGAACTGAGCATGTGGAGAGACTTTCGTTCATCTAGCACAAAGGGAACTGTTTGCAGGAGAAACTTTTACTCTGGTTTCTCAGTCTTTTTCCTAGTGCCGGTTTGAAGTTCCTGCAGTTTTCACTCTAAAACCGAGTTGGAGCTCGAACCTCCCCATATATATGTATTGAGTGGAGTTTCAACTGAAAGAAACTTTGTGTTCCCAACAAGCTAGGTGAAGGACGGCTTCATACACACTTATCTCTCAGATCTGAGCATGTGGAGAGACGTTCGTTCATCTAGCACAAAGGGAACGGGTTGCAGGAGAAACTATTAATCTGGTATCTCAGTCTCTTTCCTAGTGCCGGTTTGAAGTTCCTGCAGTTTTCACTGTAAAACCGAGTTGGAACTCGTACCTTCCAATATATATGTATGGATTGGTGTTGTCAACTGAAAAGAAACTTTGTGTTCCCAACAAGCTAGCTGAAGGACGGCTTTCACTCACACATATCTTTCAGAACTGAGCATGAGGTGAGACGTTCGTTCATCTAGCACAAAGTGAACGGGATGCAGGGGAAACTTTTAATCTGGTTTCTCAGTCTGTTTCCTAGTGCCGGTTTGAAGTTCCGGCAATTTTCAGTGTAAAACCGAGTTGGAGCTCGTACCTCCCCGTATATATGTATGGAGTGGAGTTTGCAACTGAAAAGAAACTTTGTGTTCCCAACAAGCTAGGTGAAAGACGGCTTTCACACACAATTATCTCTCAAAACTGAGCATGTGGTGAGACGTTCGTTCATCTAGCACAAAGGGAAAGGGTTGCAGGAGAAACTTTTACTCTGGTTTCTCAGTCTGTTTCCTAGTGCCGGTTTGAAGTTCCTGCAATTTTCACTGTAAAAGCGAGTTGGAGCTTGTACCTCCCCATATATATGTATGGAGTGGAGTTTGCAACTGTAAGAAACTTTGTGTTCCCAACAAGCTAGGCGAAGGACAGCTTTCACACACACTTATCTGTCAGAACTGAGCATGTGGAGAGACGTTCGTTCATCTAGCAAAAAGGGAACGGTTTGCAGGAGAAACTTTTACTCTGGATTCTCAGTCTGTTTCCTAGTGCCGGTTTGAAGCTCCTGCAGTTTTCACTGTAAAACCGATTTGGAGCTCGTACCTCAACATATATTTGTATGGAGTGGAGTTTGCAACTGAAAAGGATCTTTGTGTTCCCAACAAGCTAGGTGAAGGACGGCATTCACACACATTTATCTCTCAGAAATGAGCATGTAGAGAGACGTTTGTTCATCTAGCACAAAGGGAACGTGTTGCAGGAGAAACATTTTCTCTGGTTTCTCAGTCTGTTTCCTAGTGCCGGTTTGAAGTTCCTGCAGTTTTCACTGTAAAACAGAGTTGGAGCTAGTACCTCCCCATATATATGTATGGAGTGGAGTTTGCAAGTGAAAAGAAACTTTGTGTTCCCAACAAGCTAGGTGAAGAACGGCTTTCACACACACTTATCTCTCAGAACTGAGCATTTAGAGAGACGTTCGTTCATCTATCACAAAGGAACGTGTTTCAGGAGAAATTTTTACACTGGTTCCTCAGTCAGTTTTCTAGTGCCGGTTTGAATTTCCTGCAGTTTTCACTGTAAAACAGAGTTGGAGCTAGTACCTCCCCATATATATGTATGGACTGGAATTAGCTACTGAAAAGATACTTTGTGTTCCCAACAAGCTAGGTGAAGGACGGCTTTCACACACAATTATCTCTGAGAACTGAGCATGTGGAGAGACTTTAGTTCATCTAGCACAAAGGGAACTGGTTGCAGGAGAAACTTTTACTCTGGTTTCTCAGTCTGTTTCCTAGTGCCGGTTTGAAGTGCCTGCAGTTTTCACTCTAAAACCGAGTTGGAGCTCGAACCTCCCCATATATATATATTGAGTGGAGTTTGCAACTGAAAGAAACTTTGTGTTCCCAACAAGCTAGGTGAAGGAAGGCTTCATACACACTTATCTCTCAGATCTGAGCATGTGGAGAGATGTTCGTTCATCTAGCACAAAGGGAACGGTTTGCAGGAGAAACTATTAATCTGGTATCTCAGTCTCTTTCCTAGTGCCGGTTTGAAGTTCCTGCAATTTTCACTTTAAAAGCGAGTTGGAGCTTGTACCTCCCCATATATATGTATGGAGTGGAGTTTGCAACTGTAAGAAACTTTGTGTTCCCAACAAGCTAGGCGAAGGACAGCTTTCACACACACTTATCTGTCAGAACTGAGCATGTGGAGAGACGTTCGTTCATCTAGCAAAAAGGGAACGGTTTGCAGGAGAAACTTTTACTCTGGATTCTCAGTCTGTTTCCTAGTGCCGGTTTGAAGCTCCTGCACTTTTCACTGTAAAACCGAGTTGGAGCTCGTACCTCAAGATATATATGTATGGAGTGGAGTTTGCAACTGAAAAGGATCTTTGTGTTCCCAACAAGCTAGGTGAAGGACGGCATTCACACACATTTATCTCTCAGAAATGAGCATGTAGAGAGACGTTTGTTCATCTATCACAAAAAGAACGTGTTGCAGGGGAAACATTTACTCTGGTTTCTCAGTCTGTTTCCTAGTGTCGGTTTGAAGTTCCTGCAGTTTTCACTGTAAAACAGAGTTGGAGCTAGTACCGCCCCATATATATGTATGAAGTGGAGTTTGCAAGTGAAAAGAAACTTTGTGTTCCCAAAAAGCTAGGTGAAGGACGGCTTTCACACACACTTAACTCTCAGAACTGAGCATGAAGTGAGACGTTCGTTCATCTAGCACAAAACGGAACGGGATGCAGGAGAAACTTTTAATCTGGTTTCTCAGTCTGTTTCCTAGTTCCGGTTTGAAGTTCCTGCAGTTTTCAGTGTGAAACAGAGTTGGAGCTCGTACCTCCCCGTATATATGTATGGAGTGGAGTTTGCAACTGAAAAGAAACTTTGTGTTTCCAACAAGATAGTTGAAAGACGGCTTTCACACACAATTTTCTCTCAGAAATGAGCATGTGGAGAGACGTTCGTTCATCTAGCACAAAGGGAACGGGTTGCAGGAGAAACTTTTACTCTGGTTTCTCATAATTTTGCCTAGTGCAGGTTTGAAGTTCCTGCAGATTTCAGTGTAAAACCGAGTTGGAGCTCGTATCTCCCCATATATATGTATGGAGTGGAGTTTGCAAGTGAAAAGAAACTTTGTGTTCCCAACAAGCTAGGTGAAGGACGGCTTTCAAACCCACTTATATCTCAGAAATGAGCATGTGGAGAGACGTTCGTTCATCTAGCACAAAAGGAACGGTTTGCCAGAGAAACTTTTACTCTGGTTTCTCAGTCTGTTTCGTAGTGCCGGTTTGAAGTTCCTGCAGTTTTCACTGCATAACCGAGTTGGAGCTAGTACCTCCCCATATCTATGTATGGAGTGGAGTTTGCAAGTGAAAAGAAACTTTGTGTTCCCAACAAGCTAGGTGAAGGACAGCTTTCACACACACTTATCTCTCAGAACTGAGCATGTGAAGAAACGTTCTTTCATCTAGCACAAAGGGAACGGGTTGCAGGAGATACTATTACTCTGGTTTCTCAGTCTGTTTCCTAGTGCCGGTTTGAAGTTCCTGCAGTTTTCAGTGTAAAACCGAGTTGGAGCTCGTACCTCCCCCTATATATGTATGGAGTGGAGATTGCAACTGAAAAGAAACTTTGTGTTCCCAACAAGCTATGTTAAGGACGGCTTTCACACAAAATTTTCTCTCAGAACTGAGCATGTGGAGAGACGTTCGTTCATCTAGCACAAAGGGAACGGGTTGCAGGAGAAATTTTTACTCTGGTTTCTCATAATTTTGCCTAGTGCAGGTTTGAAGTTCCTTCAGTTTTCAGGGTAAAACCGAGTTGGAAATCGTATCTCCCCATATATATGTATGGACTGGAGTTTGCAAGTGAAAAAAATCTTTGTGTTCCCAACATGCTAGGTGAAGTACGGCTTTCAAACACACTTATATCTCAGAAATGAGCATGTGGAGAGACGTTCGTTCATCTAGCACAAAGGGAACGGTTTGCAGGAGAAACTTTTACTCTGGTTTCTCAGTCTGTTTCGCAGTGCCGGTTTGAAGTTCCTGCAGTTTTCACTGTATAACCGAGTTGGAGCTAGTACCTACCCATATTTATGTATGGAGTGGAGTTTGCAAGTGAAAAGAAACTATGTGTTCCCAACAAGCTAGGTGAAGGACGGCTTTCACACACACTTATCTCTCAGAACTGAGCATGTGAAGAGACGTTCTTTCATCTAGCACAAAGGGAACGGGTTGCAGGAGATACTATTACTCTGGTTTCTCAGTCTGTTTCCTAGTGCCGTTTTGAAGTTCCTGCAGTTTTCACTGTAAAACCGAGTTGGAGCTCGTACCTCCCCGTATATATGTATGGACTGGAGATTGCAACTGAAAAGAAGCTTTGTGTTCCCTACAAGCTATGTTAAGGACGGCATTCACTCACACTTCTCTCTCAGAACTGAGCATGTGGAGAGACGTTCGTTTATCTAGCACAAATGGAACGGGTTGCAGGAGAAACTTTTACTCTGTTTCTCAGTCTGTTTCCTAGTGCCGGTTTGACGTTCCTGCAGTTTTCACTGTAAAACCGTGTTGGACTTCGTACCACCCCATATATATGTATGGAATGGAGTTTGCAACTGAAAAGAAACTTTGTGTTCCCAACAAGCTATGTTAAGGACGGCTTTCACACAAAATTTTCTCTCAGAACTGAGCATGTGGAGAGACGTTCGTTCATCTAGCACAACGGGAACGGGTTGCAGAAGAAATTTTTACTCTGGTTTCTCATAATTTTGCCTAGTGCAAGTTTGAAGTTCCTTCAGTTTTCAGGGTAAAACCGAGTTGGAAATCGTATCTCCCCATATATATGTATGGACTGGAGTTTGCAAGTGAAAAAAATCTTTGTGTTCCCAACATGCTAGGTGAAGTACGGCTTTCAAACACACTTATATCTCAGAAATGAGCATGTGGAGAGACGTTCGTTCATCTAGCACAAAGGGAACGGTTTGCAGGAGAAACTTTTACTCTGGTTTCTCAGTCTGTTTCGCAGTGCCGGTTTGAAGTTCCTGCAGTTTTCACTGTATAACCGAGTTGGAGCTAGTACCTACCCATATTTATGTATGGAGTGGAGTTTGCAAGTGAAAAGAAACTATGTGTTCCCAACAAGCTAGGTGAAGGACGGCTTTCACACACACTTATCTCTCAGAACTGAGCATGTGAAGAGACGTTCTTTCATCTAGCACAAAGTCAACGGGTTGCAGGAGATACTATTACTCTGGTTTCTCAGTCTGTTTCCTAGTGCCGTTTTGAAGTTCCTGCAGTTTTCACTGTAAAACCGAGTTGGAGCTCGTACCTCCCCGTATATATGTATGGACTGGAGATTGCAACTGAAAAGAAGCTTTGTGTTCCCTACAAGCTAAGTTAAGGACGGCATTCACTCACACTTCTCTCTCAGAACTGAGCATGTGGAGAGACGTTCGTTTATCTAGCACAAATGGAACGGGTTGCAGGAGAAACTTTTACTCTGTTTCTCAGTCTGTTTCCTAGTGCCGGTTTGACGTTCCTGCAGTTTTCACTGTAAAACCGTGTTGGACTTCGTACCACCCCATATATATGTATGGAATGGAGTTTGCAACTGAAAAGAAACTTTGTGTTCCCAACAAGCTAGGTGAAGGACGGCTTTCACACACAATTTTCTCTCAGAACTGAGCATGTGGAGAGACGTTCTTTCATCTAGCACAAAGGGAACGGGTTGCAGGAGAAACTTTTACTCTGGTATCTCAGTCTGTTTCCTAGTGCCGGTTTGAAGTTCCTGCAGTTTTCACTGTAAAACCGAGTTGGAGCTCGTACCTCCCCATATATATGTATGGAGTGGAGTTTGCAAATGAAAAGAAACTTTGTTTTCCCAACAAGCTACGTGACATACGGCTTTCACACACACATATCTCTCAGAACTGAGCATGTGGAGAGAATTTCGTTCATCTAGCAAAAAGAGAACGGTTTGCAGGGGAAAATTTACTGTGGATTTTCAGTCTTTTTACTAGTGCCGGTTTAATGTTACTGCAGTTTTCACTGTAAAACCGAGTTGGAGCTCGTTCCTCCCCATATATATGTATGGAATGGATTTTTTATGTGAAAAGAAACTTTGTGTTCCGAACAAGCTAGGTGAAGGACGGGGTTCAGACACAATTTCTCTCAGAACTTAGCATGTGTAGAGACGTTCGTTCATCTAGCACAAAGGGAACATTTTGCAGGAGAAACTTTTACTCTGGTCTCTCAGTCAGATTCCTAGTGCCGGTTTGAAGTTCCTGCAGTTTTCACTGTAAAACCGAGTTGGAGCTACTACCTCCTCATATATATGTATGGAGTGGAGTTTGCAAGTGAAAAGAAACTTTGTGTTCCCAACAAGCTAGGTGAAGTACGGCTTTCACACACAATTATCTCTCAGAACTGAGCATGTGTAGAGACGTTCGTTCATCTAGCACAAAGGGAATATGTTGCAGGAGAAACTTTTACTCTGGTTTCTCATTTTGTTTCCTAGTGCCGGTTTGAAGTTCCTGCAGTTTTCACTGTAAAACGGAGTCGGAGCTCATACCTCCCCATATATATGTATGGAGTGGAGTTTGCAACTGAAAGTAACTTTGTGTTATCAACAAGCTAGGTGTAGGACGGCTTCACACACTCTTATCACTGAGAACTGAGCATGTGGATAGACGTTCGTTCATCTAGCAAAAAAGGAACGGGTTGCAGGAGAAACTTTTACTTTGGTTTCTCAGTCTGTTTCCTAGTGCCGGTTTGACGTTCCTGCAGTTTTCACTGTAAAACCGAGTTGGAGCTCGTACCACCCCATATATATGTATGGAGTGGAGTTTATATGTGAAAAGAAACTTTGTGTTCCCAACAAGCTAGGTGAAGGACGGGGTTCAGACACAATTATCTCCAGGAACTGAGCATGTGGAGATACGTTCGTTCATCTAGCACAAAGGGAACGGGTTGCAGGAGAAACATTTACTCTGGTTTTTCAGTCTGTTTCCTAGTGCCGGTTTGAAGTTCCTGCAGTTTTCACTATAAAAACGAGTTAGAGCTCGTACCTCCCCATATATATGTACGGAGTGGAGTTTGCAAGTGAAAAGAAACTTTGTGTTCCCAACAAGCTTGTTGAAGGACGGCTTTCACACACACTTATCTCTCAGAACTGAGCATGTGGAGAGACGTTCGTTCATCTAGCAAAAAAGGAACGGGTTGCAGGAGAAACTTTTACTCTGCTTTCTCAGTCTGTTTCCTAGTGCGGGTTTGAAGTTACTGCAGTTTTCACTGTAAAACCGAGTTGGAGCTCGTACCTCAACATATATATATATGGAGTGGAGTTTGCAACTGAAAAGGATCTTTGTGTTCCCAAAAAGCTAGGCTAAGGACAGCTTTCACACACACTTATCCCTCAGAACTGAGCATGTAGAGAGACGTTCGTTCATCTATCACAAAGGGAACGTGTTGCAGGAGAAAGTTTTACTCTGGTATCTCAGTCAGTTTCCTAGTGCCGGTTTGAATTTCCTGCAGTTTTCACTGTAAAACCGAGTTGGAGCTTGTACCTCCCCATATATATGTATGGACTGGAATTAGCAACTGAAAAGATACTTTGTGTTCCCAACAAGCTAGGTGAAGGAAGGCTTTCACACACAATTATCTCTCAGAACTGAGCATGTGGAGAGACTTTCGTTCATCTAGCACAAAGGGAACAGGTTGCAGGAGAAACTTTTACTCTGGTTTCTCAGTCTGTTTCCTAGTGCCGGTTTGAAGTTCCTGCAGTTTTCACTCTAAAACCGAGTTGGAGCTCGAACCTCCCCATATATATGTATGGAGTGGAGTTTGCAACTGAAAGAAACTTTGTGTTCCCAACAAGCTAGGTGAAGGACGGATTCATACACACTTATCTCTCAGATCTGAGCATGTGGAGAGACGTTCGTTCATCTAGCACAAAGGGAACGGGTTGCAGGGGAAACTTTTAATCTGTTATCTCAGTCTCTTTCCTAGTGCCGGTTTGAAGTTCCTGCAGTTTTCACTGTAAATCCCAGTTGGAGCTAGTACCTCCCCATATATATGTATGGAGTGGAATTTGCAACTGTAAGAAACTTTGTGTTCCCAACAATCTAGGCGAAGGACAGCTTTAACACACACTTATCTGTCAGAACTGAGCATGTGCAGAGACGTTCGTTCATCTAGCAAAAAGGGAACGGTTTGCAGGAGAAACTTTTACTCTGGATTCTCAGTCTGTTTCCTAGTGCCGGTTTGAAGCTCCTGCAGTTTTCACTGTAAAACCGAGTTGGAGCTCGTACCTCAACATATATATGTATGGAGTGGAGTTTGCAACTGAATGAAACTTTGTGTTCCCAACAAGCTAGGTGAAGGACGGCTTCACACACAATTATCTCTCAGAATTGAGCATGTGGAAAGACGTTCCTTCATCTAGCACAAAGGGAACGGGTTGCAGGAGAAACTTTTATTCTGGTATCTCAGTCTCTTTCCTAGTGCCGGTTTGAAGTTCCTGCAGTTTTCACTGTAAAACCGAGTTGGTTCTCGTACCTTCCAATATATATGTATGGATTGGAGTTTGCAACTGAAAAGAAACTTTGTGTTCCCAACAAGCTAGCTGAAGGACGGCTTTCACACACACATATCTCTCAGAACTGAGCATGAAGTGAGACGTTCGTTCATCTAGCACAAAAGGGAACGGGATGCAGGAGAAACATTTAATCTGGTTTCTCAGTCTGTTTCCTAGTTCCGGTTTGAAGTCCCTGCCGTTTTCAGTGTGAAACAGTGTTGGAGCTCGTACCTCCCCATATATATGTATGGAGTGGAGTTTGCAACTGAAAAGAAACTTTGTGTTTCCAACAAGCTAGTTGAAAGACGGGTTTCACACACACTTATCTCTCAAAACTGAGCATGTGTTGAGACGTTCGTTCATCTAGCACAAAGGGAAAGGTTTGCAGGAGAAACTTTTACTCTGGTTTCTCATAATTTTTCCTAGGGCATGTTTGAATTTCCTTCAGTTTTCAGTGTAAAACCGAGTTGGACCTCGTATCTCCCCATATATATGTATGGACTGGAGTTTGCAAGTGAAAAGAAACTTTGTGTTCCCAACAAGCTAGGTGAAGGACGGCTTTCAAACACACTTATATCTCAGAAATGAGCATGTGGAGAGACGTTCGTTCATCTAGCACAAAGGGAAAGGTTTGCAGGAGAAACTTTTACTCTGGTTTCTCAGTCTGTTTCGTAGTGCCGGTTTGAAGTTCCTGCAGTTTTCACTGCATAACCGAGTTGGAGCTAGTACCTCCCCATATCTATGTATGGAGTGGAGTTTGCAAGTGAAAAGAAACTTTTTTTCCCAACAAGCTAGGTGAAGGACGGCTTTCACACACAATTATCTCTCAGAACTGAGCATGTGAAGAAACGTTCTTTCATCTAGCACAAAGGGAACGGGTTGCAGGAGATACTATTACTCTGGTTTCTCAGTCTGTTTCCTAGTGCCGGTTTGAAGTTCCTGCAGTTTTCAGTGTAAAACCGATTTGGAGCTCGTAACTCCCCCTATATATGTATGGAGTGGAGATTGCAACTGAAAAGAAACTTTGTGTTCCCACCAAGCTATGTTAAGGACGGCTTTCACACACAATTTTCTCTCAGAACTGAGCATGTGGAGAGACGTTCGTTCATCTAGCACAAAGGGAACGTGTTGCAGGAGAAACTTTTACTCTGGTTTCTCATAATTTTGCCTAGTGCAGGTTTGAATTTCCTGCAGTTTTCAAGGTAAAAGCGAGTGGTAACTCGTATCTCCCCATATATATGTATGGACTGGTGTTTGCAAGTGAAAAAAATCTTTGTGTTCCCAACAAGCTAGGTTAAGGACGGCTTTCAAACACACTTATATCTCAGAAATGAGCATGTGGAGAGACGTTCGTTCATCTAGCACAAAGGGAACGGTTTGCAGGAGAAAATTTTACTCTAGTTTCTCAGTCTGTTTCCTAGTTCCGGTTTGAGTTCCTGCAGTTTTCAGTGTGAAACAGAGTTGGAGCTCGTACCTCCCCGTATATATTTATGGAGTGGAGTTTGCAACTGAAAAGAAACTTTGTGTTTCCAACAAGCTATTTGAAAGACGGGTTTCACACACACTTATCTCTCAAAACTGGGCATGTGTTGAGACGTTCGTTCATCTAGCACAAAGGGAAAGGTTTGCAGGAGAAACTTTTACTCTGGTTTCTCATATTTTTTCCTAGGGCAGGTTTGAAGTTCCTGCAGTTTTCAGTGTAAAACCGAGTTGGAGCTCGTATCTCCCCATATATAAGTATGGACTGGAGTTTGCAAGTGAAAAGAAACTTTGTGTTCCCATCAAGCTAGGTGAAGGACGGCTTTCAAACACACTTATACCTCAGAAATTAGCATGTGAAGAAACGTTCTTTCATCTAGTCCAAAGGGAACGGGTTGCAGGAGATACTATTACTCTGGTTTCTCAGTCTGTTTCCTAGTGCCGGTTTGAAGTTCCTGCAGTTTTCAGTGTAAAACCGAGTTGGAGCTCGTACCTCCCCCTATATATGTATGGAGTGGAGATTGCTACTGAAAAGAAACTTTGTGTTCCCAACAAGCTATGTTAAGGACGGCTTTCACACACAATTTTCTCTCAGAACTGAGCATGTGGAGAGACGTTCGTTCATCTAGCACAAAGGGAACGGGTTGCAGGAGAAACTTTTACTCTGGTTTCTCATAATTTTGCCTAGTGTAGGTTTGAAGTTCCTGCAGTTTTCAGTGTAAAACCGAGTTGGGACTCGTATCTCCCCATATATATATATGGACTGGAGTTTGCAAGTGAAAAGAAACTTTGTGTTCCCAACAAGCTAGGTGAAGGACGGCTTTCAAACACACTTATATCTCAGAAATGAGCATGTGGAGAGACGTTCGTTCATCTAGCACAAAGGGAACGGTTTGCAGGAGAAACTTTTACTCTGGTTTCTCAGTCTGTTCCGCAGTGCCGGTTTGAAGTTCCTGCAGTTTTCACTGTATAACCGAGTTGGAGCTAGTACCTACCCATATTTATGTATGGAGTGGAGTTTGCAAGTGAAAAGAAACTATGTGTTCCCAACAAGCTAGGTGAAGGACGGCTTTCACACACACTTATCTCTCAGAACTGAGCATGTGAAGAGACGTTCTTTCATCTAGCACAAAGGGAACGGGTTGCAGGAGATACTATTACTCTGGTTTCTCAGTCTGTTTCCTAGTGCCGGTTTGAAGTTCCTGCAGTTTTCACTTTAAAACCGAGTTGGAGCTCGTACCTCCCCATATATATGTATGGACTGGAGATTGCAACTGAAAAGAAACTTTGTGTTCCCTACAAGCTATGTTAATGACGGCATTCACACACACTTCTCTCTCAGAAATGAGCATGTGGAGAGACGTTCGTTTATCTAGCACAAAGGGAACGGGTTGCAGGAGAAACTTTTACTCTGGTTTCTCAGTCTGTTTCCTAGTGCCGGTTTGACGTTCCTGCAGTTTTCACTGTAAAACCGAGTTGGAGCTTGTACCTCCCCATATATATGTATGGACTGGAGTTTGCAAGTGAAAAAAATCTTTGTGTTCCCAACAACCTAGGTGAAGGACGGCTTTCAAACACACTTATAACTCAGAAATGAGCATGTGGAGAGACGTTCGTTCATCTAGCACAAAGGGAACGGGTTGCAGGAGAAAATTTTACTCTGGTTTCTCAGTCTGTTTCCTAGTTCCGGTTTGAAGTTCCTGCAGTTTTCAGTGTGAAACAGAGTTGGAGCTCGTACCTCCCCGTATATATGTATGGAGTGGAGTTTGCAACTGAAAAGAAACTTTGTGTTTCCAACAAGCTAGTTGAAAGACGGGATTCACACACACTTATCTCTCAAAACTGAGCATGTGTTGAGACGTTCGTTCATCTAGCACAAAGGAAAGGGTTGCAGGAGAAACTTTTACTCTGGTTTCTCATAATTTTTCCTAGGGCAGGTTTGAAGTTCCTGCAGTTTTCAGTGTAAAACCGAGTTGGAGCTCGTATCTCCCCATAAATATGTATGGACTGGAGTTTGCAAGTGAAAAGAAACTTTGTGTTCCCAACAAGCTAGGTGAAGGACGGCTTTCAAACACACTGATATCTCAGAAATGAGCATGTGGAGAGACGTTCGTTCATCTAGCACAAAGGGAACGGTTTGCAGGAAAAACTTTTACTCTGGTTTCTCAGTCTGTTTCGTAGTGCCGGTTTGAAGTTCCAGCAGTTTTCACTGCATAACCGAGTTGGAGCTAGTACCTCCCCATATCTATGTATGGAGTGGAGTTTGCAAGTGAAAAGAAACTTTGTGTTCCCAAAGCTAGGTGAAGGACGGCTTTCACACACACTTATCTCTCAGAACTGAGCATGTGAAGAAACGTTCTTTCATCTAGCACAAAGGGAACGGGTTGCAGGAGATACTATTACTCTGGTTTCTCAGTCTTTTTCCTAGTGCCGGTTTGAAGTTCCTGCAGTTTTCAGTGTAAAACCGAGTTGGAGCTCGTACCTCCCCCTATATATGTATGGAGTGGAGATTGCAACTGAAAAGAAATTTTGTGTTCCCAACAAGCTATGTTAAGGACGGCTTTCACACACAATTTTCTCTCAGAACTGAGCATGTGGAGAGACGTTCGTTCATCTAGCACAAAGGGAACGGGTTGCAGGAGAAACTTTTACTATGGTTTCTCATAATTTTGCCTAGTGTATGTTTGAAGTTCCTGCAGTTTTCAGTGTAAAACCGAGTTGGAGCTCATACCGCCCCATATATATGTATGGAGTGGATTTTGCAACTGAAAAGAAACATTGTGTTCCCAACAAGCTAGGTGGAAGACGGCTTTCACACACACTTATATCTCAGAAATGAGCATGTGGAGAGACGTTCTTTCATCTAGCACAAAGGGAACGGGTTGCAGGAGATACTATTACTCTGGTTTCTCAGTCTGTTTCCTAGTGCCGGTTTGAAGTTCCTGCAGTTTTCACTTTAAAACCGAGTTGGAGCTCGTACCTCCCCATATATATGTATGGACTGGAGATTGCAACTGAAAAGAAACTTTGTGTTCCCTACAAGCTATGTTAATGACGGCATTCACACACACTTCTCTCTCAGAAATGAGCATGTGGAGAGACGTTCGTTTATCTAGCACAAAGGGAACGGGTTGCAGGAGAAACTTTTACTCTGGTTTCTCAGTCTGTTTCCTAGTGCCGGTTTGACGTTCCTGCAGTTTTCACTGTAAAACCGAGTTGGAGCTTGTACCTCCCCATATATATGTATGGACTGGAGTTTGCAAGTGAAAAAAATCTTTGTGTTCCCAACAACCTAGGTGAAGGACGGCTTTCAAACACACTTATAACTCAGAAATGAGCATGTGGAGAGACGTTCGTTCATCTAGCACAAAGGGAACGGGTTGCAGGAGAAAATTTTACTCTGGTTTCTCAGTCTGTTTCCTAGTTCCGGTTTGAAGTTCCTGCAGTTTTCAGTGTGAAACAGAGTTGGAGCTCGTAATTCCCCGTATATATGTATGGAGTGGAGTTTGCAACTGAAAAGAAACTTTGTGTTTCCAACAAGCTAGTTGAAAGACGGGATTCACACACACTTATCTCTCAAAACTGAGCATGTGTTGAGACGTTCGTTCATCTAGCACAAAGGAAAGGGTTGCAGGAGAAACTTTTACTCTGGTTTCTCATAATTTTTCCTAGGGCAGGTTTGAAGTTCCTGCAGTTTTCAGTGTAAAACCGAGTTGGAGCTCGTATCTCCCCATAAATATGTATGGACTGGAGTTTGCAAGTGAAAAGAAACTTTGTGTTCCCAACAAGCTAGGTGAAGGACGGCTTTCAAACACACTGATATCTCAGAAATGAGCATGTGGAGAGACGTTCGTTCATCTAGCACAAAGGGAACGGTTTGCAGGAAAAACTTTTACTCTGGTTTCTCAGTCTGTTTCGTAGTGCCGGTTTGAAGTTCCAGCAGTTTTCACTGCATAACCGAGTTGGAGCTAGTACCTCCCCATATCTATGTATGGAGTGGAGTTTGCAAGTGAAAAGAAACTTTGTGTTCCCAACAAGCTAGGTGAAGGACGGCTTTCACACACACTTATCTCTCAGAACTGAGCATGTGAAGAAACGTTCTTTCATCTAGCACAAAGGGAACGGGTTGCAGGAGATACTATTACTCTGGTTTCTCAGTCTTTTTCCTAGTGCCGGTTTGAAGTTCCTGCAGTTTTCAGTGTAAAACCGAGTTGGAGCTCGTACCTCCCCCTATATATGTATGGAGTGGAGATTGCAACTGAAAAGAAATTTTGTGTTCCCAACAAGCTATGTTAAGGACGGCTTTCACACACAATTTTCTCTCAGAACTGAGCATGTGGAGAGACGTTCGTTCATCTAGCACAAAGGGAACGGGTTGCAGGAGAAACTTTTACTATGGTTTCTCATAATTTTGCCTAGTGTATGTTTGAAGTTCCTGCAGTTTTCAGTGTAAAACCGAGTTGGAGCTCATACCGCCCCGTATATATGTATGGAGTGGATTTTGCAACTGAAAAGAAACTTTGTGTTCCCAACAAGCTAGGTGAAATACGGCTTTCACACACACTTATCTCTCAAATCTGAGCATGTGGTGAGACGTTCGTTCATCTAGCACAAAGGGAAAGAGTTGCAGGAGAAACTTTTACTCTGGTTTCTCAGTCTTTTTCCTAGTGCCGGTTTGAAGTTCCTGCAGTTTTCACTGTATAACCGAGTTGGAGCTAGTACCTACCCATATTTATGTATGGAGTGGAGGTTGCAAGTGAAAAGAAACTATGTGTTCCCAACAAGCTAGGTGAAGGACGGCTTTCACACACACTTATCTCTCAGAACTGAGCATGTGAAGAGACGTTCTTTCATCTAGCACAAAGGGAACGGGTTGCAGGAGATACTATTACTCTGGTTTCTCAGTCTGTTTCCTAGTGCCGGTTTGAAGTTCCTGCAGTTTTCAGTGTAAAACCGAGTTGGAGCTCGTACCTCCCCCTATATATGTATGGAGTGGAGATTGGAACTGAAAAGAAACTATGTGTTCCCAACAAGCTAGGTGAAGGACGGCATTCACAGACACTTCTCTCTCAGAACTGAGCATGTGGAGAGACGTTCGTTTATCTAGCACAAAGGGAACGGGTTGCAGGAGAAACTTTTACTCTGGTTTCTCAGTCTGTTTCCTAGTGCCGGTTTGACGTTCATGCAGTTTTCACTGTAAAATCGAGTTGGACTTCGTACCACCCCATAATATGTATGGAATGGAGTTTGCAACTGAAAAGAAACTTTGTGTTCCCAACAAGCTAGGTGAAGGACGGCTTTCACACACAATTTTCTCTCAGAACTGAGCATGTGGAGAGACGTTCGTTCATCTAGCACAAAGGGAACGGGTTGCAGGAGAAACTTTTACTCTGGTATCTCAGTCTGTTTCCTAGTGCCGGTTTGAAGTTCCTGCATTTTTCACTGTAAAACCGAGTTGGAGCTCGTACCTCCTCATATATATGTATGGAGTGGAGTTTGCAAATGAAAAGAAACTTTGTTTTCTCAACAAGCTACGTGAAGGACGGCTTTCACACACACATATCTCTCAGAACTGAGCATGTGGAGAGAATTTCGTTCATCTAGCAAAAAGAGAACGGTTTGCAGGGGAAACTTTTACTGTGGATTCTCAGTCTTTTTCCTAGTGCCGGTTTAATGTTACTGCAGTTTTCACTGTAAAACCGAGTTGGAGCTCGTACCTCCCCATATATATGTATGGAGTGAAGTTTTTATGTAAAAAGAAACTTTGTGTTCCCAACAAGCTAGGTGAAGGACGGGGTTCAGACACAATTTTCTCTCAGAACTGAGCATGTGTAGAGACGTTCATTCATCTAGCACAAAGGGAACATTTTGCAGGAGAAACTTTTACTTTGATCTCTCAGTCAGATTCCTAGTGCCGGTTTGAAGTTCCTGCAGTTTTCACTGTAAAAGCGAGTTGGAGCTAGTACCTCCCCATATATATGTATGGAGTGCAGTTTGCAAGTGAAAAGAAACTTTGTGTTCCCAACAAGCTAGGTGAATGACGGCTTTCACACACACTTATCTCTCAGAACTGAGCATGAGGAGAGACGTTCGTTCATCTAGCACAAAGGGAACGGGTTGCAGGTGAAAATTTAATCGGGTTTCTCAGTCTGTTTCCTAGTGCTGGTTTGAAGTTTCTGCAGTTTTCACTGTAAAACAGTGTTGGATCTCGTACCTCCCCATATATATGTATGGAGTGGAGTTTGCAACTGAAAGTAACTTTGTGTTATCAACAAGCTAGGTGAAGGACGGCTTCACACACACTTATCTCTAAGAACTGAGCATGTGGAGAGACGTTCGTCCATCTAGCATAAAGGGATCGGGTTTCAGGAGAAACTTTTACTCTGGTTTCTCAGTCTGTTTCCTAGTGCCGGTTTGAATTTCCTGCAGTTTTCACTGTAAAACCGAGTTGGAGCTCGTACCTCCCCATATATATGTATGGAGTGGGGTTTACAAGTGAAAAGGAACTTTGGGTTCCCAACAAGCTAGGTGACGGATGGCTTTCACACACACATAATGCTCAGAAATGAGCACGTGGAGAGACGTTCGTTCATCTAGCACAAAGGGAACGGGTTGCAGGAGAAACTTTTACTCTGGTTTCTCAGTCTGTTTCCTAGTGCCATTTTTACGTTCCTGCAGTTTTCACTGTAAACCCGAGTTGGAGCTAGTACCTTAACATATATATGTATGGACTGGGGTTTGCATCTGAAAAGAAATTTTGTGTTCCCAACAAGCTAGGTGTAGGAGGGCTTTCACACACACTCTTCTCTCAGAACTGAGCACGTAGAGAGGCGTTCGTTCATCTAGCACAAAGGGAACCGGTTTGCATTAGAAACTTTTACTATTGTTTTTCAGTCTGTTTCGTAGTGCCGGTTTGAAGTTATTGCACTTTTCACTGTAAAACCGAGTTGAAGCTCGTACATCCCCACATATATGTATGGAGTGGAGTTTGCAATTGAAAAGAAACTTTGTGTTCCCAACAAGCAAGGTGAAGGACGGCTGCATACACACTTATCTCTCAGATCTGTGCATGTGGAGAGACGTTCGTTCATCTAGCACAAACGGAACGGGTTGCAGGAGAAACTTTTAATCTGGTATCTCAGTCTCTTTCCTAGTGCCGGTTTGAAGTTCCTGCAGTTTTCACTGTAAAACCGAGTTGGAGCTCGTACCTTCCGATGTATATGTATGGATTGGAGTTGGCAACTGAAAAGAAACCTTGTTTTCCCAACAAGCTAGCTGAAGGACGGCTTTCACACACACATATCTCTCAGAGCTGAGCATGAGGTGAGACGATCGTTCATCTAGCACAAAGGGAACGGGATGCAGGGGAAACTTTTACCCTGGATTCTCAGTCTGTTTCCTAGTGCCGGTTTGAAGTTCCTTCAGTTTTCAGTGTACAACCGAGTTGGAGCTCGTACCTCCCCGTATATATTTATGGAGTGGAGTTTGCAACTGAAAAGAAACTTTGTGTTCCCAACAAGCTAGGTGAAAGACGGCTTTCACACACACTTATCTCTCAAAACTGAGTATGTCGTGTGACGTTCATTCATCTAGCACAAAGGGATAGTGTTGCAGGAGAAACTTTTACTCTGGTTTCTCAGTCTGATTCCTAGTGCCAGTTTGAAGTTCCTGCAATTTTCACTGTAAAACCGAGTTGGAGCTCGTACATTCCCATATATATGTATGCAGTGGAGTTTGCAACTGAAAGAAACTTTGTTTTCCCAACAAGCTAGGCGAAGGACAGCTTTCACACACACTTATCTGTCAGAACTGAGCATGTGGAGAGACGTTCGTTCATCTAGCAAAGGGAAAGGTTTGCAGGAGAAACTTTTACTCTGGTTTCTCAGTCTGTTTCCTAGTGCCGGTTTGAAGTTCCTGCAGTTTATCTGTAAAACCGAGTTGGAGCTCGAACCTCCCCATATATATGTATGGAGTGGAGTTTGCAACTGAAAGAAATTTTGTGTTCCCAACAAGCTAGTTGAAGGACGGCTTCATACACATTTATCTCTCAGATCTGAGCATGTAGAGAGACGTTCGTTCATCTAGCACAAAGGGAACGGGTTGCAGGAGAAACTTTTAATCTGGTATCTCAGTCTCTTTCCTAGTGCCGGTTTGAAGTTCCTGCAGTTTTCACTGTAAAATCGAGTTGGAGCTCGTACTTTCCAATATATATGTATGGATTGGAGTTGGCAACTGAAAAGAAACTTTGTGTTCCCAACAAGCTAGCTGAAGGACGGCTTTCACACACACATATCTCTCAGAACTGAGCATGAGGTGAGACGTTCATTCATCTAGCACAAAGGGAACGGGATGCAGGGGAAACTTTTAATCTGGTTTCTCAGTCTGTTTCCTAGTGCCGGTTTGAAGTTCCTGCAGTTTTCAGTGTAAAACCGAGTTGGAGCTCGTACCGCCCCGTATATATGTATGGAGTGGATTTTGCAACTGAAAAGAAACTTTGTGTTCCCAACAAGCTAGGTGAAAGACAGCTTTCACACACACTTATCTCTCAAATCTGAGCATGTGGTGAGACGTTTGTTCATCTAGCACAAAGGGAAAGTGTTGCAGGAGAAACTTTTACTCTGGTTTCTCAGTCTGTTTCCTAGTGCCGGTTTGAAGTTCCTGCAATTTTCACTGTAAAAGCGAGTTGGA
The DNA here is from genome assembly GCF_036321535.1 of Camelus dromedarius. Classification (NCBI taxonomy): domain Eukaryota; kingdom Metazoa; phylum Chordata; class Mammalia; order Artiodactyla; family Camelidae; genus Camelus; species Camelus dromedarius. The sequence continues at coordinate 31,285,151 of NC_087458.1, read as the reverse complement.
GCTCGTAGCTCCCATATATATGTATGGAGTGGAGTTTGCAACTGAAAGAAACTTTGTGTTCCCAACAAGCTAGGCGAAGGACAGTTTTCACACACACTTATCTGTCAGAACTGAGCATGTGGAGAGACGTTCGTTCATCTAACACAAAGGGAACGGTTTGCAGGAGAAACTTTTACTCTGGTTTCTCAGTCTGTTTCCTAGTGCCGGTTTGATGTTCCTGCAGTTTTCACTGTAAAACCGAGTTGGAGCTCATACCTCCCCATATATGTATGGAGTGGACATTGCAACTGAAAGTAACTTTGTGTTATCAACAAGCTAGGTGAAGGACGGCTTCACACACACTTATCTCTCAGAACTGAGAATGTGGAGAGACGTTCGTCCATCTAGCATAAAGGGAACGGGTTGCAGGAGAAAATTTTACTCTAGTTTCTCAGTCTGTTTCCTAGTTCCGGTTTGAGTTCCTGCAGTTTTCAGTGTGAAACAGAGTTGGAGCTCGTACCTCCCCGTATATATTTATGGAGTGGAGTTTGCAACTGAAAAGAAACTTTGTGTTTCCAACAAGCTAGTTGAAAGACGGGTTTCACACACACTTATCTCTCAAAACTGGGCATGTGTTGAGACGTTCGTTCATCTAGCACAAAGGGAAAGGTTTGCAGGAGAAACTTTTACTCTGGTTTCTCATAATTTTTCCTAGGGCAGGTTTGAAGTTCCTGCAGTTTTCAGTGTAAAACCGAGTTGGAGCTCGTATCTCCCCATATATATGTATGGACTGGAGTTTGCAAGTGAAAAGAAACTATGTGTTCCCATCAAGCTAGGTGAAGGACGGCTTTCAAACACACTTATACCTCAGAAATTAGCATGTGAAGAAACGTTCTTTCATCTAGTCCAAAGGGAACGGGTTGCAGGAGATACTATTACTCTGGTTTCTCAGTCTGTTTCCTAGTGCCGGTTTGAAGTTCCTGCAGTTTTCAGTGTAAAACCGAGTTGGAGCTCGTACCTCCCCCTATATATGTATGGAGTGGAGATTGCTACTGAAAAGAAATTTTGTGTTCCCAACAAGCTATGTTAAGGACGGCTTTCACACACAATTTTCTCTCAGAACTGAGCATGTGGAGAGACGTTCGTTCATCTAGCACAAAGGGAACGGGTTGCAGGAGAAACTTTTACTCTGGTTTCTCATAATTTTGCCTAGTGTAGGTTTGAAGTTCCTGCAGTTTTCAGTGTAAAACCGAGTTGGGACTCGTATCTCCCCATATATATATATGGACTGGAGTTTGCAAGTGAAAAGAAACTTTGTGTTCCCAACAAGCTAGGTGAAGGACGGCTTTCAAACACACTTATATCTCAGAAATGAGCATGTGGATAGACGTTCGTTCATCTAGCACAAAGGGAACGGTTTGCAGGAGAAACTTTTACTCTGGTTTCTCAGTCTGTTCCGCAGTGCCGGTTTGAAGTTCCTGCAGTTTTCACTGTATAACCGAGTTGGAGCTAGTACCTACCCATATTTATGTATGGAGTGGAGTTTGCAACTGAAAAGAAACTATGTGTTCCCAACAAGCTAGGTGAAGGACGGCTTTCACACACACTTATCTCTCAGAACTGAGCATGTGAAGAGACGTTCTTTCATCTAGCACAAAGGGAACGGGTTGCAGGAGATACTATTACTCTGGTTTCTCAGTCTGTTTCCTAGTGCCGGTTTGAAGTTCCTGCAGTTTTCACTTTAAAACCGAGTTGGAGCTCGTACCTCCCCATATATATGTATGGACTGGAGATTGCAACTGAAAAGAACCTTTGTGTTCCCTACAAGCTATGTTAATGACGGAATTCACACACACTTCTCTCTCAGAAATGAGCATGTGGAGAGACGTTCGTTTATCTAGCACAAAGGGAACGGGTTGCAGGAGAAAATTTTACTCTGGTTTCTCAGTCTGTTTCCTAGTTCCGGTTTGAAGTTCCTGCAGTTTTCAGTGTGAAACCGAGTTGGAGCTCGTACCTCCCCGTATATATGTATGGAGTGGAGTTTGCAAATGAAAAGAAACTTTGTGTTTCCAACAAGCTAGTTGAAAGACGGGTTTCACACACACTTATCTCTCAAAACTGAGCATGTGTTGAGACGTTCGTTCATCTAGCACAAAGGAAAGGGTTGCAGGAGAAACTTTTACTCTGGTTTCTCATAATTTTTCCTAGGGCAGGTTTGAAGTTCCTGCAGTTTTCAGTGTAAAACCGAGTTGGAGCTCGTATCTCCCCATAAATATGTATGGACTGGAGTTTGCAAGTGAAAACAAACTTTGTGTTCCCAACAAGCTAGGTGAAGGACGTCTTTCAAACACACTTATATCTCAGAAATGAGCATGTGGAGAGACGTTCATTCATCTAGCACAAAGGGAACGGTTTTCAGGAAAAACTTTTACTCTGGTTTCTCAGTCTGCTTCGTAGTGCCGGTTTGAAGTTCCAGCAGTTTTCACTGCATAACCGATTTGGAGCTAGTACCTCCCCATATCTATGTATGGAGTGGAGTTTGCAAGTGAAAAGAAACTTTATGTTCCCAACAAGCTAGGTGAAGGACGGCTTTCACACACACTTATCTCTCAAAACTGAGCATGTGAAGAAAAGTTCTTTCATCTAGCACAAAGGGAACGGGTTGCAGGAGATACTATTACTCTGGTTTCTCAGTCTTTTTCCTAGTGCCGGTTTGAAGTTCCTGCAGTTTTCAGTGTAAAACCGAGTTGGAGCTCGTACCTCCCCCTATATATGTATGGAGTGGAGATTGCAACTGAAAAGAAACTTTGTGTTCCCAACAAGCTATGTTAAGGACGGCTTTCACACACAATTTTCTCTCAGAACTGAGCATGTGGAAAGACGTTCGTTCATCTAGCACAAAGGGAACGGATTGCAGGAGAAACTTTTACTCTGGTTTCTCATAATTTTGCCTAGTGTATGTTTGAAGTTCCTGCAGTTTTCAGTGTAAAACCGAGTTGGAGCTCATACCGCCCCGTATATATGTATGGAGTGGATTTTGCAACTGAAAAGAAACTTTGTGTTCCCAACAAGCTAGGTGAAAGACGGCTTTCACACACACTTATCTCTCAAATCTGAGCATGTGGTGAGACGTTCGTTCATCTAGCACAAAGGGAAAGATTTGCAGGAGAAACTTTTACTCTGGTTTCTCAGTCTTTTTCCTAGTGCCGGTTTGAAGTTCCTGCAGTTTTCACTGTATAACCGAGTTGGAGCTAGTACCTACCCATATTTATGTATGGAGTGGAGGTTGCAAGTGAAAAGAAACTATGTGTTCCCAACAAGCTAGGTGAAGGACGGCTTTCACACACACTTATCTCTCAGAACTGAGCATGTGAAGAGACGTTCTTTCATCCAGCACAAAGGGAACGGGTTGCAGGAGATACTATTATTCTGGTTTCTCAGTCTGTTTCCTAGTGCCGGTTTGAAGTTCCTGCAGTTTTCAGTGTAAAACCGAGTTGGAGCTCGTACCTCCCCCTATATATGTATGGAGTGGAGATTGCAACTGAAAAGAAACTTTGTGTTCCCAACAAGCTATTTTAAGGACGGCTTTCACACACAATTTTTTCTCAGAACTGAGCATGTGGAGAGACGTTCGTTCATCTAGCACAAAGGGAACGGGTTGCAGGAGAAACTTTTACTCTGGTTTCTCAGTCTGTTTCCTAGTGCCGGTTTGATGTTCCTGCAGTTTTCACTGTAAAACCGAGTTGGAGCTCATACCTCCCCATATATGTATGGAGTGGACATTGCAACTGAAAGTAACTTTGTGTTATCAACAAGCTAGGTGAAGGACGGCTTCACACACACTTATCTCTCAGAACTGAGAATGTGGAGAGACGTTCGTCCATCTAGCATAAAGGGAACGGGTTGCAGGAGAAAATTTTACTCTAGTTTCTCAGTCTGTTTCCTAGTTCCGGTTTGAGTTCCTGCAGTTTTCAGTGTGAAACAGAGTTGGAGCTCGTACCTCCCCGTATATATTTATGGAGTGGAGTTTGCAACTGAAAAGAAACTTTGTGTTTCCAACAAGCTAGTTGAAAGACGGGTTTCACACACACTTATCTCTCAAAACTGGGCATGTGTTGAGACGTTCGTTCATCTAGCACAAAGGGAAAGGTTTGCAGGAGAAACTTTTACTCTGGTTTCTCATAATTTTTCCTAGGGCAGGTTTGAAGTTCCTGCAGTTTTCAGTGTAAAACCGAGTTGGAGCTCGTATCTCCCCATATATATGTATGGACTGGAGTTTGCAAGTGAAAAGAAACTATGTGTTCCCATCAAGCTAGGTGAAGGACGGCTTTCAAACACACTTATACCTCAGAAATTAGCATGTGAAGAAACGTTCTTTCATCTAGTCCAAAGGGAACGGGTTGCAGGAGATACTATTACTCTGGTTTCTCAGTCTGTTTCCTAGTGCCGGTTTGAAGTTCCTGCAGTTTTCAGTGTAAAACCGAGTTGGAGCTCGTACCTCCCCCTATATATGTATGGAGTGGAGATTGCTACTGAAAAGAAATTTTGTGTTCCCAACAAGCTATGTTAAGGACGGCTTTCACACACAATTTTCTCTCAGAACTGAGCATGTGGAGAGACGTTCGTTCATCTAGCACAAAGGGAACGGGTTGCAGGAGAAACTTTTACTCTGGTTTCTCATAATTTTGCCTAGTGTAGGTTTGAAGTTCCTGCAGTTTTCAGTGTAAAACCGAGTTGGGACTCGTATCTCCCCATATATATATATGGACTGGAGTTTGCAAGTGAAAAGAAACTTTGTGTTCCCAACAAGCTAGGTGAAGGACGGCTTTCAAACACACTTATATCTCAGAAATGAGCATGTGGATAGACGTTCGTTCATCTAGCACAAAGGGAACGGTTTGCAGGAGAAACTTTTACTCTGGTTTCTCAGTCTGTTCCGCAGTGCCGGTTTGAAGTTCCTGCAGTTTTCACTGTATAACCGAGTTGGAGCTAGTACCTACCCATATTTATGTATGGAGTGGAGTTTGCAACTGAAAAGAAACTATGTGTTCCCAACAAGCTAGGTGAAGGACGGCTTTCACACACACTTATCTCTCAGAACTGAGCATGTGAAGAGACGTTCTTTCATCTAGCACAAAGGGAACGGGTTGCAGGAGATACTATTACTCTGGTTTCTCAGTCTGTTTCCTAGTGCCGGTTTGAAGTTCCTGCAGTTTTCACTTTAAAACCGAGTTGGAGCTCGTACCTCCCCATATATATGTATGGACTGGAGATTGCAACTGAAAAGAACCTTTGTGTTCCCTACAAGCTATGTTAATGACGGAATTCACACACACTTCTCTCTCAGAAATGAGCATGTGGAGAGACGTTCGTTTATCTAGCACAAAGGGAACGGGTTGCAGGAGAAAATTTTACTCTGGTTTCTCAGTCTGTTTCCTAGTTCCGGTTTGAAGTTCCTGCAGTTTTCAGTGTGAAACCGAGTTGGAGCTCGTACCTCCCCGTATATATGTATGGAGTGGAGTTTGCAAATGAAAAGAAACTTTGTGTTTCCAACAAGCTAGTTGAAAGACGGGTTTCACACACACTTATCTCTCAAAACTGAGCATGTGTTGAGACGTTCGTTCATCTAGCACAAAGGAAAGGGTTGCAGGAGAAACTTTTACTCTGGTTTCTCATAATTTTTCCTAGGGCAGGTTTGAAGTTCCTGCAGTTTTCAGTGTAAAACCGAGTTGGAGCTCGTATCTCCCCATAAATATGTATGGACTGGAGTTTGCAAGTGAAAACAAACTTTGTGTTCCCAACAAGCTAGGTGAAGGACGTCTTTCAAACACACTTATATCTCAGAAATGAGCATGTGGAGAGACGTTCATTCATCTAGCACAAAGGGAACGGTTTTCAGGAAAAACTTTTACTCTGGTTTCTCAGTCTGCTTCGTAGTGCCGGTTTGAAGTTCCAGCAGTTTTCACTGCATAACCGAGTTGGAGCTAGTACCTCCCCATATCTATGTATGGAGTGGAGTTTGCAAGTGAAAAGAAACTTTATGTTCCCAACAAGCTAGGTGAAGGACGGCTTTCACACACACTTATCTCTCAAAACTGAGCATGTGAAGAAAAGTTCTTTCATCTAGCACAAAGGGAACGGGTTGCAGGAGATACTATTACTCTGGTTTCTCAGTCTTTTTCCTAGTGCCGGTTTGAAGTTCCTGCAGTTTTCAGTGTAAAACCGAGTTGGAGCTCGTACCTCCCCCTATATATGTATGGAGTGGAGATTGCAACTGAAAAGAAACTTTGTGTTCCCAACAAGCTATGTTAAGGACGGCTTTCACACACAATTTTCTCTCAGAACTGAGCATGTGGAAAGACGTTCGTTCATCTAGCACAAAGGGAACGGATTGCAGGAGAAACTTTTACTCTGGTTTCTCATAATTTTGCCTAGTGTATGTTTGAAGTTCCTGCAGTTTTCAGTGTAAAACCGAGTTGGAGCTCATACCGCCCCGTATATATGTATGGAGTGGATTTTGCAACTGAAAAGAAACTTTGTGTTCCCAACAAGCTAGGTGAAAGACGGCTTTCACACACACTTATCTCTCAAATCTGAGCATGTGGTGAGACGTTCGTTCATCTAGCACAAAGGGAAAGATTTGCAGGAGAAACTTTTACTCTGGTTTCTCAGTCTTTTTCCTAGTGCCGGTTTGAAGTTCCTGCAGTTTTCACTGTATAACCGAGTTGGAGCTAGTACCTACCCATATTTATGTATGGAGTGGAGGTTGCAAGTGAAAAGAAACTATGTGTTCCCAACAAGCTAGGTGAAGGACGGCTTTCACACACACTTATCTCTCAGAACTGAGCATGTGAAGAGACGTTCTTTCATCCAGCACAAAGGGAACGGGTTGCAGGAGATACTATTATTCTGGTTTCTCAGTCTGTTTCCTAGTGCCGGTTTGAAGTTCCTGCAGTTTTCAGTGTAAAACCGAGTTGGAGCTCGTACCTCCCCCTATATATGTATGGAGTGGAGATTGCAACTGAAAAGAAACTTTGTGTTCCCAACAAGCTATTTTAAGGACGGCTTTCACACACAATTTTTTCTCAGAACTGAGCATGTGGAGAGACGTTCGTTCATCTAGCACAAAGGGAACGGTTTGCAGGAGAAACTTTTACTCTGGTTTCTCATAATTTTGCCTAGTGTAGGTTTGAAGTTCCTGCAGTTTTCAGTGTAAAACCGAGTTGGAGCTCGTACCGCCCCGTATATTTGTATGGAGTGGATTTTGCAACTGAAAAGAAACTTTGTGTTCCCAACAAGCTAGGTGAAAGACGGCTTTCACACACACATATCTCTCAAATCTGAGCATGTGGTGAGACGTTCGTTCATCTAGCACAAAGGGAACGGGTTGCAGGAGATACTATTACTCTGGATTCTCAATCTGTTTCCTAGTGCCGGTTTGAAGTTCCTGCAGTTTTCACTGTAAAACCGAGTTGGAGCTCGTACCTCCCCATATATATGTATGGACTGGAGATTGCAACTGAAAAGAACCTTTGTGTTCCCTACAAGCTATGTTAATGACGGCATTCACTGACACTTCTCTCTCAGAACTGAGCATGTGGAGAGACGTTCGTTTATCTAGCACAAAGGGAACGGGTTGCAGGAGAAACTTTTACTCTGGTTTCTCAGTCTGTTTCCTAGTGCCGGTTTGACGTTCATGCAGTTTTCACTGTAAAACCGAGTTGGACTTCGTACCACCCCATATATATGTATGGAATGGAGTTTGCAACTGAAAAGAAACTTTGTGTTCCCAACAAGCTAGGTGAAGGACGGCTTTCACACACAATTTTCTCTCAGAACTGAGCATGTGGAGAGACGTTCATTCATCTAGCACAAAGGGAACGGGTTGCAGGAGAAACTTTTACTCTGGTATCTCAGTCTGTTTCCTAGTGCCGGTTTGAAGTTCCTGCATTTTTCACTGTAAAACCGAGTTGGAGCTCGTACCTCCTCATATATATGTATGGAGTGGAGTTTGCAAATGAAAAGAAACTTTGTTTTCTCAACAAGCTACGTGAAGGACGGCTTTCACACACACATATCTCTCAGAACTGAGCATGTGGAGAGAATTTCGTTCATCTAGCAAAAAGAGAACGGTTTGCAGGGGAAACATTTACTGTGGATTCTCAGTCTTTTTCCTAGTGCCGGTTTAATGTTACTGCAGTTTTCACTGTAAAACCGAGTTGGAGCTCGTACCTCCCCATATATATGTATGGAGTGGAGTTTGCAACTGAAAAGAAACTTTGTGTTTCCAACAAGCTAGTTGAAAGACGGGTTTCACACACACTTATCTCTCAAAACTGGGCATGTGTTGAGACGTTCGTTCATCTAGCACAAAGGGAAAGGTTTGCAGGAGAAACTTTTACTCTGGTTTCTCATAATTTTTCCTAGGGCAGGTTTGAAGTTCCTGCAGTTTTCAGTGTAAAACCGAGTTGGAGCTCGTATCTCCCCATATATATGTATGGACTGGAGTTTGCAAGTGAAAAGAAACTATGTGTTCCCATCAAGCTAGGTGAAGGACGGCTTTCAAACACACTTATACCTCAGAAATTAGCATGTGAAGAAACGTTCTTTCATCTAGTCCAAAGGGAACGGGTTGCAGGAGATACTATTACTCTGGTTTCTCAGTCTGTTTCCTAGTGCCGGTTTGAAGTTCCTGCAGTTTTCAGTGTAAAACCGAGTTGGAGCTCGTACCTCCCCCTATATATGTATGGAGTGGAGATTGCTACTGAAAAGAAATTTTGTGTTCCCAACAAGCTATGTTAAGGACGGCTTTCACACACAATTTTCTCTCAGAACTGAGCATGTGGAGAGACGTTCGTTCATCTAGCACAAAGGGAACGGGTTGCAGGAGAAACTTTTACTCTGGTTTCTCATAATTTTGCCTAGTGTAGGTTTGAAGTTCCTGCAGTTTTCAGTGTAAAACCGAGTTGGGACTCGTATCTCCCCATATATATATATGGACTGGAGTTTGCAACTGAAAAGAAACTTTGTGTTCCCAACAAGCAAGGTGAAGGACGGCTTTCAAACACACTTATATCTCAGAAATGAGCATGTGGATAGACGTTCGTTCATCTAGCACAAAGGGAACGGTTTGCAGGAGAAACTTTTACTCTGGTTTCTCAGTCTGTTCCGCAGTGCCGGTTTGAAGTTCCTGCAGTTTTCACTGTATAACCGAGTTGGAGCTAGTACCTACCCATATTTATGTATGGAGTGGAGTTTGCAACTGAAAAGAAACTATGTGTTCCCAACAAGCTAGGTGAAGGACGGCTTTCACACACACTTATCTCTCAGAACTGAGCATGTGAAGAGACGTTCTTTCATCTAGCACAAAGGGAACGGGTTGCAGGAGATACTATTACTCTGGTTTCTCAGTCTGTTTCCTAGTGCCGGTTTGAAGTTCCTGCAGTTTTCACTTTAAAACCGAGTTGGAGCTCGTACCTCCCCATATATATGTATGGACTGGAGATTGCAACTGAAAAGAACCTTTGTGTTCCCTACAAGCTATGTTAATGACGGAATTCACACACACTTCTCTCTCAGAAATGAGCATGTGGAGAGACGTTCGTTTATCTAGCACAAAGGGAACGGGTTGCAGGAGAAAATTTTACTCTGGTTTCTCAGTCTGTTTCCTAGTTCCGGTTTGAAGTTCCTGCAGTTTTCAGTGTGAAACCGAGTTGGAGCTCGTACCTCCCCGTATATATGTATGGAGTGGAGTTTGCAACTGAAAAGAAACTTTGTGTTTCCAACAAGCTAGTTGAAAGACGGGTTTCACACACACTTATCTCTCAAAACTGAGCATGTGTTGAGACGTTCGTTCATCTAGCACAAAGGAAAGGGTTGCAGGAGAAACTTTTACTCTGGTTACTCATAATTTTTCCTAGGGCAGGTTTGAAGTTCCTGCAGTTTTCAGTGTAAAACCGAGTTGGAGCTCGTATCTCCCCATAAATATGTATGGACTGGAGTTTGCAAGTGAAAAGAAACTTTGTGTTCCCAACAAGCTAGGTGAAGGACGTCTTTCAAACACACTTATATCTCAGAAATGAGCATGTGGAGAGACGTTCATTCATCTAGCACAAAGGGAACGGTTTTCAGGAAAAACTTTTACTCTGGTTTCTCAGTCTGCTTCGTAGTGCCGGTTTGAAGTTCCAGCAGTTTTCACTGCATAACCGAGTTGGAGCTAGTACCTCCCCATATCTATGTATGGAGTGGAGTTTGCAAGTGAAAAGAAACTTTATGTTCCCAACAAGCTAGGTGAAGGACGGCTTTCACACACACTTATCTCTCAAAACTGAGCATGTGAAGAAAAGTTCTTTCATCTAGCACAAAGGGAACGGGTTGCAGGAGATACTATTACACTGGTTTCTCAGTCTTTTTCCTAGTGCCGGTTTGAAGTTCCTGCAGTTTTCAGTGTAAAACCGAGTTGGAGCTCGTACCTCCCCCTATATATGTATTTAGTGGAGATTGCAACTGAAAAGAAACTTTGTGTTCCCAACAAGCTATGTTAAGGACGGCTTTCACACACAATTTTCTCTCAGAACTGAGCATGTGGAAAGACGTTCGTTCATCTAGCACAAAGGGAACGGGTTGCAGGAGAAACTTTTACTCTGGTTTCTCATAATTTTGCCTAGTGTATGTTTGAAGTTCCTGCAGTTTTCAGTGTAAAACCGAGTTGGAGCTCATACCGCCCCGTATATATGTATGGAGTGGATTTTGCAACTGAAAAGAAACTTTGTGTTCCCAACAAGCTAGGTGAAAGACGGCTTTCACACACACTTATCTCTCAAATCTGAGCATGTGGTGAGACGTTCGTTCATCTAGCACAAAGGGAAAGATTTGCAGGAGAAACTTTTACTCTGGTTCCTCAGTCTGTTTCCTAGTGCCGGTTTGAAGTTCCTGCAGTTTTCACTGTATAACCGAGTTGGAGCTAGTACCTACCCATATTTATGTATGGAGTGGAGGTTGCAAGTGAAAAGAAACTATGTGTTCCCAACAAGCTAGGTGAAGGACGGCTTTCACACACACTTATCTCTCAGAACTGAGCATGTGAAGAGACGTTCTTTCATCTAGCACAAAGGGAACGGGTTGCAGGAGATACTATTACTCTGGTTTCTCAGTCTGTTTCCTAGTGCCGGTTTGAAGTTCCTGCAGTTTTCAGTGTAAAACCGAGTTGGAGCTCGTACCTCCCCCTATATATGTATGGAGTGGAGATTGCAACTGAAAAGAAACTTTGTGTTCCCAACAAGCTATTTTAAGGACGGCTTTCACACACAATTTTTTCTCAGAACTGAGCATGTGGAGAGACGTTCGTTCATCTAGCACAAAGGGAACGGGTTGCAGGAGAAACTTTTACTCTGGTTTCTCATAATTTTGCCTAGTGTAGGTTTGAAGTTCCTGCAGTTTTCAGTGTAAAACCGAGTTGGAGCTCGTACCGCCCCGTATATTTGTATGGAGTGGATTTTGCAACTGAAAAGAAACTTTGTGTTCCCAACAAGCTAGGTGAAAGACGGCTTTCACACACACATATCTCTCAAATCTGAGCATGTGGTGAGACGTTCGTTCATCTAGCACAAAGGGAACGGGTTGCAGGAGATACTATTACTCTGGATTCTCAGTCTGTTTCCTAGTGCCGGTTTGAAGTTCCTGCAGTTTTCACTGTAAAACCGAGTTGGAGCTCGTACCTCCCCATATATATGTATGGACTGGAGATTGCAACTGAAAAGAACCTTTGTGTTCCCTACAAGCTATGTTAATGACGGCATTCACTGACACTTCTCTCTCAGAACTGAGCATGTGGAGAGACGTTCGTTTATCTAGCACAAAGGGAACGGGTTGCAGGAGAAACTTTTACTCTGGTTTCTCAGTCTGTTTCCTAGTGCCGGTTTGACGTTCATGCAGTTTTCACTGTAAAACCGAGTTGGACTTCGTACCACCCCATATATATGTATGGAATGGAGTTTGCAACTGAAAAGAAACTTTGTGTTCCCAACAAGCTAGGTGAAGGACGGCTTTCACACACAATTTTCTCTCAGAACTGAGCATGTGGAGAGACGTTCGTTCATCTAGCACAAAGGGAACGGGTTGCAGGAGAAACTTTTACTCTGGTATCTCAGTCTGTTTCCTAGTGCCGGTTTGAAGTTCCTGCATTTTTCACTGTAAAACCGAGTTGGAGCTCGTACCTCCTCATATATATGTATGGAGTGGAGTTTGCAAATGAAAAGAAACTTTGTTTTCTCAACAAGCTACGTGAAGGACGGCTTTCACACACACATATCTCTCAGAACTGAGCATGTGGAGAGAATTTCGTTCATCTAGCAAAAAGAGAACGGTTTGCAGGGGAAACATTTACTGTGGATTCTCAGTCTTTTTCCTAGTGCCGGTTTAATGTTACTGCAGTTTTCACTGTAAAACCGAGTTGGAGCTCGTACCTCCCCATATATATGTATGGAGTGGAGTTTTTATGTAAAAAGAAACTTTGTGTTCCCAACAAGCTATGTGAAGGACGGGGTTCAGACAAAATATTCTCTCAGAACTGAGCATGTGTAGAGACGTTCGTTCATCTAGCACAAAGGGAACATTTTGCAGCAGAAACTTTTACTTTGATCTCTCAGTCAGATTCCTAGTGCCGGTTTGAAGTTCCTGCAGTTTTCACTGTAAAACCGAGTTGGAGCTAGTACCTCCCCATATATATGTATGGAGTGGAGTTTGCAAGTGAAAAGAAACTTTGTGTTCCCAACAAGCTAGGTGAATGACGGCTTTCACACACACTTATCTCTCAGAACTGAGCATGTGGAGAGACGTTCGTTCATCTAGCACAAAGGGAACGGGTTGCAGGAGAAAATTTAATCGGGTTTCTCAGTCTTTTTCCTAGTGCTGGTTTGAAGTTTCTGCAGTTTTCACTGTAAAACAGTGTTGGATCTCGTACCTCCCCATATATATGTATGGAGTGGAGTTTGCAACTGAAAGTAACTTTGTGTTATCAACTAGCTAGGTGAAGGACGGCTTCACACTCACTTATCTCTAAGAACTGAGCATGTGGAGAGACGTTCGTCCATCTAGCATAAAGGGAACGGGTTTCAGGAGAAACTTTTACTCTGGTTTCTCAGTCTGTTTCCTAGTGCCGGTTTCAATTTCCTGCAGTTTTCACTGTAAAACTGAGTTGGAGCTCGTACCTCCCCATATATATGTATGCAGTCTGGTTTACAAGTGAAAAGGAACTTTGGGTTCCCAACAAGCTAGGTGACGGATGGCTTTCACACACACATAATGCTCAGAAATGAGCACGTGGAGAGACGTTCGTTCATCTAGCACAAAGGGAACGGGTTGCAGGAGAAACTTTTACTCTGGTTTCTCAGTCTGTTTCCTAGTGCCATTTTTACGTTCCTGCAGTTTTCACTGTAAACCCGAGTTGGAGCTAGTACCTTAACATATATATGTATGGACTGGAGTTTGCATCTGAAAAGAAATTTTGTGTTCCCAACAAGCTAGGTGAAGGAGGGCTTTCACACACACTTATCTCTCAGAACTGAGCACGTAGAGAGGCGTTCGTTCATCTAGCACAAAGGGAACCGGTTTGCATTAGAAACTTTTACTATTGTTTTTCAGTCTGTTTCGTAGTGCCGGTTTGAAGTTATTGCACTTTTCACTGTAAAACCTAGTTGAAGCTCGTACATCCCCACATATATGTATGGAGTGGAGTTTGCAATTGAAAAGAAACTTTGTGTTCCCAACAAGCTAGGTGAAGGACGGCTGCATACACACTTATCTCTCAGATCTGAGCATGTGGAGAGACGTTCGTTCATCTAGCACAAACGGAACGGGTTGCTGGAGAAACTTTTAATCTGGTATCTCAGTCTCTTTCCTAGTGCCGGTTTGAAGTTCCTGCAGATTTCACTGTAAAACCGAGTTGGAGCTCGTACCTTCCGATGTATATGTATGGATTGGAGTTGGAAACTGAAAAGAAACCTTGTTTTCCCAACAAGCTAGCTGAAGGACGGCTTTCACACACACATATCTCTCAGAGCTGAGCATGAGGTGAGACGATCGTTCATCTAGCACAAAGGGAACGGGTTGCAGGAGAAACTTTTAATCTGGTATCTCAGTCTCTTTCCTAGTGCCGGTTTGAAGTTCCTGCAGTTTTCACTGTAAAACCGATTTGGACCTCGTACCTTCCAATATATATGTATGGATTGGAGTTGGCAACTGAAAAGAAACTTTGTGTTCCCAACAAGCTAGCTGAAGGACGGCTTTCACACACACATATCTCTCAGAACTGAGCATGATGTGAGACGTTCATTCATCTAGCACAAAGGGAACGGGATGCAGGGGAAACTTTTAATCTGGTTTCTCAGTCTGTTTCCTAGTGCCGGTTTGAAGTTCCTGCAGTTTTCAGTGTAAAACCGAGTTGGAGCTCGTACCGCCCCGTATATATGTATGGAGTGGATTTTGCAACTGAAAAGAAACTTTGTGTTCCCAACAAGCTAGGTGAAAGACAGCTTTCACACACACTTATCTCTCAAATCTGAGCATGTGGTGAGACGTTCGTTCATCTAGCACAAAGGGAAAGAGTTGCAGGAGAAACTTTTACTCTGGTTTCTCAGTCTGTTTCCTAGTGCCGGTTTGAAATTCCTGCAATTTTCACTGTAAAAGCGACTTGGAGCTCGTAGCTCCCCATATATATGTATGGAGTGGAGTTTGCAACTGAAAGAAACTTTGTGTTCCCAACAAGCTAGGCGAAGGACAGTTTTCACAGACACTTATCTGTCAGAACTGAGCATGTGGAGAGACGTTCGTTCATCTAACACAAAGGGAACGGTTTGCAGGAGAAACTTTTACTCTGGTTTCTCAGTCTGTTTCCTAGTGCCGGTTTGAAGTTCCTGCAGTTTTTACTGTAAAACCGAGTTGAAGCTCGTACCTCAACATATATATATATGGAGTGGAGTTTGCAACTGAAAAGGATCTTTGTGTTCCCAAAAAGCTAGGTGAAGTACGGCATTCACACACATTTATCTCTCAGAAATGAGCATGTAGAGAGACGTTTGTTCATCTAGCACAAAGGGAACGTGTAGCAGGAGAAACTTTTACTGTGGTTTCTCAGTCTGTTTCCTAGTGACGGTTTGAAGTTCCTGCAGTTTTCACTGTAAAACAGAGTTGAAGCTAGTACCTTCCCATATATATGTATGGAGTGTAGTTTGCAAGTGAAAAGAAACTTTGTGTTCCCAACAAGCTAGGTGAAGGACGGCTTTCACACACACTTATCTCTCAGAACTGAGCATGTGGAGAGACTTTCGTTCATCTAACACAAAGGGAAAGGGTTGCAGGTGATATTATTACTCTGGTTTCTCAGTCTGTTTCCTAGTGCCGGTTTGAAATTCCTGCAGTTTTCAGTGTAAAACCGAGTTGGAGCTCTTACCTCCCCATATATATGTATGGAGTGGAGATTGCAACTGAAAAGAACTTTGTGTTCCCAACAAGCTATGTAAGGACGGCTTTCACACACAATTTTCTCTCAGAGCTGAGCATGTGGAGAGACGTTTGTTCATCTAGCACAAAGGGAACGGGTTGCAGGAGAAATTTTAATCTGGTTTCTCATAATTTTTCCTAGTGCAGGTTTGAATTTCCTGCAGTTTTTAGTGTAACACCGAGGTGGAACTCGTATCTCCCCATATATATGTATGGACTGGAGTTTGCAAGTGAAAAGAAACTTTGTTTTCCCAACAAGCTAGGTGAAGGACGGCTTTCACACACAATTTTCTCTCAGAACTGAGCATGTGGAAAGACGTTCGTTCATCTAGCAAAAAGGGAACGGGTTGCAGGGGAAACTTTTAATCTGGTATCTCAGTCTCTTTCCTAGTGCCGGTTTGAAGTTCCTGCAGTTTTCACTGTAAATCCCAGTTGGAGCTAGTACCTCCCCATATATATGTATGGAGTGGAGTTTGCAACTGTAAGAAACTTTGTGTTCCCAACAAGCTAGGCGAAGGACAGCTTTCACACACACTTATCTGTCAGAACTGAGCATGTGGAGAGACCTTCGTTCATCTAGCAAAAAGGGAACGGTTTGCAGGAGAAACTTTTACTCTGGATTCTCAGTCTGTTTCCTAGTGCCGGTTTGAAGCTCCTGCAGTTTTCACTGTAAAACCGAGTTGGAGCTCGTACCTCAACATATATATGTATGGAGTGGAATTTGCAAGTGAAAAGGATCTTTGTGTTCCCAACAAGCTAGGTGAAGGATGGAATTCACACACATTTATCTCTCAGAAATGAGCATGTAGAGAGACGTTTGTTCATCTAGCACAAAGGGAACGTGTTGCAGGAGAAACTTTTACTCTGGTTTCTCAGTATGTTTCCTAGTGCCGGTTTGATGTTCCTGCAGTTTTCACTGTAAAACAGTGTTGGAGCTAGTACCTCCCCATATATATGTATGGAGTGGAGTTTGCAAGTGAAAAGAAACTTTGTGTTCCCAAAAAGCTAGGTGAAGGACAGCTTTCACACACACTTATCTCTCAGAACTGAGCATGTAGAGAGACGTTCGTTCATCTATCAAAAAGGGAACGTGTTGCAGGGGAAACTTTTACTCTGGTTCCTCAGTCAGTTTCCTAGTGCCGGTTTGAATTTCCTGCAGTTTTCACTGCAAAATTGAGTTGGAGCTAGTACCTCCCCTTATATATGTATGGAGTGGCGTTTGCAAGTGAAAAGAAACTTTGTGTTCCCAACAAGCTTGATGAAGTACGGCATTCACACACACTTATCTCTCAGAACTTAGCATGTGGAGAGACGTTCGTTCATCTAGCACAAAGGGAACGGGTTGCAGGAGAAAATTTAATCGGGTTTCTCAGTCTGTTTCCTAGTGCCGGTTTGAAGTTCCTGCAGTTTTCACTGTAAATCCGAGTTGGAGCTCGTACCTCCCCATATATATGTATGGAGTGGAGTTTGCAACTGAATGAAACTTTGTGTTCCCAACAAGCTAGGTGAAGGACGGCTTCACACACAATTATCTCTCAGAATTGAGCATGTGGAAAGACGTTCCTTCATCTAGCACAAAGGGAACGTGTTGCAGGGGAAACTTTTATTCTGGTATCTCAGTCTCTTTCCTAGTGCCGGTTTGAAGTTCCTGCAGTTTTCACTGTAAAACCGAGTTGGTTCTCGTACCTTCCAATATATATGTATGGATTGGAGTTTGCAACTGAAAAGAAACTTTTTGTGTTCCCAACAAGCTAGCTGAAGGACGGCTTTCACACACACATATCTCTCAGAACTGAGCATGAAGTGAGACGTTCGTTCATCTAGCACAAAAGGGAACGGGATGCAGGAGAAACATTTAATCTGGTTTCTCAGTCTGTTTCCTAGTTCCGGTTAGAAGTCCCTGCCGTTTTCAGTGTGAAACAGTGTTGGAGCTCGTACCTCCCCATATATATGTATGGAGTGGAGTTTGCAACTGAAAAGAAACTTTGTGTTTCCAACAAGCTAGTTGAAAGACGGGTTTCACACACACTTATCTCTCAAAACTGAGCATGTGTTGAGACGTTCGTTCATCTAGCACAAAGGGAAAGGTTTGCAGGAGAAACTTTTACTCTGGTTTCTCATAATTTTTCCTAGGGCATGTTTGAAGTTCCTTCAGTTTTCAGTGTAAAACCGAGTTGGAGCTCGTATCTCCCCATATATATGTATGGACTGGAGTTTGCAAGTGAAAAGAAACTTTGTGTTCCCAACAAGCTAGGTGAAGGACGGCTTTCAAACACACTTATATCTCAGAAATGAGCATGTGGAGAGACGTTCGTTCATCTAGGACAAAGGGAAAGGTTTGCAGGAGAAACTTTTACTCTGGTTTCTCAGTCTGTTTCGTAGTGCCGGTTTGAAGTTCCTGCAGTTTTCACTGCATAACCGAGTTGGAGCTAGTACCTCCCCATATCTATGTATGGAGTGGAGTTTGCAAGTGAAAAGAAACTTTGTGTTCCCAACAAGCTAGGTGAAGGACGGCTTTCACACACACTTATCTCTCAGAACTGAGCATGTGAAGAAACGTTCTTTCATCTAGCACAAAGGGAACGGGTTGCAGGAGATACTATTACTCTGGTTTCTCAGTCTGTTTCCTAGTGCCGGTTTGAAGTTCCTGCAGTTTTCAGTGTAAAACCGATTTGGAGCTCGTAACTCCCCCTATATATGTATGGAGTGGAGATTGCAACTGAAAAGAAACTTTGTGTTTCCAACAAGCTAGTTGAAAGACGGGTTTCACACACACTTATCTCTCAAAACTGGGCATGTGTTGAGACGTTCGTTCATCTAGCACAAAGGGAAAGGTTTGCAGGAGAAACTTTTACTCTGGTTTCTCATAATTTTTCCTAGGGCAGGTTTGAAGTTCCTGCAGTTTTCAGTGTAAAACCGAGTTGGAGCTCGTATCTCCCCATATATATGTATGGACTGGAGTTTGCAAGTGAAAAGAAACTTTGTGTTCCCATCAAGCTAGGTGAAGGACGGCTTTCAAACACACTTATACCTCAGAAATTAGCATGTGAAGAAACGTTCTTTCATCTAGTCCAAAGGGAACGGGTTGCAGGAGATACTATTACTCTGGTTTCTCAGTCTGTTTCCTAGTGCCGGTTTGAAGTTCCTGCAGTTTTCAGTGTAAAACCGAGTTGGAGCTCGTACCTCCCCCTATATATGTATGGAGTGGAGATTGCTACTTAAAAGAAACTTTGTGTTCCCAACAAGCTATGTTAAGGACGGCTTTCACACACAATTTTCTCTCAGAACTGAGCATGTGTTGAGACGTTCGTTCATCTAGCACAAAGGAAAGGGTTGCAGGAGAAACTTTTACTCTGGTTTCTCATAATTTTTCCTAGGGCAGGTTTGAAGTTCCTGCAGTTTTCAGTGTAAAACCGAGTTGGAGCTCGTATCTCCCCATTAATATGTATGGACTGGAGTTTGCAAGTGAAAAGAAACTTTGTGTTCCCAACAAGCTAGGTGAAGGACGGCTTTCAAACACACTTATATCTCAGAAATGAGCATGTGGAGAGACGTTCGTTCATCTAGCACAAAGGGAACGGTTTGCAGGAAAAACTTTTACTCTGGTTTCTCAGTCTGTTTCGTAGTGCCGGTTTGAAGTTCCAGCAGTTTTAACTGCATAACCGAGTTGGAGCTAGTACCTCCCCATATCTATGTATGGAGTGGAGTTTGCAAGTGAAAAGAAACTTTGTGTTCCCAACAAGCTAGGTGAAGGACGGCTTTCACACACACTTATCTCTCAAAACTGAGCATGTGGAGAGACGTTTGTTCAATTAGCACAAAGGGAACGGGTTGCAGGAGAAAATTTAATCGGGTTTCTCAGTCTGTTTCCTAGTGCTGGTTTGAAGTTTCTGCAGTTTTCACTGTAAAACAGTGTTGGATCTCGTACCTCCCCATATATATGTATGGAGTGGAGTTTGCAACTGAAAGTAACTTTCTGTTATCAACAAGCTAGGTGAAGGACGGCTTCACACACACTTATCTCTAAGAACTGAGCATGTGGAGAGACGTTCGTCCATCTAGCATAAAGGGAACGGGTTTCAGGAGAAACTTTTACTCTGGTTTCTCAGTCTGTTTCCTAGTGCCGGTTTGAATTTCCTGCAGTTTTCACTGTAAAACCGAGTTGGAGCTCGTACCTCCCCATATATATGTATGGAGTGGAGTTTACAAGTGAAAAGGAACTTTGGGTTCCCAACAAGCTAGGTGACGGATGGCTTTCACACACACATAATGCTCAGAAATGAGCACGTGGAGAGACGTTCGTTCATCTAGCACAAAGGGAACGGGTTGCAGGAGAAACTTTTACTCTGGTTTCTCAGTCTGTTTCCTAGTGCCATTTTTACGTTCCTGCAGTTTTCACTGTAAACCCGAGTTGGAGCTAGTACCTTAACATATATATGTATGGACTGGAGTTTGCATCTGAAAAGAAATTTTGTGTTCCCAACAAGCTAGGTGAAGGAGGGCTTTCACACACACTTATCTCTCAGAACTGAGCACGTAGAGAGGCGTTCGTTCATCTAGCACAAAGGGAACCGGTTTGCATTAGAAACTTTTACTATTGTTTTTCAGTCTGTTTCGTAGTGCCGGTTTGAAGTTATTGCACTTTTCACTGTAAAACCGAGTTGAAGCTCGTACATCCCCACATATATGTATGGAGTGGAGTTTGCAATTGAAAAGAAACTTTGTGTTCCCAACAAGCTAGGTGAAGGACGGCTGCATACACACTTATCTCTCAGATCTGTGCATGTGGAGAGACGTTCGTTCATCTAGCACAAACGGAACGGGTTGCAGGAGAAACTTTTAATCTGGTATCTCAGTCTCTTTCCTAGTGCCGGTTTGAAGTTCCTGCAGTTTTCACTGTAAAACCGAGTTGGAGCTCGTACCTTCCGATGTATATGTATGGATTGGTGTTGGCAACTGAAAAGAAACCTTGTTTTCCCAACAAGCTAGCTGAAGGACGGCTTTCACACACACATATCTCTCAGAGCTGAGCATGAGGTGAGACGATCGTTCATCTAGCACAAAGGGAACGGGATGCAGGGGAAACTTTTACCCTGGATTCTCAGTCTGTTTCCTAGTGCCGGTTTGAAGTTCCTTCAGTTTTCAGTGTACAACCGAGTTGGAGCTCGTACCTCCCCGTATATATGTATGGAGTGGAGTTTGCAACTGAAAAGAAACTTTGTGTTCCCAACAAGCTAGGTGAAAGACGGGTTTCACACACACTTATCTCTCAAAACTGAGTATGTCGTGAGACGTTCATTCATCTAGCACAAAGGGATAGTGTTGCAGGAGAAACTTTTACTCTGGTTTCTCAGTCTGATTCCTAGTGCCGGTTTGAAGTTCCTGCAATTTTCACTGTAAAACCGAGTTGGAGCTCGTACATTCCCATATATATGTATGCAGTGGAGTTTGCAACTGAAAGAAACTTTGTGTTCCCAACAAGCTAGGCGAAGGACAGCTTTCACACACACTTATCTGTCAGAACTGAGCATGTGGAGAGACGTTCGTTCATCTAGCACAAAGGGAAAGGTTTGCAGGAGAAACTTTTACTCTGGTTTCTCAGTCTGTTTCCTAGTGCCGGTTTGAAGTTCCTGCAGTTTTCTCTGTAAAACCGAGTTGGAGCTCGAACCTCCCCATATATATGTATGGAGTGGAGTTTGCAACTGAAAGAAACTTTGTGTTCCCAACAAGCTAGTTGAAGGACGGCTTCATACACATTTATCTCTCAGATCTGAGCATGTAGAGAGACGTTCGTTCATCTAGCACAAAGGGAACGGGTTGCAGGAGAAACTTTTAATCTGGTATCTCAGTCTCTTTCCTAGTGCCGGTTTGAAGTTCCTGCAGTTTTCACTGTAAAACCGAGTTGGAGCTCGTACCTTCCAATATATATGTATGGATTGGAGTTGGCAACTGAAAAGAAACTTTGTGTTCCCAACAAGCTAGGTGAAAGACAGCATTCACACACACTTATCTCTCAAATCTGAGCATGTGGTGAGACGTTCGTTCATCTAGCATAAAGGGAAAGAGTTGCAGGAGAAACTTTTACTCTGGTTTCTCAGTCTGTTTTCTAGTGCCGGTTTGAAGTTCCTGCAATTTTCACTGTAAAAGCGAGTTGGAGCTCGTAGCTCCCCATATATATGTATGGAGTGGAGTTTGCAACTGAAAGAAACTTTGTGTTCCCAACAAGCTAGGCGAAGGACAGTTTTCACACACACTTATCTGTCAGAACTGAGCATGTGGAGAGACGTTCGTTCATCTAACACAAAGGGAACGGTTTGCAGGAGAAACTTTTACTCTGGTTTCTCAGTCTGTTTCCTAGTGCCGGTTTGAAGTTCCTGCAGTTTTCACTGTAAAACCGAGTTGGAGCTCATACCTCCCCATATATGTATGGAGTGGACTTTGCAACTGAAAGTAACTTTGTGTTATCAACAAGCTAGGTGAAGGACGGCTTCACACACACTTATCTCTCAGAACTGAGCATGTGGAGAGACGTTCGTCCATCTAGCATAAAGGGAACGGGTTGCAGGAGAAAATTTTACTCTAGTTTCTCAGTCTGTTTCCTAGTTCCGGTTTGAGTTCCTGCAGTTTTCAGTGTGAAACAGAGTTGGAGCTCGTACCTCCCCGTATATATTTATGGAGTGGAGTTTGCAACTGAAAAGAAACTTTGTGTTTCCAACAAGCTAGTTGAAAGCGGGTTCCACACACACTTATCTCTCAAAACTGGGCATGTGTTGAGACGTTCGTTCATCTAGCACAAAGGGAAAGGTTTGCAGGAGAAACTTTTACTCTGGTTTCTCATAATTTTTCCTAGGGCAGGTTTGAAGTTCCTGCAGTTTTCAGTGTAATACCGAGTTGGAGCTCGTATCTCCCCATATATATGTATGGACTGGAGTTTGCAAGTGAAAAGAAACTTTGTGTTCCCATCAAGCTAGGTGAAGGACGGCTTTCAAACACACTTATACCTCAGAAATTAGCATGTGAAGAAACGTTCTTTCATCTAGTCCAAAGGGAACGGGTTGCAGGAGGTACTATTACTCTGGTTTTTCAGTCTGTTTCCTAGTGCCGGTTTGAAGTTCCTGCAGTTTTCAGTGTAAAACCGAGTTGGGACTCGTATCTCCCCATATATATATATGGACTGGAGTTTGCAAGTGAAAAGAAACTTTGTGTTCCCAATAAGCTAGGTGAAGGACGGCTTTCAAACACACTTATATCTCAGAAATGAGCATGTGGAGAGACGTTCGTTCATCTAGCACAAAGGGAACGGTTTGCAGGAGAAACTTTTACTCTGGTTTCTCAGTCTGTTCCGCAGTGCCGGTTTGAAGTTCCTGCAGTTTTCACTGTATAACCGAGTTGGAGCTAGTACCTACCCATATTTATGTATGGAGTGGAGTTTGCAACTGAAAAGAAACTATGTGTACCCAACAAGCTAGGTGAAGGACGGCTTTCACACACACTTATCTCTCAGAACTGAGCATGTGAAGAGACGTTCTTTCATCTAGCACAAAGGGAACGGGTTGCAGGAGATACTATTACTCTGGTTTCTCAGTCTGTTTCCTAGTGCCGTTTTGAAGTTCCTGCAGTTTTCACTTTAAAACCGAGTTGGAGTTCGTACCTCCCCATATATATGTATGGACTGGAGATTGCAACTGAAAAGAACCTTTGTGTTCCCTACAAGCTATGTTAATGACGGCATTCACACACACTTCTCTCTCAGAAATGAGCATGTGGAGAGACGTTCGTTTATCTAGCACAAAGGGAACGGGTTGCAGGAGAAAATTTTACTCTGGTTTCTCAGTCTGTTTCCTAGTTCCGGTTTGAAGTTCCTGCAGTTTTCAGTGTGAAACAGAGTTGGAGCTCGTACCTCCCCGTATATATGTATGGAGTGGAGTTTGCAACTGAAAAGAAACTTTGTGTTTCCAACAAGCTAGTTGAAAGACGGGTTTCACACACACTTATCTCTCAAAATTGAGCATGTGTTGAGACGTTCGTTCATCTAGCACAAAGGAAAGGGTTGCAGGAGAAACTTTTACTCTGGTTTCTCATAATTTTTCCTAGGGCAGTTTTGAAGTTCCTGCAGTTTTCAGTGTAAAACCGAGTTGGAGCTCGTATCTCCCCATAAATAAGTATGGACTGGAGTTTGCAAGTGAAAAGAAACTTTGTGTTCCCAACAAGCTAGGTGAAGGACGGCTTTCAAACACACTTATATCTCAGAAATGAGCATGTGGAGAGACGTTCATTCATCTAGCACAAAGGGAACGGTTTTCAAGAAAAACTTTTACTCTGGTTTCTCAGTCTGTTTCGTAGTGCCGGTTTGAAGTTCCAGCAGTTTTCACTGCATAACCGAGTTGGAGCTAGTACCTCCCCATATCTATGTATGGAGTGGAGTTTGCAAGTGAAAAGAAACTTTATGTTCCCAACAAGCTAGGTGAAGGACGGCTTTCACACACACTTATCTCTCAAAACTGAGCATGTGAAGAAAAGTTCTTTCATCTAGCACAAAGGGAACGGGTTGCAGGAGATACTATTACTCTGGTTTCTCAGTCTTTTTCCTAGTGCCGGTTTGAAGTTCCTGCAGTTTTCAGTGTAAAACCGAGTTGGAGCTCGTACCTCCCCCTATATATGTATGGAGTGGAGATTGCAACTGAAAAGAAACTTTGTGTTCCCAACAAGCTATGTTAAGGACGGCTTTCACACACAATTTTCTCTCAGAACTGAGCATGTGGAGAGACGTTCGTTCATCTAGCACAAAGGGAACGGGTTGCAGGAGAAACTTTTACTCTGGTTTCTCATAATTTTGCCTAGTGTATGTTTGAAGTTCCTGCAGTTTTCACTGTAAAACCGAGTTGGAGCTCGTACCTCCCCATATATATGTATGGAGTGGGGTTTACAAGTGAAAAGGAACTTTGGGTTCCCAACAAGCTAGGTGATGGATGGCTTTCACACACACATAATGCTCAGAAATGAGCACGTGGAGAGACGTTCGTTCATCTAGCACAAAGGGAACGGGTTGCAGGAGAAACTTTTACTCTGGTTTCTCAGTCTGTTTCCTAGTGCCATTTTTACGTTCCTGCAGTTTTCACTGTAAACCCGAGTTGGAGCTAGTACCTTAACATATATATGTATGGACTGGATTTTGCATCTGAAAAGAAATTTTGTGTTCCCAACAAGCTAGGTGAAGGAGGGCTTTCACACACACTTATCTCTCAGAACTGAGCACGTACAGAGGCGTTCGTTCATCTAGCACAATGGGAACCGGTTTGCATTAGAAACTTTTACTATTGTTTTTCAGTCTGTTTCGTAGTGCCGGTTTGAAGTTTTTGCACTTTTCACTGTAAAACCGAGTTGAAGCTCGTACATCCCCACATATATGTATGGAGTGGAGTTTGCAATTGAAAAGAAACTTTGTGTTCCCAACAAGCTAGGTGAAGGACGGCTGCATACACACTTATCTCTCAGATCTGAGCATGTGGAGAGACGTTCGTTCATCTAGCACAAACGGAACGGGTTGCAGGAGAAACTTTTAATCTGGTATCTCAGTCTCTTTCCTAGTGCCGGTTTGAAGTTCCTGCAGTTTTCACTGTAAAACCGAGTTGGAGCTCGTACCTTCCGATGTATATGTATGGATTGGAGTTGGCAACTGAAAAGAAACCTTGTTTTCCCAACAAGCTAGCTGAAGGACGGCTTTCACACACACATATCTCTCAGAGCTGAGCATGAGGTGAGACGATCGTTCATCTAGCACAAAGGAAACGGGATGCAGGGGAAACTTTTACCCTGGATTCTCAGTCTGTTTCCTAGTGCCGGTTTGAAGTTCCTTCAGTTTTCAGTGTACAACCGAGTTGGAGCTCGTACCTCCCCGTATATATGTATGGAGTGGAGTTTGCAACTGAAAAGAAACTTTGTGTTCCCACAAGCTAGGTGAAAGACGGCTTTCACACACACTTATCTCTCAAAACTGAGTATGTCGTGAGACGTTCATTCATCTAGCACAAAGGGATAGTGTTGCAGGAGAAACTTTTACTCTGGTTTCTCAGTCTGATTCCTAGTGCCGGTTTGAAGTTCCTGCAATTTTCACTGTAAAACCGAGTTGGAGCTCGTACATTCCCATATATATGTATGCAGTGGAGTTTGCAACTGAAAGAAACTTTGTGTTCCCAACAAGCTAGGCGAAGGACAGCTTTCACACACACTTATCTGTCAGAACTGAGCATGTGGAGAGACGTTCGTTCATCTAGCACAAAGGGAAAGGTTTGCAGGAGAAACTTTTACTCTGGTTTCTCAGTCTGTTTCCTAGTGCCGGTTTGAAGTTCCTGCAGTTTTCTCTGTAAAACCGAGTTGGAGCTCGAACCTCCCCATATATATGTATGGAGTGGAGTTTGCAACTGAAAGAAACTTTGTGTTCCCAACAAGCTAGTTGAAGGACGGCTTCATACACATTTATCTCTCAGATCTGAGCATGTAGAGAGACGTTCGTTCATCTAGCACAAAGGGAACGGGTTGCAGGAGAAACTTTTAATCTGGTATCTCAGTCTCTTTCCTAGTGCCGGTTTGAAGTTCCTGCAGTTTTCACTGTAAAACCGATTTGGACCTCGTACCTTCCAATATATATGTATGGATTGGAGTTGGCAACTGAAAAGAAACTTTGTGTTCCCAACAAGCTAGCTGAAGGACGGCTTTCACACACACATATCTCTCAGAACTGAGCATGAGGTGAGACGTTCATTCATCTAGCACAAAGGGAACGGGATGCAGGGGAAACTTTTAATCTGGTTTCTCAGTCTGTTTCCTAGTGCCGGTTTGAAGTTCCTGCAGTTTTCAGTGTAAAACCGAGTTGGAGCTCGTACCGCCCCGTATATATGTATGGAGTGGATTTTGCAACTGAAAAGAAACTTTGTGTTCCCAACAAGCTAGGTGAAAGACAGCTTTCACACACACTTATCTCTCAAATCTGAGCATGTGGTGAGACGTTCGTTCATCTAGCACAAAGGGAAAGAGTTGCAGGAGAAACTTTTACTCAGGTTTCTCAGTCTGTTTCCTAGTGCCGGTTTGAAGTTCCTGCAATTTTCACTGTAAAAGCGAGTTGGAGCTCGTAGCTCCCCATATATATGTATGGAGTTGAGTTTGCAACTGAAAGAAACTTTGTGTTCCCAACAAGCTAGGCGAAGGACAGTTTTCACACACACTTATCTGTCAGAACTGAGCATGTGGAGAGACGTTCGTTCATCTAAAACAAAGGGAACGGTTTGCAGGAGAAACTTTTACTCTGGTTTCTCAGTCTGTTTCCTAGTGCCGGTTTGAAGTTCCTGCAGTTTTCACTGTAAAACCGAGTTGAAGCTCGTACCTCAACATATATATATATGGAGAGGAGTTTGCAACTGAAAAGGATCTTTGTGTTCCCAAAAAGCTAGGTGAAGTACGGCATTCACACACATTTATCTCTCAGAAATGAGCATGTAGAGAGACGTTTGTTCATCTAGCACAAAGGGAACGTGTTGCAGGAGAAACTTTTACTGTGGTTTCTCAGTCTGTTTCCTAGTGACGGTTTGAAGTTCCTGCAGTTTTCACTGTAAAACAGAGTTGAAGCTAGTACCTTCCCATATATATGTATGGAGTGGAGTTTGCAAGTGAAAAGAAACTTTGTGTTCCCAACAAGCTAGGTGAAGGACGTCTTTCACACACACTTATCTCTCAGAACTGAGCATGTGGAGAGACGTTCGTTCATCTAACACAAAGGGAACGGGTTGCAGGTGATATTATTACTCTGGTTTCTCAGTCTGTTTCCTAGTGCCGGTTTGAAATTCCTGCAGTTTTCAGTGTAAAACCGAGTTGGAGCTCTTACCTCCCCATATATATGTATGGAGTGGAGATTGCAACTGAAAAGAACTTTGTGTTCCCAACAAGCTATGTAAGGACGGCTTTCACACACAATTTTCTCTCAGAGCTGAGCATGTGGAGAGACGTTTGTTCATCTAGCACAAAGGGAACGGGTTGCAGGAGAAACTTTTACTCTGGTTTCTCATAATTTTTCCTAGTGCAGGTTTGAAGTTCCTGCAGTTTTTAGTGTAACACCGAGGTGGAACTCGTATCTCCCCATATATATGTATGGACTGGAGTTTGCAAGTGAAAAGAAACTTTGTGTTCCCAACAAGCTAGGTGAAGGACGGCTTTCACACACAATTTTCTCTCAGAACTGAGCATGTGGAGAGACGTTCGTTCATCTAGCACAAAGGGAACGGTTTGCAGGAGAAACTTTTACTCTGGTTTCTCAGTCTTTTTCGCAGTGCCGGTTTGAAGTTCCTGCAGTTTTTACTGTATAACAGAGTTGGAGCTAGTACCTCCCCATATCTAAGTATGGAGTGGAGTTTGCAAGTGAAAAGAAACTTTGTGTTCCCAACAAGCTAGGTGAAGGACGGCTTTCACACACACTTATGTCTCAGAACTGAGCATGTGAAAAGACGTTCTTTCATCTAGCACAAAGGGAACGGGTTGCAGAGATACTATTACTCTGGTTTCTCAGTCTGTTTCCTAGTGCCGGTTTGAAGTTCCTGCAGTTTTCACTGTAAAACCGAGTTGGAGCTCGTACCTCCCCATATATATGTATGAACTGGAGATTGCAACTAAAAAGAACATTTGTGTTCCCAACAAGCTATGTTAAGGACGGCTATCACACACACTTATCTCTCAGAAATGAGCATGTGGAGAGACGTTCGTTTATCTAGCACAAAGGGAACGGGTTGCAGGAGAAACTTTTACTCTAGTTTCTCAGTCTGTTTCCTAGTGCCGGTTTGACGTTCCTGCAGTTTTCACTGTAAAACCGAGTTGGACTTCGTACCACCCCATATATATGTATGGAATGGAGTTTGCAACTGAAATGAAACTTTGTGTTCCCAACAATCTAGGTGAAGGACGGCTTTCACACACAATTTTCTCTCAGAACTGAGCATGTGGAGAGACGTTCATTCATCTAGCACAAAGGGAACTGGTTGCAGGAGAAACTTTTACTGTGGATTCTCAGTCTTTTTCCTAGTGCCGGGTTAATGTTACTGCAGTTTTCACTGTAAAACCGAGTTGGAACTCGTACCTCCCCATATATATGTATGGAGTGGAGTTTTTATTTGAAAAGAATCTTTGTGTTCCCAACAAGCTAGGTGAAGGACGGGGTTCAGACACAATTTTCTCTCAGAACTGAGCATGTGTAGAGACGTTCGTTCATCTAGCACAAAGGGAACGGTTTGCAGGAGAAACTTTTACTCTGGTTTTTCAGTCTGTTTCCTAGTGCCGGTTTGAATTTCCTGCAGTTTTCACTATAATACCGAGTTGGAGCTCATACCTCCCCATTTATATGTATGGAATGGAGTTTGCAACTGAAAGGAAACTTTGTGTTCCTAACAAGATAGGTGAAGGACGGCTTTCACACACAGGTGTCTCTCAGAAATGAGCATGTGGAGAGACGTTCGTTCATCTAGCACACAGGGAACGGGTTGCAGGAGAAAATTTAATCGGATTTCTCAGTCTGTTTCCTAGTGCCGGTTTGAAGTTCCTGCAGTTTTCACTGTAAAACAGAGTTGGATCTCGTACCTCCCCATATATATGTATGGAGTGGTGTTTGCAACTGAAAAGAAACTTTGTGTTCCCAACAAGCTAGGTGAAGGACGGCTTTCACACACAATTATCTCTCAGAACTGAGCATGTGGAGAGATTTTCGTTCATTTAGCACAAAGGGAACGGGTTGCAGGAGAAAGTTTTACTCTGGTATCTCAGTCTGTTTCCTAGTGCCGGTTTGAAGTTCCTGCAGATTTCACTGTAAAACCGAGTTGGAGCTCATACCTCCCCATATATGTATGGAGTGGACTTTGCAACTGAAAGTAACTTTGTGTTATCAACAAGCTAGGTGAAGGACGGCTTCACACACACTTATCTCTCAGAACTGAGCATTTGGAGAGACGTTCGTTCATTTAGCGCAAAGGGAACGAGTTGCAGGAGAGTCTTTTACTCTGTTTTCTCAGTCGGTTTCCTAGTGCCGGTTTGAAGTTCCTGCAGATTTCACTGTAAAACCGAGTTGGAGCTCGTACATCCCCACATATATATATGGAGTGGGGTTTGCAACTGAAAAGAAACTTTGTGTTCCCAACAAGCTAGGTGAAGGTCGGCTTTCACACACACTTATCTCTCAGAACTGAGCATGAGGAGAGACGTTCGTTCATCTAGCCAAAGTGAAACGTGTTGCAGGAGAAATTGTACTCTGGATTCTCAGTCAGTTTCCTAGTGCCGGTTTGAAGTTCCTGAAGTTTTCACTGTAAAACCGAGTTGGAGCTAGTACCTCCCCATATATATGTTTGGATTGGGGTTTGCAAGGGAAAAGAAACTTTTTGTTCCCAAAAAGCTAGGTTAAGGATGGCTTTCACACACAATTATCTCTCAGAAATGAGCATGTGGAGAGACTTTCGTTCATCTAGCACAAAAGGAACGGGATGTAGGAGAAACTTTTACCCAGGATTCTCAGTCTGTTACCTAGTGCCGGTTTGAAGTTCCTGCAGGTTTCAATGTAAAACAGAGTTGGAGCTCGTAACTCCCCATATATATATATGGAGTGGAGTTTGCAAGTGAAAAGAAACTTTGTGTTCCCAACAAGCTAAGTGAAGGACGGCTTAACACACACTTATCTCTCAGAACTGAGCATGTGGAGAGACGTTCGTTCATCTAGCACAAAGGGAACGGTTTGCAGGAGAAACTTTTACTCTGGTTTCTCAGTCTTTTTCGCAGTGCCGGTTTGAAGTTCCTGCAGTTTTTACTGTATAACATAGTTGGAGCTAGTACATCCCCATATCTAAGTATGGAGTGGAGTTTGCAAGTGAAAAGAAACTTTGTGTTCCCAACAAGCTAGGTGAAGGACGGCTTTCACACACACTTATGTCTCAGAACTGAGCATGTGAAAAGACGTTCTTTCATCTAGCACAAAGGGAACGGGTTGCAGAGATACTATTACTCTGGTTTCTCAGTCTGTTTCCTAGTGCCGGTTTGAAGTTCCTGCAGTTTTCACTGTAAAACCGAGTTGGAGCTCGTACCTCCCCATATATATGTATGAACTGGAGATTGCAACTAAAAAGAACATTTGTGTTCCCAACAAGCTATGTTAAGGACGGCTATCACACACACTTATCTCTCAGAAATGAGCATGTGGAGAGACGTTCGTTTATCTAGCACAAAGGGAACGGGTTGCAGGAGAAACTTTTACTCTGGTTTCTCAGTCTGTTTCCTAGTGCCGGTTTGACGTTCCTGCAGTTTTCACTGTAAAACCGAGTTGGACTTCGTACCACCCCATATATATGTATGGAATGGAGTTTGCAACTGAAATGAAACTTTGTGTTCCCAACAAGCTAGGTGAAGGACGGCTTTCACACACAATTTTCTCTCAGAACTGAGCATGTGGAGAGACGTTCATTCATCTATCACAAAGGGAACGGGTTGCAGGAGAAACTTTTACTGTGGATTCTCAGTCTTTTTCCTAGTGCCGGGTTAATGTTACTGCAGTTTTCACTGTAAAACCGAGTTGGAACTCGTACCTCCCCATATATATGTATGGAGTGGAGTTTTTATTTGAAAAGAATCTTTGTGTTCCCAACAAGCTAGGTGAAGGACGGGGTTCAGACACAATTTTCTCTCAGAACTGAGCATGTGTAGAGACGTTCGTTCATCTAGCACAAAGGGAACGGTTTGCAGGAGAAACTTTTACTCTGGTTTTTCAGTCTGTTTCCTAGTGCCGGTTTGAATTTCCTGCAGTTTTCACTATAAAACGGAGTTGGAGCTCATACCTCCCCATTTATATGTATGGAATGGAGTTTGCAACTGAAAGGAAACTTTGTGTTCCTAACAAGATAGGTGAAGGACGGCTTTCACACACAGGTGTCTCTCAGAAATGAGCATGTGGAGAGACGTTCGTTCATCTAGCACAAAGGGAACGGGTTGCAGGAGAAAATTTAATCGGATTTCTCAGTCTGTTTCCTAGTGCCGGTTTGAAGTTCCTGCAGTTTTCACTGTAAAACAGAGTTGGATCTCGTACCTCCCCATATATATGTATGGAGTGGTGTTTGCAACTGAAAAGAAACTTTGTGTTCCCAACAAGCTAGGTGAAGGACGGCTTTCACACACAATTATCTCTCAGAACTGAGCATGTGGAGAGATTTTCGTTCATCTAGCACAAAGGGAACGGGTTGCAGTAGAAAGTTTTACTCTGGTATCTCAGTCTGTTTCCTAGTGCCGGTTTGAAGTTCCTGCAGATTTCAGTGTAAAACCGAGTTGGAGCTCGTACCGCCCCGTATATATGTATGGAGTGGATTTTGCAACTGAAAAGAAACTTTGTGTTCCCAACAAGCTAGGTGAAAGACAGCTTTCACACACACTTATCTCTCAAATCTGAGCATGTGGTGAGACGTTCGTTCATCTAGCACAAAGGGAAAGAGTTGCAGGAGAAACTTTTACTCAGGTTTCTCAGTCTGTTTCCTAGTGCCGGTTTGAAGTTCCTGCAATTTTCACTGTAAAAGCGAGTTGGAGCTCGTAGCTCCCCATATATATGTATGGAGTTGAGTTTGCAACTGAAAGAAACTTTGTGTTCCCAACAAGCTAGGCGAAGGACAGTTTTCACACACACTTATCTGTCAGAACTGAGCATGTGGAGAGACGTTCGTTCATCTAAAACAAAGGGAACGGTTTGCAGGAGAAACTTTTACTCTGGTTTCTCAGTCTGTTTCCTAGTGCCGGTTTGAAGTTCCTGCAGTTTTCACTGTAAAACCGAGTTGAAGCTCGTACCTCAACATATATATATATGGAGAGGAGTTTGCAACTGAAAAGGATCTTTGTGTTCCCAAAAAGCTAGGTGAAGTACGGCATTCACACACATTTATCTCTCAGAAATGAGCATGTAGAGAGACGTTTGTTCATCTAGCACAAAGGGAACGTGTTGCAGGAGAAACTTTTACTGTGGTTTCTCAGTCTGTTTCCTAGTGACGGTTTGAAGTTCCTGCAGTTTTCACTGTAAAACAGAGTTGAAGCTAGTACCTTCCCATATATATGTATGGAGTGGAGTTTGCAAGTGAAAAGAAACTTTGTGTTCCCAACAAGCTAGGTGAAGGACGTCTTTCACACACACTTATCTCTCAGAACTGAGCATGTGGAGAGACGTTCGTTCATCTAACACAAAGGGAACGGGTTGCAGGTGATATTATTACTCTGGTTTCTCAGTCTGTTTCCTAGTGCCGGTTTGAAATTCCTGCAGTTTTCAGTGTAAAACCGAGTTGGAGCTCTTACCTCCCCATATATATGTATGGAGTGGAGATTGCAACTGAAAAGAACTTTGTGTTCCCAACAAGCTATGTAAGGACGGCTTTCACACACAATTTTCTCTCAGAGCTGAGCATGTGGAGAGACGTTTGTTCATCTAGCACAAAGGGAACGGGTTGCAGGAGAAACTTTTACTCTGGTTTCTCATAATTTTTCCTAGTGCAGGTTTGAAGTTCCTGCAGTTTTTAGTGTAACACCGAGGTGGAACTCGTATCTCCCCATATATATGTATGGACTGGAGTTTGCAAGTGAAAAGAAACTTTGTGTTCCCAACAAGCTAGGTGAAGGACGGCTTTCACACACAATTTTCTCTCAGAACTGAGCATGTGGAGAGACGTTCGTTCATCTAGCACAAAGGGAACGGTTTGCAGGAGAAACTTTTACTCTGGTTTCTCAGTCTTTTTCGCAGTGCCGGTTTGAAGTTCCTGCAGTTTTTACTGTATAACAGAGTTGGAGCTAGTACCTCCCCATATCTAAGTATGGAGTGGAGTTTGCAAGTGAAAAGAAACTTTGTGTTCCCAACAAGCTAGGTGAAGGACGGCTTTCACACACACTTATGTCTCAGAACTGAGCATGTGAAAAGACGTTCTTTCATCTAGCACAAAGGGAACGGGTTGCAGAGATACTATTACTCTGGTTTCTCAGTCTGTTTCCTAGTGCCGTTTTGAAGTTCCTGCAGTTTTCACTGTAAAACCGAGTTGGAGCTCGTACCTCCCCATATATATGTATGAACTGGAGATTGCAACTAAAAAGAACATTTGTGTTCCCAACAAGCTATGTTAAGGACGGCTATCACACACACTTATCTCTCAGAAATGAGCATGTGGAGAGACGTTCGTTTATCTAGCACAAAGGGAACGGGTTGCAGGAGAAACTTTTACTCTAGTTTCTCAGTCTGTTTCCTAGTGCCGGTTTGACGTTCCTGCAGTTTTCACTGTAAAACCGAGTTGGACTTCGTACCACCCCATATATATGTATGGAATGGAGTTTGCAACTGAAATGAAACTTTGTGTTCCCAACAATCTAGGTGAAGGACGGCTTTCACACACAATTTTCTCTCAGAACTGAGCATGTGGAGAGACGTTCATTCATCTAGCACAAAGGGAACTGGTTGCAGGAGAAACTTTTACTGTGGATTCTCAGTCTTTTTCCTAGTGCCGGGTTAATGTTACTGCAGTTTTCACTGTAAAACCGAGTTGGAACTCGTACCTCCCCATATATATGTATGGAGTGGAGTTTTTATTTGAAAAGAATCTTTGTGTTCCCAACAAGCTAGGTGAAGGACGGGGTTCAGACACAATTTTCTCTCAGAACTGAGCATGTGTAGAGACGTTCGTTCATCTAGCACAAAGGGAACGGTTTGCAGGAGAAACTTTTACTCTGGTTTTTCAGTCTGTTTCCTAGTGCCGGTTTGAATTTCCTGCAGTTTCACTATAATACCGAGTTGGAGCTCATACCTCCCCATTTATATGTATGGAATGGAGTTTGCAACTGAAAGGAAACTTTGTGTTCCTAACAAGATAGGTGAAGGACGGCTTTCACACACAGGTGTCTCTCAGAAATGAGCATGTGGAGAGACGTTCGTTCATCTAGCACACAGGGAACGGGTTGCAGGAGAAAATTTAATCGGATTTCTCAGTCTGTTTCCTAGTGCCGGTTTGAAGTTCCTGCAGTTTTCACTGTAAAACAGAGTTGGATCTCGTACCTCCCCATATATATGTATGGAGTGGTGTTTGCAACTGAAAAGAAACTTTGTGTTCCCAACAAGCTAGGTGAAGGACGGCTTTCACACACAATTATCTCTCAGAACTGAGCATGTGGAGAGATTTTCGTTCATTTAGCACAAAGGGAACGGGTTGCAGGAGAAAGTTTTACTCTGGTATCTCAGTCTGTTTCCTAGTGCCGGTTTGAAGTTCCTGCAGATTTCACTGTAAAACCGAGTTGGAACTCATACCTCCCCATATATGTATGGAGTGGACTTTGCAACTGAAAGTAACTTTGTGTTATCAACAAGCTAGGTGAAGGACGGCTTCACACACACTTATCTCTCAGAACTGAGCATTTGGAGAGACGTTCGTTCATTTAGCGCAAAGGGAACGAGTTGCAGGAGAGTCTTTTACTCTGTTTTCTCAGTCGGTTTCCTAGTGCCGGTTTGAAGTTCCTGCAGATTTCACTGTAAAATCGAGTTGGAGCTCGTACATCCCCACATATATATATGGAGTGGGGTTTGCAACTGAAAAGAAACTTTGTGTTCCCAACAAGCTAGGTGAAGGTCGGCTTTCACACACACTTATCTCTCAGAACTGAGCATGAGGAGAGACGTTCGTTCATCTAGCCAAAGTGAAACGTGTTGCAGGAGAAATTGTACTCTGGATTCTCAGTCAGTTTCCTAGTGCCGGTTTGAAGTTCCTGAAGTTTTCACTGTAAAACCGAGTTGGAGCTAGTACCTCCCCATATATATGTTTGGATTGGGGTTTGCAAGGGAAAAGAAACTTTTTGTTCCCAAAAAGCTAGGTTAAGGATGGCTTTCACACACAATTATCTCTCAGAAATGAGCATGTGGAGAGACTTTCGTTCATCTAGCACAAAAGGAACGGGATGTAGGAGAAACTTTTACCCAGGATTCTCAGTCTGTTACCTAGTGCCGGTTTGAAGTTCCTGCAGGTTTCAATGTAAAACAGAGTTGGAGCTCGTAACTCCCCATATATATATATGGAGTGGAGTTTGCAAGTGAAAAGAAACTTTGTGTTCCCAACAAGCTAAGTGAAGGACGGCTTAACACACACTTATCTCTCAGAACTGAGCATGTGGAGAGACGTTCGTTCATCTAGCACAAAGGGAACGGTTTGCAGGAGAAACTTTTACTCTGGTTTCTCAGTCTTTTTCGCAGTGCCGGTTTGAAGTTCCTGCAGTTTTTACTGTATAACATAGTTGGAGCTAGTACATCCCCATATCTAAGTATGGAGTGGAGTTTGCAAGTGAAAAGAAACTTTGTGTTCCCAACAAGCTAGGTGAAGGACGGCTTTCACACACACTTATGTCTCAGAACTGAGCATGTGAAAAGACGTTCTTTCATCTAGCACAAAGGGAACGGGTTGCAGAGATACTATTACTCTGGTTTCTCAGTCTGTTTCCTAGTGCCGGTTTGAAGTTCCTGCAGTTTTCACTGTAAAACCGAGTTGGAGCTCGTACCTCCCCATATATATGTATGAACTGGAGATTGCAACTAAAAAGAACATTTGTGTTCCCAACAAGCTATGTTAAGGACGGCTATCACACACACTTATCTCTCAGAAATGAGCATGTGGAGAGACGTTCGTTTATCTAGCACAAAGGGAACGGGTTGCAGGAGAAACTTTTACTCTGGTTTCTCAGTCTGTTTCCTAGTGCCGGTTTGACGTTCCTGCAGTTTTCACTGTAAAACCGAGTTGGACTTCGTACCACCCCATATATATGTATGGAATGGAGTTTGCAACTGAAATGAAACTTTGTGTTCCCAACAAGCTAGGTGAAGGACGGCTTTCACACACAATTTTCTCTCAGAACTGAGCATGTGGAGAGACGTTCATTCATCTATCACAAAGGGAACGGGTTGCAGGAGAAACTTTTACTGTGGATTCTCAGTCTTTTTCCTAGTGCCGGGTTAATGTTACTGCAGTTTTCACTGTAAAACCGAGTTGGAACTCGTACCTCCCCATATATATGTATGGAGTGGAGTTTTTATTTGAAAAGAATCTTTGTGTTCCCAACAAGCTAGGTGAAGGACGGGGTTCAGACACAATTTTCTCTCAGAACTGAGCATGTGTAGAGACGTTCGTTCATCTAGCACAAAGGGAACGGTTTGCAGGAGAAACTTTTACTCTGGTTTTTCAGTCTGTTTCCTAGTGCCGGTTTGAATTTCCTGCAGTTTTCACTATAAAACCGAGTTGGAGCTCATACCTCCCCATTTATATGTATGGAATGGAGTTTGCAACTGAAAGGAAACTTTGTGTTCCTAACAAGATAGGTGAAGGACGGCTTTCACACACAGGTGTCTCTCAGAAATGAGCATGTGGAGAGACGTTCGTTCATCTAGCACAAAGGGAACGGGTTGCAGGAGAAAATTTAATCGGATTTCTCAGTCTGTTTCCTAGTGCCGGTTTGAAGTTCCTGCAGTTTTCACTGTAAAACAGAGTTGGATCTCGTACCTCCCCATATATATGTATGGAGTGGTGTTTGCAACTGAAAAGAAACTTTGTGTTCCCAACAAGCTAGGTGAAGGACGGCTTTCACACACAATTATCTCTCAGAACTGAGCATGTGGAGAGATTTTCGTTCATCTAGCACAAAGGGAACGGGTTGCAGTAGAAAGTTTTACTCTGGTATCTCAGTCTGTTTCCTAGTGCCGGTTTGAAGTTCCTGCAGATTTCACTGTAAAACCGAGTTGGAGCTCATACCTCCCCATATATGTATGGAGTGGACTTTGCAACTGAAAGTAACTTTGTGTTATCAACAAGCTAGGTGAAGAACGGCTTCACACACACTTATCTCTCAGAACTGAGCATTTGGAGAGTCGTTCGTTCATTTAGCGCAAAGGGA
Source organism: Camelus dromedarius (assembly GCF_036321535.1). Lineage (NCBI taxonomy): Eukaryota > Metazoa > Chordata > Mammalia > Artiodactyla > Camelidae > Camelus > Camelus dromedarius. The sequence continues at coordinate 31,247,720 of NC_087458.1, read as the reverse complement.
ACGAGTTGCAGGAGAATCTTTTACTCTGTTTTCTCAGTCGGTTTCCTAGTGCCGGTTTGAAGTTCCTGCAGATTTCACTGTAAAACCGAGTTGGAGCTCGTACATCCCCACATATATATATGGAGTGGGGTTTGCAACTGAAAAGAAACTTTGTGTTCCCAACAAGCTAGGTGAAGGACAGCTTTCACACACACTTATCTCTCAGAACTGAGCATGAGGAGAGAGGTTCGTTCATCTAGCCAAAGTGAAACGTGTTGCAGGAGAAATTGTACTCTGGATTCTCAGTCAGTTTCCTAGTGCCGGTTTGAAGTTCCTGAAGTTTTCACTGTAAAACCGAGTTGGAGCTAGTACCTCCCCATATATATGTTTGGATTGGGGTTTGCAAGGGAAAAGAAACTTTTTGTTCCCAAAAAGCTAGGTTAAGGATGGCTTTCACACACAATTATCTCTCAGAAATGAGCATGTGGAGAGACTTTCGTTCATCTAGCAAAAAAGGAACGGGATGCAGGAGAAACTTTTACCCAGGATTCTCAGTCTGTTACCTAGTGCCGGTTTGAAGTTCCTGCAGTTTTCACTGAAAAACCGAGTTGGAGCTCTTACCTCCCCATATATATGTATGGAGTGGAGTTTGCAACTGAAAAGAAACTTTGTGTTCCCAACAAGATATGTGAAGGACGGCTTTCACACACACTTATCTCTCAAAACTGAGCATGTGGAGAGACGTTAGTTCATCTAGCACAAAGGGAACGGTTTGCAGGAGAAACTTTTACTCTGGTTTCTCAGTCTGTTTCCTACTGTCGGTTTGAAGTTCCTGCAGTTTTCAGTGTAAAACCGAGTTGGAGCTCGTACCTCCCCATATATAGGTATGGATTTGAGTTTGCAACTGAAAAGAAACTTTGTGTTCCCAACAATCTATGTGAAGGACGGCTTTCACACACACTTATCTCTCAGAACTGAGCATGTGGAGAGACTTTCGTTCATCTAGCACAAATGCAACGGGTTGCAGGAGAAACTTTTACTCTGGTTTCTCAGGCTGTTTCCTAGTGCCGGTTTGAAATTCCTGCAGTTTGCACTGTAAAACCGAGTTGGAGCTCGTACCTCCCCACATATATATATGGAGTGGGGTTTGCAACTGAAAAGAAACTTTGTGCTCCCAACATGCTAGGTGAAGGGCGGCTTTCACACACACTTATCTCTCAGAACTGAGCATGTGGAGAGACGTTCGTCATCTAGCACAAAGGGAACGAGTTTCAGGAGAATCTATTACTCTGGTTTCTCAGTCTGATTCCTAGTGCCTGTTTGATGTTCCTGCAGTTTTCACTGTAAAACCGAGTTGGAGCTAGTACTTACCTATATATATGTATGGAGTGGAGTTTGCATCTGAAAAGAAAATTTGTGTTCCCAACAAGCTAGGGGAAGGACGGCTTTCACACACACTTATATCTCAGAACTGAGCATGTGGAGAGACTTTTGTTCATCTAGCACAAAGGGAACGGGTTGCAGGACAAACTTTTACTCTGGTTTCTCAGTCTGTTTCCTAGTGCCGGTTTGAAGTTCCTGCAGTTTTCACTGTAAAACGAATTGGAGCTAGTTCCTCCCCATATATATGTATGGAGTGGAGTTTGCATCTGAAAAGAAACTTTGTGTTCCCAACAAGATAGATGAAGGACGGCTTTCTCACACACTTATCTCTCAGAACTGAGCATGTGGAGAGACGATCGTTCATCTAGCACAATGGGAAATGTTTACAGTAGAAACTTTTACTCTGGTTTCTCAGTCTGTTTCCTACTGCCGGTTTGTAGTTCCTGCAGTTTTCACTGTAAAACCGATTTAGAGCTAGTACCTCCCCATATATATGTATGGAGTGGAGTTTGCAACTGAATAGAAACTTTGTGTTCCCATCAAGCTAGGTGAAGGACGACTTTCACACACACTTATGTCTCAGAACTGAGGATGTGGATAGACGATCGTTCATCTAGCACAATGGGAACTGTTTACAGTAGAATCTTTTACTCTGGTTTCTCAGTCTGTTTCCTAGTGCCGGTTTGATGTTCCGGAAGTTTTCACTGTAAAACCGAGTTGGAGCTACTACCTCCCCATATATATGTATGGAGTGGAGTTTGCATCTGAAAGGAAAATTTGTGTTCCCAACATGCTAGGTGAAGGTCGGCTTTCACACACACTTATACCTCAGAACCAAGCATGTGGAGAGACGTTCGTTCACCTAGCACAAATGGAACGGTTTGCAGGACAAACTTATACTTGGATTCTCAGTCTGTTTCCTAGTGCCGTTTTGAAGTTACTGCAGTTTTCACTGTAAAACCGAGTTGGAGTTAGTACCTCACCATATATATGTATGGATTGGATTTTGCATCTGAAAAGAAACTTTGTGTTCCCAACAAGCTAGGTGAAGTACGGCTTTCACACACACTTATCTCTCAGAACTGAGCATGTGGAGAGACGTTCGTTCATCTAGCACAAAGGGAACGGGTTACAGTAGAATCTTTTACTCTGGTTTCTCAGTCTGTTTCCTAGTGCCGGTTTGAAGTTCCTGCAGTTTTCACTTGAAAACCGAGTTGGAGCTAGTACTTCCCCATATATATTTATGGATTGGAGTTTGCATCTGAAAAGAAAATATGTGTTCCCAACCGTCTAGGTGAAGGACGGCTTTCACACACACTTATCTCTCACAAGTGAACATGTGGAGAGACGTTCGTTCATCTAGCACAAAGGGAACGGGTTGCAGGAGAAACTTTTACTCTGGTTTCTCAGTCTGTTTCCTAGTGCCGGTTTGAAGTTCCTGCAGTTTTCACTGTAAAATCTGGTTGGAGCTCGTACCTCCCCATATATATGTATGGAGTGGAATTTGCAACTGAAAAGAAACTTTGTGTTCCCATCAAGCTAGGTGAAGGACGACTTTCACACACACTTATGTCTCAGAACTGAGGATGTGGAGAGACGATCGTTCATCTAGCACAATGGGAACTGTTTACAGTAGAATCTTTTACTCTGGTTTCTCAGTCTGTTTCCTAGTGCCGGTTTGAAGTTCCTGCAGTTTTCACTGTAAAATCGAGTTGGAGCTTGTACCTCCCCATATATATGAATGGAGTGGAGTTTGCAACTGAAAAGAAACTTTGTGTTCGCAACAAGCTAGGTGAATGACGGCATTCACACACACTTATCTCTCAGAACTGAGCATGGGGAGAGACGTTCGTTCATCTAGCAAAAAGTGAACGGGTTGCAGGAGAAAATTTTACTCTGGTTTCTCAGTCTGTTTCCTAGCGCCGGTTTGAAATTCCTGCAGTTTTCCCTGTAAAACCGAGTTATAGCTAGTACCTCCCGATATATATGTATGGAGTGGAGTTTGCAAGTGAAAAGAAACTTTGTGTTCCCAACAAGCTAGGTGAAGAACGGCATTCACACACACTTATCTCTAAGAACAGAGCATGGGGAGAGACGTTCGTTCATCTAGAAAAAAGGGAACGGGTTGCAGGAGAAACTTTTACTCTGGTTTCTCAGTCTGTTTCCTAGTGCCGTTTTGAAGTTCCTGCAGTTTTCACTGTAAAATCGATTTGGAGCATGTACCTCCCCTTATATATGTATGGAGTGGAGATTGCAACTGAAAAGAAACTTTGTGTTCCCAACAAGCTAGGTGAAGGACGGCTTTCACACACACTTATCTCTCAGAACTGAGCATGTGGAGAGACGTTCTTTCATCTAGCACAAAGGGAACGGGTTGCAGGAGAAAGTTTTACTCTGTTTTCTCAATCTGTTTCCTAGTGCCGGTTTGAAGTTCCTGCAGTTTTCACTTTAAAACCGAGTTGGAGCTAGTACCTCCCCATATGTATGTATGGAGTGGAGTTTGCAAATGAAAAGACACATTGTGTTCCCAGCAAGCTAGGTGAAGGACGGCTTTCACACACACTTTTCTCTCAGAAGTGAGCATGTGGAGAGACGTTCGTTCATCTAGCACAAAGGGAACGGGTTGCAGTAGAAACTTTTACTCTGGTTTCTCAGTCTGTTTCCTAGTGCCGGTTTGAATTTCCTGCAGTTTTCACTGTAAAACAGAGTTGGAGCTAGTACCTCCCCATATATATGTATGGAGTGGAGTTTGCAAGTGAAAAGAAACTTTGTGTTCCCAACAAGCTAAGTGAAGTGCGGCTTTCACACACACTTATCTCTCAGAACTGAGCATGTGGAGAGACGTTCGTTCATCTAGCACAAAGGGAACGGGTTGCAGGAGAAACTTTTACTCTGGTTTCTCAGTCTGTTTCCTAGTGCCGGGTTGAAGTTCCTGCAGTTTTCACTGTAAAACCGAGTTGGAGCTTGTACCTCCTGATATATATGTATGGAGTGCAGTTTGCAAGTGAAAAGAAACTTTGTGTTCCCAACAAGCTAGGTGAAAGAAGGCTTTCACACACACTTATCTCTCAGAACTGAGCATGTGGAGAGACGTTTGTTCAATTAGCACAAAGAGAACCGTTTGCAGGAGAAACTTTTACTCTGTTTTCTCAGTCTGTTTCCTAGTGCCGGTTTGAAGTTCCTGCAGTTTTCACTGTAAAACCGAGTTGGAGCTTGTACCTCCCCATATATATGAATGGAGTGGAGTTTGCAACTGAAAAGAAACTTTGTGTTCGCAACAAGCTAGGTGAAGGACGGCATTCACACACACTTATCTCTAAGAACAGAGCATGGGGAGAGACGTTCGTTCATCTAGCAAAAAGGGAACGGGTTGCAGGAGAAACTTTTACTCTGGTTTCTCAGTCTGTTTCCTAGTGCCGGTTTGAAGTTCCTGCAGTTTTCACTGTAAAACCGAGTTGGAGCTAGAACCTCCCCATATATATGTATGGAGTGGAGTTTGCAACTGAAAAGAAACTTTGTGTTCGCAAGAAGCTTGATGAAGTACGGCTTTCACACACACTTAACTCTAAGAACTGAGCATGTGGAGAGACGTTCGTTCATCTAGCACAAAGGGAACGGGTTGCTGGGGAAACTTTTACACTGGTTTCTCAGTCTGTTTCCTAGTGCCGGTTTGAAGTTCCTGCAGTTTTCACTGTAAAACTGAGTTGGAGGTAGTACCTCCTCATATATATGTATGGAGTGGAGTTTGCAACTGAAAAGAAACTTTGTGTTCCCAACAAGCTAGGTGAAGGACGGCTTTCACACACACTTATCTCTCAGAACTGAGCATGTGGAGAGACGTTCGTTCATCTAGCACAAAGTGAACGGGTTGCAGGAGAATCTTTTACTCTGGTTTCTCAGTCTGTTTCCTAGTGCCGGTTTGAAGTTCCTGCAGTTTTCACTGTAAAACCGAGTTGGAGGTAGTACCTCCCCATATATATGTATGGAGTGGAGTTTGCAAATGAAAAGAAACTTTGTGTTCCCAACAAGCTAGGTGAAGGACGGCATTCACTCACACTAATCTCTCAGAACTGAGCATGTGGAGAGACGTTCGTTCATCTAGCAGAAATGGAACGGGTTGCAGGAGAAACTTTTACTCTGGTTTCTCAGTCTGTTTCCTAGTGCCGGTTTGAAGTTCCTGCAGTTTTCACTGTAAAACCGAGTTGGAGATAGTACCTCCCATATATATGTATGGAATGGAATTTGCAACTGAAAAGAAACTTTGTGTTCGCAAAAAGCTAGGTGAAGGACGGCTTTCACACACATATATCTCTCAGAAATGAGCATGTGGAGAGACGTTCGTTCATATGGCACAAAGGGAACGGGATGCAGGACAAACTTTTACTCTGGTTTCTCAGTCCGTTTCCTAGTGCCGTTTTGAAGTTACTGCAGTTTTCACTGTAAAACCGAGTTGGAGTTATTACCTCCCCATATATATGTATGGAGTGGAGTTTGCATCTCAAAAGAAACTTTGTGTTCCCAACAAGCTAGTTGAAGCACGGCTTTCACACACACTTAGCTATCAGATCTGAGCATGTGGAGAGACGTTCGTTCATCTAGCACAAATGGAACGGGTTGCAGGAGAATCTTTTACTCTGGTATCTCAGTCTGTTTCCTAGTGCCAGTTTGAAGTTCCTGCAGTTTTCACTGTAAAACCGAGTTAGAGCTAGTACCTCCCCATATATATGTATGGAGTGGAGTTTGCAACTGAAAAGAAACTTTGTGTTCCCATCAAGCTAGGTGAAGGACGACTTTCACACACACTTATGTCTCAGAACTGAGGATGTGGAGAGACGATCGTTCATCTAGCACAATGGGAACTGATTACAGTAGAATCTTTTACTCTGGTTTCTCAGTCTGTTTCCTAGTGCCGGTTTGATGTTCCGGCAGTTTTCACTGTAAAACCGAGTTGAAGCTACTACCTCCCCATATATATGTATGGAGTGGAGTTGGCATCTGAAATGAAAATTTGTGTTCCCAACAAGCTAGGTGAAGGACGGCTTTCACACACACTTATACCTCAGAACCAAGCATGTGGAGAGACGTTCGTTCATCTAGCACAAATGGAACGGTTTGCAGGACAAACTTATACTTGGATTCTCAGTCTGTTTCCTAGTGCCGTTTGGAAGTTACTGCAGTTTTCACTGTAAAACAGAGTTGGAGTTAGTACCTCCCCATATATATGTATGGAGTGGATTTTGCATCTGAAAAGAAACTTTGTGTTCCCAACAAGCTAGGTGAAGTACGGCTTTCACACACACTTATCTCTCAGAACTGAGCATGTGGAGAGACGTTCGTTCATCTAGCACAAAGGGAACGGGTTACAGTAGAATCTTTTACTCTGGTTTCTCAGTCTGTTTCCTAGTGCCGGTTTGAAGTTTCTGCAGTTTTCACTTGAAAACCGAGTTGGAGCTAGTACCTCCCCATATATATTTATGGATTGGAGTTTGCATCTGAAAAGAAAATATGTGTTCCCAACCGTCTAGGTGAAGGACGGCTTTCACACACACTTACCTCTCACAAGTGAACATGTGGAGAGACGTTCGTTCATCTAGCACAAAGGGAACGGGTTGCAGGACAAACTTTTACTCTGGTTTCTCAGTCTGTTTCCTAGTGCCGGTTTGAAGTTCCTGCAGTTTTCACTGTAAAATCTAGTTGGAGCTCGTACCTCCCCATATATATGTATGGATTGGAGTTTGCATCTGAAAAGAAACTTTGTGTTCCCTACAAGCTAGGTGAAGGACGGCTATCACACACACTTATCTCTCAGATCTGAGCATGTGGAGAGACGTTCGTTCATCTAGCAAAAAGGGAAAGGGTTTCAGGAGATTCTTTACTCTGGTTTCTCAGTCTGTTTCCTAGTGCCGTTTTGAAGTTCCTGCAGTTTTCACTGTAAAATCGAGTTGGAGCTAGTACCTCCCCATATATATGTATGGACTGGAGGTTTCATCTGAAAAGAAACTTTGTGTTCGCAACAATGTAGGTGAAGGACGGTATTCACACACACTTATCTCTAAGAACTGAGCATGGGGAGAGACGTTCGTTCATCTAGCAAAAAGGGAACGGGTTGCAGGAGAAACTTTACTCTGGTTTCTCAGTCTCTTTCCTAGTGCCGTTTTGAAGTACCTGCAGTTTTCGCTGTAAAATCGAGTTGGAGCTAGTACCTCCCAATATATATGTATGGAGTGGAATTTGCAACTGAAAAGAAACTTTGTGTTCCCAACAAGCTAGGGGAAGGACGGCTTTCACACACACTTATCTCTCAGAACTGAGCATGTGGAGTGACGTTTTTTCAATTAACACAAAGAGAACCGGTTGCAGGAGAAACTTTTACTCTGGATTCTCAGTCTGTTACTTAGTGCCGGTTTGAAGTTCCTGCAGTTTTCACTGTAAAACCGAGTTGGAGCTAGTACCTCCCCTTATATATGTATGGAGTGGAGATTGCAACTGAAAAGAAACTTTGTGTTCCCAACAAGCTAGGTGAAGGACGGCTTTCACACACACTTATCTCTCAGAACTGAGCATGTGGAGAGACGTTCGATCATCTAGCACAAAGGGAACGGGTTGCAGGAGAAACTTTTACTCTGGTTTCTCAGTCTGTTTCCTAGTGCCGTTTTGAAGTTCCTGCAGTTTTCACTGTAAAATCGAGTTGGAGCTAGTACCTCCCCTTATATATGTATGGAGTGGAGATTGCAACTGAAAAGAAACTTTGTGTTCCCAACAAGCTAGGTGAAGGACGGCTTTCACACACACTTATCTCTCAGAACTGAGCATGTGGAGAGACGTTCGATCATCTAGCACAAAGGGAACGGGTTGCAGGAGAAAGTTTTACTCTGTTTTCTCAAACTGTTTCCTAGTGCCGTTTTGAAGTTCCTGCAGTTTTCACTTTAAAACCGAGTTGGAGCTAGTAGATCCCCATATGTATGTATGGAGTGGAGTTTGCAACTGAAAAGACACATTGTGTTCCCAGCAAGCTAGGTGAAGGACGGCTTTCACACACACATTTCTCTCAGAAGTGAGCATGTGGAGAGACGTTCGTTCATCTAGCACAAAGGGAACGGGTTGCAGTAGAAACTTTTACTCTGGTTTCTCAGACTGTTTCCTAGTGCCGGTTTGAATTTCCTGCAGTTTTCACTGTAAAACCGATTTGGAGCTAGTACCTCCCCATATATATGTATGGAGTGGAGTTTGCAAGTGAAAAGAAACTTTGTGTTCCCAACAAGCTAAGTGAATTGCGGCTTTCACACACACTTATCTCTCAGAACTGAGCATGTGGAGAGGCGTTCGTTCATCTAGCACAAAGGGAACGGGTTGCAGGAGAAACTTTTACTCTGGTTTCTCAGTCTGTTTCCTAGTGCCGGTTTGAAGTTCCTGCAGTTTTCACTGTAAAACCGAGTTGGAGCTTGTACCTCCTAATATATATGTATGGAGTGGAGTTTGCAAGTGAAAAGAAACTTAGTGTTCCCAACAAGCTAGGTGAAGGACGGCTTTCACACACACTTATCTCTCAGAACTGAGCATGTGGAGAGACGTTTGTTCAATTAGCACAAAGAGAACCGGTTGCAGGAGAAACTTTTACTCTGTTTTCTCAGTCTGTTTCCTAGTGCCGGTTTGAAGTTCCTGCAGTTTTCACTGTAAAACCGAGTTGGAGCTTGTACCTCCGCATATATATGAATGGAGTGGAGTTTGCAACTGAAAAGAAACTTTGTGTTCGCAACAAGCTAGGTGAAGGACGGCATTCACACACACTTATCTCTAAGAACAGAGCATGGGGAGAGACGTTCGTTCATCTAGCAAAAATGGAACGGGTTGCAGGAGAAACTTTTACTCTGGTTTCTCAGTCTGTTTCCTAGTGCCGGTTTGAAATTCCTGCAGTTTTCACTGTAAAACCGAGTTGGAGCTAGTACCTCCCCATATATATGTATGGAGTGGGGTTTCCAACTGAGAAGAAACTTTGTGTTCCCAACAAGCTAGGTGAAGTACGGCATTCACACAAAATTATCCCTCAGAACTGAGCATGTGGAGAGACGTTTGTTCAATTAGCACAAAGGGAACGGTTTGCAGGAGAAACTTTTACTCTGGTTTCTCAGTCTGTTTCCTAGTGCCAGTTTGAAATTCCTGCAGTTTTCACTGTAAAACCGAGTTGGAGATAGTACCTCCCCATATATATGTATGGAATGGAATTTGCAACTGAAAAGAAACTTTGTGTTCGCAAAAAGCTAGGTGAAGGACGGCTTTCACACACATATATCTCTCAGAAATGAGCATGTGGAGAGACGTTCGTTCATCTAGCACAAAGGGAACGGTTGACAGGAGAAACTTTTACTCTGGTTTCTCAGTATTTTTCCTATTGCCGGTTTGAAGTTCCTGCAGTTTTCCCTGTAAAATCGAGTTGGAGCAAGTACCTCCCCATATATATGTATGCAGTGGGGTTTGCATCTGAAAAGAAACTTTGTGTTCCCAACAAGCTAAGTGAAGGACGGCTTTCACACACACATATCTCTCAGAACTGAGCATGTGGAGAGACGTTTTTTCAATTAGCACAAAGGGAATGGGTTGCAGGAGAAACTTTTACTCTGGTTTCTCAGTCTGTTTCCTACTGCCGGATTGAAGTTCCTGCAGTTTTCACTGTAAAACCGAGTTGGAGCTAATACCTCCCCATATATACGTATGGAGTGGAGTTTGCAAGTGAAAAGAAACTTTGTATTCCCAACAAGCTAGGTGAAGGACGGCTTTCACACACACTTATCTCTCAGAAATGAGCATGTGGAGAGACTTTCGTTCATCTAGCACAAAGGGAACGGGTTGCAGGGGAAACTTTTTCTCTGTTTTCTTAGTCTGTTTCCTAGTGCCGGTTTGAAGTTCCTGCAGTTTTCATTGTAAAACCGAGTTGGAGCTAGTACCTCCCTATATATATGTATGGAATGGAGTTTGCAACTGAAAAGATACTTTGTGTTCATAACAAGATAGGTGAAGGACGGCTTTCACACACACTTATCTCTCAGAACTGAGCATGTGGAGAGACGTTTGTTCAATTAGCACAAAGGGAACGGGTTGCAGGAGAAACTTACTCTGGTTTCTCAGTCTGTTTCCTAGTGCCGGTTTGAAGTTCCAGCAGTTTTCACTGTAAATCCGAGTTGGAGCTCGTACTTCCCTATATATATATATGGAGTGGAGTTTCAAAGTGAAAATAACTTTGTGTTCCCAGCAAGCTAGGTGAAGCACGGCTTTCACACACACTTATCTCTCAGAACTGAGCATGTGGAGAGACGTTTGTTCAATTAGCACAAAGGGAACGGGTTGAAGGAGAAACTTTTACTCTGGTTTCTCAGTGTGTTTCCTAGTGCCGGTTTGAAGTTCCTGCAGTTTTCACTGTAAAACCGATTTGAAGCTAGTACCTCCCCATATAAATGTATGGAATGGGGTTTGCAACTGAAAAGAAACTTTGTGTTCGCAACAAGCTAGGTGAAGGACGGCTTTCACACACACTTATCTCTCAGAACTGAGCATGTGGAGAGACGTTCGTTCATCTAGCACAAATTGAACGGGTTGCAGGAGAAACTATTACTCTGGTTTCTCAGTCGGTTTCCTAGTGCCGGTTTGAAGTTCCTGCAGTTTTCACTGTAAAACCGAATTGGAGCTTGTACCTCCCCATATATATGTATGGAGTGGAGTTTGCAACTGAAAAGAATCTTTGTGATCCCAACAAGCTAGGTGAAGGACGGCTTTCACACACACTTGTCTCTCAGAACTGAGCATATGGAGAGACGTTCGTTCATCTTGCACAAAGGGAAAGGGTTGCCGGATAAATTTTCTCTGGTTTCTCAGTCTGTTTCCTAGTGCCGGTTTGAAGTTCCTGCAATTTTCACTGTAAAACCGAGTTGGAGCTAATACCTCCCCATATATATGTATGGAGTGGAGTTTGCAAGTGAAAAGAAACTTTGTGTTCCCAACAGGCTTGGTGAAGGACGGCTTTCACACACACTTATCTCTCAGAACTGAGCATGTGGAGAGACGTTCGTTCATCTAGCACAAAGGGAACGGGTTGCAGGAGAAACTTTTACTCTGGTTTCTCAGTCTGTTTCCTAGTGCCGGTTTAAAGTTCCTGCAGTTTTCACTGTAAAACCGAGTTGGAGCTAGTACCTCCCTATATATATGTATGGAGTGGAGTTTGCATCTGAAAAGAAACTTTGTGTTCATAAAAATCTAGGTGAAGGACGGCTTTCACACACACTTATCTCTTTAGTTCTGAGCATGTGGAGAGACGTTTGTTCAATTAGCACAAAGGGAACGGGTTGCAGGAGGAACTTTTACTCTGGTTTTCAGTCTGTTTCCTAGTGCCGGTTTGAAGTTCCTGCAGATTTCACTTTAAAACCGAGTTGGAGCTAGTACCTCCCCATATATATATGGAGGGGAGTTTGCAACTGAAAAGAAACTTTGTGTTCCCAACAAGGTAGGTGAAGGACGGTTTTCACACACACATATCTCTCAGAACTGAGCATGTGGAGAGACGTTCGTTCATCTAGGACAAAGGGAACGGGTTGCAGGAGAAACTTTTACTCTGGTTTCTCAGTCTGTTTCCTACTGCCGGTTTGAAGTTCCTGAAGTTTTCACTGTAATACCGAGTTGTAGCTAGTACCTCCCCATATATATGTATGGAGTGGATTTTGCAAGTGAAAAGAAACTTTGTGTTCCCAATAAGCTAGGTGAAGGACGGATTTCACACACACTTATCTTTCAGAACTTAGCATGTGGAGAGACGTTCGTTCATCTAGCACAAATGGAACGGGTTGCAGGAGAAACTTTTACTCTGGATTCTCAGTCTGTTTCCTAGTGCCGGTTTGAAGTTCCTGCAGTTTTCACTGTAAAACCGAGTTGGAGCTAGTACCTCCCCATATATATGTATGGAGTGGAGTTTGCAACTGAAAAGAAACATTGTGTTCCCAACAAGCTAGGTGAAGGACGGCTTTCACACACATATTTCTCTCAGAACTGAGCATGTGGAGAGACGTTAGTTCATCTAGCACAGAGGGAACGGGTTGCAGTAGAAACTTTTACTCTGGTTTCTCAGTCTTTTTCCTAGTGCCGGTTTGAAGTTCCTGCAGTTTACACTGTAAAACCGAGTTGGAGCTAGTACCTCCCCTTATATATGTATGGACTGGAGTTGGAAATGAAAAGAAACTTTGTGTTCCCAGCAAGCTAGGTGAAGGACGGCTTTCACACACACTTATCTCTCAGAACTGAGCATGTGGAGAGACGTTTGTTCAATTAGCACAAAGGGAACGGGTTGAAGGAGAAACTTTTACTCTGGTTTCTCAGTCTGTTTCCTAGTGCCGCTTTGAAGTTCCTGCAGTTTTCACTGTAAAACCGAGTTGGAGCTAGTACCTCCCAATATATATGTATGGAGTGGAGTTTGCAACTGAAAAGAAACTTTGTGTTCCCAACAAGCTAGGTGAAGGTCGGCTTTCACACACACTTATCTCTCAGCACTGAGCATGTGGAGAGACGTTCGTTCATTTAGCACAAAGAAAACGGGTTGAGGGAGAAACTTTTACTCTGGTTTCTCAGTCTGTTTCCTAGTGCCTGTTTGAAGTTCCTGCAGTTTTCCCTGTAAAACCGATTTTGAGGTAGTACCTACCCATATATATGTATGGAGTGGAGTTTGCAACTGAAAAGAAACTTTGTGTTCCCAACAAGCTAGCTGAAGGACGGCTTTCACACACACTTATCTCTCAGAACTGAGCATGTGGAGAGACGTTCGTTCATATAACACAAATGGAACGGGTTGCAGGAGAAACTTTTACTCTGGTTTCTCAGTTTGTTTCCTAGTGCCGGTTTGAAGTTCCTGCAGTTTTCACTGTAAAACCGTGTTGGAGCTAGTACCTCCCCATATATATGTATGGAGTGGATTTTGCAACTGAAAAGAAACTTTGTGTTTGCAACAAGCTAGGTGAAGGACGGCTTTCACACACACTTATCTCTAAGAACTGAGCATGTGGAGAGACGTTCGTTCATCTAGCACAAAGGGAACGGGATGCAGGAGAAACTTTTTCTCTGGTATCTCAGTCTGTTTCCTAATGCCGGTTTGAAGTTCCTACAGTTTTCACTGTAAAATCGAGTTGGAGCTAGTACCCCCCCATATATATGTATGGAGTGTAGTTTGCAACTGAAAAGAATCTTTGTGTTCCCAACAAGCTAGGTGAAGGACGGCTTTCACACACACTTATCTCTCAGAACTGAGCATGTGGAGAGACGTTCGTTCATCTAGCACAAAGGGAACGTGTTGCAGGAGAAACTTTTACTCTGGTTTCTCAGTCTGTTTCCTAGTGCCGGTTTGAAGTTCCTGCAGTTTTACTGTAAAACCGAGTTGGAGCTAGTACCTCCCCATATATATGTATGGATTGGAGTTTGCAACTGAAAAGAAACTTTGTGTTCCCAACAAGCTAAGTGAAGGACGGCTTTCACACACAATTATTTCTCAGAACTGAGCATGTGGAGAGACGTTCGTTCATCTAGCACAAAGGGAACGGTTTCAGGAGAAACTTTTACACTGGTTTCTCAGTCTTTTTCCTAGTGCCGGTTTGAAGTTCCTGCAGTTTTCACTGTAAAACCGAGTTGGAGCTAGTACCTCCCCATATGTATGTATGGAGTGGAGTTTGCAACTGAAAAGAAAATTTGAGTTCCCAACAAGCTAAGTGAAGGACGGCTTTCACACACACTTGTCTCTCAGAACTGAGCATGTGGAGAGAATTTCGTTCATCTAGCCCAAAGTGAATGGGTTGCAGGAGAGGCTTTTACTCTGGTTTCTCAGTCTGTTTCCTAGTGCCGGTTTGAAGTTACTGCAGTTTTCACTGTAAAACCGATTTGGAGCTAGTACCTCCCCATATATATGTATGGTGTGGAGTTTGCAATTGAAAAGAAACTTTGTGTTCCCAACAATCTAGGTGAAGGACGGCTTTCACACACACTTATTTCTCAGAACAGGGCATGTGGAGAGACGTTCGTTCAATTAGCACAAAGGGAACGGGTTGCAGTAGAAACTTTTACTCTGGTTTCTCAGTCTGTTTCCTAGTGCCGATTTGAAGTTCCTGTAGTTTTCATTGTAAAACCGAGTTGGAGCTTGTACCTCCCCATATATATGTATGGAGTGGAGTTTGCAACTGAAAAGAAACTTTGTGTTTGCAACAAGCTAGGTGAAGGACGGCTTTCACACACACTTATCTCTAAGAACTGAGCATGTGGAGAGACGTTCGTTCATCTAGCACAAAGGGAACGGGATGCAGGAGAAACTTTTTCTCTGGTTTCTCAGTCTGTTTCCTAATGCCGGTTTGAAGTTCCTACAGTTTTCACTGTAAAATCGAGTTGGAGCTAGTACCCCCCCATATATATGTATGGAGTGTAGTTTGCAACTGAAAAGAATCTTTGTGTTCCCAACAAGCTAGGTGAAGGACGGCTTTCACACACACTTATCTCTCAGAACTGAGCATGTGGAGAGACGTTCGTTCATCTAGCACAAAGGGAACGTGTTGCAGGAGAAACTTTTACTCTGGTTTCTCAGTTTGTTTCCTAGTGCCGGTTTGAAGTTCCTGCAGTTTTACTGTAAAACCGAGTTGGAGCTAGTACCTCCCCATATATATGTATGGAGTGGAGTTTGCAACTGAAAAGAAACTTTGTGTTCCCAACAAGCTAAGTGAAGGACGGCTTTCACACACAATTATTTCTCAGAACTGAGCATGTGGAGAGACATTCGTTCATCTAGCACAAAGGGAACGGTTTCAGGAGAAACTTTTACACTGGTTTCTCAGTCTTTTTCCTAGTGCCGGTTTGAAATTCCTGCAGTTTTCACTGTAAAACCGAGTTGGAGCTAGTACCTCCCCATATATATGTATGGAGTGGAGTTTGCAACTGAAAAGAAAATTTGAGTTCCCAACAAGCTAAGTGAAGGACGGCTTTCACACACACTTGTCTCTCAGAACTGAGCATGTGGAGAGAATTTCGTTCATCTAGCCCAAAGTGAATGGGTTGCAGGAGAGGCTTTTACTCTGGTTTCTCAGTCTGTTTCCTAGTGCCGGTTTGAAGTTACTGCAGTTTTCACTGTAAAACCGATTTGGAGCTAGTACCTCCCCATATATATGTATGGTGTGGAGTTTGCAATTGAAAAGAAACTTTGTGTTCCCAACAATCTAGGTGAAGGACGGCTTTCACACACACTTATTTCTCAGAACAGGGCATGTGGAGAGACGTTCGTTCAATTAGCACAAAGGGAACGGGTTGCAGTAGAAACTTTTACTCTGGTTTCTCAGTCTGTTTCCTAGTGCCGATTTGAAGTTCCTGTAGTTTTCATTGTAAAACCGAGTTGGAGCTTGTACCTCCCCATATATATGTATGGAGTGGAGTTTGCAACTGAAAAGAAACTTTGTGTTCCCAACAAGCTAGGTGAAGTACGGCTTTCACACACACATATCTCTCAGAACTGAGCATGTGGAGAGACGTTCGTTCATCTAGCACAAATGAAACGGGTTGCAGAAGAAACTTTTACTCTGATTTCTCAGTCTGTTTCCTAGTGCCGGTTTGAAGTTCCTGCAGTTTTCACTGTAAAACCGATTTGGAGCTAGTACCTCCCCATATATATGTATGGAGTGGAGTTGGCAATTGAAAAGGCAATTTGTCTTCCCAACAATCTAGGTGAAGAACGGCTTTCACACACACTTATCTCTCAGAACTGAGCATGTGGAGAGACGTTCGTTCATCTAGCACAAAGGGAACGGGTTGCAGGAGAAACTTTTACTCTGGTTTCTCAGTCTGTTTCCTAGTGCCGGTTTGAAGTTACTGCAGTTTTCACTGTAAAAAAGAGTTGGAGCTCGTACTTCCCTATATATATATATGGAGTGGAATTTGCAACTGAAAAGTACTTTGTGTTCCCAACAAGCTAGGTGAAGCACGGCTTTCACTCACACTTATCTCTCAGAACTGAGTATGTGGAGAGATGTTCGTTCATCTAGCAAAATGGGAACGGGTTGCAGGAAAAACTTTCACTGTGGTTTCTCAGTCTGATTCTTAGTGATGGTTTGAAGTTCCAGCAGTTTTCACTGTAAAACCGAGTTGGAGCTCGTACTTCCCTATATATGTATATGGAGTGGAGTTTGCAAGTGAAAAGAACTTTGTGTTCCCAGCAAGCTAGGTGAAGCACGGCTTTCACACACACTTATGTCTCAGAACTGAGTATGTGGAGAGACGTTCGTTCATCTAGAAAAATGGGAACGGGTTGTAGGAGAAACTTTTACTCTGGTTTCTCAGTCTGTTTCCTAGTGCCGGTTTGAAGTTCCTGCAGTTTTCACTGTAAAACCGAGTTGTAGCTAGTACCTACCCATATATATGTATGGAGTGGAGTTTGCAACTGAAAAGAAACTTTGTGTTCCCAACAAGCTAGTTTAAGTACGGATTTCACACACACTTATCTCTCAGCACTGAGCATGTGGAGAGACGTTCGTTCATTTAGCACAAAAAAACGGGTTGCAGGAGAAACTTTTACTCTGGTTTCTCAGTCTGTTTCCTAGTGCTGGTTTGAAGTTCCTGCAGTTTTCACTGTAAAACCGAGTTGGAGGTAGTACCTCCCCATATATATGTATGGTGTGGAGTTTGCAACTGAAAAGAAACTTTGTGTTCGCAACAAGCTAGTTGAAGGACGGCATTCACACACACATATCTCTCAGAACTGAGCATATGGAGAGACGTTCGTTCATCTAGCACAAAGGGAACGGTTTCAGGAGAAACTTTTACACTGGTTTCTCAGTCTTTTTCCTAGTGCCGGTTTGAAGTTCCTGCAGTTTTCACTGTAAAACCGATTAGGAGCTAGTACCTTCCCATATATATGTATGGAGTGGAGTTTGCAACTGAAAAGAAACTTTGTGTTCGCAACAAGCTAGGTGAAGGACGGCTTTCACACACACATATCTCTCAGAACTGAGCATGTGGAGAGACGTTCGTTCATCTAGCACAAAGGGAACGGTTTCAGGAGAAACTTTTACACTGGTTTCTCAGTCTTTTTCCTAGTGCCGGTTTGAAGTTCCTGCAGTTTTTACTGTAAAACCGAGTTGGAGCTAGTACCTCCCCATATATATGTATGGAGTGGAGTTTGCAAGTGAAAAGGCAATTTGTCTTCCCAACAATCTAGGTGAAGAACGGCTTTCACACACACTTATCTCTCAGAACTGAGCATGTGGAGAGACGTTCGTTAATCTAGCACAAAGGGAACGGGTTGCAGGAGAAACTGTTACTCTGGTTTCTCACTCTGTTTCCTAGTGCCGGTTTGAAGTTACTGCAGTTTTCACTGTAAAAAAGAGTTGGAGCTCGTACTTCCCTATATATATATATGGAGTGGAATTTGCAACTGAAAAGTACTTTGTGTTCCCAATAAGCTAGGTGAAGCACGGCTTTCACACACACTTATCTCTCAGAAATGAGTATGTGGAGAGACGTTCGTTCATCTAGCAAAATGGGAACGGGTTGCAGGAAAAACTTTCACTGTGTTTTCTCAGTCTGATTCTTAGTGCCGGTTTGAAGTTCCAGCAGTTTTCACTTTAAAACCGAGTTGGAGCTCGTACTTCCCTATATATATATATGGAGTGGAGTTTGCAAGTGAAAAGAACTTTGTGTTCCCAACAAGCTAGGTGAAGCACGGCTTTCACACACACTTATGTCTCAGAACTGAGTATGAGGAGAGACGTTCTTTCATCTAGAAAAATGGGAACGGGTTGTAGGAGAAACTTTTACTCTGGTTTCTCAGTCTGTTTCCTAGTGCCGGTTTGAAGTTCCTGCAGTTTTCACTGTAAAACCGATTTGGAGCTAGCACCTCAACATATATATGTATGGTGTGGAGTTTGCAACTGAAAAGAAACTTTGATTTCCCAACAAGCTAGATGAAGGACGGCTTTCACACACACTTATCTCTCAGAACTGAGCATGTGGAGAGACGTTTGTTCAATTAGCACAAAGGGAACGGGTTGAAGGAGAAACTTTTACTCTGGTTTCTCAGTCTGTTTCCTAGTGCCGGTTTGAAGTTCCTGCAGTTTTCACTGTAAAACCGATTTGAAGCTAGTACCTCGCCATATATATGTATGGAGTGGAGTTTACAACTGAAAAGAAACTTTGTGTTCGCAACAAGCTAGGTGAAGGACGGCTTTCACACACACTTATCTCTCAGAACTGAGCATGTGGAGAGACGTTCGTTCATCTAGCACAAAGGGAACGAGTTGCAGGAGAATCTTTTCCTCTGTTTTCTCAGTCTGTTTCCTAGTGCCGGTTTGAAGTTCCTGCAGTTTTCACTGTAAAACCGAGTTGGAGTTAGTACCTCGCCATATATATGTATGGAGTGGTGTTTGCAACTGAAAAAAAACTTTGTGTTCCCAACAAGCTAGGTGAAGAACGGCTTTCACAAAAAATTATCCCTCAGAACTGAGCATGTGCAGAGACGTTTGTTCAATTAGCACAAAGGGAACGGGTTGAAGGAGAAACTTTTACTCTGGTTTCTCAGTCTTTTTCCTAGTGCCGGTTTGAAGTTCCTGCAGTTTTCACTGTAAAACCGAGTTGGAGCTAGTACCTCCCCATATATATGTATGGAGTGGCGTTTGCATCTGAAAAGAAACTTTGTGTTCGCAACAAGCTAGGTGAAGGACGGCTTTCACACACACTTATCTCTCAGAACTGACCATGTGGAGAGACGTTCGTTCATCTAGCACAAAGGGAACGGTTTGCAGGAGAAATTGTACTCTGGATTCTCAGTCTTTTACCTAGTGCCGATTTGAAGTTCCTGCAGTTTTCACTGTAAAATCGAGTTGGAGCTAGTACCTCCCCATATATATGTATGGAGTGGAGTTTGCAACTGAAAAGAATCTTTGTGTTCCCAACAAGCTAGGTGAAGGACGACTTTCAAACACAATTGTCTCTCAGAACTGACCATGTGGAAAGACGTTCGTTCATCTAGCACAAAGGGAACGGGTTGCAGGAGAAACTTTTACTCTGGTTTCTCAGTCTGTTTACTAGTGCCGGTTTGAATTTCCTGCATTTTTCACTGTAAAACCGAGTTGGAGCTAGTACCTCCCCATATATATGTATGGATTGGAGTTTGCAACTGAAAAGAAAGTTTGTGTTCCCAACAAGCTAGGTGAAGGACGGCTTTCACACACACTTATCTCTCAGAACTGAGCATGTGGAGAGACGTTCGTTCATGTAGCACAAAAGGAACGGGTTGCAGGAGAAACTTTTACTCTGGTTTCTCAGTCGGTTTCCTAGTGCCGGTTAGAAGTTCCTGCAGTTTTCACTGTAAAACCGAGTTGGAGCTTGTACCTCCCCATATATATGTATGGAGTGGATTTTCAACTGATAAGAAACTTTGTGTTCACAACAAGCTAGGTGAAGGACGGCTTTCACACACACTTGTCTCTCAGAACTGAGCATGTTGAGAGAAGTTCGTTCATCTTGCACAAAGGGAACGGGTTGCAGGAGAAACTTTTACTCTGGTTTCTCAGTCTGTTTCCTAGTGCCGGTTTGAAGTTCCTGCAGTTTTCACTGTAAATCCGAGTTGGAGCTAGTACCTCCCCATATATATGTATGGAGTGGAGTTTACAACTAAAAAGAAACTTTGTGTTCCCAACAAGCTAGGTGAAGGACGGCTTTCAAACACAGTTAACTCTCAGAACTGAGCATGTGGAGAGACGTTCGTTCATCTTGCACAAAGGGAACGGGTAGCAGGAGAAACTTTTACTCTGGTTTCTCGGTCTGTTTCCTAGTGCCGTTTTGAAGTTCCTGCAGTTTTTACTGTAAAACCGAGTTGGAGCTAGTACCTCCCCATATATATGTATGGAGTGGAGTTTGCAACTTAAAAGAAACTTTGTGTTCCCAACATGCTAGGTGAAGGACGGCTTTCAAACACACCTATCTCTCTGAACTGAGCATGTGGAGAGACGTTCGTTCATCTAGCACAAAGGGAACGGGTTGCAGGAGAAACTTTTACTGTGGTTTCTCAGTCTGTTTCCTAGTGCCGGTTTGAAGTTCCTGCAGTTTTCACTGTAAAACCGAGTTGGAGCTAGTACCTCCCCATATATATGTATGGAGTGGAGTTTGCATCTGAAAAGAAACTTTGTGTTCCCAACAAGCTAGGTGAAGTACGGCTTTCAAACACACTTATCTCTCAGAACTGAGCATGTGGAGAGACGTTCGTTCACCTAGCACAAATGGAACGGTTTGCAGGAGAAACTTTTACTTTGGTTTCTCAGTCTGTTTCCTAGTGCCGGTTTGAAGTTCCTGCAGTTTTCACTGTAAAACCGAGTAGGAGCTAGAACCTCCCCTTATATATGTATGGAGTGCAGATTGCAACTGAAAAGAATCTTTGTGTTCCCAACAAGCTAGGTGAAGGACGGCTTTCACACACACATATCTCTCAGAACTGAGCATGTGGAGAGACGTTCGTTCATCTAGCACAAACGGAACGGGTTGCAGGAGAAACTTTTACTCTGGTTTCTCAGTCTGTTTCCTAGTGCCGGTTTGAAGTTCCTGCAGTTTTCACTGTAAAACCGAGTTGGGGCTGGTACCTACCCGTATATATGTATGGAGTTGGGTTTGCAACTGAAATGAAACTTTGTGTTCCCAACAAGCTAGGTGAAGTACGGCTTTCACACACAGTTATCTCTCAGAACTGAGCATGTGGAGAGACTTACGTTCATCTAGCATATAGGGAACGTCTTGCACTAGCAACTATTACCCTGGTTTCTCAGTCTGTTTCCTAGTGCCGGTTTGAAGTTCCTGCAGTTTTCACTGTAAAACCGAGTTGGTGCTTGTACCTCCCCATATATATGTATGGAGTGGAGTTCCAACTGAAAACAAACTTTGTGTTCCCAACAAGGTAGGTGAAAGACGGCTTTCACACACTTATCTCTCAGAACTGAGCATGTGGAGAGACGTTTGTTCATCTATCACAACAGGAACGGGTTGCTGGAGAAACATTTACACTGGTTTCTCAGTCTGTTTTCCTAGAGCCGGTGTGAAGTTCCTGCAGTTTTCACTGTAAAAGGGTGTTGGAGCTAGTACCTCCCCATATATATGTATGGAGTGGAGTTTAAAACTGAAAAGAAACTTTGTGTTCCCAACAAGCTAGGTGAAGGACGGCTTTCACACACACTTATCTCTCAGAACTGAGCATGTGGAGAGACGTTCGTTCATCTAGCACAAAGGGAACGGGTTGCAGGGGAAACTTTTACTCTGGTTTCTCAGTCTGTTTCCTAGAGCCGGTGTGAAGTTCCTGCTTTTTTCACTTTAAAACCGTCTTGGAGCTAGTACCTCCCCATATATATGTATGGAGTGGAGTTTAAAACTGAAAAGAATCTTAGTGTTCCCAACAAGCTATGTGAAGGACGGCTTTCACACACACTTATCTCTCACAACGGTGCATGTGGAGAGACGTTCGTTCATCTAGCAGAAAGTGAACTGGTTGCAGGAGAAAATTTTTCTCTGGTTTCACAGTATGTTTCCTAGTGCCGTTTTGAAGTTCCTGCAGTTTTCACTGTAAAACCGAGTTGGAGCTTGTACCTCCCCATATATATGTATGGAGTGGGGTTTGCAACTGAAAAGAAACTTTGTGTTCCTAACAAGCTAGTTGGAGGACCGCTTTCCCTCACAATTATCTCTCAGAACTGAGCATGTCGAGACACGTTCGTTCATCTAGCACAAAGGGAACGGGTTGCAGGAGAAACTTTTACGCTGTTTCACAGTATGTTTCCTAGTGCCGGTTTTAAGTTCCTGCAGTTTTCACTGCAAAACCGATTTGGATCTCGTACCTCCCCAAATATATGTATGGATTGTGTTATGCAAATGAAAGAAACTTTGTGTTCCCATCAAGCTAGTTGAAGGACGGCTTTCACACACACTTATCTCTCAGAACTGAGCATGTGGAGAGACGTTCGTTCATCTAGCACAAAGGGAACGGTTTGCAGGAGCAACTTTTACTCTGGTTTCTCAGACTGTTTCCTAGTGCCGGTTTGAAGTTACTGCAGTTTTCACTGTAAAACCGAGTTGGAGTTCGTACCTCCCCATATATATGTATGGAGTGGAGTTTGCAAATGAAAATAAACTTTGTGTTCCCAACAAGCTAGGTAATGGACGGCTTTCACACTCACATATCTCTCAGAACTGAGCATGTCGAGAGACGTTCGTTCATCTAGCACAAAGGGAACGGGTTGCAGGAGAAAATTTTACTCTGGTTTCTCAGTCTGTTTCCTAGTGCCCGTTTGAAGTTCCTGCAGTTTTCACTGTAAAACAGAGTTGGAGCTAGTACCTACCCATATATATGTATGGAGTGTAGTTTGCAACTGAAAATAATCTTTGTGTTCCCAACAAGCTAGGTGAAGGACGGCTTTCACACACACTTATCTCTCAGAACTGAACATGTGGAGAGACGTTCGTTCATCTAGCACAAAGGGAAGGGGTTGCAGGAGAAACTTTTTCTCTGGTTTCTCAGTCTGTTTCCTAGTGCCGTTTTGAAATTACTGCAGTTTTCACTGTAAAACCGAGTTGGAGCTAGTACCTCCCCATATATATGTATGGAGTGGAGTTTGCAAGTGAAAAGAAACTTTGTGTTCCCAACAAACTAAGTGAAGGACGGCTTTCACACAAACTTATCCCTCAGAACTGAGCATGTGGAGAGACGTTCGTTCATTTAGCACAAAGGGAACGGGTTGCAGGAGAAATTTTACTCTGGTTTCTCAGTCTGTTTCCTAGTGCCGGTTTGAAGTTCCTGCAGTTTTCACTGTAAAACCGAGTTGGAGCTAGTACCACCCCATATATATGTATGGAGTGGAGTTTGCAAGTGAAAAGAAACTTTGTCTTCCCAACAAGATAGGTGAAGGACGGCTTTCACACAAACTTATTCCTCAGAACTGAGCATGTGTAGAGACTTATTTCAATTAGCACAAAGGGAACGGGTTGCAGGAGAAACATTTACTCTGGATTCTCAGTCTGTTTCCTAGTGCCAGTTTGAAGTTCCTGCAGTTGTCACTGTAAAACCGAGTTGTAGCTTGTACCTACCCATATATATGTATGGAGTGGAGTTTGCAAGTGAAAAGAAATTTGTCTTCCCAACAAGCTAGGTGAAGGACGGTTTTCACACAAACTTATCCCTCAGAACTGAGCATGTGTAGAGACTTTTTTCAATTAGCACAAAGGGAACGGGTTGCAGGAGAAAATTTTACTCTGGTTTCTCAGTCTGTTTCCTAGTGCCAGTTTGAAGTTCCTGCAGTTGTCACTGTAAAACCGAGTTGTAGCTTGTACCTACCCATATATATGTATGGAGTGGAGTTTGCAAATGAAAAGAAACTTTGTGTTCGCAACAAGCTAGTTGAAGTACGGCATTCACACACACATATCTCTCAGAACTGAGCATATGGATAGAAGTTCGTTCATCTAGCACATATGGAACGGTTTCAGGTGAAACTTTTACACTGGTTTCTCAGTCTTTTTCCTAGTGCCGGTTTGAAGTTCCTACAGTTTTTACTGTAAAACAGAGTTGGAGCTAGTACCTCCCCATATATATGTATGGAGTGGAGTTTGCAACTGAAAAGAAACTTTGTGTTCGCAACAAGCTAGGTGAAGGACGGCTTTCACACACACATATCTCTCAGAACTGAGCATGTGGAGAGACGTTCGTTCATCTAGCACAAAGGGAACGGTTTCAGGAGAAACTTTTACACTGGTTTCTCAGTCTTTTTCCTAGTGCCGGTTTGAAGTTCCTGCAGTTTTTACTGTAAAACCGAGTTGGAGCTAGTACCTCCCCATATATATGTATGGAGTGGAGTTTGCAAGTGAAAAGGCAATTTGTCTTCCCAACAATCTAGGTGAAGAACGGCTTTCACACACACTTATCTCTCAGAACTGAGCATGTAGAGAGACGTTCGTTCATCTAGCACAAAGGGAACGGGTTGCAGGAGAAACTTTTACTCTGGTTTCTCACTCTGTTTCCTAGTGCCGGTTTGAAGTTACTGCAGTTTTCACTGTAAAAAAGAGTTGGAGCTCGTACTTCCCTATATATATATATGGAGTGGAATTTGCAACTGAAAAGTACTTTGTGTTCCCAATAAGCTAGGTGAAGCACGGCTTTCACACACACTTATCTCTCAGAAATGAGTATGTGGAGAGACGTTCGTTCATCTAGCAAAATGGGAACGGGTTGCAGGAAAAACTTTCACTGTGGTTTCTCAGTCTGATTCTTAGTGCCGGTTTGAAGTTCCAGCAGTTTTCACTTTAAAACCGAGTTGGAGCTCGTAATTCCCTATATATATATATGGAGTGGAGTTTGCAAGTGAAAAGAACTTTGTGTTCCCAACAAGCTAGGTGAAGCACGGCTTTCACACACACTTATGTCTCAGAACTGAGTATGTGGAGAGACGTTCTTTCATCTAGAAAAATGGGAACGGGTTGTAGGAGAAACTTTTACTCTGGTTTCTCAGTCTGTTTCCTAGTGCCGGTTTGAAGTTCCTGCAGTTTTCACTGTAAAACCGATTTGGAGCTAGCACCTCCCCATATATATGTATGGTGTGGAGTTTGCAACTGAAAAGAAACTTTGATTTCCCAACAAGCTAGATGAAGGACGGCTTTCACACACACTTATCTCTCAGAACTGAGCATGTGGAGAGACGTTTGTTCAATTAGCACAAAGGGAACGGGTTGAAGGAGAAACTTTTACTCTGGTTTCTCAGTCTGTTTCCTAGTGCCGGTTTGAATTTCCTGCAGTTTTCACTGTAAAACCGATTTGAAGCTAGTACCTCGCCATATATATGTATGGAGTGGAGTTTACAACTGAAAAGAAACTTTGTGTTCGCAACAAGCTAGGTGAAGGACGGCTTTCACACACACTTATCTCTCAGAACTGAGCATGTGGAGAGACGTTCGTTCATCTAGCACAAAGGGAACGAGTTGCAGGAGAATCTTTTCCTCTGTTTTCTCAGTCTGTTTCCTAGTGCCGGTTTGAAGTTCCTGCAGTTTTCACTGTAAAACAGAGTTGGAGTTAGTACCTCGCCATATATATGTATGGAGTGGTGTTTGCAACTGAAAAAAAACTTTGTGTTCCCAACAAGCTAGGTGAAGAACGGCTTTCACAAAAAATTATCCCTCAGTACTGAGCATGTGGAGAGACGTTCGTTCATCTAGCACAAAGGGAACGGGTTGAAGGAGAAACTTTTACTCTGGTTTCTCAGTCTTTTTCCTAGTGCCGGTTTGAAGTTCCTGCAGTTTTCACTGTAAAACCGAGTTGGAGCTAGTACCTCCCCATATATATGTATGGAGTGGCGTTTGCATCTGAAAAGAAACTTTGTGTTCGCAACAAGCTAGGTGAAGGACGGCTTTCACACACACTTATCTCTCAGAACTGACCATGTGGAGAGACGTTCGTTCATCTAGCACAAAGGGAACGGTTTGCAGGAGAAATTGTACTCTGGATTCTCAGTCTTTTACCTAGTGCCGATTTGAAGTTCCTGCAGTTTTCACTGTAAAATCGAGTTGGAGCTAGTACCTCCCCATATATATGTATGGAGTGGAGTTTGCAACTGAAAAGAATCTTTGTGTTCCCAACAAGCTAGGTGAAGGACGACTTTCAAACACAATTGTCTCTCAGAACTGACCATGTGGAGAGACGTTCGTTCATCTAGCACAAAGGGAACGGGTTGCAGGAGAAACTTTTACTCTGGTTTCTCAGTCTGTTTCCTAGTGCCGGTTTGAATTTCCTGCATTTTTCACTGTAAAACCGAGTTGGAGCTAGTACCTCCCCATATATATGTATGGATTGGAGTTTGCAACTGAAAAGAAAGTTTGTGTTCCCAACAAGCTAGGTGAAGGACGGCTTTCACACACACTTATCTCTCAGAACTGAGCATGTGGAGAGACGTTCGTTCATGTAGCACAAAAGGAACGGGTTGCAGGAGAAACTTTTACTCTGGTTTCTCAGTCGGTTTCCTAGTGCCGGTTAGAAGTTCCTGCAGTTTTCACTGTAAAACCGAGTTGGAGCTTGTACCTCCCCATATATATGTATGGAGTGGAGTTTGCCACTGAAAAGAATCTTTGTGTTCACAACAAGCTAGGTGAAGGACGGCTTTCACACACACTTGTCTCTCAGAACTGAGCATGTGGAGAGACGTTCGTTCATCTTGCACAAAGGGAAAGGGTTGCAGGATAAAATTTTCTCTGGTTTCTCAGTCTGTTTCCTAGTGCCGGTTTGAAGTTCCTGCAATTTTCACTGTAAAACCGAGTTGGAGCTAATACCTCCCCATATATATGTATGGAGTGGAGTTTGCATCTGAAAAGAAACTTTGTGTTCATAACAAGCTAGGTGAAGGAAGGCTTTCACACACACATATCTCTCAGAACTGAGCATGTGGAGAGACGTTCGTTCATCTAGCACAAAGGGAACGGGTTGCAGAAGAAACTTTTACTCTGGTTTCTCAGTCTGTTTCCTAGTGCCGGTTTGAAGTTCCTGCAGTTTTCACTGTAATACCGAGTTGTAGCTAGTACCTCCCCATATATATGTATGGAGTGGAGTTGGCAATTGAAAAGAAACTTTGTGTTCCCAACAAGTTAGGTGAAGGACGGATTTCACACACACTTATCTCTCAGAACTGAGCATGTGGAGAGACGTTCGTTCATCTAGCACAAACGGAACGGGTTGCAGGAGAAACTTTTACTCTGGTTTCTCAGTCTGTTTCCTAGTGCCGGTTTGAAGTTCCTGCAGTTTTCACTGTAAAACCGAGTTGGAGCTAGAACCTCCCCATATATATGTATGGAGTGGAGTTTGCAACTGAAAAGAAACATTGTGTTCCCAACAAGCTAGGTGAAGGAAGGCTTTCACACACATATTTCTCTCAGAACTGAGCATGTGGAGAGACGTTTGTTCATCTAGCACAGAGGGAACGGGTTGCAGTAGAAACTTTTTCTCTGGTTTCTCAGTCTTTTTCCTAGTGCCGGTTTGAAGTTCCTGCAGTTTTCACTGTAAAACCGAGTTGGAGCTAGTACCTCTCAATATATTTGTATGGAGTGGAGTTGGAAATGAAAAGAAACTTTGTGTTCCCAACAAGCTAGGTGAAGTACGTCTTTCACACACAATTATCTCTCAGAACTGAGCATGTGGAGAGACGATTTTTCAATTAGCACAAAGGGAACGGGTTGCAGGAGAATCTTTTACTCTGGTTTCTCAGTCTGTTTCCTAGTGCCGGTTTGAAGTTCCTGCAGTTTTCACTGTAAAACCGAGTTGGAGCTAGTACCTCCCCATATATATGTATGGAATGGAGTTTGCAACTGAAAAGAAACTATGTGTTCGCAACAAGCTTGGTGAAGTACGGCTTTCACAGACACTTATCTCTAAGAACTGAGCATGTGGAGAGACTTTCATTCATCTAGCACAAAGGGAACGGGTTGCTGGAGAAACTTTTACTCTGGTTTCTCAGTCTGTTTCTAGTGCCGGTTTGAAGTTCCTGCAGTTTTCACTGTAAAATCCAGTTGGAGCTAGTACCTCCCCATATATATGTATGGAGTGGAGTTTGCAACTGAAAAGAAACTTTGTGTTCCCAACAAGCTAGGTGAAGAACGGCTTTCACACACACTTATCTCTCAGCACTGAGCATGTGGAGAGACGTTCGTTCATTTAGCACAAAGAAAACTGGTTGCAGGAGGAACTTTTACTCTGGTTTCTCAGTCTGTTTCCTAGTGCCTGTTTGAAGTTCCTGCAGTTTTCACTGTAAAACCGAGTTTGAGGTAGTACCTACCCATATATATGTATGGAGTGGAGTTTGCAACTGAAAAGAAACTTTGTGTTCCCAACAAGCTAGCTGAAGGACGGCTTTCACACACACTTATCTCTCAGAACTGAGCATGTGGTGAGACGTTCGTTCATCTAGCACAAAGGGAACGTGTTGCAGGAGAAACTTTTACTCTGGTTTCTCAGTCTGTTTCCTAGTGCCGGTTTGAAGTTCCTGCAGTTTTCACTGTAAAACCGAGTTGGAGCTAGTAACTCCCCATATATATGTATGGAGTGGAGTTTGCAAGTGAAAAGAAACTTTGTGTTCCCAACAAGCTAGGTGAAGGACGGATTTCACACAAAATTATCCCTCAGAACTGAGCATGTGGAGAGACGTTCGTTCATCTAGCACAAAGGGAACGGGTTGCAGGAGAAACTTTTACTCTGGTTTCTCAGTCTGTTTCCTAGTGCCGGTTTGAAGTTCCTGCAGTTTTCACTGTAAAACCGAGTTGTAGCTAGTACCTCCCCATATATATGTATGGAGTGGAATTTGCAAGTGAAAAGAAACTTTGTCTTCCCAACAAGCTAGGTGAAGGACGGCTTTCACACAAACATATCCCTCAGAACTGAGCATGTGTAGAGACTTTGTTCAATTAGCACAAAGCGAACGGGTTGCAGGAGAAACTTTTACTCTAGTTTCTCAGTCTGTTTCCTAGTGCCGGTTTGAAGTTCCTGCAGTTTTCATTGTAAAACCGAGTTGTAGCTAGTACCTCCCCATATATATGTATGGAGTGGAGTTTGCAAGTGAAAAGGCAATTTGTCTTCCCAACAATCTAGGTGAAGTACGGCTTTCACACACACTTATCTCTCAGAACTGAACATGTGGAGAGACGTTCGTTCATCTAGCACAAAGGGAACGGGTTGCAGGAGAAACTTTTACTCTGGTTTCTCAGTCTGTTTCCTAGTGCCGGTTTGAAGTTACTGCAGTTTTCACTCTAAAACCGAGTTGGAGCTCGTACTTCCCTATATATATATATGGAGTGGAGTTTGCAAGTGAAAAGAACTTTGTGTTCCCAGCAAGCTAGGTTAAGCACGGCTTTCACACACACTTATGTCTCAGAAATGAGTATCTGGAGAGACTTTCGTTCATCTAGAAAAATGGGAACGGGTTGTAGGAGAAACTTTTACTCTGGTTTCTCAGTCTGTTTCCTAGTGCCATTTTGATGTTCCTGCAGTTTTCACTGTAAAACCGATTTGGAGCTAGTACCTCCCCATATATATGTATGGTGTGGAGTTTGCAACTGAAAAGAAACTTTGTTTTCCCAACAAGCTAGATGAAGGACGGCTTTCACACACAGTTATCTCTCAGAACTGAGCATGTGGAGAGACGTTTGTTCAATTAGAACAAAGGGAACGGGTTGCAGGAGAAACTTTTACTCTGATTTCTCAGTCTATTTCCTAGTGCCGGTTTGAAGTTCCTGCAGTTTTCACTGTAAAACCGAGTTGGAGCTAGTACCTCTCAATATATATGTATGGAGTGGAGTTGGAAATGAAAAGAAACTTTGTGTTCCCAACAAGCTAGGTGAAGTACGTCTTTCACACACAATTATCTCTCAGAACTGAGCATGTGGAGAGACGATTTTTCAATTAGCACAAAGGGAACGGGTTGCAGGAGAAACTTTTACTCTGGTTTCTCAGTCTGTTTCCTAGTGCCGGTTTGAAGTTCCTGCAGTTTTCACTGTAAAACCGAGTTGGAGCTAGTACCTCCCCATATATATGTATGGAGTGGAGTTTGCAACTGAAAAGAAACTATGTGTTCGCAACAAGCTTGGTGAAGTACGGCTTTCACAGACACTTATCTCTAAGAACTGAGCATGTGGAGAGACTTTCATTCATCTAGCACAAAGGGAACGGGTTGCTGGAGAAACTTTTACTCTGGTTTCTCAGTCTGTTTCTAGTGCCGGTTTGAAGTTCCTGCAGTTTTCACTGTAAAATCCAGTTGGAGCTAGTACCTCCCCATATATATGTATGGAGTGGAGTTTGCAACTGAAAAGAAACTTTGTGTTCCCAACAAGCTAGGTGAAGAACGGCTTTCACACACACTTATCTCTCAGCACTGAGCATGTGGAGAGACGTTCGTTCATTTAGCACAAAGAAAACTGGTTGCAGGAGGAACTTTTACTCTGGTTTCTCAGTCTGTTTCCTAGTGCCTGTTTGAAGTTCCTGCAGTTTTCACTGTAAAACCGAGTTTGAGGTAGTACCTACCCATATATATGTATGGAGTGGAGTTTGCAACTGAAAAGAAACTTTGTGTTCCCAACAAGCTAGCTGAAGGACGGCTTTCACACACACTTATCTCTCAGAACTGAGCATGTGGTGAGACGTTCGTTCATCTAGCACAAAGGGAACGTGTTGCAGGAGAAACTTTTACTCTGGTTTCTCAGTCTGTTTCCTAGTGCCGGTTTGAAGTTCCTGCAGTTTTCACTGTAAAACCGAGTTGGAGCTAGTAACTCCCCATATATAGGTATGGAGTGGAGTTTGCAAGTGAAAAGAAACTTTGTGTTCCCAACAAGCTAGGTGAAGGACGGATTTCACACAAAATTATCCCTCAGAACTGAGCATGTGGAGAGACGTTCGTTCATCTAGCACAAAGGGAACGGGTTGCAGGAGAAACTTTTACTCTGGTTTCTCAGTCTGTTTCCTAGTGCCGGTTTGAAGTTCCTGCAGTTTTCACTGTAAAACCGAGTTGTAGCTAGTACCTCCCCATATATATGTATGGAGTGGAATTTGCAAGTGAAAAGAAACTTTGTCTTCCCAACAAGCTAGGTGAAGGACGGCTTTCACACAAACATATCCCTCAGAACTGAGCATGTGTAGAGACTTTGTTCAATTAGCACAAAGCGAACGGGTTGCAGGAGAAACTTTTACTCTAGTTTCTCAGTCTGTTTCCTAGTGCCGGTTTGAAGTTCCTGCAGTTTTCATTGTAAAACCGAGTTGTAGCTAGTACCTCCCCATATATATGTATGGAGTGGAGTTTGCAAGTGAAAAGGCAATTTGTCTTCCCAACAATCTAGGTGAAGTACGGCTTTCACACACACTTATCTCTCAGAACTGAACATGTGGAGAGACGTTCGTTCATCTAGCACAAAGGGAACGGGTTGCAGGAGAAACTTTTACTCTGGTTTCTCAGTCTGTTTCCTAGTGCCGGTTTGAAGTTACTGCAGTTTTCACTCTAAAACCGAGTTGGAGCTCGTACTTCCCTATATATATATATGGAGTGGAGTTTGCAAGTGAAAAGAACTTTGTGTTCCCAGCAAGCTAGGTTAAGCACGGCTTTCACACACACTTATGTCTCAGAAATGAGTATCTGGAGAGACTTTCGTTCATCTAGAAAAATGGGAACGGGTTGTAGGAGAAACTTTTACTCTGGTTTCTCAGTCTGTTTCCTAGTGCCATTTTGATGTTCCTGCAGTTTTCACTGTAAAACCGATTTGGAGCTAGTACCTCCCCATATATATGTATGGTGTGGAGTTTGCAACTGAAAAGAAACTTTGTTTTCCCAACAAGCTAGATGAAGGACGGCTTTCACACACAGTTATCTCTC
Organism: Camelus dromedarius; assembly: GCF_036321535.1. Classification (NCBI taxonomy): domain Eukaryota; kingdom Metazoa; phylum Chordata; class Mammalia; order Artiodactyla; family Camelidae; genus Camelus; species Camelus dromedarius. Next base: position 31,215,945 of record NC_087458.1, on the reverse strand, counting down.
AGAACTGAGCATGTGGAGAGACGTTTGTTCAATTAGAACAAAGGGAACGGGTTGCAGGAGAAACTTTTACTCTGATTTCTCAGTCTGTTTCCTAGTGCCGGTTTGAAGTTCCTGCAGTTTTCACTGCAAAACCGATTTGAAGCTAGTACATCCCCATATATTTGTATGGAGTGGAGTTTGCAACTGAAAAGAAACTTTGTGTTCGCAACAAGCTAGGTGAAGGACGGCTTTCACACACACTTTTCTCTCAGAACTGAGCATGTGGAGAGACGTTCGTTCATGTAGCACAAAGGGAACGGGTTGCAGGAGAATCTTTTACTCTGGTTTCTCAGTCTGTTTCCTAGTGCCGGTTTGAAGTTCCTGCAGTTTTCACTGTAAAACAGAGTTCGAGGTAGTACGTCCCCATATAAATGTATGGAGTGGGGTTTGCAACTGAAAAAAAACTTTGTGTTCCCAACAAGCTAGGTGAAGAACGGCTTTCACAAAAAATTACCCCTCAGAACTGAGCATGTGGAGAGACGTTTGTTCAATTAGCACAAAGGGAACGGGTTGAAGGAGAAACTTATACTCTGGATTCTCAGTCTGTTTCCTAGTGCCGGTTTGAAGTTCCTGCAGTTTTCACTGTAAAACCGAGTTGGAGCTAGTACCTCCCCATATATATGTAAGAGTGGCGTTTGCATCTGAAAAGAAACTTTGTGTTCGCAACAAGCTAGGTGAAGGACGGCTTTCACACACACTTACCTCTCAGAACTGAGCATGTGGAGAGACGTTCGTTCATCTAGCACAAAGGGACAGGTTTGCAGGAGAAATTGTACTCTGGATTCTCAGTTTTTACCTAGTGCCGATTTGAAGTTCCTGCAGTTTTCACTGTAAAATCGAGTTGCAGCTAGTACCTCCCCATATATATGTATGGATTGGAGTTTGCAACTGAAAACAATGTTTGTGTTCCCAACAAGCTAGGTGAAGGACGGCTTTCACACACACTTATCTCTCAGAACTGAGCATGTGGAGAGACGTTCGTTCATCTAGCACAAATGGAACGGGTTTTAGGAGAATCCTTTGTTCTGGTTTCTCAGTCGGTTTCCTAGTGCCGGTTTGAAATTCCTGCAGTTTTCACTGTAAAACCGAGTTGGAGCTAGTACCTCCCCATATATATATATGGAGTGGGGTTTCCTTCTGTAAAAACTTTGTGTTCCCAACAAGGTAGGTGAAGGACGGCTTTCACACACACTTATCTCTCAGAACTGAGCATGTGGAGAGACTTTCGTTCATCTAGCACAAAGGGAACGGGTTGCAGGGGAATCTTTTACTCTGGCTTCTCACTCTCTTTCCAAGTGCCGGTTTGAAGTTCCTGCAGTTTTCACTATAAAACCGAGTTGGAGCTAGTACATCCCCATATATATGTAAGGAGTGGAGTTTGCATCTGAAAAAAAACTTTGTGTTCCAAACAAGCTAGGTGAAGGCCGGTTTTCACACACATTAATCTCCCAGAACTGAGCATGTGGAGAGACGTTCGTTCATCTAGCACAAAGGGAACGGTTTGCAGGAGAATCTTTTACTCTGGTTTCTCAGTCTGTTTAATAGTGCCGGTTTGAAGTTCCTGCAGTTTGCACTGTAAAACCGAGTTGGAGCTAGTACCTCCCCATATATATGTATGAAGGGGAGTTTGCATCTGAAAAGAAACTTTGTGTTCCAATCAAGTTAGGTGAATGCGGCTTTCACACACACTTATCTCTCAGAACTGAGCATGTGGAGAGACGTTCGTTCATCTAGCAAAAATGAAACGTTTTGCAGGAGAAATTGTACTCTGGATTCTCAGTCTTTTACCTAGTGCCGATTTGAAGTTCCTGCAGTTTTCACTGTAAAACCGTGTTGGAGCTAGTACCTCCCCATATATATGTATGGAGTGGAGTTTGCAACTGAAAAGAAACTTTGTGTTCCCAACAAGCTAGGTGAAGGACGGCTTTCACACACAATTGTCTCTCAGAACTGACCATGTGGAGAGACGTTCGTTCATCTAGCACAAACGGAACGGGTTGCAGGGAAACATTTACTCTGGTTTCTCAGTATGTTTAATAGTGCCGGTTTGAAGTTCCTGCAGTTTTCACTGTAAAACCGAGTTGGAGCTAGTACCTCGCCATATATATGTATGCATTGGAGTTTGCAACTGAAAAGAAAGTTTGTGTTCCCAACAAGCTAGGTGAAGGAAGGCTTTCACACACACTTATCTCTCAGAACTGAGCATGTGGAGAGAAGTTCGTTCATCTAGCACAAAGGGAACGGGTTGCAGGAGAAATTTTTACTCTGGTTTCTCAGTCTGTTTCCTAGTGCCGGTTTGAAGTTCCTGCAGTTTTCACTGTAAAACCGAGTTGGAGCTAGTACCTCCCAATATATATGTATGGATTGGAGTTTGCAACTGAAAAGAAACATTGTGTTCCCAACAAGCTAGGTGAAGGACGGCATTCACACACACATTTCTCTCAGAACTGAGCATGTGGAGAGACGTTTGTTCAATTAGCACAAAGGGAACGGGTTGCAGGAGAAACTTTTACTCTGGTTTCTCAGTCTGTTTCCTAGTGCCGGTTTGAAGTTCCTGCAGTTTTCACTGTAAAACCGAGTTGGAGCTACTACCTCCCCATATATATGTATGGAGTGGAGTTTGCAACTGAAAAGAAACTATGTGTTCGCAACAAGCTTGGTGAAGTACGGCATTCACAGACACTTATCTCTAAGAACTGAGCATGTGGAGAGACTTTCATTCATCTAGCACAAAGGGAACGGGTTGTTGGAGAAACTTTTACTCTGGTTTCTCAGTCTGTTTCCTAGTGCCGGTTTGAAGTTCCTGCAGTTTTCACTGTAAAATACAGTTGGAGCTAGTACCTCCCCATATATATGTATGGAGTGGAGTTTGCAACTGAAAAGAAACTTTGTGTTCCCAACAAGCTACCTGAAGGACGGCTTTCACACACACTTATCTCTCAGAACTGAGCATGTGGAGAGTAGTTCGTTCATCTAGCACAAATGGAACTGGTTGCAGAAGAAACTTTTACTCTGTTTTCTCAGTCTGTTTCCTAGTGCCGGTTTGAAGTTCCTGCAGTTTTCACTGTAAAACCGAGTTGGAGCTAGTACCTCCCCATATATATGTATGGAGTGGATTTTGCAACTGAAAAGAAACTTTGTGTTCGCAACAATCTAGGTGAAGGACGGCTTTCACACACACTTATCTCTAAGAACTGAGCATGTGGAGAGACGTTCGTTCATCTAGCACAAAGGGAACGGGATGCAGGAGAAATTTTACTCTGGTTTCTCAGTGTGTTTCCTAGTGCCGGTTTGAAGTTCCTACAGTTTTCACTGTAAAAGAGGGTTGGAGCTAGTACCTCCCCATATATATGTATGGAGTGGAGTTTGCAACTTAAAAGAATCTTTGTGTTCCCAACAAGCTAGGTGAAGGACGGCTTTCACACACACTTATCTCTCAGAACTGAGCATGTGGAGAGACGTTCTTTCATCTAGCATAAATGGAACGTGATGCAGGAGAAACTTTTACTCTGGTTTCTCAGTCTGTTTCCTAGTGCCGGTTTGAAGTTCCTGCAGTTTTCACTGTAAAACCGATTTGGTGCTAGTACCTCCCCATATATATGTATGGAGTGGAGTTTGCAAGTGAAAGGAAACTTTGTGTTCCCAACAAGCTATGTGAAGGACGGCTTTCACACACACTTATCTCTCAGAACTGAGCATGTGGAGAGACGTTCGTTCATCTAGCACAAAGGGAACGGGATGCAGGAGAAACTTTTACTCTGGTTTCTCAGTGTGTTTCCTAGTGCCGGTTTGAAGTTCCTACAGTTTTCACTGTAAAAGAGACTTGGAGCTAGTACCTCCCCATATATATGTATGGAGTGGAGTTTGCAAGTGAAAAGAAACTTTGTGTTCCCAACAAGCTAGGTGAAGGACGGCTTTCACACCAACTTATCCCTCAGAACTGAGCATGTGGATAGAAGTTCGTTCATGTAGCACAAAGGGAACGGGTTGCATGAGAAACTATTACTCTGGTTTCTCAGTCTGATTCTTAGTGCCGGTTTGAAGTTCCAGCAGTTTTCACTTTAAAACCGAGTTGGAGCTCGTACTTCCCTATATATATATATGGAGTGGAGTTTGCAAGTGAAAAGAACTTTGTGTTCCCAACAAGCTAGGTGAAGCACGGCTTTCACACACACTTATGTCTCAGAACTGAGTATGTGGAGAGACGTTCGTTCATCTAGAAAAATGAGAACGGGTTGTAGGAGAAACTTTTACTCTGGTTTCTCAGTCTGTTTCCTAGTGCCGGTTTGAAGTTCCTGCAGTTTTCACTGTAAAACCGATTTGGAGCTAGTACCTCCCCATATATATGTATGGAGTGGAGTTTGCAAGTGAAAAGAAACTTTGTGTTCCCAACAAGTTAGGTGAAGGACGGATTTCACACACACTTATCTCTCAGAACTGAGCATGTGGAGAGACGTTCGTTCATCTAGCACAAATGTAACGGGTTGCAGGAGAAACTTTTACTCTGGTTTCTCAGTCTGTTTCCTAGTGCCGGTTTGAAGTTCCTGCAGTTTTCACTGTAAAACCGAGTTGGAGCTAGAACCTCCCCATATATATGTATGGAGTGGAGTTTGCAACTGAAAAGAAACATTGTGTTCCCAACAAGCTAGGTGAAGGAAGGCTTTCACACACATATTTCTCTCAGAACTGAGCATGTGGAGAGACGTTTGTTCATCTAGCACAGAGGGAACGGGTTGCAGTAGAAACTTTTTCTCTGGTTTCTCAGTCTTTTTCCTAGTGCCGGTTTGAAGTTCCTGCAGTTTTCACAGTAAAACCGAGTTGGAGCTAGTACCTCTCAATATATATGTATGGAGTGGAGTTGGAAATGAAAAGAAACTTTGTGTTCCCAACAAGCTAGGTGAAGTACGTCTTTCACACACAATTATCTCTCAGAACTGAGCATGTGGAGAGACGATTTTTCAATTAGCACAAAGGGAACGGGTTGCAGGAGAAACTTTTACTCTGGTTTCTCAGTCTGTTTCCTAGTGCCGGTTTGAAGTTCCTGCAGTTTTCACTGTAAAACCGAGTTGGAGCTAGTACCTCCCCTATATATGTATGGAGTGGAGTTTGCAACTGAAAAGAAACTATGTGTTCGCAACAAGATTGGTGAAGTACGGCTTTCACAGACACTTATCACTAAGAACTGAGCATGTGGAGAGACTTTCATTCATCTAGCACAAAGGGAACGGGTTGCTGGAGAAACTTTTACTCTGGTTTCTCAGTCTGTTTCTAGTGCCGGTTTGAAGTTCCTGCAGTTTTCACTGTAAAATCCAGTTGGAACTAGTACCTCCCCATATATATGTATGGAGTGGAGTTTGCAACTGAAAAGAAACTTTGTGTTCCCAACAAGCTAGGTGAAGAACGGCTTTCACACACACTTATCTCTCAGCACTGAGCATGTGGAGAGACGTTCGTTCATTTAGCACAAAGAAAACTGGTTGCAGGAGGAACTTTTACTCTGGTTTCTCAGTCTGTTTCCTAGTGCCTGTTTGAAGTTCCTGCAGTTTTCACTGTAAAACAGAGTTTGAGGTAGTACCTACCCATATATATGTATGGAGTGGAGTTTGCAACTGAAAAGAAACTTTGTGTTCCCAACAAGCTAGCTGAAGGACGGCTTTCACACACACTTATCTCTCAGAACTGAGCATGTGGAGAGAATTTCGTTCATCTAGCACAAAGGGAACGTGTTGCAGGAGAAACTTTTACTCTGGTTTCTCAGTCTGTTTCCTAGTGCCGGTTTGAAGTTCCTGCAGTTTTCACTGTAAAACCGAGTTGGAGCTAGTACCTCCCCATATTTATGTATGGAGTGGAGTTTGCAAGTGAAAAGATACTTTGTGTTCCCAACAAGCTAGGTGAAGGACGGATTTCACACAAAATTATCCCTCAGAACTGAGCATGTGGAGAGACGTTCGTTCATGTAGCACAAAAGGAACGGTTTGCAGGAGAAACTTTTACTCTGGTTTCTCAGGCTGTTTCCTAGTGCCGGTTTGAAGTTACTGCAGTTTTCACTGTAAAAAGAGTTGGAGCTCGTACTTCCCTATATATATATATGGAGTGTTGTTTGCAACTGAAAAGTACTTTGTGTTCCCAACAAGCTAGGTGAAGCACGGCTTCCACACACACTTATCTCTCAGAACTGAGTATGTGGAGAGACGTTCGTTCATGTAGCAAAATGGGGACGGGTTGCATAAAAAACTTTCACTGTGGTTTCTCAGTCTGTTTCTTAGTGCCGGTTTGAAGTTCCAGCAGTTTTCACTCTAAAACCGAGTTGGAGCTCGTACTTCCCTATATATATATATGGAGTGGAGTTTGCAAGTGAAAAGAACTTTGTGTTCCCAGCAAGCTAGGTTAAGCACGGCTTTCACACACACTTATGTCTCAGAAATGAGTATCTGGAGAGACTTTCGTTCATCTAGAAAAATGGGAACGGGTTGTAGGAGAAACTTTTACTCTGGTTTCTCAGTCTGTTTCCTAGTGCCATTTTGAAGTTCCTGCATTTTTCACTGTAAAACCGATTTGGAGCTAGTACCTCCCCATATATATGTATGGTGTGGAGTTTGCAACTGAAAAGAAACTTTGTTTTCCCAACAAGCTAGATGAAGGACGGCTTTCACACACAGTTATCTCTCAGAACTGAGCATGTGGAGAGACGTTTGTTCAATTAGAACAAAGGGAACGGGTTGCAGGAGAAACTTTTACTCTGATTTCTCAGTCTGTTTCCTAGTGCCGGTTTGAAGTTCCTGCAGTTTTCACTGTAAAACCGATTTGAAGCTAGTACATCCCCATATATATGTATGGAGTGGAGTTTGCAACTGAAAAGAAACTTTGTGTTCGCAACAAGCTAGGTGAAGGACGGCTTTCACACACACTTTTCTCTCAGAACTGAGCATGTGGAGAGACGTTCGTTCATGTAGCACAAAGGGAACGGGTTGCAGGAGAAACTTTTACTCTGGTTTCTCAGTCTGTTTCCTAGTGCCGGTTTGAAGTTCCTGCAGTTTTCACTGTAAAACCGAGTTCGAGGTAGTACGTCCGCATATAAATTTATGGAGTGGGGTTTGCAACTGAAAAAAAACTTAGTGTTCCCAACAAGCTAGGTGAAGAACGGCTTTCACAAAAAATTACCCCTCAGAACTGAGCATGTGGAGAGACGTTTGTTCAATTAGCACAAAAGGAACGGGTTGCAGGAGAAACTTTTACTCTGGATTCTCAGTCTGTTTCCTAGTGCCGGTTTGAAGTTCCTGCAGTTATCACAGTAAAACCGAGTTGGAGCTAGTACATCCCCATATATATGTAAGAGTGGCGTTTGCATCTGAAAAGAAACTTTGTGTTCGCAACAAGCTAGGTGAAGGACGGCTTTCACACACACTTATCTCTCAGAACTGAGCATGTGGAGAGACGTTCGTTCATCTTACACAAAGGGACAGGTTTGCAGGAGAAATTGTACTCTGGATTCTCAGTTTTTACCTAGTGCCGATTTGAAGTTCCTGCAGTTTTCACTGTAAAATCGAGTTGGAGCTAGTACCTCCCCATATATATGTATGGATTGGAGTTTGCAACTGAAAACAATGTTTGTGTTCCCAACAAGCTAGGTGAAGGACGGCTTTCACACACACTTATCTCTCAGAACTGAGCATGTGGAGAGACGTTCGTTCATCTAGCACAAAGGGAACGGGTTGCAGGGGAATCTTTTACTCTGGCTTCTCACTCTCTTTCCAAGTGCCGGTTTGAAGTTCCTGCAGTTTTCACTATAAAACCGAGTTGGAGCTAGTACATCCCCATATATATGTAAGGAGTGGAGTTTGCATCTGAAAAAAAACTTTGTGTTCCAAACAAGCTAGGTGAAGGCCGGTTTTCACACACATTAATCTCCCAGAACTGAGCATGTGGAGAGACGTTCGTTCATCTAGCACAAAGGGAACGGTTTGCAGGAGAATCTTTTACTCTGGTTTCTCAGTCTGTTTAATAGTGCCGGTATGAAGTTCCTGCAGTTTGCACTGTAAAACCGAGTTGGAGCTAGTACCTCCCCATATATATGTATGAAGGGGAGTTTGCATCTGAAAAGAAACTTTGTGTTCCAATCAAGTTAGGTGAATGCGGCTTTCACACACACTTATCTCTCAGAACTGAGCATGTGGAGAGACGTTCGTTCATCTAGCAAAAATGAAACGTTCTGCAGGAGAAATTGTACTCTGGATTCTCAGTCTTTTACCTAGTGCCGATTTGAAGTTCCTGCAGTTTTCACTGTAAAACCGTGTTGGAGCTAGTACCTCCCCATATATATGTATGGAGTGGAGTTTGCAACTGAAAAGAAACTTTGTGTTCCCAACAAGCTAGGTGAAGGACGGCTTTCACACACAAATGTCTCTCAGAACTGACCATGTGGAGAGACGTTCGTTCATCTAGCACAAAGGGAACGGGTTGCAGGGAAACATTTACTCTGGTTTCTCAGTATGTTTAATAGTGCCGGTTTGAAGTTCCTGCAGTTTTCACTGTAAAACCGAGTTGGAGCTAGTACCTCCCCATATATATGTATGCATTGGAGTTTGCAACTGAAAAGAAAGTTTGTGTTCCCAACAAGCTAGGTGAAGGAAGGCTTTCACACACACTTATCTCTCAGAACTGAGCATGTGGAGAGAAGTTCGTTCATCTAGCACAAAGGGAACGGGTTGCAGGAGAAATTTTTACTCTGGTTTCTCAGTCTGTTTCCTAGTGCCGGTTTGAAGTTCCTGCAGTTTTCACTGTAAAACCGAGTTGGAGCTAGTACCTCCCAATATATATGTATGGATTGGAGTTTGCAACAGAAAAGAAACATTGTGTTCCCAACAAGCTAGGTGAAGGACGGCTTTCACACACACTTATCTCTCAGAACTGAGCATGTGGAGAGACGTTCGTTCATCTAGCACAAAGGGACAGGTTTGCAGGAGAAATTGTACTCTGGATTCTCAGTTTTTACCTAGTGCCGATTTGAAGTTCTTGCAGTTTTCACTGTAAAATCGAGTTGGAGCTAGTACCTCCCCATATATATGTATGGATTGGAGTTTGCAACTGAAAACAATGTTTGTGTTCCCAAAAAGCTAGGTGAAGGACGGCTTTCACACACACTTATCTCTCAGAACTGAGCATGTGGAGAGACGTTCGTTCATCTAGCACAAATGGAACGGGTTTCAGGAGAATCCTTTGTTCTGGTTTCTCAGTCGGTTTCCTAGTGCCGGTTTGAAATTCCTGCAGTTTTCACTGTAAAACCGAGTTGGAGCTAGTACCTCCCTGTATATATATATATGGAGTGGGGTTTCCATCTGTAAAAACTTTGTGTTCCCAACAAGGTAGGTGAAGGACGGCTTTCACACACCCTTATCTCTCAGAACTGAGCATGTGGAGAGACTTTCGTTCATCTAGCACAAAGGGAACGGGTTGCAGGGGAATCTTTTACTCTGGCTTCTCACTCTCTTTCCAAGTGCCGGTTTGAAGTTCCTGCAGTTTTCACTATAAAACCGAGTTGGAGCTAGTACATCCCCATATATATGTAAGGAGTGGTGTTTGCATCTGAAAAAAAACTTTGTGTTCCAAACAAGCTAGGTGAAGGCCGGTTTTCACACACATTAATCTCCCAGAACTGAGCATGTGGAGAGACGTTCGTTCATCTAGCACAAAGGGAACGGTTTGCAGGAGAATCTTTTACTCTGGTTTCTCAGTCTGTTTAATAGTGCCGGTTTGAAGTTCCTGCAGTTTGCACTGTAAAACCGAGTTGGAGCTAGTACCTCCCCATATATATGTATGAAGGGGAGTTTGCATCTGAAAAGAAACTTTGTGTTCCAATCAAGTTAGGTGAATGCGGCTTACACACACACTTATCTCTCAGAACTGAGCATGTGGAGAGACGTTCGTTCATCTAGCAAAAATGAAACGTTTTGCAGGAGAAATTGTACTCTGGATTCTCAGTCTTTTACCTAGTGCCGATTTGAAGTTCCTGCAGTTTTCACTGTAAAACCGAGTTGGAGCTAGTACCTCCCAATATATATGTATGGATTGGAGTTTGCAACTGAAAAGAAACATTGTGTTCCCAACAAGCTAGGTGAAGTACGGCTTCCACACACACATTTCTCTCAGAACTGAGCATGTGGAGAGACGTTTGTTCAATTAGCACAAAGGGAACGGGTTGCAGGAGAAACTTTTACTCTGGTTTCTCAGTCTGTTTCCTAGTGCCGATTTGAAGTTCCTGCAGTTTTCACTGTAAAACCGAGTTGGAGCTAGTACCTCCCCATATATATGTATGGAGTGGAGTTTGCAACTGAAAAGAAACTATGTGTTCGCAACAAGCTTGGTGAAGTACGGCATTCACAGACACTTATCTCTAAGAACTGAGCATGTGGAGAGACTTTCATTCATCTAGCACAAAGGGAACGGGTTGTTGGAGAAACTTTTTCTCTGGTTTCTCAGTCTGTTTCCTAGTGCCGGTTTGAAGTTCCTGCAGTTTTCACAGTAAAATACAGTTGGAGCTAGTACCTCCCCATATATATGTATGGGGTGGAGTTTGCAGCTGAAAAGAAACTTTGTGTTCCCAACAAGCTAGGTGAAGGACGGCTTTCACACACACTTATCTCTCAGCACTGAGAATGTGGAGAGACGTTCGTTCATTTAGCACAAAGAAAACGGGTTGCAGGAGAAACTTTTACTCTGGTTTCTCAGTCTGTTTCCTAGTGCCGGTTTGAAGTTCCGGCAGTTTTCACTGTAAAATCGAGTTGGAGGTAGTACCTCCCCATATATATGTATGGAGTGGAGTTTGCAACTGAAAAGAAACTTTGTGTTCCCAACAAGCTAGCTGAAGTACGGCTTTCACACACACTTATCTCTAAGAACTGAGCATGTGGAGAGACGTTCGTTCATCTAGCACAAAGGGAATGGGATGCATGAGAAACTTTTACTCTGGTTTCTCAGTGTGTTTCCTAGTGCCGGTTTGAAGTTCCTACAGTTTTCACTGTAAAAGAGAGTTGGAGCTAGTACCTCCCCATATATATGTATGGAGTGGAGTTTGCAACTTAAAAGAATCTTTGTGTTCCCAACAAGCTAGGTGAAGGACGGCTTTCACACACATTTATCTCTCAGAACTGAGCATGTGGAGAGACGTTCTTTCATCTAGCATAAATGGAACGTGATGCAGGAGAAACTTTTACTCTGGTTTCTCAGTCTGTTTCCTAGTGCCGGTTTGAAGTTCCTGCAGTTTTCACTGTAAAACCGAGTTGGAGCTAGTACCTCCCCATATATATGTATGGAGTGGAGTTTGCAAGTGAAAAGAAACTTTGTGTTCCCAACAAGCTATGTGAAGGACGGCTTTCACACACACTTATCTCTCAGAACTGAGCATGTGGAGAGACGTTTGTTCAATTAGCACAAAGGGAACGGGTTGCAGGAGAAACTTTTACTCTGGTTTCTCAGTCTGTTTCCTAGTGCCGGTTTGAAGTTCCTGCAGTTTTCAGTGTAAATCCGAGTTGGAGCTAGTACCTCCCCATATATATGTATGGAATGGAGTTTGCTACTGAAAAGAAACTATGTTTTCGCAACAAGCTTGGTGAAGTACGGCATTCACAGACACTTATCCCTAAGAATTGATCATGTGGAGAGACTTTCGTTCATCTAGCACATAGGGAACGGGTTGTTGGAAAACTTTTACTCTGGTTTCTCAGTCTGTTTCCTAGTGCCGGTTTGAAGGTCCTGCAGTCTTCACTGTAAAACCGAGTTGGACGTAGTACCTCCCCATATATATGTATGGAGTGGAGTTTGCAAGTGAAAAGAAACTTTGTGTTCCCAACAAGCTAGCTGAAGGACGGCTTTCACACACACTTATCTCTCAGAACTGAGCATGTGGAGAGTCGTTCGTTCATCTAGCGCAAATGGAACGGGTTGCAGGAGAAACTTTTACTCTGGTTTCTCAGTCTGTTTCCTAGTGCCGGTTTGAAGTTCCTGCAGTTTTTACTGTAAAACCGAGTTGGAGCTACTACCTCCCCATATATATGTATGGAGTTGATTTTGCAACTGAAAAGAAACTTTGTGTTCCCAACAAGCTAAGTGAAGGACGGCTTTCACACACACTTGCCTCTCAGAACTGAGCATGTGGAGAGAAGTTCGTTCATCTAGCCCAAAGGGAACGGGTTGCAGTAGAAACTTTTACTCTGGTTTCTCAGTCTGTTTCCTAGTGCCGGCTTGAAGTTCCTGCAGTTTTCACTGTAAAACCGAGTTGGAGCTAGTACCACCCCATATATATGTATGGAGTGGAGTTTGCAAGTGAAAATGCAATTTGTCTTCCCAACAATCTTGGTGAAGGACGGCTTTCACACACACTTATTTCTCAGAACTGAGTATGTGGAGAGACGTTCGTTCATCTAGAAAAATGGGAACGGGTTGTAGGAGAAATTTTTACTCTGGTTTCTCAGTCTGTTTCCTAGTGCCGGTTTGAAGTTCCTGCAGTTTTCACTGTAAAACCGAGTTGGAGCTAGTACCTCCCCATATATATGTATGGTGTGGAGTTTGCAACTGAAAAGAAACTTTGTTTTCCCACCAAGCTAGATGAAGGACGGCTTTCACACACACTTATCTCTCAAAACTGAGCATGTGGAGAGACGTTTGTTCAATTAACACAAAGGGAACGGTTTGCAGGAGAAACTTTTACTCTGGTATCTCATTATGTTTCCTAGTGCCGGTTTGAAGTTCCTGCAGTTTTCACTGTAAAACCGATTTGAAGCTAGTACCTCCCCATATATATGTATGGAGTGGAGTTTGCAACTGAAAAGAAACTTTGTGTTCGCAACAAGCTATGTGAAGGACGGCTTTCACACACACTTATCTCTCAGAACTGAGCATGTGGAGAGACGTTAGTTCATCTAGCACAAAGGGATCGGGTTGCAGGAGAATCTTTTACTCTGGTTTCTCAGTCTGTTTCCTAGTGCCGGTTTGAAGTTCCTGCAGTTTTCACTGTAAAACAGAGTTGGAGGTAGTACCTCCCCATATATATGTATGGAGTGGAGTTTGCAACTGAAAAAAATCTTTGTGTTCCCAACAAGCTAATTGAAGAACGGCTTTCACAAAAAATTATCCCTCAGAACTGAGCATGTGGAGAGACTATTGTTCAATTAGCACAAATGGAACGGGTTGTTAGAGAAACATTTACTCTGGATTCTCAGTCTGTTTCCTAGTGCCGTTTAGAATTTCCTGCGGTTTTCATTGTAAAACCGAGTTGGAGCTAGTACCTCCCCATATATATATATAGAGTGGGGTTTCCATCTGTAAAGAACTTTGTGTTCCCAACAAGGTAGGTGAAGGACGGCTTTCACACACACTTATCTCTCAGAACTGAGCATGTGGAAAGACATTCGTTCATCTAGCACAAAGGGAACGGGTTGCAGGAGAATCTTTTACTCTGGCTTCTCATTCTGTTTCAAAGTGCCGGTTTGAAGTTCCTGCAGTTTTCACTATAAACCCGAGTTGGAGCTAGTACATCCCCATATATATGTAAGGAGTGGAGTTTGCATCTGAAAAAAAACTTTGTGTTCCCAACAAGCTAGGTGAAGGCGGTTTTCACACACATTAATCTCCCAGATCTGAGCATGTGGAGAGACGTTCGTTCATCTAGCACAAAGGGAACGGTTTGCAGGAGAATCTTTTACTCTGGTTTCTCAGTCTGTTTAATAGTGCCGGTTTGAAGTTCCTGCAGTTTTCACTGTAAAACCGAGTTGGAGCTAGTACCTCCCCATATATATGTATGGAGGGGAGTTTGCATCTGAAAAGAATCTTGTGTTCCCAACAAGCTAGGTGAATGCGGCTTTCACACACACTTATCTCTCAGAACTGAGCATGTGGAGAGACGTTCGTTCATCTAGCAAAAATGAAACGTTTTGCAGGAGAAATTGTACTCTGGATTCTCAGTTTTATACCTAGTGCCGATTTGAAGTTCCTGCAGTTTTCACTGTAAAACCGTGTTGGAGCTAGTACCTCCCCATATATATGTATGGAGAGGAGTTTGCAACTGGAAAGAATCTTTGTGTTCCCAACAAGCTAGGTGAAGGACGGCTTTCACACAATCTTATACCTCAGGACTGAGCATGTGGAGAGACCCTTGTTCAATTAGCACAAAGAGAACTGGTTGCAGGATAAACTTTTACTCTGATTTCTCAGTCTGTTTCCTAGTGCCGGTTTGAAGTTCCTGCAGTTTTCATTGTAAAACCGATTTGGAGGTAGTACCTCCCCATATATATGTATGGAGGGGAGTTTGCAACTGAAAAGAAACTTTGTGTTCCCAACAAGCTAGGTCAAGAACGTTTTCACACAAACTTATTCCTCAGAACTGAGCATGTGGAGAGACGTTTGTTCAATTAGCACAAAGGGAACGGGTTGCAGTAGTAATTTTACTCTGGTTTCTCAGTCTGTTTCCTAGTGTCGGTTTGAAGTTCCTGCAGTTTTCACTGTAAAAACGAGTTGGAGTTAGTACCTCCCCATATATATGTATGGCGTGGAGTTTGCAAGTGAAAAGAAACTTTGAGTTCGCAACAATCTAGGTGAAGGACGGCTTTCACACACACTTATCTCTCAGAACTGAGCATGTGGAGAGACGTTCGTTCATCTAGCACAAAGGTAACGGGTTGCAGGAGAAACTTTTACTCTGGTTTCTCAGGCTGTTTCCTAGTGCTGGTATGAAGTTCCTGCAGTTTTCACTGTAAAAGTGAGTTGGAGCTAGTACCTCCCCATATATATGTATGGAGTGGAGTTTGCAACTGAACAGAAACTTTGTGTTCCCAACAAGCTAGGTGAAGTACGGCTTTCACACACACTTGTCTCTCAGAACTGAGCATGTGGAGAGACGTTCGTTCATCTAGCACAAAGGGAACGGGTTGCAGGAGAAACTTTTACTCTGGTTTCTCAGTCTGTTTCCTAGTGCCGGTCTGAAGTTCCTGCAGTTTTCACTGTAAAACCAAGTTGGAGCTAGTACATCCCCATATATATGTATGGATTGGAATTTGCATGTGAAAAGAAATTTTGTGTTCCCAACAAGCTAGGTGAAGGATGGCTTTCAAACACACTTATCTCTCAGATGTGAGCATGTGGAGAATCTTTCGTTCATCTAGCACAAACGGAACGGTTTGCAGGAGAAACTTTTACTCTTGTTTCTCAGTCTGTTTCAAAGTGCTGGTTTGAAGTTCCTGCAGTTTTCACTGTAAAACCGAGTTGGAGCTTCTACTTCCCCATATAAATGTATGGAGTGGAGTTTGCAACTGAAAAGAAACTTTGTGTTCCCAACAAGCTAGGTGAAGGACGGCTTTCACACACACTTATCTCTCAGAACTGATTATGTGGAGAGACGTTTGTTCAATTAGCACAAAGGGAACGGGTTGCAGGAGAAACTTTTACTCTGGTTTCTCAGTCTGTTTCCTAGTACCGATTTGAAGTTCCTGCAGTTTTCACTGTAAAACCGAGTTGGAACTAGTATCTCCCCATATATATATATGGAGTGGAGTTTGCAACTGAAAAGTAACTTTGTGTTCCCAACAAGCAAGGTGAAGGACGGCTTTCACACACACTTATCTCTCAGAACTGAGCATGTGGAGAGACGTTCGTTCATCTAGCACAAAGGGAACGGGTTGCAGGAGAAACTTTTTCTCTGGTTTCTCAGTCTGTTTCCTAGTGCCGGTTTGAAGTTCTTGCAATTTTCACCGTAAAACCGAGTTGGAGCTTGAACCACCCCATATATATGTATGGAGTGGAGTTTGCAACTGAAAAGGAACTTTGTGTAACCAAAAAGCTAGGTGAAGGATGGCTTTCACAGACACTTATCCCTCAGAAATGAGCATGTTGAGAGATGTTTGTTCAATTAGCACAAAGGGAACGAGTTGCAGGAGAAACTTTTACTCTGGTTTCTCAGTCTATTTCCTAGTGCCGGTTTGAAGTTCCTGCAGGTTTCACTGTTAAACAGAGTTGGAGCTAGTACCTCCCCATATATATGTATGGAGTGGAATTTGCAACTGAAAAGAAACTTTGTGTTAGCAACGAGCTAGGTGAAGGACGGCTTTCACACACACTTATCTTTCAGAACTGAGCATGTGGAGAGACGTTCGTTCATCTAGCACAAAGGGAACGGTTTGCAGTGGAAACTTTTACTCTGGTTTCTCAGTCTGTTTCCTAGTGCCGGTTTGAAGTTCCTGCAGTTTTCACTGTAAAACCGAGTTGGAGCTAGTACCTCCCCATATATATGTATGGAGTGGAGTTAGCAACTGAAAAGAAACTTTGTGTTCACAACAAGCTAGGTGAAGGACGGCTTTCACACACACTAGTCTCTCCGAACTGAGCATGTGGAGAGACGGTCGTTCATCTAGCAAAAAGGGAACGGGTTGCAGGAGAATCTTTTACTCTGGTTTCTCAGTCTGTTTCCTAGTGTCGGTTTGAATTTCCTGCAGTTTTCACTGTAAAACCGAGTTGGAGCTAGTACCTACCCATATATATGTATGGAGTGGATTTTGCAACTGAAAAGAAACTTTGTGTTTCCAACAAGCTATGTGAAGGACGGCTTTCACACAAAATTATCCCTCAGAACTGAGCATGTGGAGAGATGTTTGTTCAATTAGCAGAAAGGAACGGGTTGCAGGAGAAACTTTTACTCTGGTTTCTCAGTCTGTTTCCTAGTGCCGGTTTGAAGTTCCTGCAGTTTTTACTGTAAAACCGAGTTGGAGCTAGTACCTCCCCTTATATATATATGGAGTGGAATTTGCAACTGAAAAGAAACTTTGTGTTCCCAACAAGCTAGGTGAAGGGCGGCTTTCACACACAGTTCTCACTCAGAACTGAGCATGTGGAGAGACGTTCGTTCATCTAGCACAAATTAAACGTGTTGCAGGGGAAACTTTTACTCTGGTTTCTCAGTCTGTTTCCTAGTGCCGGTTTGAATTTCCTGCTGTTTTCACTGTAAAAGCGACTTGGAGCTAGTACCTCCCCATATATATGTATGGATTGGAGATTGCAAGTGAAAAGAATCTTTGTGTTCCCAATTAGCTAGGTGAAGGAAGGCTTTCACACACACTTATCTCTCAGAACTGAGCATGGGGAGAGACCTTTGTTCATCTAGCACAAAGGGAAAGTGTTGCAGGAGAAACTTTTACTCTGGTTTCTCAGTCTGTTTCCTAGTGCCGGTTTGAAGTTCCTGCAGTTTTCACTGTAAAACCGAGTTGGAGCTAGTACCTCCCCATATATATGTATGGAGTAGAGTTTGCAACTGAAAAGAAACTTTGTGTTCCCAACAAGCTAGTTGAAGGACGGCTTTCACACACACTTATCTCTCAGAACTGAGCATGTGGAGAGACGTTCGTTCATCTAGCACAAAGGGAACGGGTTGCAGGAGAATCTTTTACTCTGTTTTCTCAGTCTGTTTCCTAGTGCCGGTTTGAAGTTCCTGCAGTTTTCACTGTAAAACCGAGTTGGAGCTAGTACATACCCATATATATGTATGGAGTGGAGTTTGCAACTGAAAAGAAACTTTGTGTTCATAACAAGCTAGGTGAAGGATGGCTTTCACACACACTTATCTCTCAGAACTGAGCATGTGGAGAGACGTTTGTTCAATTAGCACAAAGGGAACGGGTTGCAGGAGAAACTTTTACTCTGGTTTCTCAGTCTGTTTCCTAGTGCCGGTTTGAAGTTCCTGCAGTTTTCACTGTAAAACCGAGTTGGAGCTAGTACCTCCACATATATATATATGTAGTGGAGTTTGCAACTGAAAAGAAACTTTGTGTTCCCAACAAGCTAGGTGAAGGACGGCTTTCATACACACTTGTCTCTCAGAACTGAGCATGTGGAGAGACGTTCGTTCATCTAGCACAAAGGGAACGGGTTGCAGGAGGAACTTTTACTCTGGTTTCTCAGTCTGTTTCCTAGTGCCGGTTTGAAGTTCCTGCAGTTTTCACTGTAAAACCGAGTTGGAGCTAGTACATCCCCATATATATGTATGGAGTGGAGTTTGCAACTGAAAAGAAACTTTGTGTTCATAACAAGCTAGGTGAAGGATGGCTTTCACACACACTTATCTCTGAGAACTGAGCATGTGGAGAGACGTTTGTTAAATTAGCACAAAAGGAACGGGTTGAAAGAGAAACTTTTCCACTGGTTTCTCAGTCTGTTTCCTAGTGCCGGTTTGAAGTTCCTGCAGTTTTCACTGAAAAACCGAGTTGGAGCTTGTACCTCCCAATATATATGTATGGAGTGGAGTTTGCAACTGAAAAGAAACTTTGTGTTCGCAACAAGCTAGGTCAAGGGCGGCTTTCACACACAATTATCTCTCAGAACTTAGCATGTGGAGAGACGTTCGTTCATCTAACACAAAGTGAACGGGTTGCAGGAGAAACTTTTACTCTGGTTTCTCAGTCTGTTTCCTAGTGCCGGTTTGAAGTTCCTGCAGTTATCACTGTAAAATCGAGTTGGAGCTAGTACCTCCCCATATATATGTATGGAGTGGAGTTTGCAACTGAAAAGAAACTTTGTGTTCCCAACAAGCTTGGTGAAGGATGGCTTTCACACACACATATCACTCAGAACTGAGCATGTGGAGAGATGTTCGTTTATCTAGCACAAAGGGAACGGTTTGCAGGAGAAACTTTTACTCTTGTTTCTCAGTCTGTTTCCTATTGCCGGTTTGAATTTCCTGCAGTTTTCACTGTAACACCGAGTTGGAGCTAGTACCTCCCCATATATATGTATGGAGTGGAGTTTGCAACTGAAAACAAACTTTGTGTTCCCAACAAGCTATGTGAAAGACGGCTTTCACACACAGTTATCCCTCAGAACTGAGCATGTGGAGAGTCGTTCGTTCAATTAGCACAAAGAACGGGTTGCAGGAGAAACTTTTACTCTGGTTTCTCAGTCTGTTTCGTAGTGCCGGTTTGAAGTTCCTGCAGTTCTCACTGTAAAACCGAGGTGGAGCTAGTACCTCCCCATATATATATGGATTGGAATTTTCAACTGAAAAGAAACTTTGTGTTCCCAACAAGCTAGGTGAAGGACGGCTTTCACACACACTTTTCTCTGAGAACTGAGCATTTGGAGAGACATTCGTTCATCTAGCACAAAGGGAACGGGTTGCAGGAGAAACTTTTACTCTGGTTTCTCAGTCTGTTTCCTAGTGCCGGTTTGATGTTCCTGCAGTTTTCACTGTAAAATCGAGTTGGAACTATTACCTACCCATATATATGTATGGAGTGGAGTTTGCAACTGAAAAGAAACTTTGTGTTCCCAACAAGCTAGGTGAAGGACGGCTTTCACACACACTTAACTCTTAGAACTGAGCATGTGGAGAGACGTTCGTTCATCTAGCACAAATGGAACGGGTTGCAGGAGAATCTTTTTCTCTGCATTCTCAGTCTGTTTCCTAGTGCCGGTTTGAAGTTCCTGCAGTTTTCACTGTAAAACCGAGTTGGAGCTAGTACCTCCCCATTTATATGTATGGAGTGGAGTTTGCAAGTGAAAAGGCAATTTGTCTTCCCAACAAGCTAGGTGAAGGACGGCTTTCACACACAGTTATCCCTCAGAACTGAGCATGTGGAGAGACGTTTGTTCAATTAGCACAAAGGGAACGGGTTGCAGGAGAAACTTTTACTCTGGTTTCTCAGTCTGTTTCCTAGTGCCGATTTGAAGTTCCTGCAATTTTCACTGTAAAACCGAGTTGGAGCTAGTACCTCCCCATATATATGTATGGAGTGGAGTTTACAATTGAAAAGAAACTTTGTTTTCCCTACAAGTTACGTGAAGGACGGCTTTCACACACACTTATCTCTCAGAACTGAGCATGTGGAGAGACTTTCGTTCAATTAGCACAAAGGGAATGGGTTGCAGGAGAAATTTTACTCTGGTTTCTCAGTCTGTTTCCTAGTGCCGGTTTGATGTTCCTGCAGTTTTCACTGTAAAACCGAGTTGGAGCTAGTACCTACCGATATATATGTATGGAGTGTATTTTTCAACTGAAAAGAAAGTTTGTGTTCCCAACAAGCTAGGTGAATTACGGCTTTCACACACACTTATATCTCAGAACTGAGCATGTGGAAGACGTTCATTCATCTACCACAAAGGAAACGGGTTGCAGGAGAAACTTTTACTCTTGTTTCTCAGTCTGTTTCCTAGTGCCGGTTTGAAGTTCCTGCAGTTTTCCCTGTAAAACCGAAGTGGAGCTCATACCTCCCCATATATATATATGGAGTGGAGTTTGCAAGTGAAAAGGCAATTTGTCTTCCCAACAAGCTAGGTGAAGGACGGCTTTCACACACAGTTATCCCTCAGAACTGAGCATGTGGAGAGATTTTTGATCAATTAGCACAAAGGGAACGGGTTGCAGGAGAAACTTTTACACTGGTTTTTCAGTCTGTTTCGTAGTGCGGGTTTGAAGTTCCTGCACTTTTCACTGTAAAACCGAGGTGGAGCTAGTACCTCCCCATATATATATATGGAGTGGAATTTGCAAATGAAAAGAAACTTTGTGTTCCCAACAAGCTAGGTGAAGGACGGCTTTCACACACACTTTTCTCTCAGAACTGAGCATTTGGAGAGACTTTCGTTCATCTAGCACAAAGGGAAAGGGTTGCAGGAGAAACTTTTACTCTGGTTTCTCAGTCTGTTTCCTAGTGCCGGTTTGAAGTTCCTGCAGTTTTCACTGTAAAATCGATTTGGAGCTAGTACCTCCCCATATATATGTATGGAGTGGAGTTTGCAACTGAAAAGAAACTTTGTGTTCCCAACAAGCTATGTGAAGTACGGCTTTCACACACAATTGTCTCTCAGTACTCAGCATGTGGAGAGACGTTCGTTCATCTAGCACAAAGGGAATGGGTTGCAGGAGAAACTTTTACTCTGGATTCTCAGTCTGTTTCCTAGTGCCGGTTTGAAGTTCCTACAGTTTTCACTGTAAAATCGAGGTGGAGCTAGTACCTCCCCATATATATATGGAGTGGAATTTTCAACTGAAAAGAAACTTTGTGTTCCCAACAAGCTAGGTGAAAGACGGCTTTCACACACAAATTTCTCTGAGAACTGAGCATTTGGAGAGACATTCGTTCATTTAGCACAAAGGAAACGGGTTGCAGGAGAAACTTTTACTCTGGTTTCTCAGTCTGTTTCCTAGTGCCGGTTTCATGTTCCTGCAGTTTTCACTGTAAAATCGAGTTGGATCTATTACCTACCCATATATATATATGGAGTGGAGTTTGCAACTGAAAAGAAACTTTGTGTTCCCAACAATCTAGGTGAAGGACGGCTTTCACACACACTTAACTCTTAGAACTGAGCATGTGGAGAGACGTTCGTTCATCTAGCACAAATGGAACGGGTTGCAGGAGAATCTTTTACTCTGGTTTCTCATTCTGTTTCCTAGTGCCGGTTTGAAGTTCCTGCAGTTTTCACTGTAAAACCGAGTTGGAGCTAGTACCTCCCCATTTATATGTATGGAGTGGAGTTTGCAAGTGAAAAGGCAATTTGTCTTCCCAACAAGCTAGGTGAAGGACGGCTTTCACACACAGTTATCCCTCAGAACTGAGCATGTGGAGAGACGTTTGTTCAATTAGCACAAAGGGAACGGGTTGCAGGAGAAACTTTTACTCTGGTTTCTCAGTCTGTTTCCTAGTGCCGGTTTGAAGTTCCTGCAATTTTCACTGTAAAACCGAGTCGGAGCTAGTACCTCCCCATATATATGTATGGAGTGGAGTTTACAATTGAAAAGAAACTTTGTTTTCCCTACAAGTTACGTGAAGGACGGCTTTCACACACACTTATCTCTCAGAACTGAGCATGTGGAGAGACGTTCATTCAATTAGCACAAAGGCAATGGGTTGCAGAAGAAATTTTACTCTGGTTTCTCAGTCTGTTTCCTAGTGCCGGTTTGATGTTCCTGCAGTTTTCACTGTAAAACCGAGTTGGAGCTAGTACCTACCGATATATATGTATGGAGTGTATTTTTCAACTGAAAAGAAAGTTTGTGTTCCCAACAAGCTAGGTGAATTACGGCTTTCACACACACTTATATCTCAGAACTGAGCATGTGGAAGACGTTCATTCATCTACCACAAAGGAAACGGGTTGCAGGAGAAACTTTTACTCTTGTTTCTCAGTCTGTTTCCTAGTGCCGGTTTGAAGTTCCTGCAGTTTTCACTGTAAAACCGAAGTGAAGCTCGTACCTCCCCATATATATATATGGAGTGGAGTTTGCAAGTGAAAAGGCAATTTGTCTTCCCAACAAGCTAGGTGAAGGACGGCTTTCACACACAGTTATCCCTCAGAACTGAGCATGTGGAGAGATTTTTGATCAATTAGCACAAAGGGAACGGGTTGCAGGAGAAACTTTTACACTGGTTTTTCAGTCTGTTTCGTAGTGCGGGTTTGAAGTTCCTGCACTTTTCACTGTAAAACCGAGGTGGAGCTAGTACCTCCCCATATATATATATGGAGTGGAATTTGCAAATGAAAAGAAACTTTGTGTTCCCAACAAGCTAGGTGAAGGACGGCTTTCACACACACTTTTCTCTCAGAACTGAGCATTTGGAGAGACTTTCGTTCATCTAGCACAAACGGAAAGGGTTGCAGGAGAAACTTTTACTCTGGTTTCTCAGTCTGTTTCCTAGTGCCGGTTTGAAGTTCCTGCAGTTTTCACTGTAAAAAAGAGTTGGAGCTAGTACCTCCCCATATATATGTATGGAGTGGAGTTTGCAACCTAAAAGAAACTTTCTGTTCCCAACAAGCTATGTCAAGGACGGTTTCACACAAACTTATCCCTCAGAACTGAGCATGTGGAGAGAAGTTTGTTCAATTAGCACAAAGGGAACGGGTTGCAGGAGAAACTTTTACTCTGGTTTCTCAGTCTGTTTCCTAGTGCCGGTTTGAAGTTTCTGCAGTTTTCACTTTAAAACCAAGTTGAAGCTAGTACCTCCCCATATATATGTATGGAGTGCGGTTTGCATCTGAAAAGAAACTTTGTGTTCGCAATAAGCTAGGTGAAGGACGGCTTTCACACACACTTATCTCTCAGAACTGAGCATGTGGAGAGACGTTCGTTCATCTAGCACAAAGGGAACGGTTTGCTGGGAAAACTTTTACTCTGGTCTCTCAGTCTGTTTCCTAGTGCCGGTTTGAAGTTCCTGCAGTTTTCACTGTAAAACCCAGTTGGAGCTAGTACCTCCCCATATATATGTATGGAGTGGAGTTTACAAATGAAAAGAAACTTCGTGTTCCCTACAAGTTACGTGAAGGACGGCTTTCAAACACACTTATCTCTCAGAACTGAGCATGTGGAGAGACGTTCGTTCAATTAGCACAAAGGGAATGGGTTGCAGGAGAAATTTTACTCTGGTTTCTCAGTCTGTTTCCTATTGCCGGTTTGAAGTTCCTGCAGTTTTCACTGTAAAACCGAGTTGGAGCTAGTACCTACCCATATATATGTATGGAGTGTAGTTTGCAACTGAAAAGAAACTTTGTGTTCCCAACAAGCTAGGTGAAGGACGTCTTTCACACACACTTATCTCTCAGAACTGAGCATGTGGAAAGACGTTCATTCATCTACCACAAAGGGAACGGGTTGCAGGAGCAACTTTTACTCTGGTTTCTCAGTCTGTTTCCTAGTGCCGGTTTGAAGTTCCTGCAGTTTTCACTGTAAAACCGACTTGGACCTAGTACCTCCCCATATATATGTTTGGAGTGGAGATTGCAACTGAAAAGAAATTTTGTGTTCCCAACAAGCTAGGTGAAGGACGGCTTTCACTCACTCTTTTCTCTCAGAACTGAGCATGTGGGGAGACGTTTGTTCAATTAGCACAAAGGGAACGGGTTGCAGGAGAAACTTTTACTGAGGTTTCTCAGTCTGTTTCCTCGTTCCGGTTTGAAGTTCCTGCAGTTTTCTCTGTAAAATCGAATTGGAGCTAGTACCTCCCCATATATATGTATGGAGTGGAGTTTGCAACTGAAAAGAAACTTTGTGTTCGCAACAAGCTAGGTGAAGGACGGCTTTCACACACACTTATCTCTCAGAACTGAGCATGTGGAGAGACGTTCATTCATCTAGCACAAAGGGAACGTGTTGGAGGAGAAACTTTTACTCTGGTTTCTCAGCCTGTTTCCTAGTGCCGGTTTGAAGTTCCTGCAGTTTTCACTGTAAAACCGAGTTGGAGCTAGTACCTCCCCATATATATGTATGGAGTGGAGTTTGCAACTGAAAAGAAACTTTGTGTTCGCAACAAGCTAGGTGAAGGACGGCTTTCACACACACTTATCTCTAAGAACTGAGCATGTGGAGATACGTTCGTTCATCTAGCACAAAGGGAACGGTTTGCTGGGAAAACTTTTACTCTGGTCTCTCAGTCTGTTTCCTAGTGCTGGTTTGAAGTTCCTGCAGTTTTCACTGTAAAACCCAGTTGGAGCTAGTACCTCCCCATATATATGTATGGATTGGAGTTTACAAATGAAAAGAAACTTCGTGTTCCCTACAAGTTACGTGAAGGACGGCTTTCAAACACACTTATCTCTCAGAACTGAGCATGTGGAGAGACGTTCGTTCAATTAGCACAAAGGGAATGGGTTGCAGGAGAAATTTTACTCTGGTTTCTCAGTCTGTTTCCTAGTGCCGGTTTGAAGTTCCTGCAGTTTTCACTGTAAAACCGAGTTGGAGCTAGTACCTACCCATATATATGTATGGAGTGTAGTTTGCAACTGAAAAGAAAGTTTGTGTTCCCAACAAGCTAGGTGAAGGACGTCTTTCACACACACTTATCTCTCAGAACTGAGCATGTGGAAAGAGGTTCATTCATCTACCACAAAGGGAACGGGTTGCAGGAGAAACTTTTACTCTGGTTTCTCAGTCTGTTTCCTAGTGCCGGTTTGAAGTTCCTGCAGTTTTCACTGTAAAACCGAGTTGGACCTAGTACCTCCCCATATATATGTTTGGAGTGGAGATTGCAACTGAAAAGAAATTTTGTGTTCCCAAAAAGCTAGGTGAAGGACGGCTTTCACACACTCTTTTTTCTCAGAACTGAGCATGTGGGGAGACGTTTGTTCAATTAGCACAAAGGGAACGGTTTGCAGGAGAAACTTTTACTCTGGTTTCTCAGTCTGTTTCCTAGTGCCGGTTTGAAGTTCCTGCAGTTTTCACTGTAAAACCGAGTTGGAGCTGGTACCTCCCGATATATATGTATGGAGTGGATTTTGCAAATGAAAAGAAACTTTGTGTTCGCAACAAGCTATGTGAAGTACGGCATTCACACACACTTATCTCTAAGAACTGAGCATGTGGAGAGACATTCGTTCATCTAGCACAAAGGGAAAGGGTTGCAGGAGAAACTTTTACTGAGGTTTCTCAGTCTGTTTCCTCGTTCCGTTTTGAAGTTCCTGCAGTTTTCTCTGTAAAATCGAATTGGAGCTAGTACCTCCCCATATATATGTATGGAGTGGAGTTTGCAACTGAAAAGAAACTTTGTGTTCGCAACAAGCTAGGTGAAGGACGGCTTTCACACACACTTATCTCTCAGAACTGAGCATGTGGAGAGACGTTCATTCATCTAGCACAAAGGGAACGGTTTGCTGGGAAAACTTTTACTCTGGTCTCTCAGTCTGTTTCCTAGTGCCGGTTTGAAGTTCCTGCAGTTTTCACTGTAAAACCCAGTTGGAGCTAGTACCTCCCCATATATATATATGGAGTGGAGTTTGCAACTGAAAAGAAACTTTGTGTTCGCAACAAGCTAGGTGAAGGACGGCTTTCACACACACTTATCTCTAAGAACTGAGCATGTGGAGAGACGTTCGTTCATTTAGAAAAAGGGAACGGTTTGCAGGAGAAACTTTTACTTTGGTTTCTCAGTCTGTTTCCTAGTACCGGTATGAAGTTACTGCAGTTTTCACTGTAAAAACGAGTTGGAGCTCGTACCTCCCTATATATATATATGGGGTGGAGTTTGCAACTGAAAAGAACTTTGTGTTCCCAACAAGCTAGGTGAAGCTCGGCTTTCACACACACTTATCTCTCAGAACTGAGTATGCGGAGAGACGTTCGTTCATCTAGCAAAATGAGAACGGGTTGCAGGAAAAACATTTACTCTGGTTTCTCAGTCTGTTTCGTAGTGCCGGTTTGAAGTTCCTGCAGATTTCAGTTTAAATCCGAGTAGGAGCTAGTACCTCCCCATATATATATAAAGAGTGGGGTTTCCATCTGTAAAGAACTTTGTGTTCCCAACAAGATAGGTGAAGGACGGCTTTCACACACACTTATCGCAAAGAACTGAGCATGTGGAGAGACGTTCGTTCATCTAGCAAAAATGGAACGGGTTGCCGGAGAAACTTTTACTCTGGTTTCTCAGTCTGTTTCGTAGTGCCGGTTTGAAGTTAATGCAGTTTTCACTGTAAAACCGAGTTGGAGCTATTACCTCCCCATATATATGTATGGAGTGGAGTTTGCAGCTGAATAGAAACTTTGTGTTCCCAACAAGCTAGGTGAAGGACGGCTTTCACACACACTTATCTCTCAGAACTGAGCATGTGGAGAGACGTTCGTTCATCTAGCACAAAGGGAACGGTGTGCAGGGGAAACTTTTACTCTGGTTTCTCAGTCTGTTTCCTAGTGCCGTTTTGAAGTTCCTGCAGTTTTCACTGTAAAACCGAGTTGGAGCTAGTACCTCCCCATATATATGTATGGAGTGGAGTTTGCAACTGAAAAGAAACTTTGTGTTCCGAACAAGCTAGGTGAAGGACGGCTTTTGCACACACTTATACCTCAGAAATGAGCATGTGGAGAGACGTTCGTTCATCTAGCACTAAGGGAACGGGTTGCAGGAGAAACTTTTACTCTGGTTTTTCAGTCTGTTTCCTAGTGCCGGATTGAAGTTCCTGCAGATTTCAGTGTAAAACCGAGTAGGAGCTTGTACCTCCCCATATATATATAAAGAGTGGGGTTTCCATCTGTAAAGAACTTTGTGTTCCCAACAAGCTAGGTGAAGGACGGCTTTCACACACTCTTTTCTCTCAGAACTGAGCATGTGGGGAGACGTTTGTTCAATTAGCACAAAGGGAACTGTTTGCAGGAGAAACTTTTACTCTGGTTTCTCAGTCTGTTTCCTAGTGCCGGTTTGAAGTTCCTGCAGTTTTCAGTGTAAAACCGAGTTGGAGCTGGTACCTCCCCATATATATGTATGGAGTGGATTTTGCAAGTGAAAAGAAACTTTGTGTTCGCAACAAGCTATGTGAAGTATGGCATTCACACACACTTATCTCTAAGAAATGAGCATGTGGAGAGACATTCGTTCATCTAGCACAAAGGGAACGGGTTGCAGGAGAAACTTTTACTGTGGTTTCTCAGTCTGTTTCCTCGTGCCGGTTTGAAGTTCCTGCAGTTTTCACTGGAAAACTTAGTTGGAGCTAGTACCTCCCCATATAAATGTATGGAGTGGAGTTTGCAACTGAAAAGAAACTATGTGTTCCCAACAATCTAGTTGAAAAACGGCTTTCACACACACATATCTCTCAGAACTGAACATGTGGAGAGACGTTCTTTCATCTAGCACAAAGGGAACGGGTTGCAGGAGAAACTTTTACTCTGGTTTCTCAGTCTGTTTCCTAGTGCTGGGTTGAAGTTCCTGCAGTTTTCACTGTAAAACCGAGTTGGTGCTAGTACCTCCCCATATATATGTAAGGAGTGGAGTTTGGAAGTGAAAAGAAATTTTGTGTTCCCAACAAGCTAGGTGAAGGAAGGCTTTCACACACACATATCTCTCAGATGTGAGCATGTGGAGAGACGTTCGTTCATCTAGCACAAAGGGAACTGGTTGCAGGAGAAACTTTTACTCTGGATTCTCAGTCTGTTTCCTAGTGCCGGTTTGAAGATCCTGCAGTTTTCACTGTAAAACCGAGTTGGAGCTAGTACCTCCCCATATATATGTATGGAGGGGAGTTTGCAACTGAAAAGAAACTTTGTGTTCCCAACAAGCTAAGTGAAGTATGGCTTTCACACACACTTATCTCTCAGAACTGAGCATGTGGAGAGACGTTCGTTCATCTAGCACGAAGGGAACGGGTTCCAGGAGAAACTTTTACTGTGGTTTCTCAGTCTGTTTCCTAGTGCCGGTTTGAAGTTCCTGCAATTTTCACTGTAAAACCGAGTTTGAATTGGTACCTCCCCATATATATGTATGGAGTGGATTTTGGAACTGAAAAGAAATTGTGTTACCAAAAAGCTAGGTGAAGGATTGCTTTCACACACACTTATCACTCAGAACTGAGCATGAGGAGAGACGTTCATTCATCTAGCACAAAGGGAACGGGTTGCAGGAGAAACATTTACTCTGGTTTCTCAGTCTGTTTCCTAGTGCCGTTTTGAAGTTCCTGCAGTTTTCACTGTAAAACCGAGTTGGAGCTAGTACCTCCCCATATATATGTATGGTGTGGAGTTTGCAACTGAAAAGAAACTTTGTGTTCCCAACAAGCTAGGTGAAGGACGGCTTTCACACACACTTATCTCTCAGAACTGAGCATGTGGAGAGACGTTCATTCATCTAGGACAAAGGGAACGGTATGCAGGAGAAACTTTTACTCTGGTTTCTCAGTCTGTTTCCTAGTGCCGGTTTGAATTTCCTGCAGTTTTCAATGTAAAACCGAGTTGGAGCTACTACCTCCCCATATAAATGAATGGAGTGTAGTTTGCAACTGAAAAGAAACTTTGAGTTCTCAGCAAGCTAGGTGAAGGACGGGTTTCACACACACTTATCTCAAAACTGAGCATGTGGAAAGACGATCCTTCATCTAGCACAAAGGGAACGGGTTGCAGGAGAAACTTTTACTCTGGTTTCTCAGTCTGTTTCCTAGTGCTGGGTTGAAGTTCCTGCAGTTTTCACTGTAAAACCGAGTTGGTGCTAGTACCACCCCATATATATGTAAGGAGTGGAGTTTGGAAGTGAAAAGAAATTTTGTGTTCCCAACAAGCTAGGTGAAGGAAGGCTTTCACACACACATATCTCTCAGATGTGAGCATGTGGAGAGACGTTCGTTCATCTAGCACAAAGGGAACGGGTTGCAGGAGAAACTTTTACTCTGGATTCTCAGTCTGTTTCCTAGTGCCGGTTTGAAGATCCTGCAGTTTTCACTGTAAAACCGAGTTGGAGCTAGTACCTCCCCATATATATGTATGGAGGGGAGTTTGCAACTGAAAAGAAACTTTGTGTTCCCAACAAGCTAAGTGAAGTATGGCTTTCACACACACTTATCTCTCAGAACTGAGCATGTGGAGAGACGTTCGTTCATCTAGCACGAAGGAAACGGGTTCCAGGAGAAACTTTTACTGTGGTTTCTCAGTCTGTTTCCTAGTGCCGGTTTGAAGTTCCTGCAATTTTCACTGTAAAACCGAGTTTGAATTGGTACCTCCCCATATATATGTATGGAGTGGATTTTGGAACTGAAAAGAAACTTTGTGTTACCAAAAAGCTAGGTGAAGGATGGCTTTCACACACACTTATCACTCAGAACTGAACATGAGGAGAGACGTTCATTCATCTAGCACAAAGGGAACGGGTTGCAGGAGAAACATTTACTCTGGATTCTCAGTCTGTTTCCTAGTGCCGGTTTGAAGTTCCTGCAGTTTTCACTGTAAATCCGAGTTGGAGCTAGTACCTCCCCATATATATGTATGGAATGGAGTTTGCAACTGAAAAGAAACTTTGCGTTCCCAACAAGCTAGGTGAAGGACGGCTTTCATACACACTTATCCCTCAGAACTGAGCATGTGGAGAGACGTTCGATCAATTAGCACAAAGGGAACGTGATGCAGGGAAACTTTTACTCTGGTTTCTCAGTCTGTTTCCTAGTGCCGTTTTGAAGTTACTGCAGTTTTCACTTTAAAACCGAGTTGGAGCTAGAACCTCCCCATATATATGTATGGAGTGGAGTTTGCAACTGAATAGAAACTTTGTGTTCCCAACAAGCTTGGTGAAGGACGGCTTTCACACACACTTATCGCTAAGAACTGAGCATGTGGAGAGACGATCGTTCATCTAGCAAAAAAGGAACGGATTGCATGAGAAACTTTTACTCTGGTTTCTCAGTCTGCTTCCTAGTGCCCGTTTGAATTTCCTGCAGTTTTCACTGTAAAACCGATTTGGAGCTACTACCTCCCCATATAAATGAATGGAGTGGAGTTTGCAAGTGAAAAGAAACTTTGAGTTCCCAACAAGCTAGGTGAAGGACGGCTTTCACACACACTTATCTCTCAGATGTGAGCATGTGGAGAGACTTTCCTTCATCTAGCAATAGGGAACGGGTTGCAGGAGAAACTTTTACTCTGGTTTCTCAGTCTTTTTCCTAGTGCCGGTTTGAATTTTCTGCAGTTTTCACTGTAAAACCGAGTTGGAGCTATTACCTCCAAATATATATGTATGGAGTGGAGTTTGCAACTGAAAAGAAACTTTGTGTTCCCAACAAGCTAGGTGAAGGACGGCTTTCACACACACTTATCTCTAGAACTGAGCATGTGGAGAGACGTTCGTTCATCTAGCAAAAATGGAACGGTTTGCAGGGGAAACTTTTACTCTGGTTTCTCAGTCTGTTTCCTAGTGCTGGGTTGAAGTTCCTGCAGTTTTCACTGTAAAATCCAGTTGGAGCTATTACCTCCCCATATATATGTATGGAGTGGTGTTTGCAACTGAAAAGAAACTTTGTGTTCCCAACAAGCTAGGTGAAGGGCGGCTTTCACACACAATTGTCTCTCAGAACTGAGCATGTGGAGAGACGTTCGTTCATCTAGCACAAAGGGAACGGGTTGCAGGATAAACTTTTACTCTGGTTTCTCAGTCTGTTTCCTAGTGCAGGTTTGAAGTTCCTGTAATTTTCACTGTAAAACCGAGTTGGTGCTAGTACCTCCCCATATATATGTAAGGAGTGGAGTTTGCAAGTGAAAAGAAATTTTGTGTTCCCAACAAGCTAAGTGAAGGACGGCTTTCACACACACTTATCTCTCAGATGTGAGCATGTGGAGAGACGTTCGTTCATCTAGCAAAAATGGAACGGGTTGCAAGAGAAACTTTTACTCTGGTTTCCCAGTCTGTTTCCTAGTGCCGGTTTGAAGTTCCTGCAGTTTTCACTGTATAACCCAGTTGGAGCTCTTACCTCCCCAATATATGTATGGAGTGGAGTTTGCAACTGAAAAGAAACTTTGTGTTCCCAACAAGCTAGGTGAAGGACGGCTTTCACACACACTTATCTCTCAGAACTGAGCATGTGGAGAGACGTTCGTTCATCTAGCACAAAGGTAACGGTTTGCATGGGAAAATTTTACTCTGGTTTCTCAGTCTGTTTCCTAGTGCCGGTTTGAAGTTCCTGCAGTTTTCACTGTAAAACCCAGTTGGAGCTAGTACCTCCCCATATATATGTATGGAGTGGAGTTTGCAACTGAAAAGAAATTTTGTTTTCCCAACAAGCTAGCTGAAGGACGGCTTTTGCACACACTTATCCCTCAGAAATGAGCATGTGGAGAGACGTTCGTTCAATTAGCACAAAGGGAACGGGTTGCAGGAGAAACTTTTACTCTGGTACCTCAGTATGTTTCCTAGTGCCGGTTTGAAGTTCCTGCAGTTTTCACTGTAAAACCGAGTTGGAGCTTGTACCAACCCATATATGTGTATGGAATGTAGTTTGCAACTGAAAAGAATGTTTGTGTTCCCAACAAGCTAGGTGAATGACGGCTTTCACACACACTTATCTCTCAGAACTGAGCATGTGGAGAGACGTTCGTTCATCTAGCACAAAGGGAACGGTTTGCAGGAGAAACTTTTACTCTGGTTTCTCAGTCTGTTTCCTAGTGCCGGTTTGAAGTTCCTGCAGTTTTCACTGTAAAACCGAGTTGGAGCTAGTACCTCCCCATATATATGTATGGATTGGAGTTTGCAACTGAAAGGTAACTTTGTGTTCCCAACATGCTATGTGAAGGACGGCTTTCACACACACTTAGCTCTCAGAACTGAGCATGTGGAGAGACATTCGTTCATCTAGCACAAAGGGAACGGGTTGCAGGAGAAACTTTTACTCTGGTTTCTCAGTCTGTTTCCTAGTGCCGGTTTGAAGTTCCTGCAGTTTTCACTGTAAAAAGTTGTTGGGGCTCATAACTCCCCATATATATGTATGGAGTGGAGTTTGCAACTGAATAGAAACTTTGTGTTCCCAACAAGCTAGGTGAAGGACGGCTTACACACACTTATCTCTCAGAACTGAGCATGTGGAGAGACGTTCGTTCATCTAGCACGAAGGGAACGGGTTCCAGGAGAAACTTTTACTGTGGTTTCTCAGTCTGTTTCCTAGTGCCGGTTTGAAGTTCCTGCAATTTTCAGTGTAAAACCGAGTTTGAATTGGTACCTCCCCATATATATGTATGGAGTGGATTTTGGAACTGAAAAGAAACTTTGTGTTACCAAAAAGCTAGGTGAAGGATGGCTTTCACACACACTTATCACTCAGAACTGAGCATGAGGAGAGACGTTCATTCATCTAGCACAAAGGGAACGGGTTGCAGGAGAAACATTTACTCTGGTTTCTCAGTCTGTTTCCTAGTGCCGGTTTGAAGTTCCTGCAGTTTTCACTGTAAATCCGAGTTGGAGCTAGTACCTCCCCATATATATGTATGGAATGGAGTTTGCAACTGGAAAGAAACTTTGTGTTCCCAACAAGCTAGGTGAAGGACGGCTTTCATACACACTTATCCCTCAGAACTGAGCATGTGGAGAGACGTTCGTTCAATTAGCACAAAGGAACGTGTTGCAGGGAAACTTTTACTCTGGTTTCTCAGTCTGTTTCCTAGTGCCGTTTTGAAGTTCCTGCAGTTTTCACTGTAAAACCGAGTTGGAGCTAGTACCTCCCCATATATATGTATGGAGTGGAGTTTGCAACTGAATAGAAACTTTGTGTTCCCAACAAGCTAGCTGAAGGACGGCTTTTGCACACACTTATCCCTCTGAAATGAGCATGTGGAGAGACGTTCGTTCAATTAGCACAAAGGGAATGGGTAGCAGGACAAACTTTTACTGTGGTTTCTCAGTCTGTTTCCTAGTGCCGGTTTGAATTTCCTGCAGTTTTCACTGTAAAACCGATTTGGAGCTACTACCTCCCAATATAAATGAATGGAGTGTAGTTTGCAACTGAAAAGAAACTTTGAGTTCCCAACAAGCTAGGTGAAGGACGGGTTTCACACAGACTTATCTCAGAACTGAGCATGTGGAAAGACGTTCCTTCATCTAGCACAATGGTAACGGGTTGCAGGAGAAACTTTTACTCTGGTTTCTCAGTCTGTTTCCTATTGCGTGTTTGAAGTTCCTGAAGTTTTCACTGTAAAACCGAGTTGGAGCTCGTACCTCCCCATATAAATGTATGGAGAGGAGTTTGCAAATGAAAAGAAACTTTGTGTTCCCAACAAGCTAGGTGAAGGACGGCTTTCACACACAATTGTCTCTCAGAACTGAGCATGTGGAGAGACGTTCGTTCATCTAGCACAAAGGGAACGTGTTGCAGGAGAAACTTTTACTCTGGTTTCTCAGTCTGTTTCCTAGTGCCAGGTTGAAGTTCCTGCAGTTTTCACTGTAAAACCGAGTTGGTGCTAGTACCTCCCCATATATATGTAAGGAGTGGAGTTTGCAAGTGAAAAGAAATTTTGTGTTCCCAACAATCTAGGTGAAGGACGGCTTTCACACACACATATCTCTCACATGTGAGCATGTGGAGAGACGTTCGTTCAACTAGCACAAACGGAACGGGATGCAGGAGAAACTTTTACTCTGGTTTCTCATTCTGTTTCCTAGTGCCTGTTTGAAGTTCCTGCAGTTTTCACTGTAAAACCGAGTTGGAGCTAGTACCTCCCCATATAAATGTATGGAGAGGAGTTTGCGACTGAAAAGAAACTTTGTGTTCCAAACAAGCTAGGTGAAGGACGGCTTTCACACACACCTGTCTCTCAGAACTGAGCATGTGGAGAGACGTTCGTTCATCTAGAACAAAGGGAACGTGTTGCAGGAGAAACTTTTACACTGGTTTCTCAGTCTCTTTCCTAGTGCCGGTTTGAAGTTCCTGCAGTTTTCACTGTAAAACCGATTTGGAGCTTGTACCTCCCCATATATATGTATGGAGTGGAGTTTGCAACTGAAAAGAAACTTTGTGTTCGCAACAAGCTAGGTGAAGGACGGCTTTCACACACACTTATCGCTAAGAACTGAGCATGTGGAGAGACGATCGTTCATCTAGCAAAAAGGGAACGGTTTGCAGGAGAAACATTTACTCTGGTTTCTCAGTCTGTTTCCTAGTGCCCGTTAGAATTTCCTGCAGTTTTCACTGTAAAACCGAGTTGGAGCTACTACCTCCCCATATAAATGAATGGAGTGGAGTTTGCAAGTGAAAAGAAACTTTGAGTTCCCAACAAGCTAGGTGAAGGACGGCTTTCAAACACACTAATCTCCCAGATGTGAGCATGTGGAGAGACGTTCTTTCATCTAGCAAAAATCGAACGGGTTGCAGGAGAAACTTTTACTCTGATTTCACAGTCTGTTTCCTAGTGCCGGTTTGAAGTTCCTGCAGTTTTCACTGTAAAACCGAGTTGGAGCTATTACCTCCCCATTTATATGTATGGAGTGGAGTTTGCAACTGAAAAGAAACTTTGTGTTCCCAACAAGCTAGGTGAAGGACGGCTTTCACACACACTTATCTCTCAGAACTGAGCATGTGGAGAGACGTTCGTTCATCTAGCACAAAGGGAACGGTGTGCAGGGGAAACTTTTACTCTGGTTTCTCAGTCTGTTTCCTAGTGCCGTTTTGAAGTTCCTGCAGTTTTCACTGTAAAACCGAGTTGGAGCTAGTACCTCCCCATATATATGTATGGAGTGGAGTTTGCAACTGAAAAGAAACTTTGTGTTCCGAACAAGCTAGGTGAAGGACGGCTTTTGCACACACTTATACCTCAGAAATGAGCATGTGGAGAGACGTTCGTTCATCTAGCACTAAGGGAACGGGTTGCAGGAGAAACTTTTACTCTGGTTTTTCAGTCTGTTTCCTAGTGCCGGTTTGAAGTTCCTGCAGATTTCAGTGTAAAACCGAGTAGGAGCTTGTACCTCCCCATATATATATAAAGAGTGGGGTTTCCATCTGTAAAGAACTTTGTGTTCCCAACAAGCTAGGTGAAGGACGGCTTTCACACACTCTTTTCTCTCAGAACTGAGCATGTGGGGAGACGTTTGTTCAATTAGCACAAAGGGAACGGTTTGCAGGAGAAACTTTTACTCTGGTTTCTCAGTCTGTTTCCTAGTGCCGGTTTGAAGTTCCTGCAGTTTTCACTGTAAAACCGAGTTGGAGCTGGTACCTCCCCATATATATGTATGGAGTGGATTTTGCAAGTGAAAAGAAACTTTGTGTTCGCAACAAGCTATGTGAAGTATGGCATTCACACACACTTATCTCTAAGAAATGAGCATGTGGAGAGACATTCGTTCATCTAGCACAAAGGGAACGGGTTGCAGGAGAAACTTTTACTGTGGTTTCTCAGTCTGTTTCCTCGTGCCGGTTTGAAGTTCCTGCAGTTTTCACTGGAAAACTTAGTTGGAGCTTGTACCTCCCCATATAAATGTATGGAGTGGAGTTTGCAACTGAAAAGAAACTATGTGTTCCCAACAATCTAGGTGAAAAACGGCTTTCACACACACATATCTCTCAGAACTGAACATGTGGAGAGACGTTCTTTCATCTAGCACAAAGGGAACGGGTTGCAGGAGAAACTTTTACTCTGGTTTCTCAGTCTGTTTCCTAGTGCTGGGTTGAAGTTCCTGCAGTTTTCACTGTAAAACCGAGTTGGTGCTAGTACCTCCCCATATATATGTAAGGAGTGGAGTTTGGAAGTGAAAAGAAATTTTGTGTTCCCAACAAGCTAGGTGAAGGAAGGCTTTCACACACACATATCTCTCAGATGTGAGCATGTGGAGAGACGTTCGTTCATCTAGCACAAAGGGAACTGGTTGCAGGAGAAACTTTTACTCTGGATTCTCAGTCTGTTTCCTAGTGCCGGTTTGAAGATCCTGCAGTTTTCACTGTAAAACCGAGTTGGAGCTAGTACCTCCCCATATATATGTATGGAGGGGAGTTTGCAACTGAAAAGAAACTTTGTGTTCCCAACAAGCTAAGTGAAGTATGGCTTTCACACACACTTATCTCTCAGAACTGAGCATGTGGAGAGACGTTCGTTCATCTAGCACGAAGGGAACGGGTTCCAGGAGAAACTTTTACTGTGGTTTCTCAGTCTGTTTCCTAGTGCCGGTTTGAAGTTCCTGCAATTTTCACTGTAAAACCGAGTTTGAATTGGTACCTCCCCATATATATGTATGGAGTGGATTTTGGAACTGAAAAGAAACTTTGTGTTACCAAAAAGCTAGGTGAAGGATGGCTTTCACACACACTTATCACTCAGAACTGAGCATGAGGAGAGACGTTCATTCATCTAGCACAAAGGGAACGGGTTGCAGGAGAAACATTTACTCTGGTTTCTCAGTCTGTTTCCTAGTGCCGGTTTGAAGTTCCTGCATTTTTCACTGTAAAACCGAGTTGGAGCTAGTACCTCCCCATATATATGTATGGTGTGGAGTTTGCAACTGAAAAGAAACTTTGTGTTCCCAACAAGCTAGATGAAGGACGGCTTTCACACACACTTATCTCTCAGAACTGAGCATGTGGAGAGACGTTCATTCATCTAGGACAAAGGGAACGGTATGCAGGAGAAACTTTTACTCTGGTTTCTCAGTCTGTTTCCTAGTGCCGGTTTGAATTTCCTGCAGTTTTCACTGTAAAACCGAGTTGGAGCTACTACCTCCCCATATAAATGAATGGAGTGTAGTTTGCAACTGAAAAGAAACTTTGAGTTCTCAGCAAGCTAGGTGAAGGACGGGTTTCACACACACTTATCTCAGAACTGAGCATATGGAAAGACGATCCTTCATCTAGCACAAAGGGAACGGGTTGCAGGAGAAACTTTTACTCTGGTTTCTCAGTCTGTTTCCTAGTGCTGGGTTGAAGTTCCTGCAGTTTTCACTGTAAAACCGAGTTGGTGCTAGTACCTCCCCATATATATGTAAGGAGTGGAGTTTGGAAGTGAAAAGAAATTTTGTGTTCCCAACAAGCTATGTGAAGGAAGGCTTTCACACACACATATCTCTCAGATGTGAGCATGTGGAGAGACGTTCGTTCATCTAGCACAAAGGGAACGGGTTGCAGTAGAAACTTTTACTCTGGATTCTCAGTCTGTTTCCTAGTGCCGGTTTGAAGATCCTGCAGTTTTCACTGTAAAACCGAGTTGGAGCTAGTACCTCCCCATATATATGTATGGAGGGGAGTTTGCAACTGAAAAGAAACTTTGTGTTCCCAACAAGCTAAGTGAAGTATGGCTTGCACACACACTTATCTCTCAGGACTGAGCATGTGGAGAGACGTTCGTTCATCTAGCACGAAGGGAACGGGTTCCAGGAGAAACTTTTACTGTGGTTTCTCAGTCTGTTTCCTAGTGCTGGGTTGAAGTTCCTGCAATTTTCACTGTAAAACCGAGTTTGAATTGGTACCTCCCCATATATATGTATGGAGTGGATTTTGGAACTGAAAAGAAATTGTGTTACCAAAAAGCTAGGTGAAGGATTGCTTTCACACACACTTATCACTCAGAACTGAGCATGAGGAGAGACGTTCATTCATCTAGCACAAAGGGAACGGGTTGCAGGAGAAACATTTACTCTGGTTTCTCAGTCTGTTTCCTAGTGCCGTTTTGAAGTTCCTGCAGTTTTCACTGTAAAACCGAGTTGGAGCTAGTACCTCCCCATATATATGTATGGTGTGGAGTTTGCAACTGAAAAGAAACTTTGTGTTCCCAACAAGCTAGGTGAAGGACGGCTTTCACACACACATATCTCTCAGAACTGAGCATGTGGAGAGACGTTCATTCATCTAGGACAAAGGGAACGGTATGCAGGAGAAACTTTTACTCTGGTTTCTCAGTCTGTTTCCTAGTGCCGGTTTGAATTTCCTGCAGTTTTCAATGTAAAACCGAGTTGGAGCTACTACCTCCCCATATAAATGAATGGAGTGTATTTTGCAACTGAAAAGAAACTTTGAGTTCTCAGCAAGCTAGGTGAAGGACGGGTTTCACACACACTTATCTCAAAACTGAGCATGTGGAAAGACGATCCTTCATCTAGCACAAAGGGAACGGGTTGCAGGAGAAACTTTTACTCTGGTTTCTCAGTCTGTTTCCTAGTGCCGGTTTGAAGTTCCTGCAATTTTCACTGTAAAACCGAGTTTGAATTGGTACCTCCCCATATATATGTATGGAGTGGATTTTGGAACTGAAAAGAAACTTTGTGTTACCAAAAAGCTAGGTGAAGGATGGCTTTCACACACACTTATCACTCAGAACTGAACATGAGGAGAGACGTTCATTCATCTAGCACAAAGGGAACGGGTTGCAGGAGAAACATTTACTCTGGATTCTCAGTCTGTTTCCTAGTGCCGGTTTGAAGTTCCTGCAGTTTTCACTGTAAATCCGAGTTGGAGCTAGTACCTCCCCATATATATGTATGGAATGGAGTTTGCAACTGAAAAGAAACTTTGCGTTCCCAACAAGCTAGGTGAAGGACGGCTTTCATACACACTTATCCCTCAGAACTGAGCATGTGGAGAGACGTTCGATCAATTAGCACAAAGGGAACGTGATGCAGGGAAACTTTTACTCTGGTTTCTCAGTCTGTTTCCTAGTGCCGTTTTGAAGTTACTGCAGTTTTCACTTTAAAACCGAGTTGGAGCTAGTACCTCCCCATATATATGTATGGAGTGGAGTTTGCAACTGAATAGAAACTTTGTGTTCCCAACAAGCTTGGTGAAGGACGGCTTTCACACACACTTATCGCTAAGAACTGAGCATGTGGAGAGACGATCGTTCATCTAGCAAAAAAGGAACGGATTGCATGAGAAACTTTTACTCTGGTTTCTCAGTCTGCTTCCTAGTGCCCGTTTGAATTTCCTGCAGTTTTCACTGTAAAACCGATTTGGAGCTACTACCTCCCCATATAAATGAATGGAGTGGAGTTTGCAAGTGAAAAGAAACTTTGAGTTCCCAACAAGCTAGGTGAAGGACGGCTTTCACACACACTTATCTCTCAGATGTGAGCATGTGGAGAGACTTTCCTTCATCTAGCAATAGGGAACGGGTTGCAGGAGAAACTTTTACTCTGGTTTCTCAGTCTTTTTCCTAGTGCCGGTTCGAATTTTCTGCAGTTTTCACTGTAAAACCGAGTTGGAGCTATTACCTCCAAATATATATGTATGGAGTGGAGTTTGCAACTGAAAAGAAACTTTGTGTTCCCAACAAGCTAGGTGAAGGACGGCTTTCACACACACTTTTCTCTAGAACTGAGCATGTGGAGAGACGTTCGTTCATCTAGCAAAAAGGGAACGGTTTGCAGGGGAAACTTTTACTCTGGTTTCTCAGTCTGTTTCCTAGTGCTGGGTTGAAGTTCCTGCAGTTTTCACTGTAAAATCCAGTTGGAGCTAGTACCTCCCCATATATATGTATGGAGTGGTGTTTGCAACTGAAAAGAAACTTTGTGTTCCCAACAAGCTAGGTGAAGGGCGGCTTTCACACACAATTGTCTCTCAGAACTGAGCATGTGGAGAGACGTTCGTTCATCTAGCACAAAGGGAACGGGTTGCAGGACAAACTTTTACTCTGGTTTCTCAGTCTGTTTCCTAGTGCAGGTTTGAAGTTCCTGTAATTTTCACTGTAAAACCGAGTTGGTGCTAGTACCTCCCCATATATATGTAAGGAGTGGAGTTTGCAAGTGAAAGGAAATTTTGTGTTCCCAACAAGCTAATTGAAGGACGGCTTTCACACACACTTATCTCTCAGATGTGAGCATGTGGAGAGACGTTCGTTCATCTAGCAAAAATGGAACGGGTTGCAAGAGAAACTTTTACTCTGGTTTCCCAGTCTGTTTCCTAGTGCCGGTTTGAAGTTCCTGCAGTTTTCACTGTATAACCCAGTTGGAGCTATTACCTCCCCAATATATGTATGGAGTGGAGTTTGCAACTGAAAAGAAACTTTGTGTTCCCAACAAGCTAGGTGAAGGACGGCTTTCACACACACTTATCTCTCAGAACTGAGCATGTGGAGAGACGTTCGTTCATCTAGCACAAAGGTAACGGTTTGCATGGGAAACTTTTACTCTGGTTTCTCAGTCTGTTTCCTAGTGCCGGTTTGAAGTTCCTGCAGTTTTCACTGTAAAACCCAGTTGGAGCTAGTACCTCCCCATATATATGTATGGAGTGGAGTTTGCAACTGAAAAGAAATTTTGTTTTCCCAACAAGCTAGCTGAAGGACGGCTTTTGCACACACTTATCCCTCAGAAATGAGCATGTGGAGAGACGTTCGTTCAATTAGCACAAAGGGAACGGGTTGCAGGGGAAACTTTTACTCTGGTACCTCAGTATGTTTCCTAGTGCTGGTTTGAAGTTCCTGCAGTTTTCACTGTAAAACCGAGTTGGAGCTTGTACCAACCCATATATGTGTATGGAATGTAGTTTGCAACTGAAAAGAATGTTTGTGTTCCCAACAAGCTAGGTGAATGACGGCTTTCACACACACTTATCTCTCAGAACTGAGCATGTGGAGAGACGTTCGTTCATCTAGCACAAAGGGAACGGTTTGCAGGAGAAACTTTTACTCTGGTTTCTCAGTCTGTTTCCTAGTGCCGGTTTGAAGTTCCTGCAATTTTCACTGTAAAACCGAGTTGGAGCTAGTACCT
The DNA here is from genome assembly GCF_036321535.1 of Camelus dromedarius. Taxonomy (NCBI): domain Eukaryota; kingdom Metazoa; phylum Chordata; class Mammalia; order Artiodactyla; family Camelidae; genus Camelus; species Camelus dromedarius. The sequence continues at coordinate 31,175,035 of NC_087458.1, read as the reverse complement.
CCCCATATATATGTATGGATTGGAGTTTGCAACTGAAAGGTAACTTTGTGTTCCCAACATGCTATGTGAAGGACGGCTTTCACACACACTTAGCTCTCAGAACTGAGCATGTGGAGAGACATTCGTTCATCTAGCACAAAGGGAACGGGTTGCAGGAGAAACTTTTACTCTGGTTTCTCAGTCTGTTTCCTAGTGCCGGTTGGAAGTTCCTGCAGTTTTCACTGTAAAACGTTGTTGGGGCTCATAACTCCCCATATATATGTAAGGAGTGGAGTTTGCAAGTGAAAAGAAATTTTGTGTTCCCAACAATCTAGGTGAAGGACGGCTTTCACACACACATATCTCTCACATGTGAGCATGTGGAGAGACGATCGTTCAACTAGCACAAACGGAATGGGTTGCAGGAGAAACTTTTACTCTGGTTTCTCATTCTGTTTCCTAGTGCCTGTTTGATGTTCCTGCAGTTTTCACTGTAAAACCGAGTTGGAGCTAGTACCACCCCATATAAATGTATGGAGAGGAGTTTGCGACTGAAAAGAAACTTTGTGTTCCAAACAAGCTAGGTGAAGGACGGCTTTCACACACACCTGTCTCTCAGAACTGAGCATGTGGAGAGACGTTCGTTCATCTAGAACAAAGGGAACGTGTTGCAGGAGAAACTTTTACACTGGTTTCTCAGTCTCTTTCCTAGTGCCGGTTTGAAGTTCCTGCAGTTTTCACTGTAAAACCGATTTGGAGCTTGTACCTCCCCATATATATGTATGGAGTGGAGTTTGCAACTGAAAAGAAACTTTGTGTTCGCAACAAGCTAGGTGAAGGACGGCTTTCACACACACTTATCGCTAAGAACTGAGCATGTGGAGAGACGATCGTTCATCTAGCAAAAAGGGAACGGTTTGCAGGAGAAACATTTACTCTGGTTTCTCAGTCTGTTTCCTAGTGCCCGTTAGAATTTCCTGCAGTTTTCACTGTAAAACCGAGTTGGAGCTACTACCTCCCCATATAAATGAATGGAGTGGAGTTTGCAAGTGAAAAGAAACTTTGAGTTCCCAACAAGCTAGGTGAAGGCGGCTTTCAAACACACTAATCTCCCAGATGTGAGCATGTGGAGAGACGTTCTTTCATCTAGCAAAAATCGAACGGGTTGCAGGAGAAACTTTTACTCTGATTTCACAGTCTGTTTCCTAGTGCCGGTTTGAAGTTCCTGCAGTTTTCACTGTAAAACCGAGTTGGAGCTATTACCTCCCCATTTATATGTATGGAGTGGAGTTTGCAACTGAAAAGAAACTTTGTGTTCCCAACAAGCTAGGTGAAGAACGGCTTTCACACACACTTATCTCTCAGAACTGAGCATGTGGAGAGACGTTCGTTCATCTAGCAAAAAGGGAACGGTTTGCAGGGGATACTTTTACTCTGTTTTCTCAGTCTGTTTCCTAGTGCCGTTTTGAAGTTCCTGCAGTTTTCACTGTAAAACACAGTTGGAGCTAGTACCTCCCCATATATATGTATGGAGTGGAGTTTGCAACTGAAAAGAAACTTTGTGTTCCCAACAAGCTAGGTGAAGGACGGCTTTCACACACACTTGTCTCTCAGAACTGAGCATGTGGAGAGACGTTCGTTCATCTAGCACAAAGTGAACGGGTTGCAGGGGAAACTTTTACTCTGGTTTCTCAGTCTGTTTCCTAGTGCCGGTTTGAAGTTCCTGCAGTTTTCACTGTGAAAGAGAGTTGGTGCTAGTACCTCCCCATATATATGTAAGGAGTGGAGTTTGCAAGTGAAAAGAAATTTTGTGTTCCCAAAAAGCTAAGTGAAGGACGGCTTTCACACACACTTATCTCTCAGATGTGAGCATGTGGAGAGATGTTCGTTCATCTAGCAAAAAGGGAACGGGTTGCAGGAGAAAATATTACTCTGGTTTCTCAGTCTGTTTCCTTGTGCCTGTTTGAAGTTCCTGCAGTTTTCACTGTAAAACGGAGTTGGAGCTAGTACCTCCCCATATATATGTATGGAGGGGAGTTTGCAACTGAAAAGAAACTTTGTGTTCCCAACAAGCTAGGTGAAGTATGGCTTTCACACACACTTATCTCTCAGAACTGAGCATGTGGTGAGACTTTCGTTCATCTAGCACGAAGGGAACGGGTTCCTGGAGAAACTTTTACTGTGGTTTCTCATTCTGTTTCCTAGTGCCGGTTTGAAGTTCCTGCAATTTTCACTGTAAAACCGAGTTTGAATTGGTACCTCCCCATATATATGTATGGATTGGAGTTTGCAATTGAAAAGAAACTTTGTGTTCCCAACAAGCTAGGTGAAGGACGGCTTTCACACACACTTGTCTCTCAGAACTGAGCATGTGGAGAGACGTTCGTTCATCTAGCACAAAGTGAACGGGTTGGAGGAGAAACTTTTACTCTGGTTTCTCAGTCTGTTTCCTAGTGCCGGTTTGAAGTTCCTGCAGTTTTCACTGTAAAACCGAGTTGGAGCTAGTACCTCCCCATATATATGTATGGATTGGAGTTTGCAACTGAAAGGTAACTTTGTGTTCCCAACATGCTATGTGAAGGACGGCTTTCACACACACTTAGCTCTCAGAACTGAGCATGTGGAGAGACATTCGTTCATCTAGCACAAAGGGAACGGGTTGCAGGAGAAACTTTTACTCTGGTTTCTCAGTCTGTTTCCTAGTGCCGGTTTGAAGTTCCTGCAGTTTTCACTGTAAAACGTTGTTGGGGCTCATAACTCCCCATATATATGTAAGGAGTGGAGTTTGCAAGTGAAAAGAAATTTTGTGTTCCCAACAATCTAGGTGAAGGACGGCTTTCACACACACATATCTCTCACATGTGAGCATGTGGAGAGACGATCGTTCAACTAGCACAAACGGAACGGGATGCAGGAGAAACTTTTACTCTGGTTTCTCATTCTGTTTCCTAGTGCCTGTTTGAAGTTCCTGCAGTTTTCACTGTAAAACCGAGTTGGAGCTAGTACCTCCCCATATAAATGTATGGAGAGGAGTTTGCGACTGAAAAGAAACTTTGTGTTCCAAACAAGCTAGGTGAAGGACGGCTTTCACACACACCTGTCTCTCAGAACTGAGCATGTGGAGAGACGTTCGTTCATCTAGAACAAAGGGAACGTGTTGCAGGAGAAACTTTTACACTGGTTTCTCAGTCTCTTTCCTAGTGCCGGTTTGAAGTTCCTGCAGTTTTCACTGTAAAACCGATTTGGAGCTTGTACCTCCCCATATATATGTATGGAGTGGAGTTTGCAACTGAAAAGAAACTTTGTGTTCGCAACAAGCTAGGTGAAGGACGGCTTTCACACACACTTATCGCTAAGAACTGAGCATGTGGAGAGACGATCGTTCATCTAGCAAAAAGGGAACGGTTTGCAGGAGAAACATTTACTCTGGTTTCTCAGTCTGTTTCCTAGTGCCCGTTAGAATTTCCTGCAGTTTTCACTGTAAAACCGAGTTGGAGCTACTACCTCCCCATATAAATGAATGGAGTGGAGTTTGCAAGTGAAAAGAAACTTTGAGTTCCCAACAAGCTAGGTGAAGGCGGCTTTCAAACACACTAATCTCCCAGATGTGAGCATGTGGAGAGACGTTCTTTCATCTAGCAAAAATCGAACGGGTTGCAGGAGAAACTTTTACTCTGATTTCACAGTCTGTTTCCTAGTGCCGGTTTGAAGTTCCTGCAGTTTTCACTGTAAAACCGAGTTGGAGCTATTACCTCCCCATTTATATGTATGGAGTGGAGTTTGCAACTGAAAAGAAACTTTGTGTTCCCAACAAGCTAGGTGAAGAACGGCTTTCACACACACTTATCTCTCAGAACTGAGCATGTGGAGAGACGTTCGTTCATCTAGCAAAAAGGGAACGGTTTGCAGGGGATACTTTTACTCTGTTTTCTCAGTCTGTTTCCTAGTGCCGTTTTGAAGTTCCTGCAGTTTTCACTGTAAAACACAGTTGGAGCTAGTACCTCCCCATATATATGTATGGAGTGGAGTTTGCAACTGAAAAGAAACTTTGTGTTCCCAACAAGCTAGGTGAAGGACGGCTTTCACACACACTTGTCTCTCAGAACTGAGCATGTGGAGAGACGTTCGTTCATCTAGCACAAAGTGAACGGGTTGCAGGGGAAACTTTTACTCTGGTTTCTCAGTCTGTTTCCTAGTGCCGGTTTGAAGTTCCTGCAGTTTTCACTGTGAAAGAGAGTTGGTGCTAGTACCTCCCCATATATATGTAAGGAGTGGAGTTTGCAAGTGAAAAGAAATTTTGTGTTCCCAAAAAGCTAAGTGAAGGACGGCTTTCACACACACTTATCTCTCAGATGTGAGCATGTGGAGAGATGTTCGTTCATCTAGCAAAAAGGGAACGGGTTGCAGGAGAAAATATTACTCTGGTTTCTCAGTCTGTTTCCTTGTGCCGGTTTGAAGTTCCTGCAGTTTTCACTGTAAAACGGAGTTGGAGCTAGTACCTCCCCATATATATGTATGGAGGGGAGTTTGCAACTGAAAAGAAACTTTGTGTTCCCAACAAGCTAGGTGAAGTATGGCTTTCACACACACTTATCTCTCAGAACTGAGCATGTGGTGAGACTTTCGTTCATCTAGCACGAAGGGAACGGGTTCCTGGAGAAACTTTTACTGTGGTTTCTCATTCTGTTTCCTAGTGCCGGTTTGAAGTTCCTGCAATTTTCACTGTAAAACCGAGTTTGAATTGGTACCTCCCCATATATATGTATGGATTGGAGTTTGCAATTGAAAAGAAACTTTGTGTTCCCAACAAGCTAGGTGAAGGACGGCTTTCACACACACTTGTCTCTCAGAACTGAGCATGTGGAGAGACGTTCGTTCATCTAGCACAAAGTGAACGGGTTGGAGGAGAAACTTTTACTCTGGTTTCTCAGTCTGTTTCCTAGTGCCGGTTTGAAGTTCCTGCAGTTTTCACTGTAAAACCGAGTTGGAGCTAGTACCTCCCCGTATAAAAGTATGGAGAGGAGTTTGCAACTGAAAAGAAACTTTGTGTTCGCAACAAGCTAGGTGAAGGACGGCTTTCACACACACTTATCGCTAAGAACTGAGCATGTGGAGAGACGTTCGTTCATCTAGCAAAAAGGGAAAGGTTTTCAGGGGAAACTTTTACTCTGGTTTCTCAGTCTGTTTTCTAGTGCCGGTTTGAAGTTCCTGCAGTTTTCACTGTAAAACCCAGTTGGAGCTAGTACCTCCCCATATATATGTATGGAGTGGAGTTTGCAACTGAAAAGAAACTTTGTGTTCCCAACAAGCTAGGTGAAAGACGGCTTTTGCACACACTTATCCCTCAGAAATGAGCATGTGGAGAGACGTTCGTTCAATTAGCACAAAGGGAACTTGTTGCAGGAGAAACTTTTACTCTGGTTTCTCAGTCTGTTTCCTAGTGCCGGTTTGAAGTTCCTGCAGTTTTCACTGTTAAACCGAGTTGGAGCTAGTACCACCCCATATATATGTATGGAGTGTAGTTTGCAACTAAAAAGAAAGTTTGTGTTCCCAACAAGCTAGGTGAAGGACGGCTTTCACACACACTTATCTCTCAGAACTGAGCATGTGGAGAGACGTTCGTTCATCTAGCACAAAGGGAACGGGTTGCAGGAGAAACTTTTACTCTGGATTCTCAGTCTGTTTCCTAGTGCCGGTTTGAAGATCCTGCAGTTTTCACTGTAAAACCGAGTTGGATCTAGTACCTCCCCATATATATGTATGGAGTGGAGTTTGCAACTGAAAAGAAACTTTGTGTTCCCAACAAGCTAAGTGAAGTATGGCTTTCACACACACTTATCTCTCAGAACTGAGCATGTGGAGAGACGTTCGTTCATCTAGCACGAAGGGAACGGGTTCCAGGAGAAACTTTTACTCTGGTTTCTCAGTCTGTTTCCTAGTGCCGGTTTGAAGTTCCTGCAGTTTTCACTGTAAAACCGAGTTTGAATTGGTACCTCCCCATATATATGTATGGAGTGGATTTTGGAACTGAAAAGAAACTTTGTGTTACCAAAAAGCTAGGTGAAGGATGGCTTTCACACACACTTATCACTCAGAACTGAGCATGAGGAGAGACGTTCGTTCATCTAGCACAAAGGGAACGGAAAGCAGGAGAAACATTTACTCTGGTTTCTCAGTCTGTTTCCTAGTGCCGGTTTGAAGTTCCTGCAGTTTTCACTGTAAAACCGAGTTGGAGCTAGTACCTCCCCATATATATGTATGGAATGGAGTTTGCAACTGAAAAGAAACTTTGTGTTCCCAACAAGCTAGGTGAAGGACGGCTTTCATACACACTTATCTCTCAAAACTGAGCATGTGGAGAGACGTTCGTTCATCTAGCACAAAGGGAACGGGTTGCAGGAGAAACTTTTACTCTGGTTTCTCAGTCTGTTTCCTAGTGCCGGTTTGAAGTTCCTGCAGTTTTCACTGTAAAACCGAGTTGGAGCTAGTACCTCCCCATATATATGTATGGAGGGGATTTTGCAACTGAAAAGAAACTTTGTGTTCCCAACAAGCTAGGTGAAGTATGGCTTTCACACACACTTATCTCTCAGAACTGAGCATGTGGAGAGAAGTTCGTTCATCTAGCACGAAAGGAACGGGTTCCAGGAGAAACTTTTTCTGTGGTTTCTCAGTCTGTTTCCTATTGCCTGTTTGAAGTTCCTGCAATTTTCACTGTAAAACCGAGTTTGAATTGGTACCTCCCCATATATATGTATGGAGTGGATTTTGGAACTGAAAAGAAACTTTGTGTTACCAAAAAGCTAGGTGAAGTATGGCCTTCACACACACTTATCACTCAGAACTGAGCATGAAGAGAGACGTTCGTTCATCTAGCACAAAGGGAACGGGTTGCAGGAGAAACATTTACTCTGGTTTCTCAGTCTGTTTCCTAGTGCCGGTTTGAAGTTCCTGCAGTTTTCATTGTGAAACCGAGTTGGAGCTAGTACCTCCCCATATATATGTATGGAATGGAATTTGCAACTGAAAAGAAACTTTGTGTTCCCAACAAGCTAGGTGAAGGACGGCTTTTGCACACACTTATCTCTCAGAACTGAGCATGTGGAGAGACATTCATTCATCTAGGTCAAAGGGAAAGGTTTGCAGGAGAAACTTTTACTCTGGTTTCTCAGTCTGTTTCCTAGTGCCGGTTTGAATTTCCTGCAGTTTTCACTGTAAAACCGAGTTGGAGCTACTACCTCCCCATATAAATGAATGGAGTGTAGTTTGCAACTGAAAAGAAACTTTGAGTTCCCAACAAGCTAGGTAAAGGACGGGATTCACACACACTTATCTCTCAGAACTGAGCATGTGGAAAGACGTTCCTTCATCTAGCAAAAAGGGAACGGGTTGCAGGAGAAATTTTACTCTGGTTTCTCAGTCTGTTTCCTACTGCCTGTTTGAAGTTCCTGCAGTTTTCACAGTAAAACCGAGGTGGAGCTCGTACCTCCCCATATAAATGTATGGATAGGAGTTTGCAAATGAAAAGAAACTTTGTGTTCCCAACAAACTAGGTGAAGGACGGCTTTCACACACAATTGTCTCTCAGAACTGAGCATGTGGAGAGACGTTCATTCATCTAGCACAAAGGGAACGGTTTGCAGGAGAAACTTTTACTCTGGTTTCTCAGTCTGTTTCCTAGTGCCGGGTTTAATTTCCTGCAGTTTTCACTGTAAAACCGAGTTGGTGCTAGTACCTCCCCATATATATGTACGGAGGGGAGTTTGCAAGTGAAAAGAAATTTTGTGTTCCCAACAAGCTAGGTGAAGGACGGCTTTCACACACACATATCTCTCAGATGTGAGCATGTGGAGAGACGTTCGTTCCTCTAGCACAAAGGGAACGGGTGGCAGGAGAAACTTTTACTCTGGTTTCTCAGTCTGTTTCCTAGTGCCGGTTTGAAGTTCCTGCAGTTTTCACTGTAAAACCGAGTTGGAGCTAGTACCTCCCCATATAAATGTATGGAGAGGAGTTTGCAACTGAAAAGAAACTTTGTGTTCCCAACAAGCTAGGTGAAGGTCGGCTTTCATACACAGCTGTCTCTCAGAACTGAGCATGTGGAGAGACGTTCGTTCATCTAGAACAAAGGGAACGTGTTGCAGGAGAAACTTTTACTCTGGTTTCTCAGTCTCTTTCCTAGTGCCGGTTTGAAGTTCCTGCAGTTTTCACTGTAAAACCGAGTTGGAGCTTGTACCTCCCCATATATATGTATGGAGTGGAGTTTGCAACTGAAAAGAAACTTTGTGTTCCCAACAAGCTAGTTGAAGTATGGCTTTCACACACACTTATCTCTCAGAACTGAGCATGTGGAGAGAAGTTCGTTCATCTAGCACGAAGGGAACGGGTTCCAGGAGAAACTTTTACTGTGGTTTCTCAGTCTGTTTCCTAGTGCCGGTTTGAAGTTCCTGCAATTTTCACTGTAAAACCGAGTTTGAATTGGTACCTCCCCATATATATGTATGGAGTGTATTTTGGAACTGAAAAGAAACTTTGTGTTACCAAAAAGCTAGGTGAATGATGGCCTTCACACACACTTATCACTCAGAACTGAGCATGAAGAGAGACGTTCGTTCATCTAGCACAAAGGGAACGGGTTGCAGGAGAAACATTTACTCTGGTTTCTCAGTCTGTTTCCTAGTGCCGGTTTGAAGTTCCTGCAGTTTTCATTGTAAAAACGAGTTGGAGCTAGTACCTCCCCATATATATGTATGGAATGGAGTTTGCAACTGAAAAGAAACTTTGTGTTCCCAACAAGCTAGGTGAAGGACGGCTTTCATACACACTTATCCCTCAGAACTTAGCATGTGGAGAGACGTTCGTTCAATTAGCACAAAGGGAACGGGTTGCAGGATAAACTTGTACTCTGGTTTCTCAGTCTGTTTCCTAGTGCCGGTTTGAAGTTCCTGCAGTTTTCACTGTAAAACCGAGTTGGAGCTACTACATCCCCATATAAATGAATGGAGTGTAGTTTGCAACTGAAAAGAAACTTTGAGTTCCCAACAAGCTAGGTGAAAGACGGGTTTCACACACACTTATCTCTCAGAACTGAGCATGTGGAAAGACGTTCCTTCATCTAGCACAAAGGGAACGTGTTGCAGGAGAAACTTTTACTCTGGTTTCTCAGTCTGTTTCCTAGTGCCGGTTTGAAGTTCCTGCAGTTTTCACTGTAAAACCCAGTTGGAGCTAGTACCTACCCATATATATATATGGAGTGGATTTTGGGACTGAAAAGAAACTTTGTGTTCCCAACAAGCTAGGTGAAGACGGCTTTTGCACACACTTATCCCTCAGAAATGAGCATGTGGAGAAACGTTCGTTCAATTAGCACAAAGGGAACGGGTTGCAGGAGAAACTTTTACTCTGGTTTCTCAGTCTGTTTCCTAGTGCCGATTTGAAGTTCCTGCAGTTTTCACTGTAAAACCGAGTTGGAGCTAGTACCACCCCATATATATGTATGGAGTGTAGTTTGCAACTAAAAAGAAAGTTTGTGTTCCCAACAAGCTAGGTGAATGACGGCTTTCACACACACTTATCTCTCAGAACTGAGCATGTGGAGAGACGTTCGTTCATCTAGCACAAAGGGAACGGGTTGCAGGAGAAACATTTACTCTGGTTTCTCAGCCTGTTTCCTAGTGCCGGTTTGAAGTTCCTGCAGTTTTCACTGTAAAACCGAGTTGGAGCTAGTACCTCCCCATATATATGTATGGAGGGGAGTTTGCAACTGAAAAGAAACTTTGTGTTCCCAACAAGCTAGGTGAAGGACGGGTTTCACACACACTTATCTCTCAGAACTGAGCATGTGGAAAGACGTTCCTTCATCTAGCACAAAAGGAACGGGTTGTAGGTGAAATTTTACTCTGGATTCTCAGTCTGTTTCCTATTGCCTGTTTGAAGTTCCTGCAGTTTTCACTGTAAAACCGAGTAGGAGCTCGTACCTCCCCATATAAATGTATGGAGAGGAGTTTGCAAATGAAAAGAAACTTTGTGTTCCTAACAAGCTAGGTGAAGGACGGCTTTCACACACAATTTTCTCTCAGAACTTAGCATGTGGAGAGACGTTCGTTCATCTAGCACAAAGTGAACAGTTTCCAGGTGAAACTTTTACTGTGGTTTCTCAGTCTGTTTCCTAGTGCCGGTTTGAATTTCCTGCAATTTTCACTGTAAAACCGAGTTTGAATTGGTACCTACCCATATATATGTATGGAGTGGATTTTGGAACTGAAAAGAAACTTTGTGTTACCAAAAAGCTAGGTGAAGGATGGCCTTCGCACACACTTATCACTCACAACTGAGCATGAGGGGAGACGTTCGTTCATCTAGAACAAAGGGAACGGGTTGCAAGAGAAACATTTACTCTGGTTTCTCAGTCTGTTTCCTAGTGCCGGTTTGAAGTTCCTGCAGTTTTCACTGTAAAACCGAGTTGGAGCTAGTACCTCCCCATATATATGTATGGAATGGAGTTTGCAACTGAAAAGAAACTTTGTGTTCCCAACAAGCTAGGTGAAGGACGGCATTTGCACACACTTATCTCTCAGAACTGAGCATGTGGAGAGACGTTCATTCATCTAGGTCAAAGGGAACGGTTTGCAGGAGAAACTTTTACTCTGGTTTCTCAGTCTGTTTCCTAGTGCCGGTTTGAATTTCCTGCAGTTTTCACTGTAAAACCGAGTTGGAGCTACTACCTACCCATATAAATGAATGGAGTGTAGTTTGCAACTGAAAAGAAACTTTGAGTTCCCAACAAGCTAGGTGAAGGACGGGTTTCACACACACTTATCTCTCAGAACTGAGCATGTGGAAAGACGTTCCTTCATCTAGCACAAAGGGAACGGGTTGCAGGAGAAATTTTACTCGGGTTTCTCAGTCTGTTTCCTATTGCCTGTTTGAAGTTCCTGCAGTTTTCACTGTAAAACCGAGTTGGAGCTCGTACCTCCCCATATAAATGTATGGAGAGGAGTTTGCAAATGAAAAGAAACTTTGTGTTCCCAACAAGCTAGGTGAAGGACGGCTTTCACACACAATTGTCTCTCAGAACTGAGCATGTGGAGAGACGTTCGTTCATCTAGCACAAAGGGAACGGGTTGCAGGAGAAACTTTTACTCTGGTTTCTCAGTCTGTTTCCTAGTGCCGGGTTGAAGTTCCTGCAGTTTTCACTGTAAAACCGATTTGGTGCTAGTACCTCCCCATATATATGTACGGAGGGGAGTTTGCAAGTGAAAAGAAATTTTGTGTTCCCAACAAGCTAGATGAAGGACGGCTTTCACACACACATATCTCTCAGATGTGAGCATGTGGAGAGACGTTCGTTCATCTAGCACAAAGGGAACGGTTGGCAGGAGAAACTTTTACTCTGGTTTCTCAGTCTGTTTCCTAGTGCCGGTTTGAAGTTCCTGCAGTTTTCACTGTAAAACCGGGTTGGAGCTAGTACCTCCCCATATAAATATATGGAGAGGAGTTTGCAACTGAAAAGAAACTTTGTGTTCCCAACAAGCTAGGTGAAGTTCGGCTTTCACACACAGCTGTCTCTCAGAACTGAGCATGTGGAGAGACGTTCGTTCATCTAGAACAAAGGGAACGTGTTGCAGGAGAAACTTTTACTCTGGTTTCTCAGTCTCTTTCCTAGTGCCGGTTTGAAGTTCCTGCAGTTTTCACTGTAAAACCGAGTTGGAGCTTGTACCTCCCCATATATATGTATGGAGTGGAGTTTGCAACTGAAAAGTAACTTTGTGTTGGCAAAAAGCTAGGTGAAGGACGGCTTTCACACACACTTATCGCTAAGAACTGAGCATGTGGAGAGACGTTCGTTCATCTAGCAAAAAGGAAAGGGTTGCAGGAGAAACTTTTACTCTGGTTTCTCAGTCTCTTTCCTAGTGCCGGTTTGAAGTTCCTGCAGTTTTCACTGTAAAACCGAGTTGGAGCTTGTACCTCCCCATATATATGCATGGAGTGGAGTTTGCAACTGAAAAGAAACTTTGTGTTCCCAACAAGCTAGGTGAAGGACGGCTTTCACACACACTTAACTTTCAGAACTGAGCATGTGGAGAGACGTTCGTTCATCTAGCACAAAGGGAACGGTTTGCAGTGGAAACTTTTACTCTGGTTTCTCAGTCTGTTTCCTAGTGCCGGTTTGAAGTTCCTGCAGTTTTCACTGTAAAACCCAGTTGGAGCTAGTACCTCCCCATATATATGTATGGAGTGGAGTTTGCAACTGAAAAGAAACTTTGTGTTCCCAACAAGCTAGGTGAAGAACGGCTTTTGCACACACTTATCCCTCAGAAATGAGCATGTGGAGAGACGTTCGTTCAATTAGCACAAAGGGAACGGGTTGCAGGAGAAACTTTTACTCTGGTTTCTAAGTCTGTTTCCTAGTGCCGGTTTGAAGTTCCTGCAGTTTTCACTGTAAAAACGAGTTGGAGCTACTACCTCCCCTTATAAATGAATGGAGTGTAGTTTGCAACTGAAAAGAAACTTTGAGTTCCCAACAAGCTAGGTGAAGGACGGGTTTCACACACACTTATCTCTCAGAACTGAGCATGTGGAAAGACGTTCCTTCATCTAGCACAAAGGGAACGGGTTGCAGGAGAAATTTTACTCGGGTTTCTCAGTCTGTTTCCTATTGCCTGTTTGAAGTTCCTGCAGTTTTCACTGTAAAACCGAGTTGGAGCTCGTACCTCCCCATATAAATGTATGGAGAGGAGTTTGCAAATGAAAAGAAACTTTGTGTTCCCAACAAGCTAGGTGAAGGACGGCTTTCACACACAATTGTCTCTCAGAACTGAGCATGTGGAGAGACGTTCGTTCATCTAGCACAAAGGGAACGGGTTGCAGGAGAAACTTTTACTCTGGTTTCTCAGTCTGTTTCCTAGTGCCGGGTTGAAGTTCCTGCAGTTTTCACTGTAAAACCGAGTTGGTGCTAGTACCTCCCCATATATATGTACGGAGGGGAGTTTGCAAGTGAAAAGAAATTTTGTGTTCCCAACAAGCTAGATGAAGGGCGGCTTTCACACACACATATCTCTCAGATGTGAGCATGTGGAGAGACGTTCGTTCATCTAGCACAAATGGAACGGGTGGCTGGAGAAACTTTTACTCTGGTTTCTCAGTCTGTTTCCTAGTGCCGGTTTGAAGTTCCTGCAGTTTTCACTGTAAAACCGGGTTGGAGCTAGTACCTCCCCATATAAATGTATGGAGAGGAGTTTGCAACTGAAAAGAAACTTTGTGTTCCCAACAAGCTAGGTGAAGGTCGGCTTTCACACACAGCTGTCTCTCAGAACTGAGCATGTGGAGAGACGTTCGTTCATCTAGAACAAAGGGAACGTGTTGCAGGAGAAACTTTTACTCTGGTTTCTCAGTCTCTTTCCTAGTGCCGGTTTGAAGTTCCTGCAGTTTTCACTGTAAAACCGAGTTGGAGCTTGTACCTCCCCATATATATGTATGGAGTGGAGTTTGCAACTGAAAAGTAACTTTGTGTTGGCAACAAGCTAGGTGAAGGACGGCTTTCACACACACTTATCGCTAAGAACTGAGCATGTGGAGAGACGTTCTTTCATCTAGCAAAAAGGGAACGGGTTGCAGGAGAAACTTTTACTCTGGTTTCTCAGTCTCTTTCCTAGTGCCGGTTTGAAGTTCCTGCAGTTTTCACTGTAAAACCGAGTTGGAGCTTGTACCTCCCCATATATATGCATGGAGTGGAGTTTGCAACTGAAAAGAAACTTTGTGTTCCCAACAAGCTAGGTGAAGGACGGCTTTCACACACACTTATCTTTCAGAACTGAGCATGTGGAGAGACGTTCGTTCATCTAGCACAAAGGGAACGGTTTGCAGTGGAAACTTTTACTCTGGTTTCTCAGTCTGTTTCCTAGTGCCGGTTTGAATTTCCTGCAGTTTTCACTGTAAAACCCAGTTGGAGCTAGTACCTCCCCATATATATGTATGGAGTGGAGTTTGCACCTAAAAAGAAACTTTGTGTTCCCAACAAGCTAGGTGAAGAACGGCTTTTGCACAAACTTATCCCTCAGAAATGAGCATGTGGAGAGACGTTCGTTCAATTAGCACAAAGGGAACGGGTTGCAGGAGAAATTTTAATCTGGTTTCTAAGTCTGTTTCCTAGTGCCGGTTTGAAGTTCCTGCAGTTTTCACTGTAAAACCGAGTTGGAGCTACTACATCCCCATATAAATGAATGGAGTGTAGTTTGCAACTGAAAAGAAACTTTGAGTTCCCAACAAGCTAGGTGAAAGACGGGTTTCACACACAATTATCTCTCAGAACTGAGCATGTGGAAAGACGTTCCTTCATCTAGCACAAAGGGAACGGGTTGCAGGAGAAACTTTTACTCTGGTTTCTCAGTCTGTTTCCAATTGCTTGTTTGAAGTTCCTGCAGTTTTCACTGTAAAACCGAGTTGGAGCTCGTAATTCCCCATATAAATGTATGGAGAGGAGTTTGCAAATGAAAAGAAACTTTGTGTTCCCAAAAAGCTAGGTGAAGGATGGCTTTCACACACAAGTGTCTCTCAGAACTGAGCATGTGGAGAGACGTTCGTTCATCTAGCACAAAGGGAACGGGTTGCAGGAGAAACTTTTACTCTGATTTCTCAGTTTGTTACATAGTTCCGGGTTGAAGTTCCTGCAGTTTTCACTGTAAAACCGAGTTTGAGGTAGTACCTCCCCATATATATGTATGGAGTGTTGTTTGCAACTAAAAAGGTAGTTTGTGTTCCCAACAAGCTGGTGAAGGACGGCTTTCACACACACTTATCTCTCAGAACTGAGCATGTGGAGAGACATTCGTTCATCTAGCACAAAGTGAACGGGTTGCAGGAGAAACTTTTACTCTGATTTCTCAGTCTGTTTCCTAGTGCCGGTTTGAAGTTCCTGCAGTTTTCACTGTAAAACGTAGTTGGGGCTCATACCTCCCCATATATATGTATGGAGTGGAGTTTGCAACTGAAAAGAAACTTTGTGTTCCCAACAAGCTAGTTGAAGGACGGCTTTCACACACACTTATCTCTCAAAACTGAGCATGTGGAGAGACGTTCGTTCATCTAGCACAAAGGGAACGGGTTGCAGGAGAAACTTTTACTCTGGTTTCTCAGTCTGTTTCCTAGTCCCGGTTTGAAGTTCCTGCAGTTTTCACTGTAAAACCGAGTTGGAGCTAGTACCTACCCATATATATGTATGGAGGGGAGTTTGCAACTGAAAAGAAACTTTGTGTTCCCAACCAGCTAGGTGAAGTATGGCTTTCACACACACTTATCTCTCAGAACTGAGCATGTGGAGAGAAGTTCGTTCATCTAGCACGAATGGAACGGGTTCCAGGAGAAACTTTTACTGTGGTTTCTCAGTCTGTTTCCTATTGCCTGTTTGAATTTCCTGCAATTTTCACTGTAAAACCGAGTTTGAATTGGTACCTCCCCATATATATGTATGGAGTGGATTTTGGAACTGAAAAGAAACTTTGTGTTACCAAAAAGCTAGGTGAAGGATGGCCTTCACACACACTTATCACTCAGAACTGAGCATGAAGAGAGACGTTCGTTCATCTAGCACAAAGGGAACGGGTTGCAGGAGAAACATTTACTCTGGTTTCTCAGTCTGTTTCCTAGTGCCGGTTTGAAGTTCCTGCAGTTTTAACTGTAAAACCGAGTTGGAGCTAGTACCTCCCCATATATATGTATGGAGTGGAGTTTGCAACTGAAAAGAAACTTTGTGTTCCCAACAAGCTAGGTGAAGGACGGCTTTTGCACACATTTATCTCTCAGAACTGAGCATGTGGAGAGACATTCATTCATCTAGGTCAAAGGGAACGGTTTGCAGGAGAAACTTTTACTCTGGTTTCTCAGTCTGTTTCCTAGTGCCGGTTTGAATTTCCTGCAGTTTTCACTGTAAAACCGATTTGGAGCTACTACCTCCCCATATAAATGAATGGAGTGTAGTTTGCAACTGAAAAGAAACTTTGAGTTCCCAACAAGCTAGGTGAAGGACGGGTTTCACACACACTTTCCTCTCTGAACTGAGCATGTGGAAAGACGTTCCTTCATCTAGCAAAAAGGGAACGGAATGCAGGAGAAATTTTACTCTGGTTTCTCAGTCTGTTTCCTATTGCCTGTTTGAAGTTCCTGCAGTTTTCACTGTAAAAAAGATTTGGAGCTCGTACCTCCCCATATAAATGTATGGAGAGGAGTTTGCAAATGAAAAGAAACTTTGTGTTCCCAACAAACTAGTTGAAGGACGGCTTTCACACACAATTGCCTCTCAGAACTGAGCATGTGTAGAGACGTTCGTTCATCTAGCACAAAGGGAACGGTTTGCAGGAGGAACTTTTACTCTGGTTTCTCAGTCTGTTTCCTAGTGCCGGGTTGAAGTTCCTGCAGTTTTCACTGTAAAACCGAGTTGGTGCTAGTACCTCCCCATATATATGTACGGAGGGGAGTTTGCAAGTGAAAAGAAATTTTGTGTTCCCAGCAAGCTAGGTGAAGGACGGCTTTCACACACACATGTCTCTCAGATGTGAGCATGTGGAGAGACGTTCGTTCATCTAGCACAAAGGGAACGAGTGGCAGGAGAAACTTTTACTCTGGTTTCTCAGTCTGTTTCCTAGTTCCGGTTTGAAGTTCCTGCAGTTTTCACTGTAAAACCGAGTTGGAGCTAGTACCTCCCCATATAAATGTATGGAGAAGAGTTTGCAACTGAAAAGAAACTTTGTGTTCCCAACAAGCTAGGTGAAGGTCGGCTTTCACACACAGCTGTCTCTCAGAACTGAGTATGTGGAGAGACGTTCGTTCATCTAGAACAAAGGGAACGTGTTGCAGGAGAAACTTTTACTCTGGTTTCTCAGTCTCTTTCCAAGTGCTGGTTTGATGTTCCTGCAGTTTTCACTGTAAAACCGAGTTGGAGCTTGTACCTCCCCATATATATGTATGGAGTGGAGTTTGCAACTGAAAAGTAACTTTGTGTTGGCAACAAGCTAGGTGAAGGACGGCTTTCACACACACTTATCGCTAAGAACTGAGCATGTGGATAGACGTTCGTTCATCTAGCAAAAAGGGAACCGGTTGCAGGAGAAACTTTTACTCTGGATTCTAAGTCTGTTTCCTAGTGCCGGTTTGAATTTCCTGCAGTTTTCTCTGTAAAACCGAGTTGGAGCTACTACATCCCCATATATATGTATGGAGTGTAGTTTGCAACTAAAAAGAAAGTTTGTGTTCCCAACAAGCTAGGTGAATGACGGCTTTCACACACACTTATCTCTCAGAACTGAGCATGTGGAGAGACATTCGTTCATCTAGCACAAATGGAACGGGTTGCAGGAGAAACTTTTACTCTGGATTCTCAGTCTGTTTCCTAGTGCCGGTTTGAAGTTCCTGCAGTTTTCACTGTAAAACGTAGTTGGGGCTCATACCTCCCCATATATATGTATGGAGTGGAGTTTGCAACTGAAAAGAAACTTTGTGTTCCCAACAAGCTAGGTGAAGGACGGCTTTCACACACAATTGTCTCTCAGAACTGAGCATGTGGAGAGACGTTCGTTCATCTAGCACAAAGGGAACGGGTTCCAGGAGAAACTTTTACTGTGGTTTCTCAGTCTGTTTCCTAGTGCCGGTTGGAAGTTCCTGCAATTTTCACTGTAAAACCGAGTTTGAATTGGTACCTCCCCATATATATGTATGGAGTGGATTTTGGAACTGAAAAGAAACTTTGTGTTACCAAAAAGCTAGGTGAAGGATGGCCTTCGCACACACTTATCACTCACAACTGAGCATGAGGTGAGACGTTCGTTCATCTAGCACAAAGGGAACGGGTTGCAAGAAAAACATTTACTCTGGTATCTCAGTCTGTTTCCTAGTGCCGGTTTGAAGTTCCTGCAGTTTTCACTGTAAAACCGTGTTGGAGCTAGTACCTCCCCATATATATGTATGGAATGGAGTTTGCAACTGAAAAGAAACTTTGTGTTCCCAACAAGATAGGTGAAGGACGGCTTTTGCACACACTTATCTCTCAGAACTGAGCATGTGGAGAGACGTTCATTCATCTAGGTCAAAGGGAACGGTTTGCAGGAGAAACTTTTACTCTGGTTTCTCAGTCTGTTTCCTAGTGCCGGTTTGAAGTTCCTGCAGTTTTCACTGTAAAACCGGGTTGGAGCTAGTACCTCCCCATATAAATGTATGGAGAGGAGTTTGCAACTGAAAAGAAACTTTGTGTTCCCAACAAGCTAGGTGAAGTTCGGCTTTCACACACAGCTGTCTCTCAGAACTGAGCATGTGGAGAGACGTTCGTTCATCTAGAACAAAGGGAACGTGTTGCAGGAGAAACTTTTACTCTGGTTTCTCAGTCTCTTTCCTAGTGCCGGTTTGAATTTCCTGCAGTTTTCACTGTAAAACCGAGTTGGAGGTTGTACCTCCCCATATATATGTATGGAGTGGGGTTTGCAATTGAAAAGTAACTTTGTGTTGGCAACAAGCTAGGTGAAGGACGGCTTTCACACACACTTATCGCAAAGAACTGAGCATGTGGAGAGACGTTCGTTCATCTAGCAAAAAGGGAACGGGTTGCAGGAGAAACTTTTACTCTGGTTTCTCAGTCTCTTTCCTAGTGCCGGTTTGAAGTTCCTGCAGTTTTCACTGTAAAACCGAGTTGGAGCTTGTACCTCCCCATATATATGCATGGAGAGGAGTTTGCAACTGAAAAGAAACTTTGTGTTCCCAACAAGCTAGGTGAAGGACGGCTTTCACACACACTTATCATTCAGAACTGAGCATGTGGAGAGACGTTCGTTCATCTAGCACAAAGGGAACGATTTGCAGTGGAAACTTTTACTCTGGTTTCTCAGTCTGTTTCCTAGTGCCGGTTTGAAGTTCCTGCAGTTTTCACTGTAAAACCCAGTTGGAGCTAGTACCTCCCCATATATATGTATGGAGTGGAGTTTGCAACTGAAAAGAAACTTTGTGTTCCCAACAAGCTAGGTGAAGAACGGCTTTTGCACACACTTATCCCTCAGAACTGAGCATGTGGAGAGACGTTCGTTCATCTAGCACAAAGGGAACGGGTTGCAGGAGAAACTTTTACTCTGGTTTCTCAGTCTGTTTCCTAGTGCCGGGTTGAAATTCCTGCAGTTTTCACTGTAAAACCGAGTTGGAGCTTGTACCTCCCCATATATATGTATGGAATGGTGTTTGCAACTGAAAAGAAACTTTGTGTTCGGAAAGAGCTAGTTGAAAGACGGCTTTCACACACACTTATCGCTAAGAACTGAGCATGTGGAGAGACGTTCGTTCATCTAGCAAAAAGGGAACGGGTTGCAGGAGAATCTTTTACTCTGGTTTCTCAGTCTCTTTCCTAGTGCCGGTTTGAAGTTCCTGCAGTTTTCACTGTAAAACCGAGTTGCAGCTTGTACCTCCCCATATATATGTATGGAGTGGAGTTTGCAACTGAAAAGAAACTTTGTGTTCCCAACAAGCTAGGTGAAGGACGGCTTTTGCACACACTTATCCCTCAGAAATGAGCATGTGGAGAGACGTTCGTTCAATTAGCACAAAGGGAACAGGTTGCAGGAGAAACTTTTACTCTGGTTTCTCAGTCTGTTCCCTATTGCCGGTTTGAAGTTCCTGCAGTTTTCACTGTAAAACCGAGTTGGAGCTAGTACTTCCCTTATATATGTATGGAGTGGAGTTTGCCACTGAAAAGTATGTTTGTGTTCCCAAGAAGCTAGGTGAAGGACGGCTTTCACACACACTTATCTCTCAGAACAGAGCATGTGGAGAGACGTTCGTTCATCTAGCACAAAGGGAACGGTTTGCAGGAGAATCTTTTACTCTGGTTTCTCAGTCTGTTTCCTAGTGCCTGTTTGAAGTTCCTGCAGTTTTCATTGTAAAACCCAGTTGGAGCTTGTACCTCCCCATATATATGTATGGAGTGGAGTTTGCAACTGAAAAGAAACTTTGTGTTCCCAAGAAGCTAGGTGAAGGACGGCTTTCACACACACTTATCTCTCAGAACTGAGCATGTGGAGAGACGTTCGTTCATCTAGCACAAAGGGAACGGTTTGTAGGAGAAACTTTTACCCTGGATTCTCAGTCTGTTTCCTAGTGCCGGTTTGATGTTCCTGCACTTTTCACTGTAAAACCGAGTTGGAGCTAGTACCTCCCCATATATATGTATGGAGTGGACATTGCAACTGAAAAGAAACTTTGTGTTCCCCACAAGCTAGGTGAAGGGCGGCTTCACACACACTTATCTCTCAGAACTGAGCATGTGGAGAGACGTTCGTTCATCTAGCACCAAGGGAACTGGTTGCAGGAGAAACTTTTACTCTGGTTTCTCAGTCTGTTTCCTAGTGCCGGTTTGAAGTTCCTGCAGTTTTCACTGTAAAACCGAGTTGGAGCTAGTACCTCCCCTTATATATGTATGGAGTGGAGTTTGCAAATGAAAAGAAATTTTGTGTTCCCAAAAAGCTAGGTGAAGTGCGGATTTCACACACACTTATCTCTCAGAACTGAACATGTGGAGAGACGTTCGTTCATCTAGCAAAAAGGGAACGGGTTGCAGGAGAAACTTGTACTCTGGTTTCTCAGTCTGTTTCCTAGTGCCGGTTTGAAGTTCCTGCAGTTTTCACTGTAAAACCGAGTTGGAGCTAGTACCTCCCCATATATATGTATGGAATGGTGTTTGCAACTGAAAAGAAACTTTGTGTTCGGAAAGAGCTAGGTGAAAGACGGCTTTCACACACACTTATCGCTAAGAACTGAGCATGTGGAGAGACGTTCGTTCATCTAGCAAAAAGGGAACGGGTTGCAGGAGAATCTTTTACTCTGGTTTCTCAGTCTCTTTCCTAGTGCCGGTTTGAAGTTCCTGCAGTTTTCACTGTAAAACCGAGTTGCAGCTTGTACCTCCCCATATATATGTATGGAGTGGAGTTTGCAACTGAAAAGAAACTTTGTGTTCCCAACAAGCTAGGTGAAGGACGGCTTTTGCACACACTTATCCCTCAGAAATGAGCATGTGGAGAGACGTTCGTTCAATTAGCACAAAGGGAACGGGTTGCAGGAGAAACTTTTACTCTGGTTTCTCAGTCTGTTCCCTATTGCCGGTTTGAAGTTCCTGCAGTTTTCACTGTAAAACCGAGTTGGAGCTAGTACCTCCCCTTATATATGTATGGAGTGGAGTTTGCCACTGAAAAGTATGTTTGTGTTCCCAAGAAGCTAGGTGAAGGACGGCTTTCACACACACTTATCTCTCAGAACAGAGCATGTGGAGAGACGTTCGTTCATCTAGCACAAAGGGAACGGTTTGCAGGAGAATCTTTTACTCTGGTTTCTCAGTCTTTTTCCTAGTGCCTGTTTGAAGTTCCTGCAGTTTTCATTGTAAAACCCAGTTGGAGCTTGTACCTCCCCATATATATGTATGGAGTGGAGTTTGCAACTGAAAAGAAACTTTGTGTTCCCAAGAAGCTAGGTGAAGGACGGCTTTCACACACACTTATCTCTCAGAACTGAGCATGTGGAGAGACGTTCGTTCATCTAGCACAAAGGGAACGGTTTGTAGGAGAAACTTTTACCCTGGATTCTCAGTCTGTTTCCTAGTGCCGGTTTGATGTTCCTGCACTTTTCACTGTAAAACCGAGTTGGAGCTAGTACCTCCCCATATATATGTATGGAGTGGACATTGCAACTGAAAAGAAACTTTGTGTTCCCCACAAGCTAGGTGAAGGGCGGCTTCACACACACTTATCTCTCAGAACTGAGCATGTGGAGAGACGTTCGTTCATCTAGCACCAAGGGAACTGGTTGCAGGAGAAACTTTTACTCTGGTTTCTCAGTCTGTTTCCTAGTGCCGGTTTGAAGTTCCTGCAGTTTTCACTGTAAAACCGAGTTGGAGCTAGTACCTCCCCTTATATATGTATGGAGTGGAGTTTGCAAATGAAAAGAAATTTTGTGTTCCCAAAAAGCTAGGTGAAGTGCGGATTTCACACACACTTATCTCTCAGAACTGAACATGTGGAGAGACGTTCGTTCATCTAGCAAAAACGGAACGGGTTGCAGGAGAAACTTGTACTCTGGTTTCTCAGTCTGTTTCCTAGTGCCGGTTTGAAGTTCCTGCAGTTTTCACTGTAAAACGGAGTTGGAGCTAGTACCACCCCATATATATCTATGGAGTGGAGTTGGCAACTGAAAAGGTACTTTGTGTTCCCAACATGCTATGTGAAGGACGGCTTTCACACACACTTATCTCTCAGAACTGAGCATGTGGAGAGACGTTCGTTCATCTAGCACAAAGGAACGTGTTGCAGGAGAAACTTGTACTCTGGTTTCTCAGTCTGTTTCCTAGTGCCGGTTTGAATTTCCTGCAGTTTTCAGTGTAAAACTGGTTTGGAGCTAGTACCTCACCATATATATGTATGGAGTGGGGTTTGCAACTGAAAAGAAACTCTCTGTTCCCAACAAGCTAGCTGAAGGACGGCTTTCACACACAATTATCTCTCAGACCTGAGCATGTGGAGAGATGTTCGTTCATCTAGCACAAAGGGAACGGGTTGCAGGGGAAACTTTTAATCTGGTTTCTCAGTCTGTTATCTAGTGCCGGTTAGAAGTTAATGAATTTTTCAGTGTAAAATCGAGTTGGAGCTTCTACCTCCCCATATATATGTATGGATTTGAGTTTGCAACTGAAAAGGAACTTTGTGTTCCCAACAAGCTAGGTGAAGGACGGCTTTCACACACACTTATCTCTCAGAACTGAGCATGTGGATAGACGTTCGTTCATCTAGCACAAATGGAACGGGTTGCAGGAGAAACTTTTACTCTGGATTCTCAGTCTGTTTCCTAGTGCCGGTTTGAAGTTCCTGCAGTTTTCACTGTAAAACCGAGTTGGAGCTAGTACCACCCCATATGTACCTATGGAGTGGAGTTTGCAACTGAAAAGGAACTTTGTGTTCCCAACAAGCTATGTGAAGGACGGCTTTCACACACACTTATCTCTCAGAACTGAGCATGTGGAAAGACGTTCGTTCAACTAGCACAAACGGAACTGGTTGCAGAAGAAACTTTTACTCTAGTTTCTCAGTCTGTTTCCTAGTGCCGGTTTGAAGTTCCTGCGTTTTTCACTGTAAAATCGACTTTGAGCTAGTACCACCCCATATATATCTATGGAGTGGAGTTTGCAACTGAAAAGGAACTTTGTGTTCCCAACAAGCTAGGTGAAGGACGGCTTTCACACACACTTATCTCTCAGAACTGAGCATGTGGAGGGACGTTCGTTCATCTAGCACAAAGGGATCGGGTTGCAGGAGAAACTTGTACTCTGGTTTCTCAGTCTGTTTCCTAGTGCCGGTTTGAATTTCCTGCAGTTTTCACTATAAAACTGGGTTGGAGCTAGTACCTCCCCATATATATTTATGGAGTGGCGTTTGGAAGTGAAAAGAAACTTTGTGTTCCCAAAAAGCTAGGTGAAGTGCGGCTTTCACACACACTTATCTGTCAGAACTGAGCATGTGGAGAGACGTTCGTTCATCTCGCACAAAGGGAATGGGTTGTAGGAGAAACATTTACTTTGGTTTCTCAGACAGTTTCCTAGTGCCGGTTTGTAGTTCTGCAGTTTTCACTGTTAAACCGAGTTGGAGCTAGTACCTCCCTTATATATGTATGGAGTGGAGTTTGCAACTGAAAAGAAACTCTCTGTTCCAAACAAGCTAGCTGAAGGACGGCTTTCACACACACTTATGTCTCAGAAATGAGCATGTGGAGAGACGTTCTTTCATGTAGCACAAAGGGATCTGGTTGCAGGGGAAATTTTTACTCTGGTTTCTCAGTCTGTTTCCTAGTGCCGGTTTGAAGTTCCTGCAGTTTTCACTGTAAAATTTTGTTGGAGCAGTAGCTCCCCGTATATATGTATGGATTGGTGTTGGCATGTGAAAAGAAACTTTGTGTTCCGAACAAGCTAGGTGAAGGACGGCTTTCACACACACTTATCTCTGAGAAATGAGCATGAGGAGAGACTTTAGTTTATCTAGCACAAAGGGAACGGGTTGCAAGTGTAACTTTTACTCTGGTTTCTAAGTCTGTTTCCTAGTGCCGGTTTGAAGTTCCTGCAGTTTTCACTGTAAAACCGAGTTGGAGCTCGTACCTCCCCATATATATGTATGGAAAGGTGTTTGCAAGTTAAAGAAACTTTTTGTTCCCAACAAGCTAGGTGAAGGACGGCTTTCACACACACTTATCTCTCAGAACTGAGCATGTGGAGAAACGTTCGTTCATCTAGCAGAAAGGGAACGGGTTGCAGGAAAAATTTTTACTCAGGTTTCTCAGTCTGTTTCCTAGCGCCGGTTTGAAGTTACTGCAGTTTTCACTGTAAAACATGGTTGGAGCTCGTACCTCCCCATATATATTTATGGAGTGTACTTTGCAAGTGAAAAGAAACTTTTTGTTCCCAACAAGCTAGGTGAAGGACGGCTTTCACACACACTTATCTCTCAGAACAGAGCATGTGGAGAGACGATCGTTCATCTAACACAAAGGGAACGGGATGCAGTAGAAACTATTACTCTGGTTTCTCAGTCTGTTTCCTAGTGCCAGTTTGAAGTTACTGCAGTTTTCACTTTAAAACCGAGTTGCAGCTCGTACATCCCCATATATATGTAGGGAGTGGTGTTTGCAAGTGAAAAGAACCTTTGTGTTAACAACAATCTAGATTAAGGACGGCTTTCACACACAATTATCTCTCAGAACTGAGCATGTGGAGAGACATTCGTTCATCTAGCACAAAGGGAACGGGTTGCAGGGGAAACTTTTAATCTGGTTTCTCAGTCTGTTTCCTAGTGCCGGTTTGAAGTTCCTGCAATTTTCACTGTAAAACCGAGTTGGAGCTGGTACCTCCCCATATATATGTATGGAGTGGAATTTGCAACTGAAAAGAAACTTTGTGTACCCATCAAGCAAGGTGAAGGACGGCTTTCACACACACGTATCTCTCAGAACTGAGCATGTGGAGAGATGTTCGTTCATCTAGCACAAAGGGAACGGTTTGCAGGAGAAACTTTTACTCAGTTTTCTCAGTCTGTTTCCTATTGCCGGTTTGAAGTTCCTGCAGTTTTCACTGTAAAACCGAGTTGGAGCTAGTACCTCCCCATATATATGTATGGAGTGAAGTTTGCAACTGAAAAGAAACTCTCTGTTCCCAACAAGCTAGCTGAAGGACGGCTTTCACACACAATTATCTCTCAGACCTGAGCATGTGGAGAGACATTCGTTCATCTAGCACAAAGTGAACGGGTTGCAGGGGAAACTTTTAATCTGGTTTTTCAGTCTGTTTCCTAGTGCCGGTTTGAAGTTCCTGCAGTTTTCACTGTAAAACCGAGTTGTAGCTAGTACCCCAAATATATATGTATGGAGTGGAGATTACAACTGAAAAGAAACTTTGTTTTCTCAACATGCTAGGTGAAGGACGGCTTTCACACACACTTATGTCTCAGAACTGAGCATGTGGAGAGACTTTCTTTCATGTAGCACAAAGGGAACTGGTTGCAGGGGAAATTTTTACTCTGGTTTCTCAGTCTGTTATCTAGTGCCGGTTAGAAGTTAATGAATTTTTCAGTGTAAAACCGAGTTGGAGCTTGTACCTCCCCATATATATGTATGGATTTGAGTTGGCAACTGAAAAGGAACTTTGTGTTCCCAACAAGCTAGGTGAAGGACGGCTTTCACACACACTTATCTCTCAGAACTGAGCATGTGGATAGACGTTCGTTCATCTAGCACAAATGGAACGGGTTGCAGGAGAAACTTTTACTCTGGATTCTCAGTCTGTTTCCTAGTGCCGGTTTGAAGTTCCTGCAGTTTTCACTGTAAAACCGAGTTGGAGCTAGTACCACCCCATATATAACTATGGAGAGGAGTTTGCAACTGAAAAGGAACTTTGTGTTCCCAACAAGCTAGATGAAGGAAGGCTTTCACACACACTTATCTCTCAGAACTGAGCATGTGGAAAGACGTTCGTTCATCTAGCACAAACGGAACTGGTTGCAGATGAAACTTTTACTCTGGTCTCTCAGTCTGTTTCCTAGTGCCGGTTTGAAGTTCCTGCGGTTTTCACTGTAAAACCGAGTTTGAGCTAGTACCACAACATATATATCTATGGAGTGGAGTTTGCAACTGAAAAGAAACTTTGTGTTCCCAACAAGCTAGGTGAAGGACGGCTTTCACACACACTTATCTCTCAGAACTGAGCATGTGGAGGGACGTTCGTTCATCAAGCACAAAGGGATCGGGTTGCAGGAGAAACTTGTACTCTGGTTTCTCAGTCTGTTTCCTAGTGCCGGTTTGAATTTCCTGCAGTTTTCACTATAAAACTGGGTTGGAGCTAGTACCTCCCCATATATATTTATGGAGTGGCGTTTGGAAGTGAAAAGAAACTTTGTGTTCCCAAAATGCTAGGTGAAGTGCGGCTTTCACACACACTTATCTGTCAGAACTGAGCATGTGGAGAGACGTTCGTTCATCTAGCACAAAGGGAATGGGTTGTAGGAGAAACATTTACTCTGGTTTCTCAGACAGTTTCCTAGTGCCGGTTTGTAGTTCTGCAGTTTTCACTGTTAAACCGAGTTGGAGCTAGTACCTCCCATATATATGTATGGAGTGGAGTTTGCAAATGAAAAGAAACTCTCTGTTCCCAACAAGCTAGCTGAAGGACGGCTTTCACACACACTTTTGTCTCAGAAATGAGCATGTGGAGAGACGTTCTTTCATGTAGCACAAAGGGAACTGGTTGCAGGGGAAATTTTTACTCTGGTTTCTCAGTCTGTTTCCTAGTGCCGGTTTGAAGTTCCTGCAGTTTTCACTGTAAAACTTTGTTGGAGCAGTAGCTCCCCATATATATTTATGGATTGGTGTTGGCATGTGAAAAGAAACTTTGTGTTCCGAACAAGCTAGGTGAAGGACGGCTTTCACACACACTTATCTCTGAGAAATG
This sequence comes from Camelus dromedarius, assembly GCF_036321535.1. Taxonomy (NCBI): domain Eukaryota; kingdom Metazoa; phylum Chordata; class Mammalia; order Artiodactyla; family Camelidae; genus Camelus; species Camelus dromedarius. The sequence continues at coordinate 31,148,061 of NC_087458.1, read as the reverse complement.
AGCATGAGGAGAGACGTTAGTTTATCTAGCACAAAGGGAACGGGTTGCAAGTGTAACTTTTACTCTGGTTTCTCAGTCTGTTTCCTAGTGCCGGTTTGAAGTTCCTGCAGTTTTCACGGTAAAACCGTGTTGGAGCTAGTACCTCCCCATATATATGTATGGAGTGGAGTTTGCAACTAAAAAGAAACTTTTTGTTCCAACAAGCTAGGTGAAGGACGGCTTTCACACACACTTATCTCTCAGATCTGAGCATGTGTAGAGACGTTCGTTCATCTAGCACAAAGGGAACGGTTTGCAGGAGAAAATTTTACTCTGGTTTGTCAGTCTGTTTCCTAGTGCCGGTTTGAAGTTACTGCAGTTTTCACTGTAAAACCGAGTTGGAGCTCGTACCTCCCCATATATATGTATGGAGTGGATTTTGCAACTGAAAAGAAACTTTGTGTTCCCTACAAGATAGGTGAAGGACGGCTTTCACACACACTTATCTATCAAAACTGAGCATGTGGAGAGACGTTCGTTCATCTAGCACAAAGTGAACTGGTTGCAGGAGAAACTTTTACTCTGGTTTCCCAGTCTGTTTCCTAGTGCCGGTTTGAAGTTACTGCAGTTTTCACTGTAAAACCGAGTTGGAGCTCGTACATCCCCATATATATGTATGGAAAGGGGTTTGCAAGTGAAAAGAAACTTTTTGTTCCCAACAAGCTAGGTGAAGGACGGCTTTCACACACACTTATCTCTCAGAACTGAGCATGTGGAGAGACGTTCGTTCATCTAGCAGAAAGGGAACGGGTTGCAGGAAAAATTTTTAGTCTGGTTTCTCAGTCTGTTTCCTAGCGCCGGTTTGAAGTTACTGCAGTTTTCACTGTAAAACATGGTTGGAGCTCGTACCTCCCCATATATATGTATGGAGTGTACTTTGCAAGTGAAAAGAAACTTTTTGTTCCCAACAAGCTAGGTGAAGGACGGCTTTCACACACACTTATCTCTCAGAACAGAGCATGCGGAGAGACGTTTGTTCATCTAACACAAAGGGAACGGGATGCAGTAGAAACTAATACTCTGGTTTCTCAGTCTGTTTCCTAGTGCCGGTTTGAAGTAACTGCAGTTTTCACTGTAAAGCCGAGTTGCAGCTCGTACATCCCCATATATATGTAGGGAGTGGTGTTTGCAAGTGAAAAGAAACTTTGTGTTCCCAAAAATCTAGGTTAAGGACGGCTTTCACACACACTTATCTCTCAGAACTGAGCATGTGGAGAGACGTTCGTTCATCTAGCACAAAGGGAACGGGTTGCAGGAAAAACTATTACTCTGGTTTCTCAGTCTGTTTCCTAGTGCCGGTTTGAAGTTACTGCAGTTTTCACTGTAAAACCGAGTTGCAGCTCGTACATCCCCATATATATGTAGGGAGCGGTGTTTGCAAGTGAAAAGAAACTTTGTGTTCCCAACAATCTAGGTGAAGGCGGTTTCACATACACTAATCTCTCAGAAATGAGCATGTGTAGAGACGTTCGTTCATCTAGCACAAAGTGAAATGTTTGCAGGAGAAACATTTACTCTGGTTTCCCAATCTGTTTCCTAGTGCCGGTTTGAAGTTACTGCAGTTTTCACTGTAAAACAGAGTTGGAGCTCATACCTCCCCTTATATATGTATGGAGTGGAGTTAGCAACTGAAAAGAAACTTTGTGTTCCCAACAAGCTAGTTGAAGGACGGCTTTCACACACACTTATCTCTCAGAACTGAGCATGTGGAGAGACGTTCGTTCATCTAGCACAAAGGAACGGGTTGCAGGATAAACTTTACTCTGGTTTCTCAGTCTGTTTAATAGCGCCGGTTTGAAGTTCCTTCAGTTTTCACTGTAAAACCGGGTTGGAGCTCGTACCTCCCCATATATATGTATGGGGTGTAGTTTGCAAGTGAAAAGAAACTTTTGGTTCCCAACAAGCTAGGTGAAGGACGGCTTTCACACACAATTATCTCTCAGAACAGAGCAGGTGGAGAGACGTTCGTTCATCTAACACAAAGGGAACGGGTTGCAGGAGAAACTTTTACTCTGGATTCTCAGTCCGTTTCCAAGCGCCTGTTTGAAGTTACTGCAGTTTTCACTGTAAAACCGAGTTGCAGCTCGTACATACCCATATATACGTATGGAGTGGAATTTGCAAGTGAAAAGAAACTTAGTGCTCTCAACAAGATAGGTGAAGGACGGCTTTCACACGCATTTATCTCTCAGAATTGAGCATGTGGAGAGACGTTCGTTCATCTTGCACAAAGGGAACGGTTTGCAGGGGAAACTATTACTCTGGTTTCTCAGTCTGTTTCCTAGTGCCGGTTTGAAGTTACTGCAGTTTTCACTGTAAAACAGTGTTGGAGCTAGTACATCCCCATTTATATGTATTGAGAGGAGTTTGCAAGTGAAAAGAAACTTTGTGTTCCCAACAAGCTAGGTGAAGTGCGGCTTTCACACACACTTATCTCTCAGAACTGAGCATGTGGAGAGACGTTCGTTCATCTAACACAAAGGGAACGGGTTGCAGGTGTAACTTTTACTCTGGTTTCTCAGTCTGTTTCCTAGTGCTGGTTTGAAGTTACTGCAGTTTTCACTGTAAAACCGAGTTTGAGCTCGTACCTCCCCATATATATGTATGGAGTGGAGTTTGCAACTGAAAAGAAACTTTGTGTTCCCAACAAGTTAGGTGAAGGACGACTTTCACACACACTTATCTCTGAGAACTGAGCATGTGGAGAGACGTTCGTTCATCTAGCACAAAGGGAACGGGTTGCAGGAGATACATTTACTCTGGTTTCTCAGACAGTTTCCTAGTGCCGGTTTGAAGTTCTTGCAGTTTTCACTGTTAAACCGAGTTGGAGCTAGTACCTCCCCATATATATGTTTGGAGTGAAGTTTGCAAGTGAAATGAAACTCTCTGTTCCCAACAAGCTAGCTGAAGGACGGCTTTCACACACAATTATCTCTCAGACTTGAGCATGTGGAGAGACATTCGTTCATCTAGCACAAAGGGAACGGGTTGCAGGGGAAACTTTAAATCTGGTTTCTCAGTCTGTTTCCTAGTGCCGGTTTGAAGTTCCTGCACTTTTCACTGTAAAACCGAGTTGGAGCTGGTACCTCCCCATATATATGTATGGAGTGGATTTTGCAACTGAAAAGAAACTTTGTGTACCCATCAAGCTAGGTGAAGGACAGCTTTCACACACACGTATCTCTCAGAACTGAGCATGTGGAGAGATATTCATTCATCTAGCACAAAGGGAACGGTTTGCAGGAGAAACTTTTACTCAGTTTTCTCAGTCTGTTTCCTAGTGCCGGTTTGAAGTTCCTGCAGTTTTCACTGTAAAACCGAGTTGGAGCTAGTACCTCCAAATATATATGTATGGAGTGGTGATTGCAACTGAAAAGAATCTTTGTGTTCTCAACATGCTAGGTGAAGGACGGCTTTCACACACACTTATGTCTCGGAACTGAGCATGTGGAGAGACATTCTTTCATGTAGCACAAAGGGAACTGGTTGCAGGGGAAATTATTACTCTGGTTTCTCAGTCTGTTATCTAGTGCCGGTTAGAAGTTAGTGCATTTTTCAGTGTAAAACCGAGTTGGAGCTTGTACCTCCCCATATATATGTATGGATTTGTGTTTGCAACTGAAAAGTAACTTTGTGTTCCCAACAAGCTAGGTGAAGGACGGCTTTCACACACACTTTTCTCTCAGAACTGAGCATGTGGATAGACGTTCGTTCATCTAGCACAAAGGGAACGGGTTGCAGGAGAAACTTTTACTCTGGTTTCTCAGTCTGTTTCCTAGTGCCGGTTTGAAGTTCCTGCAGTTTTCACTGTTAAACCTAGTTGGAGCTAGTGCCACCCTATATATACATATGGAGTGGTGTTTGCAACTGAAAAGGAACTTTGTGTTCCTAACAATCTAGGTGAAGGTCGGCTTTCACACACACTTATCTCTCAGAACTGAACATGTGGAGAGACGTTCGTTCATCTAGCACAAACGGAACTGTTTGCAGGAGAAACTTTTACTCTGGTTTCTCAGTCTGTTTCCTAGTGCCGGTTTGAAGTTCCTGCGTTTTTCACTGTAAAACCGAGTTTGAGCTAGTACCATCCCATATATATATATGGAGTGGAGTTTGCAACTGAAAAGGAACTTTGTGTTCCCAACAAGCTAGGTGAAGGACGGCTTTAACACACACTTATCTCTCAGAACTGAGCATTTGGAGAGACGTTCGTTCATCTAGCACAAAGGGATCGGGTTGCAGGAGAAACTTGTACTCTGGTTTCTCAGTCTATTTCCTAGTGCCGGTTTGAATTTCCTGCAGTTTTCAGTGTAAAACTGGGTTGGAGCTAGTACCTCCCCATATATATGTATGGATTGGAGTTTGCAAGTGAAAAGAAACTTTGTGTTCCCAACAAGCTAGGTGAAGTTCGGCTTTCACACACACTTATCTCTCAGAACTGAGCATGTGGAGAGACGTTCGTTCATCTAGCACAAAGGGAACGGGTTGCAGGGGAAACATTTACTCTGGTATCTCAGACAGTTTCCTAGTGCCGGTTTGAAGTTCTTGCAGTTTTCTCTGTTAAACCGAGTTGGAGCTAGTACCTCCCCATATATATGTATGGAGTGGAGTTTGCAACTGAAAAGAAACTCTCTGTTCCCAACAAGCTAGCTGAAGGACGGCTTTCACACACAATTATCTCTCAGACCTGAGCATGTGGAGAGACATTCGTTCATCTAGCTCAAATGGAACGGGTTGCCGGGGAAACTTTTAATCTTTTCTCAGTCTGTTTCATAGTGCCGGTTTGAAGTTCCTGCAGTTTTCACTGTAAAACCGAGTTGGAGCTGGTACCTCCCCATATATATGTATGGAGTGGAATTTGCAACTGAAAATAAATTTTGTGTACCCATCAAGCTAGGTGAAGGACGGCTTTCACACACACGTATCTCTCAGAACTGAGCATGTGGAGAGATGTTCGTTCATCTAGCACAAAGGGAACGGGTTGCAGGGGAAACTTTAAATCTGGTTTCTCAGTCTGTTTCCTAGTGCCGGTTTGAAGTTCCTGCACTTTTCACTGTAAAACCGAGTTGGAGCTGGTACCTCCCCATATATATGTATGGAGTGGATTTTGCAACTGAAAAGAAACTTTGTGTACCCATCAAGCTAGGTGAAGGACAGCTTTCACACACACGTATCTCTCAGAACTGAGCATGTGGAGAGATATTCATTCATCTAGCACAAAGGGAACGGTTTGCAGGAGAAACTTTTACTCAGTTTTCTCAGTCTGTTTCCTAGTGCCGGTTTGAAGTTCCTGCAGTTTTCACTGTAAAACCGAGTTGGAGCTAGTACCTCCAAATATATATGTATGGAGTGGAGATTGCAACTGAAAAGAATCTTTGTGTTCTCAACATGCTAGGTGAAGGACGGCTTTCACACACACTTATGTCTCGGAACTGAGCATGTGGAGAGACATTCTTTCATGTAGCACAAAGGGAACTGGTTGCAGGGGAAATTATTACTCTGGTTTCTCAGTCTGTTATCTAGTGCCGGTTAGAAGTTAGTGCATTTTTCAGTGTAAAACCGAGTTGGAGCTTGTACCTCCCCATATATATGTATGGATTTGTGTTTGCAACTGAAAAGTAACTTTGTGTTCCCAACAAGCTAGGTGAAGGACGGCTTTCACACACACTTTTCTCTCAGAACTGAGCATGTGGATAGACGTTCGTTCATCTAGCACAAAGGGAACGGGTTGCAGGAGAAACTTTTACTCTGGTTTCTCAGTCTGTTTCCTAGTGCCGGTTTGAAGTTCCTGCAGTTTTCACTGTTAAACCTAGTTGGAGCTAGTGCCACCCTATATATACATATGGAGTGGTGTTTGCAACTGAAAAGGAACTTTGTGTTCCTAACAATCTAGGTGAAGGTCGGCTTTCACACACACTTATCTCTCAGAACTGAACATGTGGAGAGACGTTCGTTCATCTAGCACAAACGGAACTGTTTGCAGGAGAAACTTTTACTCTGGTTTCTCAGTCTGTTTCCTAGTGCCGGTTTGAAGTTCCTGCGTTTTTCACTGTAAAACCGAGTTTGAGCTAGTACCATCCCATATATATATATGGAGTGGAGTTTGCAACTGAAAAGGAACTTTGTGTTCCCAACAAGCTAGGTGAAGGACGGCTTTAACACACACTTATCTCTCAGAACTGAGCATTTGGAGAGACGTTCGTTCATCTAGCACAAAGGGATCGGGTTGCAGGAGAAACTTGTACTCTGGTTTCTCAGTCTATTTCCTAGTGCCGGTTTGAATTTCCTGCAGTTTTCAGTGTAAAACTGGGTTGGAGCTAGTACCTCCCCATATATATGTATGGATTGGAGTTTGCAAGTGAAAAGAAACTTTGTGTTCCCAACAAGCTAGGTGAAGTTCGGCTTTCACACACACTTATCTCTCAGAACTGAGCATGTGGAGAGACGTTCGTTCATCTAGCACAAAGGGAACGGGTTGCAGGGGAAACATTTACTCTGGTATCTCAGACAGTTTCCTAGTGCCGGTTTGAAGTTCTTGCAGTTTTCTCTGTTAAACCGAGTTGGAGCTAGTACCTCCCCATATATATGTATGGAGTGGAGTTTGCAACTGAAAAGAAACTCTCTGTTCCCAACAAGCTAGCTGAAGGACGGCTTTCACACACAATTATCTCTCAGACCTGAGCATGTGGAGAGACATTCGTTCATCTAGCTCAAATGGAACGGGTTGCCGGGGAAACTTTTAATCTTTTCTCAGTCTGTTTCATAGTGCCGGTTTGAAGTTCCTGCAGTTTTCACTGTAAAACCGAGTTGGAGCTGGTACCTCCCCATATATATGTATGGAGTGGAATTTGCAACTGAAAAGAAATTTTGTGTACCCATCAAGCTAGGTGAAGGACGGCTTTCACACACACGTATCTCTCAGAACTGAGCATGTGGAGAGATGTTCGTTCATCTAGCACAAAGGGAACGGTTTGCAGGAGAAACTTTTACTCAGTTTTCTCAGTCTGTTTCCTAGTGCCGGTTTGAAGTTCCTGCAGTTTTCACTGTAAAACTGAGTTGGAGCTACTACCTCCAAATATATATGTATGGAGTGGAGTTTGCAACTGAAAAGAAACTTTGTGTTCTCAACATGCTAGGTGAAAGACGGCTTTCACACACAATTATGTCTCAGAACTAAGCATGTGGAGAGACGTTCTTTCATGTAGCACAAAGGGAACTGGTTGCAGGGGAAATTTTTACTCTGGTTTCTCAGTCTGTTATCTAGTGTCGGTTAGAAGTTAATGCATTTTTCAGTGTAAAACCGAGTTGGAGCTTGTACCTCACCATATATATGTATGGATTTGAGTTTGCAACTGAAAAGAAACTTTGTGTTCCGAACAAGCTAGGTGAAGGACGGCTTTCACACACACTTATCTCTTAGAACTGAGCATGTGGATAGACGTTCGTTCATCTAGCACAAATGGAACGGGTTGCAGGAGAAACTTTTGCTCTGGTTTCTCAGTCTGTTTCCTAGTGCCGGTTTGAAGTTCCTGCAGTTTTCACTGTAAAACCGAGTTGGAGCTAGTACCACACCATATATATCTATGGAGTGGAGTTTGCAACTGAAAAGGAACATTGTGTTCCCAACAAGCTAGGTGAAGGACGGCTTTCACACACACTTATCTCTCAGAACTGAGCATGTGGAGAGACGTTCGTTCATCTAGCACAAACGGAACTGGTTGCAGGAGAAACTTTTACTCTGGTTTCTCAGTCTGTTTCCTAGTGCCGGTTTGAATTTCCTGCAGTTTTCAGTGTAAAACTGGTTTGGTGCTAGTACCTCCCCATATATATGTATGGAGTGGAGTTTGCAACTGAAAAGAAACTCTCTGTTCCCAACAAGCTAGCTGAAGGACGGCTTTCACACACAATTATCTCTCAGAACTGAGCATGTGGAGAGACATTCGTTCATCTAGCACAAAGGGAACGGGTTGCAGGGGAAACTTTTAATCTGGTTTCTCAGTCTGTTTCCTAGTGCCGGTTTGAAGTTCCTGCAATTTTCACTGTAAAACCGAGTTGGAGCTGGTACCTCCCCATATATATGTATGGAGTGGAATTTGCAACTGAAAAGGAACTTTGTGTACCCATCAAGCTAGGTGAAGGACGGCTTTCACACACACGTATCTCTCAGAACTGAGCATGTGGAGAGATGTTCGTTCATCTAGCACAAAGGAACGGTTTGCAGGAGAAACTTTTACTCAGTTTTCTCAGTCTGTTTCCTATTGCCGGTTTGAAGTTCCTGCAGTTTTCAGTGTAAAACCGAGTTGGAGCTAGTACCTCCCCATATATATGTATGGAGTGAAGTTTGCAACTGAAAAGAAACTCTCTGTTCAAAACAAGCTAGCTGAAGGACGGCTTTCACACACAATTATCTCTCAGACCTTAGCATGTGGAGAGACATTCGTTCATCTAGCACAAAGTGAACGGGTTGCAGGGGAAACTTTTAATCTGGTTTTTCAGTCTGCTTCCTAGTGCCGGTTTGAAGTTCCTGCAGTTTTCACTGTAAAACCGAGTTGGAGCTGGTACCTCCCCATATATATGTATGGAGTGGATTTTGCTACTGAAAAGAATCTTTGTGTACCCATCAAGCTAGGTGAAGGACTGCTTTCACACACACGTATCTCTCAGAACTGAGCATGTGGAGAGATGTTCGTTCATCTAGCACAAAGGGAATGGTTTGCAGGAGAAACTTTTACTCAGTTTTCTCAGTCTGTTTCCTAGTGCCGGTTTGAAGTTACTGCAGTTTTCACTGTAAAACCGAGTTGGAGCTAGTACCTCCAAATATATATGTATGAAGTGGAGATTGGAACTGAAAAGAAACTTTGTGTTCTCAACATGCTAGGTGAAGGACGGCTTTCACACACACTTATGTATCAGAACTGAGCATGTGGAGAGACATTCTTTCATGTAGCACAAAGGGAACTGGTTGCAGGGGAAATTTTTACTCTGGTTTCTCAGTCTGTTATTTGGTGCCGGTTAGAAGTTAATGAATTTTTCAGTGTAAAACCGAGTTGGAGCTTGTACCTCCCCATATATATTTATGGATTTGAGTTTGCAACTGAAAAGGAACTTTGTGTTCCCAACAAGCTAGGTGAAGGACGGCTTTCACACACACTTATCTCTCAGAACTGAGCATGTGGAAAGACGTTCGTTCATGTAGCACAAACGGAACTGGTTGCAGAAGAAACTTTTACTCTGGTTTCTCAGTCTGTTTCCTAGCGCCGGTTTGAAGTTACTGCAGTTTTCACTGTAAAACTTGGTTGGAGCTCGTACCTCCCCATATATATGTATGGAGTGTAATTTGCAAGTGAAAAGAAACTTTTTGTTCCAAACAAGCTAGGTGAAGGTCGGCTTTCACACAAACTTATCTCTCAGAACAGAGCATGTGGAGAGACGTTCGTTCATCTAACACAAAGTGAACGGGATGCAGTAGAAACTATTACTCTGGTTTCTCAGTCTGTTTCCTAGTGCCGGTTTGAAGTTACTGCAGTTTTCACTGTAAAATAGAGTTGCAGCTCGTACATCCCCATATATATGTAGGGAGTGGTGTTTGCAAGTGAAAAGAAACTTTGTGTTCCCAACAATCTAGGTGAAGGACGGCTTTCACATACACTTATCTCTCAGAACTGAGCATGTGGAGAGACGTTCGTTCATCTAGCACAAAGTGAAATGTTTGCAGGAGAAACATTTACTCTGGTTTCCCAGTCTGTTTCCTAGTGCCAGTTTGAAGTTACTGCAGTTTTCACTGTAAAACAGAGTTGGAGCTCGTACCTCCCCTTATATATGTATGGAGTGGAGTTAGCAACTGAAAAGAAACTTTGTGTTCCCAACAAGCTAGGTGAAGGACGGCTTTCACACATACTTATCTCTCAGAACTGAGCATGTGGAGAGACGTTTGTTCATCTAGCACAGAGGGAACGGGTTGCAGGATAAACTTTACTCTGGTTTCTCAGTCTGTTTCCTAGCGCCGGTTTGAAGTTCCTTCAGTTTTCACTGTAAAACCGGGTTGGAGCTCGTACCTCCCCATATATATGTATGGGGTGGAGTTTGCAAGTGAAAAGAAACTTTTGGTTCCCAACAAGCTACGTGAAGGACGGCTTTCACACACAATTATCTCTCAGAACAGAGCATGTGGAGAGACGTTCGTTCATCTAACACAAAGGGAACGGGTTGCAGGAGAAACTTTTACTCTGGTTTCTCAGTCTGTTTCCAAGCGCCTGTTTGAAGTTACTGCAGTTTTCACTGTAAAACCGAGTTGCAGCTCGTACATAGCCATATATACATATGGATTGGAGTTTGCAAGTGAAAAGAAACTTAGTGCTCTCAACAAGATAAGTGAAGGACGGCTTTCAGACGCATTTATCTCTCAGAATTGAGCATGTGGAGAGACGTTCGTTCATCTTGCACAAAGGGAACGGGTTGCAGGGGAAACTATTACTCTGGTTTCTCAGTCTGTTTCCTAGTGCCGGTTTGACGTTACTGCAGTTTTCACTGTAAAACCGTGTTGGAGCTAGTACCTCCCCATATATATGTATTGAGTGGAGTTTGCAAGTGAAAAGAAACTTTGTGTTCCCAACAAGCTAGGTGAAGGGCGGCTTTCACACACACTTATCTCTCAGAACTGAGCATGTGGAGAGACGTTCGTTCATCTAACACAAAGGGAACGGGTTGCAGGTGTAACTTTTACTCTGGTTTCTCAGTCTGTTTCCTAGTGCCGGTTTGAAGTTACTGCAGTTTTCACTGTAAAATCGAGTTGCAGCTCGTACATCCCCATATATATGTAGGGAGTGGTGTTTGCAACTGAAAAGAAACTCTCTGTTCAAAACAAGCTAGCTGAAGGACGGCTTTCACACACAATTATCTCTCAGACCTTAGCATGTGGAGAGACATTCGTTCATCTAGCACAAAGTGAACGGGTTGCAGGGGAAACTTTTAATCTGGTTTTTCAGTCTGCTTCCTAGTGCCGGTTTGAAGTTCCTGCAGTTTTCACTGGAAAACCGAGTTGGAGCTGGTACCTCCCCATATATATGTATGGAGTGGATTTTGCTACTGAAAAGAATCTTTGTGTACCCATCAAGCTAGGTGAAGGACGGCTTTCACACACACGTATCTCTCAGAACTGAGCATGTGGAGAGATGTTCGTTCATCTAGCACAAAGGGAATGGTTTGCAGGAGAAACTTTTACTCAGTTTTCTCAGTCTGTTTCCTAGTGCCGGTTTGAAGTTACTGCAGTTTTCACTGTAAAACCGAGTTGGAGCTTGTACCTCCAAATATATATGTATGAAGTGGAGATTGGAACTGAAAAGAAACTTTGTGTTCTCAACATGCTAGGTGAAGGACGGCTTTCACACACACTTATGTATCAGAACTGAGCATGTGGAGAGACTTTCTTTCATGTAGCACAAAGGGAACTGGTTGCAGGGGAAATTTTTACTCTGGTTTCTCAGTCTGTTATTTGGTGCCGGTTAGAAGTTAATGAATTTTTCAGTGTAAAACCGAGTTGGAGCTTGTACCTCCCCATATATATGTATGGATTTGAGTTTGCAACTGAAAAGGAACTTTGTGTTCCCAACAAGCTAGGTGAAGGACGGCTTTCACACACATTTATCTCTCAGAACTGAGCATGTGGAAAGACGTTCGTTCATGTAGCACAAACGGAACTGGTTGCAGAAGAAACTTTTACTCTGGTTTCTCAGTCTGTTTCCTAGCGCCGGTTTGAAGTTACTGCAGTTTTCACTGTAAAACATGGTTGGAGCTCGTACCTCCCCATATATATGTATGGAGTGTAATTTGCAAGTGAAAAGAAACTTTTTGTTCCAAACAAGCTAGGTGAAGGTCGGCTTTCACACACACTTATCTCTCAGAACAGAGCATGTGGAGAGACGTTCGTTCATCTAACACAAAGTGAACGGGATGCAGTAGAAACTATTACTCTGGTTTCTCAGTCTGTTTCCTAGTGCCGGTTTGAAGTTACTGCAGTTTTCACTGTAAAACCGATTTGCAGCTCGTACATCCCCATATATATGCAGGGAGTGGTGTTTGCAAGTGAAAAGAAACTTTGTGTTCCCAACAATCTAGGTGAAGGACGGCTTTCACATACACTTATCTCTCAGAACTGAGCATGTGGAGAGACGTTCGTTCATCTAGCACAAAGTGAAATGTTTGCAGGAGAAACATTTACTCTGGTTTCCCAGTCTGTTTCCTAGTGCCAGTTTGAAGTTACTGCAGTTTTCACTGTAAAACAGAGTTGGAGCTCGTACCTCCCCTTATATATGTATGGAGTGGAGTTAGCAACTGAAAAGAAACTTTGTGTTCCCAACAAGCTAGGTGAAGGACGGCTTTCACACATACTTATCTCTCAGAACTGAGCATGTGGAGAGACGTTTGTTCATCTAGCACAAAGGGAACGGGTTGCAGGATAAACTTTACTCTGGTTTCTCAGTCTGTTTCCTAGCTCCGGTTTGAAGTTCCTTCAGTTTTCACTGTAAAACCGGGTTGGAGCTCGTACCTCCCCATATATATGTATGGGGAGGAGTTTGCAAGTGAAAAGGAACTTTTGGTTCCCAACAAGCTACGTGAAGGACGGCTTTCACACACAATTATCTCTCAGAACAGAGCATGTGGAGAGACGTTCGTTCATCTAACACAAAGGGAACGGGTTGCAGGAGAAACTTTTACTCTGGTTTCTCAGTCTGTTTCCAAGCGCCTGTTTGAAGTTACTGCAGTTTTCTCTGTAAAACCGAGTTGCAGCTCGTACATAGCCATATATACGTATGGATTGGAGTTTGCAAGTGAAAAGAAACTTAGTGCTCTCAACAAGATAAGTGAAGGACGGCTTTCAGACGCATTTATCTCTCAGAATTGAGCATGTGGAGAGACGTTCGTTCATCTTGCACAAAGGGAACGGGTTGCAGGGGAAACTATTACTCTGGTTTCTCAGTCTGTTTCCTAGTTCCGGTTTGACGTTACTGCAGTTTTCACTGTAAAACCGTGTTGGAGCTAGTACCTCCCCATATATATGTATTGAGTGGAGTTTGCAAGTGAAAAGAAACTTTGTGTTCCCAACAAGCTAGGTGAAGGGCGGCTTTCACACACACTTATCTCTCAGAACTGAGCATGTGGAGAGACGTTCGTTCATCTAACACAAAGGGAACGGGTTGCAGGTGTAACTTTTACTCTGGTTTCCCAGTCTGTTTCCTAGTGCCGGTTTGAAGTTACTGCAGTTTTCACTGTAAAATCGAGTTGCAGCTCGTACATCCCCATATATATGTAGGGAGTGGTGTTTGCAAGTGAAAAGAAACTTTGTGTTCCCAACAATCTAGGTGAAGGACGGCTTTCACACACACTTATCTCTCAGAACTGAGCATGTGGAGAGACGTTCGTTCATCTAGCACAAAGGGAACGGTTTGCAGGAAAAACTATTACTCTGGTTTCTCAGTCTGTTTCCTAGTGCCGGTTTGAAGTTACTGCAGTTTTCACTGTAAAACCGAGTTGCAGCTCGTACATCCCCATATATATGTAGGAAGTGGTGTTTGCAAGTGAAAAGAAACTTTGTGTTCCCAACAATCTAGGTGAAGGACGGCTTTCACATACACTTATCTCTCAGAACTGAGCATGTGGAGAGACGTTCGTTCATCTAGCACAAATTGAAATGTTTGCAGGAGAAACTTTTACACTGGTTTCCCAGTCTGTTTCCTAGTTCCGGTTTGAAGTTACTGCAGTTTTCACTGTAAAAACGAGTTGGAGCTCGTACCTCCCCATATATATGTATGGAGTGGAGTTTGCAACTGAAAAGAATCTTTGTGTTCCCAACAAGCTAGGTGAAGGACGGCTTCCACACACACTTATCTCTGAGAACTGAGCATGTGGAGACACGTTCGTTCATCTAGCAGAAAGGGAACGGGTTGCAAGAGAAACTTTTACTCTGGTTTCTCAGTCTGTTTCCAAGCGCCGGTTTGAAGTTACTGCACTTTTCACTGTAAAACATGGTTGGAGCTCGTACCTCCCCATATATATGTATGGAGTGTAGTTTGCAAGTGAAAAGAATCTTTTTGTTCCCAACAAGGTAGGTGAAGGACGGCTTTCACACACAATTATCTCTCAGAACAGAGCATGTGGAGAGACGTTCGTTCATCTAACACAAAGGGAACGGGATGCAGGAGAAACTTTTACTCTGGTTTCTCAGTCTGTTTCCTAGCGCCGGTTTGAAGTTACTGCAGTTTTCACTGTAAAACCGAGTTGCAGCTCGTACATACCCATATATACGTATGGAGTGGAGTTTGCAAGTGAAAAGAAACTTTGTGCTCCCAACAAGATAGGTGAAGGAAGCTTTCACACGCATTTATCTCTCAGAATTGAGCATGTGGGAAGACGTTCGTTCATCTAGCACAAAAGGAAAGGGTTGCAGGAGAAACTATTACTCTGGTTTCTCAGTCTGTTTCCTAGTGCCGGTTTGAAGTTACTGCACTTTTCACTGTAAAACCGATTTGTAGCTCGTACATTCCCATATATATGTAGGGAGTGGTGTTTGCAAGTGAAAAGAAACTTTGTGTTCCCAACAATCTAGGTGAAGGACGGCTTTCAAACACACTTATCTCTCAGAGCTGAGCATGTTGATAGACGTTCGTTCATCTAGCACAAAGGGAACGGGTTGCAGGAGAAACTTTTACTCTGGTTTCCCAGTCTGTTTCCTAGTGCCGGTTTGAAGTTACTGCAGTTTTCACTGTAAAACCGTGTTGGAGCTCGTACCTCCCCATATATATATATGGAGTGGAGTTTGCAAATGAAAAGAAACTTTGTTTTCCCAACAAGATAGGTGAAGGACGGCTTTCACACACACTTATCTCTCAGAACTTAGCATGTGGAGAGACGTTCGTTCATCTAGCACAAATGGAACGGGTTGCAGGAAAAAATTTTACTCTGGTTTCCCAGTCTGTTTCCTAGTGCCGGTTTGAAGTTACTGCAGTTTTCACTGTAAAACCGAGTTGGAGCTCGTACCTCCCCTTATATATATATGGAATGGAGTTTGCAACTGAAAAGAAATTTTGTGTTCCCAACAAGCTATGTGAAGGACGGCTTACACACACACTTATCTCTCAGAACTGAGCATGTGGAGAGACGTTCGTTCATCTAGCAGAAAGGAAACGGTTTGCAGGAGAAACTTTTACTCTGGTTTCTCAGTCTGTTTCCTAGTGCCGGTTTGAAGTTACTGCAGTTTTCACTGTAAAACCAAGTTGGAGCTCGTACCTACCCATATATATGTATGGATTGGAGTTTGCATGTGAAAAGAAACTTTGTGTTCCCTACAAGCTAGGTGAAGGATGGGTTACACACACACTATTCTCTCCGAACTGAGCATGTGGAGAGACTTTCGTTCATCTAGAACAAATGGAACGGGTTGTAGGAGAAATTTTTACTCTGGTTTCCCAGTCTGTTTCCTAGTGCCGGTTTGAAGTTACTGCAGTTTTCACTGTAAAACCGATTTGGAGCTCGTACCTCCCCATATATATGTATGGAGTGCAGTTTGCAAGTGAAAAGAAACCTTGTGTTCCCAACAAGCTATGTGAAGCACGGCTTTCACACACACTTATCTCTCAGAACTGAGTATGTGGAGAGACGTTCGTTCATCTAGCAGAAAGGGAACGGTTTGCAGGAGAAACTTTTACTCCGGTTTCTCAGTCTGTTTCCTAGTGCCGGTTTGAAGTTACTGCAGTTTTCACTGTAAAACCAAGTTGGAGCTCGTACCTCCCCATATATATGTATGGAGTGGGTTTGCATGTGAAAAGAAACTTTGTGTTCCCTACAAGCTAGGTGAAGGACGGCTTACACTGACACTTTTCTCTCCGAACTGAGCATGTGGAGAGACTTTCGTTCATCTAGCACAAATGGAACGGGTTGCAGGAGAAAATTATACTCTGGTTTCCCAGTCTGTTTCCTAGTGCCGGTTTGAAGTTACTGCAGTTTTCACTGTAAAACCGAGTTGGAGCTCGTACCTACCCTTATATATATATGGAGTGGAGTTTGCAACTGAAAAGAAATTTTGTGTTCCCAACAAGCTATGTGAAGGACGGCTTACACACACACTTATCTCTCAGAACTGAGCATGAGGAGAGACGTTCGTTCATCTTGCACAAAGGGAACGGGTTGCAGGATAAACTTTTACTCTGGTTTCTCAGTCTGTTTCCTAGCGCCGGTTAGAAGTTCCTGCAGTTTTCACTGTAAAACCGGTTTGGAGCTCGTACCTCCCCATATATATGTATGGAGTGGAGTTTGCAAGTGAAAAGAAACTTTTTGTTCCCAACAAGCTAGGTGAAGGACGGCTTTCACACACAATTATCTCTCAGAACAGAGCATGTGGAGAAACGTTCGTTCATCTAACACAAAGGGAACTGTTTGCAGGAGAAACTTTTACTCTGTTTTCCCAGTCTGTTTCCTAGTGCCGGTTTGAAGTTCCTGCAGTTTTCACTGTAAAATTGTTTTGGAGATAGTTCCTCCCCATATATATGTACGGAGTGGATTTTGCAACTGAAAAGAAACACTGTGTTCCCAACAAGCTAGGTGAAGTGCGGATTTCACACACTCTAATCTCTCAGAAGTGAGCATGTGGAGAGACGTTCGTTCATCTAGCACAAAGGGAACGGGTTGCAGGAGATACATTTACTCTGGTTTCTCAGACATTTTCCTAGTGCCGGTTTGAAGTTCTTGCAGTTTTCACTGTTAAACCGAGTTGGAGCTAGTACCTCCCCATATATATGTTTGGAGTGAAGTTTGCAAGTGAAATGAAACTCTCTGTTCCCAACAAGCTAGCTGAAGGACGGCTTTCACACACAATTATCTCTCAGACTTGAGCATGTGGAGAGACATTCGTTCATCTAGCACAAAGGGAACGGGTTGCAGGGGAAACTTTAAATCTGGTTTCTCAGTCTGTTTCCTAGTGCCGGTTTGAAGTTCCTGCACTTTTCACTGTAAAACCGAGTTGGAGCTGGTACCTCCCCATATATATGTATGGAGTGGATTTTGCAACTGAAAGGAAACTTTGTGTACCCATCAAGCTAGGTGAAGGACAGCTTTCACACACACGTATCTCTCAGAACTGAGCATGTGGAGAGATATTCATTCATCTAGCACAAAGGGAACGTTTTGCAGGAGAAACTTTTACTCAGTTTTCTCAGTCTGTTTCCTAGTGCCGGTTTGAAGTTCCTGCAGTTTTCACTGTAAAACCGAGTTGGAGCTAGTACCTCCAATGTATATGTATGGAGTGGAGATTGCAACTGAAAAGAATCTTTGTGTTCTCAACATGCTATGTGAAGGACGGCTTTCACACACACTTATGTCTCAGAACTGAGCATGTGGAGAGACATTCTTTCATGTAGCACAAAGGGAACTGGTTGCAGGGGAAATTTTACTCTGGTTTCTCAGTCTGTTATCTAGTGCCGGTTAGAAGTTAGTGCATTTTTCAGTGTAAAACCGAGTTGGAGCTTGTACCTCCCCATATATATGTATGGATTTGTGTTTGCAACTGAAAAGTAACTTTGTGTTCCCAACAAGCTAGGTGAAGGACGGCTTTCACACACACTTTTCTCTCAGAACTGAGCATGTGGATAGACGTTCGTTCATCTAGCACAAAGGGAACGGGTTGCAGGAGAAACTTTTACTCTGGTTTCTCAGTCTGTTTCCTAGTGCCGGTTTGAAGTTCCTGCAGTTTTCACTGTTAAACCTAGTTGGAGCTAGTGCCACCCTATATATACATATGGAGTGGTGTTTGCAACTGAAAAGGAACTTTGTGTTCCTAACAATCTAGGTGAAGGTCGGCTTTCACACACACTTATCTCTCAGAACTGAACATGTGGAGAGACGTTCGTTCATCTAGCACAAACGGAACTGTTTGCAGGAGAAACTTTTACTCTGGTTTCTCAGTCTGTTTCCTAGTGCCGGTTTGAAGTTCCTGCGTTTTTCACTGTAAAACCGAGTTTGAGCTAGTACCATCCCATATATATATATGGAGTGGAGTTTGCAACTGAAAAGGAACTTTGTGTTCCCAACAAGCTAGGTGAAGGACGGCTTTAACACACACTTATCTCTCAGAACTGAGCATTTGGAGAGACGTTCGTTCATCTAGCACAAAGGGATCGGGTTGCAGGAGAAACTTGTACTCTGGTATCTCAGTCTATTTCCTAGTGCCGGTTTGAATTTCCTGCAGTTTTCAGTGTAAAACTGGGTTGGAGCTAGTACCTCCCCATATATATGTATGGAGTGGAGTTTGCAACTGAAAAGAAACTCTCTGTTCCCAACAAGCTAGCTGAAGGACGGCTTTCACACACAATTATCTCTCAGACCTGAGCATGTGGAGAGACGTTCGTTCATCTAACACAAAGTGAACGGGATGCAGTAGAAACTATTACTCTGGTTTCTCAGTCTGTTTCCTAGTGCCGGTTTGAAGTTACTGCAGTTTTCACTGTAAAACCGATTTGCAGCTCGTACATCCCCATATATATGCAGGGAGTGGTGTTTGCAAGTGAAAAGAAACTTTGTGTTCCCAACAATCTAGGTGAAGGACGGCTTTCACATACACTTATCTCTCAGAACTGAGCATGTGGAGAGACGTTCGTTCATCTAGCACAAAGTGAAATGTTTGCAGGAGAAACATTTACTCTGGTTTCCCAGTCTGTTTCCTAGTGCCAGTTTGAAGTTACTGCAGTTTTCACTGTAAAACAGAGTTGGAGCTCGTACCTCCCCTTATATATGTATGGAGTGGAGTTAGCAACTGAAAAGAAACTTTGTGTTCCCAACAAGCTAGGTGAAGGACGGCTTTCACACATACTTATCTCTCAGAACTGAGCATGTGGAGAGACGTTTGTTCATCTAGCACAAAGGGAACGGGTTGCAGGATAAACTTTACTCTGGTTTCTCAGTCTGTTTCCTAGCTCCGGTTTGAAGTTCCTTCAGTTTTCACTGTAAAACCGGGTTGGAGCTCGTACCTCCCCATATATATGTATGGGGAGGAGTTTGCAAGTGAAAAGGAACTTTTGGTTCCCAACAAGCTACGTGAAGGACGGCTTTCACACACAATTATCTCTCAGAACAGAGCATGTGGAGAGACGTTCGTTCATCTAACACAAAGGGAACGGGTTGCAGGAGAAACTTTTACTCTGGTTTCTCAGTCTGTTTCCAAGCGCCTGTTTGAAGTTACTGCAGTTTTCTCTGTAAAACCGAGTTGCAGCTCGTACATAGCCATATATACGTATGGATTGGAGTTTGCAAGTGAAAAGAAACTTAGTGCTCTCAACAAGATAAGTGAAGGACGGCTTTCAGACGCATTTATCTCTCAGAATTGAGCATGTGGAGAGACGTTCGTTCATCTTGCACAAAGGGAACGGGTTGCAGGGGAAACTATTACTCTGGTTTCTCAGTCTGTTTCCTAGTGCCGGTTTGACGTTACTGCAGTTTTCACTGTAAAACCGTGTTGGAGCTAGTACCTCCCCATATATATGTATTGAGTGGAGTTTGCAAGTGAAAAGAAACTTTGTGTTCCCAACAAGCTAGGTGAAGGGCGGCTTTCACACACACTTATCTCTCAGAACTGAGCATGTGGAGAGACGTTCGTTCATCTAACACAAAGGGAACGGGTTGCAGGTGTAACTTTTACTCTGGTTTCCCAGTCTGTTTCCTAGTGCCGGTTTGAAGTTACTGCAGTTTTCACTGTAAAATCGAGTTGCAGCTCGTACATCCCCATATATATGTAGGGAGTGGTGTTTGCAAGTGAAAAGAAACTTTGTGTTCCCAACAATCTAGGTGAAGGACGGCTTTCACACACACTTATCTCTCAGAACTGAGCATGTGGAGAGACGTTCGTTCATCTAGCACAAAGGGAACGGTTTGCAGGAAAAACTATTACTCTGGTTTCTCAGTCTGTTTCCTAGTGCCGGTTTGAAGTTACTGCAGTTTTCACTGTAAAACCGAGTTGCAGCTCGTACATCCCCATATATATGTAGGAAGTGGTGTTTGCAAGTGAAAAGAAACTTTGTGTTCCCAACAATCTAGGTGAAGGACGGCTTTCACATACACTTATCTCTCAGAACTGAGCATGTGGAGAGACGTTCGTTCATCTAGCACAAATTGAAATGTTTGCAGGAGAAACTTTTACACTGGTTTCCCAGTCTGTTTCCTAGTTCCGGTTTGAAGTTACTGCAGTTTTCACTGTAAAAACGAGTTGGAGCTCGTACCTCCCCATATATATGTATGGAGTGGAGTTTGCAACTGAAAAGAATCTTTGTGTTCCCAACAAGCTAGGTGAAGGACGGCTTCCACACACACTTATCTCTGAGAACTGAGCATGTGGAGACACGTTCGTTCATCTAGCAGAAAGGGAACGGGTTGCATGAGAAACTTTTACTCTGGTTTCTCAGTCTGTTTCCAAGCGCCGGTTTGAAGTTACTGCACTTTTCACTGTAAAACATGGTTGGAGCTCGTACCTCCCCATATATATGTATGGAGTGTAGTTTGCAAGTGAAAAGAATCTTTTTGTTCCCAACAAGGTAGGTGAAGGACGGCTTTCACACACAATTATCTCTCAGAACAGAGCATGTGGAGAGACGTTCGTTCATCTAACACAAAGGGAACGGGATGCAGGAGAAACTTTTACTCTGGTTTCTCAGTCTGTTTCCTAGCGCCGGTTTGAAGTTACTGCAGTTTTCACTGTAAAACCGAGTTGCAGCTCGTACATACCCATATATACGTATGGAGTGGAGTTTGCAAGTGAAAAGAAACTTTGTGCTCCCAACAAGATAGGTGAAGGAAGCTTTCACACGCATTTATCTCTCAGAATTGAGCATGTGGGAAGACGTTCGTTCATCTAGCACAAAAGGAAAGGGTTGCAGGAGAAACTATTACTCTGGTTTCTCAGTCTGTTTCCTAGTGCCGGTTTGAAGTTACTGCACTTTTCACTGTAAAACCGATTTGTAGCTCGTACATTCCCATATATATGTAGGGAGTGGTGTTTGCAAGTGAAAAGAAACTTTGTGTTCCCAACAATCTAGGTGAAGGACGGCTTTCAAACACACTTATCTCTCAGAGCTGTGCATGTTGATAGACGTTCGTTCATCTAGCACAAAGGGAACGGGTTGCAGGAGAAACTTTTACTCTGGTTTCCCAGTCTGTTTCCTAGTGCCGGTTTGAAGTTACTGCAGTTTTCACTGTAAAACCGTGTTGGAGCTCGTACCTCCCCATATATATATATGGAGTGGAGTTTGCAAATGAAAAGAAACTTTGTTTTCCCAACAAGATAGGTGAAGGACGGCTTTCACACACACTTATCTCTCAGAACTTAGCATGTGGAGAGACGTTCGTTCATCTAGCACAAATGGAACGGGTTGCAGGAAAAAATTTTACTCTGGTTTCCCAGTCTGTTTCCTAGTGCCGGTTTGAAGTTACTGCAGTTTTCACTGTAAAACCGAGTTGGAGCTCGTACCTCCCCTTATATATATATGGAATGGAGTTTGCAACTGAAAAGAAATTTTGTGTTCCCAACAAGCTATGTGAAGGACGGCTTACACACACACTTATCTCTCAGAACTGAGCATGTGGAGAGACGTTCGTTCATCTAGCAGAAAGGAAACGGTTTGCAGGAGAAACTTTTACTCTGGTTTCTCAGTCTGTTTCCTAGTGCCGGTTTGAAGTTACTGCAGTTTTCACTGTAAAACCAAGTTGGAGCTCGTACCTACCCATATATATGTATGGATTGGAGTTTGCATGTGAAAAGAAACTTTGTGTTCCCTACAAGCTAGGTGAAGGATGGGTTACACACACACTATTCTCTCCGAACTGAGCATGTGGAGAGACTTTCGTTCATCTAGAACAAATGGAACGGGTTGTAGGAGAAATTTTTACTCTGGTTTCCCAGTCTGTTTCCTAGTGCCGGTTTGAAGTTACTGCAGTTTTCACTGTAAAACCGATTTGGAGCTCGTACCTCCCCATATATATGTATGGAGTGCAGTTTGCAAGTGAAAAGAAACCTTGTGTTCCCAACAAGCTATGTGAAGCACGGCTTTCACACACACTTATCTCTCAGAACTGAGTATGTGGAGAGACGTTCGTTCATCTAGCAGAAAGGGAACGGTTTGCAGGAGAAACTTTTACTCCGGTTTCTCAGTCTGTTTCCTAGTGCCGGTTTGAAGTTACTGCAGTTTTCACTGTAAAACCAAGTTGGAGCTCGTACCTCCCCATATATATGTATGGAGTGGGTTTGCATGTGAAAAGAAACTTTGTGTTCCCTACAAGCTAGGTGAAGGACGGCTTACACACACACTTATCTCTCAGAACTGAGCATGAGGAGAGACGTTCGTTCATCTTGCACAAAGGGAACGGGTTGCAGGATAAACTTTTACTCTGGTTTCTCAGTCTGTTTCCTAGCGCCGGTTAGAAGTTCCTGCAGTTTTCACTGTAAAACCGGTTTGGAGCTCGTACCTCCCCATATATATGTATGGAGTGGAGTTTGCAAGTGAAAAGAAACTTTTTGTTCCCAACAAGCTAGGTGAAGGACGGCTTTCACACACAATTATCTCTCAGAACAGAGCATGTGGAGAAACGTTCGTTCATCTAACACAAAGGGAACTGTTTGCAGGAGAAACTTTTACTCTGTTTTCCCAGTCTGTTTCCTAGTGCCGGTTTGAAGTTCCTGCAGTTTTCACTGTAAAATTGTTTTGGAGATAGTTCCTCCCCATATATATGTACGGAGTGGATTTTGCAACTGAAAAGAAACACTGTGTTCCCAACAAGCTAGGTGAAGTGCGGATTTCACACACTCTAATCTCTCAGAACTGAGCATGTGGAGAGACGTTCGTTCATCTAGCACAAAGGGAACGGGTTGCAGGAGATACATTTACTCTGGTTTCTCAGACATTTTCCTAGTGCCGGTTTGAAGTTCTTGCAGTTTTCACTGTTAAACCGAGTTGGAGCTAGTACCTCCCCATATATATGTTTGGAGTGAAGTTTGCAAGTGAAATGAAACTCTCTGTTCCCAACAAGCTAGCTGAAGGACGGCTTTCACACACAATTATCTCTCAGACTTGAGCATGTGGAGAGACATTCGTTCATCTAGCACAAAGGGAACGGGTTGCAGGGGAAACTTTAAATCTGGTTTCTCAGTCTGTTTCCTAGTGCCGGTTTGAAGTTCCTGCACTTTTCACTGTAAAACCGAGTTGGAGCTGGTACCTCCCCATATATATGTATGGAGTGGATTTTGCAACTGAAAGGAAACTTTGTGTACCCATCAAGCTAGGTGAAGGACAGCTTTCACACACACGTATCTCTCAGAACTGAGCATGTGGAGAGATATTCATTCATCTAGCACAAAGGGAACGTTTTGCAGGAGAAACTTTTACTCAGTTTTCTCAGTCTGTTTCCTAGTGCCGGTTTGAAGTTCCTGCAGTTTTCACTGTAAAACCGAGTTGGAGCTAGTAACTCCAATGTATATGTATGGAGTGGAGATTGCAACTGAAAAGAATCTTTGTGTTCTCAACATGCTATGTGAAGGACGGCTTTCACACACACTTATGTCTCAGAACTGAGCATGTGGAGAGACATTCTTTCATGTAGCACAAAGGGAACTGGTTGCAGGGGAAATTTTACTCTGGTTTCTCAGTCTGTTATCTAGTGCCGGTTAGAAGTTAGTGCATTTTTCAGTGTAAAACCGAGTTGGAGCTTGTACCTCCCCATATATATGTATGGATTTGTGTTTGCAACTGAAAAGTAACTTTGTGTTCCCAACAAGCTAGGTGAAGGACGGCTTTCACACACACTTTTCTCTCAGAACTGAGCATGTGGATAGACGTTCGTTCATCTAGCACAAAGGGAACGGGTTGCAGGAGAAACTTTTACTCTGGTTTCTCAGTCTGTTTCCTAGTGCCGGTTTGAAGTTCCTGCAGTTTTCACTGTTAAACCTAGTTGGAGCTAGTGCCACCCTATATATACATATGGAGTGGTGTTTGCAACTGAAAAGGAACTTTGTGTTCCTAACAATCTAGGTGAAGGTCGGCTTTCACACACACTTATCTCTCAGAACTGAACATGTGGAGAGACGTTCGTTCATCTAGCACAAACGGAACTGTTTGCAGGAGAAACTTTTACTCTGGTTTCTCAGTCTGTTTCCTAGTGCCGGTTTGAAGTTCCTGCGTTTTTCACTGTAAAACCGAGTTTGAGCTAGTACCATCCCATATATATATATGGAGTGGAGTTTGCAACTGAAAAGGAACTTTGTGTTCCCAACAAGCTAGGTGAAGGACGGCTTTAACACACACTTATCTCTCAGAACTGAGCATTTGGAGAGACGTTCGTTCATCTAGCACAAAGGGATCGGGTTGCAGGAGAAACTTGTACTCTGGTATCTCAGTCTATTTCCTAGTGCCGGTTTGAATTTCCTGCAGTTTTCAGTGTAAAACTGGGTTGGAGCTAGTACCTCCCCATATATATGTATGGAGTGGAGTTTGCAACTGAAAAGAAACTCTCTGTTCCCAACAAGCTAGCTGAAGGACGGCTTTCACACACAATTATCTCTCAGACCTGAGCATGTGGAGAGACATTCGTTCATCTAGCTCAAATGGAACGGGTTGCCGGGGAAACTTTTAATCTTTTCTCAGTCTGTTTCATAGTGCCGGTTTGAAGTTCCTGCAGTTTTCACTGTAAAACAGAGTTGGAGCTGGTACCTCCCCATATATATGTATGGAGTGGAATTTGCAACTGAAAAGAAATTTTGTGTACCCATCAAGCTAGGTGAAGGACGACTTTCACACACACGTATCTCTCAGAACTGAGCATGTGGAGAGATGTTCGTTCATCTAGCACAAAGGGAACGGTTTGCAGGAGAAACTTTTACTCAGTTTTCTCAGTCTGTTTCCTAGTGCCGGTTTGAAGTTCCTGCAGTTTTCACTGTAAAACTGAGTTGGAGCTACTACCTCCAAATATATATGTATGGAGTGGAGTTTGCAACTGAAAAGAAACTTTGTGTTCTCAGCATGCTAGGTGAAGGACGGCTTTCACACACAATTATGTCTCAGAACTAAGCATGTGGAGAGACGTTCTTTCATGTAGCACAAAGGGAACTGGTTGCAGGGGAAATTTTTACTCTGGTTTCTCAGTCTGTTATCTAGTGCCGGTTAGAAGTTAATGCATTTTTCAGTGTAAAACCGAGTTGGAGCTGTACCTCACCATATATATGTATGGATTTGAGTTTGCAACTGAAAAGAAACTTTGTGTTCCGAACAAGCTAGGTGAAGGACGGCTTTCACACACACATATCTCTCAGAACTGAGCATGTGGATAGACGTTCGTTCATCTAGCACAAATGGAACGGGTTGCAGGAGAAACTTTTGCTCTGGTTTCTCAGTCTGTTTCCTAGTGCCGGTTTGAAGTTCCTGCAGTTTTCACTGTAAAACCGAGTTGGAGCTAGTACCACACCATATATATCTATGGAGTGGAGTTTGCAACTGAAAAGGAACATTGTGTTCCCAGCAAGCTAGGTGAAGGACGGCTTTCACACACACTTATCTCTCAGAACTGAGCATGTGGATAGACGTTCGTTCATCTAGCACAAACGGAACTGGTTGCAGGAGAAACTTTTACTCTGGTTTCTCAGTCTGTTTCCTAGTGCCGGTTTGAATTTCCTGCAGTTTTCAGTGTAAAACTGGTTTGGAGCTAGTACCTCCCCATATATATGTATGGAGTGTAGTTTGCAACTGAAAAGAAACTCTCTGTTCCCAACAAGCTAGCTGAAGGACGGCTTTCACACACAATTATCTCTCAGAACTGAGCATGTGGAGAGACATTCGTTCATCTAGCACAAAGGGAACGGGTTGCAGGGGAAACTTTTAATCTGGTTTCTCAGTCTGTTTCCTAGTGCCGGTTTGAAGTTCCTGCAATTTTCACTGTAAAACCGAGTTGGAGCTGTTACCTCCCCATATATATGTATGGAGTGGATTTTGCAACTGAAAAGAATCTTTGTGTACCCATCAAGCTAGGTGAAGGACGGCTTTCACACACACGTATCTCTCAGAACTGAGCATGTGGAGAGATGTTCGTTCATCTAGCAGAAAGGGAATGGTTTGCAGGAGAAACTTTTACTCAGTTTTCTCAGTCTGTTTCCTAGTGCCGGTTTGAAGTTACTGCAGTTTACACTGTAAAACCGAGTTGCAGGTCGTACATACCCGTATATATGTATGGAGTGGAGTTTGCATGTGGAAAAGAAACTTTGTGTTCCCTACAAGCTAGGTGAAGGATGGCTTACACACACACTATTCTCTCCGAACTGAGCATGTGGAGAGACTTTCGTTCATCTAGCACAAATGGAACGGGTTGCAGGAGAAATTTTTACTCTGGTTTCCCAGTCTGTTTCCTAGTGCCGGTTTGAAGTTACTGCAGTTTTCACTGTAAAAACGAGTTGGAGCTCGTACCTCCCCATATATATGTATGGAGTGGAGTTTGCAACTGAAAAGAATCTTTGTGTTCCCAACAAGCTAGTTGAAGGACGGCTTCCACACACACTTATCTCTGAGAACTGAGCATGTGGAGACACGTTCGTTCATCTAGCAGAAAGGGAACGGGTTGCATGAGAAACTTTTACTCTGGTTTCTCAGTCTGTTTCCAAGCGCCGGTTTGAAGTTACTGCAGTTTTCACTGTAAAACATGGTTGGAGCTCGTACCTCCCCATATATATGTATGGAGTGTAGTTTGCAAGTGAAAAGAATCTTTTTGTTCCCAACAAGGTAGGTGAAGGACGGCTTTCACACACACTTATCTCTCAGAACAGAACATGTGGAGAGACGTTCGTTCATCTAACACAAAGGGAACGGGATGCAGGAGAAACTTTTACTCTGGTTTCTCAGTCTGTTTCCTAGCGCAGGTTTGAAGTTACTGCAGATTTCACTGTAAAACCGAGTTGCAGCTCGTACATACCCATATATACGTATGGAGTGGAGTTTGCAAGTGAAAAGAAACTTTGTGCTCCCAACAAGATAGGTGAAGGAAGCTTTCACACGCATTTATCTCTCAGAATTGAGCATGTGGGAAGACGTTCGTTCATCTAGCACAAAAGGAACGGGTTGCAGGAGAAACTATTACTCTGGTTTCTCAGTCTGTTTCCTAGTGCCGGTTTGAAGTTACTGCACTTTTCACTGTAAAACCGATTTGTAGCTCGTACATCCCCATATATATGTAGGGAGTGGTGTTTGCAAGTGAAAAGAAACTTTGTGTTCCCAACAATCTAGGTGAAGGACGGCTTTCAAACACACTTATCTCTCAGAGCTGAGCATGTTGATAGACTTTCGTTCATCTAGCACAAAGGGAACGGGTTGCAGGAGAAACTTTTACTCTGGTTTCCCAGTCTGTTTCCTAGTGCCGGTTTGAAGTTACTGCAGTTTTCACTGTAAAACCGAGTTGGAGCTCGTACCTCCCCATATATATATATGGAGTGGAGTTTGCAAATGAAAAGAAACTTTGTGTTCCCAACAAGATAGGTGAAGGACGGCTTTCACACACACTTATCTCTCAGAACTTAGCATGTGGAGAGACGTTCGTTCATCTAGCACAAATGGAACGGGTTGCAGGAAAAATTTTACTCTGGTTTCCCAGTCTGTTTCCTAGTGCCGGTTTGAAGTTACTGCAGTTATCACTGTAAAACCGAGTTGGAGCTCGTACCTCCCCTTATATATATATGGAATGGAGTTTGCAACTGAAAAGAAATTTTGTGTTCCCAACAAGCTATGTGAAGGACGGCTTACACACACAATTATCTCTCAGAACTGAGCATGAGGAGAGACGTTCGTTCATCTAGCAGAAAGGGAACGGGTTGCAGGAGAAACTTTTACTCTGGTTTCTCAGTCTGTTTCCTAGTGCCGGTTTGAAGTTACTGCAGTTTTCACTGTAAAACCAAGTTGGAGCTCGTACCTACCCATATATATGTATGGATTGGAGTTTGCATGTGAAAAGAAACTTTGTGTTCCCTACAAGCTAGGTGAAGGATGGGTTACACACACACTATTCTCTCCGAACTGAGCATGTGGAGAGACTTTCGTTCATCTAGAACAAATGGAACGGGTTGTAGGAGAAATTTTTACTCTGGTTTCCCAGTCTGTTTCCTAGTGCCGGTTTGAAGTTACTGCAGTTTTCACTCTAAAACCGATTTGGAGCTCGTACCTCCCCATATATATGTATGGAGTGCAGTTTGCAAGTGAAAAGAAACCTTGTGTTCCCAACAAGCTATGTGAAGCACGGCTTTCACACACACTTATCTCTCAGAACTGAGTATGTGGAGAGACGTTCGTTCATCTAGCAGAAAGGGAACGGTTTGCAGGAGAAACTTTTACTCTGGTTTCTCAGTCTGTTTCCTAGTGCCGGTTTGAAGTTACTGCAGTTTTCACTGTAAAACCAAGTTGGAGCTCGTACCTCCCCATATATATGTATGGAGTGGGTTTGCATGTGAAAAGAAACTTTGTGTTCCCTACAAGCTAGGTGAAGGACGGCTTACACTGACACTTTTCTCTCCGAACTGAGCATGTGGAGAGACTTTCGTTCATCTAGCACAAATGGAACGGGTTGCAGGAGAAAATTTTACTCTGGTTTCCCAGTCTGTTTCCTAGTGCCGGTTTGAAGTTACTGCAGTTTTCACTGTAAAACCGAGTTGGAGCTCGTACCTACCCTTATATATATATGGAGTGGATTTTGCAACTGAAAAGAAATTTTGTGTTCCCAACAAGCTATGTGAAGGACGGCTTACACACACACTTATCTCTCAGAACTGAGCATGAGGAGAGACGTTCGTTCATCTTGCACAAAGGGAACGGGTTGCAGGATAAACTTTTACTCTGGTTTCTCAGTCTGTTTCCTAGCGCCGGTTAGAAGTTCCTGCAGTTTTCACTGTAAAACCGGTTTGGAGCTCGTACCTCCCCATATATATGTATGGAGTGGAGTTTGTAAGTGAAAAGAAACTTTTTGTTCCCAACAAGCTAGGTGAAGGACGGCTTTCACACACAATTATCTCTCAGAACAGAGCATGTGGAGAAACGTTCGTTCATCTAACACAAAGGGAACGGGTTGCAGGAAAAACTTTTACTCTGGTTTCTCAGTCTGTTTCCAAGCGCCTGTTTGAAGTTACTGCAGTTTTCACTGTAAAACCGTGTTGCAGCTCGCACATACCCATATATACGTATGGATTGGAGTTTGCAAGTGAAAAGAAACTTAGTGCTCCCAACAAGATAGGTGAAGGACGGCTTTCACACGCATTTATCTCTCAGAATTGAGCATGTGGAGAGACGTTCGTTCATCTAGCAGAAAGGTAACGGGTTGCAGGAGAAACTTTTACTCTGGTTTCTCCGTCTGTTTCCTAGTGCCGGTTTGAAGTTACTGCAGTTTACACTGTAAAACCGAGTTGCAGGTCGTACATACCCGTATATATGTATGGAGTGGAGTTTGCATGTGGAAAAGAAACTTTGTGTTCCCTACAAGCTAGGTGAAGGATGGCTTACACACACACTATTCTCTCCGAACTGAGCATGTGGAGAGACTTTCGTTCATCTAGCACAAATGGAACGGGTTGCAGGAGAAATTTTTACTCTGGTTTCCCAGTCTGTTTCCTAGTGCCGGTTTGAAGTTACTGCAGTTTTCACTATAAAACGGAATTGGAGTTCGTACCTCCCCATATATATTTATGGAGTGGAGTTTGCAACTGAAAAGAAACTTTGTGTTCCCAACAAGCTAGGTGAAGGACGGCTTTCACACACACTTATCTCTCAGAACTGAGCCTATGGAGAGACGTTCGTTCATCTAGCACAAAGGGAACGGGTTGCAGGATAAACTTTTTCTCTGGATTCTCAGTCTTTTTCCTAGCGACGGTTTGATGTTACTGCAGTTTTCACTGTAAAACCGGGTTGGAGCTCGTACCTCCCCATATATAGGTATGGAGTGGAGTTTGCAAGTGAAAAGAACTTTGTGCTCCCAACAAGATACATGAAGGACAGCTTTCACATGGATTTATCTCTCAGAATTGAGCATGTGGAGAGACGTTCGTTCATCTAGCACAAAGGGAACGGTTTGCAGGAGAAACTATTACTCTGGTTTCTCAGTGTGTTTCCTAGTGCCGGTTTGAAGTTACTGCAGTTTTCACTGTAAAAACGAGTTGCAGCTCGTACATACCCATATATATGTAGGGAGTGGTGTTTGCAAGTGAAAAGAAACTTTGTGTTCCCAACAATCTAGTTGAAGGACGGCTTTCATACACACTTATCTCTCAGAATTGAGCATGTGAATAGACGTTCGTTCATCTAGCACAAAGGGAAAGGGTTGCAGGAGAAACTTTTACTCTGGTTTCCCAGTCTGTTTCCTAGTGCCGGTTTGAAGTTACTGCAGTTTTTACTGTAAAACCGAGTTGGAGCTCGTACCTCCCCATATATATGTATGGAGTGGAGTTTGCAAATGAAAAGAAACTTTGTGTTCCCAACAAGCTAGGTGAAGGACGGCTTTCACACACACTTATCTCTCAGAACTGAGCATGTGGAGAGACGTTCGTTCATCTAGCAGAAAGGGAACGGGTTGCAGGAAAAACTTTTACTCTGGTTTCTCCGTCTGTTTCCTAGTGCCGTTTTGAAGTTACTGCAGTTTACACTGTAAAACCGAGTTGCAGGTCGTACATACCCATATATACGTATGGAGTGGAGTTTGCAAGTGAAAAGAAACTTTGTGCTCCCAACAAGATACGTGAAGGACAGCTTTCACACGGATTTATCTCTCAGAATTGAGCATGTGGAGAGACGTTCATTCATCTAGCACAAAGGGAACGGGTTGCAGGAGAAACTATTACTCTGGTTTCTCAGTGTGTTTCCTACTGCCGGTTTGAAGTTACTGCAGTTTTCACTGTAAAACCGAGTTGCAGCTCGTACATACCCATATATATGTAGGGAGTGGTGTTTGCAAGTGAAAAGAAACTTTGTGTTCCCAACAATCTAGGTGAAGAACGGCTTTCACACACACTTATCTCTCAGAACTGAGCATGTGAATAGACGTTCGTTCATCTAGCACAAAGGGAAAGGGTTGCAAGAGAAACTTTTACTCTGGTTTCCCAGTCTGTTTCCTAGTGCCGGTTTGAATTTTCTGCAGTTTTCACTGTAAAACCGTGTTGGAGCTCGTACCTCCCCATATATATGTATGGAGTGGAGTTTGCATGTGAAAAGAAACTTTGTGTTCCCTACAAGCTAGGTGAAGGATGGCTTACACACACACTATTCTCTCCGAACTGAGCATGTGGAGAGACTTTCGTTCATCTAGCACAAATGGAACGGGTTGCAGGAGAAATTTTTACTCTGGTTTCCCAGTCTGTTTCCTAGTGCCGGTTTGAAGTTACTGCAGTTTTCACTGTAAAACCGAGTTGGAGCTCGTACATACCCATATATATGTATGGAGTGCAGTTTGCAAGTGAAAAGAAATCTTGTGTTCCCAACAAGCTATGTGAAGCACGGCTTTCACACACACTTATCTCCCAGAACTGAGCATGTGGAGAGACGTTCGTTCATCTAGCACAAAGGGAAGGGGTTTCAGGAGAAAATTTTACTCTGGGTTCTCAGTCTGTTTTCTAGCGCCGGTTTGAAGTTACTGCAGTTTTCACTATAAAACGGAATTGGAGTTCGTACCTCCCCATATATATTGATGGAGTGGAGTTTGCAACTGTAAAGAAACTTTGTGTTCCCAACAAGCTAGTTGAAGGACGGCTTTCACACACACTTATCTCTCAGAACTGAGCATGTGAATAGACGTTCGTTCATCTAGCACAAAGGGAAAGGGTTGCAGGAGAAACTTTTACTCTGGTTTCCCAGTCTGTTTCCTAGTGCCGGTTTGAAGTTACTGCAGTTTTCACTGTAAAACCGAGTTGGAGCTCGTACCTCCCCATATATATGTATGGAGTGGAGTTTGCAAATGAAAAGAAACTTTGTGTTCCCAACAAGCTAGGTGAAGGACGGCTTTCACACACACTTATCTCTCAGAACTTAGCATGTGGAGAGACGTTCGTTCATCTAGCAGAAAGGGAACGGGTTGCAGGAGAAACTTTTACTCTGGTTTCTCAGTCTGTTTCATAGTGCCGGTTTGAAGTTACTGCAGTTTTCACTGTAAAACCAAGTTGGAGCTCGTACCTCCCCATATATATGTATGGAGTGGAGTTTGCATGTGAAAGGAAACTTTGTGTTCCCTACAAGCTAGGTGAAGGACGGCTTACCCAGACACTTTTCTCTCCGAACTGAGCATGTGGAGAGACTTTCGTTCATCTAGCACAAATGGAACGGGTTGCAGGAGAAAATTTTACTATGGTTTCCCAGTCTGTTTCCTAGTGCCGGTTTGAAGTTACTGCAGTTTTCACTGTAAAACGGAGTTGGAGCTCGTACCTACCCTTATATATATATGGAGTGGAGTTTGCAACTGAAAAGAAATTTTGTGTTCCCAACAAGCTATGTGAAGGACGGCTTACACACACACTTATCTCTCAGAACTGAGCATGTGGAGAGACGTTCGTTCATCTTGCACAAAGGGAACGGGTTGCAGGATAAACTTTTACTCTGGTTTCTCAGTTTTTCCTAGCGCCGGTTAGAAGTTCCTGCAGTTTTCACTGTAAAACCGGGTTGGAGCTCGTACCTCCCCATATATATGTATGGAGTGGAGTTTGCAAGTGAAAAGAAACTTTTTGTTCCCAACAAACTAGGTGAAGGACAGCTTTCACACACAATTATCTCTCAGAACAGAGCATGTGGAGAAACGTTCGTTCATCTAACACAAAGGGAACGGTTTGCAGGAAAAACTTTTACTCTGGTTTCTCAGTCTGTTTCCAAGCACCTGTTTGAAGTTACTGCAATTTTCACTGTAAAACCGAGTTGCAGCTCGCACATACCCATATATACGTATGGATTTGTGTTTGCAAGTGAAAAGAAACTTAGTGCTCCCAACAAGATAGGTGAAGGACGGCTTTCACACGCATTTATCTCTCAGAATTGAGCATGTGGAGAGACGTTCGTTCATCTAGCAGAAAGGGAACGGGTTGCAGGAGAAACTTTTACTCTGGTTTCTCCGTCTGTTTCCTAGTGCCGTTTTGAAGTTACTGCAGTTTACACTGTAAAACCGAGTTGCAGGACGTACATACCCATATATACGTATGGAGTGGCGTTTGCAAGTGAAAAGAAACTTTGTGCTCCCAACAAGATACGTGAAGGACAGCTTTCACACGGATTTATCTCTCATAATTGAGCATGTGGAGAGACGTTCGTTCATCTAGCACAAAGGGAACGGGTTGCAGGAGAAACTATTACTCTGGTTTCTCAGTGTGTTTCCTAGTGCCGGTTTGAAGTTACTGCAGTTTTCACTGTAAAACCGAGTTGCAGCTCGTACATACCCATATATATGTAGGGAGTGGTGTTTGCAAGTGAAAAGAAACTTTGTGTTCCCAACAATCTAGGTGAAGGACGGCTTTCACACACACTTATCTCTCAGAAATGAGCATGTGAATAGACGTTCGTTCATCTAGCACAAAGGGAAAGGGTTGCAAGAGAAACTTTTACTCTGGTTTCCCAGTCTGTTTCCTAGTGCCGGTTTGAAGTTACTGCAGTTTTCACTGTAAAACCGAGTTGGAGCTCGTACCTCCCCATATATATGTATGGAGTGGAGTTTGCATGTGAAAAGAAACTTTGTGTTCCCTACAAGCTAGGTGAAGGATGGCTTACACACACACTATTCTCTCCGAACTGAGCATGTGGAGAGACTTTCGTTCATCTAGCACAAATGGAACGGGTTGCAGGAGAAATTTTTACTCTGGTTTCCCAGTCTGTTTCCTAGTGCCGGTTTGAAGTTACTGCAGTTTTCACTGTAAAACCGAGTTGGAGCTCGTACCTCCCCATATATATGTATGGAGTGGAATTTGCAACTGAAAAGAAACTTTGTGTTCCCTACAATCTAGGTGAAGGTCGGATTTCACACACACTTTTATCTCCGAACTGAGCATGTGGAGAGACTTTCGTTCATCTAGCACAAAGGGAACGGGTTGCAGGAAAAACTGTTACTCTGGTTTCTCAGTCTGTTTCCTAGCGCCGGTTTGAAGTTACTGCAGTTTTCACTGTAAAACCGAGTTGCAGCTAGTACATCCCCATATATATGTATGGAGTGCTGTTTGCAAGTGAAAAGAAACTTTGTGTTCCCAACAAGCTAGGTGAAGGACGGCTTTCACACACACTTATCTCTCAGAACTGAGCATGTGGAGAGACGTTCGTTCATCTAGCACAAAGGGAACGGGTTGCCGGAGAAACTTTTACTCTGGTTTCTCAGTCTGTTTTCTAGTGCCGGTTTGAAGTTACTGCAGTTTTCACTGTAAAATCGAGTTGGAGCTAGTACCTCCCCATATATATGTATGGAGTGGAGTTTGCAACTGAAAAGAAACTTTGTGTTCCCAACATGCTAAGTGAAGTACGGCTTTCACGCACACTTATCTCTCAGAACTGGGCATGTGGAGAGACGTTCGTTCATCTAGCCCAAAGGGAACGGGTTGCAGGAGAAACTTTTACTCTGGATTCTCAGTCTGTTTCCTAGCGCCGGTTTGAAGTTACTGCAGTTTTCACTGTAAAACCGGGTTGGAGCTCGTACCTCCCCATATATATATGTATGGAGTGGAGTTTGCAAGTGAAAAGAAACTTTGTGTTCCCAACAAGCTAGGTGAAGGACGGCTTTCACACACACTTATCTCTCAGAACTGAGCATGTGGAGAGACGTTCGTTCATCTAGCACAAAAGGAACGGGTTGCAGGAGGAAATTTTACTCTGGTTTCTCAGTCTGTTTCCTAGCGCCGGTTTGAAGTTACTGCAGTTTTCACTGTAAAACCGAGTTGCAGCTCGTACATCCCCATATAAATGTATGGAGTGGAGAATGAAAGTGAAAAGAAACTTGTGCTCCCAACAAGCTAGTTGAAGGACGGCTTTCACACACACTTATCTCTCAGAACTGAGCATGTGGAGAGACGTTCGTTCATCTATCACTAAGGGAAAGGGTTGCAGGAGAAACTTTTACTCTGTTTTCTCAGACTGTTTCCTAGTACCGGTTTGAAGTTACTGCAGTTTTCACTGTAAAACCGAGTTGGATCTCGTGCCTCCCCATATATATGTATGGAGTGGAATTTGCAACTGAAATGAAACTTTGTGTTCCCTACAAGCTAGGTGAAGGGCGGCTTTCACACACATTTTTCTCTCCGAACTGAGCATGTGGAGAGACGTTCGTTCATCTAGCACAAAGGGAACGGTTTGCAGGAGAAACTATTACTCTGGTTTCTCAGTCTGTTTCCTAGCGCCGGTTTGAAGTTACTGCAGTTTTCACTGTAAAACCGGGTTGGAGCTCGTACCTCCCCATATATATGTATGGAGTGGAGTTTGCAAGTGAATAGAAACTTTGTGTTCCCAACAAGCTAGGTGAAGCACGGCTTTCACACACACTTATCTCTCAGAACTGAGCATGTGGAGAGACGTTCGTTCATCTAGCACAAATGGAACGGGTTGCAGGATAAAATTTTACTCTGGTTTCTCAGTCTGTTTCCTAGCGCCGGTTTGAAGTTACTGCAGTTTTCACTGTAAAACCGAGTTGCAGCTCGTACATCCCCTTATAAATGTATGGAGTGGAGAATGCAAGTGAAAAGAAACTTGTGCTCCCAACAAGCTAGGTGAAGGACGGCTTTCACACACATTTATCTCTCAGAATTGAGCATGTGGAGAGACGTTCGTTCATCTAGCACAAAGGGAACGGTTTGCAGGAAAAACTATTACTCTGGTTTCTCAGTCTGTGTCCTAGGGCCGGTTTGAAGTTACTGCAGTTTTCTCTGTAAAACCGAGTTGTAGCTCGTACATTCCCATATATATGTAGGGAGTGGAGTTTGCAAGTGAATAGTATCTTGTGCTCCCAACAAGCTAGGTGAAGGACGGCTTTCACACACATTTATCTCTCATATTTGAGCATGTGGAGTGACGTTCATTCATCTAGCACAAAGGGAACGGGTTGCAGGAGAAATTATTAATCTGGTTTCTCAGTCTGTTTCCTAGTGCCGTTTTGAAGTTACAGCAGTTTTCACTGTAAAACCGAGTTGCAGCTCGTACATCCCCATATATATGTATGGAGTGCTGTTAGCAAGTGAAAAGAAACTTTGTGTTCCCAACAAGCCTGGTGAAGTACGGCTTTCACACACAATTATCTCTCAGAACTGAGCATGTGGAGATACGTTCGTTCATCTAGCACAAAGGGAACGGGTTGCAGGAGAAACTTTTACTCTGGTTTCTCAGACTGTTTCCTAGCGCTGGTTTGAAGTTACTGCAGTTTTCACAGTAAAACGGAATTGGAGCTCGAACTTCCCCATATATATTTATGGATTGGAGTTTGCAACTGAAAAGAATCTGTGTGTTCCCAACAAGCTAGGTGAAGGACGGCTTTCACACACACTTATCTCTCAGAACTGAGCATGTGGAGAGACGTTCGTTCATCTAGCACAAAGGGAACGGGTCGCAGGAGAAACTTTTACTCTGGTTTCTCAGACTGTTTCCTAGTGCCGGTTTGAATTTACTGCAGTTTTCACTGTAAAACCGAGTTGGAGCTCGTACCTCCCCATATATATGTATGGAGTGGAATTTGCAACTGAAAAGAAACTTTGTGTTCCCTACAATCTAGGTGAAGGTCGGATTTCACACACACTTTTATCTCCGAACTGAGCATGTGGAGAGACTTTCGTTCATCTAGCACAAAGGGAACGGGTTGCAGGAAAAACTGTTACTCTGGTTTCTCAGTCTGTTTCCTAGCGCCGGTTTGAAGTTACTGCAGTTTTCACTGTAAAACCGAGTTGCAGCTAGTACATCCCCATATATATGTATGGAGTGCTGTTTGCAAGTGAAAAGAAACTTTGTGTTCCCAACAAGCTAGGTGAAGGACGGCTTTCACACACACTTATCTCTCAGAACTGAGCATGTGGAGAGACGTTCGTTCATCTAGCACAAAGGGAACGGGTTGCCGGAGAAACTTTTACTCTGGTTTCTCAGTCTGTTTTCTAGTGCCGGTTTGAAGTTACTGCAGTTTTCACTGTAAAATCGAGTTGGAGCTAGTACCTCCCCATATATATGTATGGAGTGGAGTTTGCAACTGAAAAGAAACTTTGTGTTCCCAACATGCTAAGTGAAGTACGGCTTTCACGCACACTTATCTCTCAGAACTGGGCATGTGGAGAGACGTTCGTTCATCTAGCCCAAAGGGAACGGGTTGCAGGAGAAACTTTTACTCTGGATTCTCAGTCTGTTTCCTAGCGCCGGTTTGAAGTTACTGCAGTTTTCACTGTAAAACCGGGTTGGAGCTCGTACCTCCCCATATATATATGTATGGAGTGGAGTTTGCAAGTGAAAAGAAACTTTGTGTTCCCAACAAGCTAGGTGAAGGACGGCTTTCACACACACTTATCTCTCAGAACTGAGCATGTGGAGAGACGTTCGTTCATCTAGCACAAAAGGAACGGGTTGCAGGAGGAAATTTTACTCTGGTTTCTCAGTCTGTTTCCTAGCGCCGGTTTGAAGTTACTGCAGTTTTCACTGTAAAACCGAGTTGCAGCTCGTACATCCCCATATAAATGTATGGAGTGGAGAATGAAAGTGAAAAGAAACTTGTGCTCCCAACAAGCTAGTTGAAGGACGGCTTTCACACACACTTATCTCTCAGAACTGAGCATGTGGAGAGACGTTCGTTCATCTATCACTAAGGGAAAGGGTTGCAGGAGAAACTTTTACTCTGTTTTCTCAGACTGTTTCCTAGTACCGGTTTGAAGTTACTGCAGTTTTCACTGTAAAACCGAGTTGGATCTCGTGCCTCCCCATATATATGTATGGAGTGGAATTTGCAACTGAAATGAAACTTTGTGTTCCCTACAAGCTAGGTGAAGGGCGGCTTTCACACACATTTTTCTCTCCGAACTGAGCATGTGGAGAGACGTTCGTTCATCTAGCACAAAGGGAACGGTTTGCAGGAGAAACTATTACTCTGGTTTCTCAGTCTGTTTCCTAGCGCCGGTTTGAAGTTACTGCAGTTTTCACTGTAAAACCGGGTTGGAGCTCGTACCTCCCCATATATATGTATGGAGTGGAGTTTGCAAGTGAATAGAAACTTTGTGTTCCCAACAAGCTAGGTGAAGCACGGCTTTCACACACACTTATCTCTCAGAACTGAGCATGTGGAGAGACGTTCGTTCATCTAGCACAAATGGAACGGGTTGCAGGATAAAATTTTACTCTGGTTTCTCAGTCTGTTTCCTAGCGCCGGTTTGAAGTTACTGCAGTTTTCACTGTAAAACCGAGTTGCAGCTCGTACATCCCCTTATAAATGTATGGAGTGGAGAATGCAAGTGAAAAGAAACTTGTGCTCCCAACAAGCTAGGTGAAGGACGGCTTTCACACACATTTATCTCTCAGAATTGAGCATGTGGAGAGACGTTCGTTCATCTAGCACAAAGGGAACGGTTTGCAGGAAAAACTATTACTCTGGTTTCTCAGTCTGTGTCCTAGGGCCGGTTTGAAGTTACTGCAGTTTTCTCTGTAAAACCGAGTTGTAGCTCGTACATTCCCATATATATGTAGGGAGTGGAGTTTGCAAGTGAATAGTATCTTGTGCTCCCAACAAGCTAGGTGAAGGACGGCTTTCACACACATTTATCTCTCATATTTGAGCATGTGGAGTGACGTTCATTCATCTAGCACAAAGGGAACGGGTTGCAGGAGAAATTATTAATCTGGTTTCTCAGTCTGTTTCCTAGTGCCGTTTTGAAGTTACAGCAGTTTTCACTGTAAAACCGAGTTGCAGCTCGTACATCCCCATATATATGTATGGAGTGCTGTTAGCAAGTGAAAAGAAACTTTGTGTTCCCAACAAGCCTGGTGAAGTACGGCTTTCACACACAATTATCTCTCAGAACTGAGCATGTGGAGATACGTTCGTTCATCTAGCACAAAGGGAACGGGTTGCAGGAGAAACTTTTACTCTGGTTTCTCAGACTGTTTCCTAGCGCTGGTTTGAAGTTACTGCAGTTTTCACAGTAAAACGGAATTGGAGCTCGAACTTCCCCATATATATTTATGGATTGGAGTTTGCAACTGAAAAGAATCTGTGTGTTCCCAACAAGCTAGGTGAAGGACGGCTTTCACACACACTTATCTCTCAGAACTGAGCATGTGGAGAGACGTTCGTTCATCTAGCACAAAGGGAACGGGTCGCAGGAGAAACTTTTACTCTGGTTTCTCAGACTGTTTCCTAGTGCCGGTTTGAATTTACTGCAGTTTTCACTGTAAAACCGAGTTGGAGCTCGTACCTCCCCATATATATGTATGGAGTGGAATTTGCAACTGAAAAGAAACTTTGTGTTCCCTACAATCTAGGTGAAGGTCGGATTTCACACACACTTTTATCTCCGAACTGAGCATGTGGAGAGACTTTCGTTCATCTAGCACAAAGGGAACGGGTTGCAGGAAAAACTGTTACTCTGGTTTCTCAGTCTGTTTCCTAGCGCCGGTTTGAAGTTACTGCAGTTTTCACTGTAAAACCGAGTTGCAGCTAGTACATCCCCATATATATGTATGGAGTGCTGTTTGCAAGTGAAAAGAAACTTTGTGTTCCCAACAAGCTAGGTGAAGGACGGCTTTCACACACACTTATCTCTCAGAACTGAGCATGTGGAGAGACGTTCGTTCATCTAGCACAAAGGGAACGGGTTGCCGGAGAAACTTTTACTCTGGTTTCTCAGTCTGTTTTCTAGTGCCGGTTTGAAGTTACTGCAGTTTTCACTGTAAAATCGAGTTGGAGCTAGTACCTCCCCATATATATGTATGGAGTGGAGTTTGCAACTGAAAAGAAACTTTGTGTTCCCAACATGCTAAGTGAAGTACGGCTTTCACGCACACTTATCTCTCAGAACTGGGCATGTGGAGAGACGTTCGTTCATCTAGCCCAAAGGGAACGGGTTGCAGGAGAAACTTTTACTCTGGATTCTCAGTCTGTTTCCTAGCGCCGGTTTGAAGTTACTGCAGTTTTCACTGTAAAACCGGGTTGGAGCTCGTACCTCCCCATATATATATGTATGGAGTGGAGTTTGCAAGTGAAAAGAAACTTTGTGTTCCCAACAAGCTAGGTGAAGGACGGCTTTCACACACACTTATCTCTCAGAACTGAGCATGTGGAGAGACGTTCGTTCATCTAGCACAAAAGGAACGGGTTGCAGGAGGAAATTTTACTCTGGTTTCTCAGTCTGTTTCCTAGCGCCGGTTTGAAGTTACTGCAGTTTTCACTGTAAAACCGAGTTGCAGCTCGTACATCCCCATATAAATGTATGGAGTGGAGAATGAAAGTGAAAAGAAACTTGTGCTCCCAACAAGCTAGTTGAAGGACGGCTTTCACACACACTTATCTCTCAGAACTGAGCATGTGGAGAGACGTTCGTTCATCTATCACTAAGGGAAAGGGTTGCAGGAGAAACTTTTACTCTGTTTTCTCAGACTGTTTCCTAGTACCGGTTTGAAGTTACTGCAGTTTTCACTGTAAAACCGAGTTGGATCTCGTGCCTCCCCATATATATGTATGGAGTGGAATTTGCAACTGAAAAGAAACTTTGTGTTCCCTACAAGCTAGGTGAAGGACGGCTTTCACACACACTTTTCTCTCCGAACTGAGCATGTGGAGAGACGTTCGTTCATCTAGCACAAAGGGAACGGGTTGCAGGAGAAACTATTAGTCTGGTTTCTCAGTCTGTTTCCTAGTGCCGGTTTGAAGTTACTGCAGTTTTCACTGTAAAACCGAGTTGCAGCTCGTACATCCCCATATATATGTATGGATTTGTGTTTGCAAGTGAAAATAAAATTTGTGTTCCCAACAAGATATGTGAAGGACGGCTTTCACACACACTTATCTCTCAGAGTTGAGCATGTGGAGAGACGTTCGTTCATCTAGCACAAATGGAACGGGTTGCAGGAGAAACTTTTACTCTGGATTCTCAGTCTATTTCCTAGCGCTTGTTTGAAGTTACGGCAGTTTTCACGGTAAAACGGAAGTGGAGCTCGTACCTCCCCATATATATATATGGAGTGAAGTTTGCAACTGAAAAGAATCTTTGTGTTCCCAACAAGCTAGGTGAATGACGGCTTTCACACACACTTATCTCTCAAAACTGAGCATGTGGAGAGACTTTCGTTCATCTAGAACAAAGGGAACGGTTTGCAGGAGTAACTTTTACTCTGGTTTCTCAGTCTGTTTCCTAGTGCCGGTTTGAAGTTACTGCAGTTTTCACTGTAAAACTCAGTTGGAGCTCGTACCTCCCCATATATATGTATGGATTAGAGTTTGCAAGTGAAAAGAAACTTTGTGTTCCCTACAAGCTATGTGGAAGACGGCTTTCACACACACTTATCTCTCGGAACTGAGCATGTGGAGAGACGTTCGTTCATCTAGCACAAATGGAACGGGTTGAGGAGAAAATTTTACTCTGGTTTCCCAGTCTGTTTCCTAGTGCCGTATTTGAAGTTACTGCAGTTTACACTGTAAAACCGAGTTGGAGCTCGTACCTAACCATATATATGTATGAAGTGGAGTTTGCAACTGAAAAGAAACTTTGTGTTCCCAACAAGCCAAGTGAAGGTCGGCTTTCACACACACTTATCTCTCAGAACTGAGCATGTGGAGAGACGTTCGTTCATCTAGCACAAAGGGAACGGGTTGCAGGAGAAACTTTTACTCTGGTTTCTCAGTCTGTTTCCTAGTGTCGTTTTGAAGTTCCTGCAGTTTTCACTGTAAAACCGAGTTGGAGCTAGTACCACCCCATATATATGTATGGAGTGGAGTTTGCAACTGAAAGGAAACTTTGTGTTCCCAACAAGCTATTTGAAGGACGGCTTTCACACACACTTAGCTCTCAGAACTGAGCATGTGGAGAGACATTCGTTCATCTAGCACAAAGGGAATGGGTTTCAGGAGAAACGTTTTCTCTGGTTTCTCAGTCTGTTTCCTAGTGCCGGTTTGAAGTTCTTGCAGTTTTCACTGTAAAACCGAGTTGGAGCTAGTACCTCCCCATATATATGTATGGAATGGAGTTTGCAACTGAAAAGAAACTTTGTGTTCCCAACAAGCTAGGTGAAGGACGGCTTTCATACACACTTATCCCTCAGAACTTAGCATGTGGAGAGACGTTCGTTCAATTAGCACAAAGGGAACTTGTTGCAGGGAAACTTTTACTCTGGTTTCTCAGTCTGTTTCCTAGTGCCGTTTTGAAGTTCCTGCAGTTTTCACTGTAAAACCGAGTTGGAGCTAGTACCTCCCCATATATATGTATGGTGTGGAGTTTGCAACTGAATAGAAACTTTGTGTTCCCAACAAGCTAGGTGAAGGACGGCTTTCACACACACTTATCTCTCAGAACTGAGCATGTGGAGAGACGTTCATTCATCTAGGACAAAGGGAACGGTATGCAGGAGAAACTTTTACTCTGGTTTCTCAGTCTGTTTCCTAGTGCCGGTTTGAATTTCCTGCAGTTTTCAATGTAAAACCGAGTTGGAGCTACTACCTCCACATATAAATGAATGGAGTGTAGTTTGCAACTGAAAAGAAACTTTGAGTTCTCAGCAAGCTAGGTGAAGGACGGGTTTCACACACACTTATCTCAGAAATGAGCATGTGGAAAGACGATCCTTCATCTAGCACAAAGGGAACGGGTTGCAGGAGAAACTTTTACTCTGGTTTCTCAGTCTGTTTCCTAGTGCTGGGTTGAAGTTCCTGCAGTTTTCACTGTAAAACCTAGTTGGTGCTACTACCACCCCATATATATGTAAGGAGTGGAGTTTGGAAGTGAAAAGAAATTTTGTGTTCCCAACAAGCTAGGTGAAGGAAGGCTTTCACACACACATATCTCTCAGATGTGAGCATGTGGAGAGACGTTCGTTCATCTAGCACAAAGGAAACGGTTTGCAGGCGAAACTTTTACTCTGGATTCTCAGTCTGTTTCCTAGTGCCGGTTTGAAGATCCTGCAGTTTTCACTGTAAAACCGAGTTGGAGCTAGTACCTCCCCATATATATGTATGGAGGGGAGTTTGCAACTGAAAAGAAACTTTGTGTTCCCAACAAGCTAAGTGAAGTATGGCTTTCACACACACTTATCTCTCAGAACTGAGCATGTGGAGAGACGTTCGTTCATCTAGCACGAAGGAAACGGGTTCCAGGAGAAACTTTTCCTGTGGTTTCTCAGTCTGTTTCCTAGTGCCGGTTTGAAGTTCCTGCAATTTTCACTGTAAAACCGAGTTTGAATTGGTACCTCCCCATATATATGTATGGAGTGGATTTTG
This sequence comes from Camelus dromedarius, assembly GCF_036321535.1. Lineage (NCBI taxonomy): Eukaryota > Metazoa > Chordata > Mammalia > Artiodactyla > Camelidae > Camelus > Camelus dromedarius. Next base: position 31,104,594 of record NC_087458.1, on the reverse strand, counting down.
GAACTGAAAAGAAACTTTGTGTTACCAAAAAGCTAGGTGAAGGATGGCTTTCACACACACTTATAACTCAGAACTGAACATGAGGAGAGACGTTCATTCATCTAGCACAAAGGGAACGTGATGCAGGGAAACTTTTACTCTGGTTTCTCAGTCTGTTTCCTAGTGCCGTTTTGAAGTTACTGCAGTTTTCACTTTAAAACCGAGTTGGAGCTAGTACCTCCCCATATATATGTATGGAGTGGAGTTTGCAACTGAATAGAAACTTTGTGTTCCCAACAAGCTTGGTGAAGGACGGCTTTCACACACACTTATCGCTAAGAACTGAGCATGTGGAGAGACGATCGTTCATCTAGCAAAAAAGGAACGGATTGCATGAGAAACTTTTACTCTGGTTTCTCAGTCTGCTTCCCAGTGCCCGTTTGAATTTCCTGCAGTTTTCACTGTAAAACCGAGTTGGAGCTACTACCTCCCCATATAAATGAATGGAGTGGAGTTTGCAAGTGAAAAGAAACTTTGAGTTCCCAACAAGCTAGGTGAAGGACGGCTTTCACACACACTTATCTCTCAGATGTGAGCATGTGGAGAGACTTTCCTTCATCTAGCAATAGGGAACGGGTTGCAGGAGAAACTTTTACTCTGGTTTCTCAGTCTTTTTCCTAGTGCCGGTTTGAATTTTCTGCAGTTTTCACTGTAAAACCGAGTTGGAGCTATTACCTCCAAATATATATGTATGGAGTGGAGTTTGCAACTGAAAAGAAACTTTGTGTTCCCAACAAGCTAGGTGAAGGACGGCTTTCACACACACTTATCTCTAGAACTGAGCATGTGGAGAGACGTTCGTTCATCTAGCAAAAAGGGAACGGTTTGCAGGGGAAACTTTTACTCTGGTTTCTCAGTCTGTTTCCTAGTGCTGGGTTGAAGTTCCTGCAGTTTTCACTGTAAAATCCAGTTGGAGCTAGTACCTCCCCATATATATGTATGGAGTGGAGTTTGCAACTGAAAAGAAACTTTGTGTTCCCAACAAGCTAGGTGAAGGGCGGCTTTCACACACACTTGTCTCTCAGAACTGAGCATGTGGAGAGACGTTCGTTCATCTAGCACAAAGGGAACGGGTTGCAGGATAAACTTTTACTCTGGTTTCTCAGTCTGTTTCCTAGTGCAGGTTTGATGTTCCTGCAATTTTCACTGTAAAACCGAGTTGGTGCTAGTACCTCCCCATATATATGTAAGGAGTGGAGTTTGCAAGTGAAAAGAAATTTTGTGTTCCCAACAAGCTAAGTGAAGGACGGCTTTCACACACACTTATCTCTCAGATGTGAGCATGTGGAGAGACGTTCGTTCATCTAGCAAAAAGGGAACGGGTTGCAAGAGAAACTTTTACTCTGGTTTCCCAGTCTGTTTCCTAGTGCCGGTTTGAAGTTCCTGCAGTTTTCACTGTATAACCCAGTTGGAGCTATTACCTCCCCAATATATGTATGGAGTGGAGTTTGCAACTGAAAAGAAACTTTGTGTTCCCAACAAGCTAGGTGAAGGACGGCTTTCACACACACTTATCTCTCAGAACTGAGCATGTGGAGAGACGTTCGTTCATCTAGCACAAAGGTAACGGTTTGCATGGGAAACTTTTACTCTGGTTTCTCAGTCTGTTTCCTAGTGCCGGTTTGAAGTTCCTGCAGTTTTCACTGTAAAACCCAGTTGGAGCTAGTACCTCCCCATATATATGTATGGAGTGGAGTTTGCAACTGAAAAGAAATTTTGTTTTCCCAACAAGCTAGCTGAAGGACGGCTTTTGCACACACTTATCCCTCAGAAATGAGCATGTGGAGAGACGTTCGTTCAATTAGCACAAAGGGAACGGGTTGCAGGAGAAACTTTTACTCTGGTACCTCAGTCTGTTTCCTAGTGCCGGTTTGAAGTTCCTGCAGTTTTCACTGTAAAACCGAGTTGGAGCTTGTACCAACCCATATATGTGTATGGAGTGTAGTTTGCAACTGAAAAGAAAGTTTGTGTTCCCAACAAGCTAGGTGAATGACGGCTTTCACACACACTTATCTCTCAGAACTGAGCATGTGGAGAGACGTTCGTTCATCTAGCACAAAGGGAACGGTTTGCAGGAGAAACTTTTACTCTGGTTTCTCAGTCTGTTTCCTAGTGCCGGTTTGAAGTTCCTGCAGTTTTCACTGTAAAACCGAGTTGGAGCTAGTACCTCCCCATATATATGTATGGATTGGAGTTTGCAACTGAAGGGAAACTTTGTGTTCCCAACATGCTATGTGAAGGACGGCTTTCACACACACTTAGCTCTCAGAACTGAGCATGTGGAGAGACATTCGTTCATCTAGCACAAAGGGAACGGGTTGCAGGAGAAACTTTTACTCTGGTTTCTCAGTCTGTTTCCTAGTGCCGGTTTGAAGTTCCTGCAGTTTTCACTGTAAAACGTAGTTGGGGCTCATAACTCCCCATATATATGTATGGAGTGGAGTTTGCAACTGAATAGAAACTTTGTGTTCCCAACAAGCTAGGTGAAGGACGGCTTTCACACACACTTATCTCTCAGAACTGAGCATGTGGAGAGACGTTCGTTCATCTAGCACGAAGGGAACGGGTTCCAGGAGAAACTTTTACTGTGGTTTCTCAGTCTGTTTCCTAGTGCCGGTTTGAAGTTCCTGCAATTTTCAGTGTAAAACCGAGTTTTAATTGGTACCTCCCCATATATATGTATGGAGTGGATTTTGGAACTGAAAAGAAACTTTGTGTTACCAAAAAGCTAGGTGAAGGATGGCTTTCACACACACTTATCACTCAGAAATGAGCATGAGGAGAGACGTTCATTCATCTAGCACAAAGGGAACGGGTTGCAGGAGAAACATTTACTCTGGTTTCTCAGTCTGTTTCCTAGTGCCGGTTTGAAGTTCCTGCAGTTTTCACTGTAAATCCGAGTTGGAGCTAGTACCTCCCCATATATATGTATGGAATGGAGTTTGCAACTGAAAAGAAACTTTGTGTTCCCAACAAGCTAGGTGAAGGACGGCTTTCATACACACTTATCCCTCAGAACTGAGCATGTGGAGAGACGTTCGTTCAATTAGCACAAAGGGAACGTGTTGCAGGGAAACTTTTACTCTGGTTTCTCAGTCTGTTTCCTAGTGCCGTTTTGAAGTTACTGCAGTTTTCACTGTAAAACCGAGTTGGAGCTAGTACCTCCCCATATATATGTATGGAGTGGAGTTTGCAAATGAATAGAAACTTTGTGTTCCCAACAAGCTAGCTGAAGGACGGCTTTTGCACACACTTATCCCTCAGAAATGAGCATGTGGAGAGACGTTCGTTCAATTAGCACAAAGGGAATGGGTAGCAGGACAAACTTTTACTGTGGTTTCTCAGTCTGTTTCCTAGTGCCGGTTTGAATTTCCTGCAGTTTTCACTGTAAAACCGATTTGGAGCTACTACCTCCCAATATAAATGAATGGAGTGTAGTTTGCAACTGAAAAGAAACTTTGAGTTCCCAACAAGCTAGGTGAAGGACGGATTTCACACAGACTTATCTCAGAACTGAGCATGTGGAAAGACGTTCCTTCATCTAGCACAATGGGAACGGGTTGCAGGAGAAACTTTTACTCTGGTTTCTCAGTCTGTTTCCTATTGCGTGTTTGAAGTTCCTGAAGTTTTCACTGTAAAACCGAGTTGGAGCTCGTACCTCCCCATATAAATGTATGGAGAGGAGTTTGCAAATGAAAAGAAACTTTGTGTTCCCAACAAGCTAGGTGAAGGACGGCTTTCACACACAATTGTCTCTCAGAACTGAGCATGTGGAGAGACGTTCGTTCATCTAGCACAAAGGGAACGGGTTGCAGGAGAAACTTTTACTCTGGTTTCTCAGTCTGTTTTCTAGTGCCGGTTTGAAGTTACTGCAGTTTTCACTGTAAAATCGAGTTGGAGCTAGTACCTCCCCATATATATGTATGGAGTGGAGTTTGCAACTGAAAAGAAACTTTGTGTTCCCAACATGCTAAGTGAAGTACGGCTTTCACGCACACTTATCTCTCAGAACTGGGCATGTGGAGAGACGTTCGTTCATCTAGCCCAAAGGGAACGGGTTGCAGGAGAAACTTTTACTCTGGATTCTCAGTCTGTTTCCTAGCGCCGGTTTGAAGTTACTGCAGTTTTCACTGTAAAACCGGGTTGGAGCTCGTACCTCCCCATATATATGTATGGAGTGGAGTTTGCAAGTGAAAAGAAACTTTGTGTTCCCAACAAGCTAGGTGAAGGACGGCTTTCACACACACTTATCTCTCAGAACTGAGCATGTGGAGAGACGTTCGTTCATCTAGCACAAAAGGAACGGGTTGCAGGAGGAAATTTTACTCTGGTTTCTCAGTCTGTTTCCTAGCGCCGGTTTGAAGTTACTGCAGTTTTCACTGTAAAACCGAGTTGCAGCTCGTACATCCCCATATAAATGTATGGAGTGGAGAATGAAAGTGAAAAGAAACTTGTGCTCCCAACAAGCTAGTTGAAGGACGGCTTTCACACACACTTATCTCTCAGAACTGAGCATGTGGAGAGACGTTCGTTCATCTATCACTAAGGGAAAGGGTTGCAGGAGAAACTTTTACTCTGTTTTCTCAGACTGTTTCCTAGTACCGGTTTGAAGTTACTGCAGTTTTCACTGTAAAACCGAGTTGGATCTCGTGCCTCCCCATATATATGTATGGAGTGGAATTTGCAACTGAAATGAAACTTTGTGTTCCCTACAAGCTAGGTGAAGGGCGGCTTTCACACACATTTTTGTCTCCGAACTGAGCATGTGGAGAGACGTTCGTTCATCTAGCACAAAGGGAACGGTTTGAAGGAGAAACTATTACTCTGGTTTCTCAGTCTGTTTCCTAGCGCCGGTTTGAAGTTACTGCAGTTTTCACTGTAAAACCGGGTTGGAGCTCGTACCTCCCCATATATATGTATGGAGTGGAGTTTGCAAGTGAATAGAAACTTTGTGTTCCCAACAAGCTAGGTGAAGCACGGCTTTCACACACACTTATCTCTCAGAACTGAGCATGTGGAGAGACGTTCGTTCATCTAGCACAAATGGAACGGGTTGCAGGATAAAATTTTACTCTGGTTTCTCAGTCTGTTTCCTAGCGCCGGTTTGAAGTTACTGCAGTTTTCACTGTAAAACCGAGTTGCAGCTCGTACATCCCCTTATAAATGTATGGAGTGGAGAATGCAAGTGAAAAGAAACTTGTGCTCCCAACAAGCTAGGTGAAGGACGGCTTTCACACACATTTATCTCTCAGAATTGAGCATGTGGAGAGACGTTCGTTCATCTAGCACAAAGGGAACGGTTTGCAGGAAAAACTATTACTCTGGTTTCTCAGTCTGTGTCCTAGGGCCGGTTTGAAGTTACTGCAGTTTTCTCTGTAAAACCGAGTTGTAGCTCGTACATTCCCATATATATGTAGGGAGTGGAGTTTGCAAGTGAATAGTATCTTGTGCTCCCAACAAGCTAGGTGAAGGACGGCTTTCACACACTTTTATCTCTCATATTTGAGCATGTGGAGTGACGTTCATTCATCTAGCACAAAGGGAACGGGTTGCAGGAGAAATTATTAATCTGGTTTCTCAGTCTGTTTCCTAGTGCCGTTTTGAAGTTACAGCAGTTTTCACTGTAAAACCGAGTTGCAGCTCGTACATCCACATATATATGTATGGAGTGCTGTTAGCAAGTGAAAAGAAACTTTGTGTTCCCAACAAGCCTGGTGAAGTACGGCTTTCACACACAATTATCTCTCAGAACTGAGCATGTGGAGATACGTTCGTTCATCTAGCACAAAGGGAACGGGTTGCAGGAGAAATTTTTACTCTGGTTTCTCAGTCTGTTTCCTAGTGCCGGTTTGAAGTTACTGCAGTTTTCACTGTAAAACCGACTTGGAGCTCGTACTTCCCCATTAATATGTTTGGAGTGGAATTTGCAACTGAAAAGAAACTTTGTGTTCCCTACAAGCTAGGTGAAGGACGGCTTTCACACACACTTTTCTCTCCGAACTGAGCATGTGGAGAGACGTTCGTTCATCTAGCACAAAGGGAACGGGTTGCAGGAGAAACTATTAGTCTGGTTTCTCAGTCTGTTTCCTAGTGCCGGTTTGAAGTTACTGCAGTTTTCACTGTAAAACCGAGTTGCAGCTCGTACATCCCCATATATATGTATGGATTTGTGTTTGCAAGTGAAAATAAAATTTGTGTTCCCAACAAGATATGTGAAGGACGGCTTTCACACACACTTATCTCTCAGAATTGAGCATGTGGAGAGACGTTCGTTCATCTAGCACAAATGGAACGGGTTGCAGGGGAAACTTTTACTCTGGATTCTCAGTCTATTTCCTAGCGCTTGTTTGAAGTTACGGCAGTTTTCACGGTAAAACGGAATTGGAGCTCGTACCTCCCCATATATATATATGGAGTGAAGTTTGCAACTGAAAAGAATCTTTGTGTTCCCAACAAGCTAGGTGAATGACGGCTTTCACACACACTTATCTCTCAAAACTGAGCATGTTGAGAGACTTTCGTTCATCTAGCACAAAGGGAACGGTTTGCAGGAGTAACTTTTACTCTGGTTTCTCAGTCTGTTTCCTAGTGCCGGTTTGAAGTTACTGCAGTTTTCACTGTAAAACTCAGTTGGAGCTCGTACCTCCCCATATATATGTATGGATTAGAGTTTGCAAGTGAAAAGAAACTTTGTGTTCCCTACAAGCTATGTGGAAGACGGCTTTCACACACACTTATCTCTCGGAACTGAGCATGTGGAGAGACGTTCGTTCATCTAGCACAAATGGAACGGGTTGAGGAGAAAATTTTACTCTGGTTTCCCAGTTTGTTTCCTAGTGCCGTATTTGAAGTTACTGCAGTTTACACTGTAAAACCGAGTTGGAGCTCGTACCTAACCATATATATGTATGGAGTGGAGTTTGCAACTGAAAAGAAACTTTGTGTTCCCAACAAGCCAAGTGAAGGTCGGCTTTCACACACACTTATCTCTCAGAACTGAGCATGTGGAGAGACGTTCGTTCATCTAGCACAAAGGGAACGGGTTGCAGGAGAAACTTTTACTCTGGTTTCTCAGTCTGTTTCCTAGTGTCGTTTTGAAGTTCCTGCAGTTTTCACTGTAAAACCGAGTTGGAGCTAGTACCACCCCATATATATGTATGGAGTGGAGTTTGCAACTGAAAGGAAACTTTGTGTTCCCAACAAGCTATTTGAAGGACGGCTTTCACACACACTTAGCTCTCAGAACTGAGCATGTGGAGAGACATTCGTTCATCTAGCACAAAGGGAATGGGTTTCAGGAGAAACGTTTACTCTGGTTTCTCAGTCTGTTTCCTAGTGCCGGTTTGAAGTTCTTGCAGTTTTCACTGTAAAACCGAGTTGGAGCTAGTACCTCCCCATATATATGTATGGAATGGAGTTTGCAACTGAAAAGAAACTTTGTGTTCCCAACAAGCTAGGTGAAGGACGGCTTTCATACACACTTATCCCTCAGAACTTAGCATGTGGAGAGACGTTCGTTCAATTAGCACAAAGGGAACTTGTTGCAGGGAAACTTTTACTCTGGTTTCTCAGTCTGTTTCCTAGTGCCGTTTTGAAGTTCCTGCAGTTTTCACTGTAAAACCGAGTTGGAGCTAGTACCTCCCCATATATATGTATGGTGTGGAGTTTGCAACTGAATAGAAACTTTGTGTTCCCAACAAGCTAGGTGAAGGACGGCTTTCACACACACTTATCTCTCAGAACTGAGCATGTGGAGAGACGTTCATTCATCTAGGACAAAGGGAACGGTATGCAGGAGAAACTTTTACTCTGGTTTCTCAGTCTGTTTCCTAGTGCCGGTTTGAATTTCCTGCAGTTTTCAATGTAAAACCGAGTTGGAGCTACTACCTCCACATATAAATGAATGGAGTGTAGTTTGCAACTGAAAAGAAACTTTGAGTTCTCAGCAAGCTAGGTGAAGGACGGGTTTCACACACACTTATCTCAGAAATGAGCATGTGGAAAGACGATCCTTCATCTAGCACAAAGGGAACGGGTTGCAGGAGAAACTTTTACTCTGGTTTCTCAGTCTGTTTCCTAGTGCTGGGTTGAAGTTCCTGCAGTTTTCACTGTAAAACCTAGTTGGTGCTAGTACCACCCCATATATATGTAAGGAGTGGAGTTTGGAAGTGAAAAGAAATTTTGTGTTCCCAACAAGCTAGGTGAAGGAAGGCTTTCACACACACATATCTCTCAGATGTGAGCATGTGGAGAGACGTTCGTTCATCTAGCACAAAGGAAACGGTTTGCAGGCGAAACTTTTACTCTGGATTCTCAGTCTGTTTCCTAGTGCCGGTTTGAAGATCCTGCAGTTTTCACTGTAAAACCGAGTTGGAGCTAGTACCTCCCCATATATATGTATGGAGGGGAGTTTGCAACTGAAAAGAAACTTTGTGTTCCCAACAAGCTAAGTGAAGTATGGCTTTCACACACACTTATCTCTCAGAACTGAGCATGTGGAGAGACGTTCGTTCATCTAGCAAAAAGGGAACGGGTTGCAGGAGAAACTTTTCCTGTGGTTTCTCAGTCTGTTTCCTAGTGCCGGTTTGAAGTTCCTGCAATTTTCACTGTAAAACCGAGTTTGAATTGGTACCTCCCCATATATATGTATGGAGTGGATTTTGGAACTGAAAAGAAACTTTGTGTTACCAAAAAGCTAGGTGAAGGATGGCTTTCACACACACTTATAACTCAGAACTGAACATGAGGAGAGACGTTCATTCATCTAGCACAAAGGGAACGTGATGCAGGGAAACTTTTACTCTGGTTTCTCAGTCTGTTTCCTAGTGCCGTTTTGAAGTTACTGCAGTTTTCACTTTAAAACCGAGTTGGAGCTAGTACCTCCCCATATATATGTATGGAGTGGAGTTTGCAACTGAATAGAAACTTTGTGTTCCCAACAAGCTTGGTGAAGGACGGCTTTCACACACACTTATCGCTAAGAACTGAGCATGTGGAGAGACGATCGTTCATCTAGCAAAAAAGGAACGGATTGCATGAGAAACTTTTACTCTGGTTTCTCAGTCTGCTTCCCAGTGCCCGTTTGAATTTCCTGCAGTTTTCACTGTAAAACCGAGTTGGAGCTACTACCTCCCCATATAAATGAATGGAGTGGAGTTTGCAAGTGAAAAGAAACTTTGAGTTCCCAACAAGCTAGGTGAAGGACGGCTTTCACACACACTTATCTCTCAGATGTGAGCATGTGGAGAGACTTTCCTTCATCTAGCAATAGGGAACGGGTTGCAGGAGAAACTTTTACTCTGGTTTCTCAGTCTTTTTCCTAGTGCCGGTTTGAATTTTCTGCAGTTTTCACTGTAAAACCGAGTTGGAGCTATTACCTCCAAATATATATGTATGGAGTGGAGTTTGCAACTGAAAAGAAACTTTGTGTTCCCAACAAGCTAGGTGAAGGACGGCTTTCACACACACTTATCTCTAGAACTGAGCATGTGGAGAGACGTTCGTTCATCTAGCAAAAAGGGAACGGTTTGCAGGGGAAAGTTTTACTCTGGTTTCTCAGTCTGTTTCCTAGTGCTGGGTTGAAGTTCCTGCAGTTTTCACTGTAAAATCCAGTTGGAGCTAGTACCTCCCCATATATATGTATGGAGTGGAGTTTGCAACTGAAAAGAAACTTTGTGTTCCCAACAAGCTAGGTGAAGGGCGGCTTTCACACACACTTGTCTCTCAGAACTGAGCATGTGGAGAGACGTTCGTTCATCTAGCACAAAGGGAACGGGTTGCAGGATAAACTTTTACTCTGGTTTCTCAGTCTGTTTCCTAGTGCAGGTTTGATGTTCCTGCAATTTTCACTGTAAAACCGAGTTGGTGCTAGTACCTCCCCATATATATGTAAGGAGTGGAGTTTGCAAGTGAAAAGAAATTTTGTGTTCCCAACAAGCTAAGTGAAGGACGGCTTTCACACACACTTATCTCTCAGATGTGAGCATGTGGAGAGACGTTCGTTCATCTAGCAAAAAGGGAACGGGTTGCAAGAGAAACTTTTACTCTGGTTTCCCAGTCTGTTTCCTAGTGCCGGTTTGAAGTTCCTGCAGTTTTCACTGTATAACCCAGTTGGAGCTCTTACCTCCCCAATATATGTATGGAGTGGAGTTTGCAACTGAAAAGAAACTTTGTGTTCCCAACAAGCTAGGTGAAGGACGGCTTTCACACACACTTATCTCTCAGAACTGAGCATGTGGAGAGACGTTCGTTCATCTAGCACAAAGGTAACGGTTTGCATGGGAAACTTTTACTCTGGTTTCTCAGTCTGTTTCCTAGTGCCGGTTTGAAGTTCCTGCAGTTTTCACTGTAAAACCAGTTGGAGCTAGTACCTCCCCATATATATGTATGGAGTGGAGTTTGCAACTGAAAAGAAATTTTGTTTTCCCAACAAGCTAGCTGAAGGACGGCTTTTGCACACACTTATCCCTCAGAAATGAGCATGTGGAGAGACGTTCGTTCAATTAGCACAAAGGGAACGGGTTGCAGGAGAAACTTTTACTCTGGTACCTCAGTCTGTTTCCTAGTGCCGGTTTGAAGTTCCTGCAGTTTTCACTGTAAAACCGAGTTGGAGCTTGTACCAACCCATATATGTGTATGGAGTGTAGTTTGCAACTGAAAAGAAAGTTTGTGTTCCCAACAAGCTAGGTGAATGACGGCTTTCACACACACTTATCTCTCAGAACTGAGCATGTGGAGAGACGTTCGTTCATCTAGCACAAAGGGAACGGTTTGCAGGAGAAACTTTTACTCTGGTTTCTCAGTCTGTTTCCTAGTGCCGGTTTGAAGTTCCTGCAGTTTTCACTGTAAAACCGAGTTGGAGCTAGTACCTCCCCATATATATGTATGGATTGGAGTTTGCAACTGAAAGGAAACTTTGTGTTCCCAACATGCTATGTGAAGGACGGCTTTCACACACACTTAGCTCTCAGAACTGAGCATGTGGAGAGACATTCGTTCATCTAGCACAAAGGGAACGGGTTGCAGGAGAAACTTTTACTCTGGTTTCTCAGTCTGTTTCCTAGTGCCGGTTTGAAGTTCCTGCAGTTTTCACTGTAAAACGTAGTTGGGGCTCATAACTCCCCATATATATGTATGGAGTGGAGTTTGCAACTGAATAGAAACTTTGTGTTCCCAACAAGCTAGGTGAAGGACGGCTTTCACACACACTTATCTCTCAGAACTGAGCATGTGGAGAGACGTTCGTTCATCTAGCACGAAGGGAACGGGTTCCAGGAGAAACTTTTACTGTGGTTTCTCAGTCTGTTTCCTAGTGCCGGTTTGAAGTTCCTGCAATTTTCAGTGTAAAACCGAGTTTTAATTGGTACCTCCCCATATATATGTATGGAGTGGATTTTGGAACTGAAAAGAAACTTTGTGTTACCAAAAAGCTAGGTGAAGGATGGCTTTCACACACACTTATCACTCAGAACTGAGCATGAGGAGAGACGTTCATTCATCTAGCACAAAGGGAACGGGTTGCAGGAGAAACATTTACTCTGGTTTCTCAGTCTGTTTCCTAGTGCCGGTTTGAAGTTCCTGCAGTTTTCACTGTAAATCCGAGTTGGAGCTAGTACCTCCCCATATATATGTATGGAATGGAGTTTGCAACTGAAAAGAAACTTTGTGTTCCCAACAAGCTAGGTGAAGGACGGCTTTCATACACACTTATCCCTCAGAACTGAGCATGTGGAGAGACGTTCGTTCAATTAGCACAAAGGGAACGTGTTGCAGGGAAACTTTTACTCTGGTTTCTCAGTCTGTTTCCTAGTGCCGTTTTGAAGTTACTGCAGTTTTCACTGTAAAACCGAGTTGGAGCTAGTACCTCCCCATATATATGTATGGAGTGGAGTTTGCAACTGAATAGAAACTTTGTGTTCCCAACAAGCTAGCTGAAGGACGGCTTTTGCACACACTTATCCCTCAGAAATGAGCATGTGGAGAGACGTTCGTTCAATTAGCACAAAGGGAATGGGTAGCAGGACAAACTTTTACTGTGGTTTCTCAGTCTGTTTCCTAGTGCCGGTTTGAATTTCCTGCAGTTTTCACTGTAAAACCGATTTGGAGCTACTACCTCCCAATATAAATGAATGGAGTGTAGTTTGCAACTGAAAAGAAACTTTGAGTTCCCAACAAGCTAGGTGAAGGACGGATTTCACACAGACTTATCTCAGAACTGAGCATGTGGAAAGACGTTCCTTCATCTAGCACAATGGGAACGGGTTGCAGGAGAAACTTTTACTCTGGTTTCTCAGTCTGTTTCCTATTGCGTGTTTGAAGTTCCTGAAGTTTTCACTGTAAAACCGAGTTGGAGCTCGTACCTCCCCATATAAATGTATGGAGAGGAGTTTGCAAATGAAAAGAAACTTTGTGTTCCCAACAAGCTAGGTGAAGGACGGCTTTCACACACAATTGTCTCTCAGAACTGAGCATGTGGAGAGACGTTCGTTCATCTAGCACAAAGGGAACGGGTTGCAGGAGAAACTTTTACTCTGGTTTCTCAGTCTGTTTCCTAGTGCCAGGTTGAAGTTCCTGCAGTTTTCACTGTAAAACCGAGTTGGTGCTAGTACCTCCCCATATATATGTAAGGAGTGGAGTTTGCAAGTGAAAAGAAATTTTGTGTTCCCAACAATCTAGGTGAAGGACGGCTTTCACACACACATATCTCTCACATGTGAGCATGTGGAGAGACGTTCGTTCAACTAGCACAAACGGAACGGGATGCAGGAGAAACTTTTACTCTGGTTTCTCATTCTGTTTCCTAGTGCCTGTTTGAAGTTCCTGCAGTTTTCACTGTAAAACCGAGTTGGAGCTAGTACCTCCCCATATAAATGTATGGAGAGGAGTTTGCGACTGAAAAGAAACTTTGTGTTCCAAACAAGCTAGGTGAAGGACGGCTTTCACACACACCTGTCTCTCAGAACTGAGCATGTGGAGAGACGTTCGTTCATCTAGAACAAAGGGAACGTGTTGCAGGAGAAACTTTTACACTGGTTTCTCAGTCTCTTTCCTAGTGCCGGTTTGAAGTTCCTGCAGTTTTCACTGTAAAACCGATTTGGAGCTTGTACCTCCCCATATATATGTATGGAGTGGAGTTTGCATCTGAAAAGAAACTTTGTGTTCGCAACAAGCTAGGTGAAGGACGGCTTTCACACACACTTATCTCTAAGAACTGAGCATGTGGAGAGACGATCGTTCATCTAGCAAAAAGGGAACGGTTTGCAGGAGAAACATTTACTCTGGATTCTCAGACTGTTTCCTAGTGCCCGTTAGAATTTCCTGCAGTTTTCACTGTAAAAACGAGTTGGAGCTACTACCTCCCCATATAAATGAATGGAGTGGAGTTTGCAAGTGAAAAGAAACTTTGAGTTCCCAACAAGCTAGGTGAAGGACGGCTTTCAAACACACTAATCTCCCAGATGTGAGCATGTGGAGAGACGTTCGTTCATCTAGCAAAATTCGAACGGGTTGCAGGAGAAACTTTTACTCTGATTTCACAGTCTGTTTCCTAGTGCCGGTTTGAAGTTCCTGCAGTTTTCACTGTAAAACCGAGTTGGAGCTATTACCTCCCCATTTATATGTATGGAGTGGAGTTTGCAACTGAAAAGAAACTTTGTGTTCCCAACAAGCTAGGTGAAGAACGGCTTTCACACACACTTATCTCTCAGAACTGAGCATGTGGAGAGACGTTCGTTCATCTAGCAAAAAGGGAACGGTTTGCAGGGGATACTTTTACTCTGTTTTCTCAGTCTGTTTCCTAGTGCCGGTTTGAAGTTCCTGCAGTTTTCACTGTAAAACACAGTTGGAGCTAGTACCACCCCATATATATGTATGGATTGGAGTTTGCAACTGAAAAGAAACTTTGTGTTCCCAACAAGCTAGGTGAAGGACGGCTTTCACACACACTTGTCTCTCAGAACTGAGCATGTGGAGAGACGTTCGTTCATCTAGCACAAAGTGAACGGGTTGCAGGGGAAACTTTTACTCTGGATTCTCAGTCTGTTTCCTAGTGCCGGTTTGAAGATCCTGCAGTTTTCACTGTAAAACCGAGTTGGAGCTAGTACCTACCCATATATATGTATGGAGGGGAGTTTGCAACTGAAAAGAAAGTTTGTGTTCCCAACAAGCTAAGTGAAGTATGGCTTTCACACACACTTATCTCTCAGAACTGAGCATGTGGAGAGACGTTCGTTCATCTAGCACGAAGGGAACGGGTTCCAGGAGAAACTTTTACTCTGGTTTCTCAGTCTGTTTCCTAGTGCCGGTTTGAAGTTACTGCAGTTTTCACTGTAAAACCGAGTTGGAGCTAGTACCTCCCCATATATATGTATGGAGTGGAGTTTGCAACTGAATAGAAACTTTGAGTTCCCAACAAGATAGTTGAAGGACGGCTTTTGTACACACTTATCCCTCAGAAATGAGCATGTGGAGAGACGTTCGTTCAATTAGCACAAAGGGAATGGGTTGCAGGAGAAACTTTTACTGTGGTTTCTCAGTCTGTTTCCTAGTGCCGGTTTGAATTTCCTGCAGTTTTCACTGTAAAACCGAGTTGGAGCTACTAACTCCCCATATAAATGAATGGAGTGTAGTTTGCAACTGAAAAGAAAATTTGAGTTCCCAACAGGCTAGGTGAAGGATGGGTTTCACACACACTTATCTCAGAACTGAGCATGTGGAAAGACGTTCCTTCATCTAGCACAAAGGGAACGGGTTGCAGGAGAAACATTTACTCTGGTTTCTCAGTCTGTTTCCTATTGCGTGTATGAAGTTCCTGAAGTTTTCACTGTAAAACCGAGTTGGAGCTCGTACCTCCCCATATAAATGTATGCAGAGGAGTTTGCAAATGAAAAGAAACTTTGTGTTCCCAACAAGGAAGGTGAAGGACGGCTTTCACACACACTTATCTCTCAGAACTGAGCATGTGGAGAGACGTTCGTTCATCTAGCACAAAGGGAACGGGTTGCAGGAGAAACTTTTACTCTGGTTTCTCAGTCTGTTTCCTAGTGCCGGTTTGAAGTTCCTGCAGTTTTCACTGTAAAACGTAGTTGGGGCTCATAACTCCCCATATATATGTATGGAGTGGAGTTTGCAACTGAATAGAAACTTTGTGTTCCCAACAAGCTAGGTGAAGGACGGCTTTCACACACACTTATCTCTCAGAACTGAGCATGTGGAGAGACGTTCGTTCATCTAGCACGAAGGGAACGGGTTCCAGGAGAAACTTTTACTGTGGTTTCTCAGTCTGTTTCCTAGTGCCGGTTTGAAGTTCCTGCAATTTTCAGTGTAAAACCGAGTTTTAATTGGTACTTCCCCATATATATGTATGGAGTGGATTTTGGAACTGAAAAGAAACTTTGTGTTACCAAAAAGCTAGGTGAAGGATGGCTTTCACACACACTTATCACTCAGAACTGAGCATGAGGAGAGACGTTCATTCATCTAGCACAAAGGGAACGGGTTGCAGGAGAAACATTTACTCTGGTTTCTCAGTCTGTTTCCTAGTGCCGGTTTGAAGTTCCTGCAGTTTTCACTGTAAATCCGAGTTGGAGCTAGTACCTCCCCATATATATGTATGGAATGGAGTTTGCAACTGAAAAGAAACTTTGTGTTCCCAACAAGCTAGGTGAAGGACGGCTTTCATACACACTTATCCCTCAGAACTGAGCATGTGGAGAGACGTTCGTTCAATTAGCACAAAGGGAACGTGTTGCAGGGAAACTTTTACTCTGGTTTCTCAGTCTGTTTCCTAGTGCCGTTTTGAAGTTACTGCAGTTTTCACTGTAAAACCGAGTTGGAGCTAGTACCTCCCCATATATATGTATGGAGTGGAGTTTGCAACTGAATAGAAACTTTGTGTTCCCAACAAGCTAGCTGAAGGACGGCTTTTGCACACACTTATCCCTCAGAAATGAGCATGTGGAGAGACGTTCGTTCAATTAGCACAAAGGGAATGGGTAGCAGGACAAACTTTTACTGTGGTTTCTCAGTCTGTTTCCTAGTGCCGGTTTGAATTTCCTGCAGTTTTCACTGTAAAACCGATTTGGAGCTACTACCTCCCAATATAAATGAATGGAGTGTAGTTTGCAACTGAAAAGAAACTTTGAGTTCCCAACAAGCTAGGTGAAGGACGGATTTCACACAGACTTATCTCAGAACTGAGCATGTGGAAAGACGTTCCTTCATCTAGCACAATGGGAACGGGTTGCAGGAGAAACTTTTACTCTGGTTTCTCAGTCTGTTTCCTATTGCGTGTTTGAAGTTCCTGAAGTTTTCACTGTAAAACCGAGTTGGAGCTCGTACCTCCCCATATAAATGTATGGAGAGGAGTTTGCAAATGAAAAGAAACTTTGTGTTCCCAACAAGCTAGGTGAAGGACGGCTTTCACACACAATTGTCTCTCAGAACTGAGCATGTGGAGAGACGTTCGTTCATCTAGCACAAAGGGAACGGGTTGCAGGAGAAACTTTTACTCTGGTTTCTCAGTCTGTTTCCTAGTGCCAGGTTGAAGTTCCTGCAGTTTTCACTGTAAAACCGAGTTGGTGCTAGTACCTCCCCATATATATGTAAGGAGTGGAGTTTGCAAGTGAAAAGAAATTTTGTGTTCCCAACAATCTAGGTGAAGGACGGCTTTCACACAAACATATCTCTCACATGTGAGCATGTGGAGAGACGTTCGTTCAACTAGCACAAACGGAACGGGATGCAGGAGAAACTTTTACTCTGGTTTCTCATTCTGTTTCCTAGTGCCTGTTTGAAGTTCCTGCAGTTTTCACTGTAAAACCGAGTTGGAGCTAGTACCTCCCCATATAAATGTATGGAGAGGAGTTTGCGACTGAAAAGAAACTTTGTGTTCCAAACAAGCTAGGTGAAGGACGGCTTTCACACACACCTGTCTCTCAGAACTGAGCATGTGGAGAGACGTTCGTTCATCTAGAACAAAGGGAACGTGTTGCAGGAGAAACTTTTACACTGGTTTCTCAGTCTCTTTCCTAGTGCCGGTTTGAAGTTCCTGCAGTTTTCACTGTAAAACCGATTTGGAGCTTGTACCTCCCCATATATATGTATGGAGTGGAGTTTGCATCTGAAAAGAAACTTTGTGTTCGCAACAAGCTAGGTGAAGGACGGCTTTCACACACACTTATCTCTAAGAACTGAGCATGTGGAGAGACGATCGTTCATCTAGCAAAAAGGGAACGGTTTGCAGGAGAAACATTTACTCTGGATTCTCAGACTGTTTCCTAGTGCCCGTTAGAATTTCCTGCAGTTTTCACTGTAAAAACGAGTTGGAGCTACTACCTCCCCATATAAATGAATGGAGTGGAGTTTGCAAGTGAAAAGAAACTTTGAGTTCCCAACAAGCTAGGTGAAGGACGGCTTTCAAACACACTAATCTCCCAGATGTGAGCATGTGGAGAGACGTTCGTTCATCTAGCAAAAATCGAACGGGTTGCAGGAGAAACTTTTACTCTGATTTCACAGTCTGTTTCCTAGTGCCGGTTTGAAGTTCCTGCAGTTTTCACTGTAAAACCGAGTTGGAGCTATTACCTCCCCATTTATATGTATGGAGTGGAGTTTGCAACTGAAAAGAAACTTTGTGTTCCCAACAAGCTAGGTGAAGAACGGCTTTCACACACACTTATCTCTCAGAACTGAGCATGTGGAGAGACGTTCGTTCATCTAGCAAAAAGGGAACGGTTTGCAGGGGATACTTTTACTCTGTTTTCTCAGTCTGTTTCCTAGTGCCGGTTTGAAGTTCCTGCAGTTTTCACTGTAAAACACAGTTGGAGCTAGTACCACCCCATATATATGTATGGATTGGAGTTTGCAACTGAAAAGAAACTTTGTGTTCCCAACAAGCTAGGTGAAGGACGGCTTTCACACACACTTGTCTCTCAGAACTGAGCATGTGGAGAGACGTTCGTTCATCTAGCACAAAGTGAACGGGTTGCAGGGGAAACTTTTACTCTGGATTCTCAGTCTGTTTCCTAGTGCCGGTTTGAAGATCCTGCAGTTTTCACTGTAAAACCGAGTTGGAGCTAGTACCTACCCATATATATGTATGGAGGGGAGTTTGCAACTGAAAAGAAAGTTTGTGTTCCCAACAAGCTAAGTGAAGTATGGCTTTCACACACACTTATCTCTCAGAACTGAGCATGTGGAGAGACGTTCGTTCATCTAGCACGAAGGGAACGGGTTCCAGGAGAAACTTTTACTCTGGTTTCTCAGTCTGTTTCCTAGTGCCGGTTTGAAGTTACTGCAGTTTTCACTGTAAAACCGAGTTGGAGCTAGTACCTCCCCATATATATGTATGGAGTGGAGTTTGCAACTGAATAGAAACTTTGAGTTCCCAACAAGATAGTTGAAGGACGGCTTTTGTACACACTTATCCCTCAGAAATGAGCATGTGGAGAGACGTTCGTTCAATTAGCACAAAGGGAATGGGTTGCAGGAGAAACTTTTACTGTGGTTTCTCAGTCTGTTTCCTAGTGCCGGTTTGAATTTCCTGCAGTTTTCACTGTAAAACCGAGTTGGAGCTACTAACTCCCCATATAAATGAATGGAGTGTAGTTTGCAACTGAAAAGAAAATTTGAGTTCCCAACAGGCTAGGTGAAGGATGGGTTTCACACACACTTATCTCAGAACTGAGCATGTGGAAAGACGTTCCTTCATCTAGCACAAAGGGAACGGGTTGCAGGAGAAACATTTACTCTGGTTTCTCAGTCTGTTTCCTATTGCGTGTATGAAGTTCCTGAAGTTTTCACTGTAAAACCGAGTTGGAGCTCGTACCTCCCCATATAAATGTATGCAGAGGAGTTTGCAAATGAAAAGAAACTTTGTGTTCCCAACAAGGAAGGTGAAGGACGGCTTTCACACACACTTATCTCTCAGAACTGAGCATGTGGAGAGACGTTCGTTCATCTAGCACAAAGGGAACGGGTTGCAGGAGAAACCTTTACTCTGGTTTCTCAGTCTGTTTCCTAGTGCCGGGTTGAAGTTCCTGCATTTTTCGCTGTAAAACCGTGTTGGTGCTAGTACCTCCCCATATATATGTAAGGATTGGAGTTTGCAAGTGAGAAGAAATTTTGTGTTCCCAACAATCTAGGTGAAGTACGGCTTTCACACACACATATCTCCCAGAAGTGAGCATGTGGAGAGACGTTCGTTCATCTAGCACAAACGGAACGGGTTGCAGGAGAAACTTTTAATCTGGATTCTCAGTCTGTTTCCTACTGCCTGTTTGAAGTTCCTGCAGTTTTCACTGTAAAACCGAGTTGGAACTAGTACCTCCCCGTATAAAAGTATGGAGAGGAGTTTGCAACTGAAAAGAAACTTTGTGTTCCAAACAAGCTAGGTGAAGGACGGCTTTCACACACACCTGTCTCTCAGAACTGAGCATGTGGAGAGACGTTCGTTCATCTAGAACAAAGGGAACGTGTTGCAGGAGAAACTTTTACTCTGGTTTCTCAGTCTCTTTCCTAGTGCCGGTTTGAAGTTCCTGCAGTTTTCACTGTAAAACCGATTTGGAGCTTGTACATCCCCATATATATGTATGGAGTGGAGTTTGCAACTGAAAAGAAACTTTGTGTTCGCAACAAGCTAGGTGAAGGACGGCTTTCACACACACATATCGCTAAGAACTGAGCATGTGGAGAGACGTTCGTTCATCTAGCAAAAAGGGAACGGTTTGCAGGGGAAACTTTTACTCTGGTTTCTCAGTCTGTTTCCTAGTGCCGGTTTGAAGTTCCTGCAGTTTTCACTGTAAAACCCAGTTGGAGCTAGTACCCCCCCATATATATGTATGGAGTGGAGTTTGCAACTGAAAAGAAACTTTGTGTTCCCAACAAGCTAGGTGAAGGACGGCTTTCACACACACTTGTCTCTCAGAACTGAGCATGTGGAGAGACGTTCGTTCATCTAGCAAAAAGGGAACGGGTTGCAGGAGAAAATTTTACTCAGGTTTCTCAGTCTGTTTCCTTGTGCCGGTTTGAAGTTCCTGCAGTTTTCACTGTAAAACCGAGTTGGAGCTATTACCTCCCCATATATATGTATGGAGTGGAGTTTGCAACTGAAAAGAAACTTTGTGTTCCCAACAAGCTAGGTGAAGGACGGCTTTCACACACACTTATCTCTCAGAACTGAGCATGTGGAGAGACGTTCGTTCATCTAGCACAAAGGGAACGTGTTGCAGGAGAAACTTTTACTCTGGTTTCTCAGTCTGTTTCCTAGTGCCGGATTGAAGTTCCTGCAGTTTTCACTGTAAAACCCAGTTGGAGCTTGTACCTACCCATATATATGTATGGAGTGGATTTTGGAAGTGAAAAGAAACTTTGTGTTCCCAACAAGCTAGGTGAAAGACGGATTTTGCACACACTTATCCCTCAGAAATGAGCATGTGGAGAGACGTTCGTTCAATTAGCACAAAGGGAACGTGTTGCAGGAGAAACTTTTACTCTGGTTTCTCAGTCTGTTTCCTAGTGCCGGTTTGAAGTTCCTGCAGTTTTCACTGTAAAACCGAGTTGGAGCTAGTACCACCCCATATATATGTATGGAGTGTAGTTTGCAACTAAAAAGAAAGTTTGTGTTCCCAACAAGCTAGGTGAAGGATGGCTTTCACACACACTTATCTCTCAGAACTGAGCATGTGGAGAGACATTCGTTCATCTAGCACAAAGGGAACGGGTTGCAGGAGAAACTTTTACTCTGGTTTCTCAGTCTGTTTCCTAGTGCCGGTTTGAAGTTCCTGCAGTTTTCACTGTAAAACGTAGTTGGGGCTCATACCTCCCCATATATATGTATGGAGTGGAGTTTGCAACTGAAAAGAAACTTTGTGTTCCCAACAAGCTAGTTGAAGGACGGCTTTCACACACACTTATCTCTCAAAACTGAGCATGTGGAGAGACGTTCGTTCATCTAGCACAAAGGGAACGGGTTGCAGGAGAAACTTTTACTCTGGTTTCTCAGTCTGTTTCCTAGTGCCGGTTTGAAGTTCCTGCAGTTTTCACTGTAAAACCGATTTGGAGCTAGTATCTCCCCATATATATGTATGGAGGGGAGTTTGCAACTGAAAAGAAACTTTGTGTTCCCAACAAGCTAGGTGAAGTATGGCTTTCACACACACATATCTCTCAGAACTGAGCATGTGGAGAGAAGTTCGTTCATCTAGCACGAAGGGAACGGGTTCCAGGAGAAACTTTTACTGTGGTTTCTCAGTCTGTTTCCTATTGCCTGTTTGAAGTTCCTGCAATTTTCACTGTAAAACCGAGTTTGTATTGGTACCTCCCCATATATATGTATGGAGTGGATTTTGGAACTGAAAAGAAACTTTGTGTTACCAAAAAGCTAGGTGAAGTATGGCCTTCACACACACTTATCACTCAGAACTGAGCATGAAGAGAGACGTTCGTTCATCTAGCACAAAGGGAACGGGTTGCAGGAGAAACATTTACTCTGGTTTCTCAGTCTGTTTCCTAGTGCCGGTTTGAAGTTCCTGCAGTTTTCATTGTAAAACCGAGTTGGAGCTAGTACCTCCCCATATATATGTATGGAATGGAATTTGCAACTGAAAAGAAACTTTGTGTTCCCAACAAGCTAGGTGAAGGACGGCTTTCACACACACTTATCTCTAAGAACTGAGCATGTGGAGAGACGATCGTTCATCTAGCAAAAAGGGAACGGTTTGCAGGAGAAACATTTACTCTGGATTCTCAGACTGTTTCCTAGTGCCCGTTAGAATTTCCTGCAGTTTTCACTGTAAAAACGAGTTGGAGCTACTACCTCCCCATATAAATGAATGGAGTGGAGTTTGCAAGTGAAAAGAAACTTTGAGTTCCCAACAAGCTAGGTGAAGGACGGCTTTCAAACACACTAATCTCCCAGATGTGAGCATGTGGAGAGACGTTCGTTCATCTAGCAAAAATCGAACGGGTTGCAGGAGAAACTTTTACTCTGATTTCACAGTCTGTTTCCTAGTGCCGGTTTGAAGTTCCTGCAGTTTTCACTGTAAAACCGAGTTGGAGCTATTACCTCCCCATTTATATGTATGGAGTGGAGTTTGCAACTGAAAAGAAACTTTGTGTTCCCAACAAGCTAGGTGAAGAACGGCTTTCACACACACTTATCTCTCAGAACTGAGCATGTGGAGAGACGTTCGTTCATCTAGCAAAAAGGGAACGGTTTGCAGGGGATACTTTTACTCTGTTTTCTCAGTCTGTTTCCTAGTGCCGGTTTGAAGTTCCTGCAGTTTTCACTGTAAAACACAGTTGGAGCTAGTACCACCCCATATATATGTATGGATTGGAGTTTGCAACTGAAAAGAAACTTTGTGTTCCCAACAAGCTAGGTGAAGGACGGCTTTCACACACACTTGTCTCTCAGAACTGAGCATGTGGAGAGACGTTCGTTCATCTAGCACAAAGTGAACGGGTTGCAGGGGAAACTTTTACTCTGGATTCTCAGTCTGTTTCCTAGTGCCGGTTTGAAGATCCTGCAGTTTTCACTGTAAAACCGAGTTGGAGCTAGTACCTACCCATATATATGTATGGAGGGGAGTTTGCAACTGAAAAGAAAGTTTGTGTTCCCAACAAGCTAAGTGAAGTATGGCTTTCACACACACTTATCTCTCAGAACTGAGCATGTGGAGAGACGTTCGTTCATCTAGCACGAAGGGAACGGGTTCCAGGAGAAACTTTTACTCTGGTTTCTCAGTCTGTTTCCTAGTGCCGGTTTGAAGTTACTGCAGTTTTCACTGTAAAACCGAGTTGGAGCTAGTACCTCCCCATATATATGTATGGAGTGGAGTTTGCAACTGAATAGAAACTTTGAGTTCCCAACAAGATAGTTGAAGGACGGCTTTTGTACACACTTATCCCTCAGAAATGAGCATGTGGAGAGACGTTCGTTCAATTAGCACAAAGGGAATGGGTTGCAGGAGAAACTTTTACTGTGGTTTCTCAGTCTGTTTCCTAGTGCCGGTTTGAATTTCCTGCAGTTTTCACTGTAAAACCGAGTTGGAGCTACTAACTCCCCATATAAATGAATGGAGTGTAGTTTGCAACTGAAAAGAAAATTTGAGTTCCCAACAGGCTAGGTGAAGGATGGGTTTCACACACACTTATCTCAGAACTGAGCATGTGGAAAGACGTTCCTTCATCTAGCACAAAGGGAACGGGTTGCAGGAGAAACATTTACTATGGTTTCTCAGTCTGTTTCCTATTGCGTGTATGAAGTTCCTGAAGTTTTCACTGTAAAACCGAGTTGGAGCTCGTACCTCCCCATATAAATGTATGCAGAGGAGTTTGCAAATGAAAAGAAACTTTGTGTTCCCAACAAGGAAGGTGAAGGACGGCTTTCACACACACTTATCTCTCAGAACTGAGCATGTGGAGAGACGTTCGTTCATCTAGCACAAAGGGAACGGGTTGCAGGAGAAACCTTTACTCTGGTTTCTCAGTCTGTTTCCTAGTGCCGGGTTGAAGTTCCTGCATTTTTCGCTGTAAAACCGTGTTGGTGCTAGTACCTCCCCATATATATGTAAGGATTGGAGTTTGCAAGTGAGAAGAAATTTTGTGTTCCCAACAATCTAGGTGAAGTACGGCTTTCACACACACATATCTCCCAGAAGTGAGCATGTGGAGAGACGTTCGTTCATCTAGCACAAACGGAACGGGTTGCAGGAGAAACTTTTAATCTGGATTCTCAGTCTGTTTCCTACTGCCTGTTTGAAGTTCCTGCAGTTTTCACTGTAAAACCGAGTTGGAACTAGTACCTCCCCGTATAAAAGTATGGAGAGGAGTTTGCAACTGAAAAGAAACTTTGTGTTCCAAACAAGCTAGGTGAAGGACGGCTTTCACACACACCTGTCTCTCAGAACTGAGCATGTGGAGAGACGTTCGTTCATCTAGAACAAAGGGAACGTGTTGCAGGAGAAACTTTTACTCTGGTTTCTCAGTCTCTTTCCTAGTGCCGGTTTGAAGTTCCTGCAGTTTTCACTGTAAAACCGATTTGGAGCTTGTACATTCCCATATATATGTATGGAGTGGAGTTTGCAACTGAAAAGAAACTTTGTGTTCGCAACAAGCTAGGTGAAGGACGGCTTTCACACACACATATCGCTAAGAACTGAGCATGTGGAGAGACGTTCGTTCATCTAGCAAAAAGGGAACGGTTTGCAGGGGAAACTTTTACTCTGGTTTCTCAGTCTGTTTCCTAGTGCCGGTTTGAAGTTCCTGCAGTTTTCACTGTAAAACCCAGTTGGAGCTGGTACCCCCCCATATATATGTATGGAGTGGAGTTTGCAACTGAAAAGAAACTTTGTGTTCCCAACAAGCTAGGTGAAGGACGGCTTTCACACACACTTGTCTCTCAGAACTGAGCATGTGGAGAGACGTTCGTTCATCTAGCACAAAGGGAAAGTGTTGCAGGAGAAACTTTTACTCTGGTTTCTCAGTCTGTTTCCTAGTGCCGGTTTGAAGTTCCTGCAGTTTTCACTGTAAAACCGAGTTGGTGCTTGTACCTCCCCATATATATGTAAGGAGTGGAGTTTGCAAGTGAAAAGAAATTTTGTGTTCCCAACAAGCTAAGTGAAGGACGGCTTTCACACACACTTATCTCTCAGATGTGAGCATGTGGAGAGATGTTCGTTCATCTAGCAAAAAGGGAACGGGTTGCAGGAGAAAATTTTACTCTGGTTTCTCAGTCTGTTTCCTTGTGCCGGTTTGAAGTTCCTGCAGTTTTCACTGTAAAACCCAGTTGGAGCTTGTACCTACCCATATATATGTATGGAGTGGATTTTGGAACTGAAAAGAAACTTTGTGTTCCCAACAAGCTAGGTGAAAGACGGATTTTGCACACACTTATCCCTCAGAAATGAGCATGTTGAGAGACGTTCGTTCAATTAGCACAAAGGGAACGTGTTGCAGGAGAAACTTTTACTCTGGTTTCTCAGTCTGTTTCCTAGTGCCGGTTTGAAGTTCCTGCAGTTTTCACTGTAAAACCGAGTTGGAGCTAGTACCACCCCATATATATGTATGGAGTGTAGTTTGCAACTAAAAAGAAAGTTTGTGTTCCCAACAAGCTAGGTGAAGGATGGCTTTCACACACACTTATCTCTCAGAACTGAGCATGTGGAGAGACATTCGTTCATCTAGCACAAAGGGAACGGGTTGCAGGAGAAACTTTTACTCTGGTTTCTCAGTCTGTTTCCTAGTGCCGGTTTGAAGTTCCTGCAGTTTTCACTGTAAAACGTAGTTGGGGCTCATACCTCCCCATATATATGTATGGAGTGGAGTTTGCAACTGAAAAGAAACTTTGTGTTCCCAACAAGCTAGTTGAATGACGGATTTCACACACACTTATCTCTCAAAACTGAGCATGTGGAGAGACGTTCGTTCATCTAGCACAAAGGGAACGGGTTGCAGGAGAAACTTTTACTCTGGTTTCTCAGTCTGTTTCCTAGTGCCGGTTTGAAGTTCCTGCAGTTTTCACTGTAAAACCGATTTGGAGCTAGTATCTCCCCATATATATGTATGGAGGGGAGTTTGCAACTGAAAAGAAACTTTGTGTTCCCAACAAGCTAGGTGAAGTATGGCTTTCACACACACATATCTCTCAGAACTGAGCATGTGGAGAGAAGTTCGTTCATCTAGCACGAAGGGAACGGGTTCCAGGAGAAACTTTTACTGTGGTTTCTCAGTCTGTTTCCTATTGCCTGTTTGAAGTTCCTGCAATTTTCACTGTAAAACCGAGTTTGTATTGGTACCTCCCCATATATATGTATGGAGTGGATTTTGGAACTGAAAAGAAACTTTGTGTTACCAAAAAGCTAGGTGAAGTATGGCCTTCACACACACTTATCACTCAGAACTGAGCATGAAGAGAGACGTTCGTTCATCTAGCACAAAGGGAACGGGTTGCAGGAGAAACATTTACTCTGGTTTCTCAGTCTGTTTCCTAGTGCCGGTTTGAAGTTCCTGCAGTTTTCATTGTAAAACCGAGTTGGAGCTAGTACCTCCCCATATATATGTATGGAATGGAATTTGCAACTGAAAAGAAACTTTGTGTTCCCAACAAGCTAGGTGAAGGACGGCTTTCATACACACTTATCCCTCAGAACTTAGCATGTGGAGAGACGTTCGTTCAATTAGCACAAAGGGAACGTGTTGCAGGGAAACTTTTACTCTGGTTTCTCAGTCTGTTTCCTAGTGCCGTTTTGGAGTTCCTGCAGTTTTCACTGTAAAACCGATTTGGAGCTAGTACCTCCCCATATATATGTATGGAGTGGAGTTTGCAACTGAAAAGAAACTTTGTGTTCCCAACAAGCTAGGTGAAGGACGGCTTTTGCACACACTTATCTCTCAGAACTGAGCATGTGGAGAGACATTCATTCATCTAGGTCAAAGGGAACGGTTTGCAGGAGAAACTTTTACTCTGGTTTCTCAGTCTGTTTCCTAGTGCCGGTTTGAATTTCCTGCAGTTTTCACTGTAAAACCGACTTGGAGCTACTACCTCCCCATATAAATGAATGGAGTGTAGTTTGCAACTGAAAAGAAACTTTGAGTTCCCAACAAGCTAGGTGAAGGACGGGATTCACACACACTTATCTCTCAGAACTGAGCATGTGGAAAGACGTTCCTTCATCTAGCAAAAAGGGAACGGGTTGCAGGAGAAATTTTACTCTGGTTTCTCAGTCTGTTTCCTACTGCCTGTTTGAAGTTCCTGCAGTTTACACTGTAAAACCGAGGTGGAGCTCGTACCTCCCCATATAAATGTATGGAGAGGAGTTTGCAAATGAAAAGAAACTTTGTGTTCCCAACAAACTAGGTGAAGGACGGCTTTCACACACAATTGTCTCTCAGAACTGAGCATGTGGAGAGACGTTCATTCATCTAGCACAAAGGGAACGGTTTGCAGGAGAAACTTTTACTCTGGTTTCTCAGTCTGTTTCCTAGTGCCGGTTTGAAGTTCCTGCAGTTTTCACTGTAAAACCGATTTGGAGCTATTACCTCCCCATATAAATGTATGGAGAGGAGTTTGCAACTGAAAAGAAACTTTGTGTTCCCAACAAGCTAGGTGAAGGTCGGCTTTCATACACAGCTGTCTCTCAGAACTGAGCATGTGGAGAGACGTTCGTTCATCTAGAACAAAGGGAACGTGTTGCAGGAGAAACTTTTACTCTGGTTTCTCAGTCTGTTTCCTAGTGCCGGTTTGAAGTTCCTGCAGTTTTCACTGTAAAACCGAGTTGGAGCTTGTACCTCCCCATATATATGTATGGAGTGGTGTTTGCAACTGAAAAGTAACTTTGTGTTGGCAACAAGCTAGGTGAAGGACGGCTTTCACACACACTTATCGCTAAGAACTGAGCATGTGGATAGACGTTCGTTCATCTAGCAAAAAGGGAACGGGTTGCAGGAGAAACTTTTACTCTGGTTTCTCAGTCTCTTTCCTAGTGCCGGTTTGAAGTTCCTGCAGTTTTCACTGTAAAACCGAGTTGGAGCTTGTACCTCCCCATATATATGTATGGAGTGGAGTTTGCAACTGAAAAGAAACTTTGTGTTCCCAACAAGCTAGTTGAAGGACGGCTTTCACACACACTTATCTCTCAAAACTGAGCATGTGGAGAGACGTTCGTTCATCTATCACAAAGGGAACGGGTTGCAGGAGAAACTTTTACTCTGGTCTCTCAGTCTGTTTCCTAGTGCCGGTTTGAAGTTCCTGCAGTTTTCACTGTAAAACCGAGTTGGAGCTAGTACCTCCCCATATATATGTATGGAGGGGAGTTTGCAACTGAAAAGAAACTTTGTGTTCCCAACAAGCTAGGTGAAGTATGGCTTTCACACACACTTATCTCTCAGAACAGAGCATGTGGAGAGAAGTTCGTTCATCTAGCACGAAGGGAACGGGTTCCAGGAGAAACTTTTACTGTGGTTTCTCAGTCTGTTTTCTAGTGCCGGTTTGAAGTTCCTGCAGTTTTCACTGTAAAACCGAGTTGGTGCTTGTACCTCCCCATATATATGTAAGGAGTGGAGTTTGCAAGTGAAAAGAAATTTTGTGTTCCCAACAAGCTAAGTGAAGGACGGCTTTCACACACACTTATCTCTCAGATGTGAGCATGTGGAGAGATGTTCGTTCATCTAGCATAAAGGGAACGGGTTGCAGGAGAAAATTTTACTCTGGTTTCTCAGTCTGTTTCCTTGTGCCGGTTTGAAGTTCCTGCAGTTTTCACTGTAAAACCGAGTTGGAGCTATTACCTCCCCATATATATGTATGGAGTGGAGTT
This sequence comes from Camelus dromedarius, assembly GCF_036321535.1. Classification (NCBI taxonomy): domain Eukaryota; kingdom Metazoa; phylum Chordata; class Mammalia; order Artiodactyla; family Camelidae; genus Camelus; species Camelus dromedarius. Next base: position 31,076,242 of record NC_087458.1, on the reverse strand, counting down.
TGCACCTGAAAAGAAACTTTGTGTTCCCAACAAGCTAGGTGAAGGACGGCTTTCACACACACTTATCTCTCAGAACTGAGCATGTGGAGAGACGTTCGTTCATCTAGCACAAAGGGAACGGGTTGCAGGAGAAACTTTTACTCTGGTTTCTCAGTCTGTTTCCTAGTGCCGGTTTGAAGTTCCTGCAGTTTTCACTGTAAAACCCAGTTGGAGCTTGTACCTACCCATATATATGTATGGAGTGGATTTTGGAACTGAAAAGAAACTTTGTGTTCCCAACAAGCTAGGTGAAAGACGGATTTTGCACACACTTATCCCTCAGAAATGAGCATGTGGAGAGACGTTCGTTCAATTAGCACAAAGGGAACGTGTTGCAGGAGAAACTTTTACTCTGGTTTCTCAGTCTGTTTCCTAGTGCCGGTTTGAAGTTCCTGCAGTTTTCACTGTAAAACCGAGTTGGAGCTAGTACCACCCCATATATATGTATGGAGTGTAGTTTGCAACTAAAAAGAAAGTTTGTGTTCCCAACAAGCTAGGTGAAGGATGGCTTTCACACACACTTATCTCTCAGAACTGAGCATGTGGAGAGACATTCGTTCATCTAGCACAAAGGGAACGGGTTGCAGGAGAAACTTTTACTCTGGTTTCTCAGTCTGTTTCCTAGTGCCGGTTTGAAGTTCCTGCAGTTTTCACTGTAAAACCGATTTGGAGCTAGTACCTCCCCATATATATGTATGGAGGGGAGTTTGCAACTGAAAAGAAACTTTGTGTTCCCAACAAGCTAGGTGAAGTATGGCTTTCACACACACTTATCTCTCAGAACTGAGCATGTGGAGAGAAGTTCGTTCATCTAGCACGAAGGGAACGGGTTCCAGGAGAAACTTTTACTGTGGTTTCTCAGTCTGTTTCCTATTGCCTGTTTGAAGTTCCTGCAATTTTCACTGTAAAACCGAGTTTGAATTGGTACCTCCCCATATATATGTATGGAGTGGATTTTGGAACTGAAAAGAAACTTTGTGTTACCAAAAAGCTAGGTGAAGTATGGCCTTCACACACACTTATCACTCAGAACTGAGCATGAAGAGAGACGTTCGTTCATCTAGCACAAAGGGAACGGGTTGCAGGAGAAACATTTACTCTGGTTTCTCAGTCTGTTTCCTAGTGCCGGTTTGAAGTTCCTGCAGTTTTCATTGTAAAACCGAGTTGGAGCTAGTACCTCCCCATATATATGTATGGAATGGAATTTGCAACTGAAAAGAAACTTTGTGTTCCCAACAAGCTAGGTGAAGGACGGCTTTCATACACACTTATCCCTCAGAACTTAGCATGTGGATAGACGTTCGTTCAATTAGCACAAAGGGAACGTGTTGCAGGGAAACTTTTACTCTGGTTTCTCAGTCTGTTTCCTAGTGCCGTTTTGGAGTTCCTGCAGTTTTCACTGTAAAACCGATTTGGAGCTAGTACCTCCCCATATATATGTATGGAGTGGAGTTTGCAACTGAAAAGAAACTTTGTGTTCCCAACAAGCTAGGTGAAGGACGGCTTTTGCACACACTTATCTCTCAGAACTGAGCATGTGGAGAGACATTCATTCATCTAGGTCAAAGGGAACGGTTTGCAGGAGAAACTTTTACTCTGGTTTCTCAGTCTGTTTCCTAGTGCCGGTTTGAATTTCCTGCAGTTTTCACTGTAAAACCGAGTTGGAGCTACTACCTCCCCATATAAATGAATGGAGTGTAGTTTGCAACTGAAAAGAAACTTTGAGTTCCCAACAAGCTAGGTGAAGGACGGGATTCACACACACTTATCTCTCAGAACTGAGCATGTGGAAAGACTTTCCTTCATCTAGCAAAAAGGGAACGGGTTGCAGGAGAAATTTTACTCTGGTTTCTCAGTCTGTTTCCTACTGCCTGTTTGAAGTTCCTGCAGTTTTCACTGTAAAATCGAGGTGGAGCTCGTACCTCCCCATATAAATGTATGGAGAGGAGTTTGCAAATGAAAAGAAACTTTGTGTTCCCAACAAACTAGGTGAAGGACGGCTTTCACACACAATTGTCTCTCAGAACTGAGCATGTGGAGAGACGTTCGTTCATCTAGCACAAAGGGAACGGGTTGCAGAAGAAACTTTTACTCTGGTCTCTCAGTCTGTTTCCTAGTGCCGGTTTGAAGTTCCTGCAGATTTCACTGTAAAACCGAGTTGGAGCTTGTACCGCCCCATATATATGTATGGAGGGGAGTTTGCAACTGAAAAGAAACTTTGTGTTCCCAACAAGCTAGGTGAAGTATGGCTTTCACACACACTTATCTCTCAGAACTGAGCATGTGGAGAGAAGTTCGTTCATCTAGCACGAAGGGAACGGGTTCCAGGAGAAACTTTTACTGTGGTTTCTCAGTCTGTTTTCTAGTGCCGGTTTGAAGTTCCTGCAATTTTCACTGTAAAACCGAGTTTGAATTGGTACCTCCCCATATATATGTATGGAGTGTATTTTGGAACTGAAAAGAAACTTTGTGTTACCAAAAAGCTAGGTGAAGGATGGCCTTCACACACACTTATCTCTCAGAACTGAGCATGTGGAGAGACGTTCGTTCATCTAGCACAAAGGGAACGTGTTGCAGGAGAAACTTTTACTCTGGTTTCTCAGTCTGTTTCCTAGTGCCGGTTTGAAGTTCCTGCAGTTTTCACTGTAAAACACAGTTGGAGCTTGTACCTACCCATATATATGTATGGAGTGGATTTTGGAACTGAAAAGAAACTTTGTGTTCCCAACAAGCTAGGTGAAAGACGGATTTTGCACACACTTATCCCTCAGAAATGAGCATGTGGAGAGACGTTCGTTCAATTAGCACAAAGGGAACGTGTTGCAGGAGAAACTTTTACTCTGGTTTCTCAGTCTGTTTCCTAGTGCCGGTTTGAAGTTCCTGCAGTTTTCACTGTAAAACCGAGTTGGAGCTAGTACCACCCCATATATATGTATGGAGTGTAGTTTGCAACTAAAAAGAAAGTTTGTGTTCCCAACAAGCTAGGTGAAGGATGGCTTTCACACACACTTATCTCTCAGAACTGAGCATGTGGAGAGACATTCGTTCATCTAGCACAAAGGGAACGGGTTGCAGGAGAAACTTTTACTCTGGTTTCTCAGTCTCTTTCCTAGTGCCGGTTTGAAGTTCCTGCAGTTTTCACTGTAAAACGTAGTTGGGGCTCATACCTCCCCATATATATGTATGGAGTGGAGTTTGCAACTGAAAAGAAACTTTGTGTTCCCAAAAAGCTAGTTGAAGGACGGCTTTCACACACACTTATCTCTCAAATCTGAGCATGTGGAGAGACGTTCGTTCATCTAGCACAAAGGGAACGGGTTGCAGGAGAAACTTTTACTCTGGTTTCTCAGTCTGTTTCCTAGTGCCGGTTTGAAGTTCCTGCAGTTTTCACTGTAAAACCGATTTGGAGCTAGTACCTCCCCATATATATGTATGGAGGGGAGTTTGCAACTGAAAAGAAACTTTGTGTTCCCAACAAGCTAGGTGAAGTATGGCTTTCACACACACTTATCTCTCAGAACTGAGCATGTGGAGAGAAGTTCGTTCATCTAGCACGAAGGGAACGGGTTCCAGGAGAAACTTTTACTGTGGTTTCTCAGTCTGTTTCCTATTGCCTGTTTGAAGTTCCTGCAATTTTCACTGTAAAACCGAGTTTGAATTGGTACCTCCCCATATATATGTATGGAGTGGATTTTGGAACTGAAAAGAAACTTTGTGTTACCAAAAAGCTAGGTGAAGTATGGCCTTCACACACACTTATCACTCAGAACTGAGCATGAAGAGAGACGTTCGTTCATCTAGCACAAAGGGAACGGGTTGCAGGAGAAACATTTACTCTGGTTTCTCACTCTGTTTCCTAGTGCCGGTTTGAAGTTCCTGCAATTTTCATTGTAAAACCGAGTTGGAGCTAGTACCTCCCCATATATATGTATGGAATGGAATTTGCAACTGAAAAGAAACTTTGTGTTCCAAACAAGCTAGGTGAAGGACGGCTTTCATACACACTTATCCCTCAGAACTTAGCATGTGGAGAGACGTTCGTTCAATTAGCACAAAGGGAACGTGTTGCAGGGAAACTTTTACTCTGGTTTCTCAGTCTGTTTCCTAGTGCCGTTTTGGAGTTCCTGCAGTTTTCACTGTAAAACCCAGTTGGAGCTTGTACCTCCCCTTATATATGTATGGAGTGGAGTTTGCAACTGAAAAGAAACTTTGTGTTCCCAACAAGCTAGGTGAAGGACGGCTTTTGCACACACTTATCTCTCAGAACTGAGCATGTGGAGAGACATTCATTCATCTAGGTCAAAGGGAACGGTTTGCAGGAGAAACTTTTACTCTGGTTTCTCAGTCTGTTTCCTATTGCCGGTTTGAATTTCTTGCAGTTTTCACTGTAAAACCGAGTTGGAGCTACTACCTCCCTATATAAATGAATGGAGTGTAGTTTGCAACTGAAAAGAAACTTTGAGTTCCCAACAAGCTAGGTGAAGGACGGGATTCACACACACTTATCTCTCAGAACTGAGCATGTGGAAAGACGTTCCTTCATCTAGCAAAAAGGGAACGGGTTGCAGGAGAAATTTTACTCTGGTTTCTCAGTCTGTTTCCTACTGCCTGTTTGAAGTTCCTGCAGTTTTCACTGTAAAATCGAGGTGGAGCTCGTACCTCCCCATATAAATGTATGGAGAGGAGTTTGCAAATGAAAAGAAACTTTGTGTTCCCAACAAACTAGGTGAAGGACGGCTTTCACACACAATTGTCTCTCAGAACTGAGCATGTGGAGAGACGTTCATTCATCTAGCACAAAGGGAACGGTTTGCAGGAGAAACTTTTACTCTGGTTTCTCAGTCTGTTTCCTAGTGCCGGTTTGAAGTTCCTGCAGTTTTCACTGTAAAACCGAGTTGGAGCTAGTACCTCCCCATATAAAAGTATGGAGAGGAGTTTGCAACTGAAAAGAAACTTTGTGTTCCCAACAAGCTAGGTGAAGGTCGGCTTTCATACACAGCTGTGTCTCAGAACTGAGCATGTGGAGAGACGTTCGTTCATCTAGAACAAAGGGAAAGTGTTGCAGGAGAACCTTTTACTCTGGTTTCTCAGTCTCTTTCCTAGTGCCGGTTTGAAGTTCCTGCAGTTTTCACTGTAAAACCGAGTTGGAGCTTGTACCTCCCTATATATATGTATGGAGTGGTGTTTGCAACTGAAAAGTAACTTTGTGTTGGCAACAAGCTAGGTGAAGGACGGCTTTCACACACACTTATCGCTAAGAACTGAGCATGTGGATAGACGTTCGTTCATCTAGCAAAAAGGGAATGGGTTGCAGGAGAAACTTTTACTCTGGTTTCTCAGTCTGTTTCCTAGTGCCGGTTTGAAGTTCCTGCAGTTTTCACTGTAAAACCGAGTTGGAGCTTGTACCTCCCCATATATATGTATGGAGTGGAGTTTGCAACTGAAAAGAAACTTTGTGTTCCCAACAAGCTAGTTGAAGGACGGCTTTCACACACACTTATCTCTCAAAACTGAGCATGTGGAGAGAAATTCGTTCATCTAGCACGAAGGGAACGGGTTCCAGGAGAAACATTTACTCTGGTTTCTCAGTCTGTTTCCTAGTGCCGGTTTGAAGTTCCTGCAGTTTTCACTGTAAAACCGAGTTGGAGCTTGTACCTCCCCATATATATGTATGGAGGGGAGTTTGCAACTGAAAAGAAACTTTGTGTTCCCAACAAGCTAGGTGAAGTATGGCTTTCACACACACTTATCTCTCAGAACTGAGCATGTGGAGAGAAGTTCGTTCATCTAGCACGAAGGGAACGGGTTCCAGGAGAAACATTTACTCTGGTTTCTCAGTCTGTTTCCTAGTGCCGGTTTGAAGTTCCTGCAGTTTTCTTTGTAAAAACGAGTTGGAGCTAGTACCTCCCCATATATATGTATGGAATGGAGTTTGCAACTGAAAAGAAACTTTGTGTTCCCAACAAGCTAGGTGAAGGACGGCTTTCATACACACTTATCCCTCAGAACTTAGCATGTGGAGAGACGTTCGTTCAATTAGCACAAAGGGAACGGGTTGCAGGATAAACTTGTACTCTGGTTTCTCAGTCTGTTTCCTATTGCCGGTTTGAAGTTCCTGCAGTTTTCACTGTAAAACCGAGTTGGAGCTACTACATCCCCATATAAATGAATGGAGTGTAGTTTGCAACTGAAAAGTAACTTTGTGTTGGCAACAAGCTAGGTGAAGGACGGCTTTCACACACACTTATCGCTAAGAACTGAGCATGTGGAGAGACGTTCGTTCATCTAGCAAAAAGGGAAAGGGTTGCAGGAGAAACTTTTACTCTGGTTTCTCAGTCTCTTTCCTAGTGCCGGTTTGAAGTTCCTGCAGTTTTCACTGTAAAACCGAGTTGGAGCTTGTACCTCCCCATATATATGCATGGAGTGGAGTTTGCAACTGAAAAGAAACTTTGTGTTCCCAACAAGCTAGGTGAAGGACGGCTTTCACACACACTTAACTTTCAGAACTGAGCATGTGGAGAGACGTTCGTTCATCTAGCACAAAGGGAACGGTTTGCAGTGGAAACTTTTACTCTGGTTTCTCAGTCTGTTTCCTAGTGCCGGTTTGAAGTTCCTGCAGTTTTCACTGTAAAACCCAGTTGGAGCTAGTACCTCCCCATATATATGTATGGAGTGGAGTTTGCAACTGAAAAGAAACTTTGTGTTCCCAACAAGCTAGGTGAAGGACGGCTTTTGCACACACTTATCCCTCAGAAATGAGCATGTGGAGAGACGTTCGTTCAATTAGCACAAAGGGAACGGGTTGCAGGAGAAACTTTTACTCTGGTTTCTCAGTCTGTTTCCTAGTGCCGGTTTGAAGTTCCTGCAGTTTTCACTGTAAAAACGATTTGGAGCTACTACCTCCCCATATAAATGAATGGAGTGTAGTTTGCAACTGAAAAGAAACTTTGAGTTCCCAACAAGCTAGGTGAAGGACGGGTTTCACACACACTTATCTCTCAGAACTGAGCATGTGGAAAGACGTTCCTTCATCTAGCACAAAGGGAACGGGTTGCAGGAGAAATTTTACTCGTGTTTCTCAGTCTGTTTCCTATTGCCTGTTTGAAGTTCCTGCAGTTTTCACTGTAAAACCGAGTTGGAGCTCGTACCTCCCCATATAAATGTATGGAGAGGAGTTTGCAAATGAAAAGAAACTTTGTGTTCCCAACAAGCTAGGTGAAGGACGGCTTTCACACACAATTGTCTCTCAGAACTGAGCATGTGGAGAGACGTTCGTTCATCTAGCACAAAGGGAACGGGTTGCAGGAGAAACTTTTACTCTGGTTTCTCAGTCTATTTCCTAGTGCCGGGTTGAAGTTCCTGCAGTTTTCACTGTAAAACCGAGTTGGTGCTAGTACCTCCCCATATATATGTACGGAGGGGAGTTTGCAAGTGAAAAGAAATTTTGTGTTCTCAACAAGCTAGATGAAGGACGGCTTTCACACACACTTATCGCTAAGAACTGAGCATGTGGAGAGACGTTCTTTCATCTAGCAAAAAGGGAACGGGTTGCAGGAGAAACTTTTACTCTGGTTTCTCAGTCTCTTCCTAGTGCCGGTTTGAAGTTCCTGCAGTTTTCACTGTAAAAACGAGTTGGAGCTTGTACCTCCCCATATATATGCATGGAGTGGAGTTTGCAACTGAAAAGAAACTTTGTGTTCCCAACAAGCTAGGTGAAGGACGGCTTTCACACACACTTATCTTTCAGAACTGAGCATGTGGAGAGAAGTTCGTTCATCTAGCACAAAGGGAACGGTTTGCAGTGGAAACTTTTACTCTGGTTTCTCAGTCTGTTTCCTAGTGCCGGTTTGAATTTCCTGCAGTTTTCACTGTAAAACCCAGTTGGAGCTAGTACCTCCCCATATATATGTATGGAGTGGAGTTTGCAACTGAAAAGAAACTTTGTGTTCCCAACAAGCTAGGTGAAGAACGGCTTTTGCACAAACTTATCCCTCAGAAATGAGCATGTGGAGAGACGTTCGTTCAATTAGCACAAAGGGAACGGGTTGCAGGAGAAACTTTTACTCTGGTTTCTAAGTCTGTTTCCTAGTGCCGGTTTGAAGTTCCTGCAGTTTTCACTGCAAAACCGAGTTGGAGCTACTACATCCCCATATAAATGAATGGAGTGTAGTTTGCAACTGAAAAGAAACTTTGAGTTCCCAACAAGCTAGGTGAAAGACGGGTTTCACACACAATTATCTCTCAGAACTGAGCATGTGGAAAGACGTTCCTTCATCTAGCACAAAGGGAACGGGTTGCAGGAGAAACTTTTACTCTGGTTTCTCAGTCTGTTTCCTAGTGCCGGTTTGAAGTTCCTGCAGTTTTCACTGTAAAACGTAGTTGGGGCTCATACCTCCCCATATATATGTATGGAGTGGAGTTTGCAACTGAAAAGAAACTTTGTGTTCCCAACAAGCTAGTTGAAGGACGGCTTTCACACACACTTATCTCTCAAAACTGAGCATGTGGAGAGACGTTCGTTCATCTAGCACAAAGGGAACGGGTTGCAGGAGAAACTTTTACTCTGGTTTCTCAGTCTCTTTCCTAGTGCCGGTTTGAAGTTCCTGCAGTTTTCACTGTAAAACCGAGTTGGAGCTAGTACCTCCCCATATATATGTATGGAGGGGAGTTTGCAACTGAAAAGAAACTTTGTGTTCCCAACAAGCTAGGTGAAGTATGGCTTTCACACACACTTATCTCTCAGAACTGAGCATGTGGAGAGAAGTTCGTTTATCTAGCACGAATGGAACTGGTTCCAGGAGAAACTTTTACTGTGGTTTCTCAGTCTGTTTCCTATTGCCTGTTTGAATTTCCTGCAATTTTCACTGTGAAACCGAGTTTGAATTGGTACCTCCCCATATATATGTATGGAGTGGATTTTGGAACTGAAAAGAAACTTTGTGTTACCAAAAAGCTAGGTGAAGGATGGCCTTCACACACACTTATCACTCAGAACTGAGCATGAAGAGAGACGTTCGTTCATCTAGCACAAAGGGAACGGGTTGCAGGAGAAACATTTACTCTGGTTTCTCAGTCTGTTTCCTAGTGCCGGTTTGAAGTTCCTGCAGTTTTCACTGTAAAACCCAGTTGGAGCTAGTACCTCCCCATATATATGTATGGAGTGGAGTTTGCAACTGAAAAGAAACTTTGTGTTCCCAACAAGCTAGGTGAAGGACGGCTTTTGCACACATTTATCTCTCAGAACTGAGCATGTGGAGAGACATTCATTCATCTAGGTCAAAGGGAACGGTTTGCAGGAGAAACTTTTACTCTGGTTTCTCAGTCTGTTTCCTAGTGCCGGTTTGAATTTCCTGCAGTTTTCACTGTAAAACCGATTTGGAGCTACTACCTCCCCATATAAATGAATGGAGTGTAGTTTGCAACTGAAAAGAAACTTTGAGTTCCCAACAAGCTAGGTGAAGGACGGGTTTTACACACACTTACCTCTCTTAACTGAGCATGTGGAAAGACGTTCCTTCATCTAGCAAAAAGGGAACGGGTTGCAGGAGAAATTTTACTCTGGTTTCTCAGTCTGTTTCCTATTGCCTGTTTGAAGTTCCTGCAGTTTTCACTGTAAAACCGAGTTGGAGCTCGTACCTCCCCATATAAATGTATGGAGAGGAGTTTGCAAATGAAAAGAAACTTTGTGTTCCCAACAAACTAGGTGAAGTACGGCTTTCACACACAATTGTCTCTCAGAACTGAGCATGTGGAGAGACGTTCGTTCATCTAGCACAAAGGGAACGGTTTGCAGGAGAAACTTTTACTCTGGTTTCTCAGTCTGTTTCCTAGTGCCGGGTTGAAGTTCCTGCAGTTTTCACTGTAAAACCGAGTTGGTGCTAGTACCTCCCCATATATATGTACGGAGGGGAGTTTGCAAGTGAAAAGAAATTTTGTGTTCCCAGCAAGCTAGGTGAAGGACGGCTTTCACACACACATGTCTCTCAGATGTGAGCATGTGGAGAGACGTTCGTTCATCTAGCACAAAGGGAACGGGTGGCAGGAGAAACTTTTACTCTGGTTTCTCAGTCTGTTTCCTAGTGCCGGTTTGAAGTTCCTGCAGTTTTCACTGTAAAACCGAGTTGGAGCTAGTACCTCCCCATATAAATGTATGGAGAGGAGATTGCAACTGAAAAGAAACTTTGTTTTCCCAACAAGCTAGGTGAAGGTCGGCTTTCACACACAGCTGTCTCTCAGAACTGAGTATGTGGAGAGACGTTCGTTCATCTAGAACAAAGGGAACGTGTTGCAGGAGAAACTTTTACTCTGGTTTCTCAGTCTCTTTCCTAGTGCTGGTTTGATGTTCCTGCAGTTTTCACTGTAAAACCGAGTTGGAGCTTGTACCTCCCCATATATATGTATGGAGTGGAGTTTGCAACTGAAAAGTAACTTTGTGTTGGCAACAAGCTAGGTGAAGGACGGCTTTCACACACACTTATCGCTAAGAACTGAGCATGAGGATAGACGTTCGTTCATCTAGCAAAAAGGGAACGGGTTGCAGGAGAAACTTTTACTCTGGTTTCTAAGTCTGTTTCCTAGTGCCAGTTTGAAGTTCCTGCAGTTTTCACTATAAAACCGAGTTGGAGCTACTACATACCCATATATATGTATGGAGTGTAGTTTGCAACTAAAAAGAAAGTTTGTGTTTCCAACAAGCTAGGTGAATGACGGCTTTCACACACACTTATCTCTCAGAACTGAGCATGTGGAGAGACATTCGTTCATCTAGCACAAATGGAACGGGTTGCAGGAAAAACTTTTACTCTGGATTCTCAGTCTGTTTCCTAGTGCCGGTTTGAAGTTCCTGCAGTTTTCACTGTAAAACGTAGTTGGGGCTCATACCTCCCCATATATATGTATGGAGTGGAGTTTGCAACTGAAAAGAAACTTTGTGTTCCCAACAAGCTAGTTGAAGGACGGCTTTCACACACACTTATCTCTCAGAACTGAGCATGTGGAGAGACGTTCGTTCATCTAGCACAAAGGGAACGGGTTGCAGGAGAAACTTTTACTCTGGTTTCTCAGTCTGTTTCCTAGTGCCGGTTTGAAGTTCCTGCAGTTTTCACTGTAAAACAGAGTTGGAGCTAGTACCTCCCCATATATATGTATGGAGGGGAGTTTGCAACTGAAAAGAAACTTTGTGTTCCCAACAAGCTTGGTGAAGGACGGGTTTCACACACACTTATCTCTCAGAACTGAGCATGTGGAAAGACGTTCCTTCATCTAGCACAAAGGGAACGGGTTGCAGGAGAAATTTTACTCTGGTTTCTCAGCCTGTTTCCTATTGCCTGTTTGAAGTTCCGGCAGTTTTCACTGTAAAACCGAGTTGGAGCTCGTACCTCCCCATATAAATGTATGGAGAGGAGTTTGCAAATGAAAAGAAACTTTGTGTTCCCAACAAGCTAGGTGAAGGACGGCTTTCACACACAATTGTCTCTCAGAAATGAGCATGTGGAGAGACGTTCGTTCATCTAGCACAAAGGGAACGGGTTCCAGGAGAAACTTTTACTGTGGTTTCTCAGTCTGTTTCCAAGTGCCGGTTTGAAGTTCCTGCAATTTTCACTGTAAAACCGAGTTTGAATTGGTACCTCCCCATATATATGTATGGAGTGGATTTTGGAACTGAAAAGAAACTTTGTGTTACCAAAAAGCTAGGTGAAGGATGGCCTTCGCACACACTTATCACTCACAACTGAGCATGAGGAGAGACGTTCGTTCATCTAGCACAAAGGGAACGGGTTGCAAGAGAAACATTTACTCTGGTATCTCAGTCTGTTTCCTAGTGCCGGTTTGAAGTTCCTGCAGTTTTCACTGTAAAACCGTGTTGGAGCTAGTACCTCCCCATATATATGTATGGAATGGAGTTTGCAACTGAAAAGAAACTTTGTGTTCCCAACAAGCTAGGTGAAGGACGGCTTTTGCACACACTTATCTCTCAGAACTGAGCATGTGGAGAGACGTTCATTCATCTAGGTCAAAGGGAACGGGTGGCAGGAGAAACTTTTACTCTGGTTTCTCAGTCTGTTTCCTAGTGCCGGTTTGAAGTTCCTGCAGTTTTCACTGTAAAACCGAGTTGGAGCTAGTACCTCCCCATATAAATGTATGGAGAGGAGATTGCAACTGAAAAGAAACTTTGTTTTCCCAACAAGCTAGGTGAAGGTCGGCTTTCACACACAGCTGTCTCTCAGAACTGAGTATGTGGAGAGACGTTCGTTCATCTAGAACAAAGGGAACGTGTTGCAGGAGAAACTTTTACTCTGGTTTCTCAGTCTCTTTCCTAGTGCTGGTTTGATGTTCCTGCAGTTTTCACTGTAAAACCGAGTTGGAGCTTGTACCTCCCCATATATATGTATGGAGTGGAGTTTGCAACTGAAAAGTAACTTTGTGTTGGCAACAAGCTAGGTGAAGGACGGCTTTCACACACACTTATCGCTAAGAACTGAGCATGTGGATAGACGTTCGTTCATCTAGCAAAAAGGGAACGGGTTGCAGGAGAAACTTTTACTCTGGTTTCTAAGTCTGTTTCCTAGTGCCAGTTTGAAGTTCCTGCAGTTTTCACTATAAAACCGAGTTGGAGCTACTACATACCCATATATATGTATGGAGTGTAGTTTGCAACTAAAAAGAAAGTTTGTGTTTCCAACAAGCTAGGTGAATGACGGCTTTCACACACACTTATCTCTCAGAACTGAGCATGTGGAGAGACATTCGTTCATCTAGCACAAATGGAACGGGTTGCAGGAAAAACTTTTACTCTGGATTCTCAGTCTGTTTCCTAGTGCCGGTTTGAAGTTCCTGCAGTTTTCACTGTAAAATGTAGTTGGGGCTCATACCTCCCCATATATATGTATGGAGTGGAGTTTGCAACTGAAAAGAAACTTTGTGTTCCCAACAAGCTAGTTGAAGGACGGCTTTCACACACACTTATCTCTCAGAACTGAGCATGTGGAGAGACGTTCGTTCATCTAGCACAAAGGGAACGGGTTGCAGGAGAAACTTTTACTCTGGTTTCTCAGTCTGTTTCCTAGTGCCGGTTTGAAGTTCCTGCAGTTTTCACTGTAAAACAGAGTTGGAGCTAGTACCTCCCCATATATATGTATGGAGGGGAGTTTGCAACTGAAAAGAAACTTTGTGTTCCCAACAAGCTTGGTGAAGGACGGGTTTCACACACACTTATCTCTCAGAAATGAGCATGTGGAAAGACGTTCCTTCATCTAGCACAAAGGGAACGGGTTGCAGGAGAAATTTTACTCTGGTTTCTCAGCCTGTTTCCTATTGCCTGTTTGAAGTTCCGGCAGTTTTCACTGTAAAACCGAGTTGGAGCTCGTACCTCCCCATATAAATGTATGGAGAGGAGTTTGCAAATGAAAAGAAACTTTGTGTTCCCAACAAGCTAGGTGAAGGACGGCTTTCACACACAATTGTCTCTCAGAACTGAGCATGTGGAGAGACGTTCGTTCATCTAGCACAAAGGGAACGGCTTCCAGGAGAAACTTTTACTGTGGTTTCTCAGTCTGTTTCCTAGTGCCGGTTTGAAGTTCCTGCAATTTTCACTGTAAAACCGAGTTTGAATTGGTACCTCCCCATATATATGTATGGAGTGGATTTTGGAACTGAAAAGAAACTTTGTGTTACCAAAAAGCTAGGTGAAGGATGGCCTTCGCACACACTTATCACTCACAACTGAGCATGAGGAGAGACGTTCGTTCATCTAGCACAAAGGGAACGGGTTGCAAGAGAAACATTTACTCTGGTATCTCAGTCTGTTTCCTAGTGCCGGTTTGAAGTTCCTGCAGTTTTCACTGTAAAACCGTGTTGGAGCTAGTACCTCCCCATATATATGTATGGAATGGAGTTTGCAAATGAAAAGAAACTTTGTGTTCCCAACAAGCTAGGTGAAGGACGGCTTTTGCACACACTTATCTCTCAGAACTGAGCATGTGGAGAGACGTTCATTCATCTAGGTCAAAGGGAACGGTTTGCAGGAGAAACTTTTACTCTGGTTTCTCAGTCTGTTTCCTAGTGCCGGTTTGAAGTTCCTGCAGTTTTCACTGTAAAACCGGGTTGGAGCTAGTACCTCCCCATATAAATGTATGGAGAGGAGTTTGCAACTGAAAAGAAACTTTGTGTTCCCAACAAGCTAGGTGATGGTCGGGTTTCACACACAGCTGTCTCTCAGAACTGAGCATGTGGAGAGACGTTCGTTCATCTAGAACAAAGGGAACGTGTTGCAGGAGAAACTTTTACTCTGGTTTCTCAGTCTCTTTCCTAGTGTCGGTTTGAATTTCCTGCAGTTTTCACTGTAAAACCGAGTTGGAGCTTGTACCTCCCCATATATATGTATGGAGTGGAGTTTGCAATTGAAAAGTAACTTTGTGTTAGCAACAAGCTAGGTGAAGGACGGCTTTCACACACACTTATCGCAAAGAACTGGGCATGTGGAGAGACGTTCGTTCATCTAGCAAAAAGGGAACGGGTTGCAGGAGAAACTTTTACTCTGGTTTCTCAGTCTCTTTCCTAGTGCCGGTTTGAAGTTCCTGCAGTTTTCACTGTAAAACCGAGTTGGAGCTTGTACCTCCCCATATATATGCATGGAGAGGAGTTTGCAACTGAAAAGAAACTTTGTGTTCCCTACAAGCTAGGTGAAGGACGGCTTTCACACACACTTATCATTCAGAACTGAGCATGTGGAGAGACGTTCGTTCATCTAGCACAAAGGGAACGATTTGCAGTGGAAACTTTTACTCTGGTTTCTCAGTTTGTTTCCTAGTGCCGGTTTGAAGTTCCTGCATTTTTCACTGTAAAACCGAGTTGGAGCTATTACCTCCCCATATATATGTATGGAGTGGAGTTTGCAACTGAAAAGAAACTTTGTGTTCCCAACAAGCTAAATGAAGAACGGCTTTTGCACACACTTATCCCTCAGAACTGAGCATGTGGAGAGACGTTCGTTCATCTAGCACAAAGGGAACGGGTTGCAGGAGAAACTTTTACTCTGATTTCTCAGTCTGTTACCAAGTGCCGGGTTGAAGTTCCTGCAGTTTTCACTGTAAAACCGAGTTGGTGCTAGTACCTCCCCATATATATGTAAGGAGTGGAGTTTGCAAGTGAAAAGAAATTTTGTGTTCCCAACAAGCTAGGTGAAGGACGGCTTTCACACACACATATCTCTCAGATGTGAGCATGTGGAGAGACGTTCGTTCATCTAGCACAAATGGAAAGGTTTGCAGGAGAAACATTTACTCTGGTTTCTCAGTCTGTTTCCTAGTGCCGGGTGGAAATTCCTGCAGTTTTCACTGTAAAACCGAGCTGGAGCTTGTACCTCCCCATATATATGTATGGAATGGAGTTTGCAACTGAAAAGAAACTTTGTGTTCGGAAAGAGCTAGGTGAAAGACGGCTTTCACACACACTTATCGCTAAGAACTGAGCATGTGGAGAGACGTTCGTTCATCTAGCAAAAAGGGAACGGGTTGCAGGAGAATCTTTTACTCTGGTTTCTCAGTCTCTTTCCTAGTGCCGGTTTGAAGTTCCTGCAGTTTTCACTGTAAAACCGAGTTGCAGCTTGTACCTCCCCATATATATGTATGGAGTGGAGTTTGCAACTGAAAAGAAACTTTGTGTTCCCAACAAGCTAGGTGAAGGACGGCTTTTGCACACACTTATCCCTCAGAAATGAGCATGTGGAGAGACGTTCGTTCAATTAGCACAAAGGGAACGGGTTGCAGGAGAAACTTTTACTCTGGTTTCTCAGTCTGTTCCCTAGTGCCGGTTTGAAGTTCCTGCAGTTTTCACTGTAAAACCGAGTTGGAGCTAGTACCTCCCCTTATATATGTATGGAGTGGAGTTTGCCACTGAAAAGTATGTTTGTGTTCCCAAGAAGCTAGGTGAAGGACGGCTTTCACACACACTTATCTCTCAGAACAGAGCATGTGGAGAGACGTTCGTTCATCTAGCACAAAGGGAACGGTTTGCAGAAGAATCTTTTACTCTGGTTTCTCAGTCTGTTTCCTAGTGCCTGTTTGAAGTTCCTGCAGTTTTCATTGTAAAACCCAGTTGGAGCTTGTACCTCCCCATATATATGTATGGAGTGGAGTTTGCAACTGAAAAGAAACTTTGTGTTCCCAAGAAGCTAGGTGAAGGACGGCTTTCACACACACTTATCTCTCAGAACTGAGCATGTGGAGAGACGTTCGTTCATCTAGCACAAAGGGAACGGTTTGTAGGAGAAACTTTTACCCTGGATTCTCAGTCTGTTTCCTAGTGCCGGTTTGATGTTCTTGCACTTTTCACTGTAAAACCGAGTTGGAGCTAGTACCTCCCCATATATATGTATGGAGTGGACATTGCAACTGAAAAGAAACTTTGTGTTCCCCACAAGCTAGGTGAAGGGCGGCTTCACACACACTTATCTCTCAGAACTGATCATGTGGAGAGACGTTCGTTCATCTAGCACCAAGGGATTTGGTTGCAGGAGAAACTTTTACTCTGGTTTCTCAGTCTGTTTCCTAGTGCCGGTTTGAAGTTCCTGCAGTTTTCACTGTAAAACCGAGTTGGAGCTAGTACCTCCCCTTATATATGTATGGAGTGGAGTTTGCAAATGAAAAGAAATTTTGTGTTCCCAAAAAGCTAGGTGAAGTGCGGATTTCACACACACTTATCTCTCAGAACTGAACATGTGGAGAGACGTTCGTTCATCTAGGAAAAATGGAACGGGTTGCAGGAGAAACTTGTACTCTGGTTTCTCAGTCTGTTTCCTAGTGCCGGTTTGAAGTTCCTGCAGTTTTCACTGTAAAACCGAGTTGGAGCTAGTACCACCCCATATATATCTATGGAGTGGAGTTGGCAACTGAAAAGGTACTTTGTGTTCCCAACATGCTATGTGAAGGACGGCTTTCACACACACTTATCTCTCAGAACTGAGCATGTGGAGAGACGTTCGTACATCTAGCACAAAGGAACGTGTTGCAGGAGAAACTTGTACTCTGGTTTCTCAGTCTGTTTCCTAGTGCCGGTTTTAATTTCCTGCAGTTTTCAGTGTAAAACTGGTTTGGAGCTAGTACCTCACCATATATATGTATGGAGTGGGGTTTGCAACTGAAAAGAATCTCTCTGTTCCCAACAAGCTAGCTGAAGGACGGCTTTCACACACAATTATCTCTCAGACCTGAGCATGTGGAGAGACATTCGTTCATCTAGCACAAAGGGAACGGTTTGGAGGGGAAACTTTTAATCTGGTTTCTCAGTCTGTTTCCTAGTGCCGGTTTGAAGTTCCTGCAATTTTCACTGTAAAACCGAGTTGGAGCTGGTACCTCCCCATATATATGTATGGAGTGGAATTTGCAACTGAAAAGAAACTTTGTGTACCCATCAAGCTATGTGAAGTACGGCTTTCACACACACGTATCTCTCAGAACTGAGCATGTGGAGAGATGTTCGTTCATCTAGCACAAAGGGAATGGTTTGCAGGAGAAACTTTTACTCAGTTTTCTCAGTCTGTTTCCTATTGCCGGTTTGAAGTTCCTGCAGTTTTCACTGTAAAACCGAGTTGGAGCTAGTACCTCCCCATATATATGTATGGAGTGAAGTTTGCAACTGAAAAGAAACTCTCTGTTCCCAACAAGCTAGCTGAAGGACGGCTTTCACACACAATTATCTCTCAGACCTGAGCATGTGGAGAGACATTCGTTCATCTAGCAAAAATTGAACGGGCTGCAGGGGAAACTTTTAATCTGGATTTTCAGTCTGTTTCCTAGTGCCGGTTTGAAGTTCCTGCAGTTTTCACTGTAAAACCGAGTTGGAGCTGTTACCTCCCCATATATATGTATGGAGTGGATTTTGCAACTGAAAAGAAACTTTGTGTACCCATCAAGCTAGGTGAAGGACGGCTTTCACACAAACTTATCTCTCAGAACTGAGCATGTGGAGAGATGTTCGTTCATCTAGCACAAAGGGAATGGTTTGCAGGGGAAACTTTTACTCAGTTTTCTCAGTCTGTTTCCTAGTGCCGGTTTGAAGTTCCTGCAGTTTTCAATGTAAAACCGAGTTGGAGCTAGTACCTCCAAATATATATGTATGGAGTGGAGATTGCAACTGAAAAGAAACTTTGTGTTCTCAACATGCTAGGTGAAGGACGGCTTTCACACACACTTATGTCTCAGAACTGAGCATGTGGAGAGACTTTCTTTCATGTAGCACAAAGGGAACTGGTTGCAGGGGAAATTTTTACTCTGGTTTCTCAGTCTGTTATCTAGTGCCGGTTAGAAGTTAATGAATTTTTCAGTGTAAAACCGAGTTGGAGCTTGTACCTCCCCATATATATGTATGGATTTGAGTTTGCAACTGAAAAGGAACTTTGTGTTCCCAACAAGCTAAGTGAAGGACGGCTTTCACACACACTTATCTCTCAGAACTGAGCATGTGGATAGACGTTCGTTCATCTAGCACAAATGGAACGGGTTGCAGGAGAAACTTTTACTCTGGTTTCTCAGTCTGTTTCCTAGTGCCGGTTTGAAGTTCCTGCAGTTTTCACTGTAAAACCGAGTTGGAGCTAGTACCACACCATATGTACCTATGGAGTGGAGTTTGCAACTGAAAAGGAACTTTGTGTTCCCAACAAGCTATGTGAAGGACGGCTTTCACACACACTTATCTCTCAGAACTGAGCATGTGGAAAGACGTTCGTTCAACTAGCACAAACGAAACTGGTTGCAGAAGAAACTTTTACTCTAGTTTCTCAGTCTGTTTCCTAGTGCCGGTTTGAAGTTCCTGCGTTTTTCACTGTAAAACCGAGTTTGAGCTAGTACCACCCCATATATATCTATGGAGTGGAGTTTGCAACTGAAAAGGAACTTTGTGTTCCCAACAAGCTAGGTGAAGGACGGCTTTCACACACACTTATCTCTCAGAACTGAGCATGTGGAGGGACGTTCGTTCATCTAGCACAAAGGGATCGGGTTGCAGGAGAAACTTGTACTCTGGTTTCTCAGTCTGTTTCCTAGTGCCGGTTTGAATTTCCTGCAGTTTTCACTATAAAACTGGGTTGGAGCTAGTACCTCCCCATATATATTTATGGAGTGGAGTTTGGAAGTGAAAAGAAACTTTGTGTTCCCAAAAAGCTAGGTGAAGTGCGGCTTTCACACACACTTATCTGTCAGAACTGAGCATGTGGAGAGACGTTCGTTCATCTCGCACAAAGGGAATGGGTTGTAGGAGAAACATTTACTCTGGTTTCTCAGACAGTTTCCTAGTGCCGGTTTGTAGTTCTGCAGTTTTCACTGTTAAACCGAGTTGGAGCTAGTACCTCCCTTATATATGTATGGAGTGGAGTTTGCAACTGAAAAGAAACTCTCTGTTCCAAACAAGCTAGCTGAAGGACGGCTTTCACACACACTTTTGTCTCAGAAATGAGCATGTGGAGAGACGTTCTTTCATGTAGCACAAAGGGATCTGGTTGCAGGGGAAATTTTTACTCTGGTTTCTCAGTCTGTTTCCTAGTGCCGGTTTGAAGTTCCTGCAGTTTTCACTGTAAAATTTTGTTGGAGCAGTAGCTCCCCGTATATATGTATGGATTGGTGTTGGCATGTGAAAAGAAACTTTGTGTTCCGAACAAGCTAGGTGAAGGACGGCTTTCACACACACTTATCTCTGAGAAATGAGCATGAGGAGAGACTTTAGTTTATCTAGCACAAAGGGAACGGGTTGCAAGTGTAACTTTTACTCTGGTTTCTAAGTCTGTTTCCTAGTGCCGGTTTGAAGTTCCTGCAGTTTTCACTGTAAAACCGTGTTGGAGCTAGTACCTCCCCATATATATGTATGGAGTGGAGATTGCAACTAAAAAGAAACTTTTTGTTCCAACAAGCTAGGTGAAGGACGGCTTTCACACACACTTATCTCTCTGATCTGAGCATGTGGAGAGACGTTCGTTCATCTAGCACAAAGTGAACTTGTTGCAGGAGAAACTTTTACTCTGGTTTCCCAGTCTGTTTCCTAGTGCCGGTTTGAAGTTACTGCAGTTTTCACTGTAAAACCGAGTTGGAGCTCGTACCTCCCCATATATATGTATGGAAAGGTGTTTGCAAGTTAAAGAAACTTTTTGTTCCCAACAAGCTAGGTGAAGGACGGCTTTCACACACACTTATCTCTCAGAACTGAGCATGTGGAGAGACGTTCGTTCATCTAGCAGAAAGGGAACGGGTTGCAGGAAAAATTTTTACTCAGGTTTCTCAGTCTGTTTCCTAGCGCCGGTTTGAAGTTACTGCAGTTTTCACTGTAAAACATGGTTGGAGCTCGTACCTCCCCATATATATTTATGGAGTGTACTTTGCAAGTGAAAAGAAACTTTTTGTTCCCAACAAGCTAGGTGAAGGACGGCTTTCACACACACTTATCTCTCAGAACAGAGCATGTGGAGAGACGATCGTTCATCTAACACAAAGGGAACGGGATGCAGTAGAAACTATTACTCTGGTTTCTCAGTCTGTTTCCTAGTGCCAGTTTGAAGTTACTGCAGTTTTCACTTTGAAACCGAGTTGCAGCTCGTACATCCCCATATATATGTAGGGAGTGGTGTTTGCAAGTGAAAAGAACCTTTGTGTTAACAACAATCTAGATTAAGGACGGCTTTCACACACAATTATCTCTCAGAACTGAGCATGTGGAGAGACATTCGTTCATCTAGCACAAAGGGAACGGGTTGCAGGGGAAACTTTTAATCTGGTTTCTCAGTCTGTTTCCTAGTGCCGGTTTGAAGTTCCTGCAATTTTCACTGTAAAACCGAGTTGGAGCTGGTACCTCCCCATATATATGTATGGAGTGGAATTTGCAACTGAAAAGAAACTTTGTGTACCCATCAAGCAAGGTGAAGGACGGCTTTCACACACACGTATCTCTCAGAACTGAGCATGTGGAGAGATGTTCGTTCATCTAGCACAAAGGGAACGGTTTGCAGGAGAAACTTTTACTCACTTTTCTCAGTCTGTTTCCTATTGCCGGTTTGAAGTTCCTGCATTTTTCACTGTAAATCCGAGTTGGAGCTAGTACCTCCCCATATATATGTATGGAGTGAAGTTTGCAACTTAAAAGAAACTCTCTGTTCCCAACAAGCTAGCTGAAGGTCGGCTTTCACACACAATTATCTCTCAGACCTGAGCATGTGGAGAGACATTCGTTCATCTAGCACAAAGTGAACGGGTTGCAGGGGAAACTTTTAATCTGGTTTTTCAGTCTGTTTCCTAGTGCCGGTTTGAAGTTCCTGCAGTTTTCACTGTAAAACCGAGTTGTAGCTAGTACCCCAAATATATATGTATGGAGTGGAGATTACAACTGAAAAGAAACTTTGTGTTCTCAACATGCTAGGTGAAGGACGGCTTTCACACACACTTATGTCTCAGAACTGAGCATGTGGAGAGACTTTCTTTCATGTAGCACAAAGGGAACTGGTTGCAGGGGAAATTTTTACTCTGGTTTCTCAGTCTGTTATCTAGTGCCGGTTAGAAGTTAATGAATTTTTCAGTGTAAAACCGAGTTGGAGCTTGTACCTCCCCATATATATGTATGGATTTGAGTTTGCAACTGAAAAGCAACTTTGTGTTCCCAACAAGCTAGGTGAAGGACGGCTTTCACACACACTTATCTCTCAGAACTGAGCATGTGGATAGACGTTCGTTCATCTAGCACAAATGGAACGGGTTGCAGGGGAAACTTTTACTCTGGATTCTCAGTCTGTTTCCTAGTGCCGGTTTGAAGTTCCTGCAGTTTTCACTGTAAAACCGAGTTGGAGCTAGTACCACCCCATATATAACTATGGAGAGGAGTTTGCAACTGAAAAGGAACTTTGTGTTCCCAACAAGCTAGATGAAGGAAGGCTTTCACACACACTTATCTCTCAGAACTGAGCATGTGGAAAGACGTTCGTTCATCTAGCACAAACGGAACTGGTTGCAGATGAAACTTTTACTCTGGTCTCTCAGTCTGTTTCCTAGTGCCGGTTTGAAGTTCCTGCGTTTTTCACTGTAAAACCGAGTTTGAGCTAGTACCACAACATATATATCTATGGAGTGGAGTTTGCAACTGAAAAGAAACTTTGTGTTCCCAACAAGCTAGGTGAAGGACGGCTTTCACACACACTTATCTCTCAGAACTGAGCATGTGGAGGGACGTTCGTTCATCAAGCACAAAGGGATCGGGTTGCAGGAGAAACTTGTACTCTGGTTTCTCAGTCTGTTTCCTAGTGCCGGTTTGAATTTCCTGCAGTTTTCACTATAAAACTGGGTTGGAGCTAGTACCTCCCCATATATATTTATGGAGTGGTGTTTGGAAGTGAAAAGAAACTTTGTGTTACCAAAATGCTAGGTGAAGTGCGGTTTTCACACACACTTATCTGTCAGAACTGAGCATGTGGAGAGACGTTCGTTCATCTAGCACAAAGGGAATGGGTTGTAGGAGAAACATTTACTCTGGTTTCTCAGACAGTTTCCTAGTGCCGGTTTGTAGTTCTGCAGTTTTCACTGT
Organism: Camelus dromedarius; assembly: GCF_036321535.1. Classification (NCBI taxonomy): domain Eukaryota; kingdom Metazoa; phylum Chordata; class Mammalia; order Artiodactyla; family Camelidae; genus Camelus; species Camelus dromedarius. Next base: position 31,053,652 of record NC_087458.1, on the reverse strand, counting down.
TAAACCGAGTTGGAGCTAGTACCTCCTATATATATGTATGGAGTGGAGTTTGCAACTGAAAAGAAACTCTCTGTTCCCAACAAGCTAGCTGAAGGACGGCTTTCACACACACTTATGTCTCAGAAATGAGCATGTGGAGAGACGTTCTTTCATGTAGCACAAAGGGAACTGGTTGCAGGGGAAATTTTTACTCTGGTTTCTCAGTCTGTTTCCTAGTGCCGGTTTGAAGTTCCTGCAGTTTTCACTGTAAAACTTTGTTGGAGCAGTAGCTCCCCATATATATGTATGGATTGGTGTTGGCATGTGAAAAGAAACTTTGTGTTCCGAACAAGCTAGGTGAAGGACGGCTTTCACACACACTTATCTCTGAGAAATGAGCATGAGGAGAGAAGTTAGTTTATCTAGCACAAAGGGAACGGGTTGCAAGTGTAACTTTTACTCTGGTTTCTCAGTCTGTTTCCTAGTGCCGGTTTGAAGTTCCTGCAGTTTTCACTGTAAAACCGTGTTGGAGCTAGTACCTCCCCATATATATGTATGGAGTGGAGTTTGCAACTAAAAAGAAACTTTTTGTTCCAACAAGCTAGGTGAAGGACGGCTTTCACACACACTTATCTCTCAGATCTGAGCATGTGTAGAGACGTTCGTTCATCTAGCACAAAGGGAACGGTTTGCAGGAGAAAATTTTCTCTGGTTTCTCAGTCTGTTTCCTAGTGCCGGTTTGAAGTTACTGCAGTTTTCACTGTAAAACCGAGTTGGAGCTCGTACCTCCCCATATATATGTATGGAGTGGATTTTGCAACTGAAAAGAAACTTTGTGTTCCCTACAAGATAGGTGAAGGACGGCTTTCACACACACTTATCTCTCAAAACTGAGCATGTGGAGAGACGTTCGTTCATCTAGCACAAAGTGAACTGGTTGCAGGAGAAACTTTTACTCTGGTTTCCCAGTCTGTTTCCTAGTGCCGGTTTGAAGTTACTGCAGTTTTCACTGTAAAACCGAGTTGGAGCTCGTACATCCCCATATATATGTATGGAAAGGGGTTTGCAAGTGAAAAGAAACTTTTTGTTCCCAACAAGCTAGGTGAAGGACGGCTTTCACACACACTTATCTCTCAGAACTGAGCATGTGGAGAGACGTTCGTTCATCTAGCAGAAAGGGAACGGGTTGCAGGAAAAATTTTTAGTCTGGTTTCTCAGTCTGTTTCCTAGCGCCGGTTTGAAGTTACTGCAGTTTTCACTGTAAAACATGGTTGGAGCTCGTACCTCCCCATATATATGTATGGAGTGTACTTTGCAAGTGAAAAGAAACTTTTTGTTCCCAACAAGCTAGGTGAAGGACGGCTTTCACACACACTTATCTCTCAGAACAGAGCATGTGGAGAGAAGTTTGTTCATCTAACACAAAGGGAACGGGATGCAGTAGAAACTATTACTCTGGTTTCTCAGTCTGTTTCCTAGTGCCGGTTTGAAGTTACTGCAGTTTTCACTGTAAATCGAGTTGCAGCTCGTACATCCCCATATATATGTAGGGAGTGGTGTTTGCAAGTGAAAAGAAACTTTGTGTTCCCAACAATCTAGGTTAAGTACGGCTTTCACACACACTTATCTCTCAGAACTGAGCATGTGGAGAGACGTTCGTTCATCTAGCACAAAGGGAACGGGTTGCAGGAAAAACTATTACTCTGGTTTCTCAGTCTGTTTCCTAGTGCCGGTTTGAAGTTACTGCAGTTTTCACTGTAAAACCGAGTTGCAGCTCGTACATCCCCATATATATGTAGGGAGTGGTGTTTGCAAGTGAAAAGAAACTTTGTGTTCCCAACAATCTAGGTGAAGGCGGCTTTCACATACACTAATCTCTCAGAACTGAGCATGTGTAGAGACGTTCGTTCATCTAGCACAAAGTGAAATGTTTGCAGGAGAAACATTTACTCTGGTTTCCCAATCTGTTTCCTAGTGCCGGTTTGAAGTTACTGCAGTTTTCACTGTAAAACAGAGTTGGAGCTCGTACCTCCCCTTATATATGTATGGAGTGGAGTTAGCAACTGAAAAGAAACTTTGTGTTCCCAACAAGCTAGTTGAAGGACGGCTTTCACACACACTTATCTCTCAGAACTGAGCATGTGGAGAGACGTTCGTTCATCTAGCACAAAGGAACGGGTTGCAGGATAAACTTTACTCTGGTTTCTCAGTCTGTTTCCTAGCGCCGGTTTGAAGTTCCTTCAGTTTTCACTGTAAAACCGGGTTGGAGCTCGTACCTCCCCATATATATGTATGGGGTGTAGTTTGCAAGTGAAAAGAAACTTTTGGTTCCCAACAAGCTAGGTGAAGGACGGCTTTCACACACAATTATCTCTCAGAACAGAGCATGTGGAGAGACGTTCGTTCATCTAACACAAAGGGAACGGGTTGCAGGAGAAACTTTTACTCTGGATTCTCAGTCCGTTTCCAAGCGCCTGTTTGAAGTTCCTGCAGTTTTCACTGTAAAACCGAGTTGCAGCTCGTACATACCCATATATACGTATGGAGTGGAGTTTGCAAGTGAAAAGAAACTTAGTGCTCTCAACAAGATAGGTGAAGGACGGCTTTCACACGCATTTATCTCTCAGAATTGAGCATGTGGAGAGACGTTCGTTCATCTTGCACAAAGGGAACGGTTTGCAGGGGAAACTATTACTCTGGTTTCTCAGTCTGTTTCCTAGTGCCGGTTTGAAGTTACTGCAGTTTTCACTGTAAAACAGTGTTGGAGCTAGTACCTCCCCATTTATATGTATTGAGTGGAGTTTGCAAGTGAAAAGAAACTTTGTGTTCCCAACAAGCTAGGTGAAGTGCGGCTTTCACACACACTTATCTCTCAGAACTGAGCATGTGGAGAGTCGTTCGTTCATCTAACACAAAGGGAACGGGTTGCAGGTGTAACTTTTACTCTGGTTTCTCAGTCTGTTTCCTAGTGCCGGTTTGAAGTTACTGCAGTTTTCACTGTAAAACCGAGTTGGAGCTCGTACCTCCCCATATATATGTATGGAGTGGAGTTTGCAACTGAAAAGAAACTTTGTGTTCCCAACAAGTTAGGTGAAGGACGGCTTTCACACACACTTATCTCTGAGAACTGAGCATGTGGAGAGACGTTCGTTCATCTAGCAGAAAGGGAACGGGTTGCAGGAGAAACTTTTACTCTAGTTTCCCAGTCTGTTTCCTAGTGCCGGTTTGAAGTTACTGCAGTTTTCACTGTAAAACCGAGTTGGAGCTCGTACCTCCCCATATATATGTATGGAGTGGAGATTGCAACTGAAAAGAAACTTTGTGTTCCCTACATGCTAGCTGAAGGACGGCTTTCACACACACTTATCTCTCAAAACTGAGCATGTGGAGACACGTTCGTTCATCTAGCACAAAGTGAACTGTTTGCAGGAGAAACTTTTACTCTGTTTTCCCAGTCTGTTTCCTAGTGCCGGTTTGAAGTTCCTGCAGTTTTCACTGTAAAATTGTTTTGGATATAGTTCCTCCCCATATATATGTACGGAGTGGATTTTGCAACTGAAAAGAAACTTTGTGTTCCCAACAAGCTAGGTGAAGTGCGGATTTCACACACTCTAATCTCTCAGAACTGAGCATGTGGAGAGACGTTCGTTCATCTAGCACAAAGGGAACGGGTTGCAGGAGATACATTTACTCTGGTTTCTCAGACAGTTTCCTAGTGCCGGTTAGAAGTTCTTGCAGTTTTCACTGTTAAACCGAGTTGGAGCTAGTACCTCCCCATATATATGTTTGGAGTGAAGTTTGCAAGTGAAATGAAACTCTCTGTTCCCAACAAGCTAGCTGAAGGACGGCTTTCACACACAATTATCTCTCAGACTTGAGCATGTGGAGAGACATTCGTTCATCTAGCACAAAGGGAACGGGTTGCTGGGAAAACTTTAAATCTGGTTTCTCAGTCTGTTTCCTAGTGCCGGTTTGAAGTTCCTGCACTTTTCACTGTAAAACCGAGTTGGAGCTTGTACCTCCCCATATATATGTATGGAGAGGATTTTGCAACTGAAAAGAAACTTTGTGTACCCATCAAGCTAGGTGAAGGACAGCTTTCACACACACGTATCTCTCAGAACTGAGCATGTGGAGAGATGTTCGTTCATCTAGCACAAAGGGAACGGTTTGCAGGAGAAACTTTTACTCAGTTTTCTCAGTCTGTTTCCTATTACCGGTTTGAAGTTCCTGCAGTTTTCACTGTAAAACCGAGTTGGAGCTAGTACCTCCCCATATATATGTATGGAGTGAAGTTTGCAACTGAAAAGAAACTCTCTGTTCCCAACAAGCTAGCTGAAGGACGGCTTTCACACACAATTATCTCTCAGACCTGAGCATGTGGAGAGACATTCGTTCATCTAGCAAAAATTGAACGGGCTGCAGGGGAAACTTTTAATCTGGATTTTCAGTCTGTTTCCTAGTGCCGGTTTGAAGTTCCTGCAGTTTTCACTGTAAAACCGAGTTGGAGCTGTTACCTCCCCATATATATGTATGGAGTGGATTTTGCAACTGAAAAGAAACTTTGTGTACCCATCAAGCTAGGTGAAGGACGGCTTTCACACAAACGTATCTCTCAGAACTGAGCATGTGGAGAGATGTTCGTTCATCTAGCACAAAGGGAATGGTTTGCAGGGGAAACTTTTACTCAGTTTTCTCAGTCTGTTTCCTAGTGCCGGTTTGAAGTTCCTGCAGTTTTCACTGTAAAACCGAGTTGGAGCTAGTACCTCCAAATATATATGTATGGAGTGGAGATTGCAACTGAAAAGAAACTTTGTGTTCTCAACATGCTAGGTGAAGGACGGCTTTCACACACACTTATGTCTCAGAACTGAGCATGTGGAGAGACTTTCTTTCATGTAGCACAAAGGGAACTGGTTGCAGGGGAAATTTTTACTCTGGTTTCTCAGTCTGTTATCTAGTGCCGGTTAGAAGTTAATGAATTTTTCAGTGTAAAACCGAGTTGGAGCTTGTACCTCCCAATATATATGTATGGATTTGAGTTTGCAACTGAAAAGGAACTTTGTGTTCCCAACAAGCTAGTTGAAGGACGGCTTTCACACACACTTATCTCTCAGAACTGAGCATGTGGATAGACGTTCGTTCATCTAGCACAAATGGAACGGGTTGCAGGAGAAACTTTTACTCTGGTTTCTCAGTCTGTTTCCTAGTGCCGGTTTGAAGTTCCTGCAGTTTTCACTGTAAAACCGAGTTGGAGCTAGTACCACCCCATATGTACCTATGGAGTGGAGTTTGCAACTGAAAAGGAACTTTGTGTTCCCAACAAGCTATGTGAAGGACGGCTTTCACACACACTTATCTCTCAGAACTGAGCATGTGGAAAGACGTTCGTTCAACTAGCACAAACGGAACTGGTTGCAGAAGAAACTTTTACTCTAGTTTCTCAGTCTGTTTCCTAGTGCCGGTTTGAAGTTCCTGCGTTTTTCACTGTAAAACCGAGTTTGAGCTAGTACCACCCCATATATATCTATGGAGTGGAGTTTGCAACTGAAAAGGAACTTTGTGTTCCCAACAAGCTAGGTGAAGGACGGCTTTCACACACACTTATCTCTCAGAACTGAGCATGTGGAGGGACGTTCGTTCATCTAGCACAAAGGGATCGGGTTGCAGGAGAAACTTGTACTCTGGTTTCTCAGTCTGTTTCCTAGTGCCGGTTTGAATTTCCTGCAGTTTTCACTATAAAACTGGGTTGGAGCTAGTACCTCCCCATATATATATATGGAGTGGAGTTTGGAAGTGAAAAGAAACTTTGTGTTCCCAAAAAGCTAGGTGAAGTGCGGCTTTCACACACACTTATCTGTCAGAACTGAGCATGTGGAGAGACGTTCGTTCATCTCGCACAAAGGGAATGGGTTGTAGGAGAAACATTTACTCTGGTTTCTCAGACAGTTTCCTAGTGCCGGTTTGTAGTTCTGCAGTTTTCACTGTTAAACCGAGTTGGAGCTAGTACCTCCCTTATATATGTATGGAGTGGAGTTTGCAACTGAAAAGAAACTCTCTGTTCCAAACAAGCTAGCTGAAGGACGGCTTTCACACACACTTATATCTCAGAAATGAGCATGTGGAGAGACGTTCTTTCATGTAGCAGAAAGGGATCTGGTTGCAGGGGAAAATTTTACTCTGGTTTCTCAGTCTGTTTCCTAGTGCCGGTTTGAAGTTCCTGCAGTTTTCACTGTAAAATTTTGTTGGAGCAATAGCTCCCCGTATATATGTATGGATTGGTGTTGGCATGTGAAAAGAAACTTTGTGTTCCGAACAAGCTAGGTGAAGGACGGCTTTCACACACACTTATCTCTGAGAAATGAGCATGAGGAGAGACTTTAGTTTATCTAGCACAAAGGGAACGGGTTGCAAGTGTAACTTTTACTCTGGTTTCTAAGTCTGTTTCCTAGTGCCGGTTTGAAGTTCCTGCAGTTTTCACTGTAAAACCGTGTTGGAGCTAGTACCTCCCCATATATATGTATGGAGTGGAGATTGCAACTAAAAAGAAACTTTTTGTTCCAACAAGCTAGGTGAAGGACGGCTTTCACACACACTTATCTCTCTGATCTGAGCAAGTGGAGAGACGTTCGTTCATCTAGCACAAAGTGAACTTGTTGCAGGAGAAACTTTTACTCTGGTTTCCCAGTCTGTTTCCTAGTGCCGGTTTGAAGTTACTGCAGTTTTCACTGTAAAACCGAGTTGGAGCTCGTACCTCCCCATATATATGTATGGAAAGGTGTTTGCAAGTTAAAGAAACTTTTTGTTCCCAACAAGCTAGGTGAAGGACGGCTTTCACACACACTTATCTCTCAGAACTGAGCATGTGGAGAGACGTTCGTTCATCTAGCAGAAAGGGAACGGGTTGCAGGAAAAATTTTTACTCAGGTTTCTCAGTCTGTTTCCTAGCGCCGGTTTGAAGTTACTGCAGTTTTCACTGTAAAACATGGTTGGAGCTCGTACCTCCCCATATATATTTATGGAGTGTACTTTGCAAGTGAAAAGAAACTTTTTGTTCCCAACAAGCTAGGTGAAGGACGGCTTTCACACACACTTATCTCTCAGAACAGAGCATGTGGAGAGACGATCGTTCATCTAACACAAAGGGAACGGGATGCAGTAGAAACTATTACTCTGGTTTCTCAGTCTGTTTCCTAGTGCCAGTTTGAAGTTACTGCAGTTTTCACTTTAAAACCGAGTTGCAGCTCGTACATCCCCATATATATGTAGGGAGTGGTGTTTGCAAGTGAAAAGAACCTTTGTGTTAACAACAATCTAGATTAAGGACGGCTTTCACACACAATTATCTCTCAGAAATGAGCATGTGGAGAGACATTCGTTCATCTAGCACAAAGGGAACGGGTTGCAGGGGAAATTTTTAATCTGGTTTCTCAGTCTGTTTCCTAGTGCCGGTTTGAAGTTCCTGCAATTTTCACTGTAAAACCGAGTTGGAGCTGGTACCTCCCCATATATATGTATGGAGTGGAATTTGCAACTGAAAAGAAACTTTGTGTACCCATCAAGCAAGGTGAAGGACGGCTTTCACACACACGTATCTCTCAGAACTGAGCATGTGGAGAGATGTTCGTTCATCTAGCACAAAGGGAACGGTTTGCAGGAGAAACTTTTACTCAGTTTTCTCAGTCTGTTTCCTATTGCCGGTTTGAAATTCCTGCAGTTTTCACTGTAAAACCGAGTTGGAGCTAGTACCTCCCCATATATATGTATGGAGTGAAGTTTGCAACTGAAAAGAAACTCTCTGTTCCCAACAAGCTAGCTGAAGGACGGCTTTCACACACACTTATGTCTCAGAAATGAGCATGTGGAGAGACGTTCTTTCATGTAGCACAAAGGGAACTGGTTGCAGGGGAAATTTTTACTCTGGTTTCTCAGTCTGTTTCCTAGTGCCGGTTTGAAGTTCCTGCAGTTTTCACTGTAAAATTTGTTGGAGCAGTAGCTCCCCATATATATGTATGGATTGGTGTTGGCATGTGAAAAGAAACTTTGTGTTCCGAACAAGCTAGGTGAAGGACGGCTTTCACACACACTTATCTCTGAGAAATGAGCATGAGGAGAGACGTTAGTTTATCTAGCACAAAGGGAACGGGTTGCAAGTGTAACTTTTACTCTGGTTTCTCAGTCTGTTTCCTAGTGCCTGTTTGAAGTTCCTGCAGTTTTCACTGTAAAACCGTGTTGGAGCTAGTACCTCCCCATATATATATATGGACTGGAGTTTGCAACTAAAAAGAAACTTTTTGTTCCAACAAGCTAGGTGAAGGACGGCTTTCACACACACTTATCTCTCAGATCTGAGCATGTGTAGAGACGTTCGTTCATCTAGCACAAAGGGAACGGTTTGCAGGAGAAAATTTTACTCTGGTTTCTCAGTCTGTTTCCTAGTGCCGGTTTGAAGTTACTGCAGTTTTCACTGTAAAACCGAGTTGGAGCTCGTTCCTCCCCATATATATGTATGGAGTGGATTTTGCAACTGAAAAGAAACTTTGTGTTCCCTACAAGATAGGTGAAGGACGGCTTTCACACACACTTATCTCTCAGAACAGAGCATGTGGAGAGACGTTTGTTCATCTAACACAAAGGGAACGGGATGCAGTAGAAACTATTACTCTGGTTTCTCAGTCTGTTTCCTAGTGCCGGTTTGAAGTTACTGCAGTTTTCACTGTAAAACCGAGTTGGAGCTCGTACCTCCCCATATATATGTATGGAGTGGAGTTTGCAACTGAAAAGAAACTTTGTGTTCCCAACAAGTTAGGTGAAGGACGACATTCACACACACTTATCTCTGAGAACTGAGCATGTGGAGAGACGTTCGTTCATCTAGCAGAAAGGGAACGGGTTGCAGGAGAAACTTTTACTCTAGTTTCCCATTCTGTTTCCTAGTGCCGGTTTGAAGTTACTGCAGTTTTCACTGTAAAACCGAGTTGGAGCTCGTACCTCCCCATATATATGTATGGAGTGGAGATTGCAACTGAAAAGAAACTTTGTGTTCCCTACATGCTAGCTGAAGGACGGCTTTCACACACACTTATCTCTCAAAACTGAGCATGTGGAGACACGTTCGTTCATCTAGCACAAAGTGAACTGTTTGCAGGAGAAACTTTTACTCTGTTTTCCCAGTCTGTTTCCTAGTGCCGGTTTGAAGTTCCTGCAGTTTTCACTGTAAAATTGTGTTGGAGATAGTTCCTCCCCATATATATGTACGGAGTGGATTTTGCAACTGAAAAGAAACTTTGTGTTCCCAACAAGCTAGGTGAAGTGCGGATTTCACACACTCTAATCTCTCAGAACTGAGCATGTGGAGAGACGTTCGTTCATCTAGCACAAAGGGAACGGGTTGCAGGAGATACATTTACTCTGGTTTCTCAGACAGTTTCCTAGTGCCGGTTTGAAGTTCTTGCAGTTTTCACTGTTAAACCGAGTTGGAGCTAGTACCTCCCCATATATATGTTTGGAGTGAAGTTTGCAACTGAAATGAAACTCTCTGTTCCCAACAAGCTAGCTGAAGGACGGCTTTCACACACAATTATCTCTCAGACTTGAGCATGTGGAGAGACATTCGTTCATCTAGCACAAAGGGAACGGGTTGCAGGGGAAACTTTAAATCTGGTTTCTCAGTCTGTTTCCTAGTGCCGGTTTGAAGTTCCTGCACTTTTCACTGTAAAACCGAGTTGGAGCTGGTACCTCCCCATATATATGTATGGAGTGGATTTTGCAACTGAAAAGAAACTTTGTGTACCCATCAAGCTAGGTGAAGGACAGCTTTCACACACACGTATCTCTCAGAACTGAGCATGTGGAGAGATATTCATTCATCTAGCACAAAGGGAACGGTTTGCAGGAGAAACTTTTACTCAGTTTTCTCAGTCTGTTTCCTAGTGCCGGTTTGAAGTTCCTGCAGTTTTCACTGTAAAACCGAGTTGGAGCTAGTACCTCCAAATATATATGTATGGAGTGGAGATTGCAACTGAAAAGAATCTTTGTGTTCTCAACATGCTAGGTGAAGGACGGCTTTCACACACATTTATGTCTCAGAACTGAGCATGTGGAGAGACATTCTTTCATGTAGCACAAAGGGAACTGGTTGCAGGGGAAATTTTTACTCTGGTTTCTCAGTCTGTTATCTAGTGCCGGTTAGAAGTTAGTGCATTTTTCAGTGTAAAACCGAGTTGGAGCTTGTACCTCCCCATATATATGTATGGATTTGTGTTTGCAACTGAAAAGTAACTTTGTGTTCCCAACAAGCTAGGTGAAGGACGGCTTTCACACACACTTTTCTCTCAGAACTGAGCATGTGGATAGACGTTCGTTCATCTAGCACAAAGGGAACGGGTTGCAGGAGAAACTTTTACTCTGGTTTCTCAGTCTGTTTCCTAGTGCCGGTTTGAAGTTCCTGCAGTTTTCACTGTTAAACCTAGTTGGAGCTAGTGCCACCCTATATATACATATGGAGTGGTGTTTGCAACTGAAAAGGAACTTTGTGTTCCTAACAATCTAGGTGAAGGTCGGCTTTCACACACACTTATCTCTCAGAAGTGAACATGTGGAGAGACGTTCGTTCATCTAGCAGAAACGGAACTGTTTGCAGGAGAAACTTTTACTCTGGTGTCTCAGTCTGTTTCCTAGTGCCGGTTTGAAGTTCCTGCGTTTTTCACTGTAAAACCGAGTTTGAGCTAGTACCATCCCATATATATATATGGAGTGGAGTTTGCAACTGAAAAGGAACTTTGTGTTCCCAACAAGCTAGGTGAAGGACGGCTTTAACACACACTTATCTCTCAGAACTGAGCATTTGGAGAGACGTTCGTTCATCTAGCACAAAGGGATCGGGTTGCAGGAGAAACTTGTACTCTGGTTTCTCAGTCTATTTCCTAGTGCCGGTTTGAATTTCCTGCAGTTTTCAGTGTAAAACTGGGTTGGAGCTAGTACCTCCCCATATATATGTATGGATTGGAGTTTGCAAGTGAAAAGAAACTTTGTGTTCCCAACAAGCTAGGTGAAGTTCGGCTTTCACACACACTTATCTCTCAGAACTGAGCATGTGGAGAGACGTTCGTTCATCTAGCACAAAGGGAACGGGTTGCAGGGGAAACATTTACTCTGGTATCTCAGACAGTTTCCTAGTTCCGGTTTGAAGTTCTTGCAGTTTTCTCTGTTAAACCGAGTTGGAGCTAGTACCTCCCCATATATATGTATGGAGTGGAGTTTGCAACTGAAAAGAAACTCTCTGTTCCCAACAAGCTAGCTGAAGGACGGCTTTCACACACAATTATCTCTCAGACCTGAGCATGTGGAGAGACATTCGTTCATCTAGCTCAAATGGAACGGGTTGCCGGGGAAACTTTTAATCTTTTCTCAGTCTGTTTCATAGTGCCGGTTTGAAGTTCCTGCAGTTTTCACTGTAAAACCGAGTTGGAGCTGGTACCTCCCCATATATATGTATGGAGTGGAATTTGCAACTGAAAAGAAATTTTGTGTACCCATCAAGCTAGGTGAAGGACGGCTTTCACACACACGTATCTCTCAGAACTGAGCATGTGGAGAGATGTTCGTTCATCTAGCACAAAGGGAACGGTTTGCAGGAGAAACTTTTACTCAGTTTTCTCAGTCTGTTTCCTAGTGCCGGTTTGAAGTTCCTGCAGTTTTCACTGTAAAACTGAGTTGGAGCTACTACCTCCAAATATATATGTATGGAGTGGAGTTTGCAACTGAAAAGAAACTTTGTGTTCTCAACATGCTAGATGAAGGACGGCTTTCACACACAATTATGTCTCAGAACTAAGCATGTGGAGAGACGTTCTTTCATGTAGCACAAAGGGAACTGGTTGCAGGGGAAATTCTTACTCTGGTTTCTCAGTCTGTTATCTAGTGCCGGTTAGAAGTTAATGCATTTTTCAGTGTAAAACCGAGTTGGAGCTTGTACCTCACCATATATATGTATGGATTTGAGTTTGCAACTGAAAAGAAACTTTGTGTTCCGAACAAGCTAGGTGAAGGACGGCTTTCACACACACTTATCTCTCAGAACTGAGCATGTGGATAGACGTTCGTTCATCTAGCACAAATGGAACGGGTTGCAGGAGAAACTTTTGCTCTGGTTTCTCAGTCTGTTTCCTAGTGCCGGTTTGAAGTTCCTGCAGTTTTCACTGTAAAACCGAGTTGGAGCTAGTACCACACCATATATATCTATGGAGTGGAGTTTGCAACTGAAAAGGAACATTGTGTTCCCAACAAGCTAGGTGAAGGACGGCTTTCACACACACTTATCTCTCAGAACTGAGCATGTGGAGAGACGTTCGTTCATCTAGCACAAACGGAACTGGTTGCAGGAGAAACTTTTACTCTGGTTTCTCAGTCTGTTTCCTAGTGCCGGTTTGAATTTCCTGCAGTTTTCAGTGTAAAACTGGTTTGGAGCTAGTACCTCCCCATATATATGTATGGAGTGGAGTTTGCAACTGAAAAGAAACTCTCTGTTCCCAACAAGCTAGCTGAAGGACGGCTTTCACACACAATTATCTCTCAGAACTGAGCATGTGGAGAGACATTCGTTCATCTAGCACAAAGGGAACGGGTTGCAGGGGAAACTTTTAATCTGGTTTCTCAGTCTGTTTCCTAGTGCCGGTTTGAAGTTCCTGCAATTTTCACTGTAAAACCGAGTTGGAGCTGGTACCTCCCCATATATATGTATGGAGTGGAATTTGCAACTGAAAAGGAACTTTGTGTACCCATCAAGCTAGGTGAAGGACGGCTTTCACACACACGTATCTCTCAGAACTGAGCATGTGGAGAGATGTTCGTTCATCTAGCACAAAGGAACGGTTTGCAGGAGAAACTTTTACTGAGTTTTCTCAGTCTGTTTATTATTGCCGGTTTGAAGTTCCTGCAGTTTTCAGTGTAAAACCGAGTTGGAGCTAGTACCTCCCCATATATATGTATGGAGTGAAGTTTGCAACTGAAAAGAAACTCTCTGTTCAAAACAAGCTAGCTGAAGGACGGCTTTCACACACAATTATCTCTCAGACCTTAGCATGTGGAGAGACATTCGTTCATCTAGCACAAAGTGAACGGGTTGCAGGGGAAACTTTTAATCTGGTTTTTCAGTCTGCTTCCTAGGGCCGGTTTGAAGTTCCTGCAGTTTTCACTGTAAAACCGAGTTGGAGCTGGTACCTCCCCATATATATGTATGGAGTGGATTTTGCAACTGAAAAGAATCTTTGTGTACCCATCAAGCTAGGTGAAGGACGGCTTTCACACACACGTATCTCTCAGAACTGAGCATGTGGAGAGATGTTCGTTCATCTAGCACAAAGGGAATGGTTTGCAGGAGAAACTTTTACTCAGTTTTCTCAGTCTGTTTCCTAGTGCCGGTTTGAAGTTACTGCAGTTTTCACTGTAAAACCGAGTTGGAGCTAGTACCTCCAAATATATATGTATGAAGTGGAGATTGGAACTGAAAAGAAACTTTGTGTTCTCAACATGCTAGGTGAAGGACGGCTTTCACACACACTTATGTATCAGAACTGAGCATGTGGAGAGACTTTCTTTCATGTAGCACAAAGGGAACTGGTTGCAGGGGAAATTTTTACTCTGGTTTCTCAGTCTGTTATTTGGTGCCGGTTAGAAGTTAATGAATTTTTCAGTGTAAAACCGAGTTGGAGCTTGTACCTCCCCATATATATGTATGGATTTGAGTTTGCAACTGAAAAGGAACTTTGTGTTCCCAACAAGCTAGGTGAAGGACGGCTTTCACATACACTTATCTCTCAGAAATGAGCATGTGGAGAGACGTTCGTTCATCTAGCACAAAGTGAAATGTTTGCAGGAGAAACATTTACTCTGGTTTCCCAGTCTGTTTCCTAGTGCCAGTTTGAAGTTACTGCAGTTTTCACTGTAAAACAGAGTTGGAGCTCGTACCTCCCTTTATATATGTATGGAGTGGAGTTAGCAACTGAAAAGAAACTTTGTGTTCCCAACAAGCTAGTTGAAGGACGGCTTTCACACATAATTATCTCTCAGAACTGAGCATGTGGAGAGACGTTTGTTCATCTAGCACAAAGGGAACGGGTTGCAGGATAAACTTTACTCTGGTTTCTCAGTCTGTTTCCTAGCGCCGGTTTGAAGTTCCTTCAGTTTTCACTGTAAAACCGGGTTGGAGCTCGTACCTCCCCATATATATGTATGGGGTGGAGTTTGCAAGTGAAAAGAAACTTTTGGTTCCCAACAAGCTACGTGAAGGACGGCTTTCACACACAATTATCTCTCAGAACAGAGCATGTGGAGAGACGTTCGTTCATCTAACACAAAGGGAACGGGTTGCAGGAGAAACTTTTACTCTGGTTTCTCAGTCTGTTTCCAAGCGCCTGTTTGAAGTTACTGCAGTTTTCACTGTAAAACCGAGTTGCAGCTCGTACATAGCCATATATACGTATGGATTGGAGTTTGCAAGTGAAAAGAAACTTAGTGCTCTCAACAAGATAAGTGAAGGACGGCTTTCAGACGCATTTATCTCTCAGAATTGAGCATGTGGAGAGACGTTCGTTCATCTTGCACAAAGGGAACGGGTTGCAGGGGAAACTATTACTCTAGTTTCTCAGTCTGTTTCCTAGTGCCGGTTTGACGTTACTGCAGTTTTCACTGTAAAACCGTGTTGGAGCTAGTACCTCCCCATATATATGTATTGAGTGGAGTTTGCAAGTGAAAAGAAACTTTGTGTTCCCAACAAGCTAGGTGAAGGGCGGCTTTCACACACACTTATCTCTCAGAACTGAGCATGTGGAGAGACGTTCGTTCATCTAACACAAAGGGAACGGGTTGCAGGTGTAACTTTTACTCTGGTTTCTCAGTCTGCTTCCTAGTGCCGGTTTGAAGTTACTGCAGTTTTCACTGTAAAATCGAGTTGCAGCTCGTACATCCCCATATATATGTAGGGAGAGGTGTTTGCAAGTGAAAAGAAACTTTGTGTTCCCAACAATCTAGGTGAAGGACGGCTTTCACACACACTTATCTCTCAGAACTGAGCATGTGGAGAGACGTTCGTTCATCTAGCACAAATGGAACGGGTTGCAGGAGAAACTTTTGCTCTGGTTTCTCAGTCTGTTTCCTAGTGCCGGTTTGAAGTTCCTGCAGTTTTCACTGTAAAACTGAGTTGGAGCTAGTACCACACCATATATATCTATGGAGTGGATTTTGCAACTGAAAAGGAACATTGTGTTCCCAACAAGCTAGGTGAAGGACGGCTTTCACACACACTTATCTCTCAGAACTGAGCATGTGGAGAGACGTTCGTTCATCTAGCACAAACGGAACTGGTTGCAGGAGAAACTTTTACTCTGGTTTCTCAGTCTGTTTCCTAGTGCCGGTTTGAATTTCCTGCAGTTTTCAGTGTAAAACTGGTTTGGAGCTAGTACCTCCCCATATATATGTATGGAGTGGAGTTTGCAACTGAAAAGAAACTCTCTGTTCCCAACAAGCTAGCTGAAGGACGGCTTTCACACACAATTATCTCTCAGAACTGAGCATGTGGAGAGACATTCGTTCATCTAGCACAAAGGGAACGGGTTGCAGGGGAAACTTTTAATCTGGTTTCTCAGTCTGTTTCCTAGTGCCGGTTTGAAGTTCCTGCAATTTTCACTGTAAAACCGAGTTGGAGCTGGTACCTCCCCATATATATGTATGGAGTGGAATTTCCAACTGAAAAGGAACTTTGTGTACCCATCAAGCTAGGTGAAGGACGGCTTTCACACACACGTATCTCTCAGAACTGAGCATGTGGAGAGATGTTCGTTCATCTAGCACAAAGGAACGGTTTGCAGGAGAAACTTTTACTCAGTTTTCTCAGTCTGTTTCCTATTGCCGGTTTGAAGTTCCTGCAGTTTCCAGTGTAAAACCGAGTTGGAGCTAGTACCTCCCCATATATATGTATGGAGTGAAGTTTGCAACTGAAAAGAAACTCTCTGTTCAAAACAAGCTAGCTGAAGGACGGCTTTCACACACAATTATCTCTCAGACCTTAGCATGTGGAGAGACATTCGTTCATCTAGCACAAAGTGAACGGGTTGCAGGGGAAACTTTTAATCTGGTTTTTCAGTCTGCTTCCTAGTGCCGGTTTGAAGTTCCTGCAGTTTTCACTGTAAAACCGAGTTGGAGCTAGTACCTCCAAATATATATGTATGAAGTGGAGATTGGAACTGAAAAGAAACTTTGTGTTCCCTACAAGCTAGGTGAAGGACTGCTTACACTGACACTTTTCTCTCCGAACTGAGCATGTGGAGAGACTTTCGTTCATCTAGCACAAATGGAACGGGTTGCAGGAGAAAATTTTACTCTGGTTTCCCAGTCTGTTTTCTAGTGCCGGTTTGAAGTTACTGCAGTTTTCACTGTAAAACCGAGTTGGAGCTCGTACCTACCCTTATATATATATGGAGTGGAGTTTGCAACTGAAAAGAAATTTTGTGTTCCCAACAAGCTATGTGAAGGACGGCTTACACACACACTTATCTCTCAGAACTGAGCATGAGGAGAGACGTTCGTTCATCTTGCACAAAGGGAACGGGTTGCAGGATAAACTTTTACTCTGGTTTCTCAGTCTGTTTCCTAGCGCCGGTTAGAAGTTCCTGCAGTTTTCACTGTAAAACCGGTTTGGAGCTCGTACCTCCCCATATATATGTATGGAGTGGAGTTTGCAACTGAAAAGAAACTTTGTGTTCCCAACAAGCTAGGTGAAGGACGGCTTTCACACACACTTATCTCTCAGTACTGAGCCTATGGAGAGACGTTCGTTCATCTAGCACAAAGGGAACGGGTTGCAGGATAAACTTTTTCTCTGGATTCTCAGTCTTTTTCCTAGCGACGGTTTGATGTTACTGCAGTTTTCACTGTAAAACCGGGTTGGAGCTCGTACCTCCCCATATATAGGTATGGAGTGGAGTTTGCAAGTGAAAAGAACTTTGTGCTCCCAACAAGATACATGAAGGACAGCTTTCACACGGATTTATCTCTCAGAATTGAGCATGTGGAGAGACGTTCGTTCATCTAACACAAAGGGAACGGTTTGCAGGAGAAACTATTACTCTGGTTTCTCAGTGTGTTTCCTAGTGCCGGTTTGAAGTTACTGCAGTTTTCACTGTAAAACCGAGTTGCAGCTCGTACATACCCATATATATGTAGGGAGTGGTGTTTGCAAGTGAAAAGAAACTTTGTGTTCCCAACAATCTAGGTGAAGGACGGCTTTCATACACACTTATCTCTCAGAATTGAGCATGTGAATAGACGTTCGTTCATCTAGCACAAAGGGAAAGGGTTGCAGGAGAAACTTTTACTCTGGTTTCCCAGTCTGTTTCCTAGTGCCGGTTTGAAGTTACTGCAGTTTTTACTGTAAAACCTAGTTGGAGCTCGTACCTCCCCATATATATGTATGGAGTGGAGTTTGCAAATGAAAAGAAACTTTGTGTTCCCAACAAGCTAGGTGAAGGACGGCTTTCACACACACTTATCTCTCAGAACTGAGCATGTGGAGAGACGTTCGTTCATCTAGCAGAAAGGGAACGGGTTGCAGGAGAAACTTTTACTCTGGTTTCTCCGTCTGTTTCCTAGTGCCGGTTTGAAGTTACTGCAGTTTACACTGTAAAACCGAGTTGCAGGTCGTACATACCCATATATACGTATGGAGTGGAGTTTGCAAGTGAAAAGAAACTTTGTGCTCCCAACAAGATACGTGAAGGACAGCTTTCACACGGATTTATCTCTCAGAATTGAGCATGTGAATAGACGTTCGTTCATCTAGCACAAAGGGAAAGTGTTGCAGGAGAAACTTTTACTCTGGTTTCCCAGTCTGTTTCCTAGTGCCGGTTTGAAGTTACTGCAGTTTTCACTGTAAAACGGAGTTGGAGCTCGTACCTACCCTTATATATATATGGAGTGGAGTTTGCAACTGAAAAGAAATTTTGTGTTCCCAACAAGCTATGTGAAGGACGGCTTACACACACACTTATCTCTCAGAACTGAGCATGTGGAGAAACGTTCGTTCATCTAACACAAAGGGAACGGTTTGCAGGAAAAACTTTTACTCTGGTTTCTCAGTCTGTTTCCAAGCGCCTGTTTGAAGTTACTGCAATTTTCACTGTAAAACCGAGTTGCAGCTCGCACATACCCATATATACGTATGGATTTGTGTTTGCAAGTGAAAAGAAACTTAGTGCTCCCAACAAGATAGGTGAAGGACGGCTTTCACACGCATTTATCCCTCAGAATTGAGCATGTGGAGAGACGTTCGTTCATCTAGCACAAAGGGAACGGGTTGCAGGAGAAACTTTTACTCTGGTTTCTCCGTCTGTTTCCTAGTGCCGGTTTGAAGTTACTGCAGTTTACACTGTAAAACCGAGTTGCAGGTCGTACATACCCATATATACGTATGGAGTGGAGTTTGCAAGTGAAAAGAAACTTTGTGCTCTCAACAAGATACGTGAAGGACAGCTTTCACACGGATTTATCTCTCAGAATTGAGCATGTGGAGAGACGTTCGTTCATCTAGCACAAAGGGAACGGGTTGCAGGAGAAACTATTACTCTGGTTTCTCAGTGTGTTTCCTAGTGCCGGTTTGAAGTTACTGCAGTTTTCACTGTAAAACCGAGTTGCAGCTCGTACATACCCATATAAATGTAGGGAGTGGTGTTTGCAAGTGAAAAGAAACTTTGTGTTCCCAACAATCTAGGTGAAGGACGGCTTTCACACACACTTATCTCTCAGAACTGAGCATGTGAATAGACGTTCGTTCATCTAGCACAAAGGGAAAGGGTTGCAAGAGAAACTTTTACTTTGGTTTCCCAGTCTGTTTCCTAGTGCCGGTTTGAAGTTACTGCAGTTTTCACTGTAAAACCGAGTTGGAGTTCGTACCTCCCCATATATATGTATGGAGTGGAGTTTGCATGTGAAAAGAAACTTTGTGTTCCCTACAAGCTAGGTGAAGGATGGCTTACACACACACTATTCTCTCCGAACTGAGCATGTGGAGAGACTTTCGTTCATCTAGCACAAATGGAACGGGTTGCAGGAGAAATTTTTACTCTGGTTTCCCAGTCTGTTTCCTAGTGCCGGTTTGAAGTTACTGCAGTTTTCACTGTAAAACCGATTTGGATCTCGTACCTCCCCATATATATGTATGGAGTGCAGTTTGCAAGTGAAAAGAAACCTTGTGTTACCAACAAGCTATGTGAAGCACGGCTTTCACACACACTTATCTCTCAGAACTGAGCATGTGGAGAGACGTTCGTTCATCTAGCACAAAGGGAACGGGTTGCAGGATAAACTTTTACTCTGGATTCTCAGTCTTTTTCCTAGCGACGGTTTGATGTTACTGCAGTTTTCACTGTAAAACCGGGTTGGAGCTCGTACCTCCCCATATATATGTATGGAGTGGAGTTTGCAAGTGAAAAGAAACTTTGTTTTCCCAACAAGCTAGGTGAAGGACGGCTTTCACACTCACTTATCTCTCAGAACAGAGCATGTGGAGTGACGTTCGTTCATCTAGCACAAAGGGAACGGGTTGCAGGAGAAACTTTTACTCTGGTTTCTCATTATGTTTCCTAGCGCCGCTTTGATGTTTCTGCAGTTTTCACTGTAAAACCGGGTTGCAGCTCGTACATCCCCATATAAATGTATGGAGTTGTGTTTGCAAGTGAATAGAATCATGTGCTCCCAACAAGCTAGTTGAAGGACGGCTTTCACACACATTTATCTCTCAGATTTGAGCATGTGGAGAGACGTTCGTTCATCTAGCACAAAGGGAGCGGGTTGCAGGAGAAAGTATTACTCTGGTTTCTCAGTCTGTTTCCTAGTGCCGGTTTGAAGTTACTGCAGTTTTCAATGTAAAACCGTGTTGCAGCTCGTACATCCCCATATATATGAATGGAGTGGTGTTTGCAAGTGAAAAGAAACTTTGTGTTCCCAACAAGCTAGGTGAAGGACGGCTTTCACACACACTTATCTGTCAGAACTGAGCATGTGGAGAGACGTTCGTTCATCTAGCACAAAGGGAACGGGTTGAAGGAGAAACTTTTACTCTGGTTTCTCAGACTGTTTCCTAGCGCTGGTTTGAAGTTACTGCAGTTTTCACAGTAAAACGGAATTGGAGCTCGAACTTCCCCATATATATTTATGGATTGGAGTTTGCAACTGAAAAGAATCTGTGTGTTCCCAACAAGCTAGGTGAAGGACGGCTTTCACACACACTTATTTCTCAGAACTGAGCATGTGGAGAGACGTTCGTTCATCTAGCTCAAAGTGAACTGGTTGCAGGAGAAACTTTTACTCTGGATTCTCAGTGTGTTTCCTAGTGCCGGTTTGAAGTTACTGCAGTTTTCACTGTAAAACTGATTTGGAGCTCGTACCTACCCATATATATGTATGGAGTGGAGTTTGCAACTGAAAAGAAACTTTGTGTTCCCAACAAGCTAGGTGAAGGACGGCTTTCACACACACTTATCTCTCAGAACTGAGCATGTGGAGAGACGTTCGTTCATTTAGCACAAAGGGAACGGGTCGCAGGAGAAACTTTTACTCTGGTTTCTCAGACTGTTTCCTAGTGCCGGTTTGAAGTTACTGCAGTTTTCACTGTAAAACCGAGTTGGAGCTCGTACCTCCCCATATATATGTATGGAGTGGAATTTGCAACTGAAAAGAAACTTTGTGTTCCCTACAATCTAGGTGAAGGTCGGCTTTCACACACACTTTTATCTCCGAACTGAGCATGTGGAGAGACTTTCGTTCATCTAGCACAAAGGGAACGGTTTGCAGGAGAAACTTTTACTCTGGTTTCTCAGTCTGTTTCCTAGCGCCGGTTTGAATTTACTGCAGTTTTCACTGTAAAACCGGGTTGGAGCTCGAACATCCCCATATATATGTATGGAGTGGAGTTTGCAAGTGAAAAGAAACTTTGTGTTCCCAACAAGCTAGGTGAAGCACGGCTTTCACACACACTTATTTCTCAGAAAGGAGCATGTGGAGAGACGTTCGTTCATCTAGCACAAAGGGAACGGTTTGCAGGAAAAACTGTTACTCTGGTTTCTCAGTCTGTTTCCTAGCGCCGGTTTGAAGTTACTGCAGTTTTCACTGTAAAACCGAGTTGCAGCTAGTACATCCCCATATATATGTATGGAGTGCTGTTTGCAAGTGAAAAGAAACTTTGTGTTCCCAACAAGCTAGGTGAAGGACGGCTTTCACACACACTTATCTCTCAGAACTGGGCATGTGGAGAGACGTTCGTTCATCTAGCACAAAGGGAACGGGTTGCAGGGGAAACTTTTAATCTGGTTTCTCAGTCTGTTTCCTAGTGCCGTATTTGAAGTTACTGCAGTTTTCACTGTAAAACCGAGTTGGAGCTCGTACCTAACCATATATATGTATGGAGTGGAGTTTGCAACTGAAAAGAAACTTTGTGTTCCCAACAAGCCAAGTGAAGGTCGGCTTTCACACACACTTATCTCTACGAACTGAGCATGTGGAGAGACGTTCGTTCATCTAGCACAAAGAGAACGGGTTGCAGGGGAAACTTTTACTCTGGTTTCTCAGTCTGTTTCCTAGCGCCGATTTGAAGATACTGCTCTTTTCACTGTAAAACCGTGTTGGAGCTCGTACCTACCCATATATGTGTATGGAGTGGACTTTGCAAGTGAAAAGAAACTTTTTGTTCCCAACAAGCTAGGTGAAGGACGGCTTTCACACACACTTATCTCTCAGAACTGAGCATGTGGAGAGACGTTCGTTCATCTAGCACAAAGGGAACGGGTTGCAGGAGAAATATTTACTCTGGTTTCTCAGTCTGTTTCCTAGCACTGGTTTGAAGTTTCTGAAGTTTTCACTGTAAAACCGAGTTGGAGCTAGTACCTCCATATATATTTATGGAGAGGAGTTTGCAACTGAAAAGAAATTTTGTGTTCCCAACAAGCTAGGTGAAGAATGGCTTTCACACACACTTATCTCTCAGAACTGAGCATGTGGAGAGACCTTCGTTCATCTAGCACAAATGGAACGGTTTGCAGGAGAATCTTTTACTCTGATTTCTCAGTATGTTTCCTACTGCCGGTTTGAAGTTCCTTCAGTTTTCACTGTAAAACCGAGTTGGAGCTAGTACCTCCCCATATATATGTATGGAGTGGAGTTTGCAAGAGAAAAGAAACTTTGTGTTCCCAACAAGCTAGGTGAAGGACGGCTTTCACACACACTTATCTCTCAGAACTGGGCATGTGGAGAGACGTTCGTTCA
Source organism: Camelus dromedarius (assembly GCF_036321535.1). Classification (NCBI taxonomy): domain Eukaryota; kingdom Metazoa; phylum Chordata; class Mammalia; order Artiodactyla; family Camelidae; genus Camelus; species Camelus dromedarius. Next base: position 31,031,362 of record NC_087458.1, on the reverse strand, counting down.
TCTAGCACAAAGGGAACGGGTTGCAGGAGAAACTTTTACTCTGGATTCTCAGTCTGTTTCCTAGCGCCGGTTTGAAGTTACTGCAGTTTTCACTGTAAAACCGGGTTGGAGCTCGTACCTCCCCATATATATATGTATGGAGTGGAGTTTGCAAGTGAAAAGAAACTTTGTGTTCCCAACAAGCTAGGTGAAGGACGGCTTTCACACACACTTATCTCTCAGAACTGAGCATGTGGAGAGACGTTCGTTCATCTAGCACAAAAGGAACGGGTTGCAGGAGGAAATTTTACTCTGGTTTCTCAGTCTGTTTCCTAGTGCCGGTTTGAAGTTACTGCAGTTTTCACTGTAAAACCGAGTTGCAGCTCGTACATCCCCATATAAATGTATGGAGTGGAGAATGAAAGTGAAAAGAAACTTGTGCTCCCAACAAGCTAGTTGAAGGACGGCTTTCACACACACTTATCTCTCAGAACTGAGCATGTGGAGAGACGTTCGTTCATCTAGCACAAAGGGAACGGGTTGCAGGAAAAACTATTACTCTGGTTTCTCATTCTGTGTCCTAGTGCCGGTTTGAAGTTACTGCAGTTTTCTCTGTAAAACCGAGTTGTAGCTCGTACATTCCCATATATATGTAGGGAGTGGAGTTTGCAAGTGAATAGTATCTTGTGCTCCCAACAAGCTATGTGAAGGACGGCTTTCACACACATTTATCTCTCATATTTGAGCATGTGGAGTGACGTTCATTCATCTAGCACAAAGGGAACGGGTTGCAGGAGAAATTATTAATCTGTTTTCTCAGTCTGTTTCCTAGTGCCGTTTTGAAGTTACAGCAGTTTTCACTGTAAAACCGAGTTGCAGCTCGTACATCCCCATATATATGTATGGAGTGCTGTTAGCAAGTGAAAAGAAACTTTGTGTTCCCAACAAGCCTGGTGAAGTACGGCTTTCACACACAATTATCTCTCAGAACTGAGCATGTGGAGATACGTTCGTTCATCTAGCACAAAGGGAACGGGTTGCAGGAGAAACTTTTACTCTGGTTTCTCAGTCTGTTTCCTAGTGCCGGTTTGAAGTTACTGCAGTTTTCACTGTAAAACCGACTTGGAGCTCGTACCTCCCCATTAATATGTTTGGAGTGGAATTTGCAACTGAAAAGAAACTTTGTGTTCCCTACAAGCTAGGTGAAGGACGGCTTTCACACACACTTTTCTCTCCGAACTGAGCATGTGGAGAGACGTTCGTTCATCTAGCACAAAGTGAACGGGTTGCAGGAGAAACTATTAGTCTGGTTTCTCAGTCTGTTTCCTAGTGCCGGTTTGAAGTTACTGCAGTTTTCACTGTAAAACCGAGTTGCAGCTCGTACATCCCCATATATATGTATGGATTTGTGTTTGCAAGTGAAAATAAATTTTGTGTTCCCAACAAGATATGTGAAGGACGGCTTTCACACACACTTATCTCTCAGAATTGAGCATGTGGAGAGACGTTCGTTCATCTAGCACAAATGGAACGGGTTGCAGGAGAAACTTTTACTCTGGATTCTCAGTCTATTTCCTAGCGCTTGTTTGAAGTTACTGCAGTTTTCTCGGTAAAACGGAATTGGAGCTCGTACCTCCCCATATATATATATGGAGTGGAGTTTGCAACTGAAAAGAATCTTTGTGTTCCCAACAAGCTAGGTGAATGACGGCTTTCACACACACTTTTCTCTCAAAACTGAGCATGTTGAGAGACTTTCCTTCATCTAGCACAAAGGGAACGGTTTGCAGGAGTAACTTTTACTCTGGTTTCTCAGTCTGTTTCCTAGTGCCGGTTTGAAGTTACTGCAGTTTTCACTGTAAAACTCAGTTGGAGCTCGTACCTCCCCATATATATGTATGGATTAGAGTTTGCAAGTGAAAAGAAACTTTGTGTTCCCTACAAGCTATGTGAAGGACGGCTTTCACACACACTTTTCTCTCGGAACTGAGCATGTGGAGAGACGTTCGTTCATCTAGCACAAATGGAACGGGTTGAGGAGAAAATTTTACTCTGGTTTCCCAGTCTGTTTCCTAGTGCCGTATTTGAAGTTACTGCAGTTTTCACTGTAAAACCGAGTTGGAGCTCGTACCTAACCATATATATGTATGGAGTGGAGTTTGCAACTGAAAAGAAACTTTGTGTTCCCAACAAGCCAAGTGAAGGTCGGCTTTCACACACACTTATCTCTACGAACTGAGCATGTGGAGAGACGTTCGTTCATCTAGCACAAAGAGAACGGGTTGCAGGGGAAACTTTTACTCTGGTTTCTCAGTCTGTTTCCTAGCGCCGATTTGAAGATACTGCTCTTTTCACTGTAAAACCGTGTTGGAGCTCGTACCTACCCATATATGTGTATGGAGTGGACTTTGCAAGTGAAAAGAAACTTTTTGTTCCCAACAAGCTAGGTGAAGGACGGCTTTCACACACACTTATCTCTCAGAACTGAGCATGTGGAGAGACGTTCGTTCATCTAGCACAAAGGGAACGGGTTGCAGGAGAAATATTTACTCTGGTTTCTCAGTCTGTTTCCTAGCACTGGTTTGAAGTTTCTGAAGTTTTCACTGTAAAACCGAGTTGGAGCTAGTACCTCCCCATATATATTTATGGAGAGGAGTTTGCAACTGAAAAGAAATTTTGTGTTCCCAACAAGCTAGGTGAAGAATGGCTTTCACACACACTTATCTCTCAGAACTGAGCATGTGGAGAGACCTTCGTTCATCTAGCACAAATGGAACGGTTTGCAGGAGAATCTTTTACTCTGATTTCTCAGTATGTTTCCTACTGCCGGTTTGAAGTTCCTTCAGTTTTCACTGTAAAACCGAGTTGGAGCTAGTACCTCCCCATATATATGTATGGAGTGGAGTTTGCAAGAGAAAAGAAACTTTGTGTTCCCAACAAGCAATGTGAAGGACGGCTTTCACACACACTTAAACCTCAGATCTGAGCATGTGGAGAGACGTTCGTTCATCTAGCACAAAGGTAACGGGTTGCAAGAGAAACTTTTACTCTGGTTTCTCAGTATGTTTCCTAGCGCCGGTTTGAAGATATTGCAGTTTTCACTGTAAAACCGAGTTGCTGCTCGTACATCCCCATATAAATGTATGGAGTGGAGTTTGCAAGTGAATAGAAACTTGTGCTCCCAACAAGCTAGGTGAAGGACGGCTTTCACACACACTTATCTCACAGATTTGAGCATGTGGAGTGACGTTCGTTCATGTAGCAAAATGGGAACGGGTTGCAGGAGAAAGTATTACTCTGGTTTCTCAGTCTGTTTCCTAGTGCCTGTATGATGTTACTGCAGTTTTCACTGTTAAACCGAGTTGCAGCTCGTACATCCCCATATATATGTATGGAGTGGTGTTTGCAAGTGAAAAGAAACTTTGTGTTCCCTACAAGCTAGGTGAAGGACGGCTTTCACACACACTTAACTCTCAGAAATGAGAATGTGGAGAGACGTTCGTTTATCTAGCACAAAGGGAACGGATTGCAGGAGAAATTTTTACTCTGGTTTCCCAGTCTGTTTCCTAGTGCCGGTTTGAAGTTTCTGCAGTTTTCACTGTAAAACGGATTTGGAGCTCCTACCTACTCATATATATGTATGGAGTGGAGTTTGCAACTGAAAAGAAACTTTGTGTTCCCAACAAGCTATGTGAAGGACGGCTTTCACACACACATATCTCTCAGAACTGAGCATGTGGAGAGACGTTCGTTCATCTAGCACAAAGGAAACGGGTTGCAGGAGAAACTTTTACTCTGGTATCTCAGTCTGATACCTAGTGCCGGACTGAATTTCCTGTAGTTTTCACTGTAAAACTGTGTTGGAGCTAGAACCTCCCCATATATATGTATGGAGGGGAGTTTGCAACTGAAAAGAAACTTTGTGTTCCCAACAAGCTAGGTGAAATACGGATTTCACCCACTTATCTGTCAGAACTGAGCATGTGGAGAGACTTTCGTTCATCTAACACAAAGGGAACGGGTTGCAGGAGAAATTTTTACTCTGGTTTCTCAGTCTGTTTCCTAGCGCCGGTTTGAAATTACTGCAGTTTTCCCTGTAAAACCGATTTGCAGCTCGTACATACCCATATATACGTATGGAGTGGAGTTTGCAAGTGAAAAGAAACTTTGTGTTCCCAGCAAGCAAATTGAAGTACGGCTTTCACACACACTTATCTCTCAGAACTGAGCATGTGGAGAGACGTTCGTTCATCTAGCAAAAAGGGAACGGGTTGCAGGAGAAGCTTTTACTATGTTTTCTCAGTACGTTTCCTAGTGCCGGTTTGAATTTACTGCAGTTTTCACTTTAAAACCGAGTTGGAGCTCGTACCTCCCCATATATATGTATGCAGTGGAGTTTGCAAGTTAAAAGAAACTTTGTGTTCCCAACAAGCTAGGTTAAGGACGGCTTTCACACACACTTAAATCTCAGAACTTAGCATGTGGAGAGACATTCGTTCATCTAGCAAAAAGGGAACGGTTTGCTGGAGAAACTTTTACTCTGGTATCTCCGTCTGATACCTAGTGCCGGACTGAAGTTCCTGTAGTTTTCACTGTAAAACTGTGTTGGAGCTAGAACCTCCCCATATATATGTATGGAGGGGAGTTTGCAACTGAAAAGAAACTTTGTGTTCCCAACAAGCTTGGTGAAATATGGCTTTCACCCACTTATCTGTCAGAACTGAGCATGTGGAGAGACGTTCGTTCATCTAGCAAAAAGGGAACGGGTTGCTGGAGAAACTTTTACTCTGGTTTCTCAGTCTGTTTCCTAGTGCCGGTTTGAAGTTCCTGCAGTTTTCACTGTAAAACCGATTTGGCGCTAGTACTTCCCCATATATATTTATGGAGAGGAGTTTGCAACTGTGAAGAAACTTTGTGTTCCCAACAAGCAAGTTGAAGGACGGCTTTCACACACACTTATCTCTCAGAACTGAGCATGTGGAGAGACCTTCGTTCATCTAGCACAAAGGGAACGGGTTGCAGGAGAAACTTTTACTCTGGTTTCTCATTCTGTTTCCTAGTGCCGGTTTGATGTTCCTGCAGTTTTCACTGTAAAAAAGAGTTGGAGCTAGTTCCTCCCCATATATATGTATGGAGAGGAGTTTGCAACTGAAAAGAAACTTTGTGTTCCCAACAAGCTAGGTGAAGAACGGCTTTCACACACACTTATCTCTCAGAACTGAGCATGTGGAGAGACCTTCGTTCATCTAGCACAAAGGGAACGGGTTGCAGGGGAATTTTTTACTCTGATTTCTCAGTCTGTTTCCTACTGCCGGTTTGAAGTTCCTGCAGTTTTCATTGTAAAACCGAGTTGGAGCTAGTACCTCCCCATATATATGTATGGAGTGGAGTTTGCAACTGAAAAGAAACTTTGTGTTCCCAACAAGCAAGGTGAAGAACGGCTTTCACACACACTTAACCCTCAGATCTGAGCATGTGGAGAGAAGTTCGTTCATCTAGCACAAAGGAACGGGTTGCAGGAGAAACTTATACTCTTGTTTCTCAGTCTGTTTACTAGTGCCTTTTTGAATTTCCTGTAGTTTTCACTGTAAATAAGAGTTGGAGCTCGTACATCCCCATATATATGTATGGAGTGGAGTTTGCAACTGAAAAGAAACCATGTGTTCACAACAAGCTATATGAAGGACGGCTTTCACACACAATTTTCTCTCAGAACTGAGCATGTGGAGAGACGTTCTTTCATCTAGCACAAAGGGAACGGTTTGCAGGAGAAACTTTTACTCTGGTTTCTCAGTCTGTTTCCCAGTGCCGGTTTGAAGTTCCTGCAGTTTTCACTGTAAAAACGAGTTGGAGCTAGTACCTCACCATATATATGTATTGAGTGGAGTTTGCAACTGAAAAGAAACTTTGTGTTCCCAACAAGCTAGGTGAAGGACGGCTTTCACACACACTTAACTCTCAGAACAGAGCATGTGGATAGACTTTCGTTCAACTAACACAAAGGGAACGGGTTGCAGGAGAAACTTTTACTCTGGTTTCTCAGTCTGTTTCCTAGCGCCGGTTTGAAATTACTGCAGTTTTCACTGTAAAACCGATTTGCAGCTCGTACATACCCATATATACGTATGGAGTGGAGTTTGCAATTGAAAAGAAACTTTGTGTTCCCAGCAAGCAAGGTGAAGTACGGCTTTCACATACACTTATCTCTCAGAACTGATCATGTGGAGAGTCGTTCGTTCATCTAGCACAAAGGGAACGGGTTGCTGGAGAAACTTTTACTCTGGTTTCTCAGTCTGTTTCCTATTGCCGGCTTGAAGTTCCTGCAGTTTTCACTGTAAAACTGAGTTAGAACTAGTACCTCCCCATATATATGTATGGAGTGGAGTTTGCAACTGAAAAGAAACTTTGTGTTCCCAACAAGTTACGTGAAGTACGGCTTTCACACACACTTATCTCTCAGAACTGAGCATGTGGAGAGAAATTCGTTCATCTAGCACACAGGGAACGGGTTGAAGTAGAAAGTTTTACTCTGGTTTCTCAGTCTGTTTCCTAGTGCCGGTTTGAAGTTCCTGCATTTTTCACTGTAAAAACGAGTTGGAGATAGTACCTACCCATATATATGTATGGTGTGTAGTTTGCAAGTGAAAAGAAACTTTGGGTTCCCAACAAGCTATGTGAAGGACGGCTTTCACTCACACTTATCTCTCAGAACTGAGCATGTGGAGAGACGTTCGTTCATCTAGCACAAAGGGAACGGGTTGCAGGAGAAACTTTTACTCTGGTTTCTCAGTCTGTTTCCTAGTGCCAGTGTGAATTTCCTGCATTTTTCAGTGTAAAAACGAGTTGGAGATAGAATCTACCCATATATATGTATGTAGTGTAGTTTGCAAGTGAAAAGAAACTTTGGGTTCCCAAGAAGCTATTTGAAGGAAGGCATTCACACACACTTATCTCTCAGAACTGAGCATGTGGAGAGACGTTCGTTCATCTATCAAAAAGGAAACGGGTTGCAGGAGAAACTTTTACTCTGGTTTCTCAGTCTGTTTCCTCGTGCCGGTTTGAAGTTCCTGCAGTTTTCACTGTAAAACCGAGTTGGAGCTAGTACCTCCCCTTATATATGTATGGAGTGGATTTTGCATCTGAAAAGAAACTTTGTGTTCCCAACAAGCTAGATGAAGGACGGCTTTCACACACACTTAACCCTCAGATCTGAGCATGTGGAGAGAAGTTCGTTCATCTAGCACAAAGGAACGTGTTGCAGGAGAAACTTATACTCTTGTTTCTCAGTCTGTTTACTAGTGCCTTTTTGAATATCCTGTAGTTTTCACTGTAAATACGAGTTGGAGCTCGTACCTCCCCATATATATGTATGGAGTGGAGTTTGCAACTGAAAAGAAACCATGTGTTCACAACAAGCTATATGAAGGACGGCTTTCACACACAATTTTCTCTCAGAACTGAGCATGTGGAGAGACGTTCTTTCATCTAGCACAAAGGGAACGGTTTGCAGGAGAAACTTTTACTCTGGTTTCTCAGTCTGTTTCCCAGTGCCGGTTTGAAGTTCCTGCAGTTTTCACTGTAAAAACGAGTTGGAGCTAGTACCTCACCATATATATGTAATGAGTGGAGTTTGCAACTGAAAAGAAACTTTGTGTTCCCAACAAGCTAGGTGAAGGACGGCTTTCAAACACACTTATCTCTCAGAGCTGAGCATGTGGATAGACTTTCGTTCATCTAACACAAAGGGAACGGGTTGCAGGAGAAACTTTTACTCTGGTTTCTCAGTCTGTTTCCTAGCGCCGGTTTGAAATTACTGCAGTTTTCACTGTTAAACCGATTTGCAGCTTGTACATACCCATATATACGTATGGAGTGGAGTTTGCAATTGAAAAGAAACTTTGTGTTCCCAGCAAGCAAGGTGAAGTACGGCTTTCACATACACTTATCTCTCAGAACTGAGCATGTGGAGAGACGTTCGTTCATCTATCACAAAGGAAACGGGTTGCAGGAGAAACTTTTACTCTGGTTTCTCAGTCTGTTTCCTCGTGCCGGTTTGAAGTTCCTGCAGTTTTCACTGTAAAGCCGAGTTGGAGCTAGTACCTCCCCTTATATATGTATGGAGTGGATTTTGCATCTGAAAAGAAACTTTGTGTTCCCAACAAGCTAGATGAAGGACGGCTTTCACACACAGTTAACTCTTAGAACTGAGCATGTGGAGAGACGTTCGTTCATCTAGCACAAATGGAACGGGTTGCAGGAGAAACTTTTACTCTGGTTTCTCAGTCTGTTTCCTAGTGCCGGTTTGAAGTTCCTGCAGTTTTCACTGTAAAACCGAGTTGGAGCTAGTACCTCTACATATATATTTATGGAGTGGAGTTTGCAACTGAAAAGAAACTTTGTGTTCCCTACAAGCTAGGTGAAGGACGGCTTTCACACACACTTATCTCTCAGAACTGAGCATGTGGAGAGACTTTCGTTCATCTAGCACAAAGGGAACGGGTTGCAGGAGAAACTTTTACTCTGGTTTCTCAGTCTGTTTCCTACTGCCGGTATGAATTTCCTGCAGTTTTCACTGTAAAACCGAGTTGGAGCTAGTACCTCCCCATATATATGTATGGAGTGGAGTTTGCAACTGAAAAGAATCTTTATGTTCCCCACAAGGTATTTGAAGGACGGCTTTCACACACACTTATCTCTTCAGAACTGAGCATGTGGATAGACTGTCGTTCATCTAGCACAAAGGGAACGGGTTGCAGGAGAATCTTTTTCTCTGGTTTTTATGTCTGTTTCATAGTGCCGGTTTGAAGTTCCGGCACTTTTCACTGTAAAACCGAGTTGGAGCTAGTAACTCCCCGTATATATGTATGGAGTGGAGTTTGCAAGTGAACAGAAACTTTGGGGTCCCCACAAGTTACGTGAAGGAAGGCTTTCACACACACTTATCTCTCAGAACTGAGCATGGGGAGAGACGTTCGTTCATCTAGCACAAAGGGAACGGGTTGCAGGAGAAACTTTTTCTCAGGTTTCTCAGTATGTTTCCTATTGCCGGCTTGAAGTTCCTGCAGTTTTCACTGTAAAACCTTGTTGGAGCTAGTACCTCCCCATATATATGTATGGAGTGGAGTTTGCAACTGAAAAGAAACTTTGTGTTCCCAACAAGTTACGTGAAGTACGGCTTTCACACACACTTATCTCTCAGAACTGAGCATGTGGAGAGAAATTCGTTCATCTAGCACACAGGGAATGAGTTGAAGTAGAAAGTTTTACTCTGGTTTCTCAGTCTGTTTCCTAGTGCCGGTTTGAAGTTCCTGCATTTTTCACTGTAAAAACGAGTTGGAGATAGTACCTACCCATATATATTTATGGGGTGTAATTTGCAAGTGAAAAGAAACTTTGGGTTCCCAACAAGCTATGTGAAGGACGGCTTTCACTCACACTTATCTCTCAGAACTGAGCATGTGGAGAGACGTTCGTTCATCTAGCACAAAGGGAACGGGTTGCAGGAGAAACTTTTACTCTGGTTTCTCAGTCTGTTTCCTAGTGCCAGTGTGAATTTCCTGCATTTTTCAGTGTAAAAACGAGTTGGAGATAGAATCTACCCATATATATGTATGTAGTGTAGTTTGCAAGTGAAAAGAAACTTTGGGTTCCCAAGTAGCTATTTGAAGGAAGGCATTCACACACACTTATCTCTCAGAACTGAGCATGTGGAGAGACGTTCGTTCATCTATCACAAAGGAAACGGGTTGCAGGAGAAACTTTTACTCCGGTTTCTCAGTCTGTTTCCTCGTGCCGGTTTGAAGTTCCTGCAGTTTTCACTGTAAAACCGAGTTGGAGCTAGTACCACCCCATATATATGTATCTATTGGAGTTTGCAACTGAAAAGAAATTTGGTGTTCCCAAGAAGCTAGGTGAAGGACGGCTTTCAAACACACTTATCCTCAGAACTGAGCATGTGGAGAGACGTTCGTTCATCTAGCACAAAGGTAACGGTTTCCGGGGGAAACTTTACTCTGCTTTCTCAGTCTGTTTCCTAGTGCCGGTTTGAAATTCCTGCAGTTTTCACTGTAAAACCGAGTTGGAGCTAGTACCTCCGAATATATATGTATGGAGTGGACATTGCAACTGAAAAGAAACTTTGAGTTCCCAACAAGCTATGTGAAGGGCGGCTTTCACACACACTTATCTCTCAGAACTGAGCATGTGGAGAGACGTTCGTTCATCTAGCACAAAGGGAACGGGTTGCAGGAGAAACTTGTAGTCTGTTTTCTCAGTCTGTTTCCTACTGCCGGTATGAATTTCCTGCAGTTTTCACTGTAAAACCGTGTTGGAGCTAGTACGTCCCCATATATATGGATGGAGTGGAGTTTGCAAATGAAAAGAATGTTTGTGTTCCCAACAAGCTAGGTGAAGGACGTCTTTCACACACACTTATCTCTAAGAACTGAGCATGTGGAGAGACTTTCGTTCATCTAGCACAAAGGGAACGGTTTGCAGGAGAAACATTTACTCTGGTTTCTCAGTCTTTTTCCTAGTGCCGATTTGAAGTTCCTGCAGTTTTCACTCTAAAACCTAGTTGGAGCTAGTACTTCCCCATATATATGTAAGGAGTGGAGTTTGAAATTGAAAAGAAACTTTGTGTTCCCAACAAGCTAGGTGAAGGACGGCTTTCACACACACTTATCTCTCAGAACAGAGCATGTTGGGAGACATTCGTTCATCTACCACAAAGGGAACGGGTTGCAGGTGAAACTTTTACTCTGGTTTCTCAGTTGGTTTCCTAGTGCCAGTTTGAAATTCCTGCAGTTTTCACTGTAAAACAGATTTGGAGCTGTACCTCCCCATATATATGTATGGAGTGGAGTTTGCAAATGAAAAGAAACTTTGTGTTCCCAACAAGTTAGGTGAAGAACGGCTTTCACACACACTTATCTCTCAGACCTGAGCATGTGGAGAGACGATCGTTCATCTAGCACAATGGGAACTGTTTGCAGGAGAAACTTTACTCTGGATTCTCAGTCTGTTTCCTAGTGCCGGTTTGAAGTTCCTGCAGTTTTCACTGTAAAATCGAGTTGGAGCTAGTACCTCCGCATATATATGTATGGAGTGAACTTTGCACCTGAAAAGAAACTTTGTGTTCCCAACATGCTAGGTGAAGTACGGCTTTTACACACACTTATCTCTCAGAACTGAGCATGTGGAGAGACGTTCATTCATCTAGCACAAAGGGAACGGGTTGCAGGAGAAACTTTTACCCTGGTTTGTCATTCTGTTTCCAAGTCCCGGTTTGATTTTCCTGCAATTTTCACTGTAAAACTGTGTTGGAGCTAGTACCTCCCCATATATATGTATGGAGTGGAGTTTGCAAGTGAAAAGAAACTTTGGGTTCCCAACAAGCTAGGTGAAGGACGGCTTTCACACACACTTATCACTCAGAACTGAGCATGTGGAGAGACGTTCGTTCATCTAGCACAAAGGGAACTGTTTGCAGGAGAAACTTTTACTCTGGTTTCTCAGTCTGTTTCCTAGTGCCGGTTTGAAATTCGTGCAGTTTTCACTGTAAAAAAGTGTTGGAGCTAGTACCTCCCCATATATATGTATGGAGTGGAATTTGCAACTGAAAAGAAACTTTGTGTTCCCAACAAACTAGGTGAAGGGCGGCTTTCACACACAATTATCTCTCAGAACTGAGCATGTGGAGAGACGTTCGTTCATCTAGCACAAAGGGAACGGGTTGCAGGAGAAACTTTTACTCTGGTTTCTCAGTCTGTTTCCTAGGGCCGGTTTGAAGTTCCTGCAGTTTTCACTGTAAAACCGAGTTGGAGCTATTACCTCCCCATATATATGTATGGAGTGGAGTTAGCATCTGAAAAGAAACTTTGTGTTCCCAACAAGCTATGTGAAGGACGGCTTTCACACACACTTATCTCTCAGAACTGAGCATGTGGAGAGACGTTCGTTCATCTAGCACAAAGGGAACGGGTTGCAGGAGAAACTTTTACTCTGGTTTCTCAGTCTTTTTCCTAGTGCCGGTTTGAAGTTCCTGCAGTTTTCACTGTAAAACCGAGTTGGAACTAGTACCTCCCCATATATATGTATGAGTGGAGTTTGCAACTGAAAAGAAACATTGTGTTCCCAACAAGCTATATGAAGAACGGCATTCACACACAATATTCTCTCAGAACTGAACATGTGGAGAGACGTTCGTTCATCTAGCACAAATGGAACGGGTTGCAGGAGAAACTTTTACTCTGGTTTCTCAGTCTGTTTCCTAGTGCCGGTTTGAAGTTCCTGCATTTTTCACTGTAAAAACGAGTTGGAGATAGTACCTACCCATATATATGTATGGAGTGTAGTTTGCAAGTTGAAAGAAACTTTGGGTTCCCAAAAAGCTATGTGAAGGACGGCTTTCACTCACACTTATCTCTCAGAACTGAGCATGTGGAGAGACGTTCGTTCATCTAGCACAAAGGAACGGGTTGCAGGAGAAACTTTTACTCTGTTTCTCAGTGTGTTTCCTAGTGCCGTTTGAAGTTCCTGCAGTTTTCACTGTAAAACCGAGTTGGAGCTAGTACCTCCCTATATATATTTATGGAGTGGAGATTGCAACTTAAAAGAAACTTTGTGTTCCCAACAAGCTAGGTGAAGGACGGCTTTCACACACACTTATCTCTCAGAACAGAGCATGTGGAGAGACGTTCGTTCATCTAGCAAAAAGGGAACGGGTTGCAGGAGAAACTTTTATTCTATTTTCTCAGTCTGTTTCCTAGTGCCAGTTTGAAGTTTTTGCAGTTTTCACTGTAAAACCGAGTTGGAGATTGTACCTCCCCATATATATGTATGGAGTAGTGTTTGCAACTTAAAAGAAACTTTGTGTTCCCAACAAGCTATATGAAGAACGGCATTCACACACAATATTCTCTCAGAACTGAACATGTGGAGAGACGTTCGTTCATCTAGCACAAAGGGAACGGTTTGTAGGAGAAACTTTTACTCTGTTTTCTCAGTCTGTTTCCTACTGTCGGTATGAATTTCCTGCAGTTTTCACTGAAAAACCGTGTTGGAACTAGTACGTCCCCATATATATGTATGGAGTGGAGTTTGAAACTGAAAAGAAACTTTGTGTTCCCAACAAGCTAGGTGAAGGACGGCTTTCACACACAATTATCTCTCAGAACTGAGCATGTTGGGAGACATTCGTTCATCTAGGACAAATGGAACGGGTTGCATGTGAAACTTTTACTCTGGTTTCTCAGTGTGTTTCCTAGTGCCGATTTGAAGTTCCTGCAGTTTTCACTGTAAAACCGAGTTGGATCTAGTACCTCCCCATGTATATGTATGGAGTGGAGTTTGCAACTGAAAAGAAACTTTGGGTTCCCAACAAGCTAGGTGGAGGACGGCATTCACACACACTTATCTCTCAGAACTTAGCATGTGGAGAGACGTTCGTTCATCTAGCTCAAAGGGAACGGGTTGCAGTAGAAACTTTTACTCTGGTTTATCAGTGTGTTTCCTAGTGCCGGTTTGAAGTTCCTGCAGTTTTCACTGTAAAACAAGTTGGAGCTAGTACCTCCCCATATATATGTATGGAATGGAGTTTCCAACTGAAAAGAAACTTTGTGTTCCCAAGAAGCTAGGTGAAGGACGGCTTTCAAACACACTTATCCTCAGAACTGATCATGTGGAGAGACGTTCGTTCATCTAACACAAAGGGAACGGTTTCCGGGGGAAACTTTACTCTGGTTTCTCAGTCTGTTTCCTAGTGCCGGTTTGAAGTTCCTGCAGTTTTCACTGTAAAACCGAGTTGGAGCTAGTACCTCCGAATATATATGTATGGAGTGGACATTGCAACTGAAAAGAAACTTTGAGTTCCCAACAAGCTATGTGAAGGGCGGCTTTCACACACACTTATCTCTCAGAACTGAGCATGTGGAGAGGCGTTCGTTCATCTAGCACAAAGGGAACGGGTTGTAGGAGAAACTTGTAGTCTGTTTTCTCAGTCTGTTTCCTACTGCCGGTATGAATTTCCTGCAGTTTTCACTGTAAAACCGTGTTGGAGCTAGTACGTCCCCATATATATGGATGGAGTGGAGTTTGCAACTGAAAAGAATGTTTGTGTTCCCAACAAGCTAGGTGAAGGACGTCTTTCACACACACTTATCTCTAAGAACTGAGCATGTGGAGAGACTTTCGTTCATCTAGCACAAAGGGAACGGTTTGCAGGAGAAACATTTACTCTGGTTTCTCAGTCTTTTTCCTAGTGCCGATTTGAAGTTCCTTCAGTTTTCACTCTAAAACCTAGTTGGAGCAAGTACTTCCCCATATATATGTAAGGAGTGGAGTTTGCAACTGAAAAGAAACTTTGTGTTCCCAACAAGTAAGGTGAAGGACTGCTTTCACACACAATTATCTCTCAGAACTGATCATGTGGAGAGACGTTCGTTCATGTAGCACAAAGGGAACGGGTTGCAGGAGAAAGTTTTACTCTGGTTTCTCAGTCTGTTTCCTAGAGCCGGTGTGAAGTTCCTGCAGTTTTCACTGTAAAACCGAGTTGGAGCTAGTACCTCCCCATATATATGTATGGATTGGGGTTTGCATCTGAATAGAAACTTTGTGTTCCAAAGAAGCTAGGTGAAGGACGGCTTTCACACACCCTTATCTCTCAGACCTGAGCATGTGGAGAGACGATCGTTCATCTAGCACAAAGGGAACTGTTTGCAGGAGAAACTTTACTCTGGATTCTCAGTCTGTTTAATAGTGCCGGTTTGAAGTTCCTGCAGTTTTCACTGTAAAATCGAGTTGCAGCTAGTACCTCCGCATATATATGTATGGAGTGAACTTTGCACCTGAAAAGAAACATTGTGTTCACAACATGCTAGGTGAAGTACGGCTTTTACACACACTTATCTCTCAGAACTGAGCATGTGGAGAGACGTTCATTCATCTAGCACAAATGGAACGGGTTGCAGGAGAAACTTTTACCCTGGTTTCTCATTCTGTTTCCTAGCGCCGGTTTGAATTTCCTGCAGTTTTCACTGTAAAACCGTGTTGGAGCTAGTACCTCCCCATATATATGTATGGAGTGGAGTTTGCAAGTGAAAAGAAACTTTGGGTTCCCAACAAGCTAGGTGAAGGACGGCTTTCACACACACATATCACTCAGAACCGAGCATGTGGAGAGACGTTCGTTCATCTAGCACAAAGGGAACTGTTTGCAGGAGAAACTTTTACTCTGATTTCTCAGTCTGTTTCCTAGTGCCGGTTTGAAATTCGTGCAGTTTTCACTGTAAAAAAGTGTTGGAGCTAGTACCTCCCCATATATATGTATGGAGTGGAGTTTGAAATTGAAAAGAAACTTTGTGTTCCCAACAAGCTAGGTGAAGGACGGCTTTCACACACACTTATCTCTCAGAACTGAGCATGTTGGGAGACATTCGTTCATCTAGCACAAAGGGAACGGGTTGCAGGAGAAACTTTTACCCTGGTTTGTCATTCTGTTTCTAAGTGCCGGTTTGAATTTCCTGCAATTTTCACTGTAAAACCGTGTTGGAGCTAGTACCTCCCCATATATATGTATGGAGTGGAGTTTGCAAGTGAAAAGAAACTTTGTGTTCCCAACAAGCAATGTGAAGGACGGCTTTCACACACACTTAAACCTCTGATCTGAGCATGTGGAGAGACGTTCGTTCATCTAGCACAAAGGTAACGTGTTGCAGGAGAAACTTTTACTCTGGTTTCTCAGTATGTTTCCTAGCGCCGGTTTGAAGATATTGCAGTTTTCACTGTAAAACCGAGTTGCTGCTCGTACATCCCCATATAAATGTATGGAGTGGAGTTTGCAAGTGAATAGAAACTTGTGCTCCCAACAAGCTAGGTGAAGGACGGCTTTCACACACACTTATCTCACAGATTTGAGCATGTGGAGTGACGTTCGTTCATGTAGCAAAATGGGAACGGGTTGCAGGAGAAAGTATTACTCTGGTTTCTCAGTCTGTTTCCTAGTGCCTGTATGAAGTTACTGCAGTTTTCACTGTTAAACCGAGTTGCAGCTCGTACATCCCCATATATATGTATGGAGTGGTGTTTGCAAGTGAAAAGAAACTTTGTGTTCCCTACAAGCTAGGTGAAGGACGGCTTTCACACACACTTAACTCTCAGAAATGAGAATGTGGAGAGACGTTCGTTCATCTAGCACAAAGGGAACGGATTGCAGGAGAAATTTTTACTCTGGTTTCCCAGTCTGTTTCCTAGTGCCGGTTTGAAGTTTCTGCAGTTTTCACTGTAAAACGGATTTGGAGCTCCTACCTACTCATATATATGTATGGAGTGGAGTTTGCAACTGAAAAGAAACTTTGTGTTCCCAACAAGCTAGGTGAAGTACGGCTTTCACACACAGTTATCTCTCAGAACTGAGCATGTTGAGAGACTTTCGTTCATCTAGCACAAACGGAACGGGTTGCAGGAGAAACTTTTACTCTGGTTTCTCAGTCTGTTTCCTAGTGCCGGTTTGAAGTTACTGCAGTTTTCACTGTAAAACCGAGTTGGAGCTCGTACCTCCCCATATATATGTATGGAGTGTAGTTTGCAAGTGAAAAGAAACTTTGTGTTCCCACAAACTAGGTGAAGGACGGCTTTCACACACACTTATCTCTCAGAACTGAGCATGTGGAGAGACGTTCGTACATCTAGCACAAATGGAACAGGTTGCAGGAGAAACTTTTACTCTGGATTCCCAGTCTGTTTCCTAGTGCCGGTTTGAAGTTACTGCAGTTTTCACTGTAAAACCGAGTTGGAGATCGTACTTCCCCATATATATGTATGGAGTGGAATTTGCAACTGAAAAGAAACTTTGTGTTCCCAACAAGCTATGTGAAGGACGGCTTTCACACACACATATCTCTCAGAACTGAGCATGTGGAGAGACGTTCGTTCATCTAGCACAAAGGAAACGGGTTGCAGGAGAAACTTTTACTCTGGTTTCTCAGTCTGTTTCCTAGCGTCGGTTTGAATTTACTGCAGTTTTCACTGTAAAACCGGTTTGGAGCTCGTACCTCACCATATATATGTATGGAGTGGAGTTTGCAACTGAAAAGAAATTTTGTGTTCCCAACAAGCTAGGTGAAGGACGGCTTTCACACACACTTATTTCTCAGAACAGAGCATGTGGAGAGACTTTCGTTCATCTAACACAAAGGGAACGGGTTGCAGGAGAAATTTTTACTCTGGTTTCTCAGTCTGTTTCCTAGCGCCGGTTTGAAATTACTGCAGTTTTCCCTGTAAAACCGATTTGCAGCTCGTACATACCCATATATACGTATGGAGTGGAGTTTGCAAGTGAAAAGAAACTTTGTGTTCCCAGCAAGCAAATTGAAGTACGGCTTTCACACACACTTATCTCTCAGAACTGAGCATGTGGAGAGACGTTCGTTCATCTAGCAAAAAGGGAACGGGTTGCAGGAGAAGCTTTTACTATGTTTTCTCAGTCCGTTTCCTAGTGCCGGTTTGAATTTACTGCAGTTTTCACTTTAAAACCGAGTTGGAGCTCGTACCTCCCCATATATATGTATGCAGTGGAGTTTGCAAGTTAAAAGAAACTTTGTGTTCCAACAAGCTATGTTAAGGGCGGCTTTCACACACACTTAAATCTCAGAACTTAGCATGTGGAGAGACATTCGTTCATCTAGCAAAATGGAAAGGTTTGCTGGAGAAACTTTTACTCTGGTATCTCAGTCTGATACCTAGTGCCGGACTGAATTTCCTGTAGTTTTCACTGTAAAACTGTGTTGGAGCTAGAACCTCCCCATATATATGTATAGAGGGGAGTTTGCAACTGAAAAGAATCTTTGTGTTCCCAACAAGCTAGGTGAAATACGGATTTCACCCACTTATCTGTCAGAACTGAGCATGTGGAGAGACTTTCGTTCATCTAACACAAAGGGAACGGGTTGCAGGAGAAATTTTTACTCTGGTTTCTCAGTCTGTTTCCTAGCGCCGGTTTGAAATTACTGCAGTTTTCCCTGTAAAACCGATTTGCAGCTCGTACATACCCATATATACGTAAGGAGTGGAGTTTGCAAGTGAAAAGAAACTTTGTGTTCCCAGCTAGCAAATTGAAGTACGGCTTTCACACACACTTATCTCTCAGAACTGAGCATGTGGAGAGACGTTCGTTCATCTAGCAAAAAGGGAACGGGTTGCAGGAGAAGCTTTTACTATGATTTCTCAGTCCGTTTCCTAGTGCCGGTTTGAATTTACTGCAGTTTTCACTTTAAAACCGAGTTGGAGCTCGTACCTCCCCATATATATGTATGCAGTGGAGTTTGCAAGTTAAAAAAATCTTTGTGTTCCCAACAAGCTAGGTTAAGGACGGCTTTCACACACACTTAAATCTCAGAACTTAGCATGTGGAGAGACATTCGTTCATCTAGCAAAAAGGGAACGGTTTGCTGGAGAAACTTTTACTCTGGTATCTCCGTCTGATACCTAGTGCCGGACTGAAGTTCCTGTAGTTTTCACTGTAAAACTGTGTTGGAGCTAGAACCTCCCCATATATATGTATGGAGGGGAGTTTGCAACTGAAAAGAAACTTTGTGTTCCCAACAAGCTTGGTGAAATACGGCTTTCACCCACTTATCTGTCAGAACTGAGCATGTGGAGAGACGTTCGTTCATCTAGCACAAAGGGAACGGGTTGCTGGAGAAACTTTTACTCTGGTTTCTCAGTCTGTTTCCTAGTGCCGGTTTGAAGTTCCTGCAGTTTTCACTGTAAAACCGATTTGGCGCTAGTACTTCCCCATATATATTTATGGAGAGGAGTTTGCAACTGTAAAGAAACTTTGTGTTCCCAACAAGCAAGTTGAAGGACGGCTTTCACACACACTTATCTCTCAGAACTGAGCATGTGGAGAGACCTTCGTTCATCTAGCACAAAGGGAACGGGTTGCAGGAGAAACTTTTACTCTGGTTTCTCATTCTGTTTCCTAGTGCTGGTTTGATGTTCCTGCAGTTTTCACTGTAAAACAGAGTTGGAGCTAGTTCCTCCCCATATATATGTATGGAGAGGAGTTTGCAACTGAAAAGAAACTTTGTGTTCCCAACAAGCTAGGTGAAGAACGGCTTTCACACACACTTATCTCTCAGAAATGAGCATGTGGAGAGACCTTCGTTCATCTAGCACAAAGGGAACGGGTTGCAGGGGAATTTTTTACTCTGATTTCTCAGTCTGTTTCCTACTGCCGGTTTGAAGTTCCTGCAGTTTTCACTGTAAAACCGAGTTGGAGCTAGTACCTCCCCATATATATGTATGGAGTGGAGTTTGCAACTGAAAAGAAACTTTGTGTTCCCAACAAGCAAGGTGAAGAACGGCTTTCACACACACTTAACCCTCAGATCTGAGCATGTGGAGAGAAGTTCGTTCATCTAGCACAAAGGAACGGGTTGCAGGAGAAACTTATACTCTTGTTTCTCAGTCTGTTTACTAGTGCCTTTTTGAATTTCCTGTAGTTTTCACTGTAAATACGAGTTGGAGCTCGTACCTCCCCATATATATGTATGGAGAGGAGTTTGCAACTGAAAAGAAACTTTGTGTTCCCAACAAACTAGGTGAAGGGCGGCTTTCACACACAATTATCTCTCAGAACTGAGCATGTGGAGAGACGTTCATTCATCTAGCACAAAGGGAACGGGTTGCAGGAGAATCTTTTACTCTGATTTCTCAGTATGTTTCCTACTGCCGGTTTGAAGTTCCTGCAGTTTTCACTGTAAAACCGAGTTGGAGCTAGTACCTCCCCATATATATGTATGGAGTGGAGTTTGCAAGAGAAAAGAAACTTTGTGTTCCCAACAAGCAATGTGAAGGACGGCTTTCACACACACTTAAACCTCAGATCTGAGCATGTGGAGAGACGTTCGTTCATCTAGCACAAAGGTAACGGGTTGCAGGAGAAACTTTTACTCTGGTTTCTCAGTATGTTTCCTAGCGCCGGTTTGAAGATATTGCAGTTTTCACTGTAAAACCGAGATGCTGCTCGTACATCCCCATATAAATGTATGGAGTGGAGTTTGCAAGTGAATAGAAACTTGTGCTCCCAACAAGCTAGGTGAAGTACGGCTTTCACACACACTTATCTCACAGATTTGAGCACGTGGAGTGACGTTCGTTCATGTAGCAAAATGGGAACGGGTTGCAGGAGAAAGTATTACTCTGGTTTCTCAGTCTGTTTCCTAGTGCCTGTATGAAGTTACTGCAGTTTTCACTGTTAAACCGAGTTGCAGCTCGTACATCCCCATATATATGTATGGAGTGGTGTTTGCAAGTGAAAAGAAACTTTGTGTTCCCTACAAGCTAGGTGAAGGACGGCTTTCACACACACTTAATTCTCAGAAATGAGAATGTGGAGAGACTTTCGTTCATCTAGCACAAAGGGAACGGATTGCAGGAGAAATTTTTACTCTGGTTTCCCAGTCTGTTTCCTAGTGCCGGTTTGAAGTTTCTGCAGTTTTCACTGTAAAACGGATTTGGAGCTCCTACCTACTCATATATATGTATGGAGTGGAGTTTGCAACTGAAAAGAAACTTTGTGTTCCCAACAAGCTAGGTGAAGGACGGCTTTCACACACAGTTATCTCTCAGAACTGAGCATGTTGAGAGACTTTCGTTCATTTAGCACAAACGGAACGGGTTGCTGGAGTAACTTTTACTCTGGTTTCTCAGTCTGTTTCCTAGTGCCGGTTTGAAGTTCCTGCAGTTTTCACTGTAAAACCGAGTTGGCGCTAGTACTTCCCCATATATATTTATGGAGAGGAGTTTGCAACTGTAAAGAAACTTTTTGTTCCCAAAAAGCAAGTTGAAGGACGGCTTTCACACACACTTATCTCTCAGAACTGAGCATGTGGAGAGACCTTCGTTCATCTAGCACAAAGGGAACGGGTTGCAGGAGAAACTTTTACTCTGGTTTCTCAATCTGTTTCCTAGTGCCGGTTTGATGTTCCTGCAGTTTTCACTGTAAAACAGAGTTGGAGCTAGTTCCTCCCCATATATATGTATGGAGAGGAGTTTGCAACTGAAAAGAAACTTTGTGTTCCCAACAAGCTAGGTGAAGAACGGCTTTCACACACACTTATCTCTCAGAACTGAGCATGTGGAGAGACCTTCGTTCATCTAGCACAAAGGGAACGGGTTGCAGGGGAATTTTTTACTCTGATTTCTCAGTCTGTTTCCTACTGCCGGTTTGAAGTTCCTGCAGTTTTCACTGTAAAACCGAGTTGGAGCTAGTACCTCCCCATATATATGTATGGAGTGGAGTTTGCAACTGAAAAGAAACTTTGTGTTCCCAACAAGCAAGGTGAAGAACGGCTTTCACACACACTTAACCCTCAGATCTGAGCATGTGGAGAGAAGTTCGTTCATCTAGCACAAAGGAACGGGTTGCAGGAGAAACTTATACTCTTGTTTCTCAGTCTGTTTACTAGTGCCTTTTTGAATTTCCTGTAGTTTTCACTGTAAATACGAGTTGGAGCTCGTACCTCCCCATATATATGTATGGAGAGGAGTTTGCAACTGAAAAGAAACTTTGTGTTCCCAACAAACTAGGTGAAGGGCGGCTTTCACACACAATTATCTCTCAGAACTGAGCATGTGGAGAGACGTTCGTTCATCTAGCACAAAGGGAACGGGTTGCAGGAGAATCTTTTACTCTGATTTCTCAGTATGTTTCCTACTGCCGGTTTGAAGTTCCTGCAGTTTTCACTGTAAAACCGAGTTGGAGCTAGTACCTCCCCATATATATGTATGGAGTGGAGTTTGCAAGAGAAAAGAAACTTTGTGTTCCCAACAAGCAATGTGAAGGACGGCTTTCACACACACTTAAACCTCAGATCAGAGCATGTGGAGAGACGTTCGTTCAGCTAGCACAAAGGTAACGTGTTGCAGGAGAAACTTTTACTCTGGTTTCTCAGTATGTTTCCTAGCGCCGGTTTGAAGATATTGCAGTTTTCACTGTAAAACCGAGTTGCTGCTCGTACATCCCCATATAAATGTATGGAGTGGAGTTTGCAAGTGAATAGAAACTTGTGCTCCCAACAAGCTAGGTGAAGGACGGCTTTCACACACACTTATCTCACAGATTTGAGCATGTGGAGTGACGTTCGTACATGTAGCAAAATGGGAACGGGTTGCAGGAGAAAGTATTACTCTGGTTTCTCAGTCTGTTTCCTAGTGCCTGTATGAAGTTACTGCAGTTTTCACTGTTAAACCGAGTTGCAGCTCCTACATCCCCATATATATGTATGGAGTGGTGTTTGCAAGTGAAAAGAAACTTTGTGTTCCCTACAAACTAGGTGAAGGACGGCTTTCACACACACTTAACTCTCAGAAATGAGAATGTGGAGAGACGTTCGTTCATCTAGCACAAAAGGAACGGATTGCAGGAGAAATTTTTACTCTGGTTTCCCAGTCTGTTTCCTAGTGCCGGTTTGAAGTTTCTGCAGTTTTCACTGTAAAACGGATTTGGAGCTCCTACCTACTCATATATATGTATGGAGTGGAGTTTGCAACTGAAAAGGAACTTTGTGTTCCCAACAAGCTAGGTGAAGGACGGCTTTCACACACAGTTATCTCTCAGAACTGAGCATGTTGAGAGACTTTCGTTCATCTAGCACAAACGGAACGGGTTGCAGTAGAAACTTTTACTCTGGTTTCTCAGTCTGTTTCCTAGTGCCGGTTTGAAGTTCCTGCAGTTTTCACTGTAAAACCGAGTTGGCGCTAGTACTTCCCCATATATATTTATGGAGAGGAGTTTGCAACTGTAAAGAAACTTTGTGTTCCCAACAAGCAAGTTGAAGGACGGCTTTCACACACACTTATCTCTCAGAACTGAGCATGTGGAGAGACCTTCGTTCATCTAGCACACAGGGAACGGGTTGAAGTAGAAAGTTTTACTCTGGTTTCTCAGTCTGTTTCCTAGTGCCGGTTTGAAGTTCCTGCAGTTTTCACTGTAAAACTGAGTTAGAACTAGTACCTCCCCATATATATGTATGGAGTGGAGTTTGCAACTGAAAAGAAACTTTGTGTTCCCAACAAGCAAGGTGAAGAACGGCTTTCACACACACTTAACCCTCAGATCTGAGCATGTGGAGAGAAGTTCGTTCATCTAGCACAAAGGAACGGGTTGCAGGAGAAACTTATACTCTTGTTTCTCAGTCTGTTTACTAGTGCCTTTTTGAATTTCCTGTAGTTTTCACTGTAAATACGAGTTGGAGCTCGTACCTCCCCATATATATGTATGGAGAGGAGTTTGCAACTGAAAAGAAACTTTGTGTTCCCAACAAACTAGGTGAAGGGCGGCTTTCACACACAATTATCTCTCAGAACTGAGCATGTGGAGAGACGTTCGTTCATCTAGCACAAAGGGAACGGGTTGCAGGAGAATCTTTTACTCTGATTTCTCAGTATGTTTCCTACTGCCGGTTTGAAGTTCCTGCAGTTTTCACTGTAAAACCGAGTTGGAGCTAGTACCTCCCCATATATATGTATGGAGTGGAGTTTGCAAGAGAAAAGAAACTTTGTGTTCCCAACAAGCAATGTGAAGGACGGCTTTCACACAAACTTAAACCTCAGATCTGAGCATGTGGAGAGACGTTCGTTCATCTAGCACAAAGGTAACGGGTTGCAGGAGAAACTTTTACTCTGGTTTCTCAGTATGTTTCCTAGCGCCGGTTTGAAGATATTGCAGTTTTCACTGTAAAACCGAGTTGCTGCTCGTACATCCCCATATAAATGTATGGAGTGGAGTTTGCAAGTGAATAGAAACTTGTGCTCCCAACAAGCTAGGTGAAGGACGGCTTTCACACACACTTATCTCTCAGAACTGAGCATGTGGAGAGACGTTCGTTCATCTAGCACACAGGGAACGGGTTGAAGTAGAAAGTTTTACTCTGGTTTCTCAGTCTGTTTCCTAGTGCCGGTTTGAAGTTCCTGCAGTTTTCACTGTAAAACTGAGTTAGAACTAGTACCTCCCCATATATATGTATGGAGTGGAGTTTGCAACTGAAAAGAAACTTTGTGTTCCCAACAAGTTACGTGAAGTACGGCTTTCACACACACTTATCTCTCAGAACTGAGCATGTGGAGAGAAATTCGTTCATCTAGCACACAGGGAACGGGTTGAAGTAGAAAGTTTTACTCTGGTTTCTCAGTCTGTTTCCTAGTGCCGGTTTGAAGTTCCTGCATTTTTCACTGTAAAAACGAGTTGGAGATAGTACCTACCCATATATATGTATGGGGTGTAGTTTGCAAGTGAAAAGAAACTTTGGGTTCCCAACAAGCTATGTGAAGGACGGCTTTCACTCACACTTATCTCTCAGAACTGAGCATGTGGAGAGACGTTCGTTCATCTATCACAAAGGAAACGGGTTGCAGGAGAAACTTTTACTCTGGTTTCTCAGTCTGTTTCCTCGTGCCGGATTGAAGTTCCTGCAGTTTTCACTGTAAAACCGAGTTGGAGCTAGTACCTCCCCTTATATATGTATGGAGTGGATTTTGCATCTGAAAAGAAACTTTGTGTTCCCAACAAGCTAGATGAAGGACGGCTTTCACACACACTTAACCCTCAGATCTGAGCATGTGGAGAGAAGTTCGTTCATCTAGCACAAAGGAACGGGATGCAGGAGAAACTTATACTCTTGTTTCTCAGTCTGTTTACTAGTGCCTTTTTGAATTTCCTGTAGTTTTCACTGTAAATACGAGTTGGAGCTCGTACCTCCACATATATATGTATGGAGTGGAGTTTGCAACTGAAAAGAAACCATGTGTTCACAACAAGCTATATGAAGGACGGCTTTCACACACAATTTTCTCTCAGAACTGAGCATGTGGAGAGACGTTCTTTCATCTAGCACAAAGGGAACGGTTTGCAGGAGAAACTTTTACTCTGGTTTCTCAGTCTGTTTCCCAGTGCCGGTTTGAAGTTCCTGCAGTTTTCACTGTAAAAACGAGTTGGAGCTAGTACCTCACCATATATATGTATTGAGTGGAGTTTGCAACTGAAAAGAAACTTTGTCTTCCCAACAAGCTAGGTGAAGGACGGCTTTCACACACACTTATCTCTCAGAACAGAGCATGTGGATAGACTTTCGTTCATCTAACACAAAGGGAACGGGTTGCAGGAGAAACTTTTACTCTGGTTTCTCAGTCTGTTTCCTAGCGCCGGTTTGAAATTACTGCAGTTTTCACTGTAAAACCGATTTGCAGCTCGTACATACCCATATATACGTATGGAGTGGAGTTTGCAATTGAAAAGAAACTTTGTGTTCCCAGCAAGCAAGGTGAAGTACGGCTTTCACATACACTTATCTCTCAGAACTGAGCATGTGGAGAGTCGTTCGTTCATCTAGCACAAAGGGAACGGGTTGCTGGAGAAACTTTTACTCTGGTTTCTCAGTCTGTTTCCTATTGCCGGCTTGAAGTTCCTGCAGTTTTCACTGTAAAACTGAGTTAGAACTAGTACCTCCCCATATATATGTATGGAGTGGAGTTTGCAACTGAAAAGAAACTTTGTGTTCCCAACAAGTTACGTGAAGTACGGCTTTCACACACACTTATCTCTCAGAACTGAGCATGTGGAGAGAAATTCGTTCATCTAGCACACAGGGAACGGGTTGAAGTAGAAAGTTTTACTCTGGTTTCTCAGTCTGTTTCCTAGTGCCGGTTTGAAGTTCCTGCATTTTTCACTGTAAAAACGAGTTGGAGATAGTACCTACCCATATATATGTATGGGGTGTAGTTTGGAAGTGAAAAGAAACTTTGGGTTCCCAACAAGCTATGTGAAGGACGGCTTTCACTCACACTTATCTCTCAGAACTGAGCATGTGGAGAGACGTTCGTTCATCTAGCACAAAGGGAACGGGTTGCAGGAGAAACTTTTACTCTGGTTTCTCAGTCTGTTTCCTAGTGCCAGTGTGAATTTCCTGCATTTTTCAGTGTAAAAACGAGTTGGAGATAGAATCTACCCATATATATGTATGTAGTGTAGTTTGCAAGTGAAAAGAAACTTTGGGTTCCCAAGAAGCTATTTGAAGGAAGGCATTCACACACACTTATCTCTCAGAACTGAGCATGTGGAGAGACGTTCGTTCATCTATCACAAAGGAAACGGGTTGCAGGAGAAACTTTTACTCTGGTTTCTCAGTCTGTTTCCTCGTGCCGGTTTGAAGTTCCTGCAGTTTTCACTGTAAAACCGAGTTGGAGCTAGTACCTCCCCTTATATATGTATGGAGTGGATTTTGCATCTGAAAAGAAACTTTGTGTTCCCAACAATCTAGATGAAGGACGGCTTTCACACACAGTTAACTCTTAGAACTGAGCATGTGGAGAGACGTTCGTTCATCTAGCACAAATGGAACGGGTTGCAGGAGAAACTTTTACTCTGGTTTCTCAGTCTGTTTCCTAGTGCCGGTTTGAAGTTCCTGCAGTTTTCAATGTAAAACCGAGTTGGATCTAGTACCTCTACATATATATTTATGGAGTGGAGTTTGCAACTGAAAAGAAACTTTGTGTTCCCAACAAGCTAGGTGAAGGACGGCTTTCACACACACTTATCTCTCAGAACTGAGCATGTGGAGAGACTTTCGTTCATCTAGCACAAAGGGAACGGGTTGCAGGAGAAACTTTTACTCTGGTTTCTCAGTTTGTTTCCTACTGCCGGTATGAATTTCCTGCAGTTTTCACTGTAAAACCGAGTTGGAGCTAGTACCTCCCCATATATATGTATGGAGTGGAGTTTGCAACTGAAAAGAAACTTTGTGTTCCCAACAAACTAGGTGAAGGACGGCTTTCACACACAATTATCTCTCAGAACTTAGCATGTGGAGAGACGTTCGTTCATCTAGCACAAATGGAACGGGTTGCAGGAGAAACTTTTACTCTGGTTTCTCAGTCTGTGTCCTAGGGCCGGTTTTAATTTCCTGCAGTTTTCACTGTAAAACCGAGTTGGAGCTTTTACCACCCCATATATATGTATGGAGTGGAGTTAGCATCTGAAAAGAAACTTTGTGTTCCCAACAAGCTAGGTGAAGGACGGCTTTCACACACACTTATCTCTCAGAACTGAGCATGGGGAGAGACGTTCGTTCATCTAGCACAAAGGGAACGGGTTGCAGGAGAAACTTTTACTCTGGTTTCTCAGTGTGTTTCCTAGTGCCGGTTTGAAGTTCCTGCATTTTTCACCTTAAAAAAATTTGGAGATAGTACCTACCCATATATATGTATGGATTGGAGTTTGCAACTGAAAAGAAACTTTGTATCCCCAACAAGCTAGGTGAAGGACGGCTTTCACACACAATTATCTCTCAGAACTGAGCATGTGGAGAGACTATCGTTCATCTAGCACAAAGGGAACGCTTTGCAGGGGAAACTTTACTCTGGTTTCTCAGTCTGTTTCCTAGTGCCGGTTTGAATTTCCTGCAATTTTCACTGTAAAATAGTGTTGGAGCTAGTACCTCCCCATATATATGTATGGAGTGGAGTTTGCAAGTGAAAAGAAACTTTGGGTTCCAAACAAGCTAGGTGATGGACGGCTTTCACACACACTAATCTCTCAGAACTGAGCATGTGGAGAGACGTTCGTTCATATAGCACAAAGGGAACGGGTTGCAGGAGAAATATTTACTCTGGTTTCTCAGTCTTTTTCCTAGTGCCGGTTTGAAGTTCCTGCAGTTTTCACTGTAAAACCGAGTTGGATCTAGTACCTCCGCATATATATGTATGGAGTGGACTTTGCAACTGAAAAGAAACTTTGTGTTCCCAACAAGCTAGGTGAAGGACGGCTTTCACACACAACTTTCTCTCAGAACTGAGCATGTGGAGAGACGTTCGTTCATCTAGCACAAAGGGAACTGGTTGCAGGAGAAGCTATTACTCTGGTGTCTCAGTCTGTTTCCTAGTACCGGATTGAATTTCCTGCAGTTTTCACTGTAAAAGAGTGTTGGAGCTAGTACCTCCCCATATATATGTATGGAGTGGAGTTTGCAAGTGAAAAGAAACTTTGGGTTCCAAACAAGCTAGGTGATGGACGGCTTTCACACACACTAATCTCTCAGAACTGAGCATGTGGAGAGACGTTCGTTCATCTAGCTCAAATGGAACGGGTTGCATTAGAAACTTTTACTCTGGTTTCTCGGTGTGTTTCCTAGTGCCGGTTTGAACTTCCTGCAGTTTTCACTGTAAAATCGAGTTGGAGCTAGTACCTCCCCATATATATGTATGGAGCAGAGTTTGCAACTGGAAAGAATCTTAGTGATCCCTACAAGCTAGGTGAAGGACGGCTTTCACACACACATCTCTCAGAACTGAGCATGTGGAGAGACGTTCGTTCAATTAGCACAAAGGGAACGGTTTGTAGGAGAAATTTTTACTCTGTTTTCTCAGACTGTTTCCTACTGTCAGTATGAATTTCCTCCAGTTTTCACTGTAAAACCGAGTTGGAGCTAGTACCTCCCCATATATATGTATGGAGTGGAGTTTGCAAGAGAAAAGAAACTTTGTGTTCCGAACAAGCAATGTGAAGGACGGCTTTCACACACACTTAAACCTCAGATCTGAGCATGTGGAGAGACGTTCGTTCATCTAGCACAAAGGTAACGTGTTGCAGGAGAAACTTTTACTCTGGTTTCTCAGTATGTTTCCTAGCGCCGGTTTGAAGATATTGCAGTTTTCACTGTAAAACCGAGTTGCTGCTCGTACATCCCCATATAAATGTATGGAGTGGAGTTTGCAAGTGAATAGAAACTTGTGCTCCCAACAAGCTAGGTGAAGGACGGCTTTCACACACACTTATCTCACAGATTTGAGCATGTGGAGTGACGTTCGTTCATGTAGCAAAATGGGAACGGGTTGCAGGAGAAAGTATTACTCTGGTTTCTCAGTCTGTTTCCTAGTGCCTGTATGAAGTTACTGCAGTTTTCACTGTTAAACCGAGTTGCAGCTCGTACATCCCCATATATATGTATGGAGTGGTGTTTGCAAGTGAATAGAAACTTGTGCTCCCAACAAGCTAGGTGAAGGACGGCTTTCACACACACTTATCTCACAGAATTGAGCACGTGGAGTGACGTTCGTTCATGTAGCAAAATGGGAACGGGTTGCAGGAGAAAGTATTACTCTGGTTTCTCAGTCTGTTTCCTAGTGCCTGTATGAAGTTACTGCAGTTTTCACTGTTAAACCGAGTTGCAGCTCGTACATCCCCATATATATGTATGGAGTGGTGTTTGCAAGTGAAAAGAAACTTTGTGTTCCCTACAAGCTAGGTGAAGGACGGCTTTCACACACACTTAACTCTCAGAAATGAGAATGTGGAGAGACTTTCGTTCATCTAGCACAAAGGGAACGGATTGCAGGAGAAATTTTTACTCTGGTTTCCCAGTCTGTTTCCTAGTGCCGGTTTGAAGTTTCTGCAGTTTTCACTGTAAAACGGATTTGGAGCTCCTACCTACTCATATATATGTATGGAGTGGAGTTTGCAACTGAAAAGAAACTTTGTGTTCCCAACAAGCTAGGTGAAGGAAGGCTTTCACACACAGTTATCTCTCAGAACTGAGCATGTTGAGAGACTTTCGTTCATTTAGCACAAACGGAACGGGTTGCTGGAGAAACTTTTACTCTGGTTTCTCAGTCTGTTTCCTAGTGCCGGTATGAAGTTCCTGCAGTTTTCACTGTAAAACCGAGTTGGCGCTAGTACTTCCCCATATATATTTATGGAGAGGAGTTTGCAACTGTAAAGAAACTTTGTGTTCCCAAAAAGCAAGTTCAAGGACAGCTTTCACACACACTTATCTCTCAGAACTGAGCATGTGGAGAGACCTTCGTTCATCTAGCACAAAGGGAACGGGTTGCAGGAGAAACTTTTACTCTGGTTTCTCATTCTGTTTCCTAGTGCCGGTTTGATGTTCCTGCAGTTTTCACTGTAAAACAGAGTTGGAGCTAGTTCCTCCCCATATATATGTATGGAGTGGAGTTTGCAACTGAAAAGAAACTTTGTGTTCCCAACAAGCTAGGTGAAGAACGGCTTTCACACACACTTATCTCTCAGAACTGAGCATGTGGAGAGACCTTCGTTCATCTAGCACAAAGGGAACGGGTTGCAGGGGAATTTTTTACTCTGATTTCTCAGTCTGTTTCCTACTGCCGGTTTGAAGTTCCTGCAGTTTTCACTGTAAAACCGAGTTGGAGCTAGTACCTCCCCATATATATGTATGGATTGGAGTTTGCAACTGAAAAGAAACTTTGTGTTCCCAACAAGCAAGGTGAAGAACGGCTTTCACACACACTTAACCCTCAGATCTGAGCATGTGGAGAGAAGTTCGTTCATCTAGCACAAAGGAACGGGTTGCAGGAGAAACTTATACTCTTGTTTCTCAGTCTGTTTACTAGTGCCTTTTTGAATTTCCTGTAGTTTTCACTGTAAATACGAGTTGGAGCTCGTACCTCCCCATATATATGTATGGAGAGGAGTTTGCAACTGAAAGAAACTTTGTGTTCCCAACAAACTAGGTGAAGGGCGGCTTTCACACACAATTATCTCTCAGAACTGAGCATGTGGAGAGACGTTCGTTCATCTAGCACAAAGGGAACGGGTTGCAGGAGAATCTTTTACTGTGATTTCTCAGTATGTTTCCTACTGCCGGTTTGAAGTTCCTGCAGTTTTCACTGTAAAACCGAGTTGGAGCTAGTACCTCCCCATATATATGTATGGAGTGGAGTTTGCAAGAGAAAAGAAACTTTGTGTTCCCAACAAGCAATGTGAAGGACGGCTTTCACACACACTTAAACCTCAGATCTCAGCATGTGGAGAGACGTTCGTTCATCTAGCACAAAGGTAACGGGTTGCAGGAGAAACTTTTACTCTGGTTTCTCAGAATGTTTCCTAGCGCCGGTTTGAAGATATTGCAGTTTTCACTGTAAAACCGAGTTGCTGCTCGTACATCCCCATATAAATGTATGGAGTGGAGTTTGCAAGTGAATAGAAACTTGTGCTCCCAACAAGCTAGGTGAAGGACGGCTTTCACACACACTTATCTCACAGATTTGAGCATGTGGAGTGACGTTCGTTCATGTAGCAAAATGGGAACGGGTTGCAGGAGAAAGTATTACTCTGGTTTCTCAGTCTGTTTCCTAGTGCCTGTATGAAGTTACTGCAGTTTTCACTGTTAAACCGAGTTGCAGCTCGTACATCCCCATATATATGTATGGAGTGGTGTTTGCAAGTGAAAAGAAACTTTGTGTTCCCTACAAACTAGGTGAAGGACGGCTTTCACACACACTTAACTCTCAGAAATGAGAATGTGGAGAGACGTTCGTTCATCTAGCACAAAGGGAACGGATTGCAGGAGAAATTTTTACTCTGGTTTCCCAGTCTGTTTCCTAGTGCCGGTTTGAAGTTTCTGCAGTTTTCACTGTAAAACGGATTTGGAGCTCCTACCTACTCATATATATGTATGGAGTGGAGTTTGCAACTGAAAAGGAACTTTGTGTTCCCAACAAGCTAGGTGAAGGACGGCTTTCACACACAGTTATCTCTCAGAACTGAGCATGTTGAGAGACTTTCGTTCATCTAGCACAAACGGAACGGGTTGCAGGAGAAACTTTTACTCTGGTTTCTCAGTCTGTTTCCTAGTGCCGGTTTGAAGTTCCTGCAGTTTTCACTGTAAAACCGAGTTGGCGCTAGTACTTCCCCATATATATTTATGGAGAGGAGTTTGCAACTGTAAAGAAACTTTGTGTTCCCAACAAGCAAGTTGAAGGACGGCTTTCACACACACTTATCTCTCAGAACTGAGCATGTGGAGAGACCTTCGTTCATCTAGCACAAAGGGAACGGGTTGCAGGAGAAACTTTTACTCTGGTTTCTCATTCTGTTTCCTACTGCCGGTTTGAAGTTCCTGCAGTTTTCACTGTAAAACCGAGTTGGAGCTAGTACCTCCCCATATATATGTATGGAGTGGAGTTTGCAACTGAAAAGAAACTTTGTGTTCCCAACAAGCAAGGTGAAGAACGGCTTTCACACACACTTAACCCTCAGATCTGAGCATGTGGAGAGAAGTTCGTTCATCTAGCACAAAGGAACGGGTTGCAGGAGAAACTTATACTCTTGTTTCTCAGTCTGTTTACTAGTGCCTTTTTGAATTTCCTGTAGTTTTCACTGTAAATACGAGTTGGAGCTCGTACCTCCCCATATATATGTATGGAGAGGAGTTTGCAACTGAAAAGAAACTTTGTGTTCCCAACAAACTAGGTGAAGGGCGGCTTTCACACACAATTATCTCTCAGAACTGAGCATGTGGAGAGACGTTCGTTCATCTAGCACAAAGGGAACGGGTTGCAGGAGAATCTTTTACTCTGATTTCTCAGTATGTTTCCTACTGCCGGTTTGAAGTTCCTGCAGTTTTCACTGTAAAACCGAGTTGGAGCTAGTACCTCCCCATATATATGTATGGAGTGGAGTTTGCAAGAGAAAAGAAACTTTGTGTTCCCAACAAGCAATGTGAAGGACGGCTTTCACACAAACTTAAACCTCAGATCTGAGCATGTGGAGAGACGTTCGTTCATCTAGCACAAAGGTAACGGGTTGCAGGAGAAACTTTTACTCTGGTTTCTCAGTATGTTTCCTAGCGCCGGTTTGAAGATATTGCAGTTTTCACTGTAAAACCGAGTTGCTGCTCGTACATCCCCATATAAATGTATGGAGTGGAGTTTGCAAGTGAATAGAAACTTGTGCTCCCAACAAGCTAGGTGAAGGACGGCTTTCACACACACTTATCTCTCAGAACTGAGCATGTGGAGAGACGTTCGTTCATCTAGCACACAGGGAACGGGTTGAAGTAGAAAGTTTTACTCTGGTTTCTCAGTCTGTTTCCTAGTGCCGGTTTGAAGTTCCTGCAGTTTTCACTGTAAAACTGAGTTAGAACTAGTACCTCCCCATATATATGTATGGAGTGGAGTTTGCAACTGAAAAGAAACTTTGTGTTCCCAACAAGTTACGTGAAGTACGGCTTTCACACACACTTATCTCTCAGAACTGAGCATGTGGAGAGAAATTCGTTCATCTAGCACACAGGGAACGGGTTGAAGTAGAAAGTTTTACTCTGGTTTCTCAGTCTGTTTCCTAGTGCCGGTTTGAAGTTCCTGCATTTTTCACTGTAAAAACGAGTTGGAGATAGTACCTACCCATATATATGTATGGGGTGTAGTTTGCAAGTGAAAAGAAACTTTGGGTTCCCAACAAGCTATGTGAAGGACGGCTTTCACTCACACTTATCTCTCAGAACTGAGCATGTGGAGAGACGTTCGTTCATCTATCACAAAGGAAACGTGTTGCAGGAGAAACTTTTACTCTGGTTTCTCAGTCTGTTTCCTCGTGCCGGTTTGAAGTTCCTGCAGTTTTCACTGTAAAACGGATTTGGAGCTCCTACCTACTCATATATATGTATGGAGTGGAGTTTGCAACTGAAAAGGAACTTTGTGTTCCCAACAAGCTAGGTGAAGGACGGCTTTCACACACAGTTATCTCTCAGAACTGAGCATGTTGAGAGACTTTCGTTCATCTAGCACAAACGGAACGGGTTGCAGGAGAAACTTTTACTCTGGTTTCTCAGTCTGTTTCCTAGTGCCGGTTTGAAGTTCTTGCAGTTTTCACTGTAAAACCGAGTTGGCGCTAGTACTTCCCCATATATATTTATGGAGAGGAGTTTGCAACTGTAAAGAAACTTTGTGTTCCCAACAAGCAAGTTGAAGGTCGGCTTTCACACACACTTATCTCTCAGAACTGAGCATGTGGAGAGACCTTCGTTCATCTAGCACAAAGGGAACGGGTTGCAGGAGAAACTTTTACTCTGGTTTCTCATTGTGTTTCCTACTGCCGGTTTGAAGTTCCTGCAGTTTTCACTGTAAAACCGAGTTGGAGCTAGTACCTCCCCATATATATGTATGGAGTGGAGTTTGCAACTGAAAAGAAACTTTGTGTTCCCAACAAGCAAGGTGAAGAACGGCTTTCACACACACTTAACCCTCAGATCTGAGCATGTGGAGAGAACTTCGTTCATCTAGCACAAAGGAACGGGTTGCAGGAGAAACTTATACTCTTGTTTCTCAGTCTGTTTACTAGTGCCTTTTTGAATTTCCTGTAGTTTTCACTGTAAATACGAGTTGGAGCTCGTACCTCCCCATATATATGTATGGAGAGGAGTTTGCAACTGAAAAGAAACTTTGTGTTCCCAACAAACTAGGTGAAGGGCGGCTTTCACACACAATTATCTCTCAGAACTGAGCATGTGGAGAGACGTTCGTTCATCTAGCACAAAGGGAACGGGTTGCAGGAGAATCTTTTACTCTGATTTCTCAGTATGTTTCCTACTGCCGGTTTGAAGTTCCTGCAGTTTTCACTGTAAAACCGAGTTGGAGCTAGTACCTCCCCATATATATGTATGGAGTGGAGTTTGCAAGAGAAAAGAAACTTTGTGTTCCCAACAAGCAATGTGAAGGACGGCTTTCACACAAACTTAAACCTCAGATCTGAGCATGTGGAGAGACGTTCGTTCATCTAGCACAAAGGTAACGGGTTGCAGGAGAAACTTTTACTCTGGTTTCTCAGTATGTTTCCTAGCGCCGGTTTGAAGATATTGCAGTTTTCACTGTAAAACCGAGTTGCTGCTCGTACATCCCCATATAAATGTATGGAGTGGAGTTTGCAAGTGAATAGAAACTTGTGCTCCCAACAAGCTAGGTGAAGGACGGCTTTCACACACACTTATCTCTCAGAACTGAGCATGTGGAG
This sequence comes from Camelus dromedarius, assembly GCF_036321535.1. NCBI lineage: Eukaryota > Metazoa > Chordata > Mammalia > Artiodactyla > Camelidae > Camelus > Camelus dromedarius. The sequence goes on along the minus strand of NC_087458.1, from coordinate 30,996,561 downwards.
AGACGTTCGTTCATCTAGCACACAGGGAACGGGTTGAAGTAGAAAGTTTTACTCTGGTTTCTCAGTCTGTTTCCTAGTGCCGGTTTGAAGTTCCTGCAGTTTTCACTGTAAAACTGAGTTAGAACTAGTACCTCCCCATATATATGTATGGAGTGGAGTTTGCAACTGAAAAGAAACTTTGTGTTCCCAACAAGTTACGTGAAGTACGGCTTTCACACACACTTATCTCTCAGAACTGAGCATGTGGAGAGAAATTCGTTCATCTAGCACACAGGGAACGGGTTGAAGTAGAAAGTTTTACTCTGGTTTCTCAGTCTGTTTCCTAGTGCCGGTTTGAAGTTCCTGCATTTTCACTGTAAAAACGAGTTGGAGATAGTACCTACCCATATATATGTATGGGGTGTAGTTTGCAAGTGAAAAGAAACTTTGGGTTCCCAACAAGCTATGTGAAGGACGGCTTTCACTCACACTTATCTCTCAGAACTGAGCATGTGGAGAGACGTTCGTTCATCTATCACAAAGGAAACGGGTTGCAGGAGAAACTTTTACTCTGGTTTCTCAGTCTGTTTCCTCGTGCCGGATTGAAGTTCCTGCAGTTTTCACTGTAAAACCGAGTTGGAGCTAGTACCTCCCCTTATATATGTATGGAGTGGATTTTGCATCTGAAAAGAAACTTTGTGTTCCCAACAAGCTAGATGAAGGACGGCTTTCACACACACTTAACCCTCAGATCTGAGCATGTGGAGAGAAGTTCGTTCATCTAGCACAAAGGAACGGGATGCAGGAGAAACTTATACTCTTGTTTCTCAGTCTGTTTACTAGTGCCTTTTTGAATTTCCTGTAGTTTTCACTGTAAATACGAGTTGGAGCTCGTACCTCCCCATATATATGTATGGAGTGGAGTTTGCAACTGAAAAGAAACCATGTGTTCACAACAAGCTATATGAAGGACGGCTTTCACACACAATTTTCTCTCAGAACTGAGCATGTGGAGAGACGTTCTTTCATCTAGCACAAAGGGAACGGTTTGCAGGAGAAACTTTTACTCTGGTTTCTCAGTCTGTTTCCCAGTGCTGGTTTGAAGTTCCTGCAGTTTTCACTGTAAAAACGAGTTGGAGCTAGTACCTCACCATATATATGTATTGAGTGGAGTTTGCAACTGAAAAGAAACTTTGTCTTCCCAACAAGCTAGGTGAAGGACGGCTTTCACACACACTTAACTCTCAGAACAGAGCATGTGGATAGACTTTCGTTCATCTAACACAAAGGGAACGGGTTGCAGGAGAAACTTTTACTCTGGTTTCTCAGTCTGTTTCCTAGCGCCGGTTTGAAATTACTGCAGTTTTCACTGTAAAACCGATTTGCAGCTCGTACATACCCATATATACGTATGGAGTGGAGTTTGCAATTGAAAAGAAACTTTGTGTTCCCAGCAAGCAAGGTGAAGTACGGCTTTCACATACACTTATCTCTCAGAACTGAGCATGTGGAGAGTCGTTCGTTCATCTAGCACAAAGGGAACGGGTTGCTGGAGAAACTTTTACTCTGGTTTCTCAGTCTGTTTCCTATTGCCGGCTTGAAGTTCCTGCAGTTTTCACTGTAAAACTGAGTTAGAACTAGTACCTCCCCATATATATGTATGGAGTGGAGTTTGCAACTGAAAAGAAACTTTGTGTTCCCAACAATTTACGTGAAGTACGGCTTTCACACACACTTATCTCTCAGAACTGAGCATGTGGAGAGAAATTCGTTCATCTAGCACACAGGGAACGGGTTGAAGTAGAAAGTTTTACTCTGTTTTCTCAGTCTGTTTCCTAGTGCCGGTTTGAAGTTCCTGCATTTTTCACTGTAAAAACGAGTTGGAGATAGTACCTACCCATATATATGTATGGGGTGTAGTTTGCAAGTGAAAAGAAACTTTGGGTTCCCAACAAGCTATGTGAAGGACGGCTTTCACTCACACTTATCTCTCAGAACTGAGCATGTGGAGAGACGTTCGTTCATCTAGCACAAAGGGAACGGGTTGCAGGAGAAACTTTTACTCTGGTTTCTCAGTCTGTTTCCTAGTGCCAGTGTGAATTTCCTGCATTTTTCAGTGTAAAAACGAGTTGGAGATAGAATCTACCCATATATATGTATGTAGTGTAGTTTGCAAGTGAAAAGAAACTTTGGGTTCCCAAGAAGCTATTTGAAGGAAGGCATTCACACACACTTATCTCTCAGAACTGAGCATGTGGAGAGACGTTCGTTCATCTATCACAAAGGAAACGGGTTGCAGGAGAAACTTTTACTCTGGTTTCTCAGTCTGTTTCCTCGTGCCGGTTTGAAGTTCCTGCAGTTTTCACTGTAAAACCGAGTTGGAACTAGTACCTCCCCTTATATATGTATGGAGTGGATTTTGCATCTGAAAAGAAACTTTGTGTTCCCAACAATCTAGATGAAGGACGGCTTTCACACACAGTTAACTCTTAGAACTGAGCATGTGGAGAGACGTTCGTTCATCTAGCACAAATGGAACGGGTTGCAGGAGAAACTTTTACTCTGGTTTCTCAGTCTGTTTCCTAGTGCCGGTTTGAAGTTCCTGCAGTTTTCACTGTAAAACCGAGTTGGATCTAGTACCTCTACATATATATTTATGGAGTGGAGTTTGCAACTGAAAAGAAACTTTGTGTTCCCAACAAGCTAGGTGAAGGACGGCTTTCACACACACTTATCTCTCAGAACTGAGCATGTGGAGAGACTTTCGTTCATCTAGCACAAAGGGAACGGGTTGCAGGAGAAACTTTTACTCTGGTTTCTCAGTCTGTTTCCTACTGCCGGTATGAATTTCCTGCAGTTTTCACTGTAAAACCGAGTTGGATCTAGTACCTCCCCATATATATGTATGGAGTGGAGTTTGCAACTGAAAAGAATCTTTATGTTCCCCACAAGCTATTTGAAGGACGGCTTTCACACACACTTATCTCTTCAGAACTGAGCATGTGGATAGACTTTCGTTCATCTAGCACAAAGGGAACGGGTTGCAGGAGAATCTTTTACTCTGGTTTTTATGTCTGTTTCATAGGGCCGGTTTGAAGTTCCGGCACTTTTCACTGTAAAACTGAGTTGGAGCTAGTAACTCCCCGTATATATGTATGGAGTGGAGTTTGCAAGTGAACAGAAACTTTGGGTTCCCCACAAGTTACGTGAAGGAAGGCTTTCACACACACTTATCTCTCAGAACTGAGCATGGGGAGAGACGTTCGTTCATCTAGCACAAAGGGAACGGGTTGCAGGAGAAACTTTTTCTCTGGTTTCTCAGTATGTTTCCTATTGCCGGCTTGAAGTTCCTGCAGTTTTCACTGTAAAACCTTGTTGGAGCTAGTACCTCCCCATATATATGTATGGAGTGGAGTTTGCAACTGAAAAGAAACTTTGTGTTCCCAACAAACTAGGTGAAGGACGGCTTTCACACACAATTATCTCTCAGAACTTAGCATGTGGAGAGACGTTCGTTCATCTAGCACAAATGGAACGGGTTGCAGGAGAAACTTTTACTCTGGTTTCTCAGTCTGTGTCCTAGGGCCGGTTTTAATTTCCTGCAGTTTTCACTGTAAAACCGAGTTGGAGCTTTTACCACCCCATATATATGTATGGAGTGGAGTTAACATCTGAAAAGAAACTTTGTGTTCCCAACAAGCTAGGTGAAGGACGGCTTTCACACACACTTATCTCTCAGAACTGAGCATGGGGAGAGACGTTCGTTCATCTAGCACAAAGGGAACGGGTTGCAGGAGAAACTTTTACTCTGGTTTCTCAGTGTGTTTCCTAGTGCCGGTTTGAAGTTCCTGCATTTTTCACCTTAAAAAAGATTTGGAGATAGTACCTACCCATATATATGTATGGAGTGGAGTTTGCAACTGAAAAGAAACTTTGTGTCCCCAACAAGCTAGGTGAAGGACGGCTTTCACACACAATTATCTCTCAGAACTGAGCATGTGGAGAGACTATCGTTCATCTAGCACAAAGGGAACGCTTTGCAGGGGAAACTTTACTCTGGTTTCTCAGTCTGTTTCCTAGTGCCGGTTTGAATTTCCTGCAGTTTTCACTGTAAAAGAGTGTTGGAGCTAGTACCTCCCCATATATATGTATGGAGTGGAGTTTGCAAGTGAAAAGAAACTTTGGGTTCCAAACAAGCTAGGTGATGGACGGCTTTCACACACACTAATCTCTCAGAACTGAGCATGTGGAGAGACTTTCGTTCATATAGCACAAAGGGAACGGGTTGCAGGAGAAATATTTACTCTGGTTTCTCAGTCTTTTTCCTAGTGCCGGTTTGAAGTTCCTGCAGTTTTCACTGTAAAACCGAGTTGGATCTAGTACCTCCGCATATATATGTATGGAGTGGACTTTGCAACTGAAAAGAAACTTTGTGTTCCCAACAAGCTAGGTGAAGGACGGCTTTCACACACAACTTTCTCTCAGAACTGAGCATGTGGAGAGACGTTCGTTCATCTAGCACAAAGGGAACTGGTTGCAGGAGAAGCTATTACTCTGGTGTCTCAGTCTGTTTCCTAGTACCGGATTGAATTTCCTGCAGTTTTCACTGTAAAAGAGTGTTGGAGCTAGTACCTCCCCATATATATGTATGGAGTGGAGTTTGCAAGTGAATAGAAACTTGTGCTCCCAACAAGCTAGGTGAAGGACGGCTTTCACACACACTAATCTCTCAGAACTGAGCATGTGGAGAGAAATTCGTTCATCTAGCACACAGGGAACGGGTTGAAGTAGAAAGTTTTACTCTGGTTTCTCAGTCTGTTTCCTTGTGCCGGTTTGAAGTTCCTGCAGTTTTCACTGTAAAACTGAGTTAGAACTAGTACCTCCCCATATATATGTATGGAGTGGAGTTTGCAACTGAAAAGAAACTTTGTGTTCCCAACAAGTTACGTGAAGTACGGCTTTCACACACACTTATCTCTCAGAACTGAGCATGTGGAGAGAAATTCGTTCATCTAGCACACAGGGAACGGGTTGAAGTAGAAAGTTTTACTCTGTTTTCTCAGTCTGTTTCCTAGTGCCGGTTTGAAGTTCCTGCATTTTTCACTGTAAAAACGAGTTGGAGATAGTACCTACCCATATATATGTATGGGGTGTAGTTTGCAAGTGAAAAGAAACTTTGGGTTCCCAACAAGCTATGTGAAGGACGGCTTTCACTCACACTTATCTCTCAGAACTGAGCATGTGGAGAGACGTTCGTTCATCTAGCACAAAGGGAACGGGATGCAGGAGAAACTTTTACTCTGGTTTCTCAGTCTGTTTCCTAGTGCCAGTGTGAATTTCCTGCATTTTTCAGTGTAAAAACGAGTTGGAGATAGAATCTACCCATATATATGTATGTAGTGTAGTTTGCAAGTGAAAAGAAACTTTGGGTACCCAAGAAGCTATTTGAAGGAAGGCATTCACACACACTTATCACTCAGAACTGAGCATGTGGAGAGACGTTCGTTCATCTATCACAAAGGAAACGGGTTGCAGGAGAAACTTTTACTCTGGTTTCTCAGTCTGTTTCCTCGTGCCGGTTTGAAGTTCCTGCAGTTTTCACTGTAAAACCGAGTTGGAGCTAGTACCTCCCCTTATATATGTATGGAGTGGATTTTGCATCTGAAAAGAAACTTTGTGTTCCCAACAAGCTAGATGAAGGACGGCTTTCACACACACTTAACCCTCAGATCTGAGCATGTGGAGAGAAGTTCGTTCATCTAGCACAAAGGAACGGGTTGCAGGAGAAACTTATACTCTTGTTTCTCAGTCTGTTTACTAGTGCCTTTTTGAATTTCCTGTAGTTTTCACTGTAAATACGAGTTGGAGCTCGTACCTCCCCATATATATGTATGGAGTGGAGTTTGCAACTGAAAAGAAACCATGTGTTCACAACAAGCTATATGAAGGACGGCTTTCACACACAATTTTCTCTCAGAACTGAGCATGTGGAAAGACGTTCTTTCATCTAGCACAAAGGGAACGGTTTGCAGGAGAAACTTTTACTCTGGTTTCTCAGTCTGTTCCCCAGTGCCGGTTTGAAGTTCCTGCAGTTTTCACTGTAAAAACGAGTTGGAGCTAGTACCTCACCATATATATGTATTGAGTGGAGTTTGCAACTGAAAATAAACTTTGTGTTCCCAACAAGCTAGGTGAAGGACGGCTTTCACACACACTTAACTCTCAGAACAGAGCATGTGGATAGACTTTCGTTCATCTAACACAAAGGGAACGGGTTGCAGGAGAAACTTTTACTCTGGTTTCTCAGTCTGTTTCCTAGCGCCGGTTTGAAATTACTGCAGTTTTCACTGTAAAACCGATTTGCAGCTCGTACATACCCATATATACGTATGGAGTGGAGTTTGCAATTGAAAAGAAACTTTGGGTTCCCAAGAAGCTATTTGAAGGAAGGCATTCACACACACTTATCTCTCAGAACTGAGCATGTGGAGAGGCGTTCGTTCATCTAGCACAAAGGGAACGGGTTGCTGGAGAAACTTTTACTCTGGTTTCTCAGTCTGTTTCCTATTGCCGGCTTGAAGTTCCTGCAGTTTTCACTGTAAAACTGAGTTAGAACTAGTACCTCCCCATATATATGTATGGAGTGGAGTTTGCAACTGAAAAGAAACTTTGTGTTCCCAACAAGTTACGTGAAGTACGGCTTTCACACACACTTATCTCTCAGAACTGAGCATGTGGAGAGAAATTCGTTCATCTAGCACACAGGGAACGTGTTGCAGGAGAAACTTTTACTCTGGTTTCTCAGTCTCTTTCCTAGTGCCAGTGTGAATTTCCTGCATATTTCAGTGTAAAAACGAGTTGGAGATAGAATCTACCCATATATATGTATGTAGTGTAGTTTGCAAGTGAAAAGAAACTTTGGGTTCCCAAGAAGCTATTTGAAGGAAGGCATTCACACACACTTATCTCTCAGAACTGACCATGTGGAGAGACGTTCGTTCATCTATCACAAAGGAAACGGGTTGCAGGAGAAACTTTTACTCTGGTTTCTCAGTCTGTTTCCTCGTGCCGGTTTGAAGTTCCTGCAGTTTTCACTGTAAAACCGAGTTGGAGCTAGTACCTCCCCTTATATATGTATGGAGTGGATTTTGCATCTGAAAAGAAACTTTGTGTTCCCAACAATCTAGATGAAGGACGGCTTTCACACACAGTTAACTCTTAGAACTGAGCATGTGGAGAGACGTTCGTTCATCTAGCACAAATGGAACGGGTTGCAGGAGAAACTTTTACTCTGGTTTCTCAGTCTGTTTCCTACTGCCGGTATGAATTTCCTGCAGTTTTCACTGTAAAACCGAGTTGGAGCTAGTACCTCCCCATATATATGTATGGAGTGGAGTTTGCAACTGAAAAGAATCTTTATGTTCCCCACAAGCTATTTGAAGGACGGCTTTCACACACACTTATCTCTTCAGAACTGAGCATGTGGATAGACTTTCGTTCATCTAGCACAAAGGGAACGGGTTGCAGGAGAATCTTTTACTCTGGTTTTTATGTCTGTTTCATAGGGCCGGTTTGAAGTTCCGGCACTTTTCACTGTAAAACCGAGTTGGAGCTAGTAACTCCCCGTATATATGTATGGAGTGGAGTTTGCAAGTGAACAGAAACTTTGGGGTCCCCACAAGTTACTTGAAGGAAGGCTTTCACACACACTTATCTCTCAGAACTGAGCATGGGGAGAGACGTTCGTTCATCTAGCACAAAGGGAACGGGTTGCAGGAGAAACTTTTTCTCTGGTTTCTCAGTATGTTTCCTATTGCCGGCTTGAAGTTCCTGCAGTTTTCACTGTAAAACCTTGTTGGAGCTAGTACCTCCCCATATATATGTATGGAGTGGAGTTTGCAACTGAAAAGAAACTTTGTGTTCCCAACAAACTAGGTGAAGGACGGCTTTCACACACAATTATCTCTCAGAACTTAGCATGTGGAGAGACGTTCGTTCATCTTGCACAAATGGAACGGGTTGCAGGAGAAACTTTTACTCTGGTTTCTCAGTCTGTGTCCTAGGGCCGGTTTTAATTTCCTGCAGTTTTCACTGTAAAACCGAGTTGGAGCTTTTACCACCCCATATATATGTATGGAGTGGAGTTAGCATCTGAAAAGAAACTTTGTGTTCCCAACAAGCTAGGTGAAGGACGGCTTTCACACACACTTATCTCTCAGAACTGAGCATGGGGAGAGACGTTCGTTCATCTAGCACAAAGGGAACGGGTTGCAGGAGAAACTTTTACTCTGGATTCTCAGTGTGTTTCCTAGTGCCGGTTTGAAGTTCCTGCATTTTTCACTTTAAAAAAGATTTGGAGATAGTACCTACCCATATATATGTATGGAGTGGAGTTGGCAACTGAAAAGAAACTTTGTGTCCCCAACAAGCTAGGTGAAGGACGGCTTTCACACACAATTATCTCTCAGAACTGAGCATGTGGAGAGACTATCGTTCATCTAGCACAAAGGGAACGCTTTGCAGGGGAAACTTTACTCTGGTTTCTCAGTCTGTTTCCTAGTGCCGGTTTGAATTTCCTGCAGTTTTCACTGTAAAAGAGTGTTGGAGCTAGTACCTCCCCATATATATGTATGGAGTGGAGTTTGCAAGTGAAAAGAAACTTTGGGTTCCAAACAAGCTAGGTGATGGACGGCTTTCACACACACTAATCTCTCAGAACTGAGCATGTGGAGAGACGTTCGTTCATATAGCACAAAGGGAACGGGTTGCAGGAGAAATATTTACTCTGGTTTCTCAGTCTTTTTCCTAGTGCCGGTTTGAAGTTCCTGCAGTTTTCACTGTAAAACCGAGTTGGATCTAGTACCTCCGCATATATATGTATGGAGTGGACTTTGCAACTGAAAAGAAACTTTGTGTTCCCAACAAGCTAGGTGAAGGACGGCTTTCACACACAACTTTCTCTCAGAACTGAGCATGTGGAGAGACGTTCGTTCATCTAGCACAAAGGGAACTGGTTGCAGGAGAAGCTATTACTCTGGTGTCTCAGTCTGTTTCCTAGTACCGGATTGAATTTCCTGCAGTTTTCACTGTAAAAGAGTGTTGGAGCTAGTACCTCCCCATATATATGTATGGAGTGGAGTTTGCAAGTGAAAAGAAACTTTGGGTTCCAAACAAGCTAGGTGATGGACGGCTTTCACACACACTAATCTCTCAGAACTGAGCATGTGGAGAGACGTTCGTTCATCTAGCTCAAATGGAACGTGTTGCATTAGAAACTTTTACTCTGGTTTCTCAGTGTGTTTCCTAGTGCCGGTTTGAACTTCCTGCAGTTTTCACTGTAAAATCGAGTTGGAGCTAGTACCTCCCCATATATATGTATGGAGCAGGGTTTGCAACTGGAAAGAATCTTAGTGTTCCCTACAAGCTAGGTGAAGGACGGCTTTCACACACACATCTCTCAGAACTGAGCATGTGGAGAGACGTTCGTTCAATTAGCACAAAGGGAACGGTTTGTAGGAGAAACTTTTACTCTGTTTTCTCAGTCTGTTTCCTACTGTCGGTATGAATTTCCTGCAGTTTTCACTGTAAAACCGTGTTGGAACTAGTACGTCCCCATATATATGTATGGAGTGGAGTTTGAAACTGAAAAGAAACTTTGTGTTCCCAACAAGCTAGGTGAAGGACGGCTTTCACACACAATTATCTCTCAGAACTGAGCATGTTGGGAGACATTCGTTCATCTAGGACAAAGGGAACGGGTTGCAGGTGAAACATTTACTCTGGTTTCACAGTGTGTTTCCTAGTGCCGATTTGAAGTTCCTGCAGTTTTCACTGTAAAACCGAGTTGGATCAAGTACCTCCCCATGTATATGTATGGAGTGGAGTTTGCAACTGAAAAGAAACTTTGGGTTCCCAACAAGCTAGGTGGAGGAAGGCTTTCACACACACTTATCTCTCAGAACTTAGCATGTGGAGAGACGTTCGTTCATCTAGCTCAAAGGGAACGGGTTGCAGTAGAAACATTTACTCTGGTTTATCAGTGTGTTTCCTAGTGCCGGTTTGAAGTTCCTGCAGTTTTCACTGTAAAACATGTTGGAGCTAGTACCTCCCCATATATATGTATGGAGAGGAGTTTGCACCTGAAAAGAAACTTTGTGTTCCCAACATGCTAGGTGAAGTACGGCTTTTACACACACTTATCTCTCAGAACTGAGCATGTGGAGAGACGTTCATTCATCTAGCACAAAGGGAACGGGTTGCAGGAGAAACTTTTACCCTGGTTTGTCATTCTGTTTCCAAGTGCCGGTTTGAATTTCCTGCAATTTTCACTGTAAAACCGTGTTGGAGCTAGTAACTCCCCATATATATGTATGGAGTGGAGTTTGCAACTGAAAAGAAACTCTCTGTTCCCAACAAGCTAGGTGAAGGACGGCTTTCACACACACTTATCACTCAGAACTGAGCATGTGGAGAGACGTTCGTTCATCTAGCACAAAGGGAACTGTTTGCAGGAGAAACTTTTACTCTGGTTTCTCAGTCTGTTTCCTAGTGCCGGTTTGAAATTCGTGCAGTTTTCACTGTAAAAAAGTGTTGGAGCTTGTACCTCCCCATATATATGTATGGAGTGGAATTTGCAACTGAAAAGAAACTTTGTGTTCCCAACAAACTAGGTGAATGGCGGCTTTCACACACAATTATCTCTCAGAACTGAGCATGTGGAGAGACGTTCGTTCATCTAGCACAAAGGGAACGGGTTGCAGGAGAATCTTTTACTCTGATTTCTCAGTATGTTTCCTACTGCCGGTTTGAAGTTCCTGCAGTTTTCACTGTAAAACCGAGTTGGAGCTAGTACCTCCCCATATATATGTATGGAGTGGAGTTTGCAAGAGAAAAGAAACTTTGTGTTCCCAACAAGCAATGTGAAGGACGGCTTTCACACACACTTAAACCTCAGATCTGAGCATGTGGAGAGACGTTCGTTCATCTAGCACAAAGGTAACGGGTTGCAGGAGAAACTTTTACTCTGGTTTCTCAGTATGTTTCCTAGCGCCGGTTTGAAGATATTGCAGTTTTCACTGTAAAACCGAGTTGCTGCTCATACATCCCCATATAAATGTATGGAGTGGAGTTTGCAAGTGAATAGAAACTTGTGCTCCCAACAAGCTAGGTGAAGGACGGCTTTCACACACACTTATCTCACAGATTTGAGCATGTGGAGTGACGTTCGTTCATCTAGCACAAAGGGAACGGATTGCAGGAGAAATTTTTACTCTGGTTTCCCAGTCTGTTTCCTAGTGCCGGTTTGAAGTTTCTGCAGTTTTCACTGTAAAACGGATTTGGAGCTCCTATCTACTCATATATATGTATGGAGTGGAGTTTGCAACTGAAAAGAAACTTTGTGTTCCCAACAAGCTAGGTGAAGGACGGCTTTCACACACAGTTATCTCTCAGAACTGAGCATGTTGAGAGACTTTCGTTCATCTAGCACAAACGGAACGGGTTGCAGGAGAAACTTTTACTCTGGTTTCTCAGTCTGTTTCCTAGTGCCGGTTTGAATTTCCTGCAGTTTTCACTGTAAAACCGAGTTGGAGCTCGTACCTCCCCATATATATGTATGGAGTGTAGTTTGCAAGTGAAAAGAAACTTTGTGTTCCAACAAACTAGGTGAAGGACGGCTTTCACACACACTTATCTCTCAGAATTGAGCATGTGGAGAGACGTTCGTACATCTAGCACAAATGGAACAGGTTGCAGGAGAAACTTTTACTCTGGATTCCCAGTCTGTTTCCTAGTGCCGGTTTGAAGTTACTGCAGTTTTCACTGTAAAACCGAGTTGGAGATCGTACTTCCCCATATATATGTATGGAGTGGAATTTGCAACTGAAAAGAAACTTTGTGTTCCCAACAAGCTATGTGAAGGACGGCTTTCACACACACATATCTCTCAGAACTGAGCATGTGGAGAGACGTTCGTGCATCTAGCACAAAGGAAACGGGTTGCAGGAGAAACTTTTACTCTGGTTTCTCAGTCTGTTTCCTAGCGTCGGTTTGAATTTACTGCAGTTTTCACTGTAAAACCGGTTTGGAGCTCGTACCTCACCATATATATGTATGGAGTGGAGTTTGCAACTGAAAAGAAATTTTGTGTTCCCAACAAGCTAGGTGAAGGACGGCTTTCACACACACTTATTTCTCAGAACAGAGCATGTGGAGAGACTTTCGTTCATCTAACACAAAGGGAACGGGTTGCAGGAGAAATTTTTACTCTGGTTTCTCAGTCTGTTTCCTAGCGCCGGTTTGAAATTACTGCAGTTTTCCCTGTAAAACCGATTTGCAGCTCGTACATACCCATATATACGTATGGAGTGGAGTTTGCAAGTGAAAAGAAACTTTGTGTTCCCAGCAAGCAAATTGAAGTACGGCTTTCACACACACTTATCTCTCAGAACTGAGCATGTGGAGAGACGTTCGTTCATCTAGCAAAAAGGGAACGGGTTGCAGGAGAATCTTTTACTCTGGTTTCTCAGTATGTTTCCTAGCGCCGGTTTGAAGATATTGCAGTTTTCACTGTAAAACCGAGTTGCTGCTCGTACATCCCCATATAAATATATGGAGTGGAGTTTGCAAGTGAATAGAATCTTGTGCTCCCAACAAGCTAGGTGAAGGACGGCTTTCACACACACTTATCTCACAGATTTGAGCATGTGGAGTGACGTTCGTTCATGTAGCAAAATGGGAACGGGTTGCAGGAGAAAGTATTACTCTGGTTTCTCAGTCTGTTTCCTAGTGCCTGTATGAAGTTACTGCAGTTTTCACTGTTAAACCGAGTTGCAGCTCGTACATCCCCATATATATGTATGGAGTGGTGTTTGCAAGTGAAAAGAAACTTTGTGTTCCCTACAAGCTAGGTGAAGGACGGCTTTCACACACACTTAACTCTCAGAAATGAGAATGTGGAGAGACGTTCGTTCATCTAGCACAAAGGGAACGGATTGCAGGAGAAATTTTTACTCTGGTTTCCCAGTCTGTTTCCTAGTGCCGGTTTGAAGTTTCTGCAGTTTTCACTGTAAATCGGATTTGGAGCTCCTACCTACTCATATATATGTATGGAGTGGAGTTTGCAACTGAAAAGAAACTTTGTGTTCCCAACAAGCTAGGTGAAGGACGGCTTTCACACACAGTTATCTCTCAGAACTGAGCATGTTGAGAGACTTTCGTTCATCTAGCACAAACGGAACGGGTTGCAGGAGAAACTTTTACTCTGGTTTCTCAGTCTGTTTCCTAGTGCCGGTTTGAAGTTACTGCAGTTTTCACTGTAAAACCGAGTTGGAGCTCGTACCTCCCCATATATATGTATGGAGTGTAGTTTGCAAGTGAAAAGAAACTTTGTGTTCCCACAAACTAGGTGAAGGACGGCTTTCACACACACTTATCTCTCAGAACTGAGCATGTGGAGAGACGTTCGTACATCTAGCACAAATGGAACAGGTTGCAGGAGAAACTTTTACTCTGGATTCCCAGTCTGTTTCCTAGTGCCGGTTTGAAGTTACTGCAGTTTTCACTGTAAAACCGAGTTGGAGATCGTACTTCCCCATATATATGTATGGAGTGGAATTTGCAACTGAAAAGAAACTTTGTGTTCCCAACAAGCTATGTGAAGGACGGCTTTCACACACACATATCTCTCAGAACTGAGCATGTGGAGAGACGTTCGTTCATCTAGCACAAAGGAAACGGGTTGCAGGAGAAACTTTTACTCTGGTTTCTCAGTCTGTTTCCTAGCGTCGGTTTGAATTTACTGCAGTTTTCACTGTAAAACCGGTTTGGAGCTCGTACCTCACCATATATATGTATGGAGTGGAGTTTGCAACTGAAAAGAAATTTTGTGTTCCCAACAAGCTAGGTGAAGGACGGCTTTCACACACACTTATTTCTCAGAACAGAGCATGTGGAGAGACTTTCGTTCATCTAACACAAAGGGAACGGGTTGCAGGAGAAATTTTTACTCTGGTTTCTCAGTCTTTTTCCTAGCGCCGGTTTGAAATTACTGCAGTTTTCCCTGTAAAACCGATTTGCAGCTCGTACATACCCATATATACGTATGGAGTGGAGTTTGCAAGTGAAAAGAAACTTTGTGTTCCCAGCAAGCAAATTGAAGTACGGCTTTCACACACACTTATCTCTCAGAACTGAGCATGTGGAGAGACGTTCGTTCATCTAGCAAAAAGGGAACGGGTTGCAGGAGAAGCTTTTACTATGTTTTCTCAGTCCGTTTCCTAGTGCCGGTTTGAATTTACTGCAGTTTTCACTTTAAAACCGAGTTGGAGCTCGTACCTCCCCATATATATGTATGCAGTGGAGTTTGCAAGTTAAAAGAAACTTTGTGTTCCCAACAAGCTAGGTTAAGGACGGCTTTCACACACACTTAAATCTCAGAACTTAGCATGTGGAGAGACATTCGTTCATCTAGCAAAAAGGGAACGGTTTGCTGGAGAAACTTTTACTCTGGTATCTCAGTCTGATACCTAGTGCCGGACTGAATTTCCTGTAGTTTTCACTGTAAAACTGTGTTGGAGCTAGAACCTCCCCATATATATGTATGGAGGGGAGTTTGCAACTGAAAAGAAACTTTGTGTTCCCAACAAGCTAGGTGAAATACGGCTTTCACCCACTTATCTGTCAGAACTGAGCATGTGGAGAGACTTTCGTTCATCTAGCACAAAGGGAACGGATTGCAGGAGAAATTTTTACTCTGGTTTCTCAGTCTGTTTCCTAGCGCCGGTTTGAAATTACTGCAGTTTTCCCTGTAAAACCGATTTGCAGCTCGTACATACCCATATATACGTATGGAGTGGAGTTTGCAAGTGAAAAGAAACTTTGTGTTCCCAGCAAGCAAATTGAAGTACGGCTTTCACACACACTTATCTCTCAGAACTGAGCATGTGGAGAGACGTTCGTTCATCTAGCAAAAAGGGAACGGGTTGCAGGAGAAGCTTTTACTATGATTTCTCAGTCCGTTTCCTAGTGCCGGTTTGAATTTACTGCAGTTTTCACTTTAAAACCGAGTTGGAGCTCGTACCTCCCCATATATATGTATGCAGTGGAGTTTGCAAGTTAAAAAAAACTTTGTGTTCCCAACAAGCTAGGTTAAGGACGGCTTTCACACACACTTAAATCTCAGAACTTAGCATGTGGAGAGACATTCGTTCATCTAGCAAAAAGGGAACGGTTTGCTGGAGAAACTTTTACTCTGGTATATCCGTCTGATACCTAGTGCCGGACTGAAGTTCCTGTAGTTTTCACTGTAAAACTGTGTTGGAGCTAGAACCTCCCCATATATATGAATGGAGGGGAGTTTGCAACTGAAAAGAAACTTTGTGTTCCCAACAAGCTTGGTGAAATACGGCTTTCACCCACTTATCTGTCAGAACTGAGCATGTGGAGAGACGTTCGTTCATCTAGCACAAAGGGAACGGGTTGCTGGAGAAACTTTTACTCTGGTTTCTCAGTCTGTTTCCTAGTGCCGGTTTGAAGTTCCTGCAGTTTTCACTGTAAAACCGATTTGGCGCTAGTACTTCCCCATATATATTTATGGAGAGGAGTTTGCAACTGTAAAGAAACTTTGTGTTCCCAACAAGCAAGTTGAAGGACGGCTTTCACACACACTTATCTCTCAGAACTGAGCATGTGGAGAGACCTTCGTTCATCTAGCACAAAGGGAACGGGTTGCAGGAGAAACTTTTACTCTGGTTTCTCATTCTGTTTCCTAGTGCCGGTTTGATGTTCCTGCAGTTTTCACTGTAAAACAGAGTTGGAGCTAGTTCCTCCCCTTATATATGTATGCAGAGGAGTTTGAAACTGAAAAGAAACTTTGTGTTCCCAACAAGCTAGGTGAAGAACGGCTTTCACACACACTTATCTCTCAGAACTGAGCATGTGGAGAGACCTTCGTTCATCTAGCACAAAGGGATCGGGTTGCAGGGGAATTTTTTACTCTGATTTCTCTGTCTGTTTCCTACTGCCGGTTTGAAGTTCCTGCAGTTTTCACTGTAAAACCGAGTTGGAGCTAGTACCTCCCCATATATATGTATGGAGTGGAGTTTGCAACTGAAAAGAAACTTTGTGTTCCCAACAAGCAAGGTGAAGAACGGCTTTCACACACACTTAACCCTCAGATCTGAGCATGTGGAGAGAAGTTCGTTCATCTAGCACAAAGGAACGGGTTGCAGGAGAAACTTATACTCTTGTTTCTCAGTCTGTTTACTAGTGCCTTTTTGAATTTCCTGTAGTTTTCACTGTAAATACGAGTTGGAGTTCGTACCTCCCCATATATATGTATGGAGAGGATTTTGCAACTGAAAAGAAACTTTGTGTTCCCAACAAACTAGGTGAAGGGCGGCTTTCACACACAATTATCTCTCAGAACTGAGCATGTGGAGAGACGTTCGTTCATCTAGCACAAAGGGAACGGGTTGCAGGAGAATCTTTTACTCTGATTTCTCAGTATGTTTCCTACTGCCGGTTTGAAGTTCCTGCAGTTTTCACTGTAAAACCGAGTTGGAGCTAGTACCTCCCCATATATATGTATGGAGTGGAGTTTGCAAGAGAAAAGAAACTTTGTGTTCCCAACAAGCAATGTGAAGGACGGCTTTCACACACACTTAAACCTCAGATCTGAGCATGTGGAGAGACGTTCGTTCATCTAGCACAAAGGTAACGGGTTGCAGGAGAAACTTTTACTCTGGTTTCTCAGTATGTTTCCTAGCGCCGGTTTGAAGATATTGCAGTTTTCACTGTAAAACCGAGTTGCTGCTCGTACATCCCCATATAAATGTATGGAGTGGAGTTTGCAAGTGAATAGAAACTTGTGCTCCCAACAAGCTAGGTGAAGGACGGCTTTCACACACACTTATCTCACAGATTTGAGCATGTGGAGTGACGTTCGTTCATGTAGCAAAATGGGAACGGGTTGCAGGAGAAAGTATTACTCTGGTTTCTCAGTCTGTTTCCTAGTGCCTGTATGAAGTTACTGCAGTTTTCACTGTTAAACCGAGTTGCAGCTCGTACATCCCCATATATATGTATGGAGTGGTGTTTGCAAGTGAAAAGAAACTTTGTGTTCCCTACAAGCTAGGTGAAGGACGGCTTTCACACACACTTAACTCTCAGAAATGAGAATGTGGAGAGACGTTCGTTCATCTAGCACAAAGGGAACGGATTGCAGGAGAAATTTTTACTCTGGTTTCCCAGTCTGTTTCCTAGTGCCGGTTTGAAGTTTCTGCAGTTTTCACTGTAAAACGGATTTGGAGCTCCTACCTACTCATATATATGTATGGAGTGGAGTTTGCAACTGAAAAGAAACTTTGTGTTCCCAACAAGCTAGGTGAAGGACGGCTTTCACACACAGTTATCTCTCAGAACTGAGTATGTTGAGAGACTTTCGTTCATTTAGCACAAACGGAACGGGTTGCAGGAGAAACTTTTACTCTGGTTTCTCAGTCTGTTTCCTAGTGCCGGTTTGAAGTTCCTGCATTTTTCACTGTAAAACCGAGTTGGCGCTAGTACTTCCCCATATATATTTATGGAGAGGGGTTTGCAACTGTAAAGAAACTTTGTGTTCCCAACAAGCAAGTTGAAGGACGGCTTTCACACACACTTATCTCTCAGAACTGAGCATGTGGAGAGACCTTCGTTCATCTAGCACAAAGGGAACGGGTTGCAGGGGAAACTTTTACTCTGGTTTCTCATTCTGTTTCCTAGTGCCGGTTTGATGTTCCTACAGTTTTCACTGTAAAACAGAGTTGGAGCTAGTTCCTCCCCATATATATGTATGGAGAGGAGTTTGCAACTGAAAAGAAACTTTGTGTTCCCAACAAGCTAGGTGAAGAACGGCTTTCACACACACTTATCTCTCAGAACTGAGCATGTGGAGAGACCTTCGTTCATCTAGCACAAAGGGAACGGGTTGCAGGGGAATTTTTTACTCTGATTTCTCAGTCTGTTTCCTACTGCCGGTTTGAAGTTCCTGCAGTTTTCACTGTAAAACCGAGTTGGAGCTAGTACCTCCCCATATATATGTATGGAGTGGAGTTGGCAACTGAAAAGAAACTTTGTGTTCCCAACAAGCAAGGTGAAGAACGGCTTTCACACACACTTACCCCTCAGATCTGAGCATGTGGAGAGAAGTTCGTTCATCTAGCACAAAGGAACGGGTTGCAGGAGAAACTTATACTCTTGTTTCTCAGTCTGTTTACTAGTGCCTTTTTGAATTTCCTGTAGTTTTCACTGTAAATACGAGTTGGAGCTCGTACTTCCCCATATATATGTATGGAGAGGAGTTTGCAACTGAAAAGAAACTTTGTGTTCCCAACAAACTAGGTGAAGGGCGGCTTTCACACACAATTATCTCTCAGAACTGAGCATGTGGAGAGACGTTCGTTCATCTAGCACAAAGGGAACTGGTTGCAGGAGAATCTTTTACTCTGATTTCTCAGTATGTTTCCTACTGCCGGTTTGAAGTTCCTGCAGTTTTCACTGTAAAACCGAGTTGGAGCTAGTACCTCCCCATATATATGTATGGAGTGGAGTTTGCAAGAGAAAAGAAACTTTGTGTTCCCAACAAGCAATGTGAAGGACGGCTTTCACACACACTTAAACCTCAGATCTGAGCATGTGGAGAGACGTTCGTTCATCTAGCACAAAGGTAACGGGTTGCAGGAGAAACTTTTACTCTGGTTTCTCAGTATGTTTCCTAGCACCGGTTTGAAGATATTGCAGTTTTCACTGTAAAACCTAGTTGCTGCTCGTACATCCCCATATAAATGTATGGAGTGGAGTTTGCAAGTGAATAGAAACTTGTGCTCCCAACAAGCTAGGTGAAGGACGGCTTTCACCCACACTTATCTCACAGATTTGAGCATGTGGAATGATGTTCGTTCATGTAGCAAAATGGGAACGGGTTGCAGGAGAAAGTATTACTCTGGTTTCTCAGTCTGTTTCCTAGTGCCTGTATGAAGTTACTGCAGTTTTCACTGTTAAACCGAGTTGCAGCTCGTACATCCCCATATATATGTATGGAGTGGTGTTTGCAAGTGAAAAGAAACTTTGTGTTCCCTACAAGCTAGGTGAAGGACGGCTTTCACACACACTTAACTCTCAGAAATGAGAATGTGGAGAGACGTTCGTTCATCTAGCACAAAGGGAACGGATTGCAGGAGAAATTTTTACTCTGGTTTCCCAGTCTGTTTCCTAGTGCAGGTTTGAAGTTTCTGCAGTTTTCACTGTAAAACGGATTTGGAGCTCCTACCTACTCATATATATGTATGGAGTGGAGTTTGCAACTGAAAAGAAACTTTGTGTTCCCAACAAGCTAGGTGAAGGACGGCTTTCACACACAGTTATCTCTCAGAACTGAGCATGTTGAGAGACTTTCGTTCATCTAGCACAAACGGAACGGGTTGCAGGAGAAACTTTTACTCTGGTTTCTCAGTCTGTTTCCTAGTGCTGGTTTGAAATTCCTGCAGTTTTCACTGTAAAACCGAGTTGGCGCTAGTACTTCCCCATATATATTTATGGAGAGGAGTTTGCAACTGTAAAGAAACTTTGTGTTCCCAACAAGCAAGTTGAAGGACGGCTTTCACACACACTTATCTCTCAGAACTGAGCATGTGGAGAGACCTTCGTTCATCTAGCGCAAAGGGAACGGGTTGCAGGAGAAACTTTTACTCTGGTTTCTCATTCTGTTTCCTACTGCCGGTTTGATGTTCCTGCAGTTTTCACTGTAAAACAGAGTTGGAGCTAGTTCCTCCCCATATATATGTATGGAGAGGAGTTTGCAACTGAAAAGAAACTTTGTGTTCCCAACAAGCTAGGTGAAGAACGGCTTTCACACACACTTATCTCTCAGAACTGAGCATGTGGAGAGACCTTCGTTCATCTAGCACAAAGGGAACGGGTTGCAGGGGAATTTTTTACTCTGATTTCTCAGTCTGTTTCCTACTGCCGGTTTGAAGTTCCTGCAGTTTTCACTGTAAAACCGAGTTGGAGCTAGTACCTCCCCATATATATGTATGGAGTGGAGTTGGCAACTGAAAAGAAACTTTGTGTTCCCAACAAGCAAGGTGAAGAACGGCTTTCACACACACTTAACCCTCAGATCTGAGCATGTGGAGAGAATTTCGTTCATCTAGCACAAAGGAACGGGTTGCAGGAGAAACTTATACTCTTGTTTCTCAGTCTGTTTACTAGTGCCTTTTTGAATTTCCTGTAGTTTTCACTGTAAATACGAGTTGGAGCTCGTACCTCCCCATATATATGTATGGAGAGGAGTTTGCAACTGAAAAGAAACTTTGTGTTCCCAACAAACTAGGTGAAGGGCGGCTTTCACACACAATTATCTCTCAGAACTGAGCATGTGGAGAGACGTTCGTTCATCTAGCACAAAGGGAACGGGTTGCAGGAGAATCTTTTACTGTGATTTCTCAGTATGTTTCCTACTGCCGGTTTGAAGTTCCTGCAGTTTTCACTGTAAAACCGAGTTGGAGCTAGTACCTCCCCATATATATGTATGGAGTGGAGTTTGCAAGAGAAAAGAAACTTTGTGTTCCCAACAAGCAATGTGAAGGACGGCTTTCACACACACTTAAACCTCAGATCTGAGCATGTGGAGAGACGTTCGTTCATCTAGCACAAAGGTAACGGGTTGCAGGAGAAACTTTTACTCTGGTTTCTCAGTATGTTTCCTAGCGCCGGTTTGAAGATATTGCAGTTTTCACTGTAAAACCGAGTTGCTGCTCGTACATCCCCATATAAATGTATGGAGTGGAGTTTGCAAGTGAATAGAAACTTGTGCTCCCAACAAGCTAGGTGAAGGACGGCTTTCACACACACTTATCTCTCAGAACTGAGCATGTGGAGAGAAATTCGTTCATCTAGCACACAGGGAACGGGTTGAAGTAGAAAGTTTTACTCTGGTTTCTCAGTCTGTTTCCTAGTGCCGGTTTGAAGTTCCTGCAGTTTTCACTGTAAAACTGAGTTAGAACTAGTACCTCCCCATATATATGTATGGAGTGGAGTTTGCAACTGAAAAGAAACTTTGTGTTCCCAACAAGTTACGTGAAGTACGGCTTTCACACACACTTATCTCTCAGAACTGAGCATGTGGAGAGAAATTCGTTCATCTAGCACACAGGGAACGGGTTGAAGTAGAAAGTTTTACTCTGGTTTCTCAGTCTGTTTCCTAGTGCCGGTTTGAAGTTCCTGCATTTTTCACTGTAAAAACGAGTTGGAGATAGTACCTACCCATATATATGTATGGGGTGTATTTTGCAAGTGAAAAGAAACTTTGGGTTCCCAACAAGCTATGTGAAGGACGGCTTTCACTCACACTTATCTCTCAGAACTGAGCATGTGGAGAGACATTCGTTCATCTAGCACAAAGGGAACGGGTTGCAGGAGAAACTTTTACTCTGGTTTCTCAGTCTGTTTCCTAGTGCCAGTGTGAATTTCCTGCATTTTTCAGTGTAAAAAAGAGTTGGAGATAGAATCTACCCATATATATGTATGTAGTGTAGTTTGCAACTGAAAAGAAACTTTGTGTTCCCAACAAACTAGGTGAAGGGCGGCTTTCACACACAATTATCTCTCAGAACTGAGCATGTGGAGAGACGTTCGTTCATCTAGCACAAAGGGAACTGGTTGCAGGAGAATCTTTTACTCTGATTTCTCAGTATGTTTCCTACTGCCGGTTTGAAGTTCCTGCAGTTTTCACTGTAAAACCGAGTTGGAGCTAGTACCTCCCCATATATATGTATGGAGTGGAGTTTGCAAGAGAAAAGAAACTTTGTGTTCCCAACAAGCAATGTGAAGGACGGCTTTCACACACACTTAAACCTCAGATCTGAGCATGTGGAGAGACGTTCGTTCATCTAGCACAAAGGTAACGGGTTGCAGGAGAAACTTTTACTCTGGTTTCTCAGTATGTTTCCTAGCACCGGTTTGAAGATATTGCAGTTTTCACTGTAAAACCGAGTTGCTGCTCGTACATCCCCATATAAATGTATGGAGTGGAGTTTGCAAGTGAATAGAAACTTGTGCTCCCAACAAGCTAGGTGAAGGACGGCTTTCACCCACACTTATCTCACAGATTTGAGCATGTGGAGTGATGTTCGTTCATGTAGCAAAATGGGAACGGGTTGCAGGAGAAAGTATTACTCTGGTTTCTCAGTCTGTTTCCTAGTGCCTGTATGAAGTTACTGCAGTTTTCACTGTTAAACCGAGTTGCAGCTCGTACATCCCCATATATATGTATGGAGTGGTGTTTGCAAGTGAAAAGAAACTTTGTGTTCCCTACAAGCTAGGTGAAGGACGGCTTTCACACACACTTAACTCTCAGAAATGAGAATGTGGAGAGACGTTCGTTCATCTAGCACAAAGGGAACGGATTGCAGGAGAAATTTTTACTCTGGTTTCCCAGTCTGTTTCCTAGTGCAGGTTTGAAGTTTCTGCAGTTTTCACTGTAAAACGGATTTGGAGCTCCTACCTACTCATATATATGTATGGAGTGGAGTTTGCAACTGAAAAGAAACTTTGTGTTCCCAACAAGCTAGGTGAAGGACGGCTTTCACACACAGTTATCTCTCAGAACTGAGCATGTTGAGAGACTTTCGTTCATCTAGCACAAACGGAACGGGTTGCAGGAGAAACTTTTACTCTGGTTTCTCAGTCTGTTTCCTAGTGCTGGTTTGAAATTCCTGCAGTTTTCACTGTAAAACCGAGTTGGCGCTAGTACTTCCCCATATATATTTATGGAGAGGAGTTTGCAACTGTAAAGAAACTTTGTGTTCCCAACAAGCAAGTTGAAGGACGGCTTTCACACACACTTATCTCTCAGAACTGAGCATGTGGAGAGACCTTCGTTCATCTAGCGCAAAGGGAACGGGTTGCAGGAGAAACTTTTACTCTGGTTTCTCATTCTGTTTCCTACTGCCGGTTTGATGTTCCTGCAGTTTTCACTGTAAAACAGAGTTGGAGCTAGTTCCTCCCCATATATATGTATGGAGAGGAGTTTGCAACTGAAAAGAAACTTTGTGTTCCCAACAGGCTAGGTGAAGAACGGCTTTCACACACACTTATCTCTCAGAACTGAGCATGTGGAGAGACCTTCGTTCATCTAGCACAAAGGGAACGGGTTGCAGGGGAATTTTTTACTCTGATTTCTCAGTCTGTTTCCTACTGCCGGTTTGAAGTTCCTGCAGTTTTCACTGTAAAACCGAGTTGGAGCTAGTACCTCCCCATATATATGTATGGAGTGGAGTTGGCAACTGAAAAGAAACTTTGTGTTCCCAACAAGCAAGGTGAAGAACGGCTTTCACACACACTTAACCCTCAGATCTGAGCATGTGGAGAGAATTTCGTTCATCTAGCACAAAGGAACGGGTTGCAGGAGAAACTTATACTCTTGTTTCTCAGTCTGTTTACTAGTGCCTTTTTGAATTTCCTGTAGTTTTCACTGTAAATACGAGTTGGAGCTCGTACCTCCCCATATATATGTATGGAGAGGAGTTTGCAACTGAAAAGAAACTTTGTGTTCCCAACAAACTAGGTGAAGGGCGGCTTTCACACACAATTATCTCTCAGAACTGAGCATGTGGAGAGACGTTCGTTCATCTAGCACAAAGGGAACGGGTTGCAGGAGAATCTTTTACTGTGATTTCTCAGTATGTTTCCTACTGCCGGTTTGAAGTTCCTGCAGTTTTCACTGTAAAACCGAGTTGGAGCTAGTACCTCCCCATATATATGTATGGAGTGGAGTTTGCAAGAGAAAAGAAACTTTGTGTTCCCAACAAGCAATGTGAAGGACGGCTTTCACACAAACTTAAACCTCAGATCTGAGCATGTGGAGAGACGTTCGTTCATCTAGCACAAAGGTAACGGGTTGCAGGAGAAACTTTTACTCTGGTTTCTCAGTATGTTTCCTAGCGCCGGTTTGAAGATATTGCAGTTTTCACTGTAAAACCGAGTTGCTGCTCGTACATCCCCATATAAATGTATGGAGTGGAGTTTGCAAGTGAATAGAAACTTGTGCTCCCAACAAGCTAGGTGAAGGACGGCTTTCACACACACTTATCTCTCAGAACTGAGCATGTGGAGAGAAATTCGTTCATCTAGCACACAGGGAACGGGTTGAAGTAGAAAGTTTTACTCTGGTTTCTCAGTCTGTTTCCTAGTGCCGGTTTGAAGTTCCTGCAGTTTTCACTGTAAAACTGAGTTAGAACTAGTACCTCCTCATATATATGTATGGAGTGGAGTTTGCAACTGAAAAGAAACTTTGTGTTCCCAACAAGTTACGTGAAGTACGGCTTTCACACACACTTATCTCTCAGAACTGAGCATGTGGAGAGAAATTCGTTCATCTAGCACACAGGGAACGGGTTGAAGTAGAAAGTTTTACTCTGGTTTCTCAGTCTGTTTCCTAGTGCCGGTTTGAAGTTCCTGCATTTTTCACTGTAAAAACGAGTTGGAGATAGTACCTACCCATATATATGTATGGGGTGTAGTTTGCAAGTGAAAAGAAACTTTGGGTTCCCAACAAGCTATGTGAAGGACGGCTTTCACTCACACTTATCTCTCAGAACTGAGCATGTGGAGAGACGTTCGTTCATCTAGCACAAAGGGAACGGGTTGCAGGAGAAACTTTTACTCTGGTTTCTCAGTCTGTTTCCTAGTGCCAGTGTGAATTTCCTGCATTTTTCAGTGTAAAAAAGAGTTGGAGATAGAATCTACCCATATATATGTATGTAGTGTAGTTTGCAAGTGAAAAGAAACTTTGGGTTCCCAAGAAGCTATTTGAAGGAAGGCATTCACACACACTTATCTCTCAGAACTGAGCATGTGGAGAGACGTTCGTTCATCTAGCACAAAGGAAACGGGTTGCAGGAGAAACTTTTACTCTGGTTTCTCAGTCTGTTTCCCAGCACCGGTTTGAAGATATTGCAGTTTTCACTGTAAAACCGAGTTGCTGCTCGTACATCCCCATATAAATGTATGGAGTGGAGTTTGCAAGTGAATAGAAACTTGTGCTCCCAACAAGCTAGGTGAAGGACGGCTTTCACACACACTTATCTCACAGATTTGAGCATGTGGAGTGACGTTCGTTCATGTAGCAAAATGGGAACGGGTTGCAGGAGAAAGTATTACTCTGGTTTCTCAGTCTGTTTCCTAGTGCCTGTATGAAGTTACTGCAGTTTTCACTGTTAAACCGAGTTGCAGCTCGTACATCCCCATATATATGTATGGAGTGGTGTTTGCAAGTGAAAAGAAACTTTGTGTTCCCTACAAGCTAGGTGAAGGACGGCTTTCACACACACTTAACTCTCAGAAATGAGAATGTGGAGAGACGTTCGTTCATCTAGCACAAAGGGAACGGATTGCAGGAGAAATTTTTACTCTGGTTTCCCAGTCTGTTTCCTAGTGCCGGTTTGAAGTTTCTGCAGTTTTCACTGTAAAACGGATTTGGAGCTCCTACCTACTCATATATATGTATGGAGTGGAGTTTGCAACTGAAAAGAAACTTTGTGTTCCCAACAAGCTAGGTGAAGGACGGCTTTCACACACAGTTATCTCTCAGAACTGAGCATGTTGAGAGACTTTCGTTCATCTAGCACAAACGGAACGGGTTGCAGGAGAAACTTTTACTCTGGTTTCTCAGTCTGTTTCCTAGTGCCGGTTTGAAGTTCCTGCAGTTTTCACTGTAAAACCGAGTTGGCGCTAGTACTTCCCCATATATATTTATGGAGAGGAGTTTGCAACTGTAAAGAAACTTTGTGTTCCCAACAAGCAAGTTGAAGGACGGCTTTCACACACACTTAAACCTCAGATCTGAGCATGTGGAGAGACGTTCGTTCATCTAGCACAAAGGTAACGGGTTGCAGGAGAAACTTTTACTCTGGTTTCTCAGTATGTTTCCTAGCACCGGTTTGAAGATATTGCAGTTTTCACTGTAAAACCGAGTTGCTGCTCGTACATCCCCATATAAATGTATGGAGTGGAGTTTGCAAGTGAATAGAAACTTGTGCTCCCAACAAGCTAGGTGAAGGACGGCTTTCACCCACACTTATCTCACAGATTTGAGCATGTGGAGTGATGTTCGTTCATGTAGCAAAATGGGAACGGGTTGCAGGAGAAAGTATTACTCTGGTTTCTCAGTCTGTTTCCTAGTGCCTGTATGAAGTTACTGCAGTTTTCACTGTTAAACCGAGTTGCAGCTCGTACATCCCCATATATATGTATGGAGTGGTGTTTGCAAGTGAAAAGAAACTTTGTGTTCCCTACAAGCTAGGTGAAGGACGGCTTTCACACACACTTAACTCTCAGAAATGAGAATGTGGAGAGACGTTCGTTCATCTAGCACAAAGGGAACGGATTGCAGGAGAAATTTTTACTCTGGTTTCCCAGTCTGTTTCCTAGTGCAGGTTTGAAGTTTCTGCAGTTTTCACTGTAAAACGGATTTGGAGCTCCTACCTACTCATATATATGTATGGAGTGGAGTTTGCAACTGAAAAGAAACTTTGTGTTCCCAACAAGCTAGGTGAAGGACGGCTTTCACACACAGTTATCTCTCAGAACTGAGCATGTTGAGAGACTTTCGTTCATCTAGCACAAACGGAACGGGTTGCAGGAGAAACTTTTACTCTGGTTTCTCAGTCTGTTTCCTAGTGCTGGTTTGAAATTCCTGCAGTTTTCACTGTAAAACCGAGTTGGCGCTAGTACTTCCCCATATATATTTATGGAGAGGAGTTTGCAACTGTAAAGAAACTTTGTGTTCCCAACAAGCAAGTTGAAGGACGGCTTTCACACACACTTATCTCTCAGAACTGAGCATGTGGAGAGACCTTCGTTCATCTAGCGCAAAGGGAACGGGTTGCAGGAGAAATTTTACTCTGGTTTCTCATTCTGTTTCCTACTGCCGGTTTGATGTTCCTGCAGTTTTCACTGTAAAACAGAGTTGGAGCTAGTTCCTCCCCATATATATGTATGGAGAGGAGTTTGCAACTGAAAAGAAACTTTGTGTTCCCAACAAGCTAGGTGAAGAACGGCTTTCACACACACTTATCTCTCAGAACTGAGCATGTGGAGAGACCTTCGTTCATCTAGCACAAAGGGAACGGGTTGCAGGGGAATTTTTTACTCTGATTTCTCAGTCTGTTTCCTACTGCCGGTTTGAAGTTCCTGCAGTTTTCACTGTAAAACCGAGTTGGAGCTAGTACCTCCCCATATATACGTATGGAGTGGAGTTGGCAACTGAAAAGAAACTTTGTGTTCCCAACAAGCAAGGTGAAGAACGGCTTTCACACACACTTAACCCTCAGATCTGAGCATGTGGAGAGAATTTCGTTCATCTAGCACAAAGGAACGGGTTGCAGGAGAAACTTATACTCTTGTTTCTCAGTCTGTTTACTAGTGCCTTTTTGAATTTCCTGTAGTTTTCACTGTAAATACGAGTTGGAGCTCGTACCTCCCCATATATATGTATGGAGAGGAGTTTGCAACTGAAAAGAAACTTTGTGTTCCCAACAAACTAGGTGAAGGGCGGCTTTCACACACAATTATCTCTCAGAACTGAGCATGTGGAGAGACGTTCGTTCATCTAGCACAAAGGGAACGGGTTGCAGGAGAATCTTTTACTGTGATTTCTCAGTATGTTTCCTACTGCCGGTTTGAAGTTCCTGCAGTTTTCACTGTAAAACCGAGTTGCTGCTCGTACATCCCCATATAAATGTATGGAGTGGAGTTTGCAAGTGAATAGAAACTTGTGCTCCCAACAAGCTAGGTGAAGGACGGCTTTCACACACACTTATCTCTCAGAACTGAGCATGTGGAGAGAAATTCGTTCATCTAGCACACAGGGAACGGGTTGAAGTAGAAAGTTTTACTCTGGTTTCTCAGTCTGTTTCCTAGTGCCGGTTTGAAGTTCCTGCAGTTTTCACTGTAAAACTGAGTTAGAACTAGTACCTCCTCATATATATGTATGGAGTGGAGTTTGCAACTGAAAAGAAACTTTGTGTTCCCAACAAGTTACGTGAAGTACGGCTTTCACACACACTTATCTCTCAGAACTGAGCATGTGGAGAGAAATTCGTTCATCTAGCACACAGGGAACGGGTTGAAGTAGAAAGTTTTACTCTGGTTTCTGAGTCTGTTTCCTAGTGCCGGTTTGAAGTTCCTGCATTTTTCACTGTAAAAACGAGTTGGAGATAGTACCTACCCATATATATGTATGGGGTGTAGTTTGCAAGTGAAAAGAAACTTTGGGTTCCCAACAAGCTATGTGAAGGACGGCTTTCACTCACACTTATCTCTCAGAACTGAGCATGTGGAGAGACGTTCGTTCATCTAGCACAAAGGGAACGGGTTGCAGGAGAAACTTTTACTCTGGTTTCTCAGTCTGTTTCCTAGTGCCAGTGTGAATTTCCTGCATTTTTCAGTGTAAAAAAGAGTTGGAGATAGAATCTACCCATATATATGTATGTAGTGTAGTTTGCAAGTGAAAAGAAACTTTGGGTTCCCAAGAAGCTATTTGAAGGAAGGCATTCACACACACTTATCTCTCAGAACTGAGCATGTGGAGAGACGTTCGTTCATCTAGCACAAAGGAAACGGGTTGCAGGAGAAACTTTTACTCTGGTTTCTCAGTCTGTTTCCCAGCACCGGTTTGAAGATATTGCAGTTTTCACTGTAAAACCGAGTTGCTGCTCGTACATCCCCATATAAATGTATGGAGTGGAGTTTGCAAGTGAATAGAAACTTGTGCTCCCAACAAGCTAGGTGAAGGACGGCTTTCACACACACTTATCTCACAGATTTGAGCATGTGGAGTGACGTTCGTTCATGTAGCAAAATGGGAACGGGTTGCAGGAGAAAGTATTACTCTGGTTTCTCAGTCTGTTTCCTAGTGCCTGTATGAAGTTACTGCAGTTTTCACTGTTAAACCGAGTTGCAGCTCGTACATCCCCATATATATGTATGGAGTGGTGTTTGCAAGTGAAAAGAAACTTTGTGTTCCCTACAAGCTAGGTGAAGGACGGCTTTCACACACACTTAACTCTCAGAAATGAGAATGTGGAGAGACGTTCGTTCATCTAGCACAAAGGGAACGGATTGCAGGAGAAATTTTTACTCTGGTTTCCCAGTCTGTTTCCTAGTGCCGGTTTGAAGTTTCTGCAGTTTTCACTGTAAAACGGATTTGGAGCTCCTACCTACTCATATATATGTATGGAGTGGAGTTTGCAACTGAAAAGAAACTTTGTGTTCCCAACAAGCTAGGTGAAGGACGGCTTTCACACACAGTTATCTCTCAGAACTGAGCATGTTGAGAGACTTTCGTTCATCTAGCACAAACGGAACGGGTTGCAGGAGAAACTTTTACTCTGGTTTCTCAGTCTGTTTCCTAGTGCCGGTTTGAAGTTCCTGCAGTTTTCACTGTAAAACCGAGTTGGCGCTAGTACTTCCCCATATATATTTATGGAGAGGAGTTTGCAACTGTAAAGAAACTTTGTGTTCCCAACAAGCAAGTTGAAGGACGGCTTTCACACACACTTAAACCTCAGATCTGAGCATGTGGAGAGACGTTCGTTCATCTAGCACAAAGGTAACGGGTTGCAGGAGAAACTTTTACTCTGGTTTCTCAGTATGTTTCCTAGCACCGGTTTGAAGATATTGCAGTTTTCACTGTAAAACCGAGTTGCTGCTCGTACATCCCCATATAAATGTATGGAGTGGAGTTTGCAAGTGAATAGAAACTTGTGCTCCCAACAAGCTAGGTGAAGGACGGCTTTCACCCACACTTATCTCACAGATTTGAGCATGTGGAGTGATGTTCGTTCATGTAGCAAAATGGGAACGGGTTGCAGGAGAAAGTATTACTCTGGTTTCTCAGTCTGTTTCCTAGTGCCTGTATGAAGTTACTGCAGTTTTCACTGTTAAACCGAGTTGCAGCTCGTACATCCCCATATATATGTATGGAGTGGTGTTTGCAAGTGAAAAGAAACTTTGTGTTCCCTACAAGCTAGGTGAAGGACGGCTTTCACACACACTTAACTCTCAGAAATGAGAATGTGGAGAGACGTTCGTTCATCTAGCACAAAGGGAACGGATTGCAGGAGAAATTTTTACTCTGGTTTCCCAGTCTGTTTCCTAGTGCAGGTTTGAAGTTTCTGCAGTTTTCACTGTAAAACGGATTTGGAGCTCCTACCTACTCATATATATGTATGGAGTGGAGTTTGCAACTGAAAAGAAACTTTGTGTTCCCAACAAGCTAGGTGAAGGACGGCTTTCACACACAGTTATCTCTCAGAACTGAGCATGTTGAGAGACTTTCGTTCATCTAGCACAAACGGAACGGGTTGCAGGAGAAACTTTTACTCTGGTTTCTCAGTCTGTTTCCTAGTGCTGGTTTGAAATTCCTGCAGTTTTCACTGTAAAACCGAGTTGGCGCTAGTACTTCCCCATATATATTTATGGAGAGGAGTTTGCAACTGTAAAGAAACTTTGTGTTCCCAACAAGCAAGTTGAAGGACGGCTTTCACACACACTTATCTCTCAGAACTGAGCATGTGGAGAGACCTTCGTTCATCTAGCGCAAAGGGAACGGGTTGCAGGAGAAATTTTACTCTGGTTTCTCATTCTGTTTCCTACTGCCGGTTTGATGTTCCTGCAGTTTTCACTGTAAAACAGAGTTGGAGCTAGTACCTCCCCATATATATGTATGGAGTGGAGTTGGCAACTGAAAAGAAACTTTGTGTTCCCAACAAGCAAGGTGAAGAACGGCTTTCACACACACTTAACCCTCAGATCTGAGCATGTGGAGAGAATTTCGTTCATCTAGCACAAAGGAACGGGTTGCAGGAGAAACTTATACTCTTGTTTCTCAGTCTGTTTACTAGTGCCTTTTTGAATTTCCTGTAGTTTTCACTGTAAATACGAGTTGGAGCTCGTACCTCCCCATATATATGTATGGAGAGGAGTTTGCAACTGAAAAGAAACTTTGTGTTCCCAACAAACTAGGTGAAGGGCGGCTTTCACACACAATTATCTCTCAGAACTGAGCATGTGGAGAGACGTTCGTTCATCTAGCACAAAGGGAACGGGTTGCAGGAGAATCTTTTACTGTGATTTCTCAGTATGTTTCCTACTGCCGGTTTGAAGTTCCTGCAGTTTTCACTGTAAAACCGAGTTGGAGCTAGTACCTCCCCATATATATGTATGGAGTGGAGTTTGCAAGAGAAAAGAAACTTTGTGTTCCCAACAAGCAATGTGAAGGACGGCTTTCACACACACTTAAACCTCAGATCTGAGCATGTGGAGAGACGTTCGTTCATCTAGCACAAAGGTAACGGGTTGCAGGAGAAACTTTTACTCTGGTTTCTCAGTATGTTTCCTAGCGCCGGTTTGAAGATATTGCAGTTTTCACTGTAAAACCGAGTTGCTGCTCGTACATCCCCATATAAATGTATGGAGTGGAGTTTGCAAGTGAATAGAAACTTGTGCTCCCAACAAGCTAGGTGAAGGACGGCTTTCACACACACTTATCTCTCAGAACTGAGCATGTGGAGAGAAATTCGTTCATCTAGCACACAGGGAACGGGTTGAAGTAGAAAGTTTTACTCTGGTTTCTCAGTCTGTTTCCTAGTGCCGGTTTGAAGTTCCTGCAGTTTTCACTGTAAAACTGAGTTAGAACTAGTACCTCCCCATATATATGTATGGAGTGGAGTTTGCAACTGAAAAGAAACTTTGTGTTCCCAACAAGTTACGTGAAGTACGGCTTTCACACACACTTATCTCTCAGAACTGAGCATGTGGAGAGAAATTCGTTCATCTAGCACACAGGGAACGGGTTGAAGTAGAAAGTTTTACTCTGGTTTCTCAGTCTGTTTCCTAGTGCCGGTTTGAAGTTCCTGCATTTTTCACTGTAAAAACGAGTTGGAGATAGTACCTACCCATATATATGTATGGGGTGTAGTTTGCAAGTGAAAAGAAACTTTGGGTTCCCAACAAGCTATGTGAAGGACGGCTTTCACTCACACTTATCTCTCAGAACTGAGCATGTGGAGAGACGTTCGTTCATCTAGCACAAAGGGAACGGGTTGCAGGAGAAACTTTTACTCTGGTTTCTCAGTCTGTTTCCTAGTGCCAGTGTGAATTTCCTGCATTTTTCAGTGTAAAAAAGAGTTGGAGATAGAATCTACCCATATATATGTATGTAGTGTAGTTTGCAAGTGAAAAGAAACTTTGGGTTCCCAAGAAGCTATTTGAAGGAAGGCATTCACACACACTTATCTCTCAGAACTGAGCATGTGGAGAGACGTTCGTTCATCTAGCACAAAGGAAACGGGTTGCAGGAGAAACTTTTACTCTGGTTTCTCAGTCTGTTTCCCAGCACCGGTTTGAAGATATTGCAGTTTTCACTGTAAAACCGAGTTGCTGCTCGTACATCCCCATATAAATGTATGGAGTGGAGTTTGCAAGTGAATAGAAACTTGTGCTCCCAACAAGCTAGGTGAAGGACGGCTTTCACACACACTTATCTCACAGATTTGAGCATGTGGAGTGACGTTCGTTCATGTAGCAAAATGGGAACGGGTTGCAGGAGAAAGTATTACTCTGGTTTCTCAGTCTGTTTCCTAGTGCCTGTATGAAGTTACTGCAGTTTTCACTGTTAAACCGAGTTGCAGCTCGTACATCCCCATATATATGTATGGAGTGGTGTTTGCAAGTGAAAAGAAACTTTGTGTTCCCTACAAGCTAGGTGAAGGACGGCTTTCACACACACTTAACTCTCAGAAATGAGAATGTGGAGAGACGTTCGTTCATCTAGCACAAAGGGAACGGATTGCAGGAGAAATTTTTACTCTGGTTTCCCAGTCTGTTTCCTAGTGCCGGTTTGAAGTTTCTGCAGTTTTCACTGTAAAACGGATTTGGAGCTCCTACCTACTCATATATATGTATGGAGTGGAGTTTGCAACTGAAAAGAAACTTTGTGTTCCCAAC
The DNA here is from genome assembly GCF_036321535.1 of Camelus dromedarius. Classification (NCBI taxonomy): domain Eukaryota; kingdom Metazoa; phylum Chordata; class Mammalia; order Artiodactyla; family Camelidae; genus Camelus; species Camelus dromedarius. Next base: position 30,963,537 of record NC_087458.1, on the reverse strand, counting down.
AAGCTAGGTGAAGGACGGCTTTCACACACAGTTATCTCTCAGAACTGAGCATGTTGAGAGACTTTCGTTCATCTAGCACAAACGGAACGGGTTGCAGGAGAAACTTTTACTCTGGTTTCTCAGTCTGTTTCCTAGTGCCGGTTTGAAGTTCCTGCAGTTTTCACTGTAAAACCGAGTTGGCGCTAGTACTTCCCCATATATATTTATGGAGAGGAGTTTGCAACTGTAAAGAAACTTTGTGTTCCCAACAAGCAAGTTGAAGGACGGCTTTCACACACACTTATCTCTCAGAACTGAGCATGTGGAGAGACCTTCGTTCATCTAGCACAAAGGGAACGGGTTGCAGGAGAAACTTTTACTCTGGTTTCTCATTCTGTTTCCTAGTGCCGGTTTGATGTGCCTGCAGTTTTCACTGTAAAACAGAGTTGGAGCTAGTTCCTCCCCATATATATGTATGGAGAGGAGTTTGCAACTGAAAAGAAACTTTGTGTTCCCAACAAGCTAGGTGAAGAACGGCTTTCACACACACTTATCTCTCAGAACTGAGCATGTGGAGAGACCTTCGTTCATCTAGCACAAAGGGAACGGGTTGCAGGGGAATTTTTTACTCTGATTTCTCAGTCTGTTTCCTACTGCCGGTTTGAAGTTCCTGCAGTTTTCACTGTAAAACCGAGTTGGAGCTAGTACCTCCCCATATATATGTATGGAGTGGAGTTTGCAACTGAAAAGAAACTTTGTGTTCCCAACAAGCAAGGTGAAGAACGGCTTTCACACACACTTAACCCTCAGATCTGAGCATGTGGAGAGAAGTTCGTTCATCTAGCACAAAGGAACGGGTTGCAAGAGAAACTTATACTCTTGTTTCTCAGTCTGTTTACTAGTGCCTTTTTGAATTTCCTGTAGTTTTCACTGTAAATACGAGTTGGAGCTCGTACCTCCCCATATATATGTATGGAGAGGAGTTTGCAACTGAAAAGAAACTTTGTGTTCCCAACAAACTAGGTGAAGGGCGGCTTTCACACACAATTATCTCTCAGAACTGAGCATGTGGAGAGACGTTCGTTCATCTAGCACAAAGGGAACGGGTTGCAGGAGAATCTTTTACTGTGATTTCTCAGTATGTTTCCTACTGCCGGTTTGAAGTTCCTGCAGTTTTCACTGTAAAACCGAGTTGGAGCTAGTACCTCCCCATATATATGTATGGAGTGGAGTTTGCAAGAGAAAAGAAACTTTGTGTTCCCAACAAGCAATGTGAAGGACGGCTTTCACACACACTTAAACCTCAGATCTGAGCATGTGGAGAGACGTTCGTTCATCTAGCACAAAGGTAACGGGTTGCAGGAGAAACTTTTACTCTGGTTTCTCAGTATGTTTCCTAGCGCCGGTTTGAAGATATTGCAGTTTTCACTGTAAAACCGAGTTGCTGCTCGTACATCCCCATATAAATGTATGGAGTGGAGTTTGCAAGTGAATAGAAACTTGTGCTCCCAACAAGCTAGGTGAAGGACGGCTTTCACACACACTTATCTCACAGATTTGAGCATGTGGAGTGACGTTCGTTCATGTAGCAAAATGGGAACGGGTTGCAGGAGAAAGTATTACTCTGGTTTCTCAGTCTGTTTCCTAGTGCCTGTATGAAGTTACTGCAGTTTTCAGTGTTAAACCGAGTTGCAGCTCGTACATCCCCATATATATGTATGGAGTGGTGTTTGCAAGTGAAAAGAAACTTTGTGTTCCCTACAAGCTAGGTGAAGGACGGCTTTCACACACACTTAACTCTCAGAAATGAGAATGTGGAGAGACGTTCGTTCATCTAGCACAAAGGGAACGGATTGCAGGAGAAATTTTTACTCTGGTTTCCCAGTCTGTTTCCTAGTGCCGGTTTGAAGTTTCTGCAGTTTTCACTGTAAAACGGATTTGGAGCTCCTACCTACTCATATATATGTATGGAGTGGAGTTTGCAACTGAAAAGAAACTTTGTGTTCCCAACAAGCTAGGTGAAGGACGGCTTTCACACACAGTTATCTCTCAGAACTGAGCATGTTGAGAGACTTTCGTTCATCTAGCACAAACGGAACGGGTTGCAGGAGAAACTTTTACTCTGGTTTCTCAGTCTGTTTCCTAGTGCCGGTTTGAAGTTCCTGCAGTTTTCACTGTAAAACCGAGTTGGCGCTAGTACTTCCCCATATATATTTATGGAGAGGAGTTTGCAACTGTAAAGAAACTTTGTGTTCCCAACAAGCAAGTTGAAGGACGGCTTTCACACACACTTATCTCTCAGAACTGAGCATGTGGAGAGACCTTCGTTCATCTAGCACAAAGGGAACGGGTTGCAGGAGAAACTTTTACTCTGGTTTCTCATTCTGTTTCCTAGTGCCGGTTTGATGTGCCTGCAGTTTTCACTGTAAAACAGAGTTGGAGCTAGTTCCTCCCCATATATATGTATGGAGAGGAGTTTGCAACTGAAAAGAAACTTTGTGTTCCCAACAAGCTAGGTGAAGAACGGCTTTCACACACACTTATCTCTCAGAACTGAGCATGTGGAGAGACCTTCGTTCATCTAGCACAAAGGGAACGGGTTGCAGGGGAATTTTTTACTCTGATTTCTCAGTCTGTTTCCTACTGCCGGTTTGATGTTCCTGCAGTTTTCACTGTAAAACCGAGTTGGAGCTAGTACCTCCCCATATATATGTATGGAGTGGAGTTTGCAACTGAAAAGAAACTTTGTGTTCCCAACAAGCAAGGTGAAGAACGGCTTTCACACACACTTAACCCTCAGATCTGAGCATGTGGAGAGAAGTTCGTTCATCTAGCACAAAGGAACGGGTTGCAGGAGAAACTTATACTCTTGTTTCTCAGTCTGTTTACTAGTGCCTTTTTGAATTTCCTGTAGTTTTCACTGTAAATACGAGTTGGAGCTCGTACCTCCCCATATATATGTATGGAGAGGAGTTTGCAACTGAAAAGAAACTTTGTGTTCCCAACAAACTAGGTGAAGGGCGGCTTTCACACACAATTATCTCTCAGAACTGAGCATGTGGAGAGACGTTCGTTCATCTAGCACAAAGGGAACGGGTTGCAGGAGAATCTTTTACTGTGATTTCTCAGTATGTTTCCTACTGCCGGTTTGAAGTTCCTGCAGTTTTCACTGTAAAACCGAGTTGGAGCTAGTACCTCCCCATATATATGTATGGAGTGGAGTTTGCAAGAGAAAAGAAACTTTGTGTTCCCAACAAGCAATGTGAAGGACGGCTTTCACACACACTTAAACCTCAGATCTGAGCATGTGGAGAGACGTTCGTTCATCTAGCACAAAGGTAACGGGTTGCAGGAGAAACTTTTACTCTGGTTTCTCAGTATGTTTCCTAGCGCCGGTTTGAAGATATTGCAGTTTTCACTGTAAAACCGAGTTGCTGCTCGTACATCCCCATATAAATGTATGGAGTGGAGTTTGCAAGTGAATAGAAACTTGTGCTCCCAACAAGCTAGGTGAAGGACGGCTTTCACACACACTTATCTCTCAGAACTGAGCATGTGGAGAGAAATTCGTTCATCTAGCACACAGGGAACGGGTTGAAGTAGAAAGTTTTACTCTGGTTTCTCAGTCTGTTTCCTAGTGCCGGTTTGAAGTTCCTGCAGTTTTCACTGTAAAACTGAGTTAGAACTAGTACCTCCCCATATATATGTATGGAGTGGAGTTTGCAACTGAAAAGAAACTTTGTGTTCCCAACAAGTTACGTGAAGTACGGCTTTCACACACACTTATCTCTCAGAACTGAGCATGTGGAGAGAAATTCGTTCATCTAGCACACAGGGAACGGGTTGAAGTAGAAAGTTTTACTCTGGTTTCTCAGTCTGTTTCCTAGTGCCGGTTTGAAGTTCCTGCATTTTTCACTGTAAAAACGAGTTGGAGATAGTACCTACCCATATATATGTATGGGGTGTAGTTTGCAAGTGAAAAGAAACTTTGTGTTCCCAACAAGCTATGTGAAGGACGGCTTTCACTCACACTTATCTCTCAGAACTGAGCATGTGGAGAGACGTTCGTTCATCTAGCACAAAGGGAACAGGTTGCAGGAGAAACTTTTACTCTGGTTTCTCAGTCTGTTTCCTAGTGCCAGTGTGAATTTCCTGCATTTTTCAGTGTAAAAACGAGTTGGAGATAGAATCTACCCATATATATGTATGTAGTGTAGTTTGCAAGTGAAAAGAAACTTTGGGTTCCCAAGAAGCTATTTGAAGGAAGGCATTCACACACACTTATCTCTCAGAACTGAGCATGTGGAGAGACGTTCGTTCATCTATCACAAAGGAAACGGGTTGCAGGAGAAACTTTTACTCTGGTTTCTCAGTCTGTTTCCTCGTGCCGGTTTGAAGTTCCTGCAGTTTTCACTGTAAAACCGAGTTGGAGATAGTACCTCCCCTTATATATGTATGGAGTGGATTTTGCATCTGAAAAGAAACTTTGTGTTCCCAACAAGCTAGATGAAGGACGGCTTTCACACACACTTAACCCTCAGATCTGAGCATGTGGAGAGAAGTTCGTTCATCTAGCACAAAGGAACGGGTTGCAGGAGAAACTTATACTCTTGTTTCTCAGTCTGTTTACTAGTGCCTTTTTGAATTTCCTGTAGTTTTCACTGTAAATACGAGTTGGAGCTCGTACCTCCCCATATAAATGTATGGAGTGGAGTTTGCAACTGAAAAGAAACCATGTGTTCACAACAAGCTATATGAAGGACGGCTTTCACACACAATTTTCTCTCAGAACTGAGCATGTGGAGAGAAGTTCTTTCATCTAGCACAAAGGGAACGGTTTGCAGGAGAAACTTTTACTCTGGTTTCTCAGTCTGTTTCCCAGTGCCGGTTTGAAGTTCCTGCAGTTTTCACTGTAAAAACGAGTTGGAGCTAGTACCTACCCATATATATGTATGGGGTGTAGTTTGCAAGTGAAAAGAAACTTTGGGTTCCCAACAAGCTATGTGAAGGACGGCTTTCACTCACACTTATCTCTCAGAACTGAGCATGTGGAGAGACGTTCGTTCATCTAGCACAAAGGGAACAGGTTGCAGGAGAAACTTTTACTCTGGTTTCTCAGTCTGTTTCCTAGTGCCAGTGTGAATTTCCTGCATTTTTCAGTGTAAAAACGAGTTGGAGATAGAATCTACCCATATATATGTATGTAGTGTAGTTTGCAAGTGAAAAGAAACTTTGGGTTCCCAAGAAGCTATTTGAAGGAAGGCATTCACACACACTTATCTCTCAGAACTGAGCATGTGGAGAGACGTTCGTTCATCTATCACAAAGGAAACGGGTTGCAGGAAAAACTTTTACTGTGGTTTCTCAGTCTGTTTCCTCATGCCGGTTTGAAGTTCCTGCAGTTTTCACTGTAAAACCGAGTTGGAGCTAGTACCTCCCCTTATATATGTATGGAGTGGATTTTGCATCTGAAAAGAAACTTTGTGTTCCCAACAAGCTAGATGAAGGACGGCTTTCACACACACTTAACCCTCAGATCTGAGCATGTGGAGAGAAGTTCGTTCATCTAGCACAAAGGAACGGGTTGCAGGAGAAACTTATACTCTTGTTTCTCAGTCTGTTTACTAGTGCCTTTTTGAATTTCCTGTAGTTTTCACTGTAAATACGAGTTGGAGCTCGTACCTCCCCATATAAATGTATGGAGTGGAGTTTGCAACTGAAAAGAAACCATGTGTTCACAACAAGCTATATGAAGGACGGCTTTCACACACAATTTTCTCTCAGAACTGAGCATGTGGAGAGTCGTTCGTTCATCTAGCACAAAGGGAACGGGTTGCTGGAGAAACTTTTACTCTGGTTTCTCAGTCTGTTTCCTATTGCCGGCTTGAAGTTCCTGCAGTTTTCACTGTAAAACTGAGTTAGAACTAGTACCTCCCCATATATATGTATGGAGTGGAGTTTGCAACTGAAAAGAAACTTTGTGTTCCCAACAAGTTACGTGAAGTACGGCTTTCACACACACTTATCTCTCAGAACTGAGCATGTGGAGAGAAATTCGTTCATCTAGCACACAGGGAACGGGTTGAAGTAGAAAGTTTTACTCTGTTTTCTCAGTCTGTTTCCTAGTGCCGGTTTGAAGTTCCTGCATTTTTCACTGTAAAAACGAGTTGGAGATAGTACCTACCCATATATATGTATGGGGTGTAGTTTGCAAGTGAAAAGAAACTTTGGGTTCCCAACAAGCTATGTGAAGGACGGCTTTCACTCACACTTATCTCTCAGAACTGAGCATGTGGAGAGACGTTCGTTCATCTAGCACAAAGGGAACGGGTTGCAGGAGAAACTTTTACTCTGGTTTCTCAGTCTGTTTCCTAGTGCCAGTGTGAATTTCCTGCATTTTTCTGTGTAAAAACGAGTTGGAGATAGAATCTACCCATATATATGTATGTAGTGTAGTTTGCAAGTGAAAAGAAACTTTGGGTTCCCAAGAAGCTATTTGAAGGAAGGCATTCACACACACTTATCTCTCAGAACTGAGCATGTGGAGAGACGTTCGTTCATCTATCACAAAGGAAACGGGTTGCAGGAGAAACTTTTACTGTGGTTTCTCAGTCTGTTTCCTCGTGCCGGTTTGAAGTTCCTGCAGTTTTCACTGTAAAACCGAGTTGGAGCTAGTACCTCTACATATATATTTATGGAGTGGAGTTTGCAACTGAAAAGAAACTTTGTGTTCCCAACAAGCTAGGTGAAGGACGGCTTTCACACACACTTATCTCTCAGAACTGAGCATGTGGAGAGACTTTCGTTCATCTAGCACAAAGGGAACGGGTTGCAGGAGAAACTTTTACTCTGGTTTCTCAGTCTGTTTCCTACTGCCGGTATGAATTTCCTGCAGTTTTCACTGTAAAACCGAGTTAGAGCTAGTACCTCCCCATATATTTTTATGGAGTGGAGTTTGCAACTGAAAAGAATCTTTATGTTCCCCACAAGCTATTTGAAGGACGGCTATCACACACACTTATCTCTTCAGAACTGAGCATGTGGATAGACTTTCGTTCATCTAGCACAAAGGGAACGGGTTGCAGGAGAATCTTTTACTCTGGTTTTTATGTCTGTTTCATAGGGCCGGTTTGAAGTTCCGGCACTTTTCACTGTAAAACCGAGTTGGAGCTAGTAACTCCCCGTATATATGTATGGAGTGGAGTTTGCAAGTGAACAGAAACTTTGGGGTCCCCACAAGTTACGTGAAGGAAGGCTTTCACACACACTTATCTCTCAGAACTGAGCATGGGGAGAGACATTCGTTCATCTAGCACAAAGGGAACGGGTTGCAGTAGAAACTTTTTCTCTGGTTTCTCAGTATGTTTCCTATTGCCGGCTTGAAGTTCCTGCAGTTTTCACTGTAAAACCTTGTTGGAGCTAGTACCTCCCCATATATATGTATGGAGTGGAGTTTGCAACTGAAAACAAACTTTGTGTTCCCAACAAACTAGGTGAAGGACGGCTTTCACACACAATTATCTCTCAGAACTTAGCATGTGGAGAGACGTTCGTTCATCTAGCACAAATGGAACGGGTTGCAGGAGAAATTTTTACTCTGGTTTCTCAGTGTGTTTCCTAGTGCCGGTTTGAAGTTCCTGCATTTTTCACTTTAAAAAAGATTTGGAGATAGTACCTACCCATATATATGTATGGAGTGGAGATTGCAACTGAAAAGAAACTTTGTGTCCCCAACAAGCTAGGTGAAGGACGGCTTTCACACACAATTATCTCTCAGATCTGAGCATGTGGAGAGACTATCGTTCATCTAGCACAAAGGGAACGCTTTGCAGGGGAAACTTTACTCTGGTTTCTCAGTCTGTTTCCTAGTGCCGGTTTGAAGTTACTGCAGTTTTCACTGTAAAACCGAGTTGGAGCTCGTACCTCCCCATATATATGTATGGAGTGTAGTTTGCAAGTGAAAAGAAACTTTGTGTTCCCACAAACTAGGTGAAGGACGGCTTTCACACACACTTATCTCTCAGAACTGAGCATGTGGAGAGACGTTCGTACATCTAGCACAAATGGAACAGGTTGCAGGAGAAACTTTTACTCTGGATTCCCAGTCTGTTTCCTAGTGCCGGTTTGAAGTTACTGCAGTTTTCACTGTAAAACCGAGTTGGAGATCGTACTTCCCCATATATATGTATGGAGTGGAATTTGCAACTGAAAAGAAACTTTGTGTTCCCAACAAGCTATGTGAAGGACGGCTTTCACACACACATATCTCTCAGAACTGAGCATGTGGAGAGACGTTCGTTCATCTAGCACAAAGGAAACGGGTTGCAGGAGAAACTTTTACTCTGGTTTCTCAGTCTGTTTCCTAGCGTCGGTTTGAATTTACTGCAGTTTTCACTGTAAAACCGGTTTGGAGCTCGTACCTCACCATATATATGTATGGAGTGGAGTTTGCAACTGAAAAGAAATTTTGTGTTCCCAACAAGCTAGGTGAAGGACGGCTTTCACACACACTTATTTCTCAGAACTGAGCATGTGGAGAGACTTTCGTTCATCTAACACAAAGGGAACGGGTTGCAGGAGAAATTTTTACTCTGGTTTCTCAGTCTGTTTCCTAGCGCCGGTTTGAAATTACTGCAGTTTTCCCTGTAAAACCGATTTGCAGCTCGTACATACCCATATATACGTATGGAGTGGAGTTTGCAAGTGAAAAGAAACTTTGTGTTCCCAGCAAGCAAATTGAAGTACGGCTTTCACACACACTTATCTCTCAGAACTGAGCATGTGGAGAGACGTTCGTTCATCTAGCAAAAAGGGAACGGGTTGCAGGAGAAGCTTTTGCTATGTTTTCTCAGTCCGTTTCCTAGTGCCGGTTTGAATTTACTGCAGTTTTCACTTTAAAACCGAGTTGGAGCTCGTACCTCCCCATATATATGTATGCAGTGGAGTTTGCAAGTTAAAAGAAACTTTGTGTTCCCAACAAGCTAGGTTAAGGACGGCTTTCACACACACTTAAATCTTAGAACTTAGCATGTGGAGAGACATTCGTTCATCTAGCAAAAAGGGAACGGTTTGCTGGAGAAACTTTTAATCTGGTATCTCCGTCTGATACCTAGTGCCGGACTGAAGTTCCTGTAGTTTTCACTGTAAAACTGTGTTGGAGCTAGTACCTCCCCATATAAATGTATGGAGGGGAGTTTGCAACTGAAAAGAAACTTTGTGTTCCCAACAAGCTTGGTGAAATACGGCTTTCACCCACTTATCTGTCAGAACTGAGCATGTGGAGAGACGTTCGTTCATCTAGCACAAAGGGAACGGGTTGCTGGAGAAACTTTTACTCTGGTTTCTCAGTCTGTTTCCTAGTGCCGGTTTGAAGTTCCTGCAGTTTTCACTGTAAAACCGATTTGGCGCTAGTACTTCAACATATATATTTATGGAGAGGAGTTTGCAAGTGTAAAGAAACTTTGTGTTCCCAACAAGCAAGTTGAAGGACGGCTTTCACACACACTTATCTCTCAGAACTGAGCATGTGGAGAGACCTTCGTTCATCTAGCACAAAGGGAACGGGTTGCAGGAGAAACTTTTAATCTGGTTTCTCATTCTGTTTCCTAGTGCCGGTTTGATGTTCCTGCAGTTTTCACTGTAAAACAGAGTTGGAGCTAGTTCCTCCCCATATATATGTATGGAGAGGAGTTTGCAACTGAAAAGAAACTTTGTGTTCCCAACAAGCTAGGTGAAGAACGGCTTTCACACACACTTATCTCTCAGAACTGAGCATGTGGAGAGACCTTCGTTCATCTAGCACAAAGGGAACGGGTTGCAGGGGAATTTTTTACTCTGATTTCTCAGTCTGTTTCCTACTGCCGGTTTGAAGTTCCTGCAGTTTTCACTGTAAAACCGAGTTGGAGCTAGTACCTCCCCATATATATGTATGGAGTGGAGTTTGCAACTGAAAAGAAACTTTGTGTTCCCAACAAGCAAGGTGAAGAATGGCTTTCACACACACTTAACCCTCAGATCTGAGCATGTGGAGAGAAGTTCGTTCATCTAGCACAAAGGAACGGGTTGCAGGAGAAACTTATACTCTTGTTTCTCAGTCTGTTTACTAGTGCCTTTTTGAATTTCCTGTAGTTTTCACTGTAAATACGAGTTGGAGCTCGTACCTCCCCATATATATGTATGGAGAGGAGTTTGCAACTGAAAAGAAACTTTGTGTTCCCAACAAACTAGGTGAAGGGCGGCTTTCACACACAATTATCTCTCAGAACTGAGCATGTGGAGAGACGTTCGTTCATCTAGCACAAAGGGAACGGGTTGCAGGAGAATCTTTTACTGTGATTTCTCAGTATGTTTCCTACTGCCGGTTTGAAGTTCCTGCAGTTTTCACTGTAAAACGGAGTTGGAGCTAGTACCTCCCCATATATATGTATGGAGTGGAGTTTGCAAGAGAAAAGAAACTTTGTGTTCCCAACAAGCAATGTGAAAGACGGCTTTCACACACACTTAAACCTCAGATCTGAGCATGTGGAGAGACGTTCGTTCATCTAGCACAAAGGTAACGGGTTGCAGGAGAAACTTTTACTCTGGTTTCTCAGTATGTTTCCTAGCGCCGATTTGAAGATATTGCAGTTTTCAGTGTAAAACCGAGTTGCTGCTCGTACATCCCCATATAAATGTATGGAGTAGAGTTTGCAAGTGAATAGAAACTTGTGCTCCCAACAAGCTAGGTGAAGGACGGCTTTCACACACACTTATCTCACAGATTTGAGCATGTGGAGTGACGTTCGTTCATGTAGCAAAATGGGAACGGGTTGCAGGAGAAAGTATTACTCTGGTTTCTCAGTCTGTTTCCTAGTGCCTGTATGAAGTTACTGCAGTTTTCACTGTTAAACCGAGTTGCAGCTCGTACATCCTCATATATATGTATGGAGTGGTGTTTGCAAGTGAAAAGAAACTTTGTGTTCCCTACAAGCTAGATGAAGGACGGCTTTCACACACACTTAACTCTCAGAAATGAGAATGTGGAGAGACGTTCGTTCATCTAGCACAAAGGGAACGGATTGCAGGAGAAATTTTTACTCTGGTTTCCCAGTCTGTTTCCTAGTGCCGGTTTGAAGTTTCTGCAGATTTCACTGTAAAACGGATTTGGAGCTCCTACCTACTCATATATATGTATGGAGTGGAGTTTGCAACTGAAAAGAAATTTTGTGTTCCCAACAAGCTAGGTGAAGGACGGCTTTCACACACAGTTATCTCTCAGAACTGAGCATGTTGAGAGACTTTCGTTCATCTAGCACAAACGGAACGGGTTGCAGGAGAAACTTTTACTCTGGTTTCTCAGTCTGTTTCCTAGTGCCGGTTTGAAGTTCCTGCAGTTTTCACTGTAAAACCGAGTTGGCGCTAGTACTTCCCCATATATATTTATGGAGAGGAGTTTGCAACTGTAAAGAAACTTTGTGTTCCCAACAAGCAAGTTGAAGGACGGCTTTCACACACACTTATCTCTCAGAACTGAGCATGTGGAGAGACCTTCGTTCATCTAGCACAAAGGGAACGGGTTGCAGGAGAAACTTTTAATCTGGTTTCTCATTCTGTTTCCTAGTGCCGGTTTGATGTTCCTGCAGTTTTCACTGTAAAACAGAGTTGGAGCTAGTTCCTCCCCATATATATGTATGGAGAGGAGTTTGCAACTGAAAAGAAACTTTGTGTTCCCAACAAGCTAGGTGAAGAACGGCTTTCACACACACTTATCTCTCAGAACTGAGCATGTGGAGAGACCTTCGTTCATCTAGCACAAAGGGAACGGGTTGCAGGGGAATTTTTTACTCTGATTTCTCAGTCTGTTTCCTACTGCCGGTTTGAAGTTCCTGCAGTTTTCACTGTAAAACCGAGTTGGAGCTAGTACCTCCCCATATATATGTATGGAGTGGAGTTTGCAACTGAAAAGAAACTTTGTGTTCCCAACAAGCAAGGTGAAGAACGGCTTTCACACACACTTAACCCTCAGATCTGAGCATGTGGAGAGAAGTTCGTTCATCTAGCACAAAGGAACGGGTTGCAGGAGAAACTTATACTCTTGTTTCTCAGTCTGTTTACTAGTGCCTTTTTGAATTTCCTGTAGTTTTCACTGTAAATACGAGTTGGAGCTCGTACCTCCCCATATATATGTATGGAGAGAAGTTTGCAACTGAAAAGAAACTTTGTGTTCCCAACAAACTAGGTGAAGGGCGGCTTTCACACACAATTATCTCTCAGAACTGAGCATGTGGAGAGACGTTCGTTCATCTAGCACAAAGGGAACGGGTTGCAGGAGAATCTTTTACTGTGATTTCTCAGTATGTTTCCTACTGCCGGTTTGAAGTTCCTGCAGTTTTCACTGTAAAACCGAGTTGGAGCTAGTACCTCCCCATATATATGTATGGAGTGGAGTTTGCAAGAGAAAAGAAACTTTGTGTTCCCAACAAGCAATGTGAAGGACGGCTTTCACACACACTTAAACCTCAGATCTGAGCATGTGGAGAGACGTTCGTTCATCTAGCACAAAGGTAACGGGTTGCAGGAGAAACTTTTACTCTGATTTCTCAGTATGTTTCCTACTGCCGGTTTGAAGTTCCTGCAGTTTTCACTGTAAAACCGAGTTGGAGCTAGTACCTCCCCATATATATGTATGGAGTGGAGTTTGCAAGAGAAAAGAAACTTTGTGTTCCCAACAAGCAATGTGAAGGACGGCTTTCACACACACTTAAACCTCAGATCTGAGCATGTGGAGAGACGTTCGTTCATCTAGCACAAAGGTAACGGGTTGCAGGAGAAACTTTTACTCTGGTTTCTCAGTATGTTTCCTAGCGCCGGTTTGAAGATATTGCAGTTTTCAGTGTAAAACCGAGTTGCTGCTCGTACATCCCCATATAAATGTATGGAGTGGAGTTTGCAAGTGAATAGAAACTTGTGCTCCCAACAAGCTAGGTGAAGGACGGCTTTCACACACACTTATCTCACAGATTTGAGCATGTGGAGTGACGTTCGTTCATGTAGCAAAATGGGAACGGGTTGCAGGAGAAAGTATTACTCTGGTTTCTCAGTCTGTTTCCTAGTGCCTGTATGAAGTTACTGCAGTTTTCACTGTTAAACCGAGTTGCAGCTCGTACATCCTCATATATATGTATGGAGTGGTGTTTGCAAGTGAAAAGAAACTTTGTGTTCCCTACAAGCTAGATGAAGGACGGCTTTCACACACACTTAACTCTCAGAAATGAGAATGTGGAGAGACGTTCGTTCATCTAGCACAAAGGGAACGGATTGCAGGAGAAATTTTTACTCTGGTTTCCCAGTCTGTTTCCTAGTGCCGGTTTGAAGTTTCTGCAGATTTCACTGTAAAACGGATTTGGAGCTCCTACCTACTCATATATATGTATGGAGTGGAGTTTGCAACTGAAAAGAAACTTTGTGTTCCCAACAAGCTAGGTGAAGGACGGCTTTCAAACACAGTTATCTCTCAGAACTGAGCATGTTGAGAGACTTTCGTTCATCTAGCACAAACGGAACGGGTTGCAGGAGAAACTTTTACTCTGGTTTCTCAGTCTGTTTCCTAGTGCCGGTTTGAAGTTCCTGCAGTTTTCACTGTAAAACCGAGTTGGCGCTAGTACTTCCCCATATATATTTATGGAGAGGAGTTTGCAACTGTAAAGAAACTTTGTGTTCCCAACAAGCAAGTTGAAGGACGGCTTTCACACACACTTATCTCTCAGAACTGAGCATGTGGAGAGACCTTCGTTCATCTAGCACAAAGGGAACGGGTTGCAGGAGAAACTTTTAATCTGGTTTCTCATTCTGTTTCCTAGTGCCGGTTTGATGTTCCTGCAGTTTTCACTGTAAAACAGAGTTGGAGCTAGTTCCTCCCCATATATATGTATGGAGAGGAGTTTGCAACTGAAAAGAAACTTTGTGTTCCCAACAAGCTAGGTGAAGAACGGCTTTCACACACACTTATCTCTCAGAACTGAGCATGTGGAGAGACCTTCGTTCATCTAGCACAAAGGGAACGGGTTGCAGGGGAATTTTTTACTCTGATTTCTCAGTCTGTTTCCTACTGCCGGTTTGAAGTTCCTGCAGTTTTCACTGTAAAACCGAGTTGGAGCTAGTACCTCCCCATATATATGTATGGAGTGGAGTTTGCAACTGAAAAGAAACTTTGTGTTCCCAACAAGCAAGGTGAAGAACGGCTTTCACACACACTTAACCCTCAGATCTGAGCATGTGGAGAGAAGTTCGTTCATCTAGCACAAAGGAACGGGTTGCAGGAGAAACTTATACTCTTGTTTCTCAGTCTGTTTACTAGTGCCTTTTTGAATTTCCTGTAGTTTTCACTGTAAATACGAGTTGGAGCTCGTACCTCCCCATATATATGTATGGAGAGGAGTTTGCAACTGAAAAGAAACTTTGTGTTCCCAACAAACTAGGTGAAGGGCGGCTTTCACACACAATTATCTCTCAGAACTGAGCATGTGGAGAGACGTTCGTTCATCTAGCACAAAGGGAACGGGTTGCAGGAGAATCATTTACTGTGATTTCTCAGTATGTTTCCTACTGCCAGTTTGAAGTTCCTGCAGTTTTCACTGTAAAACCGAGTTGGAGCTAGTACCTCCCCATATATATGTATGGAGTGGAGTTTGCAAGAGAAAAGAAACTTTGTGTTCCCAACAAGCAATGTGAAGGACGGCTTTCACACACACTTAAACCTCAGATCTGAGCATGTGGAGAGACGTTCGTTCATCTAGCACAAAGGTAACGGGTTGCAGGAGAAACTTTTACTCTGGTTTCTCAGTATGTTTCCTAGCGCCGGTTTGAAGATATTGCAGTTTTCACTGTAAAACCGAGTTGCTGCTCGTACATCCCCATATAAATGTATGGAGTGGAGTTTGCAAGTGAATAGAAACTTGTGCTCCCAACAAGCTAGGTGAAGGACGGCTTTCACACACACTTATCTCTCAGAACTGAGCATGTGGAGAGAAATTCGTTCATCTAGCACACAGGGAACGGGTTGAAGTAGAAAGTTTTACTCTGGTTTCTCAGTCTGTTTCCTAGTGCCGGTTTGAAGTTCCTGCAGTTTTCACTGTAAAACTGAGTTAGAACTAGTACCTCCCCATATATATGTATGGAGAGGAGTTTGCAACTGAAAAGAAACTTTGTGTTCCCAACAAGTTACGTGAAGTACGGCTTTCACACACACTTATCTCTCAGAACTGAGCATGTGGAGAGAAATTCGTTCATCTAGCACACAGGGAACGGGTTGAAGTAGAAAGTTTTACTCTGGTTTCTCAGTCTGTTTCCTAGTGCCGGTTTGAAGTTCCTGCATTTTTCACTGTAAAAACGAGTTGGAGATAGTACCTACCCATATATATGTATGGGGTGTAGTTTGCAAGTGAAAAGAAACTTTGGGTTCCCAACAAGCTATGTGAAGGACGGCTTTCACTCACACTTATCTCTCAGAACTGAGCATGTGGAGAGACGTTCGTTCATCTAGCACAAAGGGAACGGGTTGCAGGAGAAACTTTTACTCTGGTTTCTCAGTCTGTTTCCTAGTGCCAGTGTGAATTTCCTGCATTTTTCAGTGTAAAAAAGAGTTGGAGATAGAATCTACCCATATATATGTATGTAGTGTAGTTTGCAAGTGAAAAGAAACTTTGGGTTCCCAAGAAGCTATTTGAAGGAAGGCATTCACACACACTTATCTCTCAGAACTGAGCATGTGGAGAGACGTTCGTTCATCTATCACAAAGGAAACGGGTTGCAGGAGAAACTTTTACTCTGGTTTCTCAGTCTGTTTCCTCGTGCCGGTTTGTAGTTCCTGCAGTTTTCACTGTAAAACCGAGTTGGAGCTAGTACCTCCCCTTATATATGTATGGAGTGGATTTTGCATCTGAAAAGAAACTTTGTGTTCCCAACAAGCTAGATGAAGGACGGCTTTCACACACACTTAACCCTCAGATCTGAGCATGTGGAGAGAATTTCGTTCATCTAGCACAAAGGAACGGGTTGCAGGAGAAACTTATACTCTTGTTTCTCAGTCTGTTTACTAGTGCCTTTTTGAATTTCCTGTAGTTTTCACTGTAAATACGAGTTGGAGCTCGTACCTCCCCATATATATATATGGAGTGGAGTTTGCAACTGAAAAGAAACCATGTGTTCACAACAAGCTATATGAAGGACGTCTTTCACACACAATTTTCTCTCAGAACTGAGCATGTGGAGAGACGTTCTTTCATCTAGCACAAAGGGAACGGTTTGCAGGAGAAACTTTTACTCTGGTTTCTCAGTCTGTTTCCCAGTGCCGGTTTGAAGTTCCTGCAGTTTTCACTGTAAAAACGAGTTGGAGCTAGTACCTCACCATATATATGTATTGAGTGGAGTTTGCAACTGAAAAGAAACTTTGAGTTCCCCACAAGCTAGGTGAAGGACGGCTTTCACACACACTTAACTCTCAGAACAGAGCATGTGGATAGACTTTCGTTCATCTAACACAAAGGGAACGGGTTGCAGGAGAAACTTTTACTCTGGTTTCTCAGTCTGTTTCCTAGCGCCGGTTTGAAATTACTGCAGTTTTCACTGTAAAACCGATTTGCATCTCGTACATACCCATATATACGTATGGAGTGGAGTTTGCAATTGAAAAGAAACTTTGTGTTCCCAGCAAGCAAGGTGAAGTACGGCTTTCACATATACTTATCTCTCAGAACTGAGCATGTGGATAGTCGTTCGTTCATCTAGCACAAAGGGAACGGGTTGCTGGAGAAACTTTTACTCTGGTTTCTCAGTCTGTTTCCTATTGCCGGCTTGAAGTTCCTGCAGTTTTCACTGTAAAACTGAGTTAGAACTAGTACCTCCCCATATATATGTATGGAGTGGAGTTTGCAACTGAAAAGAAACTTTGTGTTCCCAACAAGTTACGTGAAGTACGGCTTTCACACACACTTATCTCTCAGAACTGAGCATGTGGAGAGAAATTCGTTCATCTAGCACACAGGGAACGAGTTGAAGTAGAAAGTTTTACTCTGTTTTCTCAGTCTGTTTCCTAGTGCCGGTTTGAAGTTCCTGCATTTTTCACTGTAAAAACGAGTTGGAGATAGTACCTACCCATATATATGTATGGGGTGTAGTTTGCAAGTGAAAAGAAACTTTGGGTTCCCAACAAGCTATGTGAAGGACGGCTTTCACTCACACTTATCTCTCAGAACTGAGCATGTGGAGAGACTTTCGTTCATCTAGCACAAAGGGAACGGGTTGCAGGAGAAACTTTTACTCTGGTTTTTCAGTCTGTTTCCTAGTGCCAGTGTGAATTTCCTGCATTTTTCAGTGTAAAAACGAGTTGGAGATAGAATCTACCCATATATATGTATGTAGTGTAGTTTGCAAGTGAAAAGAAACTTTGGGTTCCCAAGAAGCTATTTGAAGGAAGGCATTCACACACACTTATCTCTCAGAACTGAGCATGTGGAGAGACGTTCGTTCATCTATCACAAAGGAAACGGGTTGCAGGAGAAACTTTTACTCTGGTTTCTCAGTCTGTTTCCTCGTGCCGGTTTGAAGTTCCTGCAGTTTTCACTGTAAAACCGAGTTGGAGCTACTACCTCCCCTTATATATGTATGGAGTGGATTTTGCATCTGAAAAGAAACTTTGTGTTCCCAACAAGCTAGATGAAGGACGGCTTTCACACACAGTTAACTCTTAGAACTGAGCATGTGGAGAGACGTTCGTTCATCTAGCACAAATGGAACGGGTTGCAGGAGAAACTTTTACTCTGGCTTCTCAGTCTGTTTCCTAGTGCCGGTTTGAAGTTCCTGCAGTTTTCACTGTAAAACCGAGTTGGAGCTAGTACCTCTACATATATATTTATGGAGTGGAGTTTGCAACTGAAAAGAAACTTTGTGTTCCCAACAAGCTAGGTGAAGGACGGCTTTCACACACACTTATCTCTCAGAACTGAGCATGTGGAGAGACTTTCGTTCATCTAGCACAAAGGGAACGGGTTGCAGGAGAAACTTTTACTCTGGTTTCTCAGTCTGTTTCCTACTGCCGGTATGAATTTCCTGCAGTTTTCACTGTAAAACCGAGTTGGAGCTAGTACCTCCCCATATATATGTATGGAGTGGAGTTTGCAACTGAAAAGAATCTTTATGTTCCCCACAAGCTATTTGAAGGACGGCTTTCACACACACTTATCTCTTCAGAACTGAGCATGTGGATAGACTTTCGTTCATCTAGCACAAAGGGAACGGGTTGCAGGAGAATCTTTTACTCTGGTTTTTATGTCTGTTTCATAGTGCCGGTTTGAAGTTCCTTCACTTTTCACTGTAAACCCGAGTTGGAGCTAGTAACTCCCCGTATATATGTATGGAGTGGAGTTTGCAAGTGAACAGAAACTTTGGGGTCCCCACAAGTTACGTGAAGGAAGGCTTTCACACACACATATCTCTCAGAACTGAGCATGGGGAGAGACGTTCGTTCATCTAGCACAAAGGGAACGGGTTGCAGGGGAATTTTTTACTCTGATTTCTCAGTCTGTTTCCTACTGCCGGCTTGAAGTTCCTGCAGTTTTCACTGTAAAACCTTGTTGGAGCTAGTACCTCCCCATATATATGTATGGAGTGGAGTTTGCAACTGAAAAGAAACTTTGTGTTCCCAACAAACTAGGTGAAGGACGGCTTTCACACACAATTATCTCTCAGAACTTAGCATGTGGAGAGACGTTCGTTCATCTAGCACAAAGGGAACGGATTGCAGGGGAATTTTTTACTCTGATTTCTCAGTCTGTTTCCTACTGCCGGTTTGAAGTTCCTGCAGTTTTCACTGTAAAACCGAGTTGGAGCTAGTACCTCCCCATATATATGTATGGAGTGGAGTTTGCAACTGAAAAGAAACTTTGTGTTCCCAACAAGCAAGGTGAAGAACGGCATTCACACACACTTAACCCTCAGATCTGAGCATGTGGAGAGAAGTTCGTTCATCTAGCACAAAGGAACGGGTTGCAGGAGAAACTTATACTCTTGTTTCTCAGTCTGTTTACTAGTGCCTTTTTGAATTTCCTGTAGTTTTCACTGTAAATACGAGTTGGAGCTCGTACCTCCCCATATATATGTATGGAGAGGAGTTTGCAACTGAAAAGAAACTTTGTGTTCCCAACAAACTAGGTGAAGGGCGGCTTTCACACACAATTATCTCTCAGAACTGAGCATGTGGAGAGAAATTCGTTCATCTAGCACAAAGGGAACGGGTTGCAGGAGAATCTTTTACTCTGATTTCTCAGTATGTTTCCTACTGCCGGTTTGAAGTTCCTGCAGTTTTCACTGTAAAACCGAGTTGGAGCTAGTACCTCCCCATATATATGTATGGAGTGGAGTTTGCAAGAGAAAAGAAACTTTGTGTTCCCAACAAGCAATGTGAAGGACGGCTTTCACACACACTTAAACCTCAGATCTGAGCATGTGGAGAGACGTTCGTTCATCTAGCACAAAGGTAACGGGTTGCAGGAGAAACTTTTACTCTGGTTTCTCAGTATGTTTCCTAGCGCCGGTTTGAAGATATTGCAGTTTTCACTGTAAAACCGAGTTGCTGCTCGTACATCCCCATATAAATGTATGGAGTGGAGTTTGCAAGTGAATAGAAACTTGTGCTCCCAACAAGCTAGGTGAAGGACGGCTTTCACACACACTTATCTCTCAGAACTGAGCATGTGGAGAGAAATTCGTTCATCTAGCACACAGGGAACGGGTTGAAGTAGAAAGTTTTACTCTGGTTTCTCAGTCTGTTTCCTAGTGCCGGTTTGAAGTTCCTGCAGTTTTCACTGTAAAACTGAGTTAGAACTAGTACCTCCCCATATATATGTATGGAGTGGAGTTTGCAACTGAAAAGAAACTTTGTGTTCCCAACAAGTTACGTGAAGTACGGCTTTCACACACACTTATCTCTCAGAACTGAGCATGTGGAGAGAAATTCGTTCATCTAGCACACAGGGAACGGGTTGAAGTAGAAAGTTTTACTCTGGTTTCTCAGTCTGTTTCCTAGTGCCGGTTTGAAGTTCCTGCATTTTTCACTGTAAAAACGAGTTGGAGATAGTACCTACCCATATATATGTATGGGGTGTAGTTTGCAAGTGAAAAGAAACTTTGGGTTCCCAACAAGCTATGTGAAGGACGGCTTTCACTCACACTTATCTCTCAGAACTGAGCATGTGGAGAGACGTTCGTTCATCTAGCACAAAGGGAACGGGTTGCAGGAGAAACTTTTACTCTGGTTTCTCAGTCTGTTTCCTAGTGCCAGTGTGAATTTCCTGCATTTTTCAGTGTAAAAACGAGTTGGAGATAGAATCTACCCATATATATGTATGTAGTGTAGTTTGCAAGTGAAAAGAAACTTTGGGTTCCCAAGAAGCTATTTGAAGGAAGGCATTCACACACACTTATCTCTCAGAACTGAGCATGTGGAGAGACGTTCGTTCATCTATCACAAAGGAAACGGGTTGCAGGAGAAACTTTTACTCTGGTTTCTCAGTCTGTTTCCTCGTGCCGGTTTGAAGTTCCTGCAGTTTTCACTATAAAACCGAGTTGGAGCTAGTACCTCCCCTTATATATGTATGGAGTGGATTTTGCATCTGAAAAGAAACTTTGTGTTCCCAACAAGCTAGATGAAGGACGGCTTTCACACACACTTAACCCTCAGATCTGAGCATGTGGAGAGAATTTCGTTCATCTAGCACAAAGGAACGGGTTGCAGGAGAAACTTATACTCTTGTTTCTCAGTCTGTTTACTAGTGCCTTTTTGAATTTCCTGTAGTTTTCACTGTAAATACGAGTTGGAGCTCGTACCTCCCCATATATATATATGGAGTGGAGTTTGCAACTGAAAAGAAACCATGTGTTCACAACAAGCTATATGAAGGACGGCTTTCACACACAATTTTCTCTCAGAACTGAGCATGTGGAGAGACGTTCTTTCATCTAGCACAAAGGGAACGGTTTGCAGGAGAAACTTTTACTCTGGTTTCTCAGTCTGTTTCCCAGTGCCGGTTTGAAGTTCCTGCAGTTTTCACTGTAAAAACGAGTTGGAGCTAGTACCTCACCATATATATGTATTGAGTGGAGTTTGCAACTGAAAAGAAACTTTGAGTTCCCCACAAGCTAGGTGAAGGACGGCTTTCACATATACTTATCTCTCAGAACTGAGCATGTGGATAGTCGTTAGTTCATCTAGCACAAAGGGAACGGGTTGCTGGAGAAACTTTTACTCTGGTTTCTCAGTCTGTTTCCTATTGCCGGCTTGAAGTTCCTGCAGTTTTCACTGTAAAACTGAGTTAGAACTAGTACCTCCCCATATATATGTATGGAGTGGAGTTTGCAACTGAAAAGAAACTTTGTGTTCCCAACAAGTTACGTGAAGTACGGCTTTCACACACACTTATCTCTCAGAACTGAGCATGTGGAGAGAAATTCGTTCATCTAGCACACAGGGAACGAGTTGAAGTAGAAAGTTTTACTCTGTTTTCTCAGTCTGTTTCCTAGTGCCGGTTTGAAGTTCCTGCATTTTTCACTGTAAAAACGAGTTGGAGATAGTACCTACCCATATATATGTATGGGGTGTAGTTTGCAAGTGAAAAGAAACTTTGGGTTCCCAACAAGCTATGTGAAGGACGGCTTTCACTCACACTTATCTCTCAGAACTGAGCATGTGGAGAGACGTTCGTTCATCTAGCACAAAGGGAACGGGTTGCAGGAGAAACTTTTACTCTGGTTTCTCAGTCTGTTTCCTAGTGCCAGTGTGAATTTCCTGCATTTTTCAGTGTAAAAACGAGTTGGAGATAGAATCTACCCATATATATGTATGTAGTGTAGTTTGCAAGTGAAAAGAAACTTTGGGTTCCCAAGAAGCTATTTGAAGGAAGGCATTCACACACACTTATCTCTCAGAACTGAGCATGTGGAGAGACGTTCGTTCATCTATCACAAAGGAAACGGGTTGCAGGAGAAACTTTTACTCTGGTTTCTCAGTCTGTTTCCTCGTGCCGGTTTGAAGTTCCTGCAGTTTTCACTGTAAAACCGAGTTGGAGCTACTACCTCCCCTTATATATGTATGGAGTGGATTTTGCATCTGAAAAGAAACTTTGTGTTCCCAACAAGCTAGATGAAGGACGGCTTTCACACACAGTTAACTCTTAGAACTGAGCATGTGGAGAGACGTTCGTTCATCTAGCACAAATGGAACGGGTTGCAGGAGAAACTTTTACTCTGGCTTCTCAGTCTGTTTCCTAGTGCCGGTTTGAAGTTCCTGCAGTTTTCACTGTAAAACCGAGTTGGAGCTAGTACCTCTACATATATATTTATGGAGTGGAGTTTGCAACTGAAAAGAAACTTTGTGTTCCCAACAAGCTAGGTGAAGGACGGCTTTCACACACACTTATCTCTCAGAACTGAGCATGTGGAGAGACTTTCGTTCATCTAGCACAAAGGGAACGGGTTGCAGGAGAAACTTTTACTCTGGTTTCTCAGTCTGTTTCCTACTGCCGGTATGAATTTCCTGCAGTTTTCACTGTAAAACCGAGTTGGAGCTAGTACCACCCCATATATATGTATGGAGTGGAGTTTGCAACTGAAAAGAAACTTTGTGTTCCCAACAAGCAAGGTGAAGAACGGCTTTCACACACACTTAACCCTCAGATCTGAGCATGTGGAGAGAAGTTCGTTCATCTAGCACAAAGGAACGGGTTGCAGGAGAAACTTATACTCTTGTTTCTCAGTCTGTTTACTAGTGCCTTTTTGAATTTCCTGTAGTTTTCACTGTAAATACGAGTTGGAGCTCGTACCTCCCCATATATATGTATGGAGAGGAGTTTGCAACTGAAAAGAAACTTTGTGTTCCCAACAAACTAGGTGAAGGGCGGCTTTCACACACAATTATCTCTCAGAACTGAGCATGTGGAGAGACGTTCGTTCATCTAGCACAAAGGGAACGGGTTGCAGGAGAATCTTTTACTGTGATTTCTCAGTATGTTTCCTACTGCCGGTTTGAAGTTCCTGCAGTTTTCACTGTAAAACCGAGTTGGAGCTAGTACCTCCCCATATATATGTATGGAGTGGAGTTTGCAAGAGAAAAGAAACTTTGTGTTCCCAACAAGCAATGTGAAGGACGGCTTTCACACACACTTAAACCTCAGATCTGAGCATGTGGAGAGACGTTCGTTCATCTAGCACAAAGGTAACGGGTTGCAGGAGAAACTTTTACTCTGATTTCTCAGTATGTTTCCTACTGCCGGTTTGAAGTTCCTGCAGTTTTCACTGTAAAACCGAGTTGGAGCTAGTACCTCCCCATATATATGTATGGAGTGGAGTTTGCAAGAGAAAAGAAACTTTGTGTTCCCAACAAGCAATGTGAAGGACGGCTTTCACACACACTTAAACCTCAGATCTGAGCATGTGGAGAGACGTTCGTTCATCTAGCACAAAGGTAACGGGTTGCAGGAGAAACTTTTACTCTGGTTTCTCAGTATGTTTCCTAGCGCCGGTTTGAAGATATTGCAGTTTTCAGTGTAAAACCGAGTTGCTGCTCGTACATCCCCATATAAATGTATGGAGTGGAGTTTGCAAGTGAATAGAAACTTGTGCTCCCAACAAGCTAGGTGAAGGACGGCTTTCACACACACTTATCTCACAGATTTGAGCATGTGGAGTGACGTTCGTTCATGTAGCAAAATGGGAACGGGTTGCAGGAGAAAGTATTACTCTGGTTTCTCAGTCTGTTTCCTAGTGCCTGTATGAAGTTACTGCAGTTTTCACTGTTAAACCGAGTTGCAGCTCGTACATCCTCATATATATGTATGGAGTGGTGTTTGCAAGTGAAAAGAAACTTTGTGTTCCCTACAAGCTAGATGAAGGACGGCTTTCACACACACTTAACTCTCAGAAATGAGAATGTGGAGAGACGTTCGTTCATCTAGCACAAAGGGAACGGATTGCAGGAGAAATTTTTACTCTGGTTTCCCAGTCTGTTTCCTAGTGCCGGTTTGAAGTTTCTGCAGATTTCACTGTAAAACGGATTTGGAGCTCCTACCTACTCATATATATGTATGGAGTGGAGTTTGCAACTGAAAAGAAACTTTGTGTTCCCAACAAGCTAGGTGAAGGACGGCTTTCACACACAGTTATCTCTCAGAACTGAGCATGTTGAGAGACTTTCGTTCATCTAGCACAAACGGAACAGGTTGCAGGAGAAACTTTTACTCTGGTTTCTCAGTCTGTTTCCTAGTGCCGGTTTGAAGTTCCTGCAGTTTTCACTGTAAAACCGAGTTGGCGCTAGTACTTCCCCATATATATTTATGGAGAGGAGTTTGCAACTGTAAAGAAACTTTGTGTTCCCAACAAGCAAGTTGAAGGACGGCTTTCACACACACTTATCTCTCAGAACTGAGCATGTGGAGAGACCTTCGTTCATCTAGCACAAAGGGAACGGGTTGCAGGAGAAACTTTTAATCTGATTTCTCATTCTGTTTCCTAGTGCCGGTTTGATGTTCCTGCAGTTTTCACTGTAAAACAGAGTTGGAGCTAGTTCCTCCCCATATATATGTATGGAGAGGAGTTTGCAACTGAAAAGAAACTTTGTGTTCCCAACAAGCTAGGTGAAGAACGGCTTTCACACACACTTATCTCTCAGAACTGAGCATGTGGAGAGACCTTCGTTCATCTAGCACAAAGGGAACGGGTTGCAGGGGAATTTTTTACTCTGATTTCTCAGTCTGTTTCCTACTGCCGGTTTGAAGTTCCTGCAGTTTTCACTGTAAAACCGAGTTGGAGCTAGTACCTCCCCATATATATGTATGGAGTGGAGTTTGCAACTGAAAAGAAACTTTGTGTTCCCAACAAGCAAGGTGAAGAACGGCTTTCACACACACTTAACCCTCAGATCTGAGCATGTGGAGAGAAGTTCGTTCATCTAGCACAAAGGAACGGGTTGCAGGAGAAACTTATACTCTTGTTTCTCAGTCTGTTTACTAGTGCCTTTTTGAATTTCCTGTAGTTTTCACTGTAAATACGAGTTGGAGCTCGTACCTCCCCATATATATGTATGGAGAGGAGTTTGCAACTGAAAAGAAACTTTGTGTTCCCAACAAACTAGGTGAAGGGCGGCTTTCACACACAATTATCTCTCAGAACTGAGCATGTGGAGAGACGTTCGTTCATCTAGCACAAAGGGAACGGGTTGCAGGAGAATCTTTTACTGTGATTTCTCAGTATGTTTCCTACTGCCGGTTTGAAGTTCCTGCAGTTTTCACTGTAAAACCGAGTTGGAGCTAGTACCTCCCCATATATATGTATGGAGTGGAGTTTGCAAGAGAAAAGAAACTTTGTGTTCCCAACAAGCAATGTGAAGGACGGCTTTCACACACACTTAAACCTCAGATCTGAGCATGTGGAGAGACGTTCGTTCATCTAGCACAAAGGTAACGGGTTGCAGGAGAAACTTTTACTCTGGTTTCTCAGTATGTTTCCTAGCGCCGGTTTGAAGATATTGCAGTTTTCACTGTAAAACCGAGTTGCTGCTCGTACATCCCCATATAAATGTATGGAGTGGAGTTTGCAAGTGAATAGAAACTTGTGCTCCCAACAAGCTAGGTGAAGGACGGCTTTCACACACACTTATCTCTCAGAACTGAGCATGTGGAGAGAAATTCGTTCATCTAGCACACAGGGAACGGGTTGAAGTAGAAAGTTTTACTCTGGTTTCTCAGTCTGTTTCCTAGTGCCGGTTTGAAGTTCCTGCAGTTTTCACTGTAAAACTGAGTTAGAACTAGTACCTCCCCATATATATGTATGGAGTGGAGTTTGCAACTGAAAAGAAACTTTGTGTTCCCAACAAGTTACGTGAAGTACGGCTTTCACACACACTTATCTCTCAGAACTGAGCATGTGGAGAGAAATTCGTTCATCTAGCACACAGGGAACGGGTTGAAGTAGAAAGTTTTACTCTGGTTTCTCAGTCTGTTTCCTAGTGCCGGTTTGAAGTTCCTGCATTTTTCACTGTAAAAACGAGTTGGAGATAGTACCTACCCATATATATGTATGGGGTGTAGTTTGCAAGTGAAAAGAAACTTTGGGTTCCCAACAAGCTATGTGAAGGACGGCTTTCACTCACACTTATCTCTCAGAACTGAGCATGTGGAGAGACGTTCGTTCATCTAGCACAAAGGGAACGGGTTGCAGGAGAAACTTTTACTCTGGTTTCTCAGTCTGTTTCCTAGTGCCAGTGTGAATTTCCTGCATTTTTCAGTGTAAAAAAGAGTTGGAGATAGAATCTACCCATATATATGTATGTAGTGTAGTTTGCAAGTGAAAAGAAACTTTGGGTTCCCAAGAAGCTATTTGAAGGAAGGCATTCACACACACTTATCTCTCAGAACTGAGCATGTGGAGAGACGTTCGTTCATCTATCACAAAGGAAACGGGTTGCAGGAGAAACTTTTACTCTGGTTTCTCAGTCTGTTTCCTCGTGCCGGTTTGTAGTTCCTGCAGTTTTCACTGTAAAACCGAGTTGGAGCTAGTACCTCCCCTTATATATGTATGGAGTGGATTTTGCATCTGAAAAGAAACTTTGTGTTCCCAACAAGCTAGATGAAGGACGGCTTTCACACACACTTAACCCTCAGATCTGAGCATGTGGAGAGAATTTCGTTCATCTAGCACAAAGGAACGGGTTGCAGGAGAAACTTATACTCTTGTTTCTCAGTCTGTTTACTAGTGCCTTTTTGAATTTCCTGTAGTTTTCACTGTAAATACGAGTTGGAGCTCGTACCTCCCCATATATATATATGGAGTGGAGTTTGCAACTGAAAAGAAACCATGTGTTCACAACAAGCTATATGAAGGACGTCTTTCACACACAATTTTCTCTCAGAACTGAGCATGTGGAGAGACGTTCTTTCATCTAGCACAAAGGGAACGGTTTGCAGGAGAAACTTTTACTCTGGTTTCTCAGTCTGTTTCCCAGTGCCGGTTTGAAGTTCCTGCAGTTTTCACTGTAAAAACGAGTTGGAGCTAGTACCTCACCATATATATGTATTGAGTGGAGTTTGCAACTGAAAAGAAACTTTGAGTTCCCCACAAGCTAGGTGAAGGACGGCTTTCACACACACTTAACTCTCAGAACAGAGCATGTGGATAGACTTTCGTTCATCTAACACAAAGGGAACGGGTTGCAGGAGAAACTTTTACTCTGGTTTCTCAGTCTGTTTCCTAGCGCCGGTTTGAAATTACTGCAGTTTTCACTGTAAAACCGATTTGCATCTCGTACATACCCATATATACGTATGGAGTGGAGTTTGCAATTGAAAAGAAACTTTGTGTTCCCAGCAAGCAAGGTGAAGTACGGCTTTCACATATACTTATCTCTCAGAACTGAGCATGTGGATAGTCGTTCGTTCATCTAGCACAAAGGGAACGGGTTGCTGGAGAAACTTTTACTCTGGTTTCTCAGTCTGTTTCCTATTGCCGGCTTGAAGTTCCTGCAGTTTTCACTGTAAAACTGAGTTAGAACTAGTACCTCCCCATATATATGTATGGAGTGGAGTTTGCAACTGAAAAGAAACTTTTTGTTCCCAACAAGTTACGTGAAGTACGGCTTTCACACACACTTATATCTCAGAACTGAGCATGTGGAGAGAAATTCGTTCATCTAGCACACAGGGAACGAGTTGAAGTAGAAAGTTTTACTCTGTTTTCTCAGTCTGTTTCCTAGTGCCGGTTTGAAGTTCCTGCATTTTTCACTGTAAAAACGAGTTGGAGATAGTACCTACCCATATATATGTATGGGGTGTAGTTTGCAAGTGAAAAGAAACTTTGGGTTCCCAACAGGCTATGTGAAGGACGGCTTTCACTCACACTTATCTCTCAGAACTGAGCATGTGGAGAGACGTTCGTTCATCTAGCACAAAGGGAACGGGTTGCAGGAGAAACTTTTACTCTGGTTTCTCAGTCTGTTTCCTAGTGCCAGTGTGAATTTCCTGCATTTTTCAGTGTAAAAACGAGTTGGAGATAGAATCTACCCATATATATGTATGTAGTGTAGTTTGCAAGTGAAAAGAAACTTTGGGTTCCCAAGAAGCTATTTGAAGGAAGGCATTCACACACACTTATCTCTCAGAACTGAGCATGTGGAGAGACGTTCGTTCATCTATCACAAAGGAAACGGGTTGCAGGAGAAACTTTTACTCTGGTTTCTCAGTCTGTTTCCTCGTGCCGGTTTGAAGTTCCTGCAGTTTTCACTGTAAAACCGAGTTGGAGCTACTACCTCCCCTTATATATGTATGGAGTGGATTTTGCATCTGAAAAGAAACTTTGTGTTCCCAACAAGCTAGATGAAGGACGGCTTTCACACACAGTTAACTCTTAGAACTGAGCATGTGGAGAGACGTTCGTTCATCTAGCACAAATGGAACGGGTTGCAGGAGAAACTTTTACTCTGGCTTCTCAGTCTGTTTCCTAGTGCCGGTTTGAAGTTCCTGCAGTTTTCACTGTAAAACCGAGTTGGAGCTAGTACCTCTACATATATATTTATGGAGTGGAGTTTGCAACTGAAAAGAAACTTTGTGTTCCCAACAAGCTAGGTGAAGGACGGCTTTCACACACACTTATCTCTCAGAACTGAGCATGTGGAGAGACTTTCGTTCATCTAGCACAAAGGGAACGGGTTGCAGGAGAAACTTTTACTCTGGTTTCTCAGTCTGTTTCCTACTGCCGGTATGAATTTCCTGCAGTTTTCACTGTAAAACCGAGTTGGAGCTAGTACCTCCCCATATATATGTATGGAGTGGAGTTTGCAACTGAAAAGAATCTTTATGTTCCCCACAAGCTATTTGAAGGACGGCTTTCACACACACTTATCTCTTCAGAACTGAGCATGTGGATAGACTTTCGTTCATCTAGCACAAAGGGAACGGGTTGCAGGAGAATCTTTTACTCTGGTTTTTATGTCTGTTTCATAGTGCCGGTTTGAAGTTCCGGCACTTTTCACTGTAAACCCGAGTTGGAGCTAGTAACTCCCCGTATATATGTATGGAGTGGAGTTTGCAAGTGAACAGAAACTTTGGGGTCCCCACAAGTTACGTGAAGGAAGGCTTTCACACACACATATCTCTCAGAACTGAGCATGGGGAGAGACGTTCGTTCATCTAGCACAAAGGGAACGGGTTGCAGGGGAATTTTTTACTCTGATTTCTCAGTCTGTTTCCTACTGCCGGCTTGAAGTTCCTGCAGTTTTCACTGTAAAACCTTGTTGGAGCTAGTACCTCCCCATATATATGTATGGAGTGGAGTTTGCAACTGAAAAGAAACTTTGTGTTCCCAACAAACTAGGTGAAGGACGGCTTTCACACACAATTATCTCTCAGAACTTAGCATGTGGAGAGACGTTCGTTCATCTAGCACAAAGGGAACGGGTTGCAGGGGAATTTTTTACTCTGATTTCTCAGTCTGTTTCCTACTGCCGGTTTGAAGTTCCTGCAGTTTTCACTGTAAAACCGAGTTGGAGCTAGTACCTCCCCATATATATGTATGGAGTGGAGTTTGCAACTGAAAAGAAACTTTGTGTTCCCAACAAGCAAGGTGAAGAACGGCATTCACACACACTTAACCCTCAGATCTGAGCATGTGGAGAGAAGTTCGTTCATCTAGCACAAAGGAACGGGTTGCAGGAGAAACTTATACTCTTGTTTCTCAGTCTGTTTACTAGTGCCTTTTTGAATTTCCTGTAGTTTTCACTGTAAATACGAGTTGGAGCTCGTACCTCCCCATATATATGTATGGAGAGGAGTTTGCAACTGAAAAGAAACTTTGTGTTCCCAACAAACTAGGTGAAGGGCGGCTTTCACACACAATTATCTCTCAGAACTGAGCATGTGGAGAGAAATTCGTTCATCTAGCACAAAGGGAACGGGTTGCAGGAGAATCTTTTACTCTGATTTCTCAGTATGTTTCCTACTGCCGGTTTGAAGTTCCTGCAGTTTTCACTGTAAAACCGAGTTGGAGCTAGTACCTCCCCATATATATGTATGGAGTGGAGTTTGCAAGAGAAAAGAAACTTTGTGTTCCCAACAAGCAATGTGAAGGACGGCTTTCACACACACTTAAACCTCAGATCTGAGCATGTGGAGAGACGTTCGTTCATCTAGCACAAAGGTAACGGGTTGCAGGAGAAACTTTTACTCTGGTTTCTCAGTATGTTTCCTAGCGCCGGTTTGAAGATATTGCAGTTTTCACTGTAAAACCGAGTTGCTGCTCGTACATCCCCATATAAATGTATGGAGTGGAGTTTGCAAGTGAATAGAAACTTGTGCTCCCAACAAGCTAGGTGAAGGACGGCTTTCACACACACTTATCTCTCAGAACTGAGCATGTGGAGAGAAATTCGTTCATCTAGCACACAGGGAACGGGTTGAAGTAGAAAGTTTTACTCTGGTTTCTCAGTCTGTTTCCTAGTGCCGGTTTGAAGTTCCTGCAGTTTTCACTGTAAAACTGAGTTAGAACTAGTACCTCCCCATATATATGTATGGAGTGGAGTTTGCAACTGAAAAGAAACTTTGTGTTCCCAACAAGTTACGTGAAGTACGGCTTTCACACACACTTATCTCTCAGAACTGAGCATGTGGAGAGAAATTCGTTCATCTAGCACACAGGGAACGGGTTGAAGTAGAAAGTTTTACTCTGGTTTCTCAGTCTGTTTCCTAGTGCCGGTTTGAAGTTCCTGCATTTTTCACTGTAAAAACGAGTTGGAGATAGTACCTACCCATATATATGTATGGGGTGTAGTTTGCAAGTGAAAAGAAACTTTGGGTTCCCAACAAGCTATGTGAAGGACGGCTTTCACTCACACTTATCTCTCAGAACTGAGCATGTGGAGAGACGTTCGTTCATCTAGCACAAAGGGAACGGGTTGCAGGAGAAACTTTTACTCTGGTTTCTCAGTCTGTTTCCTAGTGCCAGTGTGAATTTCCTGCATTTTTCAGTGTAAAAACGAGTTGGAGATAGAATCTACCCATATATATGTATGTAGTGTTGTTTGCAAGTGAAAAGAAACTTTGGGTTCCCAAGAAGCTATTTGAAGGAAGGCATTCACACACACTTATCTCTCAGAACTGAGCATGTGGAGAGACGTTCGTTCATCTATCACAAAGGAAACGGGTTGCAGGAGAAACTTTTACTCTGGTTTCTCAGTCTGTTTCCTCGTGCCGGTTTGAAGTTCCTGCAGTTTTCACTATAAAACCGAGTTGTAGCTAGTACCTCCCCTTATATATGTATGGAGTGGATTTTGCATCTGAAAAGAAACTTTGTGTTCCCAACAAGCTAGATGAAGGACGGCTTTCACACACACTTAACCCTCAGATCTGAGCATGTGGAGAGAATTTCGTTCATCTAGCACAAAGGAACGGGTTGCAGGAGAAACTTATACTCTTGTTTCTCAGTCTGTTTACTAGTGCCTTTTTGAATTTCCTGTAGTTTTCACTGTAAATACGAGTTGGAGCTCGTACCTCCCCATATATATATATGGAGTGGAGTTTGCAACTGAAAAGAAACCATGTGTTCACAACAAGCTATATGAAGGACGGCTTTCACACACAATTTTCTCTCAGAACTGAGCATGTGGAGAGACGTTCTTTCATCTAGCACAAAGGGAACGGTTTGCAGGAGAAACTTTTACTCTGGTTTCTCAGTCTGTTTCCCAGTGCCGGTTTGAAGTTCCTGCAGTTTTCACTGTAAAAACGAGTTGGAGCTAGTACCTCACCATATATATGTATTGAGTGGAGTTTGCAACTGAAAAGAAACTTTGAGTTCCCCACAAGCTAGGTGAAGGACGGCTTTCACACACACTTAACTCTCAGAACAGAGCATGTGGATAGACTTTCGTTCATCTAACACAAAGGGAACGGGTTGCAGGAGAAACTTTTACTCTGGTTTCTCAGTCTGTTTCCTAGCGCCGGTTTGAAATTACTGCAGTTTTCACTGTAAAACCGATTTGCATCTCGTACATACCCATATATACGTATGGAGTGGAGTTTGCAATTGAAAAGAAACTTTGTGTTCCCAGCAAGCAAGGTGAAGTACGGCTTTCACATATACTTATCTCTCAGAACTGAGCATGTGGATAGTCGTTAGTTCATCTAGCACAAAGGGAACGGGTTGCTGGAGAAACTTTTACTCTGGTTTCTCAGTCTGTTTCCTATTGCCGGCTTGAAGTTCCTGCAGTTTTCACTGTAAAACTGAGTTAGAACTAGTACCTCCCCATATATATGTATGGAGTGGAGTTTGCAACTGAAAAGAAACTTTGTGTTCCCAACAAGTTACGTGAAGTACGGCTTTCACACACACTTATCTCTCAGAACTGAGCATGTGGAGAGAAATTCGTTCATCTAGCACACAGGGAACGAGTTGAAGTAGAAACTTTTACTCTGTTTTCTCAGTCTGTTTCCTAGTGCCGGTTTGAAGTTCCTGCATTTTTCACTGTAAAAACGAGTTGGAGATAGTACCTACCCATATATATGTATGGGGTGTAGTTTGCAAGTGAAAAGAAACTTTGGGTTCCCAACAAGCTATGTGAAGGACGGCTTTCACTCACACTTATCTCTCAGAACTGAGCATGTGGAGAGACGTTCGTTCATCTAGCACAAAGGGAACGGGTTGCAGGAGAAACTTTTACTCTGGTTTCTCAGTCTGTTTCCTAGTGCCAGTGTGAATTTCCTGCATTTTTCAGTGTAAAAACGAGTTGGAGATAGAATCTACCCATATATATGTATGTAGTGTAGTTTGCAAGTGAAAAGAAACTTTGGGTTCCCAAGAAGCTATTTGAAGGAAGGCATTCACACACACTTATCTCTCAGAACTGAGCATGTGGAGAGACGTTCGTTCATCTATCACAAAGGAAACGGGTTGCAGGAGAAACTTTTACTCTGGTTTCTCAGTCTGTTTCCTCGTGCCGGTTTGAAGTTCCTGCAGTTTTCACTGTAAAACCGAGTTGGAGCTACTACCTCCCCTTATATATGTATGGAGTGGATTTTGCATCTGAAAAGAAACTTTGTGTTCCCAACAAGCTAGATGAAGGACGGCTTTCACACACAGTTAACTCTTAGAACTGAGCATGTGGAGAGACGTTCGTTCATCTAGCACAAATGGAACGGGTTGCAGGAGAAACTTTTACTCTGGCTTCTCAGTCTGTTTCCTAGTGCCGGTTTGAAGTTCCTGCAGTTTTCACTGTAAAACCGAGTTGGAGCTACTACCTCTACATATATATTTATGGAGTGGAGTTTGCAACTGAAAAGAAACTTTGTGTTCCCAACAAGCTAGGTGAAGGACGGCTTTCACACACACTTATCTCTCAGAACTGAGCATGTGGAGAGACTTTCGTTCATCTAGCACAAAGGGAACGGGTTGCAGGAGAAACTTTTACTCTGGTTTCTCAGTCTGTTTCCTACTGCCGGTATGAAGTTCCTGCAGTTTTCACTGTAAAACCGAGTTGGAGCTAGTACCTCCCCATATATATGTATGGAGTGGAGTTTGCAACTGAAAAGAATCTTTATGTTCCCCACAAGCTATTTGAAGGACGGCTTTCACACACACTTATCTCTTCAGAACTGAGCATGTGGATAGACTTTCGTTCATCTAGCACAAAGGGAACGGGTTGCAGGAGAATCTTTTACTCTGGTTTTTATGTCTGTTTCATAGTGCCGGTTTGAAGTTCCGGCACTTTTCACTGTAAACCCGAGTTGGAGCTAGTAACTCCCCGTATATATGTATGGAGTGGAGTTTGCAAGTGAACAGAAACTTTGGGGTCCCCACAAGTTACGTGAAGGAAGGCTTTCACACACACATATCTCTCAGAACTGAGCATGGGGAGAGACGTTCGTTCATCTAGCACAAAGGGAACGGGTTGCAGGGGAATTTTTTACTCTGATTTCTCAGTCTGTTTCCTACTGCCGGCTTGAAGTTCCTGCAGTTTTCACTGTAAAACCTTGTTGGAGCTAGTACCTCCCCATATATATGTATGGAGTGGAGTTTGCAACTGAAAAGAAACTTTGTGTTCCCAACAAACTAGGTGAAGGACGGCTTTCACACACAATTATCTCTCAGAACTTAGCATGTGGAGAGACGTTCGTTCATCTAGCACAAAGGGAACGGGTTGCAGGGGAATTTTTTACTCTGATTTCTCAGTCTGTTTCCTACTGCCGGTTTGAAGTTCCTGCAGTTTTCACTGTAAAACCGAGTTGGAGCTAGTACCTCCCCATATATATGTATGGAGTGGAGTTTGCAACTGAAAAGAAACTTTGTGTTCCCAACAAGCAAGGTGAAGAACGGCATTCACACACACTTAACCCTCAGATCTGAGCATGTGGAGAGAAGTTCGTTCATCTAGCACAAAGGAACGGGTTGCAGGAGAAACTTATACTCTTGTTTCTCAGTCTGTTTACTAGTGCCTTTTTGAATTTCCTGTAGTTTTCACTGTAAATACGAGTTGGAGCTCGTACCTCCCCATATATATGTATGGAGAGGAGTTTGCAACTGAAAAGAAACTTTGTGTTCCCAACAAACTAGGTGAAGGGCGGCTTTCACACACAATTATCTCTCAGAACTGAGCATGTGGAGAGAAATTCGTTCATCTAGCACAAAGGGAACGGGTTGCAGGAGAATCTTTTACTCTGATTTCTCAGTATGTTTCCTACTGCCGGTTTGAAGTTCCTGCAGTTTTCACTGTAAAACCGAGTTGGAGCTAGTACCTCCCCATATATATGTATGGAGTGGAGTTTGCAAGAGAAAAGAAACTTTGTGTTCCCAACAAGCAATGTGAAGGACGGCTTTCACACACACTTAAACCTCAGATCTGAGCATGTGGAGAGACGTTCGTTCATCTAGCACAAAGGTAACGGGTTGCAGGAGAAACTTTTACTCTGGTTTCTCAGTATGTTTCCTAGCGCCGGTTTGAAGATATTGCAGTTTTCACTGTAAAACCGAGTTGCTGCTCGTACATCCCCATATAAATGTATGGAGTGGAGTTTGCAAGTGAATAGAAACTTGTGCTCCCAACAAGCTAGGTGAAGGACGGCTTTCACACACACTTATCTCTCAGAACTGAGCATGTGGAGAGAAATTCGTTCATCTAGCACACAGGGAACGGGTTGAAGTAGAAAGTTTTACTCTGGTTTCTCAGTCTGTTTCCTAGTGCCGGTTTGAAGTTCCTGCAGTTTTCACTGTAAAACTGAGTTAGAACTAGTACCTCCCCATATATATGTATGGAGTGGAGTTTGCAACTGAAAAGAAACTTTGTGTTCCCAACAAGTTACGTGAAGTACGGCTTTCACACACACTTATCTCTCAGAACTGAGCATGTGGAGAGAAATTCGTTCATCTAGCACACAGGGAACGGGTTGAAGTAGAAAGTTTTACTCTGGTTTCTCAGTCTGTTTCCTAGTGCCGGTTTGAAGTTCCTGCATTTTTCACTGTAAAAACGAGTTGGAGATAGTACCTACCCATATATATGTATGGGGTGTAGTTTGCAAGTGAAAAGAAACTTTGGGTTCCCAACAAGCTATGTGAAGGACGGCTTTCACTCACACTTATCTCTCAGAACTGAGCATGTGGAGAGACGTTCGTTCATCTAGCACAAAGGAACGGGTTGCAGGAGAAACTTTTACTCTGGTTTCTCAGTCTGTTTCCTAGTGCCAGTGTGAATTTCCTGCATTTTTCAGTGTAAAAACGAGTTGGAGATAGAATCTACCCATATATATGTATGTAGTGTAGTTTGCAAGTGAAAAGAAACTTTGGGTTCCCAAGAAGCTATTTGAAGGAAGGCATTCACACACACTTATCTCTCAGAACTGAGCATGTGGAGAGACGTTCGTTCATCTATCACAAAGGAAACGGGTTGCAGGAGAAACTTTTACTCTGGTTTCTCAGTCTGTTTCCTCGTGCCGGTTTGAAGTTCCTGCAGTTTTCACTATAAAACCGAGTTGGAGCTAGTACCTCCCCTTATATATGTATGGAGTGGATTTTGCATCTGAAAAGAAACTTTGTGTTCCCAACAAGCTAGATGAAGGACGGCTTTCACACACACTTAACCCTCAGATCTGAGCATGTGGAGAGAATTTCGTTCATCTAGCACAAAGGAACGGGTTGCAGGAGAAACTTATACTCTTGTTTCTCAGTCTGTTTACTAGTGCCTTTTTGAATTTCCTGTAGTTTTCACTGTAAATACGAGTTGGAGCTCGTACCTCCCCATATATATATATGGAGTGGAGTTTGCAACTGAAAAGAAACCATGTGTTCACAACAAGCTATATGAAGGACGTCTTTCACACACAATTTTCTCTCAGAACTGAGCATGTGGAGAGACGTTCTTTCATCTAGCACAAAGGGAACGGTTTGCAGGAGAAACTTTTACTCTGGTTTCTCAGTCTGTTTCCCAGTGCCGGTTTGAAGTTCCTGCAGTTTTCACTGTAAAAACGAGTTGGAGCTAGTACCTCACCATATATATGTATTGAGTGGAGTTTGCAACTGAAAAGAAACTTTGAGTTCCCCACAAGCTAGGTGAAGGACGGCTTTCACACACACTTAACTCTCAGAACAGAGCATGTGGATAGACTTTCGTTCATCTAACACAAAGGGAACGGGTTGCAGGAGAAACTTTTACTCTGGTTTCTCAGTCTGTTTCCTAGCGCCGGTTTGAAATTACTGCAGTTTTCACTGTAAAACCGATTTGCATATCGTACATACCCATATATACGTATGGAGTGGAGTTTGCAATTGAAAAGAAACTTTGTGTTCCCAGCAAGCAAGGTGAAGTACGGCTTTCACATACACTTATCTCTCAGAACTGAGCATGTGGAGAGTCGTTCGTTCATCTAGCACAAAGGGAACGGGTTGCTGGAGAAACTTTTACTCTGGTTTCTCAGTCTGTTTCCTATTGCCGGCTTGAAGTTCCTGCAGTTTTCACTGTAAAACTGAGTTAGAACTAGTACCTCCCCATATATATGTATGGAGTGGAGTTTGCAACTGAAAAGAAACTTTGTGTTCCCAACAAGTTACGTGAAGTACGGCTTTCACACACACTTATCTCTCAGAACTGAGCATGTGGAGAGAAATTCGTTCATCTAGCACACAGGGAACGGGTTGAAGTAGAAAGTTTTACTCTGGTTTCTCAGTCTGTTTCCTAGTGCCGGTTTGAAGTTCCTGCATTTTTCACTGTAAAAACGAGTTGGAGATAGTACCTACCCATATATATGTATGGGGTGTAGTTTGCAAGTGAAAAGAAACTTTGGGTTCCCAACAAGCTATGTGAAGGACGGCTTTCACTCACACTTATCTCTCAGAACTGAGCATGTGGAGAGACGTTCGTTCATCTAGCACAAAGGGAACGGGTTGCAGGAGAAACTTTTACTCTGGTTTCTCAGTCTGTTTCCTAGTGCCAGTGTGAATTTCCTGCATTTTTCAGTGTAAAAACGAGTTGGAGATAGAATCTACCCATATATATGTATGTAGTGTAGTTTGCAAGTGAAAAGAAACTTTGGGTTCCCAAGAAGCTATTTGAAGGAAGGCATTCACACACACTTATCTCTCAGAACTGAGCATGTGGAGAGACGTTCGTTCATCTATCACAAAGGAAACGGGTTGCAGGAGAAACTTTTACTCTGGTTTCTCAGTCTGTTTCCTCGTGCCGGTTTGAAGTTCCTGCAGTTTTCACTGTAAAACCGATTTGGAGCTAGTACCTCCCCTTATATATGTATGGAGTGGATTTTGCATCTGAAAAGAAACTTTGTGTTCCCAACAAGCTAGATGAAGGACGGCTTTCACACACAGTTAACTCTTAGAACTGAGCATGTGGAGAGACGTTCGTTCATCTAGCACAAATGGAACGGGTTGCAGGAGAAACTTTTACTCTGGCTTCTCAGTCTGTTTCCTAGTGCCGGTTTGAAGTTCCTGCAGTTTTCACTGTAAAACCGAGTTGGAGCTAGTACCTCTACATATATATTTATGGAGTTGAGTTTGCAACTGAAAAGAAACTTTGTGTTCCCAACAAGCTAGGTGAAGGACGGCTTTCACACACACTTATCTCTCAGAACTGAGCATGTGGAGAGACTTTCGTTCATCTAGCACAAAGGGAACGGGTTGCAGGAGAAACTTTTACTCTGGTTTCTCAGTCTGTTTCCTGCTGCCGGTATGAATTTCCTGCAGTTTTCACTGTAAAACCGAGTTGGAGCTAGTACCTCCCCATATATATGTATGGAGTGGAGTTTGCAACTGAAAAGAATCTTTATGTTCCCCACAAGCTATTTGAAGGACGGCTTTCACACACACTTATCTCTTCAGAACTGAGAATGTGGATAGACTTTCGTTCATCTAGCACAAAGGGAACGGGTTGCAGGAGAATCTTTTACTCTGGTTTTTATGTCTGTTTCATAGGACCGGTTTGAAGTTCCGGCACTTTTCACTGTAAAACCGAGTTGGAGCTAGTAACTCCCCGTATATATGTATGGAGTGGAGTTTGCAAGTGAACAGAAACTTTGGGGTCCCCACAAGTTACGTGAAGGAAGGCTTTCACACACACATATCTCTCAGAACTGAGCATGGGGAGAGACGTTCGTTCATCTAGCACAATGGGAACGGGTTGCAGGAGAAACTTTTTCTCTGGTTTCTCAGTATGTTTCCTATTGCCGGCTTGAAGTTCCTGCAGTTTTCACTGTAAAACCTTGTTGGAGCTAGTACATCCCCATATATATGTATGGAGTGGAGTTTGCAACTGAAAAGAAACTTTGTGTTCCCAACAAACTAGGTGAAGGACGGCTTTCACACACAATTATCTCTCAGAACTTAGCATGTGGAGAGACGTTCGTTCATCTAACACAAATGGAAAGGGTTGCAGGAGAAACTTTTACTCTGGTTTCTCAGTCTGTGTCCTAGGGCCGGTTTGAAGTTCCTGCATTTTTCACTTTAAAAAAGATTTGGAGATAGTACCTACCCATATATATGTATGGAGTGGAGTTTGCAACTGAAAAGAAACTTTGTGTCCCCAACAAGCTAGGTGAAGGACGGCTTTCACACACAATTATCTCTCAGAACTGAGCATGTGGAGAGACTATCGTTCATCTAGCACAAAGGGAACGCTTTGCAGGGGAAACTTTACTCTGGTTTCTCAGTCTGTTTCCTAGTGCCGGTTTGAATTTCCTGCAGTTTTCACTGTAAAAGAGTGTTGGAGCTAGTACCTCCCCATATATATGTATGGAGTGGAGTTTGCAAGTGAAAAGAAACTTTGGGTTCCAAACAAGCTAGGTGATGGACGGCTTTCACACACACTAATCTCTCAGAACTGAGCATGTGGAGAGACGTTCGTTCATATAGCACAAAGGGAACGGGTTGCAGGAGAAATATTTACTCTGGTTTCTCAGTCTTTTTCCTAGTGCCGGTTTGAATTTCCTGCAGTTTTCACTGTAAAACCGAGTTGGAGCTAGTACCTCCGCATATATATGTATGGATTGGACTTTGCAACTGAAAAGTAACTTTGTGTTCCCAACAAGCTAGGTGAAGGACGGCTTTCACACACAATTATCTCTCAGAACTGAGCATGTGGAGAGACGTTCGTTCACCTAGCACAAAGGGAACTGGTTGCAGGAGAAGCTATTACTCTGGTGTCTCAGTCTGTTTCCTAGAACCGGATTGAATTTCCTGCAGTTTTCACTGTAAAAGAGTGTTGGAGCTAGTACCTCCCCATATATATGTATGGAGTGGAGTTTGCAAGTGAAAAGAAACTTTGGGTTCCAAACAAGCTAGGTGATGGACGGCTTTCACACACACTAATCTCTCAGAACTGAGCATGTGGAGAGACGTTCGTTCATCTAGCACAAAGGGAACGGTTTGTAGGAGAAACTTTTACTCTGTTTTCTCAGTCTGTTTCCTACTGTCGGTATGAATTTCCTGCAGTTTTCACTGTAAAACCGTGTTGGAACTAGTACGTCCCCATATATATGTATGGAGTGGAGTTTGAAACTGAAAAGAAACTTTGTGTTCCCAACAAGCTAGGTGAAGGACGGCTTTCACACACAATTATCTCTCAGAACTGAGCATGTTGGGAGACATTCGTTCATCTAGGACAAAGGGAACGGTTTGCAGGTGAAACATTTACTCTGGTTTCTCAGTGTGTTTCCTAGTGCCGGTTTGAAGTTCCTGCAGTTTTCACTGTAAAACAAGTTGGAGCTAGTACCTCCCCATATATATGTATGGAGCGGAGTTTGCAAATGAAAAGAAACTTTGGGTTCCCAACAAGCTAGGTGAAGAACGGCTTTCACACACACTTATCTCTCAGAACTGAGCATGTGGAGAGACGTTCGTTCATCTAGCACAAAGGGAACGGGTTGCAGGAGAAACTTTTACTCTGGTTTCTCAGTCTTTTTCCTAGTGCCGATTTGAAGTTCCTGCAGTTTTCACTCTAAAACCGAGTTGGAGCTAGTACCTCCCCATATATATGTATGGAATGGAGTTTCCAACTGAAAAGAAACTTTGTGTTCCCAACAAGCTAGGTGAAGGACGGCTTTCAAACACACTTATCCTCAGAACTGAGCATGTGGAGAGACGTTCGTTCATCTAGCACAAAGGGAACGGTTTCCGGGGGAAACTTTACTCTGCTTTCTCAGTCTGTTTCCTAGTGCCGGTTTGAAGTTCCTTCAGTTTTCACTGTAAAACCGAGTTGGAGCTAGTACCTCCGAATATATATGTATGGAGTGGACATTGCAACTGAAAAGAAACTTTGAGTTCCCAACAAGCTATGTGAAGGGCGGCTTTCACACACACTTATCTCTCAGAACTGAGCATGTGGAGAGACGTTCGTTCATCTAGCACAATGGGAACGGGTTGCAGGAGAAACTTGTAGTCTGTTTTCTCAGTCTGTTTCCTACTGCCGGTATGAATTTCCTGCAGTTTTCACTGTAAAACCGTGTTGGAGCTAGTACGTCCCCATATATATGGATGGAGTGGAGTTTGCAACTGAAAAGAATATTTGTGTTCCCAACAAGCTAGGTGAAGGACGTCTTTCACACACACTTACTTCTAAAAACTGAGCATGTGGAGAGAGTTTCGTTCATCTAGCAGAAAGGGAACGGTTTGCAGGAGAAACATTTACTCTGGTTTCTCAGTCTTTTTCCTAGTGCCGATTTGAAGTTCCTGCAGTTTTCACTCTAAAACCTATTTGGAGCTAGTACTTCCCCATATATATGTAAGGAGTGGAGTTTGAAATTGAAAAGAAACTTTGTGTTCCCAACAAGCTAGGTGAAGGACGGCTTTCACACACACTTATCTCTCAGAACTGAGCATGTTGGGAGACATTCGTTCATCTAGCACAAAGGGAACGGGTTGCAGGTGAAACTTTTACTCTGGTTTCTCAGTTGGTTTCCTAGTGCCAGTTTGAAATTCCTGCAGTTTTCACTGTAAAACAGATTTGGAGCTGTACCTCCCCATATATATGTATGGAGTGGAGTTTGCAAATGAAAAGAAACTTTGTGTTCCCAACAAGTTAGGTGAAGAACGGCTTTCACACACACTTATCTCTCAGACCTGAGCATGTGGAGAGACGATCGTTCATCTAGCACAAAGGGAACTGTTTGCAGGAGAAACTTTACTCTGGATTCTCAGTCTGTTTCCTAGTGCCGGTTTGAAGTTCCTGCAGTTTTCACTGTAAAATCGAGTTGGAGCTAGTACCTCCGCATATATATGTATGGAGTGAACTTTGCACCTGAAAAGAAACTTTGTGTTCCCAACATGCTAGGTGAAGTACGGCTTTTACACACACTTATCTCTCAGAACTGAGCATGTGGGGAGACGTTCATTCATCTAGCACAAATGGAACGGGTTGCAGGAGAAACTTTTACCCTGGTTTATCATTCTGTTTCCAAGTCCCGGTTTGAATTTCCTGCAATTTTCACTGTAAAACCGTGTTGGAGCTAGTACCTCCCCATATATATGTATGGAGTGGAGTTTGCAAGTGAAAAGAAACTTTGGGTTCCCAACAAGCTAAGTGAAGGACGGCTTTCACACACAATTATCACTGAGAACTGAGCATGTGGAGAGACGTTCGTTCATCTAGCACAAAGGGAACTGTTTGCAGGAGAAACTTTTACTCTGGTTTCTCAGTCTGTTTCCTAGTGCCGGTTTGAAATTCGTGCAGTTTTCACTGTAAAAAAGTGTTGGAGCTAGTACCTCCCCATATATATGTATGGAGTGGAATTTGCAACTGAAAAGAAACTTTGTGTTCCCAACAAACTAGGTGAAGGGCGGCTTTCACACACAATTATCTCTCAGAACTGAGCATGTGGAGAGACGTTCGTTCATCTAGCACAAAGGGAACGGGTTGCAGGAGAAACTTTTACTCTGGTTTCTCAGTCTGTTTCCTAGGGCCGGTTTGAAGTTCCTGCAGTTTTCAGTGTAAAACCGAGTTGGAGCTATTACCTCCCCATATATATGTATGGAGTGGAGTTAGCATCTGAAAAGAAACTTTGTGTTCCCAACAAGCTAGGTGAAGGACGGCTTTCACACACACTTATCTCTCAGAACTGAGCATGTGGAGAGACGTTCGTTCATCTAGCACAAAGGGAACGGGTTGCAGGAGAAACTTTTACTCTGGTTTCTCAGTCTTTTTCCTAGTGCCGGTTTGAAGTTCCTGCAGTTTTCACGGTAAAACCGAGTTGGAACTAGTAAGTCCCCATATATATGTATGGAGTGGAGTTTGCAACTGAAAAGAAACATTGTGTTCCCAACAAGCTATATGAAGAACGGCATTCACACACAATATTCTCTCAGATCTGAACATGTGGAGAGACGTTCGTTCATCTAGCACAAATGGAACGGGTTGCAGGAGAAATTTTACTGTGGTTTCTCAGTCTGTTTCCTAGTGCCGGTTTGAAGTTCCTGCATTTTTCACTGTAAAAACGAGTTGGAGATTGTACCTACCCATATATATGTATGGAGTGTAGTTTGCAAGTTAAAAGAAACTTTGGGTTCCCAAAAAGCTATGTGAAGGACGGCTTTCACTCACACTTATCTCTCAGAACTGAGCATGTGGAGAGACGTTCGTTCATCTAGCACAAAGGAACGGGTTGCAGGAGAAACTTTTACTCTGTTTCTCAGTGTGTTTCCTAGTGCCGTTTGAAGTTCCTGCAGTTTTCACTGTAAAACCGAGTTGGAGCTAGTACCTCCCTATATATATTTATGGAGTGGAGATTGCAACTTAAAAGAAACTTTGTGTTCCCAACAAGCTAGGTGAAGGACGGCTTTCACACACACTTATATCTCAGAACTGAGCATGTGGGGAGACGTTCGTTTATCTAGCACAAAGGGAATGGGTTGCAGGTGAAATTTTACTGTGGTTTCTCAGTCTGTTTCATAGTGCCAGTTTGAATTTCCTGCAGTTTTCACTGTAAAACAGAGTTGGAGTTGTACCTCCCCATATATATGTATGGAGTGGAGTTTGCAACTGAAAAGAAACTTTGTGTTCCCAACAAGTTAGGTGAAGAACGGCTTTCACACGCACTTATCTCTCAGAACTGAGCATGTGGAGAGAGGTTCGTTCATCTAGCACAAAGGGAACGGGTTGCAGGAGAAACTTATACTCTGTTTTCTCAGTCTGTTTCCTACAGCCGTTATGAATTTCCTGCAGTTTTCACTTTAAAAACGTGTTGGACCTAGTACGTCCCCATATATATGTATGGAGTGGAGTTTGCAACTGAAAAGAAACTCTGTGTTCGCAACAAGCTAGGTGAAGTACGGCTTTCACACACACTTATCTCTCAGAACTGAGCATGTGGAGAGACGTTCGTTCATCTAGCACAAAGGAATGGGTTGCAGGAGAAACTTTTACTCTGGTTTCTCAGTCTGTTTCCTAGTGGCGGTTTGAAGTTCCTGCAGTTTTCACTGTAAAACCGAGTTGGAGCTAGTAACTCCCCATATATATGTATGGATTGGGGTTTGCAACTGAAAAAACTTTGTGTTCCCAAGAAGCTATGTGAAGGACGGCTTTCACACACACTTATCTCTCAGAACTGAGCATGTGGAGAGACGTTCGTTCATCTAGCACAAAGGGAAAGGTTTGCAGGAGAAACTTTACTCTGGTTTCTCAGTCTGTTTCCTAGTGCCGGTTTGATGTTCCTGCAGTTTTCACTGTAAAACCGAGTTGGAACTAGTACCTCCGCATATATATGTTTGGAGTGGACTTTGTAACTGAAAAGAATCTTTGTGTTCCCAACAAGCTAGGTGAAGGACGGCTTTCACACACACATATCACTCAGAACAGAGCATGTGGAGAGACGTTCGTTCATCTAGCACAAAGGGAACTGTTTGCAGGAGAAACTTTTACTCTGATTTCTCAGTCTGTTTCCTAGTGCCGGTTTGAAATTCGTGCAGTTTTCACTGTAAAAAAGTGTTGGAGCTAGTACCTCCCCATATATATGTATGGAGTGGAGTTTGAAATTGAAAAGAAACTTTGTGTTCCCAACAAGCTAGGTGAAGGACGGCTTTCACACACACTTATCTCTC
This sequence comes from Camelus dromedarius, assembly GCF_036321535.1. NCBI lineage: Eukaryota > Metazoa > Chordata > Mammalia > Artiodactyla > Camelidae > Camelus > Camelus dromedarius. The sequence goes on along the minus strand of NC_087458.1, from coordinate 30,918,969 downwards.
AGAACTGAGCATGTTGGGAGACATTCGTTCATCTAGCACAAAGGGAACGGGTTGCAGGTGAAACTTTTACTCTGGTTTCTCAGTTGGTTTCCTAGTGCCAGTTTGAAATTCCTGCAGTTTTCACTGTAAAACAGATTTGGAGCTGTACCTCCCCATATATATGTATGGAGTGGGGTTTGCAACTGAAAAGAAACTTTGTGTTCCCAGCAAGTTAGGTGAAGAACGGCTTTCACACACACTTATCTCTCAGACCTGAGCATGTGGAGAGACGATCGTTCATCTAGCACAAAGGGAACGGGTTGCAGGAGAAACTTTACTCTGGATTCTCAGTCTGTTTCCTAGTGCCGGTTTGAAGTTCCTGCAGTTTTCACTGTAAAATCGAGTTGGAGCTAGTACCTCCGCATATATATGTATGGAGTGAACTTTGCACCTGAAAAGAAACTTTGTGTTCCCAACATGCTAGGTGAAGTACGGCTTTTACACACACTTATCTCTCAGAACTGAGCATGTGGAGAGACGTTCATTCATCTAGCACAAAGGGAACGGGTTGCAGGAGAAACTTTTACCCTGGTTTGTCATTCTGTTTCCAAGTGCCGGTTTGAATTTCCTGCAATTTTCACTGTAAAACCGTGTTGGAGCTAGTACCTCCCCATATATATGTATGGAGTGGAGTTTGCAAGTGAAAAGAAACTTTGGGTTCCCAACAAGCTAGGTGAAGGACGGCTTTCACACACACTTATCACTCAGAACTGAGCATGTGGAGAGACGTTCGTTCATCTAGCACAAAGGGAACTGTTTGCAGGAGAAACTTTTACTCTGGTTTCTCAGTCTGTTTCCTAGTGCTGGTTTGAAATTCAAGCAGTTTTCACTGTAAAAAAGTGTTGGAGCTAGTACCTCCCCATATATATGTATGGAGTGGAATTTGCAACTGAAAAGAAACTTTGTGTTCCCAACAAACTAGGTGAAGGGCAGCTTTCACACACAATTATCTCTCAGAACTGAGCATGTGGAGAGACGTTCGTTCATCTAGCACAAAGGGAACGGGTTGCAGGAGAAACTTTTACTCTGGTTTCTCAGTCTGTTTCCTAGGGCCGGTTTGAAGTTCCTGCAGTTTTCACTGTAAAACCGAGTTGGAGCTATTACCTCCCCATATATATGTATGGAGTGGAGTTAGCATCTGAAAAGGAACTTTGTGTTCCCAACAAGCTAGGTGAAGGACGGCTTTCACACACACTTATCTCTCAGAACTGAGCATGTGGAGAGACGTTCGTTCATCTAGCACAAAGGGAACGGGTTGCAGGAGAAACTTTTACTCTGGTTTCTCAGTCTTTTTCCTAGTGCCGGTTTGAAGTTCCTGCAGTTTTCACTGTAAAACCGAGTTGGAACTAGTACCTCCCCATATATATGTATGGAGTGGAGTTTGCAACTGAAAAGAAACATTGTGTTCCCAACAAGCTATATGAAGAACGGCATTCACACACAATAATCTCTCAGAACTGAACATGTGGAGAGACGTTCGTTCATCTAGCACAAATGGAACGGGTTGCAGGAGAAACTTTTACTCTGGTTTCTCAGTCTGTTTCCTAGTGCCGGTTTGAAGTTCCTGCATTTTTCACTGTAAAAACGAGTTGGAGATAGTACCTACCCATATATATGTATGGAGTGTAGTTTGCAAGTGAAAAGAAACTTTGGGTTCCCAAAAAGCTATGTGAAGGACGGCTTTCACTCACACTTATCTCTCAGAACTGAGCATGTGGAGAGACGTTCGTTCATCTAGCACAAAGGAACGGGTTGCAGGAGAAACTTTTACTCTGTTTCTCAGTGTGTTTCCTAGTGCCGTTTGAAGTTCCTGCAGTTTTCACTGTAAATCCGAGTTGGAGCTAGTACCTCCCTATATATATTTATGGAATGGAGATTGCAACTTAAAAGAAACTTTGTGTTCCCAACAAGCTAGGTGAAGGACGGCTTTCACACACACTTATATCTCAGAACTGAGCATGTGGGGAGACGTTCGTTTATCTAGCACAAATGGAATGGGTTGCAGGTGAAATTTTACTGTGGTTTCTCAGTCTGTTTCCTAGTGCCAGTTTGAATTTCCTGCAGTTTTCACTGTAAAACCGAGTTGGAACTAGTACCTCCGCATATATATGTTTGGAGTGGACTTTGTAACTGAAAAGAATCTTTGTGTTCCCAACAAGCTAGGTGAAGGACGGCTTTCACACACACTTATCTCTCAGAACAGAGCATGTGGAGAGACGTTCGTTCATCTAGCACAAAGGGAACGGTTTGCAGGAGAAACTTTTACTCTGGTTTCTCAGTGTGTTTCCTAGTGCCGTTTTGAATTTCCTGCAGTTTTCACTGTAAAACCTTGTTGGAGCTAGTAACTCCCCATATATATTTATGGATTGGGGTTTGCAACTGAAAAGAAACTTTGTGTTCCCAGCAAGTTAGGAGAACGGCTGCATTCACACACACATATCTCTCAGAACTGAGCATGTGGAGAGACGTTCGTTCATCTAGCACAAAGGGTACTTGTTGAAGGAGAAACTATTACTCTGGTTTCTCATACAGATTCCTAGTGCCGGTTTGAAGTTCCTGCAGTTTTCACTGTTAAACCGAGTTGGAGCTAGTACCTCCCCATATATATGTATGGAGTGGAGTTTGCAACTGAAAAGTATCTTTCTGTTCCCAACAAGCTAGGTGAAGGGCGGCTTTCACACACACTTATCTCTCAGAACAGAGCATGTGGAGAGATGTTCGTTCATCTAGCACAAAGGGAACGGTATGCAGGAGAAAGTTTTACTCTGGATTCTCAGTCTGTCTCCTAGTGCCGGTTTGAAGTTCGTGCAGTTTTCACTGTAAAACCGTGTTGGAGCTAGTACCTCCCCATATATATGTATGGAGTGGAGTTTGCAAGTGAAAAGAAACTTTGGGGTCCCAACAAGCTAGGTGAAGGACGGCTTTCAGACACACATATCTCTCAGAACTGAGCATGTGGAGAGACGTTTGTTCATCTAGCACAAAGGGAACGGGTTGCAGGAGAAACATTTAATCTGGTTTCTCAGTCTGTTTTCTATGGCCGGTTTGAAGTTCCTGCACTTTTCACTCTAAAACAGAGTTGGAGCTAGTACCTCCCCATATATATGTATGGAGTGGAGATTGCAACTGAAAAGAAACTTTGTGTTTCCAACAAACTAGGTGAAGGACGGCTTTCACACACAATTATCTCTCAGAACTTAGCATGTGGAGAGACGTTCGTTCATCTAGCACAAAGGGAATGGGTTGCAGGGGAAAATTATACTCTGGGTTCTCAGTCTGTTTCCTACTGCCGGTATGAATTTCCTGCAGTTTTCACTGTAAAACCGTGTTGGAGCTACTACGTCCCCATATATATGTATGGAATGGAGTTTGCAACTGAAAAGAAACTTTGTGTTCCCAACAATCTAGGTGAAGGACGGCTTTAACACACACTTATCTCTCAGAACTGAGCATGTGGAGAGACGTTCGTTCATCTAGCAAAAAGGGAACGGGTTGCAGGTGAAACATTTACTCTGGTTTCTCAGTCTTTTTCCTAGTGCCGATTTGATTTTCCTGCAGTTTTCACTCTGAAACCGACTTGGAGCTAGTACCTCCCCATATATATGTATGGAATGGAGTTTCCAACTGAAAAGAATCTTTGTGTTCCCAACAAGTTAGGTGAAGGACGGCTTTCACACACACTTACCTCTCAGAACTGAGCATGTGGAGAGACGTTCGTTCATCTAGCACAAAGGGAACGGGTTGCAGGAGAAACTTTTACTCTGGTTTCTCAGTCTGTTTCCTAGTGTCGGTTTGAAGTTCCTGCAGTTTTCACTGTAAAACAGAGTTGGAGCTAGTACCTCCCCATATATATGTATCTATTGGGGTTTGTAACTGAAAAGAAACTTGGTTTTCCCAAGAAGCTAGGTCAAGTACGGCTTTCACACACACTTATCTCTCAGAACTGAGCATGTGGAGAGACGTTCGTTCATCTAGCACAAAGGGAACGGTTTGCGGGGGAAACTTTACTCTGGTTTCTCAGTCTGTTTCATAGTGCCGGTTTGAAGTTCCTGCAGTTTTCACTGTAAAACCGAGTTAGAGCTAGTACCTCCGCATATATATGTATGGAGTGGACTTTGCAACTGAAAAGAATCTTTGTGTTCCCAACAAGCTAGGTGAAGGGCGGCTTTCACACACACTTATCTATCAGAACTGAGCATGTGGAGAGACGTTCGTTCATCTAGCACAAAGGGAACGATTTGCAGGAGAAACTTTTACTCTGTTTTCTCAGTCTTTTTCCTACTTCCGGTATGAATTTCCTGCAGTTTTCACTGTAAAACCGTGATGGAGCTAGTACGTCCCCATATATATGGATGGAGTGGAGTTTGCAACTGAAAAGAATCTTTGTGTTCCCATCAAGCTTGGTGAAGGACGGCTTTCACACACACTTATCTCTCAGAACTGAGCTGTGGAGAGACGATCGTTCATCTAGCACAAATGGAACTCTTTGCGGGAGAAACTTTTACTCTAGTTTCTCAGTCTGTTTCCTAGTGCCGGTTTGAATTTCCTGCAGTTTTCACTGTAAAACCGTGTTGGAGCTAGTACCTCCCCATATATACGTATAGAGTGGAGTTTGCAAGTGGAAAGAAACTTTGGGGTCCCAACAAGCTAGGTGAAGGACGGATTTCAGACACACTTATCTCTCAGAACTGAGCATGTGGAGAGACGTTCGTTCATCTAGCACAAAGGGAACGGGTTGCAGGAGAAACATTTACTCTGGTTTATCAGTCTGTTTCCTATGGCCTGTTTGAAGTTCCTGCAGTTTTCACTCTAAAACGGATTTGGAGCTAATACCTCCCCATATATATGTATGGAGTGGAGTTTGCAACTGAAAAGAAACTTTGTGTTCCCAACAAACTAAGTGAAGGACGGCTTTCACACACAATTATCTCTCAGAACTTAGCATGTGGAGAGACGTTCGTTCATCTAGCACAAAGGGAATGGGTTGCAGGGGAAACTTTTACTCTGGGTTCTCATTCTGTTTCCTACTGCCGGTATGAATTTCCTGCAGTTTTCACTCTAAAACCGACTTGGAGCTTGTACCTCCCCATATATATTTATGGAATGGAGTTTCCAACTGAAAAGAAACTTTGTGTTCCCAACAAGCTAGGTGAAGTACGGCTTTCACACACACATATCTCTCAGATCTGAGCATGTGGAGAGACGTTCGTTCATCTAGCACAAATGGAACGGTTTGCAGGAGAAAGTTTTACTCTGCTTTCTCTGTCTGTTTCCTAGAGCCGGTTTGAAGTTCCTGCAGTTTTCACTGTAAAACCTAGTTGGAGCTAGTACCTCCCCATATATATGTATGGAGTGGAGTTTGCAACTGAAAAGTATCTTTCTGTCCCCAACAAGCTAGGTGAAGGACGGCTTTCACACACACTTATCTCTCAGACTTGAGCATGTGGAGATATGTTCGTTCATCTATCACAAAGGGAACGGGTTGCAGAAGAAACATTTACTCTGGTTTCTCAGACAGATTCCTAGTGCCGGTTTGAAGTTCCTGCAGTTTTCACTGTAAAACCGAGTTGGAGCTGGTACCTCCCCATATATATGTATGGAGTGGAGTTTGCAACTGAAAAGAAACTTTGTGTTCCCAACAAACTAAGTGAAGGACGGCTTTCACACACAATTATCTCTCAGAAATTAGCATGTGGAGAGACGTTCGTTCATCTAGCACAAAGGGAATGGGTTGCAGGGGAAACTTTTACTCTGGGTTCTCATTCTGTTTCCTACTGCCGGTATGAATTTCCTGCAGTTTTCACTCTAAAACCGACTTGGAGCTAGTACCTCCCCATATATATGTATGGAATGGAGTTTCCAACTGAAACGAAACTTTGTGTTCCCAACAAGCTAGGTGAAGGACAGCTTTCACACACACTTATCTCTCAGAAATTAGCATGTGGAGAGACGTTCGTTCATCTAGCACAAAGGGAACGGGTTGCAGGAGAAATTTTACTCTGGTTTCTCAGTCTGTTTCCTAGTGTCGTTTTGAATTTCCTGCAGTTTTCACTGTAAAACAGAGTTGGAGCTAGTACCTCCCCATATATATGTATCTATTGGAGTTTGCAACTGAAAAGGAACTTGGTGTTCCCAAGAAGCTATGTGAAATACGGCTTTCACACACACTTATCTCTGAGAACTGAGCATGTGGAGAGACGTTCGTTCATCTAGCACAAAGGGAACGGTTTGCGGGGAAACTTTACTCTGGTTTCTCAGTCTGTTTCCTAGTGCCGGTTTGAAGTTCCTGCAGTTTTCACTGTAAAACCGAGTTGGAGCTAGTACCTCCCCATATATATGTAAGGAGGGGGGTTTGCAACTTAAAAGAATCTTTGGGTTCCCAACAAGCTAGGTGAAGGACGGCTTTCACACACAATTATCTCTCAGAACTTAGCATGTGGAGAGACGTTCGTTCATCTAGCACAAAGGGAATGGGTTGCAGGGGAAACTTTTACTCTGGGTTCTCATTCTGTTTCCTACTGCCGGTATGAATTTCCTGCAGTTTTCACTCTAAAACCGACTTGGAGCTAGTACCTCCCAATATATATGTATGGAATGGAGTTTCCAACTGAAACGAAACTTTGTGTTCCCAACAAGCTAGGTGAAGGACAGCTTTCACACACACTTATCTCTCAGAAATGAGCATGTGGAGAGACGTTCGTTCATCTAGCACAAAGGGAACGGGTTGCAGGAGAAATTTTACTCTGGTTTCTCAGTCTGTTTCCTAGTGTCGTTTTTAAGTTCCTGCAGTTTTCACTGTAAAACAGAGTTGGAGCTAGTACCTCCCCATATATATGTATCTATTGGAGTTTGCAACTGAAAAGGAACTTGGTGTTCCCAAGAAGCTATGTGAAATACGGCTTTCACACACACTTATCTCTGAGAACTGAGCATGTGGAGAGACGTTCGTTCATCTAGCACAAAGGGAACGGTTTGCGGGGAAACTTTACTCTGGTTTCTCAGTCTGTTTCCTAGTGCCGGTTTGAAGTTCCTGCAGTTTTCACTGTAAAACAGAGTTGGAGCTAGTACCTCCCCATATATATGTAAGGAGTGGGGTTTGCAACTGAAAAGAATCTTTGGGTTCCCAACAAGCTAGGTGAAGGACGGCTTTCACACACACTTATCTCTCAGATCTGAGCATGTGGAGAGACGTTCGTTCATCTAGCACAAAGGGAACGGGTTGCAGGAGAAACATTTACTCTGGTTTATCAGTCTGTTTCCTATGGCCTGTTTGAAGTTCCTGCAGTTTTCACTCTAAAACGGATTTGGAGCTTGTACCTCCCAAAATATATGTATGGAGTGGAGTTTGCAACTGAAAAGAAACTTTGTGATCCCAACAAACTAAGTGAAGGACGGCTTTCACACACAATTATCTCTCAGAACTTAGCATGTGGAGAGACGTTCGGTCATCTAGCACAATAGGAACGGGTTGCAGGAGAAACTTTTACTCTAGTTTCTCAGTCTGTTTCCTAGTGCCGGTTTGAATTTCCTGCAGTTTTCACTGTAAAACCGTGTTGGAGCTAGTACCTCCCCATATATATGTATGGAGTGGAGTTTGCAAGTGGAAAGAAACTTTGGGGTCCCAACAAGCTAGGTGAAGGACGGATTTCAGACACACTTATCTCTCAGAACTGAGCATGTGGAGAGACGTTCGTTCATCTAGCACAAAGGGAACGGGTTGCAGGAGAAACTTTTACTCAGGTTTATCAGTCTGTTTCCTATGGCCTGTTTGAAGTTCCTGCAGTTTTCACTCTAAAACGGATTTGGAGCTAATACCTCCCCATATAAATGTATGGAGTGGAGTTTGCAACTGAAAAGAAACTTTGTGTTCCCAACAAACTAAGTGAAGGACGGCTTTCACACACAATTATCTCTCAGAACTTAGCATGTGGAGAGACGTTCGTTCATCTAGCACAAAGGGAACGGGTTGCAGGAGAAATTTTACTCTGGTTTCTCAGTCTGTTTCCTAGTGTCGTTTTGAAGTTCCTGCAGTTTTCACTGTAAAACAGAGTTGGAGCTAGTACCTCCCCATATATATGTATCTATTGGAGTTTGCAACTGAAAAGGAACTTGGTGTTCCCAAGAAGCTATGTGAAATACGGCTTTCACACACACTTATCTCTCAGAACTGAGCATGTGGAGAGACGTTCGTTCATCTAGCACAAAGGGAACGGTTTGCGGGGAAACTTTACTCTGGTTTCTCAGTCTGTTTCCTAGTGCCGGTTTGAAGTTCCTGCAGTTTTCACTGTAAAACCGAGTTGGAGCTAGTACCTCCCCATATATATGTAAGGAGTGGGGTTTGCAACTGAAAAGAATCTTTGGGTTCCCAACAAGCTAGGTGAAGGACGGCTTTCACACACACTTATCTCTCAGATCTGAGCATGTGGAGAGACGTTCGTTCATCTAGCACAAAGGGAAAGGGTTGCAGGAGAAACATTTACTCTGGTTTATCAGTCTGTTTCCTATGGCCTGTTTGAAGTTCCTGCAGTTTTCACTCTAAAACGGATTTGGAGCTAATACCTCCCCATATATATGTATGGAGTGGAGTTTGCAACTGAAAAGAAACTTTGTGATCCCAACAAACTAAGTGAAGGACGGCTTTCACACACAATTATCTCTCAGAATTTAGCATGTGGAGAGACGTTCGGTCATCTAGCACAATAGGAACGGGTTGCAGGAGAAACTTTTACTCTAGTTTCTCAGTCTTTTTCCTAGTGCCGGTTTGAATTTCCTGCAGTTTTCACTGTAAAACCGTGTTGGAGCTAGTACCTCCCCATATATATATATGGAGTGGAGTTTGCAAGTGGAAAGAAACTTTTGGGTCCCAACAAGCTAGGTGAAGGACGGATTTCAGACACACTTATCTCTCAGAACTGAGCATGTGGAGAGACGTTCGTTCATCTAGCACAAAGGGAACGGGTTGCAGGAGAAACATTTACTCTGGTTTATCAGTCTGTTTCCTATGGCCTGTTTGAAGTTCCTGCAGTTTTCACTCTAAAACGGATTTGGAGCTAATACCTCCCCATATAAATGTATGAAGTGGAGTTTGCAACTGAAAAGAAACTTTGTGTTCCCAACAAACTAAGTGAAGGACGGCTTTCACACACAATTATCTCTCAGAACTTAGCATGTGGGAGACGTTCGTTCATCTAGCACAAAGGGAATGGGTTGCAGGGGAAACTTTTACTCTGGGTTCTCATTCTGTTTCCTACTGCCGGTATGAATTTCCTGCAGTTTTCACTCTAAAACCGACTTGGAGCTAGTACCTCCCCATATATATGTATGGAATGGAGTTTCCAACTGAAACGAAACTTTGTGTTCCCAACAAGCTAGGTGAAGGACAGCTTTCACACACACTTATCTCTCAGAAATGAGCATGTGGAGAGACGTTCGTTCATCTAGCACAAAGGGAACGGGTTGCAGGAGAAATTTTACTCTGGTTTCTCAGTCTGTTTCCTAGTGTCGTTTTGAAGTTCCTGCAGTTTTCACTGTAAAACAGAGTTGGAGCTAGTACCTCCCCATATATATGTATCTATTGGAGTTTGCAACTGAAAAGGAACTTGGTGTTCCCAAGAAGCTATGTGAAATACGGCTTTCACACACACTTATCTCTCAGAACTGAGCATGTGGAGAGACGTTCGTTCATCTAGCACAAAGGGAACGGTTTGCGGGGAAACTTTACTCTGGTTCCTCAGTCTGTTTCCTAGTGCCGGTTTGAAGTTCCTGCAGTTTTCACTGTAAAACCGAGTTGGAGCTAGTACCTCCCCATATATATGTAAGGATTGGGGTTTGCAACTGTAAAGAATCTTTGGGTTCCCAACAAGCTAGGTGAAGGACGGCTTTCACACACACTTATCTCTCAGACCTGAGCATGTGGAGAGACGTTCGTTCATCTAGCACAAAGGGAACTGTTTGCAGGAGAAACTTTTATTCTGGTTTCTCAGTCTGTTTCCTAGTGCCGGTTTGAAGTTCCTGCAGTTTTCACTGTAAAACCGAGTTGGAACTAGTACCTCCCCATATATATGTATGGAGTGGAGTTTGCAACTGAAAAGTATCTTTCTGTTCCCAACAAGCTAGGTGAAGGACGGCTTTCACACACACTTATCTCTCAGACTTGAGCATGTGGAGATATGTTCGTTCATCTATCACAAAGAGAACGGGTTGCAGGAGAAACATTTACTCTGGTTTCTCAGACAGATTCCTAGTGCCGGTTTGAAGTTCCTGCAGTTTTCACTGTAAAACCGAGTTGGAGCTGGTACCTCCGCATATATATGTATGGAGTGGACTTTGCAACTGAAAAGTAACTTTGTGTTCCCAACAATCTAGGTGAAGGACGACTTTCACACACACTTATCCCTCAGAACTGAGCATGTGGAGAGACGTTCGTTCATCTAGCCCAAAGGGAACGGGTTGCAGGAGAAAATTTTACTCTGGGTTCTCAGTCTGTTTCCTAGTGCCGGTTTGAAGTTCCTGCAGTTTTCACTCTAAAAACGAGTTGGAGCTTGTACCTCCCAAAATATATGTATGGAGTGGAGTTTGCAACTGAAAAGAATCTTTGTGTTCCCAAGAAGCTTGTTGAAGGACGGCTTTCACACATACTTATCTCCCAGATCTGAGCATGTGGAGAGACGTTCGTTCATCTAGCCCAAAGTGAACGGGTTGCAGGTGAAACTTTTACTCTGGTTTCTCAGTCTGTTTCTAGTGCCAGGTTGAATTTCCTGCAGTTTTAACTGTAAAACCGAGTTGGAGCTCTACCACCCCATATATATGTATGGAGTGGAGTTTGCAACTGAAAAGAAACTTTGTGTTCCCAACAAGCTAGATGAAGGACGGCTTTCACACACACTTATCTCTCAGAACTGAGCATGTGGAGAGACGTTCGTTCATCTAGCACAAAGGGAACGGTTTGCAGGAGAAACTTTTTCTCTGGATTCTCAGTCTGATTCCTAGTGCCGGTATGAAGTTCCTGCAGTTTTCACTGTAAAACCGAGTTGGAGATTGTACCTTCCCATATACATGTATGGAGTGGAGTTTGCAACTGATAAGAAACTTTGTGTTCCCAACAAGCTAGGTGAAGGACGGCTTTCACACACACTTATCTCTCAGAACTGAGCAAGTGGAAGACGTTCTTTCATGTAGCACAAAGGGAAAGGGTTGCAGGGTAAATTTTTACTCTGGTTTCTCAGTCTGTTTTCTAGTGCCGATTTGAAGTTCCTGCATTTTTCATTGTAAAACCGAGTTGGAGATTGTACCTCCCCATATATATGTATGGAGTGGAGTATGCAGCTGAAAAGAAAATTTGTGTTCACAACAAGCTAGGTGAAGGACGGCTTTCACACATACTTATCTCTCAGAACTGAGCATGTGTATAGACGTTCGTTCATCTAGCACAAAGGGAACGGGTTGCAGGAGAAACTTTTATTCTGGTTCCTCAGTCTGTTTCCTAGTGCCGGTTTGAAGTTCCTGCAGTTTTCACTGTAAAATCGTGTTGGAGCTAGTACCTCCCCGTATATATGTATGGAGTGGAGTTTGCAAGTGGAAAGAAACTTTGGGGTCCCAACAAGCTAGGTGAAGGACGGATTTCAGACACACTTATCTCTCAGAACTGAGCATGTGGAGAGACGTTCGTTCATCTAGCACAAGGGAACGGGTTGCAGGAGAAACATTTACTCTGGTTTATCAGTCTGTTTCCTATGGCCTGTTTGAAGTTCCTGCAGTTTTCACTCTAAAACGGATTTGGAGAAAATACCTCCCCATATATATGTATGGAGTGGAGTTTGCAACTGAAAAGAAATTTTGTGTTCCCAACAAACTAAGTGAAGGACGGCTTTCACACACAATTATCTCTCAGAACTTAGCATGTGGAGAGACGTTCGTTCATCTAGCACAAAGGGAATGGGTTGCAGGGGAAACTTTTACTCTGGGTTCTCATTCTGTTTCCTACTGCCGGTATGAATTTCCTGCAGTTTTCACTCTAAAACCGACTTGGAGCTAGTACCTCCCCATATATATGTATGGAATGGAGTTTCCAACTGAAAAGAAACTTTGTGTTCCCAACAAGCTAGGTGAAGGACAGCTTTCACACACACTTACCTCTCAGAAATGAGCATGTGGAGAGACGTTCGTTCATCTAGCACAAAGGGAACGGGTTGCAGGAGAAATTTTACTCTGGTTTCTCAGTCTGTTTCCTAGTGTCGGTTTGAAGTTCCTGCAGTTTTCACTGTAAAACAGAGTTGGAGCTAGTACCTCCCCATATATATGTATCTATTGGAGTTTGCCACTGAAAAGGATCTTGGTGTTCCCAAGAAGCTAAGTGAAGTACGGCTTTCACACACACTTATCTCTCAGAACTGAGCATGTGGAGAGACGTTCGTTCATCTAGCACAAAGGGAACGGTTTGCAGGGAAAATTTACTCTGGTTTCTCAGTCTGTTTCCTAGTGCCGGTTTGAAGTTCCTGCAGTTTTCACTGTAAAACCGAGTTGGAGCTAGTACCTCCCCATATATATGTAAGGAGTGGAGTTTGCAACTGAAAAGAATCTTTGGGTTCCCAACAAGCTAGGTGAAGGACGGCTTTCACACACACTTATCTCTCAGATCTGAGCATGTGGAGAGACGTTCGTTCATCTAGCACAAAGGGAATGGGTTGCAGGGAAACTTTTACTCTGGGTTCTCATTCTGTTTCCTACTGCCGGTATGAATTTCCTGCAGTTTTCACTCTAAAACCGACTTGGAGCTAGTACCTCCAAATATATAAGTATGGAATGGAGTTTCCAACTGAAAAGAAACTTTGGGTTCCCAACAAGCTAGGTGAAGGACGGCTTTCACACACACTTATCTCTCAGATCTGAGCATGTGGAGAGACGTTCGTTCATCTAGCACAAAGGGAACGGGTTGCAGGAGAAAGTTTTACTCTGGTTTCTCTGTCTGTTTCCTAGAGCCGGTTTGAAGTTCCTGCAGTTTTCACTGTAAAACCTAGTTGGAGCTAGTACTTCCCCATATATATGTATGGATTGGAGTTTGCATCTGAAAAGAAACTTTGTGTCCCCAAGAAGCTAGGTGAAGTACGGCTTTCACACACCCTTATCTCTTAGATCTGAGCATGTTCAGAGACGTTCGTTCATCTAGCACAAAGGGAACTGTTTGCAGGAGAAACTTTTATTCTGGTTTCTCAGTCTGTTTCCTAGTGCCGGTTTGAAGTTCCTGCAGTTTTCAGTGTAAAACCGAGTTCGAACTAGTACCTCCCCATATATATGTATGGAGTGGAGTTTGCAACTGTAAAGTATCTTTCTGTTCCCAACAAGCTAGGTGAAGGACGGCTTTCACACACAATTATCTCTCAGAACTGAGCATGTGGAGATATGTTCGTTCATCTATCACAAAGGGAACGGGTTGCAGGAGAAACATTTACTCTGGTTTCTCAGACAGATTCCTAGTGCCGGTTTGAAGTTCCTGCAGTTTTCACTGTAAAACCGAGTTGGAGCTGGTACCTCCCCATATATATGTATGGAGTGGAGTTTGCAACTGAAAAGAAATTTTGTGTTCCCAACAAGCTAGGTGAAGGACGGCATTCACACACACTTATCTCTCAGAAATGAGCATGTGGAGAGACGTTCGGTCATCTAGCAAAATAGGAACGGGTTGCAGGAGAAACTTTTACTCTGTTTTATCAGTCTGTTTCCTAGTGCCAGTTTGAAGTTCCTGCAGTTTTCACTGTAAAACCGAGTTGGAGCTAATACCTCCGCATATATATGTATGGAGTGGACTTTGCAACTGAAAAGTAACTTTGTGTTCCCAACAAGCTAGGTGAAGGACGACTTTCACACACACTTATCTCTCAGAACTGAGCATGTGGAGAGACGTTCGTTCATCTAGCCCAAAGGGAACGGGTTGCAGGAGAAACTTTTACTCTGGGTTCTCAGTCTGTTTCCTAGTGCCGGTTTGAAGTTCCTGCAGTTTTCACTCTAAAAACGAGTTGGAGCTTGTACCTCCCAAAATATATGTATGGAGTGGAGTTTGCAACTGAAAAGAAACTTTGTGTTCCCAACAAGCTAGGTGAAGGACGGCTTTCACACACACTTATCTCTCAGAACTGAGCATGTGGAGAGACGTTCTTTCATGTAGCACAAAGGGAAAGGGTTGCAGGGGAAATTTTTACTCTTGTTTCTCAGTCGGTTTTCTAGTGCCGGTTTGAAGTTCCTGCATTTTTCATTGTAAAATCGAGTTGGAGCTTGTACCTCCCCATATATATTTATGGTGTGTTATTTGCAGCTGAAAAGAAACTTTGTGTTCCCAACAAGCTAGTTGAAGGACGGCTTTCACACACACTTATCTCTCAGAACTGAGCATGTGGAGAGACGTTCGTTCATCTAGCACAAAGGGAACGGTTTGCAGGAGAAACTTTTTCTCTGGTTTCTCAGTCTGATTCCTAGTGCCGGTATGAAGTTCCTGCAGTTTTCACTGTAAAACCGAGTTGGAGATTGTACCTCCCCATATACATGTATGGAGTGGAGTTTGCAACTGATAAGAAACTTTGTGTTCCCAACAAGCTAGGTGAAGGACGGCTTTCACACACACTTATCTCTCAGAACTGAGCAAGTGGAAGACGTTCTTTCATGTAGCACAAAGGGAAAGGGTTGCAGGGTAAATTTTTACTCTGGTTTCTCAGTCTGTTTTCTAGTGCCGATTTGAAGTTCCTGCATTTTTTATTGTAAAACCGAGTTGGAGCTTGTACCTCCCCATATATATGTATGGAGTGGAGTATGCAGCTGAAAAGAAACTTTGTGTTCCCAACAAGCTAGGTGAAGGACAGCTTTCACACACACTTACCTCTCAGAAATGAGCATGTGGAGAGACGTTCGTTCATCTAGCACAAAGGGTACGGGTTGCTGGAGAAATTTTACTATGGTTTCTCAGTCAGTTTCCTAGTGTCGGTTTAAAGTTCCTGCAGTTTTCACTGTAAAACAGAGTTGGAGCTAGTACCTCCCCATATATATGTATCTATTGGAGTTTGCCACTGAAAAGGAACTTGGTGTTCCCAAGAAGCTAAGTGAAGTACGGCTTTCACACACAATTATCTCTCAGAACTGAGCATGTTCAGAGACGTTCGTTCATCTAGCACAAAGGGAACTGTTTGCAGGAGAAACATTTACTCTGGTTTCTCAGACAGATTCCTAGTGCCGGTTTGAACTTCCTGCAGTTTTCACTGTAAAACCGAGTTGGAGCTGGTACCTCCCCATATATATGTATGGAGTGGAGTTTGCAACTGAAAAGAAACTTTGTGTTCCCAACAAGCTAGGTGAAGGACGGCATTCACACACACTTATCTCTCAGAAATGAGCATGTGGAGAGACGTTCGGTCATCTAGCAAAATAGGAACGGGTTGCAGGAGAAACTTTTACTCTGTTTTATCAGTCTGTTTCCTAGTGCCAGTTTGAAGTTCCTGCAGTTTTCACTGTAAAACCGAGTTGGAGCTAGTACCTCCGCATATATATGTATGGAGTGGACTTTGCAACTGAAAAGTAACTTTGTGTTCCCAACAAGCTAGGTGAAGGACGACTTTCACACACACTTATCTCTCAGAACTGAGCATGTGGAGAGACGTTCGTTCATCTAGCCCAAAAGGAACGGGTTGCAGGAGAAACTTTTACTCTGGGTTCTCAGTCTGTTTCCTAGTGCCGGTTTGAAGTTCCTGCAGTTTTCACTCTAAAAACGAGTTGGAGCTTGTACCTCCCAAAATATATGTATGGAGTGGAGTTTGCAACTGAAAAGAAACTTTGTGTTCCCAACAAGCTAGGTGAAGGACGGCTTTCACACACACTTATCTCTCAGAACTGAGCAAGTGGAAGACGTTCTTTCATGTAGCACAAAGGGAAAGGGTTGCAGGGTAAATTTTTACTCTGGTTTCTCAGTCTGTTTTCTAGTGCCGATTTGAATTTCCTGCATTTTTTACTGTAAAACCGAGTTGGAGCTTGTACCTCCCCATATATATGTATGGAGTGGAGTATGCAGCTGAAAAGAAACTTTGTGTTCCCAACAAGCTAGGTGAAGGACGGCTTTCACACATACTTATCTCTCAGTACTGAGCATGTGGATAGACGTTCGTTCATCTAGCACAAAGGGAACGGGTTGCAGGAGAAACTTTTATTCTGGTTCCTCAGTCTGTTTCCTAGTGCCGGTTTGAAGTTCCTGCAGTTTTCACTGTAAAATCGAGTTGAAGATAGTACCACCCCATATACATGTATGGAGTGGATTTTGCAACTGAAAAGAAACTTTGTGTTCCCAACAAGCTAGGTGAAGGACGGCTTTCACACACAATTATCTCTCAGAACTGAGCATGTGGAGAGAAGATCGTTCATCTAGCACAAAGGGAACGGTTTGCAGGAGAAACTTTTACTCTGGATTCTCAGTCTGTTTCCAGTGCCGGTTTTATGTTCCTGCAGTTTTCACTGTAAAACCGAGTTGGAGCTAGTACCTCCCCATATATATGTATGGAGTGGAGTTTGCAACTGAAAAGAAACTTTGTGTTCCCAACAAGCTAGTGGAAGGACGGCTTTCACACACACTTATCTCTCTGAACTAAGCATGTGGAGAGACTTTCGTTCATCTAGGACAAATGGAACGGGTTGCAGGAGAATCTTTTACTCTGGTTCCTCAGTCTGTTTCCTAGTGCCGGTTTGAAGTTCCTGCAGTTTTCACTGTAAAACCGAGTTGGAGCTAGTACCTCCGCATATATATGTATGGAGTGGACTTTGCAACTGAAAAGTAACTTTGTGTTCCCAACAAGCTAGGTGAAGGACGACTTTCACACACACTTATCTCTCAGAACTGAGCATGTGGAGAGACGTTCGTTCATCTAGCCCAAAAGGAACGGGTTGCAGGAGAAACTTTTACTCTGGGTTCTCAGTCTGTTTCCTAGTGCCGGTTTGAAGTTCCTGCAGTTTTCACTCTAAAAACGAGTTGGAGCTTGTACCTCCCAAAATATATGTATGGAGTGGAGTTTGCAACTGAAAAGAAACTTTGTGTTCCCAACAAGCTAGGTGAAGGACGGCTTTCACACACACTTATCTCTCAGAACTGAGCAAGTGGAAGACGTTCTTTCATGTAGCACAAAGGGAAAGGGTTGCAGGGTAAATTTTTACTCTGGTTTCTCAGTCTGTTTTCTAGTGCCGATTTGAATTTCCTGCATTTTTTACTGTAAAACCGAGTTGGAGCTTGAACCTCCCCATATATATGTATGGAGTGGAGTATGCAGCTGAAAAGAAACTTTGTGTTCCCAACAAGCTAGGTGAAGGACGGCTTTCACACATACTTATCTCTCAGTACTGAGCATGTGGATAGACGTTCGTTCATCTAGCACAAAGGGAACGGGTTGCAGGAGAAACTTTTATTCTGGTTCCTCAGTCTGTTTCCTAGTGCCGGTTTGAAGTTCCTGCAGTTTTCACTGTAAAATCGAGTTGAAGATAGTACCACCCCATATACATGTATGGAGTGGATTTTGCAACTGAAAAGAAACTTTGTGTTCCCAACAAGCTAGGTGAAGGACGGCTTTCACACACAATTATTTCTCAGAACTGAGCATGTGGAGAGAAGATCGTTCATCTAGTACAAAGGGAACGGTTTGCAGGAGAAACTTTTACTCTGGATTCTCAGTCTGTTTCCAGTGCCGGTTTTATGTTCCTGCAGTTTTCACTGTAAAACCGAGTTGGAGCTAGTACCTCCCCATATATATGTATGGAGTGGAGTTTGCAACTGAAAAGAAACTTTGTGTTCCCAACAAGCTAGTGGAAGGACGGCTTTCACACACACTTATCTCTCTGAACTAAGCATGTGGAGAGACTTTCGTTCATCTAGGACAAATGGAACGGTTTGCAGGAGAATCTTTTACTCTGGTTCCTCAGTCTGTTTCCTAGTGCCGGTTTGAAGTTCCTGCAGTTTTCACTGTAAAACCGAGTTGGAGATAGAACCACCCCATATACACCTATGGAGTGTAGTTTGCAACTGAAAATGAACTTTGTGTTCCCAACAAGCTAGGTGAAGGACGGCTTTCACACACACTTATCTCTCAGAACTGAGCAAGTGGAAGACGTTCTTTCATGTAGCACAAAGGGAAAGGGTTGCAGGGTAAATTTTTACTCTGGTTTCTCAGTCTGTTTTCTAGTGCCGATTTGAATTTCCTGCATTTTTTACTGTAAAACCGAGTTGGAGCTTGAACCTCCCCATATATATGTATGGAGTGGAGTATGCAGCTGAAAAGAAACTTTGTGTTCCCAACAAGCTAGGTGAAGGACGGCTTTCACACATACTTATCTCTCAGTACTGAGCATGTGGATAGACGTTCGTTCATCTAGCACAAAGGGAACGGGTTGCAGGAGAAACTTTTATTCTGGTTCCTCAGTCTGTTTCCTAGTGCCGGTTTGAAGTTCCTGCAGTTTTCACTGTAAAATCGAGTTGAAGATAGTACCACCCCATATACATGTATGGAGTGGATTTTGCAACTGAAAAGAAACTTTGTGTTCCCAACAAGCTAGGTGAAGGACGGCTTTCACACACAATTATTTCTCAGAACTGAGCATGTGGAGAGAAGATCGTTCATCTAGTACAAAGGGAACGGTTTGCAGGAGAAACTTTTACTCTGGATTCTCAGTCTGTTTCCAGTGCCGGTTTTATGTTCCTGCAGTTTTCACTGTAAAACCGAGTTGGAGCTAGTACCTCCCCATATATATGTATGGAGTGGAGTTTGCAACTGAAAAGAAACTTTGTGTTCCCAACAAGCTAGTGGAAGGACGGCTTTCACACACACTTATCTCTCTGAACTAAGCATGTGGAGAGACTTTCGTTCATCTAGGACAAATGGAACGGTTTGCAGGAGAATCTTTTATTCTGGTTCCTCAGTCTGTTTCCTAGTGCCGGTTTGAAGTTCCTGCAGTTTTCACTGTAAAACCGAGTTGGAGATAGAACCACCCCATATACACCTATGGAGTGTAGTTTGCAACTGAAAATGAACTTTGTGTTCCCAACAAGCTAGGTGAAGGACGGCTTTCACACACACTTATCTCTCAGAACTGAGCATGTGGAGAGACGTTCGTTCATCTAGCACAAAGGGAACGGTTTGCAGGGGAAACTTTTACTGTGGTTTCTCAGTCTGTTCCCTAGTGCCGGTTTGAAGTTCCTGCAGTTTTCACTGTAAAACCGAGTTGGAGCTTGTACCTCCCCATATATATGTATGGAGTGGAGTTTGCAATTGAAAAGAAACTTTGTTTTCCCAAGAAGCTAGGGGAAGTACGGCTTTCACACACACTTATCTCTCAGAACTGAGCATTTGGAGAAACTTTCGTTCATCTAGCACAAAGGGAACGGTTTGCTGGAGAAAATTTTACTCTGGTTTCTCAGTCTGTTTCCTAGTGCCGGCTTGAAGTTCCTGCAGTTTTCACTGTAAAACCGAGTTGGAGATTGTACCTCCCCATATATATGTATGGTGTGGGGTTTGCAACTGAAAAGTAACTTTGTGTTCCCAAGAAGCTAGGTGAAGGACGGCTTTCACACACACTTATCTCTCAGAACTGAGCATGTGGAGAGACGTTCGTTCATCTAGAACAAATGGAAAGGTTTGCAGGAGAAAATTTTACTCTGGTTTCTCAGACTGTTTCCTAGTGCCGGTTTGAATTTCCTGCAGTTTTCACTGTAAAACCCTGTTGGAACTCGTACCTCCCCATATATATTTATGGAGTGGGGTTTGCAAATGAAAAGAAACTTTGTGTTCCCAACAAGCTAGGTGAAGGACGGCTTTCACACACACTTATCTCTCAGAACTGAGCATGTGGTGAGACATTCGTTCATCTAGCACAAAGGGAACGGATTGCAGGAGAAACTTTTACTCTGGTTTCTCAGACAGATTCCTAGTGCCGGTTTGAAGTTCCTGCAGTTTTCACTGTTAAACCGAGTTGGAGCTATTACCTCCCCATATATATGTATGGAGTGGAGTTTGTAACTGAAAAGAAACTTTTTGTTCCCAAAAAGCTAGGTGAAGGACGGCTTTCACACACACTTATCTCTCAGAATTGAGCATGTGGAGAGACGTTCGTTCACCTAGCACAATAGGAACGGGTTGCAGGAGAAACTTTTATTCTGGTTCCGCAGTCTGTCCTAGTGCCGGTTTGATGTTCCTGCAGTTTTCACTGTAAAACCGAGTTGGAGATAGTACCACCCCATATATATGTATGGAGTGGAGTTTGCAACTGAAAAGTATCTTTCTGTTCCCAACAAACTAGGTGAAGTACGGCTTTCACACACAATTATCTCTCAGATTTGAGCATGTGGAGAGAGGTTCGTTCATCTAGCACAATGGGAACGAGTTGCAGGAGAAACTTTTACTCTGGTTTCTCAGAGAGATTCCTAGTGCCAGTTTGAAGTTCCTGCAGATTTCACTGTAAAACCGAGTTGGAGCTAGTACCTCCCCATATATATGTATGGAGTGGAGTTTGCAACTGAAAAGAAACTTTGTGTTCCCAACAAGCTAGGTGAAGGACGGCTTTCACACACACTTATCTCTCAGATCTGAGCATGTGGAGAGACGTTCTTTCATGTAGCACAAAGGGAACGGGTTGCAGGGTAAATTTTACTCTGGTTTCTCAGTCTGTTTTCTAGTGCCGATTTGAAGTTCCTGCATTTTTCATTGTAAAACCGAGTTGGAGCTTGTACCTCCCCATATATATGTATGCAGTGGAGTTTGCAGCTGAAAAGAAACTTTGTGTTCCCAATAAGCTAGGTGAAGGACGGCTTTCACACATACTTATCTCTCAGAACTGAGCATGTGTAGAGACGTTCGTTCATCTAGCACAAAGGGAACGGGTTGCAGGAGAAACTATTATTCTGGTTCCTCAGTCTGTTTCCTAGTGCCGGTTTGAAGTTCCTGCAGTTTTCACTGTAAAACCGAGTTGGAGAGTGTACCACCCCATATACATCTATGGAGTGGGGTTTGCACCTGAAAAGAAACTTTGTGTTCCCAACAAGCTATGTGAAGGACGGCTTTCACACACACTTATCTCTCAGAACTGAGCATGTGGAGAGACGTTCGTTCATCTAGCACAAATGGAACGGTTTGCAGGAGAAACTTTTACTCTGGTTTCTCAGTCTGTTTCCTAGTGCCGGTTTGAAGTTCCTGCAGTTTTCACTGTAAAACCGTGTTGGAGCTAGTACCTCCCCATATATATGTATGGAGTGGAGTTTGCAACTGAAAAGAAACTTTGTGTTCCCAAGAAGCTAGGGGA
The DNA here is from genome assembly GCF_036321535.1 of Camelus dromedarius. Lineage (NCBI taxonomy): Eukaryota > Metazoa > Chordata > Mammalia > Artiodactyla > Camelidae > Camelus > Camelus dromedarius. The sequence continues at coordinate 30,897,624 of NC_087458.1, read as the reverse complement.
AGGACGGCTTTCACACACACTTATTTCTCAGAACTGAGCATGTGGAGAGACGTTCGTTCATCTAGCACAAAGGGAACGGTTTGCTGGAGAAACTTTTACTCTGGTTTCTAAGTCTGTTTCCTAGTGCCTGTTTGAAGTTCCTGCAGTTTTCACTGTAAAACCCAGTTGGAGCTTGTACCTCCCCATATATATGTATGGATTGTGGTTTGCAACTGAAAAGTAACTTTGTGTTCCCAAGAAGCTAGGTGAAGGACGGCTTTCACACACACTTATCTCTCAGAACTGAGCATGTGGAGAGACGTTCGTTCATCTAGAACAAATGGAAAGGTTTGCAGGAGAAACTTTTACTCTGGTTTCTCAGTCTGTTTCCTAGTGCCTGTATGAAGTTCCTGCAATTTTCACTGTAAAACCGATTTGGAGCTAGTACCTCCCCATATATATGTATGGAGTGTAGTTTGCAACTGAAAAGAAAGTTTGTGTTCCCAACAAGCTAGGTGAAGGACGGCTTTCACACACACTTCTCTCTCAGAACTGAGCATGTGGAGAGACGTTCGTTCATCTAGCACAAAGGGAACGGGTTGCAGGAGAAACTTTTACTCTGGTTTCTCAGTCTGATTCCTAGTGCCGGTTTGAATATCCTGCAGTTTTCACTGTAAAACCGTGTTGGAGCTAGTACCTCCCCATATATATTTATGGAGTGGGGTTTGCAACTGAAAAGAATCTTTGTGTTCCCACAAGCTAGGTGAAGGACGGCTTTCACACACACTTATCTCTCAGAACTGAGCATGTGGAGAGACGTTCGTTCATCTAGCACCAAGGGAACGGGTTGCAGGAGAAACTTTTACTCTGGTTTCTCAGACAGATTCCTAGTGCCGGTTTGAAGTTCCTGCACTTTTCACTGTTAAACCGAGTTGGAGCTATTATCTCCCCATATATATGTATGGAGTGGAGTTTGCAACTGAAAACTATCTTTCTGTTCCCAACAAGCTAGGTGAAGTACGGCTTTCACACACACATATCTCTCAGACATGAGCATGTGGAGAGAGGTTCGTTCATATAGCACAATGGGAACAGGTTGCAGGAGAAACTTTTACTCTGGTTTCTCAGACAGATTCCTAGTGCCGGTTTGAATTTCCTGCAGTTTTCAGTGTAAAACCGTGTTGGAGCTGGTACCTCCCCATATATATGTATGGAGTGGAATTTGCAACTGAAAAGAAACTTTTTGTTCCCAAAAAGCTAGGTGAAGACCGGCTTTCACACACACTTATCTCTCAGAAATGAGCACGTGGAGAGACGTTCGGTCATCTAGCACAATAGGAACGGGTTGCAGGAGAAACTTTTACTCTGTTTTCTCAGTCTGTTTCCTAGTGCCAGTTTGATTTTCCTGAAGTTTTCACTGTAAAATCGAGTTGGAGCTAGTACCTCCCCATATATATGTATGGAGTGGAGTTTGCAACTGAAAAGAAACTTTGTGTTCCCAACAAGGTAGGTGAAGGACGGCTTTCACACATACTTATCTCTCAGAAATGAACATGTGGATAGACGTTCGTTCATCTAGCACAAATGGAACGGGTTACAGGAGAAATTTTATTCTGGTTCCTCAGTCTGTTTCCTAGTGCCGGTTTGAAGTTCCTGCAGTTTTCACTGTAAAACCGAGTTGGAGATAGTACCACCCCATATACATCTATGGAGTGGAGTTTGCAACTGAAAAGAAACTTTGTGTTCCCAACAAGCTACGTGAAGTACGGCTTTCACACACATTTATCTCTCAGAACTGAGCATGTGGAGAGACGTTCGTTCATCTAACACAAAGGGAACGGTTTGCAGGGGAAACTTTTACTCTGGTTTCTCAGTCTGTTTCCTAGTGCCGGTATGATGTTCCTGCAGTTTTCACTGTAAAACCGAGTTGGAGCTAGTACCTCCCCATATATATGTATGGAGTGGAGTTTGCAAATGAAAAGAAACTTTGTGTTCCCAAGAAGCTAGGGGAAGGACGGCTTTCACACACACTTATCTCTCAGAACTGAGCATGTGGAGAGACGTTCGTTCATCTAGCACAAAGGGAACGGTTTGTAGGAGAAACTTTTTCTCTGGTTTCTCAGTCTGTTTCCAGTGCCGGTTTTAAGTTCCTGCAGTTTTCACTGTAAAACCGAGTTGGAGCTAGTACCTCCCCATATATATGTATGGAGTGGAGTTTGCAACTGAAAAGAAACTTTGTGTTCCCAACAAGCTAGTGGAAGGACGGCTTTCACACACACTTATCTCTCAGAACTGAGCATGTGGAGAGACGTTCTTTCATGTAGCACAATGGGAGAGGGTTGCAGGGTAAATTTTTACTCTGGTTTCTCAGTCTGTTTTCTAGGGCCGATTTGAAGTTCCTGCATTTTTCATTGTAAAACCGAGTTGGAGCTTGTACCTCCCCATATATATGTATGGAGTGGAGTTTGCAGCTGAAAAGAAACTTTGTGTTCCCAACAAGGTAGGTGAAGTACGGCTTTCACACATAATTATCTATCAGAACTGAGCATGTGGATAGACGTTCGTTCATCTAGCACAAAGGGAACGGGTTGCAGGAGAAACTTTTATTCTGGTTCCTCAGTCTGTTTCCTAGTGCCGGTTTGAAGTTTCTGCAGTTTTCACTGTAAAACCGAGTTGGAGCTAGTACCTCCCCATATATATGTATGGAAAGGATTTTGCAACTGAACAGAAACTTTGTTTTCCCAAGAAGCTAGGGGAAGTACGGCTTTCACACACACTTATCTCTCAGAACTGAGCATGTGGAGAGACGTTCGTTCATCTAGCACCTAGGGAACGGGTTGCTGGAGAAACTTTTACTCTGGTTTCTCAGTCTGTTTCCTAGTGCCGGTTTGAAGTTCCTGCTGTTTTCACTGTAAAACCGAGTTGGAGATTGTACCTCCCCATATATATGTATGGAGTGGGGTTTGCAGCTGAAAAGAAACTTTGTGTTCCCAAGAAGCTAGGTGAAGGACGGCTTTCACACACACTTTTCTCTCAGAACTGAGCATGTGGAGAGACTTTCATTCATCTAGAACAAATGGAACGGTTTGCAGGAGAAACTTTTACTCTGATTTCTCAGTCTGTTTCCTCGTGCCGGTTTGAAGTTCCTGCAGTTTTCACTGTAAAACCGGTTTGGAGCTAGTACCTCCCCATATATATGTATGGAGTGGGCTTTGCAACTGAAAGAAACTTTGTGTTCCCAACAAGCTAGGTGAAGGACGGCTTTCACACATACTTATCTCTCAGAACTGAGCATGTGGAGAGACGTTCTTTCATGTAGCACTAATGGAACGGGTTGCAGGGGAAATTTTTAGTCTTGTTTCACAGTCGGTTTTCTAGTGCCGGTTTGAAGTTCCTGCAATTTTCATGGTAAAATCGAGTTGGAGCTTGTACCTCCCCATATATATGTATGGTGTAGGGTTTGCAGCTGAAAAGAAACTTTGTGTTCCCAACAAGCTAGGTGAAGTACGGCTTTCACACACAAATATCTCTCAGACATGAGCATGTGGAGAGAGGTTCGTTCATATAGCACAATGGGAACAGGTTGCAGGAGAAACTTTTACTCTGGTTTCTCAGACAGATTCCTAGTGCCGGTTTGAATTTCCTGCAGTTTTCAGTGTAAAACCGTGTTGGAGCTGGTACCTCCCCATATATATGTATGGAGTGGAATTTGCAACTGAAAAGAAACTTTTTGTTCCCAAAAAGCTAGGTGAAGACCGGCTTTCACACACACTTATCTCTCAGAAATGAGCACGTGGAGAGACGTTCGGTCATCTAGCACAATAGGAACGGGTTGCAGGAGAAACTTTTACTCTGTTTTCTCAGTCTGTTTCCTAGTGCCAGTTTGAATTTCCTGCAGTTTTCACTGTAAAATCGAGTTGGAGCTAGTACCTCCCCATCTATATGTATGGAGTGGAGTTTGCAACTGAAAAGAAACTTTGTGTTCCCAACAAGCTAGGTGAAGGACGGCTTTCACACACACTTATCTCTCAGATCTGAGCATGTGGAGAGACGTTCTTTCATGTAGCACAAAGGGAACGGGTTGCAGGGTAAAGTTTTACTCTGGTTTCTCAGTCTGTTTCCTAGTGCCGGTTTGAAGTTTCTGCAGTTTTCACTGTAAAACAGAGTTGGAGCTTGTACCTCCCCATATATATGTATGGATTGGAGTTTGCAACTGAAAAGAAACTTTGTGTTCCCAACAAGGTAGGTGAAGGACGGCTTTCACACATACTTATCTCTCAGAAATGAACATGTGGATAGACGTTCGTTCATCTAGCACAAATGGAACGGTTTACAGGAGAAACTTTTATTCTGGTTCCTCAGTCTGTTTCCTAGTGCCGGTTTGAAGTTCCTGCAGTTTTCACTGTAAAACCGAGTTGGAGATAGTACCACCCCATATACATCTATGGAGTGGAGTTTGCAACTGAAAAGAAACTTTGTGTTCCCAACATGCTACGTGAAGTACGGCTTTCACACACACTTATCTCTCAGAACTGAGCATGTGGAGAGACGTTCGTTCATCTAACACAAAGGGAACGGTTTGCAGGGGAAACTTTTACTCTGGTTTCTCAGTCTTTTTCCTAGTGCCGGTATGAAGTTCCTGCAGTTTTCACTGTAAAACCGAGTTGGAGCTAGTACCTCCCCATATATATGTATGGAGTGGAGTTTGCAAATGAAAAGAAACTTTGTGTTCCCAAGAAGCTAGGGGAAGGACGGCTTTCACACACACTTATCTCTCAGAACTGAGCATGTGGAGAGACGTTCGTTCATCTAGCACAAAGGGAACGGTTTGTAGGAGAAACTTTTTCTCTGGTTTCTCAGTCTGTTTCCAGTGCCGGTTTTAAGTTCCTGCAGTTTTTACTGTAAAACCGAGTTGGAGCTAGTACCTCCCCATATATATGTATGGAGTGGAGTTTGCAACTGAAAAGAAACTTTGTGTTCCCAACAAGCTAGTGGAAGGACGGCTTTCACACACACTTATCTCTCAGAACTGAGCATGTGGAGAGACGTTCGTTCATCTAGCACAAATGGAACGGGTTGCAGGAGAAACTTTTACTCTGGTTTCTCAGACAGATTCCTAGTGCCGGTTTGAAGTTCCTGCAGTTTTCACTGTTAAACCGAGTTGGAGCTATTGCCTCCCCATATATATGAATGGAGTGGAGTTTGCAACTGAACAGTATCTTTCTGTTCCCAACAAGCTAGGGGAAGTACGGCTTTCACACACACTTATCTCTCAGATCTGAGCATGTGGAGAGACGTTCTTTCATGTAGCACAATGGGAGCGGGTTGCAGGGTAAATTTTTACTCTGGTTTCTCAGTCTGTTTTCTAGGGCCGATTTGAAGTTCCTGCATTTTTCATTGTAAAACCGAGTTGGAGCTTGTACCTCCCCATATATATGTATGGAGTGGAGTTTGCAGCTGAAAAGAAACTTTGTGTTCCCAACAAGGTAGGTGAAGTACGGCTTTCACACATAATTATCTATCAGAACTGAGCATGTGGATAGACGTTCGTTCATCTAGCACAAAGGGAACGGGTTGCAAAAGAAACTTTTATTCTGGTTCCTCAGTCTGTTTCCTAGTGCCGGTTTGAAGTTTCTGCAGTTTTCACTGTAAAACCGAGTTGGAGCTAGTACCTCCCCATATATATGTATGAAAAGGATTTTGCAACTGAAAAGAAACTTTGTTTTCCCAAGAAGCTAGGGGAAGTACGGCTTTCACACACACTTATCTCTCAGAACTGAGCATGTGGAGAGACGTTCGTTCATCTAGCAACTAGGGAACGGGTTGCTGGAGAAACTTTTACTCTGGTTTCTCAGTCTGTTTCCTAGTGCCGGTTTGAAGTTTCTGCAGTTTTCACTGTAAAACCGAGTTGGAGCTAGTACCTCCCCATATATATGTATGGAGTGGGGTTTGCAGCTGAAAAGAAACCTTGTGTTCCCAAGTAGCTAGGTGAAGGACGGCTTTCACACACACTTTTCTCTCAGAACTGAGCATGTGGAGAGACTTTCATTCATCTAGAACAAATGGAACGGTTTGCAGGAGAAACTTTTACTCTGATTTCTCAGTCTGTTTCCTCGTGCCGGTTTGAAGTTCCTGCAGTTTTCACTGTAAAACCGGTTTGGAGCTAGTACCTCCCCATATATATGTATGGAGTGGGCTTTGCAACTGAAAGAAACTTTGTGTTCCCAACAAGCTAGGGGAAGTACGGCTTTCACACACACTTTTCTCTCAGAACTGAGCATGTGGAGAGACGTTCTTTCATGTAGCACAATGGGAGCGGGTTGCAGGGTAAATTTTTACTCTGGTTTCTCAGTCTGTTTTCTAGGGCCGATTTGAAGTTCCTGCATTTTTCATTGTAAAACCGAGTTGGAGCTTGTACCTCCCCATATATATGTATGGAGTGGAGTTTGCAGCTGAAAAGAAACTTTGTGTTCCCAACAAGGTAGGTGAAGTACGGCTTTCACACATAATTATCTATCAGAACTGAGCATGTGGATAGACGTTCGTTCATCTAGCACAAAGGGAACGGGTTGCAAAAGAAACTTTTATTCTGGTTCCTCAGTCTGTTTCCTAGTGCCGGTTTGAAGTTTCTGCAGTTTTCACTGTAAAACCGAGTTGGAGCTAGTACCTCCCCATATATATGTATGAAAAGGATTTTGCAACTGAAAAGAAACTTTGTTTTCCCAAGAAGCTAGGGGAAGTACGGCTTTCACACACACTTATCTCTCAGAACTGAGCATGTGGAGAGACGTTCGTTCATCTAGCAACTAGGGAACGGGTTGCTGGAGAAACTTTTACTCTGGTTTCTCAGTCTGTTTCCTAGTGCCGGTTTGAAGTTTCTGCAGTTTTCACTGTAAAACCGAGTTGGAGCTAGTACCTCCCCATATATATGTATGGAAAGGATTTTGCAACTGAAAAGAAACTTTGTTTTCCCAAGAAGCTAGGGGAAGTACGGCTTTCACACACACTTATCTCTCAGAACTGAGCATGTGGAGAGACGTTCGTTCATCTAGCACCTAGGGAACGGGTTGCTGGAGAAACTTTTACTCTGGTTTCTCAGTCTGTTTCCTAGTGCCGGTTTGAAGTTCCAGCTGTTTTCACTGTAAAACCGAGTTGGAGATTGTACCTCCCCATATATATGTATGGAGTGGGGTTTGCAGCTGAAAAGAAACTTTGTGTTCCCAAGAAGCTAGGTGAAGGACGGCTTTCACACACACTTTTCTCTCAGAACTGAGAATGTGGAGAGACTTTCATTCATCTAGAACAAATGGAACGGTTTGCAGGAGAAACTTTTACTCTGATTTCTCAGTCTGTTTCCTCGTGCCGGTTTGAAGTTCCTGCAGTTTTCACTGTAAAACCGGTTTGGAGCTAGTACCTCCCCATATATATGTATGGAGTGGGCTTTGCAACTGAAAGAAACTTTGTGTTCCCAACAAGCTAGGTGAAGGACGGCTTTCACACATACTTATCTCTCAGAACTGAGCATGTGGAGAGACGTTCTTTCATGTAGCACTAATGGAACGGGTTGCAGGGGAAATTTTTACTCTTGTTTCACAGTCGGTTTTCTAGTGCCGGTTTGAAGTTCCTGCAATTTTCATGGTAAAATCGAGTTGGAGCTTGTACCTCCCCATATATATGTATGGTGTAGGGTTTGCAGCTGAAAAGAAACTTTGTGTTCCCAACAAGCTAGGTGAAAAACGGCTTTCACACACACTTATCTCTCAGAACTGAGCATGTGGAGAGACGTTCGTTCATCTAGCACAAAGGGAACGGTTTGCAGGAGAAACATTTTCTTTGGTTTCTCAGTCTGATTCCTAGTGCCGGTATGAAGTTCCTGCAGTTTTCACTGTAAAACCGAGTTGGAGATTGTACCTCCCCATATACATGTATGGAGTGGAGTTTGCAACTGATAAGAAACTTTGTGTTCCCAACAAGCTAGGTGAAGTACGGCTTTCACACACACTTATCTCTCAGAACTGAGCAAGTGGAAGACGTTCTTTCATGTAGCACAAAGGGAAAAGGTTGCAGGGTAAATTTTTACTCTGGTTTCTTAGTCTGTTTTCTAGTGCCGATTTGAAGTTCCTGCAGTTTTCACTGTAAAACCGAGTTGGAGCTTGTACCTCCCCATATATATGTATGGAGTGGAGTTTGCAGCTGAAAAGAAACTTTGTGTTCCCAACAAGCTAGGTGAAGGACGGCTTTCACACATACTTATCTCTCAGAAATGAGCATGTGGATAGACGTTCGTTCATCTAGCACAAAGGGAACGGGTTGCAGGAGAAACTTTTATTCTGGTTCCTCAGTCTGTTTCCTAGTGCTGGTTTGAAGTTCCTGCAGTTTTCACTGTCAAACCGAGTTGGAGATAGTACCACCCCATATACATCTATGGAGTGGATTTTGCAACTGAAAAGAAACTTTGTGTTCCCAACAAGCTAGGTGAAGGACGGCTTTCACACACAATTATCTCTCAGAACTGAGCTTGTGGAGAGACGATCTTTCATCTAGCACAAAGGGAACGGTTTGCAGGAGAAACTTTTACTCTGGTTTCTCAGTCTGTTTCCAGTGCCGGTTTTAAGTTCCTGCAGTTTTCACTGTAAAACCGAGTTGGAGCTTGTACCTCCCCATATATATGTATGGAGTGGAGATTTCAACTGAAAAGAAACTTTGTGTTCCCAACAAGCTAGTGGAAGGACGGCTTTCACACACACTTATCTCTCAGAACTGAGCATGTGGAGAGACGTTCGTTCATCTAGCACAAATGGAACGGGTTGCAGGAGAAACTTTTACTTTGGTTTCTTTGACAGATTCCTAGTGCCGGTTTGAATTTCCTGCAGTTTTCACTGTTAAACCGAGTTGGAGCTATTGCCTCCCCATATATATGAATGGAGTGGAGTTTGCAACTGAACAGTATCTTTCTGTTCCCAACAAGCTAGGTGAAGTACGGCTTTCACACACACTTATCTCTCAGATCTGAGCATGTGGAGAGAGGTTCGTTCATCTAGCACAATGGGAACGGGTTGCAGGAGAAAGTTTTACTCTGGTTTCTCAGACAGATTCCTAGTGCCAGTTTGAAGTTCCTGCAGTTTTCACTGTAAAACCGAGTTGGAGCTAGTACCTCCCCATATATATGTATGGATTGGAGTTTGCAACTGAAAAGAAACTTTGTGTTCCCAACAAGCTAGTTGAAGGACGGCTTTCACACACACTTATCTCTCAGATCTGAGCATGTGGAGAGACGTTCTTTCATGTAGCACAATGGGAACGGGTTGCAGGGTAAATTTTTACTCTGGTTTCTCAGGCTGTTTTCTAGGGCCTATTTGAAGTTCCTGCAGTTTTCACTGTAAAAGCGAGTTGGAGATTGTACCTCCCCTTATACATGTATGGAGTGGAGTTTGCAACTGATAAGAAACTTTGTGTTCCCAACAAGCTAGGTGAAGGACGGCTTTCACACACACTTATCTCTCAGAACTGAGCAAGTGGAAGACGTTCTTTCATGTAGCACAAAGGGAAAGGGTTGCAGGGTAAATTTTTACTCTGGTTTCTCTGTCTGTTTTCTAGTGCCGATTTGAAGTTCCTGCAGTTTTCACTGTAAAACCGAGTTGGAGCTTCTACCTCCCCATATATATGTATGGAGTGGAGTTTGCAGCTGAAAAGAAACTTTGTGTTCCCAACAAGCTAGGTGAAGGACGGCTTTCACACATACTTATCTCTCAGAAATGAGCATGTGGATAGACGTTCGTTCATCTAGCACAAAGGGAACGGGTTGCAGGAGAAACTTTTATTCTGGTTCCTCAGTCTGTTTCCTAGTGTCGGTTTGAAGTTCCTGCAGTTTTCACTGTAAAACCGAGTTGGAGATAGTACCACCCCATATACATCTATGGAGTGGATTTTGCAACTGAAAAGAAACTTTGTGTTCCCAACAAGCTAGTGGAAGGACGGCTTTCACACACAATTATCTCTCAGAACTGAGCATGTGGAGAGACGTTCGTTCATCTAGCACAAATGGAACGGGTTGCAGGACAAACTTTTACTCTGGTTTCTCAGACAGATTCCTAGTGCCGGTTTGAAGTTCCTGCAGTTTTCACTGTTAAACCGAGTTGGAGCTATTGCCTCCCCATATATATGTATGGAGTGGAGTTTGTAACTGAAAAGAAACTTTTTGTTCCCAAAAAGCTAGGTGAAGGACGGCTTTCACACACACTTATCTCTCAGAATTGAGCATGTGGAGAGACGTTCGGTCACCTAGCACAATAGGAACGGGTTGCAGGAGAAACTTTTATTCTGGTTCCGCAGTCTGTCCTAGTGCCGGTTTGATGTTCCTGCAGTTTTCACTGTAAAACCGAGTTGGAGATAGTACCACCCCATATATATGTATGGAGTGGAGTTTGCAACTGAAAAGTATCTTTCTGTTCCCAACAAACTAGGTGAAGTACGGCTTTCACACACAATTATCTCTCAGATTTGAGCATGTGGAGAGAGGTTCGTTCATCTAGCACAATGGGAACGAGTTGCAGGAGAAACTTTTACTCTGGTTTCTCAGAGAGATTCCTAGTGCCAGTTTGAAGTTCCTGCAGATTTCACTGTAAAACCGAGTTGGAGCTAGTACCTCCCCATATATATGTATGGAGTGGAGTTTGCAACTGAAAAGAAACTTTGTGTTCCCAACAAGCTAGGTGAAGGACGGCTTTCACACACACTTATCTCTCAGATCTGAGCATGTGGAGAGACGTTCTTTCATGTAGCACAAAGGGAACGGGTTGCAGGGTAAATTTTACTCTGGTTTCTCAGTCTGTTTTCTAGTGCCGATTTGAAGTTCCTGCATTTTTCATTGTAAAACCGAGTTGGAGCTTGTACCTCCCCATATATATGTATGCAGTGGAGTTTGCTGCTGAAAAGAAACTTTGTGTTCCCAATAAGCTAGGTGAAGGACGGCTTTCACACATACTTATCTCTCAGAACTGAGCATGTGTAGAGACGTTCGTTCATCTAGCACAAAGGGAACGGGTTACAGGAGAAACTATTATTCTGGTTCCTCAGTCTGTTTCCTAGTGCCGGTTTGAAGTTCCTGCAGTTTTCACTGTAAAACCGAGTTGGAGAGTGTACCACCCCATATACATCTATGGAGTGGAGTTTGCACCTGAAAAGAAACTTTGTGTTCCCAACAAGCTATGTGAAGGACGGCTTTCACACACACTTATCTCTCAGAGCTGAGCATGTGGAGAGACGTTCGTTCATCTAGCACAAATGGAACGGTTTGCAGGAGAAACTATTACTCTGGTTTTTCAATCTGTTTCCTAGTGCCGGTTTGAAGTTCCTGCAGTTTTCACTGTAAAACCGTGTTGGAGCTAGTACCTCCCCATATATATGTATGGAGTGGAGTTTGCAACTGAAAAGAAACTTTGTGTTCCCAAGAAGCTAGGGGAAGGACGGCTTTCACACACACTTATCTCTCAGAACTGAGCATGTGGAGAGACGTTCGTTCATCTAGCACAAAGGGAACGGTTTGCTGGAGAAACTTTTACTCTGGTTTCTAAGTCTGTTTCCTAGTGCCTGTTTGAAGTTCCTGCAGTTTTCACTGTAAAACCCAGTTGGAGCTTGTACCTCCCCATATATAAGTATGGAGTGTGGTTTGCAACTGAAAAGTAACTTTGTGTTCCCAAGAAGCTAGGGGAAGGACGGCTTTCACACACACTTATCTCTCAGAACTGAGCAAGTGGAGAGACGTTCGTTCATCTAGAACAAATGGAAAGGTTTGCAGGAGAAACTTTTACTCTGGTTTCTCAGTCTGTTTCCTCGTGCCTGTATGAAGTTCCTGCAGTTTTCACTGTAAAACCGATTTGGAGCTAGTACCTCCCCATATATATGTATGGAGTGTAGTTTGCAACTGAAAAGAAAGTTTGTGTTCCCAACAAGCTAGGTGAAGGACGGCTTTCACACACACTTCTCTCTCAGAACTGAGCATGTGGAGAGACGTTCGTTCATCTAGCACAAAGGGAACGGGTTGCAGTGGAAACTTTTACTCTGGTTTCTCAGTCTGATTCCTAGTGCCGGTTTGAATATCCTGCAGTTTTCACTGTAAAACCGTGTTGGAGCTAGTACCTCCCCATATATATTTATGGAGTGGGGTTTGCAACTGAAAAGAATCTTTGTGTTCCCACAAGCTAGGTGAAGGACGGCTTTCACACACACTTATCTCTCAGAACTGAGCATGTGGAGAGACGTTCGTTCATCTAGCACCAAGGGAACGGGTTGCAGGAGAAACTTTTACTCTGGTTTCTCAGACAGATTCCTAGTGACGGTTTGAAGTTCCTGCACTTTTCACTGTTAAACCGAGTTGGAGCTATTATCTCCCCATATATATGTATGGAGTGGAGTTTGCAACTGAAAACTATCTTTCTGTTCCCAACAAGCTAGGTGAAGTACGGCTTTCACACACACATATCTCTCAGACATGAGCATGTGGAGAGAGGTTCGTTTATATAGCACAATGGGAACAGGTTGCAGGAGAAACTTTTACTCTGGTTTCTCAGACAGATTCCTAGTGCCGGTTTGAATTTCCTGCAGTTTTCAGTGTAAAACCGTGTTGGAGCTGGTACCTCCCCATATATATGTATGGAGTGGAATTTGCAACTGAAAAGAAACTTTTTGTTCCCAAAAAGCTAGGTGAAGACCGGCTTTCACACACACTTATCTCTCAGAAATGAGCACGTGGAGAGACGTTCGGTCATCTAGCACAATAGGAACGGGTTGCAGGAGAAACTTTTACTCTGTTTTCTCAGTCTGTTTCCTAGTGCCAGTTTGAATTTCCTGCAGTTTTCACTGTAAAATCGAGTTGGAGCTAGTACCTCCCCATCTATATGTATGGAGTGGAGTTTGCAACTGAAAAGAAACTTTGTGTTCCCAACAAGCTAGGTGAAGGACGGCTTTCACACACACTTATCTCTCAGATCTGAGCATGTGGAGAGACGTTCTTTCATGTAGCAAAAAGGGAACGGGTTGCAGGGTAAAGTTTTACTCTGGTTTCTCAGTCTGTTTCCTAGTGCCGGTTTGAAGTTTCTGCAGTTTTCACTGTAAAACAGAGTTGGAGCTTGTACCTCCCCATATATATGTATGGATTGGAGTTTGCAACTGAAAAGAAACTTTGTGTTCCCAACAAGATAGGTGAAGGACGGCTTTCACACATACTTATCTCTCAGAAATGAACATGTGGATAGACGTTCGTTCATCTAGCACAAATGGAACGGTTTACAGGAGAAACTTTTATTCTGGTTCCTCAGTCTGTTTCCTAGTGCCGGTTTGAAGTTCCTGCAGTTTTCACTGTAAAACCGAGTTGGAGATAGTACCACCCCATATACATCTATGGAGTGGAGTTTGCTACTGAAAAGTAACTTTGTGTTCCCAACAAGCTACGTGAAGTACGGCTTTCACACACACTTATCTCTCAGAACTGAGCATGTGGAGAGACGTTCGTTCATCTAACACAATGGGAACGGTTTGCAGGGGAAACTTTTACTCTGGTTTCTCAGTCTTTTTCCTAGTGCCGGTATGAAGTTCCTGCAGTTTTCACTGTAAAACCGAGTTGGAGCTAGTACCTCCCCATATATATGTATGGAGTGGAGTTTGCAAATGAAAAGAAACTTTGTGTTCCCAAGAAGCTAGGGGAAGGACGGCTTTCACACACACTTATCTCTCAGAACTGAGCATGTGGAGAGACGTTCGTTCATCTAGCACAAAGGGAACGGTTTGTAGGAGAAACTTTTTCTCTGGTTTCTCAGTCTGTTTCCAGTGCCGGTTTTAAGTTCCTGCAGTTTTCACTGTAAAACCGAGTTGGAGCTAGTACCTCCCCATATATATGTATGGAGTGGAGTTTGCAACTGAAAAGAAACTTTGTGTTCCCAACAAGCTAGTGGAAGGACGGCTTTCACACACACTTATCTCTCAGAACTGAGCATGTGGAGAGACGTTCGTTCATCTAGCACAAATGGAACGGGTTGCAGGAGAAACTTTTACTCTGGTTTCTCAGACAGATTCCTAGTGCCGGTTTGAAGTTCCTGCAGTTTTCACTGTTAAACCGAGTTGGAGCTATTGCCTCCCCATATATATGAATGGAGTGGAGTTTGCAACTGAACAGTATCTTTCTGTTCCCAACAAGCTAGGGGAAGTACGGCTTTCACACACACTTATCTCTCAGATCTGAGCATGTGGAGAGACGTTCTTTCATGTAGCACAATGGGAGCGGGTTGCAGGGTAAATTTTTACTCTGGTTTCTCAGTCTGTTTTCTAGGGCCGATTTGAAGTTCCTGCATTTTTCATTGTAAAACCGAGTTGGAGCTTGTACCTCCCCATACATATGTATGGAGTGGAGTTTGCAGCTGAAAAGAAACTTTGTGTTCCCAACAAGGTAGGTGAAGTACGGCTTTCACACATAATTATCTATCAGAACTGAGCATGTGGATAGACGTTCGTTCATCTAGCACAAAGGGAACGGGTTGCAGGAGAAACTTTTATTCTGGTTCCTCAGTCTGTTTCCTAGTGCCGGTTTGAAGTTTCTGCAGTTTTCACTGTAAAACCGAGTTGGAGCTAGTACCTCCCCATATATATGTATGAAAAGGATTTTGCAACTGAAAAGAAACTTTGTTTTCCCAAGAAGCTAGGGGAAGTACGGCTTTCACACACACTTATCTCTCAGAACTGAGCATGTGGAGAGACGTTCGTTCATCTAGCAACTAGGGAACGGGTTGCTGGAGAAACTTTTACTCTGGTTTCTCAGTCTGTTTCCTAGTGCCGGTTTGAAGTTCCTGCAGTTTTCACTGTAAAACCGAGTTGGAGATTGTACCTCCCCATATATATGTATGGAGTGGGGTTTGCAGCTGAAAAGAAACTTTGTGTTCCCAAGAAGCTAGGTGAAGGACGGCTTTCACACACACTTTTCTCTCAGAACTGAGCATGTGGAGAGACGTTCATTCATCTAGAACAAATGGAACGGTTTGCAGGAGAAACTTTTACTCTGGTTTCTCAGTCTGTTTCCTCATGCCGGTTTGAAGTTCCTGCAGTTTTCTCTGTAAAACCGGTTTGGAGCTAGTACCTCCCCATATATATGTATGGAGTGGGCTTTGCAACTGAAAGAAACTTTGTGTTCCCAACAAGCTAGGTGAAGGACGGCTTTCACACATACTTATCTCTCAGAACTGAGCATGTGGAGAGACGTTCTTTCATGTAGCACTAATGGAACGGGTTGCAGGGGAAATTTTTACTCTTGTTTCACAGTCGGTTTTCTAGTGCCGGTTTGAAGTTCCTGCAATTTTCATGGTAAAATCGAGTTGGAGCTTGTACCTCCCCATATATATGTATGGTGTAGGGTTTGCAGCTGAAAAGAAACTTTGTGTTCCCAACAAGCTAGGTGAAAAACGGCTTTCACACACACTTATCTCTCAGAACTGAGCATGTGGAGAGACGTTCGTTCATCTAGCACAAAGGGACGGTTTGCAGGAGAAACATTTTCTTTGGTTTCTCAGTCTGATTCCTAGTGCCGGTATGAAGTTCCTGCAGTTTTCACTGTAAAACCGAGTTGGAGATTGTACCTCCCCATATACATGTATGGAGTGGAGTTTGCAACTGATAAGAAACTTTGTGTTCCCAACAAGCTAGGTGAAGTACGGCTTTCACACACACTTATCTCTCAGAACTGAGCAAGTGGAAGACGTTCTTTCATGTAGCACAAAGGGAAAAGGTTGCAGGGTAAATTTTTACTCTGGTTTCTCAGTCTGTTTTCTAGTGCCGATTTGAAGTTCCTGCAGTTTTCACTGTAAAACCGAGTTGGAGCTTGTACCTCCCCATATATATGTATGGAGTGGAGTTTGCAGCTGAAAAGAAACTTTGTGTTCCCAACAAGCTATGTGAAGGACGGCTTTCACACATACTTATCTCTCAGAAATGAGCATGTGGATAGACGTTCGTTCATCTAGCACAAAGGGAACGGGTTGCAGGAGAAACTTTTACTCTGGTTCCTCAGTCTGTTTCCTAGTGCTGGTTTGAAGTTCCTTCAGTTTTCACTGTAAAACAGATGTGGAGCTAGTACCTCCCCATATATATGTATGGAGTGGAGATTTCAACTGAAAAGAAACTTTGTGTTCCCAACAAGCTAGTGGAAGGACGGCTTTCACACACACTAATCTCTCAGAACTGAGCATGTGGAGAGACGTTCGTTCATCTAGCACAAATGGAACGGGTTGCAGGAGAAACTTTTCTTTGGTTTCTTTGACAGATTCCTAGTGCCGGTTTGAAGTTCCTGCAGTTTTCACTGTTAAACCGAGTTGGAGCTATTGCCTCCCCATATATATGAATGGAGTGGAGTTTGCAACTGAACAGTATCTTTCTGTTCCCAACAAGCTAGGTGAAGTACGGCTTTCACACACACTTATCTCTCAGAACTGAGCATGTGGAGAGAGGTTCGTTCATCTAGCAAAATGGGAACGGGTTGCAGGAGAAAGTTTTACTCTGGTTTCTCAGACAGATTCCTAGTGCCAGTATGAAGTTCCTGCAGTTTTCACTGTAAAACCGAGTTGGAGCTAGTACCTCCCCATATATATGTATGGATTGGAGTTTGCAACTGAAAAGAAACTTTGTGTTCCCAACAAGCTAGTTGAAGGACGGCTTTCACACACACATATCTCTCAGATCTGAGCATGTGGAGAGACGTTCTTTCATGTAGCACAATGGGAACGGGTTGCAGGGTAAATTTTTACTCTGGTTTCTCAGGCTGTTTTCTAGGGCCGATTTGAAGTTCCTGCAGTTTTCACTGTAAAAGCGAGTTGGAGATTGTACCTCCCCTTATACATGTATGGAGTGGAGTTTGCAACTGATAAGAACCTTTGTGTTCCCAACAAGCTAGGTGAAGGACGGCTTTCACACACACTTATCTCTCAGAACTGAGCAAGTGGAAGACGTTCTTTCATGTAGCACAAAGGGAAAGGGTTGCAGGGTAAATTTTTACTCTGGTTTCTCTGTCTGTTTTCTAGTGCCGATTTGAAGTTCCTGCAGTTTTCACTGTAAAACCGAGTTGGAGCTTCTACCTCCCCATATATATGTATGGAGTGGAGTTTGCAGCTGAAAAGAAACTTTGTGTTCCCAACAAGCTAGGTGAAGGACGGCTTTCACACATACTTATCTCTCAGAAATGAGCATGTGGATAGACGTTCGTTCATCTAGCACAAAGGGAACGGGTTGCAGGAGAAACTTTTATTCTGGTTCCTCAGTCTGTTTCCTAGTGCCGGGTTGAAGTTCCTGCAGTTTTCACTGTAAAACCGAGTTGGAGATAGTACCACCCCATATACATGTATGCAGTGGATTTTGCATCTGAAAACAAATTTTGTGTTCCCAACAAGCTAGGTGAAGGACGGCTTTCACACACAATTATCTCTCAGAACTGAGCTTGTGGAGAGACGATCGTTCATCTAGCACAAATGGAAAGGTTTGCAGGAGAAACTTTTACTCTGGTTTCTCAGTCTGTTTCCAGTGCCGGGTTTAAGTTCCTGCAGTTTTCACTGTAAAACCGAGTTGGAGCTATTGCCTCCCCATATATATGAATGGAGTGGAGTTTGCAACTGAACAGTATCTTTCTGTTCCCAACAAGCTAGTTGAAGGACGGCTTTCACACACACTTATCTCTCAGATCTGAGCATGTGGAGAGACGTTCTTTCATGTAGCACAAAGGGAACGGGTTGCAGGGTAAATTTTTACTCTGGTTTCTCAGTCTGTTTTCTAGGGCCGATTTGAAGTTCCTGCAGTTTTCACTGTAAAACCGATTTGGAGATTGTACCTCCCCTTATACATATATGGAGTGGAGTTTGCAACTGATAAGAAACTTTGTGTTCCCAACAAGCTAGGTGAAGGACGGCTTTCACACACACTTATCTCTCAGAACTGAGCAAGTGGAAGACGTTCTTTCATGTAGCACAAAGGGAAAGGGTTGCAGGGTAAATGTTTACTCTGGTTTCTCTGTCTGTTTTCTAGTGCCGATTTGAAGTTCCTGCAGTTTTCACTGTAAAACCGTGTTGGAGCTTGTACCTCCCCATATATATGTATGGAGTGGAGTTTGCAGCTGAAAAGAAACTTTGTGTTCCCAACAAGCTAGGTGAAGGACGGCTTTCACACACACTTATCTCTCAGAACTGAGCTTGTGGAGAGACGATCGTTCATCTAGCACAAAGGGAACGGTTTGCAGGAGAAACTTTTACTCTGGTTTCTCAGTCTGTTTCCAGTGCCGGTTTTAAGTTCCTGCAGTTTTCACTGTAAAACCGAGTTGGAGCTTCTACCTCCCCATATATATGTATGGAGTGGTGTTTGCAACTGAAAAGAAACTTTGTGTTCCCAACAAGCTAGTGGAAGGACGGCTTTCACACACACTTATCACTCAGAACTGAGCATGTGGAGAGACGTTCGTTCATCTAGCACAAATGGAACGGGTTGCAGGAGAAACTTTTACTCTGGTTTCTCAGACAGATTCCTAGTGCCGGTTTGAAGTTCCTGCAGTTTTCACTGTTAAACCGAGTTGGAGCTATTGCCTCCCCATATATATGAATGGAGTGGAGTTTGCAACTGAACAGTATCTTTCTGTTCCCAACAAGCTAGGTGAAGTACGGCTTTCAAACACACTTATCTCTCAGATCTGAGCATGTGGAGAGAGGTTCGTTCATCTAGCACAATGGGAACGGGTTGCAGGAGAAAGTTTTACTCTGGTTTCTCAGACAGATTCCTAGTGCCAGTTTGAAGTTCCTGCAGTTTTCACTGTAAAACGGAGTTGGAGCTATTGCCTCCCCATATATATGAATGGAGTGGAGTTTGCAACTGAACAGTATCTTTCTGTTCCCAACAAGCTAGTTGAAGGACGGCTTTCACACACACTTATCTCTCAGATCTGAGCATGTGGAGAGACGTTCTTTCATGTAGCACAATGGGAACGGGTTGCAGGGTAAATTTTTACTCTGGTTTCTCAGTCTGTTTTCTAGGGCCGATTTGAAGTTCCTGCAGTTTTCACTGTAAAACCGATTTGGAGATTGTACCTCCCCTTATACATATATGGAGTGGAGTTTGCAACTGATAAGAAACTTTGTGTTCCCAACAAGCTAGGTGAAGGACGGCTTTCACACACACTTATCTCTCAGAACTGAGCAAGTGGAAGACGTTCTTTCATGTAGCACAAAGGGAAAGGGTTGCAGGGTAAATGTTTACTCTGGTTTCTCTGTCTGTTTTCTAGTGCCGATTTGAAGTTCCTGCAGTTTTCACTGTAAAACCGAGTTGGAGCTTGTACCTCCCCATATATATGTATGGAGTGGAGTTTGAAGCTGAAAAGAAACTTTGTGTTCCCAACAAGCTAGGTGAAGGACGGCTTTCACACATACTTATCTCTCAGAAATGAGCATGTGGATAGACGTTCGTTCATCTAGCACAAAAGGAACGGGTTGCAGGAGAAACTTTTATTCTGGTTCCTCAGTCTGTTTCCTAGTGCCGGTTTGAAGTTCCTGCAGTTTTCACAGTAAAACCGAGTTGGAGCTTGTACCTCCCCATATATATGTATGGAGTGGATTTTGCAACTGAAAAGAAACTTTGTTTTCCCAAGAAGCTAGGGGAAGTACGGCTTTCACACACACTTATCTCTCAGAACTGAGCATGTGGAGAGACCTTCGTTCATCTAGCACAAAGGGAACGGGTTGATGGAGAAAATTTTACTCTGGTTTCTCAGTCTGTTTCCTAGTGCCGGTTTGAAGTTCCTGCAGTTTTCTCTGTAAAACCGAGTTGGAGATTGTACCTCCCCATATATATGTATGGAGTGGGGTTTGCAACTGAAAAGAAACTTTGTGTTCCCAAGAAGCTAGGTGAAGGACGGCTTTCACACACACTTTTCTCTCAGAACTGAGCATGTGGAGAGACGTTCGTTCATCTAGAACAAATGGAACGGTTTGCAGGAGAAACTTTTACTCTGGTTTCTCAGTCTGTTTCCTCGTGCCGGTTTGAAGTTCCTGCAGTTTTCACTGTAAAACCGATTTGGAGCTAGTACCTCCCCATATATATGTATGGAGTGGAATTTGCAACTGAAAGAAACTTTGTGTTCCCAACAAGCTAGGTGAACTACGGCTTTCACACACACTTATCTCTCAGAACTGAGCATGTGGATAGACGTTCGTTCATCTAGCACAAACGGAACGGTTTGCAGGAGAAACTTTTACTCTGGCTTCTCAGTCTGTTTCCTAGTGCCGTTTTGAATTTCCTGCAGTTTTCACTGTAAAACCGTGTTGGAGCTAGTACCTCCCCATATATATTTATGGAGTGGGGTTTGCAACTGAAAAGAAACTTTGTGTTCCCAACAAGCTTGGTGAAGGACAGCTTTCACACACACTTTTCTCTCAGAACTGAGCATGTGGAGAGACGTTCGTTCATCTAGCACAAAGGGAACGGGTTGCAGGGGAAACTTTTACTCTGGTTTCTCAGACAGATTCCTAGTGCCGGTTTGAAGTTCCTGCAGTTTTCGGTGTAAAACCGAGTTGAAGCTGGTACCTCCCCATATATATGTATGGAGTGGAGTTTGCAACTGAAAAGAAACTTTGTGTTCCCAACAAGCTAGGTGAAGGACGGCTTTCACACACACTTATCTCTCAGAAATGAGCATGTGGAGAGACGTTTGGTCATCTAGCACAAAGGGAACGGGTTGCAGGAGAAACTTTTACTCTGTTTTCTCAGTCTGTTTCCTAGTGCCAGTTTGAAGTTCCTGCAGTTTTCACTGTAAAACCGAGTTGGAGCTAGTACCTCCCCATATATATGTATGGAGTGGAGTTTGCAACTGAAAAGAAACTTTGTTTTCCCAACAAGCTAGGTGAAGGACGGCTTTCACACACACTTATCTCTCAGAACTGAGCATGTGGAGAGACGTTCTTTCATCTAGCTCAAAGGGAACGGTTTGAAGGAGAAACTTTTACTCTGGTTTCTCATTCTGTTTCCTAGTGCCGGTTTGAAGTTCCTGCAGTTTTCACTGTAAAACCGAGTTGGAGCTTGTACCTCCCCATATATATGTATGGAGTGGATTTTGCAACTGAAAAGAAACTTTGTTTTCCCAACAAGATAGGTGAAGGACGGCTTTCACACACACTTATCTCTCAGAACTGAGCATGTGGAGAGACGTTCGTTCATCTAGCACAAAGGGAACGGTTTGCTGGAGAAACTTTTACTCTGGTTTCTCAGTCTGTTTCCTAGTGCCGGTTTGAAGTTCCTGCAGTTTTCACTGTAAAACCGAGTTGGTGATTGTACCTCCCCATATATATGTATGGAGTGGGGTTTGCAACTGAAAAGAAACTTTGTGTTCCCAAGAAGCTAGGTGAAGGACGGCTTTCACACACACTTATCTCTCAGAACTGAGCATGTGGAGAGACGTTCGTTCATCTAGCACAAAGGGAACAGTTTGCAGGAGAAACTTTTACTCTGGTTTCTCAGTCTGTTTCCTAGTGCCGTTTTGAATTTCCTGCAGTTTTCACTGTAAAACCGTGTTGGAGCTAGTACCTCCCCATATATATTTATGGAGTGGGGTTTGCAACTGAAAAGAAACTTTGTGTTCCCAACAAGCATGGTGAAGTACAGCTTTCACACACACTTATCTCTCAGAACTGAGCATGTGGAGAGACGTTCGTTCATCTAGCACAAAGGAAACGGGTTGCAGGAGAAACTTTTACTCTGGTTTCTCAGACAGATTCCTAGTGCCGGTTTGAAGTTCCTGCAGTTTTCAGTGTAAAACCGAGTTGGAGCTGGTACCTCCCCATATATATGTATGGAGTGGAGTTTGCAACTGAAAAGAAACTTTGTGTTCCCAACAAGCTAGGTGAAGGACGGCTTTCACACACACTTATCTCTCAGAAATGAGCATATGGAGAGACGTTCGGTCATCTAGCAATATAGGAACGGGTTGCAGGAGAAACTTTTACTCTGTTTTCTCAGTCTGTTTCCTAGTGCCAGTTTGAAGTTCCTGCAGTTTTCACTGTAAAACCGAGTTGGAGCTAGTACCTCCCCATATATATGTATGGAGTGGGGTTTGCAACTGAAAAGAAACTTTGTGTTCCCAACAAGGTAGGTGAAGGACGGCTTTCACACACACTTATCTCTCAGAACTTAGCATGTGGAGAGAAGTTCTTTCATGTAGCACAAAGGGAACGGGTTGCAGGTGAAATTTTTACTCTTGTTTCTCAGTCGGTTTTTTAGTGCCGGTTTGAAGTTCCTGCATTTTTCATTATAAAACCGAGTTGGAGCTTGTACCTCCCCATATTTATGTATGGAGTGGAGTTTGCAGCTGAAAAGGAACTTTGTGTTCCCAACAAGCTAGGTGAAGGACGGCTTTCACACATACTTAGCTCTCAGAAATGAGCATGTGGAGAGACGTTCGTTCATCTAGCACAAAGGGAACGGTTTGCTGGAGAAACTTTTACTCTGGTTTCTCAGTCTGTTTCCTAGTGCCGGTTTGAAGTTCCTGCAGTTTTCACTGTAAAACCGAGTTGGTGATTGTACCTCCCCATATATATGTATGGAGTGGGGTTTGCAACTGAAAAGAAACTTTGTGTTCCCAAGAAGCTAGGTGAAGGACGGCTTTCACACACACTTATCTCTCAGAACTGAGCATGTGGAGAGACGTTCGTTCATCTAGCACAAAGGGAACGGTTTGCTGGAGAAACTTTTACTCTGGTTTCTCATTCTGTTTCCTAGTGCCGGTTTGAAGTTCCTGCAGTTTTCACTGTAAAACCGAGTTGGTGATTGTACCTCCCCATATATATGTATGGAGTGGGGTTTGCAACTGAAAAGAAACTTTGTGTTCCCAAGAAGCTAGGTGAAGGACGGCTTTCACACACACTTATCTCTCAGAACTGAGCATGTGGAGAGACGTTCGTTCATCTAGCACAAAGGGAACAGTTTGCAGGAGAAACTTTTTCTCTGGTTTCTCAGTCTGTTTCCTAGTGCCGTTTTGAATTTCCTGCAGTTTTCACTGTAAAACCGTGTTGGAGCTAGTACCTCCCCATATATATTTATGGAGTGGGGTTTGCAACTGAAAAGAAACTTTGTGTTCCCAACAATCATGGTGAAGTACAGCTTTCACACACACTTATCTCTCAGAACTGAGCATGTGGAGAGACGTTCGTTCATCTAGCACAAAGGAAACGGGTTGCAGGAGAAACTTTTACTCTGGTTTCTCAGACAGATTCCTAGTGCCGGTTTGAAGTTCCTGCAGTTTTCAGTGTAAAACCGAGTTGGAGCTGGTACCTCCCCATATATATGTATGGAGTGGAGTTTGCAACTGAAAAGAAACTTTGTGTTCCCAACAAGCTAGGTGAAGGACGGCTTTCACACACACTTATCTCTCAGAAATGAGCATATGGAGAGACGTTCGGTCATCTAGCAATATAGGAACGGGTTGTAGGAGAAACTTTTACTCTGTTTTCTCAGTCTGTTTCCTAGTGCCAGTTTGAAGTTCCTGCAGTTTTCACTGTAAAACCGAGTTGGAGCTAGTACCTCCCCATATATATGTATGGAGTGGGGTTTGCAACTGAAAAGAAACTTTGTGTTCCCAACAAGGTAGGTGAAGGACGGCTTTCACACACACTTATCTCTCAGAACTGAGCATGTGGAGAGAAGTTCTTTCATGTAGCACAAAGGGAACGGGTTGCAGGTGAAATTTTTACTCTTGTTTCTCAGTCGGTTTTTTAGTGCCGGTTTGAAGTTCCTGCATTTTTCATTATAAAACCGAGTTTGAGCTTGTACCTCCCCATATTTATGTATGGAGTGGAGTTTGCAGCTGAAAAGGAACTTTGTGTTCCCAACAAGCTAGGTGAAGGACGGCTTTCACACATACTTAGCTCTCAGAAATGAGCATGTGGAGAGACGTTCTTTCATCTAGCACAAAGGGAACGGGTTGCAGGAGAAACTTTTATTCTGGTTCCTCAGTCTGTTTCCTAGTGCCGGTTTGAAGTTCCTGCAGTTTTCACTGTAAAATCGAGTTGGTGATAGTACCACCCCATATACACCTATGGAGTGGATTTTGCAACTGAAAAGAAACTTTGTGTTCCCAAGAAGCTAGGTGAAGGACGGCTTTCACACACACTTATCTCTCAGAACTGAGCATGTGGAGAGACGTTCGTTCATCTAGAACAAATGGAACGGTTTGCAGGAGAAACTTTTACTCTGGTTCCTCAGTCTGATTCCTCGTGCCGGTTTGAAGTTCCTGCAGTTTTCACTGTAAAACCGATTTGGAGCTTGTACCTCCCCATATATATGTATGGAGTGGGGTTTGCAACTGAAAAGAAACTTTGTGTTCCCAACAAGTTAGGTGAACGACGGCTTTCACACACATTTATCTCTCAGATCTGAGCATGTGGAGAGACGTTCGTTCATCTAGCACAAAGGGAAAGGTTTGCAGGAGAAACTTTTACTCTGGTTTCTCAGTCTGTTTCCTAGTGCCGTTTTGAATTTCCTGCAGTTTTCACTGTAAAACCGTGTTGGAGCTAGTACCTCCCCATATATATTTATGGAGTGGGGTTTGCAACTGAAAAGAAACTTTGTGTTCCCAACAAGGTAGGTGAAGGACGGCTTTCACACACACTTATCTCTCAGAACTGAGCATGTGGAGAGAAGTTCTTTCATGTAGCACAAAGG
This sequence comes from Camelus dromedarius, assembly GCF_036321535.1. NCBI lineage: Eukaryota > Metazoa > Chordata > Mammalia > Artiodactyla > Camelidae > Camelus > Camelus dromedarius. The sequence goes on along the minus strand of NC_087458.1, from coordinate 30,872,925 downwards.
GAACGGGTTGCAGGTGAAATTTTTACTCTTGTTTCTCAGTTGGTTTTCTAGTGCCGGTTTGAAGTTCCTGCATTTTTCATTGTAAAATCGAGTTGGAGCTTGTACCTCCCCATATATATGTATGGTGTGGTGTTTGCAGCTGAAAGAAACTTTGTGTTCCCAACAAGCTAGGTGAAGGACGGCTTTCACACACACTTATCTCTCAGAACTGAGCATGTGGAGAGACGTTCGTTCATCTAGCACAAAGGGAACGGTTTGCAGGAGAAACTTTTTCTCTGGTTTCTCAGTCTGATTCCTAGTGCCGGTATGAAGTTCCTGCAGTTTTCACTGTAAAACCGAGTTGGAGATTGTACCTCCCCATATACATGTATGGAGTGGACATTGCAACTGATAAGAAACTTTGTGTTCCCAACAAGCTAGGTGAAGGACCGCTTTCACACACACTTATCTCTCAGAACTGAGCAAGTGGAAGACGTTCTTTCATGTAGCACGAAGGGAACGGGTTGCAGGGTAAATTTTTACTCTGATTCCTCAGTCTGTTTCCTAGTGCCGGTTTCAAGTTCCTGCAGTTTTCACTGTAAAACCGAGTTGGAGATAGTACCACCCCATATACACCTATGGAGTGGATTTTGCAACTGAAAAGAAACTTTGTTTTCCCAAGAAGCTAGGGGAAGTACGGCTTTCACACACACTTATCTCTCAGAACTGAGCATGTGGAGAGACCTTCGTTCATCTAGCACAAAGGGAACGGGTTGATGGAGAAAATTTTACTCTGGTTTCTCAGTCTGTTTCCTAGTGCCGGTTTGAAGTTCCTGCAGTTTTCTCTGTAAAACCGAGTTGGAGATTGTACCTCCCCATATATATGTATGGAGTGGGGTTTGCAACTTAAAAGAAACTTTGTGTTCCCAAGAAGCTAGGTGAAGGACGGCTTTCAGACACACTTTTCTCTCAGAACTGAGCATGTGGAGAGACGTTCGTTCATCTAGAACAAATGGAACGGTTTGCAGGAGAAACTTTTACTCTGGTTTCTCAGTCTGTTTCCTCGTGCCGGTTTGAAGTTCCTGCAGTTTTCACTGTAAAACCGATTTGGAGCTAGTACCTCCCCATATATATGTATGGAGTGGAATTTGCAACTGAAAGAAACTTTGTGTTCCCAACAAGCTAGGTGAACTACGGCTTTCACACACACTTATCTCTCAGAACTGAGCATGTGGAGAGACGTTCGTTCATCTAGCACAAACGGAACGGTTTGCAGGAGAAACTTTTACTCTGGCTTCTCAGTCTGTTTCCTAGTGCCGTTTTGAATTTCCTGCAGTTTTCACTGTAAAACCGTGTTGGAGCTAGTACCTCCCCATATATATTTATGGAGTGGGGTTTGCAACTGAAAAGAAACTTTGTGTTCCCAACAAGCTTGGTGAAGGACAGCTTTCACACACACTTTTCTCTCAGAACTGAGCATGTGGAGAGACGTTCGTTCATCTAGCACAAAGGGAACGGGTTGCAGGGGAAACTTTTACTCTGGTTTCTCAGACAGATTCCTAGTGCCGGTTTGAAGTTCCTGCAGTTTTCGGTGTAAAACCGAGTTGAAGCTGGTACCTCCCCATATATATGTATGGAGTGGAGTTTGCAACTGAAAAGAAACTTTGTGTTCCCAACAAGCTAGGTGAAGGACGGCTTTCACACACACTTATCTCTCAGAAATGAGCATGTGGAGAGACGTTTGGTCATCTAGCACAAAGGGAACGGGTTGCAGGAGAAACTTTTACTCTGTTTTCTCAGTCTGTTTCCTAGTGCCAGTTTGAAGTTCCTGCAGTTTTCACTGTAAAACCGAGTTGGAGCTAGTACCTCCCCATATATATGTATGGAGTGGAGTTTGCAACTGAAAAGAAACTTTGTTTTCCCAACAAGCTAGGTGAAGGACGGCTTTCACACACACTTATCTCTCAGAACTGAGCATGTGGAGAGACGTTCTTTCATCTAGCTCAAAGGGAACGGTTTGCAGGAGAAACTTTTACTCTGGTTTCTCATTCTGTTTCCTAGTGCCGGTTTGAGGTTCCTGCAGTTTTCACTGTAAAACCGAGTTGGAGCTTGTACCTCCCCATATATATGTATGGAGTGGATTTTGCAACTGAAAAGAAACTTTGTTTTCCCAACAAGATAGGTGAAGGACGGCTTTCACACACACTTATCTCTCAGAACTGAGCATGTGGAGAGACGTTCGTTCATCTAGCACAAAGGGAACGGTTTGCTGGAGAAACTTTTACTCTGGTTTCTCAGTCTGTTTCCTAGTGCCGGTTTGAAGTTCCTGCAGTTTTCACTGTAAAACCGAGTTGGTGATTGTACCTCCCCATATATATGTATGGAGTGGGGTTTGCAACTGAAAAGAAACTTTGTGTTCCCAAGAAGCTAGGTGAAGGACGGCTTTCACACACACTTATCTCTCAGAACTGAGCATGTGGAGAGACGTTCGTTCATCTAGCACAAAGGGAACAGTTTGCAGGAGAAACTTTTACTCTGGTTTCTCAGTCTGTTTCCTAGTGCCGTTTTGAATTTCCTGCAGTTTTCACTGTAAAACCGTGTTGGAGCTAGTACCTCCCCATATATATTTATGGAGTGGGGTTTGCAACTGAAAAGAAACTTTGTGTTCCCAACAAGCATGGTGAAGTACAGCTTTCACACACACTTATCTCTCAGAACTGAGCATGTGGAGAGACGTTCGTTCATCTAGCACAAAGGAAACGGGTTGCAGGTGAAACTTTTACTCTGGTTTCTCAGACAGATTCCTAGTGCCGGTTTGAAGTTCCTGCAGTTTTCAGTGTAAAACCGAGTTGGAGCTGGTACCTCCCCATATATATGTATGGAGTGGAGTTTGCAACTGAAAAGAAACTTTGTGTTCCCAACAAGCTAGGTGAAGGACGGCTTTCACACACACTTATCTCTCAGAAATGAGCATATGGAGAGACGTTCGGTCATCTAGCAATATAGGAACGGGTTGCAGGAGAAACTTTTACTCTGTTTTCTCAGTCTGTTTCCTAGTGCCAGTTTGAAGTTCCTGCAGTTTTCACTGTAAAACCGAGTTGGAGCTAGTACCTCCCCATATATATGTATGGAGTGGGGTTTGCAACTGAAAAGAAACTTTGTGTTCCCAACAAGGTAGGTGAAGGACGGCTTTCACACACACTTATCTCTCAGAACTGAGCATGTGGAGAGAAGTTCTTTCATGTAGCACAAAGGGAACGGGTTGCAGGTGAAATTTTTACTCTTGTTTCTCAGTCGGTTTTCTAGTGCCGGTTTGAAGTTCCTGCATTTTTCATTATAAAACCGAGTTGGAGCTTGTACCTCCCCATATTTATGTATGGAGTGGAGTTTGCAGCTGAAAAGGAACTTTGTGTTCCCAACAAGCTAGGTGAAGGACGGCTTTCACACATACTTAGCTCTCAGAAATGAGCATGTGGAGAGACGTTCTTTCATCTAGCACAAAGGGAACGGGTTGCAGGAGAAACTTTTATTCTGGTTCCTCAGTCTGTTTCCTAGTGCCGGTTTGAAGTTCCTGCAGTTTTCACTGTAAAACCGAGTTGGTGATAGTACCACCACATATACACCTATGGAGTGGATTTTGCAACTGAAAAGAAACTTTGTGTTCCCAAGAAGCTAGGTGAAGGACGGCTTTCACACACACTTATCTCTCAGAACTGAGCATGTGGAGAGACGTTCGTTCATCTAGAACAAATGGAACGGTTTGCAGGAGAAACTTTTACTCTGGTTCCTCAGTCTGATTCCTCGTGCCGGTTTGAAGTTCCTGCAGTTTTCACTGTAAAACCGATTTGGAGCTTGTACCTCCCCATATATATGTATGGAGTGGGCTTTGCAACTGAAAGAAACTTTGTGTTCCCAACAAGTTAGGTGAACGACGGCTTTCACACACACTTATCTCTCAGATCTGAGCATGTGGAGAGACGTTCGTTCATCTAGCACAAAGGGAAAGGTTTGCAGGAGAAACTTTTACTCTGGTTTCTCAGTCTGTTTCCTAGTGCCGTTTTGAATTTCCTGCAGTTTTCACTGTAAAACCGTGTTGGAGCTAGTACCTCCCCATATATATTTATGGAGTGGGGTTTGCAACTGAAAAGAAACTTTGTGTTCCCAACAAGGTAGGTGAAGGACGGCTTTCACACACACTTATCTCTCAGAACTGAGCATGTGGAGAGAAGTTCTTTCATGTAGCACAAAGGGAACGGGTTGCAGGTGAAATTTTTACTCTTGTTTCTCAGTCGGTTTTCTAGTGCCGGTTTGAAGTTCCTGCATTTTTCATTGTAAAATCGAGTTGGAGCTTGTACCTCCCCATATATATGTATGGTGTGGGGTTTGCAGCTGAAAAGAAACTTTGTGTTCCCAACAAGCTAGGTGAAGGACGGCTTTCACACACACTTATCTCTCAGAACTGAGCATGTGGAGAGACGTTCGTTCATCTAGCACAAAGGGAACGGTTTGCAGGAGAAACTTTTTCTCTGGTTTCTCAGTCTGATTCCTAGTGCCGGTATGAAGTTCCTGCAGTTTTCACTGTAAAACCGAGTTGGAGATTGTACCTCCCCATATACATGTATGGAGTGGACATTGCAACTGATAAGAAACTTTGTGTTCCCAACAAGCTAGGTGAAGGACCGCTTTCACACACACTTATCTCTCAGAACTGAGCAAGTGGAAGACGTTCTTTCATGTAGCACAAAGGGAAAGGGTTGCAGGGTAAATTTTTACTCTGGTTTCTCAGTCTGTTTTCTAGTGCCGATTTGAAGTTCCTGCATTTTTCATTATAAAACCGAGTTGGAGCTTGTACCTCCCCATATATATGTATGGAGTGGAGTTTGCAGCTGAAAAGAAACTTTGTGTTCCCAACAAGCTAGGTGAAGGACGGCTTTCACACATACTTAGCTCTCAGAACTGAGCATGTGGAGAGACGTTCTTTCATCTAGCACGAAGGGAACGGGTTGCAGGAGAAACTTTTATTCTGGTTCCTCAGTCTGTTTCCTAGTGCCGGTTTCAAGTTCCTGCAGTTTTCACTGTAAAACCGAGTTGGAGATAGTACCACCCCATATACACCTATGGAGTGGATTTTGCAACTGAAAAGAAACTTTGTGTTCCCAAGAACCTAGGTGAAGGACGGCTTTCACACACACTTATCTCTCAGAACTGAGCATGTGGAGAGACGTTCGTTCATCTAGAACAAATGGAACGGTTTGCAGGAGAAACTTTTACTCTGGTTCCTCAGTCTGATTCCTCGTGCCGGTTTGAAGTTCCTGCAGTTTTCACTGTAAAACCGATTTGGAGCTTGTACCTCCCCATATATATGAATGGAGTGGGCTTTGCAACTGAAAGAAACTTTGTGTTCCCAACATGCTAGGTGAACGACGGCTTTCACACACACTTATCTCTCAGAACTGAGCATGTGGAGAGACGTTCATTCATCTAGCACAAAGGGAAAGGTTTGCAGGAGAAACTTTTACTCTGGTTTCTCAGTCTGTTTCCTAGTGCCGTTTTGAATTTCCTGCAGTTTTCACTGTAAAACCGTGTTGGAGCTAGTACCTCCCCATATATATTTATGGAGTGGGGTTTGCAACTGAAAAGAAACTTTGTGTTCCCAACAGGCTTGGTGAAGTACAGCTTTCACACACACTTATCTCTCAGAACTGAGCATGTGGAGAGACGTTCGTTCATCTAGCACAAAGGAAACGGGTTGCAGGAGAAACTTTTACTCTGGTTTCTCAGACAGATTCCTAGTGCCGGTTTGAAGTTCCTGCAGTTTTCAGTGTAAAACCGAGTTGGAGCTGGTACCTCCCCATATATATGTATGGAGTGGAGTTTGCAACTGAAAAGAAACTTTGTGTTCCCAACAAGCTAGGTGAAGGACGGCTTTCACACACACTTATCTCTCACAAATGAGCATGTGGAGAGACGTTCGGTCATCTAGCACTATAGGAACGGATTGCAGGAGAAACTGTTACTCTGTTTTCTCAGTCTGTTTCCATGTGCCAGTTTCAAGTTCCTGCAGTTTTCACTGTAAAAACGAGTTGGGGCTAGTACCTCCCCATATATATGTATGGAGTGGAGTTTGCAACTGAAAAGAAACTTTGTGTTCCCAACAAGGTAGGTGAAAGGCGGCTTTCACACACACTTATCTCTCAGAACTGAGCATGTGGAGAGACGTTCTTTCATGTAGCACAAAGGGAACGGGTTGCAGGTGAAATTTTTACTCTTGTTTCTCAGTCGGTTTTCTAGTGCCGGTTTGAAGTTCCTGCATTTTTCATTGTAAAATCGAGTTGGAGCTTGTACTTCCCCATATATATGTATGGTGTGGGGTTTGCAACTGAAAAGATACTTTGTGTTCCCAACAAGCTAGGTGAAGGACGGCTTTCACACACACTTATCTCTCAGAACTGAGCATGTGGAGAGACGTTCGTTCATCTAGCACAAAGGGAACGGTTTGCAGGAGAAACTTTTTCTCTGGTTTCTCAGTCTGATTCCTAGTGCCGGTATGAAGTTCCTGCAGTTTTCACTGTAAAACAGAGTTGGAGATTGTACCTCCCCATATACATGTATGGAGTGGAGTTTGCAACTGATAAGAAACTTTGTGTTCCCAAGAAGCTAGGTGAAGGACCGCTTTCACACACACTTATCTCTCAGAACTGAGAAAGTGGAAGACGTTCTTTCATGTAGCACAAAGGGAAAGGGTTGCAGGGTAAATTTTTACTCTGGTTTCTCAGTCTGTTTTCTAGTGCCGATTTGAAGTTCCTGCATTTTTCATTATAAAACCGAGTTGGAGCTTGTACCTCCCCATATATATGTATGGAGTGGAGTTTGCAGGTGAAAAGAAACTTTGTCTTCCCAACAAGCTAGGTGAAGGACGGCTTTCACACATACTTAGCTCCCAGAACTGAGCATGTGGATAGACGTTCTTTCATCTAGCACAAAGGGAACGGGTTGCAGGAGAAACTTTTATTCTGGTTCCTCAGTCTGTTTCCTAGTGCCGGTTTGAAGTTCCTGCATTTTTCACTGTAAAACCGAGTTGGAGATAGTACCACCCCATATACACCTATGGAGTGGATTTTGCAACTGAAAAGAAACTTTGTGTTCCCAACAAGCTAGGTGAAGGACGGCTTTCACACACAATTATCTCTCAGAACTGAGCATGTGGAGAGACGATCGTTCATCTAGCACAAAGGGAACGGTTTGCAGGAGAAACTTTTACTCTGGTTTCTCAGTCTGTTTCCAATGCCGGTTTTAAGTTCCTGCAGTTTTCACTGTAAAACTGAGTTGGAGCTAGTAACTCCCCATATATATGTATGGAGTGGGGTTTGCAACTGAAAAGAATCTTTGTGTTCCCAACAAGCTTGGTGAAGGACAGCTTTCACACACACTTATCTCTCAGAACTGAGCATGTGGAGAGACGTTCGTTCATCTAGCACAAAGGGAACGGGTTGCAGGAGAAACTTTTACTCTGGTTTCTCAGACATATTCCTAGTGCCGGTTTGAAGTTCCTGCAGTTTTCAGTGTAAAACCGAGTTGGATCTGGTACATCCCCATATATATGTACGGAGTGGAGTTTGCAACTGAAAAGAAACTTTGTGTTCCCAACAAGCTAGGTGAAGGACAGCTTTCACACACACTTATCTCTCAGAACTGAGCATGTGGAGAGACGTTCGTTCATCTAGCACATAGGGAACGGTTTGCTGGAGAAACTTTTACTCTGGTTTCTCAGTCTGTTTCCTATTGCCGGTTTGAAGTTCCTGCAGTTTTCACTGTAAAACCGAGTTGGTGATTGTACCTCCCCATATATATTTATGGAGTGGGGTTTGCAACTGTAAAGAAACTTTGTGTTTCCAACAAGCTTGGTGAAGTACAGCATTCACACTCACATATCTCTCAGAACAGAGCATGTGGAGAGACGTTCGTTCATCTAGCACAAAGGGAACGGGTTGCAGGAGAAACTTTTACTCTGGTTTCTCAGACAGATTCCTAGTGCCGGTTTGAAGTTCCTGCAGTTTTCAGGGTAAAACCGAGTTGGAGCTGGTACCTTCCCATATATATGTATGGAGTGGAGTTTGCAACTGAAAAGAAACTTTGTGTTCCCAACTAGCTAGGTGAAGGTCGGCTTTCACACACACTTATCTCTCAGAAATGAGCATGTGGAGAGACGTTCGGTCATCTAGCACTATAGGAACGGGTTGCAGGAGAAACTTTTACTCTGTTTTCTCAGTCTGTTTCCTAGTGCCACTTTGAAGTTCCTGCAGTTTTCACTGTAAAACCTAGTTGGAGCTAGTACTTCCCCATATATATGTATGGATTGGAGTTTGCAACTGAAAAGAAACTTTGTGTTCCCAAGAAGCTAGGTGAAGGACGGCTTTCACACACACTTATCTCTCAGAACTGAGCATGTGGAGAGACGTTCTTTCATGTAGCACAAAGGGAACGGGTTGCAGGTGAAATTTTTACTCTGGTTTCTCAGTCGGTTTTCTAGTGCCGGTTTGAAGTTCCTGCATTTTTCATTGTAAAATCGAGTTGGAGCTTGTACCTCCCCATATATATGTATGGTGTGGGGTTTGCAGCTGAAAAGAAACTTTGTGTTCCCAACAAGCTAGGTGAAGGACGGCTTTCACACACACTTATCTCTCAGAACTGAGCATGTGGAGAGACGTTCGTTCATCTAGCACATAGGGAACGGTTTGCTGGAGAAACTTTTACTCTGGTTTCTCAGTCTGATTCCTAGTGCCGGTATGAAGTTCCTGCAGTTTTCACTGTAAAACAGAGTTGGAGATTGTACCTCCCCATATACATGTATGGAGTGGAGTTTGCAACTGATAAGAAACTTTGTGTTCCCAACAAGCTAGGTGAAGGACCGCTTTCACACACACTTATCTCTCAGAACTGAGCAAGTGGAAGACGTTCTTTCATGTAGCACAAAGGGAAAGGGTTGCAGGGTAAATTTTTACTCTGGTTTCTCAGTCTGTTTTCTAGTGCCGATTTGAAGTTCCTGCATTTTTCATTATAAAACCGAGTTGGAGCTTGTACCTCCCCATATATATGTATGGAGTGGAGTTTGCAGCTGAAAAGAAACTTTGTGTTCCCAACAAGCTAGATGAAGTACGGCTTTCACACATACTTATCTCTCAGAACTGAGCATGTGGATAGACGTTCGTTCATCTAGCACAAAGGGAACGGGTTGCAGGAGAAACTTTTATTCTGGTTCCTCAGTCTGTTTCCTAGTGCCGGTTTGAAGTTCCTGCAGTTTTCACTGTAAAACCGAGTTGGAGATAATACCACCCCATATACACCTATGGAGTGGATTTTGCAACTGAAAAGGAACTTTGTGTTCCCAACAAGCTAGGTGAAGGACGGCTTTCACACACAATTATCTCTCAGAACTGAGCATGTGGAGAGACGATCGTTCATCTAGCACAAAGGGAACGGTTTGCAGGAGAAACTTTTACTCTGGTTTCTCAGTCTGTTTCCAGTGCCGGTTTTAAGTTCCTGCAGTTTTCACTGTAAAACAGAGTTGGAGCTAGTACCTCCCCATATATATGTATGGAGTGGAGTTTGCAACTGAAAAGAAACTTTGTGTTCCCAACAAGCTAGTGGAAGGACGGCTTTCACACACACTTATCTCTCAGAACTGAGCATGTGGAGAGACGTTCGTTCATCTAGCACAAATGGAACTGGTTGCAGGAGAAACTTTTACTCTGGTTTCTCAGACAGATTCCTAGTGCCGGTTTGAAGTTCCTGCAGTTTTCACTGTTAAAACAAATTGGAGCTATTACCTCCCCATATATATGTATGGAGTGGAGTTTGCAACTGAACAGTATCTTTCTGTTCCCAAAAAGCTAGGTGAAGTACGGCTTTCACACACACATATCTCTCAGATCACAGCATGTGGAGAGAGGTTCGTTCATCTAGCACAATGGGAACGGGTTGCAGGAGAAAGTTTTACTCTGGTTTCTCAGACAGATTCCTAGTGCCAGTTTGAATTTCCTGCAGTTTTCACTGTAAAACCGAGTTGGAGCTAGTACCTCCCCATATATATATACAGAGTGTAGTTTGCAACTGAAAAGAAACTTTGTGTTCCCAACAAGGTAGGTGAAGAACGGCTTTCACACATAATTATCTCTCAGAACTGAGCATGTGGATAGACGTTCGTTCATCTAGCACAAAGGGAACGGGTTGCAGGAGAAACTTTTATTCTGGTTCCTCAGTCTTTTTCCTAGTGCCGGTTTGAATTTCCTGCAGTTTTCACTGTAAAACCGAGTTGGAGATGGTACCACCCCATATACACCTATGGAGTGGAGTTTGCAACTGAAAAGAAACTTTGTGTTCCCAACAAGCTAGTTGAAGGACGGCTTTCACACACACTTATCTCTCAGAACTGAGCATGTGGAGAGACGTTCGTTCATCTAGCACAAAGGGAACGGGTTGCAGGAGAAACTTTTACTCTGGTTTCTCACTCTGTTTCCTAGTGCCGGTTTGAAGTTCCTGCAGTTTTCACTGTAAAACCGATTTGGAGCTTGTACCTCCCCATATATATGTATCTAGTGGATTTTGCAACTGAAAGAAACTTTGTTTTCCCAAGAAGCTAGTGGAACTACGGCTTTCACACACACTTATCTCTCAGAACTGAGCATGTGGAGAGACGTTCGTTCATCTAGAATAAATGGAACGGTTTGCAGGAGAAACTTTTACTCTGGTTTCTCAGACATATTCCTAGTGCCGGTTTGAAGTTCCTGCAGTTTTCACTGTAAAACCGATTTGGAGCTAGTACCTACCCATATATATGTATGGAGTGTAGTTTGCAACTGAAAAGAAAGTTTGTGTTCCCAACAAGCTAGGTGAAGGACGGCTTTCACACACACTTATCTCTCAGAAATGAGCATGGGTAGAGACTTTCGTTCATCTAGCAAAAATGGAACGGTTTGCAATAGAAACTTTTACTCTGGTTTCTCAGTCTGTTTCCTAGTGCCGGTTTGAAGTTCCTGCAGTTTTCACTGTAAAACCGAGTTGGAGCTTGTACCTCTCCATATATATGTATGGAGTGGATTTTGCAACTGAAAAGAAACTTTGTTTTCCCAAGAAGCTAGTGGAAGTACGGCTTTCACACACACTTATCTCTCAGAAATGAGCATGTGGAGAGACGTTCGGTCACCTAGCACAATAGGAACGGGTTGCAGGAGAAACTTTTATTCTGGTTCCTCAGTCTGTCCTAGTGCCGGTTTGAAGTTCCTGCAGTTTTCACTGTAAAACCGAGTTGGAGGTAGTACCACCCCATATACATCTATGGAGTGTAGTTTGCAACTGAAAAGAAACTTTGTGTTCCCAACAAGCTAGGTGAAGGACGGCTTTCACACACACTTATCTCTCAGAAATGAGCATGTGGAGAGACGTTCGTTCATCTAACACAAAGGAACGGTTTGCAGGGGAAACTTTTACTCTGGTTTCTCAGTCTGTTTCCTAGTGCCAGTTTGAAGTTCCTGCAGTTTTCACTCTAAAAACGAGTTGGAGCTAGTACCTCCCCATATATATTTATGGAGTGGGGTTTGCAACTGAAAAGAAACTTTGTGTTCCCAACAAGGTAGGTGAAGGACGGCTTTCACACACACTTATCTCTCAGAACTGAGCATGTGGAGAGAAGTTCTTTCATGTAGCACAAAGGGAACGGGTTGCAGGTGAAATTTTTACTCTTGTTTCTCAGTCGGTTTTCTAGTGCTGGTTTGAAGTTCCTGCATTTTTCATTGTAATATCGAGTTGGAGCTTGTACCTCCCCATATATATGTATGGTGTGGGGTTTGCAGCTGAAAAGAATCTTTGTGTTCCCAACAAGCTAGGTGAAGGACGGCTTTCACACACACTTATCTCTCAGAACTGAGCATGTGGAGAGACGTTCGTTCATCTAGCACAAAGGGAACGGTTTGCAGGAGAAACTTTTTCTCTGGTTTCTAAGTCTGATTCCTAGTGCCGGTATGAAGTTCCTGCAGTTTTCACTGTAAAACCGAGTTGGAGATTGTACCTCCCCATATACATGTATGGAGTGGACATTGCATCTGATAAGAAACTTTGTGTTCCCAACAAGCTAGGTGAAGGACCGCTTTCACACACACTTATCTCTCAGAACTGAGCAAGTGGAAGACGTTCTTTCATGTAGCACAAAGGGAAAGGGTTGCAGGGTAAATTTTTACTCTGGTTTCTCAGTCTGTTTTCTAGTGCCGATTTGAAGTTCCTGCATTTTTCATTATAAAACCGAGTTGGAGCTTGTACCTCCCCATATATATGTATGGAGTGGAGTTTGCAGCTGAAAAGAAACTTTGTGTTCCCAACAAGCTAGGTGAAGGACGGCTTTCACACATACTTAGCTCTCAGAACTGAGCATGTGGAGACACGTTCTTTCATCTAGCACGAAGGGAACGGGTTGCAGGAGAAACTTTTATTCTGGTTCCTCAGTCTGTTTCCTAGTGCCGGTTTGAAGTTCCTGCAGTTTTCACTGTAAAACCGAGTTGGAGATAGTACCACCCCATATACAACTATGGAGTGGATTTTGCAACTGAAAAGAAACTTTGTGTTCCCAAGAAGCTAGGTGAAGGACGGCTTTCACACACACTTATCTCTCAGAACTGAGCATGTGGAGAGACGTTCGTTCATCTAGAACAAATGGAACGGTTTGCAGGAGAAACTTTTACTCTGGTTCCTCAGTCTGATTCCTCGTGCCGGATTGAAGTTCCTGCAGTTTTCACTGTAAAACCGATTTGGAGCTTGTACCTCCCCATATATATGTATGGAGTGGGCTTTGCAACTGAAAGAAACTTTGTGTTCCCAACATGCTAGGTGAACGACGGCTTTCACACACACTTATCTCTCAGAACTGAGCATGTGGAGAGACGTTCGTTCATCTAGCACAAAGGGAAAGGTTTGCAGGAGAAACTTTTACTCTGGTTTCTCAGTCTGTTTCCTAGTGCCGTTTTGAATTTCCTGCAGTTTTCACTGTAAAACCGTGTTGGAGCAAGTACATCCCCATATATATTTATGGAGTGGGCTTTGCAACTGAAAAGAAACTTTGTGTTCCCAACAGGCTTGGTGAAGTACAGCTTTCACACACACTTATCTCTCAGAACTGAGCATGTGGAGAGACGTTCGTTCATCTAGCACAAAGGGAACGGGTTGCAGGAGAAACGTTTACTCTGGTTTCTCAGACAGATTCCTAGTGCCGGTTTGAAGTTCCTGCAGTTTTCAGTGTAAAACCGAGTTGGAGCTGGTACCTCCCCATATATATGTATGGAGTGGAGTTTGCAACTGAAAAGAAACTTTGTGTTCCCAACAAGATAGGTGAAGGACGGCTTTCACACACACTTATCTCTCAGAAATGAGCTTGTGGAGAGACGTTCGGTCATCTAGCACTATAGGAACGGGTTGCAGGAGAAACTGTTACTCTGTTTTCTCAGTCTGTTTCCAAGTGCCAGTTTCAAGTTCCTGCAGTTTTCACTGTAAAACCGAGTTGGGGCTAGTACCTCCCCATATATATGTATGGAGTGGAGTTTGCAACTGAAAAGAAACTTTGTGTTCCAACAAGGTAGGTGAAAGACGGCTTTCACACACACATATCTCTCAGAACTGAGCATGTGGAGAGACGTTCTTTCATGTAGCACAAAGGGAACGGGTTGCAGGTGAAATTTTTACTCTTGTTTCTCAGTCGGTTTTCTAGTGCCGGTTTGAAGTTCCTGCATTTTTCATTGTAAAATCGAGTTGGAACTTGTACTTCCCCATATATATGTATGGTGTGGGGTTTGCAACTGAAAAGAAACTTTGTGTTCCCAACAAGCTAGGTGAAGGACGGCTTTCACACACACTTATCTCTCAGAACTGAGCATGTGGAGAGACGTTCGTTCATCTAGCACAAAGGGAACGGTTTGCAGGAGAAACTTTTTCTCTGGTTTCTCAGTCTGATTCCTAGTGCCGGTATGAAGTAACTGCAGTTTTCACTGTAAAACAGAGTTGGAGATTGTACCTCCCCATATACATGTATGGAGTGGAGTTTGCAACTGATAAGAAACTTTGTGTTCCCAACAAGCTAGGTGAAGGACCGCTTTCACACACACTTATCTCTCAGAACTGAGAAAGTGGAAGACGTTCTTTCATGAAGCACAAAGGGAAAGGGTTGCAGGGTAAATTTTTACTCTGGTTTCTCAGTCTGTTTTCTAGTGCCGATTTGAAGTTCCTGCATTTTTCATTATAAAACCGAGTTGGAGCTTGTACCTCCCCATATATATGTATGGAGTGGAGTTTGCAGGTGAAAAGAAACTTTGTGTTCCCAACAAGCTAGGTGAAGGACGGCTTTCACACATACTTAGCTCTCAGAACTGAGCATGTGGATAGACGTTCTTTCATCTAGCACAAAGGGAACGAGTTGCAGGAGAAACTTTTATTCTGGTTCCTCAGTCTGTTTCCTAGTGCCGGTTTGAAGTTCCTGCAGTTTTCACTGTAAAACCGAGTTGGAGATAGTACCACCCCATATACACCTATGGAGTGGATTTTGCAACTGAAAAGAAACTTTGTGTTCCCAACAAGCTAGGTGAAGGACGGCTTTCACACACAATTATCTCTCAAAACTGAGCATGTGGAGAGACGATCGTTCATCTAGCACAAAGGGAACGGTTTGCAGGAGAAACTTTTACTCTGGTTTCTCAGTCTGTTTCCAATGCCGGTTTTAAGTTCCTGCAGTTTTCACTGTAAAACCGAGTTGGAGCTTGTAACTCCCCATATATATGTATGGAGTGGGGTTTGCAACTGAAAAGAAACTTTGTGTTCCCAACAAGCTTGGTGAAGGACAGCTTTCACACACACTTATCTCTCAGAACTGAGCATGTGGAGAGACGTTCGTTCATCTAGCACAAAGGGAACGGGTTGCAGGAGAAACTTTTACTCTGGTTTCTCAGACATATTCCTAGTGCCGGTTTTAAGTTCCTGCAGTTTTCAGTGTAAAACCGAGTTGGATCTGGTACATCCCCATATATATGTATGGAGTGGAGTTTGCAACTGAAAAGAAACTTTGTGTTCCCAACAAGCTAGGTGAAGGACAGCTTTCACACACACTTATCTCTCAGAACTGAGCATGTGGAGAGACGTTCGTTCATCTAGCACATAGGGAACGGTTTGCTGGAGAAACTTTTACTCTGGTTTCTCAGTCTGTTTCCTATTGCCGGTTTGAAGTTCCTGCAGTTTTCACTGTAAAACCGAGTTGGTGATTGTACCTCCCCATATATATTTATGGAGTGGGGTTTGCAACTGAAAAGAAACTTTGTGTTCCCAAGAAGCTACGTGAAGGACGGCTTTCACACACACTTATCTCTCAGAACTGAGCATGTGGAGAGACGTTCTTTCATCTAGAACAAATGGAACGTTTTGAAGGGGAAACTTTTGCTCTGGTTTTTCAGTCTGATTCCTCGTGCCGGTTTGAAGTTCCTGCAGTTTTCACTGTAAAACCGATTTGGAGCTAGTACCTCCCCATATGTATTTATGGAGTGGGCTTTGCAACTGAAAGAAACTTTGTGTTCCCAACAAGCTAAGTGAACGACAGCTTTCACACACACTTATCTCTCAGAACTGAGCATGTGGAGAGACGTTCGTTCATCTAGCACAAAGGGAACGGTTTGCAGTAGAAACTTTTACTCTGGTTTCTAAGTCTGTTTCCTAGTGCCGTTTTGAATTTCCTGCAGTTTTCACTGTAAAACCGTGTTGGAGCTAGTACCTCCCCATATATATTTATGGAGTGGGGTTTGCAACTGTAAAGAAACTTTGTGTTTCCAACAAGCTTGGTGAAGTACAGCATTCACACACACATATCTCTCAGAACAGAGCATGTGGAGGGACGTTCGTTCATCTAGCACAAAGGGAACGGGTTGCAGGAGAAACTTTTACTCTGGTTTCTCAGACAGATTCCTAGTGCCGGTTTGAAGTTCCTGCAGTTTTCAGGGTAAAACCGAGTTGGAGCTGGTACCTTCCCATATATATGTATGGAGTGGAGTTTGCAACTGAAAAGAAACTTTGTGTTCCCAACTAGCTAGGTGAAGGTCGGCTTTCACACACACTTATCTCTCAGAAATGAGCATGTGGAGAGACGTTCGGTCATCTAGCACTATAGGAACGGGTTGCAGGAGAAACTTTTACTCTGTTTTCTCAGTCAGTTTCCTAGTGCCAGTTTGAAGTTCCTGCAGTTTTCACTGTAAAACCGAGTTGGAGCTTGTACCTCCCCATATATATGTATGGATTGGAGTTTGCAACTGAAAAGAAACTTTGTGTTCCCAACAAGCTAGGTGAAGGACGGCTTTCACACACACTTATCTCTCAGAAATGAGCATGTGGAGAGACGTTCTTTCATGTAGCACAAAGGGAACGGGTTGCAGTTGAAATTTTTACTCTTGTTTCTCAGTCGGTTTTCTAGTGCCGTTTTGAAGTTCCTGCATTTTTCATTGTAAAATCGAGTTGGAGCTTGTACCTCCCCATATATATGTATGGTGTGGGGTTTGCAGCTGAAAAGAAACTTTGTGTTCCCAACAAGCTAGGTGAAGGACGGCTTTCACACACACTTATCTCTCAAAATTGAGCATGTGGAGAGACGTTCGTTCATCTAGCACAAAGGGAACGGTTTGCAGGAGAACTTTTTCTCTGGTTTCTCAGTCTGATTCCTAGTGCCGGTATGAAGTTCCTGCAGTTTTCACTGTAAAATAGAGTTGGAGATTGTACCTCCCCATATACATGTAAGGAGTGGAGTTTGCAACTGATAAGTAACTTTGTGTTCCCAACAAGCTAGGTGAAGGACCGCTTTCACACACACTTATCTCTCAGAACTGAGCAAGTGGAAGACGTTCTTTCATGTAGCACAAAGGGAAAGGGTTGCAGGGTAAATTTTTACTCTGGTTTCTCAGTCTGTTTTCTAGTGCCGATTTGAAGTTCCTGCATTTTTCATTATAAAACCGAGTTGGAGCTTGTACCTCCCCATATATATGTATGGAGTGGAGTTTGCAGCTGAAAAGAAACTTTGTGTTCCCAACTAGCTAGGTGAAGGTCGGCTTTCACAAACACTTATCTCTCAGAAATGAGCATGTGGAGAGACGTTCGGTCATCTAGCACTATAGGAACGGGTTGCAGGAGAAACTTTTACTCTGTTTTCTCAGTCTGTTTCCTAGTGCCACTTTGAAGTTCCTGCAGTTTTCACTGTAAAACCGAGTTGGAGCTAGTACTTCCCCATATATATGTATGGATTGGAGTTTGCAACTGAAAAGAAACTTTGTGTTCCCAAGAAGCTAGGTGAAGGACGGCTTTCACACACACTTATCTCTCAGAACTGAGCATGTGGAGAGACGTTCTTTCATGTAGCACAAAGGGAACGGGTTGCAGGTGAAATTTTTACTCTGGTTTCTCAGTCGGTTTTCTAGTGCCGGTTTGAAGTTCCTGCATTTTTCATTGTAAAATCGAGTTGGAGCTTGTACCTCCCCATATATATGTATGGTGTGGGGTTTGCAGCTGAAAAGAAACTTTGTGTTCCCAACAAGCTAGGTGAAGGACGGCTTTCACACACACTTATCTCTCAAAATTGAGCATGTGGAGAGACGTTCGTTCATCTAGCACAAAGGGAAAGGTTTGCAGGAGAAACTTTTTCTCTGGTTTCTCAGTCTGATTCCTAGTGCCGATATGAAGTTCCTGCAGTTTTCACTGTAAAACAGAGTTGGAGATTGTACCTCCCCATATACATGTATGGAGTGGAGTTTGCAACTGATAAGAAACTTTGTGTTCCCAACAAGCTAGGTGAAGGACCGCTTTCACACACACTTATCTCTCAGAACTGAGCAAGTGGAAGACGTTCTTTCATGTAGCACAAAGGGAAAGGGTTGCAGGGTAAATTTTTACTCTCGTTTCTCAGTCTGTTTTCTAGTGCCGATTTGAAGTTCCTGCATTTTTCATTGTAAAACAGAGTTGGAGCTTGTACCTCCCCATATATATGTATGGAGTGGAGTTTGCAGCTGAAAAGAAACTTTGTGTTCCCAACAAGGTAGGTGAAGAACGGCTTTCACACATAATTATCTCTCAGAACTGAGCATGTGGATAGACGTTCGTTCATCTAGCACAAAGGGAACGGGTTGCAGGAGAAACTTTTATTCTGGTTCCTCAGTCTTTTTCCTAGTGCCGGTTTGAAGTTCCTGCAGTTTTCACTGTAAAACCGAGTTGGAGATAGTACCATCCCTTATACACCTATGGAGTGGAGTTTGCAACTGAAAAGAAACTTTGTTTTCCCAACAAGCTAGGTGAAGGACGGCTTTCACACACACTTATCTCTCAGAACTGAGCATGTGGAGAGACGTTCGTTCATCTAGCACAAAGGGAACGGTTTGCAGGAGAAACTTTTACTCTGGTTTCTCACTCTGTTTCCTAGTGCCGGTTTGAAGTTCCTGCAGTTTTCACTGTAAAACCGATTTGGAGCTTGTACCTCCCCATATATATGTATCTAGTGGATTTTGCAACTGAAAAGAAACTTTGTTTTCCCAAGAAGCTAGTGGAACTACGGCTTTCACACACACTTATCTCTCAGAACTGAGCATGTGGAGAGACGTTCGTTCATCTAGAAAAAATGGAACGGTTTGCAGGAGAAACTTATACTCTGGTTTCTCAGACATATTCCTAGTGCCGGTTTGAAGTTCCTGCAGTTTTCACTGTAAAACCGGTTTGGAGCTAGTACCTACCAATATATATGTATTGAGTGTAGTTTGCAACTGAAAAGAAAGTTTGTGATCCCAAAAAGCTTGGTGAAGGACGGATTTCACACACACTTATCTCTCAGAACTGAGCATGGGTAGAGACGTTCGTTCATCTAGCACAAATGGAACGGGTTGCAGGAGAAACTTTTATTCTGGTTCCTCAGTCTGTTTCCTAGTGCCGTTTTGAAGTTCCTGCAGTTTTCACTGTAAAACCGAGTTGGAGATAGTACCACCCCATATACACCTATGGAGTGGAGTTTGCAACTGAAAAGAAACTTTGTGTTCCCAACAAGCTATGTGAAGTACGGCTTTCACACACACTTATCTCTCAGAACTGAGCATGTGGAGAGACGTTCGTTCATCTAGCACAAAGGGAACGGTTTGCAGGAGAAACTTTTACTCTGGTTTCTCAGTCTGTTTCCTAGTGCCGGTTTGAAGTTCCTGCAGTTTTCACTGTAAAACCGATTTGGAGCTTGTACCTCCCCATATATATGTATGGAGTGTATTTTGCAACTGAAAAGAAACTTTGTTTTCCCAAGAAGCTAGTGGAAGTACGGCTTTCACACACACTTATCTCTCAGAAATGAGCATGTGGAGAGACGTTCGGTCACCTAGCACAATAGGAACGGGTTGCAGGAGAAACTTTTATTCTGGTTCCTCAGTCTGTCCTAGTGCCGGTTTGAAGTTCCTGCAATTTTCACTGTAAAACCGAGTTGGAGGTAGTACCACCCCATATACATCTATGGAGTGTAGTTTGCAACTGAAAAGAAACTTTGTGTTCCCAATAAGCTAGGTGAAGGACGGCTTTCACACACACTTATCTCTCAGAAATGAGCATGTGGAGAGACGTTCGTTCATCTAACACAAAGGAACGGTTTGCAGGGGAAACTTTTACTCTGGTTTCTCAGTCTGTTTCCTAGTGCCGGTTTGAAGTTCCTGCAGTTTTCACTCTAAAAACGAGTTGGAGCTTGTATCTCCCCATATATATGTATGGTGTGGGGTTTGCAGCTGAAAAGAAACTTTGTGTTCCCAACAAACTAGGTGAAGGACGGCTTTCACACACACTTATCTCTCGGAACTGAGCATGTGGAGAGACTTTCGTTCATCTAGCACAAAGGGAACGGGTTGCAGGAGAAACTTTTACTCTGTTTTCTCAGTCTGTTTCCTAGTGCCAGTTTGAAGTTCCTGCAGTTTTCACTGTAAAACCGAGTTGGAGATAGTACCTCCCCATATATATGTATGGAGTGGAGTTTGCAACTGGAAAGAAACTTTGTGTTCCCAAAAATCTAGGTGGAGGACGGCTTTCACACACCCTTATCTCTCAGAACTGAGCATGTGGAGAGACGTTCGTTCATCTAGCACAAAGGGAACGGTTTGCTGGATTAACTTTTTCTCTGGTTTCTCAGTCTGATTCCTAGTGCCGGTATGAAGTTCCTGCAGTTTTCACTGTAAATCAGAGTTGGAGATTGTACCTCCCCTTATACATGTATGGAGTGGAGTTTGCAACTGATAAGAAACTTTGTGTTCCCAACAAGCTAGGTGAAGGACGGCTTTCACACACACTTATCTCTCAGAACGGATCAAGTGGAAGACGTTCTTTCATGTAGCACAAATTGAAAGGGTTGCAGGGTAAATTTTTACTCTGGTTTCTCAGTGTGTTTCCTAGTGCTGGTTTGAAGTTCCTGCAGTTTTCACTGTAAAACCGAGTTGGAGGTTGTACCTCCCCATATATATGTATGGAGTGGAGTTTGCAGCTGAAAAGAAACTTTGTGTTCCCAACAAGCTAGGTGAAGGACGGCTTTCACACATACTTATCTCTCAGAACTGAGCATGTGGATAGACGTTCGTTCATCTAGCAAAAATGGAACGGGTTGCAGGATAAACTTTTATTCTGGTTCCTAGTCTGTTTCCTAGTGCCTGTTTGAAGTTCCTGCAGTTTTCACTGTAAAACCGAGTTGGAGATAGTACCACCCCATATACATATATGGAGTGGATTTTGCAACTGAAAAGAAACTTTGTGTTCCCAACAAGCTAGATGAAGGACGGCTTTCACACACAATTATCTCTTAGAACTGAGCATGTGGAGAGACGATCGTTCATCTAGCACAAATGGAACGGGTTGCAGGAGAAACTTTTACTCTGGTTTCTCAGACAGATTCCTAGTGCCGGTTTCAAGTTCCTGCAGTTTTCACTGTTAAACCGAGTTGGAGCTATTACCTCCCCATATATATGTATGGAGTGGAGTTTGCAACTGAACAGTATCTTTCTGTTCCCAACAAGCTAGGTGAAGTACGGCTTTCACACTCACTTATCTCTCAGATCTGAGCATGTGGAGAGAGGTTCGTTCATCTAGCACAATGGGAACGGGTTGCAGGGAAAGTTTTACTCTGGTTTCTCAGACAGATTCCTAGTGCCTGTTTGAAGTTCCTGCAGTTTTCACTGTAAAACCGAGTTGGAGCTAGTACCTCCCCATATATATGTATGGAGTGGAGTTTGCAACTGAAAAGAAACTTTGTGTTCCCAACAAGCTAGTTGAAGGACGGCTTTCACACACACTTATCTCTCAGATCTGAGCATGTGGAGAGACGTTCTTTCATGTAGCACAATGGGAAATGGTTGCAGGGTAAATTTTTACTCTGGTTTCTCAGTCTGTTTTCTAGGGCCGATTTGAAGTTCCTGCATTTTTCATTGTAAAACCGAGTTGGAGCTTGTACCTCCCCATATATATGTATGGAGTGGAGTTTGCAGCTGAAAAGAAACTTTGTGTTCCCAACAAGGTAGCTGAAGGACGGCTTTCACACATAGTTATCTCTCAGAACTGAGCATGTGGAGAGAATTTCGTTCATCTAGCACAAAGGGAACGGGTTGCAGGAGAAACTTTTACTCTGGTTTCTCACTCTGTTTCCTAGTGCCGGTTTGAAGTTCCTGCAGTTTTCACTGTAAAACCGATTTGGAGCTTGTACCTCCCCATATATATGTATCTAGTGGATTTTGCAACTGAAAAGAAACTTTGTTTTCCCAAGAAGCTAGTGGAACTACGGCTTTCACACACACTTATCTCTCAGAACTGAGCATGTGGAGAGACGTTCGTTCATCTAGAACAAATGGAACGGTTTGCAGGAGAAACTTATACTCTGGTTTCTCAGACATATTCCTAGTGCCGGTTTGAAGTTCCTGCAGTTTTCACTGTAAAACCGGTTTGGAGCTAGTACCTACCAATATATATGTATTGAGTGTAGTTTGCAACTGAAAAGAAAGTTTGTGATCCCAAAAAGCTAGGTGAAGGACGGATTTCACACACACTTATCTCTCAGAACTGAGCATGGGTAGAGACGTTCGTTCATCTAGCACAAATGGAACGGGTTGCAGGAGAAACTTTTATTCTGGTTCCTCAGTCTGTTTCCTAGTGCCGTTTTGAAGTTCCTGCAGTTTTCACTGTAAAACCGAGTTGGAGATAGTACCACCCCATATACACCTATGGAGTGGAGTTTGCAACTGAAAAGAAACTTTGTGTTCCCAACAAGCTATGTGAAGTACGGCTTTCACACACACTTATCTCTCAGAACTGAGCATGTGGAGAGACGTTCGTTCATCTAGCACAAAGGGAACGGTTTGCAGGAGAAACTTTTACTCTGGTTTCTCAGTCTGTTTCCTAGTGCCGGTTTGAAGTTCCTGCAGTTTTCACTGTAAAACCGATTTGGAGCTTGTACCTCCCCATATATATGTATGGAGTGTATTTTGCAACTGAAAAGAAACTTTGTTTTCCCAAGAAGCTAGTGGAAGTACGGCTTTCACACACACTTATCTCTCAGAAATGAGCATGTGGAGAGACGTTCGGTCACCTAGCACAATAGGAACGGGTTGCAGGAGAAACTTTTATTCTGGTTCCTCAGTCTGTCCTAGTGCCGGTTTGAAGTTCCTGCAATTTTCACTGTAAAACCGAGTTGGAAGTAGTACCACCCCATATACATCTATGGAGTGTAGTTTGCAACTGAAAAGAAACTTTGTGTTCCCAATAAGCTAGGTGAAGGACGGCTTTCACACACCCTTATCTCTCAGAACTGAGCATGTGGAGAGACGTTCGTTCATCTAGCACAAAGGGAACGGTTTGCTGGATTAACTTTTTCTCTGGTTTCTCAGTCTGATTCCTAGTGCCGGTATGAAGTTCCTGCAGTTTTCACCGTAAATCAGAGTTGGAGATTGTACCTCCCCTTATACATGTATGGAGTGGAGTTTGCAACTGATAAGAAACTTTGTGTTCCCAACAAGCTAGGTGAAGGACGGCTTTCACACACACTTATCTCTCAGAACGGATCAAGTGGAAGACGTTTTTTCATGTAGCACAAATTGAAAGGGTTGCAGGGTAAATTTTTACTCTGGTTTCTCAGTCTGTTTCCTAGTGCTGGTTTGAAGTTCCTGCAGTTTTCACTGTAAAACCGAGTTGGAGGTTGTACCTCCCCATATATATGTATGGAGTGGAGTTTGCAGCTGAAAAGAAACTTTGTGTTCCCAACAAGCTAGGTGAAGGACGGCTTTCACACATACTTATCTCTCAGAACTGAGCATGTGGATAGACGTTCGTTCATCTAGCAAAAATGGAACGGGTTGCAGGATAAACTTTTATTCTGGTTCCTAGTCTGTTTCCTAGTGCCTGTTTGAAGTTCCTGCAGTTTTCACTGTAAAACCGAGTTGGAGATAGTACCACCCCATATACATATATGGAGTGGATTTTGCAACTGAAAAGAAACTTTGTGTTCCCAACAAGCTAGGTGAAGGACGGCTTTCACACACCATTATCTCTTAGAACTGAGCATGTGGAGAGACGATCGTTCATCTAGCACAAATGGAACGGGTTGCAGGAGAAACTTTTACTCTGGTTTCTCAGACAGATTCCTAGTGCCGGTTTCAAGTTCCTGCAGTTTTCACTGTTAAACCGAGTTGGAGCTATTACCTCCCCATATATATGTATGGAGTGGAGTTTGCAACTGAACAGTATCTTTCTGTTCCCAACAAGCTAGGTGAAGTACGGCTTTCACACTCACTTATCTCTCAGATCTGAGCATGTGGAGAGAGGTTCGTTCATCTAGCACAATGGGAACGGGTTGCAGGGAAAGTTTTACTCTGGTTTCTCAGACAGATTCCTAGTGCCTGTTTGAAGTTCCTGCAGTTTTCACTGTAAAACCGAGTTGGAGCTAGTACCTCCCCATATATATGTATGGAGTGGAGTTTGCAACTGAAAAGAAACTTTGTGTTCCCAACAAGCTAGTTGAAGGACGGCTTTCACACACACTTATCTCTCAGATCTGAGCATGTGGAGAGACGTTCTTTCATGTAGCACAATGGGAAATGGTTGCAGGGTAAATTTTTACTCTGGTTTCTCAGTCTGTTTTCTAGGGCCGATTTGAAGTTCCTGCATTTTTCATTGTAAAACCGAGTTGGAGCTTGTACCTCCCCATATATATGTATGGAGTGGAGTTTGCAGCTGAAAAGAAACTTTGTGTTCCCAACAAGGTAGCTGAAGGACGGCTTTCACACATAGTTATCTCTCAGAACTGAGCATGTGGAGAGACTTTCGTTCATCTAGCACAAAGGGAACGGGTTGCAGGAGAAACTTTTATTCTGGTTCCTCAGTCTGTTTCCTAGTGCCGGTTTGAAGTTCCTGCAGTTTTCACTGTAAAACCGAGTTGGTGATACTACCACCCCATATACACCTATGGAGTGGAGTTTGCAACTGAAAAGAAACTTTGTGTTCCCAACAAGCTAGGTGAAGGGCGGCTTTCACACACACTTATCTCTCAGAACTGAGCATGTGGAGACACGTTCGTTCATCTAGCACAAAGGGAACGGTTTGCAGGAGAAACTTTTACTCTGCTTTCTCAGTCTGTTTCCTAGTGCCGGTTTGAAGTTCCTGCAATTTTCACTGTAAAACCGAGTTGGAGCTTGTACCTCCCCATATATATGTATGGAGTGGATTTTGCAACTGAAAAGAAATTTTGTTTTCCCAAGAAGCTAGTGGAAGTACGGCTTTCACACACACTTATCTCTCAGTACTGAGCATGTGGAGAGACGTTCGTTCATCTAGCACAAAGGGAACGGTTTGCTGGAGAAACTTTTACTCTGGTTTCTCAGTCTGTTTCCTAGTGCCGGTTTGAAGTTCCTGCAGTTTTCACTGCAAAACCGATTTGGAGATTGTACCTCCCCATATATATGTATGGAGTGGTGTTTGCAACTGAAAAGAAACTTTGTGTTCCCAAGAAGCTAAGTGAAGGACGGCTTTCACACACACTTATCTCTCAGAACTGAGCATGTGGAGAGACGTTCGTTCATCTAGAACAAATGGAACGGGTTGCAGGAGAAACTTTTATTCTGGTTCCTCAGTCTGTTTCCTAGTGCCGGTTTGAAGTTCCTGCAGTTTTCACTGTAAAACCGAGTTGGAGATAGTACCACCCCATATACACCTATGGAGTGGAGTTTGCAACTGAAAAGAAAGTTTGTGTTCCCAACAAGCTAGGTGAAGGACGGCTTTCACACACACTTATCTCTCAGAACTGAGCATGTGGAGAGACGTTCGTTCATCTAGCACAAAGGGAACGGTTTGCAGGGGAATCTTTACTCTGGTTTCTCAGTCTGTTTCCTAGTGCCGGTTTGAAGTTCCTGCAGTTTTCACTGTAAAACCGTGTTGGAGCTTGTACCTCCCCATATATATGTATGGAGTGGATTTTGCAACTGAAAAGAAACTTTGTTTTCCCAAGAAGCTAGTGGAAGTACGGCTTTCACACACACTTATCTCTCAGAAATGAGCATGTGGAGAGACGTTCGGTAACCTAGCACAATACGAACGGGTTGCAGGAGAATCTTTTATTCTGGTTCCTCAGTCTGTCCTAGTGCCGGTTTGAAGTTCCTGCAGTTTTCACTGTAAAACCGAGTTGGAGGTAGTACCACCCCATATACATCTATGGAGTGGAGTTTGCAACTGAAAAGAAACTTTGTGTTCCCAACAAGCTAGGTGAAGGACGGCTTTCACACACAATTATCTCTCAGAAATGAGCATGTGGAGAGACGTTCGTTCATCTAAAACAAAGGGAACGGTTTGCAGGAGAAACTATTACTCTGGTTTCTCAAACAGATTCCTAGTGCCGGTTTGAAGTTCCTGCAGTTTTCAGTGTAAAACCGTGTTGGAGCTGGTACCTCCCCATATATATGCATGGAGTTGAGTTTGCAACTGAAAAGAAACTTTTTGTTTCCAAAAATCTAGGTGGAGGACGGCTTTCACACACACTTATCTCTCAGAAATGAGCACGTGGAGAGACGTTCGGTCATGTAGCACAATAGGAACGGGTTGCAGGAGAAACTTTTACTCTGTTTTCTCAGTCTGTTTCCTAGTGCCAGTTTGAATTTCCTGCAGTTTTCACTGTAAAACCGAGTTGGAGCTAGTACCTCCCCATGTATATGTATGGAGTGGAGTTTGCAACTGAAAAGAAACTTTGTGTTCCAAACAAGCTAGGTGAAGGACGGCTTTCACACACACTTATCTCTCAGATCTGAGCATGTGGAGAGACGATCTTTCATGTAGCACAAAGGGAACGGGTTGCAGTGTAAAGTTTTACTCTGGTTTCTCAGTCTGTTTCCTAGTGCCGGTTTGATGTTCCTGCAGTTTTCACTGTAAAACCGAGTTGGAGCTAGTACTTTCCCATATATATGTATGGAGTGGAGTTGGAAACTGAAAAGAAACTTTGTGTTCCCAAAAAGCTAGTTGAAGTACGGCTTTCACACACACTTATCTCTCAGAACTGAGCATGTGGAGAGACGTTCGTTCATCTAGCACAAAGGGAACGGTTTGCAGGAGAAACTTTTACTCTGGTTTCTCAGTCTGTTTCCTAGTGCCGGTTTGAAGTTCCTGCAGTTTTCACTGTAAAACCGAGTTGGAGCTTGTACCTCCCCATATATATGTATGGAGTGGATTTTGCAACTGAAAAGAAACTTTGTTTTCCCAAGAAGCTAGTGGAAGTACGGCTTTCACACACACTTATCTCTCAGAAATGAGCATGTGGAGAGACGTTCGGTCACCTAGCACAATAGGAACGGGTTGCAGGAGAAACTTTTATTCTGGTTCCTCAGTCTGTCCTAGTGCCGGTTTGAAGTTCCTGCAATTTTCAGTGTAAAACCGAGTTGGAGGTAGTACCACCCCATATACATCTATGGAGTGTAGTTTGCAACTGAAAAGAAACTTTGTGTTCCCAATAAGCTAGGTGAAGGACGGCTTTCACACACACTTATCTCTCAGAAATGAGCATGTGGAGAGACGTTCGTTCATCTAACACAAAGGAACGGTTTGCAGGGGAAACTTTTACTCTGGTTTCTCAGTCTGTTTCCTAGTGCCGGTTTGAAGTTCCTGCAGTTTTCACTCTAAAAACGAGTTGGAGCTTGTATCTCCCCATATATATGTATGGTGTGGGGTTTGCAGCTGAAAAGAAACTTTGTGTTCCCAACAAACTAGGTGAAGGACGGCTTTCACACACACTTATCTCTCGGAACTGAGCATGTGGAGAGACTTTCGTTCATCTAGCACAAAGGGAACGGGTTGCAGGAGAAACTTTTACTCTGTTTTCTCAGTCTGTTTCCTAGTGCCAGTTTGAAGTTCCTGCAGTTTTCACTGTAAAACCGAGTTGGAGATAGTACCTCCCCATATATATGTATGGAGTGGAGTTTGCAACTGAAAAGAAACTTTGTGTTCCCAAAAATCTAGGTGGAGGACGGCTTTCACACACCCTTATCTCTCAGAACTGAGCATGTGGAGAGACGTTCGTTCATCTAGCACAAAGGGAACGGTTTGCTGGATTAACTTTTTCTCTGGTTTCTCAGTCTGATTCCTAGTGCCGGTATGAAGATCCTGCAGTTTTCACTGTAAATCAGAGTTGGAGATTGTACCTCCCCTTATACATGTATGGAGTGGAGTTTGCAACTGATAAGAAACTTTGTGTTCCCAACAAGCTAGGTGAAGGACGGCTTTCACACACACTTATCTCTCAGAACGGATCAAGTGGAAGACGTTCTTTCATGTAGCACAAATTGAAAGGGTTGCAGGGTAAATTTTTACTCTGGTTTCTCAGTCTGTTTCCTAGTGCTGGTTTGAAGTTCCTGCAGTTTTCACTGTAAAACCGAGTTGGAGGTTGTACCTCCCCATATATATGTATGGAGTGGATTTTGCAACTGAAAAGAAACTTGGTTTCCCAAGAAGCTAGGGGAAGTACGGCTTTCACACACACTTATCTCTCAGAACTGAGCATGTGGAGAGACGTTCGTTCATCTAGCACAAAGGGAACGGTTTTCTGGAGAAACTTTTACTCTGGTTTCTCAGTCTGTTTCGTAGTGCCGGTTTGAAGTTCCTGCAGTTTTCACTGTAAAACCGAGTTGGTGATTGTACCTCCCCATATATATGTATGGAGTGGAGTTTGCAGCTGAAAAGAAACTTTGTGTTCCCAACAAGGTAGCTGAAGGACGGCTTTCACACATAGTTATCTCTCAGAACTGAGCATGTGGAGAGACTTTCGTTCATCTAGCACAAAGGGAACGGGTTGCAGGAGAAACTTTTATTCTGGTACCTCAGTCTGTTTCCTAGTGCCGGTTTGAAGTTCCTGCAGTTTTCACTGTAAAACCGAGTTGGAGATACTACCACCCCATATACACCTATGGAGTGGAGTTTGCAACTGAAAAGAAACTTTGTGTTCCCAACAAGCTAGGTGAAGGGCGGCTTTCACACACACTTATCTCTCAGAACTGAGCATGTGGAGACACGTTCGTTCATCTAGCACAAAGGGAACGGTTTGCAGGAGAAACTTTTACTCTGCTTTCTCAGTCTGTTTCCTAGTGCCGGTTTGAAGTTCCTGCAATTTTCACTGTAAAACCGAGTTGGAGCTTGTACCTCCCCATATATATGTATGGAGTGGATTTTGCAACTGAAAAGAAATTTTGTTTTCCCAAGAAGCTAGTGGAAGTACGGCTTTCACACACACTTATCTCTCAGTACTGAGCATGTGGAGAGACGTTCGTTCATCTAGCACAAAGGGAACGGTTTGCTGGAGAAACTTTTACTCTGGTTTCTCAGTCTGTTTCCTAGTGCCGGTTTGAAGTTCCTGCAGTTTTCACTGCAAAACCGAGTTGGAGATTGTACCTCCCCATATATATGTATGGAGTGGTGTTTGCAACTGAAAAGAAACTTTGTGTTCCCAAGAAGCTAAGTGAAGGACGGCTTTCACACCCACTTATCTCTCAGAACTGAGCATGTGGAGAGACGTTCGTTCTTCTAGAACAAATGGAACGGGTTGCAGGAGAAACTTTTATTCTGGTTCCTCAGTCTGTTTCCTAGTGCCGGTTTGAAGTTCCTGCAGTTTTCACTGTAAAACCGAGTTGGAGATAGTACCACCCCATATACACCTATGGAGTGGAGTTTGCAACTGAAAAGAAAGTTTTTGTTCCCAACAAGGTAGGTGAAGGACGGCTTTCACACACACTTATCTCTCAGAACTGAGCATGTGGAGAGACGTTCGTTCATCTAGCACAAAGGGAACGGTTTGCAGGGGAATCTTTACTCTGGTTTCTCAGTCTGTTTCCTAGTGCCGGTTTGAAGTTCCTGCAGTTTTCACTGTAAAACCGTGTTGGAGCTTGTACCTCCCCATATGTATTTATGGAGTGGATTTTGCAACTGAAAAGAAACTTTGTTTTCCCAAGAAGCTAGTGGAAGTACGGCTTTCACACACACTTATCTCTCAGAAATGAGCATGTGGAGAGACGTTCGGTAACCTAGCACAATACGAACGGGTTGCAGGAGAATCTTTTATTCTGGTTCCTCAGTCTGTCCTAGTGCCGGTTTGAAGTTCCTGCAGTTTTCACTGTAAAACCGAGTTGGAGGTAGTACCACCCCATATACATCTATGGAGTGGAGTTTGCAACTGAAAAGAAACTTTGTGTTCCCAACAAGCTAGGTGAAGGACGGCTTTCACACACAATTATGTCTCAGAAATGAGCATGTGGAGAGACGTTCGTTCATCTAAAACAAAGGGAACGGTTTGCAGGCGAAACTATTACTCTGGTTTCTCAAACAGATTCCTAGTGCCGGTTTGAAGTTCCTGCAGTTTTCAGTGTAAAACCGTGTTGGAGCTGGTACCTCCCCATATATATGCATGGAGTTGAGTTTGCAACTGAAAAGAAACTTTTTGTTCCCAAAAATCTAGGTGGAGGACGGCTTTCACACACACTTATCTCTCAGAAATGAGCACGTGGAGAGACGTTCGGTCATGTAGCACAATAGGAACGGGTTGCAGGAGAAACTTTTACTCTGTTTTCTCAGTCTGTTTCCTAGTGCCAGTTTGAATTTCCTGCAGTTTTCACTGTAAAACCGAGTTGGAGCTAGTACCTCCCCATGTATATGTATGGAGTGGAGTTTGCAACTGAAAAGAAACTTTGTGTTCCCAACAAGCTAGGTGAAGGACGGCTTTCACACACACTTATCTCTCAGATCTGAGCATGTGGAGAGACGATCTTTCATGTAGCACAAAGGGAACGGGTTGCAGTGTAAAGTTTTACTCTGGTTTCTCAGTCTGTTTCCTAGTGCCGGTTTGAAGTTCCTGCAATTTTCACTGTAAAACCGATTTGGAGCTTGTACATCCCCATATATATGTATGGAGTGGAGTTTGCAACTGAAAAGAAACTTTGTGTTCCCAACAAGCTAGGTGAAGGACGGCTTTCACACACACATATCTCTCAGAACTGAGCATGTGGATAGACGTTCGTTCATCTAGCACAAATGGAACGGGTTACAGGAGAAACTTTTATTCTGTTTCCTCAGTCTGTTTCCTAGTGCCGGTTTGAAGTTCCTGCAGTTTTCACTGTAAAACCGAGTTGGAGATATTACCACCCCATATACATCTATGGAGTGGAGTTTGCAACTGAAAAGAAACTTTGTTTTCCCAACAAGCTAGGTGAAGGACGGCTTTCACACACACATATCTCTCAGAACTGAGCATGTGGAGAGACGTTCGTTCATCTAACACAAAGGGAACGGTTTGCAGGGGAAACTTTTACTCTGGTTTCTCTGTCTGTTTCCTAGTGCCGGTTTGAAGTTCCTGCAGTTTTCACTGTAAAACCGAGTTGGAGCTAGTACCTACCCATATATATGTATGGAGTGGAGTTTGCAAATGAAAAGAAACTTTGTGTTCCCAAGAAGCTAGGGGAAGGACGGCTTTCACACACACTTATCTCTCAGAACTGAGCATGTGGAGAGACGTTCGTTCTTCTAGCACAAAGGGAACGGTTTGCTGGAGAAACTTTTACTCTGGTTTCTCAGTCTGTTTCCTAGTGCCTGTTTGAAGTTCCTGCAGTTTTCACTGTAAAACGCAGTTGGAACTAGTACCTCCCCATATATATGTATGGAGTGGAGTTTGCAACTGAAAAGAAACTTTGTGTTCCCAACAAGCTAGGTGAAGGACGGCTTTCACACACACTTATCTCTCAGAACTGAGCATGTGGAGAGACGTTCGTTCATCTAGCACAAAGGGAACGGTTTGCTGGAGAAATTTTTACTTTGGTTTCTCAGTCTGTTTCCTAGTGCCGGTTTGAATTTCCTGCAGTTTTCACTGTAAAACCGTGTTGGAGCTAGTACCTCCCCATATATATTTATGGAGTGTTGTTTGCAACTGAAAAGAAACTTTGTGTTCCCAACAAGCTATTTGAAGGACGGCTTTCACACACACTTATCTCTCAGAACTGAGCATGTGGAGAGACTTTCGTTCATCTAGCACAAAGGGAACGGGTTGCAGGAGAAACTTTTACTCTGGTTTCTCAGACAGATTCCTAGTGCCGGTTTGAAGTTCCTGCAGTTTTCACTGTTAAACCGAGTTGGAGTTATTACCTCCCCATATATATGTATGGAGTGGAGTTTGCAACTGAAAAGTATCTTTCTGTTCCCAACAAGCTAGGTGAAGTACGGCTTTCACACACACTTATCTCTCAGAACTGAGCATGTGGAGAGAGGTTCGTTCATCTAGCACAATGGGAACGGGTTGCAGGAGAAACATTTACTCTGGTTCCTCAGTCTGTTTCCTAGTGCCGGATTGAAGTTCCTGCACTTTTCAGTGTAAAACCGTGTTGGAACTGGTACCTCCCCATATATATGTATGGAGTGGAGTTTGCAACTGAAAAGAAACTTTTTGTTCCCAAAAGCTAGGTGAAGGACGGCTTTCACACACACTTATCTCTCAGAACTGAGCATGTGGAGAGACGTTCGGTCATCTAGCACAAAGGGAACGGGTTGCAGGAGAAAGTTTTACTCTGGTTTCTCAGTCTGTTTCCTAGTGCCGGTTTGAAGTTCCTGCAGTTTTCACTTTAAAAACTCGTTGGAGCTGGTACCTCCCCATATATATTTATGGATTGGATTTTGCAACTGAAAAGAAAATTTGTGTTCCCAACAAGTTAGGTGAAGGACGGCTTTCACACACACTTATCTCTCAGAACTGAGCACGTGGAGAGACGTTCGTTCATCTAGCACAAAGGCAACGGTTTGCAGGAGAAACTTTTACTCTGGTTCTCAGTCTGTTTCTTAGTGCCGGTTTGAAGTTCCTGCAGTTTTCACTGTAAAACCGAGTTGGAGATTGTACCTCCCCATATACATGTACGGAGTGGAGTTTGCAACTGAAAAGTATCTTTCTGTTCCCAACAAGCTAGGTGAAGTACGGCTTTCACACACACTTATCTCTCAGACCTGAGCATGTGGAGAGAGGTTCGTTCATCTAGCACAATGGGAACGGTTTGCAGGAGAAACTTTTACTCTGGTTTCTCAGACAGATTCCTAGTGCCAGTTTGAAGTTCCTGCAGTTTTCACTATAAAACCGAGTTGGAGCTAGTACCTCCCCATATATATGTATGGAGTGGAGTTTGCAACTGAAAGAAACTTTGTGTTCCCAACAAGCTAGGTGAAGGACGGCTTTCACACACAAGTATCTCTCAGATCTGAGCATGTGGAGAGACATTCTTTCATGTAGCACAAAGGGAACGGGTTGCAGTGTAAATTTTTACTCTGGTTTCTCAGTCTGTTTTCTAGTGCCGGTTTGAAGTTCCTGCAGTTTTCACTCTAAAACCGAGTTGGAGTTGGTACCTCCCCATATATATGTATGGATTGGAGTTTGCAACTAAAAAAAACTTTGTGTTCCCAACAAGCTAGGTGAAGGACGGCTTTCACACACACTTATCTCTCAGATCTGAGCATTTGGAGAGACTTTCTTTCATGTAGCACAAAAGGAAAGGTTTTCAGGGGAAATTTTTACTCTGGATTCTCAGTCTGTTTTCTAGTGCCGGTTTGAAGTTCCTGCATTTATCTTTGTAAAAGCGAGTTGGAGCTTGTACCTCCCCATATATATGTATGGAGTGGGGTTTGCAGCTGAAAAGAAACTTTGTGTTCCCAACAAGCTAGGTGAAGGACGGCTTTCACACACACTTATCTCTCAGAAATGAGCATGTGGATAGACGTTCGTTCATCTAGCACAAAGGGAACCGGTTGCAGGAGAAACTTTTATTCTGGTTCCTCAGTCTGTTTCCTAGTGCCGGATTGAAATTCCTGCAGTTTTCACTGTAAAACAGAGTTGGAGATAGTACCTCCCCATATACATCTATGGAGTGGAGTTTGCAACTGAAAAGAAACTTTGGGTTCCCAACAAGCTAGATGAAGGACGGCTTTCACACACACTTATCTCTCAGAACTGAGCATGTGGAGAGACGTTCGTTCATCTAGCACAAAGGGAACATTTTGTAGGAGAAACTTTTTCTCTTGTTTCTCAGTCTGTTTCCTAGTGCCGGTTTGAAGTTCCTGCAAATTTCACTGTAAAACCGAGTTGGAGATTGTACCTCCCCATATACATGTATGGAGTGGAGTTTGCAACTGAAAAGAAACTTTGTGTTCCCAACAAGCTAAGTGAAGTACGGCTTTCACACACACTTATTTCTCAAACTGAGCATGTGGAGAGACGATCGTTCATCTAGCACAAAAGGAACGGGTTGCAGGAGAAACTTTTACTCTGGTTTCTCAGTCTGTTTCCAGTGCCGGTTTGAAGTTCCTTCAGTTTTCACTGTAAAACCGAGTTGGAGATAGTACCTCCCCATATATATGTATGGAGTGGTGTTGGCAACTGAAAAGAAACTTTGTGTTCCCAAGAAGCTAGGGGAAGGACGGCTTTCACACACACTTATCTCTCAGAACTGAGCATGTGGAGAGACGTTCGTTCATCTAGCACAAAGGGAACGGGTTGCAGGAGAAACTTTTACTCTGGTTTCTCAGACAGATTCCTAGTGCCGGTTTGAAGTTCCTGCACATTTCACTGTTAAACCGATTTGGAGCTATTACCTCCCCATATATATGTATGGAGTGGAGTTTGCAACTGAAAAGTATCTTTCTGTTCCCAACAAGCTAGGTGAATTACGGCTTTCACACACACATATCTCTCAGACCTGAGCATGTGGAGAGAGGTTCGTTCACCTAGCACAATGGGAAAGGGTTGCAGGAGAAACTTTTACTCTGGTTTCTCAAACAGATTCCTAGTGCCGGTTTGAAGTTCCTGCAGTTTTCAGTGTAAAACTGTGTTGGAGCTGGTACCTCCCCATATATATGTATGGAGTGGAGTTTGCAACTGAAAAGAAACTTTATGTTCCCAAAAAGCTAGGTGAAGAGCGGCTTTCACAAACACTTATCTCTCAGAAATGAGCACGTGGAGAGACGTTCGGTCATCTAGCACAATAGAAACGGGTTGCAGGAGAAACTTTTACTCTGTTTTCTCAGTCTGTTTCCTAGTGCCAGTATGAATTTCCTGCAGTTTTCACTGTAAAACCGAGTTGGAGCTAGTACCTCCCCATATATATGTATGGAGTGGAGTTTGCAACTGAAAAGAAACTTTGTGTTCCCAACAAGCTAGGTGAAGGACGGCTTTCACACACACTTATCTCTCAGATCTGAGCATGTGGAGAGACGATTTTTCATGTAGCACAAAGGGAACGGTTTGCAGTGTAAAGATTTACTCTGGTTTCTCAGTCTGTTCCCTAGTGCCGGTTTGATGTTCCTGCAGTTTTCACTGTAAAACCGAGTTGGAGCTTGTACCTCCCCATATATATGTATGGAGTGGAGTTTGCAACTTAAAAGAAACTTTGGGTTCCCAACAAGCTAGATGAAGGACGGCTTTCACACACACTTATCTCTCAGAACTGAGCATGTGGAGAGACGTTCGTTCATCTAGCACAAAGGGAACATTTTGTAGGAGAAACTTTTTCTCTGGTTTCTCAGTCTGTTTCCTAGTGCCGGTTTGAAGTTCCTGCAGTTTTCACTGTAAAACCGAGTTGGAGCTAGTACCTCCCGATATATGTATGGAGTGGAGTTTGCAAATGAAAAGAAACTTTGTGTTCCCAAGAAGCTAGGGGAAGGACGGCTTTCACACACACTTATCTCTCAGAACTGAGCATGTGGAGAGATGTTCTTTCTTCTAGCACAAAGGGAACGGTTTGCTGGAGAAACTTTTACTCTGGTTTCTCAGTCTGTTTCCTAGTGCCTGTTTGAAGTTCCTGCAGTTTTCACTGTAAAACGCAGTTGGAGCTAGTACCTCCCCATATATATGTATGGAGTGTAGTTTGCAACTGAAAAGAAAATTTGTGTTCCCAACAAGCTAGGTGAAGGACGGCTTTCACACACACTTATCTCTCAGAACTGAGCATGTGGAGAGACGTTCGTTCATCTAGCACAAGGGAACGGTTTGCTGGAGAAACTTTTACTCTGGTTTCTCAGACAGATTCCTAGTGCAGGTTTGATGTTCCTGCAGTTTTCACTGTTAAACCGAGTTGGAGCTATTACCTCCCCATATATATGTATGGAGTGGAGTTTGCAACTGAAAAGTATCTTTCTGTTCCCAACAAGCTAGGTGAAGTACGGCTTTCACACACACTTATCTCTCAGACCTGAGCATGTGGAGAGAGGTTCGTTCATCTAGCACAGTGGGAACGGGTTGCAGGAGAAACTTTTACTCTGGTTCCTCAGTCTGTTTCCTAGTGCCGGATTGAAGTTCCTGCAGTTTTCAGTGTAAAACCGTGTTGGAACTGGTACCTCCCCATATATATGTATGGAGTGGAGTTTGCAACTGAAAAGAAACTTTTTGTTCCCAAAAGCTAGGTGAAGGACGGCTTTCACACACACTTATCTCTCAGAAATGAGCATGTGGAGAGACGTTTGGTCATCTAGCACAATAGGAACGGGTTGCAGGAGAAACTTTTACTCTGTTTTCTCAGTCTGTTTCCTAGTGCCAGTTTGAATTTCTTGCAGTTTTCACTGTAAAACCGAGTTGGTGCTAGTACCTCCCAATATATATGTATGGAGTGGAGTTTGCAACTGAAAAGAAACTTTGTGTTCCCAACAAGTTATGTGAAGGACGGCTTTCAAACACACTTATCTCTCAGATCTGAGCATGTGGAGAGACGTTCTTTCATGTAGCACAAAGGGAACGGATTGCAGGGTAAATTTTTACTCTGGTTTCTCAGTCTGTTTTCTAGTGCCGGTTTGAAGTTCCTGCAGTTTTCACTGTAAAACCGATTTGGAGATAGTACCACCCCTTATACATCTATGGAGTGGAGTTTGCAACTGAAAAGAAACTTTGTGTTCCCAACAAGCTAGGTGAAGGACGGCTTTCACACACACTTATCTCTCAGAACTGAGCATGTGGAGAGACGTTCGTTCATCTAACACAAAGGGAACGGTTTGCAGAGGAAACTTTTACTCTGGTTTCTCAGTCTGTTTCCTAGTGCCGGTTTGAAGTTCCTGTAGTTTTCAC
Organism: Camelus dromedarius; assembly: GCF_036321535.1. Taxonomy (NCBI): domain Eukaryota; kingdom Metazoa; phylum Chordata; class Mammalia; order Artiodactyla; family Camelidae; genus Camelus; species Camelus dromedarius. The sequence continues at coordinate 30,836,297 of NC_087458.1, read as the reverse complement.
TGTAAAACCGAGTTGGAGCTAGTACCTCCCCATATATATGTACGGAGTGGAGTTTGCAAATGAAAAGAAACTTTTTGTTCCCAAGGAGCTATAGGAAGGACGGCTTTCACACACACTTATCTCTCAGAACTCAGCATGTGGAGAGACGTTCGTTCATCTAGCACAAAGGGAACGGGTTGCAGGAGAAACTTTTACTCTGGTTTCTCAGTCTGTTTCCTAGTGCCGGTTTGAAGTTCCTGCATTTTCACTGTAAAACCGAGTTGGAGATTGTACCTCCCCATATACATGTATGGAGTGGAGTTTGCAACTGAAAAGTATCTTTCTGTTCCCAACAAGCTAGGTGAAGTACGGCTTTCACACACACTTATCTCTCAGACCTGAGCATGTGGAGAGAGTTTCGTTCATCTAGCACAATGGGAACGGTGTGCAGGAGAAACTTTACTCTGGTTTCTCAGACAGATTCCTAGTGCCAGTTCGAAGTTCCTGCAGTTTTCACTGTAAAACCGAGTTGGAGCTAGTACCTCCCCATATATATGTATGGAGTGGAGTTTGCAACTGAAAGAAACTTTGTGTTCCCAACAAGCTAGGTGAAGGACGGCTTTCACACACAAGTATCTCTCAGATCTGAGCATGTGGAGAGACATTCTTTCATGTAGCACAAAGGGAACGGGTTGCAGTGTAAATTTTTACTCTGGATTCTCAGTCTGTTTTCTAGTGCCGGTTTGAAGTTCCTGCATTTATCTTTGTAAAAGCGAGTTGGAGCTTGTACCTCCCCATATATATTTATGGAGTGGGGTTTGCAGCTGAAAAGAAATTTTGTGTTCCCAACAAGCTAGGTGAAGGACGGCTTTCACACACACTTATCTCTCAGAAATGATCATGTGGATAGACGTTCGTTCATCTAGCACAAAGGGAACGGGTTGCAGGAGAAAATTTTATTCTGGTTCCTCATTCTGTTTCCTAGTGCCGGATTGAACTTACTGCAGTTTTCACTGTAAAACAGAGTTGGAGATAGTACCTCCCCATATACATCTATCTAGTGGAGTTTGCAACTGAAAAGAAACTTTGGGTTCCCAACAAGCTAGATGAAGGACGGCTTTCACACACACTTATCTCTCAGAACTGAGCATGTGGAGAGACTTTCGTTCATCTAGCACAAAGGGAACTGTTTGTAGGAGAAACTTTTACTCTGGTTTCTCAGTCTGTTTCCTAGTGCCGGTTTGAAGTTCCTGCAGTTTTCACTGTAAAACCGAGTTGGAGATTGGACCTCCCCATATACATGTATGGAGTGGAGTTTGCAACTGAAAAGAAACTTTGTGTTCCCAACAAGCTAAGTGAAGTACGGATTTCACACACACTTATTTCTCAGAACTGAGCATGTGGAGAGACGATCGTTCATCTGGCACAAAGGGAACGGTTTGCAGGAGAAACTTTTATTCTGGTTCCTCAGTCTGTTTCCTAGTGCCGGTTTGAAGTTCCTGCAGTTTTCACTGTAAAACCGAGTTGGAGATAGTACCTCCCCTTATGCATCTATGGAGTGGAGTTTGCAACTGAAAAGAAACTTTGGGTTCCCAACAAGCTAGGTGAAGGACGGCTTTCACACACAATTATCTCTCAGAACATAGCATGTGGAGAGACGTTCGTTCATCTAGCACAAAGAGAACGGTTTGCAGGAGAAACTTTTACTCTGGTTTCTCAGTCTTTTTCCTAGTGCCGGTTTGAAGTTCCTGCAGTTTCTCTGTAAAACCGAGTTGGAGATTGTACCTCCCCATATACATGTATGGAGTGGAATTTGCAACTGAAAAGAAACTTTGTGTTCCCAACAAGTTAAGTGAAGTACGGCTTTCACACACACTTATCTCTCAGAACTGAACATGTGGAGAGACTATCATTCATCTAGCACAAAGGGAACGGTTTGCAGGAGAAACTTTTACTCTGGTTTCTCAGTCTGTTTCCTAGTGCCAGTTAGAAGTTCCTGCAGTTTTCACTGTAAAACCGTGTTGGAGCTAGTACCTCCCCATATATATGTATGGAGTGGAGTTTGCAACTGAAAAGTATCTTTCTGTTCCCAACAAGCTAGGTGAAGGACGGCTTTCACACACACTTATTTCTCAGAACTGAGCATGTGGAGAGACGTTCGTTCATCTGGCACAAAGGGAACGGGTTGCAGGAGAAACTTTTACTCTGGTTTCTCAGACAGATTCCTAGTGCCGGTTTGAAGTTCCTGAAGTTTTCACTGTAAAACCGATTTGGAGTTGGTACCTCCCCATATATATGTATGGAGTGGAGTTTGCAACTGAAAAGAAACTTTGTGTTCCCAACAAGCTAGGTGAAGGACGGCTTTCACACACATTTATCTCTCAGAAATGAGCATGTGGAGAGACGTTCGGTCATCTAGCACAATAGGAACGGGTTGCAGGAGATACGTTTACTCTGTTTTCTCAGTCTGTTTCCTAGTGCCAGTTTGAAGTTCCTGCAGTTTTCATTGTAAAACCGAGTTGGAGCTAGTACCTCCCCATATATATTTTTGGAGTGGAGTTTGCAACAGAAAAGAAACTTTGTGTTCCCAACAAGCTAGGTGAAAAACGGCTTTCACACACACTTATCTCTCAGATCTGAGCATGTGGAGAGACGTTCTTTCATGTAGCACAAAGGGAACGGGTTGCAGGTTAAAGTTTTACTCTGGATTCTCAGTCTGTTTTCTAGTGCCGGTTTGAAGTTCCTGCATTTTTCATTGTAAAACCGAGTTGGAGCTTGTACTTCCCCATATATATGTATGGAGTGGAGTTTGCAACTGAAAAGAAACTTTGTGTTCCCAAGAAGCTAGGTGAAGGGCGGCTTTCACACATACTTATCGCTCAGAAATGAGCATGTGGATAGACGTTCGTTCATCTAGCACAAAAGGAACGTGTTGCAGGAGAAAGTTTTATTCTGGTTCCTCAGTCTGTTTCCTAGTGCCGGTTTGAAGTTCCTGCAGTTTTCACTGTAAAACCGAGTTGGAGATGGTACCACTCCATATACATCTATGGAGTGGAGTTTGCAACTGAAAAGATAATTTGTGTTCCCAACAAGCTATGTGAAGGACGGCTTTCACACACACTTACCTCTCAGAACTGAGCATGTGGAGAGACGTTCGTTCATCTAGCACAAAGGGAACGGTTTGCTGGAGAAACTTTTACTCTGGTTTCTCAGTCTGTTTCCTAGTGCCGGTTTGATCTTCCTGCAGATTTCACTGTAAAACCGAGTTTTAGCTAGTACCTCCCCAAATATATGTATGGAGTGTAGTTTGCAACTGAAAAGAAACTTTGTGTTCCCAAAAAGCTAGGTGAAGGACGGCTTTCACACACACTTATGTCTCCGAACTGAGCATGTGGAGAGACGTTCGTTCATCTAGCACAAAGGGAACGGGTTGCAGGAGAAAATTTTACTCTGGTTTCTCAGTCTGTTTCCTAGTGCCGGTATGAAGTTCCTGCAGTTTTCACTGTAAAACCGTGTTGGAGCTTGGAACTCCCCATATATATGTATACAGTGGAGTTTGCAACTGAAAAGAAACTTTGTGTTCCCAACAAGCTAGGTGATGGACGGCTTTCACACACACTTATCTCTCAGAACTTAGCATGTGAAGAGACGTTCGTTCATCTAGCACAAAGGTAACTGTTTGCAGGAGAAACTTTTACTCTGGTTTCTCAGTCTGTTTCCTAGTGCCGGTTTGAAGTTCCTGCAGTTTTCACTGTAAAACCGAGTTGGAGCTAGTACCTCCCCATATATATGTATGGAGTGGGGTTTGCAACTGAAAAGAAACTTTGTGTTCCCAACAAGCTAGGTGAAGCACGGTTTCACACACACTTATCTCTCAGAACTGAGCATGTGGAGAGACTTTGGTTCAACTATCACAAAGGGAACGGGTTGCAGGAGAAAATTTTACTCTGGTTTCTCAGTCTGTTTCCTAGTGCCGGTTTGAACTTCCTGCATTTTTCACTGTAAATCCGAATTGGAGCTTGTACCTCCCCATATATATGTATGGAGTGGTGTTTGCAACTGAAAAGAAACGTTGTGTTCCCAACAAGCTAGGTGAAGTACGGCTTTCACACACACTTATCTCTCAGAACTGAGCATGTGGAGAGACGTTCGTTCATCTAGCACAAAGGGAATGAGTTGCAGGGAAACTTTACACTGGTTTCTCAGTCTGTTTCCTAGGGCCGTTTGAACTTCCTGCAGTTTTCAATGTAAATCCGAGTTGGGGCTTGTACCTCCCCATATATATGTATGGAGTGGAGTTTGCAACTTAAAAGAAACTTTGCGTTCCCAACAAGCTAGGTGAAGTACGGCTTTAACACACACTTATCTCTCAGAACTGAGCATGTGGAGAGACGTTCGTTCATCTAGCACAAAGGGAACGGGTTGCAGGAGAAACTTTTACTCTGGTTTCTCAGTCAGTTTCCTAAGGCCGGTTTGATCTTCCTGCAGATTTCACTGTAAAACCGAGTTTTAGCTAGTACCTCCCCAAATATACGTATGGAGTGTAGTTTGCAACTGAAAAGAAACTTTGTGTTCCCAACAAGCTAAGTGAAGTACGGCTTTCACACACACTTATGTCTCAGAACTGAGCATGTGGAGAGACGTTCGTTCATCTAGCACAAAGGGAACGGGTTGCAGAAGAAACTTTTACTCTGGTTTCTCAGTCAGTTTCCTAGGGCCGGTTTGAAGTTCCTGCAGTTTTCACTGTAAAACAGAGTTGGAGCTAGTACCTACCTATATATTTGTATGGAGTGGAGTTTGCAATTGAAAAGAAACTATGTGTTCCCATCAAGCTAGGTGAAGGACGGCTTTCACACACAATTTTCTCTCAGAACTGAGCATGTGGAGAGACGTTCGTTCATCTAGCACAAATGGAACGGGTTGCAGGAAGAACTGTTACTATGGTTTCCCAGTCTGTTTCCTAGTGCCGGTTTGAATTTACTGCAGTTCTCAATGTAAAACCGTGTTGAAGCTCGTACCTCCCCATATATATGTATGGAGTGGAGTTTGCAACTGAAAAGAAACTTTGTGTTCCCAACAAGCTAGGTGAAGGACGGCTTTCACACACACTTATCTCTCAGAACTGAGCATGTGGAGAGACGTTCTTTCATCTAACACAAAGAGAAAGGTTTGCAGGAGAAACTTTTTCTCTGGTCTCTCAGTCTGTTTCCTAACGCCGGTTTGAAGTGACTGCAGTTTTCATTGTAAAACCGAGTTGCAGCTCGTACATACCCATATATACGTATGGAGTTGAGTTTGCAAGTGAAAAGAAACTTTGTGTTCCCAGCAAGCAAGGTGAAGGACGGCTTTCACACACACTTAACTCTCAGAACTGAGCATGTGGAGAGACGTTCGTTCATCTAAAACAAAGGGAACGGGTTGCAGGAGAAACTTTTACTCTGGTTTCTCAGTCTGTTTCCTAGTGCCGGTTTGAAGTGACTGCAATTTTCACTGTAAAACCGAGTTGCAGCTCGTACATACCCATATATACGAATGGAGTTGAGTTTGCAAGTGAAAAGAAACTTTGTGTTCCCAGCAAGCAAGATGAAGGACGGCTTTCACAAACACTTTTCTCACAGAACTGAGCATGTGGAGAGACGTTCGTTCATCTAGCAAAAAGGGAACGGATTGCAGGAGAAACTTTTACTCTGGTTTCTCAGTCTGTTTCCTAGTGCCGGTTTGAAGTTCCTGCAGTTTTCACTGTAAAACCGTTTTGGAGCTAGGACCTCCCCATATATATGTATGGAGTGGTGTTTGCAAGTGAAAAGAAACTTTGTGTTCCCAACAAGCTAGTTGAAGCACGGTTTCACACACACTTATCTCTCAGAACTGAGCATGTGGAGAGACTTTGGTTCAACTAGCACAAAGGGAACGGGTTGCAGGAGAAAATTTTACTCTGGTTTCTCAGTGTGTTTCCTAGTGCCGGTTTGTACTTCCTGCATTTTTCACTGTAAATCCGAGTTGGAGCTTGTACCTCCCCATATATATGTATGGAGTGGGGTTTGCAACTGAAAAGAAACATTGTGTTCCCAACAAGCTATGTGAAGTACGGCTTTCACACACACTTATCTCTCAGAACTGAGCTTGTGGAGAGACTTTAGTTCATCTAGCACAAAGGGAATGAGTTGCAGGGAAACTTTACACTGGTTTCTCAGTCTGTTTCCTAGGGCCGATTGATCTTCCTGCAGTTTTCACTGTAAAACAGAGTTGGAGCTAGTACCTACCTATATATTTGTATGGAGTGGAGTTTGCAATTGAAAAGAAACTATGTGTTCCCATCAAGCTAGGTGAAGGACGGCTTTCACACACAATTTTCTCTCAGAACTGAGCATGTGGAGAGACGTTCGTTCATCTAGAACAAATGGAACGGGTTGCAGGAGGAACTGTTACTATGGTTTCCCAGTCTGTTTCCTAGTGCCGGTTTGAATTTACTGCAGTTTTCAATGTAAAACCGTGTTGAAGCTCGTACCTCCCCATATATATGTATGGAGTGGAGTTTGCAACTGAAAAGAAACTTTTTGTTCCCAACAAGCTAGGTGAAGGACGGCTTTCACACACACTTATCTCTCAGAACTGAGCATGTGGAGAGACGTTCGTTCATCTAACACAAAGAGAAAGGGTTGCAGGAGAAACTTTTTCTCTGGTCTCTCAGTCTGTTTCCTAACGCCGGTTTGAAGTGACTGCAGTTTTCATTGTAAAACCGAGTTGCAGCTCGTACATACCCATATATACGTATGGAGTTGAGTTTGCAAGTGAAAAGAAACTTTGTGTTCCCAGCAAGCAAGGTGAAGGACGGCTTTCACACACACTTAACTCTCAGAACTGAGCATGTGGAGAGACGTTCGTTCATCTAAAACAAAGGGAACGGGTTGCAGGAGAAACTTTTACTCTGGTTTCTCAGTCTGTTTCCTAGTGCCGGTTTGAAGTGACTGCAATTTTCACTGTAAAACCGATTTGCAGCTCGTACATACCCATATATACGAATGGAGTTGAGTTTGCAAGTGAAAAGAAACTTTGTGTTCCCAGCAAGCAAGATGAAGGACGGCTTTCACACACACTTATCTCTCAGAACTGAGCATGTGGAGAGACGTTCGTTCATCTAGCAAAAAGGGAACGGATTGCAGGAGAAACTTTTACTCTGGTTTCTCAGTCTGTTTCCTAGTGCCGGTTTGAAGTTCCTGCAGTTTTCACTGTAAAACCGTTTTGGAGCTAGGACCTCCCCATATATATGTATACAGTGGAATTTGCAACTGAAAAGAAACTTTGTTTTCCCAACAAGCTAGGTGAAGGACGGCTTTCACACACACTTATCTCTCAGAACTGAGCATGTGAAAAGACGTTCGTTCATTTAGCACAAAGGTAACTGTTTGCGGGAGAAACTTTTACTCTGGTTTCTCAGTCTGTTTCCTAGTGCCGGATTGAAGTTCCTGCAGTTTTCACTGTAAAACCGAGTTGGAGCTAGTACCTCCCCATATATATGTATGGAGTGGGGTTTGCATCTGGAAAGAACTTTGTGTTCCCAACAAGCTAGGTGAAGCACGGTTTCACACACTCTTATCTCTCAGAACTGAGCATGTGGAGAGACTTTGGTTCAACTAGCACAAAGGGAACGGGTTGCAGGAGAAACATTTACTCTGGTTTCTCAGTCAGTTTCCTAGGGCCGGTTTGAAGTTCCTGCAGTTTTCACTGTAAAACAGAGTTGGAGCTTGTACCTAGCTATATATTTGTATGAAGTGGAGTTTGCAATTGAAAAGAAACTATGTGTTCCCATCAAGCTAGGTGAAGGACGGCTTTCACACACACTTTTCTCTCAGAACTGAGCATGTGGAGAGACGTTCGTTCATCTAGCACAAATGGAACGGGTTGCAGGAGGAACTGTTACTCTGGTTTCCCAGTCTGTTTCCTAGTGCCGGTTTGAATTTACTGCAGTTTTCAATGTAAAACCGTATTGAAGCTCGTACCTCCCCATATATATGTATGGAGTGGAGTTTGCAACTGAAAAGAAACTTTGTGTTCCCAAAAAGCTAGGTGAAGGACGGCTTTCACACACACTTATCTCTCAGAACTGAGCATGTGGAGAGACGTTCGTTCATCTAACACAAAGGAAAAGGGTTGCAGGAGAAACTTTTTCTCTGGTCTCTCAGTCTTTTTCCTAGCGCCGGTTTGAAGTGACTGCAGTTTTCATTGTAAAACCGAGTTGCAGCTCGTACATACCCATATATACGTATGGAGTTGAGTTTGCAAGTGAAAAGAAACTTTGTGTTCCCAGCAAGCAAGGTGAAGGACGGCATTCACACACACTTAACTCTCAGAACTGAGCATGTGGAGAGACATTCGTTCATCTAGCACAAAGGGAACGGGTTGCAGGAGAAACTTTTACTCTGGTTTCTCAGTCTGTTTCCTAGCACCGGTTTGAATTTACTGCAGTTTTCAATGTAAAACCGAGTTGCAGCTCGTACATACCCATATATACGAATGGAGTTGAGTTTGCAATGAAAAGAAACTTTGTGTTCCCAGCAAGCAAGATGAAGGACGGCTTTCACACACACTTATCTCTCAGAACTGAGCATGTGGAGAGACGTTCTTTCATCAGGCACAAAGGGAACGGTTTGCAGTAGAAACTTTTACTCTGATTTCTCAGTCCGTTTCCTAGCGCCGGTTTGAATTTACTGCAGTTTCCACTGAGAAACCGAGTTGGAGCTCGTACCTCCCCATATATATATGGAGTGGAGTATGCAAGTGAAAAGAAATTTTGTGTTCCCAACAAGCTAGGTGAAGTACGGCTTTCACACACACTTATCTCTCAGATCTGAGCATGTGGAGAGACGTTCTTTCATGTAGCACAAAGGGAACGGTTTTCAGGGGAAATATTGACTCTGGTTTCTCAGTCTTTTTTCTAGTGCCGGTTTGAAGTTACTGCATTTTTCATTGTAAAACCGAGTTGGAGCTTGTACCTCCCCATATATATGTATGGAGTGGAGTATGCAGCTGAAAAGAAACTTTGTGTTCCCAACAAGCTATGTGAAGGACGGCTTTCACACACACTTATCTCTCAGAAATGAGCATGTGGATAGACGTTCGTTCATCTAGCACAAAGGGAACGGGTTGCAGGAGAAACTTTTATTCTGGTTCCTCAGTCTGTTTCCTAGTGCCGGTTTGAAGTTCCTGCAGTATTCACTGTAAAACCGAGTTGGAGATAGTACCTCCCCATATACATCTATGGAGTGGAGTTTGCAACTGAAAAGAAAATTTGTGTTCCCAACAAGCTAGATGAAGTACGGTTTCACACACACTTATCTCTCAGAACTGAGCATGTGGAGAGACGTTCGTTCATCTAGCACAAAGGGAACGGTTTGAAGGAGAAACTTTTACTCTGGTTTCTCAGTCTGTTTCCTAGTGCCGGTTTGAAGTTCCTGCAGTTTTCACTGTAAAACCGAGTTGGAGCTATTACCTCCCCATATATATGTATGCAGTGGAGTTTGCAACTGAAAAGAAACTTTGTTTTCCCAAGAAGCTAGGGGAAGGACTGCTTTCACACACACTTTTCTGTCAGAACTGAGCATGTGGAGAGACTTTCGTTCATCTAGCAGAAAGGGAACGGTTTGCAGGAGAAACTTTAATTCTGGTTTCTCAGTCTGTTTCCTAGTGCCGGTTTGAAGTTCCTGCAGTTTTCACTGTAAAACCTAGTTGGAGTTAGTACCTCCCCATATATAAGTATGTAGTGGGTTTTGCAACTGAAAAGAAAATTTGTGTTCCCAAAAATCTAGGTGAAGTACGGCTTTCACACACACTTATCTCTCAGAACTGAGCATGTGGAGAGACGTTCGTTCATCTAGCACAATAGGAACGGGTTGCAGGATAAACTTTAACTCTGGTTTCTCAGTCTGTTTCATAGTGCCGGTTTGAAGTTCCTGCAGTTTTCACTGTAAAAAAGATTTGGAGCTTGTACCTCCCCATATATATGTATGGAGTGGAGTTTGCAACTGAAAAGAAACTTTGTGTTCCCAAGAAGCTTGGTGAAGGACGGGTTTCACACACACTTATCTCTCAGAACTGAGCATGTGGAGAGACGTTCGTTCATCTAGCAAAATAGGAACGGGTTGCAGGAGAAACTTTTACTCTGGTTTCTCAGTCTGTTTCCTAGTGCCGGTTTGAAATGACTGCAGTTTTCACTGTAAAACCGAGTTGGAGCTAGTACCTCCCCATATAAAAGTATGGAGTGGAGTTTGCAACTGAAAAGAAGCTTTGTGTTCCCAACAAGCTAGGTGAAGTACGGCTTTCACACACACTTATCTCTCAGAACTGAGCATGTGGAGAGACGTTCTTTCATGTAGCACAAAGGGAACGGGTTGCAGGAGAAACTTTTACTCTGGTTTCTCAGTCAGGTTCCTAGGGCCGTTTTGATTTTACTGCTGTTTTCACTGTAAAACCGAGTTGGAACTCGTACCTCCCCATATATATGTATGGAGTGGAGTCTGCAAGTGAAAAGAAGCTTTGTGATCCCAACAAGCTAGGTGAAGGACGGCTTTCACACACAATTAACTCTCAGAACTGAGCATGTGGAGAGACGTTCGTTCATCTAGCACAAAGGGAACGGGTTGCAGGAGAAACTTTTACTCTGGTTTCTCAGTCTGTTTCCTATCGCCGGTTTGAATTTACTGCAGTTTTCACTGTAAAACCGAGTTGGAGTTCGTACCTACCCATATATATGTATTGAGTAGAGTTTGCAACTGAAAAGAAACTTTTTGTTCCCAACAAGCTAGGTGAAGGACGGCTTTCACACACACTTATCTCTCAGAACAGAGCATGTCGAGAGACATTCGTTCATCTAAAACAAAGGGAACGGGTGGCAGGAGAAACTTTTACTCTGGTTTCTCAGTCTGTTTCCTAGTGCCGGTTTGAAATGACTGCAGTTTTCACTGTAAAACCGATTTGCAGCTCGTACATACCCATATATACGAATGGAGTTGAGTTTGAAAGTGAAAAGAAACTTTGTGTTCCCAGCAAGCAAGATGAAGGACGGCTTTCACACACACTTATCTCTCAGAACTGAGCATGTGGAGAGACGTTCTTTCATCAGGCACAAAGGGAACGGTTTGCAGTAGAAACTTTTACTCTGATTTCTCAGTCCGTTTCCTGGCGCCGGTTTGAATTTACTGCAGTTTTCACTGAGAAACCGAGTTGGAGCTCGTACCTCCCCATATATATATGGAGTGGAGTATGCAAGTGAAAAGAAATTTTGTGTTCCCAACAAGCTAGGTTAAGTACGGCTTTCACACACACTTATCTCTCAGATCTGAGCATGTGGAGAGACGTTCTTTCATGTAGCACAAAGGGAACGGTTTTCAGGGGAAATATTGACTCTGGTTTCTCAGTCTTTTTTCTAGTGCCGGTTTGAAGTTACTGCATTTTTCATTGTAAATCCGAGTTGGAGCTTGTACCTCCTCATATATATGTATGGAGTGGAGTATGCAGCTGAAAAGAAACTTTGTGTTCCCAACAAGCTATGTGAAGGACGGCTTTCACACACACTTATCTCTCAGAAATGAGCATGTGGATAGACGTTCGTTCATCTAGCACAAAGGGAACGGGTTGCAGGAGAAACTTTTATTCTGGTTCCTCAGTCTGTTTCCTAGTGCCGGTTTGAAGTTCCTGCAGTATTCACTGTAAAACCGAGTTGGAGATAGTACCTCCCCATATACATCTATGGAGTGGAGTTTGCAACTGAAAAGAAAATTTGTGTTCCCAACAAGCTAGATGAAGTACGGTTTCACACACACTTATCTCTCAGAACTGAGCATGTGGAGAGACGTTCGTTCATCTAGCAAAATAGGAACGGGTTGCAGGAGAAACTTTTACTCTGGTTTCTCAGTCTGTTTCCTAGTGCCGGTTTGAAATGACTGCAGTTTTCACTGTAAAACCGAGTTGGAGCTAGTACCTCCCCATATAAAAGTATGGAGTGGAGTTTGCAACTGAAAAGAAGCTTTGTGTTCCCAACAAGCTAGGTGAAGTACGGCTTTCACACACACTTATCTCTCAGAACTGAGCATGTGGAGAGACGTTCTTTCATGTAGCACAAAGGGAACGGGTTGCAGGAGAAACTTTTACTCTGGTTTCTCAGTCAGTTTCCTAGGGCCGTTTTGATTTTACTGCTGTTTTCACTGTAAAACCGAGTTGGAACTCGTACCTCCCCATATATATGTATGGAGTGGAGTCTGCAAGTGAAAAGAAGCTTTGTGATCCCAACAAGCTAGGTGAAGGACGGCTTTCACACACAATTAACTCTCAGAACTGAGCATGTGGAGAGACGTTCGTTCATCTAGCACAAAGGGAACGGGTTGCAGGAGAAACTTTTACTCTGGTTTCTCAGTCAGTTTCCTAGGGCCGGTTTGAAGTTCCTGCAGTTTTCACTGTAAAATAGAGTTGGAGCTAGTACCTACCTATATATTTTTATGGAGTGGAGTTTGCAATTGAAAAGAAACTTTGTGTTCCCAACAAGCTAGTTGAAGGACGGCTTTCACACACACTATTCTCTCAGAACTGAGCATGTGGAGAGACGTTCGTTCATCTAGCACAAATCGAACGGGTTGCAGGAGAAACTTTTATTCTGGTTTCCCAGTCTGTTTCCTAGTGCCGGTTTGAAGTTCCTGCAGTTTTCACTGTAAAACCTAGTTGGAGCTAGTACCTCCCCATATATATGTATGGAGTGGAGTTTGCAACTGAAAAGAAACTTTGTGTTCCCAACAAACTAGGTGAAGGACGGCTTTCACACACACTTATCTCTCAGAACTGAGCATGTGGAGAGACGTTCGTTCATCTAGCACAAAGGGAACGGGTTGCAGGAGAAACTTTTACTCTGGTTTCTCAGTCTGTTTCCTATCGCCGGTTTGAATTTACTGCAGTTTTCACTGTAAAACCGAGTTGGAGTTCGTACCTACCCATATATATGTATTGAGTAGAGTTTGCAACTGAAAAGAAACTTTTTGTTCCCAACAAGCTAGGTGAAGGACGGCTTTCACACACACTTATCTCTCAGAACAGAGCATGTCGAGAGACATTCGTTCATCTAAAACAAAGGGAACGGGTGGCAGGAGAAACTTTTACTCTGGTTTCTCAGTCTGTTTCCTAGTGCCGGTTTGAAATGACTGCAGTTTTCACTGTAAAACCGATTTGCAGCTCGTACATACCCATATATACGAATGGAGTTGAGTTTGAAAGTGAAAAGAAACTTTGTGTTCCCAGCAAGCAAGATGAAGGACGGCTTTCACACACACTTATCTCTCAGAACTGAGCATGTGGAGAGACGTTCTTTCATCAGGCACAAAGGGAACGGTTTGCAGTAGAAACTTTTACTCTGATTTCTCAGTCCGTTTCCTGGCGCCGGTTTGAATTTACTGCAGTTTTCACTGAGAAACCGAGTTGGAGCTCGTACCTCCCCATATATATATGGAGTGGAGTATGCAAGTGAAAAGAAATTTTGTGTTCCCAACAAGCTAGGTTAAGTACGGCTTTCACACACACTTATCTCTCAGATCTGAGCATGTGGAGAGACGTTCTTTCATGTAGCACAAAGGGAACGGTTTTCAGGGGAAATATTGACTCTGGTTTCTCAGTCTTTTTTCTAGTGCCGGTTTGAAGTTACTGCATTTTTCATTGTAAATCCGAGTTGGAGCTTGTACCTCCTCATATATATGTATGGAGTGGAGTATGCAGCTGAAAAGAAACTTTGTGTTCCCAACAAGCTATGTGAAGGACGGCTTTCACACACACTTATCTCTCAGAAATGAGCATGTGGATAGACGTTCGTTCATCTAGCACAAAGGGAACGGGTTGCAGGAGAAACTTTTATTCTGGTTCCTCAGTCTGTTTCCTAGTGCCGGTTTGAAGTTCCTGCAGTATTCACTGTAAAACCGAGTTGGAGATAGTACCTCCCCATATACATCTATGGAGTGGAGTTTGCAACTGAAAAGAAAATTTGTGTTCCCAACAAGCTAGATGAAGTACGGTTTCACACACACTTATCTCTCAGAACTGAGCATGTGGAGAGACGTTCGTTCATCTAGCACAAAGGGAACGGTTTGAAGGAGAAACATTTACTCTGGTTTCTCAGTCTGTTTCCTAGTGCCGGTTTGAAGTTCCTGCAGTTTTCACTGTAAAACCGAGTTGGAGCTAGTACCTCCCCATATATATGTATGCAGTGGAGTTTGCAACTGAAAAGAAACTTTGTTTTCCCAAGAAGCTAGGGGAAGGACGGCTTTCACACACACTTTTCTGTCAGAACTGAGCATGTGGAGAGACGTTCGTTCATCTAGCACAAAGAGAACGGGTTGCAGGAGAAACTTTTACTCTGGTTTCTCAGTCAGTTTCCTAGGGCCGTTTTGATTTTACTGCTGTTTTCACTGTAAAACCGAGTTGGAACTCGTACCTCCCCATATATATGTATGGAGTGGAGTCTGCAAGTGAAAAGAAGCTTTGTGATCCCAACAAGCTAGGTGAAGGACGGCTTTCACACACAATTAACTCTCAGAACTGAGCATGTGGAGAGACGTTCGTTCATCTAGCACAAAGGGAACGGGTTGCAAGAGAAACTTTTACTCTGGATTCTCAGTCAGTTTCCTATGGCCGGTTTGAAGTTCCTGCAGTTTTCACTGTAAAATAGAGTTGGAGCTAGTACCTACCTATATATTTGTATGGAGTGGAGTTTGCAATTGAAAAGAAACTTTGTGTTCCCAACAAGCTAGTTGAAGGACGGCTTTCACACACACTTATCTCTCAGAACTGAGCATGTGGAGAGACGTTCGTTCATCTAGCACAAATCGAACGGGTTGCAGGGGGAACTGTTACTCTGGTTTCCCAGTCTGTTTCCTAGTGCCGGTTTGAATTTACTGCAGTTTTCAATGTAAAACCCTGTTGAAGCTCGTACCTCCCCTTATATATGTATGGAGTGGAGTTTGCAACTGAAAAGAAACTTTGAGTTCCCAACAAGCTGGATGAAGGACGGCTTTCACACACACTTATCTCTCAGATCTGAGCATGTGGAGAGACGTTCGTTCATCTAACACAAAGGGAAAGGGTTGCAGGAGAAACTTTTTCTCTGGTCTCTCAGTGTGTTTCCTAGCGCCGGTTTGAAGTGACGGCAGTTTTCATTGTAAAACCGAGTTGCAGCTCGTTCATACCCATATATACGTATGGAGTGGAGTTTGCAAGTGAAAAGAAACTTTGTGTTCCCAGCAAGCAAGGTGAAGGACGGCTTTCACACACACTTATCTCTCAGAACTGAGCATGTGGAGAGACGTTCGTTCATCTAGCACAAAGGGAACGGGTTGCAGGAGAAACTTTTACTCTGGTTTCTCAGTCTGTTTCCTAGCGCCGGTTTGAATTTACTGCAGTTTTCACTGTAAAACCGAGTTGGAGTTCGTACCTACCCATATATATGCATTGAGTAGAGTTTGCAATTGAAAAGAAACTTTTTGTTCCCAACAAGCTAGGTGAAGGACGGCTTTCACACACACTTATCTCTCAGAACAGAGCATGTCGAGAGACGTTCGTTCATCTAGCACAAAGGGAACGGGTTGCAGGAGAAACTTTTACTCTGTTTTCTCAGTCTGTTTCCTAGTGCCGGTTTGAAGTGACTGCAGTTTTCACTGTAAAACCGAGTTGCAGCTCGTACATACCCATATATACGAATGCAGTTGAGTTTGCAAGTGAAAAGTAACTTTGTATTCCCAGCAAGCAAGGTGAAGGACGGCTTTCACACACACTTATCTCTCAGAACTGAGCATGTGGAGAGACGTTCGTTCATCTAGCACAAAGGGAACGGGTTGCAGGAGAAACTTTTACTCTGGTTTCTCAGTCTGTTTCCTAGCGCCGGTTTGAATTTACTGCAGTTTTCACTGAGAAACCGAGTTGGAGCTCGTACCTCCCCATATATATATGGAGTGGAGTATGCAAGTGAAAAGAAATTTTGTGTTCCCAACAAGCTAGGTGAAGTACGGCTTTCACACACACTTATCTCTCAGATCTGAGCATGTGGAGAGACGTTCTTTCATGTAGCACAAAGGGAAAGGTTTTCAGGGGAAATATTTACTCTAGTTTCTCAGTCTTTTTTCTAGTGCCGGTTTGAAGTTACTGCATATTTCATTGTAAAACCCAGTTGGAGCTTGGACCTCCCCATATATATGTATGGAGTGGAGTATGCAGCTGAAAAGAAACTTTGTGTTCCCAACAAGCTATGTGAAGGACGGCTTTCACACACACTTATCTCTCAGAAATTAGCATGTGGATAGACGTTCGTTCATCTAGCACAAAGGGAACGGGTTACAGGAGAAACTTTTATTCTGGTTCCTCAGTCTGTTTCCTAGTGCCGGTTTGAAGTTCCTGCAGTATTCACTGTAAAACCGAGTTGGAGATAGTACCTCCCCATATACATCTATGGAGTGGAGTTTGCAACTGAAAAGAAAATTTGTGTTCCCAACAAGCTAGATGAAGTACGGTTTCACACACACTTATCTCTCAGAACTGAGCATGTGGAGAGACGTTCGTTCATCTAGCACAAAGGGAACGGTTTGAAGGAGAAACTTTTACTCTGGTTTCTCAGTCTGTTTCCTAGTGCCGGTTTGAAGTTCCTGCAGTTTTCACTGTAAAACCGAGTTGGAGCTAGTACCTCCCCATATATATGTATGCAGTGGAGTTTGCAACTGAAAAGAAACTTTGTTTTCCCAAGAAGCTAGGGGAAGGACGGCTTTCACACACACTTTTCTGTCAGAACTGAGCATGTGGAGAGACGTTCGTTCATCTAGCACAAAGGGAACGGTTTGCAGGAGAAACTTTTATTCTGGTTTCCCAGTCTGTTTCCTAGTGCCGGTTTGAAG
Source organism: Camelus dromedarius (assembly GCF_036321535.1). Classification (NCBI taxonomy): domain Eukaryota; kingdom Metazoa; phylum Chordata; class Mammalia; order Artiodactyla; family Camelidae; genus Camelus; species Camelus dromedarius. The sequence continues at coordinate 30,819,408 of NC_087458.1, read as the reverse complement.
TTCCTGCAGTTTTCACTGAAAAACCTAGTTGGAATTAGTACCTCCCCATATATAAGTATGTAGTGGGTTTTGCAACTGAAAAGAAAATTTGTGTTCCCAAAAAGCTAGGTGAAGGACGGCTTTCACACACAATTATCTCTCAGAACTGAGCATGTGGAGAGACGTTCGTTCATTTAGCACAATAGGAACGGGTTGCAGGATAAACTTTAACTCTGGTTTCTCAGTCTGTTTCCAAGTGCCGGTTTGAAATGACTGCAGTTTTCACTGTAAAACCGAGTTGGAGCTAGTACCTCCCCATATAAATGTATGGAGTGGAGTTTGCAACTGAAAAGAAACTTTGTGTTCCCAACAATCTAGGTGAAGTACGGCTTTCACACACAATTAACTCTCAGAACTGAGCATGTGGAGAGACGTTCGTTCACCTAGCACAAAGGGAACGGGTTGCAGGAGAAACTTTTACTCTGGTTTCTCAGTCAGTTTCCTAGGGCCGGTTTGAAGTTCCTGCAGTTTTAACTGTAAAATAGAGTTGGAGCTAGTACCTACCTATATATTTGTATGGAGTGGAGTTTGCAATTGAAAGGAAACTTTGTGTTCCCAACAAGCTAGTTGAAGGACGGCTTTCACACACACATATCTCTCAGAACTGAGCATGTGGAGAGACGTTCGTTCATCTAACACAAAGGGAAAGGGTTGCAGGAGAAAATTATTCTCTGGTCTCTCAGTCTGTTTCCTAGCGCCGGTTTGAAGTGACCGCAGTTTTCATTGTAAATCAGAGTTGCAGCTCGTTCATACCCATATATACGTATGGAGTTGAGTTTGCAAGTGAAAAGAAACTTTGTGTTCCCAGCAAGCAAGGTGAAGGACGGCTTTCACACACACTTATCTCTCAGAACTGAGCATGTGGATAGACGTTCGTTCATCTAGCACAAACGGAACGGGTTGCAGGAGAAACTTTTACTCTGGTTTCTCAGTCTGTTTCCTAGCGCTGGTTTGAATTTACTGCAGTTTTCACTGTAAAACAGAGTTGGAGTTCGTACCTCCCCATATATATGTATTGAGTAGAGTTTGCAAGTGAAAAGAAACTTTTTGTTCCCAACAAGCTAGGTGAAGGACGGCTTTCACACACAATTATCTCTCAGAACAGAGCATGTGGAGAGACGGTCGTTCATCTAACACAAAGGAAACGGGTGGCAGGAGAAACTTTTACTCTGGTTTCTCAGTCTGTTTCCTAGTGCCGGTTTGAAGTGACTGCAGTTTTCACTGTAAAACCGAGTTGCAGCTCGTACATACCCATATATACGTATGGAGTTGAGTTTGCAAGTGAAAAGAAACTTTGTGTTCCCAGCAAGCAAGGTGAAGGACGGCTTTCACACACACTTATCTCTCAGAACTGAGCATGTGGAGAGACTTTCTTTCATCAGGCACAAAGGGAACGGTTTGCAGTAGAAACTTTTACTCTGATTTCTCAGTCCGTTTCCTAGCGCCGGTTTGAATTTACTGCAGTTTTCACTAAAAACCGAGTTGGAGCTCGTACCTCCCCATATATATTTATGGAGTGGCGTTGGCAACTGAAAAGAAACTTTGTGTTCCCAACAAGCTAGGTGAAGGATGGCTTTCACACACACTTATCTCTCAGAACTGAGCATGTGTAGAGACGTTCGTTCATCTAGCACAATAGGAACGGGTTGCAGGAGAAACTTTTACTCTGGTTTCTCAGTCTGTTTCCTAGCGCTGGATTGAAGTTACTGCAGATTTCACAGTAAAACGGAATTGGAGCTCGTACCTCACCATATATATATATGGAGTGGAGTTTGCAACTGAAAAGAAACTTTCTATTCCCTACAAGCTAGTTGAAGGACGGCTTTCACACACACTTATCTCTCAGAACTGAGCATGTGGAGAGACGTTCGTTCATCTAGCACAAAGGGAACGGGTTGCAGGAGAAAATTTAATCTGGTTTCTCAGTCCGTTTCCAGCGCCGTTTTGAATTTACTGCAGTTTTGACTGTAAAACCGAGTTGGAGCTCGTACCTCCCCATATATATGTATGGAGTGGAGTTTGCAAGTGAAAAGAAACTTGGTGTTCCCAAAAAGCTAGGTGAAGGACGGCTTTCACACACACTTATCTCTCAGTTCTGAGCATGTGGAGAGACGTTCTTTCATGTAGCACAAAGGGAACGGGTTGCAGGGGAAATTTTTACTCTGGTTTCTCAGTCTGTTTTCTAGTGCCGGTTTGAAGTTCCTGCATTTTTCATTGTAAAACCGAGTTGGAGCTTTTACCTCCCCATATATATGTATGGAGTGGAGTTTGCAGCTGAAAAGAAACTTTGTGTTCCCAACAAGCTATGTGAAGTACGGCTTTCACACACATTTATCTCTCAGAACTGAGCATGTGGATAGACGTTCGTTCATCTAGCACAAAGGGAACGGGTTGCATGAGAAAATTTTACTCTGGTTTCTCAGTCTGTTTCCTAGTGCCGGTTTGAAGTTACTGCAGTTTTCACTGTAAAACCGAGTTGGAGCTCGAACCTCCCCATATATATTTATGGAGTGGCGTTGGCAACTGAACAGAAACTTTGTGTTCCCAACAAGCTAGGTGAAGGACGGCTTTCACACACACTTATCTCTCAGAACTGAGCATGTGTAGAGACGTTCGTTCATCTAGCACAATAGGAACGGGTTGCAGGAGAAACTTTTACTCTGGTTTCTCAGTCTGTTTCCTAGCGCTGGATTGAAGTTACTGCAGATTTCACAGTAAAACGGAATTGGAGCTCGTACCTCACCATATATATATATGGAGTGGAGTTTGCAAATGAAAAGAAACTTTCTATTCCCTACAAGCTAGTTGAAGGACGGCTTTCACACACACTTATCTCTCAGAACTGAGCATGTGGAGAGACGTTCGTTCATCTAGCACAAATGGAACGGGTTGCAGTAGAAAATTTAATCTGGTTTCTCAGTCCGTTTCCTAGCGCCGTTTTGAATTTACTGCAGTTTTCACTGTAAAACCGAGTTGGATCTCGTACCTCCCCATATATATGTATGGGTTGGAGTTTGCAAGTGAAAAGAAACTTTGTGTTCCCAACAAGCTAGGTGAAGGACTGCTTTCACACCCACTTATCTCTCAGATTTGAGCATGTGGAGAGACGTTCTTTCATGTAGAACAAAGGGAATGAGTTGCAGGGGAAATTTTTACTCTGGTTTCTCAGTCTGTTTTCTAGTGCCGGTTTGAAGTTCCTGCATTTTTCATTGTAAAACCGAATTGGAGCTTGTACCTCCCCATATGTATGTATGGAGTGGAGTTTGCAGCTGAAAAGAAACTTGTGTTCCCAAATAGCTAGTTGAAGTACGGCTTTCACACACACTTAACTCTCAGAATTGAGCATGTGGATAGACGTTCGTTCATATAGCACAAAGGGAACAGGTTGCAGAAGAAACTTTTATTCTGGTTCCTCCGTCTGTTTCCTAGTGCCGGTTTGAAGTTCCTGCAGTTTTCACTGTAAAACCGAGTTGGAGATAGTACCTCCCCATATATATGTATGGAGTGGGGTTTGCAACTGAAAAGAAACTTTGTGTTCCCAAGAAGCTAGGGGAAGGACGGCTTTCACACACACTTATCTCTCAGAACTGAGCATGTGGAGAGACGTTCGTTCATCTAGCACAAAGGGAAAGGTTTGCAGGAGAAACTTTTTCTCTGGTTTGTCAGTCTGTTTCCTAGTGCCGGTTTGAAGTTCCTGCAGTTTTCACTGTAAAATCCAGTTGGAGCTAGTACATCCCAATATATACGTATGGAGTGGAGTTTGCAACTGAAAAGTAACTTTGTGTTCCCAAGAAGCTAGGTGAAGGATGGCTTTCACACACACTTATCTCTCAGAACTGAGCATGTGGAGAGACGTTCGTACATCTAGCACAATATGAACGGTTTGCAGGAGAAACTTTTACTGTGGTTTCTCAGTCTGCTTCCTAGTGCCGGTTTGAAATTACTGCCGTTTTCACTGTAAAACAGAGTTGGAGCTCGTAAATCCCCATATATATGTATGGAGTGGAGTTTGCAACTGAAAAGAAACTTTGTGTTCCCAACAAGCTAGGTGAAGGAAGGCTTTCACACACAATTATCTCTCAGAACTGAGCATGTGGAGAGACGTTCGTCCATCTAGCACTATAGGAACGGGTTGAAGGAGAAATTTTACTCTGGTTTCCCAGTCTGTTTCCTAGTGCCGGTTTGAAATTACTGCCGTTTTCACTGTAAAACAGAGTTGGAGCTCGTAAATCCCCATATATATGTATGGAGTGGAGTTTGCAACTGAAAAGAAACTTTGTGTTCCCAACAAGCTAGGTGAAGGAAGGCTTTCACACACAATTATCTCTCAGAACTGAGCATGTGGAGAGACGTTCGTTCATCTAGCACTATAGGAACGGGTTGCAGGAGAAATTTTACTCTGGTTTCTCAGTCTGTTTCCTAGTGCCGGTTTGAAGTTACTGCAGTTTTCACTGTAAAACCGAGTTGGAGCTCGTACCTCCCCATATATATGTATGGAGTGGAGTTTGCAAGTGAAAAGAAACTTTGTGTTCCCTACAAGCTAGGTGAAGGACGGCTTTCATACACAGTTTTCTCTCAGAACTGAGCATGTGGAAAGACGTTCGTTCATCTAGCAAAAATGGAACGGATTGCAGGAGAAACTTTTACTCTGGTTTCTCAGTCTGTTTCCTAGTGCCGGTTTTAAGATACTGCAATTTTCACTGTAAAACCTTTTTGGAGCTCGTACCACCCCATATATATTTATGGAGTGGCGTTGGCAACTGAAAAGAAACTTTGTGTTCCCAACAAGCTAGGTGAAGGACGGCTTTCACACACACTTATCTCTCAGAACTGAGCATGGGGAGAGACGTTCGTTCATCTAACACAAAGGGAACGGGTTGCAGGAGAAACTTTTACTCTGGTTTCTCAGTCTGTTTTCTAGTGCCGGTTTGAAGTTCCTGCATTTTTCATTGTAAAACCGAGTTGGAGCTTTTACCTCCCCATATATATGTATGGAGTGGAGTTTGCAGTTGAAAAGAAACTTTGTGTTCCCAGCAAGCAAGGTGAAGGACGGCTTTCACACAAACTTGTCTCTCAGAACTGATCATGTGGAGAGACGTTCGTTCATCTAGCACAAAGGGAACGGGTTGCAGGAGAAAATTTTACTCTGGTTTCCCAGTCTGTTTCCTAGTGCCGGTTTGAAATTACTGCAGTTTTCACTGTAAAACCGAGTTGGAGCTCGTAAATCCCCATATATATGTATGGAGTGGAGTTTGCAACTGAAAAGAAACTTTGTGTTCCCAACAAGCTAGTTGAAGGAAGGCATTCACACACAATTATCTCTCAGAACTGAGCATGTGGAGAGACGTTCGTTCATCTAGCACAATAGGAACGGGTTGCAGGAGAAATTTTACTCTGGTTTCTCAGTCTGTTTCCTAGTGCCGGTTTGAATTTACTGCAGTTTTCACTGTAAAACCGAGTTGGAGCTCGTACCTCCCCATATATATGTATGGAGTGGAGTTTGCAAGTGAAAAGAAACTTTGTGTTCCCTACAAGCTAGGTGAAGGACGGCTTTCACACACACTTTTCTCTCAGAGCTTAGCATGTGGAAAGACGTTCGTTCATCTAGCAAAAATGGAACGGATTGCAGGAGAAACTTTTACTCTGGTTTCTCAGTCTGTTTCCTAGTGCCGGTTTTAAGATACTGCAATTTTCACTGTAAAACCTTTTTGGAGCTCGTACCTCCCCATATATATTTATGGAGTGGGTTTGGCAACTGAAAAGAAACTTTGTGTTCCCAACAAGCTAGGTGAAGGACGGCTTTCACACACACTTATCTCTCAGAACTGAGCATGGGGAGAGACGTTCGTTCATCTAACACAAAGGGAACGGGTTGCAGGAGAAACTTTTACTCTGGGTTCTCAGTCTGTTTTCTAGTGCCGGTTTGAAGTTCCTGCATTTTTCATTGTAAAACCGAGTTGGAGCTTTTACCTCCCCATATATATATATGGAGTGGAGTTTGCAGCTGAAAAGAAACTTTGTGTTCCCAGCAAGCAAGGTGAAGGACGGCTTTCACACAAACTTGTCTCTCAGAACTGATCATGTGGAGAGACGTTCGTTCATCTAGCACAAATGGAACGGGTTGCAGGAGAAAATTTAATCTGGTTTCTCAGTCCGTTTCCTAGCGCCGTTTTGAATTTACTGCAGTTTTCACTGTAAAACCGAGTTGGATCTCGTACCTCCCCATATATATGTATGGATTGGAGTTTGCAAGTGAAAAGAAACTTTGTGTTCCCAACAAGCTAGGTGAAGGAATGCTTTCACACCCACTTATCTCTCAGATTTGAGCATATGGAGAGACGTTCTTTCATTTAGCACAAAGGGAACGGGTTGCAGGGGAAATTTTTACTCTGGTTTCTCAGTCTGTTTTCTAGTGCCGGTTTGAAGTTCCTGCATCTTTCATTGTAAAACCGAGTTGGAGCTTGTACCTCCCCATATATATGTATGGAGAGGAGTTTGCAGCTGAAAAGAAACTTTGTGTTCCCAAATAGCTAGTTGAAGTACGGCTTTCACACACACTTAACTCTCAGAATTGAGCATGAGGATAGACGTTCGTTCATCTAGCACAAAGGGAACGGGTTGCAGGAGAAACTTTTATTCTGGTTCCTCCGTCTGTTTCCTAGTGCCGGTTTGAAGTTCCTGCAGTTTTCACTGTAAAACCGAGTTGGAGATAGTACCTCCCCTTATATATGTATGGAGTGGGGTTTGCAACTTAAAAGAAACTTTGTGTTCCCAAGAAGCTAGGGGAAGGACGGCTTTCACACACACTTATCTCTCAGAACTGAGCATGTGGAGAGTCTTTCGTTCATCTAGCACAAAGGGAAAGGTTTGCAGGAGAAACTTTTTCTCTGGTTTGTCAGTCTGTTTCCTAGTGCCGGTTTGAAGTTCCTGCAGTTTTCACTGTAAAATCCAGTTGGAGTTAGAACATCCCAATATATACGTATGGAGTGGAGTTTGCAACTGAAAAGAAACTTTGTGTTCCCAAGAAGCTAGGTGAAGGATGGCTTTCACACACACTTATCTCTCAGAACTGAGCATGTGGAGAGACGTTCGTTCATCTAGCAAAATAGGAACGGTTAGCAGGAGAAACTTTTACTCTGGTTTCTCAGTCTGCTTCCTAGTGCCGGTTTGAAGTTCCTGCAGTTTTCACTGTAAAACCCAGTTGGAGCTCATACCTCCCCATAAATATGTATGGTGGGGAGTTTGCAACTGAAAAGAAACTTTGTGTTCCGAAGAATCTAGGTGAAGGACGGCTTTCACACACACTTATCTCTCAGAACTGAGCATGTGGAGAGACGTTCGTTCATCTAGCACAATAGGAACGGGTTGCAGGAGAAATTTTACTCTGGTTTCTCAGTCTGTTTCCTAGTGCCGGTTTGAAGTTACTGCAGTTTTCACTGAAAAACCGAGTTGGAGCTCGTACCTCCCCATATATATGTATGGAGAGGAGTTTGCAAGTGAAAAGAAAATTTGTGTTCCCTACAAGCTAGGTGAAGGACGGCTTTCACACACACTTTTCTCTCAGAGCTGAGCATGTGGAAAGAATTTCGTTCATCTAGCAAAAATGGAACGTATTGCAGGAGAAACTTTTACTCTGGTTTCTCAGTCTGTTTCCTAGTGCCGGTTTTAAGATACTGCAATTTTCACTGTAAAACATTTTTGGAGCTCGTACCTCCCCATATATATTTATGGAGTGGCGTTGGCAACTGAAAAGAAACTTTGTGTTCCCAACAAGCTAGGTGAAGGACGGCTTTCACACACACTTATCTCTCAGAACTGAGCATGGGGAGAGACGTTCGTTCATCTAACACAAAGGGAACGGGTTGCAGGAGAAACTTTTACTCTGGTTTCTCCGTCTGTTTCCTAGCACCAGTTTGAAGTGACTGCAGTTTTCACTGTAAAACCGAGTTGCAGCTCGTACATACCCATATATACGCATGGAGTTGAGTTTGCAAGTGAAAAGAAACTTTGTGTTCCCAGCAAGCAAGGTGAAGGACGGCTTTCACACACACTTATCTCTCAGAACTGAGCATGTGGAGAGACGTTCGTTCATCTAGCACAAAGGGAACGGTTTGCAGTAGAAAATTTAATCTGGTTTCTCAGTCCGTTTCCTAGCGCCGTTTTGAATTTATTGCAGTTTTGACTGTAAAACCGAGTTGGAACTCGTACCTCCCCATATATATGTATGGAGTGGAGTTTGCAAGTGAAAAGAAACTTGGTGTTCCCAACAAGCTAGGTGAAGGACGGCTTTCACACACACTTATCTCTCAGATCTGAGAATGTGGAGAGACGTTCTTTCATGTAGCACAAAGGGAACGGGTTGCAGGGGAAATTTTTACTCTGGTTTCTCAGTCTGTTTTCTAGTGCCGGTTTGAAGTTCCTGCATTTTTCATTGTAAAACCGTGTTGGAGCTTTTACCTCCCCATATATATGTATGGAGTGGAGTTTGCAGCTGAAAAGTAACTTTGTGTTCCCAGCAAGCAAGGTGAAGGACGGCTTTCACACAAACTTGTCTCTCAGAACTGATCATGTGGAGAGACGTTCGTTCATCTAGCACAAATGGAACGGGTTGCAGGAGAAAATTTAATCTGGTTTCTCAGTCCGTTTCCTAGCGCCGTTTTGAATTTACTGCAGTTTTCACTGTAAAACCGAGTTGGATCTCGTACCTCCCCATATATATGTATGGAGTGGAGTTTGCAAGTGAAAAGAAACTTTGTGTTCCCAACAAGCTAGGTGAAGGACGGCTTTCACACACACTTATCTCTCAGAACTGAGCATGGGGAGAGACGTTCGTTCAACTAGCACAATGGGAACGGTTTGCAGGAGAAACTTTTACTCTGGTTTCTCAGTCTGTTTCCTAGCGCTTTATTGAAGTTACTGCAGTTTTCACAGTAAAAAGGAATTGGAGCTCGTACCTCCGCATATATATGTATGGAGTGGAGTTTGCAAGTGAAAAGAACCTTTGTGTTCCCAACAAGCTAGGTGAAGGACGGCTTTCACACACACTTATCTCTCAGAACTGAGCATGTGGAGAGACGTTCGTTCATCTAGCACAAAGGGAACGGGTTGCAGGAGAAAGTTTTACTCTGGTTTCCCAGTCTGTTTCCTAGTGCCGATTTGAAGTTACTGCAGTTTTCACAGTAAAATCGAGTTGGAGCTCGTACCTCCCCATATATATGTATGGAGTGGAATTTGCAACTGAAAAAAATCTTTGTGTTTCCTACAAGCTAGGTGAAGGACGGCTTTCACACACACTTATCTCTCAGAACTGAGCATGTGGAGAGATGTTCGTTCATCTAACACAAAGGGAACGGGTTGCAGGAGAAACTTTTACTCTGGTTTCTCAGTCTGTTTCCTAGCGCCGGTTTGAAGTGACTGCAGTTTTCACTGTAAAACCGAGTTGCAGCCTGTACATACCCATATATACGTATGGAGTTGAGTTTGCAAGTGAAAAGAAACTTTGTGTTCCCAGCAAGCAATTTGAAGTATGGCTTTCACACACACTTATCTCTCAGAACTTAGCATGTGGAGAGACGTTCGTTCATTTAGCACAAAAGGAACGGGTTGCAGGAGAAACTTTTACTCTAGATTCTCAGTCCGTTTCCTAGCGCCGGTTTGAAGTGACTGCAGTTTTCACTGTAAAACCGAGTTGCAGCTCGTACATACCCATATATACGTATGGAGTTGAGTTTGCAAGTGAAAAGTATCTTTGTGTTCCCAGCAAGCAAAGTGAAGGACGGCTTTCACACACACTTATCTCTCAGAACTGAGCATGTGGAGAGACGTTCGTTCATCTAGCACAAAGGGAACGGGTTGCAGGAGAAACTTTTACTCTGGTTTCTCAGTCTGTTTCCTATCGCCGGTTTGAAGTGACTGCAGTTTTCACTGTAAAACCGAGTTGCAGCTCGTACATACCCATATATACGTATGGAGTTGAGTTTGCAAGTGAAAAGGATCTTTGTGTTCCCAGCAAGCAAAGTGAAGGACGGCTTTCACACACACTTATCTCTCAGAAATGAGCATGTGGAGAGACGTTCGTTCATCTAACACAAAGGGAACGGGTTGCAGGAGAAACTTTTAGTCTGGTTTCTCAGTCTGTTTCCTAGCGCCGGTTTGAAGTGACTGCAGTTTTCACTGTAAAATCGAGTTGCAGCCTGTACATACCCATATATACGTATGGAGTTGAGTTTGCAAGTGAAAAGAAACTTTGTGTTCCCAGCAAGCAATTTGAAGTATGGCTTTCACACACACTTATCTCTCAGAACTTAGCATGTGGAGAGACGTTCGTTCATCTAGCACAAAGGGAACGGGTTGCAGGAGAAATTTTACTCTGGTTTCTCAGTCCGTTTCCTAGCGCCGGTTTGAAGTGACTGCAGTTTTCACTGTAAAACCGAGTTGCAGCTCGTACATACCCATATATACGTATGGAGTTGAGTTTGCAAGTGAAAAGAATCTTTGTGTTCCCAGCAAGCAAAGTGAAGGACGGCTTTCACACACACTTATCTCTCAGAACTGAGCATGTGGAGAGACGTTCGTTCATCTATCACAAAGGGAACGGGTTGCAGGAGAAACTTTTACTCTGGTTTCTCAGTCTATTTCCTAGCGCCGGTTTGAAGTGACTGCAGTTTTCACTGTAAAACCGAGTTGCAGCTCGTACATACCCATATATACGTATGGAGTTGAGTTTGCAAGTGAAAAGAATCTTTGTGTTCCCAGCAAGCAAAGTGAAGGACGGCTTTCACACACACTTATCTCTCAGAACTGAGCATGTGGAGAGACGTTCGTTCATCTAGCACAAAGGGAACGGGTTGCAGGAGAAACTTTTACTCTGGTTTCTCAGTCTGTTTCCTAGCGCCGGTTTGAAGTGAGTGCAGTTTTCACTGTAAAACCGAGTTGCAGCTCGTACATACCCATATATACGTATGGAGTTGAGTTTGCAAGTGAAAAGAATCTTTGTGTTCCCAGCAAGCAAAGTGAAGGACGGCTTTCACACACACTTATCTCTCAGAACTGAGCATGTGGAGAGACGTTCGTTCATCTAACACAAAGGGAACGGGTTGCAGGAGAAACTTTTACTCTGGTTTCTCAGTCTGTTTCCTAGCGCCGGTTTGAAGTGACTGCAGTTTTCACTGTAAAACCGAGTTGCAGCCTGTACATACCCATATATACGTATGGAGTTGAGTTTGCAAGTGAAAAGAAACTTTGTGTTCCCAGCAAGCAATTTGAAGGATGGCTTTCACACACACTTATCTCTCAGGACATAGCATTTGGAGAGACGTTCGTTCATCTAGCACTAAGGGAAAGGTTTGCAGCAGAAACTTTTTCTCTAGTTTGTCAGTCTGTTTCCTAGTGCCGGTTTGAATTTCCTGCAGTTTTCACTGTAAAATCCAGTTGGAGCTAGTACTTCCCCATATAAATGTATGGAGTGGAGTTTGCAACTGAAAAGAAACTTTGTGTTCCCAACAAGCTAGTTGAAGGACGGCTTTCACACACACTTATCTCTCAGAACTGAGCATGTGGAGAGACGTTCGTTCATCTAGCACAAAGGGAACGGGTTGCAGGAAAAAGTTTTACTCTGGTTTCCCAGTCTGTTTCCAATGCCGATTTGAAGTTACTGCAGTTTTCACTGTAAAATCGAGTTGGAGCTCGTACCTCCCCATATATATGTATGGAGTGGATTTTGCAACTGAAAAGCAACTTTGTGTTCCCAACAAGCTAGGTGAAGGACGGCTTTCACCCACACTTATCTCTCAGAACTGAGCATGTGGAGAGACGTTCGTTCATCTATCACAAAGGGAACGGGTTGCAGGAGAAACTTTTACTCTGGTTTCTCAGTCTGTTTCCTAGCGCCGGTTTGAAGTGACTGCAGTTTTCACTGTAAAACCGAGTTGCAGCTCGTACATACCCATATATAAGTATGGAGTTGAGTTTGCAAGTGTAAAGAATCTTTGTGTTCCCAGCAAGCAAAGTGAAGGACGGCTTTCACACACACTTATCTCTCAGAACTGAGCATGTGGAGAGACGTTCGTTCATCTAACACAAAGGGAACGGGTTGCAGGAGAAACTTTTACTCTGGCTTCTCAGTCTGTTTCCTAGCACCGGTTTGAAGTGACTGCAGTTTTCACTGTAAAACCGAGTTGCAGCCTGTACATACCCATATATACGTATGGAGTTGAGTTTGCAAGTGAAAAGAAACTTTGTGTTCCCAGCAAGCAATTTGAAGGATGGCTTTCACACACACTTATCTCTCAGGACATAGCATTTGGAGAGACGTTCTTTCATCTAGCACTAAGGGAAAGGTTTGCAGCAGAAACTTTTTCTCTAGTTTGTCAGTCTGTTTCCTAGTGCCGGTTTGAAGGTCCTGCAGTTTTCACTGTAAAATCCAGTTGGAGCTAGTACTTCCCCATGTAAATGTATGGAGTGGAGTTTGCAACTGAAAAGAAACTTTGTGTTCCCAACAAGCTAGTTGAAGGACGGCTTTCACACACACTTATCTCTCAGAACTGAGCATGTGGAGAGACGTTCGTTCATCTAGCACAAAGGGAACGGGTTGCAGGAAAAAGTTTTACTCTGGTTTCCCAGTCTGTTTCCAATGCCGATTTGAAGTTACTGCAGTTTTCACTGTAAAATCGAGTTGGAGCTCGTACCTCCCCATATATATGTATGGAGTGGATTTTGCAACTGAAAAGCAACTTTGTGTTCCCAACAAGCTAGGTGAAGGACGGCTTTCACCCACACTTATCTCTCAGAACTGAGCATGTGGAGAGACGTTCGTTCATCTATCACAAAGGGAACGGGTTGCAGGAGAAACTTTTACTCTGGTTTCTCAGTCTGTTTCCTAGCGCCGGTTTGAAGTGACTGCAGTTTTCACTGTAAAACCGAGTTGCAGCTCGTACATACCCATTTATACGTATGGAGTTGAGTTTGCAAGTGAAAAGAATCTTTGTGTTCCCAGCAAGCAAAGTGAAGGACGGCTCTCACACACACTTATCTCTCAGAACTGAGCATGTGGAGAGACGTTCGTTCATCTAACACAAAGGGAACGGGTTGCAGGAGAAACTTTTACTTTGGTTTCTCAGTCTGTTTCCTAGCGCCGGTTTGAAGTGACTGCAGTTTTCACTGTAAAACCGAGTTGCAGCCTGTACATACCCATATATACGTATGGAGTTGAGTTTGCAAGTGAAAAGAAACTTTGTGTTCCCAGCAAGCAATTTGAAGGATGGCTTTCACACACACTTATCTCTCAGAACTTAGCATGTGGAGAGACGTTCGTTCATCTAGCACAAAGGGAACGGGTTGCAGGGGAAACTTTTACTCTGGTTTCTCAGTCCGTTTCCTAGCGCCGGTTTGAAGTGACTGCAGTTTTCACTGTAAAACCGAGTTGCAGCTCGTACATACCCATATATACGTATGGAGTTGAGTTTGCAAGTGAAAAGAATCTTTCTGTTCCCAGCAAGCAAAGTGAAGGACGGCTTTCACACACACTTATCTCTCAGAACTGAGCATGTGGAGAGACATTCGTTCATCTAACACAAAGGGAACGGGTTGAAGGTGAAACTTTTACTCTGGATTCTCAGGCTGTTTCCTAGCGCCGGTTTGAAGTGACTGCAGTTTTCACTGTAAAACCGAGTTGCAGCCTGTACATACCCATATATACGTATGGAGTTGAGTTTGCAAGTGAAAAGAAACTTTTTGTACCCAGCAAGCAATTTGAAGGATGGCTTTCACACACACTTATCTCTCAGAACTTAGCATGTGGAGAGACGTTCGTTCATCTAGCACAAAAGGAACGGGTTGCAGGAGGAAATTTTACTCTGGTTTCTCAGTCCGTTTCCTAGCGCCGGTTTGAATTTACTGCAGTTTTCACTGTAAAACCGAGTTGGAGCTCGTACCACCCCATATATATGTATGGAGTGGGGTTTGCAAATGAAAAGAAACTTTGTGTTCCCAAGAAGCTAGGGGAATGACGGCTTTCACACACACTTATCTCTCAGAACTGAGCATGTGGAGAGACGTTCGTTCATCTAGCACAAAAGGAACGGGATGCAGGAGAACCTTTTACTCTGGTTTCTAAGTCTGTTTCTTAGTGCCGATTTGAAGTTACTGCAGTTTTCACTGTAAAAACGAGTTGGAGCTCGTACTTCCCCATATATATGTATGGAGTGGAGTTTGCAAGTGAAAAGAAACTTTGTGTTCCCTACAAGCTATGTGAAGGACGGCTTTCACACACACATATCTCTCAGAAATGAGCATGTGGAGAGATGATCGTTCATCTAGCACAATAGGAACGGGTTGCAGGAGAAGCTTTTACTCTGGTTTCTCAGTCTGTTTCCTAGTGCCGGTTTGAAGTTACTGCAGTTTTCACTGTAAAACCGAGTTGGAGCTCGTACCTCCCCTTATATATATATGGAGTGGAGTTTGCAAGTGAAAAGAAACTTTGTGTTCCCTACAAGCTAGGTGAAGGACGGTTTTCACACACACTTTTCTCTCCGAGCTGAGCATGTGGAGAGACGTTCGTTCATCTAGCACAAAGGGAACGGGTTGCAGGAGAAACTATTACTCGGTTTCCCAGTCTGTTTCCTAGTGCCGGGTTTAAGTTACTGCAGTTTTCACTGTAAATCCGTGTTGGAGCTCGTACCTCCCCATATATATTTATGGAGTGGAGTTTTCAAATGAAAACCAACTTTGTGTTCCCAACAAGCTAGGTGAAGGACGGCTTTCACACACACTTATCTCTCAGAACTGAGCATGTGGAGAGACGTTCGTTCATCTAGCACAAAGGGAACGGGTTGCAGGAGAAACTTTTACTCTGGTTTCTCAGTTTGTTTCCTAGCACCGGTTTGAAGTGACTGCAGTTTTCACTGTAAAACCGAGTTGCAGCTCGTACATACCCATATATAAGTATGGAGTTGAGTTTGCAAGTGAAAAGAATCTTTGTGTTCCCAGCAAGCAAAGTGAAGGACGGCTTTCACACACACTTATCTCTCAGAACTGAGCATGTGGAGAGACTTTCGTTCATCTAACACAAAGGGAACGGGTTGCAGGGGAAACTTTTACTCTGGTTTCTCAGTCTGTTTCCTAGCGCCCGTTTGAAGTGACTGCAGTTTTCACTGTAAAACCGAGTTGCAGCTCGTACATACCCATATATACGTATGGAGTTGAGTTTGCAAGTGAAAAGAATCTTTGTGTTCCCAGCAAGCAAAGTGAAGGACGGCTTTCACACACACTTATCTCTCAGAAATGAGCATGCGGAGAGACGTTCGTTCATCTAGCACAAAGGGAACGGGTTGCAGGAGAAACTTTTACTCTGGTTTCTCAGTCCGTTTCCTAGCGCCGGTTTGAATTTACTGCAGTTTTCACTGTAAAACCGAGTTGGAGCTCGTACCTCCCCATACGTATGTATGGAGTGGTGTTTGCAAGTGAAAAGAAACTTTGTGTTCCCTACAAGCTAGGTGAAGGACGGCTTTCACACACACTTATCTCTCAGAACTGAGCATGTGGAGAGACGTTCGTTCATCTAGCACAAATGGAATGGGTTGCAGGAGAAACTTTTACTCATGTTTCTCCGTCTGTTTCCTAGTGCCGGTTTGAAGTTCCTGCAGTTTTCACTGTAAAACAGAGTTGGAGCTAGGACCTCCCCATATATATGTATGCAGTGGAGTTTGCAACTGAAAAGAAACTTTGTGTTCCCAACAAGCTAGGTGAAGGACGGCTTTCACACACACTTATCTCTCAGAACTGAGCATGTGGAGAGACGTTCGTTCATCTAGCACAAAGGGACCGGGTTGCAGGAGAAACTTTTACTCTGGTTTCTCAGTCCGTTTCCTAGCGCCGGTTTGAAATTACTGCAGTTTTCACTGTAAAACCGAGTTTTAGCTCGTACCTCCCCATACATATGTATGGAGTGGAGTTTGCAAGTGAAAAGAAACTTTGTGTTCCCTACAAGCTAGGTGAAGGACGGCTTTCACACACACTTATCTCTCAGAACTGAGCATGTGGAGAGACGTTCGTTCATCTAGCACAAAGGGAATGGGTTGCAGGAGAAACTTTTACTCATGTTTCTCAGTCTGTTTCCTAGTGCCGGTTTGAAGTTCCTGCAGTTTTCACTGTAAAACAGAGTTGGAGCTAGGACCTCCCCATATATATGTATGCAGTGGAGTTTGCAACTGAAAAGAAACTTTGTGTTCCCAACAAGCTAGGTGAAGGACGGCTTTCACACACACTTATCTCTCAGAACTGAGCATGTGGAGAGACGTTCGTTCATCTAGCAAAAAGGGAACGGTTTGCAGGAGAAACTTTTACTCTGGTTTCTCAGTCTGTTTCCTAGTGCCGGTTTGAAGTTCCTGCAGTTTTCACTGTAAAACCGATTTGGAGCTAGTACCTCCCCATATAAATGTATGGAGTGGAGTTTGCAACTGAAAAGAAACTTTGTGTTCCCAACAAGCTAGGTGAAGCACGGTTTCACACACACTTATCTCTCAGAACTGAGCATGTGGAGAGACTTTGGTTCAACTAGTACAAAGGGAACGGGCTGCAGGAGAAAATTTTACTCTGGTTTCTCAGTCTGTTTCCTAGTGCCGGTTTGAACTTCCTGCATTTTTCACTGTAAATCCGAGTTGGAGCTTGTACCTCCCCATATATATGTATGGAGTGGAGTTGGCAACTGAAAAGAAACATTGTGTTCCCAACAAGCTAGGTGAAGTACGGCTTTCACACACACTTATCTCTCAGAACTGAGCATGTGGAGAGACTTTCGTTCATCTAGAATTAAGGGAATGGGTTGCAGGGAAACTTTACACTGGTTTCTCAGTCTGCTTCCTAGGGCCGGTTTGAACTTCCTGCAGTATTCACTGTAAATACGAGTTGGGGCTTATACCTCCCCATATATATATATGGAATGGAGTTTGTAACTGAAAAGAAACCTTGTGTTCCCAACAAGCTAGGTGAAGGACGGCTTTCACACACTCTTATCTCTCAGAACTGAGCATGTGGAGAGACGTTCGTTCATTTGGCACAAAGGGAACGTGTTGCAGGGGAAACTTTTACTCTGGTTTCTCAGTCTGTTTCCTAGTGCCGGTTTGAAGTTCCTGCAGTTTTCACTGTAAAACAGATTTGGAGCTAGTACCTCCCCATATAAATGTATGGATTGGAGTTTCCATCTGAAAAGAAACTTTGTGTTCCCAACAAGCTAGGTGAAGGACGGCTTTCACACACACTTATCTCTCTGAAATGAGCATGTGGAGAGACGTTCATTCATTTAGCACAAAGGGAACGGGTTGCAGGAGAAACTTTTACTCTGGTTTCTCAGGCTTTTTCCTAGTGCCGGTTTGAAGTTCCTGCAGTTTTCACTGTAAAACCGTGTTGGAGCTAGTACCTCCCCATATATATGTATGGAGTGGAGTTTGAAACTGAAAAGAAATTTTGTCTTCCCAACAAGCTAGGTGAAGGACGGCTTTCACACACACTTATCTCTCAGAACTGAGCATGTGGAGAGACGTTCGTTCATCTAGCACGAAGGGAACGGTTTGCAGGAGAAACTTTTACTCTTTTTTCTCATTCCGTTTCCTAGCGCCGGTTTGAACTTCCTGCATTTTTCACTGTAAATCCGCTTTGGAGCTTGTACCTCCCCATATATATGTATGGAGTGGAGTTGGCAACTGAAATGAAACATTGTGTTCCCAACAAGCTAGGTGAAGTACGGCTTTCACACACACTTATCTCTCAGATCTGAGCATGTGGAGAGACGTTCGTTCATCTAGCACAAAGGGAAAGGTTTGCAGCAGAAACTTTTTCTCTGGTTTGTCAGTCTGTTTCCTAGTGCCGGTTTGAAGTTCCTGCAGTTTTCACTGTAAAATCCAGTTGGATCTAGTACCTCCCCATATATATGTATGGAGTGGAGTTTGCAACTGAAAACAAACTTTGTGTTCCCAAGAAGCTAGGTGAAGGATGGATTTCACACACACTTATCTCTCAGAACTGAGCATGTGGAGAGACGTTCATTCATCTAGCACAATAGGAACGGTTTGCAGGAGAAATTTTACTCTGGTTTCTCAGTCTGTTTCCTAGTGCCGGATTGAAGTTCCTGCAGTTTTCACTGTAAAACCCAGTTGGAGCTCGTACCTCCCCATAAATATGTATGGAGGGGAGTTTGCAACTGAAAAGAAACTTTGTGTTCCGAAGAAGCTGGGTGAAGGACGGCTTTCACACACAATTATCTCTCAGAACTGAGCATGTGGAGAGACGTTCGTTCATCTAGCACAATAGGAACGGGTTGCAGGAGAAACTTTTACTCTGCTTTCTCAGTCTGTTTCCTAGCGCTGGATTGAAGTTACTCCAGTTTTCACAGTAAAACGGAATTGTAGCTCGTACCTCACCATATATATATATGGAGTGGAATTTGCAACTGAAAAGAAACTTTGTGTTCCCTACAAGCTAGGTGAAGGACGGCTTTCACACACACTTTTCTCTCCGAGCTGAGCATGTGGAAAGACGTTCGTTCATCTAGCACAAATGGAACGGGTTGCAGGAGAAAATTTTACTCTGGTTTCTCAGTCTGTTTCCTAGTGCCGGTTTGAACTTCCTGCATTTTTCACTGTAAATCCGAGTTGGAGCTTGTACCTCCCCATATATATGTATGGAGTGGAGTTGGCAACTGAAAAGAAACATTGTGTTCCCAACAAGCTAGGTGAAGTACGGCTTTCACACACACTTATCTCTCAGAACTGAGCATGTGGAGAGACTTTCGTTCATCTAGAATTAAGGGAATGGGTTGCAGGGAAACTTTACACTGGTTTCTCAGTCTGCTTCCTAGGGCCGGTTTGAACTTCCTGCAGTATTCACTGTAAATACGAGTTGGGGCTTATACCTCCCCATATATATATATGGAATGGAGTTTGTAACTGAAAAGAAACCTTGTGTTCCCAACAAGCTAGGTGAAGGACGGCTTTCACACACTCTTATCTCTCAGAACTGAGCATGTGGAGAGACGTTCGTTCATTTGGCACAAAGGGAACGTGTTGCAGGGGAAACTTTTACTCTGGTTTCTCAGTCTGTTTCCTAGTGCCGGTTTGAAGTTCCTGCAGTTTTCACTGTAAAACAGATTTGGAGCTAGTACCTCCCCATATAAATGTATGGATTGGAGTTTCCATCTGAAAAGAAACTTTGTGTTCCCAACAAGCTAGGTGAAGGACGGCTTTCACACACACTTATCTCTCTGAAATGAGCATGTGGAGAGACGTTCATTCATTTAGCACAAAGGGAACGGGTTGCAGGAGAAACTTTTACTCTGGTTTCTCAGGCTTTTTCCTAGTGCCGGTTTGAAGTTCCTGCAGTTTTCACTGTAAAACCGTGTTGGAGCTAGTACCTCCCCATATATATGTATGGAGTGGAGTTTGAAACTGAAAAGAAATTTTGTCTTCCCAACAAGCTAGGTGAAGGACGGCTTTCACACACACTTATCTCTCAGAACTGAGCATGTGGAGAGACGTTCGTTCATCTAGCACGAAGGGAACGGTTTGCAGGAGAAACTTTTACTCTTTTTTCTCATTCCGTTTCCTAGCGCCGGTTTGAACTTCCTGCATTTTTCACTGTAAATCCGCTTTGGAGCTTGTACCTCCCCATATATATGTATGGAGTGGAGTTGGCAACTGAAATGAAACATTGTGTTCCCAACAAGCTAGGTGAAGTACGGCTTTCACACACACTTATCTCTCAGATCTGAGCATGTGGAGAGACGTTCGTTCATCTAGCACAAAGGGAAAGGTTTGCAGCAGAAACTTTTTCTCTGGTTTGTCAGTCTGTTTCCTAGTGCCGGTTTGAAGTTCCTGCAGTTTTCACTGTAAAATCCAGTTGGATCTAGTACCTCCCCATATATATGTATGGAGTGGAGTTTGCAACTGAAAACAAACTTTGTGTTCCCAAGAAGCTAGGTGAAGGATGGATTTCACACACACTTATCTCTCAGAACTGAGCATGTGGAGAGACGTTCATTCATCTAGCACAATAGGAACGGTTTGCAGGAGAAATTTTACTCTGGTTTCTCAGTCTGTTTCCTAGTGCCGGATTGAAGTTCCTGCAGTTTTCACTGTAAAACCCAGTTGGAGCTCGTACCTCCCCATAAATATGTATGGAGGGGAGTTTGCAACTGAAAAGAAACTTTGTGTTCCGAAGAAGCTGGGTGAAGGACGGCTTTCACACACAATTATCTCTCAGAACTGAGCATGTGGAGAGACGTTCGTTCATCTAGCACAATAGGAACGGGTTGCAGGAGAAACTTTTACTCTGCTTTCTCAGTCTGTTTCCTAGCGCTGGATTGAAGTTACTCCAGTTTTCACAGTAAAACGGAATTGTAGCTCGTACCTCACCATATATATATATGGAGTGGAATTTGCAACTGAAAAGAAACTTTGTGTTCCCTACAAGCTAGGTGAAGGACGGCTTTCACACACACTTTTCTCTCCGAGCTGAGCATGTGGAAAGACGTTCGTTCATCTAGCACAAATGGAACGGGTTGCAGGAGAAACTAATACTCTGGTTTCCCAGTCTGTTTCCTAGTGCCGGTTTTAAGTTACTGCAGTTTTCACTGTAAAACCTTGTTGGAGCTCGTACCTCCCCATATATATTTATGGAGAGTAGTTTGCAACAGAAAAGAAGCTTTGTGTTCCCAACAAGCTATGTGTAGGACGTCTTTCACACACACTTATCTCTCAGAACTAAGCATTTGTAGAGACGTTCGTTCATCTAGCACAAAGGGAACGGGTTGCAGGAGAAACTTTTACTCTGGTTTCTCAGTCTGTTTCCTAGTGCCGGTTTGAAGTTCCTGCAGTTTTCTCTGTAAAACCGAGTTGGAGCTAGGACCTCCCCATATATATGTACGCATTGGAGTTTGCAACTGAAAAGAAACTTTGTGTTCCCAACAAGCTAGGTGAAGGACGGCTTTCACACACACTTATCTCTCAGAACTGAGCATGTGGAGAGACGTTCGTTCATCTAGCACAAAGGGAACGGGTTGCAGGAGAAAATTTTACTCTGATTTCTCAGTATGTTTCCTAGAGCCGGTTTGAAGTTCCTGCAGTTTTCACTGTAAAACCGAGTTGGAGCTAGTACCTCCCCATATAAATGTACGGAGTGGAGTTTGCAACTGAAAATAAACTTTGTGTTCCCAACAAGCTAGGTGAAGTACGGCTTCACACACACTAATCTCTCAGAACTGAGCATGTGGAGAGACGTTCGTTCATCTAGCACAAAGGGAATGGGTTGCAGGAGAAACTTTTACTCATGTTTCTCAGTCTGTTTCCTAGTGCCGGTTTGAAGTTCCTGCAGTTTTCACTGTAAAACCGAGTTGGAGCTAGGTCCTCCCCATATATATGTATGCAGTGGAGTTTGCAACTGAAAAGAAACTTTGTGTTCCCAACAAGTAAGGTGAAGGACGGCTTTCACACACACTTATCTCTCAGAACTGAGCATGTGGAGAGACGTTCGTTCATCTAGCACAAAGGGAACGGGTTGCAGGATAAACTTTACTCTGGTTTCTCAGTCTGTTTCCTAGTGCCGGTTTGAAGTTCCTGCAGTTTTCACTGTAAAACAGATTTGGAGCTAGTACCTCCCCATATAAATGTATGGATTGGAGTTTGCATAGAAAAGAAACTTTGTGTTCCCAACAAGCTAGGTGAAGGACGGCTTTCACACACACTTATCTCTCTGAAATGAGCATGTGGAGAGACGTTCATTCATTTAGCACAAAGGGAACGTGTTGCAGGAGAAACTTTTACTCTGGTTTCTCAGGCTGTTTCCTAGTGCCGGTTTGAAGTTCCTGCAGTTTTCACTGAAAAACCGTGTTGGAGCTAGTACCTCCCCATATATATGTATGGAGTGGAGTTTGCAACTGAAAAGAAATTTTGTGTTCCCAACAAGCTTGGTGAAGGACGGCTTTAACACACACATATCTCTCAGAACTGAGCATGTGGAGAGACGTTCATTCATCTAGCACAAAGGGAACGGGTTGCATGAGAAACTTTTACTCTGGTTTCTCAGTCTGTTTCCTAGTGCCGGTCCGAATTTCCTGTAGTTTTCACTGTAAAATCGAGTTGGAGTTAGTATCTCCCCATATATATGTATGGAGTGGGGTTTGCAACTGAAAAGAAACTTTGTGTTCCTAACAAGCTAGTTGAAGGACGGCTTTCACACACAGTTATCTCTCAGAACTGAGCATGTGGAGAGACGTTCGTTCATCTAGCACGAAGGGAACGGTTTGCAGGAGAAACTTTTACTCTGGTTTCTCAGTCCGTTTCCTAGCGCCGGTTTGAACTTCCTGCATTTTTCACTGTAAATCCGATTTGGAGCTTGTACCTCCCCATATATATGTATGGAGTGGAGTTGGCAACTGAAAAGAAACTTTGTGTTCCCAACAAGCTAGGTGAAGTACGGCTTTCACACACACTTATCTCTCAGAACTGAGCATGTGGAGAGACGTTCGTTCATCTAGCACAAAGGGAACGGGTTGCAGGAGAAACTTTTACTCTGGTTTCTCAGGCTGTTTCCTAGTGCCGGTTTGAAGATCCTGCAGTTTTCACTGTAAAACCGTGTTGGAGCTAGTACCTCCCCATATATATGTATGGAGTGGAGTTTGCAACTGAAAAGAAATTTTGTGTTCCCAACAAGCTAGGTGAAGGACGGCTTTAACACACACATATCTCTCAGAACTGAGCATGTGGAGAGACGTTCATTCATCTAGCACAAAGGGAACGGGTTGCATGAGAATCTTTTACTCTGGTTTCTCAGTCTGTTTCCTAGTGCCGGTTTGAATTTCCTGCAGTTTTCACTGTAAAATCGAGTTGGAGCTAGTATCTCCCCATATAAATGTATGGAGTGGGGTTTGCAACTGAAAAGAAACTTTGTGTTCCCAACAAGCTAGGTGAAGGACGGCTTTCACACACACTTATCTCTCAGAAATGAGCATGTGGAGAGACGTTCGTTCATCTAGCACAAAGGGAATGGGTTGCAGGAGAAACTTTTACTCTGGTTTCTCAGTCTGTTTCCTAGTGCCGGTTTGAAGTTCCTGCAGTTATCACTGTAAAACCGAGTTGGAGCTAGGACCTCCCCATATATATGTATGCAGTGGAGTTTGCAACTGAAAAGAATCTTTGTGTTCCCAACAAGCTAGGTGAAGGACGGCTTTCACACACTCTTATCTCTCAGAACTGAGCATGTGGAGAGACTTTCGTTCATCTAGCACAAAGGGAACGGTTTGCAGGAGAAACTTTTACTCTGGTTTTTCAGTCTGTTTCCTAGGGCCGGTTTGAAGTTCCTGCAGTTTTCACTGTAAAACCGATTTGGAGCTAGTACCTCCAAATATAAATGTATGGATTGGAGTTTGCAACTGAAAAGAAACTTTGTGTTCCCAACAAGCTGGGTGAAGCACGGTTTCACACACACTTATCTCTCAGAACTGAGCATGTGGAGAGACTTTGGTTCAACTAGTACAAAGGGAACGGGCTGCAGGAGAAAATTTTACTCTGGTTTCTCAGTCTGTTTCCTAGTGCCGGTTTGAACTTCCTGCATTTTTCACTGTAAATCCGAGTTGTAGCTTGTACCTCCCCATATATATGTATGGAGTGTAGCTGGCAACTGAAAAGAAATGTTGTGTTCCCAACAAGCTAGGTGAAGTACGGCTTTCACACACACTTATCTCTCAGAACTGAGCATGTGGAGAGACTTTCATTCATCTAGCACTAAGGGAATGGGTTGCAGGGAAACTTTACACTGGTTTCTCAGTCTGTTTCCTAGGGCCGGTTTGAATTTCCTGCAGTTTTCACTGTAAATCCGAGTTGGGGCTTGTACCTCCCCATATATATGTATGGAGTGGAGTTTGTAACTGAAAAGAAACTTTGCATTCCAAACTATCTAGGTGAAGTACTGCTTTAACACACACTTATCTCTCAGAACTGAGCATGTGGAGAGACTTTCGTTCATCTAGCACAAAGGGAACGGGTTGCAGGAGAAACTTTTACTCTGGATTCTCAGTCTGTTTCCTAGGGCCGGTTTGAAGTTAATGCAGTTTTCACTGTAAAACAGAGTTGGAGCTAGTACCTACCTATATATTTGTATGGAGTGGAGTTTGCAATTGAAAAGAAACTTTGTGTTCCCAACAAGCTATGTGAAGGACGGCTTTCACACACACTTATCTCTCAGAACTGAGCATGTGGAGAGACGTTCGTTCATCTAGCACAAAGGGAATGGGTTGCAGGAGAATCTTTTACTCTGGTTTCTCAGTCTGTTTCCTAGTGCCGGTTTGAAGTTCCTGCAGTTTTCACTGTAAAACCGAGTTGGAACTAGGACATCCCCATATATATGTATGCAGTGGAGTTTGCAACTGAAAAGAAACCTTGCGTTCCCAAAAAGCTAGGTGAAGGACGGCTTTCACACACACTTATCTCTCGAACTGAGCATGTGGAGAGACTTTCGTTCATCTAGCACTAAGGGAATGCGTTGCAGGAGAAACTTTACACTGGTTTCTCAGTCTGTTTCCTAGTGCCAGTTTGAACTTCCTGCAGTTTTCACTGTAAATCCGAGTTGGGGCTTGTACCTCCCCATATATATGTATGGAGTGGAGTTTGCAACTGAAAAGAAACTGCGTTCCCAACAAGCTAGGTGAAGTACGGCTTTAACACACACTTATCTCTCAGAACTGAGCATGTGGAGAGACTTTCGTTCATCTAGCACAAGGGAACGGGTTGCAGGAGAAACTTTTACTCTGATTTCTCAGTCAGTTTCCTAGTGCCGGTTTGAAGTTCCTGCAGTTTTCACTGTAAAACCGAGTTGGAGCTAGTACCTCCCCATATAAATGTATGGAGTGGAGTTTGCAACTGAAAAGAAACTTTGTGTTCCCAACAAGCAAGGTGAAGGACGGCTTTCACACACACTTATCTCTCTGAAATGAGCATGTGGAGAGACGTTCATTCATTTAGCACAAAGGGAATGGGTTGCAGGAGAAACTTTTACTCTGGTTTCTCAGGCTGTTTCCTAGTGCCGGTTTGAAGTTCCTGCAGTTTTCACTGTAAAACCGTGTTGCAGCTAGTACCTCCCCATATATATGTATGGAGTGGAGTTTGCAACTGAAAAGAAATTTTGTGTTCCCAACAAGCTGGGTGAAGGACGGCTTTAACAAAACACATATCTCTCAGAACTGAGCATGTGGAGCGACGTTCATTCATCTAGCACAAAGGAAACGGGTTGCATGAGAAAATTTTACTCTGGTTTCTCAGTCTGTTTCCTAGTGCCGGTTTGAATTTCCTGCAGTTTTCACTGTAAAATCGATTTGGAGCTAGTATCTCCCCATATATATGTATGGAGAGGGGTTTGCAACTGAAAAGAAACTTTGTGTTCCCAACAAGTTAGTTTAAGGACGGCTTTCACACACACTTATCTCTCAGAACTGAGCATGTGGAGAGACGTTCGCTCATCTAGCACGAAGGTAACGGTTTGCAGGAGAAAATTTTACTCTGGTTTCTCAGTCCGTTTCCTAGCGCCGGTTTGAATTTACTGCAGTTTTCACTGTAAAACCGAGTTGGAGCTCGTAACTCCCCATATATATGTATGGATTGGAGTTTGCATGTGAAAAGAAACTTTGTGTACCCAACAAGCTAGGTGAAGGACGGCTTTCACACACACTTATCTCTCAGAACTGAGCATGTGGAGAGACGTTCATTCATCTAGCACAAAGGGAACGGGTTGCAGGAGAAACTTTTACTCTGATTTCTCAGTCAGTTTCCTAGTGCCGGTTTGAAGTTCCTGCAGTTTTCACTGTAAAACCGAGTTGGAGTTAGTACCTCCCCTTATATATATATGGAGTGGTGTTTGCAACTGAAAAGAAACTTTTTGTTCCCAACAAGGTAGGTGAAGCACGGTTTCACACACACTTATCTCTCAGAACTGAGCATGTGGAGAGACTTTGGTTCAACTAGCACAAAGGGAACGGGCTGCAGGAGAAAATTTTACTCTGGTTTCTCAGTCTGTTTCCTAGTGCCGGTTTGAATTTCCTGCATTTTTCACTGTAAATCCGAGTTGGAGCTTGTACCTCCCCATATATATGTATGGAGTGGAGTTGGCAACTGAAAAGAAACATTGTGTTCCCAACAAGCTTGTTGAAGTACGGCTTTCAAACACACGTATCTCTCAGAACTGAGCATGTGGAGAGACTTTCGTTCATCTAGCACTAAGGGAATGGGTTGCAGGGAAACTTTACACTGGTTTCTCAGTCTGTTTCCTAGGGCCAGTTTGAACTTCCTGCAGTTTTCACTGTAAATCCGAGTTGGGGCTTGTACCTCCCCATATATATGTATGGAGTGGAGTTTGCAACTGAAAAGAAACTTTGTGTTCCCAACAAGCTAGGTGAAGGACGGCTTTAACACACACTTATCTCTCAGAACTTAGCATGTGGAGAGACGTTCGTTCATCTAGCACAATAGGAACGGGTTGCAGGAGAAACTTTTACTCTGGTTTCTCAGTCTGTTTCCTAGTGCCGGTTTGAAGTTCCTGCAGTTTTCACTGTAAAACCCAGTTGTAGCTCGTACATCCCCATAAATATGTATGGAGTGGAGTTTGCAACTTAAATGAAACTTTGTGTTCCCAAGAAGGTAGGTGAAGGACGGCTTTCACACACACTTATCTCTCAGAACTGAGCATGTGGAGAGACGTTCGTTCATCTAGCACAATAAGAAAGTGATGCAGGGGAAATTTTACTCTGGTTTCTCAGTCTGTTTCCTAGTGCCGGTTTGAAGTTACTGCAGTTTTCACTGTAAAACAGATTTGGAGCTCGAACCTCCCCATATATATGTATGGAGTGGAGTTTGCAAGTGAAAAGATACTATGTGTTCCCTACAAGCTTGGTGAAGGACGGCTTTCACACACACTTATATCTCAGAACTGAGCATGTGGAGAGACTTTCGTTCAACTAGCACAAAAGGAACGGGTTGCAGGAGAAATATTTACTCTGGTTTCCCTGTCTGTTTCATAGTGCCGGTTTGAAGTTACTGCAGTTTTCACTGTAAAACAGAGATGGAGATCGTACCTCCCCATATATATGTATGGACTGGAGTTTGCAACTGAAAAGAAACTTTGTGTTCCCAACAAGCTAGGTTAAGGACGGCTTTCACACACACTTATCTCTCAGAACTGAGCATGTGGAGAGATGTTGTTTCATCTAGCACAAAGGGAACGGGTTGCAGGAGAAACTTTTACTCTGGATTCTCAGTCTGTTTCCTAGTGCCGGTTTGAAGTTCCTGCAATTTTCACAGTAAAACTGAGTTGGTGCTAGTACCTCCCCATATAAATGTATGGAGTGGAATTTGCAACTGAAAAGAAACTTTGTGTTCCCAACAAGCTAGATGAAGGACGGCTTTCACACACACTTATCTCTCAGAACTGAGCATGTGGAGAGACGTTCGTTCATCTAGCACAAATGGAACGGTTTGCAGGAGAAATTTAACTCTGCTTTCTCAGGCCGTTTCCTAGCGCCGTTTTGAATTTACTGCAGTTTTCACTGTAAAACCGAGTTGGAGCTCGTAACTCCCCATATATATGTATGGAGTGGAGTTTGCATGTGAAAAGAAACTATGTGTAACACACAAGCTAGGTGAAGGACGGCTTTCACACACACTTATCTCTCAGAACTGAGCATTTGGAGAGACGTTCGTTCATCTAGCACAAAGGGAACGGGTTGCAGGAGAAACTTTTACTCTGGTTTCTCAATCTGTTTCCTAGTGCCGGTTTGAAGTTCCTGCAGTTTTCACTGTAAAACACATTTGCAGCTAGTACCTCCCCATATAAATGTATGGAGTGGAGTTTGCAACGGAAAAGAAACTTTGTGTTCCCAACAAGCAAGGTGAAGGGCGATTTCACACACACTTATCTCTCAGAACTGAGCATGTGGAGAGAATTTCGTTCATCTAGAACAAAGGGAACGGGTTGCAGGAGAAACTTTTACTCTGGTTTCTCAGTCTGTTTCCTAGTGCCGGTTTGAACTTCCTGCAGATTTCACTGTATAACCGAGTTTTAGCTAGTACCTCCCCATATATATGTATGGAGTGTAGTTTGCAACTGAAAAGAAACTTTGTGTTCCCAACAAGCTAGGTGAAGGACGGCTTTCACACACACTTATGTCTCAGAACTGAGCATGTGGAGAGACGTTCGTTCATCTAGCACAAAGGGAACGGGTTGCAGGAGAAACTTTTACTCTGGTTTCTCAGTCTGTTTCCTAGTGCCGGTTTGAAGTTCCTGCAGTTTTCACTGTAAAACCGTGTTGGAGCTAGGACCTCCCCATATATATGTATACAGTGGAGTTTGCAAGTGAAAAGAAATTTGTGTTCCCAACAAGCTAGGTGAAGGACGGCTTTCACACACACTTATCTCTCAGAACTGAGCATGTGAATAGACGTTCGTTCATCTAGCACAAAGGGAACTGTTTGCAGGAGAAACTTTTACTCTGGTTTCTCAGTCTGTTTCCTAGTGCCGGTTTGAAGTTCCTGCAGTTTTCACTGTAAAACCGAGTTGGAGCTAGTACCTACCCATATATATGTATGGAGTGGGGTTTGCTACTGAAATGAAACTTTGTGTTCCCAACAAGCTAAGTGAAGCACGGTTTCACACACACTTATCTCTCAGAACTGAGCATGTGGAGAGACTTTGGTTCAACTAGCACAAAGGGAACGGGTTGCAGGAGAAAGTTTTACTCTGGTTTCTCAGTCTGTTTCCTAGTGCCGGTTTGAACTTCCTGCATTTTTCACTGTAAATCCGAGTTGGAGCTTGTACCTCCCAATATATATGTATGGAGTGGAGTTTGTAACTGAAAGGAAACCTTGTGTTCCCAACAAGCTAGGTGAAGGACGGCTTTCACACACACTTATCTCTCAGAACTGAGCATTTGGAGAGACGTTCGTTCATCTAGCACAAAGGGAACGGGTTGCAGGAGAAACTTTTACTCTGGTTTCTCAATCTGTTTCCTAGTGCCGGTTTGAAGTTCCTGCAGTTTTCACTGTAAAACACATTTGCAGCTAGTACCTCCCCATATAAATGTATGGAGTGGAGTTTGCAACTGAAAAGAAACTTTGTGTTCCCAACAAGCAAGGTGAAGGGCGATTTCACACACACTTATCTCTCAGAACTGAGCATGTGGAGAGAATTTCGTTCATCTAGAACAAAGGGAACGGGTTGCAGGAGAAACTTTTACTCTGGTTTCTCAGTCTGTTTCCTAGTGCCGGTTTGAACTTCCTGCAGATTTCACTGTATAACCGAGTTTTAGCTAGTACCTCCCCATATATATGTATGGAGTGTAGTTTGCAACTGAAAAGAAACTTTGTGTTCCCAACAAGCTAGGTGAAGGACGGCTTTCACACACACTTATGTCTCAGAACTGAGCATGTGAAGAGACGTTCGTTCATCTAGCACAAAGGGAACGGGTTGCAGGAGAAACTTTTACTCTGGTTTCTCAGTCTGTTTCCTAGTGCCGGTTTGAAGTTCCTGCAGTTTTCACTGTAAAACCGTGTTGGAGCTAGGACCTCCCCATATATATGTATACAGTGGAGTTTGCAAGTGAAAAGAAACTTTGTGTTCCCAACAAGCTAGGTGAAGGACGGCTTTCACACACACTTATCTCTCAGAACTGAGCATGTGAATAGACGTTCGTTCATCTAGCACAAAGGGAACTGTTTGCAGGAGAAACTTTTACTCTGGTTTCTCAGTCTGTTTCCTAGTGCTGGTTTGAAGTTCCTGCAGTTTTCACTGTAAAACCGAGTTGGAGCTAGTACCTACCCATATATATGTATGGAGTGGGGTTTGCAACTGAAATGAAACTTTGTGTTCCCAACAAGCTAAGTGAAGCACGGTTTCACACACACTTATCTCTCAGAACTGAGCATGTGGAGAGACTTTGGTTCAACTAGCACAAAGGGAACGGGTTGCAGGAGAAACTTTTACTCTGGATTCTCAGTCTGTTTCCTAGTGCCGGTTTGAAGTTCCTGCAGTTTTCACTGTAAAACAGATTTGGAGCTCGAACCTCCCCATATATATGTATGGAGTGGAGTTTGCAAGTGAAAAGATACTATGTGTTCCCTACAAGCTTGGTGAAGGACGGCTTTCACACACACTTATATCTCAGAACTGAGCATGTGGAGAGACTTTCGTTCAACTAGCACAAAAGGAACGGGTTGCAGGAGAAATATTTACTCTGGTTTCCCTGTCTGTTTCATAGTGCCGGTTTGAAGTTACTGCAGTTTTCACTGTAAAACAGAGATGGAGATCGTACCTCCCCATATATATGTATGGACTGGAGTTTGCAACTGAAAAGAAACTTTGTGTTCCCAACAAGCTAGGTTAAGGACGGCTTTCACACACACTTATCTCTCAGAACTGAGCATGTGGATAGATGTTGTTTCATCTAACACAAAGGGAACGGGTTGCAGGAGAAACTTTTACTCTGGATTCTCAGTCTGTTTCCTAGTGCCGGTTTGAAGTTCCTGCAATTTTCACAGTAAAACTGAGTTGGTGCTAGTACCTCCCCATATAAATGTATGGAGTGGAATTTGCAACTGAAAAGAAACTTTGTGTTCCCAACAAGCTAGATGAAGGACGGCTTTCACACACACTCATCTCTCAGAACTGAGCATGTGGAGAGACGTTCGTTCATCTAGCACAAATGGAACGGTTTGCAGGAGAAATTTAACTCTGCTTTCTCAGGCCGTTTCCTAGCGCCGTTTTGAATTTACTGCAGTTTTCACTGTAAAACCGAGTTGGAGCTCGTAACTCCCCATATATATGTATGGAGTGGAGTTTGCATTTGAAAAGAAACTATGTGTAACACACAAGCTAGGTGAAGGACGGCTTTCACACACACTTATCTCTCAGAACTGAGCATTTGGAGAGACGTTCGTTCATCTAGCACAAAGGGAACGGGTTGCAGGAGAAACTTTTACTCTGGTTTCTCAATCTGTTTCCTAGTGCCGGTTTGAAGTTCCTGCAGTTTTCACTGTAAAACACATTTGCAGCTAGTACCTCCCCATATAAATGTATGGAGTGGAGTTTGCAACTGAAAAGAAACTTTGTGTTCCCAACAAGCAAGGTGAAGGGCGATTTCACACACACTTATCTCTCAGAACTGAGCATGTGGAGAGAATTTCGTTCATCTAGAACAAAGGGAACGGGTTGCAGGAGAAACTTTTACTCTGGTTTCTCAGTCTGTTTCCTAGTGCCGGTTTGAACTTCCTGCAGATTTCACTGTATAACCGAGTTTTAGCTAGTACCTCCCCATATATATGTATGGAGTGTAGTTTGCAACTGAAAAGAAACTTTGTGTTCCCAACAAGCTAGGTGAAGGACGGCTTTCACACACACTTATGTCTCAGAACTGAGCATGTGAAGAGACGTTCGTTCATCTAGCACAAAGGGAACGGGTTGCAGGAGAAACTTTTACTCTGGTTTCTCAGTCTGTTTCCTAGTGCCGGTTTGAAGTTCCTGCAGTTTTCACTGTAAAACCGTGTTGGAGCTAGGACCTCCCCATATATATGTATACAGTGGAGTTTGCAAGTGAAAAGAAACTTTGTGTTCCCAACAAGCTAGGTGAAGGACGGCTTTCACACACACTTATCTCTCAGAACTGAGCATGTGAATAGACGTTCGTTCATCTAGCACAAAGGGAACTGTTTGCAGGAGAAACTTTTACTCTGGTTTCTCAGTCTGTTTCCTAGTGCTGGTTTGAAGTTCCTGCAGTTTTCACTGTAAAACCGAGTTGGAGCTAGTACCTACCCATATATATGTATGGAGTGGGGTTTGCAACTGAAATGAAACTTTGTGTTCCCAACAAGCTAAGTGAAGCACGGTTTCACACACACTTATCTCTCAGAACTGAGCATGTGGAGAGACTTTGGTTCAACTAGCAGAAAGGGAACGGGTTGCAGGAGAAACTTTTACTCTGGATTCTCAGTCTGTTTCCTAGTGCCGGTTTGAAGTTCCTGCAATTTTCACAGTAAAACTGAGTTGGTGCTAGTACCTCCCCATATAAATGTATGGAGTGGAATTTGCAACTGAAAAGAAACTTTGTGTTCCCAACAAGCTAGATGAAGGACGGCTTTCACACACACTCATCTCTCAGAACTGAGCATGTGGAGAGACGTTCGTTCATCTAGCACAAATGGAACGGTTTGCAGGAGAAATTTAACTCTGCTTTCTCAGGCCGTTTCCTAGCGCCGTTTTGAATTTACTGCAGTTTTCACTGTAAAACCGAGTTGGAGCTCGTAACTCCCCATATATATGTATGGAGTGGAGTTTGCATTTGAAAAGAAACTATGTGTAACACACAAGCTAGGTGAAGGACGGCTTTCACACACACTTATCTCTCAGAACTGAGCATTTGGAGAGACGTTCGTTCATCTAGCACAAAGGGAACGGGTTGCAGGAGAAACTTTTACTCTGGTTTCTCAATCTGTTTCCTAGTGCCGGTTTGAAGTTCCTGCAGTTTTCACTGTAAAACACATTTGCAGCTAGTACCTCCCCATATAAATGTATGGAGTGGAGTTTGCAACTGAAAAGAAACTTTGTGTTCCCAACAAGCAAGGTGAAGGGCGATTTCACACACACTTATCTCTCAGAACTGAGCATGTGGAGAGAATTTCGTTCATCTAGAACAAAGGGAACGGGTTGCAGGAGAAACTTTTACTCTGGTTTCTCAGTCTGTTTCCTAGTGCCGGTTTGAACTTCCTGCAGATTTCACTGTATAACCGAGTTTTAGCTAGTACCTCCCCATATATATGTATGGAGTGTAGTTTGCAACTGAAAAGAAACTTTGTGTTCCCAACAAGCTAGGTGAAGGACGGCTTTCACACACACTTATGTCTCAGAACTGAGCATGTGAAGAGACGTTCGTTCATCTAGCACAAAGGGAACGGGTTGCAGGAGAAACTTTTACTCTGGTTTCTCAGTCTGTTTCCTAGTGCCGGTTTGAAGTTCCTGCAGTTTTCACTGTAAAACCGTGTTGGAGCTAGGACCTCCCCATATATATGTATACAGTGGAGTTTGCAAGTGAAAAGAAACTTTGTGTTCCCAACAAGCTAGGTGAAGGACGGCTTTCACACACACTTATCTCTCAGAACTGAGCATGTGAATAGACGTTCGTTCATCTAGCACAAAGGGAACTGTTTGCAGGAGAAACTTTTACTCTGGTTTCTCAGTCTGTTTCCTAGTGCTGGTTTGAAGTTCCTGCAGTTTTCACTGTAAAACCGAGTTGGAGCTAGTACCTACCCATATATATGTATGGAGTGGGGTTTGCAACTGAAATGAAACTTTGTGTTCCCAACAAGCTAATTGAAGCACGGTTTCACACACACTTATCTCTCAGAACTGAGCATGTGGAGAGACTTTGGTTCAACTAGCACAAAGGGAACGGGTTGCAGGAGAAAGTTTTACTCTGGTTTCTCAGTCTGTTTCCTAGTGCCGGTTTGAACTTCCTGCATTTTTCACTGTAAATCCGAGTTGGAGCTTGTACCTCCCAATATATATGTATGGAGTGGAGTTTGTAACTGAAAGGAAACCTTGTGTTCCCAACAAGCTAGGTGAAGGACGGCTTTCACACACACTTATCTCTCTGAAATGAGCATGTGGAGAGACGTTCATTCATTTAGCAAAAAGGGAACGGGTTGCAGGAGAAACTTTTACTCTGGTTTCTCAGGCTGTTTCCTAGTGCCGGTTTGAAGTTCCTGCAGTTTTCACTGTAAAACCGTGTTGGAGCTAGAACCTCCCCATATATATGTATGGAGTGGAGTTTGCAACTGAAAAGAAATTTTGTGTTCCCAACAAGCTAGGTGAAGGACGGCTTTAACACACACATATCTCTCAGAACTGAGCATGTGGAGAGACGTTCCTTCATCTAGCAAAAGGGAACGGGTTGCATGAGAAATTTTACTCTGGTTTCTCAGTCTGTTTCCTAGTGCCGGTTTGAATTTCCTGCAGTTTTCACTGTAAAATCGAGTTGGAGCTAGTATCTCCCCATATATATGTATGGAGTGGGGTTTGCAAATGAAAAGAAACTTTGTGTTCCTAACAAGCTAGTTGAAGGACGGCTTTCACACACACTTATCTCTCAGAACTGAGCATGTGGAGACACGTTCGTTCATCTAGCACGAAGGGAACGGTTTGCAGGAGAAACTTTTACTCTGGTTTCTCAGTCCGTTTCCTAGCGCCGGTTTGAACTTCCTGCATTTTTCACTGTAAATCCGAGTTGGAGCTTGTACCTCCCCATATATATGTATGGAGTGGAGTTGGCAACTGAAAAGAAACATTGTGTTCCCAAAATGCTAGGTGAAGTACGGCTTTCACACACACTTATCTCTCAGAACTGAGCATGTGGAGAGACGTTCCTTCATCTAGAATTAAGGGAATGGGTTGCAGGGAAACTTTACACTGCTTTCTCAGTCTGTTTCCTAGGGCCGGTTTGAACTTCCTGCAGTTTTCACTGTAAATCCGAGTTGGGGCTTGTACCTCCCCATATATATGTATGGAGTGGAGTTTGTAACTAAAAAGAAACCTTGTGTTCCCAACAAGCTATGTGAAGGACGGCTTTCAAACACACTTATCTCTCAGAACTGAGCATGTGGAGAGACTTTCGTTCATCTAGCACAAAGGGAACGGGTTGCAGGAGAAACTTTTACTCTGGTTTCTCAGTCTGTTTCCTAGTGCCGGTTTGAAGTTCCTGCAGTTTTCACTGTAAAACAGATTTGGAGCTAGTACCTCCCCATATAAATGTATGGATTGGAGTTTGCAAATGAAAAGAAACTTTCTGTTCTCAACAAGCTAGGTGAAGGACGGCTTTCACACACACTTATCTCTCTGAAATGAGCATGTGGAGAGACGTTCATTCATTTAGCACAAAGGGAACGGGTTGCAGGAGAAACTTTTACTCTGGTTTCTCAGGTTGTTGCCTAGTGCCGGTTTGAAGTTCCTGCAGTTTTCACTGTAAAACCGTGTTGGAGCTAGTACCTCCCCATATATATGTATGAAGTGGAGTTTGCAACTGAAAAGAAATTTTGTGTTCCCAACAAGCTAGGTGAAGGACGGCTTTAACACACACATATCTCTCAGAACTGAGCATGTGGAGAGACGTTCATTCATCTAGCACAAAGGGAACGGGTTGCAGGAGAAACTTTTACTCTGGTTTCTCAGTCTGTTTCCTAGTGCCGGTTTGAACTTCCTGCAGATTTCACTGTATAACCGAGTTTTAGCTAGTACCTCCCCATATATATGTATGGAGTGTAGTTTGCAACTGAAAAGAAACTTTGTGTTCCCAACAAGCTAGGTGAAGGACGGCTTTCACACACACTTATGTCTCAGAACTGAGCATGTGGAGAGACGTTCGTTCATCTAGCACAAAGGGAACGGGTTGCAGGAGAAACTTTTACTCTGGTTTCTCAGTCTGTTTCCTAGTGCCGGTTTGAAGTTCCTGCAGTTTTCACTGTAAAACCGTGTTGGAGCTAGGACCTCCCCATATATATGTATACAGTGGAGTTTGCAAGTGAAAAGAAACTTTGTGTTCCCAACAAGCTAGGTGAAGGACGGCTTTCACACACACTTATCTCTCAGAACTGAGCATGTGAATAGACGTTCGTTCATCTAGCACAAAGGGAACTGTTTGCAGGAGAAACTTTTACTCTGGTTTCTCAGTCTGTTTCCTAGTGCCGGTTTGAAGTTCCTGCAGTTTTCACTGTAAAACCGAGTTGGAGCTAGTACCTACCCATATATATGTATGGAGTGGGGTTTGCAACTGAAATGAAACTTTGTGTTCCCAACAAGCTAAGTGAAGCACGGTTTCACACACACTTATCTCTCAGAACTGAGCATGTGGAGAGACTTTGGTTCAACTAGCACAAAGGGAACGGGTTGCAGGAGAAAGTTTTACTCTGGTTTCTCAGTCTGTTTCCTAGTGCCGGTTTGAACTTCCTGCATTTTTCACTGTAAATCCGAGTTGGAGCTTGTACCTCCCAATATATATGTATGGAGTGGAGTTTGTAACTGAAAGGAAACCTTGTGTTCCCAACAAGCTAGGTGAAGGACGGCTTTCACACACACTTATCTCTCTGAAATGAGCATGTGGAGAGACGTTCATTCATTTAGCACAAAGGGAACGGGTTGCAGGAGAAACTTTTACTCTGGTTTCTCAGGCTGTTTCCTAGTGCCGGTTTGAAGTTCCTGCAGTTTTCACTGTAAAACAGATTTGGAGCTCGAACCTCCCCATATATATGTATGGAGTGGAGTTTGCAAATGAAAAGATACTATGTGTTCCCTACATGCTTGGTGAAGGACGGCTTTCACACACACTTATATCTCAGAACTGAGCATGTGGAGAGACTTTCGTTCAACTAGCACAAAAGGAACGGGTTGCAGGAGAAATATTTACTCTGGTTTCCCTGTCTGTTTCATAGTGCCGGTTTGAAGTTACTGCAGTTTTCACTGTAAAACAGAGATGGAGATCGTACCTCCCCATATATATGTATGGACTGGAGTTTGCAACTGAAAAGAAACTTTGTGTTCCCAACAAGCTAGGTTAAGGACGGCTTTCACACACACTTATCTCTCAGAACTGAGCATGTGGAGAGATGTTGTTTCATCTAGCACAAAGGGAACGGGTTGCAGGAGAAACTTTTACTCTGGATTCTCAGTCTGTTTCCTAGTGCCGGTTTGAAGTTCCTGCAATTTTCACAGTAAAACTGAGTTGGTGCTAGTACCTCCCCATATAAATGTATGGAGTGGAATTTGCAACTGAAAAGAAACTTTGTGTTCCCAACAAGCTAGATGAAGGACGGCTTTCACACACACTTATCTCTCAGAACTGAGCATGTGGAGAGACGTTCGTTCATCTAGCACAAATGGAACTGTTTGCAGGAGAAATTTAACTCTGCTTTCTCAGGCCGTTTCCTAGCGCCGTTTTGAATTTACTGCAGTTTTCACTGTAAAACCGAGTTGGAGCTCGTAACTCCCCATATATATGTATGGAGTGGAGTTTGCATGTGAAAAGAAACTATGTGTAACACACAAGCTAGGTGAAGGACGGCTTTCACACACACTTATCTCTCAGAACTGAGCATTTGGAGAGACGTTCGTTCATCTAGCACAAAGGGAACGGGTTGCAGGAGAAACTTTTACTCTGGTTTCTCAATCTGTTTCCTAGTGCCGGTTTGAAGTTCCTGCAGTTTTCACTGTAAAACACATTTGAAGCTAGTACCTCCCCATATAAATGTATGGAGTGGAGTTTGCAACTGAAAAGAAACTTTGTGTTCCCAACAAGCAAGGTGAAGGGCGATTTCACACACACTTATCTCTCAGAACTGAGCATGTGGAGAGAATTTCGTTCATCTAGAACAAAGGGAACGGGTTGCAGGAGAAACTTTTACTCTGGTTTCTCAGTCTGTTTCCTAGTGCCGGTTTGAACTTCCTGCAGATTTCACTGTATAACCGAGTTTTAGCTAGTACCTCCCATATATATGTATGGAGTGTAATTTGCAACTGAAAAGAAACTTTGTGTTCCCAACAAGCTAGGTGAAGGACGGCTTTCACACACACTTATGTCTCAGAACTGAGCATGTGAAGAGACGTTCGTTCATCTAGCACAAAGGGAACGGGTTGCAGGAGAAACTTTTACTCTGGTTTCTCAGTCTGTTTCCTAGTGCCGGTTTGAAGTTCCTGCAGTTTTCACTGTAAAACCGTGTTGGAGCTAGGACCTCCCCATATATATGTATACAGTGGAGTTTGCAAGTGAAAAGAAACTTTGTGTTCCCAACAAGCTAGGTGAAGGACGGCTTTCACACACACATATCTCTCAGAACTGAGCATGTGAATAGACGTTCGTTCATCTAGCACAAAGGGAACTGTTTGCAGGAGAAACTTTTACTCTGGTTTCTCAGTCTGTTTCCTAGTGCCGGTTTGAAGTTCCTGCAGTTTTCACTGTAAAACCGAGTTGGAGCTAGTACCTACCCATATATATGTATGGAGTGGGGTTTGCAACTGAAATGAAACTTTGTGTTCCCAACAAGCTAAGTGAAGCACGGTTTCACACACACTTATCTCTCAGAACTGAGCATGTGGAGAGACTTTGGTTCAACTAGCACAAAGGGAACGGGTTGCAGGAGAAAGTTTTACTCTGGTTTCTCAGTCTGTTTCCTAGTGCCGGTTTGAACTTCCTGCATTTTTCACTGTAAATCCGAGTTGGAGCTTGTACCTCCCAATATATATGTATGGAGTGGAGTTTGTAACTGAAAGGAAACCTTGTGTTCCCAACAAGCTAGGTGAAGGACGGCTTTCACACACACTTATCTCTCTGAAATGAGCATGTGGAGAGACGTTCATTCATTTAGCACACAGGGAACGGGTTGCAGGAGAAACTTTTACTCTGGTTTCTCAGGCTGTTTCCTAGTGCCGGTTTGAAGTTCCTGCAGTTTTCACTGTAAAACCGTGTTGGAGCTAGAACCTCCCCATATATATGTATGGAGTGGAGTTTGCAACTGAAAAGAAATTTTGTGTTCCCAACAAGCTAGGTGAAGGACGGCTTTAACACACACATATCTCTCAGAACTGAGCATGTGGAGAGACGTTCCTTCATCTAGCAAAAGGGAACGGGTTGCATGAGAAATTTTACTCTGGTTTCTCAGTCTGTTTCCTAGTGCCGGTTTGAATTTCCTGCAGTTTTCACTGTAAAATCGAGTTGGAGCTAGTATCTCCCCATATATATGTATGGAGTGGGGTTTGCAACTGAAAACAAACTTTGTGTTCCTAACAAGCTAGTTGAAGGACGGCTTTCACACACACTTATCTCTCAGAACTGAGCATGTGGAGACACGTTCGTTCATCTAGCACGAAGGGAACGGTTTGCAGGAGAAACTTTTACTCTGGTTTCTCAGTCCGTTTCCTAGCGCCGGTTTGAACTTCCTGCATTTTTCACTGTAAATCCGAGTTGGAGCTTGTACCTCCCCATATATATGTATGGAGTGGAGTTGGCAACTGAAAAGAAACATTGTGTTCCCAAAATGCTAGGTGAAGTACGGCTTTCACACACACTTATCTCTCAGAACTGAGCATGTGGAGAGACGTTCCTTCATCTAGAATTAAGGGAATGGGTTGCAGGGAAACTTTACACTGTTTTCTCAGTCTGTTTCCTAGGGCCGGTTTGAACTTCCTGCAGTTTTCACTGTAAATCCGAGTTGGGGCTTGTACCTCCCCATATATATGTATGGAGTGGAGTTTGTAACTAAAAAGAAACCTTGTGTTCCCAACAAGCTATGTGAAGGACGGCTTTCAAACACACTTATCTCTCAGAACTGAGCATGTGGAGAGACTTTCGTTCATCTAGCACAAAGGGAACGGGTTGCAGGAGAAACTTTTACTCTGGTTTCTCAGTCTGTTTCCTAGTGCCGGTTTGAAGTTCCTGCAGTTTTCACTGTAAAACAGATTTGGAGCTAGTACCTCCCCATATAAATGTATGGATTGGAGTTTGCAACTGAAAAGAAACTTTCTGTTCTCAACAAGCTAGGTGAAGGACGGCTTTCACACACACTTATCTCTCTGAAATGAGCATGTGGAGAGACGTTCATTCATTTAGCACAAAGGGAACGGGTTGCAGGAGAAACTTTTACTCTGGTTTCTCAGGTTGTTTCCTAGTGCCGGTTTGAAGTTCCTGCAGTTTTCACTGTAAAACCGTGTTGGAGCTAGTACCTCCCCATATATATGTATGAAGTGGTGTTTGCAACTGAAAAGAAATTTTGTGTTCCCAACAAGCTAGGTGAAGGACGGCTTTAACACACACATATCTCTCAGAACTGAGCATGTGGAGAGACGTTCATTCATCTAGCACAAAGGGAACGGGTTGCATGAGAAACTTTTACTCTGATTTCTCAGTCTGTTTCCTAGTGCCGGTTTGAATTTCCTGCAGTTTTCACTGTAAAATCGAGTTGGAGCTAGTATCTCCCCATATATATGTATGGAGTGGGGTTTGCAACTGAAAAGAAACTTTGTGTTCCTAACAAGCTATTTGAAGGACGGCTTTCACACACACTTATCTCTCAGAACTGAGCATGTGGAGAGACGTTCGTTCATCTAGCACGAAGGGAACGGTTTGCAGGAGAAACTTTTACTCTGGTTTCTCAGTACGTTTACTAGCGCCGGATTGAATTTACTGCAGTTTTCACTGTAAAACCGATTTGCAGCTCGTAACTCCCCATATATATGTATGGATTGGAGTTTGCATGTGAAAAGAAACTTTGTGTACCCAACAAGCTAGGTGAAGGACGGCTTTCACACACACTTATCTCTCAGAACTGAGCATGTGGAGAGACGTTCGTTCATCTAGCACAAAGGGAATGGGTTGCAGGAGAAACTTTTACTCTGGTTTCTCAGTCTGTTTCCTAGTGCCGGTTTGAAGTTCCTGCAGTTTTCACTGTAAAACCGATTTGGAGCTAGTACCTCCCCATATAAATGTATGGAGTGGAGTTTGCAACTGAAAAGAAACTTTGTGTTCCCAACAAGCTAGGTGAAGCACGGTTTCACACACACTTATCTCTCAGAACTGAGCATGTGGAGAGACTTTGGTTCAACTAGTACAAAGGGAACGGGCTGCAGGAGAAAATTTTACTCTGGTTTCTCAGTCTGTTTCCTAGTGCCGGTTTGAACTTCCTGCATTTTTCACTGTAAATCCGAGTTGGAGCTTGTACCTCCCCATATATATGTATGGAGTGGAGTTGGCAACTGAAAAGAAACATTGTGTTCCCAACAAGCTAGGTGAAGTACGGCTTTCACACACACTTATCTCTCAGAACTGAGCATGTGGAGAGACTTTCGTTCATCTAGCATTAAGGGAATGGGTTGCAGGGAAACTTTACACTGGTTTCTCAGTTTCCTAGGGCCGGTTTGAATTTCCTGCAGTTTTCACTGTAAATCCGAGTTGGGGCTTTTACCTCCCCATATATATGTATGGAGTGGAGTTTGTAACTGAAAAGAAACTTTGCGTTCCAAACTATCTAGGTGAAGTACGGCTTTAACACACACTTATCTCTCAGAACGGAGCATGTGGAGAGACTTTCGTTCATCTAGCACAAAGGGAACGGGTTGCAGGAGAAACTTTTACTCTGGGTTCTCAGTCTGTTTCCTAGGGCCGGTTTGAAGTTAATGCAGTTTTCACTGTAAAACAGAGTTGGAGCTAGTACCTACCTATATATTTGTATGGAGTGGAGTTTGCAATTGAAAAGAAACTTTGTGTTCCCAACAAGCTATGTGAAGGACGGCTTTCACACACACTTATCTCTCAGAACTGAGCATGTGGAGAGACGTTCGTTCATCTAGCACAAAGGGAATGGGTTGCAGGAGAAACTTTTACTCTGGTTTCTCAGTCTGTTTCCTAGTGCCGGTTTGAAGTTCCTGCAGTTTTCACTGTAAAACCGAGTTGGAGCTAGGACCTCCCCATATATAAGTATGCAGTGGAGTTTGCAACTGAAAAGAAACCTTGTGTTCCCAAAAAGCTAGGTGAAGGACGGCTTTCACACACACTTATCTCTCAGAACTGAGCATGTGGAGAGACGTTCGTTCATCTAGCATTAAGGGAATGGGTTGCAGGTAAACTTTACACTGGTTACTCAGTCTGTTTCCTAGGGCCGGTTTGAACTTCCTGCAGTTTTCACTGTAAATCCGAGTTGAGGCTTGTACCTCCCCATATATATGTATGGAGTGGAGTTTGTAACTGAAAAGAAACCTTGTGTTCCCAACAAGCTAGGTGAAGGACGGCTTTCACACACACTTATCTCTCAGAACTGAGGATGTGGAGAGACTTTCGTTCATCTAGCACAAAGGGAAGGGGTTGCAGGAGAAACTTTTACTCTGGTTTCTCAGTCTGTTTCCTAGTGCCGGTTTGAAGTTCCTGCAGTTTTCACTGTAAAACAGATTTGGAGCTAGTACCTCCCCATATAAATGTATGGAGTGGAGTTTGCAACTGAAAAGAAACTTTGTGTTCCCAACAACCTAGGTGAAGGACGGCTTTCACACACACTTATCTCTCAGAACTGAGCATGTGGAGAGACTTTCGTTCATCTAGCACTAAGGGAATGGGTTGCAGGGAAACTTTACACTGGTTTCTCAGTCTGTTTCCTAGGGCCAGTTTGAACTTCCTGCAGTTTTCACTGTAAATCCGAGTTGGGGCTTGTACCTCCCCATATATATGTATGGAGTGGAGTTTGCAACTGAAAAGAAACTGCGTTCCCAACAAGCTAGGTGAAGTACGGCTTTAACACACAATTATCTCTCAGAACTGAGCATGTGGAGAGACTTTCGTTCATCTAGCACAAAGGGAACGGGTTGCAGGAGAAACTTTTTCTCTGATTTCTCAGTCAGTTTCCTAGTGCCAGTTTGAAGTTCCTGCAGTTTTCACTGTAAAACCGAGTTGGAGCTAGTACCTCCCCATATAAATGTATGGAGTGGAGTTTGCAACTGAAAAGAAACTTTGTGTTCCCAACAAGCTAGGTGAAGGACGGCTTTCACACACAATTATCTCTCTGAAATGAGCATGTGGAGAGACGTTCATTCATTTAGCACAAAGGGAACGGGTTGCAGGAGAAACTTTTACTCTGGTTTCTCAGGCTGTTTCCTAGTGCCGGTTTGAAGTTCCTACAGTTTTCACTGTAAAACCGTGTTGCAGCTAGTACCTCCCCATATATATGTATGGAGTGGAGTTTGCAACTGAAAAGAAATTTTGTGTTCCCAACAAGCTGTGTGAAGGACGGCTTTAACACACACATATCTCTCAGAACTGAGCATGTGGAGCGACGTTCATTCATCTAGCACAATTGGAACGGGTTGCATGAGAAAATTTTACTCTGGTTTCTCAGTCTGTTTCCTAGTGCCGGTTTGAATTTCCTGCAGTTATCACTGTAAAATCGAGTTGGAGCTAGTATCTCCCCATATATATGTATGGAGTGGGGTTTGCAACTGAAAAGAAACTTTGTGTTCCCAACAAGCTAGTTTAAGGACGGCTTTCACACACACTTATCTCTCAGAACTGAGCATGTGGAGAGACGTTCGTTCATCTAGCACGAAAGGAACGGTTTGCAGGAGAAAATTTACTCTGGTTTCTCAGTCCGTTTCCAAGCGCCGGTTTGAATTTATTGCAGTTTTCACTGTAAAACAGAGTTGGAGCTCGTATATCCCCATATATATGTATGGATTGGAGTTTGCATGTGAAAAGAAACTTTGTGTACCCAACAAGCTAGGTGAAGGACGGCTTTCACACACACTTATCTCTCAGAACTGAGCATGTGGAGAGACGTTCATTCATCTAGCACAAAGGGAACTGGTTGCAGGGAAAGTTTACACTGGTTTCTCAGTCTGTTTCCAAGGGCCAGTTTGAACTTCCTGCAGTTTTCACTGTAAATCCGAGTTGGGGCTTGTACCTCCCCATATATATGTATGGAGTGGAGTTTGCAACTGAAAGAAACTGCGTTCCCAACAAGCTAAGTGAAGTACGGCTTTAACACACACTTATCTCTCAGAACTGAGCATGTGGAGATACTTTCGTTCATCTAGCACAAAGGGAACGGGTTGCAGGAGAAACTTTTACTCTGGTTTCTCAGTCAGTTTCCTAGGGCCGGTTTGAAGTTCCTGCAGTTTTCACTGTAAAACAGAGTTGGAGCTAGTACCTACCTATATATTTGTATGGAGTGGAATTTGCAATTGAAAAGAAACTTTTTGTTCCCAACAAGCTAGGTGAAGGACGGCTTTAACACACACTTATATCTCAGAACTTAGCATGTGGAGAGACGTTCGTTCATCTAGCACAATAGGAACGGGTTGCAGGAGAAACTTTTACTCTGGTTTCTCAGTCTGTTTCCTAGTGCCGGTTTTAAGATCCTGCAGTTTTCACTGTAAAACCCAGTTGGAGCTCGTACATCCCCATAAATATGTATGGAGTGGAGTTTGCAACTGAAATGAAACTTTGTGTTCCCAAGAAGCTAGGTGAAGGACGGCTTTCACACACACTTATCTCTCAGAACTGAGCATGTGGAGAGACGTTCGTTCATCTAGCACAATAAGAAAGGGTTGCAGGGGAAATTTTACTCTGGTTTCTCAGTCTGTTTCCTAGTGCCGGTTTGAAGTTACTGCAGTTTTCACTGTAAAACAGATTTGGAGCTCGAACCTCCCCATATATATGTATGGAGTGGAGTTTGCAAGTGAAAAGAAACTATGTGTTCCCTACAAGCTTGGTGAAGGACGGCTTTCACACACACTTATCTCTCAGAACTGAGCATGTGGAGAGACGTTCGTTCATCTAGCACAAAGGGAACGGGTTGCAGGAGAAACATTTACTCTGGTTTCCCTGTCTGTTTCATAGTGCCGTTTTGAATTTACTGCAGTTTTCACTGTAAAACCGAGTTGGAGCTCGTAACTCCCCATATATATGTATGAAGTGGAGTTTGCATGTGAAAAGAAACTATGTGTAACAAACAAGCTAGGTGAGGGACGGCTTTCACACACACTTATCTCTCAGAACTGAGCATTTGGAGAGACGTTCGTTCATCTAGCACAAAGGGAACGGGTTGCAGGAGAAACTTTTACTCTGGTTTCTCAATCTGTTTCCTAGTGCCGGTTTGAAGTTCCTGCAGTTTTCACTGTAAAACACATTTGCAGCTAGTACCTCCCCATATAAATGTATGGAGTGGAGTTTGCAAATGAAAAGAATCTTTGTGTTCCCAACAAGCTAGGTGAAGGGCGGTTTCACACACACTTATCTCTCAGAACTGAGCATGTGGAGAGACTTTGGTTCAACTAGCACAAAGGGAACTGGCTGCAGGAGAAATGTTACTCTGATTTCTCAGTCTGTTTCCTAGTGCAGGTTTGAAGTTCCTGCATTTTT
This sequence comes from Camelus dromedarius, assembly GCF_036321535.1. Lineage (NCBI taxonomy): Eukaryota > Metazoa > Chordata > Mammalia > Artiodactyla > Camelidae > Camelus > Camelus dromedarius. The sequence continues at coordinate 30,774,410 of NC_087458.1, read as the reverse complement.
CACTGTAAAACCGAGTTGGAGCTAGTACTTCCCCATATATATGTATGGAGTGGAGTTTGCAACTGAAAAGAAACTTTGAGTTCCCAAGAAGCTAGGTGAAGGACGGCTTTCACACACACTTATCTCTCAGAACTAAGCATGTGGAGAGACGTTCTTTCATCTAGCACAAAGGGAACGGGTTGCAGGAGAAACTTTCACTCTGATTTCTCAGTGTGTTTCCTAGTGCCGGTTTGAAGTTCCTGCAGTTTTCACTGTAAAACCGAGTTGGAGCTAGTACCTCCCCATATAAATGTATGGAGTGGAGTTTGCAACTGAAAAGAAACTTTGTGTTCCCAACAAGCTAGGTGAAGGACGGCATTCACACACACTTATCTCTCTGAACTGAGCATGTGGAGAGACGTTCGTTCATCTAGCACAAAGGGAATGGGTTGCAGGAAGAACTGTTACTCTGGTTTCCCAGTCTGTTTCCTAGTGCCGGTTTGAATTTACTGCAGTTTTCAATGTAAAACCGTGTTGAAGCTCGTACCTCCCCATATATATGTATGGAGTGGAGTTTGCAACTGAAAAGTATCTTTGTGTTCCCAGCAAGCTAGGTGAATCACGGTTTCACACACACTTATCCCTCAGAACTGAGCATGTGGAGAGACGTTCGTTCATCTAGCACAAAGGGAACTGGTTGCAGGAGAAACTTTTACTCTGATTTCTCAGTCTGTTTCCTAGTGCCTGTTTGAAGTTCCTGCAGTTTTCACTGTAAAACCGAGTTGGAGCTAGTACCTCCCCATATAAATGTATGGAGTGGAGTTTGCAACTGAAAAGAAACTTTGTGTTCCCAACAAGCTAGGTGAAGGACGGCTTTCACACACACTTATCTCTCAGAACTGAGCATGTGGAGAGACTTTCGTTCATCTAGCATGAAGGGAACGTTTTGCAGGACAAACTTTTACTCTGGTTTCTCACTCCGTTTCCTAGCGCCGGTTTGAATTTACTGCAGTTTTCACTGTAAAACCGAGTTGGAGCTCGTAACTCCCCATATATATGTATGGATTGGAGTTGGCATGTGAAAAGAAACTTTGTGTACCCAACAAGCTAGGTGAAGGACGGCTTTCACACACACTTATGTCTCAGAACTGAGCATGTGGAGAGACGTTCGTTCATCTAGCACAAAGGTAACGTGTTGCAGGAGAAATTTTACTCTGGTTTCTCAGTCTGTTTCCTAGTGCCGGTTTGAAGTTCCTGCAGTTTTAACTGTAAAACCGAGTTGGAGCTATTACCTCCCCATATAAATGTATGGAGTGGAGTTTGCAACTGAAAAGAAACTTTGTGTTCCCAACAAGCTAGGTGAAGCACGGTTTCACACACACTTATCTCTCAGAACTGAGCATGTGGAGAGACTTTGGTTCAACTAGCACAAAGGGAACGGGCTGCAGGAGAAAATTTTACTCTGGTTTCTCAGTCTGTTTCCTAGTGCCGGTTTGAACTTCCTGCATTTTTCACTGTAAAACCGAGTTGTAGCTTGTACCTCCCCATATATATGTATGGAGTGGAGTTGGCAACTGAAAAGAAACATTGTGTTCCCAACAAGCTAGGTGAAGTACGGCTTTCACACACAATTATCTCTCAGAACTGAGCATGTGGAGAGACTTTCGTTCATCTAGCACTAAGGGTATGGGTTGCAGGGAAACTTTACACTGGTTTCTCAGTCTGTTTCCTAGGGCCGGTTTGAACTTCCTGCAGTTTTCACTGTAAATCCGAGTTGGGGCTTGTACCTCCCCATATATATGTATGGAGTGGAGTTTGTAACTGAAAAGAAACTTTGCGTTCCAAACAATCTAGGTGAAGTACGGCTTTAACACACACTTATCTCTCAGAACTGAGCATGTGGAGCGACTTTCGTTCATCTAGCACAAAGGGAACGGGTTGCAGGAGAAACTTTTACTCTGGTTTCTCAGTCTGTTTCCTAGGGCCGGTTTGAAGTTCCTGCAGTTTTCACTGTAAAACAGAGTTGGAGCTAGTACCTACCTATATATTTGTATGGAGTGGAGTATGCAATTGATAGAAACTTTGTGTTCCCAACAAGCTAGGTGAAGGACGGCTTTCACACACACTTATGTCTCAGAACTGAGCATGTGGAAAGACGTTCGTTCATCTAGCACAAAGGGAATGGGTTGCAGGAGAAATTTTTACTCTGGATTCTCAGTCTGTTTCCTAGTGCCGGTTTGAAGTTCCTGCAGTTTTCACTGTAAAACAGATTTGGAGCTAGTACCTCCCCATATAAATGTATGGAGTGGAGTTTGCAACTGAAAAGAACTTTGTGTTCCAAACAACCTAGGTGAAGGACGGCTTTCACACACACTTATCTCTCAGAACTGAGCATGTATACAGACGTTCATTCATTTGGCCCAAAGGGAACGGGTTTCAGGAGAAACTTTTGCTCTGGTTTCTCAGTCTGTTTCCTAGTGCCGGTTTGAAGTTCCTGCAGTTTTCACTGTAAAACCGAGTTGGAGCTAGTACCTCCCCATATATATGTATGGAGTGGGGTTTGCAACTGAAAAGAATTTTTGTGTTCCCAACAACCTAGGTGAAGCACGGTTTCACACACACTTATCTCTCAGAACTGAGCATGTGGAGAGACATTGGTTCAACTAGCACAAAGGGAACGGGTTGCAGGAGAAAATTTTACTCTGGTTTCTCAGTCTGTTTCCTAGTGCCGGTTTGAACTTCCTGCATTTTTCACTGTAAATCCGAGTTGGAGATTGTACCTCCACATATATATGTATGGAGTGGAGTTGGCAACTGGAAAGAAACATTGTGTTCCCAACAAGCTAGTTGAAGTACGGCTTTCACACACACTTATCTCTCAGAACTGAGCATGTGGAGAGACGTTCGTTCATCTAGCACAAAGGGAATGGGTTGCATGGAAACTTTACACTGGTTTCTCAGTCTGTTTCCTAGGGCCGTTTGAACTTCCTGCAGTTTTCACTGTAAATCCGAGTTGGGGCTTGTACCTCCCCATATATATGTATGGTGTGGAGTTTGCAACTGAAAAGAAACTTTGCGTTCCCAACAAGCTAGGTGAAGTACGGCTTGAACACACACTTATCTCTCAGAACTGAGCATGTGGAGAGACTTTCGTTCATCTAGCACAAAGGGAACGGGTTGCAGGAGAAACTTATACTCTGGTTTCTCAGTCAGTTTCCTAGGGCCGGTTTGAAGTTCCTGCAGTTTTCACTGTAAAACAGAGTTGGAGCTAGTACCTACCTATATATTTGTATGGAGTGGAGTTTGCAATTGAAAAGAAAATTTGTGTTCCCATCAAGCTAGTTGAAGGACGGCTTTCACACACACATTTCTCTCATAACTGAGCATGTGGAGAGACGTTCGTTCATCTAGCACAAATGGAACGGGTTGCAGGAGGAACTGTTACTCTGGTTTCCCAGTCTGTTTCCTAGTGCCGGTTTGAATTTACTGCAGTTTTCAATGTAAAACCGTGTTGAAGCTCGTACCTCCCCATATATATGTATGGAGTGGAGTTTGCAACTGAAAATAAACTTTGTGTTCCCAACAAGCTAAGTGAAGGACGGCTTTCACACACACTTATCTCTCAGAACTGAGCATGTGGAGAGACGTTCGTTCATCTAGCACAAAGGGAATGGGTTGCAGGAGTAACTTTTACTCTGGTTTCTCAGTCTGTTTCCTAGTGCCGGTTTGAAGTTCCTGCAGTTTTCACTGTAAAACCGAGTTGGAGCTAGTACATCCCCATATATATGTATGGAGTGGAGTTTGCAACTGAAAAGAAACTTTGTGTTCCCAAGAAGCTAGGTGTAGGGCGGCTTTCACACACACTTATCTCTCAGAACTGAGCATGTGGAGAGACGTTCGTTCATCTAGCACAAAGGGAACGGGTTGCAGGAGAAACTTTTACTCTGATTTCTCAGTCTGTTTCCTACTGCCGGTTTGAAGTTCCTGCAGTTTTCACTGTAAAACCGAGTTGGAGCTAGTACCTCCCCATATATATGTATGGAGTGGAGTTTGCAACTGAAAAAAAACTTTGCGTTCTCAACAAGCTAGGTGAAGTACGGCTTTAACACACACTTATCTCTCAGAACTGAGCATGTGGAGCGACTTTCGTTCATCTAGCACAAAGGGAACGGGTTGCAGGAGAAACTTTTACTCTGGTTTCTCAGTCTGTTTCCTAGGGCCGGTTTGAAGTTCCTGCAGTTTTCACTGTAAAACAGAGTTGGAGCTAGTACCTACCTATATATTTGTATGGAGTAGAGTTTGAAATTGAAAAGAAACTTTGTGTTCCCAACAAGCTAGGTGAAGGACGGCTTTCACACACACTTATGTCTCAGAACTGAGCATGTGGAAAGACGTTCGTTCATCTAGCACAAAGGGAATGGGTTGCAGGAGAAATTTTTACTCTGGATTCTCAGTGTGTTTCCTAGTGCCGGTTTGAAGTTCCTGCAGTTTTCACTGTAAAACCGAGTTGGAGCTAGGACCTCCCCATATATATGTATGCAGTGGAGTTTTCAACTGAAAATAAACCTTGTGTTCCCAACAAGCTAGGTGAAGGACGGCTTTCACACACACTTATCTCTCAGAACTGAGCATGTGGAGAGACGTTCGTTCATCTAGCACAAGTGGAACGGGTGGCAGGGGAAACTTTTACTCTGATTTCTCAGTCTGTTTCCTAGTGCCGGTTTTAAGTTCCTGCAGTTTTCACTGTAAAACAGATTTGGAGCTAGTACCTCCCCATATAAATGTATGGAGTGGAGTTTGCAACTGAAAAGAACTTTGTGTTCCAAACAACCTAGGTGAAGGACGGCTTTCACACACACTTATCTCTCAGAACTGAGCATGTGGACAGACGTTCATTCATTTGGCACAAAGGGAACGGGTTTCAGGAGAAACTTTTGCTCTGGTTTCTCAGTCTGTTTCCTAGTGCCGGTTTGAAGTTCCTGCAGTTTTCACTGTAAAACCGAGTTGGAGCTAGTACCTCCCCATATATATGTATGGAGTGGGGTTTGCAACTGAAAAGAATTTTTGTGTTCCCAACAAACTAGGTGAAGCACGGTTTCACACACACTTATCTCTCAGAACTGAGCATGTGGAGAGACATTGGTACAACTAGCACAAAGGGAACGGGTTGCAGGAGAAAATTTTACTCTGGTTTCTCAGTCTGTTTCCTAGTGCCGGTTTGAAGTTCCTGCATTTTTCACTGTAAATCCGATTTGGAGATTGTACCTCCCCATATATATGTATGGAGTGGAGTTGGCAACTGGAAAGAAACATTGTGTTCCCAACAAGCTAGTTGAAGTACGGCTTTCACACACACTTATCTCTCAGAACTGAGCATGTGGAGAGACGTTCGTTCATCTAGCAAAAAGGGAATGGGTTGCATGGAAACTTTACACTGGTTTCTCAGTCTGTTTCCTAGGGCCGTTTGAACTTCCTGCAGTTTTCACTGTAAATCCGAGTTGGGGCTTGTACCTCCCCATATATATGTATGGTGTGGATTTTGCAACTGAAAAGAAACTTTGCGTTCCCAACAAGCTAGGTGAAGTACGGCTTGAACACACACTTATCTCTCAGAACTGATCATGTGGAGAGACTTTCGTTCATCTAGCACAAAGGGAACGGGTTGCAGGAGAAACTTTTACTCTGGTTTCTCAGTCAGTTTCCTAGGGCCGGTTTGAAGTTCCTGCAGTTTTCACTGTAAAACAGAGTTGGAGCTAGTACCTACCTATATATTTGTATGGAGTGGAGTTTGCAATTGAAAAGAAAATTTGTGTTCCCATCAAGCTAGGTGAAGGACGGCTTTCACACACACATTTCTCTCATAACTGAGCATGTGGAGAGACGTTCGTTCATCTAGCACAAATGGAACGGGTTGCAGGAGGAACTGTTACTCTGGTTTCCCAGTCTGTTTCCTAGTGCCGGTTTGAATTTACTGCAGTTTTCAATGTAAAACCGTGTTGAAGCTCGTACCTCCCCATATATATGTATGGAGTGGAGTGTGCAACTGAAAATAAACTTTGTGTTCCCAACAAGCTAAGTGAAGGACGGCTTTCACACACACTTATCTCTCAGAACTGAGCATGTGGAGAGACGTTCGTTCATCTAGCACAAAGGGAACGGGTTGCAGGAGTAACTTTTACTCTGGTTTCTCAGTCTGTTTCCTAGTGCCGGTTTGAAGTTCCTGCAGTTTTCACTGTAAAACCGAGTTGGAGCTAGTACATCCCCATATATATGTATGGAGTGGAGTTTGCAACTGAAAAGAAACTTTGTGTTCCCAAGAAGCTAGGTGAAGGACGGCTTTCACACACACTTATCTCTCAGAACTGAGCATGTGGAGAGACGTTCGTTCATCTAGCACAAAGGGAACGGGTTGCAGGAGAAACTTTTACTCTGATTTCTCAGTCTGTTTCCTAGTGCCGGTTTGAAGTTCCTGCAGTTTTCACTGTAAAACCGAGTTGGAGCTAGTACCTCCCCATATATATGTATGGAGTGGAGTTTGCAACTGAAAAAAAACTTTGCGTTCTCAACAAGCTAGGTGAAGTACGGCTTTAACACACACTTATCTCTCAGAACTGAGCATGTGGAGCGACTTTCGTTCATCTAGCACAAAGGGAACGGGTTGCAGGAGAAACTTTTACTCTGGTTTCTCAGTCTGTTTCCTAGGGCCGGTTTGAAGTTCCTGCAGTTTTCACTGTAAAACAGAGTTGGAGCTAGTACCTACCTATATATTTGTATGGAGTGGAGTTTGAAATTGAAAAGAAACTTTGTGTTCCCAACAAGCTAGGTGAAGGACGGCTTTCACACACACTTATGTCTCAGAACTGAGCATGTGGAGAGACGTTCGTTCATCTAGCACAAAGGGAATGGGTTGCAGGAGAAATTTTTACTCTGGATTCTCAGTCTGTTTCCTAGTGCCTGTTTGAAGTTCCTGCAGTTTTCACTGTAAAACCGAGTTGGAGCTAGGACCTCCCCATATATATGTATGCAGTGGAGTTTGCAACTGAATAGAAACCTTGTGTTCACAACAAGCTAGGTGAAGGACGGCTTTCACACACACTTATCTCTCAGAACTGAGCATGTGGAGGGACGTTCGTTCATCTAGCACAAAGGGAACGGGTTGCAGGGGAAACTTTTACTCTGGTTTCTCAGTCTGTTTCCTAGTGCCGGGTTGAAGTTCCTGCAGTTTTCTCTGTAAAACAGATTTGGAGCTAGTACCTCCCCATATAAATGTATGGAGTGGAGTGTGCAACTGAAAAGAACTTTGTGTTCCAAACAACCTAGGTGAAGGACGGCTTTCACACACACTTATCTCTCAGAACTGAGCATGTGGACAGACGTTCATTCATCTAGCACAAAGGGAACGGGTTGCAGGAGAAACTTTTACTCTGGTTTCTCAGTCCGTTTCCTAGCGCCGGTTTGAATTTACTGCAGTTTTCACTGTAAAACCGAGTTGGAGCTCGTAACTCCCCATATATATGTATGGATTGGAGTTTGCATGTGAAAAGAAACTTGGTGTACCCAACAAGCTAGGTGAAGGACGGCGTTCACACACACTTATCTCTCAGAACTGAGCATGTGGAGAGACGTTCGTTCATCTAGCACAAAGGGAATGGGTTGCAGGAGAAACTTTTACTCTGGTTTCTCAGTCTGTTTCCTAGTGCCGGTTTGAAGTTCCTGCAGTTTTCACTGTAAAACCGTGTTGGAGCTAGGACCTCCCCATATATATGTATGCATTGGAGTTCGCAACTTAAAAGAAACTTTGTGTTCCCAACAAGCTAGGTGAAGTACGGCTTTCAAACACACTTATCTCTCAGAACTGAGCATGTGGAGAGACGTTCGTTCATCTAGCACAAAGGGAACGGGTTGCAGGAGAAACTTTTACTCTGGTTTCTCAGTCTGTTTCCTAGTGCCGGTTTGAAGTTCCTGCAGTTTTCACTGTAAAACCGATTTGGAGCTAGTACCTCCCCATATAAATGTATGGAGTGGAATTTGCAACTGAAAAGAAACTTTGTGTTCCCAACAAGCTAGGTGAAGCACGGTTTCACACACATTTATCTCTCAGAACTGAGCATGTGGAGAGACTTTGGTTCAACAAGCACAAAGGGAACTGGCTGCAGGAGAAAAGTTACTCTGATTTCTCAGTCTGTTTCCTAGTGCCGTTTTGAAGTTCCTGCAGTTTTCACTGTAAAACCGAGTTGGAGCTAGTATATCCCCATATATATGTATGGAGTGGGGTTTGCAAATGAAAAGAATCTTTGTGTTCCCAACAAGCAAGTTGAAGGACGGCTTTCACACACACTTATCTCTCAGAACTGAGCATGTGGAGAGACGTTCGTTCATCTAGCACGAAGGGAACTGTTTGCAGGAGAAACTTTTACTCTGGTTTCTCAGTCCGTTTCCTAGGGCCGGTTTGAAGTTCCTGCAGTTTTCACTGTAAAACAGAGTTGGAGCTAGTACCTACCTATATATTTTTATGGAGTGGAGTTTGCAATTGAAAAGAAACTTTGTGTTCCCAACAAGCTAGGTGAAGGACGGCTTTCACACACACTTATGTCTCAGAACTGAACATATGGAGAGACGTTCGTTCATCTAGCACAAAGGGAATGGGTTGCAGGAGAAATTTTTACTCTGGATTCTCAGTCTGTTTCCTAGTGCCGGTTTGAATTTCCTGCAGTTTTCACTGTAAAACCGAGTTGGAGCTAGGACCTCCCCATATATATGTATGCAGTGGAGTTTGCAACTGAAAAGAAACCTTGTGTTCCCAACAAGCTAGGTGAAGGACGGCTTTCACACACACTTATCTCTCAGAACTGAGCATGTGGAGAGACGTTCGTTCATCTAGCACAAAGGGAACGGGTTGCAGGGGAAACTTTTACTCTGGTTTCTCAGTCTGTTTCCTAGTGCCGGTTTGAAGTTCCTGCAGTTTTCACTGTAAAACAGATTTGGAGCTAGTACCTCCCCATATAAATGTATGGAGTGGAGTTTGCAACTGAAAAGAAACTTTGTGTTCCAAACAACCTAGGTGAAGGACGGCTTTCACACACACTTATCTCTCAGAACTGAGCATGTGGACAGACGTTAATTCATTTGGCACAAAGGGAACGGGTTGCAGGAGAAACTTTTGCTCTGGTTTCTCAGTCTGTTTCCTAGTGCCGGTTTGAAGTTCCTGCAGTTTTCACTGTAAAACCGAGTTGGAGCTAGTACCTCCCCATATATATGTATGGAGTGGGGTTTGCAACTGAAAAGAAACTTTGTGTTCCCAACAAGCTAGGTGAAGAACGGTTTCACACACACTTATCTCTCAGAACTGAGCATGTGGAGAGACTTTGGTTCAACTAGCACAAAGGGAACGGGTTGCAGGAGAAAATTTTACTCTGGTTTCTCAGTCTGTTTCCTAGTGCCGGTTTGAACTTCCTGCATTTTTCACTGTAAATCCGAGTTGGAGATTGTTCCTCCCCATATATATGTATGGAGTGGAGTTGGCAACTGAAAAGAAACTTTGTGTTCCCAACAAGCTAGGTGAAGGACGGCGTTCACACACACTTATCTCTCTGAAATGAGCATGTGGAGAGACGTTCATTCATGTAGCACAAAGGGAACGGGTTGCTGGAGAAACTTTTACTCTGATTTCTCAGGCTGTTTCCTAGTGCCGGTTTGAAGTTCCTGCAATTTTCACTGTAAAACGGTGTTGGAGCTAGTACCTCCCCATATATATGTATGGAGTGGATTTTGCAACTGAAAAGAAATATTGTGTTCCCAACAAGCTAGGTGAAGGACGGCTTTCACACACACATATCTCTCAGAACTGAGCATGTGGAGAGACGTTCATTCATCTAGCACAAAGGGAACGGGTTGCATGAGAAACTTTTACTCTGGTTTCTCAGTCTGTTTCCTAGTGCCGGTTTGAATTTCCTGCAGTTTTCACTGTAAAACCGAGTTGGAGCTAGTATCTCCACATATATATGTATGGAGTAGGGTTGGCAACTGAAAAGAAACTTTGTGTTCCCAACAAGCAAGTTGAAGGACGGCTTTCACACACACTTATCTCTCAGAAGTGAGCATGTGGAGAGACGTTCGTTCATCTAGCACGAAGGGAACGGTTTGCAGGAGAAACTTTTACTCTGGTTTCTCAGTCCGTTTCCTAGCGCCGGTTTGAATTTACTGCAGTTATCACTGTAAAACCGAGTTGGAGCTCGTAACTCCCCATATATATGTATGGATTGGAGTTTGCATGTGAAAAGAAACTTTGTGTACCCAACAAGCTAGGTGAAGGACGGCTTTCACACACACTTATCTCTCAGAAATGAGCATGTGGGGAGACGTTCGTTTATCTAGCACAAAGGGAATGGGTTGCAGGAGAAACATTTACTCTGGTTTCTCAGTCTGTTTCCTAGTGCCGGTTTGAAGTTCCTGCAGTTTCACTGTAAAACCGAGTTGGAGCTAGGACCTCCCCATATATATGTATGCATTGGAGTTTGCAACTGAAAAGAAACTTAGTGTTCCCAACAAGCTAGGTGAAGGACGGCTTTCACACACACTTATCTCTCAGAAATTAGCATATGGAGAGACGTTCGCTCATCTAGCACAAAGGGAACGGGTTGCAGGAGAAACTTTTACTCTGGTTTCTCAGTCTGCTTCCTAGTGCCGGTTTGAAGTTCCTGCAGTTTTCACTGTAAAACCGATTTGGAGCTAGTACCTCCCCATATAAATGTATGGAGTGGAGTTTGCAAGTGAAAAGAAACTTTGTGTTCCCAACAAGCTAGGTGAAGCACGGTTTCACACACACTTATCTCTCAGAACTGAGCATGTGGAGAGACTTTGGTTCAACTAGCACAAAGGGAACGGGCTGCAGGAGAAAATTTTACTCTGATTTCTCAGTCTGTTTCCTAGTGCCGGTTTGAAGTTCTTGCTGTTTTCACTGTAAAACCGAGTTGGAGCTAGTACCTCCCCAGATATATGTATGGAGTGGAGTTTGCAACTGAAAAGAAACTTTGTGTTCCCAAGAAGCTAGGTGAAGGACGGCTTTCACACACACTTATCTCTCAGACTGAGCATGTGGAGAGACGTTCGTTGATATAGCACAAAGGGAAAGGGTTGCAGGAGAAACTTTTACTCTGATTTCTCAGTCTCTTTCCTAGTGCCTGTTTGAGGTTCCTGCAGTTTTCACTGTAAAACCGAGTTGGAGCTAGTACCTCCCCATATAAATGTATGGAGTGGAGTTTGCAACTGAAAAGAAACTTTGTGTTCCCAACAAGCTAGGTGAAGGACGGCTTTCACACACACTAATCTCTCAGAACTGATCATGTGGAGAGACGTTCGTTCATCTAGCACAAAGGGAATGGGTTGCAGGAGAAATTTTTACTCTGGTTTCTCAGTCTGTTTCCTAGTGCCGGTTTGAAGTTCCTGCAGTTTTCACTGTAAAACCGAGATGGAGCTTGGACCTCCCCATATATATGTATGCAGTGGAGTTTGCAACTGAAAAGAATCTTTGTGATCCCAACAAGCTAGGTGAAGGACGGCTTTCACACACAATTATATCTCAGAACTGAGCATGTGCAGAGACGTTCGTTCATCTAGCACAAAGGGAACGGGCTGCAGGAGAAAATTTACTCTGGTTTCTCAGTCTGTTTCCTAGTGCCGGTTTGAACTTCCTGCATTTTTCACTGTAAATCCGAGTTGGAGCTTGTACCTCCCCATATATATGTATGGAGTGGAGTTGGCAACTGAAAAGAAACGTTGTGTTCCCAAAAACCTAGGTGAAGTACCGCTTTCACACACACTTATCTCTCAGAACTGAGCATGTGGAGAGACTTTCGTTCATCTAGAACTAAGGGAATGGGTTGCAGGGAAACTTTACACTGGTTTCTCAGTCTGTTTCCTAGGGCCGGTTTGATGTTCCTGCAGTTTTCACTGTAAAACAGAGTTGGAGCTAGTACGTACTTATATATTTGTATGGAGTGAAGTTTGCAATTGAAAAGAAACTTTGTGTTCCCAACAAGCTAGGTGAAGGACCGCTTTCACACACACTTATCTCTCAGAACTGAGCATGTGGAGAGACGTTCGTTCATCTAGCACAAAGGGAATGGGTTGCAGGAGAAACTTTTACTCTGGTTTCTCAGTCTGTTTCCTAGTGCCTTTTTGAAGTTCCTGCAGTTTTCACTGTAAAACCGAGTTGGAGCTAGGACCTCCCCATATATATGTATGGAGTGGAGTTTGCATGTGAAAAGAAACTTTGTGTACCCCACAAGCTAGGTGAAGGACGGCTTTCACACACACTTATCTCTCAGAACTGAGCATGTGGAGAGACTTTCGTTCATCTAGCACAAAGGGAACGGGTTGCAGGAGAAACTTTTACTCTGGTTTCTCAGTCTGTTTCCTAGTGCCGGTTTGATGTTCCTGCAGTTTTCACTGTAAAACACATTTGCAGCTAGTACCTCCCCATATATATGTATGGAGTGGAGTTTGCAACTGAAAAGAAACTTTGTGTTCCCAACAAGCTTGGTGAAGGGCGGTTTCACACACACTTATCTCTCAGAACTGAGCATGTGGAGAGAATTTCGTTCATCTAGCACAAAGGGAAATATTTGCAGGAGAAACTTTTACTCTGGTTTCTCAGTCTGTTTCCTATTTCCGGTTTGAAGTTCCTGCAGTTTTCACTGTAAACCCGAGTTGGAGCTAGTACCTCCCCATATATATGTATGGAGTGAGGTTTGCAAATGAAAAGAAACTTTGTGTTCCCAACAAGCTAGGTGAAGCACGGTTTCACACACACTTATGTCTCAGAACTGAGCTTGTGGAGAGACTTTGGTTCAACTAGCAAAATGGGAACGGGTTGCAGGAGAAAATTTTACTCTGGTTTCTCAGTCTGTTTCCTAGTGCCGGTTTGAACTTCCTGCATTTTTCACTGTAAATCCGAGTTGGAGCTTGTACCTACCCATATATATGTATGGAGTGGAGTTGGCAACTGAAAAAAAACATTGTGTTTCCAACAAGCTAGGTGAATACGGCTCTCACACACACTTATCTCTCAGAACTGAGCATGTGGAGAGACGTTCGTTCATCTTGCACAAAGGGAACGGGTTGCAGGAGAAACTTTTACTCTGGTTTCTCAGTCAGTTTCCTAGGGCCGTTTTGATTTTACTGCAGTTTTCACTGTAAAACCGAGTTGGAGCTTGTACCTCCCCATATATATGTATGGAGTGGAGTTTGCAACTGAAAAGAAACTTTGTGTTCCCAAGAAGCTAGGTGAAGGACGGGTTTCACACACACTTATCTCTCAGAACTGAGCATGTGGAGAGACTTTCGTTCATCTAGCACAATAGGAACGGGTTGCAGGAGAAACTTTTACTCTGGTCTCTCAGTCTGTTTCCTAGTGCCGGTATGAAGTGACTGCAGTTTTCACTGTAAAACCGAGTTGGAGCTTGTACCTCCCCATATAAATGTATGGAGTGGAGTTTGCAACTGAAAAGAAACTTTGTGTTCCCAACAAGCTAGGTGAAGTACGGCTTTCACACACACTTATCTCTCAGAACTGAGCATGTGGAGAGACGTTCGTTCATCTAGCACAAAGGGAACGGGATGCAGGAGAAACTTTTACTCTGGTTTGTCAGTCAGTTTCCTAGGGCCGTTTTGATTTTACTGCAGTTTTCACTGTAAAACCGAGTTGGAACTCGTACCTCCCCAAATATATGTATGGAGTGGAGTCTGCAAGTGAAAAGAAGCTTTGTGTTCCCAACAAGCTAGGTGAAGGACGGCTTTCACACACAATTAAATCTCAGAACTGAGCATGTGCAGAGACTTTCGTTCATCTAGCACAAAGGGAACGGGTTTCAGGAGAAACTTTTACTCTGGTTTCTCAGTCAGTTTCCTAGGGCCGGTTTGAAGTTCCTGCAGTTTTCACTGTAAAACAGAGTTGGAGCTTGTACCTACCTATATATTTGTATGGAGTGGAGTTTGCAATTGAAAAGAAACTTTGTGTTCCCAACAAGCTAGTTGAAGGACGGCTTTCACACACACTTTTCTCTCAGAACTGAGCATGTGGAGAGACGTTCGTTCATCTAGCACAAAGGGAACGGGTTGCAGGAGAAACTTTTACTCTGGTTTCTCAGTCAGTTTCCTAGGGCCGTTTTGATTTTACTGCAGTTTTCACTGTAAAACCGAGTTGGAACTCGTACCTCCCCATATATATGTAAGGAGTGGAGTCTGCAAGTGAAAAGAAGCTTTGTGTTCCCAACAAGCAAGGTGAAGGACGGCTTTCACACACAATTAACTCTCAGAACTGAGCATGTGCAGAGACGTTCGTTCATCTATCACAAAGGGAACGGGTTGCAGGAGAAACTTTTACTCTGGTTTCTCAGTCAGTTTCCTAGGGCCGGTTTGAATTTCCTGCCGTTTTCACTGTAAAACAGAGTTGGAGCTAGTACCTACCTATATATTTGTATGGAGTGGAGTTTGCAATTGAAAAGAAACTTTGTGTTCCCAACAAGCTATTTGAAGGACGGCTTTCACACACATTTTTCTCTCAGAACTGAGCATGTGGAGAGACGTTCGTTCATCTAGCACAAATGAAACCGGTTGCAGGAGGAACTGTTAATCTGGTTTCCCAGTCTGTTTCCTAGTGCCGGTTTGAATTTACTGCAGTTTTCAATGTAAAACCGTGTTGAAGCTCGTACCTCCCCATATATATGTATGGAGTCGAGTTAGCAACTGAAAAGAAACTTTGTGTTCCCAACAAGCAAGGTGAAGGTCGGCTTTCACACACACATATCTCTCAGAACTGAGCATGTGGAGAGACGTTCGTTCATCTAACACAGAGGGAAAGGGTTGAAGGAGAAACTTTTTCTCTGGTCTCTCAGTCTGTTTCCTAGTGCCGGTTTGAAGTGACTGCAGTTTTCATTGTAAAACCGAGTTTCAGCTCGTACATACCCATATATACGTATAGAGTTGAGTTTGCAAGTGAAAAGAAACTTTGTTTTTCCAGCAAGCAATGTGAAGGACGGCTTTCACACACACTTATCTCTCAGAACTGAGCATGTGGAGAGACGTTCGTTCATCTAGCACAAAGGGAACGGGTTTCAGGAGAAAGTTTTGCTCTGGTTTCTCAGTCTGTTTCCTAGCACCGGTTTGAATTTACTGCAGTTTTCACTGTGAAACCGTGTTGGAGTTCGTACCTCCCCATATATATGTATTGAGTAGAGTTTGCAAGTGAAAAGAAACTTTATGTTCCCAACAAGCTAGGTGAAGGACGGCTTTCACACACACTTATCTCTCAGAACAGAGCATGTGGAGAGACGGTCGTTCATCTAACACAAAAGAAACGGGTTGCAGGTGAATCTTTTACTCTGGTTTCTCAGTCTGTTTCCTAGTGCCGGTTTGAAGTGACTGCAGTTTTCACTGTAAAACCGAGTTGCAGCTCGTACATACCCATATATACGTATGGAGTTGAGTTTGCAAGTGAAAAGAAACTTTGTGTTCCCAGCAAGAAATGTGAAGGACGGCTTTCACACACACTTATCTCTCAGAACTGAGCATGTGGAGAGACGTTCTTCCATCAGGCACAAAGGGAACGGTTTGCAGTAGAAACTTTTACTCTGATTTCTCAGTCCGTTTCCTAGCGCCGGTTTGAATTTACTGCAGTTTTCACAGAAAAACCGTGTTGGAGCTCGTACCTCCCCATATAAATGTATGGAGTGGAGTATGCAAGTGAAAAGAAATTTTGTGTTCCCAACAAGCTAGGTGAAGTACGGCTTTCACACACACTTATCTCTCAGATCTGAGCATGTGGAGAAACGTTCTTTCATGTAGCACAAAGGGAACGGTTTGCAGGGGAAATATTTACTTTGGTTTCTCAGTCTTTTTTCTAGTGCCGGTTTGAAGTTACTGCATTTTTCATTGTAAAACCGAGTTGGAGCTTGTACCTCCCCATATATATGTATGGAGTGGAGTTTGCAGCTGAAAAGAAACTTTGTGTTCCAAACAAGCTATGTGAAGTATGGCTTTCACACACATTTATCTCTCAGAACTGAGCATGTGGATAGACGTTCGTTCATCTAGCACAAAGGGAACGGGTTGCAGGAGAAACTTTTATTCTGGTTCCTCAGTCTGTTTCCTAGTGCCGGTTTGAAGTTCCTGCAGTTTACACTGTAAAACCGAGTTGGAGATAGTACCTCCCCATATACATCTATGGAGTGGAGTTTGCAACTGAAAAGAAAATTTGTGTTCCCAACAAGCTAGGTGAAGTACGGTTTCACACACACTTATCTCTCAGAACTGAGCATGTGGAGAGACGTTCGTTCATCTAGCACAAAGGGAACGGGTTGAAGGAGAAACTTTTACTCTGGTATCTCAGTCCGTTTCCTAGCGCCGTTTTGAATTTACTGCAGTTTTCACTGTAAAACCGTGTTGGAACTCCGACCTCCCCATATATATATATGGAGTGGAGTCTGCAAGTGAAAAGAAGCTTTGTGTTCCCAACAAGCTAGGTGAAGGACGGCTTTCACACACAATTAACTCTCAGAACTGAGCATGTGGAGAGACGTTCGTTCATCTAGCATAAAGGGAACGGGTTGCAGGAGAAACTTTTACTCTGGTTTCTCAGTCTGTTTCCTAGCGCCGGATTGAAGTTACTGCAGTTTTCACAGTAAAACCGAGTTGGAGCTCGTACCTCCCCATATATATGTATGGAGTGGAGTTTGCAACTGAAAAGAAACTTTTTGTTCCCAACAAGCTAGTTGAAGGGCGGCTTTCACACACACTTATCTCTGAGAACTGAGCATGTGGAGAGACGTTCGTTCATCTAGCACAAATTTAACGTTTTGCAGGAGAAATTTTATTCTGGTTTCTCAGTCTGTTTCCTAGCGCCGGTTTGAAGTTACTGCAGTTTTCACTGTAAAACCGAGTTGGAGCTCGTACCTCCCCATATATATGTATGGAGTGGAGTTTGCAAGTGAAAAGAAACTTTGTGTTCCCAACAAGCTAGCTGAAGTACGGCTTTCACACACACTTATCTCTCAGAACTGAGCATGTGGAGAGACGTTCGTTCATCTAGCACAAAGGGAACGGGTTGCAGGAGAAACTTTTACTCTGTTTTCTCAACCTGTTTCCTAGTCCCGGTTTGAAGTTCCTGCAGTTTTCACTGTAAAACCGAGTTGGAGCTAGTACCTCCCCATATATATGTATGGAGTGGAGTTTGCAAGTGAAAAGAAACTTTGTGTTCCCAACAAGCTAGGTGAAAGACGGCTTTCACACACACTTATCTCTCAAACTGAGCATGTGGAGAGACGTTCGTTCATCTAGCACAAAGGGAACGGGTTGCAGGAGAAACTTTTACTCTGGTTTCTCAGTCTGTTTCCTAGTGCCGGTTTGAAGTTCCTGCAGTATTCACTGTAAAACCGATTTGTAGCTAGTACCGACCCATATATATGTATGGAGTGGAGTTTGCAAGTGAAAAGAAACTTTGTGTTCCCAACAAGCTAGGTGAAGGACGGCTTTCACACACACTTATCTCTCAGAAGTGAGCATGTGGAGAGACGTTCGTTTATCTAGCACAAAGGGAACGGGTTGCAGGAGAAACTTTTACACTGGTTTCTCAGTCTGTTTCCTAGCGCCGGTTTGAAGTTACTGCAGTTATCACTGTAAAACAGAGTTGCAGTTCTTATATACGCATATATATGTATGGAGTGGAGTTTGCAACTGAAAAGAAACTTTGTGTTCCCAACAAGATAGGTGAAGGACGGCTTTCACACACACTTATCCCTCAGAACTCAGCATGTGGAGAGACGTTCGTTCATCTAGCACAAACGGAACGGGTTGCAGGGGAAACTTTTACTCCTGTTTTTCAATCCGTTTCCTAGCGTCGGTTTGAATTTACTGCAGTTTTCACTGTAAAAGCGAGTTGGAGCTCGTACCTCCCCATATATATGTATGGAGAGGAGTTTGCAACTGAAAAGAAACTTTGTGTTCCCAACAAGCTAGCTGAAGGACGGCTTTCACACACACTTATCTCTCAGATCTGAGCATGTGGAGAGACGTTCGTTCATCTAACACAAAAGGAACGGGTTGCAGGAGAAACTTTTACTCTTGTTTCTCAGTCTGTTTCCTAGTGCCGGTTGAAGATCCTGCAGTTTTCACTGTAAAACCGAGTTGCAGCTCGTACATCCCCATATATATGTATGGAGGGGAGTTTGCAACTGAAAAGAAAATTTGTGTTCCCAACAAGCTATTTGAAGTACGGCTTTCACACACAATTATCTCTCAGAACTGAGCATGAGGAGAGACGTTCGTTCATCTAGCACAAAGGGAACGGGTTGCAGGGGAAACTTTTACTCTGGTTTCTCAGTCTGTTTCCTAGTGCCGGTTTGAATTTACTGCAGTTTTCACTGTAAAACCGAGTTGCAGCTCGTACATCCCCATATATATGTATGGAGGGGAGTTTCCAACTGAAAAGTAACTTTGTGTTCCCAACAAGCTAGGAGAAGGACGGCTTTCACACACATTTATCTCTCAGAACTGAGCATGTGGAGAGACGTTCGTTCATCTAGCACAAAGGGAACGGGTTTCAGGAGAAACTTTTACTCTTGTTTCTCAGTGTGTTTCCTAGCGCTGGTTTGAAGTTACTGCAGTTTTCACAGTAAAACCGAGTTGGAGCTCGTACCTCCCCATATATATGTATGGAGTGGAGTTTGCAACTGAAAAGAAACTTTTTGTTCCCAACAAGCTAGGTGAAGGGCGGCTTTCACACACACTTATCTCTCAGAACTGAGCATGTGGAGAGACGTTCGTTCATCTAGCACAAAGTTAACGTTTTGCAGGAGAAATTTTATTCTGGTTTCTCAGTCTGTTTCCTAGCGCCGGTTTGAAGTTACTGCAGTTTTCACTGTAAAACCGGGTTGGAGCTCGTACCTCCCCATATATATCTATGGAGTGGAGTTTGCAAGTAAAAAGAAACTTTGTGTTCCCAACAAGCTAGCTGAAGGACGGCTTTCACACACACTTATCTCTCAGAACTGAGCATGTGGAGAGACGTTCGTTCATCTAGCACAAAGGGAACGGGTTGCAGGAGAAACTTTTCTCTGTTTTCTCAGGCTGTTTCCTAGTCCCGGGTTGAAGTTCCTGCAGTTTTCAATGTAAAACCGAGTTGGAGCTTGTACTTCCCCATATATATGTATGGAGTGGAGTTGGCAAGTGAAAAGAAACTTTGTGTTCCCAACAAGCTAGGTGAAAACCAGCTTTCACACTCACTTATCTCTCAGAACTGAGCATTTGGAGAGACGTTCGTTCATCTAGCACAAAGGGAACGGGTTGCAGGAGAAACTTTTACTCTGGTTTCTCAGTCTGTTTCCTAGTGCCGGTTTGAAGTTCCTGCAGTATTCACTGTAAAACCGATTTGTAGCTAGTACCGCCCCATATATATGTATGGAGTGGAGTTTGCAACTGAAAAGAAACTTTGTGTTCCCAACAAGCTAGTTGAAGGACGGCTTTCACACACATTCATCTCTCAGAATTGAGCATGTGGAGAGACGTTCGTTCATATAGCACAAAGGGAACGGGTTGCAGGAGAAACAATTACTCTGGTTTCTCTGTCTGTTTCCTAGCGCCGGTTTGAAATTACTGCAGTTTTCACTGTAAAACAGGGTTGGAGCTCGTACCACCCCATATATATGTATGGAGTGGAGTTTGCAAGTGAAAAGAAACTTTTTGTTCCCAACAAGCTAGGTGAAGGACGGCTTTCACACACACTAATCTCTCAGAACTGAGCATATGGAGAGACGTTCGTTCATCTAGCACAAAGTGAACGGGTTGCAGGAGAAACTTGTACTCTTGATTCTCAGTCCGTTTCCTAGCGTCGGTTTGAAATTACTGCAGTTTTCACTTTAAAACCGAGTTGGAGCTCGTACCTCCCCATATATATGTATGGAGTGGAGTTTGCAACTGAAAAGAAACTTTGTGTTCCCAACAAGCTAGCTGAAGGACGGCTTTCACACACACTTATATCTCAGAACTGAGCATGTGGAGAGACGTTCGTTCACCTAGCACAAAGGGAACGGGTTGCAGGGGAAACTTTTACTCTGGTTTCTCAGTCTGTTTCCTAGTGCCGGTTTGAATTTACTGCAGTTTTCACTGTAAAACCGATTTGCAGCTCGCACATCCCCATATATATGTTTGGAGGGGAGTTTGCAACTGAAAAGTAACTTTGTGTTTCCAACAAGCTAGGAGAAGGACGGCTTTCACACACATTTATCTCTCAGAACTGAGCATGTGGAGAGACGTTCGTTCATCTAGCACAATAGGAACGGGTTGCAAGAGAAACTTCTACTCTGGTTTCTCAGTCTGTTTCCTAGTGCCGGTTTGAAGTTCCTGCAGTTTTCACTGTAAAACAGGGTTGGAGCTCGTACTTCCCCATATATATGTATGGAGTGGAGTTTGCAAGTGAAAAGAAACTTTTTGTTCCCAACAAGCTAGGTGAAGGACGGCTTTCACACACACTTATCTCTCAGAACTGAGCATGTGGAGAGACGTTCGTTCATCTAGCACAAATGGAACGGGTTGCAGGAAAAAATTTACCCTGTTTTCTAAGTCTGTTTCCTAGCGCCGGTTTGAAGTTACTGCAGTTTTCACTGTAAAACCGAATTGCAGCTCGTATATACCCATATAAATGTATGGAGTGGAGTTTGCAAGTGAAAAGAAACTATGTGTTCCCAGCAAGCTAGGTGAAGGACGGTTTCACACACACTTATCTCTCAGAACTGAGCACGTGGAGAGACGTTCGTTCATCTAGCACAAAGGGAACGAGTTGCAGGAGAAACTTTTACTCTGGTTTCTCAGTCCGTTTCCTAGCGCCGGTTTGAATTTACTGCAGTTTTCACTGTAAAACCGTGTTGGAGCTCGTACCTACCCATATATATGTATGGAGTGGAGTTTGCAAGTGAAAAGAAACTATGTGTTCCCAGCAAGCTAGGTGAAGGACGAATTCACACACACTTATCTCTCAGAACTGAGCACGTGGAGAGACGTTCGTTCATCGAGCACAAAGGAACGGGTTGCAGGAGAAACTTTTACTGCGGTTTCTCAGTCTTGTTTCCTAGCGCCGGTCTGAAGTTACTGCAGTTTTCACTGTAAAACCGTGTTGGAACTCCGACCTCCCCATATATATATATGGAGTGGAGTCTGCAAGTGAAAAGAAGCTTTGTGTTCCCAACAAGCTAGGTGAAGGACGGCTTTCACACACAATTAACTCTCAGAACTGAGCATGTGGAGAGACGTTCGTTCATCTAGCATAAAGGGAACGGGTTGCAGGAGAAACTTTTACTCTGGTTTCTCAGTGTGTTTCCTAGTGCCGGTTAGAAGTTACTGCAGTTTTCACTGTAAAACCGAGTTAGAGTTCGTACCTCCCCATATATTGTATTGAGTGGATTTTGCAATTGAAAAGAAACATTGTGTTCCCAACAAGCTAGGTGAAGGACGGCTTTCACACACACTTATCTCTCAGAACTGAGCATGTGGAGAGACGTTCGTTCATCTAGCACAAAGGGAACGGGGTGCAGGAGAAACTTTTACTCTGGTTTCTCAGTCTGTTTCCTAGCGCCGGATTGAAGTTACTGCAGTTTTCACAGTAAAACCGAGTTGGAGCTCGTACCTCCCCATATATATGTATGGAGTGGAGTTTGCAACTGAAAAGAAACTTTTTGTTCCCAACAAGCTAGTTGAAGGGCGGCTTTCACACACACTTATCTCTGAGAACTGAGCATGTGGAGAGACGTTCGTTCATCTAGCACAAATTTAACGTTTTGCAGGAGAAATTTTATTCTGGTTTCTCAGTCTGTTTCCTAGCGCCGGTTTGAAGTTACTGCAGTTTTCACTGTAAAACCGAGTTGGAGCTCGTACCTCCCCATATATATGTATGGAGTGGAGTTTGCAAGTGAAAAGAAACTTTGTGTTCCCAACAAGCTAGCTGAAGTACGGCTTTCACACACACTTATCTCTCAGAACTGAGCATGTGGAGAGACGTTCGTTCATCTAGCACAAAGGGAACGGGTTGCAGGAGAAACTTTTACTCTGTTTTCTCAACCTGTTTCCTACTCCCGGTTTGAAGTTCCTGCAGTTTTCACTGTAAAACCGAGTTGGAGCTAGTACCTCCCCATATATATGTATGGAGTGGAGTTTGCAAGTGAAAAGAAACTTTGTGTTCCCAACAAGCTAGGTGAAAGACGGCTTTCACACACACTTATCTCTCAGAACTGAGCATGTGGAGAGACGTTCGTTCATCTAGCACAAAGGGAACGGGTTGCAGGAGAAACTTTTACTCTGGTTTCTCAGTCTGTTTCCTAGTGCCGGTTTGAAGTTCCTGCAGTATTCACTGTAAAACCGATTTGTAGCTAGTACCGACCCATATATATGTATGCAGTGGAGTTTGCAAGTGAAAAGAAACTTTGTGTTCCCAACAAGCTAGGTGAAGGACGGCTTTCACACACACTTATCCCTCAGAAGTGAGCATGTGGAGAGACGTTCGTTTATCTAGCACAAAGGGAACGGGTTGCAGGAGAAACTTTTACACTGGTTTCTCAGTCTGTTTCCTAGCGCCGGTTTGAAGTTACTGCAGTTATCACTGTAAAACCGAGTTGCAGTTCTTATATACGCATATATATGTATGGAGTGGAGTTTGCAACTGAAAAGAAACTTTGTGTTCCCAACAAGATAGGTGAAGGACGGCTTTCACACACACTTATCCCTCAGAACTCAGCATGTGGAGAGACGTTCGTTCATCTAGCACAAACGGAACGGGTTGCAGGGGAAACTTTTACTCCTGTTTTTCAATCCGTTTCCTAGCGTCGGTTTGAATTTACTGCAGTTTTCACTGTAAAAGCGAGTTGGAGCTCGTACCTCCCCATATATATGTATGGAGAGGAGTTTGCAACTGAAAAGAAACTTTGTGTTCCCAACAAGCTAGCTGAAGGACGGCTTTCACACACACTTATCTCTCAGATCTGAGCATGTGGAGAGACGTTCGTTCATCTAACACAAAAGGAACGGGTTGCAGGAGGAACTTTTACTCTTGTTTCTCAGTCTGTTTCCTAGTGCCGGTTGAAGATCCTGCAGTTTTCACTGTAAAACCGAGTTGCAGCTCGTACATCCCCATATATATGTATGGAGGGGAGTTTGCAACTGAAAAGAAAATTTGTGTTCCCAACAAGCTATTTGAAGTACGGCTTTCACACACAATTATCTCTCAGAACTGAGCATGAGGAGAGACGTTCGTTCATCTAGCACAAAGGGAACGGGTTGCAGGGGAAACTTTTACTCTGGTTTCTCAGTCTGTTTCCTAGTGCCGGTTTGAATTTACTGCAGTTTTCACTGTAAAACCGAGTTGCAGCTCGTACATCCCCATATATATGTATGGAGGGGAGTTTCCAACTGAAAAGTAACTTTGTGTTCCCAACAAGCTAGGAGAAGGACGGCTTTCACACACATTTATCTCTCAGAACTGAGCATGTGGAGAGACGTTCGTTCATCTAGCACAAAGGGAACGGGTTTCAGGAGAAACTTTTACTCTTGTTTCTCAGTGTGTTTCCTAGCGCTGGTTTGAAGTTACTGCAGTTTTCACAGTAAAACCGAGTTGGAGCTCGTACCTCCCCATATATATGTATGGAGTGGAGTTTGCAACTGAAAAGAAACTTTTTGTTCCCAACAAGCTAGGTGAAGGGCGGCTTTCACACACACTTATCTCTCAGAACTGAGCATGTGGAGAGACGTTCGTTCATCTAGCACAAAGTTAACGTTTTGCAGGAGAAATTTTATTCTGGTTTCTCAGTCTGTTTCCTAGCGCCGGTTTGAAGTTACTGCAGTTTTCACTGTAAAACCGGGTTGGAGCTCGTACCTCCCCATATATATCTATGGAGTGGAGTTTGCAAGTAAAAAGAAACTTTGTGTTCCCAACAAGCTAGCTGAAGGACGGCTTTCACACACACTTATCTCTCAGAACTGAGCATGTGGAGAGACGTTCGTTCATCTAGCACAAAGGGAACGGGTTGCAGGAGAAACTTTTCTCTGTTTTCTCAGGCTGTTTCCTAGTCCCGGTTTGAAGTTCCTGCAGTTTTCAATGTAAAACCGAGTTGGAGCTTGTACTTCCCCATATATATGTATGGAGTGGAGTTGGCAAGTGAAAAGAAACTTTGTGTTCCCAACAAGCTAGGTGAAAACCAGCTTTCACACTCACTTATCTCTCAGAACTGAGCATTTGGAGAGACGTTCGTTCATCTAGCACAAAGGGAACGGGTTGCAGGAGAAACTTTTACTCTGGTTTCTCATTCTGTTTCCTAGTGCCGGTTTGAAGTTCCTGCAGTATTCACTGTAAAACCGATTTGTAGCTAGTACCGCCCCATATATATGTATGGAGTGGAGTTTGCAACTGAAAAGAAACTTTGTGTTCCCAACAAGCTAGTTGAAGGACGGCTTTCACACACATTCATCTCTCAGAATTGAGCATGTGGAGAGACGTTCGTTCATATAGCACAAAGGGAACGGGTTCCAGGAGAAACAATTACTCTGGTTTCTCTGTCTGTTTCCTAGCGCCGGTTTGAAATTACTGCAGTTTTCACTGTAAAACAGGGTTGGAGCTCGTACCACCCCATATATATGTATGGAGTGGAGTTTGCAAGTGAAAAGAAACTTTTTGTTCCCAACAAGCTAGGTGAAGGACGGCTTTCACACACACTAATCTCTCAGAACTGAGCATATGGAGAGACGTTCGTTCATCTAGCACAAAGTGAACGGGTTGCAGGAGAAACTTGTACTCTTGATTCTCAGTCCGTTTCCTAGCGTCGGTTTGAAATTACTGCAGTTTTCACTTTAAAACCGAGTTGGAGCTCGTACCTCCCCATATATATGTATGGAGTGGAGTTTGCAACTGAAAAGAAACTTTGTGTTCCCAACAAGCTAGCTGAAGGACGGCTTTCACACACACTTATATCTCAGAACTGAGCATGTGGAGAGACGTTCGTTCACCTAGCAAAAAGGGAACGGGTTGCAGGGGAAACTTTTACTCTGGTTTCTCAGTCTGTTTCCTAGTGCCGGTTTGAATTTACTGCAGTTTTCACTGTAAAACCGATTTGCAGCTCGCACATCCCCATATATATGTTTGGAGGGGAGTTTGCAACTGAAAAGTAACTTTGTGTTTCCAACAAGCTAGGAGAAGGACGGCTTTCACACACATTTATCTCTCAGAACTGAGCATGTGGAGAGACGTTCGTTCATCTAGCACAATAGGAACGGGTTGCAAGAGAAACTTCTACTCTGGTTTCTCAGTCTGTTTCCTAGTGCCGGTTTGAAGTTCCTGCAGTTTTCACTGTAAAACAGGGTTGGAGCTCGTACTTCCCCATATATATGTATGGAGTGGAGTTTGCAAGTGAAAAGAAACTTTTTGTTCCCAACAAGCTAGGTGAAGGACGGCTTTCACACACACTTATCTCTCAGAACTGAGCATGTGGAGAGACGTTCGTTCATCTAGCACAAATGGAACGGGTTGCAGGAAAAAATTTACCCTGTTTTCTAAGTCTGTTTCCTAGCGCCGGTTTGAAGTTACTGCAGTTTTCACTGTAAAACCGAATTGCAGCTCGTATATACCCATATAAATGTATGGAGTGGAGTTTGCAAGTGAAAAGAAACTATGTGTTCCCAGCAAGCTAGGTGAAGGACGGTTTCACACACACTTATCTCTCAGAACTGAGCACGTGGAGAGACGTTCGTTCATCTAGCACAAAGGGAACGAGTTGCAGGAGAAACTTTTACTCTGGTTTCTCAGTCCGTTTCCTAGCGCCGGTTTGAATTTACTGCAGTTTTCACTGTAAAACCGTGTTGGAGCTCGTACCTACCCATATATATGTATGGAGTGGAGTTTGCAAGTGAAAAGAAACTATGTGTTCCCAGCAAGCTAGGTGAAGGACGAATTCACACACACTTATCTCTCAGAACTGAGCACGTGGAGAGACGTTCGTTCATCGAGCACAAAGGAACGGGTTGCAGGAGAAACTTTTACTGCGGTTTCTCAGTCTTGTTTCCTAGCGCCGGTTTGAAGTTACTGCAGTTTTCAATGTAAAACCGAGTTGGAGCTCGTACCTACCCATATATATGTATGGAGTGGAGTTTGCAAGTGAAAAGAAACTTTGTTTTCCCTACAACCTAGGTGAAGGACGGCTTTCACACACACTTAGCTCTCAGAATTGAGCATGAGGAGAGACGTTCGTTCACCTAGCACAAAGGGAACGGGTTGCAGGAGAAACTTTTACTCTGGTTTCCCAGTCTGTTTCCTATTGCCTTTTTGAAGTTACTGCAGTTTTCACTGTAAAACCGAGTTGGAGCTCGTACCTCCCCATATATATGTATGGAGTGGAGTTTGCAACTGAAAAGAAA
The DNA here is from genome assembly GCF_036321535.1 of Camelus dromedarius. Lineage (NCBI taxonomy): Eukaryota > Metazoa > Chordata > Mammalia > Artiodactyla > Camelidae > Camelus > Camelus dromedarius. The sequence continues at coordinate 30,747,989 of NC_087458.1, read as the reverse complement.
CTTTGTGTTCCCAACAAGCTAGGTGAAAGTCGGCTTTCACACACACTTTTCTCTCAGAACTGAGCATGTGGAGAGACGTTCGTTCATCTAGCACAAAAGGAACGGGTTGCAGGAGAAACTTTTCTCTGATTTCTCAGTCCGTTTCCTAGCGCCTGTTTGAATTTACTGCAGTTTTCACTGTAAAACAGAGTTGGAGCTCGTACCTACCCATATATATGTATGGAGTGGATTTTGCAACTGAAAATAAACTTTGTGCTCCCAACAAGCTAGGTGAAGGACGGCTTTCACACACATTTATCTCTCCGAATTGAGCATGTGGAGAGACGTTCGTTCATCGAGCACAAAGTAACTTGTTGCAGGAGAAACTTTTACTCTGGTTTCTCAGTCTGTTTCCTAGCGCCGGTTTGAAGTTACTGCAGTTTTCACTGTAAAACCGAGTTGGAGCTCGTACCTCCCATATTTATGTATGGAGTGGAGTTTGCAAGTGAAAAGAAACTTTGTGTTCCCTACAACCTAGGTGAAGTTCGGCTTTCACACACACATATCTCTCAGAACTGAGCATGAGGAGAGACGTTCGTTCATCTAACACAAAGGGAACAGGTTGCAGGAGAAATTTTTACTCTGGTTTCCCAGTCTGTTTCCTAGTGCCGGTTTGAATTTACTGCAGTTTTCACTGTAAAATCGAGTTGGAGCTCGTACCTCCCCATATATATGTATAGAGTGGAGTTTGCAACTGAAAAGAACCTTTGTGTTCCCAACAAGCTAGGTGAAAGTCGGCTTTCACACACACTTATCTCTCAGAACTGAGCATGTGGAGAGACGTTCGTTCATCTAGCTCAAAAGGAACGGGTTGCAGGAGAAACTTTAAACCTGGTTTCTCATTCTGTTTCCTAGTGCCGGTTTGAAGTTACTACAGTTTTCACTGTAAAAACGAGTTGGAGCTCGTACCTACCCACATATATATATGGAGTGGAATTTGCAAGTGAAAAGAAACTTTGTGTTCCCAACAAGCTAGGTGAAGGACGGCTTTCACACACACTTATCTCTCAGAACTGAGCATGTGTAGAGACGTTCGTTCATCGAGCACATAGGGAACGGGTTACAGGAGAAACTATTACTCTTGTTTCTCAGTCCGTTTCTTAGCGTCGGTTTGAATTTACTGCAGTTTTCACTGTAAAACCGAGTTGGAGCTCGTACCTCCCCATATATATGTATGGAGTGGAGTTTGCAACTGAAAAGAAACTTTGTGTTCCCAACAAGCTGGGTGAAGTACGGCTTTCACACACACTTATCTCTCAGAATTTAGCATGAGGAGAGACGTTCGTTCATCTAGCACAAAGGGAACGGGTTGCTGGAGAAACTTTTACTGTGGTTTCTCAGTCTGTTTCCTAGTGCCGGTTTGAAGTTCCTGCAGTTTTCACTGTAAAACCGATTAGGAGCTAGTACCTCCCCATATATATGTATGGAGTGGAGTTTGCAACTGAAAAGAAACTTTGTGTTCCCAAGGAGCTAGGTGAAAGACGGATTTCACACACACTTATCTCTCAGAACTGAGCATGTGGAGAGACGTTCGTTCATCAAGCACAAAGGGAACGGGTTGCAGGGAAAATTTTACTCTGGTTTCTCAGTCTGTTTCCTAGCGCCGGTCTGAAGTTACTGCACTTTTCACTGTAAAACCGAGTTAGAGCTCGTACGTCCCCATATATATGTATGGAGACGAGTTTGCATGTGAAAAGAAACTTTTTGTTCCCAACAAGCTAGGTGAAGTACGGCTTTCACACACACTTATCTCTCAGAACTGAGCATGTGGAGAGACGTTCGTTCATCTAGCACAAATGGAACGGGTTGCAGGAGAAACTTTTACTCTGTATTCTCAGTCTGTTTCCTAGCGCCGGTTTGAAGTTACTGCAGTTTTCACTGTAAAACCGAGTTGCAGCTCATACATCCCCATATATATGTATGGAGTGGAGTTTGCAACTTAAAATAAATTTGTGTTCCCAACAAGCTTGGTGAAGGACGGCTTTCACACAAAATTATCTCTCAGAACTGAGCATGTGGAGAGACGTTCGTTCATCTAGCACAAATTTAACGTTTTGCAGGAGAAACTTTTATTCTGGTTTCTCAGTCTGTTTCCTAGCGCTCTTTTGAAGTTACTGCACTTTTCACAGTAAAACCGAGTTGGAGCTCGTACCTCCCCATATATATGTATGGAGTGGAGTTTACAAGTGAAAAGAAACTGTTGTTCCCAGCAAGCAAGGTGAATGACGGCTTTCACACACACTTATCTCTCACAACTGAGCATGTGGAGAGACGTTCGTTCATCTAGCACAAAGGGAACTGGATGCAGGAGAAAATTTTTCTCTGGTTTCTCAGTCTGTTTCCAAGTGCCGATTTGAAGTTCCTGCATTTTTCACTGTAAAACCGAGTTGCAGCTCGTAAATCCCCATATATATGTATGGAGAGGAGTTTGCAACTGAAAAGAAACTTTGTTTTCCCAACAAGCTAGGTGAAGGGCGGCTTTCAAACACACTTAACTCTCAGAACTGGGCATGTGGAGAGACGTTCGTTCATCTAGCAAAAAGGGAACGGGTTGCAGGAGAAACTTTTACTCTGGTTTCTCAGTCTGTTTACTAGTGCCGGGTTGAAGTTCCTGCAGTTTTCACTGTAATACCGATTTGGTGCTAGTACCTCCCCATATATATGTATGGAGTGGAGTTTGCAACTGAAAAGAAACTGTGTGTTCCCAACAAGCTAGGTGAAGAACGGCTTTCAAACACACTTATCTCTCAGAAATGACCATGTGGAGAGACGTTCGTTCATCTAGCACAAATGGAACGGGTTGCAGTAGAAACTTTTACTCTGGTTTCTCAGTCTGTTTCCTAGTGCCGGTTTGAAGTTCCTGCAGTTTTCACTGTAAAACCGAGTTGGAAATAGTACCTCCCCATATATATGTATGGATTGGAGTTTGCAACTGAAAAGAAACTTTGTGTTCCCAACAAGCTGAGTGAAGGACGGCTTTCACACACACTTATCTCTCAGAACTTAGCATGTGGAGGGACGTTCATTCATCTAGCACAAAGGGAACGGGTTGCTGGAGAAACTTTTACTCTGGTTTCTCAGTCTGTTTCCTAGTGCCGGTTTGAAGTTCCTGCAGTTTCAACTGTAAAACCGATTTGGGGCTAGTACCTCCCCATATATATGTATGGAATGGAGTTTGCAACTGAAAAGAAACTTTGTGTTCCCAACAAGCTATGTGAAGTAAGGCTTTCACACACAGTTATCTCTCAGAACTGAGCATTTGGGGAGACGTTCGTTCATCTAGCACAATGGGAAAGGGTTGCAGGAGAAACTTTTACTCTGGTTTCTCAGTCTGTTTCCTTGTGACGGTTTGAAGTTCCTGCAGTTTTCACTGTAAAAAGGAGTTGGAGTTAGTACCCCCCATATATATGTATGGAGTGGAATTTGCAACTGAAAAAGAACTTTGTGTTCCCAACAATCTAGGTGACGGACGGCTTTCAAACACACTTAACTCTCAGAACTGAGCATGTGGAGAGACGTTCGTTCATCTAGCACAAATAGAACGGTATGCAGGGGAAACTTTTTCTGTGGTTTCTCAGTCTGTTTCCTAGTGCCGGTTTGAAGTTCCTGCAGTATTCACTGTAAAACCGAGTTGGTGCTAGTACTTCCCCATATATATGTATGGAGTGGAGTGTGCAACTGAAAAGAATATTTGTGTTCCCAACAAACTAGGTGAAGAACGGCTTTCAAACACACTTATCTCTCAGAACTGAGCATGTGGAGAGACGTTCGTTCATCTAGCACAAAGGGAACGGGTTGCAGTAGAAACTTTTACTCTGGTTTCTCAGTCTCTTTCCTAGTGCCGGTTTGAAGTTCCTGCAGTTTTCACTGTAAAACAGAGTTGGAGCTAGTACCTCCCCATATATATGTATGGAGTGGAGTTTGCAACTGAAAAGAAACTTTGTGTTCCCAATAAGCTGGGTGAAGGACGGCATTCACACACACTTATCCCTCAGAACTGAGCACGTGGAGAGACGTTCGTTCATCTAGCACAAAGGGAACGGTTTGCAGGAGAAAATTTTACTCTGGTTTCTCAGTCTGTTTCCTAGTGCCGGTTTGAAGTTCCTGCAGTTTTCACTGTAAAACCGAGTTGGAGCTTGTACCTCCCCTTATATATGTATGGATTGGAGTTTGCAACTGAAAATTAACTTTGTGTTCCCAAGAAGCTAGGTGAAGTACGGCTTTCACACACACTTATCTCTCAGAACTGAGCATGTGGAGAGACGTTCGTTCATCTAGCAAAAAGGGAACGGGTTGCAGGGGAAACTTTTACTCTGGTTTCTCATTTGTTTCCTAGTGACGGTTTGAAGTTCCTGCAGTTTTCACTGTAAAACCGACTTGGATTTAGTACCTCCCCATATATATGTATGGAGTGGAGTTTGCAACTGAAAAGAAACTTTGTGTTCCCAATAAGCTGGGTGAAGGACGGCATTCACACACACTTATCTCTCAGAACTGAGCACGTGGAGAGACGTTCGTTCATCTAGCACAAAGGGAACGGTTTGCAGGAGAAAATTTTACTCTGGTTTCTCAGTCTGTTTCCTAGTGCCGGTTTGAAGTTCCTGCAGTTTTCACTGTAAAACCGAGTTGGAGCTTGTACCTCCCCTTATATATGTATGGATTGGAGTTTGCAACTGAAAATTAACTTTGTGTTCCCAAGAAGCTAGGTGAAGTACGGCTTTCACACACACTTATCTCTCAGAACTGAGCATGTGGAGAGACGTTCGTTCATCTAGCAAAAAGGGAACGGGTTGCAGGGGAAACTTTTACTCTGGTTTCTCATTTGTTTCCTAGTGACGGTTTGAAGTTCCTGCAGTTTTCACTGTAAAACCGACTTGGATTTAGTACCTCCCCATATATATGTATGGAGTGGAGATTGCAACTGAAAGGAAACTTTGTTTTCCCAACAAGCTAGGAGAAGGACGGTTTCACACACACTTATCTCTCAGAACTGAGCATGTGGAGAGACTTTCGTTCATCTATCACAAAGGGAACGGGTTGCAGGAGAAACTTTTACTCTGGTTTCTCAGTCTGTTTCCTAGTGCCGGTTTGATGTTCCTGCATTTTTCACTGTAAAACCAAGTTGGAGGTAGTACCTCCCCATATATATGTATGGAGTGGAGTTTGCAACTGAAAAGAAACTTTGTGTTCCCAACAAGCTAGTTTAAGGACGGCTTTCACAAACACATATCTCTCAGAACTGAGCATGTGGAGGGATATTCGTTCATCTAGCAGAGAAAGAACGGGTTGCAGGAGAAACTTTTACTCTAGTTTCTCAGTCTGTTTCCTAGTGCAGGTTTAAACTTCCTGCAGTTTTCACTGTAAACCCGAGATGGAGCTAGTACCTCCCCATAAATACTTATGGAGTGGAGTTTGCAACTGAAAAGAAACTTTGTGTTCCCAACAAGCTGGGTGAAGTACGGCTTTCACACACACATATCTCTCAGAACTGAGCATGTGGAGAGACTTTCGTTCATCTAGCAAAAAGGGAACGTGTTGCAGGAGAAACTTTTACTCTGGTTTCTCATTCTGTTTCCGAGTGCCGGTTTGAACTTCCTGCAGTTTTCACTGTAAAAAAGAGTTGGAGCTTGTACCTCCCCATATATATGTAAGGAGTGGAGTTTGCAACTGAAAAGAAACTTTGTGTTCCCAACAAGCTAGTTGAAGGACAGCTTTCACACACACATATCTCTCAGAACTGAGCATGTGGAGAGACGTTCGTTCATCTAGAAAAAAGGGATTGGGTTGCAGGAAAAACTTTTACTGTGGTTTCTCAGTCTGTTTCCTAGTGCCGGTTTGAAGTTCCTGCAGTTTTCTCTGTAAAACCGACTTGGAGGTAGTACCTCCCCATATATATGTATGGAGTGGAGTTTGCAACTGAAAAGAAACTTTGTGTTGCCAACAATCGATGTGAAGGACGGCTTTCACACACACTTATCTCTCAGAACTGAGCATGTGGGGAGACGTTCGTTCATCTAGCACAAAGGGAACGGGTTGCTGGAGAAACTTTTACTTTGTTTTCTCAGTCTATTTCCTAGAGCCTTTGTGAAGTTCCTGCATTTTTCACTGTAAAACCTAGTTGGAGCTAGTACCTCCCCATATATATGTATGGAGTGGAGTTGCAACTGAAAAGAAACTTTGTGTTCCCAACAAGCTAGGTGAAGGACGGCTTTCACACACACATATCTCTCAGAACTGAGCATGTGGAGAGAAGTTCGTTCATCTACCACAAAGGGAACGGGTTGCAGGAGAAACTTTTACTCTGGTTTCTCAGTCTGTTTCCTAGTGCCGTTTTGAAGTTCCTGCAGTTTTCACTGTAAAACAGACATGGAGCTTGAACATCCCCATATATATGTATGCATTGGAGTTTGCAACTGAAAAGAAACTTTGTGTAGCCAACAATCGATGTGAAGGACGGCTTTCACACACACTTATCTCTCAGAACTGAGCATGTGGAGAGACGTTCGTTCATCTAGCAGAGAAGGAACGGGTTGCAGGAGAAACTTTTACTCTAGTTTCTCAGTCTGTTTCCTAGTGCAGGTTTAAACTTCCTGCAGTTTTCACTGTAAACCCGAGATGGAGCTAGTACCTCCCCATATATATTTATGGAGTGGAGTTTGCAACTGAAAATAAACTTTGTGTTCCCAAAAAGCTGGGTGAAGTACGGCTTTCACACACACATATCTCTCAGAACTGAGCATGTGGAGAGACGTTCGTTCATCTAGCAAAAAGGGAACGTGTTGCAGGAGAAACTTTTACTCTGGTTTCTCATTCTGTTTCCGAGTGCCGGTTTGAATTTCCTGCAGTTTTCACTGTAAAAAAGAGTTGGAGCTTGTACCTCCCCATATATATGTAAGGAGTGGAGTTTGCAACTGAAAAGAAACTTTGTGTTCCCAACAAGCTCGGTGAAGGACAGCTTTCACACACACATATCTCTCAGAACTGAGCATGTGGAGAGACGTTCGTTCATCTAGCACAAAGGGATTGGGTTGCAGGGAAAACTTTTACTGTGGTTTCTCAGTCTGTTTCCTAGTGCCGGTTTGAAGTTCCTGCAGTTTTCACTGTAAAACCGACTTGGAGGTAGTACCTCCCCATATATATGTATGGAGTGGAGTTTGCAAATGAAAAGAAACTTTGTGTTGCCAACAATCGATGTGAAGGACGGCTTTCACACACACTTATCTCTCAGAACTGAGCATGTGGAGAGACGTTCGTTCATTTAGCACAAAGGGAACGGGTTGCTGGAGAAACTTTTACTTTGTTTTCTCAGTCTATTTCCTAGAGCCTTTGTGAAGTTCCTGCATTTTTCACTGTAAAACCTAGTTGGAGCTAGTACCTCCCCATATATATGTATGGAGTGGAGTTGCAACTGAAAAGAAACTTTGTGTTCCCAACAAGCTAGGTGAAGGACGGCTTTCACACACAAATATCTCTCAGAACTGAGCATGTGGAGAGAAGTTCGTTCATCTACCACAAAGGGAACGGGTTGCTGGAGAAAGTTTTACTCTGGTTTCTCAGTCTGTTTCCTAGTGCCGTTTTGAAGTTCCTGCAGTTTTCACTGTAAAACAGACATGGAGCTTGAACATCCCCATATATATGTATGGATTGGTGTTTGCAACTCAAAAGAAACTTTGTGTAGCGAACAATCGATGTGAAGGACGGCTTTCACACACACTTATCTCTCAGAACTGAGCATGTGGAGAGACGTTCGTTCATCTAGCACAAAGGGAACGGGTTGCTGGAGAAACTTTTACTCTGGTTTCTCAGTCTGTTTCCTAGTGCCGGTTTGAATTTCCTGCAGTTTTCACTGTAAAACCGAGTTGGGGCTAGTACCTCCCCATATATATGTATGGAGTGGAGTTTGCAACTGAAAAGAAACTTTGTGTTCCCAACAATCTCGGTGAAGTAAGGTTTTCACACACACTTATCTCTCAGAACTGAGCATGTGGAGAGACATTCGTTCATCTAGCACAAAGGGAACGGGTTACTTGGGAAACTTTTGCTCTGGTTTCTCAGTCTGTTTCCTAGTGCCGGTTTGAAGTTCCTGCAGTTTTCACTGTAAAACCGTGTTGGAGCTTGTACCTCCCCATATATATGTATGGAGTGTTGTTTGCAACTGAAAAGAAACTGTGTGTTCCCAACAAGCTAGGAGAAGGACGGCTTTCACAAACACATGTCTCTCAGAAATGAGAATTTGGATAGACGTTCGTTCATCTAGCAGAAAGGGATCGGGATGCAGGAGAAACTTTTACTCTGGTTTCTCAGTCTGTTTCCTAGTGCCGGTTTGAAGTTCCTGCAGTTTTCACTGTAAAACCGAGTTGGAGCATGTACCTCCCCTTATATATGTATGGACTGGAGTTTGCAACTGAAAAGAAACTTTGTGTTCCCAACAAGCTAAGTGAAGGACGGCTTTCACACACAATTATCTCTCAGAACTGAGCACGTGGAGAGATGTCCGTTAACTTGGCACAAAAGGAACAGGTTGCAGGAGAAAATTTTACTCTGGTTTCTCAGTCTTTTCCTAGTGCCGGTTTGAAGTTCCTGCAGATTTCACTGTAAAACCGAGTTGAAGCTTGTACTTCCCCATATATATGTATGGAGTGGAGTTTGCAACAGAAAATTAACTTTGTGTTCCCAACAAGCTAGGTGAAGTACGGCTTTCACACACACTTATCTCTCAGAACTGAGCATGTGGAGAGACGTTCGTTTATCTAGCACAAAGGGAACGGGTTGCAGGGGAAACTTTTACTCTGGTTTCTCATTTGTTTCCTAGTGACGGTTTGAAGTTCCTGCAGTTTTCACTGTAAAACCGACTTGGAGTTAGTACCTCCCCATATATATGTATGGAGTGGAGGTTGCAACTGAAAAGAAACATTGTTTTACCAACAAGCTAGGAGAGGACGGTTTCACACACACTTATCTCTCAGAACTGAGCATGAGGAGAGACTTTCGTTCATCTAGCACAAAGGGAACGGGTTGCATTAGAAACTTTTACTCTGGTTTCTCTGTCTGTTTCCTAGTGCCGGTTTGATGTTCCTGCATTTTTCACTGTAAAATCAAGTTGGAGCTAGTACCTCCCCATATATATGTATGGAGTGGAGTTTGCAACTGAAAAGAAACTTTGTGTTCCCAACAAGCTAGTTTAAGGACGGCTTTCACAAACACATATCTCTCAGAACTGAGCATGTGGAGGGACGTTCGTTCATCTAGCAGAGAAGGAACGGGTTGCAGGAGAAACTTTTACTCTGGATTCTCAGTCTGTTTCCTAGTGCAGGTTTAAACTTCCTGCAGTTTTCACTGTAAACCCGAGATGGAGCTAGTACATCCCCATATATATGTATGGAGTGGAGTTTGCAACTGAAAAGAAACTTTGTGTTCCCAACAAGCTGGGTGAAGTACGGCTTTCACACACACATATCTCTCAGAACTGAGCATGTGGAGAGACGTTCGTTCATCTAGCACAAAGGGAACGGGTTGCAGGAGAAACTTTTACTCTGGTTTTCATTCTGTTTCCGAGTGCCGGTTTGAAGTTCCTGCAGTTTTCACTGTAAAACAGAATTGGAGCTTGTACCTCCACATATATATGTATGGAGTGGAGTTTGCAACTGAAAAGAAACTTTGTGTTCCCAACAAGCTAGTTGAAGGTCGGCTTTCACACACACATCTCTCAGAACTGAGCATGTGGAGAGAAGTTCGTTCATCTAGCACAAAGGGAACGGGTTGCAGGAGAAACTTTTACTGTGGTTTCTCATTCTGTTTCCTAGTGCCGGTTTGAAGTTCCTGCAGTTTTCACTGAAAAAACGAGTTGGAGCTAGTACCTTCCCATATATATGTATGGAGTGGAGTTTGCAACTGAAAAGAAACTTTGTGTTCCCAACAAGCTAGGTGAAGAACGGCTTTCAAACACACTTATCTCTCAGAACTGAGCATGTGGAGAATTGTTCGTTCATCTTTCACAAAGGGAAGGGCTTGCAGGAGAAACTTTTACTCTGGTTTCTCAGTCTTTTTCCTAGTGCCGGTTTGAAGTTCCTGCAGTTTTCACTGTAAAACCGAGTTGGAGCTAATACCTCCCCATATATATGTATGGAGTGGAGTTTGCAACTGAAAAGAATCTTTGTGTTCCCAACAAGCTAGTTGAATTTCGGCTTTCACACACACTTATCTCTCAGAAATGAGCATGTTTAGAGACGTTCGTTCATCTAGAACAAAGGGAACGGGTTGCAGGAGAAACTTTTACTGTGGTTTCTGAGTCTGTTTCCTAGTGCCGGTTTGAAGTTCCTGCAGTTTTCACTGTAAAACCGAGTTGGAGCTAGTACCTCCCCATATATATGTATGGGTGGAGTTGGCAACTGAAAAGAAACTTTGTGTTCCCAACAAGCTAGGTGAAGGACGGCTTTCAAACACACTTATCTCTCTGAACTGAGCATGTGGAGATACGTTCGTTCATCTAGCACAAATGGAACGGTTTTCAGGAGCAACTTTTACTCTGGTTTCTCAGTCTGTTTCCTATTGCCGGTTTGAAGTTCCTGCAGTTTTCACTGTAAAACCGAGTTGGGGCTAGTACCTCCCCATATATATGTATGGAGTGGAGTTTGCAACTGAAAAGAAACTTTGTGTTCCCAACAATCTCGGTGAAGTAAGGTTTTCACACACACTTATCTCTCAGAACTGAGCATGTGGAGAGACATTCGTTCATCTAGCAAAAAGGGAACGGGTTACTTGGGAAACTTTTGCTCTGGTTTCTCAGTCTGTTTCCTAGTGCCGGTTTGAAGTTCCTGCAGTTTTCACTGTAAATCCGAGTTGGAGCTAGTACCTCCCCATATATATGTATGGAGTGGAGTTTGCAACTGAAAAGAAACTTTGTGTTCCCAACAAGCTAGGTGAAGGACGGCTTTCACACACACATATCTCTCAGAACTGAGCATGTGGAGAGACGTTCGTTCATCTAGCACAAATGGAACGGGTTGCAGGAGAAACTTTTACTCTGGTTTCTCAGTCTGTTTCCTAGTGCCGGTTTGAAATTCCTGCAGTTTTCACTGTAAAACCGATTTGGAGCTAGTACCTCCCCATATATATGTATGGAGTGGAGTTTGCAACTGAAAAGAAACTTTGTGTTCCCAACAAGCTAGGTGAATGACGGCTTTCACACACACATATCTATCAGGACTGAGCATGTGGAGAGAGGTTCGTTCATCTAGCAAAAATGAACGGGTTGCAGGAGTAAATTTTAATCTGATTTCTCAGTCTTTTTCCTAGTGCCGGTTTAAAGTTCCTCCAGTTTTCACTGTAAAACCGATTTGGAGCTTGTACATCCCCATATATATGTATGGAGTCTAGTTTGCAACTGAAAAGAAACTTTGTGTTCCCAACAAGCTAGTTGAAGGTCGCTTTCACATACACTTATCTCTCAGAACTGAGCATGTGGAGAGACTTTCGTTCATCTAGAAAAAGGGAACGGGTTGCAGGAGAAACCTTTACTCTGTTTTCTCAGTCTGTTTCCTAATGCCTTGTTGAAGTTCCTGCTGTTTTCACTGTAAAACCGATTTGGAGCTAGTACCTCCCCATATATATGTATGGAGTGGAGTTTGCAAGTGAAAAGAAACTTTGTGTTCCCAACAAGCTTGGTGAAGGACGGCTTTCACACACACTTATCTCTAAGAACTGAGCATGGGGAGAGACATTCGTTCATCTAGCACAAAGGGAAAGGGTTGCAGGAGAAAATTTTACTCTGGTTTCTCAGTCTGTTTCCTAGTGCCTGTTTGAAGTTCCTGCAGTTTTCACTGTAAAACCGAGTTGGGGCTAGTACCTACTCATATATATGTATGGAGTGGAGTTTGCAACTGAAATGAAACTTTGTGTTCCCAACAAGCTGGGTGAAGGACGGCTTTCACACACAGTTATCTCTCAGAACTGAGTATGTGGAGAGTCGTTAGTTCATCTAGCATATAGGGAACGGGTTGTACTAGAAACTATTACCCTGGTTTCTCAGTCTGTTTCCTAGTGCCGGTTTGAAGTTCCTGCAGTTTTCACTGTAAAACCGAGTTGGTGCTTCTACCTCCCCATATATATGTAAGGAGTGGAGTTCCAACTGAAAACAAACTTTGTGTTCCCAACAAGGTAGGTGAAGGACGGCTTTCACACACATATCTCTCAGAACTGAGCATGTGGAGAGACGTTCGTTCATCTAGCACAAATGGAACGGGTTGCAGGAGAAACTTTTACTCTGGTTTCTCAGTCTGTTTCCTAGTTCCGGTTTGAAATTCCTGCAGTTTTCACTGTAAAACCGATTTGGAGCTAGTACCTCCCCATATATATGTATGGAGTGGAGTTTGCAACTGAAAAGAAACTTTGTGTTCCCAACAAGCTAGGTGAATGACGGCTTTCACACACACATATCTATCAGGACTGAGCATGTGGAGAGAGGTTCGTTCATCTAGCAAAAATGAACGGGTTGCAGGAGTAACTTTTAATCTGATTTCTCAGTCTTTTTCCCAGTGCCGGTTTAAAGTTCCTCCAGTTTTCACTGTAAAACCGATTTGGAGCTTGTACATCCCCATATATATGTATGGAGTCTAGTTTGCAACTGAAAAGAAACTTTGTGTTCCCAACAAGCTAGTTGAAGGTCGCTTTCACATACACTTATCTCTCAGAACTGAGCATGTGGAGAGACTTTCGTTCATCTAGAAAAAGGGAACGGGTTGCAGGAGAAACCTTTACTCTGTTTTCTCAGTCTGTTTCCTAATGCCTTGTTGAAGTTCCTGCTGTTTTCACTGTAAAACCGATTTGGAGCTAGTACCTCCCCATATATATGTATGGAGTGGAGTTTGCAAGTGAAAAGAAACTTTGTGTTCCCAACAAGCTAGGTGAAGGACGGCTTTCAAACACAGTTACCTCTCAGAAATGAGCATGTGGAGAGACGTTTGTTCATCTTGCACAAAGGGAACGGGTTGCAGGAGAAACTTTTATTGTGGTTTCTCAGTCTGTTTCCTAGTGCCGGTTTGAAGTTCCTGCAGTTTTCACTGAAAAACCGAGTTGGAGCTAGTACCTACCCATATATATGTATGGAGTGGAGTTTGCAACTGAAAAGAAACTTTGTGTTCCCAACAAGCTAGGTGAAGGACGGCTTTCAAACACACTTATCTCTCAGAACTGAGCATGTGGAGATATGTTCGTTCATCTTGCTCAAAGGGAACGGGTTGCAGGAGAAACTTTTACTCTGGTTCCTCAGTCTTTTTCCTAGTGCCGGTTTGAAGTTCCTGCAGTTTTCACTGTAAAACCGAGTTGGAGCTAGTACCTCCCCATATATATGTATGGAGTGGAGTTTGCAACTGAAAAGAATCTTTGTGTTCCCAACAAGCTAGTTGAATTTCGGCTTTCACACACACTTATCTCTCAGAAATAAGCATGTTTAGAGACGTCCGTTCATCTAGCACAAAGGGAACTGGTTGCCGGAGAAACTTTTACTGTGGTTTCTCAGTCTGTTTCCTAGTGCCGGTTTGAAGTTTCTGCAGTTTTCACTGTAAAACCGAGTTGGAGCTAGTACCTCCCCATATATATGTATGGGTGGAGTTTGCAACTGAAAAGAAACTTTGTGTTCCCAACAAGCTAGGTGAAGGACGGCTTTCAAACACACTTATCTCTCAGAACTGAGCATGTGGAGAGACGTTCGTTCATCTAGCACAAATGGAACGGGTTGCAGGAGAAACTTTTATTCTGGTTTCTCAGTCTGTTTCCTAGTGCCGGTTTGAAGTTCCTGCAGTTTTCACTGTAAAACCGAGTAGGAGCTAGTACCTCCCCATATATATGTATGGAGTGGAGTTTGCAACTGAAAAGAAATTTTGTGTTCCCAACAAGCTAGGTGAAGGACGGCATTCACACACAGTTATCTCTCAGAACTGAGCATGTGGAGAGACGTTAGTTCATCTAGCATATAGGGAACGGGTTGCACTAGAAACTATTACCCTGGTTTCTCAGTCTGTTTCCTATTGCCGGTTTTAAGTTCCTGCAGTTTTCACTGTAAAACCGAGTTGGTGCTTGTACCTCCCCATATATATGTATGGAGTGGAGTTTGCAACTGAAAACAAACTTTGTGTTCCCAACAAGTTAGGTGAAGGACGGCTTTCACACACTTATCTCTCAGAACTGAGCATGTGGAGAGACGTTTGTTCATCTATCACAACGGGAACGGGTTGCTGGAGAAACTTTTACTCTGGTTTCTCAGTCTGTTTCCTAGAGCCGGTGTGAAGTTCCTGCAGTTTTCACTGTAAAACCGAGTTGGAGCTAGTACCATCCCAGATATATGTATGGAGTGGAATTTGCAACTGATAAGAAACTTTGTGTTCCCAACAAGCTAGATGAAGGACGGCTTTCACACACACTTATCTCTCAGAACTGAGCATGTGGAGAGACGTTCGTTCATCTTGCACAAAGGGAACGGGTTGCAGGAGAAACTTTTACTCTGGTTTCTCAGTCTGTTTCCTAGTGCCGGTTTGAAGTTCCTGCAGTTTTCACTGTAAATCCGAGTTGGAGCTAGTACCTCCCCATATATATGTATGGAGTGGAGTTTACAACTAAAAAGAAACTTTGTGTTCCCAACAAGCTATGTGAAGGACGGCTTTCATACATAGATACCTCTCAGAAATGAGCATGTGGAGAGACGTTCGTTCATCTTGCACAAAGGGAACGGGTTGCAGGAGAAACTTTTACTCTGTTTTCTCAGTCTGTTTTCTAGTGCCGGTTTGAAGTTCCTGCAGTTTTTACTGTAAACCCGTGTTGGAGCTGGTACCTCCCCTTATATATGTATGGATTGGAGTTTGCAACTGAAAAGAAACTTTGTGTTCCCAACAAGCTAGTTGAATGTCGGCTTTCACACACAAATCTCTCAGAACTGAGCATGTGGAGAGACGTTCGTTCATCTAGCACAAATGGAACGGGTTGCAGGAGAAACTTTTACTGTGGTTTCTCAGTCTGTTTCCTAGTGCCGGTTTGAAGTTCCTGCAGTTTTCACTGAAAAACCGAGTTGGAGCTAGTACCTACCCATATATATGTATGGAGTGGAGTTTGCAACTGAAAAGAAACTTTGTGTTCCCAACAAGCTAGGTGAAGGACGGCTTTCAAACACACTTATCTCTCAAAACTGAGCATGTGGAGAGATGTTCGTTCATCTTGCACAAAGGGAACGGTTTGCAGGAGAAACTTTTACTCTGGTTTCTCAGTCTTTTTCCTAGTGCCGGTTTGAAGTTCCTGCAGTTTTCACTGTAAAACCGAGTTGGAGCTAGTACCTCCCCATATATATTTATGGAGTGGAGTTTGCAACTGAAAAGAATCTTTGTGTTCCCAACAAGCTAGTTGAATTTGGCTTTCACACACACTTATCTCTCAGAACTGAGCATGTTTTGAGACGTTCGTTCATCTAGCACAAAGGGAACGGGTTGCAGGAGAAACTTTTACTGTGTTTTCTCAGTCTGTTTCCTAGTGCCGGTTTGAAGTTCCTGCAGTTTTCACTGTAAAACCGAGTTGGAGCTAGTACCTCCCCATATATATGTATGGAGTGGAGTTCGCAACTGAAAAGAAACTTTGGGTTCCCAACAAGCTAGGTGAAGGACGGCTTTCAAACACACTTATCTCTCAGTACTTAGCATGTGGAGAGACGTTCGTTCATCTAGCACAAATGGAACGGGTTGCAGGAGAAACTTTTACTCTGGTTTCTCAGTCTGTTTCCTAGTGCCGGTTTGAAGTTCCTGCAGTTTTCACTGTAAAACCGAGAAGGAGCTAGTACCTACCCATATATATGTATGAAGTGGATTTTGCAACTGAAAAGAAACTTTGTGTTCCCAACAAGCTAGGTGAAGGACGGCTTTCACACACACATATCTCTCAGAACTGAGCATGTGGAGAGACGTTCGTTCATCTAGCACAAAGGGAAAGGGTTGCAGGAGAAACTTTTACTCTGGTTTCTCAGACTGTTTCCTAGTGCCGGTTTGAAGTTCCTGCAGTTTTCACTGTAAAACCGAGTTGGGGCTAGTACCTACCCATATATATTTTTGGAGTGAAATTTGCAACTGAAATGAAACTTTGTGTTCCCAACAAGCTAGGTGAAGGACGGCTTTCACACACAGTTATCTCTCAGATCTGAGCATGTGGAGAGACGTTCGTTCATCTAGCATATAGGGAACGCGTTGCACTGGAAACTATTACCCTGGTTTCTCAGTCTGTTTCCTAGTGCCGGTTTGAAGTTCCTGCAGTTTTCACTGTAAAACCGTGTTTGAGCTCGTACCTACCCATATACATGTAAGGAATGGAGTTTGCAAGTGAAAAGAACCTTTGTGTTCCCAACAAGCAGGGTGAAGAACGGCTTTCACACACACATATCTCTCAGAACTGAGAATGTGGAGAGACGTTCGTTCATCTAGCACAATGGAAACGGGTTGCAAGAGAAACTTTTGCTCTGGTTTCACAGTATGTTTCCTAGTGTCGCTTTGAAGTTCCTGCAGTTTTCACTGTAAAACCGAGTTGTAGCTAGTACCTCCCCATATATATGTATGGAGTGGAGTTTGCAAGTGAAAAGAAATTTTGTGTTCCCAACAAGCTAGGTGAAGGACGGCTTTCAAACACACTTATCTCTCAGAACGGTGCATGTGGAGAGACGTTCGTTCATCTAGCAGAAAGGGAACGGGTCGCAGGAGAAAATTTTTCTCTGGTTTCACAGTATGTTTCCTAGTGCCGTTTTGTAGTTCCTGCAGTTTTCACTGTAAAACCGAGTTGGAGCTTGTACCTCCCCATATATATGTATGGAGTGGGGTTTGCAACTGAAAAGAAACTTTGTGTTGCAAACAAGCTAGGTGAAGGACGGCTTTCCCTCACAATTAACTCTCAGAACTCAGCGTGTGGAGAGACGTTCGTTCATCTAGCACAAAGGGAACGGGTTGCAGGAGAAACTTTTACTGTGTTTTCTAAGTCTGTTTCCTAGTGCCAGTTTGAAGTTCCAGCAGCTTTCACTGTAAAACCGAGTTGGAGATCGTACCTCCCCATATATATGTATGGAGTGGAGTTTGCATCTGAAAAGAAACTTTGTGTTCCCAACAAACTAGGTGAAGTCGGATTTGACACACACTTTTCTCTCAGAACTGAGCATGTGGAGAGACGTTCGTTCATCTAGCACAAAGGGAACGGGTTGTAGGAGAAACATTTACTCTGGTTTCTCAGTCTGTTTCGTAGTGCCGGTTTGAAGTTCCTGCAGTTTTCACTGTAAAACCGAGTTGGAGCTAGTACCTCCCCAAATATATGTATTGAGTGGAGTTTGCAAGTGAAAAGAAACTTTGTGTTCTCAACATGCTAGGTGAAGGACGGCTTTCATACACACTTATCTCTCAGAACTGAGCATGTGGAGAGACTTTCGTTCATCTACAAAAAGGGAACGGGTTGCAGGAGAAACCTTTACTTTGCTTTCTCAGTCTGTTTCCTAATGCCGTGTTGAAGTTCCTGCTGTTTTCACTGTAAAACCGATTTGGAGCTAGTACCTCCCCATATATATGTATGGAGTGGAGTTTGCAAGTGAAAAGAAACTTTGTGTTCCCGACAAGCTTGGTGAAGGACGGCTTTCACACACACTTATCTCTAAGAACTGAGCATGGGGAGAGACAATCGTTCATCTAGCACAAAGGGAAAGGGTTGCAGGAGAAACTTTTACTCTGGTATCTCAGTCTGTTTCCTAGTGCCGGTTTGAAGTTCCTGCAGTTTTCACTGTAAAACCGAGTAGGAGCTAGTACCTCCCCATATATATGTATGGAGTGGAGTTTGCAACTGAAAAGAAACTTTGTGTTCCCAACAAGCTAGGTGAAGGACGGCATTCACACACAGTTATCTCTCAGAACTGAGCATGTGGAGAGACGTTAGTTCATCTAGCATTTAGGGAACGGGTTGCACTAGGAACTATTACCCTGGTTTCTCAGTCTGTTTCCTAGTGCCGGTTTTAAATTCCTGCAGTTTTCACTGTAAAACCGAGTTGGTGCTTGTACCTCCCCATATATATGTATGGAGTGGAGTTCCAACTGAAAACAAACTTTGTGTTCCCAACAAGGTAGGTGAAGGACGGCTTTCACACACTTATCTCTCAGAACTGAGCATGTGGAGAGACGTTTGTTCATCTATCACAACGGGAACGGGTTGCTGGAGAAACTTTTACTCTGGTTTCTCAGTCTGTTTCCTAGAGCCGGTGTGAAGTTCCTGCAGTTTTCACTGTAAAACCGAGTTGGAGCTAGTACCATCCCATATATATGTATGGAGTGGAATTTGCAACTGATAAGAAACTTTGTGTTCCCAACAAGCTAGATGAAGGACGGCTTTCACACACACTTATCTCTCAGAACTGAGCATGTGGAGAGACGTTCGTTCATCTTGCACAAAGGGAACGGGTTGCAGGAGAAACTTTTACTCTGGTTTCTCAGTCTGTTTCCTAGTGCCGGTTTGAAGTTCCTGCAGTTTTCACTGTAAATCCGAGTTGGAGCTAGTACCTCCCCATATATATGTATGGAGTGGAGTTTACAACTAAAAAGAAACTTTGTGTTCCCAACAAGCTGGGTGAAGGACGGCTTTCAAACACAGTTACCTCTCAGAAATGAGCATGTGGAGAGACGTTCGTTCATCTTGCACAAAGGGAACGGGTTGCAGGAGAAACTTTTACTCTGTTTTCTCAGTCTGTTTTCTAGTGCCGGTTTGAAGTTCCTGCAGTTATTACTGTAAACCCGTGTTGGAGCTGGTACCTCCCCTTATATATGTATGGAGTGGAGTTTGCAACTTAAAAGAAACTTTGTGTTCCCAACATGCTAGTTGAAGGACGGCTTTCAAACACACCTATCTCTCAGATCTGAGCATGTGGAGAGACGTTCGTTCATCTTGCCCAAAGGGAACGGGTTGCAGGAGAAACATTAATCTGGTTTCTCAGTCTGTTTCCTAGTGCCGGTTTGAAGTTCCTGCAGTTTTCACTGTAAAACAGAATTGGAGCTTGTACCTCCACATATATATGTATGGAGTGGAGTTTGCAACTGAAAAGAAACTTTGTGTTCCCAACAAGCTAGTTGAAGGTCGGCTTTCACACACAAATCTCTCAGAACTGAGCATGTGGAGAGACGTTCGTTCATCTAGCACAAAGGGAACTGGTTGCAGGAGAAACTTTTACTGTGGTTTCTCAGTCTGTTTCCTAGTGCCGGTTTGAATTTCCTGCAGTTTTCACTGAAAAACCGAGTAGGAGCTAGTACCTACAAATATATATGTATGGAGTCGGGTTTGCAACTGAAAAGAAACTTTGTGTTCCCAACAAACTAGGTGAAGGACGGCTTTCAAACACACTTATCTCTCAAAACTGAGCATGTGGAGAGATGTTCGTTCATCTTGCACAAAGGGAACGGGTTGCAGGAGAAACTTTTACTCTGGTTTCTCAGTCTTTTTCCTAGTGCCGGTTAGAAGTACCTGCAGTTTTCACTGTAAAACCGAGTTGTAGCTAGTACCTCCCCATATATATGTATGGAGTGGAGTTTGCAAGTGAAAAGAAATTTTGTGTTCCCAACAAGCTAGGTGAAGGACGGCTTTCAAACACACTTATCTGTCAGAACGGTGCATGTGGAGAGACGTTCGTTCATCTAGCAGAAAGGGAACGGGTCGAGGAGAAAATTTTTCTCTAGTTTCACAGTATGTTTCCTAGTGCCGTTTTGTAGTTCCTGCAGTTTTCACTGTAAAACCGAGTTGGAGCTTGTACCTCCCCATATATATGTATGGAGTGGGGTTTGCAACTGAAAAGAAACTTTGTGTTCCAAACAAGCTAGGTGAAGGACGGCTTTCCCTCACAATTATCTCTCAGAACTGAGCGTGTGGAGAGACGTTCGTTCATCTAGCACAAAGGGAACGGGTTGCAGGAGAAACTTTTACTGTGTTTTCTAAGTCTGTTTCCTAGTGCCAGTTTGAAGTTCCAGCAGCTTTCACTGTAAAACCGAGTTGGAGATCGTACCTCCCCATATATATGTATGGAGTGGAGTTTGCATCTGAAAAGAAACTTTGTGTTCCCAACAAGCTAGTTGAAGGACGGCTTTCACACACACATATCTCTCAGAACTGAGCATGTGGAGAGACGTTCGTTCATCTAGCAAAAATGGAACGGGTTGCAGGAGAAACTTTTACTCTGATTTCTCAGTCTGTTTCCTAGTGCCGGTTTAAATTTCCTGCAGTTTTCACTGTAATACCGAGTTGGAGCTTGTACATCCCCATATATATGTATGGAATGGAGTTTGCAACTGAAAACAAACTTTGTGTTCCCAACAAGCTAGTTGAAGTTCGGCTTTCACATACACTTATCTCTCAGAACTGAGCATGTGGAGAGACTTTCGTTCATCTAGAAAATGGGAACGGGTTGCAGGAGAAACCTTTACTCTGTTTTCTCAGTCTGTTTCCTAATGCCGTGTTGAACTTCCTGCTGTTTTCACTGTAAAACCGATTTGGAGCTAGTACCTCCCCATATATATTTATGGAGTGGAGTTTGCAAGTGAAAAGAAACTTTGTGTTCCCAACAAGCTTGGTGAAGGACGGCTTTCACACACACTTATCTCAAAGACCTGAGCATGGGGAGAGACATTCGTTCATCTAGCACAAAGGGAAAGGGTTGCAGGAGAAACTTTTACTCTGGTTTCTCAGACTGTTTCCTAGTGCCTGTTTGAAGTTCCTGCAGTTTTCACTGTAAAACCGAGTTGGAGCTAGTACCTCCCCAAATATATGTATTGAGTGGAGTTTGCAAGTGAAAAGAAACTTTGTGTTCTCAACAAGCTAGGTGAAGGACGGCTTTCATACACACTTATCTCTCAGAACTGAGCATGTGGAGAGACGTTCGTTCATCTAGCACAAAGGGAACGGTTTGCAGGAGAATCATTTACTCTGTTTTCTCAGTCTGTTTCCTAGTGTCGGTTTGAATTTCCTGCAGTTTTCACTGTAAAACCGTGTTGGAGCTACTACCTTCCCATATATATGTATGGAGTGGAGTTTGCAAGTGAAAAGAATATTTGTGTTCCCAACAAGCTAGGTGTAGGGCGGCTTTCACACACACTTATCTCTCAGAACTGAGCATGTGGAGAGACGTTCGTTCATCTAGCAGAAAG
The DNA here is from genome assembly GCF_036321535.1 of Camelus dromedarius. Taxonomy (NCBI): domain Eukaryota; kingdom Metazoa; phylum Chordata; class Mammalia; order Artiodactyla; family Camelidae; genus Camelus; species Camelus dromedarius. The sequence continues at coordinate 30,726,771 of NC_087458.1, read as the reverse complement.
TGAACGGGTTGCAGGAGAAACCTTTACTCTGGTTTATCAGTCTTTTTCATAGTGCCGGTTTGAAGTTCCTGCAGTTTTCACTGTAAAACCGAGTTGGAGCTTGTACCTCCCCATATATATGTATGGAGTGGAGTTTGCAAGTGAAAAGAAACTTTGTGTTCCCAACAAGCTAGGTGAAGTACGGCTTTCACACACACTTATCTCTCAGAACTGAGCATGTGGAGAGACTTTCGTTCATCTAGCACAATGGGAACGGGTTGCAGGAGAAACTTTTACTCTGGTTTCTCAGTCTGTTTCCTAGTGCCGGTTTGAAGTTACTGCTGTATTCACTTAAAACAGAGTTGGATCTAGTACCTCCCCATGTATATGTATTGAGTGGAGTTTGAAAGTGAAAAGAAAGTTTGTGTTACCAACAAGCTAGATGAAGGACGGCTTTCACACACACTTATCTCTCAGAACTGAGCATGTGGAGAGACTTTCGTTCATCTACAAAAAGGGAACGGGTTGCAGGAGAAACCTTTACTTTGCTTTCTCAGTCTGTTTCCTAATGCCGTGTTGAAGTTCCTGCTGTTTTCACTGTAAAACCGTTTTGGAGCTAGTACCTCCCCATATATATGTATGGAGTGGAGTTTGCAAGTGAAAAGAAACTTTGTGTTCCCAACAAGCTTGGTGAAGGACGGCTTTCACACACACTTATCTCTAAGAACTGAGCATGGGGAGAGACAATCGTTCATCTAGCACAAAGGGAAAGGGTTGCAGGAGAAACTTTTACTCTGGTTTCTCAGTCTGTTTCCTAGTGCCGGTTTGAAGTTCCTGCAGTTTTCACTGTAAAACCGAGTAGGAGCTAGTACCTCCCCATATATATGTATGGAGTGGAGTTTGCAACTGAAAAGAAACTTTGTGTTCCCAACAAGCTAGGTGAAGGACGGCATTCACACACAGTTATCTCTCAGAACTGAGCATGTGGAGAGACGTTAGTTCATCTAGCATATAGGGAACGGGTTGCACTAGAAACTATTACCCTGGTTTCTCAGTCTGTTTCCTAGTGCCGGTTTGAAGTTCCTGCAGTTTTCACTGTAAAACCGAGTTGGTGCTTGTACCTTCCCATATATATGTATGGAGTGGAGTTCCAACTGAAAACAAACTTTGTGTTCCCAACAAGGTAGGTGAAGGACGGCTTTCACACACTTATCTCTCAGAACTGAGCATGTGGAGAGACGTTTGTTCATCTATCACAACGGGAACGGGTTGCTGGAGAAACTTTTACTCTGGTTTCTCAGTCTGTTTCCTAGAGCCGGTGTGAAGTTCCTGCAGTTTTCACTGTAAAACCGAGTTGGAGCTAGTATAATCCCATATATATGTATGGAGTGGAATTTGCAACTGATAAGAAACTTTGTGTTCCCAACAAGCTAGATGAAGGACGGCTTTCACACACACTTATCTCTCAGAACTGAGCATGTGGAGAGACGTTCGTTCATCTTGCACAAAGGGAACGGGTTGCAGGAGAAACTTTTACTCTGGTTTCTCAGTCTGTTTCCTAGTGCCGGTTTGAAGTTCCTGCAGTTTTCACTGTAAAACAGAATTGGAGCTTGTACCTCCACATATATATGTATGGAGTGGAGTTTGCAACTGAAAAGAAACTTTGTGTTCCCAACAAGCTAGTTGAAGGTCGGCTTTCACACACAAATCTCTCAGAACTGAGCATGTGGAGAGACGTTCGTTCATCTAGCACAAAGGGAACGGGTTGCAGGAGAAACTTTTACTGTTGTTTCTCAGTCTGTTTCCTAGTGCCGGTTTGAAGTTCCTGCAGTTTTCACTGAAAAACCGAGTTGGAGCTAGTACCTACAAATATATATGTATGGAGTGGGGTTTGCAACTGAAAAGAAACTTTGTGTTCCCAACAAGCTAGGTGAAGGACGGCTTTCAAACACACTTATCTCTCAAAACTGAGCATGTGGAGAGATGTTCGTTCATCTTGCACAAAGGGAACGTGTTGCAGGAGAAACTTTTACTCTGGTTTCTCAGTCTTTTTCCTAGTGCCGGTTTGAAGTTCCTGCAGTTTTTACTGTAAAACCGAGTTGGAGCTAGTACCTCCCCATATATATTTATGGAGTGGAGTTTGCAACTGAAAAGAATCTTTGTGTTCCCTACAAGCTAGTTGAATTTGGCTTTCACACACAATTATCTCTCAGAACTGAGCATGTTTTGAGACGTTCGTTCATCTAGCACAAAGGGAACGGGTTGCAGGAGAAACTTTTACTGTGGTTTCTCAGTCTGTTTCCTAGTGCCGGTTTGAAGTTCCTGCAGTTTTCACTGTAAAACCGAGTTGGAGCTAGTACCTCCCCATATATATGTATGGAGTGGAGTTCGCAACTGAAAAGAAACTTTGTGTTCCCAACAAGCTAGGTAAAGGACGGCTTTCAAACACACTTATCTCTCAGAACTTAGCATGTGGAGAGACGTTCGTTCATCTAGCACAAATGGAACGGTTTGCAGGAGAATCTTTTACTCTGGTTTCTCAGTCTGTTTCCTAGTGCCGGTTTGAAGTTCCTGCAGTTTTCACTGTAAAACCGAGAAAGAGCTAGTACCTCCCCATATATATGTATGGAGTGGAGTTTGCAACTGAAAAGAAACTTTGTGTTCCCAACAAGCTAGTTGAAGGACGGCTTTCACACACACATATCTCTCAGAACTGAGCATGTGGAGAGAGGTTCGTTCATCTAGCAAAAATGGAACGGGTTGCAGGAGAAACTTTTACTCTGATTTCTCAGTCTGTTTCCTAGTGCCGGTTTAAATTTCCTGCAGTTTTCACTGTAAAACCGAGTTGGAGCTTGTACATCCCCATATATATGTATGGAATGGAGTTTGCAACTGAAAACAAACTTTGTGTTCCCAACAAGCTAGTTGAAGTTCGGCTTTCACATACACTTATCTCTCAGAACTGAGCATGTGGAGAGACTTTCGTTCATCTAGAAAATGGGAACGGGTTGCAGGAGAAACCTTTACTCTGTTTTCTCAGTCTGTTTCCTAATGCCGTGTTGAACTTCCTGCTGTTTTCACTGTAAAACCGAGTTGGAGCTAGTACCTCCCCATATATATTTATGGAGTGGAGTTTGCAACTGAAAAGAATCTTTGTGTTCCCAACAAGCTAGTTGAATTTGGCTTTCACACACAATTATCTCTCAGAACCTAGCATGTTTTGAGACGTTCGTTCATCTAGCACAAAGGGAACGGGTTGCAGGAGAAACTTTTACTCTGATTTCTCAGTCTGTTTCCTAGTGCCGGTTTAAATTTCCTGCAGTTTTCACTGTAAAACCGAGTTGGAGCTTGTACATCCCCATATATATGTATGGAATGGAGTTTGCAACTGAAAACAAACTTTGTGTTCCCAACAAGCTAGTTGAAGTTCGGCTTTCACATACACTTATGTCTCAGAACTGAGCATGTGGAGAGACTTTCGTTCATCTAGAAAATGGGAACGGGTTGCAGGAGAAACCTTTACTCTGTTTTCTCAGTCTGTTTCCTAATGCCGTGTTGAAATTCCTGCTGTTTTCACTGTAAAACCGATTTGGAGCTAGTACCTCCCCATATATATGTATGGAGTGGAGTTTGCAAGTGAAAAGAAACTTTGTGTTCCCTACAAGCTTGGTGAAGGACGGCTTTCACACACACTTATCTCAAAGACCTGAGCATGGGGAGAGACATTCGTTCATCTAGCACAAAGGGAAAGGGTTGCAGGAGAAACTTTTACTCTGGTTTCTCAGACTGTTTCCTAGTGCCTGTTTGAAGTTCCTGCAGTTTTCACTGTAAAACCGAGTTGGGGCTAGTACCTACCCATATATATTTTTGGAGTGGAATTTGCTACTGAAAAGAAACTTTGTGTTCCCAACAAGCTAGGTGAAGGACGGCTTTCACACACAGTTATCTCTCAGATCTGAGCATGTGGAGAGACGTTCGTTCATCTAGCATATAGGGAACGCGTTGCACTAGAAACTATTACCCTGGTTTCTCAGTCTGTTTCCTAGTGCCGGTTTGAAGTTCCTGCAGTTTTCAGTGTAAAACCGTGTTGGAGCTCGTACCTACCCATATACATATAAGGAATGGAGTTTGCAAGTGAAAAGAACCTTTGTGTTCCCAACAAGCAAGGTGAAGAACGGCTTTCACACACACATATCTCTCAGAACTGAGAATGTGGAGAGACGTTCGTTCATCTAGCACAATGGAAACGGGTTGCAAGAGAAACTTTTGCTCTGGTTTCACAGTATGTTTCCTAGTGTCGCTTTGAAGTTCCTGCAGTTTTCACTGTAAAACCGAGTTGTAGCTAGTACCTCCCCATATATATGTATGGAGTGGAGTTTGCAAGTGAAAAGAAATTTTGTGTTCCCAACAAGCTAGGTGAAGGACGGCTTTCAAACACACTTATCTCTCAGAACGGTGCATGTGGAGAGACGTTCGTTCATCTAGCAGAAAGGGAACGGGTCGCAGGAGAAAATTTTTCTCTAGTTTCACAGTATGTTTCCTAGTGCCGTTTTGTAGTTCCTGCAGTTTTCACTGTAAAACCGAGTTGGAGCTTGTACCTCCCCATATATATGTATGGAGTGGGGTTTGCAACTGAAAAGAAACTTTGTGTTCCAAACAAGCTAGGTGAAGGACGGCTTTCCCTCACAATTATCTCTCAGAACTGAGCGTGTGGAGAGACGTTCGTTCATCTAGCACAAAGGGAACGGGTTGCAGGAGAAACTTTTACTGTGTTTTCTAAGTCTGTTTCCTAGTGCCAGTTTGAAGTTCCAGCATCTTTCACTGTAAAACCGAGTTGGAGATCGTACCTCCCCATATATATGTATGGAGTGGAGTTTGCATCTGAAAAGAAACTTTGTGTTCCCAACAAGCTAGGTGAAGTCGGATTTGACACACACTTTTCTCTCAGAACTGAGCATGTGGAGAGACGTTCGTTCATCTAGCAGAAAGTGAACGGGTTGCAGGAGAAACCTTTACTCTGGTTTCTCAGTCTTTTTCATAGTGCCGGTTTGAAGTTCCTGCAGTTTTCACTGTAAAACCGAGTTGGAGCTTGTACCTCCCCATATATATGTATGGAGTGGAGTTTGCAAGTGAAAAGAAACTTTGTGTTCCCAACAAGCTAGGTGAAGTACGGCTTTCACACACACTTATCTCTCAGAACTGAGCATGTGGAGAGACTTTCGTTCATCTAGCACAATGGGAACGGGTTGCAGGAGAAACTTTTACTCTGGTTTCTCAGTCTGTTTCCTAGTGCCGGTTTGAAGTTACTGCTGTATTCACTTAAAACAGAGTTGGATCTAGTACCTCCCCATGTATATGTATTGAGTGGAGTTTGAAAGTGAAAAGAAAGTTTGTGTTACCAACAAGCTAGATGAAGGACGGCTTTCACACACACTTATCTCTCAGAACTGAGCATGTGGAGAGACTTTCGTTCATCTACAAAAAGGGAACGGGTTGCAGGAGAAACCTTTACTTTGCTTTCTCAGTCTGTTTCCTAATGCCGTGTTGAAGTTCCTGCTGTTTTCACTGTAAAACCGATTTGGAGCTAGTACCTCCCCATATATATGTATGGAGTGGAGTTTGCAAGTGAAAAGAAACTTTGTGTTCCCAACAAGCTTGGTGAAGGACGGCTTTCACACACACTTATATCTAAGAACTGAGCATGGGGAGAGACAATCGTTCATCTAGCACAAAGGGAAAGGGTTGCAGGAGAAACTTTTACTCTGGTTTCTCAGTCTGTTTCCTAGTGCCGGTTTGAAGTTCCTGCAGTTTTCACTGTAAAACCGAGTAGGAGCTAGTACCTCCCCATATATATGTATGGAGTGGAATTTGCAACTGATAAGAAACTTTGTGTTCCCAACAAGCTAGATGAAGGACGGCTTTCACACACACTTATCTCTCAGAACTGAGCATGTGGAGAGACGTTCGTTCATCTTGCACAAAGGGAACGGGTTGCAGGAGAAACTTTTATTCTGGTTTCTCAGTCTGTTTCCTAGTGCCGGTTTGAAGTTCCTGCAGTTTTCACTGTAAATCCGAGTTGGAGCTAGTACCTCCCCATATATATGTATGGAGTGGAGTTTACAACTAAAAAGAAACTTTGTGTTCCCAACAAGCTGGGTGAAGGACGGCTTTCAAACACAGTTACCTCTCAGAAATGAGCATGTGGAGAGACGTTCGTTCATCTTGCACAAAGGGAACGGGTTGCAGGAGAAACTTTTACTCTGTTTTCTCAGTCTGTTTTCTAGTGCCGGTTTGAAGTTCCTGCAGTTTTTACTGTAAACCCGTGTTGGAGCTGGTACCTCCCCTTATATATGTATGGAGTGGAGTTTGCAACTTAAAAGAAACTTTGTGTTCCCAACATGCTAGTTGAAGGACGGCTTTCAAACACACCTATCTCTCAGATCTGAGCATGTGGAGAGACGTTCGTTCATCTTGCCCAAAGGGAACGGGTTGCAGGAGAAACTTTAATCTGGTTTCTCAGTCTGTTTCCTAGTGCCGGTTAGAAGTTCCTGCAGTTTTCACTGTAAAACAGAATTGGAGCTTGTACCTCCACATATATATGTATGGAGTGGAGTTTGCAACTGAAAAGAAACTTTGTGTTCCCAACAAGCTAGTTGAAGGTCGGCTTTCACACACAAATCTCTCAGAACTGAGCATGTGGAGAGACGTTCGTTCATCTAGCACAAAGGGAACGGGTTGCAGGAGAAACTTTTACTGTTGTTTCTCAGTCTGTTTCCTAGTGCCGGTTTGAAGTTCCTGCAGTTTTCACTGAAAAACCGAGTTGGAGCTAGTACCTACAAATATATATGTATGGAGTGGGGTTTGCAACTGAAAAGAAACTTTGTGTTCCCAACAAGCTAGGTGAAGGACGGCTTTCAAACACACTTATCTCTCAAAACTGAGCATGTGGAGAGATTTTCGTTCATCTTGCACAAAGGGAACGTGTTGCAGGAGAAACTTTTACTCTGGTTTCTCAGTCTTTTTCCTAGTGCCGGTTTGAAGTTCCTGCAGTTTTTACTGTAAAACCGAGTTGGAGCTAGTACCTCCCCATATATATTTATGGAGTGGAGTTTGCAACTGAAAAGAATCTTTGTGTTCCCAACAAGCTAGTTGAATTTGGCTTTCACACACAATTATCTCTCAGAACTGAGCATGTTTTGAGACGTTCGTTCATCTAGCACAAAGGGAACGGGTTGCAGGAGAAACTTTTACTGTGGTTTCTCAGTCTGTTTCCTAGTGCCGGTTTGAAGTTCCTGCAGTTTTCACTGTAAAACCGAGTTGGAGCTAGTACCTCCCCATATATATGTATGGAGTGGAGTTCGCAACTGAAAAGAAACTTTGTGTTCCCAACAAGCTAGGTAAAGGACGGCTTTCAAACACACTTATCTCTCAGAACTTAGCATGTGGAGAGACGTTCGTTCATCTAGCACAAATGGAACGGTTTGCAGGAGAATCTTTTACTCTGGTTTCTCAGTCTGTTTCCTAGTGCCGGTTTGAAGTTCCTGCAGTTTTCACTGTAAAACCGAGAAAGAGCTAGTACCTCCCCATATATATGTATGGAGTGGAGTTTGCAACTGAAAAGAAACTTTGTGTTCCCAACAAGCTAGTTGAAGGACGGCTTTCACACACACATATCTCTCAGAACTGAGCATGTGGAGAGAGGTTCGTTCATCTAGCAAAAATGGAACGGGTAGCAGGAGAAACTTTTACTCTGATTTCTCAGTCTGTTTCCTAGTGCCGGTTTAAATTTCCTGCAGTTTTCACTGTAAAACCGAGTTGGAGCTTGTACATCCCCATATATATGTATGGAATGGAGTTTGCAACTGAAAACAAACTTTGTGTTCCCAACAAGCTAGTTGAAGTTCGGCTTTCACATACACTTATCTCTCAGAACTGAGCATGTGGAGAGACTTTCGTTCATCTAGAAAATGGGAACGGGTTGCAGGAGAAACCTTTACTCTGTTTTCTCAGTCTGTTTCCTAATGCCGTGTTGAACTTCCTGCTGTTTTCACTGTAAAACCGAGTTGGAGCTAGTACCTCCCCATATATATTTATGGAGTGGAGTTTGCAACTGAAAAGAATCTTTGTGTTCCCAACAAGCTAGTTGAATTTGGCTTTCACACACAATTATCTCTCAGAACTGAGCATGTTTTGAGACGTTCGTTCATCTAGCACAAAGGGAACGGGTTGCAGGAGAAACTTTTACTCTGATTTCTCAGTCTGTTTCCTAGTGCCGGTTTAAATTTCCTGCAGTTTTCACTGTAAAACCGAGTTGGAGCTTGTACATCCCCATATATATGTATGGAATGGAGTTTGCAACTGAAAACAAACTTTGTGTTCCCAACAAGCTAGTTGAAGTTCGGCTTTCACATACACTTATCTCTCAGAACTGAGCATGTGGAGAGACTTTCGTTCATCTAGAAAATGGGAACGGGTTGCAGGAGAAACCTTTACTCTGTTTTCTCAGTCTGTTTCCTAATGCCGTGTTGAACTTCCTGCTGTTTTCACTGTAAAACCGATTTGGAGCTAGTACCTCCCCATATATATGTATGGAGTGGAGTTTGCAAGTGAAAAGAAACTTTGTGTTCCCAACAAGCTTGGTGAAGGACGGCTTTCACACACACTTATCTCAAAGACCTGAGCATGGGGAGAGACATTCGTTCATCTAGCACAAAGGGAAAGGGTTGCAGGAGAAACTTTTACTCTGGTTTCTCAGACTGTTTCCTAGTGCCTGTTTGAAGTTCCTGCAGTTTTCACTGTAAAACCGAGTTGGGGCTAGTACCTACCCATATATATTTTTGGAGTGGAATTTGCTACTGAAAAGAAACTTTGTGTTCCCAACAAGCTAGGTGAAGGACGGCTTTCACACACAGTTATCTCTCAGATCTGAGCATGTGGAGAGACGTTCGTTCATCTAGCATATAGGGAACGCGTTGCACTAGAAACTATTACCCTGGTTTCTCAGTCTGTTTCCTAGTGCCGGTTTGAAGTTCCTGCAGTTTTCACTGTAAAACCGTGTTGGAGCTCGTACCTACCCATATACATGTAAGGAATGGAGTTTGCAAGTGAAAAGAACCTTTGTGTTCCCAACAAGCAAGGTGAAGAACGGCTTTCACACACACATATCTCTCAGAACTGAGAATGTGGAGAGACGTTCGTTCATCTAGCACAATGGAAACGGGTTGCAAGAGAAACTTTTGCTCTGGTTTCACAGTATGTTTCCTAGTGTCGCTTTGAAGTTCCTGCAGTTTTCACTGTAAAACCGAGTTGTAGCTAGTACCTCCCCATATATATGTATGGAGTGGAGTTTGCAAGTGAAAAGAAATTTTGTGTTCCCAACAAGCTAGGTGAAGGACGGCTTTCAAACACACTTATCTCTCAGAACGGTGCATGTGGAGAGACGTTCGTTCATCTAGCAGAAAGGGAACGGGTCGCAGGAGAAAATTTTTCTCTAGTTTCACAGTATGTTTCCTAGTGCCGTTTTGTAGTTCCTGCAGTTTTCACTGTAAAACCGAGTTGGAGCTTGTACCTCCCCATATATATGTATGGAGTGGGGTTTGCAACTGAAAAGAAACTTTGTGTTCCAAACAAGCTAGGTGAAGGACGGCTTTCCCTCACAATTATCTCTCAGAACTGAGCGTGTGGAGAGACGTTCGTTCATCTAGCACAAAGGGAACGGGTTGCAGGAGAAACTTTTACTGTGTTTTCTAAGTCTGTTTCCTAGTGCCAGTTTGAAGTTCCAGCATCTTTCACTGTAAAACCGAGTTGGAGATCGTACCTCCCCATATATATGTATGGAGTGGAGTTTGCATCTGAAAAGAAACTTTGTGTTCCCAACAAGCTAGGTGAAGTCGGATTTGACACACACTTTTCTCTCAGAACTGAGCATGTGGAGAGACGTTCGTTCATCTAGCACAAAGGGAACGGGTTGTAGGAGAAACATTTACTCTGGTTTCTCAGTCTGTTTCGTAGTGCCGGTTTGAATTTCCTGCAGTTTTCACTGTAAAACCGAGTTGGAGCTAGTATCTCCCCAAATATATGTATTGAGTGGAGTTTGCAAGTGAAAAGAAACTTTGTGTTCTCAACAAGCTAGGTGAAGGACGGCTTTCATACACACTTATCTCTCAGAACTGAGCATGTGGAGAGACGTTCGTTCATCTAGCACAAAGGGAACGGTTTGCAGGAGAAACATTTACTCTGTTTTCTCAGTCTGTTTCCTAGTGTCGGTTTGAATTTCCTGCAGTTTTCACTGTAAAACCGTGTTGGAGCTACTACCTCCCCATATATATGTATGGAGTGGAGTTTGCAAGTGAAAAGAATATTTGTGTTCCCAACAAGCTAGGTGTAGGGCGGCTTTCACACACACTTATCTCTCAGAACTGAGCATGTGGAGAGACGTTCGTTCATCTAGCAGAAAGTGAACGGGTTGCAGGAGAAACCTTTACTCTGGTTTCTCAGTCTTTTTCATTGTGCCGGTTTGAAGTTCCTGCAGTTTTCACTGTAAAACCGAGTTGGAGCTTGTACCTCCCCATATATATGTATGGAGTGGAGTTTGCAAGTGAAAAGAAACTTTGTGTTCCCAACAAGCTAGGTGAAGTACGGCTTTCACACACACTTATCTCTCAGAACTGAGCATGTGGAGAGACTTTCGTTCATCTAGCACAATGGGAACGGGTTGCAGGAGAAACTTTTACTCTGGTTTCTCAGTCTGTTTCCTAGTGCCGGTTTGAAGTTACTGCTGTATTCACTTAAAACAGAGTTGGATCTAGTACCTCCCCATGTATATGTATTGAGTGGAGTTTGAATGTGAAAAGAAAGTTTGTGTTACCAACAAGCTAGATGAAGGACTGCTTTCACACACACTTATCTCTCAGAACTGAGCATGTGGAGAGACTTCCGTTCATCTACAAAAAGGGAACGGGTTGCAGGAGAAACCTTTACTCTGCTTTCTCAGTCTGTTTCCTAATGCCGTGTTGAAGTTCCTGCTGTTTTCACTGTAAAACCGATTTGGAGCTAGTACCTCCCCATATATATGTATGGAGTGGAGTTTGCAAGTGAAAAGAAACTTTGTGTTCCCAACAAGCTTGGTGAAGGACGGCTTTCACACACACTTATCTCTAAGAACTGAGCATGGGGAGAGACAATCGTTCATCTAGCACAAAGGGAAAGGGTTGCAGGAGAAACTTTTACTCTGGTTTCTCAGTCTGTTTTTCTAGTGCCGGTTTGAAGTTCCTGCAGTTTTCACTGTAAAACCGAGTAGGAGCTAGTACCTCCCCATATATATGTATGGAGTGGTGTTTGCAACTGAAAAGAAACTTTGTGTTCCCAACAAGCTAGGTGAAGGACGGCATTCACACACAGTTATCTCTCAGAACTGAGCATGTGGAGAGACGTTCGTTCATCTTGCACAAAGGGAACGGGTTGCAGGAAAAACTTTTACTCTGGTTTCTCAGTCTGTTTCCTAGTGCCGGTTTGAAGTTCCTGCAGTTTTCACTGTAAATCCGAGTTGGAGCTAGTACCTCCCCATATATATGTATGGAGTGGAGTTTACAACTAAAAAGAAACTTTGTGTTCCCAACAAGCTGGGTGAAGGACGGCTTTCAAACACAGTTACCTCTCAGAAATGAGCATGTGGAGAGACGTTCGTTCATCTTGCACAAAGGGAACGGGTTGCAGGAGAAACTTTTACTCTGTTTTCTCAGTCTGTTTTCTAGTGCCGGTTTGAAGTTCCTGCAGTTTTTACTGTAAACCCGTGTTGGAGCTGGTACCTCCCCTTATATATGTATGGAGTGGAGTTTGCAACTTAAAAGAAACTTTGTGTTCCCAACATGCTAGTTGAAGGACGGCTTTCAAACACACCTATCTCTCAGATCTGAGCATGTGGAGAGACGTTCGTTCATCTTGCCCAAAGGGAACGGGTTGCAGGAGAAACTTTAATCTGGTTTCTCAGTCTGTTTCCTAGTGCCGGTTTGAAGTTCCTGCAGTTTTCACTGTAAAACAGAATTGGAGCTTGTACCTCCACATATATATGTATGGAGTGGAGTTTGCAACTGAAAAGAAACTTTGTGTTCCCAACAAGCTAGTTGAAGGTCGGCTTTCACACACAAATCTCTCAGAACTGAGCATGTGTAGAGACGTTCGTTCATCTAGCACAAAGGGAACGGGTTGCAGGAGAAACATTTACTGTGGTTTCTCAGTCTGTTTCCTAGTGCCGGTTTGAAGTTCCTGCAGTTTTCACTGAAAAACCGAGTTGGAGCTAGTACCTACAATTATATATGTATGGAGTGGGGTTTGCAACTGAAAAGAAACTTTGTGTTCCCAACAAGCTAGGTGAAGAACGGCTTTCAAACACACATATCTCTCAAAACTGAGCATGTGGAGAGATGTTCGTTCATCTTGCACAAAGGGAACGGGTTGCAGGAGAAACTTTTACTCTGGTTTCTCAGTCTTTTTCCTAGTGCCGGTTTGATGTTCCTGCAGTTTTCACTGTAAAACCGAGTTGGAGCTAGTACCTCCCCATATATATTTATGGAGTGGAGTTTGCAACTGAAAAGAATCTTTGTGTTCCCAACAAGCTAGTTGAATTTGGCTTTCACACACAATTATCTCTCAGAACTGAGCATGTTTTGAGACGTTCGTTCATCTAGCACAAAGGGAACGGGTTGCAGGAGAAACTTTTACTCTGATTTCTCAGTCTGTTTCCTAGTGCCGGTTTAAATTTCCTGCAGTTTTCACTGTAAAACCGAGTTGGAGCTTGTACATCCCCATATATATGTATGGAATGGAGTTTGCAACTGAAAACAAACTTTGTGTTCCCAACAAGCTAGTTGAAGTTCGGCTTTCACATACACTTATCTCTCAGAACTGAGCATGTGGAGAGACTTTCGTTCATCTAGAAAATGGGAACGGGTTGCAGGAGAAACCTTTACTCTGTTTTCTCAGTCTGTTTCCTAATGCCGTGTTGAACTTCCTGCTGTTTTCACTGTAAAACCGATTTGGAGCTAGTACCTCCCCATATATATGTATGGAGTGGAGTTTGCAAGTGAAAAGAAACTTTGTGTTCCCAACAAGCTTGGTGAAGGACGGCTTTCACACACACTTATCTCAAAGACCTGAGCATGGGGAGAGACATTCGTTCATCTAGCACATTGGGAAAGGGTTGCAGGAGAAACTTTTACTCTGGTTTCTCAGACTGTTTCCTAGTGCCTGTTTGAAGTTCCTGCAGTTTTCACTGTAAAACCGAGTTGGGGCTAGTACCTACCCATATATATTTTTGGAGTGGAATTTGCTACTGAAAAGAAACTTTGTGTTCCCAACAAGCTAGGTGAAGGACGGCTTTCACACACAGTTATCTCTCAGATCTGAGCATGTGGAGAGACGTTCGTTCATCTAGCATATAGGGAACGCGTTGCACTAGAAACTATTACCCTGGTTTCTCAGTCTGTTTCCTAGTGCCGGTTTGAAGTTCCTGCAGTTTTCACTGTAAAACCGTGTTGGAGCTCGTACCTACCCATATACATGTAAGGAATGGAGTTTGCAAGTGAAAAGAACCTTTGTGTTCCCAACAAGCAAGGTGAAGAACGGCTTTCACACACACATATCTCTCAGAACTGAGAATGTGGAGAGACGTTCGTTCATCTAGCACAATGGAAACGGGTTGCAAGAGAAACTTTTGCTCTGGTTTCACAGTATGTTTCCTAGTGTCGCTTTGAAGTTCCTGCAGTTTTCACTGTAAAACCGAGTTGTAGATAGTACCTCCCCATATATATGTATGGAGTGGAGTTTGCAAGTGAAAAGAAATTTTGTGTTCCCAACAAGCTAGGTGAAGGACGGCTTTCAAACACACTTATCTCTCAGAACGGTGCATGTGGAGAGACGTTCGTTCATCTAGCAGAAAGGGAACGGGTCGCTGGAGAAAATTTTTCTCTAGTTTCATAGTATGTTTCCTAGTGCCGTTTTGTAGTTCCTGCAGTTTTCACTGTAAAACCGAGTTGGAGCTTGTACCTCCCCATATATATGTATGGAGTGGGGTTTGCAACTGAAAAGAAACTTTGTGTTCCAAACAAGCTAGGTGAAGGACGGCTTTCCCTCACAATTATCTCTCAGAACTGAGCGTGTGGAGAGACGTTCGTTCATCTAGCACAAAGGGAACGGGTTGCAGGAGAAACTTTTACTGTGTTTTCTAAGTCTGTTTCCTAGTGCCAGTTTGAAGTTCCAGCATCTTTCACTGTAAAACCGAGTTGGAGATCGTACCTCCCCATATATATGTATGGAGTGGAGTTTGCATCTGAAAAGAAACTTTGTGTTCCCAACAAGCTAGGTGAAGTCGGATTTGACACACACTTTTCTCTCAGAACTGAGCATGTGGAGAGACGTTCGTTCATCTAGCACAAAGGGAACGGGTTGTAGGAGAAGCATTTACTCTGGTTTCTCAGTCTGTTTCGTAGTGCCGGTTTGAAGTTCCTGCAGTTTTCACTGTAAAACCGAGTTGGAGCTAGTACCTCCCCAAATATATGTATTGAGTGGAGTTTGCAAGTGAAAAGAAACTTTGTGTTCTCAACAAGCTAGGTGAAGGACGGCTTTCATACACACTTATCTCTCAGAACTGAGCATGTGGAGAGACGTTCGTTCATCTAGCACAAAGGGAACGGTTTGCAGGAGAAACATTTACTCTGTTTTCTCAGTCTGTTTCCTAGTGTCGGTTTGAATTTCCTGCAGTTTTCACTGTAAAACCGTGTTGGAGCTACTACCTCCCCATATATATGTATGGAGTGGAGTTTGCAAGTGAAAAGAATATTTGTGTTCCCAACAAGCTAGGTGTAGGGCGGCTTTCACACACACTTATCTCTCAGAACTGAGCATGTGGAGAGACGTTCGTTCATCTAGCAGAAAGTGAACGGGTTGCAGGAGAAACCTTTACTCTGGTTTCTCAGTCTTTTTCATTGTGCCGGTTTGAAGTTCCTGCAGTTTTCACTGTAAAACCGAGTTGGAGCTTGTACCTCCCCATATATATGTATGGAGTGGAGTTTGCAAGTGAAAAGAAACTTTGTGTTCCCAACAAGCTAGGTGAAGTACGGCTTTCACACACACTTATCTCTCAGAACTGAGCATGTGGAGAGACTTTCGTTCATCTAGCACAATGGGAACGGGTTGCAGGAGAAACTTTTACTCTGGTTTCTCAGTCTGTTTCCTAGTGCCGGTTTGAAGTTACTGCTGTATTCACTTAAAACAGAGTTGGATCTAGTACCTCCCCATGTATATGTATTGAGTGGAGTTTGAATGTGAAAAGAAAGTTTGTGTTACCAACAAGCTAGATGAAGGACTGCTTTCACACACACTTATCTCTCAGAACTGAGCATGTGGAGAGACTTTCGTTCATCTACAAAAAGGGAACGGGTTGCAGGAGAAACCTTTACTCTGCTTTCTCAGTCTGTTTCCTAATGCCGTGTTGAAGTTCCTGCTGTTTTCACTGTAAAACCGATTTGGAGCTAGTACCTCCCCATATATATGTATGGAGTGGAGTTTGCAAGTGAAAAGAAACTTTGTGTTCCCAACAAGCTTGGTGAAGGACGGCTTTCACACACACTTATCTCTAAGAACTGAGCATGGGGTGAGACAATCGTTCATCTAGCACAAAGGGAAAGGGTTGCAGGAGAAACTTTTACTCTGGTTTCTCAGTCTGTTTTTCTAGTGCCGGTTTGAAGTTCCTGCAGTTTTCACTGTAAAACCGAGTAGGAGCTAGTACCTCCCCATATATATGTATGGAGTGGAGTTTGCAACTGAAAAGAAACTTTGTGTTCCCAACAAGCTAGGTGAAGGACGGCATTCACACACAGTTATCTCTCAGAACTGAGCATGTGGAGAGACGTTAGTTCATCTAGCATATAGGGAACGGGTTGCACTAGAAACTATTACCCTGGTTTCTCAGTCTGTTTCCTAGTGCCGGTTTTAAGTTCCTGCAGTTTTCACTGTAAAACCGAGTTGGTGCTTGTACCTCCCCATATATATGTATGGAGTGGAGTTCCAACTGAAAACAAACTTTGTGTTCCCAACAAGGTAGGTGAAGGATGGCTTTCACACACTTATCTCTCAGAACTGAGCATGTGGAGAGACGTTTGTTCATCTATCACAACGGGAACGGGTTGCTGGAGAAACTTTTACTCTGGATTCTCAGTCTGTTTCCTAGTGCCGGTTTGAAGTTCCTGCAGTTTTCACTGTAAATCCGAGTTGGAGCTAGTACCTCCCCATATATATGTATGGAGTGGAGTTTACAACTAAAAAGAAACTTTGTGTTCCCAACAAGCTGGGTGAAGGACGGCTTTCAAACACAGTTACCTCTCAGAAATGAGCATGTGGAGAGACGTTCGTTCATCTTGCACAAAGGGAACGGGTTGCAGGAGAAACTTTTACTCTGTTTTCTCAGTCTGTTTTCTAGTGCCGGTTTGAAGTTCCTGCAGTTTTTACTGTAAACCCGTGTTGGAGCTGGTACCTCCCCTTATATATGTATGGAGTGGAGTTTGCAACTTAAAAGAAACTTTGTGTTCCCAACATGCTAGTTGAAGGACGGCTTTCAAACACACCTATCTCTCAGATCTGAGCATGTGGAGAGACGTTCGTTCATCTTGCCCAAAGGGAACGGGTTGCAGGAGAAACTTTAATCTGGTTTCTCAGTCTGTTTCCTAGTGCCGGTTTGAAGTTCCTGCAGTTTTCACTGTAAAACAGAATTGGAGCTTGTACCTCCACATATATATGTATGGAGTGGAGTTTGCAACTGAAAAGAAACTTTGTGTTCCCAACAAGCTAGTTGAAGGTCGGCTTTCACACACAAATCTCTCAGAACTGAGCATGTGTAGAGACGTTCGTTCATCTAGCACAAAGGGAACGGGTTGCAGGAGAAACTTTTACTGTGGTTTCTCAGTCTGTTTCCAAGTGCCGGTTTGAAGTTCCTGCAGTTTTCACTGAAAAACCGAGTTGGAGCTAGTACCTACAAATATATATGTATGGAGTGGGGTTTGCAACTGAAAAGAAACTTTGTGTTCCCAACAAGCTAGGTGAAGGACGGCTTTCAAACACACATATCTCTCAAAACTGAGCATGTGGAGAGATGTTCGTTCATCTTGCACAAAGGGAACGGGTTGCAGGAGAAACTTTTACTCTGGTTTCTCAGTCTTTTTCCTAGTGCCGGTTTGAAGTTCCTGCAGTTTTCACTGTAAAACCGAGTTGGAGCTAGTACCTCCCCATATATATTTATGGAGTGGAGTTTGCAACTGAAAAGAATCTTTGTGTTCCCAACAAGCTAGTTGAATTTGGCTTTCACACACAATTATCTCTCAGAACTGAGCATGTTTTGAGACGTTCGTTCATCTAGCACAAAGGGAACGGGTTGCAGGAGAAACTTTTACTGTGGTTTCTCAGTCTGTTTCCTAGTGCCGGTTTGAAGTTCCTGCAGTTTTCACTGTAAAACCGAGTTGGAGCTAGTACCTCCCCATATATATGTATGGAGTGGAGTTCGCAACTGAAAAGAAACTTTGTGTTCCCAACAAGCTAGGTAAAGGACGGCTTTCAAACACACTTATCTCTCAGAACTTAGCATGTGGAGAGACGTTCGTTCATCTAGCACAAATGGAACGGGTTGCAGGAGAAACTTTTACTCTGGTTTCTCAGTCTGTTTCCTAGTGCCGGTTTGAAGTTCCTGCAGTTTTCACTGTAAAACCGAGAAAGAGCTTGTACCTCCCCATATATATGTATGGAGTGGATTTTGCAACTGAAAAGAAACTTTGTGTTCCCAACAAGCTAGGTGAAGGACGGCTTTCACACACACATATCTCTCAGAACTGAGCATGTGGAGAGACGTTCGTTCATCTAGCACAAATGGAACGGGTTGCAGGAGAAACTTTTACTCTAGTTTCTCAGTCTGTTTCCTAATTCCGGTTTGAAATTCCTGCAGTTTTCACTGTAAAACCGATTTGGAGCTAGTACCTCCCCATATATATGTATGGAGTGGAGTTTGCAACTGAAAAGAAACTTTGTGTTCCCAACAAGCTAGTTGAAGGACGGCTTTCACACACACATATCTCTCAGAACTGAGCATGTGGAGAGAGGTTCGTTCATCTAGCAAAAATGGAACGGGTTGCAGGAGAAACTTTTACTCTGAATTCTCAGTCTGTTTCCTAGTGCCGGTTTAAATTTCCTGCAGTTTTCACTGTAAAACCGAGTTGGAGCTTGTACATCCCCATATATATGTATGGAATGGAGTTTGCAACTGAAAACAAACATTGTGTTCCCAACAAGCTAGTTGAAGTTCGGCTTTCACATACACTTATTTCTCAGAACTGAGCATGTGGAGAGACTTTCGTTCATCTAGAAAATGGGAACGGGTTGCAGGAGAAACCTTTACTCTGTTTTCTCAGTCTGTTTCCTAATGCCGTGTTGAACTTCCTGCTGTTTTCACTGTAAAACCGATTTGGAGCTAGTACCTCCCCATATATATGTATGGAGTGGAGTTTGCAAGTGAAAAGAAACTTTGTGTTCCCAACAAGCTTGGTGAAGGACGGCTTTCACACACACTTATCTCAAAGACCTGAGCATGGGGAGAGACATTCGTTCATCTAGCACAAAGGGAAAGGGTTGCAGGAGAAACTTTTACTCTGGTTTCTCAGACTGTTTCCTAGTGCCTGTTTGAAGTTCCTGCAGTTTTCACTGTAAAACCGAGTTGGGGCTAGTACCTACCCATATATATTTTTGGAGTGGAATTTGCTACTGAAAAGAAACTTTGTGTTCCCAACAAGCTAGGTGAAGGACGGCTTTCACACACAGTTATCTCTCAGATCTGAGCATGTGGAGAGACGTTCGTTCATCTAGCATATAGGGAACGCGTTGCACTAGAAACTATTACCCTGGTTTCTCAGTCTGTTTCCTAGTGCCGGTTTGAAGTTCCTGCAGTTTTCACTGTAAAACCGTGTTGGAGCTCGTACCTACCCATATACATGTAAGGAATGGAGTTTGCAAGTGAAAAGAACCTTTGTGTTCCCAACAAGCAAGGTGAAGAACGGCTTTCACACACACATATCTCTCAGAACTGAGAATGTGGAGAGACGTTCGTTCATCTAGCACAATGGAAACGGGTTGCAAGAGAAACTTTTGCTCTGGTTTCACAGTATGTTTCCTAGTGTCGCTTTGAAGTTCCTGCAGTTTTCACTGTAAAACCGAGTTGTAGCTAGTACCTCCCCATATATATGTATGGAGTGGAGTTTGCAAGTGAAAAGAAATTTTGTGTTCCCAACAAGCTAGGTGAAGGACGGCTTTCAAACACACTTATCTCTCAGAACGGTGCATGTGGAGAGACGTTCGTTCATCTAGCAGAAAGGGAACGGGTCGCAGGAGAAAATTTTTCTCTAGTTTCACAGTATGTTTCCTAGTGCCGTTTTGTAGTTCCTGCAGTTTTCACTGTAAAACCGAGTTGGAGCTTGTACCTCCCCATATATATGTATGGAGTGGGGTTTGCAACTGAAAAGAAACTTTGTGTTCCAAACAAGCTAGGTGAAGGACGGCTTTCCCTCACAATTATCTCTCAGAACTGAGCATGTGGAGAGACGTTCGTTCATCTAGCACAAAGGGAACGGGTTGCAGGAGAAACTTTTACTGTGTTTTCTAAGTCTGTTTCCTAGTGCCAGTTTGAAGTTCCAGCAGCTTTCACTGTAAAACCGAGTTGGAGATCGTACCTCCCCATATATATGTATGGAGTGGAGTTTGCATCTGAAAAGAAACTTTGTGTTCCCAACAAGCTAGGTGAAGTCGGATTTGACACACACTTTTCTCTCAGAACTGAGCATGTGGAGAGACGTTCGTTCATCTAGCACAAAGGGAACGGGTTGCAGGAGAAACATTTACTCTGGTTTCTCAGTCTGTTTCGTAGTGCCGGTTTGAATTTCCTGCAGTTTTCACTGTAAAACCGAGTTGGAGCTACTACCTTCCCAAATATATGTATTGAGTGGAGTTTGCAAGTGAAAAGAATCTTTGTGTTCTCAACAATCTAGGTGAAGGACGGCTTTCATACACACTTATCTCTCAGAACTGAGCATGTGGAGAGACGTTCGTTCATCTAGCACAAAGGGAACGGTTTGCAGGAGAAACATTTACTCTGTTTTCTCAGTCTGTTTCCTAGTGCCGGTTTGAATTTCCTGCAGTTTTCACTGTAAAACCGTGTTGGAGCTACTACCTCCCCATATATATGTATGGAGTGGAGTTTGCAAGTGAAAAGAATATTTGTGTTCCCAACAAGCTAGGTGTAGGGCGGCTTTCACACTCACTTATCTCTCAGAACTGAGCATGTGGAGAGACGTTCGTTCATCTAGCAGAAAGTGAACGGGTTGCAGGAGAAACCTTTACTCTGGTTTCTCAGTCTTTTTCATAGTGCCGGTTTGAAGTTCCTGCAGTTTTCACTGTAAAACCGGGTTGGAGCTTGTACCTCCCCATATATATGTATTAAGTGGAGTTTGCAAGTGAAAAGAAACTTTGTGTTCCCAACAAGCTAGGTGAAGTACGGCTTTCACACACACATATCTCTCAGAACTGAGCATGTGGAGAGACATTCGTTCATCTAGCACAATGGGAACGGGTTGCAGGAGAAACTTTTACTCTGGTTTCTCAGTCTGTTTCCTAGTGCCGGTTTGAAGTTACTGCTGTATTCACTTAAAACAGAGTTGGATCTAGTACCTCCCCATGTATATGTATTGAGTGGAGTTTGAAAGTGAAAAGAAAGTTTGTGTTACCAACAAGCTAGATGAAGGACGGCTTTCACACACACTTATCTCTCAGAACTGAGAATGTGGAGAGACTTTCGTTCATCTACAAAAAGGGAACGGGTTGCAGGAGAAACCTTTACTCTGCTTTCTCAGTCTGTTTCCTAATGCCGTGTTGAAGTTCCTGCTGTTTTCACTGTAAAACCGATTTGGAGCTAGTACCTCCCCATATATATGTATGGAGTGGAGTTTGCAAGTGAAAAGAAACTTTGTGTTCCCAACAAGCTTGGTGAAGGACGGCTTTCACACACACTTATCTCTAAGAAATGAGCATGGGGAGAGACAATCGTTCATCTAGCACAAAGGGAAAGGGTTGCAGGAGAAATTTTACTCTGGCTTCTCAGTCTGTTTCCTAGTGCCTGTTTGAAGTTCCTGCAGTTTTCACTGTAAAACCTAGTTGGGGCTGGTACCTACCCATATATATATATGGAGTGGAGTTTGCAACTTAAATGAAACTTTGTGTTCCCAACAAGCTAGGTGAAGGATGGCTTTCACACACAGTTATCTCTCAGAACTGAGCATGTGGAGAGACGTTCGTTCATCTAGCATATAGGGAACGGGTTGCACTAGAAA
This sequence comes from Camelus dromedarius, assembly GCF_036321535.1. Lineage (NCBI taxonomy): Eukaryota > Metazoa > Chordata > Mammalia > Artiodactyla > Camelidae > Camelus > Camelus dromedarius. The sequence continues at coordinate 30,705,379 of NC_087458.1, read as the reverse complement.
CTATTACCCTGGTTTCTCAGTCTGTTTCCTAGTGCCGGTTTGAAGTTCCTGCAGTTTTCACTGTAAAACCGATTTGGTGCTTGTACCTCCCCTTATATTTGTATGGAGTGCAGTTTGCAAGTGAAAAGAAAATTTGTGTTCCCAACAAGCTAGGTGTAGGACGGCTTTCACACACACTTATCTCTCAGAACTGAGCATGTGGAGAGACGTTCGTTCATCTAGCACAAAGGAAACGGTTTGCAGGAGAAACTTTTACTCTGGTTTCTCAGTCTGTTTCCTAGTGCCGGTTTGATGTTCCTGCAGTTTTCACTGTAAAACCGATTTGGAGCTAGTACCTCCCCATATATATGTATGGAGTGGAGTTTGCACCTGAAAAGAAACTTTGTGTTCCCAACAAGAAAAGTGAAGGACGGCTTTCACACACATTTATCTCTCAGAACTGAGCATGTGGAGAGTCGTTCGTTCATCTAGCACAAATGGAACGGGTTGCAGGAGAAACTTTTACTGTGTTTTCTAAGTCTGTTTCCTAGTGCCACTTTAAAGTTCCTGCAGCTTTCACTGTAAAACAGAGTTGGAGCTAGTATCTCCCCATATATATGTATGGAATGTAGTTTGCAAGTGAAAAGAACCTTTGTGTTCCCAAAATGCTAGGTGAAGTGCTGCTTTCACACACACTTATCCCTCAGAACTGAGCATGTGGAGAGACGTTCGTTCATCTAGCACAAAGGGAACGGGTTGCAGGAGAAACTTTTACTCTGGTTTCTCAGTCTGTTTCCTAGTGCCGGTTTGAAGCTCCTGCAATTTTCACTGTAAAACCGAGTTGGAGATCGTACCTCCCCATATATATGTACGGAGTGGAGTTAGCATCTGAAAAGAAACTTTGTGTTCCCAACAAGCTAGGTGAAGTCGGATTTGACACACACTTTTCTCTCAGAACTGAGCATGTGGAGAGAGTTTCGTTCATCTAGCACAAAGGGAACGGGTTGCAGGAGAAACATTTACTCTGGTTTCTCAGTCTGTTTCGTAGTGCCGGTTTGAAGTTCCTGCAGTTTTCACTGTAAAACCGAGTTCGAGCTAGTACCTCCCCAAGTATATGTATGGAGTGGAGTTTGCAAGTGAAAAGAAACTTTGTGTTCTCAACAAGCTAGGTGAAGGACGGCTTTCATACACACTTATCTCTCAGAACTGAGCATGTGGAGAGACGTTCGTTCATCTAGCACAAAGGGAACGGTTTGCAGGAGAAACATTTCCTCTGTTTTCTCAGTATGTTTCCTAGTGCCGGTTTGAATTTCCTGCAGTTTTCACTGTAAAACCGTGTTAGAGCTACTACCTCCCCATATATATGTATGGAGTGGAGTTTGCAAGTGAAAAGAAAATTTGTGTTCCCAACAAGCTAGGTGTAGGGCGGCTTTCACACACACTTATCTCTCAGAACTGAGCATGTGGAGAGAATTTCGTTCATCTAGCACAAAGTGAACGGTTTGCAGGAGAAACTTTTACTCTGGTTTCTCAGTCTGTTTCCTAGTGCCGGTTTGAAGTTCCTGCAGTTTTCACTGTAAAACCGATTTGGAGCTAGTACCTCCCCATATATATGTATGGAGTGGAGTTGGCAACTGAAAAGAAACTATGTGTTCCCAACAAGCTAGTTGAAGGACGGCTTTCACACACACTTATCACTCAGAACTGAGCATGTGGAGAGACGTTCGTTCATCTAGCAGAAAGTGAACGGGTTGCAGGGGAAACTTTTACTCTGGTTTCTCAGTCTTTTTCATAGTGCAGGTTTGAAGTTCCTGCAGTTTTCACTGTAAAACCGAGTAGGAGCTTGTACCTCCCCATATATATGTACGGAGTGGAGTTTGCAAGTGAAAAGAAACTTTGTGTTCCCAACAAGCTAGGTGAATGACGGCTTTCACACACACTTATCTCTCAGAACTGAGCATGTGGAGAGACTTTCGTTCATCTAGCACAATGGGAATGGGTTGCAGGAGAAACTTTTACTCTGGTTTCTCAGTCTGTTTCCTAGTGCCGGTTTGAAGTTACTGCTGTATTCACTTAAAACAGAGTTGGATCTAGTACCTCCCCGTGTATATGTATTGAGTGGAGTTTGAAAGTGAATATAAAGTTTGTGTTACCAACAAGCTAGGTGAAGGACGGCTTTCACACACACTTATCTCTCAGAACTGAGCATGTGGAGAGACTTTCGTTCATCTACCAAAAGGGAACGGGTTGTAGGAGAAACCTTTACTCTGTTTTCTCAGTCTGTTTCCTAATGCCGTGTTGAAGTTCCTGCTGTATTCACTGTAAAACCGATTTGGAGCTAGTACCTCCCCATATATATGTATGGAGTGGAGTTTGCAAGTGAAAAGAAACTTTGTGTTCCCGACAAGCTTGGTGAAGGACGGCTTTCACACACTTATCTCTAAGAACTGAGCATGGGGAGAGACAATCGTTCATCTAGCACAAAGGGAAAGGGTTGCAGGAGTAACTTTTACTCTGGTTTCTCAGTCTGTTTCCTAGTGCCTGTTTGAAGTTCCTGCAGTTTTTACTGTAAAACCAAGTTGGGGCTAGTACCTACCCATATATATGTATGGAATGGAGTTTGCAACTGAAATGAAACTTTGTGTTCCCAACAAGCTAGGTGAAGGACGGCTTTCACACACAGTTATCTCTCAGAACTGAGCATGTGGAGAGACGTTCGTTCATCTAGCATATAGGGAACGGGTTGCACTAGAAACTATTACCCTGGTTTCTCAGTCTGTTTCCTAGTGCCGGTTTGAAGTTCCTGCAGTTTTCACTGTAAAACCGAGTTGGTGCTTGTACCTCCCCATATATATGTATGGAGTGGAGTTCCAACTGAAAACAAACTTTGTTTTCCCAACAAGGTAGGTGAAGGACAGCTTTCACACACTTATCTCTCAGAACTGAGCATTTGGAGAGACGTTTGTTCATCTATCACAACGGGAACGGGTTGCTGGAGAAACTTTTACTCTGGTTTTTCAGTCTGTTTCCTAGAGCCGGTGTGAAGTTCCTGCAGTTTTCACTGTAAAACCGAGTTGGTGCTAGTACCTCCCCATATATATGTATGGAGTGGATTTTCAACTGATAAGAAACTTTGTGTTCCCAACAAGATAGTTGAAGGACGGCTTTCACACACACTTATCTCTCAGAACTGAGCATGTGGAGAGACGTTCGTTCATCTAGCACAAAGGGAACGGTTTGCAGGAGCAACTTTTACTCTGGTTTCTCAAACTGTTTCCTAGTGCCGGTTTGAAGTTACTGCAGTTTTCACTGTAAAACCGAGTTGGAGCTCGTACCCCCCCATATATATGTATGGAGTGGAGTTTGCAAATGAAAATAAACTTTGTTTTCCCAACAAGCTAGGTAATGGACGGCTTTCACACTCACATATCTCTCAGAACTGAGCATGTCGAGAGACGTTCGTTCATCTAGCACAAAGGGAACGGTTTGCAGGAGAAACTTTTACTCTGGTTTCTCAGTCTGTTTCCTAGTGCCGGTTTGAAGTTCCTGCAGTTTTCACTGTAAAACCAAGTTGGAGCTAGTACCTCCCCATATATATGTATGGAGTGGAGTTCCAACTGGAAACAAACTTTGTGTTCCCAACAAGGTAGGTGAAGGACGGCTTTCACACACTTATCTCTCAGAACTGAGCATGTGGAGACACGTTTGTTCATCTATCACAACGGGAACGGGTTGCTGGAGAAACTTTTACTCTGGTTTCTCAGTCTGTTTCCTAGTGCCGGTTTGAAGTTCCTGCAGTTTTCACTGTAAATCCGAGTTGGAGCTAGTACCTCCCCATATATATGTATGGAGTGGAGTTTACAACTAAAAAGAAACTTTGTGTTCCCAACAAGCTAGGTGAAGGACGGCTTTCAAACACAGTTACCTCTCAGAACTGAGCATGTGGAGAGACGTTCGTTCATCTTGCACAAAGGGAACGGGTTTCAGGAGAAACTTTTACTCTGGTTTCTCAGTCTGTTTCCTAGTGCCGGTTTGAAGTTCCTGCAGTTTTCACTGTAAAACCGAGTTGGAGCTAGTACTTCCCCATATATATGTATGGAGTGGAGTTTGCATCTGAAAAGAAACTTTGTGTTCCCAACAAGCTAGGTGAAGGACGGCTTTCAAACACACTTATGTCTCAGAACTGAGCATGTGGAGAGACGTTCGTTCATCTAGCACAAATGGAACGGTTTGCAGGAGAAACTTTTACTCTGGTTTCTCAGTCTGTTTCCTAATGCCGGTTTGAAGTTCAAGCACTTTTCACTGTAAAACCGAGTAGGAGCTAGTACCTCCCCTTATATATGTATGGACAGGAGTTTGCAACTGAAAAGAAACTTTGTGTTCCCAACAAGCTAGGTGAAGGACGGCTTTCACACACACATATCTCTCAGAACTGAGCATGTGGAGAGACGTTCGTTAATCTAGCACAAATGGAACGGGTTGCAGGAGAAACTTTTACTTTGGTTTCTCAGTCTGTTTCCTAGTGCCGGTTTGAAGTTCCTGCAGTTTTCACTGTAATACCGAGTTGGGGCTAGTACCTACCCGTATATATGTATGGAGTGGAGTTTGCAACTGAAATGAAACTTTCTGTTCCCAACAAGCTAGGTGAAGGACGGCTTTCACACACAGTTATCTCTCAGAACTGAGCATGTGGAGAGACGTTCGTTCATCTAGCATATAGGGAACGTGTTGCAATAGCAACTATTACCCTGGTTTCTCAGTCTGTTTCCTAGTGCCGGTTTGAAGTTCCTGCAGTTTTCACTGTAAAACAGAGTTGGAGCTTGTACCTCCCCATATATATGTATGGAGTGGCGTTTGCAACTGAAAAGAAAATTTGTGTTCCCAACAAGCTAGGTGAAGTCGGATTTGACACACACATTTCTCTCAGAACTGAGCATGTGGTGAGACGTTCGTTCATCTAGCACAAAGGGAACGGGTTGCAGGAGAAACATTTACTCTGGTTTCTCAGTCTGTTTCGTAGTCCCGGTTTGAAGTTCCTGCAGTTTTCACTGTAAAACCGAGTTGGAGCTAGTACCTCCCCAAATATATGTATGGAGTGGAGTTTGCAAGTGAAAAGAAACTTTGTGTTCTCAACAAGCTACGTGAAGGACGGCTTTCATACACACTTATCTCTCAGAACTGAGCATGTGGAGAGACGTTTGTTCATCTAGCACAAAGTGAACGGTTTGCAGGAGAAACTTTTACTCTGGTTTCTCAGTCTGTTTCCTAGTGCCGGTTTGAAGTTCCTGTAGTTTTCACTGTAAAACCGATTTGGAGCTAGTACCTCCCCATATATATGTATGGAGTGGAGTTTGCAACTGAAAAGAAACTATGTGTTAACAACAAGCTAGTTGAAGGACGGCTTTCACACACACTTATCACTCAGAACTGAGCATGTGGAGAGACGTTCGTTCATCTAGCAGAAAGTGAACGGGTTGCAGGGGAAACTTTTACTCTGGTTTCTCAGTCTTTTTCATAGTGCAGGTTTGAAGTTCCTGCAGTTTTCACTGTAAAACCGAGTTGGAGCTTGTACCTCCCCATATATATGTACGGAGTGGAGTATGCAAGTGAAAAGAAACTTTGTGTTCCCAACAAGCTAGGTGAATGACGGCTTTCACACACACTTATCTCTCAGAACTGAGCATGTGGAGAGACTTTCGTTCATCTAGCACAATGGGAATGGGTTGCAGGAGAAACTTTTACTCTGGTTTCTCAGTCTGTTTCCTAGTGCCGGTTTGAAGTTACTGCTGTATTCACTTAAAACAGAGTTGGATCTAGTACCTCCCCGTGTATATGTATTGAGTGGAGTTTGAAAGTGAATATAAAGTTTGTGTTACCAACAAGCTAGGTGAAGGACGGCTTTCACACACACTTATCTCTCAGAACTGAGCATGTGGAGAGACTTTCGTTCATCTACAAAAAGGGAACGGGTTGCAGGAGAAACCTTTACTCTGTTTTCTCAGTCTGTTTCCTAATGCCGTGTTGAAGTTCCTGCTGTATTCACTGTAAAACCGATTTGGAGCTAGTACCTCCCCATATATATGTATGGAGTGGAGTTTGCAAGTGAAAAGAAACTTTGTGTTCCCGACAAGCTTGGTGAAGGACGGCTTTCACACACTTATCTCTAAGAACTGAGCATGGGGAGAGACAATCGTTCATCTAGCACAAAGGGAAAGGGTTGCAGGAGTAACTTTTACTCTGGTTTCTCAGTCTGTTTCCTAGTGCCTGTTTGAAGTTCCTGCAGTTTTTACTGTAAAACCAAGTTGGGGCTAGTACCTACCCATATATATGTATGGAATGGAGTTTGCAACTGAAATGAAACTTTGTGTTCCCAACAAGCTAGGTGAAGGACGGCTTTCACACACAGTTATCTCTCAGAACTGAGCATGTGGAGAGACGTTCGTTCATCTAGCATATAGGGAACGGGTTGCACTAGAAACTATTACCCTGGTTTCTCAGTCTGTTTCCTAGTGCCGGTTTGAAGTTCCTGCAGTTTTCACTGTAAAACCGAGTTGGTGCTTGTACCTCCCCATATATATGTATGGAGTGGAGTTCCAACTGAAAACAAACTTTGTTTTCCCAACAAGGAAGGTGAAGGACAGCTTTCACACACTTATCTCTCAGAACTGAGCATTTGGAGAGACGTTTGTTCATCTATCACAACGGGAACGGGTTGCTGGAGAAACTTTTACTCTGGTTTTTCAGTCTGTTTCCTAGAGCCGGTGTGAAGTTCCTGCAGTTTTCACTGTAAAACCGAGTTGGAGCTAGTACCTCCCCATATATATATATGGAGTGGATTTTCAACTGATAAGAAACTTTGTGTTCCCAACAAGATAGTTGAAGGACGGCTTTCACACACACTTATCTCTCAGAACTGAGCATGTGGAGAGACGTTCGTTCATCTAGCACAAAGGGAACGGTTTGCAGGAGCAACTTTTACTCTGGTTTCTCAAACTGTTTCCTAGTGCCGGTTTGAAGTTACTGCAGTTTTCACTGTAAAACCGAGTTGGAGCTCGTACCCCCCCATATATATGTATGGAGTGGAGTTTGCAAATGAAAATAAACTTTGTTTTCCCAACAAGCTAGGTAATGGACGGCTTTCACACTCACATATCTCTCAGAACTGAGCATGTCGAGAGACGTTCGTTCATCTAGCACAAAGGGAACGGTTTGCAGGAGAAACTTTTACTCTGGTTTCTCAGTCTGTTTCCTAGTGCCGTTTTGAAGTTCCTGCAGTTTTCACTGTAAAACCGAGTTGGAGCTAGTTCCTCCCCATATATATGTATGGAGTGGAGTTCCAACTGGAAACAAACTTTGTGTTCCCAACAAGGTAGGTGAAGGACGGCTTTCACACACTTATCTCTCAGAACTGAGCATGTGGAGACACGTTTGTTCATCTATCACAACGGGAACGGGTTGCTGGAGAAACTTTTACTCTGGTTTCTCAGTCTGTTTCCTAGTGCCGGTTTGAAGTTCCTGCAGTTTTCACTGTAAATCCGAGTTGGAGCTAGTACCTCCCCATATATATGTATGGAGTGGAGTTTACAACTAAAAAGAAACTTTGTGTTCCCAACAAGCTAGGTGAAGGACGGCTTTCAAACACAGTTTCCTCTCAGAACTGAGCATGTGGAGAGACGTTCGTTCAGCTTGCACAAAGGGAACGTGTTTCAGGAGAAACTTTTACTCTGGTTTCTCAGTCTGTTTCCTAGTGCCGGTTTGAAGTTCCTGCAGTTTTTACTGTAAAACCGAGTTGGAGCTAGTACCTCCCCATATATATGTATGGAGTGGAGTTTGCATCTGAAAAGAAACTTTGTGTTCCCAACAAGCTAGGTGAAGGACGGCTTTCAAACACACTTATCTCTCAGAACTGAGCATGTGGAGAGACGTTCGTTCATCTAGCACAAATGGAACGGTTTGCAGGAGAAACTTTTACTCTGGTTTCTCAGTCTGTTTCCTAATGCCGGTTTGAAGTTCAAGCAGTTTTCACTGTAAAACCGAGTAGGATCTAGTACCTCCCCTTATATATGTATGGACTGGAGTTTGCAACTGAAAAGAAACTTTGTGTTCCCAACAAGCTAGGTGAAGGACGGCTTTCACACACACATATCTCTCAGAACTGAGCATGTGGAGAGACGTTCGTTCATCTAGCACAAATGGAACGGGTTGCAGGAGAAACTTTTACTTTGGTTTCTCAGTCTGTTTCCTAGTGCCGGTTTGAAGTTCCTGCAGTTTTCACTGTAAAACCGAGTTGGGGCTAGTACCTACCCGTATATAAGTATGGAGTGGAGTTTGCAACTGAAATGAAACTTTGTGTTCCCAACAAGCTAGGTGAAGGACGGCTTTCACACACAGTTATCTCTCAGAACTGAGCATGTGGAGAGACGTTCGTTCATCTAGCATATAGGGAACGTGTTGCACTAGCAACTATTACCCTGGTTTCTCAGTCTGTTTCCTAGTGCCGGTTTGAAGTTCCTGCAGTTTTCACTGTAAAAAAAAGTTGGAGCTTGTACCTCCCCATATATATGTATGGAGTGGCGTTTGCAACTGAAAAGAAACTTTGTGTTCCCAACAAGCTAGGTGAAGTCGGATTTGACACACACTTTTCTCTCAGAACTGAGCATGTGGTGAGACGTTCGTTCATCTAGCACAAAGGGAACGGGTTGCAGGAGAAACATTTACTCTGGTTTCTCAGTCTGTTTCGTAGTCCCGGTTTGAAGTTCCTGCAGTTTTCACTGTAAAACCGAGTTGGAGCTAGTACCTCCCCAAATATATGTATGGAGTGGAGTTTGCAAGTGAAAAGTAACTTTGTGTTCTCAACAAGCTAGGTGAAGGACGGCTTTCATACACACTTATCTCTCAGAACTGAGCATGTGGAGAGACGTTCGTTCATCTAGCACAAAGTGAACGGGTTGCAGGAGAAATTTTACTCTGGTTTCTCAGTCTGTTTCCTAGTGCCGGTTTGAAGTTCCTGCAGTTTTCACTGTAAAACCGATTTGGAGCTAGTACCTCCCCATATATATGTATGGAGTGGAGTTTGGAACTGAAAAGAAACTATGTGTTCCCAACAAGCTAGTTGAAGGACGGCTTTCACACACACTTATCTCTCAGAACTGAGCATGTGGAGAGACGTTCGTTCATCTAGCAGAAAGTGAACGGGTTGCAGGAGAAACTTTTACTCTGGTTTCTCAGTCTTTTTCATAGTGCAGGTTTGAAGTTCCTGCAGTTTTCACTGTAAAACCGAGTTGGAGCTTGTACCTCCCCATATATATGTACGGAGTGGAGTATGCAAGTGAAAAGAAACTTTGTGTTCCCAACAAGCTAGGTGAATGACGGCTTTCACACACACTTATCTCTCAGAACTGAGCATGTGGAGAGACTTTCGTTCATCTAGCACAATGGGAATGGGTTGCAGGAGAAACTTTTACTCTGGTTTCTCAGTCTGTTTCCTAGTGCCGGTTTGAAGTTACTGCTGTATTCACTTAAAACAGAGTTGGATCTAGTACCTCCCCGTGTATATGTATTGAGTGGAGTTTGAAAGTGAATATAAAGTTTGTGTTACCAACAAGCTAGGTGAAGGACGGCTTTCACACACACTTATCTCTCAGAACTGAGCATGTGGAGAGACTTTCGTTCATCTACAAAAAGGGAACGGGTTGCAGGAGAAACCTTTACTCTGTTTTCTCAGTCTGTTTCCTAATGCCGTGTTGAAGTTCCTGCTGTATTCACTGTAAAACCGATTTGGAGCTAGTACCTCCCCATATATATGTATGGAGTGGAGTTTGCAAGTGAAAAGAAACTTTGTGTTCCCGACAAGCTTGGTGAAGGACGGCTTTCACACACTTATCTCTAAGAACTGAGCATGGGGAGAGACAATCGTTCATCTAGCACAAAGGGAAAGGGTTGCAGGAGTAACTTTTACTCTGGTTTCTCAGTCTGTTTCCTAGTGCCTGTTTGAAGTTCCTGCAGTTTTTACTGTAAAACCAAGTTGGGGCTAGTACCTACCCATATATATGTATGGAATGGAGTTTGCAACTGAAATGAAACTTTGTGTTCCCAACAAGCTAGGTGAAGGACGGCTTTCACACACAGTTATCTCTCAGAACTGAGCATGTGGAGAGACGTTCGTTCATCTAGCATATAGGGAACGGGTTGCACTAGAAACTATTACCCTGGTTTCTCAGTCTGTTTCCTAGTGCCGGTTTGAAGTTCCTGCAGTTTTCACTGTAAAACCGAGTTGGTGCTTGTACCTCCCCATATATATGTATGGAGTGGAGTTCCAACTGAAAACAAACTTTGTTTTCCCAACAAGGAAGGTGAAGGACAGCTTTCACACACTTATCTCTCAGAACTGAGCATTTGGAGAGACGTTTGTTCATCTATCACAACGGGAACGGGTTGCTGGAGAAACTTTTACTCTGGTTTTTCAGTCTGTTTCCTAGAGCCGGTGTGAAGTTCCTGCAGTTTTCACTGTAAAACCGAGTTGGAGCTAGTACCTCCCCATATATATATATGGAGTGGATTTTCAACTGATAAGAAACTTTGTGTTCCCAACAAGATAGTTGAAGGACGGCTTTCACACACACTTATCTCTCAGAACTGAGCATGTGGAGAGACGTTCGTTCATCTAGCACAAAGGGAACGGTTTGCAGGAGCAACTTTTACTCTGGTTTCTCAAACTGTTTCCTAGTGCCGGTTTGAAGTTACTGCAGTTTTCACTGTAAAACCGAGTTGGAGCTCGTACCCCCCCATATATATGTATGGAGTGGAGTTTGCAAATGAAAATAAACTTTGTTTTCCCAACAAGCTAGGTAATGGACGGCTTTCACACTCACATATCTCTCAGAACTGAGCATGTCGAGAGACGTTCGTTCATCTAGCACAAAGGGAACGGTTTGCAGGAGAAACTTTTACTCTGGTTTCTCAGTCTGTTTCCTAGTGCCGTTTTGAAGTTCCTGCAGTTTTCACTGTAAAACCGAGTTGGAGCTAGTTCCTCCCCATATATATGTATGGAGTGGAGTTCCAACTGGAAACAAACTTTGTGTTCCCAACAAGGTAGGTGAAGGACGGCTTTCACACACTTATCTCTCAGAACTGAGCATGTGGAGACACGTTTGTTCATCTATCACAACGGGAACGGGTTGCTGGAGAAACTTTTACTCTGGTTTCTCAGTCTGTTTCCTAGTGCCGGTTTGAAGTTCCTGCAGTTTTCACTGTAAATCCGAGTTGGAGCTAGTACCTCCCCATATATATGTATGGAGTGGAGTTTACAACTAAAAAGAAACTTTGTGTTCCCAACAAGCTAGGTGAAGGACGGCTTTCAAACACAGTTTCCTCTCAGAACTGAGCATGTGGAGAGACGTTCGTTCAGCTTGCACAAAGGGAACGTGTTTCAGGAGAAACTTTTACTCTGGTTTCTCAGTCTGTTTCCTAGTGCCGGTTTGAAGTTCCTGCAGTTTTTACTGTAAAACCGAGTTGGAGCTAGTACCTCCCCATATATATGTATGGAGTGGAGTTTGCATCTGAAAAGAAACTTTGTGTTCCCAACAAGCTAGGTGAAGGACGGCTTTCAAACACACTTATCTCTCAGAACTGAGCATGTGGAGAGACGTTCGTTCATCTAGCACAAATGGAACGGTTTGCAGGAGAAACTTTTACTCTGGTTTCTCAGTCTGTTTCCTAATGCCGGTTTGAAGTTCAAGCAGTTTTCACTGTAAAACCGAGTAGGATCTAGTACCTCCCCTTATATATGTATGGACTGGAGTTTGCAACTGAAAAGAAACTTTGTGTTCCCAACAAGCTAGGTGAAGGACGGCTTTCACACACACATATCTCTCAGAACTGAGCATGTGGAGAGACGTTCGTTCATCTAGCACAAATGGAACGGGTTGCAGGAGAAACTTTTACTTTGGTTTCTCAGTCTGTTTCCTAGTGCCGGTTTGAAGTTCCTGCAGTTTTCACTGTAAAACCGAGTTGGGGCTAGTACCTACCCGTATATAAGTATGGAGTGGAGTTTGCAACTGAAATGAAACTTTGTGTTCCCAACAAGCTAGGTGAAGGACGGCTTTCACACACAGTTATCTCTCAGAACTGAGCATGTGGAGAGACGTTCGTTCATCTAGCATATAGGGAACGTGTTGCACTAGCAACTATTACCCTGGTTTCTCAGTCTGTTTCCTAGTGCCGGTTTGAAGTTCCTGCAGTTTTCACTGTAAAAAAAAGTTGGAGCTTGTACCTCCCCATATATATGTATGGAGTGGCGTTTGCAACTGAAAAGAAACTTTGTGTTCCCAACAAGCTAGGTGAAGTCGGATTTGACACACACTTTTCTCTCAGAACTGAGCATGTGGTGAGACGTTCGTTCATCTAGCACAAAGGGAACGGGTTGCAGGAGAAACATTTACTCTGGTTTCTCAGTCTGTTTCGTAGTCCCGGTTTGAAGTTCCTGCAGTTTTCACTGTAAAACCGAGTTGGAGCTAGTACCTCCCCAAATATATGTATGGAGTGGAGTTTGCAAGTGAAAAGAAACTTTGTGTTCTCAACAAGCTAGGTGAAGGACGGCTTTCATACACACTTATCTCTCAGAACTGAGCATGTGGAGAGACGTTCGTTCATCTAGCACAAAGTGAACGGGTTGCAGGAGAAATTTTACTCTGGTTTCTCAGTCTGTTTCCTAGTGCCGGTTTGAAGTTCCTGCAGTTTTCACTGTAAAACCGATTTGGAGCTAGTACCTCCCCATATATATGTATGGAGTGGAGTTTGGAACTGAAAAGAAACTATGTGTTCCCAACAAGCTAGTTGAAGGACGGCTTTCACACACACTTATCTCTCAGAACTGAGCATGTGGAGAGACGTTCGTTCATCTAGCAGAAAGTGAACGGGTTGCAGGAGAAACTTTTACTCTGGTTTCTCAGTCTTTTTCATAGTGCAGGTTTGAAGTTCCTGCAGTTTTCACTGTAAAACCGAGTTGGAGCTTGTACCTCCCCATATATATGTACGGAGTGGAGTTTGCAAGTGAAAAGAAACTTTGTGTTCCCAACAAGCTAGGTGAATGACGGCTTTCACACACACTTATCTCTCAGAACTGAGCATGTGGAGAGACTTTCGTTCATCTAGCACAATGGGAATGGGTTGCAGGAGAAACTTTTACTCTGGTTTCTCAGTCTGTTTCCTAGTGCCGGTTTGAAGTTACTGCTGTATTCACTTAAAACAGAGTTGGATCTCGTACCTCCCCAAATATATGTATGGATTGTGTTATGCAAATGAAAGAAACTTTGTGTTCCCATCAAGCTAGTTAAAGGACGGCTTTCACACACACTTATCTCTCAGAACTGAGCATGTGGAGAGACGTTCGTTCATCTAGCACAAAGGGAACGGTTTGCAGGAGCAACTTTTACTCTGGTTTCTCAGACTGTTTCCTAGTGCCGGTTTGAAGTTACTGCAGTTTTCACTGTAAAACCGAGTTGGAGTTCGTACCTCCCCATATATATGTATGGAGTGGAGTTTGCAAATGAAAATAAACTTTGTGTTCCCAACAAGCTATGTAATGGACGGCTTTCACACTCACATATCTCTCAGAACTGAGCATGTGGAGAGACGTTCGTTCATCTAGCACAAAGGGAACGGGTTGCAGGAGAAATTTTTACTCTGTTTCTCAGTCTGTTTCTTAGTGCCGGTTTGAAGTTCCTGCAGTTTTCACTGTAAAACCAAGTTGGAGTTCGTACCACCCCATATGTATGTATGCAATGGAATTCGCAAGTGAAAAGATACATTGTGTTCCCAACAAGCTAGTTGAAGGACGGCTTTCACACACAATTATCTCTCAGAACTGAGCATGTGGAGAGACGTTCGTTCATCTATCACAACGGGAACGGGTTGCTGGAGAAACTTTTACTCTGGTTTTTCAGTCTGTTTCCTAGAGCCGGTGTGAAGTTCCTGCAGTTTTCACTGTAAAACCGAGTTGGAGCTAGTACCCCCCCTTATATATGTATGGAGTGGATTTTCAACTGATAAGAAACTTTGTGTTCCCAACAAGATAGTTGAAGGACGGCTTTCACACACACATATCTCTCAGAACTGAGCATGTGGAGAGACGTTCGTTCATCTAGCACAAAGGGAACGGTTTGCAGGAGCAACTTTTACTCTGGTTTCTCAAACTGTTTCCTAGTGCCGGTTTGAAGTTACTGCAGTTTTCACTGTAAAACCGAGTTGGAGTTCGTACCTCCCCATATATATGTATGGAGTGGAGTTTGCAAATGAAAATATACTTTGTGTTCCCAACAAGCTAGGTAATGGACGGCTTTCACACTCACATATCTCTCAGAACTGAGCATGTCGAGAGACGTTCGTTCATCTAGCACAAAGGGAACGGGTTGCAGGAGAAACTATTACTCTGGTTTCTCAGTCTGTTTCTTAGTGCCGGTTTGAAGTTCCTGCAGTTTTCACTGTAAAACCGAGTTGGAGCTTGTACCTCCCCATATATATGTACGGAGTGGAGTTTGCAAGTGAAAAGAAACTTTGTGTTCCCAACAAGCTAGGTGAATGACGGCTTTCACACACACTTATCTCTCAGAACTGAGCATGTGGAGAGACTTTCGTTCATCTAGCACAATGGGAATGGGTTGCAGGAGAAACTTTTACTCTGGTTTCTCAGTCTGTTTCCTAGTGCCGGTTTGAAGTTACTGCTGTATTCACTTAAAACAGAGTTGGATCTAGTACCTCCCCGTGTATATGTATTGAGTGGAGTTTGAAAGTGAATATAAAGTTTGTGTTACCAACAAGCTAGGTGAAGGACGGCTTTCACACACACTTATCTCTCAGAACTGAGCATGTGGAGAGACTTTCGTTCATCTACAAAAAGGGAACGGGTTGCAGGAGAAACCTTTACTCTGTTTTCTCAGTCTGTTTCCTAATGCCGTGTTGAAGTTCCTGCTGTATTCACTGTAAAACCGATTTGGAGCTAGTACCTCCCCATATATATGTATGGAGTGGAGTTTGCAAGTGAAAAGAAACTTTGTGTTCCCGACAAGCTTGGTGAAGGACGGCTTTCACACACTTATCTCTAAGAACTGAGCATGGGGAGAGACAATCGTTCATCTAGCACAAAGGGAAAGGGTTGCAGGAGTAACTTTTACTCTGGTTTCTCAGTCTGTTTCCTAGTGCCTGTTTGAAGTTCCTGCAGTTTTTACTGTAAAACCAAGTTGGGGCTAGTACCTACCCATATATATGTATGGAATGGAGTTTGCAACTGAAATGAAACTTTGTGTTCCCAACAAGCTAGGTGAAGGACGGCTTTCACACACAGTTATCTCTCAGAACTGAGCATGTGGAGAGACGTTCGTTCATCTAGCATATAGGGAACGGGTTGCACTAGAAACTATTACCCTGGTTTCTCAGTCTGTTTCCTAGTGCCGGTTTGAAGTTCCTGCAGTTTTCACTGTAAAACCGAGTTGGTGCTTGTACCTCCCCATATATATGTATGGAGTGGAGTTCCAACTGAAAACAAACTTTGTTTTCCCAACAAGGAAGGTGAAGGACAGCTTTCACACACTTATCTCTCAGAACTGAGCATTTGGAGAGACGTTTGTTCATCTATCACAACGGGAACGGGTTGCTGGAGAAACTTTTACTCTGGTTTTTCAGTCTGTTTCCTAGAGCCGGTGTGAAGTTCCTGCAGTTTTCACTGTAAAACCGAGTTGGAGCTAGTACCTCCCCATATATATATATGGAGTGGATTTTCAACTGATAAGAAACTTTGTGTTCCCAACAAGATAGTTGAAGGACGGCTTTCACACACACTTATCTCTCAGAACTGAGCATGTGGAGAGACGTTCGTTCATCTAGCACAAAGGGAACGGTTTGCAGGAGCAACTTTTACTCTGGTTTCTCAAACTGTTTCCTAGTGCCGGTTTGAAGTTACTGCAGTTTTCACTGTAAAACCGAGTTGGAGCTCGTACCCCCCCATATATATGTATGGAGTGGAGTTTGCAAATGAAAATAAACTTTGTTTTCCCAACAAGCTAGGTAATGGACGGCTTTCACACTCACATATCTCTCAGAACTGAGCATGTCGAGAGACGTTCGTTCATCTAGCACAAAGGGAACGGTTTGCAGGAGAAACTTTTACTCTGGTTTCTCAGTCTGTTTCCTAGTGCCGTTTTGAAGTTCCTGCAGTTTTCACTGTAAAACCGAGTTGGAGCTAGTTCCTCCCCATATATATGTATGGAGTGGAGTTCCAACTGGAAACAAACTTTGTGTTCCCAACAAGGTAGGTGAAGGACGGCTTTCACACACTTATCTCTCAGAACTGAGCATGTGGAGACACGTTTGTTCATCTATCACAACGGGAACGGGTTGCTGGAGAAACTTTTACTCTGGTTTCTCAGTCTGTTTCCTAGTGCCGGTTTGAAGTTCCTGCAGTTTTTACTGTAAAACCGAGTTGGAGCTAGTACCTCCCCATATATATGTATGGAGTGGAGTTTGCATCTGAAAAGAAACTTTGTGTTCCCAACAAGCTAGGTGAAGGACGGCTTTCAAACACACTTATCTCTCAGAACTGAGCATGTGGAGAGACGTTCGTTCATCTAGCACAAATGGAACGGTTTGCAGGAGAAACTTTTACTCTGGTTTCTCAGTCTGTTTCCTAATGCCGGTTTGAAGTTCAAGCAGTTTTCACTGTAAAACCGAGTAGGAGCTAGTACCTCCCCTTATATATGTATGGACTGGAGTTTGCAACTGAAAAGAAACTTTGTGTTCCCAACAAGCTAGGTGAAGGACGGCTTTCACACACACATATCTCTCAGAACTGAGCATGTGGAGAGACGTTCGTTCATCTAGCACAAATGGAACGGGTTGCAGGAGAAACTTTTACTTTGGTTTCTCAGTCTGTTTCCTAGTGCCGGTTTGAAGTTCCTGCAGTTTTCACTGTAAAACCGAGTTGGGGCTAGTACCTACCCGTATATATGTATGGAGTGGAGTTTGCAACTGAAATGAAACTTTGTGTTCCCAACAAGCTAGGTGAAGGACGGCTTTCACACACAGTTATCTCTCAGAACTGAGCATGTGGAGAGACGTTCGTTCATCTAGCATATAGGGAACGTGTTGCACTAGCAACTATTACCCTGGTTTCTCAGTCTGTTTCCTAGTGCCGGTTTGAAGTTCCTGCAGTTTTCACTGTAAAAAAAAGTTGGAGCTTGTACCTCCCCATATATATGTATGGAGTGGCGTTTGCAACTGAAAAGAAACTTTGTGTTCCCAACAAGCTAGGTGAAGTCGGATTTGACACACACTTTTCTCTCAGAACTGAGCATGTGGTGAGACGTTCGTTCATCTAGCACAAAGGGAACGGGTTGCAGGAGAAACATTTACTCTGGTTTCTCAGTCTGTTTCGTAGTCCCGGTTTGAAGTTCCTGCAGTTTTCACTGTAAAACCGAGTTGGAGCTAGTACCTCCCCAAATATATGTATGGAGTGGAGTTTGCAAGTGAAAAGAAACTTTGTGTTCTCAACAAGCTAGGTGAAGGACGGCTTTCATACACACTTATCTCTCAGAACTGAGCATGTGGAGAGACGTTCGTTCATCTAGCACAAAGTGAACGGGTTGCAGGAGAAATTTTACTCTGGTTTCTCAGTCTGTTTCCTAGTGCCGGTTTGAAGTTCCTGCAGTTTTCACTGTAAAACCGATTTGGAGCTAGTACCTCCCCATATATATGTATGGAGTGGAGTTTGGAACTGAAAAGAAACTATGTGTTCCCAACAAGCTAGTTGAAGGACGGCTTTCACACACACTTATCTCTCAGAACTGAGCATGTGGAGAGACGTTCGTTCATCTAGCAGAAAGTGAACGGGTTGCAGGAGAAACTTTTACTCTGGTTTCTCAGTCTTTTTCATAGTGCAGGTTTGAAGTTCCTGCAGTTTTCACTGTAAAACCGAGTTGGAGCTTGTACCTCCCCATATATATGTATGGAGTGGAGTTTGCAAGTGAAAAGAAACTTTGTGTTCCCAACAAGCTAGGTGAATGACGGCTTTCACACACACTTATCTCTCAGAACTGAGCATGTGGAGAGACTTTCGTTCATCTAGCACAATGGGAATGGGTTGCAGGAGAAACTTTTACTCTGGTTTCTCAGTCTGTTTCCTAGTGCCGGTTTGAAGTTACTGCTGTATTCACTTAAAACAGAGTTGGATCTCGTACCTCCCCAAATATATGTATGGATTGTGTTATGCAAATGAAAGAAACTTTGTGTTCCCATCAAGCTAGTTAAAGGACGGCTTTCACACACACTTATCTCTCAGAACTGAGCATGTGGAGAGACGTTCGTTCATCTAGCACAAAGGGAACGGTTTGCAGGAGCAACTTTTACTCTGGTTTCTCAGACTGTTTCCTAGTGCCGGTTTGAAGTTACTGCAGTTTTCACTGTAAAACCGAGTTGGAGTTCGTACCTCCCCATATATATGTATGGAGTGGAGTTTGCAAATGAAAATAAACTTTGTGTTCCCAACAAGCTATGTAATGGACGGCTTTCACACTCACATATCTCTCAGAACTGAGCATGTGGAGAGACGTTCGTTCATCTAGCACAAAGGGAACGGGTTGCAGGAGAAATTTTTACTCTGTTTCTCAGTCTGTTTCTTAGTGCCGGTTTGAAGTTCCTGCAGTTTTCACTGTAAAACCAAGTTGGAGTTCGTACCACCCCATATGTATGTATGCAATGGAATTCGCAAGTGAAAAGATACATTGTGTTCCCAACAAGCTAGTTGAAGGACGGCTTTCACACACAATTATCTCTCAGAACTGAGCATGTGGAGAGACGTTCGTTCATCTATCACAACGGGAACGGGTTGCTGGAGAAACTTTTACTCTGGTTTTTCAGTCTGTTTCCTAGAGCCGGTGTGAAGTTCCTGCAGTTTTCACTGTAAAACCGAGTTGGAGCTAGTACCCCCCCTTATATATGTATGGAGTGGATTTTCAACTGATAAGAAACTTTGTGTTCCCAACAAGATAGTTGAAGGACGGCTTTCACACACACATATCTCTCAGAACTGAGCATGTGGAGAGACGTTCGTTCATCTAGCACAAAGGGAACGGTTTGCAGGAGCAACTTTTACTCTGGTTTCTCAAACTGTTTCCTAGTGCCGGTTTGAAGTTACTGCAGTTTTCACTGTAAAACCGAGTTGGAGTTCGTACCTCCCCATATATATGTATGGAGTGGAGTTTGCAAATGAAAATAAACTTTGTGTTCCCAACAAGCTAGGTAATGGACGGCTTTCACACTCACATATCTCTCAGAACTGAGCATGTCGAGAGACGTTCGTTCATCTAGCACAAAGGGAACGGGTTGCAGGAGAAACTTTTACTCTGGTTTCTCAGTCTGTTTCCTAGTGCCGGTTTGAAGTTCCTGCAGTTTTTACTGTAAAACCGAGTTGGAGCTAGTACCTCCCCATATATATGTATGGATTGGAGTTTGCAACTTAAAAGAAACTTTGTGTTCCCAACATGCTAGGTGAAGGACGGCTTTCAAACACACCTATCTCTCTGAACTGAGCATGTGGAGAGACGTTCGTTCATCTAGCACAAAGGGAACGGGTTGCAGGAGAAACTTTTACTGTGGTTTCTCAGTCTGTTTCCTAGTGCCGGTTTGAAGTTCCTGCAGTTTTCACTGTAAAACCGAGTTGGAGCTAGTACCTCCCCATATATATGTATGGAGTGGAGTTTGCATCTGAAAAGAAACTTTGTGTTCCCAACAAGCTAGGTGAAGGACGGCTTTCAAACACACTTATCTCTCAGAACTGAGCATGTGGAGAGACGTTCGTTCATCTAGCACAAATGGAACGGTTTGCAGGAGAAACTTTTACTCTGGTTTCTCAGTCTGTTTCCTAATGCCGGTTTGAAGTTCAAGCAGTTTTCACTGTAAAACCGAGTAGGAGCTAGTACCTCCCCTTATATATGTATGGAGTGGAGTTTGCAACTGAAAAGAAACTTTGTGTTCCCAACAAGCTAGGTGAAGGACGGCTTTCACACACACATATCTCTCAGAACTGAGCATGTGGAGAAACGTTCGTTCATCTAGCACAAATGGAACGGGTTGCAGGAGAAACTTTTACTCTGGTTTCTCAGTCTGTTTCCTAGTGCCGGTTTGAAGTTCCTGCAGATTTCACTGTAAAACCGAGTTGGGGCTAGTACCTACCCGTATATATGTATGGAGTGGAGTTTGCAACTGAAATGAAACTTTGTGTTCCCAACAAGCTAGGTGAAGGACGGCTTTCACACACAGTTATCTCTCAGAACTGAGCATGAGGAGAGACGTTCGTTCATCTAGCATATAGGGAACGTGTTGCACTAGCAACTATTACCCTGGTTTCTCAGTCTGTTTCCTAGTGCCGGTTTGAAGTTCCTGCAGTTTTCACTGTAAAACCGAGTTGGTGCTTGTACCTCCCCTTATATATGTATGGAGTGGAGTTCCAACTGAAAACAAACTTTGTGTTCCCAACAAAGTAGGTGAAGGACGGCTTTCACACACTTATCTCTCAGAACTGAGCATGTGGAGAGACGTTTGTTCATCTATCACAACAGGAACGGGTTGCTGGAGAAACTTTTACACTGGTTTCTCAGTCTGTTTCCTAGAGCCGGTGTGAAGTTCCTGCAGTTTTCAGTGTAAAAGAGTGTTGGAGCTAGTACCTCCCCATATATATGTATGGAGTGGAGTTTAAAACTGAAAAGAAACTTTGTGTTCCCAACAAGCTAGGTGAAAGACGGCTTTCACACACACTTATCTCTCAGAACTGAGCATGTGGAGAGACGTTCGTTCATCTAGCACAAAGGGAACGTGTTGCAGGTGAAACTTTTACTCTGGTTTCTCAGTCTGTTTCCTAGAGCCGGTGTGAAGTTCCTGCAGTTTTCACTGTAAAACCGTCTTGGAGCTAGTACCTCCCCATATATATGTATGGAGTGGAGTTTAAAACTGAAAAGAATCTTAGTGTTCTCAACAAGCTAGGTGAAGGACGGCTTTCACACACACTTATCTCTCAGAACTGAGCATGTGGAGAGACGTTCGTTCATCTAGCACAATGGAAACGGGTTGCAGGAGAAAATTTTTCTCTGGTTTCACAGTATGTTTCCTAGTGCCGTTTTGAAGTTCCTGCAGTTTTCACTGTAAAACCGAGTTGGAGCTTGTACCTCCCCATATATATGTATGGAGTGGGGTTTGCAACAGAAAAGAAACTTTGTGTTCCAAACAAGCTAGGTGAAGGACCGCTTTCCCTCACAATTATCTCTCAGAACTGAGCATGTGGAGAGACGTTCGTTCATCTAGCACAAAGGGAACGGGTTGCAAGAGAAACTTTTACGCTGTTTCACAGTATGTTTCCTAGTGCCGGTTTTAAGTTCCTGCAGTTTTCACTGCAAAACCGATTTGGATCTCGTACCTCCCCAAATATATGTATGGATTGTGTTATGCAAATGAAAGAAACTTTGTGTTCCCATCAAGCTAGTTGAAGGACGGCTTTCACACACACTTATCTCTCAGAACTGAGCATGTGGAGAGACGTTCGTTCATCTAGCACAAAGGGAACGGTTTGCAGGAGCAACTTTTACTCTGGTTTCTCAGACTGTTTCCTAGTGCCGGTTTGAAGTTACTGCAGTTTTCACTGTAAAACCGAGTTGGAGTTCGTACCTCCCCATATATATGTATGGAGTGGAGTTTGCAAACGAAAATAAACTTTGTGTTCCCAACAAGCTATGTAATGGACGGCTTTCACACTCACATATCTCTCAGAACTGAGCATGTGGAGAGACGTTCGTTCATCTAGCACAAAGGGAACGGGTTGCAGGAGAAATTTTTACTCTGTTTTCTCAGTCTGTTTCTTAGTGCCGGTTTGAAGTTCCTGCAGTTTTCACTGTAAAACCAAGTTGGAGTTCGTACCACCCCATATGTATGTATGCAATGGAATTCGCAAGTGAAAAGATACATTGTGTTCCCAACAAGCTAGTTGAAGGACGGCTTTCACACACAATTATCTCTCAGAACTGAGCATGTGGAGAGACGTTCGTTCATCTAGCACAAAGGGAACGGGTTGCAGGAGAAACTTTTACTCTGGTTTCACAGTATGTTTCCTAGTGCCGGTTTGAAGTTCCTGCAGTTTTCACTGTAAAATAGATTTGGAGCTCGTACCTCCCCATATATATGTATGGAGTGGAGTTTGCAACTGAAAAGAAACTTTGTGTTCCCAACAAGATAGGTAAATTACGGCTTTCACTCACACATATCCCTCAGAACTGAGCATGTGGAGAGACGTTCGTTCATCTAGGCCAAAGTGAAAGTTTTGCAGGAGAAACTTTTACTCTGGTTTCTCAGTCTGTTTCCTAGTGCCGGTTTGAAGTTACTGCTGTATTCACTTAAAACAGAGTTGGATCTAGTACCTCCCCGTGTATATGTATTGAGTGGAGTTAGAAAGTGAAAATAAAGTTTGTGTTACCAACAAGCTAGCTGAAGGACGGCTTTCACACACACTTATCTCTCAGAACTGAGCATGTGGAGAGACTTTCGTTCATCTACAAAAAGGGAACGGGTTGCAGGAGAAACCTTTACTCTGTTTTCTCAGTCTGTTTCCTAATGCCGTGTTGAAGTTCCTGCTGTATTCACTGTAAAACCGATTTGGAGCTAGTACCTCCCCATATATATGTATGGAGTGGAGTTTGCAAGTGAAAAGAAACTTTGTGTTCCCAACAAGCTTGGTGAAGGACGGCTTTCACACACTTATCTCTAAGAACTGAGCATGGGGAGAGACAATCGTTCATCTAGCACAAAGGGAAAGGGTTGCAGGAGTAACTTTTACTCTGGTTTCTCAGTCTGTTTCCTAGTGCCTGTTTGAAGTTCCTGCAGTTTTTACTGTAAAATCAAGTTGGGGCTAGTACCTACCCATATATATGTATGGAATGGAGTTTGCAACTGAAATGAAACTTTGTGTTCCCAACAAGCTAGGTGAAGGACGGCTTTCACACACAGTTATCTCTCAGAACTGAGCATGTGGAGAGACGTTCGTTCATCTAGCATATAGGGAACGGGTTGCACTAGAAACTATTACCCTGGTTTCTCAGTCTGTTTCCTAGTGCCGGTTTGAAGTTCCTGCAGTTTTCACTGTAAAACCGAGTTGGTGCTTGTACCTCCCCATATATATGTATGGAGTGGAGTTCCAACTGAAAACAAACTTTGTGTTCCCAACAAGGTAGGTGAAGGACAGCTTTCACACACTTATCTCTCAGAACTGAGCATGTGGAGAGAAGTTCGTTCATCTTGCACAAAGGGAACGGGTTGCAGGAGAAACTTTTACTCTGGTTTTTCAGTCTGTTTGCTAGAGCCGGTGTGAAGTTCCTGCAGTTTTCACTGTAAAACCGAGTTGGAGCTAGTACCTCCCCATATATATGTATGGAGTGGATTTTCAACTGATAAGAAACTTTGTGTTCCCAACAAGATAGTTGAAGGACGGCTTTCACACACACTATTCTCTCAGAACTGAGCATGTGGAGAGAAGTTCGTTCATCTTGCACAAAGGGAACGGGTTGCAGGAGAAACTTTTACTCTGGTTTCTCAGTCTGTTTCCTAGTGCCGGTTTGAAGTTCCTGCAGTTTTCACTGTAAATCCGAGTTGGAGCTAGTACCTCCCCATATATATGTATGGAGTGGAGTTTACAACTAAAAAGAAACTTTGTGTTCCCAACAAGCTAGGTGAAGGACGGCTTTCAAACACAGTTAACTCTCAGAACTGAGCATGTGGAGAGACGTTCGTTCATCTTGCACAAAGGGAACGGGTTGCAGGAGAAACTTTTACTCTGGTTTCTCAGTCTGTTTCCTAGTGCCGGTTTGAAGTTCCTGCAGTTTTTACTGTAAAACCGAGATGGAGCTAGTACCTCCCCATATATATGTATGGAGTGGATTTTCAACTGATAAGAAACTTTGTGTTCCCAACAAGCAAGGTGAAGGACGGCTTTCACACACACATATCTCTCAGAACTGAGCATGTGGAGAGACGTTCGTTCATCTAGCACAAATGGAACGGGTTGCAGGAGAAACTTTTACTCTGGTTTCTCAGTCTGTTTCCTAGTGCCGGTTTGAAGTTCCTGCAGTTTTCACTGTAAAACCGAGTTGGGGCTAGTACTTACCCGTATATATGTATGGAGTGGAGTTTGCAACTGAAATGAAACTTTGTGTTCCCAACAAGCTAGGTGAAGGACGGCTTTCACACACAGTTATCTCTCAGAACTGAGCATGTGGAGAGACGTTCGTTCATCTAGCATATAGGGAACGTGTTGCACTAGCAACTATTACCCTGGTTTCTCAGTCTGTTTCCTAGTGCCGGTTTGAAGTTCCTGCAGTTTTCACTGTAAAACCGAGTTGGTGCTTGTACCTCCCCATATATATGTATGGAGTGGAGTTCCAACTGAAAACAAACTTTGTGTTCCCAACAAAGTAGGTGAAGGACGGCTTTCACACACTTATCTCTCAGAACTGAGCATGTGGAGAGACGTTCGTTCATCTAGCACAATGGAAACGGGTTGCAGGAGAAAATTTTTCTCTGGTTTCACAGTATGTTTCCTAGTGCCGTTTTGAAGTTCCTGCAGTTTTCACTGTAAAACCGAGTTGGAGCTTGTACCACCCCATATATATGTATGGAGTGGGGTTTGCAACTGAAAAGAAACTTTGTGTTCCAAACAAGCTAGGTGAAGGACCGCTTTCCCTCACAATTATCTCTCAGAACTGAGCATGTGGAGAGACGTTCGTTCATCTAGCACAAAGGGAACGGGTTGCAAGAGAAACTTTTACGCTGTTTCACAGTATGTTTCCTAGTGCCGGTCTTAAGTTCCTGCAGTTTTCACTGCAAAACCGAGTTGGATCTCGTACCTTCCCAAATATATGTATGGATTGTGTTATGCAAATGAAAGAAACTTTGTGTTCCCATCAAGCTAGTTGAAGGACGGCTTTCACACACACTTATCTCTCAGAACTGAGCATGTGGAGAGACGTTCGTTCATCTAGCACAAAGGGAACGGGTTGCAGGAGAAATTTTTACTCTGTTTTCTCAGTCTGTTTCTTAGTGCCGGTTTGAAGTTCCTGCAGTTTTCACTGTAAAACCAAGTTGGAGTTCGTACCACCCCATATGTATGTATGCAATGGAATTCGCAAGTGAAAAGATACATTGTGTTCCCAACAAGCTAGTTGAAGGACGGCTTTCACACACAATTATCTCTCAGAACTGAGCATGTGGAGAGACGTTCGTTCATCTAGCACAAAGGGAACGGGTTGCAGGAGAAACTTTTACTCTGGTTTCACAGTATGTTTCCTGGTGCCGGTTTGAAGTTCCTGCAGTTTTCACTTTAAAATAGATTTGGAGCTCGTACCTCCCCATATATATGAATGGAGTGGAGTTTGCAACTGAAAAGAAACTTTGTGTTCCCAACAAGATAGGTAAATTACGGCTTTCACTCACACTTATCCCTCAGAACTGAGCATGTGGAGAGACGTTCCTTCATCTAGGCCAAAGTGAACGTTTTGCAGGAGAAACTTTTACTCTGGTTTCTCAGTCTGTTTCCTAGTGCCGGTTTGAAGTTACTGCTGTATTCACTTAAAACAGAGTTGGATCTAGTACCTCCCCGTGTATATGTATTGAGTGGAGTTTGAAAGTGAAAATAAAGTTTGTGTTACCAACAAGCTAGGTGAAGGACGGCTTTCACAGACACTTATCTCTCAGAACTGAGCATGTGGAGAGACTTTCGTTCATCTACAAAAAGGGAACGGGTTGCAGGAGAAACCTTTACTCTGTTTTCTCAGTCTGTTTCCTAATGCCGTGTTGAAGTTCCTGCTGTATTCACTGTAAAACCGATTTGGAGCTAGTACCTCCCCATATATATGTATGGAGTGGAGTTTGCAAGTGAAAAGAAACTTTGTGTTCCCAACAAGCTTGGTGAAGGACGGCTTTCACACACTTATCTCTAAGAACTGAGCATGGGGAGAGACAATCGTTCATCTAGCACAAAGGGAAAGGGTTGCAGGAGTAACTTTTACTCTGGTTTCTCAGTCTGTTTCCTAGTGCCTGTTTGAAGTTCCTGCAGTTTTTACTGTAAAACCAAGTTGGGGCTAGTACCTACCCATATATATGTATGGAATGGAGTTTGCAACTGAAATGAAACTTTGTGTTCCCAACAAGCTAGGTGAAGGACGGCTTTCACACACAGTTATCTCTCAGAACTGAGCATGTGGAGAGACGTTCGTTCATCTAGCATATAGGGAACGGGTTGCATTAGAAACTATTACCCTGGTTTCTCAGTCTGTTTCCTAGTGCCGGTTTGAAGTTCCTGCAGTTTTCACTGTAAAACCGAGTTGGTGCTTGTACCTCCCCATATATATGTATGGAGTGGAGTTCCAACTGAAAACAAACTTTGTGTTCCCAACAAGGTAGGTGAAGGACAGCTTTCACACACTTATCTCTCAGAACTGAGCATGTGGAGAGACGTTTGTTCATCTATCACAACTGGAACGGGTTGCTGGAGAAACTTTTACTCTGGTTTTTCAGTCTGTTTGCTAGAGCCGGTGTGAAGTTCCTGCAGTTTTCACTGTAAAACCGAGTTGGAGCTAGTACCTCCCCATATATATGTATGGAGTGGATTTTCAACTGATAAGAAACTTTGTGTTCCCAACAAGATAGTTGAAGGACGGCTTTCACACACACTTTTCTCTCAGAACTGAGCATGTGGAGAGAAGTTCGTTCATCTTGCACAAAGGGAACGGGTTGCAGGAGAAACTTTTACTCTGGTTTCTCAGTCTGTTTCCTAGTGCCGGTTTGAAGTTCCTGCAGTTTTCACTGTAAATCCGAGTTGGAGCTAGTACCTCCCCATATATATGTATGGAGTGGAGTTTACAACTAAAAAGAAACTTTGTGTTCCCAACAAGCTAGGTGAAGGACGGCTTTCAAACACAGTTAACTCTCAGAACTGAGCATGTGGAGAGACGTTCGTTCATCTTGCACAAAGGGAACGGGTTGCAGGAGAAACTTTTACTCTGGTTTCTCAGTCTGTTTCCTAGTGCCGGTTTGAAGTTCCTGCAGTTTTTACTGTAAAACCGAGTTGGATCTAGTACCTCCCCATATATATGTATGGAGTGGAGTTTGCAACTTAAAAGAAACTTTGTGTTCCCAACATGCTAGGTGAAGGACGGCTTTCAAACACACCTATCTCTCTGAACTGAGCATGTGGAGAGACGTTCGTTCATCTAGCACAAAGGGAACGGGTTGCAGGAGAAACTTTTACTGTGGTTTCTCAGTCTGTTTCCTAGTGCCGGTTTGAAGTTCCTGCAGTTTTCACTGTAAAACCGAGTTGGAGCTAGTACCTCCCCATATATATGTATGGAGTGGAGTTTGCATCTGAAAAGAAACTTTGTGTTCCCAACAAGCTAGGTGAAGTACGGCTTTCAAACACACTTATCTCTCAGAACTGAGCATGTGGAGAGACGTTCGTTCATCTAGCACAAATGGAACGGTTTGCAGGAGAAACTTTTACTTTGGTTTCTCAGTCTGTTTCCTAGTGCCGGTTTGAAGTTCCTGCAGTTTTCACTGTAAAACCGAGTAGGAGCTAGAACCTCCCCTTATATATGTATGGAGTGCAGTTTGCACCTGAAAAGAAACTTTGTGTTCCCAACAAGCTAGGTGAAGGACGGCTTTCACACACACATATCTCTCAGAACTGAGCATGTGGAGAGACGTTCATTCATCTAGCACAAATGGAACGGGTTGCAGGAGAAAGTTATACTCTGGTTTCTCAGTCTGTTTCCTAGTGCCGGTTTGAAGTTCCTTCAGTTTTCACTGTAAAACCGAGTTGGGGCTGGTACCTACCCGTATATATGTATGGAGTGGAGTTTGCAACTGAAATGAAACTTTGTGTTCCCAACAAGCTAGGTGAAGGACGGCTTTCACACACAGTTATCTCTCAGAACTGAGCATGTGGAGAGACTTACGTTCATCTAGCT
Organism: Camelus dromedarius; assembly: GCF_036321535.1. Classification (NCBI taxonomy): domain Eukaryota; kingdom Metazoa; phylum Chordata; class Mammalia; order Artiodactyla; family Camelidae; genus Camelus; species Camelus dromedarius. Next base: position 30,677,354 of record NC_087458.1, on the reverse strand, counting down.
TATAGGGAACGTGTTGCACTAGCAACTATTACCCTGTTTTCTCAGTCTGTTTCCTAGTGCCGGTTTGAAGTTCCTGCAGTTTTCACTGTAAAACCGAGTTGGTGCTTGTACCTCCCCATATATATGTATGGAGTGGAGTTCCAACTGAAAACAAACTTTGTGTTCCCAACAAGGTAGGTGAAAGACGGCTTTCACACACTTATCTCTCAGAACTGAGCATGTGGAGAGACGTTTGTTCATCTATCACAACAGGAACGGGTTGCTGGAGAAACTTTTACACTGGTTTCTCAGTCTGTTTTCCTAGAGCCGGTGTGAAGTTCCTGCAGTTTTCACTGTAAAAGGGTGTTGGAGCTAGTACCTCCCCATATATATGTATGGAGTGGAGTTTAAAACTGAAAGGAAACTATGTGTTCCCAACAAGCTAGGTGAAGGACGGCTTTCACACACACTTATCTCTCAGAACTGAGCATGTGGAGAGACGTTCGTTCATCTAGCACAAAGGGAACGGGTTGCAGGGGAAACTTTTACTCTGGTTTCTCAGTCTGTTTCATAGAGCCGGTGTGAAGTTCCTGCTTTTTTCACTTTAAAACCGTCTTGGAGCTAGTACCTCCCCATATATATGTATGGAGTGGAGTTTAAAACTGAAAAGAATCTTAGTGTTCCCAACAAGCTATGTGAAGGACGGCTTTCACACACACTTATCTCTCACAACGGTGCATGTGGAGAGACGTTCGTTCATCTAGCAGAAAGTGAACTGGTTGCAGGAGAAAATTTTTCTCTGGTTTCACAGTATGTTTCCTAGTGCCGTTTTGAAGTTCCTGCAGTTTTCACTGTAAAACCGTGTTGGAGCTTGTACCTCCCCATATATATGTATGGAGTGGGGTTTGCAACTGAAAAGAAACTTTGTGTTCCTAACAAGCTAGTTGGAGGACCGCTTTCCCTCACAATTATCTCTCAGAACTGAGCATGTCGAGACACGTTCGTTCATCTAGCACAAAGGGAACGGGTTGCAGGAGAAACTTTTACGCTGTTTCACAGTATGTTTCCTAGTGCCGGTTTTAAGTTCCTGCAGTTTTCACTGCAAAACCGATTTGGATCTCGTACCTCCCCAAATATATGTATGGATTGTGTTATGCAAATGAAAGAAACTTTGTGTTCCCATCAAGCTAGTTGAAGGACGGCTTTCACACACACTTATCTCTCAGAACTGAGCATGTGGAGAGACGTTCGTTCATCTAGCACAAAAGGAACGGTTTGCAGGAGCAACTTTTACTCTGGTTTCTCAGACTGTTTCCTAGTGCCGGTTTGAAGTTACTGCAGTTTTCACTGTAAAACGGAGTTGGAGTTCGTACCTCCCCATATATATGTATGGAGTGCAGTTTGCAAATGAAAATAAACTTTGTGTTCCCAACAAGCTAGGTAATGGACGGCTTTCACACTCACATATCTCTCAGAACTGAGCATGTCGAGAGACGTTCGTTCATCTAGCACAAAGGGAACGGGTTGCAGGAGAAAATTTTACTCTGGTTTCTCAGTCTGTTTCCTAGTGCCGGTTTGAAGTTCCTGCAGTTTTCACTGTAAAACCGAGTTGGTGCTTGTACCTCCCCATATATATGTATGGAGTGGAGTTCCAACTGGAAACAAACTTTGTGTTCCCAACAAGGTAGGTGAAGGACGGCTTTCACACACTTATCTCTCAGAACTGAGCATGTGGAGAGACGTTTGTTCATCTATCACAACGGGAACGGGTTGCTGGAGAAACTTTTACTCTGGTTTTTCAGTCTGTTTCCTAGAGCCGGTGTGAAGTTCCTGCAGTTTTCACTGTAAAACCGATTTGGAGCTAGTACCTCCCCATATATATGTATGGAGTGGATTTTGCAACTGATAAGAAACTTTGTGTTCCCAACAAGATAGTTGAAGGACGGCTTTCACACACACTTTTCTCTCAGAACTGAGCATGTGGAGAGAAGTTCGTTCATCTTGCACAAAGGGAACGGGTTGCAGGAGAAACTTTTACTCTGGTTTCTCAGTCTGTTTCCTAGTGCCGGTTTGAAGTTCCTGCAGTTTTCACTGTAAATCCGAGTTGGAGCTAGTACCTCCCCATATATAAGTATGGAGTGGAGTTTACAACTAAAAAGAAACTTTGTGTTCCCAACAAGCTAGGTGAAGGACGGATTTCAAACACAGTTACCTCTCAGAACTGAGCATGTGGAGAGACGTTCGTTCATCTAGCACAAAGGGAACGGGTTGCAGGAGAAACATTTACTCTGGTTTCTCAGTCTGTTTCGTAGTGCCGGTTTGAAGTTCCTGCAGTTTTCACTGTAAAACCGAGTTGGAGCTAGTACCTCCCCAAATATATGTATGGAGTGGAGTTTGCAAGTGAAAAGAAACTTTGTGTTCTCAACAAGCTAGGTGAAGGACGGCTTTCATACACACTTATCTCTCAGAACTGAGCATGTGGAGAGACGTTCGTTCATCTAGCACAAAGGGAACGGGTTGCAGGAGAAACATTTACTCTGGTTTCTCAGTCTGTTTCGTAGTGCCGGTTTGAAGTTCCTGCAGTTTTCACTGTAAAACCGATTTGGAGCTAGTACCTCCCCATATATATGTATGGAGTGGAGTTTGCAACTGAAAAGAAACTATGTGTTCCCAACAAGCTAGTTGAAGGACGGCTTTCACACACACTTATCTCTCAGAACTGAGCATGTGGAGAGACGATCGTTCATCTAGCAGAAAGAGAACGGGTTGCAGGAGAAACTTTTACTCTGGTTTCTCAGTCTTTTTCATAGTGCAGGTTTGAAGTTCCTGCAGTTTTCACTGTAAAACCGAGTTGGAGCTTGTACCTCCCCATATATATGTATGGAGTGGAGTTTGCAAGTGAAAAGAAACTTTGTGTTCCCAACAAGCTAGGTGAATGACGGCTTTCACACACACTTATCTCTCAGAACTGAGCATGTGGAGAGACTTTCGTTCATCTAGCACAATGGGAATGGTTTGCAGGAGAAACTTTTACTCTGGTTCTCAGTCTGTTTCCTAGTGCCGGTTTGAAGTTACTGCTGTATTCACTTAAAACAGAGTTGGATCTAGTACCTCCCCGTGTATATGTATTGAGTGGAGTTTGAAAGTGAAAATAAAGTTTGTGTTACCAAAAAGCTAGGTGAAGGACGGCTTTCACACACACTTATCTCTCAGAACTGAGCATATGGAGAGACTTTCGTTCATCTACAAAAAGTGAACGGGTTGCAGGAGAAACCTTTACTCTGTTTTCTCAGTCTGTTTCCTAATTCCGTGTTGAAGTTCCTGCTGTATTCACTGTAAAACCGATTTGGAGCTAGTACCTCCCCATATATATGTATGGAGTGGAGTTTGCAAGTGAAAAGAAACTTTGTGTTCCCAACAAGCTTGCTGAAGGACGGCTTTCACACACTTATCTCTAAGAACTGAGCATGGGGAGAGACAATCGTTCATCTAGCACAAAGGGAAAGGGTTGCAGGAGTAACTTTTACTCTGGTTTCTCAGTCTGTTTCCTAGTGCCTGTTTGAAGTTCCTGCAGTTTTTACTGTAAAACCAAGTTGGGGCTAGTACCTACCCATATATATGTATGGAATGGTGTTTGCTACTGAAATGAAACTTTGTGTTCCCAACAAGCTAGGTGAAGGACGGCTTTCACACACAGTTATCTCTCAGAACTGAGCATGTGGAGAGACGTTCGTTCATCTAGCATATAGGGAACAGGTTGCACTAGAAACTATTTCCCTGGTTTCTCAGTCTGTTTCCTAGTGCCGGTTTGAAGTTCCTGCAGTTTTCACTGTAAAACCGAGTTGGTGCTTGTACCTCCCCATATATATGTATGGAGTGGAGTTCCAACTGAAAACAAACTTTGTTTTCCCAACAAGGTAGGTGAAGGACAGCTTTCACACACTTATCTCTCAGAACTGAGCATGTGGAGAGACGTTTGTTCATCTATCACAACGGGAACGGGTTGCTGGAGAAACTTTTACTCTGGTTTTTCAGTCTGATTCCTAGAGCCGGTGTGAATTTCCTGCAGTTTTCACTGTAAAACCGAGTAGGAGCTAGTACCTCCCCATATATATGTATGGAGTGGATTTTCAACTGATAAGAAACTTTGTGTTCCCAACAAGATAGTTGAAGGACGGCTTTCACACACACTTATCTCTCAGAACTGAGCATGTGGAGAGACGTTCGTTCATCTAGCACAAAGGGAACGGTTTGCAGGAGCACCTTTTACTCTGGTTTCTCAAACTGTTTCCTAGTGCCGGTTTGAAGTTACTGCAGTTTTCACTGTAAAACCGAGTTGGAGTTCGTACCTCCCCATATATATGTATGGAGTGGAGTTTGCAAATGAAAATAAACTTTGTGTTCCCAACAAGCTAGGTAATGGACGGCTTTCACACTCACATATCTCTCAGAACTGAGCATGTCGAGAGACGTTCGTTCATCTAGCACAAAGGGAACGGGTTGCAGGAGAAACTTTTACTCTGGTTTCTCAGTCTGTTTCCTAGTGCCGGTTTGAAGTTCCTGCAGTTTTCACTGTAAAACCGAGTTGGAGCTAGTACCTCCCAATATATATGTATGGAGTGGAGTTCCAACTGTAAACAAACTTTGTGTTCCCAACAAGGTAGGTGAAGGACGGCTTTCACACACTTATCTCTCAGAACTGAGCATGTGGAGACACGTTTGTTCATCTATCACAACGGGAACGGGTTGCTGGGGAAACTTTTACTCTGATTTCTCAGTCTGTTTCCTAGTGCCGGTTTGAAGTTCCAGCAGTTTTCACTGTAAATCCGAGTTGGAGCTAGTACCTCCCCATATATATGTATGGAGTGGAGTTTACAACTAAAAAGAAACTTTGTGTTCCCAACAAGCTAGGTGAAGGACGGCTTTCAAACACAGTTACCTCTCAGAACTGAGCATGTGGAGAGACGTTCGTTCATCTTGCACAAAGGGAACGGGTTGCAGGAGAAACTTTTACTCTGGTTTCTCAGTCTGTTTCCTAGTGCCGGTTTGAAGTTCCTGCAGTTTTTACTGTAAAACCGAGTTGGAGCTAGTACCTCCCCATATATATGTATGGAGTGGAGTTTGCAACTTAAAAGAAACTTTGTGTTCCCAACATGCTAGGTGAAGGACGGCTTTCAAACACACCTATCTCTCTGAACTGAGCATGTGGAGAGACGTTCGTTCATCTAGCACAAAGGGAACGGGTTGCAGGAGAAACTTTTACTGTGGTTTCTCAGTCTGTTTCCTAGTGCCGGTTTGAAGTTCCTGCAGTTTTCACTGTAAAACCGAGTTGGAGCTAGTACCTCCCCATATATATGTATGGAGTGGAGTTTGCATCTGAAAAGAAACTTTGTGTTCCCAACAAGCTAGGTGAAGGACGGCTTTCAAACACACTTATCTCTCAGAACTGAGCATGTGGAGAGACGTTCGTTCATCTAGCACAAATGGAACGGTTTGCAGGAGAAACTTTTACTCTGGTTTCTCAGTCTGTTTCCTAATGCCGGTTTGAAGTTCAAGCAGTTTTCACTGTAAAACCGAGTAGGAGCTAGTACTTCCCCTTATATATGTATGGAGTGGAGTTTGCAACTGAAAAGAAACTTTGTGTTCCCAACAAGCTAGGTGAAGTACGGCTTTCACACACACATATCACTCAGAACTGAGCATGTGGAGAGACGTTCGTTCATCTAGCACAAATGGAACGGGTTGCAGGAGAAACTTTTACTCTGGTTTCTCAGTCTGTTTCCTAGTGCCGGTTTGATGTTCCTGCAGTTTTCACTGTAAAACCGAGTTGGGGCTAGTACCTACCCGTATATATGTATGGAGTGGAGTTTGTAACTGAAATGAAACTTTGTGTTCCCAACAAGCTAGGTGAAGGACGGCTTTCACACACAGTTATCTCTCAGAACTGAGCATGTGGAGAGACGTTCGTTCATCTAGCATATAGGGAACGTGTTGCACTAGCAACTATTACCCTGGTTTCTCAGTCTGTTTCCTAGTGCCGGTTTGAAGTTCCTGCAGTTTTCACTGTAAAACCGAGTTGGTGCTTGTACCTCCCCTTATATATGTATGGAGTGGAGTTCCAACTGAAAACAAACTTTGTGTTCCCAACAAAGTAGGTGAAGGACGGCTTTCACACACTTATCTCTCAGAACTAAGCATGTGGAGAGACGTTTGTTCATCTATCACAACAGGAACGGGTTGCTGGAGAAACTTTTACACTGGTTTCTCAGTCTGTTTCCTAGAGCCGGTGTGAAGTTCCTGCAGTTTTCAGTGTAAAAGAGTGTTGGAGCTAGTACCTCCCCATATATATGTATGGAGTGGAGTTTAAAACTGAAAAGAAACTTTGTGTTCCCAACAAGCTAGGTGAAAGACGGCTTTCACACACACTTATCTCTCAGAACTGAGCATGTGGAGAGACGTTCGTTCATCTAGCACAAAGGGAACGGGTTGCAGGGGAAATTTTACTCTGGTTTCTCAGTCTGTTTCCTAGAGCCGGTGTGAAGTTCCTGCAGTTTTCACTGTAAAACCGTCTTGGAGCTAGTACCTCCCCATATATATGTATGGAGTGGAGTTTAAAACTGAAAAGAATCTTAGTGTTCCCAACAAGCTAGGTGAAGGACGGCTTTCACACACACTTATCTCTCAGAACTGAGCATATGGAGAGACGTTCGTTCATCTAGCACAATGGAAACGGGTTGCAGGAGAAAATTTTTCTCTGGTTTCACAGTATGTTTCCTAGTGCCGTTTTGAAGTTCCTGCAGTTTTCACTGTAAAACCGAGTTGGAGCTTGTACCTCCCCATATATATGTATGGAGTGGGGTTTGCAACTGAAAAGAAACTTTGTGTTCCAAACAAGCTAGGTGAAGGACCGCTTTCCCTCACAATTATCTCTCAGAACTGAGCATGTGGAGAGACGTTCGTTCATCTAGCACAAAGGGAACGGGTTGCAAGAGAAACTTTTACGCTGTTTCACAGTATGTTTCCTAGTGCCGGTTTTAAGTTCCTGCAGTTTTCACTGCAAAACCGAGTTGGATCTCGTACCTCCCCAAATATATGTATGGATTGTGTTATGCAAATGAAAGAAACTTTGTGTTCCCATCAAGCTAGTTGAAGGACGGCTTTCACACACACTTATCTCTCAGAACTGAGCATGTGGAGAGACGTTCGTTCATCTAGCACAAAGGGAACGGTTTGCAGGAACAACTTTTACTCTGGTTTCTCAGACTGTTTCCTAGTGCCGGTTTGAAGTTACTGCAGTTTTCACTGTAAAACCGAGTTGGAGTTCGTACCTCCCCATATATATGTATGGAGTGGAGTTTGCAAATGAAAATAAACTTTGTGTTCCCAACAAGCTAGTTGAAGGACGGCTTTCACACACAATTATCTCTCAGAACTGAGCATGTGGAGAGACGTTCGTTCATCTAGCACAAAGGGAACGGGTTGCAGGAGAAACTTTTACTCTGGTTTCACAGTATGTTTCCTAGTGCCGGTTTGAAGTTCCTGCAGTTTTCACTGTAAAATAGATTTGGAGCTCGTACCTCCCCATATATATGTATGGAGTGGAGTTTGCAACTGAAAAGAAACTTTGTGTTCCCAACAAGATTGGTATATTACGGCTTTCACTCACACTTATCCCTCAGAACTGAGCATGTGGAGAGACGTTCGTTCATCTAGGCCAAAGTGAACGTTTTGCAGGAGAAACTTTTACTCTGGTTTCTCAGTCTGTTTCCTAGTGCCGGTTTGAAGTTACTGCTGTATTCACTTAAAACAGAGTTGGATCTAGTACCTCCCCGTGTATATGTATTGAGTGGAGTTTGAAAGTGAAAATAAAGTTTGTGTTACCAACAAGCTAGGTGAAGGACGGCTTTCACACACACTTATCTCTCAGAACTGAGCATGTGGAGAGACTTTCGTTCATCTACAAAAAGGGAACGGGTTGCAGGAGAAACCTTTACTCTGTTTTCTCAGTCTGTTTCCTAATGCCGTGTTGAAGTTCCTGCTGTATTCACTGTAAAACCGATTTGGAGCTAGTACCTCCCCATATATATGTATGGAGTGGAGTTTGCAATTGAAAAGAAACTTTGTGTTCCCAACAAGCTTGGTGAAGGACGGCTTTCACACACTTATCTCTAAGAACTGAGCATGGGGAGAGACAATCGTTCATCTAGCACAAAGGGAAAGGGTTGCAGGAGTAACTTTTACTCTGGTTTCTCAGTCTGTTTCCTAGTGCCTGTTTGAAGTTCCTGCAGTTTTTACTGTAAAACCAAGTTGGGGCTAGTACCTACCCATATATATGTATGGAATGGAGTTTGCAACTGAAATGAAACTTTGTGTTCCCAACAAGCTAGTTGAAGGACGGCTTTCACACACAGTTATCTCTCAGAACTGAGCATGTGGAGAGACGTTCGTTCCACTAGCATATAGGGAACGGGTTGCACTAGAAACTATTACCCTGGTTTCTCAGTCTGTTTCCTAGTGCCGGTTTGAAGTTCCTGCAGTTTTCACTGTAAAACCGAGTTGGTGCTTGTACCTCCCCATATATATGTATGGAGTGGAGTTCCAACTGAAAACAAACTTTGTTTTCCCAACAAGGTAGGTGAAGGAGAGCTTTCACACACTTATCTCTCAGAACTGAGCATGTGGAGAGACGTTTGTTCATCTATCACAACAGGAACGGGTTGCTGGAGAAACTTTTACTCTGGTTTTTCAGTCTGTTTGCTAGAGCCGGTGTGAAGTTCCTGCAGTTTTCACTGTAAAACCGAGTTGGAGCTAGTACCTCCCCATATATATGTATGGAGTGGATTTTCAACTGATAAGAAACTTTGTGTTCCCAACAAGATAGTTGAAGGACGGCTTTCACACACACTTTTCTCTCAGAACTGAGCATGTGGAGAGAAGTTCGTTCATCTTGCACAAAGGGAACGGGTTGCAGGAGAAACTTTTACTCTGGTTTCTCAGTCTGTTTCCTAGTGCCGGTTTGAAGTTCCTGTAGTTTTCACTGTAAATCCGAGTTGGAGCTAGTACCTCCCCATATATATGTATGGAGTGGAGTTTACAACTAAAAAGAAACTTTGTGTTCCCAACAAGCTAGGTGAAGGGCGGCTTTCAAACACAGTTAACTCTCAGAACTGAGCATGTGGAAAGACGTTCGTTCATCTTGCACAAAGGGAACGGGTTGCAGGAGAAACTTTTACTCTGCTTTCTCAGTCTGTTTCCTAGTGCCGGTTTGAAGTTCCTGCAGTTTTTACTGTAAAACCGAGTTGGAGCTAGTACCTCCCCATATATAGGTATGGAGTGGATTTTCAACTGATAAGAAACTTTGTGTTCCCAACAAGATAGTTGAAGGACGGCTTTCACACACACTTATCTCTCAGAACTGAGCATGTGGAGAGACGTTCGTTCATCTAGCACAAAGGGAACGGTTTGCAGGAGCACCTTTTACTCTGGTTTCTCAAACTGTTTCCTAGTGCCGGTTTGAAGTTACTGCAGTTTTCACTGTAAAACCGAGTTTGAGTTCGTACCTCCCCATATATATGTATGGAGTGGAGTTTGCAAATGAAAATAAACTTTGTGTTCCCAACAAGCTAGGTAATGGACGGCTTTCACACTCACATATCTCTCAGAACTGAGCATGTCGAGAGACGTTCGTTCATCTAGCACAAAGGGAACGGGTTGCAGGAGAAACTTTTACTCTGGTTTCTCAGTCTGTTTCCTAGTGCCGGTTTGAAGTTCCTGCAGTTTTCACTGTAAAACCGAGTTGGAGCTAGTACCTCCCCATATATATGTATGGAGTGGAGTTCCAACTGGAAACAAACTTTGTGTTCCCAACAAGGTAGGTGAAGGACGGCTTTCACACACTTATCTCTCAGAACTGAGCATGTGGAGACACGTTTGTTCATCTATCACAACGGGTACGGGTTGCTGGAGAAACTTTTACTCTGGTTTCTCAGTCTGTTTCCTAGTGCCGGTTTGAAGTTCCTGCAGTTTTCACTGTAAATCCGAGTTGGAGCTAGTACCTACCCATATATATGTATGGAGTGGACTTTACAACTAAAAAGAAACTTTGTGTTCCCAACAAGGTGGGTGAAGGACGGCTTTCAAACACATTTACCTCTCAGAACTGAGCATGTGGAGAGACGTTCGTTCATCTTGCACAAAGGGAACGGGTTGCAGGAGAAACTTTTACTCTGGTTTCTCAGTCTGTTTCCTAGTGCCGGTTTGAAGTTCCTGCAGTTTTTACTGTAAAACCGAGTTGGAGCTAGTACCTCCCCATATTTATGTATGGAGTGGAGTTTGCAAATTAAAAGAAACTTTGTGTTCCCAACATGCTAGGTGAAGGACGGCTTTCAAACACACCTATCTCTCTGAACTGAGAATGTGGAGAGACGTTCGTTCATCTAGCACAAAGGGAACGGGTTGCAGGAGAAACTTTTACTGTGGTTTCTCAGTCTGTTTCCTAGTGCCGGTTTGAAGTTCCTGCAGTTTTCACTGTAAAACCGAGTTGGAGCTAGTACCTCCCCATATATATGTATGGAGTGGAGTTTGCATCTGAAAAGAAAGTTTGTGTTCCCAACAAGCTAGGTGAAGGACGGCTTTCAAACACACTTATCTCTCAGAACTGAGCATGTGGAGAGACGTTCGTTCATCTAGCACAAATGGAACGGTTTGCAGTAGAAACTTTTACTCTGGTTTCTCAGTCTGTTTCCTAATGACGGTTTGAAGTTCAAGCAGTTTTCACTGTAAAACCGAGTAGGAGCTAGTACCTCCCCTTATATATGTATGGAGTGGAGTTTGCAACTGAAAAGAAACTTTGTGTTCCCAACAAGCTAGGTGAAGGACGGCTTTCACACACACATATCTCTCAGAACTGAGCATGTGGAGAGACGTTTGTTCATCTATCACAACGGGAACGGGTTGCTGGAGAAACTTTTACTCTGGTTTCTCAGTCTGTTTCCTAGTGCCGGTTTGAAGTTCCTGCAGTTTTCACTGTAAAACCGAGTTGGGGCTAGTACCTACCCGTATATATGTATGGAGTGGAGTTTGCAACTGAAATGAAACTTTGTGTTCCCAACAAGCTAGGTGAAGGACGGCTTTCACACACAGTTATCTCTCAGAACTGAGCATGTGGAGAGACGTTCGTTCATCTAGCATATAGGGAACGTGTTGCACTAGCAACTATTACCCTGGTTTCTCAGTCTGTTTCCTAGTGCCGGTTTGAAGTTCCTGCAGTTTTCACTGTAAAACCGAGTTGGTGCTTGTACCTCCCCATATATATGTATGGAGTGGAGTTCCAACTGAAAACAAACTTTGTGTTCCCAACAAAGTAGTTGAAGGACGGCTTTCACACACTTATCTCTCAGAACTGAGCATGTGGAGAGACGTTTGTTCATCTATCACAACAGGAACGGGTTGCTGGAGAAACTTTTACACTGGTTTCTCAGTCTGTTTCCTAGAGCCGGTGTGAAGTTCCTGCAGTTTTCAGTGTAAAAGAGTGTTGGAGCTAGTACCTCCCCATATATATGTATGGAGTGGAGTTTAAAACTGAAAAGAAACTTTGTGTTCCCAACAAGCTAGGTGAAAGACGGCTTTCACACACACTTATCTCTCAGAACTGAGCATGTGGAGAGACGTTCGTTCATCTAGCACAAAGGGAACGGGTTGCAGGAGAAACTTTTACTCTGGTTTCTCAGTCTGTTTCCTAGTGCCGGTTTGAAGTTCCTGCAGTTTTCACTGTAAAACCGAGTTGGAGCTAGTACCTCCCCATATATATGTATGGAGTGGAGTTCCAACTGGAAACAAACTTTGTGTTCCCAACAAGGTAGGTGAAGGACGGCTTTCACACACTTATCTCTCAGAACTGAGCATGTGGAGACACGTTTGTTCATCTATCACAACGGGTACGGGTTGCTGGAGAAACTTTTACTCTGGTTTCTCAGTCTGTTTCCTAGTGCCGGTTTGAAGTTCCTGCAGTTTTCACTGTAAATCCGAGTTGGAGCTAGTACCTACCCATATATATGTATGGAGTGGACTTTACAACTAAAAAGAAACTTTGTGTTCCCAACAAGGTGGGTGAAGGACGGCTTTCAAACACATTTACCTCTCAGAACTGAGCATGTGGAGAGACGTTCGTTCATCTTGCACAAAGGGAACGGGTTGCAGGAGAAACTTTTACTCTGGTTTCTCAGTCTGTTTCCTAGTGCCGGTTTGAAGTTCCTGCAGTTTTTACTGTAAAACCGAGTTGGAGCTAGTACCTCCCCATATTTATGTATGGAGTGGAGTTTGCAAATTAAAAGAAACTTTGTGTTCCCAACATGCTAGGTGAAGGACGGCTTTCAAACACACCTATCTCTCTGAACTGAGAATGTGGAGAGACGTTCGTTCATCTAGCACAAAGGGAACGGGTTGCAGGAGAAACTTTTACTGTGGTTTCTCAGTCTGTTTCCTAGTGCCGGTTTGAAGTTCCTGCAGTTTTCACTGTAAAACCGAGTTGGAGCTAGTACCTCCCCATATATATGTATGGAGTGGAGTTTGCATCTGAAAAGAAAGTTTGTGTTCCCAACAAGCTAGGTGAAGGACGGCTTTCAAACACACTTATCTCTCAGAACTGAGCATGTGGAGAGACGTTCGTTCATCTAGCACAAATGGAACGGTTTGCAGTAGAAACTTTTACTCTGGTTTCTCAGTCTGTTTCCTAATGACGGTTTGAAGTTCAAGCAGTTTTCACTGTAAAACCGAGTAGGAGCTAGTACCTCCCCTTATATATGTATGGAGTGGAGTTTGCAACTGAAAAGAAACTTTGTGTTCCCAACAAGCTAGGTGAAGGACGGCTTTCACACACACATATCTCTCAGAACTGAGCATGTGGAGAGACGTTTGTTCATCTATCACAACGGGAACGGGTTGCTGGAGAAACTTTTACTCTGGTTTCTCAGTCTGTTTCCTAGTGCCGGTTTGAAGTTCCTGCAGTTTTCACTGTAAAACCGAGTTGGGGCTAGTACCTACCCGTATATATGTATGGAGTGGAGTTTGCAACTGAAATGAAACTTTGTGTTCCCAACAAGCTAGGTGAAGGACGGCTTTCACACACAGTTATCTCTCAGAACTGAGCATGTGGAGAGACGTTCGTTCATCTAGCATATAGGGAACGTGTTGCACTAGCAACTATTACCCTGGTTTCTCAGTCTGTTTCCTAGTGCCGGTTTGAAGTTCCTGCAGTTTTCACTGTAAAACCGAGTTGGTGCTTGTACCTCCCCATATATATGTATGGAGTGGAGTTCCAACTGAAAACAAACTTTGTGTTCCCAACAAAGTAGGTGAAGGACGGCTTTCACACACTTATCTCTCAGAACTGAGCATGTGGAGAGACGTTTGTTCATCTATCACAACAGGAACGGGTTGCTGGAGAAACTTTTACACTGGTTTCTCAGTCTGTTTCCTAGAGCCGGTGTGAAGTTCCTGCAGTTTTCAGTGTAAAAGAGTGTTGGAGCTAGTACCTCCCCATATATATGTATGGAGTGGAGTTTAAAACTGAAAAGAAACTTTGTGTTCCCAACAAGCTAGGTGAAAGACGGCTTTCACACACACTTATCTCTCAGAACTGAGCATGTGGAGAGACGTTCGTTCATCTAGCACAAAGGGAACGGGTTGCAGGGGAAACTTTTACTCTGGTTTCTCAGTCTGTTTCCTAGAGCCGGTGTGAAGTTCCTGCAATTTTCACTGTAAAACCGTCTTGGAGCTAGTACCTCCCCATATATATGTATGGAGTGGAGTTTAAAACTGAAAAGAATCTTAGTGTTCCCAACAAGCTAGGTGAAGGACGGCTTTCACACGCACTTATCTCTCAGAACTGAGCATGTGGAGAGACGTTCGTTCATCTAGCACAATGGAAACGGGTTGCAGGAGAAAATTTTTCTCTGGTTTCACAGTATGTTTCCTAGTGCCGTTTTGAAGTTCCTGCAGTTTTCACTGTAAAACCGAGTTGGAGCTTGTACCTCCCCATATATATGTATGGAGTGGGGTTTGCAACTGAAAAGAAACTTTGTGTTCCAAACAAGCTAGGTGAAGGACCGCTTTCCCTCACAATTATCTCTCAGAACTGAGCATGTGGAGAGACGTTCGTTCATCTAGCACAAAGGGAACGGGTTGCAAGAGAAACTTTTACGCTGTTTCACAGTATGTTTCCTAGTGCCGGTTTTAAGTTCCTGCAGTTTTCACTGCAAAACCGAGTTGGATCTCGTACCTCCCCAAATATATGTATGGATTGTGTTATGCAAATGAAAGAAACTTTGTGTTCCCATCAAGCTAGTTGAAGGACGGCTTTCACACACACTTATCTCTCAGAACTGAGCATGTGGAGAGACGTTCGTTCATCTAGCACAAAGGGAACGGTTTGCAGGAGCAACTTTTACTCTGGTTTCTCAGACTGTTTCCTAGTGCCGGTTTGAAGTTACTGCAGTTTTCACTGTAAAACCGAGTTGGAGTTCGTACCTCCCCATATATATGTATGGAGTGGAGTTTGCAAATGAAAATAAACTTTGTGTTCCCAACAAGCTATGTAATGGACGGCTTTCACACTCACATATCTCTCAGAACTGAGCATGTGGAGAGACGTTCGTTCATCTAGCACAAAGGGAACGGGTTGCAGGAGAAATTTTTACTCTGTTTTCTCAGTCTGTTTCTTAGTGCCGGTTTGAAGTTCCTGCAGTTTTCACTGTAAAACCAAGTTGGAGTTCGTACCACCCCATATGTATGTATGCAATGGAATTCGCAAGTGAAAAGATACATTGTGTTCCCAAGAAGCTAGTTGAAGGACGGCTTTCACACACAATTATCTCTCAGAACTGAGCATGTGGAGAGACGTTCGTTCATCTAGCACAAAGGGAACGGGTTGCAGGAGAAACTTTTACTCTGGTTTCACAGTATGTTTCCTAGTGCCGGTTTGAAGTTCCTGCAGTTTTCACTGTAAAATAGATTTGGAGCTCGTACCTCCCCATATATATGTATGGAGTGGAGTTTGCTACTGAAAAGAAACTTTGTGTTCCCAACAAGATAGGTAAATTACGGCTTTCACTCACACTTATCCCTCAGAACTGAGCATGTGGAGAGACGTTCGTTCATCTAGGCCAAAGTGAACGTTTTGCAGGAGAAACTTTTACTCTGGTTTCTCAGTCTGTTTCCTAGTGCCGGTTTGAAGTTACTGCTGTATTCACTTAAAACAGAGTTGGATCTAGTACCTCCCCGTGTATATGTATTGAGTGGAGTTTGAAAGTGAAAATAAAGTTTGTGTTACCAACAAGCTAGGTGAAGGACGGCTTTCACACACACTTATCTCTCAGAACTGAGCATGTGGAGAGACTTTCGTTCATCTACAAAAAGGGAACGGGTTGCAGGAGAAACCTTTACTCTGTTTTCTCAGTCTGTTTCCTAATGCCGTGTTGAAGTTCCTGCTGTATTCACTGTAAAACCCATTTGGAGCTAGTACCTCCCCATATATATATGTATGGAGTGGAGTTTGCAAGTGAAAAGAAACTTTGTGTTCCCAACAAGCTTGGTGAAGGACGGCTTTCACACACTTATCTCTAAGAACTGAGCATGGGGAGAGACAATCGTTCATCTAGCACAAAGGGAAAGGGTTGCAGGAGTAACTTTTACTCTGGTTTCTCAGTCTGTTTCCTAGTGCCTGTTTGAAGTTCCTGCAGTTTTTACTTTAAAACCAAGTTGGGGCTAGTACCTACCCATATATATGTATGGAATGGAGTTTGCAACTGAAATGAAACATTGTGTTCCCAACAAGCTAGGTGAAGGACGGCTTTCACACACAGTTATCTCTCAGAACTGAGCATGTGGAGAGACGTTCGTTCATCTAGCATATAGGGAACGGGTTGCACTAGAAATTATTACGCTGTTTTTTCAGTCTGTTTGCTAGAGCCGGTGTGAAGTTCCTGCAGTTTTCACTGTAAAACCGAGTTGGAGCTAGTACCTCCCCATATATATGTATGGAGTGGTTTTCAACTGATAAGAAACTTTGTGTTCCCAACAAGATAGTTGAAGGACGGCTTTCACACACACTTTTCTCTCAGAACTGAGCATGTGGAGAGAAGATCGTTCATCTTGCACAAAGGGAACGGGTTGCAGGAGAAACTTTTACTCTGGTTTCTCAGTCTGTTTCCTAGTGCCGGTTTGAAGTTCCTGCAGTTTTCACTGTAAATCCGAGTTGGAGCTAGTACCTCCCCATATATATGTATGGAGTGGAGTTTACAACTAAAAAGAAACTTTGTGTTCCCAACAAGCTAAGTGAAGGACGGCTTTCAAACACAGTTAACTCTCAGAACTGAGCATGTGGAGAGACGTTCGTTCATCTTGCACAAAGGGAACGGGTTGCAGGAGAAACTTTTACTCTGGTTTCTCAGTCTGTTTCCTAGTGCCGGTTTGAAGTTCCTGCAGTTTTTACTGTAAAACCGAGTTGGAGCTAGTACCTCCCCATATATATGTATGGAGTGGAGTTTGCAACTTAAAAGAAACTTTGTGTTCCCAACATGCTAGGTGAAGGACGGCTTTCAAACACACCTATCTCTCTGAACTGAGCATGTGGAGAGACGTTCGTTCATCTAGCACAAAGGGAACGGGTTGCAGGAGAAACTTTTACTGTGGTTTCTCAGTCTGTTTCCTAGTGCCGGTTTGAAGTTCCTGCAGTTTTCACTGTAAAACCGAGTTGGAGCTAGTACCTCCCCATATATATGTATGGAGTGGAGTTTGCATCTGAAAAGAAACTTTGTGTTCCCAACAAGCTAGGTGAAGTACGGCTTTCAAACACACTTATCTCTCAGAACTGAGCATGTGGAGAGACGTTCGTTCATCTAGCACAAATGGAACGGTTTGCAGGAGAAACTTTTACTTTGATTTCTCAGTCTGTTTCCTAGTGCCGGTTTGAAGTTCCTGCAGTTTTCACTGTAAAACCGAGTAGGAGCTAGAACCTCCCCTTATATATGTATGGAGTGCAGATTGCAACTGAAAAGAAACTTTGTGTTCCCAACAAGCTAGGTGAAGGACGGCTTTCACACACACATATCTCTCAGAACTGAGCATGTGGAGAGACGTTCGTTCATCTAGCACAAATGGAACGGGTTGCAGGAGAAAGTTTTACTCTGGTTTCTCAGTCTGTTTCCTAGTGCCGGTTTGAAGTTCCTGCAGTTTTCACTGTAAAACCGAGTTGGGGCTGGTACCTACCCGTATATATGTATGGAGTTGGGTTTGCAACTGAAATGAAACTTTGTGTTCCCAACAAGCTAGGTGAAGGACGGCTTTCACACACAGTTATCTCTCAGAACTGAGCATGTGGAGAGACTTACGTTCATCTAGCATATAGGGAACGTCTTGCACTAGCAACTATTACCCTGGTTTCTCAGTCTGTTTCCTAGTGCCGGTTTGAAGTTCCTGCAGTTTTCACTGTAAAACCGAGTTGGTGCTTGTACCTCCCCATATATATGTATGGAGTGGAGTTCCAACTGAAAACAAACTTTGTGTTCCCAACAAGGTAGGTGAAAGACGGCTTTCACACACTTATCTCTCAGAACTGAGCATGTGGAGAGACGTTTGTTCATCTATCACAACAGGAACGGGTTGCTGGAGAAACTTTTACACTGGTTTCTCAGTCTGTTTTCCTAGAGCCGGTGTGAAGTTCCTGCAGTTTTCACTGTAAAAGGGTGTTGGAGCTAGTACCTCCCCATATATATGTATGGAGTGGAGTTTAAAACTGAAAAGAAACTTTGTGTTCCCAACAAGCTAGGTGAAGGACGGCTTTCACACACACTTATCTCTCAGAACTGAGCATGTGGAGAGACGTTCGTTCATCTAGCACAAAGGGAACGGGTTGCAGGGGAAACTTTTACTCTGGTTTCTCAGTCTGTTTCCTAGAGCCGGTGTGAAGTTCCTGCTTTTTTCACTTTAAAACCGTCTTGGAGCTAGTACCTCCCCATATATATGTATGGAGTGGAGTTTAAAACTGAAAAGAATCTTAGTGTTCCCAACAAGCTATGTGAAGGACGGCTTTCACACACACTTATCTCTCACAACGGTGCATGTTGAGAGACGTTCGTTCATCTAGCAGAAAGTGAACTGGTTGCAGGAGAAAATTTTTCTCTGGTTTCACAGTATGTTTCCTAGTGCCGTTTTGAAGTTCCGGCAGTTTTCACTGTAAAACCGAGTTGGAGCTTGTACCTCCCCATATATATGTATGGAGTGGGGTTTGCAACTGAAAAGAAACTTTGTGTTCCTAACAAGCTAGTTGGAGGACCGCATTCCCTCACAATTATCTCTCAGAACTGAGCATGTCGAGACACGTTCGTTCATCTAGCACAAAGGGAACGGGTTGCAGGAGAAACTTTTACGCTGTTTCACAGTATGTTTCCTAGTGCCGGTTTTAAGTTCCTGCAGTTTTCACTGCAAAACCGATTTGGATCTCGTACCTCCCCAAATATATGTATGGATTGTGTTATGCAAATGAAAGAAACTTTGTGTTCCCATCAAGCTAGTTGAAGGACGGCTTTCACACACACTTATCTCTCAGAACTGAGCATGTGGAGAGACGTTCGTTCATCTAGCACAAAGGGAACGGTTTGCAGGAGCAACTTTTACTCTGGTTTCTCAGACTGTTTCCTAGTGCCGGTTTGAAGTTACTGCAGTTTTCACTGTAAAACCGAGTTGGAGTTCGTACCTCCCCATATATATGTATGGAGTGGAGTTTGCAAATGAAAATAAACTTTGTGTTCCCAACAAGCTAGGTAATGGACGGCTTTCACACTCACATATCTCTCAGAACTGAGCATGTCGAGAGACGTTCGTTCATCTAGCACAAAGGGAACGGGTTGCAGGAGAAAATTTTACTCTGGTTTCTCAGTCTGTTTCCTAGTGCCCGTTTGAAGTTCCTGCAGTTTTCACTGTAAAACAGAGTTGGTGCTTGTACCTCCCCATATATATGTATGGAGTGGAGTTCCAACTGGAAACAAACTTTGTGTTCCCAACAAGGTAGGTGAAGGACGGCTTTCACACACTTATCTCTCAGAACTGAGCATGTGGAGAGACGTTTGTTCATCTATCACAACGGGAACGGGTTGCTGGAGAAACTTTTACTCTGGTTTTTCAGTCTGTTTCCTAGAGCCGGTGTGAAGTTCCTGCAGTTTTCACTGTAAAACACAGTTGGAGCTAGTACCTCCCCATATATATGTATGGAGTGGATTTTGCAACTGATAAGAAACTTTGTGTTCCCAACAAGATAGTTGAAGGACGGCTTTCACACACACTTTTCTCTCAGAACTGAGCATGTGGAGAGAAGTTCGTTCATCTTGCACAAAGGGAACGGGTTGCAGGAGAAACTTTTACTCTGGTTTCTCAGTCTGTTTCCTAGTGCCGATTTGAAGTTCCTGCAGTTTTCACTGTAAATCCGAGTTGGAGCTAGTACCTCCCCATATATATGTATGGAGTGGAGTTTACAACTAAAAAGAAACTTTGTGTTCCCAACAAGCTAGGTGAAGGATGGCTTTCAAACACAGTTACCTCTCAGAACTGAGCATGTGGAGAGACGTTCGTTCATCTTGCACAAAGGGAACGGGTTGCAGGAGAAACTTTTACTCTGGTATCTCAGTCTGTTTCCTAGTGCCGGTTTGAAGTTCCTGCAGTTTTTACTGTAAAACCGAGTTGGAGCTAGTACCTCCCCATATATATGTATGGAGTGGAGTTTGCAACTTAAAAGAAACTTTGTGTTCCCAACATGCTAGGTGAAGGACGGCTTTCAAACACACCTATCTCTCTGAACTGAGCATGTGGAGAGACGTTCGTTCATCTAGCACAAAGGGAACGGGTTGCAGGAGAAACTTTTACTGTGGTTTCTCAGTCTGTTTCCTAGTGCCGGTTTGAAGTTCCTGCAGTTTTCACTGTAAAACCGAGTTGGAGCTAGTACCTCCCCATATATATGTATGGAGTGGAGTTTGCATCTGAAAAGAAACTTTGTGTTCCCAACAAGCTAGGTGAAGGACGGCTTTCAAACACACTTATCTCTCAGAACTGAGCATGTGGAGAGACGTTCGTTCATCTAGCACAAATGGAACGGTTTGCAGGAGAAACTTTTACTCTGGTTTCTCAGTCTGTTTCCTAATGCCGGTTTGAAGTTCAAGCAGTTTTCACTGTAAAACCGAGTAGGAGCTAGTACCTCCCCTTATATATGTATGGAGTGGAGTTTGCAACTGAAAAGAAACTTTGTGTTCCCAACAAGCTAGGTGAAGGACGGCTTTCACACACACATATCTCTCAGAACTGAGCATGTGGAGAGACGTTCGTTCATCTAGCACAAATGGAACGGGTTGCAGGAGAAACTTTTACTCTGGTTTCTCAGTCTGTTTCCTAGTGCCGGTTTGAAGTTCCTGCAGTTTTCACTGTAAAACCGAGTTGGGGCTAGTACCTACCCGTATATATGTATGGAGTGGAGTTTGCAACTGAAATGAAACTTTGTGTTCCCAACAAGCTAGGTGAAGGACGGCTTTCACACACAGTTATCTCTCAGATCTGAGCATGTGGAGAGACGTTCGTTCATCTAGCATATAGGGAACGTGTTGCACTAGCAACTATTACCCTGGTTTCTCAGTCTGTTTCCTAGTGCCGGTTTGAAGTTCCTGCAGTTTTCACTGTAAAACCGAGTTGGTGCTTGTACCTCCCCTTATATATGTATGGAGTGGAGTTCCAACTGAAAACAAACTTTGTGTTCCCAACAAAGTAGGTGAAGGACGGCTTTCACACACTTATCTCTCAGAACTAAGCATGTGGAGAGACGTTTGTTCATCTATCACAACAGGAACGGGTTGCTGGAGAAACTTTTACACTGGTTTCTCAGTCTGTTTCCTAGAGCCGGTGTGAAGTTCCTGCAGTTTTCAGTGTAAAAGAGTGTTGGAGCTAGTACCTCCCCATATATATGTATGGAGTGGAGTTTAAAACTGAAAAGAAACTTTGTGTTCCCAACAAGCTAGGTGAAAGACGGCTTTCACACACACTTATCTCTCAGAACTGAGCATATGGAGAGACGTTCGTTCATCTAGCACAATGGAAACGGGTTGCAGGAGAAAATTTTTCTCTGGTTTCACAGTATGTTTCCTAGTGCCGTTTTGAAGTTCCTGCAGTTTTCACTGTAAAACCGAGTTGGAGCTTGTACCTCCCCATATATATGTATGGAGTGGGGTTTGCAACTGAAAAGAAACTTTGTGTTCCAAACAAGCTAGGTGAAGGACCGCATTCCCTCACAATTATCTCTCAGAACTGAGCATGTGGAGAGACGTTCGTTCATCTAGCACAAAGGGAACGGGTTGCAAGAGAAACTTTTACGCTGTTTCACAGTATGTTTCCTAGTGCCGGTTTTAAGTTCCTGCAGTTTTCACTGCAAAACCGAGTTGGATCTCGTACCTCCCCAAATATATGTATGGATTGTGTTATGCAAATGAAAGAAACTTTGTGTTCCCATCAAGCTAGTTGAAGGACGGCTTTCACACACACTTATCTATCAGAACTGAGCATGTGGAGAGACGTTCGTTCATCTAGCACAAAGGGAACGGTTTGCAGGAACAACTTTTACTCTGGTTTCTCAGACTGTTTCCTAGTGCAGGTTTGAAGTTACTGCAGTTTTCACTGTAAAACCGTGTTGGTGTTGCTACCTCCCCATATATATGTATGGAGTGGAGTTTGCAAATGAAAATAAAATTTGTGTTCCCAACAAGCTAGTTGAAGGACGGCTTTCACACACAATTATCTCTCAGAACTGAGCATGTGGAGAGACGTTCGTTCATCTAGCACAAAGGGAACGGGTTGCAGGAGAAACTTTTACTCTGGTTTCACAGTATGTTTCCTAGTGCCGGTTTGAAGTTCCTGCAGTTTTCACTGTAAAATAGATTTGGAGCTCGTACCTCCCCATATATATGTATGGAGTGGAGTTTGCAACTGAAAAGAAACTTTGTGTTCCCAACAAGATTGGTAAATTACGGCTTTCACTCACACTTATCCCTCAGAACTGAGCATGTGGAGAGACGTTCGTTCATCTAGGCCAAAGTGAACGTTTTGCAGGAGAAACTTTTACTCTGGTTTCTCAGTCTGTTTCCTAGTGCCGGTTTGAAGTTACTGCTGTATTCACTTAAAACAGAGTTGGATCTAGTACCTCCCCGTGTATATGTATTGAGTGGAGTTTGAAAGTGAAAATAAAGTTTGTGTTACCAACAAGCTAGGTGAAGGACGGCTTTCACACACACTTATCTCTCAGAACTGAGCATGTGGAGAGACTTTCGTTCATCTACAAAAAGGGAACGGGTTGCAGGAGAAACCTTTACTCTGTTTTCTCAGTCTGTTTCCTAATGCCGTGTTGAAGTTCCTGCTGTATTCACTGTAAAACCGATTTGGAGCTAGTACCTCCCCATATATATGTATGGAGTGGAGTTTGCAAGTGAAAAGAAACTTTGTGTTCCCAACAAGCTTGGTGAAGGACGGCTTTCACACACTTATCTCTAAGAACTGAGCATGGGGAGAGACAATCGTTCATCTAGCACAAAGGGAAAGGGTTGCAGGAGTAACTTTTACTCTGGTTTCTCAGTCTGTTTCCTAGTGCCTGTTTGAAGTTCCTACAGTTTTTACTGTAAAACCAAGTTGGGGCTAGTACCTACCCATATATATGTATGGAATGGAGTTTGCAACTGAAATGAAACTTTGTGTTCCCAACAAGCTAGTTGAAGGACGGCTTTCACACACAGTTATCTCTCAGAACTGAGCATGTGGAGAGACGTTCATTCCACTAGCATATAGGGAACGGGTTGCACTAGAAACTATTACCCTGGTTTCTCAGTCTGTTTCCTAGTGCCGGTTTGAAGTTCCTGCAGTTTTCACTGTAAAACCGAGTTGGTGCTTGTACCTCCCCATATATATGTATGGAGTGGAGTTCCAACTGAAAACAAACTTTGTTTTCCCAACAAGGTAGGTGAAGGACAGCTTTCACACACTTATCTCTCAGAACTGAGCATGTGGAGAGACGTTTGTTCATCTATCACAACTGGAACGGGTTGCTGGAGAAACTTTTACTCTGGTTTTTCAGTCTGTTTGCTAGAGCCGGTGTGAAGTTCCTGCAGTTTTCACTGTAAAACCGAGTTGGAGCTAGTACCTCCCCATATATATGTATGGAGTGGATTTTCAACTGATAAGAAACTTTGTGTTCCCAACAAGATAGTTGAAGGACGGCTTTCACACACACTTTTCTCTCAGAAATGAGCATGTGGAGAGAAGTTCGTTCATCTTGCACAAAGGGAACGGGTTGCAGGAGAAACTTTTACTCTGGTTTCTCAGTCTGTTTCCTAGTGCCGGTTTGAAGTTCCTGCAGTTTTCACTGTAAATCCGAGTTGGAGCTAGTACCTCCCCATATATATGTATGGAGTGGAGTTTACAACTAAAAAGAAACTTTGTGTTCCCAACAAGCTAGGTGAAGGACGGCTTTCAAACACAGTTAACTCTCAGAACTGAGCATGTGGAAAGACGTTCGTTCATCTTGCACAAAGGGAACGGGTTGCAGGAGAAACTTTTACTCTGCTTTCTCAGTCTGTTTCCTAGTGCCGGTTTGAAGTTCCTGCAGTTTTTACTGTAAAACCGAGTTGGAGCTAGTACCTCCCCATATATAGGTATGGAGTGGATTTTCAACTGATAAGAAACTTTGTGTTCCCAACAAGATAGTTGAAGGACGGCTTTCACACACACTTATCTCTCAGAACTGAGCATGTGGAGAGACGTTCGTTCATCTAGCACAAAGGGAACGGTTTGCAGGAGCACGTTTTACTCTGGTTTCTCAAACTGTTTCCTAGTGCCGGTTTGAAGTTACTGCAGTTTTCACTGTAAAACCGAGTTTGAGTTCGTCCCTCCCCATATATATGTATGGAGTGGAGTTTGCAAATGAAAATAAACTTTGTGTTCCCAACAAGCTAGGTAATGGACGGCTTTCACACTCACATATCTCTCAGAACTGAGCATGTCGAGAGACGTTCGTTCATCTAGCACAAAGGGAACGGGTTGCAGGAGAAACTTTTACTCTGGTTTCTCAGTCTGTTTCCTAGTGCCGGTTTGAAGTTCCTGCAGTTTTCTCTGTAAAACCGAGTTGGAGCTAGTACCTCCCCATATATATGTATGGAGTGGAGTTCCAACTGGAAACAAACTTTGTGTTCCCAACAAGGTAGGTGAAGGACGGCTTTCACACACACTTTTCTCTCAGAACTGAGCATGTGGAGAGAAGTTCGTTCATCTTGCACAAAGGGAACGGGTTGCAGGAGAAACTTTTACTCTGGTTTCTCAGTCTGTTTCCTAGTGCCGGTTTGAAGTTCCTGCAGTTTTCACTGTAAATCCGAGTTGGAGCTAGTACCTCCCCATATATATGTATGGAGTGGAGTTTACAACTAAAAAGAAACTTTGTGTTCCCAACAAGCTAGGTGAAGGACGGCTTTCAAACACAGTTAACTCTCAGAACTGAGCATGTGGAAAGACGTTCGTTCATCTTGCACAAAGGGAACGGGTTGCAGGAGAAACTTTTACTCTGCTTTCTCAGTCTGTTTCCTAGTGCCGGTTTGAAGTTCCTGCAGTTTTTACTGTAAAACCGAGTTGGAGCTAGTACCTCCCCATATATAGGTATGGAGTGGATTTTCAACTGATAAGAAACTTTGTGTTCCCAACAAGATAGTTGAAGGACGGCTTTCACACACACTTATCTCTCAGAACTGAGCATGTGGAGAGACGTTCGTTCATCTAGCACAAAGGGAACGGTTTGCAGGAACACCTTTTACTCTGGTTTCTCAAACTGTTTCCTAGTGCCGGTTTGAAGTTACTGCAGTTTTCACTGTAAAACCGAGTTTGAGTTCGTCCCTCCCCATATATATGTATGGAGTGGAGTTTGCAAATGAAAATAAACTTTGTGTTCCCAACAAGCTAGGTAATGGACGGCTTTCACACTCACATATCTCTCAGAACTGAGCATGTCGAGAGACGTTCGTTCATCTAGCACAAAGGGAACGGGTTGCAGGAGAAACTTTTACTCTGGTTTCTCAGTCTGTTTCCTAGTGCCGGTTTGAAGTTCCTGCAGTTTTCACTGTAAAACCGAGTTGGAGCTAGTACCTCCCCATATATATGTATGGAGTGGAGTTCCAACTGGAAACAAACTTTGTGTTCCCAACAAGGTAGGTGAAGGACGGCTTTCACACACTTATCTCTCAGAACTGAGCATGTGGAGACACGTTTGTTCATCTATCACAACGGGTACGCGTTGCTGGAGAAACTTTTACTCTGGTTTCTCAGTCTGTTTCCTAGTGCCGGGTTGAAGTTCCTGCAGTTTTCACTGTAAATCCGAGTTGGAGCTAGTACCTACCCATATATATGTATGGAGTGGACTTTACAACTAAAAAGAAACTTTGTGTTCCCAACAAGCTAGGTGAAGGACGGCTTTCAAACACAGTTACCTCTCAGAACTGAGCATGTGGAGAGACGTTCGTTCATCTTGCACAAAGGGAACGGGTTGCAGGAGAAACTTTTACTCTGGTTTCTCAGTCTGTTTCCTAGTGCCGGTTTGAAGTTCCTGCAGTTTTTACTGTAAAACCGAGTTGGAGCTAGTACCTCCCCATATATATGTATGGAGTGGAGTTTGCAACTTAAAAGAAACTTTGTGTTCCCAACATGCTAGGTGAAGGACGGCTTTCAAACACACCTATCTCTCTGAACTGAGAATGTGGAGAGACGTTCGTTCATCTAGCACAAAGGGAACGGTTTGCAGGAGAAACTTTTACTGTGGTTTCTCAGTCTGTTTCCTAGTGCCGGTTTGAAGTTCCTGCAGTTTTCACTGTAAAACCGAGTTGGAGCTAGTACCTCCCCATATATATGTATGGAGTGGAGTTTGCATCTGAAAAGAAAGTTTGTGTTCCCAACAAGCTAGGTGAAGGACGGCTTTCAAACACACTTATCTCTCAGAACTGAGCATGTGGAGAGACGTTCGTTCATCTAGCACAAATGGAACGGTTTGCAGGAGAAACTTTTACTCTGGTTTCTCAGTCTGTTTCCTAATGACGGTTTGAAGTTCAAGCAGTTTTCACTGTAAAACCGAGTAGGAGCTAGTACCTCCCCTTATATATGTATGGAGTGGAGTTTGCAACTGAAAAGAAACTTTGTGTTCCCAACAAGCTAGGTGAAGGACGGCTTTCACACACACATATCTCTCAGAACTGAGCATGTGGAGACACGTTTGTTCATCTATCACAACGGGAACGGGTTGCTGGAGAAACTTTTACTCTGGTTTCTCAGTCTGTTTCCTAGTGCCGGTTTGAAGTACCTGCAGTTTTCACTGTAAAACCGAGTTGGGGCTAGTACCTACCCGTATATATGTATGGAGTGGAGTTTGCAACTGAAATGAAACTTTGTGTTCCCAACAAGCTAGGTGAAGGACGGCTTTCACACACAGTTATCTCTCAGAACTGAGCATGTGGAGAGACGTTCGTTCATCTAGCATATAGGGAACGTGTTGCACTAGCAACTATTACCCTGGTTTCTCAGTCTGTTTCCTAGTGCCGGTTTGAAGTTCCTGCAGTTTTCACTGTAAAACCGAGTTGGTGCTTGTACCTCCCCATATATATGTATGGAGTGGAGTTCCAACTGAAAACAAACTTTGTGTTCCCAACAAAGTAGGTGAAGGACGGCTTTCACACACTTATCTCTCAGAACTGAGCATGTGGAGAGACGTTTGTTCATCTATCACAACAGGAACGGGTTGCTGGAGAAACTTTTACACTGGTTTCTCAGTCTGTTTCCTAGAGCCGGTGTGAAGTTCCTGCAGTTTTCAGTGTAAAAGAGTGTTGGAGCTAGTACCTCCCCATATATATGTATGGAGTGGAGTTTAAAACTGAAAAGAAACTTTGTGTTCCCAACAAGCTAGGTGAAAGACGGCTTTCACACACACTTATCTCTCAGAACTGAGCATGTGGAGAGACGTTCGTTCATCTAGCACAAAGGGAACGGGTTGCAGGGGAAACTTTTACTCTGGTTTCTCAGTCTGTTTCCTAGAGCCGGTGTGAAGTTCCTGCAGTTTTCACTGTAAAACCGTCTTGGAGCTAGTACCTCCCCATATATATGTATGGAGTGGAGTTTAAAACTGAAAAGAATCTTAGTGTTCCCAACAAGCTAGGTGAAGGACGGCTTTCACACGCACTTATCTCTCAGAACTGAGCATGTGGAGAGACGTTCGTTCATCTAGCACAATGGAAACGGGTTGCAGGAGAAAATTTTTCTCTGGTTTCACAGTATGTTTCCTAGTGCCGTTTTGAAGTTCCTGCAGTTTTCACTGTAAAACCGAGTTGGAGCTTGTACCTCCCCATATATATGTATGGAGTGGGGTTTGCAACTGAAAAGAAACTTTGTGTTCCAAACAAGCTAGGTGAAGGACCGCTTTCCCTCACAATTATCTCTCAGAACTGAGCATGTGGAGAGACGTTCGTTCATCTAGCACAAAGGGAACGGGTTGCAAGAGAAACTTTTACGCTGTTTCACAGTATGTTTCCTAGTGCCGGTTTTAAGTTCCTGCAGTTTTCACTGCAAAACCGAGTTGGATCTCGTACCTCCCCAAATATATGTATGGATTGTGTTATGCAAATGAAAGAAATTTTGTGTTCCCATCAAGCTAGTTGAAGGACGGCTTTCACACACACTTATCTCTCAGAACTGAGCATGTGGAGAGACGTTCGTTCATCTAGCACAAAGGGAACGGTTTGCAGGAGCAACTTTTACTCTGGTTTCTCAGACTGTTTCCTAGTGCCGGTTTGAAGTTACTGCAGTTTTCACTGTAAAACCGAGTTGGAGTTCGTACCTCCCCATATATATGTATGGAGTGGAGTTTGCAAATGAAAATAAACTTTGTGTTCCCAACAAGCTATGTAATGGACGGCTTTCACACTCACATATCTCTCAGAACTGAGCATGTGGAGAGACGTTCGTTCATCTAGCACAAAGTGAACGGGTTGCAGGAGAAATTTTTACTCTGTTTTCTCAGTCTGTTTCTTAGTGCCGGTTTGAAGTTCCTGCAGTTTTCACTGTAAAACCAAGTTGGAGTTCGTACCACCCCATATGTATGTATGCAATGGAATTCGCAAGTGAAAAGATACATTGTGTTCCCAACAAGCTAGTTGAAGGACGGCTTTCACACACAATTATCTCTCAGAACTGAGCATGTGGAGAGACGTTCGTTCATCTAGCACAAAGGGAACGGGTTGCAGGAGAAACTTTTACTCTGGTTTCACAGTATGTTTCCTAGTGCCGGTTTGAAGTTCCTGCAGTTTTCACTGTAAAATAGATTTGGAGCTCGTACCTCCCCATATATATGTATGGAGTGGAGTTTGCAACTGAAAAGAAACTTTGTGTTCCCAACAAGATAGGTAAATTACGGCTTTCACTCACACTTATCCCTCAGAACTGAGCATGTGGAGAGACGTTCGTTCATCTAGGCCAAAGTGAACGTTTTGCAGGAGAAACTTTTACTCTGGTTTCTCAGTCTGTTTCCTAGTGCCGGTTTGAAGTTACTGCTGTATTCACTTTAAACAGAGTTGGATCTAGTACCTCCCCGTGTATATGTATTGAGTGGAGTTTGAAAGTGAAAATAAAGTTTGTGTTACCAACAAGCTAGGTGAAGGACGGCTTTCACACACACTTATCTCTCAGAACTGAGCATGTGGAGAGACTTTCGTTCATCTACAAAAAGGGAACGGGTTGCAGGAGAAACCTTTACTCTGTTTTCTCAGTCTGTTTCCTAATGCCATGTTGAAGTTCCTGCTGTATTCACTGTAAAACCCATTTGGAGCTAGTACCTCCCCATATATATATGTATGGAGTGGAGTTTGCAAGTGAAAAGAAACTTTGTGTTCCCAACAAGCTTGGTGAAGGACGGCTTTCACACACTTATCTCTAAGAACTGAGCATGGGGAGAGACAATCGTTCATCTAGCACAAAGGGAAAAGGTTGCAGGAGTAACTTTTACTCTGGTTTCTCAGTCTGTTTCCTAGTGCCTGTTTGAAGTTCCTGCAGTTTTTACTTTAAAACCAAGTTGGGGCTAGTACCTACCCATATATATGTATGGAATGGAGTTTGCAACTGAAATGAAACTTTGTGTTCCCAACAAGCTAGGTGAAGGACGGCTTTCACACACAGTTATCTCTCAGAACTGAGCATGTGGAGAGACGTTCGTTCATCTAGCATATAGGGAACGGGTTGCACTAGAAATTATTACCCTGGTTTTTCAGTCTGTTTGCTAGAGCCGGTGTGAAGTTCCTGCAGTTTTCACTCTAAAACCGAGTTGGAGCTAGTACCTCCCCATATATATGTATGGAGTGGATTTTCAACTGATAAGAAACTTTGTGTTCCCAACAAGATAGTTGAAGGACGGCTTTCACACACACTTTTCTCTCAGAACTGTGCATGTTGAGAGAAGTTCGTTCATTTTGCACAAAGGGAACGGTTTGCAGGAGAAACTTTTACTCTGGTTTCTCAGTCTGTTTCCTAGTGCCGGTTTGAAGTTCCTGCAGTTTTCACTGTAAATCCGAGTTGGAGCTAGTACCTCCCCATATATATGTATGGAGTGGAATTTACAACTAAAAAGAAACTTTGTGTTCCCAACAAGCTAGGTGAAGGACGGCTTTCAAACACAGTTAACTCTCAGAACTGAGCATGTGGAGAGACGTTCGTTCATCTTGCACAAAGGGAACGGGTTGCAGGAGAAACTTTTACTCTGGTTTCTCAGTCTGTTTCCTAGTGCCGGTTTGAAGTTCCTGCAGTTTTTACTGTAAAACCGAGTTGGAGCTAGTACCTCCCCATATATATGTATGGAGTGGAGTTTGCAACTTAAAAGAAACTTTGTGTTCCCAACATGCTAGGTGAAGGACGGCTTTCAAACACACCTATCTCTCTGAACTGAGCATGTGGAGAGACGTTCGTTCATCTAGCACAAAGGGAACGGGTTGCAGGAGAAACTTTTACTGTGGTTTCTCAGTCTGTTTCCTAGTGCCGGTTTGAAGTTCCTGCAGTTTTCACTGTAAAACCGAGTTGGAGCTAGTACCTCCCCATATATATGTATGGAGTGGAGTTTGCATCTGAATAGAAACTTTGTGTTCCCAACAAGCTAGGTGAAGTACGGCTTTCAAACACACTTATCTCTCAGAACTGAGCATGTGGAGAGACGTTCGTTCATCTAGCACAAATGGAACGGTTTGCAGGAGAAACTTTTACTTTGGTTTCTCAGTCTGTTTCCTAGTGCCGGTTTGAAGTTCCTGCAGTTTTCACTGTAAAACCGAGTAGGAGCTAGAACCTCCCCTTATATATGTATGGAGTGCAGATTGCAACTGAAAAGAAACTTTGTGTTCCCAACAAGCTAGGTGAAGGACGGCTTTCACACACACATATCTCTCAGAACTGAGCATGTGGAGAGACGTTCGTTCATCTAGCACAAATGGAACGGGTTGCAGGAGAAAGTTTTACTCTGGTTTCTCAGTCTGTTTCCTAGTGCCGGTTTGAAGTTCCTGCAGTTTTCACTGTAAAACCGAGTTGGGGCTGGTACCTACCCGTATATATGTATGGAGTTGGGTTTGCAACTGAAATGAAACTTTGTGTTCCCAACAAGCTAGGTGAAGGACGGCTTTCACACACAGTTATCTCTCAGAACTGAGCATGTGGAGAGACTTACGTTCATCTAGCATATAGGGAACGTCTTGCACTAGCAACTATTACCCTGGTTTCTCAGTCTGTTTCCTAGTGCCGGTTTGAAGTTCCTGCAGTTTTCACTGTAAAACCGAGTTGGTGCTTGTACCTCCCCATATATATGTATGGAGTGGAGTTCCAACTGAAAACAAACTTTGTGTTCCCAACAAGGTAGGTGAAAGACGGCTTTCACACACTTATCTCTCAGAACTGAGCATGTGGAGAGACGTTTGTTCATCTATCACAACAGGAACGGGTTGCTGGAGAAACTTTTACACTGGTTTCTCAGTCTGTTTTCCTAGAGCCGGTGTGAAGTTCCTGCAGTTTTCACTGTAAAAGGGTGTTGGAGCTAGTACCTCCCCATATATATGTATGGAGTGGAGTTTAAAACTGAAAAGAAACTTTGTGTTCCCAACAAGCTAGGTGAAGGACGGCTTTCACACACACTTATCTCTCAGAACTGAGCATGTGGAGAGACGTTCGTTCATCTAGCACAAAGGGAACGGGTTGCAGGGGAAACTTTTACTCTGGTTTCTCAGTCTGTTTCCTAGAGCCGGTGTGAAGTTCCTGCTTTTTTCACTTTAAAACCGTCTTGGAGCTAGTACCTCCCCATATATATGTATGGAGTGGAGTTTAAAACTGAAAAGAATCTTAGTGTTCCCAACAAGCTATGTGAAGGACGGCTTTCACACACACTTATCTCTCACAACGGTTCATGTGGAGAGACGTTCGTTCATCTAGCAGAAAGTGAACTGGTTGCAGGAGAAAATTTTTCTCTGGTTTCACAGTATGTTTCCTAGTGCCGTTTTGAAGTTCCTGCAGTTTTCACTGTAAAACCGAGTTGGAGCTTGTACCTCCCCATATATATGTATGGAGTGGGGTTTGCAACTGAAAAGAAACTTTGTGTTCCTAACAAGCTAGTTGGAGGACCGCTTTCCCTCACAATTATCTCTCAGAACTGAGCATGTCGAGACACGTTCGTTCATCTAGCACAAAGGGAACGGGTTGAAGGAGAAACTTTTACGCTGTTTCACAGTATGTTTCCTAGTGCCGGTTTTAAGTTCCTGCAGTTTTCACTGCAAAACCGATTTGGATCTCGTACCTCCCCAAATATATGTATGGATTGTGTTATGCAAATGAAAGAAACTTTGTCTTCCCATCAAGCTAGTTGAAGGACGGCTTTCACACACACTTATCTCTCAGAACTGAGCATGTGGAGAGACGTTCGTTCATCTAGCACAAAGGGAACGGTTTGCAGGAGCAACTTTTACTCTGGTTTCAAAGACTGTTTCCTAGTGCCGGTTTGAAGTTACTGCAGTTTTCACTGTAAAACCGAGTTGGAGTTCGTACCTCCCCATATATATGTATGGAGTGGAGTTTGCAAATGAAAATAAACTTTGTGTTCCCAACAAGCTAGGTAATGGACGGCTTTCACACTCACATATCTCTCAGAACTGAGCATGTCGAGAGACGTTCGTTCATCTAGCACAACGGGAACGGGTTGCAGGAGAAAATTTTACTCTGGTTTCTCAGTCTGTTTCCTAGTGCCGGTTTGAAGTTCCTGCAGTTTTCACTGTAAAACCGAGTTGGTGCTTGTACCTCCCCATATATATGTATGGAGTGGAGTTCCAACTGGAAACAAACTTTGTGTTCCCAACAAGGTAGGTGAAAGACGGCTTTCACACACTTATCTCTCAGAACTGAGCATGTGGAGAGACGTTTGTTCATCTATCACAACGGGAACGGGTTGCTGGAGAAACTTTTACTCTGGTTTTTCAGTCTGTTTCCTAGAGCCGGTGTGAAGTTCCTGCAGTTTTCTCTGTAAAACCCAGTTGGAGCTAGTACCTCCCCATATATATGTATGGAGTGGATTTTGCAACTGATAAGAAACTTTGTGTTCCCAACAAGATAGTTGAAGGACGGCTTTCACACACACTTTTCTCTCAGAACTGAGCATGTGGAGAGAAGTTCGTTCATCTTGCACAAAGGGAACGGGTTGCAGGAGAAACTTTTACTCTGGTTTCTCAGTCTGTTTCCTAGTGCCGATTTGAAGTTCCTGCAGTTTTCACTGTAAATCCGAGTTGGAGCTAGTACCTCCCCATATATATGTATGGAGTGGAGTTTACAACTAAAAAGAAACTTTGTGTTCCCAACAAGCTAGGTGAAGGACGGCTTTCAAACACAGTTACCTCTCAGAACTGAGCATGTGGAGAGACGTTCGTTCATCTTGCACAAAGGGAACGGGTTGCAGGAGAAACTTTTACTCTGGTTTCTCAGTCTGTTTCCTAGTGCCGTTTTGAAGTTCCTGCAGTTTTTACTGTAAAACAGAGTTGGAGCTAGTACCTCCCCATATATATGTATGGAGTGGAGTTTGCAACTTAAAAGAAACTTTGTGTTCCCAACATGCTAGGTGAAGGACGGCTTTCAAACACACCTATCTCTCTGAACTGAGCATGTGGAGAGACGTTCGTTCATCTAGCACAAAGGAAACGGGTTGCAATAGAAACTTTTACTGTGGTTTCTCAGTCTGTTTCGTAGTGCCGGTTTGAAGTTCCTGCAGTTTTCACTGTAAAACCGATTTGGAGCTAGTACCTCCCCATATATATGTATGGAGTTGAGTTTGCATCTGAAAAGAAACTTTGTGTTCCCAACAAGCTAGGTGAAGGACGGCTTTCAAATACACTTATCTCTCAGAACTGAGCATGTGGAGAGACGTTCGTTCATCTAGCACAAATTGAACGGTTTGCAGGAGAAACTTTTACTCTGGTTTCTCAGTCTGTTTCCTAGAGCCGGTGTGAAGTTCCTGCAGTTTTCACTGTAAAAGAGTGTTGGAGCTATTACCTCCCCATATATATGTATGGAGTGGAGTTTAAAACTGAAAAGAAACTTTGTGTTCCCAACAAGCTAAGTGAAGGACGGCTTTCACACACACTTATCTCTCAGAACTGAGCATGTGGAGAGACGTTCGTTCATCTAGCACAAAGGGAACGGGTTGCAGGGGAAACTTTTACACTGGTTTCTCAGTCTGTTTCCTAGAGCCGGTGTGAAGTTCCTGCAGTTTTCACTGTAAAACCGTCTTGGAGCTAGTACCTCCCCATATATATGTATGGAGTGGAGTTTAAAACTGAAAAGAATCTTAGTGTTCCCAACAAGCTAGGTGAAGGACGGCTTTCACACACACTTATCTCTCAGAACTGAGCATGTGGAGAGACGTTCGTTCATCTAGCACAATGGAAACTGGTTGCAGGAGAAAATTTTTCTCTGGTTTCACAGTATGTTTCCTAGTGCCGTTTTGAAGTTCCTGCAGTTTTCACTGTAAAACCGAGTTGGAGCTTGTACCTCCCCATATATATGTATGGAGTGGGGTTTGCAACTGAAAAGAAACTTTGTGTTCCAAACAAGCTAGGTGAAGGACCGCTTTCCCTCACAATTATCTCTCAGAACTGAGCATGTGGAGAGACGTTCGTTCATCTAGCACAAAGGGAACGGTTTGCAGGAGAAACTTTTACGCTGTTTCACAGTATGTTTCCTAGTGCCGGTTTTAAGTTCCTGCAGTTTTCACTGCAAAACCGAGTTGGATCTCGTACCTCCCCAAATATATGTATGGATTGTGTTATGCAAATGAAAGAAACTTTGTGTTCCCATCAAGCTAGTTGAAGGACGGCTTTCACACACACTTATCTCTCAGAACTGAGCATGTGGAGAGACGTTCGTTCATCTAGCACAAAGGGAACCGTTTGCAGGAGCAACTTTTACTCTGGTTTCTCAGACTGTTTCCTAGTGCCGGTTTGAAGTTAGTGCAGTTTTCACTGTAAAACCGAGTTGGAGTTCGTACCTCTCCATATATATGTATGGAGTGGAGTTTGCAAATGAAAATAAACTTTGTGTTCCCAACAAGCTATGTAATGGACGGCTTTCACACTCACATATCTCTCAGAACTGAGCATGTCGAGAGACGTTCGTTCATCTAGCACAAAGGGAACGGGTTGCAGGAGAAATTTTTACTCTGTTTTCTCAGTCTGTTTCTTAGTGCCGGTTTGAAGTTCCTGCAGTTTTCACTGTAAAACCAAGTTGGAGTTCGTACCACCCCATATGTATGTATGTAATGGAATTCGCAAGTGAAAAGATACATTGTGTTCCCAACAAGCTATTTGAAGGACGGCTTTCACACACAATTATCTCTCAGAACTGAGCATGAGGAGAAACGTTCGTTCATCTAGCACAAAGGGAACGGGTTGCAGGAGAAACTTTTACTCTGGTTTCACAGTATGTTTCCTAGTGCCGGTTTGAAGTTCCTGCAGTTTTCACTGTAAAATAGATTTGGAGTTCGTACCTCCCCATATATATGTATGGAGTGGAGTTTGCAACTGAAAAGAAACTTTGTGCTCCCAACAAGATAGGTGAATTACGGCTTTCACTCACACTTATCCCTCAGAACTGAGCATGTGGAGAGACGTTCGTTCATCTAGGCCAAAGTGAACGGTTTGCAGGAGAAACTTTTACTCTGGTTTCTCAGTCTGCTTCCTAGTGCCGGTTTGAAGTTCCTGCAGTATTCACTTAAAACAGAGTTGGATCTAGTACCTCCCCATATATATGTATGGAGTGGAGTTTGAAAGTGAAAAGAAAGTTTGTGTTCCCAACAAGCTAGGTGAAGGACGGCTTTCACACACACTTATCACTCAGAACTGAGCATGTGGAGAGAAGTTCGTTCATCTAGCACAATGGGAACGGTTTGCAGGAGAAACTTTTTCTCTGTTTTCTCAGTCTGTTTCCTACTGCCGGTTTGAATTTCCTGCAGTTTTCACTGTAAAACCGAGTTGGAGTTCGTACCTCCCCATATAAATGTATGGAGTGGAGTTTGCAAATGAAAATAAACTTTGTGTTCCCAACAAGCTAGGTGATGGACGGCTTTCACACACACTTATCTCTCAGAACTGAGCATGTCGAGAGACGTTCGTTCATCTAGCACAAAGGGAACGGATTGCAGGGGAAATTTTTACTCTGTTTTCTCAGTCTGTTTCTTAGTGCCGGTATGAAGTTCCTGCAGTTTTCACTGTAAAACCAAGTTGGAGTTCGTATCAACCCATATATATGTATGGAATGTTGTTTGCAAGTGAAAAGATACTTTGTGTTCCCAACAAGCTAGTTGAAGGACGGCTTTCACACACACTTATCTCTCAGAACTGAGCATGTGGAGAGACGTTCGTTCATGTAGCACAAAGGGAACGGGTTGCAGGAGAAAATTTTTCTCTGGTTTCACAGTATGTTTCCTTGTGCCGTTTTGAAGTTCCTGCATTTTTCACTGTAAAACCGAGTTGGAGCTTGTACCTCCCCATATATATGTATGGAGTGGGGTTTGCAACTGAAAAGAAACTTTGTGTTCCAAACAAGCTAGGTGAAGGACGGCTTTCCCTCACAATTATCTCTCAGAACTGAGCATGTGGAGAGACGTTCGTTCATCTTGCACAAAGGGAACGTGTTGCAGGAGAAAATTTTACTGTGTTTTCTCAGTCTGTTTCCTAGTGCCAGTTTGAAGTTCCTGCAGCTTTCACTGTAAAACAGAGTTGGAGCTAGTATCTCCCCATATATATGTATGGAATGGAGTTTGCAAGTGAAAAGAACCTTTGTGTTCCCAACATTCTAGGTGAAGGGCGGCTTTCACACACACTTATCTCTCAGAACTGAGCATGTGGAGAGACGTTCGTTCATCTAGCACAAAGGGAACGGGTTGCAGGAGAAACTTTTACTCTGGTTTCTCAGTCTGTTTCCTAGTGCCGGTTTGAAGTTTCTGCAGTTTTCACTGTAAAATAGATTTGGAGATCGTACCTCCCCATATATATGTATGGAGTGGAGTTTGCATCTGAAAAGAAACTTTGTGTTCCCAACAAGCTAGGTGAAGTCGGATTTGACACACACTTTTCTCTCAGAACTGAGCATGTGGAGAGACGTTCGTTCATCTAGCACAAAGGGAACGGGTTGCAGGAGAAACTTTTACTCTGGTTTCTCAGTCTGTTTCGTAGTGCCGGTTTGAAGTTCCTGCAGTTTTCACTGTAAAACCGAGTTGGAGGTAGTACCTCCCCAAATATATGTATGGAGTGGAGTTTGCAAGTGAAAAGAAACTTTGTGTTCTCAACAAGCTAGGTGAAGGACGGCTTTCACACACACTTATCTCTCAGAACTGATCATGTGGAGAGACGTTCGTTCATCTAGCACAAAAGGAACGGTTTGCAGGAGAAACATTTACTCTGTTTTCTCAGTCTGTTTCCTAATGCCGGTTTGAATTTCCTGCAGTTTTCACTGTAAAAGCGTGTTGGAGCTACTACCTCCCCATATATATGTATGGAGTGGAATTTGCAAGTGAAAAGAAAATTTGTGTTCCCAACAAGCTAGGTTTAAGACGGCTTTCACACACACTTATCTCTCAGAACTGAGCATGTGGAGAGACGTTCGTTCATCTAGCACAAAGGGAATGGTTTGCAGGAGAAACTTTTACTCTGGTTTCTCAGTCTGTTTCCTAGTGCCGGTTTGAAGTTCCTGCAGTTTTCACTGTAAAACCGATTTGGAGCTAGTACCTCCCCATATATATGTATGGAGTGGAGTTTGCAACTGAAAAGAAACTTTGTGTTCCCAACAAGCTAGGTGAAGGACGGCTTTCACACACACTTATCTCTCAGAACTGAGCATGTGGAGAGACGTTCGTTCATCTAGCACAAAGGGAAAGGGTTGCAGGAGAAACTTTTACTCTGGTTTCTCAGTCTGTTTCGTAGGGCCGGTTTGAAGTTCCTGCAGTTTTCACTGTAAAACCTAGTTTGAGCTAGCCCTCCCCAAATATATGTATGGAGTGGAGTTTGCAAGTGAAAAGAAACTTTGTTTTCTCAACAAGCTAGGTGAAGGACGGCTTTCACACACACTTATCTCTCAGAACTGAGCATGTGGAGAGACGTTCGTTCATCTAGCACAAAGGGAACGGTTTGCAGGAAAAACATTTACTCGGTTTTCTCAGTCTGTTTCCTAGTGCCGGTTTGAAGTTCCTGCAGTTTTCACTGTAAAACCGTGTTTGAGCTACTACCTCCCCATATATATGTATGGAGTGGAGTTTGCAAGTGAAAAGAAAATTTGTGTTCCCAACAAGCTAGGTGTAGGACGGCTTTCACACACACTTATCTCTCAGAACTGAGCATGTGGAGAGACGTTCGTTCATCTAGCAGAAAGTGAACGTGTTGCATGAGAAGCTTTTACTCTGGTTTCTCAGTCTGTTTCATAGTGCCGGTTTGAAGTTCCTGCAGTTTTCACTGTAAAACGGAGTTGGAGCTTGTACCTCCCCATATATATGTATGGAGTTGGGTTTGCAAGTGAAAAGAAACTTTGTGTTCCAAACAAGCTAGGTGAAGGACGGCTTTCACACACACTTATCTCTCAGAAATGAGCATGTGGAGAGACTTTCGTTCATCTAGCACAAAGGGAATGGTTTGCAGGAGAAATTTTTACACTGTTTCACAGTATGTTTCCTAGTGCCGGTTTTTTAGTTCCTGCAGTTTTCACTGTAAAACCGAGTTGGATCTCCTACCGCCCCATATATATGTATGGATTGGGGTTTGCAACTGAAAGAAACTTTGTGTTCCCATCCAGCTAGTTGAAGGACGGCATTCACACACACTTATTTCTCAGAACTGAGCATGTGGAGAGACGTTCGTTCATCTAGCACAATGGCATCGGGTTGCAGGAGAAACTTTTACTCTGGTTTCTCAGTCTGTTTCCTAGTGCCGGTTTAAAGTTACTGCAGTTTTCACTGTAAAACCGAGTTGGAACTCGTACCTCCCCATATATATGTATGGAGTGGGGTTTGCAAATGAAAATAAACTTTGTGTTCCCAACAAGCTAGGTGATGGACGGCTTTCACACACACTTATCTCTCAGAACTGAGCATGTGGAGAGACTTTCGTTCATCTAGAAAAAGGGAACGGGTTGCAGGAGAAACCTGTACTCTGTGTTCTCAGTCTGTTTCCTAATGCCGTGTTGAAGTTCCTGCTGTTTTCACTGTAAAACCGATTTGGAGCTAGTACCTCCCCATATATATGTATGGAGTGGAGTTTGCAAGTGAAAAGAAACTTTGTGTTCCCAACAAGCTTGGTGAAGGACGGCTTTCACACACACTTATCTCTAAGAAATGAGCATGGGGAGAGACAATCGTTCATCTAGCACAAAGGGAACCGTTTGCAGGAGCAACTTTTACTCTGGTTTCTCAGACTGTTTCCTAGTGCCGGTTTGAAGTTAGTGCAGTTTTCACTGTAAAACCGAGTTGGAGTTCGTACCTCTCCATATATATGTATGGAGTGGAGTTTGCAAATGAAAATAAACTTTGTGTTCCCAACAAGCTATGTAATGGACGGCTTTCACACTCACATATCTCTCAGAACTGAGCATGTCGAGAGACGTTCGTTCATCTAGCACAAAGGGAACGGGTTGCAGGAGAAATTTTTACTCTGTTTTCTCAGTCTGTTTCTTAGTGCCGGTTTGAAGTTCCTGCAGTTTTCACTGTAAAACCAAGTTGGAGTTCGTACCACCCCATATGTATGTATGTAATGGAATTCGCAAGTGAAAAGATACATTGTGTTCCCAACAAGCTATTTGAAGGACGGCTTTCACACACAATTATCTCTCAGAACTGAGCATGAGGAGAAACGTTCGTTCATCTAGCACAAAGGGAACGGGTTGCAGGAGAAACTTTTACTCTGGTTTCACAGTATGTTTCCTAGTGCCGGTTTGAAGTTCCTGCAGTTTTCACTGTAAAATAGATTTGGAGTTCGTTCCTCCCCATATATATGTATGGAGTGGAGTTTGCAACTGAAAAGCAACTTTGTGCTCCCAACAAGATAGGTGAATTACGGCTTTCACTCACACTTATCCCTCAGAACTGAGCATGTGGAGAGACGTTCGTTCATCTAGGCCAAAGTGAACGGTTTGCAGGAGAAACTTTTACTCTGGTTTCTCAGTCTGCTTCCTAGTGCCGGTTTGAAGTTCCTGCAGTATTCACTTGAAACAGGGTTGGATCTAGTACCTCCCCATATATATGTATGGAGTGGAGTTTGAAAGTGAAAAGAAAGTTTGTGTTCCCAACTAGCTAGGTGAAGGACGGCTTTCACACACACTTATCACTCAGAACTGAGCATGTGGAGAGAAGTTCGTTCATCTAGCACAATGGGAACGGTTTGCAGGAGAAACTTTTTCTCTGTTTTCTCAGTCTGTTTCCTACTGCCGGTTTGAAGTTCCTGCAGTTTTCACTGTAAAACCAAGTTGGAGCTCGTACCTCCCCATATAAATGTATGGAGTGGAGTTTGCAAATGAAAATAAACTTTGTGTTCCCAACAAGCTAGGTGATGGACGGCTTTCACACACACTTATCTCTCAGAACTGAGCATGTCGAGAGACGTTCGTTCATCTAGCACAAAGGGAACGGGTTGCAGGGGAAATTTTTACTCTGTTTTCTCAGTCTGTTTCTTAGTGCCGGTATGAAGTTCCTGCAGTTTTCACTGTAAAACCAAGTTGGAGTTCGTATCAACCCATATATATGTATGGAATGTTGTTTGCAAGTGAAAAGATACTTTGTGTTCCCAACAAGCTAGTTGAAGGACGGCTTTCACACACACTTATCTCTCAGAACTGAGCATGTGGAGAGACGTTCGTTCATCTAGCACAAAGGGAACGGGTTGCAGGAGAAAATTTTTCTCTGGTTTCACAGTATGTTTCCTTGTGCCGTTTTGAAGTTCCTGCATTTTTCACTGTAAAACCGAGTTGGAGCTTGTACCTCCCCATATATATGTATGGATTGGGGTTTGCAACTGAAAAGAAACTTTGTGTTCCAAACAAGCTACGTGAAGGACGGCTTTCCCTCACAATTATCTCTCAGAACTGAGCATGTGGAGAGACGTTCGTTCATCTTGCACAAAGGGAACGGGTTGCAGGAGAAAATTTTACTGTGTTTTCTCAGTCTGTTTCCTAGTGCCAGTTTGAAGTTCCTGCAGCTTTCACTGTAAAACAGAGTTGGAGCTAGTATCTCCCCATATATATGTATGGAATGGAGTTTGCAAGTGAAAAGAACCTTTGTGTTCCCAACATGCTAGGTGAAGGGCGGCTTTCACACACACTTATCTCTCAGAACTGAGCATGTGGAGAGACGTTCGTTCATCTAGCACAAAGGGAACGGGTTGCAGGAGAAACTTTTACTCTGGTTTCTCAGTCTGTTTCCTAGTGCCGGTTTGAAGTTTCTGCAGTTTTCACTGTAAAATAGATTTAGAGATCGTACCTCCCCATATATATGTATGGAGTGGAGTTTGCATCTGAAAAGAAACTTTGTGTTCCCAACAAGCTAGGTGAAGTCGGATTTGACACACACTTTTCTCTCAGAACTGAGCATGTGGAGAGACGTTCGTTCATCTAGCACAAAGGGAACGGGTTGCAGGAGAAACTTTTACTCTGGTTTCTCAGTCTGTTTCGTAGTGCCGGTTTGAAGTTCCTGCAGTTTTCACTGTAAAACCGAGTTGGAGGTAGTACCTCCCCAAATATATGTATGGAGTGGAGTTTGCAAGTGAAAAGATACTTTGTGTTCTCAACAAGCTAGGTGAAGGACGGCTTTCACACACACTTATCTCTCAGAACTGATCATGTGGAGAGACGTTCGTTCATCTAGCACAAAGGAACGGTTTGCAGGAGAAACATTTACTCTGTTTTCTCAGTCTGTTTCCTAATGCCGGTTTGAATTTCCTGCAGTTTTCACTGTAAAAGCGTGTTGGAGCTACTACCTCCCCATATATATGTATGGAGTGGAATTTGCAAGTGAAAAGAAAATTTGTGTTCCCAACAAGCTAGGTTTAAGACGGCTTTCACACACACTTATCTCTCAGAACTGAGCATGTGGAGAGACGTTCGTTCATCTAGCACAAAGGGAATGGTTTGCAGGAGAAACTTTTACTCTGGTTTCTCAGTCTGTTTCCTAGTGCCGGTTTGAAGTTCCTGCAGTTTTCACTGTAAAACCGATTTGGAGCTAGTACCTCCCCATATATATGTATGGATTGGAGTTTGCAACTGAAAAGAAACTTTGTGTTCCCAACAAGCTAGGTGAAGGACGGCTTTCACACACACTTATCTCTCAGAACTGAGCATGTGGAGAGACGTTCGTTCATCTAGCACAAAGGGAAAGGGTTGCAGGAGAAACTTTTACTCTGGTTTCTCAGTCTGTTTCGTAGGGCCGGTTTGAAGTTCCTGCAGTTTTCACTGTAAAACCGAGTTGGAGCTAGCCCTCCCCAAATATATGTATGGAGTGGAGTTTGCAAGTGAAAAGAAACTTTGTTTTCTCAACAAGCTAGGTGAAGGACGGCTTTCACACACACTTATCTCTCAGAACTGAGCATGTGG
Organism: Camelus dromedarius; assembly: GCF_036321535.1. Taxonomy (NCBI): domain Eukaryota; kingdom Metazoa; phylum Chordata; class Mammalia; order Artiodactyla; family Camelidae; genus Camelus; species Camelus dromedarius. The sequence goes on along the minus strand of NC_087458.1, from coordinate 30,635,150 downwards.
AGAGACGTTCGTTCATCTAGCACAAAGGGAACGGTTTGCAGGAAAAACATTTACTCGGTTTTCTCAGTCTGTTTCCTAGTGCCGGTTTGAAGTTCCTGCAGTTTTCACTGTAAAACCGTGTTTGAGCTACTACCTCCCCATATATATGTATGGAGTGGAGTTTGCAAGTGAAAAGAAAATTTGTGTTCCCAACAAGCTAGGTGTAGGACGGCTTTCACACACACTTATCTCTCAGAACTGAGCATGTGGAGAGACGTTCGTTCATCTAGCAGAAAGTGAACGTGTTGCATGAGAAACTTTTACTCTGGTTTCTCAGTCTGTTTCATAGTGCCGGTTTGAAGTTCCTGCAGTTTTCACTGTAAAACGGAGTTGGAGCTTGTACCTCCCCATATATATGTATGGAGTTGTGTTTGCAAGTGAAAAGAAACTTTGTGTTCCCAACAAGCTAGGTGAAGGACGGCTTTCACACACACTTATCTCTCAGAAATGAGCATGTGGAGAGACTTTCGTTCATCTAGCACAAAGGGAATGGTTTGCAGGAGAAATTTTTACACTGTTTCACAGTATGTTTCCTAGTGCCGGTTTTTTAGTTCCTGCAGTTTTCACTGTAAAACCGAGTTGGATCTCCTACCGCCCCATATATATGTATGGATTGGGGTTTGCAACTGAAAGAAACTTTGTGTTCCCATCCAGCTAGTTGAAGGACGGCTTTCACACACACTTATCTCTCAGAACTGAGCATGTGGAGAGACGTTCGTTCATCTAGCACAATGGCATCGGGTTGCAGGAGAAACTTTTACTCTGGTTTCTCAGTCTGTTTCCTAGTGCCGGTTTAAAGTTACTGCAGTTTTCACTGTAAAACCGAGTTGGAACTCGTACCTCCCCATATATATGTATGGAGTGGGGTTTGCAAATGAAAATAAACTTTGTGTTCCCAACAAGCTAGGTGATGGACGGCTTTCACACACACATATCTCTCAGAACTGAGCATGTCGAGACACGTTCGTTCATCTAGCACAAAGGGAACGCGTTGAAGGAGAAACTTTTGCGCTGTTTCACAGTATGTTTACTAGTGCCGGTTTTAAGTTCCTGCAGTTTTCACTGTAAAACCTAGTTGGATCTCGTACCTCCCCATATATATGTATGGATTGGGTTATGCAAATGAAAGAAACTTTGTGTTCCCATCAAGTTAGTTGAAGGACAGCTTTCACACACACTTATCTCTCAGAACTGAGCATGTGGAGAGACTTTGGTTCATCTAGAAAAAGGGAACGGATTGCAGGAGAAACCTGTACTCTGTGTTCTCAGTCTGTTTCCTAATGCCGTGTTGAAGTTCCTGCTGTTTTCACTGTAAAACCGAATGGAGCTAGTACCTCCCGATATATATGTATGGAGTGGAGTTTGCAAGTGAAAAGAAACTTTGTGTTCCCAACAAGCTTGGTGAAGGACGGCTTTCACACACACTTATCTCTAAGAAATGAGCATGGGGAGAACAATCGTTCATCTAGCACAAAGGGAAAGGGTTGCAGGAGAAACTTTTACTCTGGTTTCTCATTCTGTTTCCTAGTGCCGGTTTGAAGTTCCTGCAGTTTTCACTGTAAAACCGAGTTGGTGCTTGTACCTCCCCATATATATGTATGGAGTGGAGTTCCAACTGAAAACAAACTTTGTATTCCCAACAAGGTAGGTGAAGGACGGCTTTCACACACTTATCTCTCAGAACTGAGCATGTGGAGAGACGTTTGTTCATCTATCACAACGGGAACGGGTTGCTGGAGAAACTTTTACTCTGGTTTCTCAGTCTGTTTCCTAGAGCCGGTGTGAAGTTCCTGCACTTTTCACTTTAAAACCGAGTTGGAGCTAGTACCTACCCATATATATGTATGGAGTGGATTTTGCAAATGATAAGAAACTTTGTGTTCCCAACAAGCTAGTTGAAGGACGGCTTTCACACACACTTATCTCTCAGAAATGAGCATGTGGAGAGACGTTCGTTCATCTTGCACAAATGGAACGGTTTGCAGGAGAAACTTTTACTCTGGTTTCTCGGTCTGTTTCCTAGTGCCGGTTTGAAGTTCCTGCAGTTTTTACTGTAAAACCGAGTTGGAGCTAGTACCTCCCCATATATATGTATGGAGTGGAGTTTGCAACTTAAAAGAAACTTTGTGTTCCCAACATGCTAGGTGAATGACGGCTTTCAAACACACCTATCTCTCAGAACTGAGCATGTGGAGAGACGTTCGTTCATCTTGCACAAAGGGAACGGGTTGCAGGTGAAACTTTTACTCTGGTTTTTCAGTCTTTTTCCTAGTGCCGGTTTGAAGTTCCTGCATTTTTCACTGTAAAACAGAATTGGAGCTTGTACATACACATATATATGTATGGAGTGGAGTTTGCAACTGAAAAGAATCTTTGTGTTCCCAACAAGCTAGTTGAAGGTCGGCTTACACACACAAAAATCTCTCAGAACTAAGCATGTGGAGAGACGTTCATTCATCTAGCACAAAGGGAACGGGTTGCAGGAGAATCTTTTACTGTGGTTTCTCAGTCTGTTTCCTAGTGCCGGTTTGAAGTTCCTACAGTTTTCACTGAAAAACCGAGTTGGAGCTAGTACCTACCCATATATATGTATGGAGTGGAGTTTGCAACTGAAAAGAAACTTTGTGTTCCCAACAAGCTAGGTGAAGGACGGCTTTCAAACACACTTATCTCTCAGAACTGAGCATGTGGAGAGATGTTCGTTCATCTTGCACAAATGGAACGTGTTGCAGGGGAAACTTTTACTCTGGTTTCTCAGTCTTTTTCCTAGTGACTGTTTGAAGTTCCTGCAGTTATCACTGTAAAACCGAGTTGGAGCTAGTACCTCCCCTTATATATGTATGGAGTGGAGTTTGCAACTGAAAAGAAACTTTGTGTTCCCAACAAGCTAGTTGAAGGTCGGCTTTCACATACACTTATCTCTCAGAACTGAGCATGTGGAGAGACTTTCGTTCATCTAGAAAAAGGGAACGGGTTGCAGGAGAAACCTTTACTCTGTTTTCTCAGTCTGTTTCCTAATGCCGTGTGGAAGTTCCTGCTGTTTTCACTTAAAACCGATTTGGAGCTAGTACCTCCCCATATATATGTATGTAGTGGAGTTTGCAAGTGAAAAGAAACTTTGTGTTCCCAACAAGCTTGGTGGAGGACGGCTTTCACACACACTTATCTCTAAGAACTGAGCATGGGGAGAGACATTCGTTCATCTAGCACAAAGGGAAAGGGTTGCAGGAGAAACTTTTACTCTGGTTTCTCAGTCTGTTTCCTAGTGCCTGTTTGAAGTTTCTGCAGTTTTCACTGTAAAACCGAGTTGGGGCTAGTACCTACCCATTTATATGTATGGAGTGGAGTTTGCAACTGAAATGAAACTTTGTGTTCCCAACAAGCTAGGTGAAGGACGGCTTTCACACACAGTTATCTCTCAGAACTGAGCTTGTGGAGAGACGTTCGTTCATCTAGCATATAGGGAACGGGTTGCACTAGAAACTATTACCCTGGTTTCTCATTCTGTTTCCTAGTGCCGGTTTGAAGTTCCTGCAGTTTTCACTGTAAAACCGAGTTGGTGCTTGTACCTCCCCATATATATGTATGGAGTGGAGTTCCAACTGAAATCAAACTTTGTGTTCCCAACAAGGTAGGTGAAGGACGGCTTTCACACACTTATCTATCAGAACTGAGCATGTGGAGAGACGTTTGTTCATGTATCACAACGGGAACGGTTTGCTGGGGAAACTTTTACTCTCTTTTCTCAGTCTGTTTCCTAGAGCCGGTTAGAATTTACTGCAGTTTTCACTGTAAAACAGTTTTGGAGCTAGTACCTCCCCATATATATGTATGGAGTGGAGTTTAAAACTGAAAAGAAACTTTGTGTTCCAACAAGCTAGGTGAATGACGGCTTTCACACACACTTATCTCTCAGAACTGAGCATGTGGAGAGACGTTTGTTCATCTATCACAAAGGGAACGTGTTGCAGGGGAAAATTTTACTCTGGTTTCTCAGTCTGTTTCCTAGTGCCGGTTTGAAGTTCCTGCAGTTTTCACTGTAAAACCGAGTTGGAGCTCATTCCTCCCCATATATGTATGGAGAGGAGTTTGCAAGTGAAAAGAAACTTTGTGTTCCCAACAAGATAGGTGAAGGACGGCATTCCCTCACAATTATCTCTCAGAACTGAGCATGTGGAGAGAAGTTTGTTCATCTAGCAGAAAGGGAACGGGTTGCAGGAGAAACTTTTACTCTGGTTTCTCAGTCTGTTTCCTAGAGCCGGTGTGAAGTTCCTGCACTTTTCACTGTAAAACCGAGTTGGAGCTAGTACCTACCCATATATATGTATGGAGTGGATTTTGCAAATGATAAGAAACTTTGTGTTCCCAACAAGCTAGTTGAAGGACGGCTTTCACACACACTTATCTCTCAGAACTAAGCATGTGGAGAGACGTTCGTTCATCTTGCACAAAGGGAACGGGTTGCAGGAGAAACTTTTACTCTGGTTTCTCGGTCTGTTTCCTAGTGCCGGTTTGAAGTTCCTGCAGTTTTTACTGTAAAACCGAGTTGGAGCTAGTACCTCCCCATATATAAGTATGGAGTGGAGTTTGCAACTTAAAAGAAACTTTGTGTTCCCAACATGCTAGGTGAATGACGGCTTTCTAACACACCTATCTCTCAGAACTGAGCATGTGGAGAGACGTTCGTTCATCTTGCACAAAGGGAACGGGTTGCAGGAGAAACTTTTACTGTGTTTTCTCAGTCTGTTTCCTAGTGCCAGTTTGAAGTTCCTGCAGCTTTCACTGTAAAAAAGAGTTGGAGCTAGTATTTCCCCATATATATGTATGGAGTGGAGTTTGCATCTGAAAAGAAACTTTGTGTTCCCAACAAGCTTGGTGAAGTTGGATTTGACACACACTTTTCTCTCAGAACTGAGCATGTGGAGAGACGTTCGTTCATCTAGCACAAAGGGAACGGGTTGCAGGAGAAACATTTACTCTGGTTTCTCAGTCTGTTTCGTAGTGCCGGTTTGAAGTTCCTGCAGTTTTCACTGTAAAACCGAGTTGGAGCTAGCACCTCCCCAAATAAATGTATGGAGTGGAATTTGCAAGTGAAAAGAAACTTTGTGTTCTCAACAAGCTAGGTGAAGGACGGCTTTCACACACACTTATCTCTCAGAACTGAGCATGTGGAGAGACTTTCGTTCATCTAGCACAAATGGAACGGTTTGCAGGAGAAACATTTACTCTGTTTTCTCAGTCTGTTTCCTAGTGCCGGTTGAATTTCCTGCAGGTTTCACTGTAAAACCGTGTTGGAGCTACTACCACCCCATATATATGTATGGAGTGGAGTTTGCAAGTGAAAAGAAAATTTGTGTTCCCAACAAGCTAGGTGTAGGACGGCTTTCACACACACTTATCTCTCAGAACTGAGCATGTGGAGAGACGTTCGTTCATCTAGCAAAAAGGGAACGGTTTGCAGGAGAAAATTTTACTCTGGATTCTCAGTCTGTTTCCAAGTGCCGGTTTGAAGTTCCTGCAGTTTTCACTGTAAAACCGATTTGGAGCTTGTACCTCCCCATATATATGTATGGAGTGGAGTTTGCAACTGAAAAGAAACTTTGTGATCCCAACAAGCTAGGTGAAGGACGGATTTCACACACATTTATCTCTCAGAACTGAGCATGTGGAGAGACTTTCGTTCATCTAGCACAATGGGAACGGTTTGCAGGAGAAACTTTTACTCTGGTTTCTCAGTCTGTTTCCTAGTGCCGGTTTTAAGTTACTGCTGTATTCACTTAAAACAGAGTTGGAGCTACTACATCCCCATGTATATGTATGGAGTGGAGTTTGAAAGTGAAAAGAAACTTTGTGTTCCCAACAAATTTGGTGGAGTACGGCTTTCACACACAGTTATCTCTCAGAACTGAGCAAGTGGAGAGACGTTCGTTCATCTAGCACAAAGGGATCGGGTTGCAGGGGAAACTTGTACTCTGGTTTCTCAGTCTGTTTCCTAGTGCCGGTTTGAAGTTACTGCAGTTTTCACTGTAAAACCGAGTTGGAGCTCGTACCTCCCCATATATATGTATGGATTGGAGTTTGCAAATGAAAAGTAACTTTGTGTTCCCAACAAGCTAGTTGATGGACGGCTTTCATACACACTTATCTCTCAGAAGTGAGCATGTGGAGAGATGTTCGTTCATCTAGCACAAAGGGAACGGGTTGCAGGAGAAACTTTTACTCTGGTTTCACAGTATGTTTCCTAGTGCCGGTTTGAAGTTCCTGCAGTTTTCACTGTAAAATAGATTTGGGCTCGTACCTCCCCATATATATGTATGGATTGGAGTTTGCAACTGAAAAGAAACTTTGTGTTCCCAACAAGATAGGTGAATTACGGCTTTCACTCACACTTATCTCTCAGAACTGAGCATGTGGAGAGACGTTCGTTCATCTTGCACAAAGTGAACGGGTTGCAGGAGAAACTTTTACCCTGGATTCTCATTCTGCTTCCTTGTGCCGGTTTGAAGTTCCTGCATTTTTCACTGTAAAACAGAGTTGGAGCTAGTACCTCCCTATATATATGTATGGAGAGGAGTTTGCAAGTGAAAAGAAACTTTGTGTTCCCAACAAGCTAGGAGAAGAACGGCTTTCACACACACTTATCTCTCAGAAATGAGCATGTGGAGAGACGTTCGTTCATCTAGCACAAAGGGAATGGGTTGCAGGAGAAATTTTTACTCTGGTTTCTCGGTCTGTTTCCTAGTGCCGGTTTGAAGTTACTGCAGTTTTCACTGTAAAACCGAGTTGGAGCTCGTACCTCCCCATATATATGTATGGAGTGGAGTTTGCAAGTGAAAAGAAACTTTGTGTTCCCAACAAGCTAGGTGAAGGACGGCATTCCTTCACAATTATCTTTCAGAACTGAGCATGTGGAAAGACGTTCGTTCATCTAGCACAAAGGGAATTGGTTGCAGGAAAAAATTTCACTCTGGTTTCTCAGTCTGTTTCCTAGTGCCTGTTTGAAGTTCCTGCAGTTTTCACTGTAAAACCGAGTTGGAGCTCGGACCTCCCCATATTTATGTATGGACTGGAGTTTGCAAGTGAAAAGAACATTTGTGTTCCCAACAAGCAAGGTGAAGAACGGCTTTCACACACACTTATCTCTCAGAACTGAGCATGTGGAGAGACGTTCGTTCATCTAGCACAATGGAAACGGGTTGCAATAGAAACTTTTACTCTGGTTTCACAGTATGTTTCCTAGTGCCGTTTTGAAGTTACTGCAGTTTTCACTCTAAAACCGAGTTGGAGCTCGTACCTCCCCATATATATGTATGTAGTGGAGTTTGCAAATGAAAAGTAACTTTGTGTTCCCAACATGCTAGTTGATGGACGGCTTTCACACACACTTATCTCTCAGTAGTGAGCATGTGGAGAGACGTTCGTTCATCTAGCACAAAGGGAACGGGTTGCAGGAGAAACTTTTACTCTGGTTTCACAGTATGTTTCCTAGTGCCGGTTTGAAATTCTGCAGTTTTCACTGTAAAATAGATTTGGAGCTCGTACCTCCCCATATATATGTATGGAGTGGAGTTTGCAACTGAAAAGAAACTTTGTGTTCCCAACAAGATAGGTGAATTACGGCTTTCACTCACACTTATCTCTCAGAACTGAGCATGTGGAGAGACGTTCGTTCATCTAGCACAAAGTGAACGGTTTCCAGGAGAAACTTTTACTCTGGTTTCTCACTCTGCTTCCTAGTGCTAGTTTGAAGTTCTTGCAGTTTTCACTGTAAAAGCGAGTTGGAGCTAGTACCTCCCAATATATATGTATGGATTGGAGTTTGCAAGGGAAAAAAAACTTTGTGTTCCCAACAAGCTAGGTGAAGGATGGCTTTCACACACACTTATCTCTCAGAACTGAGCATGTGGAGAGACGTTCGTTCATCTAGCACAAAGGGATCGGGTTGCAGGAGAAACTTTTACTCTGGTTTCTCAGTCTGTTTCGTAGTGACGGTTTGAAGTTCCTGCAGTTATCACTGTAAAACCGAGTTGGAGCTAGTACCTACCCAAGTATATATGTATGGAGTGGAGTTTGCAAGTGAAAAGAAACTTTGTGTTCCCAACAAGCTAGGTGAAGGACGGCATTCCCTCACATTTATCTTTCAGAACTGAGCATGTGGAGAGACGTTCGTTCATCTAGCACAAAGGGAATGGGTTGCAGGAAAAACTTTCACTCTGGTTTCTCAGTCTGTTTCCTAGTGCCTGTTTGAAGTTCCTGCAGTTTTCACTGTAAAACCGAGTTGGAGCTCGGACCTCCCCATATTTATGTATGGAGTGGAGTTTGCAAGTGAAAAGAACATTTGTGTTCCCAACAAGCTAGTTGATGGACGGCTTTCACACACACTTATCTCTCAGAAGTGAGCATGTGGAGAGACGTTCGTTCATCTAGCACAAAGTGAACGGTTTCCAGGAGAAACTTCTACTCTGGTTTCTCAGTCTGCTTCCTAGTGCTGGTTTGAAGTTCCTGCAGTTTTCACTGTAAAAGCGAGTTGGAGCTAGTACCTCCCAATATATATGTATGGATTGGAGTTTGCAAGGGAAAAAAAACTTTGTGTTCCCAACAAGCTAGGTGAAGGATGGCTTTCACACACACTTATCTCTCAGAACTGAGCATGTGGAGAGACGTTCGTTCATCTAGCACAAAGGGATTGGGTTGCAGGAGAAACTTTTACTCTGGTTTCTCAGTATGTTTCGTAGTGCCGGTTTGAAGTTCCTGCAGTTATCACTGTAAAACCGAGTTGGAGCTATTACCTACCCAAATATATGTATGGAGTGGAGATTGCAAATGAAAAGAAACTTTGTGTTCCCAACAAGTTTGGTGGAGTACGGCTTTCACACACAGTTATCTCTCAGAACTGAGCATGTGGAGAGACGTTCGTTCATCTAGCACAAAGGGAACGGGTTGCAGGGGAAACTTGTACTCTGGTTTCTCAGTCTGTTTCCTAGTGCCGGTTTGAAGTTACTGCAGTTTTCACTGTAAAACCGAGTTGGAGCTCGTACCTCCCCATATATATGTATGGAGTGGAGTTTGCAAATGAAAAGTAACTTTGTGTTTCCAACAAGCTAGTTGATGGACGGCTTTCACACACACTTATCTCTCAGAAGTGAGCATGTGGAGAGACGTTCGTTCATCTAGCACAAAGGGAACGGGTTGCAGGAGAAACTTTTACTCTGGATTCACAGTATGTTTCCTAGTGCCGGTTTGAAGTTCCTGCAGTTTTCACTGTAAAATAGATTTGGGCTCGTACCTCCCCATATATATGTATGGATTGGTGTTTGCAACTGAAAAGAAACTTTGTGTTCCCAACAAGATAGGTGAATTACGGCTTTCACTCACACTTATCTCTCAGAACTGAGCATGTGGAGAGACGTTCGTTCATCTAGCACAAAGTGAACGGGTTGCATGAGAAACTTTTAATCTGGATTCTCATTCTGCTTCCTTGTGCCGGTTTGAAGTTCCTGCATTTTTCACTGTAAAACAGAGTTGGAGCTAGTACCTCCCTATATATATGTATGGAGTGGAGTTTGCAAGTGAAAAGAAACTTTGTGTTCCCAACAAGCTAGTAGAAGAACGGCTTTCACACACACTTATCTCTCAGAAATGAGCATGTGGAGAGACGTTCGTTCATCTAGCACAAAGGGAATGGGTTGCAGGAGAAATTTTACTCTGGTTTCTCAGTCTGTTTAATAGTGCCGGTTTTTTAGTTCCTGCAGTTTTCACTGTAAAACCGAGTTGGAGCTCGTACCTCCCAATATATTTGTATGGAGTGGAGTTTGCAAGTGAAAAGAAACTTTGTGTTCCCAACAAGCTAGGTGATGGACGGCTTTCACACACACTTATCTCTCAGAACTGAGCATGTGGAGAGACTTTCGTTCATCTAGAAAAAGGGAACGGGTTGCAGGAGAAACCTGTACTCTGTGTTCTCAGTCTGTTTCCTAATGCCGTGTTGAAGTTCCTGCTGTTTTCACTGTAAAACCGATTTGGAGCTAGTACCTCCCCATATATATGTATGGAGTGGAGTTTGCAAGTGAAAAGAAACTTTGTGTTCCCAACAAGCTTGGTGAAGGACGGCTTTCACACACACTTATCTCTAAGAAATGAGCATGGGGAGAGACAATCGTTCATCTAGCACAAAGGGAACCGTTTGCAGGAGCAACTTTTACTCTGGTTTCTCAGACTGTTTCCTAGTGCCGGTTTGAAGTTAGTGCAGTTTTCACTGTAAAACCGAGTTGGAGTTCGTACCTCTCCATATATATGTATGGAGTGGAGTTTGCAAATGAAAATAAACTTTGTGTTCCCAACAAGCTATGTAATGGACGGCTTTCACACTCACATATCTCTCAGAACTGAGCATGTCGAGAGACGTTCGTTCATCTAGCACAAAGGGAACGGGTTGCAGGAGAAATTTTTACTCTGTTTTCTCAGTCTGTTTCTTAGTGCCGGTTTGAAGTTCCTGCAGTTTTCACTGTAAAACCAAGTTGGAGTTCGTACCACCCCATATGTATGTATGTAATGGAATTCGCAAGTGAAAAGATACATTGTGTTCCCAACAAGCTATTTGAAGGACGGCTTTCACACACAATTATCTCTCAGAACTGAGCATGAGGAGAAACGTTCGTTCATCTAGCACAAAGGGAACGGGTTGCAGGAGAAACTTTTACTCTGGTTTCACAGTATGTTTCCTAGTGCCGGTTTGAAGTTCCTGCAGTTTTCACTGTAAAATAGATTTGGAGTTCGTTCCTCCCCATATATATGTATGGAGTGGAGTTTGCAACTGAAAAGCAACTTTGTGCTCCCAACAAGATAGGTGAATTACGGCTTTCACTCACACTTATCCCTCAGAACTGAGCATGTGGAGAGACGTTCGTTCATCTAGGCCAAAGTGAACGGTTTGCAGGAGAAACTTTTACTCTGGTTTCTCAGTCTGCTTCCTAGTGCCGGTTTGAAGTTCCTGCAGTATTCACTTGAAACAGGGTTGGATCTAGTACCTCCCCATATATATGTATGGAGTGGAGTTTGAAAGTGAAAAGAAAGTTTGTGTTCCCAACTAGCTAGGTGAAGGACGGCTTTCACACACACTTATCACTCAGAACTGAGCATGTGGAGAGAAGTTCGTTCATCTAGCACAATGGGAACGGTTTGCAGGAGAAACTTTTTCTCTGTTTTCTCAGTCTGTTTCCTACTGCCGGTTTGAAGTTCCTGCAGTTTTCACTGTAAAACCAAGTTGGAGCTCGTACCTCCCCATATAAATGTATGGAGTGGAGTTTGCAAATGAAAATAAACTTTGTGTTCCCAACAAGCTAGGTGATGGACGGCTTTCACACACACTTATCTCTCAGAACTGAGCATGTCGAGAGACGTTCGTTCATCTAGCACAAAGGGAACGGGTTGCAGGGGAAATTTTTACTCTGTTTTCTCAGTCTGTTTCTTAGTGCCGGTATGAAGTTCCTGCAGTTTTCACTGTAAAACCAAGTTGGAGTTCGTATCAACCCATATATATGTATGGAATGTTGTTTGCAAGTGAAAAGATACTTTGTGTTCCCAACAAGCTAGTTGAAGGACGGCTTTCACACACACTTATCTCTCAGAACTGAGCATGTGGAGAGACGTTCGTTCATCTAGCACAAAGGGAACGGGTTGCAGGAGAAAATTTTTCTCTGGTTTCACAGTATGTTTCCTTGTGCCGTTTTGAAGTTCCTGCATTTTTCACTGTAAAACCGAGTTGGAGCTTGTACCTCCCCATATATATGTATGGATTGGGGTTTGCAACTGAAAAGAAACTTTGTGTTCCAAACAAGCTACGTGAAGGACGGCTTTCCCTCACAATTATCTCTCAGAACTGAGCATGTGGAGAGACGTTCGTTCATCTTGCACAAAGGGAACGGGTTGCAGGAGAAAATTTTACTGTGTTTTCTCAGTCTGTTTCCTAGTGCCAGTTTGAAGTTCCTGCAGCTTTCACTGTAAAACAGAGTTGGAGCTAGTATCTCCCCATATATATGTATGGAATGGAGTTTGCAAGTGAAAAGAACCTTTGTGTTCCCAACATGCTAGGTGAAGGGCGGCTTTCACACACACTTATCTCTCAGAACTGAGCATGTGGAGAGACGTTCGTTCATCTAGCACAAAGGGAACGGGTTGCAGGAGAAACTTTTACTCTGGTTTCTCAGTCTGTTTCCTAGTGCCGGTTTGAAGTTTCTGCAGTTTTCACTGTAAAATAGATTTAGAGATCGTACCTCCCCATATATATGTATGGAGTGGAGTTTGCATCTGAAAAGAAACTTTGTGTTCCCAACAAGCTAGGTGAAGTCGGATTTGACACACACTTTTCTCTCAGAACTGAGCATGTGGAGAGACGTTCGTTCATCTAGCACAAAGGGAACGGGTTGCAGGAGAAACTTTTACTCTGGTTTCTCAGTCTGTTTCGTAGTGCCGGTTTGAAGTTCCTGCAGTTTTCACTGTAAAACCGAGTTGGAGGTAGTACCTCCCCAAATATATGTATGGAGTGGAGTTTGCAAGTGAAAAGATACTTTGTGTTCTCAACAAGCTAGGTGAAGGACGGCTTTCACACACACTTATCTCTCAGAACTGATCATGTGGAGAGACGTTCGTTCATCTAGCACAAAGGAACGGTTTGCAGGAGAAACATTTACTCTGTTTTCTCAGTCTGTTTCCTAATGCCGGTTTGAATTTCCTGCAGTTTTCACTGTAAAAGCGTGTTGGAGCTACTACCTCCCCATATATATGTATGGAGTGGAATTTGCAAGTGAAAAGAAAATTTGTGTTCCCAACAAGCTAGGTTTAAGACGGCTTTCACACACACTTATCTCTCAGAACTGAGCATGTGGAGAGACGTTCGTTCATCTAGCACAAAGGGAATGGTTTGCAGGAGAAACTTTTACTCTGGTTTCTCAGTCTGTTTCCTAGTGCCGGTTTGAAGTTCCTGCAGTTTTCACTGTAAAACCGATTTGGAGCTAGTACCTCCCCATATATATGTATGGATTGGAGTTTGCAACTGAAAAGAAACTTTGTGTTCCCAACAAGCTAGGTGAAGGACGGCTTTCACACACACTTATCTCTCAGAACTGAGCATGTGGAGAGACGTTCGTTCATCTAGCACAAAGGGAAAGGGTTGCAGGAGAAACTTTTACTCTGGTTTCTCAGTCTGTTTCGTAGGGCCGGTTTGAAGTTCCTGCAGTTTTCACTGTAAAACCGAGTTGGAGCTAGCCCTCCCCAAATATATGTATGGAGTGGAGTTTGCAAGTGAAAAGAAACTTTGTTTTCTCAACAAGCTAGGTGAAGGACGGCTTTCACACACACTTATCTCTCAGAACTGAGCATGTGGAGAGACGTTCGTTCATCTAGCACAAAGGGAACGGTTTGCAGGAAAAACATTTACTCGGTTTTCTCAGTCTGTTTCCTAGTGCCGGTTTGAAGTTCCTGCAGTTTTCACTGTAAAACCGTGTTTGAGCTACTACCTCCCCATATATATGTATGGAGTGGAGTTTGCAAGTGAAAAGAAAATTTGTGTTCCCAACAAGCTAGGTGTAGGACGGCTTTCACACACACTTATCTCTCAGAACTGAGCATGTGGAGAGACGTTCGTTCATCTAGCAGAAAGTGAACGTGTTGCATGAGAAACTTTTACTCTGGTTTCTCAGTCTGTTTCATAGTGCCGGTTTGAAGTTCCTGCAGTTTTCACTGTAAAACGGAGTTGGAGCTTGTACCTCCCCATATATATGTATGGAGTTGTGTTTGCAAGTGAAAAGAAACTTTGTGTTCCCAACAAGCTAGGTGAAGGACGGCTTTCACACACACTTATCTCTCAGAAATGAGCATGTGGAGAGACTTTCGTTCATCTAGCACAAAGGGAATGGTTTGCAGGAGAAATTTTTACACTGTTTCACAGTATGTTTCCTAGTGCCGGTTTTTTAGTTCCTGCAGTTTTCACTGTAAAACCGAGTTGGATCTCCTACCGCCCCATATATATGTATGGATTGGGGTTTGCAACTGAAAGAAACTTTGTGTTCCCATCCAGCTAGTTGAAGGACGGCTTTCACACACACTTATCTCTCAGAACTGAGCATGTGGAGAGACGTTCGTTCATCTAGCACAATGGCATCGGGTTGCAGGAGAAACTTTTACTCTGGTTTCTCAGTCTGTTTCCTAGTGCCGGTTTAAAGTTACTGCAGTTTTCACTGTAAAACCGAGTTGGAACTCGTACCTCCCCATATATATGTATGGAGTGGGGTTTGCAAATGAAAATAAACTTTGTGTTCCCAACAAGCTAGGTGATGGACGGCTTTCACACACACATATCTCTCAGAACTGAGCATGTCGAGACACGTTCGTTCATCTAGCACAAAGGGAACGCGTTGAAGGAGAAACTTTTGCGCTGTTTCACAGTATGTTTACTAGTGCCGGTTTTAAGTTCCTGCAGTTTTCACTGTAAAACCTAGTTGGATCTCGTACCTCCCCATATATATGTATGGATTGGGTTATGCAAATGAAAGAAACTTTGTGTTCCCATCAAGTTAGTTGAAGGACAGCTTTCACACACACTTATCTCTCAGAACTGAGCATGTGGAGAGACTTTGGTTCATCTAGAAAAAGGGAACGGATTGCAGGAGAAACCTGTACTCTGTGTTCTCAGTCTGTTTCCTAATGCCGTGTTGAAGTTCCTGCTGTTTTCACTGTAAAACCGAATGGAGCTAGTACCTCCCGATATATATGTATGGAGTGGAGTTTGCAAGTGAAAAGAAACTTTGTGTTCCCAACAAGCTTGGTGAAGGACGGCTTTCACACACACTTATCTCTAAGAAATGAGCATGGGGAGAACAATCGTTCATCTAGCACAAAGGGAAAGGGTTGCAGGAGAAACTTTTACTCTGGTTTCTCATTCTGTTTCCTAGTGCCGGTTTGAAGTTCCTGCAGTTTTCACTGTAAAACCGAGTTGGTGCTTGTACCTCCCCATATATATGTATGGAGTGGAGTTCCAACTGAAAACAAACTTTGTATTCCCAACAAGGTAGGTGAAGGACGGCTTTCACACACTTATCTCTCAGAACTGAGCATGTGGAGAGACGTTTGTTCATCTATCACAACGGGAACGGGTTGCTGGAGAAACTTTTACTCTGGTTTCTCAGTCTGTTTCCTAGAGCCGGTGTGAAGTTCCTGCACTTTTCACTTTAAAACCGAGTTGGAGCTAGTACCTACCCATATATATGTATGGAGTGGATTTTGCAAATGATAAGAAACTTTGTGTTCCCAACAAGCTAGTTGAAGGACGGCTTTCACACACACTTATCTCTCAGAAATGAGCATGTGGAGAGACGTTCGTTCATCTTGCACAAATGGAACGGTTTGCAGGAGAAACTTTTACTCTGGTTTCTCGGTCTGTTTCCTAGTGCCGGTTTGAAGTTCCTGCAGTTTTTACTGTAAAACCGAGTTGGAGCTAGTACCTCCCCATATATATGTATGGAGTGGAGTTTGCAACTTAAAAGAAACTTTGTGTTCCCAACATGCTAGGTGAATGACGGCTTTCAAACACACCTATCTCTCAGAACTGAGCATGTGGAGAGACGTTCGTTCATCTTGCACAAAGGGAACGGGTTGCAGGTGAAACTTTTACTCTGGTTTTTCAGTCTTTTTCCTAGTGCCGGTTTGAAGTTCCTGCATTTTTCACTGTAAAACAGAATTGGAGCTTGTACATACACATATATATGTATGGAGTGGAGTTTGCAACTGAAAAGAATCTTTGTGTTCCCAACAAGCTAGTTGAAGGTCGGCTTACACACACAAAAATCTCTCAGAACTAAGCATGTGGAGAGACGTTCATTCATCTAGCACAAAGGGAACGGGTTGCAGGAGAATCTTTTACTGTGGTTTCTCAGTCTGTTTCCTAGTGCCGGTTTGAAGTTCCTACAGTTTTCACTGAAAAACCGAGTTGGAGCTAGTACCTACCCATATATATGTATGGAGTGGAGTTTGCAACTGAAAAGAAACTTTGTGTTCCCAACAAGCTAGGTGAAGGACGGCTTTCAAACACACTTATCTCTCAGAACTGAGCATGTGGAGAGATGTTCGTTCATCTTGCACAAATGGAACGTGTTGCAGGGGAAACTTTTACTCTGGTTTCTCAGTCTTTTTCCTAGTGACTGTTTGAAGTTCCTGCAGTTATCACTGTAAAACCGAGTTGGAGCTAGTACCTCCCCTTATATATGTATGGAGTGGAGTTTGCAACTGAAAAGAAACTTTGTGTTCCCAACAAGCTAGTTGAAGGTCGGCTTTCACATACACTTATCTCTCAGAACTGAGCATGTGGAGAGACTTTCGTTCATCTAGAAAAAGGGAACGGGTTGCAGGAGAAACCTTTACTCTGTTTTCTCAGTCTGTTTCCTAATGCCGTGTGGAAGTTCCTGCTGTTTTCACTTAAAACCGATTTGGAGCTAGTACCTCCCCATATATATGTATGTAGTGGAGTTTGCAAGTGAAAAGAAACTTTGTGTTCCCAACAAGCTTGGTGGAGGACGGCTTTCACACACACTTATCTCTAAGAACTGAGCATGGGGAGAGACATTCGTTCATCTAGCACAAAGGGAAAGGGTTGCAGGAGAAACTTTTACTCTGGTTTCTCAGTCTGTTTCCTAGTGCCTGTTTGAAGTTTCTGCAGTTTTCACTGTAAAACCGAGTTGGGGCTAGTACCTACCCATTTATATGTATGGAGTGGAGTTTGCAACTGAAATGAAACTTTGTGTTCCCAACAAGCTAGGTGAAGGACGGCTTTCACACACAGTTATCTCTCAGAACTGAGCTTGTGGAGAGACGTTCGTTCATCTAGCATATAGGGAACGGGTTGCACTAGAAACTATTACCCTGGTTTCTCATTCTGTTTCCTAGTGCCGGTTTGAAGTTCCTGCAGTTTTCACTGTAAAACCGAGTTGGTGCTTGTACCTCCCCATATATATGTATGGAGTGGAGTTCCAACTGAAATCAAACTTTGTGTTCCCAACAAGGTAGGTGAAGGACGGCTTTCACACACTTATCTATCAGAACTGAGCATGTGGAGAGACGTTTGTTCATGTATCACAACGGGAACGGTTTGCTGGGGAAACTTTTACTCTCTTTTCTCAGTCTGTTTCCTAGAGCCGGTTAGAATTTACTGCAGTTTTCACTGTAAAACAGTTTTGGAGCTAGTACCTCCCCATATATATGTATGGAGTGGAGTTTAAAACTGAAAAGAAACTTTGTGTTCCAACAAGCTAGGTGAATGACGGCTTTCACACACACTTATCTCTCAGAACTGAGCATGTGGAGAGACGTTTGTTCATCTATCACAAAGGGAACGTGTTGCAGGGGAAAATTTTACTCTGGTTTCTCAGTCTGTTTCCTAGTGCCGGTTTGAAGTTCCTGCAGTTTTCACTGTAAAACCGAGTTGGAGCTCATTCCTCCCCATATATGTATGGAGAGGAGTTTGCAAGTGAAAAGAAACTTTGTGTTCCCAACAAGATAGGTGAAGGACGGCATTCCCTCACAATTATCTCTCAGAACTGAGCATGTGGAGAGAAGTTTGTTCATCTAGCAGAAAGGGAACGGGTTGCAGGAGAAACTTTTACTCTGGTTTCTCAGTCTGTTTCCTAGAGCCGGTGTGAAGTTCCTGCACTTTTCACTGTAAAACCGAGTTGGAGCTAGTACCTACCCATATATATGTATGGAGTGGATTTTGCAAATGATAAGAAACTTTGTGTTCCCAACAAGCTAGTTGAAGGACGGCTTTCACACACACTTATCTCTCAGAACTGAGCATGTGGAGAGACGTTCGTTCATCTTGCACAAAGGGAACGGGTTGCAGGAGAAACTTTTACTCTGGTTTCTCGGTCTGTTTCCTAGTGCCGGTTTGAAGTTCCTGCAGTTTTTACTGTAAAACCGAGTTGGAGCTAGTACCTCCCCATATATAAGTATGGAGTGGAGTTTGCAACTTAAAAGAAACTTTGTGTTCCCAACATGCTAGGTGAATGACGGCTTTCTAACACACCTATCTCTCAGAACTGAGCATGTGGAGAGACGTTCGTTCATCTTGCACAAAGGGAACGGGTTGCAGGAGAAACTTTTACTGTGTTTTCTCAGTCTGTTTCCTAGTGCCAGTTTGAAGTTCCTGCAGCTTTCACTGTAAAAAAGAGTTGGAGCTAGTATTTCCCCATATATATGTATGGAGTGGAGTTTGCATCTGAAAAGAAACTTTGTGTTCCCAACAAGCTTGGTGAAGTTGGATTTGACACACACTTTTCTCTCAGAACTGAGCATGTGGAGAGACGTTCGTTCATCTAGCACAAAGGGAACGGGTTGCAGGAGAAACATTTACTCTGGTTTCTCAGTCTGTTTCGTAGTGCCGGTTTGAAGTTCCTGCAGTTTTCACTGTAAAACCGAGTTGGAGCTAGCACCTCCCCAAATAAATGTATGGAGTGGAATTTGCAAGTGAAAAGAAACTTTGTGTTCTCAACAAGCTAGGTGAAGGACGGCTTTCACACACACTTATCTCTCAGAACTGAGCATGTGGAGAGACTTTCGTTCATCTAGCACAAATGGAACGGTTTGCAGGAGAAACATTTACTCTGTTTTCTCAGTCTGTTTCCTAGTGCCGGTTGAATTTCCTGCAGGTTTCACTGTAAAACCGTGTTGGAGCTACTACCACCCCATATATATGTATGGAGTGGAGTTTGCAAGTGAAAAGAAAATTTGTGTTCCCAACAAGCTAGGTGTAGGACGGCTTTCACACACACTTATCTCTCAGAACTGAGCATGTGGAGAGACGTTCGTTCATCTAGCAAAAAGGGAACGGTTTGCAGGAGAAAATTTTACTCTGGATTCTCAGTCTGTTTCCAAGTGCCGGTTTGAAGTTCCTGCAGTTTTCACTGTAAAACCGATTTGGAGCTTGTACCTCCCCATATATATGTATGGAGTGGAGTTTGCAACTGAAAAGAAACTTTGTGATCCCAACAAGCTAGGTGAAGGACGGATTTCACACACATTTATCTCTCAGAACTGAGCATGTGGAGAGACTTTCGTTCATCTAGCACAATGGGAACGGTTTGCAGGAGAAACTTTTACTCTGGTTTCTCAGTCTGTTTCCTAGTGCCGGTTTTAAGTTACTGCTGTATTCACTTAAAACAGAGTTGGAGCTACTACATCCCCATGTATATGTATGGAGTGGAGTTTGAAAGTGAAAAGAAACTTTGTGTTCCCAACAAATTTGGTGGAGTACGGCTTTCACACACAGTTATCTCTCAGAACTGAGCAAGTGGAGAGACGTTCGTTCATCTAGCACAAAGGGATCGGGTTGCAGGGGAAACTTGTACTCTGGTTTCTCAGTCTGTTTCCTAGTGCCGGTTTGAAGTTACTGCAGTTTTCACTGTAAAACCGAGTTGGAGCTCGTACCTCCCCATATATATGTATGGATTGGAGTTTGCAAATGAAAAGTAACTTTGTGTTCCCAACAAGCTAGTTGATGGACGGCTTTCATACACACTTATCTCTCAGAAGTGAGCATGTGGAGAGATGTTCGTTCATCTAGCACAAAGGGAACGGGTTGCAGGAGAAACTTTTACTCTGGTTTCACAGTATGTTTCCTAGTGCCGGTTTGAAGTTCCTGCAGTTTTCACTGTAAAATAGATTTGGGCTCGTACCTCCCCATATATATGTATGGATTGGAGTTTGCAACTGAAAAGAAACTTTGTGTTCCCAACAAGATAGGTGAATTACGGCTTTCACTCACACTTATCTCTCAGAACTGAGCATGTGGAGAGACGTTCGTTCATCTTGCACAAAGTGAACGGGTTGCAGGAGAAACTTTTACCCTGGATTCTCATTCTGCTTCCTTGTGCCGGTTTGAAGTTCCTGCATTTTTCACTGTAAAACAGAGTTGGAGCTAGTACCTCCCTATATATATGTATGGAGAGGAGTTTGCAAGTGAAAAGAAACTTTGTGTTCCCAACAAGCTAGGAGAAGAACGGCTTTCACACACACTTATCTCTCAGAAATGAGCATGTGGAGAGACGTTCGTTCATCTAGCACAAAGGGAATGGGTTGCAGGAGAAATTTTTACTCTGGTTTCTCGGTCTGTTTCCTAGTGCCGGTTTGAAGTTACTGCAGTTTTCACTGTAAAACCGAGTTGGAGCTCGTACCTCCCCATATATATGTATGGAGTGGAGTTTGCAAGTGAAAAGAAACTTTGTGTTCCCAACAAGCTAGGTGAAGGACGGCATTCCTTCACAATTATCTTTCAGAACTGAGCATGTGGAAAGACGTTCGTTCATCTAGCACAAAGGGAATTGGTTGCAGGAAAAAATTTCACTCTGGTTTCTCAGTCTGTTTCCTAGTGCCTGTTTGAAGTTCCTGCAGTTTTCACTGTAAAACCGAGTTGGAGCTCGGACCTCCCCATATTTATGTATGGACTGGAGTTTGCAAGTGAAAAGAACATTTGTGTTCCCAACAAGCAAGGTGAAGAACGGCTTTCACACACACTTATCTCTCAGAACTGAGCATGTGGAGAGACGTTCGTTCATCTAGCACAATGGAAACGGGTTGCAATAGAAACTTTTACTCTGGTTTCACAGTATGTTTCCTAGTGCCGTTTTGAAGTTACTGCAGTTTTCACTCTAAAACCGAGTTGGAGCTCGTACCTCCCCATATATATGTATGTAGTGGAGTTTGCAAATGAAAAGTAACTTTGTGTTCCCAACATGCTAGTTGATGGACGGCTTTCACACACACTTATCTCTCAGTAGTGAGCATGTGGAGAGACGTTCGTTCATCTAGCACAAAGGGAACGGGTTGCAGGAGAAACTTTTACTCTGGTTTCACAGTATGTTTCCTAGTGCCGGTTTGAAATTCTGCAGTTTTCACTGTAAAATAGATTTGGAGCTCGTACCTCCCCATATATATGTATGGAGTGGAGTTTGCAACTGAAAAGAAACTTTGTGTTCCCAACAAGATAGGTGAATTACGGCTTTCACTCACACTTATCTCTCAGAACTGAGCATGTGGAGAGACGTTCGTTCATCTAGCACAAAGTGAACGGTTTCCAGGAGAAACTTTTACTCTGGTTTCTCACTCTGCTTCCTAGTGCTAGTTTGAAGTTCTTGCAGTTTTCACTGTAAAAGCGAGTTGGAGCTAGTACCTCCCAATATATATGTATGGATTGGAGTTTGCAAGGGAAAAAAAACTTTGTGTTCCCAACAAGCTAGGTGAAGGATGGCTTTCACACACACTTATCTCTCAGAACTGAGCATGTGGAGAGACGTTCGTTCATCTAGCACAAAGGGATCGGGTTGCAGGAGAAACTTTTACTCTGGTTTCTCAGTCTGTTTCGTAGTGACGGTTTGAAGTTCCTGCAGTTATCACTGTAAAACCGAGTTGGAGCTAGTACCTACCCAAGTATATATGTATGGAGTGGAGTTTGCAAGTGAAAAGAAACTTTGTGTTCCCAACAAGCTAGGTGAAGGACGGCATTCCCTCACATTTATCTTTCAGAACTGAGCATGTGGAGAGACGTTCGTTCATCTAGCACAAAGGGAATGGGTTGCAGGAAAAACTTTCACTCTGGTTTCTCAGTCTGTTTCCTAGTGCCTGTTTGAAGTTCCTGCAGTTTTCACTGTAAAACCGAGTTGGAGCTCGGACCTCCCCATATTTATGTATGGAGTGGAGTTTGCAAGTGAAAAGAACATTTGTGTTCCCAACAAGCTAGTTGATGGACGGCTTTCACACACACTTATCTCTCAGAAGTGAGCATGTGGAGAGACGTTCGTTCATCTAGCACAAAGGGAACGGGTTGCAGGAGAAACTTTTACTCTGGTTTCACAGTATGTTTCCTAGTGCCGGTTTGAAGTTCCTGCAGTTTTCACTGTAAAATAGATTTGGAGCTCGTACCTCCCCATATATATGTATGGAGTGGAGTTTGCAACTGATAAGAAACTTTGTGTTCCCAACAAGATAGGTGAATTACGGCTTTCACTCACACATATCTCTCAGAACTGAGCATGTGGAGAGACGTTCGTTCATCTAGCACAAAGTGAACGGTTTCCAGGAGAAACTTCTACTCTGGTTTCTCAGTCTGCTTCCTAGTGCTGGTTTGAAGTTCCTGCAGTTTTCACTGTAAAAGCGAGTTGGAGCTAGTACCTCCCAATATATATGTATGGATTGGAGTTTGCAAGGGAAAAAAAACTTTGTGTTCCCAACAAGCTAGGTGAAGGATGGCTTTCACACACACTTATCTCTCAGAACTGAGCATGTGGAGAGACGTTCGTTCATCTAGCACAAAGGGATTGGGTTGCAGGAGAAACTTTTACTCTGGTTTCTCAGTATGTTTCGTAGTGCCGGTTTGAAGTTCCTGCAGTTATCACTGTAAAACCGAGTTGGAGCTATTACCTACCCAAATATATGTATGGAGTGGAGATTGCAAATGAAAAGAAACTTTGTGTTCCCAACAAGTTTGGTGGAGTACGGCTTTCACACACAGTTATCTCTCAGAACTGAGCATGTGGAGAGACGTTCGTTCATCTAGCACAAAGGGAACGGGTTGCAGGGGAAACTTGTACTCTGGTTTCTCAGTCTGTTTCCTAGTGCCGGTTTGAAGTTACTGCAGTTTTCACTGTAAAACCGAGTTGGAGCTCGTACCTCCCCATATATATGTATGGAGTGGAGTTTGCAAATGAAAAGTAACTTTGTGTTTCCAACAAGCTAGTTGATGGACGGCTTTCACACACACTTATCTCTCAGAAGTGAGCATGTGGAGAGACGTTCGTTCATCTAGCACAAAGGGAACGGGTTGCAGGAGAAACTTTTACTCTGGATTCACAGTATGTTTCCTAGTGCCGGTTTGAAGTTCCTGCAGTTTTCACTGTAAAATAGATTTGGGCTCGTACCTCCCCATATATATGTATGGATTGGTGTTTGCAACTGAAAAGAAACTTTGTGTTCCCAACAAGATAGGTGAATTACGGCTTTCACTCACACTTATCTCTCAGAACTGAGCATGTGGAGAGACGTTCGTTCATCTAGCACAAAGTGAACGGGTTGCATGAGAAACTTTTAATCTGGATTCTCATTCTGCTTCCTTGTGCCGGTTTGAAGTTCCTGCATTTTTCACTGTAAAACAGAGTTGGAGCTAGTACCTCCCTATATATATGTATGGAGTGGAGTTTGCAAGTGAAAAGAAACTTTGTGTTCCCAACAAGCTAGTAGAAGAACGGCTTTCACACACACTTATCTCTCAGAAATGAGCATGTGGAGAGACGTTCGTTCATCTAGCACAAAGGGAATGGGTTGCAGGAGAAATTTTACTCTGGTTTCTCAGTCTGTTTAATAGTGCCGGTTTTTTAGTTCCTGCAGTTTTCACTGTAAAACCGAGTTGGAGCTCGTACCTCCCAATATATTTGTATGGAGTGGAGTTTGCAAGTGAAAAGAAACTTTGTGTTCCCAACAAGCTAGGTGAAGGACGGCTTTCCCTCACAATTATCTCTCAGAACTGAGCATGTGGAGAGACGTTCGTTCATCTAGCACAAAGGGAATGGGTTGCAGGAAAAACTTTCACTCTGGTTTCTCAGTCAGTTTCCTAGTGCCTGTTTGAAGTTCCTGCAGTTTTCACTGTAAAACCGAGTTGGAGCTCGGACCTCCCCATATTTATGTATGGAGTGGAGTTTGCAAGTGAAAAGAACATTTGTGTTCCCAACAAGCAAGGTGAAGAACGGCTTTCACACACACTTATCTCTCAGAACTGAGCATGTGGAGAGACGTTCGTTCATCTAGCACAATGGAAACGGGTTGCAATAGAAACTTTTACTCTGGTTTCTCAGTCTGTTTCCTATTTCCGGTTTGAATTTCCTGCAGTTTTCACTGTAAAACCGAGTTGGAGATCGTACCTCCCCATATATATGTATGGAGTGGAGTTTGCATCTGAAAAGAAACTTTGTGTTCCCAACAAGCTTGGTGAAGTTGGATTTGACACACACTTTTCTCTCAGAACTGAGCATGTGGAGAGACGTTCGTTCATCTAGCACAAAGGGAACGGGTTGCAGGAGAAACATTTACTCTGGTTTCTCAGTCTGTTTCGTAGTGCCGGTTTGAAGTTCCTGCAGTTTTCACTGTAAAACCGAGTTGGAGCTAGCACCTCCCCAAATAAATGTATGGAGTGGAATTTGCAAGTGAAAAGAAACTTTGTGTTCTCAACAAGCTAGGTGAAGGACGGCTTTCACACACACTTATCTCTCAGAACTGAGCATGTGGAGAGACTTTCGTTCATCTAGCACAAATGAACGGTTTGCAGGAGAAACATTTACTCTGTTTTCTCAGTCTGTTTCCTAGTGCCGGTTGAATTTCCTGCAGGTTTCACTGTAAAACCGTGTTGGAGCTACTACCACCCCATATATATGTATGGAGTGGAGTTTGCAACTGAAAAGAAAATTTGTGTTCCCAACAAGCTAGGTGTAGGACGGCTTTCACACACACTTATCTCTCAGAACTGAGCATGTGGAGAGACGTTCGTTCATCTAGCAAAAAGGGAACGGTTTGCAGGAGAAAATTTTACTCTGGATTCTCAGTCTGTTTCCAAGTGCCGGTTTGAAGTTCCTGCAGTTTTCACTGTAAAACCGATTTGGAGCTTGTACCTCCCCATATATATGTATGGAGTGGAGTTTGCAACTGAAAAGAAACTTTGTGATCCCAACAAGCTAGGTGAAGGACGGATTTCACACACATTTATCTCTCAGAACTGAGCATGTGGAGAGACTTTCGTTCATCTAGCACAATGGGAACGGTTTGCAGGAGAAACTTTTACTCTGGTTTCTCAGTCTGTTTCCTAGTGCCGGTTTTAAGTTACTGCTGTATTCACTTAAAACAGAGTTGGAGCTACTACATCCCCATGTATATGTATGGAGTGGAGTTTGAAAGTGAAAAGAAACTTTGTGTTCCCAACAAATTTGGTGGAGTACGGCTTTCACACACAGTTATCTCTCAGAACTGAGCAAGTGGAGAGACGTTCGTTCATCTAGCACAAAGGGATCGGGTTGCAGGGGAAACTTGTACTCTGGTTTCTCAGTCTGTTTCCTAGTGCCGGTTTGAAGTTACTGCAGTTTTCACTGTAAAACCGAGTTGGAGCTCGTACCTCCCCATATATATGTATGGATTGGAGTTTGCAAATGAAAAGTAACTTTGTGTTCCCAACAAGCTAGTTGATGGACGGCTTTCATACACACTTATCTCTCAGAAGTGAGCATGTGGAGAGATGTTCGTTCATCTAGCACAAAGGGAACGGGTTGCAGGGGAAACTTTTACTCTGGTTTCACAGTATGTTTCCTAGTGCCGGTTTGAAGTTCCTGCAGTTTTCACTGTAAAATAGATTTGGGCTCGTACCTCCCCATATATATGTATGGATTGGAGTTTGCAACTGAAAAGAAACTTTGTGTTCCCAACAAGATAGGTGAATTACGGCTTTCACTCACACTTATCTCTCAGAACTGAGCATGTGGAGAGACGTTCGTTCATCTTGCACAAAGTGAACGGGTTGCAGGAGAAACTTTTACCCTGGATTCTCATTCTGCTTCCTTGTGCCGGTTTGAAGTTCCTGCATTTTTCACTGTAAAACAGAGTTGGAGCTAGTACCTCCCTATATATATGTATGGAGAGGAGTTTGCAAGTGAAAAGAAACTTTGTGTTCCCAACAAGCTAGGAGAAGAACGGCTTTCACACACACTTATCTCTCAGAAATGAGCATGTGGAGAGACGTTCGTTCATCTAGCACAAAGGGAATGGGTTGCAGGAGAAATTTTTACTCTGGTTTCTCGGTCTGTTTCCTAGTGCCGGTTTGAAGTTCTTGCAGTTTTCACTGTAAAAGCGAGTTGGAGCTAGTACCTCCCAATATATATGTATGGATTGGAGTTTGCAAGGGAAAAAAAACTTTGTGTTCCCAACAAGCTAGGTGAAGGATGGCTTTCACACACACTTATCTCTCAGAACTGAGCATGTGGAGAGACGTTCGTTCATCTAGCACAAAGGGATCGGGTTGCAGGAGAAACTTTTACTCTGGTTTCTCAGTCTGTTTCGTAGTGACGGTTTGAAGTTCCTGCAGTTATCACTGTAAAACCGAGTTGGAGCTAGTACCTACCCAAGTATATATGTATGGAGTGGAGTTTGCAAGTGAAAAGAAACTTTGTGTTCCCAACAAGCTAGGTGAAGGACGGCATTCCCTCACATTTATCTTTCAGAACTGAGCATGTGGAGAGACGTTCGTTCATCTAGCACAAAGGGAATGGGTTGCAGGAAAAACTTTCACTCTGGTTTCTCAGTCTGTTTCCTAGTGCCTGTTTGAAGTTCCTGCAGTTTTCACTGTAAAACCGAGTTGGAGCTCGGACCTCCCCATATTTATGTATGGAGTGGAGTTTGCAAGTGAAAAGAACATTTGTGTTCCCAACAAGCTAGTTGATGGACGGCTTTCACACACACTTATCTCTCAGAAGTGAGCATGTGGAGAGACGTTCGTTCATCTAGCACAAAGGGAACGGGTTGCAGGAGAAACTTTTACTCTGGTTTCACAGTATGTTTCCTAGTGCCGGTTTGAAGTTCCTGCAGTTTTCACTGTAAAATAGATTTGGAGCTCGTACCTCCCCATATATATGTATGGAGTGGAGTTTGCAACTGATAAGAAACTTTGTGTTCCCAACAAGATAGGTGAATTACGGCTTTCACTCACACATATCTCTCAGAACTGAGCATGTGGAGAGACGTTCGTTCATCTAGCACAAAGTGAACGGTTTCCAGGAGAAACTTCTACTCTGGTTTCTCAGTCTGCTTCCTAGTGCTGGTTTGAAGTTCCTGCAGTTTTCACTGTAAAAGCGAGTTGGAGCTAGTACCTCCCAATATATATGTATGGATTGGAGTTTGCAAGGGAAAAAAAACTTTGTGTTCCCAACAAGCTAGGTGAAGGATGGCTTTCACACACACTTATCTCTCAGAACTGAGCATGTGGAGAGACGTTCGTTCATCTAGCACAAAGGGATCGGGTTGCAGGAGAAACTTTTACTCTGGTTTCTCAGTATGTTTCGTAGTGCCGGTTTGAAGTTCCTGCAGTTATCACTGTAAAACCGAGTTGGAGCTATTACCTACCCAAATATATGTATGGAGTGGAGATTGCAAATGAAAAGAAACTTTGTGTTCCCAACAAGTTTGGTGGAGTACGGCTTTCACACACAGTTATCTCTCAGAACTGAGCATGTGGAGAGACGTTCGTTCATCTAGCACAAAGGGAACGGGTTGCAGGGGAAACTTGTACTCTGGTTTCTCAGTCTGTTTCCTAGTGCCGGTTTGAAGTTACTGCAGTTTTCACTGTAAAACCGAGTTGGAGCTCGTACCTCCCCATATATATGTATGGAGTGGAGTTTGCAAATGAAAAGTAACTTTGTGTTTCCAACAAGCTAGTTGATGGACGGCTTTCACACACACTTATCTCTCAGAAGTGAGCATGTGGAGAGACGTTCGTTCATCTAGCACAAAGGGAACGGGTTGCAGGAGAAACTTTTACTCTGGATTCACAGTATGTTTCCTAGTGCCGGTTTGAAGTTCCTGCAGTTTTCACTGTAAAATAGATTTGGGCTCGTACCTCCCCATATATATGTATGGATTGGTGTTTGCAACTGAAAAGAAACTTTGTGTTCCCAACAAGATAGGTGAATTACGGCTTTCACTCACACTTATCTCTCAGAACTGAGCATGTGGAGAGACGTTCGTTCATCTAGCACAAAGTGAACGGGTTGCATGAGAAACTTTTAATCTGGATTCTCATTCTGCTTCCTTGTGCCGGTTTGAAGTTCCTGCATTTTTCACTGTAAAACAGAGTTGGAGCTAGTACCTCCCTATATATATGTATGGAGTGGAGTTTGCAAGTGAAAAGAAACTTTGTCTTCCCAACAAGCTAGTAGAAGAACGGCTTTCACACACACTTATCTCTCAGAAATGAGCATGTGGAGAGACGTTCGTTCATCTAGCACAAAGGGAATGGGTTGCAGGAGAAATTTTACTCTGGTTTCTCAGTCTGTTTAATAGTGCCGGTTTTTTAGTTCCTGCAGTTTTCACTGTAAAACCGAGTTGGAGCTCGTACCTCCCAATATATTTGTATGGAGTGGAGTTTGCAAGTGAAAAGAAACTTTGTGTTCCCAACAAGCTAGGTGAAGGACGGCTTTCCCTCACAATTATCTCTCAGAACTGAGCATGTGGAGAGACGTTCGTTCATCTAGCACAAAGGGAATGGGTTGCAGGAAAAACTTTCACTCTGGTTTCTCAGTCAGTTTCCTAGTGCCTGTTTGAAGTTCCTGCAGTTTTCACTGTAAAACCGAGTTGGAGCTCGGACCTCCCCATATTTATGTATGGAGTGGAGTTTGCAAGTGAAAAGAACATTTGTGTTCCCAACAAGCAAGGTGAAGAACGGCTTTCACACACACTTATCTCTCAGAACTGAGCATGTGGAGAGACGTTCGTTCATCTAGCACAATGGAAACGGGTTGCAATAGAAACTTTTACTCTGGTTTCTCAGTCTGTTTCCTATTTCCGGTTTGAATTTCCTGCAGTTTTCACTGTAAAACCGAGTTGGAGATCGTACCTCCCCATATATATGTATGGAGTGGAGTTTGCATCTGAAAAGAAACTTTGTGTTCCCAACAAGCTAGGTGAAGTCGGATTTGACACACACTTTTCTCTCAGAACTGAGCATGTGGAGAGACGTTCGTTCATCTAGCACAAAAGGAACCGGTTGCAGGAGAAACATTTACTCTGGTTTCTCAGTCTCTTTCGTAGTGCCGGTTTGAATTTCCTTCAGTTTTCACTGTAAAGCCGAGTTTGAGCTAGTACCTCCCCAAATATATGTATGGAGTGGAGTTTGCATGTGAAAAGAAACTTTGTGTTCTCAACAAGCTAGGTGAAGGACGGCTTTCACACACACTTATCACTCAGAACTGAGCATGAGGAGAGACGTTCGTTCATCTAGCACAAAGGGAACGGTTTGCAGGAGAAACATTTACTCTGTTTTCTCAGTCTGTTTCCTATTGCCGGTTTGAATTTCCTGCAGTTTTCACTGTAAAACCGTGTTGGAGCTACTACCTCCCCATATATATGTATGGAGAGGATTTTGCAAGTGAAAAGAAAATTTGTGTTCCCAACAAGCTAGGTGTAGGACGCCTTTCACACACACTTATCTCTCAGAACTGAGCATGTGGAGAGACGTTCGTTCATCTAGCACAAAGGGAACGGTTTGCAGGAGAAACTTTTACTCTGGATTCTCAGTCTGTTTCGTAGTGCCGGTTTGAAGTTCCTGCAGTTTTCACTGTAAAACCGAATTGGAGCTAGTACCTCCCCAAATATATGTATGGAGTGGAGTTTGCAAGTGAAAAGAAACTTTGTGTTCTCAACAAGCTAGGTGAAGGACGGCTTTCACACACACTTATTTCTCAGAACTGAGCATGTGGAGAGACGTTCGTTCACCTAGCACAAAGGGAACGGTTTGCAGGAGAAACATTTACTCTGTTTTCTCAGTCTGTTTCCTAGTGCCGGTTTGAAGTTCCTGCAGTTTCACTGTAAAACCGTGTTGGAGCTACTACCTCCCCATATATATGTATGGAATGGAGTTTGCAAGTGAAAAGAAACTTTGTGTTCCCAACAAGCTAGGTGAAGGACGGCTTTCACACACACTTATCTCTTAGAAATGAGCATGTGGAGAGACTTTCGTTCATCTAGCACAAAGGGAATGGTTTGCAGGGAAATTTTTACACTGTTTCACAGTATGTTTCCTAGTGCCGGTTTTTTAGTTCCTGCAGTTTTCACTGTAAAACCGAGTTGGATCTCGTACCTCCCCATATATATGTATGGATTGGGGTTTGTAACTGAAAGAAACTTTGTGTTCCCATCAAGCTAGTTGAAGGACGGCTTTCACACACACTTATCTCTCAGAACTGAGCTTGTGGTGAGACGTTCGTTCATCTAGCACAATGGGAACCGGTTGCAGGAGAAACTTTTACTCTGGTTTCTCAGTCTGTTTCCTAGTGCCGGTTTGAAGTTACTGCAGTTTTCACTGTAAAACCGAGTTGGAGCTCGTACCTCCCCATATTTATGTATGGAGTGGGGTTTGCAAATGAAAATAAACTTTGTGTTCACAACAAGCTAGGTGATGGACGGCTTTCACACACACATAACTCTCAGAACTGAGCATGTCGAGACACGTTCGTTCATCTAGCACAAAGGGAACGGGTTGCAGGAGAAACTTTTACGCTGTTTCACAGTATGTTTCCTAGTGCCGGTTTTAACTTCCTGCAGTTTTTACTGTAAAACCGAGTTGGATCTCGTACCTCCCCATATATATGAATGGATTGGGTTATGCAAATGAAAGAAACTTTGTGTTCCCATCAAGCTAGTTGAAGGACGGCTTTCACACACACTTATCTCTCAGAACTGAGCATGTGGAGAGACGTTCGTTCATCTAGCACAAAGGGAAAGGTTTGCAGGAGCAACTTTTACTGGTTTCTCAGTCTGTTTCCTACTGCCGGTTTGAAGTTACTGCAGTTTTCACTGTAAAACCGAGTTGGAGTTCGTACCTCCCCTTATATATGTATGGAGTGGAGTTTGCAAATGAAAACAAACTTTGTGTTCCCAACAAGCTAGGTGATGGACGGCTTTCACACACACATATCTCTCAGAACTGAGCATGTCGAGAGACGTTCGTTCATCTAGCACAAAGGGAACGGGTTGCAGGAGAAATTTTTACTCTGTTTTCTCAGTCTGTTTCTTAGTGCCGGTTTGAAGTTCCTGCAGTTTTCACTGTAAAACCAAGTTGGAGTTCGTACCTCCCCATATATATGTATGTAATGGAATTTGCAAGTGAAAAGATACTTTGTGTTCCCAACAAGCTAGTTGAAGGACGGCTTTCACACACAATTATCTCTCAGAACTGAGCATGTGGAGAGACGTTCGTTCATCTAGCACAAAGGGAATGGGTTGCAGGAGAAACTTTTACTCTGGTTTCACAGTATGTTTCCTAGTGCCGGTTTGAAGTTCCTGCAGTTTTCACTGTAAAATAGATTTGGAGCTCGTACCTCCCCATATATATGTATGGAGTGGAGTTTGCAACTGAAAAGAAACTTTGTGTTCCCAACAAGATAGGTGAATTATGGCTTTCAGTCACACTTATCCCTCAGAACGGAGCATGTGGAGAGACGTTCGTTCATCTAGGCCAAAGTGAACGGTTTGCAGGAGATACTTTTACTCTGGTTTCTCAGTCTGCTTCCTAGTGCCGGTTTGAAGTTCCTGCAGTATTCACTTAAAACAGAGTTGGATCTAATACCTCCCCATGTATATGTATGTAGTGGAGTTTGAAAGTGAAAAGAAAGTTTGGTTCCCAACAAGCTAGGTGAAGGACGGCTTTCACACACAATTATCTCTCAGAACTGAGCACGTGGAGAGACGTTCGTTCATCTAGCACAAAGGGAACGGTTTGCAGGAGAAACATTTACTCTGTTTTCTCAGTCTGTTTCCTAGTGCCGGTTTGAAGTTCCTGCAGTTATCACTGAAAAACCGAGTTGGAGCTCGTACCTCCCCATATATACATATGGTGTGGAATTTGCAAATGAAAATAAACTTTGTGTTCCCAACAAGCTAGGTGATGGACGGCTTTCACACACACATATCACTCAGAACTGAGCATGTCGAGAGAATTTCGTTCATCTAGAACAAAGCTAACGGGTTGTAGGGGAAATTTTTACTCTGTTTTCTCAGTCTGTTTCTTAGTGCCGGTATGAAGTTCCTGCAGTTTTCACTGTAAAACCAAGTTGGAGTTCGTACCACCCCATATATATGTATGGAATTGTGTTTGCAAGTGAAAAGATACTTTGTGTTCCCAACAAGCTAGTTGAAGGACGGCTTTCACACACACTTATCTCTCAGAACTGAGCATGTGGAGAGACGTTCGTTCATCTAGCACAAAGGGAACGGGTTGCAGGAGAAACTTTTACTCTGGTTTCACAGTATGTTTCCTAGTGCCGGTTTGAAGTTCCTGCAGTTTTCACTGTAAAATAGATTTGGAGCTCGTACCTCCCCATATATATGTATGGAGTGGAGTTTGCAACTGAAAAGAAACTTTGTGTTCCCAACAAGATAGGTGAATTACGGCTTTCACTCACACTTATCTCTCAGAACTGAGCATGTGGAGAGACGTTCGTTCATCTAGCACAAAGGGATCGGGTTGCAGGAGAAACTTTTACTCTGGATTCTCAGTCTGTTTCGTAGTGCCGGTTTGAAGTTCCTGCAGTTATCACTGTAAAACCGAGTTTGAGCTAGTACCTCCCCAAATATATGTATGGAGTGGAGTTTGCAAATGAAAAGAAACTTTGTGTTCCCAACAAGTTTGGTGGAGTACGGCTTTCACACACAGTTATCTCTCAGAACTGAGCATGTGGAGAGACGTTCGTTCATCTAGCACAAAGGGAAATGGTTGCAGGGGAAACTTTTACTCTGGTTTCTCAGTCTGTTTCCTAGTGCCGGTTTGAAGTTACTGCAGTTTTCACTGTAAAACCGAGTTGGAGCTCGTACCTCCCCATATATATGTATGGAGTGGAGTTTGCAAATGAAAAGTAACTTTGTGTTCCCAACAAGCTAGTTGATGGACGGCTTTCACACACACTTATCTCTCAGAAGTGAGCATGTGGAGAGACGTTCGTTCATCTAGCACAAAGGGAACGGGTTGCAGGAGAAACTTTTACTCTGGTTTCACAGTATGTTTCCTAGTGCCGGTTTGAAGTTCCTGCAGTTTTCACTGTAAAATAGATTTGGGCTCGTACCTCCCCATATATATGTATGATTTGGAGTTTGCAACTGAAAAGAAACTTTGTGTTCCCAACAAGATAGGTGAATTACGGCTTTCACTCACACTTATCTCTCAGAACTGAGCATGTGGAGAGACGTTCGTTCATCTAGCACAAAGTGAACTGGTTGCAGGAGAAACTTTTACTCTGGATTCTCATTCTGCTTCCTTGTGCCGGTTTGAAGTTCCTGCATTTTTCACTGTAAAACAGAGTTGGAGCTAGTACCTCCCTATATATATGTATGGAGTGGAGGTTGCAAGTGAAGAGAAACTTTGTGTTCCCAACAATCTAGGAGAAGAACGGCTTTCACACACACTTATCTCTCAGAAATGAGCATGTGGAGTGACGTTCGTTCATCTAGCACAAAGGGAATGGGTTGCAGGAGAAATTTTTACTCTGGTTTCTCAGTCTGTTTCCTAGTGCCGGTTTGAAGTTCCTGCAGTTTTCACTGTAAAACCGAGTTGGAGCTTGTACCCCCCCATATATATGTATGGAGTGGAGTTTGCAACATAATAGAAACTTTGTGTTCCCAGCAAGCTAGGTGAAGGACTGCATTCCCTCACAATTATCTTTCAGAACTGAGCATGTGGAGAGACGTTCGTTCATCTAGCACAAAGGGAACGGGTTGCAGGAGAAACTTTTACTCTGGTTTCACAGTATGTTTCCTAGTTCCGGTTTGAAGTTCCTGCAGTTTTCACTATAAAAACGAGTTGGAGCTCGTACCTCCCCTTATATATGTATGGAGTGGAGTTTGCAAGTGAAAAGAAACTTTGTGTTCCCAACAAGCTAGGTGAAGGACGGCTTTCCCTCACAATTATCTCTCAGAACTGAGCATGTGGAGAGACGTTCGTTCATCTAGCACAAAAGGAATGGGTTGCAGGAGAAACTTTCACTCTGGTTTCTCAGTCTATTTCCCAGTGCCTGTTTGATGTTCCTGCAGTTTTCACTGTAAAACCGAGTTGGAGCTCTGACCTCCCCATATTTATGTATGGAGTGGAGTTTGCAAGTGAAAAGAACATTTGTGTTCCCAACAAGCATGGTGAAGAACGGCTTTCACACACACTTATCTCTCAGAACTGAGCATGTGGAGAGACGTTCGTTCATCTAGCACAATGGAAACGGGTTGCAATAGAAACTTTTACTCTGGTTTCACAGTATGTTTCCTAGTGTCGTTTTGAAGTTCCTGCAGTTTTCATTGTAAAACAGAGTTGTATCTTGTACCTCCCCATATATATGTATGGAGTGGAGTTTGCAAGTGAAAAGAAATTTTGTGTTCCCAACAAGCTAGGTGAAGGACGGCTTTCAAACACACTTATCTCTCAGAACGGTGCATGTGAGAGACGTTCGTTCATCAAGCTCAAATGGAAAGGGTTGCAGGAGAAACAATTACTCTGGTTTCTCAGTCTGTTTCCTAGTTCCGGTTTGAAGTTCCTGCAGTTTTCACTGTAAAACCGAGTTGGAGCTCGTACCTCCCCATATTTATGTATGGAGTGGAGATTCCAAGTGAAAAGAAGCTTTGTGTTCCCAACAAGATAGGTGAAGGACCGCTTTCACACACACTTATCTATGAGAACGGTGCATGTGGAGAGATGTTCGTTCATTTAGCACAATGGAAACAGTTTGCAAGTGAAACTTTTACTCTGGTTTCACACTATGTTTCCTAGTGCCGGTTTGAATTTCCTGCAGTTTTCACTGTAAAACCGAGTTGTAGCTAGTACCTCCCCATATATATGTATGGAGTGGAGTTTGCAAGTGAAAAGAAATTTAGTGTTCCCAACAAGCTAGGTGAAGGACGGCTTTCAAACACACTTATCTCTCAGAAATGAGCAGGTGGAGAGACGTTCGTTCATCTATCACAAAGGGAACTGTTTGCAGGAGAAAATTTTCTCTGGTTTCACAGTATGTTTCCTTGTGCCGTTTTGAAGTTCCTGCAGTATTCTCTGTAAAACAGAGTTGGAGCTAGTACCTCCCCATATATATGTATGGAGTGGAGTTTGCTAATGAAAAGAAATTTTGTGTTCCCATCAAGCTAGGTGAAGTACGGCTTTCAGTCACAATTATCTCTCAGAACTGAGCATGTGGAGAGACGTTCGTTCATCTAGCACAAAGGGAACGGGTTGCAGGAGAAACATTTACTCTGGTTTCTCAGTCTGTTTCCTAGTGCCGGTTTGAAGTTCCTGCATTTTTCACTGTAAAACCGAGTAGGAGCTCGTACCTCCCCATATATATGTATGGAATGGATTTTGCAACTGAAAGAAACTTTGTTTTCCCATCAAGCTAGGTGAAGGACGGCTTTCACACACACTTATCTCTCAGAACTGAGCATGTGGAGAGACGTTCGTTCATTTGGCACAAAGGAAACGGGTTGCAGGAGAAAATTTTACTCTGGTTTCTCAGTCTGTTTCCTAGTGCCGGTTTGAAGTACCTGCAGTTTTCACTGCAAAACCGAGTTGGAGTTCGTACATCCCCATATATATGTATGGAGTGGAGTTTGCAAATGAAAAGAAACTTTGTGTTCCCAACAAGCTAGGTGATGGACGGCTTTCACACACAGTTTCTATCAGAAATGAGCATGTGGAGAGACGTTCGTTCATCTAGCACAATGTTAACGGGTTGCAGGAGAAACTTTTACTCTGGTTTCACAGTATGTTTCCTAGTGCCGGTTTGAAGTTCCTGCAGTTTTCACTGTAAAATAGATTTGGAGCTCGTACCTCCCCATATATATGTATGGAGTGGGGTTTGCAACTGAAAAGAAACTTTGTGTTCCCAACAAGATAGGTGAATTAAGGCTTTCACTCACACTTATCTCTCAGAACTGAGCATGTGAAGAGACGTTCGTTCATCTAGCACAAAGTGAACGGTTTGCAGGAGAATCTTTTACTCTGGTTTCTCAGTCTGCTTCCTAGTGCCGGTTTGAAGTTCCTGCAGTATTCACTTAAAACAGAGTTGGATCTAGTACCTCCCCATGTATATGTATGGAGTGGAGTTTGATAGTGAAAAGAAAGTTTGTGTTCCCAACAAGCTAGGTGTAGGACGGCTTTCACACACACTTTTCTCTCAGAACTGAGCATGTGGAGAGACGTTCGTTCATCTAGCACAAAGGGAACGGTTTGCAGGAGAATCTTTTACTCTGGTTTCTCAGTCTGTTTCCTAGTGCCGGTTTGAAGTTCCTGCAGTTTTCACTGTAAAACCGAGTTGGAACTAGTACCTCCCCATATATATGTATGGAATGGAGTTTGCAATTGAAAAGAAACTTTGTGTTCCCAACATGCTAGGTGAAGGACGGCTTTCACACACACTTATCTCTCAGAACTGAGCATGTGGAGAGACGTTCGTTCATTTGGCACAAAGGAAACGGGTTGCAGGAGAAAATTTTACTCTGGTTTCTCAGTCTGTTTCCTAGTGCCGGTTTGAAGTACCTGCAGTTTTCACTGCAAAACCGAGTTGGAGTTCGTACATCCCCATATATATGTATGGAGTGGAGTTTGCAAATGAAAAGAAACTTTGTGTTCCCAACAAGCTAGGTGATGGACGGCTTTCACACACAGTTTCTATCAGATATGAGCATGTGGAGAGACGTTCGTTCATCTAGCACAATGTTAACGGGTTGCAGGAGAAACTTTTACTCTAGTTTCACAGTATGTTTCCTAGTGCCGGTTTGAAGTTCCTGCAGTTTTCACTGTAAAATAGATTTGGAGCTCGTACCTCCCCATATATATGTATGGAGTGGGGTTTGCAACTGAAAAGAAACTTTGTGTTCCCAACAAGATAGGTGAATTAAGGCTTTCACTCACACTTATCTCTCAGAACTGAGCATGTGAAGAGACGTTCGTTCATCTAGCACAAAGTGAACGGTTTGCAGGAGAATCTTTTACTCTGGTTTCTCAGTCTGCTTCCTAGTGCCGGTTTGAAGTT
Organism: Camelus dromedarius; assembly: GCF_036321535.1. Taxonomy (NCBI): domain Eukaryota; kingdom Metazoa; phylum Chordata; class Mammalia; order Artiodactyla; family Camelidae; genus Camelus; species Camelus dromedarius. Next base: position 30,598,272 of record NC_087458.1, on the reverse strand, counting down.
CCTGCAGTATTCACTTAAAACAGAGTTGGATCTAGTACCTCCCCATGTATATGTATGGAGTGGAGTTTGATAGTGAAAAGAAAGTTTGTGTTCCCAACAAGCTAGGTGTAGGACGGCTTTCACACACACTTATCTCTCAGAACTGAGCATGTGGAGAGACGTTCGTTCATCTAGCACAAAGGGAACGGTTTGCAGGAGAATCTTTTACTCTGGTTTCTCAGTCTGTTTCCTAGTGCCGGTTTGAAGTTCCTGCAGTTTTCACTGTAAAACCGAGTTGGAACTAGTACCTCCCCATATATATGTATGGAATGGTGTTTGCAATTGAAAAGAAACTTTGTGTTCCCAACATGCTAGGTGAAGGACGGCTTTCACACACACTTATCTCTCTGAACTGAGCATGTGGAGAGACTTACGTTCATCTAGCACAAAGGGAATGGTTTGCAGGAGAAATTTTTACACTGTTTCACAGTATGATTCCTAGTGCCAGTTTAAAGTTCCTGCAGTTTTCACTGTAAAACCGAGTTGGATCTCGTACCTCCCCATATATATGTATGGATTGGGGTTTGCAACTGAAAGAAACTTTGTGTTCCCATCAACCTAGTTGAAGGACGGCTTTCACACACACTTATCTCTCAGAACTGAGTATGTGGAGAGACGTTCGTTCATCTAGCACAATGGGAACGGGTTGTAGGAGAAACTATTACTCTGGTTTCTTAGTCTGTTTCCTAGTGCCGGTTTGAATTTACTGCAGTTTTCACTGTAAAACCGAGTTGGAGCTCGTACCTGCCCATATATATGTATGGAGTGGAGTTTGCAAATGAAAATAAAGTTTGTGTTCCCAACAAGCAAGGTGATGGACGGCTTTCACACACACATATCTCTCAGAACTGAGCATGTCGAGAGACGTTCGTTCATCTAGCAAAAAGGGAACGGGTTGCAGGAGAAATTTTTACTCTGTTTTCTCAGTCTGTTTCTTAGTGCCGGTATGAAGTTCCTGCAGTTTTCAATGTAAAATAAAGTTGGAGTTCGTACCTCCCCATATATATGTATGGAATGGTGTTTGCAAGTGGAAAGATACTTTGTGTTCCCAACAAGCTAGTTGAAGGACGGCTTTCACACACACTTATCTTTCAGAACTCAGCATGTGGAGAGACGTTCGTTCATCTAGCACAAAGGGAACGGGTTGCAGGAGAAACTTTTACTCTGGTTTCACAGTATGTTTCCTAGTGCCGGTTTGAAGTTAATGCAGTTTTCACTGTAAAATAGATTTGGATCTCGGAACTCCCCATATATATGTATGGAGTGGAGTATGCAACTTAAAAGAAACTTTGTGTTCCCAACAAGATAGGTGAATTAAGGCTTTCACTCACACTTATCTCTCAGAACTGAGCATGTGGAGAGACGTTCGTTCATCTAGCACAAAGGGAACGGGTTGCAGGAGAAACTTTTACTCTGGTTTCTCAGTCTGTTTCCTAGTGCCGGTTTGAAGTTCCTACATTTTTCACTGTAAAACCGAGTAGGAGCTCGTACCTCCCCATATATATGTATGGAATGGATTTTGCAACTGAAAGAAACTTTGTTTTCCCATCAAGCTAGGTGAAGGACGGCTTTCACACACACTTATCTCTCAGAACTGAGCATGTGGAGAGACGTTCGTTCATTTGGCACAAAGGAAACGGGTTGCAGGAGAAAATTTTACTCTGGTTTCTCAGTCTGTTTCCTAGTGCCGGTTTGAAGTACCTACAGTTTTCACTGTAAAACCGAGTTGGAGTTCGTACATCCCCATATATATGTATGGAGTGGAGTTTGCAAATGAAAAGAAACTTTGTGTTCCCAACAAGCTAGGTGATGGACGGCTTTCACACACATTTTTCTATCAGAAATGAGCATGTGGAGAGACGATCGTTCATCTAGCACAATGTTAACGGGTTGCAGGAGAAACTTTTACTCTGGTTTCACAGTATGTTTCCTAGTGCCGGTTTGAAGTTCCTGCAGTTTTCTCTGTAAAATAGATTTGGAGCTCGTACCTCCCCATATATATGTATGGAGTGGGGTTTGCAACTGAAAAGAAACTTTGTGTTCCCAACAAGATAGGTGAATTACGGCTTTCACTCACACTTATCTCTCAGAACTGAGCATGTGAAGAGACGTTCGTTCATCTAGCACAAAGTGAACTGTTTGCAGGAGAAACTTTTACTCTGGTTTCTCAGTCTGCTTCCTAGTGCCGGTTTGAAGTTCCTGCAGTATTCACTTAAAACAGAGTTGGATCTAGTACCTCCCCATGTATATGTATGGAGTGGAGTTTGAAAGTGAAAAGAAAGTTTGTGTTCCCAACAAGCTAGGTGAAGGACGGCTTTCACACACACTTATCTCTCAGAACTGAGCATGTGGAGAGACGTTCGTTCAACTAGCACAAAGGGAACGGTTTGCAGGAGAAACATTTACTCTGCTTTCTCAGTCTGTTTCCTAGTTCCGGTTTGAAGTTCCTGCAGTTTTCACTGTAAAACCGAGTTGGAGCTCGTACCTCCCCATATTTATGTATGGAGTGGAGATTCCAAGTGAAAAGAAGCTTTGTGTTCCCAACAAGATAGGTGAAGGACCGCATTCACACACACTTATCTATGAGAATGGTGCATGTGGAGAGATGTTCGTTCATTTAGCACAATGGAAACAGTTTGCAAGTGAAACTTTTACTCTGGTTTCACACTATGTTTCCTAGTGCCGGTTTGAATTTCCTGCAGTTTTCACTGTAAAACCGAGTTGTAGCTAGTACCTCCCCATATATATGTATGGAGTGGAGTTTGCAAGTGAAAAGAAATTTAGTGTTCCCAACAAGCTAGGTGAAGGACGGCTTTCAAACACACTTATCTCTCAGAAATGAGCAGGTGGAGAGACGTTCGTTCATCTATCACAAAGGGAACTGTTTGCAGGAGAAAATTTTCTCTGGTTTCACAGTATGTTTCCTTGTGCCGTTTTGAAGTTCCTGCAGTATTCTCTGTAAAACAGAGTTGGAGCTAGTACCTCCCCATATATATGTATGGAGTGGAGTTTGCTAATGAAAAGAAATTTTGTGTTCCCATCAAGCTAGGTGAAGTACGGCTTTCAGTCACAATTATCTCTCAGAACTGAGCATGTGGAGAGACGTTCGTTCATCTAGCACAAAGGGAACGGGTTGCAGGAGAAACATTTACTCTGGTTTCTCAGTCTGTTTCCTAGTGCCGGTTTGAAGTTCCTGCATTTTTCACTGTAAAACCGAGTAGGAGCTCGTACCTCCCCATATATATGTATGGAATGGATTTTGCAACTGAAAGAAACTTTGTTTTCCCATCAAGCTAGGTGAAGGACGGCTTTCACACACACTTATCTCTCAGAACTGAGCATGTGGAGAGACGTTCGTTCATTTGGCACAAAGGAAACGGGTTGCAGGAGAAAATTTTACTCTGGTTTCTCAGTCTGTTTCCTAGTGCCGGTTTGAAGTACCTGCAGTTTTCACTGCAAAACCGAGTTGGAGTTCGTACATCCCCATATATATGTATGGAGTGGAGTTTGCAAATGAAAAGAAACTTTGTGTTCCCAACAAGCTAGGTGATGGACGGCTTTCACACACAGTTTCTATCAGAAATGAGCATGTGGAGAGACGTTCGTTCATCTAGCACAATGTTAACGGGTTGCAGGAGAAACTTTTACTCTGGTTTCACAGTATGTTTCCTAGTGCCGGTTTGAAGTTCCTGCAGTTTTCACTGTAAAATAGATTTGGAGCTCGTACCTCCCCATATATATGTATGGAGTGGGGTTTGCAACTGAAAAGAAACTTTGTGTTCCCAACAAGATAGGTGAATTAAGGCTTTCACTCACACTTATCTCTCAGAACTGAGCATGTGAAGAGACGTTCGTTCATCTAGCACAAAGTGAACGGTTTGCAGGAGAATCTTTTACTCTGGTTTCTCAGTCTGCTTCCTAGTGCCGGTTTGAAGTTCCTGCAGTATTCACTTAAAACAGAGTTGGATCTAGTACCTCCCCATGTATATGTATGGAGTGGAGTTTGATAGTGAAAAGAAAGTTTGTGTTCCCAACAAGCTAGGTGTAGGACGGCTTTCACACACACTTATCTCTCAGAACTGAGCATGTGGAGAGACGTTCGTTCATCTAGCACAAAGGGAACGGTTTGCAGGAGAATCTTTTACTCTGGTTTCTCAGTCTGTTTCCTAGTGCCGGTTTGAAGTTCCTGCAGTTTTCACTGTAAAACCGAGTTGGAACTAGTACCTCCCCATATATATGTATGGAATGGAGTTTGCAATTGAAAAGAAACTTTGTGTTCCCAACATGCTAGGTGAAGGACGGCTTTCACACACACTTATCTCTCAGAACTGAGCATGTGGAGAGACGTTCGTTCATTTGGCACAAAGGAAACGGGTTGCAGGAGAAAATTTTACTCTGGTTTCTCAGTCTGTTTCCTAGTGCCGGTTTGAAGTACCTGCAGTTTTCACTGCAAAACCGAGTTGAAGTTCGTACATCCCCATATATATGTATGGAGTGGAGTTTGCAAATGAAAAGAAACTTTGTGTTCCCAACAAGCTAGGTGATGGACGTCTTTCACACACAGTTTCTATCAGAAATGAGCATGTGGAGAGACGTTCGTTCATCTAGCACAATGTTAACGGGTTGCAGGAGAAACTTTTACTCTGGTTTCACAGTATGTTTCCTAGTGCCGGTTTGAAGTTCCTGCAGTTTTCACTGTAAAATAGATTTGGAGCTCGTACCTCCCCATATATATGTATGGAGTGGGGTTTGCAACTGAAAAGAAACTTTGTGTTCCCAACAAGATAGGTGAATTAAGGCTTTCACTCACACTTATCTCTCAGAACTGAGCATGTGAAGAGACGTTCGTTCATCTAGCACAAAGGGAACGGGTTGCAGGGGAAACTTGTACTCTGGTTTCTCAGTCTGTTTCCTAGTGCCGGTTTGAAGTTACTGCAGTTTTCACTGTAAAACCGAGTTGGAGCTCGTACCTCCCCATATATATGTATGGAGTGGAGTTTGCAAATGAAAAGTAACTTTGTGTTTCCAACAAGCTAGTTGATGGACGGCTTTCACACACACTTATCTCTCAGAAGTGAGCATGTGGAGAGACGTTCGTTCATCTAGCACAAAGGGAACGGGTTGCAGGAGAAACTTTTACTCTGGATTCACAGTATGTTTCCTAGTGCCGGTTTGAAGTTCCTGCAGTTTTCACTGTAAAATAGATTTGGGCTCGTACCTCCCCATATATATGTATGGATTGGTGTCTGCAACTGAAAAGAAACTTTGTGTTCCCAACAAGATAGGTGAATTACGGCTTTCACTCACACTTATCTCTCAGAACTGAGCATGTGGAGAGACGTTCGTTCATCTAGCACAAAGTGAACGGGTTGCATGAGAAACTTTTAATCTGGATTCTCATTCTGCTTCCTTGTGCCGGTTTGAAGTTCCTGCATTTTTCACTGTAAAACAGAGTTGGAGCTAGTACCTCCCTATATATATGTATGGAGTGGAGTTTGCAAGTGAAAAGAAACTTTGTGTTCCCAACAAGCTAGTAGAAGAACGGCTTTCACACACACTTATCTCTCAGAAATGAGCATGTGGAGAGACGTTCGTTCATCTAGCACAAAGGGAATGGGTTGCAGGAGAAATTTTACTCTGGTTTCTCAGTCTGTTTAATAGTGCCGGTTTTTTAGTTCCTGCAGTTTTCACTGTAAAACCGAGTTGGAGCTCGTACCTCCCAATATATTTGTATGGAGTGGAGTTTGCAAGTGAAAAGAAACTTTGTGTTCCCAACAAGCTAGGTGAAGGACGGCTTTCCCTCACAATTATCTCTCAGAACTGAGCATGTGGAGAGACGTTCGTTCATCTAGCACAAAGGGAATGGGTTGCAGGAAAAACTTTCACTCTGGTTTCTCAGTCAGTTTCCTAGTGCCTGTTTGAAGTTCCTGCAGTTTTCACTGTAAAACCGAGTTGGAGCTCGGACCTCCCCATATTTATGTATGGAGTGGAGTTTGCAAGTGAAAAGAACATTTGTGTTCCCAACAAGCAAGGTGAAGAACGGCTTTCACACACACTTATCTCTCAGAACTGAGCATGTGGAGAGACGTTCGTTCATCTAGCACAATGGAAACGGGTTGCAATAGAAACTTTTACTCTGGTTTCTCAGTCTGTTTCCTATTTCCGGTTTGAATTTCCTGCAGTTTTCACTGTAAAACCGAGTTGGAGATCGTACCTCCCCATATATATGTATGGAGTGGGGTTTGCATCTGAAAAGAAACTTTGTGTTCCCAACAAGCTTGGTGAAGTTGGATTTGACACACACTTTTCTCTCAGAACTGAGCATGTGGAGAGACGTTCGTTCATCTAGCACAAAGGGAACGGGTTGCAGGAGAAACATTTACTCTGGTTTCTCAGTCTGTTTCGTAGTGCCGGTTTGAAGTTCCTGCAGTTTTCACTGTAAAACCGAGTTGGAGCTAGCACCTCCCCAAATAAATGTATGGAGTGGAATTTGCAAGTGAAAAGAAACTTTGTGTTCTCAACAAGCTAGGTGAAGGACGGCTTTCACACACACTTATCTCTCAGAACTGAGCATGTGGAGAGACTTTCGTTCATCTAGCACAAATGGAACGGTTTGCAGGAGAAACATTTACTCTGTTTTCTCAGTCTGTTTCCTAGTGCCGGTTGAATTTCCTGCAGGTTTCACTGTAAAACCGTGTTGGAGCTACTACCACCCCATATATATGTATGGAGTGGAGTTTGCAAGTGAAAAGAAAATTTGTGTTCCCAACAAGCTAGGTGTAGGACGGCTTTCACACACACTTATCTCTCAGAACTGAGCATGTGGAGAGACGTTCGTTCATCTAGCAAAAAGGGAACGGTTTGCAGGAGAAAATTTTACTCTGGATTCTCAGTCTGTTTCCAAGTGCCGGTTTGAAGTTCCTGCAGTTTTCACTGTAAAACCGATTTGGAGCTTGTACCTCCCCATATATATGTATGGAGTGGAGTTTGCAACTGAAAAGAAACTTTGTGATCCCAACAAGCTAGGTGAAGGACGGATTTCACACACATTTATCTCTCAGAACTGAGCATGTGGAGAGACTTTCGTTCATCTAGCACAATGGGAACGGTTTGCAGGAGAAACTTTTACTCTGGTTTCTCAGTCTGTTTCCTAGTGCCGGTTTTAAGTTACTGCTGTATTCACTTAAAACAGAGTTGGAGCTACTACATCCCCATGTATATGTATGGAGTGGAGTTTGAAAGTGAAAAGAAACTTTGTGTTCCCAACAAATTTGGTGGAGTACGGCTTTCACACACAGTTATCTCTCAGAACTGAGCAAGTGGAGAGACGTTCGTTCATCTAGCACAAAGGGATCGGGTTGCAGGGGAAACTTGTACTCTGGTTTCTCAGTCTGTTTCCTAGTGCCGGTTTGAAGTTACTGCAGTTTTCACTGTAAAACCGAGTTGGAGCTCGTACCTCCCCATATATATGTATGGATTGGAGTTTGCAAATGAAAAGTAACTTTGTGTTCCCAACAAGCTAGTTGATGGACGGCTTTCATACACACTTATCTCTCAGAAGTGAGCATGTGGAGAGATGTTCGTTCATCTAGCACAAAGGGAACGGGTTGCAGGGGAAACTTTTACTCTGGTTTCACAGTATGTTTCCTAGTGCCGGTTTGAAGTTCCTGCAGTTTTCACTGTAAAATAGATTTGGGCTCGTACCTCCCCATATATATGTATGGATTGGAGTTTGCAACTGAAAAGAAACTTTGTGTTCCCAACAAGATAGGTGAATTACGGCTTTCACTCACACTTATCTCTCAGAACTGAGCATGTGGAGAGACGTTCGTTCATCTTGCACAAAGTGAACGGGTTGCAGGAGAAACTTTTACCCTGGATTCTCATTCTGCTTCCTTGTGCCGGTTTGAAGTTCCTGCATTTTTCACTGTAAAACAGAGTTGGAGCTAGTACCTCCCTATATATATGTATGGAGAGGAGTTTGCAAGTGAAAAGAAACTTTGTGTTCCCAACAAGCTAGGAGAAGAACGGCTTTCACACACACTTATCTCTCAGAAATGAGCATGTGGAGAGACGTTCGTTCATCTAGCACAAAGGGAATGGGTTGCAGGAGAAATTTTTACTCTGGTTTCTCGGTCTGTTTCCTAGTGCCGGTTTGAAGTTACTGCAGTTTTCACTGTAAAACCGAGTTGGAGCTCGTACCTCCCCATATATATGTATGGAGTGGAGTTTGCAAGTGAAAAGAAACTTTGTGTTCCCAACAAGCTAGGTGAAGGACGGCATTCCTTCACAATTATCTTTCAGAACTGAGCATGTGGAAAGACGTTCGTTCATCTAGCACAAAGGGAATTGGTTGCAGGAAAAAATTTCACTCTGGTTTCTCAGTCTGTTTCCTAGTGCCTGTTTGAAGTTCCTGCAGTTTTCACTGTAAAACCGAGTTGGAGCTCGGACCTCCCCATATTTATGTATGGACTGGAGTTTGCAAGTGAAAAGAACATTTGTGTTCCCAACAAGCAAGGTGAAGAACGGCTTTCACACACACTTATCTCTCAGAACTGAGCATGTGGAGAGACGTTCGTTCATCTAGCACAATGGAAACGGGTTGCAATAGAAACTTTTACTCTGGTTTCACAGTATGTTTCCTAGTGCCGTTTTGAAGTTACTGCAGTTTTCACTCTAAAACCGAGTTGGAGCTCGTACCTCCCCATATATATGTATGGAGTGGAGTTTGCAAATGAAAAGTAACTTTGTGTTCCCAACATGCTAGTTGATGGACGGCTTTCACACACACTTATCTCTCAGTAGTGAGCATGTGGAGAGACGTTCGTTCATCTAGCACAAAGGGAACGGGTTGCAGGAGAAACTTTTACTCTGGTTTCACAGTATGTTTCCTAGTGCCGGTTTGAAATTCTGCAGTTTTCACTGTAAAATAGATTTGGAGCTCGTACCTCCCCATATATATGTATGGAGTGGAGTTTGCAACTGAAAAGAAACTTTGTGTTCCCAACAAGATAGGTGAATTACGGCTTTCACTCACACTTATCTCTCAGAACTGAGCATGTGGAGAGACGTTCGTTCATCTAGCACAAAGTGAACGGTTTCCAGGAGAAACTTTTACTCTGGTTTCTCAGTCTGCTTCCTAGTGCTAGTTTGAAGTTCTTGCAGTTTTCACTGTAAAAGCGAGTTGGAGCTAGTACCTCCCAATATATATGTATGGATTGGAGTTTGCAAGGGAAAAAAAACTTTGTGTTCCCAACAAGCTAGGTGAAGGATGGCTTTCACACACACTTATCTCTCAGAACTGAGCATGTGGAGAGACGTTCGTTCATCTAGCACAAAGGGATCGGGTTGCAGGAGAAACTTTTACTCTGGTTTCTCAGTCTGTTTCGTAGTGACGGTTTGAAGTTCCTGCAGTTATCACTGTAAAACCGAGTTGGAGCTAGTACCTACCCAAGTATATATGTATGGAGTGGAGTTTGCAAGTGAAAAGAAACTTTGTGTTCCCAACAAGCTAGGTGAAGGACGGCATTCCCTCACATTTATCTTTCAGAACTGAGCATGTGGAGAGACGTTCGTTCATCTAGCACAAAGGGAATGGGTTGCAGGAAAAACTTTCACTCTGGTTTCTCAGTCTGTTTCCTAGTGCCTGTTTGAAGTTCCTGCAGTTTTCACTGTAAAACCGAGTTGGAGCTCGGACCTCCCCATATTTATGTATGGAGTGGAGTTTGCAAGTGAAAAGAACATTTGTGTTCCCAACAAGCTAGTTGATGGACGGCTTTCACACACACTTATCTCTCAGAAGTGAGCATGTGGAGAGACGTTCGTTCATCTAGCACAAAGGGAACGGGTTGCAGGAGAAACTTTTACTCTGGTTTCACAGTATGTTTCCTAGTGCCGGTTTGAAGTTCCTGCAGTTTTCACTGTAAAATAGATTTGGAGCTCGTACCTCCCCATATATATGTATGGAGTGGAGTTTGCAACTGATAAGAAACTTTGTGTTCCCAACAAGATAGGTGAATTACGGCTTTCACTCACACATATCTCTCAGAACTGAGCATGTGGAGAGACGTTCGTTCATCTAGCACAAAGTGAACGGTTTCCAGGAGAAACTTCTACTCTGGTTTCTCAGTCTGCTTCCTAGTGCTGGTTTGAAGTTCCTGCAGTTTTCACTGTAAAAGCGAGTTGGAGCTAGTACCTCCCAATATATATGTATGGATTGGAGTTTGCAAGGGAAAAAAAACTTTGTGTTCCCAACAAGCTAGGTGAAGGATGGCTTTCACACACACTTATCTCTCAGAACTGAGCATGTGGAGAGACGTTCGTTCATCTAGCACAAAGGGATCGGGTTGCAGGAGAAACTTTTACTCTGGTTTCTCAGTATGTTTCGTAGTGCCGGTTTGAAGTTCCTGCAGTTATCACTGTAAAACCGAGTTGGAGCTATTACCTACCCAAATATATGTATGGAGTGGAGATTGCAAATGAAAAGAAACTTTGTGTTCCCAACAAGTTTGGTGGAGTACGGCTTTCACACACAGTTATCTCTCAGAACTGAGCATGTGGAGAGACGTTCGTTCATCTAGCACAAAGGGAACGGGTTGCAGGGGAAACTTGTACTCTGGTTTCTCAGTCTGTTTCCTAGTGCCGGTTTGAAGTTACTGCAGTTTTCACTGTAAAACCGAGTTGGAGCTCGTACCTCCCCATATATATGTATGGAGTGGAGTTTGCAAATGAAAAGTAACTTTGTGTTTCCAACAAGCTAGTTGATGGACGGCTTTCACACACACTTATCTCTCAGAAGTGAGCATGTGGAGAGACGTTCGTTCATCTAGCACAAAGGGAACGGGTTGCAGGAGAAACTTTTACTCTGGATTCACAGTATGTTTCCTAGTGCCGGTTTGAAGTTCCTGCAGTTTTCACTGTAAAATAGATTTGGGCTCGTACCTCCCCATATATATGTATGGATTGGTGTTTGCAACTGAAAAGAAACTTTGTGTTCCCAACAAGATAGGTGAATTACGGCTTTCACTCACACTTATCTCTCAGAACTGAGCATGTGGAGAGACGTTCGTTCATCTAGCACAAAGTGAACGGGTTGCATGAGAAACTTTTACCCTGGATTCTCATTCTGCTTCCTTGTGCCGGTTTGAAGTTCCTGCATTTTTCACTGTAAAACAGAGTTGGAGCTAGTACCTCCCTATATATATGTATGGAGTGGAGTTTGCAAGTGAAAAGAAACTTTGTGTTCCCAACAAGCTAGTAGAAGAACGGCTTTCACACACACTTATCTCTCAGAAATGAGCATGTGGAGAGACGTTCGTTCATCTAGCACAAAGGGAATGGGTTGCAGGAGAAATTTTACTCTGGTTTCTCAGTCTGTTTAATAGTGCCGGTTTTTTAGTTCCTGCAGTTTTCACTGTAAAACCGAGTTGGAGCTCGTACCTCCCAATATATTTGTATGGAGTGGAGTTTGCAAGTGAAAAGAAACTTTGTGTTCCCAACAAGCTAGGTGAAGGACGGCTTTCCCTCACAATTATCTCTCAGAACTGAGCATGTGGAGAGACGTTCGTTCATCTAGCACAAAGGGAATGGGTTGCAGGAAAAACTTTCACTCTGGTTTCTCAGTCAGTTTCCTAGTGCCTGTTTGAAGTTCCTGCAGTTTTCACTGTAAAACCGAGTTGGAGCTCGGACCTCCCCATATTTATGTATGGAGTGGAGTTTGCAAGTGAAAAGAACATTTGTGTTCCCAACAAGCAAGGTGAAGAACGGCTTTCACACACACTTATCTCTCAGAACTGAGCATGTGGAGAGACGTTCGTTCATCTAGCACAATGGAAACGGGTTGCAATAGAAACTTTTACTCTGGTTTCTCAGTCTGTTTCCTATTTCCGGTTTGAATTTCCTGCAGTTTTCACTGTAAAACCGAGTTGGAGATCGTACCTCCCCATATATATGTATGGAGTGGAGTTTGCATCTGAAAAGAAACTTTGTGTTCCCAACAAGCTAGGTGAAGTCGGATTTGACACACACTTTTCTCTCAGAACTGAGCATGTGGAGAGACGTTCGTTCATCTAGCACAAAAGGAACCGGTTGCAGGAGAAACATTTACTCTGGTTTCTCAGTCTCTTTCGTAGTGCCGGTTTGAATTGCCTTCAGTTTTCACTGTAAAGCCGAGTTTGAGCTAGTACCTCCCCAAATATATGTATGGAGTGGAGTTTGCATGTGAAAAGAAACTTTGTGTTCTCAACAAGCTAGGTGAAGGACGGCTTTCACACACACTTATCACTCAGAACTGAGCATGAGGAGAGACGTTCGTTCATCTAGCACAAAGGGAACGGTTTGCAGGAGAAACATTTACTCTGTTTTCTCAGTCTGTTTCCTATTGCCGGTTTGAATTTCCTGCAGTTTTCACTGTAAAACCGTGTTGGAGCTACTACCTCCCCATATATATGTATGGAGAGGATTTTGCAAGTGAAAAGAAAATTTGTGTTCCCAACAAGCTAGGTGTAGGACGCCTTTCACACACACTTATCTCTCAGAACTGAGCATGTGGAGAGACGTTCGTTCATCTAGCACAAAGGGAACGGTTTGCAGGAGAAACTTTTACTCTGGATTCTCAGTCTGTTTCGTAGTGCCGGTTTGAAGTTCCTGCAGTTTTCACTGTAAAACCGAATTGGAGCTAGTACCTCCCCAAATATATGTATGGAGTGGAGTTTGCAAGTGAAAAGAAACTTTGTGTTCTCAACAAGCTAGGTGAAGGACGGCTTTCACACACACTTATTTCTCAGAACTGAGCATGTGGAGAGACGTTCGTTCACCTAGCACAAAGGGAACGGTTTGCAGGAGAAACATTTACTCTGTTTTCTCAGTCTGTTTCCTAGTGCCGGTTTGAAGTTCCTGCAGTTTCACTGTAAAACCGTGTTGGAGCTACTACCTCCCCATATATATGTATGGAGTGGAGTTTGCAAGTGAAAAGAAACTTTGTGTTCCCAACAAGCTAGGTGAAGGACGGCTTTCACACACACTTATCTCTTAGAAATGAGCATGTGGAGAGACTTTCGTTCATCTAGCACAAAGGGAATGGTTTGCAGGGAAATTTTTACACTGTTTCACAGTATGTTTCCTAGTGCCGGTTTTTTAGTTCCTGCAGTTTTCACTGTAAAACCGAGTTGGATCTTGTACCTCCCCATATATATGTATGGATTGGGGTTTGTAACTGAAAGAAACTTTGTGTTCCCATCAAGCTAGTTGAAGGACGGCTTTCACACACACTTATCTCTCAGAACTGAGCATGTGGTGAGACGTTCGTTCATCTAGCACAATGGGAACCGGTTGCAGGAGAAACTTTTACTCTGGTTTCTCAGTCTGTTTCCTAGTGCCGGTTTGAAGTTACTGCAGTTTTCACTGTAAAACCGAGTTGGAGCTCGTACCTCCCCATATTTATGTATGGAGTGGGGTTTGCAAATGAAAATAAACTTTGTGTTCACAACAAGCTAGGTGATGGACGGCTTTCACACACACATAACTCTCAGAACTGAGCATGTCGAGACACGTTCGTTCATCTAGCACAAAGGGAACGGGTTGCAGGAGAAACTTTTACGCTGTTTCACAGTATGTTTCCTAGTGCCGGTTTTAACTTCCTGCAGTTTTTACTGTAAAACCGAGTTGGATCTCGTACCTCCCCATATATATGAATGGATTGGGTTATGCAAATGAAAGAAACTTTGTGTTCCCATCAAACTAGTTGAAGGACGGCTTTCACACACACTTATCTCTCAGAACTGAGCATGTGGAGAGACGTTCGTTCATCTAGCACAAAGGGAAAGGTTTGCAGGAGCAACTTTTACTGGTTTCTCAGTCTGTTTCCTACTGCCGGTTTGAAGTTACTGCAGTTTTCACTGTAAAACCGAGTTGGAGTTCGTACCTCCCCTTATATATGTATGGAGTGGAGTTTGCAAATGAAAACAAACTTTGTGTTCCCAACAAGCTAGGTGATGGACGGCTTTCACACACACATATCTCTCAGAACTGAGCATGTCGAGAGACGTTCGTTCATCTAGCACAAAGGGAACGGGTTGCAGGAGAAATTTTTACTCTGTTTTCTCAGTCTGTTTCTTAGTGCCGGTTTGAAGTTCCTGCAGTTTTCACTGTAAAATAGATTTGGAGCTCGTACCTCCCCATATATATGTATGGAGTGGCGTTTGCAACTGAAAAGAAACTTTGTGTTCCCAACAAGATAGGTGAATTATGGCTTTCAGTCACACTTATCCCTCAGAACGGAGCATGTGGAGAGACGTTCGTTCATCTAGGCCAAAGTGAACGGTTTGCAGGAGATACTTTTACTCTGGTTTCACAGTCTGCTTCCTAGTGCCGGTTTGAAGTTCCTGCAGTATTCACTTAAAACAGAGTTGGATCTAATACCTCCCCATGTATATGTATGTAGTGGAGTTTGAAAGTGAAAAGAAAGTTTGGTTCCCAACAAGCTAGGTGAAGGACGGCTTTCACACACAATTATCTCTCAGAACTGAGCACGTGGAGAGACGTTCGTTCATCTAGCACAAAGGGAACGGTTTGCAGGAGAAACATTTACTCTGTTTTCTCAGTCTGTTTCCTAGTGCCGGTTTGAAGTTCCTGCAGTTATCACTGAAAAACCGAGTTGGAGCTCGTACCTCCCCATATATACATATGGTGTGGAATTTGCAAATGAAAATAAACTTTGTGTTCCCAACAAGCTAGGTGATGGACGGCTTTCACACACACATATCACTCAGAACTGAGCATGTCGAGAGAATTTCGTTCATCTAGAACAAAGCTAACGGGTTGTAGGGGAAATTTTTACTCTGTTTTCTCAGTCTGTTTCTTAGTGCCGGTATGAAGTTCCTGCAGTTTTCACTGTAAAACCAAGTTGGAGTTCGTACCACCCCATATATATGTATGGAATTGTGTTTGCAAGTGAAAAGATACTTTGTGTTCCCAACAAGCTAGTTGAAGGACGGCTTTCACACACACTTATCTCTCAGAACTGAGCATGTGGAGAGACGTTCGTTCATCTAGCACAAAGGGAACGGGTTGCAGGAGAAACTTTTACTCTGGTTTCACAGTATGTTTCCTAGTGCCGGTTTGAAGTTCCTGCAGTTTTCACTGTAAAATAGATTTGGAGCTCGTACCTCCCCATATATATGTATGGAGTGGAGTTTGCAACTGAAAAGAAACTTTGTGTTCCCAACAAGATAGGTGAATTACGGCTTTCACTCACACTTATCTCTCAGAACTGAGCATGTGGAGAGACGTTCGTTCATCTAGCACAAAGGGATCGGGTTGCAGGAGAAACTTTTACTCTGGATTCTCAGTCTGTTTCGTAGTGCCGGTTTGAAGTTCCTGCAGTTATCACTGTAAAACCGAGTTTGAGCTAGTACCTCCCCAAATATATGTATGGAGTGGAGTTTGCAAATGAAAAGAAACTTTGTGTTCCCAACAAGTTTGGTGGAGTACGGCTTTCACACACAGTTATCTCTCAGAACTGAGCATGTGGAGAGACGTTCGTTCATCTAGCACAAAGGGAAAGGGTTGCAGGGGAAACTTTTACTCTGGTTTCTCAGTCTGTTTCCTAGTGCCGGTTTGAAGTTACTGCAGTTTTCACTGTAAAACCGAGTTGGAGCTCGTACCTCCCCATATATATGTATGGAGTGGAGTTTGCAAATGAAAAGTAACTTTGTGTTCCCAACAAGCTAGTTGATGGACGGCTTTCACACACACTTATCTCTCAGAAGTGAGCATGTGGAGAGACGTTCGTTCATCTAGCACAAAGGGAACGGGTTGCAGGAGAAACTTTTACTCTGGTTTCACAGTATGTTTCCTAGTGCCGGTTTGAAGTTCCTGCAGTTTTCACTGTAAAATAGATTTGGGCTCGTACCTCCCCATATATATGTATGATTTGGAGTTTGCAACTGAAAAGAAACTTTGTGTTCCCAACAAGATAGGTGAATTACGGCTTTCACTCACACTTATCTCTCAGAACTGAGCATGTGGAGAGACGTTCGTTCATCTAGCACAAAGTGAACTGGTTGCAGGAGAAACTTTTACTCTGGATTCTCATTCTGCTTCCTTGTGCCGGTTTGAAGTTCCTGCATTTTTCACTGTAAAACAGAGTTGGAGCTAGTACCTCCCTATATATATGTATGGAGTGGAGGTTGCAAGTGAAGAGAAACTTTGTGTTCCCAACAATCTAGGAGAAGAACGGCTTTCACACACACTTATCTCTCAGAAATGAGCATGTGGAGTGACGTTCGTTCATCTAGCACAAAGGGAATGGGTTGCAGGAGAAATTTTTACTCTGGTTTCTCAGTCTGTTTCCTAGTGCCGGTTTGAAGTTCCTGCAGTTTTCACTGTAAAACCGAGTTGGAGCTTGTACCCCCCCATATATATGTATGGAGTGGAGTTTGCAACATAATAGAAACTTTGTGTTCCCAGCAAGCTAGGTGAAGGACTGCATTCCCTCACAATTATCTTTCAGAACTGAGCATGTGGAGAGACGTTCGTTCATCTAGCACAAAGGGAACGGGTTGCAGGAGAAACTTTTACTCTGGTTTCACAGTATGTTTCCTAGTTCCGGTTTGAAGTTCCTGCAGTTTTCACTATAAAAACGAGTTGGAGCTCGTACCTCCCCTTATATATGTATGGAGTGGAGTTTGCAAGTGAAAAGAAACTTTGTGTTCCCAACAAGCTAGGTGAAGGGCGGCTTTCCCTCACAATTATCTCTCAGAACTGAGCATGTGGAGAGACGTTCGTTCATCTAGCACAAAAGGAATGGGTTGCAGGAGAATCTTTCACTCTGGTTTCTCAGTCTATTTCCCAGTGCCTGTTTGATGTTCCTGCAGTTTTCACTGTAAAACCGAGTTGGAGCTCTGACCTCCCCATATTTATGTATGGAGTGGAGTTTGCAAGTGAAAAGAACATTTGTGTTCCCAACAAGCATGGTGAAGAACGGCTTTCACACACACTTATCTCTCAGAACTGAGCATGTGGAGAGACGTTCGTTCATCTAGCACAATGGAAACGGGTTGCAATAGAAACTTTTACTCTGGTTTCACAGTATGTTTCCTAGTGTCGTTTTGAAGTTCCTGCAGTTTTCATTGTAAAACAGAGTTGTATCTTGTACCTCCCCATATATATGTATGGAGTGGAGTTTGCAAGTGAAAAGAAATTTTGTGTTCCCAACAAGCTAGGTGAAGGACGGCTTTCAAACACACTTATCTCTCAGAACGGTGCATGTGAGAGACGTTCGTTCATCAAGCTCAAATGGAAAGGGTTGCAGGAGAAACAATTACTCTGGTTTCTCAGTCTGTTTCCTAGTTCCGGTTTGAAGTTCCTGCAGTTTTCACTGTAAAACCGAGTTGGAGCTCGTACCTCCCCATATTTATGTATGGAGTGGAGATTCCAAGTGAAAAGAAGCTTTGTGTTCCCAACAAGATAGGTGAAGGACCGCTTTCACACACACTTATCTATGAGAACGGTGCATGTGGAGAGATGTTCGTTCATTTAGCACAATGGAAACAGTTTGCAAGTGAAACTTTTACTCTGGTTTCACACTATGTTTCCTAGTGCCGGTTTGAATTTCCTGCAGTTTTCACTGTAAAACCGAGTTGTAGCTAGTACCTCCCCATATATATGTATGGAGTGGAGTTTGCAAGTGAAAAGAAATTTAGTGTTCCCAACAAGCTAGGTGAAGGACGGCTTTCAAACACACTTATCTCTCAGAAATGAGCAGGTGGAGAGACGTTCGTTCATCTATCACAAAGGGAACTGTTTGCAGGAGAAAATTTTCTCTGGTTTCACAGTATGTTTCCTTGTGCCGTTTTGAAGTTCCTGCAGTATTCTCTGTAAAACAGAGTTGGAGCTAGTACCTCCCCATATATATGTATGGAGTGGAGTTTGCTAATGAAAAGAAATTTTGTGTTCCCATCAAGCTAGGTGAAGTACGGCTTTCAGTCACAATTATCTCTCAGAACTGAGCATGTGGAGAGACGTTCGTTCATCTAGCACAAAGGGAACGGGTTGCAGGAGAAACATTTACTCTGGTTTCTCAGTCTGTTTCCTAGTGCCGGTTTGAAGTTCCTGCATTTTTCACTGTAAAACCGAGTAGGAGCTCGTACCTCCCCATATATATGTATGGAATGGATTTTGCAACTGAAAGAAACTTTGTTTTCCCATCAAGCTAGGTGAAGGACGGCTTTCACACACACTTATCTCTCAGAACTGAGCATGTGGAGAGACGTTCGTTCATTTGGCACAAAGGAAACGGGTTGCAGGAGAAAATTTTACTCTGGTTTCTCAGTCTGTTTCCTAGTGCCGGTTTGAAGTACCTGCAGTTTTCACTGCAAAACCGAGTTGGAGTTCGTACATCCCCATATATATGTATGGAGTGGAGTTTGCAAATGAAAAGAAACTTTGTGTTCCCAACAAGCTAGGTGATGGACGGCTTTCACACACAGTTTCTATCAGAAATGAGCATGTGGAGAGACGTTCGTTCATCTAGCACAATGTTAACGGGTTGCAGGAGAAACTTTTACTCTGGTTTCACAGTATGTTTCCTAGTGCCGGTTTGAAGTTCCTGCAGTTTTCACTGTAAAATAGATTTGGAGCTCGTACCTCCCCATATATATGTATGGAGTGGGGTTTGCAACTGAAAAGAAACTTTGTGTTCCCAACAAGATAGGTGAATTAAGGCTTTCACTCACACTTATCTCTCAGAACTGAGCATGTGAAGAGACGTTCGTTCATCTAGCACAAAGTGAACGGTTTGCAGGAGAATCTTTTACTCTGGTTTCTCAGTCTGCTTCCTAGTGCCGGTTTGAAGTTCCTGCAGTATTCACTTAAAACAGAGTTGGATCTAGTACCTCCCCATGTATATGTATGGAGTGGAGTTTGATAGTGAAAAGAAAGTTTGTGTTCCCAACAAGCTAGGTGTAGGACGGCTTTCACACACACTTATCTCTCAGAACTGAGCATGTGGAGAGACGTTCGTTCATCTAGCACAAAGGGAACGGTTTGCAGGAGAATCTTTTACTCTGGTTTCTCAGTCTGTTTCCTAGTGCCGGTTTGAAGTTCCTGCAGTTTTCACTGTAAAACCGAGTTGGAACTAGTACCTCCCCATATATATGTATGGAATGGAGTTTGCAATTGAAAAGAAACTTTGTGTTCCCAACATGCTAGGTGAAGGACGGCTTTCACACACACTTATCTCTCAGAACTGAGCATGTGGAGAGACGTTCGTTCATTTGGCACAAAGGAAACGGGTTGCAGGAGAAAATTTTACTCTGGTTTCTCAGTCTGTTTCCTAGTGCCGGTTTGAAGTACCTGCAGTTTTCACTGCAAAACCGAGTTGGAGTTCGTACATCCCCATATATATGTATGGAGTGGAGTTTGCAAATGAAAAGAAACTTTGTGTTCCCAACAAGCTAGGTGATGGACGGCTTTCACACACAGTTTCTATCAGAAATGAGCATGTGGAGAGACGTTCGTTCATCTAGCACAATGTTAACGGGTTGCAGGAGAAACTTTTACTCTAGTTTCACAGTATGTTTCCTAGTGCCGGTTTGAAGTTCCTGCAGTTTTCACTGTAAAATAGATTTGGAGCTCGTACCTCCCCATATATATGTATGGAGTGGGGTTTGCAACTGAAAAGAAACTTTGTGTTCCCAACAAGATAGGTGAATTAAGGCTTTCACTCACACTTATCTCTCAGAACTGAGCATGTGAAGAGACGTTCGTTCATCTAGCACAAAGTGAACGGTTTGCAGGAGAATCTTTTACTCTGGTTTCTCAGTCTGCTTCCTAGTGCCGGTTTGAAGTTCCTGCAGTATTCACTTAAAACAGAGTTGGATCTAGTACCTCCCCATGTATATGTATGGAGTGGAGTTTGATAGTGAAAAGAAAGTTTGTGTTCCCAACAAGCTAGGTGTAGGACGGCTTTCACACACACTTATCTCTCAGAACTGAGCATGTGGAGAGACGTTCGTTCATCTAGCACAAAGGGAACGGTTTGCAGGAGAATCTTTTACTCTGGTTTCTCAGTCTGTTTCCTAGTGCCGGTTTGAAGTTCCTGCAGTTTTCACTGTAAAACCGAGTTGGAACTAGTACCTCCCCATATATATGTATGGAATGGTGTTTGCAATTGAAAAGAAACTTTGTGTTCCCAACATGCTAGGTGAAGGACGGCTTTCACACACACTTATCTCTCTGAACTGAGCATGTGGAGAGACTTACGTTCATCTAGCACAAAGGGAATGGTTTGCAGGAGAAATTTTTACACTGTTTCACAGTATGATTCCTAGTGCCAGTTTAAAGTTCCTGCAGTTTTCACTGTAAAACCGAGTTGGATCTCGTACCTCCCCATATATATGTATGGATTGGGGTTTGCAACTGAAAGAAACTTTGTGTTCCCATCAACCTAGTTGAAGGACGGCTTTCACACACACTTATCTCTCAGAACTGAGTATGTGGAGAGACGTTCGTTCATCTAGCACAATGGGAACGGGTTGTAGGAGAAACTATTACTCTGGTTTCTTAGTCTGTTTCCTAGTGCCGGTTTGAATTTACTGCAGTTTTCACTGTAAAACCGAGTTGGAGCTCGTACCTGCCCATATATATGTATGGAGTGGAGTTTGCAAATGAAAATAAAGTTTGTGTTCCCAACAAGCAAGGTGATGGACGGTTTTCACACACACATATCTCTCAGAACTGAGCATGTCGAGAGACGTTCGTTCATCTAGCAAAAAGGGAACGGGTTGCAGGAGAAATTTTTACTCTGTTTTCTCAGTCTGTTTCTTAGTGACGGTATGAAGTTCCTGCAGTTTTCAATGTAAAATAAAGTTGGAGTTCGTACCTCCTCATATATATGTATGGAATGGTGTTTGCAAGTGGAAAGATACTTTGTGTTCCCAACAAGCTAGTTGAAGGACGGCTTTCACACACACTTATCTTTCAGAACTCAGCATGTGGAGAGACGTTCGTTCATCTAGCACAAAGGGAACGGGTTGCAGGAGAAACTTTTACTCTGGTTTCACAGTATGTTTCCTAGTGCCGGTTTGAAGTTAATGCAGTTTTCACTGTAAAATAGATTTGGATCTCGGAACTCCCCATATATATGTATGGAGTGGAGTATGCAACTTAAAAGAAACTTTGTGTTCCCAACAAGATAGGTGAATTAAGGCTTTCACTCACACTTATCTCTCAGAACTGAGCATGTGGAGAGACGTTCGTTCATCTAGCACAAAGGGAACGGGTTGCAGGAGAAACTTTTACTCTGGTTTCTCAGTCTGTTTCCTAGTGCCGGTTTGAAGTTCCTACATTTTTCACTGTAAAACCGAGTAGGAGCTCGTACCTCCCCATATATATGTATGGAATGGATTTTGCAACTGAAAGAAACTTTGTTTTCCCATCAAGCTAGGTGAAGGACGGCTTTCACACACACTTATCTCTCAGAACTGAGCATGTGGAGAGACGTTCGTTCATTTGGCACAAAGGAAACGGGTTGCAGGAGAAAATTTTACTCTGGTTTCTCAGTCTGTTTCCTAGTGCCGGTTTGAAGTACCTACAGTTTTCACTGTAAAACCGAGTTGGAGTTCGTACATCCCCATATATATGTATGGAGTGGAGTTTGCAAATGAAAAGAAACTTTGTGTTCCCAACAAGCTAGGTGATGGACGGCTTTCACACACATTTTTCTATCAGAAATGAGCATGTGGAGAGACGATCGTTCATCTAGCACAATGTTAACGGGTTGCAGGAGAAACTTTTACTCTGGTTTCACAGTATGTTTCCTAGTGCCGGTTTGAAGTTCCTGCAGTTTTCTCTGTAAAATAGATTTGGAGCTCGTACCTCCCCATATATATGTATGGAGTGGGGTTTGCAACTGAAAAGAAACTTTGTGTTCCCAACAAGATAGGTGAATTACGGCTTTCACTCACACTTATCTCTCAGAACTGAGCATGTGAAGAGACGTTCGTTCATCTAGCACAAAGTGAACGGTTTGCAGGAGAAACTTTTACTCTGGTTTCGCAGTCTGCTTCCTAGTGCCGGTTTGAAGTTCCTGCAGTATTCACTTAAAACAGAGTTGGATCTAGTACCTCCCCATGTATATGTATGGAGTGGAGTTTGAAAGTGAAAAGAAAGTTTGTGTTCCCAACAAGCTAGGTGAAGGACGGCTTTCACACACACTTATCTCTCAGAACTGAGCATGTGGAGAGACGTTCGTTCAACTAGCACAAAGGGAACGGTTTGCAGGAGAAACATTTACTCTGCTTTCTCAGTCTGTTTCCTAGTTCCGGTTTGAAGTTCCTGCAGTTTTCACTGTAAAACCGAGTTGGAGCTCGTACCTCCCCATATTTATGTATGGAGTGGAGATTCCAAGTGAAAAGAAGCTTTGTGTTCCCAACAAGATAGGTGAAGGACCGCTTTCACACACACTTATCTATGAGAACGGTGCATGTGGAGAGATGTTCGTTCATTTAGCACAATGGAAACAGTTTGCAAGTGAAACTTTTACTCTGGTTTCACACTATGTTTCCTAGTGCCGGTTTGAATTTCCTGCAGTTTTCACTGTAAAACCGAGTTGTAGCTAGTACCTCCCCATATATATGTATGGAGTGGAGTTTGCAAGTGAAAAGAAATTTAGTGTTCCCAACAAGCTAGGTGAAGGACGGCTTTCAAACACACTTATCTCTCAGAAATGAGCAGGTGGAGAGACGTTCGTTCATCTATCACAAAGGGAACTGTTTGCAGGAGAAAATTTTCTCTGGTTTCACAGTATGTTTCCTTGTGCCGTTTTGAAGTTCCTGCAGTATTCTCTGTAAAACAGAGTTGGAGCTAGTACCTCCCCATATATATGTATGGAGTGGAGTTTGCTAATGAAAAGAAATTTTGTGTTCCCATCAAGCTAGGTGAAGTACGGCTTTCAGTCACAATTATCTCTCAGAACTGAGCATGTGGAGAGACGTTCGTTCATCTAGCACAAAGGGAACGGGTTGCAGGAGAAACATTTACTCTGGTTTCTCAGTCTGTTTCCTAGTGCCGGTTTGAAGTTCCTGCATTTTTCACTGTAAAACCGAGTAGGAGCTCGTACCTCCCCATATATATGTATGGAATGGATTTTGCAACTGAAAGAAACTTTGTTTTCCCATCAAGCTAGGTGAAGGACGGCTTTCACACACACTTATCTCTCAGAACTGAGCATGTGGAGAGACGTTCGTTCATTTGGCACAAAGGAAACGGGTTGCAGGAGAAAATTTTACTCTGGTTTCTCAGTCTGTTTCCTAGTGCCGGTTTGAAGTACCTGCAGTTTTCACTGCAAAACCGAGTTGGAGTTCGTACATCCCCATATATATGTATGGAGTGGAGTTTGCAAATGAAAAGAAACTTTGTGTTCCCAACAAGCTAGGTGATGGACGGCTTTCACACACAGTTTCTATCAGAAATGAGCATGTGGAGAGACGTTCGTTCATCTAGCACAATGTTAACGGGTTGCAGGAGAAACTTTTACTCTGGTTTCACAGTATGTTTCCTAGTGCCGGTTTGAAGTTCCTGCAGTTTTCACTGTAAAATAGATTTGGAGCTCGTACCTCCCCATATATATGTATGGAGTGGGGTTTGCAACTGAAAAGAAACTTTGTGTTCCCAACAAGATAGGTGAATTAAGGCTTTCACTCACACTTATCTCTCAGAACTGAGCATGTGAAGAGACGTTCGTTCATCTAGCACAAAGTGAACGGTTTGCAGGAGAATCTTTTACTCTGGTTTCTCAGTCTGCTTCCTAGTGCCGGTTTGAAGTTCCTGCAGTATTCACTTAAAACAGAGTTGGATCTAGTACCTCCCCATGTATATGTATGGAGTGGAGTTTGATAGTGAAAAGAAAGTTTGTGTTCCCAACAAGCTAGGTGTAGGACGGCTTTCACACACACTTATCTCTCAGAACTGAGCATGTGGAGAGACGTTCGTTCATCTAGCACAAAGGGAACGGTTTGCAGGAGAATCTTTTACTCTGGTTTCTCAGTCTGTTTCCTAGTGCCGGTTTGAAGTTCCTGCAGTTTTCACTGTAAAACCGAGTTGGAACTAGTACCTCCCCATATATATGTATGGAATGGAGTTTGCAATTGAAAAGAAACTTTGTGTTCCCAACATGCTAGGTGAAGGACGGCTTTCACACACACTTATCTCTCAGAACTGAGCATGTGGAGAGACGTTCGTTCATTTGGCACAAAGGAAACGGGTTGCAGGAGAAAATTTTACTCTGGTTTCTCAGTCTGTTTCCTAGTGCCGGTTTGAAGTACCTGCAGTTTTCACTGCAAAACCGAGTTGAAGTTCGTACATCCCCATATATATGTATGGAGTGGAGTTTGCAAATGAAAAGAAACTTTGTGTTCCCAACAAGCTAGGTGATGGACGGCTTTCACACACAGTTTCTATCAGAAATGAGCATGTGGAGAGACGTTCGTTCATCTAGCACAATGTTAACGGGTTGCAGGAGAAACTTTTACTCTGGTTTCACAGTATGTTTCCTAGTGCCGGTTTGAAGTTCCTGCAGTTTTCACTGTAAAATAGATTTGGAGCTCGTACCTCCCCATATATATGTATGGAGTGGGGTTTGCAACTGAAAAGAAACTTTGTGTTCCCAACAAGATAGGTGAATTAAGGCTTTCACTCACACTTATCTCTCAGAACTGAGCATGTGAAGAGACGTTCGTTCATCTAGCACAAAGTGAACGGTTTGCAGGAGAATCTTTTACTCTGGTTTCTCAGTCTGCTTCCTAGTGCCGGTTTGAAGTTCCTGCAGTATTCACTTAAAACAGAGTTGGATCTAGTACCTCCCCATGTATATGTATGGAGTGGAGTTTGATAGTGAAAAGAAAGTTTGTGTTCCCAACAAGCTAGGTGTAGGACGGCTTTCACACACACTTATCTCTCAGAACTGAGCATGTGGAGAGACGTTCGTTCAACTAGCACAAAGGGAACGGTTTGCAGGAGAAACATTAACTCTGCTTTCTCAGTCTGTTTCCTAGTGCCGGTTTGAAGTTCCTGCAGTTTTCACTGTAAAACCGTGTTGGAGCTACTACCTCCCCATATATATGTATGGAGTGGAGTTTGCAAGTGAAAAGAAAATTTGTGTTCCCAACAAGCTAGGTGTAGGACGGCTTTCACACACACTTATCTCTCAGAACTGAGCATGTGGAGAGACGTTCGTTCATCTAGCACAAATGGAACGGTTTGCAGGAGAATCTTTACTCTGGTTTCTCAGTCTGTTTCCTCGTGCCGGTTTGAAGTTCTTGCAGTTTTCACTGTAAAACCGAGTTGGAGCTCGGACCTGCCCATATATATGTATGGAGTGGAGTTTGCAAATGAAAATAAAGTTTGTGTTCCCAACAAGCTAGGTGATGGAAGGCTTTCACACACACATATCTCTCAGAACTGAGCATGTCGAGAGACGTTCGTTCATGTAGCACAAAGGGAACGGGTTGCAGGAGAAATATTTACTCTGTTTTCTCAGTCTGTTTCTTAGTGCCGGTATGAAGTTCCTGCAGTTTTCACTGTAAAACCAAGTTGGAGTTCGTACCTCCCCATATATATGTATGGAATGGTGTTTGCAAGTGGAAAGATACTTTGTGTTCCCAACAAGCTAGTTGAAGGACGGCTTTCACACACACTTATCTTTCAGAACTGAGCATGTGGAGAGACGTTCGTTCATCTAGCACAAAGGGAACGGGTTGCAGGAGAAACTTTTACTCTGGTTTCACAGTATGTTTCCTAGTGCCGGTTTGAAGTTCCTGCAGTTTTCACTGTAAAATAGATTTGGAGCTCGTACCTCCCCATATATATGTATGGAGTGGAGTTTGCAACTGAAAAGAAACTTTGTGTTCCCAACAAGATAGGTGAATTACGGCTTTCACTCACACTTATCTCTCAGAACTGAGCATGTGGAGAGACGTTCGTTCATCTAGCACAAAGTGAACGGTTTGCAGGAGAAATTTTACTCTGGTTTCTCAGTCTGCTTCCTAGTGCTGGTTTGAAGTTCCTGCAGTTTTCACTGTAAAAGCGAGTTGGAGCTAGTACCTCCCTATATATATGTAAGGATTGGAGTTTGCAAGGGAAAAAAACTTTGTGTTCCCAACAAGCTAGGTGAAGGACGGCTTTCACACACACTTATCTCTCAGAACTGAGCATGTGGAGAGACGTTCGTTCATCTAGCACAAAGGGATCGGGTTGCAGGAGAAACTTTTACTCTGGTTTCTCAGTCTGTTTCGTAGTGCCGGTTTGATGTTCCTGCAGTTTTCTCTGTAAAACGGAGTTGGAGCTCGTACCTCCACATATATATGTATGGAGTGGAGTTTCCAAATGAAAAGAAACTCTGTGTTCCCAACAAGTTAGTTGTTGGACGGCTTTCACACACACTTATATCTCAGAACTGAGCATGTGGAGAGACGTTCGTTCATCTAGCACAAAGGGAACGGGTTGCAGGGGAAACTTTTACTGTGGTTTCTCAGTCTGTTTCGTAGTGCCGGTTTGTTGTTCCTGCAATTATCACTGTAAAACCGAGTTGGAGCTAGTACCTCCACAAATATATGTATGGAGTGGAGTTTGCAAGTGAAAAGAAACTTTGTGTTCCCAACAAGTTTGGTGGAGTACGGCTTTCACACACAGTTATCTCTCAGAACTGAGCATGTGGAGAGACGTTCGTTCATCTAGCACAAAGGGAACGGGTTGCAGGGGAAGCTTTTACTCTGGTTTCTCAGTCTTTTTCCTAGTGCCGGTTTGAAGTTACTGCAGTTTTCACTGTAAAACCGAGTTGGAGCTCGTACCTCCCCATATATATGTATGGAGTGGAGTTTGCAAATGAAAAGAAACTTTGTGTTCCCAAAAGCTAGTTGATGGACGGGTTTCACACACACTTATCTCTCAGAAATGGGCATGTGGAGAGACGTTCTTTCATCTAGCACAAAGGGAACGGGTTGCAGGAGAAACTTTAACTCTGGTTTCACAGTATGTTTCCTAGTGCCGGTTTGAAGTTCCTGCAGTTTTCACTGTAAAATAGATTTGGGCTCGTACCTCCCCATATATATGTATGGATTGGAGTTTGCAACTGAAAAGAAACTTTGTGTTCCCAACAAGCTAGGTGAAGGATGGCTTTCACACACATTTATCTCTCAGAACTGAGCATGTGGAGAGACGTTCGTTCATCTAGCACAAAGGGAACGGGTTGCAGGGGAAACTTTTACTCTGGATTCTCAGTATGTTTCATAGTGCCGGTTTGAAGTTCCTGCAGTTTTCGCTGTAAAACCGAGTTGGAGCTCGTACCTCCCCATATTTATGTATGGAGTGGAGTTTGCAAGTGAAAAGAAACTTTGTGTTCCCAACAAGCTAGGTGAAGGATGGCTTTCACACACATTTATCTCTCAGAACTGAGCATGTGGAGAGACGTTCGTTCATCTAGCACAAAGGGAACCGTTTGCAGGAGAAACTTTTACTCTGGATTCACAGTATGTTTCCTAGTGCCGTTTTGAAGTTCCTGCAGTTTTCACTGTAAAACCGAGTTGGAGCTTGTACCCCCCCATATATATGTATGGAGTGGAGTTTGCAACTTAAAAGAAACTTTGTGTTCCCAACAAGATAGGTGAAGGACGGCATTCCCTCACAATTATCTCTGAACTGAGCATGTGGAGAGACGTTCGTCCATCTAGCACAAAAGAACGGGTTGCAGGAGAAACTATTACTCTGGTTTCTCAGTCTGTTTCCTAGTGCCGGTTTGAAGTTCCTGCAGTTTTCACTGTAAAACCGAGTTGGAGCTCGTACCTCCCCATATATATGTATGGAGTGGAGTTTGCAAGTGAAAAGAAACTTTGTGTTCCCAACAAGCTAGGTGAAGGACGGCTTTCCCTCACAATTATCACTCAGAACTGAGCATGTGGAGAGACGTTCGTTCATCTAGCACAAAGGGAACGGGTTGCAGGAGAAACTTTTACTCTGTTTTCTCAGTCTGTTTCCTAGTGCCGGTTTGAAGTTCCTGCAGTTTTCACTGTAAAACCGAGTTGGAGCTCGTACTTCCCCATATACATGTATGGAATTGAGTTTGCAAGTGAAAAGAAACTTTGTGTTCCCAACAAGCTAGGTGAAGGACGGCTTTCACACACACTTATCTATCAGAACTGAGCATGTGGAGAGACGTTCGTTCATCTAGCATAAAGGGAACGGGTTGCAGGAGAAACTTTTACTCTGGTTTCAGAGTATGTTTCCTAGTGCCTTTTTGAAGTACCTGCAGTTTTCACTGTAAAACCGATTTGGAGCTTGTACCCCCCCATATATATGTATGGAGTGGAGTTTGCAACTGAAAAGAAACTTTGTGTTCCCAACAAGCTAGGTGAAGAACGACATTCCCTCACAATTATCTCTCAGAACTGAGCATGTGGAGAGAAGTTCGTTCATCTAGCACAAAGGGAACGGGTTGCAGGAGAAACTTTTACTGTGGTTTCTCAGTCTGTTTCCTAGTTCCGGTTTGATGTTCCTGCAGTTTTCACTGTAAAACCGAGTTGGAGCTCGTACCTACCCATATATATTTATGGAGTGGAGTTTGCAAGTGAAAAGAAACTTTGTGTTCCCAACAAGCTAGGTGAAGGACGGCTTTCCCTCACAATTATCTCTCAGAACTGAGCATGTGGAGAGACGTTCGTTCATCTAGCACAAAGGGAAAGGGTTGCAGGAGAGACTTTCACTCTGGTTTCTCAGACTGTTTCCTAGTGCCTGTTTGAAGTTCCTGCAGTTTTCACTGTAAAACCGAGTTGGAGCTCGGACCTCCCCATATTTATGTATGGAGTGGAGTTTGCAAGTGAAAAGAACCTATGTGTTCCCAACAAGCAAGGTGAAGAACGGCTTTCACACACACATATCTCTCAGAACTGAGCATGTGGAGAGACGTTCGTTCATCTAGCACAATGGAAACGGGTTGCAATAGAAACTTTTACTCTGGTTTCACAGTATGTTTCCTAGTGTCGTTTTGAAGTTCCTGCAGTTTTCACTGTAAAACCGAGTTGTAGCTAGTACCTCCCCATATATATGTATGGAGTGGAGTTTGCAAATGAAAAGAAACTTTGTGTTCCCAACAAGCTAGTTGATGGACGGGTTTCACACACACTTATCTCTCAGAAATGGGCATGTGGAGAGACATTCGTTCATCTAGCACAAAGGGAACGGGTTGCAGGAGAAAATTTAACTCTGGTTTCACAGTATGTTTCCTAGTGCCGGTTTGAAGTTCCTGCAGTTTTCACTGTAAAATAGATTTGGGCTCGTACCTCCCCATATATATGTATGGATTGGAGTTTGCAACTGAAAAGAAACTTTGTGTTCCCAACAAGATAGTTAAATTACGGCTTTCACTCACACTTATCTCTCAGAACTGAGCATGTGGAGAGACGTTCGTTCATCTAGCACAAAGGGAACGGGTTGCAGGAGAAACTTTTACTCTGGATTCTCAGTCTGCTTCCTTGTGCCGGTTTGAAGTTCCTGCAGTTTTCACTGTAAAACAGATTTGGAGCTAGTACCTGCCTATATATATGTATGGAGTGGAGTTTGCAAGTGAAAAGAAACTTTGTGTTCCCAACAAGCTAGGAGAAGGACGGCTTTCACACACACTTATCTCTCAGAAATGAGCATGTGGAGAGACGTTAGTTCATATAGCATAAAGTGTACGGGTTGCAGGAGAAACTTTTACTCTGGTTTCTCATTCTGTTTCCTAGTGCCGGTTTGAAGTTCCTGCAGTTTTCGCTGTAAAACCTAGTTGGAGCTCGTACCTCCCCATATTTATGTATGGAGTGGAGTTTGCAAGTGAGAAGAAACTTTGTGTTCCCAACAAGCTAGGTGAAGGATGGCTTTCACACACATTTATCTCTCAGAACTGAGCATGTGGAGAGACGTTCGTTCATCTAGCACAAAGGGAACCGTTTGCAGGAGAAACTTTTACTCTGGATTCACAGTATGTTTCCTAGTGCCGTTTTGAAGTTCCTGCAGTTTTCACTGTAAAACCGAGTTGGAGCTTGTACCCCCCCATATATATGTATGGAGTGGAGTTTGCAACTTAAAAGAAACATTGTGTTCCCAACAAGCTAGGTGAAGGACGGCATTCCCTCAAAATTGTCTCTGAACTGAGCATGTGGAGAGACGTTCGTCCATCTAGCACAAAAGGAACGGGTTGCAGGAGAAACTTTTACTCTGGTTTCTCAGTCTGTTTCCTAGTGCCGGTTTGAAGTTCCTGCAGTTTTCACTGTAAAACCGAGTTGGAGCTCGTACCTCCCCATATATATGTATGGAGTGGAGTTTGCAAGTGAAAAGAAACTTTGTGTTCCCAACAAGCTAGGTGAAGGACGGCTTTCCCTCACAATTATCACTCAGAACTGAGCATGTGGAGAGACGTTCGTTCATCTAGCACAAAGGGAACGGTTTGCAGGGGAAACTTTTACTCTGGTTTCTCAGTCTGTTTCCTAGTGCCGGTTTGAAGTTCCTGCAGTTTTCACTGTAAAACCGAGTTGGAGCTCGTACCTCCCCATATATATGTATGGAGTGGAGTTTGCAAGTGAAAAGAAACTTTGTGTTCCCAACAAGCTAGGTGAAGGACGGCTTTCCCTCACAATTATCTCTCAGATGTGAGCATGTGGAGGGACGTTCGTTCATCTAGCACAAAGAGAAAGGGTTGCAGGAGAGACTTTCACTCTGGTTTCTCAGACTGTTTCCTAGTGCCTGTTTGAAGTTCCTGCAGTTTTCACTGTAAAACCGAGTTGGAGTTCGGACCTCCCCATATTTATGTATGGACTGGAGTTTGCAAGTGAAAAGAACCTATGTGTTCCCAACAAGCAAGGTGAAGAACGGCTTTCACACACACTTATCTCTCAGAACTGAGCATGTGGAGAGACGTTCGTTCATCTAGCACAATGGAAACGGGTTGCAATAGAAACTTTTACTCTGGTTTCACAGTATGTTTCCTAGTGTCGTTTTGAAGTTCCTGCAGTTTTCACTGTAAAATAGAGTTGTATCTAGTACCTCCCCATATATATGTATGGAGAGGAGTTTGCAAGTGAAAAGAAATTTTGTGTTCCCAACAAGCTAGGTGAAGGACGGCTTTCAAACACACTTATCTCTCAGAACGGTGCATGTGTGAGACGTTCGTTCATCAAGCTCAAAGGGAAAGGGTTGCAGGAGAAACATTTACTCTGGTTTCTCAGTCTCTTTCCTTGTTCCGGTTTGAAGTTCCTGCAGTTTTCACTGTAAAACCGAGTTGGAGCTCGTACCTCCCCATATTTATGTATGGAGTGGAGTTTCCAAGTGAAAAGAAGCTTTGTGTTCCCAACAAGATAGGTGAAGGACGGCTTTCAAACACACTTATCTCTCAGAAATGAGCAGGTGGAGAGACGTTCGTTCATCTAGCACAAAGGGAACGGTTTGCAGGAGAAAATTTTCTCTGGTTTCACAGTATGTTTCCTTGTGCCGTTTTGAAGTTCCTGCAGTATTCTCTGTAAAACAGAGTTGGAGCTAGTACCTCCCCATATATATGTATGGAGTGTAGTTTGCTAATGAAAAGAAATATTGTGTTCCCATCAAGCTAGGTGAATAACGGCTTTCACTCACAATTATCTCTCAGAACTGAGCATGTGGAGAGACGTTCGTTCATCTAGCACAAAGGGAACGGGTTGCAGGAAAAACTTTTACTCTGGTTTCTCAGTCTGTTTCCTAGTGCCGGTTTGAAGTTCCTGCATTTTTCACAGTAAAACCGAGTAGGAGCTCGTACCTCCCCATATATATGTATGGAATGGATTTTGCAACTGAAAGAAACTTTGTTTTCCCATCAAGCTAGGTGAAGGACGGCTTTCACACACACTTATCTCTCAGAACTGAGCATGTGGAGAGACGTTCTTTCATTTGGCACAAAGGAAATGGGTTGCAGGAGAAAATTTTACTCTGGTTTCTCAGTCTGTTTCCTAGTGCCGGTTTGAAGTACCTGCAGTTTTCACTGTAAAACCAAGTTGGAGTTCGTACCTCCCCATATATATGTATGTAATGGAATTTGCAAGTGAAAAGATACTTTGTGTTCCCAACAAGCTTGTTGAAGGACGGCTTTCACACACACTTATCACTCAGAACTGATCATGTGGAGAGACGTTCGTTCATCTAGCACAAAGGGAACGGGTTGCAGGAGAAACTTTTACTCTGGTTTCACAGTATGTTTCCTAGTGCCGGTTTGAAGTTCCTGCAGTTTTCACTGTAAAATAGATTTGGAGCTCGTACCTCCCCATATATATGTATGGATTGGTGTTTGCAACTGAAAAGAAACTTTGTGTTCCCAACAAGATAGGTGAATTACGGCTTTCACTCACACTTATCTCTCAGAACTGAGCATGTGGAGAGACGTTCGTTCATCTAGCACAAATTGAAAGGTTTGCAGGAGAAACTTTTACTCTGGTTTCTCAGTCTGCTTCCTAGTGCCGGTTTGAACTGCCTGCAGTATTCACTTAAAACAGAGTTGGATCTAGTACCTCCCCATGTATATGTATGGAGTGGAGTTTGAATGTGACAAGATAGTATGTGTTCCCAACAAGCTAGGTGAAGGACGGCTTTCACACACACTTATCTCTCAGAACTGAGCATGTGGAGACACGTTCGTTCAACTAGCACAAAGGGAACGGTTTGCAGGAGAAACATTTACTCTGTTTTCTCAGTCTGTTTCATAGTGCCGGTTTGATATTCCTGCAGTTTTCACTGTAAAACCGTGTTGGAGCTACTTCCTCCCCATATATATGTATGGAGTGGAGTTTGCAAGTGAACAGAAAATTTGTGTTCCCAACAAGCTAGGTGTAGGACGGCTTTCACACACACTAATCTCTCAGAACTGAGCATGTGGAGAGACGTTCGTTCATCTAGCACAAAGGGAACGATTTGCAGGAGAAACTTTTACTCTGGTTTCTCAGTCTGTTTCCTAGTGCCGGTTTGAAGTTCCTGCAGTTTTCACTGTAAAACCGAGTTGGAGCTAGTACCTCCCCATATATATGTATGGATTGGGGTTTGCAACTGAAGGAAACTTTGTGTTCCCATCAAGCTAGTTGAAGGACGGCTTTCACACACACTTATCTCTCAGAACTGAGTATGTGGAGAGACGTTCGTTCATCTATCACAATGGGAACGGGATGCAGGAGAAACTTTTACTCTGGTTACTTTGTCTTTTTCCTAGTGCCGGTTTGAAGTTCCTGCAGTTTTCACTATAAAACCGAGTTGGAGCTCGTACCTGCCCATATATATGTATGGAGTGGAGTTTGCAAATGAAAATAAAGTTTGTGTTCCCAACAAGCTAGGTGATGGACGGCTTTCACACACACATATCTCTCAGAACTGAGCATGTCGAGAGACGTTCGTTCATCTAGCACAAAGGGAACGGGTTGCAGGAGAAATTTTTACTCTGTTTTCTCAGTCTGTTTCTTAGTGCCGGTATGAAGTTCCTGCAGTTTTCACTGTAAAACCAAGTTGGAGTTCGTACCTCCCCATATATATGTATGGAATGGTGTTTGCAAGTGGAAAGATACTTTGTGTTCCCAACAAGCTAGTTGAAGGACGGCTTTCACACACACTTATCTCTCAGAACTGAGCATGTGGAGAGACGTTCGTTCATCTAGCACAAAGGGAACGGGTTGCAGGAGAAACTTTTACTCTGGTTTCACAGTATGTTTCCTAGTGCCGGTTTGAATTTCCTGCAGTTTTCACTGTAAAATAGATTTGGAGCTCGTACCTCCCCATATATATGTATGGAGTGGAGTTTGCAACTGAAAAGAAACTTTGTGTTCCCAACAAAATAGGTGAATTACGGCTTTCACTCACACTTATCTCTCAGAACTGAGCATGTGGTGAGACGTTCGTTCATCTAGCACAAAGTGAACGGTTTGCAGGAGAAACTTTTACTCTGGTTTCTCAGTCTGCTTCCTAGTGCTGGTTTGAAGTTCCTGCAGTTTTCACTCTAAAAGCGAGTTGGAGCTAGTACCTCCCTATATATATGTATGGATTGGAGTTTGCAAGGGAAAAAAACTTTGTGTTCCCAACAAGCTAGTTGAAGGACGGCTTTCACACACACTTATCTCTCAGAACTGAGCATGTGGAGATATTTACGTTCATCTAGCACAAAGGGAATGGTTTGCAGGAGAAATTATTACACTCTTTCACAGTATGTTTCCTAGTGCCAGTTTAAAGTTCCTGCAGTTTTCACTGTAAAACCGAGTTGGATCTCGTGCCTCCCCATATATATGTATGGATTGGGGTTTGCAACAGAAAGAAACTTTGTGTTCCCATCAAGCTAGTTGAAGGACGGCTTTCACACACACTTATCTCTCAGAACTGAGTATGTGGAGAGACGTTCGTTCATCTAGCACAATGGGAACGGGTTGCAGGAGAAACTTTTACTCTGGTTTCTTAGTCTGTTTCCTAGTGCCGGTTTGAAGTTAATGCAGTTTTCACTTTAAAACCGAGTTGGAGCTCGTAACTGCCCATATATATGTATGGAGTGGAGTTTGCAAATGAAAATAAAGTTTGTGTTCCCAACAAGCTAGGTGATGGACGGCTTTCACACACACATATCTCTCAGAACTGAGCTTGTCGAGAGACGTTCGTTCATCTAGCACAAAGGGAACGGGTTGCAGGAGAAACTTTTACTCTGGTTTCACAGTATGTTTCCTAGTGCCGGTTTGAAGTTCCTGCAGTTTTCACTGTAAAATAGATTTGGAGCTCATACCACCCCATATATATGTATGGAGTGGAGTTTGCAACTGAAAAGAAACTTTGTGTTCCCAACAAGATAGGTGAATTACGGCTTTCACTCACACTTATCTCTCAGAACTGAGCATGTGGAGAGACGTTCGTTCATCTAGCACAAAGGGAACGGGTTGCAGGGGAAGCTTTTACTCTGGTTTCTCAGTCTGTTTCCTAGTGCCGGTTTGAAGTTCCTGCAGTTTTCACTGTAAAACCGAGTTGGAGCTCATACCTCCCCATATATATGTATGGATTGGAGTTTGCAAATGAAAAGAAACTTTGTGTTCCCAACAAGCTAGTTGATGGACGGCTTTCACACACACTTATCTCTCAGAAATGGGCATGTGGAGAGACGTTCGTTCATCTAGCACAAAGGAAACGGGTTGCAGGAGAAACTTTTACTCTGGTTTCACAGTATGTTTCCTAGTGCCGGTTTGAATTTCCTGCAGTTTTCACTGTAAAATAAATTTGGGCTCGTACCTCCCCATATATATTTATGGATTGGAGTTTGCAACTGAAAAGAAACTTTGTGTTCCCAACAAGATAGTTGAATTACAGCTTTCACTCACCCTTATCTCTCAGAACTGAGCATGTGGAGAGACGTTCGTTCATCTAGCACAAATTGAACGGTTTGCAGGAGAAACTTTACTCTGGTTTCTCAGTCTGTTTCCTAGTTCCGGTTTGAAGTTCCTGCAGTTTTCACTGTAAAACCGAGTTGGAGCTCGTACCTCCCCATATTTATGTATGGAGTGGGGTTTCCAAGTGAAAAGAAACTTTTTGTTCCCAACAAGATAGCTGAAGGACGGCTTTCACACACACTTATCTCTCAGAACGGTGCATGTGGAGAGACGTTCGTTCATCTAGCACAATGGAAACGTTTTGCAAGTGAAACTTTTTCTCTGGTTTCACACTATGTTTCCTAGTGCCGGTTTGAATTTCCTGCAGTTTTCACTGTAAAACCGAGTTGTAACTAGTACCTCCCCATATATATGTATGTAGTGGAGTTTGCAAGTGAAAAGAAATTTAGTGTTCCCAACAAGCTAGGTGAAGGACGGCTTTCAAACACACTTATCTCTCAGAAATGAGCAGGTGGAGAGACGTTCGTTCATCTAGCACAAAGGGAACGGGTCGCAGGAGAAAATTTTCTCTGATTTCACAGTATGTTTCCTTGTGCCGTTTTGAATTTCCTTCAGTATTCTCTGTAAAACAGAGTTGGAGCTAGTACCTCCCCATATATATGTATGGAGTGGAGTTTGCTAATGAAAAGAAACTTTGTGTTCCCATCAAGCTAGGTGAAGTACGGCTTTCACTCACAATTATCTCTCAGAACTGAGCATGTGGAGAGACGTTCGTTCATCTAGCACAAAGAGAACGGGTTGCAGGAGAAACTTTTACTCTGTTTTCTCAGTCTGTTTCTTAGTGCCGGTTTGAAGTTAGTGCAGTTTTCACTGTAAAACAGAGTTGGAGCTCGTACCTCCCCATATATATGTATGGAGTGTAGTTTGCAAGTGAAAAGAAACTTTATATTCCCAAAAAGCTATGTGAAGGACGGCATTCACACAAACTTATCTCTCAGAACTTAGCATGTGGAGAGACGTTCGTTCATCTAGCACAAACGGAAAGGGGTGGAGGAGAAACTTTTACTCTGGTTTCAAAGTATGTTTCCTAGTGCCGGTTTGAAGTTCCTGCAGTTTTCACTGTAAAACCGAGTTGGAGCTAGTACCTCCCCATATATATGTATGGAGTGGAGTTTGTAACTGAAAAGAAACTTCATGTTCCCATCAAGCTATGTGAATTACGGCTTTCACACACACTTACCTCTCAGAACTGAGCATGTGTACAGACGTTCGTTCATATACCACAAAGGGAACGGGTTGCATTAGAAACATTTACCCTGGTTTCACAGTATGTTTCCTAGTGCCGGTTTGAAGTTCCTGCAGTTTTCACTGTAAAACAGATTTGGAGCTCATACCTCCCCATATATATGTATGGAGTGGAGTTTGGTATTGAAAAGAAAATTTGTGTTCCCAACAAGCTGGGTGAAGGACGGCTTTCACACACACTTATCTCTAAGAACTGAGCATGTGGAGAGACGTTCGTTCATCTAGCACAAATGGAACGGGTTGCAGGAGAAACTTTCACTCTGCTTTCTCAGTTTGTTTCTTAGTGCCGGTTTGAAGTTCCTGCAATTTTCACTGTAAAACAGAGTTGGAGCTCGTACCTCCCCATATATATGTATGGAGTGGAGTTTGCAAGTGAAAAGTAACTTTGTGTTCCCAAAAAGCTAGTTGAAGGACGGCTTTCACACACACTTATCTCTCAGAACTGAGCATGTGGAGAGACGTTCGTTCATCTAGCACAATGGAAACGGGTTGCAAGGGAAACTTTTACTCTGTTTTCACAGTCTGTTTCCTAGTGCCGTTTTGAAGTTCCTGCAGTTTTCACTGTAAAACAGATTTGGAACTCGTACCTCCCCATATATATGTATGGAGTGGAGTTTGCAAGTGAAAAGAAACTTTGTGTTCCCAACAAGCTTGGTGAAGGACGGCTTTCCCTCACAATTATCTCTCAGAACTGAGCATGTGGAGAGACGTTCGTTCATCTAGCACAAAGGGAACGGGTTGCAGGGGAAACTTTTTCTCTGGTTTCTCAGTCTGTTTCCTAGTGCCGGTTTGAAGTTCCTGCAGTTCTCACTGTAAATCCGAGTTGGAGCTCGACTTCCCCATATACATGTATGGAATTGAGTTTGCAAGTGAAAAGAATCTTTGTGTTCCCAACAAGCTAGTTGAAGGACGGCTTTCACACACACTTATCTCTCAGAACTGAGCATGTGGAGAGACGTTCGTTCATCTAGCACAATGGAAACGGGTTGCAATAGAAACTTTTACTCTGGTTTCACAGTATGTTTCCTAGTGTCGTTTTGAAGTTCCTGCAGTTTTCACTGTAAAACAGAGTTGTAGCTAGTACCTCCCCATATATATGTATGGAGTGGAGTTTGCAAGTGAAAAGAAATTTTGTGTTCCCAACAAGCTAGGTGAAGGACGGCTTTCAAACACACTTATCTCTCAGAACGGTGCATGTGAGATACGTTCGTTCATCAAGCTCAAAGTGAAAGGGTTGCAGGAGAAACATTTACTCTGGTTTCTCAGTCTGTTTCCTAGTTCCGGTTTGAAGTTCCTGCAGTTTTCACTGTAAAACCGAGTTGGAGCTCGTACCTCCCCATATTTATGTATGGAGTGGGGTTTCCAAGTGAAAAGAAACTTTTTGTTCCCAACAACATAGGTGAAGGACGGCTTTCACACACA
Organism: Camelus dromedarius; assembly: GCF_036321535.1. Classification (NCBI taxonomy): domain Eukaryota; kingdom Metazoa; phylum Chordata; class Mammalia; order Artiodactyla; family Camelidae; genus Camelus; species Camelus dromedarius. The sequence continues at coordinate 30,560,113 of NC_087458.1, read as the reverse complement.
CTTATCTCTCAGAACGGTGCATGTGGAGAGACTTTCGTTCATCTAGCACAATGGAAACGGTTTGCAAGTGAAACTTTTTCTCTGGTTTCACACTATGTTTCCTAGTGCCGGTTTGAATTTCCTGCAGTTTTCACTGTAAAACCGAGTTGTAGCTAGTAACTCCCCATATATATGTATGTAGTGGAGTTTGCAAGTGAAAAGAAATTTAGTGTTCCCACAAGCTAGGTGAAGGACGGCTTTCAAACACACTTATCTCTCAGAAATGAGCAGGTGGAGAGACGTTCGTTCATCTAGCACAAAGGGAACGGGTCGCAGGAGAAAATTTTCTCTGGTTTCACAGTATGTTTCCTTGTGCCGTTTTGAATTTCCTGCAGTATTCTCTGTAAAACAGAGTTGGAGCTAGTACCTCCCCATATATATGTATGGAGTGGAGTTTGCTAATGAAAAGAAACTTTGTGTTCCCATCAAGCTAGGTGAAGTACGGCTTTAACTCACAATTATCTCTCAGAACTGAGCATGTGGAGAGACGTTCGTTCATCTAGCACAAAGGGAACCGTTTGCAGGAGAAACTTTTACTCTGGTTTCTCAGTCTGTTTCCTAGTGCCGGTTTGAAGTTCCTGCAATTTTCACTGTAAAACCGAGTAGGAGCTCGTACCTCCCCATATATATGTATGGAATGGATTTTGCAACTGAAAGAAACTTTGTTTTCCCATCAAGCTAGGTGAAGGACGGCTTTCACACACACTTATCTCTCAGAAAGGAGCATGTGGAGAGACGTTCGTTCATCTAGTACAAAGGGAAAGGGGTGCATGGAAACTTTTACTCTGGTTTCACAGTATGTTTCCTAGTGCCGGTTTGAAGTTCCTGCAGTTTTCACTGTAAAACCGAGTAGGAGCTCGTACCTCCCCATATATATGTATGGAATGGATTTTGCAACTGAAAGAAACTTTGTTTTCCCATCAAGCTAGGTGAAGGACGGCTTTCACACACACTTATCTCTCAGAACTGAGCATGTGGAGAGACGTTCGTTCATTTGGCACAAAGGAAACGGGTTGCAGGAGAAACTTTTACTCTGGTTTCTCAGTCTGTTTCCTAGTGCCGGTTTGAAGTACCTGCAGGTTTCACTGTAAAACCGAGTTGGAGTTCGTACATCCCCATATATATGTATGGAGTGGAGTTTGCAAATGAAAAGAAACTTTGTGTTCCCAACAAGCTAGTTGATGGACGGCTTTCACACACAGTTTTCTATCAGAAATGAGCATGTGGAGAGACGTTCGTTCATCTAGCACAAAGGGAGCGGGTTGCAGGAGAAACTATTCTCTGGTTTCTCAGTCTTTTTCCTAGTGCCGGTTTGAAGTTCCAGCAGTTTTCACTGTAAAACAGAGCTGGAGCTCGTACCTCCCCATATATATGTATGGAGTGGAGTTTGCAACTGAAAAGAAACTTTGTGTTCCCAACCAGCTAGGTGAAGGACGGCCTTCACACTCTATTATCTCTCAGAACTGAGCATGTGGAGAGACTTTCGTTCACCTAGCACAAAGGGAATGGGTGGCATGAGAAAATTTTACTCTGGTTTCTCAGTCTGTTTCTTAGTGCCGGTTTGAAGTTAGTGCAGTTTTCACTCTAAAACAGAGTTGGAGATCGTACCTCCCCATATATATGTATGGAGTGTAGTTTGCAAGTGAAAAGAAACTTTTTATTCCCAAAAAGCTATGTGAAGGACGGCATTCACACAAACTTATCTCTCAGAACTTAGCATGTGGAGAGACGTTCGTTCATCTAGCACAAACGGAAAGGGGTGGAGGAGAAACTTTTACTCTGGTTTCAAAGTATGTTTCCTAGTGCCGGTTTGAATTTCCTGCAGTTTTCACTGTAAAACCGAGTTGGAGCTAGTACCTCCCCATACATATGTATGGAGTGGATTTTGTAACTGAAAAGAAACTTCGTGTTCCCATCAAGCTATGTGAAGGACGGCTTTCACACCCACTTACCTCTCAGAACTGAGCATGTGGAGAGACGTTCGTTCATCTAGCACAATGGAAACGGGTTGCAAGGGAAACTTTTACTCTGTTTTCACAGTCTGTTTCCTAGTGCCGGTTTGAAGTTCCTGCAGTATTCACTGTAAAACCGAGTTGGAGCTTGTACCTCCCCTTATATATGTATGGAGTTTAATTTGCAAGTGAAAAGAAATTTTGTGTTCCCAACAAGCTAGGTGAAGGACGGCTTTCAAACACACGTATCTCTCAGAACTGAGCATGTGGAGAGACTTTCGTTCATCTAGCAGAAAGGGAACATGTTGCAGGAGAAACTTTTACTCTAGTTTCTCAGTGTGTTTCCTAGTGCAGGTTTGAAGTACCTGGAGTTTTCACTGTAAAACCGAGTTGGAGCTAGTACCTCCACATATATACGTATGGAGTGGAGTTTGCAGGTGAAAAGAAACTTTGTGTTCCCAACAAGCCAGGTGAAGGACGGGTTTCACACACACTTATCTCTCAGAAATGATCATGTGGTGAGACGTTCGTTCATCTAGCACAAAGGGAAAGGGGTGCAGGAGAAACTTTTACTCTGGTTTCACAGTATGTTTCCTAGTGCCGGTTTGAAGTTCCTGCAGTTTTCACTGTAAAACCGAGATGGAGCTACTACCTCCCCATATATATGTATGGAGTGGATTTTGCATGTGAAAAGAAACTTTGTGTTCCTAAAAAGCTAGTTGAAGGACGGCTTTCACACACACTTATCTCTCAGAACAGAGCATGTGGAGAGATGTTCGTTCATCTAGGGCAAATGGAACGGGATGCAAGAGAAATATTTACTCTGGTTTCACAGTATGTTTCCTAGTGCCGGTATGAAGTTCCTGCAGTTTTCACTGTAAAACCGAGTTGGAGATCGGACCTCCCCATATTTATGTATGGAGTGGAGTTTGCAAGTGAAAAGAATCTTTGTGTTCCCAACAAGCAAGGTGAATAACGGCTTTCACACAAACTTATCTCTCAGAACTGAGCATGTGGAGAGACGTTCGTTCATCTAGCACAATGGAAACGGGTTGCAATAGAAACTTTTACTCTGGTTTCACAGTATGTTTCCTAGTGTCGTTTTGAAGTTCCTGCAGTTTTCACTGTAAAACAGAGTTGTAGCTAGTACATCCCCATAAATATGTATGGAGTGGAGTTTGCAAGTGAAAAGAAACTTTGTGTTCCCAAAAAGCTAGTTGAAGGACGGCTTTCACACACACTTATCTCTCAGAAATGAGCATGTGGAGAGACGTTCGTTCTTCTAACACAATGGAAACGGGTTGCAAGGGAAACTTTTACTCTGTTTTCACAGTCTGTTTCCTAGTGCCGTTTTGAAGTTCCTGCAGTATTCACTGTAAAACCGAGTTGGAGCTTGTACCTCCCCTTATATATGTATGGAGTGGAATTTGCAAGTGAAAAGAAATTTTGTGTTCCCAACAAGCTAGGTGAAGGACGGCTTTCAAACACACTTATCTCTCAGAACGGTGCATGTGAGATACGTTCGTTCATCAAGCTCAAAGGGAAAGTGTTGCAGGAGAAACATTTACTCTGGTTTCTCAGTCTGTTTCCTAGTTCCGGTTTGAAGTTCCTGCAGTTTTCACTGTAAAACCGAGTTGGAGCTCGTACCTCCCCATATTTATGTATGGAGTGGGGTTTCCAAGTGAAAAGAAACTTTTTGTTCCCAACAAGTTAGGTGAAGGACGGCTTTCACACACACTTATCTCTCAGAACGGTGCATGTGGAGAGACGTTCGTTCATCTAGCACAATGGAAACGGTTTGCAAGTGAAACTTTTTCTCTGGTTTCACACTATGTTTCCTAGTGCCGTTTTGAATTTCCTGCAGTTTTCACTGTAAAACCGAGTTGTAGCTAGTACCTCCCCATATATATGTATGTAGTGGAGTTTGCAAGTGAAAAGAAATTTAGTTTTCCCAACAAGCTAGGAGAAGGACGGCTTTCAAACACACTTATCTCTCAGAAATGAGCAGGTGGAGAGACGTTCGTTCATCTAGCACAAAGGGAACGGGTCGCAGGAGAAAATTTTCTCTGGTTTCACAGTATGTTTCCTTGTGCGGTTTTGAATTTCCTGCAGTATTCTCTGTAAAACAGAGTTGGAGCTAGTACCTCCCCATATATATGTATGGAGTGGAGTTTGCTAATGAAAAGAAACTTTGTGTTCCCATCAAGCTAGGTGAAGTACGGCTTTCACTCACAATTATCTCTCAGAACTGAGCATGTGGAGAGACGTTCGTTCATATACCACAAAGGGAACGGGTTGCATTAGAAACATTTACCCTGGTTTCTCAGTATGATTCCTAGTGCCGGTTTGAAGTTCCTGCAGTTTTCACTGTAAAACAGAGTTGGAGCTCATACCTCCCCATATATATGTATGGAGTGGAGTTTGGTATTGAAAAGAAAATTTGTGTTCCCAACAAGCTGGGTGAAGGACGGCTTTCACACACACTTATCTCTCAGAACTGAGCATGTGGAGAGACGTTCGTTCATCTAGCACAAAGGGAACGGGTTGCAGGAGAAACTTTCACTCTGGTTTCTCATTCTGTTTCCTAGTGCCGGTTTGAAGTTACTGCAGTTTTCACTGTAAAACCGAGTTGGAGCTCGTACCTCCCCATATATATGTATGGAGTGGAGTTTGCAAATGAAAAGAAACTTTGTGTTCCCAACAAGCTAGTTGATGGACGGCTTTCACACACACTTATCTCTCAGAAATGGGCATGTGGAGAGACGTTCGTTCATCTAGCACAAAGGAAACGGGTTGCAGGAGAAACTTTTACTCTGGTTTCACAGTATGTTTCCTAGTGCCGGTTTGAATTTCCTGCAGTTTTCACTGTAAAATAGATTTGGGCTCGTACCTCCCCATATATATTTATGGATTGGAGTTTGCAACTGAAAAGAAACTTTGTGTTCCCAACAAGATAGTTGAATTACGGCTTTCACTCACACTTATCTCTCAGAACTGAGCATGTGGAGAGACGTTCGTTCATCTAGCACAAATTGAACGGTTTGCCGGAGAAACTTTTACTCTGGATTCTCAGTCAGCTTCCTTGTGCCGGTTTGAAGTTCCTGCAGTTTTCACTGTAAAACAGATTTGGAGCTAGTACCTCCCTATATATATGTATGGAGTGGAGTTTGCAAGTGAAAAGAAACTTTGTGTTCCCAACAAGCTAGGAGAAGTACGGCTTTCACACAAACTTATCTCTCAGAAATGAGCATGTGGAGAGACGTTAGTTCATCTAGCACAAAGGGAACGGGTTGCAGGAGAAACTTTTACTCTGGTTTCTCAGTCTGTTTCCTAGTGCCGGTTTGAAGTTCCTGCAGTTTTCACTGTAAATCCGAGTTGGAGCTCGTACTTCCCCATATACATGTATGGAATTGAGTTTGCAAGTGAAAAGAAACTTTGTGTTCCCAACAAGCTAGGTGAAGGACGGCTTTCACACACACTTATCTATCAGAACTGAGCATGTGGAGAGACTTTCGTTCATCTAGCACAAAGGGAACGGGTTGCAGGGGAAACTTTTACTCTGGTTTCTCAGTCTGTTTCCTAGTGCCTGTTTGAAGTTCCTGCAGTTTTCACTGTAAAACCGAGTTGGAGATCGGACCTCCCCATATTTATGTATGGAGTGGAGTTTGCAAGTGAAAAGAATCTTTGTGTTCCCAACAAGCAAGTTGAAGAACGGCTTTCACACACACTTATCTCTCAGAACTGAGCATGTGGAGAGACGTTCGTTCATCTAGCACAATGGAAACGGGTTGCAATAGAAACTTTTACTCTGGTTTCACAGTATGTTTCCTAGTGTCGTTTTGAAGTTCCTGCAGTTTTCACTGTAAAACAGAGTTGTAGCTAGTACCTCCCCATATATATGTTTGGAGTGGAGTTTGCAAGTGAAAAGAAATTTTGTGTTCCCAACAAGCTAGGTGAAGGACGGCTTTCAAACACACTTATCTCTCAGAACGGTGCATGTGAGATACGTTCGTTCATCAAGCTCAAAGGGAAAGGGTTGCAGGAGAAACATTTACTCTGGTTTCTCAGTCTGTTTCCTAGTTCCGGTTTGAAGTTCCTGCAGTTTTCACTGTAAAACCGAGTTGGAGCTCGTACCTCCCCATATTTATGTATGGAGAGGGGTTTCCAAGTGAAAAGAAACTTTTTGTTCCCAACAAGATAGGTGAAGGACGGCTTTCACACACACTTATCTCTCAGAACGGTGCATGTGGAGAGACGTTCGTTCATCTAGCACAATGGAAACGGTTTGCAAGTGAAACTTTTTCTCTGGTTTCACACTATGTTTCCTAGTGCCGGTTTGAATTTCCTGCAGTTTTCACTGTAAAACCGAGTTGTAGCTAGTACCTCCCCATATATATGTATGTAGTGGAGTTTGCAAGTGAAAAGAAATTTAGTGTTCCCAACATACTAGGTGAAGGACGGCTTTCAAACACACTTATCTCTCAGAAATGAGCAGGTGGAGAGACGTTCGTTCATCTAGCACAAAGGGAACGGATCGCAGGAGAAAATTTTCTCTGATTTCACAGTATGTTTCCTTGTGCCGTTTTGAATATCCTGCAGTATTCTCTGTAAAACAGAGTTGGAGCTAGTACCTCCCCATATATATGTATGGAGTGGAGTTTGCTAATGAAAAGAAACTTTGTGTTCCCATCAAGCTAGGTGAAGTACGGCTTTCACTCACAATTATCTCTCAGAAATGAGCATGTGGAGAGACGTTCGTTCATCTAGCACAAAGAGAACGGGTTGCAGGAGAAACTTTTACTCTGGTTTCTCAGTCTGTTTCTTAGTGCCGGTTTGAAGTTAGTGCAGTTTTCACTGTAAAACAGAGTTGGAGATCGTACCTCCCCATATATATGTATGGAGTGTAGTTTGCAAGTGAAAAGAAACTTTATATTCCCAAAAAGCTATGTGAAGGACGGCATTCACACAAACTTATCTCTCACAACTTAGCATGTGGAGAGACGTTCGTTCATCTAGCACAAACGGAAAGGGGTGCAGGAGAAACTTTTACTCTGGTTTCAAAGTATGTTTCCTAGTGCCGGTTTGAAGTTCCTGCAGTTTTCACTGTAAAACCGAGTTGGAGCTAGTACCTCCCCATATATATGTATGGAGTGGAGTTTGTAACTGAAAAGAACCTTCGTGTTCCCATCAAGCTATGTGAATTACGGCTTTCACACACACTTACCTCTCAGAACTGAGCATGTGTAGAGACGTTCGTTCATATACCACAAAGGGAACGGGTTGCATTAGAAACATTTACCCTGGTTTCACAGTATGTTTCCTAGTGCCGGTTTGAAGTTCCTGCAGTTTTCACTGTAAAACAGATTTGGAGCTCATACCTCCCCATATATATGTATGGAGTGGAGTTTGGTATTGAAAAGAAAATTTGTGTTCCCAACAAGCTGGGTGAAGGACGGCTTTCACACACACTTATCTCTAAGAACTGAGCATGTGGAGAGACGTTCGTTCATCTAGCACAAATGGAACGGGTTGCAGGAGAAGCTTTCACTCTGGTTTCTCAGTTTGTTTCTTAGTGCCGGTTTGAAGTTCCTGCAATTTTCACTGTAAAACAGAGTTGGAGCTCGTACCTCCCCATATATATGTATGGAGTGGAGTTTGCAAGTGAAAAGAAACTTTGTGTTCCCAAAAAGCTAGTTGAAGGACGGCTTTCACACACACTTATCTCTCAGAACTGAGCATGTGGAGAGACGTTCGTTCATTTAGCACAATGGAAACGGGTTGCAAGGGAAACTTTTACTCTGTTTTCACAGTCTGTTTCCTAGTGCCGTTTTGAAGTTCCTGCAGTTATCACTGTAAATCCGAGTTGGAGCTTGTACCCCCCCATATATATGTATGGAGTGGAGTTTGCAACTTAAAAGAAACTTTGTGTTCCCAACAAGCTAGGTGAAGGACGGCATTCCCTCACAATTATCTCTCAGAACTGAGCATGTGGAGAGACGTTCGTCCATCTAGCACAAAAGGAACGGGTTGCAGGAGAAACTTTTACTCTGGTTTCTCAGTCTGTTTCCTAGTGCCGGTTTGAAGTTCCTGCAGATTTCACTGTAAAACCGAGTTGGAGCTCGTACCTCCCCATATTTATGTATGGAGTGGGGTTTCCAAGTGAAAAGAAACTTTTTGTTCCCAACAAGTTAGGTGAAGGACGGCTTTCACACACACTTATCTCTCAGAACGGTGCATGTGGAGAGACGTTCGTTCATCTAGCACAATGGAAACGGTTTGCAAGTGAAACTTTTTCTCTGGTTTCACACTATGTTTCCTAGTGCCGGTTTGAATTTCCTGCAGTTTTCACTGTAAAACCGAGTTGTAGCTAGTACCTCCCCATATATATGTATGTAGTGGAGTTTGCAAGTGAAAAGAAATTTAGTGTTCCCAACAAGCTAGGTGAAGGACGGCTTTCAAACACACTTATCTCTCAGAAATGAGCAGGTGGAGAGACGTTCGTTCATCTAGCACAAAGGGAACGGTTCGCAGGGGAAAATTTTCTCTGGTTTCACAGTATGTTTCCTTGTGCCGTTTTGAATTTCCTGCAGTATTCTCTGTAAAACAGAGTTGGAGCTAGTACCTCCCCATATATATGTATGGAGTGGAGTTTGCTAATGAAAAGAAACTTTGTGTTCCCATCAAGCTAGGTGAAGTACGGCTTTCACTCACAATTATCTCTCAGAACTGAGCATGTGGAGAGACGTTCGTTCATCTAGCACAAAGGGAACGGGTTGCAGGAGAAACTTTTACTCTGGTTTCTCAGTCTGTTTCCTAGTGCCGGTTTGAAGTTCCTGCAGTTTTCACTGTAAAACCGAGTAGGAGCTCGTACCTCCCCTTATATATGTATGGAATGGATTTTGCAACTGAAAGAAACTTTGTTTTCCCATCAAGCTAGGTGAAGGACGGCCTTCACACACACTTATCTCTCAGAAATGAGCATGTGGAGAGACGTTCGTTCATCTAGCACAAAGGGAAAGGGGTGCATGGAAACTTTTACTCTGGTTTCACAGTATGTTTCCTAGTGCCGGTTTGAAGTTCCTGCAGTTTTCACTGTAAAACCGAGTAGGAGCTCGTACCTCCCCATATATATGTATGGAATGGATTTTGCAACTGAAAGAAACTTTGTTTTCCCATCAAGCTAGGTGAAGGACGGCTTTCACACACACTTATCTCTCAGAACTGAGCATGTGGAGAGACGTTCGTTCATTTGGCACAAAGGAAACGGGTTGCAGGAGAAACTTTTACTCTGGTTTCTCAGTCTGTTTCCTAGTGCCGGTTTGAAGTACCTGCAGGTTTCACTGTAAAACCGAGTTGGAGTTCGTACATCCCCATATATATGTATGGAGTGGAGTTTGCAAATGAAAAGAAACTTTGTGTTCCCAACAAGCTAGTTGATGGACGGCTTTCACACACAGTTTTCTATCAGAAATGAGCATGTGTAGAGACGTTCGTTCATCTAGCACAAAGGGAGCGGGTTGCAGGAGAAACTATTCTCTGGTTTCTCAGTCTTTTTCCTAGTGCCGGTTTGAAGTTCCAGCAGTTTTCACTGTAAAACAGAGCTGGAGCTCGTATCTCCCCATATATATGTATGGAGTGGAGTTTGCAACTGAAAAGAAACTTTGTGTTCCCAACCAGCTAGGTGAAGGACGGCCTTCACACTCTATTATCTCTCAGAACTGAGCATGTGGAGAGACGTTCGTTCACCTAGCACAAAGGGAATGGGTGGCAGGAGAAAATTTTACTCTGGTTTCTCAGTCTGTTTCTTAGTGCCGGTTTGAAGTTAGTGCAGTTTTCACTCTAAAACAGAGTTGGAGCTCGTACCTCCCCATATATATGTATGGAGTGTAGTTTGCAAGTGAAAAGAAACTTCTTATTCCCAAAAAGCTATGTGAAGGACGGCATTCACACAAACTTATCTCTCAGAACTTAGCATGTGGAGAGACGTTCGTTCATCTAGCACAAACGGAAAGGGGTGGAGGAGAAACTTTTACTCTGGTTTCAAAGTATGTTTCCTAGTGCCGGTTTGAATTTCCTGCAGTTTTCACTGTAAAACCGAGTTGGAGCTAGTACCTCCCCATATATATGTATGGAGTGGAGTTTGTAACTGAAAAGAAACTTCGTGTTCCCATCAAGCTATGTGAAGGACGGCTTTCACACCCACTTACCTCTCAGAACTGAGCATGTGTAGAGACTTTCGTTCATATACCACAAACGGAACGGGTTGCATTAGAAACATTTACCCTGGTTTCACAGTATGTTTCCTAGTGCCGGTTTGAAGTTCCTGCAGTTTTCACTGTAAAACAGAGTTGGAGCTTAAACCTCCCCATATATATGTATGGAGTGGAGTTTGGTATTGAAAAGAAAATTTGTGTTCCCAACAAGCTGGGTGAAGGACGGCTTTCACACACACTTATCTCTCAGAACTGAGCATGTGGAGAGACGTTCGTTCATCTAGCAAAAAGGGAACGGGTTGCAGGAGAAACTTTCACTCTGGTTTCTCAGTTTGTTTCTTAGTGCCGGTTTGAAGTTCCTGCAATTTTCACTGTAAAACAGAGTTGGAGCTCGTACCTACCCATATATATGTATGGAGTGGAGTTTGCAAGTGAAAAGAAACTTTGTGTTCCCAAAAAGCTAGTTGAAGGACGGCTTTCACACACACTTATCTCTCAGAAATGAGCATCTGGAGAGACGTTCGTTCATCTAGCACAATGGAAACGGGTTGCAAGGGAAACTTTTACTCTGTTTTCACAGTCTGTTTACTAGTGCCGGTTTGAAGTTCCTGCATTACTCACTGTAAAACCGAGTTGGAGCTAGTGCCTCCACATATATACGTATGGAGTGGAGTTTGCAGGTGAAAAGAAACTTTGTGTTCCCAACAAGCCATGTGAAGGACGGGTTTCACACACACTTATCTCTCAGAAATGATCATGTGGTGAGACGTTCGTTCATCTAGCACAAAGGGAAATTGGTGCAGGAGAAACTTTTACTCTGGTATCACAGTATGTTTCCTAGTGCCGGTTTGAAGTTCCTGCAGTTTTCACTGTAAAACCGAGATGGAGCTTCTACCTCCCCATATATATGTATGGAGTGGATTTTGCATGTGAAAAGAAACTTTGTGTTCCTAAAAAGCTAGTTGAAGGACGGCTTTCACACACACTTATCTCTCAGAACAGAGCATGTGGAGAGATGTTCGTTCATCTGGGGCAAAGGGAACGGGATGCAAGTGAAATATTTACTCTGGTTTCACAGTATGTTTCCTAGTGCCGGTATGAAGTTCCTGCAGTTTTCACTGTAAAACATATTTGGAGCTCGTACCTCCAAATATATATGTATGGAGTGGAGTTTGCAAGTGAAAAGAAACTTTGTGTTCCCTACAAGCTAGGTGAAGGACGGCTTTCACACACACTTACCTCTCAGAACAGAGCATGTGGAGAGACGTTCGTTCATCTAGCACAAAGGGAACGGGTTGCAGGAGAAACTTTTACTCTGGTTTCTCAGTCTGTTTCCTAGTGCCGGTTTGAAGTTCCTGCAGTTTTCACTGTAAATCCGAGTTGGAGCTCGTAGTTCCCCTATACATGTATGGAATTGAGTTTGCAAGTGAAAAGAAACTTTGTGTTCCCAACAAGCTAGGTGAAGGACGGCTTTCACACACACTTATCTATCAGAACTGAGCATGTGGAGAGACTTTCGTTCATCTAGCACAAATGGAACGAGTTGCAGGGGAAACTTTTACTCTGGTTTCTCAGTCTGTTTCCTAGTGCCTGTTTGATGTTCCTGCAGTTTTCACTGTAAAACCGAGTTGGAGATCGGACCTCCCCATGTTTATGTATGGATTGGAGTTTGCAAGTGAAAAGAATCTTTGTGTTCCCAACAAGCAAGGTGAAGAACGGCTTTCACACACACTTATCTCTCAGAACTGAGCATGTGGAGAGACGTTCGTTCATCTAGCACAATGGAAATGGGTTGCAATAGAAACTTTTACTCTGGTTTCACAGTATGTTTCCTAGTGTCGTTTTGAAGTTCCTGCAGTTTTCACTGTAAAACAGAGTTGTAGCTAGTACATCCCCATATATATGTATGGAGTGGAGTTTGCAAGTGAAAAGAAATTTAGTGTTCCCAACAAGCTAGGTGAAGGACGGCTTTCAAACACACTTATCTCTCAGAAATGAGAAGGTGGAGAGACGTTCGTTCATCTAGCACAAAGGGAACGGGTCGCAGGAGAAAATTTTCTCTGGTTTCACAGTATGTTTCCTTGTGCCGTTTTGAATTTCCTGCAGTATTCTCTGTAAAACAGAGTTGGAGCTAGTACCTCCCCATATATATGTATGGAGTGGAGTTTGCTAATGAAAAGAAACTTTGTGTTCCCATCAAGCTAGGTGAAGTACGGCTTTCACTCACAATTATCTCTCAGAACTGAGCATGTGGAGAGACGTTCGTTCATCTAGCACAAAGGGAACGGGTTGCAGGAGAAACTTTTACTCTGGTTTCTCAGTCTGTTTCCTAGTGCCGGTTTGAAGTTCCTGCAGTTTTCACTGTAAAACCGAGTAGGAGCTCGTACCTCCCCATATATATGTATGGAATGGATTTTGCAACTGAAAGAAACTTTGTTTTCCCATCAAGCTAGGTGAAGGACGGCTTTCACACACACTTATCTCTCAGAACTGAGTATGTGGAGAGACGTTCGTTCATTTCGCAAAAAGGAAACGGGTTGCAGGAGAAACTTTTACTCTGGTTTCTCAGTCTGTTTCCTAGTGCCGGGTTGAAGTACCTGCAGTTTTCACTGTAAAACAGAGTTGGAATTCGTACATCCCCATATATATGTATGGAGTGGAGTTTGCAAATGAAAAGAAACTTTGTGTTCCCAACAAGCTAGTTGATGGACGGCTTTCACACACAGTTTTCTATTAGAAATGAGCATGTGGAGAGACGTTCGTTCATCTAGCACAAAGGGAGCGGGTTGCAGGAGAAACTATTCTCTGGTTTCTCAGTCTTTTTCCTAATGCCGGTTTGAAGTTTCAGCAGTTTTCACTGTAAAACAGAGCTGGAGCTCGTACCTCCCCATATATATGTATGGAGAGGAGTTTGCAACTGAAAAGAATCTTTGTGTTCCCAACCAGCTAAGTGATGGGCGGCCTTCACACTCTATTATCTCTCAGAACTGACCATGTGGAGAGACGTTCGTTCACCTAGCACAAAGGGAATGGGTTGCAGGAGAAACTTTTACTCTGGTTTCTCAGTCTGTTTCTTAGTGCCGGTTTGAAGTTAGTGCAGTTTTCACTGTAAAACAGAGTTGGAGCTCGTACCTCCCCATATATATGTATGGAGTGTAGTTTGCAAGTGAAAAGAAACTTTATATTCCCAAAAAGCTATGTGAAGGACGGCATTCACACAAACTTATCTCTCACAACTTAGCATGTGGAGAGACGTTCGTTCATCTAGCACAAACGGAAAGGGGTGCAGGAGAAACTTTTACTCTGGTTTCAAAGTATGTTTCCTAGTGCCGGTTTGAAGTTCCTGCAGTTTTCACTGTAAAACCGAGTTGGAGCTAGTACCTCCCCATATATATGTATGGAGAGGAGTTTGTAACTGAAAAGAAACTTCGTGTTCCCATCAAGCTATGTGAATTACGGCTTTCACACACACTTACCTCTCAGAACTGAGCATGTGTAGAGACGTTCGTTCATATACCACAAAGGGAACGGGTTGCATTACAAACATTTACCCTGGTTTCTCAGTATGTTTCCTAGTGCCGGTTTGAAGTTCCTGCAGTTTTCACTGTAAAACAGAGTTGGAGCTCTTACCTCCCAATATATATGTATGGAGTGGAGTTTGGTATTGAAAAGAAAATTTGTGTTCCCAACAAGCTGGGTGAAGGACGGCTTTCACACACACTTATCTCTCAGAACTGAGCATGTGTAGAGACGTTCGTTCATCTAGCACAATGGAAACGGGTTGCAAGGGAAACTTTTACTCTGTTTTCACAGTCTGTTTCCTAGTGCCGGTTTGAAGTTCCTGCAGTTTTCACTGTAAAACCGAGTTGGAGCTTGTACCTCCACATACATATGTATGGAGTGGAATTTGCAAGTGAAAAAAAATTTTGTGTTCCCAACAAGCTAGGTGAAGGACGGCTTTCAAACACACGAATTTCTCAGAACTGAGCATGTGGAGAGACGTTCGTTCATCTAGCAGAAAGGGAACATGTTGCAGGAGAAACTTTTACTCTGGTTTCTCAGTGTGTTTCCTAGTGCCGGTTTGAAGTACCTGGAGTTTTCACTGTAAAACCGAGTTGGAGCTAGTACCTCCACATATATAAGTATGGAGTGGAGTTTGCAAGTGAAAAGAAACTTTGTGTTCCCAACAAGCCAGGTGAAGGACGGCTTTCACACACACTTATCTCTCAGAAATGAGCATGTGGAGAGACGTTCGTTCATCTAGCACAAAGGGAAAGGGGTGCATGAAAACTTTTACTCTGGTTTCACAGTATGTTTCCTAGTGCCGGTTTGAATTTCCTGCAGTTTTCACTGTAAAACCGAGTAGGAGCTCGTACCTCCCCATATATATGTATGGAATGGATTTTGCAACTGAAAGAAACTTTGTTTTCCCATCAAGCTAGGAGAAGGACGGCTTTCACACACACTTATCTCTCAGAAATTATCATGTGGAGAGACGTTCGTTCATCTAGCACAAAGGGAAAGGGGTGCAGGAGAAACTTTTACTCTGGTTTCACAGTATGTTTCCTAGTGCCGGTTTGAAGTTCGTGCAGTTTTCACTTTAAAACCGAGATGGAGCTACTACCTCCCCATATATATGTATGGACTGGATTTTGCATGCGAAAAGAAACTTTGTGTTCCTAAAAAGCTAGTTGAAGGACGGCTTTCACACACACTTATCTCTCAGAACAGAGCATGTGGAGAGACGTTCGTTCATCTAGCACAAAGGGAAAGGGGTGCATGAAAACTTTTACTCTGGTTTCACAGTATGTTTCCTAGTGCCGGTTTGAATTTCCTGCAGTTTTCACTGTAAAACCGAGTAGGAGCTCGTACCTCCCCATATATCTGTATGGAATGGATTTTGCAACTGAAAGAAACTTTGTTTTCCCATCAAGCTAGGAGAAGGACGGCTTTCACACACACTTATCTCTCAGAAATTATCATGTGGAGAGACGTTCGTTCATCTAGCACAAAGGGAAAGGGGTGCAGGAGAAACTTTTACTCTGGTTTCACAGTATGTTTCCTAGTGCCGGTTTGAAGTTCGTGCAGTTTTCACTTTAAAACCGAGATGGAGCTACTACCTCCCCATATATATGTATGGACTGGATTTTGCATGCGAAAAGAAACTTTGTGTTCCTAAAAAGCTAGTTGAAGGACGGCTTTCACACACACTTATCTCTCAGAACAGAGCATGTGGAGAGACGTTCGTTCATCCATCACAAAGGGAACGGGTTGCAGGTGAAACTTTTACTCTGGTTTCTCAGTCTGTTTCCTAGTGCCGGTTTGAAGTTCCTGCAGTTTTCACTGTAAAAAAGAGTTGGAGCTCGTACCTCCCCATATATATGTATGGAGTGGAGTTTGCAAGTGAAAAGAAACTTTGTGTTCCCAACAAGCTAGGTGAAGGACGGCTTTCACACACACTTACCTCTCAGAACTGAGCATGTGGAGAGACGTTCGTTCATCTAGCACACATGGAACGGGTTGCAGGAGAAACTTTTACTCTGGTTTCTCAGTCTGTTTCCTAGTGCCAGTTTGAAGTTCCTGCAATTTTAACTGTAAAACCGTGTTGGAACTAGTACCTTCCCATATATATGTATGGATTAGAGTTTGCAAATTAAAAGAGACTTTGTGTTCCCAACAAGCTAGATGAAGGACGGCTTTCACACACACTTATCTCTCAGAACTGAGCATGTGGAGAGACGTTCGTTCATCTAGCACAAAGGTAACGGGTGGCAGGAGAAACTTTTACTCTGGTTTCTCAGTCTGTTTCCTAGTGCCGGTTTGAAGTTCCTGCAGTTTTCACTGTAAAACCGAGTTGGAATTTTACCTACCCATATATACTTATGGAGTGGAGTTTTCAAGTTAAAAGAAACTTTGTGTTCCCAACAAGCTAGTTGAAGGTTGGTTTTCACACACACTTATCTCTCAGAATTGAGCATGTGGAGAGAAGTTCGTTCATCTAGCACAAAGGGAACCGTTTGCAGGAAAAACAGTTACTCTGGTTTCTCAGTCTGTTTCCTAGTGTCGGTTTGAAGTTCCTGCAATTTTCACTGTAAAACCGAGTTGGAGCTAGTACCTCCCCTTATATATTTATGGCGTGGATTTTGCAAATGAAAAGAAACTTTGTGTTCCCATCAATATAGGTGAAAGACGGCTTTTACACACACTTATCTCTCAGACCTGAGCATGTGCGGAGACTTTCGCTCATCTAGCACAAAGGGAACGGGTTGCAGTAGAAACTTTTACTCTCGTATCAAAATATGTTTCCTAGTGCCGGTTAGAAGTTCCTGCAGTTCTCATTGTAAAACAGAGTTGGTGCTCGTACCTCCCCATATATATGTATGGAGTGGATTTAGCAACTGAAAAGAAACTTTGTGTTAACAACATGCTAAGTGAAGGACGGCTTTAACACACACTTATCTCTCAGAACTGGGCATGTGGAGAGACGTTCGTTCATCTAGCACAAAGGGAACGGGTTGCAGGAGAAACTTTTACTCTGGTTTCTCAGTCTGTTTCCTAGTGCCGGTTTGAAGTTCCTGCACTTTTCACTGTAAAACTGAGTTGGAGCTCGTACCTCCCCATAAATATGTATGGAGTGGAGTTTGCAAGTTAAAAGGAACTTTGTGTTCCCAACAAGCAAGTTTAAGGACGGCTTTCACACACACTTATCTCTCAGAACTGAGCATGTGGAGAGACGTTCGTTCATCCAGCACAAAGGGAACGGGTTGCAGGAGAAGCTTTTTCTCTGGTTTCTCAGTCTGTTTCCTAGTGCCGGTTTGAAGTTCCTGCAGTTTTCACTGTAAAACCGAGTTGGAGCTTGTACCTCCCCATATATATGTACGGAGGGGAATTTGCAAGTAAATAGAAATTTTGTGTTCCCAACAAGCTAGGTGAAGGACGGCTTTCAAACACACTTATCTCTCAGAACTGAG
This sequence comes from Camelus dromedarius, assembly GCF_036321535.1. Taxonomy (NCBI): domain Eukaryota; kingdom Metazoa; phylum Chordata; class Mammalia; order Artiodactyla; family Camelidae; genus Camelus; species Camelus dromedarius. The sequence continues at coordinate 30,542,938 of NC_087458.1, read as the reverse complement.
CATGTGGAGAGACGTTCGTTCATCTAGCACAAAGGGAAAGGTGTGCAGGAGAAACTTTTACTCTGGCTTCACAGTATGTTTCCTAGTGCGGTTTGAAGTTCCTGCAGTTTTCACTGTAAAACCGAGATGGAGCTACTACCTCCCCATATATATGTAAGGAGTGGAGTTTGTAACTGAAAAGAATCTTTGTGTTCCGAACAAGCTAGGTGAAGGACGGTTTTCACACACACTTATCTCTCAGAACTGAGCATGTGGAGAGACGATCGTTCTTGTAGCACAAAGTGAACGGGTTGCATTAGGAACTTTTACTCTGGTTTCCCAGTCTGTTTCCTAGTGCCGGTTTGAAGAACTGCAGTTTTAACTGTAAAACAGGGTTGGAAATCGTAACTCCCCATATATATGTATGGACTGGAGTAAGCAACTGAAAAGAAACTTTGTGTTCCCAACAAGCTAGGTGAAGGAAGGCTTTCACACACACTTATCTCTCAGAACTGAGCATGTGGAGAGACGTTCGTTTATCTAACACAAAGGGAACGGGTTGCAGGAGAAATTTTACTCTGGTTTCTCAGTCTGTTTCCTAGTGCCGTTTTGAATTTGCTGCAGTTTTCACTGTAAAACTGAGTTGGAGCTAGTACCTCCCCATATATATGTATGGATTGGAGTTTGCAAATTAAAGGAAACTATGTGTTCCCAACAAGCTATGTGAAGGACGGCTTTCACACACACTTATCTCTCAGAACTGAGCATGTGGAGAGACGTTCGTTCATCTAGCAAAAAGGGAACTGGTTGCAGGAGAAACTTTTACTCTGGTTTCACAGTATGTTTCCTAGTGCCGGTTTGAAGTTCCTGCAGTTTTCACTGTAAAACCGAGTTGGAGCTCGTACCTCCCAATAAATATGTATGGAGTGGAGTTTGCAAGTTAAAAGGAACTTTGTGTTCCCAACAAGCAAGTTTAAGGACGGCTTTCACACACACTTATCTCTCAGAACTGAGCATGTGGAGAGACGTTCGTTCATCCAGCACAAAGGTAACGGGTTGCAGGAGAAGCTTTTACTTTGGTTTCTCAGTCTGTTTCCTAGTGCCGGTTTGAAGTTCCTGCAGTTTTCACTGTAAAACCGACTTGGAGCTTGTACCTCCCCATATATATGTACGGAGGGGAATTTGCAAGTGAAAAGAAATTTTGTGTTCCCAACAAGCTAGGTGAAGGACGGCTTTCAAACACACTTATCTCTCAGAACTGAGCATGTGGAGAGACGTTCGTTCATCTAGCACAAAGGGAAAGGTGTGCAGGAGAAACTTTTACTCTGGTTTCACAGTATGTTTCCTAGTGCGGTTTGAAGTTCCTGCAGTTTTCACTGTAAAACCGAGATGGAGCTACTACCTCCCCATATATATGTAAGGAGTGGAGTTTGTAACTTAAAAGAATCTTTGTGTTCCGAACAAGCTAGGTGAAGGACGGTTTCCACACACACTTATCTCTCAGAACTGAGCATGTGGAGAGACGTTCGTTCATCTTGCACAAAGGGAACGGGTTGCAGGAGAAACTTTTACCCTGGTTTCACAGTATGTTTCCTAGTGCCGGTTTGAAATTCCTGTAGTTTTCACTAAAAACCTAGTTCGATCTACTACCTCCGCATATATATGTATGGAGTGGAGTTTGCAACTGAAAAGAAACTTTGTATTCCCAACATGCTAGGTGAAAGACGGCTTTCACACACACTTATCTCTCAGAATTGGGCATGTGGAGAGACGTTCGTTCATCTAGCACAAAGGGACCGGGTTGCAGGAGAAACTTTTACTCTGGTTTCTCAGTCTGTTTCCTAGTGCCGGTTTGAATTTCCTGCAGTTTTCACTGTAAAACAGAGTAGAGCTAGTATCTCCACATATATATATATGGAGTGGAAATTGCAAGTGAAAAGTAACATTGTGTTCCCAACAAGCTAAGTGAATGACGGCTTTCACACACACTTATCTCTCAGAACTTAGCATGTGGAGAGACGATCGTTCATCTAGCACAAAGGGAATGGTTTGCAGTAGGAACTTTTACTCTGGTTTCTCAGTCTGTTTCCTAGTGCCGGTTTGAAGTTCCTGCAGTTTTCACTGTAAAACAGTGTTGGAGATCGTAACTCCCAATATATATGTATGGAGTGGAGTTTGCAAATGAAAAAAAACTTTGTGTTTCCAAAAAGCTAGGTGAAGGCAGGCTTTCACACACACTTATCTCTCAGAACAGAGCATGTGGAGAGACGTTCGTTCATCTAGTTCAAAGGGTACGGGTTGCATGAGAAACATTTACTCTGGTTTCACAGTATGTTTCCTAGTGCCGGTATGAAGTTCCTGCAGTTTTCACTGTAAAACATATTTGCAGCTCGTACCTCCAAATATATATGTATGGATTGAAGTTTGCAAGTGAAAAGAAACTTTGTGTTCCCAACAAGCTAAGTGAAGGACGGCTTCACACACACTTACCTCTCAGAACTGAGCATGTGGAGAGACGTATGTTCATCTAGCACACAGGGAACGGGTTGCAGGAGAAAATTTTACTCTGGTTTCTCAGTCTGTTTCCTAGTGCCGGTTTGAAGTTCCTGCAGTATTCACTGTAAAACCGAGTTGGATCTCTTACCTCCCCATATATATGTATGGAGTGGTGTTTGCAACTGAAAAGAAACTTTGTGTTCCCAACAAGCTAGGTGAAGGTCGGCTTTCACACACACTTTTCTCTCAGAACTGAGCATGTGGAGAGACGTTCGTTCATCTAGCACCTAGGGATCGGGATGCAGGAGAAACTTTTACTCTGGTTTCTCAGTCTGTTTCCTAGTGCCGGTTTGAAGTTCCTGCACTTTTCACTGTAAAACCGATTTGGAGCTAGTACCTCTCCATATATATGTATGGATTGGAGTTTACAACTGAAAAGAAACCTTGTGTTCCCAACAAGCTAGGTGAAGGACGGCTTTCACACACACTTATCTCTCAGAACTGAGCATGTGGAGAGACGATCGTTCATCTAGCACAAAGGGAACGGGTTGCAGGAGAAACTTTTACTCTGGTTTCTGAGTCTGTTTCCTAGTGCCGGTTTGAAGTTCTTGCAGTTTTCACTGTAAAACAGAGTTGGAGCTCGTACCTCCCCATATATATGTATGGAGTGGAGTTTGCAAGTGAAAAGAAACTTTGTGTTCCCAACAAGCTAGGTGAAGGACGGCTTTCACACACACTTACCTCTCAGAACTGAGCATGTGGAGAGACGTTCGTTCATCTAGCACACAGGGAACGCGTTGCAGGAGAAACTTTTACTCTGGTTTCTCAGTATGTTTCCTAGTGCCGGTTTGAAGTTCCTGCAGTTTTCACTGTAATACTGTGTTGGAGCTCGTACCACCCCATATATATGTATGGAGTGGAGTTTGCATCTGAAAAGAAACTTTGTGTTCCCAACAAGCTAGGTGAAAGACGGCTTTCACACACACTTATCTCTCTGAACTGAGCATGTGGAGAGACGTTCGTTCATCTAGCACAAAGGGAACCGTTTGCAGGAAAAACAGTTACTCTGGTTTCTCAGTCTGTTTCCCAGTGTCGGTTTGAAGTTCCTGCAATTTTCACTGTAAAACCGAGTTGGAGCTAGTACCTCCCCTTATATATTTATGGAGTGGAGTTTGCAAATGAAAAGAAACTTTGTGTTCCCATCAATATAGGTGAAAGACGGCTTTTACACGCACTTATCTCTCAGACCTGAGCATGTGCGGAGACTTTCGCTCATCTAGCACAAAGGGAACGGGTTGCATTAGGAACTTTTACTCTGGTTTCCCAGTCTGTTTCCTAGTGCCCGTTTGAAGAACTGCAGTTTTCACTGTAAAACAGGGTTGGAAATCATAACTCCCCATATATATGTATGGACTGGAGTATGCAACTGAAAAGAAACTTTGTGTTCCCAACAAGCTAGGTGAAGGAAGGCTTTCACACACACTTATCTCTCAGAACTTAGCATGTGGAGAGACGTTCGTTTATCTAACACAAAGGGAACGGGTTGCAGGAGAAATTTTACTCTGGTTTCTCAGTCTGTTTCCTAGTGCCGTTTTGAATTTGCTGCAGTTTTCACTGTAAAACTGAGTTGGAGCTTGTTCCTCCCCATATATATGTATGGATTGGAGTTTGCAAATTAAAAGAAACTTTGTGTTCCCAACAAGCTATGTGAAGGACGGCTTTCACACACACTTATCTCTCAGAACTGAGCATGTGGAGAGACGTTCGTTCATCTAGCACAAAGGGAACGGGTTGCAGGAGAAACTTTTACTCTGGTTTCACAGTATGTTTCCTAGTGCCGGTTTGAAGTTCCTGCAGTTTTCACTGTAAAACCGAGTTGGAGCTCGTACCTCCCCATAAATATGTATGGAGTGGAGTTTGCAAGTTAAAAGGAACTTTGTGTTCCCAACAAGCAAGTTTAAGGACGGCTTTCACACACACTTATCTCTCAGAACTGAGCATGTGGAGAGACGTTCGTTCATCCAGCACAAAGGGAACGGGTTGCAGGAGAAGCTTTTACTCTGGTTTCTCAGTCTGTTTCCTAGTGCCCGTTTGAAGAACTGCAGTTTTCACTGTAAAACCGAGTTGGAGCTTGTACCTCCCCATATATATGTACGGAGTGGAATTTGCAAGTGAAAAGAAATTTTGTGTTCCCAACAAGCTAGGTGAAGGACGGCTTTCAAACACACTTATCTCTCAGAACTGAGCATGTGGAGAGACGTTCGTTCATCTAGCACAAAGGGAAAGGTGTGCAAGAGAAACTTTTACTCTGGTTTCACAGTATGTTTCCTAGTGCGGTTTGAAGTTCCTGCAGTTTTCACTGTAAAACCGAGATGGAGCTACTACCTCCCCATATATATGTAAGGAGTGGAGTTTGTAACTGAAAAGAATCTTTGTGTTCCGAACAAGCTAGGTGAAGGACGGTTTCCACACACACTTATCTCTCAGAACTGAGCATGTGGAGAGACGTTCGTTCATCTTGCACAAAGGGAACGGGTTGCAGGAGAAACTTTTACCCTGGTTTCACAGTATGTTTCCTAGTGCCGGTTTGAAATTCCTGTAGTTTTCACTGTAAAACCTAGTTCGAGCTACTAACTCCGCTTATATATGTATGGAGTGGAGTTTGCAACTGAAAAGTAACTTTGTATTCCCAACATGCTAGGTGAAAGACGGCTTTCACACACACTTATCTCTCAGAATTGGGCATGTGGAGAGACGTTCGTTCATCTACCACAAAGGGACCGGGTTGCAGGAGAAACTTTTACTCTGGTTTCTCAGTCTGTTTCCTAGTGCCGGTTTGAATTTCCTGCAGTTTTCACTGTAAAACAGAGTTGGAGCTAGTATCTCCACATATATATATATGGAGTGGAAATTGCAAGTGAAAAGTAACATTGTGTTCCAACAAGCTAAGTGAATGACGGCTTTCACACACACTTATCTCTCAGAACTGAGCATGTGGAGAGACGTTCGTTCATCTAGCACAAAAGGAACGGTTTGCAGTAGGAACTTTTACTCTGGATTCTCAGTCTGTTTCCTAGTGCCGGTTTGAATTTCCTGCAGTTTTCACTGTAAAACTGTGTTGGAGATCGTAACTCCCAATATATATGTATGGAGTGGAGTTTGCAAATGAAAAGAAACTTTGTGTTCCCAAAAAGCTAGGTGAAGGAAGGCTTTCACACACACTTATCTCTCAGAACCGAGCATGTGGAGAGACGTTCGTCATCTAGGGCAAAGGGTACGGGTTGCAAGAGAAACATTTACCCTGGTTTCACAGTATGTTTCCTAGTGCCGGTATGCAGTTCCTGCAGTTTTCACTGTAAAACATATTTGGAGCTCGTACCTCCAAATATATATGTATGGATTGAAGTTTGCAAGTGAAAAGAAACTTTGTGTTCCCAACAAGATAAGTGAAGGACGGCTTCACACAAACTTACCTCTCAGAACTGAGCATGTGGAGAGACGTTCGTTCATCTAGCACACAGGGAACGGGTTGCAGGAGAAAATTTTACTCTGGTTTCTCAGTCTGTTTCCTAGTGCCGGTTTGAAGTTCCTGCAGTATTCACTGTAAAAACGAGTTAGATCTCTTACCTCCCCATATATATGTATGGAGTGGTGTTTGCAACTGAAAAGAAACTTTGTGTTCCCAACAAGCTAGGTGATGGTCGGCTTTGACACACACTTTTCTCTCAGAACTGAGCATGTGGAGGGACGTTCGTTCATCTAGCACCTAGGGACCGGGTTGCAGGAGAAACTTTTACTCTGGTTTCTCAGTCTGTTTCCTAGTGCCGGTTTGAAGTTCCTGCAGTTTTCACTGTAAAACCGTTTTGAAGCTAGTACCTCTCCATATATATGTATGGAGTGGAGTTTACAACTGAAAAGAAACCTTGTGTTCCCAACAAGCTAGGTGAAGGACGGCTTTCACACACACTTATCTCTCAGAACTGAGCATGTGGAGAGACGATCGTTCATCTAGCACAAAGGGAACGGGTTGCAGGAGAAATTTTACTCTGGTTTCTCAGTCTGTTTCCTAGTGCCGTTTTGAATTTGCTGCAGTTTTCACTGTAAAACTGAGTTGGAGCTTGTTCCTCCCCATATATATGTATGGATTTTAGTTTGCAAATTAAAAGAAACTTTGTGTTCCCAACAAGCTATGTGAAGGACGGCTTTCACACACACTTATCTCTCAGAACTGAGCATGTGGAGAGACTTTCGTTCATCTAGCAAAAAGGGAACGGGTTGCAGGAGAAACTTTTACTCTGGTTTCACAGTATGTTTCCTAGTGCCGGTTTGAAGTTCCTGCAGTTTTCACAGTAAAACCGAGTTGGAGCTCGTACCTCCCCATAAATATGTATGGAGTGGAGTTTGCAAGTTAAAAGGAACTTTGTGTTCCCAACAAGCAAGTTTAAGGACGGCTTTCACACACACTTATCTCTCAGAACTGAGCATGTGGAGAGACGTTCGTTCATCTAGCAAAAAGGGAACGGGTTGCAGGAGAAACTTTTACTCTGGTTTCACAGTATGTTTCCTAGTGCCGGTTTGAAGTTCCTGCAGTTTTCACTGTAAAACCGAGTTGGAGCTCGTACCTCCCCATAAATATGTATGGAGTGGAGTTTGCAAGTTAAAAGGAACTTTGTGTTCCCAACAAGCAAGTTTAAGGACGGCTTTCACACACACTTATCTCTCAGAACTGAGCATGTGGAGAGACGTTCGTTCATCCAGCACAAAGGGAACGGGTTGCAGGAGAAGCTTTTACTCTGGTTTCTCAGTCTGTTTCCTAGTGCCGGTTTGAAGTTCCTGCAGTTTTCACTGTAAAACTGTGTTGGAGATCGTAACTCCCAATATATATGTATGGAGTGGAGTTTGCAAATGAAAAGTAACTTTGTATTCCCAACATGCTAGGTGAAAGACGGCTTTCACACACACTTATCTCTCAGAATTGGGCATGTGGAGAGACGTTCGTTCATCTACCACAAAGGGACCGGGTTGCAGGAGAAACTTTTACTCTGGTTTCTCAGTCTGTTTCCTAGTGCCGGTTTGAATTTCCTGCAGTTTTCACTGTAAAACAGAGTTGGAGCTAGTATCTCCACATATATATATATGGAGTGGAAATTGCAAGTGAAAAGTAACATTGTGTTCCCAACAAGCTAAGTGAATGACGGCTTTCACACACACTTATCTCTCAGAACTGAGCATTTGGAGAGACGATCGTTCATCTAGCACAAAGGGAACGGTTTGCAGTAGGAACTTTTACTCTGGTTTCTCAGTCTGTTTCCTAGTGCCGGTTTGAAGTTCCTGCAGTTTTCACTGTAAAACTGTGTTGGAGATCGTAACTCCCAATATATATGTATGGAGTGGAGTTTGCAAATGAAAAGAAACTTTGTGTTCCCAAAAAGCTAGGTGAAGGAAGGCTTTCACACACACTTATCTCTCAGAACCGAGCATGTGGAGAGACGTTCGTTCATCTAGGGCAAAGGGTACGGGTTGCAAGAGAAACATTTACCCTGGTTTCACAGTATGTTTCCTAGTGCCGGTATGCAGTTCCTGCAGTTTTCACTGTAAAATATATTTGGAGCTCGTACCTCCAAATATATATGTATGGATTGAAGTTTGCAAGTGAAAAGAAACTTTGTGTTCCCAACAAGATAAGTGAAGGACGGCTTCACACAAACTTACCTCTCAGAACTGAGCATGTGGAGAGACGTTCGTTCATCTAGCACACAGGGAACGGGTTGCAGGAGAAAATTTTACTCTGGTTTCTCAGTCTGTTTCCTAGTGCCGGTTTGAAGTTCCTGCAGTATTCACTGTAAAAACGAGTTGGATCTCTTACCTCCCCATATATATGTATGGAGTGGTGTTTGCAACTGAAAATAAACTTTGTGTTCCCAACAAGCTAGGTGATGGACGGCTTTCACACACACTTTTCTCTCAGAACTGAGCATGTGGAGAGACGTTCGTTCATCTAGCACCTAGGGACCGGGTTGCAGGAGAAATTTTTACTCTGGTTTCTCAGTCTGTTTCCTAGTGCCGGTTTGAAGTTCCTGCAGTTTTCACTGTAAAACCGTTTTGGAGCTAGTACCTCTCCATATATATGTATGGAGTGGAGTTTACAACTGAAAAGAAACCTTGTGTTCCCAACAAGCTAGGTGAAGGACGGCTTTCACACACACTTATCTCTCAGAACTGAGCATGTGGAGAGACGATCGTTCATCTAGCACAAAGGGAACGGGTTGCAGGAGAAACTTTTACTCTGGTTTCTCAGTCTGTTTCCTAGTGCCGGTTTGAAGTTCCTGCAGTTTTCACTGTAAAACCGAGTTGGAGCTCGTACCTCCCCATATATATGTATGGAGTGGAGTTTGCAAGTGAAAAGAAACTTTGTGTTCCCAACAAGCTAGGTTAAGGACGGCTTTCACACACACTTACCTCTCAGAACTGAGCAGGTGGAGAGACGTTCGTTCATCTAGCACACAGGGAACGTGTTGCAGGAGAAACTTTTACTCTGGTTTCTCAGTATGTTTCCTAGTGCCGGTTTGAAGTTCCTGCATTTTTCACTGTAATACTGTGTTGGAGCTCGTACCTCCCCATATATATGTATGGAGTGGAGTTTGCATCTGAAAAGAAACTTTGTGTTCAAAACAAGCTAGGTGAAAGACGGCTTTCACACACACTTATCTCTCTGAATGGAGCATGTGGAGAGACGTTCGTTCATCTAGCACAAAGGGAACGGGTTGCAGGAGAAAGATTTTCTCGGGTTTCTCAGTCTGTTTCCTAGTGCCGGTTTGAAGTTCCTGCAGTTTTCACTGTAAAACCGAGTTGGAGCTAGTACCTCCCCTTATATATTTATGGAGTGGAGTTTGCAAATGAAAAGAAACTTTGTGTTCCCATCAATATAGGTGAAAGACGGCTTTTACACACACTTATCTCTCAGACCTGAGCATGTGCGGAGACTTTCGCTCATCTAGCACAAAGGGAACGGGTTGCAGTAGAAACTTTTACTCTCGTATCAAAATATGTTTCCTAGTGCCGGTTAGAAGTTCCTGCAGTTTTCATTGTAAAACAGAGTTGGTGCTCGTACCTCCCCATATATATGTATGGAGTGGATTTTGCAACTGAAAAGAAACTTTGTGTTCCCAACATGCTAAGTGAAGGACGGCTTTAACACACACTTATCTCTCAGAACTGGGCATGTGGAGAGACGTTCGTTCATCTAGCACAAAGGGAACGGGTTGCAGGAGAAACTTTTACTCTGGTTTCTCAGTCTGTTTCCTAGTGCCGGTTTGAAATTCCTGCAGTTTTCACTGTAAAACCGAGTTGGAGCTAGTACCTCCACATATATATATATATGGATTGGAATTTGCAAGTGAAAAGAAACTTTGTGTTCCCAACAAGCTAGGTGAATGACGGTTTTCACACACACTTATCTATCAGAACTGAGCATGTGGAGAGACGATCGTTCATCTAGCACAAAGGGAACGGGATGCATTAGGAACTTTTACTCTGGTTTCCCAGTCTGTTTCCTAGTGCCGGTTTGAAGAACTGCAGTTTTCACTGTAAAACAGGGTTGGAAATCGTAACTCCCCATATATATGTATGGACTGGAGTATGCAACTGAAAAGAAACTCTGTGTTCCCAACAAGCTAGGTGAAGGAAGGCTTTCACACACACTTATCTCTCAGAACTGAGCATGTGGAGAGACGTTCGTTTATCTAACACAAAGGGAACGGATTGCAGGAGAAATTTTACTCTGGTTTCTCAGTCTGTTTCCTAGTGCCGTTTTGAATTTGCTGCAGTTTTCACTGTAAAACTTAGTTGGAGATAGTACCTCCCCATATATATGTATGGATTGGAATTGCAAATTAAAAGAAACTTTGTGTTCCCAACAAGCTATGTGAAGGACGGCTTTCACACACACTTATCTCTCAGAACTGAGCATGTGGAGAGAAGTTCGTTCATCTAGCAAAAAGGTAACGGGTTGCAGGAGAAACTTTTACTCTGGTTTCACAGTATGTTTCCTAGTGCCGGTTTGAAGTTCCTGCAGTTTTCACTGTAAAACCGAGTTGGAGCTCGTACCTCCCCATAAATATGTATGGAGTGGAGTTTGCAAGTTAAAAGGAACTTTGTGTTCCCAACAAGCAAGTTTAAGGACGGCTTTCACACACACTTATCTCTCAGAACTGAGCATGTGGAGAGACGTTCGTTCATCCAGCACAAAGGGAACGGGATGCAGGAGAAGCTTTTACTCTGGTTTCTCAGTCTGTTTCCTAGTGCCGGTTTGAAGTTCCTGCAGTTTTCACTGTAAAACTGAGTTGGAGCTTGTACCTCCCCATATATATGTACGGAGTGGAATTTGCAAGTGAAAAGAAATTTTGTGTTCCCAACAAGCTAGGTGAAAGACGGCTTTTAAACACACTTATCTCTCAGAACTGAGCATGTGGAGAGACGTTCGTTCATCTAGCACAAAGGGAAAGGTGTGCAGGAGAAACTTTTACTCTGGTTTCACAGTATGTTTCCCAGTGCGGTTTGAAGTTCCTGCAGTTTTCACTGTAAAACCGAGATGGAGCTACTACCTCCCCATATATATGTATGGAGTGGAGTTTGCAAGTGAAAAGAAACTTTGTGTTCCCAACAAGCTAGGTTAAGGACGGCTTTCACACACACTTACCTCTCAGAACTGAGCAGGTGGAGAGACGTTCGTTCATCTAGCACACAGGGAACGTGTTGCAGGAGAAACTTTTACTCTGGTTTCTCAGTATGTTTCCTAGTGCCGGTTTGAAGTTCCTGCATTTTTCACTGTAATACTGTGTTGGAGCTCGTACCTCCCCATATATATGTATGGAGTGGAGTTTGCATCTGAAAAGAAACTTTGTGTTCAAAACAAGCTAGGTGAAAGACGGCTTTCACACACACTTATCTCTCTGAATGGAGCATGTGGAGAGACGTTCGTTCATCTAGCACAAAGGGAACGGGTTGCAGGAGAAAGATTTTCTCGGGTTTCTCAGTCTGTTTCCTAGTGCCGGTTTGAAGTTCCTGCAGTTTTCACTGTAAAACCGAGTTGGAGCTAGTACCTCCCCTTATATATTTATGGAGTGGAGTTTGCAAATGAAAAGAAACTTTGTGTTCCCATCAATATAGGTGAAAGACGGCTTTTACACACACTTATCTCTCAGACCTGAGCATGTGCGGAGACTTTCGCTCATCTAGCACAAAGGGAACGGGTTGCAGTAGAAACTTTTACTCTCGTATCAAAATATGTTTCCTAGTGCCGGTTAGAAGTTCCTGCAGTTTTCATTGTAAAACAGAGTTGGTGCTCGTACCTCCCCATATATATGTATGGAGTGGATTTTGCAACTGAAAAGAAACTTTGTGTTCCCAACATGCTAAGTGAAGGACGGCTTTAACACACACTTATCTCTCAGAACTGGGCATGTGGAGAGACGTTCGTTCATCTAGCACAAAGGGAACGGGTTGCAGGAGAAACTTTTACTCTGGTTTCTCAGTCTGTTTCCTAGTGCCGGTTTGAAATTCCTGCAGTTTTCACTGTAAAACCGAGTTGGAGCTAGTACCTCCACATATATATATATATGGATTGGAATTTGCAAGTGAAAAGAAACTTTGTGTTCCCAACAAGCTAGGTGAATGACGGTTTTCACACACACTTATCTATCAGAACTGAGCATGTGGAGAGACGATCGTTCATCTAGCACAAAGGGAACGGGATGCATTAGGAACTTTTACTCTGGTTTCCCAGTCTGTTTCCTAGTGCCGGTTTGAAGAACTGCAGTTTTCACTGTAAAACAGGGTTGGAAATCGTAACTCCCCATATATATGTATGGACTGGAGTATGCAACTGAAAAGAAACTCTGTGTTCCCAACAAGCTAGGTGAAGGAAGGCTTTCACACACACTTATCTCTCAGAACTGAGCATGTGGAGAGACGTTCGTTTATCTAACACAAAGGGAACGGATTGCAGGAGAAATTTTACTCTGGTTTCTCAGTCTGTTTCCTAGTGCCGTTTTGAATTTGCTGCAGTTTTCACTGTAAAACTTAGTTGGAGATAGTACCTCCCCATATATATGTATGGATTGGAATTGCAAATTAAAAGAAACTTTGTGTTCCCAACAAGCTATGTGAAGGACGGCTTTCACACACACTTATCTCTCAGAACTGAGCATGTGGAGAGAAGTTCGTTCATCTAGCAAAAAGGTAACGGGTTGCAGGAGAAACTTTTACTCTGGTTTCACAGTATGTTTCCTAGTGCCGGTTTGAAGTTCCTGCAGTTTTCACTGTAAAACCGAGTTGGAGCTCGTACCTCCCCATAAATATGTATGGAGTGGAGTTTGCAAGTTAAAAGGAACTTTGTGTTCCCAACAAGCAAGTTTAAGGACGGCTTTCACACACACTTATCTCTCAGAACTGAGCATGTGGAGAGACGTTCGTTCATCCAGCACAAAGGGAACGGGATGCAGGAGAAGCTTTTACTCTGGTTTCTCAGTCTGTTTCCTAGTGCCGGTTTGAAGTTCCTGCAGTTTTCACTGTAAAACTGAGTTGGAGCTTGTACCTCCCCATATATATGTACGGAGTGGAATTTGCAAGTGAAAAGAAATTTTGTGTTCCCAACAAGCTAGGTGAAAGACGGCTTTTAAACACACTTATCTCTCAGAACTGAGCATGTGGAGAGACGTTCGTTCATCTAGCACAAAGGGAAAGGTGTGCAGGAGAAACTTTTACTCTGGTTTCACAGTATGTTTCCTAGTGCGGTTTGAAGTTCCTGCAGTTTTCACTGTAAAACCGAGATGGAGCTACTACCTCCCCATATATATGTAAGGAGTGGAGTTTGAAACTGAAAAGAATCTTTGTGTTCCGAACAAGCTAGGTGAAGGACGGTTTTCACACACACTTATCTCTCAGAACTGAGCATGTGGAGAGACGTTCGTTCATCTTGCACAAAGGGAACGGGTTGCAGGAGAAACTTTTACCCTGGTTTCACAGTATGTTTCCTAGTGCCTGTTTGAAATTCCTGTAGTTTTCACTGTAAAACCTAGTTCGAGCTACTACCTCCGCATATATATGTATGGAGTGGAGTTTGCAACTGAAAAGAAACTTTGTATTCCCAACATGCTAGGTGAAAGACGGCTTTCACACACACTTATCTCTCAGAATTGGGCATGTGGAGAGACGTTCGTTCATCTAGCACAAAGGGACCGGGTTGCAGGTGAAACTTTTACTCTGGTTTCTCAGTCTGTTTCCTAGTGCCGGTTTGAATTTCCTGCAGTTTTCACTGTAAAACAGAGTTAGAGCTAGTATCTCCACTTATATATATATGGAGTGGAAATTGCAAGTGAAAAGTAACATTGTGTTCCCAACAAGCTAAGTGAATGACGGCTTTCACACACACTTATCTCTCAGAACTGAGCATGTGGAGAGACGATCGTTCATCTAGCACAAAGGGAACGGTTTGCAGTAGGAACTTTTACTCTGGTTTCTCAGTCTGTTTCCTAGTGCCGGTTTGAAGTTCCTGCAGTTTTCACTGTAAAACTGTGTTGGAGATCGTAACTCCCAATATATATGTATGGAGTGGAGTTTGCAAATGAAAAGAAACTTTGTGTTCCCAAAAAGCTAGGTGAAGGAAGGCTTTCACACACACTTATCTCTCAGAACCGAGCATGTGGAGAGACGTTCGTTCATCTAGGGCAAAGGGTACGGGTTGCAAGAGAAACATTTACCCTGGTTTCACAGTATGTTTCCTAGTGCCGGTATGCAGTTCCTGCAGTTTTCACTGTAAAATATATTTGGAGCTCGTACCTCCAAATATATATGTATGGATTGAAGTTTGCAAGTGAAAAGAAACTTTGTGTTCCCAACAAGATAAGTGAAGGACGGCTTCACACAAACTTACCTCTCAGAACTGAGCATGTGGAGAGACGTTCGTTCATCTAGCACACAGGGAACGGGTTGCAGGAGAAAATTTTACTCTGGTTTCTCAGTCTGTTTCCTAGTGCCGGTTTGAAGTTCCTGCAGTATTCACTGTAAAAACGAGTTGGATCTCTTACCTCCCCATATATATGTATGGAGTGGTGTTTGCAACTGAAAATAAACTTTGTGTTCCCAACAAGCTAGGTGATGGACGGCTTTCACACACACTTTTCTCTCAGAACTGAGCATGTGGAGAGACGTTCGTTCATCTAGCACCTAGGGACCGGGTTGCAGGAGAAATTTTTACTCTGGTTTCTCAGTCTGTTTCCTAGTGCCGGTTTGAAGTTCCTGCAGTTTTCACTGTAAAACCGTTTTGGAGCTAGTACCTCTCCATATATATGTATGGAGTGGAGTTTACAACTGAAAAGAAACCTTGTGTTCCCAACAAGCTAGGTGAAGGACGGCTTTCACACACACTTATCTCTCAGAACTGAGCATGTGGAGAGACGATCGTTCATCTAGCACAAAGGGAACGGGTTGCAGGAGAAACTTTTACTCTGGTTTCTCAGTCTGTTTCCTAGTGCCGGTTTGAAGTTCCTGCAGTTTTCACTGTAAAACCGAGTTGGAGCTCGTACCTCCCCATATATATGTATGGAGTGGAGTTTGCAAGTGAAAAGAAACTTTGTGTTCCCAACAAGCTAGGTTAAGGACGGCTTTCACACACACTTACCTCTCAGAACTGAGCAGGTGGAGAGACGTTCGTTCATCTAGCACACAGGGAACGCGTTGCAGGAGAAACTTTTACTCTGGTTTCTCAGTATGTTTCCTAGTGCCGGTTTGAAGTTCCTGCATTTTTCACTGTAATACTGTGTTGGAGCTCGTACCACCCCATATATATGTATGGAGTGGAGTTTGCATCTGAAAAGAAACTTTGTGTTCAAAACAAGCTAGGTGAAAGACGGCTTTCACACACACTTATCTCTCTGAATGGAGCATGTGGAGAGACGTTCGTTCATCTAGCACAAAGGGAACGGGTTGCAGGAGAAAGATTTTCTCGGGTTTCTCAGTCTGTTTCCTAGTGCCGGTTTGAAGTTCCTGCAGTTTTCACTGTAAAACCGAGTTGGAGCTAGTACCTCCCCTTATATATTTATGGAGTGGAGTTTGCAAATGAAAAGAAACTTTGTGTTCCCATCAATATAGGTGAAAGACGGCTTTTACACACACTTATCTCTCAGACCTGAGCATGTGCGGAGACTTTCGCTCATCTAGCACAAAGGGAACGGGTTGCAGTAGAAACTTTTACTCTCGTATCAAAATATGTTTCCTAGTGCCGGTTAGAAGTTCCTGCAGTTTTCATTGTAAAACAGAGTTGGTGCTCGTACCTCCCCATATATATGTATGGAGTGGATTTTGCAACTGAAAAGAAACTTTGTGTTCCCAACATGCTAAGTGAAGGACGGCTTTAACACACACTTATCTCTCAGAACTGGGCATGTGGAGAGACGTTCGTTCATCTAGCACAAAGGGAACGGGTTGCAGGAGAAACTTTTACTCTGGTTTCTCAGTCTGTTTCCTAGTGCCGGTTTGAAATTCCTGCAGTTTTCACTGTAAAACCGAGTTGGAGCTAGTACCTCCACATATATATATATATGGATTGGAATTTGCAAGTGAAAAGAAACTTTGTGTTCCCAACAAGCTAGGTGAATGACGGTTTTCACACACACTTATCTATCAGAACTGAGCATGTGGAGAGACGATCGTTCATCTAGCACAAAGGGAACGGGATGCATTAGGAACTTTTACTCTGGTTTCCCAGTCTGTTTCCTAGTGCCGGTTTGAAGAACTGCAGTTTTCACTGTAAAACAGGGTTGGAAATCGTAACTCCCCATATATATGTATGGACTGGAGTATGCAACTGAAAAGAAACTCTGTGTTCCCAACAAGCTAGGTGAAGGAAGGCTTTCACACACACTTATCTCTCAGAACTGAGCATGTGGAGAGACGTTCGTTTATCTAACACAAAGGGAACGGATTGCAGGAGAAATTTTACTCTGGTTTCTCAGTCTGTTTCCTAGTGCCGTTTTGAATTAGCTGCAGTTTTCACTGTAAAACTTAGTTGGAGATAGTACCTCCCCATATATATGTATGGATTGGAGTTTGCAAATTAAAAGAAACTTTGTGTTCCCAACAAGCTATGTGAAGGACGGCTTTCACACACACTTATCTCTCAGAACTGAGCATGTGGAGAGAAGTTCGTTCATCTAGCAAAAAGGTAACGGGTTGCAGGAGAAACTTTTACTCTGGTTTCACAGTATGTTTCCTAGTGCCGGTTTGAAGTTCCTGCAGTTTTCACTGTAAAACCGAGTTGGAGCTCGTACCTCCCCATAAATATGTATGGAGTGGAGTTTGCAAGTTAAAAGGAACTTTGTGTTCCCAACAAGCAAGTTTAAGGACGGCTTTCACACACACTTATCTCTCAGAACTGAGCATGTGGTGAGACGTTCGTTCATCCAGCACAAAGGGAACGGGATGCAGGAGAAGCTTTTACTCTGGTTTCTCAGTCTGTTTCCTAGTGCCGGTTTGAAGTTCCTGCAGTTTTCACTGTAAAACTGAGTTGGAGCTTGTACCTCCCCATATATATGTACGGAGTGGAATTTGCAAGTGAAAAGAAATTTTGTGTTCCCAACAAGCTAGGTGAAAGACGGCTTTTAAACACACTTATCTCTCAGAACTGAGCATGTGGAGAGACGTTCGTTCATCTAGCACAAAGGGAAAGGTGTGCAGGAGAAACTTTTACTCTGGTTTCACAGTATGTTTCCTAGTGCGGTTTGAAGTTCCTGCAGTTTTCACTGTAAAACCGAGATGGAGCTACTACCTCCCCATATATATGTAAGGAGTGGAGTTTGAAACTGAAAAGAATCTTTGTGTTCCGAACAAGCTAGGTGAAGGACGGTTTTCACACACACTTATCTCTCAGAACTGAGCATGTGGAGAGACGTTCGTTCATCTTGCACAAAGGGAACGGGTTGCAGGAGAAACTTTTACCCTGGTTTCACAGTATGTTTCCTAGTGCCTGTTTGAAATTCCTGTAGTTTTCACTTTAAAACCTAGTTCGAGCTACTACCTCCGCATATATATGTATGGAGTGGAGTTTGCAACTGAAAAGAAACTTTGTATTCCCAACATGCTAGGTTAAAGACGGCTTTCACACACACTTATCTCTCAGAATTGGGCATGTGGAGAGACGTTCGTTCATCTAGCACAAAGGGACCGGGTTGCAAGTGAATCTTTTACTCTGGTTTCTCAGTCTGTTTCCTAGTGCCGGTTTGAATTTCCTGCAGTTTTCACTGTAAAACAGAGTTAGAGCTAGTATCTCCACTTATATATATATGGAGTGGAAATTGCAAGTGAAAACTAACATTGTGTTCCCAACAAGCTAAGTGAATGACGGCTTTCACACACACTTATCTCTCAGAACTGAGCATGTGGAGAGACGATCGTTCATCTAGCACAAAGGGAACGGTTTGCAGTAGGAACTTTAATCTCGTTTCTCAGTCTGTTTCCTAGTGCCGGTTTGAAGTTCCTGCAGTTTTCACTGTAAAACAGTGTTGGAGATCGTAACTCCCAATATATATATATGGAGTGGAGTTTGCAAATGAAAAGAAACTTTGTGTTCCCAAAAAGCTAGGTGAAGGAAGGCTTTCACACACACTTATCTCTCAGAACCGAGCATGTGGAGAGACGTTCGTTCATCTAGGGCAAAGTGTACGGGTTGCAAGAGAAACATTTACTCTGGTTTCACAGTATGTTTCCTAGTGCCGGTATGAAGTTCCTGCAGTTTTCACTGTAAAACATAATTGGAACTCGTACCTCCAAATATATATGTATGGATTGAAGTTTGCAAGTGAAAAGAAACTTTGTGTTCCCAACAAGATAAGTGAAGGACGGCTTCACACACACTTACCTCTCAGAACTGAGCATGTGGAGAGACGTTCGTTCATCTAGCACACAGGGAACGGGTTGCAGGAGAAAATTTTACTCTGGTTTCTCAGTCTGTTTCCTAGTGCCGGTTTGAAGTTCCTGCAGTATTCACTGTAAAAACGAGTTGGATCTCTTACCTCCCCATATATATGTATGGAGTGGTGTTTGCAACTGAAAAGAAACTTTGTGTTCCCAACAAGCTAGGTGAAGGTCGGCTTTCACACACAATTTTCTCTCAGAACTGAGCATGTGGAGAGACGTTCGTTCATCTAGCACCTAGGGACCGGGTTGCAGGAGAAACTTTTACTCTGGTTTCTCAGTCTGTTTCCTAGTGCCGGTTTGAAGTTCCTGCAGTTTTCACTGTAAAACCGATTTGGAGCTAGTACCACTCCATATATATGTATGGAGTGGAGTTTACAACTGAAAAGAAACCTTGTGTTCCCAACAAGCTAGGTGAAGGACGGCTTTCACACACACTTATCTCTCAGAAATGAGCATGTGGAGAGACGATCGTTCATCTAGCACAAAGGGAACGGGTTGCAGGAGAAACTTTTACTCTGGTTTCTCAGTATGTTTCCTAGTGCCGGTTTGAAGTTCCTGCAGTTTTCACTGTAATACTGTGTTGGAGCTCGTACCTCCCCATATATATGTATGGAGTGGAGTTTGCATCTGAAAAGAAACTTTGTGTTCCCAACATGCTAGGAGAAAGACGGCTTTCACACACACTTATCTCTCTGAACTGAGCATGTGGAGAGACGTTCGTTCATCTAGCACAAAGGGAACGGGTTGCAGGAGAAAGATTTTCTCGGGTTTCTCAGTCTGTTTCCTAGTGCCGGTTTGAAATTCCTGCAGTGTTCACTGTAAAACCGAGTTGGAGCTCGTACCTCCCCATATATAAGTATGGAGTGGAGTTTGCACGTGAAAAGAAACTATGTGTTACCAACAAGCAAGGTGAAGGACGGCTTTCACACACAGTTATCTCTCAGAACTGAGCATGTGGAGAGACGTTCGTTCATCTAGCACGAAGGGAACGGTTTGCAGGAGAAACATTTACTCTGGTTTCTCAGTCTGTTTCCTAGTGCCGGTTTGAAGTTCCTGCAGTATTCACTGTAAAACCGTGTTCGATCTAGTACAACCCAATATATATATATGGAGTGGAGTTTTCAAGTGAAAACAAAATTTGTGTTTCCAAAAAGCTATATGAAGGACGGCTTCACACACACTTATCACTCAGAACTGAGCATGTGGAGAGACGTTCGTTCATCTAGCACAAAGGGAACGGGTTGCAGAGAAACTTTTTCTCTGGTTCTCAGTCTGTTTCCTAGTACCGGTTTTAAGTTCCTGCTGTTTTCACTCTAAAACCGAGTTGGAGCTCGTACTTCCCCATATATATGTATGGAGTGGAGTTTGCAAATGAAAGAAACTTTGTGTTCCCATCAAGCTAGGTGAAGGACGGCTTTCACACACACTTATCTCTCAGAACTGAGCATGTGGAGAGACGTTCATTCATCTAGCACAAAAAGAACGGGTTGCAGGAGAAATTTTACTCTGGATTCTCAGTCTGTTTCCTATTGCCAGTTTGAAGTTCCTGCAGTTTTCACTGTAAAACCGAGTTGGAGCTCGTACTTCCCCATATATATGTATGGAGTGGCTTTTGCAACTGAAAAGATACTTTGAGTTCCCAACAAGCTAGGTGAAGGACGGCTTTCACACACAATTATCTCTCAGAACTTAGCATGTGGAGAGACGTTCGTTCATCTAGCACAAAGGGAACGGGTTTCAGGGAAAATTTACTCTGGGTTCTCAGTCTGTTTCCTAGTGCCGGTTAAAAGTTCCTGCAGTTTTCACTGTAAAACCGAGTTGGAGCTCGTACTTCCCCATATATATGTATGGATTGGAATTTGTAAATGAAAGAAACTTTGTGTTCCCATCAAGCTAGATGAAGGACGGCTTTCACACACACTTATCCCTCAGAACTGAGCATGTGGAGAGACGTTCATTCATCTACCAAAAAGGGAACGGGTTGCAGGAAAAACTTTTACTCTGGTTTCTCAGTCTGTTTCCTAGTGCCTTTTTGAAATTCCTGCAGTTTTCTCTGTAAAACCGATTTGGAAATCGTACCTCCCCATATATATGTATGGAGTGGAGTTTGCAACTGAAAAGAAACTTTGTGTTTCCAACATGCTAAGTGAAGGACGGCTTTCACGCACACTTATCTCCCAGAACTGGGCATGTGGAGAGACGTTCGTTCATCTAGCACAAAGGGAACGGGTTGAAGGAGAAACTTTTACTCTGGTTTCTCAGTCTGTTTCCTAGTGCCGGGTTGAAGTTCGTCCAGATTTCGCCCTTAAAACCGAGTTGGAACTAGTACCTCCCCATATATATGTATGGAGTGGAGTTTGCAACTGAAAAGAAACTTTGTGTTCCCAACAGGCTAGGTGAAGTACGGCTTTCCACACACATATCTCTCAGAAATGAGCATGTGGAGAGACGTTCGTTCATCTAGCACAAAGGGAACGGTTTTCAGGAGAAACTTTTACTCTGGTATCTCAGTCTGTTTCCTAGGGCCTTTTTGAAGTTCCTGCAGTTTTTACTGTAAAACAGAGTTGGAACTAGTATCACCCCATATATATGTATGGAGTGGGGTTTGCAACTGAAAAGAAACTTTGTGTTCCCAACAAGCTAGGTGAAGGACGGCTTTCACACACACTTATCTCTCAGAAGTGAGCATGTGGAGAGACGTTCGTTCATCTAGCACAAAGGGAACGGGTTGAAGTAGCAACTTTTACTTTGATTTCTCAGTCTGTTTCTTAGTGCTGGTTTGATGTTCCTGCAGTTTTCAACGGAAAAACGAGTTGGAGCTAGTACCTCCCGATACATATGTATGGAGTGGAGTTTTCAACTGAAAAGAAACTTTGTATTCCCAACAAGCTAGGTGAAGGACGGCTTTCACACACAATTATCTCTCAGAACTGAGCATGTGGAGAGACGTTCGTTCATCTAGCAGAAAGGGAAATGTTTTCAGGAGAAACTTTTACTCTGGTTTCTCAGTCTGTTTCCTAGTGCCTTTTTGAAGATCCTGCAGTTTTCACTGTAAAACCGATTTGGAGCTAGTACCACCCCACATATATGTATGGAGTGGAGTTTTCAACTGAAAAGAAACTTTGTATTCCCAAAAAGCTAGGTGAAGGACGGCTTTCACACACAAATATCTCTCAGAACTGAGCATGTGGAGAGACGTTCGTTCATCTAGCACAAATGGAACGGGTTGCAGGAGCAACTTTTATTTTGATTTCTCAGTCTGTTTCTTAGTGCCTGTTTGATGTTCCTGCAGTTTTCAACGGAAAAACGAGTTGGAGCTATTACCTCCCGATATATATGTATGGAGTGGAGTTTGCAACTGAAAAGAAACTTTGTATTCCCAAAAAGCTATGTTAAGGACGGCTTTCACACACAATTATCTCTCAGAACTGAGCATGTGGAGAGACGTTCATTCATCTAGCACAAAGGGAACGGGTTGCAGGAGAAACTTTTACTCTGGTTTCTCAGTCTGTTTCCTAGTGCCGGTTTGAAGTTCCTGCAGTTTTCACAGTAAAACCGAGTTGGAGCTAGTATCACCCCCATATATGTATGGAGTGGAGTTTGCAACTGAAAAGAAACTTTGTGTTCCCAACAAGCTAGTTGAAATACGGCTTTCACACACACTTATCTCTCAGCAATGAGCATGTGGAGAGACGTTCGTTCATCTAGCACAAAGGGAACGGTTTTCATGTGAAACTTTTACACTGTATTCTCAGTCTTTTTCCTAGTGCCGGGTTGAAGTTCCTGCAGTTTTCATTGTAAAACCGAGTTGGAGCAAGTACCAACCCACATATATGTATGGAGTGGAGTCTGCAACCTAAAAGAAACTTTGTGTTCCCAACAAGCTAGGTGAAGGACGGCTTTCACACACACTTATCTCTCAGAACTGAGCATGTGGAGAGACGTTCGTTCATCTAGCACAAAGGGAACGTTTATCAGGAGAAACTTTTACTCTGGTTTCTCAGTCTGTTTCCTAGTGCCGCGTTGAAGTTCTTGCAGTTTTCACTGTAAAAGCTAGTTGGAGCTAGTATCACCCCACATATATGTATGGAGTGGAGTTTGCAACTGAAAAGAAACTTTGTGTTCCCAACAAGCTAGGTTAAGTACGGCTTTCTGAAACACTTATCAATCAGAAATGAGCATGTGGAGGAACTTTCGTTCATCTAGCACAAAGGGAACGGTTTTCAGGAGAAACTTTTACTCTGGTTTCTCAGTCTGTTTCCTAGAGCCGGGTTGAAGTTCCTGCAGTTTTTACTGTAAAACCGAGTTGGAACTAGTATCACCCCATATATATGTATGGAGTGGGATTTGCAACTGAAAAGAAACTTTGTGTTCCCAACAAGCTAGGTGAAGGACGGCATTCACACACACTTATCTCTCAGAACTGAGCATGTGGAGAGACGTTCGTTCATCTAGCACAAAGGGAACGGGTTGAAGGAGGAACTTTTACTTTGATTTCTCAGTCTGTTTCTTAGTGCTGGTTTGATGTTCCTGCAGTTTTCAACGGAAAAACGAGTTGGAGCTAGTACCTCCCGATACATATGTATGGAGTGGAGTTTGCAACTGAAAAGAAACTTTGTATTCCCAACAAGCTAGGTGAAGGACGGCTTTCACACACAATTATCTCTCAGAACTGAGCATGTGGAGAGACGTTCGTTCATCTAGCACAAAGGGAAAGGTTTTCAGGAGAAACTTTTACTCTGGTTTCTCAGGCTGTTTCCTAGTGCCTTTTTGAAGATCCTGCAGTTTTCACTGTAAAACCGAGTTGGAGCTAGTACCACCCCACATATATGTATGGAGTGGAGTTTGCAACTGAAAAGAAACTTTGTGTTCCCAACAAGCTATTTGAAGGACGGCTTTCACACACACTTATCTCTCAGAACTGAGCATGTGGAGAGACGTCCGTTCATCTAGCACAACGGGAACGGTTTTCAGGAGAAACTTTTACTCTGTTTTCTCAGTCTGTTTCCTAGTGCCGGGTTGAAGTTCCTGCAGGTTTCACTGTAAAACCGAGTTGGAGCTAGTATCACCCCACATATATGTATGGAGTGGAGTCTGCAACCTAAAAGAAACTTTGTGTTCCCAACAAGTTAGGTGAAGGACGGCTTTCACACACACTTATCTCTCAGAACTAAGCATGTGGAGAGACGTTCGTTCATCTAGCACAAAGGGAACGGGTTGCAGGAGCAACTTTTCTTTGATTTCTCAGACTGTTTCTTAGTGCCTGTTTGATGTTCCTGCCGTTTTCATCGGAAAAACGAGTTGGAGCTAGTACCTCCCGATATATATGTATGGATTGGAGTTTGCAACTGAAAAGAAACTTTGTATTCCCAAAAAGCTAGGTGAAGGACGGCTTTCACACACAAATATCTCTCAGAACTGAGCATGTGGAGAGACGTTCGTTCATCTAGCACAAATGGAACGGGTTGCAGGAGCAACTTTTACTTTGATTTCTCAGTCTGTTTCTTAGTGCCTGTTTGATGTTCCTGCAGTTTTCAACGGAAAAACGAGTTGGAGCTAGTACCTCCCGATATATATGTATGGAGTGGAGTTTGCAACTGAAAAGAAACTTTGTATTCCCAAAAAGCTAAGTTAAGGACGGCTTTCACACACAATTATCTCTCAGAACTGAGCATGTTGAGAGACGTTCGTTCATCTAGCACAAAGGGAACGGTTTTCAGGAGAAACATTTACTCTGGTTTCTCAGTCTGTTTCCTAGTGCCGGGTTGAAGTTCCTGCAGTTTTCACTGTAAAACCGAGTTGGAGCTAGTACCACCCCACATATATGTATGGAGTGGGGTTTTCAACTGAAAAGAAACTTTGTGTTCCCAACAAGGTTGTTGAAGGACGGCTTTCACACACACTTATCTCTCAGAACTGAGCATGTGGAGAGACGTTCATTCATCTAGCACAAAGGGAACGGGTTGCAGGAGTAACTTTTACTCTGGTTTCTCAGTCTGTTTCCTAGTGCCGGTTTGAATTTCCTGCAGTTTTCACAGTAAAACCGAGTTGGAGCTAGTATCACCCCCATATATGTATGGAGTGGAGTTTGCAACTGAAAAGAAACTTTGTGTTCCCAACAAGCTAGTTGAAGTACGGCTTTCACACACACTTATCTCTCAGAAATGAGCATGTGGAGAGACGTTCGTTCATCTAGCACAAAGGGAACGGTATTCAGGAGAAACTATTACTGTGGTTTCTCAGTCTGTTTCCTATTGCCGTGTTGAAGTTCGTCCAGATTTCGCTGTAAAACCGATTTGGATCTAGTACCACCCCATATATATGTATGGAGTGGAGTTTGCAACTGAAAAGAAACTTTGTGTTCCCAACAAGCTAGGTGAAGTACGGCTTTCCCACACACATATCTCTCAGAAATGAGCATGTGTAGAGACGTTCGTTCATCTAGCACAAAGGGAACGGTTTTCAGGAGAAAATTTTACTCTGTTTTCTCAGTCTGTTTCCTAGTGCCGGGTTGAAGTTCCTGCAGTTTTCACTGTAAAACCGAGTTGGAGCTTGTATTACCCCACATATATATATGGAGTGGAGTTTGCAACTAAAAAGAAACTTTTTGTTCCCAACAAGCTAGGTGAACTATGGCTTTCCCACACACTTATCTCTCAGAAATGGGCATGTGGAGATACGTTCGTTCATCTAGCACAAAGGGAACCATTTTCAGGAGAAACTTTTACTCTGCTTTCTCAGTCTCTTCCCTAGTGCCGGGTTGAAGTTCGTGCAGATTTCAGTGTAAAACCGACTTGGAGCTAGTACCACCCCATATATATGTATGGAGTGGAGTTAGCAACTGAAAAGAAACTTTGTGTTCCCAACAAGCTAGGTTAAGGACGGCTTTCACACACACTTATCTCTCAGAAATGAGCAAGTGGATAGACGATCGTTCAACTAGCACAAAAGGAACGAGTTGCAGGAAAAACTTTTACTCTGGTTCTCAGTCTGTTTCCTAGTGCCGGTTTGAAGTTCCTGCAGTTTTCACAGTAAAACCGAGTTGGAGCTAGTATCACCCCACATATATGAATGGAGTGGGGTTTGCAACTGAAAAGAAACTTTGTTTTCCCAACAAGCTATTTGAAGGACGGCTTTCACACACACTTATCTCTCAGAAATGAGCATGTGGAGAGACGTTCGTTCATCTAGCAAAAAGGGAACGGTTTTCAGGTGAAACTTTTACACTGTATTCTCAGTCTTTTTCCTAGTGCCGTGTTGAAGTTCCTGCAG
Source organism: Camelus dromedarius (assembly GCF_036321535.1). Taxonomy (NCBI): domain Eukaryota; kingdom Metazoa; phylum Chordata; class Mammalia; order Artiodactyla; family Camelidae; genus Camelus; species Camelus dromedarius. Next base: position 30,517,219 of record NC_087458.1, on the reverse strand, counting down.
ATTTCACTGTAAAACAGAGTTGGAGCAAGTACCACCCCACATATATGTATGGAGTGGAGTCTGCAACCTAAAAGAAACTTTGTGTTCCCAACAAGCTAGGTGAAGGACGGCTTTCACACACACTTATTTCTCACAAATGAGAATGTGGGGAGACGTTCGTTCATCTAGCACAAACTGAACGGGTTGCAGGAGCAACTTTTACTTTGATTTCTCAGTCTGTTTCTTAGTGCCGGTTTGATGTTCCTGCAGTTTTCAACGGAAAAACTAGTTGGAGCTACTACCTCCCGATATATATGTATGGAGTGGAGTTTGCAACTGAAAAGAAACTTTGTATTCCCAACAAGCTAGGTGAAGGACGGCTTTCACACACAATTTTCTCTCAGAACTGAGCATGTGGAGAGACGTTCGTTCATCTAGCACAAAGGGAACGGTTTTCAGGAGAAACTTTTACTCTGGTTTCTCAGTCTGTTTCCTAGTGCCGGGTTGAAGTTCCTGGACTTTTCACAGTAAAACCGAGTTGGAACTAGTATCACCCCACATATATGTATGGAGTGGAGATTGCAACTGAAAAGAAACTTTGTGTTCCCAACAAGCTAGGTGAAGGACGGCTTTCACACACACTTATCTCTCACAAATGAGAATGTGGAGAGACGACGTTCATCTAGCACAAAGGGAACGGTTTTTAGGAGAAACATTTACTCTGGATTCTCAGTCTGTTTCCTAGTGCCTTTTTGAAGTTCCTGCAGTTTTCACTGTAAAACCGAGTTGGAGCTAGTATCACCCCACATATATTTATGGAGTGGAGTTTGCAACTGAAAAGAAACTTTGTGTTCCCAACAAGCTAGGTGAAGTACGGCTTTCCGAAACACTTATCACTCAGAAATGAGCTTGTGGAGGAACGTTCGTTCATTTAGCACAAAGGGAAAGGTTTTCAGGAGAAACTTTTACTCTGGTTTCTCAGTCTGTTTCCTAGTGCCGGGTTGAAGTTCCTGCAGTTTTCACTGTAAAACCGAGTTGGAACTAGTATCACCCCACATATATGTATGGAGAGAAGTTTGCAATTGAAAAGTAACTTTGTGTTCCCAACAAGCTAGGTGAAGTATGGCTTTCCCACACACTTATCACTCAGAAATGAGCATGTGGAGAGACGTTCGTTCATCTAGCAAAAAGGGAACGGTTTTCAGGTGAAATTTTTACACTGTATTCTCAGTCTTTTTCCTAGTGCCGGGTTGAAGTTCCTGCAGTTTTCACTGTAAAACAGAGTTGGAGCAAGTACCACCCCACATATATGTATGGAGTGGAGTCTGCAACCTAAAAGAAACTTTGTGTTCCCAACAAGCTAGGTGAAGGACGGCATTCACACACACATCTCTCTCACAAATGAGAATGTGGAGAGACGTTCGTTCATCTAGCACAAAGGGAACGGGTTGCAGGAGCAACTTTTACTTTGATTTCTCAGTCTGTTTCTTAGTGCCGGTTTGATGTTCCTGCAGTTTTCAACGGAAAAATCACTTGTAGCTAGTACCACCCGATATATATGTATGGAGTGGAGTTTGCAACTGAAAAGAAACTTTGTATTCCCAACAAGCTAGGTGAAGGACGGCTTTCACACACAATTATCTCCAGAACTGAGTATGTGGAGAGACGTTCGTTCATCTAGCACAATGAGAACGGTTTTCAGGAGAAACTTTTACTCTGGTTTCTCAGTCTGTTTCCTAGTGCCGGGTTGAAATTCCTGGAATTTTCACAGTAAAACCGAGTTGGAACTAGTATCACCCCACATATATGTATGGAGTGGAGATTGCAACTGAAAAGAAACTTTGTGTTCCCAACAAGCTAGGTGAAGGACGGCTTTCACACACACGTATCTCTCACAAATGAGAATGTGGAGAGACGTTCGTTCATCTAGCAAAAAGGGAACGGTTTGCAGGAGAAACTTTTACTCTGGTTTCTCAGTCTGTTTCCTAGTGCCTTTTTGAAGTTCCTGCAGTTTTCACAGTAAAACCGAGTTGGAGCTAGTATCACCCCACATATATGTATGGAGTGGAGTTTGCAACTGAAAAGAAACTTTGTGTTCCCAACAAGCTAGGTGAAGTACGGCTTTCCGAAACACTTTACACTCAGAAATGAGCATGTGGAGGAACGTTCGTTCATCTAGCACAAATGGAACGGTTTTCAGGAGAAACTTTTACTCTGGTTTCTCAGTGTGTTTCCTAGTGCCGGTTTGAAGTTCCTGCAGTTTTCACTGTAAAACCGAGTTGGAACTAGTATCACCCCACATATATGTATGGAGAGAAGTTTGCAATTGGAACGTAACTTTGTGTTCCCAACAAGCTAGGTGAAGTATGGCTTTCCCACACACTTATCTCTCAGAAATGAGCATGTGGAGAGACGTTCGTTCATCTAGCACAAAGGGAACGGGTTGCAGGAGAAACTTTTACTCTGGTTTCTCAGTCTGTTTCCTAGTGCCGGTTTGAAGTTCCTGCAGTTTTCACAGTAAAACCGATTTGGAGCTAGTATCACCCCACATATATTTATGGAGTGGAGTTTGCAACTGAAAATAAACTTTGTGTTCCCAACAAGCTAGGTGAAGGACGGCTTTCCCACACACTTATCTCTCAAAAATGAGCATGTGGAGAGACGTTCGTTCATCTAGCACAAAGGGAACGGGTTGCAGGAGCAACTTTTACTTTGATTTCTCAGTCTGTTTCTTAGTGCCGGTTTGATGTTCCTGCAGTTTTCAACGGAAAAACGAGTTGGAGCTAGTACCTCCCGATATATATGTATGGAGTGGAGATTGCAACTGAAAAGAAACTTTGTATTCCAAACAAGCTAGGTGAAGGACGACATTCACACACAATTATCTCTCAGAACTGAGCATGTGGAGAGACGTTCGTTCATCTAGCACAAGGGGAACGGTATTCAGGAGAAACTTTTACTCTGGTTTCTCAGTCTTTTTCCAAGTGCCAGGTTGAAGTTCGTCCAGATTTCGCTGTAAAACCGAGTTGGAGCTAGTACCACCCCATATATATGTATGGATTGGAGTTTGCAACTGAAAAGAAACTTTGTGTTCCCAACAAGCTAGGTGAATTACGGCTTTCCCACACACATATCTCTCAGAAATGAGCATGTGTAGAGACGTTCGTTCATCTAGTACAAAGGGAACGGTTTTCAGGAGAAAGTTTTACTCTGTATTCTCAGTCTGTTTCCTAGTGCCGTGTTGAAGTTCCTGCAGATTTCACTGTAAAACAGAGTTGGAGCAAGTACCACCCCACATATATGTATGGAGTGGAGTCTGCAACCTAAAAGAAACTTTGTGTTCCCAACAAGCTAGGTGAAGGACGGCTTTCACACACACTTATTTCTCACAAATGAGAATGTGGGGAGACGTTCGTTCATCTAGCACAAACTGAACGGGTTTCAGGAGCAACTTTTACTTTGATTTCTCAGTCTGTTTCTTAGTGCCGGTTTGATGTTCCTGCAGTTTTCAACGGAAAAACTAGTTGGAGCTACTACCTCCCGATATATATGTATGGAGTGGAGTTTGCAACTGAAAAGAAACTTTGTATTCCCAACAAGCTAGGTGAAGGACGGCTTTCACACACAATTATCTCCAGAACTGAGTATGTGGAGAGACGTTCGTTCATCTAGCACAATGAGAACGGTTTTCAGGAGAAACTTTTACTCTGGTTTCTCAGTCTGTTTCCTAGTGCCGGGTTGAAATTCCTGGACTTTTCACAGTAAAACCGAGTTGGAACTAGTATCACCCCACATATATGTATGGAGTGGAGATTGCAACTGAAAAGAAACTTTGTGTTCCCAACAAGCTAGGTGAAGGACGGCTTTCACACACACTTATCTCTCACAAATGAGAATGTGGAGAGACGACGTTCATCTAGCACAAAGGGAACGGTTTTTAGGAGAAACATTTACTCTGGATTCTCAGTCTGTTTCCTAGTGCCTTTTTGAAGTTCCTGCAGTTTTCACTGTAAAACCGAGTTGGAGCTAGTATCACCCCACATATATGTATGGAGTGGAGTTTGCAACTGAAAAGAAACTTTGTGTTCCCAACAAGCTAGGTGAAGTACGGCTTTCCGAAACACTTATCACTCAGAAATGAGCTTGTGGAGGAACGTTCGTTCATTTAGCACAAAGGGAAAGGTTTTCAGGAGAAACTTTTACTCTGGTTTCTCAGTCTGTTTCCTAGTGCCGGGTTGAAGTTCCTGCAGTTTTCACTGTAAAACCGAGTTGGAACTAGTATCACCCCACATATATGTATGGAGAGAAGTTTGCAATTGAAAAGTAACTTTGTGTTCCCAACAAGCTAGGTGAAGTATGGCTTTCCCACACACTTATCACTCAGAAATGAGCATGTGGAGAGACGTTCGTTCATCTAGCAAAAAGGGAACGGTTTTCAGGTGAAAGTTTTACACTGTATTCTCAGTCTTTTTCCTAGTGCCGGGTTGAAGTTCCTGCAGTTTTCACTGTAAAACAGAGTTGGAGCAAGTACCACCCCACATATATGTATGGAGTGGAGTCTGCAACCTAAAAGAAACTTTGTGTTCCCAACAAGCTAGGTGAAGGACGGCATTCACACACACATCTCTCTCACAAATGAGAATGTGGAGAGACGTTCGTTCATCTAGCACAAAGGGAACGGGTTGCAGGAGAAACTTTTACTCTGGTTTCTCAGTCTGTTTCCTAGTGCCTTTTTGAAGTTCCTGCAGTTTTCACAGTAAAACCGAGTTGGAGCTAGTATCACCCCACATATATGTATGGAGTGGAGTTTGCAACTGAAAAGAAACTTTTTGTTCCCAACAAGCTAGGTGAAGTACGGCTTTCCGAAACACTTATCACTCAGAAATGAGCATGTGGAGGAACGTTCGTTCATCTAGCACAAATGGAACGGTTTTCAGGAGAAACTTTTACTCTGGTTTCTCAGTGTGTTTCCTAGTGCCGGTTTGAAGTTCCTGCAGTTTTCACTGTAAAACCGAGTTGGAACTAGTATCACCCCACATATATGTATGGAGAGAAGTTTGCAATTGGAACGTAACTTTGTGTTCCCAACAAGCTAGGTGAAGTATGGCTTTCCCACACACTTATCTCTCAGAAATGAGCATGTGGAGAGACGTTCGTTCATCTAGCACAAAGGGAACGGGTTGCAGGAGAAACTTTTACTCTGGTTTCTCAGTCTGTTTCCTAGTGCCGGTTTGAAGTTCCTGCAGTTTTCACAGTAAAACCGATTTGGAGCTAGTATCACCCCACATATATTTATGGAGTGGAGTTTGCAACTGAAAATAAACTTTGTGTTCCCAACAAGCTAGGTGAAGGACGGCTTTCCCACACACTTATCTCTCAAAAATGAGCATGTGGAGAGACGTTCGTTCATCTAGCACAAAGGGAACGGGTTGCAGGAGCAACTTTTACTTTGATTTCTCAGTCTGTTTCTTAGTGCCGGTTTGATGTTCCTGCAGTTTTCAACGGAAAAACGAGTTGGAGCTAGTACCTCCCGATATATATGTATGGAGTGGAGTTTGCAACTGAAAAGAAACTTTGTATTCCAAACAAGCTAGGTGAAGGACGACATTCACACACAATTATCTCTCAGAACTGAGCATGTGGAGAGACGTTCGTTCATCTAGCACAAAGGGAACGGTATTCAGGAGAAACTTTTACTCTGGTTTCTCAGTCTGTTTCCAAGTGCCAGGTTGAAGTTCGTCCAGATTTCGCTGTAAAACCGAGTTGGAGCTAGTACCACCCCATATATATGTATGGATTGGAGTTTGCAACTGAAAAGAAACTTTGTGTTCCCAACAAGCTAGGTGAATTACGGCTTTCCCACACACATATCTCTCAGAAATGAGCATGTGTAGAGACGTTCGTTCATCTAGTACAAAGGGAACGGTTTTCAGGAGAAAGTTTTCTCTGTATTCTCAGTCTGTTTCCTAGTGCCGGGTTGATGTTCCTGCAGTTTTCACTGTAAAACCGAGTTAGAGCTAGTATCACCCCACATATATGTATGGACTGGAGTTTGCAACTGAAAAGAAACTTTTGTTCCCAACAAGCTAGGTGAAGTATGGCTTTCCCACACACTTATCTCTCAGAAATGGGCATGTGGAGAGACGTTCGTTCATCTAGCACAAAGGGAACGATTTTCAGGAGAAAATTTTACTCTGTTTTCTCAGTCTGTTCCCTAGTGCCGTGTTGAAGTTCGTGCAGATTTCAGTGTAAAACCGAGTTGGAGCTAGTAACACCCCATATATATGTATGGAGTGGAGTTTGCAACTGAAAAGAAACTTTGTGTTCCCAACAAGCTAGGTGAAGGACGGCTTTCACACACACTTATCTCTCAGAAATGAGCATGTGGAGAGACGTTCGTTCATCTAGCACAAAGGAAACGGTTTTCAGGGGAAACTTTTACTCTGGTTTCTCAGTCTGTTTCCTATTGCCTTTTTGAAGTTCCTGCTGTTTTCACTGTAAAACAGAGTTGGAGCTAGTTCCACCCCACATATATGTATGGAGAGGAGTTTGCAACTGAAAAGAAACTTTGTGTTCCCAACAAGCTAGTTGAAGGACGGCTTTCACACACACTTATCTCTCAGAACTGAGCATGTGGAGAGACGTTCGTTCATCTAGCACAAAGGGAACGGGTTGCAGGAGCAACTTTTACTTTGATTTCTCAGTCTGTTTCCTAGTCCCGGTTTGAAGTTCCTGCAGTTTTCACAGTAAAACCGAGTTGGAGCTAGTATCACCCCACATATATTTATCGAGTGGAGTTTGCAACTGAAAAGAAATTTTGTGTTCCCAACAAGCTAGGTGAAGGACGGCTTTCCCACACACTTATCTCTCAAAAATGAGCATGTGGAGAGACGTTCGTTCATCTAGCACAAAGGGAACGGGTTGCAGGAGCAACTTTTACTTTGATTTCTCAGTCTGTTTCTTTGTGCCGGTTTGATGTTCCTGCAGTTTTCAACGGAAAAACGAGTTGGAGCTAGTACCTCCCGATATATATGTATGGAGTGGAGTTTGCAACTGAAAAGAAACTTTGTATTCCCAACAAGCTATGTGAAGGACGGCATTCACACACAATTATCTCTAGAACTGAGCATGTGGAGAGACGTTCGTTCATCTAGCACAAAGGGAACGGTATTCAGGAGACACTTTTACTCTTGTTTCTCAGTCTGTTTCCAAGTGCCGGGTTGAAGTTCGTCCAGATTTCGCTGTAAAACCGAGTTGGAGCTAGTACCACCCCATATATATGTATGGAGTGGAGTTTGCAACTGAAAAGAAACTTTGTGTTCCCAACAAGCTAGGTGAAGTACGGCTTTCCCACACACATATCTCTCAGAAATGAGCATGTTTAGAGACGTTCGTTCATCTAGTACAAAGGGAACGGTTTTCAGGAGAAAGTTTTACTCTGTTTTCTCAGTCTGTTTCCTAGTGCCGGGTTGAAGTTCCTGCAGTTTTCACTGCAAAACCGAGTTGGAGCTATTATCACCCCACATATATGTATGGAGTGGAGTCTGCAACCTAAAAGAAACTTTGTGTTCCCAACAAGCTTGTTGAAGGACGGCTTTCACACACACTTATCTCTCAGAACTGAGCATGTGGGGAGAAGTTCGTTCATCTAGCCCAATGCGAACGGGTTGCAGGAGCAACTTTTACTTTGATTTCTCAGTCTGTTTCTTAGTGCCTGTTTGATGTTCCTGCCGTTTTCAACGGAAAAACGAGTTGGAGCTAGTACCTCCCGATATATATGCATGGAGTGGAGTTTGCAACTGAAAAGAAACTTTGTATTCCCAAAAAGCTAGGTGAAGGACGGCTTTCACATACAAATATCTCTCAGAACTGAGCATGTGGAGAGACGTTCGTTCATCTAGCACAAAGGGAACGGGTTGCAGGAGCAACTTTTACTTTGATTTCTCAGTCTGTTTCTTAGTGCCTGTTTGATGTTCCTGCAGTTTTCAACGGAAAAACGAGTTGGAGCTAGTACCTCCCGATATATATGTATGGAGTGGAGTGTGCAACTGAAAAGAAACTTTGTATTCACAAAAAGCTAGGTGAAGGACGGCTTTCACACACACATATCTCTCAGAAATGAGCATGTGGAGAGACGTTCGTTCATCTAGCACAAAGGGAACGGTTTTCAGGAGAAACTTTTACTCTGGTATCTCAGTCTATTTCCTAGTGCCGGGTTGAAGTTCCTGCAGTATTCACTGTAAAACCGAGTTGGAGCTAGTATCACCCCACATATATGTATGGAGAGGAGTTTGCAACTGAAAAGAAACTTTGTGTTCCCAACAAGCTAGGTGAAGTATGGATATCCCACACACTTATATCTCAGAAATGAGCATGTGGAGAGACGTTCGTTCATCTAGCACAAAGGGAACGGGTTGCAGGGGAAAATTTACTCTGTTTTCTAAGTCTGTTTCCTAGTGCCGGGTTGAAGTTCCTGCAGTTTTCACTATAAAAACGAGTTGGAGCTAGTATCACCCCACATATATGTATGGAGTGGAGTTTGCAACTGAAAAGAAACTTTGTGTTTCCAACAAGATAGGTGAAATACGGCTTTCCCAGACACTTATATCTCAGAAATGAGCATGTGGAGAGACTTTCGTTCATCTAGCACAATGGGAAAGATTTTCAGGAGAAACTTTTAATGTGTTTTCTCAGTCTGTTCCCTAGTGCCGGGTTGAAGTTCATGCAGATTTCACTGTAAAACCGAGTTGGAGCTAGAAACACCCCATATATATGTATGGAGTGGAGTTTGCAAGTGAAAAGAAACTGTGTGTTCCCAACAAGCTAGGTGAAGGACGGCTTTCACACACACTTATCTCTCAGAAATGAGCATGTGGAGAGACGTTTGTTCATCTAGCACAAAGAGAACGGTTTTCAGGAGAAACTTTTACTCTTGTTTCTCATTCTGTTTCCTAGTGCCGGGTTGAAGTTCATGCAGTTTTCACTGTAAAAAGAGTTGGAGCTAGTATCACCCCACATATATGTATGGAGTGGAGTTTGCAAATGAAAAGATACTTTGTGTTCCCAACAAGCTAGGTGAAGGACGGCTTTCACACACACTTATCTCTCAGAAATGAGCATGTGGATAGACGATCATTCATCTAGCACAAAGGGAACGGTTTTCAGGTGAAACTTTTACTCTGGTTTCTCAGTCTGTTTCCTAGTGCCGGGTTGAAGTTCCTGCAGGTTTTACTATAAAACCGAGTTGGAACTAGTATCTCCCCATATTATGTATGGAGTGCGGTTTGCAACTGAATAGAAACTTTGTGTTCCCTACAAGCTAGGTGAAGGACGGCTTTCACACACACTTATCTCTCAGAACTGAGCATGTGGAGAGACGTTCGTTCATCTAGCACAAAGGGAACGGGTTGCAGGAGCAACTTTTACTTTGATTTCTCAGTCTGTTTCTTAGTGCCGGTTTGATGTTCCTGCAGTTTTCAACGGAAGAACGAGTTTGAGCTAGTACCTCACGATACATATGTATGGAGTGGAGTTTGCAACTAAAAAGAAACTTTGTGTTCCCAACAAGCTAGGTGAAGTATGGCTTTCCCACACACTTATCTCTCAGAAATGGGCATGTGGAGAGACTTTCGTTCATCTAGCACAAAGGGAACGATTTTCAGGAGAAACTTTTACTCTGTTTTCTCAGTCTGTTCCCTAGTGCCGGGTGGAAGTTCGTGCAGATTTCACTGTAAAACCGAGTTGGAGCTAGTACCACCCCATATATATGTATGGAGTGGAGTTTGCAACTGAAAAGAAACTTTGTGTTCCCAACAAGCTAGGTGAAGTACGGCTTTCACACACACTTATCTCTCAGAAATGAGCATGTGGATAGACGATCGTTCATCTAGCACAAAGGGAACGGGATGCAGGAGAAACTTTTACTCTGGTTTCTCAGTCTGTTTCCTAGTGCCAGTTTGAAGTTTCTGCAGTTTTCACAGTAAAACCGAGTTGGAGCTAGTATCACCCAACATATATGTATGGAGTGGAGTTTGCAACTGAAAAGAAACTTTGTGTTCCCGACAAGCTAGGTGAAGGAAGGATTACACACACACTTATCTCTCAGAAATGAGCATGTGGAGAGACGTTCGTTCATCTAGCAAAAAGGGAACGGTTTTCAGGTGAAACTTTTACACTGTATTCTCAGTCTTTTTCCTAGTGCCGTGTTGAAGTTCCTGCAGTTTTCACTGTAAAACAGAGTTGGAGCAAGTACCACCCCACATATATGTATGGAGTGGAGTCTGCAACCTAAAAGAAACTTTGTGTTCCCAACAAGCTAGGTGAAGGACGGCTTTCACACACACATATCTCTTAGAACTGAGCATGTGGAGAGACGTTCGTTCATCTAGCACAAAGGGAACGGTTTGCAGGAGCAACTTTTACTTTGATATCTCTGTCTGTTTCTTAGTGCCTGTTTGATGCTCCTGCAGTTTTCAACGGAAAAACGAGTTGGAGCTCTTACCTCCCGATATATATGTATGGAGTGGAGTTTGCAAGTGAAAAGAAAGTTTGTATTCCCAAAAAGCTAGGTGAAGAACGGCTTTCACACACAATTATCTCTCAGAACTGAGCATGTGGAGAGACGTTCGTTCATCTAGCACAAAGGGAACGGTTTTCAGGAGAAACTTTTACTCTGGTTTCTCAGTCTGTTTCCTAGTGCCGGGTTGAACTTCGTCCAGATTTCGCTGTAAAACCGAGTTGGAGCTAGTACCTCCCCGTATATATGTATGGAGTGGAGTTTGCAAATGAAAAGAAACTTTGTGTTCCCAACAAGCTAGGTGAAGGACGGCTTTCACACACACTTATCTCTCAGAACTGAGCATGTGGAGAGACGTTCGTTCATCTAGCACAAAGGGAACGGGTTGCAGGGGAAAATTTACTCTGTTTTGTATGTCTGTTTCCTAGTGCCGGGTTGAAGTTCCTGCAGTTTTCACTACAAAACCGAGTTGGAGCTAGTATCACCCCACATATATGTATGGAGTGGAGTTTGCAACTGAAAAGAAACTTTGTGTTTCAAACAAGCTAGGTGAAGTACGGCTTTCCCAGACACTTATATCTCAGAAATGAGCATGTGGAGGGACTTTGGTTCATCTAGTACAATGGGAAAGATTTTCAGGAGAAACTTTTAATGTGTTTTCTCAGTCTGTTCCCTAGTGCCGGTTTGAAGTTCATGCAGATTTCACTGTAAAACCGAGTTGGAGCTAGAACCACCCCATATATATGTATGGAGTGGAGTTTGCAAGTGAAAAGAAACTGTGTGTTCCCAACAAGCTAGGTGAAGGACGGCTTTCACACACACTTATCTCTCAGAACTGAGCATGTGGAGAGACGTTCGTTCATCTAGCACAAAGAGAACGGTTTTCAGGAGAAACTTTTACTCTGGTTTCTAAGGCTGTTTCCTAGTGCCGGGTTGAAGTTCATGCAGTTTTCAATGTAAAAAAGAGTTGGAGCTAGTATCACCCCACATATATGTATGGAGAGGAGTTTGCAAATGAAAAGAAACTTTGTGTTCCCTACAAGCTAGGTGAAGGACGGCTTTCACACACACTTATCTCTCAGAACTGAGCATGTGGAGAGACGTTCGTTCATCTAGCACAAAGGGAAAGGTTATCAGGAGAAACTTTTACTCTGTTTTCTAAGTCTGTTTCCTAGTGCTGGGTTGAAGTTCCTGCAGTTTTCACTGTAAAACCGAGTTGGAGCTAGTATCACCCCACATATATGTACGGAGTGTAGTTTGGAACTGAAAAGAAACTTTGTGTTTCCAACAATCTAGTTGAAGAACGGCTTTCCCACACACTTATCTCTCAGAAATGAGCATGTGGAGAGACGTTCGTTCATCTAGCACAAAGGGAACGGGTTGCAGGAGCAACTTTTACTTTGATTTCTCAGTCTGTTTCTTAGTGCCGGTTTGATGTTCCTGCAGTTTTCAACGGAAGAACGAGTTTGAGCTAGTACCTCCCGATACATATGTATGGAGTGGAGTTTGCAACTAAAAAGAAACTTTGTGTTCCCAACAAGCTAGGTGAAGTATGGCTTTCCCACACACTTATCTCTTAGAAATGGGCATGTGGAGAGACTTTCGTTCATCTATCACAAAGGGAACGATTTTCAGGGGAAACTTTTACTCTGTAATCTCAGTCTGTTCCCTAGTGCCGGGTGGAAGTTCTTGCAGATTTCACTGTAAAACCGAGTTGGAGCCAGTACCACCCCATATAGATGTATGGAGTGGAGTTTGCAACTGAAAAGAATCTTTGTGTTCCCAACAAGCTAGGTGAAGTACGGCTTTCACACACACTTATCACTCAGAAATGAGCATGTGGAGGAACGTTCGTTCATCTAGCACAAAGGGAACGGTTTTCAGGAGAAACTTTTACTCTGGTTTCTCAGTCTGTTTCCTAGTGCCGGGTTGAAGTTCCTCCAGTTTTCACTGTAAAACCGATTTGGAACTAGTATCACCCCACATATATGTATGGAGTGGAGTTTGCAACTGAAAAGAAACTTTGTGTTCCCAACAATCTAGTTGAAGTACGGCTTTCACACACACTTATCTCTCAGAAATGAGCATGTGTAGAGACTTTCGTTCATCTAGCACAAAGGGAACGGTTTTTAGGAGAAAATTTTACTCTGGTTTCTCAGTCTGTTTCCTAGTGCCGTGTTGAAGTTCCTGCAGTTTTCACTGTAAAACCGAGTTGGAGCTAGTATCACCCCACATATATGTATGGAGTGGGGTTTGCAACTGAAAAGAAACTTTTTTTCCCAACAAGCTAGTTGAAGTATGGCTTTCCCACACACTTATCTCTCAGAAATGGGCATGTGGAGAGACGTTCGTTCATCTAGCAAAAAGGGAACGGTTTTCAGGTGAAACTTTTCACTGTATTCTCAGTCTTTTTCCTAGTGCCGTGTTGATGTTCCTGCAGTTTTCACTGTAAAACCGAGTTGGAGCAAGTACCACCCCATATATATGTACGGAGTGGAGTCTGCAACCTAAAAGAAACTTTGTGTTCCCAACAAGCTAGGTGAAGGACGGCTTTCACACACACTTATCTCTCAGAACTGAGCATGTGGAGAGACGTTCGTTCATCTAGCACAAAGGGAACGGGTTGCAGGAGCTACTTTTACTTTGATTTCTCAGTCTGTTTCTTAGTGCCGGTTTGATGTTCCTGTAGTTTTCAACGGAAAAACGAGTTGGAGCTTGTACCTCCCGATATATATGTATGGAGTGGAGTTTGCAACTGAAAAGAAACTTTGTATTCCCAACAAGCTAGGTGAAGGACGGCTTTAACACACAATTATCTCTCAGAACTGAGCATGTGGAGAGACGTTCGTTCATCTAGCACAAAGGGAACGGTTTTCAGGAGAACCTTTTACTCTGGTTTCTCAGTCTGTTTCCTAGTGCCGGGTTGAAGTTCGTCTAGATTTCGCTGTAAAACAGAGTTGGGGCTAGTACCACCCCATATATATGTATGGAGTGGAGTTTGCAACTGAAAAGAAACTTTCTGTTCCCAACAAGCTAGGTGAAGTACGGCTTTCCCACACACATATCTCTCAGAAATGAGCATGTGGAGAGACGTTCGTTCATCTAGCACAAAGGGAATGGTTTTCAGGGGAAACTTTTACTCTGGTTTCTCAGTCTGTTTCCTAGTGCCTTTTTGAAGTTCCTGCTGTTTTTACTGTAAAACAGAGTTGGAGCTAGTACCACCCCTCATATATGTATGGAGAGGAGTTTGCAACTGAAAAGAAACTTTGTGTTCCCAACAAGCTAGTTGAAGGACGGCTTTCACACACACTTTTCTCTCAGAACTGAGCATGTGGAGAGACGTTCGTTCATCTAGCACAAAGGGAACGGGTTGCAGGAGAAACTTTTACTCTGGTTTCTCAGTCTGTTTCCTAGTGCCGGTTTGAAGTTCCTGCAGTTTTCACAGTAAAACCGATTTGGAGCTAGTATCACCCCACATATATTTATGGAGTGGAGTTTGCAACTGAAAATAAACTTTGTGTTCCCAACAAGCTAGGTGAAGGACGGCTTTCCCACACACTTATCTCTCAAAAATGAGCATGTGGAGAGACGTTCGTTCATCTAGTACAAAGGGAACGGTTTTCAGGAGAAAGTTTTACTCTGTATTCTCAGTCTGTTTCCTAGTGCCGTGTTGAAGTTCCTGCAGTTTTCACTGTAAAACCGAGTTAGAGCTAGTATCACCCCACATATATGTATGGACTGGAGTTTGCAACTGAAAAGAAACTTTTTGTTCCCAACAAGCTAGGTGAAGTATGGCTTTCCCACACACTTATCTCTCAGAAATGGGCATGTGGAGATACGTTCGTTCATCTAGCACAAAGGGAACGATTTTCAGGAGAAAATTTTACTCTGTTTTCTCAGTCTGTTCCCTAGTGCCGTGTTGAAGTTCGTGCAGATTTCAGTGTAAAACCGAGTTGGAGCTAGTAACACCCCATATATAAGTTTGCAGTGGAGTTTGCAACTGAAAAGAAACTTTGTGTTCCCAACAAGCTAGGTGAAGGACGGCTTTCACACACACTTATCTCTCAGAAATGAGCATGTGGAGAGACGTTCGTTCATCTAGCACAAAGGGAACGGTTTTCAGGGGAAACTTTTACTCTGGTTTCTCAGTCTGTTTCCTATTGCCTTTTTGAAGTTCCTGCTGTTTTCACTGTAAAACAGAGTTGGAGCTAGTTCCACCCCACATATATGTATGGAGAGGAGTTTGCAACTGAAAAGAAACTTTGTGTTCCCAACAAGCTAGTTGAAGGACGGCTTTCACACACACTTATCTCTCAGAACTGAGCATGTGGAGAGACGTTCGTTCATCTAGCACAAAGGGAACGGGTTGCAGGAGCAACTTTTACTTTGATTTCTCAGTCTGTTTCCTAGTGCCGGTTTGAAGTTCCTGCAGTTTTCACAGTAAAACCGAGTTGGAGCTAGTATCACCCCACATATATTTATCGAGTGGAGTTTGCAACTGAAAAGAAATTTTGTGTTCCCAACAAGCTAGGTGAAGGACGGCTTTCCCACACACTTATCTCTCAAAAATGAGCATGTGGAGAGACGTTCGTTCATCTAGCACAAAGGGAACGGGTTGCAGGAGCAACTTTTACTTTGATTTCTCAGTCTGTTTCTTTGTGCCGGTTTGATGTTCCTGCAGTTTTCAACGGAAAAACGAGTTGGAGCTAGTACCTCCCGATATATATGTATGGAGTGGAGATTGCAACTGAAAAGAAACTTTGTATTCCCAACAAGCTATGTGAAGGACGGCATTCACACACAATTATCTCTCAGAACTGAGCATGTGGAGAGACGTTCGTTCATCTAGCACAAAGGGAACGGTATTCAGGAGACACTTTTACTCTTGTTTCTCAGTCTGTTTCCAAGTGCCGGGTTGAAGTTCGTCCAGATTTCGCTGTAAAACCGAGTTGGAGCTAGTACCACCCCATATATATGTATGGAGTGGAGTTTGCAACTGAAAAGAAACTTTGTGTTCCCAACAAGCTAGGTGAAGTACGGCTTTCCCACACACATATCTCTCAGAAATGAGCATGTTTAGAGACGTTCGTTCATCTAGTACAAAGGGAACGGTTTTCAGGAGAAAGTTTTACTCTGTTTTCTCAGTCTGTTTCCTAGTGCCGGGTTGAAGTTCCTGCAGTTTTCACTGTAAAACCGAGTTGGAGCTAGTATCACCCCACATATTTGTATGGAGTGGAGTTTGCAACTGAAAAGAAACTTTTTGTTCCCAACAAGCTAGGTGAAGTATGGCTTTCCCACACACTTATCTCTCAGAAATGGGCATGTGGAGAGACGTTCGTTCATCTAGCACAAAGGGAACGATTTTCAGGAGAAAATTTTACTATGTTTTCTCAGTCTGTTCCCTAGTGCCGTGTTGAAGTTCGTGCAGATTTCACTGTAAAACCGAGTTGGAGCTAGTACCACCCCATATATATGTATGGAGTGGAGTTTGCAACTGAAAAGAAACTTGTGTTCCCAACAAGCTAGGTGAAGGACGGCTTTCACACACACTTATCTCTCAGAAATGAGCATGTGGATAGACGATCGTTCATCTAGCACAAAGGAACGGGTTGCAGGAGAAACTTTTACTCTGTTTTCTCAGTCTGTTTCCTACTGCCGGTTTGAAGTTCCTGCAGTTTTCACAGTAAACCGAGTTGGAGCTAGTATCACCCAAATATATGTATGGAGTGGAGTTTGCAACTGAAAAGAAACTTTGTGTTCCCAACAATCTCGTTGAAGGACGGATTTCACACACACTTATCTCTCAGAAATGAGCATGTGGAGAGACGTTCATTCATCTAGCAAAAAGGGAACGGTTTTCAGGTGAAACTTTTACACTGTATTCTCAGTCTTTTTCCTAATGCCGGGTTGAAGTTCCTGCAGTTTTCACTGTAAAACAGAGTTGAAGCATGTACCACCCCACATATATGTATGGAGTGGAGTCTGCAACCTAAAAGAAACTTTGTGTTCCCAACAAGCTAGGTGAAGTACGGCTTTCACACACACTTATCTCTCACAAATGAGAATATGGAGAGAATTTCGTACATCTAGCACAAAGGGAACGGGTTGCAGGAGCAACTTTTACTTTGATTTCTCAGTCTGTTTCTTAGTGCCGGTTTGATGTTCCTGCAGTTTTCAACGGAAAAACGAGTTGGAGCTAGTACCTCCCGATATATATGTATGGAGTGGAGTTTGCAACTGAAAAGAAACTTTGTATTCCCAACAAGCCAAGTGAAGGACAGCTTTCACACACAATTATCTCTCAGAACTGAGCATGTGTAGAGACGTTCGTTCATCTAGCACAAAGGGAACGGGTTGCAGGAGAAACTTTTACTCTGTATTCTCAGTCTGTTTCCTAGTGCCTTTTTGAAGTTCCTGGACTTTTCACAGTAAAACCGAGTTGGAGCTAGTATCACCCCATATATATGTATGGATTGGGGTTTGCAACTGAAAAGAAACTTTGTGTTCCCAACAAGCTAAGTGAAGGACGGCTTTCCGAAACACTTATCACTCAGAAATGAGCATGTGGAGGAACGTTCGTTCATCTAGCACAAAGGGAACGGTTTTCAGGAGAAATTTTTAATCTGGTTTCTCAGTCTGTTTCCTAGTGCCGGGTTGAAGTTCCTGGACTTTTCACAGTAAAACCGAGTTGGAACTAGTATCACCCCACATATATGTATGGAGTAGAGATTGCAACTGAAAAGAAACTTTGTGTTCCCAACAAGCTAGGTGAAGGAAGCTTTCACACACACTTATCTCTCACAAATGAGAATGTGGAGAGACGTTCGTTCATCTAGCACAAAGGGAACGGTTTTCAGGAGAATCTTTTACTCTGGTTTCTCAGTCTGTTTCCTAGTGCCTTTTTGAAGTTCCTGCAGTTTTCAGTGTAAAACACAGTTGGAGCTAGTACCACCCAACAGATATGTATGGAGAGGAGTTTGCAACTGAAAAGAAACTTTGTGTTCCCAACAAGCTAGTTGAAGGACGGCTTTCACACACACACATTTCTCAGAACTGAGAATGTGGAGAACGTTCGTTCATCTAGCAAAAAGGGAACGGTTTTCAGGAGAAACTTTTACTCTGGTTTCTCAGTCTGTTTCCTAGTGCCGGGTTGAACTTCGTCCAGATTTCGCTGTAAAACCGAGTTGGAGCTAGTACCTCCCCGTATATATGTATGGAGTGGAGTTTGCAACTGAAAAGAAAATTTGTGTTCCCAACAAGCTAGGTGAAGGACGGCTTTCACACACAATAATCTCTCGGAAATGAGCATGTGGATATACGTTCGTTCATCTAGCACAAAGGGAACGGTTTTCAGGTGAAACTTTTACACTGTATACTCAGTCTTTTTCCTAGTGCCGGGTTGAAGTTCCTGCAGTTTTCACTGTAAAACTGAGTTGGAGCTAGTACCACCCCACATATAAGTATGGAGTGGAGTCTGCAACTGAAAAGAAACTTTGTGTTCCCAACAAGCTAGTTGAAGTACGGCTTTCACACACACTTATCTCTCAGAACTGAGCATGTGGAGAGACGTTCGTTCATCTAGTACAAAGGGAAAGGTTATCAGGAGAAACTTTTACTCTGGTTTCTCAGTCTGTTTCCTAGTGCCGGTTTGAAGTTCCTGCAGTATTCATTGTAAAACCGAGTTGGAGCTAGTATCACCCCACATATATGTATGGAGAGGAGTTTGCAACTGAAAAGAAACTTTGTGTTCCCAACAAGCTAGTTGAAGTCCGGATATCCCACACACTTATATCTCAGAAATGAGCATGTGGAGAGACGTTCGTTCATCTAGCACAAAGGGAACGGGTTGCAGGGGAAAATTTACTCTGTTTTCTAAGTCTGTTTCCTAGTGCCGGGTTGAAGTTCCTGCAGTTTTCACTATAAAAAGGAGTTGGAGCTAGTATCACCTCACATATATGTATGGAGTGGAGTTTGCAACTGAAAAGAAACTTTGTATTCCCAACAAGCTAGGTGAAGGACAGCTTTCACACACAATTATCTCTCAGAACTGAGCATGTGTAGAGACGTTCGTTCATCTAGCACAAAGGGAACGGGTTGCAGGAGAAACTTTTACTCTGTATTCTCAGTCTGTTTCCTAGTGCCTTTTTGAAGTTCCTGGACTTTTCACAGTAAAACCGAGTTGGAGCTAGTATCACCCCACATATATGTATGGATTGGAGTTTGCAACTGAAAAGAAACTTTGTGTTCCCAACAAGCTAGGTGAAGGACGGCTTTCCGAAACACTTATCACTCAGAAATGAGCATGTGGAGGAACGTTCGTTCATCTAGCACAAAGGGAACGGTTTTCAGGAGAAATTTTTACTCTGGTTTCTCAGTCTGTTTCCTAGTGCCGGGTTGAAGTTCCTGGACTTTTCACAGTAAAACCGAGTTGGAACTAGTATCACCCCACATATATGTATGGAGTAGAGATTGCAACTGAAAAGAAACTTTGTGTTCCCAACAAGATAGGTGAAGGAAGCTTTCACACACACTTATCTCTCACAAATGAGAATGTGGAGAGACGTTCGTTCATCTAGCACAAAGGGAACGGTTTTCAGGAGAATCTTTTACTCTGGTTTCTCAGTCTGTTTCCTAGTGCCTTTTTGAAGTTCCTGCAGTTTTCAGTGTAAAACACAGTTGGAGCTAGTACCACCCCACAGATATGTATGGAGAGGTGTTTGCAACTGAAAAGAAACTTTGTGTTCCCAACAAGCTAGTTGAAGGACGGCTTTCACACACACACATTTCTCAGAACTGAGCATGTGGAGAACGTTCGTTCATCTAGCAAAAAGGGAACGGTATTCAGGAGAAACTTTTACTCTGGTTTCTCAGTCTGTTTCCTAGTGCCGGGTTGAACTTCGTCCAGATTTCGCTGTAAAACCGAGTTGGAGCTAGTACCTCCCCGTATATATGTATGG
This sequence comes from Camelus dromedarius, assembly GCF_036321535.1. Taxonomy (NCBI): domain Eukaryota; kingdom Metazoa; phylum Chordata; class Mammalia; order Artiodactyla; family Camelidae; genus Camelus; species Camelus dromedarius. The sequence goes on along the minus strand of NC_087458.1, from coordinate 30,497,767 downwards.
AGTGGAGTTTGCAACTGAAAAGAAAATTTGTGTTCCCAACAAGCTAGGTGAAGGACGGCTTTCACACACAATAATCTCTCGGAAATGAGCATGTGGATAGACGTTCGTTCATCTAGCACAAAGGGAACGGTTTTCAGGTGAAACTTTTACACTGTATACTCAGTCTTTTTCCTAGTGCCGGGTTGAAGTTCCTGCAGTTTTCACTGTAAAACTGAGTTGGAGCTAGTACCAACCCACATATATGTATGGAGTGGAGTTTGCAACTGAAAAGAAACTTTGTGTTCCCAACAAGCTTGTTGAAGTACGGCTTTCACACACACTTATCTCTCAGAACTGAGCATGTGGAGAGACGTTCGTTCATCTAGCACAAGGGAAAGGTTATCAGGAGAAACTTTTACTCTGGTTTCTCAGTCTGTTTCCTAGTGCCGGTTTGAAGTTCCTGCAGTATTCACTGTAAAACCGAGTTGGAGCTAGTATCACCCCACATATATGTATGGAGAGGAGTTTGCAACTGAAAAGAAACTTTGTGTTCCCAACAAGCTAGTTGAAGTACGGATATCCCACACACTTATATCTCAGAAATGAGCATGTGGAGAGACGTTCGTTCATCTAGCACAAAGGGAACGGGTTGCAGGGGAAAATTTACTCTGTTTTCTAAGTCTGTTTCCTAGTGCCGGGTTGAATTTCCTGCAGTTTTCACTATAAAACCGTGTTGGAGCTAGTATCACCTCACATATATGTATGGAGTGGATTTTGAAACTGAAAAGAAACTTTGTGTTTCCAACAAGCTAGGTGAAATACGGCTTTCCCAGACACTTATATCTCAGAAATGAGCATGTGGAGAGACTTTCGTTCATCTAGCACAATGGGAAAGATTTTCAGGAGAAACTTTTAATGTGTTTTCTCAGTCTGTTCTCTGGTGCCGGGTTGAAGTTCATGCAGATTTCACTGTAAAACCGAGTTGGAGCTAGAACCACCCCATATATATGTATGGAGTGGAGTTTGCAAGTGAAAAGAAACTGTGTGTTCCCAACAAGCTAGGTGAAGGACGGCTTTCACACACACTTATCTCTCAGAAATGAGCATGTGGAGAGACGTTTGTTCATCTAGCACAAAGAGAACGGTTTTCAGGAGAAACTTTTACTCTGGTTTCTCAGGCTGTTTCCTAGTGCCGGGTTGAAGTTCATGCAGTTTTCACTGTAAAAAAGAGTTGGAGCTAGTATCACCCCACATATATGTATGGAGAGGAGTTTGCAAATGAAAAGATACTTTGTGTTCCCAACAAGCTAGGTGAAGGACGGCTTTCACACACACTTATCTCTCAGAAATGAGCATGTGGATAGACGATCATTCATCTAGCACAAAGGGAACGGTTTTCAGGTGAAACTTTTACTCTGGTTTCTCAGTCTGTTTCCTAGTGCCGGGTTGAAGTTCCTGCAGGTTTTACTATAAAACCGAGTTGGAACTAGTATCTCCCCATATATATGTATGGAGTGGGGTTTGCAACTGAAAAGAAACTTTGTGTTCCCTACAAGCTAGGTGAAGGACGGCTTTCACACACACATATTTCTCAGAACTGAGCATGTGGAGAGACGTTCGTTCATCTAGCACAAAGGGAACGGGTTGCAGGAGCAACTTTTACTTTGATTTCTCAGTCTGTTTCTTAGTGCCGGTTTGATGTTCCTGCAGATTTCAACGGAAGAACGAGTTTGGGCTAGTACCTCACGATACATATGTATGGAGTGGAGTTTGCAACTAAAAAGAAACTTTGTGTTCCCAACAAGCTAGGTGAAGTATGGCTTTCCCACACACTTAACTCTCAGAAATGGGCATGTGGAGAGACTTTCGTTCATCTAGCACAAAGGGAACGATTTTCAGGAGAAACTTTTACTCTGGTTTCTCAGTCTGTTTCCTAGTGCCGGGTTGAAGTTCCTGGAGTTTTCACAGTAAAACCGAGTTGGAACTAGTATCACCCCACATATATGTATGGAGTAGAGATTGCAACTGAAAAGAAACTTTGTGTTCCCAACAAGCTAGGTGAAGGAAGCTTTCACACACACTTATCTCTCACAAATGAGAATGTGGAGAGACGTTCGTTCATCTAGCACAAAGGGAACGGTTTTCAAGACAATCTTTTACTCTGGTTTCTCAGTCTGTTTCCTAGTGCCTTTTTGAAGTTCCTGCAGTTTTCAGTGTAAAACACAGTTGGAGCTAGTACCACCCCACAGATATGTATGGAGAGGAGTTTGCAACTGAAAAGAAACTTTGTGTTCCCAACAAGCTAGTTGAAGAACGGCTTTCACACACACTTATTTCTCAGAACTGAGCATGTGGAGAACGTTCGTTCATCTAGCACAAAGGGAACGGGTTGCAGGAGAAACTTTTACTCTGTTTTCTCAGTCTGTTCCCTAGTGCCGGTTTGAAGTTCCTGCAGTTTTCACAGTAAAACCGAGTTGGAGCTAGTATCACCCCACATATATGTATGGATTGGAGTTTGCAACTGAAAAGAAACTTTGTGTTCCCAACAAGCTAGGTGAAGGACGGCTTTCCCACACACTTATCTCTCAAAAATGAGCATGTGGAGAGACGTTCGTTCATCTAGCACAAAGGGAACGGGTTGCAGGAGCAACTTTTACTTTGATTTCTCAGTCTGTTTCTTAGTGCCGGTTTGATATTCCTGCAGTTTTCAACGGAAAAACGAGTTGGAGCTAGTACCTCCCGATATATATGTATGGAGTGGAGTTTGCAACTGAAAAGAAACTTTGTATTCCCAACAAGCTAGGTGAAGGACGGCTTTCACACACAATTATCTCTCAGAACTGAGCATGTGGAGAGACGTTCTTTCATCTAGCACAAAGGGAACGGTTTTCAGGAGAAACTTTTACTCTGGTTTCTCAGTCTGTTTCCTAGTGCCGGGTTGAAGTTCGTCCAGATTTCGCTGTAAAACCGAGTTGGAGCTAGTACCACCCCATATAAATGTATGGAGTGGAGTTTGCAACTGAAAAGAAACTTTGTGTTCCCAACAAGCTATGTGAAGTACGGCTTTCCCACACACAGATCTCTCAGAAATGAGCATGTGGATAGACGATCGTTCATCTAGCACAAAGGGAACGGGTTGCAGGAGAAACTTTTTCTCTGGTTTCTCAGTCTGTTTCCTAGCGCCGGTTTGAAGTTCCTGGAGTTTTCACAGTAAACCGAGCTGGAGCTAGTATCACCCCACATATATGTATGGAGTGGAGTTTGCAACCTAAAAGAAACTTTGTGTTCCCAACAAGGTAGGTGAAGGACGGCTTTCACACACACTTATCTCTCAGAAATGAGCATGTGGAGAGACGTTCTTTCATCTAGCAAAAAGGGAACGATTTTCAGGTGAATTTTTTACACTGTATTCTCAGTCTGTTTCCTAGTGCCGGTTTGAAGTTCCTGCAGTTTTCACAGTAAAACTGAGTTGGAGCTAGTATCACCCCACATATATGTATGGAGTGGAGTCTGCAACCTAAAAGAAACTTTGTGTTCCCAACAGGCTAGGTGAAGGACGGCTTTCACACACACATATCTCTCAGAACTGAGCATGTGGAGAGACGTTCGTTCATCTAGCACAAAGGGAACGGTTTGCAGGAGCAACTTTTACTTTGATATCTCTGTCTGTTTCTTAGTGCCTGTTTGATGTTCCTGCAGTTTTCAACGGAAAAACGAGTTGGAGCTCTTACCTCCCGATATATATGTATGGAGTGGAGTTTGCAACTGAAATGAAACTTTGTATTCCCAAAAAGCTAGGTGAAGAACGGCTTTCACACACAATTATCTCTCAGAACTGAGCATGTGGAGAGACGTTCGTTCATCTAGCACAAAGGGAACGGTTTTCAGGTGAAACTTTTACTCTGGTTTCTCAGTCTGTTTCCTAGTGCCGGGTTGAACTTCGTCCAGATTTCGCTGTAAAACCGAGTTGGAGCTAGTACCTCCCCGTATATATGTATGGAGTGGAGTTTGCAACTGAAAAGAAAATTTGTGTTCCCAACAAGCTAGGTGAAGGACGGCTTTCACACACAATAATCTCTCAGAAATGAGCATGTAGAGAGACGTTCGTTCATCTAGCACAAAGGGAAAGGTTTTCAGGTGAAACTTTTACACTGTATACTCAGTCTTTTTCCTAGTGCCGGGTTGAAGTTCCTGCAGTTTTCACTGTAAAACTGAGTTGGAGCTAGTACCACCCCACATATATGTATGGAGTGGAGTTTGCAACTGAAAAGAAACTTTGTGTTCCCAACAAGCTAGTTGAAGTACGGCTTTCACACACACTTATCTCTCAGAACTGAGCATGTGGAGAGACGTTCGTTCATCTAGCACAAAGGGAAAGGTTATCAGGAGAAATTTTTACTCTGGTTTCTCAGTCTGTTTCCTAGTGCCGGTTTGAAGTTCCTGCAGTATTCACTGTAAAACCGAGTTGGAGCTAGTATCACCCCACATATATGTATGGAGAGGAGTTTGCAACTGAAAAGAAACGTTGTGTTCCTAACAAGCTTGGTGAATTATGGATTTCCCACACACATATCTCTCAGAAATGAGCATGTGGAGAGACGTTCGTTCATCTAGCACAAAGGGAACGGGTTGCAGGAGCAACTTTTACTTTGATTTCTCAGTCTGTTTCTTAGTGCCGGTTTGATGTTCCTGCAGTTTTCAACGGAAGAACGAGTTTGAGCTAGTACCTCCCGATACATATGTATGGAGTGGAGTTTGCAACTAAAAAGAAACTTTGTGTTCCCAACAAGCTAGGTGAAGTATGGCTTTCCCACACACTTATCTCTTAGAAATGGGCATGTGGAGAGAGTTTCGTTCATCTATCACAAAGGGAACGATTTTCAGGAGAAACTTTTACTCTGTATTCTCAGTCTGTTTCCTAGTGCCGGGTGGAAGTTCTTGCAGATTTCACTGTAAAACCGAGTTGGAGCCAGTACCACCCCATATAGATGTATGGAGTGGAGTTTGCAACTGAAAAGAAACTTTGTGTTCCCAACAAGCTAGGTGAAGTACGGCTTTCACACACACTTATCACTCAGAAATGAGCATGTGGAGGAACGTTCGTTCATCTAGCACAAAGGGAACAGTTTTCAGGAGAAACTTTTACTCTGGTTTCTCAGTCTGTTTCCTAGTGCCGGGTTGAAGTTCCTCCAGTTTTCACTGTAAAACCGATTTGGAACTAGTATCACCCCACATATATGTATGGAGTGGAGTTTGCAACTGAAAAGAAACTTTGTGTTCCCAACAATCTAGTTGAAGTACGGCTTTCACACACACTTATCTCTCAGAAATGAGCATGTGTAGAGACGTTCGTTCATCTAGCACAATGGGAACGGTTTTTAGGAGAAAATTTTACTCTGGTTTCTCAGTCTGTTTCCTAGTGCCTGGTTGAAGTTCCTGCAGTTTTCACTGTAAAACCGAGTTGGAGCTAGTATCACCCCACATATATGTATGGAGTGGGGTTTGCAACTGAAAAGAAACTTTTTTTCCCAACAAGCTAGTTGAAGTATGGCTTTCCCACACACTTATCTCTCAGAAATGGGCATGTGGAGAGACGTTCGTTCATCTAGCACAAAGGGAACGATTTTCAGGAGAAACTTTTACTCTGTTTTCTCATTCTGTTCCCTAGTGCCGGGTTGAAGTTCGTGCAGATTTCACTGTAAAACCGAGTTGGAGCTAGTACCAACCCATATATATGTATGGAGTGGAGTTTGCAACTGAAAAGAAATTTTGTGTTCCCAACAAGCTAGGTGAAGGACGGCATTCACACACACTTATCTCTCAGAAATGAGCATGTGGATAGACGATCGTTCATCTAGCACAAAGGGAACGGTTTGCAGAAGAAACTTTTACTCTGGTTTCTCAGTCTGTTTCCTAGTGCCGGTTTGAAGTTCCTGCAGTTTTCACAGTAAAACTGAGGTGGAGCTAGTATCACCCCACATATATGTATGGAGTGGAGTTTGCAACTGAAAAGAAACTTTGTGTTCCCAACAATCTAGGTGAAGGACGGCTTTCACACACACTTATCTCTCAGAAATGAGCATGTGGAGAGACGTCCGTTCATCTAGCAAAAAGGGAACGATTTTTAGGTGAAACTTTTACACTGTATTCTCAGTCTTTTTCCTAGTGCCGGGTTGAAGATCCTGCATTTTTCACTGTAAAACCGAGTTGGAGCAAGTACCACCCCACATATATGTATGGAATGGAGTCTGCAACCTAAAAGAAACTTAGTGTTCCCAACAAGCTAGGTGAAGGACGGCTTTCACACACACTTATCTCTCAGAACTGAGCATGTGGAGAGACGTTCGTTCATCTAGCACAAAGGGAACGGCTTGCAGGAGCAACTTTTACTATGGTTTCTCAGTCTGTTTCTTAGTGCCGGTTTGATGTTCCAGCAGTTTTCAACGGAAAAACGAGTTGGAGCTAGTACCTCCCGATATATATGTATGGAGTGGAGTTTGCAACTGAAAAGAAACTTTGTATTCCAAAGAAGCTAGGTGAAGGACGGCTTTCACACACAATTATCTCTCAGAACTGAGCATGTGGAGAGACGTTCGTTCATCTAGCACAAAGGGAACGGTTTTCAGGAGGAACTTTTACTCTGGTTTCTCAGTCTGTTTCCTAGTGCCGGGTTGATGTTCGTCCAGATTTCGTTGTAAAACCGAGTTGGAGCTAGTACCACCCCATATATATGTATGGAGTTGAGTTTGCAACTGAAAAGAAACTTTGTGTTCCCAACAAGCTAGGTGAGGTACGGCTTTCCCACACACATATGTCTCAGAAATGAGCATGTGGAGAGACGTTCGTTCATCTATCACAAAGGGAACGGTTTTCAGGGGAAACTTTTACTCTGTTTTCTCAGTCTGTTTCCTAGTGCCTTTTTGAAGATCCTGCAGTTTTCACTGTAAAACAGATTTGGAGCTAGTACCACCCCACATATATGTATGGAGTGGAGTTTGCAACTGAAAAGGAACTTTGTGTTCCCAACAAGATAGGTGAGGTACGGCTTTCTTACACACATATCTCTCAGAAATGAGCATGTGGAGAGACGTTCGTTCATCTAGCCCAAAGGGAACGGTTTTCAGGAGAAACTTTTACTCTGGTTTCTCAGTCTGTTTCCTAGTGCCTTTTTGAAGATCCTGGAGTTTTCACTGTAAAACGGAGTTGGAGCTATTACCACCCCACATATATGTATGGATTGGAGTTTGCAACTGAAAAGAAACTTTGTGTTCCCAACAAGCTAGTTGAAGGGCGGCTTTCACACACACTTATCTCTCAGAACTGAGCATGTGGAGAGACGTCCGTTCATCTAGCACAACGGGAACGGTTTTTAGGAGAAACTTTTACTCTGGTTTCTCAGTCTGTTTCCTAGTGCCGGGTTGAAGTTCCTGGACTTTTCACAGTAAAACCGAGTTGGAACTAGTATCACCCCACATATATGTATGGAGTGGAGATTGCAACTGAAAAGAAACATTGTGTTCCCAACAAGCTAGGTGAAGGACGGCTTTCACACACACTTATCTCTCACAAATTGGAATGTGGAGAGACGTTCGTTCATCTAGAAAAAGGGAACGGTTTTTGGAGAAACTTTTACTCTGGTTTCTCAGTCTTTTTCCTAGTGCCGATTTGAATTTCCTGCATTTTTCACTGTAAAACCGAGTTGGAGCTAGTATCACCCCACATATATGTATGGAGTGGAGTTTGCAACTGAAAAGAAACTTTGTGTTCTCAACAAGCTAGGTGAGTACGGCTTTCACACACACTCTTCTCTCAGAACAGAGCATTTGGAGAGACGTTCGTTCATCTAGCACAAAGGGAACTGATTGCAGGAGAAACTTTTACTCTGGTTTCTCAGTCTGTTTCCTAGTGCCGGTTTGAAGTTCCTGCAGTTTTCACAGTAAAACTGATGTGGAGCTAGTATCACCCCACATATATGTATGGAGTGGAGTTTGCAACTGAAAAGAAACTTTGTATTCCCAACAAGCTAGGTGAAGGACGGCTTTCACACACAATTATCTCTCAGAACTGAGCATGTGGAGAGACGTTCGTTCATCTAGCACAATAGGAACGGTTTTCAGGAGAAACTTTTACTCTGGTTTCTCAGTCTGTTTCCTAGTGCCGGGTTGAAGTTCGTCTAGAATTCGCTGTAAAAGCGAGTTGGAGCTAGTACCAACCCATATATATGTATGGAGTGGAGGTTGCAACTGAAAAGAAACTGTGTGTTCCCAACAAGCTAGGTGAGGTACGGCTTTCCCACACACATATCTCTCAGAAATGAGCATGTGGAGAGACGTTCGTTCATCTAGCACAAAGGGAACGGTTTTCAGGAGAAACTATTACTCTGTTTTCTCAGTCTGTTTCCTAGTGCCGTGTTGAAGTTCCTGAAGTTTTCACTGTAAAACCGAGTTGGAGCTAGTATCACCACACATATATATATGGAGTGGAGTTTGCAACTGAAAAGAAACTTTTTGTTCCCAACAATCTAGGTGAAGTATGGCTTTCCCACACACTTATCTCTCAGAAATGGGCATGTGAAGAGACGTCCGTTCATCTAGCACAACGGGAACGGTTTTCAGGAGAAACTTTTACTCTGGTTTCTCAGTCTGTTTCCTAGTGCCGGGTTGAAGTTCCTAGACTTTTCACAGTAAAACCGAGTTGGAACTAGTATCACCCCACATATATGTATGGAGTGGAGATTGCAACTGAAAAGAAACATTGTGTTCCCAACAAGCTAGGTGAAGTACGGCTTTCACACACACTTATCTCTCACAAATGGGAATGTGGAGAGACGTTCGTTCATCTAGCACAAAGGAACGGTTTTCAGGTGAAACTTTTACACTGTATTCTCAGTCTTTTTCCTAGTGCCGGGTTGAAGTTCCTGCAGTTTTCACTGTAAAACCGATTTGGAGCATGTACCACCCCACATATATGTATGGAGTGGACTCTGCAACCTAAAAGAAACTTTGTGTTCCCAACAAGCTAGGTGAAGAACGGCTTTCACACACACTTATCTCTCAGAACTGAGCATGTGGAGAGACGTTCGTTCATCTAGCACAAAGGGAACGGGTTGCAGGAGCAACTTTTACTTTGGTTTCTCAGTCTGTTTCTTAGTGCCGGTTTGATGTTCCTGCAGTTTTCAACGGAAAAAAGTGTTGGAGTTAGTACCTCTCGATATATATGTATGGAGTGGAGTTTGCAACTGAAAAGAAACTTTGTATTCCCAACAAGCTAGGTGAAGGACGGCTTTCACACACAATTATCTCTCAGAACTGAACATGTGGAGAGACGTTCGTTCATCTAGCACAAAGGGAACGGTTTTCAGGAGAAACTTTTACTCTGGTTTCTCAGTCTGTTTCATAGTGCCGGGTTGAAGTTCGTCCAGATTTCGCTGTAAAACCGAGTTGGGGCTAGTACCACCCCATATATATGTATGGAGTGGAGTTTGCAACTGAAAAGAAACTTTGTGTTCCCAACAAGCTAGGTGAAGTACGGCTTTCCCACACACATATCTCTCAGAAATGAGCATGTGGAGAAACGTTCGTTCATCTAGCACAAAGGGAACGGTTTTCAGGAGAAACTTTTACTCTGTTTTCTCAGTCTGGTTCCTAGTGCCTTTTTGAAGTTCCTGCAGTTTTCACTGTAAAACAGAGTTGGAGTTAGTACCACCCCACATATATGTATGGAGTGGAGTTTGCAACTGAAAAGAAACTTTGTGTTCCCAACAAGCTTGTTGAAGGACGGCTTTCACACACAATTATCTCTCAGAACTGAGCATGTGGAGAGACGTTCGTTCATCTAGCACAAAGGGAACGGGTTGCTGGAGCAACTTTTACTTTGGTTTCTCAGTCTGTTTCTTAGTGCCGGTTTGATGTTCCTGCAGTTTTCAACGGAAAAACGAGTTGGAGCAAGTACCTCCCGATATATAAGTTTGGAGTGGTGTTTGCAACTGAAAAGAAACTTTGTATTCCCAACAAGCTTGTTGAAGGACGGCTTTCACACACAATTATCTCTCAGAACTGAGCATGTGGAGAGACGTTCGTTCATCTAGCACAAAGGAACGGTTTTAGGAGAAACTTTTACTCTGGCTTCTCAGTCTGTTTCCTAGTGCCGGGTTGAAGTTCATCCATATTTCGCTGTAAAACCGAGTTGGAGCTAGTACCACCCCATATATATGTATGGACTGGAGTTTCCAACTGAAAAGAAACTTTGTGTTCCCAACAAGGTATGTGAAGTAAGGCTTTCCCACACACATATCTCTCAGAAAAGAGCATGTGGAGAGACGTTCGTTCATCTAGCACAAAGGGAACGGTTTTCAGGAGAAACTTTTACTCTGGTTTCTCAGTCTGTTTCCTAGTGCCTTTTTGAAGTTCCTGCAGTTTTCACTGTAAAACCGAGTTGGAGCTAGTACCACCCCACATATATGTATGGACTGGAGTTTGCAACTGAAAAGAAACTTTGTGTTCTGAACAAGCTAGGTGAAGGAAGGCATTCACACACACATATCTCTCACAAATGAGAATGTGGAGAGACGTCGTTCATCAGGCACAAAGGGAAAGGTTTTCAGGAGAAACTTTTACTCTGGTTTCTCAGTCTTTTTCCTAGTGCCTGTTTGAAGTTCCTGCAGTTATCACTGTAAAACCGAGTTGGAGCTAGTATCACCCAACATATATGTATGGATTGGAGTTTGCAACTGAAAAGAAACTTTGTGTTCCCAACAAGCTAGGTGAAGTACGGCTTTCCGAAACACTTATCACTCAGAAATGAGCATGTGGAGAGACGTTCATTCATCTAGCACAAAGGGAACTGTTTTCAGGAGAAACTTTTACTCTGGTTTCTAAGTCTGTTTCCTAGTGCCGGGTTGAATTTCCTGCAGTTTTCACTGTAAAACCGAGTTGTAACTAGTATCACCCCACATATATGTATGGAGAGGATTTTGCAACTGAAAAGTAACTTTGTGTTCCCAACAAGATAGGTGAAGGACGGCTTTCCCACACACTTATCTCTCAGAAATGAGCATGTGGAGATATGTTCGTTCATCTAGCACAAAGGGAACGGTTTTCAGTAGAATATTTTACTCTGTTTTCTCAGTCTGTTTCCTAGTGCCGGGTTGAAGTTCGTGCAGATTTCACTTTAACCGATTTGGAGCTACTACCACCCCATATATATGTATGGAGTGGAGTTTGCAACTGAAAAGAAACTTTGTGTTCCCAACAAACTAGGTGAAGTACGGCTTTCCCACACACATATCTCTCACAAATGAGAATGTGTAGAGACGTTCGTTCATCTAGCACAAAGGGAACGGTTTTCAGGAGGAAATTTTACTCTGGTTTCTCAGGCTGTTTCCTAGTGCCTGGTTGAAGTTCCTGCAGTTTTCACTGTAAAACCGAGTTGGAGCTAGTACCACCCCACATATATTTATGGAGTGGAGTCTGCAACCTAAAAGAAACTTTGTGTTCCCAACAAGCTAGGTGAAGTACGGCTTTCACACACACTTACCTCTCAGAACTGAGCATGTGGAGAGACGTTCGTTTATCTAGCACAAAGGGAACGGGTTGCAGGAGCAACTTTTACTTTGGTTTCTCAGTCTGTTTCTTAGTGCCGGTTTGATGTTCCTGCAGTTTTCAACGGAAAAACGAGTTGGAGTTAGTACCTCCCGATATATATGTATGGAGTGGAGTTTGCAACTGAAAAGAAACTTTGTATTCCCAACAAGCTAGGTGAAGGACGGCTTTCACACACAATTATCTCTCAGAACTGAACATGTGGAGAGACGTTCGTTCATCTAGCACAAAGGGAACGGTTTTCAGGGGAAACTTTTCCTCTGGTTTCTCAGTCTGTTCCCTAGTGCCGGGTTGAAGTTCGTCCAGATTTCGCTGTAAAACCGATTTGGAGCTAGTACCACCCCATATATATGTATGGAGTGGAGTTTGCAACTGAAAAGAAACTTTGTGTTCCCAACAAGCTAGGTGAAGTACGGCTTTCCCACACACATATCTCTCAGAAATGAGCATGTGGAGAGACGTTCGTTCATCTAGCACAAAGGGAACGGTTTTCAGGAGAAACTTTTACTCTGTTTTCTCAGTCTGGTTCCTAGTGCCTTTTTGAAGTTCCTGCAGTTTTCACTGTAAAACAGAGTTGGAGCGAGTACCACCCCACATATATGTATGGAGTGGAGTTTGCAACTGAAAAGAAACTTTGTGTTCCCAACAAGCTAGTTGAAGGACGGCTTTCACACACACTTATCTCTCAGAACTGAGCATGTGGAGAGACGTTCGTTCATCTAGCACAAAGGGAACGGGTTGCAGGAGAAACTTTTACTCTGGTATCTCAGTCTGTTTCCTAGTGCCTTTTTGAAGTTCCTGCAGTTTTCACAGTAAAACCGAGTTGGAGCTAGTATCACCCCACATATATGTAAGGAGTGGAGTTTGCAACTGAAAAGAAACTTTGTGTTCCCAACATGCTAGGTGAATTACGGCTTTCACACACACTTATCTCTCAGAAATGAGCATGTGGAGAGACGTTCGTTCATCTAGCACAAAGGGAACGTTTTTCAGGTGATACTTTTACACTGTATTCTCAGTCTTTTTCCTAGTGCCGGGTTGAAGTTCCTGCAGATTTCACTCTAAAACCGAGTTGGAGCAAGTACCACCCCACATATATGTATGGATTGGAGTCTGCAACCTAAAAGAAACTTTGTGTTCCCAACAAGCTAGGTGAAGGACGGCTTTCACACACACTTATCTCTCAGAACTGAGCATGTGGAGAGACGTTCATTAATCTAGCACAAAGGGAACGGTTTTCAGGAGAAACTTTTACTCTGGTTTCTCAGTCTGTTTCATAGTGCCTTTTTGAAGTTCCTGCAGTTTTCACTGTAAAACCGAGTTGGAGCTAGTACCACCCCACATATATGTATGGAGTGGAGTTTGCAACTGAAAAGAAACTTTGTGTTCCCAACAAGCTAGGTGAAGGAAGGCATTCACACACACATATCTCTCACAAATGAGAATGTGGAGAGACGTTCGTTCATCTAGCACAAAGGGAAATTTTTTCAGGAGAAACTTTTACTCTGGTTTCTCAGTCTTTTTCCTAGTGCCGGTTTGAAGTTCCTGCAGTTTTCACTGTAAAACCGAGTTGGAGCTAGTATCACCCCACATATATGTATGGAGTGGAGTTTGCAACTGAATAGAAACTTTGTGTTCCCAACAAGATATGTGAAGGACGGCTTTCCCACACACTTATCTCTCAGAAATGAGCATGTGGAGATATGTTCGTTCATCTAGCACAAATTGAACGGTTTTCAGTAGAAAATTTTACTCTGTTTTCTCAGTCTGTTTCCTAGTGCCGGGTTGAAGTTCGTGCAGATTTCACTTTAACCGATTTGGAGCTAGTACCACCCCATATATATGTATGGAGTGGAGTTTGCAACTGAAAAGAAACTTTGTGTTCCCAACAAACCAGGTGAAGTACGGCTTTCCCACACACATATCTCTCACAAATGAGAATGTGGAGAGACGTTCGTTCATCTAGCACAAAGGGAACGGTTTTCAGGAGGAAATTTTACTCTGGTTTCTCAGGCTGTTTCCTAGTGCCGGGTTGAAGTTCCTGCAGTTTTCACTGTAAAACCGAGTTGGAGCTAGTACCACCCCACATATATGTATGGATTGGAGTCTGCAACCTAAAAGAAACTTTGTGTTCCCAACAAGCTAGGTGAAGGACGGCTTTCATACACACTTATCTCTCAGAACTGAGCATGTGGAGAGACGTTCGTTCATCTAGCACAAAGGGAACGGGTTGCAGGAGCAACTTTTACTTTGGTTTCTCAGTCTGTTTCTTAGTGCCGGTTTGATGTTCCTGCAGTTTTCAACGGAAAAACGAGTTGGAGCTAGTACCTCCCGATATATATGTATGGAGTGGAGTTTGCAACTGAAAAGAAACTTTGTATTCCCAACAAGCTAGGTGAAGGACCGCTTTCACACAAATTATCTCTCAGACCTGAGCATGTGGAGAGACGTTCGTTCATCTAGCAAAAGGGAACGGTTTTCAGGAGAAACTTTTACTCTGGTTTCTAAGTCTGTTTCCTAGTGCCGGGGTGAAGTTCATCCAGATTTCGCTGTAAAACCGAGTTGGAGCTAGTACCACCCCATATATATGTATGGAGTGGAGTTTGCAACTGAAAAGAAACTTTGTGTTCCCAACAAGCTAGGTGAAGTACGGATTTCCCACACACATATCTCTCAGAAATGAGCATGTGGAGAGACGTTCGTTCATCTAGCACAAAGGGGACGGTTTGCAGGAGAAACATTTACTCTGGTTTCTCAGTCTGTTTCCTAGTGCCTTTTTGAAGTTCCTGCAGTTTTCACTGTAAAACCGTGTTGGAGCTAGTACCACACCACATATATATATGGATTGGAGGTTGCATCTTAAAAGAAACTTTGTGTTCCCAACAAGCTAGTTAAAGGACGGCTTTGACACACACTTATCTCTCAGAACTGAGCATGTGGAGAGACGTTCTTTCATCTAGCACAACGGGAACTGTTTTCAGGAGAAACTTTTACTCTGGTTTCTCAGTCTGTTTCCTAGTGCCGTGTTGAGGTTCCTAGACTTTTCACAGTAAAACCGAGTTGGAACTAGTATCTCCCCACATATATATATGGAGTTGAGATTGCAACTGAAAAGAAACTTTGTGTTCCCAACAAGCTAGGTGAAGGACGGCTTTCACACACACATATCTCTCACAAATGAGAATGTGGAGAGACGTTCGTTCATCTACCACAAAGGGAACGGTTTTCAGGAGAAACTTTTACTCTGGTTTCTCAGTCTTTTTCCTAGTGCCGGTTTGAAGTTCCTGCAGTTTTCACTGTAAAACCGAGTTGGAGCTTGTATCACCCCACATATATGTATGCATTGGAGTTTGCAACTGAAAAGAAACTTTGTTTTCCCAACAAGCTAGGTGAAGGACGGCTTTCCGAAACACTTATCACTCAGAAATGAGCATGTGGAGAGACGTTCGTTCATCTAGCACAAAGGGAACGGTTTTCAGGAGAAACTTTTCTCTGGTTTCTCAGTCTGTTTCCTAGTGCAGGGTTGAAGTTCATGCAGTTTTCACTGTAAAACCGAGTTGTAACTAGTATCACCCCACATATATGTATGGAGAGGAGTTCGCAATTGAAAAGAAACTTTGTGTTCCCAACAAGCTAGGTGAAGGACGGCTTTCCCACACACTTATCTCTCAGAACTGAGCATGTGGAGAGACGTTCGTTCATCTAGCACAAAGGGAACGGTTTTCAGGAGAAACTTTTACTCTGGTTTCTCAGTCTGTTTCATAGTGCCTTTTTGAAGTTCCTGCAGTTTTCACTGTAAAACCGAGTTGGAGCTAGTACCACCCCACATATATGTATGGATTGGAGTTTGCAACTGAAAAGAAACTTTGTGTTCCCAACAAGCTAGGTGAAGGAAGGCATTCACACACACATATCTCTCACAAATGAGAATGTGGAGAGACGTTCGTTCATCTAGCACAAAGGGAAATTTTTTCAGGAGAAACTTTTACTCTGGTTTCTCAGTCTTTTTCCTAGTGCCGGTTTGAAGTTCCTGCAGTTTTCACTGTAAAACCGAGTTGGAGCTAGTATCACCCCACATATATGTATGGAGTGGAGTTTGCAACTGAATAGAAACTTTGTGTTCCCAACAAGATATGTGAAGGACGGCTTTCCCACACACTTATCTCTCAGAAATGAGCATGTGGAGATATGTTCGTTCATCTAGCACAAATTGAACGGTTTTCAGTAGAAAATTTTACTCTGTTTTCTCAGTCTGTTTCCTAGTGCCGGGTTGAAGTTCGTGCAGATTTCACTTTAACCGATTTGGAGCTAGTACCACCCCATATATATGTATGGAGTGGAGTTTGCAACTGAAAAGAAACTTTGTGTTCCCAACAAACCAGGTGAAGTACGGCTTTCCCACACACATATCTCTCACAAATGAGAATGTGGAGAGACGTTCGTTCATCTAGCACAAAGGGAACGGTTTTCAGGAGGAAATTTTACTCTGGTTTCTCAGGCTGTTTCCTAGTGCCGGGTTGAAGTTCCTGCAGTTTTCACTGTAAAACCGAGTTGGAGCTAGTACCACCCCACATATATGTATGGATTGGAGTCTGCAACCTAAAAGAAACTTTGTGTTCCCAACAAGCTAGGTGAAGGACGGCTTTCATACACACTTATCTCTCAGAACTGAGCATGTGGAGAGACGTTCGTTCATCTAGCACAAAGGGAACGGGTTGCAGGAGCAACTTTTACTTTGGTTTCTCAGTCTGTTTCTTAGTGCCGGTTTGATGTTCCTGCAGTTTTCAACGGAAAAACGAGTTGGAGCTAGTACCTCCCGATATATATGTATGGAGTGGAGTTTGCAACTGAAAAGAAACTTTGTATTCCCAACAAGCTAGGTGAAGGACCGCTTTCACACAAATTATCTCTCAGACCTGAGCATGTGGAGAGACGTTCGTTCATCTAGCAAAAGGGAACGGTTTTCAGGAGAAACTTTTACTCTGGTTTCTAAGTCTGTTTCCTAGTGCCGGGGTGAAGTTCATCCAGATTTCGCTGTAAAACCGAGTTGGAGCTAGTACCAACCCATATATATGTATGGAGTGGAGTTTGCAACTGAAAAGAAACTTTGTGTTCCCAACAAGCTAGGTGAAGTACGGATTTTCCACACACATATCTCTCAGAAATGAGCATGTGGAGAGACGTTCGTTCATCTAGCACAAAGGGGACGGTTTGCAGGAGAAACATTTACTCTGGTTTCTCAGTCCGTTTCCTAGTGCCTTTTTGAAGTTCCTGCAGTTTTCACTGTAAAACCGTGTTGGAGCTAGTAGCACACCACATATATATATGGATTGGAGGTTGCATCTTAAAAGAAACTTTGTGTTCCCAACAAGCTAGTTAAAGGACGGCTTTGACACACACTTATCTCTCAGAACTGAGCATGTGGAGAGACGTTCTTTCATCTAGCACAACGGGAACTGTTTTCAGGAGAAACTTTTACTCTGGTTTCTCAGTCTGTTTCCTAGTGCCGTGTTGAGGTTCCTAGACTTTTCACAGTAAAACCGAGTTGGAACTAGTATCTCCCCACATATATATATGGAGTTGAGATTGCAACTGAAAAGAAACTTTGTGTTCCCAACAAGCTAGGTGAAGGACGGCTTTCACACACACATATCTCTCACAAATGAGAATGTGGAGAGACGTTCGTTCATCTACCACAAAGGGAACGGTTTTCAGGAGAAACTTTTACTCTGGTTTCTCAGTCTTTTTCCTAGTGCCGGTTTGAAGTTCCTGCAGTTTTCACTGTAAAACCGAGTTGGAGCTTGTATCACCCCACATATATGTATGCATTGGAGTTTGCAACTGAAAAGAAACTTTGTTTTCCCAACAAGCTAGGTGAAGGACGGCTTTCCGAAACACTTATCACTCAGAAATGAGCATGTGGAGAGACGTTCGTTCATCTAGCACAAAGGGAACGGTTTTCAGGAGAAACTTTTCTCTGGTTTCTCAGTCTGTTTCCTAGTGCAGGGTTGAAGTTCATGCAGTTTTCACTGTAAAACCGAGTTGTAACTAGTATCACCCCACATATATGTATGGAGAGGAGTTCGCAATTGAAAAGAAACTTTGTGTTCCCAACAAGCTAGGTGAAGGACGGCTTTCCCACACACTTATCTCTCAGAACTGAGCATGTGGAGAGACGTTCGTTCATCTAGCACAAAGGGAACGGTTTTCAGGAGAAACTTTTACTCTGTTTTCTCAGTCTGTTTCATAGTGCCTTTTTGAAATTCCTGCAGTTTTCACTGTAAAACCGAATTGGAGCTAGTACCACCCCACATATATGTATGGATTTGAGTTTGCAACTGAAAACAAACTTTGTGTACCCAACAAGCAAGGTGAAGTACGTATTTCCCACACACTTATATCTCAGAAATGAGCATGTGGAGAGACGTTCGTTCATCTAGCACAAAGGGAACGGATTTCAGGAGAAAATTTAGTCTGTTTTCTAAGTATGTTTCCTAGTGCCGGGTTGAAGTTCCTGCAGTTTTCACTGTAAAACCGAGTTGGAGCTAGTATCACCCCACATATATGTATGGAGTGGAGTTTGCAACTGAAAAGAAACTTTGTGTTCCCAACAAGCTAGGTGAAGTACGGCTTTCCCAGACACTTATCTCTCAGAAATGAGCATGTGGAGAGACGTTCGTTCATCTAGCATGAAGGGAAAGATTTTCAGGAGAAACTTTTAATGTGTTTTCTCAGTCTGTTCCCTAGTGCCTTTTTGAAGTTCCTGCAGTTTTCACTGTAAAACCGAGTTGGAGCTAGCACCACCCCATATATATGTATGGAGTGGAGTTTGCAACTGAAAAGAAACTTTGTGTTCCCAACAAGGTAGGTGAAGGACGGCTTTCACACACACTTATCTCTCAGAACTGAGCATGTGGAGAGACGTTCGTTCATCTAGCACAAAGGGAACGGTTTTCAGGAGAAATTTTTTTCTCTGTTTTCTCAGACTTTTTCCTACTGCCGGGTTGAAGTTCCTGCAGTTTTCACTGTAAAACCGAGTTGGAGCTAGTATCACCCCACATATATGTATGGAGTGGAGTTTGCAACTGAAAAGAAACGTTGTGTTACAAACAAGCTAGGTGAAGGAAGGCTTTCACACACACTTATCTCTCAGAACTGAGCATGTGGAGAGACGTTCGTTCATCTAGCACAAAGGGAACGGTTTTCAGAAGAAACTTTTACTCTGGTTTCTCAGTCTGTTTCCTAGTGCCGGGTTGAAGTTCCTGCAGTTTTCACTGTAAAACCGAGTTGGAGCTAGTATCACCCCACATATATGTATGGAGTGGATTTTGCAACTGAAAAGAAACTTTGTTTTCCCAACAAGCTAGGTGAAGGACGGCTTTCACACACAATTGTCTCTCAGAAATGAGCATGTGGAGAGACGTTCGTTCATCTAGCAGAAAGGGAACGATTTTCAGGGGAAACTTTTACTCTGTTTTCTCAGTCTGTTCCCTAGTGCCGGGTTGAAGTTCGTGCAGATTTCTCTGTAAAACCGAATTGGAGCTAGTAAAACCCCATATATATGTATGGAGTGGACTTTGCAACTGAAAAGAAACTTTGTGTTCCCAACAAGCTAGTTGAAGTACGGCTTTCCAACACACATTTGTCTCACAAATGAGAATGTGGAGAGACGTTCGTTCATCTAGCACAAAGGGAAAGGTTTTCAGGACAAACTTTTACTCTGGTTTCTCAGTCTTTTTCCTAGTGCCGGTTTGAAGTTCCTGCAGTTTTCACTGTAAAACCGAGTTGGAGCTAGTATCACCCCACATATATGTATGGAGTGGAGTTTGCAACTGAAAAGAAACTTTGTGTTCCCAACAAGCTAGGTGAAGGACGGCTTTCCCACACACATATCTCTCAGAAATGAGCATGTGGAGAGACGTTCGTTCATAGAGCACAATGGGAACGGGTTGCAGGAGCAAATTTTACTTTGATTTCTCAGTCTGTTTCTTAGTGCCGGTTTGATTTTCCTGCAGTTTTCAACGGAAAAACGAGTTGGAGATAGTACCTCCCGATATATATGTATGGAGTGGAGTTTGCAACTGAAAAGAAACTTTGTATTCCCAACAAGCTAGTTGAAGGACGGCTTTCACACACAATTATCTCTCAGAACTGAGCATGTGGAGAGACGTTCTTTCATCTAGCACAAAGGGAACGGTTTTCAGGAGAAACTTTTACTCTGGTTTCTCAGTCTGTTTCCTAGTGCCTTTTTGAAGTTCCTGCAGTTTTCACTGTAAAACCGAGTTGGAGCTAGTACCACCCCATATATATATATGGAGTGGAGTTTGCAACTGAAAAGAAACTTTGTGTTCCCAACAAGGTAGGTGAAGGACGGCTTTCACACACACTTATCTATCAGAAATGAGCATGTGGAGAGACGTTCGTTCATCTAGCACAAAGGGAACGGTTTTCAGGAGAAACTTTTACTCTGGTTTCTAAGTCTGTTTCCTAGTGCCGGGTTGAAGTTCCTGCAGTTTTCTCTGTAAAACCGAGTTGGAGCTAGTACCACCCCATATATATGTATGGAGTGGAGTTTGCAACTGAAAAGAAACTTTGTGTTCCCAACAAGCTAGGTGAAGTACGGATTTCCCACACACATATCTCTCAGAAATGAGCATGTGGAGAGACGTTCGTTCATCTAGCACAAAGGGGACGGTTTGCAGGAGAAACTTTTACTCTGGTTTCTCAGTCTGTTTCCTAGTGCCTTTTTGAAGTTCCTGCATTTTTCACTGTAAAACCGAGTTGGAGCTTGTACCACACCACATATATATATGGATTGGATGTTGCATCTTAAAAGAAACTTTGTGTTCCCAACAAGCTAGTTAAAGGACGGCTTTCACACACACTTATCTCTCAGAACTGAGCATGTGGAGAGACGTTCTTTCATCTAGCACAACGGGAACGGTTTTCAGGAGAAACTTTTACTCTGGTTTCTCAGTCTGTTTCCTAGTGCCGTGTTGAAGTTCCTAGACTTTTCACAGTAAAACCGAGTTGGAACTAGTATCTCCCCACATATATATATGGAGTTGAGATTGCAACTGAAAAGAAACTTTGTGTTCCCAACAAGCTAGGTGAAGGACGGCTTTCACACACACATATCTCTCACAAATGAGAATGTGGAGAGACGTTCGTTCATCTAGCACAAAGGGAACGGTTTTCAGGAGAAACTTTTACTCTGGTTTCTCAGTCTTTTTCCTAGTGCCGGTTTGTAGTTCCTGCAGTTTTCACTGTAAAACCGAGTTGGAGCTTGTATCACCCCACATATATGTATGCATTGGAGTTTGCAACTGAAAAGAAACTTTGTTTTCCCAACAAGCTAGGTGAAGGACGGCTTTCCGAAACACTTATCACTCAGAAATGAGCATGTGGAGAGACGTTCGTTCATCTAGCACAAAGGGAACGGTTTTCAGGAGAAACTTTTCTCTGGTTTCTCAGTCTGTTTCCTAGTGCAGGGTTGAAGTTCATGCAGTTTTCACTGTAAAACCGAGTTGTAACTAGTATCACCCCACATATATGTATGGAGAGGAGTTCGCAATTGAAAAGAAACTTTGTGTTCCCAACAAGCTAGGTGAAGGACGGCTTTTCCACACACTTATCTCTCAGAAATGAGCATTTGGAGAGACGTTCGTTCATCTAGCACAAAGGGAACGATTTTCAGGAGAAACTTTTACTCTGGTTTCTCAGTCTGTTTCCTAGTTCCTTTTTGAAGTTCCTGCAGTTTTCACTGTAAAACCGAATTGGAGCTAGTACCACCCCACATATATGTATGGATTGGAGTTTGCAACTGAAAACAATCTTTGTGTTCCCAACAAGCAAGGTGAAGTACGTATTTCCCACACACTTATATCTCAGAAATGAGCATGTGGAGAGACGTTCGTTCATCTAGCACAAAGGGAACGGATTTCAGGAGAAAATTTAGTCTGTTTTCTAAGTCTGTTTCCTAGTGCCGGGTTGAAGTTCCTGCAGTTTTCCCTGTAAAACCGAGTTGGAGCTAGTATCACCCCACATATATGTATGGAGTGGAGTTTGCAACTGAAAAGAAACTTTGTGTTCCCAACAAGCTAGGTGAAGTACGGCTTTCCCAGACACTTACCTCTCAGAAATGAGCATGTGGAGAGACTTTCGTTCATCTAGCACGAAGGGAAAGATTTTCAGGAGAAACTTTTAATGTGTTTTCTCAGTCTGTTCCCTAGTGCCTTTTTGAAGTTCCTGCAGTTTTCACTGTAAAACCGAGTTGGAGCTAGTACCACCCCATATATATGTATGGAGTGGAGTTTGCAACTGAAAAGAAACTTTGTGTTCCCAACAAGGTAGGTGAAGGACGGCTTTCACACACACTTATCTCTCAGAACTGAGCATGTGGAGAGACGTTCGTTCATCTAGCACAAAGGGAACGGTTTTCAGGAGAAAGTTTTACTCTGATTTCTCAGTCTGTTTCCTAGTGCCGGGTTGAAGTTCCTGCAGTTTTCAACGGAAAAACGATTTGGAGTTAGTACCACCCGATATATATGTATGGAGTGGAGTTTGCAACTGAAAAGAAACTTTGTGTTCCCAACAAGCTAGGTGAAGGAAGGCATTCACACACACATATCTCTCACAAATGAGAATGTGGAGAGACGTTCGTTCATCTAGCACAAAGGGAAAGTTTTTCAGGAGAAACTTTTACTCTGGTTTCTCAGTCTTTTTCCTAGTGCCGGTTTGAAGTTCCTGCAGTTTTCACTGTAAAACCGAGTTGGAGCTAGTATCACCCCACATATATGTATGGAGTGGAGTTTGCAACTGAATAGAAACTTTGTGTTCCCAACAAGATATGTGAAGGACGGCTTTCCCTCACACTTATCTCTCAGAAATGAGCATGTGGAGAGATGTTCTTTCATCTAGCACAACGGGAACTGTTTTCAGGAGAAACTTTTACTCTGGTTTCTCAGTCTGTTTCCTAGTGCCGTGTTGAGGTTCCTAGACTTTTCACAGTAAAACCGAGTTGGAACTAGTATCTCCCCACATATATATATGGAGTTGAGATTGCAACTGAAAAGAAACTTTGTGTTCCCAACAAGCTAGGTGAAGGACGGCTTTCACACACACATATCTCTCACAAATGAGAATGTGGAGAGACGTTCGTTCATCTACCACAAAGGGAACGGTTTTCAGTAGAAAATTTTACTTTGTTTTCTCAGTCTGTTTCCTAGTGCCGGGTTGAAGTTCGTGCAGATTTCACTTTAACCGATTTGGAGCTAGTACCACCCCATATATATGTATGGAGTGGAGTTTGCAACTGAAAAGAAACTTTGTGTTCCCAACAAACCAGGTGAAGTACGGCTTTCCCACACACATATCTCTCACAAATGAGAATGTGGAGAGACGTTCGTTCATCTAGCACAAAGGGAACGGTTTTCAGGAGGAAATTTTACTCTGGTTTCTCAGGCTGTTTCCTAGTGCCGGGTTGAAGTTCCTGCAGTTTTCACTGTAAAACCGAGTTGGAGCTAGTACCACCCCACATATATGTATGGATTGGAGTCTGCAACCTAAAAGAAACTTTGTGTTCCCAACAAGCTAGGTGAAGGACGGCTTTCATACACACTTATCTCTCAGAACTGAGCATGTGGAGAGACGTTCGTTCATCTAGCACAAAGGGAACGGGTTGCAGGAGCAACTTTTACTTTGGTTTCTCAGTCTGTTTCTTAGTGCCGGTTTGATGTTCCTGCAGTTTTCAACGGAAAAACGAGTTGGAGCTAGTACCTCCCGATATATATGTATGGAGTGGAGTTTGCAACTGAAAAGAAACTTTGTATTCCCAACAAGCTAGGTGAAGGACCGCTTTCACACAAATTATCTCTCAGACCTGAGCATGTGGAGAGACGTTCGTTCATCTAGCAAAAGGGAACGGTTTTCAGGAGAAACTTTTACTCTGGTTTCTAAGTCTCTTTCCTAGTGCCGGGTTGAAGTTCATCCAGATTTCGCTGTAAAACCGAGTTGGAGCTAGTACCACCCCATATATATGTATGGAGTGGAGTTTGCAACTGAAAAGAAACTTTGTGTTCCCAACAAGCTAGGTGAAGTACGGATTTCCCACACACATATCTCTCAGAAATGAGCATGTGGAGAGACGTTCGTTCATCTAGCACAAAGGGGACGGTTTGCAGGAGAAAGTTTTACTCTGGTTTCTCAGTCTGTTTCCTAGTGCCTTTTTGAAGTTCCTGCAGTTTTCACTGTAAAACCGTGTTGGAGCTAGTACCACACCACATATATATATGGATTGGAGGTTGCATCTTAAAAGAAACTTTGTGTTCCCAACAAGCTAGTTAAAGGACGGCTTTGACACACACTTATCTCTCAGAACTGAGCATGTGGAGAGATGTTCTTTCATCTAGCACAACGGGAACTGTTTTCAGGAGAAACTTTTACTCTGGTTTCTCAGTCTGTTTCCTAGTGCCGTGTTGAGGTTCCTAGACTTTTCACAGTAAAACCGAGTTGGAACTAGTATCTCCCCACATATATATATGGAGTTGAGATTGCAACTGAAAAGAAACTTTGTGTTCCCAACAAGCTAGGTGAAGGACGGCTTTCACACACACATATCTCTCACAAATGAGAATGTGGAGAGACGTTCGTTCATCTACCACAAAGGGAACGGTTTTCAGGAGAAACTTTTACTCTGGTTTCTCAGTCTTTTTCCTAGTGCCGGTTTGAAGTTCCTGCAGTTTTCACTGTAAAACCGAGTTGGAGCTTGTATCACCCCACATATATGTATGCATTGGAGTTTGCAACTGAAAAGAAACTTTGTTTTCCCAACAAGCTAGGTGAAGGAAGGCTTTCCGAAACACTTATCACTCAGAAATGAGCATGTGGAGAGACGTTCGTTCATCTAGCACAAAGGGAACGGTTTTCAGGAGAAACTTTTCTCTGGTTTCTCAGTCTGTTTCCTAGTGCCTTTTTGAAGTTCCTGCAGTTTTCACTGTAAAACCGAATTGAAGCTAGTACCACCCCACATATATGTATGGATTGGAGTTTGCAACTGAAAACAAACTTTGTGTTCCCAACAAGCAAGGTGAAGTACGTATTTCCCACACACTTATATCTCAGAAATGAGCATGTGGAAAGACGTTCGTTCATCTAGCACAAAGGGAACGGATTTCAGGAGAAAATTTAGTCTGTTTTCTAAGTCTGTTTCCTAGTGCCGGGTTGAAGTTCCTGCAGTTTTCACTGTAAGACCGAGTTGGAGCTAGTATCACCCCACATATATGTATGGAGTGGAGTTTGCAACTGAAAAGAAACTTTGTGTTCCCAACAAGCTAGGTGAAGTACGGCTTTCCCAGACACTTATCTCTCAGAAATGAGCATGTGGAGAGACGTTCGTTCATCTAGCACGAAGGGAAAGATTTTCAGGAGAAACTTTTAATGTGTTTTCTCAGTCTGTTCCCTAGTGCCTTTTTGAAGTTCCTGCAGTTTTCACTGTAAAACCGAGTTGGAGCTAGTACCACCCCATATATATGTATGGAGTGGAGTTTGCAACTGATAAGAAACTTTGTGTTCCCAACAAGGTAGGTGAAGGACGGCTTTCACACACACTTATCTCTCAGAACTGAGCATGTGGAGAGACGTTCGTTCATCTAGCACAAAGGGAACGGTTTTCAGGAGAAAGTTTTACTCTGATTTCTCAGTCTGTTTCCTAGTGCCGGGTTGAAGTTCCTGCAGTTTTCAACGGAAAAACGAGTTGGAGTTAGTACCACCCGATATATATGTATGGAGTGGAGTTTGCTACTGAAAAGAAACTTTGTATTCCCAACAAGCTAGGTGAAAGACGGCTTTCACACACAATTATCTCTCAGAACTGAGCATGTGGAGAGACGTTCGTTCATCTAGCACAAAGGGAACGGTTTTCAGGAGAAACTTTTACTCTGGTTTCTCAGTCTTTTTCCTACTGCCGGGTTGAAGTTCCTGCAGTTTTCACTGTAAAACCGAGTTGGAGCTAGTATCACCCCACATATATGTATAGAGTGGAGTTTGCAACTGAAAAGAAACGTTGTGTTCCCAACAAGCTTGGTGAATTATGGATTTCCCACACACATATCTCTCAGAAATGAGCATGTGGAGAGACGTTCGTTCATCTAGCACAAAGGGAACGGTTTTCAGGAGAAACTTTTACTCTGGTTTCTCAGTCTTTTTCCTACTGCCGGGTTGAAGTTCCTGCAGTTTTCACTGTAAAACCGAGTTGGAGCTAGTATCACCCCACATATATGTATGGAGTGGAGTTTGCAACTGAAAAGAAACTTTGTGTTACAAACAAGCTAGGTGAAGGAAGGCTTTCACACACACTTATCTCTCAGAACTGAGCATGTGGAGAGACGTTCGTTCATCTAGCACAAAGGGAACGGTTTTCAGGAGAAACTTTTACTCTGGTTTCTCAGTCTGTTTCCTAGTGCCGGGTTGAAGTTCCTGCAGTTTTCACTGTAAAACCGAGTTGGAGCTAGTATCACCCCACATATATGTATGGAGTGGATTTTGCAACTGAAAAGAAACTTTGTTTTCCCAACAAGCTAGGTGAAGGACGGCTTTCACACACAATTGTCTCTCAGAAATGAGCATGTGGAGAGACGTTCGTTCATCTAGCAGAAAGGGAACGATTTTCAGGAGAAACTTTTACTCTGTTTTCTCAGTCTGTTCCCTAGTGCCGGGTTGAAGTTCGTGCAGAATTCTCTGTAAAACCGAATTGGAGCTAGTAAAACCCCATATATATGTATGGAGTGGACTTTTCAACTGAAAAGAAACTTTGTGTTCCCAACAAGCTAGTTGAAGTACGGCTTTCCAACACACATTTGTCTCACAAATGAGAATGTGGAGAGACGTTCGTTCATCTAGCACAAAGGGAAAGGTTTTCAGGACAAACTTTTACTCTGGTTTCTCAGTCTTTTTCCTAGTGCCGGTTTGAAGTTCCTGCAGTTTTCACTGTAAAACCGAGTTGGAGCTAGTATCACCCCACATATATGTATGGAGTGGAGTTTGCAACTGAAAAGAAACTTTGTGTTCCCAACAAGCTAGGTGAAGGACGGCTTTCCCACACACTTATCTCTCAGAAATGAGCATGTGGAGAGACGTTCGTTCATAGAGCACAAAGGGAACGGGTTGCAGGAGCAAATTTTACTTTGATTTCTCAGTCTGTTTCTTAGTGCCGGTTTGATTTTCCTGCAGTTTTCAACGGAAAAACGAGTTGGAGATAGTACCTCCCGATATATATGTATGGAGTGGAGTTTGCAACTGAAAAGAAACTTTGTATTCCCAACAAGCTAGTTGAAGGACGGCTTTCACACACAATTATCTCTCAGAACTGAGCATGTGGAGAGACGTTCTTTCATCTAGCACAAAGGGAACGGTTTTCAGGAGAAACTTTTACTCTGGTTTCTCAGTCTGTTTCATAGTGCCGGGTTGAATTTCGTCCAGATTTCGCTGTAAAACAGAGTTGGAGCTAGTACCACCCCATATATATGTATGGAGTGGAGTTTGCAACTGAAAAGAAACTTTGTGTTCCCAACAAGCTAGGTGAAGTACGGCTTTCCCACACACATATCTCTCAGAAATGAGCATGTGGAGAGACGTTCGTTCATCTAGCACAAAGGGAACGGTTTTCAGGAGAAACTTTTACTCTGGTTTCTCAGTCTTTTTCCTACTGCCGGGTTGAAGTTCCTGCAGTTTTCACTGTAAAACCGAGTTGGAGCTAGTATCACCCCACATATATGTATGGAGTGGAGTTTGCAACTGAAAAGAAACGTTGTGTTACAAACAAGCTAGGTGAAGGAAGGCTTTCACACACACTTATCTCTCAGAACTGAGCATGTGGAGAGACGTTCGTTCATCTAGCACAAAGGGAACGGTTTTCAGGAGAAACTTTTACTCTGGTTTCTCAGTCTGTTTCCTAGTGCCGGGTTGAAGTTCCTGCAGTTTTCACTGTAAAACCGAGTTGGAGCTAGTATCACCCCACATATATGTATGGAGTGGATTTTGCAACTGAAAAGAAACTTTGTGTTCCCAACAAGCTAGGTGAAGGACGGCTTTCACACACAATTGTCTCTCAGAAATGAGCATGTGGAGAGACGTTCGTTCATCTAGCAGAAAGGGATCGATTTTCAGGAGCAACTTTTACTCTGTTTTCTCAGTCTGTTCCCTAGTGCCGGGTTGAAGTTCGTGCAGATTTCTCTGTAAAACCGAATTGGAGCTAGTAAAACCCCATATATATGTATGGAGTGGACTTTGCAACTGAAAAGAAACTTTGTGTTCCCAACAAGCTAGTTGAAGTACGGCTTTCCAACACACATTTGTCTCACAAATGAGAATGTGGAGAGACGTTCGTTCATCTAGCACAAAGGGAAAGGTTTTCAGGACAAACTTTTACTCTGGTTTCTCAGTCTTTTTCCTAGTGCCGGTTTGAAGTTCCTGCAGTTTTCACTGTAAAACCGAGTTGGAGCTAGTATCACCCCACATATATGTATGGAGTGGAGTTTGCAACTGAAAAGAAACTTTGTGTTCCCAACAAGCTAGGTGAAGGACGGCTTTCCCACACACTTATCTCTCAGAAATGAGCATGTGGAGAGACGTTCGTTCATAGAGCACAAAGGGAACGGGTTGCAGGAGCAAATTTTACTTTGATTTCTCAGTCTGTTTCTTAGTGCCGGTTTGATTTTCCTGCAGTTTTCAACGGAAAAACGAGTTGGAGATAGTACCTCCCGATATATATGTATGGAGTGGAGTTTGCAACTGAAAAGAAACTTTGTATTCCCAACAAGCTAGTTGAAGGACGGCTTTCACACACAATTATCTCTCAGAACTGAGCATGTGGAGAGACGTTCTTTCATCTAGCACAAAGGGAACGGTTTTCAGGAGAAACTTTTACTCTGGTTTCTCAGTCTGTTTCCTAGTGCCTTTTTGAAGTTCCTGCAGTTTTCACTGTAAAACCGAGTTGGAGCTAGTACCACCCCATATATATATATGGAGTGGAGTTTGCAACTGAAAAGAAACTTTGTGTTCCCAACAAGGTAGGTGAAGGACGGCTTTCACACACACTTATCTATCAGAAATGAGCATGTGGAGAGACGTTCGTTCATCTAGCACAAAGGGAACGGTTTTCAGGAGAAACTTTTTCTCTGGTTTCTAAGTCTGTTTCCTAGTGCCGGGTTGAAGTTCCTGCAGTTTTCTCTGTAAAACCGAGTTGGAGCTAGTACCACCCCATATATATGTATGGAGTGGAGTTTGCAACTGAAAAGAAACTTTGTGTTCCCAACAAGCTAGGTGAAGTACGGATTTCCCACACACATATCTCTCAGAAATGAGCATGTGGAGAGACGTTCGTTCATCTAGCACAAAGGGGACGGTTTGCAGGAGAAACTTTTACTCTGGTTTCTCAGTCTGTTTCCTAGTGCCTTTTTGAAGTTCCTGCATTTTTCACTGTAAAACCGAGTTGGAGCTTGTACCACACCACATATATATATGGATTGGAGGTTGCATCTTAAAAGAAACTTTGTGTTCCCAACAAGCTAGTTAAAGGACGGCTTTCACACACACTTATCTCTCAGAACTGAGCATGTGGAGAGACGTTCTTTCATCTAGCACAACGGGAACGGTTTTCAGGAGAAACTTTTACTCTGGTTTCTCAGTCTGTTTCCTAGTGCCGTGTTGAAGTTCCTAGACTTTTCACAGTAAAACCGAGTTGGAACTAGTATCTCCCCACATATATATATGGAGTTGAGATTGCAACTGAAAAGAAACTTTGTGTTCCCAACAAGCTAGGTGAAGGACGGCTTTCACACACACATATCTCTCACAAATGAGAATGTGGAGAGACGTTCGTTCATCTAGCACAAAGGGAACGGTTTTCAGGAGAAACTTTTACTCTGGTTTCTCAGTCTTTTTCCTAGTGCCGGTTTGTAGTTCCTGCAGTTTTCACTGTAAAACCGAGTTGGAGCTTGTATCACCCCACATATATGTATGCATTGGAGTTTGCAACTGAAAAGAAACTTTGTTTTCCCAACAAGCTAGGTGAAGGACGGCTTTCCGAAACACTTATCACTCAGAAATGAGCATGTGGAGAGACGTTCGTTCATCTAGCACAAAGGGAACGGTTTTCAGGAGAAACTTTTCTCTGGTTTCTCAGTCTGTTTCCTAGTGCAGGGTTGAAGTTCATGCAGTTTTCACTGTAAAACCGAGTTGTAACTAGTATCACCCCACATATATGTATGGAGAGGAGTTCGCAATTGAAAAGAAACTTTGTGTTCCCAACAAGCTAGGTGAAGGACGGCTTTTCCACACACTTATCTCTCAGAAATGAGCATTTGGAGAGACGTTCGTTCATCTAGCACAAAGGGAACGATTTTCAGGAGAAACTTTTACTCTGGTTTCTCAGTCTGTTTCCTAGTTCCTTTTTGAAGTTCCTGCAGTTTTCACTGTAAAACCGAATTGGAGCTAGTACCACCCCACATATATGTATGGATTGGAGTTTGCAACTGAAAACAATCTTTGTGTTCCCAACAAGCAAGGTGAAGTACGTATTTCCCACACACTTATATCTCAGAAATGAGCATGTGGAGAGACGTTCGTTCATCTAGCACAAAGGGAACGGATTTCAGGAGAAAATTTAGTCTGTTTTCTAAGTCTGTTTCCTAGTGCCGGGTTGAAGTTCCTGCAGTTTTCCCTGTAAAACCGAGTTGGAGCTAGTATCACCCCACATATATGTATGGAGTGGAGTTTGCAACTGAAAAGAAACTTTGTGTTCCCAACAAGCTAGGTGAAGTACGGCTTTCCCAGACACTTACCTCTCAGAAATGAGCATGTGGAGAGACGTTCGTTCATCTAGCACGAAGGGAAAGATTTTCAGGAGAAACTTTTAATGTGTTTTCTCAGTCTGTTCCCTAGTGCCTTTTTGAAGTTCCTGCAGTTTTCACTGTAAAACCGAGTTGGAGCTAGTACCACCCCATATATATGTATGGAGTGGAGTTTGCAACTGAAAAGAAACTTTGTGTTCCCAACAAGCTAGTTAAAGGACGGCTTTCACACACACTTATCTCTCAGAACTGAGCATGTGGAGAGACGTTCTTTCATCTAGCACAACGGGAACGGTTTTCAGGAGAAACTTTTACTCTGGTTTCTCAGTCTGTTTCCTAGTGCCGTGTTGAAGTTCCTAGACTTTTCACAGTAAAACCGAGTTGGAACTAGTATCTCCCCACATATATATATGGAGTTGAGATTGCAACTGAAAAGAAACTTTGTGTTCCCAACAAGCTAGGTGAAGGACGGCTTTCACACACACATATCTCTCACAAATGAGAATGTGGAGAGACGTTCGTTCATCTAGCACAAAGGGAACGGTTTTCAGGAGAAACTTTTACTCTGGTTTCTCAGTCTTTTTCCTAGTGCCGGTTTGTAGTTCCTGCAGTTTTCACTGTAAAACCGAGTTGGAGCTTGTATCACCCCACATATATGTATGCATTGGAGTTTGCAACTGAAAAGAAACTTTGTTTTCCCAACAAGCTAGGTGAAGGACGGCTTTCCGAAACACTTATCACTCAGAAATGAGCATGTGGAGAGACGTTCGTTCATCTAGCACAAAGGGAACGGTTTTCAGGAGAAACTTTTCTCTGGTTTCTCAGTCTGTTTCCTAGTGCAGGGTTGAAGTTCATGCAGTTTTCACTGTAAAACCGAGTTGTAACTAGTATCACCCCACATATATGTATGGAGAGGAGTTCGCAATTGAAAAGAAACTTTGTGTTCCCAACAAGCTAGGTGAAGGACGGCTTTTCCACACACTTATCTCTCAGAAATGAGCATTTGGAGAGACGTTCGTTCATCTAGCACAAAGGGAACGATTTTCAGGAGAAACTTTTACTCTGGTTTCTCAGTCTGTTTCCTAGTTCCTTTTTGAAGTTCCTGCAGTTTTCACTGTAAAACCGAATTGGAGCTAGTACCACCCCACATATATGTATGGATTGGAGTTTGCAACTGAAAACAATCTTTGTGTTCCCAACAAGCAAGGTGAAGTACGTATTTCCCACACACTTATATCTCAGAAATGAGCATGTGGAGAGACGTTCGTTCATCTAGCACAAAGGGAACGGATTTCAGGAGAAAATTTAGTCTGTTTTCTAAGTCTGTTTCCTAGTGCCGGGTTGAAGTTCCTGCAGTTTTCCCTGTAAAACCGAGTTGGAGCTAGTATCACCCCACATATATGTATGGAGTGGAGTTTGCAACTGAAAAGAAACTTTGTGTTCCCAACAAGCTAGGTGAAGTACGGCTTTCCCAGACACTTACCTCTCAGAAATGAGCATGTGGAGAGACGTTCGTTCATCTAGCACGAAGGGAAAGATTTTCAGGAGAAACTTTTAATGTGTTTTCTCAGTCTGTTCCCTAGTGCCTTTTTGAAGTTCCTGCAGTTTTCACTGTAAAACCGAGTTGGAGCTAGTACCACCCCATATATATGTATGGAGTGGAGTTTGCAACTGAAAAGAAACTTTGTGTTCCCAACAAGGTAGGTGAAGGACGGCTTTCACACACACTTATCTCTCAGAACTGAGCATGTGGAGAGACGTTCGTTCATCTAGCACAAAGGGAACGGTTTTCAGGAGAAAGTTTTACTCTGATTTCTCAGTCTGTTTCCTAGTGCCGGGTTGAAGTTCCTGCAGTTTTCAACGGAAAAACGATTTGGAGTTAGTACCACCCGATATATATGTATGGAGTGGAGTTTGCAACTGAAAAGAAACTTTGTGTTCCCAACAAGCTAGGTGAAGGAAGGCATTCACACACACATATCTCTCACAAATGAGAATGTGGAGAGACGTTCGTTCATCTAGCACAAAGGGAAAGTTTTTCAGGAGAAACTTTTACTCTGGTTTCTCAGTCTTTTTCCTAGTGCCGGTTTGAAGTTCCTGCAGTTTTCACTGTAAAACCGAGTTGGAGCTAGTATCACCCCACATATATGTATGGAGTGGAGTTTGCAACTGAATAGAAACTTTGTGTTCCCAACAAGATATGTGAAGGACGGCTTTCCCTCACACTTATCTCTCAGAAATGAGCATGTGGAGAGATGTTCTTTCATCTAGCACAACGGGAACTGTTTTCAGGAGAAACTTTTACTCTGGTTTCTCAGTCTGTTTCCTAGTGCCGTGTTGAGGTTCCTAGACTTTTCACAGTAAAACCGAGTTGGAACTAGTATCTCCCCACATATATATATGGAGTTGAGATTGCAACTGAAAAGAAACTTTGTGTTCCCAACAAGCTAGGTGAAGGACGGCTTTCACACACACATATCTCTCACAAATGAGAATGTGGAGAGACGTTCGTTCATCTACCACAAAGGGAACGGTTTTCAGTAGAAAATTTTACTTTGTTTTCTCAGTCTGTTTCCTAGTGCCGGGTTGAAGTTCGTGCAGATTTCACTTTAACCGATTTGGAGCTAGTACCACCCCATATATATGTATGGAGTGGAGTTTGCAACTGAAAAGAAACTTTGTGTTCCCAACAAACCAGGTGAAGTACGGCTTTCCCACACACATATCTCTCACAAATGAGAATGTGGAGAGACGTTCGTTCATCTAGCACAAAGGGAACGGTTTTCAGGAGGAAATTTTACTCTGGTTTCTCAGGCTGTTTCCTAGTGCCGGGTTGAAGTTCCTGCAGTTTTCACTGTAAAACCGAGTTGGAGCTAGTACCACCCCACATATATGTATGGATTGGAGTCTGCAACCTAAAAGAAACTTTGTGTTCCCAACAAGCTAGGTGAAGGACGGCTTTCATACACACTTATCTCTCAGAACTGAGCATGTGGAGAGACGTTCGTTCATCTAGCACAAAGGGAACGGGTTGCAGGAGCAACTTTTACTTTGGTTTCTCAGTCTGTTTCTTAGTGCCGGTTTGATGTTCCTGCAGTTTTCAACGGAAAAACGAGTTGGAGCTAGTACCTCCCGATATATATGTATGGAGTGGAGTTTGCAACTGAAAAGAAACTTTGTATTCCCAACAAGCTAGGTGAAGGACCGCTTTCACACAAATTATCTCTCAGACCTGAGCATGTGGAGAGACGTTCGTTCATCTAGCAAAAGGGAACGGTTTTCAGGAGAAACTTTTACTCTGGTTTCTAAGTCTCTTTCCTAGTGCCGGGTTGAAGTTCATCCAGATTTCGCTGTAAAACCGAGTTGGAGCTAGTACCACCCCATATATATGTATGGAGTGGAGTTTGCAACTGAAAAGAAACTTTGTGTTCCCAACAAGCTAGGTGAAGTACGGATTTCCCACACACATATCTCTCAGAAATGAGCATGTGGAGAGACGTTCGTTCATCTAGCACAAAGGGGACGGTTTGCAGGAGAAAGTTTTACTCTGGTTTCTCAGTCTGTTTCCTAGTGCCTTTTTGAAGTTCCTGCAGTTTTCACTGTAAAACCGTGTTGGAGCTAGTACCACACCACATATATATATGGATTGGAGGTTGCATCTTAAAAGAAACTTTGTGTTCCCAACAAGCTAGTTAAAGGACGGCTTTGACACACACTTATCTCTCAGAACTGAGCATGTGGAGAGATGTTCTTTCATCTAGCACAACGGGAACTGTTTTCAGGAGAAACTTTTACTCTGGTTTCTCAGTCTGTTTCCTAGTGCCGTGTTGAGGTTCCTAGACTTTTCACAGTAAAACCGAGTTGGAACTAGTATCTCCCCACATATATATATGGAGTTGAGATTGCAACTGAAAAGAAACTTTGTGTTCCCAACAAGCTAGGTGAAGGACGGCTTTCACACACACATATCTCTCACAAATGAGAATGTGGAGAGACGTTCGTTCATCTACCACAAAGGGAACGGTTTTCAGGAGAAACTTTTACTCTGGTTTCTCAGTCTTTTTCCTAGTGCCGGTTTGAAGTTCCTGCAGTTTTCACTGTAAAACCGAGTTGGAGCTTGTATCACCCCACATATATGTATGCATTGGAGTTTGCAACTGAAAAGAAACTTTGTTTTCCCAACAAGCTAGGTGAAGGAAGGCTTTCCGAAACACTTATCACTCAGAAATGAGCATGTGGAGAGACGTTCGTTCATCTAGCACAAAGGGAACGGTTTTCAGGAGAAACTTTTCTCTGGTTTCTCAGTCTGTTTCCTAGTGCCTTTTTGAAGTTCCTGCAGTTTTCACTGTAAAACCGAATTGAAGCTAGTACCACCCCACATATATGTATGGATTGGAGTTTGCAACTGAAAACAAACTTTGTGTTCCCAACAAGCAAGGTGAAGTACGTATTTCCCACACACTTATATCTCAGAAATGAGCATGTGGAAAGACGTTCGTTCATCTAGCACAAAGGGAACGGATTTCAGGAGAAAATTTAGTCTGTTTTCTAAGTCTGTTTCCTAGTGCCGGGTTGAAGTTCCTGCAGTTTTCACTGTAAGACCGAGTTGGAGCTAGTATCACCCCACATATATGTATGGAGTGGAGTTTGCAACTGAAAAGAAACTTTGTGTTCCCAACAAGCTAGGTGAAGTACGGCTTTCCCAGACACTTATCTCTCAGAAATGAGCATGTGGAGAGACGTTCGTTCATCTAGCACGAAGGGAAAGATTTTCAGGAGAAACTTTTAATGTGTTTTCTCAGTCTGTTCCCTAGTGCCTTTTTGAAGTTCCTGCAGTTTTCACTGTAAAACCGAGTTGGAGCTAGTACCACCCCATATATATGTATGGAGTGGAGTTTGCAACTGATAAGAAACTTTGTGTTCCCAACAAGGTAGGTGAAGGACGGCTTTCACACACACTTATCTCTCAGAACTGAGCATGTGGAGAGACGTTCGTTCATCTAGCACAAAGGGAACGGTTTTCAGGAGAAAGTTTTACTCTGATTTCTCAGTCTGTTTCCTAGTGCCGGGTTGAAGTTCCTGCAGTTTTCAACGGAAAAACGAGTTGGAGTTAGTACCACCCGATATATATGTATGGAGTGGAGTTTGCTACTGAAAAGAAACTTTGTATTCCCAACAAGCTAGGTGAAAGACGGCTTTCACACACAATTATCTCTCAGAACTGAGCATGTGGAGAGACGTTCGTTCATCTAGCACAAAGGGAACGGTTTTCAGGAGAAACTTTTACTCTGGTTTCTCAGTCTTTTTCCTACTGCCGGGTTGAAGTTCCTGCAGTTTTCACTGTAAAACCGAGTTGGAGCTAGTATCACCCCACATATATGTATAGAGTGGAGTTTGCAACTGAAAAGAAACGTTGTGTTCCCAACAAGCTTGGTGAATTATGGATTTCCCACACACATATCTCTCAGAAATGAGCATGTGGAGAGACGTTCGTTCATCTAGCACAAAGGGAACGGTTTTCAGGAGAAACTTTTACTCTGGTTTCTCAGTCTTTTTCCTACTGCCGGGTTGAAGTTCCTGCAGTTTTCACTGTAAAACCGAGTTGGAGCTAGTATCACCCCACATATATGTATGGAGTGGAGTTTGCAACTGAAAAGAAACGTTGTGTTACAAACAAGCTAGGTGAAGGAAGGCTTTCACACACACTTATCTCTCAGAACTGAGCATGTGGAGAGACGTTCGTTCATCTAGCACAAAGGGAACGGTTTTCAGGAGAAACTTTTACTCTGGTTTCTCAGTCTGTTTCCTAGTGCCGGGTTGAAGTTCCTGCAGTTTTCACTGTAAAACCGAGTTGGAGCTAGTATCACCCCACATATATGTATGGAGTGGATTTTGCAACTGAAAAGAAACTTTGTTTTCCCAACAAGCTAGGTGAAGGACGGCTTTCACACACAATTGTCTCTCAGAAATGAGCATGTGGAGAGACGTTCGTTCATCTAGCAGAAAGGGAACGATTTTCAGGAGAAACTTTTACTCTGTTTTCTCAGTCTGTTCCCTAGTGCCGGGTTGAAGTTCGTGCAGAATTCTCTGTAAAACCGAATTGGAGCTAGTAAAACCCCATATATATGTATGGAGTGGACTTTTCAACTGAAAAGAAACTTTGTGTTCCCAACAAGCTAGTTGAAGTACGGCTTTCCAACACACATTTGTCTCACAAATGAGAATGTGGAGAGACGTTCGTTCATCTAGCACAAAGGGAAAGGTTTTCAGGACAAACTTTTACTCTGGTTTCTCAGTCTTTTTCCTAGTGCCGGTTTGAAGTTCCTGCAGTTTTCACTGTAAAACCGAGTTGGAGCTAGTATCACCCCACATATATGTATGGAGTGGAGTTTGCAACTGAAAAGAAACTTTGTGTTCCCAACAAGCTAGGTGAAGGACGGCTTTCCCACACACTTATCTCTCAGAAATGAGCATGTGGAGAGACGTTCGTTCATAGAGCACAAAGGGAACGGGTTGCAGGAGCAAATTTTACTTTGATTTCTCAGTCTGTTTCTTAGTGCCGGTTTGATTTTCCTGCAGTTTTCAACGGAAAAACGAGTTGGAGATAGTACCTCCCGATATATATGTATGGAGTGGAGTTTGCAACTGAAAAGAAACTTTGTATTCCCAACAAGCTAGTTGAAGGACGGCTTTCACACACAATTATCTCTCAGAACTGAGCATGTGGAGAGACGTTCTTTCATCTAGCACAAAGGGAACGGTTTTCAGGAGAAACTTTTACTCTGGTTTCTCAGTCTGTTTCATAGTGCCGGGTTGAATTTCGTCCAGATTTCGCTGTAAAACAGAGTTGGAGCTAGTACCACCCCATATATATGTATGGAGTGGAGTTTGCAACTGAAAAGAAACTTTGTGTTCCCAACAAGCTAGGTGAAGTACGGCTTTCCCACACACATATCTCTCAGAAATGAGCATGTGGAGAGACGTTCGTTCATCTAGCACAAAGGGAACGGTTTTCAGGAGAAACTTTTACTCTGGTTTCTCAGTCTTTTTCCTACTGCCGGGTTGAAGTTCCTGCAGTTTTCACTGTAAAACCGAGTTGGAGCTAGTATCACCCCACATATATGTATGGAGTGGAGTTTGCAACTGAAAAGAAACGTTGTGTTACAAACAAGCTAGGTGAAGGAAGGCTTTCACACACACTTATCTCTCAGAACTGAGCATGTGGAGAGACGTTCGTTCATCTAGCACAAAGGGAACGGTTTTCAGGAGAAACTTTTACTCTGGTTTCTCAGTCTGTTTCCTAGTGCCGGGTTGAAGTTCCTGCAGTTTTCACTGTAAAACCGAGTTGGAGCTAGTATCACCCCACATATATGTATGGAGTGGATTTTGCAACTGAAAAGAAACTTTGTTTTCCCAACAAGCTAGGTGAAGGACGGCTTTCACACACAATTGTCTCTCAGAAATGAGCATGTGGAGAGACGTTCGTTCATCTAGCAGAAAGGGATCGATTTTCAGGAGAAACTTTTACTCTGTTTTCTCAGTCTGTTCCCTAGTGCCGGGTTGAAGTTCGTGCAGATTTCTCTGTAAAACCGAATTGGAGCTAGTAAAACCCCATATATATGTATGGAGTGGACTTTGCAACTGAAAAGAAACTTTGTGTTCCCAACAAGCTAGTTGAAGTACGGCTTTCCAACACACATTTGTCTCACAAATGAGAATGTGGAGAGACGTTCGTTCATCTAGCACAAAGGGAAAGGTTTTCAGGACAAACTTTTACTCTGGTTTCTCAGTCTTTTTCCTAGTGCCGGTTTGAAGTTCCTGCAGTTTTCACTGTAAAACCGAGTTGGAGCTAGTATCACCCCACATATATGTATGGAGTGGAGTTTGCAACTGAAAAGAAACTTTGTGTTCCCAACAAGCTAGGTGAAGGACGGCTTTCCCACACACTTATCTCTCAGAAATGAGCATGTGGAGAGACGTTCGTTCATAGAGCACAAAGGGAACGGGTTGCAGGAGCAAATTTTACTTTGATTTCTCAGTCTGTTTCTTAGTGCCGGTTTGATTTTCCTGCAGTTTTCAACGGAAAAACGAGTTGGAGATAGTACCTCCCGATATATATGTATGGAGTGGAGTTTGCAACTGAAAAGAAACTTTGTATTCCCAACAAGCTAGTTGAAGGACGGCTTTCACACACAATTATCTCTCAGAACTGAGCATGTGGAGAGACGTTCTTTCATCTAGCACAAAGGGAACGGTTTTCAGGAGAAACTTTTACTCTGGTTTCTCAGTCTGTTTCATAGTGCCGGGTTGAATTTCGTCCAGATTTCGCTGTAAAACAGAGTTGGAGCTAGTACCACCCCATATATATGTATGGAGTGGAGTTTGCAACTGAAAAGAAACTTTGTGTTCCCAACAAGCTAGGTGAAGTACGGCTTTCCCACACACATATCTCTCAGAAATGAGCATGTGGAGAGACGTTCGTTCATCTAGCACAAAGGGAACGGTTTTCAGGAGAAACTTTTACTCTGGTTTCTCAGTCTGTTTCCTACTGCCTTTTTGAAGTTCCTGCAGTTTTCACTGTAAAACCGAGTTGGAGCTAGTACCACCCCATATATATATATGGAGTGGAGTTTGCAACTGAAAAGAAACTTTGTGTTCCCAACAAGGTAGGTGAAGGACGGCTTTCAGACACACTTATCTATCAGAAATGAGCATGTGGAGAGACGTTCGTTCATCTAGCACAAAGGGAACGGTTTTCAGGAGAAACTTTTACTCTGGTTTCTAAGTCTGTTTCCTAGTGCCGGGTTGAAGTTCATCCAGATTTCGCTGTAAAACCGAGTTGGAGCTAGTACCACCCCATATATATGTATGGAGTGGAGTTTGCAACTGAAAAGAAACTTTGTGTTCCCAACAAGCTAGGTGAAGTACGGATTTCCCACACACATATCTCTCAGAAATGAGCATGTGGAGAGACGTTCGTTCATCTAGCACAAAGGGGACGGTTTGCAGGAGAAACTTTTACTCTGGTTTCTCAGTCTGTTTCCTAGTGCCTTTTTGAAGTTCCTGCATTTTTCACTGCAAAACCGAGTTGGAGCTAGTACCACACAACATATATATATGGATTGGAGGTTGCATCTTAAAAGAAACTTTGTGTTCCCAACAAGCTAGTTAAAGGACGGCTTTCACACACACTTATCTCTCAGAACTGAGCATGTGGAGAGACGTTCTTTCATCTAGCACAACGGGAACGGTTTTCAGGAGAAACTTTTACTCTGGTTTCTCAGTCTGTTTCCTAGTGCCGTGTTGAAGTTCCTAGACTTTTCACAGTAAAACCGAGTTGGAACTAGTATCTCCCCACATATATATATGGAGTTGAGATTGCAACTGAAAAGAAACTTTGTGTTCCCAACAAGCTAGTTGAAGGACGGCTTTCACACACACATATCTCTCACAAATGAGAATGTGGAGAGACGTTCGTTCATCTAGCACAAAGGGAACGGTTTTCAGGAGAAACTTTTACTCTGGTTTCTCAGTCTTTTTCCTAGTGCCGGTTTGAAGTTCCTGCAGTTTTCACTGTAAAACCGAGTTGGAGCTTGTATCACCCCACATATATGTATGAATTGGAGTTTGCAACTGAAAAGAAACTTTGTTTTCCCAACAAGCTAGGTGAAGGACGGCTTTCCGAAACACTTATCACTCAGAAATGAGCATGTGGAGAGACGTTCGTTCATCTAGCACAAAGGGAACGGTTTTCAGGAGAAACTTTTCTCTGGTTTCTCAGTCTGTTTCCTAGTGCAGGGTTGAAGTTCATGCAGTTTTCACTGTAAAACCGAGTTGTAACTAGTATCACCCCACATATATGTATGGAGAGGAGTTCGCAATTGAAAAGAAACTTTGTGTTCCCAACAAGCTAGGTGAAGGACGGCTTTCCCACACACTTATCTCTCAGAAATGAGCATGTGGAGAGACGTTCGTTCATCTAGCACAAAGGGAACGGTTTTCAGGAGAAACTTTTACTCTGGTTTCTCAGTCTGTTTCCTAGTTCCTTTTTGAAGTTCCTGCAGTTTTCACTGTAAAACCGAATTGGAGCTAGTACCACCCCACATATATGTATGGATTGGAGTTTGCAACTGAAAACAAACTTTGTGTTCCCAACAAGCAAGGTGAAGTACGTATTTCCCACACACTTATATCTCAGAAATGAGCATGTGGAGAGACGTTCGTTCATCTAGCACAAAGGGAACGGATTTCAGGAGAAAATTTAGTCTGTTTTCTAAGTCTGTTTCCTAGTGCCGGGTTGAAGTTCCTGCAGTTTTCCCTGTAAAACCGAGTTGGATCTAGTATCACCCCACATATATGTATGGAGTGAAGTTTGCAACTGAAAAGAAACTTTGTGTTCCCAACAAGCTAGGTGAAGTACGGCTTTCCCAGACACTTACCTCTCAGAAATGAGCATGTGGAGAGACGTTCGTTCATCTAGCACGAAGGGAAAGATTTTCAGGAGAAACTTTTAATGTGTTTTCTCAGTCTGTTCCCTAGTGCCTTTTTGAAGTTCCTGCAGTTTTCACTGTAAAACCGAGTTGGAGCTAGTACCACCCCATATATATGTATGGAGTGGAGTTTGCAACTGAAAAGAAACTTTGTGTTCCCAACAAGCTAGGTGAAGGACGGCTTTCACACACACATATCTCTCAGAAATGAGCATGTGGAGAGACGTTCGTTCATCTAGCACAAAGGGAACGGTTTTCAGGAGAAACTTTTACTCTGGTTTCTCAGTCTTTTTCCTACTGCCGGGTTGAAGTTCCTGCAGTTTTCACTGTAAAACCGAGTTGGAGCTAGTATCACCCCACATATATGTATGGAGTGGAGTTTGCAACTGAAAAGAAACGTTGTGTTACAAACAAGCTAGGTGAAGGAAGGCTTTCACACACACTTATCTCTCAGAACTGAGCATGTGGAGAGACGTTCGTTCATCTAGCACAAAGGGAACGGTTTTCAGGAGAAACTTTTACTCTGGTTTCTCAGTCTGTTTCCTAGTGCCGGGTTGAAGTTCCTGCAGTTTTCACTGTAAAACCGAGTTGGAGCTAGTATCACCCCACATATATGTATGGAGTGGATTTTGCAACTGAAAAGAAACTTTGTTTTCCCAACAAGCTAGGTGAAGGACGGCTTTCACACACAATTGTCTCTCAGAAATGAGCATGTGGAGAGACGTTCGTTCATCTAGCAGAAAGGGATCGATTTTCAGGAGAAACTTTTACTCTGTTTTCTCAGTCTGTTCCCTAGTGCCGGGTTGAAGTTCGTGCAGATTTCTCTGTAAAACCGAATTGGAGCTAGTAAAACCCCATATATATGTATGGAGTGGACTTTGCAACTGAAAAGAAACTTTGTGTTCCCAACAAGCTAGTTGAAGTACGGCTTTCCAACACACATTTGTCTCACAAATGAGAATGTGGAGAGACGTTCGTTCATCTAGCACAAAGGGAAAGGTTTTCAGGACAAACTTTTACTCTGGTTTCTCAGTCTTTTTCCTAGTGCCGGTTTGAAGTTCCTGCAGTTTTCACTGTAAAACCGAGTTGGAGCTAGTATCACCCCACATATATGTATGGAGTGGAGTTTGCAACTGAAAAGAAACTTTGTGTTCCCAACAAGCTAGGTGAAGGACGGCTTTCCCACACACTTATCTCTCAGAAATGAGCATGTGGAGAGACGTTCGTTCATAGAGCACAAAGGGAACGGGTTGCAGGAGCAAATTTTACTTTGATTTCTCAGTCTGTTTCTTAGTGCCGGTTTGATTTTCCTGCAGTTTTCAACGGAAAAACGAGTTGGAGATAGTACCTCCCGATATATATGTATGGAGTGGAGTTTGCAACTGAAAAGAAACTTTGTATTCCCAACAAGCTAGTTGAAGGACGGCTTTCACACACAATTATCTCTCAGAACTGAGCATGTGGAGAGACGTTCTTTCATCTAGCACAAAGGGAACGGTTTTCAGGAGAAACTTTTACTCTGGTTTCTCAGTCTGTTTCATAGTGCCGGGTTGAATTTCGTCCAGATTTCGCTGTAAAACAGAGTTGGAGCTAGTACCACCCCATATATATGTATGGAGTGGAGTTTGCAACTGAAAAGAAACTTTGTGTTCCCAACAAGCTAGGTGAAGTACGGCTTTCCCACACACATATCTCTCAGAAATGAGCATGTGGAGAGACGTTCGTTCATCTAGCACAAAGGGAACGGTTTTCAGGAGAAACTTTTACTCTGGTTTCTCAGTCTGTTTCCTACTGCCTTTTTGAAGTTCCTGCAGTTTTCACTGTAAAACCGAGTTGGAGCTAGTACCACCCCATATATATATATGGAGTGGAGTTTGCAACTGAAAAGAAACTTTGTGTTCCCAACAAGGTAGGTGAAGGACGGCTTTCACACACACTTATCTATCAGAAATGAGCATGTGGAGAGACGTTCGTTCATCTAGCACAAAGGGAACGGTTTTCAGGAGAAACTTTTACTCTGGTTTCTAAGTCTGTTTCCTAGTGCCGGGTTGAAGTTCATCCAGATTTCGCTGTAAAACCGAGTTGGAGCTAGTACCACCCCATATATATGTATGGAGTGGAGTTTGCAACTGAAAAGAAACTTTGTGTTCCCAACAAGCTAGGTGAAGTACGGATTTCCCACACACATATCTCTCAGAAATGAGCATGTGGAGAGACGTTCGTTCATCTAGCACAAAGGGGACGGTTTGCAGGAGAAACTTTTACTCTGGTTTCTCAGTCTGTTTCCTAGTGCCTTTTTGAAGTTCCTGCATTTTTCACTGTAAAACCGAGTTGGAGCTAGTACCACACAACATATATATATGGATTGGAGGTTGCATCTTAAAAGAAACTTTGTGTTCCCAACAAGCTAGTTAAAGGACGGCTTTCACACACACTTATCTCTCAGAACTGAGCATGTGGAGAGACGTTCTTTCATCTAGCACAACGGGAACGGTTTTCAGGAGAAACTTTTACTCTGGTTTCTCAGTCTGTTTCCTAGTGCCGTGTTGAAGTTCCTAGACTTTTCACAGTAAAACCGAGTTGGAACTAGTATCTCCCCACATATATATATGGAGTTGAGATTGCAACTGAAAAGAAACTTTGTGTTCCCAACAAGCTAGGTGAAGGACGGCTTTCACACACACATATCTCTCACAAATGAGAATGTGGAGAGACGTTCGTTCATCTAGCACAAAGGGAACGGTTTTCAGGAGAAACTTTTACTCTGGTTTCTCAGTCTTTTTCCTAGTGCCGGTTTGAAGTTCCTGCAGTTTTCACTGTAAAACCGAGTTGGAGCTTGTATCACCCCACATATATGTATGAATTGGAGTTTGCAACTGAAAAGAAACTTTGTTTTCCCAACAAGCTAGGTGAAGGACGGCTTTCCGAAACACTTATCACTCAGAAATGAGCATGTGGAGAGACGTTCGTTCATCTAGCACAAAGGGAACGGTTTTCAGGAGAAACTTTTCTCTGGTTTCTCAGTCTGTTTCCTAGTGCAGGGTTGAAGTTCATGCAGTTTTCACTGTAAAACCGAGTTGTAACTAGTATCACCCCACATATATGTATGGAGAGGAGTTCGCAATTGAAAAGAAACTTTGTGTTCCCAACAAGCTAGGTGAAGGACGGCTTTCCCACACACTTATCTCTCAGAAATGAGCATGTGGAGAGACGTTCGTTCATCTAGCACAAAGGGAACGGTTTTCAGGAGAAACTTTTACTCTGGTTTCTCAGTCTGTTTCCTAGTTCCTTTTTGAAGTTCCTGCAGTTTTCACTGTAAAACCGAATTGGAGCTAGTACCACCCCACATATATGTATGGATTGGAGTTTGCAACTGAAAACAAACTTTGTGTTCCCAACAAGCAAGGTGAAGTACGTATTTCCCACACACTTATATCTCAGAAATGAGCATGTGGAGAGAAGTTCGTTCATCTAGCACAAAGGGAACGGATTTCAGGAGAAAATTTAGTCTGTTTTCTAAGTCTGTTTCCTAGTGCCGGGTTGAAGTTCCTGCAGTTTTCCCTGTAAAACCGAGTTGGAGCTAGTATCACCCCACATATATGTATGGAGTGAAGTTTGCAACTGAAAAGAAACTTTGTGTTCCCAACAAGCTAGGTGAAGTACGGCTTTCCCAGACACTTACCTCTCAGAAATGAGCATGTGGAGAGACGTTCGTTCATCTAGCACGAAGGGA
The DNA here is from genome assembly GCF_036321535.1 of Camelus dromedarius. Lineage (NCBI taxonomy): Eukaryota > Metazoa > Chordata > Mammalia > Artiodactyla > Camelidae > Camelus > Camelus dromedarius. The sequence continues at coordinate 30,453,117 of NC_087458.1, read as the reverse complement.
AAGATTTTCAGGAGAAACTTTTAATGTGTTTTCTCAGTCTGTTCCCTAGTGCCTTTTTGAAGTTCCTGCAGTTTTCACTGTAAAACCGAGTTGGAGCTAGTACCACCCCATATATATGTATGGAGTGGAGTTTGCAACTGAAAAGAAACTTTGTGTTCCCAACAAGGTAGGTGAAGGACGGCTTTCACACACACTTATCTCTCAGAACTGAGCATGTGGAGAGACGTTCGTTCATCTAGCACAAAGGGAACGGTTTTCAGGAGAAAGTTTTACTCTGATTTCTCAGTCTGTTTCCTAGTGCCGGGTTGAAGTTCCTGCAGTTTTCAACGGAAAAACGATTTGGAGTTAGTACCACCCGATATATATGTATGGAGTGGAGTTTGCTACTGAAAAGAAACTTTGTATTCCCAACAAGCTAGGTGAAAGACGGCTTTCACACACAATTATCTCTCAGAACTGAGCATGTGGAGAGACGTTCGTTCATCTAGCACAAAGGGAACGGTTTTCAGGAGAAACTTTTACTCTGGTTTCTCAGTCTTTTTCCTACTGCCGGGTTGAAGTTCCTGCAGTTTTCACTGTAAAACCGAGTTGGAGCTAGTATCACCCCACATATATGTATGGAGTGGAGTTTGCAACTGAAAAGAAACGTTGTGTTCCCAACAAGCTAGGTGAATTATGGATTTCCCACACACATATCTCTCAGAAATGAGCATGTGGAGAGACGTTCGTTCATCTAGCACAAAGGGAACGGTTTTCAGGAGAAACTTTTACTCTGGTTTCTCAGTCTGTTTCCTAGTGCCGGGTTGAAGTTCCTGCAGTTTTCACTGTAAAACCGAGTTGGAGCTAGTATCACCCCACATACATGTATGGAGTGGAGTTTGCAACTGGAAAGAAACTTTGTGTTCCCAACAAGCTACGTGAAGGACGTCTTTCCCACACAATTATCTCTCAGAAATGAGCATGTGGAGAGACGTTCGTTCATCTAGCAGAAAGGGAACGATTTTCAGGAGAAACTTTTACTCTGTTTTCTCAGTCTGTTCCCTAGTGCCGGGTTGAAGTTCGTGCAGATTTCTCTGTAAAACCGAGTTGGAGCTAGTACCACCCCATATATATGTATGGAGTGGAGTTTGCAACTGAAAAGAAACTTTGTGTTCCCAACAAGCTAGTTGAAGTACGGCTTTCCAACACACATTTCTCTCACAAATGAGAATGTGGAGAGACGTTCGTTCATCTAGCACAAAGGGAACGGTTTTCAGGACAAACTTTTACTCTGGTTTCTCAGTCTTTTTCCTAGTGCCGGTTTGAAGTTCCTGCAGTTTTCACTGTAAAACCGAGTTGGAGCTAGTATCACCCCACATATATGTATGGAGTGGAGTTTGCAACTGAAAAGAATCTTTGTGTTCCCAACAAGCTAGGTGAAGGACGGCTTTCCCACACACTTATCTCTCAGAAATGAGCATGTGGAGAGACTTTCGTTCATAGAGCACAAAGGGAACGGGTTGCAGGAGCAACTTTTACTTTGATTTCTCAGTCTGTTTCTTAGTGCCGGTTTGATTTTCCTGCAGTCTTCAACGGAAAAACGAGTTGGAGCTAGTACCTCCCGATATATATGTATGGAGTGGAGTTTGCAACTGAAAAGAAACTTTGTATTCCCAACAAGCTAGTTGAAGGACGGCTTTCACACACAATTATCTCTCAGAACTGAGCATGTGGAGAGACGTTCGTTCATCTAGCACAAAGGGAACGGTTTTCAGAAGAAACTTTTACTCTGGTTTCTCAGTCTGTTTCCTAGTGCCTTGTTGAAGTTCGTCCAGATTTCACTGTAAAACCGAGTTGGAGCTAGTACCACCCCATATATATGTATGGAGTGGAGTTTGCACCTGAAAAGAAACTTTGTGTTCCCAACAAGCTAGGTGAAGTACGGCTTTCCCACACACATATCTCTCAGAAATGAGCATGTGGAGAGACGTTCGTTCATCTAGCACAAAGGGAACGATTTTCAGGAGAAACTTTTACTCTGGTTTCTCAGTCTGTTTCCTAGTGCCTTTTTGAAGTTCCTGCAGTTTTCACTGTAAAACCGAGTTAGAGCTAGTACCACCCCATATATATGTATGGAGTGGAGTTTGCAACTGAAAAGAAACTTTGTGTTCCCAACAAGCTAGGTGAAGGACGGCTTTCCCACACACTTATCTCTCAGAAATGAGCATGTGGAGAGACGTTCGTTCATCTAGCACAAAGGGAACGGTTTTCAGAAGAAACTTTTACTCTGGTTTCTCAGTCTTTTTCCTAGTGCCGGGTTGAAGTTCCTGCAGTTTTCACTGTAAAATCGAGTTGGAGGTAGTATCAACCAACATATATGTATGGAGTGGAGTTTGCAACTGAAAAGAAACTTTGTGTTCCCAACAAGCTATGTGAAGGACGGCTTTCACACACAATTACTTCTCAGAACTGAGCATGTGGAGAGACGTTCGTTCATCTAGCACAAAGGGAACGGTTTTCAGAAGAAACTTTTACTCTGGTTTCTCAGTCTGTTTCCTAGTGCCTTTTTGAAGTTCCTGCAGTTTTCACTGTAAAACAGGGTTGGAGCTAGTACGAACCCATATATATGTATGGAGAGGAGTTTGCAACTGAAAAGAAACTTTGTGTTCCCAACAAGCTAGGTGAAGGACGGCTTTCACACACACTTATCTCTCAGAAATGAGCATGTGGAGAGACGATCATTCATGTAGCACAAAAGGAACGGTTTTCAGGAGAAACTTTTACTCTGGATTCTCAGTCTGTTTCCTAGTGCCGGGTTGAAATTCCTGCAGTTTTCACTGTAAAACCGAGTTGGAGCTAGTATCACCCTACATATATGTATGGATTGGAGTTTGCAACTGAAAAGAAACTTTGTGTTCCCAACAAGCTAGGTGAAGTACGGCTTTCCCACACAATTATCTCTCAGAAATGAGCATTTGGAGAGACGTTCGTTCATCTAGCACAAAGGGAACGATTTTCAGGAGAAACTTTAACTCTGTTTTCTCAGTCTGTTCCCTAGTGCCGGGTTGAAGTTCGTGCAGATTTCACTGAAAAACCGAGTTGGAGCTAGTACCACCCCATATATATGTATGGATTGGAGTTTGCAACTGAAAAGAAACTTTGTGTTCCCAACAAGCTAGGTGAAGTACGGCTTTCCCACACAAATATCTCTCACAAATGAGAATGTGGAGAGACGTTCGTTCATCTAGCACAAAGGGAACGGTTTTCAGGAGAATTTTTATTCTGGTTTCTCACTCTTTTTCCTAGTGCCGGGTGGAAGTTCCTGCAGTTATCTCTGTAAAACCGAGTTGGAGCTAGTATCACCCCAAATATATGTATGGAGTGGAGTCTGCAACCTAAAAGAAACTTTGTGTTACCAACAAGCTAGGTGAAGGACGGCTTTCACACACACTTATCTCTCAGAACTGTGCATGTGGAGAGACTTTCGTTCATCTAGCACAAAGGGAACGGGTTGCAAGAGCAACTATTACTTTGGTTTCTCAGTCTGTTTCTTAGTGCCGGTTTGATGTTCCTGCAGTTTTCAACGGAAAAACGAGTTGGAGCTAGTACCTCCCGTTATATATGTATGGAGTGGAGTTTGCAACTGAAAAGAAACTTTGTATTCCCAACAAGCTAGGTGAAGGACGGCTTTCACACACAATTATCTCTCAGAACTGAGCATGTGGAGAGACGTTCGTTCATCTAGCACAAAGGGAACGGTTTTCAGGAGAAACTTTTACTCTGGTTTCTCAGTCTGTTTCCTAGTGTCGGGTAGAAGTTCATTCAGATTTCATTGTAAAACCGAGTTGGAGCTAGTACCACCCCATATATATGTATGGAGTGGAGTTTGCAACTGAAAAGAAACTTTGTGTTCCCAACAAGCTATGTGAAGGACGGCTTTCACACACAATTACTTCTCAGAACTGAGCATGTGGAGAGACGTTCGTTCATCTAGCAAAAAGGGAACGATTTTCAGGAGAAACTTTTACTCTGTTTTCTCAGTCTGTTCCCTAGTGCCGGGTTGAAGTTCATGCAGATTTCTCTGTAAAACCGAATTGGAGCTAGTACCACCCCATATATATGTATGGAGTGGAGTTTGCAACTGAAAAGAAACTTTGTGTTCCCAACAAGCTAGTTGAAGTACGGCTTTCCAACACACATTTGTCTCACAAATGAGAATGTGGAGAGAGGTTCGTTCATCTAGCACAAAGGGAAAGGTTTTCAGGACAAACTTTTACTCTGGTTTCTCAGTCTTTTTCCTAGTGCCGGTTTGAAGTTCCTGCAGTTTTCACTGTAAAACCGAGGTGGAGCTAGTATCACCCCACATATATGTATGGAGTGGAGTTTGCAACTGAAAAGAAACTTTGTGTTCCCAACAAGCTAGGTGAAGGACGGCTTTCCCACACACTTATCTCTCAGAAATGAGCATGTGGAGAGACGTTCGTTCATAGAGCACAAAGGGAACGGGTTGCAGGAGCAAATTTTACTTTGATTTCTCAGTCTGTTTCTTAGTGCCGGTTTGATTTTCCTGCAGTTTTCAACGGAAAAACGAGTTGGAGATAGTACCTCCCGATATATATGTATGGAGTGGAGTTTGCAACTGAAAAGAAACTTTGTATTCCCAACAAGCTAGTTGAAGGACGGCTTTCACACACAATTATCTCTCAGAACTGAGCATGTGGAGAGACGTTCTTTCATCTAGCACAAAGGGAACGGTTTTCAGGAGAAACTTTTACTCTGGTTTCTCAGTCTGTTTCATAGTGCCGGGTTGAATTTCGTCCAGATTTCGCTGTAAAACAGAGTTGGAGCTAGTACCACCCCATATATATGTATGGAGTGGAGTTTGCAACTGAAAAGAAACTTTGTGTTCCCAACAAGCTAGGTGAAGTACGGCTTTCCCACACACATATCTCTCAGAAATGAGCATGTGGAGAGACGTTCGTTCATCTAGCACAAAGGGAACGGTTTTCAGGAGAAACTTTTACTCTGGTTTCTCAGTCTGTTTCCTAGTGCCTTTTTGAAGTTCCTGCAGTTTTCACTGTAAAACCGAGTTGGAGCTGGTACCACCCCATATATATGTATGGAGTGGAGTTTGCAACTGAAAAGAAACTTTGTGTTCCCAACAAGGTAGGTGAAGGACGGCTTTCACACACACTTATCTATCAGAAATGAGCATGTGGAGAGACGTTCGTTCATCTAGCAAAAAGGGAACGGTTTTCAGGAGAAACTTTTACTCTGGTTTCTCAGTCTGTTTCCTAGTGCCCCGTTGAAGTTCCTGCAGTTTTCACTGTAAAACAGAGTTGGAGCTAGTATCACCCCACATACATGTATGGGGTGGAGTTTGCAACTGGAAAGAAACTTTGTGTTCCCAACAAGCTACGTGAAGGACGGCTTTCCCACACAATTATCTCTCAGAAATGAGCATGTGGAGAGACGTTCGTTCATCTAGCAGAAAGGGAACGATTTTCAGGAGAAACTTTTACTCTGTTTTCTCAGTCTGTTCCCTAGTGCCGGGTTGAAGTTCGTGCAGATTTCTCTGTAAAACCGAGTTGGAGCTAGTACCACCCCATATATATGTATGGAGTGGAGTTTGCAACTGAAAAGAAACTTTGTGTTCCCAACAAGCTAGTTGAAGTACGGCTTTCCAACACACATTTCTCTCACAAATGAGAATGTGGAGAGACGTTCGTTCATCTAGCACAAAGGGAACGGTTTTCAGGACAAACTTTTACTCTGGTTTCTCAGTCTTTTTCCTAGTGCCGGTTTGAAGTTCCTGCAGTTTTCACTGTAAAACCGAGTTGGAGCTAGTATCACCCCACATATATGTATGGAGTGGAGTTTGCAACTGAAAAGAAACTTTGTGTTCCCAACAAGCTAGGTGAAGGACGGCTTTCCCACACACTTATCTCTCAGAAATGAGCATGTGGAGAGACGTTCGTTCATAGAGCACAAAGGGAACGGGTTGCAGGAGCAACTTTTACTTTGATTTCTCAGTCTGTTTCTTAGTGCCGGTTTGATTTTCCTGCAGTCTTCAACGGAAAAACGAGTTGGAGCTAGTACCTCCCGATATATATGTATGGAGTGGAGATTGCAACTGAAAAGAAACTTTGTATTCCCAACAAGCTAGTTGAAGGACGGCTTTCACACACAATTATCTCTCAGAACTGAGCATGTGGAGAGACGTTCGTTCATCTAGCACAAAGGGAACGGTTTTCAGGAGAAACTTTTACTCTGGTTTCTCAGTCTGTTTCCTAGTGCCGGGTTGAAGTTCGTCCAGATTTCGCTGTAAAACCGAGTTGGAGCTAGTACCACCCCATATATATGTATGGAGTGGAGTTTGCACCTGAAAAGAAACTTTGTGTTCCCAACAAGCTAGGTGAAGTACGGCTTTCCCACACACATATCTCTCAGAAATGAGCATGTGGAGAGACGTTCGTTCATCTAGCACAAAGGGAACGATTTTCAGGAGAAACTTTTACTCTGGTTTCTCAGTCTGTTTCCTAGTGCCTTTTTGAAGTTCCTGCAGTTTTCACTGTAAAACCGAGTTGGAGCTAGTATCACCCCACATATATGTATGGAGTGGAGTTTGCAACTGAAAAGAAACTTTGTGTTCCCAACAAGCTAGTTGAATTATGGATTTCCCACACACATATCTCTCAGAAATGAGCATGTGGAGAGACGTTCGTTCATCTAGCACAATGGGAACGGTTTTCAGGAGAAAGTTTTACTCTGATTTCTCAGTCTGATTCCTAGTGCCGGGTTGAAGTTAATGCAGTTTTCAACGGAAAAACGAGTTGGAGTTAGTACCACCCGATATATATGTATGGAGTGGAGTTTGCTACTGAAAAGAAACTTTGTATTCCCAACAAGCTAGGTGAAAGACGGCTTTCACACACAATTATCTCTCAGAACTGAGCATGTGGAGAGACGTTCGTTCATCTAGCACAAAGGGAACGGTTTTCAGGAGAAACTTTTACTCTGGTTTCTCAGTCTTTTTCCTACTGCCGGGTTGAAGTTCCTGCAGTTTTCACTGTAAAACCGAGTTGGAGCTAGTATCACCCCACATATATGTATGGAGTGGAGTTTGCAACTGAAAAGAAACGTTGTGTTCCCAACAAGCTAGTTGAATTATGGATTTCCCACACACATATCTCTCAGAAATGAGCATGTGGAGAGACGTTCGTTCATCTAGCACAATGGGAACGGTTTTCAGGAGAAAGTTTTACTCTGATTTCTCAGTCTGTTTCCTAGTGCCGGGTTGAAGTTAATGCAGTTTTCAACGGAAAAACGAGTTGGAGTTAGTACCACCCGATATATATGTATGGAGTGGAGTTTGCTACTGAAAAGAAACTTTGTATTCCCAACAAGCTAGGTGAAAGACGGCTTTCACACACAAATATCTCTCAGAACTGAGCATGTGGAGAGACGTTCGTTCATCTAGCACAAAGGGAACGGTTTTCAGGAGAAACTTTTACTCTGGTTTCTCAGTCTTTTTCCTACTGCCGGGTTGAAGTTCCTGCAGTTTTCACTGTAAAACCGAGTTGGAGCTAGTATCACCCCACATATATGTATGGAGTGGAGTTTGCAACTGAAAAGAAACGTTGTGTTACAAACAAGCTAGGTGAAGGAAGGCTTTCACACACACTTATCTCTCAGAACTGAGCATGTGGAGAGACGTTCGTTCATCTAGCACAAAGGGAACGGTTTTCAGGAGAAACTTTTACTCTGGTTTCTCAGTCTGTTTCCTAGTGCCGGGTTGAAGTTCGTCCAGATTTCACTGTAAAACCGAGTTGGAGCTAGTACCACCCCATATATATGTATGGAGTGGAGTTTGCACCTGAAAAGAAACTTTGTGTTCCCAACAAGCTAGGTGAAGTACGGCTTTCCCACACACATTTCTCTCACAAATGAGAATGTGGAGAGACGTTCGTTCATCTAGCACAAAGGGAACGGTTTCAGGACAAACTTTTACTCTGGATTCTCAGTCTTTTTCCTAGTGCCGGTTTGAAGTTCCTGCAGTTTTCACTGTAAAACCGAGTTGGAGCTAGTATCACCCCACATATATGTATGGAGTGGAGTTTGCAACTGAAAAGAAACTTTGTGTTCCCAACAAGCTAGGTGAAGGACGGCTTTCCCACACACTTATCTCTCAGAAATGAGCATGTGGAGAGACGTTCGTTCATAGAGCACAAAGGGAACGGGTTGCAGGAGCAACTTTTACTTTGATTTCTCAGTCTGTTTCTTAGTGCCGGTTTGATTTTCCTGCAGTCTTCAACGGAAAAACGAGTTGGAGCTAGTACCTCCCGATATATATGTATGGAGTGGAGTTTGCAACTGAAAAGAAACTTTGTATTCCCAACAAGCTAGTTGAAGGACGGCTTTCACACACAATTATCTCTCAGAACTGAGCATGTGGAGAGACGTTCGTTCATCTAGCACAAAGGGAACGGTTTTCAGGAGAAACTTTTACTCTGGTTTCTCAGTCTGTTTCCTAGTGCCGGGTTGAAGTTCGTCCAGATTTCGCTGTAAAACCGAGTTGGAGCTAGTACCACCCCATATATATGTATGGAGTGGAGTTTGCACCTGAAAAGAAACTTTGTGTTCCCAACAAGCTAGGTGAAGTACGGCTTTCCCACACACATATCTCTCAGAAATGAGCATGTGGAGAGACGTTCGTTCATCTAGCACAAAGGGAACGATTTTCAGGAGAAACTTTTACTCTGGTTTCTCAGTCTGTTTCCTAGTGCCTTTTTGAAGTTCCTGCAGTTTTCACTGTAAAACCGAGTTGGAGCTAGTACCACCCCATATATATGTATGGAGTGGTGTTTGCAACTGAAAAGAAACTTTGTGTTCCCAACAAGCTAGGTGAAGGACGGCTTTCCCACACACTTATCTCTCAGAAATGAGCATGTGGAGAGACGTTCGTTCATCTAGCACAAAGGGAACGGTTTTCAGGAGAAAGTTTTACTCTGATTTCTCAGTCTGTTTCCTAGTGCCGGGTTGAAGTTCCTGCAGTTTTCAACGGAAAAACGAGTTGGAGTTAGTACCACCCGATATATATGTATGGAGTGGAGTTTGCTACTGAAAAGAAACTTTGTATTCCCAACAAGCTAGGTGAAAGACGGCTTTCACACACAATAATCTCTCAGAACTGAGCATGTGGAGAGACGTTCGTTCATCTAGCACAAAGGGAACGGTTTTCAGGAGAAACTTTTACTCTGGTTTCTCAGTCTGTTTCCTAGTGTCGGGTAGAAGTTCATTCAGATTTCATTGTAAAACCGAGTTGGAGCTAGTACCACCCCATATATATGTATGGAGTGGAGTTTGCAACTGAAAAGAAACTTTGTGTTCCCAACAAGCTATGTGAAGGACGGCTTTCACACACAATTACTTCTCAGAACTGAGCATGTGGAGAGACGTTCGTTCATCTAGCAAAAATGGAACGATTTTCAGGAGAAACTTTTACTCTGTTTTCTCAGTCTGTTCCCTAGTGCCGGGTTGAAGTTCGTGCAGATTTCTCTGTAAAACCGAATTGGAGCTAGTACCACCCCATATATATGTATGGAGTGGAGTTTGCAACTGAAAAGAAACTTTGTGTTCCCAACAAGCTAGTTGAAGTACGGCTTTCCAACACACATTTGTCTCACAAATGAGAATGTGGAGAGACGTTCGTTCATCTAGCACAAAGGGAAAGGTTTTCAGGACAAACTTTTACTCTGGTTTCTCAGTCTTTTTCCTAGTGCCGGTTTGAAGTTCCTGCAGTTTTCACTGTAAAACCGAGTTGGAGCTAGTATCACCCCACATATATGTATGGAGTGGAGTTTGCAACTGAAAAGAAACTTTGTGTTTCCAACATTCTAGGTGAAGGACGGCTTTCCCACACACTTATCTCTCAGAAATGAGCATGTGGAGAGACGTTCGTTCATAGAGCACAAAGGGAACGGGTTGCAGGAGCAAATTTTACTTTGATTTCTCAGTCTGTTTCTTAGTGCCGGTTTGATTTTCCTGCAGTTTTCAACGGAAAAACGAGTTGGAGATAGTACCTCCCGATATATATGTATGGAGTGGAGTTTGCAACTGAAAAGAAACTTTGTATTCCCAACAAGCTAGTTGAAGGACGGCTTTCACACACAATTATCTCTCAGAACTGAGCATGTGGAGAGACGTTCGTTCATCTAGCACAAAGGGAACGGTTTTCAGGAGAAACTTTTACTCTGGTTTCTCAGTCTGTTTCATAGTGCCGGGTTGAATTTCGTCCAGATTTCGCTGTAAAACAGAGTTGGAGCTAGTACCACCCCATATATATGTATGGAGTGGAGTTTGCAACTGAAAAGAAACTTTGTGTTCCCAACAAGCTAGGTGAAGTACGGCTTTCCCACACACATATCTCTCAGAAATGAGCATGTGGAGAGACGTTCGTTCATCTAGCACAAAGGGAACGGTTTTCAGGAGAAACTTTTACTCTGGTTTCTCAGTCTGTTTCCTAGTGCCGGGTTGAAGTTCCTGCAGTTTTCACTGTAAAACCGAGTTGGAGCTAGTACCACCCCATATATATGTATGGAGTGGAGTTTGCAACTGAAAAGAAACTTTGTGTTCCCAACAAGGTAGGTGAAGGACGGCTTTCACACACACTTATCTATCAGAAATGAGCATGTGGAGAGACGTTCGTTCATCTAGCACAAAGGGAACGGTTTTCAGGAGAAACTTTTACTCTGGTTTCTCAGTCTGTTTCCTAGTGCCGGGTTGAAGTTCCTGCAGTTTTCACTGTAAAACCGAGTTGGAGCTAGTATCACCCCACATACATGTATGGGGTGGAGTTTGCAACTGGAAAGAAACTTTGTGTTCCCAACAAGCTACGTGAAGGACGGCTTTCCCACACAATTATCTCTCAGAAATGAGCATGTGGAGAGACGTTCGTTCATCTAGCAGAAAGGGAACGATTTTCAGGAGAAACTTTTACTCTGTTTTCTCAGTCTGTTCCCTAGTGCCGGGTTGAAGTTCGTGCAGATTTCTCTGTAAAACCGAGTTGGAGCTAGTACCACCCCATATATATGTATGGAGTGGAGTTTGCAACTGAAAAGAAACTTTGTGTTCCCAGCAAGCTAGTTGAAGTACGGCTTTCCAACACACATTTCTCTCACAAATGAGAATGTGGAGAGACGTTCGTTCATCTAGCACAAAGGGAACGGTTTTCAGGACAAACTTTTACTCTGGTTTCTCAGTCTTTTTCCTAGTGCCGGTTTGAAGTTCCTGCAGTTTTCACTGTAAAACCGAGTTGGAGCTAGTATCACCCCACATATATGTATGGAGTGGAGTTTGCAACTGAAAAGAAACTTTGTGTTCCCAACAAGCTAGGTGAAGGACGGCTTTCCCACACACTTATCTCTCAGAAATGAGCATGTGGAGAGACGTTCGTTCATAGAGCACAAAGGGAACGGGTTGCAGGAGCAACTTTTACTTTGATTTCTCAGTCTGTTTCTTAGTGCCGGTTTGATTTTCCTGCAGTCTTCAACGGAAAAACGAGTTGGAGCTAGTACCTCCCGATATATATGTATGGAGTGGAGTTTGCAACTGAAAAGAAACTTTGTATTCCCAACAAGCTAGTTGAAGGACGGCTTTCACACACAATTATCTCTCAGAACTGAGCATGTGGAGAGACGTTCGTTCATCTAGCACAAAGGGAACGGTTTTCAGGAGAAACTTTTACTCTGGTTTCTCAGTCTGTTTCCTAGTGCCGGGTTGAAGTTCGTCCAGATTTCGCTGTAAAACCGAGTTGGAGCTAGTACCACCCCATATATATGTATGGAGTGGAGTTTGCACCTGAAAAGAAACTTTGTGTTCCCAACAAGCTAGGTGAAGTACGGCTTTCCCACACACATATCTCTCAGAAATGAGCATGTGGAGAGACGTTCGTTCATCTAGCACAAAGGGAACGATTTTCAGGAGAAACTTTTACTCTGGTTTCTCAGTCTGTTTCCTAGTGCCTTTTTGAAGTTCCTGCAGTTTTCACTGTAAAACCGAGTTGGAGCTAGTACCACCCCATATATATGTATGGAGTGGAGTTTGCAACTGAAAAGAAACTTTGTGTTCCCAACAAGCTAGGTGAAGGACGGCTTTCCCACACACTTATCTCTCAGAAATGAGCATGTGGAGAGACGTTCGTTCATCTAGCACAAAGGGAACGGTTTTCAGGAGAAAGTTTTACTCTGATTTCTCAGTCTGTTTCCTAGTGCCGGGTTGAAGTTCCTGCAGTTTTCAACAGAAAAACGAGTTGGAGTTAGTACCACCCGATATATATGTATGGAGTGGAGTTTGCTACTGAAAAGAAACTTTGTATTCCCAACAAGCTAGGTGAAAGACGGCTTTCACACACAATTATCTCTCAGAACTGAGCATGTGGAGAGACGTTCGTTCATCTAGCACAAAGGGAACGGTTTTCAGGAGAAACTTTTACTCTGGTTTCTCAGTCTTTTTCCTACTGCCGGGTTGAAGTTCCTGCAGTTTTCACTGTAAAACCGAGTTGGAGCTAGTATCACCCCACATATATGTATGGAGTGGAGTTTGCAACTGAAAAGAAACGTTGTGTTCCCAACAAGCTAGTTGAATTATGGATTTCCCACACACATATCTCTCAGAAGTGAGCATGTGGAGAGACGTTCGTTCATCTAGCACAAAGGGAACGGTTTTCAGGAGAAACTTTTACTCTGGTTTCTCAGTCTTTTTCCTACTGCCGGGTTGAAGTTCCTGCAGTTTTCACTGTAAAACCGAGTTGGAGCTAGTATCACCCCACATATATGTATGGAGTGGAGTTTGCAACTGAAAAGAAACGTTGTGTTACAAACAAGCTAGGTGAAGGAAGGCTTTCACACACACTTATCTCTCAGAACTGAGCATGTGGAGAGACGTTCGTTCATCTAGCACAAAGGGAACGGTTTTCAGGAGAAACTTTTACTCTGGTTTCTCAGTCTGTTTCCTAGTGCCGGGTTGAAGTTCCTGCAGTTTTCACTGTAAAACCGAGTTGGAGCTAGTACCACCCCATATATATGTATGGAGTGGAGTTTGCAACTGGAAAGAAACTTTGTGTTCCCAACAAGCTACGTGAAGGACGGCTTTCCCACACAATTATCTCTCAGAAATGAGCATGTGGAGAGACGTTCGTTCATCTAGCAGAAAGGGAACGATTTTCAGGAGAAACTTTTACTCTGTTTTCTCAGTCTGTTCCCTAGTGCCGGGTTGAAGTTCGTGCAGATTTCTCTGTAAAACCGAGTTGGAGCTAGTACCACCCCATATATATGTATGGAGTGGAGTTTGCAACTGAAAAGAAACTTTGTGTTCCCAACAAGCTAGTTGAAGTACGGCTTTCCAACACACATTTCTCTCACAAATGAGAATGTGGAGAGACGTTCGTTCATCTAGCACAAAGGGAACGGTTTTCAGGACAAACTTTTACTCTGGTTTCTCAGTCTTTTTCCTAGTGCCGGTTTGAAGTTCCTGCAGTTTTCACTGTAAAACCGAGTTGGAGCTAGTATCACCCCACATATATGTATGGAGTGGAGTTTGCAACTGAAAAGAAACTTTGTGTTCCCAACAAGCTATGTGAAGGACGGCTTTCCCACACACTTATCTCTCAGAAATGAGCATGTGGAGAGACGTTCGTTCATAGAGCACAAAGGGAACGGGTTGCAGGAGCAACTTTTACTTTGATTTCTCAGTCTGTTTCTTAGTGCCGGTTTGATTTTCCTGCAGTCTTCAACGGAAAAACGAGTTGGAGCTAGTACCTCCCGATATATATGTATGGAGTGGAGTTTGCAACTGAAAAGAAACTTTGTATTCCCAACAAGCTAGTTGAAGGACGGCTTTCACACACAATTATCTCTCAGAACTGAGCATGTGGAGAGACGTTCGTTCATCTAGCACAAAGGGAACGGTTTTCAGGAGAAACTTTTACTCTGGTTTCTCAGTCTGTTTCCTAGTGCCGGGTTGAAGTTCGTCCAGATTTCACTGTAAAACCGAGTTGGAGCTAGTACCACCCCATATATATGTATGGAGTGGAGTTTGCACCTGAAAAGAAACTTTGTGTTCCCAACAAGCTAGGTGAAGTACGGCTTTCCAACACACATTTCTCTCACAAATGAGAATGTGGAGAGACGTTCGTTCATCTAGCACAAAGGGAACGGTTTTCAGGACAAACTTTTACTCTGGTTTCTCAGTCTTTTTCCTAGTGCCGGTTTGAAGTTCCTGCAGTTTTCACTGTAAAATCGAGTTGGAGCTAGTATCACCCCACATATATGTATGGAGTGGAGTTTGCAACTGAAAAGAAACTTTGTGTTCCCAACAAGCTAGGTGAAGGACGGCTTTCCCTCACACTTATCTCTCAGAAATGAGCATGTGGAGAGACGTTCGTTCATAGAGCACAAAGGGAACGGGTTGCAGGAGCAACTTTTACTTTGATTTCTCAGTCTGTTTCTTAGTGCCGGTTTGATTTTCCTGCAGTCTTCAACGGAAAAACGAGTTGGAGCTAGTACCTCCCGATATATATGTATGGAGTGGAGTTTGCAACTGAAAAGAAACTTTGTATTCCCAACAAGCTAGTTGAAAGACGGCTTTCACACACAATTATCTCTCAGAACTGAGCATGTGGAGAGACGTTCGTTCATCTAGCACAAAGGGAACGGTTTTCAGGAGAAACTTTTACTCTGGTTTCTCAGTCTGTTTCCTACTGCCGGGTTGAAGTTCGTCCAGATTTCGCTGTAAAACCGAGTTGGAGCTAGTACCACCCCATATATATGTATGGAGTGGAGTTTGCACCTGAAAAGAAACTTTGTGTTCCCAACAAGCTAGGTGAAGTACGGCTTTCCCACACACATATCTCTCAGAAATGAGCATGTGGAGAGACGTTCGTTCATCTAGCACAAAGGGAACGATTTTCAGGAGAAACTTTTACTCTGGTTTCTCAGTCTGTTTCCTAGTGCCTTTTTGAAGTTCCTGCAGTTTTCACTGTAAAACCGAGTTGGAGCTAGTACCACCCCATATATATGTATGGAGTGGAGTTTGCAACTGAAAAGAAACTTTGTGTTCCCAACAAGCTAGGTGAAGGACGGCTTTCCCACACACTTATCTCTCAGAAATGAGCATGTGGAGAGACGTTCGTTCATCTAGCACAAAGGGAACGGTTTTCAGGAGAAAGTTTTACTCTGATTTCTCAGTCTGTTTCCTAGTGCCGAGTTGAAGTTCCTGCAGTTTTCAACGGAAAAACGAGTTGGAGTTAGTACCACCCGATATATATGTATGGAGTGGAGTTTGCTACTGAAAAGAAACTTTGTATTCCCAACAAGCTAGGTGAAAGACGGCTTTCACACACAATTATCTCTCAGAACTGAGCATGTGGAGAGACGTTCGTTCATCTAGCACAAAGGGAACGGTTTTCAGGAGAAACTTTTACTCTGGTTTCTCAGTCTTTTTCCTACTTCCGGGTTGAAGTTCCTGCAGTTTTCACTGTAAAACCGAGTTGGAGCTAGTATCACCCCACATATATGTATGGAGTGGAGTTTGCAACTGAAAAGAAACGTTGTGTTCCCAACAAGCTAGTTGAATTATGGATTTCCCACACACATATCTCTCAGAAATGAGCATGTGGAGAGACGTTCGTTCATCTAGCACAAAGGGAACGGTTTTCAGGAGAAACTTTTACTCTGGTTTCTCAGTCTTTTTCCTACTGCCGGGTTGAAGTTCCTGCAGTTTTCACTGTAAAACCGAGTTGGAGCTAGTATCACCCCACATATATGTATGGAGTGGAGTTTGCAACTGAAAAGAAACGTTGTGTTACAAACAAGCTAGGTGAAGGAAGGCTTTCACACACACTTATCTCTCAGAACTGAGCATGTGGAGAGACGTTCGTTCAACTAGCACAAAGGGAACGGTTTTCAGGAGAAACTTTTACTCTGGTTTCTCAGTCTGTTTCCTAGTGCCGGGTTGAAGTTCCTGCAGTTTTCACTGTAAAACCGAGTTGGAGCTAGTATCACCCCACATATATGTATGGAGTGGATTTTGCAACTGAAAAGAAACTTTGTTTTCCCAACAAGCTAGGTGAAGGACGGCTTTCACACACAATTGTCTCTCAGAAATGAGCATGTGGAGAGACGTTCGTTCATCTAGCAGAATGGGAACGATTTTCAGGAGAAACTTTTACTCTGTTTTCTCAGTCTGTTCCCTAGTGCCGGGTTGAAGTTCGTGCAGATTTCTCTGTAAAACCGAATTGGAGCTAGTAAAACCCCATATATATGTATGGAGTGGAGTTTGCAACTGAAAAGAAACTTTGTGTTCCCAACAAGCTAGTTGAAGTACGGCTTTCCAACACACATTTGTCTCACAAATGAGAATGTGGAGAGACGTTCGTTCATCAAGCACAAAGGGAAAGGTTTTCAGGACAAACTTTTACTCTGGTTTCTCAGTCTTTTTCCTAGTGCCGGTTTGAAGTTCCTGCAGTTTTCACTGTAAAACCGAGTTGGAGCTAGTATCACCCCACATATATGTATGGAGTGGAGTTTGCAACTGAAAAGAAACTTTGTGTTCCCAACAAGCTAGGTGAAGGACGGGTTTCCCACACACTTATCACTCAGAAATGAGCATGTGGAGAGACGTTCGTTCATAGAGCACAAAGGGAACGGGTTGCAGGAGCAAATTTTACTTTGATTTCTCAGTCTGTTTCTTAGTGCCGGTTAGATTTTCCTGCAGTCTTCAACGGAAAAACGAGTTTGAGATAGTACCTCCCGATATATATGTATGGAGTGGAGTTTGCAACTGAAAAGAAACTTTGTATTCCCAACAAGCTATTTGAAGGACGGCTTTCACACACAATTATCTCTCAGAACTGAGCATGTGGAGAGACGTTCTTTCATCTAGCACAAAGGGAACGGTTTTCAGGAGAAACTTTTACTCTGGTTTCTCAGTCTGTTTCATAGTGCCGGGTTGAATTTCGTCCAGATTTCGCTGTAAAACAGAGTTGGAGCTAGTACCACCCCATATATATGTATGGAGTGGAGTTTGCACATGAAAAGAAACTTTGTGTTCCCAAAAAGCTAGGTGAAGTACGGCTTTCCCACACACATATCTCTCAGAAATGAGCATGTGGAGAGACGTTCGTTCATCTAGCACAAAGGGAACTATTTTCAGGAGAAACATTTACTCTGGTTTCTCAGTCTGTTTCCTAGTGCCTTTTTGAAGTTCCTGCAGTTTTCACTGTAAAACCGAGTTGGAGCTTGTACCACCCCATATATATGTATGGAGTGGAGTTTGCAACTGAAAAGAAACTTTGTGTTCCCAACAAGCTAGGTGAAGGACGGCTTTCCCACACACTTATCTCTCAGAAATGAGCATGTGGAGAGACGTTCGTTCATCTAGCACAAAGGGAACGGTTTTCAAAGAAACTTTTACTCTGGTTTCTCAGTCTTTTTCCTAGTGCCGGGTTGAAGTTCCTGCAGTTTTCACTGTAAAATCGAGTTGGAGGTAGTATCACCCAACATATATGTATGGAGTGGAGTTTGCAACTGAAAAGAAACTTTGTGTTCCCAACAAGCAATGTGAAGGACGGCTTTCACACACAATTACTTCTCAGAACTGAGCATGTGGAGAGACGTTCGTTCATGTAGCACAAAGGGAACGGTTTTCAGAAGAAACTTTTACTCTGGTTTCTCAGTCTGTTTCCTAGTGCCTTTTTGAAGTTCCTGCAGTTTTCACTGTAAAACAGGGTTGGAGCTAGTACGAACCCATATATATGTATGGAGTGAAGTTTGCAACTGAAAAGAATCTTTGTGTTCCCAACAAGCTAGGTGAAGTACGGCTTTCACACACACTTATCTCTCAGAAATGAGCATGTGGAGAGACGATCATTCATGTAGCACAAAGGGAACGGTTTTCAGGAGAAACTTTTACTCTGGATTCTCAGTCTGTTTCCTAGTGCCGGGTTGAAGTTCCTGCAGTTTTCACTGTAAAACCGAGTTGGAGCTAGTATCACCCTACATATATGTATGGATTGGAGTTTGCAACTAAAAAGAAACTTTGTGTTCCCAACAAGCTAGGTGAAGTACGGCTTTCCCACACAATTATCTCTCAGAAATGAGCATTTGGAGAGACGTTCGTTCATCTAGCACAAAGGGAACGATTTTCAGGAGAAACTTTAACTCTGTTTTCTCAGTCTGTTCCCTAGTGCCGGGTTGAAGTTCGTGCAGATTTCACTGAAAAACCGAGTTGGAGCTAGTACCACCCCATATATATGTATGGATTGGAGTTTGCAACTGAAAAGAAACTTTGTGTTCCCAACAAGCTAGGTGAAGTACGGCTTTCCCACACAAATATCTCTCACAAATGAGAATGTGGAGAGACGTTCGTTCATCTAGCACAATGGGAACGGTTTTCAGGAGAATTTTTATTCTGGTTTCTCACTCTTTTTCCTAGTGCCGGGTGGAAGTTCCTGCAGTTTTCACTGTAAAACCGAGTTGGAGCTAGTATCACCCCAAATATATGTATGGAGTGGAGTCTGCAACCTAAAAGAAACTTTGTGTTACCAACAAGCTAGGTGAAGGACGGCTTTCACACACACTTATCTCTCAGAACTGTGCATGTGGAGAGACGTTCGTTCATCTATCACAAAGGGAACGGGTTGCAAGAGCAACTATTACTTTGGTTTCTCAGTCTGTTTCTTAGTGCCGGTTTGATGTTCCTGCAGTTTTCAACGTAAAAACGAGTTGGAGCTAGTACCACCCGTTATATATGTATGGAGTGGAGTTTGCAACTGAAAAGAAACTTTGTATTCCCAACAAGCTAGGTGAAGGACGGCTTTCACACACAATTATCTCTCAGAACTGAGCATGTGAAGAGACGTTCGTTCATCTAGCACAAAGGGAACGGTTTTCAGGAGAAACTTTTACTCTGGTTTCTCAGTCTGTTTCCTAGTGTCGGGTAGAAGTTCATTCAGATTTCATTGTAAAACCGAGTTGGAGCTAGTACCACCCCATATATATGTATGGAGTGGAGTTTGCAACTGAAAAGAAACTTTGTGTTCCCAACAAGCTATGTGAAGGACGGCTTTCACCCACAATTACTTCTCAGAACTGAGCATGTGGAGAGAAGTTCGTTCATCTAGCAAAAAGGGAACGATTTTCAGGAGAAACTTTTACTCTGTTTTCTCAGTCTGTTCCCTAGTGCCGGGTTGAAGTTCGTGCAGATTTCTCTGTAAAACCGAATTGGAGCTAGTACCACCCCATATATATGTATGGAGTGGAGATTGCAACTGAAAAGAAACTTTGTGTTCCCAACAAGCTAGTTGAAGTACGGCTTTCCAACACACATTTCTCTCACAAATGAGCCTGTGGAGAGACGTTCGTTCATCTAGCACAAAGGGAACGGTTTTCAGGACAAACTTTTACTCTGGTTTCTCAGTCTTTTTCCTAGTGCCGGTTTGAAGTTCCTGCAGTTTTCACTGTAAAACCTAGTTGGAGCTAGTATCACCCCACATATATATATGGAGTGGAGTTTGCAACTGAAAAGAAACTTTGTGTTCCCAACAAGCTAGGTGAAGGACGGCTTTCCCACACACTTATCTCTCAGAAATGAGCATGTGGAGAGACGTTCGTTCATAGAGCACAAAGGGAACGGGTTGCAGGAGCAACTTTTACTTTGATTTCTCAGTCTGTTTCTTAGTGCCGGTTTGATTTTCCTGCAGTTTTCAACGGAAAAACGAGTTGGAGCTAGGACCTCCCGATATATATGTATGGAGTGGAGTTTGCAACTGAAAAGAAACTTTGTATTCCCAACAACCTAGTTGAAGGACGGCTTTCACACACAATTATCTCTCAGAACTGAGCATGTGGAGAGACGTTCGTTCATCTAGCACAAAGGGAACGGTTTTCAGGAGAAACTTTTACTCTGGTTTCTCAGTCTGTTTCCTAGTGCCGGGTTGAAGTTCGTCCAGATTTCGCTGTAAAACCGAGTTGGAGCTAGTACCACCCCATATATATGTATGGAGTGGAGTTTGCAACTGAAAAGAAACTTTGTGTTCCCAACAATCTAGGTGAAGTACGGCTTTCCCACACACATATCTCTCAGAAATGAGCATGTGGAGAGACGTTCGTTCATCTAGCACAAAGGGAACGGTTTTCAGGAGAAACTTTTACTCTGGATTCTCAGTCTGTTTCCTAGTGCCTTTTTGAAATTCCTGCAGTTTTCACTGTAAAACCGAGTTGGAGCTAGTACCACCCCATATATATGTATGGAGTGGAGTTTGCAACTGAAAAGAAACTTTGTGTTCCCAACAAGGTAGGTGAAGGACGGCTTTCACACACACTTATCTATCAGAAATGAGCATGTGGAGAGACGATCATTCATCTAGCACAAAGGGAACGGTTTTCAGGAGAAACTTTTACTCTGGTTTCTCAGGCTGTTTCCTAGTGCTGGGTTGAAGTTCCTGCAGTTTTCACTGTAAAACCGAGTTGAAGCTTGTACCACCCCATATATATGTATGGAGTGGAGTTTGCAACTGAAAAGAAACTTAGTGTTCCCAACAAGCTAGGTGAAGTACGGCTTTCCCACACACTTATCTCTCAGAAATGAGCATGTGGAGAGACGTTCGTTCATCTAGCACAGAGGGAAAGGTTTTCAGGAGAAACTTTTACTCTGGTTTCTAAGTCTTTTTCCTAGTGCCGGGTTGAAGTTCCTGCAGTTTTCACTGTAAAACCGATTTGGAGGTAGAATCACCCAACATATATGTATGGAGTGGAGTTTGCAACTGAAAAGAAACTTTGTGTTCCCAACAAGCTATATGAAGGACGGCTTTCACACACAATTACTTCTCAGAACTGAGCATGTGGAGAGACGTTCGTTCATCTAGCACAAATGGAACGATTTTCAGGAGAAACTTTAACTCTGTTTTCTCAGTGTGTTCCCTAGTGCCGGGTTGAAGTTCGTGCAGATTTCACTGAAAAACCGAGTTGGAGCTAGTACCACCCCATATATATGTATGGAGTGGAGTTTGCAACTGAAAAGAAACTTTGTGTTCCCAACAAGCTAGGTGAAGTACGGCTTTCCCACACAAATATCTCTCACAAATGAGAATGTGGAGAGACGTTCGTTCATCTAGCACAAAGGGAACAGTTTTCAGGAGAATTTTTATTCTGGTTTCTCAGTCTTTTTCCTAGTGCCGGGTGGAAGTTCCTGCAGTTTTCACTGTAAAACCGAGTTGGAGCTAGTATCACCCCACATATATGTATGGAGTGGAGTTTGCAACTGAAAAGAAACTTTGTGTTCCCAACTAGCTAGGTGAAGGACGGCTTCCCACACACTTATCTCTCAGAAATGAGCATGTGGAGAGACGTTCGTTCATAGAGCACAAAGGGAACGGGTTGCAGGAGCAAATTTTACTTTGATTTCTCAGTCTGTTTCTTAGTGCCGGTTTGATTTTCCTGCAGTTTTCAACGGAAAAACGAGTTGGAGATAGTACCTCCCGATATATATGTATGGAGTGGAGTTTGCAACTGAAAAGAAACTTTGTATTCCCAACAAGCTAGTTGAAGGACGGCTTTCACACACAATTATCTCTCAGAACTGAGCATGTGGAGAGACGTTCTTTCATCTAGCACAAAGGGAACGGTTTTCAGGAGAAACTTTTACTCTGGTTTCTCAGTCTGTTTCATAGTGCCGGGTTGAAGTTCGTCCAGATTTCACTGTAAAACCGAGTTGGAGCTAGTACCACCCCATATATATGTATGGAGTGGAGTTTGCAACTGAAAAGAAACTTTGTGTTCCCAACAAGCTAGGTGAAGTACGGCTTTCCCACACACATATCTCTCAGAAATGAGCATGTGGAGAGACGTTCGTTCATCTAGCACAAAGGGAACGGTTTTCAGGAGAAACTTTTACTCTGGTTTCTCAGTCTGTTTCCTAGTGCCTTTTTGAAGTTCCTGCAGTTTTCACTGTAAAACCGAGTTGGAGCTAGTACCACCCCATATATATGTATGGAGTGGAGTTTGCAACTGAAAAGAAACTTTGTGTTCCCAACAAGGTAGGTGAAGGACGGCTTTCACACACACTTATCTATCAGAAATCAGCATGTGGAGAGACGTTCGTTCATAGAGCACAAAGGGAACGGGTTGCAGGAGCAACTTTTACTTTGATTTCTCAGTCTGTTTCTTAGTGCCGGTTTGATTTTCCTGCAGTTTTCAACGGAAAAACGAGTTGGAGCTAGTACCTCCCGATATATATGTATGGAGTGGAGTTTGCAACTGAAAAGAAACTTAGTGTTCCCAACATGCTAGGTGAAGTACGGCTTTCCCACACACTTATCTCTCAGAAATGAGCATGTGGAGAGACGTTCGTTCATCTAGCACAGAGGGAATGGTTTTCAGGAGAAACTTTTACTCTGGTTTCTAAGTCTTTTTCCTAGTGCCGGGTTGAAGTTCCTGCAGTTTTCACTGTAAAACCGATTTGGAGGTAGAATCACCCAACATATATGTATGGAGTGGAGTTTGCAACTGAAAAGAAACTTTGTGTTCCCAACAAGCTATATGAAGGACGGCTTTCACACACAATTACTTCTCAGAACTGAGCATGTGGAGAGACGTTCGTTCATCTAGCACAAATGGAACGATTTTCAGGAGAAACTTTAACTCTGTTTTCTCAGTGTGTTCCCTAGTGCCGGGTTGAAGTTCGTGCAGATTTCACTGAAAAACCGAGTTGGAGCTAGTACCACCCCATATATATGTATGGAGTGGAGTTTGCAACTGAAAAGAAACTTTGTGTTCCCAACAAGCTAGGTGAAGTACGGCTTTCCCACACAAATATCTCTCACAAATGAGAATGTGGAGAGACGTTCGTTCATCTAGCACAAAGGGAACGGTTTTCAGGAGAATTTTTATTCTGGTTTCTCAGTCTTTTTCCTAGTGCCGGGTGGAAGTTCCTGCAGTTTTCAATGTAAAACCGAGTTGGAGCTAGTATCACCCCACATATATGTATGGAGTGGAGTTTGCAACTGAAAAGAAACTTTGTGTTCCCAACAAGCTAGGTGAAGGACGGCTTCCCACACACTTATCTCTCAGAAATGAGCATGTGGAGAGACGTTCGTTCATAGAGCACAAAGGGAACGGGTTGCAGGAGCAAATTTTACTTTGATTTCTCAGTCTGTTTCTTAGTGCCGGTTTGATTTTCCTGCAGTTTTCAACGGAAAAACGAGTTGGAGATAGTACCTCCCGATATATATGTATGGAGTGGAGTTTGCAACTGAAAAGAAACTTTGTATTCCCAACAAGCTAGTTGAAGGACGGCTTTCACACACAATTATCTCTCAGAACTGAGCATGTGGAGAGACGTTCTTTCATCTAGCACAAAGGGAAAGGTTTTCAGGAGAAACTTTTACTCTGGTTTCTCAGTCTGTTTCATAGTGCCGGGTTGAAGTTCGTCCAGATTTCACTGTAAAACCGAGTTGGAGCTAGTACCACCCCATATATATGTATGGAGTGGAGTTTGCACCTGAAAAGAAACTTTGTGTTCCCAACAAGCTAGGTGAAGTACGGCTTTCCCACACACATATCTCTCAGAAATGAGCATGTGGAGAGACGTTCGTTCATCTAGCACAAAGGGAACGGTTTTCAGGAGAAACTTTTACTCTGGTTTCTCAGTCTGTTTCCTAGTGCCTTTTTGAAGTTCCTGCAGTTTTCACTGTAAAACCGAGTTGGAGCTAGTACCACCCCATATATATGTATGGAGTGGAGTTTGCAACTGAAAAGAAACTTTGTGTTCCCAACAAGGTAGGTGAAGGACGGCTTTCACACACACTTATCTATCAGAAATGAGCATGTGGAGAGACGTTCGTTCATCTAGCAAAAAGGGAACGGTTTTCAGGAGAAACTTTTACTCTGGTTTCTCAGTCTGTTTCCTAGTGCCGGGTTGAAGTTCCTGCAGTTTTCACTGTAAAACCGAGTTGGAGCTAGTATCACCCCACATACATGTATGGAGTGGAGTTTGCAACTGGAAAGAAACTTTGTGTTCCCAACAAGCTACGTGAAGGACGGCTTTCCCACACAATTATCTCTCAGAAATGAGCATGTGGAGAGACGTTCGTTCATCTAGCAGAAAGGGAAAGATTTTCAGGAGAAACTTTTACTCTGTTTTCTCAGTCTGTTCCCTAGTGCCGGGTTGAAGTTCGTGCAGATTTCTCTGTAAAACCGAGTTAGAGCTATTACCACCCCATATATATGTATGGAGTGGAGTTTGCAACTGAAAAGAAACTTTGTGTTCCCAACAAGCTAGTTGAAGTACGGCTTTCCAACACACATTTCTCTCACAAATGAGAATGTGGAGAGACGTTCGTTCATCTAGCACAAAGGGAACGGTTTTCAGGACAAACTTTTACTCTGGTTTCTCAGTCTTTTTCCTAGTGCCGGTTTGAAGTTCCTGCAGTTTTCACTGTAAAACCGAGTTGGAGCTAGTATCACCCCACATATATGTATGGAGTGGAGTTTGCAACTGAAAAGAAACTTTGTGTTCCCAACAAGCTAGGTGAAGTACGGCTTTCCCACACACTTATCTCTCAGAAATGAGCATGTGGAGAGACGTTCGTTCATCTAGCACAAAGGGAACGATTTTCAGGAGAAACTTTAACTCTGTTTTCTCAGTCTGTTCCCTAGTGCCGGGTTGAAGTTCGTGCAGATTTCACTGAAAAACCGAGTTGGAGCTAGTACCACCCCATAAATATGTATGGAGTGGAGTTTGCAACTGAAAAGGAACTTTGTGTTCAAACATTCTAGGTGAAGTACGGCTTTCCCACACACATATCTCTCACAAATGAGAATGTGGAGAGACGTTCGTTCATCTAGCACAAAGGGATCGGTTTTAAGGAGAATTTTTATTCTGGTTTCTCACTCTTTTTCCTAGTGCCGGGTGGAAATTCCTGCAGTTTTCACTG
Organism: Camelus dromedarius; assembly: GCF_036321535.1. Taxonomy (NCBI): domain Eukaryota; kingdom Metazoa; phylum Chordata; class Mammalia; order Artiodactyla; family Camelidae; genus Camelus; species Camelus dromedarius. The sequence continues at coordinate 30,428,147 of NC_087458.1, read as the reverse complement.
TAAAACTGAGTTGGAGCTAGTATCACCCCACATATATGTATGGAGTGGAGTTTGAAACTGAAAACAAACTTTGTGTTCCCAACAAGCTATGTGAAGTACGGCTTTCACACACACTTATCTCTCAGAACTGAGCATGTGGAGAGACGTTCGTTCATGTAGCACAAAGGGAAAGGGTTGCAGGAGAAACTTTTACTCTTGTTTCTCAGTCGGTTTCCTAGTGCCGGTTTGAAGTTCCTGCAGTATTCACTGGAAAACCGAGTTGGAGCTAGTATCACCCCACATATATGTATGGAGTGGAGTTTGCAACTGAAAGAAACTTTGTGTTCCCAACAAGCTAGGTGAAGGACGGCTTTCACACACACTTTTCTCTCAGAAATGAGCATGTGGAGAGACGATCATTCATGTAGCACAAAGGGAACGGTTTTCAGGAGAAACTTTTACTCTGGTTTCTCAGTCTGTTTCCGAGTGCCGGGTTGAAGTTCCTGCAGTTTTCACTGTAAAACCGAGTTGGAGCTAGTATCTCCCGACATATATATATGGATTGGAGTTTGCAACTGAAAAGAAACTTTGTGTTCCCAACAAGCAAGGTGAATTACGGCTTTCCCACACAATTATCTCTCAGAAATGAGCATGTGGAGAGACGTTCGTTTTCTAGCACAATGGGAACGATTTTCAGGAGAAACTTTAACTCTGTTTTCTCAGTGTGTTCCCTAGTGCCGGGTTGAAGTTCGTGTAGATTTCACTGAAAAACCGAGTTGGAGCTAGTACCACCCCATATATATGTATGGAGTGGAGTTTGCAACTGAAAAGATACTTTGTGTTCCCAACAAGCTAGGTGAAGTACGGCTTTCCCACACAAATATCTCTCACAAATGAGAATGTGGAGAGACGTTCGTTCATCTAGCACAAAGGGAACGGTTTTCAGGAGAATTTTTATTCTGGTTTCTCACTCTTTTTCCTAGTGCCGGGTGGAAGTTCCTGCAGTTTTCACAGTAAAACCGAGTTGGAGCTAGTATCACCCAAAATATATGTATGGAGTGGAGTCTGCAACCTAAAAGAAACTTTGTGTTACCAACAAGCTAGGTGAAGGACGGCTTTCACACACACTTATCTCTCAGAACTGTGCATGTGGAGAGACGTTCGTTCATCTAGCACAAAGGGAACGGGTTGCAAGAGCAACTATTACTTTGGTTTCTCAGTCTGTTTCTTAGTGCCGGTTTGATGTTCCTGCAGTTTTCAACGGAAAAACGAGTTGGAGCTAGTACCTCCCGTTATATATGTATGGAGTGGAGTTTGCAACTGAAAAGAAACTTTGTATTCCCAACAAGCTATGTGAAGGACGGCTTTCACACACAATTACTTCTCAGAACTGAGCATGTGGAGAGACGTTAGTTCATCTAGCAAAAAGGGAACGATTTTCAGGAGAAACTTTTACTCTGTTTTCTCAGTCTGTTCCATAGTGCCGGGTTGAAGTTCGTGCAGATTTCTCTGTAAAACCGAATTGGAGCTAGTACCACCCCATATATATATATGGAGTGGAGTTTGCAACTGAAAAGAATCTTTGTGTTCCCAACAAGCTAGTTGAAGTACGGCTTTCCAACACACATTTCTCTCACAAATGAGCATGTGGAGAGACGTTCGTTCATCTAGCACAAAGGGAACGGTTTTCAGGACAAACTTTTACTCTGGTTTCTCAGTCTTTTTCCTAGTGCCGGTTTGAAGTTCCTGCAGTTTTCACTGTAAAACCGAGTTGGAGCTAGTATCACCCCACATATATATATGGAGTGGAGTTTGCAACTGAAAAGAATCTTTGTGTTCCCAACAAGCTAGGTGAATGACGGCTTTCCCACACACTTATCTCTCAGAAATGAGCATGTGGAGAGACGTTCGTTCATAGAGCACAAAGGGAACGGGTTGCAGGAGCAACTTTTACTTTGATTTCTCAGTCTGTTTCTTAGTGCCGGTTTGATTTTCCTGCAGTTTTCAACGGAAAAACGAGTTGGAGCTAGTACCTCCCGATATATATGTATGGAGTGGAGTTTGCAACTGAAAAGAAACTTTGTATTCCCAACAAGCTAGTTGAAGGACGGCTTTCACACACAATTATCTCTCAGAACTGAGCATGTGGAGAGACGTTCGTTCATCTAGCACAAAAGGAACGGTTTTCAGGAGAAACTTTTACTCTGGTTTCTAAGTCTGTTTCCTAGTGCCGGGTTGAAGTTCGTCCAGATTTCACTGTAAAACCGAGTTGGAGCTAGTACCACCCCATATATATGTATGGAGTGGAGTTTGCAACTGAAAAGAAACTTTGTGTTCCCAACAAGCTAGGTGAAGTACGGCTTTCCCACACACATATCTCTCAGAAATGAGCATGTGGAGAGACGTTCGTTCATCTAGCACAAAGGGAACGGTTTTCAGGAGAAACTTTTACTCTGGATTCTCAGTCTGTTTCCTAGTGCCTTTTTGAAATTCCTGCAGTTTTCACTGTAAAACCGAGTTGGAGCTAGTACCACCCCATATATATGTATGGAGTGGAGTTTGCAACTGAAAAGAAACTTTGTGTTCCCAACAAGGTAGGTGAAGGACGGCTTTCACACACACTTATCTATCAGAAATGAGCATGTGGAGAGACGATCATTCATGTATCACAAAGGGAACGGTTTTCAGGAGAAACTTTTACTCTGGTTTCTCAGACTGTTTCCTAGTTCCGGGTTGAAGTTCCTGCAGTTTTCACTGTAAAACCGAGTTGGAGCTAGTATCACCCGACATATATGTATGGATTGGAGTTTGCAACTGAAAAGAAACTTTGTGTTCCCAACAAGCTAGGTGAAGTACGGCTTTCCCACACAATTATCTCTCAGAAATGAGCATGTGGGGAGACGTTCGTTCATCTAGCACAAAGGGATCGGTTTTCAAGAGAATTTTTATTCTGGTTTCTCACTCTTTTTCCTAGTGCCGGGTGGAAGTTCCTGCAGTTTTCACTGTAAAACTGAGTTGGAGCTAGTATCACCCCACATATATGTATGGAGTGGAGTTTGCAACTGAAAGAAACTTTGTGTTCCCAACAAGCTAGGTGAAGGACGGCTTTCACACACACTTATCTCTCAGAAATGAGCATGTGGAGAGACGATCATTCATGTAGCACAAAGGGAACGGTTTTCAGGAGAAACTTTTACTCTGGTTTCTCAGTCTGTTTCCTAGTGCCGGGTTGAAGTTCCTGCAGTTTTCACTGTAAAACCGAGTTGGAGCTAGTATCACCCGACATATATATATAGATTGGAGTTTGCAACTGAAAAGAAACTTTGTGTTCCCAACAAGCAAGGTGAATTATGGCTATCCCACACAATTATCTCTCAGAAATGAGCATGTGGAGAGACGTTCGTTCATCTAGCACAAAGGGAACGATTTTCAGGAGAAACTTTAACTCTGTTTTCTCAGTGTGTTCCCTAGTGCCGGGTTGAAGTTCGTGCAGATTTCACTGAAAAACCGAGTTGGATCTAGTACCACCCCATATATATGTATGGAGTGGAGTTTGCAACTGAAAAGAAACTTTGTGTTCCCAACAAGCTAGGTGAAGTACGGCTTTCCCACACAAATATCTCTCACAAATGAGAATGTGGAGAGACGTTCGTTCATCTAGCACAAAGGGAACGGTTTTCAGGAGAATTTTTATTCTGGTTTCTCACTATTTTTCCTAGTGCCGGGTGGAAGTTCCTGCAGTTTTCACTGTAAAACCGAGTTGGAGCTAGTACCAACCCATATTTATGTATGGAGTGGAGTTTGCATCTGAAAAGAAACTTTGTGTTCCCAACAAGCTAGGTGAAGTACGGCTTTCCCACACACATATCTCTCAGAAATGAGCATGTGGAGAGACGTTCGTTCATCTAGCACAAAGGGAACGGGTTGCAGGAGCAACTCTTACTTTGGTTTCTCAGTATGTTTTTTAGTGCCGGTTTGATGTTCCTGCAGTTTTCAACGGAAAAACGAGTTGGAGCTAGTACCTCCCGATATATATGTTTGGAGTGGAGTTTGCAACTGAAAAGAAACTTTGTATTCCCAACAAGCTAGGTGAAGGACGGCTTTCACACACAATTATCTCTCAGAACTGAGCATGTGGAGAGAAGTTCGTTCATCTAGCACAAAGGGAACGGTTTTCAAGAGAAAGTTTTCCTCTGGTTTCTCAGTCTGTTTCCTAGTGCCGGGTTGAAGATCGTCCAGATTTCGCTGTAAAACCGAGTTGGAGCTAGTACCAACCCATATATATGCATGGAGTGGAGTTTGCAACTGAAAAGAAACTTTGTGTTCCCTACCAGCTATGTGAAGTACGGCTTTCCCACTCACTTATCTCTCAGAAATGAGCATGTGGACAAACGTTCGTTCATCTAGCACAAAGGGAACTGTTTGCAGGAGAAACTTTACTATGGTTTCTCAGTCTGTTTCCTATTGCCGGTTTGAAATTCCAGCAGTTTTCACTGTAAAATCGAGTTTTAGCTAGTACCTACGCATATATATGTATGGAGTTGGGTTTACAAATGAAAAGTAACTTTGTGTTCCCAACACGCTAGGTGAAGGACAGCTTTCAAACACAATTATTTCTCAGAACTGAGCATGTGGAGAGACGTTCGTTCATCAAGCACAAAGGGAACGGGAGCAGGATAAACTTTTATTCTGGTTTCTCAGTCTGTTTCCTAGTGCCGGTTTGAAGTTCCTGCAGTTTTCAATGTAAAACCAAGTTGGATCCTGTACTTCCCCATATATATGTATGGAGTGGATTTTGAAACTGAAAAGAAATTTTGTGTTCCCAAAAATCTAGGTGAAGGAAGGCTTTCACACACACTTATCTCTGAGATCTTAGCATGTGGAATGACGTTTGTTCATCTAGCACAAAGGGAACTGGTTGCAGGGAAACTTTACTCTGTGTTCTCACTCTCTTCCTAGTGCCGGTTTGAAGTTCGTGCATTTTTCACTGTAAAACCGAGTTGGAGCTAGTACCTCCCGATATATATGTATGGAGTGGAGTTTGCAACTGAAAAGAAACTTTGTGTTCCCAACAAGCAATGTGAAAGACGGCTTTCACAGACACTTATCTCTCAGAACTGAGCATGTGGAGAGACGTTCGTTCATCTAGCACAAAGCGAATGGGTTGAAGGTGAAACTTATACACTGGTTCCTCAGTCTTTTTCCAAAGGGCCGGTTTGAATTTCCTGCAGTTTTCACTATAAAACCGAGTTGGAGCTAGAACCTACCTATATATATGTATGGAGTGGAGTTTGCAACTGAAAAGAAACTTTGTGTTCCCAACAAGCTAGGTGAAGGACGGCTTTCACAGACACTTATATCTCAGAACTGACAATGTGGATAGACATTCGTTCATGTAGCACAAAATAACGGGTTGCAGGAGAAACTTTTACTCTGTTTTCACAGTCTGTTCCCTAGTGCCCGTTAGAATTTCCTGCAGTTTTCACTGTAAAACACAGTTGGAACTACAACTTACCTATATATATGTTTGGAGTGGAGTTTGCAACTGAAAAGAAACTTTGTGTTCCCAACAAGCTAGGTGAAGGACAGCTTTCACACACACTTATCCCTCAGAACTGAGCATGTGGAGAGACGTTCGTTCATCTAGCAAAAAGGGAATGTGTTGCAACGGAAACTTATACTCTGGTTCCTCAGTCTGTTTCCTAGTGCCGGTTTGAAGTTCCTGCAGTTTTCACTGTAAAATCATGTTGGAGCTGGTACCTCCACATATATATGTATGGAGTGGAGATTGCAACTGAAAAGAAACTTTGTGTTCAGAACAAGCTAGGTGAAGGGCGGCTTACACACACACTTATCTCTCAGAACTCAGCATGTGGAGAGACGATCGATCATCTAGCAAAAAGGGAAGGAGTTGCAGGAGAAACTTTTACCCTGGTCTCTCAGTCTGTTTCCTAGTGCCGGTTTGAAGTTCCTGCAGTTTTCACTGTAAAACCAAGTTGGATCCTGTACTTCCTCATATATATATTTATGGAGTGGAGTTTGAAACTGAAAAGAAACTTTGTTTTCCCAACAAGCTAGGTGAAGGACGGCTTTCACACACAATTATCTCTGAGATCTGAGCATGTGGAAAGACGTTCGTTCATCTAGCACAAAGGGAACTGATTGCAGGGAAACTTTACTCTGGGTTCTCAGTCTGTTCCTAGTGCCGGTAAGAAGTTAGTGCCGTTTTCACTGTAAAACAGAGTTGGAACTAGTACCTCCCGATATATATGTATGGAGTGGAGTTTGCAACTGAAAAAAACTTTGTGTTCCCAACAAGCTAGGTGAAGGACGGCTTTCACAGACACTTATATCTCAGAACTGACAATGTGGATAGACTTTCGTTCATGTAGCACAAAATAACGTGTTGCAGGAGAAACTTTTACTCTGTTTTCACAGTCTGTTCCCTAGTGCCCGTTAGAATTTCCTGCAGTTTTCACTGTAAAACACAGTTGGAACTACAACTTACCTATATATATGTATGGAGTGGAGTTTGCAACTGAAAAGAAACTTTGTGTTCCCAACAAGCTAGGTGAAGGACGGCTTTCACACACAATTATCCCTCAGAACTGAGCATGTGGAGAGACGTTCGTTCATCTAGCAAAAAGGGAATGTGTTGCAACGGAAACTTATACTCTGGTTCCTCAGTCTGTTTCCTAGTGCCGGTTTGAAGTTCCTGCAGTTTTCACTGTAAAATCATGTTGGAGCTGGTACCTCCACATATATATGTATGGAGTGGAGACTTCAACTGAAAAGAAACTTTGTGTTCAGAACAAGCTAGGTGAAGGACGGCTTTCACACACACTTATCTCTCAGACTGAGCATGTGGAGAGACGTTCGTTCATCTAGCACAAAGGGAACGGGTTGCAGGGGAAACTTTTATTCTGGTTTCTCAGTCAGTTTCCTAGTGCCGGTTTGAAGTTCCTGCAGTTTTCACTATAAAACAGAGTTGGAGCTTGTACCTCCCGATATATACGTATGGAGTGGAGTTTGCAACTGAAAACAAACTTTGTGTTCCCAACAAGCTAGGTGAAGGGCGGCTTACACACACACACTTAACTCTCAGAACTCAGCATGTGGAGAGACGATCGATCATCTAGCACAAAGGGAAGGATTTGCAGGAGAAACTTTTACTCTGGTTTCTCAGTCTGTTTCCTAGTGCCGGTTTGAAGTTCCTGCAGTTTTCTCTGTAAAACCATGTTGGATCCTGTACTTCCCCATATATATGTATGGAGTGGAGTTTGAAACTGAAAATAAACTTTGTTTTCCCAACAAGCTAAGTGAAGGATGGCTTTCAAACACACTTATCTCTGAGATCTGAGCATGTGGAAAGACGTTTGTTCATCTAGCACAAAGGGAACTGTTTACAGGGAAACTTTACTCTGGGTTCTCAGTCTGTTCCTAGTGCCCGTTAGAAGTTAGTGCAGTTTTCATTGTAAAACCGAGTTGGAGCTAGTACCTCCCGATATATATATTGGAGTGGTGTTTGCAACTGAAAAAAATTTTGTGTTCCCAACAAGCAATGTGAAGGACGGCTTTCACAGACACTTATCTCTCAGAACTGAGCATGTGGATAGACGTTCGTTCATCTAGCACAAAGGGGACGGGTTGCAGGAGAAACTTTTACTCTGGATTCTCAGTCTGTTTCCTAGTGCCGGTTTGAATTTCCTGCAGTTTTCACTGTAAAACCAAGTTGGATCCAGTACCTCCCCATATATATGTATGGAGTGGAGTTTGCAACTGAAAAGAAACTTTGTGTTCCAAACAAGCTAGGTGAAGGACGGCTTTCAGACACACTTATCTCTCAGATCTGAGCATGTGGAGAGACGTTCGTTCATCTAGCACAAAGGGAACTGTTTGCAGGGGAAACTTTACTATGGTTTCTCTGTCTGTTTGCTAGTGCCGGTTTGATGTTCCAGCAGTTTTCACTGTAAAATCGAGTTGGAGCTAGTACCTACCCATATATATGTATGGAATGGAGTTTACAACTGAAAAGTATATTTGTGTTCCCAACAAGCAAGGTGAAGGACGGCTTTAACACACAATTATCTCTCAGAACAGAGCATGTGGAGAGACGTTTTTTCATCTAGCACAAAGGGAATGGATTGCAAGAGAAACTTATACTCTGGTTCCTCAGTCTGTTTCCTAGTGCCAGTTTGAAGTTCCTGCAGTTTTCACTGTGAAAACATCTTGGAGCTTGTACCTCCACATATATATCTATGGAGTGGAGTTTGCAACTGAAAAGAAACTTTGTGTTCCCAACAAGCTAGGTGAAGGACGGCTTTCACACACAATTATCTCTCAGACTGAATATGTGGAGAGACGTTCGTTCATCTAGCACAAAGGGAGCGGGTTGCAGGGGAAACATTTACTCTGGTTTCTCAGTCAGTTTCCTAGTACCGTTTTGACGTTCCTGCAGTTTTCACTATAAAACAGAGTTGGAGCTAGTACCCCCCGATATATATGTATGGAGTGGAGTTTGCAACTCTAAAAAAACTTTGTGTTCCCAACAATCTAGGTGAAGGGCGGCTTACTCACACACTTATCTCTCAGAACTCTGCATGTGGAGAGACGATCGATCATCTAGCACAAAGGGAAGGAGTTGCAGGAGAAACTTTTACCCTGGTTTCTCAGTCTGTTTCCTAGTGCCGGTTTGAAGTTCCTGCAGTTTTCACTGTAAAACGAGGTTGGATCCTGTACTTCCCCATATATATGTATGGAGATTAGTTTGAAACTGAAAAGAAACTTTATTTTCCCAACAAGCTAGGTGAAGGACGGCTTTCACACACACTTATCTCTGAGATCTGAGCATGTGGAAATACGTTCGTTCAGCTAGCACAAAGGGAACTGGTTGCAGGGAAACTTTACTGTGGGTTATCAGTCTGTTCCTAGTGCCGGTAAGAAGTTAGTGCAGTTTTCACTGTAAAACAGAGTTGGAACTTGTACCTCCCGATATATATGTATGGAGTGGAGTTTGCAACTGAAAAGAAACTTTGTGTTCCCAACAAGCAATGTGAAGGACGGCTTTCACAGACACTTATCTCTCAGAACTGAGCATGTGGAGAGACGTTCGTTCATCTAGCACAAAGGGGACGGGTTGCAGGAGAAACTTTTACTCTGGATTCTCAGTCTGTTTCCTAGTGCCTGTATGAAGTTCCTGCAGTTTTCAATGTAAAACCAAGTTGGATCCAGTACCTCCCCGTATATATGTATGGAGTGGAGTTTGCAACTGAAAAGAAACTTTGTGTTCCCAACAAGCTAGGTGAAGGACGGCTTTCACAGACACTTTTATCTCAGAACTGACAATGTGTATAGACTTTCGTTCATGTAGCACAAAATAACGTGTTGCAGGAGAAACTTTTACTCTGTTTTCACAGTCTGTTCCCTAGTGCCCGTTAGAATTTCCTGCAGTTTTCACTGTAAAACACAGTTGGAACTACAACTTACCTCTATATATATATGGAGTGGAATTTGCAACTGAAAAGAAACTTTGTGTTCCCAACAAGCTAGGTGAAGGACGGCTTTCAGACACACTTATCTAACAGATCTGAGCATGTGGAGAGACGTTCGTTCATCTAGCACAAAGGGAACAGTTTGCAGGAGAAACATTACTCTGGGTTCTCATTCTGTTTCCTAGTGCCGGTTTGAAGTTCCTGCAGTTATCACTGTAATATCAAGTTGGAGCTTGTACCTCCAAATATATATGTATGGATTGGAGTTTGTAACTGAAAAAAAACTTTGTGTTCCTAACAATCTAGTTGAAGGACGGCTTTCACACACATTTATCTCTCAGAACTGAACATGTGGAGAGACGTTCGTTCATCAAGCACAAAGGGAACGCGTTGCAGGAGAAACTTTTACTCTAGTTTCTCAGTCTGTTTCCTAGAGCCGGTATGAAGTTCCTGCAGTTTTCACTGTAAAACCAAGTTGGATCCTGAACTTCCCCATATATATGTATGGAGTGGAGTTTGCAACTGAAAAGAAACTTTGTGTTCCCAACAAGCTAGGTGAAGGACGGCTTTCACACACACATATCTCTCAGAACTGAGCATGTGGAGAGAGAATTGATCATCTAGCACAAAGGGAACGAGTTGCAGGCGAAACTTTTACTCTGGTTTCTCAGTCTGTTTCCTAGTGCCGGTTTGAATTTCCTGCAGTTTTCACTGTTAAACCAAGTTGGATCCTGAACTTCCCCATATATAGGTATGGAGTGAAGTTTGAAACTGAAAAGAAACTTTGTGTTCCCAAAAAGCTCGGTGAAGGAAGGCTTTCACACACACTTATCACTGAGATCTGAGCATGTGGAAAGACGTTCGTTCATCTAGCACAAAGGGAACTGGTTGCAGGGAAACCTTACTCTGGTTTCTCAGTCTGTTCCTAGTGCCGGTTTGAAGTTAGTGCTTTTTTCACTGTAAAACCGAGTTGGAGATAGTACCTCCCGATATATATGTATGGAGTGGAGTTTGCAACTGAAAAGAAACTTTGTGTTCCCAACAAGCAATGTGAAGGACGGCTTTAACAGACACTTATCTCTCAGAACTGAGCATGTGGAGAGACGTTCGTTCATCTATCACAAAGGGGACGGGTTGCAGGAGAAACTTTTACTCTGGATTCTCAGTCTGTTTCCTAGTGCCGGTTTGAATTTCCTGCAGTTTTCACTGTAAAACCAAGTTGGATCCAGTACCTCCCCATATATATATATGGAGTGGAGTTTGCAAGTGAAAAGAAACTTTGTGTTCCCAAGAAGCTAGGTGAAATTCGGCTTTCACACACATTTATCTCTCAGAATTGAGCATGTGGAGAGACGTTCCTTCATCTAGAAATAAGGGAAAGTTTTTCAGGAGAAACTATTACTCTGGTTTCTCAGTCTGTTTCCTAGTGCCGGTTTGACTTCCTGCAGATATCTCTGTAAATCCAAGTTGGAGCTAGTACTTCCCGATATATATGTATGGAGTGGATTTTGCAACTGAAAACTAACTTTGTGTTCCCAACAAGCTAGGTGAAGTACGGCTTTCACACACACTTATCTCTCAGAATTGAGCATGTGGAGAGACGTTCGTTCATGTAGCACAAAGGGAAGGTTTGCAGGAGAAAGTTGAACTCTGGTTTCTCAGTCTGCTTCCTAGTGCCGGTTTGAAGTACCTGCAGTTTTCACTGTAAAACCAAGTTGGATCCAGTACATCCCCATATATATGTATGGAGTTTAGTTTGCAACTGTAAAGAAACTTTGTGTTCCAAACAAGCTAGGTGAAGGACGGCTTTCAGACACACTTATCTCTCAGATCTGAGCATGTGGAGAGACGTTCGTTCATCTAGCACAAATGGAACTGGTTGCAGGGGAAACTTTACTATGGTTTCTCTGTCTGTTTGCTAGTGCCGGTTTGATGTTCCAGCAGTTTTCACTGTAAAATCGAGTTGGAGCTAGTACCTACCCATATATATGTATGGAATGGAGTTTACAACTGAAAAGTATATTTGTGTTCCCAACAAGCTAGGTGAAGGACGGCTTTAACACACAATTATCTCTCAGAACAGAGCATGTGGAGAGACGTTTTTTCATCTAGCACAAAGGGAATGGGTTGCAAGAGAAACTTATACTCTGGTTCCTCAATCTGTTTCCTAGTGCCAGTTTGAAGTTCCTGCAGTTTTCACTGTGAAATCATCTTGGAGCTTGTACCTCCACATATATATGTATGGAGTGGAGTTTGCAACTGAAAAGAATCTTTGTGTTCCCAACAAGCTAGGTGAGGGACGGCTTTCACACACACATATCTCTCAGACTGAGCATGTGGAGAGACGTTCGTTCATCTAGCACAAAGGGAACGAGTTGCAGGGGAAACTTTTTCTCTGGATTCTCAGTCAGTTTCCTAGTGCCGTTTTGACGTTCCTGCAGTTTTCACTGTAAAATCATGTTGGAGCTGGTACCTCCACATATATATGTATGGAGTGGAGTTTGCAACTGAAAAGAAACTTTGTGTTCCCAACAAGCTAGGTGAAGGACGGCTTTCACACACAATTATCTCTTAGACTGAATATGTGGAGAGACGTTCGTTCATCTAGCACAAAGGGAGCGGGTTGCAGGGGAAACATTTACTCTGGTTTCTCAGTCAGTTTCCTAGTACCGTTTTGAGGTTCCTGCAGTTTTCACTATAAAACAGAGTTGGAGCTAGTACCCCCCGATATATATGTATGGAGTGGAGTTTGCAACTCTAAACAAACTTTGTGTTCCCAACAATCTAGGTGAAGGGCGGCTTACACACACAATTATCTCTCAGAACTCTGCATGTGGAGAGACGATCGATCATCTAGCACAAAGGGAAGGAGTTGCAGGAGAAACTTTTACCCTGGTTTCTCAGTCTGTTTCCTAGTGCCGGTTTGAAGTTCCTGCAGTTTTCACTGTAAAACCAAGTTGGATCCTGTACTTCCCCATATATATGTATGGAGTTTAGTTTGAAACTGAAAAGAAACTTTATTTTCCCAACAAGCTAGGTGAAGGACGGCTTTCACACACACTTATCTCTGAGATCTGAGCATGTGGAAAGACGTTCGTTCATCTACCACAAAGGGAACTGGTTGCAGGGAAACTTTACTGTGGGTTCTCAGTCTGTTTCCTAGTGCCGGTATGAAGTTCCTACAGTTTTCAATGTAAAACCAATTTGGATCCTGTACCTCCCCATATATATGTATGGAGTGGAGTTTGCAACTGAAAAGAAACTTTGTGTTCCCAACAAGCAATGTGAAAGACGGCTTTAATTGACACTAATCTCTCAGAACTGAGCATGTGGAGAGACGTTCGTTCATCTAGCACAAAGGGACCGGTTTTCAGGAGAAACTTTTTCTCTGGTTTCTCAGTATTTTTCCTAGAGCCGGGTTGAAGTTCCTGCAGTTTTCACTGTAAAACCGAGTTGGAGCTAGTATCACCCCACATATATGTATGGAGTGGAGTTTGCAACTGAAAAGAAACTTTGTGTTCCCAACAAGCTATGTGAAGGACGGTTTTCACACACACTTATCTCTCAGAACTGAGCATGTGGAGAGACCTTCGTTCATCAAGCAGAAAGGGAACGGGTTGCAGGAGAAACTTTTACTCTGGTTTTTCAGTCAGTTTCCTAGTAACGTTTTGACGTTCTTGCAGTTTTCACTATAAAACAGATTTGGTGCTAGTACCTCCCGATATATATGTATGGAGTGGAGTTTGCAACTCTAAACAAACTTTGTGTTCCCAACAATCTAGGTGAAGGGCGGCTTACACACACACTTATCTCTCAGAACTGAGCATGTGGAGAGACGATCGATCATCTAGCACAAAGGGAAGGAGTTGCAGGAGAAACTTTTACCCTGGTTTCTCAGTCTGTTTCCTAGTGCCGGTTTGAAGTTCCTGCAGTTTTCACTGTAAAACCAAGTTGGATCCTGTACTTCCCCATATATATGTATGGAGTGGAGTTTGAAACAGAAAAGAAACTTTGTTTTCCCAACAAGCTATTTGAAGGACGGCTTTCACACACACTTTTCTCTCAGATCTGAGCATGTGGAAAGACGTTCGTTCATCTAGCACAAAGGGGACGGGTTGCAGGAGAAACTTTTACTCTGGTTTCTCAGTCAGTTTCCTAGTGCCGGTATGAAGTTCCTGCAGTTTTCAATGTAAAACCAAGTTGAATCCAGTACCTCCCCATATATATGTATGGAGTGGAGTTTGCAACTGAAAAGAAACTTTGTGTTCCCAACAAGCTAGGTGAAGGACGGCTTTCACACACACTTATCTCTCAGTCTGAGCATGTGGAGAGACGTTCGTTCATCTACCACAAAGGGAACGGGTTGCAGGAGAAACTTTTACTCTGGTTTCTCAGTCAGTTTCCTAGTGCCGTTTTGACGTTCCTGCAGTTTTCACAATAAAACAGAGTTGGAGCTAGTACCTCCCGATATATACATATGGATTGGAGTTTGCAACTGAAAACAAACATTGTGTTCCCAACAAGTTAGGTGAAGGGCGGCTTACACACACACACTTATCTCTCAGAACTCAGCATGTGGAGAGACAATCGATCATCTAGCACAAAGGTAAGGATTTGCAGGAGAAACTTTTACTCTGGTTACTCAGTCTGTTTCCTAGTGCCGGTTTGAAGTTCCTGCAGTTTTCTCTGTAAAACCAAGTTGGATCCTGTACTTTCCCATATATATGTATGGAGTGGAGTTTGAAACCGAAAAGAAACTTTGTTTTCCCAACAAGCTAGGTGAAGGACGGCTTTCACACACACTTATCTCTGAGATCTGAGCATGTGGAAAGACGTTCGTTCATCTAGCACAAAGGGAACTGGTTGCAGGGAAACTTTACTGTGGGTTCTCAGTCTGTTCCTAGTGCCGGTTTGAAGTTAGTGCAGTTTTCACTGTAAAACCGAGTTGGAGCTAGTACCTCCCAATATATATGTATGGAGTGGAGTTTGCAACTGAAAAGAAACTTTGTGTTCCCAACAAGCAATGTGAAGGACGGCATTCACAGACACTTATCTCTCAGAACTGAGCATGTGGAGAGACGTTCGTTCATCTAGCACAAAGGGGACGGGTTGCAGGAGAAAGTTTTACTCTGGATTCTCAGTCTGTTTCCTAGTGCCGGTTTGAATTTCCTGCAGTTTTCACTGTAAAACCAATTTGGATCCAGTACCTCCCCATATATATCTATGGAGTGGAGTTTGCAACTGAAAAGAAACTTTGTGTTCCAAACAAGCTAGGTGAAGGACGGCTTTCAGACACACTTTTCTCTCAGATCTGAGCATGTGGAGAGACGTTCGTTCATCTAGCACAAAGGGAACTGGTTGCAGGAGAAACATTACACTGGGTTCTCATTCTGTTTCCTAGTGCCTGTTTGAAATTCCTGCAGTTATCACTGTAAAATCAAGTTGGAGCTTGTACCTCCAAATATATATGTATGGATTGGAGTTTGTAACTGAAAAGAAACTTTGTGTTCCCAACAAGCTAGGTGAAGGACGGCTTTCACACACACTTATCTCTCAGAACTGAACATGTGGAGAGACGTTCGTTCATCAAGCACAAAGGGAACGGGTTGCAGGAGAAACTTTTACTCTAGTTTGTCAGTCTGTTTCCTAGAGCCGGTTTGAAGTTCCTGCAGTTTTCAATGTAAAACCAAGTTGGAGCCAGTATTTCCCCATATATATTTATGGAATGGATTTTGCAACTGAAAAGAAACTTTGTGTTCCCAACAAGCTAGGTGAAGGACGACTTTCACACACACTTTTCTCTCAGAACTGAGCATGTGGAGAGACGATCGATCATCTAGCACAAAGGGAACGAGTTGCAGGAGAAACTTTTACTCTGGTTTCTCAGTCTGTTTCCTAGTGCCGGTTTGAAGTTCCTGCAGTTTTCACTGTAAAACAAATTTGGATCCTGTACTTCCCCATATATATGTATGGAGTGGAGTTTGAAACTGAAAAGAAACTTTGTTTTCCCAAAAAGCTCGGTGAAGGAAGGCTTTCACACACACTTATCTCTGAGATCTGAGCATGTGGAAAGACGTTCGTTCATCTAGCACAAAGGGAACTGGTTGCAGGGAAACTTTACTCTGGGTTCTCAGTCTGTTCCTAGTGCCGGTTTGAAGTTAGTGCTGTTTTCACTGTAAAACCGAGTTGGAGATAGTACCTCCCGATATATATGTAAGGAGTGGAGTTTGCAACTGAAAAGAAACTTTGTGTTCCCAACAAGCAATGTGAAGGACGGCTTTAACGGACACTTATCTCTCAGAACTGAGCATGTGGAGAGACGTTCGTTCATCTAGCACAAAGGGACCGGTTTTCAGGAGAAACTTTTTCTCTGGTTTCTCAGTATTTTTCCTAGAGCCGGGTAGAAGTTCCTGCAGTTTTCACTGTAAAACCGAGTTGGAGCTAGTATCACCCCACATATATGTATGGAGTGGAGTTTGCAACTGAAAAGAAACTTTGTGTTCCCAACAAGCTATGTGAAGGACGGTTTTCACACACACTTATCTCTCAGAACTGAGCATGTGGAGAGACGTTCGTTCATCAAGCAGAAAGGGAACGGGTTGCAGGAGAAACTTTTACTCTGGTTTTTCAGTCAGTTTCCTAGTAACGTTTTGACGTTCCTGCAGTTTTCACTATAAAACAGATTTGGTGCTAATACCTCCCGATATATATGTATGGAGTTTAGTTTGCAACTCTAAACAAACTTTGTGTTCCCAACAATCTAGGTGAAGGGCGGCTTACACACACACTTATCTCTCAGAACTGAGCATGTGGAGAGACGATCGATCATCTAGCACAAAGGGAAGGAGTTGCAGGAGAAACTTTTACCCTGGTCTCTCAGTCTGTTTCCTAGTGCCGGTTTGAAGTTCCTGCAGTTTTCACTATAAAACCAAGTTGGATCCTGTACTTCCCCATATATATGTATGGAGTGGAGTTTGAAACAGAAAAGAAACTATGTTTTCCCAACAAGCTATTTGAAGGACGGCTTTCACACACACTTATCTCTCAGATCTGAGCATGTGGAAAGACGTTCGTTCATCTAGCACAAAGGGGACGGGTTGCAGGAGAAACTTTTACTCTGGATTCTCAGTCTGTTTCCTAGTGCCGGTATGAAGTTCCTGCAGTTTTCAATGTAAAACCAAGTTGGATCCAGTACCTCCCCATATATATGTATGGAGTGGAGTTTGCAACTGAAAAGAAACTTTGTGTTCCCAACAAGCTAGGTGAAGGACGGCTTTCACACACACTTATCTCTCAGATCTGAGCATGTGGAAAGACGTTCGTTCATCTAGCACAAAGGGGACGGGTTGCAGGAGAAAGTTTTACTCTGGATTCTCAGTTAGTTTCCTAGTGCCGTTTTGACGTTCCTGCAGTTTTCACAATAAAACAGAGTTGGAGCTAGTACCTCCCGATATATACATATGGATTGGAGTTTGCAAATGAAAACAAACATTGTGTTCCCAACAAGCTAGGTGAAGGGCGGCTTACACACACACACTTATCTCTCAGAACTCAGCATGTGGAGAGACAATCGATCATCTAGCACAAAGGTAAGGATTTGCAGGAGAAACTTTTACTCTGGTTACTCAGTCTGTTTCCTAGTGCCGGTTTGAAGTTCCTGCAGTTTTCTCTGTAAAACCAAGTTGGATCCAGTACCTCCCCATATATATGTATGGAGTGGAGTTTGCAACTGAAAAGAAACTTTGTGTTCCAAACAAGCTAGGTGAAGGACGGCTTTCAGACACACTTATCTCTCAGATCTGAGCATGTGGAGAGACGTTTGTTCATCTATCACAAAGGGAACTGGTTGCAGGAGGAACATTACACTGGGTTCTCATTCTGTTTCCTAGTGCCTGTTTGAAGTTCCTGCAGTTATCACTGTAAAATCAAGTTGGAGCTTGTACCTCCAAATATATATGTATGGATTGGAGTTTGTAACTGAAAAGAAACTTTGTGTTCCCAACAAGCTAGGTGAAGGACGGCTTTCACACACAATTATCTCTCAGAACTGAACATGTGGAGAGACGTTCGTTCATCAAGCACAAAGGGAACGGGTTGCAGGAGAAACTTTTACTCTAGTTTCTCAGTCTGTTTCCTAGAGCCGGTTTGAAGTTCCTGCAGTTTTCAATGTAAAACCTAGTTGGAGTCAGTATTTCCCCATATATATTTATGGAATGGAGTTTGCAACTGAAAAGAAACTTTGTGTTCCCAACAAGCTAGGTGAAGGACGGCTTTCACACACACTTATCTCTCAGAACTGAGCATGTGGAGAGACGATCGATCATCTAGCACTAAGGGAACGAGTTGCAGGGAAACTTAACTCTGAGTTCTCAGTCTGTTCCTAGTCCCAGTTTGAAGTTAGTGCAGTTTTCACTGAAAAACCGAGTTGGATGTAGTACCTCCCGATATATATGTATAGAGTGGAGTTTGCAACTGAAAAGAAACTTTGTGTTCCCAACAAGCAATGTGAAGGACGGCTTTAACGGACACTTATCTCTCAGAACTGAGCATGTGGAGAGACGTTCGTTCATCTAGCACAAAGGGGACGGATTGCAGGAGAAACTTTTACTCTGGTTTCTCAGTCTGTTTCCTAGTGCCGCGTTGAAGTTCCTGCAGTTTTCACAGTAAAACCGAGTTGGAGCTAGTATCACCAGACATATATGTATGGAGTGGAGTTTGCAACTGAAAAGAAACATTGTGTTCCCAACAAGCTAGGTGAAGGACGGATTTCCCACACAATTATCTCTCAGAAATGAGCATATGGAGAGACGTTCGTTCATCTAGCACAAAAGGAATGATTTTCAGGAGAAACTTTTACTCTGTTTTCTCAGTCTGTTCCCTAGTGCCGGGTTGAAGTTCATGCAGATTTCACTGTAAAAGAGAGTTCTAGCTAGTACCACCCCATATATATATATGGAGTGGAGTTTGCAACTGAAAAGAAACTTTGTGTTCCCAACAAGCTAGGTGAAGTACGGCTTTCCCACACACATAACACTTACAAATGAGAATGTGGAGAGACGTTCGTTCATCTAGCACAAAGGGAAGGAGTTGCAGGAGTAACTTTTTCCCTGGTTTCTCAGTCTGTTTCCTAGTGCCGGTTTGAAGTTCCTGCAGTTTTCACTGTAAAACCAAGTTGGATCCTGTACTTCCCCATATATATGTATGGAGTGGAGTTTGAAACAGAAAAGAAACTTTGTTTTCCCAACAAGCTATTTGAAGGACGGTTTTCACACACACTTATCTCTCAGATCTGAGCATGTGGAAAGACGTTCGTTCATCTAGCACAAAGGGGACAGGTTGCGGGAGAAACTTTTACTCTGGTTTCTCAGTCAGTTTCCTAGTGCCGTTTTGACGTTCCTGCAGTTTTCACAATAAAACAGAGTTGGAGCTAGTACCTCCCGATATATACATATGGATTGGAGTTTGCAACTGAAAACAAACATTGTGTTCCCAACAAGCTAGGTGAAGGGCGGCTTACACACACACACTTATCTCTCAGAACTCAGCATGTGGAGAGACAATCGATCATCTAGCACAAAGGTAAGGATTTGCAGGAGAAACTTTTACTCTGGTTACTCAGTCTGTTTCCTAGTGCCGGTTTGAAGTTCCTGCAGTTTTCTCTGTAAAACCAAGTTGGATCCTGTACTTCCCCATATATATGTATGGAGTGGAGTTTGCAACTGAAAAGAAACTTTGTGTTCCCAACAAGCTAGGTGAAGGACGGCTTTCACAGACACTTATCTCTCAGAACTGAGCATGTGGAGAGACGTTCGTTCATCTAGCACAAAGGGGACGGGTTGCAGGAGAAAGTTTTACTCTGGATTCTCAGTCTGTTTCCTAGTGCCGGTTTGAATTTCCTGCAGTTTTCACTGTAAAACCAATTTGGATCCAGTACCTCCCCATATATATCTATGGAGTGGAGTTTGCAACTGAAAAGAAACTTTGTGTTCCAAACAAGCTAGGTGAAGGACGGCTTTCAGACACACTTATCTCTCAGATCTGAGCATGTGGAGAGACGTTCGTTCATCTAGCACAAAGGGAACTGGTTGCAGGAGAAACATTACACTGGGTTCTCATTCTGTTTCCTAGTGCCTGTTTGAAGTTCCTGCAGTTATCACTGTAAAATCAAGTTGGAGCTTGTACCTCCAAATATATATGTATGGATTGGAGTTTGTAACTGAAAAGAAACTTTGTGTTCCCAACAAGCTAGGTGAAGGACGGCTTTCACACTCACTTATCTCTCAGAACTGAACATGTGGAGAGACGTTCGTTCATCAAGCACAAAGGGAACGGGTTGCAGGAGAAACTTTTACTCTAGTTTCTCAGTCTGTTTCCTAGAGCCGGTTTGAAGTTCCTGCAGTTTTCAATGTAAAACCAAGTTGGAGCCAGTATTTCCCCATATATATTTATGGAATGGATTTTGCAACTGAAAAGAAACTTTGTGTTCCCAACAAGCTAGGTGAAGGACGACTTTCACACACACTTTTCTCTCAGAACTGAGCATGTGGAGAGACGATCGATCATCTAGCACAAAGGGAACGAGATGCAGGAGAAACTTTTACTCTGGTTTCTCAGTCTGTTTCCTAGTGCCGGTTTGAAGTTCCTGCAGTTTTCACTGTAAAACAAATTTGGATCCTGTACTTCCCCATATATATGTATGGAGTGGAGTTTGAAACTGAAAAGAAACTTTGTTTTCCCAAAAAGCTCGGTGAAGAAAGGCTTTCACACACACTTATCTCTGAGATCTGAGCATGTGGAAAGACGTTCGTTCATCTAGCACAAAGGGAACTGGTTGCAGGGAAACTTTACTCTGGGTTCTCAGTCTGTTCCTAGTGCCGGTTTGAAGTTAGTGCTGTTTTCACTGTAAAACCGAGTTGGAGATAGTACCTCCCGATATATATGTAAGGAGTGGAGTTTGCAACTGAAAAGAAACTTTGTGTTCCCAACAAGCTAGGTGAAGGACGGCTTTAACGGACACTAATCTCTCAGAACTGAGCATGTGGAGAGACGTTCGTTCATCTAGCACAAAGGGACCGGTTTTCATGAGAAACTTTTTCTCTGGTTTCTCAGTATTTTTCCTAGAGCCGGGTTGAAGTTCCTGCAGTTTTCACTGTAAAACCGAGTTGGAGCTAGTATCACCCCACATATATGTATGGAGTGGAGTTTGCAACTGAAAAGAAACTTTGTGTTCCCAACAAGCTATGTGAAGGACGGTTTTCACACACACTTATCTCTCAGAACTGAGCATGTGGAGAGACGTTCGTTCATCAAGCACAAAGGGAACGGGTTGTAGGAGAAACTTTTACTCTGGTTTCTCAGTCAGTTTCCTAGTAACGTTTTGACGTTCCTGCAGTTTTCACTATAAAACAGATTTGGTGCTAGTACCTCCCTATATATATGTATGGAGTGGAGTTTGCAACTCTAAACAAACTTTGTGTTCCCAACAATCTAGGTGAAGGGCGGCTTACACACACACTTATCTCTCAGAACTGAGCATGTGGAGAGACGATCGATCATCTAGCACAAAGGGAAGGAGTTGCAGGAGAAACTTTTACCCTGGTTTCTCAGTCTGTTTCCTAGTGCCGGTTTGAAGTTCCTGCAGTTTTCACTGTAAAACCAAGTTGGATCCTGTACTTCCCCATATATATGTATGGAGTGGAGTTTGAAACAGAAAAGAAACTATGTTTTTCCAACAAGCTAGGTGAAGGACGGCTTTCACACACACTTATCTCTGAGATCTGAGCATGTGGAAAGACGTTCGTTCATCTAGCACAAAGGGGACGGGTTGCAGGAGAAACTTTTACTCTGGATTCTCAGTCTGTTTCCTAGTGCCGGTATGAAGTTCCTGCAGTTTTCAATGTAAAACCAAGTTGGATCCAGTACCTCCCCATATATATGTATGGAGTGGAGTTTGCAACTGAAAAGAAACTTTGTGTTCCCAACAAGCTAGGTGAAGGACGGCTTTCACACACACTTATCTCTCAGATCTGAGCATGTGGAAAGACGTTCGTTCATCTAGCACAAAGGGGACGGGTTGCAGGAGAAAGTTTTACTCTGGATTCTCAGTTAGTTTCCTAGTGCCGTTTTGACGTTCCTGCAGTTTTCACAATAAAACAGAGTTGGAGCTAGTACCTCCCGATATATACATATGGATTGGAGTTTGCAACTGAAAACAAACATTGTGTTCCCAACAAGCTAGGTGAAGGGCGGCTTACACACACACACTTATCTCTCAGAACTCAGCATGTGGAGAGACAATCGATCATCTAGCACAAAGGTAAGGATTTGCAGGAGAAACTTTTACTCTGGTTACTCAGTCTGTTTCCTAGTGCCGGTTTGAAGTTCCTGCAGTTTTCTCTGTAAAACCAAGTTGGATCCTGTACTTCCCCATATATATGTATGGAGTGGAGTTTGCAACCGAAAAGAAACTTTGTGTTCCCAACAAGCTAGGTGAAGGACGGCTTTCACACACACTTATCTCTGAGATCTGAGCATGTGGAAAGACGTTCGTTCATCTAGCACAAAGGGAAATGGTTGCAGGGAAACTTTACTGTGGGTTCTCAGTCTCTTCCTAGTGCCGGTTAGAAGTTAGTGCAGTTTTCACTGTAAAACCGAGTTGGAGCTAGTACCTCCCGATATATATGTATGGAGTGGAGTTTGCAACTGAAAAGAAACTTTGTGTTCCCAACAAGCAATGTGAAGGACGGCTTTCACAGACACTTATCTCTCAGAACTGAGCATGTGGAGAGACGTTCGTTCATCTAGCACAAAGGGGACGGGTTGCAGGAGAAAGTTTTACTCTGGATTCTCAGTCTGTTTCCTAGTGCCGGTTTGAATTTCCTGCAGTTTTCACTGTAAAACCAATTTGGATCCAGTACCTCCCCATATATATGTATGGAGTGGAGTTTGCAACTGAAAAGAAACTTTGTGTTCCAAACAAGCTAGGTGAAGGACGGCTTTCAGACACACTTATCTCTCAGATCTGAGCATGTGGAGAGACGTTTGTTCATCTATCACAAAGGGAACTGGTTGCAGGAGAAACATTACACTGGGTTCTCATTCTGTTTCCTAGTGCCTGTTTGAAGTTCCTGCAGTTATCACTGTAAAATCAAGTTGGAGCTTGTACCTCCAAATATATATGTATGGATTGGAGTTTGTAACTGAAAAGAAACTTTGTGTTCCCAACAAGCTAGGTGAAGGACGGCTTTCACACACAATTATCTCTCAGAACTGAACATGTGGAGAGACGTTCGTTCATCAAGCACAAAGGGAACGGGTTGCAGGAGAAACTTATACTCTAGTTTCTCAGTCTGTTTCCTAGAGCCGGTTTGAAGTTCCTGCAGTTTTCAATGTAAAACCAAGTTGGAGTCAGTATTTCCCCATATATATTTATGGAATGGAGTTTGCAACTGAAAAGAAACTTTGTGTTCCCAACAAGCTAGGTGAAGGACGGCTTTCACACACACTTATCTCTCAGATCTGAGCATGTGGAGAGACGATCGATCATCTAGCACTAAGGGAACGAGTTGCAGGGAAACTTTACTCTGAGTTCTCAGTCTGTTCCTAGTCCCAGTTTGAAGTTAGTGCAGTTTTCACTGTAAAACCGAGTTGGAGATAGTACCTCCCGATATATATGTATAGAGTGGAGTTTGCAACTGAAAAGAAACTTTGTGTTCCCAACAAGCAATGTGAAGGACGGCTTTAACGGACACTTATCTCTCAGAACTGAGCATGTGGAGAGACGTTCGTTCATCTAGCACAAAGGGGACGGATTGCAGGAGAAACTTTTACTCTGGTTTCTCAGTCTGTTTCCTAGTGCCGCGTTGAAGTTCCTGCAGTTTTCACAGTAAAACCGAGTTGGAGCTAGTATCACCAGACATATATGTATGGAGTGGAGTTTGCAACTGAAAAGAAACATTGTGTTCCCAACAAGCTAGGTGAAGGACGGCTTTCCCACACAATTATCTCTCAGAAATGAGCATATGGAGAGACGTTCGTTCATCTAGCACAAAGGGAATGATTTTCAGGAGAAACTATTACTCTGTTTTCTCAGTCTGTTCCCTAGTGCCGGGTTGAAGTTCATGCAGATTTCACTGTAAAAGAGAGTTCTAGCTAGTAACACCCCATATATATGTATGGAGTGGAGTTTGCAACTGAAAAGAAACTTTGTGTTCCCAACAATCTAGGTGAAGTACGGCTTTTCCACACACATATCTCTCACAAATGAGAATGTGGAGAGACGTTCGTTCATCTAGCACAAAGGGACCGCTTTTCAGGAGAAACTTTTTCTCTGGTTTCTCAGTATTTTTCCTAGAGCCGGGTTGAAGTTCCTGCAGTTTTCACTGTAAAACCGAGTAGGAGCTAGTATCACCCGACATATATGTATGGATTGGAGTTTGCAACTGAAAAGAAACTTTGTGTTCCCAACAAGCTAGTTGAAGTACGGCTTTCCCACACACATATCTCTCAGAAATGAGCATGTGGAGAGACGTTCGTTCATCTAGCACAAAGGGAACGATTTTCAGGAGAAACTTTAACTCTGTTTTCTCAGTCTGTTCCCTAGTGCCGGGTTGAACTTCGTGCA
This sequence comes from Camelus dromedarius, assembly GCF_036321535.1. NCBI lineage: Eukaryota > Metazoa > Chordata > Mammalia > Artiodactyla > Camelidae > Camelus > Camelus dromedarius. The sequence goes on along the minus strand of NC_087458.1, from coordinate 30,404,054 downwards.
GATTTCACTGAAAAACCGAGTTGGAGCTAGTACCACCCCGTATATATGTATGGAGTGGAGTTTGCAAATGAAAAGAAACTTTGTGTTCCCAAAAATCTAGGTGAAGTACGGCTTTCCCACACACATATCTCTCACAAATGAGAATGTGGAGAGACGTTCGTTCATCTAGCACAAAGGGAACGGTTTTCAGGAGAAACTTGTACTCTGATTTCTCAGTCTTTTTCCTAGTGCCGGGTTGAAGTTCCTGCAGTTTTCACTGTAAAATCGTGTTGGAGCTAGAACCTACGCATATATATGTATGGAGTTGGGTTTACTAATGAAAAGTAACTTTGTGTTCCCAACAAGCTAGGTGAAGGGCGGCTTTCACACACACTTATCTCTCAGAACTCAGCATGTGGAGAGACGATCGATCATCTAGCACAAACGGAACGAGTTGCAGGGGAAAGTTTTACTCTGGTTTCTCAGTCTGTTTCTTAGTGCCGGTTTGAAGTTCCTGCAGTTTTCACTGTAAAATCAAGTTGGATCCTGTACTTCCCCATATATATGTATGGAGTGGAGTTTGAAACTGAAAAGAAACTTTGTTTTCCCAACAAGCTAGGTGAAGGACGGCTTTCACACACACTTATCTCTGAGATCTGAGCATGTGGAAAGACGTTCGTTCATCTAGCACAACGGGAACTGTTTGCAGGGAAACTTTACTCTGGGTTTTCAGTCTGTTCCTAGTGCCGGTTTGAAGTTAGTGCATTTTTCACTGTAAAACCGTGTTTGAGCTAGTACCTCCCGATATATATGTATGGAGTGTAGTTTGCAACTGAAAAGAAACTTTGTGTTCCCAACAAGCAATGTGAAAGACGGCTTTCACAGACACTTATCTCTCAGAACTGAGCATGTGGAGAGACGTTCGTTCTTCTAGCACAAAGGGAATGGGTTGCAGGAGAAACTTTTACTCTGGTTTCTCATTCTGTTTCCTAGTGCCGGTTTGAAGTTCCTGCAGTTTTCACAGTTAATCCGGGTTGGAGCTAGTACCTCCACATATATATGTATGGAGTGGAGTTTGCAACTGAAAAGAAATTATGTGTTACCTACCAGATAGGTGAAGGACGGCTTTCCCACTCACTTATCTCTCAGAAATGACCATGTGGACAAACGTACGTTCATCTAGCACAAAGGGAACTGGTTGCCGGAGAAACTTTACTATGGTTTCTCAGTCTGTTTCCTAGTGCCGGTTTGAAGTTCCAGCAGTTTTCACTGTAAAATCGAGTTGGAGCTTGTACCTACGCATATATATGTATGGAGTTGGGTTTACAAATGAAAAGTAACTTTGTGTTCCCAACAAGCAATGTGAAGGAAGGCTTTCAAACACAATTATTTCTCAGAACTGAGCATGTGGAGAGACGTTCGTTCATCAAGCACAAAGGGAACGGGTTGCAGGAGAAACTTTTATTCTGGATTCTCAGACTGTTTCCTAGTGCCGGTTTGAAGTTCCTGCAGTTTTCAATGTAAAACCAAGTTGGAGCCAGTATTTCCCCATATATATTTATGGAATGGAGTTTGCAACTGAAAAGTAACTTTGTGTTTCCAACAAGCTAGTTGAAGGACGGCTTTCACACACACTTATCTCTGAGATCTGAGCATGTGGAAAGACGTTCGTTCATCTAGCACAAAGGGAACTGGTTGCAGGGAAACTTTACTCTGGGTCCTCAGTCTGTTCCTAGTCCCGGTTTGAAGTTAGTGCAATTTTCACTGTAAAACCGAGTTGGAGATAGTACCTCCCGATATATATGTATGGAGTGGAGTTTGCAACTGTAAAGAAACTTTGTGTTCCCAACAAGCAATGTGAAGGACGGCTTTAACGGACACATATCCCTCAGAACTGAGCATGTGGAGAGACGTTCGTTCATCTAGCACAAAGGGGACGGATTGCAGGAGAAACTTTTACTCTGGTTTCTCAGTCTGTTTCCTAGTGCCGCGTTGAAGTTCCTGCAGTTTTCACAGTAAAACCGAGTTGGAGCTAGTATCACCAGACATATATGTATGGAGTAGAGTTTGCAACTGAAAAGAAACATTGTGTTCCCAACAAGCTAGGTGAAGGACGGCTTTCCCACACAATTATCTCTCAGAAATGAGCATATGGAGAGACGTTCGTTCATCTAGCACAAAGGGAATGATTTTCAGGAGAAACTTTTACTCTGTTTTCTCAGTCTGTTCCCTAGTGCCGGGTTGAAGTTCATGCAGATTTCACTGTAAAAGAGATTTGGAGCTAGTACCACCCCATATATATGTATGGAGTGGAGTTTGCAACTGAAAAGAAACTTTGTGTTCCCAACAAGCTAGGTGAAGTACGGCTTTTCCACACACATATCTCTCACAAATGAGAATGTGGAGAGACGTTCGTTCATCTAGCACAAAGGGACCGGTTTTCAGGAGTAACTTTTTCTCTGGTTTCTCAGTATTTTTCCTAGAGCCGGGTTGAAGTTCCTGCAGTTTTCACTGTAAAACCGAGTTGGAGCTAGTATCACCCCACATATATGTATGGAGTGGAGTTTGCAACTGAAAAGAAACTTTGTGTTCCCAACAAGCTAGGTGAAGTACGGCTTTCCCACACACATATCTCTCACAAATGAGAATGTGGAGAGACGTTCGTTCATCTAGCACAAAGGGAACGGTTTTCAGGAGAAACTTTTACTCTGGTTTCTCAGTCTTTTTCCTAGTGCCGGGTTGAAGTTCCTGCAGTTTTCACTGTAAAATCGTGTTGGAGCTAGAACCTACGCATATATATGTATGGAGTTGGGTTTACTAATGAAAAGTAACTTTGTGTTCCCAACAAGCTAGGTGAAGGGCGGCTTTCACACACACTTATCTCTCAGAACTCAGCATGTGGAGAGACGATCGATCATCTAGCACAAACGGAACGAGTTGCAGGGGAAAGTTTTACTCTGGTTTCTCAGTCTGTTTCTTAGTGCCGGTTTGAAGTTCCTGCAGTTTTCACTGTAAAATCAAGTTGGATCCTGTACTTCCCCATATATATGTATGGAGTGGAGTTTGAAACTGAAAAGAAACTTTGTTTTCCCAACAAGCTAGGTGAAGGACGGCTTTCACACACACTTATCTCTGAGATCTGAGCATGTGGAAAGACGTTCGTTCATCTAGCACAACGGGAACTGTTTGCAGGGAAACTTTACTCTGGGTTCTCAGTCTATTCCTAGTGCCGGTTTGAAGTTAGTGCATTTTTCGCTGTAAAACCGTGTTTGAGCTAGTACCTCCCGATATATATGTATGGAGTGTAGTTTGCAACTGAAAAGAAACTTTGTGTTCCCAACAAGCAATGTGAAAGACGGCTTTCACAGACACTTATCTCTCAGAACTGAGCATGTGGAGAGACGTTCGTTCTTCTAGCACAAAGGGAATGGTTTGCAGGAGAAACTTTTACTCTGGTTTCTCATTCTGTTTCCTAGTGCCGGTTTGAAGTTCCTGCAGTTTTCACAGTTAATCCGGGTTGGAGCTAGTACCTCCACATATATATGTATGGAGTGGAGTTTGCAACTGAAAAGAAACTTTGTGTTACCTACCAGCTAGGTGAAGGACGGCTTTCCCACTCACTTATCTCTCAGAAATGACCATGTGGACAAACGTTCGTTCATCTAGCACAAAGGGAACTGGTTGCCGGAGAAACTTTACTATGGTTTCTCAGTCTGTTTCCTAGTGCCGGTTTGAAGTTCCAGCAGTTTTCACTGTAAAATCGAGTTGGAGCTAGTACCTACGCATATATATGTATGGAGTTGGGTTTACAAATGAAAAGTAACTTTGTGTTCCCAACAAGCAATGTGAAGGGAGGCTTTCAAACACAATAATTTCTCAGAACTGAGCATGTGGAGAGACGTTCGTTCATCAAGCACAAAGGGAACGGGTTGCAGGAGAAATTTTTATTCTGGATTCTCAGTCTGTTTCCTAGTGCCGGTTTGAAGTTCCTGCAGTTTTCAATGTAAAACCAAGTTGGAGCCAGTATTTCCCCATATATATTTATGGAATGGTGTTTGCAACTGAAAAGTAACTTTGTGTTCCCAACAAGCTAGTTGATGGACGGCTTTCACACACACTTATCTCTGAAATCTGAGCATGTGGAAAGACGTTCGTTCATCTAGCACAAATGGAACTGGTTGCAGGGAAACTTTACTCTGGGTTCTCAGTCTGTTCCTAGTCCCGGTTTGAAGTTAGTGCAGTTTTCACTGTAAAACCGAGTTGGAGATAGTACCTCCCGATATATATGTATGGAGTGGAGTTTGCAACTGAAAAGAAACTTTGTGTTCCCAACAAGCAATGTGAAGGACGGCTTTAACGGACACTTATCTCTCAGAACTGAGCATGTGGAGAGACGTTCGTTCATCTAGCACAAAGGGGACGGATTGCAGGAGAAACTTTTACTCTGGTTTCTCAGTCTGTTTCCTAGTGCCGTGTTGAAGTTCCTGCAGTTTTCACAGTAAAACCGAGTTGGAGCTAGTATCACCAGACATATATGTATGGAGTAGAGTTTGCAACTGAAAAGAAACATTGTGTTCCAAACAAGCTAGGTGAAGGACGGCTTTCCCACACAATTATCTCTCAGAAATGAGCATATGGAGAGACGTTCGTTCATCTAGCACAAAGGGAATGATTTTCAGGAGAAACTTTTACTCTGTTTTCTCAGTCTGTTCCCTAGTGCCGGGTTGAAGTTCATGCAGATTTCACTGTAAAAGAGAGTTGGAGCTAGTACCACCCCATATATATGTATGGAGTGGAGTTTGCAACTGAAAAGAAACTTTGTGTTCCCAACAAGCTAGGTGAAGTACGGCTTTTCCACACACATATCTCTCACAAATCAGAATGTGGAGAGACGTTCGTTCATCTAGCACAAAGGGACCGGTTTTCAGGAGTAAGTTTTTCTCTGGTTTCTCAGTATTTTTCCTAGAGCCGGGTTGAAGTTCCTGCAGTTTTCACTGTAAAACCGAGTTGGAGCTAGTATCACCCAACATATATGTATGGAGTGGAGTTTGCAACTGAAAAGAAACTTTGTGTTCCCAACAAGCTATGTGAAGGACGGCTTTCACCCACACTTATCTCTGAGATCTGAGCATGTGGAAAGACGTTCGTTCATCTAGCACAAAGGGAACTGGTTGCAGGGAATCTTTACTCTGGGTTCTCAGTCTGTTCCTAGTCCCGGTTTGAAGTTAGTGCAGTTTTCACTGTAAAACCGAGTTGGAGATAGTACCTCCCGATATATTTGTATGGAGTGGAGTTTGCAACTGAAAAGAAACTTTGTGTTCCCAACAAGCAATGTGAAGGACGGCTTTAACGGACACTTATCTCTCAGAACTGAGCATGTGGAGAGACGTTCGTTCATCTAGCACAAAGGGGACGGATTGCAGGAGAAACTTTTACTCTGGTTTCTCAGTCTGTTTCTTAGTGCCGCGTTGAAGTTCCTGCAGTTTTCACAGTAAAACCGAGGTGGAGCTAGTATCACCAGACATATATGTATGGAGTGGAGTTTGCAAATGAAAAGAAACATTGTGTTCCCAACAAGCTAGGTGAAGGACGGCTTTCCCACACAATTATCTCTCAGAAATGAGCATATGGAGAGACGTTCGTTCATCTAGCACAAAGGGAATGATTTTCAGGAGAAACTTTTACTCTGTTTTCTCAGTCTGTTCCCTAGTGCCGGGTTGAAGTTCATGCAGATTTCACTGTAAAGAGTGTTGGAGCTAGTACCACCCCATATATATGTATGGAGTGGAGTTTGCAACTGAAAAGAAACTATGTGTTCCCAACAAGCTAGGTGAAGTATGGCTTTTCCACACACATATCTCTCACAAATGAGAATGTGGAGAGACGTTCGTTCATCTAGCACAAAGGGACCGGTTTTCAGGAGTAACTTTTTCTCTGGTTTCTCAGTATTTTTCCTAGAGCCGGGTTGAAGTTCCTGCAGTTTTCACTGTAAAACCGAGTTGGAGCTAGTATCACCCCACATATATGTATGGAGTGGAGTTTGCAACTGAAAAGAAACTTTGTGTTCCCAACAAGCTAGTTGAAGGACGGCTTTCACCCACACTTATCTCTCAGAACTGAGCATGTGGAGAGACGTTCGTTCATCTAGCACAAAGGGAAAGGTTTGCAGGAGAAACTTTTACTCTGGTTTCTCTGTCTATTTCCTAGTGCCGGTTTGAAGTTCCTGCAGTATTCACTGGAAAACCGAGTTGGAGCTAGTATCACCCCACATATATATATGGAGTGGAGTTTGCAACTGAAAAGAAACTTTGTGTTCCCAACAAGCTAGGTGAAGTACGGCTTTCCCACACACATATCACTTACAAATGAGAATGTGGAGAGACGTTCGTTCATCTAGCACAAAGGGAACGGTTTTCAGGAGAAACTTTTACTCTGGTTTCTCAGTCTGTTTCCTAGTGCCTTTTTGAAGTTCCTGCAGTTTTCACTGTAAAACCGAGTTGGAGCTAGTACCACCCCATATATATGTATGGAGTGGAGATTGCAACTGAAAAGAAACTTTGTGTTCCCAACAAGCTAGGTGAAGGACGGCTTTCACACACAATTATCTCTCAGAAATAAGCATGTGGAGAGACGATCATTCATCTAGCACAAAGGGAACGGTTTTCAGGAGAAACTTTTACTCTGGTTTCTCAGTCTGTTTCCTAGTGCCGGGTTGAAGTTCCTGCAGTTTTCACTGTAAAACCGAGTAGGAGCTAGTATCACCCGACATATATGTATGGATTGGAGTTTGCAACTGAAAAGAAACTTTGTGTTCCCAACAAGCTAGTTGAAGTACCGCTTTCCAACACACATATCTCTCAGAAATGAGCATGTGGAGAGACGTTCGTTCATCTAGCACAAAGGGGACGGATTGCAGGAGAAACTTTTACTCTGGTTTCTCAGTCTGTTTCCTAGTGCCGCGTTGAAGTTCCTGCAGTTTTCACAGTAAAACCGAGTTGGAGCTAGTATCACCAGACATATATGTATGGAATAGAGTTTGCAACTGAAAAGAAACTTTGTGTTCCCAACAAGCTATGTGAAGGACGGCTTTCACCCACATTTATCTCTGAGATCTGAGCATGTGGAAAGACGTTCGTTCATCTAGCACAAAGGGAACTGGTTGCAGGAAAACTTTACTCTGGGTTCTCTGTCTGTTCCTAGTCCCGGTTTGAAGTTAGTGCAGTTTTCACTGTAAAACCGAGTTGGAGATAATACCTCCCGATATATATGTATGGAGTGGAGTTTGCAACTGAAAAGAAACTTTGTGTTCCCAACAAGCAATGTGAAGGACGGCTTTAACGGACACTTATCTCTCAGAACTGAGCATGTGGAGAGACGTTCGTTCATCTAGCACAAAGGGGACGGATTGCAGGAGAAACTTTTACTCTGGTTTCTCAGTCTATTTCCTAGTGCCTGTTTGAAGTTCCTGCAGTATTCACTGGAAAACCGAGTTGGAGCTAGTATCACCCCACATATATATATGGAGTGGAGTTTGCAACTGAAAAGAAACTTTGTGTTCCCAACAAGCTAGGTGAAGTACGGCTTTCCCACACACATATCACTTACAAATGAGAATGTGGAGAGACGATCATTCATCTAGCACAAAGGGAACGGTTTTCAGGAGAAACTTTTACTCTGGTTTCTCAGTCTGTTTCCTAGTGCCGTGTTGAAGTTCCTGCAGTTTTCACTGTAAAACCGAGTAGGAGCTAGTATCACCCGACATATATGTATGGATTGGAGTTTGCAAATGAAAAGAAACTTTGTCTTCCCAACAAGCTAGTTGAAGTACGGCTTTCCAACACACATATCTCTCAGAAATGAGCATGTGGAGAAACGTTCGTTCATCTAGCACAAAGGGAACGATTTTCAGGAGAAACTTTAACTCTGTTTTCTCAGTCTGTTCCCTAGTGCCGGGTTGAAATTCGTGCAGATTTCACTGAAAAACCGAGTTGGAGCTAGTACCACCCCATATATATGTATGGAGTGGAGTTTGCAACTGAAAAGAAAATTTGTGTTCCCAAAAAGCTAGGTGAAGTACGGCTTTCCCACACACATATCTCTCACAAATGAGAATGTGGAGAGACGTTCGTTCATCTAGCACAAAGGGAACGGTTTTCAGGAGAATCTTTTACTCTGGTTTCTCAGTCTTTTTCCTAGTGCCGGGTTGAAGTTCCTGCAGTTTTCACTGTAAAATCGTGTTGGAGCTAGAACCTACGCATATATATGTATGGAGTTGGGTTTACTAATGAAAAGTAACTTTGTGTTCCCAACAAGCTAGGTGAAGGGCGGCTTTCACACACACTTATCTCTCAGAACTCAGCATGTGGAGAGACGATCGATCATCTAGCACAAAGGGAACGAGTTGCAGGAGAAACTTTTACTCTGGTTTCTCAGTCTGTTTCTTAGTGCCGGTTTGAAATTCCTGCAATTTTCACTGTAAAATCAAGTTGGATCCTGTATTTCCCCATATATATGTATGGAGTGGAGTTTGAAACTGAAAAGAAACTTTGTTTTCCCAACAAGCTAAGTGAAGGACGGCTTTCACACACACTTATCTCTGAGATCTGAGCATGTGGAAAGTCGTTCGTTCATCTAGCACAACGGGAACGGTTTGCAGGGAAACTTTACTCTGGGTTCTCAGTCTGTTCCTAGTGCCGGTTTGAAGTTAGTGCATTTTTCACTGTAAAACCGTGTTTGAGCTAGTACCTCCCGATATATATGTATGGAGTGTAGTTTGCAACTGAAAAGAAACTTTGTGTTCCCAACAAGCAATGTGAAAGACGGCTTTCACAGACACTTATCACTCAGAACTGAGCATGTGGAGAGACGTTCGTTCTTCTAGCACAAAGGGAATGGTTTGCAGGAGAAACTTTTACTCTGGTTTCTCATTATGTTTCCTAGTGTCGGTTTGAAGTTCCTGCAGTTTTCACAGTTAATCCGGGTTGGAGCTTGTACCTCCACATATATATGTATGGAGTGGAGTTTGCAACTGAAAAGAAACTTTGTGTTACCTACCAGCTAGGTGAAGGACGGCTTTCCCACTCACTTATCTCTCAGAAATGACCATGTGGACAAACGTTCGTTCATCTAGCACAAAGGGAACTGGTTGCCGGAGAAACTTTACTATGGTTTCTCAGTCTGTTTCCTAGTGCCGGTTTGAAGTTCCAGCAGTTTTCACTGTAAAATCGAGTTGGAGCTAGTACCTACGCATATATATGTATGGAGTTGGGTTTACAAATGAAAAGTAACTTTGTGTTCCCAACAAGCTAGGTGAAGGACGGCTTTCAAACACAAATATTTCTCAGAACTGAGCATGTGGAGAGACGTTCGTTCATCAAGCACAAAGGGAACGGGTTGCAGGAGAAACTTTTATTCTGGTTTCTCAGTCTGTTTCCTAGTGCCGGTTTGAAGTTCCTGCAGTTTTCAATGTAAAACCAAGTTGGAGCCAGTATTTCCCCATATATATTTATGGAATGGAGTTTGCAACTGAAAAGTAACTTTGTGTTCCCAACAAGCTATTTGAAGGACGGCTTTCACACACACATATCTCTCAGTACTGAGCATGTGGAGAGACGATCGATCATCTAGCACAAAGGGAACGAGTTGCAGGAGAAACTTTTACTCTGGTTTCTCAGTCTGTTTCCTAGTGCCGGTTTGAAGTTCCTGCAGTTTTCACTGTAAAACCAAGTTGGATCCTGTACTTCCCCATATATATGTATGGAGTGGAGTTTGAAACTGAAAAGAAACTTTGTGTTCCCAAAAATCTAGGTGAAGAAAGGCTTTCACACACACTTATCTCTGAGATCTGAGCATGTGGAATGACGTTTGTTCATCTAGCACAAAGGGAACTGGTTGCAGGGAAACTTTACTCTGGGTTCTCAGTCTGTTCCTAGTGCCGTTTTGAAGTTCGTGCATTTTTCACTGTAAAACCGAGTTGGAGATAGTACCTCCCGTTATATATTTATGGAGTGGAATTTGCAACTGAAAAGAAACTTTGTGTTCCCAACAAGCAATGTGAAGGACGGCTTTAACAGACACTTATCTCTCAGAACTGAGCATGTGGAGAGACGTTCGTTCATCTAGCACAAAGGGAACTGGTTGCAGGAGAAACTTTACTCTGGATTCTCAGTCTGTTTCCTAGTGCCGGTTTGAAGTTCCTACAGTTTTCACTGTAAAACCAAGTTGGATCCAGTACCTCCCCATATATATGTATGGTGTGGAGATTGCAACTGAAATAAACTTTGTTTTCCAAACAAGCTAGGTGAAGGACGGCTTTCACACACACTTATCTCTCAGATATGAGCATGTGGAGAGACGTTCGTTCATCTAGCAGAAAAGAAACGGGTTACAGGGGAAACTTATACCCTGGTTCCTCACTCTGTTTCCTAGTGCCGGTTTGAAGTTCCTGCAGTTTTCACAGTTAATCCGAGTTGGAGCTTTTACCTCCAAATATATATGTATGGATTGGAGTTGGCAACTGAAAAGAAACTTTGTGTTCCCAACCAGCTAGTTGAAGGGCGGCTTTCCCACACACTTATCTCTCAGAACTGAACATGTGGAGAGACGTTCGTTCATCAAGCACAAAGGGAACGGTTTGCAGGAGAAACTTTTACTCTGGGTTCTCAGTCTGTTCCTAGTGCCGGTTAGAAGTTAGTGCAGTTTTCATTGTAAAACCGAGTTGCAGATAGTACCTCCCGATATATATGTATGGAGTGGAGTTGGCAACTGAAAAGAAACTTTGTGTTCCCAACAAGCAATTTGAAGGACGGCTTTCACAGACACATATCTCTCAGAATTGAGCATGTGGAGAGACGTTCGTTCATCTAGCACAAAGGGGACGGGTTGCAGGAGAAACTTTTACTCTGGATTCTCAGTCTCTTTCCTAGTGCCGGTTTGAATTTCCTTCAGTTTTCACTGTAAAACCAAGTTGGATCCAGTACCTCCCCATATATATGTATGGAGTGGAGTTTGCAACTGAAAAGAAACTTTGTGTTCCCAAGAAGCTAGGTGAAATTCGGCTTTCACACACACTTATCTCTCAGAATTGAGCATGTGGAGAGACGTTCCTTCATCTAGCAATAAGGGAAAGTTTTTCAGAAGAAACTTTTACTCTGGTTTCTCAGTCTGTTTCCTAGTGCCGGTTTGACGTTCCTGCAGATTTCTCTGTAAAAACAAGTTGGAGCTAGTACCTCCCGATATATATTTATGGAGTGGATTTTGCAACTGAAAAGAAACTTTGTGTTCCCAACAAGCTAGGTGAATGACGGCTTTCACAGACACTTATGTCTCAGAACTGAACATGTGGATAGACTTTCGTTCATGTAGCACAAAAGAACGGGTTGCAGGAGAAACTTTTACGCTGTTTTCACAGTCTTTTCCCTAGTGCCCGTTAGAATTTCCTGCAGTTTTCACTGTAAAACCGAGTTGGAACTACAACTTACCTATATATATGTATGGATTGGAGTTTGCAACTGAAAACAAACTTTGTGTTCCCAAAAAGCTCGGTGAAGGAAGGCTTTCACACACACTTATCTCTGAGATCTGAGCATGTGGAAAGACGTTCGTTCATCTAGCACAAAGGGAACTGGTTGCAGGGAAACTTTACTCTGGGTTCTCAGTCTGTTCCTAGTGCCGGTTTGAAGTTCGTGCAGTTTTCACTGTAAAACCGAGTTGGAGGTAGTACATCCCGATATATATGTATGGAGTGGAGTTTGCATCTGAAAAGAAACTTTGTGTTCCCAACAAGCAATGTGAAGGACGGCTTTCACAGACACTTATCTCTCAGAACTGAGCATGTGGATAGACGTTCGTTCATCTAGCACAAAGGGGACGGGTTGCAGGAGAAACTTTTACTCTGGATTCCCAGTCTGTTTCCTAGTGCCGGTTTGAATTTCCTGCAGTTTTCTCTGTAAAACCATGTTGGATCCAGTACCCCCATATATATGTATGGAGTGGATTTTGCAACTGAAAAGAAACTATGTGTTCCCAAAAAGCTCGGTGAAGAAAGGCTTTCACACACACTTATCTCTGAGATCTGAGCATGTGGAAAGACGTTCGTTCATCTAGCACAAAGGGAACTGGTTGCAGGGAAACTTTACTCTGGGTTCTCAGTCTGTTCCTAGTTCCGATTTGAAGTTAGTGCAGTTTTCACTGTAAAACCGAGTTGGAGATAGTACCTCCCGATATATATGTATGGAGTGGAGTTTGCAACTGAAAAGAAACTTTGTGTTCCCAACAAGCAATGTGAAGGACGGCTTTAACAGACACTTATCTCTCAGAACTGAGCATGTGGAGAGACGTTCGTTCATCTAGCACAAAGGGGACGGGTTGCAGGAGAAACTGTTACTCTGGATTCTCAGTCTGTTTCCTAGTGCAGGTTTGAATTTCCTGCAGTTTTCACTGTAAAACCAATTTGGATCCAGTACCTCCCCATATATATGTATGGAGTGGAGTTTGCAACTGAAAAGAAACTTTGTGTTCCCAACAAGCTAGGTGAAATTCGGCTTTCACACACACTTATCTCTCAGAATTAAGCATGTGGAGAGACGTTCCTTCATCTAGCAATAAGGGAAAGTTTTTCAGGAGAAACTTTTACTCTGGTTCCTCAGTCTGTTTCCTAGTGCCGTTTTGACGTTCCTGCAGATTTCTCTGTAAAACAAAGTTGGAGCTTGTACCTCCCGATATATATGTATGGAGTGGAGTTTGCAACTGAAAAGAAACTTTGTGATCCCAACAAGCTAGTTGAAGGACGGCTTTCACAAACACTTATGTCTCAGAACTGACCATGTGGATAGACTTTCGTTCATGTAGCACAAAAGAACGGGTTGCAGGAGAAACTTTTACGCTGTTTTCACAGTCTGTTCCCTAGTGCCCGTTAGAATTTCCTACAGTTTTCACTGTAAAACCGATTTGGAACTACAACTTACCTATATAAATGTATGGAGTGGAGTTTGCTACTGAAAAGAAACTTTGTGTTCCCAACAAGCTAGGTGAAGGACGGCTTTCACACACACTTATCTCTCAGAAATGAGCATGTGGAGAGACGTTCGTGCATCTAGCAGAAAGGGAACGGGTTGCAGGTGAAACTTATACTCTGGTTCCTCACTCTGTTTCCTAGTGCCGGTTTGAAGTTCCTGCCGTTTTCACAGTTAATCCGAGTTGGAGCTTGTACCTCCAAATATATATGTATGGATTGGAGTTGGCAACTGAAAAGAAACTTTGTGTTCCCAACCAGCTAGGTGAAAGGCGGCTTTCCCACACACTTATCTCTCAGAACTGAACATGTGGAGAGACGTTCGTTCAGCAAGCACAAAGGGAACGGGTTGCAGGAGAAACTTTTACTCTGTTTTGTCAGTCTGTTCCCTAGTGCCGGGTTGAAGTTCGTGCAGATTTCACTGTAAAACCGAGTTGGAGCTAGTACCACCCCATATATATGTATGGAGTGGAGTTTGAAACTGAAAAGAAACTTTGTGTTCCCAAAAATCTAGGTGAAGGAAGGCTTTCACACACACTAATCTCTGAGATCTGAGCATGTGGAATGTCATTTGTTCATCTAGCACAAAGGGAACTGGTTGCAGGGAAACTTTACTCTGGGTTCTCAATCTGTTCCTAGTGCCGGTTTGAAGTTCGTGCTGTTTTCACTGTAAAACCAAGTTGGAGATAGTACCTCCCGATATATATGTATGGAGTGGAGTTTGCAACTGAAAAGAAACTTTGTGTTCCCAACAAGCATTGTGAAGTACGGCTTTAACAGACACTTATCTCTCAGAACTGAGCATGTGGAGAGACGTTCGTTCATCTAGCACAAAGGGAACTGGTTGCAGGAGAAACTTTTACTCTGGATTCTCAGTCTGTTTCCTAGTGCCGGTTTGAAGTTCCTACAGTTTTCACTGTAAAACCAAGTTGGATCCAGTACCTCCCCATATATATGTATGGAGAGGAGATTGCAACTGAAATAAACTTTGATTTCCAAACAAGCTAGGTGAAGGACGGCTTTCACACACACTTATCTCTCAGATATGAGCATGTGGAGAGACTTTCGTTCATCTAGCATAAAAGAAATGGGTTACAGGGGAAACTTATACACTGGTTCCTCACTCTGTTCCCTAGTGCCGGTTTGAAGTTCCTGCAGTTATCTCTGTGAAATCATCTTGGAGCATGTACCTCCACATAAATATGTATGGAGTGGAGTTTGCAACTGAAAAGAAACTCTGTGTTCCCAACAAGCTAGGTGAAGGACGGCTTTCACACACACTTATCTCTCAGAATTGAACAGGTGGAGAGACGTTCGTTCATCAAGCACAAAGGGAACGGGTTGCAGGAGAAACTTTTACTCTGTTTTCTCAGTCTCTTTCCTAGTGCCTGTTTGAAGTTCCTGCAGTTTTCACTGTAAAACCAAGTTGGATCCTGTACTTCCCCATATACATGTATGGATTGGAGTTTGAAACTGAAAAGAAACTTTGTTTTCCCAACAAGCTAGGTGAAGGACGGCTTTCACACACACTTATCTCTGAGATCTGAGCATGTGGAAAGAGGTTCGTTCATCTAGCACAAAGGGAACTGTTTGCAGGGAAACTTTACTCTGGGTTCTAAGTGTGTTCCTAGTGCCGGTTTGAAGTTAGTGCATTTTTCACTGTAAAACCGAGTTGGAGCTAGTACCTCCCGATATATATGTATGGAGTGGAGTTTGCAACTGAAAAGAAACTTTGTGTTCCCAACAAGCAATGTGAAAGACGGCTTTCACAGACACTTATCTCTCAGAACTGAGCATGTGGAGAGACGTTCGTTCATCTAGCACAAAGCGAATGGGTTGAAGGTGAAACTTATACACTGGTTCCTCAGTATTTTTCCAAAGGGCCGGTTTGAATTTCCAGCAGTTTTCAATGTAAAACCAAGTTGGAGCAAGTACCTCTCCATATATATTTATGGAGTGGAGTTTGCAAATGAAAAGAAACTTTGTGTTCCCAACAAGCTAGGTGAAATTCGGCTTTCACACACACTTATTTCTCAGAACTGAGCATGTGGAGAGACGTTCGTTCATCTAGCACAAAGGGAAAGTATTTCAGGAGAAACTTTTACTCTGTTTCCTCAGTCTGTTTCCTAGTGCCGTTTTGACGTTCCTGCACTTTTCTCTGTAAAACCGAGTTAGAGCTAGTACCTCCCGATATATATGTATGGAGTGGAGTTTGCAACTGAAAAGAAACTTTGTGTTCCCAACAAGCTAGGTGAAGGGCGGCTTACACACACACACTTATCTCTCAGAACTCAGCATGTGGAGAGACGATCGATCATCTAGCACAAAGGGAAGGATTTGCAGGAGAAACTTTTACTCTGGTTTCTCAGTCTGTTTCCTAGTGCCTTTTTGAAGTTCCTGCAGTTTTCACTGTAAAACCGAGTTGGAGCTAGTACCACCCCACATATATGTATGGATAGGAGTTTGCAACTTAAAAGAAACTTTGTGTTCCCAACAAGCAATGTGAAGGACGGCTTTAACAGACACTTATCTCTCAGAACTGAGCATGTGGAGAGACGTTCGTTCATCTAGCACAAAGGGGACGGGTTGCAGGAGAAACTGTTACTCTGGATTCTCAGTCTGTTTCCTAGTGCAGGTTTGAATTTCCTGCAGTTTTCACTGTAAAACCAATTTGGATCCAGTACCTCCCCATATATATGTATGGAGTGGAGTTTGCAACTGAAAAGAAACTTTGTGTTCCCAAGAAGCTAGGTGAAATTCGGCTTTCACACACACTTATCTCTCAGAATTAAGCATGTGGAGAGACGTTCCTTCATCTAGCAATAAGGGAAAGTTTTTCAGGAGAAACTTTTACTCTGGTTTCTCAGTCTGTTTCCTAGTGCCGATTTGAAGTTCCTGCAGTGTTCACTGTAAAACCGAGTTGGAGCTAGTACCACCCCATATATATGTATGGAGTGGAGTTTGCAACTGAAAAGAAACTTTGTGATCCCAACAAGCTAGTTGAAGGACGGCTTTCACAGACACTTATGTCTCAGAACTGACCATGTGGATAGACTTTCGTTCATGTAGCACAAAAGAACGGGTTGCAGGAGAAACTTTTACGCTGTTTTCACAGTCTGTTCCCTAGTGCCCGTTAGAATTTCCTGCAGTTTTCACTGTAAAACCGATTTGGAACTACAACTTACCTATATATATGTATGGAGTGGAGTTTGCTACTGAAAAGAAACTTTGTGTTCCCAACAAGCTAGGTGAAGGACGGCTTTCACACACACTTATCTCTCAGAAATGAGCATGTGGAGAGACGTTCGTGCATCTAGCAGAAAGGGAACGGGTTGCAGGTGAAACTTATACTCTGGTTCCTCACTCTGTTTCCTAGTGCCGGTTTGAAGTTCCTGCCGTTTTCACAGTTAATCCGAGTTGGAGCTTGTACCTCCAAATATATATGTATGGATTGGAGTTGGCAACTGAAAAGAAACTTTGTGTTCCCAACCAGCTAGGTGAAAGGCGGCTTTCCCACACACTTATCTCTCAGAACTGAACATGTGGAGAGACGTTCGTTCAGCAAGCACAAAGGGAACGGGTTGCAGGAGAAACTTTTACTCTGTTTTGTCAGTCTGTTCCCTAGTGCCGGGTTGAAGTTCGTGCAGATTTCACTGTAAAACCGAGTTGGAGCTAGTACCACCCCATATATATGTATGGAGTGGAGTTTGAAACTGAAAAGAAACTTTGTGTTCCCAAAAATCTAGGTGAAGGAAGGCTTTCACACACACTAATCTCTGAGATCTGAGCATGTGGAATGTCATTTGTTCATCTAGCACAAAGGGAACTGGTTGCAGGGAAACTTTACTCTGGGTTCTCAATCTGTTCCTAGTGCCGGTTTGAAGTTCGTGCAGTTTTCACTGTAAAACCAAGTTGGAGATAGTACCTCCCGATATATATGTATGGAGTGGAGTTTGCAACTGAAAAGAAACTTTGTGTTCCCAACAAGCATTGTGAAGTACGGCTTTAACAGAGACTTATCTCTCAGAACTGAGCATGTGGAGAGACGTTCGTTCATCTAGCACAAAGGGAACTGGTTGCAGGAGAAACTTTTACTCTGGATTCTCAGTCTGTTTCCTAGTGCCGGTTTGAAGTTCCTACAGTTTTCACTGTAAAACCAAGTTGGATCCAGTACCTCCCCATATATATGTATGGAGAGGAGATTGCAACTGAAATAAACTTTGATTTCCAAACAAGCTAGGTGAAGGACGGCTTTCACACACACTTATCTCTCAGATATGAGCATGTGGAGAGACTTTGGTTCATCTAGCAGAAAAGAAATGGGTTACAGGGGAAACTTATACACTGGTTCCTCACTCTGTTCCCTAGTGCCGGTTTGAAGTTCCTGCAGTTATCTCTGTGAAATCATCTTGGAGCATGTACCTCCACATAAATATGTATGGAGTGGAGTTTGCAACTGAAAAGAAACTCTGTGTTCCCAACAAGCTAGGTGAAGGACGGCTTTCACACATACTTATCTCTCAGAATTGAACAGGTGGAGAGACGTTCGTTCATCAAGCACAAAGGGAACGGGTTGCAGGAGAAACTTTTACTCTGTTTTCTCAGTCTCTTTCCTAGTGCCTGTTTGAAGTTCCTGCAGTTTTCACTGTAAAACCAAGTTGGATCCTGTACTTCCCCATATATATGTATGGATTGGAGTTTGAAACTGAAAAGAAACTTTGTTTTCCCAACAAGCTAGGTGAAGGACGGCTTTCACACACACTTATCTCTGAGATCTGAGCATGTGGAAAGAGGTTCGTTCATCTAGCACAAAGGGAACTGTTTGCAGGGAAACTTTACTCTGGGTTCTAAGTGTGTTCCTAGTGCCGGTTTGAAGTTAGTGCATTTTTCACTGTAAAACCGAGTTGGAGCTAGTACCTCCCGATATATATGTATGGAGTGGAGTTTGCAACTGAAAAGAAACTTTGTGTTCCCAACAAGCAATGTGAAAGACGGCTTTCACAGACACTTATCTCTCAGAACTGAGCATGTGGAGAGACGTTCGTTCATCTAGCACAAAGCGAATGGGTTGAAGGTGAAACTTATACACTGGTTCCTCAGTATTTTTCTTAAGGGCCGGTTTGAATTTCCAGCAGTTTTCAATGTAAAACCAAGTTGGAGCAAGTACCTCTCCATATATATTTATGGAGTGGAGTTTGCAAATGAAAAGAAACTTTGTGTTCCCAACAAGCTAGGTGAAATTCGGCTTTCACACACACTTATTTCTCAGAACTGAGCATGTGGAGAGACGTTCGTTCATCTAGCACAAAGCGAATGGGTTGAAGTTGAAACTTATACACTGGTTCCTCAGTATTTTTCCAAAGGGCCGGTTTGAATTTCCTGCAGTTTTCAATGTAAAACCAAGTTGGAGCATGTACCTCTCCATATATATGTATGGAGTGGAGTTTGCAACTGAAAAGAAACTTTGTGTTCCCAACAAGCTAGGTGAAGGGCGGCTTACACACACACACTTCTCTCTCAGAACTCAGCATGTGGAGAGACGATCGATCATCTAGCACAAAGGGAAGGATTTGCAGGAGAAACTTTTACTCTGGTTTCTCAGTCTGTTTCCTAGTGCCTTTTAGAAGTTCCTGCAGTTTTCACTGTAAAACCGAGTTGGAGCTAGTACCACCCCACATATATGTATGGAGAGGAGTTTGCAACTGAAAAGAAACTTTGTGTTCCCAACAAGCTAGGTGAAGGACGGCTTTCACAGACACTTATGTCTCAGAACTGACAATGTGGATAGACTTTCGTTCATGTAGCACAAAAGAACGGGTTGCAGGAAAAACTTTTACTCTGTTTTCACAGTCTATTCCCTAGTGCCCGTTAGAATTTCCTGCAGTTTTCACTGTAAAACCGAGTTGGAACTACAACTTACCTATATATATGTATGGAGTGGATTTTGCAACTGAAAAGAAACTTTGTGTTCCCAACAAGCTAGGTGAAGGACGGCTTTCAGACACACTAATCTCTCAGTCTGAGCATGTGGAGAGACGTTCGTTCATCTAGCACAAAGGGAACGGGTTGCAGGGGAAACTTTTACTCTGGTTTCTCAGTCAGTTTCCTAGTGCCGTTTTGACGTTCCTGCAGTTTTCAGAATAAAACAGAGTTGGAGCTAGTACCTCCCGATATATACGTATTGATTGGAGTTTGCAACTGAAAACAAACTTTGTGTTCCCAACAAGCTAGGTGAAGGTCGGCTTACACACACACACTTATCTCTCAGAACTCAGCATGTGGAGAGACAATCGATCATCTAGCACAAAGGGAAAGATTTGCAGGAGAAACTTTTACTCTGGTTTCTCAGTATGTTTCCTAGTGCCGGTTTGAATTTCCTGCAGTTTTCAATGTAAAACCAAGTTGGATCCTGTACTTCCCCATATATATGTATGGAGTGGAGTTTGAAACTGAAAAGAAACTTTGTTTTCCCAACAAGCTTGGTGAAGGACGGCTTTCACACACACTTATCTCTGAGATCTGAGCATGTGGAAAGACGTTCGTTCATCTAGCACAAAGGGAACTGGTTGCAGGGAAACTTTACTCTGGGTTCTCAGTCTGTTCCTAGTGCCGGTTAGAAGTTAGTGCAGTTTTCACTGTAAAACCGAGTTGGAGCTAGTACCTCCCGATATATATGTATGGAGTGGAGTTTGCAACTGAAAAGAAACTTTGTGTTCCCAACAAGCAATGTGAAATACGGCTTTCACAGACACTTATCTCTCAGAACTGAGCATGTGGAGAGACGTTCGTTCATCTAGCACAAAGGGGACCCGTTGCAGGAGAAACTTTTACTCTGGATTCTCACTCTCTTTCCTAGTGCCGGTTTGAATTTCCTGCAGTTTTCACTGTAAAACCAAGTTGGATCCAGTACCTCCCCATATATATGTATGGAGTGGAGTTTGCAACTGAAAAGAAACTTTGTGTTCCAAACAAGCTAGGTGAAGGACGGCTTTCAGACACACTTTTCTCTCAGATCTGAGCATGTGGAGAGACGTTAGTTCATATAGCACAAGGGGAACTGGTTGCAGGAGAAACTTATACTCTGGTTCCTCACTCTGTTTCCTAGTGCCGGTTTGAAGTTCCTGCAGTTTTCACAGTTAATCCGAGTTGGAGCTTGTACCTCCAAATATATATGTATGGATTGGAGTTGGCAACTGAAAACAAACTTTGTGTTTCCAAACAGCTAGGTGAAGGGCGGCTTTCCCACACACTTATCTCTCAGAACTGAACATGTGGAGAGACGTTCATTCATCAAGCACAAAGGGAACGGTTTGCAGGAGAAATTTTACTCTGATTTCTCAGTCTGTTTCTTAGTGCTGGTTTGAAGTTCCTGCAGTTTTCAATGTAAAAACAAGTTGGACCCAGTACTTCCCCATATATAATTATGGAATGGAGTTTGCATCTGAAAAGAAACTTTGTGTTCCCAACAAGCTAGGTGAAGGACGGCTTTCACACACACTTATCTCTCAGAACTGAGCATGTGGAGAGACGTTCGTTCATCTAGCACAAAGGGAACTGGTTGCAGGAGAAACTTTTACTCTGGATTCTCAGTCTGTTTCCTAGTGCCGGTTTGAAGTTCCTACAGTTTTCACTGTAAAACCAAGTTGGATCCAGTACCTCCCCATATATATGTATGGAGAGGAGATTGCAACTGAAATAAACTTTGATTTCCAAACAAGCTAGGTGAAGGACGGCTTTCACACACACTTATCTCTCAGATATGAGCATGTGGAGAGACTTTCGTTCATCTAGCAGAAAAGAAATGGGTTACAGGGGAAACTTATACACTGGTTCCTCACTCTGTTCCCTAGTGCCGGTTTGAAGTTCCTGCAGTTATCTCTGTGAAATCATCTTGGAGCATGTACTTCCACATATATATGTATGGAGTGGAGTTTGCAACTGAAAAGAAACTCTGTGTTCCCAACAAGCTAGGTGAAGGACGGCTTTCACACACACTTATCTCTCAGAATTGAACAGGTGGAGAGACGTTCGTTCATCAAGCACAAAGGGAACGGGTTGCAGGAGAAACTTTTACTCTGTTTTCTCAGTCTGTTTCCTAGTGCCTGTTTGAAGTTCCTGCAGTTTTCACTGTAAAACCAAGTTGGATCCTGTACTTCCCCATATATATGTATGGATTGGAGTTTGAAACTGAAAAGAAACTTTGTTTACCCAACAAGCTAGGTGAAGGACGGCTTTCACACACACTTATCTCTGAGATCTGAGCATGTGGAAAGAGGTTCGTTGATCTAGCACAAAGGGAACTGTTTGCAGGGAAACTTTACTCTGGGTTCTAAGTGTGTTCCTAGTGCCGGTTTGAAGTTAGTGCATTTTTCACTGTAAAACCGAGTTGGAGCTAGTACCTCCCGATATATATGTATGGAGTGGAGTTTGCAACTGAAAAGAAACTTTGTGTTCCCAACAAGCAATGTGAAAGACGGCTTTCACAGACACTTATCTCTCAGAACTGAGCATGTGGAGAGACGTTCGTTCATCTAGCACAAAGCGAATGGGTTGAAGTTGAAACTTATACACTGGTTCCTCAGTATTTTTCCAAAGGGCCGGTTTGAATTTCCTGCAGTTTTCAATGTAAAACCAAGTTGGAGCATGTACCTCTCCATATATATATATGGAGTGGAGTTTGCAACTGAAAAGAAACTTTGTGTTCCCAACAAGCTAGTTGAAATTCGGCTTTCACACACATTTATTTCTAAGAACTGAGCATGTGGAGAGACGTTCGTTCATCCAGCACAAAGGGAAAGTATTTCAGGAGAAACTTTTACTCTGTTTTCTCAGTCTGTTTCCTAGTGCCGGTTTGACGTTCCTGCACTTTTCTCTGTAAAACCGAGTTAGAGCTAGTACCTCCCGATATATATGTATGGAGTGGAGTTTGCAACTGAAAAGAAACTTTGTGTTGACAACAAGCTAGGTGAAGGACGGCTTTCACAGACACTTATGTCTCAGAACTGACCATGTGATAGACTTTCGTTCATGTAGCACAAAAGAACGGGTTGCAGGAAAAACTTTTACTCTGTTTTCACAGTCTATTCCCTAGTGCCCGTTAGAATTTCCTGCAGTTTTCACTGTAAAACCGAGTTGGAACTACAACTTACCTATATATATGTATGGAGTGGATTTTGCAACTGAAAAGAAACTTTGTGTTCCCAACAAGCTAGGTGAAGGACGGCTTTCAGACACACATATCTCTCAGTCTGAGCATGTGGAGAGACGTTCGTTCATCTAGCAAAAAGGGAACGGGTTGCAGGGGAAACTTTTACTCTGGTTTCTCAGTCAGTTTCCTAGTGCCGTTTTGACGTTCCTGCAGTTTTCAGAATAAAACAGAGTTGGAGCTAGTACCTCCCGATATATACGTATTGATTGGAGTTTGCAACTGAAAACAAACTTTGTGTTCCCAACAAGCTAGGTGAAGGGCGGCTTACACACACACACTTATCTCTCAGAACTCAGCATGTGGAGACAATCGATCATCTAGCACAAAGGGAAGGATTTGCAGGAGAAACTTTTACTCTGGTTTCTCAGTCTGTTTCCTAGTGCCGGTTTGAAGTTCCTGCAGTTTTCAATATAAAACCAAGTTGGATCCTGTACTTCCCCATATATATGTATGGAGTGGAGTTTGAAACTGAAAAGAAACTTTGTTTTTCCAACAAGCTAGGTGAAGGACGGCTTTCACACACACTTATCTCTGAGATCTGAGCATGTGGAAAGACGTTCGTTCATCTAGCACAAAGGGAACTGGTTGCAGGGAAACTTTACTCTGGGTTCTCAGTCTGTTCCTAGTGCCGGTTAGAAGTTAGTGCAGTTTTCACTGTAAAACCGAGTTGGAGCTAGTACCTCCCGATATATATGTATGGAGTGGAGTTTGCAACTGAAAAGAAACTTTGTGTTCCCAACAAGCAATGTGAAGGACGGCTTTCACAGACACTTATCTCTCAGAACTGAGCATGTGGAGAGACGTTCGTTCATCTAGCACAAAGGGGACCCGTTGCAGGAGAAACTTTTACTCTGTATTCTCAGTCTGTTTCCTAGTGACGGTTTGAATTTCCTGCAGTTTTCACTGTAAAACCAAGTTGGATCCAGTACCTCCCCATATATATGTATGGAGTGGAGTTTGCAACTGAAAAGAAACTTTGTGTTCCAAACAAGCTAGGTGAAGGACGGCTTTCAGACACACTTATCTCTCAGATCTGAGCATGTGGAGAGACGTTCGTTCATCTAGCACAAGGGGAACTGGTTGCAGGAGAAACATATACTCTGGTTCCTCACTCTGTTTCCTAGTGCCGGTTTGAAGTTCCTGCAGTTTTCACAGTTAATCCGAGTTGGAGCTTGTACCTCCAAATATATATGTATGGATTGGAGTTGGCAACTGAAAACAAACTTTGTGTTCCCAACCAGCTAGGTGAAGGGCGGCTTTCCCACACAATTATCTCTCAGAACTGAACATGTGGAGAGACGTTCATTCATCAAGCACAAAGGGAACGGGTTGCAGGAGAAATTTTACTCTGATTTCTCAGTCTGTTTCTTAGTGCTGGTTTGAAGATCCTGCAGTTTTCAATGTAAAACCAAGTTGGACCCAGTACTTCCCCATATATAATTATGGAATGGAGTTTGCAACTGAAAAGAAACTTTGTGTTCCCAACAAGCTAGGTGAAGGACGGCTTTCACACACACTTATCTCTCAGAACTGAGCATGTGGAGAGACGTTCGTTCATATAGCACAAAGGGAATGGGTTGCAAGTGAAACTTATACTCTGGTTCCTCAGTCTGTTTCCTAGTGCCGGTTTGAAGTTCCTGCAGTTTTCACTGTAAAATCATGTTGGAGCTGGTACATCCACATATATATGTATGGGGTGGAGTTTGCAACTGAAAACAAACTTTGTGTTCCCAAAAATCTAGGTGAAGGAATGCTTTCACACATACTAATCTCTGAGATCTGAGCATGTGGAATGTCATTTGTTCATCTAGCACAAAGGGAACTGATTGCAGGGAAACTTTACTCTGGGTTCTCAGTCTGTTCCTAGTGCCGGTTTGAAGTTCGTGCATTTTTCACTGTAAAACCAAGTTGGAGATAGTACCTCCCGATATATATGTATGGAGTGGAGTTTGCAACTGAAAAGAAACTTTGTGTTCCCAACAAGCAATGTGAAGTACGGCTTTAACAGACACTTATCTCTCAGAACTGAGCATGTGGAGAGACGTTCGTTCATCTAGCACAAAGGGATCTGGTTGCAGGAGAAACATTTACTCTGTTTTCTCAGTCTGTTTCCTAGTGCCTGTTTGAAGTTCCTGCAGTTTTCACAGTAAAACCAAGTTGGAGCCTGTACTTCCCCATATATATGTATGGATTGGAGTTTGAAACTGAAAAGAAACTTTGTTTTTCCAACAAGCTAGGTGAAGGACGGCTTTCACACACATTTATCTCTGAGATCTGAGCATGTGGAAAGACGTTCGTTCATCTAGCACAAAAGGAACTGTTTGCAGGGAAACTTTACTCTGGGTTCTAAGTGTGTTCCTAGTGCCGGTTTGAAGTTAGTGCATTTTTCACTGTAAAACCGAGTTGGAGCTAGTACCTCCCGATATATATGTATGGAGTGGAGTTTGCAACTGAAAAGAAACTTTGTGTTCCCAACAAGCAATGTGAAAGACGGCTTTCACAGACACTTATCTCTCAGAACTGAGCATGTGGAGAGACGTTCGTTCATCTAGCACAAAGCGAATGGGTTGAAGGTGAAATTTATACACTGGTTCCTCAGTATTTTTCCAAAGGGCCGGTTTGAATTTCCTGCAGTTTTCAATGTAAAACCAAGTTGGAGCAAGTACCTCTCCATATATATGTATGGAGTGGAGTTTGCAACTGAAAAGAAACATTGTGTTCCCAACAAGCTAGGTGAAATTCGGCTTTCACACACACTTATCTCTCAGAACTGAGCATGTGGAGAGACGTCCGTTCATCTAGCACAAAGGGAAAGTATTTCAGGAGAAACTTTTACTCTGTTTTCTTAGTCTGTTTCCAAGTGCCGGTTTGACGTTCCTGCACTTTTCTCTGTAAAACCGAGTTAGAGCTAGTACCTCCCGATATATATGTATGGAGTGGAGTTTGCAACTGAAAAGAAACTTTGTGTTCCCAACAAGCTAGGTGAAGGACGGCTTTCACAGACACTTATGTCTCAGAACTGACCATGTGTATAGACTTTCGTTCATGTAGCACAAAAGAACGGGTTGCAGGAGAAACTTTTACGCAGTTTTCACAGTCTATTCCCTAGTGCCCGTTAGAATTTCCTGCAGTTTTCACTGTAAAACCGAGTTGGAACTACAACTTACCTATATATATGTATGGAGTGGAGTTTTCATCTGAAAAGAAACTTTGTGTTTCCAACAAGCTAGGTGAAGGACGGCTTTCACACACACTTATCTCTGAGATCTGAGCATGTGGAAAGACGTTCGTTCATCTAGCACAAAAAGAACTGGTTGCAGGGAAACTTTACTCTGGGTTCTCAGTCTGTTCCTAGTGCCGATTAGATGATAGTGCAGTTTTCACTGTAAAACCGAGTTGGAGCTAGTACCTCCCGATATATATGTATGGAGTGGAGTTTGCAACTGAAAAGAAACTTTGTGTTAAAAACAAGCTAGGTGAAGGACGGCTTTCAGACACACTTTTCTCTCAGATCTGAGCATGTGGAGAGACGTTCGTTCATCTAGCACAAGGGGAAATGTTTGCAGGTGAAACTTATACTCTGGTTCCTCACTCTGTTTCCTAGTGCCTGTTTGAAGTTCCTGCAATTTTCACAGTTAATCCGAGTTGGAGCTTGTACCTCCAAATATATATGTATGGATTGGAGTTTGTAACTGAAAAGAAACTTTGCGTTCCCAACAAGCAATGTGAAGGACGGCTTTCACAGACACTTATCTCTCAGAACTGAACATGTGGAGAGACGTTCGTTCATCTAGCACAAAGGGAAATGGTTGCAGTAGAAACATTACTCTGGGTTCTCAGTCTGCTTCCTAGAGCCGGTTTGAAGTTCCTGCAGTTTTCAATGTAAAAGCAAGTTGGAGGCAGTATTTCCCCATATATATTTATGGAATGGAGTTTGCAACCGAAAAGAAACTTTGTGTTCCCAACAAGCTAGGTGAAGGACGGCTTTCACACACACTTATCTCTCAGAACTGAGCATGTGGAGAGACGTTCGTTCATCTAGCACAAAGGGGAAGGGTTGCAGGAAAAACTTTTCTCTGGTTTCTCAGTTTGTTTCCTAGTGCCGGTTTGAAGTTCCTGCAGGTTTCTCTGTAAAACCAAGTTGGATCCTGTACTTCCCCATATATATGTATGGAGTGGAGTTTGAAACTGAAAAGAAACTTTGTTTTCCCAACAAGCTAGGTGAAGGACGGCTTTCACACACACTTATCTCTGAGATCTGAGCATGTGGAAAGACGTTCGTTCATCTAGCACAAAGGGAACTGGTTGCAGGGAAACTTTACTCTGGGTTCTCAGTCTATTCCTAGTGCCGGTTAGAAGTTAGGGCAGTTTTCACTCTAAAACCGAGTTGGAGCTAGTACCTCCCGATATATATGTATGAAGTGGAGTTTGCAACTGAAAAGAAACTTTGTGTTCCCAAGAAGCTAGGTGAAATTCGGCTTTCACAGACACTTATCTCTCAGAACTGAGCATGTGGAGAGACGTTCGTTCATCTAGCACAAAGGGGACGGGTTGCAGGAGAAACTTTTACTCTGGATTCTCAGTCTGTTTCCTAGTGCCGGTTTGAATTTCCTGCAGTTTTCACTGTAAAACAAAGTTGGATCCAGAACCTCCCCATATATATGTATGGAGTGGAGTTTGCAACTGAAAAGAAACTTTGTGTTCCAAACAAGCTAGGTGAAGGACGGCTTTCAGACACACTTATCTCTCAGATCTGAGCATGTGGAGAGACGTTCGTTCATCTAGCACAAAGGGAACTGGTGGCAGGAGAAACATTACTCTGGGTTCTCATTCTGTTTCCCAGTGCCGGTTTGAAGTTCCTGCAGTTATCACTGTAAAATCAAGTTGGAGCTTGTACCTCCAAATATATATGTATGGATTGGAGTTTTAACTGAAAAGAAACTTTGTGTTCCCAACAAGCTAGGTGAAGGACGGCTTTCACACACACTAATCTCTCAGACTGAACATGTGGAGAGACGTTCGTTCATCAAGCACAAAGGGAACGGGTTGCAGGAGAAACTTTTGCTCTAGATTCTCAGCCTGTTTCCTAGAGCCGGTTTGAAGTTCCTGCAGTTTTCAATGTAAAACCAAGTTGGAGGCAGTATTTCCCCATATATATTTATGGAATGGAGTTTGCAACCGAAAAGAAACTTTGTGTTCCCAACAAGCTAGGTGAAGTACGGCTTTCACACACATTTATCTCTGAGATCTGAGCATGTGGAAAGACGTTCGTTCATCTAGCACAAAGGGAACTGGTTGCAGGGAAACTTTACTCTGCTTTCTCAGTCTGTTCCTAGTGCCGGTTTAAAGTTAGTGCTGTTTTCAGTGTAAAACCGCGTTGGAGATAGTACCTCCCGATATATATGTATGGAGTGGAGTTTGCAACTGAAAACAAACTTTGTGTTCCCAACAAGCAAAGTGAAGGACGGCTTTAACAGACACTTATCTCTCAGAACTGATCATGTGGAGAGACGTTCGTTCATCTAGCACAAAGGGGACGGGTTGCAGGAGAAACACTTACTCTGGATTCTCAGTCTGTTTCCTAGTGCCGGTTTGAACTTCCTGCAGATTTCACTGTAAAACCAAGTTGGTTCCAGTACCTCCCCATATATATGTATAGAGTGGAGTTTGCAACTGAAAAGAAACTTTGTGTTCCCAAGAAGCTAGGTGAAATTCGGCTTTCACACACACTTATCTCTCAGAATTGAGCATGTGGAGAGACGTTCCTTCATCTAGCAATAAGGGAAAGTTTTTCAGGAGAAACTTTTACTCCGGTTTCTCAGTCTGTTTCCTAGTGCCGGTTTGACGTTCCTGCAGATTTCTCTGTAAAACCAAGTTGAAGCTAGTAAATCCCGATATATATGTATGGATTGGATTTTGCAACTGAAAAGAAACTTTGTGTTCCCAACAAGCTAGGTGAAGTACGGCTTTCACACACAATTATCTCTCAGAATTGAGCATGTGGAGAGACGTTCGTTAATCTAGCACAATGGGAGGGTTTGCAGGAGAAACTTGAACTCTGGTATCTCAGTCTGATTCCTAGTGCCGGTTTGAAGTTCCTGCATTTTTCACTGTAAAACCAACTTGTATCCAGTACATCCCCATATATATGTATGGAGTGGAGTTTGAAACTGAAAAGAAACTTTGTGTTCCCAACAAGCAATGTGAAGGACGGATTTCACAGACACTTATCTCTCAGAACTGAGCATGTGGAGAGAAGTTCTTTCATCTAGCACAAAGGGGACGGGTTGCAGGGGAAACTTTTACTCTGGATTCTCAGTCTGTTTCCTAGTGCCGGTTTGAATCTCCTGCAGTTTTCACTGTAAAACCAAGTTGGATCCAGAACCTCCCCATATATATGTATGGAGTGGAGTTTGCAACTGAAAAGAAACTTTGTGTTCCAAACAAGCTAGGTGAAGGACGGCTTTCAGACACACTTATCTCTCAGATCTGAGCATGTGGAGAGACGTTCGTTCATCTAGCACAAAGGGAACTGGTTGCAGGAGAAACATTACTCTGGGTTCTCATTCTGTTTCCTAGTGCCGGTTTGAAGTTCCTGCAGTTATCAGTGTAAAATCAAGTTGGAGCTTGTACCTCCAAATATATATGTATGGATTGGAGTTTGTAACTGAAAAGAAACTTTGTGTTCCCAACAAGCTAGGTGAAGGACGGCTTTCACACACACTTATCTCTCAGACTGAACATGTGGAGAGACGTTCGTTCATCAAGCACAAAGGGAACGGGTTGCAGGAGAAAATTTTACTCTAGTTTCTCAGTCTGTTTCCTAGAGCCGGTTTGAAGTTCCTGCAGTTTTCAATGTAAAACCATGTTGGAGGCAGTATTTCCCCATATATATTTATTCAATGGAGTTTGCATCCGAAAAGTAACTTTGTGTTCCCAACAAGCTAGGTGAAGTACGGCTTTCACACACAATTATCTCTGAGATCTGAGCATGTGGAAAGACGTTCGTTCATCTAGCACAAAGGGAACTTGTTGCAGGGAAACTTTACTCTGGGTTCTCAGTGTGTTCCTAGTGCCGGTTTTAAGTTAGTGCAGTTTTCAGTGTAAAACCGAGTTGGAGATAGTACCTCCCGATATATATGTATGGAGTGGAGTTTGCAACTGAAAACAAACTTTGTGTTCCCAACAAGCAAAGTGAAGGACGGCTTTAACAGACACTTATCTCTCAGAACTGATCATGTGGAGAGACGTTCGTTCATCTAGCACAAAGGGGACGGGTTGCAGGAGAAACATTTACTCTGGATTCTCAGTCTGTTTCCTAGTGCCGGTTTGAATTTCCTACAGTTTTCACTGTAAAACCAAGTTGGATCCAGTACCTCCCCATATATATGTATAGAGTGGAGTTTGCAACTGAAAAGAAACTTTGTGTTCCCAAGAAGCTAGGTGAAATTCGGCTTTCACACACACATATCTCTCAGAATTGAGCATGTGGAGAGACGTTCCTTCATCTAGCAATAAGGGAAAGTTTTTCAGGAGAAACTTTTACTCCGGTTTCTCAGTCTGTTTCCTAGTGCCGGTTTGACGTTCCTGCAGATTTCTCTGTAAAACCAAGTTGGAGCTAGTTAATCCCGATATATATGTATGGAGTGGATTTTGCAACTGAAAAGAAACTTTGTGTTCCCAACAAGCTAGGTGAAGTACGGCTTTCACACACACTTATCTCTCAGAATTGAGCATGTGGAGAGACGTTCGTTCATCTAGCACAATGGGAGGGTTTGCAGGAGAAACTTGAACTCTGGTATCTCAGTCTGATTCCTAGTGCCGGTTTGAAGTTCCTGCATTTTTCACAGTAAAACCAACTTGTATCCAGTACATCCCCATATATATGTATGGAGTGGAGTTTGAAACTGAAAAGAAACTTTGTGTTCCCAACAAGCAATGTGAAGGACGGATTTCACAGACACTTATCTCTCAGAACTGAGCATGTGGAGAGAAGTTCTTTCATCTAGCACAAAGGGGACGGGTTGCAGGGGAAACTTTTACTCTGGATTCTCAGTCTGTTTCCTAGTGCCGGTTTGAATCTCCTGCAGTTTTCACTGTAAAACCAAGTTGGATCCAGAACCTCCCCATATATATGTATGGAGTGGAGTTTGCAACTGAAAAGAAACTTTGTGTTCCAAACAAGCTAGGTGAAGGACGGCTTTCAGACACACTTATCTCTCAGATCTGAGCATGTGGAGAGACGTTCGTTCATCTAGCACAAAGGGAACTGGTTGCAGGAGAAACATTACTCTGGGTTCTCATTCTGTTTCCTAGTGCCGGTTTGAATTTCCTGCAGTTATCAGTGTAAAATCAAGTTGGAGCTTGTACCTCCAAATATATATGTATGGATTGGACTTTGTAACTGAAAAGAAACTTTGTGTTCCCAACAAGCTAGGTGAAGGACGGCTTTCACACACACTTATCTCTCAGACTGAACATGTGGAGAGACGTTCGTTCATCAAGCACAAAGGGAACGGGTTGCAGGAGAAAATTTTACTCTAGTTTCTCAGTCTGTTTCCTAGAGCCGGTTTGAAGTTCCTGCAGTTTTCAATGTAAAACCAAGTTGGAGGCAGTATTTCCCCATATATATTTATTCAATGGAGTTTGCATCCGAAAAGTAACTTTGTGTTCCCAACAAGGTAGGTGAAGGACGGCTTTCACACACAATTATCTCTGAGATCTGAGCATGTGGAAAGACGTTCGTTCATCTAGCACAAAGGGAACTTGTTGCAGGGAAACTTTACTCTGGGTTCTCAGTGTGTTCCTAGTGCCGGTTTGAAGTTAGTGCAGTTTTCAGTGTAAAACCGAGTTGGAGATAGTACCTCCCGATATATATGTATGGAGTGGAGTTTGCAACTGAAAACAAACTTTGTGTTCCCAACAAGCAAAGTGAAGGACGGCTTTAACAGACACTTATCTCTCAGAACTGATCATGTGGAGAGACGTTCGTTCATCTAGCACAAAGGGGACGGGTTGCAGGAGAAACATTTACTCTGGATTCTCAGTCTGTTTCCTAGTGCCGGTTTGAATTTCCTACAGTTTTCACTGTAAAACCAAGTTGGATCCAGTACCTCCCCATATATATGTATAGAGTGGAGTTTGCAACTGAAAAGAAACTTTGTGTTCCCAAGAAGCTAGGTGAAATTCGGCTTTCACACACACATATCTCTCAGAATTGAGCATGTGGAGAGACGTTCCTTCATCTAGCAATAAGGGAAAGTTTTTCAGGAGAAACTTTTACTCCGGTTTCTCAGTCTGTTTCCTAGTGCCGGTTTGACGTTCCTGCAGATTTCTCTGTAAAACCAAGTTGGAGCTAGTTAATCCCGATATATATGTATGGAGTGGATTTTGCAACTGAAAAGAAACTTTGTGTTCCCAACAAGCTAGGTGAAGTACGGCTTTCACACACACTTATCTCTCAGAATTGAGCATGTGGAGAGACGTTCGTTCATCTAGCACAATGGGAGGGTTTGCAGGAGAAACTTGAACTCTGGTATCTCAGTCTGATTCCTAGTGCCGGTTTGAAGTTCCTGCATTTTTCACAGTAAAACCAACTTGTATCCAGTACATCCCCATATATATCTATGGAGTGGAGTTTGCAACTGAAAAGAAACTTTGTGTTCCCAACAAGCAATGTGAAGGACGGCTTTCACAGACACTTATCTCTCAGAACTGAGCATGTGGAGAGAAGTTCTTTCATCTAGCACAAAGGGGACGGGTTGCAGGGGAAACTTTTACTCTGGATTCTCAGTCTGTTTCCTAGTGCCGGTTTGAAGTTCCTGCAGTTTTCACTGTAAAACCAAGTTGGATCCAGTACCACCCCATATATATGTATGGAGTGGATTTTGCAACTGAAAAGAAACTTTGTGTTCCAAACAAGCTAGGTGAAGGACGGCTTTCAGACTCACTTATCTCTCTGATCTGAGCATGTGGAGAGACTTTCGTTCAACTAGCACAAAGGGAACGGTTTTCAGGAGAAACTTTTACTCTGTTTTCTCAGACTTTTTCCACTGCCGATTTGAAGTTCCTGCAGTTTTCACTTTAAAACCGAGTTGGAGCTAGTATCACCCCACATATATGTATGGAGTGGATTTTGCTACTGAAAGGAAACTTTGTGTTCCAAACAAGCTAAATGAAGAACGGCTTTTCCACACACTTATCTCTCAGAAAAGAGCATGTGGAGAGACGTTCGTTCATCTAGCACAAAGGGAACGTTTTACAGGAGGAACTTTTACTCTGGGTTCTCAGTCTGTTTCCTAGTGCCGGTTTGAAGTTCCTGCAGTTTTCACTGTAAAATCGAGTTGGAGCTAGTACCTACCCATATATATGTATGGAATGGAGATTACAACTGAAAAGTAACTTTGTGTTCCGAACAAGCTTGGTGAAGTACGGCTTTCACACACAATTATCTCTCAGAACTGAGCATGTGGAGAGACGTTCGTTCATCTAGCACAAAGGATATGGTTGCAGTAGAAACTTTACTATGGTTTATCAATCTGTTTCCTAGTGCCGGTTTGAAGTTCCAGCAGTTATCACTGTAAAATCGAGTTGGAGATAGTACCTCCCCATAGATATGTATGGAGTGGCGTTTGCAAATGAAAAGAAGATTTGTGTTCCCAACAAGCTAGGTGAAGGACGGCTTTCACACACACTTATTTCTCAGAACTGAGCATGTGGAGAGACGTTCGTTCATCTAGCACAAAGGGAATGGGTTGCAAGGGAAACTTATACTCTGGTTCCTCAGTCTGTTTCCTAGTGCCGGTTTGAAGTTCCTGCAGTTTTCACTGTAAAATCATGTTGGAGCTGGTACCTCTACATATATATGTATGGAGTGGAGTTTGCAAATGAAAAGAAACCTTGTGTTCCCAACAAGCTAGGTGAAGGACGGCTTTCAGACACACTTATCTCTCAGATATGAGCATGTGGAGAGACGTTCGTTCATCAAGCACAAAGGGAACTGGTTGCAGGTGAAACATTACTCTGGGTTCTCAGTCTGTTTCCTAGTGCCGGTTTGAAGTTTCTACAGTTTTCACTGTAAAAATAAGTTGGATCCAGTACCTCCCCATATATATGTATGGAGTGGAGTTTTGAACTGAAATAAACTTTGTTTTCCAAACAAGCTAGGTGAAGGAAGGTTTTCAGACACACTTATCTCTCAGACATCAGCATGTGGAGAGACGATCGTTCATCTAGCAGAAAGGAAACGGGTTGTAGGGGAAACTTATACTCTGGTTCCTCACTCTCTTTCCTAGTGCCGGTTTGAATTTCCTGCAGTTATCAATGTAAAATCAAGTTGGTGCTTTTAACTCCAAATATATATGTATGGATTGGTGTTTGCAACTGAAAAGAAACTTTGTGTTCCCAACAAGCTAGGTGAAGGACAGCTTTCACACACACTTATCTCTCAGAACTGAACATGTGGAGAGACGTTCGTTCATCAAGCACAAAGGGAACGGGTTGCAGGGGAAACTTTTACTCTGGTTTCTCAGTCTGTTTCCTAGTGCCGGTTTGAAGTTCCTGCAGTTTTCAATGTAAAACCAAGTTGGAGCCAGTACTTCCCCATATATATTTATGGAATGGAGTTTGCAACTGAAAAGAAACTTTGTGTTCCCAACAAGCTAGTTGAAGGACGGCTTTCACACACACTTATCTCTCAGAACTGAGCATGTGGAGAGACGTTCGTTCATCTAGCACAAAGCGAATGGGTTGAAGGTGAAACTTATACACTGGTTCCTCAGTCTTTTTCCTAGTGCCGGTTTGAAGTTCCTGCAATTTTCACTGTAAATCCAACTTGGAGCAAGTACCTCTCCATGTATATGTATGGAGTGGAATTTGCAACTGAAAAGAAACTTTGTGTTCCCAACAAGCTAGGTGAAGGACAGCTTTCACACACACTTATCTCTCAGAACTGAGCATGTGGAGATACGTTTGTTCATCTAGCACAAAAGGAAAGTTTTTCAGGAGAAACTTTTACTCTATTTCTCAGTCTCTTTCCTAGTGCCGGTTTGACGTACCTGCAGTTTTCTCTGTAAAACCATGTTGGAGCTAGTACCTCCCGATATATATGTATGGAGTGGAGTTTGCAACTGAAAAGAAATTTTGTGTTCCCAACAAGCTAGTTGAAGGATGGCTTTCACACACACGTATCTCTCAGAACTGAGCATGTGGAGAGACGTTCGTTCATCTAGCACAAAGGGAACGGGTTGCAGGGGAAAGTTTTACTCTGGTTTCTCAGTCAGTTTCTTAGTGCCGTTTTGACGTTCCTGCAGTTTTCACAATAAAACAGAGTTGGAGCTAGTACCTCCCGATATATACGTATGGATTGGATTTTGCTACTGAAAACAAACTTTGTGTTCCCAACAAGCTAGGTGAAGGGCGGCTTACACACACACACTTATCTCTCAGAACTCAGCATGTGGAGAGACAATCTATCATCTAGCACAAAGGGAAGGATTTGCAGGAGAAACTTTTACTCTGGTTTCTCAGTCTGTTTCCTAGTGCCGGTTTGAAGTTCCTGCAGTTTTCACTGTAAAATCATGTTGGAGCTGGTACCTCCACATATATATGTATGGAGTGGAGTTGCAAATGAAAAGAAACTTTGTGTTCCCAACAAGCTAGGTGAAGGACGGCTTTCAGACACACTTATCTCTCAGATAAGAACATGTGGAGAGACGTTCGTTCATCAAGCACAAAGGGAACTGGTTGCAGGAGAAACATTACTCTGGGTTCTCAGTCTGATTCCTAGTGCCGGTTTGAATTTCCTACAGTTTTCACTGTAAAAATAAGTTGGATCCAGTACCTCCCCATATATATGTATGTAGTGGAGTTTGCAACTGAAATAAACTTTGTTTTCCAAACAAGCTAGGTGAAGGAAGGCTTTCAGACACACTTATCTCTCAGATATCAGCATGTGGAGAGACGATCGTTCATCTAGCAGAAAGGAAACGGGTTGTAGGGGAAACTTATACCCTGGTTCCTCACTCTGTTTTCTAGTGCCGGTTTGAAGTTCCTGCAGTTATCACTGTAAAATCAAGTTGGAGCTTGTACCTCCAAATATATATGTATGGATTGGTGTTTGCAACTGAAAAGAAACATTGTGTTCCCAACAAGCTAGGTGAAGGACAGCTTTCACACACACTTATCTCTCAGAACTGAACATGTGGAGAGACGTTCGTTCATCAAGCACAAAGGGAACGGGATGCAGGAGAAACTTTTACTCTGGTTTCTCAGTCTGTTTCCTAGTGCCGGTTTGAAGTTCCTGCAGTTTTCAATGTAAAACCAAGTTGGAGCCAGTACTTCCCCATATAAATTCATGGAATGGAGTTGGCAACTGAAAAGAAACTTTGTGTTCCCAACAAGCTAGGTGAAGGACGGCTTTCACACACACTTATCTCTCAGAACAGAGCATGTGGAGAGACGTTCGTTCATCTAGCACAAAGCGAATGGGTTGAAGGTGAAACTTATACACTGGTTCCTCAGACTTTTTCCTAGTGCCGGTTTGAAGTTCCTGCAATTTTCACTGTAAAACCAACATGGAGCAAGTACCTCTCCATATATATGTATGGAGTGGAGTTAGAAACTGAAAAGAAACTTTGTGTTCCCAACAAGCTAGGTGAAATTCGGCTTTCACACACACTTATCTCTCAGAACTGAGCATGTGGAGAGACGTTTGTTCATCTAGCACAAAAGGAAAGTTTTTCAGGTGAAACTTTTACTCTGGTTTCTCAGTCTGTTTCCTAGTGCCCTTTTGAAGTTAGTGCAGTTTTCAATGTAAAACCGAGTTGGAGATAGTACCTCCCGATATATATGTATGGAGTGGAGTTTGCAACTGAAAAGAAACTTTGTGTTCCCAACAAGGTAGGTGAAGGACGGCTTTCACACACACTTATCTCTCAGAATTGAGCATGTGGAGAGACGTTCGTTCATCTAGCACAAAGGGAGGGTTTGCAGGAGAAACTTGAACTCTGGTTTCTCAGTCTGTTTCCTAGTGCCGGTTTGAAGTTCCTGCAGTTTTCATTGAAAAAACAATTTGGATCCAGTACATCCCCATATATATGTATGGAGTGGAGTTTGCAACTGAAAAGAAACTTTGTGTTCCCAACAAGCAATGTGAAGGACGGCTTTCACAGATACTTATCTCTCAGAACTGAGCATGTGGAGAGACATTCGTTCATCTAGCACAAAGGGGACGGGTTGCAGGGGAAACTTTTACTCTGGATTCTCAGTCTGTTTCCTAGTGCCGGTTTGAAGTTCCTGCAGTTTTCACTGTAAAACCAAGTTGGATCCAGTACCTCCCCATATATATGTATGGAGTGGAGTTTGCAACTGAAAAGAAACTTTGTGTTCCAAACAAGCTAGGTGAAGGACGGCTTTCAGACTCACTTATCTCTGAGATCTGAGCATGTGGAGATACTTTCGTTCATCTAGCACCAAGGGAACTGTTTTCAGGACAAACTTTTACTCTGTTTTCTCAGACTGTTTCCACTGCTATTTGAAGTTCCTGCAGTTTTCACTGTAAAACCGAGTTGGAGCTAGAATCACCCCACATATATGTATGGAGTGGAGTTTGCAACTGAAAGGAAACTTTGTGTTCCCAACAATCTAGATGAAGTACGGCTTTCCCACACACTTATCTCTCAGAAAAGAGCATGTGGAGAGACGTTCGTTCATCTAGCACAAAGGGAACGGTTTGCAGGAGGAACTTTTACTCTGGTTTCTCAGTCTGTTTCCTAGTGCCGGTTTGAAGTTCCTGCAGTTTTCACTGTAAACCGATTTGGAGATTGTACCTCCCCATATATATGTATGGAGTGGTTTTTGCAACTATAAAGAAACACTGTGATCCCAACAACCTAGGTGAAGGACGGCTTCCACACACACTTATCTCTCAGAACTGAGCATGTTGAGAGACGATCGATCATCTAGCACAAAGGGAACGAGTTGCAGGAGAAACTTTTACTCTGGATTCTCAGTCTGTTTCCTAGTGCCGGTTTGAAGTTCCTGCAGTTTTCACTGTAAAACCAAGTTGGATCCTGTACTTCCCCATATATATGTATGGAGTGGAGTTTGAAATTGAAAAGAAACTTTGTGTTCCCAAAAAGCTCGGTGAAGGAAGGCTTTCACACACACTTGTCTCTGAGATCTGAGCATGTGGAAAGACGTTCGTTCATCTAGCACAAAGGGAACTGGTTGCAGGGAAACTTTACTCTGTTTCCTCAGTCTGTTTCCTAGTGCCGGTTTGAAGTTCCTGCAGTTTTCACTGTAAAATCATGTTGGAGCTGGTACCTCCACATATATATGTATGGAGTGGAGTTGCAAATGAAAAGAAACTTTGTGTTCCCAACAAGCTAGGTGAAGGACGGCTTTCAGACACACTTATCTCTCAGATAAGAACATGTGCAGAGACGTTCGTTCATCAAGCACAAAGGGAACTGGTTGCAGGAGAAACATTACTCTGGGTTCTCAGTCTGATTCCTAGTGCAGGTTTGAATTTCCTACAGTTTTCACTGTAAAAATAAGTTGGATCCAGTACCTCCCCATATATATGTATGTAGTGGAGTTTGCAACTGAAATAAACTTTGTTTTCCAAACAAGCTAGGTGAAGGAAGGCTTTCAGACACACTTATCTCTCAGATATCAGCATGTGGAGAGACGATCGTTCATCTAGCAGAAAGGAAACGGGTTGTAGGGGAAACTTATACCCTGGTTCCTCACTCTGTTTCCTAGTGCCGGTTTGAAGTTCCTGCAGTTATCACTGTAAAATCAAGTTGGAGCTTGTACCTCCAAATATATATGTATGGATTGGTGTTTGCAACTGAAAAGAAACTTTGTGTTCCCAACAAGCTAGGTGAAGGACAGCTTTCACACACACTTATCTCTCAGAACTGAGCATGTGGAGAGACGTTCGTTCATCTAGCACAAAGCGAATGGGTTGAAGGTGAAACTTATACACTGGTTCCTCAGACTTTTTCCTAGTGCCGGTTTGAAGTTCCTGCAATTTTCACTGTAAAACCAACATGGAGCAAGTACCTCTCCATATATATGTATGGAGTGGAGTTAGCAACTGAAAAGAAACTTTGTGTTCCCAACAAGCTAGGTGAAATTCGGCTTTCACACACAATTATCTCTCAGAACTGAGCATGTGGAGAGACGTTTGTTCATCTAGCACAAAAGGAAAGTTTTTCAGGAGAAACTTTTACTCTGGTTTCTCAGTCTGTTTCCTAGTGCCCTTTTGAAGTTAGTGCAGTTTTCAGTGTAAAACCGAGTTGGAGATAGCACCTCCCGATATATATGTATGGAGTGGAGTTTGCAACTGAAAAGAAACTTTGTGTTCCCAACAAGGTAGGTGAAGGACGGCTTTCACACACACTTATCTCTCAGAATTGAGCATGTGGAGAGACGTTCGTTCATCTAGCACAAAGGGAGGGTTTGCAGGAGAAACTTGAACTCTGGTTTCTCAGTCTGTTTCCTCGTGCCGGTTTGAAGTTCCTGCAGTTTTCATTGAAAAAACAATTTGGATCCAGTACATCCCCATATATATGTATGGAGTGGAGTTTGCAACTGAAAAGAAACTTTGTGTTCCCAACAAGCAATGTGAAGGACGGCTTTCACAGATACTTATCTCTCAGAACTGAGCATGTGGAGAGACTTTTGTTCATCTAGCACAAAGGGGACGGGTTGCAGGGGAAACTTTTACTCTGGATTCTCAGTCTGTTTCCTAGTGCCGGTTTGAAGTTCCTGCAGTTTTCACTGTAAAACCAAGTTGGATCCAGTACCTCCCCATATATATGTATGGAGTGGAGTTTGCAACTGAAAAGAAACTTTGTGTTCCAAACAAGCTAGGTGAAGGACGGCTTTCAGACTCACTTATCTCTGAGATCTGAGCATGTGGAGATACTTTCGTTCATCTAGCACCAAGGGAACTGTTTTCAGGACAAACTTTTACTCTGTTTTCTCAGACTGTTTCCACTGCCGATTTGAAGTTCCTGCAGTTTTCACTGTAAAACCGAGTTGGAGCTAGAATCACCCCACATATATGTATGGAGTGGAGTTTGCAACTGAAAGGAAACTTTGTGTTCCCAACAATCTAGATGAAGTACGGCTTTCCCACACACTTATCTCTCAGAAAAGAGCATGTGGAGAGACGTTCGTTCATCTAGCACAAAGGGAACGGTTTGCAGGAGGAACTTTTACTCTGGTTTCTCAGTCTGTTTCCTAGTGCCGGTTTGAAGTTCCTGCAGTTTTCACTGTAAACCGATTTGGAGATTGTACCTCCCCATATATATGTATGGAGTGGTTTTTGCAACTATAAAGAAACACTGTGATCCCAACAACCTAGGTGAAGGACGGCTTCCACACACACTTATCTCTCAGAACGGAGCATGTGGAGAGACGTTCGTTCATCTAGCACAAAGGGAATGGGTTGCAAGGGAAACTTATACTCTGGTTCCTCAGTCTGTTTCCTAGTGCCGGTTTGAAGTTCCTGCAGTTTTCACTGTAAAATCTTGTTGGAGCTGGTACCTCCACATATATATCTATGGAGTGGAGTTTGCAAATGAAAAGAAACTTTGTGTTCCCAACAAGTTATGTGATGGACGGCTTTCAGACACACTTATCTCTCAGATATGAACATGTGGAGAGACGTTCGTTCATCAAGCACAAAGGGAACTGGTTGCAGGAGAAACATTACTCTGGGTTCTCAGTCTGGTTCCTAGTGCCGGTTTGAAGTTCCTACAGTTTTCACTGTAAAAATAAGTTGGATCGTGTACCTCCCCATATATATGTATGGAGTGGAGTTTGCAACTGATATAAACTTTGTTTTCCAAACAAGCTAGGTGAAGGAAGGCTTTCAGACACACTTATCTCTCAGAACGGAGCATGTGGAGAGACGATCGTTCATCTAGCAGAAAGGAAACGGGTGGTAGGGGAAACTTATACCCTGGTTCCTCACTCTGTTTCCTAGTGCCGGGATGAAGTTCCTGCAGTTATCACTGTAAAATCAAGTTGGAGCTTGTACCTCCAAATATATATGTACGGATTGGTGTTTGCAACTGAAAAGAAACTTTGTGTTCCCAACAAGCTAGGTGAAGGACAGAATTCACACACACTTATCTCTCAGAACTGAACATGTGGAGAGACGTTCGTTCATCAAGCACAAAGGGAACGGGTTGCAGGAGAAACTTTTACTCTGGTTTCTCAGTCTGTTTCCTAGTGCCGGTTTGAAGTTCCTGCAGATTTCACTGTAAAACCAAGTTGGAACCAGTACTTCCCCATATATATTTATGCAATGGAGTTGGCAACTGAAAAGAAACTTTGTGTTCCCAACAAGCTAGGTGAAGGACGGCTTTCACACACACTTATGTCTCAGAACTGAGCATGTGGAGAGACGATCGTTCATCTAGCTCAAAGCGAATGGGTTGAAGGTGAAACTTATACACTGGTTCCTCAGACTTTTTCCTAGTGCCGGTTTGAAGTTCCTGCAAATTTCACTGTAAAACCAACTTGGAGCAAGAACCTCTCCATATATATGTATGGAGTGGAGTTAGCAACTGAAAAGAAACTTTGTGTTCCCAACAAGCTAGGTGAAATTCGGCTTTCACACACACTTATCTCTCAGAACTGAGCATGTGGAGAGACGTTCGTTCATCTAGCACATAGGAACTGGTTGCAGGAGGAAGTTTACTATGGTTTCTCAGTCTGTTTCCTAGTGCCGGTTTGAAGTTCCTGCAGTTTTCACTGTAAAATCAAGTTGGAAGTAGTACCACCACATATATATGTATGGAGTGGAGTTTGCAACTGAAAAGAAACTTTGTGTTCCCAACAAGCTAGGTGAAATTCGGCTTTCACACACACTTATCTCTCAGAACTGAGCATGTGGAGAGACGTTTGTTCATCTAGCACAAAAGGAAAGTTTTTCAGGAGAAACTTTTACTCTGGTTTCTCAGTCTGTTTCCTAGTGCCCTTTTGAAGTTAGTGCAGTTTTCAGTGTAAAACCGAGTTGGAGATAGTACCTCCCGATATATATCTATGGAGTGGAGTTTGCAACTGAAAAGAAACTTTGTGTTCCCAACAAGGTAGGTGAAGGACGGCTTTCACACACACTTATCTCTCAGAATTGAGCATGTGGAGAGACGTTCGTTCATCTAGCACAAAGGGAGGGTTTGCAGGAGAAACTTGAACTCTGGTTTCTCAGTCTGTTTCCTAGTGCCGGTTTGAAGTTCCTGCAGTTTTCATTGAAAAAACAATTTGGATCCAGTACATCCCCTTATATATGTATGGAGTGGAGTTTGCAACTCAAAAGAAACTTTGTGTTCCCAAAAAGCAATGTGAAGGACGGCTTTCACAGATACTTATCTCTCAGAACTGAGCATGTGGAGAGACTTTTGTTCATCTAGCACTTAGGGGACGGGTTGCAGGGGAAACTTTTACTCTGGATTCTCAGTCTGTTTCCTAGTGCCGGTTTGAAGTTCCTGCAGTTTTCACTGTAAAACCAAGTTGGATCCAGTACCTCCCCATATATATGTATGGAGTGGTGTTTGCAACTGAAAAGAAACTTTGTGTTCCAAACAAGCTAGGTGAAGGACGGCTTTCAGACTCACTTATCTCTGAGATCTGAGCATGTGGAGATACTTTCGTTCATCTAGCACCAAGGGAACTGTTTCCAGGACAAACTTTTACTCTGTTTTCTCAGACTGTTTCCACTGCCGATTTGAAGTTCCTGCAGTTTTCACTGTAAAACCGAGTTGGAGCTAGAATCACCCCACATATATGTATGGAGTGGAGTTTGCAACTGAAAGGAAACTTTGTGTTCCCAACAATCTAGATGAAGTACGGCTTTCCCACACACTTATCTCTCAGAAAAGAGCATGTGGAGAGACGTTCGTTCATCTAGCACAAAGGGAACGGTTTGCAGGAGGAACTTTTACTCTGGTTTCTCAGTCTGTTTCCTAGTGCCGGTTTGAAGTTCCTGCAGTTTTCACTGTAAACCGATTTGGAGATTGTACCTCCCCATATATATGTATGGAGTGGTTTTTGCAACTATAAAGAAACACTGTGATCCCAACAACCTAGGTGAAGGACGGCTTCCACACACACTTATCTCTCAGAACGGAGCATGTGGAGAGACGTTCGTTCATCTAGCACAAAGGGAATGGGTTGCAAGGGAAACTTATACTCTGGTTCCTCAGTCTGTTTCCTAGTGCCGGTTTGAAGTTCCTGCAGTTTTCACTGTAAAATCTTGTTGGAGCTGGTACCTCCACATATATATGTATGGAGTGGAGTTTGCAAATGAAAAGAAACTTTGTGTTCCCAACAAGTTATGTGAAGGACGGCTTTCAGACACACTTATCTCTCAGATATGAACATGTGGAGAGACGTTCGTTCATCAAGCACAAAGGGAACTGGTTGCAGGAGAAACATTACTCTGGGTTCTCAGTCTGGTTCCTAGTGCCGGTTTGAAGTTCCTACAGTTTTCACTGTAAAATTAAGTTGGATCGAGTACCTCCCCATATATATGTATGGAGTGGAGTTTGCAACTGATATAAACTTTGTTTTCCAAACAAGCTAGGTGAAGGAAGGCTTTCAGACACACTTATCTCTCAGATATCAGCATGTGGAGAGACGATCGTTCATCTAGCAGAAAGGAAACGGGTGGTAGGGGAAACTTATACCCTGGTTCCTCACTCTGTTTCCTAGTGCCGGGATGAAGTTCCTGCAGTTATCACTGTAAAATCAAGTTGGAGCTTGTACCTCCAAATATATATGTATGGATTGGTGTTTGCAACTGAAAAGAAACTTTGTGTTCCCAACAAGCTAGGTGAAGGACAGAATTCACACACACTTATCTCTCAGAATTGAGCATGTGGAGAGACGTTCGTTCATCAAGCACAAAGGGAACGGGTTGCAGGAGAAACTTTTACTCTGGTTTCTCAGTCTGTTTCCTAGTGCCGGTTTGAAGTTCCTGCAGATTTCACTGTAAAACCAAGTTGGAGCCAGTACTTCCCCATATATATTTATGGAATGGAGTTGGCAACTGAAAAGAAACTTTGTGTTCCCAACAAGCTAGGTGAAGGACGGCTTTCACACACACTTATCTCTCAGAACTGAGCATGTGGAGAGACGTTCGTTCATCTAGCTCAAAGCGAATGGTTTGAAGGTGAAACTTATACTTGGTTCCTCAGACTTTTTCCTAGTGCCGGTTTGAAGTTCCTGCAAATTTCACTGTAAAACCAACTTGGAGCATGAACTTCTCCATATATATGTATGGAGTGGAGTTAGCAACTGAAAAGAAACTTTGTGTTCCCAACAAGCTAGGTGAAATTCGGCTTTCACACACACTTATCTCTCAGAACTGAGCATGTGGAAAGACGTTCGTTCATCTAGCACATAGGAACTGGTTGCAGGAGAAAGTTTACTATGGTTTCTCAGTCTGTTTCCTAGTGCCGGTTTGAAGTTCCTGCAGTTTTCACTGTAAAATCAAGTTGGAAGTAGTACCACCACATATATATGTATGGAGTGGAGTTTGCAACTGAAAAGAAACTTTGTGTTCCCAACAAGCTAGGTGAAGGACGGCTTTCACACACAATTATCTCTCAGAACTGAGCATGTGGAGAAACGTTCGTTCATCTAGCACAAATGGAACGAGTTGCAGGGGTATCTTTTACTCTGGTTTCTCAGTCTGTTTCCTTGTGCCGGTTTAAATT
Source organism: Camelus dromedarius (assembly GCF_036321535.1). NCBI lineage: Eukaryota > Metazoa > Chordata > Mammalia > Artiodactyla > Camelidae > Camelus > Camelus dromedarius. The sequence goes on along the minus strand of NC_087458.1, from coordinate 30,360,115 downwards.
TCCTGCAGTATTCACTATAGAACCAAGTTGGTGCCATTACCTATTTATATATATGTATGGAGTGGGGTTTGCAACTGAAAAGAAAATTGTGTTCCCAACAAGCTATGTGAAGGACGGCTTTCAAACTCACTTATCTCTCAGAACTGAGCAAGTGGAGAGACGTTCGTTCATCTAGCACAAAGGAACGGGTTGCAGGGGAAACTTATACTCTGGTTCCTCAGTCTGTTTCCTAGTGCCAATTTTACGTTCCTGCAGTTTTCACTGTAAAACCAAGTTGGAGCTAGTACTTCCCGATATATATGTATGGAGTGGAGGTTGCAAGTGAAAGGAAACTTTGTGTTCCCAACCAGCTGGATGAAGGACGGCTTTCACACACACTTAATTCTCAGAACTGAGCATGTGGAGAGACATTCGTTAATCTAGCACCAAGGGAACGGGTTGCAGGAAAAACTTATACTCTGGTTCCTCAGTCTGTTTCCTAGTGCCGGTTTGAAGTTCCTGCAGTTTTCACTGTAAAATCATGTTGGAGCTGGTACCTCCACATATATATGTATTTAGTGGAGTTTGCAACTGAAAAGAAACTTTGTGTTCCCAACAAGCTAGGTGAAGGACGGCTTTCCCACACACTTATCTCTGAACTGATCATGTGGAGAGACGATCGTTTATCTAGCACAAATGGAACAGGTTGCAGGAGAAACTTATACTCTGGTTTCTCAGTCTGTTTCCTACTGACAGGTTGAAGTTCCTGCAGTTTTCACTGGAAATCCGAGTTGGATTTAGTACCTCCACATATATATGTATGGAGTGGAGTTTGCAACTGAAAAGAAACTGTTTTCCCAACCATCTAGTTGAAGTAAGGCTTTCACACACACTGACCTCTCAGAACTGATCATGTGGAGAGACGTTCGCTCATCTAGCACAAAGGAACTGGTTGCCGGGGAAACTTATACTCTGGTTCCTCAGTCTGTTTCCTAGTGCCGGTTTGACGTTCATGCAGTTTTCACTGCAAAACAGAGTTGGATCTAGTACCACCCGATATATATGTATGGATTGGAGGTTACAACTGAAAAGAAACTTTTTGTTCCCAACAAGCTAGGTGAAGGACGGCTTTCACACACACTTATCTCTCAGAACTGAGCATGTGTAGAGACGTTCGTTCATCTAGCACAAACGTAACTGGTTGCAGGAGAAACTTTACTCTGGGTTCTCAGTCTGTTTCCTAGTGCCGATTTTACGTTCCTGCAGTTTTCACTGTAAAACCAAGTTGGAGCTAGAACTTCCCGATATATATGTATGGAGTGGAGGTTGCAAGTGAAAGGAAACTTTGTGTTCCCAACCAGCTGGATGAAGAACGGCACGCACACACAGTTATCTCTCAGAACTGAGCATGTGGAGACACGTTCGTTCATCTAGCACCAAGGGAACGGGTTGCAGGAGAAACTTTAACTGTGGTTCCTCAGTCTGTTTCCTAGTGCCGTTTTGAAGTTCCTGCAGTTTTCACTTTAAAGCCGAGTTGGAGCCAGTACCTCCCCATATATATGTATGGAGTGGGGTTGGCAACTTAAAGTAACTTTGTGTTCCCAACAAGCTAGGTGAAAGGCGGCTTTCACAAACAATTATCTCTCAGATCTGAGCATGTGGAGAGACGTTCGTTCATATAGCACAAAGGGAACTGTTGGCATTAGAAACTTTACTATGGTTTCTCAGTCTGTTTCCTAGTGCCGGTTTGAATTTCCAGCAGTTTTCACTGTAAAATCGAGTTGGAGCTAGCCCTACCCAAATATATGTATGGATTGGAGTTTACAATTGAAAAGTAACTTTGTGTTCCCAAGAAGCTAGATGAAGGACGGCTTTCACACACAATTATCTCTCAGATCTGAGCATGTGGAGAGACGTTCGTTCATCTAGCACAAAGGGAACTGGTTGCAGGAGAAACTTTACTATTGTTTCTCAGTCTGTTTCCTAGTGTCGGTTTTAAGTTCCAGCAGTTTTCACAGTAAAATCGAGTTGGAGCTTGTACCTCCCCATATATATGTATGGAGTGGAGTTTGCAACTGAAATAAACTTTGTTTTCCAAACAAGCTAGATGAAGGAAGGCTTTCAGACACACTTATCTCTCAGATATCAGCATGTGGAGAGACGATCGTTCATCTAGCAAAAAGGAAACGGGTTGTAAGGGAAACTTATACTCTGGTTCCTCAATCTGTTTCCTAGTGCCGGTTTGAAGTTCCTGCAGTTATCATTGTAAAATCAAGTTGGAGCTTGTACCTCCAAATATATATGTATGGATTGGTGTTTGCAACTGAAAAGAAACTTTGTGTTCCCAACAATCTAGGTGAAGGACAGCTTTCACACACACTTATCCCTCAGAACTGAACATGTGGAGAGACGTTCGTTCATCAAGCACAAAGGGAACGGGTTGCAGGAGAAACTTTTACTCTGGTTTCTCAGTCTGTTTCCTAGTGCCGGTTTGAAGTTCCTGCAGTTTTCAATGTAAAACCAAGTTGGAGCCAGTACTTCCCCATATATATTTATGGAATGGTTTTGCAACTGAAAAGAAACTTTGTGTTCCCAACAAGCTAGGTGAAGGACGGCTTTCACACACACTTATCTCTCAGAACTGAGCATGTGGAGAGACGTTCGTTCATCTAGCACAAAGCGAATGGTTTGAAGGTGAAACTTATAAACTGGTTCCTCAGTCTTTTTCCTATGCCGGTTTGAAGTTCCTGCAATTTTCACTGTAAAACCAACTTGGAGCAAGTACCTCTCCATATATATGTATGGAGTGGAGTTAGCAACTGAAAAGAAACTTTGTGTTCCCAACAAGCTAGGTGAAATTCGGCTTTCACACACAATTATGTCTCAGAACTGAGCATGTGGAGAGAAGTTTGTTCATCTAGCACAAAAGGAAAGTTTTTCAGGAGAAACTTTTACTCTGGTTTCTCAGTCTGTTTCCTAGTGCTGGTTTGACGTTCCTGCAGTTTTCTCTGTAAAGCCAAGTTGGAGCTATTACCTCCCGATATATATGTATGGATTGGAGTTTGCAACTGAAAAGAAACTTTGTGTTCCCAACAAGCTAGTTGAAGGACGGCTTTCACACACACGTATCTCTCAGAACTGAGCATGTGGAGAGACGTTCATTCATCTAGCACAAAGGGAATGGGTTGAAAGGGAAACTTATACTCTGGTTCTTCAGTCTGTTTCCTAGTGCCGGTTTGAAGATCCTGCAGTTTTCACTGTAAATTCATGTTGGAGCTGGTACCTCCACATATATATGTATGGAGTGGAGTTTGCAACTGAAAAGAAACTTTGTGTTCCCAACAAGCTAGGTGAAGTACGGCTTTCACACACACTTATCTCTGTGACTGAGCATGTGGAGAGACGTTCGTTCATCTAGCACAAAGGGAACGGTTTGCAGGAGAAACTTTTTCTCTGGTTTCTCAGTCTGTTTCGTAGTGCCGGTTTGAATTTCCTGCAGTTTTCAATGTAAAACCATTTTGGAGCCAGTACCTCCCCATATATATGTATGGAGTGGAGTTTGCAACTGAAAAGAAACTTTGTGTTCCCAACAAGCTAGGTGAAGGACGTCTTTCACACACACTTATCTCTCAGAACTGAGCATGTGGAGAGACGTTCGTTCATCTAGAACAAATTGAACTGGTTGCAGGAGAATGTATACTCTTGTTTCTCAGTCTGTTTCCTAGTGCCAGTTTGAAGTTCCTGCAATTTTCACTGTAACACACTGTTGGAGCTAGAACCTCCCCATATATATGTATGGATTGGAGTTTGCAACTGAAAAGAAACTTTGTGTTCCCAAAAAGCTAGGTGAAGGACGGCTTTCACACAGTTTCCTCTCAGAACTGAGCATGTGGTGAGACGTTCGTTCATCTAAAACAAAGCGAATGGGTTGAAGGGGAAATTTATACACTGGTTCCTCAGTCTGTTTCCTAGTGCCGGTTTGAAGTTTCTGCAGTTTTCACTTTAAATCCAAGTTGGAGCAAGTACCTCCCCATATAAATTTATGGATTGGAGTTTGCAACTGATAAGAATCTTTGTGTTCCCAACAAGCTAGGTGAAGGACGGCTTTCCCACACACTTATCTCTGAATTGAGCATGTGGAGAGATGATCGTTTATCTAGAACAAATGGAACGGATTGCAGGAGAAACTTATACTCTGGTTTCTCAGTCTGTTTCCTACTGACGGTTTGAAGTTCCTGCAGTTTTCACTGGAAATCCGAGTTTGATCTAGTACCTCCACATATATATGTATGGAGTGGAGTTTGCAACTGAAAAGAAATTTTGTGTTCCCAACAAGCTAGGTGAAGTACGGCTTTCACATACACTGACTTCTCAGAACTGAGCATGTGGAGAGAAGTTCGCTCATCTAGCACAAAGGAACTGGTTGCCGGGGAAACTTATACTCTGGTACCTCAGTCTGTTTCCTAGTGCCGGTTTGAAGTTCCTGCAGTTTTCACTGTAAAATCGAGTTGGAGCTAGTACCTACCCATATATATGTATGGAGTGGAGTTTACAACTGAAAAGTAACTTTGTGTTCCCAACAAGCTAGTTGAAGGACGGATTTCACACACAATTATCTCTCAGAACTGAGCAAGTGGAGAGATGTTCGTTCATCTAGCACATAGGAACTGGTTGCAGGAGAAAGTTTACTATGGTTTCTCAGTCTGTTTCCTAGTGCATGTTTTACGTTAATGCAGTTTCACTGTAAAATCAAGTTGGAAGTAGTACCTCCACATATATATGTATGGAGTGGAGTTTGCAACTGAAAGGAAACTTTGTGTTCCCAACAAGCTAGGTGAAGGACGGCTTTCACACACTATTATCTCTCAGAACTGAGCATGCGGAGAAACTTTCGTTCATCTAGCACAAAAGGAACGAGTTGCAGGAGTATCTTTTACTCTGGTTTCTCAGTCTGTTTCCTTGTGCCGTTTTGAAGTTCCTGCAGTTTTCACTGTAAAGCCGAGTTGGAGCCAGTACCTCCCCATATATATGTATGGAGTGGGGTTGGCAACTTAAAGTAACTTTGTGTTCCCAACAAGCTAGGTGAAAGGCGGCTTTCACAAACAATTATCTCTCAGATCTGAGCATGTGGAGAGACGTTCGTTCATATAGCACAAAGGGAACTGTTGGCATTAGAAACTTTTCTATGGTTTCTCAGTCTGTTTCCTAGTGCCGGTTTGAATTTCCAGCAGTTTTCACTGTAAAATCGAGTTGGAGCTAGCCCTACCCAAATATATGTATGGATTGGAGTTTACAATTGAAAAGTAACTTTGTGTTCCCAAGAAGCTAGATGAAGGACGGCTTTCACAAACAATTATCTCTCAGATCTGAGCATGTGGAGAGACGTTCGTTCATCTAGCACAAAGGGAACTGGTTGCAGGAGAAACTTTACTATTGTTTCTCAGTCTGTTTCCAAGTTTCGGTTTGAAGTTCCAGCAGTTTTCACAGTAAAATCGAGTTGGAGCTTGTACCTCCCCATATATATGTATGGAGTGGAGTTTGCAACTGAAATAAACTTTGTTTTCCAAACAAGCTAGATGAAGGAAGGCTTTCAGACACACTTATCTCTCAGATATCAGCATGTGGAGAGACGATCGTTCATCTAGCAGAAAGGAAACGGGTTGTAGGGGAAACTTATACTCTGGTTCCTCAATCTGTTTCCTAGTGCCGGTTTGAAGTTCCTGCAGTTATCATTGTAAAATCATGTGGGAGCTTGTACCTCCAAATATATATGTATGGATTGGTGTTTGCAACTGAAAAGAAACTTTGTGTTCCCAACAATCTAGGTGAAGGACAGCTTTCACACACACTTATCCCTCAGAACTGAACATGTGGAGAGACGTTCGTTCATCAAGCACAAAGGGAACGGGTTGCAGGAGAAACTTTTACTCTGGTTTCTCAGTCTGTTTCCTAGTGCCGGTTTGAAGTTCCTGCAGTTTTCAATGTAAAACCAAGTTGGAGCCAGTACTTCCCCATATATATTTATGGAATGGTGTTTGCAACTGAAAAGAAACTTTGTGTTCCCAACAAGCTAGGTGAAGGACGGCTTTCACACACACTTATCTCTCAGAACTGAGCATGTGGAGAGACGTTCGTTCATCTAGCACAAAGCGAATGGTTTGAAGGTGAAACTTATAAACTGGTTCCTCAGTCTTTTTCCTATGCCGGTTTGAAGTTCCTGCAATTTTCACTGTAAAACCAACTTGGAGCAAGTACCTCTCCATATATATGTATGGAGTGGAGTTAGCAACTTAAAAGAAACTTTGTGTTCCCAACAAGCTAGGTGAAATTCGGCTTTCACACACACTTATGTCTCAGAACTGAGCATGTGGAGAGAAGTTTGTTCATCTAGCACAAAAGGAAAGTTTTTCAGGAGAAACTTTTACTCTGGTTTCTCAGTCTGTTTCCTAGTGCCGGTTTGACGTTCCTGCAGTTTTCTCTGTAAAGCCAAGTTGGAGCTATTACCTCCCGATATATATGTATGGATTGGAGTTTGCAACTGAAAAGAAACTTTGTGTTCCCAACAAGCTAGTTGAAGGACGGCTTTCACACACACGTATCTCTCAGAACTGAGCATGTGGAGAGACGTTCATTCATCTAGCACAAAGGGAATGGGTTGAAAGGGAAACTTATACTCTGGTTCTTCAGTCTGTTTCCTAGTGCCGGTTTGAAGATCCTGCAGTTTTCACTGTAAATTCATGTTGGAGCTGGTACCTCCACATATATATGTATGGAGTGGAGTTTGCAACTGAAAAGAAACTTTGTGTTCCCAACAAGCTAGGTGAAGTACGGCTTTCACACACACTTATCTCTGTGACTGAGCATGTGGAGAGACGTTCGTTCATCTAGCACAAAGGGAACGGTTTGCAGGAGAAACTTTTTCTCTGGTTTCTCAGTCTGTTTCGTAGTGCCGGTTTGAATTTCCTGCAGTTTTCAATGTAAAACCATTTTGGAGCCAGTACCTCCCCATATATATGTATGGAGTGGAGTTTGCAACTGAAAAGAAACTTTGTGTTCCCAACAAGCTAGGTGAAGGACGTCTTTCACACACACTTATCTCTCAGAACTGAGCATGTGGAGAGACGTTCGTTCATCTAGAACAAATTGAACTGGTTGCAGGAGAATGTATACTCTTGTTTCTCAGTCTGTTTCCTAGTGCCAGTTTGAAGTTCCTGCAATTTTCACTGTAACACACTGTTGGAGCTAGAACCTCCCCATATATATGTATGGATTGGAGTTTGCAACTGAAAAGAAACTTTGTGTTCCCAAAAAGCTAGGTGAAGGACGGCTTTCACACAGTTTTCTCTCAGAACTGAGCATGTGGTGAGACGTTCGTTCATCTAAAACAAAGCGAATGGGTTGAAGGGGAAATTTATACACTGGTTCCTCAGTCTGTTTCCTAGTGCCGGTTTGAAGTTCCTGCAGTTTTCACTTTAAAACCAAGTTGGAGCAAGTACCTCCCCATATAAATGTATGGATTGGAGTTTGCAACTGATAAGAATCTTTGTGTTCCCAACAAGCTAGGTGAAGGACGGCTTTCCCACACACTTATCTCTGAATTGAGCATGTGGAGAGACGATCGTTTATCTAGCACAAATGGAACGGATTGCAGGAGAAACTTATACTCTGGTTTCTCAGTCTGTTTCCTACTGACGGTTTGAAGTTCCTGCAGTTTTCACTGGAAATCCGAGTTTGATCTAGTACCTCCACATATATATGTATGGAGTGGAGTTTGCAACTGAAAAGAAATTTTGTGTTCCCAACAAGCTAGGTGAAGTACGGCTTTCACATACACTGACCTCTCAGAACTGAGCATGTGGAGAGAAGTTCGCTCATCTAGCACAAAGGAACTGGTTGCCGGGGAAACTTATACTCTGGTACCTCAGTCTGTTTCCTAGTGCCGGTTTGAAGTTCCTGCAGTTTTCACTGCAAAACAGAGTTGGATCTAGTACCTCCCGATATATATGTATGGAGTGGAAGTTACAACTGAAAAGAAACTTTCTGTTCCCCACAAGCTAGTTGAAGGACGGCTTTCACACACACTTATCCCTCAGAACTGATCATGTGGAGAGACGTTCGTTCATCTAGAACAAAGGGAACGGGTTGCAGGAGAAACTTTTACTCTGTTTTCTCAGTCTGTTTCCTAGTGCCGGTTTGAAGTTCCAGCAGTTTTCACTGTAAAATCGAGTTGGAGCTAGTACCTACCCATATATATGTATGGAGTGGAGTTTACAACTGAAAAGTAACTTTGTGTTCCCAACAAGCTAGTTGAAGGACGGATTTCACACACAATTATCTCTCAGAACTGAGCATGTGGAGAGATGTTCGTTCATCTAGCACATAGGAACTGGTTGCAGGAGAAAGTTTACTATGGTTTCTCAGTCTGTTTCCTAGTGCATGTTTTACGTTCCTGCAGTTTCACTGTAAAATCAAGTTGGAAGTAGTACCTCCACATATATATGTATGGAGTGGAGTTTGCAACTGAAAGGAAACTTTGTGTTCCCAACAAGCTAGGTGAAGGACGGCTTTCACACACAATTATCTCTCAGAACTGAGCATGCGGAGAAACTTTCGTTCATCTAGCACAAAAGGAACGAGTTGCAGGAGTATCTTTTACTCTGGTTTCTCAGTCTGTTTCCTTGTGCCGGTTTGAAGTTCCTGCAGTTTTCACTATAGAACCAAGTTGGGGCCATTACCTATTTATATATATGTATGGAGTGGTGTTTGCAACAGAAAAGAAACTTTGTTTTCCCAACCATCTAGGTGAAGTAAGGCTTTCACACACACTCTCCTCTCAGAACTGAGCATGTGGAGAGACGTTCGCTCATCTAGCCCAAAGGAACTGGTTGCCAGGGAAACTTATACTCTGGATCCTCAGTCTGTTTCCTAGTGCCGGTTTGACGTTCATGCAGTTTTCACTGCAAAACAGAGTTGGATCTAGTACCTCCCGATATATCTGTATGGAGTGGAGGTTACAAATGAAAAGAAACTATTTGTTCCCAACAATCTAAGTGAAGGACGGCTTTCACAAACACTTATCTCTCACAACTGAGCATTTGGAGAGACATTCGTTCATCTAGCACATAGGAACTGGTTGCAGGAGAAACTTTACTCTGGGTTCTCAGTCTGTTTCCTTGTGCCGATTTTACGTTCCTGCAGTTTTCAATGTAAAACCAAGTTGGAGCTAGTACTTCCCGATATATATATATGGAGTGGAGGTTGCAAGTGAAAGGAAACTTTGTGTTCCCAACCAGCTGGATGAAGGACGGCTTTCACACACACTTAACTCTCAGAACTGAGCATGTGGAGAGACATTCGTTAATCTAGCACCAAGGGAACGGGTTGCAGGAGAAACTTTTACTCTGGTTCCTCAGTCTGTTTCCTAGTGCCGGTTTGAAGTTCCTGCAGTTTTCACTGTAAAACCGAGTTGGAGCCAGTACCTCCCCATATATATGTATGGAATGGAGTTGGCAACTGAAAAGTAACTTTGTGTTCCCAAGAAGCTAGGTGAAGTACGGCTTTCACACACAATTATCTCTCAGATCTGAGCATGTGGAGAGACGTTCGTTCATCTAGCACAAAGGGAACTGGATGCAGGAGAAACTTTACTATTGTTTCTCAGTCTGTTTCCTAGTGTCGGTTTGAAGTTCCAGCAGTTTTCACAGTAAAATCGAGTTGGAGCTTGTACCTCCCCATATATATGTATGGAGTGGAGTTTGCAACTGAAATAAACTTTGTTTTCCAAACAAGCAAGTTGAAGGATGGCTTTCAGACACACTTATCTCTCAGATATGAGCATGTGGAGAGACGATCGTTCATCTAGCAGAAAGGAAACGTGTTTTAGGGGAAACTTATACTCTGGTTCTTCACTCTGTTTCCTAGTGCCGGTTTGAAGTTCCTGCAGTTATCACTGTAAAATCAAGTTGGAGCTTGTACCGCCAAATATATATGTATGGATTAGAGTTTGCAACTGAAAAGAAACTTTGTGTTCCCAACAAGCTACGTGAAGGACGGCTTTCACACACACTTATCTCTCAGAACTGAACATGTGGAGAGACGTTCGTTCATCAAGCACAAAGGGAACGGGTTGCAGGAAAAACTTATACTCTGGTTCCTCAGTCTGTTTCCTAGTGCCGGTTTGAAGTTCCTGCAGTTTTCACTGTAAAATCATGTTGGAGCTGGTACCTCCACATATATATGTATTTAGTGGAGTTTGCAACTGAAAAGAAACTTTGTGTTCCCAACAAGCTAGGTGAAGGACGGCTTTCCCACACAGTTATCTCTGAACTGATCATGTGGAGAGACGATCGTTTATCTAGAACAAATGGAACAGGTTGCAGGAGAAACTTATACTCTGGTTTCTCAGTCTGTTTCCTACTGACGGGTTGAAGTTCTTGCAGTTTTCACTGGAAATCCTAGTTGGATCTAGTACCTCCACATATATATGTATGGAGTGGAGTTTGCAACTGAAAAGAAACTTTGTTTTCCCAACCATCTAGTTGAAGTAAGGCTTTCACACACACTGACCTCTCAGAACTGATCATGTGGAGAGACGTTCGCTCATCTAGCACAAAGGAACTGGTTGCCGGGGAAACTTATACTCTGGTTCCTCAGTCTGTTTCCTAGTGCCGGTTTGACGTTCATGCAGTTTTCACTGCAAAACAGAGTTGGATCTAGTACCTCCCGATATATATGTATGGAGTGGAGGTTACAACTGAAAAGAAACTTTTTGTTCCCAACAAGCTAGGTGAAGGACGGCTTTCACACACACTTATCTCTCAGAACTGAGCATGTGGAGAGACGTTCGTTCATCTAGCACAAACGTAACTGGTTGCAGGAGAAACTTTACTCTGGGTTCTCAGTCTGTTTCCTAGTGCCGATTTTACGTTCCTGCAGTTTTCACTGTAAAACAAAGTTGGAGCTAGAACTTCCCGATATATATGTATGGAGTGGAGGTTGCAAGTGAAAGGAAACTTTGTGTTCCCAACCAGCTGGATGAAGAACGGCACGCACACACAGTTATCTCTCAGAACTGAGCATGTGGAGACACGTTCGTTCATCTAGCACCAAGGGAACGGGTTGCAGGGGAAACTTTTACTCTGGTTCCTCAGTCTGTTTCCTAGTGCCGTTTTGAAGTTCCTGCAGTTTTCACTGTAAAGCCGAGTTGGAGCCAGTACCTCCCCATATATATGTATGGAGTGGGGTTGGCAACTTAAAGTAACTTTGTGTTCCCAACAAGCTAGGTGAAAGGCGGCTTTCACAAACAATTATCTCTCAGATCTGAGCATGTGGAGAGACGTTCGTTCATATAGCACAAAGGGAACTGTTGGCATTAGAAACTTTTCTATGATTTCTCAGTCTGTTTCCTAGTGCCGGTTTGAATTTCCAGCAGTTTTCACTGTAAAATCGAGTTGGAGCTAGCCCTACCCAAATATATGTATGGATTGGAGTTTACAATTGAAAAGTAACTTTGTGTTCCCAAGAAGCTAGATGAAGGACGGCTTTCACAAACAATTATCTCTCAGATCTGAGCATGTGGAGAGACGTTCGTTCATCTAGCACAAAGGGAACTGGTTGCAGGAGAAACTTTACTATTGTTTCTCAGTCTGTTTCCAAGTTTCGGTTTGAAGTTCCAGCAGTTTTCACAGTAAAATCGAGTTGGAGCTTGTACCTCCCCATATATATGTATGGAGTGGAGTTTGCAACTGAAATAAACTTTGTTTTCCAAACAAGCTAGATGAAGGAAGGCTTTCAGACACACTTATCTCTCAGATATCAGCATGTGGAGAGACGATCGTTCATCTAGCAGAAAGGAAACGGGTTGTAGGGGAAACTTATACTCTGGTTCCTCAATCTGTTTCCTAGTGCCGGTTTGAAGTTCCTGCAGTTATCATTGTAAAATCAAGTTGGAGCTTGTACCTCCAAATATATATGTATGGATTGGTGTTTGCAACTGAAAAGAAACTTTGTGTTCCCAACAATCTAGGTGAAGGACAGCTTTCACACACACTTATCCCTCAGAACTGAACATGTGGAGAGACGTTCGTTCATCAAGCACAAAGGGAACGGGTTGCAGGAGAAACTTTTACTCTGGTTTCTCAGTCTGTTTCCTAGTGCCGGTTTGAAGTTCCTGCAGTTTTCAATGTAAAACCAAGTTGGAGCCAGTACTTCCCCATATATATTTATGGAATGGTGTTTGCAACTGAAAAGAAACTTTGTGTTCCCAACAAGCTAGGTGAAGGACGGCTTTCACACACACTTATCTCTCAGAACTGAGCATGTGGAGAGACGTTCGTTCATCTAGCACAAAGCGAATGGTTTGAAGGTGAAACTTATAAACTGGTTCCTCAGTCTTTTTCCTATGCCGGTTTGAAGTTCCTGCAATTTTCACTGTAAAACCAACTTGGAGCAAGTACCTCTCCATATATATGTATGGAGTGGAGTTAGCAACTTAAAAGAAACTTTGTGTTCCCAACAAGCTAGGTGAAATTCGGCTTTCACACACACTTATGTCTCAGAACTGAGCATGTGGAGAGAAGTTTGTTCATCTAGCACAAAAGGAAAGTTTTTCAGGAGAAACTTTTACTCTGGTTTCTCAGTCTGTTTCCTAGTGCCGGTTTGACGTTCCTGCAGTTTTCTCTGTAAAGCCAAGTTGGAGCTATTACCTCCCGATATATATGTATGGATTGGAGTTTGCAACTGAAAAGAAACTTTGTGTTCCCAACAAGCTAGTTGAAGGACGGCTTTCACACACACGTATCTCTCAGAACTGAGCATGTGGAGAGACGTTCATTCATCTAGCACAAAGGGAATGGGTTGAAAGGGAAACTTATACTCTGGTTCTTCAGTCTGTTTCCTAGTGCCGGTTTGAAGATCCTGCAGTTTTCACTGTAAATTCATGTTGGAGCTGGTACCTCCACATATATATGTATGGAGTGGAGTTTGCAACTGAAAAGAAACTTTGTGTTCCCAACAAGCTAGGTGAAGTACGGCTTTCACACACACTTATCTCTGTGACTGAGCATGTGGAGAGACGTTCGTTCATCTAGCACAAAGGGAACGGTTTGCAGGAGAAACTTTTTCTCTGGTTTCTCAGTCTGTTTCGTAGTGCCGGTTTGAATTTCCTGCAGTTTTCAATGTAAAACCATTTTGGAGCCAGTACCTCCCCATATATATGTATGGAGTGGAGTTTGCAACTGAAAAGAAACTTTGTGTTCCCAACAAGCTAGGTGAAGGACGTCTTTCACACACACTTATCTCTCAGAACTGAGCATGTGGAGAGACGTTCGTTCATCTAGAACAAATTGAACTGGTTGCAGGAGAATGTATACTCTTGTTTCTCAGTCTGTTTCCTAGTGCCAGTTTGAAGTTCCTGCAATTTTCACTGTAACACACTGTTGGAGCTAGAACCTCCCCATATATATGTATGGATTGGAGTTTGCAACTGAAAAGAAACTTTGTGTTCCCAAAAAGCTAGGTGAAGGACGGCTTTCACACAGTTTTCTCTCAGAACTGAGCATGTGGTGAGACGTTCGTTCATCTAAAACAAAGCGAATGGGTTGAAGGGGAAATTTATACACTGGTTCCTCAGTCTGTTTCCTAGTGCCGGTTTGAAGTTCCTGCAGTTTTCACTTTAAAACCAAGTTGGAGCAAGTACCTCCCCATATAAATGTATGGATTGGAGTTTGCAACTGATAAGAATCTTTGTGTTCCCAACAAGCTAGGTGAAGGACGGCTTTCCCACACACTTATCTCTGAATTGAGCATGTGGAGAGACGATCGTTTATCTAGCACAAATGGAACGGATTGCAGGAGAAACTTATACTCTGGTTTCTCAGTCTGTTTCCTACTGACGGTTTGAAGTTCCTGCAGTTTTCACTGGAAATCCGAGTTTGATCTAGTACCTCCACATATATATGTATGGAGTGGAGTTTGCAACTGAAAAGAAATTTTGTGTTCCCAACAAGCTAGGTGAAGTACGGCTTTCACATACACTGACCTCTCAGAACTGAGCATGTGGAGAGAAGTTCGCTCATCTAGCACAAAGGAACTGGTTGCCGGGGAAACTTATACTCTGGTACCTCAGTCTGTTTCCTAGTGCCGGTTTGAAGTTCCTGCAGTTTTCACTGCAAAACAGAGTTGGATCTAGTACCTCCCGATATATATGTATGGAGTGGAAGTTACAACTGAAAAGAAACTTTCTGTTCCCCACAAGCTAGTTGAAGGACGGCTTTCACACACACTTATCCCTCAGAACTGATCATGTGGAGAGACGTTCGTTCATCTAGAACAAAGGGAACGGGTTGCAGGAGAAACTTTTACTCTGTTTTCTCAGTCTGTTTCCTAGTGCCGGTTTGAAGTTCCAGCAGTTTTCACTGTAAAATCGAGTTGGAGCTAGTACCTACCCATATATATGTATGGAGTGGAGTTTACAACTGAAAAGTAACTTTGTGTTCCCAACAAGCTAGTTGAAGGACGGATTTCACACACAATTATCTCTCAGAACTGAGCATGTGGAGAGATGTTCGTTCATCTAGCACATAGGAACTGGTTGCAGGAGAAAGTTTACTATGGTTTCTCAGTCTGTTTCCTAGTGCATGTTTTACGTTCCTGCAGTTTCACTGTAAAATCAAGTTGGAAGTAGTACCTCCACATATATATGTATGGAGTGGAGTTTGCAACTGAAAGGAAACTTTGTGTTCCCAACAAGCTAGGTGAAGGACGGCTTTCACACACAATTATCTCTCAGAACTGAGCATGCGGAGAAACTTTCGTTCATCTAGCACAAAAGGAACGAGTTGCAGGAGTATCTTTTACTCTGGTTTCTCAGTCTGTTTCCTTGTGCCGGTTTGAAGTTCCTGCAGTTTTCACTATAGAACCAAGTTGGGGCCATTACCTATTTATATATATGTATGGAGTGGTGTTTGCAACAGAAAAGAAACTTTGTTTTCCCAACCATCTAGGTGAAGTAAGGCTTTCACACACACTCTCCTCTCAGAACTGAGCATGTGGAGAGACGTTCGCTCATCTAGCCCAAAGGAACTGGTTGCCAGGGAAACTTATACTCTGGATCCTCAGTCTGTTTCCTAGTGCCGGTTTGACGTTCATGCAGTTTTCACTGCAAAACAGAGTTGGATCTAGTACCTCCCGATATATCTGTATGGAGTGGAGGTTACAAATGAAAAGAAACTATTTGTTCCCAACAATCTAAGTGAAGGACGGCTTTCACAAACACTTATCTCTCACAACTGAGCATTTGGAGAGACATTCGTTCATCTAGCACATAGGAACTGGTTGCAGGAGAAACTTTACTCTGGGTTCTCAGTCTGTTTCCTTGTGCCGATTTTACGTTCCTGCAGTTTTCAATGTAAAACCAAGTTGGAGCTAGTACTTCCCGATATATATATATGGAGTGGAGGTTGCAAGTGAAAGGAAACTTTGTGTTCCCAACCAGCTGGATGAAGGACGGCTTTCACACACACTTAACTCTCAGAACTGAGCATGTGGAGAGACATTCGTTAATCTAGCACCAAGGGAACGGGTTGCAGGAGAAACTTTTACTCTGGTTCCTCAGTCTGTTTCCTAGTGCCGGTTTGAAGTTCCTGCAGTTTTCACTGTAAAACCGAGTTGGAGCCAGTACCTCCCCATATATATGTATGGAATGGAGTTGGCAACTGAAAAGTAACTTTGTGTTCCCAAGAAGCTAGGTGAAGTACGGCTTTCACACACAATTATCTCTCAGATCTGAGCATGTGGAGAGACGTTCGTTCATCTAGCACAAAGGGAACTGGATGCAGGAGAAACTTTACTATTGTTTCTCAGTCTGTTTCCTAGTGTCGGTTTGAAGTTCCAGCAGTTTTCACAGTAAAATCGAGTTGGAGCTTGTACCTCCCCATATATATGTATGGAGTGGAGTTTGCAACTGAAATAAACTTTGTTTTCCAAACAAGCTAGTTGAAGGAAGGCTTTCAGACACACTTATCTCTCAGATATGAGCATGTGGAGAGACGATCGTTCATCTAGCAGAAAGGAAACGGCTTGTAGGGGAAACTTATACTCTGGTTCTTCACTCTGTTTCCTAGTACCGGTTTGAAGTTCCTGCAGTTATCACTGTAAAATCAAGTTGGAGCTTGTACCTCCAAATATATATGTATGGATTGGAGTTTGCAACTGAAAAGAAACTTTGTGTTCCCAACAAGCTACGTGAAGGACGGCTTTCACACGCACTTATCTCTCAGAACTGAACATGTGGAGAGACGTTCGTTCATCAAGCACAAAGGGAACGGGTTGCAGGAGAAACTTATACTCTGGTTCCTCAGTCTGTTTCCTAGTGCCGGTTTGAAGTTCCTGCAGTTTTCACTGTAAAATCATGTTGGAGCTGGTACCTCCACATATATATGTATTTAGTGGAGTTTGCAACTGAAAAGAAACTTTGTGTTCCCAACAAGCTAGGTGAAGGACTGCTTTCCCACACAATTATCTCTGAACTGATCATGTGGAGAGACGATCGTTTATCTAGCACAAATGGAACGGGTTGCAGGAGAAACTTATACTCTGGTTTCTCAGTCTGTTTCCTACTGACGGGTTGAAGTTCCTGCAGTTTTCACTGGAAATCCGAGTTGGATCTAGTACCTCCACATATATATGTATGGAGTGGAGTTTGCAACTGAAAAGAAACTTTGTTTTCCCAACCATCTAGTTGAAGTAAGGCTTTCACACACACTGACCTCTCAGAACTGATCATGTGGAGAGACGTTCGCTCATCTAGCACAAAGGAACTGGTTGCCGGGGAAACTTATACTCTGGTTCCTCAGTCTGTTTCCTAGTGCCGGTTTGACGTTCATGCAGTTTTCACTGCAAAACAGAGTTGGATCTAGTACCTCCCCATATATATGTATGGATTGGAGGTTACAACTGAAAAGAAACTTTTTGTTCCCAACAAGCTAGGTGAAGGACGGCTTTCACACACACTTATCTCTCACAACTGAGCATGTGGAGAGACGTTCGTTCATCTAGCACATAGGAACTGGTTGCAGGAGAAACTTTACTCTGGGTTCTCAGTCTGTTTCCTAGTGCCGATTTTACGTTCCTGCAGTTTTCACAGTAAAACCAAGTTGGAGCTAGTACTTCCCGATATATATGTATGGAGTGGAGGTTGCAAGTGAATGGAAACTTTGTGTTCCCAACCAGCTGGATGAAGTACGGCACGCACACACAGTTATCTCTCAGAACAGAGCATGTGGAGACACGTTCGTTCATCTAGCACCAAGGGAACGGGTTGCAGGCGAAACTTTTACTCTGGTTCCTCAGTCTGTTTCCTAGTGCCGTTTTGAACTTCCTGCAGTTTTCACTGTAAAACCGAGTTGGAACCAGTACCTCCCCATATATATGTATGGAGTGGGGTTGGCAAATGATAGTAACTTTGTGTTCCCAACAAGCTAGGTGAAGGGCGGCTTTCACAAACAATTATCTCTCAGATCTGAGCATGTGGAGCGACGTTCGTTCATCTAGCACAAAGGGAACTGTTGGCAGGAGAAACTTTACTATGGTTTCACATTCTGTTTCCTAGTGCCGGTTTGAAGTTCCAGCAGTTTTCACTGTAAAATCGAGTTGGAGCTAGTACCTACCCAAATATATGTATGGATTGGAATTTACAAATGAAAAGTAACTTTGTGTTCCCAAGAAGCTAGATGAAGGACGGCTTTCACACACAATTATCTCTCAGATCTGAGCATGTGGAGAGCGTTCGTTCATATAGCACAAAGGGAACTGGTTGCAGGAGAAACTTTACTATTGTTTCTCAGTCTGTTTCCTAGTGTCGGTTTGAAGATCCAGCAGTTTTCACAGTAAAATCGAGTTGGAGCTTGTACCTCCCCATATATATGTATGGAGTGGAGTTTGCAACTGAAGTAAACTTTGTTTCCAAACAAGCTAGGTGAAGGAAGGCTTTCAGACACACTTATCTCTCAGATATGAGCATGTGGAGAGACGATCGTTCATCCAGCAGAAAGGAAACGGGTTGTAGGGGAAACTTATACTCTGGTTCTTCACTCTGTTTCCTAGTGCCGGTTTGAAGTTCCTGCAGTTATCACTGTAAAATCAAGTTGGAGCTTGTACCTCCAAATATATATGTATGGATTGGAGTTTGCAACTGAAAAGAAACTTTGTGTTCCCAACAAGCTTCGTGAAGGACGGCTTTCACACACACTTAACTCTCAGAACTGAACATGTGGAGAGACGTTCGTTCATCAAGCACAAATGGAACGGGTTGCAGGAGAAACTTTTACTCTGGTTTCTCAGTCTGTTTCCTAGTGCCGGTTTGAAGTTCCGGCAGTTTTCAATGTAAAACCAAGTTGGAGCCAGTACTTCCCAATATAAATTTATGGAATGGAGTTTGCAACTTAAAAGAAACTTTGTGTTCCCAACAAGCTAGGTGAAGGACGGCTTTCACACACACTTATCTCTCAGAACTGAGCATTTGGATAGACGTTCGTTCATCTAGCATAAAGCGAATGGGTTGAAGGTGAAACATATACACAGGTTCCTCAGTCTTTTTCCTAGTGCCGGTTTGAAGTTTCTGCAATTTTCACTGTAAAACCAACTTGGAGCAAGTACCTCTCCATATATATGTTTGGAGTGGAGTTTGCAACTGAAAGGAAACATTGTGTTCCCAACAAGATAGGTGAAGTATGGCTTTCACACACACTTATCTCTCAGAACTGAGCATGTGGAGAGACGTTCGTTCATCTAGCACAAAGGGAAGTGTTTGCATGAGAAACTTTTACTCTGGTTTCCCAGTCTGTTTCCTAGTGCCGGTTTGAAGTTCCTGCAGTTTTCACTGTAAAATCATTTTGGAGCTGGTACCTCCACATATATATGTATGGAGTGGAGTTTCCAACTGAAAAGAAACTTTCTGTTCCCAACAAGCTAGGTGAAGGACGGCTTTCCCACACACTTATCTCTGAATTGAGTATGTGGAGAGACGATCGTTTATCTAGCACAAATGGAACGGGTTGCAGGAGAAACTTATTCTCTGGTTTCTCAGAGTGTTTCCTACTGACGGGTTGAAGTTCCTGCATTTTTCACTGGAAATCCGAGTTGGATCTATTACCTCCAAATATATATGTATGGAGTGGAGTTTGCAACTGAAAAGAAACTTTGTTTTCCCAACCATCTAGGTGAAGTAAGGCTTTAACACACACTGACCTCTCAGAACTGAGCATGTGGAGAGACGTTCGCTCATCTAGCACAAAGGAACTGGTTGCCGAAGAAACTTATACTCTGGATCCTCAGTCTTTTTCCTAGTGCCGGTTTGACGTTCATGCATTTTTCACTGCAAAACAGAGTTGGATCTAGTACCTCCCGATATATCTGTATGGAGTGGAGGTTACAACTGAAAAGAAACTTTTTGTTCCCAACAATCTAAGTGAAGGACGGCTTTCACAAACACTTATCTCTCAGAACTGAGCATGTGGAGAGACGTTCGTTCATCTAGCACATAGGTACTGGTTGCAGGAGAAAGTTTACTATGTTTTCTCAGTCTGTTTCCTAGTGCCGGTTTGAAGTTCCTGCAGTTTTCACTGTAAAATCAAGGTGGAAGTAGTACCTCCACATATATATGTATGGAGTGGAGTTTGAAACTGAAAAGAAACTTTGTTTTCCCACAAGATATGTGAAGTACGGCTTTCACACACACGTATCTCTCAGAACTGAGCATGTGGCGAGACGTTCGTTCATCTAGCACAAAGGGAACGGGTTGCAGAGGAACTTTAACTCTGGTTTCTCAGTCAGTTTCCTAGTGCCGTTTTGACGTTCCTGCAGTTTTCACTGTAAAACCGAGTTGGAGCTTGTACCTCCCGATATATATGTATGGAGTGGAGTTTGCAACTGAAAAGAATCTTTGTGTTCCCAAAAAGCTAGTTGAAGGACGGCTTTCACACACAATTATCTCTCAGAACTGAGCATGTGGAGAAATGTTCGTTCATCTAGCACAAAAATAACGAGTTGCAGGAGTATCTTTTACTCTGGTTTCTCAGTCTGTTTCCTTGTGTCGGTTTGAAGTTCCTGCAGTTTTCACTATAGAACCAAGTTGGAGCCATTACCTACTCATATATATGTATGGAGAGGGGTTTGCAACTGAAAAGAAACTTTGTGTTCCCAAAAAGATAATTGAAGGACGGCTTTCCCACACAATTATCTCTCAGAACTGAGCATGTGGAGAAACGTTCGTTCATCTAGCACAAAATGAACGAGTTGCAGGGGTATCTTTTACTCTGGTTTCTCAGTCTGTTTCCTTGTGTCGGTTTGAAGTTCCTGCAGTTTTCACTGTAAAACCAAGTTGGAGCCAGTACCTACCCATATATATGTATGGAGTGGAGTTTGCAACTGAAAAGAAACTTTGTGTTCCCAACAAGCAAGGTGAAATTTGGCTTTCACACACACTTATCTCTCAGAACTGAGCATGTGGAGAGACGTTCGTTCATCTAGCAAAAAGGGAAAGTTTTTCAGGCGAAACTTTTACTCTGGTTTCTCACTATGTTTCCTAGTGCCGGTTTGACGTTCCTGCAGTTTTCACAGTAAAACCGAGTTGGAGCTAGTACCTCCCGATATATATGTATGGATGGAGTTTGCAACTGAAAAGAAACTTTGTGTTCCCAACAAGCTAGGTGAAGGACGTCTTTCACACACACTTATCTCTCACATATGAGCATGTGGAGAGACGTTCGTTCATCTAGAACAAAGTGAACATTTTGCAGGAGAAACTTTACTCTGGTTTCTCAGTCTGTTTAAATGTGCCGTTTTGAAGTTCCTGCAATTTTCACTGTAACACACTGTTTGAGCTAAAACCTCCCCATATATTTGTATGGAGTGGATTTTGCAACTGAAAAGAAACTTTGTGTTCCAAACAAGCTAGTTGAAAGACGGCTTTCACAGACACTTATCTCTCAGAACTGAGCAAGTGGAGAGACGTTCGTTCATCTAGCACAAAGGAACGGGTTGCAGGGGAAACTTATACTCTGGTTCCTCAGAATGTTTCCTAGTGCCGATATTACGTTCCTGCAGTTTTCACTGTAAAACCGAGTTGGAGCTTGTACCTCCCGATATATATGTATGGAGTGGAGTTTGCAACTGAAAAGAAACTTTGTGTTCCCAAAAAGCTACTTGAAGGACGGCTTTCACACACAATTATCTCTCAGAACTGAGCATGTGGAGAAACGTTCGTTCATCTAGCACAAAAGGAACGAGTTGCAGGAGTATCTTTTACTCTAGTTTCTCAGTCTGTTTCCTTGTGCCGGTTTGAAGTTCCTGCAGTTTTCACTATAGAACCAAGTTGGAGCCATTACCTACTCATATATATGTATGGAGTGGGGTTTGAAACTGAAAAGAAACTTTGTGTTCCCAACAAGCTATGTGAAGGACGGCTTTCAAACTCAATTATCTCTCAGCACTGAGCATTTGGAGAAACGTTCATTCATTTAGCAAAAAGGGAACGGGTAGCAGGAGAAATTTTACTCTGAATTCTCAGTCTGTTTTCTAGTGCCGGTTTGAAGTTCCTGCAGTTTTCACTGTAAATTGAGTTGGAGCTAGTACCTCCCCATATATATGTATGGAGTGGATTTTGCAACTGAAAAGAAACTTTGTGTTCCAAACAAGCTAGTTGAAGGACGGCTTTCATACACACTTATCTCTTATAACTGAGCAAGTGGAGAGCCGTTCGTTCATCTAGCACAAAGGAACGAGTTGCAGGGGAAACTTATACTCTGGTTCCTCAGTCTGTTTCCTAGTGCCGATTTTACGTTCCTGCAATTTTCTCTGTAAAACCAAGTTGGAACTAGTACTTCCCGATATATATGTATGGAGTGGAGGTTGCAAGTGAAAGGAAACTTTGTTTTCCCAACCAGCTGGATGAAGTACGGCGCTCACACACAGTTATCTCTCAGACCTGAGCATGTGGAGACACGTTCGTTCATCTAGCACCAAGGGAAAGGGTTGCAGGAGAAACTTTTACTCTGGTTCCTCAGTCTGTTTCCTAGTGCCGGTTTGAAGTTCCTGCAGTTTTCACTGTAAAGCCGAGTTGGAGCCAGTACCTCCCCATATATATGTATGGATTGGAGTTGGCAACTGAAATTAACTTTGTGTTCCCAACAAGCTAGGTGAAGGACGGCTTTCACACACAATTATCTCTCAGACCTGAGCATGTTGAGATAGGTTCGTTCATCTAGCACAAAGGGAACTGTTGGCAGGAGAAACTTTACTATGGTTTCTCAGACTGTTTCCTAGTGCCGGTTTGAAATTCCAGCAGTTTCCACTGTAAAATCGAGTTGGAGCTAGTACCTACCCATATATATGTATGGATTGGAGTTTAAACTGAAAAGTAACTTTGTGTTCCCAAGAAGCTAGGTGAAGGACGGCTTTTACACACACTTATCTCTCAGAACTGAGCATGTGGAGAGACGTTCGTTCATGTAGCACAGAGGGAACGGGTTGCAGGAGAAACTTTTACTCTGGTTCCTCAGTCTGTTTCCTATTGCCGGTTTGAAGTTCCTGCATTTTTCTCTGTAAAACTAATTTGGAGCTTATATCTCCCCATATAGATGTATGGAGTGGAGTTTGCAACTGAAAAGAAACTTTGTGTTCCCAACAAGCTAGTTGAAGGAAGGCTTTCACACACAATTCTCTCTCAGAACTGAGCAAGTGGAGAGACGTACGTTCATCTAGCACAAAGGAATGGGTTGCAGGGGAAACTTATACTCTGGTTCCTCAGTCTGTTTCCCTGTGCCGGTTTGAAGTTCCTGCAGTTTTCACTATAGAACCAAGTTGGAGCCATTACCTACTCATATATATGTATGGAGAGGGGTTTGAAACTGAAAAGAAACTTTGTGTTCAAAACAAGCTATGTGAAGGACGGCTTTCCCACACACTTATCTCTCAGAACTGAGCATGTGGAGAGACGTTCGTTCATCTAGAACAAATTGAACTGGTTGCAGGAGAATGTATACTCTTGTTTCTCAGTCTGTTTCCTAGTGCCAGTTTGAAGTTCCTGCAATTTTCACTGTAACACACTGTTGGAGCTAGAACCTCCCCATATATATGTATGGATTGGAGTTTGCAACTGAAAAGAAACTTTGTGTTCCCAAAAAGCTAGGTGAAGGACGGCTTTCACACAGTTTTCTCTCAGAACTGAGCATGTGGTGAGACGTTCGTTCATCTAAAACAAAGCGAATGGGTTGAAGGGGAAATTTATACACTGGTTCCTCAGTCTGTTTCCTAGTGCCGGTTTGAAGTTCCTGCAGTTTTCACTTTAAAACCAAGTTGGAGCAAGTACCTCCCCATATAAATGTATGGATTGGAGTTTGCAACTGATAAGAATCTTTGTGTTCCCAACAAGCTAGGT
Organism: Camelus dromedarius; assembly: GCF_036321535.1. Taxonomy (NCBI): domain Eukaryota; kingdom Metazoa; phylum Chordata; class Mammalia; order Artiodactyla; family Camelidae; genus Camelus; species Camelus dromedarius. Next base: position 30,336,702 of record NC_087458.1, on the reverse strand, counting down.
GAAGGACGGCTTTCCCACACACTTATCTCTGAATTGAGCATGTGGAGAGACGATCGTTTATCTAGCACAAATGGAACGGATTGCAGGAGAAACTTATACTCTGGTTTCTCAGTCTGTTTCCTACTGACGGTTTGAAGTTCCTGCAGTTTTCACTGGAAATCCGAGTTTGATCTAGTACCTCCACATATATATGTATGGAGTGGAGTTTGCAACTGAAAAGAAATTTTGTGTTCCCAACAAGCTAGGTGAAGTACGGCTTTCACATACACTGACCTCTCAGAACTGAGCATGTGGAGAGAAGTTCGCTCATCTAGCACAAAGGAACTGGTTGCCGGGGAAACTTATACTCTGGTACCTCAGTCTGTTTCCTAGTGCCGGTTTGAAGTTCCTGCAGTTTTCACTGCAAAACAGAGTTGGATCTAGTACCTCCCGATATATATGTATGGAGTGGAAGTTACAACTGAAAAGAAACTTTCTGTTCCCCACAAGCTAGTTGAAGGACGGCTTTCACACACACTTATCCCTCAGAACTGATCATGTGGAGAGACGTTCGTTCATCTAGAACAAAGGGAACGGGTTGCAGGAGAAACTTTTACTCTGTTTTCTCAGTCTGTTTCCTAGTGCCGGTTTGAAGTTCCAGCAGTTTTCACTGTAAAATCGAGTTGGAGCTAGTACCTACCCATATATATGTATGGAGTGGAGTTTACAACTGAAAAGTAACTTTGTGTTCCCAACAAGCTAGTTGAAGGACGGATTTCACACACAATTATCTCTCAGAACTGAGCATGTGGAGAGATGTTCGTTCATCTAGCACATAGGAACTGGTTGCAGGAGAAAGTTTACTATGGTTTCTCAGTCTGTTTCCTAGTGCATGTTTTACGTTCCTGCAGTTTCACTGTAAAATCAAGTTGGAAGTAGTACCTCCACATATATATGTATGGAGTGGAGTTTGCAACTGAAAGGAAACTTTGTGTTCCCAACAAGCTAGGTGAAGGACGGCTTTCACACACAATTATCTCTCAGAACTGAGCATGCGGAGAAACTTTCGTTCATCTAGCACAAAAGGAACGAGTTGCAGGAGTATCTTTTACTCTGGTTTCTCAGTCTGTTTCCTTGTGCCGGTTTGAAGTTCCTGCAGTTTTCACTATAGAACCAAGTTGGGGCCATTACCTATTTATATATATGTATGGAGTGGTGTTTGCAACAGAAAAGAAACTTTGTTTTCCCAACCATCTAGGTGAAGTAAGGCTTTCACACACACTCTCCTCTCAGAACTGAGCATGTGGAGAGACGTTCGCTCATCTAGCCCAAAGGAACTGGTTGCCAGGGAAACTTATACTCTGGATCCTCAGTCTGTTTCCTAGTGCCGGTTTGACGTTCATGCAGTTTTCACTGCAAAACAGAGTTGGATCTAGTACCTCCCGATATATCTGTATGGAGTGGAGGTTACAAATGAAAAGAAACTATTTGTTCCCAACAATCTAAGTGAAGGACGGCTTTCACAAACACTTATCTCTCACAACTGAGCATTTGGAGAGACATTCGTTCATCTAGCACATAGGAACTGGTTGCAGGAGAAACTTTACTCTGGGTTCTCAGTCTGTTTCCTTGTGCCGATTTTACGTTCCTGCAGTTTTCAATGTAAAACCAAGTTGGAGCTAGTACTTCCCGATATATATATATGGAGTGGAGGTTGCAAGTGAAAGGAAACTTTGTGTTCCCAACCAGCTGGATGAAGGACGGCTTTCACACACACTTAACTCTCAGAACTGAGCATGTGGAGAGACATTCGTTAATCTAGCACCAAGGGAACGGGTTGCAGGAGAAACTTTTACTCTGGTTCCTCAGTCTGTTTCCTAGTGCCGGTTTGAAGTTCCTGCAGTTTTCACTGTAAAACCGAGTTGGAGCCAGTACCTCCCCATATATATGTATGGAATGGAGTTGGCAACTGAAAAGTAACTTTGTGTTCCCAAGAAGCTAGGTGAAGTACGGCTTTCACACACAATTATCTCTCAGATCTGAGCATGTGGAGAGACGTTCGTTCATCTAGCACAAAGGGAACTGGATGCAGGAGAAACTTTACTATTGTTTCTCAGTCTGTTTCCTAGTGTCGGTTTGAAGTTCCAGCAGTTTTCACAGTAAAATCGAGTTGGAGCTTGTACCTCCCCATATATATGTATGGAGTGGAGTTTGCAACTGAAATAAACTTTGTTTTCCAAACAAGCTAGTTGAAGGAAGGCTTTCAGACACACTTATCTCTCAGATATGAGCATGTGGAGAGACGATCGTTCATCTAGCAGAAAGGAAACGGCTTGTAGGGGAAACTTATACTCTGGTTCTTCACTCTGTTTCCTAGTACCGGTTTGAAGTTCCTGCAGTTATCACTGTAAAATCAAGTTGGAGCTTGTACCTCCAAATATATATGTATGGATTGGAGTTTGCAACTGAAAAGAAACTTTGTGTTCCCAACAAGCTACGTGAAGGACGGCTTTCACACGCACTTATCTCTCAGAACTGAACATGTGGAGAGACGTTCGTTCATCAAGCACAAAGGGAACGGGTTGCAGGAGAAACTTATACTCTGGTTCCTCAGTCTGTTTCCTAGTGCCGGTTTGAAGTTCCTGCAGTTTTCACTGTAAAATCATGTTGGAGCTGGTACCTCCACATATATATGTATTTAGTGGAGTTTGCAACTGAAAAGAAACTTTGTGTTCCCAACAAGCTAGGTGAAGGACTGCTTTCCCACACAATTATCTCTGAACTGATCATGTGGAGAGACGATCGTTTATCTAGCACAAATGGAACGGGTTGCAGGAGAAACTTATACTCTGGTTTCTCAGTCTGTTTCCTACTGACGGGTTGAAGTTCCTGCAGTTTTCACTGGAAATCCGAGTTGGATCTAGTACCTCCACATATATATGTATGGAGTGGAGTTTGCAACTGAAAAGAAACTTTGTTTTCCCAACCATCTAGTTGAAGTAAGGCTTTCACACACACTGACCTCTCAGAACTGATCATGTGGAGAGACGTTCGCTCATCTAGCACAAAGGAACTGGTTGCCGGGGAAACTTATACTCTGGTTCCTCAGTCTGTTTCCTAGTGCCGGTTTGACGTTCATGCAGTTTTCACTGCAAAACAGAGTTGGATCTAGTACCTCCCCATATATATGTATGGATTGGAGGTTACAACTGAAAAGAAACTTTTTGTTCCCAACAAGCTAGGTGAAGGACGGCTTTCACACACACTTATCTCTCACAACTGAGCATGTGGAGAGACGTTCGTTCATCTAGCACATAGGAACTGGTTGCAGGAGAAACTTTACTCTGGGTTCTCAGTCTGTTTCCTAGTGCCGATTTTACGTTCCTGCAGTTTTCACAGTAAAACCAAGTTGGAGCTAGTACTTCCCGATATATATGTATGGAGTGGAGGTTGCAAGTGAATGGAAACTTTGTGTTCCCAACCAGCTGGATGAAGTACGGCACGCACACACAGTTATCTCTCAGAACAGAGCATGTGGAGACACGTTCGTTCATCTAGCACCAAGGGAACGGGTTGCAGGCGAAACTTTTACTCTGGTTCCTCAGTCTGTTTCCTAGTGCCGTTTTGAACTTCCTGCAGTTTTCACTGTAAAACCGAGTTGGAACCAGTACCTCCCCATATATATGTATGGAGTGGGGTTGGCAAATGATAGTAACTTTGTGTTCCCAACAAGCTAGGTGAAGGGCGGCTTTCACAAACAATTATCTCTCAGATCTGAGCATGTGGAGCGACGTTCGTTCATCTAGCACAAAGGGAACTGTTGGCAGGAGAAACTTTACTATGGTTTCACATTCTGTTTCCTAGTGCCGGTTTGAAGTTCCAGCAGTTTTCACTGTAAAATCGAGTTGGAGCTAGTACCTACCCAAATATATGTATGGATTGGAATTTACAAATGAAAAGTAACTTTGTGTTCCCAAGAAGCTAGATGAAGGACGGCTTTCACACACAATTATCTCTCAGATCTGAGCATGTGGAGAGCGTTCGTTCATATAGCACAAAGGGAACTGGTTGCAGGAGAAACTTTACTATTGTTTCTCAGTCTGTTTCCTAGTGTCGGTTTGAAGATCCAGCAGTTTTCACAGTAAAATCGAGTTGGAGCTTGTACCTCCCCATATATATGTATGGAGTGGAGTTTGCAACTGAAGTAAACTTTGTTTCCAAACAAGCTAGGTGAAGGAAGGCTTTCAGACACACTTATCTCTCAGATATGAGCATGTGGAGAGACGATCGTTCATCCAGCAGAAAGGAAACGGGTTGTAGGGGAAACTTATACTCTGGTTCTTCACTCTGTTTCCTAGTGCCGGTTTGAAGTTCCTGCAGTTATCACTGTAAAATCAAGTTGGAGCTTGTACCTCCAAATATATATGTATGGATTGGAGTTTGCAACTGAAAAGAAACTTTGTGTTCCCAACAAGCTTCGTGAAGGACGGCTTTCACACACACTTAACTCTCAGAACTGAACATGTGGAGAGACGTTCGTTCATCAAGCACAAATGGAACGGGTTGCAGGAGAAACTTTTACTCTGGTTTCTCAGTCTGTTTCCTAGTGCCGGTTTGAAGTTCCGGCAGTTTTCAATGTAAAACCAAGTTGGAGCCAGTACTTCCCAATATAAATTTATGGAATGGAGTTTGCAACTTAAAAGAAACTTTGTGTTCCCAACAAGCTAGGTGAAGGACGGCTTTCACACACACTTATCTCTCAGAACTGAGCATTTGGATAGACGTTCGTTCATCTAGCATAAAGCGAATGGGTTGAAGGTGAAACATATACACAGGTTCCTCAGTCTTTTTCCTAGTGCCGGTTTGAAGTTTCTGCAATTTTCACTGTAAAACCAACTTGGAGCAAGTACCTCTCCATATATATGTTTGGAGTGGAGTTTGCAACTGAAAGGAAACATTGTGTTCCCAACAAGATAGGTGAAGTATGGCTTTCACACACACTTATCTCTCAGAACTGAGCATGTGGAGAGACGTTCGTTCATCTAGCACAAAGGGAAGTGTTTGCATGAGAAACTTTTACTCTGGTTTCCCAGTCTGTTTCCTAGTGCCGGTTTGAAGTTCCTGCAGTTTTCACTGTAAAATCATTTTGGAGCTGGTACCTCCACATATATATGTATGGAGTGGAGTTTCCAACTGAAAAGAAACTTTCTGTTCCCAACAAGCTAGGTGAAGGACGGCTTTCCCACACACTTATCTCTGAATTGAGTATGTGGAGAGACGATCGTTTATCTAGCACAAATGGAACGGGTTGCAGGAGAAACTTATTCTCTGGTTTCTCAGAGTGTTTCCTACTGACGGGTTGAAGTTCCTGCATTTTTCACTGGAAATCCGAGTTGGATCTATTACCTCCAAATATATATGTATGGAGTGGAGTTTGCAACTGAAAAGAAACTTTGTTTTCCCAACCATCTAGGTGAAGTAAGGCTTTAACACACACTGACCTCTCAGAACTGAGCATGTGGAGAGACGTTCGCTCATCTAGCACAAAGGAACTGGTTGCCGAAGAAACTTATACTCTGGATCCTCAGTCTTTTTCCTAGTGCCGGTTTGACGTTCATGCATTTTTCACTGCAAAACAGAGTTGGATCTAGTACCTCCCGATATATCTGTATGGAGTGGAGGTTACAACTGAAAAGAAACTTTTTGTTCCCAACAATCTAAGTGAAGGACGGCTTTCACAAACACTTATCTCTCAGAACTGAGCATGTGGAGAGACGTTCGTTCATCTAGCACATAGGTACTGGTTGCAGGAGAAAGTTTACTATGTTTTCTCAGTCTGTTTCCTAGTGCCGGTTTGAAGTTCCTGCAGTTTTCACTGTAAAATCAAGGTGGAAGTAGTACCTCCACATATATATGTATGGAGTGGAGTTTGAAACTGAAAAGAAACTTTGTTTTCCCACAAGATATGTGAAGTACGGCTTTCACACACACGTATCTCTCAGAACTGAGCATGTGGCGAGACGTTCGTTCATCTAGCACAAAGGGAACGGGTTGCAGAGGAACTTTAACTCTGGTTTCTCAGTCAGTTTCCTAGTGCCGTTTTGACGTTCCTGCAGTTTTCACTGTAAAACCGAGTTGGAGCTTGTACCTCCCGATATATATGTATGGAGTGGAGTTTGCAACTGAAAAGAATCTTTGTGTTCCCAAAAAGCTAGTTGAAGGACGGCTTTCACACACAATTATCTCTCAGAACTGAGCATGTGGAGAAATGTTCGTTCATCTAGCACAAAAATAACGAGTTGCAGGAGTATCTTTTACTCTGGTTTCTCAGTCTGTTTCCTTGTGTCGGTTTGAAGTTCCTGCAGTTTTCACTATAGAACCAAGTTGGAGCCATTACCTACTCATATATATGTATGGAGAGGGGTTTGCAACTGAAAAGAAACTTTGTGTTCCCAAAAAGATAATTGAAGGACGGCTTTCCCACACAATTATCTCTCAGAACTGAGCATGTGGAGAAACGTTCGTTCATCTAGCACAAAATGAACGAGTTGCAGGGGTATCTTTTACTCTGGTTTCTCAGTCTGTTTCCTTGTGTCGGTTTGAAGTTCCTGCAGTTTTCACTGTAAAACCAAGTTGGAGCCAGTACCTACCCATATATATGTATGGAGTGGAGTTTGCAACTGAAAAGAAACTTTGTGTTCCCAACAAGCAAGGTGAAATTTGGCTTTCACACACACTTATCTCTCAGAACTGAGCATGTGGAGAGACGTTCGTTCATCTAGCAAAAAGGGAAAGTTTTTCAGGCGAAACTTTTACTCTGGTTTCTCACTATGTTTCCTAGTGCCGGTTTGACGTTCCTGCAGTTTTCACAGTAAAACCGAGTTGGAGCTAGTACCTCCCGATATATATGTATGGATGGAGTTTGCAACTGAAAAGAAACTTTGTGTTCCCAACAAGCTAGGTGAAGGACGTCTTTCACACACACTTATCTCTCACATATGAGCATGTGGAGAGACGTTCGTTCATCTAGAACAAAGTGAACATTTTGCAGGAGAAACTTTACTCTGGTTTCTCAGTCTGTTTAAATGTGCCGTTTTGAAGTTCCTGCAATTTTCACTGTAACACACTGTTTGAGCTAAAACCTCCCCATATATTTGTATGGAGTGGATTTTGCAACTGAAAAGAAACTTTGTGTTCCAAACAAGCTAGTTGAAAGACGGCTTTCACAGACACTTATCTCTCAGAACTGAGCAAGTGGAGAGACGTTCGTTCATCTAGCACAAAGGAACGGGTTGCAGGGGAAACTTATACTCTGGTTCCTCAGAATGTTTCCTAGTGCCGATATTACGTTCCTGCAGTTTTCACTGTAAAACCGAGTTGGAGCTTGTACCTCCCGATATATATGTATGGAGTGGAGTTTGCAACTGAAAAGAAACTTTGTGTTCCCAAAAAGCTACTTGAAGGACGGCTTTCACACACAATTATCTCTCAGAACTGAGCATGTGGAGAAACGTTCGTTCATCTAGCACAAAAGGAACGAGTTGCAGGAGTATCTTTTACTCTAGTTTCTCAGTCTGTTTCCTTGTGCCGGTTTGAAGTTCCTGCAGTTTTCACTATAGAACCAAGTTGGAGCCATTACCTACTCATATATATGTATGGAGTGGGGTTTGAAACTGAAAAGAAACTTTGTGTTCCCAACAAGCTATGTGAAGGACGGCTTTCAAACTCAATTATCTCTCAGCACTGAGCATTTGGAGAAACGTTCATTCATTTAGCAAAAAGGGAACGGGTAGCAGGAGAAATTTTACTCTGAATTCTCAGTCTGTTTTCTAGTGCCGGTTTGAAGTTCCTGCAGTTTTCACTGTAAATTGAGTTGGAGCTAGTACCTCCCCATATATATGTATGGAGTGGATTTTGCAACTGAAAAGAAACTTTGTGTTCCAAACAAGCTAGTTGAAGGACGGCTTTCATACACACTTATCTCTTATAACTGAGCAAGTGGAGAGCCGTTCGTTCATCTAGCACAAAGGAACGAGTTGCAGGGGAAACTTATACTCTGGTTCCTCAGTCTGTTTCCTAGTGCCGATTTTACGTTCCTGCAATTTTCTCTGTAAAACCAAGTTGGAACTAGTACTTCCCGATATATATGTATGGAGTGGAGGTTGCAAGTGAAAGGAAACTTTGTTTTCCCAACCAGCTGGATGAAGTACGGCGCTCACACACAGTTATCTCTCAGACCTGAGCATGTGGAGACACGTTCGTTCATCTAGCACCAAGGGAAAGGGTTGCAGGAGAAACTTTTACTCTGGTTCCTCAGTCTGTTTCCTAGTGCCGGTTTGAAGTTCCTGCAGTTTTCACTGTAAAGCCGAGTTGGAGCCAGTACCTCCCCATATATATGTATGGATTGGAGTTGGCAACTGAAATTAACTTTGTGTTCCCAACAAGCTAGGTGAAGGACGGCTTTCACACACAATTATCTCTCAGACCTGAGCATGTTGAGATAGGTTCGTTCATCTAGCACAAAGGGAACTGTTGGCAGGAGAAACTTTACTATGGTTTCTCAGACTGTTTCCTAGTGCCGGTTTGAAATTCCAGCAGTTTCCACTGTAAAATCGAGTTGGAGCTAGTACCTACCCATATATATGTATGGATTGGAGTTTAAACTGAAAAGTAACTTTGTGTTCCCAAGAAGCTAGGTGAAGGACGGCTTTTACACACACTTATCTCTCAGAACTGAGCATGTGGAGAGACGTTCGTTCATGTAGCACAGAGGGAACGGGTTGCAGGAGAAACTTTTACTCTGGTTCCTCAGTCTGTTTCCTATTGCCGGTTTGAAGTTCCTGCATTTTTCTCTGTAAAACTAATTTGGAGCTTATATCTCCCCATATAGATGTATGGAGTGGAGTTTGCAACTGAAAAGAAACTTTGTGTTCCCAACAAGCTAGTTGAAGGAAGGCTTTCACACACAATTCTCTCTCAGAACTGAGCAAGTGGAGAGACGTACGTTCATCTAGCACAAAGGAATGGGTTGCAGGGGAAACTTATACTCTGGTTCCTCAGTCTGTTTCCCTGTGCCGGTTTGAAGTTCCTGCAGTTTTCACTATAGAACCAAGTTGGAGCCATTACCTACTCATATATATGTATGGAGAGGGGTTTGAAACTGAAAAGAAACTTTGTGTTCAAAACAAGCTATGTGAAGGACGGTTTTCAAACTCAATTATCTCTCAGCACTGAGCATTTGAAGAAACGTTCGTTCATTTAGCAAAAAGTGAACGGGTAGCAGGAGAAATTTTACTCTGAATTCTCAGTCTGTTTTCTAGTGCCGGTTTGAAGTTCCTGCAGTTTTCACTGTAAATCGAGTTGGAGCTAGTACCTCCCCATATATATGTATGGAGTGGATTTTGCAACTGAAAAGAAACTTTGTGTTCCAAACAAGCTAGTTGAAGGACGGCTTTCATACACAATTATCTCTCAGAACTGAGCAAGTGGAGAGACGTTCATTCATCTAGCACAAAGGAACGGGTTGCAGGGGAAACTTATACTCTGGTTCCTCAGTCTGTTTCCTAGTGCCGATTTTACGTTCCTGCAATTTTCTCTGTAAAATCAAGTTGGAGCTAGTACTTCCCGATATATATGTATGGAGTGGAGGTTGCAAGTGAAAGGAAACTTTGTTTTCCCAACCAGCTGGATGAAGTACGGCGCTCACACACAGTTATCTCTCAGAACTGAGCATGTGGAGACACGTTCGTTCATCTAGCACAAAGGGAAAGGTTTGCAGGAGAAACTTTTACTCTGGTTCCTCAGTCTGTTTCCTAGTGCCGGTTTGAAGTTCCTGCAGTTTTCACTGTAAAGCCGAGTTGGAGCCAGTACCTCCCCATATATATGTATGGATTGGAGTTTACAACTGAAAAGTAACTTTGTGTTCCCAAGAAGCTAGGTGAAGGACGGCTTTCACACACACTTATCTCTCAGAACTGAGCATGTGGAGAGAAGTTCGTTCATCTAGCACAAAGGGAACGGGTTGCAGGAGAAACTTTTACTCTGGTATCTCAGTCTGTTTCCTAGTGCCTGATAGAATTTCCTGCAGTTTTCACTGTAAAACCAATTTGGAGCCAGAATCTCCCCATATATATGTATGGAGTGGAGTTTGCAACTGAAAAGAAACTTTGTGTTCCCAACAAGATAGGTGAAATACAGCTTTCACACACATTTATCTCTCAGAACTTAGCATGTGGAGAGACGTTCGTTCATCTAGCACAATGGGAACGGGTTGCAGGAGAAACTTTTACTCTGGTTTCTCAGTCTGTTTCCTAGTGCCGTTTTGACGTTCCTGCAGTTTTCACTGTAAACCGAGTTGGAGCTAGTACCTCCCGATATATATGAATAGAGTGGAGTTTGTAACTGAAAAGAAACTTTATGTTCCCAACAAGATTAATGAAGGACGGCTTTCCCACACAATTATCTCTCAGAACTGAGCATGTGGAGAAACGTTCGTTCATCTAGCACAAAAGAAACGAGTTGCAGGAGTAACTTTTACTCTGTTTTCTCAGTCTGTTTCCTAGTGCCGGTTTGAAGTTCCTGCAGTTTTCACTGTAAAACCAAGTTGGAGCCAATACCTACCCATATATATGAATGGAGTGGAGTTTGCAACTGAAAAGAAACTTTGTGTTCCCAACAAGCTAGGTGAAATTTGGCTTTCAGACACACTTATCTCTCAGAACTGAGCATGTGGAGAGACGTTCGTTCATCTAGCACAAAGGGAAAGTTTTTCAGGCGAAACTTTTACTCTGGTTTCTCAGTCTGTTTCCTAGTACCAGTTTTACGTTGCTGCAGTTTTCACTGTAAAACTGAGTTGGAGCTAGTACCTCCCGATATATATGTATGGATTGGAGTTTGCAACTGAAAAGAAACTTTGTGTTCCCAACAAGCTAGGTGAAGGAAGTCTTTCACACACACTTATCTCTCACATCTGAGCATGTGGAGAGACTTTCTTTCATCTAGAACAAAGTGAACTGGTTGCAGGAGAAACTTTACTCTGGTTTCTCAGTCTGTTTAATTGTGCCGGTTTGAAGTTCCTGCAATTTTCACTGTAACACACTTTTGGATCTAGAACCTCCCCATATATTTGTATGGAGTGGATTTTGCAACTGAAAAGAAACTTTGTGTTCCAAACAAGCTAGTTGAAGTACGGCTTTCACAGACACTTATCTCTCAGAAATGAGCAAGTGGAGAGACGTTCGTTCATCTAGCACAAAGGAACGGGTTGCAGGGGAAACTTATACTCTGGTTCCTCAGTCTGTTTCCTAGTGCCGATTTTACGTTCCTGCAGTTTTCACTGTAAAACCAAGTTGGAGCTAGTACCTCCCTATATATATGTATGGAGTGGAGGTTGCATTGAAAGGAAACTTTGTGTTCCCAACCAACTGGATGAAGTATGGTGCTCACACACATTTATCTCTGAGATCTGAGCATGTGGAGACACGTTCGTTCATCTAGCACCAAGGGAACAGGTTGCAGGAAAAAATTTTACTCTGGTTCCTCAGTCTGTTTCCTAGTGCCGGTTTGAAGTTCCTGCAGTTTTCACTGTAAAAGCGAGTTGGAGCCAGTATCTCCCCATATATATGTATGGATTGGAGTTGGCAACTGAAAAGTAACTTTGTGTTCCCAACAAGCTATGTGAAGTACGTCTTTCACACACAATTATCTCTCAGATCTGAGCATGTGGAGAGAAGTTCGTTAATCTAGCACAAAGGGAACTGTTGGCAGGAGAAACTTTACTATGGTTTCTCAGTCTGTTTCCTAGTGCCGGTTTGAAGTTCCAGCAGTTTTCACTGTAAAATCGAGTTGGAGCTAATACCTACCCATATATATGTATGGATTGGAGTTTACAACTGATAAGTAACTTTGTGTTCCCAACAAGCTAGGTGAAGGACGGCTTTCACACACAATTATCTCTCAGATCTGAGGATGTGGAGAGACGTTCGTTCATCTAGTACAAAGGGAACTGGTTGCAGAAGAAACTTTACTATGGATTCTCAGACTGTTTCCTAGTGTCGGTTTGAAGTTCCTGCAGTTTTCACAGTAAAATCGAGTTGGAGTTTGTACCTCCCCATATATATGTATGGAGAGTAGTTTGCTCTGAAAAGAAGCTTTGTGTTCCCAACAAGCTAGGTGAAGCACGGCTTTCACACACACTTATCTCTCAGAACTGAGCATGTGGAGAGACGTTCGTTCATCTAGCACAACGGGAACGGTTTGCAGGAGATACTTTTACTCTGGTATCTCAGTCAGTTTCCTAGTGCCGTTTTGACGTTCCTGCAGTTTTCACTGTAAAACCGAGTTGTAGCTAGTACCTCCCGGTATATATGTATGGAGTGGAGTTTGCAACTGAAAAGAAACTTTGTGTTCCCAACAATCTAGGTGAAGGACAGCTTTCACACACACTTATCCCTCAGAACTGAACATGTGGAGAGACGTTCGTTCATCTAGCACCAAGGGAAAGGGTTGCAGGAGAAACTTTACTATGGTTTCTCAGTCTGTTTCCTAGTGCCGGTTTGAAGTTCCAGCAGTTTTCACTGTTAAATCGAGTTGGAGCTAGCCCTACCCAAATATATGTATGGATTGGAGTTTACGATTGAAAATTAACTTTGTGTTCCCAAGAAGCTAGATGAAGGACGGCTTTCACACACAATGATCTCTCAGATCTGAGCATGTGGAGAGACGTTCGTTCATCTAGCACAAAGGGAACAGGTTGCAGGAGAAACTTTACTATTGTTTCTCAGTCTGTTTCCTAGTGTCGGTTTGAAGTTCCATCAGTTTTCACAGTAAAATCGAGTTGGAGCTTGTACCTCCCCATATATATGTATGGAGTGGAGTTTGCAACTGAAATAATCTTTGTTTTCCAAACAAACTAGATGAAGGAAGGCTTTCAGACACACTTATCTCTCAGATATCAGCATGTGGAGAGACGATCGTTCATCTAGCAGAAAGGAAACGGGTTGTAGGGGAAACTTATACTCTGGTTCCTCAATCTGTTTCCTAGTGCCGGTTTGAAGTTCCTGCAGTTATCATTGTAAAATCAAGTTGGAGCTTGTACCTCCAAATATATATTTATGGATTGGTGTTTGCTACTGAAAAGAAACTTTGTGTTCCCAACAATCTAGGTGAAGGACAGCTTTCACACACACTTATCCCTCAGAACTGAACATGTGGAGAGACGTTCGTTCATCAAGCACAAAGGGAACGGGTTGCAGGAGAAACTTTTACTCTGGTTTCTCAGTCTGTTTCCTAGTGCCGGTTTGAAGTTCCTGCAGTTTTCAATGTAAAACCAAGTTGAAGCCTGTACTTCCCCATATATATTTATGGAATGGTGTTTGAAACTGAAAAGAAACTTTGTGTTCCCAACAAGCTAGGTGAAGGACGGCTTTCACACACACTTATCTCTCAGAACTGAGCATGTGGAGAGACGTTCGTTCATCTAGCACAAAGCGAATGGGTTGAAGGTGAAACTTATACACTGGTTCCTCAGTCTTTTTCCTATGCCGGTTTGAAGTTCCTGCAATTTTCACTGTAAAACCAACTTGGAGCAAGTACCTCTCCATATATATGTATGGAGTGGAGTTAGCAACTGAAAAGAAACTTTGTGTTCCCAACAAGCTAGGTGAAATTCGGCTTTCACACACACTTATGTCTCAGAACTGAGCATGTGGAGAGACGTTTGTTCATCTAGCACAAAAGGAAAGTTTTTCAGGAGAAACTTTTACTCTGGTTTCTCAGTCTGTTTCCTAGTGCCGGTTTGACGTTCCTGCAGTTTTCTCTGTAAAGCCAATTTGGAGCTATTTCCTCCCGATATATATGTATGGATTGGAGTTTGCAACTGAAAAGAAACTTTGTGTTCCCAGCAAGCTACTTGAAGGACGGCTTTCACACACACGTATCTCTGAGAACTGAGCATGTGGAGAGACGTTCGTTCATCTAGCACAAAGGGAATGGTTTGAAAGGGAAACTTATACACTGGTTCTTCAGTCTGTTTCCTAGTGCCGGTTTGAAGATCCTGCAGTTTTCACTGTAAATTCATGTTGGAGCTGGTACCTCCACATATATATGTATGGAGTGGAAGTTACAACTGAAAAGAAACTTTCTGTTCCCAACAAGCTAGGTGAAGGACGGCTTTCACACACACTTATCCCTCAGAACTGATCATGTGGAGAGACGTTCGTACATCTAGCACTAAGGGAACGGGTTGCAGGAGAAACTTTTACTCTGTTTTCTCAGTCTGTTTCCTAGTGCCGGTTTGAAGTTCCAGCAGTTTTCCCTGAAAAATCGAGTTGGAGCTAGTACCTTCCCATATATATGTATGGAGTGGAGTTTACAACTGAAAAGTAACTTTGTGTTCCCAACAAGCTAGTTGAAGGACGGAATTCACACACAATTATCTCTCAGAACTGAGCATGTGGAGAGACATTCGTTCATCTAGCACATAGGAACTGGTTGCAGGAGAAAGTTTACTCTGGTTTCTCAGTCAGTTTCCTAGTGCCGGTTTGAAGTTCCTGCAGTTTTCACTGTAAAATCAAGTTGGAAGTAGTACCTCCACATATATATGTATGGAGTGGAGTTTGCAACTGAAAAGAAACTTTGTGTTCCCAACAAGCTAGGTGAAGTACGGCTTTCACAAACAATTATCTCTCAGAATTGAGCATGTGGAGAAACTTTCGTTCATCTAGCACAAAAGGAACGAGTTGCAGGAGTATCTTTTACTCTGGTTTCTCAGTCTGTTTCCTTGTGCCGGTTTGAAGTTCCTGCAGTTTTCACTATAGAACCAAGTTGGGGCCATTACCTATTTATATATATGTATGGAGTGGGGTTTGCAACTGAAAAGAAACTTTGTGTTCCCAACAAGCTATGTGAAGGACGGCTTTCAAACTGACTTATCTCTCAGAACTGAGCAAGTGGAGAGACGTTCGTTCATCTATCACAAAAGAACGGGTTGCAGGGGAAACTTATACTCTGGTTCCTCAGTCTGTTTCCTAGTGCCGATTTTACGTTCCTGCAGTTTTCACTGTAAAACCAAGTTGGAGCTAGTACTTCCCGATATATATGTATGGAGTGGAGGTTGCAAGTGAAAGGAAACTTTGTGTTCCCAACCAGCTGGATGAAGGACGGCTTTCACACACACTTAACTCTCAGAACTGAGCATGTGGAGAGACATTCGTTCATCTAGCACCAAGGGAACGGGTTGCAGGAGAAACTTTTACTCTGGTTCCTCAGTCTGTTTCCTAGTGCCGGTTTGAAGTTCCTGCACTTTTCACTGTAAAGCCGAGTTGGAGCCAGTACCTCCCCATATATATGTATGGAGTGGAGTTGGCAACTGAAAGTAAATTTGTGTTCCCAACAAGCTAGTTGAAGGACGGCTTTCATACACACTTATATCTCAGAACTGAGCATGTGGAGAGACGTTCGTTCATCTAGCACATAGGAACTTTTTGCAGGAGAAATTTTACTCTGGGTTCTCAGTCTGTTTCCTAGTGCCGGTTTGAAGTTCCAGCAGTTTTCACTGTAAAATCGAGTTGGAGCTAGTACCTACCGATATATATATGTATGGATTGGAGTTTACAACTGAAAAGTAACTTTGTGTTCCCAAGAAGCTAGGTGAAGGACGGCTTTCACACACAATTATCTCTCAGATCTGAGCATGTGGAGAGACGTTCGTTCATCTAGCACAAAGGGAACTGGATGCAGGAGAAACTTTACTATTGTTTCTCAGTCTGTTTCCTAGTGTCGGTTTGAAGTTCCAGCAGTTTTCACAGTAAAATCGAGTTGGAGCTTGTACCTCCCCATATATATATATGGAGTGGAGTTTGCAACTGAAATAAACTTTGTTTTCCAAACAAGCTAGTTGAAGGAAGGCTTTCAGACACACTTATCTCTCTGATATGAGCATGTGGAGAGACGATCGTTCATCTAGCAGAAAGGAAACGGGTTGTAGGTGAAACTTATACTCTGGTTCTTCACTCTGTTTCCTAGTGCCGGTTTGAAGTTCCTGCAGTTATCACTGTAAAATCAAGTTGGAGCTTGTACCTCCAAATATATATGTATGGATTGGAGTTTGAAACTGAAAAGAAACTTTGTGTTCCCAACAAGCTACGTGAAGGACGGCTTTCACACGCACTTATCTCTCAGAACTGAACATGTGGAGAGACGTTCGTTCATCAAGCACAAAGGGAACGGGTTGCAGGAGAAACTTATACTCTGGTTCCTCAGTCTGTTTCCTAGTGCCGGTTTGAAGTTCCTGCAGTTTTCACTGTAAAACCAAGTTGGAGCCAATACCTACCCATATATATGAATGGAGTGGAGTTTGCAACTGAAAAGAAACTTTGTGTTCCCAACAAGCTAGGTGAAATTTGGCTTTCAGACACACTTATCTCTCAGAACTGAGCATGTGGAGAGACGTTCGTTCATCTAGCACAAAGGGAAAGTTTTTCAGGCGAAACTTTTACTCTGGTTTCTCAGTCTGTTTCCTAGTACCAGTTTTACGTTGCTGCAGTTTTCACTGTAAAACTGAGTTGGAGCTAGTACCTCCCGATATATATGTATGGAGTGGAGTTTGCAACTGAAAAGAAACTTTGTGTTCCCAACAAGCTAGTTGAAGGAAGTCTTTCACACACACTTATCTCTCACATCTGAGCATGTGGAGAGACTTTCTTTCATCTAGAACAAAGTGAACTGGTTGCAGGAGAAACTTTACTCTGGTTTCTCAGTCTGTTTAATTGTGCCGGTTTGAAGTTCCTGCAATTTTCACTGTAACACACTGTTGGAGCTAGAACCTCCCCATATATTTGTATGGAGTGGATTTTGCAACTGAAAAGAAACTTTGTGTTCCAAACAAGCTAGTTGAAGTACGGCTTTCACAGACACTTATCTCTCAGAAATGAGCAAGTGGAGAGACGTTCGTTCATCTAGCACAAAGGAACGGGTTGCAGGGGAAACTTATACTCTGGTTCCTCAGTCTGTTTCCTAGTGCCGATTTTACGTTCCTGCAGTTTTCACTGTAAAACCAAGTTGGAGCTAGTACCTCCCGATATATATGTATGGAGTGGAGGTTGCATTGAAAGGAAACTTTGTGTTCCCATCCAACTGGATGAAGTATGGTGCTCACACACATTTATCTCTGAGATCTGAGCATGTGGAGACACGTTCGTTCATCTAGCACCAAGGGAACGGTTTGCAGGAAAAACTTTTACTCTGGTTCCTCAGTCTGTTTCCTAGTGCCGGTTTGAAGTTCCTGCAGTTTTCACTGTAAAAGCGAGTTGGAGCCAGTATCTCCCCATATATATGTATGGATTGGAGTTGGCAACTGAAAAGTAACTTTGTGTTCCCAACAAGCTATGTGAAGTACGTCTTTCACACACAATTATCTCTCAGATCTGAGCATGTGGAGAGACGTTCGTTAATCTAGCACAAAGGGAACTGTTGGCAGGAGAAACTTTACTATGGTTTCTCAGTCTGTTTCCTAGTGCCGGTTTGAAGTTCCAGCAGTTTTCACTGTAAAATCGAGTTGGAGCTAATACCTACCCATATATATGTATGGATTGGAGTTTACAACTGATAAGTAACTTTGTGTTCCCAACAAGCTAGGTGAAGGACGGCTTTCACACAAAATTATCTCTCAGATCTGAGGATGTGGAGAGACGTTCGTTCATCTAGCACAAAGGGAACTGGTTGCAGGAGAAACTTTACTATGGATTCTCAGACTGTTTCCTAGTGTCGGTTTGAAGTTCCTGCAGTTTTCACAGTAAAATCGAGTTGGAGTTTGTACCTCCCCATATATATGTATGGAGAGTAGTTTGCTCTGAAAAGAAGCTTTGTGTTCCCAACAAGCTAGGTGAAGCACGGCTTTCACACACACTTATCTCTCAGAACTGAGCATGTGGAGAGACGTTCGTTCATCTAGCACAACGGGAACGGTTTGCAGGAGATACTTTTACTCTGGTATCTCAGTCAGTTTCCTAGTGCCGTTTTGACGTTCCTTCAGTTTTCACTGTAAAACCGAGTTGTAGCTAGTACCTCCCGGTATATATGTATGGAGTGGAGTTTGCAACTGAAAAGAAACTTTGTGTTCCCAACAATCTAGGTGAAGGACAGCTTTCACACACACTTATCCCTCAGAACTGAACATGTGGAGAGACGTTCGTTCATCTAGCACCAAGGGAACGGGTTGCAGGAGAAACTTTACTATGGTTTCTCAGTCTGTTTCCTAGTGCCGGTTTGAAGTTCCAGCAGTTTTCACTGTTAAATCGAGTTGGAGCTAGCCCTACCCAAATATATGTATGGATTGGAGTTTACGATTGAAAATTAACTTTGTGTTCCCAAGAAGCTAGATGAAGGACGGCTTTCACACACAATGATCTCTCAGATCTGAGCATGTGGAGAGACGTTCGTTCATCTAGCACAAAGGGAACAGGTTGCAGGAGAAACTTTACTATTGTTTCTCAGTCTGTTTCCTAGTGTCGGTTTGAAGTTCCATCAGTTTTCACAGTAAAATCGAGTTGGAGCTTGTACCTCCCCATATATATGTATGGAGTGGAGATTGCAACTGAAATAATCTTTGTTTTCCAAACAAACTAGATGAAGGAAGGCTTTCAGACACACTTATCTCTCAGATATCAGCATGTGGAGAGACGATCGTTCATCTAGCAGAAAGGAAACGGGTTGTAGGGGATACTTATACTCTGGTTCCTCAATCTGTTTCCTAGTGCCGGTTTGAAGTTCCTGCAGTTATCATTGTAAAATCAAGTTGGAGCTTGTACCTCCAAATATATAATTATGGATTGGTGTTTGCAACTGAAAAGAAACTTTGTGTTCCCAACAATCTAGGTGAAGGACAGCTTTCACACACACTTATCCCTCAGAACTGAACATGTGGAGAGACGTTCGTTCATCAAGCACAAAGGGAACGGGTTGCAGGAGAAACTTTTACTCTGGTTTCTCAGTCTGTTTCCTAGTGCCGGTTTGAAGTTCCTGCAGTTTTCAATGTAAAACCAAGTTGAAGCCAGTACTTCCCCATATATATTTATGGAATGGTGTTTGCAACTGAAAAGAAACTTTGTGTTCCCAACAAGCTAGGTGAAGGACGGCTTTCACACACACTTATCTCTCAGAACTGAGCATGTGGAGAGACGTTCGTTCATCTAGCACAAAGCGAATGGGTTGAAGGTGAAACTTATACACTGGTTCCTCAGTCTTTTTCCTATGCCGGTTTGAAGTTCCTGCAATTTTCACTGTAAAACCAACTTGGAGCAAGTACCTCTCCATATATATGTATGGAGTGGAGTTAGCAACTGAAAAGAAACTTTGTGTTCCCAACAAGCTAGGTGAAATTCGGCTTTCACACACACTTATGTCTCAGAACTGAGCATGTGGAGAGACGTTTGTTCATCTAGCACAAAAGGAAAGTTTTTCAGGAGAAACTTTTACTCTGGTTTCTCAGTCTGTTTCCTAGTGCCGGTTTGACGTTCCTGCAGTTTTCTCTGTAAAGCCAATTTGGAGCTATTACCTCCCGATATATATGTATGGATTGGAGTTTGCAACTGAAAAGAAACTTTGTATTCCCAACAAGCTACTTGAAGGACGGCTTTCACACACACGTATCTCTCAGAACTGAGCATGTGGAGAGACGTTCGTTCATCTAGCACAAAGGGAATGGGTTGAAAGGGAAACTTATACACTGGTTCTTCAGTCTGTTTCCTAGTGCCGGTTTGAAGATCCTGCAGTTTTCACTGTAAATTCATGTTGGAGCTGGTACCTCCACATATATATGTATGGAGTGGAAGTTACAACTGAAAAGAAACTTTCTGTTCCCAACAAGCTAGGTGAAGGACGGCTTTCACACACACTTATCCCTCAGAACTGATCATGTGGAGAGACGTTCGTACATCTAGCACTAAGGGAACGGGTTGCAGGAGAAACTTTTACTCTGTTTTCTCAGTCTGTTTCCTAGTGCCGGTTTGAAGTTCCAGCAGTTTTCCCTGAAAAATCGAGTTGGAGCTAGTACCTACCCATATATATGTATGGAGTGGAGTTTACAACTGAAAAGTAACTTTGTGTTCCCAACAAGCTAGTTGAAGGACGGAATTCACACACAATAATCTCTCAGAACTGAGCATGTGGAGAGACGTTCGTTCATCTAGCACATAGGAACTGGTTGCAGGAGAAAGTTTACTCTGGTTTCTCAGTCAGTTTCCTAGTGCCGGTTTGAAGTTCCTGCAGTTTTCACTGTAAAATCAAGTTGGAAGTAGTACCTCCACATATATATGTATGGAGTGGAGTTTGCAACTGAAAAGAAACTTTGTGTTCCCAACAAGCTAGGTGAAGTACGGCTTTCACAAACAATTATCTCTCAGAATTGAGCATGTGGAGAAACATTCGTTCATCTAGCACAAAAGGAACGAGTTGCAGGAGTATCTTTTACTCTGGTTTCTCAGTCTGTTTGCTTGTGCCGGTTTGAAGTTCCTGCAGTTTTCACTATAGAACCAAGTTGGGGCCATTACCTATTTATATATATGTATGGAGTGGGGTTTGCAACTGAAAAGAATCTTTGTGTTCTCAACAAGCTATGTGAAGGACGGCTTTCAAACTGACTTATCTCTCAGAACTGAACAAGTGGAGAGACGTTCGTTCATCTATCACAAAAGAACGGGTTGCAGGGGAAACTTATACTCTGGTTCCTCAGTCTGTTTCCTAGTGCCGATTTTACGTTCCTGCAGTTTTCACTGTAAAACCAATTTGGAGCTAGTACTTCCCGATATATATGTATGGAGTGGAGGTTGCAAGTGAAAGGAAACTTTGTGTTCCCAACCAGCTGGATGAAGGACGGCTTTCACACACACTTAACTCTCAGAACTGAGCATGTGGAGAGACATTCGTTCATCTAGCACCAAGGGAACGGGTTGCAGGAGAAACTTTTACTCTGGTTCCTCAGTCTGTTTCCTAGTGCCGGTTTGAAGTTCCTGCACTTTTCACTGTAAAGCCGAGTTGGAGCCAGTACCTCCCCATATATATGTATGGAGTGGAGTTGGCAACTGAAAGTAAATTTGTGTTCCCAACAAGCTAGTTGAAGGACGGCTTTCATACACACTTATATCTCAGAACTGAGCATGTGGAGAGACGTTCGTTCATCTAGCACATAGGAACTTTTTGCAGGAGAAATTTTACTCTGGGTTCTCAGTCTGTTTCCTAGTGCCGGTTTGAAGTTCCAGCAGTTTTCACTGTAAAATCGAGTTGGAGCTAGTACCTACCGATATATATATGTATGGATTGGAGTTTACAACTGAAAAGTAACTTTGTGTTCCCAAGAAGCTAGGTGAAGGACGGCTTTCACACACAATTATCTCTCAGATCTGAGCATGTGGAGAGACGTTCGTTCATCTAGCACAAAGGGAACTGGATGCAGGAGAAACTTTACTATTGTTTCTCAGTCTGTTTCCTAGTGTCGGTTTGAAGTTCCAGCAGTTTTCACAGTAAAATCGAGTTGGAGCTTGTACCTCCCCATATATATATATGGAGTGGAGTTTGCAACTGAAATAAACTTTGTTTTCCAAACAAGCTAGTTGAAGGAAGGCTTTCAGACACACTTATCTCTCAGATATGAGCATGTGGAGAGACGATCATTCATCTAGCAGAAAGGAAACGGGTTGTAGGTGAAACTTATACTCTGATTCTTCACTCTGTTTCCTAGTACCGGTTTGAAGTTCCTGCAGTTATCACTGTAAAATCAAGTTGGAGCTTGTACCTCCAAATATATATGTATGGATTGGAGTTTGAAACTGAAAAGAAACTTTGTGTTCCCAACAAGCTACGTGAAGGACGGCTTTCACACGCACTTATCTTTCAGAACTGAACATGTGGAGAGACGTTCGTTCATCAAGCACAAATGGAACGGGTTGCAGGAGAAACTTATACTCTGGTTCCTCAGTCTGTTTCCTAGTGCCGGTTTGAAGTTACTGCAGTTTTCACTGTAAAATCATGTTGGAGCTGGTACCTCCACATATATATGTATTTAGTGGAGTTTGCAACTGAAAAGAAACTTTGTGTTCCCAACAAGCTAGGTGAAGGACGGCTTTCCCACACACTTATCTCTGAACTGATCATGTGGAGAGACGATCGTTTATCTAGCACAAATGCAACGGGTTGCAGGAGAAACTTATACTCTGGTTTCTCAGTCTGTTTCCTACTGACGGGTTGAAGTTCCTGCAGTTTTCACTGGAAATCCGAGTTGGATCTAGTACCTCCACATATATATATATGGAGTGGAGTTTGCAACTGAAAAGAAACTTTGTTTTCCCAACCATCTAGTTCAAGAAAGTCTTTCACACACACTGACCTCTCAGAACTGATCATGTGGAGAGACGTTCGCTCATCTAGCACAAAGGAACTGGTTGCCGGGGAAACTTATACTCTGGTTCCTCAGTCTGTTTCCTAGAGCCGGTTTGACGTTCATGCAGTTTTCACTGCAAATCAGAGTTGGATCTAGTACCTCCCGATATATATGTATGGAGTGGAGGTTACAACTGAAAAGAAACTTTTTGTTCCCAACAAGCTAGGTGAAGGACGGCTTTCACACACACTTATCTCTCAGAACTGAGCATGTGGAGAGACGTTCGTTCATCTAGCACAAACGGAACTGGTTGCAGGAGAAACTTTACTCTGGGTTCTCAGTGTGTTTCCTAGTGCCGATTTTACGTTCCTGCAGTTTTCACTGTAAAACCAAGTTGGAGCTAGTACTTCCCGATATATATGTATGGAGTGGAGGTTGCAAGTGAAAGGAAACTTTGTGTTCCCAACCAGCTGGATGAAGTACGGCACGCACACACAGTTATCTCTCAGAACTGAGCATGTGGAGAGACGTTCGTTCATCTAGCACAAAGGGAACGGGTTGCAGGAGAAACTTTACTATGGTTTCTCAGTCTGTTTCCTAGTGCCGGTTTGAAGTTCCAGCAGTTTTCACTGTAAAACCAAGTTGGAGCTAGTCCCTACCCATATATATGAATGGAGTGGAGTTTGCAACTGAAAAGAAACTTTGTGTTCCCAACAAGCTAGGTGAAATTTGGCTTTCAGACACACTTATCTCTCAGAACTGAGCATGTGGAGAGACGTTCGTTCATCTAGCACAAAGGGAAAGTTTTTCAGGCGAAACTTTTACTCTGGTTTCTCAGTCTGTTTCCTAGTACCAGTTTTACGTTGCTGCAGTTTTCACTGTAAAACTGAGTTGGAGCTAGTACCTCCCGATATATATGTATGGAGTGGAGTTTGCAACTGAAAAGAAACTTTGTGTTCCCAACAAGCTAGGTGAAGGAAGTCTTTCACACACACTTATCTCTCACATCTGAGCATGTGGAGAGACTTTCTTTCATCTAGAACAAAGTGAACTGGTTGCAGGAGAAACTTTACTCTGGTTTCTCAGTCTGTTTAATTGTGCCGGTTTGAAGTTCCTGCAATTTTCACTGTAACACACTGTTGGAGCTAGAACCTCCCCATATATTTGTATGGAGTGGATTTTGCAACTGAAAAGAAACTTTGTGTTCCAAACAAGCTAGTTGAAGTACGGCTTTCACAGACACTTATCTCTCAGAAATGAGCAAGTGGAGAGACGTTCGTTCATCTAGCACAAAGGAACGGGTTGCAGGGGATACTTATACTCTGGTTCCTCAGTCTGTTTCCTAGTGCCGATTTTACGTTCCTGCAGTTTTCACTGTAAAACCAAGTTGGAGCTAGTACCTCCCGATATATATGTATGGAGTGGAGGTTGCATTGAAAGGAAACTTTGTGTTCCCATCCAACTGGATGAAGTATGGTGCTCACACACATTTATCTCTGAGATCTGAGCATGTGGAGACACGTTCGTTCATCTAGCACCAAGGGAACGGGTTGCAGGAAAAACTTTTACTCTGGTTCCTCAGTCTGTTTCCTAGTGCCGGTTTGAAGTTCCTGCAGTTTTCACTGTAAAAGCGAGTTGGAGCCAGTATCTCCCCATATATATGTATGGATTGGAGTTGGCAACTGAAAAGTAACTTTGTGTTCCCAACAAGCTATGTGAAGTACGTCTTTCACACACAATTATCTCTCAGATCTGAGCATGTGGAGAGACGTTCGTTAATCTAGCACAAAGGGAACTGTTGGCAGGAGAAACTTTACTATGGTTTCTCAGTCTGTTTCCTAGTGCCGGTTTGAAGTTCCAGCAGTTTTCACTGTAAAATCGAGTTGGAGCTAATACCTACCCATATATATGTATGGATTGGAGTTTACAACTGATAAGTAACTTTGTGTTCCCAACAAGCTAGGTGAAGGACGGCTTTCACACAAAATTATCTCTCAGATCTGAGGATGTGGAGAGACGTTCGTTCATCTAGCACAAAGGGAACTGGTTGCAGGAGAAACTTTACTATGGATTCTCAGACTGTTTCCTAGTGTCGGTTTGAAGTTCCTGCAGTTTTCACAGTAAAATCGAGTTGGAGTTTGTACCTCCCCATATATATGTATGGAGAGTAGTTTGCTCTGAAAAGAAGCTTTGTGTTCCCAACAAGCTAGGTGAAGCACGGCTTTCACACACACTTATCTCTCAGAACTGAGCATGTGGAGAGACGTTCGTTCATCTAGCACAACGGGAACGGTTTGCAGGAGATACTTTTACTCTGGTATCTCAGTCAGTTTCCTAGTGCCGTTTTGACGTTCCTGCAGTTTTCACTGTAAAACCGAGTTGTAGCTAGTACCTCCCGGTATATATGTATGGAGTGGAGTTTGCAACTGAAAAGAAACTTTGTGTTCCCAACAATCTAGGTGAAGGACAGCTTTCACACACACTTATCCCTCAGAACTGAACATGTGGAGAGACGTTCGTTCATCTAGCACCAAGGGAACGGGTTGCAGGAGAAACTTTACTATGGTTTCTCAGTCTGTTTCCTAGTGCCGGTTTGAAGTTCCAGCAGTTTTCACTGTTAAATCGAGTTGGAGCTAGCCCTACCCAAATATATGTATGGATTGGAGTTTACGATTGAAAATTAACTTTGTGTTCCCAAGAAGCTAGATGAAGGACGGCTTTCACACACAATGATCTCTCAGATCTGAGCATGTGGAGAGACGTTCGTTCATCTAGCACAAAGGGAACAGGTTGCAGGAGAAACTTTACTATTGTTTCTCAGTCTGTTTCCTAGTGTCGGTTTGAAGTTCCATCAGTTTTCACAGTAAAATCGAGTTGGAGCTTGTACCTCCCCATATATATGTATGGAGTGGAGTTTGCAACTGAAATAATCTTTGTTTTCCAAACAAACTAGATGAAGGAAGGCTTTCAGACACACTTATCTCTCAGATATCAGCATGTGGAGAGACGATCGTTCATCTAGCAGAAAGGAAACGGGTTGTAGGGGAAACTTATACTCTGGTTCCTCAATCTGTTTCCTAGTGCCGGTTTGAAGTTCCTGCAGTTATCATTGTAAAATCAAGTTGGAGCTTGTACCTCCAAATATATATTTATGGATTGGTGTTTGCAACTGAAAAGAAACTTTGTGTTCCCAACAATCTAGGTGAAGGACAGCTTTCACACACACTTTTCCCTCAGAACTGAACATGTGGAGAGACGTTCGTTCATCAAGCACAAAGGGAACGGGTTGCAGGAGAAACTTTTACTCTGGTTTCTCAGTCTGTTTCCTAGTGCCGGTTTGAAGTTCCTGCAGTTTTCAATGTAAAACCAAGTTGAAGCCAGTACTTCCCCATATATATTTATGGAATGGTGTTTGCAACTGAAAAGAAACTTTGTGTTCCCAACAAGCTAGGTGAAGGACGGCTTTCACACACACTTATCTCTCAGAACTGAGCATGTGGAGAGACGTTCGTTCATCTAGCACAAAGCGAATGGGTTGAAGGTGAAACTTATACACTGGTTCCTCAGTCTTTTTCCTATGCCGGTTTGAAGTTCCTGCAATTTTCACTGTAAAACCAACTTGGAGCAAGTACCTCTCCATATATATGTATGGAGTGGAGTTAGCAACTGAAAAGAAACTTTGTGTTCCCAACAAGCTAGGTGAAATTCGGCTTTCACACACACTTATGTCTCAGAACTGAGCATGTGGAGAGACGTTTGTTCATCTAGCACAAAAGGAAAGTTTTTCAGGAGAAACTTTTACTCTGGTTTCTCAGTCTGTTTCCTAGTGCCGGTTTGACGTTCCTGCAGTTTTCTCTGTAAAGCCAATTTGGAGCTATTACCTCCCGATATATATGTATGGATTGGAGTTTGCAACTGAAAAGAAACTTTGTATTCCCAACAAGCTACTTGAAGGACGGCTTTCACACACACGTATCTCTCAGAACTGAGCATGTGGAGAGACGTTCGTTCATCTAGCACAAAGGGAATGGGTTGAAAGGGAAACTTATACACTGGTTCTTCAGTCTGTTTCCTAGTGCCGGTTTGAAGATCCTGCAGTTTTCACTGTAAATTCATGTTGGAGCTGGTACCTCCACATATATATGTATGGAGTGGAAGTTACAACTGAAAAGAAACTTTCTGTTCCCAACAAGCTAGGTGAAGGACGGCTTTCACACACACTTATCCCTCAGAACTGATCATGTGGAGAGACGTTCGTACATCTAGCACTAAGGGAACGGGTTGCAGGAGAAACTTTTACTCTGTTTTCTCAGTCTGTTTCCTAGTGCCGGTTTGAAGTTCCAGCAGTTTTCCCTGAAAAATCGAGTTGGAGCTAGTACCTACCCATATATATGTATGGAGTGGAGTTTACAACTGAAAAGTAACTTTGTGTTCCCAACAAGCTAGTTGAAGGACGGAATTCACACACAATAATCTCTCAGAACTGAGCATGTGGAGAGACGTTCGTTCATCTAGCACATAGGAACTGGTTGCAGGAGAAAGTTTACTCTGGTTTCTCAGTCAGTTTCCTAGTGCCGGTTTGAAGTTCCTGCAGTTTTCACTGTAAAATCAAGTTGGAAGTAGTACCTCCACATATATATGTATGGAGTGGAGTTTGCAACTGAAAAGAAACTTTGTGTTCCCAACAAGCTAGGTGAAGTACGGCTTTCACAAACAATTATCTCTCAGAATTGAGCATGTGGAGAAACATTCGTTCATCTAGCACAAAAGGAACGAGTTGCAGGAGTATCTTTTACTCTGGTTTCTCAGTCTGTTTGCTTGTGCCGGTTTGAAGTTCCTGCAGTTTTCACTATAGAACCAAGTTGGGGCCATTACCTATTTATATATATGTATGGAGTGGGGTTTGCAACTGAAAAGAATCTTTGTGTACTCAACAAGCTATGTGAAGGACGGCTTTCAAACTGACTTATCTCTCAGAACTGAGCAAGTAGAGAGACGTTCGTTCATCTATCACAAAAGAACGGGTTGCAGGGGAAACTTATACTCTGGTTCCTCAGTCTGTTTCCTAGTGCCGATTTTACGTTCCTGCAGTTTTCACTGTAAAACCAAGTTGGAGCTAGTACTTCCCGATATATATGTATGGAGTGGAGGTTGCAAGTGAAAGGAAACTTTGTGTTCCCAACCAGCTGGATGAAGGACGGCTTTCACACACACTTAACTCTCAGAACTGAGCATGTGGAGAGACATTCGTTCATCTAGCACCAAGGGAACGGGTTGCAGGAGAAACTTTTACTCTGGTTCCTCAGTCTGTTTCCTAGTGCCGGTTTGAAGTTCCTGCACTTTTCACTGTAAAGCCGAGTTGGAGCCAGTACCTCCCCATATATATGTATGGAGTGGAGTTGGCAACTGAAAGTAAATTTGTGTTCCCAACAAGCTAGTTGAAGGACGGCTTTCATACACACTTATATCTCAGAACTGAGCATGTGGAGAGACGTTCGTTCATCTAGCACATAGGAACTTTTTGCAGGAGAAATTTTACTCTGGGTTCTCAGTCTGTTTCCTAGTGCCGGTTTGAAGTTCCAGCAGTTTTCACTGTAAAATCGAGTTGGAGCTAGTACCTACCGATATATATATGTATGGATTGGAGTTTACAACTGAAAAGTAACTTTGTGTTCCCAAGAAGCTAGGTGAAGGACGGCTTTCACACACAATTATCTCTCAGATCTGAGCATGTGGAGAGACGTTCGTTCATCTAGCACAAAGGGAACTGGATGCAGGAGAAACTTTACTATTGTTTCTCAGTCTGTTTCCTAGTGTCGGTTTGAAGTTCCAGCAGTTTTCACAGTAAAATCGAGTTGGAGCTTGTACCTCCCCATATATATATATGGAGTGGAGTTTGCAACTGAAATAAACTTTGTTTTCCAAACAAGCTAGTTGAAGGAAGGCTTTCAGACACACTTATCTCTCAGATATGAGCATGTGGAGAGACGATCGTTCATCTAGCAGAAAGGAAACGGGTTGTAGGTGAAACTTATACTCTGATTCTTCACTCTGTTTCCTAGTGCCGGTTTGAAGTTCCTGCAGTTATCACTGTAAAATCAAGTTGGAGCTTGTACCTCCAAATATATATGTATGGATTGGAGTTTGCAACTGAAAAGAAACTTTGTGTTCCCAACAAGCTACGTGAAGGACGGCTTTCACACGCACTTATCTCTCAGAACTGAACATGTGGAGAGACGTTCGTTCATCAAGCACAAATGGAACGGGTTGCAGGAGAAACTTATACTCTGGTTCCTCAGTCTGTTTCCTAGTGCCGGTTTGAAGTTACTGCAGTTTTCACTGTAAAATCATGTTGGAGCTGGTACCTCCACATATATATGTATTTAGTGGAGTTTGCAACTGAAAAGAATCTTTGTGTTCCCAACAAGCTAGGTGAAGGACGGCTTTCCCACACACTTATCTCTGAACTGATCATGTGGAGAGACGATCGTTTATCTAGCACAAATGCAACGGGTTGCAGGAGAAACTTATACTCTGGTTTCTCAGTCTGTTTCCTACTGACGGGTTGAAGTTCCTGCAGTTTTCACTGGAAATCCGAGTTGGATCTAGTACCTCCACATATATATATATGGAGTGGAGTTTGCAACTGAAAAGAAACTTTGTTTTCCCAACCATCTAGTTCAAGAAAGGCTTTCACACACACTGACCTCTCAGAACTGATCATGTGGAGAGACGTTCGCTCATGTAGCACAAAGGAACTGGTTGCCGGGGAAACTTATACTCTGGTTCCTCAGTCTGTTTCCTAGAGCCGGTTTGACGTTCATGCAGTTTTCACTGCAAATCAGAGTTGGATCTAGTACCTCCCGATATATATGTATGGAGTGGAGGTTACAACTGAAAAGAAACTTTTTGTTCCCAACAAGCTAGGTGAAGGACGGCTTTCACACACACTTATCTCTCAGAACTGAGCATGTGGAGAGACGTTCGTTCATCTAGCACAAACGGAACTGGTTGCAGGAGAAACTTTACTCTGGGTTCTCAGTGTGTTTCCTAGTGCCGATTTTACGTTCCTGCAGTTTTCACTGTAAAACCAAGTTGGAGCTAGTACTTCCCGATATATATGTATGGAGTGGAGGTTGCAAGTGAAAGGAAACTTTGTGTTCCCAACCAGCTGGATGAAGTACGGCACGCACACACTGTTATCTCTCAGAACTGAGCATGTGGAGAGACGTTCGTTCATCTAGCACAAAGGGAACTGTTGGCAGGAGAAACTTTACTATGGTTTCTCAGTCTGTTTCCTAGTGCCGGTTTGAAGTTCCAGCAGTTTTCACTGTAAAATCGAGTTGGAGCTAGTCCCTACCCAAATATATGTATGGATTGGAGTTTACAATTGAAAAGTAACTTTGTGTTCCCAAGAAGCTAGATGAAGGACGGCTTTCACACACAATTATCTCTCAGATCTGAGCATGTGGAGAGACGTTCGTTCATCTAGCACAAATGGAACTGGTTGCAGGAGAAACTTTACTATTGTTTCTCAGTCTGTTTCCTTGTGTCGTTTTGAAGTTCCAGCAGTTTTCACAGTAAAATCGAGTTGGAGCTTGTACCTCCCCATATATATGTATGGAGTGGAGTTTGCAACTGAAATAAACTTTGTTTTCCAAACAAGCTAGGTGAAGGAAGGCTTTCAGACACACTTATCTCTCAGATATGAGCATGTGGAGAGACGATCGTTCATCTAGCAGAAAGGAAACGGGTTGTAGGGGAAACTTATACTCTGGTTCTTCACTCTGTTTCCTAGTGCCGGTTTGAAGTTCCTGCAGTTATCACTGTAAAATCAAGTTGGAGCTTGTACCTCCAAATATATATGTATGGATTGGAGTTTGCATCTGAAAAGAAACTTTGTGTTCCCAACAAGCTACGTGAAGGACGGCTTTCACACACACTTATCTCTCAGAACTGAACATATGGAGAGACTTTCGTTCATCAAGCACAAATGGAACGGGTTGCAGGAGAAACTATTACTCTGGTTTCTCAGTCTGTTTCCTAGTGCCGGTTTGAAGTTCCTGCAGTTTTCAATGTAAAACTAAGTTGGAGCCAGTACTTCCCAATATAAATTTATGGAATGGAGTTTGCAACTTAAAAGAAACTTTGTGTTCCCAACAAGCTAGGTGAAGGACGGCTTTCACACACACTTATCTCTCAGAACTGAGCATTTTGATAGACGTTCGTTCATCTAGCATAAAGCGAATGGGTTGAAGGTGAAACATATACACTGGTTCCTCAGTCTTTTTCCTAGTGCCGGTTTGAAGTTCCTGCAATTTTCACTGTAAAACCAACTTGGAGCAAGTACCTCTCCATATATATGTATGGAGTGGAGTTTGCAACTGAAAAGAAACATTGTGTTCCCAACAAGATAGGTGAAGTACGGCTTTCACATACACTTATCTCTCAGAACTGAGCATGTGGAGAGACGTTCGTTCATCTAGCACAAAAGGAAAGTTTTTCAGGAGAAACTTTTACTCTGGTTTCTCAGTCTGTTTCCTAGTGCTGGTTTGACGTTCCTGCAGTTTTCTCTGTAAAACCAAGTTGGAGCTAGTACCTCCCGATATATATGTATGGAGTGGAGTTTGCAACTGAAAAGAAACTTTGTGTTCCCAACAAGATAGATGAAGTACGGCTTTCACACACACTTATCTCTCAGAACTGAGCATGTGGACAGACATTCGTTCATCTAGCACAAAGGGAATGGGTTGCAAAGGAAACTTATACTCTGGTTCCTCAGTCTGTTTCCTAGTGCCGGTTTGAAGTTCCTGCAGTTTTCACTGTAAAATCATGTTCTAGCTGGTACCTCCACATATATATGTATGGAGTGGAGTTTGCAACTGAAAAGAAACTTTCTGTTCCCAACAAGCTAGGTGAAGGACGGCTTTCCCACACACTTATCTCTGAACTGAGCATGTGGAGAGACGATCGTTTATCTAGCACAAATGGAAAGGGTTGCAGGAGAAACTTATACTATGGTTTCTCAGTCTGTTTCCTACTGACGGGTTGAAGTTCCTGCAGTTTTCTCTGTAAAACCAAGTTGGATCTAGTACGTCCACATATATATGTATGGAGTGGAGTTTGCAACTGAAAAGAAACTTTGTTTTTCCAACCATCAAGGTGAAGTAAGGCTTTCACACACACTAACCTCTCAGAACTGAGCATGTGGAGAGACGTTCGCTCATCTAGCACAAAGGAACTGATTGCCGGGGAAACTTATACTCTGGATCCTCAGTCTGTTTCCTAGTGCCGGTTTGACGTTCATGCAGTTTTCATAGCAAAACAGAGTTGGATCTAGTACCTCCCGATATATCTGAATGGAGTGGAGGTTACAACTGAAAAGAAACTTTTTGTTCCCATCAATCTAAGTGAAGGACGGCTTTCACAAACACTTATCTCTCAGAACTGAGCAAGTGGAGAGACGTTCGTGCATCTAGCACAAAGGAACGGGTTGCAGGGGAAACTTATACTCTGGTTCCTCAGTCTGTTTCCTTGTGCCGATTTTACGTTCCTGCAGTTTTCACTGTAAAACCAAGTTGGAGCTAGTACTTCCCGATATATATGTATGGAGTGGAGGTTGCAAGTGAAAGGAAACTTTGTGTTCCCAACCAGCTGGATGAAGGACGGCTTTCACACACACTTAACTCTCAGAACTGAGCATGTGGAGAGACGTTCGTTCATCAAGCACATAGGAACTTTTTGCAGGAGAAATTTTACTCTGGGTTCTCAGTCTGTTTCCTAGTGCCGGTTTGAAGTTCCAGCAGTTTTCACTGTAAAATCGAGTTGGAGCTAGTACCTACCGATATATATATGTATGGATTGGAGTTTACAACTGAAAAGTAACTTTGTGTTCCCAAGAAGCTAGGTGAAGGACGGCTTTCACACACAATTATCTCTCAGATCTGAGCATGTGGAGAGACGTTCGTTCATCTAGCACAAAGGGAACTGGATGCAGGAGAAACTTTACTATTGTTTCTCAGTCTGTTTCCTAGTGTTGGTTTGAAGTTCCAGCAGTTTTCACAGTAAAATCGAGTTGGAGCTTGTACCTCCCCATATATATGTATGGAGTGGAGTTTGCAACTGAAATAAACTTTGTTTTCCAAACAATCTAGTTGAAGGAAGGCTTTCAGACACACTTATCTCTCAGATATGAGCATGTGGAGAGACGATCGTTCATCTAGCAGAAAGGAAACGGGTTGTAGGGGAAACTTATACTCTGGTTCTTCACTCTGTTTCCTAGTGTCGGTTTGAAGTTCCTGCAGTTATCACTGTAAAATCAAGTTGGAGCTTGTACCTCCAAATATATATGTATGGATTGGAGTTTGCAACTGAAAAGAAACTTTGTGTTCCCAACAAGCTACGTGAAGGACGGCTTTCACACACACTTATCTCTCAAAACTGAACATGTGGAGAGACGTTCGTTCATCAAGCACAAAGGGAACGGGTTGCAGTAGAAACTTATAATCTGGTTCCTCAGTCTGTTTCCTAGTGCCGGTATGAAGTTCCTGCACTTTTCAATTTAAAGCCGAGTTGGAGCCAGTACCTCCCCATATATATGTATGGAGTGGAGTTGGCAACTGAAAGTAACTTTGTGTTCCCAACAAGCTAGGTGAAGGACTGCTTTCATACACACTTATATCTCAGAACTGAGCATGTGGAGAGACGTTCGTTCATCTAGCACATAGGAACTTTTTGCAGGAGAAATTTTACTCTGGGTTCTCAGTCTGTTTCCTAGTGCCGGTTTGAATTTCCAGCAGTTTTCACTGTAAAATCGAGTTGGAGCTAGTACCTACCGATATATATATGTATGGATTGGAGTTTACAACTGAAAAGTAACTTTGTGTTCCCAAGAAGCTTGGTGAAGGACGGCTTTCACACACAATTATCTCTCAGATCTGAGCATGTGGAGAGACGTTCGTTCATCTAGCAAAAAGGGAACTGGATGCAGGAGAAACTTTACTATTGTTTCTCAGTCTGTTTCCTAGTGTTGGTTTGAAGTTCCAGCAGTTTTCACAGTAAAATCGAGTTGGAGCTTGTACCTCCCCATATATATGTATGGAGTGGAGTTTGCAACTGAAATAAACTTTGTTTTCCAAACAATCTAGTTGAAGGAAGGCTTTCAGACACACTTATCTCTCAGATATGAGCATGTGGAGAGACGATCGTTCATCTAGCAGAAAGGAAACGGGTTGTAGGGGAAACTTATACTCTGGTTCTTCACTCTGTTTCCTAGTGCCGGTTTGAAGTTCCTGCAGTTATCACTGTAAAATCAAGTTGGAGCTTGTACCTCCAAATATATATGTATGGATTGGAGTTTGCAACTGAAAAGAAACTTTGTGTTCCCAACAAGCTACGTGAAGGACGGCTTTCACACACACTTATCTCTCAAAACTGAACATGTGGAGAGACGATCGTTCATCAAGCACAAAGGGAACGTGTTGCAGGAGAAACTTATAATCTGGTTCCTCAGTCTGTTTCCTAGTGCCGGTATGAAGTTCCTGCAGTTTTCACTGTAAAATCATGTTGGAGCTGGTACCTCCACATATATAGGTATTTAGTGGAGTTTGCAACTGAAAAGAAACTTTGTGTTCCCAACAAGCTAGGTGAAGGACGGCTTTCCCACACACTTATCTCTGAACTGATCATGTGGAGAGACGATCGTTTATCTAGCACAAATGGAACGGGTTGCAGGAGAAACTTATACTCTGGTTTCTCAGTCTGTTTCCTACAGACGGGTTGAAGTTCCTGCAGTTTTCACTGGAAATCCGAGTTGGATCTAGTACCTCCACATATATATGTATGGAGTGGAGTTTGCAACTGAAAAGAAACTTTGTTTTCCCAACCATCTAGTTGAAGAAAGGCTTTCACACACACTGACATCTCAGAACTGATCATGTGGAGAGACGTTCGCTCATCTAGCACAAAGGAACTGGTTGCCGGGGAAACTTTTACTCTGGTTCCTCAGTCTGTTTCCTAGTGCCGGTTTGACGTTCATGCAGTTTTCACTGCAAAACAGAGTTGGATCTAGTACCTCCCGATATATATGTATGGAGTGGAGGTTACAACTGAAAAGAAACTTTTTGTTCCCAACAAGCTAGGTGAAGGACGGCTTTCACACACACTTATCTCTCAGAACTGAGCATGTGGAGAGACGTTCGTTCATCAAGCACAAAGGGAACCTTTGTCAGGAGAAACTTTACTATGGTTTCTCAGTCTGTTTCCTAGTGCCGGTTTGAAGTTCCAGCAGTTTTCACTGTAAAATCGAGTTGGAGCTAGTACCTACCCAAATATATGTATGGATTGGAGTTTAAAATTTAAAAGTAACTTTGTGTTCCCAATAAGCTAGATGAAGGACGGCTTTCACACACAATTATCTCTCATATCTGAGCATGTGGAGAGACGTTCGTTCATCTAGCACAAAGGAACTGGTTGCAGGACAAACTTTACTATTGTTTCTCAGTCTGTTTCCTAGTGTCGGTTTGAAGTTCCAGCAGTTTTCACAGTAAAATCGAGTTGGAGCTTGTACCTCCCCATATATATGTATGGAGTGGAGTTTGCAACTGAAATAAACTTTGTTTTCCAAACAAGCTAGGTGAAGGAAGGCTTTCAGACACACTTATCTCTCAGATATGAGCATGTGGAGAGACGATCGTTCATCTAGCAGAAAGGAAACGGTTTGTAGGGGAAACTTATACTCTGGTTCTTCACTCTGTTTCCTAGTGCCGGTTTGAAGTTCCGGGAGTTTTCAATGTAAAACCAAGTTGGAGCCAGTACTTCCCAATATAAATTTATGGAATGGAGTTTGCAACTTAAAAGAAATTTTGTGTTACCAACAAGCTAGGTGAAGGACGGCTTTCACACACACTTATCTCTCAGAACTGAGCATTTGGATAGACGTTCGTTCATCTAGCATAAAGCGAATGGGTTGAAGGTGAAACATATACACTGGTTCCTCAGTCTTTTTCCTAGTGCCGGTTTGAAGTTCCTGCAATTTTCACTGTAAAACCAACTTGGAGCAAGTACCTCTCCATATATATGTATGGAGGGGAGTTTGCAACTGAAAAGAAACATTGTGTTCCCAACAAGCTAGGTGAAATTCGGCTTTCACACACACTTATCTCTCTGAACTGAGCATGTGGAGAGACGTTCGTTCATCTAGCACAAAAGGAAAGTTTTTCAGGAGAAACTTTTACTCTGGTTTCTCAGTCTGTTTCCTAGTGCTGGTTTGACGTTCCTGCAGTTTTCTCTGTAAAACCAAGTTGGAGCTAGTACCTCCCAATATATATGTATGGAGTGGAGTTTACAACTTAAAAGTAACATTGTGTTCCCAACAAGCTAGGTGAATTGCGGCTTTCACACACAATTATCTCTCAGAACTGAGCATGTGGACAGACGTTCGTTCATCTAGCACAAAGGGAATGGGTTGCAAGGGAAACTTATACTCTGGTTCCTCAGTCTGTTTCCTAGTGCCGGTTTGAAGTTCCTGCAGTTTTCACTGTAAAATCATGTTGGAGCTGGTACCTCCACATATATATGTATGGAGTGGAGTTTGCAACTGAAAAGAAACTTTCTGTTCCCAACAAGCTAGGTGAAGGACGGCTTTCCCACACACTTATCTCTGAACTGAGCATGTGGAGAGACGATCGTTTATCTAGCACAATTGGAACGGGTTGCAGGAGAAACTTATACTCTGGTTTCTCAGTCTGTTTCCTACTGACGGGTTGAAGTTCCTGCATTTTTCACTGGAAATCCGAGTTGGATCTATTACTTCCACATATATATGTATGGAGTGGAGTTAACAACTGAAAAGTAACTTTGTGTTCCAAACAAGCTAGTTGAAGGACGGTTTTCACACACAATTATCTCTCAGAACTGAGCATGTGGAGAGACGTTCGTTCATCTAGCACATAGGTACTGGTTGCAGGAGAAAGTTTACTATGTTTTCTCAGTCTGTTTCCTAGTGCCGGTTTGAAGTTCCAGCAGTTTTCACAGTAAAATCGAGTTGGAGCTTGTACCTCCCCATATATATATATGGAGTGGAGTTTGCAACTGAAATAAACTTTGTTTTCCAAACAAGCTAGTTGAAGGAAGGCTTTCAGACACACTTATCTCTCAGATATGAGCATGTGGAGAGACGATCGTTCATCTAGCAGAAAGGAAACGGGTTGTAGGTGAAACTTATACTCTGATTCTTCACTCTGTTTCCTAGTGCCGGTTTGAAGTTCCTGCAGTTATCACTGTAAAATCAAGTTGGAGCTTGTACCTCCAAATATATATGTATGGATTGGAGTTTGAAACTGAAAAGAAACTTTGTGTTCCCAACAAGCTACGTAAAGGACGGCTTTCACACGCACTTATCTCTCAGAACTGAACATGTGGAGAGACGTTCGTTCATCAAGCACAAATGGAACGGGTTGCAGGAGAAACTTATACTCTGGTTCCTCAGTCTGTTTCCTAGTGCCGGTTTGAAGTTACTGCAGTTTTCACTGTAAAATCATGTTGGAGCTGGTACCTCCACATATATATGTATTTAGTGGAGTTTGCAACTGAAAAGAATCTTTGTGTTCCCAACAAGCTAGGTGAAGGACGGCTTTCCCACACACTTATCTCTGAACTGATCATGTGGAGAGACGATCGTTTATCTAGCACAAATGCAACGGGTTGCAGGAGAAACTTATACTCTGGTTTCTCAGTCTGTTTCCTACTGACGGGTTGAAGTTCCTGCAGTTTTCACTGGAAATCCGAGTTGGATCTAGTACCTCCACATATATATATATGGAGTGGAGTTTGCAACTGAAAAGAAACTTTGTTTTCCCAACCATCTAGTTCAAGAAAGGCTTTCACACACACTGACCTCTCAGAACTGATCATGTGGAGAGACGTTCGCTCATGTAGCACAAAGGAACTGGTTGCCGGGGAAACTTATACTCTGGTTCCTCAGTCTGTTTCCTAGAGCCGGTTTGACGTTCATGCAGTTTTCACTGCAAATCAGAGTTGGATCTAGTACCTCCCGATATATATGTATGGAGTGGAGGTTACAACTGAAAAGAAACTTTTTGTTCCCAACAAGCTAGGTGAAGGACGGCTTTCACACACACTTATCTCTCAGAACTGAGCATGTGGAGAGACGTTCGTTCATCTAGCACAAACGGAACTGGTTGCAGGAGAAACTTTACTCTGGGTTCTCAGTGTGTTTCCTAGTGCCGATTTTACGTTCCTGCAGTTTTCACTGTAAAACCAAGTTGGAGCTAGTACTTCCCGATATATATGTATGGAGTGGAGGTTGCAAGTGAAAGGAAACTTTGTGTTCCCAACCAGCTGGATGAAGTACGGCACGCACACACTGTTATCTCTCAGAACTGAGCATGTGGAGAGACGTTCGTTCATCTAGCACAAAGGGAACTGTTGGCAGGAGAAACTTTACTATGGTTTCTCAGTCTGTTTCCTAGTGCCGGTTTGAAGTTCCAGCAGTTTTCACTGTAAAATCGAGTTGGAGCTAGTCCCTACCCAAATATATGTATGGATTGGAGTTTACAATTGAAAAGTAACTTTGTGTTCCCAAGAAGCTAGATGAAGGACGGCTTTCACACACAATTATCTCTCAGATCTGAGCATGTGGAGAGACGTTCGTTCATCTAGCACAAATGGAACTGGTTGCAGGAGAAACTTTACTATTGTTTCTCAGTCTGTTTCCTTGTGTCGTTTTGAAGTTCCAGCAGTTTTCACAGTAAAATCGAGTTGGAGCTTGTACCTCCCCATATATATGTATGGAGTGGAGTTTGCAACTGAAATAAACTTTGTTTTCCAAACAAGCTAGGTGAAGGAAGGCTTTCAGACACACTTATCTCTCAGATATGAGCATGTGGAGAGACGATCGTTCATCTAGCAGAAAGGAAACGGGTTGTAGGGGAAACTTATACTCTGGTTCTTCACTCTGTTTCCTAGTGCCGGTTTGAAGTTCCTGCAGTTATCACTGTAAAATCAAGTTGGAGCTTGTACCTCCAAATATATATGTATGGATTGGAGTTTGCATCTGAAAAGAAACTTTGTGTTCCCAACAAGCTACGTGAAGGACGGCTTTCACACACACTTATCTCTCAGAACTGAACATATGGAGAGACTTTCGTTCATCAAGCACAAATGGAACGGGTTGCAGGAGAAACTATTACTCTGGTTTCTCAGTCTGTTTCCTAGTGCCGGTTTGAAGTTCCTGCAGTTTTCAATGTAAAACTAAGTTGGAGCCAGTACTTCCCAATATAAATTTATGGAATGGAGTTTGCAACTTAAAAGAAACTTTGTGTTCCCAACAAGCTAGGTGAAGGACGGCTTTCACACACACTTATCTCTCAGAACTGAGCATTTTGATAGACGTTCGTTCATCTAGCATAAAGCGAATGGGTTGAAGGTGAAACATATACACTGGTTC
This sequence comes from Camelus dromedarius, assembly GCF_036321535.1. NCBI lineage: Eukaryota > Metazoa > Chordata > Mammalia > Artiodactyla > Camelidae > Camelus > Camelus dromedarius. The sequence goes on along the minus strand of NC_087458.1, from coordinate 30,297,883 downwards.
CTCAGTCTTTTTCCTAGTGCCGGTTTGAAGTTCCTGCAATTTTCACTGTAAAACCAACTTGGAGCAAGTACCTCTCCATATATATGTATGGAGTGGAGTTTGCAACTGAAAAGAAACATTGTGTTCCCAACAAGATAGGTGAAGTACGGCTTTCACATACACTTATCTCTCAGAACTGAGCATGTGGAGAGACGTTCGTTCATCTAGCACAAAAGGAAAGTTTTTCAGGAGAAACTTTTACTCTGGTTTCTCAGTCTGTTTCCTAGTGCTGGTTTGACGTTCCTGCAGTTTTCTCTGTAAAACCAAGTTGGAGCTAGTACCTCCCGATATATATGTATGGAGTGGAGTTTGCAACTGAAAAGAAACTTTGTGTTCCCAACAAGATAGATGAAGTACGGCTTTCACACACACTTATCTCTCAGAACTGAGCATGTGGACAGACATTCGTTCATCTAGCACAAAGGGAATGGGTTGCAAAGGAAACTTATACTCTGGTTCCTCAGTCTGTTTCCTAGTGCTGGTTTGAAGTTCCTGCAGTTTTCACTGTAAAATCATGTTCTAGCTGGTACCTCCACATATATATGTATGGAGTGGAGTTTGCAACTGAAAAGAAACTTTCTGTTCCCAACAAGCTAGGTGAAGGACGGCTTTCCCACACACTTATCTCTGAACTGAGCATGTGGAGAGACGATCGTTTATCTAGCACAAATGGAAAGGGTTGCAGGAGAAACTTATACTATGGTTTCTCAGTCTGTTTCCTACTGACGGGTTGAAGTTCCTGCAGTTTTCTCTGTAAAACCAAGTTGGATCTAGTACGTCCACATATATATGTATGGAGTGGAGTTTGCAACTGAAAAGAAACTTTGTTTTTCCAACCATCAAGGTGAAGTAAGGCTTTCACACACACTAACCTCTCAGAACTGAGCATGTGGAGAGACGTTCGCTCATCTAGCACAAAGGAACTGATTGCCGGGGAAACTTATACTCTGGATCCTCAGTCTGTTTCCTAGTGCCGGTTTGACGTTCATGCAGTTTTCATAGCAAAACAGAGTTGGATCTAGTACCTCCCGATATATCTGAATGGAGTGGAGGTTACAACTGAAAAGAAACTTTTTGTTCCCATCAATCTAAGTGAAGGACGGCTTTCACAATCACTTATCTCTCAGAACTGAGCAAGTGGAGAGACGTTCGTGCATCTAGCACAAAGGAACGGGTTGCAGGGGAAACTTATACTCTGGTTCCTCAGTCTGTTTCCTTGTGCCGATTTTACGTTCCTGCAGTTTTCACTGTAAAACCAAGTTGGAGCTAGTACTTCCCGATATATATGTATGGAGTGGAGGTTGCAAGTGAAAGGAAACTTTGTGTTCCCAACCAGCTGGATGAAGGACGGCTTTCACACACACTTAACTCTCAGAACTGAGCATGTGGAGAGACGTTCGTTCATCAAGCACATAGGAACTTTTTGCAGGAGAAATTTTACTCTGGGTTCTCAGTCTGTTTCCTAGTGCCGGTTTGAAGTTCCAGCAGTTTTCACTGTAAAATCGAGTTGGAGCTAGTACCTACCGATATATATATGTATGGATTGGAGTTTACAACTGAAAAGTAACTTTGTGTTCCCAAGAAGCTAGGTGAAGGACGGCTTTCACACACAATTATCTCTCAGATCTGAGCATGTGGAGAGACGTTCGTTCATCTAGCACAAAGGGAACTGGATGCAGGAGAAACTTTACTATTGTTTCTCAGTCTGTTTCCTAGTGTTGGTTTGAAGTTCCAGCAGTTTTCACAGTAAAATCGAGTTGGAGCTTGTACCTCCCCATATATATGTATGGAGTGGAGTTTGCAACTGAAATAAACTTTGTTTTCCAAACAATCTAGTTGAAGGAAGGCTTTCAGACACACTTATCTCTCAGATATGAGCATGTGGAGAGACGATCGTTCATCTAGCAGAAAGGAAACGGGTTGTAGGGGAAACTTATACTCTGGTTCTTCACTCTGTTTCCTAGTGTCGGTTTGAAGTTCCTGCAGTTATCACTGTAAAATCAAGTTGGAGCTTGTACCTCCAAATATATATGTATGGATTGGAGTTTGCAACTGAAAAGAAACTTTGTGTTCCCAACAAGCTACGTGAAGGACGGCTTTCACACACACTTATCTCTCAAAACTGAACATGTGGAGAGACGTTCGTTCATCAAGCACAAAGGGAACGGGTTGCAGTAGAAACTTATAATCTGGTTCCTCAGTCTGTTTCCTAGTGCCGGTATGAAGTTCCTGCACTTTTCAATTTAAAGCCGAGTTGGAGCCAGTACCTCCCCATATATATGTATGGAGTGGAGTTGGCAACTGAAAGTAACTTTGTGTTCCCAACAAGCTAGGTGAAGGACTGCTTTCATACACACTTATATCTCAGAACTGAGCATGTGGAGAGACGTTCGTTCATCTAGCACATAGGAACTTTTTGCAGGAGAAATTTTACTCTGGGTTCTCAGTCTGTTTCCTAGTGCCGGTTTGAAGTTCCAGCAGTTTTCACTGTAAAATCGAGTTGGAGCTAGTACCTACCGATATATATATTTATGGATTGGAGTTTACAACTGAAAAGTAACTTTGTGTTCCCAAGAAGCTTGGTGAAGGACGGCTTTCACACACAATTATCTCTCAGATCTGAGCATGTGGAGAGACGTTCGTTCATCTAGCAAAAAGGGAACTGGATGCAGGAGAAACTTTACTATTGTTTCTCAGTCTGTTTCCTAGTGTTGGTTTGAAGTTCCAGCAGTTTTCACAGTAAAATCGAGTTGGAGCTTGTACCTCCCCATATATATGTATGGAGTGGAGTTTGCAACTGAAATAAACTTTGTTTTCCAAACAATCTAGTTGAAGGAAGGCTTTCAGACACACTTATCTCTCAGATATGAGCATGTGGAGAGACGATCGTTCATCTAGCAGAAAGGAAACGGGTTGTAGGGGAAACTTATACTCTGGTTCTTCACTCTGTTTCCTAGTGCCGGTTTGAAGTTCCTGCAGTTATCACTGTAAAATCAAGTTGGAGCTTGTACCTCCAAATATATATGTATGGATTGGAGTTTGCAACTGAAAAGAAACTTTGTGTTCCCAACAAGCTACGTGAAGGACGGCTTTCACACACACTTATCTCTCAAAACTGAACATGTGGAGAGACGATCGTTCATCAAGCACAAAGGGAACGTGTTGCAGGAGAAACTTATAATCTGGTTCCTCAGTCTGTTTCCTAGTGCCGGTATGAAGTTCCTGCAGTTTTCACTGTAAAATCATGTTGGAGCTGGTACCTCCACATATATAGGTATTTAGTGGAGTTTGCAACTGAAAAGAAACTTTGTGTTCCCAACAAGCTAGGTGAAGGACGGCTTTCCCACACACTTATCTCTGAACTGATCATGTGGAGAGACGATCGTTTATCTAGCACAAATGGAACGGGTTGCAGGAGAAACTTATACTCTGGTTTCTCAGTCTGTTTCCTACAGACGGGTTGAAGTTCCTGCAGTTTTCACTGGAAATCCGAGTTGGATCTAGTACCTCCACATATATATGTATGGAGTGGAGTTTGCAACTGAAAAGAAACTTTGTTTTCCCAACCATCTAGTTGAAGAAAGGCTTTCACACACACTGACATCTCAGAACTGATCATGTGGAGAGACGTTCGCTCATCTAGCACAAAGGAACTGGTTGCCGGGGAAACTTTTACTCTGGTTCCTCAGTCTGTTTCCTAGTGCCGGTTTGACGTTCATGCAGTTTTCACTGCAAAACAGAGTTGGATCTAGTACCTCCCGATATATATGTATGGAGTGGAGGTTACAACTGAAAAGAAACTTTTTGTTCCCAACAAGCTAGGTGAAGGACGGCTTTCACACACACTTATCTCTCAGAACTGAGCATGTGGAGAGACGTTCGTTCATCAAGCACAAAGGGAACCTTTGTCAGGAGAAACTTTACTATGGTTTCTCAGTCTGTTTCCTAGTGCCGGTTTGAAGTTCCAGCAGTTTTCACTGTAAAATCGAGTTGGAGCTAGTACCTACCCAAATATATGTATGGATTGGAGTTTAAAATTTAAAAGTAACTTTGTGTTCCCAATAAGCTAGATGAAGGACGGCTTTCACACACAATTATCTCTCATATCTGAGCATGTGGAGAGACGTTCGTTCATCTAGCACAAAGGAACTGGTTGCAGGACAAACTTTACTATTGTTTCTCAGTCTGTTTCCTAGTGTCGGTTTGAAGTTCCAGCAGTTTTCACAGTAAAATCGAGTTGGAGCTTGTACCTCCCCATATATATGTATGGAGTGGAGTTTGCAACTGAAATAAACTTTGTTTTCCAAACAAGCTAGGTGAAGGAAGGCTTTCAGACACACTTATCTCTCAGATATGAGCATGTGGAGAGACGATCGTTCATCTAGCAGAAAGGAAACGGTTTGTAGGGGAAACTTATACTCTGGTTCTTCAATCTGTTTCCTAGTGCCGGTTTGAAGTTCCGGGAGTTTTCAATGTAAAACCAAGTTGGAGCCAGTACTTCCCAATATAAATTTATGGAATGGAGTTTGCAACTTAAAAGAAATTTTGTGTTACCAACAAGCTAGGTGAAGGACGGCTTTCACACACACTTATCTCTCAGAACTGAGCATTTGGATAGACGTTCGTTCATCTAGCATAAAGCGAATGGGTTGAAGGTGAAACATATACACTGGTTCCTCAGTCTTTTTCCTAGTGCCGGTTTGAAGTTCCTGCAATTTTCACTGTAAAACCAACTTGGAGCAAGTACCTCTCCATATATATGTATGGAGGGGAGTTTGCAACTGAAAAGAAACATTGTGTTCCCAACAAGCTAGGTGAAATTCGGCTTTCACACACACTTATCTCTCTGAACTGAGCATGTGGAGAGACGTTCGTTCATCTAGCACAAAAGGAAAGTTTTTCAGGAGAAACTTTTACTCTGGTTTCTCAGTCTGTTTCCTAGTGCTGGTTTGACGTTCCTGCAGTTTTCTCTGTAAAACCAAGTTGGAGCTAGTACCTCCCAATATATATGTATGGAGTGGAGTTTACAACTTAAAAGTAACATTGTGTTCCCAACAAGCTAGGTGAATTGCGGCTTTCACACACAATTATCTCTCAGAACTGAGCATGTGGACAGACGTTCGTTCATCTAGCACAAAGGGAATGGGTTGCAAGGGAAACTTATACTCTGGTTCCTCAGTCTGTTTCCTAGTGCCGGTTTGAAGTTCCTGCAGTTTTCACTGTAAAATCATGTTGGAGCTGGTACCTCCACATATATATGTATGGAGTGGAGTTTGCAACTGAAAAGAAACTTTCTGTTCCCAACAAGCTAGGTGAAGGACGGCTTTCCCACACACTTATCTCTGAACTGAGCATGTGGAGAGACGATCGTTTATCTAGCACAATTGGAACGGGTTGCAGGAGAAACTTATACTCTGGTTTCTCAGTCTGTTTCCTACTGACGGGTTGAAGTTCCTGCATTTTTCACTGGAAATCCGAGTTGGATCTATTACTTCCACATATATATGTATGGAGTGGAGTTAACAACTGAAAAGTAACTTTGTGTTCCAAACAAGCTAGTTGAAGGACGGTTTTCACACACAATTATCTCTCAGAACTGAGCATGTGGAGAGACGTTCGTTCATCTAGCACATAGGTACTGGTTGCAGGAGAAAGTTTACTATGTTTTCTCAGTCTGTTTCCTAGTGCCGGTTTGAAGTTCCTGCAGTTTTCACTGTAAAATCAAGGTGGAAGTAGTACCTCCACATATATATGTATGGAGTGGAGTTTGCAACTGAAAAGAAACTTTGTGTTCCCAAAAAGCTAGTTGAAGGACGGCTTTCACACACAATTATCTCTCAGAACTGAGCATGTGGAGAAATGTTCGTTCATCTAGCACAAAAAGAACGAGTTGCTGCAGTATCTTTTACTCTGGTTTCTCAGTCTGTTTCCTTGTGCCGGTTTGAAGTTCCTGCAGTTTTCACTATAGAACCAAGTTAGAGCCATTACCTACTCATATATATGTATGGAGAGGGGTTTGCAACTGAAAAGAAACTTTGTGTTCCCAACAAGATAATTGAAGGACGGCATTCCCACACAATTATCTCTCAGAACTAGCATGTGGAGAAACGTTCTTTCATCTAGCACAAAATGAACGAGTTGCAGGAGTAACTTTTACTCTGTTTTCTCAGTCTGTTTCCTAGTGCCGGTTTGAAGTTCCTGCAGTTTTCACTGTAAAACCAAATTGGAGCCAGTACCTACCCATATATATGTATGGAGTGGAGTTTGCAACTGAAAAGAAACTTTGTGTTCCAAACAAGCTAGGTGAAATTTGGCTTTCACACACACTTATCTCTCAGATCTGAGCATGTGGAAAGACGTTCGTTCATCTAGCACAAAGGGAAAGTTTTTCAGGCGAAACTTTTACTCTGGTTTCTCACTATGTTTCCTAGTGCCGGTTTGACGTTCCTGCAGTTTTCACTGTAAAACCGAGTTGGAGCTAGTACCTCCCGATATATATGTATGGAGTGGAGTTTGCAACTGAAAAGAAACTTTGTGTTCCCAACAAGCTAGTTGAAGGACGTCTTTCACACACACTTATCTCTCACATATGAGCATGTGGAGAGACGTTCGTTCATCTAGAACAAAGTGAACTGGTTGCAGGAGAAACTTTACTCTGGTTTCTCAGTCTGTTTAAATGTGCCGGTTTGAAGTTCCTGCAATTTTCACTGTAACACACTGTTTGAGCTAGAACCTCCCCATATATATGTATGGAGTGGATTTTGCAACTTAAAAGAAACTTTGTGTTCCAAACAAGCTAGTTGAAGGACGGCTTTCACAGACACTTATCTCTCAGAACTGAGCAAGTGGAGAGACGTTCGTTAATCTAGCACAAAGGAACGGGTTGCAGGGGAAACTTAACTCTGGTTCCTCAGAATGTTTCCTAGTGCCGATATTACGTTCCTGCAGTTTTCACTGTAAAACCGAGTTGGAGCTTGTACCTCCCGATATATATGTATGGAGTGGAGTTTGCAACTGAAAAGAAACTTTGTGTTCCCAAAAAGCTAGTTGAAGGACGGCTTTCACACACAATTATCTCTCAGAACTGAGCATGTGGAGAAACGTTCGTTCATCTAGCACAAAAGGAACGAGTTGCAGGAGTATCTTTTACTCTGGTTTCTCAGTCTGTTTCCTTGTGCCGGTTTGAAGTTCCTGCAGTTTTCACTATAGAACCAAGTTGGAGCCATTACCTACTCATATATATGTATGGAGTGGGGTTTGAAACTGAAAAGAAACTTTGTGTTCCCAACAATCTATGTGAAGGACGGCATTCAAACTCAATTATCTCTCAGCACTGAGCATTTGGAGAAACGTTCGTTCATTTAGCAAAAAGGAACGGGTAGCAGGAGAAATTTTACTCTGAATTCTCAGTCTGTTTTCTAGTGCCGGTTTGAAGTTCCTGCAGTTCTCACTGTAAATCGAGTTGGAGCTAGTACCTCCCCATATATATGTATGGAGTGGATTTTGCAACTGAAAAGAAACTTTGTGTTCCAAACAAGCTAGTTGAAGGACGGCTTTCATACACACTTATCTCTCAGAACTGAGCAAGTGGAGAGACGTTCGTTCATCTAGCACAAAGGAACGGTTTGCAGGGGAAACTTATACTCTGGTTCCTCAGTCTGTTTCCTAGTTCCGATTTTACATTCCTGCAATTTTCTCTGTAAATCCAAGTTGGAGCTAGTACTTCCCGATATATATGTATGGAGTGGAGGTTGCAAGTGAAAGGAAACTTTGTTTTCCCAACCAGCTGGATGAAGTACGGCGCTCACACACAGTTATCTCTCAGAACTGAGCATGTGGAGACACGTTCGTTCATGTAGCACCAAGGGAAAGGGTTGCAGGAGAAACTTTTACTCTGGTTCCTCAGTCTGTTTCCTAGTGCCGGTTTGAAGTTCCTGCAGTTTTCACTGTAAAACCAAGTTGGAGCTAGTACTTCCCGATATATATGTATGGAGTGGAGGTTGCAAGTGAAAGGAAACTTTGTGTTCCCAACCAGCTGGATGAAGGACGGCTTTCACACACACTTAACTCTCAGAACTGAGCATGTGGAGAGACATTCGTTCATCTAGCAACAAGGGAACGGGTTGCAGGAGAAACTTTTACTCTGGTTCCTCAGTCTGTTTCCTAGTGCCGGTTTGAAGTTCCTGCACTTTTCAATGTAAAGCCGAGTTGGAGCCAGTACCTCCCCATATATATGTATGGAGTGGAGTTGGCAACTGAAAGTAACTTTGTGTTCCCAACAAGCTAGGTGAAGGACTGCTTTCATACACACTTATATCTCAGAACTGAGCATGTGGAGAGACGTTCGTTCATCTAGCACATAGGAACTTTTTGCAGGAGAAATTTTACTCTGGGTTCTCAGTCTGTTTCCAAGTGCCGGTTTGAAGTTCCAGCAGTTTTCACTGTAAAATCGAGTTGGAGCTAGTACCTGCCGATATATATATGTATGGATTGGAGTTTACAACTGAAAAGTAACTTTGTGTTCCCAAGAAGCTAGGTGAAGGACGGCTTTCACACACAATTATCTCTCAGATCTGAGCATGTGGAGAGACGTTCGTTCATCTAGCACAAAGGGAACTGGATGCAGGAGAAACTTTACTATTGTTTCTCAGTCTGTTTCCTAGTGTTGGTTTGAAGTTCCAGCAGTTTTCACAGTAAAATCGAGTTGGAGCTTGTACCTCCCCATATATATGTATGGAGTGGAGTTTGCAACTGAAATAAACTTTGTTTTCCAAACAATCTAGTTGAAGGAAGGCTTTCAGACACACTTATCTCTCAGATATGAGCATGTGGAGAGACGATCGTTCATCTAGCAGAAAGGAAACGGGTTGTAGGGGAAACTTATACTCTGGTTCTTCACTCTGTTTCCTAGTGCCGGTTTGAAGTTCCTGAAGTTATCACTGTAAAATCAAGTTGGAGCTTGTACCTCCAAATATATATGTATGGATTGGAGTTTGCAACTGAAAAGAAACTTTGTGTTCCCAACAAGCTAGGTGAAGGACGGCTTTCCCACACACTTATCTCTGAACTGATCATGTGGAGAGACGATCGTTTATCTAGCACAAATGGAACGGGTTGCAGGAGAAACTTATACTCTGGTTTCTCAGTCTGTTTCCTACTGACGGGTTGAAGTTCCTGCAGTTTTCACTGGAAATCCGAGTTGGATCTAGTACCTCCACATATATATGTATGGAGTGGAGTTTGCAACTGAAAAGAAACTTTGTTTTCCCAACCATCTAGTTGAAGAAAGGCTTTCACACACACTGACATCTCAGAACTGATCATGTGGAGAGACGTTCGCTCATCTAGCACAAAGGAACTGGTTGCCGGGGAAACTTATACTCTGGTTCCTCAGTCTGTTTCCTAGTGCCGGTTTGACGTTCATGCAGTTTTCACTGCAAAACAGATTTGGATCTAGTACCTCCCGATATATATGTATGGAGTGGAGGTAACAACTGAAAAGAAACTTTTTGTTCCCAACAAGCTAGGTGAAGGACGGCTTTCACACACACTTATCTCTCACAACTGAGCATGTGGAGAGACGTTCGTTCATCAAGCACAAATGGAACCTTTGACAGGAGAAACTTTACTATGGTTTCTCAGTCTGTTTCCTAGTGCCGGTTTGAAGTTCCAGCAGTTTTCACTGTAAAATCGAGTTGGAGCTAGTACCTACCCAAATATATGTATGGATTGGAGTTTACAATTTAAAAGTAACTTTGTGTTCCCAAGAAGCTAGATGAAGGACGGCTTTCACACACAATTATCTCTCAGATCTGAGCATGTGGAGAGACGTTCGTTCATCTAGCACAAAGGAACTGGTTGCAGGACAAACTTTACTATTGTTTCTCAGTCTGTTTCCTAGTGTCGGTTTGAAGTTCCAGCAGTTTTCACAGTAAAATCGAGTTGGAGCTTGTACCTCCCCATATATATGTATGGAGTGGAGTTTGCAACTGAAATAAACTTTGTTTTCCAAACAAGCTAGGTGAAGGAAGGCTTTCAGACACACTTATCTCTCAGATATGAGCATGTGGAGAGACGATCGTTCATCTAGCAGAAAGGAAACGGGTTGTAGGGGAAACTTATACTCTGGTTCTTCACTCTGTTTCCTAGTGCCGGTTTGAAGTTCCTGCAGTTAACACTGTAAAATCAAGTTGGAGCTTGTACCTCCAAATATATATGTATGGATTGGAGTTTGCAACTGAAAAGAAACTTTTTGTTCCCAACAAGATACGTGAAGGTCGGCTTTCACACACAATTATCTCTCAGAACTGAACATGTGGAGAGACGTTCGTTCATCAAGCACAAATGGAACGGGTTGCAGGAGCAACTTTTACTCTGGTTTCTCAGTCTGTTTCCTAGTGCCGGTTTGAAGTTCCGGCAGTTTTCAATGTAAAACCAAGTTGGAGCCAGTACTTCCCAATATAAATTTATGGAATGGAGTTTGCAACTTAAAAGAAATTTTGTGTTCCCAACAAGCTAGGTGAAGGACGGCTTTCACACACACTTATCTCTCAGAACTGAGCATGTGGAGAGACGTTCGTTCATCTAGCATAAAGCGAATGGGTTGAAGGTGAAACATATACACTGGTTCCTCAGTCTTTTTCCTAGTGCCGGTTTGAAGTTCCTGCAATTTTCACTGTAAAACCAACTTGGAGCAAGTACCTCTCCATATATATGTATGGAGTGGAGTTTGCAACTGAAAAGAAACATTGTGTTCCCAAGAAGCTAGGTGAAATTCGGCTTTCACACACACTTATCTCTCAGATCTGAGCATGTGGAGAGACGTTCGTTCATCTAGCAAAAAAGGAAAGTTTTTCAGGAGAAACTTTTACTCTGGTTTCCCAGTCTGTTTCCTAGTGCCGATTTGAAGTTCCTGCAGTTTTCACTGTAAAAACAAGTTGGATCCAGTACCTCCACATATATATGTATGGAATGGAGTTTGCAACTGAAAAGAAACTTAGTGTTCCAAATAAGCTATTTGAAGGACGGCTTTCAGACACACTTATCTCTCAGATCTGAGCATGTGGAGAGACGTTCGTTCATCTAGCACAAAGGGAACTGTTTGCAGGAGAAACTTTACTATGGTTTCTCAGTCTGTTTCCTAGTGCTGGTTTGAAGTTCCAGCAATTTTCACTGTAAAATAGAGTTGAAGCTAGTACCGACCCGTATATATGTATGGAGTGGAGTTTACAACTGAAAAGTAACATTGTGTTCCCAACAAGCTAGGTGAATTGCGGCTTTCACACACAATTATCTCTCAGAACTGAGCATGTGGACAGACGTTCGTTCATCTAGCACAAAGGGAATGGGTTGCAAGGGAAACTTATACTCTGGTTCCTCAGTCTGTTTCCTAGTGCCGGTTTGAAGTTCCTGCAGTTTTCACTGTAAAATCATGTTGGAGCTGGTACCTCCACATATATATGTATGGAGTGGAGTTTGCAACTGAAAAGAAACTTTCTGTTCCCAACAAGATAGGTGAAGGACGGCTTTCCCACACACTTATCTCTGAACTGAGCATGTGGAGAGACGATCGTTTATCTAGCACAATTGGAACGGGTTGCAGGAGAAACTTATACTCTGGTTTCTCAGTCTGTTTCCTACTGACGGGTTGAAGTTCCTGCATTTTTCACTGGAAATCCGAGTTGGATCTATTACTTCCACATATATATGTATGGAGAGGAGTTAACAACTGAAAAGTAACTTTGTGTTCCAAACAAGCTAGTTGAAGGACGGTTTTCACACACAATTATCTCTCAGAACTGAGCATGTGGAGAGACGTTCGTTCATCTAGCACATAGGTACTGGTTGCAGGAGAAAGTTTACTATGTTTTCTCAGTCTGTTTCCTAGTGCCGGTTTGAAGTTCCTGCAGTTTTCACTGTAAAATCAAGGTGGAAGCAGTACCTCCACATATATATGTATGGAGTGGAGTTTGCAACTGAAAAGAAACTTTGTGTTCCCAACAAGATAGGTGAAGTACGGCTTTCACACACACGTATCTCTCAGAACTGAGCATGTGGAGAGACGTTCGTTCATCTAGCACAAAGGGAACGGTTTGAAGAGGAACTTTAACTCTGGTTTCTCAGTCAGTTTCCTAGTGCCGTTTTGACGTTCCTGCAGTTTTCACTGGAAAACCGAGTTGGAGCTTGTACTTCCCGATATATATGTATGGAGTGGAGTTTGCAACTGAAAAGAATTTTTGTGTTCCCAAAAAGCTAGTTGAAGGACGGCTTTCCCACACAATTATCTCTCAGAACTAGCATGTGGAGAAACGTTCGTTCATCTAGCACAAAATGAACGAGTTGCAGGAGTAACTTTTACTCTGTTTTCTCAGTCTGTTTCCTAGTGCCGGTTTGAAGTTCCTGCAGTTTTCACTGTAAAACCAAATTGGAGCCAGTACCTACCCATATATATGTATGGAGTGGAGTTTGCAACTGAAAAGAAACTTTGTGTTCCCAACAAGCTAGGTGAAATTTGGCTTTCACACACACTTATCTCTCAGAACTGAGCATGTGGAGAGACGTTCGTTCATCTAGCACAAAGGGAAAGTTTTTCAGGCGAAACTTTTACTCTGGTTTCTCACTATGTTTCCTAGTGCCGGTTTGACGTTCCTGCAGTTTTCACTGTAAAACCGAGTTGGAGCTAGTACCTCCCGATATATATGTATGGAGTGGAGTTTGCAACTGAAAAGAAACTTTGTGTTCCCAACAAGCTAGGTGAAGGACGTCTTTCACACACACTTATCTCTCACATATGAGCATGTGGAGAGACGTTCGTTCATCTAGAACAAAGTGAACTGGTTGCAGGAGAAACTTTACTCTGGTTTCTCAGTCTGTTTAAATGTGCCGGTTTGAAGTTCCTGCAATTTTCACTGTAACACACTGTTTGAGCTAGAACCTCCCCATATATATGTATGGAGTGGATTTTGCAACTGAAAAGAAACTTTGTGTTCCCAAGAAGCAATGTTAAAGACGGCATTCACAGACACTTATCTCTCAGAACTGAGCAAGTGGAGAGACGTTCGTTAATCTAGCACAAATGAACGGGTTGCAGGGGAAACTTATACTCTGGTTCCTCAGAATGTTTCCTAGTGCCGATATTACGTTCCTGCAGTTTTCACTGTAAAACCGAGTTGGAGCTTGTACCTCCCGATATATATGTATGGAGTGGAGTTTGCAACTGAAAAGAAACTTTGTGTTCCCAAAAAGCTAGTTGAAGGACGGCTTTCACACACAATTATCTCTCAGAACTGAGCATGTGGAGAAACGTTCGTTCATCTAGCACAAAAGGAACGAGTTGCATGAGTATCTTTTACTCTGTTTTCTCAGTCTGTTTCCTTGTGCCGGTTTGAAGTTCCTGCAGTTTTCACTATAGAACCATGTTGGAGCCATTACCTACTCATATATATGTATGGAGTGGGGTTTGAAACTGAAAAGAAACTTTGTGTTCCCAACAAGCTATGTGAAGGACGGCATTCAAACTCAATTATCTCTCAGCACTGAGCATTTGGAGAAACGTTCGTTCATTTAGCAAAAAGGGAACGGGTAGAAGGAGAAATTTTACTCTGAATTCTCAGTCTGTTTTCTAGTGCCGGTTTGAAGTTCCTGCAGTTTTCACTGTAAATCGAGTTGGAGCTAGTACCTCCCCATATATATGTATGGAGTGGATTTTGCAACTGAAAAGAAACTTTGTGTTCCAAACAAGCTAGTTGAAGGACGGCTTTCATACACACTTATCTCTCAGAACTGAGCAAGTGGAGAGACGTTCGTTCATCTAGCACAAAGGAACGGTTTGCAGGGGAAACTTATACTCTGGTTCCTCAGTCTGTTTCCTAGTGCCGATTTTACGTTCCTGCAATTTTCTCTGTAAAACCAAGTTGGAGCTAGTACTTCCCGATATATATGTATGGAGTGGAGGTTGCAAGTGAAAGGAAACTTTGTTTTCCCAACCAGCTGGATGAAGTACGGCGCTCACACACAGTTATCTCTCAGAACTGAGCATGTGGAGACACGTTCGTTCATCTAGCACCAAGGGAAAGGGTTGCAGGAGAAACTTTTACTCTGGTTCCTCAGTCTGTTTCCTAGTGCCGGTTTGAAGTTCCTGCAGTTTTCACTGTAAAGCCGAGTTGGAGCCAGTACCTCCCCATATATATGTATGGATTGGAGTTGGCAACTGAAATTAACTTTGTGTTCCCAACAAGCTAGGTGAAGGACGGCATTCACACACAATTATCTCTCAGACCTGAGCATGTGGAGATAGGTTCGTTCATCTACCACAAAGGGAACTGTTGGCAGGAGAAACTTTACTATGGTTTCTCAGACTGTTTCCTAGTGCCGGTTTGAAATTCCAGCAGTTTCCACTGTAAAATCGAGTTGGAGCTAGTACCTACCCATATATATGTATGGATTGGAGTTTACAACTGAAAAGTAACTTTGTGTTCCCAAGAAGCTAGGTGAAGGACGGCTTTCACACACACTTATCTCTCAGATCTGAGCATGTGGAGAGACGTTCGTTCATCTAGCACAAAGGGAACTGTTGGCAGGAGAAACTTTACTATGGTTTCTCAGTCTGTTTCCTAGTGCCGGTTTGAAGTTCCAGCAGTTTCCACTGTAAAATCGAGTTGGAGCTAGTACCAACCCATATATATGCACTGATTGGAGTTTACATCTGAAAAGTAACTTTGTGTTCCCAAGATGCTATTTGAAGGACGGCTTTCACACACAATTATCTCTCAGATCTGAGCATGTGGAGAGACGTTCGTTCATCTAGCACAAAGGGAACGAGTTGCAGGAGAAACTTTTACTCTGGTATCTCAGTGTTTTTCCCAGTGCCTGATTGAATTTCCTGCAGTTTTCACTGTAAAACCAATTTGGAGCCAGAATCTCCCCATATATATGTATGGAATGGAGTTTGCAACTGAAAAGAAACTTTGTGTTCCCAACAAGCTAGGTGAAATTTGGCTTTCAGACACACTTATCTCTCAAACCTGAGCATGTGGAGAGACGTTCGTTCATCTAGCACAAAGGGAAAGTTTTTCAGGTGAAACTTTTACTCTGGTTTCTCAGTCTGTTTCCTAGTGCCAGTTTGACGTTGCTGCAGTTTTCACTGTAAATCCGAGTTGGAGCTAGTACCTCCCGATATATATGTATGGAGTGGAGTTTGCAACTGAAAAGAAACTTTGTGTTCCCAACAAGCTAGGTGAAGGAAGTCTTTCACACACACTTATCTCTCACATCTGAGCATGTGGAGAGACTTTCTTTCATCTAGTACAAAGTGAACTGGTTGCAGGGAAACTTTACTCAGGTTTCTCAGTCTGTTTAATTGTGCCGGTTTGAAGTTCCTGCAATTTTCACTGTAACACACTGTTGGAGCTAGAACCTCCCCATATATTTGTATGGAGTGGATTTTGCTACTGAAAAGAAACTTTGTGTTCCAAACAAGCTAGTTGAAGGACGGCTTTCACAGACACTTATCTCTCAGAACTGAGCAAGTGGAGAGACGTTCGTTCATCTAGCACAAAGGAACGGGTTGCAGGGGAAACTTATACTCTGGTTCATCAGTGTGTTTCCTAGTGCCGATTTTACGTTCCTGCAGTTTTCACTGTAAAACCAATTTGGAGCTAGAACCTCCCGATATATATGTATGGAGTGGAGGTTGCATTGAAAGGAAACTTTGTGTTCCCAACCAACTGGATGAAGTATGGTGCTCACACACATTTATCTCTGAGATCTGAGCATGTGGAGACACGTTTGTTCATCTAGCACCAAGGGAACGGGTTGCAGGAAAAACTTTTACTCTGGTTCCTCAGTCTGTTTCCTAGTGCCGGTTTGAAGTTCCTGCAGTTTTCACTGTAAAAGCGAGTTGGAGCCTGTATCTCCCCATATATATGTATGGATTGGAATTGGCAACTGAAAAGTAACTTTGTGTTCCCAACAAGCTATGTGAAGTACGGCTTTCACACACAATTATCTCTCAGATCTGAGCATGTGGAGAGACGTTCGTTCATCTAGCACAAAGGGAAATGTTGGCAGGAGAAACTTTACTATGGTTTCTCAGTCTGTTTCCTAGTGCCGGTTTGAAGTTCCAGCAGTTTTCACTGTAAAATCGAGATGGAGCTAGTACCTACCCATATATATGTATGGATTGGAGTTTACAACTGACAAGTAACTTTGTGTTCCCAACAAGCTAGGTGAAGGACGGCTTTCACACACAATTATCTCTCAGATCTGAGCATGTGGAGAGACGTTCGTTCATCTAGCACAAAGGGAACTGGTTGCAGGAGAAACTTTACTATGGATTCTCAGACTGTTTCCTAGTGTCGGTTTGAAGTTCCTGCAGTTTTCACAGTAAAATCGAGTTGGAGTTTTTACCTCCCCATATATATGTATGGAGAGGAGTTTGCAACTGAAAAGAAACTTTGTGTTCCCAAAAAGCAAGGTGAAGGACGGCTTTCACACACACATAACTCTCAGAACTTAGCATGTGGAGAGACGTTCGTTCATCTAGCACAAAGGGAACGGGTTGCAGGAGAAACTTTTACTCTGGTTTCTCAGTCTGTTTCCTAGTGCCGGTTAGATGTTCCTGCAGTTTTCACTGTAAAACCAAGTTGGAGCTAGTACCTCCCGTTATATATGTATGGAGTGGAGTTTGCAACTGAAAAGAAACTTTGTGTTCCCAACAAGCTAGGTGAAGGACGGCTTTCAGACACACTTATCTCTCAGATCTGAGCATGTGGAGAGACGTTCGTTCTACTAGCACAGATGGAACGGTTTGCAAGAAACTTATACTCTGGTTCCTCAGTCTGTTTCTTAGTGCCGGTTTGAAGTTCCTGCAGTTTTCTCTATAAAACTAAGTTGGAGCTGATACCTCCCCATATATATGTATGGATTGGAGTTTGCAACTGAAAAGAAACTTTGTGTTCCCAAGAAGCAATGTTAAAGACGGCATTCACAGACACTTATCTCTCAGAACTGAGCATGTGGAGAGAAGTTCGTTGATCTAGCACAAAGGAAATGGGGTGCAGGGGAAACTTACACTCTGGTTCCTCACTCTGTTTCCTAGTGCCGGTATGAAGTTCCAGCATATTTCACTGTAAAACCAAGTTTGGGCTTGTACCTCCCCATATATATGTATGGAGTGGAGTTTGCAACTGAAAAGAAACTTTGTGTTCCCAACAAGCTAGGTGAAGGACGGCTTTCACACACACTTATCGCTCAGAACTCAGCATGAGGAGAGACGTTCGTTCATCTAGCACAAAAGGAACGAGTTGCAGGAGTATCTTTTACTCTGGTTTCTCAGTCTGTTTCCTTGTGCCGGTTTGAAGTTCCTGCAGTTTTCACTATAGAACCATGTTGGAGCCATTACCTACTCATATATATGTATGGAGTGGGGTTTGAAACTGAAAAGAAACTTTGTGTTCCCAACAAGCTTTGTGAAGGACGGCATTCAAACTCAATTATCTCTCAGCACTGAGCATTTGGAGAAACGTTCGTTCATTTAGCAAAAAGGGAACGGGTAGAAGGAGAAATTTTACTCTGAATTCTCAGTCTGTTTTCTAGTGCCGGTTTGAAGTTCCTGCAGTTTTCACTGTAAATCGAGTTGGAGCTAGTACCTCCCCATATATATGTATGGAGTGGATTTTGCAACTGAAAAGAAACTTTGTGTTCCAAACAAGCTAGTTGAAGGACGGCTTTCATACACACTTATCTCTCAGAACTGAGCAAGTGGAGAGACGTTCGTTCATCTAGCACAAAGGAACGGTTTGCAGGGGAAACTTATACTCTGGTTCCTCAGTCTGTTTCCTAGTGCCGATTTTACGTTCCTGCAATTTTCTCTGTAAAACCAAGTTGGAGCTAGTACTTCCCGATATATATGTATGGAGTGGAGGTTGCAAGTGAAAGGAAACTTTGTTTTCCCAACCAGCTGGATGAAGTACGGCGCTCACACACAGTTATCTCTCAGAACTGAGCATGTGGAGACACGTTCGTTCATCTAGCACCAAGGGAAAGGGTTGCAGGAGAAACTTTTACTCTGGTTCCTCAGTCTGTTTCCTAGTGCCGGTTTGAAGTTCCTGCAGTTTTCACTGTAAAGCCGAGTTGGAGCCAGTACCTCCCCATATATATGTATGGATTGGAGTTGGCAACTGAAATTAACTTTGTGTTCCCAACAAGCTAGGTGAAGGACGGCATTCACACACAATTATCTCTCAGACCTGAGCATGTGGAGATAGGTTCGTTCATCTACCACAAAGGGAACTGTTGGCAGGAGAAACTTTACTATGGTTTCTCAGACTGTTTCCTAGTGCCGGTTTGAAATTCCAGCAGTTTCCACTGTAAAATCGAGTTGGAGCTAGTACCTACCCATATATATGTATGGATTGGAGTTTACAACTGAAAAGTAACTTTGTGTTCCCAAGAAGCTAGGTGAAGGACGGCTTTCACACACAATTATCTCTCAGATCTGAGCATGTGGAGAGACGTTCGTTCATCTAGCACAAAGGGAACTGTTGGCAGGAGAAACTTTACTATGGTTTCTCAGTCTGTTTCCTAGTGCAGGTTTGAAGTTCCAGCAGTTTCCACTGTAAAATCGAGTTGGAGCTAGTACCAACCCATATATATGCACTGATTGGAGTTTACATCTGAAAAGTAACTTTGTGTTCCCAAGATGCTATTTGAAGGACGGCTTTCACACACAATTATCTCTCAGATCTGAGCATGTGGAGAGACGTTCGTTCATCTAGCACAAAGGGAACGAGTTGCAGGAGAAACTTTTACTCTGGTATCTCAGTGTTTTTCCCAGTGCCTGATTGAATTTCCTGCAGTTTTCACTGTAAAACCAATTTGGAGCCAGAATCTCCCCATATATATGTATGGAATGGAGTTTGCAACTGAAAAGAAACTTTGTGTTCCCAACAAGATAGGTGAAATACGGCTTTCACACACATTTATCTCTCAGAACTTAGCATGTGGAGAGACGTTCGTTCATCTAGCACAAAGGGAACGGGTTGCAGGAGAAACTTTTACTCTGGTTTCTCAGTCAGTTTCCTAGTGCCGTTTTGACGTTCCTGCAGTTTTCACTGTAAAACCGAGATGGAGCTTGTACCTCCCGATATATATGAATGGAGTGGAGTTTGCAACTGAAAAGAAACTTTGTGTTCCCATCAAGATTAATGAAGGACGGCTTTCCCACACAATTATCTCTCAGAACTGAGCATGTGGAGAAACGTTCGTTCATCTAGCACAAAAGAAACGAGTTGCAGGAGTAACTTTTACTCTGTTTTCTCAGTCTGTTTCCTAGTGCCGGTTTGAAGTTCCTGCAGTTTTCACTGTAATACCAAGTTGGAGCCAATACCTACCCATATATATGAATGGAGTGGAGTTTGCAACTGAAAAGAAACTTTGTGTTCCCAACAAGCTAGGTGAAGGACGGCTTTCACACACACTTATCGCTCAGAACTCAGCATGAGGAGAGACGTTCGTTCATCTAGCACAAAAGGAACGAGTTGCAGGAGTATCTTTTACTCTGGTTTCTCAGTCTGTTTCCTTGTGCCGGTTTGAAGTTCCTGCAGTTTTCACTATAGAACCATGTTGGAGCCATTACCTACTCATATATATGTATGGAGTGGGGTTTGAAACTGAAAAGAAACTTTGTGTTCCCAACAAGCTTTGTGAAGGACGGCATTCAAACTCAATTATCTCTCAGCACTGAGCATTTGGAGAAACGTTCGTTCATTTAGCAAAAAGGGAACGGGTAGAAGGAGAAATTTTACTCTGAATTCTCAGTCTGTTTTCTAGTGCCGGTTTGAAGTTCCTGCAGTTTTCACTGTAAATCGAGTTGGAGCTAGTACCTCCCCATATATATGTATGGAGTGGATTTTGCAACTGAAAAGAAACTTTGTGTTCCAAACAAGCTAGTTGAAGGACGGCTTTCATACACACTTATCTCTCAGAACTGAGCAAGTGGAGAGACGTTCGTTCATCTAGCACAAAGGAACGGTTTGCAGGGGAAACTTATACTCTGGTTCCTCAGTCTGTTTCCTAGTGCCGATTTTACGTTCCTGCAATTTTCTCTGTAAAACCAAGTTGGAGCTAGTACTTCCCGATATATATGTATGGAGTGGAGGTTGCAAGTGAAAGGAAACTTTGTTTTCCCAACCAGCTGGATGAAGTACGGCGCTCACACACAGTTATCTCTCAGAACTGAGCATGTGGAGACACGTTCGTTCATCTAGCACCAAGGGAAAGGGTTGCAGGAGAAACTTTTACTCTGGTTCCTCAGTCTGTTTCCTAGTGCCGGTTTGAAGTTCCTGCAGTTTTCACTGTAAAGCCGAGTTGGAGCCAGTACCTCCCCATATATATGTATGGATTGGAGTTGGCAACTGAAATTAACTTTGTGTTCCCAACAAGCTAGGTGAAGGACGGCATTCACACACAATTATCTCTCAGACCTGAGCATGTGGAGATAGGTTCGTTCATCTACCACAAAGGGAACTGTTGGCAGGAGAAACTTTACTATGGTTTCTCAGACTGTTTCCTAGTGCCGGTTTGAAATTCCAGCAGTTTCCACTGTAAAATCGAGTTGGAGCTAGTACCTACCCATATATATGTATGGATTGGAGTTTACAACTGAAAAGTAACTTTGTGTTCCCAAGAAGCTAGGTGAAGGACGGCTTTCACACACAATTATCTCTCAGATCTGAGCATGTGGAGAGACGTTCGTTCATCTAGCACAAAGGGAACTGTTGGCAGGAGAAACTTTACTATGGTTTCTCAGTCTGTTTCCTAGTGCAGGTTTGAAGTTCCAGCAGTTTCCACTGTAAAATCGAGTTGGAGCTAGTACCAACCCATATATATGCACTGATTGGAGTTTACATCTGAAAAGTAACTTTGTGTTCCCAAGATGCTATTTGAAGGACGGCTTTCACACACAATTATCTCTCAGATCTGAGCATGTGGAGAGACGTTCGTTCATCTAGCACAAAGGGAACGAGTTGCAGGAGAAACTTTTACTCTGGTATCTCAGTGTTTTTCCCAGTGCCTGATTGAATTTCCTGCAGTTTTCACTGTAAAACCAATTTGGAGCCAGAATCTCCCCATATATATGTATGGAATGGAGTTTGCAACTGAAAAGAAACTTTGTGTTCCCAACAAGATAGGTGAAATACGGCTTTCACACACATTTATCTCTCAGAACTTAGCATGTGGAGAGACGTTCGTTCATCTAGCACAAAGGGAACGGGTTGCAGGAGAAACTTTTACTCTGGTTTCTCAGTCAGTTTCCTAGTGCCGTTTTGACGTTCCTGCAGTTTTCACTGTAAAACCGAGATGGAGCTTGTACCTCCCGATATATATGAATGGAGTGGAGTTTGCAACTGAAAAGAAACTTTGTGTTCCCATCAAGATTAATGAAGGACGGCTTTCCCACACAATTATCTCTCAGAACTGAGCATGTGGAGAAACGTTCGTTCATCTAGCACAAAAGAAACGAGTTGCAGGAGTAACTTTTACTCTGTTTTCTCAGTCTGTTTCCTAGTGCCGGTTTGAAGTTCCTGCAGTTTTCACTGTAATACCAAGTTGGAGCCAATACCTACCCATATATATGAATGGAGTGGAGTTTGCAACTGAAAAGAAACTTTGTGTTCCCAACAAGCTAGGTGAAATTTGGCTTTCAGACACACTTATCTCTCAAAACTGAGCATGTGGAGAGACGTTCGTTCATCTAGCACAAAGGGAAAGTTTTTCAGGTGAAAATTTTACTCTGGTTTCTCAGTCTGTTTCCTAGTGCCAGTTTGACGTTGCTGCAGTTTTCACTGTAAATCCGAGTTGGAGCTAGTACCTCCCGATATATATGTATGGAGTGGAGTTTGCAACTGAAAAGAAACTTTGTGTTCCCAACAAGCTAGGTGAAGGAAGTCTTTCACACACACTTATCTCTCACATCTGAGCATGTGGAGAGACTTTCTTTCATCTAGTACAAAGTGAACTGGTTGCAGGAGAAACTTTACTCAGGTTTCTCAGTCTGTTTAATTGTGCCGGTTTGAAGTTCCTGCAATTTTCACTGTAACACACTGTTGGAGCTAGAACCTCCCCATATATTTGTATGGAGTGGATTTTGCAACTGAAAAGAAACTTTGTGTTCCAAACAAGCTAGTTGAAGGACGGCTTTCACAGACACTTATCTCTCAGAACTGAGCAAGTGGAGAGACGTTCGTTCATCTAGCACAAAGGAACGGGTTGCAGAGGAAACTTATACTCTGGTTCATCAGTGTGTTTCCTAGTGCCGATTTTACGTTCCTGCAGTTTTCACTGTAAAACCAATTTGGAGCTAGAACCTCCCGATATATATGTATGGAGTGGAGGTTGCATTGAAAGGAAACTTTGTGTTCCCAACCAACTGGATGAAGTATGGTGCTCACACACATTTATCTCTGAGATCTGAGCATGTGGAGACACGTTCGTTCATCTAGCACCAAGGGAACGGGTTGCAGGAAAAACTTTTACTCTGGTTCCTCAGTCTGTTTCCTAGTGCCGGTTTGAAGTTCCTTCAGTTTTCACTGTAAAAGCGAGTTGGAGCCTGTATCTCCCCATATATATGTATGGAGTGGAATTGGCAACTGAAAAGTAACTTTGTGTTCCCAACAAGCTATGTGAAGTACGGCTTTCACACACAATTATCTCTCAGATCTGAGCATGTGGAGAGACGTTCGTTCATCTAGCACAAAGGGAAATGTTGGCAGGAGAAACTTTACTATGGTTTCTCAGTCTGTTTCCTAGTGCCGGTTTGAAGTTCCAGCAGTTTTCACTGTAAAATCGAGATGGAGCTAGTACCTACCCATATATATGTATGGATTGGAGTTTACAACTGATAAGTAACTTTGTGTTCCCAACAAGCTAGGTGAAGGACGGCTTTCACACACAATTATCTCTCAGATCTGAGCATGTGGAGAGACGTTCGTTCATCTAGCACAAAGGGAACTGGTTGCAGGAGAAACTTTACTATGGATTCTCAGACTGTTTCCTAGTGTCGGTTTGAAGTTCCTGCAGTTTTCACAGTAAAATCGAGTTGGAGTTTTTACCTCCCCATATATATGTATTGAGAGGAGTTTGCAACTGAAAAGAAACTTTGTGTTCCCAAAAAGCAAGGTGAAGGACGGCTTTCACACACACATAACTCTCAGAACTTAGCATGTGGAGAGACGTTCGTTCATCTAGCACAAAGGGAACGGGTTGCAGGAGAAACTTTTACTCTGGTTTCTCATTCTGTTTCCTAGTGCCGGTTAGATGTTCCTGCAGTTTTCACTGTAAAACCAAGTTGGAGCTAGTACCTCCCGTTATATATGTATGGAGTGGAGTTTGCAACTGAAAAGTAACTTTGTGTTCCCAACAAGCTAGGTGAAGGACGGCTTTCAGACACACTTATCTCTCAGATCTGAGCATGTGGAGAGACGTTCGTTCTACTAGCACAGATGGAACGGTTTGCAAGGAACTTATACTCTGGTTCCTCAGTCTGTTTCTTAGTGCCGGTTTGAAGTTCCTGCAGTTTTCTCTGTAAAACTAAGTTGGAGCTGATACCTCCCCATATATATGTATGGATTGGAGTTTGCAACTGAAAAGAAACTTTGTGTTCCCAAGAAGCAATGTTAAAGACGGCATTCACAGACACTTATCTCTCAGAACTGAGCATGTGGAGAGAAGTTCGTTGATCTAGCACAAAGGAAATGGGGTGCAGGGGAAACTTACACTCTGGTTCCTCACTCTGTTTCCTAGTGCCGGTATGAAGTTCCAGCATATTTCACTGTAAAACCAAGTTTGGGCTTGTACCTCCCCATATATATGTATGGAGTGGAGTTTGCAACTGAAAAGAAACTTTGTGTTCCCAACAAGCTAGGTGAAGGACGGCTTTCACACACACTTATCTCTCAGAACTCAGCATGAGGAGAGACGTTCGTTCATCTAGCACCAAGGGAACGGGTTGCAGGAGAAACTTATACTCTGGTTCCTCAGTCTGTTTCCTAGTGCCGATTTTACGTTCCTGCAGTTTTCACTGTAAAACCAAGTTGTAGCTAGTACTTCCCGATATGTATGTATGGAGTGGAGGTTGCAAGTGAAATGAAACTTTGTGTTCCCAACCAACTGGATGAAGTACGGCGCTCACACACATTTATCTCTGAGATCTGAGCATGTGTAGACACGTTCGTTCATCTAGCACCAAGGGAAAGGGTTGCAGGAAAAATTTTTTACTCTGGTTCCTCAGTCTGTTTCCTAGTGCCGGTTTAAAGTTCCTGCAGTTTTCACTGTAAAACCAAGTTGGAGCTAGTACTTCCCGATATATATTTATGGAGTGGAGGTTGCAAGTGAAAGGAAACTTTGTGTTCCCAACCAGCTGGATGAAGTACGGCACGCACACACAGTTATCTCTCAGAACTGAGCATGTGGAGAGACGTTCGTTCATCTAGCACAAAGGGAACTGTTGGCAGGAGAAACTTTACTACGGTTTCTCAGTCTGTTTCCTAGTGCCGGTTTGAAGTTCCAGCAGTTTTCACTGTAAAATCGAGTTGGAGCTAGTCCCTACCCAAATATATGTATGGATTGGAGTTTACAATTGAAAAGTAACTTTGTGTTCCCAAGAAGCTAGGTGAAGGACGGCATTCACACACAATTATCTCTCAGATCTGAGCATGTGGAGAGACGTTCGTTCATCTAGCACAAATAGAACTGGTTGCAGGAGTATCTTTACTATTGTTTCTCAGTCTGTTTCCTAGTGTCGTTTTGAAGTTCCAGCAGTTTTCACAGTAAAATCGAGTTGGAGCTTGTACCTCCCCATATATATGTATGGAGTGGAGTTTGCAACTGAAATAAACTTTGTTTTCCAAACAAGCTAGGTGAAGGAAGGCTTTCAGAAACACTTATCTCTCAGATATGAGCATGTGGAGAGACGATCGTTCATCTAGCAGAAAGTAAACGGGTTGTAGGGGAAACTTATACTCTGGTTCTTCACTCTGTTTCCTAGTGCCAGTTTGAAGTTCCTGCAGTTATCACTGTAAAATCAAGTTGGAGCTTGTACCTCCAAATATATATGTATGGATTGGAGTTTGCATCTGCAAAGAAACTTTGTGTTCCCAACAAGCAACGTGAAGGACGGCTTTCACACACACTTATCTCTCAGAACTGAACATATGGAGAGACGTTCGTTCATCAAGCACAAATGAAACGGGTTGCAGGAGAAACTTTTACTCTGGTTTCTCAGTCTGTTTCCTAGTGCCGGTTTGAAGTTCCGGCAGTTTTCAATGTAAAACTAAGTTGGAGCCAGTACTTCCCAATATAAATTTATGGAATGGAGTTTGCAACTTAAAAGAAACTTTTTGTTCCCAACAAGCTAGGTGAAGGACGGCTTTCACACACACTTATCTCTCAGAACTGAGCATTTTGATAGACGTTCGTTCATCTAGCATAAAGCGAATGGGTTGAAGGTGAAACATATACACTGGTTCCTCAGTGTTTTTCCTAGTGCCGGTTTGAAGTTCCTGCAATTTTCACTGTAAAACCAACTTGGAGCAAGTACCTCTCCATATATATGTATGGAGTGGAGTTTGCAACTGAAAAGAAACTTTGTGTTCCAAATAAGCTATTTGAAGGACGGCTTATAGACACACTTATCTCTCAGATCTGAGCATGAGGAGAGACGTTCGTTCATCTAGCACAAAGGGAACTGTTTGCAGGAGAAACTTTACTATGGTTTCTCAGTCTGTTTCCTAGTGCTGGTTTGAAGGTCCAGCAATTTTCACTGTAAAATAGAGTTGAAGCTAGTACCGACCCGTATATATGTATGGAGTGGAGTTTACAACTGAAAAGTAACATTGTGTTCCCAACAAGCTAGGTGAATTGCGGCTTTCACACACAATTATCTCTCAGAACTGAGCATGTGGACAGACGTTCGTTCATCTAGCACAAAGGGAATGGGTTGCAAGGGAAACTTATACTCTGGTTCCTCAGTCTGTTTCCTAGTGCCGGTTTGAAGTTCCTGCAGTTTTCACTGTAAAATCATGTTGGAGCTGGTACCTCCACATATATATGTATGGAGTGGAGTTTGCAACTGAAAAGAAACTTCCTGTTCCCAACAAGCTAGGTGAAGGACGGCTTTCCCACACACTTATCTCTGAACTGAGCCTGTGGAGAGACGATCGTTTATCTAGCACAAATGGAACGGGTTGCAGGAGAAACTTATACTCTGGTTTCTCAGTCTGTTTCCTACTGACGGGTTGAAGTTCCTGCATTTTTCACTGGAAATCCGAGTTGGATCTATTACCTCCACATATATATGTATGGAGTGGAGTTTGCAACTGAAAAGAAACTTTGTTTTCCCAACCATCTAGGTGAAGTAAGGCTTTCACACACACTGACCTCTCAGAACTGAGCATGTGGAGAGACGTTCGCTCATCTAGCACAAAGGAACTGGTTGCCGGGGAAACTTATACTCTGGATCCTCAGTCTGTTTCCTAGTGCCGGCTTGACGTTCATGCATTTTTCACTGCAAAACAGAGTTGGATCTAGAACCTCCCGATATATCTGTATGGAGTGGAGGTTACAACTGAAAAGAAACTTTTTGTTCCCAACAATCTAAGTGAAGGACGGCTTTCACAAACACTTATCTCTCAGAACTGAGCATGTGGAGAGATGTTCGTTCATCTAGCACATAGGAACTGGTTGCAGGAGAAACTTTACTCTGGGTTCTCAGTCTGTTTCCTAGTGCCGGTTTGAAGTTCCAGCAGTTCTCACTGTAAAATCGAGTTGGAGCTAGTACCTACCCATATATATGTATGGAGTGGAGTTTACAACTGAAAAGTAACTTTGCGTTCCAAACAAGCTAGTTGAAGGACGGTTTTCACACACAATTATCTCTCAGAACTGAGCATGTGGAGAGACGTTCGTTCATCTAGCACATAGGTACTGGTTGCAGGAGAAAGTTTACTATGTTTTCTCAGTCTGTTTCCTAGTGCCGGTTTGAAGTTCCTGCAGTTTTCACTGTAAAATCAAGGTGGAAGTAGTACCTCCACATATATATGTATGGAGTGGAGTTTGCAACTGAAAAGAAACTTTGTGTTCCCAACAAGATAGGTGAAGTACGGCTTTCACACACACGTATCTCTCAGAACTGAGCATGTGGAGAGACGTTCGTTCATCTAGCACAAAGGGAACGATTTGCAGAGGAACTTTAACTCTGGTTTCTCAGTCTGTTTCCTAGTGCCGTTTTGACGTTCCTGCAGTTTTCACTGTAAAACCGAGTTGGAGCTTGTACCTCCCGATATATATGTATGGAGTGGAGTTGGCAACTGAAAAGAATCTTTGTGTTCCCAAAAAGCTAGTTGAATTACGGCTTTCACACACAGTTATCTCTCAGAACTGAGCATGTGGAGAAATGTTCGTTCATCTAGCACAAAAAGAACGAGTTGCAGGAGTATCTTTTACTCTGGTTTCTCAGTCTGTTTCCTTGTGCCGGTTTGAAGTTCCTGCAGTTTTCACTATAGAACCACGTTGGAGCCATTACCTACTCATATATATGTATGGAGAGGGGTTTGCAACTGAAAAGAAACTTTGTGTTCCCAACAAGATAATTGAAGGACGGCTTTCCCACACAATTATCTCTCAGAACTGAGCATGTGGAGAAACGTTCGTTCATCTAGCACAAAATGAACGAGTTGCAGGAGTAACTTTTACTCTGTTTTCTCAGTCTGTTTCCTAGTGCCGGTTTGAAGTTCCTGCAGTTTTCACTGTAAATCCATATTGGAGCCAGTACCTACCCATATATATGTATGGATTGGAGTTTGCAACTGAAAAGAAACTTTGTGTTCCCAACAAGCTAGGTGAAATTTGGCTTTCACACACACTTATCTCTCAGAACTGAGCATGTGGAGAGACGTTCGTTCATCTAGCACAAAGGGAAAGTTTTTCAGGCGAAACTTTTACTCTGGTTTCTCACTATGTTTCCTAGTGCCGGTTTGACGTTCCTGCAGTTTTCACTGTAAAACCGAGTTGGAGCTAGTACCTCCCGATATATATGTATGGAGTGGAGTTTGCAACTGAAAAGAAACTTTGTGTTCCCAACAAGCAAGGTGAAGGACGTCTTTCACACACACTTATCTCTCACATATGAGCATGTGGAGAGACGTTCGTTCATCTAGAACAAAGTGAACTGTTTGCAGGAGAAACTTTACTCTGGTTTCTCAGTCTGTTTAAATGTGCCGGTTTGAAGTTCCTGCAATTTTCACTGTAACACACTGTTTGAGCTAGAACCTCCCCATATATATGTATGGAGTGGATTTTGCAACTGAAAAGAAACTTTGTGTTCCAAACAAGCTAGTTGAAGGACGGCTTTCACAGACACTTATCTCTCAGAACTGAGCAAGTGGAGAGACGTTCGTTAATCTAGCACAAAGGAACGGGTTGCAGGGGAAACTTATACTCTGGTTCCTCAGAATGTTTCCTAGTGCCGATATTACGTTCCTGCAGTTTTCACTGTAAAACCGAGTTGGAGCTTTTACCTCCCGATATATATGTATGGAGTGGAGTTTGCAACTGAAAAGAAACTTTGTGTTCCCAAAAAGCTAGTTGAAGGACGGCTTTCACACACAATTATCTCTCAGAACTGAGCATGTGGAGAAACGTTCGTTCATCTAGCACAAAAGGAACGAGTTGCAGGAGTATCTTTTACTCTGGTTTCTCAGTCTGTTTCCTTGTGCCGGTTTGAAGTTCCTGCAGTTTTCACTATAGAACCAAGTTGGAGCCATTACCTACTCATATATATGTATGGAGTGGTGTTTGAAACTGAAAAGAAACTTTGTGTTCCCAACAAGCTATGTGAAGGACGGCTTTCAAACTCCATTATCTCTCAGCACAGAGCATTTGGAGAAACGTTCGTTCATTTAGCAAAAAGGGAACGGGTAGCAGGAGAAATTTTACTCTGAATTCTCAGTCTGTTTTCTAGTGCCAGTTTGAAGTTCCTGCAGTTTTCACTGTAAATCGAGTTGGAGCTAGTACCTCCCCATATATATGTATGGAGTGGATTTTGCAACTGAAAAGAAACTTTGTGTTCCAAACAAGCTAGTTGAAGGACGGCTTTCATACACACTTATCTCTCAGAACTGAGCAAGTGGAGAGACGTTCGTTCATCTAGCACAAAGTAACGGGTTGCAGGGGAAACTTATACTCTGGTTCCTCAGTCTGTTTCCTAGTGCCTATTTTACGTTCCTGCAATTTTCTCTGTAAAACCAAGTTGGAGCTAGTACTTCCCGATATATATGTATGGAGTGGAGGTTGCAAGTGAAAGGAAACTTTGTTTTCCCAACCAGCTGGATGAAGTACGGCGCTCACACACAGTTATCTCTCAGAACTGAGCATGTGGCGACACGTTCGTTCATCTAGCACCAAGGGAAAGGGTTGCAGGTGAAACTTTTACTCTGGTTCCTCAGTCTGTTTCCTAGTGCCGGTTTGAAGTTCCTGCAGTTTTCACTGTAAAGCCGAGTTGGAGCCAGTACCTCCCCATATATATGTATGGATTGGAGTTTGCAACTGAAATTAACTTTGTGTTCCCAACAAGCTAGGTGAAGGACGGCTTTCACACACAATTATCTCTCAGACCTGAGCATGTGGAGATAGGTTCGTTCATCTAGCACAAAGGGAACTGTTGTCAGGAGAAACTTTACTATGGTTTCTCAGACTGTTTCCTAGTGCCGGTTTGAAATTCCAGCAGTTTCCACTGTAAAATCGAGTTGGAGCTAGTACCTACCCATATATATGTATGGATTGGAGTTTACAACTGAAAAGTAACTTTGTGTTCCCAAGAAGCTAGGTGAAGGACGGCTTTCACACACACTTATCTCTCAGAACTGAGCATGTGGACAGACGTTCGTTCATCTAGCACAAAGGGAACGGGTTGCAGGAGAAACTTTTACTCTGGTATCTCAGTCTGTTTCCTAGTGCCTGATTGAATTTCCTGCAGTTTTCACTGTAAAACCAATTTGGAGCCAGAATCTCCCCATATATATGTATGGAGTGGAGTTTGCATGTGAAAAGAAACTTTGTGTTCCCAACAAGCTAGGTGAAAGACGGCTTTCACACACAATTATCTCTCAGAACTCAGCATATGGAGAGACGTTCGTTCATCTAGCACAAATGAAACGAGTTGCAGGGGAAACTTTTAATCTGGTATCTCTGTCTGTTTTCTAGTGCCGGTTTGAAGTTGCTGCAATTTTCACTGTAAATCCAATTTGGAGCCAGTACCTCCCCATATATATGTATGGAGTGGAGTTGGCAAATGAAAGTAACTTTGTGTTCCCTACAAGCTAGGTGAAGGACGGCATTCACACACAATTATCTCTCAGATCTGAGCATGTGGAGAGACGTTCGTTCATCTAGCACAAAGGGAACTGTTGGCAGGAGAAACTTTACTATGGTTTCTCAGTCTGTTTCCTAGTGCCGGTTTGAAGTTCCAGCAGTTTCCACTGTAAAATCGAGTTGGAGCTAGTACCAACCCATATATATGCACTGATTGGAGTTTACATCTGAAAAGTAACTTTGTGTTCCCAAGATGCTATTTGAAGGACGGCTTTCACACACAATTATCTCTAAGATCTGAGCATGTGGAGAGACGTTCGTTCATCTAGCACAAAGGGAACAGGTTGCAGGGGAATCTTTACTATTGTTTCTCAGTCTGTTTCCTAGTGTCGGTTTGAAGTTCCAGCAGATTTCACAGTAAAACCGAGTTGGAGCTTTTACCTCCCCATATATATGTATGGAGAGGAGTTTGCAACTGAAAAGAAGCTTTGTGGTCCCAACAAGCTAGGTGAAGGACGGCTTTCACACACACTTATCTCTCAGAACTAAGCATGTGGAGAGACGTTCGTTCATCTATCACAAAGGGAACGGGTTGCAGGAGAAACTTTTACTCTGGATTCTCAGTCAGTTTCCTAGTGCCGTTTTGACGTTCCTGCAGTTTTTACTGTAAAACCGAGTTGGAGCTAGTACCTCCCGGTATATATGTATGGAGTGGAGTTTGCAACTGAAAAGAAACTTTGTGTTCCCAACAAGCTAGTTGAAGGACGGCTTTCACACACAATTATCTCTCAGATCTGAGCATGTGGAGAGACGTTCGTTCATCTAGCACAAAGGGAACTGGATGCAGGAGAAACTTTACTATTGTTTCACAGTCTGTTTCCTAGTGTTGGTTTGAAGTTCCAGCAGTTTTCACAGTAAAATCGAGTTGGAGCTTGTACCTCCCCATATATATGTATGGAGTGGAGTTTGCAACTGAAATAAACTTTGTTTTCCAAACAATCTAGTTGAAGGAAGGCTTTCAGACACACTTATCTCTCAGATATGAGCATGTGGAGAGACGATCGTTCATCTAGCAGAAAGGAAACGGGTTGTAGGGGAAACTTATCCTCTGGTTCTTCACTCTGTTTCCTAGTGCCGGTTTGAAGTTCCTGCAGTTATCACTGTAAAATCAAGTTGGAGCTTGTACCTCCAAATATATATGTATGGATTGGAGTTTGCAACTGAAAAGAAACTTTGTGTTCCCAACAAGCTACGTGAAGGACGGCTTTCACACACACTTATCTCTCAAACCTGAACATGTGGAGAGACGTTCGTTCATCAAGCACAAAGGGAACGGGTTGCAGGAGAAACTTATACTCTGGTTCCTCAGTCTGTTTCCTAGTGCCGGTATGAAGTTCCTGCAGTTTTCACTGTAAAATCATGTTGGAGCTGGTACCTCCACATATATAGGTATTTAGTGGAGTTTGCAACTGAAACGAAACTTTGTGTTCCCAACAAGATAGGTGAAGGACGGCTTTCCCACACACTTATCTCTGAACTGATCATGTGGAGAGACGATCGTTTATCTAGCACAAATGGAACGGGTTGCAGGAGAAACTTATACTCTGGTTTCTCAGTCTGTTTCCTACAGACGGGTTGAAGTTCCTGCAGTTTTCACTCGAAATCCGATTTGGATCTAGTACCTCCACATATATATGTATGGAGTGGAGTTTGCAACTGAAAAGAAACTTTGTTTTCCCAACCATCTAGTTGAAGAAAGGCTTTCACACACACTGACATCTCAGAACTTATCATGTGGAGAGACGTTCGCTCATCTAGCACAAAGGAACTGGTTGCCGGGGAAACTTATACTCTGGTTCCTCAGTCTGTTTCCTAGTGCCGGTTTGACGTTCATGCAGTTTTCACTGCAAAACAGAGTTGGATCTAGTACCTCCCGATATATATGTTTGGAGTGGAGGTTACAACTGAAAAGAAACTTTTTGTTCCCAACAAGCTAGGTGAAGGACGGCTTTCACACACACTTATCTCTCAGAACTGAGCATGTGGAGAGACGTTCGTTCATCTAGCACATAGGAACTGGTTGCAGGAGTAACTTAACTCTGGGTTCTCAGTCTGTTTCCTAGTGCCGATTTTACGTTCCTGCAGTTTTCACAGTAAAACCAATTTGGAGCTAGTACTTACCGATATATATGTATGGAGTGGAGGTTGCAAGTGAAAGGAAACTTTGTGTTCCCAACCAGCTGGATGAGGTACGGCACGCACACACAGTTATCTCTCAGAACAGAGCATGTGGAGACACGTTCGTTTATCTAGCACCAAGGGAACGGGTTGCAGGAGAAACTTTTACTCTGGTTCCTCAGTCTGTTTCCTAGTGCCGTTTTGAAGTTCCTGCAGTTTTCACTGTAAAACCGAGTTGGAACCAGTACCTCCCCATATATATGTATGGAGTGGGGTTGGCAACTGAAAGTAACTTTGTGTTCCCAACAAGCTAGGTGAAGGGCGGCTTTCACAAACAATTATCTCTCAGATCTGAGCATGTGGAGAGACGTTCGTTCATCTAGCACAAAGGGAACCTTTGGCAGGAGAAACTTTACTATGGTTTCTCAGTCTGTTTCCTAGTGCTGGTTTGAAGTTCCAGCAGTTTTCACTGTAAAATCGAGTTGGAGCTAGTACCTACCCAAATATATGTATGGATTGGAGTTTACAATTGAAAAGTAACTTTGTGTTCCCAAGAAGCTAGATGAAGGACGGCTTTCACACACAATTATCTCTCAGATCTGAGCATGTGGAGAGACGTTCGTTCATCTAGCACAAAGGGAACTGGTTTCAGGACAAACTTTACTATTGTTTCTCAGTCTGTTTCCTAGTGTCGGTTTGAAGTTCCAGCAGTTTTCACAGTAAAATCGAGTTGGAGCTTGTACCTCCCCATATATATGTATGGAGTGGAGTTTGCAACTGAAATAAACTTTGTTTTCCAAACAAGCTAGGTGAAGGAAGGCTTTCAGACACACTTATCTCTCAGATATGAGCATGTGGAGAGACGATCGTTCATCTAGCAGAAAGGAAACGGGTTGTAGGGGAAACTTATACTCTGGTTCTTCACTCTGTTTCCTAGTGCCGGTTTGAAGTTCCTGCAGTTATCACTGTAAAATCAAGTTGGAGCTTGTACCTCCAAATATATATGTATGGATTGGAGTTTGCAACTGAAAAGAAACTTTGTGTTCCCAACAAGCTACGTGAAGGACGGCTTTCACACACACTTATCTCTCAGAACTGAACATGTGGAGAGACGTTCGTTCATCAAGCACAAATGGAACGGGTTGCAGGAGAAACTTTTACTCTGGTTTCTCAGTCTGTTTCCTAGTGCCGGTTTGAAGTTCCGGCAGTTTTCAATGTAAAACCAAGTTGGAGCCAGTATTTCCCAATATAAATTTATGGAATGGAGTTTGCAACTTAAAAGAAATTTTGTGTTCCCAACAAGCTAGGTGAAGGACGGCTTTCACACACACTTATCTCTCAGAACTGAGCATGTGGAGAGACGTTCGTTCATCTAGCATAAAGCGAATGGGTTGAAGGTGAAACATATACACTGGTTCCTCAGTCTTTTTCCTAGTGCCGGTTTGAAGTTCCTGCAATTTTCACTGTAAAATCAACTTGGAGCAAGTACCTCTCCATATATATGTATGGAGTGGAGTTTGCAACTGAAAAGAAACATTGTGTTCCCAAGAAGCTAGGTGAAATTCGGCTTTCACACACACTTATCTCTCAGAACTGAGCATGTGGAGAGACGTTCGTTCATCTAGCACAAAGGGAAAGTTTTTCAGGCGAAACTTTTACTCTGGTTTCTCACTATGTTTCCTAGTGCCGGTTTGACGTTCCTGCAGTTTTCACTGTAAAACCGAGTTGGAGCTAGTACCTCCCGATATATATGTATGGAGTGGAGTTTGCAACTGAAAAGAAACTTTGTGTTCCCAACAAGCAAGGTGAAGGACGTCTTTCACACACACTTATCTCTCACATATGAGCATGTGGAGAGACGTTCGTTCATCTAGAACAAAGTGAACTGGTTGCAGGAGAAACTTTACTCTGGTTTCTCAGTCTGTTTAAATGTGCCGGTTTGAAGTTCCTGCAATTTTCACTGTAACACACTGTTTGAGCTAGAACCTCCCCATATATATGTATGGAGTGGATTTTGCAACTGAAAAGAAACTTTGTGTTCCAAACAAGCTAGTTGAAGGACGGCTTTCACAGACACTTATCTCTCAGAACTGAGCAAGTGGAGAGACGTTCGTTAATCTAGCACAAAGGAACGGGTTGCAGGGGAAACTTATACTCTGGTTCCTCAGAATGTTTCCTAGTGCCGATATTACGTTCCTGCAGTTTTCACTGTAAAACCGAGTTGGAGCTTTTACCTCCCGATATATATGTATGGAGTGGAGTTTGCAACTGAAAAGAAACTTTGTGTTCCCAAAAAGCTAGTTGAAGGACGGCTTTCACACACAATTATCTCTCAGAACTGAGCATGTGGAGAAACGTTCGTTCATCTAGCACAAAAGGAACGAGTTGCAGGAGTATCTTTTACTCTGGTTTCTCAGTCTGTTTCCTTGTGCCGGTTTGAAGTTCCTGCAGTTTTCACTATAGAACCAAGTTGGAGCCATTACCTACTCATATATATGTATGGAGTGGTGTTTGAAACTGAAAAGAAACTTTGTGTTCCCAACAAGCTATGTGAAGGACGGCTTTCAAACTCCATTATCTCTCAGCACAGAGCATTTGGAGAAACGTTCGTTCATTTAGCAAAAAGGGAACGGGTAGCAGGAGAAATTTTACTCTGAATTCTCAGTCTGTTTTCTAGTGCCAGTTTGAAGTTCCTGCAGTTTTCACTGTAAATCGAGTTGGAGCTAGTACCTCCCCATATATATGTATGGAGTGGATTTTGCAACTGAAAAGAAACTTTGTGTTCCAAACAAGCTAGTTGAAGGACGGCTTTCATACACACTTATCTCTCAGAACTGAGCAAGTGGAGAGACGTTCGTTCATCTAGCACAAAGTAACGGGTTGCAGGGGAAACTTATACTCTGGTTCCTCAGTCTGTTTCCTAGTGCCTATTTTACGTTCCTGCAATTTTCTCTGTAAAACCAAGTTGGAGCTAGTACTTCCCGATATATATGTATGGAGTGGAGGTTGCAAGTGAAAGGAAACTTTGTTTTCCCAACCAGCTGGATGAAGTACGGCGCTCACACACAGTTATCTCTCAGAACTGAGCATGTGGCGACACGTTCGTTCATCTAGCACCAAGGGAAAGGGTTGCAGGTGA
Organism: Camelus dromedarius; assembly: GCF_036321535.1. Taxonomy (NCBI): domain Eukaryota; kingdom Metazoa; phylum Chordata; class Mammalia; order Artiodactyla; family Camelidae; genus Camelus; species Camelus dromedarius. The sequence goes on along the minus strand of NC_087458.1, from coordinate 30,262,161 downwards.
AACTTTTACTCTGGTTCCTCAGTCTGTTTCCTAGTGCCGGTTTGAAGTTCCTGCAGTTTTCACTGTAAAGCCGAGTTGGAGCCAGTACCTCCCCATATATATGTATGGATTGGAGTTGGCAACTGAAATTAACTTTGTGTTCCCAACAAGCTAGGTGAAGGACGGCTTTCACACACAATTATCTCTCAGACCTGAGCATGTGGAGATAGGTTCGTTCATCTAGCACAAAGGGAACTGTTGTCAGGAGAAACTTTACTATGGTTTCTCAGACTGTTTCCTAGTGCCGGTTTGAAATTCCAGCAGTTTCCACTGTAAAATCGAGTTGGAGCTAGTACCTACCCATATATATGTATGGATTGGAGTTTACAACTGAAAAGTAACTTTGTGTTCCCAAGAAGCTAGGTGAAGGACGGCTTTCACACACACTTATCTCTCAGAACTGAGCATGTGGACAGACGTTCGTTCATCTAGCACAAAGGGAACGGGTTGCAGGAGAAACTTTTACTCTGGTATCTCAGTCTGTTTCCTAGTGCCTGATTGAATTTCCTGCAGTTTTCACTGTAAAACCAATTTGGAGCCAGAATCTCCCCATATATATGTATGGAGTGGAGTTTGCAAGTGAAAAGAAACTTTGTGTTCCCAACAAGCTAGGTGAAAGACGGCTTTCACACACAATTATCTCTCAGAACTCAGCATATGGAGAGACGTTCGTTCATCTAGCACAAATGAAACGAGTTGCAGGGGAAACTTTTAATCTGGTATCTCTGTCTGTTTTCTAGTGCCGGTTTGAAGTTGCTGCAATTTTCACTGTAAATCCAATTTGGAGCCAGTACCTCCCCATATATATGTATGGAGTGGAGTTGGCAAATGAAAGTAACTTTGTGTTCCCTACAAGCTAGGTGAAGGACGGCATTCACACACAATTATCTCTCAGATCTGAGCATGTGGAGAGACGTTCGTTCATCTAGCACAAAGGGAACTGTTGGCAGGAGAAACTTTACTATGGTTTCTCAGTCTGTTTCCTAGTGCCGGTTTGAAGTTCCAGCAGTTTCCACTGTAAAATCGAGTTGGAGCTAGTACCAACCCATATATATGCACTGATTGGAGTTTACATCTGAAAAGTAACTTTGTGTTCCCAAGATGCTATTTGAAGGACGGCTTTCACACACAATTATCTCTAAGATCTGAGCATGTGGAGAGACGTTCGTTCATCTAGCACAAAGGGAACAGGTTGCAGGGGAATCTTTACTATTGTTTCTCAGTCTGTTTCCTAGTGTCGGTTTGAAGTTCCAGCAGATTTCACAGTAAAACCGAGTTGGAGCTTTTACCTCCCCATATATATGTATGGAGAGGAGTTTGCAACTGAAAAGAAGCTTTGTGGTCCCAACAAGCTAGGTGAAGGACGGCTTTCACACACACTTATCTCTCAGAACTAAGCATGTGGAGAGACGTTCGTTCATCTATCACAAAGGGAACGGGTTGCAGGAGAAACTTTTACTCTGGATTCTCAGTCAGTTTCCTAGTGCCGTTTTGACGTTCCTGCAGTTTTTACTGTAAAACCGAGTTGGAGCTAGTACCTCCCGGTATATATGTATGGAGTGGAGTTTGCAACTGAAAAGAAACTTTGTGTTCCCAACAAGCTAGTTGAAGGACGGCTTTCACACACAATTATCTCTCAGATCTGAGCATGTGGAGAGACGTTCGTTCATCTAGCACAAAGGGAACTGGATGCAGGAGAAACTTTACTATTGTTTCACAGTCTGTTTCCTAGTGTTGGTTTGAAGTTCCAGCAGTTTTCACAGTAAAATCGAGTTGGAGCTTGTACCTCCCCATATATATGTATGGAGTGGAGTTTGCAACTGAAATAAACTTTGTTTTCCAAACAATCTAGTTGAAGGAAGGCTTTCAGACACACTTATCTCTCAGATATGAGCATGTGGAGAGACGATCGTTCATCTAGCAGAAAGGAAACGGGTTGTAGGGGAAACTTATCCTCTGGTTCTTCACTCTGTTTCCTAGTGCCGGTTTGAAGTTCCTGCAGTTATCACTGTAAAATCAAGTTGGAGCTTGTACCTCCAAATATATATGTATGGATTGGAGTTTGCAACTGAAAAGAAACTTTGTGTTCCCAACAAGCTACGTGAAGGACGGCTTTCACACACACTTATCTCTCAAACCTGAACATGTGGAGAGACGTTCGTTCATCAAGCACAAAGGGAACGGGTTGCAGGAGAAACTTATACTCTGGTTCCTCAGTCTGTTTCCTAGTGCCGGTATGAAGTTCCTGCAGTTTTCACTGTAAAATCATGTTGGAGCTGGTACCTCCACATATATAGGTATTTAGTGGAGTTTGCAACTGAAACGAAACTTTGTGTTCCCAACAAGATAGGTGAAGGACGGCTTTCCCACACACTTATCTCTGAACTGATCATGTGGAGAGACGATCGTTTATCTAGCACAAATGGAACGGGTTGCAGGAGAAACTTATACTCTGGTTTCTCAGTCTGTTTCCTACAGACGGGTTGAAGTTCCTGCAGTTTTCACTCGAAATCCGATTTGGATCTAGTACCTCCACATATATATGTATGGAGTGGAGTTTGCAACTGAAAAGAAACTTTGTTTTCCCAACCATCTAGTTGAAGAAAGGCTTTCACACACACTGACATCTCAGAACTTATCATGTGGAGAGACGTTCGCTCATCTAGCACAAAGGAACTGGTTGCCGGGGAAACTTATACTCTGGTTCCTCAGTCTGTTTCCTAGTGCCGGTTTGACGTTCATGCAGTTTTCACTGCAAAACAGAGTTGGATCTAGTACCTCCCGATATATATGTTTGGAGTGGAGGTTACAACTGAAAAGAAACTTTTTGTTCCCAACAAGCTAGGTGAAGGACGGCTTTCACACACACTTATCTCTCAGAACTGAGCATGTGGAGAGACGTTCGTTCATCTAGCACATAGGAACTGGTTGCAGGAGTAACTTAACTCTGGGTTCTCAGTCTGTTTCCTAGTGCCGATTTTACGTTCCTGCAGTTTTCACAGTAAAACCAATTTGGAGCTAGTACTTACCGATATATATGTATGGAGTGGAGGTTGCAAGTGAAAGGAAACTTTGTGTTCCCAACCAGCTGGATGAGGTACGGCACGCACACACAGTTATCTCTCAGAACAGAGCATGTGGAGACACGTTCGTTTATCTAGCACCAAGGGAACGGGTTGCAGGAGAAACTTTTACTCTGGTTCCTCAGTCTGTTTCCTAGTGCCGTTTTGAAGTTCCTGCAGTTTTCACTGTAAAACCGAGTTGGAACCAGTACCTCCCCATATATATGTATGGAGTGGGGTTGGCAACTGAAAGTAACTTTGTGTTCCCAACAAGCTAGGTGAAGGGCGGCTTTCACAAACAATTATCTCTCAGATCTGAGCATGTGGAGAGACGTTCGTTCATCTAGCACAAAGGGAACCTTTGGCAGGAGAAACTTTACTATGGTTTCTCAGTCTGTTTCCTAGTGCTGGTTTGAAGTTCCAGCAGTTTTCACTGTAAAATCGAGTTGGAGCTAGTACCTACCCAAATATATGTATGGATTGGAGTTTACAATTGAAAAGTAACTTTGTGTTCCCAAGAAGCTAGATGAAGGACGGCTTTCACACACAATTATCTCTCAGATCTGAGCATGTGGAGAGACGTTCGTTCATCTAGCACAAAGGGAACTGGTTTCAGGACAAACTTTACTATTGTTTCTCAGTCTGTTTCCTAGTGTCGGTTTGAAGTTCCAGCAGTTTTCACAGTAAAATCGAGTTGGAGCTTGTACCTCCCCATATATATGTATGGAGTGGAGTTTGCAACTGAAATAAACTTTGTTTTCCAAACAAGCTAGGTGAAGGAAGGCTTTCAGACACACTTATCTCTCAGATATGAGCATGTGGAGAGACGATCGTTCATCTAGCAGAAAGGAAACGGGTTGTAGGGGAAACTTATACTCTGGTTCTTCACTCTGTTTCCTAGTGCCGGTTTGAAGTTCCTGCAGTTATCACTGTAAAATCAAGTTGGAGCTTGTACCTCCAAATATATATGTATGGATTGGAGTTTGCAACTGAAAAGAAACTTTGTGTTCCCAACAAGCTACGTGAAGGACGGCTTTCACACACACTTATCTCTCAGAACTGAACATGTGGAGAGACGTTCGTTCATCAAGCACAAATGGAACGGGTTGCAGGAGAAACTTTTACTCTGGTTTCTCAGTCTGTTTCCTAGTGCCGGTTTGAAGTTCCGGCAGTTTTCAATGTAAAACCAAGTTGGAGCCAGTATTTCCCAATATAAATTTATGGAATGGAGTTTGCAACTTAAAAGAAATTTTGTGTTCCCAACAAGCTAGGTGAAGGACGGCTTTCACACACACTTATCTCTCAGAACTGAGCATGTGGAGAGACGTTCGTTCATCTAGCATAAAGCGAATGGGTTGAAGGTGAAACATATACACTGGTTCCTCAGTCTTTTTCCTAGTGCCGGTTTGAAGTTCCTGCAATTTTCACTGTAAAATCAACTTGGAGCAAGTACCTCTCCATATATATGTATGGAGTGGAGTTTGCAACTGAAAAGAAACATTGTGTTCCCAAGAAGCTAGGTGAAATTCGGCTTTCACACACACTTATCTCTCAGAACTGAGCATGTGGAGAGACGTTCGTTCATCTAGCACAAAAGGAAAGTTTTTCAGGAGAAACTTTTACTCTGGTTTCTCAGTCTGTTTCCTAGTGCTGGTTTGACGTTCCTGCAGTTTTCTCTGTAAAACCAAGTTGGAGCTAGTACCTCCCGATATATATGTATGGAGTGGAGTTTGCAAATGAAAAGAAACTTTGTGTTCCCAACAAGATAGGTGAAGTACGGCTTTCACACACACTTATCTCTCAGAACGTAGCATGTGGAGAGACGTTCGTTCATCTAGCACAAACGGAAGTGTTTGCAGGAGAAACTTTTACTCTGGTTTCCCAGTCTGTTTCCTAGTGCCGGTTTGAAGTTCCTGCAGTTTTCACTGTAAAAACAAGTTGGATCCAGTACTTCCACATATATATGTATGGAGTGGAGTTTGCAACTGAAAAGAAACTTTGTGTTCCAAATAAGCTATTTGAAGGACGGCTTACAGACACACTTATCTCTCAGATCTGAGCATGAGGAGAGACGTTCGTTCATCTAGCACAAAGGGAACTGTTAGCAGGAGAAACTTTACTATGGTTTCTCAGTCTGTTTCCTAGTGCTGGTTTGAAGGTCCAGCAATTTTCACTGTAAAATAGAGTTGAAGCTAGTACCGACCCGTATATATGTATGGAGTGGAGTTTACAACTGAAAAGTAACATTGTGTTCCCAACAAGCTAGGTGAATTGCGGCTTTCACACACAATTATTTCTCAGAACTGAGCATGTGGACAGACGTTCGTTCATCTAGCACAAAGGGAATGGGTTGCAAGGGAAACTTATACTCTGGTTCCTCAGTCTTTTTCCTAGTGCCGGTTTGAAGTTCCTGCAGTTTTCACTGTAAAATCATGTTGGAGCTGGTACCTCCACATATATATGTATGGAGTGGAGTTTGCAACTGAAAAGAAACTTTCTGTTCCCAACAAGCTAGGTGAAGGACGGCATTCCCACACACTTATCTCTGAACTGAGCATGTGGAGAGACGATCGTTTATCTAGCACAAATGGAACGGGTTGCAGGAGAAACTTATACTCTGGTTTCTCAGTCTGTTTCCTACTGACGGGTTGAAGTTCCTGCATTTTTCACTGGAAATCCGAGTTGGATCTATTACCTCCACATATATATGTATGGAGTGGAGTTTGCAACTGAAAAGAAACTTTGTTTTCCCAACCATCTAGGTGAAGTAAGGCTTTCACACACACTGACCTCTCAGAACTGAGCATGTGGAGAGACGTTCGCTCATCTAGCACAAAGGAACTGGTTGCCGGGGAAACTTATACTCTGGATCCTCAGTCTGTTTCCTAGTGCCGGCTTGACGTTCATGCATTTTTCACTGCAAAACAGAGTTGGATCTAGAACCTCCCGATATATCTTTATGGAGTGGAGGTTACAACTGAAAAGAAACTTTTTGTTCCCAACAATCTAAGTGAAGGACGGCTTTCACAAACACTTATCTCTCAGAACTGAGCATGTGGAGAGACGTTCGTTCATCTAGCACATAGGAACTGGTTGCAGGAGAAACTTTACTCTGGGTTCTCAGTCTGTTTCCTAGTGCCGGTTTGAAGTTCCAGCATTTCTCACTGTAAAATCGAGTTGGAGCTAGTACCTACCCATATATATGTATGGAGTGGAGTTTACAACTGAAAAGTAACTTTGCGTTCCAAACAAGCTAGTTGAAGGACGGTTTTCACACACAATTATCTCTCAGAACTGAGCATGTGGAGAGACGTTCGTTCATCTAGCACATAGGTACTGGTTGCAGGAGAAAGTTTACTATGTTTTCTCAGTCTGTTTCCTAGTGCCGGTTTGAAGTTCCTGCAGTTTTCACTGTAAAATCAAGGTGGAAGTAGTACCTCCACATATATATGTATGGAGTGGAGTTTGCAACTGAAAAGAAACTTTGTGTTCCCAACAAGATAGGTGAAGTACGGCTTTCACACACACGTATCTCTCAGAACTGAGCATGTGGAGAGACGTTCGTTCATCTAGCACAAAGGGAACGGTTTGCAGAGGAACTTTAACTCTGGTTTCTCAGTCAGTTTCCTAGTGCCGTTCTGACGTTCCTGCAGTTTTCACTGTAAAACCGAGTTGGAGCTTGTACCTCCCGATATATATGTATGGAGTGGAGTTTGCAACTGAAAAGAATCTTTGTGTTCCCAAAAAGCTAGTTGAAGTACGGCTTTCACACACAGTTATCTCTCAGAACTGAGCATGTGGAGAAATGTTCGTTCATCTAGCACAAAAAGAACGAGTTGCAGGAGTATCTTTTACTCTGGTTTCTCAGTCTGTTTCGTTGTGCCGGTTTGAAGTTCCTGCAGTTTTCACTATAGAACCAAGTTGGAGCCATTACCTACTCATATATATGTATGGAGAGGGGTTTGCAACTGAAAAGAAACTTTGTGTTCCCAACAAGATAATTGAAGGACGGCTTTCCCACACAATTATCTCTCATAAATGAGCATGTGGAGAAACGTTCGTTCATCTAGCACAAAATGAACGAGTTGCAGGGGTAACTTTTACTCTGTTTTCTCAGTCTGTTTCCTAGTGCCGGTTTGAAGTTCCTGCAGTTTTCACTGTAAAACCATATTGGAGCCAGTACCTACCCATATATATGTATGGAGTGGAGTTTGCAACTGAAAAGAAACTTTGTGTTCCCAACAAGCTAGGTGAAATTTGGCTTTCACACACACTTATCTCTCAGAACTGAGCATGTGGAGAGACGTTCGTTCATCTAGCACAAATGGAAAGTTTTTCAGGCGAAACTTTTACTCTGGTTTCTCACTATGTTTCCTAGTGCCGGTTTGACGTTCCTGCAGTTTTCACTGTAAAACCGAGTTGGAGCTAGTACCTCCCGATATATATGTATGGAGTGGAGTTTGCAACTGAAAAGAAACTTTGTGTTCCCAACAAGCTAGGTGAAGGACGTCTTTCACACACACTTATCTCTCACATATGAGCATGTGGAGAGACGTTCGTTCATCTAGAACAAAGTGAACTGGTTGCAGGAGAAACTTTACTCTGGTTTCTCAGTCTGTTTAAATGTGCCGGTTTGAAGTTCCTGCAATTTTCACTGTAACACACTGTTTGAGCTAGAACCTCCCCATATATATGTATGGAGTGGATTTTGCAACTGAAAAGAAACTCTGTGTTCCAAACAAGCTAGTTGAAGGACGGCTTTCACAGACACTTATCTCTCAGAACTGAGCAAGTGGAGAGACGTTCGTTAATCTAGCACAAAGGAACGGGTTGCAGGGGAAACTTATACTCTGGTTCCTCAGAATGTTTCCTAGTGCCGATATTACGTTCCTGCAGTTTTCACTGTAAAACCGAGTTGGAGCTTGTACCTCCCGATATATATGTATGGAGTGGAGTTTGCAACTGAAAAGAAACTTTGTGTTCCCAAAAAGCTAGTTGAAGGACGGCTTTCACACACAATTATCTCTCAGAACTGAGCATGTGGAGAAACGTTCGTTCATCTAGCACAAAAGGAACGAGTTGCAGGAGTATCTTTTACTCTGGTTTCTCAGTCTGTTTCCTTGTGCCGGTTTGAAGTTCCTGCAGTTTTCACTATAGAACCAAGTTGGAGCCATTACCTACTCATATATATGTATGGAGTGGGGTTTGAAACTGAAAAGAAACTTTGTGTTCCCAACAAGCTATATGAAGGACGGCTTTCAAACTCAAATATCTCTCAGCACTGAGCATTTGGAGAAACGTTCGTTCATTTAGCAAAAAGGGAACGGGTAGCAGGAGAAATTTTACTCTGAATTCTCAGTCTGTTTTCTAGTGCCGGTTTGAAGTTCCTGCAGTTTTCACTGTAAATCGAGTTGGAGCTAGTACCTCCCCATATATATGTATGGAGTGGATTTTGCAACTGAAAAGAAACTTTGTGTTCCAAACAAGCTAGTTGAAGGACGGCTTTCATACACACTTATCTCTCAGAACTGAGCAAGTGGAGAGACGTTCGTTCATCTAGCACAAAGTAACGGGTTGCAGGGGAAACTTATACTCTGGTTCCTCAGTCTGTTTCCTAGTGCCAGTTTGAAGTTCCTGCAGTTTTCACTGTAAAGCCGAGTTGGAGCCAGTACCTCCCCATATATATGTATGGATTGGAGTTGGCAACTGAAATTAACTTTGTGTTCCCAACAAGCTAGTTGAAGGACGGCTTTCACACACAATTATCTCTCAGACCTGAGCATGTGGAGATAGGTTCGTTCATCTAGCACAAAGGGAACTGTTGGCAGGAGAAACTTTACTATGGTTTCTCAGACTGTCTCCTAGTGCCGGTTTGAAATTCCAGCAGTTTCCACTGTAAAATCGAGTTGGAGCTAGTACCTACCCATATATATGTATGGATTGGAGTTTACAACTAAAAAGTAACTTTGTGTTCCCCAGAAGCTAGGTGAAGTACGGCTTTCACACACACTTATCTCTCAGAACTGAGCATGTGGACAGACGTTCGTTCATCTAGCACAAAGGGAACGGGTTGCAGGAGAAACTTTTACTCTGGTTTCTCAGTCAGTTTCCTAGTGCCGTTTTGACGTTCCTGCAGTTTTCACTGTAAAACCGAGTTGGAGCTAGTACCTCCCGGTATATATGTATGGAGTGGAGTTTGCAACTGAAAAGAAACTTTGTGTTCCCAACAAGCTAGTTGAAGGACGGCTTTCACACACAATTATCTCTCAGAACTCAGCATGTGGAGAGACGTTCGTTCATCTAGCACAAAGGGAACGAGTTGCAGGAGAAACTTTTACTCTGCTATCTCAGTGTGTTTCCCAGTGCCTGATTGAATTTCCTGCAGTTTTCACTGTAAAACCAATTTGGAGCCAGAATCTCCCCATATATATGTAGGGAATGGAGTTTGCAACTGAAAAGAAACTTTGTGTTCCCAACAAGCTAGGTGAAAGACGGCTTTCACACACAATTATCTCTCAGAACTGAGCATGTGGAGAAACGTTCGTTCATCTAGCACAAAAGAATGTGTTGCAGGAGTAACTTTTACTCTGTTTTCTCAGTCTGTTTCCTAGTGCCGGTTTGAAGTTCCTGCAGTTTTCACTGTAATACCAAGTTGGAGCCAATACCTACCCATATATATGAATGGAGTGGAGTTTGCAACTGAAAAGAAACTTTGTGTTCCCAACAAGCTAGGTGAAATTTGGCTTTCAGACACACTTATCTCTCAGAAATGAGCATGTGGAGAGACGTTCGTTCATCTAGCACAAAGGGAAAGTTTTTCAGGCGAAACTTTTACTCTGGTTTCTCAGTCTGTTTCCTAGTGCCAGTTTGAAGTTGCTGCAGTTTTCACTGTAAATCCGAGTTGGAGCTAGTACCTCCCGATATATATGTATGGAGTGGAGTTTGCAACTGAAAAGAAACTTTGTGTTCCCAACAAGCTAGGTGAAGGAAGTCTTTCACACACACTTATCTCTCACATCTGAGCATGTGGAGAGACTTTCTTTCTTCTAGTACAAAGTGAACTGGTTGCAGGAGAAACTTTACTCTGGTTTCTCAGTCTGTTTAATTGTGCCGGTTTGAAGTTCCTGCAATTTTCACTGTAACACACTGTTGGAGCTAGAACCTCCCCATATATTTGTATGGAGTGGATTTTGCAACTGAAAAGAAACTTTGTGTTCCAAACAAGTTATTTGAAAGACGGCTTTCACAGACAATTATCTCTCAGAACTGAGCAAGTGGAGAGACGTTCGTTCATCTAGCACAAAGGAACGGTTTGCAGGGGAAACTTATACTCTGGTTCATCAGTCTGTTTCCTAGTGCCGATTTTACGTTCCTGCAGTTTTCACTGTAAAACCAAGTTGGAGCTAGTACCTCCCGATATATATATATGGAGTGGAGGTTGCATTGAAAGGAAACTTTGTGTTCCCAACCAACTGGATGAAGTATGGTGCTCACACACATTTATCTCTGAGATCTGAGCATGTGGAAAGCCGTTCGTTCATCTAGCACCAAGGGAACGGTTTGCAGGAAAAACTTTTACTCTGGTTCCTCAGTCTGTTTCCTAGTGCCGGTTTGAAGTTCCTGCAGTTTTCACTGTAAAAGCGAGTTGGAGCCAGTATCTCCCCATATATATGTATGGAGTGGAGTTGGCAACTGAAAAGTAACTTTGTGTTCCCAACAAGCTATGTGAAGTACGGCATTCACACACAATTATCTCTCAGATCTGAGCATGTGGAGAGACGTTCGTTCATCTAGCACAAAGGGAAATGTTGGCAGGAGAAACTTTACTATGGTTTCTCAGTCTGTTTCCTAGTGCCGGTTTGAAGTTCCAGCAGTTTTCACTGTAAAATCGAGATGGAGCTAGTACCTACCCATATATATGTATGGATTGGAGTTTACAACTGATAAGTAACTTTGTGTTCCCAACAAGCTAGGTGAAGGACGGCTTTCACACACAATTATCTCTCAGATCTGAGCATGTGGAGAGACGTTCGTTCATCTAGCACAAAGGGAACTGGTTGCAGGAGAAACTTTACTATGGATTCTCAGACTGTTTCCTAGTGTCGGTTTGAAGTTCCTGCAGTTTTCACAGTAAAATCGAGTTGGAGTTTGTACCTCCCCTTATATATGTATGGAGAGTAGTTTGCTCTGAAAAGAAGCTTTGTGTTCCCAACAAGCTAGGTGAAGCACGGCTTTCACACACACTTATCTCTCTGAACTGAGCATGTGGTGAGACGTTCGTTCATCTAGCAAAACGGGAACGGTTTGCAGGAGATACTTTTACTCTGGTATCTCAGTCAGTTTCCTAGTGCCGTTTTGACGTTCCTGCAGTTTTCACTGTAAAACCGAGTTGGAGATAGTACCTCCCGGTATATATGTATGGAGTGGAGTTTGCAACTGAAAAGAATCTTTGTGTTCCCAAAAAGCTAGGTGAAGGACGTCTTTCACACACACTTATCTCTCACATATGAGCATGTGGAGAGACGTTCGTTCATCTAGAACAAAGTGAACTTGTTGCAGGAGAAACTTTACTCTGGTTTCTCAGTCTGTTTAAATGTGCCGGTTTGAAGTTCCTGCAATTTTCACTGTAACACACTGTTTGAGCTAGAACCTCCCCATATATATGTATGGAGTGGATTTTGCAACTGAAAAGAAACTTTGTGTTCCAAACAAGCTAGTTGAAGGACGGCTTTCACAGACACTTATTTCTCAGAAATGAGCAAGTGGAGAGATGTTCGTTAATCTAGCACAAAGGAACGGGTTGCAGGGGAAACTTATACTCTGGTTCCTCAGAATGTTTCCTAGTGCCGATATTACGTTCCTGCAGTTTTCACTGTAAAACCGAGTTGGAGCTTGTACCTCCCGATATATATGTATGGAGTGGAGTTTGCAACTGAAAAGAAACTTTGTGTTCCCAAAAAGCTAGTTGAAGGACGGCTTTCACACACAATTATCTCTCAGAACTGAGCATGTGGAGAAACGTTCGTTCATCTAGCACAAAAGGAACGAGTTGCAGGAGTATCTTTTACTCTGGTTTCTCAGTCTGTTTCCTTGTGCCGTTTTGAAGTTCCTGCAGTTTTCACTATAGAACCAAGTTGGAGCCATTACCTACTCATATATATGTATGGAGTGGGGTTTGAAACTGAAAAGAAACTTTGTGTTCCCAACAAGCTATGTGAAGGACGGCTTTCAAACTCAATTATCTCTCAGCACTGAGCATTTGGAGAAACGTTCGTTCATTTAGCAAAAAGGGAACGGGTAGCAGGAGAAATTTTACTCTGAATTCTCAGTCTGTTTTCTAGTGCCGGTTTGAAGTTCCTGCAGTTTTCACTGTAAATCGAGTTGGAGCTAGTACCTCCCCATATATATGTATGGAGTGGATTTTGCAACTGAAAAGAAACTTTGTGTTCCAAACAAGCTAGTTGAAGGACGGCTTTCATACACACTTATCTCTCAGAACTGAGCAAGTGGAGAGACGTTCGTTCATCTAGCACAAAGGAACGGGTTGCAGGGGAAACTTATACTCTGGTTCCTCAGTCTGTTTCCTAGTGCCGATTTTACGTTCCTCCAATTTTCTCTGTAAAACCAAGTTGGAGCTAGTACTTCCCGATATATATGTATGGAGTGGAGGTTGCAAGTGAAAGGAAACTTTGTTTTCCCAACCAGCTGGATGAAGTACGGCGCTCACACACAGTTATCTCTCAGAACTGAGCATGTGGCGACACGTTCGTTCATCTAGCACCAAGGGAAATGGTTGCAGGTGAAACTTTTACTCTGGTTCCTCAGTCTGTTTCCTAGTGCCGGTTTGAAGTTCCTGCAGTTTTCACTGTAAAGCCGAGTTGGAGCCAGTACCTCCCCATATATATGTATGGATTGGAGTTGGAAACTGAAATTAACTTTGTGTTCCCAACAAGCTAGGTGAAGGACGGCTTTCACACACAATTATCTCCCAGACCTGAGCATGTGGAGATAGGTTCGTTCATCTAGCACAAAGGGAACTGTTGGCAGGAGAAACTTTACTATGGTTTCTCAGACTGTTTCCTAGTGCCGGTTTGAAATTCCAGCAGTTTCCACTGTAAAATCGAGTTGGAGCTAGTACCTACCCATATATATGTATGGATTGGAGTTTACAACTGAAAAGTAACTTTGTGTTCCCAAGAAGCTAGGTGAAGGACGGCTTTCACACACACTTATCTCTCAGAACTGAGCATGTGGACAGACGTTCGTTCATCTAGCACAAAGGGAACGGGTTGCAGGAGAAACTTTTACTCTGGTATCTCAGTCTGTTTCCTAGTGCCTGATTGAATTTCCTGCAGTTTTCACTGTAAAACCAATTTGGAGCCAGAATCTCCCCATATATATGTATGGAGTGGAGTTGGAAGTGAAAAGAAACTTTGTGTTCCCAACAAGCTAGGTGAAAGACGGCTTTCACACACAATTATCTCTCAGAACTCAGCATATGGAGAGACGTTCGTTCATCTAGCACAAATGGAACGAGTTGCAGGGGAAACTTTTAATCTGGTATCTCAGTCTGTTTTCTAGTGCCGGTTTGAAGTTGCTGCAATTTTCACTGTAAAACCAATTTGGAGCCAGTACCTCCCCATATATATGTATGGAGTGGAGTTGGCAAATGAAAGTAACTTTGTGTTCCCTACAAGCTAGGTGAAGGACGGCATTCACACACAATTATCTCTCAGATCTGAGCATGTGGAGAGACGTTCGTTCATCTAGCACAAAGGGAACTGTTGGCAGGAGAAACTTTACTATGGTTTCTCAGTCTGTTTCCTCGTGCCGGTTTGAAGTTCCAGCAGTTTCCACTGTAAAATCGAGTTGAAGCTAGTACCAACCCATATATATGCACTGATTGGAGTTTACATCTGAAAAGTAACTTTGTGTTCCCAAGATGCTATTTGAAGGACGGCTTTCAAACACAATTATCTCTAAGATCTGAGCATGTGGAGAGACGTTCGTTCATCTAGCACAAAGGGAACAGGTTGCAGGGGAATCTTTACTATTGTTTCTCAGTCTGTTTCCTAGTGTCGGTTTGAAGTTCCAGCAGATTTCACAGTAAAACCGAGTTGGAGCATTTACCTCCCCATATATATGTATGGAGAGTAGTTTGCTCTGAAAAGAAGCTTTGTGTTCCCAACAAGCTAGGTGAAGCACGGCTTTCACACACACTTATCTCTCAGAACTTAGCATGTGGTGAGACGTTCGTTCATCTAGCAAAACGGGAACGGTTTGCAGGAGATACTTTTACTCTGGTATCTCAGTCAGTTTCCTAGTGCCGTTTTGACGTTCCTGCAGTTTTCACTGTAAAACCGAGTTGGAGATAGTACCTCCTGGTATATATGTATGGAGTGGAGTTTGCAACTGAAAAGAAATTTTGTGTTCCCAACAAGCTAGGTGAAGGACGGCTTTCACACACAATTATCTCTCAGAACTGAGCATGTGGAGAGACGTTCGTTCATCTAGCACAGAGGGAACGGGTTGCAGGAGAAACTCATACTCTGGTTTCTCAGTCTGTTTCCTAGTGCCGGTTTGAAGTTCCTGCAGTTTTCTCTGTAAAACCAAGTTGGAGCTAGTACCTCCCGATATATATGTATGGAATGGAGGTTGCATTGAAAGGAAACTTTGTGTTACCAACCAACTGGATGAAGTATGGTGCTCACACACATTTATCTCTGAGATCTGAGCATGTGGAGACACGTTCGTTCATCTAGCACCAAGGGAACGGGTTGCAGGAAAAACTTTTACTCTGGTTCCTCAGTCTGTTTCCTAGTGCCGGTTTGAAGTTCCTGCAGTTTTCACTGTAAAAGCGAGTTGGAGCCAGTATCTCCCCATATATATGTATGGAGTGGAGTTGGCAACTGAAAACTAACTTTGTGTTCCCAACAAGCTATGTGAAGTACGGCTTTCACACACAATTATCTCTCAGATCTGAGCATGTGGAGAGACGTTCGTTCATCTAGCACAAAGGGAAATGTTGGCAGGAGAAACTTTACTATGGTTTCTCAGTCTGTTTCCTAGTGCCGGTTTGAAGTTCCAGCAGTTTTCTCTGTAAAATCGATTTGGAGCTTGTACCTACCCATATATATGTATGGATTGGAGTTTACAACTGATAAGTAACTTTGTGTTCCCAACAAGCTAGGTGAAGGACGGCTTTCACACACAATTATCTCTCAGATCTGAGCATGTGGAGAGACGTTCGTTCATCTAGCACAAAGGGAACTGGTTGCAGGAGAAACTTTACTATGGATTCTCAGACTGTTTCCTAGTTTCGGTTTGAAGTTCCTGCAGTTTTCACAGTAAAATCGAGTTGGAGTTTGTACCTCCCCATATATATGTATGGAGAGGAGTTTGCAACTGAAAAGAAACTTTGTGTTCCCAACAAGCAAGGTGAAGGACGGCATTCACACACACTTATCTCTCTGAACTGAGCATGTGGTGAGACGTTCGTTCATCTAGCAAAACGGGAACGGTTTGCAGGAGATACTTTTACTCTGGTATCTCAGTCAGTTTCCTAGTGCCGTTTTGACGTTCCTGCAGTTTTCACTGTAAAACCGAGTTGGAGATAGTACCTCCCGGTATATATGTATGGAGTGGAGTTTGCAACTGAAAAGAATCTTTGTGTTCCCAAAAAGCTAGGTGAAGGACGTCTTTCACACACACTTATCTCTCACATATGAGCATGTGGAGAGACGTTCGTTCATCTAGAACAAAGTGAACTTGTTGCAGGAGAAACTTTACTCTGGTTTCTCAGTCTGTTTAAATGTGCCGGTTTGAAGTTCCTGCAATTTTCACTGTAACACACTGTTTGAGCTAGAACCTCCCCATATATATGTATGGAGTGGATTTTGCAACTGAAAAGAAACTTTGTGTTCCAAACAAGCTAGTTGAAGGACGGCTTTCACAGACACTTATTTCTCAGAAATGAGCAAGTGGAGAGACGTTCGTTAATCTAGCACAAAGGAACGGGTTGCAGGGGAAACTTATACTCTGGTTCCTCAGAATGTTTCCTAGTGCCGATATTACGTTCCTGCAGTTTTCACTGTAAAACCGAGTTGGAGCTTGTACCTCCCGATATATATGTATGGAGTGGAGTTTGCAACTGAAAAGAAACTTTGTGTTCCCAAAAAGCTAGTTGAAGGACGGCTTTCACACACAATTATCTCTCAGAACTGAGCATGTGGAGAAACGTTCGTTCATCTAGCACAAAAGGAACGAGTTGCAGGAGTATCTTTTACTCTGGTTTCTCAGTCTGTTTCCTTGTGCCGTTTTGAAGTTCCTGCAGTTTTCACTATAGAACCAAGTTGGAGCCATTACCTACTCATATATATGTATGGAGTGGGGTTTGAAACTGAAAAGAAACTTTGTGTTCCCAACAAGCTATGTGAAGGACGGCTTTCAAACTCAATTATCTCTCAGCACTGAGCATTTGGAGAAACGTTCGTTCATTTAGCAAAAAGGGAACGGGTAGCAGGAGAAATTTTACTCTGAATTCTCAGTCTGTTTTCTAGTGCCGGTTTGAAGTTCCTGCAGTTTTCACTGTAAATCGAGTTGGAGCTAGTACCTCCCCATATATATGTATGGAGTGGATTTTGCAACTGAAAAGAAACTTTGTGTTCCAAACAAGCTAGTTGAAGGACGGCTTTCATACACACTTATCTCTCAGAACTGAGCAAGTGGAGAGACGTTCGTTCATCTAGCACAAAGTAACGGGTTGCAGGGGAAACTTATACTCTGGTTCCTCAGTCTGTTTCCTAGTGCCGATTTTACGTTCCTCCAATTTTCTCTGTAAAACCAAGTTGGAGCTAGTACTTCCCGATATATATGTATGGAGTGGAGGTTGCAAGTGAAAGGAAACTTTGTTTTCCCAACCAGCTGGATGAAGTACGGCGCTCACACACAGTTATCTCTCAGAACTGAGCATGTGGCGACACGTTCGTTCATCTAGCACCAAGGGAAATGGTTGCAGGTGAAACTTTTACTCTGGTTCCTCAGTCTGTTTCCTAGTGCCGGTTTGAAGTTCCTGCAGTTTTCACTGTAAAGCCGAGTTGGAGCCAGTACCTCCCCATATATATGTATGGATTGGAGTTGGAAACTGAAATTAACTTTGTGTTCCCAACAAGCTAGGTGAAGGACGGCTTTCACACACAATTATCTCCCAGACCTGAGCATGTGGAGATAGGTTCGTTCATCTAGCACAAAGGGAACTGTTGGCAGGAGAAACTTTACTATGGTTTCTCAGACTGTTTCCTAGTGCCGGTTTGAAATTCCAGCAGTTTCCACTGTAAAATCGAGTTGGAGCTAGTACCTACCCATATATATGTATGGATTGGAGTTTACAACTGAAAAGTAACTTTGTGTTCCCAAGAAGCTAGGTGAAGGACGGCTTTCACACACACTTATCTCTCAGAACTGAGCATGTGGACAGACGTTCGTTCATCTAGCACAAAGGGAACGGGTTGCAGGAGAAACTTTTACTCTGGTATCTCAGTCTGTTTCCTAGTGCCTGATTGAATTTCCTGCAGTTTTCACTGTAAAACCAATTTGGAGCCAGAATCTCCCCATATATATGTATGGAGTGGAGTTGGAAGTGAAAAGAAACTTTGTGTTCCCAACAAGCTAGGTGAAAGACGGCTTTCACACACAATTATCTCTCAGAACTCAGCATATGGAGAGACGTTCGTTCATCTAGCACAAATGGAACGAGTTGCAGGGGAAACTTTTAATCTGGTATCTCAGTCTGTTTTCTAGTGCCGGTTTGAAGTTGCTGCAATTTTCACTGTAAAACCAATTTGGAGCCAGTACCTCCCCATATATATGTATGGAGTGGAGTTGGCAAATGAAAGTAACTTTGTGTTCCCTACAAGCTAGGTGAAGGACGGCATTCACACACAATTATCTCTCAGATCTGAGCATGTGGAGAGACGTTCGTTCATCTAGCACAAAGGGAACTGTTGGCAGGAGAAACTTTACTATGGTTTCTCAGTCTGTTTCCTCGTGCCGGTTTGAAGTTCCAGCAGTTTCCACTTTAAAATCGAGTTGAAGCTAGTACCAACCCATATATATGCACTGATTGGAGTTTACATCTGAAAAGTAACTTTGTGTTCCCAAGATGCTATTTGAAGGACGGCTTTCAAACACAATTATCTCTAAGATCTGAGCATGTGGAGAGACGTTCGTTCATCTAGCACAAAGGGAACAGGTTGCAGGGGAATCTTTACTATTGTTTCTCAGTCTGTTTCCTAGTGTCGGTTTGAAGTTCCAGCAGATTTCACAGTAAAACCGAGTTGGAGCATTTACCTCCCCATATATATGTATGGAGAGTAGTTTGCTCTGAAAAGAAGCTTTGTGTTCCCAACAAGCTAGGTGAAGCACGGCTTTCACACACACTTATCTCTCAGAACTTAGCATGTGGTGAGACGTTCGTTCATCTAGCAAAACGGGAACGGTTTGCAGGAGATACTTTTACTCTGGTATCTCAGTCAGTTTCCTAGTGCCGTTTTGACGTTCCTGCAGTTTTCACTGTAAAACCGAGTTGGAGATAGTACCTCCTGGTATATATGTATGGAGTGGAGTTTGCAACTGAAAAGAAATTTTGTGTTCCCAACAAGCTAGGTGAAGGACGGCTTTCACACACAATTATCTCTCAGAACTGAGCATGTGGAGAGACGTTCGTTCATCTAGCACAGAGGGAACGGGTTGCAGGAGAAACTCATACTCTGGTTCCTCAGTCTGTTTCCTAGTGCCGGTTTGAAGTTCCTGCAGTTTTCTCTGTAAAACCAAGTTGGAGCTAGTACCTCCCGATATATATGTATGGAATGGAGGTTGCATTGAAAGGAAACTTTGTGTTACCAACCAACTGGATGAAGTATGGTGCTCACACACATTTATCTCTGAGATCTGAGCATGTGGAGACACGTTCGTTCATCTAGCACCAAGGGAACGGGTTGCAGGAAAAACTTTTACTCTGGTTCCTCAGTCTGTTTCCTAGTGCCGGTTTGAAGTTCCTGCAGTTTTCACTGTAAAAGCGAGTTGGAGCCAGTATCTCCCCATATATATGTATGGAGTGGAGTTGGCAACTGAAAACTAACTTTGTGTTCCCAACAAGCTATGTGAAGTACGGCTTTCACACACAATTATCTCTCAGATCTGAGCATGTGGAGAGACGTTCGTTCATCTAGCACAAAGGGAAATGTTGGCAGGAGAAACTTTACTATGGTTTCTCAGTCTGTTTCCTAGTGCCGGTTTGAAGTTCCAGCAGTTTTCTCTGTAAAATCGATTTGGAGCTTGTACCTACCCATATATATGTATGGATTGGAGTTTACAACTGATAAGTAACTTTGTGTTCCCAACAAGCTAGGTGAAGGACGGCTTTCACACACAATTATCTCTCAGATCTGAGCATGTGGAGAGACGTTCGTTCATCTAGCACAAAGGGAACTGGTTGCAGGAGAAACTTTACTATGGATTCTCAGACTGTTTCCTAGTTTCGGTTTGAAGTTCCTGCAGTTTTCACAGTAAAATCGAGTTGGAGTTTGTACCTCCCCATATATATGTATGGAGAGGAGTTTGCAACTGAAAAGAAACTTTGTGTTCCCAACAAGCAAGGTGAAGGACGGCATTCACACACACATAACTCTCAGAACTGAGCATGTGGAGAGACGTTCGTTCATCTAGCACAAAGGGAACGGGTTGCAGGAGAAACTTTTACTCTGGTTTCTCAGTCTGTTTCCTAGTGCCGGTTAGATGTTCCTGCAGTTTTCACTGTAAAACCAAGTTGGAGCTAGTACCTCCCGTTATATATGTATGGAGTGGAGTTTGCAACTGAAAAGAAACTTTGTGTTCCCAACAAGCTAGGTGAAGGACGGCTTTCAGACACACTTATCTCTCAGATCTGAGCATGTGGAGAGACGTTCGTTCTACTAGCACAGATGGAACGGGTTGCAAGAAACTTATACTCTGGTTCCTCAGTCTGTTTCTTAGTGCCGGTTTGAAGTTCCTGCAGTTTTCTCTGTAAAACTAAGTTGGAGCTGATACCTCCTCATATATATGTATGGATTTGAGTTTGCAACTGAAAAGAAACTTTGTGTTCCCAACAAGCAATGTTAAAGTCGGCTTTCACAGACACTTATCTCTCAGAACTGAGCATGTGGAGAGAAGTTCGTTGATCTAGCACAAAGAAATGGGGTGCAGGGGAAACTTACACTCTGGTTCCTCACTCTGTTTCCTAGTGCCGGTATGAAGTTCCAGCATATTTCACTGTAAAACCAAGTTTGGGCTTGTACCTCCCCATATATATGTATGGAGTGGAGTTTGCAATTGAAAAGAAACTTTGTGTTCCCAACAAGATAGTTGAAGGACGGCTTTCACACACACTTATCACTCAGAACTCAGCATGAGGAGAAACGTTCGTTCATCTAGCACCAAGGGAACGGGTTGCAGGAGAAACTTATACTCTGGTTCCTCAGTCTGTTTCCTAGTGCCGATTTTACGTTCCTGCAGTTTTCACTGTAAAACCAAGTTGTAGCTAGTACTTCCCGATATGTATGTATGGAGTGGAGGTTGCATTGAAAGGAAACTTTGTGTTCCCAACCAACTGGATGAAGTAAGGCGCTCACACACATTTATCTCTGAGATCTGAGCATGTGGAGACACGTTCGTTCATCTAGCACCAAGGGAAAGGGTTGCAGGAAAAATTTTTTACTCTGGTTCCTCAGTCTGTTTCCTAGTGCCGGTATAAAGTTCCTGCAGTTTTCACTGTAAAAGCGAGTTGGAGCCAGTATCTCCCCATATATATGTATGGAGTGGAGTTGGCAACTTAAAAGTAACTTTGTGTTCCCAACAAGCTATGTGAAGTACGGCTTTCACACACAATTATCTCTCAGATCTGATCATGTGGAGAGACGTTCGTTCATCTAACACAAAGGGAAATGTTGGCAGGAGAAACTTTACTATGGTTTCTCAGTCTGTTTCCTAGTGCCGGTTTGAAGTTCCAGCAGTTTTCACTGTAAAATCGAGTTGGAGCTAGTACCTACCCAAATATATGTATGGATTTGAGTTTACAATTGATAAGTAACTTTGTGTTCCCAACAAGCTAGGTGAAGGACGGCTTTCACACACAATTATCTCTCAGATCTGAGCATGTGGAGAGACGTTCGTTCATCTAGCACAAAGGGAACTGGTTGCAGGAGAAACTTTACTATGGATTCTCACACTGTTTCCTAGTGTCGGTTTGAAGTTCCTGCAGTTTTCACAGTAAAATCGAGTTGGAGTTTGTACCTCCCCATATATATGTATGGAGAGGAGTTGGCTCTGAAAAGAAGGTTTGTGTTCCCAACAAGTTAGGTGAAGCACGGCTTTCACACACACTTATCTCTCAGAACTGAGCATGAGGAGAGACGTTCGTTCATCTAGCACAACGGGAACGGTTTGCAGGAGATACTTTTACTCTGGTATTTCAGTCAGTTTCCTAGTGCCGTTTTGACGTTCCTGCAGTTTTCACTGTAAAACCGAGTTGGAGCTAGTACCTCCCGGTATATATGTATGCAGTGGAGTTTGCAACTGAAAAGAAACTTTGTGTTCCCAACAAGCTAGGTGAAGGACGGCTTTCACACACAATTATCTCTCAGAACTGAGCATGTGGAGAGACGTTCGTTCATCTAGCACAGAGGGAACGGGTTGCAGGAGAAACATATACTCTGGTTCCTCAGTCTGTTTCCTAGTGCCGGTTTAAGTTCCTGCAGTTTTCTCTGTAAAACCAAGTTGGAGCTAGTACCTCCCGATATATATGTATGGAGTGTACGTTGCATTGAAAGGAAACTTTGTGTTCCCAACCAACTGGATGAAGTATGGTGCTCACACACATTTATCTCTGAGATGTGAGCATGTGGGACACGTTCGTTCATCTAGCACCAAGGGAACGGATTGCAGGAAAAACTTTTACTCTGGTTCCTCAGTCTGTTTCCTAGTGCCGGTTTGAAGTTCCTGCAGTTTTCACTGTAAATGCGAGTTGGAGCCAGTATCTCCCCATATATATGTATGGAGTGGAGTTTGCAACTGAAAAGAAACTTTGTGTTCCCAACAAGCTAGGTGAAGGACGGCTTTCACACACAATTATCTCTCAGAACTGAGCATGTGGAGAGACGTTCGTTCATCTAGCACAGAGGGACGGGTTGCAGGAAAAACTTATACTCTGGTTCCTCAGTCTGTTTCCTAGTGCCGGTTTGAATTTCCTGCAGTTTTCTCTGTAAAACAAAGTTGGAACTGATAATTCCCATATATATGTATGGAGTGGAGTTTGCAACTGAAAAGAAAATTTGTGTTCCCAACAAGTTAGGTGACGGACGGCTTTCACACACACTTATTTCTCAGAACTCAGCATGTGGAGAGACGTTCGTTCATCTAGCACCAAGGGAACGGGTTGCAGGAGAAATTTTACTCTGGTTCCTCAGTCTGTTTCCTAGTGCCGTTTTGAAGTTCCTGCATTTTTCTCTGTAAAACTAAGTTGGAGCTGATACCACCCTATATATATGTATGGAGTGGAGTTTGCAACTGAAAAGAAACTTTGTGTTCCCAACAAGCTAGTTGAAGGACGGCTTTCACACACACTTATCTCTCAGAACTGAGCAAGTGGAGAGACGTTCGTTCATCTAGCACAAAGGAACGGGTTGCAGGGGAAACTTATACTCTGGTTCCTCAGTCTGTTTCCTAGTGCCGATTTTAAGTTCCTGCAGTTTTCACTGTAAAACCAAGTTGGAGCTAGTACTTTCCGATATGTATGTATGGAGTGGAGGTTGCAAGTGAAAGGAAACTTTGTATTCCCAACCAGCTGTATGAAGTACGGCGCTCACACACAGTTATCTCTCAGAACTGAGCATGTTGAGACACGTTCGTTCATGTAGCACCAAGGGAAGGGGTTGCAGGAGAAACTTTTACTCTGGTTCCCCAGTCTGTTTCCTAGTGCCGGTTTGAAGTTCCTGCAGTTTTCACTGTAAAGCCGAGTTGAAGCCAGTACCTCCCCATATATATGTATGGAGTGGAGTTGGCAACTGAAAGTAACTTTCTGTTCCCAAAAATCTAGGTGAAGTACGGCTTTCACACACAATTATCTCTCAGATTTGAGCATGTGGAGAGAAGTTCGTTCATCTAGCACAAAGGGAACTGGTTGCAGGAGAATCTTTACTATGGATTCTCAGACTGTTTCCTAGTGTCGTTTTGAAGTTCCTGCAGTTTTCACAGTAAAATCGAGTTGGAGTTTGTCACTCCCCAAGTATATGTATGGAGAGTAGTTTGCTCTGAAAAGAAGCTTTGTGTTCCCAACAAGCTAGGTGAAGGACGGCTTTCACACACACTTATCTCTCAGAACTGAGCATGTGGAGAGACGTTCGTTCATCTAGCACAACGGGAACGGTTTGCAGGAGATACTTTTACTCTGGTTTCTCAGTCAGTTTCCTAGTGCCGTTTTGACGTTCCTGCAGTTTTCACTGTAAAACCGAGTTGGAGCTAGTAACTCCCCATATATATGTATGGAGAGGAGTTTGCAACTGAAAAGAAACTTTGTGTTCCCAACAAGCTAGGTGAAGTACGGCTTTCACACACACATAACTCTCAGAACTGAGCATGTGGAGAGACTTTCGTCCATCTAGCACAAAGGGAAAGGGTTGCCGGAGAAACTTTTACTCTGGTTTCTCAGTCAGTTTCCTAGTGCCGTTTTGACGTTCCTGCAGTTTTCACTGTAAAACCGAGTTGGAGCTAGTACCTCCCGGTATATATGTATGGAATGGAGTTGGCAACTGAAAAGAAACTTTGTGTTCCCAACAAGCTAGGTGAAGGACGGCTTTCACACACAATTACCTCTCAGAACTCAGCATATGGAGAGACGTTCGTTCATCTAGCACAAATGGAACGAGTTGCAGGAGAAACTTATACTGTGGTTCCTCAGTCTGTTTCCTAGTGCCGGTTTGACGTTCCTGCATTTTTCACTGTAAAACCGAGTTGGAGCTAGTACATCCCGATATATATGTATGGAGTGGAGTTTGCAACTGAAAAGAAACTTTGTGTTCCCAACAAGCTAGGTGAAGGACGTCTTTCACACACACTTATCTCTCACATCTGAGCATGTGGAGAGACGTTCGTTCATCTAGAACAAAGTGAACTGGTTGCAGGAGAAACTTTACTCTGGTTTCTCAGTCTGTTTAATTGTGCCGGTTTGAAGTTCCTTCAATTTTCACTGTAACACGCTGTTGGAGCTAGAACCTCCCCATATATATGTATGGAGTGGATTTTGCAACTGAAAAGAAACTTTGTGTTCCAAACAAGCTAGTTGAAGGACGGCTTTCACAGACACTTATCTCTCAGAACTGAGCAAGTGGAGAGACGTTCGTTCATCTAGCACAAAGGAACAGGTTGCAGGGGTAACTTATACTCTGGTCCCTCAGTCTGGTTCCTAGTGCCGATTTTACGTTCCTGCAGTTTTCACTGTAAAACCAAGTTGGAGCTAGTACCTCCCGATATATATGTATGGAGTGGAGGTTGCATTGAAAGGAAACTTTGTGTTCCCAACCAACTGGATGAAGTACGGCGCTCACACACATTTATCTCTGAGATCTGAGCATGTGGAGACACGTTCGTTCATCTAGCACCAAGGGAACGGGTTGCAGGAAAAACTTTACTCTGGTTCCTCAGTCTGTTTCCTAGTGCCGGTTTGAAGTTCCAGCAGTTTTCACTGTAAAATCGAGTTGGAGCTAGTACCTACCCATATATATGTATGGATTGGAGTTTACCACTGAAAAGTAACTTTGTGTTCCCAACAAGCTAGGTGAAGGACGGCTTTCACACACAATTATCTCTCAGATCTGAGCATGTGGAGAGACATTCATTCATCTAGCACAAAGGAAACTGGTTGCAGGGGAAATTTTACTATGGATTCTCAGACTGTTTCCTAGTGTCGGTTTGAAGTTCCTGCAGTTTTCACAGTAAAATCGAGTTGGAGATTGTACCTCCCCATATATATGTATGGAGAGAAATTTGCTCTGAAAAGAAGCTTTGTGTTCCCAACAAGCTAGGTGAAGGACGGCTTTAACACACACTTATCTCTCAGAACTGAGCATGTGGAGAGACGTTCGTTCTTCTAGCACAACGGGAACGGTTTGCAGTAGATACTTTTACTCTGGTTTCTCAGTCAGTTTCCTAGTGCCGTTTTGACGTTCCTGCAGTTTTCACTGTAAAACCGAGTTGGAGCTTGTACCTCCCTGTATATATGTATGGAGTGGAGTTTGCAACTGAAAAGAAACTTTGTGTTCCCAACAAGCTAGGTGAAGGACGGCTTTCACACACAATTATCTCTCAGAACTCAGCATATGGAGAGACGTTCGTTCATCTAGCACAAATGGAACGAGTTGCAGGAGAAACTTTTACTCTGGTATCTCAGTCTGTTTTCTAGTGCCGGTTTGAAGTTCCTGCAGTTTTCACTGTAAAACCAATTTGGAGGCAGTACCTCCCCATATATATGTATGGATTGGAGGTTGCATTGAAAGGAAACTTTGTGTTCCCAACCAACTGGATGAAGTACGGCGCTCACACACATTTATCTCTGAGATCTGAGCATGTGGAGACACGTTCTTTCATCTAGCACCAAGGGAACGGGTTGCAGGGAAAACTTTTACTCTGGTTCCTCAGTCTGTTTCCTAGTGCCAGTTTGAAGTTCCTGCAGTTTTCACTGTAAAAGCGAGTTGGAGCCAGTATCTCCCCATATATATGTATGGAGTGGAGTTGGCAACTGAAAAGTAACTTTGTGTTCCCAACAAGCTATGTGAATTAAGGCTTTCACGCACAATTATCTCTCAGATCAGAGCATGTGGAGAGACGTTCGTTCATCTAACACAAAGGGAAATGTTGGCAGGAGAAACTTTACTATGGTTTCTCAGTCTGTTTCCTAGTGCCGGTTAGAAGTTCCAGCAGTTTACCCTGTAAAATCGAGTTGGAGCTAGTACCTACCCATATATATGTATGGATTGGTGTTTACAACTGAAAAGTAACTTTGTGTTCCCAACAAGCTAGGTGAAGGACGGCTTTCACACACAATTATCTCTCAGAACTCACCATATGGAGAGACGTTCGTTCATCTAGCACAAATGGAACGAGTTGCAGGAGAAACTTTAACTCTGTTATCTCAGTCTGTTTTCTAGTGCCGGTTTGAAGTTCCTGCAGTTTTCACTGTAAAACCAATTTGGAGCCAGTACCTCCCCATATATATGTATGGAGTGGAGTTTGCAACTGAAAAGAAACTTTGTGTTCCCAACAAGCTAGGTGAAGGACGGCTTTCACACACAATTATCTCTCAGAACTGAGCATGTGGAGAGACGTTCGTTCATCTAGCACAGAGGGAACGGGTTGCAGGAGAAACTTATACTCTGGTTCCTCAGTCTGTTTCCTAGTGCCGGTTTGAAGTTCCTGCAGTTTTCTCTGTAAAACAAATTTGGAGCTGGTAACTCCCCATGTATATGTATGGAGTGGAGTTTGCAACTGAAAAGAAAATTTGTGTTCCCAACAAGTTAGCTGAAGGACGGCTTTCACACACACGTATCTCTCAGAACTCAGCATGTGGAGAGACGTTCGTTCATCTAGCACCAAGGGAACGGGTTGCAGGAGAAACTTTTACTCTGGTTTCTCAGTCTGTTTCCTAGTGCCGTTTTGAAGTTCCTGCAGTTTTCTCTGTAAAACCGAGTTGGAGCTAGTAACTCCCCATATATATGTATGGAGAGGAGTTTGCAACTGAAAAGAAACTTTGTGTTCCCAACAAGCTAGGTGAAGGACGGCTTTCAAACACACATAACTCTCAGAACTGAGCATGTGGAGAGACGTTCGTCCATCTAGCCCAAAGGAACGGGTTGCAGGAGAAACTTTTGCTCTGGTTTCTCAGTCTGTTTCCTAGTGCCGGTTAGATGTTCCTGCAGTTTTCACTGTAAAACCAAGTTGGAGCTAGTACCTCCCTTTATATATGTATGGATTGGAGTTTGCAACTGAAAAGAGACTTTGTGTTCCCAACAAGCTAGGTGAAGGACGGCTTTCAGACACAATTATCTCTAAGATCTGAGCATGTGGAGAGACGTTCGTTCTTCTAACACAGATGGAACGGGTTGCAGGAGAAACTTATACTCTGGTTCCCCAGTCTGTTTCTTAGTGCCGATTTGAAGTTCCTGCAGTTTTCTCTGTAAAACTAAGTTGGAGCTGATACCTCCCCATATATATGTATGGAATGGAGTTTGCAACTGAAAAGAAACTTTGTGTTCCCAACAAGCAATTTGAAAGACGTCTTTCAAAGACACTTATCTCTCAGAAATGAGCATGTGGAGAGACGTTCGTTCATCTAGCACCAAAGGAACGGGTTGCAGGAGAAACTTTTACTCTGGTTCCTCAGTCTGTTTCCTAGTGCCGGTTTGAAGTTCCTGCATTTTTCTCTGTAAATCTAAGTTGGAGCTGATACCTCCCCATATATATGTATGGAGTGGAGTTTGCAAATGAAAAGGAACTTTGTGTTCCCAACAAGCTATTTGAAAGACGGCTTTCACACACACTTATCTCTCAGAACTGAGCAAGTGGAGAGACGTTCGTTCATCTAGCACAAAGGAACGGGTTGCAGGGGAAACTTATACTCTGGTTCCTCAGTCTGTTTCCTAGTGCCGATTTTAAGTTCCTGCAGTTTTCACTGTAAAACCAAGTTGGAGCTAGTACTTCCCGATATGTATGTATGGAGTGGAGGTTGCAAGTGAAAGGAAACTTTGTGTTCCCAACCAGATGGATGAAGTACGGCGCTCACACACAGTTATCTCTCAGAACTGAGCATGTGGAGACACGTTCGTTCATGTAGCACCAAGGGAACGGGTTGCAGGAGAAACTATTACTCTGGTTCCTCAGTCTCTTTCCTAGTGCCAGTTTGAAGTTCCTGCAGTTTTCACTGTAAAAGCGAGTTGGAGCCAGTATCTCCCCATATATATGTATGGATTGGAGTTGGCAACTGAAAAGTAACTTTGTGTTTCCAACAAGTTATGTGAAGTACGGCTTTCACACACAATTATCTCTCAGATCTGAGCATGTGGAGAGACGTTCGTTCATCTAGCACAAAGGGAAATGTTGGCAGAAGAAACTTTACTATGGATTCTCAGTCTGTTTCCTAGTGCCGGTTTGAAGTTCCAGCAGTTTTCAGTGTAAAATCGAGTTGGAGCTAGTACCTACCCATATATATGTATGGATTGGAGTTTGCAACTGAAAAGAAACTTTGTGTTCCCAACAAGCAATGTGAAGGACGGCTTTCACACACACATAACTCCCAGAACTGTGCATGTGGAGAGACGTTCTTTCATCTAGCACAAAGGGAACGGGTTGCAGGAGAAACTTTTACTCTGGATTCTCATTCTGTTCCCTAGTGCCGTTTTTAAGTTCCTGCAGTTTTCTCTGTAAAACCGAGTTGGAGCTAGTAACTCCCCATATATATGTATGGAGAGGAGTTTGCAACTGAAAAGAAACTTTGTGTTCCCAACAAGCTAGGTGAAGGAAGGCTTTCACACACACATAACTCTCAGAACTGAGCATGTGGAGAGACGTTCGTCCATCTAGCACAAAGGGAACGGGTTGCAGGAGAAACTTTTACTCTGGTGTCTCAGTCAGTTTCCTAGTGCCGTTTTGACGTTCCTGCAGTTTTCACTGTAAAACCGAGTTGAAGCTAGTACCTCCCGGTATACATGTATGGAGTGGAGTTTGCAACTGAAAAGAAACTTTGTGTTCCCAACAAGCTAGGTGAAGGACGGCTTTCACACACAATTATCTCTCAGAACTCAGCATATGGAGAGACGTTCTTTCATCTAGCACAAAGGAACGGGTTGCAGGGGAAACTTATACTCTGGTTCCTCAGTCTGTCTCCTAGTGCCGGATTTATGTTCCTGCAGTTTTCACTGTAAAACCAAGTTGGAGCTAGTACCTCCCGATATATATGTATGGATTGGAGGTTGCATTGAAAGGAAACTTTGTGTTCCCATCCAACTGGATGAAGTACGGCGCTCACACACATTTATCTCTGAGATCTGAGCATGTGGAGACACGTTCGTTCATCTAGCACCAAGGGAACGGGTTGCAGGGAAAACTTTTACTCTGGTTCCTCAGTCTGTTTCCTAGTGCCAGTTTGAAGTTCCTGCAGTTTTCACTGTAAAAGCGAGTTGGAGCCAGTATATCCCCATATATATGTATGGAGTGGAGTAGGCAACTGAAAAGTAACTTTGTGTTCCCATCAAGCTATGTGAAGTAAGGCTTTCACGCACAATTATCTCTCAGATCAGAGCATGTGGAGAGACGTTCGTTCATCTAACACAAAGGGAAATGTTGGCAGGAGAAACTTTACTATGGTTTCTCAGTCTGTTTCCTAGTGCCGGTTAGAAGTTCCTGCAGTTTTCTCTGTAAAACTAAGTTGGAGCTGATACCTCCCCATATATATGTATGGATTGGAGTTTGCAACTGAAAAGAAACTTTGTGTTCCCAACAAGCAATTTGAAAGACGTCTTTCAAAGACACTTATCTCTCAGAAATGAGCATGTGGAGAGACGTTCGTTCATCTAGCACCAAAGGAACGGGTTGCAGGAGAAACTTTTACTCTGGTTCCTCAGTCTGTTTCCTAGTGCCGGTTTGAAGTTCCTGCATTTTTCTCTGTAAATCTAAGTTGGAGCTGATACCTCCCCATATATATGTATGGAGTGGAGTTTGCAAATGAAAAGAAACTTTGTGTTCCCAACAAGCTATTTGAAAGACGGCTTTCACACACACTTATCTCTCAGAACTGAGCAAGTGGAGAAACGTTCGTTCATCTAGCACAAAGGAACGGGTTGCAGGGGAAACTTATACTCTGGTTCCTCAGTCTGTTTCCTAGTGCCGATTTTAAGTTCCTGCAGTTTTCACTGTAAAACCAAGTTGGAGCTAGTACTTCCCGATATGTATGTATGGAGTGGAGGTTGCAAGTGAAAGGAAACTTTGTGTTCCCAACCAGATGGATGAAGTACGGCGCTCACACACAGTTATCTCTCAGAACTGAGCATGTGGAGACACGTTCGTTCATGTAGCACCAAGGGAACGGGTTGCAGGAGAAACTATTACTCTGGTTCCTCAGTCTCTTTCCTAGTGCCAGTTTGAAGTTCCTGCAGTTTTCACTGTAAAAGCGAGTTAGAGCCAGTATCTCCCCATATATATGTATGGATTGGAGTTGGCAACTGAAAAGTAACTTTGTGTTCCCAACAAGCTATGTGAAGTACGGCTTTCACACACAATTATCTCTCAGATCTGAGCATGTGGAGAGACGTTCGTTCATCTAGCACAAAGGGAAATGTTGGCAGAAGTACTTTACTATGGATTCTCAGTCTGTTTCCTAGTGCCGGTTTGAAGTTCCAGCAGTTTTCAGTGTAAAATCGAGTTGGAGCTAGTACCTACCCATATATATGTATGGATTGGAGTTTGCAACTGAAAAGAAACTTTGTGTTCCCAACAAGCAATGTGAAGGACGGCTTTCACACACACATAACTCCCAGAACTGTGCATGTGGAGAGACGTTCGTTGATCTAGCACAAAGGAAACGGGGAGGATGTGAAACTTACACTCTGGTTCCTCACTCTGTTTCCTAGTGCCGTTATGAAGTTCCAGCATATTTCACTGTAAAACCAAGTTTGGGCTTGTACCTCCACATATATATGTATGGAGAGTAGTTTGCTCTGAAAAGAAACTTTGTTTTCCCAACAAGCTAGGTGAAGGACGGCTTTCACACACACTTATCTCTCAGAACTCAGCATGTGGAGAGACGTTCGTTCATCTAGCACCAAGGGAACGGGTTGCAGG
Organism: Camelus dromedarius; assembly: GCF_036321535.1. Lineage (NCBI taxonomy): Eukaryota > Metazoa > Chordata > Mammalia > Artiodactyla > Camelidae > Camelus > Camelus dromedarius. Next base: position 30,231,142 of record NC_087458.1, on the reverse strand, counting down.
AGAAACTTTTACTCTGGTTCCTCAGTCTGTTTCCTAGTGCCGGTTTGAAGTTCCTGCAGTTTTCACAGTAAAATCGAGTTGGAGTTTGTAACTACCCAAGTATATGTATGGAGAGTAGTTTGCTCTGAAAAGAAGCTTTGTGTTCCCAAAAATCTAGGTGAAGGACGGCTTTCACACACACTTATCTCTCAGAACTGAGCATGTGGAGAGACTTTCGTCCATCTAGCAAAAAGGGAAAGGGTTGCCGGAGAAACTTTTACTCTGGTTTCTCAGTCAGTTTCCTAGTGCCGTTTTGACGTTCCTGCAGTTTTCACTGTAAAACCGAGTTGGAGCTAGTACCTCCCGGTATATATGTATGGAATGGAGTTGGCAACTGAAAAGAAACTTTGTGTTCCCAACAAGCAATGTGAAGGACGGCTTTCACACACACATAACTCCCAGAACTGTGCATGTGGAGAGACGTTCTTTCATCTAGCACAAAGGGAACGGGTTGCAGGAGAAACTTTTACTCTGGATTCTCAGTCTGTTTCCTAGTGCCGGTTAGATGTTCCTGCAGTTTTCACTGTAAAACCAAGTTGGAGCTAGTACCTCCCGTTATAAATGTATGGAGTGGAGTTTGCAACTGAAAAGAAACTTTGTGTTCCCAACAAGCTAGATGAAGGACGGCTTTCAGACACACTTAACTCTCAGATGTGAGCATGTGGAGAGACATTCGTTCTACTAGCACAGATGGAACGGGTTGCAGGAGAAACTTATACTCTGGTTCCTCAGTCTGTTTCTTAGTGCCGGTTTGAAGTTCCTACACTTTTCTCTGTAAAACTAAGTTGGATCTTATACCTCCCCATATATATGTATGGATTGGAGTTTGCAACTGAAAAGAAACTTTGTGTTCCCAACAAGCAATGTGAAAGACGGCTTTCACAGACACTTATCTCTCAGAACTGAGCATGTGGAGAGACGTTCGTTGATCTAGCACAAAGGAAACGGGGAGGATGTGAAACTTACACTCTGGTTCCTCACTCTGTTTCCTAGTGCCGTTATGAAGTTCCAGCATATTTCACTGTAAAACCAAGTTTGGGCTTGTACCTCCACATATATATGTATGGAGAGTAGTTTGCTCTGAAAAGAAACTTTGTTTTCCCAACAAGCTAGGTGAAGGACGGCTTTCACACACACTTATCTCTCAGAACTCAGCATGTGGAGAGACGTTCGTTCATCTAGCACCAAGGGAACGGGTTGCAGGAGAAACTTTTACTCTGGTTCCTCAGTCTGTTTCCTAGTGCCGGTTTGAAGTTCCTGCATTTTTCTCTGTAAAACTAAGTTGGAGCTGATACCACCCTATATATATGTATGCAGTGGTGTTTGCAACTGAAAAGAAACTTTGTGTTCCCAACAAGCTAGTTGAAGGACGGCTTTCACACACACTTATCTCTCAGAACTGAGCAAGTGGAGAGACGTTCGTTCATCTAGCACAAAGGAACGAGTTGCAGGGGAAACTTATAATCTGGTTCCTCAGTCTGTTTCCTAGTGCCGATTTTAAGTTCCTGCAGATTTCACTGTAAAACCAAGTTGGAGCTAGTACTTTCCGATATGTATGTATGGAGTGGAGGTTGCAAGTGAAAGGAAACTTTGTATTCCCAACCAGCTGGATGAAATACGGCGCTCACACACAGTTATCTCTCAGAACTGAGCATGTTGAGACACGTTCGTTCATGTAGCACCAAGGGAACGGGTTGCAGGAGAAACTTTTACTCTGGTTCCCCAGTCTGTTTCCTAGTGCCGGTTTGAAGTTCCTGCAGTTTTCACTGTAAAGCCGAGTTGGAGCCAGTACCTCCCCATATATATGTATGGAGTGGAGTTGGCAACTGAAAATAACTTTCTGTTCCCAACAAGCTAGGTGAAGTACGGCTTTCACACACAATTATCTCTCAGATCTGAGCATGTGGAGAGAAGTTCGTTCATCTAGCATAAAGGGAACTGGTTGCAGGAGAAACTTTACTATGGATTCTCAGACTGTTTCCTAGTGTCGGTTTGAAGTTCCTGCAGTTTTCACAGTAAAATCGAGTTGGAGTTTGTAACTACCCAAGTATATGTATGGAGAGTAGTTTGCTCTGAAAAGAAGCTTTGTGTTCCCAAAAATCTAGGTGAAGGACGGCTTTCACACACACTTATCTCTCAGAACTGAGCATGTGGAGAGACGTTCGTTCATCTAGCACAACGGGAACGGTTTGCAGGAGATACTTATACTCTGGTTTCTCAGTCAGTTTCCTAGTGCCGTTTTGACGTTCCTGCAGTTATCACTGTAAAACCGAGTTGGAGCTAGTAACTCCCCATATATATGTATGGAGAGGAGTTTGCAACTGAAAAGAAACTTTGTGTTCCCAACAAGCTAGGTGAAGGACGGCTTTCACACTCACATAACTCTCAGAACTGAGCATGTGGAGAGACTTTCGTCCATCTAGCAAAAAGGGAAAGGGTTGCCGGAGAAACTTTTACTCTGGTTTCTCAGTCAGTTTCCTAGTGCCGTTTTGACGTTCCTGCAGTTTTCACTGTAAAACCGAGTTGGAGCTAGTACCTCCCGGTATATATGTATGGAATGGAGTTGGCAACTGAAAAGAAACTTTGTGTTCCCAACAAGCAATGTGAAGGACGGCTTTCACACACACATAACTCCCAGAACTGTGCATGTGGAGAGACGTTCTTTCATCTAGCACAAAGGGAACGGGTTGCAGGAGAAACTTTTACTCTGGATTCTCAGTCTGTTTCCTAGTGCCGGTTAGATGTTCCTGCAGTTTTCACTGTAAAACCAAGTTGGAGCTAGTACCTCCCGTTATAAATGTATGGAGTGGAGTTTGCAACTGAAAAGAAACTTTGTGTTCCCAACAAGCTAGATGAAGGACGGCTTTCAGACACACTTAACTCTCAGATGTGAGCATGTGGAGAGACATTCGTTCTACTAGCACAGATGGAACGGGTTGCAGGAGAAACTTATACTCTGGTTCCTCAGTCTGTTTCTTAGTGCCGGTTTGAAGTTCCTACACTTTTCTCTGTAAAACTAAGTTGGATCTTATACCTCCCCATATATATGTATGGATTGGAGTTTGCAACTGAAAAGAAACTTTGTGTTCCCAACAAGCAATGTGAAAGACGGCTTTCACAGACACTTATCTCTCAGAACTGAGCATGTGGAGAGACGTTCGTTGATCTAGCACAAAGGAAACGGGGAGGATGTGAAACTTACACTCTGGTTCCTCACTCTGTTTCCTAGTGCCGTTATGAAGTTCCAGCATATTTCACTGTAAAACCAAGTTTGGGCTTGTACCTCCACATATATATGTATGGAGAGTAGTTTGCTCTGAAAAGAAACTTTGTTTTCCCAACAAGCTAGGTGAAGGACGGCTTTCACACACACTTATCTCTCAGAACTCAGCATGTGGAGAGACGTTCGTTCATCTAGCACCAAGGGAACGGGTTGCAGGAGAAACTTTTACTCTGGTTCCTCAGTCTGTTTCCTAGTGCCGGTTTGAAGTTCCTGCATTTTTCTCTGTAAAACTAAGTTGGAGCTGATACCACCCTATATATATGTATGCAGTGGTGTTTGCAACTGAAAAGAAACTTTGTGTTCCCAACAAGCTAGTTGAAGGACGGCTTTCACACACACTTATCTCTCAGAACTGAGCAAGTGGAGAGACGTTCGTTCATCTAGCACAAAGGAACGAGTTGCAGGGGAAACTTATAATCTGGTTCCTCAGTCTGTTTCCTAGTGCCGATTTTAAGTTCCTGCAGATTTCACTGTAAAACCAAGTTGGAGCTAGTACTTTCCGATATGTATGTATGGAGTGGAGGTTGCAAGTGAAAGGAAACTTTGTATTCCCAACCAGCTGGATGAAATACGGCGCTCACACACAGTTATCTCTCAGAACTGAGCATGTTGAGACACGTTCGTTCATGTAGCACCAAGGGAACGGGTTGCAGGAGAAACTTTTACTCTGGTTCCCCAGTCTGTTTCCTAGTGCCGGTTTGAAGTTCCTGCAGTTTTCACTGTAAAGCCGAGTTGGAGCCAGTACCTCCCCATATATATGTATGGAGTGGAGTTGGCAACTGAAAATAACTTTCTGTTCCCAACAAGCTAGGTGAAGTACGGCTTTCACACACAATTATCTCTCAGATCTGAGCATGTGGAGAGAAGTTCGTTCATCTAGCATAAAGGGAACTGGTTGCAGGAGAAACTTTACTATGGATTCTCAGACTGTTTCCTAGTGTCGGTTTGAAGTTCCTGCAGTTTTCACAGTAAAATCGAGTTGGAGTTTGTAACTACCCAAGTATATGTATGGAGAGTAGTTTGCTCTGAAAAGAAGCTTTGTGTTCCCAAAAATCTAGGTGAAGGACGGCTTTCACACACACTTATCTCTCAGAACTGAGCATGTGGAGAGACGTTCGTTCATCTAGCACAACGGGAACGGTTTGCAGGAGATACTTATACTCTGGTTTCTCAGTCAGTTTCCTAGTGCCGTTTTGACGTTCCTGCAGTTATCACTGTAAAACCGAGTTGGAGCTAGTAACTCCCCATATATATGTATGGAGAGGAGTTTGCAACTGAAAAGAAACTTTGTGTTCCCAACAAGCTAGGTGAAGGACGGCTTTCACACTCACATAACTCTCAGAACTGAGCATGTGGAGAGACTTTCGTCCATCTAGCAAAAAGGGAAAGGGTTGCCGGAGAAACTTTTACTCTGGTTTCTCAGTCAGTTTCCTAGTGCCGTTTTGACGTTCCTGCAGTTTTCACTGTAAAACCGAGTTGGAGCTAGTACCTCCCGGTATATATGTATGGAATGGAGTTGGCAACTGAAAAGAAACTTTGTGTTCCCAACAAGCTAGGTGAAGTACGGCTTTCACACACAATTATCTCTCAGAACTCAGCATATGGAGAGACGTTCGTTCATCTAGCACAAATGGAACGAGTTGCAGTAGAAACTTATACTCTGGTTCCTCAGTCTGTTTCCTAGTGCCGGTTTGACGTTCCTGCATTTTTCACTGTAAAACCGAGTTGGAGCTAGTACATCCCGATATATATGTATGGAGTGGAGTTTGCAACTGAAAAGAAACTTTCTTTTCCCAACAAGCTAGGTGAAGGACGGCTTTCCCACACACTTATCTCTCACATCTGAGCATGTGGAGAGACGTTCGTTCATCTAGAACAAAGTGAACTGGTTGCAGGAGAAACTTTACTCTGGTTTCTCAGTCTGTTTAATTGTGCCGGTTTGAAGTTCCTGCAATTTTCACTGTAACACGCTGTTGGAGCTAGAACCTCCCCATATATATGTATGGAGTGGATTTTGCAACTGAAAAGAAACTTTGTGTTCCAAACAAGCTAGTTGAAGGACGGCTTTCACAGACACTTATCTCTCAGAACTGAGCAAGTGGAGAGACGTTCGTTCATCTAGCACAAAGGAACATGTTGCAGGGGTAACTTATACTCTGGTTCCTCACTCTGTTTCCTAGTGCCGATTTTACGTTCCTGCAGTTTTCACTGTAAAACCAAGTTGGAGCTAGTACCTCCCGATATATATGTATGGAGTGGAGGTTGCATTGAAAGGAAACTTTGTGTTCCCAACCAACTGGATGAAGTACGGCGCTCACACATATTTATCTCTGAGATCTGAGCATGTGTAGACACGTTCGTTCATCTAGCACCAAGGGAACGGTTGGCAGGAAAAACTTTACTCTGGTTCCTCAGTCTGTTTCCTAGTGCCGGTTTGAAGTTCCTGCAGTTTTCACAGTAAAATCGAGTTGGAGATTGTACCTCCCCATATATATGTATGGAGGTTAGTTTGCTCTGAAAAGAAGCTTTGTGTTCCCAACAAGCTAGGTGAAGGACGGCTTTCACACACACTTATTTCTCTGAACTGAGCATGTGGAGAGACGTTCGTTCATCTAGCACAACGGGAACGGTTTGCAGGAGATACATTTACTCTGGTTTCTCAGTCAGTTTCCTAGTGCCGTTTTGACGTTCCTGCAGTTTTCACTGTAAAACCGAGTTGGAGCTTGTACCTCCCGGTATATATGTATGGAGTGGAGTTTGCAACTGAAAAGAAACTTTGTGTTCCCAACAAGCTAGGTGAAGGACGGCTTTCACACACAATTATCTCTCAGAACTGAGCATGTGGAAAGACGTTCGTATATCTAGCACAGAGGGAACGGGTTGCAGGAGGAACTTATACTCTGGTTCGTCAGTCTGTTTCCTAGTGCCGGTTTGAAGTTCCTGCAGTTTTCTCTGTAAAACAAAGTTGGAGCTGATAACTCCCCTTATATATGTATGGAGTGGAGTTTGCAACTGAAAAGAAAATTTGTGTTCCCAACAAGTTAGGTGAAGGACGGCTTTCACAAACATTTATCTCTCAGAACTCAGCATGTGGAGAGACGTTCGTTCATCTAGCACCAAGGGAACGGGTTGCAGGAGAAACTTTTACTCTGGATTCTCAGTCTGATTCCTAGTGCCGTTTTGAAGTTCCTGCAGTTTTCTCTGTAAAACCGAGTTGGAGCTAGTAACTCCCCATATATATGTATGGAGAGGTGTTTGCAACTGAAAAGAAACTTTGTGTTCCCAACAAGCTAGGTGAAGGACGGCTTTCACACACACATAACTCTCAGAACTGAGCATGTGGAGAGACGTTCGTCCATCTAGCACAAAGGGAACTGGTTGCAGGAGAAACTTTTACTGTGGTTTCTCAGTCAGTTTCCTAGTGCGGTTTTGACGTTCCTGCAGTTTTCACTGTAAAACCGAGTTGGAGCTAGTACCTCCCGGTATATATGTATGGAGTGGAGTTTGCAACTGAATATAAACTTTGTGTTCCCAACAAGCTAGGTGAAGGACGGCTTTCACACACAATTATCTCTCAGAACTCAGCATATGGAGAGACGTTCTTTCATCTAGCACAAAGGAACGGGTTGCAGGGGAAACTTATACTCTGGTTCCTCAGTCTGTCTCCTAGTGCCGAATTTATGTTCCTGCAGTTTTCACTGTAAAACCAAGTTGGAGCTAGTACCTCCCGATATATATGTATGGATTGGAGGTTGCATTAAAAGGAAACTTTGTGTTCCCAACCAACTGGATGAAGTACGGCGCTCAAACACATTTATCTCTGAGATCTGAGCATGTGGAGACACGTTCGTTCATCTAGTACCAAGGGAACGGGTTGCAGGGAAAACTTTTACTCTGGTTCCTCAGTCTGTTTCCTAGTGCCAGTTTGAAGATCCTTCAGTTTTCACTGTAAAAGCGAGTTGGAGCCAGTATCTCCCCATATATATGTATGGAGTCGAGTTGGCAACTGAAAAGTAACTTTGTGTTCCCAACAAGCTATGTGAAGTACGGCTTTCACGCACAATAATCTCTCAGATCAGAGCATGTGGAGAGACGTTCGTTCATCTAACACAAAGGGAAATGTTGGCAGGAGAAACTTTACTATGGTTTCTCAGTCTGTTTCCTAGTGCCTGTTTGAAGTTCCAGCAGTTTACCCTGTAAAATCGAGTTGGAGCTAGTACCTACCCATATATATGTATGGATTGGAGTTTACAACTGAAAAGTAACTTTGTGTTCCCAACAAGCTAGGTGAAGGACGGCTTTCACACACAATTATCTCTCAGATCTGAGCATGTGGAGAGACGTTCGTTCATCTAGCACAAAGGGAACTGGTTGCAGTAGAAACTTTACTATGGATTCTCAGACTGTTTCCTACTGTCGGTTTGAAGTTCCTGCAGTTTTCACAGTAAAATCGATTTGGAGATTGTACCTCCCCATATATATGTATGGAGAGTAGTTTGCTCTGAAAAGAAGCTTTGTGTTCCCAACAAGCTAGGTGAAGGATGGCTTTCACACACACTTATCTCAAAGAACTGAGCATGTGGAGAGACGTTCGTTCATCTAGCACAACGGGAACGGTTTGCAGGAGATACTTTTACTCTGGTTTCTCAGTCAGTTTCCTAGTGCCGTTTTGACGTTCCTGCAGTTTTCACTGTAAAACCGAGTTGGAGCTAGTACCTCCCGGTATATATGTATGGAGTGGAGTTTTCAACTGAAAAGAAACTTTGTGTTCCCAACAAGCTAGTTGAAGGAAGGCTTTCACACACAATTATCTCTCAGAACTCACCATATGGAGAGACGTTCGTTCATCTAGCACAAATGGAACGAGTTGCAGGAGAAACTTTAACTCTATTATCTCAGTCTGTTTTCTAGTGCCGGTTTGAAGTTCCTGCAGTTTTCACTGTAAAACCAATTTGGAGCCAGTACCTCCCCATATATATGTATGGAGTGGAGTTTGCAACTGAAAAGAAACTTTGTGTTCCCAACAAGCTAGGTGAAGGACGGCTTTCACACACAATTATCTCTCAGAACTGAGCATGTGGAGAGACGTTCGTTCATCTAGCACAGAGGGAACGGGTTGCAGGAGAAACTTATACTCTGGTTCCTCAGTCTGTTTCCTAGTGCCGGTTTGAAGTTCCTGCAGTTTTCTCTGTAAAACAAATTTGGAGCTGGTAACTCCCCATATATATGTAGGGAGTGGAGTTTGCAACTGAAAAGAAAATTTGTGTTCCCATCAAGTTAGGTGAAGGACGGCTTTCACACACACTTATCTCTCAGAACTCAGCATGTGGAGAGACGTTCGTTCATCTAGCACCAAGGGAACGGGTTGCAGGAGAAACTTTTACTCTGGTTTCTCAGTCTGTTTCCTAGTGCCGTTTTGAAGTTCCTGCAGTTTTCTTTGTAAAATCGAGTTGGAGCTAGTAACTCCCCATATATATGTATGGAGAGGAGTTTGCAACTGAAAAGAAACTTTGTGTTCCCAACAAGCTAGGTGAAGGACGGCTTTCAAACACACATAAGTCTCAGAACTGAGCATGTGGTGAGACGTTCGTCCATCTAGCACAAAGGGAACGGGTTGCAGGAGAAACTTTTACTCTGGTATCACAGTCTGTTTTCTAGTGCCGGTTTGAAGTTCCCTCAGTTTTCACTGTAAAACCAATTAGGAGCCAGTACCTCCCCATATATATGTATGGATTGGAGTTTGCAACTGAAAAGATACTTTGTGTTCCCAACAAGCAAGTTGAAGGACGGCTTTCACACACACATAACTCTCAGAACTGAGCATGTGGAGAGACGTTCGTTGATCTAGCACAAAGGAAATGTGTTGCAGGGGAAACTTACACTCTGGTTCCTCACTCTGTTTCCTAGTGCCTGTTTCAATTTCCTGCAGTTTTCACTGTAAAACCAATTTGGAGCCAGAATCTCCCCATATATATGTATGGAGTGGAGTTTGCAACTGAAAAGAAACTTTTTGTTCCCAACCAACTGGATGAAGTACGGCGCTCACACACATTTATCTCTGAGATCTGAGCATGTGGAGACACGTTCGTTCATCTAGCACCAAGGGAACTGGTTGCAGGAAAAATTTTACTCTGGATACTCAGTCTGTTTCCTAGTGCCGGTTTGAAGTTCCTGCAGTTTTCACTGTAAAAGCGAGTTGGAGCCAGTATCTCCCCATATACATGTATGGATTGGAGTTGGCAACTGAAAATTAACTTTGTGTTCCCAACAAGCTAGGTGAAGTACGGCTTTCACACACAATTATCTCTCAGATCTGAGCATGTGGAGAGACGTTCGTTCATCTAGCACAAAGGGAAATGTTGGTAGGAGAAACTTTACTATGGTTTCTCAGTCTGTTTCCTAGTGCCGGTTTGAAGTTCCAGCAGTTTTCAGTGTAAAATCGTGTTGGAGCTAGTACCTACCCATATATATGTATGGATTGGAGTTTACAAATGAAAAGTAACTTTTTGTTCCCAACAAGCTAGGTGAAGGACGGCTTTCACACACAATTATCTCTCAGATTTGAGCATGTGGAGAGACTTTCGTTCATCTAGCAAAAAGGGAACTGGTTGCAGGAGAAACTTTACTATGGATTCTCAGACTGTTTCCTAGTGTCGGTTTGAAGTTCCTGCAGTTTTCACTGTAAAATCGTGTTGGAGCTAGTACCTCCCGGTATATATGTATGGAGTGGAGTTTGCAACTGAAAAGAAACTTTGTGTTCCCAACAAGCTAGGTGAAGGACGTCTTTCACACAAAATTATCTCTCAGAACTCAGCATATGGAATGACGTTCATTCATCTAGCACAAATGGAACGAGTTGCAGGAGAAACTTTTACTCTGGTATCTCAGTCTGTTTCCTAGTGCCTGTTTCAATTTCCTGCAGTTTTCACTGTAAAACCAATTTGGAGCCAGAATCTCCCCATATATATGTATGGAGTGGAGTTTGCAACTGAAAAGAAACTTTTTGTTCCCAACAAGTTAGGTGAAGGACGACTTTCACAGACATTTATCTCTCAGAACTTAGCATGTGGAGAGACGTTCGTTCATCTACCACAAATGGAACGGGTTGCAGGAGAAACTTTTACTCTGGTTTCTCATTCAGTATCCTAGTGTGGTTTGACGTTCCTGCAGTTATCACTGTAAAACCGAGTTGGAGCTAGTACATCCCGATATATATGAATTGAGTGGAGTTTGCAACTGAAAAGAAACTTTGTGTTCCCAACAAGCTAGGTGAAGGACGGATTTCACACACAATTATCTCTCAGAACTGAGCATGTGGTGAAACGTTCGTTCATCTAGCACAAAAGGAACGAGTTGCAGGGGTAACTTTTACTCTGGTTTCTCAGTCTGTTTCCTAGTGCCGGTTTGAAATTCCTGCAATTTTCACTGTAAAATCAAGTTGGAGCCAGTACCTACCCATATATACGTATGGAGTGGGGTTTGCAACTGAAAAGGAACTTTGTGTTCCCAACAAGCTATGTGAAGGACGGCTTTCAAACTCACTTATCTCTCAGAACTGCGCATGTGGAGACACGTTCGTTCATCTAGCACCAAGGGAACGGGTTGCAGGAAAAACTTTTACTCTGGATTCTCAGTCTGTTTCCTAGTGCCGGTTTGAAGTTCCTGCAGTTTTCACTGTAAAAGCGAGTTGGAGCCAGTACCTGCCGATATATATGTATGGAGTGGAGTTTGCAACTGAAAAGAAACTTTGTTTTCCCAACAAGCTAGGTGAAGGACGGCTTTAACACACAATTATCTCTCAGAACTCAGCACGTGGAGAGACGTTCGTTCATCTAGCACAAATGGAACGAGTTGCAGGGGAAACTTTTACTCTGGTATCTCAGTCTGTTTTCAAGTGCCGGTTTGAAGTTCCTGCAGTTTTCACTGTAAAACCAATTTGGAGCCAGTACCTCCCCATATATATGTATGGAGTGGAGTTTGCAACTGAAAAGAAACTTTGTGTTCCCAACAAGCTAGGTGAAGGACGGTTTTCACACACAATTATCTCTCAGAACTGAGCATGTGGAGAGACGTTCGTTCATCTAGCACAGAGGGAACGGGTTGCAGGAGAAACTTATACTCCGTTTCCTCAGTCTGTTTCCTAGTGCCGGTTTGAAGTTCCTGCAATTTTCACTGTAAAATCAAGTTGGAGCCAGTACCTACCCATATATATGTATAGAGTGGGGTTTGCAACTGAAAAGAAACTTTGTGTTCCCAACAAGCTATGTGAAGGACGGCTTTCAAACTCACTTATCTCTCAGAACTGCGCATGTGGAGAAACGTTCGTTCATCTAGCACAAAGGAACGGGTTGTAGGGGAAACTTATACTCTGGTTCCTCAGTCTGTTTCCTAGTGCCGGTTTGATGTTCCTGCAGTTTTCACTGTAAAACCAAGTTGGAGCTAGGACCTCCCGATATATATGTATGGAGTGGAGGTTGCAAGTGAAAGGAAACTTTGTGTTCCCAACCAACTGGATGAAGTACGGCGCTGACACACATTTATCTCTGAGATATGAGCATGTGGAGACACGTTCGTTCATCTAGCACCAAGGGAACGGGTTGCAGGAAAAACTTTTACTCTGGATACTCAGTCTGTTTCCTAGTGCCGGTTTGAAGTTCCTGCAGTTTTCACTGTAAAAGCGAGTTGGAGCCAGTACCTCCCGATATATATGTATGGAGTGGAGTTTGCAACTGAAAAGAAAATTTGTGTTCCCAACAAGCTAGGTGAAGGACGTCTTTCACACACACTTATCTCTCAGAACTCAGCACGTGGAGAGACGTTCGTTCATCTAGCACAAATGGAACGTGTTGCAGGAGAAACTTTTACTCTGGTATCTCAGTCTGTTTTCTAGTGCCGGATTGAAGTTCCTGCAGTTTTCACTGTAAAACAAATTTGGAGCCAGTACCTCCCCAATATATATGTATGGAGTGGGGTTTGCAACTGAATAGAAACTTTGTTTTCCCAACAAGCTAGGTGAAGGACGGCTTTCACACACAATTATCTCTCAGAACTGAGTATGTGGAGAGACGTTCGTTCATTTAGCACAAACGGAACGGTTTGCAGGAGAAAATTTTACTCTGGTTTCTCAGTCTGTTTCCTAGGGCCGGTTTGAATTTCCTGAAGTTTTCAATGTAAAACCAATTTGGAGCCAGTAACTCCCCATATATATATATGGAGAGGAGTTTGCAACTGGAAAGAAACTTTGTGTTCCCAACAAGCTAGTTGAAGGACGGCTTTCTCACACACAGAACTCTCAGAACTGAGCATGTGGAGAGACGTTCGTCCATCTAGCACAAATGGAACGGATTGCAGGAGAAACTTTTACTTTGGTATCTCAGTCTGTTTTCTAGTGCCGGTTTGAAGTTCCTGCAGTTTTCACTGTAAAACCAATTTGGAGCCAGTACCTCCCCATATATATGTATGGATTGGAGTTTGCAACTGAAAAGAAACTTTGTGTTCCCAACAAGCAAGGTGAAGGACGGCTTTCACACACACATAACTCTCAGAACTGAGCATGTGGAGAGACGTTCGTTCATCTAGCACGAAGGGAACGGGATGCAGGAGAAACTTTTACTCTGGTATCTCATTCTGTTTTCTAGTGCCGGTTTGATGTTACTGCAGTTTTCACTGTAAAAACAATTTGGAGCCAGTATCTCCCCATATATATGTATGGTTTGGAGTTTCAACTGAAAATAAACTTTGTGTTCCCAACAAGCAAGGTGAAGGACGGCTTTTACACACACATAACTCTCAGAACTGAGCATGTGTAGAGACGTTCGTTCATCTAGCACAAAGGGAACAGGTTGCAGGAGAAAGTTTTACTCTGGTTTCTCAGTCTGTTTTCTAGTGCCGGTTTGAATTTCCTGCAGTTTTCACTGTAAAACCAATTTGGAGCCAGTACCTCCCCATATATATGTATGGAGTGGTGTTTGCAGCTGAAAGGATACTTTGTGTTCCCAACAAGCTAGCTGAAGGATGGCTTTCACACACAATTATCTCTCAGAACTGAGCATGTGGAGAGACGTTCGTCCATCTAGCACACAGGGAACGGGTTGCAGGGAAAACTTATACTCTGGTTCCTCAGTCTGTTTCCTAGGGCCGTTTTGACGTTCCTGCATTTTTCACTGTAAAACCGAGTTGGAGCTATTACCTCCCGATATATATGTATGGAGTGGAGTTTGCAACTGAAAAGAAACTTTGTGTTCCCAACAAGCTAGGTGAAGGACGGCTTTCACACACAATTATCTCTCAGAACTCAGCACGTAGAGAGACGTTAGTTCATCTAGCACAAAGGGAACGAGTTGCAGGAGAAAATTTTACTCTGGTATCTCAGTCTGTTTTCTAGTGTCGGTTTGAAGTTCCTGCAGTTTTCACTGTAAAACCAATTTGGAGCCAGTACCTATCCATATATATGTATGGAGTGTGGTTTGCAACTGAAAAGAAACTTTGTGTTCCCAACAAGCTAGGTGAAGGACGGCTTTCACACACAATTATCTCTCAGAACTGAGCATGTGGAGAGACGTTCGTTCATCTAGCAAGAAGGGAACGGGTTGCAGGAGAAACTTTTACACTGGTTTCTCAGTCTGTTTCCTAGTGCCGTTTTGACGTTCCTGCAGTTTTCTCTGTAAAAACGGGTTGGAGCTGGTACCTCCCGATATATATGTATGGAGTGGAGTTTGCAAGTGAAAAGAAAATTTGTTCCCAATAAACAATGTGAAGGACAGAATTCACAGACACTTATCTCTCAGAACTGAGTATGTGGATAGACGTTCGTTCATCTAGCACAAAGGGAACGGTTTGCAGGTGAAAATTTTACTCTGGTTTCTCAGTCTGTTTCCTAGGGCCAGTTTGAAGTTCCTCCAGTTTTCAATGTAAAACCAAGTTGAAGCCAGTACCAACCCATATATTTGTATGGAGAGGAGTTTGCGACTTAGAAGGAACTTTGTGTTCCCAACAAGCTAGGAGAAGGACGGCTTTCCTACAAAATTATCTCTCAGAACTCAGCACGTGGAGAGACGTTCGTTCATCTAGCACAAAGGGAACGAGTTGCAGGAGAAACTTTTACTCTGATATCTCAGTCTGTTTTCTAGTGCCGGTTTGAAGTTCCTGCAGTTTTCACTGTAAAACCAATTTGGAGCCAGTACATCCCCATATATATGTATGGAGTGGAGATTTCTACTGAAAAGAATCTTTGTGTTCCCAACAACCTAATTGAAGGACGACTTTCACACACAATTATCTCTCAGAACAGAGCATGTGGAGAGACAATCGTTCATCTAGAACAGAGGGAACGGTTTTCAGGAGAAACTTATACTCTGGTTCCTCAGTCTGTTTCCTAGTGCCGGTATGAAGTTCCTGCAGTTTTCACTGTAAAACCAAGTTTGATACAGTACCTCCCCATATATATGTATGGAGTGGAGTTTGCAACTGAAAAGAAACTTTGTGTTCCCAACAAGCAATGTGAAGGACGGCTCTCACAGACACTAATGTCTCAGATCTGAGCATGTGGAGAGACGTTCGTTCATCTAGCACAAAGGGAACTGGTTGAAGGAGAAACTTTATTCTGGTTTCTCAGTCTTGTTCCTACTGCCGGTTTGAAGTTCCTGCAATTTTCACCGTAACAGAGAGGTGGAGCTAGATCCTCCCCATATATATGTATGGAGTGGAGTTTGCAACTGAAAAAAACTTTGTGTTCCCAACACGTTAGTTGAAGGACGGCTTTAGACACACTTGTCTCTCAGATCTGAGCATGTGGAGAGACGTTCGTTCATCTAGCACAAAGGGAAATGTTTGCAGGAGAAACTTTACTCTGGGTTCTCAGTCTGTTTCCTAGTGCCGGTTTGAAGTTCCTGCAGTTTTCACAGTAAAACCGATTTGGAGCTAGTACCTCCCCATATATATGTATGGAGTGGAGTTTGCAAATGAAAAGGAACTTTGTGTTCCCAACAAGCAAGGTGAAGGCCGGCTTTCACACAAACTTAACTCTCAGAATTGAGCATGTGGAGAGACGTTTGTTAATCTAGCACACAGGAAACTGGTTGCAGGGGAAACTAATACTCTGCTTCCCCACTCTGTTTCCTAGTGCCGGTTTGAAGTTCCTGCAGTTTTCACTGTAAAACCGAGATGGAGCGAGTACCTCCCGATATATATGTATGGAGTGGAGTTTGCAACTGAAAAGAAACTTTGTGTTCCCAACAAGCAAGGTGAAGGACGGGTTTCACACACACTTATCTCTCAGATCTGAGCATGTGGAGAGACGTTCGTTCATCTAGCACAAAGGAAACTGGTTGCAGGAGAAACTTTACTCTGGGTTCTCAGTCTGTTTCCTAGTGCCGGGTTGAAGTTCCTGCAGTTTTCACTGTAAAACAAATTTGGAGCTTATACCTCCCCATATATATGCATATATTGGAGTTTTCAACTGTAAAGAAACTTCGTGTTCCCAACAAGCTATTTGAAGGACGGCTTTCACACACACATATCTCTCAGAACTGAGCATGTGGAGAGAAGTTCGTTCATCTAGCACAAAGGGAACAGTTTGTAGGAGAATCTTTTACTATGTTTTCTCCGTCTGTTTCCTAGTGCCGGGTTTACTTTCCTGCAGTTTTCACTGTAAATCCGAGTTGGAGCTAGTACCTCCCGATATATATGTATGGAGTGGTGTTTGCAACTGAAAAGAAACTTTGTGTTCCAAACAAGCTAGGTGAAGGACGGCCTTCACACACACATATATCTCAGAACTGAGCATGTGGAGAGACGTTCGTTCATATAGCACAAAGGGAACGGTTTGCAGGGGAAACTTATACCCTGGTTCTTAAGGCTTTTTCCTAGTGCCGGTTTGAAGTTCCTGCAGTTTTCACTGTAAAACAGAGTTGGAGCTAGTACCTCTCCATATATATGTATGGGGTGGAGTTTGCAACTGAAATGAAACTTTGTGTTCCCAACAAGCTAGATGAAGGACGGCTTTCACACACACTTATCTCTCACATCTGAGCATGTGGAGAGACGTTCGTTCATCTAGCACAAAGGAAAATGCTTGCAGGAGAAACTTTACTCTGGGTTCTCAGTCTTTTTCCTAGTGCCGGTTGGAAGTAAGTGCAGTTTTCACTGTAAAACCGAGTTGGAGCTAGTACCTCCCTATATATATGTATGCAGTGGAGTTTGCAACTGAAAAGAAACTTTGTGTTCCCAACAAGCAATGTGAAGGACGGCTTTCACACACACTTATCTCTCAGAACTGAGCATGTGGAGAGACGTTCGTTCATCTAGCACAAAGCGAACGGATTGCAGTTGAAATTATACTCTGGTTCCTCAGTCTGTTTCCTAGTGCCGGTTTGAACTTCCTGCAGTTTTCACTGTAAAACCAAGTTGGAGTTAATGCCTCCCCATATATATGTATGGAGTGGAGTTTGCAACTGAAAAGAAACTTTGTGTTCCCAACAAGCTAGGTGAAGGACGGCTTTCACACACAATTAACTCTCAGAACTGAGCATGTGGAGAGACGTTCGTTCATCTAGCACAAAGGGAACGGGTTGCAGGAGAAACTTTACTCTGGTTTCTGAGTCTGTTTCCTAGTGCCGGTTTGACGTTCCTGCAGTTTTCACTGTAAAAACGAGTTGAAGCTTGTACCTCCCGATATATATGTATGGAGTGGTGTTAGCAAATGAAAAGAAACTTTGTGTTCAAACAAGCAATGTGAAGGACGGCTTTCAAAGACACTTATCTCTAAGAACTGAGCATGTGGAGAGACGTTCGTTCATCTAGCACAAAGGGAACGAGTTGCAGGAGAAACTTTTACTCTGGTTTCTCAGACTGTTTCCTAGTGGCGGTTTGAAGTTCCTGCAGTTTTCACTGTTAAACCAATTTGTATACAGTACCTCCGCATATATATGTATGGAGTGTTGTTTGCAACTGAAAAGAAACTATGTGTTCCAAACAAGCAATATGAAGGACGGCTTTCACACACACTTATGTCTCAGAATTGAGCATGTGGAGAGACGTTCGTTCATCTAGCACAAAGGTAAATGGTTGCAGGAGAAATTTTACTCTGGGTTCTCAGTCTGTTTCCTAGTGCCGGTTTGAAGTTACTGCAGTTTTCACTGTAAAACCGAGTTGGAGCTAGTACCTCCCGATATATATGTATGCAGTGGAGTTTGCAACTGAAAAGAAACTTTGTGTTCCCAACAAGCTAGGTGAAGGACGGCTTTCACACACACTTATCTCTCAGAACTGAGCATGTGGAGAGCCGTTCGTTCATCTAGCACAAAGGGAACGGGTTGCAGGAGAAACTTTTACTCTGGTTTCTCAGAATGTTTCCTAGTGCCGGTTTGACGTTCCTGCAGTTTTCAGTGAAAAACCGAGTTGGAGCTAGTACCTCCCGATATATATGTATGGATTGGAGTTTGCTACTGAAAAGAAACTTTGTTTTCCGAACAAGCTAGGTGAAGGACGGCTTTCAAAGACACTTATCTCCCAGAACTGAGCATGTGTATAGACGTTCGTTCATCTAGCACAAAGGGAACGGGTTGCAGGAGAAACTTTTACACTGGTTTCTCAGTGTGTTTCCTAGTGCCGGTTTGAAGTTCCTGCATTTTTCTCTGTAAATCGAGTTGGAGCTTGTACCTCCCCATATATATGTATGAAGTGGAGTTTGCAACTTAAAAGAAACGTTGTGTTCTCAACAAGCTAGGTGAAGGGCGGCTTACACACACACTTAACTCTCAGAACTGAGCATGTGGAGAGACGTTTGTTCATCTAGCACAAAGGCAGCGGGTTGCAGGAGAAACCTTTACTCTGGTTTCTCAGTCTGTTTCCTAGTGCTGGTTTGACGTTCCTGCAGTTTTCACTGTAAAACCGAGTTGGAGCTAGTACCTCCCGATATATATTTATGGAGTGGAGTTAGCAAATGAAAAGAAACTTTGTGTTCCCCACAAGCAATGTGAAGGACGGCTTTCACAGGCACTTATCTCTAAGAACTGAGCATGTGGAGAGACGTTCGTTCATCTAGCACAAAGGAAACTGGTTGCAGGAGAAACTTTACTCTGGGTTCTCAGTCTGTTTCCTAGTGCCGGGTTGATGTTCCTGCAGTTTTCACTGTAAAACCAATTTGGAGCTTGTACCTCCCCATATATATGCATGTATTGGAGTTTGCAACTGTAAAGAAACTTCGTGTTCCCAACAAGCTATTTGAAGGACGGCTTTCACACACACATATCTCTCAGAACTGAGCATGTGGAGAGAAGTTCGGTCATCTAGCACAAAGGGAACAGTTTGTAGGAGAATCTTTTACTATGTTTTCTCAGTCTGTTTCCTAGTGCCGGGTTTACTTTCCTGCAGTTTTCACTGTAAATCCGAGTTGGAGCTAGTACCTCCCGATATATATGTATGGGGTGGTGTTTGCAACTGAAAAGAAACTTTGTGTTCCAAACAAGCTAGGTGAAGGACGGCTTTCACACACACATATATCTCAGAACTGAGCATGTGGAGAGACGTTCGTTCATCTAGCACAAAGGAAACTGCTTGCAGGAGAAACTTTACTCTGGGTTCTCAGTCTGTTTCCTAGTGCCGGTTGGAAGTAAGTGCAGTTTTCACTGTAAAACAGATTTGGAGCTAGTACCTCCCTATATGTATGTATGCAGTGGAGTTTGCAACTGAAAAGAAACTTTGTGTTCCCAACAAGCAATGTGAAGGACGGCTTTCACACACACTTATCTCTCAGAACTGAGCATGTGGAGAGACGTTCGTTCATCTAGCACAAAGCAAACGGATTGCAGTTGAAATTATACTCTGGTTCCTCAGTCTGTTTCCTAGTGCCGGTTTGAACTTCCTGCAGTTTTCACTGTAAAACCAAGTTGGAGTTAATGCCTCCCCATATATATGTATGGAGTGGAGTTTGCAACTTAAAAGAAACTTTGTGTTCCCAACAAGCAATGTGAAGGACGGCTTTCAAAGACACTTATCTCTAAGAACTGAGCATCTGGAGAGACGTTCGTTCATCTAGCACAAAGGGAACGAGTTGCAGGAGAAACTTTTACTCTGGTTTCTCAGACTGTTTCCTAGTGGCGGTTTGAAGTTCCTGCAATTTTCACTGTTAAACCAATTTGTATACAGTACCTCCCCATATATATCTATGGAGTGTTGTTTGCAACTGAAAAGAAACTATGTGTTCCTAACAAGCAATATGAAGGACGGCTTTCACACACACTTATGTCTCAGAATTGAGCATGTGGAGAGACGTTCGTTCATCTAGCACAAAGGTAAATGGTTGCAGGAGAAATTTTACTCTGGGTTCTCAGTCTGTTTCCTAGTGCCGGTTGAAGTTACTGCAGTTTTCACTGTAAAACCGAGTTGGAGCTAGTACCTCCCAATATATATGTATGAAGTGGAGTTTGCAACTTAAAAGAAACGTTGTGTTCTCAACAAGCTAGGTGAAGGGCGGCTTACACACACACTTAACTCTCAGAACTGAGCATGTGGAGAGACGTTTGTTCATCTAGCACAAAGGCAGCGGGTTGCAGGAGAAACCTTTACTCTGGTTTCTCAGTCTGTTTCCTAGTGCTGGTTTGACGTTCCTGCAGTTTTCACTGTAAAACCAATTTGGATCCTGTACTTCCCCATGTATATGTATGCATTGGACTTTGCAACTGAAAAGAAACTTTGTGTTCCAAACAAGCTAGGTGAAGGACGGCTTTCACACACACATATCTCTCAGATCTGAGCATGTGGAGAGACGTTCGTTCATCTAGCACAAGGGAACTGGTTGCAGGAGAAACTTTACTCTGGGTTCTCAGTCTGTTTCCTAGTGCCGGTTTGAAGTTCCTGCAGTTTGCACAGTAAAACCGAATTGGAGCTAGTACCTCCCCATATCTATGTATGGAGTGGAGTTTGAAACTGAAAAGAAACTTTGTTTTCCCAACAAGCTAGGTGAAGGACGGCTTTCAAAGACACTTATCTCCCAGAACTGAGCATGTGGATAGACGTTCGTTCATCTACCACAAAGGAACGGTTTGCAGGAGAAACTTTTACTCTGGTTTCTCAGTCTGTTTCCTAGTGCCGCTTTGATGTTCCTACAGTTTTCACTGTAAAACCAATTGGATCCTGTACTTCCCCATATATATGTATGGATTGGAGTTTGCAACTGAAAAGAATCTTTGTGTTCCAAACAAGCTAGTTGAAGGACGGCTTTCACACACACTTATCTCTCAGATCTGAGCATGTGGAGAGACGTTCGTTCATCTAGCACAAGGGAACTGGTTGCAGGAGAAACTTTACTCTGGGTTCTCAGTCTGTTTCCTAGTGCCGGTTTGAATTTCCTGCAGTTTTCACTCTAAAACCGTTTGGATCTAATAACTCCCCATATCTATGTATGGAGTGGAATTTGCAACTGAAAAGAAACATTGTGTTCCCAACAAGCTAAGTGAAGGACGGCTTTCACACACACTTATCTATGAGATCTGAGCATATAGTGAGACTTTCGTTCATCTAGCACAAAGGGAACTGGTTGCAGGAGAAACTTTACTCTGGGTTCTCAGTCTGTTTCCTAGTGCCGGTTTGAAGTTCCTGCAGTTTTCACAGTAAAACCGATTTGGAAGTAGTACCTCCCCATATATATGTATGAAGAGGTGTTTGCAACTGAAAAGAAACTTTGTGTTCCCAACAAGCTAGGTGAAGGACGGCTTTCACACACACATAACTCTCAGAACTGAGCATGTGGAGAGACGTTCGTCCATCTAGCACAAAGGGAACGGGTTGCAGGAGAAACTTTTACTCTGGTTTCTCAGTCTGTTTCCTAGTGCCGGTTAGATGTTCCTGCAGTTTTCACTGTAAAAACAAGTTGGAGCTAGTACCTCCCGTTATATATGTATGGTGTGGAGTTTGCAACTGAAAAGAAATTTTGTGTTCCCAACAAGCTAGGTGAAGGACGGCTTTAACACACAATTATCTCTCAGAACTCAGCACGTGGAGAGACGTTCGTTCATCTAGCACAAAGGGAACGAGTTGCAGGGGAAAATTTACTCTGGTATCTCAGTCTGTTTTCTTGTGCCGGTTTGAAGTTCCTGCAGTTTTCACTGTAAAAACAATTTGGAGCCAGTACCTCCCCATATATATGTATGGATTGGAGTTTGCAACTGAAAAGAAACTTTGTGTTCCCAACAAGCAATGTTAAAGACGGCTTTCACAGACAATTATTTCTCAGAACTGAGCATGTGGAGAGACGTTCGTTGATCTAACCCAAAGGAAACGGGTTGAAGGGGAAAATTTCACTCTGGTTCCTCACTCTGTTTCCTAGTGCCGGTTTGAAGTTCCAGCATATTTCACTGTAAATCCAAGTTTGGGCTTGTACCTCCACATATATATGTATGGAGAGGAGTTTGCAACTGAAAAGAAACTTTGTGTTCCCAACAAGATAGGTGAAGGACGGCTTTCACACACACTTATCTCTCAGAACTGAGCATGTGGAGAGACGTTTGTTCATCTAGCACAAAGGCAGCGGGTTGCAGGAGAAAACTTTACTCTGGTTTCTCAGTCTGTTTCCTAGTGCTGGTTTGACGTTCCTGCAGTTTTCACTGTAAAACCGAGTTGGAGCTAGTACCTCCCGATATATATTTATGGAGTGGAGTTAGCAAATGAAAAGAAACTTTGTGTTCCCCACAAGCAATGTGAAGGACGGCTTTCACACACACATAACTCCCAGAACTGTGCATGTGGAGAGACGTTCTTTCATCTAGCACAAAGGGAACGGGTTGCAGGAGAAACTTTACTCTGGGTTCTCAGTCTGTTTCCTAGTGCCGGGTTGAAGTTCCTGCAGTTTTCACTGTAAAACCAATTTGGAGCTTGTACCTCCCCATATATATGCATGTATTGGAGTTTGCAACTGTAAAGAAACTTCGTGTTCCCAACAAGCTATTTGAAGGACGGCTTTCACACACACATATCTCTCAGAACTGAGCATGTGGAGAGAAGTTCGGTCATCTAGCACAAAGGGAACAGTTTGTAGGAGAATCTTTTACTATGTTTTCTCAGTCTGTTTCCTAGTGCCGGGTTTACTTTCCTGCAGTTTTCACTGTAAATCCGAGTTGGAGCTTGTACCTCCCGATATATATGTATGGGGTGGTGTTTGCAACTGAAAAGAAACTTTGTGTTCCAAACAAGCTAGGTGAAGGACGGCTTTCACACACACATATATCTCAGAACTGAGCATGTGGAGAGACGTTCGTTCATCTAGCACAAAGGAAACTGCTTGCAGGAGAAATTTTACTCTGGGTTCTCAGTCTATTTCCTAGTGCCGGTTGGAAGTAAGTGCAGTTTTCACTGTAAAACAGAGTTGGAGCTAGTACCTCCCTATATGTATGTATGCAGTGGAGTTTGCAACTGAAAAGAAACTTTGTGTTCCCAACAAGCAATGTGAAGGACGGCTTTCACACACACTTATCTCTCAGAACTGAGCATGTGGAGAGACGTTCGTTCATCTAGCACAAAGCAAACGGATTGCAGTTGAAATTATACTCTGGTTCCTCAGTCTGTTTCCTAGTGCCGGTTTGAACTTCCTGCAGTTTTCACTGTAAAACCAAGTTGGAGTTAATGCCTCCCCATATATATGTATGGAGTGGAGTTTGCAACTGAAAAGAAACTTTGTGTTCCCAACAAGCAATGTGAAGGACGGCTTTCAAAGACACTTATCTCTAAGAACTGAGCATGTGGAGAGACGTTCGTTCATCTAGCACAAAGGGAACGAGTTGCAGGAGAAACTTTTACTCTGGTTTCTCAGACTGTTTCCTAGTGGCGGTTTGAAGTTCCTGCAATTTTCACTGTTAAACCAATTTGTATACAGTACCTCCCCATATATATCTATGGAGTGTCGTTTGCAACTGAAAAGAAACTATGTGTTCCTAACAAGCAATATGAAGGACGGCTTTCACACACACTTATGTCTCAGAATTGAGCATGTGGAGAGACGTTCGTTCATCTAGCACAAAGGTAAATGGTTGCAGGAGAAATTTTACTCTGGGTTCTCAGTCTGTTTCCTAGTGCCGGTTTGAAGTTACTGCAGTTTTCACTGTAAAACCGAGTTGGATCTAGTACCTCCTGATATATATGTATGAAGTGGAGTTTGCAACTTAAAAGAAACGTTGTGTTCTCAACAAGCTAGGTGAAGGGCGGCTTACACACACACTTAACTCTCAGAACTGAGCATGTGGAGAGACGTTTGTTCATCTAGCACAAAGGCAGCGGGTTGCAGGAGAAACCTTTACTCTGGTTTCTCAGTCTGTTTCCTAGTGCTGGTTTGACGTTCCTGCAGTTTTCACTGTAAAACCGAGTTGGAGCTAGTACCTCCCGATATATATTTATGGAGTGGAGTTAGCAAATGAAAAGAAACTTTGTGTTCCCAACAAGCAATGTGAAGGACGGCTTTCACAGGCACTTATCTCTAAGAACTGAGCATGTGGAGAGACGTTCGTTCATCTAGCACAAAGGGAACGTGATGCAGGAGAAACTTTTACTCTGGTTTCTCAGTCTGTTTCCAAGTGCCGGTTTGAAGTTCCTACAGTTTTCACTGTAAAACCAAGTTTGATCCTGTACTTCCCCATATATATGTATGCATTGGACTTTGCAACTGAAAAGAAACTTTGTGTTCCAAACAAGCTAGGTGAAGGACGGCTTTCACACACACTTATCTCTCAGATCTGAGCATGTGGAGAGACGTTCGTTCATCTAGCACAAGGGAACTGGTTGCAGGAGAAACTTTACACTGGGTTCTCAGTCTGTTTCCTAGTGCCGGTTTGAAGTTCCTGCAGTTTGCACAGTAAAACCGAATTGGAGCTAGTACCTCCCCATATCTATGTATGGAGTGGAGTTTGAAACTGAAAAGAAACTTTGTTTTCCCAACAAGCTAGGATGAAGGACGGCTTTCAAAGACACTTATCTCCCAGAGCTGAGCATGTGGATAGACGTTCGTTCATCTACCACAAAGGAACGGTTTGCAGGAGAAACTTTTACTCTGGTTTCTCAGTCTGTTTCCTAGTGCCGCTTTGATGTTCCTACAGTTTTCACTGTAAAACCAATTGGATCCTGTACTTCCCCATATATATGTATGGATTGGAGTTTGCAACTGAAAAGAATCTTTGTGTTCCAAACAAGCTAGTTGAAGGACGGCTTTCACACACACTTATCTCTCAGATCTCAGCATGTGGAGAGACGTTCGTTCATCTAGCACAAGGGAACTGGTTGCAGGAGAAACTTTACTCTGGGTTCTCAGTCTGTTTCCTAGTGCCAGTTTGAATTTCCTGCAGTTTTCACTCTAAAACCGTTTGGAACTAATACCTCCCCATATCTATGTATGGAGTGGAATTTGCAACTGAAAAGAAACATTGTGTTCCCAACAAGCTAAGTGAAGGACGGCTTTCACACACACTTATCTATGAGATCTGAGCATATAGTGAGACTTTCGTTCATCTAGCACAAAGGGAACTGGTTGCAGGAGAAACTTTACTCTGGGTTCTCAGTCTGTTTCCTAGTGCCGGTTTGAAGTTCCTGCAGTTTTCACAGTAAAACCGATTTGGAAGTAGTACCTCCCCATATATATGTATGAAGAGGTGTTTGCAACTGAAAAGAAACTTTGTGTTCCCAACAAGCTAGGTGAAGGACGGCTTTCACACACACATAACTCTCAGAACTGAGCATGTGGAGAGACGTTCGTCCATCTAGCACAAAGGGAACGGGTTGCAGGAGAAACTTTTACTCTGGTTTCTCAGTCTGTTTCCTAGTGCCGGTTAGATGTTCCTGCAGTTTTCACTGTAAAAACAAGTTGGAGCTAGTACCTCCCGTTATATATGTATGGTGTGGAGTTTGCAACTGAAAAGAAATTTTGTGTTCCCAACAAGCTAGGTGAAGGACGGCTTTAACACACAATTATCTCTCAGAACTCAGCACGTGGAGAGACGTTCGTTCATCTAGCACAAATGGAACGAGTTGCAGGGGAAAATTTACTCTGGTATCTCAGTCTGTTTTCTTGTGCCGGTATGAAGTTCCAGCATATTTCACTGTAAATCCAAGTTTGGGCTTGTACCTCCACATATATATGTATGGAGAGGAGTTTGCAACTGAAAAGAAACTTTGTGTTCCCAACAAGATAGGTGAAGGACGGCTTTCACACACACTTATCTCTCAGAATTGAGCATGTGGAGAGACGTTTGTTCATCTAGCACAAAGGCAGTGGTTTGCAGGAGAAACCTTTACTCTGGTTTCTCAGTCTGTTTCCTAGTGCTGGTTTGACGTTCCTGCAGTTTTCACTGTAAAATCGAGTTGGAGCTAGTACCTCCCGATATATATTTATGGAGTGGAGTTAGCAAATGAAAAGAAACTTTGTGTTCCCCACAAGCAATGTGAAGGACGGCTTTCACAGGCACTTATCTCTAAGAACTGAGCATGTGGAGAGACGTTCGTTCATCTAGCACAAAGGAAACTGGTTGCAGGAGAAACTTTACTCTGGGTTCTCAGTCTGTTTCCTAGTGCCGGGTTGAAGTTCCTGCAGTTTTCACTGTAAAAACAATTTGGAGCTTGTACCTCCCCATATATATGCATGTATTGGAGTTTGCAACTGTAAAGAAACTTCGTGTTCCCAACAAGCTATTTGAAGGACGGCTTTCACACACACATATCTCTCAGAACTGAGCATGTGGAGAGAAGTTCGGTCATCTAGCACAAAGGGAACAGTTTGTAGGAGAATCTTTTACTATGTTTTCTCAGTCTGTTTCCTAGTGCCGGGTTTACTTTCCTGCAGTTTTCACTGTAAATCCGAGTTGCAGCTAGTACCTCCCGATATATATGTATGGGGTGGTGTTTGCAACTGAAAAGAAACTTTGTGTTCCAAACAAGCTAGGTGAAGGACGGCTTTCACACACACATATATCTCAGAACTGAGCATGTGGAGAGACGTTCGTTCATCTAGCACAAAGGAAACTGCTTGCAGGAGAAACTTTACTCTGGGTTCTCAGTCTGTTTCCTAGTGCCGGTTGGAAGTAAGTGCAGTTTTCACTGTAAAACAGAGTTGGAGCTAGTACCTCCCTATATGTATGTATGCAGTGGAGTTTGCAACTGAAAAGAAACTTTGTGTTCCCAACAAGCAATGTGAAGGACGGCTTTCACACACACTTATCTCTCAGAACTGAGCATGTGGAGAGACGTTCGTTCATCTAGCACAAAGCAAACGGATTGCAGTTGAAATTATACTCTGGTTCCTCAGTCTGTTTCCTAGTGCCGGTTTGAACTTCCTGCAGTTTTCACTGTAAAACCAAGTTGGAGTTAATGCCTCCCCATATATATGTATGGAGTGGAGTTTGCAACTGAAAAGAAACTTTGTGTTCCCAACAAGCAATGTGAAGGACGGCTTTCAAAGACACTTATCTCTAAGAACTGAGCATGTGGAGAGACTTTCGTTCATCTAGCACAAAGGGAACGAGTTGAAGGAGAAACTTTTACTCTGGTTTCTCAGACTGTTTCCTAGTGGCGGTTTGAAGTTCCTGCAATTTTCACTGTTAAACCAATTTGTATACAGTACCTCCCCATATATATGTATGGAGTGTTGTTTGCAACTGAAAAGAAACTATGTGTTCCTAACAAGCAATATGAAGGACGGCTTTCACACACACTTATGTCTCAGAATTGAGCATGTGGAGAGACGTTCGTTCATCTAGCACAAAGGTAAATGGTTGCAGGAGAAATTTAACTCTGGGTTCTCAGTCTGTTTCCTAGTGCCGGTTTGAAGTTACTGCAGTTTTCACTGTAAAACCGAGTTGGAGCTAGTACCTCCCGATATATATGTATGAAGTGGAGTTTGCAACTTAAAAGAAACGTTGTGTTCTCAAAAAGCTAGGTGAAGGGCGGCTTACACACACACTTAAATCTCAGAACTGAGCATGTGGAGAGACGTTTGTTCATCTAGCACAAAGGCAGCGGGTTGCAGGAGAAACCTTTACTCTGGATTCTCAGTCTGTTTCCTAGTGCTGGTTTGACGTTCCTGCAGTTTTCACTGTAAAACCGAGTTGGAGCTAGTACCTCCCGATATATATTTATGGAGTGGAGTTAGCAAATGAAAAGAAACTTTGTGTTCCCAAGAAGCAATGTGAAGGACGGCTTTCACAGGCACTTATCTCTAAGAACTGAGCATGTGGAGAGACGTTCGTTCATCTAGCACAAGGGAACTGGTTGCAGGAGAAACTTTACTCTGGGTTCTCAGTCTGTTTCCTAGTGCCGGTTTGAAGTTCCTGCAGTTTGCACAGTAAAACCGAATTGGAGCTAGTACCTCCCCATATCTATGTATGGAGTGGAGTTTGAAACTGAAAAGAAACTTTGTTTTCCCAACAAGCTAGGATGAAGGACGGCTTTCAAAGACACTTATCTCCCAGAACTGAGCATGTGGATAGACGTTCGTTCATCTACCACAAAGGAACGGTTTGCAGGAGAAACTTTTACTCTGGTTTCTCAGTCTGTTTCCTAGTGCCGCTTTGATGTTCCTACAGTTTTCACTGTAAAACCAATTGGATCCTGTACTTCCCCATATATATGTATGGATTGGAGTTTGCAACTGAAAAGAATCTTTGTGTTCCAAACAAGCTAGTTGAAGGACGGCTTTCACACACACTTATCTCTCAGATCTGAGCATGTTGAGAGACGTTCGTTCATCTAGCACAAGGGAACTGGTTGCAGGAGAAACTTTACTCTGGGTTCTCAGTCTGTTTCCTAGTGCCGGTTTGAATTTCCTGCAGTTTTCACTCTAAAACCGTTTGGAAGTAATACCTCCCCATATCTATGTATGGAGTGGAATTTGCAACTGAAAAGAAACATTGTGTTCCCAACAAGCTAAGTGAAGGACGGCTTTCACACACACTTATCTATGAGATCTGAGCATATAGTGAGACTTTCGTTCATCTAGCACAAAGGGAACTGGTTGCAGGAGAAACTTTACTCTGCGTTCTCAGTCTGTTTCCTAGTGCCGGTTTGAAGTTCCTGCAGTTTTCACAGTAAAAACGATTTGGAAGTAGTACCTCCCCATATATATGTATGAAGAGGTGTTTGCAACTGAAAAGAAACTTTGTGTTCCCAACAAGCTAGGTGAAGGACGGCTTTCACACACACATAACTCTCAGAACTGAGCATGTGGAGAGACATTCGTTCATCTAGCACAAAGGGAACGGGTTGCAGGAGAAACTTTTACTCTGGTTTCTCAGTCTGTTTCCTAGTGCCGGTTAGATGTTCCTGCAGTTTTCACTGTAAAAACAAGTTGCAGCTAGTACCTCCCGTTATATATGTATGGTGTGGAGTTTGCAACTGAAAAGAAATTTTGTGTTCCCAACAAGCTAGGTGAAGGACGGCTTTAACACACAATTATCTCTCAGAACTCAGCACGTGGAGAGACGTTCGTTCATCTAGCACAATGGAACGAGTTGCAGGGGAAAATTTACTCTGGTATCTCTGTCTGTTTTCTTGTGCCGGTTTGAAGTTCCTGCAGTTTTCACTGTAAAAACAATTTGGAGCCAGTATCTCCCCATATATATGTATGGATTGGAGTTTGCAACTGAAAAGAAACTTTGTGTTCCCAACAAGCAATGTTAAAGACGGCTTTCACAGACAATTATTTCTCAGAACTGAGCATGTGGAGAGACGTTCGTTGATCTAGCCCAAAGGAAACGGGTTGAAGGGGAAAATTTCACTCTGGTTCCTCACTCTGTTTCCTAGTGCCGGTTTGAAGTTCCAGCATATTTCACTGTAAATCCAAGTTTGGGCTTGTACCTCCACATATATATGTATGGAGTGGAGTTTGCAACTGAAAAGAAACTTTGTGTTCCCAACAAGATAGGTGAAGGACGGCTTTCACACACACTTATCTCTCAGAACTGAGCATGTGGAGAGACGTTCGTTCATCTAGCACAAAGGGTACTGGTTGCAGGAGAAACTTAACTATTGTTTCTCAGTCTGTTTCCTAGTGTCGGTTTGAAGTTCCAGCAGTTTTCACAGTAAAATCCAGTTGGAGCTTGTACCTCCCCATATATATGTATGGAGAGGAGTTTGCAACTGAAAAAAGATTTGTGTTCCCAACAAGCTAGGTGAAGGACGGCTTCACACACACTTATCTCTCAGAACTGAGCATGTGGAGAGACGTTCGTTCATCTAGCTCAAAGTGAACGGGTTGCAGTAGAAACTTTTACTCTGGTTTCTCAGTCAGTTTCCTAGTGCCGTTTTGACGTTCCTGCAGTTTTCACTGTAAAACCGAGTTGGAGCTAGTACCTCCCGTTATATAAGTATGGATTGGAGTTTGCAACTGAAAAGAAACTTTGTGTTCCCAACAAGCTAGTTGAAGGACGGCTTTCACACACAATTATCTCTTCAGAACTCAGCATGTGGAGAGACGTTCGTTCATCTAGCACAAAGGGAACGAGTTGTAGGGGAAACTTTACTCTGGTATCTCAGTCTGTTTCCTAGTGCCTGTTTGAATTTCCTGCAGTTTTCACTGTAAAACCAATTTGGAGCCAGAATCTCCCCATATATATGTATGGAGTGGAGTTTGCAGCTGAAAAGAAACTTTGTGTTCCCAACAAGATAGGTGAAGGACGGCTTTCACACACATTTCTCTCTCAGAACTTTGCATGTGGAGAGACGTTCGTTCATCTAGCACAAAGGGAACGTGTTGCAGGAGAAACTTTTTCTCTGGATTCTCAGTCAGTTTCCTAGTGCCGTTTTGACGTTCCTGCAGTTTTCACTGTAAAACCGAGTTGGAGCTAGTACCTCCCGATATATATGAATGTAGTGGAGTTTGCAACTGAAAAGAAACTTTGTGTTCCCAACAAGATAAGTGAAGGACGGCTTTCCCACACAATTATCTCTCAGAACTGAGCATGTGGAAAAACGTTCGTTCATCTAGCACAAATGGAACGAGTTGCAGTTGTAACTTTTACTCTCTTTTATCATCTGTTGCCTAGTGCCGGTTTGAAGTTCCTGCAGTTTTCACTGTAAAACCAAGTTGGAGCCAGTACCTACCCATATATATGTATGGAGTGGAGTTTGCAACTGAAAAGAAACTTTGTGTTCCCAACAAGCTAGGTGAAGGACGTCTTTCACACACAATTATCTCTCAGAACTGAGCATGTGGAGAGACTTTCGTTCGTCTAGCGCAAAGGGAAAGTTTTTCAGGTGAAACTTTTTCTCTGGTTTCTCATTCTGTTTCCTAGTGCCGGTTTGACGTTCCTGCAGTTTTCACTGTAAAACCGAGTTGGAGCTAGTACCTCCCGGTATATATGTATGGAGTGGAGTTTGCAACTGAAAAGAAACTTTGTGTTCCCAAAAAGCTAGGTGAATGACGTCTTTCACACACACTTATCTCTCACATCTGAGCATGTGGAGAGACGTTCGTTCATCTAGAACAAAGTGAACTGGTTGCAGGAGAAACTTTACTCTGGTTTCTCAGTCTCTTTAATTGTGCCGGTTTGAACTTCCTGCAATTTTCACTGTAACACACTGTTGGAGCTAGAACCTCCCCATATATATGTATGGAGTGGATTTTGCAACTGAAAAGAAACTTTGTGTTCCAAACAAGCTAGTTGAAGGACGGCTTTCACTGACACTTATCTCTCAGTACTGAGCAAGTGGAGAGACGTTCGTTCATCTAGCACAAAGGAACGGGTTGCAGGGGAAACATATACTCTGTTTCCTCAGTCTGTTTCCTAGTGCCGATTTTACGTTCCTGCAGTTTTCACTGTAAAACCAAGTTGGAGCTAGTACCTCCCGATATATATGTATGGAGTGGAGGTTGCAAGTGAAAGGAAACTTTGTGTTCCCAACCAACTGGATGAAGTACGGCGCTCACACACATTTATCTCTGAGATATGAGCATGTGGAAAGCCGTTCGTTCATCTAGCACCAAGGGAACGGGTTGCAGGAAAAACTTTTACTCTGGTTCCTCAGTCTGTTTCCTAGTGCCGGTTTGAAGTTCCTGCAGTTTTCACTGTAAAAGCGAGTTGGAGCCAGTACCTCCCGATATATATGTATGGAGTGGAGCTTGCAACTGAAAAGAAACTTTGTGTTCCCAACAAGCTAGCTGAAGGACGTCTTTCACACACACTTATCTCTCAGAACTCAGCACGTGGAGAGACTTTCGTTCATCTAGCACAAGGGGAACGGTTTGCAGGTGAAAATTTTACTCTGGTTTCTCAGTCTGTTTCCTAGGGCCTGTTTGAATTTCCTGCAGTTTTCAATGTAAAACCAATTTGGAGCCAGTACCTCCCCATATATATATATGGAGAGGAGTTTGCAACTGAAAAGAAACTTGGTGTTCCCAACAAGCTAGCTGAAGGACGGCTTTCACACACACATAACTCTCAGAACTGAGCATGTGGAGAGACGTTCGTCCATCTAGCACAAAGGGAACGGGATACAGGAGAAACTTTTACTCTGGTATCTCAGTCTGTTTTCTAGTGCCGGTTTGAAGTTCCTGCAGTTTTCACTGTAAAACCAATTTGGAGCCAGTACCTCCCCATATATATGTATGGATTGGAGTTTGCAACTGAAAAGAAACTTTGTGTCCCCAACAAGCAAGGTGAAGGACGGCTTTCACACACACATAACTCTCAGAACTGAGCATGTGGAGAGACGTTCGTTCATCTAGCACAAAGGGAACGGGTTGCAGGAGAAACTTTTACTCTGGTTTCTCAATCTGTTTTCTAGTGCCGGTTTGAAGTTCCTGCAATTTTCAATGTAAAACCATTTTGGAGCCAGTACCTCCCCATATATATGTATGGGTTGGGGTTTGCAAGTGAAAGGAAATTTTGAGTTCCCAACAAGCTAGGTGAAGGACGGCTTTCACACACAATTATCTCTCAGAACTGAGCATGTGGAGAGACGTTCGTCCATCTAGCACAAAGGGAACGGGTTGCAGGGGAAACTTATACTCTGGTTCCTCAGTCTGTTTCCTAGTGCCGATTTAACGTTCCTGCAGTTTTCACTGTAAAACCGAGTTGGAGCTAGTACCTCCCGGTATATATGTATGGAGTGGAGTTTGCAACTGAAAAGAAACTTTGTGTTCCCAACAAGCTAGGTGAAGGACGTCTTTCACACACACATATCTCTCACATCTGAGCATGTGGAGAGACGTTCGTTCATCTAGAACAAAGTGAAATGGTTGCAGGAGAAACTTTACTCTGGTTTCTCAGTCTCTTTAATTGTGCCGGTTTGAACTTCCTGCAATTTTCACTGTAACACACTGTTGGAGCTAGAACCTCCCCATATATATGTATGGAGTGGATTTTGCAACTGAAAAGAAACTTTGTGTTCCAAACAAACTAGTTGAAGGATGGCTTTCACTGACACTTATCTCTCAGTACTGAGCAAGTGGAGAGACGTTCGTTCATCTAGCACAAAGGAACGGGTTGCAGGGGAAACTTATACTCTGTTTCCTCAGTCTGTTTCCTAGTGCCGATTTTACGTTCCTGCAGTTTTCACTGTAAAACCAAGTTGGAGCTAGTACCTCCCGATATATATGTATGGAGTGGAGGTTGCAAGTGAAAGGAAACTTTGTGTTCCCAACCAACTGGATGAAGTACGGCGCTCACACACATTTATCTCTGAGATATGAGCATGTGGAAAGCCGTTCGTTCATCTAGCACCAAGGGAACGGGTTGCAGGAAAAACTTTTACTCTGGTTCCTCAGTCTGTTTCCTAGTGCCGGTTTGAAGTTCCTGCAGTTTTCACTGTAAAAGCGAGTTGGAGCCAGTACCTCCCGATATATATGTATGGAGTGGAGCTTGCAACTGAAAAGAAACTTTGTGTTCCCAACAAGCTAGCTGAAGGACGTCTTTCACACACACTTATCTCTCAGAACTCAGCACGTGGAGAGACTTTCGTTCATCTAGCACAAAGGGAACGGTTTGCAGGTGAAAATTTTACTCTGGTTTCTCAGTCTGTTTCCTAGGGCCTGTTTGAATTTCCTGCAGTTTTCAATGTAAAACCAATTTGGAGCCAGTACCTCCCCATATATATATATGGAGAGGAGTTTGCAACTGAAAAGAAACTTGGTGTTCCCAACAAGCTAGCTGAAGGACGGCTTTCACACACACATAACTCTCAGAACTGAGCATGTGGAGAGACGTTCGTCCATCTAGCACAAAGGGAACGGTTGCAGGAGAAACTTTTACTTTGGTATCTCAGTCTCTTTTCTAGTGCCGGTTTGAAGTTCCTGCAGTTTTCACTGTAAAACCAATTTGGAGCCAGTACCTCCCCATATATATGTATGGATTGGAGTTTGCAACTGAAAAGAAACTTTGTGTTCCCAACAAGCAAGGTGAAGGACTGTTTTCACACACACATAACTCTCAGAACTGAGCATATGGAGAGACGTTCGTTCATCTAGCACAAAGGGAACGGGTTGAAGGAGAAACTTTTACTCTGGTATCTCAGTCTGTTTTCTAGTGCCGGTTTGAAGTTCCTGCAGTTTTCACTGTAAAACCAATTTGGAGCCAGTACCTCCCCATATATATGTATGGATTGGAGTTTGCAACTGAAAAGAAACTTTGTGTTCCCAACAAGCAAGGTGAAGGACGGCTTTCACACACACATAACTCTCAGAACTGAGCATGTGGAGAGACGTTCGTTCATCTAGCACAAAGGGAACGGGTTGCAGGAGAAACTTTTACTCTGGTTTCTCAGTCTGTTTTCTAGTGCCGGTTTGAAGTTCCTGCAATTTTCAATGTAAAACAAATTTGGAGCCAGTACCTCCCCATATATATGTATGGGTTGGGGTTTGCAAGTGAAAGGAAACTTTGAGTTCCCAACAAGCTAGGTGAAGGACGGCTTTCACACACAATTATCTCTCAGAACTGAGCATGTGGAGAGACGTTCGTCCATCTAGCACAAAGGGAACGGGTTGCAGGGGAAACTTATACTCTGGTTCCTCAGTCTGTTTCCTAGTGCCGATTTAACGTTCCTGCAGTTTTCACTGTAAAACCAAGTTGGAGCTAGTACCTCCCAATATATATGTATGGAGTGGAGGTTGCAAGTGAAAGGAAACTTTGTGTTCCCAACCAACTGGATGAAGTACGGCTTTCACACACAATTATCTCTCAGAACTGAGCATGTGGAGAGACGTTCGTTCATCTAGCACAGATGGAACGGGTTGCAGGAGAAACTTATACTCTTGTTCCTCAGTCTGTTTCCTAGTGCCGGTTTGAAGTTCCTGCAGTTTTCTCTGTAAAACCGAGTTGGAGCTATTACCTCCCGATATATATGTATGGATTGGAGTTTGCAACTGAAAAGAAACTTTGTGTTCCCAACAAGCTAGTTGAAGGACGGCTTTCACACACAATTATCTCTCAGAACTCAGCACGTGGAGAGACTTTCGTTCATCTAGCACAAAGGGAACGAGTTGTAGGAGAAAATTTTACTCTGGTATCTCAGTCTGTTTTCTAGTGCCGGTTTGAAGTTCCTGCAGTTTTCACTGTAAAACCAATTTGGAGCCAGTACCTCCCCATATATATGTATGGAGTGGAGTTGGCAACTGAAAAGAAACTTTGTGTTCCGAACAAGATAGGTGAAGGACGGCTTTCACACACAATTATCTCTCAGAACTGAGCATGTGGAGAGACGTTCGTTCATCTAGCACCAAGGGAACGGGTTGCAGGAGAAACTTTTACACTGGTTTCTCAGTCTGTTTCCTAGTGCCGTTTTGACGTTCCTGCAGTTTTCTCTGTAAAAACGAGTTGGAGTTGGTACCTACCGATATATTTGTATGGAGTGGAGTTTGCAAGTGAAAAGAAACTTTGTGTTCCCAATAAACAATGTGAAGGACAGATTTCACAGACACTTATCTCTCAGAACTAGCATGTGGATAGACTTTCGTTCATCTAGCACCAAGGGAACGGTTTGCAGGAGAAAATTTTACTCTGGTTCCTCACTCTGTTTCCTAGTGCCGGTTTGAAGTTCCAGCATATTTCACTGTAAATCCAAGTTTGGGCTTGTACCTCCACATATATATGTATGGAGTGGAGTTTGCAACTGAAAAGAAACTTTGTGTTCCAAACAAGATAGGTGAAGGACGGCTTTCACACACACTTATCTCTCAGAACTGAGCATGTGGAGAGACGTTCGTTCATCTAGCACAAAGGGTACTGGTTGCAGGAGAAACTTAACTATTGTTTCTCAGTCTGTTTCCTAGTGTCGGTTTGAAGTTCCAGCAGTTTTCACAGTAAAATCCAGTTGGAGCTTGTACCTCCCCATATATATGTATGGAGAGGAGTTTGCAACTGAAAAAAGATTTGTGTTCCCAACAAGCTAGGTGAAGGACGGCTTCACACACACTTATCTCTCAGAACTGAGCATGTGGAGAGACGTTCGTTCATCTAGCTCAAAGTGAACGGGTTGCAGTAGAAACTTTTACTCTGGTTTCTCAGTCAGTTTCCTAGTGCCGTTTTGACGTTCCTGCAGTTTTCACTGTAAAACCGAGTTGGAGCTAGTACCTCCCGTTATATAAGTATGGATTGGAGTTTGCAACTGAAAAGAAACTTTGTGTTCCCAACAAGCTAGTTGAAGGACGGCTTTCACACACAATTATCTCTCAGAACTCAGCATGTGGAGAGACGTTCGTTCATCTAGCACAAAGGGAACGAGTTGTAGGGGAAACTTTACTCTGGTATCTCAGTCTGTTTCCTAGTGCCTGTTTGAATTTCCTGCAGTTTTCACTGTAAAACCAATTTGGAGCCAGAATCTCCCCATATATATGTATGGAGTGGAGTTTGCAGCTGAAAAGAAACTTTGTGTTCCCAACAAGATAGGTGAAGGACGGCTTTCACACACATTTCTCTCTCAGAACTTTGCATGTGGAGAGACGTTCGTTCATCTAGCACAAAGGGAACGTGTTGCAGGCGAAACTTTTTCTCTGGATTCTCAGTCAGTTTCCTAGTGCCGTTTTGACGTTCCTGCAGTTTTCACTGTAAAACCGAGTTGGAGCTAGTACCTCCCGATATATATGAATGTAGTGGAGTTTGCAACTGAAAAGAAACTTTGTGTTCCCAACAAGATAAGTGAAGGACGGCTTTCCCACACAATTATCTCTCAGAACTGAGCATGTGGAAAAACGTTCGTTCATCTAGCACAAATGGAACGAGTTGCAGTTGTAACTTTTACTCTCTTTTATCAGTCTGTTGCCTAGTGCCGGTTTGAAGTTCCTGCAGTTTTCACTGTAAAACAAAGTTGGAGCCAGTACCTACCCATATATATGTATGGAGTGGAGTTTGCAACTGAAAAGAAACTTTGTGTTCCCAACAAGCTAGGTGAAGGACGTCTTTCACACACAATTATCTCTCAGAACTGAGCATGTGGAGAGACTTTCGTTCGTCTAGCGCAAAGGGAAAGTTTTTCAGGTGAAACTTTTTCTCTGGTTTCTCATTCTGTTTCCTAGTGCCGGTTTGACGTTCCTGCAGTTTTCACTGTAAAACCGAGTTGGAGCTAGTACCTCCCGGTATATATGTATGGAGTGGAGTTTGCAACTGAAAAGAAACTTTGTGTTCCCAACAAGCTAGGTGAATGACGTCTTTCACACACACTTATCTCTCACATCTGAGCATGTGGAGAGACGTTCGTTCATCTAGAACAAAGTGAACTGGTTGCAGGAGAAACTTTACTCTGGTTTCTCAGTCTCTTTAATTGTGCCGGTTTGAACTTCCTGCAATTTTCACTGTAACACACTGTTGGAGCTAGAACCTCCCCATATATATGTATGGAGTGGATTTTGCAACTGAAAAGAAACTTTGTTTTCCAAACAAGCTAGTTGAAGGACGGCTTTCACTGACACTTATCTCTCAGTACTGAGCAAGTGGAGAGACGTTCGTTCATCTAGCACAAAGGAACGGGTTGCAGGGGAAACATATACTCTGTTTCCTCAGTCTGTTTCCTAGTGCCGATTTTACGTTCCTGCATTTTTCACTGTAAAACCAAGTTGGAGCTAGTACCTCCCGATATATATGTATGGAGTGGAGGTTGCAAGTGAAAGGAAACTTTGTGTTCCCAACCAACTGGATGAAGTACGGCGCTCACACACATTTATCTCTGAGATATGAGCATGTGGAAAGCCGTTCGTTCATCTAGCACCAAGGGAACGGGTTGCAGGAAAAACTTTTACTCTGGTTCCTCAGTCTGTTTCCTAGTGCCGGTTTGAAGTTCCTGCAGTTTTCACTGTAAAAGCGAGTTGGAGCCAGTACCTCCCGATATATATGTATGGAGTGGAGCTTGCAACTGAAAAGAAACTTTGTGTTCCCAACAAGCTAGCTGAAGGACGTCTTTCACACACACTTATCTCTCAGAACTCAGCACGTGGAGAGACTTTCGTTCATCTAGCACAAGGGGAACGGTTTGCAGGTGAAAATTTTACTCTGGTTTCTCAGTCTGTTTCCTAGGGCCTGTTTGAATTTCCTGCAGTTTTCAATGTAAAACCAATTTGGAGCCAGTACATCCCCATATATATATATGGAGAGGAGTTTGCAACTGAAAAGAAACTTGGTGTTCCCAACAATCTAGCTGAAGGACGGCTTTCACACACACATAACTCTCAGAACTGAGCATGTGGAGAGACGTTCGTCCATCTAGCACAAAGGGAACGGTTGCAGGAGAAACTTTTACTTTGGTATCTCAGTCTATTTTCTAGTGCCGGTTTGAAGTTCCTGCAGTTTTCACTGTAAAACCAATTTGGAGCCAGTACCTCCCCATATATATGTATGGATTGGAGTTTGCAACTGAAAAGAAACTTTGTGTTCCCAACAAGCAAGGTGAAGGACGGTTTTCACACACACATAACTCTCAGAACTGAGCATATGGAGAGACGTTCGTTCATCTAGCACAAAGGGAACGGGTTGAAGGAGAAACTTTTACTCTGGTATCTCAGTCTGTTTTCTAGTGCCGGTTTGAAGTTCCTGCAGTTTTCACTGTAAAACCAATTTGGAGCCAGTACCTCCCCATATATATGTATGGATTGGAGTTTGCAACTGAAAAGAAACTTTGTGTCCCCAACAAGCAAGGTGAAGGACGGCTTTCACACACACATCACTCTCAGAACTGAGCATGTGGAGAGACGTTCGTTCATCTAGCACAAAGGGAACGGGTTGCAGGAGAAACTTTTACTCTGGTTTCTCAATCTGTTTTCTAGTGCCGGTTTGAAGTTCCTGCAATTTTCAATGTAAAACCATTTTGGAGCCAGTACCTCCCCATATATATGTATGGGTTGGGGTTTGCAAGTGAAAGGAAATTTTGAGTTCCCAACAAGCTAGGTAAAGGACGGCTTTCACACACAATTATCTCTCAGAACTGAGCATGTGGAGAGACGTTCGTCCATCTAGCACAAAGGGAACGGGTTGCAGGGGAAACTTATACTCTGGTCCCTCAGTCTGTTTCCTAGTGCCGATTTAACGTTCCTGCAGTTTTCACTGTAAAACCGAGTTGGAGCTAGTACCTCCCGGTATATATGTATGGAGTGGAGTTTGCAACTGAAAAGAAACTTTGTGTTCCCAACAAGCTAGGTGAAGGACGTCTTTCACACACACATATCTCTCACATCTGAGCATGTGGAGAGACGTTCGTTCATCTAGAACAAAGTGAAATGGTTGCAGGAGAAACTTTACTCTGGTTTCTCAGTCTCTTTAATTGTGCCGGTTTGAACTTCCTGCAATTTTCACTGTAACACACTGTTGGAGCTAGAACCTCCCCATATATATGTATGGAGTGGATTTTGCAACTGAAAAGAAACTTTGTGTTCCAAACAAACTAGTTGAAGGATGGCTTTCACTGACACTTATCTCTCAGTACTGAGCAAGTGGAGAGACGTTCGTTCATCTAGCACAAAGGAACGGGTTGCAGGGGAAACTTATACTCTGTTTCCTCAGTCTGTTTCCTAGTGCCGATTTTACGTTCCTGCAGTTTTCACTGTAAAACCAAGTTGGAGCTAGTACCTCCCGATATATATGTATGGAGTGGAGGTTGCAAGTGAAAGGAAACTTTGTGTTCCCAACCAACTGGATGAAGTACGGCGCTCACACACATTTATCTCTGAGATATGAGCATGTGGAAAGCCGTTCGTTCATCTAGCACCAAGGGAACGGGTTGCAGGAAAAACTTTTACTCTGGTTCCTCAGTCTGTTTCCTAGTGCCGGTTTGAAGTTCCTGCAGTTTTCACTGTAAAAGCGAGTTGGAGCCAGTACCTCCCGATATATATGTATGGAGTGGAGCTTGCAACTGAAAAGAAACTTTGTGTTCCCAACAAGCTAGCTGAAGGACGTCTTTCACACACACTTATCTCTCAGAACTCAGCACGTGGAGAGACTTTCGTTCATCTAGCACAAAGGGAACGGTTTGCAGGTGAAAATTTTACTCTGGTTTCTCAGTCTGTTTCCTAGGGCCTGTTTGAATTTCCTGCAGTTTTCAATGTAAAACCAATTTGGAGCCAGTACCTCCCCATATATATATATGGAGAGGAGTTTGCAACTGAAAAGAAACTTGGTGTTCCCAACAATCTAGCTGAAGGACGGCTTTCACACACACATAACTCTCAGAACTGAGCATGTGGAGAGACGTTCGTCCATCTAGCACAAAGGGAACGGTTGCAGGAGAAACTTTTACTTTGGTATCTCAGTCTCTTTTCTAGTGCCGGTTTGAAGTTCCTGCAGTTTTCACTGTAAAACCAATTTGGAGCCAGTACCTCCCCATATATATGTATGGATTGGAGTTTGCAACTGAAAAGAAACTTTGTGTTCCCAACAAGCAAGGTGAAGGACTGTTTTCACACACACATAACTCTCAGAACTGAGCATATGGAGAGACGTTCGTTCATCTAGCACAAAGGGAACGGGTTGAAGGAGAAACTTTTACTCTGGTATCTCAGTCTGTTTTCTAGTGCCGGTTTGAAGTTCCTGCAGTTTTCACTGTAAAACCAATTTGGAGCCAGTACCTCCCCATATATATGTATGGATTGGAGTTTGCAACTGAAAAGAAACTTTGTGTTCCCAACAAGCAAGGTGAAGGACGGCTTTCACACACACATAACTCTCAGAACTGAGCATGTGGAGAGACGTTCGTTCATCTAGCACAAAGGGAACGGGTTGCAGAAGAAACTTTTACTCTGGTTTCTCAGTCTGTTTTCTAGTGCCGGTTTGAAGTTCCTGCAATTTTCAATGTAAAACCAATTTGGAGCCAGTACCTCCCCATATATATGTATGGGTTGGGGTTTGCAAGTGAAAGGAAACTTTGAGTTCCCAACAAGCTAGGTGAAGGACGGCTTTCACACACAATTATCTCTCAGAACTGAGCATGTGGAGAGACGTTCGTCCATCTAGCACAAAGGGAACGGGTTGCAGGGGAAACTTATACTCTGGTTCCTCAGTCTGTTTCCTAGTGCCGGTTTGAAGTTCCTGCAGTTTTCTCTGTAAAACCGAGTTGGAGCTATTACCTCCCGATATATATGTATGGATTGGAGTTTGCAACTGAAAAGAAACTTTGTGTTCCCAACAAGCTAGTTGAAGGACGGCTTTCACACACAATTATCTCTCAGAACTCAGCACGTGGAGAGACGTTCGTTCATCTAGCACAAAGGGAACGAGTTGTAGGAGAAAATTTTACTCTGGTATCTCAGTCTGTTTTCTAGTGCCGGTTTGAAGTTCCTGCAGTTTTCACTGTAAAACCAATTTGGAGCCAGTACCTCCCCATATATATGTATGGAGTGGGGTTGGCAACTGAAAAGAAACTTTGTGTTCCGAACAAGATAGGTGAAGGACGGCTTTCACACACAATTATCTCTCAGAACTGAGCATGTGGAGAGACGTTCGTTCATCTAGCACCAAGGGAACGGGTTGCAGGAGAAACTTTTACACTGGTTTCTCAGTCTGTTTCCTAGTGCCGTTTTGACGTTCCTGCAGTTTTCTCTGTAAAAACGAGTTGGAGTTGGTACCTACCGATATATTTGTATGGAGTGGAGTTTGCAAGTGAAAAGAAACTTTGTGTTCCCAATAAACAATGTGAAGGACAGATTTCACAGACACTTATCTCTCAGAACTAGCATGTGGATAGACTTTCGTTCATCTAGCACCAAGGGAACGGTTTGCAGGAGAAAATTTTACTCTGGTTTCTCAGTCTGTTTCCTAGGGCCGGTTTGAAGTTCCAGCAGTTTTCAATGTAAAACCAAGTTGGAGCCAGTACCTCCCCATATATATGTATGAAGAGGGGTTTGCAACTGAGAAGGGACTTTGTGTTCCCAACAAGCTAGGTGAAGGACGGCTTTCCTGCACAATTATCTCTCAGAACTCAGCACGTGGAGAGACGTTCGTTCATCTAGAACAAAGGGAACGAGTTGCAGGAGAAACTTTACTCTGGTATCTCTGTCTGTTTTCTAGTGCCGGTTTGAAGTTCCTGCAGTTTTCACTGTAAAAACAATTTGGAGCCAGTACATCCCCATATATATGTATGGAGTGGAGTTTGCAACTGAGAAGTATCTTTGTGTTCCCAACAAGCTAAGTGAAGGACGACTTTCACACACAATTATCTCTCAGAACTGAGCATGTGGAGAGACGATCGTTCATCTAGCACAGAGGGAACGGTTTTCAGGAGAAACTTATTCTATGGTTCCTCAGTCTGTTTCCTAGTGCCGGTTTGATGTTCCTGCAGTTTTCATTGTAAAACCAAGTTTGATCCAGTACCTCCCCATATATATGTATGGAGTGGAGGTTTGCAAATTAAAAGAAACTTTGTGTTCCCAACAAGCAAGGTGAAGGCCGGCTTTCACACACACTTATCTCTCAGAATTGAGCATGTGGAGAGACGTTCGTTAATCAAGCACACAGGAAACTGGTTGCCGGGGAACCTTATACTCTGGTTCCCCAATCTGTTTCCTAGTGCCGGTTTGAAGTTCCTGCAGTTTTCACTGTAAAACCGAGATGGAGCGAGTACCTCCCGATAAATATGTATGGAGTGGAGTTTGCAACTGAAAAGAAACTTTGTGTTCCCTACAAGCAATGTGAAGGACGGATTTCACACACACTTATCTCTCAGATCTGAGCATGTGGAGAGACGTTCGTTCATCTAGCACAAAGGAAACTGGTTGAAGGAGAAACTTTACTCTTAGTTCTCAGTCTGTTTCCTAGTGCCGGGTTGAATTTCCTGCAGATTTCACTGTAACACAGAGTTGGAGCTAGAACCTCCCCATATATATGTAAGGAGTGGAGTTTGCAACTGATTAGAAACTTTGTGTTCCCAACAAGCAATGTGAAGGACGGCTCCCACAGACACTTATCTCTCAGAACTGAGCATGTGGAGAGACGTTCATTCATCTAGCAAAAAGTGAACGGGTTGTTGTTGAAACTTATACTCTGTTTCTTAAGTCTGTTTCCTAGTGCCGGTTTGAAGTTCCTGCAGTTTTCACAGTAAATCCGATTTGGAGCTACTACCTCCCCATATACATGTATGGAGTGGAGTTAGCAAATTAAAAGAAACTTTGTGTTCCCAACAAGGTATGTGAAGGACGGATTTCACACACACTTATATCTCAGAACTGAGAATGTGCAGAGACTTTCGTTCATCTAGCACAAAGGGAAAGTTTTGCAGGGGAAAATATACTCTGGTTCCTCACTTTGTTTCCTAGTGCCGGTTTGAAATTCCTGCAGTTTTCACTGTAAAACCAAGTTGGAGCTTTTACTTCCCCAAATATATGTATGGAGGGGGTTTGCAACTGTAAAGAAACTTTGTGTTCCAAACAATCTAGGTGAAGTACGGCTTTCACACACACATATCTCTCAGAACTGAGCATGTGGAGAGACGTTCGTTCATCTAGCACAAACGGAAATGTTTGTAGGAGAAACTTTTACTATGTTTTCTCAGTCTGTTTCCTAGTGCCGGTTTTGCTTTCCTGCAGTATTCACTTTAAAACCGAGTTGGAACTAGTACCTCCCGATATATATGTATGCAGTGGAGTTTGCAACTGAAAAGAAACTTTGTGTTCCCAACAAGCTATGGGAAGGACGGCTTTCATACACACTTATCTCTCAGAACTGAGCATGTGGAGAGACGTTCGTTCATCTAGCACAAAGGGAAATGTTGGCAGGAGAAACTTTACTATGGTTTCTCAGTCTGTTTCCTAGTGCCGGTTTGAAGTTCCAGCAGTTTTCAGTGTAAAATCGAGTTGGATCTAGTACCTACCCATATATATGTATGGATTGGAGTTTACAAATGAAAAGTAACTTTGTGTTCCCAACAAGCTAGGTGAAGGACGGCTTTCACACACAATTATCTCTCAGATCTGAGCATGTGGAGAGACGTTCGTACATCTAGCAAAAATGGAACTGGTTGCAGGAGAAACTTTACTATGGATTCTCAGACTGTTTCCTAGTGTCGGTTTGAAGTTCCTGCAGTTTTCACAGTAAAATCGAGTTGGAGTTTGTACCTCCCCATACATATGTATGGAGAGTAGTTTGCTCTGAAAAGAAGCTTTGTGTTCCCAACAAGCTAGGTGAAGGACGGCTTTCACACACACTTATCTCTCAGAACTGAGCATGTGGAGAGACGTTCGTTCATCTAGCACAACGGGAACGGTTTGCAGGAGAAACTTTTACTCTGGTTTCTCAGTCAGTTTCCTAGTGCCGTTTTGACGTTCCTGCAGTTTTCACTGTAAAACCAATTTGGAGCCAGTACCTAACCATATATATGTATGGAGTG
This sequence comes from Camelus dromedarius, assembly GCF_036321535.1. Lineage (NCBI taxonomy): Eukaryota > Metazoa > Chordata > Mammalia > Artiodactyla > Camelidae > Camelus > Camelus dromedarius. The sequence goes on along the minus strand of NC_087458.1, from coordinate 30,187,059 downwards.
GAGTTTGCAACTGAAAAGAAACTTTGTGTTCCCAACAAGCTATGTGAAGGACGGCTTTCAAACTCACTTATCTCTCAGAACTGCGCATGTGGAGAAACGTTCGTTCATCTAGCACAAAGGGAACGAGTTGCAGGGGAAACTTTTACTCTGGTTTCTCAGTCTGTTTTCTAGTGCCGGTTTGATGTTCCTGCAGTTTTCACTGTAAAAGCAATTTGGAGCCAATACCTCCCCATATATAAGTATGGAGTGGAGTTTGCAACTGAAAAGAAACTTTGTGTTCCCAACAAGCTAGGTGAAGGACGGCTTTCACACACACATAACTCTCAGAACTGAGCATGTGGAGAGACGTTCGTCCATCTAGCACAAAGGGAATGGGTTGCAGGAGAAACTTTTACTCTGGTATCTCAGTCTGTTTTCTAGTGCCGGTTTGAAGTTCCTGCAGTTTTCACTGTAAAACTAATTTGGAGCCAGTAAATCCCCATATAAATATACGGATTGGATTTTGCAACTGAAAAGAAACTTTGTGTTCCCAACAAGCAAGGTGAAGGAAGGCTTTCACACACACATAACTCTCAGAACTCAGCATGTGGAGAGACGTTCGTTCATCTAGCACAAAGGGAACGGGCTGCAGGAGAAAATTTTTCTCTGATTTCTCAGTCAGTTTCCTAGTGCCGTTTTGACGTTCCTGCAGTTTTCACTGTAAAACCGAGTTGGAGCTAGTACCTCCCGATATATATGAATGGAGTGGAGTTTGCAACTGAAAAGAAACTTTGTGTTCCCAACAAGATAAGTGAAGGACGGCTTTCCCACACAATTATCTCTCAGAACTGAGCATGTGAAGAAACGTTCGTTCATCTAGCAATAATGGAAAGAGTTGCAGGAGTAAGTTTTACTCTGTTTTCTCAGTCTGTTGCCTAGTGCCGTTTTGAAGTTCCTGCAGTTTTCACTGTAATACCAAGTTGGAGCCAGTACCTACCCATATATATGTATGGAGTGGAGTTTGCAACTGAAAAGAATCTTTGTATTCCCAACAAGCTAGGTTAAGGACGTCTTTCACACACACTTATCTCTCAGAACTGAGCATGTGGAGAGACGTTCGTTCGTCTAGCACAAAGGGAAAGTTTTACAGGCGAAAATTTACTCTGGTTTCTCAGTCTGTTTCCTAGTGCCAGTTTGACGTTCCTGCAGTATTCACTGTAAAACCGAGTTGGAGCTATTACCTCCCGATATATATGTATGGAGTGGAGTTTGCAACTGAAAAGAAACTTTGTGTTCCCAACAAGCTAGGTGAAGGACGTCTTTCACACACACTTATCTCTCACATCTGAGCATGTGGAGAGACGTTCGTTCCTCTAGAACAAAGTGAACTGGTTGCAGGAGAAACTTTACTCTGGTTTCTCAGTCTGTTTAATTGTGGAGGTTTAAACTTCCTGCAATTTTCACTGTAACACACTGTTGGAGCTAGAACCTCCCCATATATATGTATGGAGTGGAATTTGCAACTGAAAAGAAACTTTGTGTTCCAAACAAGCTAGTTGAAGGACGGCTTTCACAGACAATTATCTCTCAGAACTGAGCAAGTGGAGAGACGTTCGTTCATCTAGCACAAAGGAACGGGTTGCAGGGGAAACTTATACTCTGGTTCCTCAGTCTGTTTCCTAGTGCCGATTTTACGTTCCTGCAGTTTTCACTGTAAAACCAAGTTGGAGCTAGTACCTCCCGATATATATGTATGGAGTGGAGGTTGCAAGTGAAAGGAAACTTTGTGTTCCCAACCAACTGCATGAAGTACGGCGCTGACACACATTTATCTCTGAGATATGAGCATGTGGAGACACGTTCGTTCATCTAGCACCAAGGGAACGGGTTGCAGGGAAAACTTTTACTCTGGTCCCTCAGTCTATTTCCTAGTGCCGATTTGAAGTTCCTGCAGTTTTCACTGTAACAGCGAGTTGGAGCCAGTACCTCCCGATATATATGTATGGAGTGGAGTTTGCAACTGAAAAGAAACTTTGTGTTCCCAACAAGCTAGGTGAAGGACGGCTTTCATACACAATTATCTCTCAGAACTCAGCATATGGAGAGACGTTCGTTCATCTAGCACAAATGGAACGAGTTGCAGGAGAAACTTTTACTCTGGTATCTCAGTCTGTTTCCTAGTGACTGTTTCAATTTCCTGCAGTTTTCACTGTAAAACCAATTTGGAGCCGGAATCTACCCATATATATGTATGTAGTGGAGTTGGCAACTGAAAAGAAACTTTTTGTTCCCAACAAGATAGGTGAAGGACGGCTTTCACACACATTTATCTCTCAGAAATTAGCATGTGGAGAGACGTTCGTTCATCTAGCACAAAGGGAACAGGTTGCAGGAGAAACTTTTACTCTGGTTTCTCAGTCTGTTTCCTTGTGCCGGTTTGAAGTTCCTGCAATTTTCACTGAAAAACCAAGTTGGAGCCAGTACCTACCCATATATATGTATGGAGTGGGGTTTGCAACTGAAAAGAAACTTTGTGTTCCCAACAAGCTAGGTGAAGGACGGCTTTCACACACACTTATCTCTCAGAACTGAGCATGTGGAGAGACGTTCGTTCATCTAGCACAAAGGTAACGGGTTGCAGGAGATACTTTTACTGTGGTTTCACAGTATGTTTCCTGGTGCCGTTTTGAAGTTCCTGCAGTTTTCACTGTAAAACCTAGTTGGAAATACTACATCCCCATATAAATATATGGGGTGGATTTTGCAACTGAAAAGAAATTTTGTGTTCTCAACAAGCTAGGTGAAGAACGGCTTTCACACACACTTATCTCTCAGAACTGAGTATGTGGAGAGACGTTCGTTCATCTAGCACAAAGGGAACGGGTTGCAGGAGAAACTTTTACTCTGCTTTCTTAGTCTGTTTCCTAGTGCCGGTTTGAAGTTCCTGCAGTTTTCACTGTAAAACCGATTTGGATCTAGTACCTCCCCTTATATATGTATGGAGTGGAGTTTGCAAGTGAAAAAAAGTTTGTGTTCTCAAAAAGCGAGGTGAATAACGGCTTTCACACACACTTATCTCTCAGAACTGAGCATGTGGAGAGACTTTCGTTCATCTAGAACAAAGGGAATGGGTTGCAGGAGAAAATTTTACTCTGGTTTCTCAGTCTGTTTCCTAGTGACGGTTTGAAGTTCCTGCAGTTTTCATGTAAAACCGTGTTGGAACTAGTACTTGCCCATATATATGTACGGAGTTGAGTTTGCAACTGAAAAGAAACTTTGTTTTCCCAAAAAGCTAAGTGAAGGACGGCTTTCACACACAATTGTCTCTCAGAACTGAGCATGTGGAGAGACTTTCTTTCATCTAGCACAAATGGAACGGGTTGCAGGAGAAACTTTTACTCTGGTCTCTCAGTCTGTTTCCTCGTGCCGGTTTGAACTTCCTGCAGTTTACACTGTAAAACTTAGTTGGAGCTAGTACCACCCCATACATATGTATGGAGTGGAGTTTGCAACTGGAAAGAAACTTTGTGTTCCCAACAAGCTAGGTGAAGTACGGCTTTCACACACAATTATCTCTCAGAACTGAGCATGTGGAGAGACGTTCGTTCATCTAGCACAAAGGGAACAGGTTGCAGGAGAAATTTTACTTTGGTTTCTCAGTCTGTTTCCTAGCGCCGGTTTGAAGTTCCTGCAGTTTTCACTGTAAAATCGAGTTGGAACTTGTACCACCCCATATATAGTTATGGAGTGGAGTTTGCAACTTAAAAGAAACTTTGTGTTCCCAACAAGCTAGATGAAGGACGGCTTTCACACACACTTATCTCTCAGAATCTACCATGTGGAGAGACGTTCATTCATCTAGCACAAAGGGAACTGTTTGCAGGAGAAACTTTTACTCTGGTTTCTCAGTCTGTTTCCTAGTGCCGGTTTGAAATTCCTGCAGTTTTCACTGTGAAACCGGGTTGGAACTATTACCTCCCCATATATATGTATGGAGTAGAGTTTGCAAATGAAAAGAAACTTTGTGTTCCCAACAAGAAAGGTGAAGGACGGCTTTCACACACACTTGTATCTCAGAACCGAGCTTGTGGAAAGACGTTCGTTCATCTAGCACAAAGGGAACGGGTTGCAGGGGAAACTTTTACTCTGGTTTCTTAGTCTGTTTCCTAGTGCCGGTTTGAAGTTCCTGCAGTTTTCACTGTAAAACCGATTTGGATCTATTACCTCCCCTAATATATGTATGGAGTGGAGTTTGCAAGTGAAAATAAGTTTGTGTTCCCAACAAGCTAGGTGAAGAACGGCTTTCACACACACTTATCTCTCAGAACTGAGCATGTGGAGAGACGTTCGTTCATCTAGAACAAAGGGAATGTGTTGCAGGGGAAAATTTTACTCTGGTTTCTCAGTCTGCTTCCTAGTTACGGTTTGAAGTTCCTGCAGTTTTCACTGTAAAACCGAGTTGGAATTAGTACTTGCCCATATATATGCAAAGAGTGGTGTTTGCAAATGAAAAGGAACTTTGTGTTCCCAACAAGCAATGTGAAGTACGGCTTTCACACACACGTGTCTCTCAGGACCGAGCATGTGGAGAGACGTTCGTTCATCTAGCACAAAGGGAATGGTTTGCAGGAGAAACTTTTACTCTGTTTTCTCAGTCTGTTTCCTAGTGCCAGTATGAAGTTCATGCAATTTTCAATGTAAAACCGAGTTGGAAGTTCTACCTGCCCATATATATGTAAGGAGTGGAGTTTGCAACTGAAAAGCAACATTGTGTTCCCAACAAGCTAGGTGAAGGACGGCTTTCACACACACTTGTGTCTCAGAAATGAGCATGTGGAGAGACGTTCGTTCATCTAGCAAAAAGGGAACGGGTTGCAGGAGAAACTTTTACTCTGGATTCTCAGTCTGTTTCCTCGTGCCGGTTTGAACTTCCTGCAGTTTTCACTGTAAAACCGGGTTGGAACTAGTACCTCCCCATATATATGTATGGAGTAGAGTTTGCAAATGAAAAGAAACTTTGTGTTCCCAACAAGCAAGGTGAAGGACGGCTTTCACACACACTTGTATCTCAGAATCGAGCTTGTGGAGAAACTTTCGTTCATCTAGCACAAAGGGAACAGGTTGCAGGAGAAATTTTACTTTGGTTTCTCAGTCTGTTTCCTAGTGCCGGTTTGAATTTCCTGCAGTTTTCACTGTAAAACCGGGTTAGAACTACTACCTCCCCATATATATGTATGGAGTAGAGTTTGCAAATGAAAAGAAACTTTGTGTTCCCAACAAGCAAGGTGAATGACGGCTTTCACACACACTTGTATCTCAGAATCGAGCTTGTGGAGAAACGTTCGTTCATCTAGCACAAAGAGAACGGGTTGCAGGAGAAACTTTTACTCTGGTTTCTTAGTCTGTTTCCTAGTGCCGGTTTGAAGTTCCTGCAGTTTTCACTGTAAAACCGATTTGGATCTAGTACCTCCCCTTATATATGTATGGAGTGGAGTTTGCAAGTGAAAAAAATTTTGTGTTCCCAACAAGCTAGGTTAAGAATGGCTTTCACACACACTTATCTCTCAGGACTGAGCATGTGGAGAGACGTTCGTTCATCTAGAACAAAGGGAATGTGTTGCAGGGGAAAATTTTACTCTGGTTTCTCAGTCTGCTTCCTAGTGACGGTTTGAAGTTCCTGCAGTTTTCACTGTAAAACCGAGTTGGAACTAGTACTTGCCCATATATATGTAAAGAGTGGAGTTTGCAAATGAAAAGGAACTTTGTGTTCCCAACAAGCAAGGTGAAGGACGGCTTTCACACACACTTGTATCTCAGAATCGAGCTTGTGGAGAAACGTTCGTTCATCTAGCACAAAGAGAACGAGTTGCAGGAGAAACTTTTACTCTGGTTTCTTAGTCTGTTTCCTAGTGCCGGTTTGAAGTTCCTGCAGTTTTCACTGTAAAACCGATTTGGATCTAGTAACTCCCCATATATATGTATGGAGTAGAGTTTGCAAATGAAAAGAAACTTTGTGTTCCCAACAAGCAAGGTGAAGGACGGCTTTCACACACACTTGTATCTCAGAATCGAGCTTGTGGAGAAACGTTCGTTCATCTAGCACAAAGAGAACGGGTTGCAGGAGAAACTTTTACTCTGGTTTCTTAGTCTGTTTCCTAGTGCCGGTTTGAAGTTCCTGCAGTTTTCACTGTAAAACCGATTTGGATCTAGTACCTCCCCTTATATATGTATGGAGTATAGTTTGCAAGTGAAAAAAATTTTGTGTTCCCAACAAGCTAGGTGAAGAATGGCTTTCACACACACTTATCTCTCAGGACTGAGCATGTGGAGAGACGTTCGTTCATCTAGAACAAAGGGAATGTGTTGCAGGGGAAAATTTTACTCTGGTTTCTCAGTCTGCTTCCTAGTGCCAGTATGAAGTTCATGCAATTTTCAATGTAAAACCGAATTGGAACTTGTATCTGCCCATATATATGTAAGGAGTGCAGTTTGCAACTGAAAAGCAACTTTGTGTTCCCAACAAGCTAGGTGAAGGACGGCTTTCACACACAATTGTCTCTCAGAAATGAGCATGTGGAGAGACGTTCGTTCATCTAGCAAAAAGGGAACGGGTTGCAGGAGAAACTTTTACTCTGGATTCTCAGTCTGTTTCCTAGTGCCGGTTTGAAATTCCTGCAGTTTTCACTGTAAAACCGAGTTGGAACAAGTACCTCCCCAAATATATGTACGGAGTTGAGTTTGCAACTGAAAAGAAACTTTGTTTTCCCAAAAAGCTAAGTGAAAGACGGCTTTCACACACAATTGTCTCTCAGAAATGAGCATGTGGAGAGACTTTCTTTCATTTAGCACAAAGGGAACGGGTTGCAGGAGAAACTTTTATTCTGGTTTCTCAGTCTGTTTCCTCGTGCCGGTTTGAACTTCCTGCAGTTTACACTGTAAAACCGAGTTTGAACTTGTGCCTCCCCATATATATTTATGGAGTGGAGTTTGCAACTGGAAAGAAACTTTGTGTTCCCAAAAAGCTAGATGAAGGACGGCTTTCACACACACTTATCTCTGAGAATCTACCATGTGGAGAGACGTTCATTCATCTAGCACAAAGGAAACGGTTTGCAGGAGAAACTTTTACTCTGGTTTCTCAGTCTCTTTCCTAGTGCCGGTTTGAAGTTCCTGCAGTTTTCACTGTGAAACCGGGTTGGAACTATTACCTCCCCATATATATGTATGGAGTAGAGTTTGCAAATGAAAAGAAACTTTGTGTTCCCAACAAGAAAGGTGAAGGACGGCTTTCACACACACTTGTATCTCAGAACCAAGCTTGTGGAAAGACGTTCGTTCATCTAGCACAAAGGGAACGGGTTGCAGGGGAAACTTTTATTCCGGTTTCTTAGTCTGTTTCCTAGTGCCGGTTTGAAGTTCCTGCAGTTTTCACTGTAAAACCGATTTGGATCTATTACCTCCCCTTATATATGTATGGAGTGGAGTTTGCAAGTGAAAAAAAGTTTGTGTTCCCAACAAGCTAGGTGAAGAACGGCTTTCACACACACTTATCTCTCAGAACTGAGCATGTGGAGAGACGTTCGTTCATCTAGAACAAAGGGAATGTGTTGCAGGGGAAAATTTTACTCTGGATTCTCAGTCAGCTTCCTAGTTACGGTTTGAAGTTCCTGCAGTTTTCACTGTAAAACCGAGTTGGAACTAGTACTTGCCCATATATATGCAAAGAGTGGTGTTTGCAAATGAAAAGGAACTTTGTGTTCCCAACAAGCAATGTGAAGTACAGCTTTCACACACACGTGTCTCTCAGAACCGAGCATGTGGAGGGACGTTCGTTCATCTAGCACAAAGGAATGGTTTGCAGGAGAAACTTTTACCCTGTTTTCTCAGTATGTTTCCTAGTGCCAGTATGAAGTTCATGCAATTTTCAATGTAAAACCGAGTTGGAAGTTCTACCTGCCCATATATATGTAAGGAGTGGAGTTTGCAACTGAAAAGCAACATTGTGTTCCCAACAAGCTAGGTGAAGTACGGCTTTCACACACACTTGTCTCTCAGAAATGAGCATGTGGAGAGACGTTCGTTCATCTAGCAAAAAGGGAACGGGTTGCAGGAGAAACTTTTACTCTGGATTCTCAGTCTGTTTCCTCGTGCCGGTTTGAACTTCCTGCAGTTTACACTGTAAAACTTAGTTGGAGCTAGTACCACCCCATATATTTGTATGGAGTGGAGTTTGCAACTGAAAAGAAACTTTGTGTTCCCAACAAGCAAGGTGAAGTACGGCTTTCACACACACTTATATCTCAGAACTTAGCATGTGGAGAGACGTTCGTTCATCTAGCACAAAGGGAACGGTTTTCAGGCGAAACTTTTACTCTGGTTTCTCAGTCTGTTTCCTAGTGCCGGTTTGAAGTTCCTGCAGTTTTCACTGTAAAACCGATTTGGATCTATTACCTCCCCTTATATATGTATGGAGTGGAGTTTGCAAGTGAAAAAAATTTTGTGTTCCCAACAATCTAGGTGAAGAACTGCTTTCACACACACTTATCTCTCAGGACTGAGCATGTGGAGAGACGTTCGTTCATCTAGAACAAAGGGAATTGGTTGCAGGGGAAAATTTTGCTCTGGTTTCTCAGTCTGCTTCCTAGTGACGGTTTGAAGTTCCTGCAGTTTTCACTGTAAAACCGAGTTGGAACTACTACTTGCCCATATATATGTAAAGAGTGGAGTTTGCAAATGAAAAGGAACTTTGTGTTCCCAACAAGCAAGGTGAAGAACGGCTTTCACACACACGTGTCTCTCAGAACCGAGCATGTGGAGAGACGTTCGTTCATCTAGCACAAAGGGAATGGTTTGCAGGAGAAACTTTTACTCTGTTTTCTCAGTATGTTTCCTAGTGCCAGTATGAAGTTCATGCAATTTTCAATGTAAAACCGAGTTGGAACTTGTACCTGCCCATATATATGTAAGGAGTGGAGTTTGCAACTGAAAAGCAACTTTGTGTTCCCAACAAGCTAGGTGAAGGACGGCTTACACACACACTTGTCTCTCAGAAATGAGCATGTGGAGAGACGTTCATTCATCTAGCAAAAAGGGAACAGGTTGCAGGAGAAACTTTTACTCTGGATTCTCAGTTTGTTTCCTAGTGCCGGTTTGAAGTTCCTGCAGTTTTCACTGTAAAACCGAGTTGGAACAAGTACCTCCCCAAATATATGTACAGAGTTGAGTTTGCAACTGAAAAGAAACTTTGTTTTCCCAAAAAGCTAAGTGAAGGACGGCTTTCACACACAATTGTCTCTCAGAACTGAGCATGTGGAGAGACTTTCTTTCATATAGCACAAAGGGAACGGGTTGCAGGAGAAACTTTTACTCTGGTTTCTCAGTCTGTTTCCTCGTGCCGGTTTGAACTTCCTGCAGTTTACACTGTAAAACCTAGTTGGAGCTAGTACCACCCCATATATATGTATTGAGTGGAGTTTGCAACTGAAAAGAAACTTTGTGTTCCCAACAAGCTAGGTGAAGTACGGCTTTCACACACAATTATATCTCAGAACTGAGCATGTGGAGAGACGTTCGTTCATCTAGCACAAAGGGAAAAGGTTGCAGGAGAAATTTTACTCTGGTTTCTCAGTCTGTTTCCTAGTGCCGGTTTGAAGTTCCTGCAGTTTTCACTGTAAAACCGATTTGGATCTAGTACCTCCCCAAATATATATATGGAGTGGAGTTTGCAACTGAAAAGAAACTTTGTGTTCCCAACAAGCTAGGTGAAGAACGGCTTTCACACACACTTATCTCTCAGAACTGAGCATGTGGAGAGACGTTCGTTCATCTAGCACAAAGGGAACAGGTTGCAGGAGAAATTTTACTCTGATTTCTCAGTCTGTTCCTAGTGCCTGTTTGAAGTTCCTGCAGTTTTCACTGTAAAACCAGGTTGGAACTAGAACCTCCCCATTTATATGTATGGAGTAGAGTTAGCAACTGAAAAGAAACTTTGTGTTCCCAACAAGCTAGGTGAAGGACTGCTTTCACACACACTTATCTCTCAGTATCTAGCATGTGGAGAGACGTTCGTTCTTCTAGCACAAATGGAACGGGTTGCAGGAGAAACTTTTACTCTGGTTTCCCAGTCTGTTTCCTATTGCCGGTTTGAAGTTCCTGCAGTTTTCACTGTATAACGGATTTGGATCTAGTACCTCCCCAAATATATATATGGAGTGGAGTTAGCAACTGAAAAGAAACTTTGTGTTCCCAACAAGCTAGGTGAAGGACGGCTTTCACACACATTTATCTCTCAGAACTGAGCATGTGGAGAGACGTTCGTTCATCTAGCACTAAGCGAATGGGTTGAAGGTGAAATTATACACTGGTTCCTCAGTCTTTTTCCTATGCCGATTTGAATTTCCTGCAATTTTCACTGTAAAACCAACTTGGAGCAAGTACCTCTCCATATATATGTATGGAGTGGAGTTAGCAACTGAAAAGAAACTTTGTGTTCCCAACAAGCTAGGTGAAATTCGGCTTTCACACACACTTATGTCTCAGAACTGAGCATGTGGAGAGACGTTTGTTCATCTAGCACAAAAGGAAAGTTTTTCAGGAGAAACTTTACTCTGGTTTCTCAGTCTGTTTCCTAGTGCCGGTTTGACGTTCCTGCAGTTTTCTCTGTAAAGCCAAGTTGGAGCTATTACCTCCCGATATATATGTATGGATTGGAGTTTGCAACTGAAAAGAAACTTAGTGTTCCCAACAAGCTAGTTGAAGTACGGCTTTCACACACACGTATCTCTCAGAACTGAGCATGTGGAGAGACGTTCGTTCATCTAGCACAAAGGGAATGGGTTGAAAGGGAAACTTATACTCTTGTTCTTCAGTCTGTTTCCTAGTGCCGGTTTGAAGATCCTGCAGTTTTCACTGTAAATACATGTTGGAGCTGGTACCTCCACATATATATGTATGGAGTGGAGTTTGCAACTGAAAAGAAACTTTGTGTTCCCAACAAGCTAGGTGAAGGACGTCTTTCACACACACTTATCTCTCAGAACTGAGAATGTGGAGAGACGTTCGTTCATCTAGAACAAAGTGAACTGGTTGCAGGAGAAAGTATACTCTTGTTTCTCAGTCTGTTTCCTAGTGCCAGTTTGAAGTTCCTGCAATTTTCACTGTAACACACTGTTTGAGCTAGAACCTCCCCATATATATGTATGGATTGGAGTTTGCAAATGAAAGACACTTTGTTTCCCAAAAAGCTAGATGAAGGACGGATTTCACACAGTTTTCTCTCAGATCTGAGCATGTGGAGAGACGTTCGTTCATCTAAAACAAAGCGAATGGGTTGAAGGGGAAATTTATACACTGGTTCCTCAGTCTGTTTCCTAGTGCCGGTTTGAAGTTCCTGCAATTTTCACTTTAAAACCAAGTTGGAGCAAGTACCTCCCCATAAATATGTATGGAGTGGAGTTTGCAACTGATAAGAATTTTTGTGTTCCCAACAAGCTAGGTGAAGGACGGCTTTCCCACACACTTATCTCTGAATTGAGCATGTGGAGAGACGATCGTTTATCTAGCACAAATGGAACGGATTGCAGGAGAAACTTATACTCTGGTTTATCACTCTGTTTCCTAGTGACGGTTTGAAGTTCCTGCAGTTTTCACTGGAAATCCGAGTTTGATCTAGTACCTCCACATATATATGTATGGAGTGGAGTTTGCAACTGAAAAGAAATTTTGTGTTCCCAACAAGCTAGGTGAAGTACGGCTTTCACACACACTGACCTCTCAGAACTGAGCATGTGGAGAGAAGTTCGCTCATCTAGCACAAAGGAACTGGTTGCCGGGGAAACTTATACTCAGGTTCCTCAGTCTGTTTCCTAGTGCCGGTTTGAAGTTCCTGCAGTTTTCACTGCAAAACAGAGTTGGATCTAGTACCTCCCGATATATATGTATGGAGTGGAAGTTACAACTGAAAAGAAACTTTCTGTTCCCAACAAGCTAGGTGAAGGGCGGCTTTCACACACACTTATCCCTCAGAACTGATCATGTGGAGAGACGTTCGTTCATCTAGCACAAAGGGAACGGGTTGCAGGAGAAACTTTTACTCTGTTTTCTCAGTCTGTTTCCTAGTGCCGGTTTGAAGTTCCAGCAGTTTTCACTGTAAAATCGAGTTGGAGCTTGTACCTACCCATATATATGTATGGAGTGGATTTTACAACTGAAAAGAAACTTTGTGTTCCCAACAAGCTAGTTGAAGGACGGATTTCACACACAATTATCTCTCAGAACTGAGCATGTGGAGAGACGTTCGTTCATCTAGCACATAGGAACTGGTTGCAGGAGAAAGTTTACTATGATTTCTCAGTCTGTTTCCTAGTGCCGGTTTGAAGTTCCTGCAGTTTTCACTGTAAAATCAAGTTGGAAGTAGTACCTCCACATATATATGTATGGAGTGGAGTTTGCAACTGAAAAGAAACTTTGTGTTCCCAACAAGCTAGGTGAAGGACGGCTTTCACACACAATTATCTCTCAGAATTCAGCATGTGGAGAAACTTTCGTTCATCTAGCACAAAAGGAACGAGTTGCAGGAGTGTCTTTTACTCTGGTTTCTCAGTCTGTTTCCTTGTGCCGGTTTGAAGTTCCTGCAGTTTTCACTATAGAACCAAGTTGGGGCCATTACCAATTTATATATATGTATGGAGTGGGTTTGCAACTGAAAAGAAACTTTGTGTTCCCAACAAGCTATGTGAAGGACGGCTTTCAAACTCACTTATCTCTCAGAACTGAGCAAGTGGAGAGACGTTCGTTCATCTATCACAAAAGAACGGGTTGCAGGGGAAACTTATACTCTGGTTCCTCAGTCTGTTTCCTAGTGCCGATTTTACATTCCTGCAGTTTTCACTGTAAAACCAAGTTGGAGCTAGTACTTCCCGATATATATGTATGGAGTGGAGGTTGCAAGTGAAAGGAAACTTTGTGTTCCGAACCAGCTGGATGAAGGACGGCTTTCACACACACTTAACTCTCAGAACTGAGCATGTGGAGAGACATTCGTTCATCTAGCACCAAGGGAACGGGTTGCAGGAGAAACTTTTACTCTGGTTCCTCAGTCTGTTTCCTAGTGCCGGTTTGAAGTTCCTGCACTTTTCACTGTAAAGCCGAGTTGGAGCCAGTACCTCCCCATATATATGTATGGAGTGGAGTTGGCAACTGAAAGTAACTTTGTGTTCCCAACAAGCTAGGTGAAGGACGGCTTTCATACACACTTATATCTCAGAACTGAGCATGTGGAGAGACGTTCGTTCATCTAGCACATAGGAACTTTTTGCCTGAGAAATTTTACTCTGGGTTCTCAGTCTGTTTCCTAGTGCCGGTTTGAAGTTTCAGCAGTTTTCACTGTAAAATCGAGTTGGAGATAGTACCTACCCAAATATATGTATGGATTGGAGTTTACTACTGAAAAGTAACTTTGTGTTCCCAAGAAGCTAGGTGAAGGACGGCTTTCACACACAATTATCTCTCAGATCTGAGCATGTGGAGAGACGTTCGTTCATCTAGCACAAAGGGAACTTAATGCAGGAGAAACTTTAGTATTGTTTCTCAGTCTGTTTCCTAGTGTCGGTTTGAAGTTCCAGCAGATTTCACAGTAAAATCGAGTTGGAGCTTGTACCTCCCCATATATATGTATGGAGTGGGGTTTGCAACTGAAATAAACTTTGTTTTCCAAACAAGCTAGTTGAAGGAAGGCTTTCAGACACATTTATCTCTCAGATATGAGCATGTGGAGAGACGATCGTTCATCTAGCAGAAAGGAAACGGGTTGTAGGGGAAACTTATACTCTGGTTCTTCACTCTGTTTCCTAGTGCCGGTTTGAAGTTCCTGCAGTTATCACTGTAAAATCAAGTTGGAGCTTGTACCTCCAAATATATATGTATGGATTGGAGTTTGCAACTGAAAAGAAACTTTGTGTTCCCAACAAGCTACGTGAAGGACGGCTTTCACACACACTTATCTCTCAGAACTGAACATGTGAAGAGACGTTCGTTCATCAAGCACAAAGGGAACGGGTTGCAGGAGATACTTATACTCTGGTTCCTCAGTCTGTTTCCTAGTGCCGGTTTGAAGTTCCTGCAGTTTTCACTGTAAAATCATGTTTTAGCTGGTACCTCCACATATATATGTATTTAGTGGAGTTTGCAACTGAAAAGAAACTTTGTGTTCCCAACAAGCTAGGTGAAGGACGGCTTTCCCACACACTTATCTCTGAACTGATCATGTGGAGAGACGATCGTTTATCTAGCACAAATGGAACGGGTTGCAGGAGAAACTTATACTCTGGTTTCTCAGTCTGTTTCCTACTGACGGGTTGAAGTTCCTGCAGTTTTCACTGGAAATCCGAGATGGATCTAGTACCTCCACATATATATGTATGGAGTGGAGTTTGCAACTGAAAAGAAACTTTGTTTTCCCAACCATCTAGTTGAAGTAAGGCTTTCACACACACTGACCTCTCAGAACTGATCATGTGGAGAGACGTTCGCTCATCTAGCACAAAGGAACTGGTTGCCGGGGAAACTTATACTCTGGTTCCTCAGTCTGTTTCCTAGTGCCGGTTTGACGTTCATGCAGTTTTCACAGCAAAACAGAGTTGGATCTAGTACCTCCCGATATATATATATGTAGTGGAGGTTACAGCTGAAAAGAAACTTTTTGTTCCCAACAAGCTAGGTGAAGGACGGCTTTCACACACACTTATCTCTCAGAACTGAGCATGTGGAGAGACGTTCGTTCATCTAGCACAAACGGAACTGGTTGCAGGAGAAACATTACTCTGGGTTCTCAGTCTGTTTCCTAGTGCCGATTTTACGTTCCTGCAGTTTTCACTGTAAAACCAAGTTGGAGCTAGTACTTCCCGATATATATGTATGGAGTGGAGGTTGCAAGTGAAAGGAAACTTAGTGTTCCGAACCAGCTGGATGAAGTACGGCACGCACACACAGTTATCTCTCAGAACTGAGCATGTGGAGAGACGTTCGTTCATCTAGCACAAAGGAATCTGTTGGCAGGAGAAACTTTTATGGTTTCTCAGTCTGTTTCCTAGTGCCGGTTTGAAGTTCCAGCAGTTTTCACTGTAAAATCGAGTTGGAGCTATTCCCTACCCAAATATATGTATGGATTGGAGTTTACAATTGAAAAGTAACTTTGTGTTCCCAAGAAGCTAGATGAAGGACGGCTTTAACACACAATTATCTCTCAGATCTGAGCATGTGGAGAGACCATCGTTCATCTAGCAGAAAGGAAATGGGTTGTAGGGGAAACTTATACTCTGGTTCTTCACTCTGTTTCCTAGTGCCGGTTTGAAGTTCCTGCAGTTATCACTGTAAAATCAAGTTGGAGCTTGTACCTCCAAATATATATGTATGAATTGGAGTTTTCAACAGAAAAGAAACTTTGTGTTCCCAACAAGCTACGTGAAGGACGGCTTTCACACACACTTATCTCTCAGAACTGAACATATGGAGAGATGTTCGTTCATCAAGCACAAATGGAACGGGTTGCAGGAGAAACTTTTACTCTGGTTTCTCAGTCTGTTTCCTAGTGCTGGTTTGACGTTCCTGCAGTTTTCTCTGTAAAACCATGTTGGAGCTAGTACCTCCCGATATATATGTATGGAGTGGAGTTTGCAACTGAAAAGAAACTTTGTGTTCCCAACAAGATAGGTGAAGTACGGCTTTCACACACACTTATCTCTCAGAACTGAGCATGTGGACAGACGTTCGTTCATCTAGCACAAAGGGAATGGGTTGCAAGGGAAACTTATACTCTGGTTCCTCAGTCTGTTTCCTAGTGCCGGTTTGAAGTTCCTGTAGTTTTCACTGTAAAATCATGTTCTAGCTGGTACCTCCACATATATATGTATGGAGTGGAGTTTGCAACTGAAAAGAAACTTTCTGTTCCCAACAAGCTAGGTGAAGGACGGCTTTCCCACACACTTATCTCTGAACTGAGCATGTGGAGAGACGATCGTTTATCTAGCACAAATGGAACGGGTTGCAGGAGAAACTTATACTATGGTTTCTCAGTCTGTTTCCTACTGACGGGTTGAAGTTCCTGCATTTTTCACTGGAAATCCGAGTTGGATCTAGTACCTCCACATATATATGTATGGAGTGGAGTTTGCAACTGAAAAGAAACTTTGTTTTTCCAACCATCTAGGTGAAGTAAGGCTTTCACACACACTGACCTCTCAGAACTGAGCATGTGGAGAGACGTTCGCACATCTAGCACAAAGGAACTGGTTGCCGGGGAAATTTATACTCTGGATCCTCTGTCTGTTTCCTAGTGCCGGTTTGACGTTCATGCAGTTTTCACAGCAAAACAGAGTTGGATCTAGTACCTCCCGATATATATGAATGGAGTGGAGGTTACAACTGAAAAGAAACTTTTTGTTCCCAACAATCTAAGTGAAGGACGGCTTTCACAAACACTTATCTCTCAGAACTGAGCATATGGAGAGACATTCGTTCATCTAGCACATAGGAACTGGTTGCAGGAGAAACTTTACTCTGGGTTCTCAGTCTGTTTCCTAGTGCCGGTTTGAAGTTCCTGCACTTTTCAATGTAAAGCCGAGTTGGAGCCAGTACCTCCCCATATATATGTATGGAGTGGAGTTGGCAACTGAAAGTAACTTTGTGTTCCCAAAAAGCTAGGTGAAGGACGGCTTTCATACACACTTATATCTCAGAACTGAGCATGTGGAGAGACGTTCGTTCATCAAGCACATAGGAACTTTTTGCAGGAGAAATTTTACTCTGGGTTCTCAGTCTGTTTCCTAGTGCCGGTTTGAAGTTCCAGCAGTTTTCACAGTAAAATCGAGTTGGAGCTAGTACCTACCGATATATATATGTATGGATTGGAGTTTACAACTGAAAAGTAACTTTGTGTTCCCAAGAAGCTAGGTGAAGGACGGCTTTCACACACAATTATCTCTCAGATCTGAGCATGTGGAGAGACGTTCGTTCATCTAGCACAAAGGGAACTGGATGCAGGAGAAACTTTAGTATTGTTTCTCAGTCTGTTTCCTAGTGTCGGTTTGAAGTTCCAGCAGTTTTCACGGTAAAATCGAGTTGGAGCTTGTACCTCCCCATATATATGTATGGAGTGGAGTTTGCAACTGAAATAAACTTTGTTTTCCAAACAAGCTAGTTGAAGGAAGGCTTTCAGACACACTTATCTTTCAGATATGAGCATGTGGAGAGACGATCGTTCATCTAGCAGAAAGGAAACGGGTTGTAGGAGAAACTTAAACTCTGGTTCCTCAGTCTGTTTCCTAGTGCCGGTTTGAAGTTCCTGCAGTTTTCACTGTAAAATCATGTTGGAGCTGGTACATCCACATATATATGTATTTAGTGGAGTTTGCAACTGAAAAGAAAATTTGTGTTCCCAACAAGCTAGATGAAGGACGGCTTTCCCACACACTTATCTCTGAACTGAGCATGTGGAGAGACGATCGTTTATCTAGCACAAATGGAACGGGTTGCAGGAGAAACTTATACTATGGTTTCTCAGTCTGTTTCCTACTGACGGGTTGAAGTTCCTGCATTTTTCACTGGAAATCCGAGTTGGATCTAGTACCTCCACATATATATGTATGGAGTGGAGTTTGCAACTGAAAAGAAACTTTGTTTTTCCAACCATCTAGGTGAAGTAAGGCTTTCACACACACTGACCTCTCAGAACTGAGCATGTGGAGAGACGTTCGCACATCTAGCACAAAGGAACTGGTTGCCGGGGAAATTTATACTCTGGATCCTCTGTCTGTTTCCTAGTGCCGGTTTGACGTTCATGCAGTTTTCACAGCAAAACAGAGTTGGATCTAGTACCTCCCGATATATATGAATGGAGTGGAGGTTACAACTGAAAAGAAACTTTTTGTTCCCAACAATCTAAGTGAAGGACGGCTTTCACAAACACTTATCTCTCAGAACTGAGCATATGGAGAGACATTCGTTCATCTAGCACATAGGAACTGGTTGCAGGAGAAACTTTACTCTGGGTTCTCAGTCTGTTTCCTAGTGCCGGTTTGAAGTTCCTGCACTTTTCAATGTAAAGCCGAGTTGGAGCCAGTACCTCCCCATATATATGTATGGAGTGGAGTTGGCAACTGAAAGTAACTTTGTGTTCCCAAAAAGCTAGGTGAAGGACGGCTTTCATACACACTTATATCTCAGAACTGAGCATGTGGAGAGACGTTCGTTCATCAAGCACATAGGAACTTTTTGCAGGAGAAATTTTACTCTGGGTTCTCAGTCTGTTTCCTAGTGCCGGTTTGAAGTTCCAGCAGTTTTCACAGTAAAATCGAGTTGGAGCTAGTACCTACCGATATATATATGTATGGATTGGAGTTTACAACTGAAAAGTAACTTTGTGTTCCCAAGAAGCTAGGTGAAGGACGGCTTTCACACACAATTATCTCTCAGATCTGAGCATGTGGAGAGACGTTCGTTCATCTAGCACAAAGGGAACTGGATGCAGGAGAAACTTTAGTATTGTTTCTCAGTCTGTTTCCTAGTGTCGGTTTGAAGTTCCAGCAGTTTTCACGGTAAAATCGAGTTGGAGCTTGTACCTCCCCATATATATGTATGGAGTGGAGTTTGCAACTGAAATAAACTTTGTTTTCCAAACAAGCTAGTTGAAGGAAGGCTTTCAGACACACTTATCTTTCAGATATGAGCATGTGGAGAGACGATCGTTCATCTAGCAGAAAGGAAACGGGTTGTAGGAGAAACTTAAACTCTGGTTCCTCAGTCTGTTTCCTAGTGCCGGTTTGAAGTTCCTGCAGTTTTCACTGTAAAATCATGTTGGAGCTGGTACATCCACATATATATGTATTTAGTGGAGTTTGCAACTGAAAAGAAAATTTGTGTTCCCAACAAGCTAGATGAAGGACGGCTTTCCCACACACTTATCTCTGAACTGATCATGTGGAGAGACGATCGTTTATCTAGCACAAATGGAACGGGTTGCAGGAGAAACTTATACTCTGGTTTCTCAGTCTGTTTCCTACTGACGGGTTGAAGTTCCTGCAGTTTTCACTGGAAATCCGAGTTGGATCTAGTACCTCCATATATATATGTATGGAGTGGAGTTTGCAACTGAAAAGAAACTTTGTTTTCCCAACCATCTAGTTGAAGAAAGGCTTTCACACACACTGACATCTCAGAACTGATCATGTGGAGAGACGTTCGCTCATCTAGCACAAAGGAACTGGTTGCCGGGGAAACTTATACTCTGGTTCCTCAGTCTGTTTCCTAGTGCCGGTTTGACGTTCATGCAGTTTTCACTGCAAAACAGAGTTGGATCTAGTACCTCCCGATATATATGTATGGAGTGGAGGTTACAACTGAAAAGAAACTTTTTGTTCCCAACAAGCTAGGTGAAGGACGGCATTCACACACACTTATCTCTCAGAACTGAGCATGTGGAGAGACGTTCGTTCATCTAGCACATAGGAACTGGTTGCAGGAGGAACTTTACTCTGGGTTCTCAGTCTGTTTCCTAGTGCCGATTTTACGTTCCTGCAGTTTTCACAGTAAAACCAATTTGGAGCTAGTACTTACCGATATATATGTATGGAGTGGAGGTTGCAAATGAAAGGAAACTTTGTGTTCCCAACCAGCTGGATGAAGTACGGCACGCACACACAGTTATCTCTCACAACAGAGCATGTGGAGACACGTTCGTTCATCTAGCACCAATGGAACGGGTTGCAGGAGAAACTTTTACTCTGGTTCTTCAGTCTGTTTCCTAGTGCCGTTTTGAAGTTCCTGCAGTTTTCACTGTAAAACCGAGTTGGAACCAGTACCTCCCCATATATATGTATGGAGTGGTGTTGGCAACTGAAAGTAACTTTGTGTTCCCAACAAGCTAGGTGAAGGGCGGCTTTCACAAACAATTATCTCTCAGATCTGAGCATGTGGAGAGACGTTCGTTCATCTAGTACAAAGGGAACTGTTGGCAGGAGAAACTTTACTATGGTTTCTCAGTCTTTTCCTAGTGCCGGTTTGAAGTTCCAGCAGTTTTCACTGTAAAATCGAGTTGGAGCTAGTACATACCCAAATATATGTATGGATTGAGTTTACAATTGAAAAGTAACTTTGTGTTCCCAAGAAGCTAGATGAAGGACGGCTTTCACACACAATTATCTCTCAGATCTTTTTTTTGACAAATAAAAACTGTATATATTTAGGTGTACAATGTGATGTTTTGATAAACAACGCAGCGCTCGACTGTTGTTTCCTAGTGTCGGTTTGAAGTTCCAGCAGTTTTCTCAGTAAAATCGAGTTGGAGCTTGTACCTCCCCATATATATGTATGGAGTGGAGTTTGCAACTGAAATAAACTTTGTTTCCAAACAAGCTAGGTGAAGGAAGGCTTTCAGACACACTTATCTCTCAGATATGAGCATGTGGAGAGACGATCGTTCATCTAGCAGAAAGGAAACGGGTTGTAGGGGAAACTTATACTCTGGTTCTTCACTCTGTTTCCTAGTGCCGGGTTGAAGTTCCTGCAGTTATCACTGTAAAATCAAGTTGGAGCTTGTACCTCCAAATATATATGTATGGATTGGAGTTTGCAACTGAAAAGAAACTTTGTGTTCCCAACAAGCTACGTGAAGGACGGCTTTAACACACACTTATCTCTCACAACTGAACATGTGGAGAGACGTTCTTTCATCAAGCACAAATGGAACGGGTTGCAGGAGAAACTTTTACTCTGGTTTCTCAGTCTGTTTCCTAGTGCCGGTTTGAAGTTCCGGCAGTTTTCAATGTAAAACCAAGTTGGAGCCAGTACTTCCCAATATAAATTTATGGAATGGAATTTGCAACTTAAAAGAAATTTTGTGTTCCCAACAAGCTAGGTGAAGGACGGCTTTCACACACACTTATCTCTCAGAACTGAGCATTTGGATAGACGTTCGTTCATCTAGCATAAAGCGAATGGGTTGAAGGTGAAACATATACACAGGTTCCTCAGTCTTTTTCCTAGTGCCGGTTTGAAGTTCCTGCAATTTTCACTGTAAAACCAACTTGGAGCAAGTACCTCTCCATATATATGTATGGAGTGGAGTTTGCAACTGAAAAGAAACATTGTGTTCCCAACAAGCTAGGTGAAATTCGGCTTTCACCCACACTTATCTCTCAGAACTGAGCATGTGGAGAGACGTTCGTTCATCTAGCACAAAAGGAAAGTTTTTCAGGAGAAACTTTTACTCTGGTTTCTCAGTCTGTTTCCTAGTGCTGGTTTGACGTTCCTGCAGTTTTCTCTGTAAAACCAAGTTGGAGCTAGTACCTCCCGATATAAATGCATGGAGTGGAGTTAGCAAATGTAAAGAAACTTTGTGTTCCCTACAAGATAGGTGAAGTACGGCTTTCACACACACTTATCTCTCAGAACGTAGCATGTGGAGAGACGTTCGTTCATCTAGCACAAAGGGAAGTGTTTGCAGGAGAATCTTTTACTCTGGTTTCCCAGTCTGTTTCCTAGTGCCGGTTTGAAGTTCCTGCAGTTTTCACTGTAAAAACAAGTTGGATCCAGTACCTCCACATATATATGTATGGAGTGGAGTTTGCAACTGAAAAGAAACTTTGTGTTCCAAATAAGCAATTTGAAGGACGGCTTTCAGACACACTTATCTCTCAGATCTGAGCATGTGGAGAGACGTTCGTTCATCTAGCACAAAGGGAACTGTTTGCAGGAGAAACTTTACTATGGTTTCTCAGTCTGTTTCCTAGTGCTGGTTTGAAGTTCCAGCAATTTTCACTGTAAAATAGAGTTGGAGCTAGTACCGACCCGTATATATGTATGGAGTGGAGTTTACAACTGAAAAGTAACATTGTGTTCCCAACAAGCTAGGTGAATTGCGGCTTTCACACACAATTATCTCTCAGAACTGAGCATGTGGACAGACGTTCGTTCATCTAGCACAAAGGGAATGGGTTGCAAGGGAAACTTATACTCTGGTTCCTCAGTCTGTTTCCTAGTGCCGGTTTGAAGTTCCTGCAGTTTTCACTGTAAAATCATGTTGGAGCTGGTACCACCACATATATATGTATGGAGTGGAGTTTGCAACTGAAAAGAAACTTTCTGTTCCCAACAAGCTAGGTGAAGGACGGCTTTCCCACACACTTATCTCTGAACTGAGCATGTGGAGAGACGATCGTTTATCTAGCACAAATGGAACGGGTTGCAGGAGAAACTTATACTCTGGTTTCTCAGTCTGTTTCCTACTGACGGGTTGAAGTTCCTGAATTTTTCACTGGAAATCCGAGTTGGATCTATTACCTTCACATATATATGTATGGAGTGGAGTTTGCAACTGAAAAGAAACTTTGTTTTCCCAACCATCTAGGTGAAGTAAGGCTTTCACACACACTGACCTCTCAGAACTGAGCATGTGGAGAGACGTTCGCTCATCTAGCACAAAGGAACTGGTTGCAGGGGAAACTTATACTCTGGATCCTCAGTCTGTTTCCTAGTGCCGGCTTGACGTTCATGCATTTTTCACTGCAAAACAGAGTTGGATCTAGTATCTCCCGATATATCTGTATGGAGTGGAGGTTACAACTGAAAAGAAAATTTTTGTTCCCAACAATCTAAGTGAAGGACGGCTTTCACAAACACTTATCTCTCAGAACTGAGCATGTGGAGAGACGTTCGTTCATCTAGCACATAGGAACTGGTTGCAGGAGAAACTTTACTCTGGGTTCTCAGTCTGTTTCCTAGTGCCGGTTTGAAGTTCCAGCAGTTCTCACTGTAAAATCGAGTTGGAGCTAGTACCTACCCATATATATGTATGGAGTGGAGTTTACAACTGAAAAGTAACTTTGTGTTCCAAACAAGCTAGTTGAAGGACGGTTTTCACACACAATTATCTCTCAGAACTGAGCATGTGGAGAGACGTTCGTTCATCTAGCACAAAGGGAACGGGTTGCAGAGGAACTTTAACTCTGGTTTCTCAGTCAGTTTCCTAGTGCCGTTTTGACGTTCATGCAGTTTTCATTGTAAAACCGAGTTGGAGCTTGTACCTCCCGATATATATGTATGGAGTGGAGTTTGCAACTGAAAAGAATCTTTGTGTTCCCAAAAAGCTAGTTGAAGGACGGCTTTCACACACAATTATCTCTCAGAACTGAGCATGTGGAGAAATGTTCGTTCATCTAGCACAAAAAGAACGAGTTGCAGGAGTATCTTTTACTCTGGTTTCTCAGTCTGTTTCCTTGTGCCGGTTTGATGTTCCTGCAGTTTTCACTATAGAACCAAGTTGAAGCCATTACCTACTCATATATATGTATGGAGAGGGGTTTGCAACAGAAAAGAAACTTTGTGTTCCCAACAAGATAATTGAAGGACGGCTTTCCCACACAATTATCTCTCCGAACTGAGCATGTGGAGAAACGTTCGTTCATCTAGCACAAAATGAACGAGTTGCAGGAGTAACTTTTACTCTGTTTTCTCAGTCTGTTTCCTAGTGCCGGTTTGAAGTTCCTGCAGTTTTCACTGTAAAACCAAGTTGGAGCCAGTACCTACCCATATATATGTATGGAGTGGAGTTTGCAACTGAAAAGAAACTTTGTGTTCCCAACAAGCTAGGTGAAATTTGGCTTTCACACACACTTATCTCTCAGAACTGAGCATGTGGAGAGACGTTCGTTCATCTAGAACAAAGGGAAAGTTTTTCAGGCGAAACTTTTACTCTGGTTTCTCACTATGTTTCCTAGTGCCGGTTTGACGTTCCTGCAGTTTTCACTGTAAAACCGAGTTGGAGCTAGTACCTCCCGATATATATGTATGGAGTGGAGTTTGCAACTGAATAGAAACTTTGTGTTCCCAACAAGCTAGGTGAAGGACGTCTTTCACACACACTTATCTCTCACATATGAGCATGTGGAGAGACGTTCGTTCATCTAGAACAAAGTGAACTGTTTGCAGGAGAAACTTTACTCTGGTTTCTCAGTCTGTTTAAATGTGCCGGTTTGAAGTTCCTGCAATTTTCACTGTAACACACTGTTTGAGCTAGAACCTCCCCATATATATGTATGGAGTGGATTTTGCAACTGAAAAGAAACTTTGTGTTCCAAACAAGCTAGTTGAAGGACGGCTTTCACAGACAATTATCTCTCAGAACTGAGCAAGTGGAGAGACGTTCGTTAATCTAGCACAAAGGAAAGGGTTGCAGGGGAAACTCATACTCTGGTTCCTCAGAATGTTTCCTAGTGCCGATATTACGTTCCTGCAATTTTCACTGTAAAACCGAGTTGGAGCTTGTACCTCCCTATATATATGTATGGAGTGGAGTTTGCAACTGAAAAGAATCTTTGTGTTCCCAAAAAGCTAGTTGAAGGACGGCTTTCACACACAATTATCTCTCAGAACTGAGCATGTGGAGAAACGTTCGTTCATCTAGCACAAAAGGAACGAGTTGCAGGAGTATCTTTTACTCTGGTTTCTCAGTCTGTTTCCTTGTGCCGGTTTGAAGTTCCTGCAGTTTTCACTATAGAACCAAGTTGGAGCCATTACCTACTCATATATATGTATGGAGTGGGGTTTGAAACTGAAAAGAAACTTTGTGTTCCCAACAAGCTATGTGAAGGACGGCTTTCAAACTCAATTATCTCTCAGCACTGAGCATTTGGAGAAACGTTCGTTCATTTAGCAAAAAGGGAACGGGTAGCAGGAGAAATTTTACTCTGAATTCTCAGTCTGTTTTCTAGTGCCGGTTTGAAGTTCCTGCAGTTTTCACTGTAAATCGAGTTGGAGCTAGTACCTCCCCATATATATGTATGGAGTGGATTTTGCAACTGAAAAGAAACTTTGTGTTCCAAACAAGCAAGTTGAAGGACGGCTTTCATACACACTTATCTCTCAGAACTGAGCAAGTGGAGAGACTTTCGTTCATCTAGCACAAAGGAACGGGTTGCAGGGGAAACTTATACTCTGGTTCCTCAGTCTGTTTCCTAGTGCCGATTTTACGTTCCTGCAATTTTCTCTGTAAAACCAAGTTGGAGCTAGTACTTCCCGATATATATGTATGGAGTGGAGGTTGCAAGTGAAAGGAAACTTTGTTTTCCCAACCAGCTGGATGAAGTACGGCGCTCACACACAGTTATCTCTCAGAACTGAGCATGTGGAGACACGTTCGTTCATCTAGCACCAAGGGAAAGGGTTGCAGGAGAAACTTTTACTCTGGTTCCTCAGTCTGTTTCCTAGTGCCGGTTTGAAGTTCCTGCAGTTTTCACTGTAAAGCCGAGTTGGAGCCAGTACCTCCCCATATATATGTATGGACTGGAGTTGGCAACTGAAATTAACTTTGTGTTCCCAACAAGCTAGGTGAAGGACGGCTTTCACACACAATTATCTCTCAGACCTGAGCATGTGGAGATAGGTTCGTTCATCTAGCACAAAGGGAACTGTTGGCAGGAGAAACTTTACTATGGTTTCTCAGACTGTTTCCTAGTGCCGGTTTGAAATTCCAGCAATTTCCACTGTAAAATCGAGTTGGAGCTAGTACCTACCCATATATATGTATAGATTGGAGTTTACAACTGAAAAGTAACTTTGTGTTCCCAAGAAGCTAGGTGAAGGACGGCTTTCACACACACTTATCTCTCAGAACTGAGCATGTGGAGAGACGTTCGTTCATCTAGCACAAAGGGAACGGGTTGCAGGAGAAACTTTTACTCTGGTATCTCAGTCTGTTTCCTAGTGCCTGATTGAATTTCCTGCAGTTTTCACTGTAAAACCAATTTGGAGCCAGAATCTCCCCATATATATGTATGGAGTGGAGTTTTCAAGTGAAAAGAAACTTTGTGTTCCCAACAAGCTAGGTGAAAGACGGCTTTCACACACAATTATCTCTCAGAACTCAGCATATGGAGAGACGTTCGTTCATCTAGCACAAATGGAACGAGTTGCAGGGGAAACTTTTAATCTGGTATCTCAGTCTGTTTTCTAGTGCCGGTTTCAAGTTCCTGCAGTTTTCACTGTAAACCCAATTTGGAGCCAGTACCTCCCCATATATATGTATGGAGTGGAGTTGGCAAATGAAAGTAACTTTGTGTTCCCTACAAGCTAGGTGAAGGACGGCATTCACACACAATTATCTCTCAGATCTGAGCATGTGGAGAGACGTTCGTTCATCTAGCACAAAGGGAACAGGTTGCAGGGGAATCTTTACTATTGTTTCTCAGTCTGTTTCCTAGTGTCGGTTTGAAGTTCCAGCAGTTTTCACAGTAAAACCGAGTTGGAGCTTTTACCTCCCCATATATATGTATGGAGAGGAGTTTGCAACTGAAAAGAAGCTTTGTGGTCCCAACAAGCTAGGTGAAGGACGGCTTTCACACACACTTATCTCTCAGAACTGAGCATGTGGAGAGACGTTCGTTCATCAAGCACAAAGGGAACGGGTTGCAGGAGAAACTTATACTCTGGTTCCTCAGTCTGTTTCCTAGTGCCGGTTTTACGTTCCTGCAGTATTCACTGTAAAACCAAGTTGGAAGTAGTACTTCCCGATATATATGTATGGAGTGGAGGTTGCAAGTGAAAGGAAACTTTGTGTTCCCAACCAGCTGGATGAAGGACGGCTTTCACACACACTTAACTCTCAGAACTGAGCATGTGGAGAGACATTCGTTCATCTAGCACCAAGGAAACGGGTAGCAGGAGAAACTTTTACTCTGGTTCCTCAGTCTGTTTCCTAGTGCCGGTTTGAAGTTCCTGCATTTTTCAATGTAAAGCCGAGTTGGAGCCAGTACCTCCCCATATATATGTATGGAGTGGATTTGGCAACTGAAAGTAACTTTGTGTTCCCAACAAGCTACGTGAAGGGCGGCTTTCATACACACTTATATCTCAGAACTGAGCATGTGGAGAGACGTTCGTTCATCTAGCACATAGGAACTTTTTGCAGGAGAAAGTTTACTATGTTTTCTCAGTCTGTTTCCTAGTGCCGGTTTGAAGTTCCAGCAGTTCTCACTGTAAAATCGAGTTGGAGCTAGTACCTACCCATATATATGTATGGAGTGGAGTTTACAACTGAAAAGTAACTTTGTGTTCCAAACAAGCTAGTTGAAAGACGGTTTTCACACACAATTATCTCTCAGAACTGAGCATGTGGAGAGACGTTCGTTCATCTAGCACATAGGTACTGGTTGCAGGAGAAAGTTTACTATGTTTTCTCAGTCTGTTTCCTAGTGCCGGTTTGAAGTTCCTGCAGTTTTCACTGTAAAATCAAGGTGGAAGTAGTACCACCACATATATATGTATGGAGTGGAGATTGCAACTGAAAAGAAACTTTGTGTTCCCAACAAGATAGGTGAAGTACGGCTTTCACACACACGTATCTCTCAGAACTGAGCATGTGGAGAGACGTTCGTTCATCTAGCACAAAGGGAACGGGTTGCAGAGGAACTTTAACTCTGGTTTCTCAGTCAGTTTCCTAGTGCCGTTTTGACGTTCATGCAGTTTTCATTGTAAAACCGAGTTGGAGCTTGTACCTCCCGATATATATGTATGGAGTGGAGTTTGCAACTGAAAAGAATCTTTCTGTTCCCAAAAAGCTAGTTGAAGGACGGCTTTCACACACAATTATCTCTCAGAACTGAGCATGTGGAGAAATGTTCGTTCATCTAGCACAAAAAGAACGAGTTGCAGGAGTATCTTTTACTCTGGTTTCTCAGTCTGTTTCCTTGTGCCGGTTTGAAGTTCCTGCAGTTTTCACTATAGAACCAAGTTGGAGCCATTACCTACTCATATATATGTATGGAGAGGGGTTTGCAACAGAAAAGAAACTCTGTGTTCCCAACAAGATAATTGAAGGACGGCTTTCCCACACAATTATCTCTCCGAACTGAGCATGTGGAGAAACGTTCGTTCATCTAGCACAAAATGAACGAGTTGCAGGAGTAACTTTTACTCTGTTTTCTCAGTCTGTTTCCTAGTGCCGGTTTGAAGTTCCTGCAGTTTTCACTGTAAAACCAAGTTGGAGCCAGTACCTACCCATATATATGTATGGAGTGGAGTTTGCAACTGAAAAGAAATTTGTGTTCCCAACAAGCTAGGTGAAATTTGGCTTTCACACACACTTATCTCTCAGAACTGAGCATGTGGAGAGACGTTCGTTCATCTAGAACAAAGGGAAAGTTTTTCAGGCGAAACTTTTACTCTGGTTTCTCACTATGTTTCCTAGTGCCGGTTTGACGTTCCTGCAGTTTTCACTGTAAAACCGAGTTGGAGCTAGTACCTCCCGATATATATGTATGGAGTGGAGTTTGCAACTGAAAAGAAACTTTGTGTTCCCAACAAGCTAGGTGAAGGACGTCTTTCACACACACTTATCTCTCACATATGAGCATGTGGAGAGACGTTCGTTCATCTAGAACAAAGTGAACTGTTTGCAGGAGAAACTTTACTCTGGTTTCTCAGTCTGTTTAAATGTGCCGGTTTGAAGTTCCTGCAATTTTCACTGTAACACACTGTTTGAGCTAGAACCTCCCCATATATATGTATGGAGTGGATTTTGCAACTGAAAAGAAACTTTGTGTTCCAAACAAGCTAGTTGAAGGACGGCTTTCACAGACACTTATCTCTCAGAACTGAGCAAGTGGAGAGACGTTCGTTAATCTAGCACAAAGGAAAGGGTTGCAGGGGAAACTCATACTCTGGTTCCTCAGAATGTTTCCTAGTGCCGATATTACGTTCCTGCAGTTTTCACTGTAAAACCGAGTTGGAGCTTGTACCTCCCGATATATATCTATGGATTGGAGTTTGCAACTGAAAAGAATCTTTGTGTTCCCAAAAAGCTAGTTGAAGGACGGCTTTCACACACAATTATCTCTCAGAACTGAGCATGTGGAGAAACGTTCGTTCATCTAGCACAAAAGGAACGAGTTGCAGGAGTATCTTTTACTCTGGTTTCTCAGTCTGTTTCCTTGTGCCGGTTTGAAGTTCCTGCAGTTTTCACTATAGAACCAAGTTGGAGCCATTACCTACTCATATATATGTATGGAGTGGGGTTTGAAACTGAAAAGAAACTTTGTGTTCCCAACAAGCTATGTGAAGGACGTCTTTCAAACTCAATTATCTCTCAGCACTGAGCATTTGGAGAAACGTTCGTTCATTTAGCAAAAGGGGAACGGGTAGCAGGAGAAATTTTACTCTGAATTCTCAGTCTGTTTTCTAGTGCCGGTTTGAAGTTCCTGCAGTTTTCACTGTAAATCGAGTTGGAGCTAGTACCTCCCCATATATATGTATGGAGTGGATTTTGCAACTGAAAAGAAACTTTGTGTTCCAAACAAGCTAGTTGAAGGACGGCTTTCATACACACTTATCTCTCAGAACTGAGCAAGTGGAGAGACGTTCGTTCATCTAGCACAAAGGAACGGGTTGCAGGGGAAACTTATACTCTGGTTCCTCAGTCTGTTTCCTAGTGCCGATTTTACGTTCCTGCAATTTTCTCTGTAAAACCAAGTTGGAGCTAGTACTTCCCGATATATATGTATGGAGTGGAGGTTGCAAGTGAAAGGAAACTTTGTTTTCCCAACCAGCTGGATGAAGTACGGCGCTCACACACAGTTATCTCTCAGAACTGAGCATGTGGAGACACGTTCGTTCATCTAGCACAAAGGGAACGGGTTGCAGGAGAAACTTTTACTCTGGTATCTCAGTCTGTTTCCTAGTGCCTGATTGAATTTCCTGCAGTTTTCACTGTAAAACCAATTTGGAGCCAGAATCTCCCCATATATATGTATGGAGTGGAGTTTTCAAGTGAAAAGAAACTTTGTGTTCCCAACAAGCTAGGTGAAAGACGGCTTTCACACACAATTATCTCTCAGAACTCAGCATATGGAGAGACGTTCGTTCATCTAGCACAAATGGAACGAGTTGCAGGGGAAACTTTTAATCTGGTATCTCAGTCTGTTTTCTAGTGCCGGTTTGAAGTTCCTGCAGTTTTCACTGTAAAACCAATTTGGAGCCAGTACCTCCCCATATATATGTATGGAGTGGAGTTGGCAAATGAAAGTAACTTTGTGTTCCCTACAAGCTAGGTGAAGGACGGCATTCACACACAATTATCTCTCAGATCTGAGCATGTGGAGAGACGTTCGTTCATCTAGCACAAAGGGAACAGGTTGCAGGGGAATCTTTACTATTGTTTCTCAGTCTGTTTCCTAGTGTCGGTTTGAAGTTCCAGCAGTTTTCACAGTAAAACCGAGTTGGAGCTTTTACCTCCCCATATATATGTATGGAGAGGAGTTTGCAACTGAAAAGAAGCTTTGTGGTCCCAACAAGCTAGGTGAAGGACGGCTTTCACACACACTTATCTCTCAGAACTGAGCATGTGGAGAGACGTTCGTTCATCAAGCACAAAGGGAACGGGTTGCAGGAGAAACTTATACTCTGGTTCCTCAGTCTGTTTCCTAGTGCCGGTTTTACGTTCCTGCAGTATTCACTGTAAAACCAAGTTGGAAGTAGTACTTCCCGATATATATGTGTGGAGTGGAGGTTGCAAGTGAAAGGAAACTTTGTGTTCCCAACCAGCTGGATGAAGGACGGCTTTCACACACACTTAACTCTCAGAACTGAGCATGTGGAGAGACATTCGTTCATCTAGCACCAAGGAAACGGGTAGCAGGAGAAACTT
This sequence comes from Camelus dromedarius, assembly GCF_036321535.1. NCBI lineage: Eukaryota > Metazoa > Chordata > Mammalia > Artiodactyla > Camelidae > Camelus > Camelus dromedarius. The sequence continues at coordinate 30,156,392 of NC_087458.1, read as the reverse complement.
TTACTCTGGTTCCTCAGTCTGTTTCCTAGTGCCGGTTTGAAGTTCCTGCATTTTTCAATGTAAAGCCGAGTTGGAGCCAGTACCTCCCCATATATATGTATGGAGTGGATTTGGCAACTGAAAGTAACTTTGTGTTCCCAACAAGCTACGTGAAGGGCGGCTTTCATACACACTTATATCTCAGAACTGAGCATGTGGAGAGACGTTCGTTCATCTAGCACATAGGAACTTTTTGCAGGAGAAAGTTTACTATGTTTTCTCAGTCTGTTTCCTAGTGCCGGTTTGAAGTTCCAGCAGTTCTCACTGTAAAATCGAGTTGGAGCTAGTACCTACCCATATATATGTATGGAGTGGAGTTTACAACTGAAAAGTAACTTTGTGTTCCAAACAAGCTAGTTGAAAGACGGTTTTCACACACAATTATCTCTCAGAACTGAGCATGTGGAGAGACGTTCGTTCATCTAGCACATAGGTACTGGTTGCAGGAGAAAGTTTACTATGTTTTCTCAGTCTGTTTCCTAGTGCCGGTTTGAAGTTCCTGCAGTTTTCACTGTAAAATCAAGGTGGAAGTAGTACCACCACATATATATGTATGGAGTGGAGATTGCAACTGAAAAGAAACTTTGTGTTCCCAACAAGATAGGTGAAGTACGGCTTTCACACACACGTATCTCTCAGAACTGAGCATGTGGAGAGACGTTCGTTCATCTAGCACAAAGGGAACGGGTTGCAGAGGAACTTTAACTCTGGTTTCTCAGTCAGTTTCCTAGTGCCGTTTTGACGTTCATGCAGTTTTCATTGTAAAACCGAGTTGGAGCTTGTACCTCCCGATATATATGTATGGAGTGGAGTTTGCAACTGAAAAGAATCTTTCTGTTCCCAAAAAGCTAGTTGAAGGACGGCTTTCACACACAATTATCTCTCAGAACTGAGCATGTGGAGAAATGTTCGTTCATCTAGCACAAAAAGAACGAGTTGCAGGAGTATCTTTTACTCTGGTTTCTCAGTCTGTTTCCTTGTGCCGGTTTGAAGTTCCTGCAGTTTTCACTATAGAACCAAGTTGGAGCCATTACCTACTCATATATATGTATGGAGAGGGGTTTGCAACAGAAAAGAAACTCTGTGTTCCCAACAAGATAATTGAAGGACGGCTTTCCCACACAATTATCTCTCCGAACTGAGCATGTGGAGAAACGTTCGTTCATCTAGCACAAAATGAACGAGTTGCAGGAGTAACTTTTACTCTGTTTTCTCAGTCTGTTTCCTAGTGCCGGTTTGAAGTTCCTGCAGTTTTCACTGTAAAACCAAGTTGGAGCCAGTACCTACCCATATATATGTATGGAGTGGAGTTTGCAACTGAAAAGAAATTTGTGTTCCCAACAAGCTAGGTGAAATTTGGCTTTCACACACACTTATCTCTCAGAACTGAGCATGTGGAGAGACGTTCGTTCATCTAGAACAAAGGGAAAGTTTTTCAGGCGAAACTTTTACTCTGGTTTCTCACTATGTTTCCTAGTGCCGGTTTGACGTTCCTGCAGTTTTCACTGTAAAACCGAGTTGGAGCTAGTACCTCCCGATATATATGTATGGAGTGGAGTTTGCAACTGAAAAGAAACTTTGTGTTCCCAACAAGCTAGGTGAAGGACGTCTTTCACACACACTTATCTCTCACATATGAGCATGTGGAGAGACGTTCGTTCATCTAGAACAAAGTGAACTGTTTGCAGGAGAAACTTTACTCTGGTTTCTCAGTCTGTTTAAATGTGCCGGTTTGAAGTTCCTGCAATTTTCACTGTAACACACTGTTTGAGCTAGAACCTCCCCATATATATGTATGGAGTGGATTTTGCAACTGAAAAGAAACTTTGTGTTCCAAACAAGCTAGTTGAAGGACGGCTTTCACAGACACTTATCTCTCAGAACTGAGCAAGTGGAGAGACGTTCGTTAATCTAGCACAAAGGAAAGGGTTGCAGGGGAAACTCATACTCTGGTTCCTCAGAATGTTTCCTAGTGCCGATATTACGTTCCTGCAGTTTTCACTGTAAAACCGAGTTGGAGCTTGTACCTCCCGATATATATCTATGGATTGGAGTTTGCAACTGAAAAGAATCTTTGTGTTCCCAAAAATCTAGTTGAAGGACGGCTTTCACACACAATTATCTCTCAGAACTGAGCATGTGGAGAAACGTTCGTTCATCTAGCACAAAAGGAACGAGTTGCAGGAGTATCTTTTACTCTGGTTTCTCAGTCTGTTTCCTTGTGCCGGTTTGAAGTTCCTGCAGTTTTCACTATAGAACCAAGTTGGAGCCATTACCTACTCATATATATGTATGGAGTGGGGTTTGAAACTGAAAAGAAACTTTGTGTTCCCAACAAGCTATGTGAAGGACGTCTTTCAAACTCAATTATCTCTCAGCACTGAGCATTTGGAGAAACGTTCGTTCATTTAGCAAAAGGGGAACGGGTAGCAGGAGAAATTTTACTCTGAATTCTCAGTCTGTTTTCTAGTGCCGGTTTGAAGTTCCTGCAGTTTTCACTGTAAATCGAGTTGGAGCTAGTACCTCCCCATATATATGTATGGAGTGGATTTTGCAACTGAAAAGAAACTTTGTGTTCCAAACAAGCTAGTTGAAGGACGGCTTTCATACACACTTATCTCTCAGAACTGAGCAAGTGGAGAGACGTTCGTTCATCTAGCACAAAGGAACGGGTTGCAGGGGAAACTTATACTCTGGTTCCTCAGTCTGTTTCCTAGTGCCGATTTTACGTTCCTGCAATTTTCTCTGTAAAACCAAGTTGGAGCTAGTACTTCCCGATATATATGTATGGAGTGGAGGTTGCAAGTGAAAGGAAACTTTGTTTTCCCAACCAGCTGGATGAAGTACGGCGCTCACACACAGTTATCTCTCAGAACTGAGCATGTGGAGACACGTTCGTTCATCTAGCACAAAGGGAACGGGTTGCAGGAGAAACTTTTACTCTGGTTCCCCAGTCTGTTTCCTAGTGCCGGTTTGAAGTTCCTGCAGTTTTCACTGTAAAGCCGAGTTGGAGCCAGTACCTCCCCATATATATGTATGGACTGGAGTTGGCAACTGAAATTAACTTTGTGTTCACAACAAGCTAGGTGAAGGACGGCTTTCACACACAATTATCTCTCAGACCTGAGCATGTGGAGATAGGTTCGTTCATCTAGCACAAAGGGAACTGTTGGCAGGGGAAACTTTACTATGGTTTCTCAGACTGTTTCCTAGTGCCGGTTTGAAATTCCAGCAGTTTCCACTGTAAAATGGAGTTGGAGCTAGTACCTACCCATATATATGTATAGATTGGAGTTTACAACTGAAAAGTAACTTTGTGTTCCCAAGAAGCTAGGTGAAGGACGGCTTTCACACACACTTATCTCTCAGAACTGAGCATGTGGAGAGACGTTCGTTCATCTAGCACAAAGGGAACGGGTTGCAGGAGAAACTTTTACTCTGGTATCTCAGTCTGTTTCCTAGTGCCTGATTGAATTTCCTGCAGTTTTCACTGTAAAACCAATTTGGAGCCAGAATCTCCCCATATATATGTATGGAGTGGAGTTTGCAAGTGAAAAGAAACTTTGTGTTCCCAACAAGCTAGGTGAAAGACGGCTTTCACACACAATTATCTCTCAGAACTCAGCATATGGAGAGACGTTCGTTCATCTAGCACAAATGGAACGAGTTGCAGGGGAAACTTTTAATCTGGTATCTCAGTCTGTTTTCTAGTGCCGGTTTGAAGTTCCTGCAGTTTTCACTGTAAAACCAATTTGGAGCCAGTACCTCCCCATATATATGTATGGAGTGGAGTTGGCAAATGAAAGTAACTTTGTGTTCCCTACAAGCTAGGTGAAGGACGGCATTCACACACAATTATCTCTCAGATCTGAGCATGTGGAGAGACGTTCGTTCATCTAGCACAAAGGGAACAGGTTGCAGGGGAATCTTTACTATTGTTTCTCAGTCTGTTTCCTAGTGTCGGTTTGAAGTTCCAGCAGTTTTCACAGTAAAACCGAGTTGGAGCTTTTACCTCCCCATATATATGTATGGAGAGGAGTTTGCAACTGAAAAGAAGCTTTGTGGTCCCAACAAGCTAGGTGACGGACGGCTTTAACACACACTTATCTCTCAGAACTGAGCATGTGGAGAGACGTTCGTTCATCAAGCACAAAGGGAACGGGTTGCAGGAGAAACTTATACTCTGGTTCCTCAGTCTGTTTCCTAGTGCCGGTTTTACGTTCCTGCAGTATTCACTGTAAAACCAAGTTGGAAGTAGTACTTCCCGATATATATGTATGGAGTGGAGGTTGCAAGTGAAAGGAAACTTTGTGTTCCCAACCAGCTGGATGAAGGACGGCTTTCACACACACTTAACTCTCAGAACTGAGCATGTGGAGAGACATTCGTTCATCTAGCACCAAGGGAACGGGTTGCAGGAGAAACTTTTACTCTGGTTCCTCAGTCTGTTTCCTAGTGCCGGTTTGAATTTCCTGCATTTTTCAATGTAAAGCCGAGTTGGAGCCAGTACCTCCCCATATATATGTATGGAGTGGATTTGGCAACTGAAAGTAACTTTGTGTTCCCAACAAGCTACGTGAAGGACGGCTTTCATACACACTTATATCTCAGAACTGAGCATGTGGAGAGACGTTCGTTCATCTAGCACATAGGAACTTTTTGCAGGAGAAAGTTTACTATGTTTTCTCAGTCTGTTTCCTAGTGCCGGTTTGAAGTTCCAGCAGTTCTCACTGTAAAATCGAGTTGGAGCTAGTACCTACCCATATATATGTATGGAGTGGAGTTTACAACTGAAAAGTAACTTTGTGTTCCAAACAAGCTAGTTGAAGGACGGTTTTCACACACAATTATCTCTCAGAACTGAGCATGTGGAGAGACGTTCGTTCATCTAGCACATAGGTACTGGTTGCAGGAGAAAGTTTACTATGTTTTCTCAGTCTGTTTCCTAGTGCCGGTTTGAAGTTCCTGCAGTTTTCACTGTAAAATCAAGGTGGAAGTAGTACCACCACATATATATGTATGGAGTGGAGATTGCAACTGAAAAGAAACTTTGTGTTCCCAACAAGATAGGTGAAGTACGGCTTTCACACACACGTATCTCTCAGAACTGAGCATGTGGAGAGACGTTCGTTCATCTAGCACAAAGGGAACGGGTTGCAGAGGAACTTTAACTCTGGTTTCTCAGTCAGTTTCCTAGTGCCGTTTTGACGTTCATGCAGTTTTCATTGTAAAACCGAGTTGGAGCTTGTACCTCCCGATATATATGTATGGAGTGGAGTTTGCAACTGAAAAGAATCTTTCTGTTCCCAAAAAGCTAGTTGAAGGACGGCTTTCACACACAATTATCTCTCAGAACTGAGCATGTGGAGAAATGTTCGTTCATCTAGCACAAAAAGAACGAGTTGCAGGAGTATCTTTTACTCTGGTTTCTCAGTCTGTTTCCTTGTGCCGGTTTGAAGTTCCTGCAGTTTTCACTATAGAACCAAGTTGGAGCCATTACCTACTCATATATATGTATGGAGAGGGGTTTGCAACAGAAAAGAAACTTTGTGTTCCCAACAAGATAATTGAAGGACGGCTTTCCCACACAATTATCTCTCCGAACTGAGCATGTGGAGAAACGTTCGTTCATCTAGCACAAAATGAACGAGTTGCAGGAGTAACTTTTACTCTGTTTTCTCAGTCTGTTTCCTAGTGCCGGTTTGAAGTTCCTGCAGTTTTCACTGTAAAACCAAGTTGGAGCCAGTACCTACCCATATATATGTATGGAGTGGAGTTTGCAACTGAAAAGAAATTTGTGTTCCCAACAAGCTAGGTGAAATTTGGCTTTCACACACACTTATCTCTCAGAACTGAGCATGTGGAGAGACGTTCGTTCATCTAGAACAAAGGGAAAGTTTTTCAGGCGAAACTTTTACTCTGGTTTCTCACTATGTTTCCTAGTGCCGGTTTGACGTTCCTGCAGTTTTCACTGTAAAACCGAGTTGGAGCTAGTACCTCCCGATATATATGTATGGAGTGGAGTTTGCAACTGAAAAGAAACTTTGTGTTCCCAACAAGCTAGGTGAAGGACGTCTTTCACACACACTTATCTCTCACATATGAGCATGTGGAGAGACGTTCGTTCATCTAGAACAAAGTGAACTGTTTGCAGGAGAAACTTTACTCTGGTTTCTCAGTCTGTTTAAATGTGCCGGTTTGAAGTTCCTGCAATTTTCACTGTAACACACTGTTTGAGCTAGAACCTCCCCATATATATGTATGGAGTGGATTTTGCAACTGAAAAGAAACTTTGTGTTCCAAACAAGCTAGGTGAAGGACGGCTTTCACACACAATTATCTCTCAGACCTGAGCATGTGGAGATAGGTTCGTTCATCTAGCACAAAGGGAACTGTTGGCAGGAGAAACTTTACTATGGTTTCTCAGACTGTTTCCTAGTGCCGGTTTGAAATTCCAGCAGTTTCCACTGTAAAATGGAGTTGGAGCTAGTACCTACCCATATATATGTATAGATTGGAGTTTACAACTGAAAAGTAACTTTGTGTTCCCAAGAAGCTAGGTGAAGGACGGCTTTCACACACACTTATCTCTCAGAACTGAGCATGTGGAGAGACGTTCGTTCATCTAGCACAAAGGGAACGGGTTGCAGGAGAAACTTTTACTCTGGTATCTCAGTCTGTTTCCTAGTGCCTGATTGAATTTCCTGCAGTTTTCACTGTAAAACCAATTTGGAGCCAGAATCTCCCCATATATATGTATGGAGTGGAGTTTGCAAGTGAAAAGAAACTTTGTGTTCCCAACAAGCTAGGTGAAAGACGGCTTTCACACACAATTATCTCTCAGAACTCAGCATATGGAGAGACGTTCGTTCATCTAGCACAAATGGAACGAGTTGCAGGGGAAACTTTTAATCTGGTATCTCAGTCTGTTTTCTGGTGCCGGTTTGAAGTTCCTGCAGTTTTCACTGTAAAACCAATTTGGAGCCAGTACCTCCCCATATATATGTATGGAGTGGAGTTTGCAAATGAAAGTAACTTTGTGTTCCCTACAAGCTAGGTGAAGGACGGCATTCACACACAATTATCTCTCAGATCTGAGCATGTGGAGAGACGTTCGTTCATCTAGCACAAAGAGAATTGTTGGCAGGAGAAACTTTACTATGGTTTCTCAGTCTGTTTCCTAGTGCCGGTTAGATTTTCCTGCAGTTTTCACTGTAAAACCAAGTTGGATCTAGTACCTCCCGTTATATATGTATGGAGTGGAGTTTGCAACTGAAAAGAATCTTTGTGTTCCCAACAAGCTAGGTGAAGGACGGCTTTCAGACACACTTATCTCTCAGATCTGAGCATGTGGAGAGACGTTCGTTCTACTAGCACAGAAGGAACGGGTTGCAAGAAACTTATACTCTGTTTCCTCAGTCTGTTTCTTAGTGCCGGTTTGAAGTTCCTGCAGTTTTCTCTGTAAAACTAAGTTGGAGCTGATACCTCCCCATATATATGTATGGATTGAAGTTTGCAACTGAACAGAAACTTTGTGTTCCCAACAAGCAATGTTAAAGACGGCTTTCACAGACACTTATCTCTCAGAACTGAGCATGTGGAGAGAAGTTCGTTGATCTAGCACAAAGGAAACGGGGTGCAGGGGAAACTTACACTCTGGTTCCTAACTCTGTTTCCTAGTGCCGGTATGAAGTTCCAGCATATTTCACTGTAAAACCAAGTTTGGGCTTGTACCTCCCCATATATATGTATGGAGTGGAGTTTGCAACTGAAAAGAAACTTTGTGTTCCCAACAAGGTAGGTGAAGGACGGCTTTCACACACACTTATCTCTCAGAACTCAGCATGAGGAGAGACGTTCGTTCATCTAGCACCAAGGGAACGGGTTGCAGGAGAAACTTATACTCTGGTTCCTCAGTCTGTTTCCTAGTGCCGATTTTACGTTCCTGCAGTTTTCACTGTAAAACCAAGTTGTAGCTAGTACTTCCCGATATGTATGTATGGAGTGGAGGTTGCAAGTGAAAGGAAACTTTGTGTTCCCAACCAACTGGATGAAGTACGGTGCTCACACACATTTATCTCTGAGATCTGAGCATGTGGAGACACGTTCGTTCATCTAGCACCAAGGGAAAGGGTTGCAGGAAAAATTTTTTACTCTGGTTCCTCAGTCTGTTTCCTAGTGCCGGTTTAAAGTTCCTGCAGTTTTCACTGTAAAAGCGAGTTGGAGCCAGTATCTCCCCATATATATGTATGGAGTGGAGTTGGCAACTTCAAAGTAACTTTGTGTTCCCAACAAGCTAAGTGAAGTATGGCTTTCACACACAATTATCTCTAAGATCTGATCATGTGGAGAGACCATCGTTCATTTATCACAAAGGGAAATGTTGGCAGGAGAAAATTTACTATGGTTTCTCAGTCTGTTTCCTATTGCCGGTTTGAATTTCCTGCAGTTTTCTCTGTAAAACAATGTTGGAGCTGATAACTACCATATATATGTATGGAGTGGAGTTTGCAACTGAAAAGAAAATTTGTGTTCCCAACAAGTTAGGTGAAGGACGGCTTTCACACACACTTATCTCTCAGAACTCAGCATGTGGAGAGACGTTCGTTCATCTAGCACCAAGGGAACGGGTTGCAGGAGAAACTTTACTCTGGTTTCTCAGTCTGTCTCCTAGTGCCGTTTTGAAGTTCCTGAATTTTTCTCTGTAAAACCGAGTTGGAGCTAGTAACTCCCCATATATATGTATGGAGAGGAGTTTGCAACTGAAAAGAAACTTTGTGTTCCCAACAAGCTAGGTGAAGGACGGCTTTAACACACACATAAATCTCAGAACTGAGCATGTGGAGAGACGTTCGTTCATCTAGCACAAAAGGAACGTGTTGCAGGAGAAACTTTTACTCTGGTATCTCTGTCTGTTTTCTAGTGCCGGTTTGAAGTTCCTGCAGTTTTCACTGTAAAACCAATTTGGAGCCAGTACCTCCCCGTATATATGTATGGATTGGAGTTTGCAACTGAAAAGAATCTTTGTGTTCCCAACAAGCAAGGTGAAGGACGGCTTTCACACACACATAACTCTCAGAACTGAGCATGTGGAGAGACGTTCGTTCATCTAGCACAAAGGGAACTAGTTGCAGGAGAAACTTTTACTCTGGTTTCTCAGTCTGTTTCCTAGTGCCGGTTAGATGTTCCTGCAGTTTTCACTGTAAAACCAAGTTGGAGCTAGTACCTCCCGTTATAAATGTATGGAGTGGAGTTTGCAACTGAAAAGAAACTTTGTGTTCCCAACAAGCTAGTTGAAGGACGGCTTTCAGACACACTTATCTCTCAGAACTGAGCATGTGGAGAGACGTTCGTTGATCTAGCACAAAGGAAACGGGGAGCAGGGGAAACTTACACTCTGGTTCCTCACTCTGTTTCCTAGTGCCGTTATGAAGTTCCAGCATATTTCACTGTAAATCCAAGTTTGGGCTTGTACCTCCACATATATATGTATGGAGTGGAGTTTGCAACAGAAAAGAAACTTTGTGTTCCCAACGAGCTAGGTGAAGGACGGCGCTCACACACATTTATCTCTGAGATCTGAGCATGTGGAGACACGTTCGTTCATCTAGCACCAAGGGAACGGGTTGCAGGGAAAACTTTTACTCTGGTTCCTCAGTCTGTTTCCTAGTGTCGGTTTGAAGTTCCTGCAGTTTTCACTGTAAAAGAGAGTTGGAGCCAGAATCTCCCCATATATATGTATGGAGTGGATTTTGCAACTGAAAAGAAACTTTGTGTTCCCAACAAGCTAGGTGAAGGACGTCTTTGACACACACTTATCTCTCACATCTGAGCATGTGGAGAAACTTTCGTTCATCTAGAACAAAGTGAACTGGTTGCAGGGGAAACTTTACTCTGGTTTCTCAGTCTGTTTAATTGTGCCGGTTTGAAGTTCCTGCAATTTTCACTGTAACACGCTGTTGGGGCTAGAACCTCCCCATATATATGTATGGAGTGGATTTTGCAACTGAAAAGAAACTTTGTGTTCCAAACAAGCTAGTTGAAGGACGGCTTTCACAGACACTTATCTCTCAGAACTGAGCAAGTGGAGAGACGTTCGTTCATCTAGCACAAAGGAACAGGTTGCAGGGTTAACTTATACTCTGGTTCCTCAGTCTGTTTCCTAGTGTCGATTTTACGTTCCTGCAGTTTTCACTGTAAAACCAAGTTGGAGCTAAACCTCCCGATATATATGTATGGAGTGGAGGTTGCATTGAAAGGAAACTTTGTGTTCCCAACCAACTGGATGAAGTACGGCGCTCACACACATTTATCTCTGAGATCTGAGCATGTGGAGAGACGTTCATTCATCTAGCACAAAGGGAACTGGTTACAGGAGAAACTTTACTATGGATTCTCAGACTATTTCCTAGTGTCGGTTTGAAGTTCCTGCAGTTTTCACAGTAAAATCGAGTTGGAGATAGTACCTCCCCATATATATGTATGGAGAGTAGTTTGCTCTGAAAAGAAGCTTTGTGTTCCCAACAAGCTAGGTGAAGGACGGCTTTCACACACACTTATCTCTCAGAACTGAGCATGTGGAGAGACGTTCGTTCATCTAGCACACCGGGAACGGTTTGCAGGAGATACTTTTACTCTGGTTTCTCAGTCAGTTTCCTAGTGCCGTTTTGACGTTCCTGCAGTTTTCACTGTAAAACAGAGTTGGAGCTTGTACCTCCCGGTATATATGTATGGAGTGGAGTTTGCAACTGAAAAGAAACTTTGTGTTCCCAACAAGCTAGGTGAAGGACGGCTTTCACACACAATTATCTCTCAGAACTCAGCATATGGAGAGACGTTCGTTCATCTAGCACAAATGGAACGAGTTGCAGGAGAAACTTTTACTCTGGTATCTCAGTCTGTTTTCTAGTGCCGGTTTGAAGTTCCTGCAGTTTTCACTGTAAAACCAATTTGGAGCCAGTACCTCCCCATATATATGTATGGAGTGGAGTTTGCAACTGAAAAGAAACTTTGTGTTCCCAACAAGCTAGGTGAAGGACGGCTTTCACACACAATTATCTCTCAGAACTGAGCATGTGGAGAGACGTTCGTATATCTAGCACAGATGGAACGGGTTGCAGGAGAAACTTATACTCTGGTTCCTCAGTCTGTTTCCTAGTGCCGGTTGGAAGTTCCTGCAGTTTTCTCTGTAAAACAAAGTTGGAGCTGATAACTCCCCATATATATGTATGGAGTGGAGTTTGCAACTGAAAAGAAAATTTGTGTTCCCAACAAGTTAGGTGAAGGACGGCTTTCACACACACTTATCTCTCAGAACTCAGCATGTGGAGAGCCGTTCGTTCATCTAGCACCAAGGGAACGGGTTGCAGGAGAAACTTTTACTCTGGTTTGTCAGTCTGTTTCCTAGTGCCGTTTTGAAGTTCCTGCAGTTTTCTCTGTAAAACCGAGTTGGAGCTAGTAACTCCCCATATATATGTATGGAGAGGAGTTTGCAACTGAAAAGAAACTTTGTGTTCCCAACAAGCTAAGGGAAGGACGGCTTTCACACACACATAACTCTCAGAACTGAGCATGTGGAGAGACGTTCGTCCATCTAGCACAAAGGGAACGGGTTGCAGGAGAAACTTTTACTCTGGTTTCTCAGTCAGTTTCCTAGTGCCGTTTTGACGTTCCTGCAGTTTTCACTGTAAAACCGAGTTGAAGCTAGTATCTCCCGGTATATATGTATGGATTGGAGTTTGCAACTGAAAAGAAACTTTGTGTTCACAACAAGCTAGGTGAAGGACGGCTTTCACACACAATTATCTCTCAGAACTCAGCATATGGAGAGACGTTCTTTCATCTAGCACAAAGGAACGGGTTGCAGGGGAAACTTATACTCTGGTTCCTCAGTCTGTCTCCTAGTGCCGAATTTATGTTCCTGCAGTTTTCACTGTAAAACCAAGTTGGAGCTAGTACCTCCCGATATATATGTATGGATTGGAGGTTGCATTGAAAGGAAACTTTGTGTTCCCAACCAACTGGATGAAGTACGGCGCTCACACACATTTATCTCTGAGATCTGAGCATGTGGAGACACGTTCGTTCATCTAGCACCAAGGGAACGGGTTGCAGGGAAAACTTTTACTCTGGTTCCTCAGTATGTTTCCTAGTGCCAGTTTGAAGTTCCTGCAGTTTTCACTGTAAAAGCGAGTTGGAGCCAGTATCTCCCCATATATATGTATGGAGTGGAGTTGGTAACTGAAAAATAACTTTGTGTTCCCAACAAGCTAGGTGAAGGACGGCTTTCACACACAATTATCTCTCAGATCTGAGCATGTGGAGAGACGTTCGTTCATCTAGCACAAAGGGAACTGGTTGCAGTAGAAACTTTACTATGGATTCTCAGACTGTTTCCTAGTGTCGTTTTGAAGTTCCTGCAGTTTTCACAGTAAAATCGATTTGGAGATTGTACCTCTCCATATATATGTATGGAGAGTAGTTTGCTCTGAAAAGAAGCTTTGTGTTCCCAACAAGCTAGGTGAAGGCGGCTTTCACACACACTTATCTCAAAGAACTGAGCATGTGGAGAGACGTTCGTTCATCTAGTAAAACGGGAACGGTTTGCAGGAGATACTTTTACTCTGGATTCTCACTCAGTTTCCTAGTGCCGTTTTGACGTTCCTGCAGTTTTCACTGTAAAACTGAGTTGGAGCTAGTACCTCCCCATATATATGTATGGAGTGGAGTTTGCAGCTGAAAAGAAACTTTGTGTTCCCAACAAGCTAGGTGAAGGACGGCTTTCACACACAATTATCTCTCAGAACTCACCATATGGAGAGACGTTCGTTCATCTAGCACAAATGGAACGAGTTGCAGAAGAAACTTTAACTCTGTTATCTCAGTGTTTTCTAGTGCCGGTTTGAAGTTCCTGCAGTTTTCACTGTAAAACCAATTTGGAGCCAGTACCTCCCCATATATATGTATGGAGTGGAGTTTGCCACTGAAAAGAAACTTTGTGTTCCCAACAAGCTAGGTGAAGGACGGCTTTCACACACAATTATCTCTCAGAACTGAGCATGTGGAGAGACGTTCGTTCATCTAGCACAGAGGGAACGGGTTGCAGGAGAAACTTATACTCTGGTTCCTCAGTCTGTTTCCTAGTGCCGGTTTGAAGTTCCTGCAGTTTTCTCTGTAAAACAAATTTGGAGCTGGTAACTCCCCATGTATATGTATGGAGTGGAGTTTGCAACTGAAAAGAAAATTTGTGTTCCCAACAAGTTAGGTGAAGGACGGCTTTCACACACACTTTTCTCTCAGAACTCAGCATGTGGAGAGACGTTCGTTCATCTAGCACCAAGGGAACGGGTTGCAGGAGAAACTTTTACTCTGGTTTCTCAGTCTGTTTCCTAGTGCCGTTTTGAAGTTCCTGCAGTTTTCTCTGTAAAACCGAGTTGGAGCTAGTAACTCCCCATATATATGTATGGAGTGGAGTTTGCAACTGAAAAGAAACTTTGTGTTCCCAACAAGCTAGGTGAAGGACGGCTTTCAAACACACATAACTCTCAGAACTGAGCATGTGGAGAGACGTTCGTCCATCTAGCACCAAGGGAACGGGTTGCAGGAGAAACTTTTACTCTGGTATCACAGTCTGTTTTCTAGTGCCGGTTTGAAGTTCCTTCAGTTTTCACTGTAAAACCAATTTGGAGCCAGTACCTCCCCATTTATATGTATGGATTGGAGTTTGCAACTGAAAATATACTTTGTGTTCCCAACAAGCAAGGTGAAGGACGGCTTTCACACACACATAACTCTCAGAACTGAGCATGTGGAGAGACGTTCGTTCATCTAGCACAAAGGGAACGGGTGGCAGGAGAAACTTTTGTTCTGGTTTCTCAGTCTGTTTCCTAGTGCCGGTTAGATGTTCCTGCAGTTTTCACTGTAAAACCAAGTTGGAGCTAGTACCTCCCGTTATATATGTATGGAGTGGAGTTTGCAACTGAAAAGAGACTTTGTGTTCCCAACAAGCTAGGTGAAGGACGGCTTTCAGACACAATTATCTCTAAGATCTGAGTATGTGGAGAGACGTTCGTTCTTCTAGCACAGATGGAACGGGTTGCAGGAGAAACTTATACTCTGGTTCCTCAGTCTGTTTCTTAGTGCCGATTTGAAGTTCCTGCAGTTTTCTCTGTAAAACTAAGTTGGAGCTGATACCTCCCCATATATATGTATGGATTGGAGTTTGCAACTGAAAAGAAACTTTGTGTTCCGAAAAAGCAATTTGAAAGACGTCTTTCAAAGACACTTATCTCTCAGAACTGAGCATGTGGAGAGACGTTCGTTGATCTAGCACAAAGGAAACGTGTTGCAGGGGAAACTTACACTCTGGTTCCTCACTCTGTTTCCTAGTGCCTGTTTCAATTTCCTGCAGTTTTCACTGTAAAACAAATTTGGAGCCAGAATCTCCCCATATATATGTATGGAGTGGAGTTTGCAACTGAAAAGAAACTTTGTGTTCCCAACAAGCTAGGTGAAGGACGGCTTTCACACACACTTTTCTCTCAGAACTCAGCATGTGGAGAGACGTTCGTTCATCTAGCACCAAGGGATCGGGTTGCAGGAGAAACTTTTACTCTGGTTTGTCAGTCTGTTTCCTAGTGCCGTTTTGAAGTTCCTGCAGTTTTCTCTGTAAAACCGAGTTGGAGCTAGTAACTCCCCATATATATGTATGGAGAGGAGTTTGCAACTGAAAAGAAACTTTGTGTTCCCAACAAGCTAAGGGAAGGACGGCTTTCACACACACATAACTCTCAGAACTGAGCATGTGGAGAGACGTTCGTCCATCTAGCACCAAGGGAACGGGTTGCAGGAGAAACTTTTACTCTGGATTCTCAGTCAGTTTCCTAGTGCCGTTTTGACGTTCCTGCAGTTTTCACTGTAAAACAGAGTTGAAGCTAGTATCTCCCGGTATATATGTATGGAGTGGAGTTTGCAACTGAAAAGAAACTTTGTGTTCCCAACAAGCTAGGTGAAGGACGGCTTTCACACACAATTATCTCTCAGAACTCAGCATATGTAGAGACGTTCTTTCATCTAGCACAAAGGAACGGGTTGCAGGGGAAACTTATACTCTGGTTCCTCAGTCTGTCTCCTAGTGCCGAATTTATGTTCCTGCAGTTTTCACTGTAAAACCAAGTTGGAGCTAGTACCTCCCGATATATATGTATGGATTGGAGGTTGCATTGAAAGGAAACTTTGTGTTCCCAACCAACTGGATGAAGTACGGCGCTCACACACATTTATCTCTGAGATCTGAGCATGTGGAGACACGTTCGTTCATCTAGCACCAAGGGAACGGGTTGCAGGGAAAACTTTTACTCTGGTTCCTCAGTATGTTTCCTAGTGCCAGTTTGAAGTTCCTGCAGTTTTCACTGTAAAAGCGAGTTGGAGCCAGTATCTCCCCATATATATGTATGGAGTGGAGTTGGTAACTGAAAAATAACTTTGTGTTCCCAACAAGCTATGTGAAGTACGGCTTTCACGCACAATTATCTCTCAGATCAGAGCATGTGGAGAGACGATCTTTCATCTAACACAAAGGGAAATGTTGGCAGGAGAAACTTTACTATGGTTTCTCAGTCTGTTTCCTAGTGCCGGTTTGAAGTTCCAGCAGTTTACCCTGTAAAATCGAGTTGAAGGTAGTACCTACCCATATATATGTATGGATTGGAGTTTACAACTGAAAAGTAACTTTGTGTTCCCAACAAGCTAGGTGAAGGACGGCTTTCACACACAATTATCTCTCAGATCTGAGCATGTGGAGAGACGTTCGTTCATCTAGCACAAAGGGAACTGGTTGCAGTAGAAACTTTACTATGGATTCTCAGACTGTTTCCTAGTGTCGTTTTGAAGTTCCTGCAGTTTTCACAGTAAAATCGATTTGGAGATTGTACCTCCCCATATATATGTATGGAGAGTAGTTTGCTCTGAAAAGAAGCTTTGTGTTCCCAACAAGCTAGGTGAAGGCGGCTTTCACACACACTTATCTCAAAGAACAGAGCATGTGGAGAGACGTTCGTTCATCTAGTAAAACGGGAACGGTTTGCAGGAGATACTTTTACTCTGTTTTCTCACTCAGTTTCCTAGTGCCGTTTTGACGTTCCTGCAGTTTTCACTGTAAAACCGAGTTGGAGCTAGTACCTCCCCATATATATGTATGGAGTGGAGTTTGCAGCTGAAAAGAAACTTTGTGTTCCCAACAAGCTAGGTGAAGGACGGCTTTCACACACAATTATCTCTCAGAACTCACCATATGGAGAGACGTTCGTTCATCTAGCACAAATGGAACGAGTTGCAGAAGAAACTTTAACTCTGTTATCTCAGTGTTTTCTAGTGCCGGTTTGAAGTTCCTGCAGTTTTCACTGTAAAACCAATTTGGAGCCAGTACCTCCCCATATATATGTATGGAGTGGAGTTTGCCACTGAAAAGAAACTTTGTGTTCCCAACAAGCTAGGTGAAGGACGGCTTTCACACACAATTATCTCTCAGAACTGAGCATGTGGAGAGACGTTCGTTCATGTAGCACAGAGGGAACGGGTTGCAGGAGAAACTTATACTCTGGTTCCTCAGTCTGTTTCCTAGTGCCGGTTTGAAGTTCCTGCAGTTTTCTCTGTAAAACAAATTTGGAGCTGGTAACTCCCCATGTATATGTATGGAGTGGAGTTTGCAACTGAAAATATACTTTGTGTTCCCAACAAGCAAGGTGAAGGACGGCTTTCACACACACATAACTCTCAGAACTGAGCATGTGGAGAGACGTTCGTTCATCTAGCACAAAGGGAACGGGTTGCAGGAGAAACTTTTGTTCTTGTTTCTCAGTCTGTTTCCTAGTGCCGGTTAGATGTTCCTGCAGTTTTCACTGTAAAAGCGAGTTGGAGCTAGTACCTCCCGATATATATGTATGGAGTGGAGTTTGCAACTGAAAAGAAATTTGTGTTCCCAACAAGCTAGGTGAAATTTGGCTTTCACACACACTTATCTCTCAGAACTGAGCATGTGGAGAGACGTTCGTTCATCTAGAACAAAGGGAAAGTTTTTCAGGCGAAACTTTTACTCTGGTTTCTCACTATGTTTCCTAGCGCCGGTTTGACGTTCCTGCAGTTTTCACTGTAAAAGCGAGTTGGAGCTAGTACCTCCCGATATATATGTATGGAGTGGAGTTTGCAACTGAAAAGAAACTTTGTGTTCCCAACAAGCTAGGTGAAGGACGTCTTTCACACACACTTATCTCTCACATATGAGCATGTGGAGAGACGTTCGTTCATCTAGAACAAAGTGAACTGTTTGCAGGAGAAACTTTACTCTGGTTTCTCAGTCTGTTTAAATGTGCCGGTTTGAAGTTCCTGCAATTTTCACTGTAACACACTGTTTGAGCTAGAACCTCCCCATATATATGTATGGAGTGGATTTTGCAACTGAAAAGAAACTTTGTGTTCCAAACAAGCTAGTTGAAGGACGGCTTTCACAGACACTTATCTCTCAGAACTGAGCAAGTGGAGAGACGTTCGTTAATCTAGCACAAAGGAAAGGGTTGCAGGGGAAACTCATACTCTGGTTCCTCAGAATGTTTCCTAGTGCCGATATTACGTTCCTGCAGTTTTCACTGTAAAACCGAGTTGGAGCTTGTACCTCCCGATATATATGTATGGAGTGGAGTTTGCAACTGAAAAGAATCTTTGTGTTCCCAAAAAGCTAGTTGAAGGACGGCTTTCACACACAATTATCTCTCAGAACTGAGCATGTGGAGAAACGTTCGTTCATCTAGCACAAAAGGAACGAGTTGCAGGAGTATCTTTTACTCTGGTTTCTCAGTCTGTTTCCTTGTGCCGGTTTGAAGTTCCTGCAGTTTTCACTATAGAACCAAGTTGGAGCCATTACCTACTCATATATATGTATGGAGTGGGGTTTGAAACTGAAAAGAAACTTTGTGTTCCCAACAAGCTATGTGAAGGACGGCTTTCAAACTCAATTATCTCTCAGCACTGAGCGTTTGGAGAAACGTTCGTTCATTTAGCAAAAAGGGAACGGGTAGCAGGAGAAATTTTACTCTGAATTCTCAGTCTGTTTCCTAGTGCCGGTTTGAAGTTCCAGCAGTTTTCAGTGTAAAATCGAGTTGGAGCTAGTACCTACCCATATATATGTATGGATTGGGGTTTGCAACTGAAAAGAAACTTTGTGTTCCCAACAAGCAAGGTGAAGGACGGCTTTCACGCACACATAACTCTTAGAACTGAGCATGTGGAGAGACGTTCGTTCATCTAGCACAAAGGGAACGGGTTGCAGGAGAAACTTTTACTCTGGTTTCTCAGTCTGTTTCCTAGTGCCGGTTAGATGTTCCTGCAGTTTTCACTGTAAAACCAAGTTGGAGCTAGTACCTCCCGTTATAAATGTATGGAGTGGGGTTTGCAACTGAAAAGAAACTTTGTGTTCCCAACAAGCTAGTTGAAGGACGGCTTTCAGACACACTTATCTCTCAGATCTGAGCATGTGGAGAGACGTTCGTTCTACTAGCACAGATGGAACGGATTGCAGGAGAAACTTATACTCTGGTTCCTCAGTCTGTTTCTTAGTGCCGGTTTGAAGTTCCTGCAGTTTTCTCTGTAAAACTAAGTTGGAGCTGATACCTCCCCATATATATGTATGGATTGGAGTTTGCAACTGAAAAGAAACTTTGTGTTCCCAACAAGCAATGTGAAAGACGGCTTTCACAGACACTTATCTCTCAGAACTGAGCATGTGGAGAGACGTTCGTTGATCTAGCACAAAGGAAACGGGGAGCAGGGGAAACTTACATTCTGGTTCCTCACTCTGTTTCCTAGTGCCGTTATGAAGTTCCAGCATATTTCACTGTAAAACCAAGTTTGGGCTTGTACTTCCACATATATATGTAAGGAGTGTAGTTTGGTCTGAAAAGAAACTTTGTGTTCCCAACAAGCTAGGTGAAGCACGGCTTTCACTCACACTTATCTCTCAGAACTCAGCATGTGGAGAGACGTTCGTTCATCTAGCACCAAGGGAACGGGTTGCAGGAGAATCTTTTACTCTGGTTCCTCAGTCTGTTTCCTAGTGCCGGTTTGAAGTTCCTGCATTTTTCTCTGTAAAAATAAGTTGGAGCTGATACCACCCTATATATATGTATGGAGTGGTGTTTGCAACTGAAAAGAAACTTTGTGTTCCCAACAAGCTAGTTGAAGGACGGCTTTCACACACACTTATCTCTCAGAACTGAGCAAGTGGAGAGACGTTCGTTCATCTAGCACAAAGGAACGGGTTGCAGGGGAAACTTATACTCTGGTTCCTCAGTCTGTTTCCTAGTGCCGATTTTAAGTTCCTGCAGTTTTCACTGTAAAACCAAGTTGGAGCTAGTACTTTCCGATATGTATGTATGGAGTGGAGGTTGCAAGTGAAAGGAAACTTTGTATTCCCAACCAGCTGGATGAAGTACGGCGCTCACACACAGTTATCTCTCAGAACTGAGCATGTTGAGACACGTTCGTTCATGTAGCACCAAGGGAACGGTTTGCAGGAGAAACTTTTACTCTGGTTCCCCAGTCTGTTTCCTAGTGCCGGTTTGAAGTTCCTGCAGTTTTCACTGTAAAGCCGAGTTGGAGCCAGTACCTCCCCATATATATGTATGGAGTGGATTTGGCAACTGAAAGTAACTTTCTGTTCCCAACAATCTAGGTGAAGTACGCCTTTCACACACAATTATCTCTCAGATCTGAGCATGTCGAGAGAAGTTCGTTCATCTAGCACAAAGGGAACTGTTTGCAGGAGAAACTTTACTATGGATTCTCAGACTGTTTCCTAGTGTTGGTTTGAAGTTCCTGCAGTTTTCACAGTAAAATCGAGTTGGAGTTTGTAACTCCCCAAGTATATGTATGGAGAGTAGTTTGCTCTGAAAAGAAGCTTTGTGTTCCCAACGAGCTAGGTGAAGGACGGCTTTCACACACACTTATCTCTCAGAACTGAGCATGTGGAGAGACTTTCGTTCATCTAGCACAACGGGAACGGTTTGCAGGAGATACATTTACTCTGGTTTCTCAGTCAGTTTCCTAGTGCCGTTTTGACGTTCCTGCAGTTATCACTGTAAAACCGAGTTGGAGCTAGTAACTCCCCATATATATGTATGGAGAGGAGTTTGCAACTGAAAAGAAACTTTGTGTTCCCAACAAGCTAGGTGAAGGACGGCTTTCACACACACTTATCTCTCAGAACTGAGCATGTGGAGAGACTTTCATCCAAATAGCACAAAGGGAAAGGGTTGCCGGAGAAACTTTTACTCTGGTTTCTCAGTCAGTCTCCTAGTGCCGTTTTGACGTTCCTGCAGTTTTCACTGTAAAACCGAGTTGGAGCTAGTACCTCCCGGTATATATGTATGGAATGGAGTTTGCAACTGAAAAGAAACTTAGTGTTCCCAACAAGCTAGGTGAAGTACGGCTTTCACACACAATTATGTCTCATAACTCAGCATATGGAGAGACGTTCGTTCATCTAGCACAAATGGAACGAGTTGCAGGAGTATCTTTTACTCTGGTTTCTCAGTCTGTTTCCTTGTGCCGGTTTGAAGTTCCTGCAGTTTTCACTATAGAACCAAGTTGGAGCCATTACCTACTCATATATATGTATGGAGAGGGGTTTGCAACAGAAAAGAAACTTTGTGTTCCCAACAAGATAATTGAAGGACGGCTTTCCCACACAATTATCTCTCAGAACTGAGCATGTGGAGAAACGTTCGTTCATCTAGCACAAAATGAACGAGTTGCAGGAGTAACTTTTACTCTGTTTTCTCAGTCTGTTTCCTAGTGCCGGTTTGAAGTTCCTGCAGTTTTCACTGTAAAACCAAGTTGGAGCCAGTACCTACCCATATATATGTATGGAGTGGAGTTTGCAACTGAAAAGAATTTTGTGTTCCCAACAAGCTAGGTGAAATTTGGCTTTCACACACACTTATCTCTCAGAACTGAGCATGTGGAGAGACGTTCGTTCATCTAGAACAAAGGGAAAGTTTTTCAGGCGAAACTTTTACTCTGGTTTCTCACTATGTTTCCTAGTGCCGGTTTGACGTTCCTGCAGTTTTCACTGTAAAAGCGAGTTGGAGCTAGTACCTCCCGATATATATGTATGGAGTGGAGTTTGCAACTGAAAAGAAACTTTGTGTTCCCAACAAGCTAGGTGAAGGACGTCTTTCACACACACTTATCTCTCACATATGAGCATGTGGAGAGACGTTCCTTCATCTAGAACAAAATGAACTGTTTGCAGGAGAAACTTTACTCTGGTTTCTCAGTCTGTTTAAATGTGCCGGTTTGAAGTTCCTGCAATTTTCACTGTAACACACTGTTTGAGCTAGAACCTCCCCATATATATGTATGGAGTGGATTTTGCAACTGAAAAGAAACTTTGTGTTCCAAACAAGCTAGTTGAAGGACGGCTTTCACAGACACTTATCTCTCAGAACTGAGCAAGTGGAGAGACGTTCGTTAATCTAGCACAAAGGAAAGGGTTGCAGGGGAAACTCATACTCTGGTTCCTCAGAATGTTTCCTAGTGCCGATATTACGTTCCTGCAGTTTTCACTGTAAAACCGAGTTGGAGCTTGTACCTCCCGATATATATGTATGGAGTGGAGTTTGCAACTGAAAAGAATCTTTGTGTCCCCAAAAAGCTAGTTGAAGGACGGCTTTCACACACAATTATCTCTCAGAACTGAGCATGTGGAGAAACGTTCGTTCATCTAGCACAAAAGGAACGAGTTGCAGGAGTATCTTTTACTCTGGTTTCTCAGTCTGTTTCCTTGTGCCGGTTTGAAGTTCCTGCAGTTTTCACTATAGAACCAAGTTGGAGCCATTACCTACTCATATATATGTATGGAGTGGGGTTTGAAACTGAAAAGAAACTTTGTGTTCCCAACAAGCTATGTGAAGGACGGCTTTCAAACTCAATTATCTCTCAGCACTGAGCATTTGGAGAAACGTTCGTTCATTTAGCAAAAAGGGAACGGGTAGCAGGAGAAATTTTACTCTGAATTCTCAGTCTGTTTTCTAGTGCCGGTTTGAAGTTCCTGCAGTTTTCACTGTAAATCGAGTTGGAGCTAGTACCTCCCCATATATATGTATGGAGTGGATTTTGCAACTGAAAAGAAACTTTGTGTTCCAAACAAGCTAGTTGAAGGACGGCTTTCATACACACTTATCTCTCAGAACTGAGCAAGTGGAGAGACGTTCGTTCATCTAGCACAAAGGAACGGGTTGCAGGGGAAACTTATACTCTGGTTCCTCAGTTTCCTTGTGCCGATTTTACGTTCCTGCAATTTTCTCTGTAAAACCAAGTAGGAGCTAGTACTTCCCGATATATATGTATGGAGTGGAGGTTGCAAGTGAAAGGAAACTTTGTTTTCCCAACCAGCTGGATGAAGTACGGCGCTCACACACAGTTATCTCTCAGAACTGAGCATGTGGAGACACGTTCGTTCATCTAGCACCAAGGGAAAGGGTTGCAGGAGAAACTTTTACTCTGGTTCCTCAGTCTGTTTCCTAGTGCCGGTTTGAAGTTCCTGCAGTTTTCACTGTAAAGCCGAGTTGGAGCCAGTACCTCCCCATATATATGTATGGACTGGAGTTGGCAACTGAAATTAACTTTGTGTTCCCAACAAGCTAGGTGAAGGACGGCTTTCACACACAATTATCTCTCAGACCTGAGCATGTGGAGATAGGTTCGTTCATCTAGCACAAAGGGAACTGTTGGCAGGAGAAACTTTACTATGGTTTCTCAGACTGTTTCCTAGTGCCGGTTTGAAATTCCAGCAGTTTCCACTGTAAAATGGAGTTGGAGCTAGAACCTACCCATATATATGTATAGATTGGAGTTTACAACTGAAAAGTAACTTTGTGTTCCCAAGAAGCTAGGTGAAGGACGGCTTTCACACACACTTATCTCTCAGAACTGAGCATGTGGAGAGACGTTCGTTCATCTAGCACAAAGGGAACGGGTTGCAGGAGAAACTTTTACTCTGGTATCTCAGTCTGTTTCCTAGTGCCTGATTGAATTTCCTGCAGTTTTCACTGTAAAACCAATTTGGAGCCAGAATCTCCCCATATATATGTATGGAGTGGAGTTTGCAAGTGAAAAGAAACTTTGTGTTCCCAACAAGCTAGGTGAAAGACGGCTTTCACACACAATTATCTCTCAGAACTCAGCATATGGAGAGACGTTCGTTCATCTAGCACAAATGGAACGAGTTGCAGGGGAAACTTTTAATCTGGTATCTCAGTCTGTTTTCTAGTGCCGGTTTGAAGTTCCTGCAGTTTTCACTGTAAAACCAATTTGGAGCCAGTA
The DNA here is from genome assembly GCF_036321535.1 of Camelus dromedarius. NCBI lineage: Eukaryota > Metazoa > Chordata > Mammalia > Artiodactyla > Camelidae > Camelus > Camelus dromedarius. The sequence goes on along the minus strand of NC_087458.1, from coordinate 30,132,977 downwards.
CCTCCCCTTATATATGTATGGAGTGGAGTTGGCAAATGAAAGTAACTTTGTGTTCCCTACAAGCTAGGTGAAGGACGGCATTTACACAAAATTATCTCTCAGATCTGAGCATGTGGAGAGACGTTCGTTCATCTAGCACAAAGGGAATTGTTGGCAGGAGAAAATTTACTATGGTTTCTCAGTCTGTTTCCTAGTGCCGGTTAGATTTTCCTGCAGTTTTCACTGTAAAACCAAGTTGTAGCTAGTACCTCCCGTTATATATGTATGGAGTGGAGTTTGCAACTGAAAAGAAACTTTGTGTTCCCAACAAGCTAGGTGAAGGACGGCTTTCAGACACACTTATCTCTCAGATCTGAACATGTGGAGAGACGTTCGTTCTACTAGCACAGATGGAACGGGTTGCAAGAAACTTATACTCTGTTTCCTCAGTCTGTTTCTTAGTGCCGGTTTGAAGTTCCTGCAGTTTTCTCTGTAAAACTAAGTTGGAGCTGATACCTCCCCATATATATGTATGGATTGAAGTTTGCAACTGAACAGAAACTTTGTGTTCCCAACAAGCAATGTTAAAGACGGCTTTCACAGACACTTATCTCTCAGAACTGAGCATGTGGAGAGAAGTTCGTTGATCTAGCACAAAGGAAACGGGGTGCAGGGGAAACTTACACTCTGGTTCCTCACTCTGTTTCCTAGTCCCGGTATGAAGTTCCAGCATATTTCACTGTAAAACCAAGTTTGGGCTTGTACCTCCCCATATATATGTATGGAGTGGAGTTAGCAACTGAAAAGAAACTTTGTGTTCCCAACAAGTTAGGTGAAGGACGGCTTTCACACACACATATCTCTCAGAACTCAGCATGAGGAGAGACGTTCGTTCATCTAGCACCAAGGGAACGGGTTGCAGGAGAAACTTATACTCTGGTTCCTCAGTCTGTTTCCTAGTGCCGATTTTACGTTCCTGCAGTTTTCACTGTAAAACCAAGTTGTAGCTAGTACTTCCCGATATGTATGTATGGAGTGGAGGTTGCAAGTGAAAGGAAACTTTGTGTTCCCAACCAACTGGATGAAGTACGGTGCTCACACACATTTATCTCTGAGATCTGAGCATGTGGAGACACGTTCGTTCATCTAGCACCAAGGGAAAGGGTTGCAGGAAAAATTTTTTACTCTGGTTCCTCAGTCTGTTTCCTAGTGCCGGTTTAAAGTTCCTGCAGTTTTCACTGTAAAAGCGAGTTGGAGCCAGTATCTCCCCATATATATGTATGGAGTGGAGTTGGCAACTTCAAAGTAACTTTGTGTTCCCAACAAGCTAAGTGAAGTATGGCTTTCACACACAATTATCTCTCAGATCTGATCATGTGGAGAGACCATCGTTCATTTAACACAAAGGGAAATGTTGGCAGGAGAAAATTTACTATGGTTTCTCAGTCTGTTTCCTATTGCCGGTTTGAATTTCCTGCAGTTTTCTCTGTAAAACAATGTTGGAGCTGATAACTCCCATATATATGTATGGAGTGGAGTTTGCAACTGAAAAGAAAATTTGTGTTCCCAACAAGTTAGGTGAAGGACGGCTTTCACACACACTTATCTCTCAGAACTCAGCATGTGGAGAGACGTTCGTTCATCTAGCACCAAGGGAACGGGTTGCAGGAGAAATTTTACTCTGGTTTCTCAGTCTGTCTCCTAGTGCCGTTTTGAAGTTCCTGAATTTTTCTCTGTAAAACCGAGTTGGAGCTAGTAACTCCCCATATATATGTATGGAGAGGAGTTTGCAACTGAAAAGAAACTTTGTGTTCCCAACAAGCTAGGTGATGGACGGCTTTAACACACACATAACTCTCAGAACTGAGCATGTGGAGAGACGTTCGTTCATCTAGCACAAAAGGAACATGTTGCAGGAGAAACTTTTACTCTGGTATCTCTGTCTGTTTTCTAGTGCCGGTTTGAAGTTCCTGCAGTTTTCACTGTAAAACCAATTTGGAGCCAGTACCTCCCCATATATATGTATGGATTGGAGTTTGCAACTGAAAAGAATCTTTGTGTTCCCAACAAGCAAGGTGAAGGACGGCTTTCACACACACATAACTCTCAGAACTGAGCATGTGGAGAGACTTTCGTTCATCTAGCACAAAGGGAACTAGTTGCAGGAGAAACTTTTACTCTGGTTTCTCAGTCTGTTTCCTAGTGCCGGTTAGATGTTCCTGCAGTTTTCACTGTAAAACCAAGTTGGAGCTAGTACCTCCCGTTATAAATGTATGGAGTGGAGTTTGCAACTGAAAAGAAACTTTGTGTTCCCAACAAGCTAGTTGAAGAACGGCTTTCAGACACACTTATCTCTCAGAACTGAGCATGTGGAGAGACGTTCGTTGATCTAGCACAAAGGAAACGGGGAGCAGGGGAAACTTACACTCTGGTTCCTCACTCTGTTTCCTAGTGCCGTTATGAAGTTCCAGCATATTTCACTGTAAATCCAAGTTTGGGCTTGTACCTCCACATATATATGTATGGAGTGGAGTTTGCAACAGAAAAGAAACTTTGTTTTCCCAACGAGCTAGGTGAAGGACGGCTTTCAGACACACTTATCTCTCAGATCTGAGCATGTGGAGGGACGTTCGTTCATCTAGCACAAAGGGAACTGGTTGCAGGACAAATTTTACTATGGATTCTCTGACTGTTTCCTAGTGTCGGTTTGAAGTTCCTGCAGTTTTCACAGTAAAGTCTAGTTGGAGATTGTACCTACCCATATATATGTATGGAGAGTAGTTTGCTCTGAAAAGAAACTTTGTGTTCCCAACAAGCTAGGTGAAGGACGGCTTTCACACACACTTATCTCTCAGAACTCAGCACGTGGAGAGACGTTCGTTCATCTAGCACCAAGGGAACGGGTTGCAGGAGAAACTTTTACTCTGGTTCCTCAGTCTGTTTCCTAGTGCCGGTTTGAAGTTCCTGCATTTTTCTCTGTAAAACTAAGTTGGAGCTGATACCACCCTATATATATGTATGGAGTGGAGTTTGCAACTGAAAAGAAACTTTGTGTTCCCAACAAGCTAGTTGAAGGACGGCTTTCACACACACTTATCTCTCAGGACTGAGCAAGTGGAGAGACGTTCGTTCATCTAGCACAAAGGAACGGGTTGCAGGGGAAACATATACTCTGGTTCCTCAGTCTGTTTCCTAGTGCCGATTTTAAGTTCCTGCAGTTTTCACTGTAAAACCAAGTTGGAGCTAGTACTTTCCGATATGTATGTATGGAGTGGAGGTTGCAAGTGAAAGGAAACTTTGTATTCCCAACCAGCTGGATGAAGTACGGCGCTCACACACAGTTATATCTCAGAACTGAGCATGTTGAGACACGTTCGTTCATGTAGCACCAAGGGAACGGGTTGCAGGAGAAACTTTTACTCTGGTTCCCCAGTCTGTTTCCTAGTGCCGGGTTGAAGTTCCTGCAGTTTTCACTGTAAAGCCGAGTTGGAGCCAGTACCTCCCCATATATATGTATGGAGTGGAGTTGGCAACTGAAAGTAACTTTCTGTTCCCAACAAGCTAGGTGAAGTACGGCTTTCACACACAATTATCTCTTAGATCTGAGCATGTGGAGAGAAGTTCGTTCATCAAGCACAAAGGGAACTGGTTGCAGGAGAAACTTTACTATGGATTCTCAGACTGTTTCCTAGTGTCGGTTTGAAGTTCCTGCAGTTTTCACAGTAAAATCGAGTTGGAGTTTGTAACTCCCCAAGTATATGTATGGAGAGTAGTTTGCTCTGAAAAGAAGCTTTGTGTTCCCAACAAGCTAGGTGAAGGACGGCTTTCACACACACTTATCTCTCAGAACTGAGCATGTGGAGAGACGTTCGTTCATCTAGCACAACGGGAACGGTTTGCAGGAGATACTTTTACTCTGGTTTCTCAGTCAGTTTCCTAGTGCCGTTTTGAAGTTCCTGCAGTTTTCACTGTAAAACCGAGTTGGAGCTAGTAACTCCCCATATATATGTATGGAGAGGAGTTTGCAACTGAAAAGAAACTTTGTGTTCCCAACAAGCTAGGTGAAGGACGGCTTTCACACACACTTATTTCTCTGAACTGAGCATGTGGAGAGACGTTCGTTCATCTAGCACAACGGGAACGGTTTGCAGTAGATACTTTTACTCTGGTTTCTCAGTCAGTTTCCTAGTGCCGTTTTGACGTTCCTGCATTTTTCACTGTAAAACCGAGTTGGAGCTTGTACCTCCCGGTATATATGTATGGAGTGGAGTTTGCAACTGAAAAGAAACTTTGTGTTCCCAACAAGCTAGGTGAAGGACGGCTTTCACACACAATTATCTCTCAGAACTCAGCATATGGAGAGACGTTCGTTCATCTAGCACAAATGGAACGAGTTGCAGGAGAAACTTTTACTCTGGTATCTCAGTCTGTTTTCTAGTGCCGGTTTGAAGTTCCTGCAGTTTTCACTGTAAAAACAATTTGGAGCCAGTACCTCCCCATATATATGTATGGAGTGGAGTTTGCAACTGAAAAGAAACTTTGTGTTCCCAACAAGCTAGGTGAAGGACGGCTTTCACACACAATTATATCTCAGAACTGAGCATGTGGAGAGACGTTCGTATATCTAGCACAGATGGAACGGGTTGCAGGAGAAACTTATACTCTGGTTCCTCAGTCTGTTTCCTAGTGCCGGTTTGAAGTTCCTGCAGTTTTCTCTGTAAAACAAAGTTAGAGCTAATAACTCCCCATATATTGTATGGAGTGGAGTTTGCAACTGAAAAGAAAATTTGTGTTCCCAACAAGTTAGGTGAAGGACGGCTTTCACACACACTTATCTCTCAGAACTCAGCATGTGGAGAGATGTTCGTTCATCTAGCACCAAGGGAACGGGTTGCAGGAGAAACTTTTACTCTGGTTTTTCAGTCTGTTTCCTAGTGCCGTTTTGAAGTTCCTGCAGTTTTCTCTGTAAAACCGAGTTGAAGCTAGTATCTCCCGGTATATATGTATGGAGTGGAGTTTGCAACTGAAAAGAAACTTTGTGTTCCCAACAAGCTAGGTGAAGGACGGCTTTCACACACAATTATCTCTCAGAACTCAGCATATGGAGAGACGTTCTTTCATCTAGCACAAAGGAACGGGTTGCAGGGGAAACTTATACTCTGGTTCCTCAGTCTGTCTCCTAGTGCCGAATTTATGTTCCTGCAGTTTTCACTGTAAAACCAAGTTGGAGATAGTACCTCCCTATATATATGTATGGATTGGAGGTTGCATTTAAAGGAAACTTTGTGTTCCCAACCAACTGGATGAAGTACGGCGCTCACACACATTTATCTCTGAGATCTGAGCATGTGAAGACACGTTCGTTCATCTAGCACCAAGGGAACGGGTTGCAGGGAAAACTTTTACTCTGGTTCCTCAGTATGTTTCCTAGTGCCAGTTTGAAGTTCCTGCAGTTTTCACTGTAAAAGCGAGTTGGAGCCAGTATCTCCCCATATATATGTATGGAGTGGAGTTGGTAACTGAAAAGTAACTTTGTGTTCCCAACAAGCTATGTGAAGTACGGCTTTCACGCACAATTATCTCTCAGATCAGAGCATGTGGAGAGACGTTCGTTCATCTAACACAAAGGGAAATGTTGGCAGGAGAAACTTTACTATGGTTTCTCAGTCTGTTTCCTAGTGTCGTTTTGAAGTTCCTGCAGTTTTCACAGTAAAATCGATTTGGAGATTGTACCTCCCCATATATATGTATGGAGAGTAGTTTGCTCTGAAAAGAAGCTTTGTGTTCCCAACAAGCTAGGTGAAGGCGGCTTTCACACACACTTATCTCAAAGAACTGAGCATGTGGAGAGACGTTCGTTCATCTAGCACAAATGGAACAGGTTGCAGGAGAAATTTTACTTTGGTTTCTCAGTCTGATTCCTAGTGCCGGTTTGAAGTTCCTGCAGTTTTCACTGTAAAACCGGGTTGGAACTAGTACCTCCCCATATATATGTATGGAGTAGAGTTTGCAAATGAAAAGAAACTTTGTGTTCCCAACAAGCAAGGTGAAGGACGGCTTTCACACACACTTGTATCTCAGAACCGAGCTTGTGGAGAGACGTTCGTTCATCTAGCACAAAGAGAACGGGTTGCAGGAGAAACTTTTACTCTGGTTTCTTAGTCTGTTTCCTAGTGCCGGTTTGAAGTTCCTGCAGTTTTTACTGTAAAACCGGGTTCGAACTAGTACCTCCCCATATATATGTATGGAGTAGTGTTTGCAAATGAAAAGAAACTTTGTGTTCCCAACAAGCAAGGTGAAGGACGGCTTTCACACACACTTGTATCTCAGAACCGAGCATGTGGAGAGACGTTCGTTCATCTAGAACAAAGGGAATTGGTTGCAGGGGAAAATTTTACTCTGGTTTCTCAGTCTGCTTCCTAGTGACGGTTTGAAGTTCCTGCAGTTTTCACTGTAAAACCGAGTTGGAACTAGTACTTGCCCATATATATGTAAAGAGTGGAGTTTGCAAATGAAAAGGAACTTTGTGTTCCCAACAAGCAAGGTGAAGGACGGCTTTCACACACACGTGTCTCTCAGAACCGAGCATGTGGAGAGACGTTCGTTCATCTAGCACAAAGGGAATGGTTGGCAGGAGAAACTTTTACTCTGTTTTCTCAGTCTGTTCCCTAGCGCCAGTATGAAGTTCATGCAATTTTCAATGTAAAACCGAGTTGGAACTTGTACCTGCCCATATATTTGTAAGGAGTGGAGTTTGCAAATGAAAAGAAACTTTGTGTTCCCAACAAGCTAGGTGAAGGACGGCTTTCACACACACTTGTCTCTCAGAAGTGAGCATGTGGAGAGACGTTCGTTCATCTAGCAAAAAGGGAACGGGTTGCAGGAGAAACTTTTACTCTGGATTCTCAGTATGTTTCCTAGTGCCAGTATGAAATTCCTGCACTTTTCACTGTAAAACCGAGTTGGAACAAGTACCTCCCCAAATATATGTACGGAGTTGAGTTTGCAACTGAAAAGAAACTTTGTTTTCCCATAAAGCTAAGTGAGAGACGGCTTTCACACACAATTGTCTCTCAGAAATGAGCATGTGGAGATACTTTCTTTCATTTAGCACAAAGGGAACGTGTTGCAGGAGAAACTTTTACTCTGGTTTCTCAGTCTGTTTCCTCGTGCCGGTTTGAACTTCCTGCAGTTTAAACTGTAAAACCTAGTTGGGGCTAGTACCACCCCATATATATGTATGGAGTGGAGTTTGCAACTGAAAAGAAACTTTGTGTTCCCAACAAGATAGGTGAAGTACGGCTTTCACACACAATTATCTCTCAGAACTGAGCATGTGGAGAGACGTTCGTTCATCTAGCACAAAGGGAACAGGTTGCAGGAGAAATTTTACTCTGGTTTCTCAGTCTGTTTCCTAGTGCCGGTTTGAAGTTCCTGCAGTTTTCACTGTAAAACCGAGTTGGATCTTGTACCTCCCCATATATATGTATGGAGTGGGGTTTGCAACTGAAAAGAAACTTTGTGCTCCCAACAAGCTAGGTGAAGGACGGCTTTCACACACACTCATCTCTCATAACTGAGCATGTGCAGAGACGATCGTTCATCTAGCACAAAGGGAAAAATTTGCAGGAGAAATTTTACTCTGGTTTCTCAGTCTGTTTCCTAGTGCCGGTTTGAAGTTCCTGCAGTATTCACTGTAAAACCGTGTTGGAACTAGTACCTCCCCATATATATGTATGGAGTAGAGTTTGCAAATGAAAAGAAACTTTGTGTTCCCAACAAGCAAGGTGAAGGACGGCTTTCACACACACTTGTATCTCAAAACCGAGCTTGTGGAGAGACGTTCGTTCATCTAGCACAAACAGAACGGGTTGCAGGAGAAACTTTTTCTCTGGTTTCTTAGTCTGTTTCCTAGTGCCGGTTTGAAGTTCCTACAGTTTTCACTGTAAAACCGATTTGGATATAATACCTCCCCTTATATATGTATGGAGTGGAGATTGCAAGTGAAAAAAAGTTTGTGTTCCCAACAAGCTAGGTGAAGAACGGCTTTCACACACACTTATCTCTCAGAACTGAGCATGTGGAGAGACGTTCGTTCATCTAGAACAAAGGGAATGTGTTGCAGGGGAAAATTTTACTCTGGTTTCTCAGTCTGCTTCCTAGTGACGGTTTGAAGTTCCTGCAGTTTTCACTGTAAAATCGAGTTGGAACTAGTACTTGCCCATATATATGTAAAGAGTGGAGTTTGCAAATGAAAAGGAACTTTGTGTTCCCAAGAAGCAAGGTGAAGGACGGCTTTCACACACCCGTGTCTCTCAGAACCGAGCATGTGGAGAGACGTTCGTTCATCTAGCACAAAGGGAATGGTTTGCAGGAGAAACTTTTCTCTGTTTTCTCAGTCTGTTTCCTAGTGCCAGTATGAAGTTCATGCAATTGTCAATGTAAAACCGAGTTGGAAATTGTACCTGCCCATATATATGTAAGGAGTGGAGTTTGCAACTGAAAAGCAACTTTGTGTTCCCAACAAGCTAGGTGAAGGACGGCTTTCACACACACTTGTCTCTCAGAAATGAGCATGTGGAGAGACGTTCGTTCATCTAGTAAAAAGGGAACGGGTTGCAGGAGAAACTTTTACTCTGGATTCTCAGTCTGTTTCCTAGGGCCGGTTTGAAATTCCTGCAGTTTTCACTGTAAAACCGAGTTGGAACAAGTACCTCCCCAAATATATGTACGGAGTTGAGTTTGCAACTGAAAAGAAACTTTGTTTTCCCAAAAAACTAAGTGAAAGACGGCTTTCACACACAATTGTCTCTCAGAAATGAGCATGTGGAGAGACTTTCTTTCATTTAGCACAAAGGGAACGGGTTGGAGGAGAAACTTTTACTCTGGTTTCTCAGTCTGTTTCCTCGTGCCGGTTTGAACTTCCTGCAGTTTACACTGTAAAACCTAGTTGGGGCTAGTACCACCCCATATATATGTATGGAGTGGAGTTTGCAACTGAAAAGAAACTTTGTGTTCCCAACAAGCTAGGTGAAGTACGGCTTTCACACACAATTATCTCTCAGAACTGAGCATGTGGAGAGACGTTCGTTCAACTAGCACAAAGGGAACAGGTTGCAGCAGAAATTTTACTCTGGTTTCTCAGTCTGTTTCCTAGTGCCGGTTTGAAGTTCCTGCAGTTTTCACTGTAAAACCGGGTTGGAACTATTACCTCCCCATATATATGTATGGAATAGAGTTTGCAAATGAAAAGAAACTTTGTGTTCCCAACAAGAAAGGTGAAGGACGGCTTTCACACACACTTGTATCTCAGAACCGAGCTTGTGGAAAGACGTTCGTTCATCTAGCACAAAGGGAACGGGTTGCAGGGGAAACTTTTACTCTGGTTTCTTAGTCTGTTTCCTAGTGCCGGTTTGAAGTTCCTGCAGTTTTCACTGTAAAACCGATTTGGATCTATTACCTCCCCTTATATATGTATGGAGTGGAGTTTGCAAGTGAAAAAAAGTTTGTGTTCCCAACAAGCTAGGTGAAGAACGGCTTTCACACACACTTATCTCTCAGAACTGAGCATGTGGAGAGACGTTCGTTCATCTAGAACAAAGGGAATGTGTTGCAGGGGAAAATTTTACTCTGGTTTCTCAGTCTGCTTCCTAGTTACGGTTTGAAGTTCCTGCAGTTTTCACTGTAAAACCGAGTTGGAACTAGTACTTGCCCATATATATGCAAAGAGTGGAGTTTGCAAATGAAAAGGAACTTTGTGTTCCCAACAAGCAATGTGAAGTACGGCTTTCACACACACGTGTCTCTCAGAACCGAGCATGTGGAGAGACGTTCGTTCATCTAGCACAAAGGGAATGGTTTGCAGGAGAAACTTTTACTCTGTTTTCTCAGTCTGTTTCCTAGTGCCAGTATGAAGTTCATGCAATTTTCAATGTAAAACCGAGTTGGAAGTTCTACCTGCCCATATATATGTAAGGAGTGGAGTTTGCAACTGAAAAGCAACATTGTGTTCCCAACAAGCTAGGTGAAGGACGGCTTTCACACACACTTGTCTCTCAGAAATCAGCATGTGGAGAGACGTTCGTTCATGTAGCAAAAAGGGAACGGGTTGCAGGAGAAACTTTTACTCTGGATTCTCAGTCTGTTTCCTCGTGCCGGTTTGAACTTCCTGCAGTTTACACTGTAAAACATAGTTGGAGCTAGTACCACCCCATATATTTGTATGGAGTGAAGTTTGCAACTGAAAAGAAACTTTCTGTTCCCAACAAGCTATGTGAAGTACGGCATTCACACACAATTATCTCTCAGAACTGAGCATGTGGAGAGACGTTCGTTCACCTAGCACAAAGGGAACAGGTTGCAGGAGAAATTTTACTTTGGTTTCTCAGTCTGTTTCCTAGTGCCGGTTTGAAGTTCCTGCAGTTTTTACTGTAAAACCGGGTTGGAACTAGTACCTCCCCATATATATGTATGGAGTAGTGTTTGCAAATGAAAAGAAACTTTGTGTTCCCAACAAGCAAGGTGAAGGACGGCTTTCACACACACTTGTATCTCAGAACCGAGCTTGTGGAGAGACGTTCGTTCATCTAGCACAAAGAGAACGGGTTGCAGGAGAAACTTTTACTCTGGTTTCTTAGTTTGTTTCCTAGTGCCGGTTTGAAGTTCCTGCAGTTTTCACTGTAAAACCGATTTGGATCTATTACCTCCCCTTATATATGTATGGAGTGGAGTTTGCAAGTGAAAAAAATTTTGTGTTCCCAACAAGCTAGGTGAAGAACGGCTTTCACACACACTTATCTCTCAGGACTGAGCATGTGGAGAGACGTTCGTTCATCTAGAACAAAGGGAATTGGTTGCAGGGGAAAATTTTACTCTGGTTTCTCAGTCTGCTTCCTAGTGACGGTTTGAAGTTCCTGCAGTTTTCACTGTAAAACCGAGTTGGAACTAGTACTTGCCCATATATATGTAAAGAGTGGAGTTTGCAAATGAAAAGGAACTTTGTGTTCCCAACAAGCAAGGTGAAGGACGGCTTTCACACACACGTGTCTCTCAGAACCGAGCATGTGGAGAGACGTTCGTTCATCTAGCACAAAGGGAATGGTTTGCAGGAGAAACTTTTACTCTGGTTTCTCAGTCTGCTTCCTAGTGACGGTTTGAAGTTCCTGCAGTTTTCACTGTAAAACCGAGTTGGAACAAGTACCTCCCCAAATATATGTACGGAGTTGAGTTTGCAACTGAAAAGAAACTTTGTTTTCCCAAAAAACTAAGTGAAAGACGGCTTTCACACACAATTGTCTCTCAGAAATGAGCATGTGGAGAGACTTTCTTTCATTTAGCACAAAGGGAACGTTTTGGAGGAGAAACTTTTACTCTGGTTTCTCAGTCTGTTTCCCCGTGCCGGTTTGAACTTCCTGCAGTTTACACTGTAAAACCTAGTTGGGGCTAGTACCACCCCATATATATGTATGGAGTGGAGTTTGCAACTGAAAAGAAACTTTGTGTTCCCAACTAGCTAGGTGAAGTACGGCTTTCACACACAATTATCTCTCAGAACTGAGCATGTGGAGAGACGTTCGTTCATCTAGCACAAAGGGAACAGGTTGCAGCAGAAATTTTACTCTGGTTTCTCAGTCTGTTTCCTAGTGCCGGTTTGAAGTTCCTGCAGTTTTCACTGTAAAACCGGGTTGGAACTATTACCTCCCCATATATATGTATGGAGTAGAGTTTGCAAATGAAAAGAAACTTTGTGTTCCCAACAAGAAAGTTGAAGGACGGCTTTCACACACACTTGTATCTCAGAACCGAGCTTGTGGAAAGACGTTCGTTCATCTAGCACAAAGGGAACGGGTTGCAGGGGAAACTTTTACTCTGGTTTCTTAGTCTGTTTCCTAGTGCCGGTTTGAAGTTCCTGCAGTTTTCACTGTAAAACCGATTTGGATCTATTACCTCCCCTTATATATGTATGGAGTGGAGTTTGCAAGTGAAAAAAATTTTGTGTTCCCAACAAGCTAGGTGAAGAACGGCTTTCACACACACTTATCTCTCAGAACTGACCATGTGGAGAGACGTTCGTTCATCTAGAACAAAGGGAATGTGTTGCAGGGGAAAATTTTACTCTGGTTTCTCAGTCTGCTTCCTAGTTACGGTTTGAAGTTCCTGCAGTTTTCACTGTAAAACCGAGTTGGAACTAGTACTTGCCCATATATATGCAAAGAGTGGAGTTTGCAAATGAAAAGGAACTTTGTGTTCCCAACAAGCAATGTGAAGTACGGCTTTCACACACACGTGTCTCTCAGAAATGGGCATGCGGAGAGACGTTCGTTCATCTAGCACAAAGTGAATGGTTTGCAGGAGAAACTTTTACTCTGTTTTCTCAGTCTGTTTCCTAGTGCCAGTATGAAGTTCATGCAATTTTCAATGTAAAACCGAGTTGGAAGTTCTACCTGCCCATATATATGTAAGGAGTGGAGTTTGCAACTGAAAAGCAACATTGTGTTCCCAACAAGCTAGGTGAAGTACGGCTTTCACACACAATTATCTCTCAGAACTGAGCATGTGGAGAGACGTTCGTTCATCTAGCACAAAGGGAAAAGGTTGCAGGAGAAATTTTACTCTGGTTACTCAGTCTGTTTCCTAGTGCCGGTTTGAAGTTCCTGCAGTTTTCACTGTAAAATCGAGTTGGAGCTTGTACCTCCCCATATATATGTATGGAGTGGAGTTTGCAACTGAAAAGAAACTTTGTGCTCCCAACAAGCTAGGTGAAGGACGGCTTTCACACACACTCATCTCTCATAACTGAGCATGTGGAGAGACGTTCGTTCATCTAGCACAAAGGGAACAGTTTGCAGGAGAAATTTTACTCTGGTTTCTCAGTCTGTTTCCTAGTGCCGGTTTGAAGTTCCTGCAGTTTTCACTGTAAAACCGAGTTGGAACTATTACCTCCCCATATATATGTATGGAGTAGAGTTTGCAAATGAAAAGAAACTTTGTGTTCCCAACAAGAAAGGTGAAGTACGGCTTTCACACACACGTGTCTCTCAGAACCGAGCATGTGGAGAGACGTTCGTTCATCTAGCACAAAGGGAATGGTTTGCAGGAGAAACTTTTACTCTGTTTTCTCAGTCTGTTTCCTAGTGCCAGTATGAAGTTCATGCAATTTTCAATGTAAAACCGAGTTGGAAGTTCTACCTGCCCATATATATGTAAGGAGTGGAGTTTGCAACTGAAAAGCAACATTGTGTTCCCAACAAGCTAGGTGAAGGACGGCTTTCACACACACTTGTCTCTCAGAAATCAGCATGTGGAGAGACGTTCGTTCATGTAGCAAAAAGGGAACGGGTTGCAGGAGAAACTTTTACTCTGGATTCTCAGTCTGTTTCCTCGTGCCGGTTTGAACTTCCTGCAGTTTACACTGTAAAACATAGTTGGAGCTAGTACCACCCCATATATTTGTATGGAGTGAAGTTTGCAACTGAAAAGAAACTTTCTGTTCCCAACAAGCTAGGTGAAGTACGGCATTCACACACAATTATCTCTCAGAACTGAGCATGTGGAGAGACGTTCGTTCACCTAGCACAAAGGGAACAGGTTGCAGGAGAAATTTTACTTTGGTTTCTCAGTCTGTTTCCTAGTGCCGGTTTGAAGTTCCTGCAGTTTTTACTGTAAAACCGGGTTGGAACTAGTACCTCCCCATATATATGTATGGAGTAGTGTTTGCAAATGAAAAGAAACTTTGTGTTCCCAACAAGCAAGGTGAAGGACGGCTTTCACACACACTTGTATCTCAGAACCGAGCTTGTGGAGAGACGTTCGTTCATCTAGCACAAAGAGAACGGGTTGCAGGAGAAACTTTTACTCTGGTTTCTTAGTCTGTTTCCTAGTGCCGGTTTGAAGTTCCTGCAGTTTTCACTGTAAAACCGATTTGGATCTATTACCTCCCCTTATATATGTATGGAGTGGAGTTTGCAAGTGAAAAAAATTTTGTGTTCCCAACAAGCTAGGTGAAGAACGGCTTTCACACACACTTATCTCTCAGGACTGAGCATGTGGAGAGACGTTCGTTCATCTAGAACAAAGGGAATTGGTTGCAGGGGAAAATTTTACTCTGGTTTCTCAGTCTGCTTCCTAGTGACGGTTTGAAGTTCCTGCAGTTTTCACTGTAAAACCGAGTTGGTACTAGTACTTGCCCATATATATGTAAAGAGTGGAGTTTGCAAATGAAAAGGAACTTTGTGTTCCCAACAAGCAAGGTGAAGGACGGCTTTCACACACACGTGTCTCTCAGAACCGAGCATGTGGAGAGACGTTCGTTCATCTAGCACAAAGGGAATGGTTTGCAGGAGAAACTTTTACTCTGGTTTCTCAGTCTGCTTCCTAGTGACGGTTTGAAGTTCCTGCAGTTTTCACTGTAAAACCGAGTTGGAACAAGTACCTCCCCAAATATATGTACGGAGTTGAGTTTGCAACTGAAAAGAAACTTTGTTTTCCCAAAAAACTAAGTGAAAGACGGCTTTCACACACAATTGTCTCTCAGAAATGAGCATGTGGAGAGACTTTCTTTCATTTAGCACAAAGGGAACGGGTTGGAGGAGAAACTTTTACTCTGGTTTCTCAGTCTGTTTCCTCGTGCCGGTTTGAACTTCCTGCAGTTTACACTGTAAAACCTAGTTGGGGCTAGTACCACCCCATATATATGTATGGAGTGGAGTTTGCAACTGAAAAGAAACTTTGTGTTCCCAACAAGCTAGGTGAAGTACGGCTTTCACACACAATTATCTCTCAGAACTGAGCATGTGGAGAGACGTTCGTTCATCTAGCACAAAGGGAACAGGTTGCAGCAGAAATTTTACTCTGGTTTCTCAGTCTGTTTCCTAGTGCCGGTTTGAAGTTCCTGCAGTTTTCACTGTAAAACCGGGTTGGAACTATTACCTCCCCATATATATGTATGGAGTAGAGTTTGCAAATGAAAAGAAACTTTGTGTTCCCAACAAGAAAGGTGAAGGACGGCTTTCACACACACTTGTATCTCAGAACCGAGCTTGTGGAAAGACGTTCGTTCATCTAGCACAAAGGGAACCGGTTGCAGGGAAAATTTTACTCTGGTTTCTTAGTCTGTTTCCTAGTCCCGGTTTGAAGTTCCTGCAGTTTTCACTGTAAAACCGATTTGGATCTATTACCTCCCCTTATATATGTATGGAGTGGAGTTTGCAAGTGAAAAAAAGTTTGTGTTCCCAACAAGCTAGGTGAAGAACGGCTTTCACACACACTTATCTCTCAAATTGAGCATGTGGAGAGACGTTCGTTCATCTAGAACAAAGGGAATGTGTTGCAGGGGAAAATTTTACTCTGGTTTCTCAGTCTGCTTCCTAGTTACGGTTTGAAGTTCCTGCAGTTTTCACTGTAAAACCGAGTTGGAACTAGTACTTGCCCATATATATGCAAAGAGTGGAGTTTGCAAATGAAAAGGAACTTTGTGTTCCCAACAAGCAATGTGAAGTACGGCTTTCACACACACGTGTCTCTCAGAAATGAGCATGTGGAGAGACGTTCGTTCATCTAGCACAAAGTGAATGGTTTGCAGGAGAAACTTTTACTCTGTTTTCTCAGTCTGTTTCCTACTGCCAGTATGAAGTTCATGCAATTTTCAATGTAAAACCGAGTTGGAAGTTCTACCTGCCCATATATATGTAAGGAGTGGAGTTTGCAACTGAAAAGCAACTTTGTGTTCCCAACAAGCTAGGTGAAGGACGGCTTTCACACACAATTATCTCTCAGAACTGAGCATGTGGAGAGACGTTCGTTCATCTAGCACAAAGGGGACAGGTTGCAGGAGAAATTTTACTCTGGTTTCTCAGTCTGTTTCCTAGTGCCGGTTTGAAGTTCCTGCAGTTTTCACTGTAAAATCGAGTTGGAGCTTGTACCTCCCCATATATATGTATGGAGTGGAGTTTGCAACTGAAAAGAAACTTTGTGCTCCCAACAAGCTAGGTGAAGGACGGCTTTCACACACACTCATCTCTCATAACTGAGCATGTGGAGAGACGTTCGTTCATCTAGCACAATGGGAAGAGTTTGCAGGAGAAATTTTACTCTGGTTTCTCAGTCTGTTTCCCAGTGCCGGTTTGAAGTTCCTGCAGTTTTCACTGTAAAACCGTGTTGGAACTAGTACCTCCCCATATATATGTATGGAGTAGAGTTTGCAAATGAAAAGAAACTTTGTGTTCCCAACAAGCAGGGTGAAGGACGGCTTTCACACACACTTGTATCTCAGAACCGAGCTTGTGGAGAGACGTTCGTTCATCTAGCACAAAGAGAACGGGTTGCAGGAGAAACTTTTTCTCTGGTTTCTTAGTCTGTTTCCTAGTGCCGGTTTCAAGTTCCTACAGTTTTCACTGTAAAACCGATTTGGATCTATTACCTCCCCTTATATATGTATGGAGTGGAGATTGCAAGTGAAAAAAAGTTTGTGTTCCCAACAAGCTAGGTGAAGAACGGCTTTCACACACACTTATCTCTCAGAACAGAGCATGTGGAGAGACGTTCGTTCATCTAGAACAAAGGGAATGTGTTGCAGGGGAAAATTTTACTCTGGTTTCTCAGTCTGCTTCCTAGTGACGGTTTGAAGTTCCTGCAGTTTTCACTGTAAAATCGAGTTGGAACTAGTACTTGCCCATATATATGTAAAGAGTGGAGTTTGCAAATGAAAAGGAACTTTGTGTTCCCAAAAAGCAAGTTGAAGGACGGCTTTCACACACACGTGTCTCTCAGAACCGAGCATGTGGAGAGACGTTCGTTCATCTAGCACAAAGGGAATGGTTTGCAGGAGAAACTTTTACTCTGTTTTCTCAGTCTGTTTCCTATTGCCAGTATGAAGTTCATGCAATTTTCAATGTAAAACCGAGTTGGAACTTGTACCTGCCCATATATATGTAAGGTGTGGAGTTTGCAACTGAAAAGCAACTTTGTGTTCCCAACAAGCTAGGTGAAGGACGGCTTTCACACACAATTGTCTCTCAGATCTGTGCATGTGGATAGACTTTCTTTCATCTAGCACAAAGGGAACGGGTTGCAGGAGAAACTTTTACTCTGGTTTCTCAGTCTGTTTCCTCGTGCCGGTTTGAACTTCCTGCAGTTTACACTGTAAAACCTAGTTGGAGCTAATACCACCCCATATATATGTATGGAGTGGAGTTTGCAACTGAAAAGAAACTTTGTGTTCCCAACAAGCTAGGTGAAGTACGGCTTTCACACACAATTATCTCTCAGAACTGATCATGTGGAGAGACGTTCGTTCATCTAGCACAGAAGGAACAGGTTGCAGGAGAAATTTTACTCTGGTTTCTCAGTCTGTTTCCTAGTGCCGGTTTGAAGTTCCTGCAGTTTTCACTGAAAAACCGAGTTGGATCTTGTACCACCCCATATATATTTATGGAGTGGTGTTTGCAACTGAAAAGAAACTTTGTGTTCCCAACAAGCAAGGTGAAGGACGGCTTTCACACACACTTGTCTCTCAGAACCGAGCATGTGGAGAGACGTTCGTTCATCTAGCACAAAGGGAATGGTTTGCAGGAGAAACTTTTACTCTGTTTTCTCAGTCTGTTTCCTAGTGCCAGTATGAAGTTCATGCAGTTTTCAATGTAAAACCGAGTTTGAAGTTATACCTGCCCATATATATGTAAGGAGTGGAGTTTGCAACTGAAAAGCAACTTTGTGTACCCAACAAGCTAGGTGAAGAACGGCTTTCACACACACTTGTCTCTCAGAAATGAGCATATGGAGAGACGTTCGTTCATCTAGCAAAAAGGGAACGGGTTGCAGGAGAAACTTTTACTCTGGATTCTCAGTCTGTTTCCTCGTGCCGGTTTGATCTTCCTGCAGTTTACACTGTAAAACTTAGTTGGAGCTAGTACCACCCCATATATATGTATGGAGTGGGGTTTGCAACTGAAAAGAAACTATGTGTTCCAAACAAGCTAGGTGAAGTACGGCTTTCACACACAATTATCTCTCAGAACTGAGCATGTGGAGAGACGTTCGTTCATCTAGCACAGTTGGAACGGGTTGCAGGAGATAGATATACTCTGGTATCTCAGTCTCTTTCCAAGTGCCGGTTTGAAGTTCCCGAAATTTTAAATGTAAAACAGAGTTGGAGCTAGTACCTCCCCATATATATTTCTAGAGTGGAGTTTGCAACTGAAAAGAAACTTTGTGTTCCCAACAAGCTAGGTGAAGTACGGCTTTCACACACAATTATCTCTCAGAACAGAGCATGTGGAGAGACGTTCGTTCATCTAGCACAAAGGGAACAGGTTGCAGGAGAAATTTTACTCTGGTTTCTCAGTCTGTTTCCTAGTGCCGGTTTGAAGTTCCTGCAGTTTTCACTGTAAAACCGGGTTGGAACTAGTACCTCCCCATATATTTGTATGGAGTAGAGTTTGCAAATGAAAAGAAACTTTGTGTTCCCAACAAGCAAGGTGAAGGACGGCTTTCACACACACTTGTATCTCAGAACCGAGCTTGTGGAGAGACGTTCGTTCATCTAGCACAAAGGGAACGTGTTGCAGGAGAAACTTTTACTCTGGTTTCTTAGTCTGTTTCCTAGTGCCGGTTTGAAGTTCCTGCAGTTTTCACTGTAAAACCGATTTGGATCTATTACCTCCCCTTATATATGTATGGAGTGGAGTTTGCAAGTGAAAAAAATTTTGTGTTCCCAACAAGCTAGGTGAAGAACGGCTTTCACACACACTTATCTCTCAGAACTGACCATGTGGAGAGACGTTCGTTCATCTAGAACAAAGGGAATGGGTTGCAGGTGAAAATTTTACTCTGGTTTCTCAGTCTGCTTCCTAGTGACGGTTTGAAGTTCCTGCAGTTTTCACTGTAAAACCGAGTTGGAACTAGTACTTACCCATATATATGTAAAGAGTGGAGTTTGCAAATGAAAAGGAACTTTGTGTTCCCAACAAGCAAGGTGAAGGACGGCTTTCACACACACGTGTCTCTCAGAACCGAGCATGTGGAGAGAAGTTCGTTCATCTAGCACAAAGGAATGGTTTGCAGGAGAAAATTTTACTCTGTTTTCTCAGTCTGTTTCCTAGTGCCAGTATGAAGTTCATGCAATTTTCAAAGTAAAACCGATTTGGAACTTGTACCTGCCCATATATATGTAAGGAGTGGAGTTTGCAACTGAAAAGCAACTTTGTGTTCCCAACAAGCTATGTGAAGGACGGCTTTCACACACACTTGTCTCTCAGAAATGAGCATGTGGAGAGACGTTCGTTCATCTAGCAAAAAGGGAACGGGTTGCAGGAGAAACTTTTACTCTGTATTCTCAGTAGGATTCCCAGTGCCTGTTTGAAGTTCCTGCAGTTTTCACTGTAAAACCGGGTTGGAACTAGGACCTCCCCATATATATGTATGGAGTAGAATTTGCTAATGAAAAGAAACTTTGTGTTCCCAAAAAGAAAGGTGAAGGACGGCTTTCACACACAATTGTCTCTCAGAACTGAGCTTGTGGAGAGACTTTCTTTCATCTAGCAAAAAGGGAACGGGTTGCAGGAGAAACTTTTACTCTGGTTTCTCAGTCTGTTTCCTCGTGCCGGTTTGAACTTCCTGCAGTATACACTGTAAAACCTAGTTGGAGCTAGTACCACCCCATATATATATATGGAGTGGAGTTTGCAACTGAAAAGAAACTTTGTGTTCCCAACAAGCAAGGTGAAGGACGGCTTTCACACACAATTTTCTCTCAGAACTGAGCATGTGGAGAGACTTTCGTTCATCTAGCACAAAGGGAACTGTTGGCATGAGAAATTTTACTCTGGTTTCTCAGTCTGTTTCCTAGTGCCGGTTTGAAGTTCCTGCAGTTTTCACTGTAAAACCGAGTTGGAGCTTGTACCTCCCCATATATATGTATGGAGTGGAGTTTGCCACTGAAAAGAAACTTTGTGCTCCCAACAAGCTAGGTGAAGGACGGCTTTCACACGCACTCATCTCTGAGAACTGAGCATATGGAGAGACGTTCGTTCATCTAGCACAAAGGGAATGGGTTGCATGAGAAACATTTACTCTGGTTTCTCAGTCTGTTTCCTAGTGCCGGTTTCAATTTCCTGTAGATTTCAGTGTAATACAGAGTTGGAGCTAGAACATCCCCATATATATGTATGGGGTGGAGTTTGCAACTGAAAAGAATCTTTGTGTTCCCAACAAGCTAGGTGAAGGACTGCTTTCACACACACTTATCTCTCTGTATCTAGCATGTGGAGAGACGTTCGTTCTTCTAGCACAAAAGGAACGGGTTGCAGGAGAAACTTTTACTCTGGTTTCCCAGTCTGTTTCCTATTGCCGGTTTGAAGTTCCTGCAGTTTTCACTGTAAAACGGATTTGGATTTAGTACCTCCCCAAATATATATATGGAGTGGAGTTTGCAACTGGAAAGAAACTTTGTGTTCCCAACAAGCTAGGTGAAGGACGGCTTTCACACACATTTATCTCTCAGAACTGAGCATGTGGAGAGACGTTCGTTCAACTAGCACATTTGGAACGGGTTGCAGGAGATAGATTTACTCTGGTTTCTCAGTCTGTTTCCAAGTGCCGGTTTGAAGTTCCCGAAATTTTAAATGTAAAACAGAGTTGGAGCTAGTACCTCACCATATATATGTCTAGAGTGGAGTTTGCAACTGAAAAGAAACTTTGTGTTCCCAACAAGCTAGGTGAAGTACGGCTTTCACACACAATTATCTCTCAGAACTGAGCATGTGGAGAGACGTTCGTTCATCTAGCAAAAAGGGAACGGGTTGCAGGATAAATTTTACTCTGGATTCTCAGCCTTTTTCCTAGTGCCGGTTTGAAGTTCCTGCAGTTTTCACTGTAAAACCAGTTGGAACAAGTACCTCCCCAAATATATGTACGGAGTTGAGTTTGCAACTGAAAAGAAACTTTGTTTTCCCAAAAAGCTAAGTGAAGGACAGCTTTCACACACAATTGTCTCTGAGAACTGAGCATGTGGAGAGACTTACTTTCATCTAGCACAAAGGGAACGGGTTGCAGGAGAAACTTTTACTCTGGTTTTTCAGTCAGTTTCCTCGTGCCGGTTTGAACTTCCTGCAGTTTACACTGTAAAACTTAGTTGGAGCTAGTACCACCCCATATAAATGTATGGAGTGGAGTTTGCAACTGAAAAGAAACTTTGTGTTCCCAACAAGCTAGGTGAAGTACGGCTTTCACACACAATTATCTCTCAGAACTGAGCATGTGGAGAGACGTTCGTTCATCTAGCACAAAGGGAACAGGTTGCAGGAGAAATTTTACTTTGGTTTCTCAGTCTGTTTCCTAGTGCCGGTTTGAAGTTCCTGCAGTTTTCACTGTAAAACTGGGTTGGAACTAGTACCTCCCCATATATATGTATGGAGTAGAGTTTGCAAATGAAAAGAAACTTTGTGTTCCCAACAAGCAAGGTGAAGGACGGCTTTCACACACACTTGTATCTCAGAACCGAGCTTGTGGAGAGACTTTCGTTCATCTAGCACAAAGAGAACGGGTTGCAGGAGAAACTTTTACTCTGGTTTCTTAGTCTGTTTCCTAGTGCCGGTTTGAAGTTCCTGCAGTTTTCACTGTAAAACCGATATGGATCTATTTCCTCCCCTTATATATGTATGGAGTGGAGTTTGCAAGTGAAAAAAAGTTTGTGTTCCCAACAAGCTAGGTGAAGAACGGCTTTCACACACACTTATCTCTCAGAACTGAGCATGTGGAGAGTCGTTCGTTCATCTAGAACAAAGGGAATGGGTTGCAGGGGAAAATTTTACTCTGGTTTCTCAGTCTGCTTCCTAGTGACGGTTTGAAGTTCCTGCAGTTTTCACTGTAAAACCGAGTTGGATCTAGTAATTGCCCATATATATGTAAAGAGTGGAGTTTGCAAATGAAAAGGAACTTTGTGTTCCCAACAAGCAAGGTGAAGGACGGCTTTCACACACACGTGTCTCTCAGAACCGAGCATGTGGAGAGACGTTCGTTCATCTAGCACAAAGGGAATGGTTTGTAGGAGAAACTTTTACTCTATTTTCTCAGTCTGTTTCCTAGTGCCAGTATGAAGTTCATGCAATTTTCAATGTGAAACCGAGTTGGAACTTGTACCTGCCCTTTTATATGTAAGGAGTAGAGTTTGCAACTGAAAAGCAACTTTGTGTTCCCAACAAGCTAGGTGAAGGACGGCTTTCACACACACTTGTCTCTCAGAAATGAGCATGTGGAGAGACGTTCGTTCATCTAGCAAAAAGGGAACGGGTTGCAGGAGAAACTTTTACTCTGGATTCTCAGTCTGTTTCCTATTGCCGGTTTGAATTTCCTGCAGTTTTCACTGTAAAACCGAGTTGGAACAAGTACCTCCCCAAATATTTGTACGGAGTTGAGTTTGCAACTGAAAAGAAACTTTGTTTTCCCAAAAAGCTAAGTGAAGGACGGCTTTCACACACAATTGTCTCTCAGAACTGAGCATGTGGAGAGACTTTCTTTCATCTAGCACAAAGGGAACGTGTTGCAGGAGAAACTTTTACTCTGGTTTCTCAGTCTGTTTCATCGTGTTGGTTTGAACTTCCTGCAGTTTACACTGTAAAACCTAGTTGGAGCTAGTAACTCCCCATATATATGTATGGTGTGGAGTTTGCAACTGAAAAGAATCTTTGTGTTCCCAACAAGCTAGGTGAAGTACGGCTTTCACACACAATTATCTCTCAGAACTGAGCATGTGGAGAGACGTTCGTTCATCTAGCACAAAGGGAACAGGTTGCAGGGGAAATTTTACTCTGGTTTCTCAGTCTGTTTCCTAGTGCCGTTTAGAAGTTCCTGCAGTTTTCTCTGTAAAACCGATTTGGAGCTTGTACCTCCCCATATATATGTATGGAGTGGAGTTTGCAACTGAAAAGGAACTTTGTGCTCCCAACAAGCTAGGTGAAGGACGGCTTTCACACACAATCATCTCTCAGAACTGAGCATATGGAGAGACGTTCGTTCATCTAGCACAAAGGGAATGGGTTGCATGAGAAACATTTACTCTGGTTTCTCAGTCTGTTTCCTAGTGCCGGTTTCAATTTCCTGTAGTTTTCAGTGTAATACAGAGTTGGAGCTAGGACCTCCCCATATATATGTATGGGGTGGAGTTTGCAACTGAAAAGAATCTTTGTGTTCCCAACAAGCTAGGTGAAGGACTGCTTTCACACACACTTATCTCTCAGTATGTAGCATGTGGAGAGACGTTCGTTCTTCTAGCACACAAGGAACGGGTTGCAGGAGAAACTTTTACTCTGGTTTCCCAGTCTGTTTCCTATTGCCGGTTTGAAGTTCCTGCAGTTTTCAGTGTAAAACCGATTTGGATGTAGTACCTCCCCAAATATATATATGGAGTGGAGTTTGCAACTTAAAAGAAACTTTGTGTTCCCAACAAGCTAGGTGAAGGACGGCTTTCACACACACTTATCTCTCAGAACTGAGCATGTGGAGAGACGTACGTTCATCTAGCACAAAGGGAACAGGTTGCAAGAGAAATTTTACTCTGGTTTCTCAGTCTGTTTCCTAGTGCCTGTTTGAAGTTCCTGCAGTTTACACTGTAAAACCGGGTTGGAACTAGGACCTCCCCATATATATGTATGGAGTAGAGTTTGCTAATGATAAGAAACTTTGTGTTCCCAAAAAGTAAGGTGAAGGACGGCTTTCACACACACTTGTCTCTCAGAACCGAGCATGTGGAGAGACGTTCGTTCATCTAGCACAGTTGGAACGGGTTGCAGGAGATAAATTTACTCTGGTTTCTCAGTCTGTTTCCAAGTGACGGTTTGAAGTTCCCGAAATTTTAAATGTAAAACAGAGTTGGAGCTAGTACCTCCCCATATATATTTCTAGAGTGGAGTTTGCAACTGAAAAGAAACTTTGTGTTCCCAACAAGCTAGGTGAAGTACGGCTTTCACACACAATTATCTCTCATAACTGAGCATGTGGAGAGACGTTCGTTCATCTAGCACAAAGGGAACAGGTTGCAGGAGAAATTTTACTCTGGTTTCTCAGTCTGTTTCCTCGTGCCGGTGTGAACTTCCTGCAGTTTACACTGTAAAACTTAGTTGGAACTAGTACCACCCCATATATATGTATGGATTGGAGTTTGCAACTGAAAAGAAACTTTCTGTTCCCAACAAGCTAGGTGAAGTACGGCTTTCACACACAATTATCTCTCAGAACTGAGCGTGTGGAGAGACGTTCGTTCATCTAGCACAAAGGGAACAGGTTGCAGGAGAAATTTTACTCTGGTTTCTCAGTCTGTTTCCTAGTGCCGGTTTGAAGTTCCTGCAGTTTTCACTGTAAAACAGGGTTGGAACTAGTACCTCCCCATATATATGTATGGTGTAGAGTTTGCAAATTAAAAGAAACTTTGTGTTCCCAACAAGCAAGGTGAAGGGCGGCTTCCACACAAACTTGTATCTCAGAACCGAGCTTGTGGAGAGACGTTCGTTCATCTAGCACAAAGGGAACGGGTTGCAGGAGAAACTTTTACTCTGGTTTCTTAGTCTGTTTCCTAGTGCCGGTTTGAAGTTCCTGCAGTTTTCACTGTAAAACCGATTTGGATCTATTACCTCCCCTTATATATGTATGGAGTGGAGTTTGCAAGTGAAAAAAAGTTTGTGTTCCCAACAAGCTAAGTGAAGAACGGCTTTCACACACACTTATCTCTCAGAACTGAGCATGTGGAGAGACGTTCGTTCATTTAGAACAAAGGGAATGGGTTGCAGGGGAAAATTTTACTCTGGTTTCTCAGTCTGCTTCCTAGTGACGGTTTGAAGTTCCTGCAGGTTTCACTGTAAAACCGAGTTGGAACTAGTACTTGCCCATATATATGTAAAGAGTGGAGTTTGCAAATGAAAAGGAACTTTGTGTTCCCAACAAGCAAGGTGAAGGACGGCTTTCACACACACGTGTCTCTCAGAACCGAGCATGTGGAGAGACGTTCGTTCATCTAGCACAAAGGGAATGGTTTGCAGGAGAAACTTTTACTCTGAATTCTCTGTCTGTTTCCTCGTACCGGTTTGAAGTTCCTGCAGTTTTCAATGTAAAACCGAGTTGGAGCTAGTACCACCACATATATATGTAAGGAGTGGTGTTCGCAACTGAAAAGAAACTTTGTTTTCCAACAAGCAAAGTGAAGGACGGCTTTCACTCACAATTATCTCTCAGAACTGAGCATGTCTAGAGACGTTCGTTCATCTAGCACAAAGTGAACAGGTTGCGGGAGAAACTTTTACTCTGGTTTCTCAGTGTGTTTCCTAGGGCCGGTTTGAAGTTCCTGCAGTTTTCACTGTAAAATCGAGTTGGAGCTAGTACCTCCCCATATATATGTATGGAGTGGAGTTTGCAACTGAAAAGAAACTTTCTGTTCCCAACAAGCTAAGTGAATGACGGCTTTAACACACAATTATTTCTCAGAACTGAGCATGTGGAGAGACGATCGTTCATCAAGCACAAAGGGAACGGGTTGCAGGAGAAACTTTTACTCTGGTTTCACAGTCTGTTTCCTAGTGCCGGTTTGAAGTTCCTGCAGTTT
Source organism: Camelus dromedarius (assembly GCF_036321535.1). Classification (NCBI taxonomy): domain Eukaryota; kingdom Metazoa; phylum Chordata; class Mammalia; order Artiodactyla; family Camelidae; genus Camelus; species Camelus dromedarius. The sequence continues at coordinate 30,107,413 of NC_087458.1, read as the reverse complement.
TTAATGTAAAAGAGAGTTGGAGCTATTACATCCCCATATATATGTATTGAGTGGGGATTGCAACTGAAAAGAAACTTTTTGTTCCAAACAATCTAGTTGAATGACGGCTTTCACATACAATTATCCCTCAGAACTGAGCATGTGGATAAACTTTCATTCATCTAGCACAAAAGGAACGGGATGCAGGAGAATCTTTTACTCTGGTTTCTCAGTCGGTTTCCTAGTGCCGGTTTGAAGTTCCTGCAGTTTTCACTGTAAATCCGATTTGAATCTTGTACCTCCCCATATGTATGTATGGATTGGAGTTTGCAACTGAATAGAAACTTTGTGTTCCCAACAAACTATGTGAAGAACGGCTTTCACACACACTTATCTCTCAGAACTGAGCATGTGGAGAGACGTTCGTTCATCTAGCACAAAGGGAACGGGATACAGGAGAAACTTTTACTCTGGTTTCTGAGTCTGTTTCCTAGTGCCGGTTTCAAGTTCCTGCAGTTTTCACTGTAAAACCAAGTTGGAGCTAGTACTTCCCCATATATGTATGGAGTGGAATTTGCAACTGAAAAGAAACTTTGTGTTCCAAACAAGCTAGGGGAATTAAAGCTTTCACACACACTTATCTCTCAGAACTGAGCACGTGGAGAGACGTTCGTTCATCTAGCAAAAAGGGAACCGGTTTCAGGAGAAACTTTTACTCTAGTTTTCAGTCTGTTTTCTAGTGCCGATTTGAAGTTCCTGCATTGTTCACTGTAAAACTGAGTTGGAGCTAGTACCTCCCCATATATATGTATAGAGTGGAGTTTGCAACTGAAAAGAAACTTTGTGTTCCAAAAAAGCTAGGTGAAGTACGGCTTTCACACACACTTATATCTCAGAACTGAGCATGTGGAGAGACTTTCGTTCATCTAGCACAAAGGGAACGGGTTTCAGGAGAAACTTTTACTCTGGTTTCTCAGTCTGTTTTCTAGTGCCGGTTTGAAGTTCCTGCAGTGTTCACTGTAAAACCGAGTTGGAGCTAGTACCTCCCCATATATATTTATGGAGTGGAGTTTGCAACTGAAAAGAATTTTTGTGTTCCAAACAAGCAAGGTGAAGGACAGCTTTCACACACAATTATCTCTCAGAACTGAGCATGTGGAGAGACTTTCGTTCATCTAGCACAAAGGGAACGGGTTACAGGAGAAACTTTTACTCTGGTTTCTCAGTCTGTTTTCTAGTGCGGGTTTGAAGTTCCTGCAGTTTTCACTGTAAAACCAATTTGGAACAAGTACCTTCCATTATATATGTATGGAGTGGAGTTTACAACTGAAAAGAAACTTTGTGTTCCCAACAAGCTAAGTGAAGGACGGCTTTCACACACACTTGTCTCTCAGAAATGAGCATGTGGAGAGACTTTCGTTCATCTAGCACAAAGGGAACGGGTTGCAGGGGAACCTTTTACTCTGGTTTCTCAGTCTATTTCCTAGTGCCGGTTTCAAGTTCCTGCAGTTTTCACTGTAAAACCAATTTGGAACTAGTACCTCCCCATATATAAGTCTAGAGTGGAGTTTGTAACTGAAAACAAACTTTCTGTTCCCAACAAGCTAAGTGAAAGACGGCTTTCACACACACTTATCTCTCAGAACTGAGAATGTGGAGAGACTTTCGTTCATCTAGCACAAAGGGAACGGGTTTCAGGAGAAACTTTTACTCTGGTTTCTCAGTCTGTTTCCTAGTGCCGGTTTGAAGTTCCTGCAGTTTTCACTGTAAAATCGGGTTGGAACTAGTACATCCCAATATATATGTATGGAGTGGAGTTTGCAAATGAAAAGAAACTTTGTGTTCCCAACAAGCAAGGTGAAGGACGGCTTTCACACACACTTGTCTCTCAGAACCGAGCTTGTGGAGAGACGTTCGTTCATCTTGCACAGTTGGAACGGGTTGCAGGAGAAAGTTTTACTCTGGTTTCTCAGTCTGCTTACAAGTGCCGGTTTGAATTTCCTGCAGTTTTCAATGTAAAACCGAGTTGGAGCTAGTACCACCCCATATATATGTACGGAGTGGTGTTCGCAACTGAAAACGAACTTTGTTTTCCAACAAGCAAAGTGAAGGACGGCTTTCACTCACAATTATCTCTCAGAACTGAGCATGTCTAGAGACGTTCGTTCATCTAGCACAAAGTGAACAGGTTGCGGGAGAAACTTTTACTCTGGTTTCTCAGTCTGTTTCCTACGGCCGGTTTGAAGTTCCTGCAGTTTTCACTGTAAAATCGAGTTGGAGCTAGTACCTCCCCATATATATGTATGGAGTGGAGTTTGCAACTGAAAAGAAACTTTCTGTTCCCAACAAGCTAAGTGAATGACGGCTTTAACACACAATTATTTCTCAGAACTGAGCATGTGGAGAGACGATCGTTCATCAAGCACAAAGGGAACGGGTTGCAGGAGAAACTTTTACTCTGGTTTCACAGTCTGTTTCCTAGTGCCGGTTTGAAGTTCCTGCAGTTTTTAATGTAAAACAGAGTTGGGGCTAGTACATCCCCATATATATGAATTGAGTGGGGTTTGCAACTGAAAAGAAACTTTTTGTTCCAAACAAGCTAGTTGAATTACGGCTTTCACATACAATTATCCCTCAGAATTGAGCATGTGGATAGACGTTCATTCATATAGCACAAAAGGAACGGGATGCAGGAGAATCTTTTACTCTGGTTTCTCAGTCGGTTTCCTAGTGCCGGTTTGAAGTTCCTGCAGTTTTCACTGTAAAACCGACTTGAATCTTGTACCTCCCCATATGTATGTATGGATTGGAGTTTGCAACTGAATACAAACTTTGTGTTGCCAACAAACTATGTGAAGGACGGCTTTCACACACACTTATCTCTCAGAACTGATCATGTGGAGAGACGTTCGTTCATCTAGCACAAAGGGAACGGGATTCAGGAGAAACTTTTACTCTGGTTTCTGAGTCTGTTTCCTAGTGCCGGTTTCAAGTTCCTGCAGTTTTCACTGTAAAACCAAGTTGGAGCTAGTACTACCCCATATATGTATGGAGTGGAATTTGCAACTGAAAAGAAACTTTGTGTTCCAAACAAGCTAGGGGAATTAAAGCTTTCACACACAGTTATCTCTCAGAACTGAGCATGTGGAGAGACGTTCGTTCATCTAGCAAAAAGGGAATCGGTTTCAGGAGAAACTTTTACTCTGGTTTCTCAGTCTGTTTTCTAGTGCCGATTTGAAGTTCCTGCATTGTTCACTGTAAAACTGAGTTGGAGCTAGTACCTCCCCATATATATGTATAGAGTGGAGTTTGCAACTGAAAAGAAACTTTGTGTTCCAAACAAGCTAGTTGCAGGGCGGCATTCACACACACTTATGTCTCAGAACTGAGCATGTGGAGAGACGTTCGTTCATCTAGCACAAAGGGAACGGGTTGCAGGAGAAACTTTTACTCTGGTTTCTCTGTCTGCTTCCTAGTGCCGGTTTGAACTACTTGCAGTGTTCACTGTAAAACCGAGTTGGAGGTAGTACCTCCCCATATATATGTATGGAGTGGAGTTTGCAACTGAAAAGAATCTTTGTGTTCCAAACAAGCTAGGTGAAGGACGGCTTTCACACACACTTATCTCTCAGAACTGAGCATGTGGAGAGACTTTCGTTCATCCTGCACAAAGGGAACGGGTTTCAGGAGAAATTTTACTCTGGTTTCTCAGTCTGTTTTTTAGTGCCGGTTTGAACTTCCTGCAGTTTTCACTGTAAAACCGAGTTGGAGCTAGTACCTCCCCATATATATTTATGGGGTGGGGTTTGCAACTGAAAAGAATCTTTGTGTTCCAAACAAGCTAAATGAAGGACGACGTTCACACACAGTTGTCTCTCAGAACTGAGCATGTGGAGAGATGTTCGTTCATCTAGCACAAAGGGAACGGTTGCATGAGAAACTTTTACTCTGGTTTCTCAGTCTGTTTCCTAGTGCCGGTTTGAAGTTCCTGCAGTTTTCACTGTAAAACCGATTTGGAACTAGTACCGCCCCATATATATGCATGGAGCGGAGTTTGCAACTGAAAAGAAACTTTGTGTTCTCAACAAGCCAGGTGAAGAAAGGCTTTCACACACACTTATCTCTCAGAAATTAGCATGTGGAGAGACGTTCGTTCATCTAGCACAAAGTGAACGGGTTGCAGGAGAAACTTTTACTCTGGTTTCTTATTCTGTTTCCTAGTGCCGGTTTGAAGTTCCTGCAGTTTTCACTGTAAAACCGATTTGGATCTAGTACCTCCCCATATATATGTATGGAGTGGAGTTTGCAAGTGAAAAGAAAATTTGTGTTCCCAACAAGCTAGGTGAAGGACGGCATTCACACACACTTGTCTCTCAGAACTGAGCATGTGGAGAGACGTTCGTTCATCTAGCACAAAGGGAACGGGTTTCTGGAGAAACTTTTAGTCTGGTTTCTGAGTCTGTTTCCTAGTGCCGGTTTGAAGTTCCTGAAGTTTTCACTGTAAAACCAAGTTGGAGCTAGTACTTCCCCATATATATATGGAGTGGAATTTGCAACTGAAAAGAAACTTTGTGTTCCAAACAATCTAGGTGAAAGACGGCTTTCACACACACTTATATCTCAGAACTGAGCATGTGGAGAGACGTTCGTTCATCTAGCACAATGGGAACGGGTTTCAGGAGAAACTTTTACTCTGGTTTATCAGTCTGTTTTCTAGTGCCGGTTTGAAGTTCCTGCAGTGTTCACTGTAAAACCGAGTTGGAACTTGTACCTCCCCATATATATGTATGGAATGGAGTTTGAAACAGAAAAGAAACTTTGTGTTCCCAACAAGCTAGTTGAAGGTCGGCTATGACACACACATATCACTCAGAACTGAGAAAGTGGAGAGACGTTCGTTCATCTAGCACAAAGGGAACGGGTAGCAGGAAAAACTTTTACTCTGGTTTCTCAGTCTGCTTCCTAGTGCCGGTTTGAAGTTCCAGCAATTTTCACTGTAAAACCAAGTTGGAGCTAGTACCTCCCCAAATATATGTATGGAGTGGAGTTTGTAACTGAAAAGAAACTTTGTTTTCCAAACAAGCTAGGTGAAGGACGGCTTTCACACACACTTATCTCTCAGAACTGAGCATGTGGAGTGATGTTCGTTCATCTAGCACAAAGTGAACGGGTTACAGGGAAACTATTAATCTGGATTCTCAGTCTGTTTCCTAGTGCCGGTTTGAACTTCCTTCAATTTTCACTGTAAAACCGAGTTGGAACTAGGAAGTCCCCATATAAATGTGTGGAGTGGAGTTGGCAACTGGAAAGAAAATTTGTGTTCCAACAAGCTAAGTGATGGACGGCTTTCACACACACTTATATCTTAGAACTGAGCATGTGGAGAGACGTTCGTTCATCTAGCACAAATGGAACGGGATGCAGGAGAAACTTTTACTCTGGTTTCTCAGTCTGTTTCCAAGTGCCGGTTTGAAATTCCTGCAGTTTTCACTGTAAAATCGAGTTGGAGCTAGTACCTCCCCATATATATGTATGGAGTGGAGTTTGCAACTGAAAAGAAACTTTGTGTTCCCAACAAGCTAAGTGAAGGACGGCTTTCACACACAATTATCTCTCAGAACTGAGCATGTGGAGAGACGATCGTTCATCTAGCACAAATGGAACGGTTTGCAGGAGAAACTTTTACTCTGGTTTCTCAGTCTGTTTCCTAGTGCCGGTTTGAAGTTCCTGCAGATTTTAATGTAAAACAGATTTGGAACTAGTACATCCCAATATATATGTATGGAGTGCAGTTTGCAACTGAAAAGTATCTTAGTGTTCCAAAAAGCTAGGTGAAGGTCGGCTTTCACACACACTTATCTCTCAGAAATGAGCATGTGGAGAGACGTTCTTTCATCTAGCAAAAGTGACCGGGTTTCAGGAGAAACTTTTACTCTGGTTTCTCAGTCTGTTTCCTAGTGCCGGTTTGAAGTTCCTGCAGTTTTCACTGTAAAACCTAGTTGGAGCTAGAACCTCACCATATATGTGTATGGATTGGTGTTTGCAACTGAAAAGAAACTTTGTGTTCCCAACAAGCTAGGTGAAGGACGGCTTTCACACGCACATATCCCTCAGAACTGAGCATGTGGAGAGACGTTCGTTCATCTAGCGCAAAGGGAACGGGTTGAAGGGGAAACTTTTAATCATGTTTCTCAGTATGTTTCCTAGTGCCGGTTTAAAGTTCCTGCATTTTTCACTGTAATACCGAGTTGGATCTAGTACCTCCCCATATATATGTATGGAATGGAGGTTGCAACTGAAAAGAAACTTTGTGTTCCAAACAATCTAGGTGAAAGACGGCTTTCACACACACTTATATCTCAGAACTGAGCATGTGGATAGACGTTCGTTCATCTAGCACAAATGGACGGGGTTTCAGGAGAAACTATTACTCTGGTTTCTCAGTGTTTTTCCTAGTGCCGTTTTGAAGTTAGAGCAGTTTTCACAGTAAAACCGAGTTGGAGCTAGTACCTCCCCATATATATGTATGGAGTGGAGTTTGCAAGTGAAAAGAAAGTTTGTGTTCCCAACAATCTAGGTGAAGCGCGGCTTTCACACACAGTTATCTCTCAGAACTGAGCATGTGGAGAGACGTTCGTTCATCTAGCAAAGATGGAAGGGGGTCAGGAGAAACTTTTACTCTGGTTTCTCAGTCTGTTTCCTAGTGCCGGTTAGAAGTTCCTGCAGTTTTCCGTGTAAAACCAAGTTGGAGATAGTACTTCCCCATATATATTTATGGAGTGGAATTTGCAACTGAAAAGAAAATTTTTGTTCCAAACAAGCTAGGGGAAGTAAGGCTTTCACACACACTTATCTCTCAGAACTGAGCATGTGGAGAGACTTTCTTTCATCTAGCACAAAGGAAACGGGTTTCACGAGAAACTTTTACTCTGGTTTCTCAGTCTGTTTTCTAGTGCCGGTTTGAAGTTCCTGCAGTTTTCACTGTAAAACTGAGTTGGAGCTAATTCCTCCCCATATATATGTATGGAGTGGAGTTTGCAACTGAAAAGAAACTTTGTGTTCCAAACAAGCTAGTTGAAGGACGGCTTTCACACACACTTATCTCTCAGAACTGAGCATGTGGAGGGATGTTCGTTCATCTAGCACAAAGTGAACGGGTTGCAGGAGAAACTATTAATCTTGATTCTCAGTCTGTTTCCTAGTGCCGGTTTGAAGTTCCTTCAATTTTCACTGTAAAATCGTGTTGGAACTAGTAAGTCCCCATATATATGTACGGAGTGGAGTTTGCAACTGGAAAGAAAATTGGTGTTCCAACAAGCTAGGTGAAGGACGGCTTTCACACACACTTATCTCTCAGAACTGAGCATTTGGAGAGAAGTTCGTTCATCTAGCACAAAGGGACTGGTTTTAGGAGAAACTTTTACTATGGTTTTTCAGTCTGTTTCCTATTGCCGGTTTGAAGTTAATGCAGTTTTCACTGTAAAACCGAGTTGGAGCTAGTACTTCCCCATATATATGTATGGAGTGGAGTTTGCAACTGAAAAGAAACTTTGTGTTCCCAACAAGCTAGTTGAAGAACGGCTTTCACACCCACTTATCTCTCAGAACTGAGCATGTGGAGAGACGTTCGTTCATCTAGAACAAAAGGAATGGGTTGCAGGAGAAATTTTTACCCTGGTTTCTCAGTCTGTTTCCTAATGCCGGTTTGAAGTTCCTGCAGTTTTCACTGTAAAACCGATTTGGATCTTTTACCTCCCCATATGTATGTATGGAGTGGAGTTTGCAACAGATTAGAAACTTTGTGTTCCCAACAAACTATGTGAAGGACGGCTTTCACACGCACATATCCCTCAGAACTGAGCATGTGGAGAGACGTTCGTTCATCTAGCGCAAAGGGAACGGGTTGAAGGGGAAACTTTTAATCATGTTTCTCAGTATGTTTCCTAGTGCCGGTTTAAAGTTCCTGCATTTTTCACTGTAATACCGAGTTGGATCTAGTACCTCCCCATATATATGTATGGAATGGAGGTTGCAACTGAAAAGAAACTTTGTGTTCCAAACAATCTAGGTGAAAGACGGCTTTCACACACACTTATATCTCAGAACTGAGCATGTGGATAGACGTTCGTTCATCTAGCACAAATGGACGGGGTTTCAGGAGAAACTATTACTCTGGTTTCTCAGTGTTTTTCCTAGTGCCGTTTTGAAGTTAGAGCAGTTTTCACAGTAAAACCGAGTTGGAGCTAGTACCTCCCCATATATATGTATGGAGTGGAGTTTGCAAGTGAAAAGAAAGTTTGTGTTCCCAACAATCTAGGTGAAGCGCGGCTTTCACACACAGTTATCTCTCAGAACTGAGCATGTGGAGAGACGTTCGTTCATCTAGCAAAGATGGAAGGGGGTCAGGAGAAACTTTTACTCTGGTTTCTCAGTCTGTTTCCTAGTGCCGGTTAGAAGTTCCTGCAGTTTTCCGTGTAAAACCAAGTTGGAGATAGTACTTCCCCATATATATTTATGGAGTGGAATTTGCAACTGAAAAGAAAATTTTTGTTCCAAACAAGCTAGGGGAAGTAAGGCTTTCACACACACTTATCTCTCAGAACTGAGCATGTGGAGAGACTTTCTTTCATCTAGCACAAAGGAAACGGGTTTCACGAGAAACTTTTACTCTGGTTTCTCAGTCTGTTTTCTAGTGCCGGTTTGAAGTTCCTGCAGTTTTCACTGTAAAACTGAGTTGGAGCTAATTCCTCCCCATATATATGTATGGAGTGGAGTTTGCAACTGAAAAGAAACTTTGTGTTCCAAACAAGCTAGTTGAAGGACGGCTTTCACACACACTTATCTCTCAGAACTGAGCATGTGGAGGGATGTTCGTTCATCTAGCACAAAGTGAACGGGTTGCAGGAGAAACTATTAATCTTGATTCTCAGTCTGTTTCCTAGTGCCGGTTTGAAGTTCCTTCAATTTTCACTGTAAAATCGTGTTGGAACTAGTAAGTCCCCATATATATGTACGGAGTGGAGTTTGCAACTGGAAAGAAAATTGGTGTTCCAACAAGCTAGGTGAAGGACGGCTTTCACACACACTTATCTCTCAGAACTGAGCATTTGGAGAGAAGTTCGTTCATCTAGCACAAAGGGACTGGTTTTAGGAGAAACTTTTACTATGGTTTTTCAGTCTGTTTCCTATTGCCGGTTTGAAGTTAATGCAGTTTTCACTGTAAAACCGAGTTGGAGCTAGTACTTCCCCATATATATGTATGGAGTGGAGTTTGCAACTGAAAAGAAACTTTGTGTTCCCAACAAGCTAGTTGAAGAACGGCTTTCACACCCACTTATCTCTCAGAACTGAGCATGTGGAGAGACGTTCGTTCATCTAGAACAAAAGGAATGGGTTGCAGGAGAAATTTTTACCCTGGTTTCTCAGTCTGTTTCCTAATGCCGGTTTGAAGTTCCTGCAGTTTTCACTGTAAAACCGATTTGGATCTTTTACCTCCCCATATGTATGTATGGAGTGGAGTTTGCAACAGATTAGAAACTTTGTGTTCCCAACAAACTATGTGAAGGACGGCTTTCACACACACTTATCTCTCAGAACTGAGCATGTGGAGAGACGTTCATTCAACTAGCACAAAGGGAACGGGATTCAGGAGAAACATTTACTCTGGTTTCTGAGTCTGTTTCCTAGTGCCGGTTTGAAGTTCCTGCAGTTTTCACTGTAAAACCAAGTTGGAGCTAGTAATTCCCCATATATGTATGGAGTGGAATTTGCAACTGAAAAGAAACTTTGTGTTCCAAACAAGCTAGGGGATGTAAGGCTTTCACACACACTTATATCTCAGAACTGAGCATGTGGAGAGAAGTTCGTTCATCTAGCACAAAGGGAACGGGTTTCAGGAGAAATTTTACTCTGGTTTCTCAGTCTGTTTTCTAGTGTCGGTTTGAAGTTCTTGCAGTGTTCACTGTAAAACCGAGTTGGAGGTAGTACCTCCCCATATATATGTATGGAGTGGAGTTTGCAACTGAAAAGAAACTTTGTGTTCCCAACAAGCTAAGTGAAGGACGGCTTTCACACACAATTATCTCTCAGAACTGAGCATGTGGAGAGACGATCGTTCATCTAGCACAAATGGAACGGTTTGCAGGAGAAACTTTTACTCTGGTTTCTCAGTCTGTTTCCTAGTGCCGGTTTGAAGTTCCTGCAGATTTTAATGTAAAACAGATTTGGAACTAGTACATCCCAATATATATGTATGGAGTGCAGTTTGCAACTGAAAAGTATCTTAGTGTTCCAAAAAGCTAGGTGAAGGTCGGCTTTCACACACACTTATCTCTCAGAAATGAGCATGTGGAGAGACGTTCTTTCATCTAGCAAAAGTGACCGGGTTTCAGGAGAAACTTTTACTCTGGTTTCTCAGTCTGTTTCCTAGTGCCGGTTTGAAGTTCCTGCAGTTTTCACTGTAAAACCTAGTTGGAGCTAGAACCTCACCATATATGTGTATGGATTGGTGTTTGCAACTGAAAAGAAACTTTGTGTTCCCAACAAGCTAGGTGAAGGACGGCTTTCACACGCACATATCCCTCAGAACTGAGCATGTGGAGAGACGTTCGTTCATCTAGCGCAAAGGGAACGGGTTGAAGGGGAAACTTTTAATCATGTTTCTCAGTATGTTTCCTAGTGCCGGTTTAAAGTTCCTGCATTTTTCACTGTAATACCGAGTTGGATCTAGTACCTCCCCATATATATGTATGGAATGGAGGTTGCAACTGAAAAGAAACTTTGTGTTCCAAACAATCTAGGTGAAAGACGGCTTTCACACACACTTATATCTCAGAACTGAGCATGTGGATAGACGTTCGTTCATCTAGCACAAATGGACGGGGTTTCAGGAGAAACTATTACTCTGGTTTCTCAGTGTTTTTCCTAGTGCCGTTTTGAAGTTAGAGCAGTTTTCACAGTAAAACCGAGTTGGAGCTAGTACCTCCCCATATATATGTATGGAGTGGAGTTTGCAAGTGAAAAGAAAGTTTGTGTTCCCAACAATCTAGGTGAAGCGCGGCTTTCACACACAGTTATCTCTCAGAACTGAGCATGTGGAGAGACGTTCGTTCATCTAGCAAAGATGGAAGGGGGTCAGGAGAAACTTTTACTCTGGTTTCTCAGTCTGTTTCCTAGTGCCGGTTAGAAGTTCCTGCAGTTTTCCGTGTAAAACCAAGTTGGAGATAGTACTTCCCCATATATATTTATGGAGTGGAATTTGCAACTGAAAAGAAAATTTTTGTTCCAAACAAGCTAGGGGAAGTAAGGCTTTCACACACACTTATCTCTCAGAACTGAGCATGTGGAGAGACTTTCTTTCATCTAGCACAAAGGAAACGGGTTTCACGAGAAACTTTTACTCTGGTTTCTCAGTCTGTTTTCTAGTGCCGGTTTGAAGTTCCTGCAGTTTTCACTGTAAAACTGAGTTGGAGCTAATTCCTCCCCATATATATGTATGGAGTGGAGTTTGCAACTGAAAAGAAACTTTGTGTTCCAAACAAGCTAGTTGAAGGACGGCTTTCACACACACTTATCTCTCAGAACTGAGCATGTGGAGGGATGTTCGTTCATCTAGCACAAAGTGAACGGGTTGCAGGAGAAACTATTAATCTTGATTCTCAGTCTGTTTCCTAGTGCCGGTTTGAAGTTCCTTCAATTTTCACTGTAAAATCGTGTTGGAACTAGTAAGTCCCCATATATATGTACGGAGTGGAGTTTGCAACTGGAAAGAAAATTGGTGTTCCAACAAGCTAGGTGAAGGACGGCTTTCACACACACTTATCTCTCAGAACTGAGCATTTGGAGAGAAGTTCGTTCATCTAGCACAAAGGGACTGGTTTTAGGAGAAACTTTTACTATGGTTTTTCAGTCTGTTTCCTATTGCCGGTTTGAAGTTAATGCAGTTTTCACTGTAAAACCGAGTTGGAGCTAGTACTTCCCCATATATATGTATGGAGTGGAGTTTGCAACTGAAAAGAAACTTTGTGTTCCCAACAAGCTAGTTGAAGAACGGCTTTCACACCCACTTATCTCTCAGAACTGAGCATGTGGAGAGACGTTCGTTCATCTAGAACAAAAGGAATGGGTTGCAGGAGAAATTTTTACCCTGGTTTCTCAGTCTGTTTCCTAATGCCGGTTTGAAGTTCCTGCAGTTTTCACTGTAAAACCGATTTGGATCTTTTACCTCCCCATATGTATGTATGGAGTGGAGTTTGCAACAGATTAGAAACTTTGTGTTCCCAACAAACTATGTGAAGGACGGCTTTCACACGCACATATCCCTCAGAACTGAGCATGTGGAGAGACGTTCGTTCATCTAGCGCAAAGGGAACGGGTTGAAGGGGAAACTTTTAATCATGTTTCTCAGTATGTTTCCTAGTGCCGGTTTAAAGTTCCTGCATTTTTCACTGTAATACCGAGTTGGATCTAGTACCTCCCCATATATATGTATGGAATGGAGGTTGCAACTGAAAAGAAACTTTGTGTTCCAAACAATCTAGGTGAAAGACGGCTTTCACACACACTTATATCTCAGAACTGAGCATGTGGATAGACGTTCGTTCATCTAGCACAAATGGACGGGGTTTCAGGAGAAACTATTACTCTGGTTTCTCAGTGTTTTTCCTAGTGCCGTTTTGAAGTTAGAGCAGTTTTCACAGTAAAACCGAGTTGGAGCTAGTACCTCCCCATATATATGTATGGAGTGGAGTTTGCAAGTGAAAAGAAAGTTTGTGTTCCCAACAATCTAGGTGAAGCGCGGCTTTCACACACAGTTATCTCTCAGAACTGAGCATGTGGAGAGACGTTCGTTCATCTAGCAAAGATGGAAGGGGGTCAGGAGAAACTTTTACTCTGGTTTCTCAGTCTGTTTCCTAGTGCCGGTTAGAAGTTCCTGCAGTTTTCCGTGTAAAACCAAGTTGGAGATAGTACTTCCCCATATATATTTATGGAGTGGAATTTGCAACTGAAAAGAAAATTTTTGTTCCAAACAAGCTAGGGGAAGTAAGGCTTTCACACACACTTATCTCTCAGAACTGAGCATGTGGAGAGACTTTCTTTCATCTAGCACAAAGGAAACGGGTTTCACGAGAAACTTTTACTCTGGTTTCTCAGTCTGTTTTCTAGTGCCGGTTTGAAGTTCCTGCAGTTTTCACTGTAAAACTGAGTTGGAGCTAATTCCTCCCCATATATATGTATGGAGTGGAGTTTGCAACTGAAAAGAAACTTTGTGTTCCAAACAAGCTAGTTGAAGGACGGCTTTCACACACACTTATCTCTCAGAACTGAGCATGTGGAGGGATGTTCGTTCATCTAGCACAAAGTGAACGGGTTGCAGGAGAAACTATTAATCTTGATTCTCAGTCTGTTTCCTAGTGCCGGTTTGAAGTTCCTTCAATTTTCACTGTAAAATCGTGTTGGAACTAGTAAGTCCCCATATATATGTACGGAGTGGAGTTTGCAACTGGAAAGAAAATTGGTGTTCCAACAAGCTAGGTGAAGGACGGCTTTCACACACACTTATCTCTCAGAACTGAGCATTTGGAGAGAAGTTCGTTCATCTAGCACAAAGGGACTGGTTTTAGGAGAAACTTTTACTATGGTTTTTCAGTCTGTTTCCTATTGCCGGTTTGAAGTTAATGCAGTTTTCACTGTAAAACCGAGTTGGAGCTAGTACTTCCCCATATATATGTATGGAGTGGAGTTTGCAACTGAAAAGAAACTTTGTGTTCCCAACAAGCTAGTTGAAGAACGGCTTTCACACCCACTTATCTCTCAGAACTGAGCATGTGGAGAGACGTTCGTTCATCTAGAACAAAAGGAATGGGTTGCAGGAGAAATTTTTACCCTGGTTTCTCAGTCTGTTTCCTAATGCCGGTTTGAAGTTCCTGCAGTTTTCACTGTAAAACCGATTTGGATCTTTTACCTCCCCATATGTATGTATGGAGTGGAGTTTGCAACAGATTAGAAACTTTGTGTTCCCAACAAACTATGTGAAGGACGGCTTTCACACACACTTATCTCTCAGAACTGAGCATGTGGAGAGACGTTCATTCAACTAGCACAAAGGGAACGGGATTCAGGAGAAACATTTACTCTGGTTTCTGAGTCTGTTTCCTAGTGCCGGTTTGAAGTTCCTGCAGTTTTCACTGTAAAACCAAGTTGGAGCTAGTAATTCCCCATATATGTATGGAGTGGAATTTGCAACTGAAAAGAAACTTTGTGTTCCAAACAAGCTAGGGGATGTAAGGCTTTCACACACACTTATATCTCAGAACTGAGCATGTGGAGAGAAGTTCGTTCATCTAGCACAAAGGGAACGGGTTTCAGGAGAAATTTTACTCTGGTTTCTCAGTCTGTTTTCTAGTGTCGGTTTGAAGTTCTTGCAGTGTTCACTGTAAAACCGAGTTGGAGGTAGTACCTCCCCATATATATGTATGGAGTGGAGTTTGCAACTGAAAAGTATCTTTGTGTTCCAAACAAGCTAGGTGAAAGACGGCTTTCACACACACTTATCTCTCAGAACTGAGCATGTGGAGAGACTTTCGTTCATCCTGCACAAAGGGAAAGGGTTTCAGGAGAAATTTTACTCTGGTTTCTCAGTCTGTTTTTTAGTGCCGGTTTGAAGTTCCTGCAGTGTTCACTGTAAAACCGAGTTGGAGCTAGTACCTCCCCATATATATTTATGGAGTGGAGTTTGCAACTGAAAAGAATTTTTGTGTTCCAAACAAGCAAGGTGAAGGACAGCTTTCACACACACTTATCTCTCAGAACTGAGCATGTGGAGAGACTTTCGTTCATCTAGCACAAAGGGAACGGGTTACAGGAGAAACTTTTACTCTGGTTTCTCAGTCTGTTTTCTAGTGCGGGTTTGAAGTTCCTGCAGTTTTCACTGTAAAACCAATTTGGAACAAGTACCTTCCATTATATATGTATGGAGTGGAGTTTACAACTGAAAAGAAACTTTGTGTTCCCAACAAGCAAAGTGAAGGACGGCTTTCACACACACTTTTCTCTCAGAAATGAGCATGTGGAGAGACTTTCGTTCATCTAGCACAAAGGGAACGGGTTGCAGGGGAACCTTTTACTCTGGTTTCTCAGTCTATTTCCTAGTGCCGGTTTCAAGTTCCTGCAGTTTTCACTGTAAAACCGATTTGGAACTAGTACCTCCCCATATATAAGTCTAGAGTGGAGTTTGTAACTGAAAACAAACTTTCTGTTCCCAACAAGCTATGTGAAAGACGGCTTTCACACACACTTATCTCTCAGAACTGAGAATGTGGAGAGACTTTCGTTCATCTAGCACAAAGGGAACGGGTTTCAGGAGAAACTTTTACTCTGGTTTCTCAGTCTGTTTCCTAGTGCCGGTTTGAAGTTCCTGCAGTTTTCACTGTAAAACCGGGTTGGAACTAGTACATCCCAATATATATGTATGGAGTGGAGTTTGCAAATGAAAAGAAACTTTGTGTTCCCAACAAGCAAGGTGAAGGACGGCTTTCACACACACTTGTCTCTCAGAACCGAGCTTGTGGAGAGACGTTCGTTCATCTTGCACAGTTGGAACGGGTTGCAGGAGAAAGTTTTACTCTGGTTTCTCAGTCTGCTTACAAGTGCCGGTTTGAATTTCCTGCAGTTTTCAATGTAAAACCGAGTTGGAGCTAGTACCACCCCATATATATGTACGGAGTGGTGTTCGCAACTGAAAACGAACTTTGTTTTCCAACAAGCAAAGTGAAGGACGGCTTTCACTCACAATTATCTCTCAGAACTGAGCATGTCTAGAGACGTTCGTTCATCTAGCACAAAGTGAACAGGTTGCGGGAGAAACTTTTACTCTGGTTTCTCAGTCTGTTTCCTAGGGCCGGTTTGAAGTTCCTGCAGTTTTCACTGTAAAATCGTGTTGGAGCTAGTACCTCCCCATATATATGTATGGAGTGGAGTTTGCAACTGAAAAGAAACTTTCTGTTCCCAACAAGCTAAGTGAATGACGGCTTTAACACACAATTATTTCTCAGAACTGAGCATGTGGAGAGACGATCGTTCATCAAGCACAAAGGGAACGGGTTGCAGGAGAAACTTTTACTCTGGTTTCACAGTCTGTTTCCTAGTGCCGGTTTGAAGTTCCTGCAGTTTTTAATGTAAAACAGAGTTGGGGCTAGTACATCCCCATATATATGTATTGAGTGGGGTTTGCAACTGAAAAGAAACTTTTTGTTCCAAACAAGCTAGTTGAATTACGGCTTTCACATACAATTATCCCTCAGAATTGAGCATGTGGATAGACGTTCATTCATCTAGCACAAAAGGAACGGGATGCAGAAGAATCTTTTACTCTGGTTTCTCAGTCGGTTTCCTAGTGCCGGTTTGAAGTTCCTGCAGTTTTCACTGTAAAACCGATTTGAATCTTGTACCTCCCCATATGTATGTATGGATTGGAGTTTGCAACTGAATAGAAACTTTGTGTTGCCAACAAACTATGTGAAGGACGGCTTTCACACACACTTATCTCTCAGAACTGAGCATGTGGAGAGACGTTCGTTCATCTAGCACAAAGGGAACGGGATTCAGGAGAAACTTTTACTCTGGTTTCTGAGTCTGTTTCCTAGTGCCGGTTTCAAGTTCCTGCAGTTTTCACTGTAAAACCAAGTTGGAGCTAGTACTTCCCCATATATGTATGGAGTGGAATTTGCAACTGAAAAGAAACTTTGTGTTCCAAACAAGCTAGGGGAATTAAAGCTTTCACACACACTTATCTCTCAGAACTGAGCACGTGGAGAGACGTTCGTTCATCTAGCAAAAAGGGAACCGGTTTCAGGAGAAACTTTTACTCTAGTTTCTCAGTCTGTTTTCTAGTGCCGATTTGAAGTTCCTGCATTGTTCACTGTAAAACTGAGTTGGAGCTAGTACCTCCCCATATATATGTATAGAGTGGAGTTTGCAACTGAAAAGAAACTTTGTGTTCCAAAAAAGTTAGGTGAAGTACGGCTTTCACACACACTTATCTCTCAGAACTGAGCATGTGGAGAGACGTTCGTTCATCTAGCACAAAGGGAACGGGTTTCAGGAGAAACTTTTACTCTGTTTTCTCAGTCTGTTTTCTAGTGCCGGTTTGAAGTTCCTGCAGTGTTCACTGTAAAACCGAGTTGGAGCTAGTACCTCCCCATATATATTTATGGAGTGGAGTTTGCAACTGAAAAGAATTTTTGTGTTCCAAACAAGCAAGGCGAAGGACAGCTTTCACACACACTTATCTCTCAGAACTGAGCATGTGGAGAGACTTTCGTTCATCTAGCACAAAGGGAACGGGTTACAGGAGAAACTTTTACTCTGGTTTCTCAGTCTGTTTTCTAGTGCGGGTTTGAAGTTCCTGCAGTTTTCACTGTAAAACCAATTTGGAACAAGTACCTTCCATTATATATGTATGGAGTGGAGTTTACAACTGAAAAGAAACTTTGTGTTCCCAACAAGCAAAGTGAAGGACGGCTTTCACACACACTTTTCTCTCAGAAATGAGCATGTGGAGAGACTTTCGTTCATCTAGCACAAAGGGAACGGGTTGCAGGGGAACCTTTTACTCTGGTTTCTCAGTCTATTTCCTAGTGCCGGTTTCAAGTTCCTGCAGTTTTCACTGTAAAACCGATTTGGAACTAGTACCTCCCCATATATAAGTCTAGAGTGGAGTTTGTAACTGAAAACAAACTTTCTGTTCCCAACAAGCTAAGTGAAAGACGGCTTTCACACACACTTATCTCTCAGAACTGAGAATGTGGAGAGACTTTCGTTCATCTAGCACAAAGGGAACGGGTTTCAGGAGAAACTTTTACTCTGGTTTCTCAGTCTGTTTCCTAGTGCCGGTTTGAAGTTCCTGCAGTTTTCACTGTAAAACCGGGTTGGAACTAGTACATCCCAATATATATGTATGGAGTGGAGTTTGCAAATGAAAAGAAACTTTGTGTTCCCAACAAGCAAGGTGAAGGACGGCTTTCACACACACTTGTCTCTCAGAACCGAGCTTGTGGAGAGACGTTCGTTCATCTTGCACAGTTGGAACGGGTTGCAGGAGAAAGTTTTACTCTGGTTTCTCAGTCTGCTTACAAGTGCCGGTTTGAATTTCCTGCAGTTTTCAATGTAAAACCGAGTTGGAGCTAGTACCACCCCATATATATGTACGGAGTGGTGTTCGCAACTGAAAACGAACTTTGTTTTCCAACAAGCAAAGTGAAGGACGGCTTTCACTCACAATTATCTCTCAGAACTGAGCATGTCTAGAGACGTTCGTTCATCTAGCACAAAGTGAACAGGTTGCGGGAGAAACTTTTACTCTGGTTTCTCAGTCTGTTTCCTAGGGCCGGTTTGAAGTTCCTGCAGTTTTCACTGTAAAATCGAGTTGGAGCTAGTACCTCCCCATATATATGTATGGAGTGGAGTTTGCAACTGAAAAGAAACTTTCTGTTCCCAACAAGCTAAGTGAATGACGGCTTTAACACACAATTATTTCTCAGAACTGAGCATGTGGAGAGACGATCGTTCATCAAGCACAAAGGGAACGGGTTGCAGGAGAAACTTTTACTCTGGTTTCACAGTCTGTTTCCTAGTGCCGGTTTGAAGTTCCTGCAGTTTTTAATGTAAAACAGAGTTGGGGCTAGTACATACCCATATATATGTATTGAGTGGGGTTTGCAACTGAAAAGAAACTTTTTGTTCCAAACAAGCTAGTTGAATTACGGCTTTCACATACAATTATCCCTCAGAATTGAGCATGTGGATAGACGTTCATTCATCTAGCACAAAAGGAACGGGATGCAGGAGAATCTTTTACTCTGGTTTCTCAGTCGGTTTCCTAGTGCCGGTTTGAAGTTCCTGCAGTTTTCACTGTAAAACCGATTTGAATCTTGTACCTCCCCATATGTATGTATGGATTGGAGTTTGCAACTGAATAGAAACTTTGTGTTGCCAACAAACTATGTGAAGGACGGCTTTCACACACACTTATCTCTCAGAACTGAGCATGTGGAGAGACGTTCGTTCATCTAGCACAAAGGGAACGGGATTCAGGAGAAACTTTTACTCTGGTTTCTGAGTCTGTTACCTAGTGCCGGTTTCAAGTTCCTGCAGTTTTCACTGTAAAACCAAGTTGGAGCTAGTACTACCCCATATATGTATGGAGTCGAATTTGCAACTGAAAAGAAACTTTGTGTTCCAAACAAGCTAGGGGAATTAAAGCTTTCACACACAGTTATCTCTCAGAACTGAGCATGTGGAGAGACGTTCGTTCATCTAGCAAAAAGGGAACCGGTTTCAGGAGAAACTTTTACTCTGGTTTCTCAGTCTGTTTTCTAGTGCCGATTTGAAGTTCCTGCATTGTTCACTGTAAAACTGAGTTGGAGCTAGTACCTCCCCATATATATGTATAGAGTGGAGTTTGCAACTGAAAAGAAACTTTGTGTTCCAAAAAAGCTAGGTGAAGTACGGCTTTCACACACACTTATATCTCAGAACTGAGCATGTGGAGAGACGTTCGTTCATCTAGCACAAAGGGAACGGGTTTCAGGAGAAACTTTTACTCTGGTTTCTCAGTCTGTTTTCTAGTGCCGGTTTGAAGTTCCTGCAGTGTTCACTGTAAAACCGAGTTGGAGCTAGTACCTCCCCATATATATTTATGGAGTGGAGTTTGCAACTGAAAAGAATTTTTGTGTTCCAAACAAGCAAGGTGAAGGACAGCTTTCACACACACTTATCTCTCAGAACTGAGCATGTGGAGAGACTTTCGTTCATCTAGCACAAAGGGAACGGGTTTCAGGAGAAACTTTTACTCTGGTTTCTCAGTCTGTTTTCTAGTGCCGGTTTGAAGTTCCTGCAGTTTTCACTGTAAAACCGAGTTGGAGCTAGTACCGCCCCATATATATGTATGGAGTGGGGTTTGCAACTGAATAGAATCTTTGTGTTCCAAACAAGCTAGGTGAAGAGCGGCTTTCACACACACTTATCTCTCAGAACTGAGCATGTGGATAGACGTTCGTTCATCTAGCACAAAGGGAACAGTTGCATGAGCAACTTTTACTCTGGTTTCTCAGTCTGTTTCCTAGTGCCGGTTTGAAGTTCCTGCAGATTTCACTGTAAAACCGATTTGGAACTAGTACCGTCCCATATATATGCATGGAGCGGAGTTTGCAACTGAAAAGAAACTTTGTGTTCTCAACAAGCTAGGTGAAGAACGGCTTTCACACACAATTATCTCTCAGAACTGAGCATGTGGAGAGACGTTCGTTCATCTAGCACAAAGTGAATGGGTTGCAGGAGAAACTTTTACTCTGGTTTCTTAGTTTGTTTCCTAGTGCCGGTTTGAAGTTCCTGCAGTTTTCACTGTAAAACCGATTTGGATCTAGTACCTCCCCATATATATGTATGGAGTGGAGATTGCAAGTTAAAAGAAAGTTTGTGTTCCCAACAAGCTAGGTGAAGGACGGCTTTCACACACACTTATCTCTCAGAACTGAGCATTTGGAGAGACGTTCGTTCATCTAGCACAAAGGGAACGGATTTCAGGAGAAACTTTTAGTCTGGTATCTGAGTCTGTTTCCTAGTGCCGTTTTGACGTTCCTGCAGTTTTCACTGTAAAACGAAGTTGGAGCTAGTACTTCCCCTTATATGTATGGAGTGGAATTTGCAACAGAAAAGAAACTTTGTGTTCCAAACAAGCTAGGGGAAGTAAGGATTTCAAACACACATATCTCTCAGAACTGAGCATGTGGAGAGACGTTCGTTCATCTAGCACAAAGGGAACGGGTTTCAGGAGAAACTTTTACTCTGGTTTCTCAGTCTGTTTTCTAGTGCCGGTATGAACTTCCTGCAGTGTTCACTGTAAAACTGAGTTGGAGCTAGTACCTCCCCATATATATGTATGGAGTGGAGTTTGCAACTGAAAACAAACTTTGTGTTCCAATACAGCTAGGTGAAGGACGGCTTTCACACACACTTATATCTCATAACTGAGCATGTGGAGAGACGTTCGTTCATCTAGCACAAAGGGAACGGGTTTCAGGAGAAACTTTTACTCTGGTTTCTCAGTCTGTTTTCTAGTGCCGTTTTGAAGTTCCTGCAGTGTTCACTGTTAAACCGAGTTGGAGCTAGTAACTCCCCATATATATGTATGGAGTGGAGTTTGCAACTGAAAAGAATCTTTGTGTTCCCAACAAGCTAGGTGAAGGACGGCTTTGACACACACTTATCTCTCAGACCTGAGCATGTGGAGAGACGTTCGTTTATCTAGCACAAATGTAACGGGTTGCAGAAGAATCTTTTACTCTGATTTCTCTGTCTGTTTCCTCGTGCCGGGTTGAAGTTCCTGCAGTTTTCACTGTAAAACCAATTTGGAACAAGTACCTCCCATTATATATGTATGGAGTGCAGTTTGCAACTGAAAAGAAACTTTGTGTTCCCATCCAGCTATTAGAAGAACGGCTTTCACACCCACTTATCTCTCAGAACTGAGCATGTTTAGAGACGTTCGTTCATCTAGAACAAAGGGAATGGGTTGCAGGAGAAATTTTTACTCTGGTTTCTCAGTCTGTTTCCTAGAGCCGGTTTGAAGATCCTGCAGTTTTCACTGTAAAACCGACTTGGAACTAGTACCTCCGTATATATATGTATGGAATGCAGTTTGCAACTGAAAAGAAACTTTGTATTCCCAACAAGCTAGGTGAAGGACGGCTTTCACACACAAATATCCCTCAGAACTTAGCATGTCGAGAGACGTTCGTTCATCTACCACAAAGTGAACGGGTTGCAGGAGAAACTTTTACTCTGGTTTCTCATTCTGTTTCCAAGTGCCTGTTTGATGTTCCTGCAGTTTTCACTGTAAAATCGAGTTGGAGCTAGTACCTCCCCATATATATGTATGGAGTGGAGTTTGCAACTGAAAAGAAACTTTGTGTTCCCAACAAGCTAAGTGAAGGACGGCTTTCAGACACAATTATATCTCAGAACTGAGCATGTGGAGAGACGATCGTTCATCTAGCACAAATGGAACGGTTTGCAGGATAAACTTTTACTCTGGTTTCTCAGTCTGTTTCCTAGTGCCGGTTTGAAGTTCCTGCAGATTTTAATGTAAAACAGATTTGGAACTATTACCTCCCCATATATATGTATGGAATGCAGTGTGCAACTTAAAAGAAACTTCGTGTTCCAAAAATCTATGTGAAGGTCGGCTTTCACACACACTTATCTCTCAGAATTGAGCATGCGGAGAGACGTTTGTTCATCTAGCACAAATGGACCGGGTTTCAGGAGAAAGTTTTACTCTGGTTTCTCAGTCTGTTTCCTAGTGCCGGTTTGAAGTTCCTGCAGTTTTCACTGTAAAACCAAGTTGGAGCTAGTACTTCCCCATATATGTATGGAGTGGAATTTGCAACTGAAAAGAAACTTTGTGTTCCAAACAAGCTAGGTTAAAGACGGCTTTCACACACACTTATCTCTCAGAACTGAGAATGTGGAGAGACTTTCGTTCATCTAGCACAAAGGGAACGGGTTTCAGGAGAAACTTTTACTCTGGTTTCTCAGTCTGTTTCCTAGTGCCGGTTTGAAGTTCCTGCAGTTTTCACTGTAAAACCGGGTTGGAACTAGTACATCCCAATATATATGTATGGAGTGGAGTTTGCAAATGAAAAGAAACTTTGTGTTCCCAACAAGCAAGGTGAAGGACGGCTTTCACACACACTTGTCTCTCAGAACCGAGCTTGTGGAGAGACGTTCGTTCATCTTGCACAGTTGGAACGGGTTGCAGGAGAAAGTTTTACTCTGGTTTCTCAGTCTGCTTACAAGTGCCGGTTTGAATTTCCTGCAGTTTTCAATGTAAAACCGAGTTGGAGCTAGTACCACCCCATATATATGTACGGAGTGGTGTTCGCAACTGAAAACGAACTTTGTTTTCCAACAAGCAAAGTGAAGGACGGCTTTCACTCACAATTATCTCTCAGAACTGAGCATGTCTAGAGACGTTCGTTCATCTAGCACAAAGTGAACAGGTTGCGGGAGAAACTTTTACTCTGGTTTCTCAGTCTGTTTCCTAGGGCCGGTTTGAAGTTCCTGCAGTTTTCACTGTAAAATCGAGTTGGAGCTAGTACCTCCCCATATATATGTATGGAGTGGAGTTTGCAACTGAAAAGAAACTTTCTGTTCCCAACAAGCTAAGTGAATGACGGCTTTAACACACAATTATTTCTCAGAACTGAGCATGTGGAGAGACGATCGTTCATCAAGCACAAATGGAACGGGTTGCAGGAGAAACTTTTACTCTGGTTTCACAGTCTGTTTCCTAGTGCCGGTTTGAAGTTCCTGCAGTTTTTAATGTAAAACAGAGTTGGGGCTAGTACATACCCATATATATGTATTGAGTGGGGTTTGCAACTGAAAAGAAACTTTTTGTTCCAAACAAGCTAGTTGAATTACGGCTTTCACATACAATTATCCCTCAGAATTGAGCATGTGGATAGACGTTCATTCATCTAGCACAAAAGGAACGGGATGCAGGAGAATCTTTTACTCTGGTTTCTCAGTCGGTTTCCTAGTGCCGGTTTGAAGTTCCTGCAGTTTTCACTGTAAAACCGATTTGAATCTTGTACCTCCCCATATGTATGTATGGATTGGAGTTTGCAACTGAATAGAAACTTTGTGTTGCCAACAAACTATGTGAAGGACGGCTTTCACACACACTTATCTCTCAGAACTGAGCATGTGGAGAGACGTTCGTTCATCTAGCACAAAGGGAACGGGATTCAGGAGAAACTTTTACTCTGGTTTCTGAGTCTGTTACCTAGTGCCGGTTTCAAGTTCCTGCAGTTTTCACTGTAAAACCAAGTTGGAGCTAGTACTACCCCATATATGTATGGAGTCGAATTTGCAACTGAAAAGAAACTTTGTGTTCCAAACAAGCTAGGGGAATTAAAGCTTTCACACACAGTTATCTCTCAGAACTGAGCATGTGGAGAGACGTTCGTTCATCTAGCAAAAAGGGAACCGGTTTCAGGAGAAACTTTTACTCTGGTTTCTCAGTCTGTTTTCTAGTGCCGATTTGAAGTTCCTGCATTGTTCACTGTAAAACTGAGTTGGAGCTAGTACCTCCCCATATATATGTATAGAGTGGAGTTTGCAACTGAAAAGAAACTTTGTGTTCCAAAAAAGCTAGGTGAAGTACGGCTTTCACACACACTTATATCTCAGAACTGAGCATGTGGAGAGACGTTCGTTCATCTAGCACAAAGGGAACGGGTTTCAGGAGAAACTTTTACTCTGGTTTCTCAGTCTGTTTTCTAGTGCCGGTTTGAAGTTCCTGCAGTGTTCACTGTAAAACCGAGTTGGAGCTAGTACCTCCCCATATATATTTATGGAGTGGAGTTTGCAACTGAAAAGAATTTTTGTGTTCCAAACAAGCAAGGTGAAGGACAGCTTTCACACACACTTATCTCTCAGAACTGAGCATGTGGAGAGACTTTCGTTCATCTAGCACAAAGGGAACGGGTTTCAGGAGAAACTTTTACTCTGGTTTCTCAGTCTGTTTTCTAGTGCCGGTTTGAAGTTCCTGCAGTTTTCACTGTAAAACCGAGTTGGAGCTAGTACCGCCCCATATATATGTATGGAGTGGGGTTTGCAACTGAATAGAATCTTTGTGTTCCAAACAAGCTAGGTGAAGAGCGGCTTTCACACACACTTATCTCTCAGAACTGAGCATGTGGATAGACGTTCGTTCATCTAGCACAAAGGGAACAGTTGCATGAGCAACTTTTACTCTGGTTTCTCAGTCTGTTTCCTAGTGCCGGTTTGAAGTTCCTGCAGATTTCACTGTAAAACCGATTTGGAACTAGTACCGTCCCATATATATGCATGGAGCGGAGTTTGCAACTGAAAAGAAACTTTGTGTTCTCAACAAGCTAGGTGAAGAACGGCTTTCACACACAATTATCTCTCAGAACTGAGCATGTGGAGAGACGTTCGTTCATCTAGCACAAAGTGAATGGGTTGCAGGAGAAACTTTTACTCTGGTTTCTTAGTTTGTTTCCTAGTGCCGGTTTGAAGTTCCTGCAGTTTTCACTGTAAAACCGATTTGGATCTAGTACCTCCCCATATATATGTATGGAGTGGAGATTGCAAGTTAAAAGAAAGTTTGTGTTCCCAACAAGCTAGGTGAAGGACGGCTTTCACACACACTTAT
Organism: Camelus dromedarius; assembly: GCF_036321535.1. Lineage (NCBI taxonomy): Eukaryota > Metazoa > Chordata > Mammalia > Artiodactyla > Camelidae > Camelus > Camelus dromedarius. The sequence continues at coordinate 30,082,191 of NC_087458.1, read as the reverse complement.
CTCTCAGAACTGAGCATTTGGAGAGACGTTCGTTCATCTAGCACAAAGGGAACGGATTTCAGGAGAAACTTTTAGTCTGGTATCTGAGTCTGTTTCCTAGTGCCGTTTTGACGTTCCTGCAGTTTTCACTGTAAAACGAAGTTGGAGCTAGTACTTCCCCTTATATGTATGGAGTGGAATTTGCAACAGAAAAGAAACTTTGTGTTCCAAACAAGCTAGGGGAAGTAAGGATTTCAAACACACATATCTCTCAGAACTGAGCATGTGGAGAGACGTTCGTTCATCTAGCACAAAGGGAACGGGTTTCAGGAGAAACTTTTACTCTGGTTTCTCAGTCTGTTTTCTAGTGCCGGTATGAACTTCCTGCAGTGTTCACTGTAAAACTGAGTTGGAGCTAGTACCTCCCCATATATATGTATGGAGTGGAGTTTGCAACTGAAAACAAACTTTGTGTTCCAATACAGCTAGGTGAAGGACGGCTTTCACACACACTTATATCTCATAACTGAGCATGTGGAGAGACGTTCGTTCATCTAGCACAAAGGGAACGGGTTTCAGGAGAAACTTTTACTCTGGTTTCTCAGTCTGTTTTCTAGTGCCGTTTTGAAGTTCCTGCAGTGTTCACTGTTAAACCGAGTTGGAGCTAGTAACTCCCCATATATATGTATGGAGTGGAGTTTGCAACTGAAAAGAATCTTTGTGTTCCCAACAAGCTAGGTGAAGGACGGCTTTGACACACACTTATCTCTCAGACCTGAGCATGTGGAGAGACGTTCGTTTATCTAGCACAAATGTAACGGGTTGCAGAAGAATCTTTTACTCTGATTTCTCTGTCTGTTTCCTCGTGCCGGGTTGAAGTTCCTGCAGTTTTCACTGTAAAACCAATTTGGAACAAGTACCTCCCATTATATATGTATGGAGTGCAGTTTGCAACTGAAAAGAAACTTTGTGTTCCCATCCAGCTATTAGAAGAACGGCTTTCACACCCACTTATCTCTCAGAACTGAGCATGTTTAGAGACGTTCGTTCATCTAGAACAAAGGGAATGGGTTGCAGGAGAAATTTTTACTCTGGTTTCTCAGTCTGTTTCCTAGAGCCGGTTTGAAGATCCTGCAGTTTTCACTGTAAAACCGACTTGGAACTAGTACCTCCGTATATATATGTATGGAATGCAGTTTGCAACTGAAAAGAAACTTTGTATTCCCAACAAGCTAGGTGAAGGACGGCTTTCACACACAAATATCCCTCAGAACTTAGCATGTCGAGAGACGTTCGTTCATCTACCACAAAGTGAACGGGTTGCAGGAGAAACTTTTACTCTGGTTTCTCATTCTGTTTCCAAGTGCCTGTTTGATGTTCCTGCAGTTTTCACTGTAAAATCGAGTTGGAGCTAGTACCTCCCCATATATATGTATGGAGTGGAGTTTGCAACTGAAAAGAAACTTTGTGTTCCCAACAAGCTAAGTGAAGGACGGCTTTCAGACACAATTATATCTCAGAACTGAGCATGTGGAGAGACGATCGTTCATCTAGCACAAATGGAACGGTTTGCAGGATAAACTTTTACTCTGGTTTCTCAGTCTGTTTCCTAGTGCCGGTTTGAAGTTCCTGCAGATTTTAATGTAAAACAGATTTGGAACTATTACCTCCCCATATATATGTATGGAATGCAGTGTGCAACTTAAAAGAAACTTCGTGTTCCAAAAATCTATGTGAAGGTCGGCTTTCACACACACTTATCTCTCAGAATTGAGCATGCGGAGAGACGTTTGTTCATCTAGCACAAATGGACCGGGTTTCAGGAGAAAGTTTTACTCTGGTTTCTCAGTCTGTTTCCTAGTGCCGGTTTGAAGTTCCTGCAGTTTTCACTGTAAAACCAAGTTGGAGCTAGTACTTCCCCATATATGTATGGAGTGGAATTTGCAACTGAAAAGAAACTTTGTGTTCCAAACAAGCTAGGTTAAAGACGGCTTTCACACACACTTATCTCTCAGAACTGAGAATGTGGAGAGACTTTCGTTCATCTAGCACAAAGGGAACGGGTTTCAGGAGAAACTTTTACTCTGGTTTCTCAGTCTGTTTCCTAGTGCCGGTTTGAAGTTCCTGCAGTTTTCACTGTAAAACCGGGTTGGAACTAGTACATCCCAATATATATGTATGGAGTGGAGTTTGCAAATGAAAAGAAACTTTGTGTTCCCAACAAGCAAGGTGAAGGACGGCTTTCACACACACTTGTCTCTCAGAACCGAGCTTGTGGAGAGACGTTCGTTCATCTTGCACAGTTGGAACGGGTTGCAGGAGAAAGTTTTACTCTGGTTTCTCAGTCTGCTTACAAGTGCCGGTTTGAATTTCCTGCAGTTTTCAATGTAAAACCGAGTTGGAGCTAGTACCACCCCATATATATGTACGGAGTGGTGTTCGCAACTGAAAACGAACTTTGTTTTCCAACAAGCAAAGTGAAGGACGGCTTTCACTCACAATTATCTCTCAGAACTGAGCATGTCTAGAGACGTTCGTTCATCTAGCACAAAGTGAACAGGTTGCGGGAGAAACTTTTACTCTGGTTTCTCAGTCTGTTTCCTAGGGCCGGTTTGAAGTTCCTGCAGTTTTCACTGTAAAATCGAGTTGGAGCTAGTACCTCCCCATATATATGTATGGAGTGGAGTTTGCAACTGAAAAGAAACTTTCTGTTCCCAACAAGCTAAGTGAATGACGGCTTTAACACACAATTATTTCTCAGAACTGAGCATGTGGAGAGACGATCGTTCATCAAGCACAAATGGAACGGGTTGCAGGAGAAACTTTTACTCTGGTTTCACAGTCTGTTTCCTAGTGCCGGTTTGAAGTTCCTGCAGTTTTTAATGTAAAACAGAGTTGGGGCTAGTACATACCCATATATATGTATTGAGTGGGGTTTGCAACTGAAAAGAAACTTTTTGTTCCAAACAAGCTAGTTGAATTACGGCTTTCACATACAATTATCCCTCAGAATTGAGCATGTGGATAGACGTTCATTCATCTAGCACAAAAGGAACGGGATGCAGGAGAATCTTTTACTCTGGTTTCTCAGTCGGTTTCCTAGTGCCGGTTTGAAGTTCCTGCAGTTTTCACTGTAAAACCGATTTGAATCTTGTACCTCCCCATATGTATGTATGGATTGGAGTTTGCAACTGAATAGAAACTTTGTGTTGCCAACAAACTATGTGAAGGACGGCTTTCACACACACTTATCTCTCAGAACTGAGCATGTGGAGAGACGTTCGTTCATCTAGCACAAAGGGAACGGGATTCAGGAGAAACTTTTACTCTGGTTTCTGAGTCTGTTTCCTAGTGCCGGTTTCAAGTTCCTGCAGTTTTCACTGTAAAACCAAGTTGGAGCTAGTACTACCCCATATATGTATGGAGTCGAATTTGCAACTGAAAAGAAACTTTGTGTTCCAAACAAGCTAGGGGAATTAAAGCTTTCACACACAGTTATCTCTCAGAACTGAGCATGTGGAGAGACGTTCGTTCATCTAGCAAAAAGGGAACCGGTTTCAGGAGAAACTTTTACTCTGGTTTCTCAGTCTGTTTTCTAGTGCCGATTTGAAGTTCCTGCATTGTTCACTGTAAAACTGAGTTGGAGCTAGTACCTCCCCATATATATGTATAGAGTGGAGTTTGCAACTGAAAAGAAACTTTGTGTTCCAAAAAAGCTAGGTGAAGTACGGCTTTCACACACACTTATATCTCAGAACTGAGCATGTGGAGAGACGTTCGTTCATCTAGCACAAAGGGAACGGGTTTCAGGAGAAACTTTTACTCTGGTTTCTCAGTCTGTTTTCTAGTGCCGGTTTGAAGTTCCTGCAGTGTTCACTGTAAAACCGAGTTGGAGCTAGTACCTCCCCATATATATTTATGGAGTGGAGTTTGCAACTGAAAAGAATTTTTGTGTTCCAAACAAGCAAGGTGAAGGACAGCTTTCACACACACTTATCTCTCAGAACTGAGCATGTTGAGAGACTTTCGTTCATCTAGCACAAAGGGAACGGGTTTCAGGAGAAACTTTTACTCTGGTTTCTCAGTCTGTTTTCTAGTGCCGGTTTGAAGTTCCTGCAGTTTTCACTGTAAAACCGAGTTGGAGCTAGTACCGCCCCATATATATGTATGGAGTGGGGTTTGCAACTGAATAGAATCTTTGTGTTCCAAACAAGCTAGGTGAAGGGCGGCTTTCACACACACTTATCTCTCAGAACTGAGCATGTGGATAGACGTTCGTTCATCTAGCACAAAGGGAACAGTTGCATGAGCAACTTTTACTCTGGTTTCTCAGTCTGTTTCCTAGTGCCGGTTTGAAGTTCCTGCAGATTTCACTGTAAAACCGATTTGGAACTAGTACCGTCCCATATATATGCATGGAGCGGAGTTTGCAACTGAAAAGAAACTTTGTGTTCTCAACAAGCTAGGTGAAGAACGGCTTTCACACACAATTATCTCTCAGAACTGAGCATGTGGAGAGACGTTCGTTCATCTAGCACAAAGTGAACGGGTTGCAGGAGAAACTTTTACTCTGGTTTCTTAGTTTGTTTCCTAGTGCCGGTTTGAAGTTCCTGCAGTTTTCACTGTAAAACCGATTTGGATCTAGTACCTCCCCATATATATGTATGGAGTGGAGATTGCAAGTTAAAAGAAAGTTTGTGTTCCCAACAAGCTAGGTGAAGGACGGCTTTCACACACACTTATCTCTCAGAACTGAGCATTTGGAGAGACGTTCGTTCATCTAGCACAAAGGGAACGGATTTCAGGAGAAACTTTTAGTCTGGTATCTGAGTCTGTTTCCTAGTGCCGTTTTGACGTTCCTGCAGTTTTCACTGTAAAACGAAGTTGGAGCTAGTACTTCCCCTTATATGTATGGAGTGGAATTTGCAACAGAAAAGAAACTTTGTGTTCCAATACAGCTAGGTGAAGGACGGCTTTCACACACACTTATATCTCATAACTGAGCATGTGGAGAGACGTTCGTTCATCTAGCACAAAGGGAACGGGTTTCAGGAGAAACTTTTACTCTGGTTTCTCAGTCTGTTTTCTAGTGCCGTTTTGAAGTTCCTGCAGTGTTCACTGTTAAACCGAGTTGGAGCTAGTAACTCCCCATATATATGTATGGAGTGGAGTTTGCAACTGAAAAGAATCTTTGTGTTCCCAACAAGCTAGGTGAAGGACGGCTTTGACACACACTTATCTCTCAGACCTGAGCATGTGGAGAGACGTTCGTTTATCTAGCACAAATGTAACGGGTTGCAGAAGAATCTTTTACTCTGATTTCTCTGTCTGTTTCCTCGTGCCGGGTTGAAGTTCCTGCAGTTTTCACTGTAAAACCAATTTGGAACAAGTACCTCCCATTATATATGTATGGAGTGCAGTTTGCAACTGAAAAGAAACTTTGTGTTCCCATCCAGCTATTAGAAGAACGGCTTTCACACCCACTTATCTCTCAGAACTGAGCATGTTTAGAGACGTTCGTTCATCTACCACAAAGTGAACGGGTTGCAGGAGAAACTTTTACTCTGGTTTCTCATTCTGTTTCCAAGTGCCTGTTTGATGTTCCTGCAGTTTTCACTGTAAAATCGAGTTGGAGCTAGTACCTCCCCATATATATGTATGGAGTGGAGTTTGCAACTGAAAAGAAACTTTGTGTTCCCAACAAGCTAAGTGAAGGACGGCTTTCAGACACAATTATATCTCAGAACTGAGCATGTGGAGAGACGATCGTTCATCTAGCACAAATGGAACGGTTTGCAGGATAAACTTTTACTCTGGTTTCTCAGTCTGTTTCCTAGTGCCGGTTTGAAGTTCCTGCAGATTTTAATGTAAAACAGATTTGGAACTATTACCTCCCCATATATATGTATGGAATGCAGTGTGCAACTTAAAAGAAACTTCGTGTTCCAAAAATCTATGTGAAGGTTGGCTTTCACACACACTTATCTCTCAGAATTGAGCATGCGGAGAGACGTTTGTTCATCTAGCACAAATGGACCGGGTTTCAGGAGAAAGTTTTACTCTGGTTTCTCAGTCTGTTTCCTAGTGCCGGTTTGAAGTTCCTGCAGTTTTCACTGTAAAACCAAGTTGGAGCTAGTACTTCCCCATATATGTATGGAGTGGAATTTGCAACTGAAAAGAAACTTTGTGTTCCAAACAAGCTAGGTTAAAGACGGCTTTCACACACACTTATATCTCAGAACTGAGCATGTGGAGAGACTTTCGTTCATCTAGCACAAAATGAACAGGTTGCAGGAGAAACTTTTACTCTGGTTTCTCAGTGTGTTTCCAAGTGCCGGTTTGAAGTTCCTGCAGTTTTCACTGTAAAATCGAGTTGGAGCTAGAACCTACCCATATATATGTATGGAGTGGAGTTTGCAACTGAAAAGAAACTTTGTGTTCCCAACAAGCTAAGTGAAGGGCGGCTTTCACATACAATTATCTCTCAGAAGTGAGCACGTGGAGAGAATATCGTTCATCTAGCACAAAGGGAACGGTTTCCAGGAGAAACTTTTACTCTGGTTTCTCAGTCTGTTTCCTAGTGCCGGTTTGAAGTACCTGCAGTTTTTAATGTAAAACAGATTTGGAACTAGTACCTCCCCATATATATATATGGAGTGCAGTTTGCAACTGAAAAGAAACTTAGTGTTCCAAAAATCTAGGTGAAAGTCAGCTTTCACACACACTTATGTCTCAAAACTGAGCATGTTGAGAGACGTTCGTTCATCTAGCACAAAGGACCGGGTTTCAGGAGAAACTTCTACTCTGGTTGTTCAGTCTGTTTCCTAGTGCCGGTTTGAAGTTCCTGCAGTTTTCACTGTAAAACCGAGTTGGAGCTAGTACCTCCCCATATATATGTATGGATTGGAGTTTGCAACTGAAAAGAAACTTTGTGTTCCCAACAAGCTAAGTGAAGGACGGCTTTCACACACAATTATCTCTCAGAATTGATCACGTGGAGAGACGATCGTTCATCTAGCACAAAGGGAACGGTTTCCAGGAGAAACTTTTACTCTGGTATCTCAGTCTGTTTCCTAGTGCCGGATTGAAGTTCCTGGAGTTTTTAATGTAAAACACATTTGGACCTAGTACCTCCCCATATATATGTATGGATTGGAGTTTGCAACTGAAAAGAAACTTTTTGTTCCAAACAAGCTAGTTGAAGGACGGCTTTCACACACACTTATCACTCAGAACTGAGCATGTGGAGAGACGTTCATTCATCTAGCAAAAAAGGAACGGTATGCAGGAGAATCTTTTACTCTGATTTCTCAGTCGGTTTCCTAGTGCCGGTATGAAGTTCCTGCAGTTTTCACTGTAAAACCGAATTGGATCTTGTACCTCCCCATATATATGTATGGAGTGAAGTTTGCAAGTGAAAAGAAAGTTTGTGTTCCCAACAAGCTGGTGAAGGACGGCTTTCACACATACTTATCTCTAAGAACTGAGCATGTGGAGAGACGTTCGTTCATCTAGCACAAAGGGAACGGGTTTCAGGAGAAACTTTTAGTCTGGTATCTGTGTCTGTTTCCTAGGGCCGGTTTGAAGTTCCTGCAGTTTTCACTGTAAAACCGAGTTGGAGCTTGTACCTCCCCATATATATGTATGGAGTGGTGTTTGCAACTGAAAAGAAACTTTTTGTTCCAAACAAGCTATTTGAAGGACGGCTTTCACACACAGTTATCTCTCAGAACTGAGCATGTGGAGAGACGTTCATTCATCTAGCAAAAAAGGAACGGGATGCAGGAGAATCTTTTACTCTGGTTTCTCATTCGGTTTCCTAGTGCCGGTATGAAGTTCCTGCAGTTTTCACTGTAAAACCGATTTGGATCTTGTACCTCCCCATATATATGTATGGAGTGAAGTATGCAAGTGAAAAGAAAGTTTGTGTTCCCAACAATCTAGGTGAAGGATGGCTTTCACACACAGTTATCTCTCAGAACTGAGCATGTGGAGAGACGTTCGTTCATCTAGCAAAAAGGGAACGGGGTCAGGAGAAACTTTTACTCTGGTTTCTCAGCCTGTTTCTAGTGCCGGTTTGAAGTTCCTGCAGTTTTCAGTGTAAAACCAAGTTGGAGATACTTCTTCCCCATATATATTTATGGAGTGGAATTTGCAACTGAAAAGAAACTTTTTGTTCCAAACAAGCTAGGGGAAGTAAGGCTTACACACACACTTATCTCTCAGAACTGAGCATGTGGAGAGACTTTCGTTCATCTAGCACAAAGGAAACGGGTTTCAGGAGAAACTTTTACTCTGGTTTCTCAGTCTGTTTTCTAGTGCCGGTTTGAAGTCCCTGCAGTTTTCACTGTAAAAACGATTTGGAGCTAGTACCTCCCCATATATATGTATGGAGTGGAGTTTTCAACTGAAAAGAAACTTTGTGTTCCAACAAGCTAAATGAAGGACGGCTTTCACACACAATTATCTCTCAGAACTGAGCATGTTGAGAGACGATCGTTCATGTAGCACAAAGGGAACGGTTTGCAGGAGAAACTTTTACTCTGGTTTCTCAGTCGGTTTCCTAGTGCCGGTTTGAAGTTCCTGACGTTTTCAACGTAAAACAGATTTCGAGATAGTACCTCCCCATAAATATGTATGGAGTGCAGTTTGCAACTGAAAAGAAACATAGTGTTCAAAAAGCCAGGTGAATGTCGGCTTTCACACACAATTATCCCTCAGAACTGAGCATGTGGAGAGACGTTCTTTCATCTAGCACAAAGGGAACGGGTTGTAGGATAAACTTTTACTCTGGTTTCTCAGTCGGTTTCCTAGTGCCGGTTTGAATTTCCTGCAGTTTTCACTGTAAAACTGATTTGGATCTAGTACCTCCCCATATATATGTATGGAGTGGAGTTTGGAACTGAAAAGAAACTTTGTGTTCCCAACAAGCTAGGTGAAGGACGGCTTTCACACACACTTATCTCTCAGAACAGAGCATGTGGAGAAACGTTCGTTCAACTAGCGCAAATGGAATGGGTTGCAGGAGAAACTATTACTCTGGTTTCTCAGTCTGTTTCCTAGTGCCAGTTTGTAGTTCCTGCAGTTTTCACTGTAAAACCGAGTTGGTAATAGTTCCTCCCCATATATATGTATGGAATGGAGTTTGCAACTGAAAAGAAACTTTGTGTTCCCAACAAGCTATGTGAATGACGGCTTTCACACACACATATCTCTCAGAACTGGGCATGTGTAGATACGTTCCTACATCTAGCACAAAGGGAACGGGTAGCAGGAGAAACTTTTACTCTGGTTTCTCAGTCTGCTTCCTAGTGCCGGTTTCAAGTTCCTGCAGTTTTCACTGTAAAACCGAGTTGGAGTTAGTACCTCCCCATATATATGTTTGGAGTGGAGTTTGCAACTGAAAAGAAACTTTGTGTTCCCAACAAGCTAGGTGAAGGACGGCTTTCACACACACTTATCTCTCAGAACTGAGCATGTGGAGGGATGTTCGTTCATCTAGCACAAAGTGAACGGGTTGCAGGAGAAACTATTAATCTTGATTCTCAGTCTGTTTCCTAGTGCCGTTTTGAAGTTCCTTCAATTTTCACTGTAAAATCGAGTTGGAACTAGTAAGTCCCCATATATATGTATGGAGTGGAGTTTGCAACTGGAAAGAAAATTTGTGTTCCAACAAGCTAGGTGAAGGACGGCTTTCACACACACTTATCTCTAAGAACTGAGCATGTGGAGAGACGTTCGTTCATCTAGCACAAAGGGAATGGGTTTCAGGAGAAACTTTTAGTCTGGTATCTGAGTCTGTTTCCTAGGGCCGGTTTGAAGTTCTGCAGTTTTCACTGTAAAACCAAGTTGGAGCTAGTACTTCCCCATATATATATGGAGTGGAATTTGCAATTGAAAAGAAACTTTGTGTTCCAAACAAGCTAGGGGAAGAAAGGCTTTCACACACACTTATATCTAAGAACTGAGCATGTGGAGAGACGTTCGTTCATCTAGCGCAAAGGGAATGGGTTTCAGGAGAAACTTTTACTCTGGTTTCTCAGTCTGTTTTCTAGTGCCGGTTTGAAGTTCCTGCAGTGTTCACTGTAAAACCGAGTTGGAGCTAGTACCTCCCCATATATATGTATGGAGTGGTGTTTGAAACTGAAAAGAAACTTTTTGTTCCAAACAAGCTATTTGAAGGACGGCTTTCACACACAGTTATCTCTCAGAACTGAGCATGTGGAGAGATGTTCATTCATCTAGCAAAATAGAACGGGATGCAGGAGAATCTTTTACTCTGGTTTCTCAGTCGGTTTCCTAGTGCCAGTATGAAGTTCCAGCAGTTTTCACTGTAAAACCGATTTGGATCTTGTACCTCCCCATATATATGTATGGAGTGAAGTTTGCAAGTGAAAAGAAAGTTTGTGTTCCCAACAATCTAGGTGAAGGATGGCTTTCACACACAGTTATCTCTCAGAACTGAGCATGTGGAGAGACGTTCGTTCATCTAGCAAAAAGGGAACGGGGTCAGGAGAAACTTTTACTCTGGTTTCTCAGTCTGTTTCTAGTGCCGGTTTGAAGTTCCTGCAGTTTTCAGTGTATAACCAAGTTGGAGATACTTCTTCCCCATATATATTTATGGAGTGGAATTTGCAACTGAAAAGAAACTTTTTGTTCCAAACAAGCTAGGGGAAGTAAGGCTTACACACACACTTATCTCTCAAAACTGAGCATGTGGAGAGACTTTCGTTCATCTAGCACAAAGGAAACGGGTTTCAGGAGAAACTTTTACTCTGGTTTCTCAGTCTGTTTTCTAGTGCCGGTTTGAAGTTCCTGCAGTTTTCTCTGTAAAAACGATTTGGAGCTAGTACCTCCCCATATATATGTATGGAGTGGAGTTTGCAACTGAAAAGAAACTTTGTGTTCCCAACAAGCTAAATGAAGGACGGCTTTCACACACAATTATCTCTCAGAACTGAGCATGTTGAGATACGATCGTTCATGTAGCACAAAGGGAACGGTTTGCAGGAGATACTTTTACTCTGGTTTCTCAGTCGGTTTCCTAGTGCCGGTTTGAAGTTCCTGACGTTTTCAACGTAAAACAGATTTCGAGATAGTACCTCCCCATAAATATGTATGGAGTGCAGTTTGCAACTGAAAAGAAATATAGTGTTCAAAAAGCCAGGTGAATGTCGGCTTTCACACACAATTATCTCTCAGAACTGAGCATGTGGAGAGACGTTCTTTCATCTAGCACAAAGGGAACGGGTTGTAGGAGAAACTTTTACTCTGGTTTCTCAGTCGGTTTCCTAGTGCCGGTTTGAATTTCCTGCAGTTTTCACTGTAAAAATGATTTGGATCTAGTACCTCCCTATATATATGTATGGAGTGGAGTTTGGAACTGAAAAGAAACTTTGTGTTCCCAACAAGCTAGGTGAAGGACGGCTTTCACACACACTTATCTCTCAGAACAGAGCATGTGGAGAAACATTCGTTCAACTAGCGCAAATGGAATGGGTTGCAGGAGAAACTATTACTCTGGTTTCTCAGTCTGTTTCCTAGTGCCAGTTTGTAGTTCCTGCAGTTTTCACTGTAAAACCGAGTTGGTAATATTTCCTCCCCATATATATATATGGAATGGAGTTGCAACTGAAAAGAAACTTTGTGTTCCCAACAAGCTATGTGAATGACGGCTTTCACACACACATATCTCTCAGAACTGAGCATGTGTAGATACGATCCTACATCTAGCACAAAGGGAACGGGTAGCAGGAGAAACTTTTACTCTGGTTTCTCAGTCTGCTTCCTAGTGCCGGTTTCAAGTTCCTGCAGTTTTCACTGTAAAACCGAGTTGGAGTTAGTACCTCCCCATATATATGTTTGGAGTGGAGTTTGTAACTGAAAAGAAACTTTGTGTTCCCAACAAGCTAGGTGAAGGACGGCTTTCACACACAATTATCTCTCAGAATTGAGCATGTGGAGAGACTATCGTTCATCTCGCACAAATTGACCGGGTTTCAGGGGAAACTTTTACTCTGGTTCCTCAGTCTTTTTCCTAGTGCCGGTTTGAAGTTAAAGCAGTATTCACTGTAAAACCGATTTGGAGCTATTACCTCCCCATATATATGTATGGAGTGGAGTTTGCAAGTGAAAAGAAAGTTTGTGTTCCCAACAATCTAGGTGAAGCGCGGCTTTCACACACAGTTATCTCTCAGAACTGATCATGTGGAGAGACGTTCGTTCATCTAGCAAAGATGGAAGGGTGTCAGGAGAAACTTTTACTCTGGTTTCTCAGTCTGTTTCCTAGTGCCGGTTAGAAGTTCCTGCAGTTTTCCGTGTAAAATCAAGTTGGAGATAGTACTTCCCCATATATATTTATGGAGTGGAATTTGCAACTGAAAAGAAAATTTTTGTTCCAAACAAGCTAGGGGAAGTAAGGCTTTCACACACACTTATCTCTCAGAACTGAGCATGTGGAGAGACTTTCTTTCATCTAGCACAAAGGAAACGGGTTTCAGGAGAAACTTTTACTCTGGATTCTCAGTCTGTTTTCTAGTGCCGGTTTGAAGTTCCTGCAGTTTTCACTGTAAAACCGAGTTGGAGCTAATACCTCCCCATATATATGTATGGAGTGGAGTTTGCAACTGAAAAGAAACTTTGTGTTCCAAACAAGCTAGTTGCAGGGCGGCATTCACACACACTTATGTCTCAGAATTGAGCATGTGGAGAGACGTTCGTTCATCTAGCACAAAGGGAACGGGTTGCAGGAGAAACTTTTACTCTGGTTTCTCTGTCTGCTTCCTAGTGCCGGTTTGAAGTACTTGCAGTGTTCACTGTAAAACCGAGTTGGAGGTAGTACCTCCCCATATATATGTATGGAGTGGAGTTTGCAACTGAAAAGAATCTTTGTGTTCCAAACAAGCTAGGTGAAGGACGGCTTTCACACACACTTATCTCTCAGAACTGAGCATGTGGAGAGACTTTCGTTCATCCTGCACAAAGGGAACGGGTTTCAGGAGAAATTTTACTCTGGTTTCTCAGTCTGTTTTTTAGTGCCGGTTTGAAGTTCCTGCAGTTTTCACTGTAAAACCGAGTTGGAGCTAGTACCTCCCCATATATATTTATGGGGTGGGGTTTGCAACTGAAAAGAATCTTTGTGTTCCAAACAAGCTAAATGAAGGACGGCGTTCACACACACTTGTCTCTCAGAACTGAGCATGTGGAGAGATGTTCGTTCATCTAGCACAAAGGGAACGGTTGCATGAGAAACTTTTACTCTGGTTTCTCAGTCTGTTTCCTAGTGCCGGTTTGAAGTTCCTGCAGTTTTCACTGTAAAACCGATTTGGAACTAGTACCGCCCCATATATATGCATGGAGCGGAGTTTGCAACTGAAAAGAAACTTTGTGTTCTCAACAAGCTAGGTGAAGAAAGGCTTTCACACACACTTGTCTCTCAGAACTGAGCATGTGGAGAGACGTTCGTTCATCGAGCACAAAGGGAACGGGTTTCTGGAGAAACTTTTAGTCTGGTTTCTGAGTCTGTTTCCTAGTGCCGGTTTGAAGTTCCAGCAGTTTTCACTGTAAAACCAAGTTGGAGCTAGTACCTCCCCAAATATATGTATGGAGTGGAGTTTGTAACTGAAAAGAAACTTTGTTTTCCAAACAAGCTAGGTGAAGGACGGCTTTCACACACACTTATCTCTCAGAACTGAGCATGTGGAGTGATGTTCGTTCATCTAGCACAAAGTGAACGGGTTACAGGGAAACTATTAATCTGGATTCTCAGTCTGTTTCCTAGTGCCGGTTTGAACTTCCTTCAATTTTCACTGTAAAACCGAGTTGGAACTAGTAAGTCCCCATATAAATGTGTGGAGTGGAGTTGGCAACTGGAAAGAAAATTTGTGTTCCAACAAGCTAAGTGATGGACGGCTTTCACACACACTTATATCTTAGAACTGAGCATGTGGAGAGACGTTCGTTCATCTAGCACAAATGGAACGGGATGCAGGAGAAACTTTTACTCTGGTTTCTCAGTCTGTTTCCAAGTGCCGGTTTGAAATTCCTGCAGTTTTCACTGTAAAATCGAGTTGGAGCTAGTACCTCCCCATATATATGTATGCAGTGGAGTTTGCAACTGAAAAGAAACTTTGTGTTCCCAACAAGCTAAGTGAAGGACGGCTTTCACACACAATTATCTCTCAGAACTGAGCATGTGGAGAGACGATCGTTCATCTAGCACAAATGGAACGGTTTGCAGGAGAAACTTTTACTCTGGTTTCTCAGTCTGTTTCCTAGTGCCGGTTTGAAGTTCCTGCAGATTTTAATGTAAAACAAATTTGGAACTAGTACATCCCAATATATATGTATGGAGTGCAGTTTGCAACTGAAAAGTATCTTAGTGTTCCAAAAAGCTAGGTGAAGGTCGGCTTTCACACACACTTATCTCTCAGAACTGAGCAAGTGGAGAGACGTTCTTTCATCTAGCAAAAGTGACCGGGTTTCAGGAGAAACTTTTACTCTGGTTTCTCAGTCTGTTTCCTAGTGCCGGTTTGAAGTTCCTGCAGTTTTCACTGTAAAACCTAGTTGGAGCTAGAACCTCACCATATATGTGTATGGATTGGTGTTTGCAACTGAAAATAAACTTTATGTTCCCAACAAGCTAGGTGAAGGACGGCTTTCACACGCACATATCCCTCAGAACTGAGCATGTGGAGAGACGTTCGTTCATCTAGCGCAAAGGGAACGGGTTGAAGGGGAAACTTTTAATCATGTTTCTCAGTATGTTTCCTAGTGCCGGTTTAAAGTTCCTGCATTTTTCACTGTAATACCGAGTTGGATCTAGTACCTCCCCATATATATGTATGGAGTGGAGGTTGCAACTGAAAAGAAACTTTGTGTTCCAAACAATCTAGGTGAAAGACGGCTTTCACACACACTTATATCTCAGAACTGAGCATGTGGAGAGACGTTCGTTCATCTAGCACAAATGGACGGGGTTTCAGGAGAAACTATTACTCTGGTTTCTCAGTGTTTTTCCTAGTGCCGTTTTGAAGTTAGAGCAGTTTTCACAGTAAAACCGAGTTGGAGCTAGTACCTCCCCATATATATGTATGGAGTGGAGTTTGCAAGTGAAAAGAAAGTTTGTGTTCCCAACAATCTAGGTGAAGCGCGGCTTTCACACACAGTTATCTCTCAGAACTGAGCATGTGGAGAGACGTTCGTTCATCTAGCAAAGATGGAAGGGGGTCAGGAGAAACTTTTACTCTGGTTTCTCAGTCTGTTTCCTAGTGCCGGTTAGAAGTTCCTGCAGTTTTCCGTGTAAAACCAAGTTGGAGATAGTACTTCCCCATATATATTTATGGAGTGGAATTTGCAACTGAAAAGAAAATTTTTGTTCCAAACAAGCTAGTTGAAGGACGGCTTTCACACACACATATCTCTCAGAACTGAGCATGTGGAGAGACGTTCGTTCATCTAGCACAAAGTGAACGGGTTGCAGGAGAAACTATTAATCTGGATTCTCAGTCTGTTTCCTAGTGCCGAATTGAACTTCCTTCAATTTTCACTGTAAAACAGAGATGGAACTAGTAATTCCCCATATAAATATATGGAGTGAAGTTGGCAACTGGAAAGAAAATTTGTGTTCCAACAAGCTAGGTGAAGGACGGCTTTCACACACACTTATATCTTAGAAATGAGCATGTGGAGAGACGTAAGTTCATCTAGCCCAAAGGGAACGGGTTGCAGGAGAAACTTTTACTCTGGATTCTCAGTCTGTTTCCTAGTGCCGGTTTGAAGTTCCTGCAGTTTTCACTGTAAAACCGTGTTGGAACTAGTAAAGCCCCATATAAATTTATGGAGCAGAGTTTGCAAATGAAAAGAAACTGTGTGTTCCCAACAAGCTAGTTGAAGAACGGCTTTCACACCCACATATCTCTCAGAACTGAGCATGTTTAGAGACGTTCGTTCATCTAGAACAATGGGAATGGGATGCAGGAGAAATTTTTACTCTGGTTTCTCAGTCTGTTTCCTAGTGCCGGTTTGAAGTTCCTGCAGTTTTCACTGTAAAACCGAATTGGAACTAGTACCTCCCCATATATATGTATGGAATGTAGTTTGCAACTGAAAAGAAACTTTGTGTTCCCTACAAGCTAAGTGAAGGACGGCTTTCACACAAATATCCCTCAGAACTTAGCATGTCGAGAGACGTTCGTTCATCTACCACAAAGTGAACGGGTTGCAGGAGAAACTTTTACTCTGTTTTCTCAGTCTGTTTCCAAGTGCCGTTTTGAAGTTCCTGCAGTTTTCACTGTAAAATCGAGTTGGAGCTAGTACCTCCCCATATATATGTATGGAGTGGAGTTTGCAACTGAAAAGAAACTTTGTGTTCCCAACAAACTAAGTGAAGGACGGCTTTCACACACAATTATCTCTCAGAACTGAGCATGTGGAGAGACGATCGTTCATCTAGCACAAAGGAAACGGGTTTCAGAAGAAACTTTTACTCTGGTTTCTCAGTCTGTGTCCTAGTGCCGGTTTGAAGTTCCTGCAGATTTTAATGTAAAACAGATTTGGAACTAGTACTTCCCCTTATATATGTATGGAGTGCAGTTTGCAACTGAAAAGAAACTTAGTGTTCCAAAAAGCTAGGTGAAGGTCGGCTTTCACACACACTTATCTCTCAGAACTGAGCATGTGGAGAGACGTTCTTTCATCTAGCACAAAGGGACCGGGTTTCAGAAGAAACTTTTACTCTGGTTTCTCAGTCTGTTTCCTACTGCCGGTTTGAAGTTCCTGCAGTTTTCACTGTAAAACCGAGTTGAAGCTAGTACCTCCCCATATATATGTATGGAGTGGAGTTTGCAACTGAAAAGAAACTTTGTGTTCCAAACAAGCTAGTTGCATGTCGGCATTCACACACACATATGTCTCAGAACTGAGCATGTGGAGAGACGTTCGTTCATCTAGCACAAAGGGAACGTGTAGCAGGAGAAACTTTTACTCAGGTTTCTCAGTCTGCTTCCTAGTGCCGGTTTGAATTTCCAGCAGTTTTCACTGTAAAACCAAGCTGGAGCTAGTACCTCCCCAAATATATATATGGAGTGGAGTTTGTAACTGAAAAGAAACTTTGTTTTCCAAACAAGCTAGGTGAAGGACGTCTTTCACACACACTTATCTCTCAGAACTGAGCATGTGGAGGGATGTTCGTTCATCTAGCACAAAGTGAACGGGTTGCAGGAGAAACTATTAATCTGGATTCTCAGTCTGTTTCCTAGTGCTGGTTTGAACTTCCTTCAATTTTCACTGTAAAACCGAGTTGGAACTAGTAAGTCCCCATATAAATGTATGGAGTGGAGTTGGCAACTGGAAAGAAAATTTGTGTTCCATCAAGCTAGATGAAGGACGGCTTTCACACACACCTATATCTTAGAACTGAGCATGTGGAGAGACGTAAGTTCATCTAGCACAAAGGGAACGGGTTGCAGGAGAAACTTTTACTCTGGATTCTCAGTCTGTTTCCTAGTGCCGGTTTGAAGTTCCTGCAGTTTTCACTGTAAAACCGTGTTGGAACTAGTAAAGCCCCATATAAATTTATGGAGCGGAGTTTGCAACTGAAAAGAAACTTTGTGTTCCCAACAAGCTTTTTGAAGAACGGCTTTCACACCCACTTATCTCTCAGAACTGAGCATGTTTAGAGACTTTCGTTCATCTAGAACAATGGGAATGGGATGCAGGAGAAATTTTTACTCTGGTTTCTCAGTCTGTTTCCTAGTGCCGGTTTGAAGTTCCTGCAGTTTTCACTGTAAAACCGATTTGGAACTTGTACCTCCCCATATATATGTATGGAATGGAGTTTGCAACTGAAAAGAAACTTTGTGTTCCCAACAAACAAAGTGAAGGACGGCTTTCACACACAATTATCTCTCAGAACTGAGCATGTGGAGAGACGATCGTTCATCTAGCACAAAGGAAACGGTTTTCAGGAGAAACTTTTACTCTGGTTTCTCAGTCTGTTTCCTAGTGCCGGTTTGAAGTTCCTGCAGATTTTAATGTAAAACAGATTTGGAACTAGTACTTCCCCATATATATGTATAGAGTGCAGTTTGCAACTGAAAAGAAACTTAGTGTTCCAAAAAGCTAGGTGAAGGTCGGCTTTCACACACACTTATCTCTCAGAACTGAGCATGTGGAGAGACGTTCTTTCATCTAGCACAAAGGGACCGGGTTTCAGAAGAAACTTTTATTCTGGTTTCTCAGTCTGTTTCCTACAGCCGGTTTGAAGTTCCTGCAGTTTTCACTGTAAAACCGAGTTGGAGCTAGTACCTCCCCATATATATGTATGGAGTGGAGTTTGCAACTGAAAAGAAACTTTGTGTTCCAAACAAGCTAGTTGCATGTCGGCATTCACACACACATATGTCTCAGAACTGAGAATGTGGAGAGACGTTCGTTCATCTAGCACAAAGGGACCGGGTTTCAGGAGAAACTTTTACTCTGGTTTCTCAGTCTGTTTCCTTGTGCCGGTTTGAGGTTCCTGCAGTTTTCACTGTAAAACCGACTTGGAACTAGTACCTCCCCATATATATGTATGGAATGGAGTTTGCAACTGAAAAGAAACTTTGTGTTCCCAACAAGCTAGGTGAAGAATGGCTTTCACACACAAATATCCCTCAGAATTTAGCATGTCGAGAGACGTTCGTTCATCTACCAGTAAGTGAAAGGGTTGCAGGAGAAACTTTTAATCTGGATTCTAGGTCTGTTTCCTAGTGCCGGTTTGAAGTTCCTGCAATTTTCACTGTAAAACCGAGTTTGAACTTGTACCACCCCGTATATATGTATGGAGTGTTGTTCGCAACTGAAAAGAAACTTTGTGTTCCAACAAGCTAGGTGAAGGACGGCTTTCACACACAATTATCTCTCAGAACTGAGCACGTGGAGAGACGATCGTTCATCTAGCCCAAAGGGAACGGTTTCCAGGAGAAACTTTTACTCTGGTTTCTCAGTCTGTTTCCTAGTGCAGGTTTGAATTTCTTGCAGTTTTTAATGTAAAACAGATTTGGAACTAGTACCTCCCATATATATGTATGGAGTGCAGTTTGCAACTGAAAAGAAACTTTGTGTTCCCAACAAGCTAAGTGAAGGACGGCTTTCACACACAAATATCTCTCAGAACTGAGCACGTGGAGAGACGATCGTTCATCTAGCGCAAAGGGAACGGGTAGCAGGAGAAATTTTTACTCTGGTTTCTCAGTCGGTTTCCTAGTGCCGGTTTGAAGTTCCAGCAGTTTTCACTGTAAAACCAAGTTTGATGTAGTACCTCCCCAAATATATGTATGGAGTGGAATTTGTAACTGAAAAGAAACTTTGTGTTCCAAACAAGCTAGGTGAAGGTCGGCTTTCACACACACTTATCTCTCAAAATTGAGCATGTGGAGAGACGTTCGTTCATCTAGCACAAATGGACCGGGTTTCAGGAGGAACTTTTACTCTGGTTTCTGATTCTGTTTCCTAGTGCCGGTTTGAAGTCCCTGCAGTTTTCACTGTAAAACTAAGTTGGAGCTAGAACTTCCCCATATATGTATGGAGTGGAATTTGCAACTGAAAGGAAACTGTGTTCCAAACAATCTAGGGGAAGTAAGGCTTTCACACACACTTATCTCTCAGAACTGAACATGTGGAGAGACGTTCGTTCATCTAGCACAAAGGGAACCGGTTTCAGGAGAAACTTTTACTCTGTTTTCTCAGTCTGTTTTCTAGTGCCGATTTGAAGTTCCTGCAGTGTTCACTGTAAAACCGAGTTGGAGCTAGTACCACCCCATATATATGTATGGAGTGGAGTTTGCAACTGAAAAGAAACTTTGTGTTCCCAACAAGCTAGTTGCAGCTCGGCATTCACACACACTTATGTCTCAGAACTGAGCATGTGGAGAGACGTTCGTTCATCTAGCACAAAGGGAACGGGTAGCAGAAGAAACTTTTACTCTGGTTTATCAGTCTGCTTCCTAGTGCCGGTTTGTAGTTCCAGCAGTTTTCACTGTAACACCAAGTTGGAGCTAGTACCTCCCCAAATATATGTATGGAGTGTAGTTTGTAACTGAAAAGAAACTTTGTTTTCCAAACAAGCTAGTTGAAGGACGGCTTTCACACACACTTATATCTTAGAACTGAGCATGTGGAGAGACGTGCGTTCATCTAGCACAAAGGGAACGGTTTGAAGTGGAACCTTTTAGTCATGTTCCTCAGTATGTTTCCTAGTGCCGGTTTGAAGTTCCTGCATTTTTCACTGTAATACCGAGTTGGAACAAGTACCTCCCCATATATATGTATGGAGTGGAGGTTGCAACTGAAAAGAAACTTTGTGTTCCAACAAGCTAGGTGAAGGACGGCTTTCACACACACTTCTCTCTCAGAACAGAGCATGTGGAGAGACGTTCGTTCATCTAGCGCAAAGGGAACGGTTAGCAGGAGAAACTTTTACTCTGGTTTCTCAGTCGGCTTCCTACTGCCGGTGTGAAGTTCCAGCAGTTTTCACTGTAAAACCAAGTTGGAGCTAGTACCTCCCCAATTATATGTATGGAGTGGAGTTTGTAACTGAAAAGAAACTTTGTGTTCCAAACAAGTTAGGTCAAGGACGGCTTTCACACACACTTACCTCTCAGAACTGAGCATGTGGAGGGATGTTCGTTCATCTAGCACAAAGTGAACGGGTTGCAGGAGAAACTTTTACTCTGGATTCTCAGTCGGTTTCCTACTGCCGGGTTGAAGTTCCTGCAGTGTTCACTGTAAAACCGAGTTGGAACTTGTACCTCCCCATATATATGTATGGAGTGGTGTTCGCAACTGAAAAGAAACTTTGTGTTCCAACAAGCTAGGTGAAGGACGGCTTTCACACACAATTATCTCTCAGAACTGAGCATGTGGAGAGACGTTCGTTCATGTAGCACAAAGTGAACAGGTTGCAGGAGAATCTTTTACTCTGGTTTCTCAGTCTGTTTCCAAGTGCCGGTTTGAAGTTTCTGCAGTTTTCACTGTAAAATCGTGTTGGAGCTATTACCTCACCATATATATGTACGGAGTGGAGTTTGCAACTGAAAAGAAACTTTGTGTTCCCAACAAGCTAAATGAAGTACGGTTTTCACACACAATTATCTCTCAGAACTGAGCATGTGGAGAGACGTTCTTTCATCTAGCACAAAGGGACCGGGTTTCAGGAGAAACTTTTACTCTGGTTTCTCAGTCTGTTTCCTAGTGCCGGTTTGAAGTTCCTGCAGTTTTCACTGTAAAACCGAGTTGGAACTAGTAAGCCCCATATAAATGTATGGAGTGGAGTTGGCAACTGGAAAGAAAATTTGTGTTCCAACAAACTAGGTGAAGTACGGCTTTCACACACACTTATATCTTAGAACTGAGCATGTGGAGAGACGTAAGTTCATCTAGCACAAAGGGAACGGGTTGCAGGAGAAACTTTTACTCTGGAATCTCAGTCTGTTTCCTAGTGCCGGTTTGAAGTTCCTGCAGTTTTCACTGTAAAACCGTGTTGGAACTATTAAAGCCCCATATAAATTTATGGAGCGGAGTTTGCAACTGAAAAGAAACTTTGTGTTCCCAACAAGCTAGTTGAAGAACGGCTTTCACACCCACTTATCTCTCAGAACTGAGCATGTTTAGAGACTTTTGTTCATCTAGAACAATGGGAATGGGATGCAGGAGAAGTTTTTACTCTGGTTTCTCAGCCTGTTTCCTAGTGCCGGTTTGAAGTTCCTGCAGTTTTCACTGTAAAATCGACTTGGAACTAGTACCTCCCCATATAAATGTATGGAATGGAGTTTGCAACTGAAAAGAAACTTTGTGTTCCCAACAAGCTAAGTGAAGTGCGGCTTTCACACACAAATATCCCTCAGAACTTAGCATGTCGAGAGACGTTCGTTCATCTACCACAAAGTGAACGGGTTGCAGGAGAAATTTTTACTCTATTTTCACAGTCTGTTTCCAAGTGCCGGTTTGAAGTTCCTGCAGTTTTCACTGTAAAATCGAGTTGCAGCTAGTACCTCCCCATATATATGTATGGAGTGGAGTTTGCAACTGAAAAGGAACTTTGTGTTCCCAACAAGCTAAGTGAAGGACGGCTTTCACACACAATTATCTCTCAGAACTGAGCATGTGGAGAGACGTTCATTCATCTAGCACAATGGAACGGTTTGCAGGAGAAAATTTTACTCTGGTTTCCCAGTCTGTTTCCTAGTGCCGGTTTGAAGTTCCTGCAGATTTTAATGTAAAACAGATTTGGAACTAGTACATCCCCATATATATGTATGGAGTGAAGTTTGCAACTGAAAAGAATCATAGTGTTCCAAAAATCTAGGTGAATGTCGGCTTTCACACACACTTATCTCTCAGAACTGAGCATGTGGAGAGACGTTCTTTCATCTAGCACAAAGGGACCGGGTTTCAGGAGAAACTTTTACTCTGGTTTCTCAGTCTGTTTCCTAGTGCCGGTTTGAAGTTCCTGCAGTTTTCACTGTAAAACCGAGTTGGAGCTAGTACCTCCCCATATATATGTATGGATTGGTGTTTGCAACTGAAAAGAAACTTTGTGTTCCCAACAAGCTAGGTGAAGGACGGCTTTCACACGCACATATCCCTCAGAACTGAGCATGTGGAGAGACGTTCGTTCATCTAGCGCAAAGGGAACGGGTATAAGGGGAAACTTTTAGTCATGTTTCTCAGTATGTTTCCTAGTGCCGGTTTAAAGTTCCTGCATTTTTCACTATAATACCGAGTTGGAATTAGTACCTACCAATATATATATATGGAGTGGAGGTTGCAACTGAAAAGAAACTTTGTGTTCCAAAAAGCTAGGTGAAGGACGGCTTTCACACACACTTATCTCTCAGAATAGAGCATGTGGAGAGACGTTCGTTCATCTAGCGCAAAGGGAACGGGTAGCAGGGGAAACTATTAATCTGGATTCTCAGTCTGTTTCCTAGTGCCGTTTGAAGTTCCTTCAATTTTCACTGTAAATCCGAGTTGGAACTAGTAAGCCCGCATATATATGTATGGAGTGGAGTTTGCAACTGAAAAAAAAATTTGTGTTCCAACAAGCTAGGTGAAGGATGGCTTTCACACACACTTATCTCTCATAACTGAGCATGTGGTGAAAAGTTCGTTCATCTAGCACAAAGGGACCGGGTTTCAGGAGAAACTTTTACTCTGGTTTCTCAGTCTGTTTCCTAGTGCCGGTTTGAAGTTCCTGCAGTTTTCACTGTAAAACCGACTTGGAACTAGTACCTCCCCATATATATGTATGGAATGGAGTTTGCAACTGAAAAGAAACTTTGTGTTCCCAACAAGATAGGTGAAGGACGGCTTTCACACACAATTATCCCTCAGAATTTAGCATGTCGAGAGACGTTCGTTCATCTACCAAAAAGTGAACGGGTAGCAGGAAAAACTTTTAATCTGGATTCTAGGTCTCTTTCCTAGTGCCGGTTTGAAGTTCCTGCAATTTTCACTGTAAAACCGAGTTGGAACTAGTACCTCCCCATATATATGTTTGGAGTGCAGTTTGCAACTGAAAAGAAACTTTGTGTTCCCAACAAGCTAAGTGAAAGACGGCTTTCACACACAATTATCTCTCAGAACTGAGCACGTGGAGAGAATATCGTTCATCTAGCGCAAAGGGAACGGGTAGCAGGAGAAACTTTTACTCTTGTTTCTCAGTCTGTTTCCTAGTGCCGGTTTGAAGTTCCTGCAGTTTTCAGTGTAAAACCAAGTTGGAGATAGTACTTCCCCATTTATATTTATGGAGTGGAATTTGCAACCAAAAAGAAACTTTTTGTTCCAAACAATCTAGGGTAAGTAAGGCTTTCACACACACTTATCTCTCAGAAAATCTTGTGGAGAGACTTTCGTTCATCTAGCACAAAGGAAACGCGTTTCAGGAGAAACTTTTACTCTGGTTTCTCAGTCTGCTTCCTAGTGCCGGTTTGAATTTCCAGCAGTTTTCACTGTAAAACCAAGTTGCAGATAGTACCTCCCCAAATATATGTATGAAGTGGAGTTTGTAACTGAAAAGAAACTTTGTTTTCCAAACAGGCTAGGTGAAGGGCGGCTTTCACACACACTTATCTCTCAGAACTGAGCATGTGGAGGGATGTTCGTTCATCTAGCACAAAGTGAACGGTTTGCAGGAGAAACTATTAATCTGGATTCTCAGTCTGTTTCCTAGTGCCGGTTTGAAGTTCCTTCAATTTTCACTGTAAAACCGAGTTGGAACTAGTAAGTCCCCATATATATGTAAGGAGAGGAGTTTGCAACTGGAAAAAAAATTTGTGTTCCAACAAGCTAGGTGAAGGACGGCTTTCACACACACTTATCTCTCAGAACTGAGCATGTGGAGAGACGTTCGTTCATCTAGCACAAAGTGAACGGGTTGCAGGAGAAACTTTTACTCTGGTTTCTTAGTCTCTTTCCTAGTGCCGGTTTCAAGTTCCTGCAGTTTTCACTGTAAAACCGATTTGGATCTAGTACCTCCCCATATATATGTATTTAGTGGAGTTTGCAAGTGAAAAGAATGTTTGTGTTCCCAAAAAGCTAGGTGAAGGACGGCTTTCACACATACTTATCTCTCAGAACTGAGCATGTGGAGAGACGTTCGTTCATCTAGCACAAAGGGAACGGGTTTCAGGAGAAACTTTTATTCTGGTTTCTCAGTCTGTTTCCTAGTGCCGGTTTCAAGTTCCTGCAGTTTTCACTGTAAAACCAAGTTGGAGATAGTACTTCCCCATATATGTATGGAGTGGAATTTGCAACTGAAAAGAAACTTTGTGTTCCAAACAAGCTAGGGGAAGTAAGGCTTTCACACACACTTATCTCTCAGAACTGAGCATGTGGAGAGACTTTCTTTCATCTAGCACAAAGGGAACGGGTTTCAGGAGAAACTTTTACTCTGGTTTCTCAGTCTGTTTTCTAGTGCCGGTTTGAAGTTCCTGCAGTGTTCACTGTAAAACCGAGTTGGAGCTAGTACTTCCCCATATATATGTATGGAGTGGAGTTTACAACTGAAAATAAACTTTGTGTTCCAAACAAGCTAGGTGAAGGACGGCTTTCACACACACTTATCTCTCAGAACTGAGCATGTGGAGAGACGTTCGTTCATCTAGCACAAAGGGAACGGGTTGCAGGAGAAACTTTTACTCTGGTTTCTATGTCTGTTTCCTAGTGCCTTTATGAAGTTCCTGCATTTTTCACTGTAAAACCGAGTTGGAACTAGTACCTCCCCATATATATGTATTAAATGGAGTTTGCAACTAAAAAGAAACTTTGTGTTCCCAACAAGCTAGGTGAAGGTCGGCTTTGACACACACATATCCATCAGAACTGAGCATGTGGAGAGACGATCGTTCATCTAGCACAAAAAGAACGGGTTGCAGGAGAAACTTTTACTCTGGTTTCTCAGTCTGTTTCCTAGTTCCGGTTTGAAGTTCCTGCAGTTTTTAATGTAAAACAGAGTTGGAGCTAGTACCTCCCCATATATATGTATGGAGTGCAGTTTGCAACTGAAAAGAAACTTAGTGTTCCAAAAAGCTATTTGAAGTTCGGCTTTCACACACACTTATCTCTCAGAACTGAGCATGTGGAGAGACGTTCGTTCATCTAGCACAAAGGGACGGGTTTTCAGGAGAAACTTTTACTCTGGTTTCACAGTCTTTTTCCTAGTGCCGGTTTGAAGTTAATGCAGTTTTCATTGTAAAACCGAGTTGGAGCTAGTACCTCCCCATATATATGTATGGAGTGGAGTTTGCAACTGAAAAGAAACTTTTTGTTCCAAACAAGCTAGTTGAAGGACGGCTTTCACACACACTTATCCCTCAGAACTGAGCATGTGGAGAGACGTTCATTCATCTAGCAAAAAAGGAACGGGATGCAGGAGAATCTTTTACTCTGGTTTCTCAGTCGGTTTCCAAGTGCCGGTATGAAGTACCTTCATTTTTCACTGTAAAACCGATTTGGATCTTCTACCTTCCCATATATATGTATGGAGTGGATTTTGCAAGTGAAAAGAAAGTTTGTGTTCCCAACAATCTAGGTGAAGGACGGCTTTCACACACAGTTATCTCTCAGAACTGAGCATGTGGAGAGACTTTCGTTCATCTAGCAAAAAGGGAACGGGGTCAGGAGAAACTTTTACTCTGGTTTCTCAGTCTGTTTCCTAGTGCCGGTTTGAAGTTCCTGCAGTTTTCCGTGTAAAACCAAGTTGGAGATAGTACTTCCCCATATATATTTATGGAGTGGAATTTGCAACTGAAAAGAAACTTTTTGTTCCAAACAAGCTAGGGGAAGTAAGGCTTTCACACACACTTATCTCTCAGAACTGAGCATGTGGAGAGACGTTTGTTCATATAGCACAAAGGAAACGGATTTCAGGAGAAACTTTTACTCTGGTTTCTCAGTCTGTTTTCTAGTGCCGGTTTGAAGTTCCTGCAGTTTTCACTATAAAACCGAGTTGGAGCTAGTACCTCCCCATATATATGTATGGAGTCGAGTTTGCAACTGAAAAGAAACTTTGTGTTCCAAACAAGCCAGGTGCAGGACTGCATTCACACACACTTATGTCTCAGAACTGAGCTAGTGGAGAGACGTTCTTTCATCTAGCACAAAGGGAACGGGTTGCAGGAGAAACTTTTACTCTGGTTTCTCATTCTGCTTCCTAGTGCCGGTTTGAATTTCCAGCAGTTTTCACTGTAAAACCAAGTTGGAGCTAGTACCTCCCCAAATATATGTATGGAATGCAGTTTGTAACTGAAAAGAAACTTTGATTTCCAAACAAGCTAGGTGAAGGACGGCTTTCACACACACTTATCTCTCAGAACTGAGCATGTGGAGGGATGTTCGTTCATCTAGCACAAAGTGAACGGGTTGCAGGAGATACTATTAATCTGGATTCTCAGTCTGTTTCCTAGTGCCGGTTTGAAGTCCCTGCAGTTTTCACTGTAAAACCGAGTTGGAACTAGTAAGTCCCCATATATATGTATGGAGTGGAGTTTGCAACTGGAAAGAAAATTTGTGTTCCAACAAGCTAGGTGAAGGACGGCTTTCACACACACTTATCTCTCAGAACTGAGCATGTGGAGAGAAGTTCGTTCATCTAGCACAAAGGGACCGATTTCAGGAGAAACTTTTACTCTGGTTTCTCAGTCTGTTTCCTAGTGCCGGTTTCAAGTTCCTGCAGTTTTCAGTGTAAAACCGTGTTGGAACTAGTACCGCCCCATATAAATTTGTGGAGCGGAGTTTGCAACTGAAAAGAAACTTTGTGTTCCCAACAAGCTAGTTGAAGAACGGCTTTCACACCCACTTATCTCTCAGAACTGAGCATGTGGAGAGACGTTCGTTCATCTAGAACAAAGGGAATGGGTTGCAGGAGAAATTTTTACTCTGGTTTCTCAGTCTGTTTCCTAGTGCCGGTTTGAATTCCTGCAGTATTCACTGTAAAACCGACTTGGAACTAGTACCTCCCCATATATATGTATGGAATGGAGTTTGCAACGGAAAAGAAACTATGTGTTTCCAACAAGCTAGGTGAAGGACGGCTTTCACACACAAATATCCCTCAGAACTTAGCATGTCGAGAGACGTTCGTTCATCTACCACAAAATGAACGGGTTGCAGGAGAAACTTTTACTCTGGTTTCTCAGTCTGTTTCCAAGTGCCGGTTTGAATTTCCTGCAGTTTTCACAGTACAATAGAGTTGGAGCTATTACCTAACCATATAATTGTATGGAGTGGAGTTTGCAACTGAAAAGAAACTTTGTGTTCCCAACAAGCTAAGTGAAGGACGGCTTTCACACACAATTACCTCTCAGAACTGAGCATGTGGAGAGACGATCGTTCATCTACCACAAAGTGAACGGGTTGCAGGAAAACTTTTACTCTGGTTTCTCAGGTGTTTCCTAGTGCTTGTTTGAAATTCCTGCAGATTTTAATGTAAAAAAAATTTTGAACTACTAACTCTCCATATATATGTATGGAGTGCAGTTTGCAACTGAAAAGAAACTTAGTGTTCCAAAAAGCTAGGTGAAGGTCGGCTTTCACACACCCTTATCTCTCAGAATTGAGCATGTGGAGAGACGTTCATTCATCTAGCACAAAGGGACCGGGTTTCAGGAGAAACTTTTACTCTGGTTTCTCAGTCTGTTTCCTCTTGCCGGTTTGAAGTTAAAGCAGTTTTCACTGTAAAACCGAGTTGGAGCTAGTACCTCCCCATATATATGTATGGAGTGGAGTTTGCAACTGAAAAGAAACTTTGTGTTCACAACAAGCTAGGTGAAGGACGGCTTTCACACACACATATCTCTCAGAACTGAGCATGTGGAGAGACGTTCGTTCATCTAGCACAAAGGGAACGGGTTGAAGGGGAAACTTTAATCATGTTCCTCAGTATGTTTCCTAGTGCCAGTTTGAAGTTCCTGCATTTTTCACTGTAATACCGAGTTGGAACTAGGACCTCCCCATATATATGTATGGATTGGAGGTTGCAACTGAAAAGAAACTTTGTGTTCCAGAAAGCTAGGTGAAGGAACTCTTTCACACACACTTATCTCTCAGAATAGAGCATGTGGAGAGACGTTCGTTCATCTACCACAAAGTGAACGGGTTGTAGGAGAAACTTTTACTCTGGTTTCTCAGTCTGTTTCCAAGTGCCGGTTTGAAGTTCCTGCAGTTTTCACTGTAAAATAGAGTTGGAGCTAATACCTACCCATATAATTGTATCGA
This sequence comes from Camelus dromedarius, assembly GCF_036321535.1. Classification (NCBI taxonomy): domain Eukaryota; kingdom Metazoa; phylum Chordata; class Mammalia; order Artiodactyla; family Camelidae; genus Camelus; species Camelus dromedarius. Next base: position 30,053,457 of record NC_087458.1, on the reverse strand, counting down.
GTGGAGTTTGCAACTGAAAAGAAACTTAGTGTTCCAAAAAGCTAGGTGAAGGTCGGCTTTCACACACCCTTATCTCTCAGAACTGAGCATGTGGAGAGACGTTCGTTCATCTAGCACAAAGGGACCGGGTTTCAGGGGAAGCTTTTACTCTGGTTTCTCAGTCTGTTTCCTAGTGCCGGTTTGAAGTTCCTGCAGTTTTCACTGTAAAACCGAGTTGGAGCTAGTACCTCCCCATATATATGTATGGAGTGGAGTTTGCAAATGAAAAGAAACTTTGTGTTCCCAACAAGCTAGGTGAAGGACGGCTTTCACACACACATATCTCTCAGAACTGAGCATGTGGAGAGACGTTCGTTCATCTAGCACAAAGGGAACGGTTTGAAGGGGAAACTTTTAGTCATGTTCCTCATTATGTTTCCTAGTGCCAGTTTGAAGTTCCTGCATTTTTCACTGTAATACCGAGTTGGAACTAGTACCTCCCCATATATATGTATGGAATGGAGTTTGTAACTGAAAAGAAACTTTGTTTTCCAAACAAGCTAAATGAAGGACGGCTTTCACACACACTTATCTCTCAGAACTGAGCATGTGGAGAGAAGTTCGTTCATCTAGCACAAAGGGACCGATTTCAGGAGAAACTTTTACTCTGGTTTCTCAGTCTGTTTCCTAGTGCCGGTTTGAAGTTAATGCAGTTTTCACTGTAAAACCGAGTTGGAGCTAGTACCTCCCCATATATATGTATGGAGTGGAGTTTGCAACTGAAAAGGAACTTTGTGTTCCAAACAAGCTAGGTGAAGGTTGGCTTTCACACACACTTGTATCTCAGAACTTAGCATGTGGAGAGACGTTCGTTCATCTAGCACAAAGGGAACGGGTTGCAGGAGAAACTTTTACTCTGGTTTCTCAGTCTGTTTCCTAGTGCCGGTTTCAACTTCCTGCAGTTTTCACTGTAAAACCGTGTTGGAACTAGTACCGCCCCATATAAATTTATGGAGCATAGTTTGCAACTGAAAAGAAACTTTGTGTTCCCAACAAGCTAGTTGAAGAACGGCTTTCACACCCACTTATCTCTCAGAACTGAACATGTGGAGAGACGTTCGTTCATCTAGAACAAAGGGAATGGGTTGCAGGAGAAATTTTTACTCTCGTTTCTCAGTCTGTTTCCTAGTGCCGGTTTGAAGTTCCTGCAGTTTTCACTGTAAAACCGACTTGGAACTAGTACCTCCCCATATATATGTATGGAATGGAGTTTGCAACGGAAAAGAAACTTTGTGTTTCCAACAAGCTAGGTGAAGGACGGCTTTCACAAACAAAATTCCCTCAGAACTTAGCATGTCGAGAGACGTTCGTTCATCTACCACAAAGTGAACGGGTTGCAGGACAAACTTTTACTCTGGTTTCTCAGTCTGTTTCCAAGTGCCGGTTTGAATTTCCTGCAGTTTTCACTGTAAAATCGAGTTGGAGCTATTACCTACCCATATAATTGAATGCAGTGGAGTTTGCAACTGAAAAGAAACTTTGTGTTCCCAACAAGCTAAGTGAAGGACGGCTTTCACACACAATTACCTCTCAGAACTGAGCATGTGGAGAGACGATCGTTCATCTAGCACAAAGGGCACGGTTTGCAGGAGAAACTTTTACTCTGTTTTCTCAGTCTGTTTCCTAGAGCCGGTTTGAAGTTCCTGCAGATTTTAATGTAAAACAAATTTGGAACTACTAACTCTCCATATATATGTATGGAGTGCAGTTTGCAACTGAAAAGAAACTTAGTGTTTAAAAAAGCTAGGTGAGGGTCGGCTTTCACACACCCTTATCTCTCAGAATTGAGCATGTGGAGAGACGTTCGTTCATCTAGCACAAAGGGACCGGGTTTCAGGAGAAGATTTTACTCTGGTTTCTCAGTCTGTTTCCTAGTGCCGGTTTGAAGTTCCTGCAGTTTTCACTGTAAAACCGAGTTGGAGTTAGTACCTCCCCATATATATGTAAGGAGTGGAGTTTGCAACTGAAAAGAAACTTTGTGTTCCCAACAAGCTAGGTGAAGAACGGCTTTCACACACACATATCTCTCAGAACTGAGCATGTGGAGAGACGTTCGTTCATCTAGCACAAAGGGAACGGGTTGAAGGGGAAACTTTTAGTCATGTTCCTCAGTATGTTTCCTAGTGCCAGTTTGAAGTTCCTGCATTTTTCACTGTAATACCGAGTTGGAACTAGTACCTCCCCATATATATGTATGGAATGGAGTTTGTAACTGAAAAGAAACTTTGTTTTCCAAACAAGCTATGTGAAGGACGGCTTTCACACACATTTATCTCTCAGAACTGAGCATGTGGAGGGATGTTCGTTCATCTAGCACAAAGTGAACGGGTTGCAGGAGATACTATTAATCTGGATTCTCAGTCTGTTTCCTAGTGCCGGTTTGAAGTTCCTTCAATTTTCACTGTAAAACCGAGTTGGAACTAGTAAGTCCCCATATATATGTATGGAGTGGAGTTTGCAACTGGAAAGAAAATTTGTGTTCCAACAAGCTAGGTGAAGGACGGCTTTCACACACACTTATCTCTCAGAAATGAGCATGTGGAGAGAAGTTCGTTCATCTAGCACAAAGGGACCGATTTCAGGAGAAACTTTTACTCTGGTTTCTCAGTCTGTTTCCTAGTGCCGGTTTGAAGTTAATGCAGTTTTCACTGTAAAACAGAGTTGGAGCTAGTACGTCCCCATATATATGTATGGAGTGGAGTTTGCAACTGAAATGGAACTTTGTGTTCCAAACAAGCTAGGTGAAGGTTGGCTTTCACACACACTTATATCTCAGAACTTAGCATGTGGAGAGACGTTCGTTCATCTAGCACAAAGGGAACGGGTTGCAGGAGAAACTTTTACTCTGGTTTCTCAGTCTGTTTCCTAGTGCCGGTTTCAAGTTCCTGCAGTTTTCACTGTAAAACCGTGTTGGAACTAGTACCGCCCCATATAAATTTATGGAGCGTAGTTTGCAACTGAAAAGAAACTTTGTGTTCCCAACAAGCTAGTTGAAGAACGGCTTTCACACCCACTTATCTCTCAGAACTGAGCATGTGGAGAGACGTTCGTTCATCTAGAACAAAGGGAATGGGTTGCAGGAGAAATTTTTACTCTCGTTTCTCAGTCTGTTTCCTAGTGCCGGTTTGAAGTTCCTGCAGTTTTCACTGTAAAACCGACTTGGAATTAGTACCTCCCCATATATATGTATGGAATGGAGTTTACAACGGAAAAGAAACTTTGTGTTTCCAACAAGCTAGGTGAAGGACGGCTTTCACACACAAATATCACTCAGAACTTAGCATGTCGAGAGACGTTCGTTCATCTACCACAAAGTGAACGGGTTGCAGGAAAAACTTTTACTCTGGTATCTCAGTCTGTTTCCAAGTGCCGGTTTGAAGTTCCTGCAGTTTTCACTGTAAAATCGAGTTGGAGCTATTACCTACCCATATAATTGTATGGAGTGGAGTTTGCAACTTAAAAGAAACTTTGTGTTCCCAACAAGCTAAGTGAAGGACGGCTTTCACACACAATTAACTCTCAGAACTGAGCATGTGGAGAGACGATCGTTCATCTAGCACAAAGGGCACGGTTTGCAGGAGAAACTTTTACTCTGGAATCTCAGTCTGTTTCCTAGAGCCGGTTTGAAGTTCCTGCAGATTTTAATGTAAAACAAATTTGGAACTACTAACTCTCCATATATATGTATGGAGTGGAGTTTGCAACTGAAAAGAAACTTTGTGTTCCCAACAAGCTAGGTGAAGGACGGCTTTCACACACACATATCTCTCAGAACTGAGCATGTGGAGAGACGTTCGTTCATCTAGCACAAAGGGAACGGGTTGAAGGGGAAACTTTTAGTCAAGTTCCTCAGTATGTTTCCTAGTGCCAGTTTGAAGTTCCTGCATTTTTCACTGTAATACCGAGTTGGAACTAGTACCTCCCCATATATATGTATGGATTGGAGGTTGCAACTGAAAAGAAACTTTGTGTTCCAGCAAGGTAGGTGAAGGACCTCTTTCACACACACTTATATCTCAGAATAGAGCATGTGGAGAGACGTTCGTTCATCTAGCGCAAAGGGAACGGGTAGCAGGAGAAACTTCTCCTCTGGTTTCTCAGTCGGCTTCCTAGTGCCGGTTTGAAGTTCCAGCAGTTTTCACTGTAAAACCAATTTGGAAGTAGTACTTCCCCAAATATATGTATGGAGTGGAATTTGTAACTGAAAAGAAACTTTGTGTTCCAAACAAGCTAGGTGAAGGACGGCTTTCACACACACTTATCTCTCAGAACTGAGCATGTGGAGGGATGTTCGTTCATCTAGCACAAAGTGAACAGGTTGCAGGGGAAACTATTAATCTGGATTCTCAGTCTGTTTCCTAGTGCCGTTTGAAGTTCCTTCAATTTTTACTGTAAATCCGAGTTGGAACCAATAAATCCCCATATATATGTATGGAGTGGACTTTGCAACTGAAAAAAAAATTTGTGTTCCAACAAGCTAGGTGAACGACGGCTTTCACACACACTTATCTCTCAGAACTGAGCATGTGGTGAGAATTTCGTTCATCTAGCACAAAGGGGCCGGGTTTCAGGAGAAACTTTTACTCTGGTTTCTCAGTCTCTTTCCTAGTGCCGGTTTGAAGTTCCTGTAGTTTTCACTGTAAAACCGACTTGGAACTAGTACCTCCCTATATATATGTATGGAATGGAGTATGCAACTGAAAAGAAACTTTGTGTTCCCAACAAGCTAGGTGAAGGACGGCTTTCACACACAAATATCCCTCAGAACTTAGCATGTGGAGAGAAGTTCGTTCATCTACCACAAAGTGAACGGGATGCAGGAGAAACTTTTAATGTGGATTCTCAGTCTGTTTCCTAGTGCCGGTTTGAAGTTCCTGCAGTTTTCACTGTAAAACCGACTTGGAACTATTACCTCCCCATATATATGTATGGAATGGAGTTTGCAACTGAAAAGAAACTTTGTGTTCCCAACAAGCTAGGTGAAGGACGGCTTTCACACACAAATATCCCTCAGAAATTAGCATGTCGAGAGACGTACGTTCATCTACCACAAAGTGAACGGGTTGCAGGAGAAAATTTTAATCTGGATTCTCAGTCTGTTTCCTAGTGCCGGTTTGAAGTTCCTACAGTTTTCACTGTAAAATTGAGTTGGAGCTAGTACCTCCCCATATATATGTATGGAGTGGAGTTTGCAACTGAAAAGAAACTTTGTGTTCCCAACAAGCTAAGTGAAGGACGGCTTTCACACACAATTATCTCTTAGAACCTAGCACGTGGAGGGACGAACGTTGATCTAGCACAAAGGGAACGGATTGCAGGGGAAACTTTTACTCTGGTTTCTCAGTCTGTTTCCTAGTGCCGGTTTGAAGTTCCTGCAGTTTTTAATGTAAAACAGATTTGGAAGTAGTAACTCTCCATATATATGTATGGAGTACAGTTTGCAACTGAAAAGAAACATAGTGTTCCAAAAAGCTAGGTGAATGTCGGCTTCACACACCCTTATCTCTCAGAATTGAGCATGTGGAGAGACGTTCGTTCATCTAGCACAAAGGGACCAGGTTTCAGGAGAAACTTTTACTCTGGTTTCTCAGTCTGTTTCCTCTTGCTGGTTTGAAGTTAAAGCAGTTTTCACTGTAAAACCGAGTTGGAGCTAGTACCTCCCCATATATATGTATGGAGTGGAGTTTGCAACTGAAAAGAAACTTTGTGTTCCCAACAAGCTAGGTGAAGGACGGCTTTCAAACACACATATCTCTCAGAACTGAGCATGTGGAGAGGCGTTCGTTCATCTAGCACAAAGGGAACGGGTTGAAGGGGAAACTTTTAGTCATGTTCCTCAGTATGTTTCCTAGTGCCAGTTTGAAGTTCCTGCATTTTTCACTGTAATACCGATTTGGAACTAGTACCTCCCCATACATATGTATGGATTGGAGGTTGCAACTGAAAAGAAACTTTGTGTTCCAGCAAGCTAGGTGAAGGACCTCTTTCACACACACTTATCTCTCAGAATAGAGCATGTGGAGAGACGTTCGTTCATCTACCACAAAGTGAACGGGTTGCAGGAGAAACTTTTAATCTGGATTCTCAGTCTGTTTCCTAGTGCCGGTTTGAAGTTCCTGCAGTTTTTAATGTAAAACAGATTTGGAACTAGTACCTCCCCATATATATGTATGGAGTGCAGTTTGCTACTGAAAAGAAACTTAGTGTTCCAAAAAGCTAGGTGAAGGTCGGCTTTCACACACACATATCTCTCAAAACTGAGCATGTGGAGAGACGTTCGTTCATCAAGCACAAATGGACCGGGTTTCAGGAGAAACTTTTACTCTGGTTTCTCAGTCTGTTTCCTAGTGCCGGTTTGAAGTTCCTGCAGTTTTCACTGTAAAACCGTGTTGGAACTAGTACCGCCCCATATAATTGTATGCAGTGGAGTTTGCAACTGAAAAGAAACTTTGTGTTCCGAACAAGCTAGTTGAAGAACGGCTTTCACACCCACTTATATCTCAGAACTGAGCATGTGGAGAGACGTTCGTTCATCTAGAACAAAGGGAATGGGTTGCAGGAGAAATTTTTACTCTCGTTTCTCAGTCTGTTTCCTTGTGCCGGTTTGAAGTTCCTGCACTTTTCACTGTAAAACCGACTTGGAACTAGTACCTCCCCATATATATGTATGGAATGGTGTTTGCAACGGAAAAGAAACTTTGTGTTTCCAACAAGCTAGGTGAAGGACGGCTTTCACACACAAATATCCCTCAGAACTTAGCATGTCGAGAGACGTTCGTTCATCTACCACAAATTGAACGGGTTGCAGGAGTAACTTTTACTCTGGTTTCTCAGTCTGTTTCCAAGTGCCGGTTTGAAGTTACTTCAGTTTTCACTGTAAAATCGAGTTGGAGCTATTACCTACCCATATAATTGTATGCAGTGGAGTTTGCAACTGAAAAGAAACTTTGTGTTCCCAACAAGATAAGTGAAGGACGGCTTTCACACACAATTACCTCTCAGAACTGAGCATGTGGAGAGACGATCGTTCATCTAGCACAAAGGGCACTGTTTGCAGGAGAAACTTTTACTCTGGTTTCTCAGTCTGTTTCCTAGAGCCGGTTTGAAGTTCCTGCAGTTTTTAATGTAAAACAAATTTGGAACTAGTAACTCTCCATATATATGTATGGAGTGCAGTTTGCAACTGAAAAGAAACTTAGTGTTTAAAAAAGCTAGGTGAGGGTCGGCTTTCACACACTTATCCCTCAGAAATGAGCATGTGGTGAGACGTTCGTTCATCTAGCACAAAGGGACCGGGTTTCAGGAGAAGCTTTTACTCTGGTTTCTCAGTCTGTTTCCTAGTGCCGTTTTGAAGTTCCTGCAGTTTTCACTGTAAAACCGAGTTGGAGCTAGTACCTCCCCATATATATGTATGGAGTGGAGTTTGCAACTGAAAAGAAACTTTGTGTTCCCAACAAGCTAGGTGAAGGACGGATTTCACACACACATATCTCTCAGAACTGAGCATGTGGAGAGACGTTCGTTCATCTAGCACAAAGGGAACGTGTTGAAGGGGAAACTTTTAGTCATGTTCCTCAGTATGTTTCCTAGTGCCAGTTTGAAGTTCCTGCATTTTTCACTGTAATACCGAGTTGGAACTAGTACCTCCCCATATATATGTATGGAATGGAGTTTGTAACTGAAAAGAAACTTTGTTTTCCAAACAAGCTATGTGAAGGACGGCTTTCACACACACTTATCTCTCAGAACTGAGCATGTGGAGGGATGTTCGTTCATCTAGAACAAAGTGAACGGGTTGCAGGAGATACTATTAATCTGGATTCTCAGTCTGTTTCCTAGTGCCGGTTTGAAGTTCCTTCAATTTTCACTGTAAAACCGAGTTGGAAGTAGTCAGTCCCCATATATATGTATGGAGTGGAGTTTGCAACTGGAAAGAAAATTTGTGTTCCAACAAGCTAGTTGAAGGACGGCTTTCACACACACTTATCTCTCAGAACTGAGCATGTGGAGAGAAGTTCGTTCATCAAGCACAAAGGAACCGATTTCAGGAGAAACTTTTACTCTGGTTTCTCAGTCTGTTTCCTAGTGCCGGTTTGAAGTTAATGCAGTTTTCACTGTAAAACCGAGTTGGAGCTAGTACCTCCCCATATATATGTATGGAGTGGAGTTTGCAACTGAAAAGGAACTTTGTGTTCCAAACAAGCTAGGTGAAGGGTGGCTTTCACACACACTTATATCTCAGAACTTAGCATGTGGAGAGACTTTCGTTCATCTAGCACAAAGGGAACGGGTTGCAGGAGAAACTTTTACTCTGGTTTCTCAGTCTGTTTCCTAGTGCCGGTTTCAAGTTCCTGCAGTTTTCACTGTAAAACCGTGTTGGAACTAATACCGCCCCATATAAATTTATGGAGCGGAGTTTGCAACTGAAAAGAAACTTTGTGTTCCCAACAAGCTAGTTGAAGAACGGCTTTCACACCCACTTATCTCTCAGAACTGAGCATGTTGAGAGACGTTCGTTCATCTAGAACAAAGGGAATGGGTTGCAGGAGAAATTTTTACTCTAGTTTCTCAGTCTGTTTCCTAGTGCCGGTTTGAAGTTCCTGCAGTTTTCACTGTAAAATCGACTTGGAACTAGTACCTCCCCATATATATGTATGGAATGGAGTTTGCAATGGAAAAGAAACATTGTGTTTCCAACAAGCTAGGTGAAGGACGGATTTCACACACACTTATCTCTCAGAACTGAGCATGTGGAGGTATGTTCGTTCATCTAGCACAAATTGAACGGGTTGCAGGAGAAACTATTAATCTGGATTCTCAGTCTGTTTCCTAGTGCCGGTTTGAAGTTCCTTCAATTTTCACAGTAAATCCGCGTTGGAACTATTAAGTCCCCATATATATGTATGGAGTGGAGTTTGCAACTGAAAAGAAATTATTTGTTCCAAACAAGCTAGTTGAAGGACGGCTTTCACACACTTATCCCTCAGAACTGAGCATGTGGTGAGACGTTCTTTCATCTAGCACAAAGGGAACGGGTGGCAGGAGATACTTTTACTCTGGTTTCTCAGTCGGTTTCCTAGTGCCGGTTTGAAGTTCCTGCAGTTTTCACTGTAAAACAGATTTGGATGTAGTACCTCCCCATATATATATATGGAGTGGAGTTTGCAACTGAAAAGGAACTTTGTGTTCCCAACAAGCTATGTGAAGGACGGATTTCACACACACTAATCTCTCAGAACAGAGCAAGTGGAGAGACGTTCGTTCATCTAGCGCAAATGGAACGGGTTGCAGGAGAAACTATTACTTTGGTTTCTCAGTTTGTTTCCTAGTGCCGGTTTGTAGTTCCTGCAGTTTTCACTGTAAAATCGAGTTTGTAATATTTCCTCCCCATATATATATATGGAGTGTAGTTTGCAACTGAAAAGAAACTTTGTGTTCCCAACAAGCTCTGTGAATGACGGCTTTCACACACACTTATCTCTCATAACTGAGCATGTGGAGATACGTTCCTAAATCTAGCACAAAGGGAACGTGTAGCAGGAGAAACTTTTACTCTGGTTTCTCAGACTGCTTCCTAGTGCCGGTTTGAAGTTCCTGCAGTTTTCACTGTAAAACCATGTTGGAGCTAGTACCTCCCCAAATATATGTATGGATTGGAGTTTGTAACTGAAAAGAAACTTTGTGTTCAAAACAAGCTAGGTGAAGGACGGCTTTCACACACAATTATCTTTCAGAACTGAGCATTTGGAGGGAAGTTCGTTCATCTAGCACAAAGGGAATGGGTTGCAGGAGAAACTTTTACTCTGGTTTCTCAGTCTTCTTCCTAGTGCCGGTTTGAAGTTCCTGCATTTTTCCCTGTAATACCGATTTTGAACTAGTACCTTCCATTATATATGTATGGAATGGAGGTTGCAACTGAAAAGAAACTTTGTGTTCCAACAAGCTAGGTGAAGGACGGCTTTCACACACACTTATCTCTCAGAACTGAGCATGTGACGAGACGTTCGTTCATCTAGCGCAAAGGGAACAGGGTGCAGGAGAAACTTTTTCTCTGGTTTCTCAGTCTGTTTTCTAGTGCCGGTTTGAAGTTCCTGCATTTTTCATTGTAAAACCGAGTTGGTAATAGTACCTCCCCATATATATATATGGAGTGGAGTTTGCAACTGAAAAGAAACTTTGTGTTCCCAACAAGCTAGGTGAAGGACGGCTTTCACACACACTTATCTCTCAGAACTGAGCATGTGGAGAGACGTTTGTTCATCTAGCACAAATGGAAAGGTTTGCAGGAGAAACTTTTACTCTGGTTTCTCAGTCTGTTTCCTAGGGACATTTTGAAGTTCCTCTAGTTTTCACTGTAATACAGAGTTGAAGCTAAAACCTCCCCATTTATATGTATGGAGCGGAGTTTGCAACTGAAAAGAATCTTTGTGTTCCCAACAAGCTAGGTGTAGGACGGTTTTCACACACATTTATCTCTCAGAACTGAGCATGTTGAGAGACTTTCGTTCATCTAGCACAAAGGGAACGGGTTGCAGGAGAAACTATTACTCTGGTTTCTCAGTCTGTTTCCTAGTGCCGGTTTGAAGTTCCTGCAGTTTTCACTGTAAAACCGAGTTGGAAGTAGTACCGCCCCATATATATGTATGGAGCGGAGTTTGCAACTGAAAAGAAACTTTGTGTTCTCAACAAGCTAGGTGAAGAACTGCTTTCACACAAACTTATCTCTCAGAACTGAGCATGTGGAGAGACGTTCGTTCATCTAGCACAAAGTGAACGGGTTGCAGGAGGAACTTTTACTCTGGTTCTTAGTCTGTTTCCTAGTGCCGGTTTGAAGTTCCTGCAGTTTTTAATGTAAAACAGATTTGGAACTAGTACCTCCCCATATATATGTATGGAGTGCAGTTTGCAACTGAAAATAAACTTAGTGTTCAAAAAGCTAGGTGAAGTTCGGCTTTCACACACACTTATCTCTCAGAACTGAGCATGTGGAGAGACATTCGTTCATCTAGCACAAAGGGACAGGGTTTCAGGAGAAACTTTTACTCTGGTTTCTCAGTCTGTTTCCTAGTGCCGGTTTGAAGTTCCTGCATTTTTCACTGTAAAACCCAGTTGGAGCTAGTACCTCCCCATATATATGTATGGATTGGAGTTTGCAACTGAAAAGAAACTTTGTGTTCCCAACAAGCTAGGTGAAGGACGGCTTTCACACACACATATCACTTAGAACTGAGCATGTGGAGAGACGTTCGTTCATCTAGCACAAAGGGAACGGGTTGAAGGGGAAACTTTTACTCATGTTTCTCAGTATGTTTCCTAGTGCCGGTTTGAAGTTCCTGCATTTTTCACTGTAATACCAAGTTGGAACTAGTACCACCCCATATATATCTATGGAGCGGAGGTTGCAACTGAAAAGAAACTTTGTGTTCCAACAAGCTATGTGAAGAACGGCTTTCACACACACTTATCTCTCAGAAATGAGCATGTGGAGAGACGATCGTTCATCTAGCACAAAGGGAACGGTTTGCAGGAGAAACTTTTATTCTGGTTTCTCAGTCGGTTTCCTAGTGCCGGTTTGAAGTTCCTGCTGTTTTCAATGTAAAACAGAGTTCGAGCTAGTACCCCCCATATAAATGTATGGAGTGCAGTTTGCAACAGAAAAGAAACTTATTGTTCAAAAAGCTATATGAATGTCGGCTTTCACACACATTTATCTCTCAGAATTGAGCATGTGGAGAGACGTTCTTTCATCTAACACAAAGCGAACGGGTTGCAGGAGAAACTTTTACTCTGGTTTCTCAGTCTGTTTCCTAGTGCCGGTTTGAAGTTCCTGCAGTTTTCACTGTAAAACCGACTTGGAACTAGTACCTCCCCATATATATGTATGGAATGGAGTTTGCAACGGAAAAGAAACTTTGTGTTTCCAACAAGCTAGGTGAAGGACGGCTTTCACACACAAATATCCCTCAGAACTTAGCATGTCGAGAGACGTTCGTTCATCTACCACAAATTGAACGGGTTGCAGGAGTAACTTTTACTCTGGTTTCTCAGTCTGTTTCCAAGTGCCGGTTTGAAGTTCCTGCAGTTTTCACTGTAAAATCGAGTTGGAGCTATTACCTACCCATATAATTGTATGCAGTGGAGTTTGCAACTGAAAAGAAACTTTGTGTTCCCAACAAGATAAGTGAAGGACGGCTTTCACACACAATTACCTCTCAGAACTGAGCATGTGGAGAGACGATCGTTCATCTAGCACAAAGGGCACTGTTTGCAGGAGAAACTTTTACTCTGGTTTCTCAGTCTGTTTCTTAGAGCCGGTTTGAAGTTCCTGCAGTTTTTAATGTAAAACTAATTTGGAACTAGTAACTCTCCATATATATGTATGGAGTGCAGTTTGCAACTGAAAAGAAACTTAGTGTTCCAAAAAGCTAGGTGAAGGTCTGCTTTCACACACCCTTATCTCTCAGAATTGAGCATGTGGAGAGACGTTCGTTCATCTAGCACAAAGGGACCGGGTTTCAGGAGAAGCTTTTACTCTGGTTTCTCAGTCTGTTTCCTAGTGCCGATTTGAAGTTCCTGCACTTTTCACTGTAAAACCGAGTTGGAGCTAGTACCTCCCCATATATATGTATGGAGTGGAGTTTGCAACTGAAAAGAAACTTTGTGTTCCCAACAAGCTAGGTGAAGGACGGATTTCACACACACATATCTCTCAGAACTGAGCATGTGGAGAGACGTTCGTTCATCTAGCACAAAGGGAACGGGTTGCAGGAGAAACTTTTACTCTGGTTTCTCAGTCTGTTTCCTAGTGCCGGTTTGAAGTTCCTGCATTTTTCACTGTAAAATCGACTTGGAACTAGTACCTCCCCATATATATGTATGGAATGGAGTTTGCAACGGAAATGAAACTTTGTGTTTCCAACAAGCTTGGTGAAGGACGGATTTCACACACACTTATCTCTCAGAACTGAGCATGTGGAGGTATGTTCGTTCATCTAGCACAAATTGAACGGGTTGCAGGAGAAAATATTAATCTGGATTCTCAGTCTGTTTCCTAGTGCCGGTTTGAAGTTCCTTCAATTTTCACTGTAAATCCGAGTTGGAACTATTAAGTCCCCATATATATGTATGGAGTGGAGTTTGCAACTGAAAAGAAACTATTTGTTCCAAACAAGCTAGTTGAAGGACGGCTTTCACACACTTATCCCTCAGAACTGAGCATGTGGTGAGACGTTCTTTCATCTAGCACAAAGGGAACGGGTGGCAGGAGATACTTTTACTCTGGTTTCTCAGTCGGTTTCCTAGTGCCGGTTTGAAGTTCCTGCAGTTTTCACTGTAAAACAGATTTGGATGTAGTACCTCCCCATATATATGTATGGAGTGGAGTTTGCAACTGAAAAGAAACTTTGTGTTCCCAACAAGCTATGTGAAGGACGGCTTTCACACACACTAATCTCTCAGAACAGAGCAAGTGGAGAGACGTTCGTTCATCTAGCGCAAATGGAACGGGTTGCAGGAGAAACTATTACTCTGGTTTCTCAGTCTGCTTCCTAGTGCCGGTTTGAAGTTCCTGCAGTTTTCACTGTAAAACCATGTTGGAGCTAGTACCTCCCCAAATATATGTATGGATTGGAGTTTGTAACTGAAAAGAAACTTTGTGTTCAAAACAAGCTAGGTGAAGGACGGCTTTCACACACAATTATCTTTCAGAACTGAGCATTTGGAGGGAAGTTCGTTCATCTAGCACAAAGGGAATGGGTTGCAGGAGAAACTTTTACTCTGGTTTCTCAGTCTTCTTCCTAGTGCCGGTTTGAAGTTCCTGCATTTTTCCCTGTAATACCGATTTTGAACTAGTACCTTCCATTATATATGTATGGAATGGAGGTTGCAACTGCAAAGAACTTTGTGTTCCAACAAGCTAGGTGAAGGACGGCTTTCACACACACTTATCTCTCAGAACAGAGCATGTGGCGAGACGTTCGTTCATCTAGCGCAAAGGGAACAGGGTGCAGGAGAAACTTTTTCTCTGGTTTCTCAGTCTGTTTTCTAGTGCCGGTTTGAAGTTCCTGCATTTTTCATTGTAAAACCGAGTTGGTAATAGTACCTCCCCATATATATATATGGAGTGGAGTTTGCAACTGAAAAGAAACTTTGTGTTCCCAACAAGCTAGGTGAAGGACGGCTTTCACACACACTTATCTCTCAGAACTGAGCATGTGGAGAGACGTTTGTTCATCTAGCACAAATGGAAAGGTTTGCAGGAGAAACTTTTACTCTGGTTTCTCAGTCTGTTTCCTAGGGACCTTTTGAAGTTCCTCTAGTTTTCACTGTAATACAGAGTTGAAGCTAAAACCTCCCCATTTATATGTATGGAGCGGAGTTTGCAACTGAAAAGAATCTTTGTGTTCCCAACAAGCTAGGTGTAGGACGGTTTTCACACACATTTATCTCTCAGAACTGAGCATGTTGAGAGACTTTCGTTCATCTAGCACAAAGGGAACGGGTTGCAGGAGAAACTATTACTCTGGTTTCTCAGTCTGTTTCCTAGTGCCGGTTTGAAGTTCCTGCAGTTTTCACTGTAAAACCGAGTTGGAAGTAGTACCGCCCCATATATACGTATGGAGCGGAGTTTGCAACTGAAAAGAAACTTTGTGTTCTCAACAAGCTAGGTGAAGAACTGCTTTCACACACACTTATCTCTCAGAACTGAGCATGTGGAGAGACGTTCGTTCATCTAGCACAAAGTGAACGGGTTGCAGGAGAAACTTTTACTCTGGTTCTTAGTCTGTTTCCTAGTGCCGGTTTGAAGTTCCTGCAGTTTTTAATGTAAAACAGATTTGGAACTAGTACCTCCCCATATATATGTATGGAGTGCAGTTTGCAACTGAAAAGAAACTTAGTGTTCAAAAAGCTAGGTGAAGTTCGGCTTTCACACACACTTATCTCTCAGAACTGAGCATGTGGAGAGACATTCGTTCATCTAGCACAAAGGGACAGGGTTTCAGGAGAAACTTTTACTCTGGTTTCTCAGTCTGTTTCCTAGTGCCGGTTTGAAGTTCCTGCATTTTTCACTGTAAAACCCAGTTGGAGCTAGTACCTCCCCATATATATGTATGGATTGGAGTTTGCAACTGAAAAGAAACTTTGTGTTCCCAACAAGCTAGGTGAAGGACGGCTTTCACACACACATATCACTTAGAACTGAGCATGTGGAGAGACGTTCGTTCATCTAGCACAAAGGGAACGTGTTGAAGGGGAAACTTTTACTCATGTTTCTCAGTATGTTTCCTAGTGCCGGTTTGAAGTTCCTGCATTTTTCACTGTAATACCAAGTTGGAACTAGTACCACCCCATATATATCTATGGAGCGGAGGTTGCAACTGAAAAGAAACTTTGTGTTCCAACAAGCTATGTGAAGAACGGCTTTCACACACACTTATCTCTCAGAAATGAGCATGTGGAGAGACGATCGTTCATCTAGCACAAAGGGAACGGTTTGCAGGAGAAACTTTTATTCTGGTTTCTCAGTCGGTTTCCTAGTGCTGGTTTGAAGTTCCTGCCGTTTTCAATGTAAAACAGAGTTCGAGCTAGTACCCCCCATATATATGTATGGAGTGCAGTTTGCAACAGAAAAGAAACTTATTGTTCAAAAAGCTAGATGAATGTCGGCTTTCACACACATTTATCTCTCAGAATTGAGCATGTGGAGAAACGTTCTTTCATCTAGCACAAAGCGAACGGGTTGTAGGAGAAACTTTTACTCTGGTTTCTCAGTCTGTTTCCTAGTGCCGGTTTGAAGTTCCTGCAGTTTTCACTGTAAAACCGACTTGGAACTAGTACCTCCCCATATATATGTATGGAATGGAGTTTGCAACGAAAAGAAACTTTGTGTTTCCAACAAGCTAGGTGAAGGACGGCTTTCACACACAAATATCCCTCAGAACTTAGCATGTCGAGAGACGTTCGTTCATCTACCACAAATTGAACGGGTTGCAGGAGTAACTTTTACTCTGGTTTCTCAGTCTGTTTCCTAGTGCCGGTTTGAAGTTCCTGCACTTTTCACTGTAAAACCGAGTTGGAGCTAGTACCTCCCCATATATATGTATGGAGTGGAGTTTGCAACTGAAAAGAAACTTTGTGTTCCCAACAAGCTAGGTGAAGGACGGATTTCACACACACATATCTCTCAGAACTGAGCATGTGGAGAGACGTTCGTTCATCTAGCACAAAGGGAACGTGTTGAAGGGGAAAGTTTTAGTCATGTTCCTCAGTATGTTTCCTAGTGCCTGTTTGAAGTTCCTGCATTTTTCACTGTAATACCGAGTTGGAACTAGTACCTCCCCATATATATGTATGGAATGGAGTTTGTAACTGAAAAGAAACTTTGTTTTCCAAACAAGCTATGTGAAGGACGGCTTTCACACACACTTATCTCTCAGAACTGAGCATGTGGAGGGATGTTCGTTCATCTAGCACAAAGTGAACGGGTTGCAGGAGATACTATTAATCTGGATTCTCAGTCTGTTTCCTAGTGCCGGTTTGAAGTTCCTTCAATTTTCACTGTAAAACCGAGTTGGAAGTAGTCAGTCCCCATATATATGTATGGAGTGGAGTTTGCAACTGGAAAGAAAATTTGTGTTCCAACAAGCTAGGTTAAGGACGGATTTCACACACACTTATCTCTCAGAAATAAGCATGTGGAGAGAAGTTCGTTCATCTAGCACAAAGGGACCGATTTCAGGAGAAACTTTTACTTTGGTTTCTCAGTCTGTTTCCTAGTGCCGGTTTGAAGTTAATGCAGTTTTCACTATAAAACTGAGTTGGAGCTAGTACCTCCCCATATATATGTATGGAGTGGAGTTTGCAACTGAAAAGGAACTTTGTGTTTCAAACAAGCTAGGTGAAGGATGGCTTTCACACACACTTATATCTCAGAACTTAGCATGTGGAGAGACTTTCGTTCATCTAGCACAAAGGGAACGGGTTGCAGGAGAAACTTTTACTCTGGTTTCTCAGTCTGTTTCCTAGTGCCGGTTTGAAGTTCCTGCAGTTTTCACTGTAAAATCGACTTGGAACTAGTACCTCCCCATATATATGTATGGAATGGAGTTTGCAACAGAAAAGAAACTTTGTGTTTCCAACAAGCTAGGTGAAGGACGGATTTCACACACACTTATCTCTCAGAACTGAGCATGTGGAGGTATGTTCGTTCATCTAGCGCAAATGGAACGGGTTGCAGGAGAAAATATTAATCTGGATTCTCAGTCTGTTTCCTAGTGCCGGTTTGAAGTTCCTTCAATTTTCACTGTAAATCCGAGTTGGAACTAGTAAGTCCCCATATATATGTATGGAGTGGAGTTTGCAACTGAAAAGAAACTATTTGTTCCAAACAAGCTAGTTGAAGGACGGCTTTCACACACTTATCCCTCAGAACTGAGCATGTGGTGAGACGTTCTTTCATCTAGCACAAAGGGAACGGGTGGCAGGAGATACTTTTACTCTGGTTTCTCAGTCGGTTTCCTAGTGCCGGTTTGAAGTTCCTGCAGTTTTCACTGTAAAACAGATTTGGATGTAGTACCTCCCCATATATATGTATGGAGTGGAGTTTGCAACTGAAAAGAAACTTTGTGTTCCCAACAAGCTAGGTGAAGGATGGCTTTCACACACACATATCACTTAGAACTGAGCATGTGGAGAGACGTTCGTTCATCTAGCACAAAGTGAACGGGTTGCAGGAGAAACTTTTACTCTGGTTCTTAGTCTGTTTCCTAGTGCCGGTTTGAAGTTCCTGCAGTTTTTAATGTAAAACAGATTTGGAACTAGTACCTCCCCATATATATGTATGGAGTGCAGTTTGCAACTGAAAAGAAACTTAGTGTTCAAAAAGCTAGGTGAAGTTCGGCTTTCACACACACTTATCTCTCAGAACTGAGCATGTGGAGAGACATTCGTTCATCTAGCACAAAGGGACAGGGTTTCAGGAGAAACTTTTACTCTGGTTTCTCAGTCTGTTTCCTAGTGCCGGTTTGAAGTTCCTGCATTTTTCACTGTAAAACCCAGTTGGAGCTAGTACCTCCCCATATATATGTATGGATTGGAGTTTGCAACTGAAAAGAAACTTTGTGTTCCCAACAAGCTAGGTGAAGGACGGCTTTCACACACACATATCACTTAGAACTGAGCATGTGGAGAGACGTTCGTTCATCTAGCACAAAGGGAACGTGTTGAAGGGGAAACTTTTACTCATGTTTCTCAGTATGTTTCCTAGTGCCGGTTTGAAGTTCCTGCATTTTTCACTGTAATACCAAGTTGGAACTAGTACCACCCCATATATATCTATGGAGCGGAGGTTGCAACTGAAAAGAAACTTTGTGTTCCAACAAGCTATGTGAAGAACGGCTTTCACACACACTTATCTCTCAGAAATGAGCATGTGGAGAGACGATCGTTCATCTAGCACAAAGGGAACGGTTTGCAGGAGAAACTTTTATTCTGGTTTCTCAGTCGGTTTCCTAGTGCTGGTTTGAAGTTCCTGCCGTTTTCAATGTAAAACAGAGTTCGAGCTAGTACCCCCCATATATATGTATGGAGTGCAGTTTGCAACAGAAAAGAAACTTATTGTTCAAAAAGCTAGATGAATGTCGGCTTTCACACACATTTATCTCTCAGAATTGAGCATGTGGAGAAACGTTCTTTCATCTAGCACAAAGCGAACGGGTTGTAGGAGAAACTTTTACTCTGGTTTCTCAGTCTGTTTCCTAGTGCCGGTTTGAAGTTCCTGCAGTTTTCACTGTAAAACCGACTTGGAACTAGTACCTCCCCATATATATGTATGGAATGGAGTTTGCAACGAAAAGAAACTTTGTGTTTCCAACAAGCTAGGTGAAGGACGGCTTTCACACACAAATATCCCTCAGAACTTAGCATGTCGAGAGACGTTCGTTCATCTACCACAAATTGAACGGGTTGCAGGAGTAACTTTTACTCTGGTTTCTCAGTCTGTTTCCTAGTGCCGGTTTGAAGTTCCTGCACTTTTCACTGTAAAACCGAGTTGGAGCTAGTACCTCCCCATATATATGTATGGAGTGGAGTTTGCAACTGAAAAGAAACTTTGTGTTCCCAACAAGCTAGGTGAAGGACGGATTTCACACACACATATCTCTCAGAACTGAGCATGTGGAGAGACGTTCGTTCATCTAGCACAAAGGGAACGTGTTGAAGGGGAAAGTTTTAGTCATGTTCCTCAGTATGTTTCCTAGTGCCTGTTTGAAGTTCCTGCATTTTTCACTGTAATACCGAGTTGGAACTAGTACCTCCCCATATATATGTATGGAATGGAGTTTGTAACTGAAAAGAAACTTTGTTTTCCAAACAAGCTATGTGAAGGACGGCTTTCACACACACTTATCTCTCAGAACTGAGCATGTGGAGGGATGTTCGTTCATCTAGCACAAAGTGAACGGGTTGCAGGAGATACTATTAATCTGGATTCTCAGTCTGTTTCCTAGTGCCGGTTTGAAGTTCCTTCAATTTTCACTGTAAAACCGAGTTGGAAGTAGTCAGTCCCCATATATATGTATGGAGTGGAGTTTGCAACTGGAAAGAAAATTTGTGTTCCAACAAGCTAGGTTAAGGACGGATTTCACACACACTTATCTCTCAGAAATAAGCATGTGGAGAGAAGTTCGTTCATCTAGCACAAAGGGACCGATTTCAGGAGAAACTTTTACTTTGGTTTCTCAGTCTGTTTCCTAGTGCCGGTTTGAAGTTAATGCAGTTTTCACTATAAAACTGAGTTGGAGCTAGTACCTCCCCATATATATGTATGGAGTGGAGTTTGCAACTGAAAAGGAACTTTGTGTTTCAAACAAGCTAGGTGAAGGATGGCTTTCACACACACTTATATCTCAGAACTTAGCATGTGGAGAGACTTTCGTTCATCTAGCACAAAGGGAACGGGTTGCAGGAGAAACTTTTACTCTGGTTTCTCAGTCTGTTTCCTAGTGCCGGTTTGAAGTTCCTGCAGTTTTCACTGTAAAATCGACTTGGAACTAGTACCTCCCCATATATATGTATGGAATGGAGTTTGCAACAGAAAAGAAACTTTGTGTTTCCAACAAGCTAGGTGAAGGACGGATTTCACACACACTTATCTCTCAGAACTGAGCATGTGGAGGTATGTTCGTTCATCTAGCGCAAATGGAACGGGTTGCAGGAGAAAATATTAATCTGGATTCTCAGTCTGTTTCCTAGTGCCGGTTTGAAGTTCCTTCAATTTTCACTGTAAATCCGAGTTGGAACTAGTAAGTCCCCATATATATGTATGGAGTGGAGTTTGCAACTGAAAAGAAACTATTTGTTCCAAACAAGCTAGTTGAAGGACGGCTTTCACACACTTATCCCTCAGAACTGAGCATGTGGTGAGACGTTCTTTCATCTAGCACAAAGGGAACGGGTGGCAGGAGATACTTTTACTCTGGTTTCTCAGTCGGTTTCCTAGTGCCGGTTTGAAGTTCCTGCAGTTTTCACTGTAAAACAGATTTGGATGTAGTACCTCCCCATATATATGTATGGAGTGGAGTTTGCAACTGAAAAGAAACTTTGTGTTCCCAACAAGCTAGGTGAAGGATGGCTTTCACACACACATATCACTTAGAACTGAGCATGTGGAGAGACGTTCGTTCATCTAGCACAAAGTGAACGGGTTGCAGGAGAAACTTTTACTCTGGTTCTTAGTCTGTTTCCTAGTGCCGGTTTGAAGTTCCTGCAGTTTTTAATGTAAAACAGATTTGGAACTAGTACCTCCCCATATATATGTATGGAGTGCAGTTTGCAACTGAAAAGAAACTTAGTGTTCAAAAAGCTAGGTGAAGTTCGGCTTTCACACACACTTATCTCTCAGAACTGAGCATGTGGAGAGACATTCGTTCATCTAGCACAAAGGGACAGGGTTTCAGGAGAAACTTTTACTCTGGTTTCTCAGTCTGTTTCCTAGTGCCGGTTTGAAGTTCCTGCATTTTTCACTGTAAAACCCAGTTGGAGCTAGTACCTCCCCATATATATGTATGGATTGGAGTTTGCAACTGAAAAGAAACTTTGTGTTCCCAACAAGCTAGGTGAAGGACGGCTTTCACACACACATATCACTTAGAACTGAGCATGTGGAGAGACGTTCGTTCATCTAGCACAAAGGGAACGTGTTGAAGGGGAAACTTTTACTCATGTTTCTCAGTATGTTTCCTAGTGCCGGTTTGAAGTTCCTGCATTTTTCACTGTAATACCAAGTTGGAACTAGTACCACCCCATATATATCTATGGAGCGGAGGTTGCAACTGAAAAGAAACTTTGTGTTCCAACAAGCTATGTGAAGAACGGCTTTCACACACACTTATCTCTCAGAAATGAGCATGTGGAGAGACGATCGTTCATCTAGCACAAAGGGAACGGTTTGCAGGAGAAACTTTTATTCTGGTTTCTCAGTCGGTTTCCTAGTGCTGGTTTGAAGTTCCTGCCGTTTTCAATGTAAAACAGAGTTCGAGCTAGTACCCCCCATATATATGTATGGAGTGCAGTTTGCAACAGAAAAGAAACTTATTGTTCAAAAAGCTAGATGAATGTCGGCTTTCACACACATTTATCTCTCAGAATTGAGCATGTGGAGAAACGTTCTTTCATCTAGCACAAAGCGAACGGGTTGTAGGAGAAACTTTTACTCTGGTTTCTCAGTCTGTTTCCTAGTGCCGGTTTGAAGTTCCTGCAGTTTTCACTGTAAAACCGACTTGGAACTAGTACCTCCCCATATATATGTATGGAATGGAGTTTGCAACGAAAAGAAACTTTGTGTTTCCAACAAGCTAGGTGAAGGACGGCTTTCACACACAAATATCCCTCAGAACTTAGCATGTCGAGAGACGTTCGTTCATCTACCACAAATTGAACGGGTTGCAGGAGTAACTTTTACTCTGGTTTCTCAGTCTGTTTCCTAGTGCCGGTTTGAAGTTCCTGCACTTTTCACTGTAAAACCGAGTTGGAGCTAGTACCTCCCCATATATATGTATGGAGTGGAGTTTGCAACTGAAAAGAAACTTTGTGTTCCCAACAAGCTAGGTGAAGGACGGATTTCACACACACATATCTCTCAGAACTGAGCATGTGGAGAGACGTTCGTTCATCTAGCACAAAGGGAACGTGTTGAAGGGGAAAGTTTTAGTCATGTTCCTCAGTATGTTTCCTAGTGCCTGTTTGAAGTTCCTGCATTTTTCACTGTAATACCGAGTTGGAACTAGTACCTCCCCATATATATGTATGGAATGGAGTTTGTAACTGAAAAGAAACTTTGTTTTCCAAACAAGCTATGTGAAGGACGGCTTTCACACACACTTATCTCTCAGAACTGAGCATGTGGAGGGATGTTCGTTCATCTAGCACAAAGTGAACGGGTTGCAGGAGATACTATTAATCTGGATTCTCAGTCTGTTTCCTAGTGCCGGTTTGAAGTTCCTTCAATTTTCACTGTAAAACCGAGTTGGAAGTAGTCAGTCCCCATATATATGTATGGAGTGGAGTTTGCAACTGGAAAGAAAATTTGTGTTCCAACAAGCTAGGTTAAGGACGGATTTCACACACACTTATCTCTCAGAAATAAGCATGTGGAGAGAAGTTCGTTCATCTAGCACAAAGGGACCGATTTCAGGAGAAACTTTTACTTTGGTTTCTCAGTCTGTTTCCTAGTGCCGGTTTGAAGTTAATGCAGTTTTCACTATAAAACTGAGTTGGAGCTAGTACCTCCCCATATATATGTATGGAGTGGAGTTTGCAACTGAAAAGGAACTTTGTGTTTCAAACAAGCTAGGTGAAGGATGGCTTTCACACACACTTATATCTCAGAACTTAGCATGTGGAGAGACTTTCGTTCATCTAGCACAAAGGGAACGGGTTGCAGGAGAAACTTTTACTCTGGTTTCTCAGTCTGTTTCCTAGTGCCGGTTTGAAGTTCCTGCAGTTTTCACTGTAAAATCGACTTGGAACTAGTACCTCCCCATATATATGTATGGAATGGAGTTTGCAACAGAAAAGAAACTTTGTGTTTCCAACAAGCTAGGTGAAGGACGGATTTCACACACACTTATCTCTCAGAACTGAGCATGTGGAGGTATGTTCGTTCATCTAGCGCAAATGGAACGGGTTGCAGGAGAAAATATTAATCTGGATTCTCAGTCTGTTTCCTAGTGCCGGTTTGAAGTTCCTTCAATTTTCACTGTAAATCCGAGTTGGAACTAGTAAGTCCCCATATATATGTATGGAGTGG
This sequence comes from Camelus dromedarius, assembly GCF_036321535.1. Lineage (NCBI taxonomy): Eukaryota > Metazoa > Chordata > Mammalia > Artiodactyla > Camelidae > Camelus > Camelus dromedarius. The sequence continues at coordinate 30,030,113 of NC_087458.1, read as the reverse complement.
AGTTTGCAACTGAAAAGAAACTATTTGTTCCAAACAAGCTAGTTGAAGGACGGCTTTCACACACTTATCCCTCAGAACTGAGCATGTGGTGAGACGTTCTTTCATCTAGCACAAAGGGAACGGGTGGCAGGAGATACTTTTACTCTGGTTTCTCAGTCGGTTTCCTAGTGCCGGTTTGAAGTTCCTGCAGTTTTCACTGTAAAACAGATTTGGATGTAGTACCTCCCCATATATATGTATGGAGTGGAGTTTGCAACTGAAAAGAAACTTTGTGTTCCCAACAAGCTAGGTGAAGGATGGCTTTCACACACACATATCACTTAGAACTGAGCATGTGGAGAGACGTTCGTTCATCTAGCACAAAGGGAACGTGTTGAAGGGGAAACTTTTACTCATGTTTCTCAGTATGTTTCCTAGTGCCGGTTTGAAGTTCCTGCATTTTTCACTGTAATACCAAGTTGGAACTAGTACCACCCCATATATATCTATGGAGCGGAGGTTGCAACTGAAAAGAAACTTTGTGTTCCAACAAGCTATGTGAAGAACGGCTTTCACACACACTTATCTCTCAGAAATGAGCATGTGGAGAGACGATCGTTCATCTAGCACAAAGGGAACGGTTTGCAGGAGAAACTTTTACTCTGGTTTCTCAGTCTGTTTCCTAGTGCCGTGTTGAAGTTCCTGCAGTTTTCACTGTAAAATCGAGTTGGAGCTATTACCTACCCATATAATTGTATGCAGTGGAGTTTGCAACTGAAAAGAAACTTTGTGTTCCCAACAAGATAAGTGAAGGACGGCTTTCACACACAATTACCTCTCAGAACTGAGCATGTGGAGAGACGATCGTTCATCTAGCACAAAGGGCACTGTTTGCAGGAGAAACTTTTACTCTGGTTTCTCAGTCTGTTTCCTAGAGCTGGTTTGAAGTTCCTGCAGTTTTTAATGTAAAACAAATTTGGAACTAGTAACTCTCCATATATATGTATGGAGTGCAGTTTGCAACTGAAAAGAAACTTAGTGTTCCAAAAAGCTAGGTGAAGGTCTGCTTTCACACACCCTTATCTCTCAGAATTGAGCATGTGGAGAGACGTTCGTTCATCTAGCACAAAGGGACCGGGTTTCAGGAGAAGCTTTTACTCTGGTTTCTCAGTCTGTTTCCTAGTGCCGATTTGAAGTTCCTGCACTTTTCACTGTAAAACCGAGTTGGAGCTAGTACCTCCCCATATATATGTATGGAGTGGAGTTTGCAACTGGAAAGAAAATTTGTGTTCCAACAAGCTAGGTGAAGGACGGATTTCACACACACTTATCTCTCAGAAATGAGCATGTGGAGAGAAGTTCGTTCATCTAGCACAAAGGGACCGATTTCAGGAGAAACTTTTACTCTGGTTTCTCAGTCTGTTTCCTAGTGCCGGTTTGAAGTTAATGCAGTTTTCACTGTAAAACCGAGTTGGAGCTAGTACCTCCCCATATATATGTATGGAGTGGAGTTTGCAACTGAAAAGGAACTTTGTGTTTCAAACAAGCTAGGTGAAGGATGGCTTTCACACACACTTATATCTCAGAACTTAGCATGTGGAGAGACTTTCGTTCATCTAGCACAAAGGGAACGGGTTGCAGGAGAAACTTTTACTCTGGTTTCTCAGTCTGTTTCCTAGTGCCGGTTTGAAGTTCCTGCAGTTTTCACTGTAAAATCGACTTGGAACTAGTACCTCCCCATATATATGTATGGAATGGAGTTTGCAACAGAAAAGAAACTTTGTGTTTCCAACAAGCTAGGTGAAGGACGGATTTCACACACACTTATCTCTCAGAACTGAGCATGTGGAGGTATGTTCGTTCATCTAGCGCAAATGGAACGGGTTGCAGGAGAAAATATTAATCTGGATTCTCAGTCTGTTTCCTAGTGCCGGTTTGAAGTTCCTTCAATTTTCACTGTAAATCCGAGTTGGAACTAGTAAGTCCCCATATATATGTATGGAGTGGAGTTTGCAACTGAAAAGAAACTATTTGTTCCAAACAAGCTAGTTGAAGGACGGCTTTCACACACTTATCCCTCAGAACTGAGCATGTGGTGAGACGTTCTTTCATCTAGCACAAAGGGAACGGGTGGCAGGAGATACTTTTACTCTGGTTTCTCAGTCGGTTTCCTAGTGCCGGTTTGAAGTTCCTGCAGTTTTCACTGTAAAACAGATTTGGATGTAGTACCTCCCCATATATATGTATGGAGTGGAGTTTGCAACTGAAAAGAAACTTTGTGTTCCCAACAAGCTATGTGAAGGACGGCTTTCACACACACTAATCTCTCAGAACAGAGCAAGTGGAGAGACGTTCGTTCATCTAGCGCAAATGGAACGGGTTGCAGGAGAAACTATTACTTTGGTTTCTCAGTCTGTTTCCTAGTGCCGGTTTGTAGTTCCTGCAGTTTTCACTGTAAAACCGAGTTGGTAATATTTCCTCCCCATATATATATATGGAGTGTAGTTTGCAACTGAAAAGAAACTTTGTGTTCCCAACAAGCTCTGTGAATGACGGCTTTCACACACACTTCTCTCTCATAACTGAGCATGTGGAGATACGTTCCTAAATCTAGCACAATGGGAACGGGTAGCAGGAGAAACTTTTACTCTGGTTTCTCAGTCTGCTTCCTAGTGCCGGTTTGAAGTTCCTGCAGTTTTCACTGTAAAACCATGTTGGAGCTAGTACCTCCCCAAATATATGTATGGATTGGAGTTTGTAACTGAAAAGAAACTTTGTGTTCAAAACAAGCTAGGTGAAGGACGGCTTTCACACACAATTATCTTTCAGAACTGAGCATTTGGAGGGAAGTTCGTTCATCTAGCCCAAAGGGAATGGGTTGCAGGAGAAACTTTTACTCTGGTTTCTCAGTCTTCTTCCTAGTGCCGGTTTGAATTTCCTGCATTTTTCCCTGTAATACCGATTTTGAACTAGTACCTTCCATTATATATGTATGGAATGGAGGTTGCAACTGAAAAGAAACTTTGTGTTCCAACAAGCTAGGTGAAGGACGGCTTTCACACACACTTATCTCTCAGAACAGAGCATGTGGCGAGACGTTCGTTCATCTAGCGCAAAGGGAACAGGGTGCAGGAGAAACTTTTTCTCTGGTTTCTCAGTCTGTTTTCTAGTGCCGGTTTGAAGTTCCTGCATTTTTCATTGTAAAACCGAGTTGGTAATAGTACCTCCCCATATATATATATGGATTGGAGTTTGCAACTGAAAAGAAACTTTGTGTTCCCAACAAGCTAGGTGAAGGACGGCTTTCACACACAATTATCTCTCAGAACTGAGCATGTGGAGAGACGTTTGTTCATCTAGCACAAATGGAAAGGTTTGCAGGAGAAACTTTTACTCTGGTTTCTCAGTCTGTTTCCTAGGGACCTTTTGAAGTTCCTCTAGTTTTCACTGTAATACAGAGTTGAAGCTAAAACCTCCCCATTTATATGTATGGAGCGGAGTTTGCAACTGAAAAGAATCTTTGTGTTCCCAACACGCTAGGTGTAGGACGGTTTTCACACACATTTATCTCTCAGAACTGAGCATGTTGAGAGACTTTCGTTCATCTAGCACAAAGGGAACGGGTTGCAGGAGAAACTTTTACTCTGGTTTCTCAGTCTGTTTCCTAGTGCCGGTTTGAAGTTCCTGGAGTTTTCACTGTAAAACCGAGTTGGAAGTAGTACCGCCCCATATATATGTATGGAGCGGAGTTTGCAACTGAAAAGAAACTTTGTGTTCTCAACAAGCTAGGTGAAGAACTGCTTTCACACACACTTATCTCTCAGAACTGAGCATGTGGAGAGACGTTCGTTCATCTAGCACAAAGTGAACGGGTTGCAGGAGAAACTTTTACTCTGGTTTCTTAGTCTGTTTCCTAGTGCCGGTTTGAAGTTCCTGCAGTTTTTAATGTAAAACAGATTTGGAACTAGTACCTCCCCATATATATGTATGGAGTGCAGTTTGCAACTGAAAAGAAACTTAGTGTTCAAAAAGCTAGGTGAAGTTCGGCTTTCACACACACTTATCTCTCAGAACTGAGCATGTGGAGAGACATTCGTTCATCTAGCACAAAGGGACAGGGTTTCAGGAGAAACTTTTACTCTGGTTTCTCAGTCTGTTTCCTAGTGCCGGTTTGAAGTTCCTGCATTTTTCACTGTAAAACCCAGTTGGAGCTAGTACCTCCCCATATATATGTATGGATTGGAGTTTGCAACTGAAAAGAAACTTTGTGTTCCCAACAAGCTAGGTGAAGGACGGCTTTCACACACACATATCACTTAGAACTGAGCATGTGGAGAGACGTTCGTTCATCTAGCACAAAGGGAACGTGTTGAAGGGGAAACTTTTACTCATGTTTCTCAGTATGTTTCCTAGTGCCGGTTTGAAGTTCCTGCATTTTTCACTGTAATACCAAGTTGGAACTAGTACCACCCCATATATATCTATGGAGCGGAGGTTGCAACTGAAAAGAAACTTTGTGTTCCCAACAAGCTCTGTGAATGACGGCTTTCACACACACTTATCTCTCATAACTGAGCATGTGGAGATACGTTCCTAAATCTAGCACAAAGGGAACGTGTAGCAGGAGAAACTTTTACTCTGGTTTCTCAGTCTGCTTCGTAGTGCCGGTTTGAAGTTCCTGCAGTTTTCAATGTAAAACCATGTTGGAGCTAGTACCTCCCCAAATATATGTATGGATTGGAGTTTGTAACTGAAAAGAAACTTTGTGTTCAAAACAAGCTAGGTGAAGGACGGCTTTCACACACAATTATCTTTCAGAACTGAGCATTTGGAGGGAAGTTCGTTCATCTAGCACAAAGGGAATGGGTTGCAGGAGAAACTTTTACTCTGGTTTCTCAGTCTTCTTCCTAGTGCCGGTTTGAAGTTCCTGCATTTTTCCCTGTAATACCGATTTTGAACTAGTACCTTCCATTATATATGTATGGAATGGAGGTTGCAACTGAAAAGAACTTTGTGTTCCAACAAGCTAGGTGAAGGACGGCTTTCACACACAATTATCTCTCAGAACAGAGCATGTGGCGAGACGTTCGTTCATCTAGCGCAAAGGGAACAGGGTGCAGGAGAAACTTTTTCTCTGGTTTCTCAGTCTGTTTTCTAGTGCCGGTTGAAGTTCCTGCATTTTTCATTGTAAAACCGAGTTGGTAATAGTACCTCCCCATATATATATATGGAGTGGAGTTTGCAACTGAAAAGAAACTTTGTGTTCCCAACAAGCTAGGTGAAGGACGGCTTTCACACACACTTATCTCTCAGAACTGAGCATGTGGAGAGACGTTTGTTCATCTAGCACAAATGGAAAGGTTTGCAGGAGAAACTTTTACTCTGGTTTCTCAGTCTGTTTCCTAGGGACCTTTTGAAGTTCCTCTAGTTTTCACTGTAATACAGAGTTGAAGCTAAAACCTCCCCATTTATATGTATGGAGCGGAGTTTGCAACTGAAAAGAATCTTTGTGTTCCCAACAAGCTAGGTGTAGGACGGTTTTCACACACATTTATCTCTCAGAACTGAGCATGTTGAGAGACTTTCGTTCATCTAGCACAAATGGAACGGTTTGCAGGAGAAACTTTTATTCTGGTTTCTCAGTCGGTTTCCTAGTGCCGGTTTGAAGTTCCTGCCGTTTTCAATGTAAAACAGAGTTCGAGCTTGTACCCCCCATATATATGTATGGAGTGCAGTTTGCAACAGAAAAGAAACTTATTGTTCAAAAAGCTAGATGAATGTCGGCTTTCACACACATTTATCTCTCAGAATTGAGCATGTGGAGAGACGTTCTTTCATCTAGCACAAAGCGAACGGGTTGCAGGAGAAACTTTTACTCTGGTTTCTCAGTCTGTTTCCTAGTGCCGGTTTGAAGTTCCTGCAGTTTTCACTGTAAAACCGACTTGGAACTAGTACCTCCCCATATATATGTATGGAATGGAGTTTGCAACGGAAAAGAAACTTTGTGTTTCCAACAAGCTAGGTGAAGGACGGCTTTCACACACAAATATCCCTCAGAACTTAGCATGTCGAGAGACGTTCGTTCATCTACCACAAATTGAACGGGTTGCAGGAGTAACTTTTACTCTGGTTTCTCAGTCTGTTTCCAAGTGCCGGTTTGAAGTTCCTGCAGTTTTCACTGTAAAATCGAGTTGGAGCTATTACCTACCCATATAATTGTATGCAGTGGAGTTTGCAACTGAAAAGAAACTTTGTGTTCCCAACAAGATAAGTGAAGGACGGCTTTCACACACAATTACCTCTCAGAACTGAGCATGTGGAGAGACGATCGTTCATCTAGCACAAAGGGCACTGTTTGCAGGAGAAACTTTTACTCTGGTTTCTCAGTCTGTTTCCTAGAGCCGGTTTGAAGTTCCTGCAGTTTTTAATGTAAAACAAATTTGGAACTAGTAACTCTCCATATATATGTATGGAGTGCAGTTTGCAACTGAAAAGAAACTTAGTGTTCCAAAAATCTAGGTGAAGGTCTGCTTTCACACACCCTTATCTCTCAGAATTGAGCATGTGGAGAGACGTTCGTTCATCTAGCACAAAGGGACCGGGTTTCAGGAGAAGCTTTTACTCTGGTTTCTCAGTCTGTTTCCTAGTGCCGATTTGAAGTTCCTGCACTTTTCACTGTAAAACCGAGTTGGAGCTAGTACCTCCCCATATATATGTATGGAGTGGAGTTTGCAACTGAAAAGAAACTTTGTGTTCCCAACAAGCTAGGTGAAGGACGGATTTCACACACACATATCTCTCAGAACTGAGCATGTGGAGAGACGTTCGTTCATCTAGCACAAAGGGAACGTGTTGAAGGGGAAAGTTTTAGTCATGTTCCTCAGTATGTTTCCTAGTGCCAGTTTGAAGTTCCTGCATTTTTCACTGTAATACCGAGTTGGAACTAGTACCTCCCCATATATATGTATGGAATGGAGTTTGTAACTGAAAAGAAACTTTGTTTTCCAAACAAGCTATGTGAAGGACGGCTTTCACACACACTTATCTCTCAGAACTGAGCATGTGGAGGGATGTTCGTTCATCTAGCACAAAGTGAACGGGTTGCAGGAGATACTATTAATCTGGATTCTCAGTCTGTTTCCTAGTGCCGGTTTGAAGTTCCTTCAATTTTCACTGTAAAACCGAGTTGGAAGTAGTCAGTCCCCATATATATGTATGGAGTGGAGTTTGCAACTGGAAAGAAAATTTGTGTTCCAACAAGCTAGGTGAAGGACGGCTTCCACACATACTTATCTCTCAGAAATGAGCATGTGGAGAGAAGTTCGTTCATCTAGCACAAAGGGACCGATTTCAGGAGAAACTTTTACTCTGGTTTCTCAGTCTGTTTCCTAGTGCCGGTTTGAAGTTAATGCAGTTTTCACTGTAAAACCGAGTTGGAGCTAGTACCTCCCCATATATATGTATGGAGTGGAGTTTGCAACTGAAAAGGAACTTTGTGTTTCAAACAAGCTAGGTGAAGGATGGCTTTCACACACACTTATATCTCAGAACTTAGCATGTGGAGAGACTTTCGTTCATCTAGCACAAAGGGAACGGGTTGCAGGAGAAACTTTTACTCTGGTTTCTCAGTCTGTTTCCTAGTGCCGGTTTGAAGTTCCTGCAGTTTTCACTGTAAAATCGACTTGGAACTAGTACCTCCCCATATATATGTATGGAATGGAGTTTGCAACAGAAAAGAAACTTTGTGTTTCCAACAAGCTAGGTGAAGGACGGATTTCACACACACTTATCTCTCAGAACTGAGCATGTGGAGGTATGTTCGTTCATCTAGCGCAAATGGAACGGGTTGCAGGAGAAAATATTAATCTGGATTCTCAGTCTGTTTCCTAGTGCCGGTTTGAAGTTCCTTCAATTTTCACTGTAAATCCGAGTTGGAACTAGTAAGTCCCCATATATATGTATGGAGTGGAGTTTGCAACTGAAAAGAAACTATTTGTTCCAAACAAGCTAGTTGAAGGACGGCTTTCACACACTTATCCCTCAGAACTTAGCATGTGGTGAGACGTTCTTTCATCTAGCACAAAGGGAACGGGTGGCAGGAGATACTTTTACTCTGGTTTCTCAGTCGGTTTCCTAGTGCCGGTTTGAAGTTCCTGCAGTTTTCACTGTAAAACAGATTTGGATGTAGTACCTCCCCATATATATGTATGGAGTGGAGTTTGCAACTGAAAAGAAACTTTGTGTTCCCAACAAGCTATGTGAAGGACGGCTTTCACACATACTAATCTCTAAGAACAGAGCAAGTGGAGAGACGTTCGTTCATCTAGCGCAAATGGAACGGGTTGCAGGAGAAACTATTACTTTGGTTTCTCAGTCTGTTTCCTAGTGCCAGTTTGTAGTTCCTGCAGTTTTCACTGTAAAACCGAGTTGGTAATATTTCCTCCCCATATATATATATGGAGTGCAGTTTGCAACTGAAAAGAAACTTTGTGTTCCCAACAAGCTCTGTGAATGACGGCTTTCACACACACTTCTCTCTCATAACTGAGCATGTGGAGATACGTTCCTAAATCTAGCACAATGGGAACGGGTAGCAGGAGAAACTTTTACTCTGGTTTCTCAGTCTGCTTCCTAGTGCCGGTTTGAAGTTCCTGCAGTTTTCACTGTAAAACCATGTTGGAGCTATTACCTCCCCAAATATATGTATGGATTGGAGTTTGTAACTGAAAAGAAACTTTGTGTTCAAAACAAGCTAGGTGAAGGACGGCTTTCACACACAATTATCTTTCAGAACTGAGCATTTGGAGGGAAGTTCGTTCATCTAGCACAAAGGGAATGGGTTGCAGGAGAAACTTTTACTCTGGTTTCTCAGTCTTCTTCCTAGTGCCGGTTTGAATTTCCTGCATTTTTCCCTGTAATACCGATTTTGAACTAGTACCTTCCATTATATATGTATGGAATGGAGGTTGCAACTGAAAAGAAACTTTGTGTTCCAACAAGCTAGGTGAAGGACGGCTTTCACACACACTTATCTCTCAGAACAGAGCATGTGGCGAGACGTTCGTTCATCTAGCGCAAAGGGAACAGGGTGCAGGAGAAACTTTTTCTCTGGTTTCTCAGTCTGTTTTCTAGTGCCGGTTTGAAGTTCCTGCATTTTTCATTGTAAAACCGAGTTGGTAATAGTACCTCCCCATATATATATATGGAGTGGAGTTTGCAACTGAAAAGAAACTTTGTGTTCCCAACAAGCTAGGTGAAGGACGGCTTTCACACACAATTATCTCTCAGAACTGAGCATGTGGAGAGACGTTTGTTCATCTAGCACAAATGGAAAGGTTTGCAGGAGAAACTTTTACTCTGGTTTCTCAGTCTGTTTCCTAGGGACCTTTTGAAGTTCCTCTAGTTTTCACTGTAATACAGAGTTGAAGCTAAAACCTCCCCATTTATATGTATGGAGCGGAGTTTGCAACTGAAAAGAATCTTTGTGTTCCCAACACGCTAGGTGTAGGACGGTTTTCACACACATTTATCTCTCAGAACTGAGCATGTTGAGAGACTTTCGTTCATCTAGCACAAAGGAAACGGGTTGCAGGAGAAACTTTTACTCTGGTTTCTCAGTCTGTTTCCTAGTGCTGGTTTGAAGTTCCTGCAGTTTTTAATGTAAAACAGATTTGGAACTAGTACCTCCCCATATATATGTATGGAGTGCAGTTTGCAACTGAAAAGAAACTTAGTGTTCAAAAAGCTAGGTGAAGTTCGGCTTTCACACACACTTATCTTTCAGAACTGAGCATGTGGGGAGACATTCGTTCATCTAGCACAAAGGGACATGGTTTCAGGAGAAACTTTTACTCTGGTTTCTCAGTCTGTTTCCTAGTGCCGGTTTGAAGTTCCTGCATTTTTCACTGTAAAACCCAGTTGGAGCTAGTACCTCCCCATATATATGTATGGATTGGAGTTTGCAACTGAAAAGAAACTTTGTGTTCCCAACAAGCTAGGTGAAGGACGGCTTCACACACACTTATCACTTAGAACTGAGCATGTGGAGAGACGTTCGTTCATCTAGCACAAAGGGAACGTGTTGAAGGGGAAACTTTTACTCATGTTTCTCAGTATGTTTCCTAGTGCCGGTTTGAAGTTCCTGCATTTTTCACTGTAATACCAAGTTGGAACTAGTACCACCCCATATATATCTATGGAGCGGAGGTTGCAACTGAAAAGAAACTTTGTGTTCCAACAAGCTATGTGAAGAACGGCTTTCACACACACTTATCTCTCAGAAATGAGCATGTGGAGAGACGTTCGTTCATCTAGCACAAAGGGAACGGTTTGCAGGAGAAACTTTTATTCTGGTTTCTCAGTCGGTTTCCTAGTGCCGGTTTGAAGTTCCTGCCGTTTTCAATGTAAAACAGAGTTCGAGCTAGTACCCCCCATATATATGTATGGAGTGCAGTTTGCAACAGAAAAGAAACTTATTGTTCAAAAAGCTAGATGAAATTCGGATTTCACACACAATCATCTCTCAGAATTGAGCATGTGGAGAGACGTTCTTTCATCTAGCACAAAGCGAACGGGTTGCAGGAGAAACTTTTACTCTGGTTTCTCAGTCTGCTTCCTAGTGCCGGTTTGAAGTTCCTGCAGTTTTCATTGTAAAACAAAGTTGGAGCTAGTACCTCCCCAAATATATGTATGGAGTGGAGTTTGTAATTGAAAAGAAAATTTGTGTTCAAAACAAGTTAGGTGAAGGACGGAATTCACACACACTTATCTCTCAGAATAGAGCATGTGGCGAGACGTTCGTTCATCTAGCGCAAAGGGAACGGGGTGCAGGAGTAACTTTTAGTCTGCTTTCTCAGTCTGTTTCCTAGTGCCGGTTTGAAGTTCCTGCAGTTTTCACTGTAAAACCGAGTTGGAGCTAGTACCTCCCCATATATATGTATGGAGTGGAGTTTGCAACTGAAAAGAAACTTTGTGTTCCCAACAAGCTAGGTGAAGGACGGCTTTCACACACACATATCTCTCAGAATTGAGCATGTGGAGAGACGTTCGTTCATCTAGCACAAATGGAACGGGTTGAAGGGGAAACTTTTAGTCATGTTCCTCAGTATGTTTCCTAGTGCCGGTTTGAATTTCCTGCATTTTTCACTGTAATACCGAGTTGGAACTAGTACCTCCCCATATATATGTATGGAGTGGAGGTTACAACTGAAAAGAAACTTTGTGTTCCAACAAGCTAGTTGAAGGACGGCTTTCACACACACTTATCTCTCAGAACAGAGCATTTGGAGAGAAGTTCGTTCATCTAGCGGAAAGGGAACGTGTAGCAGGAGAAACTTTTACTCTGGTTTCTCAGTCGGCTTCCTATTGCCGGTTTGAATTTCCAGCAGTTTTCACTGTAAAACCAAGTTGGAGCAAGTACCTCTCCATATATATTTATGGAGTGGAGTTTGCAAATGAAAAGAAACTTTGTGTTCCCAACAAGCTAGGTGAAGGACGGCTTTCACACACACTTATCTCTCAGAACTGAGCATGTGGAGATAAGTTCCTAAATCTAGCACAAAGGGAACGGGTTGCAGGAGAAACTTTTACTCTGGTTTCTCAGTCTGTTTCCTAGTGCCGGTTTCAAGTTCCTGCAGTTTTCACTGTAAAACCGTGTTGGAATAGTACCGCCCCATATATATGTATGGAGCGGAGTTTGCAACTGAAAAGAAACTTTGTGTTCTCAACAAGCTAGGTGAAGAAATGCTTTCACACACACTTATCTCTTAGAACTGAGCATGTGGAGAGAATTTCGTTCATCTAGCGCAAAGGGAACGTGTAGCAGGAGAAACTTTAACTCTGGTTTCTCAGTCGGCTTCCTAGTGCCGGTTTGAAGTTCCAGCAGTTTTCACTGTAAAACCGAGTTGGTAATAGTTCCTCCACATATATATATATGGAGTGTAGTTTGCAACTGAAAAGAAACTTTGTGTTCCCAACAAGCTCTGTGAATGACGGCTTTCACACACACTTATCTCTCAGAACTGAGCATGTGGAGATACGTTCCTAAATCTAGCACAAAGGGAACGGGTAGCAGGAGAAACTTTTTCTCTGGTTTCTCAGTCTGCTTCCTAGTGCCGGTTTGAAGTTCCTGCAGTTTTCACTGTAAAACCATGTTGGAGCTAGTACCTCACCAAATATATGTATGGAGTGGAGTTTGTTACTGAAAAGAAACTTTGTGTTCAAAACAAGCTAGGTGAAGGACGGCTTTCACACACACTTAACTCTCAGAACAGAGCATGTGGAGAGACGATCTTTCATCTAGCACAAATGGAACGGTTTGCAGGAGAAACTTTTATTCTGGTTTCTCAGTCTGTTTCCTAGGGACCGTTTGAAGTTCCTGTAGATTTCACTGTAATACAGAGTTGGAGCTAAAACCTCCCCATATTTATGTATGGAGCGGAGTTTGCAACTGAAAAGAATCTTTGTGTTCCCAACAAAATAGGTGTAGGACGGTTTTCACACACATTTATCACTCAGAACTGAGCATGTTGAGAGACTATCGTTCATCTAGCACAAAGGCAACGGATTGCAGGAGAAACTATTACTCTGGTTTCTCAGTCTGTTTTCTAGTGCCGGTTTGAAGTTCCTGCAGTTTTCACTGTAAAACCGAGTTGAAGCTAGTACCTCCCCATATATATGTATGGAGTGGAGTTTGCAACTGAAAAGAAACTTTATGTTATAAACAAGATAGGTGAAGAACGGCATTCACACACACTTATCTCTCAGAACTGAGCATGTGGAGAGACGTTCGTTCATCTAGCGCAAAGGGAACGGGATGCAGGAGAAACTTTTACTCTGGTTTCTCAGTCTGTTTCCTAGTGACGGTTTGAAGTTCCTGCAGTTTTCACTGTAAAACCGATTTGGATCTAGTACCTCCCCATATATATGTATGGAGTGGAGTTTGCAAGTGAAAGAAAGTTTGTGTTCCCAACAAGCTAGGTGAAGGACGGCTTTCACACACAGTTATCTCTCAGAACTGAGCATGTGTAGAGACGTTCGTTCATCTCGCACAAAGGGAACGGGTTTCAGGAGAAACTATTTCTTTGGTTTCACAGTCTGTATCCTAGTGCCGGTTTGAAGTTCCTGCAGTTTTCACTGTAAAACCTAGTTGGAGCTAGTACTTCCCCATATATGTATGGAGTGGAATTTGCAACTGAAAAGAAACTTTGTGTTCCAAACCAGCTAGGGGAAGTAAGGCTTTCTCACACAATTATCTCTCAGAACTGAGCATGTGGAGAGACGATCGTTCATCTAGCACAAAGGGAACGGTTTGCAGGAGAAACTTTTACTCTGGTTTCTCAGTCTGTTTCCTAGTGCCGGTTTGAAGTTCCTGCAGTTTTCACTGTAAAACAGAGTTGGAACTAGTACCTCCTCATATATATGTATGGAGTGGAGTTTGCAACTGAAAAGAAACTTTGTGTTCCCAACAAGCTATGTGAAGGACGGCTTTCACACACAATTATCTCTCAGAACTGAGCATGTGGAGAGACGTTCGTTCATCTAACGCAAATGGAACGGGTTGCAGGGGAAACTTTTACTCTTGTTTGTCAGTCTTTTTCCTAGTGCCGGTTTGAATTAAAGCAGTTTTCACTGTAAAACCGAGTTGGAGCTAGTACCTCCCCATATATATGTATGGAGCGGAGATTGCAAGTGAAAAGAAAGTTTGTGTTCCCAACAATCTAGCTGAAGGCCGGCTTTCACACACAGTTATCTCTCAGAACTGAGCATGTGGAGAGACGTTCGTTCATCTAGCAAAAAGGGAACGGGGTCAGGAGAAACTTTTACTCTGGTTTCTCAGTCTGTTTCCTAGTGCCGGTGTGAAGTTCCTGCAGATTTTAATGTAAAACAGATTTGGAACTAGTACCCCCCGTATATATGTATGGAGTGCAGTTTGCAACTGAAAAGAAACTTAGTGTTCCAAAAAGCTAGGTGAAGGTCGGCTTTCACACACACTTATCTCTCAGAAATGAGCATGTGGAGAGACGTTCGTTCATCTAGCACAAAGGGACGGGGTTTCAGGAGAAACTTTTACTCTGGATTCTCAGTTTGTTTCCTAGTGCCGGTTTGAAGTTCCTGCATTTTTCACTGTAATACCGAGTTGAACTAGTACCTCCCCATATATATGTATGGATTGGAGGTTGCAACTGAAAAGAAACTTTCTGTTCCAACATGCTAATTGAAGGACGGCTTTCACACACACTTATCTCTCAAAACTGAGCATGTGGAGAGACGTTCGTTCATCTAGCACAAAGGGACCGGGTTTCAGGAGAAACTTTTACTCTGGATTCTCAGTCTGTTTCCTAGTGCCGGTTTGAAGTTCCTGCAGTTTTCACTGTAAAACCAAGTTGGAGCTAGTACCTCCCCAAATATATGTATGAAGTGGAGTTTGTAACTGAAAGGAAACTTTGTGTTCCAAACAAGATAGGTGAAGGACGGCTTTCACACACACTTATCTCTCAGAACTGAGCATGTGGAGGGATGTTCGTTCATGTAGCACAAAGTGAACGGGTTGCAGGAGAAAGTATTAATCTGGATTCTCAGTCTGTTTCCTAGTGCCGGTTTGAAGTTCCTTCAATTTTCACTCTAAATCCGAGTTGGAACTAGTAAGTCCCCATATATATGTATGGAGTGGAGTTTGCAACTGAAAAGAAACTATATGTTCCAAACAAGCAAGTTGAAGGACGGCTTTCACACACACTTATCCCTCAGAACTGAGCATGTGGAGAGACGTTCTTTCATCTAGCACAAAGGGAACGGGTGGCAGGAGATACTTTTACTCTGGTTTCTCAGTCGGTTTCCTAGTGCCGGTTTGAAGTTCCTGCAGTTTTCACTGTAAAACAGATTTGGATGTAGTACCTCCCCATATATATGTATGGAGTGGAGTTTGCAACTGAAAAGAAACTTTGTGTTCCCAACAAGCTAGGTGAAGGACGGCTTTCACACACACTTATCTCTCAGAACAGAGCATGTGGAGAGACGTTCGCTCATCTAGCGCAAATGGAACGGGTTGCAGGAGAAACTATTACTCTGGTTTCTCAGTCTGTTTCCTAGTGCCGGTTTGTATTTCCTGCAGTTTTCATTGTAAAACTGAGTTGGTAATAGTTCCTCCCCATATATATATATTGAGTGGATTTTGCAACTGAAAAGAAACTTTGTGTTCCCAACAAGCTAGGTGAAGTACAGCTTTCACACACACTTATCTCTCAGAAATGAACATGGAGAGAGACGTTCGTTTATCTAGCACAAAGTGAACGGTTTGCAGGAGAAACTTTTACTCTGGTTTCTCAGTCCGTTTCATAGTGCCGGTTTGAAGTTCCTGCAGTTTTCACTGTAATACCGAGTTGGAACTAGTACCATCACGTATATATGTATGGAATGGAGGTTGCAACTGAAAAGAAACTTTGTGTTCCAACAAGCTAGGTGAAGTACAGCTTTCACACACACTTATCTCTCAGAACTGTGCATGTGGAGAGACGTTCGTTCATCTAGCACAAAGGGAACGGGTTGCAGGAGAAACTTTTAGTCTGGTTTCTCAGTCTGTTTCCTAGTGCCGGTTTGAAGTTCCTTCAATTTTCACTGTAAATCCGAGTTGGAACTAGTAAGTCCCCATATATATTTATGGAGTGGTGTTTGCAACTGAAAAGAAACTATTTGTTCCAAACAAGCAAGTTGAAGAACGGCTTTCACACACACTTATCCCTCAGAACTGAGCATGTGGAGAGACGTTCTTTCATCTAGCACAAAGGGACCGGGTTTCAGGAGAAACTTTTACTCTGGTTTCTCAGTGTGTTTCCTAGTGACGATTTGAAGTTCCTGCAGTTTTCACTGTAAAACCGAGTTGGAGCTAGTACCTCCCCATATATATGTATGGAGTGGAGTTTGCAACTGAAAAGAAACTTTGTGTTCCCAACAAGCTATGTGAAGGACGGCTTTTACACACACATATCTCTCAGAACTGAGCATGTGGAGAGACGTTCGTTCATCTAGCACAAAGGGAACGGGTTGAAGGGGAAACTTTTAGTCATGTTCCTCAGTATGTTTCCTAGTGCCGGTGTGAAGTTCCTGCATTTTTCCCTGTAATACCGAGTTGGAACTAGTACATACCCATATATATGTATGGAGTGGAGGTTGCAACTGAAAAGAAACTTTGTGTTCCAACAAGCTAGGTGAAGGACGGCTTTCACACACACTTATCCCTCAGAACTGAGCATGTGGAGAGAAGTTCTTTCATCTAGCTCAAAGGGAACGGGTGGCAGGAGATACTTTTACTCTGGTTTGTCAGTCGGTTTCCTAGTGCCGGTTTGAAGTTCCTGCAGTTTTCACTGTAAAACAGATTTGGATGTAGTACCTCCCCATATATATGTATGGAGTGGAGTTTGCAACTGAAAAGAAACTTTCTGTTCTCAACAAGCTAGGTGAAGGACGGCTTTCACACACACGTATCTCTCAGAACAGAGCATGTGGAGAGACGTTCGTTCATCTAGCGCAAATGGAACGGGTTGCAGGAGAAACTATTACTCTGGTTTCTCAGTTTGTTTCCTAGTGCCGGTTTGTATTTCCTGCAGTTTTAACTGTAAAACCGAGTTGGTAATAGTTCCTCCCCATATATATATATGGAGTGGATTTTGCAACTGAAAAGAAACTTTGTGTTCCCAACAAGCAAGGTGAAGTACGGCTTTCAAACACACTTATCTCTCAGAACTGAGCATGTAGAGAGACGTTCGTTTATCTAGCACAAATTGAACGGTTTGCAGGGGAAACTTTTACTCTGGTTTCTCAGTCCGTTTTCTAGTGTCGGTTTGAAGTTCCTGCAGTTTTCACTGTAATACAGAGTTGGAGCTAGAACCTCCCCATATATATGTATGGAGCGGAGTTTGCAACTGAAAAGAATCTTTGTGTTCCCAACACGCTAGGTGAAGGACGGTTTTCACACACATTTATCTCTCAGAACTGAGCATGTTGAGAGACTTTCGTTCATCTAGCACAAAGGCAACGGATTGCAGGAGAAACTTTTACTCTGGTTTCTCAGTCTGTTTCCTAGTGCCGGTTTGAAGTTCCTGCAGTTTTCACTGTAAAACAGAGTTGGAACTAGTACCTCCCCATGTATATGTATGGAGTGGAGTTTGCAACTCAAAAGAAACTTTGTGTTCCCAACACGCTAGGTGAAGGACGGTTTTCACACACACTTATCCCTCAGAACTGAGCATGTGGAGAGACGTTCTTTCATCTAGAACAAAGGAAATGGGTGGCAGGAGATACTTTTACTCTGGTTTCTCAGTCGGTTTCCTAGTGCCGGTTTGAAGTTCCTGCACTTTTCACTGTAAAACAGATTTGGATGTCGTACCTCCCAATATATATGTATGGAGTGGAGTTTGCAACTGAAAAGAAACTTTGTGTTCCCAACAAGCTAGGTGAAGGACGGCTTTCACACACACTTATCTCTCAGAACAGAGTATGTGGCGAGACGTTCGTTCATCTAGCGCAAAGGGAACGGTGTGCAGGAGTAAATTTTAGTCTGCTTTCTCAGTCTGTTTCCTAGTGCCGGTTTGAAGTTCCTGAACTTTTCACTGTAAAACCGTGTTTGTAATACTACCTCCCCATATATATATATGGAGTGTAGTTTGCAACTGAAAAGAAACTATGTGTTCCCAAACAGCTAATTGAAGTACAGCTTTCACACACACTTATATCTCAGAACCGAGCATGTGGAGAGACGTTCGTTCATCTAGCACAAAGGGAACGGGTTGTAGGAGAAAATTTTACTCTGGTTTCTCAGTCTGTTTCCTAGTGACCGTTTGAAGTTCCTGTAATTTTCACTGTAATACAGATTTGGAGCTAGAACCTCCCCATATATATGTATGGAGCGGAGTTTGCAACTGAAAAGAATCTTTGTGTTCCCAACACGCTAGGTGAAGGAAGGTTTTCACACACATTTATCTCTCAGAACTGAGCATGTGGAGAGACGTTCGTTCATCTAACGCAAATGGAACGGGTTGCAGGAGAAACTATTAGTCTGGTTTCTCAGTCTGTTTCCTAGTGCCGGTTTGAAGTTCCTTCAATTTTCACTGTAAATCCGAGTTGGAACTAGTAAGTCCCCATATATATGTATGGAGTGGAGTTTGCAACTGAAAAGAAACTATTTGTTCCAAACAAGCAAGTTGAAGGACGGCTTTCACACACACTTATCCCTCAGAACTGAGCATGTGGAGAGACGTTCTTTCATCTAGCAAAAAGGGAACGGGTGGCAGGAGATACTTTTACCCTGGTTTCTCAGTCGGTTTCCTAGTGCCGGTTTGAAGTTCCTGCAGTTTTCACAGTAAAACAGATTTGGATGTAGTACCTCCCCATATATATGTATGGAAAGGAGTTTGCAACTGAAAAGAAACTTTGTGTTCCCAACAAGCTATGTGAATGATGGCTTTCACACACACTTACCTCTCAGAACTGAGCATGTGGAGAGACGTTCGTTCATCTAGCGCAAATGAAACGGGTTGCAGGAGAAACTATTACTCTGGTTTCTCAGTCTGTTTCCTAGTGCCGGTTTGTATTTCCTGCAGTTTTCACTGTAAAACCGAGTTGGTAATAGTTCCTCCCCATATATATATATGGAGTGGAGTTTGCAACTGAAAAGTAACTTTGTGTTCCCAACAAGCTATGTGAATGATGGCTTTCACACACACTTATCTCTCAGAACTGAGCATGTGGAGATACGTTCCTAAATCTAGCACAAAGGAACGGGTAGCAGGAGAAACTTTTACTCTTGTTTCTCAGTCTGTTTCCTAGTGCCGGTTTGAAGTTCCTGCATTTTTCACTGTAAAATCAAGTTGGAGCTAGTACCTCCCCAAATATATGTATGGAGTGGAGTTTGTAACTGAAAAGAAACTTTGTGTTCAAAACAAGCAAGGTGAAGGACGGCTTTCACACACAATTATCTCTCAGAACTGAGCACGTGGAGAGACGATCGTTCATCAAGCACAAAGGGAACGGTTTGCAGGAGAAATTTTTACTCTGGTTTCTCAGTCTGTTTCCTAGTGCCGGTTTGAAGTTCCTGCAGTTTTTAATGTAAAACAGATTTGGAACTTGTACCTCCCGATATATATGTATGGAGTGCAGTTTGCAACTGAAAAGAACCTTAGTGTTCCAAAAAGCTAGGTGAAGGTCGGCTTTCACACACACATATCTCTCAAAACTGAGCATGTGGAGAGACGTTCGTTCATCTAGCACAAAGGGACCGGGTTTCAGGAGAAACTTTTTCTCTGGTTTCTCAGTCTGTTTCCTAGTGCCGGTTTGAAGTTCCTGCAGTTTTCACTGTAAACCGAGTTGGAGCTAGTACCTCCCCATATATATGTATGGAGTGGAGTTTGCAACTGAAAAGAAACTTTGTGTTCCCAACAAGCTAGGTGAAGGACGGCTTTCACACACACATATCTCGCAGAACTGCGCATGTGGAGAGACGTTCGTTCATCTAGCACAAAGGGAACGGGTTGAAGGGGAAACTTTTAGTCATGTTCCTCAGTGTGTTTCCTAGTGCCGGTTTGAAGTTCCTGCATTTTTCCCTGTAATACCGAGTTGAAACTAATACCTCCCCATATATATGTATGGAGTGGAGGTTGCAACTGAAAAGAAACTTTGTGTTCCAACAAGCTAGGTGAAGGACGGCTTTCACACACACTTATCTCTCAGAACAGAGCATGTGGAGAGACGTTCGTTCATCTAGCGCAAAGGGAACGGGTAGAAGGAGAAACTTTTACTCTGGTTTCTCAGTCGGCTTCCCAGTGCCTGTTTGAAGTTCCTGTAGATTTCACTGTAATACAGAGTTGGAGCTAAAACCTCCCCATATTTATGTATGGAGCGGAGTTTGCAACTGAAAAGAATCTTTGTGTTCCCAACAAACTAGGTGTAGGACGGTTTTCACACACATTTATCACTCAGAACTGAGCATGTTGAGAGACTATCGTTCATCTAGCACAAAGGCAACGGATTGCAGGAGAAACTATTACTCTGGTTTCTCAGTCTGTTTTCTAGTGCCGGTTTGAAGTTCCTGCAGTTTTCACTGTAAAACCTAGTTGGAGCTAGTACTTCCCCATATATGTATGGAGTGGAATTTGCAACTGAAAAGAAACTTTGTGTTCCAAACCAGCTAGGGGAAGTAAGGCTTTCTCACACAATTATCTCTCAGAACTCAGCATGTGGAGAGACGATCGTTCATCTAGCACAAAGGGAACGGTTTGCAGGAGAAACTTTTACTCTGGTTTCTCAGTCTGTTTCCTAGTGCCGGTTTGAAGTTCCTGCAGTTTTCACTGTAAAACAGAGTTGGAACTAGTACCTCCTCATATATATGTATGGAGTGGAGTTTGCAACTGAAAAGAAACTTTGTGTTCCCAACAAGCTATGTGAAGGACGGCTTTCACACACAATTATCTCTCAGAACTGAGCATGTGGAGAGACGTTCGTTCATCTAACGCAAATGGAACGGGTTGCAGGGGAAACTTTTACTCTTGTTTGTCAGTCTTTTTCCTAGTGCCGGTTTGAATTAAAGCAGTTTTCACTGTAAAACCGAGTTGGAGCTAGTACCTCCCCATATATATGTATGGAGCGGAGATTGCAAGTGAAAAGAAAGTTTGTGTTCCCAACAATCTAGCTGAAGGCCGGCTTTCACACACAGTTATCTCTCAGAACTGAGCATGTGGAGAGACGTTCGTTCATCTAGCAAAAAGGGAACGGGGTCAGGAGAAACTTTTACTCTGGTTTCTCAGTCTGTTTCCTAGTGCCGGTGTGAAGTTCCTGCAGATTTTAAAGTAAAACAGATTTGGAACTAGTACCCCCCGTATATATGTATGGAGTGCAGTTTGCAACTGAAAAGAAACTTAGTGTTCCAAAAAGCTAGGTGAAGGTCGGCTTTCACACACACTTATCTCTCAGAAATGAGCATGTGGAGAGACGTTCGTTCATCTAGCACAAAGGGACGGGGTTTCAGGAGAAACTTTTACTCTGGATTCTCAGTTTGTTTCCTAGTGCCGGTTTGAAGTTCCTGCATTTTTCACTGTAATACCGAGTTGAACTAGTACCTCCCCATATATATGTATGGATTGGAGGTTGCAACTGAAAAGAAACTTTCTGTTCCAACATGCTAATTGAAGGACGGCTTTCACACACACTTATCTCTCAAAACTGAGCATGTGGAGAGACGTTCGTTCATCTAGCACAAAGGGACCGGGTTTCAGGAGAAACTTTTACTCTGGATTCTCAGTCTGTTTCCTAGTGCCGGTTTGAAGTTCCTGCAGTTTTCACTGTAAAACCAAGTTGGAGCTAGTACCTCCCCAAATATATGTATGAAGTGGAGTTTGTAACTGAAAGGAAACTTTGTGTTCCAAACAAGATAGGTGAAGGACGGCTTTAACACACACTTATCTCTCAGAACTGAGCATGTGGAGGGATGTTCGTTCATGTAGCACAAAGTGAACGGGTTGCAGGAGAAAGTATTAATCTGGATTCTCAGTCTGTTTCCTAGTGCCGGTTTGAAGTTCCTTCAATTTTCACTCTAAATCCGAGTTGGAACTAGTAAGTCCCCATATATATGTATGGAGTGGAGTTTGCAACTGAAAAGAAACTATTTGTTCCAAACAAGCAAGTTGAAGGACGGCTTTCACACACACTTATCCCTCAGAACTGAGCATGTGGAGAGACGTTCTTTCATCTAGCACAAAGGGAACGGGTGGCAGGAGATACTTTTACTCTGGTTTCTCAGTCGGTTTCCTAGTGCCGGTTTGAAGTTCCTGCAGTTTTCACTGTAAAACAGATTTGGATGTAGTACCTCCCCATATATATGTATGGAGTGGAGTTTGCAACTGAAAAGAAACTTTGTGTTCCCAACAAGCTAGGTGAAGGACGGCTTTCACACACACTTATCTCTCAGAACAGAGCATGTGGAGAGACGTTCGCTCATCTAGCGCAAATGGAACGGGTTGCAGGAGAAACTATTACTCTGGTTTCTCAGTCTGTTTCCTAGTGCCGGTTTGTATTTCCTGCAGTTTTCATTGTAAAACCGAGTTGGTAATAGTTCCTCCCCATATATATATATTGAGTGGATTTTGCAACTGAAAAGAAACTTTGTGTTCCCAACAAGCTAGGTGAAGTACAGCTTTCACACACACTTATCTCTCAGAAATGAACATGGAGAGAGACGTTCGTTTATCTAGCACAAAGTGAACGGTTTGCAGGAGAAACTTTTACTCTGGTTTCTCAGTCCGTTTCATAGTGCCGGTTTGAAGTTCCTGCAGTTTTCACTGTAATACCGAGTTGGAACTAGTACCATCACGTATATATGTATGGAATGGAGGTTGCAACTGAAAAGAAACTTTGTGTTCCAACAAGCTAGGTGAAGTACAGCTTTCACACACACTTATCTCTCAGAACTGAGCATGTGGAGAGACGTTCGTTCATCTAGCACAAAGGGAACGGGTTGCAGGAGAAACTTTTAGTCTGGTTTCTCAGTCTGTTTCCTAGTGCCGGTTTGAAGTTCCTTCAATTTTCACTGTAAATCCGAGTTGGAACTAGTAAGTCCCCATATATATTTATGGAGTGGTGTTTGCAACTGAAAAGAAACTATTTGTTCCAAACAAGCAAGTTGAAGAACGGCTTTCACACACA
This sequence comes from Camelus dromedarius, assembly GCF_036321535.1. Classification (NCBI taxonomy): domain Eukaryota; kingdom Metazoa; phylum Chordata; class Mammalia; order Artiodactyla; family Camelidae; genus Camelus; species Camelus dromedarius. Next base: position 30,007,445 of record NC_087458.1, on the reverse strand, counting down.
CTTATCCCTCAGAACTGAGCATGTGGAGAGACGTTCTTTCATCTAGCACAAAGGGACCGGGTTTCAGGAGAAACTTTTACTCTGGTTTCTCAGTGTGTTTCCTAGTGACGGTTTGAAGTTCCTGCAGTTTTCACTGTAAAACCGAGTTGGAGCTAGTACCTCCCCATATATATGTATGGAGTGGAGTTTGCAACCGAAAAGAAACTTTGTGTTCCCAACAAGCTATGTGAAGGACGGCTTTTACACACACATATCTCTCAGAACTGAGCATGTGGAGAGACGTTCGTTCATCTAGCACAAAGGGAACGGGTTGAAGGGGAAACTTATAGTCATGTTCCTCAGTATGTTTCCTAGTGCCGGTGTGAAGTTCCTGCATTTTTCCCTGTAATACCGAGTTGGAACTAGTACATACCCATATATATGTATGGAGTGGAGGTTGCAACTGAAAAGAAACTTTGTGTTCCAACAAGCTAGGTGAAGGACGGCTTTCACACACACTTATCCCTCAGAACTGAGCATGTGGAGAGAAGTTCTTTCATCTAGCTCAAAGGGAACGGGTGGCAGGAGATACTTTTACTCTGGTTTGTCAGTCGGTTTCCTAGTGCCGGTTTGAAGTTCCTGCAGTTTTCACTGTAAAACAGATTTGGATGTAGTACCTCCCCATATATATGTATGGAGTGGAGTTTGCAACTGAAAAGAAACTTTCTGTTCTCAACAAGCTAGGTGAAGGACGGCTTTCACACACACGTATCTCTCAGAACAGAGCATGTGGAGAGACGTTCGTTCATCTAGCGCAAATGGAACGGGTTGCAGGAGAAACTATTACTCTGGTTTCTCAGTTTGTTTCCTAGTGCCGGTTTGTATTTCCTGCAGTTTTAACTGTAAAACCGTGTTGGTAATAGTTCCTCCCCATATATATATATGGAGTGGATTTTGCAACTGAAAAGAAACTTTGTGTTCCCAACAAGCAAGGTGAAGTACGGCTTTCAAACACACTTATCTCTCAGAACTGAGCATGTAGAGAGACGTTCGTTTATCTAGCACAAATTGAACGGTTTGCAGGAGAAACTTTTACTCTGGTTTCTCAGTCCGTTTCCTAGTGTCGGTTTGAAGTTCCTGCAGTTTTCACTGTAATACAGAGTTGGAGCTAGAACCTCCCCATATATATGTATGGAGCGGAGTTTGCAACTGAAAAGAATCTTTGTGTTCCCAACACGCTAGGTGAAGGACGGTTTTCACACACATTTATCTCTCAGAACTGAGCATGTTGAGAGACTTTCTTTCATCTAGCACAAAGGCAACGGATTGCAGGAGAAACTTTTACTCTGGTTTCTCAGTCTGTTTCCTAGTGCCGGTTTGAATTTCCTGCAGTTTTCACTGTAAAACAGAGTTGGAACTAGTACCTCCCCATGTATATGTATGGAGTGGAGTTTGCAACTCAAAAGAAACTTTGTGTTCCCAACACGCTAGGTGAAGGACGGTTTTCACACACACTTATCCCTCAGAACTGAGCATGTGGAGAGACGTTCTTTCATCTAGAACAATGGAAATGGGTGGCAGGAGATACTTTTACTCTGGTTTCTCAGTCGGTTTCCTAGTGCCGGTTTGAAGTTCCTGCACTTTTCACTGTAAAACAGATTTGGATGTCGTACCTCCCCATATATATGTATGGAGTGGAGTTTGCAACTGAAAAGAAACTTTGTGTTCCCAACAAGCTAGGTGAAGGACGGCTTTCACACACACTTATCTCTCAGAACAGAGTATGTGGCGAGACGTTCGTTCATCTAGCGCAAAGGGAACGGTGTGCAGGAGTAAATTTTAGTCTGCTTTCTCAGTCTGTTTCCTAGTGCCGGTTTGAAGTTCCTGCATTTTTCACTGTAAAACCGTGATTGTAATACTACCTCCCCATATATATATATGGAGTGTAGTTTGCAACTGAAAAGAAACTATGTGTTCCCAAACAGCTAATTGAAGTACAGCTTTCACACACACTTATATCTCAGAACCGAGCATGTGGAGAGACGTTCGTTCATCTAGCACAAAGGGAACGGGTTGTAGGAGAAAATTTTACTCTGGTTTCTCAGTCTGTTTCCTAGTGACCGTTTGAAGTTCCTGTAGTTTTCACTGTAATACAGATTTGGAGCTAGAACCTCCCCATATATATGTATGGAGCGGAGTTTGCAACTGAAAAGAATCTTTGTGTTCCCAACACGCTAGGTGAAGGAAGGTTTTCACACACATTTATCTCTCAGAACTGAGCATGTGGAGAGACGTTCGTTCATCTAACGCAAATGGAACGGGTTGCAGGAGAAACTATTAGTCTGGTTTCTCAGTCTGTTTCCTAGTGCCGGTTTGAAGTTCCTTCAATTTTCACTGTAAATCCGAGTTGGAACTAGTAAGTCCCCATATATATGTATGGAGTGGAGTTTGCAACTGAAAAGAAACTATTTGTTCCAAACAAGCAAGTTGAAGGACGGCTTTCACACACACTTATCCCTCAGAACTGAGCATGTGGAGAGACGTTCTTTCATCTAGCAAAAAGGGAACGGGTGGCAGGAGATACTTTTACCCTGGTTTCTCAGTCGGTTTCCTAGTGCCGGTTTGAAGTTCCTGCAGTTTTCACAGTAAAACAGATTTGGATGTAGTACCTCCCCATATATATGTATGGAAAGGAGTTTGCAACTGAAAAGAAACTTTGTGTTCCCAACAAGCTATGTGAATGATGGCTTTCACACACACTTACCTCTCAGAACTGAGCATGTGGAGAGACGTTCGTTCATCTAGCGCAAATGAAACGGGTTGCAGGAGAAACTATTACTCTGGTTTCTCAGTCTGTTTCCTAGTGCCGGTTTGTATTTCCTGCAGTTTTCACTGTAAAACCGAGTTGGTAATAGTTCCTCCCCATATATATATATGGAGTGGAGTTTGCAACTGAAAAGTAACTTTGTGTTCCCAACAAGCTATGTGAATGATGGCTTTCACACACACTTATCTCTCAGAACTGAGCATGTGGAGATACGTTCCTAAATCTAGCACAAAGGAACGGGTAGCAGGAGAAACTTTTACTCTTGTTTCTCAGTCTGTTTCCTAGTGCCGGTTTGAAGTTCCTGCATTTTTCACTGTAAAATCAAGTTGGAGCTAGTACCTCCCCAAATATATGTATGGAGTGGAGTTTGTAACTGAAAAGAAACTTTGTGTTCAAAACAAGCAAGGTGAAGGACGGCTTTCACACACAATTATCTCTCAGAACTGAGCACGTGGAGAGACGATCGTTCATCAAGCACAAAGGGAACGGTTTGCAGGAGAAATTTTTACTCTGGTTTCTCAGTCTGTTTCCTAGTGCCGGTTTGAAGTTCCTGCAGTTTTTAATGTAAAACAGATTTGGAACTTGTACCTCCCGATATATATGTATGGAGTGCAGTTTGCAACTGAAAAGAACCTTAGTGTTCCAAAAAGCTAGGTGAAGGTCGGCTTTCACACACACATATCTCTCAAAACTGAGCATGTGGAGAGACGTTCGTTCATCTAGCACAAAGGGACCGGGTTTCAGGAGAAACTTTTTCTCTGGTTTCTCAGTCTGTTTCCTAGTGCCGGTTTGAAGTTCCTGCAGTTTTCACTGTAAACCGAGTTGGAGCAGTACCTCCCCATATATATGTATGGAGTGGAGTTTGCAACTGAAAAGAAACTTTGTGTTCCCAACAAGCTAGGTGAAGGACGGCTTTCACACACACATATCTCTCAGAACTGCGCATGTGGAGAGACGTTCGTTCATCTAGCACAAAGGGAACGGGTTGAAGGGGAAACTTTTAGTCATGTTCCTCAGTGTGTTTCCTAGTGCCGGTTTGAAGTTCCTGCATTTTTCCCTGTAATACCGAGTTGAAACTAATACCTCCCTATATATATGTATGGAGTGGAGGTTGCAACTGAAAAGAAACTATTTGTTCCAAACAAGCTAGGTGAAGGACGGCTTTCACACACACTTATCCCTCAGAACTGAGCATGTGGAGAGACGTTCTTTCATCTAGCTCAAAGGGAACGGGCGGCAGGAGATACTTTTACCCTGGTTTCTCAGTCGGTATCCTAGTGCCGGTTTGAAGTTCCTGCAGTTTTCAGTGTAAAACAGATTTGGATGTAGTACCTCCCCATATATATGTATGGAGTGGAGTTTGCAACTGAAAAGAAACTTTGTGTTCCCAACAAGCTAGGTGAAAGACGGCTTTCACACACATATATCTCTCAGAACTGAGCATGTGGAGAGACGTTCGTTCATCTAGCGCAAATGGAACGGGTTTCAGGAGAAACTATTACTCTGGTTTCTCAGTCTGTTTCCTAGTGCCGGTTTGTATTTCCTGCAGTTTTCACTGTAAATCCCAGTTGGAGCTAGTACCTTCCCGTATATATGTATGGAATGGAGGTTGCAACTGAAAAGAAACTTTGTGTTCCCAACACGCTAGGTGAAGGACGGTTTTCACACACAGTTATCTCTCAGAACTGAACATGTGGAGAGAAGTTCGTTCATCTAGCACAAAGGCAACGGGTTGCAGGAGAAACTTTTACTCTGGTTTCTCAGTCAGTTTCCTAGTGCCGGTTTGAAGTTCCTGCAGTTTTCACTGTAAAACCGATTTGGAGCTAGTACCACCCCATATAAATGTAAGGAGTGGAGTTTGCAACTGAGAAGAAACTTTGTGTTCCCTACAATCTAGGTGAAGTACGGCTTTCACACACACTTATCTCTCAGAACTGAGCATGTGGAGAGACGTTCGTTCATCTAGCACAAAGGGAACGGGTTGCAGGAGAAACTTTTACTCTGGTTTCTCAGTCTGTTTCCTAGTGCCGGTATGAATTTCCTGCATCTTTCACTGTAAAACCGAGTTGGAGCTAGTACCTCCCCATATATATGTATGGAGTGGATTTTGCAACTGAAAAGAAATTTTCTGTTCCCAAAAAGCTAAGTGAATGACGGCATTCACACACACTTATGTCTCAGAACTGAGCAGGTGGATAGACGTTCGTTCATCTAGCGCAAAGGGAACGGGTAGCAGGAGAAACTTTTACTCTGGTTTCTCAGTCGGCTTCCTAGTTCCGGTTTGAAGTTCCAGCAGTTTTCACTGTAAAACCAAGTTCGAGCTAGTACCTCTCCAAATATATGTATGGAGTGGAATTTGTAACTGAAAAGAAACTTTGTGTTCCAAACAAGCTATGTGAAAGACGGCTTTCACACACACTTATCTCTCAGAACTGAGCATGTGGAGGGATGTTCGTTCATCTAGCACAAAGTGAACGGGTTGCAGGATAAACTATTAATCTGGATTCTCAGTCTGTTTCCTAGTGCCGTTTGAAGTTCCTTCAATTTTCACTGTAAATCCGTGTTTTAACTACTAAGTCCCCATATATATGTATGGAGTGGAGTTTGCAACTGAAAAGAAACTTTGTGTTCCCAACAAGCTAAGTGAAGGACGGCTTTCACACACAATTATCTCTCAGAACTGAGCACGTGGAGAGACGATCGTTCATCTAGCACAAAGGGAACGGTTTCCAGGAGAAACTTTTACTCTGGTTTCTCAGTCTGTTTCCTAGTGCCGGTTTGAAGTTCCTGCAGTTTTTAATGTAAAACAGATTTGGAACTAGTATCTCCCCATATATATATACGGAGTGCAGTTTGCAACTGAAAATAATCTTAGTGTTCCAAAAAGCTAGGTGAAATTAGGCTTCCACACACATTTATCTCTCAAAACTGAGCATGTGGAGAGACGTTCGTTCATCTAGCACAAAGGGACCGGGCTTCAGGAGAAACTTTTACTCTGGTTTCTCAGTCTGCTTCCTAGTGCCGGTTTGAAGTTCCTGCAGTTTTCACTGTAAAACCGATATGGAGCTAGTACCTCCCAATATATATGTATGGAGTGGAGTTTGCAACTGAAAAGAAACTTTGTGTTCCAAACAAGCTAGGTGACGGACGGCATTCACACACAATTATCTCTCAGAACTGAGCATGTGGAAGGAAGTTCGTTCATCTAGCACAAAGGGAACGGGTTGCAGGAGAAACTTTTACTATGGTTTCTCAGTCTTCTTCCTAGTGCCGGTTTGAAGTTCCTGCATTTTTCACTGTAAAACCGATTTGGATATAGTACCTCCCCTTATATAATATGGAGTGGAGTTTGCAAGTGAAAAGAAAGTTTGTGTTCCCAACACGCTAGGTGAAGGACGGTTTTCTCACACACATATCTCTCAGAATTGAGCACGTGGAGAGACTTTCGTTCATCTAGCGCAAAGGGAACGGGTAGCAGGAGAAACTTTTACTCTGGTTTCTCAGTCTGCTTCCTAGTGCCGGTTTGAAGTTCCTGCAGTTTTCACTGTAAAAACGACTTGGAACGAGTACCTCCCCATATATATGTATGGAGTTGGGTTTGCATCTGAAAAGAAACTTTGTGTTCCCAACAAGCTAGGTGAAGGACGGCTTTCACACACACATATCTCTCAGAACTGAGCATGTGGAGCGACGTTCGTTCATCTAGCACAAATGGAACGGGTTTCAGGAGAAACTATTACTCTGGTTTCTCAGTCTGTTTCCTAGTGCCGGTTTGTATTTCCTGCAGTTTTCACTGTAAATCCCAGTTGGAGCTAGTACCTTCCCGTATATATGTATGGAATGGAGGTTGCAACTGAAAAGAAACTTTGTGTTCCCAACACGCTAGGTGAACTACGGTTTTCACACACAGTTATCTCTCAGAACTGAACATGTGGAGAGAAGTTCGTTCATCTAGCACAAAGGCAACGGGTTGCAGGAGAAACTTTTACTCTGGTTTCTCAGTCTTCTTCCTAGTGCCTGTTTGAAGTTCCAGCAGTTTTCACTGTAAAATCAAGTTGGAGCTAATACCTCCCCAATTATATGTATGGAGTGGAGTTTGTAACTGAAAAGAAACTTTGTGTTCCAAACAAGCTAGGTGAAGGACGGCTTTCACACACACTTATCTCTCAGAACTGAGCTTGTGGAGGGATTTTCGTTCATTTAGCACAAAGTGAACGGGTTGCAGGAGAAACTATTAATCTGGATTCTCAGTTTGTTTCCTAGTGCCGGTTTGAAGTTCCTTCAATTTTCACTGTAAATCCGAGTGGGAACTATTAAGTCCCCATATATATGTATGGAGTGGAGTTTGCAACTGAAAAGAAACTATTTGTTCCAAACAAGCTAGTTGAAGGACGGCTTTCACACACACTTATCCCTCAGAACTGAGCATGTGGAGAGACGTTCTTTCATCTAGCTCAAAGGGAACGGGTGGCAGGAGATACTTTTACCCTGGTTTCTCAGTCGGTATCCTAGTGCCGGTTTGAAGTTCCTGCAGTTTTCAGTGTAAAACAGATTTGGATGTAGTACCTCCCCATATATATGTATGGAGTGGAGTTTGCAACTGAAAAGAAACTTTGTGTTCCCAACAAGCTAGGTGAAAGACGGCTTTCACACACATATATCTCTCAGAACTGAGCATGTGGAGAGACGTTCGTTCATCTAGCGCAAATGGAACGGGTTTCAGGAGAAACTATTACTCTGGTTTCTCAGTCTGTTTCCTAGTGCCGGTTTGTATTTCCTGCAGTTTTCACTGTAAATCCCAGTTGGAGCTAGTACCTTCCCGTATATATGTATGGAATGGAGGTTGCAACTGAAAAGAAACTTTGTGTTCCCAACACGCTAGGTGAAGGACGGTTTTCACACACAGTTATCTCTCAGAACTGAACATGTGGAGAGAAGTTCGTTCATCTAGCACAAAGGCAACGGGTTGCAGGAGAAACTTTTACTCTGGTTTCTCAGTCAGTTTCCTTGTGCCGGTTTGAAGTTCCTGCAGTTTTCACTGTAAAACAGATTTGGAGCTAGTACCACCCCATATAAATGTAAGGAGTGGAGTTTGCAACTGAGAAGAAACTTTGTGTTCCCTACAATCTAGGTGAAGTACGGCTTTCACACACACTTATCTCTCAGAACTGAGCATGTGGAGAGACGTTCGTTCATCTAGCACAAAGGGAACGGGTTGCAGGAGAAACTTTTACTCTGGTTTCTCAGTCTGTTTCCTAGTGCCGGTATGAATTTCCTGCATCTTTCACTGTAAAACCGAGTTGGAGCTAGTACCTCCCCATATATATGTATGGAGTGGATTTTGCAACTGAAAAGAAATTTTCTGTTCCCAAAAAGCTAAGTGAATGACGGCATTCACACACACTTATGTCTCAGAACTGAGCAGGTGGATAGAATTTCGTTCATCTAGCGCAAAGGGAACGGGTAGCAGGAGAAACTTTTACTCTGGTTTCTCAGTCGGCTTCCTAGTTCCGGTTTGAAGTTCCAGCAGTTTTCACTGTAAAACTAAGTTGGAGCTAGTACCTCCCCAAATATATGTATGGAGTGGAATTTGTAACTGAAAAGAAACTTTGTGTTCCCAACAAGCTAGGTGAAGGACGGCTTTCACACACACATATCTCTCAGAACTGAGCATGTGGAGCGACGTTCGTTCATCTAGCACAAATGGAATGGGTTTCAGGAGAAACTATTACTCTGGTTTCTCAGTCTGTTTCCTAGTGCCGGTTTGTATTTCCTGCAGTTTTCACTGTAAATCCCAGTTGGAGCTAGTACCTTCCCGTATATATGTATGGAATGGAGGTTGCAACTGAAAAGAAACTTTGTGTTCCCAACACGCTAGGTGAAGGACGGTTTTCACACACAGTTATCTCTCAGAACTGAACATGTGGAGAGAAGTTCGTTCATCTAGCACAAAGGCAACGGGTTGCAGGAGAAACTTTTACTCTGGTTTCTCAGTCTTCTTCCTAGTGCCTGTTTGAAGTTCCAGCAGTTTTCACTGTAAAATCAAGTTGGAGCTAGTACCTCCCCAATTATATGTATGGAGTGGAGTTTGTAACTGAAAAGAAACTTTGTGTTCCAAACAAGCTAGGTGAAGGACGGCTTTCACACACACTTATCTCTCAGAACTGAGCATGTGGAGGGATTTTCGTTCATTTAGCACAAAGTGAACGGGTTGCAGGAGAAACTATTAATCTGGATTCTCAGTTTGTTTCCTAGTGCCGGTTTGAAGTTCCTTCAATTTTCACTGTAAATCCGAGTGGGAACTATTAAGTCCCCATATATATGTATGGAGTGGAGTTTGCAACTGAAAAGAAACTATTTGTTCCAAACAAGCTAGTTGAAGGACGGCTTTCACACACACTTATCCCTCAGAACTGAGCATGTGGAGAGACGTTCTTTCATCTAGCTCAAAGGGAACGGGTGGCAGGAGATACTTTTACCCTGGTTTCTCAGTCGGTATCCTAGTGCCGGTTTGAAGTTCCTGCAGTTTTCAGTGTAAAACAGATTTGGATGTAGTACCTCCCCATATATATGTATGGAGTGGAGTTTGCACCTGAAAAGAAACTTTGTGTTCCCAACAAGCTAGGTGAAAGACGGCTTTCACACACATATATCTCTTAGAACTGAGCATGTGGAGAGACGTTCGTTCATCTAGCGCAAATGGAACGGGTTTCAGGAGAAACTATTACTCTGGTTTCTCAGTCTGTTTCCTAGTGCCGGTTTGTATTTCCTGCAGTTTTCACTGTAAATCCCAGTTGGAGCTAGTACCTTCCCGTATATATGTATGGAATGGAGGTTGCAACTGAAAAGAAACTTTGTGTTCCCAACACGCTAGGTGAAGGACGGTTTTCACACACAGTTATCTCTCAGAACTGAACATGTGGAGAGAAGTTCGTTCATCTAGCACAAAGGCAACGGGTTGCAGGAGAAACTTTTACTCTGGTTTCTCAGTCAGTTTCCTAGTGCCGGTTTGAAGTTCCTGCAGTTTTCACTGTAAAACCGATTTGGAGCTAGTACCACCCCATATAAATGTAAGGAGTGGAGTTTGCAACTGAGAAGAAACTTTGTGTTCCCTACAATCTAGGTGAAGTACGGCTTTCACACACACTTATCTCTCAGAACTGAGCATGTGGAGAGACGTTCGTTCATCTAGCACAAAGGGAACGGGTTGCAGGAGAAACTTTTACTCTGGTTTCTCAGTCTGTTTCCTAGTGCCGGTATGAATTTCCTGCATCTTTCACTGTAAAACCGAGTTGGAGCTAGTACCTCCCCATATATATGTATGGAGTGGATTTTGCAACTGAAAAGAAATTTTCTGTTCCCAAAAAGCTAAGTGAATGACGGCATTCACACACACTTATGTCTCAGAACTGAGCAGGTGGATAGAATTTCGTTCATCTAGCGCAAAGGGAACGGGTAGCAGGAGAAACTTTTACTCTGGTTTCTCAGTCGGCTTCCTAGTTCCGGTTTGAAGTTCCAGCAGTTTTCACTGTAAAACTAAGTTGGAGCTAGTACCTCCCCAAATATATGTATGGAGTGGAATTTGTAACTGAAAAGAAACTTTGTGTTCCCAACAAGCTAGGTGAAGGACGGCTTTCACACACACATATCTCTCAGAACTGAGCATGTGGAGCGACGTTCGTTCATCTAGCACAAATGGAACGGGTTTCAGGAGAAACTATTACTCTGGTTTCTCAGTCTGTTTCCTAGTGCCGGTTTGTATTTCCTGCAGTTTTCACTGTAAATCCCAGTTGGAGCTAGTACCTTCCCGTATATATGTATGGAATGGAGGTTGCAACTGAAAAGAAACTTTGTGTTCCCAACACGCTAGGTGAAGGACGGTTTTCACACACAGTTATCTCTCAGAACTGAACATGTGGAGAGAAGTTCGTTCATCTAGCACAAAGGCAACGGGTTGCAGGAGAAACTTTTACTCTGGTTTCTCAGTCTTCTTCCTAGTGCCTGTTTGAAGTTCCAGCAGTTTTCACTGTAAAATCAAGTTGGAGCTAGTACCTCCCCAATTATATGTATGGAGTGGAGTTTGTAACTGAAAAGAAACTTTGTGTTCCAAACAAGCTAGGTGAAGGACGGCTTTCACACACACTTATCTCTCAGAACTGAGCATGTGGAGGGATTTTCGTTCATTTAGCACAAAGTGAACGGGTTGCAGGAGAAACTATTAATCTGGATTCTCAGTTTGTTTCCTAGTGCCGGTTTGAAGTTCCTTCAATTTTCACTGTAAATCCGAGTGGGAACTATTAAGTCCCCATATATATGTATGGAGTGGAGTTTGCAACTGAAAAGAAACTATTTGTTCCAAACAAGCTAGTTGAAGGACGGCTTTCACACACACTTATCCCTCAGAACTGAGCATGTGGAGAGACGTTCTTTCATCTAGCTCAAAGGGAACGGGTGGCAGGAGATACTTTTACCCTGGTTTCTCAGTCGGTATCCTAGTGCCGGTTTGAAGTTCCTGCAGTTTTCAGTGTAAAACAGATTTGGATGTAGTACCTCCCCATATATATGTATGGAGTGGAGTTTGCACCTGAAAAGAAACTTTGTGTTCCCAACAAGCTAGGTGAAAGACGGCTTTCACACACATATATCTCTTAGAACTGAGCATGTGGAGAGACGTTCGTTCATCTAGCGCAAATGGAACGGGTTTCAGGAGAAACTATTACTCTGGTTTCTCAGTCTGTTTCCTAGTGCCGGTTTGTATTTCCTGCAGTTTTCACTGTAAATCCCAGTTGGAGCTAGTACCTTCCCGTATATATGTATGGAATGGAGGTTGCAACTGAAAAGAAACTTTGTGTTCCCAACACGCTAGGTGAAGGACGGTTTTCACACACAGTTATCTCTCAGAACTGAACATGTGGAGAGAAGTTCGTTCATCTAGCACAAAGGCAACGGGTTGCAGGAGAAACTTTTACTCTGGTTTCTCAGTCAGTTTCCTAGTGCCGGTTTGAAGTTCCTGCAGTTTTCACTGTAAAACCGATTTGGAGCTAGTACCACCCCATATAAATGTAAGGAGTGGAGTTTGCAACTGAGAAGAAACTTTGTGTTCCCTACAATCTAGGTGAAGTACGGCTTTCACACACACTTATCTCTCAGAACTGAGCATGTGGAGAGACGTTCGTTCATCTAGCACAAAGGGAACGGGTTGCAGGAGAAACTTTTACTCTGGTTTCTCAGTCTGTTTCCTAGTGCCGGTATGAATTTCCTGCATCTTTCACTGTAAAACCGAGTTGGAGCTAGTACCTCCCCATATATATGTATGGAGTGGATTTTGCAACTGAAAAGAAATTTTCTGTTCCCAAAAAGCTAAGTGAATGACGGCATTCACACACACTTATGTCTCAGAACTGAGCAGGTGGATAGACGTTCGTTCATCTAGCGCAAAGGGAACGGGTAGCAGGAGAAACTTTTACTCTGGTTTCTCAGTCGGCTTCCTAGTTCCGGTTTGAAGTTCCAGCAGTTTTCACTGTAAAACCAAGTTGGAGCTAGTACCTCCCCAAATATATGTATGGAGTGGAATTTGTAACTGAAAAGAAACTTTGTGTTCCAAACAAGCTATGTGAAAGACGGCTTTCACACACACTTATCTCTCAGAACTGAGCATGTGGAGGGATGTTCGTTCATCTAGCACAAAGTGAACGGGTTGCAGGATAAACTATTAATCTGGATTCTCAGTCTGTTTCCTAGTGCCGTTTGAAGTTCCTTCAATTTTCACTGTAAATCCGTGTTGTAACTACTAAGTCCCCATATATATGTATGGAGTGGAGTTTGCAACTGAAAAGAAACTTTGTGTTCCCAACAAGCTAAGTGAAGGACGGCTTTCACACACAATTATCTCTCAGAACTGAGCACGTGGAGAGACGATCGTTCATCTAGCACAAAGGGAACGGTTTCCAGGAGAAACTTTTACTCTGGTTTCTCAGTCTGTTTCCTAGTGCCGGTTTGAAGTTCCTGCAGTTTTTAATGTAAAACAGATTTGGAACTAGTATCTCCCCATATATATATATGGAGTGCAGTTTGCAACTGAAAATAATCTTAGTGTTCCAAAAAGCTAGGTGAAGTTAGGCTTCCACACACATTTATCTCTCAAAACTGAGCATGTGGAGAGACGTTCGTTCATCTAGCACAAAGGGACCGAGCTTCAGGAGAAACTTTTACTCTGGTTTCTCAGTCTGCTTCCTAGTGCCGGTTTGAAGTTCCTGCAGTTTTCACTGTAAAACCGATATGGAGCTAGTACCTCCCAATATATATGTATGGAGTGGAGTTTGCAACTGAAAAGAAACTTTGTGTTCCAAACAAGCTAGGTGACGGACGGCATTCACACACAATTATCTCTCAGAACTGAGCATGTGGAAGGAAGTTCGTTCATCTAGCACAAAGGGAACGGGTTGCAGGAGAAACTTTTACTATGGTTTCTCAGTCTTCTTCCTAGTGCCGGTTTGAAGTTCCTGCATTTTTCACTGTAAAACCGATTTGGATATAGTACCTCCCCTTATATAATATGGAGTGGAGTTTGCAAGTGAAAAGAAAGTTTGTGTTCCCAACACGCTAGGTGAAGGACGGTTTTCTCACACACATATCTCTCAGAATTGAGCACGTGGAGAGACTTTCGTTCATCTAGCGCAAAGGGAACGGGTAGCAGGAGAAACTTTTACTCTGGTTTCTCAGTCTGCTTCCTAGTGCCGCTTTGAAGTTCCTGCAGTTTTCACTGTAAAAACGACTTGGAACGAGTACCTCCCCATATATATGTATGGAGTTGGGTTTGCATCTGAAAAGAAACTTTGTGTTCCCAACAAGCTAGGTGAAGGACGGCTTTCACACACACATATCTCTCAGAACTGAGCATGTGGAGCGACGTTCGTTCATCTAGCACAAATGGAACGGGTTTCAGGAGAAACTATTACTCTGGTTTCTCAGTCTGTTTCCTAGTGCCGGTTTGTATTTCCTGCAGTTTTCACTGTAAATCCCAGTTGGAGCTAGTACCTTCACGTATATATGTATGGAATGGAGGTTGCAACTGAAAAGAAACATTGTGTTCCCAACACGCTAGGTGAAGGACGGTTTTCACACACAGTTATCTCTCAGAACTGAACATGTGGAGAGAAGTTCGTTCATCTAGCACAAAGGCAACGGGTTGCAGGAGAAACTTTTACTCTGGTTTCTCAGTCTTCTTCCTAGTGCCTGTTTGAAGTTCCAGCAGTTTTCACTGTAAAATCAAGTTGGAGCTAGTACCTCCCCAATTATATGTATGGAGTGGAGTTTGTAACTGAAAAGAATCTTTGTGTTCCAAACAAGCTAGGTGAAGGACGGCTTTCACACACACTTATCTCTCAGAACTGAGCATGTGGAGGGATTTTCGTTCATTTAGCACAAAGTGAACGGGTTGCAGGAGAAACTATTAATCTGGATTCTCAGTTTGTTTCCTAGTGCCGGTTTGAAGTTCCTTCAATTTTCACTGTAAATCCGAGTGGGAACTATTAAGTCCCCATATATATGTATGGAGTGGAGTTTGCAACTGAAAAGAAACTATTTGTTCCAAACAAGCTAGTTGAAGGACGGCTTTCACACACACTTATCCCTCAGAACTGAGCATGTGGAGAGACGTTCTTTCATCTAGCTCAAAGGGAACGGGTGGCAGGAGATACTTTTACCCTGGTTTCTCAGTCGGTACCCTAGTGCCGGTTTGAAGTTCCTGCAGTTTTCAGTGTAAAACAGATTTGGATGTAGTACCTCCCCATATATATGTATGGAGTGGAGTTTGCAACTGAAAAGAAACTTTGTGTTCCCAACAAGCTAGGTGAAAGACGGCTTTCACACACATATATCTCTCAGAACTGAGCATGTGGAGAGACGTTCGTTCATCTAGCGCAAATGGAACGGGTTTCAGGAGAAACTATTACTCTGGTTTCTCAGTCTGTTTCCTAGTGCCGGTTTGTATTTCCTGCAGTTTTCACTGTAAATCCCAGTTGGAGCTAGTACCTTCCCGTATATATGTATGGAATGGAGGTTGCAACTGAAAAGAAACTTTGTGTTCCCAACACGCTAGGTGAAGGACGGTTTTCACACACAGTTATCTCTCAGAACTGAACATGTGGAGAGAAGTTCGTTCATCTAGCACAAAGGCAACGGGTTGCAGGAGAAACTTTTACTCTGGTTTCTCAGTCAGTTTCCTAGTGCCGGTTTGAAGTTCCTGCAGTTTTCACTGTAAAACCGATTTGGAGCTAGTACCACCCCATATAAATGTAAGGAGTGGAGTTTGCAACTGAGAAGAAACTTTGTGTTCCCTACAATCTAGGTGAAGTACGGCTTTCACACACACTTATCTCTCAGAACTGAGCATGTGGAGAGACGTTCGTTCATCTAGCACAAAGGGAACGGGTTGCAGGAGAAACTTTTACTCTGGTTTCTCAGTCTGTTTCCTAGTGCCGGTATGAATTTCCTGCATCTTTCACTGTAAAACCGAGTTGGAGCTAGTACCTCCCCATATATATGTATGGAGTGGATTTTGCAACTGAAAAGAAATTTTCTGTTCCCAAAAAGCTAAGTGAATGACGGCATTCACACACACTTATGTCTCAGAACTGAGCAGGTGGATAGACGTTCGTTCATCTAGCGCAAAGGGAACGGGTAGCAGGAGAAACTTTTACTCTGGTTTCTCAGTCGGCTTCCTAGTTCCGGTTTGAAGTTCCAGCAGTTTTCACTGTAAAACCAAGTTGGAGCTAGTACCTCCCCAAATATATGTATGGAGTGGAATTTGTAACTGAAAAGAAACTTTGTGTTCCCAACAAGCTAGGTGAAGGACGGCTTTCACACACACATATCTCTCAGAACTGAGCATGTGGAGCGACGTTCGTTCATCTAGCACAAATGGAACGGGTTTCAGGAGAAACTATTACTCTGGTTTCTCAGTCTGTTTCCTAGTGCCGGTTTGTATTTCCTGCAGTTTTCACTGTAAATCCCAGTTGGAGCTAGTACCTTCCCGTATATATGTATGGAATGGAGGTTGCAACTGAAAAGAAACTTTGTGTTCCCAACACGCTAGGTGAAGGACGGTTTTCACACACAGTTATCTCTCAGAACTGAACATGTGGAGAGAAGTTCGTTCATCTAGCACAAAGGCAACGGGTTGCAGGAGAAACTTTTACTCTGGATTCTCAGTCTTCTTCCTAGTGCCTGTTTGAAGTTCCAGCAGTTTTCACTGTAAAATCAAGTTGGAGCTAGTACCTCCCCAATTATATGTATGGAGTGGAGTTTGTAACTGAAAAGAAACTTTGTGTTCCAAACAAGCTAGGTGAAGGACGGCTTTCACACACACTTATCTCTCAGAACTGAGCATGTGGAGGGATTTTCGTTCATTTAGCACAAAGTGAACGGGTTGCAGGAGAAACTATTAATCTGGATTCTCAGTTTGTTTCCTAGTGCCGGTTTGAAGTTCCTTCAATTTTCACTGTAAATCCGAGTGGGAACTATTAAGTCCCCATATATATGTATGGAGTGGAGTTTGCAACTGAAAAGAAACTATTTGTTCCAAACAAGCTAGTTGAAGGACGGCTTCCACACACACTTATCCCTCAGAACTGAGCATGTGGAGAGACGTTCTTTCATCTAGCTCAAAGGGAACGGGTGGCAGGAGATACTTTTACCCTGGTTTCTCAGTCGGTACCCTAGTGCCGGTTTGAAGTTCCTGCAGTTTTCAGTGTAAAACAGATTTGGATGTAGTACCTCCCCATATATATGTATGGAGTGGAGTTTGCAACTGAAAAGAAACTTTGTGTTCCAAACAAGCTAGGTGAAAGACGGCTTTCACACACATATATCTCTCAGAACTGAGCATGTGGAGAGACGTTCGTTCATCTAGCGCAAAAGGAACGGGTTTCAGGAGAAACTATTACTCTGGTTTCTCAGTCTGTTTCCTA
Organism: Camelus dromedarius; assembly: GCF_036321535.1. Classification (NCBI taxonomy): domain Eukaryota; kingdom Metazoa; phylum Chordata; class Mammalia; order Artiodactyla; family Camelidae; genus Camelus; species Camelus dromedarius. The sequence continues at coordinate 29,990,669 of NC_087458.1, read as the reverse complement.
GTGCCGGTTTGTATTTCCTGCAGTTTTCACTGTAAATCCCAGTTGGAGCTAGTACCTTCCCGTATATATGTATGGAATGGAGGTTGCAACTGAAAAGAAACTTTGTGTTCCCAACACGCTAGGTGAAGGACGGTTTTCACACACAGTTATCTCTCAGAACTGAACATGTGGAGAGAAGTTCGTTCATCTAGCACAAAGGCAACAGGTTGCAGGAGAAACTTTTACTCTGGTTTCTCAGTCAGTTTCCTAGTGCCGGTTTGAAGTTCCTGCAGTTTTCACTGTAAAACCGATTTGGAGCTAGTACCAACCCATATAAATGTAAGGAGTGGAGTTTGCAACTGAGAAGAAACTTTGTGTTCCCTACAATCTAGGTGAAGTACGGCTTTCACACACACTTATCTCTCAGAACTGAGCATGTGGAGAGACGTTCGTTCATCTAGCACAAAGGGAACGGGTTGCAGGAGAAACTTTTACTCTGGTTTCTCAGTCTGTTTCCTAGTGCCGGTATGAATTTCCTGCATCTTTCACTTTAAAACCGAGTTGGAGCTAGTACCTCCCCATATATATGTATGGAGTGGATTTTGCAACTGAAAAGAAATTTTCTGTTCCAAAAAGCTAAGTGAATGACGGCATTCACACACACTTATGTCTCAGAACTGAGCAGGTGGATAGACGTTCGTTCATCTAGCGCAAAGGGAACGGGTAGCAGGAGAAACTTTTACTCTGGTTTCTCAGTCGGCTTCCTAGTTCCGGTTTGAAGTTCCAGCAGTTTTCACTGTAAAACCAAGTTGGAGCTAGTACCTCCCCAAATATATGTATGGAGTGGAATTTGTAACTGAAAAGAAACTTTGTGTTCCAAACAAGCTATGTGAAAGACGGCTTTCACACACACTTATCTCTCAGAACTGAGCATGTGGAGGGATGTTCGTTCATCTAGCACAAAGTGAACGGGTTGCAGGAGAAACTATTAATCTGGATTCTCAGTCTGTTTCCTAGTGCCGTTTGAAGTTCCTTCTATTTTCACTGTAAATCCGTATTGTAACTACTAAGTCCCCATATATATGTATGGAGTGGAGTTTGCAACTGAAAAGAAACTTTGTGTTCCCAACAAGCTAAGTGAAGGACGGCTTTCACACACAATTATCTCTCAGAACTGAGCACGTGGAGAGACGATCGTTCATCTAGCACAAAGGGAACGGTTTCCAGGAGAAACTTTTACTCTGGTTTCTCAGTCTGTTTCCTAGAGCCGGTTTGAAGTTCCTGCAGTTTTTAATGTAAAACAGATTTGGAACTAGTATCTCCCCATATATATATATGGAGTGCAGTTTGCAACTGAAAATAATCTTAGTGTTCCAAAAAGCTAGGTGAAGTTAGGCTTCCACACACATTTATCTCTCAAAACTGAGCATGTGGAGAGACGTTTGTTCATCTGTCACAAAGGAAACAGTTTGCTGGTGAAACTATTACTCTGGTTCCTCAGGCTGTTTCCTATTGCCGGTATGAAGTTCCTGCATTTTTCAATGTAAAACCGATTTGGAGCTAGTACCTACCCATATATATGTATAGAGCGGAGTTTGCAACGTAAAAGAAACTTTGTGTTCCCAAAAAGCTAGGTGAAGGACGGCTTTCACACACACTTATCTCTCAGAACTGAGCATGTGGAGAGACGTTCGTTCACCTAGCACAAAGGGAACTGGTTGCAGGGGAAATTTTACTCTGGTTTCTCACTGTGTTTCCTAGTGCCGGTTTGAAGTTCCTGCAGTTTTCACTGTAAAACCGAGTTGGAGCTAGTACCTCCCCATATATATGTATGGAGTGGAGTTTGCAAATGTAAAGAAACTTTGTGTTCCCAACAAACTAGGTGAAGGACGGCTTTCACACACACATTTCTCTCTCAGAACTGAGCATTTGGAGAGACTTTCGTTCATCTAGCACAAAGGGAACGGTTTGCACGAGAAACTTTTACTCTGGTTTCTCAGTGTGTTTCCTAGTGCCAGTTTGAAGTTCCTGCAGTTTTCACCGTAAAACAGTGTTGCAGCAAGTACGTCCCCATATATATGTATGGAGTGGAGTTTGCAACTGAAAAGATACTTTGTGTTCCCAACAATCTACGTGAAGGACGTCTTTCACACACACTTATCTCTCAGAACTGAGCATGTGGAGAGACGTTCGTTCATCTAGCACAAAGGGAACGGGTTGCAGGAGAAACTTTTTCACTGGTTTCTCAGTCTGTTTCCTAGTGCCGGTTTGAAGTTCCTGAAGTTTTCACTGTAAAACCGTGTTGGAGCTAGTTCTTCCACATATATATGTATTGGGTGGAGTTTGCAACTGAAAAGAAACTTTGTATTCACAACAACTTAGGTGAAGGACGGCTTTCACACACAATTATCTCTCAGAACTGAGCATCTGGAGAGACGTTCGTTCATCTAGCACAAAGGGAACGGGTTGCAGGAGAAACTTTTACTCTGGTTTCTCAGTCTGTTTCCTAGTGCCGGTTTGAAGTTCCTGCAGTTTTCAAGGTAAAACCAAGTTGCAAATAGTACCGCCCCATATATATGTATGGAGTGGAGTTTGAAACTGAAAAGAAACTTTGTGTTCCCAACAACATAGATGAAGGACGGCTTTCACACACACATATCTCTCAGAACTGAGCATTTGGAGAGACGTTCGTTCATCTAGCACAAAGGGAACGGGTTGCAGGAGAAACTTTGACTCTGGTTTCTCATTCTGTTTCCTATTGCCGGTGTGAAATTCCTGCAGTTTTCACTGTAATACCGAGTTGGAACTAGTACATCCCCATATATATATATGGAGTGAAGTTGGCAACTTAAAAGAAACTTTGTGTTCCCAACAATCTAGGTGAAGAACGGCTTTCACACACACTTATCTCTCAGAACTGAGCATGTGGAGAGACGTTCGTTCATCTAGCACAAAGGGAACGGGTAGCAAGAGAAACTTTTTCTCTGGATTCTCAGTGTGTTTCCTAGTGCCGGTTTGAAGTTCCTGCAGTTTTCACTGTAAAAACGAGTTGGAGCTAGTATCTACCCATATATATGTATGGAGTGGATTTTGCAACTGAAAAGAAACTTTGTTTTCCCAACAAGCTAGTTGAAGAACGGCTTTCACACACACTTACCTCTCAGAACTGAGCACGTGGAGAGACGTTCGTTCATCTAGCACAAAAGGAACGGGTTGCAGGAGGAACTTTTACTCTGGTTTCTTAGTCTGTTTCCTAGTGCGGGTTTGAAGTTCCTGCAGTTTTCACTGTAAAACCAATTTGGATCTAGTACCTCCCCATATATATGTATGGAGTGGAGTTTGAAACTGAAAAGAAACTTTGTGTTCCCAACAAGCTAGGTGAAGGACGGCTTTCACACACACATATCTCTCAAAACTGAGCATGTGGAGAGACGTTCGTTCATCTAGCACAAAGGGAACCGGTAGCAGGAGAAACTTTTACTCTGGATTCTCAGTGTGTTTCCTAGTGCCGGTTTGAAGTTCCTGCAGTTTTCACTGTAAAACCGATTTGGAGCTAGTATCTACCCATATATATGTATGGAGTGGATTTTGCAACTGAAAAGAAACTTTGTTTTCCCAACAAGCAAGTTGAAGAACGGCTTTCACACACACTTATCTCTCAGAACTGAGCATGTGAAGAGACGTTCGTTCATCTAGCACAAAGGGAACGGGTTGCAGGTGAAATTTTTACTCTGGTTTCTTAGTCTGTTTCCTAGTGCGGGTTTGAAGTTCCTGCAGTTTTCACTGTAAAACAAATTTGGATCTAGTACCTCCCCATATATATGTATGGAGTGGAGTTTGAAACTGAAAAGAAACTTTGTGTTCCCAACAAGCTATGTGAAGTACGGCTTTCACACACACATATCTCTCAGAACTGAGCATGTGGAGAGACGTTCGTTCATCTAGCACAAAGGCAACGGGTTGCAGGAGAATCTTTGACTCTGCTTTCTCATTCTGTTTCCTAGTGCCGTTGTGAATTTCCTGCAGTTTTCACTGTAAAACCGAGTTGGAACTAGTACCTCCCCATATATATGTATGGATTGGAGTTTGCAACTTAAAAGAAACTTTGTATTCCCAAAAAGCTAGGTGAAGGACGGCTTTCACACACACTAATCTCTCAGAACTGAGCATGTGGAGAGACGTTCGTTCATCTAGCACAAATGGAACGGGTTGCAGGAGAAACTTTTACACTGGTTTCTCAGTCTGTTTCCTAGTGCCGGTTTGAAGTTCCTGAAGTTTTCACTGTAAAACCGAGTTGGAGCTAGTTCTTCCACATATATATGTATTGGGTGGAGTTTGCAACTGAAAAGAAACTTTGTATTCACAACAACTTAGGTGAAGGACGGCTTTCACACACAATTATCTCTCAGAACTGAGCATCTGGAGAGACGTTCGTTCATCTAACACAAAGGGAACGGGTTGCAGGGGAAACTTTTACTCTGGTTTCTCAGTCTGTTTCCTAGTGCCGGTTTGAAGTTCCTGCAGTTTTCAAGGTAAAACCAAGTTGCAAATAGTACCGCCCCATATATATGTATGTAGTGGAGTTTGCAACTGAAAAGAAACTTTGTGTTCCCAACAAACTATGTGAAGGACGGCATTCACACCCACATATCTCTCAGAACTGAGCATGTGGAGAGACGTTCGTTCATCTAACGCAAAGGGAACGGGTTGCAGGAGAAACATTGACTCTGGTTTCTCATTCTGTTTCGTAGTGCCGGTGTGAGTTTCCTGCAATTTTATCTGTAAAACCGATTTGGAACTAGTACCTCCCCATATATATGTATGGATTGGAGTTTGCAACTGAAATGAAACTTTGTGTTCCCAACAAGCTATGTGAAGGGCGGCTTTCACACACACTTATCTCTCAGAACTGAGCACATGGAGAGACGTTCGATCATCTAGCACAAAGGGAAAGGGTTGCAGTACAAACTTTTACTCTGGTTTCTCAGTCTTTTTCCTAGATCCGGTTTGAAGTTCCTGCAGTTTTCACTGTAAAACAGATTTGGAACTAGTACCTCCCCATATATATGTATGGAGTGGAGTTTGCAACTGAAAAGAAACTTTGTATTCACAACAAACTGGGTGAAGGACGGCTTTCACACACACTTATCTCTCAGAACTGAGCATGTGGAGAGACGTTCGTTCATTTAGCACAAAGGGAACGGGTTGCAGGAGAAACTTTTACTCTGGTTTCTTAGTCTGTTTCCTAGTGCGGGTTTGAAGTTCCTGCAGTTTTCACTGTAAACAAATTTGGATCTAGTACCTCCCCATATATATGTATGGAGTGGAGTTTGAAACTGAAAAGAAAATTTGTGTTCCCAACAAGATAGATGAAGGACGGCTTTCACACACACTTATCTCTCAGAACTGAGCATTTGGAGAGACGTTCGTTCATCTAGCACAAAGGGAACGGGTTGCAGGAGAAACTTTGACTCTGGTTTCTCATTCTGTTTCCTAGTGCCGGTGTGAAATTCCTGCAGTTTTCACTGTAAAACCGAGTTGGAACTAGTACCACCCCATATATATGTATGGATTGGAGTTTGCAACTTAAAAGAAACATTGTATTCCCAACAAGCTAGGTGAAGGACGGCTTTCACACACACTTATCTCTCAGAATTGAGCAAGTGGAGAGACTTTCGTTCACCTAGCACAAAGGGAACGGGTTGCAGGAGAAACTTTTACTCTGGATTCTCAGTGTGTTTCCTAGTGCCGGTTTGAAGTTCCTGCAGTTTTCACTGTAAAACCGAGTTGGAGCTAGTACCTACCCATTTATAAGTAAGGAGTGGAGTTTGCAACTGAAAACAAACTTTGAGTTCCCAACAAGCTAGTTGAAGAATGGCTTTCACACACACTTATCTCTCAGAATTTAGCATGTGGAGAGACGTTCGTTCATCTAACACAAAGGGAACGGGTTGCAGGGGAAAATATTACTCTGGTTTCTCAGTCAGTTTCCTAGTGCCGGTTTGAAGTTCCTGCAGTTTTCACTGTAAAAACGATTTGGTACTAGTACCTACCCTATATATATGTATGGAGTGGAGTTTTCAACTGAAAAGAAACTTTTTCTTCCCAACAAGCTAGGTGAAGAACGGCTTTCACACACACTTATATCTCAGAACTGAGCATGTGGAGGGACGTTCGATAATCCAGCACAAAGGGAAAGGATTGCAGGAGAAACTTTGACTCTGGTTTCTCAGTCTATTTCCTAGTGCCGGTTTGAAGTTCCTGCAGTTTTCACTGTAAAACCGATTTGGAACTAGTACCTCCCCATATATATGTATGGAGTGGAGTTTGCAACTGAAAACAAACTTTGTGTTCCCAACAAGCTATGTGAAGAACGGCTTTCACACACACTTATATCTCAGAACTGAGCATGTGGAGAGACGCTCGTTCATCTAGCACAAAGGGAACGGGTTGCAGGAGAAACTTTTACTCTGGTTTCTCAGTCTGTTTCCTAGTGCCGGTTTGAAGTTCCTGCAATTTTCACTGTAAAACCGAGTTGGAACTAGTACCTCCCCATATATATTTATGGAGTGGAGATTGCAACTGAAAAGAAACTTTGAGTTCCCAACAAGCTAGGTGAAGGACGGCTTTCACACACACTTATCTCTCAGTCCTGAGCATGTGGAGAGACGTTCGTTTATCTAGCACAAAGGGAACGGTTTGCAGGAGAAACTTTTACTCTGGTTTCTCAGTGTGTTTCCTAGTGCCGGTTTGAACTTCCTGCACTTTACACTGTAAAACCGAGTTGGAGCTAGTACCAACCCATATATATGTATGGAGTGGAGTTTGCAACTGAAAAGAAACTTTGTGTTCCCAAGAAGCTAGGTGAAGAACGGCTTTCACACACACTTATCTCTCAGAACTGAGCATGTGGAGAGAAGTTCGTTCATCTAGCACAAAGGGAACAGGTTGCAGGAGAAATTTTACTCTGGTTTCTCAGTCTTTTTCCTAGTTCCGGTTTGAATTTCCTGCAGTTTTCACAGTAAAACAGGGTTGGAACTAGAACCTCCCCATATATATGTATGGAGTAGAGTTTGCAAATGAAAAGAAACTTTGTGTTCCCAACAAGCTAGGTGAAGAACGGCTTTCACACACACTTATCTCTCAGAATCTAGCATGTGGAGAGACGTTCGTTCATCTAGCACAAACGGAACTGGTTGCAGGAGAAACTTTTACTCTGGTTTCTCAGTCTGTTTCCTAGTGCCGGTTTGAAATTCCTGCAGTTTTCACTGTTAAACCGATTTGGAAATAGTACATCCCCATATATATGTATGACTTGGAGTTTGCAACTGAAAAGACACTAAGTGTTCCCAACAAGCTAGGTGAGGGACGGCTTTCACACACACTTAACCCTCGGAACTGAGCATGTGGAGAGACGTTCGTTCATCTAGCACAAAAGGAACGGGTTGCAGGGGAAACTTTTACTCTGGTTTCTCAGTCTGTTTCCTAGTGCCTGTATGAAGTTCCTGCAGATTTCACTGTAAAACCGAGTTGGAGCTAGTACCACCCCATATATATGTATGGAGTGGAGTTTGCAACTGAAAAGAAACTTTGTGTTCCCAACAAGCTATGTGAAGTACTGCTTTCACACACACTTATCTCACAGAACTGAGCATGTGGAGAGACGTTTGTTCTTCTAGCACAAAGGGAAGAGGTTGCAGGAGAAATTTTACTCTGGTTTCTCAGTCTGTTTCCTAGTGCCGGTTTGAAGTTCCTGCAGTTTTCACTGTAAAACCGGGTTGGAACTAGTACCTCCCCATATATATGTATGGATTAGGGTTTGCAAATGAAAAGGAACTTTGTGTTCCCAACAATTAAGGTGAAGGACGGCTTTCACACACACTTGTCTCTCAGAACCGAGCATGTGGAGAGACGTTCGTTCATCTAGAACAGTTGGAACGTGTTGCAGGAGAAAGTTTTACTCTGGTTTCTCAGTCTGTTTCCAAGTGCCGGTTTGAAGTTCCCGCAGTTTTCAATGTAAAACTGAGTGGGAGCTAGTACCTCCCCATATATATGTCTAGAGTGGAGTTTGCAACTGAAAACAAACTTTGTGTTCCCAACAAGGTAGGTGAAGAACGGCTTTCACACACACATACTTCTCAGAACTGAGCATGTGGAGAGACGTTCGTTCATCTAGCACAAAAGGAACGTGTTGCAGGAGAAACTTTTACTCTGGTTTCTCAGTCTGTTTCCAAGTGCCGGTGTGAATTTCCTGCATTTTTCACTGTAAAACCGAGTTGGAACTAGTACCTCCATATATATATATATGGAGTGGAGTTTGCAAATTAAAAGAAACTTTGTGTTCCCAACAAGCTAGGTGAAGTACGGCTTTCACACACACTTATCTCTCAGAACTGAGCATGTGGAGAGACGTTCGTTCATCTAGCACAAAGGGAACGGGTTGCAGGAGAAACTTTTACTCTGGTTTCTCAGTCTGTTTCCTAGTGCCGGTTTGAAATTCCTGCAGTTTTCACTGTAAAACCGATTTGGAAATAGTACATCCCCTTATATATGTATGACTTGGAGTTTGCAACTGAAAAGAAAATTTGAGTTCCCAACAAAATAAGTGAAGGACGGCTTTCACACACACATATTTCTCAGAATTGAGCATGTGTAGAGTCGTTCATTCATCTAGCACAATGGGAACGGATTGCAGGAGAAACTTTTACTCTGGTTTCTCAGTCTGTTACTTAGTGCCTGTTTGAAGATCCTGCAGTTTTCACTGTAAAACCGAGTTGGAAATGGTACCTCCCCTTATATATGTACGAACTGGACTTTGCAACTGAAAAGAATCATTGGGTTCCCAACAAGCTAAATGAAGGACGGCTTTCACACACACTTATCTCTCAGTCCTGAGCATGTGGAGAGACGTTCGTTTATCTAGCACAAAGGGAACGTTTTGCAGGTGAAACTTTTACTCTGATTTCTCATTGTGTTTCCTCGTACCGGTTTGAACTTCCTGCAGTTTACACTGTAAAACCGAGTTGGAGCTAGTACCACCCCATATATATGTATGGAGTGCAGTTAGCAACTGAAAAGAAACTTTGTGTTCCCAACAAGCTAGGTTAGGGACGGCTTTCACACACACTTATCTCTCAGAAATGAGCATGTGGAGAGACGTTCGTTCATCTTGCACAAAGGGAACAGGTTGCAGGAGAAATTTTACTCTGGTTTCTCAGTCTTTTTCCTAGTGCCGGTTTGAATTTCCTGCAGTTTTCACTGTAAAACAGGGTTGGAACTAGTACCTCCCCATATATATGTATGGATTAGTGTTTGTAAATGAAAAGAAACTTTGTGTTCCCAACAAGCTAGGTGAAGAACGGCTTTCACACACACTTATCTCTCAGAACTGAGCATGTGGAGAGACGTTCGTTCATCTAGCACAAAGGGAACGTGTTGCAGGAGAAACTTTTACTCTGGTTTCTCAGTCTGTTTCTTGGTGCCGGTGTGAATTTCCTGCAGTTTTCACTGTACAACCGAGTTGGAAATAGTACCTCCCCATATATATGGATGGATTGGAGTATGCAACTGAAAAGAAACTTTGTATTCCAAACAAGCTAGGTGAAGGACGGCTTTTACACACACTAATCTCTCAGAACTGAGCATGTGGAGGGACGTTCGTTCATCTAGCACAAAGGGAACGGGTTGCAGGAGAAACTTTTACTCTGGTTTCTCAGTCTGTTTCCTAGTGCCGGTTTGAAGTTCCTGCAGTTTTCACTGTAAAACCGAGTTGGAAATAGTACCTTCCCATATATATGTATGAAGTGGAGTTTGCAACTGAAAAGAAACTTTGAGTTCAAAACAAGCTAATTGAAGGACGGCTTTCAAACACAATTATTTCTCAGAAATGAGCATGTGGAGAGACGTTCGTTCATCTAGCACAATGGGAACGGGTTGCAGGAGAAACTTTTACTCTGGTTTCTCAGTGTGTTACATAGTGCCTGTTTGAAGTCCTGCAGTTTTCACTGTAAAACCGAGTTGGAAAAGGTACCTCCCCATATATATGTATGAACAGGAGTTTGCAACTGAAAAGAAACTTTGTGTTCCCAACAAGCTAAGTGAAGGACGGCTTTCACACACACTTATCTCTCAGAACTGAGCATGTGGAGAGACGTTCGTTCATCTAGCACAAAGGGAACGGGTTGCAGGAGAAACTTTTACTCTGGATTCTCATTCTGTTTCCTAGTGCCGGTGTGAATTTCCTGCAGTTTTCACTGTAAAACGGATTTGGAACTATTACCTCCCCATATATATGTATGGATTGGAGTTTGCTACTGAAAAGAAACTTTGTATTCCCAACAAGCTAGGTGAAAGACGGCTTTCACACACACTTATCTCTCAGAACTGAGCATGTGGAGAGACGTTCGTTCATCTAGCACAAAGGGAACGGGTTGCAGGAGAAACTTTTACTCTGGTTTCTCAGTCTGTTTCCTAGTGTCGGTTTGAAGTTCCTGCAGTTTTCACTGTAAAACCAAGTTGCAAATTGTACCACCACATATATATGTATGGACTGGAGTTTGCAACTGAAAAGAAACTTTGTGTTCCCAACAAGCTAGGTGAAGGACGGCTTTCACACACACTTATCTCTCAGAACTGAGCATGTGGAGAGACGTTGGTTCATCTAGCACAAAGGGAAAGGTTTGCAGGAGAAACTTTGACTCTGGTTTCTCAGTCTGTTTCCTAGTGCCGGTTTGAAGTTCCTGCATTTTTCACTGTAAAACCAATTTGGAGCTAGTACCTCCCCATATATATGTATGGAGTGGAGTTTGCAACTGAAAACAAACTTTGTATTCACAACAAGCTGTGTGAAGGACGGCTTTCACACACACTTATCTCTCAGAACTGAGCATGTGGAGAGACGTTCGTTCATCTAGCACAAAGGGAACGGTTTGCAGGAGAATCTTTTACTCTGGTTTCTCAGTCTGTTTCCTAGTGCGGGTTTGAAGTTCCTGCAGTTTTCACTGTAAAACCAAGTTGCAAATAGTACCTCCCCATATATATGTATGGATTGGAGTTTGCAACTGAAAAGAAACTTTGTGTTCCCAACAAACTAGGTGAAGGACGGCTTTCACACCCACATATCTCTCAGAACTGAGCATGTGGAGAGACGTTCGTTCATCTAGCACAATGGGAACGGGTTGCAGGGGAAACTATGACTCTGGTTTCTCATTCTGTTTCCTAATGCCGGTGTGAGTTTCCTGCAGTTTTCACTGTAAAACCGAGTTGGAACTAGTACCTCCCCTTATATATGTATGGATTGGAGTTTGCACCTGAATAGAATCTTTGTATTCCCAACAAGCTAGGTGAAGAAAGGATTTCACACACAATTATCTCTCAGAAATGAGCATGTGGAGAGACATTCGTTCATTTAGCACAAAGGGAACGAGTAGCAGGAGAAACTTTTACTCTGGATTCTCAGTCTGTTTCCTGGTGCAGGTTTGAAGTTCCTGCATTTTTCACTGTAAAACCAAGTTGGAACTATTACCTCCCCATATATATATATGGAGTGGAGTTTTCAACTTACAAGAAACTTTGTGTTCCCAACAAGCTAGGTGAAGAACGGCTTTCACACACACTTATCTCTCAGAAATGAGCATGTGGAGAGACGTTCGTTCATCTAGCACAAAGGGAACGGGTTGCAGGAGAAACTTTTACTCTGGTTTCTTAGTCTGTATCCTAGTGCCGGTTTGAAGTTCCTGCATTTTTCACTGTAAAACAAATTTGGATCTAGTACCACCCCATATATATGTATGGAGTGGAGTTTGAAACTGAAAAGTAACTTTGTGTTCCCAACAAGCTAGATGAAGGACGGCTTTCACACACACATATTTCTCAGAACTGAGCATGTGGAGAGACGTTCGTTCATCTAGCACAAAGGGAACGGGTTGCAGGAGAAACTTTTACTCTGGTTTCTTAGTCTGTATCCTAGTGCCGGTTTGAAGTTCCTGCAGATTTCACTGTAAAACCGAGTTGGAGCTAGTACCACCCCATATATATGTATGGAGTGGAGTTTGCAACTGAAAAGAAACTTTGTGTTCCCAACAAGCTAGGTGAAGTACGGCTTTCACACACACTTATCTCACAGAACTGAGCATGTGGAGAGACGTTTGTTCTTCTAGCACAAAGGGAAGAGGTTGCAGGAGAAATTTTACTCTGGTTTCTCAGTCTGTTTCCTTGTGCCGGTATGAAGTTCCTGCAGTTTTCACTGTAAAACCGGGTTGGAACTAGTACCTCCCCATATATATGTATGGATTAGGGTTTGCAAATGAAAAGGAAATTTGTGTTCCCAACAAGTAAGGTGAAGGACGGCTTTCACACACACTTGTCTCTCAGAACCGAGCATGTGGAGAGACGTTCGTTCATCTAGAACAGTTGGAACGGGTTGCAGGAGAAAATTTTACTCTGGTTTCTCAGTCTGTTTCCAAGTGCCGGTTTGAAGTTCCCGCAGTTTTCAATGTAAAACTGAGTGGGAGCTAGTACCTCCCCATATATATGTCTAGAGTGGAGTTTGCAACTGAAAACAAACTTTGTGTTCCCAACAAGGTAGGTGAAGAACGGCTTTCACACACACATACTTCTCAGAAATGAGCATGTGGAGAGACGTTCGTTCATCTAGCACAAAAGGAACGTGTTGCAGGACAAACTTTTACTCTGGTTTCTCAGTCTGTTTCCAAGTGCCGGTGTGAATTTCCTGCAGTTTTCACTGTAAAACCGAGTTGGAACTAGTACCTCCATATATATATATATGGAGTGGAGTTTGCAAATTAAAAGAAACTTTGTGTTCCCAACAAGCTAGGTGAAGAACGGCTTTCACACATACTTATCTCTCAGAACTGAGCATGTGGAGAGACGTTCGTTCATCTAGCACAAAGGGAACGGGTTGCAGGAGAAACTTTTACTCTGGTTTCCCAGTCTGTTTCCTAGTGCCGGTTTGAAATTCCTGCAGTTTTCACTGTAAAACCGATTTGGAAATAGTACATCCCCTTATATATGTATGACTTGGAGTTTGCAACTGAAAATAAAATTTGAGTTCATAACAAAATAAGTGAAGGACGGCTTTCACACACACATATTTCTCAGAATTGAGCATGTGTAGAGACGTTCATTCATCTAGCACAATGGGAACGGATTGCAGGAGAAACTTTTACTCTGGTTTCTCAGTCTGTTACTTAGTGCCTGTTAGAAGATCCTGCAGTTTTCACTGTAAAACCGAGTTGGAAATGGTACCACCCCATATATATGTACGAACTGGACTTTGCAACTGAAAAGAATCATTGGGTTCCCAACAAGCTAAATGAAGGACGGCTTTCACACACACTTATCTCTCAGTCTTGAGCTTGTGGAGAGACGTTCGTTTATCTAGCACAAAGGGAACGTTTTGCAGGTGAAACTTTTACTCTGATTTCTCATTGTGTTTCCTAGTGCCGGTTTGAATTTCCTGCAGTTTTCACTGTAAAACAGGGTTGGAACTAGTACCTCCCCATATATATGTATGGATTAGTGTTTGTAAATGAAAAGAATCTTTGTGTTCCCAACAAGCTAGGTGAAGAACGGCTTTCACACACACTAATCTCTCAGAACTGAGCATGTGGAGGGACGTTCGTTCATCTAGCACAAAGGGAACGGGTTGCAGGAGAAACTTTTAATCTGGTTTCTCAGTCTGTTTCCTAGTGCCGGTTTGAAGTTCCTGCAGTTTTCACTGTAAAACCGAGTTGGAAATAGTACCTCCCCATATATATGTATGAAGTGGAGTTTGCAACTGAAAAGAAACTTTGAGTTCAAAACAAGCTAAGTGAAGGACGGCTTTCACACACACTTATCTCTCAGAACTGAGCATGTGGAGAGACGTTCGTTCATCTAGCACAAAGGGAACGGGTTGCAGGAGAAACTTTTACTCTGGATTCTCATTCTGTTTCCTAGTGCCGGTGTGAATTTCCTGCAGTTTTCACTGTAAAACGGATATGGAACTATTACCTCCCCATATATATGTATGGATTGGAGTTTGCTACTGAAAAGAAACTTTGTATTCCCAACAAGCTAGGTGAAAGACGGCTTTCACACACACTTATCTCTCAGAACTGAGCATGTGGAGAGACGTTCGTTCATCTAGCACAAAGGGAACGGGTTGCAGGAGAAGCTTTTACTCTGGTTTCTCAGTCTGTTTCCTAGTGTCGGTTTGAAGTTCCTGCAGTTTTCACTGTAAAACCAAGTTGCAAATTGTACAACCACATATATATGTATGGACTGGAGTTTGCAACTGAAAAGAAACTTTGTGTTCCCAACAAGCTAGGTGAAGGACGGCTTTCACACACACTTATCTCTCAGAACTGAGCATGTGGAGAGACGTTGGTTCATCTAGCAAAAAGGGAAAGGTTTGCAGGAGAAACTTTGACTCTGGTTTCTAAGTCTGTTTCCTAGTGCCGGTTTGAAGTTCCTGCATTTTTCACTGTAAAACCAATTTGGAGCTAGTACCTCCCCATATATATGTATGGAGTGGAGTTTGCAACTGAAAAGAAACTTTGTATTCACAACAAGCTGGGTGAAGGACGGCTTTCACACACACTTATCTCTCAGAACTGAGCATGTGGAGACACGTTCGTTCATCTAGCACAAAGGGAACGGTTTGCAGGAGAATCTTTTACTCTGGTTTCTCAGTCTGTTTCCTAGTGCGGGTTTGAAGTTCCTGCAGTTTCCACTGTAAAACCAAGTTGCAAATAGTACCTCCCCATATATATGTATGGAGTGGAGTTTGCAGCTGAAAAGAAACTTTGTGTTCCCAACAAACTAGGTGAAGGACGGCTTTCACACCCACATATCTCTCAGAACTGAGCATGTGGAGAGACGTTCGTTCATCTAGCACAATGGGAACGGGTTGCAGGGGAAACTATGACTCTGGTTTCTCCTTCTGTTTCCTAATGCCGGTGTGAGTTTCCTGCAGTTTTCACTGTAAAAGCGAGTTGGAACTAGTACCTCCCCATATATATGTATGGATTGGAGTTTGCAACTGAAAAGAAACTTTGTGTTCCCAAGAAGCTAGGTGAAGGACGGCATTCACACACACTTATCTCTCAGAACTGAGCATGTGGAGAGACGTTCGTTCATCTAGCACAAAGGGAACAGGTTGCAGGAGAAATTTTACTCTGGTTTCTCAGTCTTTTTCCTAGTGCCGGTTTGAATTTCCTGCAGTTTTCACTGTAAAACAGGGTTGGAACTATAACCTCCCCATATATATGTATGGAGTAGAGTTTGCAAATGAAAAGAAACTTTGTGTTCCCAACAAGCTAGGTGAAGAACGGCTTTCACACACAATTATCTCTCAGAATCTAGCATGTGGAGAGACGTTCGTTCATCTAGCACAAACGGAACTGTTTGCAGGAGAAACTTTTACTCTGGTTTCTCAGTCTGTTTCCTAGTGCCGGTTTGAAATTCCTGCAGTTTTCACTGTAAAACCGATTTGGAAATAGTACATCCCCATATATATGTATGACTTGGAGTTTGCAACTGAAAAGACACTAAGTGTTCCCAACAAGCTAGGTGAGGGACGGCTTTCACACACACTTATCTCACAGAACTGAGCATGTGGAGAGACGTTTGTTCTTCTAGCACAAAAGGAAGAGGTTGCAGGAGAAATTTTACTCTGGTTTCTCAGTCTGTTTCCTAGTGCCGGTTTGAAGTTCCTGCAGTTTTTACTGTAAAACCGGGTTGGAACTAGTACCTCCCCATATATATGTATGGATTAGGGTTTGCAAATGAAAAGGAACTTTGTGTTCCCAACAAGTAAGGTGAAGGAAGGCTTTCACACACACTTGTCTCTCAGAACCGAGCATGTGGAGAGACGTTCGTTCATCTAGAACAGTTGGAACGGGTTGCAGGAGAAAGTTTTACTCTGGTTTCTCAGTCTGTTTCCAAGTGCCGGTTTGAAGTTCCCGCAGTTTTTAATGTAAAACTGAGTGGGAGCTAGTACCTCCCCATATATATGTCTAGAGTGGAGTTTGCAACTGAAAACAAACTTTGTGTTCCCAACAAGGTAGGTGAAGAACGGCTTTCACACACACATACTTCTCAGAACTGAGCATGTGGAGAGACGTTCGTTCATCTAGCACAAAAGGAACGTGTTGCAGGAGAAACTTTTACTCTGGTTTCTCAGTCTGTTTCCAAGTGCCGGTGTGAATTTCCTGCAGTTTTCACTGTAAAACCGAGTTGGAACTAGTACCTCCATATATATATATATGGAGTGGAGTTTGCAAATTAAAAGAAACTTTGTGTTCCCAACAAGCTAGGTGAAGAACGGCTTTCACACACACTTATCTCTCAGAACTGAGCATGTGGAGAGACGTTCGTTCATCTAGCACAAAGGGAACGGGTTGCAGGAGAAACTTTTACTCTGGTTTCTCAGTCTGTTTCCTAGTGTCGGTTTGAAGTTCCTGCAGTTTTCACTGTAAAACCAAGTTGCAAATTGTACAACCACATATATATGTATGGACTGGAGTTTGCAACTGAAAAGAAACTTTGTGTTCCCAACAAGCTAGGTGAAGGACGGCTTTCACACACACTTATCTCTCAGAACTGAGCATGTGGAGAGACGTTGGTTCATCTAGCAAAAAGGGAAAGTTTTGCAGGAGAAACTTTGACTCTGGTTTCTCAGTCTGTTTCCTAGTGCCGGTTTGAAGTTCCTGCATTTTTCACTGTAAAACCAATTTGGAGCTAGTACCTCCCCATATATATGTATGGAGTGGAGTTTGCAACTGAAAAGAAACTTTGTATTCACAACAAGCTGGGTGAAGGACGGCTTTCACACACACTTATCTCTCAGAACTGAGCATGTGGAGAGACGTTCGTTCATCTAGCACAAAAGGAACGTGTTGCAGGAGAAACTTTTACTCTGTTTTCTCAGTCTGTTTCCTAGTGCCGGTTTGAAATTCCTGCAGTTTTCACTGTAAAACCGATTTGGAAATAGTACATCCCCTTATATATGTATGACTTGGAGTTTGCAACTGAAAATAAAATTTGAGTTCCCAACAAAATAAGTGAAGGACGGCTTTCACACACACATATTTCTCAGAATTGAGCATGTGTAGAGACGTTCATTCATCTAGCACAATGGGAACGGATTGCAGGAGAAACTTTTACTCTGGTTTCTCAGTCTGTTACTTAGTGCCTGTTTGAAGATCCTGCAGTTTTCACTGTAAAACCGAGTTGGAAATGGTACCTCCCCATATATATGTACGAACTGGACTTTGCAACTGAAAAGAATCATTGGATTCCCAACAAGCTAAATGAAGGACGGCTTTCACACACACTTATCTCTCAGTCCTGAGCATGTGGAGAGACGTTCGTTTATCTAGCACAAAGGGAACGTTTTGCAGGTGAAACTTTTACTCTGATTTCTCATTGTGTTTCCTCGTACCGGTTTGAACTTCCTGCAGTTTACACTGTAAAACCGAGTTGTAGCTAGTACCACCCCATATATATGTATGGAGTGCAGTTAGCAACTGAAAAGAAACTTTGTGTTCCCAACAAGCTAGTTTAGGGACGGCTTTCACACACACTTATCTCTCAGAAATGAGCATGTGGAGAGACGTTCGTTCATCTTGCACAAAGGGAACAGGTTGCAGGAGAAATTTTACTCTGGTTTCTCAGTCTGTTTCCTAGTGCCGGTTTGAATTTCCTGCAGTTTTCACTGTAAAACAGGGTTGGAACTAGTACCTCCCCATATATATGTATGGATTAGTGTTTGTAAATGAAAAGAAACTTTGTGTTCCCAACAAGCTAGGTGAAGAACGGCTTTCACACACACTAATCTCTCAGAACTGAGCATGTGGAGGGACGTTATTTCATCTAGCACAAAGGGAACGGGTTGCAGGAGAAACTTTTACTCTGGTTTCTCAGTCTGTTTCCTAGTGCCGGTTTGAAGTTCCTGCAGTTTTCACTGTAAAACCGAGTTGGAAATAGTACCTCCCCATATATATGTATGAATTGGAGTTTGCAACTGAAAAGAAACTTTGAGTTCAAAACAAGCTAAGTGAAGGACGGCTTTCACACACACTTATCTCTCAGAACTGAGCATGTGGAGAGACGTTCGTTCATCTAGCACAAAGGGAACGGGTTGCAGGAGAAACTTTTACTCTGGATTCTCATTCTGTTTCCTAGTGCCGGTGTGAATTTCCTGCAGTTTTCACTGTAAAACGGATTTGGAACTATTACCTCCCCATATATATGTATGGATTGGAGTTTGCTACTGAAAAGAAACTTTGTATTCCCAACAAGCTAGGTGAAAGACGGCTTTCACACACACTTATCTCTCAGAACTGAGCATGTGGAGAGACGTTCGTTCATCTAGCACAAAGGGAACGGGTTGCAGGAGAAACTTTTACACTGGTTTCTCAGTCTGATTCCTAGTGTCGATTTGAAGTTCCTGCAGTTTTCACTGTAAAACCAAGTTGCAAATTGTACCACCACATATATATGTATGGACTGGAGTTTGCAACTGAAAAGAAACTTTGTGTTCCCAACAAGCTAGGTGAAGGACGGCTTTCACACACACTTATCTCTCAGAACTGAGCATGTGGAGAGACGTTGGTTCATCTAGCAAAAAGGGAAAGGTTTGCAGGAGAAACTTTGACTCTGGTTTCTCAGTGTGTTTCCTAGTGCCGGTTTGAAGTTCCTGCATTTTTCACTGTAAAACCAATTTGGAGCTAGTACCTCCCCATATATATGTATGGAGTGGAGTTTGCAACTGAAAAGAAACTTTGTATTCACAACAAGCTGGGTGAAGGACGGCTTTCACACACACTTATCTCTCAGAACTGAGCATGTGGAGAGACGTTCGTTCATCTAGCACAAAGGGAACAGGTTGCAGGAGAAACTTTTACTCTGGTTTCTCAGTCTGTTTCCTAATGCGGGTTTGAAGTTCCTGCAGTTTTCACTGTAAAACCAAGTTGCAAATAGTACCTCCCCATATATATGTATGGAGTGGAGTTTGCAACTGAAAAGAAACTTTGTGTTCCCAACAAACTAGGTGAAGGACGGCTTTCACACCCACATATCTCTCAGAACTGAGCATGTGGAGAGACGTTCGTTCATCTAGCACAATGGGAACGGGTTGCAGGGGAAACTATGACTCTGGTTTCTCATTCTGTTTCCTAATGCCGGTGTGAGTTTCCTGCAGTTTTCACTGTAAAACCGAGTTGGAACTAGTACCTCCCCTTATATATGTATGGATTGTAGTTTGCACCTGAAAAGAATCTTTATATTCCCAACAAGCTAGGTGAAGAACGGATTTCACACACAATTATCTCTCAGAAATGAGCATGTGGAGAGACATTCGTTCATTTAGCACAAAGGGAACGGGTAGCAGGAGAAACTTTTACTCTGGATTCTCAGTCTGTTTCCTGGTGCAGGTTTGAAGTTCCTGCATTTTTCACTGTAAAACCAAGTTGGAACTATTACCTCCCCATATATATATATGGAGTGGAGTTTTCAACTTAAAAGAAACTTTGTGTTCCCAACAAGCTAGGTGAAGAACGGCTTTCACACACACTTATCTCTCAGAAATGAGCATGTGGAGAGACGTTCGTTCATCTAGCACAAAGGGAACGGGTTGCAGGGGAAACTTTTACTCTGGTTTCTTAGTCTGTTTCCTAGTGCGGGTTTGAAGTTCCTGCAGTTTTCACTGTAAACAAATTTGGATCTAGTACCTCCCCATATATATGTATGGAGTGGAGTTTGAAACTGAAAAGTAACTTTGTGTTCCCAACAAGCTAGATGAAGGACGGCTTTCACACACACATATTTCTCAGAACTGAGCATGTGGAGAGACGTTCGTTCATCTAGCACAAAGGGAACGGGTTGCAGGAGAAACTTTGACTCTGGTTTCTCATTCTGTTTCCTAGTGCCGGTGTGAAATTCCTGCAGTTTTCACTGTAAAACCGAGTTGGAACTAGTACCTCCCCATATATATGAATGGATTGGTGTTTGCAACTTATAAGAAACTTTGTATTCCCAACAAGCTAGGTGAAGTACGGCTTTCACACACAATTATCTCTCAGAATTGAGCAAGTGGAGAGACTTTCGTTCACCTAGCACAAAGGGAACGGGTTGCAGGAGAAACTTTTACTCTGGTTTCTCAGTCTGTTTCCTAGTGCCGGTTTGAAGTTCCTGCAGTTTTCACTGTAAAACCGAGTTGGAGCTTGTTCTTCCCCATATATATGTATTGAGTGGAGTTTGCAACTGAAAAGAAACTTTGTATTCACAACAAGCTGGGTGAAGGACGGCTTTCACACACACTTATCTCTCAGAACTGAGCATGTGGAGAGACGTTCGTTCATCTAGCACAAAGGGAACGGTTTGCAGGAGAATCTTTTACTCTGGTTTCTCAGTCTGTTTCCGAGTGCCGGTTTGAAGCTCCTGCAGTTTTCACTGTAAAACCAAGTTGCAAATAGTACCTCCCCATATATATGTATGGAGTGGAGTTTGCAACTGAAAAGAAACTTTGTGTTCCCAACAAACTAGGTGAAGGACGGCTTTCACACCCACATATCTCTCAGAACTGAGCATGTGGAGAGACGTTCGTTCATCTAGCACAATGGGAACGGGTTGCAGGGGAAACAATGACTCTTGTTTCTCATTCTGTTTCCTAATGCCGGTGAGAGTTTCGAGCAGTTTTCACTGTAAAACCGAGTTGGAACTAGTACCTCCCCTTATATATGTATGGATTGGAGTTTGCACCTGAAAAGAATCTTTGTATTCCCAAGAAGCTAGGTGAAGTACGGATTTCACACACAATTATCTCTCAGAAATGAGCATGTGGAGAGACATTCATTCATCTAGCACAAAGGGAACGGGTAGCAGGAGAAACTTTTACTCTGTATTCTCAGTCTGTTTCCTAGTGCCGGTTTGAAGTTCCTGCAGTTTTCACTGTAAAACCGATTTGGAACTAGTACCTCCCCATATATATGTATGGAGTGGATTTTGCAACTGAAAACAAACTTTGTGTTCCCAACAAGCTAGGTGAAGAACGGCATTCACACACAATTATATCTCAGAAGTGAGCATGTGGAGAGACGTTCGTTCATCTAGGCCAAAGGGAATGGGTTGCAGGAGAAACTTTTACTCTCGTTTCTCAGTCTGTTTCCTAGTGCTGGTGGGAATTTCCTGCAGTTTTCACTGTAAAACCGAGTTGGAAATGGTACCTCCCCATATATATGTACGAACTGGACTTTGCAACTGAAAAGAATCATTGTGTTCCCAACAAGCTAAATGAAGGACGGCTTTCACACACACTTATTTCTCAGAATTGAGCATGTGTAGAGACGTTCATTCATCTAGCACAATGGGAACGGATTGCAGGAGAAACTTTTACTCTGGTTTCTCAGTCTGTTACTTAGTGCCTGTTTGAAGATCCTGCAGTTTTCACTGTAAAACCGAGTTGGAAATGGTACCTCCCCATATATATGTACGAACTGGACTTTGCAACTGAAAAGAATCATTGTGTTCCCAACAAGCTAAATGAAGGACGGCTTTCACACAAACTTATCTCTCAGTCCTGAGCATGTGGAGAGACGTTCATTTATCTAGCACAAAGGGAAAGTTTTGCAAGTGAAACTTTTACTCTGATTTCTCAGTGTGTTTCCTCGTGCCGGTTTGAACTTCCTGCAGTTTACACTGTAAAACCGAGTTGGAGCTAGTACCGCCCCATATATATGTATGGAGTGCAGTTAGCAACTGAAAAGAAACTTTGTGTTCCCAACAAGCTAGGTTAGGGACGGCTTTCACACACACTTATCTCTCAGAAATGAGCATGTGGAGAGACGTTCGTTCATCTAGCACAAAGGGAACAGGTTGTAGGAGAAATTTTACTCTGGTTTCTCAGTCTGTTTCCTAGTGCCGGTTTGAAGTTCCTGCAGTTTTCACTGTAAAACCGAGTTGGAGCTTGTTCTTACCCATATATATGTATTGAGTGGAGTTTGCAACTGAAAAGAAACTTTGTATTCACAACAAGCTGGGTGAAGGACGGCTTTCACACACACTTATCTCTCAGAACTGAGCATGTGGAGAGACGTTCGTTCATCTAGCACAAAGGGAACGGTTTGCAGGAGAATCTTTTACTCTGGTTTCTCAGTCTGTTTCCTAGTGCCGGTTTGAAGTTCCTGCAGTTTTCACTGTAAAACCAAGTTGCAAATAGTACCTCCCCATATATATGTATGGAGTGGTGTTTGCAACTGAAAAGAAACTTTGTGTTCCCAACAAACTAGGTGAAGGACGGCTTTCACACCAACATATCTCTCAGAACTGAGCATGTGGAGAGACGTTCGTTCATCTAGCACAAAGGGAACGGGTTGCAGGGGAAACTATGACTCTTGTTTCTCATTCTGTTACCTAATGCCGGTGAGAGTTTCCTGCAGTTTTCACTGTAAAACCGAGTTGGAACTAGTACCTCCCCTTATATATGTATGGATTGGGGTTTGCACCTGAAAAGAATCTTTGTATTCCCAAGAAGCTAGGTGAAGGACGGATTTCACACACAATTATCTCTCAGAAATGAGCATGTGGAGAGACATTCGTTCAACTAGCACAAAGTGAACGGGTAGCAGGAGAAACTTTTACTCTGGATTCTCAGTCTGTTTCCTGGTGCAGGTTTGAAGTTCCTGCAGTTTTCACTGTAAAACCAAGTTGGAACTAGTACCTCACCACATATATATATGGAGTGGAGTTTTCAACTTAAAAGAGACTTTGTGTTCCCAACAAGCTACATGAAGAACGGCTTTCACACACACTTATCTCTCAGAAATGAGCATGTGGAGAGACGTTCGTTCATCTAGCACAAAGGGAACGGGTAGCAGGAGAAACTTTACTCTGGATTCTCAGTGTGTTTCCTAGTGCCGGTTTGAAGTTCCTGCAGTTTTCACTGTAAAACCGAGTTGGAGCAAGTATCTACACATATATATGTATGGATTGGAGTTTGCAACTGAAAAGAAACTTTGTTTTCCCAACAAGCTATTTGAAGAACTGCTTTCACACACACTTATCTCTCAGAACTGAGCATGTGGAGAGACGTTCGTTCATCTAGCACAAAGGGAACGGTTTGCAGGAGAATCTTTTACTCTGGTTTCTCAGTCTGTTTCCTAGTGCCGGTTTGAAGTTCCTGCAGTTTTCACTGTAAAACCAAGTTGCAAATAGTACCTCCCCATATATATGTATGGAGTGGTGTTTGCAACTGAAAAGAAACTTTGTGTTCCCAACAAACTAGGTGAAGGACGGCTTTCACACCAACATATCTCTCAGAACTGAGCATGTGGAGAGACGTTCGTTCATCTAGCACAAAGGGAACGGGTTGCAGGGGAAACTATGACTCTTGTTTCTCATTCTGTTACCTAATGCCGGTGAGAGTTTCCTGCAGTTTTCACTGTAAAACCGAGTTGGAACTAGTACCTCCCCTTATATATGTATGGATTGGGGTTTGCACCTGAAAAGAATCTTTGTATTCCCAAGAAGCTAGGTGAAGGACGGATTTCACACACAATTATCTCTCAGAATTGAGCATGTGGAGAGACATTCGTTCAACTAGCACAAAGTGAACGGGTAGCAGGAGAAACTTTTACTCTGGATTCTCAGTCTGTTTCCTGGTGCAGGTTTGAAGTTCCTGCAGTTTTCACTGTAAAACCAAGTTGGAACTAGTACCTCACCACATATATATATGGAGTGGAGTTTTCAACTTAAAAGAGACTTTGTGTTCCCAACAAGCTACATGAAGAACGGCTTTCACACACACTTATCTCTCAGAAATGAGCATGTGGAGAGACGTTCGTTCATCTAGCACAAAGGGAACGGGTAGCAGGAGAAACTTTACTCTGGATTCTCAGTGTGTTTCCTAGTGCCGGTTTGAAGTTCCTGCAGTTTTCACTGTAAAACCGAGTTGGAGCAAGTATCTACACATATATATGTATGGATTGGAGTTTGCAACTGAAAAGAAACTTTGTTTTCCCAACAAGCTATTTGAAGAACTGCTTTCACACACACTTATCTCTCAGAACTGAGCATGTGGAGAGACGTTCGTTCATCTAGCACAAAGGGAACGGTTTGCAGGAGAATCTTTTACTCTGGTTTCTCAGTCTGTTTCCTAGTGCCGGTTTGAAGTTCCTGCAGTTTTCACTGTAAAACCAAGTTGCAAATAGTACCTCCCCATATATATGTATGGAGTGGTGTTTGCAACTGAAAAGAAACTTTGTGTTCCCAACAAACTAGGTGAAGGACGGCTTTCACACCAACATATCTCTCAGAACTGAGCATGTGGAGAGACGTTCGTTCATCTAGCACAAAGGGAACGGGTTGCAGGGGAAACTATGACTCTTGTTTCTCATTCTGTTACCTAATGCCGGTGAGAGTTTCCTGCAGTTTTCACTGTAAAACCGAGTTGGAACTAGTACCTCCCCTTATATATGTATGGATTGGGGTTTGCACCTGAAAAGAATCTTTGTATTCCCAAGAAGCTAGGTGAAGGACGGATTTCACACACAATTATCTCTCAGAAATGAGCATGTGGAGAGACATTCGTTCAACTAGCACAAAGTGAACGGGTAGCAGGAGAAACTTTTACTCTGGATTCTCAGTCTGTTTCCTGGTGCAGGTTTGAAGTTCCTGCAGTTTTCACTGTAAAACCAAGTTGGAACTAGTACCTCACCACATATATATATGGAGTGGAGTTTTCAACTTAAAAGAGACTTTGTGTTCCCAACAAGCTACATGAAGAACGGCTTTCACACACACTTATCTCTCAGAAATGAGCATGTGGAGAGACGTTCGTTCATCTAGCACAAAGGGAACGGGTAGCAGGAGAAACTTTACTCTGGATTCTCAGTGTGTTTCCTAGTGCCGGTTTGAAGTTCCTGCAGTTTTCACTGTAAAACCGAGTTGGAGCAAGTATCTACACATATATATGTATGGATTGGAGTTTGCAACTGAAAAGAAACTTTGTTTTCCCAACAAGCTATTTGAAGAACTGCTTTCACACACACTTATCTCTCAGAACTGAGCATGTGGAGAGACGTTCGTTCATCTAGCACAAAGGGAACGGTTTGCAGGAGAATCTTTTACTCTGGTTTCTCAGTCTGTTTCCTAGTGCCGGTTTGAAGTTCCTGCAGTTTTCACTGTAAAAACGAGTTGGAACTAGTACCACCCCATATATATGTATGGATTGTAGTTTGCAACTTAAAAGAAACATTGTATTCCCAACAAGCTAGGTGAAGGACGGCTTTCACACACACTTATCTCTCAGAATTGAGCAAGTGGAGAGACTTTCGTTCACCTAGCACAAATGGAACGGGATGCAGGAGAAACTTTTACTCTGGTTTCTTAGTCTGTTTCCTAGTGCGGGTTTGAAGTTCCTGCAGTTTTCACTGTAAAACGAATTTGGATCTAGTACCACCCCATATATATGTATGGAGTGGAGTTTGAAACTGAAAAGAAACTTTGTGTTCCCAACAAGCTAGATGAAGGACGGCTTTCACACACACATATCTCTCAGAACTGAGCATGTGGAGAGACGTTCGTTCATCTAGCACAAAGGGAACGGGTTGCAGGAGAAACTTTGACTCTGGTTTCTCATTCTGTTTCCTAGTGCCGGTGTGAAATTCCTGCAGTTTTCACTGTAAAACCGAGTTGGAACTAGTACCACCCCATATATATGTATGGATTGTAGTTTGCAACTTAAAAGAAACATTGTATTCCCAACAAGCTAGGTGAAGGACGGCTTTCACACACACTTATCTCTCAGAATTGAGCAAGTGGAGAGACTTTCGTTCACCTAGCACAAATGGAACGGGATGCAGGAGAAACTTTTACTCTGGTTTCTCAGTCTGTTTCCTAGTGCCGGTTTGAAGTTCCTGCAGTTTTCACTGTAAAACCGAGTTGGAGCTAGAACCTCCCCATATATATGTATGGAGAGGAGTTTGCAACTGAAAAGAAAATTTGAGTTCCCAACAAAATAAGTGAAGGACGGCTTTCACACACACTTATTTCTCAGAATTGAGCATGTGTAGAGACGTTCATTCATCTAGCACAATGGGAACGGATTGCAGGAGAAACTTTTACTCTGGTTTCTCAGTCTGTTACTTAGTGCCTGTTTGAAGATCCTGCAGTTCACTGTAAAACCGAGTTGGAAATGGTACCTCCCCATATATATGTACGAACTGGACTTTGCAACTGAAAAGAATCATTGTGTTCCCAACAAGCTAAATGAAGGACGGCTTTCACACAAACTTATCTCTCAGTCCTGAGCATGTGGAGAGACGTTCATTTATCTAGCACAAAGGGAACGTTTTGCAGGTGAAACTTTTACTCTGATTTCTCAGTGTGTTTCCTCGTGGCGGTTTGAAGTTCCTGCAGTTTACACTGTAAAACCGAGTTGGAGCTAGTACCACCCCATATATATGTATGGAGTGCAGTTAGCAACTGAAAATAAACTTTGTGTTCCCAACAAGCTAGGTTAGGGACGGCTTTCACACACACTTATCTCTCAGAAATGAGCATGTGGAGAGACGTTCGTTCATCTAGCACAAAGGGAACAGGTTGCAGGAGAAATTTTACTCTGGTTTCTCAGTCTGTTTCCTAGTGCCGGTTTGAAGTTCCTGCAGTTTTCACTGTAAAACCGAGTTGGAGCTTGTTCTTACCCATATATATGTATTGAGTGGAGTTTGCAACTGAAAAGAAACTTTGTATTCACAACAAGCTGGGTGAAGGACGGCTTTCACACACACTTATCTCTCAGAACTGAGCATGTGGAGAGACGTTCGTTCATCTAGCACAAAGGGAACGGTTTGCAGGAGAATCTTTTACTCTGGTTTCTCAATCTGTTTCCTAGTGCCGGTTTGAAGTTCCTGCAGTTTTCACTGTAATACCAAGTTGCAAATAGTACCTCCCCATATATATGTATGGAGTGGAGTTTGCAACTGAAAAGAAACTTTGTGTTCCCAACAAACTAGGTGAAGGACGGCTTTCCACCCACATATCTCTCAGAACTGAGCATGTGGAGAGACGTTCGTTCATCTAGCACAATGGGAACGGGTTGCAGGGGAAACTATGACTCTTGTTTCTCATTCTGTTTCCTAATGCCGGTGAGAATTTCCTGCAGTTTTCACTGTAAAACCGAGTTGGAACATGTACCTCCCCTTATATATGTATGGATTGGAGTTTGCACCTGAAAAGAATCTTTGTATTCCCAAGAAGCTAGGTGAAGGATGGATTTCACACACAATTATCTCTCAGAAATGAGCATGTGGAGAGACATTCATTCATCTAGCACAAAGGGAACGGGTAGCAGGAGAAACTTTTACTCTGGATTCTCAGTCTGTTTCCTAGTGCCGGTTTGAAGTTCCTGCAGTTTTCACTGTAAAACCAAGTTGGAACTAGTACCTCCCCTTATATATATATGGAGTGGAGTTTGCAACTTAAAAGAAACTTTGTGTTCCCAACAAGTTAGGTGAAGAACGGCTTTCACACACACTTATCTCTCAGAACTGGGCATGTGGAGAGACGTTCGTTCATCTAGCACAAAGGGAACGGGTAGCAGGAGAAACTTTTACTCTGGATTCTCAGTGTGTTTCCTAGTGCCGGTTTGAAGTTCCTGCAGTTTTCACTGTAAAACCGAGTTGGAGCTAGTATCTACCCATATATATGTATGGAGTGGAGTTTGCAACTGAAAAGAAACTTTGTTTTCCCAACAAGCTAGTTGAAGAACGGCTTTCAAACACACTTATCTCTCAGAACTGAGCATGTGGAGAGACGTTCGTTCATCTAGCACAAAGGGAACGGGTTGCAGGAGAAACTTTTACTCTGGTTTCTTAGTCTGTTTCCTAGTGCGGGTTTGAAGTTCCTGCAGTTTTCACTGTAAAACGAAGTTGGATCTAGTACCTCCCCATATATATGTATGGAGTGGAGTTTGAAACTGAAAAGAAACTTTGTGTTCCCAACAAACTAGGTGAAGGACGGCTTTCATACACACTTATCTCTCAGAACTGAGCATGTGGAGAGACGTTCGTTAATCTAGCACAATGGGAACGGGTTGCAGGAGAAACTATGTCTCTGGTTTCTCATTCTGTTTCCTAATGCCGGTGTGAGTTTCCTGCAGTTTTCACTGTAAAACCGAGTTGGAACTAGTACCTCCCCATATATATGTATGGAGTGGAGATTGCAACTGAAAAGAATCTTTGTGTTCCCAACAAGCTAGTTGAAGGACCGCTTTCACCCACACTTATCTCTCAGAACTGAGCATATGCAGAGACTTGCTTTCATCTAGCAAATATGGAACAGGTTGTAGGAGAAATTTTTCTCTGGTTTCTCAGTCAGTTTCCTTGTGCTTTTTTGAAGTTCTTGCAGTTTTCACTGTAAAACCGAGTTGGAGATACTACCTCCCAATATATATGTATGGAGTTTGCAACTGAAAAGAATCTTTGTGTTTCCAACAAGCTGGTGAAGGATTGCATTCACACACAGTTATCTCTCAGAACTGAGCATGTGGAGAGACGTTCGTTCATCTAGCACAAAGGGAACGGGTTGCAGGGGAAATTTTACTCTGGTTTCTCAGTCTGTTTCCAAGTGCCGGATTGCAATTCCTTCAGTTTTCACTGTAAAACCGAGTTGGAGCTAGTACCTCCCCATATATATGTATGGAGTGAAGTTTGCAACTGAAAAGAATCATTGTGTTCCCAACAAGCTAGGTGAAGGACGGCTTTCACACAAACTTATCTCTCAGAACTGAGCATGTGGAGAGACTTTCGTTCATCTACCACAAAAGGAACGGGTGCTTTGAGAAATTTTTCTCGTGTTTCTCGGTAAGTTTCCTAGTGCCGGTTTGAAGTTCCTGCAGTTTTCACTGTAAAACCGAGTTGGAGATAGTACCTCCCCATATATATGTATGGAGTTTACAACTGAAATGAATTTATTTGTTCCCAATAAGCTAGGTGAAGGATGCCTTTCACACACACTTATCTCACATAAATGAGCATGTGGAGAGAGATTCGTTCATCTAGCACAAATGGAACGGGTTGTAGGAGAATCTTTTACTCTGGGTTCTCAGTCTATTTCCTAGAGTCGGCTTGAAGTTCCAGCAGTTTTCACTGTAAAACCGATTTGGATCTAGTATCTCCCCATATATATGTATGGAGTGGAGTTTACAACTGAAAAGAATCTTTGTGTTCCAAACAAGCTAGGTGAAGGACGGCTTTCACACACACTTAACTCTCAGAACTGAGCATGTGGAGAGACGTTCGTTCATCTAGCACAAAGGGAACGGGTTTCACGAGAAACTTTAACTCTGGTTTCTCATTCTGTTTCCTAGTGCCGGTTTGAAGTTCCTGCAGTTTCCACTGTTAAACCGAGTTGGAGCTAGTACCTCCTCATATATATTTATGGACTGGAGATTGCAACTGGAAAGAAAATTTGTGTCCCCAACAAGCTAGGTGAAGTACGGCTTACACACACACTTATCTCTCAGATCTGAGCATGTGGAGAGACGTTCGTTCATCTAGCACAAAGGGAACGGGTTGCAGGGGAAACTTTTACTCTGGTTTCTCAGTCTGTTTCCTAGTGCTGGATGAAGTTCCTGCAGTTTTCACTGTAATACCAATTTGGAGCTAGTACCACCCCTTATATATGTATAGAGTGGAGTTTGCAACTGAAAAGAAACTTTGTGTTCCCTACAAGCTAGTTGAAATACGGCTTTCACACACAATTATCTCTCAGAACTGAGCATGTGGAGAGACGTTAGTTCATCTATCACAAAGGGAACGGGTTGCAGGAGAAACTTTTACTGTTATTTCTCAGTCTGTTTCCAATGCCCGTTTGAAGTTCCTGCAGTTTTCACTGTATAACCGAGTTGGAGCTAGTACCTCCAGGTATATATGTAAGGAGTGGAGTTTGCAACTGAAAGGAAACTTTGAGTTCCCAAAAAGCTAGGTGAAGGATGGCTTTCACACACACTTAAATCTCAGAACTGACCATGTGGAGAGACGTTCGTTCATCTAGCACAAAGGGAATGGGTTGCAGGAGAAACTTTTACTGTGGTTTCTCACTCTGTTTCCTAGTGCCTGTTTGAATTTCAGCAGTTTTCTCTGTAAAACCGAGTTGGAGCTTGTACCTCCCCATATATATGTATGGAGTGGAGTTTGCAACTGAAAAGAAACTTTGTGTTCCCATCAAGCTATGTGAAGGACGGTTTTTACACGCACTTATCTCTCAGAACTAAGCATTGAGAGACATTCGTTCATCTAGCAGAAAGGGAACGGTTTGCAAGAAATAATATTACTCTGTTTTCTCAGTCTGTTTCCTAGTGCCGGTTTGAAGTTCCTGCAGTTCAGTGTAAAACCGATTTGGAGCTAGTACCTCCCCATATATATGTATGGAGTGGAGTTTTCAACTGAAAAGAAACTTTGTGTTCCCAACAAGCTAGGTGAAGGACGGCTTTCACACACACTTATCTCTCAGATCTGAGCATGTGGAGATACGTTCGTTCATCTAGCACATTTGGAACTGGTTGCAGGAGAAACTTATACTCTGGTTTCTCAGTCTGTTTCCTTATGCCGTTTTGAAGATCCTGCAGTTTTCACTATAAAACCGAGTTGGAGCTAGTACCTCCATATATATAAGTATGGATTGGAGATTGCAACTGAATAGTAACTTTGTGTTCCCAACAAGCTAGGTGAAGGACGGCTTTCACACACACTTATCTCTCAGAACTGAGCATACGCAGAGGCGTGCTTTCATCTAGCAAATGGGGAACAGGTTGCAGGAGAAACTTATACTCTGGTTTCTCAGTCTGTTTCCTTATGCCGTTTTGAAGATCCTGCAGTTTTCACTGTAAAAACGATTTGGAGCTAGTACTTCCCCATATATATGTATGGAGTGGAGTTTGCATCTGAAAAGAATCTTTGTGTTCCGAACAAGCTAGGTGAAGGGCGGCTTTCACACAAACTTATCTCTCAGAACTGAGCATGTGGAGAGACGTTCGTTCATTTAGCACAAAGGGAACGGATTGCTGTAGAAACTTTTACTCTGTTTTCTCAGTCTGTTTCCTAGTGCCTGATGAAGATCCTGCAGTTTTCACTGTAAAACCGAGTTGGCGCTAGTACCTACCCATATATATGTATAAGTGGAGTTTGCAAATGTAAAGAAACTTTGTGTTCCCTACAAGGTAGCTGAAGGGCGGCTTTCACACAAACTTATCTCTCAGAACTGAGCATGTGGAGAGACGATCGTTCATCTAGCACAAATGGAACGGGTTGAAGTAGAAACTTTTACTCTGGTTTCTCAGTCTGTTTCCTAGTGCCGGTTTGAATGTAATGCAGTTTTCTGTGTAAAACTGATTTTGAGAGAGTACATCCCCATATACATATATGGAGTGGAGTTTGCAACTGAAAGGAAACTTGGAGTTCCCAACAAGCTAGGCGAAGAAAGGATTTCACACACACTTATCTCTGAGAACAGAGCATGTGGAGAGACGCTCGTTCATCAAACAAAAAAGGAACGGTTTCCAGGGTAACTTTTACTCTGGTTCCTCAGTCTGTTTCCTAGTGCCCGTTTGAATTTCCAGCAGTTTTCACTATAAAACCGAGTTGGAGCTAGTACCTCCCCATATATATGTATGGAGTGGAGTTTGCAACTGAAAGGAAACTTTGAGTTCCCAACTAGCTAGGTGAAGAATGGCTTTAACTCACACTTATCTCTCAGAACTGAGCATATGCAGAGACGTGCTTTCGTCTAGCAAATATGTATCAGGTTGTAGGAGAAATTTTTCTCTTGTGTCTCAGTCAGTTTCCTTGTGCTTTTTTGAAGTTCCTGCAGTTTTCACTGTAAAACCGAGTTGGATGTTGTACCTATCCATATATATGTATGGAGTGGAGATTGCAACTGAAAAGTAACTTTGCGTTCCCAACAAGCTACGTGAAGGTCGTCTTTCACACACAATTATCTCTCAGAACTGAGCATGTGGAGAGACCTTCGTTCATCTAGCACTAAGGGAACTGGTTGCAGGGGAATCTTTTACTCTGTTTCCTCAGTCTGTTTCCTAGTGCTGGTATGAAGTTCCTGCAGTTTTCACTGTAAAACCGAGTTGGAACTTGTACCACCCCATATATATGTATGGAGTGGAGTTGGCAACGGAAAAGAAAATTTGTGTTCCCAACAAGCTAGGTGATGGACGGCTTTCACACACAGTTATCTCTCAGAACTTAGCATGTGGAGAGACGTTCGTTCATCTAGCACAATGGGAACTGGTTGCAGGAGAAACTTTTACTCTGGTTTCTCAGTCTGTTTCCTAGTTCCTGTTTGAAGTTCCTGCAGTTTTCACTGTAAAACCGAGTTGGAGCTAGTACCTCCCCATATATATGTATGGAGTGGAGATTGCAACTGAAAAGAATCTTTGTGTTCCCAACAAGCTAGTTGAAGGACCGCTTTCACCCACACTTATCTCTCAGAACTGAGCATATGCAGAGACTTGCTTTCATCTAGCAAATAGGGAACAGGTTGTAGGAGAAATTTTTCTCTGGTTTCTCAGTCAGTTTCCTTGTGCTTTTTTGAAGTTCTTGCAGTTTTCACTGTAAAACCGAGTTGGAGATACTACCTCCCAATATATATGTATGGAGTTTGCAACTGAAAAGAATCTTTGTGTTTCCAACAAGCTGGTGAAGGATTGCATTCACACACAGTTATCTCTCAGAACTGAGCATGTGGAGAGACGTTCGTTCATCTAGCACAAAGGGAACGGGTTGCAGGGGAAATTTTACTCTGGTTTCTCAGTCTGTTTCCAAGTGCCGGATTGCAATTCCTTCAGTTTTCACTGTAAAACCGAGTTGGAGCTAGTAACTCCCCATATATATGTATGGAGTGAAGTTTGCAACTGAAAAGAATCATTGTGTTCCCAACAAGCTAGGTGAAGGACGGCTTTCACACAAACTTATCTCTCAGAACTGAGCATGTGGAGAGACTTTCGTTCATCTACCACAAAGGGAACGGGTGCTTTGAGAAATTTTTCTCGTGTTTCTCGGTAAGTTTCCTAGTGCCGGTTTGAAGTTCCTGCAGTTTTCACTGTAAAACCGAGTTGGAGATAGTACCTCCCCATATATATGTATGGAGTTTACAACTGAAATGAATTTATTTGTTCCCAATAAGCTAGGTGAAGGATGCCTTTCACACACACTTATCTCACATAACTGAGCATGTGAAGAGAGATTCGTTCATCTAGCACAAATGGAACGGGTTGTAGGAGAATCTTTTACTCTGGGTTCTCAGTCTATTTCCTAGAGTCGGCTTGAAGTTCCAGCAGTTTTCACTGTAAAACCGATTTGGATCTAGTATCTCCCCATATATATGTATGGAGTGGAGTTTACAACTGAAAAGAATCTTTGTGTTCCAAACAAGCTAGGTGAAGGACGGCTTTCACACACACTTAACTCTCAGAACTGAGCATGTGGAGAGACGTTCGTTCATCTAGCACAAAGGGAACGGGTTTCACGAGAAACTTTAACTCTGGTTTCTCATTCTGTTTCCTAGTGCCGGTTTGAAGTTCCTGCAGTTTCCACTGTTAAACCGAGTTGGAGCTAGTACCTCCTCATATATATGTATGGACTGGAGATTGCAACTGGAAAGAAAATTTGTGTCCCCAACAAGCTAGGTGAAGTACGGCTTACACACACACTTATCTCTCAGATCTGAGCATGTGGAGAGACGTTCGTTCATCTAGCACAAAGGGAACGGGTTGCAGGGGAAACTTTTACTCTGGTTTCTCAGTCTGTTTCCTAGTGCTGGATGAAGTTCCTGCAGTTTTCACTGTAATACCAATTTGGAGCTAGTACCACCCCTTATATATGTATAGAGTGGAGTTTGCAACTGAAAAGAAACTTTGTGTTCCCTACAAGCTAGTTGAAATACGGCTTTCACACACAATTATCTCTCAGAACTGAGCATGTGGAGAGACGTTAGTTCATCTATCACAAAGGGAACGGGTTGCAGGAGAAACTTTTACTGTTATTTCTCAGTCTGTTTCCAATGCCCGTTTGAAGTTCCTGCAGTTTTCACTGTAAAACCGAGTTGGAGCTAGTACCTCCAGGTATATATGTAAGGAGTGGAGTTTGCAACTGAAAGGAAACTTTGAGTTCCCAAAAAGCTAGGTGAAGGATGGCTTTCACACACACTTAAATCTCAGAACTGACCATGTGGAGAGACGTTCGTTCATCTAGCACAAAGGGAATGGGTTGCAGGAGAAACTTTTACTGTGGTTTCTCACTCTGTTTCCTAGTGCCTGTTTGAATTTCAGCAGTTTTCTCTGTAAAACCGAGTTGGAGCTTGTACCTCCCCATATATATGTATGGAGTGGTGTTTGCAACTGAAAAGAAACTTTGTGTTCCCATCAAGCTATGTGAAGGACGGTTTTTACACGCACTTATCTCTCAGAACTAAGCATTGAGAGACATTCGTTCATCTAGCAGAAAGGGAACGGTTTGCAAGAAATAATATTACTCTGTTTTCTCAGTCTGTTTCCTAGTGCCGGTTTGAAGTTCCTGCAGTTCAGTGTAAAACCGATTTGGAGCTAGTACCTCCCCATATATATGTATGGAGTGGAGTTTTCAACTGAAAAGAAACTTTGTGTTCCCAACAAGCTAGGTGAAGGACGGCTTTCACACACACTTATCTCTCAGATCTGAGCATGTGGAGATACGTTCGTTCATCTAGCACAGTTGGAACTGGTTGCAGGAGAAACTTATACTCTGGTTTCTCAGTCTGTTTCCTTATGCCGTTTTGAAGATCCTGCAGTTTTCACTATAAAACCGAGTTGGAGCTAGTACCTCCATATATATAAGTATGGATTGGAGATTGCAACTGAATAGTAACTTTGTGTTCCCAACAAGCTAGGTGAAGGACGGCTTTCACACACACTTATCTCTCAGAACTGAGCATACGCAGAGGCGTGCTTTCATCTAGCAAATGGGGAACAGGTTGCAGGAGAAACTTATACTCTGGTTTCTCAGTCTGTTTCCTTATGCCGTTTTGAAGATCCTGCAGTTTTCACTGTAAAAACGATTTGGAGCTAGTACTTCCCCATATATATGTATGGAGTGGAGTTTGCATCTGAAAAGAATCTTTGTGTTCCGAACAAGCTAGGTGAAGGGCGGCTTTCACACAAACTTATCTCTCAGAACTGAGCATGTGGAGAGACGTTCGTTCATTTAGCACAAAGGGAACGGATTGCTGTAGAAACTTTTACTCTGTTTTCTCAGTCTGTTTCCTAGTGCCTGATGAAGATCCTGCAGTTTTCACTGTAAAACCGAGTTGGCGCTAGTACCTACCCATATATATGTATAAGTGGAGTTTGCAAATGTAAAGAAACTTTGTGTTCCCTACAAGGTAGCTGAAGGGCGGCTTTCACACAAACTTATCTCTCAGAACTGAGCATGTGGAGAGACGATCGTTCATCTAGCACAAATGGAACGGGTTGAAGTAGAAACTTTTACTCTGGTTTCTCAGTCTGTTTCCTAGTGCCGGTTTGAATGTAATGCAGTTTTCTGTGTAAAACTGATTTTGAGAGAGTACATCCCCATATACATATATGGAGTGGAGTTTGCAACTGAAAGGAAACTTGGAGTTCCCAACAAGCTAGGCGAAGAAAGGATTTCACACACACTTATCTCTGAGAACAGAGCATGTGGAGAGACGCTCGTTCATCAAACAAAAAAGGAACGGTTTCCAGGGTAACTTTTACTCTGGTTCCTCAGTCTGTTTCCTAGTGCCCGTTTGAATTTCCAGCAGTTTTCACTATAAAACCGAGTTGGAGCTAGTACCTCCCAATATATATGTATGGAGTGGAGTTTGCAACTGAAAGGAAACTTTGAGTTCCCAACTAGCTAGGTGAAGAATGGCTTTAACTCACACTTATCTCTCAGAACTGAGCATATGCAGAGACGTGCTTTCGTCTAGCAAATATGTATCAGGTTGTAGGAGAAATTTTTCTCTTGTGTCTCAGTCAGTTTCCTTGTGCTTTTTTGAAGTTCCTGCAGTTTTCACTGTAAAACCGAGTTGGATGTTGTACCTATCCATATATATGTATGGAGTGGAGATTGCAACTGAAAAGTAACTTTGCGTTCCCAACAAGCTACGTGAAGGTCGTCTTTCACACACAATTATCTCTCAGAACTGAGCATGTGGAGAGACCTTCGTTCATCTAGCACTAAGGGAACTGGTTGCAGGGGAATCTTTTACTCTGTTTCCTCAGTCTGTTTCCTAGTGCTGGTATGAAGTTCCTGCAGTTTTCACTGTAAAACCGAGTTGGAACTTGTACCACCCCATATATATGTATGAGGTGGAGTTGGCAACGGAAAAGAAAATTTGTGTTCCCAACAAGCTACGTGATGGACGGCTTTCACACACAGTTATCTCTCAGAACTGAGCATGTGGAGAGACGTTCGTTCATCTAGCACAATGGGAACTGGTTGAAGGAGAAACTTTTACTCTGGTTTCTCAGTCTGTTTCCTAGTTCCTGTTTGAAGTTCCTGCAGTTTTCACTATAAAACCGAGTTGGAGCTAGTACTTCCCCATATATATGTATGGAGTGGAGATTGCAACTGAAAAGAATCTTTGTGTTCCCAACAAGCTAGTTGAAGGACCGCTTTCACCCACACTTATCTCTCAGAACTGAGCATATGCAGAGACTTGCTTTCATCTAGCAAATAGGGAACAGGGTGTAGGAGAAATTTTTCTCTGGTTTCTCAGTCAGTTTCCTTGTGCTTTTTTGAAGTTCTTGCAGTTTTCACTGTAAAACCGAGTTGGAGATACTACCTCCCAATATATATGTATGGAGTTTGCAACTGAAAAGAATCTTTGTGTTTCCAACAAGCTGGTGAAGGATTGCATTCACACACAGTTATCTCTCAGAACTGAGCATGTGGAGAGACGTTCGTTCATCTAGCACAAAGGGAACGGGTTGCAGGGGAAATTTTACTCTGGTTTCTCAGTCTGTTTCCTAGTGCCGGATTGCAATTCCTTCAGTTTTCACTGTAAAACCGAGTTGGAGCTAGTACCTCCCCATATATATGTATGGAGTGAAGTTTGCAACTGAAAAGAATCATTGTGTTCCCAACAAGCTAGGTGAAGGACGGCTTTCACACACTTATATCTCAGAACTGAGCATGTGGAGAGTCATTCGTTCATCTAGCACAAATGGAACGGGTTGCAGTGGAAACTTATACTCTCGTTTCTAAAACTGTTTCCTAGTGCCGGTTTGAAGGTCCTGAAGTTTTCACTGTCAAACCGAGTTGGAGCTATTACGTCCCCATATATATGTTTGGTTTGGAGTTTGCAAATGAAAGGAAACATTGAGTTCCCAACTAGCTAGGTGAAGGATGGCTTTAACCCACACATATCTCTCAGAACTGAGCATATGCAGAGACGTGCTTTCATCTAGCAAATAGGTAACAGGTTGTAGGAGAAATTTTTCTCTTGTGTCTCAGTCAGTTTCCTAGTGCTTTTTTGAAGTTCCTGCAGTTTTCACTGTAAAACCGAGTTGGATCTTGTACATATCCATATATATGTATGGAGTGAAGATTGCAACTGAAAAGAAACTTTGTGTTCCCAACAAGCTAGGTGAAGGACGGCTTTCACCCACACTTATCTCTCAGAACTGAGCATATGCAGAGACGTGCTTTCATCTAGCAAATAGGTAACAGGTTGTAGGAGAAATTTTTCTCTTGTGTCTCAGTCAGTTTCCTTGTGCTTTTTTGAAGTTCTTGCAGTTTTCACTTAAAACCGAGTTGGAGATAGTACCTCCCCATATATATGTATGGAGTGGAGTTGGCAACTGAAAAGAATCTTTGTGTTCCCAACAAGCTAGGTGAAGGATGGCATACACACAATTATTTCTCAGAACTGAGCATGTGGAGACACATTCGTTCATCTAGCACAAAGGGAACTGGTTGCAGGAGAACCTTTTTCTCTGGTTTCTCAGTCTGTTTCCTAGTGCCGGTTTGAAGTTCCTGCAGTTTTCACTGTAAAACCTAGTTGGAGATAGTACCTCCCCATATATATGTATGGAGTGGAGTTGGCAACTGAAAAGAAATTTTGTATTCCCAACAAGATAGGTGAAGGACGTCTTTCACACACACTTAACTCTCAGAACTGTGCATGTGGAGAGACGTTCGTTCATCTAGCACAAATGGAACGGGTTGCAGTGGAAACTTATACTCTCGTTTCTAAAACTGTTTCCTAGTGCCGGTTTGAAGGTCCTGAAGTTTTCACTGTCAAACCGAGTTGGAGCTATTACGTCCCCATATATATGTTTGGTTTGGAGTTTGCAAATGAAAGGAAACATTGAGTTCCCAACTAGCTAGGTGAAGGATGGCTTTAACCCACACATATCTCTCAGAACTGAGCATATGCAGAGACGTGCTTTCATCTAGCAAATAGGTAACAGGTTGTAGGAGAAATTTTTCTCTTGTGTCTCAGTCAGTTTCCTAGTGCTTTTTTGAAGTTCCTGCAGTTTTCACTGTAAAACCGAGTTGGATCTTGTACATATCCATATATATGTATGGAGTGGAGATTGCAACTGAAAAGAAACTTTGTGTTCCCAACAAGCTAGGTGAAGGACGGCTTTCACCCACACTTATCTCTCAGAACTGAGCATATGCAGAGACGTGCTTTCATCTAGCAAATAGGTAACAGGTTGTAGGAGAAATTTTTCTCTTGTGTCTCAGTCAGTTTCCTTGTGCTTTTTTGAAGTTCTTGCAGTTTTCACTTAAAACCGAGTTGGAGATAGTACCTCCCCATATATATGTATGGAGTGGAGTTGGCAACTGAAAAGAATCTTTGTGTTCCCAACAAGCTAGGTGAAGGATGGCATACACACAATTATTTCTCAGAACTGAGCATGTGGAGACACATTCGTTCATCTAGCACAAAGGGAACTGGTTGCAGGAGAACCTTTTTCTCTGGTTTCTCAGTCTGTTTCCTAGTGCCGGTTTGAAGTTCCTGCAGTTTTCACTGTAAAACCTAGTTGGAGATAGTACCTCCCCATATATATGTATGGAGTGGAGTTGGCAACTGAAAAGAAATTTTGTATTCCCAACAAGATAGGTGAAGGACGTCTTTCACACACACTTAACTCTCAGAACTGTGCATGTGGAGAGACGTTCGTTCATCTAGAACAAAGGGAAAGGTTTGCAGGGGAAACTTTTACTCTCGTTTCTCAGTCTGTTTCCTAGTGCCGGTTTGAATGTCCTGAAGTTTTCACTGTAAAACCGAGTTGGAGCTATTACCTCCCCATATATATGTATGGTGTGGAGTTTGCAACTGAAAGGAAACATTGAGTTCCCAACTAGCTAGGTGAAGGACGGCTTTCACACACACTTATCTCTCAGAACTGAGCATATGCAGAGACGTGCTTTCATCTAGCAAATAGTTAACAGATTGTAGGAGAAATTTTTCTCTGGTTTCTCAGTCAGTTTCCTTGTGCTTTTTTGAAGTTCTTGCAGTTTTCACTGTAAAACCGAGTTGGAGATACTACCTCCCAATATATATGTATGGAGTTTGCAACTGAAAAGAATCTTTGTGTTTCCAACAAGCTGGTGAAGGATTGCATTCACACACAGTTATCTCTCAGAACTGAGCATGTGGAGAGACGTTCGTTCATCTAGCACAAAGGGAACGGGTTGCAGGGGAAATTTACTCTGGTTTCTCAGTCTGTTTCCAAGTGCCGGATTGCAATTCCTTCAGTTTTCACTGTAAAACCGAGTTGGAGCTAGTAACTCCCCATATATATGTATGGAGTGAAGTTTGCAACTGAAAAGAATCATTGTGTTCCCAACAAGCTAGGTGAAGGACGGCTTTCACACAAACTTATCTCTCAGAACTGAGCATGTGGAGAGACTTTCGTTCATCTACCACAAAGGGAACGGGTGCTTTGAGAAATTTTTCTCGTGTTTCTCGGTAAGTTTCCTAGTGCCGGTTTGAAGTTCCTGCAGTTTTCACTGTAAAACCGAGTTGGAGATTGTACCTCCCCATATATATGTATGGAGTTTACAACTGAAATGAATTTATTTGTTCCCAATAAGCTAGGTGAAGGATGCCTTTCACACACACTTATCTCACATAACTGAGCATGTGGAGAGAGATTCGTTCATCTAGCACAAATGGAACGGGTTGTAGGAGAATCTTTTACTCTGGGTTCTCAGTCTATTTCCTAGAGTCGGCTTGAAGTTCCAGCAGTTTTCACTGTAAAACCGATTTGGATCTAGTATCTCCCCATATATATGTATGGAGTGGAGTTTACAACTGAAAAGAATCTTTGTGTTCCAAACAAGCTAGGTGAAGGACGGCTTTCACACACACTTAACTCTCAGAACTGAGCATGTGGAGAGACGTTCGTTCATCTAGCACAAAGGGAACGGGTTTCACGAGAAACTTTAACTCTGGTTTCTCATTCTGTTTCCTAGTGCCGGTTTGAAGTTCCTGCAGTTTCCACTGTTAAACCGAGTTGGAGCTAGTACCTCCTCATATATATGTATGGA
Source organism: Camelus dromedarius (assembly GCF_036321535.1). Lineage (NCBI taxonomy): Eukaryota > Metazoa > Chordata > Mammalia > Artiodactyla > Camelidae > Camelus > Camelus dromedarius. Next base: position 29,950,110 of record NC_087458.1, on the reverse strand, counting down.
CTGGAGATTGCAACTGGAAAGAAAATTTGTGTCCCCAACAAGCTAGGTGAAGTACGGCTTACACACACACTTATCTCTCAGATCTGAGCATGTGGAGAGACGTTCGTTCATCTAGCACAAAGGGAACGGGTTGCAGGGGAAACTTTTACTCTGGTTTCTCAGTCTGTTTCCTAGTGCTGGATGAAGTTCCTGCAGTTTTCACTGTAATACCAATTTGGAGCTAGTACCACCCCTTATATATGTATAGAGTGGAGTTTGCAACTGAAAAGAAACTTTGTGTTCCCTACAAGCTAGTTGAAATACGGCTTTCACACACAATTATCTCTCAGAACTGAGCATGTGGAGAGACGTTAGTTCATCTATCACAAAGGGAACGGGTTGCAGGAGAAACTTTTACTGTTATTTCTCAGTCTGTTTCCAATGCCCGTTTGAAGTTCCTGCAGTTTTCACTGTAAAACCGAGTTGGAGCTAGTACCTCCAGGTATATATGTAAGGAGTGGAGTTTGCAACTGAAAGGAAACTTTGAGTTCCCAAAAAGCTAGGTGAAGGATGGCTTTCACACACACTTAAATCTCAGAACTGACCATGTGGAGAGACGTTCGTTCATCTAGCACAAAGGGAATGGGTTGCAGGAGAAACTTTTACTGTGGTTTCTCACTCTGTTTCCTAGTGCCTGTTTGAATTTCAGCAGTTTTCTCTGTAAAACCGAGTTGGAGCTTGTACCTCCCCATATATATGTATGGAGTGGTGTTTGCAACTGAAAAGAAACTTTGTGTTCCCATCAAGCTATGTGAAGGACGGTTTTTACACGCACTTATCTCTCAGAACTAAGCATTGAGAGACATTCGTTCATCTAGCAGAAAGGGAACGGTTTGCAAGAAATAATATTACTCTGTTTTCTCAGTCTGTTTCCTAGTGCCGGTTTGAAGTTCCTGCAGTTCAGTGTAAAACCGATTTGGAGCTAGTACCTCCCCATATATATGTATGGAGTGGAGTTTTCAACTGAAAAGAAACTTTGTGTTCCCAACAAGCTAGGTGAAGGACGGCTTTCACACACACTTATCTCTCAGATCTGAGCATGTGGAGATACGTTCGTTCATCTAGCACAGTTGGAACTGGTTGCAGGAGAAACTTATACTCTGGTTTCTCAGTCTGTTTCCTTATGCCGTTTTGAAGATCCTGCAGTTTTCACTATAAAACCGAGTTGGAGCTAGTACCTCCATATATATAAGTATGGATTGGAGATTGCAACTGAATAGTAACTTTGTGTTCCCAACAAGCTAGGTGAAGGACGGCTTTCACACACACTTATCTCTCAGAACTGAGCATACGCAGAGGCGTGCTTTCATCTAGCAAATGGGGAACAGGTTGCAGGAGAAACTTATACTCTGGTTTCTCAGTCTGTTTCCTTATGCCGTTTTGAAGATCCTGCAGTTTTCACTGTAAAAACGATTTGGAGCTAGTACTTCCCCATATATATGTATGGAGTGGAGTTTGCATCTGAAAAGAATCTTTGTGTTCCGAACAAGCTAGGTGAAGGGCGGCTTTCACACAAACTTATCTCTCAGAACTGAGCATGTGGAGAGACGTTCGTTCATTTAGCACAAAGGGAACGGATTGCTGTAGAAACTTTTACTCTGTTTTCTCAGTCTGTTTCCTAGTGCCTGATGAAGATCCTGCAGTTTTCACTGTAAAACCGAGTTGGCGCTAGTACCTACCCATATATATGTATAAGTGGAGTTTGCAAATGTAAAGAAACTTTGTGTTCCCTACAAGGTAGCTGAAGGGCGGCTTTCACACAAACTTATCTCTCAGAACTGAGCATGTGGAGAGACGATCGTTCATCTAGCACAAATGGAACGGGTTGAAGTAGAAACTTTTACTCTGGTTTCTCAGTCTGTTTCCTAGTGCCGGTTTGAATGTAATGCAGTTTTCTGTGTAAAACTGATTTTGAGAGAGTACATCCCCATATACATATATGGAGTGGAGTTTGCAACTGAAAGGAAACTTGGAGTTCCCAACAAGCTAGGCGAAGAAAGGATTTCACACACACTTATCTCTGAGAACAGAGCATGTGGAGAGACGCTCGTTCATCAAACAAAAAAGGAACGGTTTCCAGGGTAACTTTTACTCTGGTTCCTCAGTCTGTTTCCTAGTGCCCGTTTGAATTTCCAGCAGTTTTCACTATAAAACCGAGTTGGAGCTAGTACCTCCCCATATATATGTATGGAGTGGAGTTTGCAACTGAAAGGAAACTTTGAGTTCCCAACTAGCTAGGTGAAGAATGGCTTTAACTCACACTTATCTCTCAGAACTGAGCATATGCAGAGACGTGCTTTCGTCTAGCAAATATGTATCAGGTTGTAGGAGAAATTTTTCTCTTGTGTCTCAGTCAGTTTCCTTGTGCTTTTTTGAAGTTCCTGCAGTTTTCACTGTAAAACCGAGTTGGATGTTGTACCTATCCATATATATGTATGGAGTGGAGATTGCAACTGAAAAGTAACTTTGCGTTCCCAACAAGCTACGTGAAGGTCGTCTTTCACACACAATTATCTCTCAGAACTGAGCATGTGGAGAGACCTTCGTTCATCTAGCACTAAGGGAACTGGTTGCAGGGGAATCTTTTACTCTGTTTCCTCAGTCTGTTTCCTAGTGCTGGTATGAAGTTCCTGCAGTTTTCACTGTAAAACCGAGTTGGAACTTGTACCACCCCATATATATGTATGGAGTGGAGTTGGCAACGGAAAAGAAAATTTGTGTTCCCAACAAGCTACGTGATGGACGGCTTTCACACACAGTTATCTCTCAGAACTGAGCATGTGGAGAGACGTTCGTTCATCTAGCACAATGGGAACTGGTTGAAGGAGAAACTTTTACTCTGGTTTCTCAGTCTGTTTCCTAGTTCCTGTTTGAAGTTCCTGCAGTTTTCACTATAAAACCGAGTTGGAGCTAGTACTTCCCCATATATATGTATGGAGTGGAGATTGCAACTGAAAAGAATCTTTGTGTTCCCAACAAGCTAGTTGAAGGACCGCTTTCACCCACACTTATCTCTCAGAACTGAGCATATGCAGAGACTTGCTTTCATCTAGCAAATAGGGAACAGGGTGTAGGAGAAATTTTTCTCTGGTTTCTCAGTCAGTTTCCTTGTGCTTTTTTGAAGTTCTTGCAGTTTTCACTGTAAAACCGAGTTGGAGATACTACCTCCCAATATATATGTATGGAGTTTGCAACTGAAAAGAATCTTTGTGTTTCCAACAAGCTGGTGAAGGATTGCATTCACACACAGTTATCTCTCAGAACTGAGCATGTGGAGAGACGTTCGTTCATCTAGCACAAAGGGAACGGGTTGCAGGGGAAATTTTACTCTGGTTTCTCAGTCTGTTTCCTAGTGCCGGATTGCAATTCCTTCAGTTTTCACTGTAAAACCGAGTTGGAGCTAGTACCTCCCCATATATATGTATGGAGTGAAGTTTGCAACTGAAAAGGATCATTGTGTTCCCAACAAGCTAGGTGAAGGACGGCTTTCACACACTTATATCTCAGAACTGAGCATGTGGAGAGTCATTCGTTCATCTAGCACAAATGGAACGGGTTGCAGTGGAAACTTATACTCTCGTTTCTAAAACTGTTTCCTAGTGCCGGTTTGAAGGTCCTGAAGTTTTCACTGTCAAACCGAGTTGGAGCTATTACGTCCCCATATATATGTTTGGTTTGGAGTTTGCAAATGAAAGGAAACATTGATTTCCAAACTAGCTAGGTGAAGGATGGCTTTAACCCACACATATCTCTCAGAACTGAGCATATGCAGAGACGTGCTTTCATCTAGCAAATAGGTAACAGGTTGTAGGAGAAATTTTTCTCTTGTGTCTCAGTCAGTTTCCTAGTGCTTTTTTGAAGTTCCTGCAGTTTTCACTGTAAAACCGAGTTGGATCTTGTACATATCCATATATATGTATGGAGTGAAGATTGCAACTGAAAAGAAACTTTGTGTTCCCAACAAGCTAGGTGAAGGACGGCTTTCACCCACACTTATCTCTCAGAACTGAGCATATGCAGAGACGTGCTTTCATCTAGCAAATAGGTAACAGGTTGTAGGAGAAATTTTTCTCTTGTGTCTCAGTCAGTTTCCTTGTGCTTTTTTGAAGTTCTTGCAGTTTTCACTTAAAACCGAGTTGGAGATAGTACCTCCCCATATATATGTATGGAGTGGAGTTGGCAACTGAAAAGAATCTTTGTGTTCCCAACAAGCTAGGTGAAGGATGGCATACACACAATTATTTCTCAGAACTGAGCATGTGGAGACACATTCGTTCATCTAGCACAAAGGGAACTGGTTGCAGGAGAACCTTTTTCTCTGGTTTCTCAGTCTGTTTCCTAGTGCCGGTTTGAAGTTCCTGCAGTTTTCACTGTAAAACCTAGTTGGAGATAGTACCTCCCCATATATATGTATGGAGTGGAGTTGGCAACTGAAAAGAAATTTTGTATTCCCAACAAGATAGGTGAAGGACGTCTTTCACACACACTTAACTCTCAGAACTGTGCATGTGGAGAGACGTTCGTTCATCTAGAACAAAGGGAAAGGTTTGCAGGGGAAACTTTTACTCTCGTTTCTCAGTCTGTTTCCTAGTGCCGGTTTGAATGTCCTGAAGTTTTCACTGTAAAACCGAGTTGGAGCTATTACCTCCCCATATATATGTATGGTGTGGAGTTTGCAACTGAAAGGAAACATTGAGTTCCCAACTAGCTAAGTGAAGGACGGCTTTCACACACACTTATCTCTCAGAACTGAGCATATGCAGAGACGTGCTTTCATCTAGCAAATAGTTAACAGATTGTAGGAGAAATTTTTCTCTGGTTTCTCAGTCAGTTTCCTTGTGCTGTTTTGAAGTTCTTGCAGTTTTCACAATAAAACCGAGTTGGAGATACTACCTCCCAATATATTTCTATGGAGTTTGCAACTGAAAATAATCTTTGTGTTCCCAACAAACTAGGTGAAAGATGGCATTCACACACAATTATTTCTCAGAACTCAGCATGTGGAGAGACAATCGTACATCTAGCACAAAGAGAACTGGTTGCAGGAGAAACTTTTACTCTGGTTCCTCAGTCTGTTTCCTAGTGCCGGTTTGAAGTTCCTTCAGTTTTCACTGTAAAACCGAGTTGGAGCTTGTACCACCCCATATATATGTATGGAGTGGAGTTGGCAACTGAAAAGAATCTTTGTGTTCCCAACAAGCTAGTTGAAGAATGGCATTCAAACACAAATATTTCTCAGAACTGAGCATGTGGACACACCTTCGTTCATCTAGCACAAAGGGAACGGGTTGCAGGGGAAAATTTACTCTGGTTTCTCACTCTGTTTCCTAGTGCCTGTTTGAAGTTTATGCAGTTTTCAATGTAAAACCGATTTTGAGCTAGAACTTCCGCATATATATGTATGGAGTGGAGTTTGCAACTGAAAAGAAACTTTGTGTTCCCAACAATCTAGGTGAAGGACGGCTTTCACACACACTTTTCTCTCAGAACTGAGCATGTGGAGAGACGTTCGTTCATCTAGCACAAAGGGAACGGGTTGCACGAGAATCTTTTACTCTGGTTTCTCAGTCTGTTTCCTAGTGCCGGTTTGAAGTTCCTGCAGTTTTCACTGTAAAACCTAGTTGGAGATAGTACCTCCCCATATATATGTATGGAGTGGAGTTGGCAACTGAAAAGAAATTTTTTGTTCCCAAGAAGCTAGGTGAAGGACGTCTTTCACACACACATATCTCTCAGAACTGTGCATGTGGAGAGACGTTCGTTCATCTAGCACAATAGGAACTGGTTGCAGGAGAAACTTTTACTCTGGTTTCTCAGTCTGTTTCCTAGTTCCTGTTTGAAGTTCCTGCAGTTTTCACTGTAAAACCGAGTTGGAGCTAGTACCACCCCATATATATGTATGGAGTGGAGATTGCAACTGAAAAGAATCTTTGTGTTCCCAACAAGCTAGTTGAAGGACCGCTTTCACCCACAATTATCTCTCAGAACTGAGCATATGCAGAGACTTGCTTTCATCTAGCAAATAGGGAACAGGTTGTAGGAGAAATTTTTCTCTGGTTTCTCAGTCAGTTTCCTTGTGCTTTTTTGAAGTTGTTGCAGTTTTCACTGTAAAACCGAGTTGGAGAAACTACCTCCCAATATATATGTATGGAGTTTGCAACTGAAAAGAATCTTTGTGTTTCCAACAAGCTGGTGAAGGATTGCATTCACACACAGTTATCTCTCAGAACTGAGCATGTGGAGAGACGTTCGTTCATCTAGCACAAAGGGAACGGGTTGCAGGGGAAATTTTACTCTGGTTTCTCAGTCTGTTTCCTAGTGCCGGATTGCAATTCCTGCAGTTTTCACTGTAAAACCGAGTTGGAGCTAGTACCTCCCAATATATATGTATGGAGTGAAATTTGCAACTGAAAAGAATCTTTGTGTTCCCAACAAGCTAAGTGAAGGACGGCTTTCACACACTTATCTCTCAGAACTGAGCATGTGGAGAGACATTCGTTCATCTAGCACAAATGGAACGGGTTGCAGGGGAAACTTATACTCTCGTTTCTAAATCTGTTTCCTAGTGCCGGTTTGAAGGTCCTGAAGTTTTCACTTTAAAACCGAGTTGGAGCTATTACCTCCCCATATGTATGTATGGAGTGGAGTTTGCAACTGAAAGGAAACTTTGAGTTCCCAACTAGCTAGATGAAAGATGGCTTTCACCCACACTTATCTCTCAGAACTTAGCATATGCAGAGACGTTCGTTCATCTAGCAAATAGGTAACAGGTTGTAGGAGAAATTTTTCTCTTGTGTCTCAGTCAGTTTCCTTGTGCTTTTTTGAAGTTCCTGCAGTTTTCACTGTAAAACCGAGTTGGAGATAGTACCTCCCCATATATATGTATGGAGTGGAGTTGGCAACTGAAAAGAAATTTTGTGTTCCCAACAAGCTAGGTGAAGGAAGTCTTTCACACACACTTATCTCTCAGAACTGTGCATGTGGAGAGACGTTAGTTCATCTAGAACAAAGGGAACGGTTTGCAGGGGAAACTTTTACTCTCGTTTCTCAGTCTGTTTCCTAGTGCCGGTTAGAAGGTCCTGAAGTTTTCACTGTAAAACCGAGTTGGAGCTATTACCTCCCCATATATATGTATGGAGTGGAGTTTGCAACTGAAAGGAAACATTGAGTTCCCAACTAGCTAGGTGAAGGACGGCTTTCACACACACTTATCTCTCAGAACTGAGCATATGCAGAGACGTGCTTTCATCTAGCAAATAGTTAACAGATTGTAGGAGAAATTTTTCTCTGGATTCTCAGTCAGTTTCCTTGTGCTGTTTTGAAGTTCTTGCAGTTTTCACAATAAAACCGAGTTGGAGATACTACTTCCCATTATATATGTAAGGAGTTTGCAACTGAAAATAATCTTTGTGTTCCCAACAAACTAGGTGAAGGATGGCATTCACACACAATTATTTCTCAGAACTCAGCATGTGGAGAGACAATCGTACATCTAGCACAAAGAGAACTGGTTGCAGGAGAAACTTTTACTCTGGTTCCTCAGTCTGTTTCCTAGTGCCGGTTTGAAGTTCCTTCAGTTTTCACTGTAAAACCGAGTTGGAGCTTGTACCACCCCATATATATGTATGGAGTGGAGTAGGCAACTGAAAAGAATCTTTGTGTTCCCAACAAGCTAGTTGAAGAATGGGATTCAAACACAATTATTTCTCAGAACTGAGCATGTGGACACACCTTCGTTCATCTAGCACAAAGGGAACGGGTTGCAGGGGAAAATTTAATCTGGTTTCTCACTCTGTTTCCTAGTGCCTGTTTGAAGTTTTTGCAGTTTTCACTGTAAAACCGATTTTGAGCTAGAACCTCCGCATATATATGTATGGAGTGGAGTTGGCAACGGAAAAGAAAATTTGTGTTCCCAACAAGCTAGGTGATGGACGGCTTTCACACACATTTCTCTCTCAGAACTGAGCATGTGGAGAGACGTTCGTTCATCTAGCACAATGGGAACTGGTTGCAGGAGAAACTTTTACTCCGGTTTCTCAGTCTGTTTCCTAGTTCCTGTTTGAAGTTCCTGCAGTTTTCACTGTAAAACTGTGTTGGAGCTAGTACCTCCCCATATATATGTATGGAGTGGAGATTGCAAATGAAAAAATCTTTGTGTTCCCAACAAGCTAGTTGGAGGACCGCTTTCACCCACACTTATCTCTCAGAACTGAGCATATGCAGAGACTTGCTTTCATCTAGCAAATAGGGAACAGGTTGTAGGAGAAATTTTTCTCTGGTTTCTCAGTCAATTTCCTTGTGCTTTTTTGAAGTTCTTACAGTTTTCACTGTAAAACCGAGTTGGATATTCTACCTCCCAATATAAATGTATGGAGTTTGCAACTGAAAAGAATCTTTGTGTTTCCAATAAGCTGGTGAAGGATTGCATTCACACACAGTTATCTCTCAGAACTGAGCATGTGGAGAGACGTTCGTTCATCTAGCACAAAGGGAACGGGTTGCAGGGGAAATTTTACTCTGGTTTCTCAGTCTGTTTCCTAGTGCCGGATTGCAATTCCTGCAGTTTTCACTGTAAAACCGAGTTGGAGCTGGTACCTCCCCTTATATATGTATGGAGTGAAATTTGCAACTGAAAAGACTCTTTGTGTTCCAAACAAGCTAGGTGAAGGACGGCTTTCACACACTTATCTCTCAGAACTGAGCATGTGGAGAGACATTCGTTCATCTAGCACAAATGGAACTGTTTGCAGGGGAAACTTATACTCTCGTTTCTCAGTCTGTTTCCTAGTGCCGGTTTGAAGGTCCTGAAGTTTTCACTGTAAAACCGAGTTGGAGCTATTACCTCCCCATATATATGTATGGAGTGGAGTTTGCAACTGAAAGGAAACATTGAGTTCCCAACTAGCTAGGTGAAGGATGGCTTTCACCCACACTTATCTCTCAGAACTGAGCATATGCAGAGACGTGCTTTCATCTAGCAAATATGTATCAGGTTGTAGGAGAAATTTTTCTCTTGTGTCTCAGTCAGTTTCCTTGTGCTTTTTTGAAGTTCCTGCAGTTTTCACTGTAAAACCGAGTTGGATCTTGTACATATCCATATATATGTATGGAGTGGAGATTGCAAATGAAAAGAAACTTTGTGTTCCCAACAAGCTAGGTGAAGGACGGCTTTCACCCACACTTATCTCTCAGAACTGAGCATATGCAGAGACGTTCTTTCATCTAGCAAATAGGTAACAGGTTGTAGGAGAAATTTTTCTCTTGTGTCTCAGTAAGTTTCCTTGTGCTTTTTTGAAGTTCTTGCAGTTTTCACTGTAAAACCGAATTGGAGAGAGTACCTCCCCATATATATGTATGGAGTGAAGTTGGCAACTGAAAAGAATCTTTGTGTTCCCAACAAGCTAGGTGAAGGATGGCACCACACAATTATTTCTCAGAACTGAGCATGTGGAGACACCTTCGTTCATCTAGCACAAAGGGAACGGGTTGCACGTGAAACTTTTACTCTGGTTTCTCAGTCTGTTTCCTAGTGCCGGTTTGAAGTTCCTTCAGTTTTCACTGTAAAACGGATTAGGAGCTTGTACTTCCCAATATATATGTATGGAGTGGGATTCAACTGAAAAGAAACTTTGTGTTCCCAACAAGCTAGGTGAAGGACGGCTTTCACCCACACTTATCTCTCAGGACTGAGCAAATGCAGAGACTTTCTTTCATCTAGCAAATAGGTAACAGTTTGTAGGAGAAATTTTTCTCTTGTGTCTCAGTCAGATTCCTTGTGCTTTTTTGAAGTTCTTGCAGTTTTCACTGTAAAACCGAGTTGGAGATAGTACCTCCCCATATATATGTATGGAGTGGAGTTGGCAACTGAAAAGAATCTTTGTGTTCCCAACAAGCTATGTGAAGGATGGCATACACACAATTATTTCTCAGAACTGAGCATGTGGAGACAACTTCGTTCATCTAGCACAAAGGGAACTGGTTGCAGGAGAAACTTCTTCTCTGGTTTCTCAGTCTGTTTCCTAGTGCCTGTTTGAAGTTCCGGCAGTTTTCACTGTAAAACCTAGTTGGTGATAGTACCACCCCATATATATGTATGGAGTGGAGTTGGCAACTGAAAAGAAATTTTGTGTTCCCAAGAAGCTAGGTGAAGGACGTCTTTCACACACACATATCTCTCAGAACTGTGCATGTGGAGAGACGTTCGTTCATCTAGCACAATGGGAACTGGTTGCAGGAGAAACTTTTACTCTGGTTTCTCAGTCTGTTTCCTAGTTCCTGTTTGAAGTTCCTGCAGTTTTCACTGTAAAACCGAGTTGGAGCTAGTACCTCCCCATATATATGTATGGAGTGGAGATTGCAACTGAAAAGAATCTTTGTGTTCCCAACAAGCTAGTTGAAGGACCGCATTCAACCACAATTATCTCTCAGAACTGAGCATATGCAGAGACTTGCTTTCATCTAGCAAATAGGGAACAGGTTGTAGGAGAAATTTTTCTCTGGTTTCTCAGTCAGTTTCCTTGTGCTTTTTTGAAGTTGTTGCAGTTTTCACTGTAAAACCGAGTTGGAGAAACTACCTCCCAATATATATGTATGGAGTTTGCAACTGAAAAGAATCTTTGTGTTTCCAACAAGCTGGTGAAGGATTGCATTCACACACAGTTATCTCTCAGAACTGAGCATGTGGAGAGACGTTCGTTCATCTAGCACAAAGGGAACGGGTTGCAGGGGAAATTTTACTCTGGTTTCTCAGTCTGTTTCCTAGTGCCGGATTGCAATTCCTGCAGTTTTCACTGTAAAACCGAGTTGGAGCTGGTAACTCCCCATATATATGTATGGAGTGAATTTTGCAACTGAAAAGAATCTTTGTGTTCCCAACAAGCTAGGTGAAGGACGGATTTCACATACTTACCTCTCAGAACTGAGCATGTGGAGAGACATTCGTTCATCTAGCACAAATGGAACGGGTTGCAGGGGAAACTTATACTCTCGTTTCTAAATCTGTTTCCTAGTGCCGGTTTGAAGGTCCTGAAGTTTTCACTGTAAAACCGAGTTGGAGCGATTACCTCCCCATATATATGTATGGAGTGGAGTTTGCAACTGAAAGGAAACTTTGAGTTCCCAACTAGCTAGATGAAGGATGGCTTTCACCCACACTTATCTCTCAGAACTGAGCATATGCAGAGACTTGCTTTCATCTAGCAAATAGGGAACAGGTTGTAGGAGAAATTTTTCTCTGCTTTCTCAGTCAGTTTCCTTGTCCTTTTTTGAAGTTGTTGCAGTTTTCACTGTAAAACCGAGTTGGAGATACTACCTCCCAATATATATGTATGGAGTTTGCAACTGAAAAGAATCTTTGTGTTTCCAACAAGCTGGTGAAGGATTGCATTCACACACAGTTATCTCTCAGAACTGAGCATGTGGAGAGACGTTCGTTCATCTAGCACAAAGGGAACGGGTTGCAGGGGAAATTTTACTCTGGTTTCTCAGTCTGTTTCCTAGTGCCGGATTGCAATTCCTGCAGTTTTCACTGTAAAACCGAGTTGGAGCTAGTACCTCCCAATATATATGTATGGAGTGAAATTTGCAACTGAAAAGAATCTTTGTGTTCCCAACAAGCTAAGTGAAGGACGGCTTTCACACACTTATCTCTCAGAACTGAGCATGTGGAGAGACATTCGTTCATCTAGCACAAATGGAACGGGTTGCAGGGGAAACTTATACTCTCGTTTCTAAATCTGTTTCCTAGTGCCGGTTTGAAGGTCCTGAAGTTTTCACTTTAAAACCGAGTTGGAGCTATTACCTCCCCATATATATGTATGGAGTGGAGTTTGCAACTGAAAGGAAACTTTGAGTTCCCAACTAGCTAGATGAAAGATGGCTTTCACCCACACTTATCTCTCAGAACTTAGCATATGCAGAGACGTTCGTTCATCTAGCAAATAGGTAACAGGTTGTAGGAGAAATTTTTCTCTTGTGTCTCAGTCAGTTTCCTTGTGCTTTTTTGAAGTTCCTGCAGTTTTCACTGTAAAACCGAGTTGGAGATAGTACCTCCCCATATATATGTATGGAGTGGAGTTGGCAACTGAAAAGAAATTTTGTGTTCCCAACAAGCTAGGTGAAGGAAGTCTTTCACACACACTTATCTCTCAGAACTGTGCATGTGGAGAGACGTTAGTTCATCTAGAACAAAGGGAACGGTTTGCAGGGGAAACTTTTACTCTCGTTTCTCAGTCTGTTTCCTAGTGCCGGTTAGAAGGTCCTGAAGTTTTCACTGTAAAACCGAGTTGGAGCTATTACCTCCCCATATATATGTATGGAGTGGAGTTTGCAACTGAAAGGAAACATTGAGTTCCCAACTAGCTAGGTGAAGGACGGCTTTCACACACACTTATCTCTCAGAACTGAGCATATGCAGAGACGTGCTTTCATCTAGCAAATAGTTAACAGATTGTAGGAGAAATTTTTCTCTGGATTCTCAGTCAGTTTCCTTGTGCTGTTTTGAAGTTCTTGCAGTTTTCACAATAAAACCGAGTTGGAGATACTACTTCCCATTATATATGTAAGGAGTTTGCAACTGAAAATAATCTTTGTGTTCCCAACAAACTAGGTGAAGGATGGCATTCACACACAATTATTTCTCAGAACTCAGCATGTGGAGAGACAATCGTACATCTAGCACAAAGAGAACTGGTTGCAGGAGAAACTTTTACTCTGGTTCCTCAGTCTGTTTCCTAGTGCCGGTTTGAAGTTCCTTCAGTTTTCACTGTAAAACCGAGTTGGAGCTTGTACCACCCCATATATATGTATGGAGTGGAGTAGGCAACTGAAAAGAATCTTTGTGTTCCCAACAAGCTAGTTGAAGAATGGGATTCAAACACAATTATTTCTCAGAACTGAGCATGTGGACACACCTTCGTTCATCTAGCACAAAGGGAACGGGTTGCAGGGGAAAATTTAATCTGGTTTCTCACTCTGTTTCCTAGTGCCTGTTTGAAGTTTTTGCAGTTTTCACTGTAAAACCGATTTTGAGCTAGAACCTCCGCATATATATGTATGGAGTGGAGTTGGCAACGGAAAAGAAAATTTGTGTTCCCAACAAGCTAGGTGATGGACGGCTTTCACACACATTTCTCTCTCAGAACTGAGCATGTGGAGAGACGTTCGTTCATCTAGCACAATGGGAACTGGTTGCAGGAGAAACTTTTACTCCGGTTTCTCAGTCTGTTTCCTAGTTCCTGTTTGAAGTTCCTGCAGTTTTCACTGTAAAACTGTGTTGGAGCTAGTACCTCCCCATATATATGTATGGAGTGGAGATTGCAAATGAAAAAATCTTTGTGTTCCCAACAAGCTAGTTGGAGGACCGCTTTCACCCACACTTATCTCTCAGAACTGAGCATATGCAGAGACTTGCTTTCATCTAGCAAATAGGGAACAGGTTGTAGGAGAAATTTTTCTCTGGTTTCTCAGTCAATTTCCTTGTGCTTTTTTGAAGTTCTTACAGTTTTCACTGTAAAACCGAGTTGGATATTCTACCTCCCAATATAAATGTATGGAGTTTGCAACTGAAAAGAATCTTTGTGTTTCCAATAAGCTGGTGAAGGATTGCATTCACACACAGTTATCTCTCAGAACTGAGCATGTGGAGAGACGTTCGTTCATCTAGCACAAAGGGAACGGGTTGCAGGGGAAATTTTACTCTGGTTTCTCAGTCTGTTTCCTAGTGCCGGATTGCAATTCCTGCAGTTTTCACTGTAAAACCGAGTTGGAGCTGGTACCTCCCCTTATATATGTATGGAGTGAAATTTGCAACTGAAAAGACTCTTTGTGTTCCAAACAAGCTAGGTGAAGGACGGCTTTCACACACTTATCTCTCAGAACTGAGCATGTGGAGAGACATTCGTTCATCTAGCACAAATGGAACTGTTTGCAGGGGAAACTTATACTCTCGTTTCTCAGTCTGTTTCCTAGTGCCGGTTTGAAGGTCCTGAAGTTTTCACTGTAAAACCGAGTTGGAGCTATTACCTCCCCATATATATGTATGGAGTGGAGTTTGCAACTGAAAGGAAACATTGAGTTCCCAACTAGCTAGGTGAAGGATGGCTTTCACCCACACTTATCTCTCAGAACTGAGCATATGCAGAGACGTGCTTTCATCTAGCAAATATGTATCAGGTTGTAGGAGAAATTTTTCTCTTGTGTCTCAGTCAGTTTCCTTGTGCTTTTTTGAAGTTCCTGCAGTTTTCACTGTAAAACCGAGTTGGATCTTGTACATATCCATATATATGTATGGAGTGGAGATTGCAAATGAAAAGAAACTTTGTGTTCCCAACAAGCTAGGTGAAGGACGGCTTTCACCCACACTTATCTCTCAGAACTGAGCATATGCAGAGACGTTCTTTCATCTAGCAAATAGGTAACAGGTTGTAGGAGAAATTTTTCTCTTGTGTCTCAGTAAGTTTCCTTGTGCTTTTTTGAAGTTCTTGCAGTTTTCACTGTAAAACCGAATTGGAGAGAGTACCTCCCCATATATATGTATGGAGTGAAGTTGGCAACTGAAAAGAATCTTTGTGTTCCCAACAAGCTAGGTGAAGGATGGCACCACACAATTATTTCTCAGAACTGAGCATGTGGAGACACCTTCGTTCATCTAGCACAAAGGGAACGGGTTGCACGTGAAACTTTTACTCTGGTTTCTCAGTCTGTTTCCTAGTGCCGGTTTGAAGTTCCTTCAGTTTTCACTGTAAAACGGATTAGGAGCTTGTACTTCCCAATATATATGTATGGAGTGGGATTCAACTGAAAAGAAACTTTGTGTTCCCAACAAGCTAGGTGAAGGACGGCTTTCACCCACACTTATCTCTCAGGACTGAGCAAATGCAGAGACTTTCTTTCATCTAGCAAATAGGTAACAGTTTGTAGGAGAAATTTTTCTCTTGTGTCTCAGTCAGATTCCTTGTGCTTTTTTGAAGTTCTTGCAGTTTTCACTGTAAAACCGAGTTGGAGATAGTACCTCCCCATATATATGTATGGAGTGGAGTTGGCAACTGAAAAGAATCTTTGTGTTCCCAACAAGCTATGTGAAGGATGGCATACACACAATTATTTCTCAGAACTGAGCATGTGGAGACAACTTCGTTCATCTAGCACAAAGGGAACTGGTTGCAGGAGAAACTTCTTCTCTGGTTTCTCAGTCTGTTTCCTAGTGCCTGTTTGAAGTTCCGGCAGTTTTCACTGTAAAACCTAGTTGGTGATAGTACCACCCCATATATATGTATGGAGTGGAGTTGGCAACTGAAAAGAAATTTTGTGTTCCCAAGAAGCTAGGTGAAGGACGTCTTTCACACACACATATCTCTCAGAACTGTGCATGTGGAGAGACGTTCGTTCATCTAGCACAATGGGAACTGGTTGCAGGAGAAACTTTTACTCTGGTTTCTCAGTCTGTTTCCTAGTTCCTGTTTGAAGTTCCTGCAGTTTTCACTGTAAAACCGAGTTGGAGCTAGTACCTCCCCATATATATGTATGGAGTGGAGATTGCAACTGAAAAGAATCTTTGTGTTCCCAACAAGCTAGTTGAAGGACCGCATTCAACCACAATTATCTCTCAGAACTGAGCATATGCAGAGACTTGCTTTCATCTAGCAAATAGGGAACAGGTTGTAGGAGAAATTTTTCTCTGGTTTCTCAGTCAGTTTCCTTGTGCTTTTTTGAAGTTGTTGCAGTTTTCACTGTAAAACCGAGTTGGAGAAACTACCTCCCAATATATATGTATGGAGTTTGCAACTGAAAAGAATCTTTGTGTTTCCAACAAGCTGGTGAAGGATTGCATTCACACACAGTTATCTCTCAGAACTGAGCATGTGGAGAGACGTTCGTTCATCTAGCACAAAGGGAACGGGTTGCAGGGGAAATTTTACTCTGGTTTCTCAGTCTGTTTCCTAGTGCCGGATTGCAATTCCTGCAGTTTTCACTGTAAAACCGAGTTGGAGCTGGTAACTCCCCATATATATGTATGGAGTGAATTTTGCAACTGAAAGGAAACTTTGTGTTCCCAACAACCTAGGTGAAGGACGGATTTCACATACTTACCTCTCAGAACTGAGCATGTGGAGAGACATTCGTTCATCTAGCACAAATGGAACGGGTTGCAGGGGAAACTTATACTCTCGTTTCTAAATCTGTTTCCTAGTGCCGGTTTGAAGGTCCTGAAGTTTTCACTGTAAAACCGAGTTGGAGCGATTACCTCCCCATATATATGTATGGAGTGGAGTTTGCAACTGAAAGGAAACTTTGAGTTCCCAACTAGCTAGATGAAGGATGGCTTTCACCCACACTTATCTCTCAGAACGGAGCATGTGGAGAGACATTCGTTCATCTAGCACAAATGGAACGGGTTGCAGGGAAAACTTATACTCTCGTTTCTAAATCTGTTTCCTAGTGCCGATTTGAAGGTCCTGAAGTTTTCACTGTAAAACCGAGTTGGAGCGATTACCTCCCCATATATATGTATGGAGTGGAGTTTGCAACTGACAGGAAACTTTGAGTTCCCAACTAGCTAGATGAAGGATGGCTTTCACCCACACTTATCTCTCAGAACTGAGCATATGCAGAGACGTTCGTTCATCTAGCAAATAAGTAACACGTTGTTGGAGAAATTTTTCTCTTGTGTCTCAGTCAGTTTCCTTGTGCTTTTTTGAAGTTCCTGCAGTTTTCACTGTAAAACCGAGTTGGATCTTGTACCTATCCATATATATGTATGGAGTGGAGATTGCAACTGAAAAGAAACTTTGTGTTCCCAACAACCTAGGTGAAGGACGGCTTTCACCCACACTTATCTCTCAGAACTGAGCATATGCTGAGACGTTCTTTCATCTAGCAAATAGGTAACAGGTTGTAGGAGAAATTTTTCTCTTGTGTCTCAGTCAGTTTCCTTGTACTTTTTTGAAGTTCTTGCAGTTTTCACTGTAAAACCGAGTTGGAGATAGTACCTCCCCATATATATGTATGGAGTGGAGTTGGCAACTGAAAAGAATCTTTGTGTTCCCAACAAGCTAGGTGAAGGATGGCATACACACGATTATTTCTCAGAACTGAGCATGTGGAGACACCTTCGTTCATCTAGCACAAAGGGAACTGGTTGCAGGGGAAACTTTTACTCTCGTTTCTCAGTCTGTTTCCTAGTGCCGGTTTGAAGGTCTTGAAGTTTTCACTGTAAAACCGAGTTGGAGCTATTACCTCCCCATATATATGTATGCAGTGGAGTTTGCAACTGAAAGGAAACATTGAGTTCCCAACTAGCTAGGTGAAGGACGGCTTTCACACACACTTATCTCTCAGAACTGAGCATATGCAGAGACGTGCTTTCATCTAGCAAATAGGTAACAGATTGTAGGAGAAATTTTTCTCTGGTTTCTCAGTCAGTTTCCTTGTGCTGTTTTGAAGTTCTTGCAGTTTTCAAATAACACCGAGTTGGAGATACTACCTCCCAATATATATGTATGGAGTTTGCAACTGAAAATAATCTTTGTGTTCCCAACAAACTAGGTGAAGAATGGCATTCACACACAATTATTTCTCAGAACTCAGCATGTGGAGAGACAATCGTACATCTAGCACAAAGAGAACTGGTTGCAGGAGAAACTTTTACTCTGGTTCCTCAGTCTGTTTCCTAGTGCCGGTTTGAAGTTCCTTCAGTTTTCACTGTAAAACCGAGTTGGAGCTTGTACCACCCCATATATATGTATGGAGTGGAGTTGGCAACTGAAAAGAATCTTTGTGTTCCCAACAAGCTATTTGAAGAATGGCATTCAAACACAATTATTTCTCAGAACTGAGCATGTGGACACACCTTCGTCCATCTAGCACAAAGGGAACGGGTTGCAGGGGAAAATTTACTCTGGTTTCTCACTCTGTTTCCTAGTGCCTGTTTGAAGTTTTTGCAGTTTTCACTGTAAAACAGATTTTGAGCTAGAACCTCCGCATATATATGTATGGAGTGGAGTTTGCAACTGAAAAGAAACTTTGTGTTCCCAACAAGCTAGGTGAAGGATGGCTTTCACACACATTATCTGTCAGAACTGAGCATGTGGAGAGAATTTCGTTCACCTAGCACAAAGGGAACTGGTTGCAGGGGAAATTTTACTCTGGTTTCTCACTCTGTTTCCTAGTGCCGTTTTGAAGGTCCTGAAGTTTTCACTGTAAAACCGAGTTGGAGATACCACGTCCCAATATATTTGTATGGATTCGAGTTTGCAACTGAAAAGAAACTTTGTGTTCCCAACAAGCTAGTTGAAGGATGGCTTTCACACACACATTTCTCTCTCAGAACTGAGCATGTGGAGAGACGTTCGTTCATCTAGCACAAAGGGAACGGGTTGCACGAGAAACTTTTACTCTGGTTTCTCAGTCTTTTTCCTTGTGCCGGTTTGAAGTTCCTGCAGTTTTCACTGTAAAACCGATTTGGAGCTAGTACCTCCCCATATATATGTATGGAGTGGATTTTGCAACTGAAAAGAAACTTTGTGTTTCCAACAAGCTAGGTGAAGGACGGCTTTCACCCACACTTATCTCTCAGAACTGAGCATATGCAGAGACGTTCTTTCATCTAGCAAATAGGTAACAGGTTGTAGGAGAAATTTTTCTCTTGTTTCTCAGTCAGGTTCCTTGTGCTTTTTTGAAGTTCTTGCAGTTTTCACTGTAAAACCGAGTTGGAGCTATTACCTCCCCATATATATGTATGGAGTGGAGTTTGCAACTGAAAAGAAACTTTGTGTTCCCAACAAGCTAGGTGAAGGACGGCTTTCACACACACTTATCTCTCAGAACTGAGCATGTGGAGAGCCTTTCGTTCATCTAGCACTAAGGGAACTGTTTGCAGGGGAAACTTTTACTCTGGTTCCTCAGTCTGTACCCTAGTGCCGGTTTGAAGTTCCTGCAGTTTTCACTGTAAAACGGAGTTGGAGCTTGTACCACCCCATATATATGTATGGAGTGGAGTTGGAAACTGAAAAGAAACTTTGTGTTCCCAACAAGATAGGTGAAGGGGGTCTTTCACACACACTTATCTCTCAGAACTGAGCATGTGGAGATACGTTCGTTCATCTAGCACTAAGGGAACGTGTTGCAGGAGAAACTTTTAATATGGTTCCTCAGTCTGTTTCCTAGTGCCGGTTTGAAGTTCCTGCAGTTTTCACTGTAAAACCGAGTTGGAGCTTGTACCTCCCCATATATATGTATGGAGTGGAGATTGCAACTGAAAAGAAACTTTGTGTTCAAAACAAGCTAGGTTAAGGACGGCTTTCACCCACACTTATCTCTCAGAACTGAGCATGTGGAGAGACGTTCGTACACCTAGCACAAAGGGAACTGGTTGTAGGGGAAATTTTACTCTGGTTTCTCACTCTCTTTCCTAGTGCCGGTTTGAAGTTCCTGCAGGTTTCACTGTAAAACCGAGTTTTAGATACCACCTCCCAATATATATGTATGGAGTGGAGTTTGCAGCTGTAAAGAAACTTTGTGTTCCCAACAAACTAAGTGAAGGACGGCTTTCACACAAACATTTCTCTCTCAGAACTGAGCATGTGGAGAGACGTTCGTTCATCTAGCACAAAGGGAACGGGTTGCAGGGGAAACTTTTACTCAGGTTTCTCAGTCTGTTTCCTAGTTCCGGTTTGAAGTTCCTGCAGTTTTCACTGTAAAACTGTGTTGGAGCTAGTACCTCCCCATATATATTTATGGAGTGGAGATTGCAACTGAAAAGAATGTTTGTCTTCCCAACAATCTAGTTGAAGGACGGCTTTCACCCACACTTTTCTCTGAGAACTAAGCATATGCAGAGACTTGCTTTCATCTAGCAAATAGGGAACAGAATGTTGGAGAAATTTTTCTCTGGTTTCTCAGTCAGTTTCCTTGTGCTTTTTGAAGTTCTTGCAGTTTTCAGTGTAAAACCGAGTTGGAGATACTACCTCCCAATATATATATATGGAGTTTGCAACTGAAAAGAATCTTTGTGTTTCCATCAAGCTGGTGAAGGATGGCATTCACACACAGTTATCTCTCAGATATGAGCATGTGGAGAGACATTCGTTCATCTAGCACAAAGGGAACGGGTTGCAGGGGAAACTTTTACTCTCGTTTCTCAGTCTGTTTCCTAGTGCCGGTTTGAAGGTCCTGAAGTTTTCACTGTAAAACCGAGTTGGAGCTAGTACCTCCCCATATATATGTATGGAGTGGAGTTTGCAACTGAAAAGAAACTTTGTGTTCCCAACAAGCTAGGTGAAGGACGGCTTTCACACACACTTATCTCTCAGAACTGAGCATGTGGAGAGACATTCGTTCATCTAGCACAAAGGGAACAGGTTGCAGGGGAAACTTTAACTCTCGTTTCTCAGTCTGTTTCCTAGTGCCGAATTGAAGGTCCTGAAGTTTTCACTGTAAAACCGAGTTGGAGCTATTACCTCCCCATATATATGTATGGAGTAAATTTGCAACAGAAAGGAAACATTGAGTTCCCAACTAGCTAGGTGAAGGACGGCTTTCACACACACTTATCTCTCAGAACTGAGCATATGCAGAGACGTGCTTTCATCTAGCAAATAAGTAACAGGTTGTAGGAGAAATTTTTCTCTGGTTTTTCAGTCAGTTTCCGTGTGCTGTTTCAAAGTTCTTGCAGTTTACACTGTAAAACCGAGTTGGAGATAATACCTCCCAATATATATGTATGGAGTTTGCAACTGAAAATAATCTTTGTGTTCCCAACAAGCTAGGTGAAGGACGGCTTTCACACACACTTATCTCTCAGAACTGAGCATGTGGAGAGACGTTCGTTCATTTAGCACAAAGGGAACGGGTGGCAGAGGAGACTATTACTCTGGTTCCTCAGTCTGTTTCCTATTGCCGGTTTGAAGTTCCTGCATTTTCACTGTAAATCCTAGTTGGAGCTAGTACCTCCCCAAATATATGTATGGAGTGGAGTTTGCAACTGAAAAAAAACTTTGTGTTCCCAACCAGCTAGGTGAAGTATGGCTTTCACACACTCTTATCTCTTAGAACTGAGCATGTGGAGAGACGTTCGTTCATCTAGCACAAATTGAACGGGTGGCAGGAGAAACTTTTACTCTGGTTCCTCAGTCTGTTTCCTAGTGCCGTTTTTAAGTTCCTGCAGTTTTCACTATAAAACCGATTTGGAGATAGTACCTTCCCATATATATGTATGGAGTGGTGTTTGCAAATGAAAAGAATCATTGTGTTCCCAACAAGCTAGTTGAAGGACGGCTTTCACACACACTTATCTCTTAGAACTGAGCATGTGGAGAGACGTTCGTTCACCTAGCACAAAGGGAACTGTTTGCAGGGGAAATTTTACTCTGGTTTCTCACTGTGTTTCCTAGTGCCGGTTTGAAGTTCCTGCAGTTTTCACTGTAAAACCGAGTTGGAGCTTGTACCTCCCCATATATATGTACGGAGTGGAGATTGCAACTGAAAAGAAACTTTGTGTTCAAAACAAGCTAGGTGAAGGACGGCTTTCACCCACACTTATCTCTCAGAACTGAGCATATGCAGAGACGTGCTTTCATCTAGCAAATAGGTAACAGGTTGTAGGAGAAATTTTTCTCTTATTTCTCAGTCAGTTTCCTTGTGATTTTTTGAAGTTCTTGCAGTTTTCACTGTAAAACCGAGTTGGAGCTAGTACCTCCCCATATATATGTATGGAGTGGAGTTTGCAAATGTAAAGAAACTTTGTGTTCCCAACAAACTAGGTGAAGGACGGCTTTCACACACACATTTCTCTCTCAGAACTGAGCATCTGGAGAGACTTTCGTTCATCTAGCACAAAGGGAACGGTTTGCACGAGAAACTTTTACTCTGGTTTCTCAGTGTGTTTCCTAGTGCCAGTTTGAAGTTCCTGCAGTTTTCACCGTAAAAGAGTGTTGGAGCAAGTACGTCCCCATATATATGTATGGAGTGGAGTTTGCAACTGAAAAGATACTTTGTGTTCCCAACAATCTACGTGAAGGACGTCTTTCACACACACTTATCTCTCAGAACTGAGCATGTGGAGAGACGTTCGTTCATCTAGCACAAAGGGAACGGGTTGCAGGGGAAACTTTTACTCAGGTTTCTCAGTCTGTTTCCTAATTCCGGTTTGAAGTTCCTGCAGTTTTCACTGTAAAACAGTGTTGGAGCTAGTACCTCCCCATATATAATTATGGAGTGGAGATTGCAACTGAAAAGAATCTTTGTCTTCCCAACAATCTATTTGAAGGACGGCTTTCACCCACACTTATCTCTGAGAACTGAGCATATGCAGAGATTGCTTTCATCTAGCAAATATGGAACAGGTTGTAGGAGAAATTTTTCTCTGGTTTCTCAGTCAGTTTCCTTGTGCTTTTTGAATTTCTTGCAGTTTTCACTGTAAAACCGAGTTGGAAATACTACCTCCCAGTATATATGTATGGAGTTTGCAACTGAAAAGAATCTTTGTGTTTCCAACAAGCTGGTGAAGAATGGCATTCACACACATTTATCTCTCAGAACTGAGCATGTGGAGAGACGTTCGTTCATCTAGCACAAAGGGAACGGGTTGCAGGGGAAATTTTACTCTGGTTTCTCAGTCTGTTTCCTAGTGCCGGATTGCAATTCCTGCAGTTTTCACTGTAAAACCGTGTTGGAGTTGTACCTCCCCGTATATATTTATGGAGAGGAGTTTGCAACTGAAAAGAAACTTTGTGTTCCCAACAAGCTAGGTGAAGAACGGCTTTCACCTACACTTACCTCTCAGAACTGAGCATATGCAGAGACGTGCTTTCATCTAGCAAATATGTAACAGGTTGTAGGAGAAATTTTTCTCTTGTTTCTCAGTCAGTTTTCTTGTGCTTTTTGAAGTTCTTGCAGTTTTCACTGTAAAACCTAGTTGGAGCTAGTACCTCCCATTATAAATGTATGGAATGGAGTTGGCAACTGAAAAGAATCTTTGTGTTCCCAACAAGCTAGTTGAAGGATGGCATTCACATACAATTATTTCTCAGAACTGAGCATGTGGAGACACTTTCGTTCATCTAGCACAAAGGGAACGGGTGGCAGGAGAAACTTTTACTCTGGTTCCTCTGTCTGTTTCATAGTGCCGTTTTTAAGTTCTTGCAGTTTTCACTATAAAACCGAGTTGGAGCTAGTACCTACCCATATTTATGTATGGAGTGGTGTTTGCAACTGAAAAGAATGTTTGTGTTCCCAACAAGCTATGTGAAGGTCGGCTTTCACAAAAACTTATCTCTCAGACCTGAGCATGCGGAGAGACGTTCGTTTATCTAGCACAAATGGAACGGGTTGCAGGAGAAACTTTTACTCTGGTTTCTCAGTCTGTTTCCTTGTGCCGGTTTGAAGTTCCTGCAGTTTACACTGAAAAGCCGAGTTGGAGCTAGAAACTCCCCATATATATGTATGGAGTGGAGTTTGCAAATGAAAAGAAACTTTGTGTTCCCAACAAGCTACGGGAAGGACGTCTTTCACACACACTTATCTCTCAGAACTGTGCATCTGGAGAGACGTTCGTTCATCTACCACAAAGGGAACGGGTGGCAGGAGAAACTTTTACTCTGGTTCCTCAGTCTGTTTCCTAGTGCCGTTTTTAAGTTCCTGCAGTTTTCACTATAAAACCGAGTTGGAGCTAGTACCTTCCCATATATATGTATGGAGTGGTGTTTGCAACTGAAAAGAATCTTTGTGTTCCCAACAAGCTATGTGAAAATCGGCTTTCACAAAATCTTATCTCTCAGACCTGAGCATGTGGAGAGACGATCGTTCATCTAGCACAAATGGAACGGGTTGCAGGAGAAACTTTTACTCTGGTTTGTCAGTCTGTTTCCTAATGCCGGTTTGAAGTTCATGCAGTTTTCACTGTAAAGACGAGTTGGAGCTAGAACCTCGCCATATATATATATGGAGTGGAATTTGTAACTGAAAAGAAACTTTGTGTTCCCAACAAGCTAGGTGAAGGACGGCTTTCACACACACTTATCTCTCAGAACTGAGCATGTGGAGAGACGTTCGTTCACCTAGCACAAAGGGAACTGGTTGCAGGGGAAATTTTACTCTGGTTTCTCACTATGTTTCCTAGTGCCGGTTTGAAGTTCCTGCAGTTTTCACTGTAAAACCGAGTTGGAGATACCACCTCCCAATATATATGTATGGAGTGGAGTTTGCAACTTAAAAGAAACTGTGTTCCCAACAAACTAGTTGAAGGACGGCATTCACACACAGATTTCTCTCTCAGAACTGAGCATGTGGAGAGACGTTCGTTCATCTAGCACAAAGGGAACTGGTTGCACGAGAAACTTTTACTCTGGTTTCTCAGTCTGTTTCCTAGTGCCGGTTTGAAGTTCCTGCAGTTTTCACCGTAAAACAGTGTTGGAGCAAGTACGACCCCATATATATGTATGGAGTGGAGTTTGCAACCGAAAACATACTTTGTGTTCCCAACAAGCTACTTAAAGAACGTCTTTCACACACACTTATCTCTCAGAACTGAGCATGTGGAGAGACGTTCGTTCATCTAGCACTAAGGGAACTCGTTGCACGGGAAACTTTTACTCTGATTCCTCAGTCTGTTTCCTAGTGCCTGTTTGAAGTTCCTGCAGTTTTCACTGTAAAACGGAGTTGGAGCTTGTACCAACCCATATATATGTATGGAGTGGAGTTGGCAACTGAAAAGAAAATTTGTGTTCCCAACAAGCTAGCTGAAGGAAGGATTTCACACACAGTTATTTCTCAGAATTGAGCCTGTGGAGAGACGTTCGTTCATCTAGCACAATGGGAAATGGTTGCAGGAGAAACTTTTACTCTGGTTTCTCAGTCAGTTTCCTTGTGCTTTTTTGAAGTTCTTGCAGTTTTCAGTGTAAAACCGAGTTGGAGATACTACCTCCCAATATATATATATGGAGTTTGCAACTGAAAAGAATCTTTGTGTTTCCATCAAGCTGGTGAAGGATGGCATTCACACACAGTTATCTCTCAGAAATGAGCATGTGGAGAGACGTTTGTTCATCTAGCACAAAGGGAACGGGTTGCAGGGGAAATTTTACTCTGGTTTCTCAGTCTGTTTCCTAGTGCCGGATTGCAATTCCTGCAGTTTTCACTGTAAAGCCGAGTTGAAGCTAGTACCTCCCCATATATATGTATGGAGTGGAGTTTGCAACTGAAAAGAAACTTTGTGTTCCCAACAAGCTAGGTGAAGGACGGCTTTCACACACACTTATCTCTCAGAACTGAGTATGTGGTGAGACTTTCATTCATCTACCACAAATGGAACGGTTTGCAGGATAAACTTTTACTCTGGTTTCTCAGGCTGTTTCCTAGAGCAGGTTTGATTTTCCAGCAGTTTTCACTGTTAAACAGAGTTGGAGCTAGTACTTCCCCATATATATGTTTGGAGAGGAGTTTGCAACTGAAAAGAAACTTTGTGTTCCCAACAAGCTAGGTGAATTATGGCATTCACACACACTTATCTCTCAGATCTGAGCATGTGGAGAGACGTTCGTTCATCTAGCACAAAGGGAACGGGTTGCAGGGGAAACTATTACTCTGGTTCCTCAGTCTGTTTCCTATTGCCGGTTTGAAGTTCCTGCATTTTCACTGTAAATCCTAGTTGGAGCTAGTACCTCCCCAAATATATGTATGGAGTGGAGTTTGCAACTGAAAAAAAACTTTGTGTTCCCAACAAGCTAGGTGAAGTATGGCTTTCACACACACTTATCTCTTAGAACTGAGCATGTGGAGAGACGTTTGTTCATCTATCACAAAGGAAACGGTTTGCTGGTGAAACTATTACTGTGGTTCCTCAGGCTGTTTCCTATTGCCGGTTTGTAGTTCCTGCATTTTTCACTGTAAAACCGATTTGGAACTAGTACCTACCCATATATATGTATAGAGCGGAGTTAGCAACGTAAAAGAAACTTTGTGTTCCCAACAAGCTAGGTGAAGGACGGCTTTCACACACACTTATCTCTCAGAACTGAGCGTGTGGAGAGACGTTCGTTCATCTAGCACAAATTGAACGTGTGGCAGGAGAAACTTTTACTCTGGTTCCTCAGTCTGTTTCCTAGTGCCGTTTTTAAGTTCCTGCAGTTTTCACTATAAAACCGATTTGGAGATAGTACCTTCCCATATATATGTATGGAGTGGTGTTTGCAACTGAAAAAAATCTTTGTGTTCCCAACAAGCTAGTTGAAGGACGGCTTTCACACACACTTATCTCTTAGAACTGAGCATGTGGAGAGACGTTCGTTCATCTAGCAAAATTAGAACGGGTTGCAGGAGAAACTTTTTCTGTGGTTTCTCAGTCTGTTTCCTAGTTCCGGTTTGAAGTTCCTGCAGTTTTCACTGTAAAGCCGAGTTGGAGCTAGAACCACCCCATATATATGTATGGAGTGGAATTTGCAACTGAAAAGCAACTTTGTGTTCCCAACAAGTAAGTTGAAGGACGGCTTTCACACAACTTATCTCTTACAACTGAGCATGTGGAGAGACGTTCGTTCATCTAGCACAAAGGGAACGGGTTGCAGGGGAAAATTTACTCTGGTTTCTCACTCTGTTTCCTAGTGCCAGTTTGAAGTTTTTGCAGTTTTCACTGTAAAACCGATTTTGAGCTAGAACCTCCGCATATATATGTATGGAGTGGAGTTTGCATCTGAAAAGAAACTTTGTGTTCCCAACAAGCTAGGTGAAGGACGGCTTTCACACACACTTATCTCTCAGAACTGAGCATGTGGAGAGACGTTCGTTCACCTAGCACAAAGGGAACTGGTTGAAGGGGAAATTTTCCTCTGGTTTCTCACTGTGTTTCCTAGTGCCGGTTTGAAGTTCCTGCAGTTTTCACTGTAAAACCGAGTTGGAGATACTACCTCCCAATATATTTGTATGGAGTGGAGTTTGCAACTGAAAAGAAACTTTGTGTTCCCAACAAGCTATGAGAAGGACGGCTTTCACACACACATTTTTCCCTCAGAACTGAGCATGTGGAGAGACGTTCGTTCATCTAGCACAAAGGGAACGGTTTGCACGAGAAACTTTTACTCTGGTTTCTCAGTCTGTTTCCTAGTGCCGGTTTGAAGTTCCTTCAGTTTTCACTGTAAACCCGAGTTGGAGCTTGTACCTCCCAATATATATGTATGGAGTGGGATTGCAACTGAAAAGAAACTTTGGTTGCCAACAAACTAGGTGAAGCACGGCTTTCACACACACTTATCTCTCAGAACTGTGCATGTGGAGAGACTTTCGTTCATCTAGAACAAATGGAACGGTTTGCAGGGAAACTTTTACTCTCGTTTCTCAGTCTGTTTCCTAGTGCCGGTTTGAAGGTCCTGAAGTTTTCACTGTAAAACCGAGTTTGAGCTTGTACCTCCCCATATATATGTATGGATTGGAGATTGCAACTGAAAAGAAACTTTGTGTTCCCAACAAGCTAGGTGAAGGACGGCTTTCACCCACAATTATCTCTCAGAACTTAGCATACGCAGAGACGTGCTTTCATCTAGCAAATAGGGAACAGGTTGAAGGAGAAATTTTTTCTGGTTTCTCAGTCATAGTCTTGTGCTGGTTTGAAGTTCTTGCAGTTTTCACTGTAAAACCGAGTTGGAGATACTACATCCCAATATATATGTATGGAGTTTGCACCTGAAAAGAATCTTTGTGTTCCCAAAAGCTAGGTGAAAGACGGCTTTCACACACACATATCTCTTAGAACTGAGCATGTGGAGAGACGTTCGTTCATCTAGCACAAAGGAAACGAATTGCAGTAGAAACTTTTACTCTAGTTCCTCAGTCTATTTCCTAGTACCGGTTAGAAGTTCCTGCAGTTTACACTGTAAAACCGAGTTGGAGGTAGTACCTCCATATATATATGTATGGATTGAGTTTGCAACTGAAAGGAAACTTGGAGTTCCCAACAAGCTAGTTGAAGAAAGTCTTTCACACACACTTATCTCTCAGAACTGAGCACGTGGAGAGACGTTCGTTCATCTAGCAAAAAGGGAACGGTTTGCTGCGAAACTTTTACTCTGGTGTCTCAGTATGTTTCCTAGTGCCGGTTTGATGTTCTTGCAATTTTCACTGTAAAACAGAGTTGGAGATTGTACCTCCCCATATATATATATAGAGAGTGGAGTTAGCAACTGAAAAGGAACTTTGTGTTCACAACAAGCTAGGTGAAGGACGGCTTTCACACACAATTAACTCTCAGAACTGAGCTTGTGGGGAGACGTTCGTTCATCTAGCACAGTTGGAATGGGTTGTAAGCAGAAACTTTTACTCTGGGTTTTTAGTCTGTTTCCTAGTGCCGGTTGGAAGTTCCTGCAGTTCAGTGTAAAACCGTTATGGATCTAGTACCTCCCCATATATATGTATGGAGTGGACTTTGCAAATGAAAAGAAACTTTGTGTTCCCAACAAGCTAGGTGAAGGACGGCTTTCACACACACATATCTCTCAGATCTGAGCATGTGGAGATACGTTCGTTCATCTAACACAGTTGGAACGGGTTGCAGGAGAAACTTTTACTCTGGTTTCTCTGTCTGTTTCCTAGTGCCGGTTTGAAGATCCAGAGATTTCACTATAAAATCGATTTTGAGCTATTACATCTACATATATATGTATGGATTGGAGATTGCAACTTAATAGAAACTTTGTGTTCCCAGCAAGCTAGGTGAAGGACGGCTTTCACACAGAATTTTCTCTCAGAACTGAGCATGTGGAGAGACGATCGTTCATCTAGCACAAACGGAACGGATTGCAGGAGAAAGTTATACTCTGGTTTCTCAGTCTGTTTCCTAGTGCCGGGTTGAAGTTCCTGCAGTTTTCACTGTAAAACCGAGTGAGAGCTAGTACCTCCCCATATGTATGTATGGAGTGGGGTTTGCAACAGAAAAGTTATTTTGTTTTTCCAGCAAGCTATGTGAAGTACGGCTTTCACACACATATTTCTCTCAGAACAGAGTCTATTCAGGGACGTGCTTTCATGTAGCAAATAGGGAAAAGTATGTGGGGGAAATTTTTCTCTGGTTTCTCAGTCAGTTTCCTTGTGCCGGTTTGAAGTTCCTGCAGTTTTCACTGTAAAACAGATTTGGAGATTGTACCTCCCCATATATATGAATGGAGTGGAGTTGGCAAATGAAAATAATCTTTGAATTCCCAACAAGCTTGGTGAAGGATGGATTTCACACACACTTATCTCTCAGACCTGAGCATGTGGAGAGACGTTCGTTCATCTAGCACAAAGGGAACGGGTTGCAGGGGAAATTTTACTCTGGTTTCTCAGTCTGTTTCCTATTGCCGGTTTGAAGTTCTTGCAGTTTTCACTGTAAAACCGATTTGGAGCTAGTACCTGACCATATATATGTATGGAGTGGAGTTTGGAACAGAAAAGAAACTTTGTGTTCCCAGCAAGCTAGGTGAAGGACGGCATTCACACACACATATCTCTCAGAACTGAGCATGTGGAGAGACGTTCGTTCATCTAGCACAGTTGGTAATGGGTTGTAAGCAGAAACATTTACTCTGGGATTTTAGTCTTTTTCCTAGTGCCGGTTTGAAGTTTCTGCAGTTCAGTGTAAAACCGATATGGATCTATTACCTCCCCATATATATGTATGGAGTGGAGTTTTCAACTGAAAAGAAACTTTGTGTTCCCAACAAGCTAGGTGAAGGACGGCTTTCACACACACTTATCTCTCAGATCTGAGCATGTTTAGATACTTTCGTTCATCTAGCACAGTTGGAACGGGTTGCAGGAGAAACTTTTACTCTGGTTTCTCAGTCTGTTTCCTACTGCCGGTTTGAAGGTCCTGCAGTTTTCACTGTAAAACCGAGTTGGAGCTAGTACCTCCCCATATATATGTATGGAATGGAGTTTGCAACTGAAAGGAAACTTTGAGTCCCAACAAGCTAAGTGAAGTAGGGCTTTCACACACACTTATATCTCAGAACTGAGCATATGCAGAGACGTGCTTTCATCTAGCAAAAGGGAACAGGTTTTAGGAGAAATTTTTCCATTGTTTCTCAGTCAGTTTCCTTGTGCTGTTTTGAAGTGCTTGCAGTTTTCAGTGTAAAACCGAATTGGAGCTAGTACCTCCCCATATATATGTATGAAGTGAAGTTTGCAAATTAAAAGAACCTTTGTGTTCCCAACAAGCTACGTGAAGTTCGTCTTTCACACAGAATTATCTCTCAGAAATGAGCATGTTGAGAGACGTTCGTTCATCTAGCACAAAGGGAACGGGTTGCAGGAGAAATTTTTACTCTGGTTCCTCAGTCTGTTTCCTAGTGCCGGTTTGAATTTCCTGCAGTTTTTACTGTAAAACCGAGTTGGAGCAAGTACCTCACCATATATATACATGGAATGGATTTTGCAACTGAAAAGAAACTTTGTGTTACCAACAAGCTAGTTGAAGGACGCCTTACACACACAATTACCTCACAGAACTGAGCATGTGGAAAGACGTTCGTTCATCTAGCACAAAGTGATCTTGTGGCAGGGGAAACTTTTGCTCTGGTTTCTCAGTCTGTTTCCTAGTGCCGGTTTGAAGTTCCTGCAGTTTTCACTGTAAAAGAGTGTTGGAGCTAGTACCTCCGCATATATATGTATGGAGTGGAGTTTGCAACTGAAAAGAAACTTTGTGTTCACAACAAGCTAGGTGAAGTACGGCTTTAACACACACTTATCAATCATAAATGAGAATGTGGAGAGACGTTCGTTCATCTAGCACAGTTGGAACGGGTGGCAGGAGAAACTTTTACTCTGGTTTCTCAGTCTGTTTCCTAGTGCCCGTTTGAATTTCCTGCAGTTTTCACTGTAAAACCTAGTTGGAGCTAGTACCTCCACATATATATGTAAGGAGTGGAGTTTGCAACTGAAAAGAAACTTTGTGTTCCCAACAAGCTAGGTGAAGGACGGCTTTCACACACAATTATCTCTCAGACCAGAGCATGTGGAGAGACGTTCGTTCATCTAGGACAAAGGGAACGGGTTGCAGGGGAAATTTTACTCTGGTTTCTCAGTCTGTTTCCTAGTGCCGGTTTTAAGTTCCTGCAGATTTCACTGTAAAACCTAGTTGGAGCTAGTACTCCCCATATATATGTAAGGAGTGGAGTTTGCAACTGAAAAGAAACTTTGTGTTCCAAACAAGCTATGTGAAGGACGGCTTTCACACACACTTATCTCTCAGAACGGAGCATGTGGAGAGACTTTCTTTCTTCTAGCACAAAGGGAAGGGGTTGCACGAGAAACTTTTACTCTGGTTTCTCAGTCTGTTTCCTAGTGCCGGTTATAATTTCCTGCAGTTTTCACTGTTAAACTGTGTTGGAGTTAGTTCCACACCATATATATGTATGGATTGGAGTTTGCAACTGAAAATAATCTTTGTGTTCCCAACAAGCTAGTTGAAGAATGGCATTCAAACACAATTATTTCTCAGAACTGAACATGTGGAGACACCTTCGTTCATCTAGCACAAAGGGAACGGGTAGCAGGAGAAACTTTTACTCTGGATTCTCAGTCTGTTTCCTGGTGCAGGTTTGAAGTTCCTGCAGTTTTCACTGTAAAACCAAGTTGGAACTAGTACCTCACCATATATATATATGGAGTGGAGTTTTCAACTTAAAAGAGACTTTGTGTTCCCAACAAGCTACGTGAAGAACGGCTTTCACACACACTTATCTCTCAGAAATGAGCATGTGGAGAGACGTTCGTTCATCTAGCACAAAGGGAACGGGTAGCAGGAGAAACTTTTACTCTGGATTCTCAGTGTGTTTCCTAGTGCCGGTTTGAAGTTCCTGCAGTTTTCACTGTAAAACCGAGTTGGACCAAGAATCTACCCATATATATGTATGGATTGGAGTTTGCAACTGAAAAGAAACTTTGTTTTCCCAACAAGCTAGTTGAAGAACTGCTTTCACACACACTTATCTCTCAGAACTGAGCATGTGGAGAGACGTTCGTTCATCTAGCACAAAGGGAACGGGTTGCAGGAGAAACTTTTACTTTGGTTTCTTAGTCTGTTTCCTAGTGCGGGTTTGAAGTTCCTGCAGTTTTCACTGTAAACAAATTTGGATCTAGTACCTCCCCATATATATGTATGGAGTGTAGTTTGAAACTGAAAAGAAACTTTGTGTTCCCAACAAGCTAGATGAAGGACGGCTTTCACACACACATATCTCTCAGAACTGAGCATGTGGAGAGACGTTCGTTCATCTAGCACAAAGGGAACGGGTTGCAGGAGAAACTTTGACTCTGGTTTCTCATTCTGTTTCCTAGTGCCGGTGTGAAATTCCTGCAGTTTTCACTGTAAAACCGAGTTGGAACTAGTACCACCCCATATATATGTATGGATTGGAGTTTGCAACTTAAAAGAAACATTGTATTCCCAACAAGCTAGGTGAAGGACGGCTTTCACACACACTTATCTCTCAGAATTGAGCAAGTGGAGAGACTTTCGTTCACCTAGCACAAATGGAACGGGTTGCTGGAGAAACTTTTACTCTGGTTTCTCAGTCTGTTTCCTAGTGCCGGTTTGAAGTTCCTGCAGTTTTCACTGTAAAACCGAGTTGGAGCTAGAACCTCCCCATATATATGTATGGATAGGAGTTTGCAACTGAAAAGAAAATTTGAGTTCCCAACAAAATAAATGAAGGACGGCTTTCACACACACTTATTTCTCAGAATTGAGCATGTGTAGAGACGTTCATTCATCTAGCACAATGGGAACGGATTGCAGGAGAAACTTTTACTCTGGTTTCTCAGTCTGTTACTTAGTGCCTGTTTGAAGATCCTGCAGTTTTCACTGTAAAACCGAGTTGGAAATGGTACCTCCCCATATATATGTACGAACTGGACTTTGCAACTGAAAAGAATCATTGTGTTCCCAACAAGCTAAATGAAGGACGGCTTTCACACAAACTTATCTCTCAGTCCTGAGCATGTGGAGAGACGTTCATTTATCTAGCGCAAAGGGAACGTTTTGCAGGTGAAACTTTTACTCTGATTTCTCAGTGTGTTTCCTCGTGCCGGTTTGAAGTTCCTGCAGTTTACACTGTAAAACCGAGTTGGAGCTAGTACCACCCCATATATATGTATGGAGTGCAGTTAGCAACTGAAAATAAACTTTGTGTTCCCAACAAGCTAGGTTAGGGACGGCTTTCACACACACTTATCTCTCAGAAATGAGCATGTGGAGAGACGTTCGTTCATCTAGCACAATGGGAACGGGTTACAGGGGAAACTATGACTCTTGTTTCTCATTCTGTTTCCTAATGCCGGTGAGAGTTTCCTGCAGTTTTCACTGTACAACCGAGTTGGAACAAGTACCTCCCCTTATATATGTATGGATTGGGTTTTGCACCTGAAAAGAATCTTTGTATTCCCAAGAAGCTAGGTGAAGGACGGATTTCACACACAATTATCTCTCAGAAATGAGCATGTGGAGAGACATTCATTCATCTAGCACAAAGGGAACGGGTAGCAGGAGAAACTTTTACTCTGGATTCTCAGTCTGTTTCCTAGTGCCGGTTTGAAGTTCCTGCAGTTTTCACTGTAAAACCAAGTTGGAACTAGTACCTCCCCATATATATATATGGAGTGGAGTTTGCAACTTAAAAGAAACTTTGTGTTCCCAACAAGCTAGGTGAAGAACGGCTTTCACACACACTTATCTCTCAGAACTGGTCATGTGGAGAGACGTTCGTTCATCTAGCACAAAGGGAACGGGTAGCAGGAGAAACTTTTACTCTGGATTCTCAGTGTGTTTCCTAGTGCCGGTTTGAAGTTCCTGCAGTATTCACTGTAAAACCGAGTTGGCGCTAGTATCTACCCATATATATGTATGGAGTGGAGTTTGCAACTGAAAAGAAACTTTGTTTTCCCAACAAGCTAGTTGAAGAACGGCTTTCAAACACACTTATCTCTCAGAACTGAGCATGTGGAGAGACGTTCGTTCATCTAGCACAAAGGGAACGGGTTGCAGGAGAAACTTTTACTCTGGTTTCTTAGTCTGTTTCCTAGTGCGGGTTTGAAGTTCCTGCAGTTTTCACTGTAAAACCAAGTTGGATCTAGTAACTCCCCATATATATGTATGGAGTGGAGTTTGAAACTGAAAAGAAACTTTGTGTTCCCAACAAACTAGGTGAAGGACGGCTTTCATACACACTTATCTCTCAGAACTGAGCATGTGGAGAGACGTTCGTTCATCTAGCACAATGGGAACGGGTTGCAGGAGAAACTATGACTCTGGTTTCTCATACTGTTTCCTAATGCCGGTGTTAGTTTCCTGCAGTTTTCACTGTAAAACCGATTTGGAAATAGTACATCCCCATATATATGTATGACTTGGAGTTTGCAACTGAAAAGAAACTAAGTGTTACCAACAAGCTAGGTGAGGGACGGCTTTCACACACACTTAACCCTCGGAACTGAGAATGTGGAGAGACGTTCGTTCATCTAGCACAAAAGGAACGGGTTGCAGGGGAAACTTTTACTCTGGTTTCTCAGTCTGTTTCCTAGTGCCGGTTTGATGTTCCTGCAGATTTCACTGTAAAACCGAGTTGGAGTTAGTACCACCCCATATATATGTATGGAGTGGAGTTTGCAACTGAAAAGAAACTTTGTGTTCCCAACAAGCTAGGTGAAGGACGGCTTTCACACACATTTATCTCACAGAACTGAGCATGTGGAGAGACGTTTGTTCTTCTAGCACAAAGGGAACAGGTTGCAGGAGAAATTTTACTCTGGTTTCTCAGTCTGTTTCCTAGTGCCGGTTTGAAGTTCCTGCAGTTTTCACTGTAAAACCGGGTTGGAACTAGTACCTCCCCATATATATGTATGGAGTAGGGTTTGCAAATGAAAAGGAACTTTGTGTTCCCAACAAGTAAGGTGAAGGACGGCTTTCACACACACTTATTTCTCAGAATTGAGCATGTGTAGAGACGTTCATTAATCTAGCACAATGGGAACGGATTGCAGGAGAAACTTTTACTCTGGTTTCTCAGTCTGTTACTTAGTGCCTGTTTGAAGATCCTGCAGTTTTCACTGTAAAACCGAGTTGGAAATGGTACCTCCCCATATATATGT
The DNA here is from genome assembly GCF_036321535.1 of Camelus dromedarius. Lineage (NCBI taxonomy): Eukaryota > Metazoa > Chordata > Mammalia > Artiodactyla > Camelidae > Camelus > Camelus dromedarius. The sequence continues at coordinate 29,914,962 of NC_087458.1, read as the reverse complement.
ACGAACTGGACTTTGCAACTGAAAAGAATCATTGTGTTCCCAACAAGCTAAATGAAGGACGGCTTTCACACAAACTTATCTCTCAGTCCTGAGCATGTGGAGAGACGTTCGTTTATCTAGCACAAAGGGAACGTTTTGCAGGTGAAACTTTTACTCTGATTTCTCAGTGTGTTTCCTCGTGCCGGTTTGAACTTCCTGCAGTTTACACTGTAAAACCGAGTTGGAGCTAGTACCACCCCATATATATGTATGGACTGCAGTTAGCAACTGAAAATAAACTTTGTGTTCCCAACAAGCTAGGTTAGGGACGGCTTTCACACACACTTATCTCTCAGAAATGAGCATGTGGAGAGACGTTCGTTCATCTAGCACAATGGGAACGGGTTGCAGGGGAAACTATGACTCTTGTTTCTCATTCTGTTTCCTAATGCCGGTGAGAGTTTCCTGCAGTTTTCACTGTACAACCGAGTTGGAACAAGTACCTCCCCTTATATATGTATGGATTGGGTTTTGCACCTGAAAAGAATCTTTGTATTCCCAAGAAGCTAGGTGAAGGACGGATTTCACACACAATTATCTCTCAGAAATGAGCATGTGGAGAGACATTCATTCATCTAGCACAAAGGGAACGGGTAGCAGGAGAAACTTTTACTCTGGATTCTCAGTCTGTTTCCTAGTGCCGGTTTGAAGTTCCTGCAGTTTTCACTGTAAAACCAAGTTGGAACTAGTACCTCCCCATATATATATATGGAGTGGAGTTTGCAACTTAAAAGAAACTTTGTGTTCCCAACAAGCTAGGTGAAGAACGGCTTTCACACACACTTATCTCTCAGAACTGGTCATGTGGAGAGACGTTCGTTCATCTAGCACAAAGGGAACGGGTAGCAGGAGAAACTTTTACTCTGGATTCTCAGTGTGTTTCCTAGTGCCGGTTTGAAGTTCCTGCAGTATTCACTGTAAAACCGAGTTGGAGCTAGTATCTACCCATATATATGTATGGAGTGGAGTTTGCAACTGAAAAGAAACTTTGTTTTCCCAACAAGCTAGTTGAAGAACGGCTTTCAAACACACTTATCTCTCAGAACTGAGCATGTGGAGAGACGTTCGTTCATCTAGCACAAAGGGAACGGGTTGCAGGAGAAACTTTTACTCTGGTTTCTTAGTCTGTTTCCTAGTGCGGGTTTGAAGTTCCTGCAGTTTTCACTGTAAAACCAAGTTGGATCTAGTAACTCCCCATATATATGTATGGAGTGGAGTTTGAAACTGAAAAGAAACTTTGTGTTCCCAACAAACTAGGTGAAGGACGGCTTTCATACACACTTATCTCTCAGAACTGAGCATGTGGAGAGACGTTCGTTCATCTAGCACAATGGGAACGGGTTGCAGGAGAAACTATGACTCTGGTTTCTCATACTGTTTCCTAATGCCGGTGTTAGTTTCCTGCAGTTTTCACTGTAAAACCGATTTGGAAATAGTACATCCCCATATATATGTATGACTTGGAGTTTGCAACTGAAAAGAAACTAAGTGTTACCAACAAGCTAGGTGAGGCACGGCTTTCACACACACTTAACCCTCGGAACTGAGAATGTGGAGAGACGTTCGTTCATCTAGCACAAAAGGAACGGGTTGCAGGGGAAACTTTTACTCTGGTTTCTCAGTCTGTTTCCTAGTGCCGGTTTGATGTTCCTGCAGATTTCACTGTAAAACCGAGTTGGAGTTAGTACCACCCCATATATATGTATGGAGTGGAGTTTGCAACTGAAAAGAAACTTTGTGTTCCCAACAAGCTAGGTGAAGGACGGCTTTCACACACATTTATCTCACAGAACTGAGCATGTGGAGAGACGTTTGTTCTTCTAGCACAAAGGGAACAGGTTGCAGGAGAAATTTTACTCAGGTTTCTCAGTCTGTTTCCTAGTGTCGGTTTGAAGTTCCTGCAGTTTTCACTGTAAAACCGGGTTGGAACTAGTACCTCCCCATATATATGTATGGAGTAGGGTTTGCAAATGAAAAGGAACTTTGTGTTCCCAACAAGTAAGGTGAAGGACGGCTTTCACACACACTTATTTCTCAGAATTGAGCATGTGTAGAGACGTTCATTAATCTAGCACAATGGGAACGGATTGCAGGAGAAACTTTTACTCTGGTTTCTCAGTCTGTTACTTAGTGCCTGTTTGAAGATCCTGCAGTTTTCACTGTAAAACCGAGTTGGAAATGGTACCTCCCCATATATATGTACGAACTGGACTTTGCAACTGAAAAGAATCATTGTGTTCCCAACAAGCTAAATGAAGGACGGCTTTCACACAAACTTATCTCTCAGTCCTGAGCATGTGGAGAGACGTTCGTTTATCTAGCACAAAGGGAACGTTTTGCAGGTGAAACTTTTACTCTGATTTCTCAGTGTGTTTCCTCGTGCCGGTTTGAACTTCCTGCAGTTTACACTGTAAAACCGAGTTGGAGCTAGTACCACCCCATATATATGTATGGACTGCAGTTAGCAACTGAAAATAAACTTTGTGTTCCCAACAAGCTAGGTTAGGGACGGCTTTCACACACACTTATCTCTCAGAAATGAGCATGTGGAGAGACGTTCGTTCATCTAGCACAAAGGGAACAGGTTGCAGGAGAAATTTACTCTGGTTTCTCAGTCTGTTTCCTAGTGCCCGTTTGAATTTCCTGCAGTTTTCACTGTAAAACAGGGTTGGAACTAGTACCTCCCCATATATATGTATGGATTAGTGTTTGTAAATGAAAAGAAACTTTGTGTTCCCAACAAGCTAGGTGAAGAACGGCTTTCACACACACTTATCTCTCAGAACTGAGCATGTGGAGAGACGTTCGTTCATCTAGCACAAAGGGAACGTGTTGCAGGAGAAACTTTTACTCTGGTTTCTCAGTCTGTTTCCTAGTGCCGGTGTGAATTTCCTGCAGTTTTCACTGTAAAACCGAGTTGGAACTAGTACCTCCCCATATATATGTATGGATTGGAGTATGCAACTGAAAAGAAACTTTGTATTCCAAACAAGCTAGGTGAAGGACGGCTTTTACACACACTAATCTCTCAGAACTGAGCATGTGGAGGGACGTTCGTTCATCTAGCACAAAGGGAACGGGTTGCAGGAGAAACTTTTACTCTAGTTTCTCAGTCTGTTTCCTAGTGCCGGTTTGAAGTTCCTGCAGTTTTCACTGTAAAACCGAGTTGGAAATAGTACCTCCCCATATATATGTATGAAGTGGAGTTTGCAACTGAAAAGAAACTTTGAGTTCCCAACAAGCTAAGTGAAGGACGGCTTTCACACACACTTATTTCTCAGAAATGAGCATGTGGAGAGACGTTCGTTCATCTAGCACAATGGGAACGGGTTGCAGGAGAAACTTTTACTCTGGTTTCTCAGTGTGTTACATAGTGCCTGTTTGAAGTTCCTGCAGTTTTCACTGTAAAACCGAGTTGGAAAAGGTACCTCCCCATATATATGTATGAACAGGAGTTTGCAACTGAAAAGAAAATTGTGTTCCCAACAAGCTAAGTGAAGGACGGCTTTCACACACACTTATCTCTCAGAACTGAGCATGTGGAGAGACGTTCGTTCCTCTAGCACAAAGGGAACGTGTAGCAGGGAAACTTTTTCTCTGATTTATCAGTCTGTTTCCTAGTGCTGGCTTGAAGTTCCTGCAGGTTTCACTGTAAAACCAAGTTGGAGCTTGTACCTCCCCATATATATACATGGAGTTTGTTTTGAGACTGAAAAGAATCTTTGTGTTCCCAACAAGCTAGGTGAAGGTCGGCTTTCACACACACTTATCTCTCTGAACAGAGCATGTGGAGAGACGTTCGTTCATCTAGGAAAAAGGGAACGGGTTGCAAGTTAAACTTTTACACTGGTTTCTCAGTCTGTTTCCTAGTGCCCGTTTGAAGTTCCTGCAGTTTTCACTGTTAAACGGAGTTGGAGCTTGTAGCTACTCATATATATTTATGGAGTGGAGTTTGCACCTGAAAAGAAACTTTGTGTTCCCAACAAGCTGGGTGAAGGACGGTTTTCCCACACACATATCTCTCAGAACTGAGCATATGCAGAGACGTGCTTTCATCTAGCAAATAGGGAACAGATTGTAGGAGAAATTTTCCCCTGGTTTCTCAGTCAGTTTCCTTGTGCTGTTTTGTAGTTTTTGCAGTATTCACTGTAAAACCGAGTTGGAGCTTGTACATGCCCATATATATATATAGAGTGCGGTTAGCAACTGAAAAGAAACTTTGTGTTCCCAAAAAGCTAGGTGAAGGACGGCTTTCACAAACAATTATCTCTCAGAAATGAGCATGTGGAGAGACGTTCGTTCATCTAGCACAAAGGGAACAGGTTGCAGGAGAAATTTTACTCTGGTTTCTCAGTCTGTTTCCTAGTGCCGGTTTGAAGTTCCTGCAGTTTTCACTGTAAAACCGAGTTGGAGCTTGTACCTCCCCATATACATACATGGAGTGGGTTTTGAGACTGAAAAGAATCCTTGTGTTCCCAACAAGCTAGGTGAAGGACGGCTTTCACACACACTTATCTCTCTGAACAGAGCATGTGGAGAGACGTTCGTTCATCTAGCACAAAGGTAACGGGTTGTAGGAGAAACTTTTACTCTGGTTTCTCACACTGTTTCCTACTGCCTGTTTGAAGTTCAGCAGTTTTCTCTGTAAAACCGAGTTGGAGCAAGTACCTCCCCATATATATGTATAGAGTGGTGTTTGCAAATGAAAAGAAGCTTTGTGTTCCCAACAAGCTAGTTAGAAGTACGGCTTTCACTCACACATTTCTCTCAGAACTGAGGATGTGGAGAGTCGTTCGTTCATCAAGCACAAAGGGAACGGATTTCAGTAGAAACTTTTACTCTGTTTCCACAGTCTGTTTCCTAGTGCCGGTTAGAATTTCTTGAGTTTTCACTGTGAAAACGACTTGGAGCTAGTACCTCCCCATATAAATGTATGGAGTGGAGTTTGCAACTGAAAAGAATCTTTGTGTTCCAAACAAGCTAGGTGAAGGACGGCTTTCACACACACTTAACTCTCAGAACTGAGCATGTGGAGAGACGTTCGTTCATCTAGCACAAAGGGAACGGGTTCTTTGAGAAATTTTTCTCGTGTTTCTCGGTAAGTTTCCTAGTGCCGGTTTGAAGTTCCTGCAGTTTTCACTGTAAAACCGAGTTGGAGATAGTACCTCCCCATATATATGTATGGAGTTTACAACTGAAATGAATCTATTTGTTCCCAATAAGCTAGGTGAAGGATGCCTTTCACAGACACTTATCTCACATAACTGAGCATGTGGAGAGAGATTCGTTCATCTAGCACAAATGGAACGGGTTGTAGGAGAAACTTTTACTCTGGGTTCTCAGTCTATTTCCTAGAGTCGGCTTGAAGTTCCAGCAGTTTTCACTGTAAAACCGATTTGGATCTAGTATCTCCCCATATATATGTATGGAGTGGAGTTTACAACTGAAAAGAATCTTTGTGTTCCAAACAAGCTAGGTGAAGGACGGCTTTCACACACACTTAACTCTCAGAACTGAGCATGTGGAGAGACGTTCGTTCATCTAGCACAAAGGGAACGGGTTTCACGAGAAACTTTAACTCTGGTTTCTCATTCTGTTTCCTAGTGCCGGTTTGAAGTTCCTGCAGTTTCCACTGTTAAACCGAGTTGGAGCTAGTACCTCCTCATATATATGTATGGACTGGAGATTGCAACGGGAAAGAAAATTTGTGTCCCCAACAAGCTAGGTGAAGTACGGCTTACACACACACTTATCTCTCAGATCTGAGCATGTGGAGAGACGTTCGTTCATCTAGCACAAAGGGAACGGTTTGCAGGGGAAACTTTTACTCTGGTTTCTCAGTCTGTTTCCTAGTGCTGGATGAAGTTCCTGCAGTTTTCACTGTAATACCAATTTGGAGCTTGTACCACCCCTTATATATGTATAGAGTGGAGTTTGCAACTGAAAAGAAACTTTGTGTTCCCTACAAGCTAGTTGAAATACGGCTTTCACACACAATTATCTCTCAGAACTGAGCATGTGGAGAGACGTTAGTTCATCTATCACAAAGGGAACGGGTTGCAGGAGAAACTTTTACTGTTATTTCTCAGTCTGTTTCCAATGCCCGTTTGAAGTTCCTGCAGTTTTCACTGTAAAACCGAGTTGGAGCTAGTACCTCCAGGTATATATGTAAGGAGTGGAATTTGCAACTGAAAGGAAACTTTGAGTTCCCAAAAAGCTAGGTGAAGGATGGCTTTCACACACACTTAAATCTCAGAACTGACCATGTGGAGAGACGTTCGTTCATCTAGCACAAAGGGAATGGGTTGCAGGAGAAACTTTTACTGTGGTTTCTCACTCTGTTTCCTAGTGCCTGTTTGAATTTCAGCAGTTTTCTCTGTAAAACCGAGTTGGAGGTTGTACCTCCCCATATATATGTATGGAGTGGAGTTTGCAACTGAAAAGAAACTTTGTGTTCCCATCAAGCTATGTGAAGGACGGTTTTTACACGCACTTATCTCTCAGAACTAAGCATTGAGAGACATTCGTTCATCTAGCAGAAAGGGAACGGTTTGCAAGAAATAATATTACTCTGTTTTCTCAGTCTGTTTCCTAGTGCCGGTTTGAAGTTCCTGCAGTTCAGTGTAAAACCGATTTGGAGCTAGTACCTCCCCATATATATGTATGGAGTGGAGTTTTCAACTGAAAAGAAACTTTGTGTTCCCAACAAGCTAGGTGAAGGACGGCTTTCACACACACTTATCTCTCAGATCTGAGCATGTGGAGATACGTTCGTTCATCTAGCACATTTGGAACTGGTTGCAGGAGAAACTTATACTCTGGTTTCTCAGTCTGTTTCCTTATGCCGTTTTGAAGATCCTGCAGTTTTCACTATAAAACCGAGTTGGAGCTAGTACCTCCATATATATAAGTATGGATTGGAGATTGCAACTGAATAGTAACTTTGTGTTCCCAACAAGCTAGGTGAAGGACGGCTTTCACACACACTTATCTCTCAGAACTGAGCATACGCAGAGGCGTGCTTTCATCTAGCAAATGGGGAACAGGTTGCTGGAGAAACTTATACTCTGGTTTCTCAGTCTGTTTCCTTATGCCGTTTTGAAGATCCTGCAGTTTTCACTGTAAAAACGATTTGGAGCTAGTACTTCCCCATATATATGTATGGAGTGGAGTTTGCATCTGAAAAGAATCTTTGTGTTCCGAACAAGCTAGGTGAAGGGCGGCTTTCACACAAACTTATCTCTCAGAACTGAGCATGTGGAGAGACGTTCGTTCATTTAGCACAAAGGGAACGGATTGCTGTAGAAACTTTTACTCTGTTTTCTCAGTCTGTTTCCTAGTGCCTGATGAAGATCCTGCAGTTTTCACTGTAAAACCGAGTTGGCGCTAGTACCTACCCATATATATGTATAAGTGGAGTTTGCAAATGTAAAGAAACTTTGTGTTCCCTACAAGGTAGCTGAAGGGCGGCTTTCACACAAACTTATCTCTCAGAACTGAGCATGTGGAGAGACGATCGTTCATCTAGCACAAATGGAACGGGTTGAAGTAGAAACTTTTACTCTGGTTTCTCAGTCTGTTTCCTAGTGCCGGTTTGAATGTAATGCAGTTTTCTGTGTAAAACTGATTTTGAGAGAGTACATCCCCATATACATATATGGAGTGGAGTTTGCAACTGAAAGGAAACTTGGAGTTCCCAACAAGCTAGGCGAAGAAAGGATTTCACACACACTTATCTCTGAGAACAGAGCATGTGGAGAGACGCTCGTTCATCAAACAAAAAAGGAACGGTTTCCAGGGTAACTTTTACTCTGGTTCCTCAGTCTGTTTCCTAGTGCCCGTTTGAATTTCCTGCAGTTTTCACTATAAAACCGAGTTGGAGCTAGTACCTCCCCATATATATGTATGGAGTGGAGTTTGCAACTGAAAGGAAACTTTGAGTTCCCAACTAGCTAGGTGAAGAATGGCTTTAACTCACACTTATCTCTCAGAACTGAGCATATGCAGAGACGTGCTTTCATCTAGCAAATATGTATCAGGTTGTAGGAGAAATTTTTCTCTTGTGTCTCAGTCAGTTTCCTTGTGCTTTTTTGAAGTTCCTGCAGTTTTCACTGTAAAACCGAGTTGGATGTTGTACCTATCCATATATATGTATGGAGTGGAGATTGCAACTGAAAAGTAACTTTGCGTTCCCAACAAGCTACGTGAAGGTCGTCTTTCACACACAATTATCTCTCAGAACTGAGCATGTGGAGAGACCTTCGTTCATCTAGCACTAAGGGAACTGGTTGCAGGGGAATCTTTTACTCTGTTTCCTCAGTCTGTTCCCTAGTGCTGGTATGAAGTTCCTGCAGTTTTCACTGTAAAACCGAGTTGGAACTTGTACCACCCCATATATATGTATGGAGTGGAGTTGGCAACGGAAAAGAAAATTTGTGTTCCCAACAAGCTAGGTGATGGACGGCTTTCACACACAGTTATCTCTCAGAACTGAGCATGTGGAGAGACGTTCGTTCATCTAGCACAATGGGAACTGGTTGCAGGAGAAACTTTTACTCTGGTTTCTCAGTCTGTTTCCTAGTTCCTGTTTGAAGTTCCTGCAGTTTTCACTGTAAAACCGAGTTGGAGCTAGTACCTCCCCATATATATGTATGGAGTGGAGATTGCAACTGAAAAGAATCTTTGTGTTCCCAACAAGCTAGTTGAAGGACCGCTTTCACCCACACTTATCTCTCAGAACTGAGCATATGCAGAGACTTGCTTTCATCTAGCAAATAGGGAACAGGTTGTAGGAGAAATTTTTCTCTGGTTTCTCAGTCAGTTTCCTTGTGCTTTTTTGAAGTTCTTGCAGTTTTCACTGTAAAACCGAGTTGGAGATACTACCTCCCAATATATATGTATGGAGTTTGCAACTGAAAAGAATCTTTGTGTTTCCAACAAGCTGGTGAAGGATTGCATTCACACACAGTTATCTCTCAGAACTGAGCATGTGGAGAGACGTTCGTTCATCTAGCACAAAGGGAACGGGTTGCAGGGGAAATTTTACTCTGGTTTCTCAGTCTGTTTCCTAGTGCCGGATTGCAATTCCTGCAGTTTTCACTGTAAAACCGAGTTGGAGCTAGTACCTCCCCATATATATGTATGGAGTGAAGTTTGCAACTGAAAAGAATCATTGTGTTCCCAACAAGCTAGGTGAAGGACGGCTTTCACACACTTATATCTCAGAACTGAGCATGTGGAGAGTCATTCGTTCATCTAGCACAAATGGAACGGGTTGCAGTGGAAACTTATACTCTCGTTTCTAAAACTCTTTCCTAGTGCCGGTTTGAAGGTCCTGAAGTTTTCACTGTCAAACCGAGTTGGAGCTATTACGTCCCCATATATATGTTTGGAGTGGAGTTTGCAAATGAAAGGAAACATTGAGTTCCCAACTAGCTAGGTGAAGGATGGCTCTTAACCCACACATATCTCTCAGAACTGAGCATATGCAGAGACGTGCTTTCATCTAGCAAATAGGTAACAGGTTGTAGGAGAAATTTTTCTCTTGTGTCTCAGTCAGTTTCCTAGTGCTTTTTTGAAGTTCCTGCAGTTTTCACTGTAAAACCGAGTTGGATCTTGTACCTATCCATATATATGTATGGAGTGGAGATTGCAAATGAAAAGAAACTTTGTGTTCCCAACAAGCTAGGTGAAGGACGGCTTTCACCCACACTTATCTCTCAGAAATGAGCATATGCAGAGACGTTCTTTCATCTAGCAAATAGGTAACAGGTTGTAGGAGAAATTTTTCTCTTGTGTCTCAGTCAGTTTCCTTGTGCTTTTTTGAAGTTCTTGCAGTTTTCACTGTAAAACCGAGTTGGAGATAGTACCTCCCCATATATATGTATGGAGTGGAGTTGGCCACTGAAAAGAATCTTTGTGTTCCCAACAAGCTAGGTGAAGGATGGCATACACACAATTATTTCTCAGAACTGAGCTTGTGGAGACACCTTCGTTCATCTAGCACAAAGGGAACGGGTTGCAGGGGAAATTTTACTCTGGTTTCTCAGTCTGTTTCCTAGTGCCGGATTGCAATTCCTGCAGTTTTCACTGTAAAACCGAGTTGGAGATAGTACCTCCACATATATATGTATGGAGTGGAGTTGGCCACTGAAAAGAATCTTTGTGTTCCCAACAAGCTAGGTGAAGGATGGCATACACACAATTATTTCTCAGAACTGAGCATGTGGAGAGACGTTCGTTCATCTAGCACAAAGGGAACGGGTTGCAGGGGAAATTTTACTCTGGTTTCTCAGTCTGTTTCCTAGTGCCGGATTGCAATTCCTGCAGTTTTCACTGTAAAACCGAGTTGGAGCTAGTACCTCCCAATATATATGTATGGAGTGAAATTTGCAACTGAAAAGAATCTTTGTGTTCCCAACAAGCTAAGTGAAGGACGGCTTTCACACACTTATCTCTCAGAACTGAGCATGTGGAGAGACATTCGTTCATCTAGCACAAATGGAACGGGTTGCAGGGGAAACTTATACTCTCGTTTCTAAATCTGTTTCCTAGTGCCGGTTTGAAGGTCCTGAAGTTTTCACTGTAAAACTGAGTTGGAGCTATTACCTCCTCATATATATGTATGGAGTGGAGTTTGCAACTGAAAGGAAACTTTGAGTTCCCAACTAGCTAGATGAAAGATGGCTTTCACCCACACTTATCTCTCAGAACTTAGCATATGCAGAGACGTTCGTTCATCTAGCAAATAGGTAACAGGTTGTAGGAGAAATTTTTCTCTTGTGTCTCAGTCAGTTTCCTTCTGCTTTTTTGAAGTTCCTGCAGTTTTCACTGTAAAACCGAGTTGGATCTTGTACCTATCCATATATATGTATGGAGTGGAGATTGCAAATGAAAAGAAACTTTGTGTTCCCAACAAGCTAGGTGAAGGACGGCTTTCACCCACAATTATCTCTCAGAACTGAGCATATGCAGAGACGTTCTTTCATCTAGCAAATAGGTAACAGGTTGTAGGAGAAATTTTTCTCTTGTGTCTCAGTCAGTTTCCTTGTGCTTTTTTGAAGTTCTTGCAGTTTTCACAATAAAACCGAGTTGGAGATACTACCTCCCATTATATATGTAAGGAGTTTGCAACTGAAAATAATCTTTGTGTTCCCAACAAACTAGGTGAAGGATGGCATTCACACACAATTATTTCTCAGAACTCAGCATGTGGAGAGACAATCGTACATCTAGCACAAATAGAACTGGTTGCAGGAGAAACTTTTACTCTGTTTCCTCAGTCTGTTTCCTAGTGCCGGTTTGAAGTTCCTTCATTTTTCACTGTAAAACAGAGTTGGAGCTTGTACCACCCCATATATATCTATGGAGTGGAGTAGGCAACTGAAAAGAATCTTTGTGTTCCCAACAAGCTAGTTGAAGAATGGGATTCAAACACAATTATTTCTCAGAATTGAGCATTTGGACACACCTTCGTTCATCTAGCACAAAGGGAACGGGTTGCAGGGGAAAATTTACTCTGGTTTCTCACTCTGTTTCCTAGTGCCTGTTTGAAGTTTTTGCAGTTTTCACTGTAAAACCGATTTTGAGCTAGAACCTCCGCATATATATGTATGGAGTGGAGTTGGCAACGGAAAAGAAAATTTGTGTTCCCAACAAGCTAGGTGATGGACGGCTTTCACACACATTTCTCTCTCAGAACTCAGCATGTGCAGAGACGTTCGTTCATCTAGCACAATGGGAACTGGTTGCAGGAGAAACTTTTACTCTGGTTTCTCAGTCTGTTTCCTAGTTCCTGTTTGAAGTTCCTGCAGTTTTCACTGTAAAACTGTGTTGGAGCTAGTACCTCCCCATATATATGTATGGAGTGGAGATTGCAAATGAAAAAATCTTTGTGTTCCCAACAAGGTAGTTGGAGGACCCCTTCCACCCACACTTATCTCTCAGAACTGAGCATATGCAGAGACTTGCTTTCATCTAGCAAATAGGGAACAGGTTGTAGGAGAAATTTTTCTCTGGTTTCTCAGTCAATTTCCTTGTGCTTTTTTGAAGTTCTTGCAGTTTTCACTGTAAAACCGAGTTGGATATTCTACCTCCCAATATAAATGTATGGAGTTTGCAACTGAAAAGAATCTTTGTGTTTCCAATAAGCTGGTGAAGGATTGCATTCACACACAGTTATCTCTCAGAACTGAGCATGTGGAGAGACGTTCGTTCATCTAGCACAAAGGGAACGGGTTGCAGGGGAAATTTTACTCTGGTTTCTCAGTCTGTTTCCTAGTGCCGGATTGCAATTCCTGCAGTTTTCACTGTAAAACCGAGTTGGAGCTGGTACCTCCCCATATATATGTATGGAGTGAAATTTGCAACTGAAAAGAATCTTTGTGTTCCAAACAAGCTAGGTGAAGGACGGCTTTCACACACTTATCTCTCAGAACTGAGCATGTGGAGAGACATTCGTTCATCTAGCACAAATGGAACTGTTTGCAGGGGAAACTTATACTCTCGTTTCTCAGTCTGTTTCCTAGTGCCGGTTTGAAGGTCCTGAAGTTTTCACTGTAAAACCGAGTTGGAGCTATTACCTCCCCATATATATGTATGGAGTGGAGTTTGCAACTGAAAGGAAACATTGAGTTCCCAACTAGCTAGGTGAAGGAAGGCTTTCACCCACACTTATCTCTCAGAACTGAGCATATGCAGAGACGTGCTTTCATCTAGCAAATATGTATCAGGTTGTAGGAGAAATTTTTCTCTTGTGTCTCAGTCAGTTTCCTTCTGCTTTTTTGAAGTTCCTGCAGTTTTCACTGTAAAACCGAGTTGGATCTTGTACATATCCATATATATGTATGGAGTGGAGATTGCAAATGAAAAGAAACTATATGTTCCCAACAAGCTAGGTGAAGGACGGCTTTCACCCACACTTATCTCTCAGAACTGAGCATATGCAGAGACGTTCTTTCATCTAGCAAATAGGTAACAGTTTGTAGGAGAAATTTTTCTCTTGTGTCTCAGTCAGTTTCCTTGTGCTTTTTTGAAGTTCTTGCAGTTTTCACTGTAAAACCGAATTGGAGAGAGTACCTCCCCATATATATGTATGGAGTGGAGTTGGCAACTGAAAAGAATCTTTGTGTTCCCAACAAGCTAGGTGAAGGATGGCATACACACAATTATTTCTCAGAACTGAGCATGTGGAGACACCTTCGTTCATCTAGCACAAAGGGAACGGGTTGCACGAGAAACTTTTACTCTGGTTTCTCAGTCTGTTTCCTAGTGCCGGTTTGAAGTACCTTCAGTTTTCACTGTAAAACGGAGTTGGAGCTTGTACTTCCCAATATATATGAATGGAGTGGGATTCAACTGAAAAGAAACTTTGTGTTCCCAACAAGCTAGGTGAAGGACGGCTTTCACCCACACTTATCTCTCAGGACTGAGCAAATGCAGAGACTTTCTTTCATCTAGCAAATAGGTAACAGTTTGTAGGAGAAATTTTTCTCTTGTGTCTCAGTCAGCTTCCTTGTGCTTTTTTGAAGTTCTTGCAGTTTTCACTGTAAAACCGAGTTGGAGATAGTACCTCCCCATATATATGTATGGAGTGGAGTTGGCAACTGAAAAGAATCTTTGTGTTCCCAACAACCTAGGTGAAGGATGGCATACACACAATTATTTCTCAGAACTGAGCATGTGGAGACACATTCTTTCATCTAGCACAAAGGGAACTGGTTGCAGGAGAAACTTCTTCTCTGGTTTCTCAGTCTGTTTCCTAGTGCCGGTTTGAAGTTCCGGCAGTTTTCACTGTAAAACCTAGTTGGAGCTAGTACCTCCCCATATATATGTATGGAGTGGAGTTTGCAACTGAAAGGAAACATTGAGTTCCCAACTAGCTAGGTGAAGGACGGCTTTCACACACACTTATCTCTCAGAACTGAGCATATGCAGAGACGTGCTTTCATCTAGCAAATAGGTAACAGATTGTAGGAGAAATTTTTCTCTGGTTTCTCAGTCAGTTTCCTTGTGCTGTTTTGAAGTTCTTGCAGTTTTCAAATAACACCGAGTTGGAGATACTACCTCCCAATATATATGTATGGAGTTTGCAACTGAAAATAATCTTTGTGTTCCCAACAAACTAGGTGAAGAATGGCATTCACACACAATTATTTCTCAGAACTCAGCATGTGGAGAGACAATCGTACATCTAGCACAAAGAGAACTGGTTGCAGGAGAAACTTTTACTCTGGTTCCTCAGTCTGTTTCCTAGTGCCAGTTTGAAGTTCCTTCAGTTTTCACTGTAAAACCGAGTTGGAGCTTTTAACACCCCATATATATGTATGGAGTGGAGTTGGCAACTGAAAAGAATCTTTGTGTTCCCAACAAGCTATTTGAAGAATGGCATTCAAACACAATTATTTCTCAGAACTGAGCATGTGGACACACCTTCGTTCATCTAGCACAAAGGGAACGGGTTGCAGGGGAAAATTTACTCTGGTTTCTCACTCTGTTTCCTATTGCCTGTTTGAAGTTTTTGCAGTTTTCACTGTAAAACCGATTTTGAGCTAGAACCTCCGCATATATATGTATGGAGTGGAGTTTGCAACTGAAAAGAAACTTTGTGTTCCCAACAAGCTAGGTGAAGGATGGCTTTCACACACATTATCTGTCAGAACTGAGCATGTGGAGAGACTTTCGTTCACCTAGCACAAAGGGAACTGGTTGCAGGGGAAATTTTACTCCGGTTTCTCACTCTGTTTCCTAGTGCCGTTTTGAAGGTCCTGAAGTTTTCACTGTAAAACCGAGTTGGAGATACCACGTCCCAATATATTTGTATGGAGTGGAGTTTGCAACTGAAAAGAAACTTTGTGTTCCCAACAAGCTAGGTGAAGAATGGCTTTCACACACACATTTCTCTCTCAGAAATGAGCATGTGGAGAGACGTTCGTTCATCTAGCACAAAGGGAACGGGTTGCACGAGAAACTTTTACTCTGGTTTCTCAGTCTGTTTCCTTGTGCCGGTTTGAAGTTCCGGCAGTTTTCACTGTAAAACCGATTTGGAGCTATTACCTCCCCATATATATGTATGGAGTGGAGTTGGCAACTGAAAAGAATCTTTGTGTTCCCAACAAGCTAGTTGAAGGATGGCATTCACACACAATTATTTCTCAGAACTGAGCATGTGGAGACACCTTCGTTCATCTAGCACAAAAGGAACGGTTTGCACGAGAAACTTTTACTCTGGTTTCTCAGTGTGTTTCCTAGTGCCAGTTTGAAGTTCCTGCAGTTTTCACCGTAAAATAGTTTTGGAGCAAGTACGTCCCCATATATATGTATGGAGTGGAGTTTGCAACTGTAAAGAAACTTTGTGTTCCCAACAAACTAGGTGAAGGACGGCTTTCACACAAACATTTCTCTCTCAGAACTGAGCATGTGGAGAGACGTTCGTTCATCTAGCACAAAGGGAACGGGTTGCAGGGGAAACTTTTACTCAGGTTTCTCAGTCTGTTTCCTAGTTCCGGTTTGAAGTTCCTGCAGTTTTCACTGTAAAACAGTGTTGGAGCTAGTACCTCCCCATATATATTTATGGAGTAGAGATTGCAACTGAAAAGAATGTTTGTCTTCCCAACAATCTAGTTGAAGGACGGCTTTCACCCACACTTATCTCTGAGAACTAAGCATATGCAGAGACTTGCTTTCATCTAGCAAATAGGGAACAGGATGTAGGAGAAATTTTTCTCTGGTTTCTCAGTCAGTTTCCTTGTGCTTTTTGAAGTTCTTGCAGTTTTCACTGTAAAACTGAGTTGGAGATACTACCTCCCAATATATACTTATGGAGTTTGCAACTGAAAAGAATCTTTGTGTTTCCAACAAGCTGGTGAAGGATGGCATTCACACACATTTATCTCTCAGAACTGAGCATGTGGTGAGACGTTCGTTCATCTAGCACAAAAGGAACGGGTTGCAGGGGAAGTTTTTCTCTGGTTTCTCAGTCTGTTTCCTAGTGCCGGATTGCAATTACTGCAGTTTTCACTGTAAAACCGTGTTGGAGTTGTACCTCCCCCTATATAAGTATGGAGAGGAGTTTGCAACTGAAAAGAAACTTTGTGTTCCCAACAAGCTAGTTGAAGGACGGCTTTCACCCACAATTATCTCTCAGAACTGAGCATATGCAGAGACTTGCTTTCATCTAGCAAATTGGGAACGGGTTGTAGGAGAAATTTTTCTCTGGTTTCTCAGTCAATTTCCTTGTGCTTTTTTGAAGTTCTTGCAGTTTTCAGTGTAAAACCGAGTTGGAGATACTACCTCCCAATATATATATATGGAGTTTGCAACTGAAAAGAATCTTTGTGTTTCCATCAAGCTGGTGAAGGATGGCATTCACACACAGTTATCTCTCAGATATGAGCATGTGGAGAGACATTCGTTCATCTAGCACAAAGGGAACGGGTTGCAGGGGAAACTTTTACTCTCGTTTCTCAGTCTGTTTCCTAGTGCCGAATTGAAGGTCCTGAAGTTTTCACTGTAAAACCGAGTTGGAGCTATTACCTCCCCATATATATGTATGGAGTAAATTTGCAACTGAAAGGAAACATTGAGTTCCCAACTAGCTAGGTGAAGGACGGCTTTCACACACACTTATCTCTCAGAACTGAGCATATGCAGAGACGTGCTTTCATCTAGCAAATAAGTAACAGGTTGTAGGAGAAATTTTTCTCTGGTTTTTCAGTCAGTTTCCGTGTGCTGTTTTGAAGTTCTTGCAGTTTCCACTGTAAAACCGAGTTGGAGATAATACCTCCCAATATATATGTATGGAGTTTGCAACTGAAAATAATCTTTGTGTTCCCAACAAGCTAGGTGAAGGATGGCATTGACACACAATTATTTCTCAGAACTCAGCATGTGGAGAGGCATTCGTACATCTAGCACAAAGAGATCTGGTTGCAGGAGAAACTTTTACTCTGGTTTCTCATTCTGTTTTCTACTTCCGGTTTGAAGTTCCCGCAGTTTTCACTGTAAAACAGTTTTGGAGCTAGTACCAACCCATATATATGTATGGAGTGGAGATTGTAACTGAAAAGAATCTTTGTGTTCCCAGCAAGCTAGGTGAAGTATGGCATTCACATACAATTATTTCTCAGAAGTGAGCATGTGGAGACACTTTCGTTCATCTAGCACAAAGGGAACGGGTGGCAGGAGAAACTTTTACTCTGGTTCCTCAGTCTGTTTCATAGTGCCTTTTTTAAGTTCTTGCAGTTTTCACTATAAAACCGAGTTGGAGCTAGTACCTTCCCATATTTATGTATGGAGTGGTGTTTGCAACTGAAAAGAATGTTTGTGTTCCCAACAAGCTATGTGAAGGTCGGCTTTCACAAAAACTTATCTCTCAGACCTGAGCATGCGGAGAGACGTTCGTTTATCTAGCACAAATGGAACGGGTTGCAGGAGAAACTTTTACTCTGGTTTCTCAGTCTGTTTCCTAGTGCCGGTTTGAAGTTCCTGCAGTTTTCACTGAAAAGCCGAGTTGGAGCTAGAAACTCCCCATATATATGTATGGAGTGGAGTTTGCAAATGAAAAGAAACTTTGTGTTCCCAACAAGATACGGGAAGGACGTCTTTCACACACACTTATCTCTCAGAACTGTGCATCTGGAGAGACGTTCGTTCATCTACCACAAAGGGAACGAGTGGCAGGAGAAACTTTTACTCTGGTTCCTCAGTCTGTTTCCTAGTGCCGTTTTTAAGTTCCTGCAGTTTTCACTATAAAACCGAGTTGGAGCTAGTACCTTCCCATATATATGTATGGAGTGGTGTTTGCAACTGAAAAGAATCTTTGTGTTCCCAACAAGCTATGTGAAAATCGGCTTTCACAAAATCTTATCTCTCAGACCTGAGCATGTGGAGAGACGATCGTTCATCTAGCACAAATGGAACGGGTTGCAGGAGAAACTTTTACTCTGGTTTGTCAGTCTGTTTCCTAATGCCGGTTTGAAGTTCATGCAGTTTTCACTGTAAAGCCGAGTTGGAGCTAGAACCTCCCCATATATATGTATGGAGTGGAATTTGTAACTGAAAAGAAACTTTGTGTTCCCAACAAGCTAGGTGAAGGACGGCTTTCACACACACTTATCTCTCAGAACTGAGCATGTGGAGAGACGTTCGTTCACCTAGCACAAAGGGAACTGGTTGCAGGGGAAATTTTACTCTGGTTTCTCACTATGTTTCCTAGTGCCGGTTTGAAGTTCCTGCAGTTTTCACTGTAAAACCGAGTTGGAGATACCACCTCCCAATATATACGTATGGAGTGGAGTTTGCAACTTGGAAGAAACTTTGTGTTCCCAACAAACTAGTTGAAGGACGGCTTTCACACACAGATTTCTCTCTCAGAACTGAGCATGTGGAGAGACGTTCGTTCATCTAGCACAAAGGGAACTGGTTGCAGGAGAAACTTTTACTCTGGTTTCTCAGTCTGTTTCCTAGTGCCGGTTTGAAGTTCCTGCAGTTTTCACAATAAAACAGTGTTGGAGCAAGTACGTCCCCATATATATGTATGGAGTGGAGTTTGCAACCGAAAAGATACTTTGTGTTCCCAACAAGCTACTTAAAGAAAGTCTTTCACACACACTTATCTCTCAGAACTGAGCATGTGGAGAGACGTTCGTTCATCTAGCACTAAGGGAACTCGTTGCACGGGAAACTTTTACTCTGATTCCTCAGTATGTTTCCTAGTGCCGGTTTGAAGTTCCTGCAGTTTTCACTGTAAAACGGAGTTGGAGCTTGTACCAACCCATATATATGTATGGAGTGGAGTTGGCAACTGAAAAGAAAATTTGTGTTCCCAACAAGCTAGCTGAAGGACGGATTTCACACACAGTTATTTCTCAGAATTGAGCCTGTGGAGAGACGTTCGTTCATCTAGCACAATGGGAAATGGTTGCAGGAGAAACTTTTACTCTGGTTTCTCAGTCAGTTTCCTTGTGCTTTTTTGAAGTTCTTGCAGTTTTCAGTGTAAAACCGAGTTGGAGATACTACCTCCCAATATATATATATGGAGTTTGCAACTGAAAAGAATCTTTGTGTTTCCATCAAGCTGGTGAAGGATGGCATTCACACACAGTTATCTCTCAGAAATGAGCATGTGGAGAGACGTTCGTTCATCTAGCACAAAGGGAACGGGTTGCAGGGGAAATTTTACTCTGGTTTCTCAGTCTGTTTCCTAGTGCCGGATTGCAATTCCTGCAGTTTTCACTGTAAAACCGAGTTGAAGCTAGTACCTCCCCATATATATGTATGGAGTGGAGTTTGCAACTGAAAAGAAACTTTGTGTTCCCAACAAGCTACGTGAAGGACGGCTTTCACACACACTTATCTCTCAGAACTGAGTATGTGGTGAGACATTCGTTCATCTACCACAAATGGAACGGTTTGCAGGATAAACTTTTACTCTGGTTTCTCAGTCTGTTTCCTAGAGCAGGTTTGATTTTCCAGCAGTTTTCACTGTTAAACAGAGTTGGAGCTAGTACTTCCCCATATATATGTTTGGAGAGGAGTTTGCAACTGAAAAGAAACTTTGTGTTCCCAACAAGCTAGGTGAAGGATGGCATTCACACACACTTATCTCTCAGAACTGAGCATGTGGAGAGACGTTCGTTCATCTAGCACAAAGGGAACGGGTTGCAGGGGAAACTATTACTCTGGTTCCTCAGTCTGTTTCCTATTGCCGGTTTGAAGTTCCTGCATTTTCACTGTAAATCCTAGTTGGAGCTAGTACCTCCCCAAATATATGTATGGAGTGGAGTTTGCAACTGAAAAAAAACTTTGTGTTCCCAACAAGCTAGGTGAAGTATGGCTTTCACACACACTTATCTCTTAGAACTGAGCATGTGGAGAGACGTTTGTTCATCTATCACAAAGGAAACGGTTTGCTGGTGAAACTATTACTGTGGTTCCTCAGGCTGTTTCCTATTGCCGGTTTGAAGTTCCTGCATTTTTCACTGTAAAACCGATTTGGAGCTAGTACCTACCCATATATATGTATAGAGCGGAGTTTGCAACGTAAAAGAAACTTTGTGTTCCCAACAAGCTAGGTGAAGTACTGCTTTCACACACACTTATCTGTCAGAACTGAGCGTGTGGAGAGACGTTCGTTCATCTAGCACAAATTGAACGTGTGGCAGGAGAAACTTTTACTCTGGTTCCTCAGTCTGTTTCCTAGTGCCGTTTTTAAGTTCCTGCAGTTTTCACTATAAAACCGATTTGGAGATAGTACCTTCCCATATATATGTATGGAGTGGTGTTTGCAACTGAAAAGAATCTTTGTGTTCCCAACAAGCTAGTTGAAGGACGGCTTTCACACACAATTATCTCTTAGAACTGAGCATGTGGAGAGACGTTCGTTCATCTAGCAAAATTAGAACGGGTTGCAGGAGAAACTTTTCTGTGGTTTCTCAGTCTGTTTCCTAGTTCCGGTTTGAAGTTCCTGCAGTTTACACTGTAAAGCCGAGTTGGAGCTAGAACCACCCCATATATATGTATGGAGTGGAATTTGCAACTGAAAAGCAACTTTGTGTTCCCAACAAGTTAGTTGAAGGACGGCTTTCACACAACTTATCTCTTACAACTGAGCATGTGGAGAGACGTTCGTTCATCTAGCACAAAGGGAACGGGTTGCAGGGGAAAATTTACTCTGGTTTCTCACTCTGTTTCCTAGTGCCTCTTTGAAGTTTTTGCAGTTTTCACTGTAAAACCGATTTTGAGCTAGAACCTCCGCATATATATGTATGGAGTGGAGTTTGCATCTGAAAAGAAACTTTGTGTTCCCAACAAGCTAGGTGAAGGACGGCTTTCACACACACTTATCTCTCAGAACTGAGCATGTGGAGAGACGTTCGTTCACCTAGCACAAAGGGAACTGGTTGAAGGGGAAATTTTCCTCTGGTTTCTCACTGTGTTTCCTAGTGCCGGTTTGAAGTTCCTGCAGTTTTCACTGTAAAACCGAGTTGGAGATACTACGTCCCAATATATTTGTATGGAGTGGAGTTTGCAACTGAAAAGAAACTTTGTGTTCCCAACAAGCTATGAGAAGCACGGCTTTCACACACACATTTCTCCCTCAGAACTGAGCATGTGGAGAGACGTTCGTTCATCTAGCACAAAGGGAACGGATTGCACGAGAAACTTTTACTCTGGTTTCTCAGTCTGTTTCCTAGTGCCGGTTTGAAGTTCCTTCAGTTTTCACTGTAAAACCGAGTTGGAGCTTGTACCTCCGAATATATATGTATGGAGTGGGATTGCAACTGAAAAGAAACTTTGGTTGCCAACAAACTAGGTGAAGCACGGCTTTCACACACACTTATCTCTCAGAACTGTGCATGTGGAGAGACTTTCGTTCATCTAGAACAAATGGAACGGTTTGCAGGGAAACTTTTACTCTCGTTTCTCAGTCTGTTTCCTACTGCCGGTTTGAAGGTCCTGAAGTTTTCACTGTAAAACCGAGTTTGAGCTTGTACCTCCCCATATATATGTATGGAGTGGAGATTGCAACTGAAAAGAAACTTTGTGTTCCCAACAAGCTAGGTGAAGGACGGCTTTCACCCACACTTATCTCTCAGAACTGAGCATATGCAGAGACGTGCTTTCATCTAGCAAATAGGTAACAGGTTGTAGGAGAAATTATTCTCTTATTTCTCAGTCAGTTTCCTTGTGCTTTTTTGAAGTTCTTGCAGTTTTCACTGTAAAACGGAGTTGGAGCTAGTACCTCCCCATATATATGTATGGAGTGGAGTTGGCAACTGAAAAGAATCTTTGTGTTCCGAAAAAGCTAGTTGAAGGACGGCTTTCACACACACTTATCTCTCAGAACTGAGAATGTGTATAGACGTTCGTTCACCTAGCACAAAGGGAACTGGTTGTAGGGGAAATTTTACTCTGGTTTCTCACTCTGTTTCCTAGTGCCGGTTTGAAGTTCCTGCAGTTTTCACTGTAAAACCGAGTTGGAGATACCACCACCCAATATATATGTATGGATTGGAGATTGCAACTGAAAAGAAACTTTGTGTTCCCAACAAGCTAGGTGAAGGACGGCTTTCACACACACATATCCCTCAGAACTTAGCATACGCAGAGACGTGCTTTCATCTAGCAAATAGGGAACAGGTTGAAGGAGAAATTTTTTCTGGTTTCTCAGTCATAGTCTTGTGCTGGTTTGAAGTTCTTGCAGTTTTCACTGTAAAACCGAGTTGGAGATACTACATCCCAATATATATGTATGGAGTTTGCACCTGAAAAGAATCTTTGTGTTCCCAAAAGCTAGGTGAAAGACGGCTTTCACACACACATATCTCTTAGAACTGAGCATGTGGAGAGACGTTCGTTCATCTAGCACAAAGGAAACGAATTGCAGTAGAAACTTTTACTCTAGTTCCTCAGTCTGTTTCCTAGTACCGGTTAGAAGTTCCTGCAGTTTACACTGTAAAACCGAGTTGGAGGTAGTACCTCCATATATATATGTATGGATTGAGTTTGCAACTGAAAGGAAACTTGGAGTTCCCAACAAGCTAGTTGAAGAAAGTCTTTCACACACACTTATCTCTCAGAACTGAGCACGTGGAGAGACGTTCGTTCATCTAGCAAAAAGGGAACGGTTTGCTGCGAAACTTTTACTCTGGTGTCTCAGTATGTTTCCTAGTGCCGGTTTGATGTTCCTGCAATTTTCACTGTAAAACAGAGTTGGAGATTGTACCTCCCCATATATATATAGAGAGAGTGGAGTTAGCAACTGAAAAGGAACTTTGTGTTCACAACAAGCTAGGTGAAGGACGGCTTTCACACACAATTAACTCTCAGAACTGAGCTTGTGGGGAGACGTTCGTTCATCTAGCACAGTTGGAATGGGTTGTAAGCAGAAACTTTTACTCTGGGTTTTTAGTCTGTTTCCTAGTGCCGGTTGGAAGTTCCTGCAGTTCAGTGTAAAACAGATATGGATCTAGTACCTCCCCATATATATGTATGGAGTGGACTTTGCAAATGAAAAGAAACTTTGTGTTCCCAACAAGCTAGGTGAAGGACGGCTTTCACACACACATATCTCTCAGATCTGAGCATGTGGAGATACGTTCGTTCATCTAACACAGTTGGAACGGGTTGCAGGAGAAACTTTTACTCTGGTTTCTCTGTCTGTTTCCTAGTGCCGGTTTGAAGATCCAGAGGTTTCACTATAAAATCGATTTTGAGCTAGTACATCTACATATATATGTATGGATTGGAGATTGCAACTTAATAGAAACTTTGTGTTCCCAGCAAGCTAGGTGAAGGACGGCTTTCACACAGAATTTTCTCTCAGAACTGAGCATGTGGAGAGACGTTCGTTCATCTAGCACAAACGGAACGCATTGCAGGAGAAAGTTATACTCTGGTTTCTCAGTCTGTTTCCTAGTGCCGGGTTGAAGTTCCTGCAGTTTTCACTGTAAAACCGAGTGAGAGCTAGTACCTCCCCATATGTATGTATGGAGTGGGGTTTGCAACAGAAAAGTTATTTTGTTTTTCCAGCAAGCTATGTGAAGTACGGCTTCCACACACATATTTCTCTCAGAACAGAGCCTATTCAGGGACGTGCTTTCATGTAGCAAATAGGGAAAAGTATGTGGGGGAAATTTTTCTCTGGTTTCTCAGTCAGTTTCCTTGTGCCGGTTTGAAGTTCCTGCAGTTTTCACTGTAAAACAGATTTGGAGAATGTACCTTCCCATATATATGAATGGAGTGGAGTTGGCAACTGAAAACAATCTTTGAGTTCCCAACAAGCTTGGTGAAGGATGGATTTCACACACACTTATCTCTCAGACCTGAGCATGTGGAGAGACGTTCGTTCATCTATCACAAAGGGAACGGGTTGCAGGGGAAATTTTACTCTGGTTTCTCAGTCTGTTTCCTATTGCCGGTTTGAAGTTCTTGCAGTTTTCACTGTAAAACCGATTTGGAGCTAGTACCTGACCATATATATGTATGGAGTGGAGTTTTCAACTGAAAAGAAACTTTGTGTTCCCAACAAGCTAGGTGAAGGACGGCTTTCACACACACTTATCTCTCAGATCTGAGCATGTTTAGATACTTTCGTTCATCTAACACAGTTGGAACGGGTTGCAGGAGAAACTTTTACTCTGGTTTCTCAGTCTGTTTCCTAGTGCCGGTTTGAAGATCCTGCAGTTTTCACTATAAAATCGATTTGGAGCTAGTACATCTACATATATATGTATGGATTGGAGATTGCAACTTAATAGAAACTTTGTGTTCCCAACAAGCTAGGTGAAGGACGGCTTTCACACACACTTATCTCTCAGAACTGAGCATGTGGAGAGACGTTCGTTCATCTAGCACAAAAGAAACGGGTTGCAGGAGAAACTTTTACTCTGGTTTCTCAGTCAGTTTCCTAGTGCCGGTTTGAAGTTCCTGCAGTTTTCACTGTAAAACCGAGTTGGAGATTGTACCTACCAATATATATGTATGGAGTGGATTTTGCAACTGAAAAGAAACTTTGTATTCCCAACAAGCTAGGTGAAGGACGGCTTTCACACACACTTATCTCTCAGAACTGAGCATGTGGAGAGACGTTCGTTCATCTAGCACAAAAGAAAAGGGTTGCAGGGGAAACTTTTACTCTGTTTTCTCAGTCACTTTCCTAGTGCCGGTTTGAAGTTCCTGCAGTTTTCACTGTAAAATCGAGTTGGAGATTGTACCTACCAATATATATGTATGGAGTGGATTTTGCAACTGAAAAGAAACTTTGTATTCCCAACAAGCTAGGTGAAGGATGGCTTTCACACACACTTATCTCTCAGAACTGAGCATGTGGAGATACGTTCGTTCATCTAGCACAGTTGGAACGGGTTGCAGGAGAAACTTTTACTCTGGTTTCTCAGTCTGTTTCCTAGTGCCGGTTTGAAGATCCTGCAGTTTTCACTATAAAATCGATTTGAAGCTAGTACATCTACATATATATGTGTGGATTGGAGATTGCAACTTAATAGAAACTTTGTGTTCCCAACAAGCTTGGTGAAGGACGGCTTTCACACACACATATCTCTCAGAACTGATCATACGCAGAGACGTGCTTTCATCTAGCAAATAGGGAACAGGGTGAAGGAGAAATTTTTTTCTGGTTTCTCAGTCAGAGTCTTGTGCTGGTTTGAAGTTCTTGCAGTTTTCACTGTAAAACCAAGTTGGAGCTTGTACCTCCCCATATATATGTATGGAGTGCAGTTTCAACTGAAAAGAAACTTTGTGTTCCCAAAAAGCTATGTGAAGGGCGGCTTTCACACAAACTTATTTCTCAGATCTGAGCATGTTGAGAGACGTTCGTTCATCTAGCAAAAAGGGAACGGGTTGCAGGGGAAACTTTGGCTCTGTTTTCTCAGTCTGTATCCTAGTGCCGGTTTGAAGGTATTGCAGTTGTCATTGTAAAAACAATTTGGAGATTGTACATCCCCATATATATGTATGGATGGAGTTTGCAACTGAAAGGAAACTTGGATTTCCCAACAAGCTATGTGAAGAAAGGCTTTCACACACACTTATCTCTCAGAACTGAGCATGTGGAGAGACGTTCGTTCATCTAGCAAAAAGGGAACGGTTTTCAGCGGAACTTTTACTCTGGTGTCACAATCTGTTTCCTAGTGCCGGTTTGAAGTATCTGCAGTTTTCACCGTAAAACCGAGTTTGAGCTAGTACCTCCCCATATATATGTATGGAGTGGAGTTTGGAATTGAAAAGAAATTTTGTGTTACCAACAAGCTAGGTGAATTACGGCTTTCACACAATTACCTCTCAGAACTGAGCATGTGGACAGTCGTTCATTCATCTAGCACAAAGGGAACGGGTTGCAGGGGAACTTTTACTCTGATTTCCCACTCGGTTTCCCTGTGCCGGATTGAAGTTCTTGCAGTTTTTACTGTAAAACCGAGTTGGAGCTAGTACCAACCCATATATATGCATAGAGTGGAGTTTGCAACTGAAAAGAAACTGTGTGTTCCCAACAAGCTAGATGAAGTACGACTTTCACACCCACTTATCTCTCAGAACTGAGCAAGTGGAGATCTTTCGTTCATCTAGCACAAAGAGAAAGGGTTGCAGGAGAAACTTTTACTCTGGTTCCTCAGTATGTTTCCTAGTTCCGGTTTGAAGTTCCTGCAGTTTTCAATTTAAAACCGTTTTGGAGATAGTACATCCCCATATATATGTATGGAGTGGAGTTGGCAACTGAAAAGAAACTTTGTGTTTCCTACAAGCTAGGTGAAGGATGGCTTTCACACACAGTTATCTCTCAGAACTGAGCATGTGGAGAGATGTTCGTTCATCTAGCACAAACGGAACGGGTTGCAGGAGAAAGTTTTACTCTGGTTTCTCAGTCTGTTTCCTAGTGCCGGTTTGAAGTTCCTGCAGTTTTCACTGTAAAACCGAGCGGGATCTAGTACCTAACCATATGTATGTATGGAGTGGGGTTTGCAACTGAAAAGAAATTTTGTGTTTCCTACAAGCTATGTGAAGGACGGCTTTCACACACACTTTTCTCTCAGAACAGAGCCTATGCAGGGACGTTCTTTCATCTAGCAAATAGGGAACAGGTTGTAGGGGAAATTTTTCTCTGGTTTCTCAGTCAGTTTCCTTGTGCCGGTTTGAAGTTCCTGCAGTTTTCACTGTTAAAAAGTGTTGGAGCTACTACCACACCATATATACGGATGGAGTGGAGTTGGCAACTGAAAATAATCTTTGTGTTCCCAACATGCTAGGTGAAGGACGGCTTTCACACAAACTTATCTCTCAGAAATGAGCATGTGGAGAGACGTTCGTTCATCTAGCACAAAGGGAACGGTTGCTTTGAGAAACTTTTACTCTGGTTTCTCAGTATGTTTCCTAGTGCCGGTTTGAAGTTCCTGCAGTTTTCACTGTAAAACCGAGTTGGAGATAGTACCTCCCCATATATAAGTATGGAGTTTGCAACTGAAAATAATCTTTGTGTTCCCAACAAGCTAGTTGAAGGACGGCTTTCACAAAAACTTATCTCTCAGACCTGAGCATGTGGAGCGAAGTTCGTTCATCTAGAGAAAGTGAACGGTTTGCAGGGAAACTTTACACTGGTGTCTCAGTCGGTTTCCTAGTGCCGGTTTGAATTTCCTGCAGTTTTCACTGTAAAACAGAGCTGGAGCTAGTACCTCCCCATATATATAGAGAGAGTGGAGTTAGCAACTGAAAAGAAACTTTGTGTTCACAACAAACTAGGTGAAGGACGGCTTTCACACACACTTATCTCTCAGAACTGAGTATGTGGAGAGACGTTCGATCATCTAGCGCAAAAGGAACGGGTTGCAGGAGAAACTTTTACTCTGGTTTCTCAGTCTGTTTCCTAGTGCACGTTTGAAGTTACTGCAATTTTCCCTGTAAAACGGAGTTGGAGCTTTTACCATATCATATATATGTATGGAGTGGAGATTGCAACTGAAAAGAAACTTTGTGTTCCCAACAACTTAGGTGAAGGACGGCTTTCTCACAAACATAACTCTCAGAACTGAGCATGTGGAGAGACGTTCGTTCATCTAGCACAAATGGAAAGGGTGCTTTGAGAAACTTTTACTCTGGTTTCTCAGTATGTTTCCTAGTGCCGGTTTGAAGTTCCTGCACTTTTCACTGTAAAACCGAGTTGGAGATAGTACCTCCCCATATATATATATGGAGTGGGGTTTTGAACTGAAAAGATATTTTGTGTTTCCAGCAAGCTATGTGAAGTACGGCTTTCACACACACATTTCTCTCAGAACAGAGCCTATTCAGGGACGTGCTTTCATGTAGCAAATTGGGAAAAGTTTATGGGTGAAATTTTTCTCTGGTTTCTCAGTCATGTTCCTTGTGCCGGTTTGAAGTTCCTGCAGTTTTCACTGTAAAACAGATTTGGAGATTGTACCTGACCATATATATGTATGGAGTGGAGTTTACAACTGAAAAGAAACTATGTGTTCCCAGCAAGCTAGATGAAGTACGACTTTCACACCCACTTATCTCTCAGAACTGAGCAAGTGGAGATCTTTCGTTCATCTAGCACAAAGGGAACGGTTTGCAGGAGAAACTTTTACTCTGGTTCCTCAGTATGTTTCCTAGTTCCGGTTTGAAGTTAATGCAGTTTTCACTGTAAAACCGATTTGGAGATAGTACATCCCCTTATATATTTATGGACTGGAGTTGGCAACTGAAAACACACTTTGTGTTTCCTACAAGCTAGGTGAAGAATGGCTTTCACACACAAATATCTCTCAGAATTGAGCATGTGGAGAGACGTTCGTTCATCTAGCACAAAGGGAACGGGTTGCAAGAGAAAGTTTTACTCTGGTTTCACAGTCTGTTTCCTAGTGCCGGTTTGAAGTTCCTGCAGTTTTCACTGTTAAACTGAGTTGGAGCTAGTTCCACCCCATATATATGTATGGATTGGAGTTTGCAACTGAAAAGAAACTTTGTGTTCCCAACAACCTATGTGAAGGAAGGCTTTCACACACCATTATCTCTCAGAACTGAGCATGTGGAGAGACGTTCGTTCATCTAGCACAAAGGCAACGGGTTGCAGGGGAAACTTTTACTCTGGTTTCTCAGTCTGTTTCCTGGTGCCTGTTTGAAGTTCCTGCAGTTTTCACTGTAAAACAGAGTTGGAGCTCGTACCTCCCCATATATATATATGGAGTGTATTTTGCAACTAAAAAGAAACTTTGTGTTCCCAACAAGCTAGGTGAAGGACGACTTTCTCACACACTTATCTCTCAGAACTGAGCATGTGGAGAGACTTTCGTTCATCTAGCACAAAGGCAACGGGTTGCAGGGGAAACTTTTACTCTGGTTTCTCAGTCTGTTTCCTACTGCCGGTTTGCAGGTCCTGCAGTTTTCACTGTAAAACCGAGTTGGAGCTAGTACCTCCCCATATATATGTATGGAATGGAGTTTGCAACTGAAAGGAAACTTTGAGTCCCAACAAGCTAAGTGAAGTAGGGCTTTCACACACACTTATATCTCAGAACTGAGCATATGCAGAGACGTGCTTTCATCTAGCAAAAGGGAACAGGTTTTAGGAGAAATTTTTCCATTGTTTCTCAGTCAGTTTCCTTGTGCTGTTTTGAAGTGCTTGCAGTTTTCAGTGTAAAACCGAATTGGAGCTAGTACCTCCCCATATATATGTATGAAGTGAAGTTTGCAAATTAAAAGAACCTTTGTGTTCCCAACAAGCTACGTGAAGTTCGTCTTTCACACAGAATTATCTCTCAGAAATGAGCATGTTGAGAGACGTTCATTCATCTAGCACAAAGGGAACGGGTTGCAGGAGAAACTTTTACTCTGGTTCCTCAGTCTGTTTCCTATTGCCGGTTTGAATTTCCTGCAGTTTTTACTGTAAAACCGAGTTGGAGCAAGTACCTCCCCATATATATACATGGAATGGATTTTGCAACTGAAAAGAAACTTTGTGTTACCAACAAGCTAGTTGAAGGACGCCTTACACACACAATTACCTCACAGAACTGAGCATGTGGAAAGACGTTCGTTCATCTAGCACAAAGTGATCTTGTGGCAGGGGAAACTTTTGCTCTGGTTTCTCAGTCTGTTTCCTAGTGCCGGTTTGAAGTTCCTGCAGTTTTCACTGTAAAAGAGTGTTGGAGCTACTACCTCCGCATATATATGTATGGAGTGGAGTTTGAAACTGAAAAGAAACTTTGTGTTCACAACAAGCTAGGTGAAGTACGGCTTTAACACACACTAATCAATCATAAATGAGAATGTGGAGAGACGTTCGTTCATCTAGCACAGTTGGAACGGGTGGCAGGAGAAACTTTTACTCTGGTTTCTCAGTCTGTTTCCTAGTGCCCGTTTGAATTTCCTGCAGTTTTCACTGTAAAACCTAGTTGGAGCTAGTACCTCCACATATATATGTAAGGAGTGGAGTTTGCAACTGAAAAGAAACTTTGTGTTCCCAACAAGCTAGGTGAAGGACGGCTTTCACACACAATTATCTCTCAGACCAGAGCATGTGGAGAGACGTTCGTTCATCTAGGACAAAGGGAACGGGTTGCAGGGGAAATTTTACTCTGGTTTCTCAGTCTGTTTCCTAGTGCCGGTTTTAAGTTCCTGCAGTGTTCACTGTAAAACCTAGTTGGAGCTAGTACTTCCCCATATATATGTAAGGAGTGGAGTTTGCAACTGAAAAGAAACTTTGTGTTCCAAACAAGCTATGTGAAGGACGGCTTTCACACACACTTATCTCTCAGAACTGAGCATATGCAGAGACGTTCTTTCATCTAGCAAATAGGTAACAGATTGTAGGAGAAATTTTTGTCTGATTTCTCAGTCAGTTTCCTTGTGCTGTTTTGAAGTTCTTGCAGTTTTCACTATAAAACCGAGTTGGAGATACTACCTCCCAATATATATGTATGGAGTTTGCAACTGAAAAGTATCTTTGTGTTCCCAACAAGCTAGGTGAAGGATGGATTTCACACACAATTATTTCTCAGAAGTCAGCATGTGGGGAGACATTCGTACATCTAGCACAAAGACAACTGGTTGCAGGTGAAACTTTTATTCTGGTTTCTCAGTCTGTTTTCTAGTTCCGGTTTGAAGTTCCTGCAGTTTTCACTGTAAAACAGTGTTGGAGCTAGTACCTCCCCATATATATGTATGGAGTGGAGTTTGCAACTGAAAAGAAACTTTGTGTTCCCAACAAGCTAGGTGAAGGGAGTCTTTCACACACACTTATCTCTCAGAACTGATCATGTGGAGAGACGTTCGTTCATCTAGCACTAAGGGAACGGGTTGCAGGAGAAACTTTTAATATGGTTCGTCAGTCTGTTTCCTAGTGCCGGTTTGAAGGTCCTGCAGTTTTCACTGTAAAACAGTGTTGGAGCTAGTACCTCCCCATATATATGTATGGAGTGGAGTTTGCAACTGAAAAGAAACTTTGTGTTACCAACAAGCTAGGTGAAGGACGCCTTTCACACAAAATTACCTCTCAGAACTGAGCATGTGGAGAGACGTTCGTTCATCTAGCAAAAAGGGAACGGTTTTCAGCGGAACTTTTACTCTGGTGTCACAATCTGTTTCCTAGTGCCGGTTTGAAGTATCTGCAGTTTTCACCGTAAAACCGAGTTTGAGCTAGTACCTCCCCATATATATGTATGGAGTGGAGTTTGGAATTGAAAAGAAATTTTGTGTTACCAACAAGCTAGGTGAATTACGGCTTTCACACAATTACCTCTCAGAACTGAGCATGTGGACAGTCGTTCATTCATCTAGCACAAAGGGAACGGGTTGCAGGGGAACTTTTACTCTGATTTCCCACTCGGTTTCCCTGTGCCGGATTGAAGTTCTTGCAGTTTTTACTGTAAAACCGAGTTGGAGCTAGTACCAACCCATATATATGCATAGAGTGGAGTTTGCAACTGAAAAGAAACTGTGTGTTCCCAACAAGCTAGATGAAGTACGACTTTCACACCCACTTATCTCTCAGAACTGAGCAAGTGGAGATCTTTCGTTCATCTAGCACAAAGAGAAAGGGTTGCAGGAGAAACTTTTACTCTGGTTCCTCAGTATGTTTCCTAGTTCCGGTTTGAAGTTCCTGCAGTTTTCAATGTAAAACCGTTTTGGAGATAGTACATCCCCATATATATGTATGGAGTGGAGTTGGCAACTGAAAAGAAACTTTGTGTTTCCTACAAGCTAGGTGAAGGATGGCTTTCACACACAGTTATCTCTCAGAACTGAGCATGTGGAGAGATGTTCGTTCATCTAGCACAAACGGAACGGGTTGCAGGAGAAAGTTTTACTCTGGTTTCTCAGTCTGTTTCCTAGTGCCGGTTTGAAGTTCCTGCAGTTTTCACTGTAAAACCGAGCGGGATCTAGTACCTAACCATATGTATGTATGGAGTGGGGTTTGCAACTGAAAAGAAATTTTGTGTTTCCTACAAGCTATGTGAAGGACGGCTTTCACACACACTTTTCTCTCAGAACAGAGCCTATGCAGGGACGTTCTTTCATCTAGCAAATAGGGAACAGGTTGTAGGGGAAATTTTTCTCTGGTTTCTCAGTCAGTTTCCTTGTGCCGGTTTGAAGTTCCTGCAGTTTTCACTGTTAAAAAGTGTTGGAGCTACTACCACACCATATATACGGATGGAGTGGAGTTGGCAACTGAAAATAATCTTTGTGTTCCCAACATGCTAGGTGAAGGACGGCTTTCACACAAACTTATCTCTCAGAAATGAGCATGTGGAGAGACGTTCGTTCATCTAGCACAAAGGGAACGGTTGCTTTGAGAAACTTTTACTCTGGTTTCTCAGTATGTTTCCTAGTGCCGGTTTGAAGTTCCTGCAGTTTTCACTGTAAAACCGAGTTGGAGATAGTACCTCCCCATATATAAGTATGGAGTTTGCAACTGAAAATAATCTTTGTGTTCCCAACAAGCTAGTTGAAGGACGGCTTTCACAAAAACTTATCTCTCAGACCTGAGCATGTGGAGCGAAGTTCGTTCATCTAGAGAAAGTGAACGGTTTGCAGGGAAACTTTACACTGGTGTCTCAGTCGGTTTCCTAGTGCCGGTTTGAATTTCCTGCAGTTTTCACTGTAAAACAGAGCTGGAGCTAGTACCTCCCCATATATATAGAGAGAGTGGAGTTAGCAACTGAAAAGAAACTTTGTGTTCACAACAAACTAGGTGAAGGACGGCTTTCACACACACTTATCTCTCAGAACTGAGTATGTGGAGAGACGTTCGATCATCTAGCGCAAAAGGAACGGGTTGCAGGAGAAACTTTTACTCTGGTTTCTCAGTCTGTTTCCTAGTGCACGTTTGAAGTTACTGCAATTTTCTCTGTAAAACGGAGTTGGAGCTTTTACCATATCATATATATGTATGGAGTGGAGATTGCAACTGAAAAGAAACTTTGTGTTCCCAACAACTTAGGTGAAGGACGGCTTTCTCACAAACATAACTCTCAGAACTGAGCATGTGGAGAGACGTTCGTTCATCTAGCACAAATGGAAAGGGTGCTTTGAGAAACTTTTACTCTGGTTTCTCAGTATGTTTCCTAGTGCCGGTTTGAAGTTCCTGCACTTTTCACTGTAAAACCGAGTTGGAGATAGTACCTCCCCATATATATATATGGAGTGGGGTTTTGAACTGAAAAGATATTTTGTGTTTCCAGCAAGCTATGTGAAGTACGGCTTTCACACACACATTTCTCTCAGAACAGAGCCTATTCAGGGACGTGCTTTCATGTAGCAAATTGGGAAAAGTTTATGGGTGAAATTTTTCTCTGGTTTCTCAGTCATGTTCCTTGTGCCGGTTTGAAGTTCCTGCAGTTTTCACTGTAAAACAGATTTGGAGATTGTACCTGACCATATATATGTATGGAGTGGAGTTTACAACTGAAAAGAAACTATGTGTTCCCAGCAAGCTAGATGAAGTACGACTTTCACACCCACTTATCTCTCAGAACTGAGCAAGTGGAGATCTTTCGTTCATCTAGCACAAAGGGAACGGTTTGCAGGAGAAACTTTTACTCTGGTTCCTCAGTATGTTTCCTAGTTCCGGTTTGAAGTTAATGCAGTTTTCACTGTAAAACCGATTTGGAGATAGTACATCCCCTTATATATTTATGGACTGGAGTTGGCAACTGAAAACACACTTTGTGTTTCCTACAAGCTAGGTGAAGAATGGCTTTCACACACAAATATCTCTCAGAATTGAGCATGTGGAGAGACGTTCGTTCATCTAGCACAAAGGGAACGGGTTGCAAGAGAAAGTTTTACTCTGGTTTCACAGTCTGTTTCCTAGTGCCGGTTTGAAGTTCCTGCAGTTTTCACTGTTAAACTGAGTTGGAGCTAGTTCCACCCCATATATATGTATGGATTGGAGTTTGCAACTGAAAAGAAACTTTGTGTTCCCAACAACCTATGTGAAGGAAGGCTTTCACACACCATTATCTCTCAGAACTGAGCATGTGGAGAGACGTTCGTTCATCTAGCACAAGGGGAACGGGCTGCAGTAGAAACGTTTACTCTGGTTTCTCAGTCTGTTTCCTGGTGCCTGTTTGAAGTTCCTGCAGTTTTCACTGTAAAACAGAGTTGGAGCTCGTACCTCCCCATATATATATATGGAGTGTATTTTGCAACTAAAAAGAAACTTTGTGTTCCCAACAAGCTAGGTGAAGGACGACTTTCTCACACACTTATCTCTCAGAACTGAGCATGTGGAGAGACTTTCGTTCATCTAGCACAAAGGCAACGGGTTGCAGGGGAAACTTTTACTCTGGTTTCTCAGTCTGTTTCCTACTGCCGGTTTGCAGGTCCTGCAGTTTTCACTGTAAAACCGAGTTGGAGCTAGTACCTCCCCATATATATGTATGGAATGGAGTTTGCAACTGAAAGGAAACTTTGAGTCCCAACAAGCTAAGTGAAGTAGGGCTTTCACACACACTTATATCTCAGAACTGAGCATATGCAGAGACGTGCTTTCATCTAGCAAAAGGGAACAGGTTTTAGGAGAAATTTTTCCATTGTTTCTCAGTCAGTTTCCTTGTGCTGTTTTGAAGTGCTTGCAGTTTTCAAGGTAAAACCGAATTGGAGCTAGTACCTCCCCATATATATGTATGAAGTGAAGTTTGCAAATTAAAAGAACCTTTGTGTTCCCAACAAGCTACGTGAAGTTCGTCTTTCACACAGAATTATCTCTCAGAAATGAGCATGTTGAGAGACGTTCGTTCATCTAGCACAAAGGGAACGGGTTGCAGGAGAAACTTTTACTCTGGTTCCTCAGTCTGTTTCCTATTGCCGGTTTGAATTTCCTGCAGTTTTCACTGTAAAAGAGTGTTGGAGCTACTACCTCCGCATATATATGTATGGAGTGGAGTTTGAAACTGAAAAGAAACTTTGTGTTCACAACAAGCTAGGTGAAGTACGGCTTTAACACACACTAATCAATCATAAATGAGAATGTGGAGAGACGTTCGTTCATCTAGCACAGTTGGAACGGGTGGCAGGAGAAACTTTTACTCTGGTTTCTCAGTCTGTTTCCTAGTGCCCGTTTGAATTTCCTGCAGTTTTCACTGTAAAACCTAGTTGGAGCTAGTACCTCCACATATATATGTAAGGAGTGGAGTTTGCAACTGAAAAGAAACTTTGTGTTCCCAACAAGCTAGGTGAAGGACGGCTTTCACACACAATTATCTCTCAGACCAGAGCATGTGGAGAGACGTTCGTTCATCTAGGACAAAGGGAACGGGTTGCAGGGGAAATTTTACTCTGGTTTCTCAGTCTGTTTCCTAGTGCCGGTTTTAAGTTCCTGCAGTGTTCACTGTAAAACCTAGTTGGAGCTAGTACTTCCCCATATATATGTAAGGAGTGGAGTTTGCAACTGAAAAGAAACTTTGTGTTCCAAACAAGCTATGTGAAGGACGGCTTTCACACACACTTATCTCTCAGAACTGAGCATATGCAGAGACGTTCTTTCATCTAGCAAATAGGTAACAGATTGTAGGAGAAATTTTTGTCTGATTTCTCAGTCAGTTTCCTTGTGCTGTTTTGAAGTTCTTGCAGTTTTCACTATAAAACCGAGTTGGAGATACTACCTCCCAATATATATGTATGGAGTTTGCAACTGAAAAGTATCTTTGTGTTCCCAACAAGCTAGGTGAAGGATGGATTTCACACACAATTATTTCTCAGAAGTCAGCATGTGGGGAGACATTCGTACATCTAGCACAAAGACAACTGGTTGCAGGTGAAACTTTTATTCTGGTTTCTCAGTCTGTTTTCTAGTTCCGGTTTGAAGTTCCTGCAGTTTTCACTGTAAAACAGTGTTGGAGCTAGTACCTCCCCATATATATGTATGGAGTGGAGTTTGCAACTGAAAAGAAACTTTGTGTTCCCAACAAGCTAGGTGAAGGGAGTCTTTCACACACACTTATCTCTCAGAACTGATCATGTGGAGAGACGTTCGTTCATCTAGCACTAAGGGAACGGGTTGCAGGAGAAACTTTTAATATGGTTCGTCAGTCTGTTTCCTAGTGCCGGTTTGAAGGTCCTGCAGTTTTCACTGTAAAACAGTGTTGGAGCTAGTACCTCCCCATATATATGTATGGAGTGGAGTTTGCAACTGAAAAGAAACTTTGTGTTACCAACAAGCTAGGTGAAGTACGCCTTTCACACAAAATTACCTCTCAGAACTGAGCATGTGGAGAGACTTTCGTTCATCTAGCACAAAGGAACGGGTTGTAGGAGAAACTTTTACTCTGGTTTCTCAGTCTGTTTCCTAGTGCCGGTTTGATTTTCCTCCAGTTTTCACTGTTAAAACGAGTTGAAACTAGTACCTAACCATATATATGCATGGAGTGGAGTTGGCAACTGAAAAGAATCTTTGTGTTCCCAACAAGCTAGTTGAAGAATGGCATTCACACACAATTATTTTTCAGAACTCAGCATGTGGAGACACCTTCGTTCATCTAGCAAAAAGGGAACAGGTTGCAGGAGAAACTTTTACTCTGGTTTCTCAGTCAGTTTCCTAGTGCCGGTTTGAATTTCCTGCAGTTTTCACTGAAAACCGAGTTGGAGATAGTACCTCCCCATATTTATGTATGGAGTGGAGTTTGCAAATGAAAAGAAACTTTGTGTTCCCAACAAGCTAGGTGAAGGACGGCTTTCACACACAGTTATCAATCAGAAATGAGAATGTGGAGAGACGTTCGTTCATCTAGCACAGTTGGAACGGGTGGCTGGAGAAACTTTTACTCTGGTTTCTCAGTCTGTTTCCTAGTGCCCGTTTGAATTTCCTACAGTTTTCACTGTAAAACGTAGTTGGAGCTAGTACCTCCACATATATATGTAAGGAGTGGAGTTTGCAACTGAAAAGAAACTTTGTGTTCCCAACAAGCTAGGTGAAGGACGGCTTTCACACACAATTATCTCTCAGACCAGAGCATGGGGAGAGACGTTCGTTCATCTAGGACAAAGGAACGGGTTGCAGGGGAAATTTTACTCTGGTTTCTCAGTCTGTTTCCTAGTGCCGGTTTTAAGTTCCTGCAGTTTTCACTGTAAAACCTAGTTGGAGCTAGTACCTCCCCATATATATGTAAGGAGTGGAGTTTGCAACTGAAAAGAAACTTTGTGTTCCAAACAAGCTATGTGAAGGACGGCATTCACACACACTTATCTCTCAGAACTGAGCATGTGGAGAGACTTTCTTTCATCTAGCACAAAGGGAAGGGGTTGCACGAGAAACTTTTACTCTGGTTTCTCAGTCTGTTTCCTAGTGCCGGTTATAATTTCCTGCAGTTTTCACTGTTAAACTGTGTTGGAGCTAGTTCCACACCATATATATGTATGGATTGGAGTTTGCAACTGAAAATAATCTTTGTGTTCCCAACAAGCTAGTTGAAGAATGGCATTCAAACACAATTATTTCTCAGAACTGAACATGTGGAGACACCTTCGTTCATCTAGCACAAAGGGAACGGGTTGCAGGGGAAATTTTACTCTGGGTTCTCACTCTGTTTCCTAGTGCCGGTTTGAAGTTCCTGCAGTTTTCACTGTAAAACCGATTTGGAACTAGAACCTCCGCATATATATGTATGGAGTGGAGTTGGCAACTGAAAAGAAACTTTGTGTTCCCAACAAGCTAGGTGAAGGACGGCTTTCACACACACTTATCTCTCAGAACTGAGCATGTGGAGAGACGTTCGTTCACCTAGCACAAAGGGAACTGGTTGCAGGGGAAATTTTACTCTGGTTTCTCACTCTGTTTCCTAGTGCCGGTTTGAATTTCCTGCAGTTTTCACTGTAAAACCGAGTTGGAGATACCACCTCGCAATATATTTGTATGGAGTGGAGTTTGCAACTGAAAAGAAACTTTGTGTTCCCAACAAACTAGGTGAAGGACGTCTTTCACACACACATTTCTCTCTCAGAACTGAGCATGTGGATAGACGTTCGTTCATCTAGCACAAAGGGAACGGGTTGCACGAGAAACTTTTACCCTGGTTTGTCAGTCAGTTTCCTTGTGCTGTATTGAAGTTCTTGCAGTTTTCACTGTAAAACCGAGTTGGAGAAACTACCTCCCAATATATATGCAAGGAGTTTGCAACTGAAAAGTATCTTTGTGTTCCCAACAAGCTAGGTGAAGGATGGCATTCACACACAATTATTTTCCAGAACTCAGCATGTGGAGAGACATTCGTACATCTAGCACAAATAGAACTGGTTGCAGGAGAAACTTTTACTCTTGTTTCTCAGTCTGTTTTCTAGTTCCGGTTTGAAGTTCCTGCACTTTACACTGTAAAATAGTGTTGGAGCTAGTACCTCCCCATATATATGTATGGAGTGGAGTTGGCAACTGAAAAGAAATTCTGTGTTCCCAACAAGGTAGGTGAAGGACGTCTTTCACACAAACATATCTCTCAGAACTTTTCATGTGGAGAGACGTTCGTTCATCTAGAACAAAGGGAACGGGTTGCAGGGGAAACTTTTACTCTGGTTTCTCAGTCTGTTTCCTAGTGCCGGTATGAAGGTCCTGATGTTTTCACTGTAAAACCGAGTTGGAGCTATCACCTCCCCATATATATGTATGGAGTGGAGTTTGCAACTGAAAGGAAACATTGAGTTCCCAACTAGCTAGGTGAAGGACGGATTTCACCCACACTTATCTCTCAGAACTGAGCATATGCAGAGACGTTCTTTCATCTAGCAAATAGGTAACAGATTGTAGGAGAAATTTTTGTCTGATTTCTCAGTCAGTTTCCTTGTGCTGTTTTGAAGTTCTTGCAGTTTTCACTATAAAACCGAGTTGGAGATACTACCTCCCAATATATATGTATGGAGTTTGCAACTGAAAAGTATCTTTGTGTTCCAAACAAGCTAGGTGAAGGGAGTCTTTCACACACACTTATCTCTCAGAACTGATCATGTGGAGAGACGTTCGTTCATCTAGCACTAAGGGAACGGGTTGCAGGAGAAACTTTTAATATGGTTCGTCAGTCTGTTTTCTAGTGCCGGTTTGAAGGTCCTGCAGTTTTCACTGTAAAACAGTGTTGGAGCTAGTACCTCCCCATATATATGTATGGAGTGGAGTTTGCAACTGAAAAGAAACTTTGTGTTACCAACAAGCTAGGTGAAGGACGCCTTTCACACAAAATTACCTATCAGAACTGAGCATGTGGGGAGACTTTCGTTCATCTAGCACAAAGGAACGGGTTGTAGGAGAAACTTTTACTCTGGTTTCTCAGTCTGTTTCCTAGTGCCGGTTTGATTTTCCTCCAGTTTTCACTGTTAAAACGAGTTGAAACTGGTACCTAACCATATATATGCATGGAGTGGAGTTGGCAACTGAAAAGAATCTTTGTGTTCCCAACAAGCTAGTTGAAGAATGGCATTCACACACAATTATTTTTCAGAACTCAGCATGTGGAGACACCTTCGTTCATCTAGCAAAAAGGGATCTGTTTGCAGGAGAAACTTTTACTCTAGTTTCTCAGTCAGTTTCCTAGTGCCGGTTTGAATTTCCTGCAGTTTTCACTGTAAAACAGAGTTGGAGATAGTACCTCCCCATATTTATGTATGGAGTGGAGTTTGCAACTGAAAAGAAACTTTGTGTTCCCAACAAGCTAGGTGAAGGACGGCTTTCACACACAGTTATCTCTCAGAACTGAGCATCTGGAGAGACGTTCGTTCATCTAGCACAATGGGAACTGGTTGCAGGAGAAACATTTACTCTGGTTTCTCAGTCTGTTTCCTAGTTCCGGTTTGAAGTTCCTGCAGTTTTCACTGTAAGACAGTGTT
Organism: Camelus dromedarius; assembly: GCF_036321535.1. Lineage (NCBI taxonomy): Eukaryota > Metazoa > Chordata > Mammalia > Artiodactyla > Camelidae > Camelus > Camelus dromedarius. The sequence goes on along the minus strand of NC_087458.1, from coordinate 29,875,101 downwards.
GGAGCTAGTAACTCCCCATATATATGTATGGAGTGGAGATTGCAACTGAAAAGAATCTTTGTGTTCCCAACAAGCTAGTTGAAGGACGGCATTCACCCACACTTATCTCTCAGAACTGAGCATATGCAGAGACTTGCTTTCATCTAGCAAATAGGGAACACGTTGTAGGAGAAATTTTTCTCGGGTTTCTCAGTCAGTTTCCTTGTGCTTTTTTGAAGTTCTTGCAGTTTTCACTGTAAAACCGAGTTGGAGATACTACCTCCCAATATATATGTATGGATTTTGCAACTGAAAAGTATCTTTGTGTTCCCAACAAGCTAGGTGAAGGATGGCATTCACACACAATTATTTCTCAGAACTCAGCATGTGGAGAGACATTCGTACATCTAGCACAAAGAGAACTGGTTGCAGGAGAAACTTTTACTCTGGTTTCTCAGTCTGTTTTCTAGTTCCGGTTTGAAGTTCTTGCAGTTTTCACTGTAAAACAGTGTTGGAGCTAGTACCTACCCATATATATGTATGGAGTGGAGTTTGCAACTGAAAAGAAACTTTGTGTTCCCAACAAGCTAGGTGAAGTGAGTCTTTCACACACACTTATCTCTCAGGACTGAGCATGTGGAGAGACGTTCGTTCATCTAGCACTAAGGGAACGGGTTGCAGGAGAAATTATTAATATGGTTCCTCAGTCTGTTTCCTAGTGCCGGTTTGAAGTTCCTGCAGTTTTCACTGTAAAACCGAGTTGCAGCTTGTACCTCTCCATATATATGTATGGAGTGGAGATTGCAACTGAAAAGAAACTTTGTGTTCCCACAAGCTAGGTGAAGGACGGCTTTCACCCACACTTATCTCTCAGAACTGAGCATATGCAGAGACGAGTTTTCATCTAGCAAATTGGTAACAGGATGTTGGAGAAATTTTTCTCTTGTTTCTCAGTCAGTTTCTTTGTGCTCTTTTGAAGTTCTTGCAGTTTTCACTGTAAAACCGAGTTGGAGCTAGTACCTCCCCATATATATGTATGGAGTTGGCAACTGAAAAGCATCTTTGTGTTCCCAACAAGCTAGTTGAAAAATGGCATTCACACACAATTATTTCTCAGAACTGAGCATGTGGAGACACCTTCGTTCATCTAGCAAAAAGGGAACTGGTTGCAGGAGAAACTTTTACTCTGGTTTCTCAGTCAGTTTCCTAGTGCCGGTTTGAAGTTCCTGCAGTTTTCACTGTAAAACCGAGTTGGAGATAGTACCTCCCCATATATATGTATGGAGTGGAGTTTGCAACTGAAAGGAAACTTTGTGTTCCCAACAAGCTAGGTGAAGGACGGCTTTCACACACAGTTATCTCTCAGAACTGAGCATGTGGAGAGACGTTCTTTCATCTAGCACAATGGGAACTGGTTGCAGGAGAAACTTTTACTCTGGTTTCTCAGTCTGTTTTCTAGTTCCGGTTTGAAGTTCCTGCAGTTTTCACTGTAAAACCGATTTGGTGTTTGTACCTCCCCATATATATGTATGGATTGGAGATTGCAACTGAAAAAATACTTTGTGTTCCCAACAAGCTAGGTTAAGGACGGCTTTCACACACATTTATCTCTCAGAACTGAGCATGTGGAGAGACGTTCTTTCACCTAGCACAAAGGGAACTGGTTGTAGGGGAAATTTTACTCTGGTTTCTCACTCTGTTTCCTAGTGCCGGTTTGAAGTTCCTGCAGTTTTCACTGTAAAACCGAGTTTTAGATACCACCTCCCAATATATATGTATGGAGTGGAGTTTGCAACTGTAAAGAAACTTTGTGTTCCCAACAAACTAGGTGAAGGACGGCTTTCACCCACACTTATCTCTGAAAACTGAGCATATGCAGAGACTTGCTTTCATCTAGCAAATAGGGAACAGGTTGTAGGAGAAATTTTTCTCTTGTGTCTCAGTCAGTTTCCTTGTGCTTTTTGAACTTCTTGCAGTTTTCACTGTAAAACTGAGTTGGAGATACTACCTCCCAATATATACATATGTAGTTTGAAACTGAAAAGAATCTTTGTGTTTCCGACAAGCTGGTGAAGGATGGCATTCACACACATTTATCTCTCAGAACTGAGCATGGGGAGAGACGTTCGTTCATCTAGCACAAAGGGAACGGGTTGCAGGGGAAATTTTTCTCTGGTTTCTCAGTCTGTTTCCTAGTGCCGCATTGCAATTCCTGCAGTTTTCACTGTAAAACCGTGTTGGAGTTGTACCTCCCCCTATATATGTCTGGAGTGGGGTTTGCAACTTAAAAGAAACACTGTGTTCCCAACAAGCAAGGTGAAGGACGGCTTTCACACACACTTATCTCTCAAAACTGAGCATGTGGAGAGACATTCGTTCATCTAGCACAACGGGATCGGGTTGCAGGGGATACTTTTGCTCTCGTTTCTCAGTCTGTTTCCTAGTGCAGGTTTGACGTTCCTGCAGTATTCATTGTTAAAAAGAGTTGGAGCTATTACCTCCCCATATATATGTATGGAGTGGAGTTTGCAAATGAAAAGAAACTTTGTGTTCCCAACAAGCTAGTTGAAGGACGGCTTTCACCCACAATTATCTCTCAGAACTAAGCATATGCGGAGACTTGCTTTCATCTAGCAAATTGGGAACAGGTTGTAGGAGAAATTTTTCTCTGGTTTCTCAGTCAGATTCCTTGTGCTTTTTTGAAGTTCTTGCAGTTTTCAGTGTAAAACCGAGTTTGAGATACTACCTCCCATTATATATATATGGAGTTTGCAACTGAAAAGAATCTTTGTGTTTCCATCAAGCTGGTGAAGGATGGCATTCACACACAGTTATCTCTCAGAAATGAGCATGTGGAGAGACATTCGTTCATCTAGCACAAAGGGAAGGGGTTGCACGAGAAACTTTTACTCTGGTTTCTCAGTCTGTTTCCTAGTGCCGGTTATAATTTCCTGCAGTTTTCACTGTTAAACTGTGTTGGAGCTAGTTCCACACCATATATATGTATGGATTGGAGTTTGCAACTGAAAATAATCTTTGTGTTCCCAACAAGCTAGTTGAAGAATGGCATTCAAACACAATTATTTCTCAGAACTGAACATGTGGAGACACCTTCGTTCATCTAGCACAAAGGGAACGGGTTGCAGGGGAAATTTTACTCTGGGTTCTCACTCTGTTTCCTAGTGCCGGTTTGAAGTTCCTGCAGTTTTCACTGTAAAACCGATTTGGAACTAGAACCTCCGCATATATATGTATGGAGTGGAGTTGGCAACTGAAAAGAAACTTTGTGTTCCCAACAAGCTAGGTGAAGGACGGCTTTCACACACACTTATCTCTCAGAACTGAGCATGTGGAGAGACGTTCGTTCACCTAGCACAAAGGGAACTGGTTGCAGGGGAAATTTTACTCTGGTTTCTCACTCTGTTTCCTAGTGCCGGTTTGAATTTCCTGCAGTTTTCACTGTAAAACCGAGTTGGAGATACCACCTCGCAATATATTTGTATGGAGTGGAGTTTGCAACTGAAAAGAAACTTTGTGTTCCCAACAAACTAGGTGAAGGACGTCTTTCACACACACATTTCTCTCTCAGAACTGAGCATGTGGATAGACGTTCGTTCATCTAGCACAAAGGGAACGGGTTGCACGAGAAACTTTTACCCTGGTTTGTCAGTCAGTTTCCTTGTGCTGTATTGAAGTTCTTGCAGTTTTCACTGTAAAACCGAGTTGGAGAAACTACCTCCCAATATATATGCAAGGAGTTTGCAACTGAAAAGTATCTTTGTGTTCCCAACAAGCTAGGTGAAGGATGGCATTCACACACAATTATTTTTCAGAACTCAGCATGTGGAGAGACATTCGTACATCTAGCACAAATAGAACTGGTTGCAGGAGAAACTTTTACTCTTGTTTCTCAGTCTGTTTTCTAGTTCCGGTTTGAAGTTCCTGCACTTTACACTGTAAAATAGTGTTGGAGCTAGTACCTCCCCATATATATGTATGGAGTGGAGTTGGCAACTGAAAAGAAATTCTGTGTTCCCAACAAGGTAGGTGAAGGACGTCTTTCACACAAACATATCTCTCAGAACTGTTCATGTGGAGAGACGTTCGTTCATCTAGAACAAAGGGAACGGGTTGCAGGGGAAACTTTTACTCTGGTTTCTCAGTCTGTTTCCTAGTGCCGGTATGAAGGTCCTGATGTTTTCACTGTAAAACCGAGTTGGAGCTATTACCTCCCCATATATATGTATGGAGTGGAGTTTGCAACTGAAAGGAAACATTGAGTTCCCAACTAGCTAGGTGAAGGACGGATTTCACCCACACTTATCTCTCAGAACTGAGCATATGCAGAGACGTTCTTTCATCTAGCAAATAGGTAACAGATTGTAGGAGAAATTTTTGTCTGATTTCTCAGTCAGTTTCCTTGTGCTGTTTTGAAGTTCTTGCAGTTTTCACTATAAAACCGAGTTGGAGATACTACCTCCCAATATATATGTATGGAGTTTGCAACTGAAAAGTATCTTTGTGTTCCCAACAAGCTAGGTGAAGGGAGTCTTTCACACACACTTATCTCTCAGAACTGATCATGTGGAGAGACGTTCGTTCATCTAGCACTAAGGGAACGGGTTGCAGGAGAAACTTTTAATATGGTTCGTCAGTCTGTTTTCTAGTGCCGGTTTGAAGGTCCTGCAGTTTTCACTGTAAAACAGTGTTGGAGCTAGTACCTCCCCATATATATGTATGGAGTGGAGTTTGCAACTGAAAAGAAACTTTGTGTTACCAACAAGCTAGGTGAAGGACGCCTTTCACACAAAATTACCTCTCAGAACTGAGCATGTGGAGAGACTTTCGTTCATCTAGCACAAAGGAACGGGTTGTAGGAGAAACTTTTACTCTGGTTTCTCAGTCTGTTTCCTAGTGCCGGTTTGATTTTCCTCCAGTTTTCACTGTTAAAACGAGTTGAAACTAGTACCTAACCATATATATGCATGGAGTGGAGTTGGCAACTGAAAAGAATCTTTGTGTTCCCAACAAGCTAGTTGAAGAATGGCATTCACACACAATTATTTTTCAGAACTCAGCATGTGGAGACACCTTCGTTCATCTAGCAAAAAGGGATCTGTTTGCAGGAGAAACTTTTACTCTAGTTTCTCAGTCAGTTTCCTAGTGCCGGTTTGAATTTCCTGCAGTTTTCACTGTAAAACAGAGTTGGAGATAGTACCTCCCCATATTTATGTATGGAGTGGAGTTTGCAACTGAAAAGAAACTTTGTGTTCCCAACAAGCTAGGTGAAGGACGGCTTTCACACACAGTTATCTCTCAGAACTGAGCATCTGGAGAGACGTTCGTTCATCTAGCACAATGGGAACTGGTTGCAGGAGAAACATTTACTCTGGTTTCTCAGTCTGTTTCCTAGTTCCGGTTTGAAGTTCCTGCAGTTTTCACTGTAAGACAGTGTTGGAGCTAGTAACTCCCCATATATATGTATGGAGTGGAGATTGCAACTGAAAAGAATCTTTGTGTTCCCAACAAGCTAGTTGAAGGACGGCATTCACCCACACTTATCTCTCAGAACTGAGCATATGCAGAGACTTGCTTTCATCTAGCAAATAGTTAACACGTTGTAGGAGAAATTTTTCTCGGGTTTCTCAGTCAGTTTCCTTGTGCTTTTTTGAAGTTCTTGCAGTTTTCACTGTAAAACCGAGTTGGAGATACTACCTCCCAATATATATGTATGGATTTTGCAACTGAAAAGTATCTTTGTGTTCCCAACAAGCTAGGTGAAGGATGGCATTCACACACAATTATTTCTCAGAACTCAGCATGTGGAGAGACATTCGTACATCTAGCACAAAGAGAACTGGTTGCAGGAGAAACTTTTACTCTGGTTTCTCAGTCTGTTTTCTAGTTCCGGTTTGAAGTTCCTGCAGTTTTCACTGTAAAACAGTGTTGGAGCTAGTACCTCCCCATATATATGTATGGAGTGGAGTTTGCAACTGAAAAGAAACTTTGTGTTCCCAACAAGCTAGGTGAAGTGAGTCTTTCACACACACTTATCTCTCAGGACTGAGCATGTGGAGAGACGTTCGTTCATCTAGCACTAAGGGAACGGGTTGCAGGAGAAATTATTAATATGGTTCCTCAGTCTGTTTCCTAGTGCCGGTTTGAAGTTCCTGCAGTTTTCACTGTAAAACCGAGTTGCAGCTTGTACCTCTCCATATATATGTATGGAGTGGAGATTGCAACTGAAAAGAAACTTTGTGTTCCAACAAGCTAGGTGAAGGACGGCTTTCACCCACACTTATCTCTCAGAACTGAGCATATGCAGAGACGAGTTTTCATCTAGCAAATTGGTAACAGGATGTTGGAGAAATTTTTCTCTTGTTTCTCAGTCAGTTTCTTTGTGCTCTTTTGAAGTTCTTGCAATTTTCACTGTAAAACGGAGTTGGAGCTAGTACCTCCCCATATATATGTATGGAGTTGGCAACTGAAAAGCATCTTTGTGTTCCCAACAAGCTAGTTGAAAAATGGCATTCACACACAATTATTTCTCAGAACTGAGCATGTGGAGACACCTTCGTTCATCTAGCAAAAAGGGAACTGGTTGCAGGAGAAACTTTTACTCTGGTTTCTCAGTCAGTTTCCTAGTGCCGGTTTGAAGTTCCTGCAGTTTTCACTGTAAAACCGAGTTGGAGATAGTACCTCCCCATATATATGTATGGAGTGGAGTTTGCAACTGAAAGGAAACTTTGTGTTCCCAACAAGCTAGGTGAAGGACGGCTTTCACACACAGTTATCTCTCAGAACTGAGCATGTGGAGAGACGTTCTTTCATCTAGCACAATGGGAACTGGTTGCAGGAGAAACTTTTACTCTGGTTTCTCAGTCTGTTTTCTAGTTCCGGTTTGAAGTTCCTGCAGTTTTCACTGTAAAACCGATTTGGTGTTTGTACCTCCCCATATATATGTATGGATTGGAGATTGCAACTGAAAAAATACTTTGTGTTCCCAACAAGCTAGGTTAAGGACGGCTTTCACACACATTTATCTCTCAGAACTGAGCATGTGGAGAGACGTTCTTTCACCTAGCACAAAGGGAACTGGTTGTAGGGGAAATTTTACTCTGGTTTCTCACTCTGTTTCCTAGTGCCGGTTTGAAGTTCCTGCAGTTTTCACTGTAAAACCGAGTTTTAGATACCACCTCCCAATATATATGTATGGAGTGGAGTTTGCAACTGTAAAGAAACTTTGTGTTCCCAACAAACTAGGTGAAGGACGGCTTTCACCCACACTTATCTCTGAAAACTGAGCATATGCAGAGACTTGCTTTCATCTAGCAAATAGGGAACAGGTTGTAGGAGAAATTTTTCTCTTGTGTCTCAGTCAGTTTCCTTGTGCTTTTTGAACTTCTTGCAGTTTTCACTGTAAAACTGAGTTGGAGATACTACCTCCCAATATATACGTATGTAGTTTGCAACTGAAAAGAATTTTTGTGTTTCCAACAAGCTGGTGAAGGATGGCATTCACACACATTTATCTCTCAGAACTGAGCATGGGGAGAGACGTTCGTTCATCTAGCACAAAGGGAACGGGTTGCAGGGGAAATTTTTCTCTGGTTTCTCAGTCTGTTTCCTAGTGCCGCATTGCAATTCCTGCAGTTTTCACTGTAAAACCGTGTTGGAGTTGTACCTCCCCCTATATATGTCTGGAGTGGGGTTTGCAACTTAAAAGAAACACTGTGTTCCCAACAAGCAAGGTGAAGGACGGCTTTCACACACACTTATCTCTCAAAACTGAGCATGTGGAGAGACATTCGTTCATCTAGCACAACGGGATCGGGTTGCAGGGGATACTTTTGCTCTCGTTTCTCAGTCTGTTTCCTAGTGCAGGTTTGATGTTCCTGCAGTATTCATTGTTAAAAAGAGTTGGAGCTATTACCTCCCCATATATATGTATGGAGTGGAGTTTGCAAATGAAAAGAAACTTTGTGTTCCCAACAAGCTAGTTGAAGGACGGCTTTCACCCACAATTATCTCTCAGAACTGAGCATATGCGGAGACTTGCTTTCATCTAGCAAATTGGGAACAGGTTGTAGGAGAAATTTTTCTCTGGTTTCTCAGTCAGATTCCTTGTGCTTTTTTGAAGTTCTTGCAGTTTTCAGTGTAAAACCGAGTTTGAGATACTACCTCCCATTATATATATATGGAGTTTGCAACTGAAAAGAATCTTTGTGTTTCCATCAAGCTGGTGAAGGATGGCATTCACACACAGTTATCTCTCAGAAATGAGCATGTGGAGAGACATTCGTTCATCTAGCACAAAGGGAACGGGTTGCAGGGGAAACTATTACTCTCGTTTCTCAGTCTGTTTCCTAGTGCCGGTTTGAAGGTCCTGAAGTTTTCACTGTAAAACCGAGTTGGAGCTAGTACCTCCCCATATATATGTATGGAGTGGAGTTTGCCACTGAAAAGAAACTTTGTGTTCCCAACAAGCTAGGTGAAGGACGGCTTTCACACACACTTATCTCTCAGAACTGAGCATGTGGAGAGACATTCGTTCATCTAGCACAAAGGGAACAGGTTGCAGGGGAAACTTTAACTCTCGTTTCGCAGTCTGTTTCCTAGTGCCGGTTTGAAGGTCCTGAAGTTTTCACTGTAAAACCGAGTTGGAGCTATTACCTCCCCATATATATGTATGGAGTAAATTTGCAACTGAAAGGAAACATTGAGTTCCCAACTAGCTAGGTGAAGGACGGCTTTCACACACACTTATCTCTCAGAACTGAGCATATGCAGAGACGTGCTTTCAACTAGCAAATAGGTAACAGGTTGTAGGAGAAATTTTTCTCTGCTTTCTCAGTCAGTTTCCGTGTGCTGTTTTGAAGTTCTTGCAGTTTCCACTGTAAAACCGAGTTGGAGATAATACCTCCCAATATATATGTATGGAGTTTGCAACTGAAAAGAATCTTTGTGTTCCCAACAAGCTAGGTGAAGGATGGCATTCACACACAATTATTTCTCAGAACTCAGCATGTGGAGGGACATTCGTACATCTAGCACAAAGAGATCTGGTAGCAGGAGAAACTTTTACTCTGGTTTCTCAGTCTGTTTTCTACTTCCGGTTTGAAGTTCCCGCAGTTTTCACTGTAAAACTGTGTTGGAGCTTGTACCACCCCATATATATGTATGGAGTGGAGTTGGCATCTGAAAAGAAAATTTGTGTTCCCAACAAGCTAGGTGAAGGACGGCTTTCACACACACTTATTTCTCAGAACTGAGTATGTGGTGAGACTTTCGTTCATCTAGCACAAATGGAACGGTTTGCAGGAGAAACTTTTACTCTGGTTTCTCAGTCAGTTTCCTAGTGCAGGTTTGATTTTCCTGCAGTTTTCACTGTTAAACAGAGTTGGAGCTAGTACTTCCCCATATATATGTTTGAGAAGGAGTTTGCAACTGAAAAGAAACTTTGTGTTCCCAACAAGCTAGGTGAAGGATGGCATTCACACACACTTATCTCTCAGAACTGAGCATGTGGAGAGACGTTCGTTCATTTAGCACAAAGGGAACGGGTGGCAGGGGAAACTATTACTCTAGTTCCTCAGTCTGTTTCCTATTGCCGGTTTGAAGTTCCTGCATTTTCACTGTAAATCCTAGTTGGAGCTAGTACCTCCCCAAATCTATGTATGGAGTGGAGTTTGCAACTCATAAAAAACTTTGTGTTCCCAACAAGCTAGGTGAAGTATGGCTTTCACACACACTTATCTCTTAGAACTGAGCATGTGGAGAGACGTTTGTTCATCTATCACAAAGGAAACGGTTTGCTGGTGAAACTATTACTCTGGTTCCTCAGGCTGTTTCCTATTGCCGGTATGAAGTTCCTGCATTTTTCACTGTAAAAACGATTTGGAGCTAGTACCTACCCATATATATGTATAGAGCGGAGTTTGCAACGTAAAAGAAACTTTGTGTTCCCAACAAGCTAGTTGAAGGACGGCTTTCACACACACTTATCTCTTAGAACTGAGCATGTGGAGAGACGTTCGTTCATTTAGCAAAATTAGAACGGGTTGCAGGAGAAACTTTTACTCTGGTTTCTCAGTCTGTTTCCTAGTTCCGGTTTGAAGTTCCTGCAGTTTTCACTGTAAAGCCGAGTTGGAGCTAGAACCAACCCATATATATATATGGAGTAGAATTTGCAACTGAAAAGCAACTTTGTGTTCCCAACAAGCCAGTTGAAGGACGGCTTTCACACACACTTATCTCTTACAACTGAGCATGTAGAGAGACATTCGTTCATCTAGCATAAAGGGAACGGGTTGCAGGGGAAAATTTACTCTGGTTTCTCACTCTGTTTCCGTGTGCCTGTTTGAAGTTTTTGCAGTTTTCACTGTAAAACCGATTTTGAGCTAGAACCTCCGCATATATATGTATGGAGTGGAGTTTGCATCTGAAAAGAAACTTTGTGTTCCCAACAAGCTAGGTGAAGGACGGCTTTCACACACACTTATCTCTCAGTACTGAGCATGTGGAGAGACGTTCGTTCACCTAGCACAAAGTTAACTTGTTGCAGGGGAAATTTTACCCTGGTTTCTCACTGTGTTTCCTAGTGCCGGTTTGAAGTTCCTGCAGTTTTCACTGTAAAACCGAGTTGGAGCTTGTACCTCCCCATATATATGTGTGGAGTGGAGATTGCAACTGAAAAGAAACTTTGTGTTCAAAACAATCTAGGTGAAGGACGGCTTTCACCCACACTTATCTCTCAGAACTGAGCATATGCAGAGACGTGCTTTCATCTAGCAAATAGGTAACAGGTTGTAGGAGAAATTTTTCTCTTGTTTCTCAGTCAGTTTCCTTGTGCTTTTTTGAAGTTCTTGCAGTTTTCACTGTAAAACCGAGTTGGAGCTAGTACCTCCCCATATATATGTATGGAGTGGAGTTGGCAACTGAAAAGAATCTTTGTGTTCCCAACAAGCTAGTTGAAGGATGGCATTCACACACAATTATTTCTCAGAACTGAGCATGTGGAGACACCTTCGTTCATCTAGCACAAAGGGAACGGGTTGCAGGGGAAATTTTACTCTGGGTTCTCACTCTGTTTCCTAGTGCCGGTTTGAAGTTCCTGCCGTTTTCACTGTAAAACCGATTTATAGCTAGAACCTCCGCATATATATGTATGGGTTGGGGTTTGCAACTGAAAAGAAACTTTGTGTTCCCAACAAGCTAGGTGAAGGACGGCTTTCACACACACTTATCTCTCAGAACTGAGCATGTGGAGAGACGTTCGTTCACCTAGCACAAAGGGAACTGGTTGCAGGGGAAATTTTACTCTGGTTTCTCACTCTGTTTCCTAGTGCCGGTTTGAATTTCCTGCAGTTTTCACTGTAAAACCGAGTTGGAGATACCACCTCGCAATATATTTGTATGGAGTGGAGTTTGCAACTGAAAAGAAACTTTGTGTTCCCAACAAACTAGGTGAAGGACGTCTTTCACACACACATTTCTCTCTCAGAACTGAGCATGTGGATAGACGTTCGTTCATCTAGAACAAAGGGAACGGGTTGCACGAGAAACTTTTACCCTGGTTTGTCAGTCTGTTTCCTTGTGCTGTATTGAAGTTCTTGCAGTTTTCACTGTAAAACCGAGTTGGAGAAACTACCTCCCAATATATATGCAAGGAGTTTGCAACTGAAAAGTATCTTTGTGTTCCCAACAAGCTAGGTGAAGGATGGCATTCACACACAATTATTTTTCAGAACTCAGCATGTGGAGAGACATTCGTACATCTAGCACAAATAGAACTGGTTGCAGGAGAAACTTTTACTCTTGTTTCTCAGTCTGTTTTCTAGTTCCGGTTTGAAGTTCCTGCACTTTACACTGTAAAATAGTGTTGGAGCTAGTACCTCCCCATATATATGTATGGAGTGGAGTTGGCAACTGAAAAGAAATTCTGTGTTCCCAACAAGGTAGGTGAAGGACGTCTTTCACACAAACATATCTCTCAGAACTGTTCATGTGGAGAGACGTTCGTTCATCTAGAACAAAGGGAACGGGTTGCAGGGGAAACTTTTACTCTGGTTTCTCAGTCTGTTTCCTAGTGCCGGTATGAAGGTCCTGATGTTTTCACTGTAAAACCGAGTTGGAGCTATTACCTCCCCATATATATGTATGGAGTGGAGTTTGCAACTGAAAGGAAACATTGAGTTCCCAACTAGCTAGGTGAAGGACGGATTTCACCCACACTTATCTCTCAGAACTGAGCATATGCAGAGACGTTCTTTCATCTAGCAAATAGGTAACAGATTGTAGGAGAAATTTTTGTCTGATTTCTCAGTCAGTTTCCTTGTGCTGTTTTGAAGTTCTTGCAGTTTTCACTATAAAACCGAGTTGGAGATACTACCTCCCAATATATATGTATGGAGTTTGCAACTGAAAAGTATCTTTGTGTTCCCAACAAGCTAGGTGAAGGGAGTCTTTCACACACACTTATCTCTCAGAACTGATCATGTGGAGAGACGTTCGTTCATCTAGCACTAAGGGAACGGGTTGCAGGAGAAACTTTTAATATGGTTCGTCAGTCTGTTTCCTAGTGCCGGTTTGAAGGTCCTGCAGTTTTCACTGTAAAACAGTGTTGGAGCTAGTACCTCCCCATATATATGTATGGAGTGGAGTTTGCAACTGAAAAGAAACTTTGTGTTACCAACAAGCTAGGTGAAGGACGCCTTTCACACAAAATTACTTCTCAGAACTGAGCATGTGGAGAGACTTTCGTTCATCTAGCACAAAGGAACGGGTTGTAGGAGAAACTTTTACTCTGGTTTCTCAGTCTGTTTCCTAGTGCCGGTTTGATTTTCCTCCAGTTTTCACTGTTAAAACGAGTTGAAACTAGTACCTAACCATATATATGCATGGAGTGGAGTTGGCAACTGAAAAGAATCTTTGTGTTCCCAACAAGCTAGTTGAAGAATGGCATTCACACACAATTATTTTTCAGAACTCAGCATGTGGAGACACCTTCGTTCATCTAGCAAAAAGGGATCTGGTTGCAGGAGAAACTTTTACTCTGGTTTCTCAGTCAGTTTCCTAGTGCCGGTTTGAATTTCCTGCAGTTTTCACTGTAAAACAGAGTTGGAGATAGTACCTCCCCATATTTATGTATGGAGTGGAGTTTGCAACTGAAAAGAAACTTTGTGTTCCCAACAAGCTAGGTGAAGGACGGCTTTCACACACAGTTATCTCTCAGAACTGAGCATCTGGAGAGACTTTCGTTCATCTAGCACAATGGGAACTGGTTGCAGGAGAAACATTTACTCTGGTTTCTCAGTCTGTTTCCTAGTTCCGGTTTAAAGTTCCTGCAGTTTTCACTGTAAGACAGTGTTGGAGCTCGTAACTCCCCATATATATGTATGGAGTGGAGATTGCAACTGAAAAGAATCTTTGTGTTCCCAACAAGCTAGTTGAAGGACGGCATTCACCCACACTTATCTCTCAGAACTGAGCATATGCAGAGACTTGCTTTCATCTAGCAAATAGGGAACACGTTGTAGGAGAAATTTTTCTCGGGTTTCTCAGTCAGTTTCCTTGTGCTTTTTTGAAGTTCTTGCAGTTTTCACTGTAAAACCGAGTTGGAGATACTACCTCCCAATATATATGTATGGATTTTGCAACTGAAAAGTATCTTTGTGTTCCCAACAAGCTAGGTGAAGGATGGCATTCACACACAATTATTTCTCAGAACTCAGCATGTGGAGAGACATTCGTACATCTAGCACAAAGAGAACTGGTTGCAGGAGAAACTTTTACTCTGGTTTCTCAGTCTGTTTTCTAGTTCCGGTTTGAAGTTCCTGCAGTTTTCACTGTAAAACAGTGTTGGAGCTAGTACCTACCCATATATATGTATGGAGTGGAGTTTGCAACTGAAAAGAAACTTTGTGTTCCCAACAAGCTAGGTGAAGTGAGTCTTTCACACACACTTATCTCTCAGGACTGAGCATGTGGAGAGACGTTCGTTCATCTAGCACTAAGGGAACGGGTTGCAGGAGAAATTATTAATATGGTTCCTCAGTGTGTTTCCTAGTGCCGGTTTGAAGTTCCTGCAGTTTTCACTGTAAAACCGAGTTGCAGCTTGTACCTCTCCATATATATGTATAGAGTGGAGATTGCAACTGAAAAGAAACTTTGTGTTCCAACAAGCTAGGTGAAGGACGGCTTTCACCCACACTTATCTCTCAGAACTGAGCATATGCAGAGACGTGTTTTCATCTAGCAAATTGGTAACAGGAAGTTGGAGAAATTTTTCTCTTGTTTCTCAGTCAGTTTCTTTGTGCTCTTTTGAAGTTCTTGCAGTTTTCACTGTAAAACCGAGTTGGAGCTAGTACCTCCCCATATATATGTATGGAGTTGGCAACTGAAAAGCATCTTTGTGTTCCCAACAAGCTAGTTGAAAAATGGCATTCACACACAATTATTTCTCAGAACTGAGCATGTGGAGACACCTTCGTTCATCTAGCAAAAAGGGAACTGGTTGCAGGAGAAACTTTTACTCTGGTTTCTCAGTCAGTTTCCTAATGCCGGTTTGAAGTTCCTGCAGTTTTCACTGTAAAACCGAGTTGGAGATAGTACCTCCCCATATATATGTATGGAGTGGAGTTTGCAACTGAAAAGAAACTTTGTGTTCCCAACAAGCTAGGTGAAGGACGGCTTTCACACACAGTTATCTCTCAGAACTGAGCATGTGGAGAGACGTTCTTTCATCTAGCACAATGGGAACTGGTTGCAGGAGAAACTTTTACTCTGGTTTCTCAGTCTGTTTTCTAGTTCCGGTTTGAAGTTCCTGCAGTTTTCACTGTAAAACCGATTTGGTGTTTGTACCTCCCCATATATATGTATGGATTGGAGATTGCAACTGAAAAAATACTTTGTGTTCCCAACAAGCTAGGTTAAGGACGGCTTTCACCAACACTTATCTCTCAGAACTGAGCATATGCAGAGACGTGCTTTCATCTAACAGATAGGTAACAGGTTGTAGGAAAAATTTTTCTCTTGTTTCTCAGTCATTTTCCTTGTGCTTTTTTGAAGTTCTTGCAGTTTTCACTGTAAAACCGAGTTGGAGCTAGTACCTCCCCATATATATGTATGGAGTGGAGTTGGCAACTGAAAATAATCTTTGTGTTTCCAACAAGCTGTTGAAGGTTTGCATTCACACACAGTTATCTCTCAGAACTGAACATGTGGAGAGACGTTCGTTCATCTAGCACAAAGGGAACGGGTTGCAGGGGAAATTTTACTCAGGTTTCTCAGTCTGTTTCCTAGTGCCGGTTTGCAATTCCTGCAGTTTTCACTGTAAAACCGAGTTGGAGCTAGTACCTCCCCATATATATGTATGGAGGGCAGTTTGCAACTGAAAAGAAACTTTGTGTTCCCAACATGCTAGGTGAAGGATGGCTTTCACACACACTTATCTCTCAGAACTGAGCATGTGGAGAGACATTCGTTCATCTAGCACAAAGGGAATGGGTTGCAGGTTAAACTTTTACTCGCGTTTCTCAGTCTGTTTCCTAGTGCCGGTTTGAAGGTCTTGAAGTTTTCACTGTAAAACCGAGTTGGAGCTATTACCTCCCCATATATATGTATGGAGTGGAGTTTGCAACTGAAAGGAAACATTGAGTTCCCAACTAGCTAGGTGAAGTATGGCTTTCACCCACACTTATCTCTCAGAACTGAGCATATGCAGAGATGTGCTTTCATCTAGCAAATATGTATCAGGTTGTAGGAGAAATTTTTCTCTTGTGTCTCAGTCAGTTTCCTTGTGCTTTTTTGAAGTTACTGCAGTTTTCACTGTAAAACCGTGTTGGATCTTGTACCTACCCATATATATGTATGGAGTGGAGATTGCAAATGAAAAGAAACTTTGTGTTCCCAACAAGCTAGGTGAAGGACGGCTTTCACCCACACTTATCTCTCAGAACTGAGCATATGCTGAGACGTTCTTTCATCTAGCAAATAGGTAACAGGTTGTAGGAGAAATTTTTCTCTGGTTTCTCAGTCAGTTTCCTTGTGCTGTTTTGAAGTTCTTGCAGTTTTCACTATAAAACCGATTTGGAGATACTACCTCCCTATATATATGTATGGAGTTTGCAACTGAAAAGGATCTTTGTGTTCCCAACAAGCTAGATGAAGGTTGGCATTCACACACAATTATTTCTAAGAACTCAGCATGTGGAGAGACATTCGTACATCTAGCAAAAAGAGAACTGGTTGCAGGAGAAACTTTTACTCTCGTTTCTCAGTCTGTTTTCTAGTTCCGGTTTTAAGTTCCTGCAGTTTTCACTGTAAAACAGTGTTGGAGCTAGTACCTCCCCATATATATGTATGGAGTGCAGTTTGCAACTGAAAAGAAACTTTGTGTTCCCAACAAGCTAGGAGAAGTGGGTGTTTCACCCACACTTATCTCTCAGAACTGAGCATGTGGAGAGACGTTCGTTCATCTAGAACTAAGGGAACGGTTTGCAGGAGAAACTTTTAATATGGTTCCTCAGTCCGTTTCCTAGTGCCGGTTTGAAGTTCCTGCAGTTTTCACTGTAAAACCGAGTTGGAGCTTGTACATCCCCATATATATGTGTGGAGTGGAGATTGCAAATGAAAAGAAACTTTGTGTTCAAAACAATCTAGGTGAAGGACGGTTTTCACCCACACTTATCTCTCAAAACTGAGCATATGCAGAGACGTGCTTTCATCTAGCAAATAGGTAACAGGTTGTAGGAGAAATATTTCTCTTGTTTCTCAGTCAGTTTCCTTGTGCTTTTTTGAAGTTTTTGCAGTTTCAGTGTAATACCGAGTTGGAGCTAGTACCTCCCCATATATATGTATGGAGTGGAGTTGGCAACTGAAAAGAATCTTTGTGTTCCCAACAAGCTATTTGAAGGATGGCATTCAAACACAATTATTTCTCAGAACTGAGCATGTGGAGACACATTCGTTCACCTAGCACAAAGGGAACGGTTTGCAGGGGAAATTTTACTCTTCTTTCTCAATCTGTTTCCTAGTGCCGGTTTGAAGTTCCTGCAGTTTTCACTGTAAAACCAATTTGGAGCTAGAACCTCCGCATATATATGTATGGAGTGGAGTTTGCAACTGAAAAGAAACTTTGTGTTCCCAACAAGCTATGTGAAGGGAGTCTTTCACACACACTTATCTCTCAGAACAGAGCATGTGGAGAGACGTTAGTTCACCTAGCACAAATGGAACTGGTTGCAGGGGAAATTTTACTCTGGTTTCTCACTCTGTTTCCTACTGCCGGTTTGAAGTTCCTGCAGTTTTCACTGTAAAACCGTGTTGGAGATAACACCTCCCAATATATATGTATGGAGTGGAGTTTGCAAATTAAAAGAAACTTTGTGTTCCCAACAAACTAGTTGAAGGACGGCTTTCACACACAGATTTCTCTCTCAGAAATGAGCATGTGGAGAGACGTTCGTTCATCTAGCACAAAGGGAACGGGTTGCACGAGAAACTTTTACTCTGGTTTCTCAGTCTGTTTCTTAGTGCCGTTTTGAAGTTCCTGCATTTTTCACCGTAAAACAGTGTTGGAGCAAGTACGTCCCCATATATATGTATGGAGTGGAGTTTGCAACTGAAAAGATACTTTGTGTTCCCAAAAAGCTACATAAATAACGTCTTTCACACACACTTATCTCTCAGAACTGAGCATGTGGAGAGACGTTCGTTCATCTAGCACTATGGGAACGGGTTGCAGGAGAAACTTTTTATACGGTTCCTCAGTCTGTTTCCTAGTGCCGGTTTGAAGTTCCTGCAGTTTTCACTGTAAAACAGAGTTGGAGCTTGTACTTCCCCATATATATGTATGGAGTGGAGATTGCAAATGAAAAGAAACTTTGTGTTCAAAACAAGGTAGGTGAAGGACGGCTTTCACCCACACTTATCTCTCAGAACTGAGCATATGCAGAGACATGCTTTCATCTAGCAAATAGGTAACAGGTTGTAGGAGAAATTTTTCTCTTGTTTCTCAGTCAGTTTCCTTGTGCTTTTTTGAAGTTCTTGCAGTTTTCACTGTAAAACCGAGTTGGAGCTATTACCTCCCCAAATATATGTATGGAGTGGAGTTGGCAACTGAAAAGAATCTTTGTGTTCCCAACAAGCTAGTTGAAGGATGGCATTCACACACAATTATTTCTCAGAACTGAGCTAGTGGAGACACCTTCGTTCATCTAGCACAAAGGGAACGGGTTGCAGGGGAAATTTTACTCTGGTTTCTCACTCTGTTTCCTAGTGCCGGTTTGAAGTTCCTGCCGTTTTCACTGTAAAACTGATTTGGAGCTAGAACCTCCGCATATATATGTATGGAGTGGGGTTTGCAACTGAAAAGAAACTTTGTGTTCCCAACAAGCTAGGTGAAGGACGGCTTTCACAAACACTTATCTCTCAAATCTGAGCATGTAGAGAGCCTTTCGTTCATCTAGCACTAAGGGAACTGGTTGCAGGGGAAACTTTTACTCTGGTTCCTCAGTCTGTACCCTAGTGCCGGTTTGAAGTTCCTGCAGTTTTCACTGTAAAACGGAGTTGGAGCTTGTACCACCCCATATATATGTATGGATTGGAGTTGGCAACTGAAAAGAAACTTTGTGTTCCCAACAAGATAGGTGAAGGGGGTCTTTCACACACACTTATCTCTCAGAACTGAGCATGTGGAGATACGTTCGTTCATCTAGCACTAAGGGAACGTGTTGCAGGAGAAACTTTTAATATGGTTCCTCAGTCTGTTTCCTAGTGCCGGTTTGAAGTTCCTGCAGTTTTCACTGTAAAACCGAGTTGGAGCTTGTACCTCCCCATATATATGTATGGAGTGGAGATTGCAACTGAAAAGAAACTTTGTGTTCAAAACAAGCTAGGTGAAGGACGGCTTTCACACACATTTATCTCTCAGAACTGAGCATGTGGAGAGACGTTCTTTCACCTAGCACAAAGGGAACTGGTTGTAGGGGAAATTTTACTCTGGTTTCTCACTCTGTTTCCTAGTGCCGGTTTGAAGTTCCTGCAGTTTTCACTGTAAAACCGAGTTTTAGATACCACCTCCCAATATATATGTATGGAGTGGAGTTTGCAACTGTAAAGAAACTTTGTGTTCCCAACAAACTAGGTGAAGGACGGCTTTCACCCACACTTATCTCTGAAAACTGAGCATATGCAAAGACTTGCTTTCATCTAGCAAATAGGGAACAGGTTGTAGGAGAAATTTTTCTCTTGTGTCTCAGTCAGTTTCCTTGTGCTTTTTGAACTTCTTGCAGTTTTCACTGTAAAACTGAGTTGGAGATACTTCCTCCCAATATATACGTATGTAGTTTGCAACTGAAAAGAATCTTTGTGTTTCCAACAAGCTGGTGAAGGATGGCATTCACACACATTTATCTCTCAGAACTGAGCATGGGGAGAGACGTTCGTTCATCTAGCACAAAGGGAACGGGTTGCAGGGGAAATTTTTCTCTGGTTTCTCAGTCTGTTTCCTAGTGCCGCATTGCAATTCCTGCAGTTTTCACTGTAAAACCGTGTTGGAGTTGTACCTCCCCCTATATATGTCTGGAATGGGGTTTGCAACTTAAAAGAAACACTGTGTTCCCAACAAGCAAGGTGAAGGACGGCTTTCACACACACTTATCTCTCAAAACTGAGCATGTGGAGAGACATTCGTTCATCTAGCACAACGGGATCGGGTTGCAGGGGATACTTTTGCTCTCGTTTCTCAGTCTGTTTCCTAGTGCAGGTTTGATGTTCCTGCAGTATTCATTGTTAAAAAGAGTTGGAGCTATTACCTCCCCATATATATGTATGGAGTGGAGTTTGCAAATGAAAAGAAACTTTGTGTTCCCAACAAGCTAGTTGAAGGACGGCTTTCACCCACAATTATCTCTCAGAACTGAGCATATGCGGAGACTTGCTTTCATCTAGCAAATTGGGAACAGGTTGTAGGAGAAATTTTTCTCTGGTTTCTCAGTCAGATTCCTTGTGCTTTTTTGAAGTTCTTGCAGTTTTCAGTGTAAAACCGAGTTTGAGATACTACCTCCCATTATATATATATGGAGTTTGCAACTGAAAAGAATCTTTGTGTTTCCATCAAGCTGGTGAAGGATGGCATTCACACACAGTTATCTCTCAGAAATGAGCATGTGGAGAGACATTCGTTCATCTAGCACAAAGGGAAGGGGTTGCACGAGAAACTTTTACTCTGGTTTCTCAGTCTGTTTCCTAGTGCCGGTTATAATTTCCTGCAGTTTTCACTGTTAAACTGTGTTGGAGCTAGTTCCACACCATATATATGTATGGATTGGAGTTTGCAACTGAAAATAATCTTTGTGTTCCCAACAAGCTAGGTGAAGGACGGCTTTCACACACACTTATCTCTCAGAACTGAGCATGTGGAGAGACATTCGTTCATCTAGCACAAAGGGAACAGGTTGCAGGGGAAACTTTAACTCTCGTTTCTCAGTCTGTTTCCTAGTGCCGGTTTGAAGGTCCTGAAGTTTTCACTGTAAAACCGAGTTGGAGCTATTACCTCCCCATATATATGTATGGAGTAAATTTGCAACTGAAAGGAAACATTGAGTTCCCAACTAGCTAGGTGAAGGACGGCTTTCACACACACTTATCTCTCAGAACTGAGCATATGCAGAGACCTGCTTTCATCTAGCAAATAGGTAACAGGTTGTAGGAGAAATTTTTCTCTGCTTTCTCAGTCAGTTTCCGTGTGCTGTTTTGAAGTTCTTGCAGTTTCCACTGTAAAACCGAGTTGGAGATAATACCTCCCAATATATATGTATGGAGTTTGCAACTGAAAAGAATCTTTGTGTTCCCAACAAGCTAGGTGAAGGATGGCATTCACACACAATTATTTCTCAGAACTCAGCATGTGGAGGGACATTCGTACATCTAGCACAAAGAGATCTGGTTGCAGGAGAAACTTTTACTCTGGTTTCTCAGTCTGTTTTCTACTTCCGGTTTGAAGTTCCCGCAGTTTTCACTGTAAAACTGTGTTGGAGCTTGTACCACCCCATATATATGTATGGAGTGGAGTTGGCATCTGAAAAGAAAATTTGTGTTCCCAACAAGCTAGGTGAAGGACGGCTTTCACACACACTTATTTCTCAGAACTGAGTATGTGGTGAGACTTTCGTTCATCTAGCACAAATGGAACGGTTTGCAGGAGAAACTTTTACTCTGGTTTCTCAGTCAGTTTCCTAGTGCAGGTTTGATTTTCCTGCAGTTTTCACTGTTAAACAGAGTTGGAGCTAGTACTTCCCCATATATATGTTTGAGAAGGAGTTTGCAACTGAAAAGAAACTTTGTGTTCCCAACAAGCTAGGTGAAGGATGGCATTCACACACACTTATCTCTCAGAACTGAGCATGTGGAGAGACGTTCGTTCATTTAGCACAAAGGGAACGGGTGGCAGGGGAAACTATTACTCTAGTTCCTCAGTCTGTTTCCTATTGCCGGTTTGAAGTTCCTGCATTTTCACTGTAAATCCTAGTTGGAGCTAGTACCTCCCCAAATCTATGTATGGAGTGGAGTTTGCAACTCATAAAAAACTTTGTGTTCCCAACAAGCTAGGTGAAGTATGGCTTTCACACACACTTATCTCTTAGAACTGAGCATGTGGAGAGACGTTTGTTCATCTATCACAAAGGAAACGGTTTGCTGGTGAAACTATTACTCTGGTTCCTCAGGCTGTTTCCTATTGCCGGTATGAAGTTCCTGCATTTTTCACTGTAAAAACGATTTGGAGCTAGTACCTAACCATATATATGTATAGAGCGGAGTTTGCAACGTAAAAGAAACTTTGTGTTCCCAACAAGCTAGGTGAAGGACGGCTTTCACACACACTTATCTCTCAGAACTGAGCATGTGGAGAGACGTTCGTTCATCTAGCACAAATTGAACGGGTGGCAGGAGAACCTTTTACTCTGGTTCCTCAGTCTGTTTCCTAGTGCCGTTTTTAAGTTCCTGCAGTTTTCACTGTAAAACAGAGTTGGAGCTAGTACCTCCCCATATATATGTATGGAGTGGAGTTTGCAACTGAAAAGAAACTTTGTGTTCCCAACAAGCTAGGTGAAGGACGGCTTTCACACACACTTATCTCTCAGAACTGAGCATGTGGAGAGACATTCGTTCATCTAGCACAAAGGGAACAGGTTGCAGGGGAAACTTTAACTCTCGTTTCTCAGTCTGTTTCCTAGTGCCGGTTTGAAGGTCCTGAAGTTTTCACTGTAAAACCGAGTTGGAGCTATTACCTCCCCATATATATGTATGGAGTAAATTTGCAACTGAAAGGAAACATTGAGTTCCCAACTAGCTAGGTGAAGGACGGCTTTCACACACACTTATCTCTCAGAACTGAGCATATGCAGAGACGTGCTTTCATCTAGCAAATAGGTAACAGGTTGTAGGAGAAATTTTTCTCTGCTTTCTCAGTCAGTTTCCGTGTGCTGTTTTGAAGTTCTTGCAGTTTCCACTGTAAAACCGAGTTGGAGATAATACCTCCCAATATATATGTATGGAGTTTGCAACTGAAAAGAATCTTTGTGTTCCCAACAAGCTAGGTGAAGGATGGCATTCACACACATTATTTCTCAGAACTCAGCATGTGGAGGGACATTCGTACATCTAGCACAAAGAGATCTGGTTGCAGGAGAAACTTTTACTCTGGTTTCTCAGTCTGTTTTCTACTTCCGGTTTGAAGTTCCCGCAGTTTTCACTGTAAAACTGTGTTGGAGCTTGTACCACCCCATATATATGTATGGATTGGAGTTGGCAACTGAAAAGAAACTTTGTGTTCCCAACAAGATAGGTGAAGGGGGTCTTTCACACACACTTATCTCTCAGAACTGAGCATGTGGAGAGACGTTCTTTCACCTAGCACAAAGGGAACTGGTTGTAGGGGAAATTTTACTCTGGTTTCTCACTCTGTTTCCTAGTGCCGGTTTGAAGTTCCTGCAGTTTTCACTGTAAAACCGAGTTTTAGATACCACCTCCCAATATATATGTATGGAGTGGAGTTTGCAACTGTAAAGAAACTTTGTGTTCCCAACAAACTAGGTGAAGGACGGCTTTCACCCACACTTATCTCTGAAAACTGAGCATATGCAAAGACTTGCTTTCATCTAGCAAATAGGGAACAGGTTGTAGGAGAAATTTTTCTCTTGTGTCTCAGTCAGTTTCCTTGTGCTTTTTGAACTTCTTGCAGTTTTCACTGTAAAACTGAGTTGGAGATACTTCCTCCCAATATATACGTATGTAGTTTGCAACTGAAAAGAATCTTTGTGTTTCCAACAAGCTGGTGAAGGATGGCATTCACACACATTTATCTCTCAGAACTGAGCATGGGGAGAGACGTTCGTTCATCTAGCACAAAGGGAACGGGTTGCAGGGGAAATTTTTCTCTGGTTTCTCAGTCTGTTTCCTAGTGCCGCATTGCAATTCCTGCAGTTTTCACTGTAAAACCGTGTTGGAGTTGTACCTCCCCCTATATATGTCTGGAATGGGGTTTGCAACTTAAAAGAAACACTGTGTTCCCAACAAGCAAGGTGAAGGACGGCTTTCACACACACTTATCTCTCAAAACTGAGCATGTGGAGAGACATTCGTTCATCTAGCACAACGGGATCGGGTTGCAGGGGATACTTTTGCTCTCGTTTCTCAGTCTGTTTCCTAGTGCAGGTTTGATGTTCCTGCAGTATTCATTGTTAAAAAGAGTTGGAGCTATTACCTCCCCATATATATGTATGGAGTGGAGTTTGCAAATGAAAAGAAACTTTGTGTTCCCAACAAGCTAGTTGAAGGACGGCTTTCACCCACAATTATCTCTCAGAACTGAGCATATGCAGAGACTTGCTTTCATCTAGCAAATTGGGAACAGGTTGTAGGAGAAATTTTTCTCTGGTTTCTCAGTCAGATTCCTTGTGCTTTTTTGAAGTTCTTGCAGTTTTCAGTGTAAAACCGAGTTTGAGATACTACCTCCCATTATATATATATGGAGTTTGCAACTGAAAAGAATCTTTGTGTTTCCATCAAGCTGGTGAAGGATGGCATTCACACACAGTTATCTCTCAGAAATGAGCATGTGGAGAGACATTCGTTCATCTAGCACAAAGGGAAGGGGTTGCACGAGAAACTTTTACTCTGGTTTCTCAGTCTGTTTCCTAGTGCCGGTTATAATTTCCTGCAGTTTTCACTGTTAAACTGTGTTGGAGCTAGTTCCACACCATATATATGTATGGATTGGAGTTTGCAACTGAAAATAATCTTTGTGTTCCCAACAAGCTAGGTGAAGGACGGCTTTCACACACACTTATCTCTCAGAACTGAGCATGTGGAGAGACATTCGTTCATCTAGCACAAAGGGAACAGGTTGCAGGGGAAACTTTAACTCTCGTTTCTCAGTCTGTTTCCTAGTGCCGGTTTGAAGGTCCTGAAGTTTTCACTGTAAAACCGAGTTGGAGCTATTACCTCCCCATATATATGTATGGAGTAAATTTGCAACTGAAAGGAAACATTGAGTTCCCAACTAGCTAGGTGAAGGACGGCTTTCACACACACTTATCTCTCAGAACTGAGCATATGCAGAGACCTGCTTTCATCTAGCAAATAGGTAACAGTTTGTAGGAGAAATTTTTCTCTGCTTTCTCAGTCAGTTTCCGTGTGCTGTTTTGAAGTTCTTGCAGTTTCCACTGTAAAACCGAGTTGGAGATAATACCTCCCAATATATATGTATGGAGTTTGCAACTGAAAAGAATCTTTGTGTTCCCAACAAGCTAGGTGAAGGATGGCATTCACACACAATTATTTCTCAGAACTCAGCATGTGGAGGGACATTCGTACATCTAGCACAAAGAGATCTGGTTGCAGGAGAAACTTTTACTCTGGTTTCTCAGTCTGTTTTCTACTTCCGGTTTGAAGTTCCCGCAGTTTTCACTGTAAAACTGTGTTGGAGCTTGTACCACCCCATATATATGTATGGAGTGGAGTTGGCATCTGAAAAGAAAATTTGTGTTCCCAACAAGCTAGGTGAAGGACGGCTTTCACACACACTTATTTCTCAGAACTGAGTATGTGGTGAGACTTTCGTTCATCTAGCACAAATGGAACGGTTTGCAGGAGAAACTTTTACTCTGGTTTCTCAGTCAGTTTCCTAGTGCAGGTTTGATTTTCCTGCAGTTTTCACTGTTAAACAGAGTTGGAGCTAGTACTTCCCCATATATATGTTTGAGAAGGAGTTTGCAACTGAAAAGAAACTTTGTGTTCCCAACAAGCTAGGTGAAGGATGGCATTCACACACACTTATCTCTCAGAACTGAGCATGTGGAGAGACGTTCGTTCATTTAGCACAAAGGGAACGGGTGGCAGGGGAAACTATTACTCTAGTTCCTCAGTCTGTTTCCTATTGCCGGTTTGAAGTTCCTGCATTTTCACTGTAAATCCTAGTTGGAGCTAGTACCTCCCCAAATCTATGTATGGAGTGGAGTTTGCAACTCATAAAAAACTTTGTGTTCCCAACAAGCTAGGTGAAGTATGGCTTTCACACACACTTATCTCTTAGAACTGAGCATGTGGAGAGACGTTTGTTCATCTATCACAAAGGAAACGGTTTGCTGGTGAAACTATTACTCTGGTTCCTCAGGCTGTTTCCTATTGCCGGTATGAAGTTCCTGCATTTTTCACTGTAAAAACGATTTGGAGCTAGTACCTAACCATATATATGTATAGAGCGGAGTTTGCAACGTAAAAGAAACTTTGTGTTCCCAACAAGCTAGGTGAAGGACGGCTTTCACACACACTTATCTCTCAGAACTGAGCATGTGGAGAGACGTTCGTTCATCTAGCACAAATTGAACGGGTGGCAGGAGAACCTTTTACTCTGGTTCCTCAGTCTGTTTCCTAGTGCCGTTTTTAAGTTCCTGCAGTTTTCACTGTAAAACCGAGTTGGAGCTAGTACCTCCCCATATATATGTATGGAGTGGAGTTTGCAACTGAAAAGAAACTTTGTGTTCCCAACAAGCTAGGTGAAGGGGGTCTTTCACACACACTTATCTCTCAGAACTGAGCATGTGGAGATACGTTCGTTCATCTAGCACTAAGGGAACGTGTTGCAGGAGAAACTTTTAATATGGTTCCTCAGTCTGTTTCCTAGTGCCGGTTTGAAGTTCCTGCAGTTTTCACTGTAAAACCGAGTTGGAGCTTGTACCTCCCCATATATATGTATGGAGTGGAGATTGCAACTGAAAAGAAACTTTGTGTTCAAAACAAGCTAGGTGAAGGACGGCTTTCACACACATTTATCTCTCAGAACTGAGCATGTGGAGAGACGTTCTTTCACCTAGCACAAAGGGAACTGGTTGTAGGGGAAATTTTACTCTGGTTTCTCACTCTGTTTCCTAGTGCCGGTTTGAAGTTCCTGCAGTTTTCACTGTAAAACCGAGTTTTAGATACCACCTCCCAATATATATGTATGGAGTGGAGTTTGCAACTGTAAAGAAACTTTGTGTTCCCAACAAACTAGGTGAAGGACGGCTTTCACCCACACTTATCTCTGAAAACTGAGCATATGAAAAGACTTGCTTTCATCTAGCAAATTGGGAACAGGTTGTAGGAGAAATTTTTCTCTGGTTTCTCAGTCAGATTCCTTGTGCTTTTTTGAAGTTCTTGCAGTTTTCAGTGTAAAACCGAGTTTGAGATACTACCTCCCATTATATATATATGGAGTTTGCAACTGAAAAGAATCTTTGTGTTTCCATCAAGCTGGTGAAGGATGGCATTCACACACAGTTATCTCTCAGAAATGAGCATGTGGAGAGACATTCGTTCATCTAGCACAAAGGGAAGGGGTTGCACGAGAAACTTTTACTCTGGTTTCTCAGTCTGTTTCCTAGTGCCGGTTATAATTTCCTGCAGTTTTCACTGTTAAACTGTGTTGGAGCTATTTCCACACCATATATATGTATGGATTGGAGTTTGCAACTGAAAATAATCTTTGTGTTCCCAACAAGCTAGGTGAAGGACGGCTTTCACACACACTTATCTCTCAGAACTGAGCATGTGGAGAGACATTCGTTCATCTAGCACAAAGGGAACAGGTTGCAGGGGAAACTTTAACTCTCGTTTCTCAGTCTGTTTCCTAGTGCCGGTTTGAAGGTCCTGAAGTTTTCACTGTAAAACCGAGTTGGAGCTATTACCTCCCCATATATATGTATGGAGTAAATTTGCAACTGAAAGGAAACATTGAGTTCCCAACTAGCTAGGTGAAGGACGGCTTTCACACACACTTATCTCTCAGAACTGAGCATATGCAGAGACCTGCTTTCATCTAGCAAATAGGTAACAGGTTGTAGGAGAAATTTTTCTCTGCTTTCTCAGTCAGTTTCCGTGTGCTGTTTTGAAGTTCTTGCAGTTTCCACTGTAAAACCGAGTTGGAGATAATACCTCCCAATATATATGTATGGAGTTTGCAACTGAAAAGAATCTTTGTGTTCCCAACAAGCTAGGTGAAGGATGGCATTCACACACAATTATTTCTCAGAACTCAGCATGTGGAGGGACATTCGTACATCTAGCACAAAGAGATCTGGTTGCAGGAGAAACTTTTACTCTGGTTTCTCAGTCTGTTTTCTACTTCCGGTTTGAAGTTCCCGCAGTTTTCACTGTAAAACTGTGTTGGAGCTTGTACCACCCCATATATATGTATGGAGTGGAGTTGGCATCTGAAAAGAAAATTTGTGTTCCCAACAAGCTAGGTGAAGGACGGCTTTCACACACACTTATTTCTCAGAACTGAGTATGTGGTGAGACTTTCGTTCATCTAGCACAAATGGAACGGTTTGCAGGAGAAACTTTTACTCTGGTTTCTCAGTCAGTTTCCTAGTGCAGGTTTGATTTTCCTGCAGTTTTCACTGTTAAACAGAGTTGGAGCTAGTACTTCCCCATATATATGTTTGAGAAGGAGTTTGCAACTGAAAAGAAACTTTGTGTTCCCAACAAGCTAGGTGAAGGATGGCATTCACACACACTTATCTCTCAGAACTGAGCATGTGGAGAGACGTTCGTTCATTTAGCACAAAGGGAACGGGTGGCAGGGGAAACTATTACTCTAGTTCCTCAGTCTGTTTCCTATTGCCGGTTTGAAGTTCCTGCATTTTCACTGTAAATCCTAGTTGGAGCTAGTACCTCCCCAAATCTATGTATGGAGTGGAGTTTGCAACTCATAAAAAACTTTGTGTTCCCAACAAGCTAGGTGAAGTATGGCTTTCACACACACTTATCTCTTAGAACTGAGCATGTGGAGAGACGTTTGTTCATCTATCACAAAGGAAACGGTTTGCTGGTGAAACTATTACTCTGGTTCCTCAGGCTGTTTCCTATTGCCGGTATGAAGTTCCTGCATTTTTCACTGTAAAAACGATTTGGAGCTAGTACCTACCCATATATATGTATAGAGCGGAGTTTGCAACGTAAAAGAAACTTTGTGTTCCCAACAAGCTAGGTGAAGGACGGCTTTCACACACACTTATCTCTCAGAACTGAGCATGTGGAGAGACGTTCGTTCATCTAGCACAAATTGAACGGGTGGCAGGAGAACCTTTTACTCTGGTTCCTCAGTCTGTTTCCTAGTGCCGTTTTTAAGTTCCTGCAGTTTTCACTGTAAAACCGAGTTGGAGCTAGTACCTCCCCATATATATGTATGGAGTGGAGTTTGCAACTGAAAAGAAACTTTGTGTTCCCAACAAGCTAGGTGAAGGACGGCTTTCACACACACTTATCTCTCAGAACTGAGCATGTGGAGAGACATTCGTTCATCTAGCACAAAGGGAACAGGTTGCAGGGGAAACTTTAACTCTCGTTTCTCAGTCTGTTTCCTAGTGCCGGTTTGAAGGTCCTGAAGTTTTCACTGTAAAACCGAGTTGGAGCTATTACCTCCCCATATATATGTATGGAGTAAATTTGCAACTGAAAGGAAACATTGAGTTCCCAACTAGCTAGGTGAAGGACGGCTTTCACACACACTTATCTCTCAGAACTGAGCATATGCAGAGACCTGCTTTCATCTAGCAAATAGGTAACAGGTTGTAGGAGAAATTTTTCTCTGCTTTCTCAGTCAGTTTCCGTGTGCTGTTTTGAAGTTCTTGCAGTTTCCACTGTAAAACCGAGTTGGAGATAATACCTCCCAATATATATGTATGGAGTTTGCAACTGAAAAGAATCTTTGTGTTCCCAACAAGCTAGGTGAAGGATGGCATTCACACACAATTATTTCTCAGAACTCAGCATGTGGAGGGACATTCGTACATCTAGCACAAAGAGATCTGGTTGCAGGAGAAACTTTTACTCTGGTTTCTCAGTCTGTTTTCTACTTCCGGTTTGAAGTTCCCGCAGTTTTCACTGTAAAACTGTGTTGGAGCTTGTACCACCCCATATATATGTATGGAGTGGAGTTGGCATCTGAAAAGAAAATTTGTGTTCCCAACAAGCTAGGTGAAGGACGGCTTTCACACACACTTATTTCTCAGAACTGAGTATGTGGTGAGACTTTCGTTCATCTAGCACAAATGGAACGGTTTGCAGGAGAAACTTTTACTCTGGTTTCTCAGTCAGTTTCCTAGTGCAGGTTTGATTTTCCTGCAGTTTTCACTGTTAAACAGAGTTGGAGCTAGTACTTCCCCATATATATGTTTGAGAAGGAGTTTGCAACTGAAAAGAAACTTTGTGTTCCCAACAAGCTAGGTGAAGGATGGCATTCACACACACTTATCTCTCAGAACTGAGCATGTGGAGAGACGTTCGTTCATTTAGCACAAAGGGAACGGGTGGCAGGGGAAACTATTACTCTAGTTCCTCAGTCTGTTTCCTATTGCCGGTTTGAAGTTCCTGCATTTTCACTGTAAATCCTAGTTGGAGCTAGTACCTCCCCAAATCTATGTATGGAGTGGAGTTTGCAACTCATAAAAAACTTTGTGTTCCCAACAAGCTAGGTGAAGTATGGCTTTCACAAACACTTATCTCTTAGAACTGAGCATGTGGAGAGACGTTCGTTCATTTAGCAAAATTAGAACGGGTTGCAGGAGAAACTTTTACTCTGGTTTCTCAGTCTGTTTCCTAGTTCCGGTTTGAAGTTCCTGCAGTTTTCACTGTAAAGCCGAGTTGGAGCTAGAACCAACCCATATATATATATGGAGTAGAATTTGCAACTGAAAAGCAACTTTGTGTTCCCAACAAGCTAGTTGAAGGACGGCATTCACACACACTTGTCTCTTACAACTGAGCATGTAGAGAGACATTCGTTCATCTAGCACAAAGGGAACGGGTTGCAGGGGAAAATTTACTCTGGTTTCTCACTCTGTTTCCGAGTGCCTGTTTGAAGTTTTTGCAGTTTTCACTGTAAAACCGATTTTGAGCTAGAACCTCCGCATATATATGTATGGAGTGGAGTTTGCATCTGAAAAGAAACTTTGTGTTCCCAACAAGCTAGGTGAAGGACGGCTTTCACACACACTTATCTCTCAGTACTGAGCATGTGGAGAGACGTTCGTTCACCTAGCACAAAGTTAACTTGTTGCAGGGGAAATTTTACCCTGGTTTCTCACTGTGTTTCCTAGTGCCGGTTTGAAGTTCCTGCAGTTTTCACTGTAAAACCGAGTTGGAGCTTGTACCTCCCCATATATATGTATGGAGTGGAGATTGCAACTGAAAAGAAACTTTGTGTTCAAAACAAGCTAGGTGAAGGACGGCTTTCACCCACACTTATCTCTCAGAACTGAGCATATGCAGAGACGTGCTTTCATCTAGCAAATAGGTAACAGGTTGTAGGAGAAATTTTTCTCTTGTTTCTCAGTCAGTTTCCTTGTGCTTTTTTGAAGTTCTTGCAGTTTTCACTGTAAAACCGAGTTGGAGCTAGTACCTCCCCATATATATGTATGGAGTGGAGTTGGCAACTGAAAAGAATCTTTGTGTTCCCAACAAGCTAGTTGAAGGATGGCATTCACACACAATTATTTCTCAGAACTGAGCATGTGGAGACACCTTCGTTCATCTAGCACAAAGGGAACGGGTTGCAGGGGAAATTTTACTCTGGTTTCTCACTCTGTTTCCTAGTGCCGGTTTGAAGTTCCTGCCGTTTTCACTGTAAAACCGATTTATAGCTAGAACCTCCGCATATATATGTATGGGTTGGGGTTTGCAACTGAAAAGAAACTTTGTGTTCCCAACAAGCTAGGTGAAGGACGGCTTTCACACACACTTATCTCTCAGAACTGAGCATGTGGAGAGACATTCGTTCATCTAGCACAACGGGATCGGGTTGCAGGGGATACTTTTGCTCTCGTTTCTCAGTCTGTTTCCTAGTGCAGGTTTGATGTTCCTGCAGTTTTCACTGTTAAAAAGAGTTGGAGCTATTACCTCCCCATATATATGTATGGAGAGGAGTTTGCAACTGAAAAGAAACTTTTTGTTCCCAACAAGCTAGGTGAAGAACGGCTTTCACCTACAATTATCTCTCAGAAAGGAGCATATGCAGAGACGTGCTTTCATCTAGCAAATATGTAACAGGTTGTAGGAGAAATTTTTCTCTTGTTTCTCAGTCAGTTTCCTTGTGCTTTTTGAAGTTCTTGCAGTTTTCACTGTAAAACCGAGTTGGAGCTAGTACCTCTCCATATATATGTATGGAATGGAGTTGGCAACTGAAAAGAATCTTTGTGTTCCCAACAAGCTAGTTGAGGATGGCATTCACACACAATTATTTCTCAGAACTGAGCATGTGGAGACACCTTCGTTCATCTAGCACAAAGGGAACGGGTGGCAGGAGAAACTTTTACTCTGGTTCCTCAGTCTGTTTCCTAGTGCCGTTTTTAAGTTCCTGCAGTTTTCACTATAAAACCGAGTTGGAGCTAGTACCTTCCCATATTTATGTATGGAGTGGTGTTTGCAACTGAAAAGAATGTTTGTGTTCCCAACAAGCTATGTGAAGGTCGGCTTTCACAAAAACTTATCTCTCAGACCTGAGCATGCGGAGAGACTTTCGTTTATCTAGCACAAATGGAACGGGTTGCAGGAGAAACTTTTACTCTGGTTTCTCAGTCTGTTTCCTAGTGCCGGTTTGAAGTTCCTGCAGTTTTCACTGTAAAGCCGAGTTGGAGCTAGAAACTCCCCATATATATGTATTGAGTGGAGTTTGCAAATGAAAAGAAACTTTGTGTTCCCAACAAGCTACGGGAAGGACGTCTTTCACACACACTTATCTCTCAGAACTGTGCATCTGGAGAGACGTTCGTTCATCTAGCACAAAGGGAACGGGTGGCAGGAGAATCTTTTACTTTGGTTCCTCAGTCTGTTTCCTAGTGCCGTATTTAAGTTCCTGCAGTTTTCACTATAAAACCGAGTTGGAGCTAGTACCTTCCCATATATATGTATGGAGTGGTGTTTGCAACTGAAAAGAATCTTTGTGTTCCCAACAAGCTATGTGAAAATCGGCTTTCACAAAATCTTATCTCTCAGACCTGAGCATGTGGAGAGACGATCGTTCATCTAGCACAAATGGAACGGGTTGCAGGAGAAACTTTTACTCTGGTTTCTCAGTCTGTTTCCTAATGCCGGTTTGAAGTTCCTGCAGTTTTCACTGTAAAACGGAGTTGGAGCTTGTACCAACCCATATATATGTATGGAGTGGAGTTGGCACCTGAAAAGAAAATTTGTGTTCACAACAAGCTAGCTGAAGGACGGATTTCACACACAGTTATTTCTCAGAATTGAGCCTGTGGAGAGACGTTCGTTCATCTAGCACAATGGGAACTGGTTGCAGGAGAAACTTTTACTCTGGTTTCTCAGTCAGTTTCCTTGTGCTTTTTTGAAGTTCTTGCAGTTTTCTGTGTAAAACCGAGTTGGAGATACTACCTCCCAATATATATATATATGGAGTTTGCAACTGAAAAGAATCTTTGTGTTTCCATCAAGCTGGTGAAGGATGGCATTCACACACAGTTATCTCTCAGAAATGAGCATGTGGAGAGACGTTCGTTCATCTAGCACAAAGGGAACGGGTTGCAGGGGAAATTTTACTCTGGTTTCTCAGTCTGTTTCCTAGTGCCGGATTGCAATTCCTGCAGTTTTCACTGTAAAACCGAGTTGAAGCTAGTACCTCCCCATATATATGTATGGAGTGGAGTTTGCAACTGAAAAGAAACTTTGTGTTCCCAACAACCTAGGTGAAGGACGGCTTTCACACACACTTATCTCTCAGAACTGAGTATGTGGTGAGACTTTCGTTCATCTAGCACAAATGGAACGGTTTGCAGGAGAAACTTTTACTCTGGTTTCTCAGTCTGTTTCCTAGAGCAGGTTTGATTTTCCTGCAGTTTTCATTGTTAAACAGAGTTGGAGCTTGTACATCCCCATATATATGAATGGAGTGGAGATTGCAACAGAAAAGAAACTTTGTGTTCCCAACAAGCTTGGTGAAGGACGGCTTTCACCCACACTTATCTCTCAGAACTGAGCATAAGCAGAGACGTGCTTTCATCTAGCAAATAGGTAACAGGTTGTAGGAGAAATTTTTCTCCTGTTCTCAGTCAGTTTCCTTGTGCTTTTTTGAAGTTCTTGCAGTTTTCACTGTAAAACCGAGTTGGAGCTAGTACCTCCCCATATATATGTATGGAGTGGAGTTGGCAACTGAAAAGAATCTTTGTGTTCCCAACATGCTACGTGAAGAATGGTATTCACACACAATTATTTCTCAGAACTGAGCATGTGGAGACACCTTCGTTCATCTAGCACAAAGGGAACTGGTTGCAGGAGAAACTTTTACTCTGGTTTCTCAGTCTGTTTCCAAGTGCCGGTTTGAAGTTCCTGCAGTTTTCACTGTAAAACCGAGTTGGAGATAGTATCTCCCCATATATATGTATGGAGTGGAGTTTGTAACTGAAAAGAATCTGTGTGTTCCCAGCAAGCTAGGTGAAGAATGGCATTCACACACAATTATTTCTCAGAACTGAGCATGTGGAGAGACCTTCGTTCATCTAGCACAAAGGGAACGGGATGCAGGGGAAACTTTTACTCTGGCTCCACAGTCTGTTTCCTACTGCCGGTTTGAATTTCCTGCAGTTTTTACTGTAAAATGGAGTTGGAGCTTGTACCTCCCCATATATATGTATGGAGTGGAGTTGGCATCTGAAAAGAAAATTTGTGTTCCCAACAAGCTAGGTGAAGGACGGCTTTCACACACACTTATCTCTCAGAACTGAGTATGTGGTGAGACTTTCGTTCATCTAGCACAAATGGAACGGTTTGAAGGATGAACTTTTACTCTGGTTTCTCAGTCTGTTTCCTAGAGCAGGTTTGATTTTCCTGCA
Source organism: Camelus dromedarius (assembly GCF_036321535.1). Lineage (NCBI taxonomy): Eukaryota > Metazoa > Chordata > Mammalia > Artiodactyla > Camelidae > Camelus > Camelus dromedarius. Next base: position 29,840,734 of record NC_087458.1, on the reverse strand, counting down.
GATTTCACTGTTAAACAGAGTTGGAGCTAGTACTTCCCCATATATATGTTTGGAGAGGAGTTTGCAACTGAAAAGAAACTTTGTGTTCCCAACAAGCTAGGTGAAGGATGGCATTCACACACACTTATCTCTCAGAACTGAGCATGTGGAGAGACGTTCGTTCATCTAGCACTAAGGGAACGGGTTGCAGGAGAAACTATTACTCTGGTTCCTCAGTCTGTTTCCTATTGCCGGTTTGAAGTTCCTGCATTTTCACTGTAAATCCTAGTTGGAGCTAGTACCTCCCCAAATATATGTATGGAGTGGAGTATGCAACTGAAAAAAAACTTTGTGTTCCCAACAAGCTAGGTGAAGTATGGCTTTCACACACACTTATCTCTTAGAACTGAGCATGTGGAGAGACGTTTCTTCATCTATCATAAAGGAAACGGTTTGCTGGTGAAACTATTACTGTAGTTCCTCAGGCTGTTTCCTATTGCCGGTATGAAGTTCCTGCATTTTTCACTGTAAAACCGATTTGGAGCTAGTACCTACCCATATATATGTATAGAGCGGAGTTTGCAACGTAAAAGAAACTTTGTGTTCCCAACAAGCTAGGTGAAGGACGGCTTTCACACACACTTATCTCTCAGAACTGAGCGTGTGAAGAGACGTTCGTTCATCTAGCACAAATTGAACGTGTGGCAGGAGAAACTTTTACTCTAGTTCCTCAGTCTGTTTCCTAGTGCCGTTTTTAAGTTCCTGCAGTTTTCACTATAAAACCGATTTGGAGATAGTACCTTCCCATATATATGTTTGGAGTGGTGTTTGCAACTGAAAAGAATCTTTGTGTTCCCAACAAGCTAGTTGAAGGACGGCTTTCACACACACTTATCTCTTAGAACTGAGCATGTGGAGAGACGTTCGTTCATCTAGTAAAATTAGAACGGTTTGCAGGAGAAACTTTTACTCTGGTTTCTCAGTCTGTTTCCTAGTTCCGGTTTGAAGTTCCTGCAGTTTTCACTGTAAAACCGAGTTGGAGATACTACCTCCCAATATATTTGTATGGAGTGGAGTTTGCAACTGAAAAGAAACTTTGTGTTCCCAACAAGCTAGGTGAAGGACGGCTTTCACACACACATTTCTCTCTCAGAACTGAGCATGTGGAGAGACGTTCATTCATCTAGCACAAAGGGAACGGGTTGTACGAGAAACTTTTACTCTGGTTTCTCAGTCTGTTTCCTAGTGCCGGTTTGAAGTTCCTTCAGTTTTCACTGTAAAACCGAGTTGGAGCTTGTACCTCCCAATATATATGTATGGAGTGGGATTGCAACTGAAAAGAAACTTTGTGTTGCCAACAAACTAGGTGAAGCACGGCTTTCACACACACTTATCTCTCAGAACTGTGCATGTGGAGAGACTTTCGTTCATCTAGAACAAATGGAACGGTTTGCAGGGAAAATTTACTCTCGTTTCTCAGTCTGTTTCCAAGTGCCGGTTTGAAGGTCCTGAAGTTTTCACTGTAAAACCGAGTTTGCGCTTGTACCTCCCCATATATATGTATTGAGTGGAGATTGCAACCTAAAAGAAACTTTGTGTTCCCAACAAGCTAGGTGAAAGACGTCTTTCACCCACACTTATCTCTCAGAACTGAGCATATGCAGAGACGTGCTTTCATCTAGCAAATAGGTAACAGGTTGTAGGAGAAATTATTCTCTTATTTCTCAGTCAGTTTCCTTGTGCTTTTTTGAAGTTCTTGCAGTTTTCACTGTAAAACGGAGTTGGAGCTAGTACCTCCCCATATATATGTATGGAGTGGAGTTCGCAACTGAAAAGAATCTTTGTGTTCCCAACAAGCTAGGTGAAGGACGGCTTTCACCCACACATATCCCTCAGAACTTAGCATACGCAGAGACGTGCTTTCATCTAGCAAATAGGGAACAGGTTGAAGGAGAAATTTTTTCTGGTTTCTCAGTCATAGTCTTGTGCTGGTTTGAAGTTCTTGCAGTTTTCACTGTAAACCGAGTTGGAGATACTACATCCCAATATATATGTATGGAGTTTGCACCTGAAAAGAATCTTTGTGTTCCCAAAAGCTAGGTGAAAGACGGCTTTCACACACACATATCTCTTAGAACTGAGCATGTGGAGAGACGTTCGTTCATCTAGCACAAAGGAAACGAATTGCAGTAGAAACTTTTACTCTAGTTCCTCAGACTGTTTCCTAGTACCGGTTAGAAGTTCCTGCAGTTTACACTGTAAAACCGAGTTGGATGTAGTACCTCCATATATATATGTATGGATTGAGTTTGCAACTGAAAGGAAACTTGGAGTTCCCAACAAGCTAGGTGAAGAAAGTCTTTCACACACACTTATCTCTCAGAACTGAGCATGTGGAGAGACGTTCGTTCATCTAGCAAAAAGGGAACGGTTTGCTGCGAAACTTTTACTCTGGTGTCTCAGAATGTTTCCTAGTGCCGGTTTGAAGATCCTGCAGTTTTCACTATAAAATCGATTTGGAGCTAGTACATCTACATATATATGTATAGATTGGAGATTGCAACTTAATAGAAACTTTGTGTTCCCAACAAGCTAGGTGAAGGACGGCTTTCACACACACTTATCTCTCAGAACTGAGCATGTCGAGAGACGTTCGTTCATCTAGCATAAAAGAAACGGGTTGCAAGAGAAACTTTTACTCTGGTTTCTCAGTCAGTTTCCTAGTGCCGGTTTGAAGTTCCTGCAGTTTTCACTGTAAAACCGAGTTGGAGCTAGTACCTCCCCATATATATGTATGGAGTGGAGTTTGCAACTGAAAAGAAACTTTGTGTTCCCAACAAGCTAGGTGAAGGACGGCTTTCACACACACTTATCTCTCAGAACTGAGCATGTGGAGAGACATTCGTTCATCTAGCACAAAGGGAACAGGTTGCAGGGGAAACTTTAACTCTCGTTTCTCAGTCTGTTTCCTAGTGCCGGTTTGAAGGTCCTGAAGTTTTCACTGTAAAACCGAGTTGGAGCTATTACCTCCCCATATATATGTATGGAGTAAATTTGCAACTGAAAGGAAACATTGAGTTCCCAACAAGCTAGGTGAAGTATGGCTTTCACACACACTTATCTCTTAGAACTGAGCATGTGGAGAGACGTTTCTTCATCTATCATAAAGGAAACGGTTTGCTGGTGAAACTATTACTGTAGTTCCTCAGGCTGTTTCCTATTGCCGGTATGAAGTTCCTGCATTTTTCACTGTAAAACCGATTTGGAGCTAGTACCTACCCATATATATGTATAGAGCGGAGTTTGCAACGTAAAAGAAACTTTGTGTTCCCAACAAGCTAGGTGAAGGACGGCTTTCACACACACTTATCTCTCAGAACTGAGCGTGTGAAGAGACGTTCGTTCATCTAGCACAAATTGAACGTGTGGCAGGAGAAACTTTTACTCTAGTTCCTCAGTCTGTTTCCTAGTGCCGTTTTTAAGTTCCTGCAGTTTTCACTATAAAACCGATTTGGAGATAGTACCTTCCCATATATATGTTTGGAGTGGTGTTTGCAACTGAAAAGAATCTTTGTGTTCCCAACAAGCTAGTTGAAGGACGGCTTTCACACACACTTATCTCTTAGAACTGAGCATGTGGAGAGACGTTCGTTCATCTAGTAAAATTAGAACGGTTTGCAGGAGAAACTTTTACTCTGGTTTCTCAGTCTGTTTCCTAGTTCCGGTTTGAAGTTCCTGCAGTTTTCACTGTAAAACCGAGTTGGAGATACTACCTCCCAATATATTTGTATGGAGTGGAGTTTGCAACTGAAAAGAAACTTTGTGTTCCCAACAAGCTAGGTGAAGGACGGCTTTCACACACACATTTCTCTCTCAGAACTGAGCATGTGGAGAGACGTTCATTCATCTAGCACAAAGGGAACGGGTTGTACGAGAAACTTTTACTCTGGTTTCTCAGTCTGTTTCCTAGTGCCGGTTTGAAGTTCCTTCAGTTTTCACTGTAAAACCGAGTTGGAGCTTGTACCTCCCAATATATATGTATGGAGTGGGATTGCAACTGAAAAGAAACTTTGTGTTGCCAACAAACTAGGTGAAGCACGGCTTTCACACACACTTATCTCTCAGAACTGTGCATGTGGAGAGACTTTCGTTCATCTAGAACAAATGGAACGGTTTGCAGGGAAAATTTACTCTCGTTTCTCAGTCTGTTTCCAAGTGCCGGTTTGAAGGTCCTGAAGTTTTCACTGTAAAACCGAGTTTGCGCTTGTACCTCCCCATATATATGTATTGAGTGGAGATTGCAACCTAAAAGAAACTTTGTGTTCCCAACAAGCTAGGTGAAAGACGTCTTTCACCCACACTTATCTCTCAGAACTGAGCATATGCAGAGACGTGCTTTCATCTAGCAAATAGGTAACAGGTTGTAGGAGAAATTATTCTCTTATTTCTCAGTCAGTTTCCTTGTGCTTTTTTGAAGTTCTTGCAGTTTTCACTGTAAAACGGAGTTGGAGCTAGTACCTCCCCATATATATGTATGGAGTGGAGTTCGCAACTGAAAAGAATCTTTGTGTTCCCAACAAGCTAGGTGAAGGACGGCTTTCACCCACACATATCCCTCAGAACTTAGCATACGCAGAGACGTGCTTTCATCTAGCAAATAGGGAACAGGTTGAAGGAGAAATTTTTTCTGGTTTCTCAGTCATAGTCTTGTGCTGGTTTGAAGTTCTTGCAGTTTTCACTGTAAACCGAGTTGGAGATACTACATCCCAATATATATGTATGGAGTTTGCACCTGAAAAGAATCTTTGTGTTCCCAAAAGCTAGGTGAAAGACGGCTTTCACACACACATATCTCTTAGAACTGAGCATGTGGAGAGACGTTCGTTCATCTAGCACAAAGGAAACGAATTGCAGTAGAAACTTTTACTCTAGTTCCTCAGACTGTTTCCTAGTACCGGTTAGAAGTTCCTGCAGTTTACACTGTAAAACCGAGTTGGATGTAGTACCTCCATATATATATGTATGGATTGAGTTTGCAACTGAAAGGAAACTTGGAGTTCCCAACAAGCTAGGTGAAGAAAGTCTTTCACACACACTTATCTCTCAGAACTGAGCATGTGGAGAGACGTTCGTTCATCTAGCAAAAAGGGAACGGTTTGCTGCGAAACTTTTACTCTGGTGTCTCAGAATGTTTCCTAGTGCCGGTTTGAAGATCCTGCAGTTTTCACTATAAAATCGATTTGGAGCTAGTACATCTACATATATATGTATAGATTGGAGATTGCAACTTAATAGAAACTTTGTGTTCCCAACAAGCTAGGTGAAGGACGGCTTTCACACACACTTATCTCTCAGAACTGAGCATGTCGAGAGACGTTCGTTCATCTAGCATAAAAGAAACGGGTTGCAAGAGAAACTTTTACTCTGGTTTCTCAGTCAGTTTCCTAGTGCCGGTTTGAAGTTCCTGCAGTTTTCACTGTAAAACCGAGTTGGAGCTAGTACCTCCCCATATATATGTATGGAGTGGAGTTTGCAACTGAAAAGAAACTTTGTGTTCCCAACAAGCTAGGTGAAGGACGGCTTTCACACACACTTATCTCTCAGAACTGAGCATGTGGAGAGACATTCGTTCATCTAGCACAAAGGGAACAGGTTGCAGGGGAAACTTTAACTCTCGTTTCTCAGTCTGTTTCCTAGTGCCGGTTTGAAGGTCCTGAAGTTTTCACTGTAAAACCGAGTTGGAGCTATTACCTCCCCATATATATGTATGGAGTAAATTTGCAACTGAAAGGAAACATTGAGTTCCCAACTAGCTAGGTGAAGGACGGCTTTCACACACACTTATCTCTCAGAACTGAGCATATGCAGAGACCTGCTTTCATCTAGCAAATAGGTAACAGGTTGTAGGAGAAATTTTTCTCTGCTTTCTCAGTCAGTTTCCGTGTGCTGTTTTGAAGTTCTTGCAGTTTCCACTGTAAAACCGAGTTGGAGATAATACCTCCCAATATATATGTATGGAGTTTGCAACTGAAAAGAATCTTTGTGTTCCCAACAAGCTAGGTGAAGGATGGCATTCACACACAATTATTTCTCAGAACTCAGCATGTGGAGGGACATTCGTACATCTAGCACAAAGAGATCTGGTTGCAGGAGAAACTTTTACTCTGGTTTCTCAGTCTGTTTTCTACTTCCGGTTTGAAGTTCCCGCAGTTTTCACTGTAAAACTGTGTTGGAGCTTGTACCACCCCATATATATGTATGGAGTGGAGTTGGCATCTGAAAAGAAAATTTGTGTTCCCAACAAGCTAGGTGAAGGACGGCTTTCACACACACTTATTTCTCAGAACTGAGTATGTGGTGAGACTTTCGTTCATCTAGCACAAATGGAACGGTTTGCAGGAGAAACTTTTACTCTGGTTTCTCAGTCAGTTTCCTAGTGCAGGTTTGATTTTCCTGCAGTTTTCACTGTTAAACAGAGTTGGAGCTAGTACTTCCCCATATATATGTTTGAGAAGGAGTTTGCAACTGAAAAGAAACTTTGTGTTCCCAACAAGCTAGGTGAAGGATGGCATTCACACACACTTATCTCTCAGAACTGAGCATGTGGAGAGACGTTCGTTCATTTAGCACAAAGGGAACGGGTGGCAGGGGAAACTATTACTCTAGTTCCTCAGTCTGTTTCCTATTGCCGGTTTGAAGTTCCTGCATTTTCACTGTAAATCCTAGTTGGAGCTAGTACCTCCCCAAATCTATGTATGGAGTGGAGTTTGCAACTCATAAAAAACTTTGTGTTCCCAACAAGCTAGGTGAAGTATGGCTTTCACACACACTTATCTCTTAGAACTGAGCATGTGGAGAGACGTTTGTTCATCTATCACAAAGGAAACGGTTTGCTGGTGAAACTATTACTCTGGTTCCTCAGGCTGTTTCCTATTGCCGGTAGGAAGTTCCTGCATTTTTCACTGTAAAAACGATTTGGAGCTAGTACCTACCCATATATATGTATAGAGCGGAGTTTGCAACGTAAAAGAAATTTGTGTTCCCAACAAGCTAGGTGAAGGACGGCTTTCACACACACTTATCTCTCAGAACTGAGCATGTGGAGAGACGTTCGTTCATCTAGCACAAATTGAACGGGTGGCAGGAGAACCTTTTACTCTGGTTCCTCAGTCTGTTTCCTAGTGCCGTTTTTAAGTTCCTGCAGTTTTCACTATAAAACCGATTTGGAGATAGTACCTTCCCATATATATGTATGGAGTGGTGTTTGCAACTGAAAAGAATCTTTGTGTTCCCAACAAGCTAGTTGAAGGACGGCTTTCACACACACTTATCTCTTAGAACTGAGCATGTGGAGAGACGTTCGTTCATTTAGCAAAATTAGAACGGGTTGCAGGAGAAACTTTTACTCTGGTTTCTCAGTCTGTTTCCTACTTCCGGTTTGAAGTTCCTGCAGTTTTCACTGTAAAGCCGAGTTGGAGCTAGAACCAACCCATATATATATATGGAGTAGAATTTGCAACTGAAAAGCAACTTTGTGTTCCCAACAAGCTAGTTGAAGGACGGCTTTCACACACACTTATCTCTTACAACTGAGCATGTAGAGAGACATTCGTTCATCTAGCACAAAGGGAACGGGTTGCAGGGGAAAATTTACTCTGGTTTCTCACTCTGTTTCCGAGTGCCTGTTTGAAGTTTTTGCAGTTTTCACTGTAAAACCGATTTTGAGCTAGAACCTCCGCATATATATGTATGGAGTGGAGTTTGCATCTGAAAAGAAACTTTGTGTTCCCAACAAGCTAGGTGAAGGACGGCTTTCACACACACTTATCTCTCAGTACTGAGCATGTGGAGAGACGTTCGTTCACCTAGCACAAAGTTAACTTGTTGCAGGGGAAATTTTACCCTGGTTTCTCACTGTGTTTCCTAGTGCCGGTTTGAAGTTCCTGCAGTTTTCACTGTAAAACCGAGTTGGAGCTTGTACCTCCCCATATATATGTATGGAGTGGAGATTGCAACTGAAAAGAAACTTTGTGTTCAAAACAAGCTAGGTGAAGGACGGCTTTCACCCACACTTATCTCTCAGAACTGAGCATATGCAGAGACGTGCTTTCATCTAGCAAATAGGTAACAGGTTGTAGGAGAAATTTTTCTCTTGTTTCTCAGTGAGTTTCCTTGTGCTTTTTTGAAGTTCTTGCAGTTTTCATTGTAAAACCGAGTTGGAGCTAGTACCTCCCCATATATATGTATGGAGTGGAGTTGGCAACTGAAAAGAATCTTTGTTTTCCCAACAAGCTAGTTGAAGGATGGCATTCACACACAATTATTTCTCAGAACTGAGCATGTGGAGACACCTTCGTTCATCTAGCACAAAGGGAACGGGTTGCAGGGGAAATTTTACTCTGGTTTCTCACTCTGTTTCCTAGTGCCGGTTTGAAGTTCCTGCCGTTTTCACTGTAAAACCGATTTATAGCTAGAACCTCCGCATATATATGTATGGGTTGGGGTTTGCAACTGAAAAGAAACTTTGTGTTCCCAACAAGCTAGGTGAAGGACGGCTTTCACACACACTTATCTCTCAGAACTGAGCATGTGGAGAGACATTCGTTCATCTAGCACAACGGGATCGGGTTGCAGGGGATACTTTTGCTCTCGTTTCTCAGTCTGTTTCCTAGTGCAGGTTTGATGTTCCTGCAGTTTTCACTGTTAAAAAGAGTTGGAGCTATTACCTCCCCATATATATGTATGGAGAGGAGTTTGCAACTGAAAAGAAACTTTGTGTTCCCAACAAGCTAGGTGAAGAACGGCTTTCACCTACAATTATCTCTCAGAAAGGAGCATATGCAGAGACGTGCTTTCATCTAGCAAATATGTAACAGGTTGTAGGAGAAATTTTTCTCTTGTTTCTCAGTCAGTTTCCTTGTACTTTTTGAAGTTCTTGCAGTTTTCACTGTAAAACCGAGTTGGAGCTAGTACCTCTCCATATATATGTATGGAATGGAGTTGGCAACTGAAAAGAATCTTTGTGTTCCCAACAAGCTAGTTGAGGATGGCATTCACACACAATTATTTCTCAGAACTGAGCATGTGGAGACACCTTCGTTCATCTAGCACAAAGGGAACGGGTGGCAGGAGAAACTTTTACTCTGGTTCCTCAGTCTGTTTCCTAGTGCCGTTTTTAAGTTCCTGCAGTTTTCACTATAAAACCGAGTTGGAGCTAGTACCTTCCCATATTTATGTATGGAGTGGTGTTTGCAACTGAAAAGAATGTTTGTGTTCCCAACAAGCTATGTGAAGGTCGGCTTTCACAAAAACTTATCTCTCAGACCTGAGCATGCGGAGAGACTTTCGTTTATCTAGCACAAATGGAACGGGTTGCAGGAGAAACTTTTACTCTGGTTTCTCAGTCTGTTTCCTAGTGCCGGTTTGAAGTTCCTGCAGTTTTCACTGTAAAGCCGAGTTGGAGCTAGAAACTCCCCATATATATGTATTGAGTGGAGTTTGCAAATGAAAAGAAACTTTGTGTTCCCAACAAGCTACGGGAAGGACGTCTTTCACACACACTTATCTCTCAGAACTGTGCATCTGGAGAGACGTTCGTTCATCTAGCACAAAGGGAACGGGTGGCAGGAGAATCTTTTACTTTGGTTCCTCAGTCTGTTTCCTAGTGCCGTATTTAAGTTCCTGCAGTTTTCACTATAAAACCGAGTTGGAGCTAGTACCTTCCCATATATATGTATGGAGTGGTGTTTGCAACTGAAAAGAATCTTTGTGTTCCCAACAAGCTATGTGAAAATCGGCTTTCACAAAATCTTATCTCTCAGACCTGAGCATGTGGAGAGACGATCGTTCATCTAGCACAAATGGAACGGGTTGCAGGAGAAACTTTTACTCTGGTTTCTCAGTCTGTTTCCTAATGCCGGTTTGAAGTTCCTGCAGTTTTCACTGTAAAACGGAGTTGGAGCTTGTACCAAACCATATATATGTATGGAGTGGAGTTGGCAACTGAAAAGAAAATTTGTGTTCACAACAAACTAGCTGAAGGACGGATTTCACACACAGTTATTTCTCAGAATTGAGCCTGTGGAGAGAGGTTCGTTCATCTAGCACAATGGGAACTGGTTGCAGGAGAAACTTTTACTCTGGTTTCTCAGTCAGTTTCCTTGTGCTTTTTTGAAGTTCTTGCAGTTTTCTGTGTAAAACCGAGTTGGAGATACTACCTCCCAATATATATATATATGGAGTTTGCAACTGAAAAGAATCTTTGTGTTTCCATCAAGCTGGTGAAGGATGGCATTCACACACACTTATCTCTCAGAAATGAGCATGTGGAGAGACGTTCGTTCATCTAGCAAAAAGGGAACGGTTTGCTGCGAAACTTTTATTCTGGTGTCTCAGTATGTTTCCTAGTGCCGGTTTGAAGATCCTGCAGTTTTCACTATAAAATCGATTTGGAGCTAGTACATCTACATATATATGTATAGATTGGAGATTGCAACTTAATAGAAACTTTGTGTTCCCAACAACCTAGGTGAAGGACGGCTTTCACACACACTTATCTCTCAGAACTGAGCATGTCGAGAGACGTACGTTCATCTAGCATAAAAGAAACGGGTTGCAAGAGAAACTTTTACTCTGGTTTCTCAGTCAGTTTCCTAGTGCCGGTATGAAGTTCCTGCAGTTTTCACTGTAAAACCGAGTTGGAGCTAGTACCTCCCCATATATATGTATGGAGTGGAGTTTGCAACTGAAAAGAAACTTTGTGTTCCCAACAAGCTAGGTGAAGGACGGCTTTCACACACACTTATCTCTCAGAACTGAGCATGTGGAGAGACATTCGTTCATCTAGCACAAAGGGAACAGGTTGCAGGGGAAACTTTAACTCTCGTTTCTCAGTCTGTTTCCTAGTGCCGGTTTGAAGGTCCTGAAGTTTTCACTGTAAAACCGAGTTGGAGCTATTACCTCCCCATATATATGTATGGAGTAAATTTGCAACTGAAAGGAAACATTGAGTTCCCAACTAGCTAGGTGAAGGACGGCTTTCACACACACTTATCTCTCAGAACTGAGCATATGCAGAGACCTGCTTTCATCTAGCAAATAGGTAACAGGTTGTAGGAGAAATTTTTCTCTGCTTTCTCAGTCAGTTTCCGTGTGCTGTTTTGAAGTTCTTGCAGTTTCCACTGTAAAACCGAGTTGGAGATAATACCTCCCAATATATACGTATGGAGTTTGCAACTGAAAAGAATCTTTGTGTTCCCAACAAGCTAGGTGAAGGATGGCATTCACACACAATTATTTCTCAGAACTCAGCATGTGGAGGGACATTCGTACATCTAGCACAAAGAGATCTGGTTGCAGGAGAAACTTTTACTCTGGTTTCTCAGTCTGTTTTCTACTTCCGGTTTGAAGTTCCCGCAGTTTTCACTGTAAAACTGTGTTGGAGCTTGTACCACCCCATATATATGTATGGAGTGGAGTTGGCATCTGAAAAGAAAATTTGTGTTCCCAACAAGCTAGGTGAAGGACGGCTTTCACACACACTTATTTCTCAGAACTGAGTATGTGGTGAGACTTTCGTTCATCTAGCACAAATGGAACGGTTTGCAGGAGAAACTTTTACTCTGGTTTCTCAGTCAGTTTCCTAGTGCAGGTTTGATTTTCCTGCAGTTTTCACTGTTAAACAGTGTTGCAGCTAGTACTTCCCCATATATATGTTTGAGAAGGAGTTTGCAACTGAAAAGAAACTTTGTGTTCCCAACAAGCTAGGTGAAGGATGGCATTCACACACACTTATCTCTCAGAACTGAGCATGTGGAGAGACGTTCGTTCATTTAGCACAAAGGGAACGGGTGGCAGGGGAAACTATTACTCTAGTTCCTCAGTCTGTTTCCTATTGCCGGTTTGAAGTTCCTGCATTTTCACTGTAAATCCTAGTTGGAGCTAGTACCTCCCCAAATCTATGTATGGAGTGGAGTTTGCAACTCATAAAAAACTTTGTGTTCCCAACAAGCTAGGTGAAGTATGGCTTTCACACACACTTATCTCTTAGAACTGAGCATGTGGAGAGACGTTTGTTCATCTATCACAAAGGAAACGGTTTGCTGGTGAAACTATTACTCTGGTTCCTCAGGCTGTTTCCTATTGCCGGTATGAAGTTCCTGCATTTTTCACTGTAAAAACGATTTGGAGCTAGTACCTACCCATATATATGTATAGAGCGGAGTTTGCAACGTAAAAGAAACTTTGTGTTCCCAACAAGCTAGGTGAAGGACGGCTTTCACACACACTTATCTCTCAGAACTGAGCATGTGGAGAGACGTTCGTTCATCTAGCACAAATTGAACGGGTGGCAGGAGAACCTTTTACTCTGGTTCCTCAGTCTGTTTCCTAGTGCCGTTTTTAAGTTCCTGCAGTTTTCACTATAAAACCGATTTGGAGATAGTACCTTCCCATATATATGTATGGAGTGGTGTTTGCAACTGAAAAGAATCTTTGTGTTCCCAACAAGCTAGTTGAAGGACGGCTTTCACACACACTTATCTCTTAGAACTGAGCATGTGGAGAGACGTCCGTTCATTTAGCAAAATTAGAACGGGTTGCAGGAGAAACTTTTACTCTGGTTTCTCAGTCTGTTTCCTAGTTCCGGTTTGAAGTTCCTGCAGTTTTCACTGTAAAGCCGAGTTGGAGCTAGAACCAACCCATATATATATATGGAGTAGAATTTGCAACTGAAAAGCAACTTTGTGTTCCCAACAAGCTAGTTGAAGGACGGCTTTCACACACACTTATCTCTTACAATTGAGCATGTAGAGAGACATTCGTTCATCTAGCACAAAGGGAACGGGTTGCAGGGGAAAATTTACTCTGGTTTCTCACTCTGTTTCCGAGTGCCTGTTTGAAGTTTTTGCAGTTTTCACTGTAAAACCGATTTTGAGCTAGAACCTCCGCATATATATGTATGGAGTGGAGTTTGCATCTGAAAAGAAACTTTGTGTTCCCAACAAGCTAGGTGAAGGACGGCTTTCACACACACTTATCTCTCAGTACTGAGCATGTGGAGAGACGTTCGTTCACCTAGCACAAAGTTAACTTGTTGCAGGGGAAATTTTACCCTGGTTTCTCACTGTGTTTCCTAGTGCCGGTTTGAAGTTCCTGCAGTTTTCACTGTAAAACCGAGTTGGAGCTTGTACCTCCCCATATATATGTATGGAGTGGAGATTGCAACTGAAAAGAAACTTTGTGTTCAAAACAAGCTAGGTGAAGGACGGCTTTCACCCACACTTATCTCTCAGAACTGAGCATATGCAGAGACGTGCTTTCATCTAGCAAATAGGTAACAGGTTGTAGGAGAAATTTTTCTCTTGTTTCTCAGTGAGTTTCCTTGTGCTTTTTTGAAGTTCTTGCAGTTTTCACTGTAAAACCGAGTTGGAGCTAGTACCTCCCCATATATATGTATGGAGTGGAGTTGGCAACTGAAAAGAATCTTTGTGTTCCCAACAAGCTAGTTGAAGGATGGCATTCACACACAATTATTTCTCAGAACTGAGCATGTGGAGACACCTTCGTTCATCTAGCACAAAGGGAACGGGTTGCAGGGGAAATTTTACTCTGTTTTCTCACTCTGTTTCCTAGTGCCTGTTTGAAGTTCCTGCCGTTTTCACTGTAAAACCGATTTATAGCTAGAACCTCCGCATATATATGTATGGGTTGGGGTTTGCAACTGAAAAGAAACTTTGTGTTCCCAACAAGCTAGGTGAAGGACGGCTTTCACACACACTTATCTCTCAGAACTGAGCATGTGGAGAGACATTCGTTCATCTAGCACAACGGGATCGGGTTGCAGGGGATACTTTTGCTCTCGTTTCTCAGTCTGTTTCCTAGTGCAGGTTTGATGTTCCTGCAGTTTTCACTGTTAAAAAGAGTTGGAGCTATTACCTCCCCATATATATGTATGGAGAGGAGTTTGCAACTGAAAAGAAACTTTTTGTTCCCAACAAGCTAGGTGAAGAACGGCTTTCACCTACAATTATCTCTCAGAAAGGAGCATATGCAGAGACGTGCTTTCATCTAGCAAATATGTAACAGGTTGTAGGAGAAATTTTTCTCTTGTTTCTCAGTCAGTTTCCTTGTACTTTTTGAAGTTCTTGCAGTTTTCACTGTAAAACCGAGTTGGAGCTAGTACCTCTCCATATATATGTATGGAATGGAGTTGGCAACTGAAAAGAATCTTTGTGTTCCCAACAAGCTAGTTGAGGATGGCATTCACACACAATTATTTCTCAGAACTGAGCATGTGGAGACACCTTCGTTCATCTAGCACAAAGGGAACGGGTGGCAGGAGAAACTTTTACTCTGGTTCCTCAGTCTGTTTCCTAGTGCCGTTTTTAAGTTCCTGCAGTTTTCACTATAAAACCGAGTTGGAGCTAGTACCTTCCCATATTTATGTATGGAGTGGTGTTTGCAACTGAAAAGAATGTTTGTGTTCCCAACAAGCTATGTGAAGGTCGGCTTTCACAAAAACTTATCTCTCAGACCTGAGCATGCGGAGAGACTTTCGTTTATCTAGCACAAATGGAACGGGTTGCAGGAGAAACTTTTACTCTGGTTTCTCAGTCTGTTTCCTAGTGCCGGTTTGAAGTTCCTGCAGTTTTCACTGTAAAGCCGAGTTGGAGCTAGAAACTCCCCATATATATGTATTGAGTGGAGTTTGCAAATGAAAAGAAACTTTGTGTTCCCAACAAGCTACGGGAAGGACGTCTTTCACACACACTTATCTCTCAGAACTGTGCATCTGGAGAGACGTTCGTTCATCTAGCACAAAGGGAACGGGTGGCAGGAGAATCTTTTACTTTGGTTCCTCAGTCTGTTTCCTAGTGCCGTATTTAAGTTCCTGCAGTTTTCACTATAAAACCGAGTTGGAGCTAGTACCTTCCCATATATATGTATGGAGTGGTGTTTGCAACTGAAAAGAATCTTTGTGTTCCCAACAAGCTATGTGAAAATCGGCTTTCACAAAATCTTATCTCTCAGACCTGAGCATGTGGAGAGACGATCGTTCATCTAGCACAAATGGAACGGGTTGCAGGAGAAACTTTTACTCTGGTTTCTCAGTCTGTTTCCTAATGCCGGTTTGAAGTTCCTGCAGTTTTCACTGTAAAACGGAGTTGGAGCTTGTACCAACCCATATATATGTATGGAGTGGAGTTGGCAACTGAAAAGAAAATTTGTGTTCACAACAAGCTAGCTGAAGGACGGATTTCACACACAGTTATTTCTCAGAATTGAGCCTGTGGAGAGACGTTCGTTCATCTAGCACAATGGGAACTGGTTGCAGGAGAAACTTTTACTCTGGTTTCTCAGTCAGTTTCCTTGTGCTTTTTTGAAGTTCTTGCAGTTTTCTGTGTAAAACCGAGTTGGAGATACTACCTCCCAATATATATATATATGGAGTTTGCAACTGAAAAGAATCTTTGTGTTTCCATCAAGCTGGTGAAGGATGGCATTCACACACAGTTATCTCTCAGAAATGAGCATGTGGAGAGACGTTCGTTCATCTAGCACAAAGGGAACGGGTTGCAGGGGAAATTTTACTCTGGTTTCTCAGTCTGTTTCCTAGTGCCGGATTGCAATTCCTGCAGTTTTCACTGTAAAACCGAGTTGAAGCTAGTACCTCCCCATATATATGTATGGAGTGGAGTTTGCAACTGAAAAGAAACTTTGTGTTCCCAACAACCTAGGTGAAGGACGGCTTTCACACACACTTATCTCTCAGAACTGAGTATGTGGTGAGACTTTCGTTCATCTAGCACAAATGGAACGGTTTGCAGGAGAAACTTTTACTCTGGTTTCTCAGTCTGTTTCCTAGAGCAGGTTTGATTTTCCTGCAGTTTTCATTGTTAAACAGAGTTGGAGCTTGTACATCCCCATATATATGAATGGAGTGGAGATTGCAACAGAAAAGAAACTTTGTGTTCCCAACAAGCTTGGTGAAGGACGGCTTTCACCCACACTTATCTCTCAGAACTGAGCATAAGCAGAGACGTGCTTTCATCTAGCAAATAGGTAACAGGTTGTAGGAGAAATTTTTCTCCTGTTTCTCAGTCAGTTTCCTTGTGCTTTTTTGAAGTTCTTGCAGTTTTCACTGTAAAACCGAGTTGGAGATAGTACCTCCCCATATATATGTATGGAGTGGAGTTGGCAACTGAAAAGAATCTTTGTGTTCCCAACATGCTACGTGAAGAATGGTATTCACACACAATTATTTCACAGAACTGAGCATGTGGAGACACCTTCGTTCATCTAGCACAAAGGGAACTGGTTGCAGGAGAAACTTTTACTCTGGTTTCTCAGTCTGTTTCCAAGTGCCGGTTTGAAGTTCCTGCAGTTTTCACTGTAAAACCGAGTTGGAGATAGTATCTCCCCATATATATGTATGGAGTGGAGTTTGTAACTGAAAAGAATCTGTGTGTTCCCAGCAAGCTAGGTGAAGAATGGCATTCACACACAATTATTTCTCAGAACTGAGCATGTGGAGAGACCTTCGTTCATCTAGCACAAAGGGAACGGGATGCAGGGGAAACTTTTACTCTGGCTCCACAGTCTGTTTCCTACTGCCGGTTTGAATTTCCTGCAGTTTTTACTGTAAAATGGAGTTGGAGCTTGTACCTCCCCATATATATGTATGGAGTGGAGTTGGCATCTGAAAAGAAAATTTGTGTTCCCAACAAGCTAGGTGAAGGACGGCTTTCACACACACTTATCTCTCAGAACTGAGTATGTGGTGAGACTTTCGTTCATCTAGCACAAATGGAACGGTTTGAAGGATGAACTTTTACTCTGGTTTCTCAGTCTGTTTCCTAGAGCAGGTTTGATTTTCCTGCAGATTTCACTGTTAAACAGAGTTGGAGCTAGTACTTCCCCATATATATGTTTGGAGAGGAGTTTGCAACTGAAAAGAAACTTTGTGTTCCCAACAAGCTAGGTGAAGGATGGCATTCACACACACTTATCTCTCAGAACTGAGCATGTGGAGAGACGTTCGTTCATCTAGCACTAAGGGAACGGGTTGCAGGAGAAACTATTACTCTGGTTCCTCAGTCTGTTTCCTATTGCCGGTTTGAAGTTCCTGCATTTTCACTGTAAATCCTAGTTGGAGCTAGTACCTCCCCAAATATATGTATGGAGTGGAGTATGCAACTGAAAAAAAACTTTGTGTTCCCAACAAGCTAGGTGAAGTATGGCTTTCACACACACTTATCTCTTAGAACTGAGCATGTGGAGAGACGTTTCTTCATCTATCATAAAGGAAACGGTTTGCTGGTGAAACTATTACTGTAGTTCCTCAGGCTGTTTCCTATTGCCGGTATGAAGTTCCTGCATTTTTCACTGTAAAACCGATTTGGAGCTAGTACCTACCCATATATATGTATAGAGCGGAGTTTGCAACGTAAAAGAAACTTTGTGTTCCCAACAAGCTAGGTGAAGGACGGCTTTCACACACACTTATCTCTCAGAACTGAGCGTGTGAAGAGACGTTCGTTCATCTAGCACAAATTGAACGTGTGGCAGGAGAAACTTTTACTCTAGTTCCTCAGTCTGTTTCCTAGTGCCGTTTTTAAGTTCCTGCAGTTTTCACTATAAAACCGATTTGGAGATAGTACCTTCCCATATATATGTATGGAGTGGTGTTTGCAACTGAAAAGAATCTTTGTGTTCCCAACAAGCTAGTTGAAGGACGGCTTTCACACACACTTATCTCTTAGAACTGAGCATGTGGAGAGACGTTCGTTCATCTAGTAAAATTAGAACGGTTTGCAGGAGAAACTTTTACTCTGGTTTCTCAGTCTGTTTCCTAGTTCCGGTTTGAAGTTCCTGCAGTTTTCACTGTAAAACCGAGTTGGAGATACTACCTCCCAATATATTTGTATGGAGTGGAGTTTGCAACTGAAAAGAAACTTTGTGTTCCCAACAAGCTAGGTGAAGGACGGCTTTCACACACACATTTCTCTCTCAGAACTGAGCATGTGGAGAGACGTTCATTCATCTAGCACAAAGGGAACGGGTTGCACGAGAAACTTTTACTCTGGTTTCTCAGTCTGTTTCCTAGTGCCGGTTTGAAGTTCCTTCAGTTTTCACTGTAAAACCGAGTTGGAGCTTGTACCTCCCCATATATATGTATTGAGTGG
Source organism: Camelus dromedarius (assembly GCF_036321535.1). NCBI lineage: Eukaryota > Metazoa > Chordata > Mammalia > Artiodactyla > Camelidae > Camelus > Camelus dromedarius. The sequence continues at coordinate 29,822,570 of NC_087458.1, read as the reverse complement.
AGATTGCAACCTAAAAGAAACTTTGTGTTCCCAACAAGCTAGGTGAAAGACGTCTTTCACCCACACTTATCTCTCAGAACTGAGCATATGCAGAGACGTGCTTTCATCTAGCAAATAGGTAACAGGTTGTAGGAGAAATTATTCTCTTATTTCTCAGTCAGTTTCCTTGTGCTTTTTTGAAGTTCTTGCAGTTTTCACTGTAAAACGGAGTTGGAGCTAGTACCTCCCCATATATATGTATGGAGTGGAGTTGGCAACTGAAAAGAATCTTTGTGTTCCCAACAAGCTAGGTGAAGGACGGCTTTCACCCACACATATCCCTCAGAACTTAGCATACGCAGAGACGTGCTTTCATCTAGCAAATAGGGAACAGGTTGAAGGAGAAATTTTTTCTGGTTTCTCAGTCATAGTCTTGTGCTGGTTTGAAGTTCTTGCAGTTTTCACTGTAAACCGAGTTGGAGATACTACATCCCAATATATATGTATGGAGTTTGCACCTGAAAAGAATCTTTGTGTTCCCAAAATCTAGGTGAAAGACGGCTTTCACACACACATATCTCTTAGAACTGTGTATGTGGAGAGACGTTCGTTCATCTAGCACAAAGGAAACGAATTGCAGTAGAAACTTTTACTCTAGTTCCTCAGTCTGTTTCCTAGTACCGGTTAGAAGTTCCTGCAGTTTACACTGTAAAACCGAGTTGGATGTAGTACCTCCATATATATATGTATGGATTGAGTTTGCAACTGAAAGGAAACTTGGAGTTCCCAACAAGCTAGGTGAAGAAAGTCTTTCACACACACTTATCTCTCAGAATTGAGCATGTGGAGAGACGTTCGTTCATCTAGCAAAAAGGGAACGGTTTGCTGCGAAACTTTTACTCTGGTGTCTCAGTATGTTTCCTAGTGCCGGTTTGAAGATCCTGCAGTTTTCACTATAAAATCGATTTGGAGCTAGTACATCTACATATATATGTATAGATTGGAGATTGCAACTTAATAGAAACTTTGTGTTCCCAACAAGCTAGGTGAAGGACGGCTTTCACACACACTTATCTCTCAGAACTGAGCATGTCGAGAGACGTTCGTTCATCTAGCATAAAAGAAACGGGTTGCAAGAGAAACTTTTACTCTGGTTTCTCAGTCAGTTTCCTAGTGCCGGTTTGAAGTTCCTGCAGTTTTCACTGTAAAACCGAGTTGGAGATTGTACCTACCAATATATATGTATGGAGTGGATTTGCAACTGAAAAGAAATTTGTATTCCCAACAAGCTAGGTGAAGGATGGCTTTCACACACACTTATCTCAGAACTGAGCATGTGGAGATACGTTCGTTCATCTAGCACAGTTGGAACGGTTTGCAGGAGAAACTTTTACTCTGGTTTCTCAGTCTGTTTCCTAGTGCCGGTTTGAAGATCCTGCATTTTTCACTATAAAATCGATTTGGAGCTAGTACATCTACATATATATGTATGGATTGGAGATTGCAACTTAATAGAAACTTTGTGTTCCCAACAAGCTTGGTGAAGGACGGCTTTCACACACACATATCTCTCAGAACTGATCATACGCAGAGACGTGCTTTCATCTAGCAAATAGGGAACATGTTGAAGGAGAAATTTTTTTCTGGTTTCTCAGTCAGAGTCTTGTGCTGGTTTGAAGTTCTTGCAGATTTCACTGTAAAACCAAGTTGGAGCTTGTACCTCCCCATATATATGTATGGAGTGCAGTTTCAACTGAAAAGAAACTTTGTGTTCCCAAAAAGCTATGTGAAGGGCGGCTTTCACACACACTTATTTCTCAGATCTGAGCATGTGGAGAGACGTTCGTTCATCTAGCAAAAAGGGAACGGGTTGCAGGGGAAACTTTGGCTCTGTTTTCTCAGTCTGTATCCTAGTGCCGGTTTGAAGTTATTGCAGTTGTCAGTGTAAAAACCATTTGGAGATTGTACATCCCCATATATATGTATGGATGGAGTTTGCAACTGAAAGGAAACTTGGATTTCCCAACAAGCTATGTGAAGAAAGGCTTTCACACACACTTATCTCTCAGAACTGAGCATGTGGAGAGACGTTCGTTCATCTAGCAAAAAGGGAACGGTTTTCAGCGGAACTTTTACTCTGGTGTCACAATCTGTTTCCTAGTGCCGGTTTGAAGTTTCTGCAGTTTTCACCGTAAAACCGAGTTTGAGCTAGTACCTCCCCATATATATGTATGGAGTGGAGTTTGGAATAGAAAAGAAATTTTGTGTTACCAACAAGCTAGGTGAATTACGGCTTTCACACAATTACCTCTCAGAACTGATCATGTGGACAGTCGTTCGTTCATCTAGCACAAAGGGAACGGGTTGCAGGGGAACTTTTACTCTGATTTCCCACTCGGTTTCCCTGTGCCGGATTGAAGTTCTTGCAGTTTTTACTGTAAAACCGAGTTGGAGCTAGTACCTACCCATATATATGCATAGAGTGGAGTTTGCAACTGAAAAGAAACTTTGTGTTCCCAACAAGCTAGATGAAGTACGACTTTCACACCCACTTATCTCTCAGAACTGAGCAAGTGGAGATCTTTCGTTCATCTAGCACAAAGAGAAAGGGTTGCAGGAGAAACTTTTACTCTGGTTCCTCAGTATGTTTCCTAGTTCCGGTTTGAAGTTCCTGCAGTTTTCAATGTAAAACCGTTTTGGAGATAGTACATCCCCATATATATGTATGGAGTGGAATTGGCAACTGAAAAGAAACTTTGTGTTTCCTACAAGCTAGGTGAAGGATGGCTTTCACACACAGTTATCTCTCAGAACTGAGCATGTGGAGAGATGTTCGTTCATCTAGCACAAACGGAACGGGTTGCAGGAGAAAGTTTTACTCTGGTTTCTCAGTCTGTTTCCTAGTGCCGGTTTGAAGTTCCTGCAGTTTTCACTGTAAAACCGAGCGGGATCTAGTACCTAACCATATGTATGTATGGAGTGGGGTTTGCAACTGATAAGATATTTTGTGTTTCCTACAAGCTATGTGAAGGACGACTTTCACACACACTTTTCTCTCAGAACAGAGCCTATGCAGGGACGTTCTTTCATCTAGCAAATAGGGAACAGGTTGTAGGGGAAATTTTTCTCTGGTTTCTCAGTCAGTTTCCTTGTGCCGGTTTGAAGTTCCTGCAGTTTTCACTGTTAAAAAGTGTTGGAGCTACTACCACACCATATATATGGATGGAGTGGAGTTGGCAACTGAAAATAATCTTTGTGTTCCCAACAAGCTAGGTGAAGGACGGCTTTCACACAAACTTATCTCTCAGAAATGAGCATGTGGAGAGACGTTCGTTCATCTAGCACAAAGGGAACGGTTGCTTTGAGAAACTTTTACTCTGGTTTCTCAGTATGTTTCCTAGTGCCGGTTTGAAGTTCCTGCAGTTTTCACTGTAAAACCGAGTTGGAGATAGTACCTCCCCATATATGAGTATGGAGTTTGCAACTGAAAATAATCTTTGTGTTCCCAACAAGATAGGTGAAGGTTGGCTTTCACACACACTTATCCCTCAGAACTGAGCATACGCAGAGACGTTCGTTCATCTAGCACAAAGGTAACGGGTTGCTTGAGAAACTTTTACTCTGGTTTCTCAGTCTGTTTCCTAATGCACGTTTGAAGTTCCTGCAGTTTTCACTGTAAAAACGAGTTGGAGCTTTTACCATCCCATATATATGTATAGAGTGGAGTTTGCAATTGAAAAGAAACTTTGTGTTCCCAACAAGCTAGTTGAAGGACGGCTTTCACAAAAACTTATCTCTCAGACCTGAGCATGTGGAGCGAAGTTCGTTCATCTAGAAAAAGTGAACGGTTTGCAGGGAAACTTTTACACTGGTGTCTCAGTCGGTTTCCTAGTGCCGGTTTGAATTTCCTGCAGTTTTCACTGTAAAACAGAGCTGGAGCTTGTACCTCCCCATATATATATATAGAGTGGAGTTAGCAACTGAAAAGAAACTTTGTGTTCACATCAAGCTAGGTGAAGGACGGCTTTCACACACACTTATCTCTCAGAACTGAGTATGTGGAGAGACGTTCGATCATCTAGCGCAAAAGGAACGGGTTGCAGGAGAAACTTTTACTCTGGTTTCTCAGTCTGTTTCCTAGTGCACGTTTGAAGTTAGTGCAGTTTTCTCTGTAAAACCGAGTTGGAGCTTTTACCATATCATATATATGTATGGAGTGGAGATTGCAACTGAAAAGAAACTTTGTGTTCCCAACAACTTAGGTGAAGGACGGCTTTCACACAAACATAACTCTCAGAACTGAGCATGTGGAGAGACGTTCGTACATCTAGCACAAATGGAACGGGTGCTTTGAGAAACTTTTACTATGGTTTCTCAGTATGTTTCCTAGTGCCGGTTTGAAGTTCCTGCACTTTTCACTGTAAAACCGAGTTGGAGATAGTACCTCCCCATATATATATATGGAGTGGGGTTTTGAACTGAAAAGATATTTTGTGTTTCCAGCAAGCTATGTGAAGTACGGCTTTCACACACACATTTCTCTCAGAACAGAGCCTATTCAGGGACGTGCTTTCATGTAGCAAATTGGGAAAAGGTTATGGGTGAAATTTATCTCTGGATTCTAAGTCATGTTCCTTGTGCCGGTTTGAAGTTCCTGCAGTTTTCACTGTAAAACAGATTTGGAGATTGTACCTGACCATATATATGTATGGAGTGGAGTTTACAACTGAAAAGAAACTATGTGTTCCCAGCAAGCTAGATGAAGTACGACTTTCACACCCACTTATCTCTCAGAACTGAGCAAGTGGAGATCTTTCGTTCAACTAGCACAAAGGGAACGGTTTGCAGGAGAAACTTTTACTCTGGTTCCTCAGTATGTTTCCTAGTTCCGGTTTGAAGTTAATGCAGTTTTCACTGTAAAACCGATTTGGAGATAGTACATCCCCATATATATTTATGGACTGGAGTTGGCAACTGAAAAGAAACTTTGTGTTTCCTACAAGCTAGGTGAAGAATGGCTTTCACACACAATTATCTCTCAGAACTGAGCATGTGGAGAGACGTTCGTTCATCTAGCACAAAGGGAACGGGTTGCAAGAGAAAGTTTTACTCTGGTTTCACAGTCTGTTTCCTAGTGCCGGTTTGAAGTTCCTGCAGTTTTCACTGTTAAACTGAGTTGGAGCTAGTTCCACCCCATATATATGTATGGATTGGAGTTTGCAACTGAAAAGAAACTTTGTGTTCCCAACAACCTATGTGAAGGACGGCTTTCACACACCATTATCTCTCAGAACTGAGCATGTGGAGGGACGTTCGTTCATCTAGCACAAGGGGAACGGGTTGCAGTAGAAACGTTTACTCTGGTTTCTCAGTCTGTTTCCTAGTGCCTGTTTGAATTTCCTGCAGTTTTCACTGTAAAACAGAGTTGGAGCTCGTACCTCCCCATATATATATATGGAGTGGATTTTGCAACTGAAAAGAAACTTTGTGTTCCCAACAAGCTAGGTGAAGGACGACTTTCTCACACACTTATCTCTCAGAACTGAGCATGTGGAGAGACGTTCGTTCATCTAGCACAAAGGGAACAGGTTGCAGGGGAAATTTTACTCTGGTTTCTCAGTCTGTTTCCTATTGCCGGTTTGAAGTTCTTGCAGTTTTCACTGTAAAACCGATTTGGAGCTAGTACCTGACCATATATATGTATGGAGTGGAGTTTGGAACAGAAAAGAAACTTTGTGTTCCCAGCAAGTTAGGTGAAGGACGGCATTCACACACACATATCTCTCAGAACTGAGCATGTGGAGAGACGTTCGTTCATCTAGCACAGTTGGTAATGGGTTGTAAGCAGAAACATTTAAGTGGGATTTTAGTCTTTTTCCTAGTGCCGGTTTGAAGTTTCTGCAGTTCAGTGTAAAACCGATATGGATCTATTACCTCCCCATATATATGTATGGAGTGGAGTTTTCAACTGAAAAGAAACTTTGTGTTCCCAACAAGCTAGGTGAAGGACGGCTTTCACACACACTTATCTCTCAGATCTGAGCATGTTTAGATACTTTCGTTCATCTAGCACAGTTGGAACGGGTAGCAGGAGAAACTTTTACTCTGGTTTCTCAGTCTGTTTCCTAGTGCCTGGTTGAAGATCCTGCAGTTTTCACTATAAAATCGATTTGGAGTTAGTACATCTACATATATATGTATGGATTGGAGATTGCAACTTAATAGAAACTTTGTGTTCCCAACAAGCTAGGTGAAGGACGGCTTTCACACACACTTATCTCTCAGAACTGAGCATGTGGAGAGACGTTCGTTCATCTAGCATAAAAGAAACGGGTTGCAAGAGAAACTTTTACTCTGGTTTCTCAGTCAGTTTCCTAGTGCCGGTTTGAAGTTCCTGCAGTTTTCACTGTAAAACCGAGTTGGAGATTGTACCTACCAATATATATGTATGGAGTGGATTTGCAACTGAAAAGAAACTTTGTATTCCCAACAAGCTAGGTGAAGGATGGCTTTCACACACACTTATCTCAGAACTGAGCATGTGGAGATACGTTCGTTCATCTAGCACAGTTGGAACGGTTTGCAGGAGAAACTTTTACTCTGGTTTCTCAGTCTGTTTCCTAGTGCCGGTTTGAAGATCCTGCATTTTTCACTATAAAATCGATTTGGAGCTAGTACATCTACATATATATGTATGGATTGGAGATTGCAACTTAATAGAAACTTTGTGTTCCCAACAAGCTTGGTGAAGGACGGCTTTCACACACACATATCTCTCAGAACTGATCATACGCAGAGACGTGCTTTCATCTAGCAAATAGGGAACAGGTTGAAGGAGAAATTTTTTTCTGGTTTCTCAGTCAGAGTCTTGTGCTGGTTTGAAGTTCTTGCAGTTTTCACTGTAAAACCAAGTTGGAGCTTGTACCTCCCCATATATATGTATGGAGTGCAGTTTCAACTGAAAAGAAACTTTGTGTTCCCAAAAAGCTATGTGAAGGGCGGCTTTCACACACACTTATTTCTCAGATCTGAGCATGTGGAGAGACGTTCGTTCATCTAGCAAAAAGGGAACGGGTTGCAGGGGAAACTTTGGCTCTGTTTTCTCAGTCTGTATCCTAGTGCCTGTTTGAAGGTATTGCAGTTGTCAGTGTAAAAACAATTTGGAGATTGTACATCCCCATATATATGTATGGATGGAGTTTGCAACTGAAAGGAAACTTGGATTTCCCAACAAGCTATGTGAAGAAAGGCTTTCACACACACTTATCTCTCAGAACTGAGCATGTGGAGAGACGTTCGTTCATCTAGCAAAAAGGGAACGGTTTTCAGCGGAACTTTTACTCTGGTGTCACAATCTGTTTCCTAGTGCCGGTTTGAAGTTTCTGCAGTTTTCACCGTAAAACCGAGTTTGAGCTAGTACCTCCCCATATATATGTATGGAGTGGAGTTTGGAATTGAAAAGAAATTTTGTGTTACCAACAAGCTAGGTGAATTACGGCTTTCACACAATTACCTCTCAGAACTGAGCATGTGGACAGTCGTTCGTTCATCTAGCACAAAGGGAACGGGTTGCAGGGGAACTTTTACTCTGATTTCCCACTCGGTTTCCCTGTGCCGGATTGAAGTTCTTGCAGTTTTTACTGTAAAACCGAGTTGGAGCTAGTACCTACCCATATATATGCATAGAGTGGAGTTTGCAACTGAAAAGAAACTTTGTGTTCCCAACAAGCTAGATGAAGTACGACTTTCACACCCACTTATCTCTCAGAACTGAGCAAGTGGAGATCTTTCGTTCATCTAGCACAAAGAGAAAGGGTTGCAGGAGAAACTTTTACTCTGGTTCCTCAGTATGTTTCCTAGTTCCGGTTTGAAGTTCCTGCAGTTTTCAATGTAAAACCGTTTTGGAGATAGTACATCCCCATATATATGTATGGAGTGGAGTTGGCAACTGAAAAGAAACTTTGTGTTTCCTACAAGCTAGGTGAAGGATGGCTTTCACACACAGTTATCTCTCAGAACTGAGCATGTGGAGAGATGTTCGTTCATCTAGCACAAACGGAACGGGTTGCAGGAGAAAGTTTTACTCTGGTTTCTCAGTCTGTTTCCTAGTGCCGGTTTGAAGTTCCTGCAGTTTTCACTGTAAAACCGAGCGGGATCTAGTACCTAACCATATGTATGTATGGAGTGGGGTTTGCAACTGATAAGATATTTTGTGTTTCCTACAAGCTATGTGAAGGACGACTTTCACACACACTTTTCTCTCAGAACAGAGCCTATGCAGGGACGTTCTTTCATCTAGCAAATAGGGAACAGGTTGTAGGGGAAATTTTTCTCTGGTTTCTCAGTCAGTTTCCTTGTGCCGGTTTGAAGTTCCTGCAGTTTTCACTGTTAAAAAGTGTTGGAGCTACTACCACACCATATATATGGATGGAGTGGAGTTGGCAACTGAAAATAATCTTTGTGTTCCCAACAAGCTAGGTGAAGGACGGCTTTCACACAAACTTATCTCTCAGAAATGAGCATGTGGAGAGACGTTCGTTCATCTAGCACAAAGGGAACGGTTGCTTTGAGAAACTTTTACTCTGGTTTCTCAGTATGTTTCCTAGTGCCGGTTTGAAGTTCCTGCAGTTTTCACTGTAAAACCGAGTTGGAGATAGTACCTCCCCATATATAAGTATGGAGTCTGCAACTGAAAATAATCTTTGTGTTCCCAACAAGATAGGTGAAGGATGGCTTTCACACACACTTATCCCTCAGAACTGAGCATACGCAGAGACGTTCGTTCATCTAGCACAAAGGTAACGGGTTGCTTGAGAAACTTTTACTCTGGTTTCTCAGTCTGTTTCCTAATGCACGTTTGAAGTTCCTGCAGTTTTCACTGTAAAAACGAGTTGGAGCTTTTACCATCCCATATATATGTATAGAGTGGAGTTTGCAATTGAAAAGAAACTTTGTGTTCCCAACAAGCTAGTTGAAGGACGGCTTTCACAAAAACTTATCTCTCAGACCTGAGCATGTGGAGCGAAGTTCGTTCATCTAGAAAAAGTGAACGGTTTGCAGGGAAACTTTTACACTGGTGTCTCAGTCGGTTTCCTAGTGCCGGTTTGAATTTCCTGCAGTTTTCACTGTAAAACAGAGCTGGAGCTTGTACCTCCCCATATATATATATAGAGTGGAGTTAGCAACTGAAAAGAAACTTTGTGTTCACATCAAGCTAGGTGAAGGACGGCTTTCACACACACTTATCTCTCAGAACTGAGTATGTGGAGAGACGTTCGATCATCTAGCGCAAAAGGAACGGGTTGCAGGAGAAACTTTTACTCTGGTTTCTCAGTCTGTTTCCTAGTGCACGTTTGAAGTTAGTGCAGTTTTCTCTGTAAAACCGAGTTGGAGCTTTTACCATATCATATATATGTATGGAGTGGAGATTGCAACTGAAAAGAAACTTTGTGTTCCCAACAACTTAGGTGAAGGACGGCTTTCACACAAACATAACTCTCAGAACTGAGCATGTGGAGAGACGTTCGTACATCTAGCACAAATGGAACGGGTGCTTTGAGAAACTTTTACTATGGTTTCTCAGTATGTTTCCTAGTGCCGGTTTGAAGTTCCTGCACTTTTCACTGTAAAACCGAGTTGGAGATAGTACCTCCCCATATATATATATGGAGTGGGGTTTTGAACTGAAAAGATATTTTGTGTTTCCAGCAAGCTATGTGAAGTACGGCTTTCACACACACATTTCTCTCAGAACAGAGCCTATTCAGGGACGTGCTTTCATGTAGCAAATTGGGAAAAGGTTATGGGTGAAATTTATCTCTGGTTTCTAAGTCATGTTCCTTGTGCCGGTTTGAAGTTCCTGCAGTTTTCACTGTAAAACAGATTTGGAGATTGTACCTGACCATATATATGTATGGAGTGGAGTTTACAACTGAAAAGAAACTATGTGTTCCCAGCAAGCTAGATGAAGTACGACTTTCACACCCACTTATCTCTCAGAACTGAGCAAGTGGAGATCTTTCGTTCAACTAGCACAAAGGGAACGGTTTGCAGGAGAAACTTTTACTCTGGTTCCTCAGTATGTTTCCTAGTTCCGGTTTGAAGTTAATGCAGTTTTCACTGTAAAACCGATTTGGAGATAGTACATCCCCATATATATTTATGGACTGGAGTTGGCAACTGAAAAGAAACTTTGTGTTTCCTACAAGCTAGGTGAAGAATGGCTTTCACACACAATTATCTCTCAGAACTGAGCATGTGGAGAGACGTTCGTTCATCTAGCACAAAGGGAACGGGTTGCAAGAGAAAGTTTTACTCTGGTTTCACAGTCTGTTTCCTAGTGCCGGTTTGAAGTTCCTGCAGTTTTCACTGTTAAACTGAGTTGGAGCTAGTTCCACCCCATATATATGTATGGAATGGAGTTTGCAACTGAAAAGAAACTTTGTGTTCCCAACAACCTATGTGAAGGACGGCTTTCACACACCATTATCTCTCAGAACTGAGCACGTGGAGAGACGTTCGTTCATCTAGCAAAAAGGGAACGGTTTGCTGCGAAACTTTTACTCTGGTGTCTCAGTATGTTTCCTAGTGCCGGTTTGATGTTCCTGCAATTTTCACTGTAAAACAGAGTTGGAGATTGTACATCCCCATATATATAGAGAGAGAGTGGAGTTAGCAACTGGAAAGGAACTTTGTGTTCACAACAAGCTAGGTGAAGGACGGCTTTCACACACAATTAACTCTCAGAACTGAGCTTGTGGGGAGACGTTCGTTCATCTAGCACAGTTGGAATGGGTTGTAAGCAGAAACTTTTACTCTGGGTTTTTAGTCTGTTTCCTAGTGCCGGTTGGAAGTTCCTGCAGTTCAGTGTAAAACCGATATGGATCTAGTACCTCCCCATATATATGTATGGAGTGGACTTTGCAAATGAAAAGAAACTTTGTGTTCCCAACAAGCTAGGTGAAGGACGGCGTTCACACACACATATCTCTCAGATCTGAGCATGTGGAGATACGTTCGTTCATCTAACACAGTTGGAACGGGTTGCAGGAGAAACTTTTACTCTGGTTTCTCTGTCTGTTTCCTAGTGCCGGTTTGAAGATCCTGAGGTTTCACTATAAAATCGATTTTGAGCTAGTACATCTACATATATATGTATGGATTGGAGATTGCAACTTAATAGAAACTTTGTGTTCCCAGCAAGCTAGGTGAAGGACGGCTTTCACACAGAATTTTCTCTCAGAACTGAGCATGTGGAGAGACGTTCGTTCATCTAGCACAAACGGAACGGATTGCAGGAGAAAGTTATACTCTGGTTTCTCAGTCTGTTTCCTAGTGCCGGGTTGAAGTTCCTGCAGTTTTCACTGTAAAACCGAGTGAGAGCTAGTACCTCCCCATTAGTAGGTATGGAGTGGGGTTTGCAACAGAAAAGTTATTCTGTTTTTCCAGCAAGCTATGTGAAGTACGGCTTTCACACACATATTTCTCTCAGAACAGAGCCTATTCAGGGACGTGCTTTCATGTAGCAAATAGGGAAAAGTATGTGGGGGAAATTTTTCTCTGGTTTCTCAGTCAGTTTCCTTGTGCCGGTTTGAAGTTCCTGCAGTTTTCACTGTAAAACAGATTTGGAGATTGTACCTCCCCATATATATGAATGGAGTGGAGTTGGCAACTGAAAACAATCATTGGGTTCCCAACAAGCTTGGTGAAGGATGGATTTCACACACAGTTATCTCTCAGACATGAGCATGTGGAGAGACGTTCGTTCATCTATCACAAAGGGAACAGGTTGCAGGGGAAATTTTACTCTGGTTTCTCAGTCTGTTTCCTATTGCCGGTTTGAAGTTCTTGCAGTTTTCACTGTAAAACCGATTTGGAGCTAGTACCTGACCATATATATGTATGGAGTGGAGTTTGGAACAGAAAAGAAACTTTGTGTTCCCAGCAAGCTAGGTGAAGGACGGCATTCACACACACATATCTCTCAGAACTGAGCATGTGGAGAGACGTTCGTTCATCTAGCACAGTTGGTAATGGGTTGTAAGCAGAAACAATTACTCTGGGATTTTAGTCTTTTTCCTAGTGCCGGTTTGAAGTTTCTGCAGTTCAGTGTAAAACCGATATGGATCTATTACCTCCCCATATATATGTATGGAGTGGAGTTTTCAACTGAAAAGAAACTTTGTGTTCCCAACAAGCTAGGTGAAGGACGGCTTTCACACACACTTATCTCTCAGATCTGAGCATGTTTAGATACTTTCGTTCATCTAGCACAGTTGGAACGGGTTGCAGGAGAAACTTTTACTCTGGTTTCTCAGTCTGTTTCCTAATGCCGGTTTGAAGATCCTGCAGTTTTCACTATAAAATCGATTTGGAGCTAGTACATCTACATATATATGTATGGATTGGAGATTGCAACTTAATAGAAACTTTGTGTTCCCAACAAGCTAGGTGAAGGACGGCTTTCACACACACTTATCTCTCAGAACTGAGCATGTGGAGAGACGTTCGTTCATCTAGCACAAAAGAAACGGGTTGCAGGAGAAACTTTTACTCTGGTTTCTCAGTCAGTTTCCTAGTGCCGGATTGAAGTTCCTGCAGTTTTCACTGTAAAACCGAGTTGGAGATTGTACCTACCAATATATATGTATGGAGTGGATTTTGCAACTGAAAAGAAACTTTGTATTCCCAACAAGCTAGGTGAAGGACGGCTTTCACACACACTTATCTCTCAGAACTGAGCATGTGGAGAGACGTTCGTTCATCTAGCACAAAAGAAACGGGTTGCAGGAGAAACTTTTACTCTGGTTTCTCAGTCACTTTCCTAGTGCCGGTTTGAAGTTCCTGCAGTTTTCACTGTAAAACCGATTTGGAGATTTTACCTACCAATATATATGTATGGAGTGGATTTTGCAACTGAAAAGAAACTTTGTATTCCCAACAAGCTAGGTGAAGGATGGCTTTCACACACACTTATCTCTCAGAACTGAGCATGTGGAGATACGTTCGTTCATCTAGCACAGTTGGAACGGGTTGCAGGAGAAACTTTTACTCTGGTTTCTCAGTCTGTTTCCTAGTGCCGGTTTGAAGATCCTGCAGTTTTCACTATAAAATCGATTTGAAGCTAGTACATCTACATATATATGTGTGGATTGGGGATTGCAACTTAATAGAAACTTTGTGTTCCCAACAAGCTTGGTGAAGGACGGCTTTCACACACACATATCTCTCAGAACTGATCATACGCAGAGACGTGCTTTCATCTAGCAAATAGGGAACAGGTTGAAGGAGAAATTTTTTTCTGGTTTCTCAGTCAGAGTCTTGTGCTGGTTTGAAGTTCTTGCAGTTTTCACTGTAAAACCAAGTTGGAGCTTGTACCTCCCCATATATATGTATGGAGTGCAGTTTCAACTGAAAAGAAACTTTGTGTTCCCAAAAAGCTATGTGAAGGGCGGCTTTCACACACACTTATTTCTCAGATCTGAGCATGTTGAGAGACGTTCGTTCATCTAGCAAAAAGGGAACGGGTTGCAGGGGAAACTTTGGCTCTGTTTTCTCAGTCTGTATCCTAGTGCCGGTTTGAAGGTATTGCAGTTGTCATTGTAAAAACAATTTGGAGATTGTACATCCCCATATATATATATGGATGGAGTTTGCAACTGAAAGGAAACTTGGATTTCCCAACAAGCTATGTGAAGAAAGGCTTTCACACACACTTATCTCTCAGAACTGAGCATGTGGAGAGACGTTCGTTCATCTAGCAAAAAGGGAACGGTTTTCAGCGGAACTTTTACTCTGGTGTCACAATCTGTTTCCTAGTGCCGGTTTGAAGTTTCTGCAGTTTTCACCGTAAAACCGAGTTTGAGCTAGTACCTCCCCATATATATGTATGGAGTGGAGTTTGGAATTGAAAAGAAATTTTGTGTTACCAACAAGCTAGGTGAATTACGGCTTTCACACAATTACCTCTCAGAACTGAGCATGTGGACAGTCGTTCATTCATCTAGCACAAAGGGAACGGGTTGCAGGGGAACTTTTACTCTGATTTCCCACTCGGTTTCCCTGTGCCGGATTGAAGTTCTTGCAGTTTTTACTGTAAAACCGAGTTGGAGCTAGTACCAACCCATATATATGCATAGAGTGGAGTTTGCAACTGAAAAGAAACTGTGTGTTCCCAACAAGCTAGATGAAGTACGACTTTCACACCCACTTATCTCTCAGAACTGAGCAAGTGGAGATCTTTCGTTCATCTAGCACAAAGAGAAAGGGTTGCAGGAGAAACTTTTACTCTGGTTTCTCAGTATGTTTCCTAGTTCCGGTTTGAAGTTCCTGCAGTTTTCAATGTAAAACCGTTTTGGAGATAGTACATCCCCATATATATGTATGGAGTGGAGTTGGCAACTGAAAAGAAACTTTGTGTTTCCTACAAGCTAGGTGAAGGATGGCTTTCACACACAGTTATCTCTCAGAACTGAGCATGTGGAGAGATGTTCGTTCATCTAGCACAAACGGAACGGGTTGCAGGAGAAAGTTTTACTCTGGTTTCTCAGTCTGTTTCCTAGTGCCGGTTTGAAGTTCCTGCAGTTTTCACTGTAAAACCGAGCGGGATCTTGTACCTAACCATATGTATGTATGGAGTGGGGTTTGCAACTGAAAAGATATTTTGTGTTTCCTACAAGCTATGTGAAGGACGACTTTCACACACACTTTTCTGTCAGAACAGAGCCTATGCAGGGACGTTCTTTCATCTAGCAAATAGGGAACAGGTTGTAGGGGAAATTTTTCTCTGGTTTCTCAGTCAGTTTCCTTGTGCCGGTTTGAAGTTCCTGCAGTTTTCACTGTTAAAAAGTGTTGGAGCTACTACCACACCATATATATGGATGGAGTGGAGTTGGCAACTGAAAATAATCTTTGTGTTCCCAACATGCTAGGTGAAGGACGGCTTTCACACAAACTTATCTCTCAGAAATGAGCATGTGGAGAGACGTTCGTTCATCTAGCACAAAGGGAACGGTTGCTTTGAGAAACTTTTACTCTGGTTTCTCAGTATGTTTCCTAGTGCCGGTTTGAAGTTCCTGCAGTTTTCACTGTAAAACCGAGTTGGAGATAGTACCTCCCCATATATAAGTATGGAGTTTGCAACTGAAAATAATCTTTGTGTTCCCAACAAGATAGGTGAAGGATGGCTTTCACACACACTTATCCCTCAGAACTGAGCATACGCAGAGACGTTCGTTCATCTAGCACAAAGGTAACGGGTTGCTTGAGAAACTTTTACTCTGGTTTCTCAGTCTGTTTCCTAATGCACGTTTGAAGTTCCTGCAGTTTTCACTGTAAAAACGAGTTGGAGCTTTTACCATCCCATATATATGTATAGAGTGGAGTTTGCAATTGAAAAGAAACTTTGTGTTCCCAACAAGCTAGTTGAAGGACGGCTTTCACAAAAACTTATCTCTCAGACCTGAGCATGTGGAGCGAAGTTCGTTCATCTAGAGAAAGTGAACGGTTTGCAGGGAAACTTTACACTGGTGTCTCAGTCGGTTTCCTAGTGCCGGTTTGAATTTCCTGCAGTTTTCACTGTAAAACAGAGCTGGAGCTAGTACCTCCCCATATATATAGAGAGAGTGGAGTTAGCAACTGAAAAGAAACATTGTGTTCACAACAAACTAGGTGAAGGACGGCTTTCACACACACTTATCTCTCAGAACTGAGTATGTGGAGAGACGTTCGATCATCTAGCGCAAAAGGAACGGGTTGCAGGAGAAAATTTTACTCTGGTTTCTCAGTCTGTTTCCTAGTGCACGTTTGAAGTTACTGCAATTTTCTCTGTAAAACGGAGTTGGAGCTTTTACCATATCATATATATGTATGGAGTGGAGATTGCAACTGAAAAGAAACTTTGTGTTCCCAACAACTTAGGTGAAGGACGGCTTTCTCACAAACATAACTCTCAGAACTGAGCATGTGGAGAGACGTTCGTTCATCTAGCACAAATGGAAAGGTTGCTTTGAGAAACTTTTACTCTGGTTTCTCAGTATGTTTCCTAGTGCCGGTTTGAAGTTCCTGCACTTTTCACTGTAAAACCGAGTTGGAGATAGTACCTCCCCATATATATATATGGAGTGGGGTTTTGAACTGAAAAGATATTTTGTGTTTCCAGCAAGCTATGTGAAGTACGGCTTTCACACACACATTTCTCTCAGAACAGAGCCTATTCAGGGACGTGCTTTCATGTAGCAAATTGGGAAAAGTTTATGGGTGAAATTTTTCTCTGGTTTCTCAGTCATGTTCCTTGTGCCGGTTTGAAGTTCCTGCAGTTTTCACTGTAAAACAGATTTGGAGATTGTACCTGACCATATATATGTATGGAGTGGAGTTTACAACTGAAAAGAAACTATGTGTTCCCAGCAAGCTAGATGAAGTACGACTTTCACACCCACTTATCTCTCAGAACTGAGCAAGTGGAGATCTTTCGTTCATCTAGCACAAAGGGAACGGTTTGCAGGAGAAACTTTTACTCTGGTTCCTCAGTATGTTTCCTAGTTCCGGTTTGAAGTTAATGCAGTTTTCACTGTAAAACCGATTTGGAGATAGTACATCCCCTTATATATTTATGGACTGGAGTTGGCAACTGAAAAGAAACTTTGTGTTTCCTACAAGCTAGGTGAAGAATGGCATTCACACACAAATATCTCTCAGAATTGAGCATGTGGAGAGACGTTCGTTCATCTAGCACAAAGGGAACGGGTTGCAAGAGAAAGTTTTACTCTGGTTTCACAGTCTGTTTCCTAGTGCCGGTTTGAAGTTCCTGCAGTTTTCACTGTTAAACTGAGTTGGAGCTAGTTCCACCCCATATATATGTATGGATTGGAGTTTGCAAATGAAAAGAAACTTTGTGTTCCCAACAACCTATGTGAAGGAAGGCTTTCACACACCATTATCTCTCAGAACTGAGCATGTGGAGAGACGTTCGTTCATCTAGAACAAGGGGAACGGGTTGCAGTAGAAACGTTTACTCTGGTTTCTCAGTCTGTTTCCTGGTGCCTGTTTGAAGTTCCTGCAGTTTTCACTGTGAAACAGAGTTGGAGCTCGTACCTCCCCATATATATATATGGAGTGTATTTTGCAACTAAAAAGAAACTTTGAGTTCCCAACAAGCTAGGTGAAGGACGACTTTCTCACACACTTATCTCTCAGAACTGAGCATGTGGAGAGACTTTCGTTCATCTAGCACAAAGGCAACGGGTTGCAGGGGAAACTTTTACTCTGGTTTCTCAGTCTGTTTCCTACTGCCGGTTTGAAGGTCCTGCAGTTTTCACTGTAAAACCAAGTTGGAGCTAGTACCTCCCCATATATATGTATGGAATGGAGTTTGCAACTGAAAGGAAACTTTGAGTCCCAACAAGCTAAGTGAAGTAGGGCTTTCACACACACTTATATCTCAGAACTGAGCATATGCAGAGACGTGCTTTCATCTAGCAAAAGGGAACAGGTTTTAGGAGAAATTTTCCATTGTTTCTCAGTCAGTTTCCTTGTGCTGTTTTGAAGTGCTTGCAGTTTTCAGTGTAAAACCGAATTGGAGCTAGTACCTCCCCATATATATGTATGAAGTGAAGTTTGCAAATTAAAAGAACCTTTGTGTTCCCAACAAGCTACGTGAAGTTCGTCTTTCACACAGAATTATCTCTCAGAAATGAGCATGTTGAGAGACGTTCGTTCATCTAGCACAAAGTGAACGGGTTGCAGGAGAAACTTTTACTCTGGTTCCTCAGTCTGTTTCCTAGTGCCGGTTTGAATTTCCTGCAGTTTTTACTGTAAAACCGAGTTGGAGCAAGTACCTCCCCATATATATACATGGAATGGATTTTGAAACTGAAAAGAAACTTTGTGTTACCAACAAGCTAGTTGAAGGACGCCTTACACACACAATTACCTCACAGAACTGAGCATGTGGAAAGACGTTCGTTCATCTAGCACAAAGTGATCTTGTGGCAGGGGAAACTTTTGCTCTGGTTTCTCAGTCTGTTTCCTAGTGCCGGTTTGAAGTTCCTGCAGTTTTCACTGTAAAAGAGTGTTGGAGCTAGTACCTCCGCATATATATGTATGGAGTGGAGTTTGCAACTGAAAAGAATCTTTGTGTTCACAACAAGCTAGGTGAAGTACGGCTTTAACACACACTTATCAATCAGAAATGAGAATGTGGAGAGACGTTCGTTCATCTAGCACAGTTGGAACGGGTGGCAGGAGAAACTTTTACTCTGGTTTCTCAGTCTGTTTCCTAGTGCCCGTTTGAATTTCCTGCAGTTTTCACTGTTAAACTCTGTTGGAGCTAGTTCCACACCATATATATGTATGGATTGGAGTTTGCAACTGAAAATAAACTTTGTGTTCCCAACAAGCTAGTTGAAGAATGGCATTCAAACACAATTATTTCTCAGAACTGAACATTTGGAGACACCTTCGTTCATCTAGCACAAAGGGAACGGGTTGCAGGGGAAATTTTACTCTGGGTTCTCACTCTGTTTCCTAGTGCCGGTTTGAAGTTCCTGCAGTTTTCACTGTAAAACCGATTTGGAACTAGAACCTCCGCATATATATGTATGGAGTGGAGTTGGCAACTGAAAAGAAATTCTGTGTTCCCAACAAGCTAGGTGAAGGACGTCTTTCACACAAACTTATCTCTCAGAACTGTTCATGTGGAGAGACGTTCGTTCATCTAGAACAAAGGGAACGGGTTGCAGGGGAAACTTTTACTCTGGTTTCTCAGTCTGTTTCCTAGTGCCGGTTTGAAGGTCCTGATATTTTCACTGTAAAACCGAGTTGGAGCTATTACCTCCCCATATATATGTATGGAGTGGAGTTTGCAACTGAAAGGAAACATTGAGTTCCCAACTAGCTATGTGAAGGACGGATTTCACCCACACTTATCTCTCAGAACTGAGCATATGCAGAGACGTTCTTTCATCTAGCAAATAGGTAACAGATTGTAGGAGAAATTTTTGTCTGATTTCTCAGTCAGTTTCCTTGTGCTGTTTTGAAGTTCTTGCAGTTTTCACTATAAAACCGAGTCGGAGATACTACCTCCCAATATATATGTATGGTGTTTGCAACTGAAAAGTATCTTTGTGTTCCCAACAAGCTAGGTGAAGGATGGATTTCACACACAATTATTTCTCAGAAGTCAGCATGTGGAGAGACATTCGTACATCTAGCACAAAGACAACTGGTTGCAGGTGAAACTTTTATTCTGGTTTCTCAGTCTGTTTTCTAGTTCCGGTTTGAAGTTCCTGCAGTTTTCACTGTAAAACAGTGTTGGAGCTAGTACCTCCCCATATATATGTATGGAGTGGAGTTTGCAACTGAAAAGAAACTTTGTGTTCCCAACAAGCTAGGTGAAGGGAGTCTTTCACACACACTTATCTCTCAGAACTGATCATGTGGAGAGACGTTCGTTCATCTAGCACTAAGGGAACGGGTTGCAGGAGAAACTTTTAATATGGTTCGTCAGTCTGTTTCCTAGTGCCGGTTTGAAGGTCCTGCAGTTTTCACTGTAAAACAGTGTTGGAGCTAGTACCTCCCCATATATATGTATGGAGTGGAGTTTGCAACTGAAAAGAAACTTTGTGTTACCAACAAGCTAGGTGAAGGACGCCTTTCACACAAAATTACCTCTCAGAACTGAGCATGTGGAGAGACTTTCGTTCATCTAGCACAAAGGAACGGGTTGTAGGAGAAACATTTACTCTGGTTTCTCAGTCTGTTTCCTAGTGCCGGTTTGATTTTCCTCCAGTTTTCACTGTTAAAACGAGTTGAAACTAGTACCTACCCATATATATGCATGGAGTGGAGTTGGCAACTGAAAAGAATCTTTGTGTTCCCAACAAGCTAGTTGAAGAATGGCATTCACACACAATTATTTTTCAGAACTCAGCATGTGGAGACACCTTCGTTCATCTAGCAAAAAGGGAACAGGTTGCAGGAGAAACTTTTACTCTGGTTTCTCAGTCAGTTTCCTAGTGCCGGTTTGAATTTCCTGCAGTTTTCACTGAAAACCGAGTTGGAGATAGTACCTCCCCATATTTATGTATGGAGTGGAGTTTGCAACTGAAAAGAAACTTTGTGTTCCCAACAAGCTAGGTGAAGGACGGCTTTCACACACAGTTATCAATCAGAAATGAGAATGTGGAGAGACGTTCGTTCATCTAGCACAGTTGGAACGGGTGGCAGGAGAAACTTTTACTCTGGTTTCTCAGTCTGTTTCCTAGTGCCCGTTTGAATTTCCTGCAGTTTTCACTGTAAAACGTAGTTGGAGCTAGTACCTCCACATATATATGTAAGGAGTGGAGTTTGCAACTGAAAAGAAACTTTGTGTTCCCAACAAGCTAGGTGAAGGACGGCTTTCACACACAATTAACTCTCAGACCAGAGCATGGGGAGAGACGTTCGTTCATCTAGGACAAAGGAACGGGTTGCAGGGGAAATTTTACTCTGGTTTCTCAGTCTGTTTCCTAGTGCCGGTTTTAAGTTCCTGCAGTTTTCACTGTAAAACCTAGTTGGAGCTAGTACCTCCCCATATATATGTAAGGAGTGGAGTTTGCAACTGAAAAGAAACTTTGTGTTCCAAACAAGCTATGTGAAGGACGGCTTTCACACACACTTATCTCTCAGAACTGAGCATGTGGAGAGACTTTCTTTCATCTAGCACAAAGGGAAGTGTTGCACGAGAAACTTTTACTCTGGTTTCTCAGTCTGTTTCCTAGTGCCGGTTATAATTTCCTGCAGTTTTCACTGTTAAACTGTGTTGGAGCTAGTTCCACACCATATATATGTATGGATTGGAGTTTGCAACTGAAAATAATCTTTGTGTTCCCAACAAGCAAGTTGAAGAATGGCATTCAAACACAATTATTTCTCAGAACTGAACATGTGGAGACACCTTCGTTCATCTAGCACAAAGGGAACGGGTTGCAGGGGAAATTTTACTCTGGGTTCTCACTCTGTTTCCTAGTGCCGGTTTGAAGTTCCTGCAGTTTTCACTGTAAAACCGATTTGGAACTAGAACCTCCGCATATATATGTATGGAGTGGAGTTGGCAACTGAAAAGAAACTTTGTGTTCCCAACAAGCTAGGTGAAGGACGGCTTTCACACACAATTATCTCTCAGAACTGAGCATGTGGAGAGACGTTCGTTCACCTAGCACAAAGGGAACTGGTTGCAGGGGAAATTTTACTCTGGTTTCTCACTCTGTTTCCTAGTGCCGCTTTGAATTTCCTGCAGTTTTCACTGTAAAACCGAGTTGGAGATACCACCTCGCAATATATTTGTATGGAGTGGAGTTTGCAACTGAAAAGAAAATTTGTGTTCCCAACAAACTAGGTGAAGGACGTCTTTCACACACACATTTCTCTCTCAGAACTGAGCATGTGGATAGACGTTCGTTCATCTAGCACAAAGGGAACGGGTTGCACGAGAAACTTTTACCCTGGTTTGTCAGTCAGTTTCCTTGTGCTGTATTGAAGTTCTTGCAGTTTTCACTGTAAAACCGAGTTGGAGAAACTACCTCCCAATATATATGCAAGGAGTTTGCAACTGAAAAGTATCTTTGTGTTCCCAACAAGCTAGGAGAAGGATGGCATTCACACACAATTATTTTTCAGAACTCAGCATGTGGAGAGACATTCGTACATCTAGCACAAATAGAACTGGTTGCAGGAGAAACTTTTACTCTTGTTTCTCAGTCTGTTTTCTAGTTCCGGTTTGAAGTTCCTGCACTTTACACTGTAAAATAGTGTTGGAGCTAGTACCTCCCCATATATATGTATGGAGTGGAGTTGGCAACTGAAAAGAAATTCTGTGTTCCCAACAAGGTAGGTGAAGGACGTCTTTCACACAAACATATCTCTCAGAACTGTTCATGTGGAGAGACGTTCGTTCATCTAGAACAAAGGGAACGGGTTGCAGGGGAAACTTTTACTCTGGTTTCTCAGTCTGTTTCCTAGTGCCGGTATGAAGGTCCTGATGTTTTCACTGTAAAACCGAGTTGGAGCTATTACCTCCCCATATATATGTATGGAGTGGAGTTTGCAACTGAAAGGAAACATTGAGTTCCCAACTAGCTAGGTGAAGGACGGATTTCACCCACACTTATCTCTCAGAACTGAGCATATGCAGAGACGTTCTTTCATCTAGCAAATAGGTAACAGATTGTAGGAGAAATTTTTGTCTGATTTCTCAGTCAGTTTCCTTGTGCTGTTTTGAAGTTCTTGCAGTTTTCACTATAAAACCGAGTTGGAGATACTACCTCCCAATATATATGTATGGAGTTTGCAACTGAAAAGTATCTTTGTGTTCCCAACAAGCTAGGTGAAGGGAGTCTTTCACACACACTTATCTCTCAGAACTGATCATGTGGAGAGACGTTCGTTCATCTAGCACTAAGGGAACGGGTTGCAGGAGAAACTTTTAATATGGTTCGTCAGTCTGTTTCCTAGTGCCGGTTTGAAGGTCCTGCAGTTTTCACTGTAAAACAGTGTTGGAGCTAGTACCTCCCCATATATATGTATGGAGTGGAGTTTGCAACTGAAAAGAAACTTTGTGTTCCCAACAAGCTAGGTGAAGTGAGTCTTTCACACACACTTATCTCTCAGGACTGAGCATGTGGAGAGACGTTCGTTCATCTAGCACTAAGGGAACGGGTTGCAGGAGAAATTATTAATATGGTTCCTCAGTCTGTTTCCTAGTGCCGGTTTGAAGTTCCTGCAGTTTTACTGTAAAACCGAGTTGCAGCTTGTACCTCTCCATATATATGTATGGAGTGGAGATTGCAACTGAAAAGAAACTTTGTGTTCCAACAAGCTAGGTGAAGGACGGCTTTCACCCACACTTATCTCTCAGAACTGAGCATATGCAGAGACGTGTTTTCATCTAGCAAATTGGTAACAGGATGTTGGAGAAATTTTTCTCTTGTTTCTCAGTCAGTTTCTTTGTGCTCTTTTGAAGTTCTTGCAGTTTTCACTGTAAAACCGAGTTGGAGCTAGTACCTCCCCATATATATGTATGGAGTTGGCAACTGAAAAGCATCTTTGTGTTCCCAACAAGCTAGTTGAAAAATGGCATTCACACACAATTATTTCTCAGAACTGAGCATGTGGAGACACCTTCGTTCATCTAGCAAAAAGGGAACTGGTTGCAGGTGAAACTTTTACTCTGGTTTCTCAGTCAGTTTCCTAGTGCCGGTTTGAAGTTCCTGCAGTTTTCACTGTAAAACCGAGTTGGAGATAGTACCTCCCCATATATATGTATGGAGTGGAGTTTGCAACTGAAAAGAAACTTTGTGTTCCCAACAAGCTAGGTGAAGGACGGCTTTCACACACAGTTATCTCTCAGAACTGAGCATGTGGAGAGACGTTCTTTCATCTAGCACAATGGGAACTGGTTGCAGGAGAAACTTTTACTCTGGTTTCTCAGTCTGTTTTCTAGTTCCGGTTTGAAGTTCCTGCAGTTTTCACTGTAAAACCGATTTGGTGTTTGTACCTCCCCATATATATGTATGGATTGGAGATTGCAACTGAAAAAATACTTTGTGTTCCCAACAAGCTAGGTTAAGGACGGCTTTCACCAACACTTATCTCTCAGAACTGAGCATATGCAGAGACGTGCTTTCATCTAACAGATAGGTAACAGGTTGTAGGAGAAATTTTTCTCTTGTTTCTCAGTCATTTTCCTTGTGCTTTTTTGAAGTTCTTGCAGTTTTCACTGTAAAACCGAGTTGGAGCTAGTACCTCCCCATATATATGTATGGAGTGGAGTTGGCAACTGAAAATAATCTTTGTGTTTCCAACAAGCTGTTGAAGGATTGCATTCACACACAGTTATCTCTCAGAACTGAACATGTGGAGAGACGTTCGTTCATCTAGCACAAAGGGAATGGGTTGCAGGGTAAACTTTTACTCTCGTTTCTCAGTCTGTTTCCTAGTGCCGGTTTGAAGGTCTTGAAGTTTTCACTGTAAAACCGAGTTGGAGCTATTACCTCCCCATATATGTATGGAGTGGAGTTTGCAACTGAAAGGAAACATTGAGTTCCCAACTAGCTAGGAGAAGTATGGCTTTCACCCACACTTATCTCTCAGAACTGAGCATATGCAGAGACGTGCTTTCATCTAGCAAATATGTATCAGGTTGTAGGAGAAATTTTTCTCTTGTGTCTCAGTCAGTTTCCTTGTGCTTTTTTTGAAGTTCCTGCAGTTTTCACTGTAAAATCGTGTTGGATCTTGTACCTACCCATATATATGTATGGAGTGGAGATTGCAAATGAAAAGAAACTTTGTGTTCCCAACAAGCTAGGTGAAGGACGGCTTTCACCCACACTTATCTCTCAAAACTGAGCATATGCTGAGACGTTCTTTCATCTAGCAAATAGGTAACAGGTTGTAGGAGAAATTTTTCTCTGGTTTCTCAGTCAGTTTCCTTGTGCTGTTTTGAAGTTCTTGCAGTTTTCACTATAAAACCGATTTGGAGATACTACCTCCCTATATATATGTATGGAGTTTGCAACTGAAAAGAATCTTTGTGTTCCCAACAAGCTAGATGAAAGTTGGCATTCACACACAATTATTTCTAAGAACTCAGCATGTGGAGAGACATTCGTACATCTAGCACAAAGAGAACTGGTTGCAGGAGAAACTTTTACTCTCGTTTCTCAGTCTGTTTTCTAGTTCCGGTTTTAAGTTCCTGCAGTTTTCACTGTAAAACTGTGTTGGAGCTAGTACCTCCCCATATATATGTATGGAGTGGAGTTTGCAACTGAAAAGAAACTTTGTGTTCCCAACAAGCTATGTGAAGGGAGTCTTTCACACACACTTATCTCTCAGAACAGAGCATGTGGAGAGACGTTAGTTCACCTAGCACAAATGGAACTGGTTGCAGGGGAAATTTTACTCTGGTTTCTCACTCTGTTTCCTACTGCCGGTTTGAAGTTCCTGCAGTTTTCACTGTAAAACCGTGTTGGAGATAACACCTCCCAATATATATGTATGGAGTGGAGTTTGCAAATTAAAAGAAACTTTGTGTTCCCAACAAACTAGTTGAAGGACGGCTTTCACACACAGATTTCTCTCTCAGAAATGAGCATGTGGAGAGACGTTCGTTCATCTAGCACAAAGGGAACGGGTTGCACGAGAAACTTTTACTCTGGTTTCTCAGTCTGTTTCTTAGTGCCGTTTTGAAGTTCCAGCATTTTTAACCGTAAAACAGTGTTGGAGCAAGTACGTCCCCATATATATGTATGGAGTGGAGTTTGCAACTGAAAAGATACTTTGTGTTCCCAAAAAGCTACATAAATAACGTCTTTCACACACACTTATCTCTCAGAACTGAGCATGTGGAGAGACGTTCGTTCATCTAGCACTATGGGAACGGGTTGCAGGAGAAACTTTTTATATGGTTCCTCAGTCTGTTTCCTAGTGCCGGTTTGAAGTTCCTGCAGTTTTCTCTGTAAAACAGATTTGGAGCTTGTACTTCCCCATATATATGTATGGAGTGGAGATTGCAAATGAAAAGAAACTTTGTGTTCAAAACAAGGTAGGTGAAGGACGGCTTTCACCCACACTTATCTCTCAGAACTGAGCATATGCAGAGACATGCTTTCATCTAGCAAATAGGTAACAGGTTGTAGGAGAAATTTTTCTCTTGTTTCTCAGTCAGTTTCCTTGTGCTTTTTTGAAGTTCTTGCAGTTTTCACTGTAAAACCGAGTTGGAGCTATTACATCCCCAAATATATGTATGGAGTGGAGTTTGCAACTGTAAAGAAACTTTGTGTTCCCAACAAACTAGGTGAAGGACGGCTTTCACCCACACTTATCTCTGAAAAATGAGCATATGCAGAGACTTGCTTTCATCTAGCAAATAGGGAACAGGTTGTAGGAGAAATTTTTCTCTTGTGTCTCAGTCAGTTTCCTTGTGCTTTTTGAACTTCTTGCAGTTTTCACTGTAAAACTGAGTTGGAGATACTACCTCCCAATATATACGTATGTAGTTTGCAACTGAAAAGAATCTTTGTGTTTCCAACAAGCTGGTGAAGGATGGCATTCACACACATTTATCTCTCAGAACTGAGCATGGGGAGAGACGTTCGTTCATCTAGCACAAAGGGAACGGGTTGCAGGGGAAATTTTTCTCTGGTTTCTCAGTCTGTTTCCTAGTGCCGCATTGCAATTCCTGCAGTTTTCACTGTAAAACCGTGTTGGAGTTGTACCTCCCCCTATATATGTCTGGAGTGGGGTTTGCAACTTAAAAGAAACACTGTGTTCCCAACAAGCAAGGTGAAGGACGGCTTTCACACACACTTATCTCTCAAAACTGAGCATGTGGAGAGACATTCGTTCATCTAGCACAACGGGATCGGGTTGCAGGGGATACTTTTGCTCTCGTTTCTCAGTCTGTTTCCTAGTGCAGGTTTGATGTTCCTGCAGTATTCATTGTTAAAAAGAGTTGGAGCTATTACCTCCCCATATATATGTATGGAGTGGAGTTTGCAAATGAAAAGAAACTTTGTGTTCCCAACAAGCTAGTTGAAGGACGGCTTTCACCCACAATTATCTCTCAGAACTGAGCATATGCAGAGACTTGCTTTCATCTAGCAAATTGGGAACAGGTTGTAGGAGAAATTTTTCTCTGGTTTCTCAGTCAGATTCCTTGTGCTTTTTTGAAGTACTTGCAGTTTTCAGTGTAAAACCGAGTTTGAGATACTACCTCCCATTATATATATATGGAGTTTGCAACTGAAAAGAATCTTTGTGTTTCCATCAAGCTGGTGAAGGATGGCATTCACACACAGTTATCTCTCAGAAATGAGCATGTGGAGAGACATTCGTTCATCTAGCACAAAGGGAACGGGTTGCAGGGGAAACTTTTACTCTCGTTTCTCAGTCTGTTTCCTAGTGCCGGTTTGAAGGTACTGAAGTTTTCACTGTAAAACCGAGTTAGAGCTAGTACCTCCCCATATATATGTATGGAGTGGAGTTTGCAACTGAAAAGAAACTTTGTGTTCCCAACAAGCTAGGTGAAGGACGGCTTTCACACACACTTATCTCTCAGAACTGAGCATGTGGAGAGACATTCGTTCATCTAGCACAAAGGGAACAGGTTGCAGGGGAAACTTTAACTCTCGTTTCTCAGTCTGTTTCCTAGTGCCGGTTTGAAGGTCCTGAAGTTTTCACTGTAAAACCGAGTTGGAGCTATTACCTCCCCATATATATGTATGGAGTAAATTTGCAACTGAAAGGAAACATTGAGTTCCCAACTAGCTAGGTGAAGGACGGCTTTCACACACACTTACCTCTCAGAACTGAGCATATGCAGAGACGTGCTTTCATCTAGCAAATAGGTAACAGGTTGTAGGAGAAATTTTTCTCTGCTTTCTCAGTCAGTTTCCGTGTGCTGTTTTGAAGTTCTTGCAGTTTCCACTGTAAAACCGAGTTGGAGATAATACCTCCCAATATATATGTATGGAGTTTGCAACTGAAAAGAATCTTTGTGTTCCCAACAAGCTAGGTGAAGGATGGCATTCACACACAATTATTTCTCAGAACTCAGCATGTGGAGAGACATTCGTACATCTAGCACAAAGAGATCTGGTTGCAGGAGAAACTTTTACTCTGGTTTCTCAGTCTGTTTTCTACTTCCGGTTTGAAGTTCCCGCAGTTTTCACTGTAAAACTGTGTTGGAGCTTGTACCACCCCATATATATGTATGGAGTGGAGTTGGCATCTGAAAAGAAAATTTGTGTTCCCAACAAGCTAGGTGAAGGACGGCTTTCACACACACTTATTTCTCAGAGCTGAGTATGTGGTGAGACTTTCGTTCATCTAGCACAAATGGAACGGTTTGCAGGAGAAACTTTTACTCTGGTTTCTCAGTCAGTTTCCTAGTGCAGGTTTGATTTTCCTGCAGTTTTCACTGTTAAACAGAGTTGGAGCTAGTACTTCCCCATATATATGTTTGAGAAGGAGTTTGCAACTGAAAAGAAACTTTGTGTTCCCAACAAGCTAGGTGAAGGATGGCATTCACACACACTTATCTCTCAGAACTGAGCATGTGGAGAGACGTTCGT
The DNA here is from genome assembly GCF_036321535.1 of Camelus dromedarius. Taxonomy (NCBI): domain Eukaryota; kingdom Metazoa; phylum Chordata; class Mammalia; order Artiodactyla; family Camelidae; genus Camelus; species Camelus dromedarius. The sequence continues at coordinate 29,794,482 of NC_087458.1, read as the reverse complement.
TCATTTAGCACAAAGGGAACGGGTGGCAGGGGAAACTATTACTCTAGTTCCTCAGTCTGTTTCCTATTGCCGGTTTGAAGTTCCTGCATTTTCACTGTAAATCCTAGTTGGAGCTAGTACCTCCCCAAATCTATGTATGGAGTGGAGTTTGCAACTCATAAAAAACTTTGTGTTCCCAACAAGCTAGGTGAAGTATGGCTTTCACACACACTTATCTCTTAGAACTGAGCATGTGGAGAGACGTTTGTTCATCTATCACAAAGGAAACGGTTTGCTGGTGAAACTATTACTCTGGTTCCTCAGGCTGTTTCCTATTGCCGGTATGAAGTTCCTGCATTTTTCACTGTAAAAACGATTTGGAGCTAGTACCTACCCATATATATGTATAGAGCGGAGTTTGCAACGTAAAAGAAACTTTGTGTTCCCAACAAGCTAGGTGAAGGACGGCTTTCACACACACTTATCTCTCAGAACTGAGCATGTGGAGAGACGTTCGTTCATCTAGCACAAATTGAACGGGTGGCAGGAGAACCTTTTACTCTGGTTCCTCAGTCTGTTTCCTAGTGCCGTTTTTAAGTTCCTGCAGTTTTCACTATAAAACCGATTTGGAGATAGTACCTTCCCATATATATGTATGGAGTGGTGTTTGCAACTGAAAAGAATCTTTGTGTTCCCAACAAGCTAGTTGAAGGACGGCTTTCACACACACTTATCTCTTAGAACTGAGCATGTGGAGAGACGTTCGTTCATTTAGCAAAATTAGAACGGGTTGCAGGAGAAACTTTTACTCTGGTTTCTCAGTGTGTTTCCTAGTGCCAGTTTGAAGTTCCTGCAGTTTTCACCGTAAAACAGTGTTGGAGCAAGTACGTCCCCATATATATGTATGGAGTGGAGTTTGCAACTGAAAAGATACTTTGTGTTCCCAACAATCTACGTGAAGGGCGTCTTTCACACACACTTATCTCTCAGAACTGAGCATGTGGAGAGACGTTCGTTCATCTAGCACAAAGGGAACGGGTTGCAGGGGAAATTTTTCTCTGGTTTCTCAGTCTGTTTCCTAGTGCAGGATTGCAATTCCTGCAGTTTTCACTGTAAAACCGTGTTGGAGTTGTACCTCCCCATATATATGTCTGGAGTGGGGTTTGCAACTGAAAAGAAACTTTGTGTTCCCAACAAGCTAGGTGAAGGACGGCTTTCACACACACTTATCTCTCAAAATTGAGCATGTGGAGAGACATTCGTTCATCTAGCACAACGGGATCGGGTTGCAGGGGATACTTTTGCTCTCGTTTCTCAGTCTGTTTCCTAGTGCAGGTTTGATGTTCCTGCAGTTTTCACTGTTAAAAAGAGTTGGAGCTATTACCTCCCCATATATATGTATGGAGAGGAGTTTGCAACTGAAAAGAAACTTTGTGTTCCCAACAACCTAGGTGAAGAACGGCTTTCACCTACACTTATCTCTCAGAAAGGAGCATATGCAGAGACGTGCTTTCATCTAGCAAATATGTAACAGGTTGTAGGAGAAATTTTTCTCTTGTTTCTCAGTCAGTTTCCTTGTGATTTTTGAAGTTCTTGCAGTTTTCACTGTAAAACCGAGTTGGAGCTAGTACCTCCCCATATATATGTATGGAATGGAGTTGGCAACTGAAAACAATCTTTGTGTTCCCAACAAGCTAGTTGAGGATGGCATTCACACACAATTATTTCTCAGAACTGAGCATGTGGAGACACCTTCGTTCATCTAGCACAAAGGGAACGGGTGGCAGGAGAAACTTTTACTCTGGTTCCTCAGTCTGTTTCCTAGTGCCGTTTTTAAGTTCCTGCAGTTTTCACTATAAAACCGAGTTGGAGCTAGTACCTTCCCATATTTATGTATGGAGTGGTGTTTGCAACTGAAAAGAATGTTTGTGTTCCCAACAAGCTATGTGAAGGTCGGCTTTCACAAAAACTTATCTCTCAGACCTGAGCATGCGGAGAGACTTTCGTTTATCTAGCACAAATGGAACGGGTTGCAGGAGAAACTTTTACTCTGGTTTCTCAGTCTGTTTCCTAGTGCCGGTTTGAAGTTCCTGCAGTTTTCACTGTAAAGCCGAGTTGGAGCTAGAAACTCCCCATATATATGTATTGAGTGGAGTTTGCAAATGAAAAGAAACTTTGTGTTCCGAACAAGCTACTGGAAGGACGTCTTTCACACACACTTATCTCTCAGAACTGTGCATCTGGAGAGACGTTCGTTCATCTAGCACAAAGGGAACGGGTGGCAGGAGAATCTTTTACTTTGGTTCCTCAGTCTGTTTCCTAGTGCCGTAATTAAGTTCCTGCAGTTTTCACTATAAAACCGAGTTGGAGCTAGTACCTTCCCATATATATGTATGGAGTGGTGTTTGCAACTGAAAAGAATCTTTGTGTTCCCAACAAGCTATGTGAAAATCGGCTTTCACAAAATCTTATCTCTCAGACCTGAGCATGTGGAGAGACGATCTTTCATCTAGCACAAATGGAACGGGTTGCAGGAGAAACTTTTACTCTGGTTTCTCAGTCTGTTTCCTAATGCCGGTTTGAAGTTCCTGCAGTTTTCACTGTAAAACGGAGTTGGAGCTTGTACCAACCCATATATATGTATGGAGTGGAGTTGGCAATTGAAAAGAAAATTTGTGTTCACAACAAGCTAGCTGAAGGACGGATTTCACACACAGTTATTTCTCAGAATTGAGCCTGTGGAGAGACGTTCGTTCATCTAGCACAATGGGAACTGGTTGCAGGAGAAACTTTTACTCTGGTTTCTCAGTCAGTTTCCTTGTGCTTTTTTGAAGTTCTTGCAGTTTTCTGTGTAAAACCGAGTTGGAGATACTACCTCCCAATATATATATATATGGAGTTTGCAACTGAAAAGAATCTTTGTGTTCCCAGCAAGCTAGGTGAAGAATGGCATTCACACACAATTATTTCTCAGAACTGAGCATGTGGAGAGACCTTCGTTCATCTAGCACAAAGGGAACGGGATGCAGGGGAAACTTTTACTCTGGCTCCACAGTCTGTTTCCTACTGCCGGTTTGAATTTCCTGCAGTTTTTACTGTAAAATGGAGTTGGAGCTTGTACCTCCCCATATATATGTATGGAGTGGAGTTGGCATCTGAAAAGAAAATTTGTGTTCCCAACAAGCTAGGTGAAGGACGGCTTTCACACACACTTATCTCTCAGAACTGAGTATGTGGTGAGACTTTCGTTCATCTAGCACAAATGGAACGGTTTGAAGGATGAACTTTTACTCTGGTTTCTCAGTCTGTTTCCTAGAGCAGGTTTGATTTTCCTGCAGATTTCACTGTTAAACAGAGTTGGAGCTAGTACTTCCCCATATATATGTTTGGAGAGGAGTTTGCAACTGAAAAGAAACTTTGTGTTCCCAACAAGCTAGGTGAAGTATGGCTTTCACACACACTTATCTCTTAGAACTGAGCATGTGGAGAGACGTTTCTTCATCTATCATAAAGGAAACGGTTTGCTGGTGAAACTATTACTGTAGTTCCTCAGGCTGTTTCCTATTGCCGGTATGAAGTTCCTGCATTTTTCACTGTAAAACCGATTTGGAGCTAGTACCTACCCATATATATGTATAGAGCGGAGTTTGCAACGTAAAAGAAACTTTGTGTTCCCAACAAGCTAGGTGAAGTACGGCTTTCACACACACTTATCTCTCAGAACTGAGCATGTGGAGAGACGTTCGTTCATCTAGCACTAAGGGAACGGGTTGCAGGAGAAACTATTACTCTGGTTCCTCACTCTGTTTCCTATTGCCGGTTTGAAGTTCCTGCATTTTCACTGTAAATCCTAGTTGGAGCTAGTACCTCCCCAAATATATGTATGGAGTGGAGTATGCAACTGAAAAAAAACTTTGTGTTCCCAACAAGCTAGGTGAAGTATGGCTTTCACACACACTTATCTCTTAGAACTGAGCATGTGGAGAGACGTTTCTTCATCTATCATAAAGGAAACGGTTTGCTGGTGAAAGTATTACTGTAGTTCCTCAGGCTGTTTCCTATTGCCGGTATGAAGTTCCTGCATTTTTCACTGTAAAACCGATTTGGAGCTAGTACCTACCCATATATATGTATAGAGCGGAGTTTGCAACGTAAAAGAAACTTTGTGTTCCCAACAAGCTAGGTGAAGTACGGCTTTCACACACACTTATCTCTCAGAACTGAGCGTGTGAAGAGACGTTCGTTCATCTAGCACAAATTGAACGTGTGGCAGGAGAAACTTTTACTCTGGTTCCTCAGTCTGTTTCCTAGTGCCGTTTTTAAGTTCCTGCAGTTTTCACTATAAAACCGATTTGGAGATAGTACCTTCCCATATATATGTATGGAGTGGTGTTTGCAACTGAAAAGAATCTTTGTGTTCCCAACAAGCTAGTTGAAGGACGGCTTTCACACACACTTATCTCTTAGAACTGAGCATGTGGAGAGACGTTCGTTCATCTAGCAAAATTAGAACGGTTTGCAGGAGAAACTTTTACTCTGGTTTCTCAGTCTGTTTCCTAGTTCCGGTTTGAAGTTCCTGCAGTTTTCACTGTAAAACCGAGTTGGAGATACTACCTCCCAATATATTTGTATGGAGTGGAGTTTGCAACTGAAAAGAAACTTTGTGTTCCCAACAAGCTAGGTGAAGCACGGCTTTCACACACACTTATCTCTCAGAACTGTGCATGTGGAGAGACTTTCGTTCATCTAGAACAAATGGAACGGTTTGCAGGGAAAATTTACTCTCGTTTCTCAGTCTGTTTCCAAGTGCCGGTTTGAAGGTCCTGAAGTTTTCACTGTAAAACCGAGTTGGAGCTATTACCTCCCCATATATATGTATGGAGTAAATTTGCAACTGAAAGGAAACATTGAGTTCCCAACTAGCTAGGTGAAGGACGGCTTTCACACACACTTATCTCTCAGAACTGAGCATATGCAGAGACGTGCTTTCATCTAGCAAATAGGTAACAGGTTGTAGGAGAAATTTTTCTCTGCTTTCTCAGTCAGTTTCCGTGTGCTGTTTTGAAGTTCTTGCAGTTTCCACTGTAAAACCGAGTTGGAGATAATACCTCCCAATATATATGTATGGAGTTTGCAACTGAAAAGAATCTTTGTGTTCCCAACAAGCTAGGTGAAGGATGGCATTCACACACAATTATTTCTCAGAACTCAGCATGTGGAGAGACATTCGTACATCTAGCACAAAGAGATCTGGTTGCAGGAGAAACTTTTACTCTGGTTTCTCAGTCTGTTTTCTACTTCCGGTTTGAAGTTCCCGCAGTTTTCACTGTAAAACTGTGTTGGAGCTTGTACCACCCCATATATATGTATGGAGTGGAGTTGGCATCTGAAAAGAAAATTTGTGTTCCCAACAAGCTAGGTGAAGGACGGCTTTCACACACACTTATTTCTCAGAACTGAGTATGTGGTGAGACTTTCGTTCATCTAGCACAAATGGAACGGTTTGCAGGAGAAACTTTTACTCTGGTTTCTCAGTCAGTTTCCTAGTGCAGGTTTGATTTTCCTGCAGTTTTCACTGTTAAACAGTGTTGCAGCTAGTACTTCCCCATATATATGTTTGAGAAGGAGTTTGCAACTGAAAAGAAACTTTGTGTTCCCAACAAGCTAGGTGAAGGATGGCATTCACACACACTTATCTCTCAGAACTGAGCATGTGGAGAGACGTTCGTTCATTTAGCACAAAGGGAACGGGTGGCAGGGGAAACTATTACTCTAGTTCCTCAGTCTGTTTCCTATTGCCGGTTTGAAGTTCCTGCATTTTCACTGTAAATCCTAGTTGGAGCTAGTACCTCCCCAAATCTATGTATGGAGTGGAGTTTGCAACTCATAAAAAACTTTGTGTTCCCAACAAGCTAGGTGAAGTATGGCTTTCACACACACTTATCTCTTAGAACTGAGCATGTGGAGAGACGTTTGTTCATCTATCACAAAGGAAACGGTTTGCTGGTGAAACTATTACTCTGGTTCCTCAGGCTGTTTCCTATTGCCGGTATGAAGTTCCTGCATTTTTCACTGTAAAAACGATTTGGAGCTAGTACCTACCCATATATATGTATAGAGCGGAGTTTGCAACGTAAAAGAAACTTTGTGTTCCCAACAAGCTAGGTGAAGGACGGCTTTCACACACACTTATCTCTCAGAACTGAGCATGTGGAGAGACGTTCGTTCATCTAGCACAAATTGAACGGGTGGCAGGAGAACCTTTTACTCTGGTTCCTCAGTCTGTTTCCTAGTGCCGTTTTTAAGTTCCTGCAGTTTTCACTATAAAACCGATTTGGAGATAGTACCTTCCCATATATATGTATGGAGTGGTGTTTGCAACTGAAAAGAATCTTTGTGTTCCCAACAAGCTAGTTGAAGGACGGCTTTCACACACACTTATCTCTTAGAACTGAGCATGTGGAGAGACGTTCGTTCATTTAGCAAAATTAGAACGGGTTGCAGGAGAAACTTTTACTCTGGTTTCTCAGTGTGTTTCCTAGTGCCAGTTTGAAGTTCCTGCAGTTTTCACCGTAAAACAGTGTTGGAGCAAGTACGTCCCCATATATATGTATGGAGTGGAGTTTGCAACTGAAAAGATACTTTGTGTTCCCAACAATCTACGTGAAGGGCGTCTTTCACACACACTTATCTCTCAGAACTGAGCATGTGGAGAGACGTTCGTTCATCTAGCACAAAGGGAACGGGTTGCAGGGGAAATTTTTCTCTGGTTTCTCAGTCTGTTTCCTAGTGCAGGATTGCAATTCCTGCAGTTTTCACTGTAAAACCGTGTTGGAGTTGTACCTCCCCATATATATGTCTGGAGTGGGGTTTGCAACTGAAAAGAAACTTTGTGTTCCCAACAAGCTAGGTGAAGGACGGCTTTCACACACACTTATCTCTCAAAATTGAGCATGTGGAGAGACATTCGTTCATCTAGCACAACGGGATCGGGTTGCAGGGGATACTTTTGCTCTCGTTTCTCAGTCTGTTTCCTAGTGCAGGTTTGATGTTCCTGCAGTTTTCACTGTTAAAAAGAGTTGGAGCTATTACCTCCCCATATATATGTATGGAGAGGAGTTTGCAACTGAAAAGAAACTTTGTGTTCCCAACAACCTAGGTGAAGAACGGCTTTCACCTACACTTATCTCTCAGAAAGGAGCATATGCAGAGACGTGCTTTCATCTAGCAAATATGTAACAGGTTGTAGGAGAAATTTTTCTCTTGTTTCTCAGTCAGTTTCCTTGTGATTTTTGAAGTTCTTGCAGTTTTCACTGTAAAACCGAGTTGGAGCTAGTACCTCCCCATATATATGTATGGAATGGAGTTGGCAACTGAAAACAATCTTTGTGTTCCCAACAAGCTAGTTGAGGATGGCATTCACACACAATTATTTCTCAGAACTGAGCATGTGGAGACACCTTCGTTCATCTAGCACAAAGGGAACGGGTGGCAGGAGAAACTTTTACTCTGGTTCCTCAGTCTGTTTCCTAGTGCCGTTTTTAAGTTCCTGCAGTTTTCACTATAAAACCGAGTTGGAGCTAGTACCTTCCCATATTTATGTATGGAGTGGTGTTTGCAACTGAAAAGAATGTTTGTGTTCCCAACAAGCTATGTGAAGGTCGGCTTTCACAAAAACTTATCTCTCAGACCTGAGCATGCGGAGAGACTTTCGTTTATCTAGCACAAATGGAACGGGTTGCAGGAGAAACTTTTACTCTGGTTTCTCAGTCTGTTTCCTAGTGCCGGTTTGAAGTTCCTGCAGTTTTCACTGTAAAGCCGAGTTGGAGCTAGAAACTCCCCATATATATGTATTGAGTGGAGTTTGCAAATGAAAAGAAACTTTGTGTTCCGAACAAGCTACTGGAAGGACGTCTTTCACACACACTTATCTCTCAGAACTGTGCATCTGGAGAGACGTTCGTTCATCTAGCACAAAGGGAACGGGTGGCAGGAGAATCTTTTACTTTGGTTCCTCAGTCTGTTTCCTAGTGCCGTAATTAAGTTCCTGCAGTTTTCACTATAAAACCGAGTTGGAGCTAGTACCTTCCCATATATATGTATGGAGTGGTGTTTGCAACTGAAAAGAATCTTTGTGTTCCCAACAAGCTATGTGAAAATCGGCTTTCACAAAATCTTATCTCTCAGACCTGAGCATGTGGAGAGACGATCTTTCATCTAGCACAAATGGAACGGGTTGCAGGAGAAACTTTTACTCTGGTTTCTCAGTCTGTTTCCTAATGCCGGTTTGAAGTTCCTGCAGTTTTCACTGTAAAACGGAGTTGGAGCTTGTACCAACCCATATATATGTATGGAGTGGAGTTGGCAATTGAAAAGAAAATTTGTGTTCACAACAAGCTAGCTGAAGGACGGATTTCACACACAGTTATTTCTCAGAATTGAGCCTGTGGAGAGACGTTCGTTCATCTAGCACAATGGGAACTGGTTGCAGGAGAAACTTTTACTCTGGTTTCTCAGTCAGTTTCCTTGTGCTTTTTTGAAGTTCTTGCAGTTTTCTGTGTAAAACCGAGTTGGAGATACTACCTCCCAATATATATATATATGGAGTTTGCAACTGAAAAGAATCTTTGTGTTCCCAGCAAGCTAGGTGAAGAATGGCATTCACACACAATTATTTCTCAGAACTGAGCATGTGGAGAGACCTTCGTTCATCTAGCACAAAGGGAACGGGATGCAGGGGAAACTTTTACTCTGGCTCCACAGTCTGTTTCCTACTGCCGGTTTGAATTTCCTGCAGTTTTTACTGTAAAATGGAGTTGGAGCTTGTACCTCCCCATATATATGTATGGAGTGGAGTTGGCATCTGAAAAGAAAATTTGTGTTCCCAACAAGCTAGGTGAAGGACGGCTTTCACACACACTTATCTCTCAGAACTGAGTATGTGGTGAGACTTTCGTTCATCTAGCACAAATGGAACGGTTTGAAGGATGAACTTTTACTCTGGTTTCTCAGTCTGTTTCCTAGAGCAGGTTTGATTTTCCTGCAGATTTCACTGTTAAACAGAGTTGGAGCTAGTACTTCCCCATATATATGTTTGGAGAGGAGTTTGCAACTGAAAAGAAACTTTGTGTTCCCAACAAGCTAGGTGAAGTATGGCTTTCACACACACTTATCTCTTAGAACTGAGCATGTGGAGAGACGTTTCTTCATCTATCATAAAGGAAACGGTTTGCTGGTGAAACTATTACTGTAGTTCCTCAGGCTGTTTCCTATTGCCGGTATGAAGTTCCTGCATTTTTCACTGTAAAACCGATTTGGAGCTAGTACCTACCCATATATATGTATAGAGCGGAGTTTGCAACGTAAAAGAAACTTTGTGTTCCCAACAAGCTAGGTGAAGTACGGCTTTCACACACACTTATCTCTCAGAACTGAGCATGTGGAGAGACGTTCGTTCATCTAGCACTAAGGGAACGGGTTGCAGGAGAAACTATTACTCTGGTTCCTCACTCTGTTTCCTATTGCCGGTTTGAAGTTCCTGCATTTTCACTGTAAATCCTAGTTGGAGCTAGTACCTCCCCAAATATATGTATGGAGTGGAGTATGCAACTGAAAAAAAACTTTGTGTTCCCAACAAGCTAGGTGAAGTATGGCTTTCACACACACTTATCTCTTAGAACTGAGCATGTGGAGAGACGTTTCTTCATCTATCATAAAGGAAACGGTTTGCTGGTGAAAGTATTACTGTAGTTCCTCAGGCTGTTTCCTATTGCCGGTATGAAGTTCCTGCATTTTTCACTGTAAAACCGATTTGGAGCTAGTACCTACCCATATATATGTATAGAGCGGAGTTTGCAACGTAAAAGAAACTTTGTGTTCCCAACAAGCTAGGTGAAGTACGGCTTTCACACACACTTATCTCTCAGAACTGAGCGTGTGAAGAGACGTTCGTTCATCTAGCACAAATTGAACGTGTGGCAGGAGAAACTTTTACTCTGGTTCCTCAGTCTGTTTCCTAGTGCCGTTTTTAAGTTCCTGCAGTTTTCACTATAAAACCGATTTGGAGATAGTACCTTCCCATATATATGTATGGAGTGGTGTTTGCAACTGAAAAGAATCTTTGTGTTCCCAACAAGCTAGTTGAAGGACGGCTTTCACACACACTTATCTCTTAGAACTGAGCATGTGGAGAGACGTTCGTTCATCTAGCAAAATTAGAACGGTTTGCAGGAGAAACTTTTACTCTGGTTTCTCAGTCTGTTTCCTAGTTCCGGTTTGAAGTTCCTGCAGTTTTCACTGTAAAACCGAGTTGGAGATACTACCTCCCAATATATTTGTATGGAGTGGAGTTTGCAACTGAAAAGAAACTTTGTGTTCCCAACAAGCTAGGTGAAGCACGGCTTTCACACACACTTATCTCTCAGAACTGTGCATGTGGAGAGACTTTCGTTCATCTAGAACAAATGGAACGGTTTGCAGGGAAAATTTACTCTCGTTTCTCAGTCTGTTTCCAAGTGCCGGTTTGAAGGTCCTGAAGTTTTCACTGTAAAACCGAGTTTGAACTTGTACCTCCCCATATATATGTATGGAGTGGAGATTGCAACCTAAAAGAAACTTTGTGTTCCCAACAAGCTAGGTGAAAGACGGCTTTCACCCACACTTATCTCTCAGAACTGAGCATATGCAGAGACGTGCTTTCATCTAGCAAATAGGTAACAGGTTGTAGGAGAAATTATTCTCTTATTTCTCAGTCAGTTTCCTTGTGCTTTTTTGAAGTTCTTGCAGTTTTCACTGTAAAACGGAGTTGGAGCTAGTACCTCCCCATATATATGTATGGAGTGGAGTTGGCAACTGAAAAGAATCTTTGTGTTCCCAACAAGCTAGGTGAAGGACGGCTTTCACCCACACATATCCCTCAGAACTTAGCATACGCAGAGACGTGCTTTCATCTAGCAAATAGGGAACAGGTTGAAGGAGAAATTTTTTCTGGTTTCTCAGTCATAGTCTTGTGCTGGTTTGAAGTTCTTGCAGTTTTCACTGTAAACCGAGTTGGAGATACTACATCCCAATATATATGTATGGAGTTTGCACCTGAAAAAAATCTTTGTGTTCCCAAAAGCTAGGTGAAAGACGGCTTTCACACACACATATCTCTTAGAACTGAGCATGTGGAGAGACGTTCGTTCATCTAGCACAAAGGAAACGAATTGCAGTAGAAACTTTTACTCTAGTTCCTCAGTCTGTTTCCTAGTACCGGGTATAAGTTCCTGCAGTTTACACTGTAAAACCGAGTTGGATGTAGTACCTCCATATATATATGTATGGATTGAGTTTGCAACTGAAAGGAAACTTGGAGTTCCCAACAAGCTAGGTGAAGAAAGTCACTCACACACACTTATCTCTCAGAAATGAGCATGTGGAGATACGTTCGTTCATCTAGCACAGTTGGAACGGTTTGCAGGAGAAACTTTTACTCTGGTTTCTCAGTCTGTTTCCTAGTGCCGGTTTGAAGATCCTGAGGTTTCACTATAAAATCGATTTTGAGCTAGTACATCTACATATATATGTATGGATTGGAGATTGCAACTTAATAGAAACTTTGTGTTCCCAGCAAGCTAGGTGAAGGACGGCTTTCACACAGAATTTTCTCTCAGAAAAGAGCCTATTCAGGGACGTGCTTTCATGTAGCAAATAGGGAAAAGTTTTTGGGGGAAATTTTTCTCTGGTTTCTCAGTCAGTTTCCTTGTGCCGGTTTGAAGTTCCTGCAGTTTTCACTGTAAAACAGATTTGGAGATTGTACCTCCCCATATATATGAATGGAGTGGAGTTGGCAACTGAAAATAATCTTTGTGTTCCCAACAAGCTAGGTGAAGGATGGATTTCACACACACTTATCTCTCAGACATGAGCATGTGGAGAGACTTTCGTTCATCTAGCACAAAGGGAACAGGTTGCAGGGGAAATTTTACTCTGGTTTCTCAGTCTGTTTCCTATTGCCGGTTTGAAGTTCTTGCAGTTTTCACTGTAAAACCGATTTGGAGCTAGTACCTGACCATATATATGTATGGAGTGGAGTTTCGAACAGAAAAGAAACTTTGTGTTCCCAGCAAGCTAGGTGAAGGACGGCATTCACACACACATATCTCTCAGAACTGAGCATGTGGAGAGACGTTCGTTCATCTAGCACAGTTGGTAATGGGTTGTAAGCAGAAACATTTACTCTGGGATTTTAGTCTTTTTCCTAGTGCCGGTTTGAAGTTTCTGCAGTTCAGTGTAAAACCGATATGGATCTATTACCTCCCCATATATATGTATGGAGTGGAGTTTTCAACTGAAAAGAAACTTTGTGTTCCCAACAAGCTAGGTGAAGGACGGCTTTCACACACACTTATCTCTCAGATCTGAGCATGTTTAGATACTTTCGTTCATCTAGCACAGTTGGAACGGGTTGCAGGAGAAACTTTTACTCTGGTTTCTCAGTCTGTTTCCTAGTGCCGGTTTGAAGATCCTGCAGTTTTCACTATAAAATCGATTTGGAGCTAGTACATCTACATATATATGTATGGATTGGAGATTGCAACTTAATAGAAACTTTGTGTTCCCAACAAGCTAGGTGAAGGACGGCTTTCACACACAATTATCTCTCAGAACTGAGCATGTGGAGAGACGTTCGTTCATCTAGCATAAAAGAAACGGGTTGCAAGAGAAACTTTTACTCTGGTTTCTCAGTCAGTTATCTAGTGCCGGTTTGAAGTTCCTGCAGTTTTCACTGTAAAACCGTGTTGGAGATTGTACCTACCAATATATATGTATGGAGTGGATTTGCAACTGAAAAGAAACTTTGTATTCCCAACAAGCTAGGTGAAGGATGGCTTTCACACACACTTATCTCAGAATTGAGCATGTGGAGATACGTTCGTTCATCTAGCACAGTTGGAACGGGTTGCAGGAGAAACTTTTACTCTGGTTTCTCAGTCTGTTTCCTAGTGCCGGTTTGAAGATCCTGCATTTTTCACTATAAAATCGATTTGGAGCTAGTACATCTACATATATATATATGGATTGGAGATTGCAACTTAATAGAAACTTTGTGTTCCCAACAAGCTTGGTGAAGGACGGCTTTCACACACACATATCTCTCAGAACTGATCATACGCAGAGACGTGCTTTCATCTAGCAAATAGGGAACAGGTTGAAGGAGAAATTTTTTTCTGGTTTCTCAGTCAGAGTCTTGTGCTGGTTTGAAGTTCTTGCAGTTTTCACTGTAAAACCAAGTTGGAGCTTGTACCTCCCCATATATATGTATGGAGTGCAGTTTCAACTGAAAAGAAACTTTGTGTTCCCAAAAAGCTATGTGAAGGGCGGCTTTCACACACACTTATTTCTCAGATCTGAGCATGTGGAGAGACGTTCGTTCATCTAGCAAAAAGGGAACGGGTTGCAGGGGAAACTTTGGCTCTGTTTTCTCAGTCTGTATCCTAGTGCCGGTTTGAAGGTATTGCAGTTGTCAGTGTAAAAACAATTTGGAGATTGTACATCCCCATATATATGTATGGATGGAGTTTGCAACTGAAAGGAAACTTGGATTTCCCAACAAGCTATGTGAAGAAAGGCTTTCACACACACTTATCTCTCAGAACTGAGCATGTGGAGAGACGTTCGTTCATCTAGCAAAAAGGGAACGGTTTTCAGCGGAACTTTTACTCTGGTGTCACAATCTGTTTCCTAGTGCCGGTTTGAAGTTTCTGCAGTTTTCACCGTAAAACCGAGTTTGAGCTAGTACCTCCCCATATATTTGTATGGAGTGGAGTTTGGAATTGAAAAGAAATTTTGTGTTACCAACAAGCTAGGTGAATTACGGCTTTCACACAATTACCTCTCAGAACTGAGCATGTGGACAGTCGTTCATTCATCTAGCACAAAGGGAACGGGTTGCAGGGGAACTTTTACTCTGATTTCCCACTCGGTTTCCCTGTGCCGGATTGAAGTTCTTGCAGTTTTTACTGTAAAACCGAGTTGGAGCTAGTACCTACCCATATATATGCATAGAGTGGAGTTTGCAACTGAAAAGAAACTTTGTGTTCCCAACAAGCTAGATGAAGTACGACTTTCACACCCACTTATCTCTCAGAACTGAGCAAGTGGAGATCTTTCGTTCATCTAGCACAAAGAGAAAGGGTTGCAGGAGAAACTTTTACTCTGGTTTCTCAGTCTGTTTCCTAGTGCCGGTTTGAAGTTCCTGCAGTTTTCACTGTAAAACCGAGCGGGATCTAGTACCTAACCATATGTATGTATGGAGTGGGGTTTGCAACTGATAAGATATTTTGTGTTTCCTACAAGCTATGTGAAGGACGACTTTCACACACACTTTTCTCTCAGAACAGAGCCTATGCAGGGACGTTCTTTCATCTAGCAAATAGGGAACAGGTTGTAGGGGAAATTTTTCTCTGGTTTCTCAGTCAGTTTCCTTGTGCCGGTTTGAAGTTCCTGCAGTTTTCACTGTTAAAAAGTGTTGGAGCTACTACCACACCATATATATGGATGGAGTGGAGTTGGCAACTGAAAATAATCTTTGTGTTCCCAACAAGCTAGGTGAAGGACGGCTTTCACACAAACTTATCTCTCAGAAATGAGCATGTGGAGAGACGTTCGTTCATCTAGCACAAAGGGAACGGTTGCTTTGAGAAACTTTTACTCTGGTTTCTCAGTATGTTTCCTAGTGCCGGTTTGAAGTTCCTGCAGTTTTCACTGTAAAACCGAGTTGGAGATAGTACCTCCCCATATATAAGTATGGAGTTTGCAACTGAAAATAATCTTTGTGTTCCCAACAAGATAGGTGAAGGATGGCTTTCACACACACTTATCCCTCAGAACTGAGCATACGCATAGACGTTCGTTCATCTAGCACAAAGGTAACGGGTTGCTTGAGAAACTTTTACTCTGGTTTCTCAGTCTGTTTCCTAATGCACGTTTGAAGTTCCTGCAGTTTTCACTGTAAAAACGAGTTGGAGCTTTTACCATCCCATATATATGTATAGAGTGGAGTTTGCAATTGAAAAGAAACTTTGTGTTCCCAACAAGCTAGTTGAAGGACGGCTTTCACAAAAACTTATCTCTCAGACCTGAGCATGTGGAGCGAAGTTCGTTCATCTAGAAAAAGTGAACGGTTTGCAGGGAAACTTTTACACTGGTGTCTCAGTCGGTTTCCTAGTGCCGGTTTGAATTTCCTGCAGTTTTCACTGTAAAACAGAGCTGGAGCTTGTACCTCCCCATATATATATATAGAGTGGAGTTAGCAACTGAAAAGAAACTTTGTGTTCACATCAAGCTAGGTGAAGGACGGCTTTCACACACACTTATCTCTCAGAACTGAGTATGTGGAGAGACGTTCGATCATCTAGCGCAAAAGGAACGGGTTGCAGGAGAAACTTTTACTCTGGTTTCTCAGTCTGTTTCCTAGTGCACGTTTGAAGTTAGTGCAGTTTTCTCTGTAAAACCGAGTTGGAGCTTTTACCATATCATATATATGTATGGAGTGGAGATTGCAACTGAAAAGAAACTTTGTGTTCCCAACAACTTAGGTGAAGGACGGCTTTCACACAAACATAACTCTCAGAACTGAGCATGTGGAGAGACGTTCGTACATCTAGCACAAATGGAACGGGTGCTTTGAGAAACTTTTACTATGGTTTCTCAGTATGTTTCCTAGTGCCGGTTTGAAGTTCCTGCACTTTTCACTGTAAAACCGAGTTGGAGATAGTACCTCCCCATATATATATATGGAGCGGGGTTTTGAACTGAAAAGATATTTTGTGTTTCCAGCAAGCTATGTGAAGTACGGCTTTCACACACACATTTCTCTCAGAACAGAGCCTATTCAGGGACGTGCTTTCATGTAGCAAATTGGGAAAAGGTTATGGGTGAAATTTATCTCTGGTTTCTAAGTCATGTTCCTTGTGCCGGTTTGAAGTTCCTGCAGTTTTCACTGTAAAACAGATTTGGAGATTGTACCTGACCATATATATGTATGGAGTGGAGTTTACAACTGAAAAGAAACTATGTGTTCCCAGCAAGCTAGATGAAGTACGACTTTCACACCCACTTATCTCTCAGAACTGAGCAAGTGGAGATCTTTCGTTCAACTAGCACAAAGGGAACGGTTTGCAGGAGAAACTTTTACTCTGGTTCCTCAGTATGTTTCCTAGTTCCGGTTTGAAGTTAATGCAGTTTTCACTGTAAAACCGATTTGGAGATAGTACATCCCCATATATATTTATGGACTGGAGTTGGCAACTGAAAAGAAACTTTGTGTTTCCTACAAGCTAGGTGAAGAATGGCTTTCACACACAATTATCTCTCAGAACTGAGCATGTGGAGAGACGTTCGTTCATCTAGCACAAAGGGAACGGGTTGCAAGAGAAAGTTTTACTCTGGTTTCACAGTCTGTTTCCTAGTGCCGGTTTGAAGTTCCTGCAGTTTTCACTGTTAAACTGAGTTGGAGCTAGTTCCACCCCATATATATGTATGGATTGGAGTTTGCAACTGAAAAGAAACTTTGTGTTCCCAACAACCTATGTGAAGGACGGCTTTCACACACCATTATCTCTCAGAACTGAGCATGTGGAGGGACGTTCGTTCATCTAGCACAAGGGGAACGGGTTGCAGTAGAAACGTTTACTCTGGTTTCTCAGTCTGTTTCCTAGTGCCTGTTTGAATTTCCTGCAGTTTTCACTGTAAAACAGAGTTGGAGCTCGTACCTCCCCATATATATATATGGAGTGGATTTTGCAACTGAAAAGAAACTTTGTGTTCCCAACAAGCTAGGTGAAGGACGACTTTCTCACACACTTATCTCTCAGAACTGAGCATGTGGAGAGACGTTCGTTCATCTAGCACAAAGGGAACAGGTTGCAGGGGAAATTTTACTCTGGTTTCTCAGTCTGTTTCCTATTGCCGGTTTGAAGTTCTTGCAGTTTTCACTGTAAAACCGATTTGGAGCTAGTACCTGACCATATATATGTATGGAGTGGAGTTTGGAACAGAAAAGAAACTTTGTGTTCCCAGCAAGCTAGGTGAAGGACGGCATTCACACACACATATCTCTCAGAACTGAGCATGTGGAGAGACGTTCGTTCATCTAGCACAGTTGGTAATGGGTTGTAAGCAGAAACATTTACTCTGGGATTTTAGTCTTTTTCCTAATGCCGGTTTGAAGTTTCTGCAGTTCAGTGTAAAACCGATATGGATCTATTACCTCCCCATATATATGTATGGAGTGGAGTTTTCAACTGAAAAGAAACTTTGTGTTCCCAACAAGCTAGGTGAAGGACGGCTTTCACACACACTTATCTCTCAGATCTGAGCATGTTTAGATACTTTCGTTCATCTAGCACAGTTGGAACGGGTTGCAGGAGAAACTTTTACTCTGGTTTCTCAGTCACTTTCCTAGTGCCGGTTTGAAGTTCCTGCAGTTTTCACTGTAAAACCGAGTTGGAGATTGTACCTACCAATATACATGTATGGAGTGGATTTGCAACTGAAAAGAAACTTTGTATTCCCAACAAGCTAGGTGAAGGATGGCTTTCACACACACTTATCTCAGAACTGAGCATGTGGAGATACGTTCGTTCATCTAGCACAGTTGGAACGGTTTGCAGGAGAAACTTTTACTCTGGTTTCTCAGTCTGTTTCCTATGTGCCGGTTTGAAGATCCTGCATTTTTCACTATAAAATCGATTTGGAGCTAGTACATCTACATATATATATATGGATTGGAGATTGCAACTTAATAGAAACTTTGTGTTCCCAACAAGCTTGGTGAAGGACGGCTTTCACACACACATATCTCTCAGAACTGATCATACGCAGAGACGTGCTTTCATCTAGCAAATAGGGAACAGGTTGAAGGAGAAATTTTTTTCTGGTTTCTCAGTCAGAGTCTTGTGCTGGTTTGAAGTTCTTGCAGTTTTCACTGTAAAACCAAGTTGGAGCTTGTACCTCCCCATATATATGTATGGAGTGCAGTTTCAACTGAAAAGAAACTTTGTGTTCCCAAAAAGCTATGTGAAGGGCGGCTTTCACACACACTTATTTCTCAGATCTGAGCATGTGGAGAGACGTTCGTTCATCTAGCAAAAAGGGAACGGGTTGCAGGGGAAACTTTGGCTCTGTTTTCTCAGTCTGTATCCTAGTGCCGGTTTGAAGGTATTGCAGTTGTCAGTGTAAAAACAATTTGGAGATTGTACATCCCCATATATATGTATGGATGGAGTTTGCAACTGAAAGGAAACTTGGATTTCCCAACAAGCTATGTGAAGAAAGGCTTTCACACACACTTATCTCTCAGAACTGAGCATGTGGAGAGACGTTCGTTCATCTAGCACAGTTGGTAATGGGTTGTAAGCAGAAACATTTACTCTGGGATTTTAGTCTTTTTCCTAATGCCGGTTTGAAGTTTCTGCAGTTCAGTGTAAAACCGATATGGATCTATTACCTCCCCATATATATGTATGGAGTGGAGTTTTCAACTGAAAAGAAACTTTGTGTTCCCAACAAGCTAGGTGAAGGACGGCTTTCACACACACTTATCTCTCAGATCTGAGCATGTTTAGATACTTTCGTTCATCTAGCACAGTTGGAACGGGTTGCAGGAGAAACTTTTACTCTGGTTTCTCAGTCTGTTTCCTAGTGCCGGTTTGAAGATCCTGCAGTTTTCACTATAAAATCGATTTGGAGCTAGTACATCTACATATATATGTATGGATTGGAGATTGCAACTTAATAGAAACTTTGTGTTCCCAACAAGCTAGGTGAAGGACGGCTTTCACACACACTTATCTCTCAGAACTGAGCATGTGGAGAGACGTTCGTTCATCTAGCATAAAAGAAACGGGTTGCAAGAGAAACTTTTACTCTGGTTTCTCAGTCAGTTTCCTAGTGCCGGTTTGAAGTTCCTGCAGTTTTCACTGTAAAACCGAGTTGGAGATTGTACCTACCAATATACATGTATGGAGTGGATTTGCAACTGAAAAGAAACTTTGTATTCCCAACAAGCTAGGTGAAGGATGGCTTTCACACCCACTTATCTCAGAACTGAGCATGTGGAGATACGTTCGTTCATCTAGCACAGTTGGAACGGTTTGCAGGAGAAACTTTTACTCTGGTTTCTCAGTCTGTTTCCTAGTGCCGGTTTGAAGATCCTGCATTTTTCACTATAAAATCGATTTGGAGCTAGTACATCTACATATATATGTATGGATTGGAGATTGCAACTTAATAGAAACTTTGTGTTCCCAACAAGCTTGGTGAAGGACGGCTTTCACACACACATATCTCTCAGAACTGATCATACGCAGAGACGTGCTTTCATCTAGCAAATAGGGAACAGGTTGAAGGAGAAATTTTTTTCTGGTTTCTCAGTCAGAGTCTTGTGCTGGTTTGAAGTTCTTGCAGTTTTCACTGTAAAACCAAGTTGGAGCTTGTACCTCCCCATATATATGTATGGAGTGCAGTTTCAACTGAAAAGAAACTTTGTGTTCCCAAAAAGCTATGTGAAGGGCGGCTTTCACACACACTTATTTCTCAGATCTGAGCATGTGGAGAGACGTTCGTTCATCTAGCAAAAAGGGAACGGGTTGCAGGGGAAACTTTGGCTCTGTTTTCTCAGTCTGTATCCTAGTGCCGGTTTGAAGGTATTGCAGTTGTCAGTGTAAAAACAATTTGGAGATTGTACATCCCCATATATATGTATGGATGGAGTTTGCAACTGAAAGGAAACTTGGATTTCCCAACAAGCTATGTGAAGAAAGGCTTTCACACACACTTATCTCTCAGAACTGAGCATGTGGAGAGACGTTCGTTCATCTAGCAAAAAGGGAACGGTTTTCAGCGGAACTTTTACTCTGGTGTCACAATCTGTTTCCTAGTGCCGGTTTGAAGTTTCTGCAGTTTTCACCGTAAAACCGAGTTTGAGCTAAAACCTCCCCATATATATGTATGGAGTGGAGTTTGGAATTGAAAAGAAATTTTGTGTTACCAACAAGCTAGGTGAGTTACGGCTTTCACACAATTACCTCTCAGAACTGAGCATGTGGACAGTCGTTCATTCATCTAGCACAAAGGGAACGGGTTGCAGGGGAACTTTTACTCTGATTTCCCACTCGGTTTCCCTGTGCCGGATTGAAGTTCTTGCAGTTTTTACTGTAAAACCGAGTTGGAGCTAGTACCTACCCATATATATGCATAGAGTGGAGTTTGCAACTGAAAAGAAACTTTGTGTTCCCAACAAGCTAGATGAAGTACGACTTTCACACCCACTTATCTCTCAGAACTGAGCAAGTGGAGATCTTTCGTTCATCTAGCACAAAGAGAAAGGGTTGCAGGAGAAACTTTTACTCTGGTTCCTCAGTATGTTTCCTAGTTCCGGTTTGAAGTTCCTGCAGTTTTCAATGTAAAACCGTTTTGGAGATAGTACATCCCCATATATATGTATGGAGTGGAGTTGGCAACTGAAAAGAAACTTTGTGTTTCCTACAAGCTAGGTGAAGGATGGCTTTCACACACAGTTATCTCTCAGAACTGAGCATGTGGAGAGATGTTCGTTCATCTAGCACAAACGGAACGGGTTGCAGGAGAAAGTTTTACTCTGGTTTCTCAGTCTGTTTCCTAGTGCCGGTTTGAAGTTCCTGCAGTTTTCACTGTAAAACCGAGCGGGATCTAGTACCTAACCATATGTATGTATGGAGTGGGGTTTGCAACTGATAAGATATTTTGTGTTTCCTACAAGCTATGTGAAGGACGACTTTCACACACACTTTTCTCTCAGAACAGAGCCTATGCAGGGACGTTCTTTCATCTAGCAAATAGGGAACAGGTTGTAGGGGAAATTTTTCTCTGGTTTCTCAGTCAGTTTCCTTGTGCCGGTTTGAAGTTCCTGCAGTTTTCACTGTTAAAAAGTGTTGGAGCTACTACCACACCATATATATGGATGGAGTGGAGTTGGCAACTGAAAATAATCTTTGTGTTCCCAACAAGCTAGGTGAAGGACGGCTTTCACACAAACTTATCTCTCAGAAATGAGCATGTGGAGAGACGTTCGTTCATCTAGCACAAAGGGAACGGTTGCTTTGAGAAACTTTTACTCTGGTTTCTCAGTATGTTTCCTAGTGCCGGTTTGAAGTTCCTGCAGTTTTCACTGTAAAACCGAGTTGGAGATAGTACCTCCCCATATATAAGTATGGAGTTTGCAACTGAAAATAATCTTTGTGTTCCCAACAAGATAGGTGAAGGATGGCTTTCACACACACTTATCCCTCAGAACTGAGCATACGCAGAGACGTTCGTTCATCTAGC
The DNA here is from genome assembly GCF_036321535.1 of Camelus dromedarius. NCBI lineage: Eukaryota > Metazoa > Chordata > Mammalia > Artiodactyla > Camelidae > Camelus > Camelus dromedarius. The sequence goes on along the minus strand of NC_087458.1, from coordinate 29,773,152 downwards.
ACAAAGGTAACGGGTTGCTTGAGAAACTTTTACTCTGGTTTCTCAGTCTGTTTCCTAATGCACGTTTGAAGTTCCTGCAGTTTTCACTGTAAAAACGAGTTGGAGCTTTTACCATCCCATATATATGTATAGAGTGGAGTTTGCAATTGAAAAGAAACTTTGTGTTCCCAACAAGCTAGTTGAAGGACGGCTTTCACAAAAACTTATCTCTCAGACCTGAGCATGTGGAGCGAAGTTCGTTCATCTAGAAAAAGTGAACGGTTTGCAGGGAAACTTTTACACTGGTGTCTCAGTCGGTTTCCTAGTGCCGGTTTGAATTTCCTGCAGTTTTCACTGTAAAACAGAGCTGGAGCTTGTACCTCCCCATATATATATATAGAGTGGAGTTAGCAACTGAAAAGAAACTTTGTGTTCACATCAAGCTAGGTGAAGGACGGCTTTCACACACACTTATCTCTCAGAACTGAGTATGTGGAGAGACGTTCGATCATCTAGCGCAAAAGGAACGGGTTGCAGGAGAAACTTTTACTCTGGTTTCTCAGTCTGTTTCCTAGTGCACGTTTGAAGTTAGTGCAGTTTTCTCTGTAAAACCGAGTTGGAGCTTTTACCATATCATATATATGTATGGAGTGGAGATTGCAACTGAAAAGAAACTTTGTGTTCCCAACAACTTAGGTGAAGGACGGCTTTCACACAAACATAACTCTCAGAACTGAGCATGTGGAGAGACGTTCGTACATCTAGCACAAATGGAACGGGTGCTTTGAGAAACTTTTACTATGGTTTCTCAGTATGTTTCCTAGTGCCGGTTTGAAGTTCCTGCACTTTTCACTGTAAAACCGAGTTGGAGATAGTACCTCCCCATATATATATATGGAGCGGGGTTTTGAACTGAAAAGATATTTTGTGTTTCCAGCAAGCTATGTGAAGTACGGCTTTCACACACACATTTCTCTCAGAACAGAGCCTATTCAGGGACGTGCTTTCATGTAGCAAATTGGGAAAAGGTTATGGGTGAAATTTATCTCTGGTTTCTAAGTCATGTTCCTTGTGCCGGTTTGAAGTTCCTGCAGTTTTCACTGTAAAACAGATTTGGAGATTGTACCTGACCATATATATGTATGGAGTGGAGTTTACAACTGAAAAGAAACTATGTGTTCCCAGCAAGCTAGATGAAGTACGACTTTCACACCCACTTATCTCTCAGAACTGAGCAAGTGGAGATCTTTCGTTCAACTAGCACAAAGGGAACGGTTTGCAGGAGAAACTTTTACTCTGGTTCCTCAGTATGTTTCCTAGTTCCGGTTTGAAGTTAATGCAGTTTTCACTGTAAAACCGATTTGGAGATAGTACATCCCCATATATATTTATGGACTGGAGTTGGCAACTGAAAAGAAACTTTGTGTTTCCTACAAGCTAGGTGAAGAATGGCTTTCACACACAATTATCTCTCAGAACTGAGCATGTGGAGAGACGTTCGTTCATCTAGCACAAAGGGAACGGGTTGCAAGAGAAAGTTTTACTCTGGTTTCACAGTCTGTTTCCTAGTGCCGGTTTGAAGTTCCTGCAGTTTTCACTGTTAAACTGAGTTGGAGCTAGTTCCACCCCATATATATGTATGGATTGGAGTTTGCAACTGAAAAGAAACTTTGTGTTCCCAACAACCTATGTGAAGGACGGCTTTCACACACCATTATCTCTCAGAACTGAGCATGTGGAGGGACGTTCGTTCATCTAGCACAAGGGGAACGGGTTGCAGTAGAAACGTTTACTCTGGTTTCTCAGTCTGTTTCCTAGTGCCTGTTTGAATTTCCTGCAGTTTTCACTGTAAAACAGAGTTGGAGCTCGTACCTCCCCATATATATATATGGAGTGGATTTTGCAACTGAAAAGAAACTTTGTGTTCCCAACAAGCTAGGTGAAGGACGACTTTCTCACACACTTATCTCTCAGAACTGAGCATGTGGAGAGACGTTCGTTCATCTAGCACAAAGGGAACAGGTTGCAGGGGAAATTTTACTCTGGTTTCTCAGTCTGTTTCCTATTGCCGGTTTGAAGTTCTTGCAGTTTTCACTGTAAAACCGATTTGGAGCTAGTACCTGACCATATATATGTATGGAGTGGAGTTTGGAACAGAAAAGAAACTTTGTGTTCCCAGCAAGCTAGGTGAAGGACGGCATTCACACACACATATCTCTCAGAACTGAGCATGTGGAGAGACGTTCGTTCATCTAGCACAGTTGGTAATGGGTTGTAAGCAGAAACATTTACTCTGGGATTTTAGTCTTTTTCCTAATGCCGGTTTGAAGTTTCTGCAGTTCAGTGTAAAACCGATATGGATCTATTACCTCCCCATATATATGTATGGAGTGGAGTTTTCAACTGAAAAGAAACTTTGTGTTCCCAACAAGCTAGGTGAAGGACGGCTTTCACACACACTTATCTCTCAGATCTGAGCATGTTTAGATACTTTCGTTCATCTAGCACAGTTGGAACGGGTTGCAGGAGAAACTTTTACTCTGGTTTCTCAGTCTGTTTCCTAGTGCCGGTTTGAAGATCCTGCAGTTTTCACTATAAAATCGATTTGGAGCTAGTACATCTACATATATATGTATGGATTGGAGATTGCAACTTAATAGAAACTTTGTGTTCCCAACAAGCTAGGTGAAGGACGGCTTTCACACACACTTATCTCTCAGAACTGAGCATGTGGAGAGACGTTCGTTCATCTAGCATAAAAGAAACGGGTTGCAAGAGAAACTTTTACTCTGGTTTCTCAGTCAGTTTCCTAGTGCCGGTTTGAAGTTCCTGCAGTTTTCACTGTAAAACCGAGTTGGAGATTGTACCTACCAATATATATGTATGGAGTGGATTTGCAACTGAAAAGAAACTTTGTATTCCCAACAAGCTAGGTGAAGGATGGCTTTCACACACACTTATCTCAGAACTGAGCATGTGGAGATACGTTCGTTCATCTAGCACAGTTGGAACGGTTTGCAGGAGAAACTTTTACTCTGGTTTCTCAGTCTGTTTCCTAGTGCCGGTTTGAAGATCCTGCATTTTTCACTATAAAATCGATTTGGAGCTAGTACATCTACATATATATGTATGGATTGGAGATTGCAACTTAATAGAAACTTTGTGTTCCCAACAAGCTTGGTGAAGGACGGCTTTCACACACACATATCTCTCAGAACTGATCATACGCAGAGACGTGCTTTCATCTAGCAAATAGGGAACAGGTTGAAGGAGAAATTTTTTTCTGGTTTCTCAGTCAGAGTCTTGTGCTGGTTTGAAGTTCTTGCAGTTTTCACTGTAAAACCAAGTTGGAGCTTGTACCTCCCCATATATATGTATGGAGTGCAGTTTCAACTGAAAAGAAACTTTGTGTTCCCAAAAAGCTATGTGAAGGGCGGCTTTCACACACACTTATTTCTCAGATCTGAGCATGTGGAGAGACGTTCGTTCATCTAGCAAAAAGGGAACGGGTTGCAGGGGAAACTTTGGCTCTGTTTTCTCAGTCTGTATCCTAGTGCCGGTTTGAAGGTATTGCAGTTGTCAGTGTAAAAACAATTTGGAGATTGTACATCCCCATATATATGTATGGATGGAGTTTGCAACTGAAAGGAAACTTGGATTTCCCAACAAGCTATGTGAAGAAAGGCTTTCACACACACTTATCTCTCAGAACTGAGCATGTGGAGAGACGTTCGTTCATCTAGCAAAAAGGGAACGGTTTTCAGCGGAACTTTTACTCTGGTGTCACAATCTGTTTCCTAGTGCCGGTTTGAAGTTTCTGCAGTTTTCACCGTAAAACCGAGTTTGAGCTAGTACCTCCCCATATATATGTATGGAGTGGAGTTTGGAATTGAAAAGAAATTTTGTGTTACCAACAAGCTAGGTGAGTTACGGCTTTCACACAATTACCTCTCAGAACTGAGCATGTGGACAGTCGTTCATTCATCTAGCACAAAGGGAACGGGTTGCAGGGGAACTTTTACTCTGATTTCCCACTCGGTTTCCCTGTGCCGGATTGAAGTTCTTGCAGTTTTTACTGTAAAACCGAGTTGGAGCTAGTACCTACCCATATATATGCATAGAGTGGAGTTTGCAACTGAAAAGAAACTTTGTGTTCCCAACAAGCTAGATGAAGTACGACTTTCACACCCACTTATCTCTCAGAACTGAGCAAGTGGAGATCTTTCGTTCATCTAGCACAATGAGAAAGGGTTGCAGGAGAAACTTTTACTCTGGTTCCTCAGTATGTTTCCTAGTTCCGGTTTGAAGTTCCTGCAGTTTTCAATGTAAAACCGTTTTGGAGATAGTACATCCCCATATATATGTATGGAGTGGAGTTGGCAACTGAAAAGAAACTTTGTGTTTCCTACAAGCTAGGTGAAGGATGGCTTTCACACACAGTTATCTCTCAGAACTGAGCATGTGGAGAGATGTTCGTTCATCTAGCACAAACGGAACGGGTTGCAGGAGAAAGTTTTACTCTGGTTTCTCAGTCTGTTTCCTAGTGCCGGTTTGAAGTTCCTGCAGTTTTCACTGTAAAACCGAGCGGGATCTAGTACCTAACCATATGTATGTATGGAGTGGGGTTTGCAACTGATAAGATATTTTGTGTTTCCTACAAGCTATGTGAAGGACGACTTTCACACACACTTTTCTCTCAGAACAGAGCCTATGCAGGGACGTTCTTTCATCTAGCAAATAGGGAACAGGTTGTAGGGGAAATTTTTCTCTGGTTTCTCAGTCAGTTTCCTTGTGCCGGTTTGAAGTTCCTGCAGTTTTCACTGTTAAAAAGTGTTGGAGCTACTACCACACCATATATATGGATGGAGTGGAGTTGGCAACTGAAAATAATCTTTGTGTTCCCAACAAGCTAGGTGAAGGACGGCTTTCACACAAACTTATCTCTCAGAAATGAGCATGTGGAGAGACGTTCGTTCATCTAGCACAAAGGGAACGGTTGCTTTGAGAAACTTTTACTCTGGTTTCTCAGTATGTTTCCTAGTGCCGGTTTGAAGTTCCTGCAGTTTTCACTGTAAAACCGAGTTGGAGATAGTACCTCCCCATATGTAAGTATGGAGTTTGCAACTGAAAATAATCTTTGTGTTCCCAACAAGATAGGTGAAGGATGGCTTTCACACACACTTATCCCTCAGAACTGAGCATACGCAGAGACGTTCGTTCATCTAGCACAAAGGTAACGGGTTGCTTGAGAAACTTTTACTCTGGTTTCTCAGTCTGTTTCCTAATGCACGTTTGAAGTTCCTGCAGTTTTCACTGTAAAAACGAGTTGGAGCTTTTACCATCCCATATATATGTATAGAGTGGAGTTTGCAATTGAAAAGAAACTTTGTGTTCCCAACAAGCTAGTTGAAGGACGGCTTTCACAAAAACTTATCTCTCAGACCTGAGCATGTGGAGCGAAGTTCGTTCATCTAGAAAAAGTGAACGGTTTGCAGGGAAACTTTTACACTGGTGTCTCAGTCGGTTTCCTAGTGCCGGTTTGAATTTCCTGCAGTTTTCACTGTAAAACAGAGCTGGAGCTTGTACCTCCCCATATATATATATAGAGTGGAGTTAGCAACTGAAAAGAAACTTTGTGTTCACATCAAGCTAGGTGAAGGACGGCTTTCACACACACTTATCTCTCAGAACTGAGTATGTGGAGAGACGTTCGATCATCTAGCGCAAAAGGAACGGGTTGCAGGAGAAACTTTTACTCTGGTTTCTCAGTCTGTTTCCTAGTGCACGTTTGAAGTTAGTGCAGTTTTCTCTGTAAAACCGAGTTGGAGCTTTTACCATATCATATATATGTATGGAGTGGAGATTGCAACTGAAAAGAAACTTTGTGTTCCCAACAACTTAGGTGAAGGACGGCTTTCACACAAACATAACTCTCAGAACTGAGCATGTGGAGAGACGTTCGTACATCTAGCACAAATGGAACGGGTGCTTTGAGAAACTTTTACTATGGTTTCTCAGTATGTTTCCTAGTGCCGGTTTGAAGTTCCTGCACTTTTCACTGTAAAACCGAGTTGGAGATAGTACCTCCCCATATATATATATGGAGCGGGGTTTTGAACTGAAAAGATATTTTGTGTTTCCAGCAAGCTATGTGAAGTACGGCTTTCACACACACATTTCTCTCAGAACAGAGCCTATTCAGGGACGTGCTTTCATGTAGCAAATTGGGAAAAGGTTATGGGTGAAATTTATCTCTGGTTTCTAAGTCATGTTCCTTGTGCCGGTTTGAAGTTCCTGCAGTTTTCACTGTAAAACAGATTTGGAGATTGTACCTGACCATATATATGTATGGAGTGGAGTTTACAACTGAAAAGAAACTATGTGTTCCCAGCAAGCTAGATGAAGTACGACTTTCACACCCACTTATCTCTCAGAACTGAGCAAGTGGAGATCTTTCGTTCAACTAGCACAAAGGGAACGGTTTGCAGGAGAAACTTTTACTCTGGTTCCTCAGTATGTTTCCTAGTTCCGGTTTGAAGTTAATGCAGTTTTCACTGTAAAACCGATTTGGAGATAGTACATCCCCATATATATTTATGGACTGGAGTTGGCAACTGAAAAGAAACTTTGTGTTTCCTACAAGCTAGGTGAAGAATGGCTTTCACACACAATTATCTCTCAGAACTGAGCATGTGGAGAGACGTTCGTTCATCTAGCACAAAGGGAACGGGTTGCAAGAGAAAGTTTTACTCTGGTTTCACAGTCTGTTTCCTAGTGCCGGTTTGAAGTTCCTGCAGTTTTCACTGTTAAACTGAGTTGGAGCTAGTTCCACCCCATATATATGTATGGATTGGAGTTTGCAACTGAAAAGAAACTTTGTGTTCCCAACAACCTATGTGAAGGACGGCTTTCACACACCATTATCTCTCAGAACTGAGCATGTGGAGGGACGTTCGTTCATCTAGCACAAGGGGAACGGGTTGCAGTAGAAACGTTTACTCTGGTTTCTCAGTCTGTTTCCTAGTGCCTGTTTGAATTTCCTGCAGTTTTCACTGTAAAACAGAGTTGGAGCTCGTACCTCCCCATATATATATATGGAGTGGATTTTGCAACTGAAAAGAAACTTTGTGTTCCCAACAAGCTAGGTGAAGGACGACTTTCTCACACACTTATCTCTCAGAACTGAGCATGTGGAGAGACGTTCGTTCATCTAGCACAAAGGGAACAGGTTGCAGGGGAAATTTTACTCTGGTTTCTCAGTCTGTTTCCTATTGCCGGTTTGAAGTTCTTGCAGTTTTCACTGTAAAACCGATTTGGAGCTAGTACCTGACCATATATATGTATGGAGTGGAGTTTGGAACAGAAAAGAAACTTTGTGTTCCCAGCAAGCTAGGTGAAGGACGGCATTCACACACACATATCTCTCAGAACTGAGCATGTGGAGAGACGTTCGTTCATCTAGCACAGTTGGTAATGGGTTGTAAGCAGAAACATTTACTCTGGGATTTTAGTCTTTTTCCTAGTGCCGGTTTGAAGTTTCTGCAGTTCAGTGTAAAACCGATATGGATCTATTACCTCCCCATATATATGTATGGAGTGGAGTTTTCAACTGAAAAGAAACTTTGTGTTCCCAACAAGCTAGGTGAAGGACGGCTTTCACACACACTTATCTCTCAGATCTGAGCATGTTTAGATACTTTCGTTCATCTAGCACAGTTGGAACGGGTTGCAGGAGAAACTTTTACTCTGGTTTCTCAGTCTGTTTCCTAGTGCCGGTTTGAAGATCCTGCAGTTTTCACTATAAAATCGATTTGGAGCTAGTACATCTACATATATATGTATGGATTGGAGATTGCAACTTAATAGAAACTTTGTGTTCCCAACAAGCTAGGTGAAGGACGGCTTTCACACACACTTATCTCTCAGAACTGAGCATGTGGAGAGACGTTCGTTCATCTAGCATAAAAGAAACGGGTTGCAAGAGAAACTTTTACTCTGGTTTCTCAGTCAGTTTCCTAGTGCCGGTTTGAAGTTCCTGCAGTTTTCACTGTAAAACCGAGTTGGAGATTGTACCTACCAATATATATGTATGGAGTGGATTTGCAACTGAAAAGAAACTTTGTATTCCCAACAAGCTAGGTGAAGGATGGCTTTCACACACACTTATCTCAGAACTGAGCATGTGGAGATACGTTCGTTCATCTAGCACAGTTGGAACGGTTTGCAGGAGAAACTTTTACTCTGGTTTCTCAGTCTGTTTCCTAGTGCCGGTTTGAAGATCCTGCATTTTTCACTATAAAATCGATTTGGAGCTAGTACATCTACATATATATGTATGGATTGGAGATTGCAACTTAATAGAAACTTTGTGTTCCCAACAAGCTTGGTGAAGGACGGCTTTCACACACACATATCTCTCAGAACTGATCATACGCAGAGACGTGCTTTCATCTAGCAAATAGGGAACAGGTTGAAGGAGAAATTTTTTTCTGGTTTCTCAGTCAGAGTCTTGTGCTGGTTTGAAGTTCTTGCAGTTTTCACTGTAAAACCAAGTTGGAGCTTGTACCTCCCCATATATATGTATGGAGTGCAGTTTCAACTGAAAAGAAACTTTGTGTTCCCAAAAAGCTATGTGAAGGGCGGCTTTCACACACACTTATTTCTCAGATCTGAGCATGTGGAGAGACGTTCGTTCATCTAGCAAAAAGGGAACGGGTTGCAGGGGAAACTTTGGCTCTGTTTTCTCAGTCTGTATCCTAGTGCCGGTTTGAAGGTATTGCAGTTGTCAGTGTAAAAACAATTTGGAGATTGTACATCCCCATATATATGTATGGATGGAGTTTGCAACTGAAAGGAAACTTGGATTTCCCAACAAGCTATGTGAAGAAAGGCTTTCACACACACTTATCTCTCAGAACTGAGCATGTGGAGAGACGTTCGTTCATCTAGCAAAAAGGGAACGGTTTTCAGCGGAACTTTTACTCTGGTGTCACAATCTGTTTCCTAGTGCCGGTTTGAAGTTTCTGCAGTTTTCACCGTAAAACCGAGTTTGAGCTAGTACCTCCCCATATATATGTATGGAGTGGAGTTTGGAATTGAAAAGAAATTTTGTGTTACCAACAAGCTAGGTGAATTACGGCTTTCACACAATTACCTCTCAGAACTGAGCATGTGGACAGTCGTTCATTCATCTAGCACAAAGGGAACGGGTTGCAGGGGAACTTTTACTCTGCTTTCCCACTCGGTTTCCCTGTGCCGGATTGAAGTTCTTGCAGTTTTTACTGTAAAACCGAGTTGGAGCTAGTACCTACCCATATATATGCATAGAGTGGAGTTTGCAACTGAAAAGAAACTTTGTGTTTCCTACAAGCTAGGTGAAGGATGGCTTTCACACACAGTTATCTCTCAGAACTGAGCATGTGGAGAGATGTTCGTTCATCTAGCACAAACGGAACGGGTTGCAGGAGAAAGTTTTACTCTGGTTTCTCAGTCTGTTTCCTAGTGCCGGTTTGAAGTTCCTGCAGTTTTCACTGTAAAACCGAGCGGGATCTAGTACCTAACCATATGTATGTATGGAGTGGGGTTTGCAACTGATAAGATATTTTGTGTTTCCTACAAGCTATGTGAAGGACGACTTTCACACACACTTTTCTCTCAGAACAGAGCCTATGCAGGGACGTTCTTTCATCTAGCAAATAGGGAACAGGTTGTAGGGGAAATTTTTCTCTGGTTTCTCAGTCAGTTTCCTTGTGCCGGTTTGAAGTTCCTGCAGTTTTCACTGTTAAAAAGTGTTGGAGCTACTACCACACCATATATATGGATGGAGTGGAGTTGGCAACTGAAAATAATCTTTGTGTTCCCAACAAGCTAGGTGAAGGACGGCTTTCACACAAACTTATCTCTCAGAAATGAGCATGTGGAGAGACGTTCGTTCATCTAGCACAAAGGGAACGGTTGCTTTGAGAAACTTTTACTCTGGTTTCTCAGTATGTTTCCTAGTGCCGGTTTGAAGTTCCTGCAGTTTTCACTGTAAAACCGAGTTGGAGATAGTACCTCCCCATATATAAGTATGGAGTTTGCAACTGAAAATAATCTTTGTGTTCCCAACAAGATAGGTGAAGGATGGCTTTCACACACACTTATCCCTCAGAACTGAGCATACGCATAGACGTTCGTTCATCTAGCACAAAGGTAACGGGTTGCTTGAGAAACTTTTACTCTGGTTTCTCAGTCTGTTTCCTAATGCACGTTTGAAGTTCCTGCAGTTTTCACTGTAAAAACGAGTTGGAGCTTTTACCATCCCATATATATGTATAGAGTGGAGTTTGCAATTGAAAAGAAACTTTGTGTTCCCAACAAGCTAGTTGAAGGACGGCTTTCACAAAAACTTATCTCTCAGACCTGAGCATGTGGAGCGAAGTTCGTTCATCTAGAAAAAGTGAACGGTTTGCAGGGAAACTTTTACACTGGTGTCTCAGTCGGTTTCCTAGTGCCGGTTTGAATTTCCTGCAGTTTTCACTGTAAAACAGAGCTGGAGCTTGTACCTCCCCATATATATATATAGAGTGGAGTTAGCAACTGAAAAGAAACTTTGTGTTCACATCAAGCTAGGTGAAGGACGGCTTTCACACACACTTATCTCTCAGAACTGAGTATGTGGAGAGACGTTCGATCATCTAGCGCAAAAGGAACGGGTTGCAGGAGAAACTTTTACTCTGGTTTCTCAGTCTGTTTCCTAGTGCACGTTTGAAGTTAGTGCAGTTTTCTCTGTAAAACCGAGTTGGAGCTTTTACCATATCATATATATGTATGGAGTGGAGATTGCAACTGAAAAGAAACTTTGTGTTCCCAACAACTTAGGTGAAGGACGGCTTTCACACAAACATAACTCTCAGAACTGAGCATGTGGAGAGACGTTCGTACATCTAGCACAAATGGAACGGGTGCTTTGAGAAACTTTTACTATGGTTTCTCAGTATGTTTCCTAGTGCCGGTTTGAAGTTCCTGCACTTTTCACTGTAAAACCGAGTTGGAGATAGTACCTCCCCATATATATATATGGAGCGGGGTTTTGAACTGAAAAGATATTTTGTGTTTCCAGCAAGCTATGTGAAGTACGGCTTTCACACACACATTTCTCTCAGAACAGAGCCTATTCAGGGACGTGCTTTCATGTAGCAAATTGGGAAAAGGTTATGGGTGAAATTTATCTCTGGTTTCTAAGTCATGTTCCTTGTGCCGGTTTGAAGTTCCTGCAGTTTTCACTGTAAAACAGATTTGGAGATTGTACCTGACCATATATATGTATGGAGTGGAGTTTACAACTGAAAAGAAACTATGTGTTCCCAGCAAGCTAGATGAAGTACGACTTTCACACCCACTTATCTCTCAGAACTGAGCAAGTGGAGATCTTTCGTTCAACTAGCACAAAGGGAACGGTTTGCAGGAGAAACTTTTACTCTGGTTCCTCAGTATGTTTCCTAGTTCCGGTTTGAAGTTAATGCAGTTTTCACTGTAAAACCGATTTGGAGATAGTACATCCCCATATATATTTATGGACTGGAGTTGGCAACTGAAAAGAAACTTTGTGTTTCCTACAAGCTAGGTGAAGAATGGCTTTCACACACAATTATCTCTCAGAACTGAGCATGTGGAGAGACGTTCGTTCATCTAGCACAAAGGGAACGGGTTGCAAGAGAAAGTTTTACTCTGGTTTCACAGTCTGTTTCCTAGTGCCGGTTTGAAGTTCCTGCAGTTTTCACTGTTAAACTGAGTTGGAGCTAGTTCCACCCCATATATATGTATGGATTGGAGTTTGCAACTGAAAAGAAACTTTGTGTTCCCAACAAGCTAGGTGAAGGACGACTTTCTCACACACTTATCTCTCAGAACTGAGCATGTGGAGAGACGTTCGTTCATCTAGCACAAAGGGAACAGGTTGCAGGGGAAATTTTACTCTGGTTTCTCAGTCTGTTTCCTATTGCCGGTTTGAAGTTCTTGCAGTTTTCACTGTAAAACCGATTTGGAGCTAGTACCTGACCATATATATGTATGGAGTGGAGTTTGGAACAGAAAAGAAACTTTGTGTTCCCAGCAAGCTAGGTGAAGGACGGCATTCACACACACATATCTCTCAGAACTGAGCATGTGGAGAGACGTTCGTTCATCTAGCACAGTTGGTAATGGGTTGTAAGCAGAAACATTTACTCTGGGATTTTAGTCTTTTTCCTAGTGCCGGTTTGAAGTTTCTGCAGTTCAGTGTAAAACCGATATGGATCTATTACCTCCCCATATATATGTATGGAGTGGAGTTTTCAACTGAAAAGAAACTTTGTGTTCCCAACAAGCTAGGTGAAGGACGGCTTTCACACACACTTATCTCTCAGATCTGAGCATGTTTAGATACTTTCGTTCATCTAGCACAGTTGGAACGGGTTGCAGGAGAAACTTTTACTCTGGTTTCTCAGTCTGTTTCCTAGTGCCGGTTTGAAGATCCTGCAGTTTTCACTATAAAATCGATTTGGAGCTAGTACATCTACATATATATGTATGGATTGGAGATTGCAACTTAATAGAAACTTTGTGTTCCCAACAAGCTAGGTGAAGGACGGCTTTCACACACACTTATCTCTCAGAACTGAGCATGTGGAGAGACGTTCGTTCATCTAGCATAAAAGAAACGGGTTGCAAGAGAAACTTTTACTCTGGTTTCTCAGTCAGTTTCCTAGTGCCGGTTTGAAGTTCCTGCAGTTTTCACTGTAAAACCGAGTTGGAGATTGTACCTACCAATATATATGTATGGAGTGGATTTGCAACTGAAAAGAAACTTTGTATTCCCAACAAGCTAGGTGAAGGATGGCTTTCACACACACTTATCTCAGAACTGAGCATGTGGAGATACGTTCGTTCATCTAGCACAGTTGGAACGGTTTGCAGGAGAAACTTTTACTCTGGTTTCTCAGTCTGTTTCCTAGTGCCGGTTTGAAGATCCTGCATTTTTCACTATAAAATCGATTTGGAGCTAGTACATCTACATATATATGTATGGATTGGAGATTGCAACTTAATAGAAACTTTGTGTTCCCAACAAGCTTGGTGAAGGACGGCTTTCACACACACATATCTCTCAGAACTGATCATACGCAGAGACGTGCTTTCATCTAGCAAATAGGGAACAGGTTGAAGGAGAAATTTTTTTCTGGTTTCTCAGTCAGAGTCTTGTGCTGGTTTGAAGTTCTTGCAGTTTTCACTGTAAAACCAAGTTGGAGCTTGTACCTCCCCATATATATGTATGGAGTGCAGTTTCAACTGAAAAGAAACTTTGTGTTCCCAAAAAGCTATGTGAAGGGCGGCTTTCACACACACTTATTTCTCAGATCTGAGCATGTGGAGAGACGTTCGTTCATCTAGCAAAAAGGGAACGGGTTGCAGGGGAAACTTTGGCTCTGTTTTCTCAGTCTGTATCCTAGTGCCGGTTTGAAGGTATTGCAGTTGTCAGTGTAAAAACAATTTGGAGATTGTACATCCCCATATATATGTATGGATGGAGTTTGCAACTGAAAGGAAACTTGGATTTCCCAACAAGCTATGTGAAGAAAGGCTTTCACACACACTTATCTCTCAGAACTGAGCATGTGGAGAGACGTTCGTTCATCTAGCAAAAAGGGAACGGTTTTCAGCGGAACTTTTACTCTGGTGTCACAATCTGTTTCCTAGTGCCGGTTTGAAGTTTCTGCAGTTTTCACCGTAAAACCGAGTTTGAGCTAGTACCTCCCCATATATATGTATGGAGTGGAGTTTGGAATTGAAAAGAAATTTTGTGTTACCAACAAGCTAGGTGAATTACGGCTTTCACACAATTACCTCTCAGAACTGAGCATGTGGACAGTCGTTCATTCATCTAGCACAAAGGGAACGGGTTGCAGGGGAACTTTTACTCTGATTTCCCACTCGGTTTCCCTGTGCCGGATTGAAGTTCTTGCAGTTTTTACTGTAAAACCGAGTTGGAGCTAGTACCTACCCATATATATGCATAGAGTGGAGTTTGCAACTGAAAAGAAACTTTGTGTTCCCAACAAGCTAGATGAAGTACGACTTTCACACCCACTTATCTCTCAGAACTGAGCAAGTGGAGATCTTTCGTTCATCTAGCACAAAGAGAAAGGGTTGCAGGAGAAACTTTTACTCTGGTTCCTCAGTATGTTTCCTAGTTCCGGTTTGAAGTTCCTGCAGTTTTCAATGTAAAACCGTTTTGGAGATAGTACATCCCCATATATATGTATGGAGTGGAGTTGGCAACTGAAAAGAAACTTTGTGTTTCCTACAAGCTAGGTGAAGGATGGCTTTCACACACAGTTATCTCTCAGAACTGAGCATGTGGAGAGATGTTCGTTCATCTAGCACAAACGGAACGGGTTGCAGGAGAAAGTTTTACTCTGGTTTCTCAGTCTGTTTCCTAGTGCCGGTTTGAAGTTCCTGCAGTTTTCACTGTAAAACCGAGCGGGATCTAGTACCTAACCATATGTATGTATGGAGTGGGGTTTGCAACTGATAAGATATTTTGTGTTTCCTACAAGCTATGTGAAGGACGACTTTCACACACACTTTTCTCTCAGAACAGAGCCTATGCAGGGACGTTCTTTCATCTAGCAAATAGGGAACAGGTTGTAGGGGAAATTTTTCTCTGGTTTCTCAGTCAGTTTCCTTGTGCCGGTTTGAAGTTCCTGCAGTTTTCACTGTTAAAAAGTGTTGGAGCTACTACCACACCATATATATGGATGGAGTGGAGTTGGCAACTGAAAATAATCTTTGTGTTCCCAACAAGCTAGGTGAAGGACGGCTTTCACACAAACTTATCTCTCAGAAATGAGCATGTGGAGAGACGTTCGTTCATCTAGCACAAAGGGAACGGTTGCTTTGAGAAACTTTTACTCTGGTTTCTCAGTATGTTTCCTAGTGCCGGTTTGAAGTTCCTGCAGTTTTCACTGTAAAACCGAGTTGGAGATAGTACCTCCCCATATATAAGTATGGAGTTTGCAACTGAAAATAATCTTTGTGTTCCCAACAAGATAGGTGAAGGATGGCTTTCACACACACTTATCCCTCAGAACTGAGCATACGCAGAGACGTTCGTTCATCTAGCACAAAGGTAACGGGTTGCTTGAGAAACTTTTACTCTGGTTTCTCAGTCTGTTTCCTAATGCACGTTTGAAGTTCCTGCAGTTTTCACTGTAAAAACGAGTTGGAGCTTTTACCATCCCATATATATGTATAGAGTGGAGTTTGCAATTGAAAAGAAACTTTGTGTTCCCAACAAGCTAGTTGAAGGACGGCTTTCACAAAAACTTATCTCTCAGACCTGAGCATGTGGAGCGAAGTTCGTTCATCTAGAAAAAGTGAACGGTTTGCAGGGAAACTTTTACACTGGTGTCTCAGTCGGTTTCCTAGTGCCGGTTTGAATTTCCTGCAGTTTTCACTGTAAAACAGAGCTGGAGCTTGTACCTCCCCATATATATATATAGAGTGGAGTTAGCAACTGAAAAGAAACTTTGTGTTCACATCAAGCTAGGTGAAGGACGGCTTTCACACACACTTATCTCTCAGAACTGAGTATGTGGAGAGACGTTCGATCATCTAGCGCAAAAGGAACGGGTTGCAGGAGAAACTTTTACTCTGGTTTCTCAGTCTGTTTCCTAGTGCACGTTTGAAGTTAGTGCAGTTTTCTCTGTAAAACCGAGTTGGAGCTTTTACCATATCATATATATGTATGGAGTGGAGATTGCAACTGAAAAGAAACTTTGTGTTCCCAACAACTTAGGTGAAGGACGGCTTTCACACAAACATAACTCTCAGAACTGAGCATGTGGAGAGACGTTCGTACATCTAGCACAAATGGAACGGGTGCTTTGAGAAACTTTTACTATGGTTTCTCAGTATGTTTCCTAGTGCCGGTTTGAAGTTCCTGCACTTTTCACTGTAAAACCGAGTTGGAGATAGTACCTCCCCATATATATATATGGAGTGGGGTTTTGAACTGAAAAGATATTTTGTGTTTCCAGCAAGCTATGTGAAGTACGGCTTTCACACACACATTTCTCTCAGAACAGAGCCTATTCAGGGACGTGCTTTCATGTAGCAAATTGGGAAAAGGTTATGGGTGAAATTTATCTCTGGTTTCTAAGTCATGTTCCTTGTGCCGGTTTGAAGTTCCTGCAGTTTTCACTGTAAAACAGATTTGGAGATTGTACCTGACCATATATATGTATGGAGTGGAGTTTACAACTGAAAAGAAACTATGTGTTCCCAGCAAGCTAGATGAAGTACGACTTTCACACCCACTTATCTCTCAGAACTGAGCAAGTGGAGATCTTTCGTTCAACTAGCACAAAGGGAACGGTTGGCAGGAGAAACTTTTACTCTGGTTCCTCAGTATGTTTCCTAGTTCCGGTTTGAAGTTAATGCAGTTTTCACTGTAAAACCGATTTGGAGATAGTACATCCCCATATATATTTATGGACTGGAGTTGGCAACTGAAAAGAAACTTTGTGTTTCCTACAAGCTAGGTGAAGAATGGCTTTCACACACAATTATCTCTCAGAACTGAGCATGTGGAGAGACGTTCGTTCATCTAGCACAAAGGGAACGGGTTGCAAGAGAAAGTTTTACTCTGGTTTCACAGTCTGTTTCCTAGTGCCGGTTTGAAGTTCCTGCAGTTTACACTGTTAAACTGAGTTGGAGCTAGTTCCACCCCATATATATGTATGGATTGGAGTTTGCAACTGAAAAGAAACTTTGTGTTCCCAACAACCTATGTGAAGGACGGCTTTCACACACCATTATCTCTCAAAACTGAGCACGTGGAGAGACGTTCGTTCATCTAGCAAAAAGGGAACGGTTTGCTGCGAAACTTTTACTCTGGTGTCTCAGTATGTTTCCTAGTGCCGGTTTGATGTTCCTGCAATTTTCACTGTAAAACAGAGTTGGAGATTGTACATCCCCATATATATATAGAGAGAGTGGAGTTAGCAACTGGAAAGGAACTTTGTGTTCACAACAAGCTAGGTGAAAGACGGCTTTCACACACACATATCTCTCAGATCTGAGCATGTGGAGATACGTTCGTTCATCTAACACAGTTGGAACGGGTTGCAGGAGAAACTTTTACTCTGGTTTCTCTGTCTGTTTCCTAGTGCCGGTTTGAAGATCCTGAGGTTTCACTATAAAATCGATTTTGAGCTAGTACATCTACATATATATGTATGGATTGGAGATTGCAACTTAATAGAAACTTTGTGTTCCCAGCAAGCTAGGTGAAGGACGGCTTTCACACAGAATTTTCTCTCAGAACTGAGCATGTGGAGAGACGTTCGTTCATCTAGCACAAACGGAACGGATTGCAGGAGGAAGTTAAACTCTGGTTTCTCAGTCTGTTTCCTAGTGCCGGGTTGAAGTTCCTGCAGTTTTCACTGTAAAACCGAGTGAGAGCTAGTACCTCCCCATTAGTATGTATGGAGTGGGGTTTGCAACAGAAAAATTATTTTGTTTTTCCAGCAAGTTATGTGAAGTACGGCTTTCACACACATATTTCTCTCAGAACAGAGCCTATTCAGGGACGTGCTTTCATGTAGCAAATAGGGAAAAGTATGTGGGGGAAATTTTTCTCTGGTTTCTCAGTCAGTTTCCTTGTGCCGGTTTGAAGTTCCTGCAGTTTTCACTGTAAAACAGATTTGGAGATTGTACCTCCCCATATATATGAATGGAGTGGAGTTGGCAACTGAAAACAATCTTTGAGTTCCCAACAAGCTTGGTGAAGGATGGATTTCACACACACTTATCTCTCAGACCTGAGCATGTGGAGAGACGTTCGTTCATCTATCACAAAGGGAACAGGTTGCAGGGGAAATTTTACTCTGGTTTCTCAGTCTGTTTCCTATTGCCGGTTTGAAGTTCTTGCAGTTTTCACTGTAAAACCGATTTGGAGCTAGTACCTGACCATATATATGTATGGAGTGGAGTTTGGAACAGAAAAGAAACTTTGTGTTCCCAGCAAGCTAGGTGAAGGACGGCATTCACACACACATATCTCTCAGAACTGAGCATGTGGAGAGACGTTCGTTCATCTAGCACAGTTGGTAATGGGTTGTAAGCAGAAACAATTACTCTGGGATTTTAGTCTTTTTCCTAGTGCCGGTTTGAAGTTTCTGCAGTTCAGTGTAAAACCGATATGGATCTATTACCTCCCCATATATATGTATGGAGTGGAGTTTTCAACTGAAAAGGAACTTTGTGTTCCCAACAAGCTAGGTGAAGGACGGCTTTCACACACACTTATCTCTCAGATCTGAGCATGTTTAGATACTTTCGTTCATCTAGCACAGTTGGAACGGGTTGCAGGAGAAACTTTTACTCTGGTTTCTCAGTCTGTTTCCTAGTGCCGGTTTGAAGATCCTGCAGTTTTCACTATAAAATCGATTTGGAGCTAGTACATCTACATATATATGTATGGATTGGAGATTGCAACTTAATAGAAACTTTGTGTTCCCAACAAGCTAGGTGAAGGAAGGC
Source organism: Camelus dromedarius (assembly GCF_036321535.1). Lineage (NCBI taxonomy): Eukaryota > Metazoa > Chordata > Mammalia > Artiodactyla > Camelidae > Camelus > Camelus dromedarius. Next base: position 29,754,609 of record NC_087458.1, on the reverse strand, counting down.
TTTCACACACACTTATCTCTCAGAACTGAGCATGTGGAGAGACGTTCGTTCATCTAGCACAAAAGAAACGGGTTGCAGGAGAAACTTTTACTCTGGTTTCTCAGTCAGTTTCCTAGTGCCGGTTTGAAGTTCCTGCAGTTTTCACTGTAAAACCGAGTTGGAGATTGTACCTACCAATATATATGTATGGAGTGGATTTTGCAACTGAAAAGAAACTTTGTATTCCCAACAAGCTAGGTGAAGGACGGCTTTCACACACACTTATCTCTCAGAACTGAGCATGTGGAGAGACGTTCGTTCATCTAGCACAAAAGAAACGGGTTCCAGGAGAAACTTTTACTCTGGTTTCTCAGTCACTTTCCTAGTGCCGGTTTGAAGTTCCTGCAGTTTTCACTGTAAAACCGATTTGGAGATTGTACCTACCAATATATATGTATGGAGTGGATTTTGCAACTGAAAAGAAACTTTGTATTCCCAACAAGCTAGGTGAAGGATGGCTTTCACACACACTTATCTCTCAGAACTGAGCATGTGGAGATACGTTCGTTCATCTAGCACAGTTGGAACGGGTTGCAGGAGAAACTTTTACTCTGGTTTCTCAGTCTGTTTCCTAGTGCCGGTTTGAAGATCCTGCAGTTTTCACTATAAAATCGATTTGAAGCTAGTACATCTACATATATATGTGTGGATTGGGGATTGCAACTTAATAGAAACTTTGTGTTCCCAACAAGCTTGGTGAAGGACGGCTTTCACACACACATATCTCTCAGAACTGATCATACGCAGAGACGTGCTTTCATCTAGCAAATAGGGAACAGGTTGAAGGAGAAATTTTTTTCTGGTTTCTCAGTCAGAGTCTTGTGCTGGTTTGAAGTTCTTGCAGTTTTCACTGTAAAACCAAGTTGGAGCTTGTACCTCCCCATATATATGTATGGAGTGCAGTTTCAACTGAAAAGAAACTTTGTGTTCCCAAAAAGCTATGTGAAGGGCGGCTTTCACACACACTTATTTCTCAGATCTGAGCATGTTGAGAGACGTTCGTTCATCTAGCAAAAAGGGAACGGGTTGCAGGGGAAACTTTGGCTCTGTTTTCTCAGTCTGTATCCTAGTGCCGGTTTGAAGGTATTGCAGTTGTCATTGTAAAAACAATTTGGAGATTGTACATCCCCATATATATATATGGATGGAGTTTGCAACTGAAAGGAAACTTGGATTTCCCAACAAGCTATGTGAAGAAAGGCTTTCACACACACTTATCTCTCAGAACTGAGCATGTGGAGAGACGTTCGTTCATCTAGCAAAAAGGGAACGGTTTTCAGCGGAACTTTTACTCTGGTGTCACAATCTGTTTCCTAGTGCCGGTTTGAAGTTTCTGCAGTTTTCACCGTAAAACCGAGTTTGAGCTAGTACCTCCCCATATATATGTATGGAGTGGAGTTTGGAATTGAAAAGAAATTTTGTGTTACCAACAAGCTAGGTGAATTACTGCTTTCACACAATTACCTCTCAGAACTGAGCATGTGGACAGTCGTTCATTCATCTAGCACAAAGGGAACGGGTTGCAGGGGAACTTTTACTCTGATTTCCCACTCGGTTTCCCTGTGCCGGATTGAAGTTCTTGCAGTTTTTACTGTAAAACCGAGTTGGAGCTAGTACCAACCCATATATATGCATAGAGTGGAGTTTGCAACTGAAAAGAAACTGTGTGTTCCCAACAAGCTAGATGAAGTACGACTTTCACACCCACTTATCTCTCAGAACTGAGCAAGTGGAGATCTTTCGTTCATCTAGCACAAAGAGAAAGGGTTGCAGGAGAAACTTTTACTCTGGTTTCTCAGTATGTTTCCTAGTTCCGGTTTGAAGTTCCTGCAGTTTTCAATGTAAAACCGTTTTGGAGATAGTACATCCCCATATATATGTATGGAGTGGAGTTGGCAACTGAAAAGAAACTTTGTGTTTCCTACAAGCTAGGTGAAGGATGGCTTTCACACACAGTTATCTCTCAGAACTGAGCATGTGGAGAGATGTTCGTTCATCTAGCACAAACGGAACGGGTTGCAGGAGAAAGTTTTACTCTGGTTTCTCAGTCTGTTTCCTAGTGCCGGTTTGAAGTTCCTGCAGTTTTCACTGTAAAACCGAGCGGGATCTAGTACCTAACCATATGTATGTATGGAGTGGGGTTTGCAACTGAAAAGATATTTTGTGTTTCCTACAAGCTATGTGAAGGACGACTTTCACACACACTTTTCTCTCAGAACAGAGCCTATGCAGGGACGTTCTTTCATCTAGCAAATAGGGAACAGGTTGTAGGGGAAATTTTTCTCTGGTTTCTCAGTCAGTTTCCTTGTGCCGGTTTGAAGTTCCTGCAGTTTTCACTGTTAAAAAGTGTTGGAGCTACTACCACACCATATATATGGATGGAGTGGAGTTGGCAACTGAAAATAATCTTTGTGTTCCCAACATGCTAGGTGAAGGACGGCTTTCACACAAACTTATCTCTCAGAAATGAGCATGTGGAGAGACGTTCGTTCATCTAGCACAAAGGGAACGGTTGCTTTGAGAAACTTTTACTCTGGTTTCTCAGTATGTTTCCTAGTGCCGGTTTGAAGTTCCTGCAGTTTTCACTGTAAAACCGAGTTGGAGATAGTACCTCCCCATATATAAGTATGGAGTTTGCAACTGAAAATAATCTTTGTGTTCCCAACAAGATAGGTGAAGGATGGCTTTCACACACACTTATCCCTCAGAACTGAGCATACGCAGAGACGTTCGTTCATCTAGCACAAAGGTAACGGGTTGCTTGAGAAACTTTTACTCTGGTTTCTCAGTCTGTTTCCTAATGCACGTTTGAAGTTCCTGCAGTTTTCACTGTAAAAACGAGTTGGAGCTTTTACCATCCCATATATATGTATAGAGTGGAGTTTGCAATTGAAAAGAAACTTTGTGTTCCCAACAAGCTAGTTGAAGGACGGCTTTCACAAAAACTTATCTCTCAGACCTGAGCATGTGGAGCGAAGTTCGTTCATCTAGAGAAAGTGAACGGTTTGCAGGGAAACTTTACACTGGTGTCTCAGTCGGTTTCCTAGTGCCGGTTTGAATTTCCTGCAGTTTTCACTGTAAAACAGAGCTGGAGCTAGTACCTCCCCATATATATAGAGAGAGTGGAGTTAGCAACTGAAAAGAAACATTGTGTTCACAACAACTTAGGTGAAGGACGGCTTTCTCACAAACATAACTCTCAGAACTGAGCATGTGGAGAGACGTTCGTTCATCTAGCACAAATGGATAGGTTGCTTTGAGAAACTTTTACTCTGGTTTCTCAGTATGTTTCCTAGTGCCGGTTTGAAGTTCCTGCACTTTTCACTGTAAAACCGAGTTGGAGATAGTACCTCCCCATATATATATATGGAGTGGGGTTTTGAACTGAAAAGATATTTTGTGTTTCCAGCAAGCTATGTGAAGTACGGCTTTCACACACACATTTCTCTCAGAACAGAGCCTATTCAGGGACGTGCTTTCATGTAGCAAATTGGGAAAAGTTTATGGGTGAAATTTTTCTCTGGTTTCTCAGTCATGTTCCTTGTGCCGGTTTGAAGTTCCTGCAGTTTTCACTGTAAAACAGAGTTGGAGCTCGTACCTCCCCATATATATATATGGAGTGTATTTTGCAACTAAAAAGAAACTTTGAGTTCCCAACAAGCTAGGTGAAGGACGACTTTCTCACACACTTATCTCTCAGAACTGAGCATGTGGAGAGACTTTCGTTCATCTAGCACAAAGGCAACGGGTTGCAGGGGAAACTTTTACTCTGGTTTCTCAGTCTGTTTCCTACTGCCGGTTTGAAGGTCCTGCAGTTTTCACTGTAAAACCGAGTTGGAGCTAGTACCTCCCCATATATATGTATGGAATGGAGTTTGCAACTGAAAGGAAACTTTGAGTCCCAACAAGCTAAGTGAAGTAGGGCTTTCACACACACTTATATCTCAGAACTGAGCATATGCAGAGACGTGCTTTCATCTAGCAAAAGGGAACAGGTTTTAGGAGAAATTTTTCCATTGTTTCTCAGTCAGTTTCCTTGTGCTGTTTTGAAGTGCTTGCAGTTTTCAGTGTAAAACCGAATTGGAGCTAGTACCTCCCCATATATATGTATGAAGTGAAGTTTGCAAATTAAAAGAACCTTTGTGTTCCCAACAAGCTACGTGAAGTTCGTCTTTCACACAGAATTATCTCTCAGAAATGAGCATGTTGAGAGACGTTCGTTCATCTAGCACAAAGGGAACGGGTTGCAGGAGAAACTTTTACTCTGGTTCCTCAGTCTGTTTCCTAGTGCCGGTTTGAATTTCCTGCAGTTTTTACTGTAAAACCGAGTTGGAGCAAGTACCTCCCCATATATATACATGGAATGGATTTTGAAACTGAAAAGAAACTTTGTGTTACCAACAAGCTAGTTGAAGGACGCCTTACACACACAATTACCTCACAGAACTGAGCATGTGGAAAGACGTTCGTTCATCTAGCACAAAGTGATCTTGTGGCAGGGGAAACTTTTGCTCTGGTTTCTCAGTCTGTTTCCTAGTGCCGGTTTGAAGTTCCTGCAGTTTTCACTGTAAAAGAGTGTTGGAGCTAGTACCTCCGCATATATATGTATGGAGTGGAGTTTGCAACTGAAAAGAAACTTTGTGTTCACAACAAGCTAGGTGAAGTACGGCTTTAACACACACTTATCAATCAGAAATGAGAATGTGGAGAGACGTTCGTTCATCTAGCACAGTTGGAACGGGTGGCAGGAGAAACTTTTACTCTGGTTTCTCAGTCTGTTTCCTAGTGCCCGTTTGAATTTCCTGCAGTTTTCACTGTAAAACCTAGTTGGAGCTAGTACCTCCACATATATATGTAAGGAGTGGAGTTTGCAACTGAAAAGAAACTTTGTGTCCCCAACAAGCTAGGTGAAGGACGGCTTTCACACACAATTATCTCTCAGACCAGAACATGTGGAGAGACGTTCGTTCATCTAGGACAAAGGGAACGGGTTGCAGGGGAAATTTTACTCTGGTTTCTCAGTCTGTTTCCTAGTGCCGGGTTTAAGTTCCTGCAGTTTTCACTGTAAAACCTAGTTGGAGCTAGTACTTCCCCATATATATGTAAGGAGTGGAGTTTGCAACTGAAAAGAAACTTTGTGTTCCAAACAAGCTATGTGAAGGACGGCTTTCACACACACTTATCTCTCAGAACTGAGCATGTGGAGAGACTTTCTTTCATCTAGCACAAAGGGAAGGGGTTGCACGAGAAACTTTTACTCTGGTTTCTCAGTCTGTTTCCTAGTGCCGGTTATAATTTCCTGCAGTTTTCACTGTTAAACTCTGTTGGAGCTAGTTCCACACCATATATATGTATGGATTGGAGTTTGCAACTGAAAATAATCTTTGTGTTCCCAACAAGCTAGTTGAAGAATGGCATTCAAACACAATTATTTCTCAGAACTGAACATTTGGAGACACCTTCGTTCATCTAGCACAAAGGGAACGGGTTGCAGGGGAAATTTTACTCTGGGTTCTCACTCTGTTTCCTAGTGCCGGTTTGAAGTTCCTGCAGTTTTCACTGTAAAACCGATTTGGAACTAGAACCTCCGCATATATATGTATGGAGTGGAGTTGGCAACTGAAAAGAAATTCTGTGTTCCCAACAAGCTAGGTGAAGGACGTCTTTCACACATACTTATCTCTCAGAACTGTTCATGTGGAGAGACGTTCGTTCATCTAGAACAAAGGGAACGGGTTGCAGGGGAAACTTTTACTCTGGTTTCTCAGTCTGTTTCCTAGTGCCGGTTTGAAGGTCCTGATATTTTCACTGTAAAACCGAGTTGGAGCTATTACCTCCCCATATATATGTATGGAGTGGAGTTTGCAACTGAAAGGAAACATTGAGTTCCCAACTAGCTATGTGAAGGACGGATTTCACCCACACTTATCTCTCAGAACTGAGCATATGCAGAGACGTTCTTTCATCTAGCAAATAGGTAACAGATTGTAGGAGAAATTTTTGTCTGATTTCTCAGTCAGATTCCTTGTGCTGTTTTGAAGTTCTTGCAGTTTTCACTATAAAACCGAGTTGGAGATACTACCTCCCAATATATATGTATGGTGTTTGCAACTGAAAAGTATCTTTGTGTTCCCAACAAGCTAGGTGAAGGATGGATTTCACACACAATTATTTCTCAGAAGTCAGCATGTGGAGAGACATTCGTACATCTAGCACAAAGACAACTGGTTGCAGGTGAAACTTTTATTCTGGTTTCTCAGTCTGTTTTCTAGTTCCGGTTTGAAGTTCCTGCAGTTTTCACTGTAAAACAGTGTTGGAGCTAGTACCTCCCCATATATATGTATGGAGTGGAGTTTGCAACTGAAAAGTATCTTTGTGTTCCCAACAAGCTAGGTGAAGGGAGTCTTTCACACACACTTATCTCTCAGAACTGATCATGTGGAGAGACGTTCGTTCATCTAGCACTAAGGGAACGGGTTGCAGGAGAAACTTTTAATATGGTTCGTCAGTCTGTTTCCTAGTGCCGGTTTGAAGGTCCTGCAGTTTTCACTGTAAAACAGTGTTGGAGCTAGTACCTCCCCATATATATGTATGGAGTGGAGTTTGCAACTGAAAAGAAACTTTGTGTTACCAACAAGCTAGGTGAAGGACGCCTTTCACACAAAATTACCTCTCAGAACTGAGCATGTGGAGAGACTTTCGTTCATCTACCACAAAGGAACGGGTTGTAGGAGAAACTTTTACTCTGGTTTCTCAGTCTGTTTCCTAGTGCCGGTTTGATTTTCCTCCAGTTTTCACTGTTAAAACGAGTTGAAACTAGTACCTACCCATATATATGCATGGAGTGGAGTTGGCAACTGAAAAGAATCTTTGTGTTCCCAACAAGCTAGTTGAAGAATGGCATTCACACACAATTATTTTTCAGAACTCAGCATGTGGAGACACCTTCGTTCATCTAGCACAAAGGGAACAGGTTGCAGGAGAAACTTTTACTCTGGTTTCTCAGTCAGTTTCCTAGTGCCGGTTTGAATTTCCTGCAGTTTTCACTGAAAACCGAGTTGGAGATAGTACCTCCCCATATTTATGTATGGAGTGGAGTTTGCAACTGAAAAGAAACTTTGTGTTCCCAACAAGCTAGGTGAAGGACGGCTTTCACACACAGTTATCAATCAGAAATGAGAATGTGGAGAGACGTTCGTTCATCTAGCACAGTTGGAACGGGTGGCAGGAGAAACTTTTACTCTGGTTTCTCAGTCTGTTTCCTAGTGCCCGTTTGAATTTCCTGCAGTTTTCACTGTAAAACGTAGTTGGAGCTAGTACCTCCACATATATATGTAAGGAGTGGAGTTTGCAACTGAAAAGAAACTTTGTGTTCCCAACAAGCTAGGTGAAGGACGGCTTTCACACACAATTATCTCTCAGACCAGAGCATGGGGAGAGACGTTCGTTCATCTAGGACAAAGGAACGGGTTGCAGGGGAAATTTTACTCTGGTTTCTCAGTCTGTTTCCTAGTGCCGGTTTTAAGTTCCTGCAGTTTTCACTGTAAAACCTAGTTGGAGCTAGTACCTCCCCATATATATGTAAGGAGTGGAGTTTGCAACTGAACAGAAACTTTGTGTTACAAACAAGCTATGTGAAGGACGGCTTTCACACACACTTATCTCTCAGAACTGAGCATGTGGAGAGACTTTCTTTCATCTAGCACAAAGGGAAGTGTTGCACGAGAAACTTTTACTCTGGTTTCTCAGTCTGTTTCCTAGTGCCGGTTATAATTTCCTGCAGTTTTCACTGTTAAACTGTGTTGGAGCTAGTTCCACACCATATATATGTATGGATTGGAGTTTGCAACTGAAAATAATCTTTGTGTTCCCAACAAGCAAGTTGAAGAATGGCATTCAAACACAATTATTTCTCAGAACTGAACATGTGGAGACACCTTCGTTCATCTAGCACAAAGGGAACGGGTTGCAGGGGAAATTTTACTCTGGGTTCTCACTATGTTTCCTAGTGCCGGTTTGAAGTTCCTGCAGTTTTCACTGTAAAACCGATTTGGAACTAGAACCTCCGCATATATATGTATGGAGTGGAGTTGGCAACTGAAAAGAAACTTTGTGTTCCCAACAAGCTAGGTGAAGGACGGCTTTCACACACACTTATCTCTCAGAACTGAGCATGTGGAGAGACGTTCGTTCACCTAGCACAAAGGGAACTGGTTGCAGGGGAAATTTTACTCTGGTTTCTCACTCTGTTTCCTAGTGCCGGTTTGAATTTCCTGCAGTTTTCACTGTAAAACCGAGTTGGAGATACCACCTCGCAATATATTTGTATGGAGTGGAGTTTGCAACTGAAAAGAAACTTTGTGTTCCCAACAAACTAGGTGAAGGACGTCTTTCACACACACATTTCTCTCTCAGAACTGAGCATGTGGATAGACGTTCGTTCATCTAGCACAATGGGAACTGGTTGCAGGAGAAACTTTTACTCTGGTTTCTCAGTCTGTTTTCTAGTTCCGGTTTGAAGTTCCTACAGTTTTCACTGTAAAACCGATTTGGTGTTTGTACCTCCCCATATATATGTATGGATTGGAGATTGCAACTGAAAAAATACTTTGTGTTCCCAACAAGCTAGGTTAAGGACGGCTTTCACCAACACTTATCTCTCAGAACTGAGCATATGCAGAGACGTGCTTTCATCTAACAGATAGGTAACAGGTTGTAGGAGAAATTTTTCTCTTGTTTCTCAGTCATTTTCCTTGTGCTTTTTTGAAGTTCTTGCAGTTTTCACTGTAAAACCGAGTTGGAGCTAGTACCTCCCCATATATATGTATGGAGTGGAGTTGGCAACTGAAAATAATCTTTGTGTTTCCAACAAGCTGTTGAAGGATTGCATTCACACACAGTTATCTCTCAGAACTGAACATGTGGAGAGACGTTCGTTCATCTAGCACAAAGGGAACGGGTTGCAGGGGAAATTTTACTCAGGTTTCTCAGTCTGTTTCCTAGTGCCGGTTTGCAATTCCTGCAGTTTTCACTGTAAAACCGAGTTGGAGCTAGTACCTCCCCATATATATGTATGGAGGGCAGTTTGCAACTGAAAAGAAACTTTGTGTTCCCAACATGCTAGGTGAAGGACGGCTTTCACACACACTTATCTCTCAGAACTGAGCATGTGGAGAGACATTCGTTCATCTAGCACAAAGGGAATGGGTTGCAGGGTAAACTTTTACTCTCGTTTCTCAGTCTGTTTCCTAGTGCCGGTTTGAAGGTCTTGAAGTTTTCACTGTAAAACCGAGTTGGAGCTATTACCTCCCCATATATATGTATGGAGTGGAGTTTGCAACTGAAAGGAAACATTGAGTTCCCAACTAGCTAGGTGAAGTATGGCTTTCACCCACACTTATCTCTCAGAACTGAGCATATGCAGAGACGTGCTTTCATCTAGCAAATATGTATCAGGTTGTAGGAGAAATTTTTCTCTTGTGTCTCAGTCAGTTTCCTTGTGCTTTTTTGAAGTTCCTGCAGTTTTCACTGTAAAATCGTGTTGGATCTTGTACCTACCCATATATATGTATGGAGTGGAGATTGCAAATGAAAAGAAACTTTGTGTTCCCAACAAGCTAGGTGAAGGACGGCTTTCACCCACACTTATCTCTCAGAACTGAGCATATGCTGAGACGTTCTTTCATCTAGCAAATAGGTAACAGGTTGTAGGAGAAATTTTTCTCTGGTTTCTCAGTCAGTTTCCTTGTGCTGTTTTGAAGTTCTTGCAGTTTTCACTATAAAACCGATTTGGAGATACTACCTCCCTATATATATGTATGGAGTTTGCAACTGAAAAGAATCTTTGTGTTCCCAACAAGCTAGATGAAGGTTGGCATTCACACACAATTATTTCTAAGAACTCAGCATGTGGATAGACATTCGTACATCTAGCACAAAGAGAACTGGTTGCAGGAGAAACTTTTACTCTCGTTTCTCAGTCTGTTTTCTAGTTCCGGTTTTAAGTTCCTGCAGTTTTCACTGTAAAACAGTGTTGGAGCTAGTACCTCCCCATATATATGTATGGAGTGGAGTTTGCAACTGAAAAGAAACTTTGTGTTCCCAACAAGCTATGTGAAGGGAGTCTTTCACACACACTTATCTCTCAGAACAGAGCATGTGGAGAGACGTTAGTTCACCTAGCACAAATGGAACTGGTTGCAGGGGAAATTATACTCTGGTTTCTCACTCTGTTTCCTACTGCCGGTTTGAAGTTCCTGCAGTTTTCACTGTAAAACCGTGTTGGAGATAACACCTCCCAATATATATGTATGGAGTGGAGTTTGCAAATTAAAAGAAACTTTGTGTTCCCAACAAACTACTTGAAGGACGGCTTTCACACACAGATTTCTCTCTCAGAAATGAGCATGTGGAGAGACGTTCGTTCATCTAGCACAAAGGGAACGGGTTGCACGAGAAACTTTTACTCTGGTTTCTCAGTCTGTTTCTTAGTGCCGTTTTGAAGTTCCTGCATTTTTCACCGTAAAACAGTGTTGGAGCAAGTACGTCCCCATATATATGTATGGAGTGGAGTTTGCAACTGAAAAGATACTTTGTGTTCCCAAAAAGCTACATAAATAACGTCTTTCACACACACTTATCTCTCAGAACTGAGCATGTGGAGAGACGTTCGTTCATCTAGCACTATGGGAACGGGTTGCAGGAGAAACTTTTTATATGGTTCCTCAGTCTGTTTCCTAGTGCCGGTTTGAAGTTCCTGCAGTTTTCACTGTAAAACAGAGTTGGAGCTTGTACTTCCCCATATATATGTATGGAGTGGAGATTGCAAATGAAAAGAAACTTTGTGTTCAAAACAAGGTAGGTGAAGGACGGCTTTCACCCACACTTATCTCTCAGAACTGAGCATATGCAGAGACATGCTTTCATCTAGCAAATAGGTAACAGGTTGTAGGAGAAATTTTTCTCTTGTTTCTCAGTCAGTTTCCTTGTGCTTTTTTGAAGTTCTTGCAGTTTTCACTGTAAAACCGAGTTGGAGCTATTACATCCCCAAATATATGTATGGAGTGGAGTTTGCAACTGTAAAGAAACTTTGTGTTCCCAACAAACTAGGTGAAGGACGGCTTTCACCCACACTTATCTCTGAAAACTGAGCATATGCAGAGACTTGCTTTCATCTAGCAAATAGGGAACAGGTTGTAGGAGAAATTTTTCTCTTGTGTCTCAGTCAGTTTCCTTTTGCTTTTTGAACTTCTTGCAGTTTTCACTGTAAAACTGAGTTGGAGATACTACCTCCCAATATATAGGTATGTAGTTTGCAACTGAAAAGAATCTTTGTGTTTCCAACAAGCTGGTGAAGGATGGCATTCACACACATTTATCTCTCAGAACTGAGCATGGGGAGAGACGTTCGTTCATCTAGCACAAAGGGAACGGGTTGCAGGGGAAATTTTTCTCTGGTTTCTCAGTCTGTTTCCTAGTGCCGCATTGCAATTCCTGCAGTTTTCACTGTAAAACCGTGTTGGAGTTGTACCTCCCCCTATATATGTCTGGAGTGGGGTTTGCAACTTAAAAGAAACACTGTGTTCCCAACAAGCAAGGTGAAGGACGGCTTTCACACACACTTATCTCTCAGAACTGAGCATGTGGAGAGACATTCGTTCATCTAGCACAAAGGGAACAGGTTGCAGGGGAAACTTTAACTCTCGTTTCTCAGTCTGTTTCCTAGTGCCGGTTTGAAGGTCCTGAAGTTTTCACTGTAAAACCGAGTTGGAGCTATTACCTCCCCATATATATGTATGGAGTAAATTTGCAACTGAAAGGAAACATTGAGTTCCCAACTAGCTAGGTGAAGGACGGCTTTCACACACACTTATCTCTCAGAACTGAGCATATGCAGAGACGTGCTTTCATCTAGCAAATAGGTAACAGGTTGTAGGAGAAATTTTTCTCTGCTTTCTCAGTCAGTTTCCGTGTGCTGTTTTGAAGTTCTTGCAGTTTCCACTGTAAAACCGAGTTGGAGATAATACCTCCCAATATATATGTATGGAGTTTGCAACTGAAAAGAATCTTTGTGTTCCCAACAAGCTAGGTGAAGGATGGCATTCACACACAATTATTTCTCAGAACTCAGCATGTGGAGAGACATTCGTACATCTAGCACAAAGAGATCTGGTTGCAGGAGAAACTTTTACTCTGGTTTCTCAGTCTGTTTTCTACTTCCGGTTTGAAGTTCCCGCAGTTTTCACTGTAAAACTGTGTTGGAGCTTGTACCACCCCATATATATGTATGGAGTGGAGTTGGCATCTGAAAAGAAAATTTGTGTTCCCAACAAGCTAGGTGAAGGACGGCTTTCACACACACTTATTTCTCAGAACTGAGTATGTGGTGAGACTTTCGTTCATCTAGCACAAATGGAACGGTTTGCAGGAGAAACTTTTACTCTGGTTTCTCAGTCAGTTTCCTAGTGCAGGTTTGATTTTCCTGCAGTTTTCACTGTTAAACAGTGTTGCAGCTAGTACTTCCCCATATATATGTTTGAGAAGGAGTTTGCAACTGAAAAGAAACTTTGTGTTCCCAACAAGCTAGGTGAAGGATGGCATTCACACACACTTATCTCTCAGAACTGAGCATGTGGAGAGACGTTCGTTCATTTAGCACAAAGGGAACGGGTGGCAGGGGAAACTATTACTCTAGTTCCTCAGTCTGTTTCCTATTGCCGGTTTGAAGTTCCTGCATTTTCACTGTAAATCCTAGTTGGAGCTAGTACCTCCCCAAATCTATGTATGGAGTGGAGTTTGCAACTCATAAAAAACTTTGTGTTCCCAACAAGCTAGGTGAAGTATGGCTTTCACACACACTTATCTCTTAGAACTGAGCATGTGGAGAGACGTTTGTTCATCTATCACAAAGGAAACGGTTTGCTGGTGAAACTATTACTCTGGTTCCTCAGGCTGTTTCCTATTGCCGGTATGAAGTTCCTGCATTTTTCACTGTAAAAACGATTTGGAGCTAGTACCTACCCATATATATGTATAGAGCGGAGTTTGCAACGTAAAAGAAACTTTGTGTTCCCAACAAGCTAGGTGAAGGACGGCTTTCACACACACTTATCTCTCAGAACTGAGCATGTGGAGAGACGTTCGTTCATCTAGCACAAATTGAACGGGTGGCAGGAGAACCTTTTACTCTGGTTCCTCAGTCTGTTTCCTAGTGCCGTTTTTAAGTTCCTGCAGTTTTCACTATAAAACCGATTTGGAGATAGTACCTTCCCATATATATGTATGGAGTGGTGTTTGCAACTGAAAAGAATCTTTGTGTTCCCAACAAGCTAGTTGAAGGACGGCTTTCACACACACTTATCTCTTAGAACTGAGCATGTGGAGAGACGTTCGTTCATTTAGCAAAATTAGAACGGGTTGCAGGAGAAACTTTTACTCTGGTTTCTCAGTCTGTTTCCTAGTTCCGGTTTGAAGTTCCTGCAGTTTTCACTGTAAAGCCGAGTTGGAGCTAGAACCAACCCATATATATATATGGAGTAGAATTTGCAACTGAAAAGCAACTTTGTGTTCCCAACAAGCTAGTTGAAGGACGGCTTTCACACACACTTATCTCTTACAACTGAGCATGTAGAGAGACATTCGTTCATCTAGCACAAAGGGAACGGTTTGCAGGGGAAAATTTACTCTGGTTTCTCACTCTGTTTCCGAGTGCCTCTTTGAAGTTTTTGCAGTTTTCACTGTAAAACCGATTTTGAGCTAGAACCTCCGCATATATATGTATGGAGTGGAGTTTGCATCTGAAAAGAAACTTTGTGTTCCCAACAAGCTAGGTGAAGGACGGCTTTCACACACACTTATGTCTCAGAACTGAGCATGTGGAGAGACGTTCGTTCACCTAGCACAAAGTTAACTTGTTGCAGGGGAAATTTTACCCTGGTTTCTCACTGTGTTTCCTAGTGCCGGTTTGAAGTTCCTGCAGTTTTCACTGTAAAACCGAGTTGGAGCTTGTACCTCCCCATATATATGTATGGAGTGGAGATTGCAACTGAAAAGAAACTTTGTGTTCAAAACAAGCTAGGTGAAGGACGGCTTTCACCCACACTTATCTCTCAGAACTGAGCATATGCAGAGACGTGCTTTCATCTAGCAAATAGGTAACAGGTTGTAGGAGAAATTTTTCTCTTGTTTCTCAGTCAGTTTCCTTGTGCTTTTTTGAAGTTCTTGCAGTTTTCACTGTAAAACCGAGTTGGAGCTAGTACCTCCCCATATATATGTATGGAGTGGAGTTGGCAACTGAAAAGAATCTTTGTGTTCCCAACAAGCTAGTTGAAGGATGGCATTCACACACAATTATTTCTCAGAACTGAGCATGTGGAGACACCTTCGTTCATCTAGCACAAAGGGAACGGGTTGCAGGGGAAATTTTACTCTGGTTTCTCACTCTGTTTCCTAGTGCCGGTTTGAAGTTCCTGCCGTTTTCACTGTAAAACCGATTTATAGCTAGAACCTCCGCATATATATGTACGGGTTGGGGTTTGCAACTGAAAAGAAACTTTGTGTTCCCAACAAGCTAGGTGAAGGACGGATTTCACACACACTTATCTCTCAGAACTGAGCATGTGGAGAGACGTTCGTTCATTTAGCTCAAAGGGAACGGTTTGCACGAGAAACTTTTACTCTGGTTTCTCAGTGTGTTTCCTAGTGCCAGTTTGAAGTTCCTGCAGTTTTCACCGTAAAACAGTGTTGGAGCAAGTACGTCCCCATATATATGTATGGAGTGGAGTTTGCAACTGAAAAGATACTTTGTGTTCCCAACAATCTACGTGAAGGGCGTCTTTCACACACACTTATCTCTCAGAACTGAGCATGTGGAGAGACGTTCGTTCATCTAGCACAAAGGGAATGGGTTGCAGGGTAAACTTTTACTCTCGTTTCTCAGTCTGTTTCCTAGTGCCGGTTTGAAGGTCTTGAAGTTTTCACTGTAAAACCGAGTTGGAGCTATTACCTCCCCATATATATGTATGGAGTGGAGTTTGCAACTGAAAGGAAACATTGAGTTCCCAACTAGCTAGGTGAAGTATGGCTTTCACCCACACTTATCTCTCAGAACTGAGCATATGCAGAGACGTGCTTTCATCTAGCAAATATGTATCAGGTTGTAGGAGAAATTTTTCTCTTGTGTCTCAGTCAGTTTCCTTGTGCTTTTTTGAAGTTCCTGCAGTTTTCACTGTAAAATCGTGTTGGATCTTGTACCTACCCATATATATGTATGGAGTGGAGATTGCAAATGAAAAGAAACTTTGTGTTCCCAACAAGCTAGGTGAAGGACGGCTTTCACCCACACTTATCTCTCAGAACTGAGCATATGCTGAGACGTTCTTTCATCTAGCAAATAGGTAACAGGTTGTAGGAGAAATTTTTCTCTGGTTTCTCAGTCAGTTTCCTTGTGCTGTTTTGAAGTTCTTGCAGTTTTCACTATAAAACCGATTTGGAGATACTACCTCCCTATATATATGTATGGAGTTTGCAACTGAAAAGAATCTTTGTGTTCCCAACAAGCTAGATGAAGGTTGGCATTCACACACAATTATTTCTAAGAACTCAGCATGTGGATAGACATTCGTACATCTAGCACAAAGAGAACTGGTTGCAGGAGAAACTTTTACTCTCGTTTCTCAGTCTGTTTTCTAGTTCCGGTTTTAAGTTCCTGCAGTTTTCACTGTAAAACAGTGTTGGAGCTAGTACCTCCCCATATATATGTATGGAGTGGAGTTTGCAACTGAAAAGAAACTTTGTGTTCCCAACAAGCTATGTGAAGGGAGTCTTTCACACACACTTATCTCTCAGAACAGAGCATGTGGAGAGACGTTAGTTCACCTAGCACAAATGGAACTGGTTGCAGGGGAAATTATACTCTGGTTTCTCACTCTGTTTCCTACTGCCGGTTTGAAGTTCCTGCAGTTTTCACTGTAAAACCGTGTTGGAGATAACACCTCCCAATATATATGTATGGAGTGGAGTTTGCAAATTAAAAGAAACTTTGTGTTCCCAACAAACTACTTGAAGGACGGCTTTCACACACAGATTTCTCTCTCAGAAATGAGCATGTGGAGAGACGTTCGTTCATCTAGCACAAAGGGAACGGGTTGCACGAGAAACTTTTACTCTGGTTTCTCAGTCTGTTTCTTAGTGCCGTTTTGAAGTTCCTGCATTTTTCACCGTAAAACAGTGTTGGAGCAAGTACGTCCCCATATATATGTATGGAGTGGAGTTTGCAACTGAAAAGATACTTTGTGTTCCCAAAAAGCTACATAAATAACGTCTTTCACACACACTTATCTCTCAGAACTGAGCATGTGGAGAGACGTTCGTTCATCTAGCACTATGGGAACGGGTTGCAGGAGAAACTTTTTATATGGTTCCTCAGTCTGTTTCCTAGTGCCGGTTTGAAGTTCCTGCAGTTTTCACTGTAAAACAGAGTTGGAGCTTGTACTTCCCCATATATATGTATGGAGTGGAGATTGCAAATGAAAAGAAACTTTGTGTTCAAAACAAGGTAGGTGAAGGACGGCTTTCACCCACACTTATCTCTCAGAACTGAGCATATGCAGAGACATGCTTTCATCTAGCAAATAGGTAACAGGTTGTAGGAGAAATTTTTCTCTTGTTTCTCAGTCAGTTTCCTTGTGCTTTTTTGAAGTTCTTGCAGTTTTCACTGTAAAACCGAGTTGGAGCTATTACATCCCCAAATATATGTATGGAGTGGAGTTTGCAACTGTAAAGAAACTTTGTGTTCCCAACAAACTAGGTGAAGGACGGCTTTCACCCACACTTATCTCTGAAAACTGAGCATATGCAGAGACTTGCTTTCATCTAGCAAATAGGGAACAGGTTGTAGGAGAAATTTTTCTCTTGTGTCTCAGTCAGTTTCCTTTTGCTTTTTGAACTTCTTGCAGTTTTCACTGTAAAACTGAGTTGGAGATACTACCTCCCAATATATAGGTATGTAGTTTGCAACTGAAAAGAATCTTTGTGTTTCCAACAAGCTGGTGAAGGATGGCATTCACACACATTTATCTCTCAGAACTGAGCATGGGGAGAGACGTTCGTTCATCTAGCACAAAGGGAACGGGTTGCAGGGGAAATTTTTCTCTGGTTTCTCAGTCTGTTTCCTAGTGCCGCATTGCAATTCCTGCAGTTTTCACTGTAAAACCGTGTTGGAGTTGTACCTCCCCCTATATATGTCTGGAGTGGGGTTTGCAACTTAAAAGAAACACTGTGTTCCCAACAAGCAAGGTGAAGGACGGCTTTCACACACACTTATCTCTCAGAACTGAGCATGTGGAGAGACATTCGTTCATCTAGCACAAAGGGAACAGGTTGCAGGGGAAACTTTAACTCTCGTTTCTCAGTCTGTTTCCTAGTGCCGGTTTGAAGGTCCTGAAGTTTTCACTGTAAAACCGAGTTGGAGCTATTACCTCCCCATATATATGTATGGAGTAAATTTGCAACTGAAAGGAAACATTGAGTTCCCAACTAGCTAGGTGAAGGACGGCTTTCACACACACTTATCTCTCAGAACTGAGCATATGCAGAGACGTGCTTTCATCTAGCAAATAGGTAACAGGTTGTAGGAGAAATTTTTCTCTGCTTTCTCAGTCAGTTTCCGTGTGCTGTTTTGAAGTTCTTGCAGTTTCCACTGTAAAACCGAGTTGGAGATAATACCTCCCAATATATATGTATGGAGTTTGCAACTGAAAAGAATCTTTGTGTTCCCAACAAGCTAGGTGAAGGATGGCATTCACACACAATTATTTCTCAGAACTCAGCATGTGGAGAGACATTCGTACATCTAGCACAAAGAGATCTGGTTGCAGGAGAAACTTTTACTCTGGTTTCTCAGTCTGTTTTCTACTTCCGGTTTGAAGTTCCCGCAGTTTTCACTGTAAAACTGTGTTGGAGCTTGTACCACCCCATATATATGTATGGAGTGGAGTTGGCATCTGAAAAGAAAATTTGTGTTCCCAACAAGCTAGGTGAAGGACGGCTTTCACACACACTTATTTCTCAGAACTGAGTATGTGGTGAGACTTTCGTTCATCTAGCACAAATGGAACGGTTTGCAGGAGAAACTTTTACTCTGGTTTCTCAGTCAGTTTCCTAGTGCAGGTTTGATTTTCCTGCAGTTTTCACTGTTAAACAGTGTTGCAGCTAGTACTTCCCCATATATATGTTTGAGAAGGAGTTTGCAACTGAAAAGAAACTTTGTGTTCCCAACAAGCTAGGTGAAGGATGGCATTCACACACACTTATCTCTCAGAACTGAGCATGTGGAGAGACGTTCGTTCATTTAGCACAAAGGGAACGGGTGGCAGGGGAAACTATTACTCTAGTTCCTCAGTCTGTTTCCTATTGCCGGTTTGAAGTTCCTGCATTTTCACTGTAAATCCTAGTTGGAGCTAGTACCTCCCCAAATCTATGTATGGAGTGGAGTTTGCAACTCATAAAAAACTTTGTGTTCCCAACAAGCTAGGTGAAGTATGGCTTTCACACACACTTATCTCTTAGAACTGAGCATGTGGAGAGACGTTTGTTCATCTATCACAAAGGAAACGGTTTGCTGGTGAAACTATTACTCTGGTTCCTCAGGCTGTTTCCTATTGCCGGTATGAAGTTCCTGCATTTTTCACTGTAAAAACGATTTGGAGCTAGTACCTACCCATATATATGTATAGAGCGGAGTTTGCAACGTAAAAGAAACTTTGTGTTCCCAACAAGCTAGGTGAAGGACGGCTTTCACACACACTTATCTCTCAGAACTGAGCATGTGGAGAGACGTTCGTTCATCTAGCACAAATTGAACGGGTGGCAGGAGAACCTTTTACTCTGGTTCCTCAGTCTGTTTCCTAGTGCCGTTTTTAAGTTCCTGCAGTTTTCACTATAAAACCGATTTGGAGATAGTACCTTCCCATATATATGTATGGAGTGGTGTTTGCAACTGAAAAGAATCTTTGTGTTCCCAACAAGCTAGTTGAAGGACGGCTTTCACACACACTTATCTCTTAGAACTGAGCATGTGGAGAGACGTTCGTTCATTTAGCAAAATTAGAACGGGTTGCAGGAGAAACTTTTACTCTGGTTTCTCAGTCTGTTTCCTAGTTCCGGTTTGAAGTTCCTGCAGTTTTCACTGTAAAGCCGAGTTGGAGCTAGAACCAACCCATATATATATATGGAGTAGAATTTGCAACTGAAAAGCAACTTTGTGTTCCCAACAAGCTAGTTGAAGGACGGCTTTCACACACACTTATCTCTTACAACTGAGCATGTAGAGAGACATTCGTTCATCTAGCACAAAGGGAACGGTTTGCAGGGGAAAATTTACTCTGGTTTCTCACTCTGTTTCCGAGTGCCTCTTTGAAGTTTTTGCAGTTTTCACTGTAAAACCGATTTTGAGCTAGAACCTCCGCATATATATGTATGGAGTGGAGTTTGCATCTGAAAAGAAACTTTGTGTTCCCAACAAGCTAGGTGAAGGACGGCTTTCACACACACTTATGTCTCAGAACTGAGCATGTGGAGAGACGTTCGTTCACCTAGCACAAAGTTAACTTGTTGCAGGGGAAATTTTACCCTGGTTTCTCACTGTGTTTCCTAGTGCCGGTTTGAAGTTCCTGCAGTTTTCACTGTAAAACCGAGTTGGAGCTTGTACCTCCCCATATATATGTATGGAGTGGAGATTGCAACTGAAAAGAAACTTTGTGTTCAAAACAAGCTAGGTGAAGGACGGCTTTCACCCACACTTATCTCTCAGAACTGAGCATATGCAGAGACGTGCTTTCATCTAGCAAATAGGTAACAGGTTGTAGGAGAAATTTTTCTCTTGTTTCTCAGTCAGTTTCCTTGTGCTTTTTTGAAGTTCTTGCAGTTTTCACTGTAAAACCGAGTTGGAGCTAGTACCTCCCCATATATATGTATGGAGTGGAGTTGGCAACTGAAAAGAATCTTTGTGTTCCCAACAAGCTAGTTGAAGGATGGCATTCACACACAATTATTTCTCAGAACTGAGCATGTGGAGACATCTTCGTTCATCTAGCACAAAGGGAACGGGTTGCAGGGGAAATTTTACTCTGGTTTCTCACTCTGTTTCCTAGTGCCGGTTTGAAGTTCCTGCCGTTTTCACTGTAAAACCGATTTATAGCTAGAACCTCCGCATATATATGTACGGGTTGGGGTTTGCAACTGAAAAGAAACTTTGTGTTCCCAACAAGCTAGGTGAAGGACGGATTTCACACACACTTATCTCTCAGAACTGAGCATGTGGAGAGACGTTCGTTCATTTAGCTCAAAGGGAACGGTTTGCACGAGAAACTTTTACTCTGGTTTCTCAGTGTGTTTCCTAGTGCCAGTTTGAAGTTCCTGCAGTTTTCACCGTAAAACAGTGTTGGAGCAAGTACGTCCCCATATATATGTATGGAGTGGAGTTTGCAACTGAAAAGATACTTTGTGTTCCCAACAATCTACGTGAAGGGCGTCTTTCACACACACTTATCTCTCAGAACTGAGCATGTGGAGAGACGTTCGTTCATCTAGCACAAAGGGAACGGGTTGCAGGGGAAATTTTTCTCTGGTTTCTCAGTCTGTTTCCTAGTGCAGGATTGCAATTCCTGCAGTTTTCACTGTAAAACCGTGTTGGAGTTGTACCTCCCCATATATATGTCTGGAGTGGGGTTTGCAACTGAAAAGAAACTTTGTGTTCCCAACAAGCTAGGTGAAGGACGGCTTTCACACACACTTATCTCTCAAAATTGAGCATGTGGAGAGACATTCGTTCATCTAGCACAACGGGATCGGGTTGCAGGGGATACTTTTGCTCTCGTTTCTCAGTCTTTTTCCTAGTGCAGGTTTGATGTTCCTGCAGTTTTCACTGTTAAAAAGAGTTGGAGCTATTACCTCCCCATATATATGTATGGAGAGGAGTTTGCAAATGAAAAGAAACTTTGTGTTCCCAACAAGCTAGGTGAAGAACGGCTTTCACCTACACTTATCTCTCAGAAAGGAGCATATGCAGAGACGTGCTTTCATCTAGCAAATATGTAACAGGTTGTAGGAGAAATTTTTCTCTTGTTTCTCAGTCAGTTTCCTTGTGATTTTTGAAGTTCTTGCAGTTTTCACTGTAAAACCGAGTTGGAGCTAGTACCTCCCCATATATATGTATGGAATGGAGTTGGCAACTGAAAAGAATCTTTGTGTTCCCAACAAGCTAGTTGAGGATGGCATTCACACACAATTATTTCTCAGAACTGAGCATGTGGAGACACCTTCGTTCATCTAGCACAAAGGGAACGGGTGGCAGGAGAAACTTTTACTCTGGTTCCTCAGTCTGTTTCCTAGTGCCGTTTTTAAGTTCCTGCAGTTTTCACTATAAAACCGAGTTGGAGGTAGTACCTTCCCATATTTATGTATGGAGTGGTGTTTGCAACTGAAAAGAATGTTTGTGTTCCCAACAAGCTATGTGAAGGTCGGCTTTCACAAAAACTTATCTCTCAGACCTGAGCATGCGGAGAGACTTTCGTTTATCTAGCACAAATGGAACGGGTTGCAGGAGAAACTTTTACTCTGGTTTCTCAGTCTGTTTCCTAGTGCCAGTTTGAAGTTCCTGCAGTTTTCACTGTAAAGCCGAGTTGGAGCTAGAAACTCCCCATATATATGTATTGAGTGGAGTTTGCAAATGAAAAGAAACTTTGTGTTCCCAACAAGCTAGGTGAAGGATGGCATTCACACACACTTATCTCTCAGAACTGAGCATGTGGAGAGACGTTCGTTCATTTAGCACAAAGGGAACGGGTGGCAGGGGAAACTATTACTCTAGTTCCTCAGTCTGTTTCCTATTGCCGGTTTGAAGTTCCTGCATTTTCACTGTAAATCCTAGTTGGAGCTAGTACCTCCCCAAATCTATGTATGGAGTGGAGTTTGCAACTCATAAAAAACTTTGTGTTCCCAACAAGCTAGGTGAAGTATGGCTTTCACACACACTTATCTCTTAGAACTGAGCATGTGGAGAGACGTTTGTTCATCTATCACAAAGGAAACGGTTTGCTGGTGAAACTATTACTCTGGTTCCTCAGGCTGTTTCCTATTGCCGGTATGAAGTTCCTGCATTTTTCACTGTAAAAACGATTTGGAGCTAGTACCTACCCATATATATGTATAGAGCGGAGTTTGCAACGTAAAAGAAACTTTGTGTTCCCAACAAGCTAGGTGAAGGACGGCTTTCACACACACTTATCTCTCAGAACTGAGCATGTGGAGAGACGTTCGTTCATCTAGCACAAATTGAACGGGTGGCAGGAGAACCTTTTACTCTGGTTCCTCAGTCTGTTTCCTAGTGCCGTTTTTAAGTTCCTGCAGTTTTCACTATAAAACCGATTTGGAGATAGTACCTTCCCATATATATGTATGGAGTGGTGTTTGCAACTGAAAAGAATCTTTGTGTTCCCAACAAGCTAGTTGAAGGACGGCTTTCACACACACTTATCTCTTAGAACTGAGCATGTGGAGAGACGTTCGTTCATTTAGCAAAATTAGAACGGGTTGCAGGAGAAACTTTTACTCTGGTTTCTCAGTCTGTTTCCTAGTTCCGGTTTGAAGTTCCTGCAGTTTTCACTGTAAAGCCGAGTTGGAGCTAGAACCAACCCATATATATATATGGAGTAGAATTTGCAACTGAAAAGCAACTTTGTGTTCCCAACAAGCTAGTTGAAGGACGGCTTTCACACACACTTATCTCTTACAACTGAGCATGTAGAGAGACATTCGTTCATCTAGCACAAAGGGAACGGTTTGCAGGGGAAAATTTACTCTGGTTTCTCACTCTGTTTCCGAGTGCCTCTTTGAAGTTTTTGCAGTTTTCACTGTAAAACCGATTTTGAGCTAGAACCTCCGCATATATATGTATGGAGTGGAGTTTGCATCTGAAAAGAAACTTTGTGTTCCCAACAAGCTAGGTGAAGGACGGCTTTCACACACACTTATGTCTCAGAACTGAGCATGTGGAGAGACGTTCGTTCACCTAGCACAAAGTTAACTTGTTGCAGGGGAAATTTTACCCTGGTTTCTCACTGTGTTTCCTAGTGCCGGTTTGAAGTTCCTGCAGTTTTCACTGTAAAACCGAGTTGGAGCTTGTACCTCCCCATATATATGTATGGAGTGGAGATTGCAACTGAAAAGAAACTTTGTGTTCAAAACAAGCTAGGTGAAGGACGGCTTTCACCCACACTTATCTCTCAGAACTGAGCATATGCAGAGACGTGCTTTCATCTAGCAAATAGGTAACAGGTTGTAGGAGAAATTTTTCTCTTGTTTCTCAGTCAGTTTCCTTGTGCTTTTTTGAAGTTCTTGCAGTTTTCACTGTAAAACCGAGTTGGAGCTAGTACCTCCCCATATATATGTATGGAGTGGAGTTGGCAACTGAAAAGAATCTTTGTGTTCCCAACAAGCTAGTTGAAGGATGGCATTCACACACAATTATTTCTCAGAACTGAGCATGTGGAGACACCTTCGTTCATCTAGCACAAAGGGAACGGGTTGCAGGGGAAATTTTACTCTGGTTTCTCACTCTGTTTCCTAGTGCCGGTTTGAAGTTCCTGCCGTTTTCACTGTAAAACCGATTTATAGCTAGAACCTCCGCATATATATGTACGGGTTGGGGTTTGCAACTGAAAAGAAACTTTGTGTTCCCAACAAGCTAGGTGAAGGACGGATTTCACACACACTTATCTCTCAGAACTGAGCATGTGGAGAGACGTTCGTTCATTTAGCTCAAAGGGAACGGTTTGCACGAGAAACTTTTACTCTGGTTTCTCAGTGTGTTTCCTAGTGCCAGTTTGAAGTTCCTGCAGTTTTCACCGTAAAACAGTGTTGGAGCAAGTACGTCCCCATATATATGTATGGAGTGGAGTTTGCAACTGAAAAGATACTTTGTGTTCCCAACAATCTACGTGAAGGGCGTCTTTCACACACACTTATCTCTCAGAACTGAGCATGTGGAGAGACGTTCGTTCATCTAGCACAAAGGGAACGGGTTGCAGGGGAAATTTTTCTCTGGTTTCTCAGTCTGTTTCCTAGTGCAGGATTGCAATTCCTGCAGTTTTCACTGTAAAACCGTGTTGGAGTTGTACCTCCCCATATATATGTCTGGAGTGGGGTTTGCAACTGAAAAGAAACTTTGTGTTCCCAACAAGCTAGGTGAAGGACGGCTTTCACACACACTTATCTCTCAAAATTGAGCATGTGGAGA
This sequence comes from Camelus dromedarius, assembly GCF_036321535.1. Taxonomy (NCBI): domain Eukaryota; kingdom Metazoa; phylum Chordata; class Mammalia; order Artiodactyla; family Camelidae; genus Camelus; species Camelus dromedarius. The sequence continues at coordinate 29,730,275 of NC_087458.1, read as the reverse complement.
GACATTCGTTCATCTAGCACAACGGGATCGGGTTGCAGGGGATACTTTTGCTCTCGTTTCTCAGTCTTTTTCCTAGTGCAGGTTTGATGTTCCTGCAGTTTTCACTGTTAAAAAGAGTTGGAGCTATTACCTCCCCATATATATGTATGGAGAGGAGTTTGCAACTGAAAAGAAACTTTGTGTTCCCAACAAGCTAGGTGAAGAACGGCTTTCACCTACACTTATCTCTCAGAAAGGAGCATATGCAGAGACGTGCTTTCATCTAGCAAATATGTAACAGGTTGTAGGAGAAATTTTTCTCTTGTTTCTCAGTCAGTTTCCTTGTGATTTTTGAAGTTCTTGCAGTTTTCACTGTAAAACCGAGTTGGAGCTAGTACCTCTCCATATATATGTATGGAATGGAGTTGGCAACTGAAAAGAATCTTTGTGTTCCCAACAAGCTAGTTGAGGATGGCATTCACACACAATTATTTCTCAGAACTGAGCATGTGGAGACACCTTCGTTCATCTAGCACAAAGGGAACGGGTGGCAGGAGAAACTTTTACTCTGGTTCCTCAGTCTGTTTCCTAGTGCCGTTTTTAAGTTCCTGCAGTTTTCACTATAAAACCGAGTTGGAGGTAGTACCTTCCCATATTTATGTATGGAGTGGTGTTTGCAACTGAAAAGAATGTTTGTGTTCCCAACAAGCTATGTGAAGGTCGGCTTTCACAAAAACTTATCTCTCAGACCTGAGCATGCGGAGAGACTTTCGTTTATCTAGCACAAATGGAACGGGTTGCAGGAGAAACTTTTACTCTGGTTTCTCAGTCTGTTTCCTAGTGCCAGTTTGAAGTTCCTGCAGTTTTCACTGTAAAGCCGAGTTGGAGCTAGAAACTCCCCATATATATGTATTGAGTGGAGTTTGCAAATGAAAAGAAACTTTGTGTTCCCAACAAGCTAGGTGAAGGATGGCATTCACACACACTTATCTCTCAGAACTGAGCATGTGGAGAGACGTTCGTTCATTTAGCACAAAGGGAACGGGTGGCAGGGGAAACTATTACTCTAGTTCCTCAGTCTGTTTCCTATTGCCGGTTTGAAGTTCCTGCATTTTCACTGTAAATCCTAGTTGGAGCTAGTACCTCCCCAAATCTATGTATGGAGTGGAGTTTGCAACTCATAAAAAACTTTGTGTTCCCAACAAGCTAGGTGAAGTATGGCTTTCACACACACTTATCTCTTAGAACTGAGCATGTGGAGAGACGTTTGTTCATCTATCACAAAGGAAACGGTTTGCTGGTGAAACTATTACTCTGGTTCCTCAGGCTGTTTCCTATTGCCGGTATGAAGTTCCTGCATTTTTCACTGTAAAAACGATTTGGAGCTAGTACCTACCCATATATATGTATAGAGCGGAGTTTGCAACGTAAAAGAAACTTTGTGTTCCCAACAAGCTAGGTGAAGGACGGCTTTCACACACACTTATCTCTCAGAACTGAGCATGTGGAGAGACGTTCGTTCATCTAGCACAAATTGAACGGGTGGCAGGAGAACCTTTTACTCTGGTTCCTCAGTCTGTTTCCTAGTGCCGTTTTTAAGTTCCTGCAGTTTTCACTATAAAACCGATTTGGAGATAGTACCTTCCCATATATATGTATGGAGTGGTGTTTGCAACTGAAAAGAATCTTTGTGTTCCCAACAAGCTAGTTGAAGGACGGCTTTCACACACACTTATCTCTTAGAACTGAGCATGTGGAGAGACGTTCGTTCATTTAGCAAAATTAGAACGGGTTGCAGGAGAAACTTTTACTCTGGTTTCTCAGTCTGTTTCCTAGTTCCGGTTTGAAGTTCCTGCAGTTTTCACTGTAAAGCCGAGTTGGAGCTAGAACCAACCCATATATATATATGGAGTAGAATTTGCAACTGAAAAGCAACTTTGTGTTCCCAACAAGCTAGTTGAAGGACGGCTTTCACACACACTTATCTCTTACAACTGAGCATGTAGAGAGACATTCGTTCATCTAGCACAAAGGGAACGGTTTGCAGGGGAAAATTTACTCTGGTTTCTCACTCTGTTTCCGAGTGCCTCTTTGAAGTTTTTGCAGTTTTCACTGTAAAACCGATTTTGAGCTAGAACCTCCGCATATATATGTATGGAGTGGAGTTTGCATCTGAAAAGAAACTTTGTGTTCCCAACAAGCTAGGTGAAGGACGGCTTTCACACACACTTATGTCTCAGAACTGAGCATGTGGAGAGACGTTCGTTCACCTAGCACAAAGTTAACTTGTTGCAGGGGAAATTTTACCCTGGTTTCTCACTGTGTTTCCTAGTGCCGGTTTGAAGTTCCTGCAGTTTTCACTGTAAAACCGAGTTGGAGCTTGTACCTCCCCATATATATGTATGGAGTGGAGATTGCAACTGAAAAGAAACTTTGTGTTCCCAACAAGCTAGGTGAAGGACGGATTTCACACACACTTATCTCTCAGAACTGAGCATGTGGAGAGACGTTCGTTCATTTAGCTCAAAGGGAACGGTTTGCACGAGAAACTTTTACTCTGGTTTCTCAGTGTGTTTCCTAGTGCCAGTTTGAAGTTCCTGCAGTTTTCACCGTAAAACAGTGTTGGAGCAAGTACGTCCCCATATATATGTATGGAGTGGAGTTTGCAACTGAAAAGATACTTTGTGTTCCCAACAATCTACGTGAAGGGCGTCTTTCACACACACTTATCTCTCAGAACTGAGCATGTGGAGAGACGTTCGTTCATCTAGCACAAAGGGAACGGGTTGCAGGGGAAATTTTTCTCTGGTTTCTCAGTCTGTTTCCTAGTGCAGGATTGCAATTCCTGCAGTTTTCACTGTAAAACCGTGTTGGAGTTGTACCTCCCCATATATATGTCTGGAGTGGGGTTTGCAACTGAAAAGAAACTTTGTGTTCCCAACAAGCTAGGTGAAGGACGGCTTTCACACACACTTATCTCTCAAAATTGAGCATGTGGAGAGACATTCGTTCATCTAGCACAACGGGATCGGGTTGCAGGGGATACTTTTGCTCTCGTTTCTCAGTCTTTTTCCTAGTGCAGGTTTGATGTTCCTGCAGTTTTCACTGTTAAAAAGAGTTGGAGCTATTACCTCCCCATATATATGTATGGAGAGGAGTTTGCAACTGAAAAGAAACTTTGTGTTCCCAACAAGCTAGGTGAAGAACGGCTTTCACCTACACTTATCTCTCAGAAAGGAGCATATGCAGAGACGTGCTTTCATCTAGCAAATATGTAACAGGTTGTAGGAGAAATTTTTCTCTTGTTTCTCAGTCAGTTTCCTTGTGATTTTTGAAGTTCTTGCAGTTTTCACTGTAAAACCGAGTTGGAGCTAGTACCTCCCCATATATATGTATGGAATGGAGTTGGCAACTGAAAAGAATCTTTGTGTTCCCAACAAGCTAGTTGAGGATGGCATTCACACACAATTATTTCTCAGAACTGAGCATGTGGAGACACCTTCGTTCATCTAGCACAAAGGGAACGGGTGGCAGGAGAAACTTTTACTCTGGTTCCTCAGTCTGTTTCCTAGTGCCGTTTTTAAGTTCCTGCAGTTTTCACTATAAAACCGAGTTGGAGGTAGTACCTTCCCATATTTATGTATGGAGTGGTGTTTGCAACTGAAAAGAATGTTTGTGTTCCCAACAAGCTATGTGAAGGTCGGCTTTCACAAAAACTTATCTCTCAGACCTGAGCATGCGGAGAGACTTTCGTTTATCTAGCACAAATGGAACGGGTTGCAGGAGAAACTTTTACTCTGGTTTCTCAGTCTGTTTCCTAGTGCCAGTTTGAAGTTCCTGCAGTTTTCACTGTAAAGCCGAGTTGGAGCTAGAAACTCCCCATATATATGTATTGAGTGGAGTTTGCAAATGAAAAGAAACTTTGTGTTCCCAACAAGCTACTGGAAGGACGTCTTTCACACACACTTATCTCTCAGAACTGTGCATCTGGAGAGACGTTCGTTCATCTAGCACAAAGGGAACGGGTGGCAGGAGAATCTTTTACTTTGGTTCCTCAGTCTGTTTCCTAGTGCCGTATTTAAGTTCCTGCAGTTTTCACTATAAAACCGAGTTGGAGCTAGTACCTTCCCATATATATGTATGGAGTGGTGTTTGCAACTGAAAAGAATCTTTGTGTTCCCAACAAGCTATGTGAAAATCGGCTTTCACAAAATCTTATCTCTCAGACCTGAGCATGTGGAGAGACGATCTTTCATCTAGCACAAATGGAACGGGTTGCAGGAGAAACTTTTACTCTGGTTTCTCAGTCTGTTTCCTAGTGCCGGTTTGAAGTTCCTGCAGTTTTCACTGTAAAACGGAGTTGGAGCTTGTACCAACCCATATATATGTATGGAGTGGAGTTGGCAACTGAAAAGAAAATTTGTGTTCACAACAAGCTAGCTGAAGGACGGATTTCACACACAGTTATTTCTCAGAATTGAGCCTGTGGAGAGACGTTCGTTCATCTAGCACAATGGGAACTGGTTGCAGGAGAAACTTTTACTCTGGTTTCTCAGTCAGTTTCCTTGTGCTTTTTTGAAGTTCTTGCAGTTTTCTGTGTAAAACCGAGTTGGAGATACTACCTCCCAATATATATATATATGGAGTTTGCAACTGAAAAGAATCTTTGTGTTTCCATCAAGCTGGTGAAGGATGGCATTCACACACAGTTATCTCTCAGAAATGAGCATGTGGAGAGACGTTCGTTCATCTAGCACAAAGGGAACGGGTTGCAGGGGAAATTTTACTCTGGTTTCTCAGTCTGTTTCCTAGTGCCGGATTGCAATTCCTGCAGTTTTCACTGTAAAACCGAGTTGAAGCTAGTACCTCCCCATATATATGTATGGAGTGGAGTTGGCAACTGAAAAGAAACTTTGTGTTCCCAACAACCTAGGTGAAGGACGGCTTTCACACACACTTATCTCTCAGAACTGAGTATGTGGTGAGACTTTCGTTCATCTAGCACAAATGGAACGGTTTGCAGGAGAAACTTTTACTCTGGTTTCTCAGTCTGTTTCCTAGAGCAGGTTTGATTTTCCTGCAGTTTTCATTGTTAAACAGAGTTGGAGCTTGTACATCCCCATATATATGAATGGAGTGGAGATTGCAACAGAAAAGAAACTTTGTGTTCCCAACAAGCTTGGTGAAGGACGGCTTTCACCCACACTTATCTCTCAGAACTGAGCATAAGCAGAGACGTGCTTTCATCTAGCAAATAGGTAACAGGTTGTAGGAGAAATTTTTCTCCTGTTTCTCAGTCAGTTTCCTTGTGCTTTTTTGAAGTTCTTGCAGTTTTCACTGTAAAACCGAGTTGGAGATAGTACCTCCCCATATATATGTATGGAGTGGAGTTGGCAACTGAAAAGAATCTTTGTGTTCCCAACATGCTACGTGAAGAATGGTATTCACACACAATTATTTCTCAGAACTGAGCATGTGGAGACACCTTCGTTCATCTAGCACAAAGGGAACTGGTTGCAGGAGAAAATTTTACTCTGGTTTCTCAGTCTGTTTCCAAGTGCCGGTTTGAAGTTACTGCAGTTTTCACTGTGAAACCGAGTTGGAGATAGTATCTCCCCATATATATGTATGGAGTGGAGTTTGTAACTGAAAAGAATCTGTGTGTTCCCAGCAAGCTAGGTGAAGAATGGCATTCACACACAATTATTTCTCAGAACTGAGCATGTGGAGAGACCTTCGTTCATCTAGCACAAAGGGAACGGGATGCAGGGGAAACTTTTACTCTGGCTCCACAGTCTGTTTCCTACTGCCGGTTTGAATTTCCTGCAGTTTTTACTGTAAAATGGAGTTGGAGCTTGTACCTCCCCATATATATGTATGGAGTGGAGTTGGCATCTGAAAAGAAAATTTGTGTTCCCAACAAGCTAGGTGAAGGACGGCTTTCACACACACTTATCTCTCAGAACTGAGTATGTGGTGAGACTTTCGTTCATCTAGCACAAATGGAACGGTTTGAAGGATGAACTTTTACTCTGGTTTCTCAGTCTGTTTCCTAGAGCAGGTTTGATTTTCCTGCAGATTTCACTGTTAAACAGAGTTGGAGCTAGTACTTCCCCATATATATGTTTGGAGAGGAGTTTGCAACTGAAAAGAAACTTTGTGTTCCCAACAAGCTAGGTGAAGTATGGCTTTCACACACACTTATCTCTTAGAACTGAGCATGTGGAGAGACGTTTCTTCATCTATCATAAAGGAAACGGTTTGCTGGTGAAACTATTACTGTAGTTCCTCAGGCTGTTTCCTATTGCCGGTATGAAGTTCCTGCATTTTTCACTGTAAAACCGATTTGGAGCTAGTACCTACCCATATATATGTATAGAGCGGAGTTTGCAACGTAAAAGAAACTTTGTGTTCCCAACAAGCTAGGTGAAGTACGGCTTTCACACACACTTATCTCTCAGAACTGAGCATGTGGAGAGACGTTCGTTCATCTAGCACTAAGGGAACGGGTTGCAGGAGAAACTATTACTCTGGTTCCTCACTCTGTTTCCTATTGCCGGTTTGAAGTTCCTGCATTTTCACTGTAAATCCTAGTTGGAGCTAGTACCTCCCCAAATATATGTATGGAGTGGAGTATGCAACTGAAAAAAAACTTTGTGTTCCCAACAAGCTAGGTGAAGTATGGCTTTCACACACACTTATCTCTTAGAACTGAGCATGTGGAGAGACGTTTCTTCATCTATCATAAAGGAAACGGTTTGCTGGTGAAAGTATTACTGTAGTTCCTCAGGCTGTTTCCTATTGCCGGTATGAAGTTCCTGCATTTTTCACTGTAAAACCGATTTGGAGCTAGTACCTACCCATATATATGTATAGAGCGGAGTTTGCAACGTAAAAGAAACTTTGTGTTCCCAACAAGCTAGGTGAAGTACGGCTTTCACACACACTTATCTCTCAGAACTGAGCGTGTGAAGAGACGTTCGTTCATCTAGCACAAATTGAACGTGTGGCAGGAGAAACTTTTACTCTGGTTCCTCAGTCTGTTTCCTAGTGCCGTTTTTAAGTTCCTGCAGTTTTCACTATAAAACCGATTTGGAGATAGTACCTTCCCATATATATGTATGGAGTGGTGTTTGCAACTGAAAAGAATCTTTGTGTTCCCAACAAGCTAGTTGAAGGACGGCTTTCACACACACTTATCTCTTAGAACTGAGCATGTGGAGAGACGTTCGTTCATCTAACAAAATTAGAACGGTTTGCAGGAGAAACTTTTACTCTGGTTTCTCAGTCTGTTTCCTAGTTCCGGTTTGAAGTTCCTGCAGTTTTCACTGTAAAACCGAGTTGGAGATACTACCTCCCAATATATTTGTATGGAGTGGAGTTTGCAACTGAAAAGAAACTTTGTGTTCCCAACAAGCTAGGTGAAGCACGGCTTTCACACACACTTATCTCTCAGAACTGTGCATGTGGAGAGACTTTCGTTCATCTAGAACAAATGGAACGGTTTGCAGGGAAAATTTACTCTCGTTTCTCAGTCTGTTTCCAAGTGCCGGTTTGAAGGTCCTGAAGTTTTCACTGTAAAACCGAGTTTGAGCTTGTACCTCCCCATATATATGTATGGAGTGGAGATTGCAACCTAAAAGAAACTTTGTGTTCCCAACAAGCTAGGTGAAAGACGGCTTTCACCCACACTTATCTCTCAGAACTGAGCATATGCAGAGACGTGCTTTCATTTAGCAAATAGGTAACAGGTTGTAGGAGAAATTATTCTCTTATTTCTCAGTCAGTTTCCTTGTGCTTTTTTGAAGTTCTTGCAGTTTTCACTGTAAAACGGAGTTGGAGCTAGTACCTCCCCATATATATGTATGGAGTGGAGTTGGCAACTGAAAAGAATCTTTGTGTTCCCAACAAGCTAGGTGAAGGACGGCTTTCACCCACACATATCCCTCAGAACTTAGCATACGCAGAGACGTGCTTTCATCTAGCAAATAGGGAACAGGTTGAAGGAGAAATTTTTTCTGGTTTCTCAGTCATAGTCTTGTGCTGGTTTGAAGTTCTTGCAGTTTTCACTGTAAAACCGAGTTGAAGATACTACATCCCAATATATATGTATGGAGTTTGCACCTGAAAAGAATCTTTGTGTTCCCAAAAGCTAGGTGAAAGACGGCTTTCACACACACATATCTCTTAGAACTGAGCATGTGGAGAGACGTTCGTTCATCTAGCACAAAGGAAACGAATTGCAGTAGAAACTTTTACTCTAGTTCCTCAGTCTGTTTCCTAGTACCGGGTATAAGTTCCTGCAGTTTACACTGTAAAACCGAGTTGGATGTAGTACCTCCATATATATATGTATGGATTGAGTTTGCAACTGAAAGGAAACTTGGAGTTCCCAACAAGCTAGGTGAAGAAAGTCATTCACACACACTTATCTCTCAGAACTGAGCATGTGGAGAGACGTTCGTTCATCTAGCAAAAAGGGAACGGTTTGCTGCGAAACTTTTACTCTGGTGTCTCAGTATGTTTCCTAGTGCCGGTTTGATGTTCCTGCAATTTTCACTGTAAAACAGAGTTGGAGCTTGTACCTCCCCATATATATATATATAGAGTGGAGTTAGCAACTGAAAAGGAACTTTGTGTTCACAACAAGCTAGGTGAAGGACGGCTTTCACACACAATTAACTCTCAGAACTGAGCTTGTGGGGAGACGTTCGTTCATCTAGCACAGTTGGAATGGGTTGAAAGCAGAAACTTTTACTCTGGGTTTTTAGTCTGTTTCCTAGTGCCGGTTGGAAGTTCCTGCAGTTCAGTGTAAAACCGATATGGATCTAGTACCTCCCCATATATATGTATGGAGTGGACTTTGCAAATGAAAAGAAACTTTGTGTTCCCAACAAGCTAGGTGAAGGACGGCTTTCACACACACATATCTCTCAGATCTGAGCATGTGGAGATACGTTCGTTCATCTAGCACAGTTGGAACGGGTTGCAGGAGAAACTTTTACTCTGGTTTCTCAGTCTGTTTCCTAGTGCCGGTTTGAAGATCCTGAGGTTTCACTATAAAATCGATTTTGAGCTAGTACATCTACATATATATGTATGGATTGGAGATTGCAACTTAATAGAAACTTTGTGTTCCCAGCAAGCTAGGTGAAGGACGGCTTCACACAGAATTTTCTCTCAGAAAAGAGCCTATTCAGGGACGTGCTTTCATGTAGCAAATAGGGAAAAGTTTTTGGGGGAAATTTTTCTCTGGTTTCTCAGTCAGTTTCCTTGTGCCGGTTTGAAGTTCCTGCAGTTTTCACTGTAAAACAGATTTGGAGATTGTACCTCCCCATATATATGAATGGAGTGGAGTTGGCAACTGAAAATAATCTTTGTGTTCCCAACAAGCTAGGTGAAGGATGGATTTCACACACACTTATCTCTCAGACATGAGCATGTGGAGAGACTTTCGTTCATCTAGCACAAAGGGAACAGGTTGCAGGGGAAATTTTACTCTGGTTTCTCAGTCTGTTTCCTATTGCCGGTTTGAAGTTCTTGCAGTTTTCACTGTAAAACCGATTTGGAGCTAGTACCTGACCATATATATGTATGGAGTGGAGTTTCGAACAGAAAAGAAACTTTGTGTTCCCAGCAAGCTAGGTGAAGGACGGCATTCACACACACATATCTCTCAGAACTGAGCATGTGGAGAGACGTTCGTTCATCTAGCACAGTTGGTAATGGGTTGTAAGCAGAAACATTTACTCTGGGATTTTAGTCTTTTTCCTAGTGCCGGTTTGAAGTTTCTGCAGTTCAGTGTAAAACCGATATGGATCTATTACCTCCCCATATATATGTATGGAGTGGAGTTTTCAACTGAAAAGAAACTTTGTGTTCCCAACAAGCTAGGTGAAGGACGGCTTTCACACACACTTATCTCTCAGATCTGAGCATGTTTAGATACTTTCGTTCATCTAGCACAGTTGGAACGGGTTGCAGGAGAAACTTTTACTCTGGTTTCTCAGTCTGTTTCCTAGTGCCGGTTTGAAGATCCTGCAGTTTTCACTATAAAATCGATTTGGAGCTAGTACATCTACATATATATGTATGGATTGAAGATTGCAACTTAATAGAAACTTTGTGTTCCCAACAAGCTAGGTGAAGGACGGCTTTCACACACACTTATCTCTCAGAACTGAGCATGTGGAGAGACGTTCGTTCATCTAGCATAAAAGAAACGGGTTGCAAGAGAAACTTTTACTCTGGTTTCTCAGTCAGTTTCCTAGTGCCGGTTTGAAGTTCCTGCAGTTTTCACTGTAAAACCGTGTTGGAGATTGTACCTACCAATATATATGTATGGAGTGGATTTGCAACTGAAAAGAAACTTTGTATTCCCAACAAGCTAGGTGAAGGATGGCTTTCACACACACTTATCTCAGAACTGAGCATGTGGAGATACGTTCGTTCATCTAGCACAGTTGGAACGGTTTGCAGGAGAAACTTTTACTCTGGTTTCTCAGTCTGTTTCCTAGTGCCGGTTTGAAGATCCTGCATTTTTCACTATAAAATCGATTTGGAGCTAGTACATCTACATATATATGTATGGATTGGAGATTGCAACTTAATAGAAACTTTGTGTTCCCAACAAGCTTGGTGAAGGACGGCTTTCACACACACATATCTCTCAGAACTGATCATACGCAGAGACGTGCTTTCATCTAGCAAATAGGGAACAGGTTGAAGGAGAAATTTTTTTCTGGTTTCTCAGTCAGAGTCTTGTGCTGGTTTGAAGTTCTTGCAGTTTTCACTGTAAAACCAAGTTGGAGCTTGTACCTCCCCATATATATGTATGGAGGGCAGTTTCAACTGAAAAGAAACTTTGTGTTCCCAAAAAGCTATGTGAAGGGCGGCTTTCACACACAGTTATTTCTCAGATCTGAGCATGTGGAGAGACGTTCGTTCATCTAGCAAAAAGGGAACGGGTTGCAGGGGAAAATTTGGCTCTGTTTTCTCAGTCTGTATCCTAGTGCCGGTTTGAAGGTATTGCAGTTGTCAGTGTAAAAACAATTTGGAGATAGTACCTCCCCATATATAAGTATGGAGTTTGCAACTGAAAATAATCTTTGTGTTCCCAACAAGATAGGTGAAGGATGGCTTTCACACACACTTATCACTCAGAACTGAGCATACGCAGAGACGTTCGTTCATCTAGCACAAAGGTAACGGGTTGCTTGAGAAACTTTTACTCTGGTTTCTCAGTCTGTTTCCTAATGCACGTTTGAAGTTCCTGCAGTTTTCACTGTAAAAACGAGTTGGAGCTTTTACCATCCCATATATATGTATAGAGTGGAGTTTGCAATTGAAAAGAAACTTTGTGTTCCCAACAAGCTAGTTGAAGGACGGCTTTCACAAAAACTTATCTCTCAGACCTGAGCATGTGGAGCGAAGTTCGTTCATCTAGAAAAAGTGAACGGTTTGCAGGGAAACTTTTACACTGGTGTCTCAGTCGGTTTCCTAGTGCCGGTTTGAATTTCCTGCAGTTTTCACTGTAAAACAGAGCTGGAGCTTGTACCTCCCCATATATATATATAGAGTGGAGTTAGCAACTGAAAAGAAACTTTGTGTTCACATCAAGCTAGGTGAAGGACGGCTTTCACACACACTTATCTCTCAGAACTGAGTATGTGGAGAGACGTTCGATCATCTAGCGCAAAAGGAACGGGTTGCAGGAGAAACTTTTACTCTGGTTTCTCAGTCTGTTTCCTAGTGCACGTTTGAAGTTAGTGCAGTTTTCTCTGTAAAACCGAGTTGGAGCTTTTACCATATCATATATATGTATGGAGTGGAGATTGCAACTGAAAAGAAACTTTGTGTTCCCAACAACTTAGGTGAAGGACGGCTTTCACACAAACATAACTCTCAGAACTGAGCATGTGGAGAGACGTTCGTACATCTAGCACAAATGGAACGGGTGCTTTGAGAAACTTTTACTATGGTTTCTCAGTATGTTTCCTAGTGCCGGTTTGAAGTTCCTGCACTTTTCACTGTAAAACCGAGTTGGAGATAGTACCTCCCCATATATATATATGGAGTGGGGTTTTGAACTGAAAAGATATTTTGTGTTTCCAGCAAGCTATGTGAAGTACGGCTTTCACACACACATTTCTCTCAGAACAGAGCCTATTCAGGGACGTGCTTTCATGTAGCAAATTGGGAAAAGGTTATGGGTGAAATTTATCTCTGGTTTCTAAGTCATGTTCCTTGTGCCGGTTTGAAGTTCCTGCAGTTTTCACTGTAAAACAGATTTGGAGATTGTACCTGACCATATATATGTATGGAGTGGAGTTTACAACTGAAAAGAAACTATGTGTTCCCAGCAAGCTAGATGAAGTACGACTTTCACACCCACTTATCTCTCAGAACTGAGCAAGTGGAGATCTTTCGTTCAACTAGCACAAAGGGAACGGTTTGCAGGAGAAACTTTTACTCTGGTTCCTCAGTATGTTTCCTAGTTCCGGTTTGAAGTTAATGCAGTTTTCACTGTAAAACCGATTTGGAGATAGTACATCCCCATATATATTTATGGACTGGAGTTGGCAACTGAAAAGAAACTTTGTGTTTCCTACAAGCTAGGTGAAGAATGGCTTTCACACACAATTATCTCTCAGAACTGAGCATGTGGAGAGACGTTCGTTCATCTAGCACAAAGGGAACGGGTTGCAAGAGAAAGTTTTACTCTGGTTTCACAGTCTGTTTCCTAGTGCCGGTTTGAAGTTCCTGCAGTTTTCACTGTTAAACTGAGTTGGAGCTAGTTCCACCCCATATATATGTATGGATTGGAGTTTGCAACTGAAAAGAAACTTTGTGTTCCCAACAACCTATGTGAAGGACGGCTTTCACACACCATTATCTCTCAGAACTGAGCATGTGGAGGGACGTTCGTTCATCTAGCACAAGGGGAACGGGTTGCAGTAGAAACGTTTACTCTGGTTTCTCAGTCTGTTTCCTAGTGCCTGTTTGAATTTCCTGCAGTTTTCACTGTAAAACAGAGTTGGAGCTCGTACCTCCCCATATATATATATGGAGTGGATTTTGCAACTGAAAAGAAACTTTGTGTTCCCAACAAGCTAGGTGAAGGACGACTTTCTCACACACTTATCTCTCAGAACTGAGCATGTGGAGAGACGTTCGTTCATCTAGCACAAAGGGAACAGTTTGCAGGGGAAATTTTACTCTGGTTTCTCAGTCTGTTTCCTATTGCCGGTTTGAAGTTCTTGCAGTTTTCACTGTAAAACCGATTTGGAGCTAGTACCTGACCATATATATGTATGGAGTGGAGTTTGGAACAGAAAAGAAACTTTGTGTTCCCAGCAAGCTAGGTGAAGGACGGCATTCACACACACATATCTCTCAGAACTGAGCATGTGGAGAGACGTTCGTTCATCTAGCACAGTTGGTAATGGGTTGTAAGCAGAAACATTTACTCTGGGATTTTAGTCTTTTTCCTAATGCCGGTTTGAAGTTTCTGCAGTTCAGTGTAAAACCGATATGGATCTATTACCTCCCCATATATATGTATGGAGTGGAGTTTTCAACTGAAAAGAAACTTTGTGTTCCCAACAAGCTAGGTGAAGGACGGCTTTCACACACACTTATCTCTCAGATCTGAGCATGTTTAGATACTTTCGTTCATCTAGCACAGTTGGAACGGGTTGCAGGAGAAACTTTTACTCTGGTTTCTCAGTCTGTTTCCTAGTGCCGGTTTGAAGATCCTGCAGTTTTCACTATAAAATCGATTTGGAGCTAGTACATCTACATATATATGTATGGATTGGAGATTGCAACTTAATAGAAACTTTGTGTTCCCAACAAGCTAGGTGAAGGACGGCTTTCACACACACTTATCTCTCAGAACTGAGCATGTGGAGAGACGTTCGTTCATCTAGCATAAAAGAAACGGGTTGCAAGAGAAACTTTTACTCTGGTTTCTCAGTCAGTTTCCTAGTGCCGGTTTGAAGTTCCTGCAGTTTTCACTGTAAAACCGAGTTGGAGATTGTACCTACCAATATATATGTATGGAGTGGATTTGCAACTGAAAAGAAACTTTGTATTCCCAACAAGCTAGGTGAAGGATGGCTTTCACACACACTTATCTCAGAACTGAGCATGTGGAGATACGTTCGTTCATCTAGCACAGTTGGAACGGTTTGCAGGAGAAACTTTTACTCTGGTTTCTCAGTCTGTTTCCTAGTGCCGGTTTGAAGATCCTGCATTTTTCACTATAAAATCGATTTGGAGCTAGTACATCTACATATATATGTATGGATTGGAGATTGCAACTTAATAGAAACTTTGTGTTCCCAACAAGCTTGGTGAAGGACGGCTTTCACACACACATATCTCTCAGAACTGATCATACGCAGAGACGTGCTTTCATCTAGCAAATAGGGAACAGGTTGAAGGAGAAATTTTTTTCTGGTTTCTCAGTCAGAGTCTTGTGCTGGTTTGAAGTTCTTGCAGTTTTCACTGTAAAACCAAGTTGGAGCTTGTACCTCCCCATATATATGTATGGAGTGCAGTTTCAACTGAAAAGAAACTTTGTGTTCCCAAAAAGCTATGTGAAGGGCGGCTTTCACACACACTTATTTCTCAGATCTGAGCATGTGGATAGACGTTCGTTCATCTAGCAAAAAGGGAACGGGTTGCAGGGGAAACTTTGGCTCTGTTTTCTCAGTCTGTATCCTAGTGCCGGTTTGAAGGTATTGCAGTTGTCAGTGTAAAAACAATTTGGAGATTGTACATCCCCATATATATGTATGGATGGAGTTTGCAACTGAAAGGAAACTTGGATTTCCCAACAAGCTATGTGAAGAAAGGCTTTCACACACACTTATCTCTCAGAACTGAGCATGTGGAGAGACGTTCGTTCATCTAGCAAAAAGGGAACGGTTTTCAGCGGAACTTTTACTCTGGTGTCACAATCTGTTTCCTAGTGCCGGTTTGAAGTTTCTGCAGTTTTCACCGTAAAACCGAGTTTGAGCTAGTACCTCCCCATATATATGTATGGAGTGGAGTTTGGAATTGAAAAGAAATTTTGTGTTACCAACAAGCTAGGTGAATTACGGCTTTCACACAATTACCTCTCAGAACTGAGCATGTGGAAAGTCGTTCATTCATCTAGCACAAAGGGAACGGGTTGCAGGGGAACTTTTACTCTGATTTCCCACTCGGTTTCCCTGTGCCGGATTGAAGTTCTTGCAGTTTTTACTGTAAAACCGAGTTGGAGCTAGTACCTACCCATATATATGCATAGAGTGGAGTTTGCAACTGAAAAGAAACTTTGTGTTCCCAACAAGCTAGATGAAGTACGACTTTCACACCCACTTATCTCTCAGAACTGAGCAAGTGGAGATCTTTCGTTCATCTAGCACAAAGAGAAAGGGTTGCAGGAGAAACTTTTACTCTGGTTCCTCAGTATGTTTCCTAGTTCCGGTTTGAAGTTCCTGCAGTTTTCAATGTAAAACCGTTTTGGAGATAGTACATCCCCATATATATGTATGGAGTGGAGTTGGCAACTGAAAAGAAACTTTGTGTTTCCTACAAGCTAGGTGAAGGATGGCTTTCACACACAGTTATCTCTCAGAACTGAGCATGTGGAGAGATGTTCGTTCATCTAGCACAAACGGAACGGGTTGCAGGAGAAAGTTTTACTCTGGTTTCTCAGTCTGTTTCCTAGTGCCGGTTTGAAGTTCCTGCAGTTTTCACTGTAAAACCGAGCGGGATCTAGTACCTAACCATATGTATGTATGGAGTGGGGTTTGCAACTGATAAGATATTTTGTGTTTCCTACAAGCTATGTGAAGAACGACTTTCACACACACTTTTCTCTCAGAACAGAGCCTATGCAGGGACGTTCTTTCATCTAGCAAATAGGGAACAGGTTGTAGGGGAAATTTTTCTCTGGTTTCTCAGTCAGTTTCCTTGTGCCGGTTTGAAGTTCCTGCAGTTTTCACTGTTAAAAAGTGTTGGAGCTACTACCACACCATATATATGGATGGAGTGGAGTTGGCAACTGAAAATAATCTTTGTGTTCCCAACAAGCTAGGTGAAGGACGGCTTTCACACAAACTTATCTCTCAGAAATGAGCATGTGGAGAGACGTTCGTTCATCTAGCACAAAGGGAACGGTTGCTTTCAGAAACATTTACTCTGGTTTCTCAGTATGTTTCCTAGTGCCGGTTTGAAGTTCCTGCAGTTTTCACTGTAAAAACGAGTTGGAGCTTTTACCATCCCATATATATGTATAGAGTGGAGTTTGCAATTGAAAAGAAACTTTGTGTTCCCAACAAGCTAGTTGAAGGACGGCTTTCACAAAAACTTATCTCTCAGACCTGAGCATGTGGAGCGAAGTTCGTTCATCTAGAAAAAGTGAACGGTTTGCAGGGAAACTTTTACACTGGTGTCTCAGTCGGTTTCCTAGTGCCGGTTTGAATTTCCTGCAGTTTTCACTGTAAAACAGAGCTGGAGCTTGTACCTCCCCATATATATATATAGAGTGGAGTTAGCAACTGAAAAGTAACTTTGTGTTCACATCAAGCTAGGTGAAGGACGGCTTTCACACACACTTATCTCTCAGAACTGAGTATGTGGAGAGACGTTCGATCATCTAGCGCAAAAGGAACGGGTTGCAGGAGAAACTTTTACTCTGGTTTCTCAGTCTGTTTCCTAGTGCACGTTTGAAGTTAGTGCAGTTTTCTCTGTAAAACCGAGTTGGAGCTTTTACCATATCATATATATGTATGGAGTGGAGATTGCAACTGAAAAGAAACTTTGTGTTCCCAACAACTTAGGTGAAGGACGGCTTTCACACAAACATAACTCTCAGAACTGAGCATGTGGAGAGACGTTCGTACATCTAGCACAAATGGAACGGGTGCTTTGAGAAACTTTTACTATGGTTTCTCAGTATGTTTCCTAGTGCCGGTTTGAAGTTCCTGCACTTTTCACTGTAAAACCGAGTTGGAGATAGTACCTCCCCATATATATATATGGAGTGGGGTTTTGAACTGAAAAGATATTTTGTGTTTCCAGCAAGCTATGTGAAGTACGGCTTTCACACACACATTTCTCTCAGAACAGAGCCTATTCAGGGACGTGCTTTCATGTAGCAAATTGGGAAAAGGTTATGGGTGAAATTTATCTCTGGTTTCTAAGTCATGTTCCTTGTGCCGGTTTGAAGTTCCTGCAGTTTTCACTGTAAAACAGATTTGGAGATTGTACCTGACCATATATATGTATGGAGTGGAGTTTACAACTGAAAAGAAACTATGTGTTCCCAGCAAGCTAGATGAAGTACGACTTTCACACCCACTTATCTCTCAGAACTGAGCAAGTGGAGATCTTTCGTTCAACTAGCACAAAGGGAACGGTTTGCAGGAGAAACTTTTACTCTGGTTCCTCAGTATGTTTCCTAGTTCCGGTTTGAAGTTAATGCAGTTTTCACTGTAAAACCGATTTGGAGATAGTACATCCCCATATATATTTATGGACTGGAGTTGGCAACTGAAAAGAAACTTTGTGTTTCCTACAAGCTAGGTGAAGAATGGCTTTCACACACAATTATCTCTCAGAACTGAGCATGTGGAGAGACGTTCGTTCATCTAGCACAAAGGGAACGGGTTGCAAGAGAAAGTTTTACTCTGGTTTCACAGTCTGTTTCCTAGTGCCGGTTTGAAGTTCCTGCAGTTTTCACTGTTAAACTGAGTTGGAGCTAGTTCCACCCCATATATATGTATGGATTGGAGTTTGCAACTGAAAAGAAACTTTGTGTTCCCAACAACCTATGTGAAGGACGGCTTTCACACACCATTATCTCTCAGAACTGAGCATGTGGAGGGACGTTCGTTCATCTAGCACAAGGGGAACGGGTTGCAGTAGAAACGTTTACTCTGGTTTCTCAGTCTGTTTCCTAGTGCCTGTTTGAATTTCCTGCAGTTTTCACTGTAAAACAGAGTTGGAGCTCGTACCTCCCCATATATATATATGGAGTGGATTTTGCAACTGAAAAGAAACTTTGTGTTCCCAACAAGCTAGGTGAAGGACGACTTTCTCACACACTTATCTCTCAGAACTGAGCATGTGGAGAGACGTTCGTTCATCTAGCACAAAGGGAACAGGTTGCAGGGGAAATTTTACTCTGGTTTCTCAGTCTGTTTCCTATTGCCGGTTTGAAGTTCTTGCAGTTTTCACTGTAAAACCGATTTGGAGCTAGTACCTGACCATATATATGTATGGAGTGGAGTTTGGAACAGAAAAGAAACTTTGTGTTCCCAGCAAGCTAGGTGAAGGACGGCATTCACACACACATATCTCTCAGAACTGAGCATGTGGAGAGACGTTCGTTCATCTAGCACAGTTGGTAATGGGTTGTAAGCAGAAACATTTACTCTGGGATTTTAGTCTTTTTCCTAGTGCCGGTTTGAAGTTTCTGCAGTTCAGTGTAAAACCGATATGGATCTATTACCTCCCCATATATATGTATGGAGTGGAGTTTTCAACTGAAAAGAAACTTTGTGTTCCCAACAAGCTAGGTGAAGGACGGCTTTCACACACACTTATCTCTCAGATCTGAGCATGTTTAGATACTTTCGTTCATCTAGCACAGTTGGAACGGGTTGCAGGAGAAACTATTACTCTGGTTTCTCAGTCTGTTTCCTAGTGCCGGTTTGAAGATCCTGCAGTTTTCACTATAAAATCGATTTGGAGCTAGTACATCTACATATATATGTATGGATTGGAGATTGCAACTTAATAGAAACTTTGTGTTCCCAACAAGCTAGGTGAAGGACGGCTTTCACACACACTTATCTCTCAGAACTGAGCATGTGGAGAGACGTTCGTTCATCTAGCATAAAAGAAACGGGTTGCAAGAGAAACTTTTACTCTGGTTTCTCAGTCAGTTTCCTAGTGCCGGTTTGAAGTTCCTGCAGTTTTCACTGTAAAACCGAGTTGGAGATTGTACCTACCAATATATATGTATGGAGTGGATTTGCAACTGAAAAGAAACTTTGTATTCCCAACAAGCTAGGTGAAGGATGGCTTTCACACACACTTATCTCAGAACTGAGCATGTGGAGATACGTTCGTTCATCTAGCACAGTTGGAACGGTTTGCAGGAGAAACTTTTACTCTGGTTTCTCAGTCTGTTTCCTAGTGCCGGTTTGAAGATCCTGCATTTTTCACTATAAAATCGATTTGGAGCTAGTACATCTACATATATATGTATGGATTGGAGATTGCAACTTAATAGAAACTTTGTGTTCCCAACAAGCTTGGTGAAGGACGGCTTTCACACACACATATCTCTCAGAACTGATCATACGCAGAGACGTGCTTTCATCTAGCAAATAGGGAACAGGTTGAAGGAGAAATTTTTTTCTGGTTTCTCAGTCAGAGTCTTGTGCTGGTTTGAAGTTCTTGCAGTTTTCACTGTAAAACCAAGTTGGAGCTTGTACCTCCCCATATATATGTATGGAGTGCAGTTTCAACTGAAAAGAAACTTTGTGTTCCCAAAAAGCTATGTGAAGGGCGGCTTTCACACACACTTATTTCTCAGATCTGAGCATGTGGAGAGACGTTCGTTCATCTAGCAAAAAGGGAACGGGTTGCAGGGGAAACTTTGGCTCTGTTTTCTCAGTCTGTATCCTAGTGCCGGTTTGAAGGTATTGCAGTTGTCAGTGTAAAAACAATTTGGAGATTGTACATCCCCATATATATGTATGGATGGAGTTTGCAACTGAAAGGAAACTTGGATTTCCCAACAAGCTATGTGAAGAAAGGCTTTCACACACACTTATCTCTCAGAACTGAGCATGTGGAGAGACGTTCGTTCATCTAGCAAAAAGGGAACGGTTTTCAGCGGAACTTTTACTCTGGTGTCACAATCTGTTTCCTAGTGCCGGTTTGAAGTTTCTGCAGTTTTCACCGTAAAACCGAGTTTGAGCTAGTACCTCCCCATATATATGTATGGAGTGGAGTTTGGAATTGAAAAGAAATTTTGTGTTACCAACAAGCTAGGTGAATTACGGCTTTCACACAATTACCTCTCAGAACTGAGCATGTGGAAAGTCGTTCATTCATCTAGCACAAAGGGAACGGGTTGCAGGGGAACTTTTACTCTGATTTCCCACTCGGTTTCCCTGTGCCGGATTGAAGTTCTTGCAGTTTTTACTGTAAAACCGAGTTGGAGCTAGTACCTACCCATATATATGCATAGAGTGGAGTTTGCAACTGAAAAGAAACTTTGTGTTCCCAACAAGCTAGATGAAGTACGACTTTCACACCCACTTATCTCTCAGAACTGAGCAAGTGGAGATCTTTCGTTCATCTAGCACAAAGAGAAAGGGTTGCAGGAGAAACTTTTACTCTGGTTCCTCAGTATGTTTCCTAGTTCCGGTTTGAAGTTCCTGCAGTTTTCAATGTAAAACCGTTTTGGAGATAGTACATCCCCATATATATGTATGGAGTGGAGTTGGCAACTGAAAAGAAACTTTGTGTTTCCTACAAGCTAGGTGAAGGATGGCTTTCACACACAGTTATCTCTCAGAACTGAGCATGTGGAGAGATGTTCGTTCATCTAGCACAAACGGAACGGGTTGCAGGAGAAAGTTTTACTCTGGTTTCTCAGTCTGTTTCCTAGTGCCGGTTTGAAGTTCCTGCAGTTTTCACTGTAAAACCGAGCGGGATCTAGTACCTAACCATATGTATGTATGGAGTGGGGTTTGCAACTGATAAGATATTTTGTGTTTCCTACAAGCTATGTGAAGAACGACTTTCACACACACTTTTCTCTCAGAACAGAGCCTATGCAGGGACGTTCTTTCATCTAGCAAATAGGGAACAGGTTGTAGGGGAAATTTTTCTCTGGTTTCTCAGTCAGTTTCCTTGTGCCGGTTTGAAGTTCCTGCAGTTTTCACTGTTAAAAAGTGTTGGAGCTACTACCACACCATATATATGGATGGAGTGGAGTTGGCAACTGAAAATAATCTTTGTGTTCCCAACAAGCTAGGTGAAGGACGGCTTTCACACAAACTTATCTCTCAGAAATGAGCATGTGGAGAGACGTTCGTTCATCTAGCACAAAGGGAACGGTTGCTTTCAGAAACATTTACTCTGGTTTCTCAGTATGTTTCCTAGTGCCGGTTTGAAGTTCCTGCAGTTTTCACTGTAAAAACGAGTTGGAGCTTTTACCATCCCATATATATGTATAGAGTGGAGTTTGCAATTGAAAAGAAACTTTGTGTTCCCAACAAGCTAGTTGAAGGACGGCTTTCACAAAAACTTATCTCTCAGACCTGAGCATGTGGAGCGAAGTTCGTTCATCTAGAAAAAGTGAACGGTTTGCAGGGAAACTTTTACACTGGTGTCTCAGTCGGTTTCCTAGTGCCGGTTTGAATTTCCTGCAGTTTTCACTGTAAAACAGAGCTGGAGCTTGTACCTCCCCATATATATATATAGAGTGGAGTTAGCAACTGAAAAGTAACTTTGTGTTCACATCAAGCTAGGTGAAGGACGGCTTTCACACACACTTATCTCTCAGAACTGAGTATGTGGAGAGACGTTCGATCATCTAGCGCAAAAGGAACGGGTTGCAGGAGAAACTTTTACTCTGGTTTCTCAGTCTGTTTCCTAGTGCACGTTTGAAGTTAGTGCAGTTTTCTCTGTAAAACCGAGTTGGAGCTTTTACCATATCATATATATGTATGGAGTGGAGATTGCAACTGAAAAGAAACTTTGTGTTCCCAACAACTTAGGTGAAGGACGGCTTTCACACAAACATAACTCTCAGAACTGAGCATGTGGAGAGACGTTCGTACATCTAGCACAAATGGAACGGGTGCTTTGAGAAACTTTTACTATGGTTTCTCAGTATGTTTCCTAGTGCCGGTTTGAAGTTCCTGCACTTTTCACTG
This sequence comes from Camelus dromedarius, assembly GCF_036321535.1. Classification (NCBI taxonomy): domain Eukaryota; kingdom Metazoa; phylum Chordata; class Mammalia; order Artiodactyla; family Camelidae; genus Camelus; species Camelus dromedarius. Next base: position 29,708,340 of record NC_087458.1, on the reverse strand, counting down.
TAAAACCGAGTTGGAGATAGTACCTCCCCATATATATATATGGAGTGGGGTTTTGAACTGAAAAGATATTTTGTGTTTCCAGCAAGCTATGTGAAGTACGGCTTTCACACACACATTTCTCTCAGAACAGAGCCTATTCAGGGACGTGCTTTCATGTAGCAAATTGGGAAAAGGTTATGGGTGAAATTTATCTCTGGTTTCTAAGTCATGTTCCTTGTGCCGGTTTGAAGTTCCTGCAGTTTTCACTGTAAAACAGATTTGGAGATTGTACCTGACCATATATATGTATGGAGTGGAGTTTACAACTGAAAAGAAACTATGTGTTCCCAGCAAGCTAGATGAAGTACGACTTTCACACCCACTTATCTCTCAGAACTGAGCAAGTGGAGATCTTTCGTTCAACTAGCACAAAGGGAACGGTTTGCAGGAGAAACTTTTACTCTGGTTCCTCAGTATGTTTCCTAGTTCCGGTTTGAAGTTAATGCAGTTTTCACTGTAAAACCGATTTGGAGATAGTACATCCCCATATATATTTATGGACTGGAGTTGGCAACTGAAAAGAAACTTTGTGTTTCCTACAAGCTAGGTGAAGAATGGCTTTCACACACAATTATCTCTCAGAACTGAGCATGTGGAGAGACGTTCGTTCATCTAGCACAAAGGGAACGGGTTGCAAGAGAAAGTTTTACTCTGGTTTCACAGTCTGTTTCCTAGTGCCGGTTTGAAGTTCCTGCAGTTTTCACTGTTAAACTGAGTTGGAGCTAGTTCCACCCCATATATATGTATGGATTGGAGTTTGCAACTGAAAAGAAACTTTGTGTTCCCAACAACCTATGTGAAGGACGGCTTTCACACACCATTATCTCTCAGAACTGAGCATGTGGAGGGACGTTCGTTCATCTAGCACAAGGGGAACGGGTTGCATGGGAAATTTTACTCTGGTTTCTCAGTCTGTTTCCTATTGCCGGTTTGAAGTTCTTGCAGTTTTCACTGTAAAACCGATTTGGAGCTAGTACCTGACCATATATATGTATGGAGTGGAGTTTGGAACAGAAAAGAAACTTTGTGTTCCCAGCAAGCTAGGTGAAGGACGGCATTCACACACACATATCTCTCAGAACTGAGCATGTGGAGAGACGTTCGTTCATCTAGCACAGTTGGTAATGGGTTGTAAGCAGAAACATTTACTCTGGGATTTTAGTCTTTTTCCTAGTGCCGGTTTGAAGTTTCTGCAGTTCAGTGTAAAACCGATATGGATCTATTACCTCCCCATATATATGTATGGAGTGGAGTTTTCAACTGAAAAGAAACTTTGTGTTCCCAACAAGCTAGGTGAAGGACGGCTTTCACACACACTTATCTCTCAGATCTGAGCATGTTTAGATACTTTCGTTCATCTAGCACAGTTGGAACGGGTTGCAGGAGAAACTTTTACTCTGGTTTCTCAGTCTGTTTCCTAGTGCCGGTTTGAAGATCCTGCAGTTTTCACTATAAAATCGATTTGGAGCTAGTACATCTACATATATATGTATGGATTGGAGATTGCAACTTAATAGAAACTTTGTGTTCCCAACAAGCTAGGTGAAGGACGGCTTTCACACACACTTATCTCTCAGAACTGAGCATGTTGAGAGACGTTCGTTCATCTAGCATAAAAGAAACGGGTTGCAAGAGAAACTTTTACTCTGGTTTCTCAGTCAGTTTCCTAGTGCCGGTTTCAAGTTCCTGCAGTTTTCACTGTAAAACCGAGTTGGAGATTGTACCTACCAATATATATGTATGGAGTGGATTTGCAACTGAAAAGAAACTTTGTATTCCCAACAAGCTAGGTGAAGGATGGCTTTCACACACACTTATCTCAGAACTGAGCATGTGGAGATACGTTCGTTCATCTAGCACAGTTGGAACGGTTTGCAGGAGAAACTTTTACTCTGGTTTCTCAGTCTGTTTCCTAGTGCCGGTATGAAGATCCTGCATTTTTCACTATAAAATCGATTTGGAGCTAGTACATCTACATATATATGTATGGATTGGAGATTGCAACTTAATAGAAACTTTGTGTTCCCAACAAGCTTGGTGAAGGACGGCTTTCACACACACATATCTCTCAGAACTGATCATACGCAGAGACGTGCTTTCATCTAGCAAATAGGGAACAGGTTGAAGGAGAAATTTTTTTCTGGTTTCTCAGTCAGAGTCTTGTGCTGGTTTGAAGTTCTTGCAGTTTTCACTGTAAAACCAAGTTGGAGCTTGTACCTCCCCATATATATGTATGGAGTGCAGTTTCAACTGAAAAGAAACTTTGTGTTCCCAAAAAGCTATGTGAAGGGCGGCTTTCACACACACTTATTTCTCAGATCTGAGCATGTGGAGAGACGTTCGTTCATCTAGCAAAAAGGGAACGGGTTGCAGGGGAAACTTTGGCTCTGTTTTCTCAGTCTGTATCCTAGTGCCGGTTTGAAGGTATTGCAGTTGTCAGTGTAAAAACAATTTGGAGATTGTACATCCCCATATATATGTATGGATGGAGTTTGCAACTGAAAGGAAACTTGGATTTCCCAACAAGCTATGTGAAGAAAGGCTTTCACACACACTTATCTCTCAGAACTGAGCATGTGGAGAGACGTTCGTTCATCTAGCAAAAAGGGAACGGTTTTCAGCGGAACTTTTACTCTGGTGTCACAATCTGTTTCCTAGTGCCGGTTTGAAGTTTCTGCAGTTTTCACCGTAAAACCGAGTTTGAGCTAGTACCTCCCCATATATATGTATGGAGTGGAGTTTGGAATTGAAAAGAAATTTTGTGTTACCAACAAGCTAGGTGAATTACGGCTTTCACACAATTACCTCTCAGAACTGAGCATGTGGAAAGTCGTTCATTCATCTAGCACAAAGGGAACGGGTTGCAGGGGAACTTTTACTCTGATTTCCCACTCGGTTTCCCTGTGCCGGATTGAAGTTCTTGCAGTTTTTACTGTAAAACCGAGTTGGAGCTAGTACCTACCCATATATATGCATAGAGTGGAGTTTGCAACTGAAAAGAAACTTTGTGTTCCCAACAAGCTAGATGAAGTACGACTTTCACACCCACTTATCTCTCAGAACTGAGCAAGTGGAGATCTTTCGTTCATCTAGCACAAAGAGAAAGGGTTGCAGGAGAAACTTTTACTCTGGTTCCTCAGTATGTTTCCTAGTTCCGGTTTGAAGTTCCTGCAGTTTTCAATGTAAAACCGTTTTGGAGATAGTACATCCCCATATATATGTATGGAGTGGAGTTGGCAACTGAAAAGAAACTTTGTGTTTCCTACAAGCTAGGTGAAGGATGGCTTTCACACACAGTTATCTCTCAGAACTGAGCATGTGGAGAGATGTTCGTTCATCTAGCACAAACGGAACGGGTTGCAGGAGAAAGTTTTACTCTGGTTTCTCAGTCTGTTTCCTAGTGCCGGTTTGAAGTTCCTGCAGTTTTCACTGTAAAACCGAGCGGGATCTAGTACCTAACCATATGTATGTATGGAGTGGGGTTTGCAACTGATAAGATATTTTGTGTTTCCTACAAGCTATGTGAAGGACGACTTTCACACACACTTTTCTCTCAGAACAGAGCCTATGCAGGGACGTTCTTTCATCTAGCAAATAGGGAACAGGTTGTAGGGGAAATTTTTCTCTGGTTTCTCAGTCAGTTTCCTTGTGCCGGTTTGAAGTTCCTGCAGTTTTCACTGTTAAAAAGTGTTGGAGCTACTACCACACCATATATATGGATGGAGTGGAGTTGGCAACTGAAAATAATCTTTGTGTTCCCAACAAGCTAGGTGAAGGACGGCTTTCACACAAACTTATCTCTCAGAAATGAGCATGTGGAGAGACGTTCGTTCATCTAGCACAAAGGGAACGGTTGCTTTGAGAAACTTTTACTCTGGTTTCTCAGTATGTTTCCTAGTGCCGGTTTGAAGTTCCTGCAGTTTTCACTGTAAAACCGAGTTGGAAATAGTACCTCCCCATATATAAGTATGGAGTTTGCAACTGAAAATAATCTTTGTGTTCCCAACAAGATAGGTGAAGGATGGCTTTCACACACACTTATCCCTCAGAACTGAGCATACGCAGAGACGTTCGTTCATCTAGCACAAAGGTAACGGGTTGCTTGAGAAACTTTTACTCTGGTTTCTCAGTCTGTTTCCTAATGCACGTTTGAAGTTCCTGCAGTTTTCACTGTAAAAACGAGTTGGAGCTTTTACCATCCCATATATATGTATAGAGTGGAGTTTGCAATTGAAAAGAAACTTTGTGTTCCCAACAAGCTAGTTGAAGGACGGCTTTCACAAAATCTTATCTCTCAGACCTGAGCATGTGGAGCGAAGTTCGTTCATCTAGAAAAAGTGAACGGTTTGCAGGGAAACTTTTACACTGGTGTCTCAGTCGGTTTCCTAGTGCCGGTTTGAATTTCCTGCAGTTTTCACTGTAAAACAGAGCTGGAGCTTGTACCTCCCCATATATATATATAGATTGGAGTTAGCAACTGAAAAGAAACTTTGTGTTCACATCAAGCTAGGTGAAGGACGGCTTTCACACACACTTATCTCTCAGAACTGAGTATGTGGAGAGACGTTCGATCATCTAGCGCAAAAGGAACGGGTTGCAGGAGAAACTTTTACTCTGGTTTCTCAGTCTGTTTCCTAGTGCACGTTTGAAGTTAGTGCAGTTTTCTCTGTAAAACCGAGTTGGAGCTTTTACCATATCATATATATGTATGGAGTGGAGATTGCAACTGAAAAGAAACTTTGTGTTCCCAACAACTTAGGTGAAGGACGGCTTTCACACAAACATAACTCTCAGAACTGAGCATGTGGAGAGACGTTCGTACATCTAGCACAAATGGAACGGGTGCTTTGAGAAACTTTTACTATGGTTTCTCAGTATGTTTCCTAGTGCCGGTTTGAAGTTCCTGCACTTTTCACTGTAAAACCGAGTTGGAGATAGTACCTCCCCATATATATATATGGAGTGGGGTTTTGAACTGAAAAGATATTTTGTGTTTCCAGCAAGCTATGTGAAGTACGGCTTTCACACACACATTTCTCTCAGAACAGAGCCTATTCAGGGACGTGCTTTCATGTAGCAAATTGGGAAAAGGTTATGGGTGAAATTTATCTCTGGTTTCTAAGTCATGTTCCTTGTGCCGGTTTGAAGTTCCTGCAGTTTTCACTGTAAAACAGATTTGGAGATTGTACCTGACCATATATATGTATGGAGTGGAGTTTACAACTGAAAAGAAACTATGTGTTCCCAGCAAGCTAGATGAAGTACGACTTTCACACCCACTTATCTCTCAGAACTGAGCAAGTGGAGATCTTTCGTTCAACTAGCACAAAGGGAACGGTTTGCAGGAGAAACTTTTACTCTGGTTCCTCAGTATGTTTCCTAGTTCCGGTTTGAAGTTAATGCAGTTTTCACTGTAAAACCGATTTGGAGATAGTACATCCCCATATATATTTATGGACTGGAGTTGGCAACTGAAAAGAAACTTTGTGTTTCCTACAAGCTAGGTGAAGAATGGCTTTCACACACAATTATCTCTCAGAACTGAGCATGTGGAGAGACGTTCGTTCATCTAGCACAAAGGGAACGGGTTGCAAGAGAAAGTTTTACTCTGGTTTCACAGTCTGTTTCCTAGTGCCGGTTTGAAGTTCCTGCAGTTTTCACTGTTAAACTGAGTTGGAGCTAGTTCCACCCCATATATATGTATGGATTGGAGTTTGCAACTGAAAAGAAACTTTGTGTTCCCAACAACCTATGTGAAGGACGGCTTTCACACACCATTATCTCTCAGAACTGAGCATGTGGAGGGACGTTCGTTCATCTAGCACAAGGGGAACGGGTTGCAGTAGAAACGTTTACTCTGGTTTCTCAGTCTGTTTCCTAGTGCCTGTTTGAATTTCCTGCAGTTTTCACTGTAAAACAGAGTTGGAGCTCGTACCTCCCCATATATATATATGGAGTGGATTTTGCAACTGAAAAGAAACTTTGTGTTCCCAACAAGCTAGGTGAAGGACGACTTTCTCACACACTTATCTCTCAGAACTGAGCATGTGGAGAGACGTTCGTTCATCTAGCACAAAGGGAACAGGTTGCAGGGGAAATTTTACTCTGGTTTCTCAGTCTGTTTCCTATTGCCGGTTTGAAGTTCTTGCAGTTTTCACTGTAAAACCGATTTGGAGCTAGTACCTGACCATATATATGTATGGAGTGGAGTTTGGAACAGAAAAGAAACTTTGTGTTCCCAGCAAGCTAGGTGAAGGACGGCATTCACACACACATATCTCTCAGAACTGAGCATGTGGAGAGACGTTCGTTCATCTAGCACAGTTGGTAATGGGTTGTAAGCAGAAACATTTACTCTGGGATTTTAGTCTTTTTCCTAGTGCCGGTTTGAAGTTTCTGCAGTTCAGTGTAAAACCGATATGGATCTATTACCTCCCCATATATACGTATGGAGTGGAGTTTTCAACTGAAAAGAAACTTTGTGTTCCCAACAAGCTAGGTGAAGGACGGCTTTCACACACACTTATCTCTCAGATCTGAGCATGTTTAGATACTTTCGTTCATCTAGCACAGTTGGAACGGGTTGCAGGAGAAACTTTTACTCTGGTTTCTCAGTCTGTTTCCTAGTGCCGGTTTGAAGATCCTGCAGTTTTCACTATAAAATCGATTTGGAGCTAGTACATCTACATATATATGTATGGATTGGAGATTGCAACTTAATAGAAACTTTGTGTTCCCAACAAGCTAGGTGAAGGACGGCTTTCACACACACATATCTCTCAGAACTGAGCATGTGGAGAGACGTTCGTTCATCTAGCATAAAAGAAACGGGTTGCAAGAGAAACTTTTACTCTGGTTTATCAGTCAGTTTCCTAGTGCCGGTTTGAAGTTCCTGCAGTTTTCACTGTAAAACCGAGTTGGAGATTGTACCTACCAATATATATGTATGGAGTGGATTTGCAACTGAAAAGAAACTTTGTATTCCCAACAAGCTAGGTGAAGGATGGCTTTCACACACACTTATCTCAGAACTGAGCATGTGGAGATACGTTCGTTCATCTAGCACAGTTGGAACGGTTTGCAGGAGAAACTTTTACTCTGGTTTCTCAGTCTGTTTCCTAGTGCCGGTTTGAAGATCCTGCATTTTTCACTATAAAATCGATTTGGAGCTAGTACATCTACATATATATGTATGGATTGGAGATTGCAACTTAATAGAAACTTTGTGTTCCCAACAAGCATGGTGAAGGACGGCTTTCACACACACATATCTCTCAGAACTGATCATACGCAGAGACGTGCTTTCATCTAGCAAATAGGGAACAGGTTGAAGGAGAAATTTTTTTCTGGTTTCTCAGTCAGAGTCTTGTGCTGGTTTGAAGTTCTTGCAGTTTTCACTGTAAAACCAAGTTGGAGCTTGTACCTCCCCATATATATGTATGGAGTGCAGTTTCAACTGAAAAGAAACTTTGTGTTCCCAAAAAGCTATGTGAAGGGCGGCTTTCACACACACTTATTTCTCAGATCTGAGCATGTGGAGAGACGTTCGTTCATCTAGCAAAAAGGGAACGGGTTGCAGGGGAAACTTTGGCTCTGTTTTCTCAGTCTGTATCCTAGTGCCGGTTTGAAGGTATTGCAGTTGTCAGTGTAAAAACAATTTGGAGATTGTACATCCCCATATATATGTATGGATGGAGTTTGCAACTGAAAGGAAACTTGGATTTCCCAACAAGCTATGTGAAGAAAGGCTTTCACACACACTTATCTCTCAGAACTGAGCATGTGGAGAGACGTTCGTTCATCTAGCAAAAAGGGAACGGTTTTCAGCGGAACTTTTACTCTGGTGTCACAATCTGTTTCCTAGTGCCGGTTTGAAGTTTCTGCAGTTTTCACCGTAAAACCGAGTTTGAGCTAGTACCTCCCCATATATATGTATGGAGTGGAGTTTGGAATTGAAAAGAAATTTTGTGTTACCAACAAGCTAGGTGAATTACGGCTTTCACACAATTACCTCTCAGAACTGAGCATGTGGACAGTCGTTCATTCATCTAGCACAAAGGGAACGGGTTGCAGGGGAACTTTTACTCTGATTTCCCACTCGGTTTCCCTGTGCCGGATTGAAGTTCTTGCAGTTTTTACTGTAAAACCGAGTTGGAGCTAGTACCTACCCATATATATGCATAGAGTGGAGTTTGCAACTGAAAAGAAACTTTGTGTTCCCAACAAGCTAGATGAAGTACGACTTTCACACCCACTTATCTCTCAGAACTGAGCAAGTGGAGATCTTTCGTTCATCTAGCACAAAGAGAAAGGGTTGCAGGAGAAACTTTTACTCTGGTTCCTCAGTATGTTTCCTAGTTCCGGTTTGAAGTTCCTGCAGTTTTCAATGTAAAACAGTTTTGGAGATAGTACATCCCCATATATATGTATGGAGTGGAGTTGGCAACTGAAAAGAAACTTTGTGTTTCCTACAAGCTAGGTGAAGGATGGCTTTCACACACAGTTATCTCTCAGAACTGAGCATGTGGAGAGATGTTCGTTCATCTAGCACAAACGGAACGGGTTGCAGGAGAAAGTTTTACTCTGGTTTCTCAGTCTGTTTCCTAGTGCCGGTTTGAAGTTCCTGCACTTTTCACTCTAAAACCGAGTTGGAGATAGTACCTCCCCATATATATATATGGAGTGGGGTTTTGAACTGAAAAGATATTTTGTGTTTCCAGCAAGCTATGTGAAGTACGGCTTTCACACACACATTTCTCTCAGAACAGAGCCTATTCAGGGACGTGCTTTCATGTAGCAAATTGGGAAAAGGTTATGGGTGAAATTTATCTCTGGTTTCTAAGTCATGTTCCTTGTGCCGGTTTGAAGTTCCTGCAGTTTTCACTGTAAAACAGATTTGGAGATTGTACCTGACCATATATATGTATGGAGTGGAGTTTACAACTGAAAAGAAACTATGTGTTCCCAGCAAGCTAGATGAAGTACGACTTTCACACCCACTTATCTCTCAGAACTGAGCAAGTGGAGATCTTTCGTTCAACTAGCACAAAGGGAACGGTTTGCAGGAGAAACTTTTACTCTGGTTCCTCAGTATGTTTCCTAGTTCCGGTTTGAAGTTAATGCAGTTTTCACTGTAAAACCGATTTGGAGATAGTACATCCCCATATATATTTATGGACTGGAGTTGGCAACTGAAAAGAAACTTTGTGTTTCCTACAAGCTAGGTGAAGAATGGCTTTCACACACAATTATCTCTCAGAACTGAGCATGTGGAGAGACGTTCGTTCATCTAGCACAAAGGGAACGGGTTGCAAGAGAAAGTTTTACTCTGGTTTCACAGTCTGTTTCCTAGTGCCGGTTTGAAGTTCCTGCAGTTTTCACTGTTAAACTGAGTTGGAGCTAGTTCCACCCCATATATATGTATGGATTGGAGTTTGCAACTGAAAAGAAACTTTGTGTTCCCAACAACCTATGTGAAGGACGGCTTTCACACACCATTATCTCTCAGAACTGAGCATGTGGAGGGACGTTCGTTCATCTAGCACAAGGGGAACGGGTTGCAGTAGAAACGTTTACTCTGGTTTCTCAGTCTGTTTCCTAGTGCCTGTTTGAATTTCCTGCAATTTTCACTGTAAAACAGAGTTGGAGCTCGTACCTACCCATATATATATATGGAGTGGATTTTGCAACTGAAAAGAAACTTTGTGTTCCCAACAAGCTAGGTGAAGGACGACTTTCTCACACACTTATCTCTCAGAACTGAGCATGTGGAGAGACTTTCGTTCATCTAGCACAAAGGCAACGGGTTGCGGGGGAAACTTTTACACTGGTTTCTCAGTCTGTTTCCTACTGCCGGTTTGAAGGTCCTGCAGTTTTCACTGTAAAACCGAGTTGGAGCTAGTACCTCCCCATATATATGTATGGAATGGAGTTTGCAACTGAAAGGAAACTTTGAGTCCCAACAATCTAAGTGAAGTACGGCTTTCACACACACATATATCTCAGAACTGAGCATATGCAGAGACGTGCTTTCATCTAGCAAAATGGAACAGGTTTTAGGAGAAATTATTCCATTGTTTCTCAGTCAGTTTCCTTGTGCTGTTTTGAAGTGCTTGCAGTTTTCAGTGTAAAACCGAATTGGAGCTAGTACCTCCCCATATATATGTATGAAGTGAAGTTTGCAAATTAAAAGAACCTTTGTGTTCCCAACAAGCTACGTGAAGTTCGTCTTTCACACAGAATTATCTCTCAGAAATGAGCATGTTGAGAGACGTTCGTTCATCTAGCACAAAGTGAACGGGTTGCAGGAGAAACTTTTACTCTGGTTCCTCAGTCTGTTTCCTAGTGCCGGTTTGAATTTCCTGCAGTTTTTACTGTAAAACCGAGTTGGAGCTTGTACCTCCCCATATATATATATGGAGTGGAGTTGGCAACTGAAAAGAAACTTTGTGTTCCCAACATGCTAGGTGAAGGATGGCTTTCACACACACTTATCTCTCAGAACTGAGCATGTGGAGAGACGTTCGTTCATCTAGCACAAGGGGAACGGGTTGCAGGAGAAACTTTTACTCTGGTTTCTCAGTCTGTTTCCTAGTGCCGGTTTGAAGGTCCTGCAGTTTTCACTGTAAAACCGAGTTGGAGATCGTACTTCCCAATATATATGTATGGAGTGGAGTTTGCAACTGAAAGGAAATTTGGAGTTCCCAACAAGCTAGGTGAAGTAAGGCTTTCACACACAATTATCTCTGAGAACTGAACATGTGGAGAGACGCTCGTTCATCAAGCAAAAAGGGAACGGTTTCCAGGGAAACTTTTACTCTCCTCCTCAGTCTGTTTCCTAGTGCCGGTTTGAATTTCCTGCAGTTTTTACTGTAAAACCGAGTTGGAGCTAGTACCTCCCCATATATATACAAGGAATGGATTTTGCAACTGAAAAGAAACTTTGTGTTACCAACAAGCTAGGTGAAGGACGCCTTACACACACAATTACCTCACAGAACTGAGCATGTGGAAAGACGTTCGTTCATCTAGCACAAAGTGATCTTGTGGCAGGGGAAACTTTTGCTCTGGTTTCTCAGTCTGTTTCCTAGTGCCGGTTTGAAGTTCCTGCACTTTTCACTGTAAAAGAATGTTGGAGTTAGTACCTCCGCATATATATGTATGGAGTGGAGTTTGCAACTGAAAAGAAACTTTGTGTTCACAACAAGCTAGGTGAAGTACGGCTTTAACACACACTTATCTCTCAGAAATGAGAATGTGGAGAGACGTTCGTTCATCTAGCACAGTTGGAACGGGTGGCAGGAGAAATTTTTACTCTGGATTCTCAGTCTGTTTCCTAGTGCCCGTTTGAATTTCCTGCAGTTTTCACTGTAAAACCTAGTTGGAGCTAGTACCTCCCCATATATATGTATGGATTGGAGATTGCAACTGAAAAGAAACTTTGTGTTCCCAACAAGCTCCGTGAAGGACGGCTTTCACCAACACTTATCTCTCAGAACTGAGCATATGCAGAGACGTGCTTTCATCTAACAGATAGGTAACAGGTTGTAGGAGAAATTTTTCTCTTCTTTCTCAATCATTTTCCTTGTGCTTTATTGAAGTTCTTGCAGTTTTCACTGTAAAACCGAGTTGGAGCTAGTACCTCCCATATATATGTATGGAGTGGAGTGGGCAACTGAAAATAATCTTTGTGTTTGCAAAAAGCTGGTGAAGGTTTGCATTCACACACAGTTATCTCTCAGAACTGAGTATGTGGAGAGACGTTCGATCATCTAGCGCAAAAGGAACGGGTTGCAGGAGAAACTTTTACTCTGGTTTCTCAGTCTGTTTCCTAGTGCACGTTTGAAGTTAGTGCAGTTTTCTCTGTAAAACCGAGTTGGAGCTTTTACCATATCATATATATGTATGGAGTGGAGATTGCAACTGGAAAGAAACTTTGTGTTCCCAACAACATAGTTGAAGGACGGCTTTCACACAAACATAACTCTCAGAACTGAGCATGTGGAGAGACGTTCGTTCATCTAGCACAAATGGAACGGGTGCTTTGAGAAACTTTTACTCTGGTTTCTCAGTATGTTTCCTAGTGCCGGTTTGAAGTTCCTGCACTTTTCACTGTAAAATCGAGTTGGAGATAGTACCTCCCCATATATATATATGGAGTGGGGTTTTAAACTGAAAAGATATTTTGTGATCCCAACAAGCTAGGTGCAGGACGGTTTTCACCCACACTTATCTCTCAGAACTGAGCATATGCAGAGACGTGCTTTCATCTAGCAAAAGGGAACAGGTTTTAGGAGAAATTTTTCCATTGTTTCTCAGTCAGTTTCCTTGTGCTGTTTTGAAGTGCTTGCAGTTTTCAGTGTAAAACCGAATTGGAGCTAGTACCTCCCCATATATATGTATGAAGTGAAGTTTGCAAATTAAAAGAACCTTTGTGTTCCAAACAAGCTATGTGAAGGACGGCTTTCACACACACTTATCTCTCAGAACTGAGCATGTGGAGAGACTTTCTTTCATCTATCACAAAGGGAACGGGTTGCACGAGAAACTTTTACTCTGGTTTCTCAGTCTGTTTCCTAGTGCCGGTTATAATTTCCTGCAGTTTTCAATGTTAAACTGTGTTGGAGCTAGTTCCACACCATATATATGTATGGATTGGAGTTTGCAACTGAAAATAATCTTTGTGTTCCCAACAAGCTAGTTGAAGAATGGCATTCAAACACAATTATTTCTCAGAACTGAACATGTGGAGACACCTTCGTTCATCTAGCAAAAAGGGAACGGGTTGCAGGGAAATTTTACTCTGGGTTCTCACTCTGTTTCCTAGTGCCGGTTTGAAGTTCCTGCAGTTTTCACTGTAAAACCGATTTGGATCTAGAACCTCCGCATATATATGTATGGAGTGGGGTTTGCAACTGAAAAGAAACTTTGTTTTCCCAACAAGCTAGGTGCAGGACGGCTTTCACACACACTTATCTCTCAGAACTGAGCATGTGGAGAGACGTTCGTTCACCTAGCACAAAGGGAACTGGTTGCAGGGGAAATTTTACTCTGGTATCTCACTCTGTTTCCTAGTGCCGGTTTGAAGTTCCTGCAGTTTTCACTGTAAAACCGAGTTGGAGATACCACCTCGCAATATATTTGTATGGAGTGGAGTTTGCAACTGAAAAGAAACTTTGTGTTCCCAACAAACTAGGTGAAGGACGTCTTTCACACACACATTTCTCTCTCAGAACTGAGCATGTGGATAGACGTTCGTTCATCTAGCACAAAGGGAACGGGTTGCACGAGAAACTTTTACCCTGGTTTGTCAGTCAGTTTCCTTGTGCTGTATTGAAGTTCTTGCAGTTTTCACTGTAAAACCGAGTTGGAGATACTACCTCCCAATATATATGCAAGGAGTTTGCAACTGAAAAGTATCTTTGTGTTCCCAACAAGCTAGGTGAAGGATGGCATTCACACACAATTATTTTTCAGAACTCAGCATGTGGAGAGACATTCGTACATCTAGCACAAATAGAACTGGTTGCAGGAGAAACTTTTACTCTTGTTTCTCAGTCTGTTTTCTAGTTCCGGTTTGAAGTTCCTGCACTTTACACTGTAAAACAGTGTTGGAGCTAGTACCTTCCCCATATATATGTATGGAGTGGAGTTGGCAACTGAAAAGAAATTCTGTGTTCCCAACAAGCTAGGTGAAGGACGTCTTTCACACAAACTTATCTCTCAGAACTGTTCATGTGGAGAGACGTTCGTTCATCTAGAAAAAAGGGAACGGGTTGCAGGGGAAACTTTTACTCTGGTTTCTCAGTCTGTTTCCTAGTGCCGGTTTGAAGGTCCTGATGTTTTCACTGTAAAACCGAGTTGGAGCTATTACCTCCCCATATATATGTATGGAGTGGAGTTTGCAACAGAAAGGAATCATTGAGTTCCCAACTAGCTAGGTGAAGGACGGATTCCACCCACACTTATCTCTCAGAACTGAGCATATGCAGAGACGTTCTTTCATCTAGCAAATAGGTAACAGATTGTAGGAGAAATTTTTGTCTGATTTCTCAGTCAGTTTCCTTGTGCTGTTTTGAAATTCTTGCAGTTTTCACTATAAAACCGAGTTGGAGATACTACCTCCCAATATATATGTATGGAGTTTGCAACTGAAAAGTATCTTTGTGTTCCCAACAAGCTAGGTGAAGGATGGATTTCACACACAATTATTTCTCAGAACTCAGCATGTGGAGAGACATTCGTACATCTAGCACAAAGACAACTGGTTGCAGGAGAAACTTTTATTCTGGTTTCTCAGTCTGTTTTCTAGTTCCGGTTTGAAGTTCCTGCAGTTTTCACTGTAAAACAGTGTTGGAGCTAGTACCTCCCCATATATATGTATGGAGTGGAGTTTGCAACTGAAAAGAAACTTTGTGTTACCAACAATCTAGGTGAAGGACGCTTTCACACAAAATTACCTCTCAGAACTGAGCATGTGGAGAAACTTTCGTTCATCTAGCACAAAGGAACGGGTTGTAGGAGAAACTTTTACTCTGGTTTCTCAGTCTGTTTCCTAGTGCCGATTTGATTTTCCTCCAGTTTTCAGTGTTAAAACGAGTTGGAACTAGTACCTACCCATATATATGCATGGAGTGGAGTTGGCAACTGAAAAGAATCTTTGTGTTCCCAACAAGCTAGTTGAAGAATGGCATTCACACACAATTATTTCTCAGAACTGAGCATGTGGAGACACTTTCGTTCATCTAGCAAAAAGGGAACTGGTTGCAGGAGAAACTTTTACTCTGGTTTCTCAGTCAGTTTCCTAGTGCCGGTTTGAAGTTCCTGCAGTTTTCACTGTAAAACCGAGTTGGAGATAGTACCTCCCCATATATATGTATGGAGTGGAGTTTGCAACTGAAAATAATCTTTGTGTTCCCAACAAGCTAGGTGAAGGACGGCTTTCACACACAGTTATCTCTCAGAACTGAGCATGTGGAGAGACTTTCGTTCATCTAGCACAATGGGAACTGGTTGCAGGAGAAACATTTACTCTGGTTTCTCAGTCTGTTTCCTAGTTCCGGTTTGAAGTTCCTGCAGTTTTCACTGTAAAACAGTGTTGGAGCTAGTAAATCCCGATATATATGTATGGAGTGGAGATTGCAACTGAAAAGAATCTTTGTGTTCCCAACAAGCTAGTTGAAGGACGGCATTCACCCACACTTATCTCTCAGAACTGAGCATATGCAGAGTCGTGTTTTCATGTAGCAAATTGGTAACAGGATGTTGGAGAAATTTTTCTCTTGTTTCCCAGTCAGTTTCTTTGTGCTTTTTTGAAGTTCTTACAGTTTTCACTGTAAAACCGAGTTGGAGCTAGTACCTCCCCATATATATGTATGGAGTGGAGTTTGCAACTGAAAAGAAACTTTGTGTTCCCAACAAGCTAGTTGAAGAATGGCATTCACACACAATTATTTCTCAGAACTGAGCATGTGGAGACACCTTCGTTCATCTAGCAAAAAGGGAACTGGTTGCAGGAGAAACTTTTACTCTAGTTTCTCAGTCAGTTTCCTAGTGCCGGTTTGCAATTCCTGCAGTTTTCACTGTAAAACCGAGTTGGAGATAGTACCTCCCCATATATATGTATGGAGTGGAGTTTGCAACTGAAAAGAAACTTTGTGTTCCCAACAAGCTAGGTGAAGGACGGCTTTCACACACAGTTATCTCTCAGAACTGA
This sequence comes from Camelus dromedarius, assembly GCF_036321535.1. NCBI lineage: Eukaryota > Metazoa > Chordata > Mammalia > Artiodactyla > Camelidae > Camelus > Camelus dromedarius. The sequence continues at coordinate 29,692,586 of NC_087458.1, read as the reverse complement.
GCATGTGGAGAGACATTCGTTCATCTAGCACAAAGGGAACGGGTTGCAGGGGAAACTTTTACTCTCGTTTCTCAGTCTGTTTCCTAGTGCCGGTTTGAAGGTCCTGAAGTTTTCACTGTAAAACCGAGTTGGAGCTATTACCTTCCCATATATATGTATGGAGTGAAGTTTGTAACTGAAAGGAAACATTGAGTTCCCAACTAGCTAGGTGAAGGATGGCTTTCACACACACTTATCTCTCAGAACTGAGCATATGCAGAGACGTGTTTTCATCTAGTAAATAGGTAACAGGTTGTAGGAGAAATTTTTCTCTGGTTTCTCAGTCAGTTTCCTTGTGCTGTTTTGAAGTTCTTGCAGTTTTCACTGTAAAACCGAGTTGTAGATACTACCTCCCAATATATTTGTAAGGAGTTTGCAACTGAAAAGTATCTTTGTGTTCCCAACAAGCTAGGTGAAGGATGGCATACACACACAATTATTTCTCAGAACTCAGCATGTGGAGAGACATTCGTACATCTAGCACAAATAGAACTGGTTGCAGGAGAAATTTTTACTCTTGTTTCTCAGTCTGTTTTCTAGTTCCGGTTTGAAGTTCCTGCACTTTACACTGTAAAACAGTGTTGGAGCTAGTACCTCCCCATATATATGTATGGAGTGGAGTTGGCAACTGAAAAGAAACTTTGTGTTCCCAACAAGCTAGGTGAAGTGAGTCTTTCACACACACTTATCTCTCAGGACTGAGCATGTGGAGAGACGTTCGTTCATCTAGCACTAAGGGAACGGGTTGCAGGAGAAACTATTAATATGGTTCTTCAGTCTGTTTCCTAGTGCCGGTTTGAAGTTCCTGCAGTTTTCACTGTAAAACAGTGTTGGAGCTAGTACCTCCCCATATATATGTATGGAGTGGAGTTTGCAACTGAAAATAATCTTTGTGTTCCCAACAAGCTAGGTGAAGGACGGCTTTCACACACAGTTATCTCTCAGAACTGAGCATGTGGAGAGACTTTCGTTCATCTAGCACAATGGGAACTGGTTGCAGGAGAAACATTTACTCTGGTTTCTCAGTCTGTTTCCTAGTTCCGGTTTGAAGTTCCTGCAGTTTTCACTGTAAAACAGTGTTGGAGCTAGTACCTCCCCATATATATGTATGGAGTGGAGATTGCAACTGAAAAGAATCTTTGTGTTCCCAACAAGCTAGTTGAAGGACGGCATTCACCCACACTTATCTCTCAGAACTGAGCATATGCAGAGACGTGTTTTCATGTAGCAAATTGGTAACAGGTTGTAGGAGAAATTTTTCTCTGGTTTCTCAGTCAGTTTCCTTGTGCTGTTTTGAAGTTCTTGCAGTTTTCACTGTAAAACCGAGTTGTAGATACTACCTCCCAATATATTTGTAAGGAGTTTGCAACTGAAAAGTATCTTTGTGTTCCCAACAAGCTAGGTGAAGGATGGCATACACACACAATTATTTCTCAGAACTCAGCATGTGGAGAGACATTCGTACATCTAGCACAAATAGAACTGGTTGCAGGAGAAATTTTTACTCTTGTTTCTCAGTCTGTTTTCTAGTTCCGGTTTGAAGTTCCTGCACTTTACACTGTAAAACAGTGTTGGAGCTAGTACCTCCCCATATATATGTATGGAGTGGAGTTGGCAACTGAAAAGAAACTTTGTGTTCCCAACAAGCTAGGTGAAGTGAGTCTTTCACACACACTTATCTCTCAGGACTGAGCATGTGGAGAGACGTTCGTTCATCTAGCACTAAGGGAACGGGTTGCAGGAGAAACTATTAATATGGTTCTTCAGTCTGTTTCCTAGTGCCGGTTTGAAGTTCCTGCAGTTTTCACTGTAAAACAGTGTTGGAGCTAGTACCTCCCCATATATATGTATGGAGTGGAGTTTGCAACTGAAAATAATCTTTGTGTTCCCAACAAGCTAGGTGAAGGACGGCTTTCACACACAGTTATCTCTCAGAACTGAGCATGTGGAGAGACTTTCGTTCATCTAGCACAATGGGAACTGGTTGCAGGAGAAACATTTACTCTGGTTTCTCAGTCTGTTTCCTAGTTCCGGTTTGAAGTTCCTGCAGTTTTCACTGTAAAACAGTGTTGGAGCTACTAAATCCCGATATATATGTATGGAGTGGAGATTGCAACTGAAAAGAATCTTTGTGTTCCCAACAAGCTAGTTGAAGGACGGCATTCACCCACACTTATCTCTCAGAACTGAGCATATGCAGAGACGTGTTTTCATGTAGCAAATTGGTAACAGGATGTTGGAGAAATTTTTCTCTTGTTTCCCAGTCAGTTTCTTTGTGCTTTTTTGAAGTTCTTACAGTTTTCACTGTAAAACCGAGTTGGAGCTAGTACCTCCCCATATATATGTATGGAGTGGAGTTTGCAACTGAAAAGAAACTTTGTGTTCCCAACAAGCTAGTTGAAGAATGGCATTCACACACAATTATTTCTCAGAACTGAGCATGTGGAGACACCTTCGTTCATCTAGCAAAAAGGGAACTGGTTGCAGGAGAAACTTTTACTCTAGTTTCTCAGTCAGTTTCCTAGTGCCGGTTTGCAATTCCTGCAGTTTTCACTGTAAAACCGAGTTGGAGATAGTACCTCCCCATATATATGTATGGAGTGGAGTTTGCAACTGAAAAGAAACTTTGTGTTCCCAACAAGCTAGGTGAAGGACGGCTTTCACACACAGTTATCTCTCAGAACTGAGCATGTGGAGAGACATTCGTTCATCTAGCACAAAGGGAACGGGTTGCAGGGGAAACTTTTACTCTCGTTTCTCAGTCTGTTTCCTAGTGCCGGTTTGAAGGTCCTGAAGTTTTCACTGTAAAACCGAGTTGGAGCTATTACCTTCCCATATATATGTATGGAGTGAAGTTTGTAACTGAAAGGAAACATTGAGTTCCCAACTAGCTAGGTGAAGGATGGCTTTCACACACACTTATCTCTCAGAACTGAGCATATGCAGAGACGTGTTTTCATCTAGTAAATAGGTAACAGGTTGTAGGAGAAATTTTTCTCTGGTTTCTCAGTCAGTTTCCTTGTGCTGTTTTGAAGTTCTTGCAGTTTTCACTGTAAAACCGAGTTGTAGATACTACCTCCCAATATATTTGTAAGGAGTTTGCAACTGAAAAGTATCTTTGTGTTCCCAACAAGCTAGGTGAAGGATGGCATACACACACAATTATTTCTCAGAACTCAGCATGTGGAGAGACATTCGTACATCTAGCACAAATAGAACTGGTTGCAGGAGAAATTTTTACTCCTGTTTCTCAGTCTGTTTTCTAGTTCCGGTTTGAAGTTCCTGCACTTTACACTGTAAAACAGTGTTGGAGCTAGTACCTCCCCATATATATGTATGGAGTGGAGTTGGCAACTGAAAAGAAACTTTGTGTTCCCAACAAGCTAGGTGAAGTGAGTCTTTCACACACACTTATCTCTCAGGACTGAGCATGTGGAGAGACGTTCGTTCATCTAGCACTAAGGGAACGGGTTGCAGGAGAAACTATTAATATGGTTCTTCAGTCTGTTTCCTAGTGCCGGTTTGAAGTTCCTGCAGTTTTCACTGTAAAACAGTGTTGGAGCTAGTACCTCCCCATATATATGTATGGAGTGGAGTTGGCATCTGAAAAGAAAATTTGTGTTCCCAACAAGCTATGTGAAGTGAGTCTTTCACACACACTTATCTCTCAGGACTGAGCATGTGGAGAGACGTTCGTTCATCTAGCACAATGGGAACTGGTTGCAGGAGAAACTTTTACTCTAGTTTCTCAGTTTGTTTCCTAGTTCCGGTTTCAAGTTCCTGCAGTTTTCACTGTAAAATTGATTTGGATCAAGTACCTCCCCATATATATGTATGGAGTGGTGTTTGCAACTGAAAAGAAACTTTGTGTTCCCAACAAGCTAGGTGAAGGGAGTCTTTCACACACACTTATCTCTCAGAACTGAGCAAGTGGAGAGACGTTCGTTCATCTAGCACTAAGGGAAAGGGTTGCAGGAGAAACTTTTAATATGGTTCCTCAGTCTGTTTCCTAGTTCCGGTTTGAAGTTCCTGCAGTTTTCACTGTAAAACAGTGTTGGAGCTAGTAAATCCCGATATATATGTATGGAGTGGAGATTGCAACTGAAAAGAATCTTTGTGTTCCCAACAAGCTAGTTGAAGGACGTCATTCACCCACACTTATCTCTCATAACTGAGCATATGCAGAGACGTGTTTTCATCTAGCAAATTGGTAACAGGATGTTGGAGAAATTTTTCTCTTGTTTCCCAGTCAGTTTCTTTGTGCTTTTTTGAAGTTCTTGCAGTTTTCACTGTAAAACCGAGTTGGAGCTAGTACCTCCCTATATATATGTATGGAGTGGAGTTTGCAACTGAAAAGAAACTTTGTGTTCCCAACAAGCTAGTTGAAGAATGGCATTCACACACAATTATTTCTCAGAACTGAGCATGTGGAGACACCTTCGTTCATCTAGCAAAAAGGGAACTGGTTGCAGGAGAAACTTTTACTCTAGTTTCTCAGTCAGTTTCCTAGTGCCGGTTTGCAATTCCTGCAGTTTTCACTGTAAAACCGAGTTGGAGATAGTACCTCCCCATATATATGTATGGAGTGGAGTTTGCAACTGAAAAGAAACTTTGTGTTCCCAACAAGCTAGGTGAAGGACGGCTTTCACACACAGTTATCTCTCAGAACTGAGCATGTGGAGAGACATTCGTTCATCTAGCACAAAGGGAACGGGTTGCAGGGGAAACTTTTACTCTCGTTTCTCAGTCTGTTTCCTAGTGCCGGTTTGAAGGTCCTGAAGTTTTCACTGTAAAACCGAGTTGGAGCTATTACCTTCCCATATATATGTATGGAGTGAAGTTTGTAACTGAAAGGAAACATTGAGTTCCCAACTAGCTAGGTGAAGGATGGCTTTCACACACACTTATCTCTCAGAACTGAGCATATGCAGAGACGTGCTTTCATCTAGTAAATAGGTAACAGTTTGTAGGAGAAATTTTTCTCTGGTTTCTCAGTCAGTTTCCTTGTGCTGTTTTGAAGTTCTTGCAGTTTTCACTGTAAAACCGAGTTGTAGATACTACCTCCCAATATATATGTAAGGAGTTTGCAACTGAAAAGTATCTTTGTGTTCCCAACAAGCTAGGTGAAGGATGGCATACACACACAATTATTTCTCAGAACTCAGCATGTGGAGAGACATTCGTACATCTAGCACAAATAGAACTGGTTGCAGGAGAAACTTTTACTCTTGTTTCTCAGTCTGTTTTCTAGTTCCGGTTTGAAGTTCCTGCACTTTACACTGTAAAACAGTGTTGGAGCTAGTACCTCCCCATATATATGTATGGAGTGGAGTTGGCAACTGAAAAGAAACTTTGTGTTCCCAACAAGCTAGGTGAAGTGAGTCTTTCACACACACTTATCTCTCAGGACTGAGCATGTGGAGAGACGTTCGTTCATCTAGCACTAAGGGAACGGGTTGCAGGAGAAACTATTAATATGGTTCTTCAGTCTGTTTCCTAGTGCCGGTTTGAAGTTCCTGCAGTTTTCACTGTAAAACGGAGTTGGAGCTTGTACCTCCCCATATATATGTATGGAGTGGAGTTGGCATCTGAAAAGAAAATTTGTGTTCCCAACAAGCTATGTGAAGGACGGCTTTCACACACAGTTATCTCTCAGAACTGAGCATGTGGAGAGACGTTCGTTCATCTAGCACAATGGGAACTGGTTGCAGGAGAAACTTTTACTCTAGTTTCTCAGTTTGTTTCCTAGTTCCGGTTTCATGTTCCTGCAGTTTTCACTGTAAAATTGATTTGGATCAAGTACCTCCCCATATATATGTATGGAGTGGTGTTTGCAACTGAAAAGAAACTTTGTGTTCCCAACAAGCTAGGTGAAGGGAGTCTTTCACACACACTTATCTCTCAGAACTGAGCATGTGGAGAGACGTTCGTTCATCTAGCACTAAGGGAAAGGGTTGCAGGAGAAACTTTTAATATGGTTCCTCAGTCTGTTTCCTAGTGCCGTTTTTAAGTTCCTGCAGTTTTCACTATAAAATCGAGTTGGAGCTAGTACCTTCCCATATATATGTATGGAGTGGTGTTTGCAACTGAAAAGAATCTTTGTGTTCCCAACAAGCTATGTGAAAATCGGCTTTCACAAAATCTTATCTCTCAGACCTGAGCATGTGGAGAGACGTTCGTTCATCTAGCACAAATGGAACGGGTTGCAGGAGAAACTTTTACTCTGGTTTCTCAGTCTGTTTCCTAGTGCCGGTTTGAAGTTCCTGCAGTTTTCACTGTAAAGCCGAGTTGGAGCTAGAACCTCCCCATATATATGTATGGAGTGGAATTTGCAACTGAAAAGAAACTTTGCGTTCCCAGCAAGCTAGTTGAAGGACGGCTTTCACACACACTTACCTCTCAGAACTGAGCATGTCGAGAGACGTTCGTTCATCTAGCACTAAGGAAACGGGTTGCAGGAGAAACTTTTAATATGGTTCCTCAGTCTGTTTCCTAGTGCCGGTTTGAAGTTCCTGCAGTTTTCACTGTAAAACCGAGTTGGAGCCTGTACCTCCCCATATATATGTATGGAGTGGAGATTGCAACTGAAAAGAAACTTTGTGTTCCCAACAAGCTAGGTGAAGGACGTCTTTCACCCACACTTATCTCTCAGAACTGAGCATATGCAGAGACGTGCTTTCATCTAGCAAATAGGTAACAGGTTGTAGGAGAAATTTTTCTCTTGTTTCTCAGTCAGTTTCCTTGTGCTTTTTTGAAGTTCTTGCAGTTTTCACTGTAAAACCCAGTTGGAGCTAGTACCTCCCCATATATATGTATGGAGTGGAGTTTGCAACTGTAAAGAATCTTTGTGTTCCCAGCAAGCTAGGTGAAGAATGGAATTCACACACAAATATTTCTCAGATCTGAGCATGTGGAGAGACCTTCGTTCATCAAGTACAAAGGGAACTGGTTTCAGGAGAAACTTTTACTCTGGTTCCTCAGTCTGTTTCCTAATGACGGTTTGAAGTTCCTGCAGTTTTCACTGTAAAACCGAATTGGAACTTGTACCTCCCCATATATATGTATGGAGTGTAGTTTGCACCTGAAAAGAAACTTTGTGTTTCCAACAAGCTACGTGACGGACGGCTTTCACAATCACTTATGTCTGAGAACTGAGCATGTGGGGAGACTTTCGTTCATCTAGCAGAAATGGAACGGTTTGCAGGGTTAAATTTTACTCTGGTTTCTCAGTCTGTTTCCTAGTGCTGGTTTGAAGTTCCTGCAATTTTGAATGTAAAACCGTGTTGGATCTTGTACCTACCCTTATATATGCATGGATTGTAGTCTGCAACTGAAAAGAATCTTTGTTTTTCCAACAAGTTAGGTGAATTTCGGGTTTCACACACACTTATCTCTCAGAACTAAGCATGTGAAGAGACTTTCTTTCATATTTCATCATGTTGTGTGACGTTCTTTAATCCAGTTGAATGATAGGGTGTATTTTAGTAACACTTTCTCTGATTTTTCTGTAAGTATTCATGGGTCAGTTTTAATGTATATCTTATTTGCTCTTTTAAATGCTTTTGCAGTAGTGATTGCCCTGAGATATGTAGGTAGTTTATTTTTTCTGGACCAGAAACTCTGGCTTTCCAAGAATTTATGTGAATGACTTCTCCAACACACATACTGATGTGGGAATTCACCATGTGCTGAGGCGTTCTATCATCCAGCATTAAAGTTAAGTGACATACAGAAACACTTACTCTGTTTTCTCTGTTTGTTTCTCAAAACCGGTTTCCAAGAAAACTTCTTTGCACTGGAAAACCGTGTTGGTTCTAATACATACCCATATATATGAAAGCAGTGTAGTTTCCCCTGGCCAGAAACTCTGGTTTCCCAACAAGCCAGTGGAAACTTGGCTTCCATACCCATACAGACCTAAAAATTTATCATTTATAGAGGCATTATATCATCCAGCGTAAAATACAAGGGGACTTCTTGAGACACATTCTCTGATTTCTCAGAATGTTTCCTGATGCGGTTTCAAAGTTAAAGCCGTTTCCTGTGGATAACCGTTTTGGAGATTGTGCCTCCCCTTACCTATGTAAGTAGTGTAGATGCTCTAAGACAGAAGCTCTGTGTTCCCAAAAATCTAATTTTACAACAGCTTCCACACAGATTGAGATGTCAGAAGTGATCATGTGGAGAGGCGTTGTTACATCCGTCATAAAAGGTAGAGTGACATGTAGAAACACTTACTCTGTTTTCTCAGCGTGATTCTTAAAGCCGGTCTCTAGTAAAATTGGTTTGCAATGGAAAAGCGTGCTGGAGTTTTTGCCTCCCCTTAGATATGTAACTAGCCTAATTCCCCGTGGCCAGAAACTCTGGGTTTCCAAAAACCTAAGTGAAGGAGGCTGCAACACATATTCCGTTCCCAAAATGGTACATGTGGGGACGCATTCCTTTATGTAACGTATACAGCAAGGCTACACCTCAAGCACTTACCATGATTTCTCAGCATGATTTCTAGAGTATTTTTAAAGCTAAAAGCATTTTTTGCTCAAAAACCTTATTAGAGCTTGTTCCTTCTCTTATATTTATAGGTCGGGCAGTGCCCCTAACACCAAAATTCTGTGTTCCAACAGGGTTGGTGAAGGATGATTTGCAAACACATTCAGTTTTCTCTCCTCCTCATTCTTCTGCTAAGGGAACCATGCAGGTTGTCTATTCTGGAAGCCAAGGAAAGTTTTTTCATTTAGGATCAGCCTCGGAGAAAACTGAGACCTGCTTCTGCTTCTGCTTCTTTTCCCTGCTAGATTTCCTCTTGATGCATTTCCAGATCCTTACGAGTGAGTTCCTGTAACCAAGAAATTATTTCAAAGAAAATGAACAGGTTTCCATAAAGCCGCTACTTCTTTTATATTCTTGCTTTTTAATACCTCATTTCCGTCTCTTTATCTCCAGGTATCTTATTTCTATGTTCTTTGGTTGGGGCTGAAGTCTAATCAGCAATAGTGTAGAAATTATTGCTTGAATTACTGATCTACTTTCTTTCCATGGATATTTGAATTATCATTGGATTTTAGGGAAGATACTTTCTTTAAAAAATTTCTGGTAAGTATCTTGTGGGTGATTCTGATTCTCTTTGTCTAGAATTATAATGCTTAATTTCTGAATAAGTGATGCTTTCATAGAGCTCAAAATTCCAAAGGTTTGAGTGCCACCACTGTCTCGAAGCCTTTCAAACTTTTCCTTGGGGGCACTCAGAACTGCGTGTGTCTCTGTGTGTGTGTGTGTGTGTGTGTCCTTCTGGACTTTGTTTAGCCTGAAATGAGCAAAGGGAAGTACCCCTCTTTTTACACAAACAGCAGATGACTTTCACAAATTTATAACTTTAAAAAATATATGAACTGTAATGTAGAATTTTACAAGAGGCAGTGACCTTCAGAGCTGTCAATAATGGAGGCAGAACAGTTGGAAGGACAGCAGGTTCTCGTGCTCAGTGGCTGAAGTCACAGAACACCCACCGCCACCTCTGGTTAATCTTATAGAGTTGGTGCTGTCTGCAGGCATTCAGGGCTGTGCCCCCTCCCCAACAAATATATATATTAGGAAAACTGGTGAGCCTCAGTATGAGAAACAATAAAGTATTAGAAGGGGAAATTGAGTATATTGTTTTTAAAAAGAAAAATTAGCATCCAGGTAGTTTAATTTCAGCTCCTAATAGACTGATGTGATGACATTGACAAGGATGCGTAAACACCTGTAAGATCAAGGGACAGGACCGGAGACTCTGAAGCAGCAATCACCACACACAACCTTCACTGCTGTCCTTGACAACCTTATTGAATTACTTGATTTAAAATAGACTATAGATGTTAAACTTCATCATTTTGAGAAAGCAGATCTTTTGAAATCTTATATATTAATGTAACTGAATTGGATAAAGAAATGCTAAATGTGTAATAAAGTATCCAAAGAGGTAACGATTACTGAAAACACCACAAATTGAAGAGGACCACAGCATAATGTGCATATATAGTTTAATGATCTGGAAGAATCACTCACCATTGTATTCAAGACATCTAGAGATAATGTTAAATGTGGTTGTCCTTGGATAGATTTTTGTGAATGTTAGAATGAAATCAGGGTCAAGCACACAAGTTTAGTTTAAAAGCAAAAGGTGAAACAGACTTCTTTTCAAAAAGCTATTGTGTCTGGTTAGAAATCATCGAATCCATGGGTCAAGGGAAGGAAAAAAAACCTAGTGACCACGTGACTGTTTCAGGAGCTGGTAGTAAAATGAAAGTTGACAATTGTGTAAATTAGATATGATATTGATGTCCAACTGACCCAATGATTTTTAGTCCATGTGTAAAAAATATATCAAGGAATAAATACTGATTTATGTGTTCTCAGCTCTGTTGCCCCCCTTCAAGCCTGCATTCTGGTTGGGAAAATAAGAACTTCTACTGCAGGGAGGAGGATTTTCAAAAAAGGAATGTCCCCCAACCGAGAAAATAAAGAAAAAGTAGACGTACACTGTAGAGACACAGGGAGATCTGTTGAGCCAGATGACACTTGCTTTACTGTCAATTAGGAGGAGGCACAGCTTTTTGATGAGTTGGGTAACGTATTGCTGCCTTTCTCAAGGTATTGCCCACGGCTCTTGAGAAGCGATGAAGTGGGGTCAAGGAATTAGCCTCCGAATGCCCTTTGCCATGGATGTTGTCTCTATTTTCCACTTTTAAGCTTTAGCTTAGACAAGTTGCCGTGTCTTGCCAAGTGAGCTACAGACAGTAAGTACATCTTGAAGCACACGGCTCTTTCCTCCTCACTGCAGCAGAGAACCTCTGCATTGGAGCATCCTGAGATGTCATTGGTGGTCATTTTTCATGTTAGGAATCAGTAAGGATGCTATGTCCACATGGATGAGGAGGGTAAGATTTCAGTCTCTAAAGTGTAATGATGGGTTTACCTTTTTACTTAAAGAGTCTCACATCAACAAATGCGGGTCTGTTCTGGACCAAGAAGAAACTAGTGTTTCAAAAATAATAGCTTGAAAGGTCAGTGGGACATGCCAGGCATCTTCTTCATGTCTTCAAGTTTGGGTATCAATCATGGGTTTCCTATCCTGAGTGATAGTGACAATTTGTCATGCTCTGTGCCTCATGTATACCGAAGGCTTTCCTAGATAAAAAGTCTAGAAATGGTATCATTCTTGATATCTGTTAAACAGGGGAAGATGAAAGAATTAAATTTAGTCCCTAATGTGCATTGATTTTTTTAAAGGCATCAATTTTATAGAAAATTTGAAGAATTAAAGTGACAGAAAATTGCAAAGCACCTTCTCCTTCTGGTAGAAAACTATTCTGTTTTCGTTTTTTGAAGAATGTGACATAGAATCAGTACTAATATTGTTTGTATTGTACTTAGTGTTTACAGAGTGATTCACAGATATTCTCCTATTTCATCTGTGCAATGACCTCTGGAAGATAAGATTTCCTAGTTATGCTTTTTAATGTCTATTTCCTAACTCTGTCTAAAAGCAGATTGATTGAGCTCCATTTGCTCAATTTAGAAGGCTGGACTGATTAATTGTGTCAGAACATTCCAGGAGGCAGAGGAAAGGAAGAGACAGGGGTTCTACACGATGGAAGCTGCTCCTAAAATGATTTGACCAGCAGCCTTATCCATTTTTCCCAAGGCTGGAAAGAAAACACAACCCAAGGCAAGGAAAACAGGGAGCCCATGAGACTCCAACCTTGGCACGTAGAGTCACGGCTGTCCTCCTGTGCCTTGGAGAAAAGGATGCTTTGTGTCTCTGTTCTATAATCTCTGTTTTGCTTTTTCTCCACAGTGTCTTGTTTTACTAGCATATGCTGAAACTTGATTTACATTTCATAGCATTAAAACAAAAATCAGGAATTCTTTATCATTTATTAACTATTTGGTAAATAGTTTTTGGTGAATCTTTAACTTTATTATTAGGACTTACCGTGGCAATGTACAACAGCTACTTCCCCAGATAACAGCAGTAGCTTACACATGCTAAACTTGTATTTCCCTCTTACATAAAGAAGTCAAGCAATCGGTACCACAGGGCTGGTTTGCATGAAGGTCCCAGGGACAGAGAACCAGATGCCTCTTATTTTCAGCCCGTCAACTTGGTGGCCCAAAGTGTCTGCCTGAGGGTCAAAAATCAGGTCCACATTCCAGGCAGCAGAAAGGAGGGAAGAAAGGTGCTTCAGTTCCCTTTTGGTTTGGTTCTGTAAAGTCCCAGGTAGCTTTCCTGCTTTTATCTTGCTTTAGACAGAGGGCTGAGAGACAGCTTGCTATGAGGTAAGCTCAGCTCAGGACCAGGCATCTCCCTCGAGGGGAGGGGAGGGAGGGGGCGGGGAGGCACTGCTCATCCTGCACATAGTGTAAGACACCACGATGAGACGCCGGGGGCCTCCGCAGTCTGTCCATTGCTTCGGGCTGCACTGATCGGTTGGTAACGGTTGAGATTTTCCCGTAGAATTGCGTGTATGCTCGAACAATTGCTCGATTCATTTAAACTAGTGGCTACCAGAGCACGTTGGAGAGCACATTTGTTCTCACCTTCTAGCCAGTGACTCTCCCGCCATGTTTCTGTCCTACTGTTCATTTCCACCTTATTTTCCAAGACTCCCGGAGGAAATGTAAGCAGCCTGATTCTCAAATGCTTTTCTGTGTGATTCCCCCCTTGTTCTTTGAAGGAAAAACAAATTGCCTAGAGAACAGTGGACGAAATGCCAACCCCCCATTTCTTTAAGGGTCTGAGATTTGGTGTTAGGAAATAGAAGGAATTTCCAGAAACACACTTAAGAAACATTATTTCTTTCAAATGTTATTTGGAACAACAAAGGACAATATATTTTATAGCACAGCTTTTAAGACAACTGAATTGGCAGTAAGTTCGCATAATGAAACTTCCAACGTCTTTATATTTCTCCTGGAATTTCCTTGGTTCTTGGTGTAAATTTTTAATAATTAATATCAGCTTTCTATTCTTTCTCTTCTTGTAGTTGTAGAGTTAACGTGAAAATAGCTTGTTGTGTCACTGAGAAAGCCTCCTGGTCAGCCTTCTAGTTAAACAGCTTGTGTGCGTTTCGGTGGCAGGTGTGCCAAATAGTAGTTTTCAGGCACTGGAAGGATGCCCATCACACCAGCACTGCAGAAGCCTATTTCTCACCCACGACCAGGTGAGACCCTCCTTTCCTCCGCTGCCTCGCCCAGGCCCCCACATTCTGGTTCTTTCTCACGACCCATTTTCATAAAGTTCAGCCCTGCACCAGCAGAGCAAGTCTTGGTTTCTCAAAGACCAGGAACTTAGTTCAAGGTTTTCTGTTAAAGGACAGTGTATAAAATCAGGCAAATTGATATGTCTTTTGAGGCCTCAGGATCTCTGCATTTAAAACAAGAACTTGAGTTACAATACTATACACTTCCACTTTTGAAATTCTAAAGCTCCACACAATAGCTTTTTTTAATTGCTAAAATTTTTTTCTAGACTATATTTTTCGAAGATTCACAAATATCTGTTAATTTAAATTTAAAGATGTTATATTTAAGAAATGGAATAATTATTTACATTTAAATAGGTATTTAAGTCAAGAAATATTTGATACTGAATGTTTACTCTGAGTTCAAGTATGTAAGCTTAATTTTTGTGGTACTGTCGATAAACCACAAAACGTGAGAGTTGTTGGTTAAAGTTTATCTGGGGCAAAATAAGGACCAGAGCCCAGGTGACAGCATCTCAGAGAGCTCGGAGGAACTGCTCTGAAGAGGAGGGGGAGCTCAGAATTATATAAGATTTCAGTGAAGGGGGACATGCGGTCCAATACAAGTTTAGGCAGAGGCTGCTGCTAGTCAAGGAGCAGGTGTCTCTGTTAATGATTTTAGTGCTTTTCTAGATAGGAGGGGATGCAAGAATTTGGGTGCATAAAATTTCCTGAAAATGTCTAACTATCTGAAGACTCTTCTGCCCATTTTCCCAGAGCACAGAGCGCCCCATTCCTGATCTCCACACTTAACTACTTTCAGAGGGTGTTGAAGGTCAGCAGCTGCAGTGGCTCATGACTTAACCAAATCAGAGGCAGATGACAAGTGCCAATTTTTAGTTGACAATATGTATATATTGTAGGAAAAAATGTTACTTTCCAACCCTACCCGTGTTCTAGGTTTAGTTAGAGATCAACGGATAACTGTGTTCGATGACTTAGGTCAGACGAGGGGGCGACGGGGTCGTCTTGTGAGCCGGCCAGTGCTCTATATCAGCCTTCTTGATCACATTCAATTTTCTTTCTCTTCAAACAGTATGCTTCTGATTTTGTGAAGTTTGGAGCCTGTCCTGAGCACATGGGGTCTGGAGGTGGCCCTATTCCTGTGGTCTTTGTTTATTCTCTGAATTATGGTGTGAATCTTTATGTGCCCAAGCTTCATCATAATTTCAAACTTAAAGGATTTAAATATGGGAGATGGATGCCACGTTCTGGGAATAGATTTTCAGGATAACAGCCAGGATTGGTAAAAAGTAGGGAGAATGGATACAGCCTTCAAAAAAGAAAAGTTATTTTACAATTTCTTGTAGATAAATTAAAGTGCTTGTTGGGATTCTATCAGGAATGTTTAATTGGGATACCTACCTCCCATTTTCATGAAACAAAATAATTTTATTATTTGTTTAGTGCCTACTGTCTGGCAATGAAGTAGCCCCTTTGCATACAGTTTTATCATTTAATATCTACAAAGAGTCCCAGGAGAACACACGTGTCACCGGTGAGGGAACCAAGATCATCCAGGGTATGTGGCTGGAAGGCAGATGGGCTGGAGGGCTTACCCTCCTTCAGGCTGAGACAGAGACACCAAGGTTTATTGACAAGCATGTTGCAGAATGGTTTACTTAATACTTTGCTTCCTTGATGAAGTGGATCTCTTGAAATTGTTTATGTCTGGCTTATATTCCCCTCTCTCCTCTGCCTCAGGACTTCTCGTAAGTAGGATGAATTCAGCCTGAACTGATTCAGGAAAATCAGAAAATATAAAATTAGTTCACACAAATGTCTGATTAGTCCTTGTAATTCAGTAATTCCTAAAACTCCTAGAAATGCAAGGAAGGTGTGTTACCTCGGGGACTGAGTGCATTTGAAGAGTGAGAAATTTAGTGTGATCTGGTAAAGGCACAGGCTCTATAGACAAAGATCCGGGTTTGGATCCTGGCTCCACCAAGTACTGGAAACATGACCACACATAGGCTCAGTTTCTTCATGTGTTAAATGGGCTGATGGAGCTCACCTCTAAGCAGTCAGGTCAAAATAAGATGGTACGAGTGACTCTCAGGCAGAATGCTTGGCAAAGTGCTAGTTGCTCTTGCTGCTTTATAATGTCTTCTTAGGTAATTCCGTTGTCCATTGGCTTGCAAATATCTCCTCATTTGATTTAAGAAATATAGCATGCCTTAAGAATTTTAAAATAAGGAATGAAGATTTACTGATTAATGCTGGGTGTATTTTTATAGGTCATTTATTAAAAACAAGTAGTTCTCTAAAGAGAATTTATTCAGTGTGCCTAGAATATGATTCAGTTAAAAATGATTTTCCTTTAAATACTTTTCAGAAATTTTCTGTGATATTTTTATCGAATAGTATTTGAAGTTTTCTGAGGAGGGGTTACATTTTGAAAAGATTATTCTAGTAACAATTGATATATTAAATAAATGATTCATATCCCTGGACAGCGTAAAGCCCTGGTTTTTTTTTTTAAATATATATAATTTTGGGGGTTAGTTCTATGTCATTTTATTGGGCAGAAGTATTTCCCATTTCCATTTTACAGGCAGAGAAGATGAGTCATACGATACTCATTATACAAGAGCAGCAGAGGCTGATTAATTTGGGCAGAGGAGGAAAAGTGTGTGGAGAAAAAATCCTTGATTCTCAAACTGGACACATTCTGCAGTGCTGTGCAGCTGGAACGGTTTTGAATTTGCTTCTGGGTTGTCCTAGGTTTCGGCCCATGTGCCTGGAAAGGTCTCTCGGGTAAACATCCTAATTTAAGAAGTTTGTCATTCTAAATGCTCTTAAGAGGATTAAACAAAGTCCACAGCAAATAAATGAACATGTTTGGAAGGTTTTCCACCCTCATGTAATTTCCAGAAAACAGACATGATTCACTTGCTAAACCAAACACACAGGTATATTAATGAGCCTGGTTCACATGACTGGTCAGCACGGAGGGAGCCTCATCTATTGGCGTGGGTTCTGCTGCAGGAACCGCACCTGAAGGTTTAATTAGAATTTATTTCCAGCGAGTGCTGCTCCAGCCTTTTTCTCCCCAATGTAAGAAAGTGCCCTCCTTGCCTGGCCGTTAGTCTGCAGAGCCCCGTGGCTCACACACTCCCCTGCTCATCAGGAGGCTGATGGAGCCAGTTTGCTTAGACACACTTAGCTACACTCGCAGCGGGGATCATCAGTCTCTTCTGTGTGTTCACCTCCACGTGCAGGGGAGAAAATCGAGTTTTGCTGGCGACAAACACTAATTGACCACCAGTTGTTTCAGAGGGACTGTGATGTTGAAACCTGGAGTCCCTTTCATTTTTATATGTTGGATGCCGACAAACTGCATTTTATATGTTGGATGCGACACCCCCACTGTAAGTACACCCACCAGGGAGGGGGTCGGAATTTTGATCTGCACGTATTCAGATCCTGGCACTGGTCAGCTTACAGTGTTCTCGCTGGGTTTGGGAGACTGTTTCCGTAGTGATTTATTTGGTTTCCAATAAATTTGCACAGCCGTCTCCTTCAGTTGAGTTCTGATGAGTTCAGTTGGGAGGGGCATGTGAAATTGGGGCAGGCAGAGAGGTGCAATGAAGACTAGACACCATCTGGTTACCTCTCATTTTTTATGGGCCCAAAAATGCTTGTCTTGTTTTCTTTTCTCCTCCATCCACCCCTTCACGTCAGGGAGTCGTCTTCAAGAATTTCATCCTAAAATATAAAGTAATGAAGAAGGCAGTGTGTCTCTTTGGTTGATTTCATTTGACTTGGGTTCATTGTTAAAGATTTTCCTGTGAGGATTTTGTGAGCTTTTAAAAGCTGGAAGAGCAGCACAACCAAGGAGAGAAAGTCAGAGAAACGAGTCAGCGGCCCCTGTGAGTTCTGCAGGACGAAGGCAGGAGGTGGGGCGGAGGCAGCACCGTGTCCTCCCCTGTAGCCCTGAGGCCAACGTGGGCATGAAAAGCCAGCGTCTCTTGTTACCATGTGTTCTATCAGGTCTCCAACTAAAGGAATGCGAGGAGATTTGGGGAGGCCTTACCTTTTAACCTCTTGTCAAACATCTTTAATGCTGACTGTATTTATTCAAGATGACACAGAGATCACCTGCAGAGCTTGAGGGAGCGGTGCTTGCTTCCTGACTTGCCCGCCCCAGGCTCACTCATCAGACTCCTGATTCTTGCAGGCACTGCAGTGCCCATGAGGAGCACTCTGCTCCTGGGGGTCTCTGCTCCTGTGGGGGGAGCTGTGCTCATCGAGGAGCTGGGCACTGGAGTGCTCACATTGGAGCCGGTCGCACCAGCGCTGATCCCTCACCACGTGATGAGCCCTTTGTGTAAGTTGTAGAGGTGGGAACCAGAGTCTTCCTGTGTCTACGGAGTTCTCCAGTAAAGCCAACTTGGAGGAAAGAAAGAAAATGCCTACTGTTCCATGACTGTGTCCTAAGGGTTTAAAGCTCACTGCGGAGAACACGTGAGAACTCATCCAGTAAATACTCTGGGGTCTTGACTCTGACATGTCATGAATTTGGCATTCTCATAATGTTATTTCTCTTAAAATATGTCTAAGCAATCATTTTTGTGTGATGGTTATATGTGCATAAGTGTCCTGAAGAAACTGTTGTGGATGGAAGTGTGGGCATCAGTGGTACCAGAATGGCTGGTGGTCCTGGGGGCTGCCCGAGCTCCACACCATTTGTTACCAGCAGTCTTTCAGGTCGCATCTTATTCCAGAGCTCACCGGGGCTCCCATCTCTCACTATGTGTCTTGAGAGAATATTTGTTCAGAGGGGAGGGGATGGGGTGCTTCCAAGTCTGGGTTCTGGGGTTCCCTGTCTAAAGGTGGCACTGGCACAAATCCTTTATTCGTGGGGTAATTAAGCCACACAGTCTCGTGGTTAATTTGGCCTCCCTGTCCTTCTTCATGTTAGGAGCTGGAGGGCTTGGGTAAGGCCCCCAAACCTGTTTTTGGTAAGCTTTCAGCCCTACTACACAACCTGGGTTGTTCCGTTTCAGTCACATGACTTTGATTTTTGCAGGTAAGTGTGACTCCTGGACAGTGCCTGGGACTTCCAGGTTTCCCCTACAGTAGGAACACTGAAGAAATTTCAACCCGTAAGTTGTGTTTGGGGGCCTCGAGGACAAGTAGGGACCCACAGAAAGATATCTGGATGGGTGGCGATCAGGCCCGAGTCTTGGAAGGACAGAGATTCCATTATTGTTGTAACAGTGAACTTAAGGGAGGAATTCGGGAAGGTCTGATGCAATTGAAGTTAAAAATATTATCTGGCTTTTATTGTTAGTAGTAGTGGTTTTTAAACCTTAGACCCATTCCCGCTTTTTATAAGAAATATTTTGCAACCTTTCTTTTTTGGTGCCCGGAATTGAACATCATGGAAAGTGTAACCTAAGTATAAATATGATAAACAAATAGACAGGTAGATGGAAAAATGGGGTACCTAAATTCTTATATTATGGGGTATTTTATATTTATGCTAATTAGTGACCTCTCAGGACAAAAGGCACATACAAAGGGAGTCACTTCTAATAAACTGTTTTTCCAAGCCTTACCTAACTGGGAAACAAGTGGGTTCAGAATGTTAGAGAACCTCCCATGTCCCCGGGGAAATCTCCTTGTCAGAGTTACACTTGCTGATGGTGTCCTGTGCTAAGTGCAAGCAAATGCGGTTCGGAAGCTGCCCGGAGGCTGACTCCGGGGATTCCTTCTCCGTCGCAGCTGTGAGGGAGCCTTGCCTTTCCTGACCACAACTACAGAGGCGATTTTGAATCTCTGAAAACTGCCATACCAGTGTATATCACAACCCCCACAAGATATGTTGAATAAAGTAGAAAACTTTAAGTGCCTCCTTTAGGATAGAAATAGGGTATAAAATAAGTCATGATTTAAAAAATTCTAGTGCCCGAATAAGTGCTACATTACACTGGCTGCATTATTAGGTTAGACAACTTCATTACTGCTTTCCATACCACATCTTCTAGTTAGATTTTATTTATCTTTTTTTCCCTAAAGAAAAAAAATCATATGATGCTTTCTTGTGTCAGAGGTGACAAGGAGAGAGCAAGTGTAAAACCAGAAATCGTGATACTGGTCAGTCTAATATCAGCTCCGTCACTGCGCAGATCATCTTAACTCATTTTACTGCACTTTTTGGAATTAACTTCTCACTTGGAAAATCCCCTGTGTCAGTTAGATTTGCTAGTAAAACAATTTTTTTTTTCTTACTTAGTGCATCAGTGATGTTTTCAAGATGATAAAAAATTTTGCCCATGGCATTTAAACAGTTGCTTCTTCTCGAAATTCATGGTTCACGGTCTTGTATTTGTCACAACTGGAGAACTGTGTTTTCTGTGTGCAAATTCTCATTGCTTTGGTGACGCAGGGACACTTGTCCTTACTGGATGGAATATGATAGTTGTTGTTTGCATTCTCTCCCTAAATCTGGAGTCCTGTGTTATGATTCCTGTTAACTTAAAAAATATGAATATTGTTATTTACCTAAATAGATAACATCACACCAGTGATGTATATCAAAT
This sequence comes from Camelus dromedarius, assembly GCF_036321535.1. NCBI lineage: Eukaryota > Metazoa > Chordata > Mammalia > Artiodactyla > Camelidae > Camelus > Camelus dromedarius. Next base: position 29,672,713 of record NC_087458.1, on the reverse strand, counting down.
TGGTCCAACTAGGAATTCCAATATTAAATGAGACAGTAATTTCACAACTCACTATTCCAAAAATTTGGATTGATGGTTCAATTATACCAGGGACATTACCTGTTGTAATTGAATCAATCATTGCTTTCTTCAATAAAAGTTTCCATTCCATCTGCTCTTTTGTTTTATTGTCCTTCAGTGTTTTGTTTACTTTCTTTCCCAAATGTATATGATTTTGGATTTTGTCATTGAAAATCCTTGCTGGTTTTGCTACCTCATGCTGGAGAGGAAGCCTTGTGACTGTTTTATAGTCACTGATTTCATGGTTGTATGAGTGCTTAATGCCACATTGCAGGGATGTGGAGACCTAATGAAGTGTGTGCATCAAAGGCTTAGTCTACATTGAGTGCAGGGTTAGTGTGAGCAGCTCATGTCATCAGTATCATAGTTAATCCATTACAATCATCCTCTGTTAATCAGTGTTATCATTCTAACATCTCCAGTAGAGGAAATGTAGTATTCTAAATGCAAATCTTTGCCACTCTTTTAGTCAATTCAACACCTTTAAAGCTTTGCTGTAATAGGACTGTGTGCCTGGTATCCCTACTTCTGCTTCTCCTGACCCAGGACGCGGTCTCCACGGCTGATGATCCATGAGATACTGGATTCTTGGTCCCATGGCTCTGTGTTCTGGGACATCTGGGGACTTCAGCACTGTTTTAGGGGCTTTGGGTCCCACCTCTTCATAGCATTGCTGAGATGAGATCTGTGGGTTCACCCTCATTCTTGAGTGTATGGTGCATTTTTTCTAGAACCAACACACACCACCGTGGCAGCACTGCTTTGACCATGTGCTGGGACAGCGTGTGCTTCAGTTCTTGGGTTTAAATTTTCTGTTCAAATTTCTAAAATGGGGTATATTGACAGATACACTCCATGTAAACAGAAGCTCTGGGAGGTTTTCAGCAACTTCTAAGAGCATAAATATTCCTGAAGCAGCTAATCTTCCTCCCAACAAGTGAGGAGCAAGCCGGCAAGTCCTGGGGGCCTGTGGCGGCCAAGCTGTGCAGCCCAGGCTGCTCACCGAGGAGCAAGGAGAAAATCTTAAAAACCTACTTCCATGCTGTCTTTCACAAAATCTCAGAAATGAATGTTTCAATATCTATAGAGGGGTGATTTTTTAAAATAAATTTTTTATTTTTTTCCTTTTTCAGTATTATTAGGTAGAATTTTTACAGTTCAACTCCACATACACATTGCATGTAAATACATGTATAGAGCATACTGCATTTTTTAGTTTACATATATGTACTAATTATTCTTTCTAAGAACAGATTAGAGCTTTAGATTTTTAAAATTACAGTTACCAGAGGAATAAGGACATCTACAAAAGAATAAACAGAATATGGTAATCCAACCAAAAAGGACAGTCAGATGTGCTTGCATATATTCAAGAAATCAAAATAATATTTAGTTCATTTGTGGTCTTATTATTATTGCTATTAATTTTAGATTCCCCATAAATGAAGCCTTATGGCATTTTTCTTTCTCTTTCCACCCCACTTCACTTAGAATGACAGTCTTCAGGTCCATCCATGTTGCTGCAAATGGCATCTTTTATGGCTGAGTAGTATTCCATTGTAGATGTGTATCACCTCGTCTTTATCCAGTCATGTGCTGATGGACATTTGTGTTGTTTACATGTTCCTTGTTCTATGTCTCTTCTGTCAACAATTATGGATTTTAAATATTTTCCACCTTAAAATCCTTCCTGAAGGAGATGTGGTAACTGGAATCAAAAACAGTTACAGCACAGGGTTGTGTGTGAAGGGCCCTGGGGGCTTGGTAGAAAGGTTGGCAGAAAGGATTTCAGATTCTGATCAAATGATTCCTCCTCTTGTAGCCCTGCTGACTGCCTCTCTCACGGCCGGCCCTACAAGTCTGACCAGTCCCTTCTGTGAATCCTACTGTATTGTGCACAAAGTTTGTCCAAATGGTGTCATCCAGTAGGGACCTTAAGTGAGGCACCCAAGCTCCTGTGTTGGTTTCTTCCATCAACCCTTAACTTCCTTGGGAGCCAGGACTGTCTCATTGCCCCAAGGGTCCCTAACGCCTAGTGAGATGCCTGATACAGCTGGTACATAACGAGCACATGGGTCAAATGGAAAAACCTGATCAAAGAAAAGGCCCTCATTTTTCAGACATGCCTACTTGAGTACATAGGGTAAAATGACATGTCTTCTTGGATTTGCTGTCAAATAGTTCAACAATGGACAAATTAAAGAACAAAGGTCTGAATAAAGGAAATATGGAAAAGTTTGTGCATTCCTTAATCTGGGTGATGGGCTTATTGTACTATACTTACTGATGTATACTTAAGTTAGTTTATAATTTTACTGTCATTAGCTGAATGGCAAGTATTATTACGTATTAATTGAAATCCTTAGAACTGACCAAACTTACCCCACACAAAATCCTTAATGTCCTAGTTGTCTGTCTTACAGAAATCTTTCCCCACAAAGACAGGAAAAAAGGGAAAGGCAGATCCGTGCAGTATTTCCACGTTGTCAAAGACCAAAGTCCGACACAAAAGAATAGATTGTAAAAAAGATAAAGAGGCTGAAATCAATGTCCAGGAAACCTAGCTAAGAATCCTGAATGGCCCAACTTAACTAACCTCAGCCCTGCCACATCAAGAATGGGGCAAATAGCACCTAGTGGATTTTCTTTTTTAAATAAATAAATAATGATCCAGTTCCTACCACAGGCAATTATGATAAGACTGAGTATAAGATCTAACAACAAATAGTGTACAAATCATAATTTCTACTTGATTCAAACTGCTTCTTCTATAAAATTTGAATCTTTTTATTCTTAAGACAGATTTGTGGCATATGACCTAGTGATAAAATTTTCAACTGGCTTGTATTAAAAAAGTTCACCATAGTGAGAGTTTATTACATCAACTATGCCTTTTTGGAAAACCGATGTGCCTTGTCACTCTCTTTCATAATATTTCCTGTGGAAAATTCAATCCTTCATTCAGGAAAAGGCTGAGCAATATATCTCATGGAAAACCTTCATAAGCTGCAACACAAGAAAATGAAAATGACAGTGAGCAGCCCGTGAAGCCGGCAGACACACACAGCGCACGGCTGTGTTTCCGCCTCGACTTTCTGTAACCAGCAGGGAAAATGTGCATTTCAAGAAATAGACATAAACACTTTTCAGGAACTGAGCACACAATTTCCCTTTCAGGGTTTAGTGGGCTTCCATTTAATTCTATGAGAAATGTTTAAAACAACAGAACAACATCTGAGATAGAGTTTAAAGTTACTTTTATGGCTTAATGAAAATAAAACCAGCCGATAGTTATCATTTTTACTTTATTTGATCTCACTCTCTTACTTTACCTCCACAACATCCTCCACAACATGATGGTGAAAGTCCCCTCCTGGGTCAGAAGGCTAAGTAGAAAGTACCAATCACATGGAGGTGTGCTTTGTTGTTTTATTTTTCAAAACAAACAAGTTTCATTCATGTGATTTAATAATTAAGATCAGAAACAAAGTCTACTCAATAAATGGTAGCCAACACTTGTCATCATAGCTGCTCATCAGGTTTGGCCCCACGTTACACACTTTTACATGGACATGTGCCATGTGCTGTCATGGGAAACGGTGAGTGGGGACAGGGCCTCTGCTCTCACAGGGCACACAGCCTGGTGGGGGAGGCGGTGTTCAATCATTGCCCTTCTTTTTTAATATACTTACAAATTATGGGAAATGCTATTCAAAAAGAACAAAATGAGTCAATGAAAGTGAAAAATACAAGGACAGTATTTAGGCTGAAGGAAGACAGGGAACCTGTTTGAAGTGCTGACACTCCACTGAGACCCAAAGGACAACTCGGGTGCTGCAGGTGAAGGGCAGGGACACACTGATAAAGGGCTGATATCCAGAATATACCAAGATTTCTTTAAACTCAACAAGAAGGATGAATAACCTGATTAAAAAATGAACAAAATGCCTGAACACACACCTCATTAAAGAAGAAATCTAGATGCCAAAGAAGTCTATGGAAACATGCTCCACAGCATCTGTCATCAAGGGGATGCATACTGAAACAGCGAGGTACCACTGCATACCTGTCAGAACTGCCAAAACGCAGAACACTGACAGCACCGAATGCTGGTGAGGATGTGGAGTGACAGGAATTCTCATGTATTGTTGGTGGGAATGGAAAATGGCCCAGATACTTTGGAAGGTGGTCTGGCAATTTCTTACAAAACTAGACGTACTCCTACCATATGATCGGGCAACTGTGCTCCTTGGTGTTTACTCGACGAAATGGAAACTTGTGTCCACACACAAATCTGCATACAGATATTAATAGCAGCTTTACTCATAATCACCAGAACTCAGAAGCAACTAAGCTGTTCTTCAGTAGGTGAATGGATAAACTGTGGTCCAGCCAGAAAATGGACTATTATTTGGTGCTAAAATGAAATGAGTTATCAAGGCATGGAAAGACATGGAGGAACCTTAAACACATATTACTAAGGGAAAGAATCCAATCTGGGAAGGTTCTGCAACTGTCTGATTCCAACTGTATGGTGTTCTGGGAAAGGCAAAACCACAGAGACTAAAAGATCAGTGGCTGTCAGAGGCTAGAGGGGAAGGAGAAATGAATGAGGTGCAGCACGGAGCATTTTTAGGGTCACTAAGACAGACTACTCTGTATGATGCTGTGACGGTGGATACGTGTCATTGCACATCTGTCCAAACCCACAGAGTTTGGACACCACCAAGTGTAAATCCTAGTGTCAAGCATGGGCTCTGGGTGATGATGACGTGTCAGTGCAGGTTCACCCATTGTCGCAAATGTACGCTCTGGTGCAGGCGTCAAATGTGAGGAGGCTGTGGGGACAAACTGCAGTTCATACACCCAATCCAGCCCCAGCCACCGCGGTGAATAAAGCTCTGTGGGTGTGTGGACTGTCCGGCTGCTCTGGCGTTTGAAAAGCAGAGCTGAGCAGCTGCACCAGAGATCAGGAGGTTTGCAGACACTGAAATATTTACTCCCAAGCCCTTGACAGAAAAAGTCTGCTGAGCCCTTTACTACACGAACCAGTATTCACCCTGATGAGACAGGACAGCAGGGCCCAAACCAGGCATGGTTAATCGGACTGAAGCAATGTTTTAGTTCCAACACCTTTGCTGAAGTCCTGCAGAAACAGCGACAGACTGTAGCCAGGAAGCGTCTGCAGAAGGAGTCGGTAGCAGGCCTTCCTGCCAGGCTCCGGGATGCCGGGGGCCGTGCGCTGCACGGGGGCCACCAACTTGAAGAAGGCGGAATTGCAGTGGAAGCCGATCAACTCATAGAGCTCGGAGAGGATGCTGCACTGCTGAATTCTCTCCTCGGAACGCTGAGGCACAGGGAGAAAAGCAACAAGCATCTGAACAAAACAGGTAAGTGAAAAAAGACACGAAAAAAGTTTTCCCTTAAAACAGAGACCCGATGACACAGGAAGGAAGAGGAAGGCTGACTTAGTGCCCTGATGGGACCGGATGCAGAAACGCAGGGAAGCAGCGCTGTGCAGACTCTCCAGACCCCCTCCGGGCCCCACCTCTCCGCGTTCCGCCTCTCCTTTTACTAGAAAGGCCCGTATTCCCTGAAATAGAAGAATCTGCTACCTAAACATTGGACACAGAGAAGGGAAAGAGGAAAAGGAAGGGAAAATAAAGGGAACACCGTTTCATCTAGACCCGAGGGTTTGGGCGGGACTTTCACCGAACACACAACCTCTCAAAGCACAGAGCACACAGTGAGAGGCTGACAGAGTGACTGCGACTTCTGCTCCTTAAACACCAGCTACCTGCCAGCACACGCTGCGCCCGTTACTGAATCATTACAATCATCTCAGAAACTATTACTACCCCGGCTCACAGGCAAGGAAACCTGAAACTCGGGGAGGAATTATTATCATCCTGGACAAAGCCCCACAGCCGAGAAGTGTCAGAGACTCTGGCAGACCCTGGACTAAAATGCTCCTCATCACCACGGGCCCTGAGCCTCAGGCTGAGGCCACGTCAGGTCTGCACTGGCCCAGAGCACGAGTCTGTGGACAGGGAATGCTCCCACTCGAAGTGCAAGGCCAAGGCCCTCAGGAACCTATGTAATGAAACCAAATCCCCAAACTCATTTCCAACCCACTGCCCTGTCCGGGAGGACTGCTCGGCACATCTGGCTTATCACCTGTGCACAGGCTGTGCAAGGGGCCCAGACAGTGACGTGACGTCACAATGGAAGTGGCTCGGTGACCGCTTCATCGCAGGACAGACTCTCCCGGCTTCCAACGCTAACTCTCCATTCCATTTACAACTGGAAAGTAAGTTTAGACTTGTTTTCCTCTCCAGAAACAAAGAGAGTGGTAACATCAGCGGGAAACTCAAGACTGAGGAAGAGTCTCCTGGCCATTTGGAAGGATAGGCCGGGGAGGGAACAGAGACAGGGATCAGAAAGTCCCGTGTTCCAGTCCAAAGTCTGCACGTCACTCGCTTTGACAGTTTCCTTTTTAATACAGGGGATAAAATCTAATTATGATTGTTGGGAAAACTAAATGAAATAACGTATGCCACTAGCATAGGTGTAAAATCCTCCATGAGTGTTCCAGAAATGGACGTGACCGTGGTTAGTTACTGTCTGCCAAGTCTTGGGTGCTAAGCCCACATCAGCCAGCCAGATATGTGCCAGAGAATGCCTCAACAGCCAGCAGCCTTCTCCAACTTGGAAACTCACAGTGTCTGAAGAACAGGCAGTGGTGGATGCTTTGGGGCACTCTGGAGGTAGCACTCCAGTGATGACTTTAAAAAGATGGGGAGAATTTAGGGTACCATACAGTTCAAATACAGAAAACTCATTCCATGTCTACAAATATTCATCTCCAGCCATGAAGATTCAGAGAGGAAATACATATTCAAACGTACATCATTTTCCCACATAAGTGCATCAAAACAATTTGGAAAGAATGTAACTTTCTTCTCTAGATCACACAGCGGAGATTACAAGGTTTGTACTGAAAGCCCTACGTGTAAATCATCTGCAAATGTAACTCGGTCAACTATCAGTCATAATCATTTGAAGGGGAGGATGGAAAAGAACAAAGCCAAGCTAATACGCTCCAGTCTTTTGTTTAGTTACGATGTCACAGAGGAGACGGACACGTCAACAAGGAACCACTCTGCAGTGATCACGGAGCCGGGGAGCGGGATGGGCGGCAAGATGTATGGCGCAGCCGCAGCTGTGCCCTCGCTTCTAGGCAGGTACCCAGTCACCTCGACAAGGTGTCAAACGTTTATGCCCACTTCCTCATCACCTGACATGTATTAAAGAGAAATGGAAACCTATAAACGGCCAATAACCTCTGTGGGTACACCGTCCAAAGAGCAAAGTCACAGTTTGACAACTGGCCATCTCGGTTCCCTGGGATTCATTCTTGGAGAACCTTAAAAGCCACTCCTCTGTCCTCAAGAAGTGCTGCCTACTTGTCCTATCTTTGGCTCAGGGAGACAGCACGTTCACGTGGACTTTAATGTCTGTACAGATTTGACTGTCTTTCTCCAGGTTCACTTGTCCATTCTGAAGAGGCCTGAGTTAAGTCCAAATTCCATAAGATCAATTCCCTCCAGTGACAACTCAACGAGCCTGCAATTACAAGCCAACTGAACAGGACTGTCCTCAGCTAAAAATGTCACCCAACCTTCACTGCTTTCTTAATCTCCTCCCCTGGCTAATTGCAACAGACTAACACCACCCTCCACCAGGTTCCCCAACTATGTCAAATAGAAAGTAAGGTCCATAAAAGAGGAGACAACTCCATAGTCACCTCTGAATTCCTAGCATATAGTAATGCCAATAAATAGAACTATGATTATGGCTTCTTTTCTTTAAAACCTTTCCTGTTATTTAAATGAGACCATGGAAGGGAGTAGTTTGGGTCCAGTATCTTGATCCAGAAGACTCTGGAGGCCTTTATTGGAATGGCTGCCCACTGATTCATTCAAAACACAACTTCTCTTTCCGGGAGGAGCTGTGATTTTCTGCCAGGAGTTTGTTGTCACTCTCATGCCAGTACAGATTTAAACTAAATCCTTACTTTGGATATGTTATTTTTCCCCGCTTCCAAAAAAATTGACTTTTCTTACTTCCTTGCCTTGAGGAATGCTTTTTTATTTTTCTTTCTAATTCACCCTTTTATAAAGCAGGATTCTCAGGATGTGCTTGGCCTTACATAAGAACAGCCATCCAACTCCCAGTGTGAGAGGCCTCGGGCTCACCTCCTGCCCTCCTGCCAGGGCAACTGAAACTCAGTTCAGGAGCCAACCGGCACCCCAGGGCTTCTAAGGCTCACGTATCTCCCAGAATCCCTGCTTTCTGGTTTGTCTTGGCTTCTGAGAATTTCCCCTCACTTTCTTGACAATTAGCTGTGCAGCTTGAAAGATGAGGAAGGAAAGTTTTATTTCTTAATCAACATTTTAAGGAACTTATGTAATGAAGGTTTTCACGAGTTTCTAGAGCCCTCCATTGCCGAGACAGAAAACACACTAGATATTTTCTAAATTTAGATATCATGTGCATTTTTTCTTTGCTTTTGTTTTCTTAACTGCTAACATTTTTTAATTAAAAAATAAAATAAAGCCACAAATAGGATAGAACATTGAAGAGGAAACAAAATTAAAGGGCAAAGGCAGAAAAATGATAAGTACTCTACAAAGTTAATAGAAAACATACACTAAGGATCAGATCAGCAATTCTCAGTAACAGCTAATTGAAACCTGACCATGAGGTAAAACGTGTCTCCTGTCAGGAGACGGACATCAGAAAATAGAATTAAATCAACAAACTAAAATTCTAAGTCTGGCGAGGTACAGAAGGCTACCAGCTAAATGTGTTTTCTTCTGGAAAAGAGGGAGGCTCACCAGCTCTTTTCTGTGGAGCCTGAGCCCAGGTGAGGACGGTGAAGTGAGCTCTGTAAGTACCCAATTAGCAAAGTGAGTGATGAATAAAGAGAAGTGAGCTTTGATGACTATTCACTTGTCCTGTAAAGTATGCCTTCACGTTCAGTGATCAATACCTCGGCGTCCTCAGGGATTGAGATTATAGGAAAATGCACAGCCTGGGCCCAGACCTCCTCTGTGATTGTGACATTGCACTTAGATGTTTCAATGGCACCTCCAACTCCACCAGCAAAGAGCTGACTTAACGGTGCTCCTCCCATAGCCGTCCTGCCCAGGACCCATTGTTGGGGGGCAAGGTCTCCCTGCCTCTCCCAGCTCAGGCCCATAACTCACAGATGTGACTGGACCCCTCGTTCAGGGTCCCGATTTCCTCAGTCACCGAGTCCCACCACCCACACCTGACCTACCAGGTACTCAATGGCACTCCCTCAGCACTGGCTGTGTGCTGGGGACCATGCTGCACACTGTGCACACGTTATCTCACTGGACCTCCAGAGCAGTCCTGGGAAGTCTGTATATCACTGCTTCAATTGATAAGATAAATTATTTCACTTCCTTGAGTGCGTCATCCAAAGTGACACGGCTACTGAGCCACAAACCTGGGACTGAAAATCACTTGAAAATTGAACACTGCTACACCTTGCAGCCACCCTACTCTGACTTATCACATCACCTCCTGCCGAGCCTTCTAAATGTTTCTAAGCATTCTACAAACAAAAGTGATCTACGAGAGCACCCCACTCCCCTACTTAAAATCTGTCAATGACGGTCCACTGCCCTTAGGAGAAAGCCCCACCGGGCCTGAACACAGCCCAACGGCCCGGCATCCGCATTCCCTGCGCGGCCTCGCCGCCTCACCCACCACGCAGCTCTACACGTGACATGTCCAGGACAGGGAAGCTGACTCCGTACAACCCGGGGCTCGTCTCACTCAAACAATGATCACCCTCTTCAGTGGTCACCCTCTTCAATGCTGACTCTCAGAAAAATATTTTCTCTGGATGAATCAATATCTTTTTCCTTACAACTTCCCATCATTGATAATGAGCTAACCCCAAAAGAGAGAAGACCTAATCCTCAGTCTCCTTATCTGTAAATTGCAAATAACAAGGAAATATGAGAGGTTTTAAGCAAAATAATATTCATCTGAGGCTGAGGGACAATTCCCAAAACACAGTAATCACTCAATATGTGCTTACTTAATACTAAAAAAATAGATTCCATTCCAGCAACCTTAAATCAATGCTTTATGTCTTTGTCCAAAAGACTACCGACAAACTGTTGGACTAATTTGAGCAGATCAGCCCAAGCGTACTGGGATAGGTAAGCCTTGACTCTAATTACAGCTGCAGCCACTGAGCACTACGGGGCAGGGGCAGTTTGCTCAAACTATTACATGTTGTTTGAGCATTTAGTTGTAGTTATTGAATAAAGACAGGTATTATATAGTCAAAGCTCCTGAAATATAAATCTTCAAAGATTGATGCAAATTAGGTTTCAAGTACAACACTGTCACTAGAAATTATTTGAAAATCATAGTCTTAGCTCCTCCACACATCAAAAGGGCATGTTCTTAATGTATCTGACTGTATACACTGAAAGGATTCTTTGAAAGAAATTAAGATGAAGCCATACTGAATAAGCTCTCAGTCTAATCTGCACAAAGCCCCACCCAAGGGTCTCACTTCTCACTTCCACATAGGTGTTCAGGTAGCTTAACCTGGGTTTTGGTTTCTTATGACACAGGGGTGGGAAGAATTGTGGATAGATTTATGTAGCAAATATAAATCTAGGGTATTTGCTGTGTAGGAATCCTAGAAATAAATAAATTGTTATATAGTCCCACCCTTAGGAAGCTCAGCCTTTCCAATTACAACAGCATTAAAAATAAAATGAGTGATACATTTAACAAAATTTTACAAGATTTGTACATTGGATATTTTGAAGTATCACCAAAAAATTTTTTAAAGATCTACATATATGGAAGGCATCCCATGTTCATGGAATGGTAGACAATATTGTTAAAAATGTTAAGACTCCCCAAAGTGATCTAAAAATGTAATGGAATCCCTATCAAAATTCCATCTGACTTGTTTGCAAAAATTAAAAAACTGATCTCAAAATTCATATGGAATTGCAAGGGACCCAGGTCAGCCAAAACAATCTTGAAAAAGAAGAGCAAAGTTGGAGGACTCACTCAAAGGTTATTACAAATCTATAGTATTCAAGTCATTATGTTACTGGCATAAATTTGGATGCATAAATCTATGAGACACAATAAAAAATCCAGGGGGGAAACTTACATTTACAGTCATTTTTCCAGAAATGTGCCAACAACACTCCATTGAAAGAATAGTCTATTCAACAAATGGTGCAGAGACACCTGGGTATCTGAAGGCAAAAGAATGAATCTGGAATCTGGACCCCCGTATTTTATATAACAAATAAAATATTAATTCAAAATGGATCACAGACAGAAATGTAAAAACTAAATGTATAAACTTTCTAAAAGAAGACAGTATAAATCTTTGTGGTCCTAGGATAGGCTATGGCTTCCTAGATACAATATCAAGAGCACAAGTGGAAAAAAAAAGATAAACTGGACTTCATCAAAATTAAAACCATTTGTTACAAAGGGCATCATCAAGAAAGTGAAATGAAAGGGGAAGGGGGTAGCTCAAGTGATAGAGTGCATGCTTAGCAAGAAAAATAAAATGAATAAATCTAATTACCTCCCCTATAAAGAAATAGCTTTAATGTTTAAAAAAATTAAAGTGAAACAACAATCTGCAGAATAGGAGAAAAATTTTGCAAACATATATCTAATAAGAGACTAGTATCCAGGATACAAAACAAATGCTTACAACTGACCAATACAAAGAAAATCGACCCAATTTTTAAATATGACAAGGATGTAAATAGATACACAATTGGCCAATAAGCATATGAAAAGATGCTCAGCATCACTACCGAAATCAACAACAAAATGAGATCTCATTTTAAACTCACTAGGATGGTTATAATCAAATCATGGAAAATAACAAGTGTCGGTCAGGAGGCAGAGAAATGGGAACCCTCAATACGCAGCCGTTGGAAAGGGGCAATGGTGCAGCTTCTTTGGAAAAGCCTGGTGTTTCCTCAAAAGGTTAGAGTTATATGGCTCAGCAATTCCACTCCTACATATAAAGTCATCCCTCAGTATACTCGGGGGGTTCGTTTCAGGAAAGCCCCACCCTGGATACCATAATCCAAGGATGTTCGAGTGCCTTTACAATCAGCCATCTGGATCCATGAAGTGGAAACTACAGATATGGCGGGCCAACTGTACAGCCAACAGAATGAAAACATATTCTCACAAAAACTTGCACATCAATATTCATAGCAGTATCATTCAGAGTAGCCAAAGTTACAAACAATATCCATCCATCAATGAACGGATAAACAAAATTACCAAGAATAGGCCCACAAACTTTTGGTCATTGAATCTTTGACAAAGGAGGTGAGAACATACAATGGAGTAAAGACAGCCTCTTCAGCAAATGGTATAGGGAAAACTGGACAGCTGCATGTAAATCAATGAAGTTAGACTACTCCCTCACAGCATACACAAAAATGAATTCAAAATGGCTTAAAGACTTAAACATGTAGACAAGACACTATAAACCTCTTAGAAGAAAACATAGGCAAAACATTTGTCATACATTTCAACAATGTTTTCCTAGAGCAGTCTACTCAAGCAATAGAAATACAAGCAAAAATACACAAGTGGGATCTAATTAAACTTACAAGCTTTTGCACAGAAAAGGAAACAAAAAGCAGAACAAAAAGACAATCTATGAAATGGGAGAAAATAGTTCCAATAAATGAAACTGACAAGGGCTTAATTCCCAGAATATGTAAACAGCTTTTACACTTAATAAGAAAGAAAACAAACAATTCAATTCAAAAATGGGCAGAAGTCCTAAAGAAACATTTCTCCAATGAAGAGATACAAATGGCCAATAGGCACATGAAAAAATGCTCAATATCATTATCAGAAAAATGAAAATCAAAACTGCAATCAAGTCTCACCTCTCACCATTCAGAATAGCCATCATTCAGAAGTTCACAGACAGTAAATGCTGGAGAGGCTGCGGAGAATTGGGAAACCTCCTACACTGCGGTGGGAATGCAGTTTGGTGGAGCCATTGTGGAAAACTGTATAGAGGTTCCTCAAAAGACAAAAAATTGACCTCCTATATGACCCAGCAATCCCACTCCTGGGCATATATCCAGAAGGATCTGTAGTTCAATAAGACACTTTCACCCCAATGTTCACAGCAGCACTATTTACAATAGCAAGACATGGAAACAACATAAATGTCCACTGACAGATGACTGGATAAAGAGGTTGTAGTATATTTCTCCAATAGACTACTATTCAGCCATAAAATAATAATAAAATAATGCCATTGGCAGCAACATGAATGGACCTGGAGAATGTCATTCTAAGTGAAGTAAGCCAGAAAGAGAAAGAAAAATACCATATGAGATTGCTCACATGTGGTATCTAAAAAAAAAAAAAAAAGAAAAGAAACAGAAAGATAAACTTATCTACAGAACAGAAACAGACACAGAGACATCGAAACCAAACTATGGTTACCAGAGGGGAGAGGGTGTGGGAAGGAATATATTGGGAGTTCAAGATTTGCAGATACCGACTCTGTATAGAATAAACAGCGAGTTTATACTGTATAGCACAGGAGAATATATTTAATATCTTATAGTAACTTATGTTTAAAAAGAATATGATAATAAATACAGGTATGTTCCTATTTAACTGAAGTGTTGTGCTGTACACAAGAAACTGACACAACATTATAAACTGGCTAGACTTCAATGAAAATATTTTTAAATAGACGAATAACGAAAAAAAAGAAAAAGGATATTATCAAACCAAAAGAATAAAGTACTGATTCAGGCTAAAATATGGATGAAACTTGAAAGTTTATGCTAAAATAAGCCAGACACAAAGGGCAAACAGTGCCCTTTTAGGTGAACTGTATCTAAGCGTTTACTGTACTACTCCTCTAAATTTTCCGGAGGTTTTAATTCTATCAATATCAAAATAAAATGTATTATTCATTAAAAACATAAAAGGCTTCCTCACAGGAGGGCTTTAATTATTAAATGCAGAAATGCATGTAAAGCTCCTGGAACAACACTTTGCACATCCACACACAATCACTGCTGTCACTGCCACTCAGAGGGTGGTGCCAGCGCTGATGAGGGCTGCATCCACTCGCTGCCCTGCAGACAGGAGTGAGGGCCTGGGCTCTGACACTCAGGGTGACCGTGAACCTGAGTCAGACACAGCCACGTCCCAGACTCTGCGTTACCCAACTTTCTAATACAAACTGCAACATGTAATGTAATCACGCTAGAGGGATGTATCTTACAACACAGGGAATACAGCCAATGTTTTACAGTAACTATAAATGGAGCATCTATTGTACACCTGAAACTTATATCATATTTTAAATCAGCTATATCTTTGTAAAAAATTAAAAAATAATTTAAAAATGTTATCATTTTAATATTCAATTCAGTTTTTAAGTAACTACTAAACAGCTTAGAATGTATAAAAGCATTTAAGTGTGCTGTTTGTTTACATATTTATTTACTTTCAGCCTCCTGCTAAAAGAGAAATTAAACAATTTTTTTAAACACAGCTTAACAACCATAACAACAAAAAGGCAAAACTGACAGTGAAGAGAAAATAGAGATTCAATACTTAAATGAAACCAGGGGGAGGTAAAGTCATAAAAATGGATTCCATGAAGTCAGGGCAAGTGTTAAAGGCCGACTAGAAATTCAGATGTAAGATTCTTGGCAGCTAAAGCAAAAAGAAAAAGATGATGGGGCGGGTGGTAAAGCGTGTTCTTAGCGTGCACAGGGACCTGGGTTCGAGCCCCACGGCCTCCACTAACAGATAAATACACCTTATTACCTATCCCCCCAAATGAGCCCCAAAGAAAAGAAAAAGAGAAATTTCTTTCCAAAACAAACCTGATATTAAATTTGGATTAAATACTTAAAAAAAAAAAAAAGAAAAGTAGAAAATGTGAGTGACACTGTGAAGGAAAATCCCAGCTGGGCTAACAAGCTAAGTCACACATCTAAGTGTGATAAGTGTCGGTTTACTGATCTAAGTTTTGCTGGGCTAACTCGTTAATCTGAAGTTTAGTGTCAGTTTACTGGGCTAATAGGCTAACTCGTAAATCCAAGGTTAACAATTATCAGTAACGTGATCTGTTCCAAATTGATAAGCTTCAGTGTACTGATACCTCGCTTTTTGTTGTTTGAGCCTTATTGGCTAATAGCCCCTTGCTTGTAATTAACCCTATGAAACCTCATGTGCAGGTCTTGGAGGTGCTCAGAGCTTCGGAGCAGAAGCCCCTCTGAGCCCGCCTGCGTAATAAATCTCAGTGCTTGTTTCTTGGCTGGCCTGTTGTTTCCGTAACAACACAAGCGATAATGCCCGTGAGATAAATCTGCGATGGCTGCTGGCAGGTCCCCATGTCCCACGTGGGAAAATCTGAAACATCCTTCTCACCACTCAGAGTCATCCTCAGCCCACCCCACTGCTCCCCCTGTTAAATGCAGGAGAACAGGCAGGGCCCAGCCTTTGCTCTCTCTGTGTCATCACAGTGAGACAGGATGGAATCAGGCAGAGCACAGCCATTCAAGGAAGGCCACAGCAGTTAACAACAAAATGGTGAAGGATTCAACCCCCAATACGCCTTGAGGCTCAGGATGAAGAGATTTAACTTCTAGCAGATCTTGAGCTTAATTATACACCCATTGTAATAGTAACATGGTGAATAACACGCCCCCAGGCACCATGGCAGTCCCAAGGCTAGCCACAAAATGTCACAAGGTGGGAAATGGCCAACTCCCTGGGAATCCCAGCCCCTTCCCCTTAGGCCGGTCCTTCTACTTATTAGCATATGAAACCACCAAGCCCAAGAAAACAAGCAACACAGGGCCGCCTCGCCGTCACCACTCTCTCTCCCTCTTCGGAGAAGTCCCACACTCTGTCTGTGGAGTGTGTACCTACTTTTAATCTGAGCATCAAACCCCCACACCTCGTGACGTTTCTCTTGCCTTTCAATGTATCTCTCTGAGTAAATCTACCTTTACTCAACAGTTGCTTGCTCTTGAATTCTTTACTGCACGAAGACGAGGAACAAAATCTGGTGGGGCACATCCCAGGGGTTCAACAAAAGCCTGGGACACAGCCCTTCTCATGCCTCACATTTTTTTTCTTGTATCAACAGGACTGGGTTGTGAAGGGAGCTCTGAGGCCCCAGATAAAGGACAGAAGCAGCACCCGGGCTCGAATTGGCGAGCAGCCTCTTCCCCAGCAGGGGCCTTGGGGTCTGCCCGGTTCTCTGAGGTTCCCTGTTGTGCTGACTCCCCAGCCAGACAGCGTTCTCCCTAGGCCTGTCCCCACAAAACCCTTCTCTCCAAAATACAAGCACATCATGTCACAATCCTCTTGTTCAACCAGGAAATGTACAGCCCACTATTTCCCTCCCCAGTAAAGTACCTAACTGTCCTCCCTCCCATCTCACCACTTCTTTCTTTGTGAGAACTCTGCTCTCCACACACACCATCCTGAACGCAGGTGCCTTGCCAGCTGGAACCGAGATGCTTCAGTCTCACACAGCCTGCATCCGTTCACTTTCCCCTTGTTACCTTAAAAAAGCCTTTCCTGAGTCACCCACAAATCTGATTCTGAACTTCACAATGTGCTGAGGTTGCAGTCACTGTGTGCATACCTCCCAGGTTTTGACTAGGTTTCCTTCGCAAGATCTTCATTAAGGAGCTGCATCAAGAATATTAAAGAGGCTATTCTTACATCTGAGCAGCGGAGCCTGCAAAAAATTTAAATGGCTTTGAAGAGAGGGTTAA
This sequence comes from Camelus dromedarius, assembly GCF_036321535.1. Taxonomy (NCBI): domain Eukaryota; kingdom Metazoa; phylum Chordata; class Mammalia; order Artiodactyla; family Camelidae; genus Camelus; species Camelus dromedarius. The sequence continues at coordinate 29,655,758 of NC_087458.1, read as the reverse complement.
CCAGGTACAGAGAGGTCGCAGGTCCTAGTCAACAGTGTCATGAGGCAAAATGTTCTTCAAAGGCTCAGAGAGGCTTCTGAAGGCGAAGTCGGCAGGGAGGAGGTGCCAAACAGTGAGTGGGGTGAGTGACACAGGGTACGCTCCCCTAGCTGGGGAAGAATTGGAATTTTTTCTAGTTTTCCAAACAATTTCTTAATACCTTTTTCTCCTATTGTCACATACCATTTCCTATGAATTAAGAATATCAATGTCAGTCATTTGGGCCACTCAGGAGAAGCAACAGGATGCCATTCACAGGGCTGGGATATGACAGCCACACCAGTCTAGGTTGAAAGACCAGTGGGGGTATTTCCAAGGTAATCACCGGCATGCAGCAAACACCCCAGCTTCAATGACCTCATCTCAAAGGTGGGGCCAATAAAACTACCAAGCAATGTGCGTGATGATTATGGCCGACAACTGTTTACTAGGTAAGTGCCCGTGACAGCTGCAGCTTAATGGGGAATGAGTATGACCAACGAGGCCCAGTCTACCTGGTCACACGCGCCCTGCCTTCCTGCCTTGGTGCAGCAGCAGAGCTTGTTTAGCTGAGATGAACGCCCCCAGAGCAGCCCCGACGGGAAAGCTCCCAGCTCTGCACGGCGAGATGTGTTCCTTTCCTTCTCAGAGCTGATCACAGTTTGCAGTCGTCTGTTTTTATGTTTATCCCTTTAGTACCTGCCTCTCCTCCGGAGTTTTTGCTCAAGCAGCGCAGGGCCAGGTGTGTCTTGCGGCCTGCCGGATATTCTGGGCTGGGAAACAGCCGACCACACATCTGGCTCTGGTGCTGAACGGAGACGGCAGAAGGCCCAGGGGCCCATGCTGAACCGAAGCCCCTGCACCCAAAATTATGGTCTGACTTTCGGCAAATTACACAGTCTTCTTTACCCTGAGATTCCTCATCTGTCCATGAAAATAACTGCCCATGGCACACAGAGTTACAAGGATTAAAGGAAATCACCAAATTCACAACCTAGCCAAGGGGATACAAGTGCGCCCTCAACAGGCAAATGCTGCCTTTACGGCTCTGACACACGCCAAGTGGGGCGGCCGCACACAGTGAACACTGCTAAGTGCCAGTGTGTTAAGTGCTTCATGTGTGCTACAATACTCTTTAGAACTTACAACAATCCCAGGAAGAAACGAATATTATCATGCCCATTTCACAGATTCATCAACAGGTTAAGGGAGGTTACATTCTACTCCAAGGCCCTATGGTGAGGAAATGGCGATTTAAACCGGAACCTGGGCCCAGGCCTTGGCTCCATCTCTCTCCCTTCCACCTGACCACTTGCCTATGAATTCCACCTGTCCAATACCTAAGTTTGCAGCTGGCCAGCTCTTAAATGCAATGTGTGCCACCGTTTGTCAATGTTGGTTAATTACCATAGACTGTTCTCAGAAATCACTACAGTAAAGAAAGGTGGACTTAAGGAATTCTGCTTTGCGTTCTCCTGTAATGTGCAGAAACCCTTCCCTACACCACCAAATCCTTTTTTATGCTTCCTCCATGATTATGTTTGCACACAGCTTATTAAAGTAGGAGGTACCTGCAGTAATTCCATCTCGGTTGCTTTCCAAGGTTGCAGATTATCCATAATCAGTCCGTGAACGAAAATACTACAATGGGAATGAAAATACTGCAACCATGTCAGTAAACAAAGAATGCTGAAACCAAGTCATTAGCGGCTGCCACCACCCCCCAGCGAGGACAGGCCTGCAGCCCAGCCTCTGCAGCAACTCACAATGGTGCCCTCTGAGCAGACTCAGAATAAGAAAGGACAGGATACTGGCCCTAGATAGCTAGGTGCTTGTCTAAAGAATGAATTCAGTGAGTCCAAAATGTTTGCTTCCTCCCATACATGGAAAAGCACTAAATACTTGAACTTGAGATACCTGGCTTTCTTTAGGTAACAAGCAATCTTTTATTGTTCCAACAACCTTGTCTTTGTTGTAAAGCTCCTATATATCCTAGCTCCTCCTCAACCTCTTGGGAGCAGTCCCTCAGAGAGATCTGAGAGGCTGTCATCCCCGCTCGAGTTGTCCCGCCAAATAAAACATAACTCTTAACTTTTAGGCTGCACATGTATTTCAGTCAACAGTTTTGGAAACCATGAAGGGACCCAGAGCAGACTTTCTCCACCTGAACTCTCCGAGGAACTGGAGCCTTGGTACCAGCAGTGGCCCTTTGTGCCCGTCTGCCTCCTCGGGGAGTCCAGATGAATTTGGGTGAGTCTCTCCTGGTTCTCGGATCTCACATATTGGTTGATAATCCTGAGTTTTATTTGGTGGTGTTTCCAGGTACCTGGCCCTCCAGTTGAAGGAGACTGGGGGGAATTACCCACCCAGTGGAGACATACTGGGTGGGACCTGGTTGAAAGATAACGAGAAATACCCACCTTGAGGAGACGTCTGAAGTGGGCTGGTGGAAACATATCAGGAAAATACTCACCCAGTGGAGACTACCCGAGTGGGTCCAAGTTGAAAGACACTGGGTTCAGGACTGAGTGGTTAGGTAAGAGGCTGGTCTAATGTTTTCCTCAATTTGGTTACCTCCATTGAATTTTTCAGGATAAAAGTAAAACTCTTATGAGGAACCTTTCAACTCCACAAATGGGACCCTCCTCCTGGCTGGTAACAGCTTTCTCGGGTGACAGAGAAACTTGCAGGAGTGGTAGAGGCAAAGATTTCATGCCATAGAGTTGTCCCTGCGGGAAATCTTACTAGCAAATTTATTCTGAGAACCCGACTTTACAATGGGGAATAGAACTTTCAAAAAAATTTAAAAAAAAAAAGAAAAGAAAAAGAAATGACAGATTGCCTGCCTCCAACTATTACCCCAGCCAGGTTTATGTACGTACAAAACTTACAACATTAATTAGGAATTAGAAAAAAAAATCTCACTCTGAAAGTAACTAACCAGGCCTGATAAAAACATTTTTTCGAATTCTGAACTTATAAAAACAAAATCCCCGTTAGGGGGAACTTGGATTTCTCTTCCTGTTTCCCTGAAATGTAAACGTTTTATCTTTCTCTGTTTCTTTTAAGTGTGTGTATGTATGTATATATATATGTTTACTTTTTTTTTTTTAAGGAAACCTTGGACTCTGCCATACAAAAGGTTCAAGTATTGTGTACATATTGTGGCCATGCAAATAAGTTGGGATTCTAAGCAATTCTTTGATTGTACCAATTTTCAGTTATTTTGCCATCTTAAACTTTGTTGCATCAGCCTGGACCACAAAGGCCTTTAGCTTTTGGGGAATAAACCTTTGAATTTTATTTAGGCAACACCCCCACTCTCATGTGGAAGAGGCTCTTCATCTTATTGGTTTAAAATCACTATATATATATAAATTGATGGCCATATGATGGATCCTTTAATTTGGGAAAACTTTTAAATTGGTGAAAGTTGAAAGAGATCTCATTATAAACAGCTGTTTTATTCGTACCTATTAAAATCAAGTTTAAAGGTAGAAAATTATATCTAATGTTTAACCTAAGAAATTAGTTAAAAAAAAAAAACTGGTTTGAAAAGCTACATTTGTGTTTTTCCTTTCCAATAAATGGTTCTAGAGATGTTAATAAAAACTTAGAATAATTAATGTTAATTAGATTGAATAACTGGAAAAAGGATTGTAAAAATGTCGAAAAAAAAAAAGATAAGGAGCTTATCCCAAGTGGATAAATATTTTTATATGGTTATTTTGAATGAGATAAATAAAATGGACATTTTTGGATTTAGATATAAGGTTTTGATAATACACTACTTAAAGTTAAAAAAAAAAAAGGGCCAAAGAGATCACCTACTGCCCCCCAACATTAAAGTTCAAACAAGTCCGTTTTATTTACCACAGTTTAAAATATATGTATATATAGACTGAAATACTTGATCAATGATTGGGACAACAGACCAATTAATCAAATTAAAAACTGAGAAGGGTCTAAGCTCTTTGGCTGAAACTTGGGCATCTAGAGAATTTTCTATAAAATTAGATACAATGCACAAAAAAAAAAGACTTCTGGCACTCCTTCTAGAAATTAGAATTATTGATTAAACCTAATAAAAATAAAAATTAGAGGTATAAGACTTAATCAAATTGAGATAAAAGTTTGTAAAGTTGGTATATTTAAATGGTCTTTATATAAAACTTTTGCTTATGTTGTGGGATAGATACGTTTCAATGGAAAAACGCCTCCCCTTCTTGGTATTATAAGGCTGGGCACATATCTGTCCCTCAGAAAATATTAATTGAACAAAGTAAAGGAAACCAATAGAGTTACATGAGCCGCCCAGTATAACGTAAAACTAAAAATTAATATTCGGTGGCTAATAAAAAAATATATTAAGAGGTTTACCCTGGGTTTAACTTATAGCTCAAGGAAAAGAGACCTTACTAAATGCCTTATGCAAGCTTTGGAAGACATGATAAAGTAAACCTTAAAGTTTTAAAACACGGAATTCTTTGTTTACAGCTCTTCTCACTGATAAAAAAAATGCCAATTAAGGAGAGAAAATTGGGTCTGGGTGATAGAGCAGTTCTCTGGGGAACTGGAAGCTTGTGTCTTTGTCTTGCAGATCAGAAATGTAAACACAGCAAACAGTGACCTAGGACTGAGCCTAATTAGCTCAACGAAATAAAACTTAAGGCCAAGAAATTTTTGGCATATTAGAACTCAGAACTCTGACGCATCCTTCAGACTTTGTCAAGAAATCTTAAATGTCTGTTTCATAAACAGTAAGCCTTAGTGATTTGAGCAAGCAAATTCAGCTTACTCCAACTATTATTATACCTATCTTATAAGTAAGTTTTAAAGTGAAGCTATGAGATCTCTAGATTTTCTCTGTTTATAAGACTGCATACACATTATAGATGTGAGATACTTCTACAGCTAAAAAAAAAAAAATCAAAGTCAAAGTGCTCTGCTTAATTGACGTAAAAAATAAGAGCTTACAAATTAAGTATTTTTAAAATAAAAACTGACCAAATTGAATTTCAGCTTCACGTGAACTGGAAAATATTCAATATTAAGATAATATTTGATATTGTTTAGTTTAAGAAAGTTCTAATTAATATAGACATCTTTAAAGTCATCAATATTAAGTATAATACCTTTACTGTACCTAGGTTTAATGAAAGTCAAATACGATCCTGTTATATCTGTTGCAGATTGGTCAAGAAAAAAAAACAGTAATGTGGTGTGGTAAAATTTTAAGTAAATTAAATGCAAATGAGATGAGAGCTTTGGGTAAATTTTTAAAATATATTTTTAAAATGTATGCTTAAGATAATCTCTAAATGTTTGGTATCTTTAAATTCTAGAGTTGTACTAAATTAAGTCAAATGATAGGATTTTATTAAATAGCTATGCCATTTTCAGATAAAATAATATTGAAATATGAATTACTTAACATGTAACTTACTCTTACAGAGAAAACAAAGGTGTTTAGAAATATTAATAAATGGTTGGTGCCACCCTGAAATAGTCTCTATTATTAAGGGAATGATCTCAGTATCCTAGGAAAATAAGATAAATGTGTAAAGAAGTTATAAGAATGGAATTATATTTTGTTAATGAAAAATAGTGAATATCTCCTGAAGCTGGTTACTTCTGAATGGAAGAGAATATAAGGGACACACTAATATGAGTATAGAAAGCTGTGGAAAGCTTGTGGAAGAGGAACCCTGAGGAAAGAGCTTCATACGTGGTAGGAATTGGCTAAGTTTAGAATCAACTTGGGCAAAGTAAATGAATCTTAGAAGTAAGCAGGTACAAGACTAGATTTGGTTTTCTCTCTGTTAAGAGGAAAAAATTTTCTTAAAATGTTAATCCACCTTCAGTAACAGATTGTAAAACTTCTTATATCACTTAACTGATCTGTTCTGCCTTTACCTTTGACGTATTTTCTTGTTAATGAATAAGTACTACTTTACAGTGATCTATATGTTTATCTGACCAAGTGTTCTGAAATCTTTTAACAAGCTCCCCAAATATCAATTTCTAATTAAAGTTCTTTTAATCTCCAGTTAAGTTTGGGATGTTACAGAGGGCCCCTGAAACATTCCAAAGAGAGATTTTAATCTAGTAAGTTTCATTTGGCATGTTAAATAACATGGTATTGTCAAATGAATAATAAATCTTCTAAGGTTATATTGTATGAGAAAATATTATTAATATAGATATTGTAGAAATTAAATGGACTCCCTAAAATTCTGGTATATCTGAAATGTTACCAGTGATAATTCTGGGTATAGTGACCAGGTTTCTTTATCGATTATAGTGTAACAGTTTAACCATGCTTTTAAATCTTTTGTCATTTATAGACAGTTAATGGTTGTCTTCTGATGGTTTTGCAAAATGATTTCTCTTCAAGGAGATTTACTGGTTTCTAATAAATTTCAAACTATAGCACTGAACTAAACTTGGTAAGAAATTTTAAAGTTCCAATGAAAACTGTGATTAAAAGAATTAGTTACATGGGACTGAGTAAACTGTTGAATATGGTTATAATTTTTGATTTTGTTTAAAATACTACTGGCTTTTAACCTGTTTCCCAGACATAAAGAATCTCTTCTCTTTAAGCGAGTTATGATTCACAGCAATTTGATAAATTATACCTATGTAATCAGACTTGGAACAGTTATCTTTTCTCTCTATCTGATCCCTCAGTCGACTAAAAACTCTTAGGTCCCCAGTGGCTCTATCAGACAAATTAGGAAGATCATCTCCTAACAGATATAGGAATCTCAAGGTATTTTAAGGATTTTAAAGACAAAATAATTTACCTAAATCTGTAAGGCAGAAATCCATGACAAGACCTTGACGGGGCTTTCCTGGCCTTAGCAAACCTTATTAACATTCTACCCTGAGACTCCTAATTAAAAGTTCCAACACAGCCAATTTAAAAAAGCCTATATGATCAAATAATCAGACTTAAATTGTAAACAAATTAATCTTGACATGGCTTTATTTGAGAAAAATGAGGGTAACTTTAGAGAGAAAAAAGATTATAATTTAGTGGATATTAAATTCTAGTTTTGTTAATTGAGGTCCGTATTTACTAAGACACTTCCCAGATCATTCCTTGCTGTTATGTCACATTGCTGTACAGTTTAACTGAATTATGAAAAGGATACTCTAGGTTTGTTTCTGAAGCTCAGTAATCTATCCTTGGGTAAATTTCCAATGCCCCATGACCTGCAGCCAGGGGATTATACATACTGGAACAGGCATGACTTAAAGAACTCTCTCCAACCTGAATGGAAGGACCCTTTATCAGGAACTCTTAACTAGACCATACACACCAAAACTGAAGGAAATGGACTTTCGGGTTCATTTCCTATCAGAAATAGCCCCTGCAGTGCACTGGCCTATAGAGCACTGCTCACCTTAAAACAATGCCCAAATGGAGAAAAAGCTACCAGGCCAGGATGAGAAGAAGACGACATCTGAGGTAGACAGCTGACCCAAGAAACCGGACCAGGCCTGCATAACAATTACTGTGATAATTTCTCCTACCTTTAATTATGAACTACTCCAATTGTTAAGTTTATGGTAAATTGCCTATGTCTAGTACTTCTGTGTTACCTTGGTGGGTTTCCCTACTCCAAGGCTCTAACTAGATAGCCCTCAGAAACGTTATTCTAAAAATAAATTATAGTTCTGTTTAGGCCACTATTAATCTTACAAGGTGGGAGACATCACCCGGCCAATTAATACCTGCTCTGACCCTGACCATAAATATGAAATTTCTCATAAGATCACTCAAACTCAATCAAAAACACAAGCAAAATTTTAACCCAAAAATACAACTCCTTGACTATTAAATTCTTACTCGTGACTTTATTAACGTTACTAGCTGTATTACTGATATACTGTCTATTTTATAAAATTGTTGTCTGTTACATTTCCCAATGTTTAACTAGGCCTACAAGATTGATGATGGCTAAATATCTTGAAGAAATAGATAAAATTTATAACCCTGAATAAAGTAATTGTAATAGTGTGATTCTAGGTATGGGAATGAGCAATGAAGGGTAAACACTTCCTGGATCATAATAGACTAGTAAGACAGGTGATCCAGAGAACTTTTAGTATCAACAGGGCCTGATAAAAAAACTAACACCTTGAATGGCAACTCAGAAGATTCTTCGCCTGAACTAGGATTGAGCCATCCTAGCACCGTGGGACGAAATTTGTCATGAAATGTCTCTCAAAATATTGGTCGAATTTAGGACCAAAGGGGAGCACTGTGAATGAAAATACTGCAACCATGTCAGTAAACAAAGAATGCTGAAACCAAGTCATCAGCGGCTGCTGCCACCCCTCAGGGAGTGCATGCCTGCAGCCCAGCCTCTCAGCCACTCACAGTGGTGCCCTCTGAGTGGACTCAGGGTAAGAAAGGACAGGATACTGGCCGTAGATAGCTAGGTACTTGCCAAAGGAATGAATTCAATGACCCAAATGTTTGCTTCCTCCCATACATAGAAAAGCACTAAATACTTGAACTTGAGATATCTGGTTTTCTTTAGATAACAAGCAATATTTTATTGTTCCAACTACCTGGTCTTTCTTGTAAATCTTCTATATATCCTAGCTCCTCCCCTACCTCTTGGGAGCAGTCCCTCAGAGTGATCTGAGAGGCTGTCATCCCGGCTCGAGTCCTCCAGCCAAATAAAACATAACTTTTAACATTTAGGCTGAATGTTTATTTCAATGAAGTCCCACAATAGTCACAACTCATAAATTCTGTAATGGAACACACTGGATCAGGAAACAAAAGCGTGTTTTAGTCCAGAAAAACTACGGTTTCCTCTTTCTTCCTGTCATTATACAATCCCACCAGAACTCATTAACTTGCTGTCTGCTCATCTGGCAACCAAACTCAGAGAAGAGTCAACTCAGCAGAGTGCTCTACTGGGGAGAACACCCCGCAGCAGCACTGCAGGCTACCTGCCCTCCTGCACGCTCTGCTGACCCTTGGTGTCCTCCGTGATGACCAGGACAACAGAGCTGTTCCCAATAGTTGCAAAGTCCCACACGTTAAATAAATCATTTTATTTTATACGATATTTTACGTATATACCCATCTCTGAAAACAGATTTGCCAGAAGCCCAAATCTTCAGCATCAATCTGCAAAGGCAAATCCAGTCCGCAAGGGAAAACAAGACTTAAGACGAAGCTAAGGCGTCCAAAGTACTCTCCACGACCTAAGGCCTCCAAAGTCCCCTCCAGGACCTTCAACCAAACTGCCTGCAGGTCTGCAGCTGCAGGCGGCAACATGTCTGCATTTAAAGCAACCCCTTCCTGCCCTCGGGCGCTACAATGTCCCTGTACGCCCTCCCTTCTCAGGGTAAGAGCAGCCGCTGCAGAACCTTGCAGGGCAGCACTGACAGGACTGGACAAAGAGGATCAGAGCTAAACTAAGCCTTCTGATGACACGAGCTTGTCACTCTGTCACTTTACAGATGAAGATATATATAGAGAGGTGGGGTGATCTTGCTCAAAGTCACACAGCTAATAAGTGGCAAAGTCTATAACTCTTCTCCTCCCTTCAGCGTGACGCCTCAGCTGGGACGCCCACAGGGTTCTCTCGTGCCTGCCTGACCTGTCCTTTCCTGTCACTCATAACACACCAAAGGGTCTGACCCTAGCCTGCCTTTTCAGCATCTTTTCCCTGCAGTCTCGCAGGAACAAGGCGGTTCGGGCCACTGTATGACTTCCGGCTCCCAGAAGCCTCCGTGCTCAGGCTGGTCTTGCCTGTGCATCCGGCCCACTGCTCAGAGGCTCTTCCTCCCGTGCAGGAGGACGTTCCCATTCTCCGCATGACACCCCCTCAGGGGAGCCCTCTTCTCGCCCTCAGCATGGCAGGTGTCCCAGGCCACATCCCGAGCTGCCCCATTAGGACTGCGGGTGCCCAGGTTTGCTAGTCAGACCAGCAGCCTCAGACCCAGGGATTATGCCCGGTCACCCTGCAAACCTACTGCCCGCCTCACAGCCCCCAGCCAGCAGCTCACCTGGAAGTCGCAGCAAGTGCCCCACCCAATCCCGAAGTCTTCATTTGCCAGCACCGCTGAAGGCTGGTTTCCAACCTTTGGTCAGTTTCGCACAAAACAGCAGCTTCAACTGTGAAGCAGGGGGTTTTCTCTTCTGCTCCCATACTTACTGGAAACGTCAAGGGAAACGAAAAGGCCTTTCCTCAACACTTTTGTGATGACACCCTCCCACCCACAATACTCATATGCACAAGAGATTTGGGTCTACGTGATTTTGTTTCCCTTACGCTAAGTGGCTCAAAACACTGTGGGATTCTTTCTCTTTGGAGGGTATTTGTTCTCAGTTTATCAGCTTTAATCTGTTTTTGTCTCCTTCAGTATCCCTAGAAGTTGCCACTTCTTACTTCCTTCAGCAGCCTCCCTCCAAACATCCAGTCTAGGAAATCAGCTGTGACGAGGGGCCTGGGGGCAGTCACAGAAGATGCAACTAAGGCACAGAGAGGTGACATAATTTACCCGAGAAGATCAGCTTCAAACCCCAACACTGTGTGTCACGTCCCTCTGTTTAACTCTTATGCTAAGCAAGCTAAATTTTTGTAGATTATGGTTATAAACAGATGAGGTATCAAAATACATACAAGGACACACATCAACTCTAAGATGTTCATTAACTCCACTATTTTGTTTATATTTATTTTATTTCTATTAAAAAAAAATTAAGAACCACTGCAGTCAATATACCAAAATGTTACTGGGCTTTAAATACAGAATATAGAGGTGTTAAGTGTGTCATTGCTCATACTTATTTGTATGTTCACAAGACAAAATGATTTGAAAGTCCCTCTCCGCTCCCCCTACTCACTACTGCCTTCACCAGAGCTCCCAGACCACACATCTAAAGGCCTTTCACTTTACCCATAGCTGAACTCATCAGTTTTTCCCCAGAACACCCTCTGCAGCTTTCCCTCCTCAGAGCACAGCAGGACCATCATTTACCTCATTAATCCACCCAGAAACCTGGGCATTACTCCATCCTAACTTCACAGACAGTATTCATCCTTTCCTTTTTACCATCTAAACATGCCCTCAATCTGTTCACTTTTACCCACTGACCTTCCCACCGCTCAAGTGGAAACCATCAACACTGCCCACCTGGACTCACGGGTCTCCAAAGTGGCCCCACAGCCACTCTCCCATACTTGAGACAAATGGGATTGTGTCACTCCCGCGCTTTTTGGACTCTTTTCAAACCCACTGTTCTTAGAAGAAACTCCAATTTCTTCACCTGGTGAAGGTCTTTGCCATGAAACTGTCAGCTCAGGGAGGGCAGGACACGCCCTCTCCCCTCGGCCCTGCCCTCTGGCAGATCATCAGCTTGGGAGGACCTGCTGAGCTACACCAGCCTGTATTCTAAACCTGGTCTTGGGTTCTTAGCAAACTGCTTCACTTATCCATACAAATCCAAGGTAGATTAGAAAGATTTTAGATGTTGAGCTAGACTATTGATTTGGGGATTTTGCACTAGCAACCTGCAAGTACATGTTCTAATGATTCTGTCTTCTTAAAACCACACCCAGATTTAAGTAGTATTTGTGGAATGTCTTCGGAGTAAAAGGGATTGTACTTTTACAGACTTTATGTTTTATAACATGAACAACCCGGACAGGGTCACAAATTGAACCGCCTCACAAGTGACAGAAGACAGGTGAGAGACATATAGCAACAGGTCACAAAGATGGTAAGAGCAAAGTTGTTTTTCCAACCCCTCAAAAAATTTTTGAAAGAACCGAAAACTCTGAATTTTGAAAGTAAAATTCTATCATATAAAGAAATAAAATAATCCTCTTCATCAGGGTTTCAAGATCTGACTCCAGAATTTTTAGCATGCAATATTGAATCCTAGCACAGAAAAATCAGATGGACTAGTGGTAAGTAAGTTCCAGGAAAACTGCAGTAATTCCTCCACTTATAAACGGACATAAACTCACCTGCTGAAGGTGAACGTAGACCGCATTCTGGAGAAATTCGGAAGATTCAAGGCTCCGCTTCTCGATGGCGAGGATATGGACAGCTTCAAAGCATGCTTCTAACTGAGTCAACAGCATTCTTACACTGCAGGGGGAAACGGAGGCCCCCAGTCAAGAGCAGAGATGTTCCTGTCGTGTCTCACAGCCCGTGCCTCGGGGACTCAGTGCCCTGCAGCAGCCCGGCCCCAGGTGAGGACCCGCAGTGCGTCCCACCCCAGCAGGAGGTGCACTGTGCCTTAGAAATCCCATCCCCGATGGGGGCAAGAGGGGCTGGTGGGGTTGAGTGAACCTATAAATGCCCACAGAAATATGCCTGCATTCATTCAAGTGATACAATCAATAGTAGCAGGCTATTTAACAAAATTTCAATTGTCAGTGGAAATTTACCATTCCTTTCTGCTTGTCCCCTGCCCTCTGAGACAGGCTTAGGCTCTCTCACACCGGCAGCTCTGATGCAATAGTTGTGAAGTTGTTTTACTTTGCTGCAAGTGTCCTCACTTCCTGTGTTGCTGTGTTTGTCGTCTCTTAACACAGTCAGATGTCTTCCTGGATCTCTCCCTGCGTTCCTTGTTCCTGCTCCTCAGATCCTAAGATAAAGGGCAAGTGAAGACACATGACCAGAAAAGGCACCGTGGACTTGAACGAAGTCCTCAGTGATCCCCTAGATGAGTGCTGCCCACCCCTTACCTTCGATTCTCAAGGTTCTGCCCAGGGTGACATGCAGACAGGAAAGCGTCCTGGTCAATTAAAAGCTGTGTGGCCTGGGTGCGGGGACAGGTGCAGGAGCTGGTTCCGGAGCCGGGCCCCTCCCCACCTCTGCTCCCCTCTCTCCCGAGGCCCCACTACCAAGCCCCCAGGCTCCCTGATCTTCTGTCCTTCTCTTCTACTCTAATCCAAGCCCTTTTCCTCTTCCTTTATTCCCTAATTATCCCCAGTTGAAGTGGTTTTTCAGTCACAGTATCTGAAAAAATTTCCGGCAGCTGAAAAAGAGGTCTCCAGAGGTCAATGCCCATACGCTGGTTCCTGAAGAGATCCCCTGGTTATGGGGTCCCTCACCAACACCCAAGGGACATCAGACATGTTGCAGGGTCGGCCACCCCCAACAAGAGTTTGCTGTGACCCCAGTGCCCGCACAGCATCCCTGCTCTTATAAATGTATTTGGCCCACTTATCCGTTACTAAGAAGCAAAAGTAAAAAAATTACTCATGTTTCTTACTAAAATTATTTATGAGGTAGATAAAGAAATTGTAATACAAAAGAATAAATTTGACTGCATGTTAGATCTGTTCCTTTGGCTTTAAACCTGTGCCGTTTTCTAGGCTCAGACTTGCTAGCTCTGTACCTTTTGTAAAAGTAAGTTGCCTTTAGCCTGAAATATCCAGGAGAGCCTATTCTCCGGGCTCTGAACTTTCAGGATGTTAACTCTTCTACACTTATGTAGAGATGGCAAGTTGCAAAATAGAGAATAAGCTTTTTTTTTTTTTGGAGGTTTTACAGGGGCACCATGATTTGACACACATGGACAGCTGCAAGAACAAAGGATTCCAAGAACAAACAATTCGTACAGCAAGAAGTTTGCAACAACCAACCATACCCCCGCCCCTTTTTAGTCTAAAAGGAGACTGAATTCTGACTTGGGGAAGAGGGTTCTCCAGGATAACAGTATGCCATCTTCTGAGTCTGCCAGCTTTTCAAATAAAGTCACTATTCTTTGCTCCAACACCTCATCTCCCGATTTATTGTCCTGTCATGCAGCAAGCAGAACGAGTTTGGACTTGGTAACAAAATGACTGCATTGCTGGTAGTATGTCTCCACTCTTTCCTCAACTCCAATATGTCACAACCTATCAATTTGATATGCTGTTTAACAACACAACCATAAAACCTATCATAGGGAATTGATTCTACGGAAATAAAGTTATTTCTATTCCTTCAATACTTGTTTTTCTTTTCTATTTTATTTTGTTTTGCTTATTGAAAAGAAATTAAAAGTGAAATCATTTTATTTCACCTATTTTTTTTACAGCTACATATTTTAAATACAGAAAGATTTAAATTGCATTAAAAATTGTTCATATATTAGTATAAATATATATACACAATCAATGCGGATTAAGAAAGGAATGGATATTTACTAAAAATCCACTGCACATCCAGGCTTTTACAAGCATATCCTGGAATATAAGCTCTAGAATCCAGGGTTCCCCCACTCCCTTTCTCACTGCCGAGTGCCTTAGTAATCAACAACCAAGGCACCATCATAGAACAACGCAATCAGTATTTTAGGTATAAATGAGGGAATTAGCTCATTCAATTCTAAAACAAAAACCTTAAAATAAATACTGAACTTATTTACAGACAAAAAAATTCTACACAAAAAGTAGTTCCTTCCCCAAGTTCAGAAAGCTAATAACTGGTAAAGGCAAGATTTGAACTCATCTGCCTGATTCTAAAAACTAAGGTGGAAATCACATTTGATTGTTGAGGGTCCAGAAGCACAGCCTATAACCCTATCTTTGTTCAGATCTAGCCATAGACAGCCTGAGACAGCACCCCATTTCTATGGAACTCGAGGGCTAATGATAACACAAAGGATTTTATATCCAGTAGTTTCTTAGGTCTCATTTATTTAAAGTGTCAGCAGGTCAGCAGAAAAAACTGGGAAATATGAGTGGGTTCAGAGCTTTTTGCTGATTAGAAACTCTATTTATCAGGACAGAGTGACCTTCCCATGAGAGGCCACATGGACCTAAACTAAAGGCAGGTGAGCAATGAAAACTAACAAGACCCTGGAACTCAAGCAAGAAGGATCCCTGCCATCCCCCACCAAGTTGCCTCGTCACCTGCGTGGACACGATGGCAGAAGATCCAGGTTCTTGTCCAAGTTACACTATCATGGATTCTCACCCATAAACAGTTATGACTCTATGCTGTCTTAAGGCCTTCCCAACACAAATATGATGACACCAACGTCTCAGCAGAATGTCTATGTCTCCACTTCCTCTCTTCTATTAGGAGAATAATTCTATGGCCACAAAGCAGAAATCCAACTAAAAACACCATGCACTAAGCCAGGTGAAGTCTGCGTTACACACTTTGCTCTCATGGTCAGTGAATGAAAACTCAGAATAAGTGGTTCTTCTCCCTCAGTAAGTGGGAGGTAGCCTGATTGTGTGTGTGTGTGTGTGTGTGTGTGTGTGCACGCACGCATGTGCGTAAATCAAATACAATGAATTCTGGGATGTGTACAGATTTTTTTTAAGTTACTATCATTTCATCATTTTAACTAATTTGAATCTAGTGTTCTGAGACAGTCTCAGGCTCTTTTGATGGAGGAGGGGAAAGGGGAAAGGAAAAGAGGAAAGAAGTAAATGAAGCAAAGGAGTAAGAATACTGCTAGTGAAAGGCAAGACATTAATTTTGTTCCTACTTGCATCACACACAAATTAGGGACTGGCTTTCCCCTGATGTCTTGTCGAGCACTGAGTTGCAGAAGAAGAGGCGACAGCCCATTTCTCACTGAACTTGTGCCAGTACTTGGCATCTTATAGACACAAAACATTTACCCTGATCAAACACTCTAGCAGCAGGCCATAATTCTCCTATTTTGAGAGACAAGAAAACAGGAGTTCAAAGAGTGTATGTAACTTGACAAAAGTCAGAGGACCAGTAAACAAGAGAGGATGAATTCAACCTCAGATCTGAATGCAGAGTCTGAGCTTCCCACTCCCAGGACTGGAAAATCCTTAACACACAGGCTCCCCAGCTCCCCTGCAGTGTTTCTGGCACCAAGCATTTCCCATGGCGATGGACTCCAGTTCTCACAGACACAGCGCTCTGTGCAGCCAATGGCCTCCATCGGACCTTGTTCATCTACCTGCCACGCCCACCAGGCTTCACCATAAAGGCAGGAAAGCTGGCTTTCAAGTGCATACAAATCCATCCCTGGTCTTACCTGGGCTCTTCGGAGGCCTCTCCAGCCTAAAGGCAGCCATGAAAGTGCTCACAGTTTGTACGTGAGCCACACTACCTCTCTCCATCTGTCTCCCCACCTATACTACTTAGCTATGACCGTTTTGAGAATCTTGGAAACAAATTTTGAAAAACAGAAAAGAAAGGATTCTGGAACAAGTATTTAATACTTACAATTTTAAATGAAAAGTTACAAAGTGAGTATTGACAATCCGAATCTGCCTTCCTAGGTGTCAGTTTAAACAGTTAAAAAATATAATCGCAAAAAATTCTCACTTACAAAATTAACTGAAACATAAACAATAATCCGGAATAAACTCAAGAATAATGCCCATGTTCTATATGGAGAAACTACAGGACTGTACTGAGGGGTAAAGTAAGAGATGTGGATGTAGAGACATCAACATATTGCATGGAGGAAAGCAGTTTTGTAAAGATGAAAGTTCTGCTAAAGATAATTCAAAACTTACAAAAAAAATCCTATGAAAACCCTTATCTGTTTTTTTTTTTTTAACTTGAACAAAGTATTTTAGAAATCTTCAGGAATAATAAAGTCATAATACTAGCCAAGAAAATTTGGGACGGAAGGAAAGAATCAAAAAAAATCACACTTTCAGATATTAAATAAATTTTTACATTATGTAAGTTATGATGCTGGAATAAGAAAGTAAGACTGACAGAAATAAACCATGAGCTCAAAAAGAGACTCTAGTGTACATAAGTATTTTGTACACGTGGGAATTCAAATCAAAGAAGCAAAGAATGAATTCAATAATTGTCCTGGGACAATCAGAGAATCACCTGGATAGAACAAATTCTATTCCTGTCATAATGAACACCAGAAAATTTACAGATAGTGATGTAAATATTAAAACGTACTAATAACAGCAAATACAACTCTTTGCTCATATTAATTCAACTTCCCCTCATTATAACAAGTACTATTATCATCTCCATCTTAGAGATTACAAAACCTACAGAAGAGATTTGTACCATTATAAGAAAGTATTTCTAAGAATAATACCAAAAATAAAACCGAAAAAGGAGACATTTACTATCTTAAGTATATTTTGGGCCACAACAAAAGTAAACCTACTGAACAAAATGAAAGGCAAGAAATGACAAGTAAAAGCTGTGTGATGCATGTTGATGAAGACAAGGGGTTAATATTTATAACATACAAAGAGCTGTCACAAAGCAACAATAAGCTCCCTCACTTAAATGTGTGCAACGGACAAAAGGGATCATTCACTTTTTAAAAGTCAGATGGCTAATATGTGAAAAATGCTGAATACCTCACTGGTCATCAAATGCATGCTAAAAAAATGAAAAAACACTTTTGCTCATCATATTGGCAAATATTTTTAAAAGATATTCTAGCTAGTGTCCATCTGTGAGAGAACAAACTGTGAGCGACTTGTTTGGAGGACGACATGTCAGTGGATATGTAAACTCTGAAAAACGTGTGTACACACAGACTCAACTCCACTTCTAGGAATCGTTTCGTTTAGAAAAAAAAAATCAGTTCAAAAAGATGTACTCATCAGGATATTTTCACAGCACTGTTTACAATGGTGGGAAGAAAAGCTGAAGTGAAATCATATCTAGCAATAGAGAAATGGTTACATAAGTAATTCTACATCTTTTCATTCCCCACTGGAGAAGAAATTTCTAGAGTCACTTGAAAAGAGCCTGTGATGAATGTAAATGTCACATCCAGGGACTAAATTTCGAGAAGACTTAACTAAAGGAATACTCATACGAGTTCACAGGAATATTTGCAGAAGAAGGATGCCAGTCAAACATCTTTTCTGATAGTGGAAATTGGAGAAAACTTAAGTGTCCACCATCAAGACAACGATGCGGTAAATCACGGCGAGCTGTGGGCACTGATGGGGCCGGCGTTTCGGCATGGTCCAGGGCCTTGTCCACAGCACTCTCCCACCATAGGTGTCCTTGCACAAGAGGCCACACCTGCACATCAGGGGACCCCTCCACTCTATCTGAAAGGACCGGGTGAGTCTGGAGTGGGAGGACGTCAATGATATACCCCTGAGTGAATAAAGCGAGCTGCAGAAAACATATAGTATGGCCTTATTTTTCAATAAAGCATATATACACACACATATACATAGATTTCTCAGATTCGTGTATGTATGTATGTATGTATGTATGTATGTATATATATATATATATATATATGTCATAGGCATAAATGTCATGAAATATATACACAACATTGTCAACAGCTTTTACCCTCAGGAAATAAGGGGAAGGGATGTAGGGGCCTATCGGTACGACCACAGTTCTCTTTTCAGTATTTTAGTAAAATATACTTGGAATTTAAAAGTTTATTTAAGTCCGAAGCAAAATGGACGATGCCTCCACAAGACAGAATGCTATACTGGTCATTAAAAATCATACCAGGGGAGTTAGAATATTGTAGTAAAACGTATAAAAATCCGAACGGAAAATGGAGTTCTCCACACAGTAAACAGGCACAGAGTGCTCGCTGGTTTTTATGAGATAGTTGATACACGCTGACAAAAAGGACAGAAAATAGATGTTAAATTGTTAATTATTATCTCTGAGTAGTGGGACCAGGATAGCCTATTTTGTCCCTTTTTTCAGACTTATTATATTAAATACACATTATTTTTCATCTGAAAAAAGCATTTTTAAGATGTGTAGTACCACACATTGAAGAAAATACACGATTACATACAGAAACAAGTAACTAGGAGGCACGGCAGCAGCGTCACACAGTGTAGAACGGGCGATCCTGATTAACACCGCGCAGTTACGTAAGGACCCACAAAGTGAGAGCACCTGCTGTAACAGGACACGGCCCCCTTCTATTTGTCAGTTGTGTCTTCAGGGCTGAGGCAGTTCTGAGCACGGACAGTGTCAGTGCTGGTGTCTGGATGGATGCCACTGTAGGTGAGGGCACCTGTAAGCCGAGAGGAAGAACAGAAATCATCCTCTGCTTTTTCTGTCCTGTTTCTTTGTTACTTTAAAAGAGAGGCATAAATAAGATAAACTGTGAATCTTCCCTACTGAAATTTCAGTAATGAAACCTTTCTTAAAATCTTCACAGCTTATATTCTGCCTATAACTGTCTTTTCAACAAAGCATCATATTTATTAAATGTTAATTAACTCAGTTAATTAGCTCTCTGTTGAAACCTTCTATTAAAGAATATGAAAAGCACTACGTAAAAGCACCACGCCTGTAGTGACTACCTTAGATGTCTTGACGGCAGTGCAGTCAGCCCGCACCATCCCGTGGCACTGAGCTCCTGATGCTGCTAAGAGAGCACGCTGCCAACTCAGATGGAGAGAAACGGTGAAAGCATTCTCGGAAAACTACAGCACTGACAAAACATAACTGACAAATCCCAGGCTCCTTGGAGGCTGTCATTTTCTGTTTCTGTCCAGACACAGTCAATGAGCAGAACCACCCCATTCCCGAGCCATGGGACTCAGGTGGGAAGGAGTTTTGGAGAAATTTCCAGATATAGAATGTAACCAACAATATGTAGAACTCTGACAAAATAAAAGATGAAATACTCTGATTTTGGAAGACACTCAAAGTATTCTCCTAAGCCTTAGTAGCAGGAAAGGCTGGGCCTCTCCTAAGCCACTTATTTATTTCACAGCCAGTGAGCATCTCCCACAAACCCTGTTTCCATGTGTCTGCTGGGAGCCTCAGGAAAACTCTTGCGGTCAATCTTATAAATCACAGGGCAGAGGCGTGTGTCTCACACCTGCCACCCTCACACAGGCTCGCCTCCTAGCCTCACTGTCTGAACTTGGCCCCATTTTCTCACCTGTTTATTTGGTATCTGTTCTTCTGTAAGCTGCCTGAAGTGCTCCTTGGAACAAGTCAGAAGAATGAGTGGGTAGAGAAATGGACAGATGGACAGGTGAGAGATGGGCAGACAGACAGACTCCAAGAAAAGGGGAACAAAGAAAATTTCCTCTGCAGAACCCTCTTCTAGTCAGGGAAGAAAACCACCACGGAGAAGAGTGAAGGGGCAGGTAGCTTAGGGCTGTTTCCTGGATTCCATGAAAAGTCACACCAAGAGATGAGAGGGTGGAACTATAAATAATAAAAGAAAAAAACACGCATGCTTGAAAAATATATCTACAATATGTACTTTCTAAAAAATAGATTCAAATCAGAAGAGCCCAATAACACAATCATTGGGTATTTACAGAAATGAGAATCCCATCTCCAATCCACAAGGCATCCCTTTGGAGCACTGAGAGTCTACACGGTGGGGCCATAAAGCCGTCTCCACAAATCCATTCTATCCTGCACTTACGAGGAACGAGCAGCTGTGCTCGGGCTGCCCACGTGCGTCATTTACACCCCACAGCACCTCTACGGGAGAGGGGACGCCTAGAGAGCCCCGTCTCTGCAGGACAGAAAACAAGTCCGGGAGAGGCTAAGCCGACCTACCAGTTCTCCATCTCACAGGACTGGTCACTCCAGAGCAGGACTCGAACTCGGACCCACGTTTGTAATCACGGTACTACCGTGTTTTGTGTGCTTTTTGTGTGTATAATACATTTGTTTCCGGCATGAAAGGATATTTAACAAATGTTCGGTTGTCTTGTCTATCTCATTAGCTCACAATCAATCTTTATACTGTTGAATTGTACTCTTTTCCCCTGGAGAAAGTAACGGAAAGAGCAGGGGTCAGAATGAGGTGGGGCTCCATTCTTTATCTCGTACCTCATCTCATCCAAGTCCCCAACCAGGGAGAAGGAGCAAATGTTCTCTTCATCTTTTAAAGAGAGGGCTCCACTGATGGTGACTTAACTCCAAAACCAAGGCTGGGGGAAGGGCACAGGCAGCAACCAGAGCAGTATCACCTGTAGGAAGGCGAAAAGTGCTCACGGGAGGGCTAAGGGGTGTGCCTCATTTAATTTCAATCGATAAAAGAATACCACACTCTAAAAATACTAGCATGCAATGGATTTGCTCTTCCTTGACATCTAGCAAGTTTCCACAGCCCCCATGTAACATCATCATGTACCAGTGAAAGGAAGAGTCTACAGACAGGGAAAATCTGTACCACAGGCAGGCTGAAAACCAGGCTGGAGGAAAGGAAGAGAAAGGGCATAATTAAGAAGAGGGGAAAGGCTGGGAAAAAGACATCATAACAAGGACTCTCAAGCATCATCCAACAATCATATAATCATTCATTCAAGAGAGAGTTACTGAGGTCTTATTTTGTGCAAGATCTTACACAGGGCAAAGCAAGAGTGCAATGTCCATGGTGGCAGCAATTGGCGGGGATCAAATACACTTCTGATCCCGGTACCTGGCACACTTGTCCTCAGTATAAAGGAAAAGAAAAAAAGTAAAATAATACTCTGTAAACTCAACGCATTGTTGAAAAAAATTAAAGAAGACCTAAATACCTGGACAGACACACCACGCACATTCATGGATCAGAAGACAGCGCTCTTGGGATGGCAGTGCTCCCCAGAGCGATCCGTGCATTCAACGTGGTCTCGATCACAATCCCAGCGGCCTCCTCTGCAGAAACTGACTAGCTGCTGCTACAATTCATATGGGAATTCGAGGGTCTCAGTAACCAAAACGTACTTGAAAAAGAAGAACAACGTGAGAGGACTTGTAATTCTCAATTTCAAACCTTACAACTGAATCTCCACGTGAGTTTAGACGCCATTTTTAAGTTATTATTGTGTTTATCCTTATTTTCCAAATTCTGTACAATGAAAATAACTGTTACAATAAGAAAACTAAAAAGCAATGTATCTTTTAAAACATGCACACCGATTCACTCATTGGGAAAAATATATTTTAACTAAAAGTGTTAAACAAATATCTAGTGAAAAAGGACTACTTAAAAACAAGAGTGCATTTACATTTTTCATAAATTGAAAACTGAAAAGCACAAACACATCAAGTTTCTAGGGAGACCGATGCAACATATTAATAGTTATTTCCATAATTCTAATTTAATGATGAAAACTCAAGAAAGAGTAAATCGTGATTGACAGCCAACTGCAAACACATGGAGAGCAAAGGCCTAGAAATCACAGTTCCTTTAAATCTGCTACGAACTCAATAGGAGAGGAAATTCCTCACTGAGGGGACAGTGGAATCCCATGCATAAGACAGTATACACAGTACAAACTGCACTAGAATCGGGGGTGATTTTCTTAGAAGAATTCTAAAGTTACAACATTGCTGGAAAACTATAAATACACTGACAGACAGATTAAAAGACACAGTCATATATATTATATAGAAACATATGAAGTCTGCTCCCATGTTGCATAGATATACAAACATATTTGTTCATTTATGGGCACTGATTACTTTATCCCAGGTAGAGTATTTCAACTAAAACAAATAATCAATAATGCACTCCTCCGGTCAAATCTAGTTGATAAGTTACTCTGCTTTGTAACCATAATGTGTCTAAGATAGATCTAAAATTAGTGAAAAGAGCTTTGTATGGCTTCTTGAACTCTTCTCAAAATTCCAATCTTAATTTTAAAATAGATCTGAGCAGTATTTCTATATGATCTTTTCCCTCGTGAAATAAACAACACAGTCTGTTGTCAAAATTCTGTCCTTACAATGATTCACGAGCACCGTATCCTAACAAAACTGCTGGACAGCTAGGCACTATCCAGACACTGTGACCAAACAAGTGAAACACAAGGAAGACAGTGACCCTATTCTGGAGGGCTTATAATCTGTGCCAACACCGGGGATTTTATTTGATTGGTTTGATTGGGTTGCAAAATGAAATCAATTAGGTACTTTCTCCTTTGAGCATTCTGTAAGTCATGACTCAGTTTTTAGTGTCATGAACAGGAAAGACTTAAGCATGAATTGATTAGGTCAACTAGCAACAATCATCACTGGAGAGTGAGTAATAAAGAAGTAAACTGATAGCAATGCTTCTGCCTACATGAGACCTAAAATAAACCTACACTGATCTCTGCAACAAAATGAGGAGATGAGGTCCCCAGTGAGAAAACAAACTAACAAGAAATCATAAAAGGAAAGACATTTTTATTAACAATTCCAGGAAGGAGTGGAGCATGTTGGTGAAGAGCACAGATGCTGGGGACAAACATGAGGGCCTGAAGTCCCACAGCACAGGGTAGCTATGACACTGATATGTCAGTGAAATTTTCTGCATCTCAGTCTCCTATCCATAGGCTGGGGACAACAACAGCACCTGCTTCCTAGAACGGTCCTAAGAATTAAGTTATTTTATATATTAAAGTTTAAATAAAATACCTCAGATTTTAAATATTACCCCAAAAGCACAAGGAACATAGAAAACAGTGATAAATTGGAATTCATCAAAATGTAAAACTTTGCTTCAAAGGACACCATCCAGATAGTGAAAAAACAACAGACAGGAGAAAAGTTATTCAAATCATTTATCTGATTAGGAGTTTGTATCTTCAAATAAAAAAAAAAGCTCCTACAACTCAACAATAAAATGGTAACTCAATTAAAAGTGAATAAAGGATCTGAAAATGTATTTTTCAAAGAAAATATACAAATGGCCAATAAGCACAATCAAACGATGTTCAATATCACTAGCTCTAAAGGAAATCAAATCAAAACCACTAGGAGAAACCGCTTCACACTCCCTACAATAGGTTCTAATAAAAAAAAAAAAGTGTAACAAGCACTAATGAGGACACAGAGGAAGTGGAGCTCACAGCCCTTGCTGGTGAGGATGTAACGCTGCGTGGCCACTTTGGAAAACAGCCTGGCAGGTCCTCAGAGAGTTGAACATTTGGTTTATGAATGACGCAGCATTTCTGCTCTCTGGTCACACACGTAAGAGAACTGAAAACAAATGTCCACATAAAAACTTCTACAGGAATATTCACGGCGCCATTACTCATCACAGCCAAAAAGCAGAAACAACACAAGTGTCTAACACCTGATGAATGGGTAAACAGTGGGGCCCATCCATACAGTAGAATATAATTCAGCAATAGCAAAGCATAGAGTACTGACACAGGCCACAACGTGGACAAAGATTGAAAACGTTACTCAGTGTGAAAGAAGTCAGTCACAATAGACGGTTCCATTTACATGAAATGACTCATTTTACATGAAATGTCCAGCACAGGCAAATCCACAGAGAGAGAATAGTGGCTGACTGGGGCTGGGGGAGGATGGGGAAGATGGCAATGACTGCTTGTGCATACGGGACTTCCTGTTGGGGGATGAAAATGTTCTAAGATTGACTGTGATGCACAATTCTGGGCATAGAGTAAAAACCGCTGTACATTTTAATGGGTGAATTGTATTAAAACTGTTAAGGACAAAAGCACCTAGGTCCAGTACCTTCAAATAGTAAATTCAAATTGCTAACTTTTATTACAGGAAGAAGAAACTGTCCTCAGCATGAAAGCAGCAGATCAGCAAATATGGGTTAATTGAAATTGGACAAGAGCATTTCACTTGAAACAGTTGCGGAGTGTACACGAAATATTCAGAAATAGGAAAATCAGCTTGACATCACGAAGAAGCATTCTGCTTCAAATGCAGATCAAATATTTAGCAAGCCCAGCTGCTAGAAATGACCAGAGAAGAAACCTGGTTCTTAAAACAAGCACCAGAGCCAACAAGGAAATGGTGGTGAGTAAAGCAGGCCGCCGAAAATCTGGAACAGTTAGCTACAAATAATTTCTCCACTGAAAATTCAAAAATAAAATGAAAGTGACACAATGCTGTGCTGGCCTGATGTGAATGGGCTTCCTCCGGTGCTTGACAGTTCTGTAACCCCGAATGAGAGACTCAGGAGAATCAGCATGGCTCCTGGCAGTCCCCAAGTGACTGCCCACCAGCACGCCGACCACCATCACATCTGCCAGGGTTGAATTGCAGAGAAGAGACCAACTTCTAAAAGGCACAGGAAATGTTGACAAGGGAAGAAAAGGCTGCAGTAAGTCCTGGGACAGAGGCCCTATGAGCAGAGGCCAGAAGGCTGCAGGTGAACTGGGGTGGCCCTGGGGCAGGAAGGGACCACGGAGGAGAAGATCTCAATTCTCTACTCTCTCTCCCTCGGGTAGGAGAGATAAAGCCTGCATCCTTCTCACCTGGAACTGTGGGTTCTGGCTGGCATAAGTCTTACCTACAGGGAATGATTACTCAATACTCTGTGGAAAAAGTCAAGAAAGCGAGAGGGAGTAGGGAGCCAACTCCACAAGCCTCTTCAATGCTCCCATATTTATTGTGTATAATCAAAGGAAAAAGTCATTAACAGTTGTGTGATAGTAAGCAGGAACTTGGGGAAAGACGGGGTGAGACAGAGATTGCAGAATCCACAATGAGTACAAAGGCTTAGTGTATCTTTAGGGAAGTCATGGGGTGAGGGGAACAAGATACATTCTTTAGACATGTGAATTACAAAGCAGACCACCAGACCAGCTAGGTCCTTGTTTTGGGGATAATAGACTATCTAACTGCACACAAGCCCAGCGTTTATACCTGAGGGCCTGGGTCATTGCTTTGCATTGAGCAGAGTGCAATCTAAAACCTCAACTATGCAAGCAAAGCATTGTCTCTGCTTTTTAAGGCAAGGAGACAGGTGTGAGGATGCACAGGCCCCTGCTTGCAAAGCAGTTACTAAGCATATTTTTTTCTTCTTAAAGTTGACAGGCAGCTGGGGTCGGTTAAAACTTGTTAACCCAATCATGGGCTCCCACATGAAACCATTAATGAGGACACCCTAGGGTGACATATCCTGGCTTTGGGCGTTTTCCTGCCAGCTTCAGCCACTCTAGCAGGGTCTAGGCACATCCCTGAATAACGATCCCACAGTACCACCCACACTCTTAACTCCTGGTGCTTGAAACTTAATTTTAGCTCTACACAACTTAACGTAGAAAAGTTTCAGAAATAAAAGATATTATATTCATTTTATATCTCATAATAGGACTGATTTTTCTGATTGCTCTAAGCTGCTTCTTCTTGGTAAAGCACCTAATTCTGCAGGTGAATTCCGTACTTTCCTTTGGGCATAACTAGCCAGTTTGGTCTCGCTAACTTCTATTGGTCAAATACCGATACACTTAATTGATTTCATTGTTCATCAATTTCAGCTGGGAGTAGAGGGAGTGTCACTTTGATCCTCAGCCCACCCTCAACTCTTTATCATCAGCAACTCAGGCCTCTGGAAAACAAAAAAAAAGCATCTGTTTCCCTTCTGCACTTTCAACAAACCCAACAGGATACATCAGCCTGGAGAAAGAATTCAACACATATGTTAAAACAAAAATCTATGAACCTGAAGAAACTCCATCTCCGAATCATGTTACACAATGACATGAAAGTAAGTGTGTCAGGCACAAAGCATGGGTGAGCCTGACCACCTGATTTCTATTCTTCAAAGGAAGGAAGGTTTTCCCATTTTTTATTATCACTCTGTCATTGTTTCTGATTAAGCCAAAAAATAGTTTATGAAATAATTAAGCACTGCAATAACAGATTATTGTTGTATCAATTACAGAAGACATTCAGAGGGGTTAGGAAAACCCACCTCTTTAAAAAAATGCAATATTTCTTCCCCTGTGAAGAACACGTGTACAAAATGCAACAGAGAATTCAAACTCTTGTGGAGAGGAGCAAAACCCACAGAAACAAAGCAAAGTCATTAGTATGAGTCAATACAAAATTCACTGGACAATCATGTTCAATGCATTCAATGAAATTTAAAGGCACACTGCAAACCATTCACTTAATGATCTGCAGGCTAGAGGAAGAATTTCTCTCTTTAACAGACAACAGTAATAAATAGGGTGAACCACCAAACTAGGACCAAAGAACAATCAGGTTTTTAACAGTTCTGATAAATCAGCATGTTCTAAAGATCAAAATCCAAAAATTTTAAACATTCATTCACACCACAATGAAACAAGCACTTAAAATAAACAAAAAACCCAAAGAAACTAAGCACATAGATCATGTACCTGGATCAATGAGAACTTCATGAACCGCTGGAAGAAAGAACAGGCTATAGCCTTTTACTTGAAAAATAAAACTACTTTTAAAGATAAATGCTAAAACACATTTCATCATTCATGTTGCCTTGAAAAATCTGAGGCACTTGTATCTGATTAGAAAAGCAATTCTGAGTAATAGTAGGTTACAATTCAGCGCCAGTTTGCTTTAGGAGAAAAGAGAAGAGAAAAGCTACTGTTTCTCATCCTGCACAGAGTGTGAAGTGCCTCCCTGCCTCTTTCTCCTCCCGTTTTCTAAGCTCATGCTCCCCAACCCTTCTGAAACAAGTATGAGAACGACTTATTCCCACCAATATGCCAAATGACAAAAGAATATCAATTTATTTGTGTAAATATATGCCTACAGCTTAAACTAGAGGAGAAATATATCAGAAGTCTATATGGAACTTCTTTCTACCTTCCTGAAATCACACACACAATCATTCACACACACAGACATATTCCCCCTGGATTACTGGACACTTCACAAGCTTAGGACTTCCAACTTCTAGAAGATAACTTTGTAGTTATTTTAAAATACAAAACTGTCAGCTTTTGAAAGCCTTGTTCATCTGCTAAACCATCCAAATATCAAAGAGACCCAATTAGCCTTCTCTGTAGTACGTAATTTACCATGATGGCAAAACAGACCCTTAGAAGCACTGGATACAAGTCTCGTGTTTATCACTAGCTATGATCGTTTTTAAGCACATTAGCAGATTCAGAAAGGTATGTCCCAACATTTATTCTTATTGAAATAGTATACGTGTTCAATTGCCTATACAGAGACTAGGTCCCATGATGGTGTTTAAAAGCTATTTTGTGTATTGCAATATGCAGTTTTAAGTGCAGACAAGGAGGGTGGGTATTACTCAGTTGTAGACCACCTGATTAGCATGCACAATGTCCTGGCTTCAGTCCCCAGTACCTCCAAAAAAATAAATAAAAGTAAGTGCATATTTAAAAATAAGAGAAAAGTTATAAAAAAAATGCAGACTAAAAACCACTGCCATCTTGGAGCCACAATTAAAATAAAAAAACAAGAGTTTCTATCAAATATTGACTATATGCCAATCACAGAGACAACCACAAATCACACCTGACAACCATCACGTGTAATTCTCAGCAATCCTACTAAGTAGACACGGAAGAGAAACCCGGCACTGTGGATGAGGAGACGGAGCTCGGAGTAGCCGGGGACGCTGACCGTCCTGCTCCCCGTGACAACACGTCAGCCCAGGGCAAGCGCTGACAGAGCTGCAGTGAGGGGACACCCAGCTGCATGGAACCTTGGGGAACTGGGGAGTCCTAGAAAACTCAAAAAATTGTTCAGTGAAAAACCAGCTCAAATATGTTACACAGTGCCACATCCTTTAAACAGGGAACACGACTGAGACCTTTTTGATGCCTCCGTGTCCTTTCTGCCATTATCAGTTTCTTGCCCTCTCAGCATGACCAGTGATGATTTGGACCCCTTATGAAGTGCACTCAGATGGCAGAGCTTTTAAAGCTGTTTTATGAAGTTTGTAAGACTCTGTCTATGCCTCACACAGGCGGTCATCCATCACTTCTCACCAGTGTGGATGTACCACCTGAAAACACTCCTTTCTGCTTTTTAAAATCCCTTCATCTAATCCAGACATTTCAACAGCAAAGAAGCAGCTCAACCACAGACAGTGGACAGCTCTTCACCAAATTACTCGAACAGCCCATCGGACTACCTGGAAGCCCTTTTCTTCTATTAAAACCACTTCCAGGTACTTCATCATTTTCTGATTGGTGGACTTGGCCGCTGACTGGCCTACTGAGAGAGCTCCCAGCCTCACATGCGGGGGTGGGAGAGGACCCTGCTGTTGGGGGAAATCAGTGAGGAAGGCGTACATCTTCCAGTCAGATCTGCACGGGTAGAATTGCCACAACGTGCTCAGACATTATACCGTCAGCACCCCTGGGCTCCCATGGACTGGTTTCACATTAACCAAACTCATGACACACTGATGCAAGAAAACCATAAATTTAACTTATTAATGTAACAGAAGACGTGAAACTATGAACCAGACTGCAATATCAGAGTTCAACCATCAGTACATGTTCTCCTCAATGGCCCAATCACGGGCAGGCAGTCACATGGCAAGCGTGGACAGAAGCAGAGCAGGAAGGGTTTCTAGATAAATTCAATGGACTAAATTTCTGTTATACCAACAGATCTACTGCCTGGAAAACAACGCTAATCACGGTGCACTCTTCATGGACAGTGGCCGAGACACGACTGTGAGCACCTGTGTGACTCTCCTTTCTCTGTCCTTTCTGGGCTAAGTGATGCACAGACGTTCAGAAATCCAAGGATGCAGATACATATAAACACCCAAAGCCCATTCTAGAAGCCTCAAAACCAGACAGCCATTGTTAAAATACTAGCTCTGCCACTAACTAATTTTGTGACCTTGGCCAACTTATCCTCTGTGTGCCTCAAATTCCACACTGTAAAACTGGGATAACAATCAAATCTTTCTTACTCGCTTGTTGAGAAGATTGAAGGATTCATTTCTGTAAAATGCTCAGAAATGAATGTAGCACATTTTTGGTGCTCAACAAATGTCAACTTAATATTACAGTGGTTTACAAGTCTCCTTTCTAATCATCTTCTGTGTTTCCTGGCTAGACTAAGTCCCAAAGGAAATCCTTATTTCTCCTCTTATAAACTCTTGGGGTCCACCCTTCTCTTCCATCCCACCACCTGTTTAAACTGAAGGAGAGGATGCCTCCTCCCCACTCCTCTGGGCCATGGAGAGTGCTTCTCCCTTCACACCTCTGACCCCTGGCAAACGGCTAGCCCTCCTCACACTAACAGAGTGAGGTGTGATTCCAGGGAGACAAGCAGGACATGTGAAATCCTTCCTTTCCCTCCAGGGTTGGCCACCCTTGGGAAGCACCTGGGATGCTCAGCTCCATGGCAGAACAGCCCTGTGCATTATGGGGCTGATCCTGTCAAGGGAAGGCTCGCTGTGGTCCAGAGCTACCTGGGACAGGGTAAGTCTCTACTTCTGGGACACAGTATCATGACACTCATTTACCCACAGCCCTGAAGTTCATGGAGAACGTGGCTTCATCAGTAACAAAGAAGACATTTATCACCTGCCTAGTCTTTTGTGTCATCTCTCAGTTGGCTGCTGGAGACAACATGTGTATAAGTATTGGATCCACTTAGGCCCCAACATATATGATGTAACGAAAAATTCTGTGGCTTAACGTTGGTTCAGGGCGACTGTGTAACAGTTCTGACTCTGCTGATGCTAAACTATGGGTATAGAAATTATAGAACCTCCTCAAATATCTTTCAACATAAAACCAGCTTTTCTTATTTACCTGTTTCTTAGTAATTGCCAAAGACCATCAAATGATGGCTTCACATAAAACAGCAGCTAAAGTTTAAGAGCCCTCTTGACATACCCACTGTGGTAAACACTTTACGTAATTTCTAATTCTCACAATTCTACAAAGCAGATATGAGCGTCTCCATCTCACAGACAAGGGAAAAACTCAGAACGAACTGACTCAGGCTCACGTGGTTCAGTGGCAGCATGTGCACGCAAACCCAAGTCAAAAAACTACACCCCTTCGTATATGTACCTAATCATCTCCCACCAATTAACACACAGCGGCGGGTCAATACTCAGGGAACTCAACAAACTTTTTAGCTTTAAGTTGCTCCAGAGGCCGCTTCTAGCTCTTTTATAAAATCCCGGCTCACTGGTTTCTAACACTGGAAGAAAACTCCGATTTTGCCATTGTTTTGCACAGCAAGTCTGAAATGTTCACAGCGAGATGACAGAATAAAACTAAGATATAAGCAGAATAATTTTTCCAGTTAGACAGGCACAATGGACATTGTGCTATTCTGAAGCATTAAGCAAAGTAATCAAAATAAAATAACGTTGTTTAAGCCTTCTTTTACAAACAGGAAAATTAAGAGTGTAAGAAGGTGCAACAGTGCCACCTATGGCTAAAAAGACCTTCCAGGTTGCCGGGAAAGATGCAACACAAAAATTGCCTGTAGGATGAGAAACGAGAATCAGATAACTAAAAGCTTATGTAGCACATACTGCACTTTGGTTCTGGGGAAGGGAGGGGTATTCAGTATTTAATCTGACATTGTTAATACTCCTGAATATAAACAAAAGACATAGGCTCATGGAAACTCATCTTAGAAGAAGAAAGAATCAAGTCCAGCCACTTCATTTTACAGGAGGGGAGACTGAGACTTTGGATTTGTCCTCCTGTCAATCAGCAGCAAAGCTGTCCTAGGCCTCATGTCTTGCACTGTAGCAAAAACCAACAGATCCATACTAGGCCTATATTCATAAAAGTCACGTCTGTATTTTTCCAACAGTAGGTAATCTAAGTATCTTGCAAAATACTTCTCAAAGAGCCAGGAAATCGTACAAGTTTGTTGAAATACAAAAACTTTTATTTACATATTAAAACAGCATGAGCTTTATTCTCTCTATTAAAAAAGTGACATGTGAAATAAAAATTTTGATATTTTAAAACCTGTTAAGAGTGCAGAAAAAAAATCAAAATTTTATTTAATCACAAAACAGAGAAGCTTATTCCCTGAAAATGATCAATGTGGATTTTTCTAAACTTAATGGTTCTGGTCAGAATCCCAGGAATTTAAATATCTGAGTGGATGGTTACAGGACAACAGGAATTCTGAGTTCTATCAATACACATTCTGTGTAAATAATTTTCAAGGTCCTCTGCTTAAGGCA
Source organism: Camelus dromedarius (assembly GCF_036321535.1). Classification (NCBI taxonomy): domain Eukaryota; kingdom Metazoa; phylum Chordata; class Mammalia; order Artiodactyla; family Camelidae; genus Camelus; species Camelus dromedarius. The sequence continues at coordinate 29,623,924 of NC_087458.1, read as the reverse complement.
ATTTAACTAGTCCCTGTTTCACTAGAATGATACAGATTTCATTAAAACTTCATACTGCCCTAAAAGAAAAGAAAACTGAATCCTTGTTACTTTAATCCATATTCATAAATATCATATATATACATAATGAATATGCATCAGAAATAAGCTACCCTTTTTAGTATTCAGAGTTGATACTTCTAAAGTATCAGTCATTGTGACAGTACATTTTTATTAAGCACCTCTACGGTGCTTTGTATACAACGCGTCTAACTCTCACAGTCAGACAAGGTAAACGATATTACTCAAATTTCACAAATGACAAAATGTACTTAAGCCATGAAAACAATTAACATATTCATCATCAGGAAAGGAAAGAGTAAGGATTTTACTTACAATACTCACTGACAATATTTTCTTACATACTAAGACTACGTAAAACCAATTCAGTCTTTGTAAATTTTTCAGTCAATAAGCGCCCCTAGAGAAAAACAAGTAACATCATTAGCAACGGTTGGACGTTCAAAGCCCACTTCTCTTTTGCACTATAATTACTTTTAATGATTTGTTTTTAGTGCTTACAGAGCACTAAAACAAAAAAAATATTAATTTTAAGTCATTACCTGAGAATAAATCATTTGTGAAAATGTACAATTTTATTTTATGCCACTCTGTCTCACATTGTCACTGGTGTCTCTCCTTTGAAGAACTCATCAAGCTAAGATCGCTAAAATCGGTCATTTATGGACTCACAGGAGTTCGGGAAACCACTCAACGGGATGCTGATTAGAGGAGCAATTGAGAATGCATCATGTGCAGCCTGGATTCCAGCACCGAGCTAGCCACCCCCAGCTGAGTGTGATTTGGGACAAGCTGGCCCATCTCTCAATCCTTCAGCTGCAAAAAAGGAGACACTGATACCTATGCTCAAACACCTGCTATGAAGTAAAACATGAGGAAAGCATTTTGACTTTAGGTATGTGTCCACTCACAGCGAGTTGGTCATTATGATGATGAGGATGGCTGTTAATAAATTAAGCTAGACCAAAAAGTAGAAGTCACCATAAAGGAGAAACACTTTAAGTCAAACAGCATTTCCTTTTGGAGTGGATTGCAGAATATTCTATTGATTTTTTTAATAAACCAAATTTTGTCCATTAATTATAGATTTACAAGTTCATGGACAAGTCTCCAGAAAAAGTATTAGAGAACTCTAACCTCTGATTACTAAGAAATTAAAGTTTAAAAAAATCAGGGGGGATATTTTACCTCATTTGGGAGAGTATGTGCTTAGCATGCATGAGGTCCTCAGTTCAGTCCCCAATAACTCCATTTAAAAACATTTTTTTAATAAATGGAGAATTAAAGCAAAAAGTTGGAGGAATACAGAATTTTTTTAGAGACTCAACTCAGATTTAAGATGAGGAAAAAAACTTCCATTTCTCAGAGGAAATCTTGAGAACTATGTAAACTGGATCTGAGATGTCTAGTCTTTTAACATTATTCATGAATTCATATTACCAAGTCTTAAAACTACCTGATAACCCACATTGGTGATCCTGATCGTAACAGCTGCCAACGCGGATAGAGCTCCGGCTAGGACTGCTGTGTACTGACATCTCTGCCCCTGAGGCCTCACCAGGCTGAGAGCACTAAATTCGGTCATTCATGAGCATCTCGTTTAAGTCCTCCATTTGTGCTTCTCACTCCCCCCTCACCATCTGAGGGAAGCACTGTTATCATCTTCTCCACCCGCAGATAAGGCCACTGAGGCACTGAGACTAAACCCGTTCCAGGTCACATTGTTATTAAAGGATATCTGTATTTCTGCTGTTTTTCTTTTGACAAAGGAATCTGAGATATCAATTCAAGGGAGACTGTTAAATAATCAAGTCTGTCTGGCCTTCACAAAGAGCAGATACTATAAATTCCTGATGTAGGATGAGGCTGCTGCCACAAACTGACTCAGCTTGAAATTAACATCCAAAATGAAGCAGCGGATACACGTAAGTATTCATGACTGTCAACTCCGCTCACGGGTCTGGGCCCTTCACTGCCTGAACGGGGGTGAAATCCCCACCCGTGTCATGGAGGGATGCACGGCTCTTCCAGGTCTCACCTAGGCTTCACGGGCAGTTTCCCCGCACAGACTGTCCTCAACGATTAAAAAGCTCTCAAGATTTTTACATCATGCAAAACTGAAAGACATTTCTGCAGATGGAGCACTTTCTCAGGCTTAAACCTTTTTTGCCTACACTCACCAAGGGGGAAAAAGAAACATGACTGTACATAGTCTCTGACCCTCACCACTCACAGGAGTAGAACGGCCTCAGCACAAGATGACTCTTCACATTGCAGGGTGAGAACAAAATAAAGCCGCCCCAACATCAGGCACTCCCAGAGACAGCGCTCAGCAGTCTTCTGCACACTCACGGTTGTGCAGCCCTCACCACCATCTATTTCCTGAACACTTCATCACCCCAGAAGAAACCCCCTGTCACTAACAGTCACTCCTTAACAGCCCTCCACCCAGCCCCTTGCAACCATCACCTGCTCTCTGCCTCTGCATGTGCCTATTCTGGGCATTTGAGATCACTTAAATCAACAATATGTGGCCGTTTGTGTCTGGTTCCTTTCACTTAACGTGCTGTTATCAAGGCTTGTCCATTTTGAAGTGGCATAAGCATCTCTCTCTCTTTTTTTTTTTTTTTGAAAACGTTAAAGTTTTTTAGAAGGTGGTAAGTACTATCAAAAGAGTATAGTGGAATATAAGGGATTGGGTTTCAAAGGGAAAAGGGCGGGTTGAGCAGTCAGGGTGGACTTCCCAAAGCAGGAGGCCTTTTTCATCTTCCCTTTTATTATTTTTTTCTTTTTTATTCACTCTTACATCTGAATAATGTTCCACTACATGGAGATACTACATTCTGTTCATCCATTCAGCAGCTATGTATGGACGAGGTCCAGAAGAATGAGTTTAAGAGGTGACTAGCAGGGATGGCATTTAAACAAAGGGCAAGATGTGCTTTAAAAGAAAAGTCAACCAACAGAGGCACAAAGAAATTCACTGCGTTTCTGAGCAAAGTGCTTTCTTGCTTCGGCAGGACTATCGTGCAGGGCTGGGGCGGATATTGGAAGGGATCACGGTGAGGGAGTCACCTGAGAAGACTCCCCACTGCAAGCAGCTCAGACAATTCTCCTCCCTCATCCTGTATTTTTAGAGCCATGTTTCTATGTTTCTCTTATTTCAAGTAAAAGCACTTTAACTACACATCTGATCATCTGCATCAGACCACCTTACCTCCAAGCCACAGAAAATCATCCACTGACCGGAGCAGCTTCAGGACATTACGGTGATGGATCAGGGAGTCCTGCAGCATCCCAGCCTGCAGGAACAAACCCCACATGTGCCCTGTTGATGTCCAGAAATTAAAATGCGTGGAAATATCTCACTGCTGGTGCATGACATCTACCCCCAAATTACCCCAAAATCATGCTGGCAAAGCACTACTCAACCCTCTCACTACAAAAAAAAAAAAAGCTAAGAAGGCAAATTTAGGGTCTTCCATTGAAAACCAGCAACCGTCACTGCCAGTATCTCCGCTGGAATGCTCCTGACTTCAAAAACCACTGGGTTTTTTTAAACGTGTAACGCATATATGTATTCCACGTAGATGACATTACAGAAGGATTTTTCTTTTCAAAAGTTCCAGTTGCAACATTAGCACAAGAAAGTTTATGTTTCAGCTCTAAAAAAATTCAATTATCTTCCACTTTCTTAAAGTTGATCCTATTATTATTTTTTAAAGGGAGCTATGCTGCATATTATAAACCAACTGTTTGGCTTCTGCAAACAAGACCTTTATGACCTCACTATTTCAGAGCAAACTTTAATGATGCTTTGAGGGGTGGGGCCTGGGGCGCTCACTAACAGCTCTTTAAATACAGACAAGGATGTGCTATTAAGTAATGCAAAGGCTCTAACTCCACATTAACTCAGAAACCAAAGAAACTACACCAAAACGTTACTTTATCATTTTTAAATATTCCGATTCTTTTGAATATTAAATTTCTTAAAAGATAATTTCTTTTTGAGAAAAACAACAGCTGTATTAAACTTCCTTTCACCAAGAAAGCAATCTTTATCAAGAATAAAAACCCCTATAAAAATCCAAAAGACTGGACGTTTCTAGCTAAGTGAACATGCAGATCTGAAAACAAACATATGTCCTATCAGATCTCACTCGAACGAGCGCAACAATGTACTGGGCTACCCTAGAACTTACCTCTTCTGTTCCAAATGTTGGCTGAGCTAAGATCATCAGCCAAGGCAGGGAAGGAGAGAAGAGGAAAGTCCACCTGGAGGCCTCCATCAGTTTTCTTCCAGCCACAAGGTGCCGCAAGGGCGGCCCCACTAACAAGCCCTCCCCATAAGGAAATCCGTCATCCACTTGCCCCTGCCGTCCGCAAGCAGCCCCGACGCCCCACTCCCACTGGTCACCTCCCAGCCTGTGAATGGTCTTCTAATGACCCCGCCAGTTGGTGGCAACCTCCCCCTCTTCCCCGCTACACACACACACACACACACACACACACACACACAGAGCCAAGGCAGCCTTCCCAAAGCACAAATTTGATCACATCAACCCCCACTTCAAACCCTTCAGAGGCTCCCTGTTAGAGTTCTAGCCCCACCCCTGACCCTGACCCTGACCGTGCTCGCCCAGCCTCACCTCAGTACCCAGGTCCCCAGTGACCTCAGGGGCCCCCTGACTTGCTCTTACTTCCCACTTGCCTCCAGGCTCATTTTGACTGTTTCTCAAGGAAGCCTTCCCTCCCTCCAACCTCCGCAATTTGTTCCTCTGTTCCTAGAACTTTCTAGGTTAAGTCAACTTCTGACACTGCTAAGCTCCCAAGAAGCAATTACATTTTGCTTACTAATGTGGGTCCACCCTCTCTCCACTAGAAACTCAGAAGTGCGCGTGTTTTGAATAAATGAATGACGGGGTGGGTCTCAAAGGGAGAGACATACCTGCTCTCGCCCATCCCGGCCCTTCTTTCTGAAGAATATCAGAAGCAAAACCAGAAATACCTTTCCTGAGGGTCACTTCCTGCTGACATCCTTCACTGCCTCCTGGGTCAGTTCTAGTAAAACCCAAGCTCCTCCTAAACCCTCCTCCCAGGACCTCTCCAGTGTCCTCCCCAGCAGGGTCACCATCCACCCTGGACCACAGAGGGCAGTCTCTATGAGTCCCCACCCACAAACCTCCAGACCTCTGCCCGGGCTGCACCTGCCACCTGAGACACCTTCTTGACTCCTTCTCCTGGCTGACTCTTACTCTGTCCTCAGAACTGAATGTAGAGCCCATTTCTTCCAGGAAGTCCTCTCTGATGATGTCCTTTAGCTCTTGGCTGGGATCCCTCTACAGCAGGACTGCTTGGTGACCAACTGGTGTTTGTCCACCTGCTCCTCGGAGACCATGACCTCTTGGAGGCCAAGTGGGAAAAAGGAGCGAGACAACAAGAGGGGTGGGAAGAGCAAAAAGCAAAATCAGAGCCCAAGTCCCAGATTCACGGATTCTGTCTCAGAAGAATAAAATGTTTCATACATGTGTCATTTGGCTACGATTTTTGTGGCTCATGGAAAGCAAGAGCTTGGTGTTCTAGTCCAAAAACCAAGTTACATACAAAGAAATGTATATATTCATATATAAAGCAAGCCAGAACTGCTCGACAACAGTTTGCCGTTAAATTCCAAAGGAAATTTGATAAAGGCAATCTCTCTCTCTCCTTTTTTTTTTTTTTTTTTTTTTGGAATCATATAGTTTCAGAAGCGTTTGTATAACTAAGTGATTGCTACAGCCCATGATTCAAACACTGGAGTGTTTGGGTCTGAGGAAGCCCAGATTACATGCACTGTGTAAATGCAATCACACCAAAACACTGACAGGCGCCCTAGTGGCTGAGCTGAATTTTCAAAGCAGACAACCTTACAATGGAACACAGTTCTATGTAGAAAGTAAGAAATGCAATGTTCTGTACTCAATTTCATACGTTATATGGGCCATTAACCAATAGTGCATCTTGTCTAATGAAACCCAAAAATAAATTGCCAACGTCGATTTTCTCCATCTGATCATTTTATGTTAACATTGGTTATCAAACCCTCAATCCATACAGAAACCTCAGGCTTACGCTGCAGCAGAGTTACATCCCGCGGAAGAAAGCCGATCAAGGAAGAACTGGAGAGTTCCCCTTCAGAAGCTGCTAAGTCTGTTTTGCACCTGTACGTCATTTGCAACCACGTCATCGTCAAAGGAGTAAGACCTAACCTCTGTGGGGCGTAAAGCACTGCGTTGCTTCCGAACAAAGAACACTGAGCTTTGTGAAACAGTCCTGAGGCACTTAAATCTCACTTTTTCTGAAAGGCTCCAAAACTGACCTACTTGACCATTCCAGGTACAACAGGGAGGTACCGGAATTAGTAGAGAAAACATGCCCTTGAAGTCTGACAAGGCCCTGCTTGAATCCTGCTACAGCATTGACTAGCCGCTAAATGGACCAATAAATTAACCCCTCTGAGAAGGCTTGCCAATCCGCAAAAGGGGTCTACCACCTCCCCCATGGGAGGGATGGATGTGAATGGAACATGCAATTAGGGCTGCCGACTGGTACCTGAAACGGGGCCTGGCTAGTTTCCCTCCACTGCCCTTCTCCCCCTTTAAACTTGCACTGTTCCCCCTGGTAAGGATCAAGCCCCCAGAATAGATTGCCCGAATCTTCTGTATATCCCCGGATACATGCCTTACCCATAGGAGGCCAGAAAAAGAACTGTCTCCTCCCCAGTCACTATCACTGTTCTTAAGAGTCTGACTTTTTTAACTCTATTTGCAGGGAGACTATTCCAGAACTGTCCAAGCACCATTCTCCAGGTTGGCTCCTCTCCCAGCGCCCATACCTTCTCACCTCAGATCCTCTGTCTGATTGCCTTCTGTTCATGGGAAAGAGAGTCTGGTAGGGTGGGGACTCCCTAGGCCTCCCTCCCTCCCTGACAGGTAAGTGTGACTACCTTCTCCCCACTCCCCACTCCAACTCCAGCTTCTGAGGAGTCTCCCCTCCAGGACCCTGCAGCCTCTGCATCGTCCCAAGTCGCACACGTGGCCACGACCCTCCCTTTAGATTTCATCCTGGCTGGCCTGCCCACCACCCGGCCCTTTAAGGATAAATGGCATTGCTCTGAAAATCCCAAATGCCGCTGACTGACACAACAAAGCTGCATTGTCTGGGCTTTCCTCCAACCGAGGCAAAGCCCTGCCCTCCCTCAGCCTCAGTCTGCACCTCTTGGGAAGAACTAAACCACATTTAAGGCTGTGAACACCAGTTAAGAAGGACGAATCCCAACGTGTATCTCTAGTCCAGCACCTTCAGCTGAGCCCCAGGCTCATAGAATCGCGTGCCTATTTGAAGTCCTAACTTCGATGCCAAATGACATCTTAAAAATGCCTCATGTCCACCATTTACTCTGGAATTCGATTCCTGGCAGTTACCTCCCAGACTCCCCATTTTAGTAACAGCCCCAGCACCCACCTAGGTGTTTGAGGTCACATTCAATTTCCCCTGTTCCCTCCCACCAGCCCTGCCCTGGAATCAGTCCTGTTATTTCTGTCGCTAAGCCTATCTCATGTCTGGTTCCGCAGGGACCATGGCCGTAACCACACAAGCTCACAGCAAGGTGCAGTGAATCACAGTCCTCCGAAGGGAGCTCCCTGGAGGAGGAGGCATCTCCTGCCGATGGTCACCTCAGAAGGCACTGGATTCTCACACAGGAGGCCCAGGAGAAGGGACTCAAGGTTCTCCCGTGGTCTGAGATTTGAAGGACCCGAGGTCTGGGGGATCTCCTAATTAGCAGACACACCTGCCAGTGAGCAGATGAGGATGGAGGAACCCAGGCAAGGCTGTTCTCACTCTGACCCCTGGGCTCTCAGGAGCCACGGGAAAGGCCTGTGTCCAGGGCACAGCCCAGCCATCACAGATCCCAGCCTGCATTTGCCAACCCGGACAGCCTAGACTCCATTTGCCACACTTACTTCTGTTCTGTTCCCCACCCAGAATGTGATGGACTATTTCAGAAAATCTGGCCTGTCTGAAGCGATACCAAGTCAGTGAAAAACGCAATGTCCACATTTGGACCAGAGCATGAAGGGAGAAACAAGGCCTCATGGTCAGCATGATGGTGGTGGCCAAACCCTTCCCCCGGGGGAGATGAACCATGGTAGGGGTGAGAATGCAAGGTCCTAGTTCGGCCAAAGCATCTTCCTTCACAGCTGACTGTGGTGTTGGGGTCTCACTATCGAAAACTAACGACGCGGCTGTCAGTCGTGGACGTCAGCTGCAACAGACACAGAGTTAGCTATTTACTGTAAACGTGGGTTAAAAGTAAAGGCCGGTACAGGGAGGCCTGCACGGCTGCTGAGGCAAACCACAGACCCGGCTCTGAATGCCCACTGGATGAAGCATAGTAGAACATTCGGTCCCCTTTAGCGGTCCGTTTGTCCACCAGATCCAGGTGAGCCAGCCTCTTTGGAGAAGGCCATGTTGTCCTGATACTCAGAAAAACCAGCCTCGTACAGGGAAAAAAAGAGTGGCATGGATTATAGACCCGGTACTGTCCCTTTATGAAGGCAAACTAAAGTAAATGGCAGGGGGAAGTTGAATGCAAAAAAAAAAAAAGTGACTGCTTCCTCCAACAGCGTCCCCTGCAGCTGCTCACCCCCGAGCTGGCCACTTCCTCCTCACCAGTGACCACCGGCCAGTAAGCGCCATCACGCACGTCACACAGCGACAGCCAGGAACCGCGTGCTGAGCACTTTTGTGTAAAAGCAGGAATCGAGCAAGGTGCTGAAGACTTTGACTTTCCAAGTTTAAATACTCCATGAAAAGAATCCCTCAGCAGCAGCCTAAATCAATTCGCATCTCACTTCTTCAAAACAAATTTAATAAGGGCGCATTTGTCACCAAATTTAAGGAGGACCAAACAGCTTCTTCAAAGCAAGGATTTTAACAGGTATCAAACACCAGTGGGTGATGTGCTAACAAAGCAAATATTCCAAAAAATTAGAAAATAAAAAGTTGACTAGGATAATACATGGATCAAGGCAGCTGTTAAGTTTTTGCTTTTTAAAGCGATGGAGACAGCACGGAGGGCGATCCAGCTGTTTCCAATGCAGGGTGTGCACAGCCCACTTTTTCAGACGCAACAACATGCTCACAGGGCAGTACAAGAGAAAAAGGAAAAAAGAAAAAGGAAAAGAGGAACAAGCGAAAATTAGAAAGAAACAAGAACAAAAGTGACTTTGACAGCCTGTACAAGATCTTACGTGAGTGTGATGAGGACAGGGACGTGGGGACGGTGAGACCCACCCTCACCTCCTGCTCCAGGGAAGGCAGGGGCCTGTGTGGAGCGGCGCTGCCGGGGGACACCAACGTGGTCAGAGCCCCAAACCAAAATTCCACCTACAGCGTCTAGATAGCTTTTGAGCTACAAAATGTTGTTGCATTCCAGGCTGGAAAATTTTACTCAATCCCACCAAGAGCAGCAGGAGAGAATTAGGCTCTGCTCCTGCACCAAAACATTGTTTTATAAATTAATGACTGCGGAATAGTAAAAGGAACAATGGAGTAAAAGTGACTGGAGGAGAACGTGATTGACCCGAGCTCACTGGCTGCGTTATCTCACTGACGTTCAGATGCTGGCTGGGCGCTTATTGTACCAAAACAGAAAGACCCACCAGGAGGGAGGTTTAATGCTCTGCTGTATTTTGATGCCGAGAACCATGACTGATACACGAGGTTCTGGGTAAACTATGGTGACAGTGTCAAACACTATGGGCTAAGCACACATCCAGCTACTCTGCCAAATCCCAAGGACAGACTTAAAAAGGCAAAAACAAGCTGGCATTCTCTGGTGGGTCTACAGACTCAGAGTCAAGCAGTTGCTGAGCAAACATGTCACCAGTGCCTCCTATGACAAAAGAGGAGGCACTGGACAGGGGGCTGGGGCAGGGCTCCAGGCTTCCACTGCTCACCCACCGGTCTGTGCAGGGGGAGAAGACAGTCCCTGCTTACGTTGCACCGATGCACCTACCCGGACTAATGCCTGGGGGCTCACCAGAAGGTGACAGGTGAGGTGAACGGAGCCAGTCTGGGAGTGGCCCGGTGCTGGCAGCTGTGCCTTCAGCAGTGCCCAGGCTCCTAAACTTGCCACCTCATCTCCAAGTAGCAGAAGGGGAGTGTGGACATGTAGATCACAGGGCCCTTTGAGGACAAGTACAGATCATGGCCACGACATGCCTTACCCCTTCCTTAAGCCATAGAGGAATGTCCGGGAAGGAACTGAAAATTCATCCAGAGTTTGCCAGGCACCACAGGCAGGTGGGACTCGGGTCCCCTGTGCCTCTCACTCACAGGGCTGGTCTGGACTTTCTTTTTATCAATTCTCTGCAATCTTCTCCTCCAACTGACCAACAACCAGAAAGTAGGATCTGATCTTACGTAAGTTCAAGAATCACAGAGCACCGCCTCCACAGTGGGCCCGGCAGCACGTGCCAGATCCTCCGACCGTCACCTGTGGGACCGCCATGAGAGCTCTCCAGACTCAAGGCCCGAGGCCGTAGGCCGGGGGGACACAGCTTCCCTCACTCTCCCCAGCAAAGGGGGACCACCTCTCGGCAAAGGCTTCTCAACCTCTCCTGCCCGAGGGACAGCACATTGGACACATGGGGAAACAGAGCAGAAGATGGGGGTTAGGCAGCCCAGAAGAGCTCATCTGCACTTTTGAGGCAATGTGAGGACTTTGACGTAATAACAGGGACAAAGTGAAGATGAACCATTCCCTGCTCTGTCCCATACTCCGTGACACGCCTTTTCCTGTGTAAGTAGTTCATTCGGAAGTCCCTGGCGGTGTTTCTAATGTCCTAACCTGGCATGGTGGCTGTCGGGCATGAATAGAGGGCCTGAGCCGTGCAGGTGCTGGGCCTAGGAGTCAGGAGACACCGGCTGCACCCTCAGCTCAACCAGAGCCTCGTTCTGCATCTCAGGATTCAGCATCTTATCTATAAGCAAAGGGATGAGACTGTCCCAGGAAAGGCTGTCCAACAATAATAAAATGAGATCCATGTAAAAAGTTTCCCATTTGCCACATTTAAAAAGTAAACAAAGAAATAAACAAACAAACAAAAAACAAATACTAGAAACTGATTTTAAGAACATATCTTACTTATTCTACTGTATGTAAAATACTATCATTTTGACATGTAATCAATATAGAAAGTAACAAGGTAGATTACATTCCTTTTACTAGATAAGTCTCAGCGTCTGATGTGCATTTGACCTACAGCACATGTCAGCTCAGACCAGCCCCCTCCCCAGCACTCCTAGCATCAGTGGCTGTGGCTACTCTATTGGACAGCAACTCCAGGGGTCCCACCAGGGGTCCTGGCTGAAAAGCGGAAGAAAGTGTCCACAATAACCATAAAAGGATCTCTCTGAAACAAAGGCGGATTCACTTTTAAATGTCTGTAAACCGGCGGGCTGCACCTCCCTCCACCCTTGGCTACAAGACAGCCCTCTTCCTTGCTGATCCCTTCCTGGATGTAGGGAAGCAATCCGGCACACAGCCAGGGTGGCCGGGCCTCCAGGTAGACTTACCTGCTGTCTGTGTCCAGTCCCATGAAGTCCTCCTTCTCAAACAAGGTGCAGAGGAGGGGGATCTTGTCCCCAGACTTGTTGGGGGCCCTATCCAGCCACTTGTACTTGAGCATGATGAAGAGTGACTCAGTGAAGTCCTCGATCCTCTTCTTCACCAGTCTGCAGTCCTCGTAGATTGAAGGCCACGTCGGTGCGTGTCTGCTCGGCTACCTCCCCATGCAGCACAAAGACAAATAGCTGAGAGTCATTAACGAGGTGCCATACAGCTCCTCTGCACGTGGAGCTTCTCAAAGGCCTTAGCCGAGAGGCAGTCGGTAATGGTGACAAGGCCCACTACATTGCTGTGGGTCTGGAAGATTCTCCACCCATTCTCAGGCGCATAGTGGTGCCTGTAGTGGATACAGAGTGCCCAATGGGAGCCGCACGGGCTGATTTGGCTCACCAAAGAGATTCGCTTATAGATGCAAAAGAAATTCTCCTCTGAGATGATCCCAATGGCTTGGATCACCACGGGGAGAATCTGGTCGTTCTCAGCGCACTGCACGTAGAGAGGGATGCTCATGTTGCAGCCCCTGCTGAGAGGGGAGAGGAGATCGAGATACATACTCTGCTGTGGGCTGTGGGCTGCGGGCCCCTCTGGATTGTGGTGACCTGGTGTGTACCAGCCAGAAGGCAAGGGAAGCCCAAGCAAAGCCGGGGGTACAGTTTATCCTCAGTGTCTGCACATGGCTACCGTAGGTCGGATCACATTACCCAGCTTTTGGTCCAGGCTTCCTGCCCATGCAGAGCAGGGTCATTTCTTGTTTTCTGTTCCAAGCACCTAGCCAGACCCTGATGGAAAGTCAGTGCTCAAAACTGCTAAATAAAGAAATGAACAAAGGAACTGCTTTCCAAACCCCTTTAAGCAGAATATAAAGAAAAGAACCACAGTGGGATCAAAACATCTGGATTTCAACTCCAATTTATTTGAACTCCTAAGCTGCAGAATAATGGATAAGATAACTTGCTTTGGGGAGGAGGGTACACTTCAGTGGTAGAGCACGTGCTTAGCAAGTACGAGGTCCTGTGTTTAATACCCAGTACCTCATTTTAAAAAGTGAAACAAATAAACAAACCTAATTACTCTCCTCAAAAAAATATTTTTTAACTCAAAATTCAAAAAAAAAAAACCGCCTTGCAATTGACACAACATTGTAAACTTGACTATACTTCAATTAAAAAAAAAATCCTTGCCTAACAAGAATATATCTGGATTATGGAAGTTTGCAAATGTAAAATGCCTAGGTTACAACCTGCATAAAAAGTGGGGACTGTACAAATTTACTATCCCTCCTTTATGAGCTATATTTCCTTTGGGGGTGGGTTATAACATCTCAGAGCTAATTTTCTCAGATTAAAAAACAGAAAATATTACCTGATTCTCAGTACTGCTGAAGAATCTGATAACCCTATTAAAGCATCTGACACACAGAGGTTACTCAATAAATGTTTGTTGAATGAATGAATAAACACGCAAGTGAATGCTGCCCCTGCCACAGACCATCACAATGGTACTGCCTGGAAATCCCAAGCCCATGTTCCACCCGACTCTACATTAACCATGTGGGTGAGCTGTGCAGGTCTGTGTGCTTCTCTAAGCCCCAGTTTAGTCATGAATACAAATGAGGGCAATAACACAAACCTCAAAGGGTTAGTGAGTCAGTAATGAATTGTCCCCGAATTTTGCAAGATTGAACCATTAAGGAAAATTGGGCAAAGGGTACATAGGCCCTCTCCAAATTATCTCTTATGACTACATGGGAATCTACATTACATCACAAAATTAAAAGTCTAATTTTTTAAAGAAGCTATTGAGGTTAAATGAGCTCACTGTCTCAAATAAGGAACACACAGCACAAATAGGACAATCCCTAGGCCATGAGATACACTCAGTTAAATTACCCACTGAACCCACTGGTCCCTCCAACTTCAGAACACGAGGATGGGTCCTCATGGCCAGAGGCCACTGCACCTGAAGCTAACAAAGCTAATGGTCCCCACTTCCAAGAGCCCCTGTCACCACCCTAGGTCTAAGTTTGTGTTTGTAATTTTTTTCTTTTTATTAAATAGAAACCCCCAATTGCATAGCCTTCAGGTCACCAAAACCTGACCACAGAGATCAAGATGGCAGCCCTTGGTGAAACAATAAAATGAAAAGCCATTTCCACAAGAACTCTGTGTAAATCTACTAGGGAACTTCATCCTGGACTGAGGGGAAGAGGACTGGGGAGGAGGGGGCAATCTGGGGCACAGAGAACTGTGGGCCACCTGTCCCACGATGGACTTTAGTTTCAACACTCACCCTCTAGGAACTTCAAAATACACATAGACAGAGTGCTATGGACAAGATTTTTTTTTTTAAAGAAATCACTGACTCCCTAGCAGGTCTTGTTTCTACCAAGACACAAATGGATTATGTGTATAATGTTTCACAAAAACCCTAAAATACTATCACCCCAACTTGACACATGAAGAAACTGAGGGAGAGAGGTTTATCACATTGTGCAAGATTAGAGAGAGGCCACATTAGACAACGTATTTAAACCCAATCCCCTGCTCCATTGCTCACACTAGAAAGTGTGATACACTGCACCTTTCCTGCCCTTTCCCTGCAATAAATCTCTGAAGAGTCTTTTCTGTGCCACCTGGAATCACAATCACATCAGTTTTCCACAAAGAGCTATGTCACTCCTTGGAGGACGTATCAAAATCTAAAGGGTTGGAATGGGAGGAGAGATTTGCATTTTCTGTTTCTCAAAGGAAACATGACTTTAAAAGAAACTGAAAAGGACTTATCTAGTCTAAACCCTCATTGTGCAGAGAAGGAAGTGGAGGCTCAGAAGAGATTAGGAAAGGTCCTTATTAATAAATATTGCCTGAGCGCAGCACCAAGCCAGCCCTGGGCACTGCTGTGGGAGGATCTGGGAGGCCCAGGAGAATGAGTGTTCGAAAAAGGAAAGAGAAGAAGCATACAAGGCGCTGTCTCTACATCACCATAACATGGAGTTCCAGCAAATTATCCAGTATGGGTGCAGCCAACATTAAGATTGGCTAGAGAGGTTATAGAAACCTGGAAGTCTCAAGCATAGTGGAAATTCCAACATTTACTATGTTTTTTTCCCAGTTCAAGCATCAACTCAGTGGGTACTCTGTACCAGGGACTACATGAGGCCTGGAGTTCTCCCAAATACAGATCTCTATTACCACGTGTGCAAACCTCATAAAGGCCACCAGAAGAAAAGCGCCCACAGATAAGATGGATTTACTGAAACTGAAAGCAGCCAAGCAGCATATATTAACTAGGAAAAATGGTGCTGCTAGAAATGGACTCATGGGCATAGAAACAAACTGTGGTTAGCAGGCAGGAAAAGGGGGATTAACAGATACACATTAATTAATATAAAATAAATGACAAGGACCTGCTATATAGCACAGGGAACTATACTCAAGTTCTTGTAATGATTTGTACTAAAAACAATCTAAAAGGTATATATATATGCATATTTTAATAACTGAATCTCTGCTGTCACCTGAATCTAACATTGTAAGTTAACTAAACTTCAATAAAAAAATAATTAGAAAAATAAAAGCAAGTCATTAAAAAAAATAAAAGAACACTGTAATACCTGTAGCTGTAGGTGGTGGAGAATTCTGGCTGCAAGCAGCAAGTCCACTGGATCACTCCAGCACTGACTATCACCCTTTCTGACCATCAGAGAGTCACTTGGCTTCACTGAGGTTACTTTTCTCTTCTGTGAAAGGCTACAATTGCAACTAACAATGTATAGAATTTCATCATTCACAAGCCCAAAAATTAGTGAGGACTTCCCATGGGCCAGGCTCTGGACAGATGAAAAGATAGGGTTTCAGATATATTCATGTAGAAGAAGTTTTTGCCATAAAGACATTAATTCTTACTGTTTTGATAGACAGATTCAATGCAATTCTGATTAGAATGCCTATCAGATGTTTCATGGAATGTAACAAGTTAATTTATGGTCAGGAAAAGCCAAGAAACTTCTTTAGAACCACCACTGGGGAAGAGTGGATAGGTCATTGATTTCCACTGTTCTTTCTGAAGTGATGAAAACGTTCTGGAATAATAATGCTTGCACCACTGTGAATATGCTAAAAGCTGCTGAATTGTACCATTTAAATGGATGGACTTCATGGTGTGTGAACAATATCACAATAAAGCTGTTATATGAAAAAATGTTTCTTGACAATTATTTTCACCTCTATACAACTAGTCTGCCACACAATTTAAGAAAAACAAAAAACCAAAACAAACCAAACTGTGCCAGGAGCTATTTAGGACTGCAATGTCCCTCGGTCTCCAACGCCTCTGGTGGTGCTGTTCCTGTTAACACACACTAGCTGGGCTGGGCTAGTTAGGGACTGTAACTATCTTTCTAAAATCGAGGTTCACACGTTTCACCCTGGGAGAGGGAAGCCTGGAGGATGTCACAGCCTCATGCTTTCAGATCATTTTTAACTGAACCAAGCTCTGCTTTCAACACTGTAATCCCTCTCACTATAAAAACACGTGACATCATCAAGCACCGCCATCATAACACCTGAAAGTGTTCAAGGAATTTACCTGCGGCAGAAACACTGAGGGGGGAGACGGAAGTGCCCTCAACACTGACGCTCCATTTTGCCGACTTCACCAGGAGAAGCTGGTATTTACAGCCTGAGGCTCTCAGCCCGGGGAGCAGCGCCCATGCCACTGAGCTGGCCCTGAGGGAGCGGGAAAGGGAGAGGAGGGCAGCCCCAGGGTCGCGGGGCAGGGAAAGCGGGGTGGGGGACGCGGGCTGCAGCCCCGTTCGGAGGCCAGACCCAGCCCCAACCGCCCGCCCCCGTCCGGGTACGCAGACCCCGCCCGCCCGGGACACAGCCCGCCCAGGGGCGGGGACGGGCCGGCTGCCATGGAGAGGAAGCCCGGGAGGAGAGGACTCGCGGGCGGGAGAGGGGAAGGGGACGCCAGCCGCGGACTGAGGGGAGCCCGGCTGGGGCGAGAGGCGGCAGGTGCACACCTGGCCCTGGACAGCTGTGGCCGGGGCGCCGGGGCAGGTGGCGCGGGCAGAGGGGCCTGGCCCGAGCAATTCAGCTGAACACACGCTGACTCGCGCCCTCGCGGGTTGTGACACACGGACCGCCCTCCCGCAGCCGCCTTGAACTTTCCCGTGAACCCCCTACCTTGCACTTCCACAGCCGGAGGCCCCGGCCCCGGGCAGGAGCCAAAGGCCTACCGGGCAACAGAGCTGAGAAGCCTTTGGGGCCGATCCCCGGCTCGGAGCTGGAGCTTCCAAACCTCGGTCCAGCTGGCACCGACTGCACATGCGCAGGAGGTCCAGCGATCCTCTGGTTTCTGAGAGAGAAGGTGGGGAAGCAAGGGAGGGAGAAGATGGGAGGAGGAGGGGAGAAGGGGAAAAGTGGAGGGAGACCGATGGACAGGAGGTGCAGAGAGAAGGGAGGGATTTAGAGAGGGGAGGGGAGTAGCAGAGATGGAGAGAAAAACTTTACTTCTGGGGGCACCCCGACACAAGCGGCAGTCCTGCCTCTCTACCCTTCTCTAACACTTCAAGACCCGCACCTCAAAATTTCCCTCCCTTGTCCACCCCTTCAGCCGAGGCCTCTGCAGAATCCCTACGGGTATCACACCCGTTGCCCCCACGCAGAGCTGGGTTTTCTGTTGTTCTGGGAACCAAGCACCCGCGGGTGTTGCCGCTCAGAACTACCTTGGGAAGAGTATATATTCCCCTTTTACACGCTGAGAAACAGGCAGGCACGATCTCTGCCTTAGCTCCACTGTCCCAGGTGTTGGGCTGCCTGGGAGCGGGAGGTACAAGATCAGAGCCCCAGACAGAGCAGACTGCCTGAGTGTTGGTGCATAGTCCCCTTCCCTCCTGAGTAACCACACACCACCCTAGTGGAACCATCAAGGGCTCACAGTAGGTCCCTGGGTGTGGGAGAGCTGTCCTCAGTTCCAGTGCCCAGCTTGCTAGGTAGATAGGAGTGTTACCGAGTCCAAATTCATTCTCCTCAGTGCAGGACAGGCCAATAATTTGGGAGACCAGGTGTTGGGGCATGGAATAGCCAGTTTCTCTAGACCTTGATAGCAAAATAATGTCCTGGAAAACCATCTCCCCAAGTCAGAATTCAGGCTCCTTTCCTACATGCTTGGTTGTAGCAAACTTCTTGGTGTAGGAATTCTTTGTTGTTAGAATCCTTTGTCTTGCAGCTATCTGCCTGGGTCAAATCTCTGTAAACCACCAGCAAAACTAACGTTATTTTCTATTCTGCAAATTGTTATCTTTATATGAATGGAAAAGTGTTAAGTATCCTTAAAGGTCAGAGCTTTGAAAATAGGCTCTCCTGTATATTTCAGGCTCTAGGCAACATTGTTTCACAAGCAAGATGAAGCCTAGGAGACAGAGCACAGGGTTAAAGTCAAAGGAAAAGATCTAGTACAGAGTCAGATTTGTTCTTTTCTATTACCCGGGCAGAAGGCACTTGAGGATTTAAACCCGTTTAAGTTAAAAATAAGTAAAAGTTTAAAGGAATTTACATACATAGGTGGGAACGTGCTTAGCATACCTGGAAAAGCACACAAAGGATAATAAACAGTGACATCTCCAGGGAGGGCTGAAAGAACAGAGGATGAGGGAAAACTTCTTTCACTTGTGTATTTTTGTGCTCTGTTTGAATTTTTTTAACCATATGCATGGATTTCTTTTTCAGTTAAAAAACAATTGTAATGGAGCAAAGGAGTAATTAGCACAGCAAATACAGCAGCCATGGAATCACTGAGCCATCAGTTTTAATTTAAGCCAGGAAACATTTATTGACTCTCCTATGTGCCCAGTGCTCTTTTAAGAGTTCTTTTATTATTTTTATTATTATTAATATTTTTATTTTTATTTTATAAAATAATAACATGCTATCCCTCACCCCTGCCCAGGGTTGGCGGAAAATCAACTGAGTTTTCTTGAGTTGTTTTCCAAGGAGTAGAGATGATTTATAAACAGAACACATCTTCCAGGCAAAACAGTCGGAGTGGTTTTCCAGCAGGCCAGACAGCTATGAAGGGTTTACAATAGAGGCGCCCAGAGGCTGAGAGAGAAAGCCTCCAGGACCCTACAAAAAGCTGCCCAAAGTGCCTTCTCCGTGGCACTACAGAAATAGGAAAGAACAAATATGACTCCATATTAGATCTGTTCTTTTGACTTTAACCCTGTGCCCTGTTTCCTAGGTTTAGTCTTGTTGGTTCTGCACCTTTTGTAAAAGTGTTGCCTAGAGCCTGAAATATACAGGAGAACCTATTCTCAAGGCTCTGACTTTAAAGGATATTAACACTTTTCCATTCATATAAAGATAACAAGTTACAGAATAGAAAATAACATGTGTTTGTTGGAGGTTTACACGGATCTGACCCAGGTGAAGAGCGGCAAGAACAAAAGATTCTAACAACAATGAATTCATAAACCAAGTTTGCAACAACCAAGCATTCCTGCTTCCCCTTTTTAATATAAAAAGAGCCTGAATTCTGACTTTGGGAGATGGTTTTCCAGGACATTAGACTTCCATCTTCTCAGCTGGCTTTCCAAATTAAAGTCGCTATTTCTTGCCCCAAAACCTGGTCTCCCGATTTATTGGCCTGTAATGCACGAGCAGAACAAGTCTGGACTTGAAAACACAAACATACATTGAAAGTACCCATTTGGTATATTAAATGACTTGCTTCCACTCTTCTTCCTGACATTTTCTTCTCTTGAAAACTCCTGCTATGTTTATGAAAACCCTGTTATGTGGACACATTTGCATCTCTAGCCACTACCCTTCCAGGTAAGAACTGATGCCAAGAAGTCAATGGAAGTTGCTAGAAGGTATTACCTGGCCAGAAAAGAGCAGAAGTGGTTACTGGTTGATGTTCAGGAGCAGGCTGGGACACCTGACAAGATGTCATATGTACGGATAGACAGCTGGGCACCAAAGGAGAAGCTTCTAAGCCTCCATGAGGGACTTGTTGGATAGGAAGGAAAAGTCCCAACCTATAGCTATGATCCCACCACGAGCTTCCTGGGCGAGGCTGGACAATTCATTTAAATTCTCTAGGCCCGTGCTGTCCAACATGGGAGCCACCAGCCACATTCAGGATTATGAAGTTACTCTGTAGCCAGACAGAATTATAAATACACATTTTATTGCAAAGGTTCAGCAAGTATAATATTTAAAAACATTATTGGTTATCTTGCCCTAACGAGTTATTTTTGTATGTCTAGCTTTCTGTGGTTTGCAATGCCTGCGACTAATGTTTCCCTTACAGTGAGTTATTTTGAAATTATAAGTTACTGGACACAGTACCCTCATATCACACTTGAAAAAAATTGATCCACATAATCAAGGTGATCTGACTTAGTAGTTATGAGCAGGGGCTCTGGGGTCAGCCTGCCTGAGTATAAATTCTCACTCTGCCTCCAGGGGATTCTGTGTGAATCTTGGAAAAATTGTTGTTGTTGTTGCTGTTGTTGTTGTTGTTATTTGTGTCTCTTTTTCCTTCCCTTTTAAATAGCGAGGAATATGTAGACTATATCTCGTACAGTGTTGCCAGGATTAAATGAGTAAACGTCTGTGCTGCCCACTTCCCTGGGTTTCAGCATTCTCCAGGCAATCAGTGTCAAACTCAGAGGCATTCTCCACTGTCTTCGTCAGTCTGGGATGCTGTAACATATTACCATGGGTCGGGTGGCTTAAACAACCAGCATGTTCCTTAAGTTGTGGAGGCTGAGGTCAATGTATCTGGGAGAGGATAGCCTTCATAGCTCGAAGATGGCTGTCTTCCCACTATCTTCATTGGCCAGAGAGAAGCAAGCAATCTGGGGCCCTTTATAAGGGCAATAATCCCATTCATGAGGGCTCTACTCTCATGACCTTATTTTATCCTAGTAATCACTTCCCAAAGGCCCCGCCTCCCAATACCATCACCATGGGAGATGGGGTTTTGACATATGAATTTTGAGGGGATGCATTCAGTCCACACATCGGCTAACTCTCCCCAACATGCAATCATCAAACCTGTAGCTAATTTCAAAGTAATGTTTATATCTCTCTGCCCATTTCCATTCCTGCATCCACTAACACTGAAGCACTGTTATATTTTATTCCTTATTTTTCTGGTAGAGATTTAATTGATTCCTCTACTCCAAAGCTCTCCTCACACCAAACAGTCCTATTAACAGCCCTGTCAGGTAGGTCTTCCTTAAAACACCTTCCCACTGCACCTGGTTTTTTTTAGGTGTAAATGTCAGAATTCTCTCCACACCCCAGCCTAGAACTTTAATCCCTTACACTACCGCTCACTATGTTATTTTTCTATTACCACTGTAACAAACTTCCATAAGCTTAACAGCTTAAACCAGCACAGATTTATCACCTTATGGCTGTGGAAGTCAGAGATCCAACACAGTTCTCATTGAGCTAAATTCAAGTTGCCAGCAGGGTTCCTTCCTTCTAGAGGATCTAGAAGTGAATGTTTCCTCATTTTTGTTTTTTTTTTTTCCAGTTTCCAGAGGTCACCCACCTTCCTTAGCTTGTGTCCCACGACTTCCTCCATTTTCATGGCCAGCAGCCTTTCTGAACACTGCTCCATGGCTACACCACCCTCTGATTTTAAACTCAGCTGGGCTATGTCCTCCATTTTAAGGACCCCTGTGATTACATTGGGCCCACCTGGACAATCCAAGCTACTCACCCTATTGTCTCATCTCAGGATCCCCTTCTCCCCTCCCATTCAGGCATTATGTATGTGGCTGTGACACTCACCTTGTGTGACATTTCCTCTCATGAGCAAATTAAGGTTCAAGGCACTTATGAATGACTTTTTGTTTTTCTTCCTTAGTCTAACTACCTTCAGTATGTGTGGTGAGATTATATGAATCCTTTTTATTTGTGGCCCTCCACTAATCTTTAACAATGTATCATGGGTTTAAAAGGCTAATAGACAATTTAGAAGACAGAAATCCTCTAAGATTTTTCTCCTAATATATCTGTCATCCCTTTTGCCATGTACAGTAACATGTCACAGTTGGCTAACCTGTGGCGGGGGAGGAACATGATTCTGCAACCACACCCCCCTCATTCACACCAATTTGATGATCGGCTAACCAAGGATCTATGCTCCCCGCTTCGCTCACTTCCTCCTCCTTTCCATTGACTATCCTGTTCCCACTGTTTCCTTCATTCACCACATCAGGATTTCATGACCACATTCTTCTCTAAGTAAAATGGATATCTTGCATCTAATGTCTGATAACTGTTCTTATTGTATATGCACACACTGACCTACACATAACCCCACCCATCTCTTTATTTTCCTAGAATCTTCCAGAGGAATCAGTTCCATGATAATGATGATAATGATACTGACAGTGATGACAGGGGCCTCTCAAGGATTCTGATAAAGAGGGAATCAATAAAGGGAGGGAATCATTGCAAAATTGCCCCAGGAACAGGCTTAAACGTAAATAACTGTTAAAGTGTTTAATGAAATTGACTAATATTTAACTATTTTTAAAAGTTTGTAACACTGAATTTAAAATTTTAATGGGAATTTTCATTCACCCCTAACCAAGATTCAACTCTAGGTCCAAAATCTAACAATTTCTATCTTCTAACATATTTTCCACTAGCCTTTTAAACACATGATCCTTTAAAAAGGGTAAGTGCTGGGCTGAAAATAAGCAGGATTCATATAATCTCACCAGACACAGTGAATGTGGAAAGACCAAGGAAGAAAAACAAAAAGTGATTCATAACGTCTTCAACCTTACGTTGCTCACAGGAGAAAATGTTAGCCAAGGTGAGCGTCACATCAACATGACGCCTGAGTGGGACGGGGAAGCCGATCTTCCTCATCAGACATTTATGCTGATTTGTTAGATGCCAACACAGTTTCCTCATTGGATTTGCTTCTAACAAGTATGGAAGAGTTTAGGCTCTACCAAGAGCAGACTAAACATTTTCCCCTGCTGTCAGATCACTGGACTGAATGTCCCCACAAGAATGATATGATTATGTTTCATAGAGAAGTCTTCCTGAGAAGCAACAGGCTTTTCGAGGGCAGAACTGCAGGTCCCCCCATGGGGGGCTTGAGGAGGGCAAGAGGGGACACTGGAAATACAGGAGGAGTGAGTTCAGATACTGCTGCTCAGGTCACCAAAGTCAGCAGTGCTATGTCTAAGTATATGTCATTGTCCCAAAAGTTCCATGAGTGAAGGAGCCTGTGAACACTAAGCAGGTTTTTAAGACACAGCAGCACATAATTTGCATCACAACTCAATTACAGTATGTTTTGATATTTGGAAAATAATTAGCCCATTGTTATTTGAAACTGCAGCAGTAGTAATAGAAATAAAAAAGACTGAGCCGTCTTGGAGACAATAATCAATAAACAATTCTAAATTTGCAGGATTCCTTGACAATATGCAAGCAATGAGCTAGATGTGTGCTGCAGATACCTCTTAGTGCAGGGGTCACCCCTGCAAAGCACAGAACTAGTTTTCTCAGCAGACATAGGGAACCAAGTCAAGATTCCTAATCTTGAGAGGTTTACTATATGGCAGGGAATATCAGACAAGTACATACAGCCAAATATGAATAAATGTAATCAAATATTATGAAATGTGAATGGAGCACAGACAAAAGAGAAATTCCTTTCACCTGGGATCTAGAGAGACTTCTTCTGAAAATGTGGCTTTGGAGATGGCCAAATTCACGGGTGGAATTTTGGCAGAACAGGATGTAAGGAAATTAAAAACTGATTCTAAAATTCATATAAAAATGCAAAGGATCCCAAATATCCAAAACAACTTTGAACAAGAAAAACAAAGTTGGAAGACTTACACTATCTGATTTTCAGACTTTTTTTAATAAAGCTACAGTAATCAGAAAGTATGCTGTTGGTGTAAAACAGGAAAATAGAATAATGGAACAGAATAGAAAGTTCAGAACTAAGCCAACAGTTATATAGACAATTGATTCTCAAAAAGGATGCAGTGGAGGAAAGGATCTTTTCAACAAGTAGTGCTGGAATTGTTAGATAGTGATATGCAAAAAAAAAAAATGAACTTTGATCCACACCTCACAAAATATACAAAAATTAACTCAAAGTGGATCATAGATCTTAATAGGAAATCTAAAACTATAAAACAGCTAAGAGAAAAAGTATAGGCTTAAGCTTTATGACCTTGGGTTTGGCAAATATTTCTTTGCTATGATATGAAAAGTATAATCTATTTTAAAAAGTAACTGATAGAGTGAACTTTACAAAAATGAAGACTCTTCAAAGCTCTTCTAAATACTGTGAAGCAAATGAAAAGACAAGCCTTAGACAGAAGCTATTTGCAGATCATATATCTGGTAAAGGTCTCTCTTTGTGTCTGATCCAGAATATAATGGTTTCAAAACTCAATAATAATGCAAACACCTGAATGATTGAATGAGGCCAGAAAACACACGTCAGTAAAGATATCCAGATGGATAATAAGCATATGAAAAGATGCTGATTAAAGATGCCATTAGTCATTAGAGAAATGCTTTTAAAAACCACAGTGAAATACTAGTACACATACATACTAGAATGTATACGATTAGAAAGACCGACCTTACAAAGTGCTGGCAAGGAAGTAGAGCAACCAGAACTGATACATACCATGAGGAACTTACAATAGCACAACCATTTTGGAAAACTTTTTAACAGTTTATTTAAAAAAGGTAAACACCTATCTACCATATAACCCAGACATTCCTCATCTGATGCTTTAGAAAATAAAAGCATATGTCCATACAAAGACTTGTAACCAAATATTCACTGCAATATTATTTATAATAGCTCAAGTTGTAAATAACCCATGCATCCATCAAAAGTAAATGGAGAAACAAAGGATGGTCTATCCAAACAATGCTCACAATAAACTATTCAGGAAAAACTCAGCACTAAGAAATACTCTGCTATAAGAAAAATAAGCTATTAATACAGCAACACAGATGACTCTCAAAATAATTACACTGACTGAAAGAAGTCAGACAACATAGAGTAGATACTGCATGAATCCATTCATACAACGATCTTGAAAATGCAAACCAGTATGTTGTGATAGAAAGCAGATCAATGGTTTCCAGGGGAATAGACGGGGAGGGAGGGAGGGACAACAAAATGCAGGAGAAGAGTTTTGTGGGTGATGGGTATGTTCACTGTCTTGAATGTGGTCATGTTTTCTTGGGGATATACTTATGTCAAAACGTATTAAGTTGTACATTTTAAATGTGTGAAAATTATTTTGCCAAGTATACCTCAAAGCTGTTTTAAGAAAAAAGGCACTTCTGTCCTGACACAACTCAGGGCCTGATTGGAGTGAGATGATCAGTTCCTCACCCTGTCTGCCTAACGGGAAGGTGGAAAACCTCTCATGGAAGATAAGATATGGATTTTTCATTTGAAATGTCTGCCATGTAATAAAGAATTTCTAGACATGTAACATGTCAAGACTATATGATGGATAAAATGAGAATAAGAATCATTAGACAATGGATGCAAACCCCCAGGTGATGTAGGCATCAGAGTTACCAATAAAGGCTATGAAATACTTTTAATATATTCAAGAAAATAAGGAAATGATGGGAGAATATATAACAGGGTCAAGACTTTCACCAGAGAAATATACTGGAATGTATTTTTAAGAAAAATCAAACAGATACTCTAGAACTGAAGCTTTCAGCTCTGGAAACATGTAAACAGAGTTAATCAGGATCCCTTTTAAGTAAAACTTTCAGTAATGCCGGATAAAATACAACAACAAAAGTAACACAGAGCTAACTATGGAGAGAGAAGTTCCCAGGTGACAATAAAAAGAGGACACTTAACGCCAAAATGGTAATCTTGTGAGCTGATGCAACCGCACCCTGGAGGGAAGGGGTTTTAATCTGCACATAAATAGGGATACAATGTCCATTTAGGAAAAAGGGTTCATACCAGATGTAGAAGAGTCTTCCTTTATAGAAACCTCTGCATAAGACGTATTGGAAGACTTGCCTCTTCACTGAAAGGGAGACTCACAGTTCTCCACATGTGCACACAGGAAAGGGGTGAAACAACCGGTTCTCTAGGGAAAAACAAAGTCTCCCTTAAAAAACTCTAATCTCCACGCCCTTGCTTTATATGAATGTGGAATCCAAATTGATACTCCACTTAGGATTCCGGAATTCCCAAACCAAAAAATATAATAATTCAAGGTTGATCATATCACCTGGAGCCTTAGGATAAGCAACACAAAATTGTTCTCTAGGGAAAATTTAAAAACCAGGATGTAAGGGACAATCATAGGAAAAAAATTGTACTCACTATAGAGAAGATCCCACAACTCTGCACACACACAGACACACAACTAAAAACAGAAAGAAATAAGTGCCACAGGGAAGAAAGAGCTAACCGTAAAACACAGGATGATTAATATTCCAGAGCCTAAAATTATGAAACAATCTAAGAGAGAGCATAAATAAGTATGACTGAATCATTAAAAGGTAAAATTAATCTTATATAACATAATGAACAATCAGGACATCATGAAAAAGAAAACAGATCAATTTTTTAAAGAACTAAACAGAACTTATGGAAACAAAATACAGATATCATTTGGTATATAAAATTCAATGTATGGGTTAAGTAACATTTTAATCTTCAATATCTAGGGTGTTCATTAAAATTCAACAGTAATCTCTAAAGTAATTGTTTAAAAAGAGAATAAAAATAAAGAAGTCAAAATGAAGAATGCAAAATAGGCCGGTCACTATTCTAAGTTCTTCATCTATTTTATCACTTAATGCTCACATACTGTGAGGTGGATAGTACCACTCTTTGTATATGAAGAAAGTGAGTCTCAGAGGGATTACATATCCTGGTTACATGGTTAGCGAGGGAGGGAGCCAAGCCCGGATAGGCTGTCTCTAGACGCCATGCTCTTAACCATGACTGCAAGGTATATAACAGGCAGGAGAAAAGCAGAGCAAAGCAAATAGAATTCACAAAACAAGATGCCAGAAATAAAACATCATCACTAATCACAATGTATTTAGATGAAATAAATAATGAGTTAAAAGATTTACAGATTTCATTTGTTTACCTGAGACAAAGCAAAATTAAAACTTAAAACTGGTTGAAAGCTTAGAAGAATAACAGAAAGAGGTCAAAAGTTAGAGCCAGAAAAAGAGACACCTGAGAAATACTAATCAATGGAAAGGGAATCACTCAAGCCTCCCTCAGGTTCATAGGTACCTGAAACCCACCTTGGCCTGACACTTACCAGCTCTGTGCCTGAGCGAAATACTCAGTCCCCCAGAATCTTCGTTCACTCACCTGTGAATGTAAGGAAAGATCCCTCCTTCCATCTGGCCAATTTGTATTGACTGCTGTGCCACGGGTCCTGGTCAAGCCACCTGAGGTCCGTCAGTGAACAAATAAGGATCCTTGTCCCTGTAGGACTGAGGAGGAGCAGAACATAGACTACAGTCGTGACAGTCATGTGAAATATATGGTATTCTAGAAGGTGATAGAAATAATATGATCAGGGAGAGGGGGTTTCTGGGGCAGAGACAAGGGGAAGGCAGTTTCCAGTTTAAAATGAGATGGCCAGAGCTGGCCTCACTGAGGACCTTGAGAAGGGGGTGCTAGTTGCTGAGCTCCCTATAACACAGCACCGCACACTGGGTGACATGAACCACAGAGGCTCACTGTCTCACAGCCCTGGGTGCGGGGAGTCTGCAGGCAGGGTGTTAGCAGCGCTGGTTCCTCCTGAGGGCTGGGAGGGAGAGGCAGGTCCAGGCCTCTCTCCTTGGCTTGGAGACGACCGTCTTCTCTCCACATCTCATCACGTCATCTCCCATGTACACGTGTTTCTGTGGGCACATTGCCCCTTTTTATCAGAACACAAGTCATATTGGATTAGGGCCCACCCTAATGACCTCTTCTTAACCAATGACATCTGCAACAACCCTATTACCAAATGGGGTCATGTTCTGTAGTCCTGGGGGTTAGGACTTCAGCATATGAGTTGGACAGAGACCTGCCAGGGCAACAGGCCTGTGGGTGCATGTCTGATGTCCCCAAGGGCCAGCAGGGAGGCCAGTGTGGCTGGAGCGGAGAGAGCCAGGGAGAAAACCGGAGATGAGCTTAGCTTGGGGAGCGGGAGGAAAGCTGTAAAGTCACCATAAGGACTCTCACTTCTTCACTGAGTGAAATGAGAAGCCATTGCAGGATTTTGAGCAGAGAAGATCACACCCAGGGTCTCAATCATGCCTGACTTAGGCAATGAGGATGAAAATATTCAGGCTTTTGAGCTGATAATAGTCAGACTACATGTTGGACTTTGAGTTGATGGTGTAGTAAATGAGACTCTGGAGGGTGTTCGGATGAGGTGGATGCATTTTGCATGTGGGATGGACAAGAACCAGTGGGGCCAAAGGGAAGAACTTGGTAGAATAATGGCCCCAAGTATGTCCACGGTCTGATCCCTAGAACCTGGGAATATGTCACTGTGCATGGCAAAAGGGACTCTGCAGGTGTGACTGTCAAGGACCTTGGGATGGCAGATCACTGTGGGAAAGCAAACGTCATCACGGAGGTCCTTAGAGGAGAGAGGCAGATTGGTCAGAGACAGAGATGTGAAGTGGCAGCAGAAGTCACAGTGACACAGGGCCCTGGGCCAAGGAGTGTGAGCACCTCTGCAAGCTGGGAAAGGTAGGAAGATGAATCCCTCCCAAGAGCCTCGGTTTGGAACGTACACTTGGCCACACGTTGGTTTTAGCCCACTGACAATGACTTTGCACTTCTGCACCCTAGAACAGTGAGACAATGGATGTGTGTTACTTTAAACCAGAGTCTGTGGTCCTTTGTTACAACAGCAATAGGAAAGGCACTCAGGAACCAACATGAACATGAACCACAGGCTGCCTGCTGTAATGGCAGGAAGTCCTTTGTCTTTGATCCTGGGGGAGTGTCCTGTCTTCTGGCAGCATCCACACACTACCTCATGCTAATCTGGCAGCTTGCAGGGGGTCAAATCTTAACCCTGCACAGTTCTTGATATTTAGTTAATAAAAAAGATGGTGTCATCATGGGTATTTTTCCATCTTTTAAATACACTTCAGTCTTCTAATTGAGAGACAGTGTACATAGTTTTCAATCTTAATAATAAATAACTGTGGTATTATTTGGTTATTTAAATTATGAATAATAATATTCACATTAGTAAAAGTTATTAAAATCAACATTTTTCAATGAAAATATCAAATTTTTTTTTGCATGAACATGTATTAACTACAAGAAATGTTCCATGATTTGTTCTACGATTTAGTGTTAGAGTCTTAGAGAATAATATTTTCCTCAAAAGTTATTATGGCGAGGGGATTTCTTTTGGTGGTACAGTTCCTACATAAAATCTGGTGCATGGCTCAGGCCACTGGGAACCTAGAGATGATAGAAATAAGGAGGCATTATAAACACAGAACAATTTTTAAAGGAATTAAAAAACTGGATGTGTGAAAACAAAGAATCAGAGAATATTCTGGTGAAATAAAAGTATTTTCCAGCTTAAGCAAGACACTGGGTGAATAAATCTAAAATGAAAAAAACACCCAGAGATTAGCAGCGAGTCATGCATGCAGTGTGACTGATCAAAACCAAGTTGTTTCCAAACCAGTGTGCAGGCTTGATGCCTTCATCAATCAAGTCTGTGTGGCACCAGACCACCTCGAATACATGTTGATGAGGTATTTATAAGCTCTTCAACATCCCAGCTCAAAGCCCACACACGAGCCACACGACCATCACCTACACATCTGCAAAACACACAGCATGGTGAATAGCACTTTTCTTGCTCAGTAGCCAGTGTCAGGGCACTGTGAGCAGACAGAGATACAGGGACACAGGGACACAGAGGCACCTCCCCTTACTCAGCTGAAAACCTTCCGTGCATTCCTGGGGACAGGATTGTCATAAAATGCACCATGGATTGATCCTCCTCCTAGGAAAGAAATGACAGGGTTGTCCTCAGGTTTGAGCAAGGGTGGCTGGAGGATCTCAGCTGAGCTGTTTCAGCACAACCAATAGAAATTATGGCCACCGTGACCAAGAGAGACGTCCCCTGGCATCTCGGTAGGCATTTGGGCTCCTGACAAAAGCTGGACTCAGTAAAGGGTTGAGTAGAAGGCACAGACCTGAGGGATGCCCCAGCGAGAGACAAGTCTCCTGCCATCCCGGTAGGCATTTGGGCTCCTGACAAATGCTGGGCTCAGTAAAGTGTTGAGCAGAAGGCACAGACCTGAGGGATGCCCCAGCAAGAGACAGGAGGTAGGGCCTGGTTTATACTGCTCTGGGTGTATCCCAGCCTCATCCGAATACGAAATCAGAAATTTTCAAAACAGCAGAGCTGGGATGGATCACCTACTCCAGACTCCTCTCCTTATAGTTAAAAGGGTGGCAGCCCTGAGAGGCAAAGCAACGTGCTAAAGGCAGAGTGTGGAAGTGGCAGCGCCAGATGAAACGCACCGTGCCAACCCCCATTCAAGGACGCTGACACTGAGTACGGGGCCAAGGTTTCCAACTAGGAGAATGAGACAGTGTAAATACATTGTTGCCCCCAAAACCCCAAATGTTTTTTAAAGGCACAAAAACTCACTTTAACTAGCTCTCTTCTGAGGGGGCGCTCTTCTGTCTCCGTCTTTCTGTCTGTCTCCATTTCTCTCTTTCAGACACAAACACAAACAATTTCGTGAAAGGGGAATTCCTGCCATACAAAGACATACTTCACATCTTCAGAAAGACACTTGACAAAGCACGTTTTCTCAATTCAAGTCTTTGTGTGAGGTCTGAGCAACTGGCTTATCTTCTAGAACAATTGGTGGTTCCAAAATCAGGAAATCATCTTCCCCAAAGGAAGAGTTCTGGTCCGTGTTGATGAAATTGGGGATGTCACATTTCATGAGCCTGTTCGGCTCCTCCTCTGGCCACCTGCTGCATCTGATGGCTTCCTGGAGCCGAATATCACTGTCAAGGGCTATGGTTGGGATACCAGCTTTGGCCTTGTCCAAGCGGTCCACTTCATTGACGTAGCAGTGAAAGAGGGACCTAGATTCGTCATTGTGCTGTCAGAGAACCCCTTGGGCACCAGCGGTCTTCCAAAGCCTGACACAAAGCTGTTCAGTCTGAATCTCTTCTCGGGAGACTCTGCATTGCCATAAAGAAAACCAAAATAAAATATCGCTCACACTCTAGCCCGGTGACCTGAAGAATCATAGTTTTTGCCATCTACTGAGTGCAAGTCCCTGCACAGAGCATGGTGACAAGCACTGGAATTGAGAGACATCACTTCTGAACACATACAATTATACCCAAGGCAAAAGTCTCAAGTGAGGGCCCTTGGACCATCCTAAACAGACATCATTCCCTGAGAATCCTCAATATTGTTGTATCGCACAACACTGTTTCTCAATGGGGCACTCAGATCATCTTCATCAGAATTAGTTAAAGTGCTTCTTAAAATGCAGAATTCTGGGGTGCAGACCCACAGCGTCTCCAGAGTTAGGGACCGGTAGTCTGTATTTTCAGAGCCGCCAAGGTCACTAAACATGCTCAGGTTTAACACCGCCGTCTACATCGGGTCACCTGAGCATCGACAATGCTGTCTCACGGGGTGGGGGGTTGCCATGTGTGTCAGGGTGCTGTCCTACCCACGAGACTCCCCTGATTCTCAGAACTGACAGTGCTGCCCCATTGGGCAAGAAATACCACCATTTCACAATGCATACACAGGGTGCCCGACTGACAGATACAATCAGTGATAGGAGAGGGGACAAAACTCAGGTTCCTGATACCTTGTTTCACTTACTATGGGACAAGTGATCAATTCAAGGGTAATAAATCAGTGAATGAGTGAATAACATGACTCTCGTTAGTCCTACGAGTGCCTGGATGAGGGAGCCTAGGCATAACAGCCCATCTACTTAATTGCCATCCTCCCCAGATCTATGTAAAAGTTACTTCCACCCAGGCAGTGACTCCTGAAGGGCAAGAATCATGTCTGAACACACTCTCAAATCCAGAACAGAACCTGACAACAATCAGGCTCTGGAGTCTGTGTTTAGCGAGTGTGGAATCTCAGTGATGTCAGCTCTTACACCTTGCCTTCCCATCCCACCCCTCACGATATGGCCCTTATGACCAGCTCTCCCGGGGCTGGGGCCACGGAACCCATTTACAGGACTGGAAGAATCTGATCATGTAAACCATCCCCAGATTAACATCAAGAGTCACCTGCATTTCAGGGATCAGTAATCCCAGAAGCTTTGCAGTTCAGGCAGCTGAGGGACTTTTATATCAGCTCTGTCTTCTACTGTGACTGCCTGGGTGACATCAGACAAGGAATTCTCAAAAGCCTGAGCTTTTCCTTTCAGGAATAATCTAATTAACAAATCTCGTTGACAAATCAACAAATGTGATGTGAAGATCAATGATTTACACAGGAGGACAACATTCACTAGGTCGTGGATTTAGAATCAGAGAAAAATCATTTGAGAAAGATTGACAGAATGTAGCTTTAATGCAAATTTAAGTATTCTTACCTTTCAGTAAATCATCTTCCCCTACTTATCACTTCACCCAAATTTAAAAGATGTTTGAGAACAGGGATGAGTGTGCCAGCAATCTTTGACCCAATAACCTAAAATGTCACCTAGGAAAAAGAGGGGAGTAACACATTTTTAAAAACATGGTGAGGATGGCGGGAACATCCCACAACTCCAGACTAAGAACCTCTGAGTAACAGCTTTCCTGCCTGCCTGGGGCATCAGCTGATGTGAAAACCCATCCAGAAACCTCACTGTCCAACAGCCCTTCCGTAACACAGGCTACACTTTCTCAGGATTAACAATTGGGTCCAGTAACCACTTCGCTGAAGAATAAAGACAAAGGACAACAAGAGAGTTCTGCCCCTCCCCAGGGGAGAGCCCAGACCTTGGGCTGCATGCACTGCGCCCACCTCCCAGGAGAAGGATAAACTGGAGAAGGGCGTCTTGCGAAACTGGGCTGCAAAAGTTGAGATGGGAACAAATTGGCCAGCTGGCCAGGGACAGCCCCTTCCGTCGCTGCCTTGGCGGCTGCCTCCGCCCCCTCAGCACACCCTGCCCACTTCCGGTGGTTAAACTGTCAGGGAAACTGCTTTGCGACCTGGGGCAACAGAGGCTGCCCCCAGGGTAAGCTGCAGGGGAGATGGGAGCTAAACCACTAGCTCCCAAGCGGCAGGCTCCACACCCCCGCCAACACCCCGCCGCCCCCGCACCCTACTACTCCCCCGGGGCAATATGACCAGGAGAAGTGTGACCTGGGAACGAGGGGCAGCAGAAGCCGCCCCCACGTCATGCCTCCAGAGAGATGGGAGCTTATCCTCCAGCTCACCAGGGGCAGCCCCCTCTGTTCTCCACCCCCTGATCTCACCGCACCCACCTCCCAGGAGCAAACTGACCGGGTGTGGGGTGTCAGGCGAATCTTGGGCGGGAGAGGCCATCCCCAGGCCAGGTCAGGGGAGAGGAGAAGAAGTGGCCCTATTAGGCGGGGCAGCCGGCCGTCGCAGCTGCCTCTGCCCCTCGACCGCATCGCGCTCGCCTCCCAGGAGCAAGCTGACCTGGAGACGGGCATCCGGCTTCTTGAGCAGCAGAGGACGCCCCCATCATTGGCCGCGGGGAAGAGGAGAAAAAATTGTCAGGCTCCGTGCTGCAGGTCCTCTACCCCCGCCTTCGCCACCCTCGCACCTTAAAGGCACCGCCCAGAGCGCCCCTCCCCCAGCAGGCTCAATGGAACAGGTGTGTCTGGTGATCTAGGGCTGGAGAGGCCACTCCCACACCAGGCCTTCGGGGAGACGGGAGCCAATCCACCAGCTCCCCAAGGCATCCCCCTACCCCCGCAGCAGCCACCATTCTTGCCCCCTGACCTCACGGTGGCCTCCTCTAGGGAGCAGGCTGGCCTGGAGATGGACGTCCGGCGAACTAGGGACAACAGGGTCCGCCCTCAGGGCGCACCATGGGGGGAAATGGGAGCAAATGGACCAGCTCCATGGGAAAACCTGCCACTGCTGCCACGACCCCCAATGAACCACGCCCGCCTCCCGGGGTCAGGCCGACTAGGATACACGTGTCTCGCAACCCAGGGCAACAGAGACCGCCCCCAGGACAAGCCGCGGGGAAGATGGGAGCAAATGGGTCCGCTCCTCTGCTGCAGGCTCCTGAACCCAACCACACCTGCACCCTGACTACCCTGCCTCCCGCCCCCAGCAGGCAATGTGGGACAGGGGTGTCCCGGGACCTGGCGCAGCAGAGGCCGCCTGCAGGCCACGCGGCACAGACATGGGAACTAATCCACAAGCTCCCCCAGGGCAGCCTCCCTATCACCGCAGCCACCACCTTACCAGCCCCCTGACTGCACAGCACCCATCTCCCTGGAGCAAGCTCACCAGGAGTCGGACCTAAGGCAAATCTCCGGCGGCAGAGGTCGCCCCCAGGCCAGGCCTCGGGGGAGAGAAAAAATGGAGCAGCTAACTGGAACGGACCCCCTTCCCCTGCCGCCGCCGCCGCCGCCTCCCAGGATCAAGCTCACCTGGAGACCTGCGTTCAGCC
Organism: Camelus dromedarius; assembly: GCF_036321535.1. Classification (NCBI taxonomy): domain Eukaryota; kingdom Metazoa; phylum Chordata; class Mammalia; order Artiodactyla; family Camelidae; genus Camelus; species Camelus dromedarius. The sequence continues at coordinate 29,589,484 of NC_087458.1, read as the reverse complement.
TCTAGGGCAGCAGAAGCCGCCCCCAGGCTCCGCCGCGGGGGAGAGCGGAGCGAATTGACCGGCTTCCGCGCGGCAGACCCCCTACCCCCGTGGGCCCCGCACCTTAATGGCACCGCCCCTACTCCGCACTCAGCAAGCTGAGTGGGACTGGTGTGTCCGGCGACCTGAGGCAGCAGAGGCCGCTCCCAGGCCCGGCAGGCGGGACAAGGCAGCTATTCCACCAGTTCGCCAGGGGCAGCCCCGCTCGCCCCCTTGCCGCTGCCACCGCCCCCTGACCTAATCGCCCCACCTCCCAGGAGCAAGCTTACCTGGAGTCCAACATCTGGCGAATCTCCGGCGGCCAAGGCCCCCTCAGGCCAGGCTGCAGGGAAGAGAAGAAATCGACCGGCTTGCCCGGGCAGCCTCCCACCCGCCGCCGCAGCCGCCGCCGCCCCAAACCATTGCACCAGCCTCCCAGGGTCAGGCTGACTGCGAGGATGTGCACTTGCCTTCTGATCCTGGCCACGTGCATAAGCACCTCCCTGCACCCCTACACTCCTTGCACCTCTGCATTCCCTGCACTTCTGCACCCCTGCAACCCTTCATCCCCTGAACTGCCTGCGCCCTCCACAGCCCCTGCACCCCTGCCACCACTTACACTTTTGCACTGCTTACACTCCTGCACCCCTGCATGTCCCACACACCACCTCTTGGGCCTGTGGCAGAGTCTCTGCTGTTAGACCAATGCACAGGAACTCACATCTTTGCCAGTATATGATGCATCAGTGGACGTCTGGGGTTGGCTGCAGGAAGGTACATGTTCCCGGTCACTAGCCTGGGCCACTAGGGTGATCTCTGTGAGGTCACCCAGGACGGGCTCAGAGATGCTGTTTTCCGGGAAGAGAGGAGTTGAAACCGGTCTTGAGGGCAGAGCTGTGCTCACCAGGCCGTCCACGCTTCATGTTTTACACAGGGCTTGGGGATGTGAAATGGATCTGGCCAAGTAAGACCTGCCTGCTATGCGCCCACCTCAGTCCTGGGCTCTGAGGCAGACTGACTGGCTCCCACCCTCAGGGCCCATTTTGGGCACCTGAATGGTCCCTTGGAGGCATCCCATCAGTTCTCAGGAAGAAGTCTGGATGCTTCCACCCCATGGCCCTCCCTCCCACTGTGCTGGCCTCAGGAAGTTTCCTTATTTGGGGAAGAAGGCAGCCCACCCCTACCCCACCCCTCACCATGCTCTCACTCAGGCTGGTGTTGTCTCTGCACGTCAGAGTCTGGAAAGCCATCCCTCTTCAGTTATGCCCCTTTTAAAATGGACTTGCTTCCACTAAATTCTAGGTGAAGATGCACCATGGAATGCACTGGGTAAGAGAATCAAAATAAATACTTTCTTCTGTGAGGTTTTCTGTTAATCTACTGGGGCTGGGCTGTGTGTAGTTTGCTACAGCTATTCGTGCGAGAGGCTAAAGCTGCCTGTGTGTCCTCATTTTCATCTCCCCGCTGTCTTTGGGTTTTCCCTAGACACTCCTGAGACATTTACTTCTTTTAGTTTTATTCCTGTCATTACACAGGGGCCCTAATGATGTGGAGGTAAGGGTTTGGGGGAGCTGGACAGAGCAGGGCATCTGTAGTCTTGTGATTAGTTCTCATTGAGCCTGTGCCCTGAGCTGTGACCTCCAAAAGTGTGTCTCTTTCCTCTCACCCCAATTTGGGTGACACAGAAGGTATTTCCCTTCCCCCAGGTTGGTTAGGTTTCGGTAAAATAATTTCTCATTAAAAAAACAAACAAATAAAAGACAACTTCCCCCAGTGAAACACAATGTTATGGGTGTATTTCAATAGAGTTATTTTCTGCTTTCCAGGCAGGAAGCATGAGGAGTCTTTCTCTGACTTTCAGTCTGAGAACAGAGTACGGTCCTGGAGGTAAAATGTATGAAAAAGAGCAGGGGGCCCCTCTGACTGACCCCCTGGAGTGGTCACACTCAGACTTCCCCACATTGAGCCTCCCGCTGGCCTCATGGACCTGTTAAATCTGCCTGCCGCCGGGGTTCTTACAAAAGCGGGTTCTGCCCTGGGAGCTGTGACTCTCCAAGCCTGCCCGGCTGCCTCTCTGGGTTGGGAGCAGCTTTCCCCCTCAGTTTTCTTGTGGATCTAAGAAGAGCAGTGGGTTTGCAGCTCCCTCAGCCCTGGTGTTGTTTTCAGGACAGAAGGAGCAACTTCTGAGCTCCTCACAAGCAGGACCAGAGGCTGGAAGCCTCCCCTCCTCTGCCTCCGTGCAATCATTGGCTGTGCTTCTGGCAGAGTTTCTGAAGATGTGGATTTAAACACACACATCCCAGCCCCTATAGGAGCACACAGTCCCAATAAATCCCCCCAGTTTCGACTGGGAACTACAGAGCCAATGGGGACACGAGTTTTGGGACCACAGAGGCCTGACTGCACGACTTGCTCCGTGGCCTATTAACGTGGTTGCTCTGGGCCTTGCATGAAGTGGCTTGCTTACCACACCTGGTACGTGGGAAACACAAAATAAGTATTAGAACCTTCACTTTTGCTCCCTCCAGGGCCTTCAAACATAGAAAGTAATAAGTGAACTCAGACGGCCTAGTCACCACAATGAGGTCCGACCAGCCTGGCTCTCCTGAGTGATGGGCACTGACTTGCACCTTAACTCGGAACAGTAGGAGAACCGCCTTCCTCTAACTGGGCCTCTCCCCACACCAGGCACGCCCTCAGCTGAGACGGTGTCAACTCCCTTATTGAGGTGTGTGCTGGTGGCTTCAGTGTGACCTGGCCCTGCCGGGACGTGAACCTGCAGTGAGTGAGGTGGAGGGTCAGGTGGAGGGGGGTCCATTCTGGGGTGGCAGGGGGCCCGGTAGCACCCTGCCTGGTCTGGTGCCTGGGGCTCCCTAACACCTCCTACAGCTCCTGGATTGGCTCTGGTCCTGGCCACTCCACACACCCTCCCAGTATCTTCTCATTAAGTCCCTTTTTTGCTTTTATCAGCGAGAAGTGGCTTCTGTTGCTTGTTCAGTGGAACAGTGCATCGGGAAACCAGACTATTTCTAACATCAGTAAAATACCAACCTCGGTCAGCTCGCCGGACAGACCGCGCAGCACAAAGGCCTGTAAAGGGCTGTGCGAACGGCTTAAGTGAAGGGTCTCCATCATCTGTCTTCAGAGATACAGAAGCTGGTGGTTCAGGTAAATCCTCAGGGAGGGATTGAGGAATCCAAAGCTGGTTGGTTTCAAAGGCTAACTGGTCAGACCAGACCCCTGAGCTGTGGTCAGAAGCCTAGCTCAACATCACGCAGACTCAGCGCCCTAAGTGCCGGGTGGGGCCGGTGTTGTTCCCTTTGCAGGCTCTCGTTGGGGATTCACTGTAGCCCCTTACATGCAGCAGAGATTCCAGCCTCCTTAGCCCCCACCCTGAGTGATCCATGACACAAATCCCGGGAGTGTTTAATTTTCATCTTTGTTTAGGAGGATGAAGGTGGGGCAAGAGGAGACATAAATTCATACTGACTGACACAAGGTCACAGCCAGTACCTCCTCCTCGGAGAGCTATGTGCTCCCACAGTGGTGGCTGGGGGGCTGGGCAGAGACCCTCCGCTGGTCCCAGAGGGACTCGATCCTCTGGCCACAACTGATGGGTTGGAAAACAGATCCAGAGGGAGTCAGAGCATCTTTCCTAAGAATTTGGAACTGACACACAGAAATCAAGTTCACTCATCTAGCGATTAGCGAGGGGGAGGGGAGGTGGTTGGAAATCAAATGAAACCAGAGCATGAGAGAAAGTTAGAAGTGAAAGAAAGAGAGACAGAGAGACTGAGCTTGTGAGAGCAAATAGTTAGAAAGAAGGAAAACAATCAGGGGACAGAGGAATTCCAGCTACTGACTGTCTAGTCTGTCCCAGCCCATCAACGACCCCGCGGGATGGTTAATATTATTCCAGTTTTGCAGATTAGGAAACAGGCTGAAAGAGGTGGGGGCTGGGTTTGGGTGCACAGTTAATTTAAGTGCCGCTGGACCCCTCACTTCCCATTGCCTGAAGGCACCTTAATCCCCACTGGGACCCCTGCGGTCCCCTGACCGCCCAGCACCCTGATCAAAGGGCCCCTGCGGGAGTGGGAACCCCTCTGAGTGTGGAGAGTTCCCTGCACTGAGATGCCACGCATCAGCAGGCTCCCGCTCACCCCAGGTTAACATCTCCCCAGCTGTGCAGTCTCCCGACCCGCTTCCCTCCCTGCCAGGCACCCCCGTCCTTACCACCAAGTGTACTGCAGGAATTCAGGCATAGAGATGTCCAAAGCAACACGAGCCCACCAGCTGTACAAACAGCAGACTCCCAGCCCCACCTGGGTTCGGAGGGGACAGTAGGCGTCCTCAACTTTCATGTGTCTAAGACAATCTTCTTCTTCAGCTGGAGGTTATAGAGAAAAATAAAATGTCCAAAACATAGTTCATTGAGGAATTCCTCCAAGGACCTGACTCCAGAGTCTACAACCACGTGTACCTACCCCCCGTACTTGAGGTGAAGGTGGATTATTGATCAGCACAACCCCCAGTGGCCCAGCTCCTTGGCTTGGCTGCCCAGAGGGGGCTGGGGGAATGGGTAAGGCCAGGGCACTCAGGAAGAGCACAGAGGACCTGAACTCTCCCCTCTGCACTTGTAAACCCTTCCTCAAATCTCAAGGCATCGGACAGAAAGCAGCCACCACAATAAGGATATGCTCCCATCTCTTCACTCAATCCTGTCGATTCACTTACGTGCTGAGCATCCACTGGGTCCCAGGACATGACACACAGGATGGCCGATGAGACAGGCTTGGTACTTCCCCCTGGACCCTGTTCAATCTGATGGAAGAATGATCACTCATAAAGAGTTTCTCAAAATTACACAGAGACTAAAGACAAACTGCAGAGTGAACCAAATTTAAAAATATATATGAAGATCCCCCAGTCTCCCCGCCTAAGGTTAACAGCATAAAGCAAAAAGATCTTGCCTTTGACCACCAAGGAAGTTGTCACCCCCTCTCAGGTGGAAAGGAGAGTTATTCTTTGAGCAGGACACAGAAGTGCTCCATCGGATTTGACCAGGGCATCTACATTCATTCAGCAAATGTGTATAAGCTCCTACTACGTACGGGAATCTCCTAACTAGACCCGTTCCCAAGGCTCTCGGGCTTTATCAGTCAACAAAATAGACATGACTCCCCATCACTGGGGGCTCAGAGTTTTAGCAGAGGAAACAGGCAGCATGTTGGGAGTAGCAAGAGCTTGGAAAAATTAAAAAAAAATGAGTGATATGAGCAAACTCGGGTGATGGCGGTGGGGTGGGAGGCAAGCAGGAGGGAATAAGGCAATCCTGGCAGATCTCACGGAGTAATGAACTTGAAGCAGAATAGATCCAGAGGAAGAAGGAAGAGCCGCAGCCAGTGGCCCCCAGAGTGAGGGGGAGAGTGTGGGCGGAGAGGCAGAGCACGCCGGGTCCTGAGGCCTTTGTGACGACTTTGGCTCCTAATGAAATGGTGAACCGTTTAGTGAATTTTGAGGGGAGGGGTGATGTAGTCCAACTTATGCTTTTGTGTTTGTGTTTTTCTGGGGGAGGTAATTTATTTATTTTAATGAAGGTGCTGGGGATTGAACCCAGAATCTCATGTATGCTAAGCATGTGCCCTACCACTGAGCTGCACCCACCCCCTCAATGTATGCTTTTACAGGCTCCTTTTGACTCTGTGTGGATGAGAGATTGTAGGAAAGCATAGATGGAAACAGGAGGCTATTGGTGTCCAGGAAGGGCTGAAGTTGGCTCTTAGGAGGGCGGGGAGCAGGGAGCAGGTGGTTAATGAAGACAGAGTATCCAGAATTTTCTAACAAGCTGGATTTTCTGTCTGTGTGTGTAAGAGAAAGAGAGAGAAAGGACATGGTTCCAACATCTGGACCTGGACAATGGGAGGGATGTCCTCTCCATCCACAGTGTATGGGACAAGGTGGGGCTGAGCAGGTGGAAAGGGGCTGGTTTCAGCTCAGTTCTTCAATGTCATGGTTAAGTGTTGTATTACATATTGCCACAGAAATGCTTAATAGGTAGACGAGACTGTTTTCTTTTTATTTTTAACATTTAAAAAATATAAATTAAATGTATTAATTGCATTATGTGAATGATTTGGGAATTTTGTTTCATGCCAAGGTATATGTTATATATAGCCAAATGGAAAATATATCAGAAAAGGGGAGAAATGAGGGCTTTCACATAAACTGACTGTCCGTAACGTAGGTAAAATTTCAATAAAACCAGTTTTCAGTGCAAAAACCTCATCTCGGTTTTACATAAAAATAAATGAAAAAGGACTATGTTGATGTATCATTATTTCATGTTACATAACAGCCCGAAACAAACACACTGTTTCACTTTGAGGCTTGTAGAAATACTATTTGCTTTATTCGCATAAATACAGAAATGCAGAAATGTTCTCAGGTAAAATAAGCATCTTAGTGGAAATAATACAGATTTGAGCATTTTACATGATATATATGTACTGATTCAAAATTTGGAAAAGTAATTACATAGTAGAACACATGTATGAATGTGAAACCAAGATGAATGAAAGAAAAAGAATGTGAGTCTCAGGGATAAAGGTCCAGATGGAAAGGGCAAATCAGGGATTTCTGGAGAAATCGAGAAATTGATGGCATGCCAATTTCCAAGGCTGGGTTGTTTCCACCAAAGGAATAGCAGAAAGAGAGAGGAGAGGCCTAGGAACCAGCTCTGGGACACACCCACAGTATATGTTTGGAAAAAAGAGGAGACATTGCGAAAGGACCAGCCAGTAGACCAAAAGCAGACAGAGCGATGGGCTAGAGGTTGAGTGAAGCAGGAACACGGAGGAGGAGGGATGGAAGAGCTGGGTCAAATGGTGCCGAGGGGCCACGCATGATGAGGACTGAAAAGTGACCACTATATTTAGCAACATGGGGTCACTGATGGCCTTGACAAGGCAGTTTCCATAGAGCGAGGGGTCAGGGGAAAAGCCAGAGTGGGTGTAAAAGGGGATGGTTCAGGAGAAGATGCAGACAGTGAGTTTAAACAACTCCTTAAAGATTTTCTGCAAAGACACAGGGTGGCAATTGGTGGGGGTGAATTAGGGTCAAGGAGTGCTGTTTGTTTCTTTTAAGAGGATGTACGTTTATATACTGATGGGAGCCAACTAGCAGGAGAACAAAATAAATGAGGTAGTGAAAGAGAGGATGGTTTTGGGAGTGACAACCCAGAGAAGATTGGAGGGAAGGGGCCCCGGGGACTTTTGGAGGAATTGGCTTTCCATGTCACTTGTAATAAGAGGTGGGGAACAGAGTGAGGTCACAGACATCAGAAGGCGAGCGGATGTGCTGGGAGTTGCTTGTGAAATTTCTCTTCTGTTGGCTTGTAGGCTTGTTCAAAGTAGAAAAGTAACCTTACCAGCTGAGGGACGAGGAGGAAGAAAGAGTGACCGGAGCCATGAGCAGAAGATAAGAAAGAGCCTTCCAGGGAGAATGGGACAGTGAAAAGAGCAGGGGGAGATGGGGGATTGCGCTCCCAGAAAGTTAAATTTTATCTTTGAGGTCCCCAAGTGTGTGATGTGTGATTACCCTTCCTGCTCTCTACAAAATAAAAATTAAGTATGATTCAGAGGAAATGCTATTTCATTCTAAGAGGCTGCCTGTTTCTCAGGAATGGTCATCTTAAACTGCAAACATTACAAAAATTGTTGAAAAGATGAAACTGTGTACCTAAAATCCCCTATTTTCTATTAATCTGGTTACTATTTAGTTCCTCTATGAATAACACATAACCAATACTGCCGTGATGGAGGTACATCAAAGCTTAAAAGGAAATGAGATCTGTATACTTTTCCTAAATTCCGTGCCTTCCTTAATATGCAATTCCCCTTGGAATTTAGGAATGTCTGGTATAAGAAGTGAGAAACAGTTTGAGAAAATCCCTGCTCAGAATTACACAGCACAACCGCATCTCAGAAGTATATACAGCTGTAAAGAATTTTAGAAGCAAAACTCCGTAACTACTCTTAAAGACTTTTGCAAACCTGGGCCTGCCCCGTTGTTTCCAAACAGGAAAGGAACTCCAATCACTTCCCTGGTACCGGGACCAGAGGCTGGCCAGCCTTTTCTGTAAAAGCAAGAAAGGAAATATTTTCAGTTTTGCAGATCATTTTGTTGTAACCATGCAGGTCTGCAATAAGAAAGCTAAGAGCACTGGGAGACAGGAAACAAATGGGCATGCCCACACCCTCCCTTCCACTCAGGGCAGCTTCTCTGTGGTGGGGAGCTTTGCCACAATCACTTGCTTCTTTGTTTCCATTGGTTTCTTTGTTTCCACCTTACTGCTCAAGCTCAGAACTTCATGTTGGCCTGGTCCTTCTGCATCCATGCAGAGAGAAGGCTGAGCGGGGGTGGGAACCCCACCTGATGGAGAAGAGAGATTGCTGGGAGGGACACAGCGGTGGCCACCATGACACGACACAATCACACCTTCCGAGGTGAAAGGGAACGAAGACAAGGGAGGGACACAGCAGTGGGACCCCTAGGTCGCCTGCCAGGCTTGCTCTCCCTCCACGGCCACCCTTGGGGCCTGGGGGGTGTTGGGCTTCAGCTACGGACTCAATATAAAGGACCCTCCACCTCCTCACTAGGTTCCAAACGCAGCTCCTCTAAGCCCACCCTCTGAGTTTCTGGAACTCAGCTGGAAGAAAACGTGATCAGGCCAGACCCAGAGCCCAAGCCAAACACGACAGGGGTCACGTGGGGTTGTAACCCCGTGCTCAGTGGTCGGGGACTCCTTGCAAATCTGCAGAAATCCCTGTTCCGCCTCATTCCTGGGAGAAATCCCAGATCTCCTCCTGCTCTGTCTGTTCTTCTCTTGAGGCTATTGTCCTGGAGGGATGCAGAGTCCTTGAACCTGGCCCTCCAAACGTACATAAGCAGCTTGTTCAATAAAACAAATTATGCACTTTTTCACATTTGCAATTTTTTTGATTCCAGAAAGGCTGTGGGACTCATTCTCACAGTCTCCTGTGCCCCCAACACTTGGTGGCCCTCTGCTCATGGAAACACGATTTCCCACAACTGCACCCTGCCTCCCAGATGGTCAGAGGGGAGTGTCCCACAAAGACACAGGTGTTTGTGAGGATCCTGTCCCCCAGCAGAAAGACTAATCCTGGAGTGACGGACAGGGATCTGGCCTACTGAGCCGCTCAGCTCTAATTCAAAGCGTAAAGTGGGGACCCCGAACATTGCTGAATGACTTTCTGAGTCACCTGGGCTGGAGGGGCCTGATTTTTCTTTCCAGGAATGGAGGTAACGCAACTTCCACTTTCAAGGCTGACATTGACGATGGATCTAGTTCCCCACACTGCACCGCAGGAAGGAGAGACCCTTCCATCCCACAGCTAGGAAACCCAGCCCAGGGGAGTTCTGAAGCAGTGCATCGCTGCCAGATCCAGCATCCCTGCAGAGTGGCCTCTGTCCCTGAATGAGCCCCTTCCCTGGGCCTTTTCTGCCCCGACACGACCACACTCCAGCCTGTGCCAGAGATCTGGGGCTGTGCATGTCCAGGGCACACAGGTGGGACCTGAGCCACATGTCCCCTGGGCCTCAAGGGGGAGAGGTCTGCCTCTGCATCAGGGGAAGGTGACCACACATGGCTGGCAGGACGCTCTCAATATGGACCTCCAGGAGCCCTGGGAGCAGTTTCCCTACAGGTGTTAGAAGCCATCATCAGGAGGGCAGGCCCCTCTTTGTGCAGGCCATCCAGCAGTGCTGGGCCCACGTGCTGACCACAGAAACCTACATGCCCCCAGGATACCCCAGGCAACCTCACAACTTCGTCACCTAGTGACCAGGGTACCACGGGCTCCTTGGCCATCCCATGAGGGTGGTCCTTGCAGGCATGGTCTCCAGGTGCTCCCGTTAAGAAATCCCCCTGGGTTTCTGTGGTCACAGAGCCCACACCAGAAGATTCTAGTCCTGCAGTGACCCCCACAGCAGTCAGCTCCCCTGTGCATGTCCAAGGACAAATGACAGCAATTTATTGCCAGGAACCATAATGAACAAGGGGGTGGGATTCCATACTAAGTTCAGGATCCTGGTAACTCACTCTGCACCCCAAAAAGCATCCATGAGAAATGTGTGTATTGGGATGCCTGTGCCCCTAGAAAAGCTGTTCCAGAGGGCTCCTGGGGCCCTCCAGCCCCTCTCAAGATTCTCAGAGCCTGGGTCTAAATTTCTATCTCCCTCCTTTGGTGTACAGCCACCTGTGTCTCGTGGTCACGGGTCACTTTATTGCATGACTTGGCATGTTTTTAGTTCTCGTACTCCACCCCTGCACTAGACTCCCAAGATGTTCCCACTGACCCTTGGTTCCCTGTGTGGGTCAGGGGGCCCTAAGTCTGCACCCTTCACTCTCCTCCTCTACTCCCACCACTGGGGCCACCCCTAGGTGGACTGGGAGGTGTTTGTAAATGAGTCTTACACAAGGACATGACTGGACAAAGCAGGACCCCACCCCCGGAAAGCACACCTGCTCCCTTCTCTGAAGAGGACCCCACAGCCCCACATTGCCTCCCAGGGGTCAACTCAGGACACAGACGCCTGTTCTGGGCAAGGCATTTCCCTGGAATCCTTGCTTCCAGGCAATCTCTCTGTCCTTCTTCAGAGTTTAGAGTTGTTCCCATGTCTCTGAGCAACTAGGTGCCCAGCACAGGCCCTTCAGTGACCTGGAGAAACAAGGAAGATATGTGGCCACAGGTCTCACAGGACAAACCTGCAGGGACCCCAAGACAAAGGGCCGTCCATCTGCCTTCTCAGGTGTGGATCACTTTTTGCAGGGGGTCCAAATGGAGAGTGGGGCCCAAAGCAGTTCATGGGGCTCTCTGGGCAGGGAAGACTTGGGCCAGGCGGCCTTGCCTGGTTTCCCTTCTGGGCCACTCTGAAAACCCAGGCTCCTCTGGCTGTGGCTGGAGGCCCCCCAAACCTCAGGGCGGGGCCCTTTCTCTCAGCCTCCACTGCCTCCAAACCACGCTGGCTCTGGGGTGGGGAAAGAGCTTTCTTGCTCCCTTGTGGCCAAGTTGCCATAGGTGGATGCTGCGGGGAACTGGAGAGAGAGGTAGCACTTGCTCAGATGTGAGTGGTTAGGCAACTTGACACCCTGTCAACTGGCCTTAAACATTGGAAAGAGGACTTTCCCGGGAAAGCTGGAAGTTACTTTCAGTAATTTGTCTAAAGATTTCTTTTTTTTTTTCCCTTAAAGACTCATAAAACCTCTCCCAGGTCATTCCTGGTATGGACCATTATCCAAGGATCAATCAAGAACTGCAGAAGGAGAGGGGTGGGGCTGAGGGAGAGGGGAGGGGAGATCAGAGCCCACGGAGAGCAGATGCACCTCCCAGGAGCCACACATTAGGCAGTGGCTGCTGGCATCCAGCTCTCCTGTTCTCAGGCCCATTTCATCTGGGGGGTGTTTCCAAAAGAAACAATGGTGGAAGGGCCATGGAGGACACCTAGACCTCCCAGAATAGACAGGGGGAGCAGAGTCACCATGCTGGCCCTGGGCTTGGAGACAGACCTGTAGTGGAGACCACAGGTCTTCTGAGAAGCCAGTTTCGAAATGAAGGCAGTATGCACTGAAATACCCAGTTCGAGCGAGTGCTTCATCGTAGACATGTAATTTACATAGTCCTTCTCACCACGAAACTCTGTTCCCAACACGCTACGTGAATGACGGCTTCAACACACATTCATTTCTGAGATGTGAACAAGTGGAGAGCCGCTCTTTCATCCAGCATAATGGGCATGGTTACACCTAGGAACGCTTACCAAGATTTCTCAGCAACAACCAATTTCGACGTAAAGGCAGTGTGCGCAGGAAAAGCCTGTTGGATTCAGGGCTTCCCCATACACCTGTAAGTTATATAGTTCCCCTCACCATGAAACGCTGTCCCCAACATGCTACATGCATGAAAGCTTCGACACAGATTCAGTCCTAAGATGTTAGCATGTGGAGAGCCGCTCTTTCATTCAGCATAAAAGGCCTGGTTACACCCAGGGAGATTTACCCAGGTTTCTCAGCTGGTTCCTTCACCGAGATTCAAAATAAAGGCAGTTTGTGCTGGAAAAGCCTGTTGGAGCGTGTTCAGAGCTGTTTCGGGCTCTGTCACAGCTGGAAGGTGCAAACCCCAACCTTCAGAAAGAGGGGCCAGGCCCCCCACCCGCCAGGTGGTGTTGCCTTTGTTGGGGAACAGTGATCTTTGCGTTAGATATTTTGCGGCTCTCTCTAAAAACTGCTTTGACTTAAGTTTGCATCCTAGTCACCAGTTCCAGGGCAACAGAAAAAGCATAACCTCCATTCCTTTTCACTCAAATCTTCCCAAAAGAGCAAATATTTGCCCATGAAAATACCAGCTGCTCTTCTAAGGCCCCCTAAATACCCAGCAGTTTGGGCAGTGCACTCTTGACCAGGGACAGTAGGAGAGGGACCAGCGGCCCTCAGGCAGGCTTGGCCCAGTGTGGCAGCTGCGCTGTGGGTGTGTGGTGGGGAGGGCCATGCAGGGAATCCTGTTTGAGGGGCCTCTGTGCACGACTGCATTATGGTCTGAGGTTTCATACAAGGCTCCAGGCATCCTAACAGGTCAGATAAAGCACCCACCCTCGGGCTGGAACCACCAGGAGTTCAGTGCCTGTAACAGGGACAGTGCCCGGTGTGGGGAGAGGTCATGGGACACTCCGGGGGCAGGGGCGGTGGTGCTGGGGAAGGCAGGGGATGCAGTGAAGGCTGGAAGGAGCAGGGTCCCTTGCTTGGGGGTGAGAGTTCTTGGGGAGACCACAGAGCATGGCACACACCATCCCCACCCCATATCCCAAATTCCTAGCCCCGCCAAAAAGGGGCTGCTCTACACCCTCTCACCGTGGCTCTCCTGTAAGACCACACCCAACCCGGCATCTGGCACCCCTGCCCTACATCCCCTCTTGGGACAGATCCCGTCTTCTTGGAAACTGCCCAGCAGCGCGATTTCAAGTCCGACAGAGGGCCTGGCGGATCTGCACTTCAGGTGCCCTACCTGGCCAGCCATGCGTGCCTGGGCTCAGTCCTCTATCTTGCCCACCGGCAGCCTGGGTCCAGGTCCGGTGCAAGTGGAGGCCGCGGAGCCCAGGCTGAGCCCCGCACACGGACAGCTGAGGGTGCACCCGCCCCGCTGCCCCGCTGCCCCGCCCACTGGTGGCAGCAACGCCCCAGCCTCCGGCCGGCTCCACCTGCATGTGAGGATGTCCGCTCGGCCCCGCCCGCCCCGGCCCCGCCCAGCTGCCCCATAAGCCTCCCCCCACCCCCGTCCTGGCCGCTCCCTGGCTCCCATTGGCTCCGCAGGTTCTGCCCTCGCACGTCTAGCCTCGGGAGGGCGCACGACGCAAGCGCTAGGGGAGGGCCCCGTGACGTTGCCATGGCTACATGCGCCGCGCTCCGCGCGTGCCGGCGTGCGCTTCTTGGGCGGGCAGCGGGCTCCGGAATTGTGCAGCTGCCCGGGACCATGGCGGTGCTTGCTGCTGGGGCTGGCGGCTTGCTCGGCCGGGCGACTAGTTCTGGCCTGGTCTGTCGGCGGCCGACATCCTGTCTGGGGCGGCGTACCACAGACGGTAAACTTACGTCCGCGCCGTCGGCGGGGCCGGCGGACATGAACCGGGGTGGGATCGGGGTTGGGGCTGTGGCCGGGGAGGGCTGTGGTGCCGGGGAGCGTGTTGGGGCGGGGCAGGGCAGGGCTTGGGCACAGCCTCAAGCTTTCCTCCCCCTCAGGCCCTGGGGCTGGGGCCGCGAGTCTGGGTCGCCCTTGGTGGCCGCGGCCTCCCAGAACCCCCCGGGAAGGGCAGGCGGAGGACCCATCTTATATGAAGCGGGGCCTTACCCGGGTTTTGAAGAGCCCCAGAATCAGATGTTGGAATGGGGTGGTTTATCAGCCTTGTTTATCTGCAGGGAAATTTCGGTTCCATCCAGATGTTGGTTCCTTCAGTCAACCTCAGGAATAAGACACAAGGGTCAGTGCCGATTAGCAGTTATCTAGGGCTTGACTCAAAATAGACTGTGCGGGCTGTAGGGATGGTAGATGGGCCCTCCCTCTCAAGGTTGGCAGTCTTCTGGGATTAGAGGTCCCAGTTGAGGATTACCTCAACTGCAGTAATGGAGGCTGTGGGAAACATTAACACAGAGAAGGGAGGGGTGTGGCTGCGGTAACTCATTAAAGAAGCCAGGACACTTGCCTGGCTCTTGTGTAGGAGAGTCTCGCCTAGGGTAGGGCAGCAGTTATCAAAGTGTGTCCGAGGCCCCTGAGATGCAAGACTATTTTCGTAGAAACGCCGGTATGTCACCTGCCTTTTGCACACTATTGCACTCCCGAGTTTCCTGTGGGGTTTTCCAGGGAAAACCTGGTCTGTGATACCACAAAACAGGGAATATAGAGGCAGATAGAATTCAGCTCTCACCAGTCCAAAAGATATTTGCAGAAATTAAAATCACTGCTATTCTTCTCATTAATGATTTTTGTTTAGAAAAATATACTTATTTTTTGCCTAAGAGTATTAATGGTAACAGGTAGTAGGTTGTTATTATTTTTAAGTGAACTCATAAGCATTTTTTAAAGTTCTAATTTAACTTCTAACACAGGAACTATTGATAGATTTAACCCACATAAATAGCAGCCTTTTGGAGTCCTCAGTAATTAAGAGTGTACAGGGGTCTGTAGACCAAGAAGCTTGAGAGCCCCTGGAGAACGGGTGCTCAGGTACTAGTCAGGTGCTTAGCGTTATTAGACAGATGCCAAAATGTCTTCTGCATGTGCTCCTGGACTCGAAGTAATTGGCCACATGGAGATGGGTGGGCAGTGCCTCCACTATACAAACCAGAAGCTGCTGAACGTGTCTTGAGTCTAGGCCATGTGCTGTGCAGGGATTCCCATTGTATCTGTTATATCTAAGCCCGGATTCCTGTGCAGAGGCCTGGCCCTGAAGACCCGCTCTCCTTTGCTCCCTGCAAGGTACCTTCTGTGTGACGTCAACCCTCCAGAGGGCTTCAGCCTCCGTAGGGGCGTCTGTATCCACATCACCTTCTTCCTGAAGACCCTGCTGAAAATGGTGGAGTTGGTGCTGGTGCTACCCCCTTGGGGTCGCCTCTACCATTGGCAGAGCCTGGACATCCACCAGGTCCTGATTCCCTGGTCTGACTTTTTTGATCTCTCAAGTCTCAACAGAAACATCCCTGACACTGAGTACAAACAGTTCATTGCAGGTGAGATGGTGATCGTTTAACTGGAGCCAGACGGTTGTTGTTCTGGTTCCGATGTGAACATCGGGCCACCTTGCTTCGGGCTTGTCGGTCTGCTTAGGGGTCTTGCTGCTCATGTTTCCCGCACTGCAGGTGAATTTGTTCTTTCCATAGTTTTTCTCAGGAAATAGATCTGAAGTGTATGAGCTCTGTGTTCCCTCCCCTCTTAAAACCCTGGCCTCCTGGTGAGATGGAGCGGTGACAAGGAGGCCACTGCCACAGAGGCCTTGTCCCAGCAGGACTCGCTCCCTGGGCAGTAAGGGCCATTCTTACCTGAAGGAAAACACGATGTGTGTGTAGCATGGGCCACATGATGGAGAAGGTATGTAACCTCTCATTCAGTATAATCTGGTCTTGCTCAAGCTTCCCATTTTAATTTCTGTAAGAGGTAAGTGTTGAAGATTTTCTTTGAATAAAGCTATTTAGAGCTTACCTTTTTTTAATTGAAATGTGGTTGATTTACAGTGTTTTGTTAGTTTCAGATATACAGCTGTTTTGTTAGTTTCAGGTATACAGCATAGTGATTCAGTTGTACATATACATAGTCTATTCTTTTTCAGGTTCTTTTCCATTATAGGTTGCAAGATACTGAATACTTTCCCCTGTGTTCTACGGTGAATCCTTGTTGTTTGTCTGTTTTACATATAGTATTTTGTAATTGTTAATCCCAAACTCCTAAGTTTGTTTTCTAAGTCTGTGAGTGTGTTTTTGTTTTGTAAATAAGTTCATTTGTACCATTTTTAAAAATTCCACATATAAGTAATATCATATAATACTTGTCTTCCTCTGTCTGAGTTATTTCACTTTAGTGTGGTAATCTCCAGGTCCATCCATTTTGATGTAAACGGCATTATTTCTTTCTTTATTAAGACTGAGTAATATTCTTTTATATCTAAATACTACATCTTTATCCAGTCATCTGTCAGTGGGCCTTTAGGTTGATTCTATGTCTTGGCCATTGTAAACAATGCTGCTGTGATCACTGGGGTGCAGGTATATTTTGGAATTAAGGTTCCCTCTGGATATATGCCCAGGAGTGGGATTGCTGGATCAAATGATAAGTCTTTTTTTAGTCTTTTGAGGAATCTCCATACTGTTTTCCACAGTGGCTGCACCAAACTACATTCCCACCAAAAATGTAGGAGAGTTACCTTTTCTCCACAGCCTCTCCAGCATTTATGGTTTGTGGATTTTTGAATGGTGGCAATTCTGACTAGTGTGAGATGATAACATTATAGTTTTGATTTGCATTTCTATGATAATTAGCGATATTGACCTTTTTTTATATGTCTATTGGCCATTTGTATATCTTCATTGGAGAATTGCTTGTTTAGTTGTTCTGCCCATTTTTGGACTGGGATGTTTATTTTTTTTATTAAGTTCTATGATTTATATAGTCTAGAAGTTAAGCCATGTTCAGTCTCATCTTTTGCAAATATTTTCTCCCATTCCATAGGTTGTCTTTTTGTTTTGTTTACGGTTTCTATTGCTGTGAAAAAGCTGATAGGTGTAATTAGGTCCCATTTGTTTATTTTGGCTTTTATTTCTCTTGCTTGGGTGGATTGCCCTAGGAAAACTTGCTGAGATGTATGTCAAATGATGTTTTGCCTATGTTTTCTTCTGAGAGCTTTATAGCATCTTGTTTAATGTTTAAGTCTTTAAGCCATTTTGAGTTTGTTTCTTTTTGGGTTTTGTTTTTTGCGACTCTATTGTATGCTTTCGATTTGGGGTTACCTTATTTTTCAAGTATATCAACCCATTACTATATCTATTTCCTTTAGACTGATAATCACGTAGGCTCCAATACATCCTAAGAATAATGAGAAAAAGAAAAGAAAGAGAAAAAAATCAATCTTTTCTTGCTACTATCTCCCATTCCCACCTTTTTGTATTTTGATGTACTTTTTCTTTTTTACATCTTCATGTTTATTCTCTTGTAACTCGTTATTGCATTTCCAACTATGGTTTTCCCATTTCTATAGCATCCTGCTTCCTTTCTGTTTAGAGTAGAACCTTTTAATGTCTCTGTTTTGTTCAATAATGCTGAATTATCTCCCCACCCCCTCCCCCCTTGCCTCTGATTCCTCAGTCCAGGGAAGCCAAACCATCCTAGCCTTCATTGGTTCTGGGAAAGCAATCTTCAGAGTGGGAAAAAAACATTGAAAAGTAATATTCTGTGTGTTACTTTCTACCCTTGCCCAGAGAGTGAGAATCACCTCTGAAGGCAGAGGAAGAAAGTTGGAGGTGTGGAGCACAAAGTCTTTTCTGCTTTTGCTACTGAAAAAAAGATTGCTTTTGTAATTAGTGATGATACCGTTTAAATTGGTGAGATCGAGATTCCACAGCTTCAGCGCCTGTGAATAACCAGCTGGGAGAAAGCTCTCCAGGGCCCCTGCAGTGGGAAAGGCAGCCCCTCTGAGCACCTGTTGTTCTGTATTCTTCCTGCCTCCACACGTGTTCACTAGGCACCGTGCAGGACAATGCAGTTACACAAGGTGGAGGACGGGGAGACCCCTGCTGGGTGGCGAGCCACAGGAGCCCACACTTGAAGGACAAAGTGAAGAGTAGTGGGGCGGGCGTAGGAGCAGAGGATGGTTGAGACACAGGATGGTGTCCTGGAGTCCAGCAGGCGAGGCTGGTGGGGCAGATGGGGCCCTGGGTCATGGGCAGACCTTGAAGGATCTGAAGCAAAGATATGAACCAAGAGACTGGGCTCGTGTGGGCGTACAGCGCCCCCTGGGGGCCGCGGGGCAGAGCAGCGAGCCCAGGAGGAGAGGGCACTTCCACAAAGTTGAGTTGACAAGTCACAACCAACTCACTGGGAACCGAGAGGTACCGAGATATTGCTAACTTTTTGTCCCTCTTCCTTGAAAATAACTGCTTCCTGTTGAGTAGCCTGTGTCGTTAGTGAGAATTAAAGACATGAAGCAACATTGCCTCAAAGGTCACCCATTGTGTAGCTGTTAATAAGGGTCAGATGCAAACTTGAATAGATGAAATCAAACATTCATCATCGGATTTTAAAATCCTTTAAAATAAAAATTCTTGCTGTCTTTGTTCTTCATTTCAGGGTTCACTTGGTGAGAAAAATAGTAACCAAAGAAAAAGCAAACCCTTACAGAACTCTGTCCTGCTGTTCCAGGAACGCTGTGTTCACGACAAACAATGATTTGGCACCACTATGAGTTCCACTTTAAAGGTAAGGACATTCATTAATCACACGGCTAATAAATGGCAGAGCTGGGACTTGAACCCAAGCTCTCTGGCCCCAGAGCACCCTTTCAGCCCCTTCACTGCAGCTTATCACTTGGCATGCCTGACACAGGCCACCATTAAGGAGTGGCGTGACCTTGGCCAAGGCTGCTTCACCGCTTGGTCTCTGTTTTCTCATCTGTAGAATGGGGGTGTGGGCAGTGAACTCTGTGAGCTCAGTTGTCACTTCCTCCAGCCCTACTATTCTACTGCTTTGAGTTAATTTAGTAAGTATCCAAGCCTCTGAATGGCCCACGCATGGGCTGGCGCTTAGCTAGGCCCTGGGTTACGGAGAAAAGTAAGATCAGCCTGCTTCTCCAAGGAGCCTGTGTCCCTCCACGGCAAACAGCTGTGAGGCCCAGTCTCCCTCACTGGCGGTCGGGGGCTGCGCAGGAAAGTCTGATAGAAGATGGAGGTAGAGCCACTCCGGGAACAGTGGTGGCCACACAGCTCTCAGGAGCGGGAGCGTCTGTCCAGGCTGCTGAGAGGGGGGTCCTCATGAGGCCAGTAGCCCCCCCAACCTAAGCCCTCAGGACAAAGTTCCAGCCATCCCTGCAGTGTCACCATAGAGCCAGTCCATCCTCATCACTGTGCCCCTGTGCTCCTTTGTCCTGGGGCCTCTCTTCCCCCTACACCCAGAAGACTCTTCTCCCTCTCTTCTCTGGGTGTCCCCTCACTTCACCCGTGGTCCCTGCTTCCTGGGCCACCATCTCTGGAGTTGACACTTTGCCCCCTCACACCCCCAAGTTTGATCAGGAGCCTGGGTTGGCCTCCTTGTGCTCACTTTCCCCCTTCAGATGATTGCTCCCACTCTCCTGGGAGCACCTGGAAAACCCAGATCCTTTCCTAGCAGTGCCTGCCACCCTGGCCTCCCTGCTCATCTGCTTCAGTCAGGAGCACCTGGACCACCAGCTCTGTATTGCCTCGCCTCCTACCATCAAGACGCCAAAGTTCATTCTCCCTCCTCCACCCAGTATGGTCATTGTAGGGTCGTCTTCTCCATCAGCCTGAGCCAGCCACCCCCCATTCACCCTACCCCTGGGCTCATACCCGGGCGGGTCTCCAACCCCGGTCCAGCCTCTCTCCTTTAAGTGCCCACCTCTAGCCATCCAGCTGCTTCTCCACCAGCCCCCTTGGCCCTCATTCACCCTCACTGGGGCATCATGTGCTGACTCCTCTGTTTTCCTGCCTGTCCACGTTCCTCTTACTTCCACTTCCCCACCTTCCAGCTCTGCATCCACAGTCAGCACCCTATGACAAACAAAACCCCCTTGAGCCTTGACCTTTTCAGTTCCTCACCAGGCCGACTTCCATCTCGGTTCACCCAGCTCTACTTGTTCTGAGCCTGCAGGCAGCAGGCTCTCCCGGCACAGATTTCTAAGACTGCAAATCAATGCCCACCATGTTGCTGCTGCCAGGCAATCCTCCAGGATTTCTCTAGTGAGCACATTTCCCCACTTACCACTCAGTGGTGTCAACATTCTCTGCTCTCTGCACACCTCTAACCTTCCCTCTGTCTCTTCCCTGACTCCCAGCAGATGGCCTTGCCTCCTGCTTCAGAGAGAATGGCATGTCACTGGAAAGGAACTCGCTCACCTGCAGCAAATCTGCTCACCTCACCTTTTCTCTGTCCCTCTCCCACCTGGACTCTAGCTGTAGTTGTTCTTAATTTAGTGAGTTTAGTTGACATATATATACACAGTTAAAAGCATAGCACACTATCGGCTACCTTCTAGGGCTTACTTTTTCAATTTAACATAGAGTGTATGATGCATCCACTTCATTGCATGTACCTGCAGTTCACTTGTTTTAACTGATATTAAATGTGTGTGTGAAAGTAACACAAGAGAAGGGTAAGCCAGGATTCAGGATGCTGGTTACTTCCTGTGAGAAGAGGCCAAGAGCAGGATAGGACACAGTATGTCACTGTCAATACTCCTGTTCTGATGCTGGGTGAAAGGTTCACAACTGTTTCTTATAATATTAATTTTAATACATAAATACCTCTGACAGGCACCTAAGGTGAGAATGTGTCATGAACCAAGACATACAATGGGTAATATTACATCATTATTGTTATGTAATCTTGTTATAAAATATATTAATCATAATCCTACATTGATATGTGTTATATATTATATAGATGCATGAATTATATATTATGTATATAAATACCTACATATGTATTATATACTATCTAATAATAAATAAACAGAGCACAATATGCTAGTATATCTACTATTATGTATTATTTAATAAATAATAACATACTATATCCTGTTATATGACATGGCACATAATCTTCAATCAAATAAAAATATGTCACTGTATGTAATGGTAATTAATAAAATTAAGTGAAAATGCCCACAGCTTTTAACACTGACACCACTCCAGCTGTCACTGTCTTTTCTCTTCCCTTTCATGGTCGAGGTCCTCACAGTGCTGTCCGTTACCCCTTTCATCTCTTTATCCTGAACCTTCCTCCTCCTACCATCCCATGCTGCCTTCTGCCCCGTGGTCCCTCTAGTCACCAGAGGCCTCTGGGGCACTGATTTGTGGGTGTGGTCTCAGGCCCCAACTCACCTGCCTGTCCGCCGCCTCTGCCACCGCTGGTTGGGGCGGGGCGGGGGGCAGAGTGCACCTCTCATCCTGGAAGCCAACCCAGCACAGACTCAGTGACCAGCAGCAGGTGTGGCCGGGACCTGCAGGACTGGGGGGAGAGCCAGACTGTCTGCATCCAGACCTGGGGCACTTGGAGTGTGAAGAAGCCCCGTCCTCACTGCCCCTGAAGTGAGGAAAACACCCTCAGGTGAGTTAAAGTGCTTATGACCTAGGTCTGTTGGCTGGAAAGGACAAACGGGCCCCTAAGGGGAGGGTAGTTGATGTTCCAGGCCCCACCAAGGCCCTAAGGGCTGGCGGGGAACCAGGCTGGACGCTCCACTGGACCCAGTGCCCCCTCGTGTGTGGGGCCTTCGGGAACAAGCAGAAAGCCCTCTGTCTCTTTGGGGGAACGGGGCAGTGTGGGAGCATCCTTGCAGCGAGTCAAGTGACGTCCGGGCTTGTGGGCTCCCTTTTTATGGCCTCATCGAGCCTCAGCAGAAACCATAGCAGAAGTGGATTCCTGTCTCTCCAGCTGTCATCGTGTCTGAGTGCCAGGCTTCAGACCCGATCCCCTGGGGTGCTAGGACAGTTATAGACAGAGGCGGCTCGGGGAGGCCTCAAGGGGGCGGTACTGGACTTCCTGCCGACACGATTACACAATGATCAAACAATCCATTGATGGGAATAAAATAAGAAACATAGTCACATCTGGATGCCAAACTTAGACGTGGTGTATGGGTGACATTTATTGACAATCCAGCGAGGTTCTGGCCAGAGCTAGAGGCCAGAGCAGCAAGACGGGAGTGGCACTAAGTAGCATCGTGGTGCAGAGGCTGGACTGGGGGTCTGCAGGCTCCTCCCAGGAGGAGACTCAGTGTTTTGGAGGTGGCTAACATGCCTCCTTCGTATCACCAGCAAGTGATGCCACCTGCGGAAAATCAGCTATAATCCTGAGCCAGATCAGCCCTGGTGATGTGATAAAGCTCCTACAAGAGGGGGCACCAGACAGATAGTGAACCAACCAACAGGCTGATGAGTTTCTGGCCTGTGTTTATCGTGCTTTTGTATCAAGAATGAGGAGAGAGTTGAATGGCTCACCATGAAGATTTTAACAACTTAAGAGGGTTCCGTGTCTCACCCGAAGGAATTCAGGAGGTGTTTAGACCCTGTGGAGACTAACGGCCTCTTGGTTCCTCATGAACCTGGCAAACCCACCAGCCCTCTATGGTCAGACCTCAGCAAGTGCCTTCCCTTGTTCTAACAAAACCCTTTCCACCCACGCCTGTGGTATACTTTTATTTTTTTTTAAATAATGGGAATTAAGTTACCTTACAGCCTCCTCAGAACTCTCCTTAGGGTTTCTGCCCTTAGACCCCAGCAAGGGGGCCTGCTGCCCTGGGTCCTGAAATACAGAGGGTCCCTCTGGCCCTGACACTTCCTCTGGCCACGCCCTCCATGGGGTGGATTCAGCAGGGCCAAGGGTACATGGTCATTGGCTCCATCCCATGCTCTAGAAACCCAGGACCCCAAATGCCCTGCCTCAACAGTCCCTGACCCATTTCTTGTGCCTGCACCTTCTCTCCCTGGAGTTCAGATTCCCAGGACTCACAGAGAGGCCAAAGGGCAGCTGTTTGCATGGAGGGTATGGACAGAGCCCGGATGTGAGGTCTGAGTGTCCCCCTGTGCACATCCAAGGCCCCTTGTGGCAAGGGATGGACCCAGCATTGGGAAGAAAATGGTCAGGCTAGTGATCAGAGACTGGGAATCAGCTATCCCCACAAGCTCACTTTCTTTGCGGGACTCCCCTGAGTCTGGGAATTCTAAATTTGAACCTGGACTTCCCCCTTATAATCAATGTATATTTGTAAAGGCAGGAGTTTAGAACCTACTGCAATTAACATGTTTACATATATAGGATGTGAGCTCCCAGGTATGCTCTAGCCCTGCACTTCCAAAGGTCCAGAGCAGTTATGTTGGCACTACTGAAACTGTAAGTGGTAAAGACCACCTCCAGAGAGGAGGGGCTCCTGCTTCACTCTCCAAAGTCAGGAACTTCTGAGTGGATTAAAAAATAGACACTGTGACCCTCAATTGTAAATTGATTTAGAATAACGCCAAAGTGTGTATGACGTGTGTGTGCGCACATGCGCACATGGGGACGTGTGTGGTACATGACTGTGACTGTGTGCGCTCACGCGCGCCTGGGGATGTATGTGGTTCTGTTTGTTATGTGTGTGTGTGCTCCTGAGGACGTGTGTGGTTGTGTGTATGGTATGTGTGTGTGTGTGGTACATGACTCCATGTGTGTGTGCACATGGGGATGTATGTGGAGCAGAGTCAGTGTGTCTGCACTTGTGTTTGTGTGTACGTGCATGCATTAGTTTTAACAGTAGAAGCTGTCCTTTAGAATTATGAAGAAGGAAAAATTGTATGATGTCCTTTGCTGTATAATTCAAATTTAAAATAATCTTCAATCACCAGAAATTTAGTCCCCCTCAGATTCTGATTTTTTTTCCATATTGATTATGTCTTCATTTTACTGATGGGAAAACTGTAGCTTAGAGATGTTAACTGACTCAACCAAGGGCATGGAGCTCGCGAGCCCAGGACCAGGACGCAGTCCAAGCTGCGCTGCTCCAGAGGCCTGGAGCCCTGCTCACGATCACGCGTGGCCTCTTGGCGGGGGAACAGATTCTGATGGGCTGTGGCCAGCGTGCAGGCTGCCCAAGCCGGGGACTCGGGAAGCCGGGCGGAGAGTACCAGACAGCAGACAAGGGTGAAGGGCTGCTAAGAAGTCAGATAGTTTCCTAGGTCTTGGATGAGGAAGGAGGCTCACTGCTCATCCTTGATCCCTTTGCTGGTGGCTAAAAGGGACAAAGGCCCACAAGAGCACTTCTGGGAGCTGCCTGCCAAAACCAGGAAAAGGGCTGCTCAGGACTGGCTCTGCAGTAGGAGCAGAGGGAGGCAATGTCCCCTCCAGGTGGACATCCTTGGTGATGGCAGTGGGAGGCCTAGCAGTCTTGGTTTGGAGGTGGCAGGACAAGGTCCTAGTGGATGATCATTTTCACGTGTCTTAAAAATCATTGCTTCATATATTTTATCCATTTTGTGGTTTATTTTAGGATGGTAAATACGGTCTCTGTTACTCCATATTACATGGATTGATTAATTTTTTTATTGTTAATTTTCTCTTCAGTGATTTGGAAGCTATATTGCCTCTTAATGAAAATTCTCTCTAAATTTTTATAAATGATCTCTAAGTTCATTACTTTATATGTAATTGAACCAGTATTCCTATAAGAGTCTCAAAAGTGAAATAATCTATTAGACCCTGTTCCTCAATAATGATAAATATAGCATATTTTACCTCTCTGCTGTTCCAAATAGTGTGTGTGTTTCTGTGTGTGTGCGCCAGTTACTACTTTTTAGACTGTTGCTTTAAGTTTGTTACATTAACAAAGAAAATATAGGTATGAACACCTTGGATTTCATTGCTCACTACCACTATTTAATCCCATGTCTTTCCCACTTTTCAGTTATTTACTTATAGGGATTTCCCAATCAACTGGACACATGATTGACTAATTTTTTCTAGCGGTGGACTTGTAACACTTACATATCTATATGCAGATTTATGTTCTCCTGATCAACAACTCTCAGCGTGTTGTTGATGGCCCAAGCCTTGTATTAAAATAAGGCATAGTTTTTCATTAGCGAAAAAAAAAAAAAGTCTTAATTTAAGGTGCTGTCTTTTTATGACTGTCTAGTCTTGTATGGTGAATGGATATTAATAGAGATTTCCTTAACCTTCCTCCTTCTTTTTGCCATATCTCGAATTCATTGAGAAGCATGTTTTTACCATTTATCAGATGGGCTTCCACTTTGACTTCAGCTTTAAACCATCACCCCACTCTTTTTCTCCATGCTCATTCCTGAAAAAGTGAGCTCTCTATCGGATTGAAGGTGGTTCCCGTCAGAGATGTGTGGCTCCCTGTAAAAAGGTTCAAAGGAAGAGAAAAGGAAAGATTCCTATTTTTGGTGGTTACATTTTGTCAGGTTAGAGATCTAGTTATCCGTGTGGCTGTGGTGGAATCTGCAATATCCTAGCTCATAGTTTCCTTTTTCTGGCTTACTAGGGGAGCCGCATTAGCTGGGGTCATGGCGCTGTGGCCGTTGTCAGGATCCCGGGGCTGAGGCAGCCCCTCTCCCCCCTTGTTATTTTGATCTTGCAAGCTGGATCCCAGCTATGCAAACCCTGCTCCTGGCGGCCAGGATCGCCACCCATGTGACGTGTCCCCAGTTCCTCGGCGTCCCTCACTGCTATCAGTTAGCTCCAGTAAGGGTACAAGATGGCTTCCACTGCGGTCCTTCATCTTTCCTCTCCAGGCAGGCCCTCCTTTCCCACTAGGGGCCCTAAGCCTTCTCTCCTGCGCTACATACGCTGAAGGAATTCCTCAGGGTTTCCATCAGGTAGATGGCGCTCTTCTATGTTTGGACCCCTCAGTGCTTGCAGTGGAAATTTAGGAGGTGGGAAGAAGGAGCTTGTGGGTTCTCCATATCTAGGGGCTCCCTATCCAGCAGATTCAACTAACTGTGGATTGAAAATATTCGGGTAAAAAACAGAAAGTTTCAAAAAGCAACACTTGAATTTGCCATAAACTGGTAAGTACTTACATAGCATTCATGTTGTATTAGATACCATGTGTAATCTAGAGATAATTTAAAGTACACAGGAGGACACAGCGAAAGAGAAAGTGACAACAAATATATGTGTATATTCATGTATAACTGAAAACTTGTGCTGTATGCTGGAATTTGATACAACATTGTAAAATGACTATAACTCAATAAAAAAAATGTTTGAATATATATAAAAAATTACATGGGAGGATGTACATGATTTCCATGCAAGTCCTATGTCATTTTATACAAGAGATGTCAGCATCCATGGATGTTGACGTCGGGGGGAGTCCTGGAAACAGTGCCCCATGGTTACCAAGGGATGACTGAAAGTCTAGGCTCCTTATCACAGCCTGTCAGGTCCCCACGTGGTCTGAATCCTACCTGTACCACACTTCCCTTGTCACTCTCCTCCAGCCCTGGCAGACTGCCCTCAGATTCTTGAACAGGCCACATTCACTGCACTTCATTTCTGGCCCCTAGAAATACCCGTTTCTTTCTAAGCATGGCTCTGTTTTCACAAAATGGGCTGCACTGTCACTAGAGAAGACAGTGTGGAGGTTCCTTTAAAAACTGAAAATGGACTTAACTCATGATCCAGCCTTCCCACTCCCAGGCATATGTCAGAAGAAAACTCTAATTCAAAAAGTCACATGCACCTCAATGCTCACAGCAGCACTATTTATAATAGCCAGGACATGGCAACAACCCAAATGTCCATCAGCAGCTGACTGGATAAAGAAGTAGTAGGATACAATGGAATACTATGCTGCCATGAAAAAAAACAAATAATGTCATTTACAGCAATATGGATGGACATAGAGATAGTCATTCTAAGTGAAGTAAGCCAGAAAAAGAGAAAAATGCCATATTATATCACTAAAATGTGGAATCTAAAAATGACACAAATGAACTTAGCTACAAAAGAGAAACAGACCCACAGAGTTAGAGAAACAAACTTTCGGTTACCAGGGAGAGAAGGGGATGGGAAGTGATAAATATGGGAATTCGAAAAGTGCCCCTATTGGGGAGTGATGGAAATGTTAGCTATCTTGATTGTGGTGATGGTTTTCTGGGTGTAGACATTTATCAAATTCATCAAATACTACATGTGAAATATGTGTATTTTACCGTACAGGAATCATACCACAATAAAGGTGTCTGTAAAAGAACAAGAAAAGATTGGCGGCATTGTGTCCTATTTTTTTATGTGTCTTCAGTGAGTGGGTCTTCAAGTTTCTGATCTGCCATATTTTCTGAACCAGAAGTGCCCTCCTTCCCTTTTCTTTGGTAAACTGTCAGTGGGTGGCATTTATTCCCGTGGCTTCAACTGCTCTCTGTCCACTGATTAACTGTCAAATCTTTTCCAGCATGGACATCTCAGTTCAGTCCCAGAAATATACTTATAATTGACAAGTAGATATTCCCATATGATTAGCCCATAAAAATCTCAAGCTCTGTATGTTTGGATTTACACTCGCTCAGAACTAGATTTACTTCTTCAAACAATGGCATCACTATCCCATCTGATTTCCGAGCCGTACATCTGGGAGTTTTCCATTACATTTTCACTCCTTCACCCCCATCAGTACTACAATTCTATTCCTTAATGTCCCCCAACTAAGTCCCCGCCCCTCACTCCCCACTGCATTAATTCACACCTCTTGCTAGTCCCCCCAGTCTGTTCTTTAGAGTGAACAATCCACTTTGCTCACTTTTAATGACTAATCTGTGTCACTCTCCTCCTTAAAACCCCAGAGAATTCCCCGCTGTGTATGTGAGGAAGTCCACGCTCCCTGATTTAACGTCCCATCTTCTCATCACCTAGTTGCTGCTTTTTTTCAGCCTCAGCTTCCGTTAGTTCCCCACAGCCTCTAGCCACACTGACCTTCCTTCCCTAAGTGCAAAGTGCTCTTAGACACGACCAGGCATCTGCACGAGACACGCAAGCTGCTGAGAATCCCGTCCCCACCACACAATCTCCCGGTCTAGAGATTTGCTGGAATCCTTCAGATGTCACTGCAGGAAACATTTCATCTCTGACACCTTCCCTACCTTCTAGAACCCAGCCCCAGGCAGTGCAAAAGCCCCTCTGAACATACAGTACACATGATGCCAAGTGACTCTTACTGCATTGTTTTGAAAACCTATTTAAATTTGTCTCTTCCATGACACACTGTGAACTCCTTGAGGGATGGGGGCTGTATGGTATTTGTCTAGACAGCTAATGTCTGGCACAGACCCCGGGCCATTGGAAACAGTCTACTGACTCATCAAGAATTGTCGTCTTAGCGATATAAGAAAGACTACATGATTTCTGATCTTACACCATCCGGCAAGGGTCAAAATAATTTCACATAGAACTGCACAGGCAAAATATGTGTATTCTTTTCCTCTTTGTGAGCCCGAGATCATAGGCATCCTGGAACGGAGGTGTCACTCTAAGCTGTCTGTCCCCTAGGCTGTCAAGTCCAGCTTCAACATATTTTTTAGGAGTTGTAGGGATACGTGTACATCACCCCGTCTTAGAGCAAATGGCGCTTCAGCCTGACCCAGTTTAATGTACATATGAAAATCAGAAATCTTCCAAACTGAAGCCTGAAGAAACATTTCCCGTCTCTCCTTGCAGTCTGTCTTCCATCTGCATCCCACATCCCCACTACTCATCTGCATCAGGCCACATTCTACCTAGAAACATTGTCGGTGGGACACTTGGACGAGAACTAATTACAGCAGTCATGAAAATGGTCCCATGAACGTAGGCTCTGCACAACAAGGATGTTTTGACCGGAGGCCTCAGCCGTGCCTGTAGGGTCTGTTCACGTGTTCTGCCTGGCTTCCCTGCAGACGTTCTGCAGAAAATCAAGCCTGCAGTTAAAGTCAGAGAAGGTCCAAGAAATCCAGAAAAATGAAGTGAGATTCAGTTCCTTGGGAATATTTCTGAAAACCATCCACTAATAGGAAGAAGAGATTTTAAAAGTTTGTTTCAGAGCAGATGATGTCCAACTGCTGGTGGGTCAGTTTTGTCATTGTTGCTCGCTAGTTGGCTTTCTGCTGCTTCTAACACGTCTCTGTATAAAGAAGTGGCCTGAGTCGGCCCTCAGAGCAGAAAGGTGAGCTGGGCCTGGTGACAGCCAAGCTCTTCTGCTGTGTAGTGACCCGCTGAGAAGGAAGGGATGGCCCAGGGCTTCCTCTGACTCTCTCCCTCAGTTATAAACTCTATGAAGGGAAAGTGGAACAAAAAATCTTAATTCAATATAGTATTGTCAAAGTATAAAAATAATTGTCTTTGGAGGGGATGGCATAGTTCAAGGGCTAGAGTATGTGCTGGGTTCAATTTGCAGTACCTCAATGTAAAAATATAAGTAGAAAAATTCTTTTAAAAAAAGAAAAAGAACAAAGAAGAAAAGAGATCTCAAACAACCCAAGTTTAAAAAGAAAAAAAAAGTCTTTTAAAAGTAGTAATCAGGTCGGCCTTTTGCTAGATTAGGAGTTTGGGATTAAAAGATACACACTACTATGTATAAAATAAATAACCAACTCTCAGGTCCTTAATAACCTAGTTCAACCTGAATCCTTGCTCTTTTCCCCCTAAGCAACCCGTGGAAGCCTCTGAAATTTTCATCTTATAAAATAATTCATTTAAAGGCGGTTTGAAAGTTACTGGTTAAAACAGTTATTTGTGGTTCCATGAATATAGGCCTAGTAAGAAAGACAGACAATAAACCAGTAGGCAAATAAATATATGATGTACTGCCAGGTACTAACAATTGCCACAAAGACACGTAAAGCATATTAGGAGAGAAAATGATTGAATAGGAAATATGTGTATGCTATTTTAAATAATGTGGTCAGATAAGTCCTCTCTGAGGGTAAAATAATTTGAACAAAGTCCTGAATGAAGCAGAAGTGTAAGACACGTAGGTAACAGACAAGAAAAGCCTCCCAGGCCGGGAGAAGTGTAAGTACGAGACTTGGAGTTACAAACACAGCTGTCCTGGTGGGGACCATCTGGGCGGTGAAGATGGGCTGGAGCAGAACGCTGAGAACTGAGGCTGCAGAGACGGGTATGGGACCGGATCACACAGGGCCTTGGTAGGGACTCTGGATATCCTTCTGGATACAATGGAAAATCACAACACTATTTTGCAAAGGGGAACAACTTGATCTGAGTCACAATTTAATAAAACCGCTGTGGGTAACATATGGGGAATAAGCAATGCAAGCAGGGCAAGGTAAGCTGATGGGAAGCCAGTGGGAAGAGTGCTGCTGACCTGGAGAGAGACACCGAGGTTGGGCTGGGATGATGGCTGTAGACGGGCTGAAAGGGGACACGATTTGACAGTAACGGTCACAGGCTTTAATGCTCGAGTTGGACACAGACACAGAGTGTTCCAGGGTGATGGGTATGTGATATTTGGGGCTGAGCCACAGCTTTTGTGCAGAGACCTGACAGGAGAGTAAAGTGGGGACGTTGACGTCGGTAAGAAGAGCTGGTGGGTGTTGACTTCCCCCAAGAGCCGCGACTCTGTTTCTCTGTAGATGAAGTCAGCAGAGCAGGGATGGGTGTTCCTACTGCTGCAGAGAATTCCGTGTTCTCCTCATCGACAAATTCGAGAGGCCGACCTGCCCATCCAATTGCAACATCTTGAATCTGCTTCTTTCTATCCAGGAGGAGATTTCCAACTAAGATGCCAATCAAAAATTCCCGTGTCCAGAGTTAGAACTGTGTGCCTTTGGGATGATCTCAGAGATGCCTACACAAAGGCTCTGTGTGCTCTCTCTCCCTCAGAGCACACAGTTCCCTTCAGTCTGCTGGGTCTCAGCAAAGAAGATTTCACAAATAGCCCCTCTCAGGCCCTGGGGACCAACCTCCTGCTTGGCCGAGCTCTGAAAATGAGCATGAGTTATGGGCAAAGGGCCTTCTCCAGGGCGCCATCTGGCAGATTACATGAGGACAGTGCACAAAAGAGTGGGAGGGTTGATGGTATAAATGGATTTAATTTTTGCTCTGAATCTGATTCTGTCCTTCCGTTTTGTTAAGGAAGAGTTCTTAGGCCAGACATGATTCTCCTTTTTTCTTTCTATTTGATCATCCAAGAGGTTTAGATAGGGTATTTGTTTTAGGGTAAGAATCTTTAAAAAAAAAAAAAAAAAAAAACCTTGCAAATTTGTCTTGTTAGGCATTTGGACAAGAATTCTCCCAGCAGTATTGAACCCCCTTGTTCCTCCAGGGGGTCTCCAAAGGTATACATGTTCGAAATCTGACCCAAAATCAATGAGTCTTTTTGTTTTAAGCACTTCACCATGGACAAAAGATGTCACTAAAGAAGGTGAGAAAAGAGCAGGTCCCCATCATCCAGAGTCCCTCCCAAAGGGCCCACAGAAGTAAAGAGGAGATGAATGAGAGAAACGGTTTATTTATACACACGCAGGAGCCAACCAGAAAAGTAACTACCATGTTAAATGGTGAAAGTTAAAGGCTTTTTTATCAACCTAACTTAATAGGGCAAAGGGGGTGGAGAGAACTGGCTTCCATGACAGGTTTTCTTCTACATCTATAGAATCTCAGGTATCTTCAGCTTAAAGTGCTTTTGTATTAACCGTGGGTTCCATCTGACTTTCCATTCCTCGAAATTTGTTCTTCTTTTTCAAGATTCAGTCATGTATTCTGAGCCCCTGGATTTTCCACGTGAATTTTAGATGGATTGTGAAGTCCTGCAAAACACCACCTGGGATTTGAGTAAGCATTCTTTGAATTCTTGGATCTATTCGTGGACTATTGTCATCTTAGTAGAATGAAGCCTTCTTCTCAATGAATATGGGATTATTCTCTGTGAATGTAGGTCTTAATTTCTCTCAACAGAATCTCTAATCTATTGTAGTCTTCAGTGTCCAAGACTGGGACTTCTTCCTCACCTCTATTTGATGCTGATTCAGAAGAGACACGACCTCCTGGAGAACCTCTGTTGCCACGGGGCTGACATGGAACTGAGTCCTGAGAAGGCTTTAAATTCTTTTAAAGATAGGATAAATGTACTTTAATTACTCCATAGATGAGTAATGAATGGGTCACATTAACATAGGATTTTAATCCTTCTAGAATTAGTAGAGTAATATAGACACATTACAAAAAATTGAAATATTGCCTAAAAGAGAAGAGATTTGTAATTCCCACCCACAGTGGTGACTGTCATGAATGATTTGGTGCTTATGTCTCAGTCTCTGTGTCTCTCAGTATGTCTCTCTCCATCTCTGTCTCTCACACACTCACAATCAGATCAATTTACATCTATACTGATTTCACACATATGTGGTCGTGCAGATGGGACCCTGGATGCAGACAGTGGGTCTGCATACTTCCACACTGAGGCCTCCCTTGACATTGGGTTGAGAACAGTCACCCACTTTTCCAACTGCACAGCATTCATTCATCCACATTAACCAGAACGAGTGGACCCAATCCCCTCTCCATCAACATTAGTTTTGCTTTAATTCCGACTGTTTCAACCAGTGTTGAGATAAACACCCTTGTAAAGGCATCTTTGAATAAGTGTGTAAGGATTTTAGTGGGATGAACTCTAAGGATCAGAACTTCTGGGGAAGAGATGCATCTGTGGCCCTTTGATGCGTCCTGCACCATGTTCTCCTGAAGAGGAGTGTCCCTTCACTCTTCCTTCCAGGGTATCTGCCAGAGCCTCTGTCTGCTTACATTGTCACCAGGGCTGATTGTCACCTGACTAAAGACCCACCAGTGTGATGGTGACCGGTGCTGTCTCTGCAGTGTTTCCGTCTGCCTGTGTTCTCACCTGAGAGGTCAAGCATCTCTAACACACACTGGCCACCTGCATTGCCTCTCATTGGAACTGTCCATGTCTGTTCTGTTTCTGTTTAGAACACTGGGTTTTGAAAGGATTTTGGACTACAGGGATGGGAAATCTTCCTCCAACCTTGGGTTATGAGGAATGATTTTTCCACATTGTGGTTTGTATTTCAAGCAGTTTTTCTAGACTTTTGCTAATTTTTTTGATTTGTTTGGTTTTGTTTTTGCCACAGGAAGAGCTAAGCATCTCCCTTCTGTCTTCTGGCTGTGGTGTCACAGGGGGAACAGCAGTGTCTACACTGAGATTATGCACAGAGTTACTAAAAGGGCTTCATTTTGTACATCACATCTTTAATCCCCCTGGAAAGCCCCTTAAAATAATAAAAATGCTGTTTCAAGTGAAAACAACAAAAAATCACCAGCCCCAGCTTAAAACATGTGGGCAGGGACAAAAGAAACCTTTTTTTAAAGTTTCATTGACAGGGAACACCCAGGAGAGGTAAAGACACGCAGAGAGAAAGAGGACTTGGGGTTGTCAGGGGCTGGGTGAGGAGGGAGGGGAGTGCGCTCTGGATCCATGGTTTCAATTTGAGGAAAGAAATAGTGTGAAACTAGATGGTAGTGATGGTCGCACAACATTGTGAATGCCCCTAATGCTCCTGAATTGCACAATTTAAAAGCGGAAAAGTCTATATTTTATTAATGAAACTCTAAAAAGCAAAATAAATGATGCCATAAATGACGTGAAACAAACAAAGGAAACTAAAGAAAACCAAACAAAAACATCTCCAGTGGAAGGGCCGTCAAGTTTGGGAGGGGGAGGGGGAGGAGGGGACTGATGCTGGGATTTTGGAGAACATTTTCGAGAAGAAGGTGTGGGTGGGTGCAGAGGGGGCTCTGCCCCAGGGGGTGGTGATGCCTGAACTGGTTCTCCATTGCCCAGCAGTCCAGGTGCAGATGCAGGTTCAGGAGGAGCAGCAGGAGCAGCAGGAGGGAGCTTGGGGTCTCCTGCTGGACCCAGATCATCCTTTTTTTGGTTTCTGACATCCTCCCCTGCCCCTGCCTGCTCTGTAACTTTTGGGTGTGGAGAGAGTTTTAAGTCTTGTGGAAGTGCTCATGCTGTGAGAGAGGAAAATTTTACCCACCTTCCTCCCTTTCCATGTGCCTCTTCAAGGACAGAAACCTTCCCAGAGCTTTCCAGACAGCTCCCACCCAGAAAGTGCCCACAGGATGTGTTCTGTGGCTGAATATTTCCAGACAGGTGGTCTGAGGCCATTCTTTGCTCTGGTCCCAACAGTAGCCTCTGGGGACTCCTCCCTGTGTGGCCCAGCCCTCACCCCTCCCTCATCTACACACATGAACCAGCCCTGCATTTCTGACCTTCGGGCTTTGCTTCGGGGGCTCCTGGTCCTCCACCTGACTTGCAGCGAGGTGGGCACGGTGCTCCAGGTCAGAGCCGGGTGTGCTGAGCTACCCGTCAGCACCGGGCAGGTCCCTGGGGAGAGCCCTGGGTGATGTCTGGGTCGGAGGCCTGCCCCACTGATATGTGGGCCATGGTGGTGGGGACCCCTCCATATCCAGACCCACCTGGAGCCTGCACTGGCCCTCAGAAGAGTGGCACATCAGCCCTTCACTTGGGGAGGGGGCGTTGGTGTTCTTATTCATCAGCTTCTGTTCAATATGTGTTGTCTGGCTCTGCAAAGACAGTGACCAGCAGCTGACCCAGCCTGGAAGTCTCAGAGCCCTGCCCGGCCAGGAACACTCCTGATTCTGTCCACTCGACCCTCTGCTGCCACATCAGACCAGGACCTTTTTCAGCTCAGACACCTGGGAGGGAAAAGACATACCCAGAGAGCATGGGCTCCACCTCGGGCAGCAGGACCCTTCCCCGGCTCTCCAAATCCCAGCCAGCCGGCTTTGACCTGGGCTGTGGGTGTGACCGGCCCCCCAGAACTCTGACCTGCTCTTGCTTGAGGCAGAAACCCATCCCCAGCGTGACTGCTCCACCTCCACCAGCCAGGAAGGGGCCGTGGGGCTACCTGGGTGGGATCTGAGTGGTGGCCTGGCTTGGGCGGTACTTCCCTGGGCCTCCCTGGGTTACCTTTGGGTCTCTCTGGCCAAAAGGCCAGAGGCGCCTTGAGTGAGACCTGACCCAGCGTCGGTAGCATTGGTACAGCCCCTCGCTGCAGGCTTTCCAGGGTCTGCGCCCTCGGGATATTGGGATGCAGCAGGACATGCCTCTGTCTCCAACCAAGTGAGCTGAGTAGGGAATTCTCTACCGACTGGGTGCCTGGTGACTTCGGTTCCAAGTTCTGTTGGGCTCTATGGCCAGGGAAGTGAAGTCACTTCCTGGGGTCCACTTATCCAAACTTCCTCCTGGCACAAAGCTCCCCAAGGGCCTTTCTGGGCTCCCGATCTCTCATTTCTCACTCCATGCCATGTCCACACACAGTGACATAAACTCAGCCACCCCATAGCCCTGGGGAGGCCTGGATGCAGTCAGCGCCGCAGCTCTGAAGACACAGCTGGGTTCAGACCTGGCTCCCCCTACTCAGCAGTGCTGTCACCCTGGACAAGCCACGTGCCTCTCAGGGTCTCCCCAATCCCCCATCGGTACAGTGGGGATCATTCTGGCCCCTGCTTCCTAGAGAAGCCATCCTGTCTCTAGACCTAGAAACACCCACTGCATCTGTCACCCCAACGGGCTGGCATCACAGGGAGCTCGTGCACAGACTCAGCAAAGGAAGGACGCCACAGAGGGCTGGCGGAGCGCAGAGCACATGCCACACAGGCCTGGGTCTGCCCTGGGGTCTGGAGAAAGTCACTTTCCTTGCTGCTTGCTTCCCAGCTCCCAGTCATGCGACTGAAATTAAATACAACTGTGACATCGTCCGCTCTGGTATGCAACCTCCTAGGTCATTCTGTCATGTTGACATACAGGCCCAGGGTCCCATCTCGGCCTCTGTGGTGGGCTGCCCCACAATGGCTTCCTATTTTTTTGCCTTCTGTTCCCACGCCCTTGTGTGATTCGCACACCCTCCCCTGGAGGGTGGATGGACATTGGGACCAGGTTCTGACATGTACACTGACTTGTGAAAATATGCATGAGTTTCATTCATTACCAGCTCCAGTGTTCCTTCTCTCTGTCTCTGTCTCTCAGTGCCTCTCTCTCTGTCTTGTCTCTCTCTCTCTGTTTCTCTGTCTCTCCCTGCTTCTCTGTGTTTCAGTCTGTCTGTCTCTTTTCCTGTATGTATGTGTGTATATATTTATGTGCATATGTGTGTATTTATGTGTGTGCATTGTTTCGGCCCAGGGCAGGTCTCTTCTCAAAATCCCTTGATGACATATTGATTATTTTGAATTCATGTTACTAAAGAAAAATTATCTTTGAAAATTGTGCAAGAACTTTGGTGGGATCTTCTCTAAGGATCAGCACTGCTAGGGAAGTGATGCTCCTGTGGCAATTTGATGTGTCCTGCACCTTGTTCTGCCGGAGAGGAGCGTCCATTTGCTCTTCCCTCCAGGGGGCCTCCTGGGGCCTCTGCTCACGTTGTCACCAGGGCTGGTTGTCACCGGGCTAAAGACCTACCAGTGTGATGGTGGCCAATGCTGTCTCTGCAGTCTGTCCGTCTGCCTGTGTCCTCACCTGAGAGGTCGAGCATCTCTAGCAGACACCGGCCACCTGCACTGCCTCTCGTTGGAACTGCCTGTGTGTGTTTTGTTACTTTTCAGAACACTGGGCTTCAAGAGTTTTTTGGACCACAGTGATGTGAAGCTTTTCTCTGACCTTGGGTCATGAGGAAACCTTTTTCCAGGCTGTGGTTTGTATTTCCAGCTGTCTTCCTTGGCCTTTGTTTTCTGCTTTTGTTTGGTTTTATTTTGCCACAAGAAGAGCTAAGCATCTCACTTTTGGCTCTGGTTTCACACTTAGAACAGCAGTACCTACCCCTAGATTATGCACAGAGTTACTAAAAGGGCTTCATTTGGTACATCTCATCTTTAATCCATCTGGATTTTCCTCTCAAAATACAAAAATGCTAATTCACGTGAAAACAAACAAACAAAAAGTTCACCCATCCCTACTTAAGATATGTGGGCAGACAAAAAAAAAAAGCCACCTTTTATATGATTTCATTGATAGGGAACCTCCAGGATAGGTAAAGACAGAGAGAGACAAAGGGGATTAGGGCTTGTCACGGGCTGGGGGAGGTAGGATTTGGGGTGCGCTTTGTATACAAGCTTTTACTTAGAGGAAGGAAATAGCCTGAAACCAGTGGTGTTGGTCTCACAGCATTGTGAATGCACTTAAATCTCCTGAGAATTGCATGATTTAAAATGGGAAAAGGCTAAACTTTATTCTTATAAACTTTAAACAAAAATAGAATATACTATAGTAGAAAATAAAAACATCTGACTCCATAGAAGATCTGTCCTTTTGGCTTTAACCCCGTGCCCTCTTTTCTTGGCTTAGTCTTACTAGCTCTGCACATTTTGTAAAACAATGTTTCCTTTAGCCTGAAATATACAGGAGAGTCTATTTTCAAGGCTCTGATCTTTAAGGATATTAAAACTTTTGCACTTATATAAAGACAACAAGTTGCAGAATAGAAAAAAACTTTTGTTCTGTTAGAGGTTTTACAGAGGCACTATGACCTGGTCTACATAGACAGCTGCAGACCAAGATAATGGCAGACTACTACCTTGGAGAACTATCTTCCCCAAGTCAGACTTCAGGCTCCTTTTCTACTAAAAAGGGGAGGGGCTGCGGTTGGTTGTTGCAAACTTCTTGGTGGAGGATTTCTTTGTTCTTGGAATCCTTTGCAGCTGAACACGTGGGTCAGATCATGGTGTTCTTGTAAAACCTGCAACAAAACAAATTTCTATTCTGCAACTTGTTATCTTTATAGGAGTGCAAAAGTGCTAATATCCTTAAAGGTCAGAGTTTTGAGAATAGGCTCTCCTGTTTATTTCAGGCTAAAGGCAACAGTGTAATAGTTATGACATTTATTCATGTTTTTATGTGTATTGGAAGTTGATTCATTTTTATTACTGAGTAGAATTCCATTGTGCAAATAACCAGAAATGTGTATATCCATTCTCCTACTGGTGAATATTAGGTTGTTTCCTTTTTTTGCACTATTTTGAATATAGATACAGTGAAGATCTGGGTACAAGTGTAATTGCAGACATATGTTATAATTTCTTGAGTAAATATTTAGGACTAGAAATGTTGGATCTTATGGTGAGTGTGTATTTAACTCTGTAAGACATCATCAAATTATTTTCTAATTGTGTTTGTACCTCACCAACAATTTGTAAGAAGTCTAGTTACTCCAGACCCTCTCTAAACATTTAGTGTTTCTAGTTTTTAATTTTAGTCATTCTAAAGGCTAATGAAATGGCTAAAATAAAGTGGTGTTAGATTGCAATTTTAATTTGCAAATTCTCTAATGACTAAAAGATGTTGAACATCTTTTCATGCACTTATTGGACATTTGTATATTTTCTTTTTGGAACTATCTATTCAAATCTTTTGCTCATTTTATTTTGGATTGCTTGTCTTTTTGCCATTAATCTCTAGGAGTTCTTTTATATTCTGTGTTTGGATCCTTTGTCAGGTATATTTATTGTCAACGTTTGTACTTCTTCTGATGTTTTCTCTGAGAATGTACTTGGCTCTCTTGTCTTTTGATAAACAAAGGTTTTTAATTTAGATGAAGTCCATTTGCCTTTTTTTCTTCTTTTCATTGTTAGTGCTTTTTGTGTATTATTCAGGAGGTTGTTGCCAACCTCAAGGTCATGAAGATAACATTTTATGTTTCTTTCTAGAAGTTTATAGTGGTGGCTGCTATGATTTAGCCTATGATCTGGATTGTATTATTACGTGTATGAGGTAAGACAGGGGGTTGAAAAATTTTTTTCTGACACAGATATTTACTTTCCCCACCCTCCCCTCTCTGCCCCCCAAATCTTGGGAAAAACTCTTGGAAAAAAGAATTTCCTTTCAACATTGAATTGACATGGAGCTTTGGTTGAAATGTTTTGTTTTCCTTTAATTTTTAATCTTTTTTAAATTTTTTTTTAAATTGAAGTATAACCAGTTACAATGTGTCAATTTCTGGTATACAACATAAAGTCCCAGTCATGTATGCTTATATGCATATATTTGTTTTCATATTCTTTTTCATCAAAGGTTATTACAAGATATTGAATATAGTTCCCATGCTATACAAGAGAAATTTGTTTTTTATCTATTTTTACATATAGTGGTTAACCTTTGCAAATCTCAAACTCCCGAATTTATCCCTTCCCACCATCTTTCCCCCTGTAACCATAAAATTGTTTACTATTTGGTTGAAAATTGATTGACTAAATATGATTAGGACTGTTCAGCCTTCTCTGATGTGCCCCGCTGATTTTTTTATTCATCACCAATATCACACCTTCTCACTTTCAATGGCTATTAATAGTTAATCTTAAAATCAGGTAGCTTGAGTCAGCCAAATCTATTCTTTATTTTCTGAAGTGCTTTGCTTGTTATAGGACCTTAGCATTTTCATATAAAATTAAGAATTAAGTATTCAAAAATCTACTTTAAAAAAAAGATGTTTCAGCTTTGGTTGGGATTTTATGAATTTCTTTGATTTCCATCAGTAATGTGTAACTGTTTTCTTTGTAGAGGTTTTTCATATTGTTGAATTTAATCCTAAGAATTTTATGCTTTTGAGATGATTGAAAATTGAATTTTTTAAATTGTGTTTTCCTATTTTTTGCTACTACTCTACAGAGATAAAAATAATTTTTTGTTTTGTAACCTTGTATACTATGACCTTGATAAATTCCTACAGGAGTTCTAGCAGTTATCTGGTGCATTCTTAATACTTTCTGTAAAAACTCATTATTAATCTCTGGGTAATAAATCTCACCTCTTCCTTTCCTTTATCTTTGTTTCTACTTATTTTTCTCATATTATTACACTGACTAGGACCTCAAGTACATTGAATAGATGTGGTAAGATCAGATATTCTTGCACTGTTCCCAATTTCCAGTAAGAAAATATCTAATATTTCACCCTCTGGAGTGATGTTAACTTTGGATTTTGAGGATGACCTCTGTTAGACTGAAGAGTTTCCCTTTCATTCCATTTGCTGAGTTATTTTTTTAAACCCATGAATGGTATCACACTTTGTCAAATGCTTTTTCTACACCAGTTGAAGTCTTATATTTTTCTCCTATATTTATTCATATAATAAATTATATTGATATTTTTCAAATGTTAAACTAAACTTGTATTCTTTATAACCTTAGGCTAAACCACTTGGTCATATATGATTATTTTTGAATACTGCTGAATTTAATTTGCCAG
The DNA here is from genome assembly GCF_036321535.1 of Camelus dromedarius. Classification (NCBI taxonomy): domain Eukaryota; kingdom Metazoa; phylum Chordata; class Mammalia; order Artiodactyla; family Camelidae; genus Camelus; species Camelus dromedarius. Next base: position 29,549,416 of record NC_087458.1, on the reverse strand, counting down.
TATTTTTAGGAAATATCTTGAGTCTATGTTCAAAGACATTGGTCTGTCATTTCTTTTTTCTTATAATTTTCTTGTCAGGACTTGCATCTGAGTTATGATGGTTTTATAAAACAAATTGGGAAGTTTTCTTCTCTGTTTTCTGAAAAAATTGATGTGAGATTTCATTGTTTCTTAAATGCTTGTTAGAATTCGCACATAGAAACTGTGTCTGAAATTTTCTTTGATAAGGCATTAAAAGAATTTTTCCATTTCATATAAAATGTAAAATTTATCGGCATAAGTTGTTTATAATAGTCTTTATTATAACCTCAGTAGCTACATAATTTGTAATGATAGCATGCCTTAAATTCCTGATATGGGTAAATATGTCTTTTGTCTCTTATTTTTCTAAGCACTCTTGTTAGGGGTTCAGCAGTGTTATCTTCCAAAAGACCTAACTTTTAGTGTGGTTAATTTTCGCTATCATTTTTCTCTCTTCTACTTCATTTATTTTTACTATTATTTTATTTATTTTTTCTATATACTATGGGTTTAATTATTTTTTTATATCTAGCTTCACAAGATGGAAAAATAGACAATGAACTTTAAATATTTATTCTTTTCTAATATAAGCATGCATCTCCTGATTTATTAAGACATTTACTGAGGCACCATACGCTTTGTCTGGAATGCTCCATGTGTATATTAAAAAAAAAAAAAAAAACACAGCATTTTGCAGTTTGAAGTGCCAAATGCTTATTAGATCAAGATAGCTGATAGCATTGATTGGATATTCTATGCCTTTAGTGAATTTTTGTCTAGTTGTTATATCAATTACTAAGAGAGGGGTGCTGATATCTCCAACTATGTTTGTGAATTTGTCTATCACTCTCTACAGTTCCATCCACTTTCTAAAGCTATACATTAAAACTCTGCTATTAAGTCCTACTTAGTTATGATTGCTCTACTTTCCTGATAAATTGATTCTTTATCATTATGAAATGTCCCTTATTTCTATTAATAAACTTACCTTGCAGTCAACTTGTATATTAACAGAGCCACGTGGTTTTCTTATACTTGTATTTTGAATATCTCTTTTTGCATTTTTTAATTTTAGTATCTTTGTCACTAGATTTTTAAATCGTGTGTGTTACAAACAACAAATAGTTTGTTTTTTCTCTTTTTATCTAGTCTGACAGTCACTTTTTTTGCTGAGTAACTTATTTTTAATAGAATATTTGCATAGTTGGTTTTAGCTTTAACATTTTGCTATTTAGTTTGTATATGTCTTCACTGTTTTTCCCAACTCTTCTGCCTTTTTTGAAATTAAATATTTTTATTATTCCATTTTCATTTCTCTACTGGATTTTTTACATATATACTTCATTTTTAGTGGGTCTCTTGAGATTTTAACTTGTATTTGTAATTTATCTCAGTGTAATAGAATTAATTTTGTAGCCCTTCAATGATAATAAAGAACTTTGTAACATTTAATACTCCTCCCCAGCCTGTGTGCTGCCGTGGTCATATAGCATATACATTATATGTACTATAATATAATGTTATAATTTTTTACTACTCTTTTTGATAACTTTTAACAAATGTTGGAACTATTGGACTTTATCACATTAAGTGTTTTTTTTTTTTTGTCCCATTTTCTATCTCTTCTTCAAGAATTTCATTGAGATGTAATTTAGACTGCTTGATATTTTCCTAAAAGTCACTGAGGCTGTGATCATTTTCTCTATTCTTCAAACTGGAAATTGTTTATGAACTTGGCTTCAAGCTCCTATTCATATATTGTAATTTTTAGTTTTAGAATTTCCACTTGTTCCTTTGTTTTCCATAGTTTCTATTTCTCCTGAGATTGTCTACCAGTGCACTTAGTATGATCATATTTTCCTTTGAGTTGTGAATATATTAATACCAACTGCTTTAAAATTATTTTCTGCTAATTTCAATTGTTGGTCATTTTGCAACTGCTCTGTCTCTCTCTTTCTTTCTCTCTCTCTCTCTCTATGTATACACACACACACTATGAGTAGAAATTCTGTAATTCTGTCTCTTGTCAGGTCTTGTAATTTTTATTGTATGCTGGACATTGAACCTGGTATATTTATAAAGACTCTGAATCTTATTTCCCTTTGAAGTGTTTCTATTCTGAATCTAGCCAGCAGTTAAATTACTACTGGATCACCTTGGGTTTTGTTTTATGTTTGGTTATAGCACATATGTTTTAGTTTTGCCCCTGGTTATGAGGCAGATTACATAGTTCTGGCACCTCATCTGGGACTTTGCCCTAGAACTTCATCTATGCTCTCAAGTTGTGACCCATAAAGGGTTTTAGAAGAAATTCAGAGGCTTACTCATGTCCTCTACTTTAGCTGGATTCTAACCCTAAATTCAAGAGTCCTATGCTATGGGCAGCAGCAAGGGTCTCTGCTCACCTTTATCAAGCTTGCTTGTTGCAGGACTTGTTAGAGTCTTCTCCACTCATAAGCATTTTAGGACTTAGCCAAGTCCATAACTAAGATACATATATATATGTATATATATATACATCTATATATATATATATATATAGAGAGAGAGAGAGAGAGAGAGAGATGATAGATAGATATAGATATAGATATAGATATAGATATATAGATATAGATATATATATGCAATTTGGGGGTCTCCTCTTCTTAGGTTTACCCTCCTTCAAATTCCCAGCCCCTATATCAGCTCAAAATTCCACTGTATTTTACCTCCAGCCAATAAAACTGCAGATGTATCCATGAGATCTAGCCAACCTGTACTACAAACACTGGGAGGTGCCCTTAGGGAAAAGTTATACACATAAACATCCATGTACTTTCCTGTTTCCAGGGTCAGATCACCTTTATTTTCTGGTTGCCCTAGTTTCCTCTCAAATGCCATCAATTTATTTGTTTTTAAATAATTTTGTTGAGTTTGTGATTGTTATATCAGAAGCAGAGTCCAACCATTCTTTGAATCAGAACTTTTCCCATAAAATTTTTTGTCAATATGGAACACGTAGTGTCCCTTTCCCTTCTTAAAACTTACCAGTAAGATAGCCCTTCATTGAAATACAATCTTAGCACTTGGTTTACATTTGTTCTCAACCTAGTACTGCACATTGAATTACACTAGGAACCTCCTGATGCTTTGGTTACACTCTCAGAAGCCTTTTTTCAAAGCTCCCCAGGAAATTCTAATAGTCAAGGTTTAAAATCATCACCTTACACAATTTTCCTCTGCCTAATTCTTTTATTCTCTCAATCACTTTCCAGCTTATTTACTACATTCAGTCATGCTGGCTTGCTTTCTGTTTCTCAAACACAAAACTCTTTTTTTTTTTTTTTTTGGACCTAATCTTCCCACTTGCAAAATTCTTGCCCTTGTGTCTTTTGTATTCAGGTTTCAACTTAAACGTTACCTCCTTAGAAGCCTAATCTTAGGTGTCACTTTGGCTGGGCCACAGTGCCCAGATGATGTTCTGAATGTTTCTGTGAGGGTGTTTTTAGATGAAATTAACATTTAAATCAGTAGACTCTGGGTAAAAGTAGATTGCCTTCCATGATGTGGGTGGGCCTTGTTCAATCAGCTGAAGGCCTTAACAGTGCAGACTGACCTCCCCTAAGCAGGAAGGAATTCTGCAGCAGATGGCCTTCAGACTTGAACTGCAACATCACATCATCTCTGGGTGTCCAGTCTGATGACCTTTGGGCTTGAACCTCAACAGTAACTCTCAATTTCTCAGTCTTTCTCTCTACACACACATACACACAGACACACATACACACATTCTATGTATTGGTTTTGTTTATCTAGAGACCTCTGACTAATATCCCACCCCAGATCTAGAATTCTGTCTTGCTTCACATCAGCAAACACAATATATCATATGACTTGTGTTATAATTTCTATAGCCTTTTCTTCATAGCACCTCTTACAGTCAGAAATTCCTTTATTTTTTTCACTTCCTTGTTGACTGTTACCCACTCCCAGTATAGTATAGATTCTTTCTGAAAGGAAAGATCTTTTCAAATATGTTATCTGCTGTGCCAACATTTAACATTGGTATGCAAATGCTTGTTCAGTAAATTATAAACTGTATGAACTAAAAATGAATGACAAGGTAGCTGGTAATGTGTACTATGAAAGAAATACCAGAGCAGTATAATGGGGGATTCTATACCTAAAACAAACAACCAAGTCATAATAAAACATCATTTTTGCAGAAGTCTTTTAGGATCTTTGTCTTTGTTTTACTTTTGTGTATATGCATAAAGCAACCAAGATCCTGAAACTGACTGAAATTGGTGTCACTCAGTATCACCTCTAAATACTAATTTAACATCAGTAATAGCCACAATATGACATTTAGATTAAGAATTCAATTCAGGCTAGCATGATGTCAATGTTTCCACTGGATCTCTGAGAAACGCTGAATATTTCTTTACTTATCAATTTACATCAACCAATTCTCTAAGGAAACTATTACGGAGATTGCATCAGACTACTTCACAATGCCTGACTTGGGCTCTAACACAAGAAGGAGAAATCAGATATCAAAACTTGAAGAATCATAAGTAAAACATTCTGTCTTCCAACGGATGAAAGCACCAAACACATCAGTCAGGGATCTTTTTCTAGCTTCATAAATAAAATGAAGAGCAGTGAGTTCATGTTCTTATCAACAATTACATCTTTAGACTGCAAGGAAATTCTTTGTTACGTTGATTTAAAAATGATTTTGCTGTAACGTTCATCCACTATCTTGAACAGCACAGAGGGCATTTCTTCATGCGTGTGATCATTTCCTAGTTATATGGAGCAAACAAACCTATCTACTCTTAGTGGTCTCTTGCTCCACAATAAATAACTATGTCAAAGTCCTTCAAGAGATCCAGGTAGCACGTGGATTCTGGGCTCTTTGCCTCCCTAGTTGCTCTCTTTCTAGATACTTTCAATGTGATGATGGACATTAAAATGTGACCCTCATGAAATTTCACATGAGATGTCACCAAAAAGCAAAACATATATTTACTCCAGCTAATTACTGAAGCTACTGAGAGAAAGGTAGATTTTTTATTACATTAAACACAAGAAAATGTTAGGAACCACACGTTACTTGTTTCACTCATAATCTCTGATGGTTCCCTGCAAACTGACTTGTTTTCTGTTTTACAGTCCTTCAGAAAGCAAATAGCCCAAGACGGAATACAAACAACCCAAGAGAAACATCCTTCTGGTTGCTCTGATAGGCCTCTGGTACCCTGCTCTCTAATGATGCGTAGTTAAAATAGGGAATATAAATACAGCAACCAAAGTTTAAAACTGACTAGCTGCAGAGATAGGAAAAATGTAGCCACTCCTTAAATGTCCTTTAATGTGCATTTATTTTACTATTTTCTTAATGGGGACTAGGGAGACAAATTGATGTCTCTATCAGAGAGAAAGTGCCTTTTAAGTGCAAAGCATTTTTCAGAAGCTCCTTCCAACACCAGCAGAGATGGCATCACCAGAAGAGGGATTGTTTAACTAAAGGGGACCATTATCTGTTGTTGGGATTTTTCTTCAGAGAACAAGCAATTAGTCTGTCAAGGATGGACTGAGTTGCTAAAATGAATGTCTAAAAGATGCTTATGACTCCTCTCTGTGCTCCTGACAAATAGAAAGATCGGTTTTTGTGTACAAGTGAGTTTTGGTTGGTTTTTTTTTTTTTTTTCCCTGAGGAAAAATAAGTAGTCCTTAGCAAGTCTTTAATATCTGCTTAATTTTTTTCCAGTTTGTTTTGCATATGTTGTGCTAATTCTACCCAGACTTCTTTACCTCGATTATCTGCATGTTTGGTTGCAGTCTATAGTGGTTTTACCATTATTCATCTTTGCCCAGATAAATGACAGGTAAGAGGCAGTGATGAGCAGTGACATAAATACCATACAAGAGAATATGACCTATTCTACAGTAGAGGATCTGGCCATCTTGCCATTCATTTTAAGATCAAGTGCATTAAAGTGATTAAATTTGTCCCCGAACCTTGAAGAATGATTGAGAGAAGACAAATGTGAAAAGAGAGAAGCCGTTCCACCCATTCAGTTAGAAGCCAATGTTTTCTCCACTAAATTAAATCCCATTCTGGATGGAACTAATCAGATTTTTCTCAGATTAGCAGCTCATTGGGTAAATTGCAAAAGGTTACTTTTAAGATAAATGTTCTTATTATCAACTCCATAACATGGTAAGCTTGATCTATTGCATTCTTCCCCCCTAAAAGCATCACAAATCACCTATGGATTTTTTAAAAAAGAAAAATGAGGAGCTACACGTTTATTACATCAGAACTTACATTTTAAATGAGTTTTGGAAAACACTGTGGCCTAATTTTTCACCATAATGATGTACCTATTGGAAAATGATGTTCTAACATTATAAATAGATACAGCAACTATTTATTTACCGGACACCATAAAATTCTATAAAACCAAGAGGTTGTTTTCTTAAGCTTTAGGTTAGAGATAAATATCCAGCTCCTACTGGCAAATTCACAGGTAATTTCTTCTCCTTTGAAATTTTTAAGAGAAAATTATATTCTTATATGTAAATTTAAATTAGCTTTTGCTTATTTTCTCCTCCCCAGTTGTGTGCCGTCTCCTGTCCTGGTAAATACAAAGCTAATCTGGTATGTATTCTTCTATATATGTTTATATTTACATACATATGTGCATACATACATTCGTAAATACACACTACAGACAGCATCTTTTGGTTTGATTTTAAAATTGTGTGTAAAAAGCAACATGTTATAGATATCCATCTTAGTCTATTCCAGCTGCTGTAGCAAAATATCATAGAACAAATGGTTTATGAAACACAGAAATTGATTTCTCACGTCTGGAATTTGGGAAGTTCGAGATCAAGGTGTTGGCAGGTTTGGTGTCTGATGAAAGCTGAAGAGGTACACTTCCTGGCTCATAGCTGGTCACCTTCTTGCTGTGTCCTTGCAAGATGGAAAGGACAAGAGAGTTCTCTGGGGTCTCTGTTATAAGGGCACTAATCCCATGAATGTGGGTTCCACTCTCATGATCTAATCACCTTCCCAAGCACCGTGACTCTTGATATCATCACATTGGGGGTCAGAATCTGAACATAGAAATTTGGGTGGGGCACAAATATTCAGTCTATAATAATACCATTTTGCAATTTACTTTTTTCACCTTCATATTATACTTTTGAATCTTTTAAATTCCTTGCTTTAAGTACTGCATGGGATTCTAATTTGAAACACACCAAAATTTATTCATCTATGTCCATATTAATGAACAATTAAGCTATGCTTTTTTTCCTTACTTCCCCTTCTTCAAGAAAAAAATGTTGTGATAATATCTGCCTACGTGTAGCCTGATGAACGTATGCACTATTGTCTTAGATCGTTGATTTTCAAACTTTGGTCTACAGATACATGGGCACCCTAAGACCTTTTCAGAGACTCCATTCACAAGATCAAAACCTCCCCTTAATCATGCTGAAGTATCATTTATCTGCTTTCACCTTCATTCTCCTAGGAGTGTAGAATGGGGTTTTCCAGGGGTGGCATCTTTATTCTGATCGCTAATAGATTGTGTGCTCATGTGTTCTTGCATTTTCAAAATTTCTGAGTTTTAATTTCTAATATGGTATATATACTATATAAAACCCATATAGAAAAAACGTTTTTGGTGCACTCAATAATTTTTAAGAGTTTAAAGTCACCTTAAGACCAAAACTTTTGAGAACTACTGAAAGAAGTGGTAGACACTTAAAAATATCTTAGAAATGAAATTTACAATACTAACAAAGTATTCATAGCATCTTTACATTCCCATTAGGATTTTCCCTTTCTTTTCCTCCTTCTTTGGTATTGTAAGATTGATTCATTTTAGTAGCAACAATAGGAGAAAATGTCTTAAAGGTCTGTCTGGTACTTTTTGTTTTACTTTTAACTGGTAAGTATTTCAATAAAAAACTGAAAATAATATGAATCTGCACTGCCTATATTTAATGAATGTTAACATTTTGCCACATTTATTTTCTTTTCTAAGAAATTTAAATCATTTAAAAGGAATAAAAAAACTTTTCTGAAAAAGATGCACAATCTTGCTAACCTTGCTTTGAAATATTTTAGTAGCTGATATATACATATATATACATTATATATATTATCTTAGTTTTGTGGGTTTTAAAAAAATTACATTAATGACATTATATTGCAACTTTTCCACTCATTATTGGTTTTATGATATATTCATGTTGTTGCAGTAGCAGTTTATTTGTTGAAACAAACTCCAAAGGATTCTACAGAGAAAGTATATAGAAATCTTCATTTTTTTTTCTATTGATGGCCATGTTCATGATTCCCACACTTTTCAACATCTGACAAATATAAGCAAACCTTCTCAGAGTTTCAAAGAGAGGAATGATATGAACATGGGCAAATGTAACAGGCCACTCTGTCCCCTACATGGAGAACAGACTGTAGTAGAGAAGAGTGGATGTTCAGTAGCTCAGACTATGTTTGTAAGCAGTGGAGACAACAACAAATAGATGAGATCCAGGGATGTTTAGGAGGTGAGAATCAACACAAATTGGTGTAACAATTTAGGTGCGGTTGATAAGAGGGAGTGAAATATAATTTAGTAAGTACTGATAGCATGTTTAACAGAAGAGATGTAGAAAAGAACTTCTGAATGATATGTGGAACCACAGATTCACTGTCTCCCACATAATCTACTCCTTCACCAGTCAGTTATCTTTCAGAAATCCATGTTTCATCAGAACTTCCTATTGTCTTCCAATTTTTTTATCATCTCTATAGTACACCTCTCCTCCCGCCTGTCATTAAGCTTATCCTTGAACTCAGAGTTTCACTTATTCTTCCCCATCAATGCTTCTGGTCTTTGTTTTGCTTTCTGCTTTGCTAGGGGCATGCTGGCTAATATCTCTGTCTACTCTTCCTTCAAGGTCCAATTCCAAAGTCACTCATTACCAGCCCTCCAGCAAAATGAATTGCATTAACATCTATGTTTATACAGCACTCTATTGTAGAGTTCACATTTTATTGTGTTCCTTTTTTTGTTTGCTTTTTTCTTTTTTTGTCATATGGATCATTATTACTGATCTATCTTCAACTTTACTGACACTGTAAGTATGTGTGTATACATGCACATGCACACACACACGTACACAATGGAATACTATTCAGTGATAAAAAATAAAATACTGTCATTTGTAGAATATGGATGCTGAAAATCATCATACTAAGTGAAGTCAGTCCAACAGAGAAAGACAAATATCATATATCACTTATATGTGGAATCTAAAATATGAATTTATTTACAAAACAGGAAGAGACTCACAGACATAGAAAACAAACTTATGGTTACCAAAGGGGTAAAAGGGGGGAGGGATAAATTAGGAGTTTGAGATTAGCAGATACACACTACTATATATAAAACAGATAAACAATATGGCCCTACTGTATAGCACAGGGAACTATATTCAGTATCTTGTAATAATCTGTAATGGAAAATAATACAAAAAATGCTATAAATATACATATATATCTGAATCACTTTACTGTACACCAGAAACTAACAGAACATTGTAAATTTACTACCATTTTTAAAAATTGATCACACCTAGGTAAGGAAGATTTTATTAAAATCCCAATAGTATGGGGCTTGGGGAGCTTCCATGCTGGTGAACAGATCCATGTACAAAGAGGGTGATGTACCCCAATTCCCTGAAGACAGATGCTCCTGTGATATTGACCCTCCCTGTCCTTGCCTTACATATCTCCTCATCTGGTGATTTAGCTATATCTTGTATCATTCCTTCAATAAACTGATGAACTAAGCAAGTGTTTCCCTGAGTTCTGTGAGCTGTTCAAGTGACTAATTAAATCCAAGGAGGAGGAAGTCATAAGAACCTCCAATCTGAAGCCAAGTCAGACAAAAATTGTGGGTAACCTGGGGACTTATTTCTTTCAGTTGGCATCTTGGGACTAAGCCCTTAACCTGTAGGCTCTGATGCTGTCTCCAGGGAGGTAGTCAGAACTGAATTAAATTGTAGGACACCTGGCTGCCGTGCAGGAAAAAGCCCACACCTCATCTCCATCTCAAATTGTAATCTTCTGGAGGAAAAATATTCTGGTATAATTTATGTTTGTTTTCTCTAGCAATATTTGGAAAAAGAATGATGAACAGGAGAAAATTATTTGTAGAATTGTACTAACATGATAGATACTTGACACATCCTTTAAATTCTTCAAAGTTGGGAAAGTTTTAGTGCTATTTTTCACTAGTTAAAAATATGTTTTATGTCAATATCATACTCAAAATTCCCTACTAGCCATTTGAAAAATATAGATGTTAGATTATCCCCAGTAGGTTTTAAACTAAAATATTGGCAAATAAACACTCATTGGGAAAAAACTGTATAGAAACATATATAAAACAGTGGTTCATAAAATATAGAATAATATCTGGAAAAAATATTGCTTCAAACCAAGCGATATGAAGATGTTACATTAAACACATAACTTAGAAAAGTTGAGAATTAGAAAGATGTTTCAGATTAAATAGGATTGCTGGCTCACTAGTCTCCTTGGATTATTAGGGGCAAATAGACTGTCCTCTAAGGTCCTGAGAGGCTCTCAAAGGCTCCATGTTATCTATATTTGAAATAAACATAGGAAATTGAGTTCCTCAGAATGTCTCCTTTTACGTAAATTCTTAATGGAAAAACATGAGATTTCAAATTTCCATACTGTTTCTTCAAAGAATTTTCTTGGAAAAAAAAAAGAAAACCCAAACATGGGCAGGAAATAAGGATTGTTTGCAGCCAACTATAGGAAGTTGAATATCCTAGGCCTCTCAAGAATACCATGCATAATAAATGCTCTTTAAATAAATTACACGCTATCAAAAGCACATTTCCTTTATTTTCTGAGATGCAAACTCTGCTATTTCTGTTACAAATTAAAGCATGATAATGGTACCTTGGAAGATGTGCTTTGGCATTATTAAAATTCATTAACAAAGATTAAAAATCAGAGGTGAATCCAAGAAAAAAAAAAGCCCACTTCAATTCTAAAGGCATTTAACGGGCACCAATCATGGTTCAGGAAAAATGGTGAGCACTTGAATTACTGTATACTCATAACGCAAGTACAGCTGAGGGTATCAACATACCTAAAAAAGACATGTTCTACTCCACTGATTCACCATCTTATGAATCCCCTTTTCCCAAACACACAACAATCACCTTTTCTTCTTCGTTATTTTCACCTGCCACTTGGGCATTATCACATCTTTCTCACCACTAACCTACTGTTGAGTAATTTCTCTACCTTTTCCTCAAAATGCGTGTCATACTTTCTTACCAGTAATATGACTTTATTTCCCAGATTTTCCCCTTCACTGTAACTAATCCCCACTTTTTCTCACATTCTCTTTTTTCTAAGTAGCCTATTTTTCTAAATCTTGTGTTGCATTTCTCTCTGAGGTCTGCAAACAAGTGCATGCAGAAGGAATCAGACAGTGCTAGAACTCCATCAGATTAACCTCTGCCTTTATTCTTTTGCCAAAGCACTTAGCCTACACGACAAAAATTAAATTCATAACAAGGGGCTCTAAAAGTGCAAATCTAGCAGGATGAAATGGTCCTGCTTAAATGCAAAATAAACTGTGTAATCACATTCCTATGAACGGTGGGATATATTCCTCCCTACCACATCCTACCCCACCCGCCTCTTTCAGAGAGAAAATATAAATCAAAATAATTTAATTACAGCCAGAGCCATTTCCTGGATAAAAGAGAGAGAGAAGGCATTAAATATTATGCAGCAGGATAGTTTATAAAAGTACTAATTTCTATCCTGTTCTCATTGTTATAGGAACCTAATGAAATTAAAACAAAAAATCTTGCCAATTTCATAACTGGAAGGTCAGCCAACCCTTTTCATTTAAAGATCAAGTTTTGTTATATCAGCTTCTCCTTTAAAAAAATTAGGTTGTGACATCCTTCTGAGGTTAGCAATGAGACTGAGACTTCTGCTCAGGTTAGAAGAGACACAGTATGGAGAAAGATGGCTTCCCAAGAACAGGAAGGATAATGCCTTTAAGGGAAGAGGTCCCTCAACAATGTGCATAAGTCTATACTAGGTGACAGAGTGTGGGCTCAGGAGATGAATTTTTAGTGCTGCACCTTGGGAAACTGTCAGAATCCCTGTGTCCAAAGTTGGCATCACTTTTTTTCTGAACTATTTGGACTTGCCTAAAAATGGTACCCAGATCAAATTAATTTGGCTTAGTTTTGTTTTTAACAACATGTCTCCTTTATGTATGTTTTATTGTAGAAAATACATAGGGAGAACCTGGAGGGCGATGCTGCCAGCTGCAGAGTAAGACAGAAAAGAACTCAAGATACCCAAAACGATCATGGGAAGCCACTATTTCTAATGACATGGCTAAAGCCTTGCTTTGGGGTCAACTTTTTTTTTTTAATCAGATTGAGTTTAATCTGTAGAAGACATGAGTAGAGGTTAGCTATTGACTGTTTATGTCTCCAACACAAGTTCCTCCAAAGCCTCTGATTCTCACTGAAGGATTTACCACTGACCAAGCTATTCCTCTCAGCTTGGTTATTCTTTAGCCAGACTTCTTCCTGACCACAGGCCTTTGAGCTCCCTTTTCTTAGTGCATTTACTTTATAAAACTTTTGATTGTAAATTCTTTTTCTGCCCCTTGGAGATGTAAATCTTGCTCCCGCCTCTTGCCAGTTTTACAGACCAAGAATGTTTTTCTCTAGGACTTGGGAACCATTTTTTGAAATATAATTATTTCAATCATCGAGAAAGATAGAACCTCCCAGTTTCTCTGGGAGGGAAGGGGACAGTTTCTATAAGCATCAAGCTAATTAGCAAACTCAGATGGCCTGATCACACTGATCGACCTCTGCATTAACCAACTCCAGCACTTTTCCACTAGCTCACCCCAGAGCTTAAAAACCCTCCTGCCTTGTGTTTCAGTGAGGATGAGTTGTCTCTCTTTTCTGTTGCAACAGTCTTGGAAAAGTCTACCTTGACTGTTTAACTCCATCTGGTACAATCTATCTTTGACAATTCCTTCCCACCTTCAGTTCACACAGCCTGGGATGAACCAATTCAAAGAGAGCTGAGAGATGGAGGGAAAGACCGCAGGTCGTGGTGATATTTAAGCCCTTCCATCAAGCCGTGGCTAAAGCAATAAGCACTCCCAGACTTTTCATGAGTAAAAGTCGATCTATTTCCTTTTTGGCGTAGCCAGTTAGAGTTGAAGGCTTTGCGTTTGTCTTCCTTTTGTTTTGTTTTTTCTTTTACATTTGCAACACAAGGCATCCAGGTTATCGTAGTCGGTCAACTAGTAAAAGACCCAGCAGTGCTGCAGTTCTTAGTTGGCATGAGAATGAAAATAAAAGCTTGTACCAAAGAGTCAACTTAGATCCTTGTTTATGGGACCACAGCCTGTCCTCCACCATCACCCACCTAACCTTCTCTAATTCATGTAGGATGAGGCTGGAGAAACATGAACTCCATCTGGCTGATGCTTATGACACTTCTCAAGACTGGATGGCCCTGGGGGAAAACCAACATGAAATCTCTTCCTGAGATAAGAGAAGGAGTTTTCCCACAAAGGACAACTGGGTTTCAGCCTGTGAGTCTTGAAGGACAGGGCATACTAATTAGAGGGCAAGAGGACCTTCCAGAATGTTCTTCTGAAAGCACCCTCAGATTTTAGGCATCTCATGTGATATTCAAGAGGAAAGGCCATGCTCTTCTGCAATTCTCTTGTGTGCTTCCCCTACATCTCTGTGTAACTTGTAGAACTTATGCAACCTGGCATGTTCATTTCTAGAACACAGGGAGAAGTAGGTGATGATTTTTCCTCATTGTTCTTGGGTGCGGAATAGTGTAGGGGGTTAAACCATGAAGGGCCTAAGGCTCATGGTCTCCACTAATAAAATTGTTTATGGAGATCAGCCATAAGAATTTAGAGAAAATTGAAAAGATTTGCAAATTTACAGGAGTGTCCTGGAGAGGCCAAAAACTAGTGTGACAATAAAACCGAACCTTCTGGTTCTCTCCCCCAGTAGGTTAGCAAGTGGGAGAATGACTGTGGCTCAGTCCTGAGTGGTACATACAAGGACAGTGTGAAGGACATCAGAGCAAGTAAACATGGAAAAAAGAAAATCTTGCTGTTTACAATCTTAATAAGATAATTTTGTTCTGTGTTGTCTTCATCTAATTAGCAGATGTCTTCAGAGCACAAGGAAAATGAAGAATTCAGTTAGTCATCTGATTTTGCCTGAGGTTTCCTAGTATCCCAGTTAAAACATAACTTGTAAGGCAAGCAACCCCTTCCTTTCTTGCATCCTATAAAAACAAACTTGGCCCACTCTAATTTAATTACCCCTATATCTTCTGATACTCTTCTAGGTCTTTATTTTTATTTGCAGGAGGGCATACGTAATGAGAGGGGAGCTAAAAATTACTTATTTTTTAAAATAGAGATACTGAGGGTTGAACCCAGGACCTTGTGCATGCTAAGCACACACTCTACCACTGAGCTATACCCTCCCCACTCTAGGTCTTTAAATGCAGGTAGAATTTTTTTTTCAGATGGAAAAAAAAAGCAAAGCCAAAAACAGTAACTTATGTATGAAAAAATAAAAAACCCTGCCCTGCTATGCCCCCTTCAAAAAAAGCACCTCCTACAGCTCTTTTAAAGATCATTTTAAATTAGCCAACAGCAAAACATGTCACTTAAGTTTAAATGAAAACCTAAAAAGGCAGGCCTAAGAATGCTTATATTTAATTATGGCTCCACGTAATTAAGTGTGGCAATCTGGTGATAAAACCTTTAAGTAATGACTCATAAAGAGATAAAAATGGAGCATGTGTTTAATCAGTTCACAGCCTTCCTCAGAAGCTGGCATCACTCAGGTGCTAATGAGACACCTGTTGCTGGGGACACCAGAGAGCGCAGATGAGTAAGCAGACAGGAAGAAGACTCACTGTTCCCACAGGCAGGTGGCTCTGCCAAGATGACTGTCGGGAGGCTTAAGATCTGAGGTGACATCTAAATAAAAGCATAAAGCCAATTCCATATTTTTAAATAGAAAAAATAGAGAGAATAGAAGAAAGAAAATGTACTTCTTCCTTCATTTCAATGATAAATGGTGGAATGTTCTTTTAATTTTTAGGTCATAATGCAGTTAAGTCTTCAGTGGCTGATAGACATAAAATTCCTTTCCTCGTGGTCTTTCAGGCAACGGTGTTATGTGCATTTCAGAAACGTTATTTACACTGTGTATCTGTGTTTCACTTCTTTCTGCAATTGGAAGGGATTATGTTTTCTGTCTTCAAAAATGAATAGTAAGTTATTTGCACAGGATATGATAATAGGAAAATAAACTTGGATTCTAGTCCACATGCTTTTTCTGGATAGGTTTTCTAACATCTATGTGTTAAGAGATATGACTGTGTACATTTCTTCCATCCCAGGAAGGAGAAATGGGGCGTTAATATCTGGGTTCCTAAGGAACCTTAAAATGTATTAGAATTTGACAAGCCTAATGACCCAATAATGAGAAATGAAGACAAGACAGTTCCTCCTGAAAGGTGAAAGGTACAATTGCTAGCACTGTCTTCCTTGGAGGACTTTAGACTTGTCATGGAACAAACCTGCACTCTTCAAGTTATTCTCTGTGGGCTATTCCACCTTTGGCTCTAAGCAGAAACCACCACCAAGGAGCTATTTGGCACTGGGTTTAAATAAACACATGCTATATTAAAACAGGCTTTAACAACATCTCAGAAGGATGCCTTATTATTTCTGGAAGTGGAAATTGCTCACAAGCTTCACGGAGCATTGGGAATTTTGAAAGTTTAAAGTTAGGGTAAAATATGTGGGGTTTTATTAAACATATGTGGAGAAGAAAATCACAAGAGTAATGAATAATCATTTCTGAGGCAAGACAAATCCAGAGCCGTATTTGGAAGGAAGCGTACATAAGCTAGATGTGAGTCAAGGTCATGACCGATAATGTGGGTTATAATTCCACTTTTGAGTATCTGTCACACACCTTTAGTAGCACAAACTAGCATGTGTCATAGTCTGGCATGAAAAGTAGGAGCAAATTCAACATAGGAGTTCTAAACACAGGGCCTCTATAGCACTCAAATGCCACATCTGGTGCCCCCACCTGCCAATCCCTCCAAAAAAGCAAGAAGTTATTCAGACCGGAAAGTAAATGAATATCTAATAGATCACGTACCATCAATGATCTACCAGACACTTATTCAACCTCCTGTTTAATTTTGATTCTCCAGGTGTGCATTGCTTTATGAAAATATTTTGAAATTCCATTATAAAAAAGCAAATGAATGAAGGCCTCAGTGACTGTTTAAACGTTGGACGAGTCTTAACTTCAGAAAATTTTAACTTTATACATTCTGAATAACTAACTTTCATACTTCATATAAGAAATGCGGTTTATAAAATTTGGGGTTTACATAAAGTTTTGTAAAACTTGACATTAATCAGCTGACATAGCATTTTTCAGGAAAATATTAACTGTGTAAAGTAACATCCACTTAGATAGAAATGATGTGTTTTTATTTTTATATTAACTTATTTAATCTATTGTTTAACATTAATTTTATATTTTTTGCATTGATTGTTTATTTTTGTTAGTAGATTTTATTTCTTCCAAAGAATTCCACTAAGTTGCTTTTAGCAGCTTACTACTTTCTGCCAACAGCATCTTCAGCGAAACAAAAATGTGTATGTGAAACAGCAAGCTATGAAACAATGAATAGTAGCTGACCCTTGTGGAAATGGGTGGGGAAGACCATGATCAAAGGGTGCTGAGGGCAGAGGAAGCAGAGATGAGTCCCTGGGGCATTCATTTGTAAAGAAATTCTACCTCTTATCAGGAGGCTTACTCTAGATTTTAAGTCTCTGAAATTTCACCAAACTGAGAATTCTGGAAGTCAGAAAAGGAAAGCAATCAACAATCTGATTTCAAAAGAATCACTATTTTCAATAGTGACTGTCAAATTTACATGCTTTGATCAGGAAATTTTCAGCCCGCAGTCTTGCTTTGGTTGTTGAACATGGACCTGCCTTTGCCAGAAGTTTGTCTACGCGTCCGAGACCACTCCTTTCCCTGTGCTGGTTCCACTCAATGTAAATGCTGTTGGCGGGGTTGCCACAGTCAGGTACAAGGGGCATCAGTGGAAAGAGGGGTCCCTTAAAGATGGAAGGCTGTTTGGAACATGCTGAGAGCAGAGGAGTTTGGTTGCTGAAAGAACTGCTTTTGCTGTATTCTTTTCTCACTGCCTCTCAGATTTTCGCAAGTGATGATTTATACTTTTTGGAAGGCTAATTTACATAATCTCTCACTTTCTTGTTTCAGTTGCAGAGTCTTGTTCAGACACTCTCTGATACATAAAGTGTAGATTTTAATGGTCCCTTTGGCTACACTTAGAAGAACAAGAATTTGTCCTTTCTCTCTCAACAGTATGAAATTTTTCTGGTATATTTTCCTTATATTAGCTATTACTGTGTTGTGTTCTTAGTTCATAACAGTTGCCATAAACTACTGAGTTTCTAAATAGGACTGTTTTTATTGGAAATATTTTGGATAGCCTTTTGACTTTTCCATCCCTTCTCATGAAAATTATTCTTTTTTTCCCCTCAATCACTTATGGTTCATATAGATAGGGTAGGTATTGTATTTGTCTTTTTAAAACCAAAACATTAAGAAAAAAAAAAAAAACAATAACCCCATTTACTAAGTATAATTGTAGTGAAAAAACTACAATAAAAGTCCTGAAACCTGTTTTTAAAATTTTGGGAAAAGTTTTCAATATTGTTATGAAACAAAAATGGTAGGTATCAACATCTTTTATTACTTCATTTTTTTTTAAATAAGCAGCTGGTTTGTAAGCTGTGAATTTCTTCCAGCCAATTAACTCTCAAATGGTTAATCCAGTCTGAGTAGGGGCTGCGAGGTAAATAAACAGTTTAAAATTCTCAATCCATCTATTTCAATTGATTTATTAGAACCTCTATTTATTATTTTGGAGCCATCCATGGATAGCTGGTCTCTACTCAGATTTTAAAATTATTCATGAATTCTTGGGGAAATAGAGCCAAGGATGTGGACACATGTTATTTTTATTAATCATATCTTTTGAGTTCCTCTTTTTCTTTTGTCTTCATTTTATTAAAGTCAAAAATGTAAATGTTATCACTGACCAATGAGATGATTGAGAATATACTTCCTGCACTTTATGTAATTCTTTTATAATTCAAAACACTTTTTATTCGTGTTGACTCTTTGAATAGCTTTAGTCTTTTTTGTTAGTATGTTCTAAATGAAAATCATTGTAATGCTGATATAATTAAGCTCCATTTTTTTTTCATGAATCCTGCTTCACAAAATTAAGCGCTTAATCAACTAATGTTTTGACTACTTTGCATTTAAACAGCAAACTGAAGAATTGATTTAGAATTTCATTTGGCACATGAATGGATTTCCTTTCTCTGAGGAGGAAAAGGCAGTCACTCCTTAGTGATTATTATCCCAGCCTGGTGACTAAATTTCTATTCCTAGTCAAGCTACCACCGCATAGTTAGAGTAATTTGCAACAGGATTTGATTAGCCATAGTAATAATGCATTTCCTGGGTGTTTAGACAAAGTTAATTAATGTGTTTTATGTGCTTGCAATCATAGTTATTCAACTAAAAATGCTATCTCTTCTTTTCTTTATTATTAACTCTCACATTCTGTATCACAATCTTTATATAGTAATAAGAATGTATATGAGAATCTTCATATACATATTATGTGTATATTTACTAAAATTTTGAAACTATAAGGTAGCTAATTCATTTTTGCTAATGAGGTAGCTATAAAGTTGTGAATTTTCTAGGAGCACAACTGCTCACTGACCAAGACAGGACAGAGATCCTTTTTGTGTGACTCTAGAAATGATGTTTTCAAACTGCAAAGATTTGTTATCCTTCGTATGTGAAGTTGGGACAAAGATGTGTGATTATGTGTGTGTGTGTGTGTGTGTTGTACATGTGTGCCGTGTGTGTGCCTCTATGTATGATGCAGAAAAAGTTGAGAGGATTAAGAAAATCACTCCAGGACTGCATGATTATAGAGATTCTTGGTCAAGGCATTATATTATACTTAAAATTATGTTCACACATTTTCAAAAGTAACTTGGGGAAGTGGAAGATTGAATATTTGTTCTCAAGTAGCATGAATGTCACTGTATTTAGAACCATTCATACAAAAAAAATGTGCACAATACATCACTGTTTCATAAATTAATAGAAGTGGAAGAGAAAGGTGTGTCTGGCTGAGAAAACAAGAAGGCGGGGCAGGCTTGTGTGTCGGGGATGTTGAGTCATCACCTGTTTCTGATAACGTGGGGAATGGGGAAGGCTCTGAAGGGAGGTGAGACAGGACTGTCAGGCAGGTTCAGTCCGGACTCCGGAGCACCTTGGATGGCCTTGCCGGGTCACTGTGTGTTGCTTCCCATCCCATAGAACTCCTCGGTATCACTGAGGAATAAGCAGAAAAAGAAATGGCTTCTTTGACAGCTTAGAAGCAGCCTTCTGCACAGGAAGAGTCTGAAAGAGTAATAGAGACAAAATCCTCACCTGTTAATCAGTGTGACTCTTCGTCTCCTTTATCTTAATCTTCCCTTCTTGTGTCCCCCTGCCTTTACTTTCTTTCCTTTCACTGTCTTTCTTACCAAGTGAATAAACAATAAAAATGACTTGTATTTGTACCCTTTGGAATGCCTGATCCAGTGAGTCAAGTATTTGTATTAAACTGTGTCTGAAGAAAAACTGAAAGATGAGAGAGAAAGAGAGAAAGAGGGAGGGTTCTGATCAAAATCGTCATTTCTGGACCACTTTTCTTAAATCTTCTCTCTCCCCCGAGTCTCTCACTCTCTCCCCTCCATCAGCCCCATTTTCTCTTCCCCTCATTCTCCCCACATGGTTCCCTGAAACCTTAGCTGGAAAACTTGCTATGTTCTCTCCCCTCTCCCTTCACCTCTATCTTGCAAAGCCCTTCAGCTTCCCCTCTAGCTCTGCCCCTCCACCTGCCCACTCCCCATTTCTCCATCATAAAAATCCAGAAACCTGTCCGATTATCCTTAGAGGTCTGGGGAATTGAGGAGACAGAATTCTCCAGCCCTGAGCTTTGGGAGGAGGAGAGCTGAGAACATGCGATCACAAATTAAGTTTGTTATTTTGGTGGTTTTGTTAAAAATATGTATTTTGTTTCCCCCCCACACCAAGACTTATTTCTGCCTTCTTGAACCTTCTTTTTTCTGTTTGAAATAGCATGACTCTGGCAAAGGACTGATATTTGCCTTTGACCAAGACACTGAAAGACTAAGATAGGATTAAGTGAAAAAAGAAAGAAAAGAAAAAGAAACTTTCACTGAATTACCAAACTGTACCATTGCCGTGTTTGTTACACTGAATGTGTGGAGAGATGCTTGGTGGCTGTTTCTGAAAACAGAATCACTCGAACTGGTGTTAGTATGAGCATCCCGATCTGTGATTTTGATATCCCTCGGAAGCTGAGAAAAGTCGGGCCTTATGAGTAATTGAATGACCGTCCAGAGACATGTGACGGCGGCTTCATAAAGCGGTTTGGATGATGACTCAGGTGGAATGCTGCCTCCAATTTGGGGCCCGTTATGGCTCAGGGGCGGTGATAATGTGCCCATAAAAGCTACAGATTGGTCCAGAACGGGTGCTTTAAAGTGAGCCTTTTCCTAATCATGTCACCATTTTATGTCTGGGGGTTTGGCTTAGAGCCTGGATGCTCAGAGGCAAGACTGTAAATGGAAATATTGAAAAGCGTGTCATCATAAGCCGGGGTGATCATTAAAACAAGGCAATCAGATCATCCCAAGTCCCCAGGGTAAAAACTTCAAAGGCTTCCTAGGTGTTTAAGAAAATAGCTTTCAACCTGTACTAAAAGGCCCTGATGACTTTGCACCTGTCTTCCTCCTCAGCACCGCCTCCCCCAGGCCTCGCTCCTTACCTACCAGGTCCTCACAGCCTCCTCTCAGGTTTTAATAACTGTCAGCTCATTTCTACTTTAGGGCCCTGTACTGCATTCCATCTGCCTGGGAGACTCTCTCAAATGATCCTCCCGTGAGAGGCTGGTTTTGTCATTAGGGTCGCAGACATTTTTATCATCTGCTTAGCAATGAACACTGTCAAGCAGCTTCTATTTGTCAGTCTCCCTGTCTCTCTCCCATCCGTGAATCTGCCTCTCCCCCATCTCTGAGTCTACCTCACTCATAATCGAAAATAGAAAGAGTCTTCCAGGAATACATGAACCTCCCTTCATTTTTGAATGAGTCTGGGCCTGTAAAAGCTGATCAAACACGATGCTTTAATTTTGGGTAAATGTGCTTCGAATTCTAAGTAGAACTTCTGAGTAAGAGTTTATCTCGTCTCCCTGGAACACTGCGGCATAGCCTGCCAACAAATGAACTCCCTGGAATGACGCTGACATTTCCTTCTAAGCCTGTTTTCTCAGGGTGAGGTGCGCCGACCTGAGAGAGCCCAGGTGAGGGCTCGAGCCCGCCCCGGGGCTTCCCCCAGAGATGGTTTCAGCCTTACCTGTTCCTGCAGGTGCTTCGTTAGGCGTTTTCTTCTAACCCCTGTGACAACTACTGCAGCTCATCTTCCCCCACCGAGGGAGCATCTGGCAATTTGTCTAAGAGAAGATGCTGAGGAAATTAGTGTCTGGTCTCATTTTAAATCTTCCTTCATCTGAATTTGCAAGAAAGTCATGTGCATACGGGCAGAGCAAAGCAGAGTTGAGATAAAAAACTTATCAAACTCAAGATAAAAAACATGAACAGAGCAGGATAAGACCCTGCTTGATGTTATGGCTGGTTTTCATTTTGTTCCAATAATAGATAACTGTTCTACATTATGCAATAAATTTGGCAGAGGATGCAATATACATACACTCATAAACACTCAAATATGGGAAAACATTTTCATTGATAGAGTCATTATCCAGAAAATGGAGATCAAAATAAAAAGATTTCATTTATAATTTATAATTTTATAATTGTAATTAATTACTTATAATTTCCCTCCCTAACCCATCCATTCTTCATATTTTTCTACCAGCATTTTTAATTCAGCAACTTTTTAAAAAACTTTAGCTTCATATTCCAAATATCTTATAGAATTTTGCTGTTTTTATTTGACATTAGATGTGATTTATCTTCTCATTCTTCCAAAAGAGATTTCCTGTCATTTTTGAACATGTTAATATTTTGTCAAGTAAGTGAGTTAGCTCAATCACTCCCCTATTGGCATAATTGCTTTATGTCTAAGTTGGTCTCAATATTTCATTAGTTGGCTTCTTTACTAAACATCGTGATTATTAATAAAATTTAAATGTGTAGGAAATTTTTACTCTGTGAGTATATATTCATATCTAGACATTGATTTATTTTGTATGAAATTCTGGGAAAGGCAGTGGTCCCTGAAATTTGAGTTATGGCCACTTTGCTACCAGAACATATATCAAATGGTCTGATATCAAAATGTCACTTTACATAAGTATATACACAGTGAGGAAAGACAGTTTTGAGAAAAAGATCATGACTCCCACTCTTTCAGAAATATAAAAAGATGTCCTTTACAAGTCTCTCTTTATGTTTAAGAAATCTTGAGAAATCTGATGAATTGTACCCTGAGATATATTTTTGTTTAAGGATGATGAGATGGTCAATGATTCAAAGTATGGCTAGTGTTTCTCTGGCTCCCAAAACAGAGAGTTAATTATGCTGTGGATGCTTTTCAGCTAAGGGTGTTTTCAGTTTCTTAATAGAATTCATTGTGCACATTTCATGAGAGTTTCACTGAGGAAACATCTGGAGCTTCAGCATCTCTAGAAATACTAGAATCTGAAGCAATATTAGATGCACGTTCACCCTTCATAATAATCTACTGGAGTTTAGCAGAGGCAGCTCCTCAGAAGGCCTGTTTGCCATCATCCCCATCTTCACATACTTCCTTTATGCTCGCTGTGGAGTTCAAGACCTGGGATATCTTCACAGTCTCCAGTTTTACGAAAGGGGAATCTGAGGCACAGGGAAGTTCGTGACTCAGTGGGTCAAGTGATTCATCATTGGCAGAGCCAAGACGTTTCAAATTCAAAAATCTCTCACTTGAAATATTTATTGATTTAAAACTTTGTTACTCATGCATATAATTCATTATTTCAAATGAGCTTTTGGGGGCACCTACTAGGTGTCAGGTCATTTTGAATGTTATAAGGACAATGATAAATGAGACAGGAACCCTGTTCTCTTGGAGCTTTCATTTGAGGGTCTAAATGGATGAACACCAAAGAAGAAGTACTGGTACAAGTGATAATTTCTGAAGAGGGTAAGCCAGTGCTGCAGAGAACTGAAAAAGTAATGTTATCAAGTCCAAACTCATCCTGCTCTCCACGTGGCAGGCCAGGGAATTGGGAGACGAGGTGTTGGGTCAAGAAATAATGACTGTACTTGGAAAGCCAGCAGATGGAGAAGATGGGGGACTAATGTCCTAGAGAACCATCTTACCCACGTCAGAATTCAGGCTCCTTTTATACTAAAAGGGGGAGGGAATGTGGTTGGTTGTTGCAAATTTCTTGGTGTCAGAATCCTTTGCTCTGGCAGCTGTCCATGTAAGTCAGGTCACAATGTTCATATAAACCTCCAACAAGACAAATGTTATCCTCTGTTCTGCAACTTTTTATCTCTGTATGAATGAAAAAGTGTTATATCCTTAAAGGTCAGAGTCTTGAGAATGGCTATCCTGTATATTTCAGGCACTAGGTAACATTATTCTACCAAAGGTGTGCAACCGGCAGGACTAAGCACAGGAAACGGAGCACAGGGGGAAATTTAAAGGAATAGATCTAGTATGGAGTCAGATTCATTCTTCCCTATTACATTAACACCTCTCTCATTCCAGCAAGGTTACCAGGTGGAGGGGAAAGGAGGGCAGGACACGTCAAAGAGGGTCTGCAAAGAGGAAGGGAGGGTGATGGTAGAGGAGCATGTGTTTTGAGGTGAAGGATTGATTTCAGGCCATTTGATTGAAAGAAAAGAGGTAGTCAGGTGTCAGAGAACAAGGAAGTTTGGAGAGAGATTTTTAAAGGCCTATATAGTTCCTTTGTATAGTTCCTTTGTTGCTTTTTGCTGCCCTGATTATAGCAGATAATATACTGGATGATTTCTTTCCCAATTTGCAAAAATCTCAAAGAACATAGATTCTGCCAGAGGTTCGGAGACACAACAGGTTATTAGAAATGATATTTCAAAAATTCCATGTTGCTATTAGAAGTGCTACTTCAGCAACCTAATGAAATATCCAATAAAAAGGGATCTACGTGCAAACAACTCATTTGGATAAAATAAAAACAAATGGAACAATTATAGGTAAGAGTTTCCCAAACTGATATAAGCTGTCAAAGGTAATCAGTGCTTTCATCCTGGAGGTAGGTAGTGACTGGAACAGAGCATAAGCAGGGCTTCTGGGTGCTGGCAATGTTTTGTTCTTTGAGTGTTACTTCCATAGGTGTATTTTTTTTAATCCCCTCAATCTATACACAAGAGATATTGGCACATTTTTGTATATATACTGTTCAATAAAAAGTTTAAACAATAAATGAAATTTAAAAAAACTGACAAGTAACATAGACATCACCGGTATAAAAAAGTTTTCAGAAAAAGGAATCTTTTGATACTTTATGAAAGACTTAACAAAAATGGGTAGACTTCATAAATGGAGACAGAGAGAAAGGGTATTTAGAGGGAGGGAACAGCATGACACAGGAAACATACAGACTAAATATATGGGTCAAGAAGAAGTCAGAGAAGCTGCTCAGGGAACCTGGTCACCTCGGGTTCTCCTCGCCAAGAGACCGAAAAAATACTTCTGGGATTCACTTGTCAGGCAACTCAATAGCAAACCCACATCTCAGTCATAGTTGACCTTTAATTTTGCTTCTTACTTTTTTCAATAAATTTTTTATATACCCATGCCCTTGAACAGTGGTTCTCAAGCTTGTGTATAACTCAGAATCACCAGGAAGCCTTGTTAGAAAGTAGACTGTTGTCCCTACAGAGTTAAGGAGTGGGGTCAGAGAATTTGCATTTCTCATAAATTCTGGGTGGTGTTGATGCTGCAAGTTTAGGGACTACATTTTGAGAACCACTGCTTAGAAAAATATTCTTGGCCTTTCCTAATTTATCTAGCTATAACTTATCTTTGTAATCCAAAAGAGAATGGATAAATTGCTAGATAGCTAGAGGCCTTAAAGATTAGTTAATTAAATCTCCATCAAGTCTTGCTCATCTGGTCCACAGTGACCAGCTCCCTTCTATTTTTTTACTAAATTAACTCATTAATCCCTCAAAGCTTATTATTTTAAATTGACTAAGACTATGCAATTGGAGCAGCTTTAGTGATCTTCCTCTGAATGTCTGGATCCATTATCAAAGATTCATAGATAACATTGGTTGCCTGGCTTTTGTATTATTTGTATTTCATTTCTTTCTCCAACCATATTGTGATTGAATCCACACACCCACCTCAGACACAACCCAGTACTCCCACACACACACATGCATGTTTGGATGATCTTTGTGCTTTCGCTGGATGCCAGTCACATGGTTAGTCCCACAGTTTATGATACTTTAATTTTTCACAATAGCCCTTGATAATGCTATAATTTCACATTGCCTCCACTGCAGGGCAGATTGGCTTTTATGTAGTAGGTGTTGACAACCAGAGGACAGAGAATGCTTTCTGTTTATCTGCAGAGCCTAGCACATTTGCCTGGCATTTATTATTTTTTTTGGTTGAAAATATTTATTGAATGAATGAATGACCCAGCATATTTTTTTTTGCCATAGAAATACTCAGTAAATATGATACACCTCTAAACATAACATTTGTAGGTGATATTGGAGACTAGTGCTAATGTAAATAAGAATTTTGTTAAATGCCTTTTTTTCTATTCAAATCAAAATCATATAATATCACTGAAGCACACCTACAGCTCAGCCAAATAACATCATTTCAGTTTTCCAAAATTCAACTACCACTTTATGTTGAGACCAGATTCAACCCTTATGTAAGTTTCTGGTTTGAATCATACAATTCTCACACCTATCCTCCCCCAGACACTTTATCTTTTAGAATTGTATTTTTGAAGGTGTTACAAGAAAAAAAAATCAAAAGTAACTCTCTTGCCTTGGTACATAAATGCATCATTTCCAATGGCTGTGGCAGCAGGTTGTTGACAGAATGAAAACAGGACTGGTATGAGCAGCTCCCAGATGCCACACATGATAAAACAGTTCACAAGGCAACTGGGTGGCCTTTCATTGTATTTTGTGTCCTAAGAGCTATTCTCTTATGTTTTCTGTTTTTATTTTCTATAACCCCCACCTCATGCCTCAGTAATGACATCAGAGAACCTGTCAGGCTACTTTAGGAGATCAATGTTAATTTGTTTCATTAACAAAATATGTATTGAAAGTCTAATATGTGCCAGGCACTGTTTTATGTGCTGGGGATACAGTACTGACAAAGACAGCAAGGTCTTGCCACCATGGAACTTGTAACCTAGTGAAGGAACAGACAGACAGTTAACTAAATATATACATAAAGAAATACATAAGTGAATAACTTCAGGTAATGACAATATGTTGAAAAAAATAATCAAGTAATGAGACCATTGTGATGAGTTACTTTAGACAATGCAGACAGGGCTTGTCTCTCTGTAAAGGTAACACTGGATCCAAAAGGAAAATATCAAGAAAAATTCCAGTGTACAAGATACAGGGAAGACCATTCTAGAGCAGAGGAAGAGTGCAAAAGGGAAACTGCCAATGGAATCCATGAGAGTTTATGGGGTGTTCTACACTAACGTTATTGTTGACTTTCTTAGAAACTGCTCTACCACAAATCCAGACAGAAAATAATTACTTCAATGGAGAGAAGAAGAAGTGAGGCTCTAAAACATTTCAGACCTTCCACAACAATTTATTTTTCTTGAAAGAATTCCAACGATGCTGTTTCTAAATCTCTAAGCAGAGATGGTGTTCAAAATAATTTCACAGTCAATCAGACTGGACATTAACAAGGATGCTGCTTGGAAGTCAACTTTAGGAGTATTGCTATAAAATGTAAATATCAGTGAGTAAATACAACCCTGGCTGGGATGAACTCTGCAAAAGAATATTAGCTTTTCTTACATTGCAGCATTAGAGCTACTACAGCCAGCATTGTGGCTTTCATAATACTGTGTTGGTTGTAGCACCCACTGCTATAAAGCACAAAGCCATCCAAGAGAGAGCTTTGGTCCAAGGGATGCCCATGTCCCTTTCCACAGTCCTAGGCCTTCATCTCAGTGGTAATTCCAGGTGGAAATTCCAATAGTAGTCTGGATATTGCAAATCATACTCCCAAAGTAATCAATCACATTATTGCCATTTTTTAAATCAAATCTCATTATGTATTCATTCTAAGGAGATTTATTGAGTCTCATTGCCAACTAAAATTTGTCACTCACCATCTGGCACTACAAGAATGAAGTCACTGGCCACCTCAGATGCTAATCTTCCACACTCTGTGAAGGGAGTTCAGGGTAGAGATCAGGAATGGGACACTCTGTGCTCTGGGAAAAACTGGCAGAAGAAGCCTTCAGATAGCTGGATATTTTTCAGAAGATTTTATGAACCCATCTTCTTGCATCTCCTCATGTCTAGAAAAGCACTAAAATCATTAATGGAGACGTCGGCTCCTCATGACTAGCAGCAACCTGCTTGTGACTAGCAGCGACCTTCTGCCAAAATGTGTGCATGAATGCATGTATCCCCCTTCACCAAAATCACCTATATATACTGAGCTCTCCCCTTACTTCTTTGGAGTAACTCCTCAAACTTATCAGAGAGGCTATCTCCAGGGCTATAGTCCTCATTTTGACCTAAATAAAACTTAACTCACAACTCTCCCATTGTGCATTTTTTCCTCAATCAACAGCTATTAAGTGCCATGCCTCACTCTGGGAACAGGGGTTGTGGGAGTAAACAAAACAACAGAAGCCCTGCCCTTGTAAAGCTTATATTTCCATGAAATAGACCAACAGTAAAAATGATGTGTAAGTAAAATGCAAAGCATTTCATGTAATGATAAGAAAACTAAGTAAATCAGGCAATGAGAACACAAAATGTTAATGGGAGATTAAAATTGGAGGAAGCTTTATAGGAGGGTGAGTTTGGAATCAAGACCCTTGAGGAGGTGAAGGATCTAGTTGTGCATTTGTTTATGGGGAGAACATTCCACGAAGAGGGAAGGACAAGTGTCATAGCCAACAGTGAGACAAGTGAAAGTTAAGTAGGGGACAGCTCAAAGAAGCAAGGGAGAAGCACCATCCGTGCCTTGGAGGGCAAAACTAAGCCCTCGCTTTGGCTCTGAGTAAAACAGGGAGCCAATGGAAGTTCTGAGTAGAGGATGACACAGCTAAGAAACACTCCCATAAAAATATAATAAAACTCACAGAACAGAAAGAGTACAAAAATGGAAGAAAACTTAGCTAAAATATATCAGCAATTCAGCAATCACAATCCTATGGGGTAAAACAGGTGATGTGATTTACAAGGAAAATTGAAATTTCAAAAGATAAATTTCAAAGATTTAAAAACACTTCAGAAGACATTTAGGTGGAAAGAGCTGCTTCTATGTAGGTAAAATCACAGACTGGCTTCAAAAGGTTTTTTTCATCCTAAAGGATGGAAGATACTGACATAGGTTTTGTGAAAAACAAAAGTAACCAGTGAAGTCCTTCTTAGATGAGAGTGAGTGAATGACAAGGAATTCAGAGTAGACCTTATGCATAGCATCTGGCAAGAGGGACAGAGCAAGCTGTGCGTTATAGTAATTTCCTCTTAATAAGAGATGAGCAGAACAGCCACTATGCAAGTGTTGGTATAAAATAACCAGTGGTAAGTAATAAAACTGGTTAAACATAGAATTTAGACAAAGTATGGTTATAAAACTCAATACAACATTAAGAACACATAATTGTGGAAAATCTCCCAATTTCTACTTTCAAATAAGAAATAGGTCATAAAAGTAAAACTACAGAAAACTCACTTTTGAGTTTAAATGTGAAATCTAAATAAAGTACTAGCCAATCAAATTCAGCATGATATTAAAAATAATACACCGTAAACATGCAGTGTTTATGACAAGAATCCAAGAGTTGTTCAATACTACACCAGCCATTAACAATAGAGTCAAAGGCAAGGCTCCTAATACCACCATCACTTTCCATCACAACTGTCAATGCTTCGGAAGGTCTAGTAACTGTCATGGAAGAAGGAAGAGGAGAAGAAAGAGGAGGATGGTGACAGCGGAGGGAACAGGTGGGGCAGGAGGAAGAAAAGAAAAAAAGAGGAATGAGGAGGAGGAGAAAGATGAGATAAAGGAAGAAAAGGAAGAGGAAGGGGAAAATAAGAAACACAGCAATAAAATTCCAAAGCAGGACAATTAGAACTACTTGTAGATTATATCACTGTATAATTAGACAAAAAAACAAACTATTAAAATGTGTTGGAGTATATGGGTAGATTGTGATAAACTTTTTTTTTAATTAATATATTCTTTATACCAGCAAAAAAAAAAAAAAACATAAAGCTTAATGGAAAATAAATGACATTGTCAATACTAACCATATGACAAAATACTTAGGAATAAACTTAAAAAGAAAGTTTTAGGAAACATTATGAGAAAATCTACAAAGCATTACTGAGGGCTACAGCAAAAATCTTAAGAAACACAGAAAATATGAAGAACCCCTGAAGGAATGATTCCAGTTGAGGCTTTAATTTGGAAGATGAAGGAATCTGAGCAAAAATTTCCATGGTGTTTTTTAGAAGTGTGATATGACAATTTTCTAAACAAAAATGATAAAATAAGTGAATATATATCAGACAAGCTGGAAAACAAGACGAATGAGAGGGATTTAGAATGCTAGCTTTTATACCAACATGCAATAATCAAAACAGGAGAGCACTGGTGATATGACAGAAAAACATATGTACTATGACAAAAACAAAAACCTACCTTGATTTAAGAATATATAAGATTTAGAATATTAAAATATTTTAAACTGAGGATTTAGATGTTACCAAAAAAGTGGTGGAGGAAAAGAAATCCACACATTGTTTACAAAATTTTTATCAAAAGTAAAAATGATTTATTTTTGCAACATCCACCAGACCTCAAGAGGCATGTAGGGACAATTTGTGATCTCTGAAATCTTCCCTATTCTAAAGCAATAAAAGAAAATAATTCTATAAGTTTCCCTTTTCATCACTCCTGTAATGATAGGCTTCATTCTGTGTATTGAACATGTATTTTCAATGTGGCAGCAATATTTCCTCAGCTTTCTAGTGCGAAGTAACCTGGTGCAGGGGAAAAATTGTGGGTTTTGATCTTTCAAAAACCTGGATTCAAATCTTGACCATACTACTTGGTACATGCATAACCTTGGAAAAATCAACCTTTTATAACTTCAACATCCTCATTAATATAATTTGCTAATTATACCTACTTTACAGTCTATAAAATATGAAATTCATTTAAAAAACTAGCAAATTTGCAAATTTCAATTTGCCTTTAGTACCTTGCAATTTCAAATATCCAAATGTTACACCTCAACGTTGCGTAAGTGCTTTGCTCATTATTTGATGTGTCTGTACAGAGATTGTCAGCATTTTCTCTGCCCTTTCAGTTATTCCCTGTGGTATAGGAGCTAAAAGCCTTTAGACTATATAGCAGAGTCTCTTGCCAACAGTGTTCTATTTAAACTCTACCAGCAAGAGGCACCCCATGAAATGTTAAAAATGGAAAAGAAGAAACTGTTTCCCCCTGTGGTGACAGGCAGACATGTGGGCAATGACAAGCATGAGGTTTATATTTACCTTCTAGTCCCACACCTTCAGTGGTTACAAGCAGCTGAGAATCCACAGATGTAGCTTCCTGGGGTTCCAATAACTTTTTTTTTTTTTTTTTAGAATTAGAAGTTCTCCATGACCTTCACCTCCATGGATTTAGAAAGCATCTAATTAAATGATAACATACCATTAATTTTAAGATGTTTCAAGATTTCAGAGATGACGAAAGTGGAAACACATGCATTCTAGAAACAATGAAATACGATGCCGAGAAAAACTTCTGTCTCTGGACGGAACCCTGACTGATACTGTATCCTAACATTATTAGGTAAATCTCTGAGTTACAAGCTGAATCTTTTTCTTCTGAGTCTGGTTCAGAGTTGTTGTTTACACAATGTTTATTGAGTGAATAGGTAATGAAATCTCTCCCTCACACCAGAAAGAAATTGTTAACCCCCACATGCACACACACAAGGAGAATCATAGAAATCTCAAAATTGATCACATAATTATATTATCTACTATATTTCTGTTGTTAGGTTTTTTTTTCTGGAATATTTTATAAGAAAAGTAAAGTTAGTAACTAGACCCCTCAGAAGGAAAAGAAAATGGAAAATGGCTCATAATATTTAACTATCCCATCATAGCCTACTTTGTTGATAAATTAACAACCGAGTTAATGTATAAAATGTATATTGTTTGGGTAAGTTTCCAGCAGTATAACTTCCTCTTATTAAAACTCTATTCTCAGTTATATAATGCTGAGGGTTTTTTAACTGCTATTTTTAAAATATATTTTTTGTATCAGTCTAGGATAGTTAACATCTCTGCCTTTGATGATAAAAATTCTAGACTTCCTTGAACTTCCTCCCCCCTTACCTTCCCTAAGGTTATGACACTGAACTTCCTCCATCTTCTCTGGTTGTAACTTGTCCATTATCTTCCCTTGTTCCTTTCTCTTCCCTTTTTTTTTAAAGGTATCATTTACATTTCAGCCTTCTCAGTCTCCTATGAAAGAGGAACAGTCCTCAACTTGAAACACTGCCAAGTCTAGTGAAGTCTCCCAACTCACTGATTTTAAGCAATTAAAGAGAGACATAAATCCCCACAGCTGCCAATCAATTGATTTTTCTACATGCTGGCATATTTTGCAGATTTGATGGGTACAGTTTTCCTCTCCCCACAGCCTACAGCTGCAAATTTGCAACTTTTGAATTTCTGTTCATTTGCCATTTGAAAATTTTGTTTGGAAAAATTAAAACTTTTTATGCAGAGGGGAAAAAAAAAACATCAGTCAGCATTCTCCATCAGCACCATATAAGGTGAGGATATGGAAAAAGACCAATAAGCTAGTCAATAAGAATGAGTTTCATGAAGGGCTTTAAACCATAACCCACGCAACAACTTCTTACCTCTGCCATCTGCATGAATGGGTCTGGTCATAAATCCTTAACTTCCCCAAAGTGATGAAAATTTAGTGTCACAGAGAAAGCCTTCTTTAGGCATCCATATTTCCTGATATTTAATTTTTTACTGCAACTTTGTACCCATGCCTACATGCGAATACTTCTACTTTTTAATATTTTGCAAATCACTGTGTTTTCTTTTTGTGATCTGCAAAATAAACACTTATAGATTCGTGCTTGGATCAGGTCACTTAGATACCTCTTCCCACTGTGAAAGTATTGTTCCACTAACATTTTTTTTGTTCAGCATATCTGAGGTGCCAGTGTCTAAAGCGAGATCTAGTCCCTGACTCAAATAACTGATATTCCATGCTACGATTGATTTATCTCACAAATACTTTATTCACCTTTCTGTGGTTCTCAGTCACCATTTATACATTCGAAGAACTTGTTTGGGGGTTGCTGGAATATTCTTAAGATGGAGAAGGGAGTTAAAGAATCTTTGATAGGAGTTCTTAAACCATCTTCAGGCAGAAATGAAGTCTAAAGAGGAGAGGTCCCAAGGAGAAAGGGAAAAAAAGGCAAGGTTATCAGCATAGTTTAGGTTACATTAATATTGTTGAACATCTAAGAAATGCAGCTATAAGAGAGGCCTCAAGCTCTAAAACATTACACAAATCAATGATTAGATTTAACCCACTAGCAGCAAATTCTGTCTGATTCTAAAAAGCCGCTTCTGTCTTCCCACTCCATTCAGTCACGACGTCCTGTTGCAGAAAATACCGGTTCAACAGAGAAAGATGTAACCACTACAGTATTCTCCTGTTGGAGAAAGTTTGCTGTACACCACTTCACTTTTACAAAAGACCTGCTTTAGTGCCTGTTTTTTGCTAACCAAAAGAAATCTGAAGAGGATTTCATTGTTAAGAAAAAAGATGAGAAGCAAAAACACTGTTCAGTGTTGGTTCTGCAGCGAGCCCTCGGAGAGGCAGCAAGCACTTGGGGCCGTGAGAGTGGCCCCACCAAGCTCTTTCCCTGAGAACTACACTCAGCATCCCAGCATCCAGCCGCCGTAGCTTGGAACTGTGTCTGTGAGTCTCTGTGCTGTATCTCCATTTTTTTGTGTGCATCCCTTAGCAAGGTGTGTCCTGAGATAATGGCTTCTTTGCTTTATGCCATTTCAGATTATGAATGGTTTTATAGGAATGTTCTAGTTTTGGATAGTGGGGGTAATCTGTATGTGATGTAGCGAGGTAGTTAACAAACCTTTTGGCAACTCCTTTGCTGTGTGTGAGCGAGGGGCGACACCTAGGGATCGGCAGTGGGCGCATCCTCTGTCACCTGCTTCCAGGTTCACCAACAAAACCCTGTAGGAATGAGGTGCCTGCGACTAGCGAATACCTTTGTGTAGAGAACCAGGAGACTCAAAGAAAGAGATACAGGGCCTCATCAGAAAAACAAACACACAAGTAGTAATCCTAACAGAGCAACTGGCAGAAATCAGGTAAAACAACCCATTTCCAAGAAGCAAAAGAAGACAACAGAATAATTAGTGTCAGGAGGGTAAATGGGACCAGACCTGATAACGTCACGCAGGGTGGAGGCAGCAACAGAGGGCACAGAAGGGCCATTAACCTTGATGACTCTAGAGAGAAAGTGATGGCTTGCAAGTGCAGACACAGAGCTAGACTCCTGAGCCACAGGAAGAATAAATTCTTTCCAAAGCAGGATTGCCTGTTTGATTTGTTTTTGTAGCCTGCAAATAAAGTATCCCGTATGTTTCTGATTGTGAGTGAAATGGAGGGGAAAATAAAACATCCTACTTTCAAAGTGGGATCCAAATGTTCTCAAATGTCTCCTTCCGTGGTTGGGGATTTTATTATGGTCTCCAGAAATATTATGACCGACCGGGTGTGCAATTCAAAAAGAATTTGTACAGGTGTGCAAGCAAGATGGTTCTTTTCTGAAGCCTATTTAAGTTCCTCTGCTTCTTGTGTGGGGAAGCATGATTTAAAAATATTATCTGGACATGACTGATGGCAAACAATGCTAAATTTAAAACTTCTGATGAGTACAACTTTTAAATTTGGGGTTAAAAAAACAAATTTCAGATAACACCAACAGGCTTATGGTTAGAACACAGAAGAAACTGAAAAATACAGAAAAACGCTGAGATAGCAGAAAAATGTCCTGTGTAGCCATTTCCCTTCAACTATTTTCTTCTTGTATGATTTGAAACCATTAATCACAAGTAATTTTGGAGAAAGATTTACTATATTTTAATGTATGTATGTTTTTCTTAAATTTATATTTGAACTAAATATGTTGCAAACCATTTTCTAACCTAAGATGGTCCCAATACTAATCCATGATGTCTTCCCATTTTTGTAGATTGCAATGTTTATATTTAAAATTAACTCATCTGAAAAATACTTCTGGTGCCTAGAGTATGGGGAGATCCTAACTTATTAATTTTCCAATTAGCAAAAATTCCCCATATAATTTAATGAATAATCTATCCCTTTACTAATGGTTTCCAATGGTTCTGTAGTGGTTTTAGATGTTAGTTACTAGATCTCAGGGAGCATTTCCAGGCTGCTGCCATTACACCAATGTGGCTGTTGATTCTTGGATCCTCTCTATATTCTACTCACTGTCACTTTATAATACTTTTTAATAACTTATTGGGGAAGTCCCACTACATAGTTCTTTTAATTTTATTTCTTAGTTACATATTCCTTCAGAGGTCTGTAGAAATATTTGGTCCAATTAAAAAAATTACATTGAAATAGGATTAAATTAAATTAAAATGTATAAATTGACTAGAGAGTCTTAGTAAAATTAAATGTTAAGTCCATGTTGGTCTCCTGCTGCTCTTCCAACATATCCAGGAATGTCTCACTTTAAGATGTCCCTGCCTCGAACATCCTTCCCCAGATACTGACAAAGCTTGTCCACTCCCTGTGCTCAGGTGTCTGATTAAAATGTCATCTTTCCAGGAAGGTCTCATCTGACCCCCTATGATCAAATAACAGTGCCCTCCTCACACTCCACCCACTTCGCCTGCTTCATTTTGCTTCACAGCAATGATTAGTACGTGACATGTACGTTGTATTCTTACTTGTTTATTTCACGAGAAGAGGAATTTTGTCTGTTTCCTGATAATTCCTCAGCTTCTACCTGATAATCCTTCAGGCACATCAAAAATTCTAATAAATGCCCTTTGAAGAAATACATGAACTTACATGCTGTCTACACACCATAGCTTGTGATTCCTCAAAGAAGTCACTCCAATCAGCAGAACTTCGGTCTCCCCCTTTCAAGAGCAGTTCTTCAAAAGCTCTACTGAATTGTTTCTCTGTGGGCGTGTAGGAAGGGGCAAGTTGTTTCACCTTTAACTATTTGCTACCTGCGATGCAGCATCCTTCCACCACCCCGAACTCACTTCTAGTTCTTCAACAATTGTGTCTGAAATGGCTATACTCAGCCCGGGGTGGAGGTTTTCCTCAGATTGCTTCCAAGAGCCTGTCCTGAATTTTGAACAGTAAACTAATGTTTACGAAGCACCTACCAGGTGTCAGACATCACGCTGGGAACACCCTGCAGCTACGGTCTTTTTTGATCCTCACAGCAATCCTGCTAGGTATGTTGTGTCAACCCCCATATTATCAGGTGGAAAATCACGGAGTTGAAATAAGCTATCCAAAGGGTGGAACAGATTCAAGATTTGGATATAATCACCAGTTTCAAGGCTGGCTATTCTCTCTCCCTCCCCTCTCTCTGTCTCTCTTTTTCTGTGTTCCCACCTGTAATTAGCCAAACTGTGAAGTGTGAGGTCACAGTTACCAAGGCTGCTCTCACTTCTGACACCAACTGCAAGTTCTGAGAGTCCCCAAGATGATTTTTGTTTTTGAAAATTCACTACAAGGACTGACAGAACACACTAAAAGCTATTATACTCACACTTATGGTTCGTTACAGGGAAAAGATACAGAATAAAACCAGCCAAAGGAAGACACTCATAGGGTAGGGTCTGGGAGGGTTCCAACACAAATGTTCAGGGTGCATTACGCCCCCAGCATTGATATCTGACAAGTCTCTTAGAGTATTTATCACCAGCTGGGGAATTTCAGGAAAGCCTTAATGCTCAGAGTTTTCACTAAGGCTCCATTATGTACACATGACTGACCAGTAATCACCTTCATGCTTGGACTCAGTTTCAAGATCAACTGATCCTGTGCGACCTAAATCACAAGATTGCCCTTTTGTCATTTTCAGCCCCCACCCTAAGACTATCAGGTATTGTTGGCTGCACCCTAAGATTTGACATCAGCCTCCACCTTTAACAAATGCACTTCTATTAAGTATGACAAACGTTACCTCCTAGAAGCTGAGGGCAGTAGCCAGATCTCTCCTTAGGCAAAGCCAAATTCTTTACTACCCAGTGCCTGAGTTACCCACGCGGCCTTCAATCTTCTTGTGAAGACAACATAACACATTATCACCGCCAGGGTGCTCTGCCAAGTTACATAAACAAACTTAAATTTGTGGGCCCAGGGAAGTTACTGCAACAGAATGGAGACAGGCTGACACACACACACAGACCAGATCGGATCATCCCGTCAGCTGTTTCCCCAAGTGCTGGGCCCCATCCCTCAAAGCTTGTTATAGGCTTGGCAGGTTTCTACAGTACTAAGTCTAGAAAAAGCTCAGATGACAGCAAAAGTGAAACATCAGGACTGTAAACTGCTAATTGCCAATTCCATATGTTTGCAAGTCAAACAACAGTGAGGGATATTGGTGGTGAGAAATCGCTGAAGTTTGTGCTTACACAGCTAGTCAAAAAAATGGAATTATGTAAAATCTTATCTCGCACTAATTCTGCCCTCACTCCCAAATCCAGAATTCTTAATGTAAGGAAGAAGAATCTTCACATTTAAATCTCAAGTCTCCCAAGCATTTATTCTAGACTTTGTGTAATCTCCTTAACCTTGTCTCTGTGTTTTGAGAATATGAAACTGATGAGCAAGACAATACTATGTGTTATAAAAATGATCAATTTAGACTGCAAACATAGACTGCCCGAGTTCAAATCCAACTTTTGGTCTTCACCAGCTGAGTAATTCTCAGCAAGTTGCTCAATGTTTCCAAGCCTCTTTTCCTCACCCCTAATGTACCTCATTTATAAGGTCTTTGCCATAGAAGAAATGTCCCAACATTTGTTATCTAATGAGAGCACTAGGGAGAAGTGTAAACCAGTTAGTTAAAATGTTTTCGTTTTTGTTTTTGTTTTGCTGTTAATTATGCCAAATTCAAAATGGTTTCGTATTAGCTGAATTTAAAATCAGCTAGGCTACTTCTATAGATTTGGGAAACAAATATTTTCTGACTAAAGAATCTGAGCGTCTTCATCACCAGTTAGTATAAACCAAAAGGATGGAAGGCCCGGCCAAATGGATGAAGTTCTTGTGGGATGAATGAGTATCAATTTTGCAAAGAATAAATCACTACAGAAATGCAAAATGTAATGATTGATAGTGTCATCCTTACTCTAATGCCCCCAGTGATCTCCATGCAGGTGGGTCTCAAATGAGAAGAGAGTGGAGTGTTATGTTCCTGGTCCCTTCTTAATGACTGAATGAGGGACCATTCAGATGTTTTTCAATCCTGAAAAGAGATAAACATGAGAATAGAATGTAGCTAAAGAGGAAAGACCCAGAGGTCATCCTCAGAAAGTCCTTTTTTTCTTTCTTTTTCAGTTAGGGATTGAAGCTCATTAATCATTGGTTTTTAAAATCTCTATTCTTTACTCCTTTTTTGGTAAAGATTTGTAACTAGAATCACCTTGCTAATTTCTCTGCATTTAAAAATTAGATTAGAAATAGTTCACTGGCAAAAATACATGGTTAAATGTGTCCCTTCATAAATGTGAATAATGATGATAATAATAAATAATACAATATTTCAATATATGTCTCATTCATATATTATAGCACATATATATTGCATAGGTTATATTATATCTATTTAAAATTATATATTTATAAGTATATATTGTTATTTAATAAATATTATAACTTTCATTTTTATTGATTCGTAATGTGATCTGTACTGTACTACTTACAATATTGCACCTAGATAATTCTGTTATCCTCAATTTTTAGATGGAGTTACAGAGATTCTGGGAGGACAAGAGATGTTTCTAGAGACACACAGAGTAATTGTAGAATGACAGGTATGTGAATCCTGATCTATGACAAAATGGTCTAAGACCTTGCCAATATTCCATGGTGATGGTGGTGAAGAAAAGCAAATTAAGAATAATTGCTATTGTATCTTGAATGCTTCATATATACCAGAAATCCCAATATGTGTCAAACACTGTGATACATATTTTGCTTCTGTTACCTGAGAAAATAAAAACAGTCTCAGAGAAATCAAATTATTTTATCAAGTCTGTATTCCCAGAATATGGCATGCCCGAAGACTCCTCTTCAATTCAAATGGTGCTTCTGCTGTTTGGAAGATGTTTTGAGCATTCCTGGCACACTCGCTCAGGTGAGAGGTGTCAAAACTCCAGCCACCATGAAAGATCAGGGGCCAAAAATTGAAAATTTCTAAATTCTATAATTAATGAGCCTAGATTTTTATTGCTGATCTCACACACTTTGTCACTCTCTTTGAAGTCCGAGTCATTTCATGCCTCTGTACTTGGAATCCATCGTCAATGAAGAAGTAAACCAAACGTGCATGACAGTACCTCAGTACTTGGTGTTAAGTATATTGCAGCATCGAGACGCTTAGGAACAGTGAACGGTGGATGCGACTGTGGCTCAGCTGACTTACATTCTAAAGGGTATTATCACAGAGGAGAATGAAAACAGCATATCCGCTAAGAAGAACCAGAGGAGCCTGAACCTAAAATCTGCCCTGACCTCGTTTCTTACAGTTTCATTTATCCTCATCTAAGTGTGTAACCTGGACTTCCATAAAGCCCTTATTACCACTGATTTTGTATTGATTTGTCATATGCCAATGCTCACTTGCAACGTACTTGACATTTGACTATCATAAAGAATGGAGATTGGCAGGCTTGTGTCAACTCCACTCTTAACCAAACCGCTGTGTAATTGAACAGGAAAGCAGTGTTAACAGTACACATTTGATTCCAGTTCATGTGCCCACAGCCTAACATTTTAGAGTGCCCATCCTTTACATCCTAATGCATGTCAAACAGTATGTAAATACCAGCAAATCCGAGGAGATCTGCAATGTCTATATGTGCCCTATGCTAATGAGCACTATCCCAGGGAACTGGAGGATTTCCTATCCCTCTTAACTGTGAATCAGAGGATACTTTTGGCAAGCAGATTAATTTAGGAAGCTGCTTGGAGACTGAGCTGTTAATAGATGTGAAGTGGTTAGCCCTGGGCCTTGAATTGTGTAACAGGGATGATGAATAGTACTAAATAAACACTAATTCCTCTCACAGCCACTTAGCTATCTCCAACGACAACAAAACAAAATTAAACAAAATCAAATCCCTAACAACAACGGTACCCAGGTACAGAGAGTTGACTCGGGGAAATATGAAACATGTGTCTTTTGTAATCAATGCAGAGAAAGTATTCTTATTCAGCCTGTTTTGGAAGCTTGCAAGTTGAGAAATAACAATGTCTTCCTCATCAGGTATTGCAAAAATATAGCGATGTTTGCTGTTGACCTTTATATGTAAAGATGGAAGGGCATGGTCGTATCAGCGACTAGCGTACCATTTAAAGTTTACTTTCTTATTCATTGTCCTACATGCAAAATACTTTCATTATAGAATGGCTCATTGTTACTCCTACTAAAATATTGGGGAGACAATGGCGGGTAACAGAAAGAACAATTTTGGTCTAACCCATCCTGGCACGCTCTGTTGTTGACTGTGGAGTTTCTTAAGCTCACTGTCTGTACAATGGAATAAGACACAACTCTTTCTTCTGGATATTATTGCAAGAACTAAACATAACATGCTTTAGCAAATACAAAGCCCTGTGTAGACAAAAGCAATACTATTGACAGCATCTTTTATTTGCTGTTTGTTACAGAATAAATAACACCGTGCCTCCAAAGTCTGAAAGACATCTTGTCTTCACTCAATATAAGTATTCCATACTGGGGTTCCTCCACATTTAAATTATATTTTAAAAGCAGCCTATTAAAGTGCCTTTGAAAAGTTTACATTGCACTTCCTCTTGCATATATGGATCTTTTCCTCTTGTAAAATCCCAGGGCATTTCAAATAAGGAAAGGTCATTTAGCTCATCTGGTCGATTGTGGCTGCGATCCATTTCCCCAACGAGAAGCAAGGGAAGCGTTTCTCAATGCGTATCAGGGAAAAAACTCTCAGACCATTAGGACTAAAACATTGTATATGCCACAAGCTCTAGGCACCTAATTTCATCACAGACAATTGATGATTCTGCCATTCAGGCTGAATCAGACCCAGGACACTGGGACTCAGTGCTTCAGCAGGGAGGCAGGTTCACTGCAGCCTTCATCCAGTTTAAAAAATATTTTATTGACACATAGAGCATTCAGAGTCATAAAAATATATCATGTTTATCACTGCTCTTATGGCATGCATAGTTATGACACAGGGGCACTGAGCCATACAGTAGTAGGCAAGCATTTATTTCACCCTAAGCTGCTACAAATAATGCAGAGCTCAGCTTTCATCCTCTGAGCAGGCTGGACAGATTTCATCAGAAATAAGCATTTAAGAAAAACAGAAAAATCAATGCCGATGCATCTATTAGTGAAAAGTCCTGATTGGGTATGTATGTGCTCAACAAGCCTGTTAGTAATCCACCAGTGCACATTTCTGCCAAAGGCATGAGATTGCTAAACTGGAGATTTTGAAAAATGATCATCTTTCATGGATGCGGAAATCCAGCCAGGAAATTTACCTTTAAGCACTTTGACTAACACCCATAGTTTATGATTCCATTATCACCCGGACTCCGATGTACATCTTTACGGAGAGCTATTTCCTGAAGAATAATGACCCAAGACTTTTGGGTTTTTGAGTTACTGAGTGGACAAACAGTTAAATCTGGATCCAGAGTTAACACAGCTCTCCATTATCTAAGGCTGGGTTAGGGCAAAGTTGGCGGGACCAAGCGTTGCAGAAAGATCAGAGAAAAGACTGACATTTGCATATAAATGACAAGTGTCAGTAAGTGGAAAGGAAGCATTAAGAAATTTGCATCTGGCTTAAGCTTTGTCCTTATTCAGCAGAATGCACTCATCACAACTTGTTGGGCTGTGTTAGAATGGGAGCCAGGGACAAAGACAACACTGAGAGAGATGGTGGCAAGTGAAGTCTTTATAAACATGGATTGCACATCTCTCACGTGCTCAGAGAAAGTTCTCGAGACCTTCCCATAGGGTGAGCTACCTTGACCTGGCTAAATGGCTAGCTTATCTGGAGAATTAGACAATCTCTCCTTATCAATCCCCAACTCTTACAGCCTCCGAAAAGGTTGTTACTTTTCTTCTGAGATGCTACCAGAGTTTCCTCTGTGTTAAAGCATGTGTATAGACTTTTTCATGTAGGTTAAATGAATTCTGCCAAGGCAGAAACCATCTCACTAATGTGTCTCTATCCCACAGTGCCCAGTATCTCATGATGGAACAGCAAATGGCATATACCAAGCCCTAAAGGAACAAACGGTGAATGAGTGAATAAATTAAGAAAAGCTGCAGTGCAGAATAGCACCGTTAGAATGCTCTGCTTCTACTGTGTTTCATTTATTGAACTAAGATGCACCACCACCTATGAGAGCTGCTGAACACAGAAAATTTAGAAGAGACATAGTTTCCTTAAGAGCATAAAAATAAAAAGTAAATACTGCCTTTGTTGCAAAACTTCCTGTTCTTTGTTCCAAGTGCTAAATTTATCACTTGGCATTCTTTGGGTCCCAGACAGGCATGCATGAGCAGGTACAGTCTTAGAATCAGACAGTGAGCAGCGGTGGATGAACCCGCAGCCTAATATCAAAGAATAAAGCAAGAAAAAGTTTCTGTGATATTGAAAATAAAGGTATACATGGTTTTGTTTTATTGTGTTTAAAATCTGTTGTCAGCTGCCGTATAATGAACTAAGCAACAGCTGGTTTCTTTTGTAATAACCTGGTAGGACGTATTGAAGTCTCTTCCGTATTCTGGAAAGAGAGTCGCAGGGAAGGAGTAGTTTGGCTCTTTGGTGCAATGGAGTCATTTACCTGCTCAGAAAGGCTTGCCAGAGGATTGTGAAGAATTGCAGGCAGGCATTTTTCCATTGGTGGAACAATTGCTCATACAGAGCTTAACTTGTCTCCATGGCTTCCAAGATACTTCTTAAGTGTGCTATTTAGAGAGGAGAAAAAAAAAAAAAGAAGTTGTTTTCAACCAAGAGGAATAAAAAAGGAAAGGGGAAACGATGCATGTTTTATGCCACCTAATCTTTCTTATTTTAAAGCTGCAGTGTTCAAAGAGCAGCGCCCTCGCAGCATGTGACATCATGTCGGGGGCCAAGTGCAGACCTGTGTCATTTAGCAGCTCCACCACTCACCTGCTGTCGAAGTCTGGGCAAGATACTTCACTCTGGTGTCTTAGCGTCTTCATCTGTAAAACAGGGAACAATAAAACACTTATTTCTGAGGAATATACAAGTTGATGCACATAAAACACTTAGAACAGCACCTGACATGTAGTCCTTTTATGTGTTAAATATTATTTGTGAGGTCAGAAAGGTTATTCTGGGGACGTTGGAAAAAATTTGGACAAAATTTGCTTTTCCTGCTTCTTTTGCCTCCTGGGTCAGAGTGTGACAAAAGTTCCTGTTAAAAATGTGAGCATTCAGCTCCTACTGAAACGTCATATGCTGAAAATCAAAGGAACTGCCTTCCCCAAGTTTTCATCACCCCCCGAATGAGGCTAGGGTTCTAGCGTTCACACCTCTTAATAACATGATCTTTATGTTTCCCATCCATTATCTCCCCGCTGCCCCCAAACCTCCCCTAAATTATACACAGTGCGGACCACTTATCATTCTTCAAACATACCTGAGCATTGACTTCTGTTCCTCCTATGTGGAATGACTTTCCCCTTCAAACCTTGCCTTTTCTTCAAGGCCAAATTTATATATTACCTCCTATAAAAGATTGTCCTCGATTCATCCAGGCAGAAAAAAATAACTTTCCCCTCTATATTTTGACATCATTTTCTCATGCCTTCCACTCGGAAGTTTTACTCTAATCCTCACTTATTTGAGTATCTGCCCCACTTCTCCTAATAAACCATCTGCCTCTGAAAACTGAAACTGAAGCAACTGACACCATCCTTGCCCACAAGAGACACTTGGTACATGTTTCACGAATCAGAGAATCTGCCCACTTCACACGCAGACACGTAGATTTGACGAAAATCCTCCATCCCTAATACAAGAAGTAAAGACATCTCCCAGTATTCATTCGGGGAATATTTATTGAGAATTGGTGCTATTCTGGTTGGTGCTAGAAATAGAAAGATTAAAGTATGACCTGGAGGACTTTTTGGGTCATTTGCCTCCTCTTCTTGAAGACTATATTTAAATAGACAAGTGATGGTTTGGCAAGCGACAGTGTGGGCTGTAGGTATAAATAACCGTGCCTGAGGGGCATCTGGGCAGGCTTCACAGGAAAGGTGGCATTTTGAGTGAATCCTGGAGGAGTTCTCCAGATGAAGTGACATAGGGTGACAAGCAGGTGGAGGGAACAGTACAGACAAAGCCTCTAAGTTATGGTAAATAATAATTAGAAGAATAACTGGCATTTACTGGGCACTTATTAGATGTCAAGTGTTATGCTAAGCTCCTTAATCATCACCATAAATCTAGGAGTTAGGTATAGTTACTATTTTCATTTTACCAAAGCAGAGA
This sequence comes from Camelus dromedarius, assembly GCF_036321535.1. NCBI lineage: Eukaryota > Metazoa > Chordata > Mammalia > Artiodactyla > Camelidae > Camelus > Camelus dromedarius. Next base: position 29,504,957 of record NC_087458.1, on the reverse strand, counting down.
CCGTGGCATGTTAGTAAGGGTTCACTAGAAAAACAGAACTGATAGGAAATTAGGTGTATATATATATAAAGAGACAGACAGACAGAGATAGAGGTCGAGAGAGGTCGAGAGAGACAGAGAGATTTGTTTTAAGAAATAAACTCATGTGATTGTGGAGCTGGCAAGACTGAAATCTGCAGGGTAGACTGGCAGACTGGAAACCAAGGGAAGAGTTAGAGTTTGAAGACCTTCTGCTGGCAGAATCCCCCTTTCTTTGGGGAAAGACAGTCTTGTCTCTTAAAACCTTCAACTGATTGGATGAGGCCCACCCATGAATGAAAGGTAATCTGCTTTACTCAAATTCTAACAATTTAAATGTTAGTCTCATCTAAAAAATATGTTCAAAGACACAGCTGGAATAATGTTTGACCAAATATCTGGGTGCTTTGGCCTAGCCAAGTTGATGTACAAATTAACCATCACATATGACCTATAAAATCATTCAGTGAAGCTCATATAGCACATTGCAGTAGAACTGGGATTCAGAGTCCTACTTTACATTGCCTAGTTCACAGACTTAGGAACAAGTTAAATTTCTGGAAAGGGCTAGGTCATATTCAAGCCAGAACTTTTAAGGCAAAGCTGAGAGTCAGAAATGGAAAAACTAGTTATGACTGCCAAATCTAAATAGGTAGGCCAAGGGTTGGAAGCCAAGCAGAAACAGAATCAATGTGGAAACAGGTGTTGAACAGGAAGAGGCTTTGCAATGTCTAATCATTTTCTTGGGCAGTTGAGCGCATGGGTGTGTTGGTCTATTAGCCTAAATTACAGGAAAAATGGGTTTGAAGGCAGGCTGACTGGAATCTGGCCAACCAGCCAAAAGGTTGTTGTGAAAACTCAGGCCCAAAATGATGGGAGTCCAAGTTCAAGATAATAACAAAATAGTTAATACAGATGTGAAACAAGTCATTGAGTTCAAGTTCACATAGCTGGCAAATGGCAGAACCCTTGGCCCAGTTTTGCAGTTATATTTATTTAGTTAACACTGACCAGGTTCTAAGCATTGCTGAGCAGATAAAGAGAGAGACACAGAGACATTAAGTGTATCCAGAGAAAAATTCAAGGAAGATATTCAGTGAGAGATGCTGGGGAGTAGCAATGGTGTCATGCTAAGAAACTTGAAGGTTTGCAAAGCCTTGAAAAGAAATATGAGGAAAAAAATTAGCTATATTAGGAAATTATCCCATCTTGTGCTGGGGGAAAAAAGTACTCTAAATAGATAAAATGTAAAGACTGAATAAGGGAAAGATGAAAGTAACTTTATTGATTAGCAAGACACCATGCTGTGCTGTTGAAATTGGTCATCTAATTTTATCCATTAGGTATTATCAAAAATAAATGTTTGTATCCTTTTTACTTCAAGAAGATTAAGTAATTTGCCCAAGGAACCATAGCTGGTGATGGTAGATTTGGTATGGGAGCCCAGGAATAGCTGTTTTCAAACTCCATGTTATTTTCATTGCGATAGGGCCATTCTGACAGAAGATAAAGCCCCCTGGCCAAACACAAAACATTGGTGTTTCCCTGAGTGTCACAGGTGAGAAGGTACTGATTTAGAACACTTTATTTTTTAGTGTTGAATGAATCAAAGAACACTGAAAAACATTAAGGTCTCCTGCTTCCAGGATGTTAGCCTTACAGATAAAGCATTTCACAAATGATTCCAGAACCTAGAACCCACGTCCATCATCCACTCCACACCATGGAGAACCTGGTATAATCCAAGAGTTAGCTTTCTACAAGTGGAGAAACTGAGGCTGTGCCAGACATCTCCCCTGACTCTGCCTTCATTATTCCATGCCACAGATGGTTCTGTGGGTGGAAGTCCAACTGAATGTCCTTCCTGCTCTAGGTCAGGTGTCTCCCACGTGGCAGGGGTGCAAATGGTAGCATTGTGTTCAATGAATTATCGATGCCCTCCTAGCTCTTGATGAACTAGGCAGGATCAGAAAGCAACTTCCCATTGCATCTAGTAAATCAGAGCACAAAAATACCAGCCTGCTGTGAGTATCACTCACATCCAAAGTCAGCTTTAAAAGCCCAGATAAACAGTTCAATAAATTTAAGAAAATTGCAGTTGCTCATAAATTATAAGCACTTCAACTCTCTGTATATTTTTTGATCCATCCATAAACAACATGATGAAAGCCATAAAATTGATTAATTTATAAACTATAATGTGGTCATATAGTTAGAGAATTTACAAAAAGTATTTAAACTTCCAAGTTAGCCAATAGGGAATGGTAACTGAAAATCATCATATATTCACAAACTCTTTAAAAATTTTATGTAAGACTTAATATTACTTTCCAATTAAAAAAAAACTTGATTTTTTAATGTTTGCATTGACTGCTTTTTCATTAAAAAAAATTCTATGGCATCTATAGGACACCAGTGAAAGAAAGGAATTGTCTTCTATTTGAATCCTCAGGAAAATAATAGGAAAAGATATGTGATATTTACACATATCACATGGCCAAAGACCAGCATCTGAACCATTATTCAGCAAATACTTTCAAAACACCTGTTTCATGCTAGATTCTGGGGATTCAAAGTTATCAATATATAGCACCTACTCTGACAGAAGGCAAAACTTAGAAGGGAGAAAGATAATTAAGCAGGTAGTTTTATGCAAAGAATTCAGTGAGTTAAACATAAGTAAATAACTGGATAGATGGGTGGGTGGATAGATAGATAATAGATGATTTTATAGACTGAATTGTGTGCCTATAAAATTCATATGTTGAATCGCCAATCCCCCAAATGGGACCATATTTAGAAATAGGGCCCTTAAGAAGGTAATTGAGGTTAAATAAGGTTATAATATTAGGGCCTTAATCTGATAAGACTGGTGTCCTTGTAAGAAGAGGAAGAGATAGCAGCGAGCTAGCTCACTCTCTCTCTCTTACTCAGATCCCACACTCAGAAGAAAGTCCATGAGAGGACACAGTGAGAAGGTAGTTATCTGCAAACCAAGAAGAGAGCCCCCATCAGAAACCAGCCTTGCTGACACCTTGATCTTAGGATTTCTGCCCTCGGTGAGATAATGAAGCTTTGCTGCTCAAGCCACGTGGTGTGTGGCTATCCTGCTACCTGACATCTGTGGGTATCTGTGACATCTTGTTATGACACCCCAAGCACACTAAGACAGATGGTTATGTGGATAGACAGTACAGAATCAGAGGATGCGTTACCTAAATCTCTAACTGGGTGATAAGGAAGTCTTCAAGGAAGATCATGATTTCTTCCTCTTTGATTTGCTCACTTTAAGTTATAAGTATAATACATATTTACTTTAAATTTATAACAATGTAGAAGACATATAAAATTTAAAAACATGAAAGCTTTCTATGTGAGTCCAAATCTTCAAAGGCAGGCATGTTCAAAGTGACCAATGTGAATACTTTAAGGCCACTTACAGGAGCTAATTTGCAAGAGTGGGAAGGCATTCCCTAGGGGGTGCCTGGAAGCTAGAGCAAGTGGAGCAAAGGGAAGGGTATGGGCAAATGTAAGAGGTTGAAGGGGAGAGGAATGAAGCAGAACCTCTCATTCAGGGGAGTGCTAGCAGCATGTGTGGTTAAAGTTAGCATGCACAAGGTCATAAATTACACGTGCAATGGCAGGCACCACGTTGTGAAGGTATTATGTAAAGTATTGAGTTAAAGATAGGAACATGGCTCCATAAAAAGGGAAAAACAGTTGGTGAATATAGGAAAGTCCTCAACTTCACTCAAAATTGGAGACAAGCAAGTTAAAACTCTACTGAAATATTATTTCTCATCTTTCTGATTGGCAAAAATCCAAAAGTTTTACAGAATACTTTCTTGATGAGGCTGTGGGACTACATTGCTCTTACACATTGCTGTTGGGAATGGTCAATGGTACAATCTTATAGAGGGGAATTTGACAATAACCAGCAATATTATAGAGACAGTCATCTTTAACCTAGCAGTCCCACTTCTGGAGCTATATCACAGAGAAACACTGCTAAAATATAAAATATATATATATATATATATAAAATATATATTAAAATATATATTAAAAAATTCAATGCAGCATTTTTTTCAGTAAAGGCAAAATACTAGAAACAACCTAAATATCTGTTGAATAAACTGGCCCCACCCCATGATGGAGCACTATGCAGCTGTGAAAAAGAATAAGGAAAGATTCTATACAATACTGCGAAGTGATCACCAGGAAATACCAATAAGTGGAAAGAAAACAAAATAAAAAAAAGAACGTATAATAAGCTACTATTTATCCTATAAGGGAATTCAGGATACGTAGAAAATATATATATAGTTGCTTATATTAAAAAATGACAGAATAAACCAAAAATAATTTTAAATGGCTACCAACTAGTGAGACTAGGGGAAAGTTTGAGGAAGAGAGGAAAATAATCTAAACTCTTCTGAATATGACTTTTATAAACTTGACTTTGGAACTAAGCAAATATTTTAAATTTATAAAAAATAAATTAACAAAAAATTGTTTATAGGATTTGGAAGAAAAATGAAATGAAAGGATTAACTATATGTACAGGTGGTCATTAAAACTACTTAAAATGGACATGTCCCAAATCTTTGACCAAATATCATAACGGCATATACCCAAAGAAAAAAAGAAGTGCAGAACCAACCAAACAAAATAACCAAAATCTTCACACTGTTTTTAATAATCCTCTGATCATTGAGTGAATGGTGGATAGGTAATATCATTCTGAGTCTGTGGCATGTGTATTAGTGGATAAAGTAAATGGATAATTACATCAGTGCACCTGATCACTGTGATTTTTAGCATGTGAGAAAAAACACATGCAAAGACTGATGAGGTTAAGTTAAAACCATACTGAATTGAGGGTGTTTGTATTAAATTACTATAAATTTTCTCTTTTAAAAATATTCATTTTATAGAACTATTGACTAAAAACAGACTAATGACAATCAGCAGCCCAGTAGCAATAAGCACTTTTCTTATCCATATTATAATCTCTAATGAGTATATCGCTCATTAATAGGACCCAAGACTTGATGCAGAAACACCTAAATCCAGGCCAGAGACAGAAAGGTGCAAACTGTTTTGATAGCAAAAAAAAGCTATTAAAGACTATGGGAGTCATAACAAGCAACTCAGGAGCCAAAAGAAAAAATTTCCCACTTGCCACATACGGGATAACTTTAGTCTCAGTGAAGATAATTGCAATGGATTGAAACATCTCAAATAATCTTATCTGTTAGATCTTGGAGTTCATCATTTTACAGAAGAAAAATAAACTATTGCTTACCCTTAAAAAACAAATCCCCTTAGTTTATTTTTAGAGGATTCTGGGGCACCAACTCAACAGTCGGAAAACTGCTAAATAAAAGGAATTATTCAACATTTATAAATATTGAAGCATTTATGTTGCCCCCCTTGTATTTTTACAAATTCTATCTCAGTATTACCAAGTAGGTGATAACTAGTAATTTCTGTATTTAAAATAGTCCAGATAATAAATAAAGAACTAGTACAAATTAGAATTTATCCGTAAGTAAATGGAGTCAGAAGACCACTCATTAACTACAAATTGTATGTTATACTTTTAATCTCTCTCCCACACTTATTAATTCCTTCAGGTCATTGACACTTAAAGGTGGTTCCTATTTCTTGTTCACAAGGTTCCTAAAGCCAACTTGTGTTTTCGCCCTGCGTGCTCCTTCCCTGGACTTCCTGTTTGCATTCTTAGATGACATCACACTTCCCCCATTTCAATATCTTGAAAACTTTGTTACCCTTGACTCATTTTTTCCCCATGATTTTCTGTATCAAGCTACCAAGTCCTCTCTATTTTACCACAGCAATATCTTAAAAACACATCTCCTCTCCCCTATTCCCTTTCTCAGATGCACATTTAGACCAAGTAATCAGGGCCCCAATCAGATAATCATAGGGGGCTCTGTTCTGGCCCTCCTGTGGACATGCGCTTCACCAAAAGATGGAAAGTTCCAAAGACCAAGGGAATTTGCACACGTGATGCTCACACATCCCACTGTAGATCACAGTGAAGGTACCCATGCCCTTAGGCTCCCTTGCCCAAGTGGCCCTAGGTTGTCCTTCCAAAGACACCCTATGCCACTTGCCATGGCTGTCAGAAGAGGGAATGTGTGTGGAGCGTGGCCTCGGAGGTCCATAGACACAAGAAATCCTTTGTGGTGGATGGAGCCTGGAATTGAAAGATATGAGTGTACAAAAGTCTTGATGTCTCCATTTCAATTCTAACCCTGTCTCTGCAAATGTTGAAACCAAGCATGCCCCAACTCTAGTGAGAGGCTGTCATCTTTTACAGAAACCATTGTAGTAATCTTAAGAGTACCAGTTATCCACTTCCTGGAAATCTGGTTCAACATTTCTAAAAGTCTGAACTTCAAGAGCCAGCAGGATGAAAATGACCTGGAGATGAGTTAAATAGGCAAGCCCTTGTCCTCGAAGGAACTTCTCGGAGGTGGGTTGGGGATCTTCCAGTGTAATATCTCCCTGATAATTCTGTGTGGCGAACATGGTGGGAATGCACTTCCTCTCTCCAGCGCATCCTGTGCTCTGCTGCTGGATTAGCATTAGTCAGGATCGGTCCTAGTCACACTATCTGCTTCGCAACATTTACAATAGTTCTCCATTGTTTTAAAGCTTACTCTTCCTCAATATTATGCAAATACAACTTTTCCAGGCTAATCAAATGTAATTTTCATAATTTATTCTATACTTCAGTGGTTGGCAAAGATTTTATGAAAGGGCTAGATAGTAAATATGTTAGTCTCTGCAAACCAAAAAGTCAGAAAAGTCAGCCACAACTATGCAAATTTGAACAAGCAGTCATAGACATTAGGTAAATAAGTGGGTGAGTCTGTGTTCCAATAAAACTTTATTTACAAAAGCAAGATACAACATAAGGCCATAGTTTACTGTTCGTGATACAGCTGAACTGATTTACTCACTCTTCCAGAAGCACCGTCCATCTGTTCGTGCTACGTCCTCCATTTCTGCAGGTCCATGTCCTACTCAGGATTCATTCCCAAAATGAATCAAAACTACAATGAGGTATCACCTCACACCAGTCAGAATGGCCATCATTAAAAGTTTACAGACAATAAATGCTGGAGAGGGTGTGGAGAAAAGGGAACCCTCCTACACTGCTGATGGGAATGTAGTTTGGTGCAGCCATTATGGTAAACAGTATGGAGATTCCTCAGAAAACTACAAACGGACTTACCATATGATCCAGCAATCCCACTCCTGGACATATAGCCGAATGGAACTCTAATTTGATACAAGCACCCCAATGTTTATAGCAGTGCTATGTACAATAGCCAAGACATAGAAGCAACATAAATGTCCACTGACAGATGACTGGATAAAGAAGTGGTGGTGTGTATACACACACACACACAATGGAATGCTACTTAGCAATAGGAAAGAATAAAATAATGCCATTTTTAGCAACGTGGATGGACCTGGAGGTCGTCATTCTAAGTGAAGTAAGCCAGAAAGATAAAGAAAATACCATATTATAACATTCATATGTGGATCATTCTTTAAAAAAAGGAAAAAAGAAAAAAGAAGACACTAATGAACTCACCTACAAAACAGAAACAGACTCATAGATATAGTATGGTTACTGGGGAAAAGGGGTGGGAAGGGATAAATTTGGGAATTTGAGATTTACAAATGTTAAACACTATATATAAAAATAGATAAAAAACATTTTTTTTCCTGTATAGCACAGGGAACTATATCCAATGTCTTGTAATAATCTTCAATGAAAAGAATATGAAAACTAATATATGTTAATATGCATGACTGGGACATTGCACTGTACACCAGAAATTGACACATTGTAACTGACTATACTTCAATAAAAAAAAAGCAAAGCAAAACAAAACAAAACAAAAACTTCCCTAAGCAGCCTAGTAAGGAATTCCCTCTGTGCCTGTCACAGGGTGCCTAACAGTCTTACTGGCCTCCATATTTAGTTACATACCTGATTGTTTCTCTAATTTAAAGGCAAGGATACCTTGTTTGTCTCTTAGCGTCTAGTTTTCTGGCTTTATTTGTTTATTCAACAAATGTTTTGTCACAATTAGAGAGAGCAGATGCAGTAGGCATTTATTGCTTATGCCCACCAGCATCCATTCACTGCACCACCAAAGGTCCAATCCTTCCCTCACTCAGCCCTGACACTGCACACAGAATGCAGCCCACTCAGGAATCCAGGGGTGGGTCCCTGACTCCGTCTTGGACGATCACAGCACCACCTTCTACCCAGTACAGTGACTGAGTCAGAGACGAGCCTGTGATCAGTCCGAGTCAATGAGACAGACTCTTGCTGAGACCACTGATCAACTGTCATTTCTTCATTCCCACCTGCTTTGGACATGAAATGATTTAATCCTGAAGTGTGCAGTTATTCCACCAGCACAAGGACTCTGAGAAGAAAGTCAACCTGAAATACAAAGAATAAATTGGTTAGAAAGACTGATTCCTGGAGAAAATCATTTTGGCCCTCTGTACCAAGAACCCTAAGCCATCTGTGTCCTCCAGACATGCTCCTTACTCCAGCCTTCTCTTCAGCAAGAGGCAATAAATTCCCTTTTATCCTAAACCTGTTTGGGTTAGGCTTATTTTATTTGCTACTAAAAAAAAAAATCCTAATATTAAGTAGGTTATCAATAAAGTTCAGAAGAATCAGTGAAATAATGACCCAACCATAGGGTATAGTAAACAAAAATTAACGAACTCTCCTTTCCTGTATCAGGAGATGACCCAAAAAGAGAAAGCTATGTATGATCCAACTTTTCAACATTTATTTCAAATCATTCCAAAACCTTAGGAACTTGGAGAAATGGGAGAAACAGAAGAGATGGCATTTTCAGAGCTCATTTCAGAGGCCAACAATAGATGTGACATTTATCTTCCATAACAAAGTATCTAGGGCAAAAATCATTAAGCGATACTTGAGAAGTTCTCTCACGGCAAATGTGACACTTGTTTTAAGCTTAAAAAGAATCAGAGAAGGGAGGGAAGGAAGCCAAAATCCTCGGTGAATAGAACCCAGGCAGTGACAAAATGCTGGGAAACAGAAGAGCAGCTGCCCCTGGTTAGTCTCTGAGCCACAGATTACATGGACTAACACCACTTTTTAAAATGTTGTTTTCAGCTGGATGAAAAATGATGTTTGCTCTCTTTCATTTGAGGATTTTCCATATCTCAGAAATGGCTTCACCATAAAAATCACTGTTGAAATGAAAGCCCTAATATCAGCCTGACCATGAGACAATAGGTCTAGTTAAAAAGTTATTTATCAGCATAAATGACCTTGCACATCTGACACGTCTTTATGCAGAAAGGGATAGAGTAATAGACCCAAGCTTTTATAACGCAATGCCCTGTAACTAATGATTTTTTGAAAAATAATTTTGCATTCCTAACAAATTTATGAGGAAGCTAATGATTCAAATGATGAATGGTTATTCAAATAAAAAAGAAAAGAAAAAAGACTGACTTTGTGTGGTTAATGGATTCTCATAGCTAATGAGAGAATGCCACTCCTCCCATTTTAGGGAGTGTTGCTCTCTGAGTGATGATGGATCCTGAAGATGATTACACATTTACCCGGTGACTTATATATGAATCTTCTAAGATGGATTTCCATGCCTGTTGCATCATTTTGCTGTGTATGCATATATTGTATTATGACTTCTTTAAACATTAAGAATGGTGAAGGAGGAACATCCAAGTGAATTGCTCTTTTTGTTAAGTTGGTGCTATGATCTCTTAACTTCTAGTCGTTTCTTTTAGCTTTTAATACCTTATAACTTGTTGAACATGACTTTAAAGTAGACAATATAGCAACTGAAAAAACAATACTTTTTAAAATTTAATTTAATTTAATTCATTAATTTATTAATTTTTTGCCCTAGAGTGGTTCTTCTTACATGGGGCCAATTTCTCACACTCCTTGACAAAGTCTGGAGACTTTTTTTGGTTGTCACAATTGACAGGAGTCTGCTACTGACATCTAGTGGGTAGAGGCCAAGGATGTTGTTAAATGTCCTGAATATGCAGGACAGATGCCAGTAGTTAACTACCTAGTTCAAAAAGTCAATGACGTCAACCAGATACACACCAAAAGTAAAATTTAAGGACCCAACAAAATGAAAACTCTTGGTTTCCTTTTCTCATTTACCTCCAGCCCAGTTCTTTAATCTTTATGAAACAGTACCAATCTTGATGATGCCTGTTAGAATGTGCAACCTCCCACGAGCAGCCAGACATTTCCTCTCTGCCCTTCAACTAGCGTGCTGCTCTCTTACTGGTTTCTGAATGTCTCCTTAATTGAAATCATGTTATTGAAGAGGTCTCCAGCCACATTCATGTCATCACCTTCAGATAAACTATTTCAGCAGCTGGACAGCCACCCAGCACTTAGGTACTATGGGAGATGGAGGAGAATTTAATGAGGTTTCTTTCCACCTACCTAAGGTATGGAGAAGATGAATCCATGAGTTGGAACATAGACTGAAGAATAAAAAAGACCACAATTTAGAATTGGCTTCATGGCTTTAAATCAGTATTGTCTGCATTGTAATAGTGATTATATGGGAAAATGAGAAGTAATTTCCAGCTTGTTTTTAAAGTATATTGGTTCTATCTGAAGAGGGAAAAAAAAACCCCACAATTTTTATGGAATCTAATAACAAAATGACAGTCACTTTAAGACCTAAAATATGATTTCAGTGCTTGGCTCAAAGAGTTGGTAAATGTGCCATTTTATCCTGGCTGACACCTCTGTGCAGGGCTCCAGAACAGTACCATTCGGTCACAGCTTTAGCAGATTGCTGTCACCCAGAGACCTTTTAATAAGACCAAATTTGAGCAGTGCAATGTGAAACCCACCACATTATTGGATCACATAACTATATACCCAGTTGTCTGGAGCTTTATGAGGTAAAATCTACTTCCAAGTGTAAATAGCTGCCACCCTGAGGTGAATGGAAAAACACCAGCTAGCTTCTTCCAGGCTTAGAATAACCTATTCCTATTGGGCAAGAAATGGGGAATAACCCATTCTTACTGGGCAAGAAATTACAGGTAAAAGATTACCCTGTTCTCAGAAGAGGCTACTCAAAAAGGAGCTGTCCATATAACAAACTAAGGAAACAAATTACTCTAATCACTAGAATTGTGGGTATCTATGGAGAGTGTCCTTTTGAAGACTATACTCATGTTTCAAGAATTAATGGATAAGAAGGGATGTCAATGTATAGGATATGCGGTCATTTGGAAGGGACACAACGGCTGCTTCATTTCAAAGATTTTGGGAGCCTGGATTCCATACACTACCATTGGAATAAAAGTGTAAAATGTTTAGCTCTGAGGTGAGTTTGGCAGCTGAACTCAGTTAACAGACCGTTTAAAATACTATGACTCCTCTTTAGAAGGACTGAAAACATTTTTCCTAATACTCCATTTTGCATGGTTTAGGTAGATTCTGAAGGAGAGTTTCCCTTGATGTGTAAGCCTTTTCTCTTCTGAGAATTATAACTTTAATTCTTCATAAAAATGCAAAGAGTCATGAAAAGTGTTTGAGAGAAAGAGAATATTAGCATGAGAAATCAACCTGAAAAAGCAATTCATTTGAACCATGTTATGACATTTTATCCCAGAAACATCTCTAAACATAATTTCTATCATTTAATGACTCAGGTAAAACAGAAAGATCATCCCATTTCAATCTCTCTTTTTGTTATAAAATATAATGATAGTATTGAACAGTACCACGTGGTACAAATGCTTTCAAACCACTTCTAGAAAATGAAAAGAAACTTTTTCTTAACTAGACATTTCTGAGATGAATGATATTTCTTGTAAATTATATTTCCTACGAAAGCCAATATTTTTCCCTCTCCTTCTGAAAACTTAAGATTCTAATTGTCATCGTTCAATTTTTTTCTCATTTACTTATTAAAAACCTTGTCTTTAGTGCTTCTTAAATGCAAGGGCCTCTACAAGTCATAACTGAGAATAAGGTAGCTCCTTTGCCTCTTTTTATCTTGAGATTATAGCAACTGTGGGAGAAGAAATTTAAGAAGAGGGCAAAAGTGGAAAGAAAATAATAAGGTTTATGAAGAAGTCTACTTCATGCTGGTATGGACATATGACATTGAGTCCCTGCAGTGTAAAATCCTGTGTACAAATGAAAGTGAAATGAAACAATTTTATTTATTTATGGTAAAATGTTATTGGTATTTGAAATATTGAAATAATGAAATGCACATGGGAAGCAATTTAAAGTAGTAGCAGCAACATATGCTTGAAATGCATAGTTACTTACAACTCATTGCAAACATAATAAATAGGACGTATTTCTTTACAGAGTAAAATATATGAATAAAATAAAAGAAAAAAACTAAAAGAAGAGAATAAGACATTATCGAAAGAAAAGCAAGATGAGGAAAGTCATAAATAATGTCAAGGATGGAACAGCAGTTTATATTTTGTTATATGAATTAGAAAAGCATTATTTTTATTTAAATATTCCTTTTGCAAATCTTCTGTCAATCTGAGGATCTCTATCAATCTGGAAAAATCATGGAATTAAAAAATCTTTAGAACTGGAAGGATCTTGAATATAATCTTATCCAAATTCACGTGAAAGGATGAGCCTGGAATTAAGTTAATTCTGTCTTTTTCCATTATCAGGGTGTGAAGTAACTCCACTGAATTCAGAATTGGATTTTTTTTTTCCTTCCCCGAAATGAGATCTGAGATTTAGGATTCACATGTGAAAAATAAGGCAAAAAAGGATTCAAGTAATCTACTGACCCTGAGGGCAGAGTAATGATGCAAAATTTTGATGTACTGGGCAACTGAGGATATTTCTTTCATTTTAATCACAAGCTGACATTAATTTCAAAGGTAAATGATGAGGTTTTTGCCTGTATGCATGTATTTATAAATGCTCTAGGCACTGGTATCCTAACTTGAATAATTGTTGAGTACTTTTCTGGGTTGGGACTTTGATGTGGTTGAATGGAAATTCACTGAGGTGAAACTGGATTACAATGATCATCAGGGGAGACCCCTTCTGCCATTACACAAATGAGCCAAACACTAGAAAATAGCTCCAGCACATCTGCTTATAATGGTGTTTGGCATTTGAAACCAGATTATTTGGATCATCTGTGATATTGTAACAATGATCCAGCCCTCAGCTTGCTAATAATTCATGCCTCTCAGTATAGAAATACACAGCTTGTTTGTGCAGAAATAAATAATATGTAAGCTTTATTTTACTCTGAAATGAACATTGTAGATAATTCTAAATGAAGTTCTTTTTCTTTCCAGTAACACCCTCTGAATTTCCTGGGTACAACAAGCAGACGGACTTTTTACTAAGCTGCAGGCCCTACTGAAAAGTCAACATTTCGTGTACGGCCATAAATCACGTTATTAGAGATTGAGAGGGAACAGGAACTTTTACCTGGTCAGAGTGTTAACCCATTTTAAACAAAAACAACTCAGAAGCTGATCTCTTCCAAAGGAAAATAATGACAGTCAGTTTGTAACTAATCCAGGTGTAAATCTAGTCTTTAACTCCAAACTTGGGCAAGTATTCTTGGCTCATAACTGGACCCACATTGATGGTCCCCCATCTGGCTTATCCTGAGAATCCCTTCGGGCCCACCCAGACCTGCTAGATAGGAATCTCTGGGGAAAAGATCACAGACTCTGTATTTTTAATAAAAGTTCTCCCAGTGCTTTTGACGATCCATCAGACTTGGGGACAGATAGTCTGGATGAAACTTATTTTAATAAAAATAAGATTTAGAAGAACTGAGACCAAAATCAATTTCTTGTAGATCATAAAAGCCTTTCAAATAAAATGGGAGCTCAGTATATTCAGGAATCTCAGTGTGAAACAGTAAATTATTTGATAATTTATTGGTCCATGGAATATATTGTGTTGATAGGCGTGGGGTTTTGTGTAGAATGAAAGGTTTTCTTACAATAGCGTCTACTTACACTGGATCCTAACACCTAATGAAGGAATCTCTGGCATCTTACTGAACAAGATTTACATTAAATTAAATCAAATCATAATTCAGGTTCTCCCAGTCCTCTAGTGTATAGCCTTGCAGAGTGACTTGGCTTGTATTTGCTCTAGGATGCCATAAATTTTGACCAAAGATAAGATGACTAAATATTTTATATCTATTTTATGCTTGATTTGCTTGCATCCAGGAATTCAACATAACAATGATTGTTCCAGATTCAAGGTGACTTTGAAATGAATTCATTCAATAAACATCGATTAAATCTGTGCTAGGCCTTAATTTGTGTGATAAAGCGAAAGTCTTTTATCAGTTTAGTATCCATTAAAAGTATGACAAATCATATATTGATTTTTACAGACATATAAGAAGTATTAGGTAACAAAATACGTAAGAAATGGGGTGATTCACTCATTAGGTATGAAATACCAGTAGTGCGTGACTGGTTGCTTCCTCTTAGATCTGTTCAGGTCAAAGCCATTTACTGCACTGTTGTGATGTTCAAGGCACTGGTTTAATGTTAGAGACATGAATGTGAACCCTGCATTTTGTGAGCTCACAATTTAAAGGGAACATATCAGTAGCCTGGAGAGCTGGTATTTGTGTCTCTTCAGCATATCACAAACCATCTATTCATTTAAAAATAAAATAAAAGGGAGTATCTTCCAATGGAAAAAGCTCTAAAGAGTCTTTCATGAACAATTTGAAGATGATACATTAAAAATAAATCATGCCTCTCGTTGTAGAATGGTGGGAGACCTAAGAACAACATTTCATTCAATGTAGTCAGCATTCTTTTTAAGATAGCCTTGACTTCTGTCAGATCTGATGGCTACACTTAAGAATTTAACTCATACATTTACATATATATTGAGGTCAGAGCTTCTAGAATGCCTGCATCCTACTGACAAAACAAGCTTTTAATAATGATCTTGTATTACTTCCATAAGTAATTAAACTTGATTGAGATTCAATTTGACTAAACCTACTTTCATTGTACAGCTATTGTGCTATAGTAAAATTCAAGCATTGGTGGATATGTTTAGTAATTTACTATATTTTATCCAGATTTAATTGATATTAGTATGACTCAAAATGCGACTAACACTCACAATCAGCTAGGGGAATCCCCTGTCTATTAAGAACCAGCAGAAATTCCACGGCCAGCAGAGATCTAAAGCCCTTCCCAAAGATTGGTGCAAATTTTCAAAGGATTATTGTTTCAAGCCTTCATCTGGCACCCTTTGGCCTCTGACTTCACATATATGCATTCTCTGTGCTGGGCCATGTTGCTCTAGTTAGGAGATTCAATTCAACATCATTTTCATTGTAGAAACATCAACGACAAGAATGAATGCATATACAAAACAACATGAAATATGTATGAATATAGAAAACTTCCCCAAAAATTTAAAGAGGAAGAGACAGAGAAATGAATTACCTTCATCCTAAGTTCCTAATCTCTCCCTGGGAGGCTCTCCCTCCTTCAGTCTCACCCGTGTTCTTTCAGGGGAGCCAATACCATCCCTAAATGGAGTAGATCTCACACTCCCAGCTTCAGAGACCTAAGGAGAGATCAGCATCTTATCAGGCTTAATGAAACTAATGAAGATTCCAACTGGAAAGACTTTTGGCTTCTGGATTTCAACCTGGAAATGCCCAGAAGGCATCTTGTGATGACAGAGAAATGAAAACACAGGAGGGAAAGGATGAAGAAATGCATCTTGCTTGCCTAGTTCAAGGTGTGAGTCCAGCCAATCCGCCTTTTGACTTGCAATTAAGGGGGGCAGTGAACTTTGTTGGTTTCCCGGCTTCTTTTGCCACACGCACCTCAAACACTCTTCATTGACAGAAAGGCTGGAGACACTGTACAGTGTGAGATCCATTGTTTCTTGCATAAAATTAATATGGAAATGTTTTTAAAGAATTCACAGTCAGGGAGAAATTCTTCTGTCATGATGAGCTTATTCTTACTTAGTTAAGGTAAGATGAATTAGATAATATATTTCACTTTTTTTTACCATAATTAAAGCTATAGCTTATTTTCTGCCCCACTGCAATAAACATCTTTGCCTAGGTTGGAAGGCAGTTATCTTTCCACAATCATCTTTATTTCCTCACTATATATTGACTTTATGTTCCCTCTGTGTCAATGTTTTTCACTGAAAGCCATTTTTAATGGCAAATTTTTAATTTTTCAGAATAATGTAGAATAAATCATCTAGATTTCTCCATAATTAGATAGGAAATCCTTCTGTGGATGTGCCATTTGCAATAATAGCAAAGCTTTGCCCTGAATAATGAACATTCTGAATTAGCAAAAATAACACTGGTATAATTTAAGAGGTAAATCAGATTGTTAAAACTTTTCAGGAAATTACTCAGAATTACAGAAATGGGACCAAAAGATGACTCTGCACAAAGTTAGTTCATTGGTCTTAAATGAATAAATTGATTAAAGAAAACATGCTTTCTAAATTAATGATTAATTTTATATTGTCATTGAACAACTGGTGAATATACATTATATTTATACAATATATAGATACATATTTACATACCCCTCTATCCCATAGAGAAAATTGATTTTTATTTTTCAAGTCAATGAAAATATAAAACCATACCACAAGGAATCAAACAAATTTAAAAGACTGTCTGGCTTCTCTTCTGGCCTCTCCCTTAACTGTGTGCACTGAGGAGGCAGGTAAGAGTGGAAGGCAATTCTGCAAAAACAGTATCAGTTGCAGACTTACTTCCAGGATGTAGTATGATTTCCCAGTCTCTCACTGTGTTGCTAGATAAGCTGTGAGCAGTGTCTAAAATCCCAAGTTGAGGGGAAATAGTACAATTCAAGCAACAGAAACATAGTATGGGAAATTGAACACAAAGAAGGCATTTGCTGAGAGGATAAGACAATGCTTTATAAATCAAATAATGAACAGTAGAACATCTACAAAATAAGGACCTGTTTCAAGGATCTATTAGCAATAAATGGGCAACCATTCCTCTTGCAGACCTGCAGAAGGGATGGACTGGCACCATTTATCTACCTTCTGCCTCTCGGATACAGACTGATGCCTGGGGAGACTGATGGCTTCGCTTCACTCCCTCACCCACCCTAGGTTATCGGAGGTTAAGATGCTCTGATTGGCAGTGATTTGAAGAGCACAGGCGCTGGGAGGAGACTCTGTTTCCCAAAGCAGCATCGAGGAGCTGCTTCCAAAAGAAATGGAGATGGATATTAGGCCAGAAATACAGTGTCCACTACAACAGACTGGACTACAATCCAAATCAGTCTAGAGGAAGCAAGGTAGTAAGGGACTGACAGACAAAATAAAGAAGGGCAAAGCCATGAACCCAAGTACAACAGTTGGAGAGAAGGTTTTATATACTTTTCCCAAAGACAGGTCATGAATTATAGTTTCTGATACTGTGTTTGTGAATAGTTATTTCAAAGGAAGGAACAAGTCAATTCTTTTTCCCTTTCCAAATTTCCAAGCTAGGGATGCAAGCACACAGTAATCTCTTTCAAACATTCAAGCCTAGAAGAGGTTTGCGTTCTTCTGACCCAGTTGGTGACACTAATTTTAATGTTGCTTTCCATTTGTGTAGCTTCTTAAGCCTTGAACATTTCATCTGAAGTGGATAAGACAGTTTGCTGCCCTGTGCTATTTGCTAGTCCCAGGTATTTCTTCCTTCTACCCTGAGTTGCACAGATAGACACATGTATTTGAGGTTGTAATATTTTTATGATTATTTCTGCTAGCGGGCCACAAGTACTTTATACAAGTTTATTTTTGAGAATGGATGCCAGTCCTGACACACATCTTGGAATTTGAAATGTAGAAAATGTGACAAAATTACATTTATATGACAAGGCATTACTTCTTGATAATCTGGTCTTAATATTTCCAGGACAGTTTTTTCAGGAAGGTAGTTTTTTTGTTGTTGTTGTTTTGATGAGTTCATCAGTCTTGTTACTGATTTTCTTACTAATCATTAAATAAAAGGAGTCATAACACATTTTTCTGTTGAATACGTGAAGTTCATTGCTTTTACTTGTGATTTTCCAGTGGTTTTAGTATATTCACAAAGTTGTTCAACCATCACTACTATCTAATTCTAGGACATTTCCATCCCCCTAAAAGGAAACGGCAAACCCATTAGCAGTTACTATCAGCTCTCCTGCCCCTACCTCCATCCAGCCTCTGGCAAACATGGGTATATTTTCTGGCTCTATTAATTGTGCCTGGCCGAACTCATTTACCATAATGTTTTAAAGATTCACCCCTGTTGTATCACGTATCAATGTATCATTCCTTTTTGTGTCTGAATAATATTCCTTTGGGTGGCTGTATTACATTTTCTTTGTCCATTTGTCAACTGAACTTGGGTTCTTTCCACATTTCAGCTCTTATGACCAGTGATGCTATGAATATCCATGCAGACATTTTTATGTGGACATGTGTTTTCTATTCTCTGTAGATATATAACTTGGAAGTGGGATTGCTGGGTCATATGGTAACTCAGTATAGAACTGTCTGAGGAATTGGCAGACCATCTTCCAAAGCAGTTTTACCATTTTACATTCCCACCAGCAGTGTATAGGGGATTCAATTTCTCCGCATCCCCTCCCACTCTTGCCATTATGGGTCTTTTTGATTATCCACCACAGTAGATGTAAAGTGGTGTCTCCTTGTGGTTTTGACTTGAATTTCCTAGTGACTGATGGTGTCCACCTTTCTGTGTGCTTATTGACCACTGGCGTATCTTCTTTAAAAAATATTCAAATCCTTTTGTCATGTTTTAATTGTGTTATTTTCCTTTTTATTGTTGAAGTGATTTTATCCTTTATATATTGAGCACAAGTACTTTACCAGATACGTGGTTTACCAATATTTTCTCCCACTATGGGTTGTGTCCTTTGAACACAAATGTTTTTAATCTTATTTTTTCTTTTCTTCCTTTGCCTCTGTCTCATCCTTAAAAAAAAAAAAATCACTGCCTAAACCAATGCTATAGAGACTTATACCCATGTTTTGTTTTCAGAGTTTTATAGTTTTAGCTTTCACATTTAGGTCTTTGCATCATTTTGGATTAATTTCTATATGTGGTGTGAGATGGATTTCAAATGCTTTTGCATGCAGACATCTAGTTGACCAGCACTGTTTGTGATAGCCTATTCTTTTTCCTTCAAATTATTCTGGCACCCTTGTTAAAAATCATTCACTCCTGGTTTTAGTCATTTCAGTCTTCTATTCACTGCCCCACCTCCCCCAACCCCGGTTCAGTCTAGCTAAAAGTCTGGCAAGTTTATTTCTTTTTTTCAAAGAGCCAATTTTGGTTTTATTGATTTTCTCTGATTTTTTTTCCAATTTCTATTTCATTAGTGTCTGCTCCAATCTTTATTATTTCCTTCATTTTTGCTTGTTTAAAAGTTTAGTTTGCTTTTTCTAGTTTCTTAAGATGGAAGGTTAGTTATTGGCTTCAGATTTTTTTAATACAGGTACTTAGTATAAATTTATCTCAAGTGCTTTAGCCGCATTATGTAAGTTTTGATATATTGTTTCTTTATTTTCGTTCATCTCAAAAGTATTTTCTAATTTCCCTTTTGACTTCATTTTTGGACTTTTATTTGGAAGTATGCTGTTTAATTTCCAAATATTTGTGAATTTCCTGAATTTTCTTCTATGACTGATTTCTAATTTCATTCTACTATGATCTGAAAACATACTTTGCATGACAATTTTTTTTTAAATTTGAGATATTTTTATGGCAATAAGGCTTGGTTTTTTATACAAGGTACCTTGCAGGTAACCATCAGAGAAGATGCTGCTGTTTTTAGATACACAGAACTGAACAAAACCATTTTAGCATCCTGCTTTACTGTGCACAGAAACTGGTGATCATCTTCAGAGACTAAGACTAGAAAATAAAATGGGTTAACACCATTTGTTTGTGAATTACTCAGGAGTCTTATTATAGGCTGTTTTTACCTGAAAGCACAACTATAGTCATTCTTCCAGCCTTTGAAGCAACTTTAAAATGCTTATGAAATTAAGAATATCAACTTTAGAGAAATATGTATTCAATTTCTTTGCCCTTTTTTTGGGGGGGTGGTTATTTGATTTTTTTATTTGTTGAGTTGTAGGAGTTGAGTATGTATTCTGAATATTGTCCCTTATCAGATATATGATTTGTAAATATTTCCTCCCCATCCGTAGGTTGCCTTGTCCCTCTGCTGATTGTGTCCTTTGATGCAGAGAAGTATTTAAATTCCTTGTAGGTTTCATTTGTCTATTTCTACTTTTGTGCTCGTACTTTTGGTATCACAGCCAATAAACCAGTGCCAAGTTCAATGTCATGAACATTTGCCCTATGTTTTCTTCCGAAAGTTTGAATTTTAGATCTTACATTTAGGTCTTTGATACATTTTGAATTAAATTTCTGTACAGGCTATAAAATTAGGATCCAATTTTATTCTTTTGCATACATCTATTAGATGTGCACTTTTTTTTAGCTTATCTTCCATGGAGTTTGTTAAGCTTCTTAAATATTTATATATACACATATATATAAAATCATATTTGGGAAGGTTTTTTTTGTTATTGTAATTTTCAACTCCAGAATTTCAATTTGGTTCTTCTTTCTATAATTTCTATGTCTTTACTGCTATTCTGTATTTTGTGAGACATCGTCTCATGATTTCTTTTCATCCTTACACATTGCTGTCTTTAGTTCTTTGAATATATTTAAAATAATTGATTTAAAATCTGTCCAGTTAAGGCCAATGTGGGCTTCCTCAGGGACAGTTTACTGATGATTTTTTTCCCTGTGTGTATGCTGTATTTTCTTATTTTTTAATATCTCATAGTTTTGATTAAAAATTGAAATTTTAAATACCATAACATGTTGAATGTGGAACTCAGATCATCCCCCTAGGAGTTTTTTGTGTTGTCGTTGGTGGTAGTGGTGGTAGGTATTTGTTTAGTAACTTTTCTGAACTAATTCTGCAAAGTCAGTATTCTTTGTCAAATGTGGTCGCTGAAGTCTCTGCTCAGTTAGCAAGTGGTCAGCTAATAATTGGGTAGGGATTTCCTTAAATGCTTTGAAACTACACATTTCCCAGTCTGCGGAGGGCCTCTGTGTGAAAGTTTGGGCGTGCTTTCAGACTCAGGCAGGTAGTTTACAACTTTGCCTTTGTTTTTTGTTGCAGCATGTGCCAGGCCTCCAGGCCAGCCAGTGGTGAGAGATCACCCCGCTCTGTTCTGCCCTTTGGAGGCTGTTGGGCTGCTGGTTTGTAAGGCTACCATGATTATAAGCTTTTGGTTTTCAAGACCACTTAAGAGTTGGAGGGAAAGGATGGGAATATGTTAAAATGCCACAAAACTCCCTGTTCATACTGAGAGTCAGCTATGCTTCTTGAGTAAACCCTCTTTGGATTTTTGCAAACCTTTGATTAATTTCCAGAGTTCTTAAAAAGTTGATTTGGATGACTTTGCCAGTCAGTAGTCTCCCTGTATTTATAGGGGAGTAGATTTTTGGAAGACTTTACTCTGTCATTCCCACACACACCCACATATTTTAAACAGGGTTAATGGTCCCTTATTAAATCATTTAGTGTTCTTTCTTGATCTTCAGATAATGAATATGTGAGGATCCAGCTAAATATTTCCCAAGGTGTGCAACATAGGCTTGACTGCATCACTTCAAGTGTTCCTCCCTCATTTATAGGAGCAGTTGCAATTTCCTAGATCTGGTCCTCCTCCCAAATGGACTCTAAGTCAATGGCTTGGAGATTTTTGATTTGGGAGAATCATATCCACATTGATTGAACTGGTAGATATTTTACACAACATAATTTGAATTGCTTTTTGTAATAAATACTAACTCTATTTACACTCTGGGTAAAGGACAAACACTCTGAGCATGACTTTGGAGGATTTTCATGAGATGAGTTCAAGCATTTGACAGCTCTTTTTATTGATCTTATTTAAATTAAAAGTGGTTTTAACTCCCTTCCAGTTGAAATTACCATAAATCATAAATAGATATTCTCTTTCTTTGTAACTCAAGGGGTTTAGGGGGGAGGAAATCATGGCTAATTACATAGTCAGGAGTTTAAACTCAAATTTTTAAATACAAAATGTCTGTCCATTTTATGCATATTATCTAAATAATTAGAATTCCATTAAATAAAGCAAAAAGCACCAGACACATTTCCGTCTGCTATCTCTACTCAGGCGCTGAATTTAAAATGCTAATTTCCACTGGCTGTTCTTAAAAAAAATGTACATCAAACACATTATTTAAGAAAATTTCAATGAATGCTGAAAAAAGAGAGGAAGTGAAGATTTTGTGCATTTAAATGTGTTTTCAATCTGGCTTTCAAAAGAGCTCTTTATTTACAAATAAAATACATCATTGCTTATATTGTAAACACATGTCCAAAGTGGATGAAAAGCTTCCTGGAAAATCGCTGTTGCTAATGTTAAAACACACTCATCAAAGTTCATAAAGTACTTTGTGATACTCTGGCTACAGCTATAGAAAATGACTTTCTATACTGTGAACACTGCAGAGAAAAATTTGTTTTAACAGAACTTCAAAGAAACAGCAATTTACTAGATTTTGGATTCAATTTATGTCTCCACTCTTAAGATACATCTAAGAACCCTATGGCCATTGTAAATATTGAAAGATTACCATCTACTAAGTTTATTAAATATTCTGCTTATACAACTCAACAGCAGAAGAATAAACAATCTGATTAAAAAAGAAGTAGAAGATCCGATTAGACATTTTTCCAAGGAAAACATAACAGATAAACAGCATGTACATGGAAGAGCACTCACAGTCACTAATCACCAAGAAATGCAAGTCAAAACCAGTATGAGCTATCACCTCACACCCCTTAGAGTGCCTGTTATCCAACAGACGAGAGGGGACAAATGCTGGTGAGGATACGGAGAAAAGGGGACATCTGTGCACTGTTAGTAGGAAGATAAGTTGTGCAGCCACTATGGAAAACAGTACGGAGTTTCTGTAAAAAATTAAAACTAGAACTACCATATGATCCAGATATTCCACTTCTGTGTGTTTATTCAAAGGAAGCAAAAACACTAACTCAAAAAGATATGTGCACCCCCATGTTTGTTGAAGCATTATTTATAATAGCCAACACACAGAAGAAACCTACATCTATTGATGAAGTTATGAATAAAGAAAAGGTGTATATATATATATATATATATATATATATATATATATATATATATATATACACAAACACACACACATATACATCCAATGGAATATTATTCAGCTATTAAAATGAAGGCCATTCTGTCATTTGGGACAAAATGAATGGACACTGAGGACATTACGCTAAGTGAAACAAGTCATACAGAGAAAGACAAATACTAACAAACTGCATGAGCTCACTTACATGTAGAATCTGCAAAAAAATGAACTCATAGATACAGAGAATAATTGGTAGTTACCAGAGGTGGTGGAGGGTAGGGGTGGTGAAGTGGGAAAAAAGGTACAAGGTTCCAGTTTTAAAATAGACTTAAAAATATAAAAATACTCTCTGAAGAAAATGGATCTTGAAAGTTCTCATCACAAGAAAGAAACCTGTAACTGTGTGCATGATGGATGCTATCTGGGTGAATTGCAGTGGTTATTTTGCAGCCTAAATGTACACTGAATGTTTATGTTTACACCTGAAACTGTTGTAAGGTTATATGTCAATTATATCTCAATTTAAAAAAGTAAAGACCATAACATTTTTAAAAGGTTAAAAATATTCTACTGTTTCAATGAGATGCTATTTTTTTTCATTGTTCATGAACATTTTACAGAAAAACAATGTTAGAGCCTTAACTATATAATAACAAAGTCCTTGTAGACGTTCTAGAAATAGATCCACTTATGCAGATGCCACAGTGAAATCAAGAGTAAACTGAATTCCACTCCTTATACAAAAAATGTGCTTGAAATCCCACGTATAAGTAACTGTTAGAGTAAAAGGAACAAGGAAGGGATAAGGAGAGCTTGCAGACATCAGTCCAGCAGGGTAGCATCGCACTGAAGTGTCCCAAGCCCTGGATCCTGCCCTTTCCTGGTGTGCTACGTTGGGAAAGCTGCTTCCCCCCTCTTTGTATAGAGCTTTCCCATCTGTGAAAGGACAGGGACACCCACATTTCAGCGTGCTAAGCAACATATGTGCTCAAAACATAACAGCACATACATACAAGTTTGTTGTGGCATCAAAGACTGAATTAGTTGGGATGCTATAAAGTGAATGTGAAATCACGGCTTTGTAGGTCCAATAGGAAATCAGAAGTTTTCTGCAGGAGAGATGAGTAGAAAATTCAAGAAATGAGTCTTCTGAAAGCAGTGTGAGGAATGATTGGCTTCTTCGCCTCCAGGCAAGCACACCCTTCAGATGACCTGTGCTGCATCTGATGAGTTTGCATTTCAATTCTATTGGCCTCACACTCCACCTGCAAAGGGGTGCCCTGAGGATACTGGCCCTGAAGGCCAGATGTGCTGCATGAAGTAGCCCCCAGCCCAGAGCAGAGCACGATACACAGTGTCCTGCCCCCACCTGCTGACCCTCAGCATCCAGAGAAAGGTTTGTGGGGAGATCCCATAAGCTGATGTACACATCATCTACAAATGGAGGAATCTTTGGCATCAAGAAAGAACAATATGATATCATGGTGAAGAAACCTGGTTCAGCTAGAATTCCTGCTCTTCCATTAACCAGCTATATGACTTTGGCTGAGAATCAGTTTCCTCACAAATCAAATGAATAGCTGCAATCAATCCAAAAGAATTATTACGAGTCTTCAATGACGTTATGTATAGAAATTACTCAGTACAGTGACAGGCACAAAATAAACACCCACTGTATATTGATATAGTAATAAACTATTATTGGTAAAGATTATTACATGCACCAAGATTGTTAATGATATACACGCAGGAAATACCCTGATCTAAAATACACTGTAAACATTTTGTAAAATATTTGGAAAGGGTGGCCAATTATTTGTCTGCTGTAAATTGTCTCATGCTGGAAGTTTTCTGGCTTTAACCCATGAGTACTCACAAACTCTTATATAAAGCATGTCAGGTTCAAAGCTTTTGGAGTGGAAATTTCTAAGCCATGTACAAAAAGTAACATTTAGGAACAGCTTGAAATTTGAACCCCAATATCACTTTTTAAAAAAAAAAACTGAACATAATCATGACTTATTACAACTGGGGAGACATAAAAAGCACAGTCACAGTCCTGTTTCAAAGAAGCCACTATGGTGACAAGTGAGACTAGGAAACTAAGTGGCTGGAAACTAGTTTGAAGAGCTCAAGTCTTTAGTGGGTAATAGAATAAGTTCTTTTCAGACTATTATCCCAGAGTTGATTTTATCGTCAGAGCCTGTGCTTAAGGCAGAAAAACTTACATTGAACAGTGATGCTAATAGATTCCCAGTAAATATGAATTGAAATTAATCACTTTTTTTAAGACAATTGAAGAGACAAAATTTAGTAAGGATTGACCAGGGATCTTATTTGACAGATATATTTGGAATAATACAGTTTTTAGACATGTGTAGAGTGGGATATGTAATTTACTTCTGCCTCAGATTTTCCACTTGTGAAATGAGGATGGGGTTGCCAGATAAAATCTAGGCTGCCCAGTTAAATTTGAATGTTGGATAAGCAATAAATAATTTTTATTCATATATTCCATTTGGTATTTGGGACATACTTATAATAAATTTATTACCATCCTGATGTGAATATAAAAGACTTTTTTTTTTTTACGAATTGAGATTTGCTATCATTTCCCATGTACAAATATTTGGCCGTTCACACTCCAATAGTCATAATCACTCCATGCAATTGGTTTTTAAATCTGAATCTGTGCTGTTTGAACATTATTGTCTTACATGCATGGCAACATGATGTTTATCTTTTTTATAGCTCTTACTTGCCAAATTAATCCTTTAGAAATTGATTGTTTCTAGTAGGTATCTAGTCGCCAATCTGGTTGTTTGGTCATAAGAGAAAAATAGAAAAACGACATCTGACTTTGCATGAATGTGTCAAAATGATTGTCTCTTTCCAGGTACTGAAAGATGAAGTACAACTGTCTTAATCCAATATGTAGTTCATTTATTTTCTAATGAGAAAAACAGAAAAGGCTAATATTTTGAAGTATTAGTCTATACATATATCACATCCTGTCTCCAATTCTTTTTTTTTAACCCTGCTCATAATTCCTGTTCCATTTAAATCCAAGAGACATGAGGCCTTGGTTTTATCCAAGGAAATCTTATTAAGTAGAACTATTACTACCATCAAATTCTTATGTTTGGGCCACATTCAAGTCTAAGTACAATTTAAAGAACACATGACCCAAATCTGTCACCAACGCCCAGTCTAGAAAAAAACATGTTAAGCTAAACAAAGAGAAAGAAGGCTTAGAAGGGCATCAAGAGAGTTGCAGCCAGTCCCCTCCCTTAGGAGGAGAACCAGAGCCCTGGAGAGTTCTGGGGATTAGGGATGGAAGAGTGTACCTCTTCCTGTCTGGCTGCCTTGAGAACTGGCAAGCTTCCCAGAGTTCTCCAGCCCCCATGGCATTGATGGGTGGAACAGAGATGGCAGCGCAGAAATCTCAGAGAGGTGGCTGGGGATACACAGCCCAAGTCACAGCCTCATGATGTTGTTGAAGGGGTCTAAACGGTCACTCATGTCATCTCACTGAGGCAGAGTGTTGCTGACATGACATAAGAACCAGCTGAGTGGCAATGGTCTTTCCTAGTGGATAAAGGCCATATACGAAAGACCAAATGACGAACTGTTTCTGCAGGTATTGTCACAAAGTAGTTCAAACCAATGATCAGATGCAACCCCTGAGGACAAGATGCTCTGTAATCCTCCAAACCTCCAATGTAATCCTCTTCCAATGAGAAAAGATGGAGAAATAGCGTGTATTGCTCAAATTTTCTTTCCAATACAAAAGAAAGCACTGAAGTGGCTGTTTCTATCCTAAAAGAAGTGAGAGTTTAAGATGGAGAGGAAATCTATTTATCTCAAACAAAGAAAGTTGCATTTATCAATCATCCCTCCTCCAAAGTCCCCATGGGGTATGGGACTTGAAGATTTATATCTGCCACTGGTAATTACAAAACCAGTCTAAACACTGCTAATCTTAAACATGTGCTTAATAAATTGATGAGACGGTTTGAACAAACATGATTAGATATCTCAAAATGGTTATACAGATGTTAAGAGGAACATTGATTGAGTGCCTACTATGTGCCAGGCATCTTACTGTGTCCTTTATAGATGTATTTAGTTTGCCCTTGGCCACT
The DNA here is from genome assembly GCF_036321535.1 of Camelus dromedarius. Taxonomy (NCBI): domain Eukaryota; kingdom Metazoa; phylum Chordata; class Mammalia; order Artiodactyla; family Camelidae; genus Camelus; species Camelus dromedarius. The sequence continues at coordinate 29,477,440 of NC_087458.1, read as the reverse complement.
AATCTTAAGAGATTTGCTATTCTACCAATATTAAACCTGAGGCTCAAGGAGAGACTGAGTAATTTGTCCGCCTCATACAGCCTGTAAGTGGCAGGGTTGGGTTTGAATGAGAGCCATTTACTTCAAAGTAGAAATTCTTTGAAATATCAGAACACAGACTCTGCTAAACATCATTTGTTATCAGTCCTTGCTCAGCTTAACCTTGGATAGCCTGGCTGAAGTTTACAGGGATCTTCTAACTCTCTTTCATCTTTATTTCAAGAATCCAAAGGCCTTGGCCAATGCCAAGTTCCTGCGGACAGAGTTTCTGCCTTCTTCAGCAGCTTTGGAACTAGGGCGATTCTGGCATCAATTTTTCAGCTCCCTACTGCACACTGAACATGCAGAATGTAGAAAAAAATGTGTTTTATTCACTCCTGATGAAAGGAGAGAGATCTGCTGGCTTTTTGACGAAAGCCCTGGGTTAGTAAAAACATCACTAGGAGAATGCCTCAGAATATGTCACCTCAACTCTTGAACACACATGTTTCTCTCATAAAAAGCAGAGATATTGAAAGTGCATTTGAAATTGGACGTAAGGGCTGGCTATGGAGTCCTTCCAAAGTCAAGTTCAGGAGAGACTCTAGTTATCTTTAAATTGAGTCCTGACCGAATGGTGTTTTTTCTGGTTTCACTCATATTTCCTATGTCTTATCTCTGAATCTTGGGCCATTGCTCTAGAAACTTTTAGAAAAAGTCTAATGGTTTCCAACATACATTAAATTATTTTTATTAATTGTGCATGCTGAAGCTTTTTTTTTCTTTTTTACATGATTTTATGAACATCATTGGACAATTTGAAGGGAATGTCTCTGGCACTTTACCTCACTCTATCATTTTTTCTGGAAGTTTCTCAGCAATTAATTTGTAATCTAAGTTGCCTATTTTTCTGCAAGTGGATTTCCTTAATTAACCTATGAGAACAGACATTTAAAAAAAAAAGAGAGAGACTGCCTGGAGAACACTACTTCAGACTCACTGCCTAGAAAAATAAAAATCTCTCCCAGAATTGAAGGAAGAGAATCTCAGGGGCTGTTATTTCAATGTTAAGCATGGTTTGACAAAACAGATTAAGCTGCTCATATTCAAGTAGCTCTTCTCTGGGAACTGAGGCTGAGGAATGGATTGGTTTAAATATCTTGATGAAATTGTCACAAAATATAAATTTTATTGTGGAGCAAATCACTTGTCATGAATTGAAAATATAATGAAATCAATATTTTACTTATGGCCTTTAAGACATACTTTTAATTAATCTATTTTGATACAATACGATCATTGATCCAAGAAAACTCCAGCATTTTCTTTTAATCTGGGATGAAATCAATGAATTTTTCACCTTAAGAAAATGAGAATGTGAGGTCTTTGTAGTCTAACAACATTCCAGTCTCCATATGTGGGGAAAGGACTCTGCCACCACCTTAAAAATGTCTGGTTTTGTCAGCTCAGAGGCTCAATGATAATGTCTTTAAGTCCAAGAAATGTGTTTTTCTTCTTGGCTCTGTTTCTCACGGCTGGAACCGCATTCATGAAGTCCATTTATGATGGCTAACCCATTCTTCTAGAAAGGTTTCAACTTTTCCCCTGAGCAGAATAATTGAAAACATCACTAACGCTTCCTTCGTTCATATTCATAGGAGTATTTTGAGAATTCTTTGGGGAATTATAAGATTTTATCCAAAATAACACAGTGTGCTGAAAAAAAAATCCTAAAATATTTTCTTTTTTAATAATACAAAGTTAAAACTAGGATAAGTATTTCTGTAGTAAACATGTTACAGTGTAAACAATTTCATTTTAACCTCATCTTAACAACAGCCTGGACATTCTGACTTATTAAGAAAAGAGAATTAGTGTTGATAAATTAATGGTCTTTATATTTCACTTAAAATCACACTCTGACTTTTTCAGAAGCTTAGAGGAAAAAAAAATTAGAATCTGTAAGAAAGTTTTCTCTAAGAAACAATTTATCTTAAGTCCAGGATGGAAACACAAGGAGAGTTTTGACATTTTGGATCAGGTCCAAGAACTGGCAGTGTGAAACCACATGAAAATGCAAAGAACATTTTAAAGAAAAGGTTACTATAGTCTTTTGCAGTAATCCTAAAGATATATTTCCTATTATGCCAGATTCAGATAGAATTACTTGGGGGAAAATGTTCTCATTCTACTGAAACTTGCTTTCTTTTCCTCATCAGTTAGATAACATATTAGGCATTAGTGATAGAAAGACATTTGAAAGCAATGCCATTTTAACATAATCCTGATTAATGTCTATTAAGTTCTGTAGGCTGAATTAGGAAAAACTCCATATTAAGGGGGAAATATAGCTGTGTGTCTATAGCACAGGAAGAAATGTGCTCAAAACAAAAACCCAGGGATGCTAACATGATATCACCCAAGTACCTTCCAAATCACAAAGAGCATTTAACAATTGTAGTCTGTAGTTTTAACAGTGCATTCATGGTGCATTGATCTACAGACAATTAGAAACTCATAGGCAGCCTATATTAAAACATTATTAAAATGGTATCTTCTGTTATCAGGCCAGTCATTATATTCTACTACAATTTCAAAAGTTGGTTTATAAACGTAAATACACATCAAGCCAGTATGTGGACTTTCTTATTGTAGAATCAGAAACCGCGAATTGAGGAAATCATTAGGAGAACACAAGTTAATAGGGAGTCTAAGGAATTAGATGTTTGGTTTCTGGTACATCTGAGGGTCCTTAGGTTTTTTTTTAACCAGGTGTTAACATCTCCAAGATGTGCCAAAATAGTTCATTGAGGTCTAAGGTGGCGTGGCTAACTCTCTGGTGATCACTGGGGCAGTGAGCTCTTGATGGAATGTCTGTCATTGTGGAGCCACAGGCAAAGTGTAAGCCATTTTGGAGACACAAATGCTGACTCCAGCATACACTTTCCACACTAAGTTTCCTTGACCTATATCTACAGCAGACAGAGATTATTAGGGATTTAGTGAACAGTCAGGGCAGACCTAATCTTTTAGTGGTATCCTTCCTCAGAGGCTCACAACTTCAAAATTTAAAAAATGGTAACTGTTGGGATAAAAAAAAAAGTTTCTCTTTTATACCTGTAATTGATTCTCACAAATACATATTGTTTACATTTAACTCTTAAAAAATTATACTCCCTTCAATTTCTTGGGTTACACTTCTACATAAGGGTATACATTTCAGCTGTTATTCCCTTAAAAAGAAGGCATCTCATGGTCACCTGGCAGGGGAGCCACCATGATTACGAAGGAGGTTTTCCCAGGGTGAGGCTTATCCGTTGCACTCCCGATGTGCTGACCCCTGTAATGTCCCCAAATGTGGGAAACTCAGCTGCATAATTTGTGGTACTGGGGGACTACATTCATGCTCTCCCCTGAAAAAAGAGGAAAGAAGGCATCTTTTCATCAGGACAGCAAGCCAAGTGATCAAATCCAATTAACCCAAGTTAATTATTAATATACAACAATTTTATTAAAACCAATTGAAAATCTTTCAGTTTGATTGTGTGTGTGTGTGTGTGGGGGGGCTACTACTATCTCAAGGACCAAAGAAGTACTTAATATTTTAACTATGTGAACATCTTTATAGAGAACAAATCCTTGCCCACAAAGAATTTAATCTGGACAACTGCCTTGGTCAACTTGGGCTGCCATCACAGAACTCCCTAGGCTGGGTGGCTTAAATAACATTTATTTAGTTTCTCACAGTTCTGGAGGCTACAAGTCCAAGACCAGGGAGCCAGCATGGTCAGCTTCTGGTGAGGCCCTCTTCTTGGCTTGCAAATAACCTTCTCCTTTCTGTATCCTCACACAATGCAGAGAGAGAGCTCTCTGGTGTCTCTTCTTATAAGGGCACTAGTCCTGTAGTATCAGAGCCCTACCCTTATGACCTCTAAGGTAATTCATCTTAGTTACTCTGAAATGGCCCGGTCTCCAAATGCAGTCACATTGGGGGCCAGGGCTTCAACATGTGAGTTTGGGGGGAACAGAAATAGTCCATGAAAACCATAGCACTTCCTCTGTCGCTATAGATTAGAAAAAAGTTACACCTAAAGGAGGAAAAAGAAAAGAATACAGAAAGAATAGCATGAGAAAACACATAGATAAATTGCTGTGGATGTTTAGATGAGAAAGGTACTATTTTTAGAAAACTGTTCATGGAGAATTCAGTATCTTGTATAGATGATACATACAGCGACCATATAATTTATTGTCCAAGGTGGGTCACTTTTAGAATTAAAGGGACACTATTAATCATTGCAGAATTGGCCAAGCCAAAAGGCAGCCCATGTCATGGGTCGACTAGTTGTCTGAACTCGCTTAGTCTTACTGAAGAATAGAGAGGGTAAGAGGAACATGGCAGAGAGGGTTTCTTTGCATTAAAATAAGTCAGGGTCTAGACTCACATTGGAAGTAAATGGAAGCCCTGCAAAGGTTCCAGAGGCAGGAGTTCCATGAACAGGCTGGGCTTCATTGGGAAGCAGTGTAAGTGGAATATATGGCAGATTTTAATACAGGTGATGGCTGTGGAAATAAAGAGGGGACAGGTGAGAGGTGTGGAGTGGACAGAATCAAGGGGCTGATGATGCGGAACATGCTGGCTCAGGTCTACAAGGAGATGGCGTTGCCTCTCTGTTCACTGTTCTCTCCTTTCACACTCCTTATTCTTTCTTCTGTTCTGCAGGCTTGGCACTAAATATTCAAAACCCTCCCTTTAGAGTGGAGAGCAGGTTGTCAGTTTCAGACACCATGAAACGCTGCTGCCCAAATGAAAAGCTGTGTGGGTGAACAGCCAGCACAGGTGACCTCTCAAAGGCAATATTTTCTTATGTCACAGAAGCATACATAGTGTGTAAAAGGAGTAATATATTAAACCCTGTTCTGCTTGAGGGATCGTCCAGAAGTCTCCAGGTACTTCCTAGCTGAGATCTCTTCGTCCTTCAAAGTAACAGTAAAAGGCAATGCAGTCTGGGAATTAAAACATTTCAAGATTTCTTATGCTGCCCTTTAAAAGCAGAGTTAGTTAGGTTTTAGATAAGAAAAAGTGAAAAGACATTATGTTATAAACCCTAAGTCACATGATTAAAAACATTCTGAATGTGAATAAAAGAGCAAGCAAGTTACTCTCCTCTGCTCCCCAGCCTCTACCCCACTCCCACCCACTGGGAGAAAAGTCCATTTCAGAACCTAACAGTTTTCCTGAAAAAAATTAGGTTTTTGCCTTTCTAGTTAGAAGGGCAGGAAAACAACATCATAGATCATTTTGTTCACTGATCAGACCAGAGCATTATCATTTTGTTGTTTGTGCCAGCCTTGAGTATTTAGTTTTCAGACTTTTCTTGCTTTTCATGGACTAGGATACAGTAGTTTTTTTTTTTTTTAAACTTTCTTGTTGCCCATCAAAGTGCTGAGGAGCGATTTTCAGAGAAGTTGAGTTTATCCACAGACCTGCAGACAGAAATCTCCTCTTAAAGTACGAACTGCTGCACCAGACCTTAGGTAGATTTTTAAAAGACTAAGTATTCAGTTGTAATCGTCACGTGCCTCAGAACAGCTCCTGGAAATATCATTTAATTGTAACAGTTTATGGCAGTCATTCACTCCTGAATCCATCACTGGGCACCAGTCATACTCAGGAGTAATTAATTCTCAGCCTGATGAAAGCTGCTGCCTCTCCTCTCTGGTAGGGAGTAGGTGTGTCTCTTTTCTGGGCTAGGAATACAGGTTTTAGGCAGTGCAAATGGGGAGCACAGGCAGGGAGGGATAATAATATAAGCATACATCAAGACATCACAGAGACCTTGAAGTAAGTAACGGAGCATGTGAGAAGATATTAGATATTGCAGTGAGATGAAATGTGTATGTTTAGAATATTCTGGGGAGAGCTGAAGCCATTTCAACTTTAATCATAAAGCCACTGATTCCTTTGTAGAATGTGTTTAGGGCAAGCAAGTTTCCAGGAAGAAAGAGGACTTAGAAAATTATATGAAGAAACCAATGCAAAGCTGACAAACACAAGATTGGTATATGGTCCAAATACAACTTTAAAATAATATTTCAGATAATTTCATTGAAAGAAAGCTTAAAATAATAAAGATGTGTAGGGATGTGAGCTTCATAGAATATAGACCATAGCAGGACTTAGACAACTAATGAGAAAAATAAGAGGATACAGGTTGGGGATAAATCATGCATGGAGTCAATATTTAAAGGTCAAGACCAGGGAAGGCAAGCCCAGTGATGATGAGAAAGAGTTGGGGCATTTTTCCCCAGAGGAAACAAGAGATCGTATTCCTAAAGTGTCAAACTTAAGTTCAGAACCTTGAGAGAGGACAGAAATGGTAACATGAGGACCATGGAAGGAAGCTGGAAAATAATAATGTCTCCTATACTTCCTTTCCATTCCTTTCAATTATTTTTTTGGTGGGGGGGAGGTAATTAGGTTCATTTATTTTTAGAGGAGACACTGGAGATTGAACCCAGGACCTCATGTATGCTAAGCATGAGCTCTACCACTTGAGATATACCTTCCCCACCAATTCCTGTATATCTTAAAGGTTGAAGCACAAATTGAAAAAGGCCAAATGGACTTGGAAAAAGAATGACTAAGTTGGAAGACTTCTCCTCCTGACTTTAAGTGAAATTATAAAACTACAGTAGTGAAGACACTGTGGAATTGGCATCAAGATAAAGAAATAGAACAACATAACAGAATAGAGCCCAGAAATGGACTCACATATATATGGTCAATTGGTTTTTCAACAACGGCACAAAGGGAAGAAAGAAGGATGATTTTTAAAAACTGTGCTTGAACAATTAGATATCCTTGTACAAAAAAAAGGAGGAAAAAAAGAAAAAAATTGATCAGTAAATCACACCATATATAAGAATTAACTCAAAATTTATTATAGGTCTAAATTCAAACACTAATTATATAAAATTTCTAAAAAGAAACATGGGGGAAATCTTTTGTTACCTTATTTTTGCAAAAGATTTTTAAAATACAACACAAAAGCACAATCCATGAAGAAAAAGAAAAGATAAATTACACTTTCAAAAAATGAAGAACTTCTGTCTTGGAAAGACTGCTAAGAGAATGAAAAGATAAGCTACAGACAGGAAGAAAGTACTTGATGATCATGTATCTGATGAACTTTTATTCAAATATATGTATACCTCTCAAAACTCAGTAATAATGAAACAACCAACCCAATCTAAAAATGAGCAAAATGATTGAACAGATATTTCTTCAAAGAAGACACAAGATAGCAAATAAGCACATGAAAAGATTCTCAACATCACGGGGAATGCAAAGTAAAACTGAGTTACAGCATGATGACTATAGTTAATAATAACGTATTGTGTACTTGAAATTTGTTGAGTAGCTCTCAATGGTTCTTACTATATGCACACAAAATTATAACTATGAGAGGTGATGGATGTGTTAATTAACTTGATTGTAGTAATCGTCTCACAATTTATACATATATTAAATCATCACATTGTACATCTCAAAAAGAGAAGTATGTCAGGGAAATAGGTAATAAAATTTTATGTAATTTTCTAAAAAAAGTAAAATCACAATGAGTTATGATTCTCATAGGCTCATTAGAAATTGAGAAGTCTGATCACACTTAGTACTGACGAGGACGTGGATAAGGACGAGGAAGAACTGGCACTCTCACCCTCTGCTGATGGGTGTGCAACAACTGTAATTCAGGAAAACAGTTTGAGAGTTTCTTACTCATTCAGTCTTAAATATCTACCCAAGAGAAATGAAAGCAAAAATCCATAAAAGCTATATTTTCATAGAAGCTTTATCTGTAACAGCCAAACAATACAAATGGCCATCAATAGATGGATAAATGAATTATGGTATGCCAATTCAATGATGTACTATTGTACAAGGAGATGAACTATTAATACATGCAACAGGATGGACACATTCAAAAATAATTATGCTGAGTGAAAGAAACCAAACAAAAAGTGTATGCTTTATACTATTTCATTTATATAAAGTTTTGGAAATTGCTAACCAATCTCTAATGACAGACAGCAGATCAGTGGTTGCCTAAGAATGGCAGGAGCAGCAGGAAAGCTGGATTACCAAGGGTGTAAGGACATTTTAAGGGGTAATGGCTATCTTGATGGTGGTGATGGCTTCACAATGTATACATGCATCTATGTCATATATGCACATATATATGATATATACATATCAACACTGAACAAACTGCAGACCTAAAATACTTGCAGTTTATTGTATGTCCCTTTTACTTCAATAAAACTGTTCTATTAAAGAGGGTAAAGGACTTTGGAGTTCTCTCTTCCTTAAAGTTTGATAGCATTTACCTTGGAAACCACCTGCCATAGCATACTTTTTTTAATGGGACTAATTTAGTTTCTTGAATAAATTAGTAGTTTGTATATTAGTTCATTTGTTTTAATTAGTTTTAAAAATAAACTATTGAATTTATTTGTTGGTTCTGTCATTTTTTTTTTTTTTTTTTGCAATTACAGTGTTGATTTCCTTTGACCCAAGTTGAGACACAATGGACTACAGTTGATATGTCAGGTTCACAGAATAGGGCTGGGGATGAAAATAATTTCAGTATTTTAAGCAAAATTAGAAGTATTTTTTTAATTGGCATATAAAATCAGGAAGGAAATTTTAGTAATATTTCTACTTGCAGTAAATCTTTGAACAAATACTGATTTTTAAACTTACATATGTCTTATAATAGTTAAATTTTTTTTCAAGATTTGGGTTTATTGAATAATTGAGAATTAATTTACGCTAATTAAAATGCACTGTAAGTTATTAGCTTGTATTGTTTCTAATATGTATAAAAGTGATAAGTGTAATAATTATAGTTTCAAACAATCAAATGATAAGTGGTGGTTTATATAAGTGGATGATTCTTATAGTGCTGTATATCACAATGATTTGCTCAATTCCTTTGCACTATCTCAGTAAAAAATTTCTGTCAATTTTCTGGAAGAAACACTGGGTTACTCACATAGTTTGAATACACATACACATTTTCCTCCTTTTTTATACGTGATAAAGTGGCTAGCAGGTAAGTTTGGAAAGGATGGGTGGACCACATTGGGTCTTATTTCTATATACATTTTTATTTGCCACTTTAAGAAATGTAAACCAAATGTGCATGACTGAATGCAATATCTAATGTATGATCATGAGTTGCAAATAGTCTTCTCTGGATTTCTGTTGCTCTGATCAGTTGAGGGCTTGAATATGACAGAGTGGCCATTGACCTGCCTCCCAGCTTTTTCTGTGCTGCAGGGAAACAGAAGTTAATTACTTTGTTTAAAAGTTGAAGCTGTTATGTCTGGATAGAACTGTGCTCCTTACAATGGTTGCAAAAAAAATAGATGAATGAAAATAAAATGGATATGTTATTGAGGAAAAGAATTTAATTGTGTCAAAGTTGCTCATTTGTGGCAGTAGGTAAAAAAATGATAATAAAAATCAGTTAAGTTGTAAAAGATTTTAAGGGTAGTGATGTGTATTCACCTTGATTTAAAATACTTGCAAATAATGAGTTTAAAAGAAGTATTACAATGCATAAAATTTTGCAAAGTTGGTTCTGTGTTTATGACTTTGTTCCTAAAATGTAGAGCTGGCTTGCTAATACAGAGGGAAAAAATGTCACATCAATTATTAAAAATATGGGTAAAACTAGAATTTGGTTTACTTTTCAGTAAAATAGTTGTGTGTTTTTTTTTTCAGTCTGTATCTTCTGTATATTTTGCCTGGATAATAAACATTCTTTATATCATAAGAGCTTATTAAATATTCATGACTTTTTTGCATGCTCCTGAATAATATTTTAACAAGTCATTTCAGAAAAAGCTAGAGATCTTTAAATTCTTTGTTACTTGGTGGAATGTAATCAAGTGTTTATTTTAAATAAAATGTGTTTATCTTAAATGTTACCTCAAACTTGGTCTTATGTATCTATGACTTATACCCATGTTTTTTCTGCTTTTACAATTACTTTTGATATTACCTTTTTCAAATTTGAAGCTCCCAAACCACAATAATTACATATCTTTTATACTCAACTTATCTTTGGGGTTTCCCAAGTTACCTCTGGCAATACCAAAGATCGGTATACTAACCTTACAAAATGAGAACGCTAGAAGGAGTAGATATGTTTGGCATTTTTCCTGTTTTCATTTACTCAATATTACTGTGAGAGTTGTCCTATTCATCAAGCCCATAATGTGAGAAGAACTAGAAAACCCCTTTGTGGGTTAATTATATACAAGTAAAATGTGAGCACATTTGCAAAAATGTATAATTTTCATGCTGGATAGAAGCAAAATCATGTTCACATACAAAGACTAGTAGAATAAACTGATTTTTTAAATGTTTTATATCTACATTTAAGTAGAACTTTTATTTATGAACACTTTTTTGTGGAATTTTTCCTACAGTGGGAGTCATCCAATTAGAAAAGATGATATGAAATCTGTTCCTGATTTTAAATGAAGTCATCAGTGAAACCATCTCAGCCCTGAATGGCATTCAGGTCAGCTTCAACTCACTGGCCAAGGTTGCTATGGATGAGAGAATGAAACTAGATTTCCTTTTTTTGCAGGCAGGATGTGTGTACTTGTTAATACATCCTGTTGTACCTCATTTAATGCCTTGAACCAAGTGGAAAAGTCAATATAAAAATGTAAGGAAGATTCTATCTGAATTTATAAGGTAGACTGGTTGTGGTGATTTGTCCAGCTGGCTGGGTCAGTCCAGGACTCCGGGAGGCATAGTTAGGCATAGTTGAGGTCAATATTGCAGATTGGCCTCACCTGATGCTTGGAATCCTGTTGATGGTAGCCTTAATTAAACACTGTAAGAGACAAATTGAATGGATTTGTTGCCAAACTCTGTTGGCTAGATAATAATTAGAGTGGTAACAAGAGTAATATACTCATCGGAGGTTTGCTGAAAGCAAAAAACAGTCAAGAAGAGAGGTGTGGATATCTCGGGGACACAAATTTCCATGTGTCTCTTGGAGTTCTGCACATTTATCAAAGTACAAGCTGTCTTTTATTGTAGACTATCTTTTAAAGGATGTTCATGTAAAAAAGAGCCTTGGAAGACAGAGGCAGTATCTCATTTAAGATTAAGACGGAAGATTTATTTACTGTCCAATGTAATAAATACTATATTTCCCTTTGGTAAAAAGGATAGATTTGCTTGTAGTCCATTTAAATAGATTTGAGTTCCCTAAGTTTGGGGTTCCTCAGCTTTTACACAAATATTTACCCTTGTCCTTCTGCACTGCCCCATAACACATGAGGACATGAGAAACTGACAAAAACGTGAAGTTTCTGCTGCTTGCTGTGTTGTGGATAATAAAGTCTTTTTCTCTGACCCAGGAATCTTGTATCTTCTGTCCAAACCCATGAAACTGTGGCAAGTTAGCTTGTTAGCTTGCAAGTGTGGTAAACTCTCAAAATTCTTCTTACTGTTCAGTTCTTTTCAGAAGTACTAAGATCTTGAAAGACAAAGGTAGTCTGAGAACATGTTTCAGATTAAAAGAGATTAAAGAGACATGACAACTAAATACAATGTCGCCTCCTTGATTGGATCTTGTTACAAATAAAATATTTGTGAAGCACTTGGTGAAACTGGAATAAGTTATATCAATTGGATAATAGTGTTGTATCAAGGATCTTTTTTTTTTTTTGCAGGTATATTCAGGCTTTATTTATATAGCTAGCATACCTGAGTCAACTCTTCTGTCATTACATTTTTTATTTTTGTATACACTTTTTTTATTGAAGTATAATCAGTTTACAATGTTGTGTCAATTTCTGGTGTACAGCACAATACTTCAGTCATACATGAGCATACATATATTCATATTCGTATTCTTTTTCATCATAAGTTACTATAAGATACTGAATATGCTTCCCTTTGCCATACAGTATAAACTTGTTGTTCATCTATTTTATATATATTAGTATCTGCAAATCTCGAACTCCCAATTTGTCCCTTCCCACCCCCTTCCCTCCCTGGTAACCATAAATCTGTTTTCTATGCCTGTGTCAATAATCATTTTTTGAATGTGATTATTGTCCCATGTTGTGTGGGTATACACTCATGTATTTTTAAGTAAAGAGGAATTATGACTGCAACTTACTCTCAAAAGTCTCCAAAAAATATAAAGAAAAGGAGAGAAAAAGAGCAAGAGAGAATGAAACAGTAATAAAGCTAGTGTAAATGTTTACATTCAGGGAATCTGGGTGAAGAGTATACAGGAATTTCTTACATTACTTTTGCCACTTTCTAGTAAGTCTAAAATTATTTTTAAGTAAAACATTTTTTTAAATAGTGGGAAACTTCAAAGAGAGGAGAACATAGTTTCTTTAATAAGTAAGTTGCAAGGAAAACTCTGATGGTGGGGGAACTTGTTGTTTAAAAGTAACTTAAAAATACATCAACCAATTGCAATAGATCGGTGTTATTAGATCTTAATTCAAACATACTACAACATTTTTTAAACATAATAAAAGCAGGTGAATTTGAACATTGACTAAATATTTCATGATGTTAAAGAAAATTTTAAGTATGATATGCTCTTGTAGATATATGTAAAAAAAAAAGTTCCTTTCCTCTTAGAGATATATTTGGAAATATTTACACAGGAAATTCACTTCCAAATAACCCAGTGGTGGTTGAGAATAGATGGAGTGTAAATTGAACAAGAATGACCATAAATGCATAACTGATAAAGCTGAGCAATTGTTATGTAGGAGTTCATTATGCTATTTTTTCTACTCTTGCCTGTGCTTGAAAGTTTCCATAATATATATAAACCTAAATAACTTTATATGGAAATGTAAAGGGACAAAAAGAGCCAAGACAATCTTTAAGAACAATGTGTTAGGACTCATTATATTGAGTAGCAAAGCTTGTAAAGATAACTAATTAAAACAGTGTAGTATTAATGCAAGGATAGAAATATATCAAGAAAAAGCCCCTCCATATACAAGCTATGGATATATGCAAAAAACAGCTCTGTAGAGCAGTAGGGAAATGATTGTTCTGAAAGAAATTATGTGTGGTGTTGGTTAATTAGATGTCTATATAGAAAAAGTTACCTTTAACCCCCCAAAAGACACAAAAATCAATTCCAGTGAATCATAGATATAAATGTGAAAAAATAAAATGATGAAACCTCTAGAAGATAGGAGAATAGCTTCATAGCCTAGAAGTGGGGGATTTTTTTTTAATGTGCCACAAAAATACTAACATAGATGAAAATGTGGATAAATTGATTTATGTTAACTTTCATATATCAAGAAGTACTGTTAAGACAGTAGAAAGGCAAGCCTCAGAGTGGTAAAAGACAGTATGTAATACATAAACCAAAATTGGACTGTATAAGAAACTTTTACAGACACAAAAGAAAAAATGATAGTATAAATTTTTCAATGGGAAGGACATTCAAACGAGCAATTCAAAACACAAGATCCTTGAATGGTCAATAAACATTTTTTTAAAAAGTTTAAGTTAGTTATCAAGTAAGTGCAAAGTAAAACTACAGTAAAATAATCCATTGGAATAACTAAAATAAAAATGACTGACACTAAATGCAGACATCCACATTGGAGCAAAGGAAATTTTATACATCGCAAATGAAGCAGGAGATAAACAGGAAATTTTATACATTGCTAATGAAACAGTACATTTCCTCATTTTCAGATAGAGAAATGGTAACACAAATTTACTGTTTCATTAGCAACATATTGTAAAAGTTTGTCAGCATCCATTAAGGTTGAACACACACTACTGTTTTATTCTTGGTCCTATGCTTGGCTGAAATATGTGTACATGTTTACCACAAAGCAGTTACAAGAATGTTCAAAGGACATTATATAAAATGGCTAAATCTTAGAAAGAGCCCAAATGTCCATCAGCATTAGACTGAATAAATGACTGAATAAATGATAAATGTAAATACTACACAACAATCAAATTAAGTGACTTCTTCACACAATACCTTAGATGAATCTCTTAATTACAGTGTGAGTGAAGGTGGACAGAAGCACTTTAATATGTAAGATTCCAATTTATATACAGTTCAACCGTAGGCAAATATAATTTGTGGTGCTAGAAGTTAGGAAGCGATGACCTTCAAGGAAGATGGAGGGGTCAATGATTAGACAGGGACAGGAAGGGCCCCTAAGGGGCTGAAAATACTCTAGTCCTTGACTAGGCAGGGAGGGGTGGTCATACAGGTATGTTTACCTTGTGGTAATCCACTGAAGTGTACACTCAGGACTTTTTTGATCTCCTAAATATATATTATACTTAAGCAAAAAAACTAAATACCCACTAATGTGAACACACATGCATGTTAGCCAAAACTCCAGATCTATCCCTCTTTAATTTTAAATAGTAAAGGATTTTTAGAAGAAAATGACTGAGATTGCCAGCCTCATTTCTGAGAGAATCCCAAAACCAGAGGGCTATAATATTTATAATAATGATTAAAATCACTAATATTTATTGTTAATAATTTTGAAAATAATATTTGGTGTTTACCAGGCATTATTAGTACTATGCCCACTGTTCTACTTAGATTGTGTCATTTAATCTCCCAATTTTGAATCATATAATGTAGGTACAATTATTTTCTTCATTGTCAGGTGGAGAAACTGAGTGGTAGGTTGGGTAAGTCACTAGCTCATAATCATCATCTAGCAGGTGGGGGAGTTATGACTGAAATGAGGCTGTCCTCCTCTGTACCCCTTGAGCTCACCCCAATGCTGTCCTGGCTTCTACTAAAACCTTCCAGATGTGAGTGTCTTTGATCCACTGAAAGGGAGAAAAATCAGAGAAGCCAATGCATAGAATTGCTCTACTGCTAAAGTACACAGAACATTGAGACGCAATTGCTAGGCAAAAGGGTGTTAGTCATCACTTTTTTTTTTTTTTTTTTACAGGAGTGAGGAGACTGCGCCTGGTTGGGGCAGGTCATTAAGCTCAATCAAAAGTTCACTGAAGCAAAGGCATCTATTGTTTATCTCACAAAATAACTGGAAGGTTTTCTAAAGAGAGTGGAGCAAAAGGTAAATTACCTAGTGGAAATGTCAGCAGGACGGGACTGCACACTAGGGTCTCTTTCATCTAAAATTGACAACAGCTAAAAATAAATCGAATGTGGCAATGGATCCCCATGTTTCTGTAGCCCCAGGATGCTACTTTCATTTTAATAAATGATTGAATAAAGTGTTTAAATTCTTTCTGCTTTTAGACTGATATTCATGGGCACAGGAAATGTATTATTGAATATTTTGCTTTGCCCTTGCTTCAAGTGAAGGGCTGTCATTAATAGCTAGTGGGCAAATAGTGGATTTACCATTAAGAGTACTGGAAATTTGAGCTGTTTTATTGTTAGAAGTGAAGACATATCTTCTGCCCTCCATGTTCCCTCTCTGCTTCCCAGAGACAGACACAAAGGTAAGACTTCTGGCCAACAGAAAGGTGTTCGGTCTGTGATCATAAAATAAAGTGAAATCAAACAGTGTCTGTGAGGAGTGATTTTGTGATGATGCCGAGTGGCCATGAACTGGAAGAGAAATGGGAAGGACAAAGGAACAAATTAATGATGAAAAATAATATTGTCTTAGAAGCTGCATCAGAATAATAAAAACCAAGGGCTCCTGGGGTCCATTAAAAAAAAAGTAAAGGGTTAGGAAAACATAAAAACACTTTTGCTTTGAAGTGTCTTACAGATAAGACCCAGGCCATTCTTTTTCTGTTGTGATTTTTTCTTCTCATAGTGCTTTTCACATTCTGTCCTATATTATATGTTCCTTAGAGAAGTATAATATTAAAGGAAATAGAAAGCTGTCATTTCTCATTTGCAGGCAAGTGTTCTTCTAAGGGCTTTATCTGCTCCTCCTCAATCAATTCCCACAGTAAACTAAGTCCTGATATTGTCCGCCTTTTACAAGTAAGGGAAAGAAGTCACAAAGACATTAAATAAATGTTTGAGGTCACACAGCCAGCACAGGGCAAATCTGGGACTGAACCAACTCTGTTTCACTCTGTAATCTGAGAGAGCAATAAAATAATGTTGAACAGTTTAGAGTTTCTTGTTCACGATGGGAAGAGGTGGGGAGGTCACTTAGCAGAAAATGTTTGTTGATACCTTTAAAAAGTCTAGCCAACTGACTTGATAAATATTGAATTAATGCCAGTGAAATTTTGGGTGGAGTTTAATATATCTTTCTTCTACACTTTGGAAAAAAAATTCACCCAGAAAATATTGATCTGTCACAATAGGAACAGACCTGAGCCCTGAAAGGGCCACATGCAACTAATCAACCTATTCGTGCCATTAGATATTTGTTAAACTTGTGCAATATGTAGAAACCTGAAAAACATAGATGACAATGACAAATATTGGGAAAATAACTGTGTGTGGAAAAAAAGAGTTCCCCTACAAACAATTTGTGTTTAAATCACGAGGACATTTGAGTGAAACTCTACTGGTCAATTCAGGAAAAGAGACCCAAAACGTAGGTAAACGTGAAAAATCAGATTTTGGATTTGTTAACATCGAGGTCTTCATAGTAAAGCCTTTGCTTGTGAATGGTTCTCAGAGACATGAGTACACTTATAATGACTAACCGAGTATATAAAGACTTTTTATTTTTTTGGATCCTTAGAGGGCAATCATGGCTGAGAATGGAATAAAATTCCTCTATTGAATGACCTCAGAAAAGACGTCATACAGGAGTCAGAGGAGAGGTGTAAATGTAGGAATGAGGGATGCAGAAATTAGGGGATAAAAGCTTTAAAAAAAGAGGCCGAATATGGAAAGCACTAATTTGAATTAGGAACTGCGGAATCTAATCCCAGTTGCTCACTTTGCTGGGGTCCATTTTCTATGAGAAAAATGGGAATATTAGATTATATAGTGTCTATGCCTTCTTCTTATTCTTTCATATCTGATCTCCTATGATTCTAAGAGTGGGAGGAACCCATAGCAGTAAATGCCCTCATGGAGGAGAAGAGAATGTGGTCCACCCAATTTAGCAAGGCAGAAAGCCCTTATGATCTTTTTAAAAATCAATCTGGTCACCAGTATTAAAATGGAATGGATTATAAGCCATCACACCCTAATTATAAGCAATTTGGGTAATCTCCTCTAAAGTACACTGGAGATCCAATTCATAGAGAGGGCAAGATGAGATTACGTGTCTAAGTCAGGAAGTCAGTCTGGAAGGTCAAGGCTAAGTATGACTACAATCTAAAGGAGCTTTGGATAAGGGCAGCCAGAGATGTAGAAACCTGAGATGGGAGGAAATAAGGTGGGCTGCCAAGGTAAGCACTTTGGAGAGCTCAGTGTAAGCGAGACAGCATGCTGGCGCACACAGAATGGGAAGATGACAGCTGTGGCCTAAAGCAGGCTACTGACTGCTGACAGCAGGTCTCTAAGGCATGTTCTATCAAACTTTTTAAACAGCTTTCCTTGCACACAGATCAGACTCAGAAATACTGGATCATTCATCCCAGTTCCTCAGGCTCCAGTGGGTCAAAGGTTCTGTCCTAAGGGTATAGCCTGGCTTAAGGTCATGTTTTGAAGAATTTCATAGCAGGTTCAATTATGTTCTGCAAACCCTATTTAAGAAGGTAGGAGAAAGACTAATATAATTGAGAAAATTATCTTTTGGGGAAAATATTATTGTAGGGTTTCATAACAAGGAAGTGACCTTCAGCCGTCTGGAAAATCAAATTATGCAGAACACATCACAGTGGAGAAATAAGATACTACATGAATTACATCTTCCACAGCATCGAAGGATGGTTTTCATAAAGTATCACAAAGAACTGACAAATTCATCTGGATTTCTTCACCCACGAATAAACAAGTTGTTGAAAGCTTACCTTGTGCCTCTTTGGGTGTTTTCTAATTGGTACGCAACTCTTTCTCTGCCTCCCATGATCGTTATTCACACGCTGTTGCATACTGAGTTTCACATGCCTTCCTCCTGCCTCGGACCAACGAAGCAATAAATACGCAGGAGAAAAAAAGATAGGGCTCGCTGAACAGCATTAGAGCAGCGGTGCAGGAAATAGAAAGCGGCTCCCCGAAGAAGCAAATGCGTTCATAGCAAATTCCACCAGCAAATGAGCAGTGTCATCCAGCTAATTATATGTAATTGTCCCCTATATCGAAACAATAAATAATGCTGAAGGCCAGTGCTGCTTGTTGGAGATTACAGCTCTATGTAAATAGAAGGAAAACAAATGAGGAAAACTGAAAATAGGTGGTATGGACTAAAATCGTTGTCAGAGGCATTTTGTAGCACCGCACGCTGGCATAAAATTTTCCATATGCATCCACTGAATGCTGCATCTAGGCGTACCAAAGTCAGAATGGAAGTTGTAGGTTTTCCAAATTCTAGGGTGACCCTGAGCACCTAACATGGATAAGCGGCCCAAACCACTGTTAATATTGTGTTCTTATTAAAATAGCCAGCTGGCCAGGGGTAACAATGTATCGTAATCTCTTAGGTATTTGAAATGATGAATGTATTGTCTTAAAATATGGCATAAAAAAAATCAGTGAACCCTGTCACTGTCCTCAGTGTGACCAAGACATGCATTGGTAGCCATTCCCCTGTAACACAGGCACAACATGTTGAAAGAATCTCTAGTGTTTTAGGACAAAAAATTCCAAATGGTAGCAGCCAAACCACTAGCTCAATGCTATGGCAGCCAACTCTGATTATAAAGCCTACTCACTGCTTCCTATAATTCACTCTTTGCCTCCCAAGTCCACGACTATGCATAGACTTTGCCTGTCTCACAATTTCAATTTATGCATGGACATGTCTTTCTCTATTTATCTTATACCCAGTCTGTCCTTTGTTTAAGACAATGGTCTAAATCCTTTCTCCACTTCTCTAATCCCAATAGACCAAGGCCGAGATTATAAACCCGTATTTACAGAAACACAGCCCATCATCAATTGCCTGTATCCCAGGCAGATAGCAGAAAGGACCAAGATTCAAGTTTGTCATAGTAGGATCCTGGGAGGCTAGACCCTCTGCAATGTCACTGGCATACACTTATTTTCATCACTGTCTTTGATAACCCAAAACAGTGCCAATCTTAGACATATTTGTTCATCCATGGGTATATCCATCCATCTACTTGTTTACTTTCTAATTCATTCAAAAAGTATGTGTTGGGCACTTAATATGCACTAGGGCCAGGATAGGTCCTAGAAATAGAAAGATGAATAAACATAACATGTCCCCTTAAAGAGCACTTAGAATGGAGAAAATAAACTGAAATGCCTTTTTTTCACATTAAAAATTCAAACCAGTTCATAATTACTAAGATATTGGAAGTGGAGAGAGAAGAAAAAAATCAAAAGATATAAAAACCAAGCTTGGGTTATTCAATCAACTTGTAGTTTTATTGATGAAATAAGACAGCAAAAGAAATACAGCAGTGTATGATAAAATGCTCAATTAAATAAAATCAATATGAAAATGCATGGTATAGATTTATATTCTCTGCTGTCAGAAAACCTTTTATCTAGTTTCCGGGTCCACCTGAAATAACTGTTCGCGGGGGGGAAGTAATGAGATTTCAGGGGTAGCTGGGATGGCAGTCTTAGCTTTAAGATGGAAACCTGTGGCAGCTGGTCTTCTAAGCCTTCTCCTTGAGATTTTTACTGGACTGCTTTAGCCAGGCATTTGTATTCCATGTTACATTAGGCCGGCAAGGCTCCTGGGAGTCTGCCTAGGTGAGATCATCCCACCAAAAGCACTTCAACATTTTGTTGGCAAATACCTCAAAGATACGAGCTTGAAATATGGGCAGACACTTCTCTCCCACTTGAATTTTCTTTGGTGTTGTTAAATCAGCATCACACAGCACACATGCTTCATTTCCAGACACAATTTTGTCTTGGAATCATCCCGGTAATGTCTGGTTCCTGCCCACGATGCTTATGTAAGAAGAATTCACTCAAAGGAGACTGTGTTTATTTGTTTTTTTGCATGTTTGCTTGGAGAGGCTGTGAAATCCATTAAGAAGAATGTGAAGCCTATTAATGTAATTTTTTAATGAGAAAGAACTTTAGAAAATTGTATGTTACTATGTACTTCACAAATTTTGGATGAGTGCCTACTATGAATAAAAGGTCTATGCAAGGCACTGAGGAGGACAATGAATGAGAGGAGAAACGTTAAAGGCAAATATGAGTTGCAGCACAAAAGCCTATTAATTATATAAATAAATAGCTACCAATCTGCTGTGATAAACTCCTGGAGGTCCCCTCTTCCAAAATTATACTAATTTAAACATATATTTATCTTTAACATATATTTCTTCTGACAAATATTTAGTCACGTGATACAATGTAAATGAGGATCTACATTGTAAATGTGCCTGTTTTTGAAGCTGATGATCTTTGCTCCAATACCACTTTTATTGAGCAAAAACTCTATGCATACGAACTCAAATAATAATAGTAAAGAGCCAAATGAATAAATAAAGAATCCAGAGTTAGGAGACGTGGCAGAAGAGGCAAATAAACATAACAACAGCAATGAAAACCAAAACAGAACAAGCATGCCCAGTAGATGTACGCAAAGACCTAAACTAGTAATATGAAAGAAGACAAAATGCCATTCCTAGTAGAAGTTTCTTTAGGAAGTATTTTCATAGAAGATGGATTTGGAGTTTATTTTAAAAGCCCGAGGAAACACAAAATGGTGGAAGGCAATGCCCCATGGAGTTTTCCTTTGACACACGAGTACCTTTAAAAATAGCCTGATGGACCACAAGCCCCAGGAACTAGCTGTTCATAGCTAATTATCCAAAGACTTGAGGACGCCAAGCTGTGCAAAGTCAATTTGACTTTGCCTGGTACGGCCTGAAGCTACTTTAGTTAACCCTCAGTCATGGTGTTTCTAATGGAAGGGGCAAAATAGAATGAAAATTGCAAACCCAATTCAACATAAGTGAATAAAATTGTAAGAGGTAAAAGGCACGCAGCAGCCAGTAATGAAGGACTATTGTTTCTCTAGAAGCCAAGACTGTAAAAGAGATTCATTATTTTATAGTTAATTCAAAAATAAAACTCATTGGATTGGGACTCAGCTTACTCAAACTGATGTCACTCTGTGCTCACAAAGAAAACATATCATAGAAAATGAATTAATGGCCATTAAAAAAATAAAATTTTCAACAGATTTATTTTCATAGAATTAACACATAGGAAAAACAAAATGCCCACAATAGGTCAGTAAGTAAATCATAAGGATGGAACAGGGTCAGAAGCATTGACACAGCCTCCCCAAGGCTAATTCGGCCACTGGCTCCATGAATGCCTATCCTGACCATAGCAGAGACTAACACTGAAACCTCCCCAAATGGGACCATTTCCTTGTGCAACAAGCCAGCCCCCTGATGGCAGATTGATTGCTATATTCTCTCATTGTAGGGGTGGTGACAACTTCTCTTTTTTAACTAGAATAGACATATATTCTGGATATGCATCTGCCTTCCTTGCTCACAATCCTTCTGCTGGCCTGTAGACTTATACAGTATTTTATAAGTACCATCATGGTACCCCCAGTAACATTGCTTCTGACAGGAGAACTTAGATCAACAAAGAAGCTTGAAATTAGGCTCAGGCCCAGAGAATTTCCTGGTATCACCATGTATGTGTATCATCACACAGAAGCAGCTGGACCAGCAAAATGATGCAATGGCCTAGCGAAGACTCAGATACAACGCTAGTAGGGAATAAAAGACCTTGAAATGTTAGCTTAATATTTCAAAGAATGGGTTACATGTCTGAATAAGCTATCAATACAGTGGTGCACAGAGCTCCTAAAATCCTTGGAATTCCCAAGTGGGAACAGGGATAAAGATGTCTTGATATTCATTATAAACTTCTTTCAACCACATCTGAGTTTATGTAAATGAGGTGACTTTTGATGATATTTTAAGGATGGGGGCTGCTTTCTAGGAGAAATAATCATGTGATTAAAGATTCAGAATACTCAGTCCCATCCCCTTGACCTCCAGGGATGGGACAGGGGCTGGAGTTGAATTACTTGACAATGGCCAGTGATTTAATCAATAATATCCAAGTAATGAAGCCCCCATAAAAACCCAAAGGATGGGGTGTGGCAAACTTCTGTGTTGATGAATCCATGAAGATGTGCCGAGCATGGTTTACTTAGAGAGACATGGAAGCTCCACACCCCTTCCCATATATCTTGCTCTATACATCTCTTCCATATTGCTGTTCCTGAACAATATCCTTTTAGAATAAGATGATAACCTAGAACATAAAATATTTCTCTGAGTTCTGTGAGACATTCTATCAGATTAATCAAGCCTATGAAGGGGGTCGTGGAAACCTCCCACCTATAGCCAGTCAATCAGAAGCATAGGTGACAATCCGGGCTTGCAATTGGTGCCCAAAGTTGGGGGTTTGGACATTCTTGTAAGACTGAGCATTTAAGAGGGGCAGGTATAGCTCAGTGGTAGAGTGCATGCCTGGCATGAATAAGGTCTTGGGGTCAACCTCTAGTACCTCCATTAAAAACAAACAAACCAACAAACCTAATTACCCCCCCGAGAAAAAACAAAACAAAACAAGACTGAGCCCTTAACCTGTGGGATCTGATACTATCTCAGAGATAGTATTAGAATCAAGTAAAATTATAGGATACCCAGTCAGTGTCCACTGGGAATTAGAGAATTGCTTAGTAGTGTGGAAAAAACACATATCAACAATCATCCCCTTGAAAATTTTTCTTTTCTTTTCAAAGAAAGTTTCATCTTATTAGGCAGAGGAAGAAAATTTTTATTTTGGTGTATAAAGAGTCAAATATGTATAGTGGGACATGTGAGTCAGCAGAGCAGGTGACAGGATAAAATGTACTGGTTCAATTACCTATTACCTTCTTTGGTGTCCAGATTCACCTTTCTTGACTCTCCTTTGTAAAACCAAGACTGGAATTCTGTAAACGATGTAAGCTAGACATGCTTGCAACTGGCTGGCTTTTAGGTTCTGTGAGCAGAAATCACTTGAGGGGAAATGGAAGACAGAAGAAGAGGGGAAGGGACTCCCTTGTCCATACATATGTACATATGTATGTATTTTGCGTTTACCATTTCTGTCAGTGATGCTCTGTTAGTGGCAGTCGGTTCCCATCACCAGCCTCTTCTGGTGCCACTGTCACCAGTCTCGCCATGCCTCCAAGTCATACCAGAGAAAGCCAGATAGAGATTCCTCCTCAAAACCTGATCACATGCTTTGTAGAACCCTCTCTTCAGCTTCTGAAATACCATTTAGAGATAAGTAGCCTCCCTGCCCAGAGGTCTGAGCACTATTCCAAGAAATTCGAGTTTAAACACATAGGTCCTGGTAACTCCCAGTTGAGTGGAGCATATGCTTAATTGAGGCAATGGACTCATAGAGGAAGTTACCTAAATTAAATCACTCTTGAGACGTACAGAATTTTCCAGTCTTCTCATTCCTCGCTTCAGTGACATTGAG
Source organism: Camelus dromedarius (assembly GCF_036321535.1). Lineage (NCBI taxonomy): Eukaryota > Metazoa > Chordata > Mammalia > Artiodactyla > Camelidae > Camelus > Camelus dromedarius. The sequence continues at coordinate 29,453,792 of NC_087458.1, read as the reverse complement.
AAAGCTTCGTGTTGCAACAGCAGAGCTACAGGGCTGAAGAAGCATAGATTGTTCAATCCCTTCCTAGAGGTAAGTTCCTCTAGGGTCACCTGGGCTTATGGTGAAATTGGTGTGAATGAGATATAAACGTTTTTTATGTAAAGCCACTGAAATTTTGAAGTTGTTTGTCACTACCACATGACTTAGTCTTGCCTGATGAATACAGAAACCAGTGTTGAGAGAAATACTTGCTACCATGACAAATACTAACCTATGCAGCATCAGCACAATGGCCAAAGAGATGAAAGGAAGAAGGAACTCAGGCTGAAAAATGGCGTTCCATGTAAAGCAACGGCAAAACCTCATAACATAAAAGTGTTGCCAGCAACAACCTGAGAAGCAAATGTTTGAGGAACTTGCAGCTCTAGGGAAAAAGATTAGGAAATAGAACTTTACCCATGTGTGTTATTTGCTATGGTGGTTTATTGCATCAAATGAGAAATATATATCTATAAATATATTTCTCAAGTATTTATCATATGTAAATGTCTGAGAGACAACTGAAGTTACAAGGATGAATGAGTTATAACCTTTGCCACCCACAAGCTTTCAGTTGGATCTATCTGTCCAATCAACACCTTGCCTTTAATGCAGTCAGCTTTCCTGAGCTTCATACCGTGGTAGGAACATAATAAGTACAAGCCATAGAGAGATGAGTTCTCCCTCATAAATTTTATCAGAATTTCATAAAAGCTTGCTCTGTGTTGCCTAATTTTGCACCACCAATGTTGCCCATGCCCTGGATATACCACCCTTCTGCTCCGTGTATCTGCCTTTGGGTACCCCATTTGGGTAGATCATTGGACTCTCTGAATCAGCATCCTTGTTTCCCTACCCAGCTCCCAGCTAGGTAGGCTTCATTACTTTGGGCAACTTCCAGAGACTCCAGACCTCTGAGTAATATACCCTCTGCCAACTCCCTCAGCCTTCTGTTAGAGGGAGTTCTTAAAAAGAGAATATGGTCATGCGTCTCACACAAATACAAAATGAGTGTGTGTGTGTCAAAGATTTTATATAACTCCCTAACTAATGAGGGCACTGGTAAGATGTTACAACTCAGCCAAATGAGGACTGGACTTGCAGAGTTTCATACTGTCCACCAGAAAAGGTCCTTTTGCATTTCTATGAGCAGGAATTATTTGCAGAGCTATGAAGAGCAAATATTTGCATTACTCTTAGTTTGCTACTAGTTAACTTCTATCTTTACAGAATGGAAAAATAACCTGGTCACATGATCAAAGGCCAAGACAGCTGTAGAATCAGATAATTCTGCACTGTCTCCTAGACGATGCCCAGCACTCGACTGCAGGGAGATCCAGTAACCTCCTTTGCCCATTTCAAAGTCTCCACCTTTTGTCCTGATGCACGATTAATTAAACTCATGTCTCAACAAGTCACCTCCTGCACAAAAGGAAATAGAAGTTCAGATATAGTGAAAGAGTTTTACATACAAATAAGTATTTGAACAGCAGCTACTTAGGAGAGGAATTTTATATTTCACCTGTAATCATATTTTTGAGTGAATTGGATTTACTAGTATGTTAGCAGAAAACAACTTTATTATTTTCCACTACTACTTCTTTTAATCATACGTTCAATTTGTTCTTCCTAACTATGGATGTAAGCTTTCCCAGTGACTGTCAGGTAATTCATGAAGACTCTCTTTTCCCCTGATAATAAAATCAGTATCGGGCATCATGAATCCTCTAAATGTCATCAAAATTAAAATGTCTTCCCTTCCTCCTATCAGGCCTGATTTGGGCTGGGAGATCAGCAGAAGGGGAAGAGGATGTGGTCAGTTTTACCTCTATTCCTGGCTCCTCCTTCTATTGTATTCAGTGGATGATGCTTTGGGTCCCCCGTGATGAAGGCAAGGAAGATAAAGGGAGGGAGAGACTAATGAGAACTGGAATCAGACATTGGAGTCTTGTGGGCATGGTGTCTTGCAGTTTAGCATTTTTCATTGCACCTGACCTCCTTTGATTTCTCTAGTTCTTGGTTTCCAGAAGTTTACCTTTCTTTCTGAGTCCTCCTAATTCCTAGCTGTTATTCTAGGGAAGAGCCCCTCTTATGAGACAATGGAACCCTTTTCCGTGATGGCCACAGCTGCCTTGCAGGAAACCAATGCAATACTCAGAATGTCAGTACCCTTCACAACGCAAGCCCTCCTCTCTGCTTTGTTTCCAAACAGGGTGCTTTAACCACACCTTCCTATTGTTAAACTTTTCAGGGACAAAAATCAGATACCAGATTCTCTGTCTCTCAAACTCCAGGGAAAGCATGCCAAGCATTTAATTCTTCAGAAGCCTCCTCTTACTTGACTTGAAGTGGCCGAAAGAAAACAGAAACTATAGTTTCTGAAAATCTGCAGGAAAGGATCCTCCCTCTACAGTCCCCTTAACCTCTGCCAATGCACTCCCAATATTTGCTTATATTGCCAGGTTGTGAATGAGGGACCAAGGAAGAAGGAGCTAGTTGGGGGCCGACTGCTTTGCAAATCCTGAACAGATGATCAAGGTAATACTATGTGAGGATTACAGTGCACCTTGCACAAACTATTTTGTTCTTGGCTGATGGAGTGTTTGTTAAAATTCCAATACAACAGGGAGAGTTGTATCTAACATCTTGTTACATGCATTACCCAGAAAGGAAGGATGGTGGTGGGTGTTAGACAGGTATATTTGAGCTCAATATAAGGTGAGACATTTTTTAACAATGAAAGCTAAACAAATTTGGTGTGGGCTTCCTCACGAGACAATGAGTCTCTTGTAACTTGTAATGCTTAAGCAGAGACAAGAAGACCACTTATTAGAATGTCATTAGGTGCTTAATTGAATGAGCTCACCTCCTGTTCCTATATCTTAAGAGTATTGGGGTTAGATGGCATTTTCAAATACATAGAACTAAGATTGTTTTATTTTGTTTTTATTTTTGCAGATTTGGAAATAAAAGTCTCATGAAATCCAATATCGGTTAATATGTAGTCTTCATTCAATCACTCAATCAACAAATAATTTTTGAGGGCTTAACATGTGTTCAGCACTGTGCTAGGCGCTGAGCACATTGAGAAGAAAGACACTGTCCCTGTGATCATAGAGCTGATAGTGGCAGAATGAGGACACAGGCGAACGTCCCTTGGGTATTTCCACTCCACAGTGCTATCTTATCTTGCCTGCTTAAAATTCCTCGTTTGAAATGGACCATAAACCAAAATAATTTTTTCCATAGATAATTTAAAATGACAAATAACTGGCAATTTAATGTAAATCAAGTTAGTATCCGTAATTAATTCACACGTGTCACATTTTATATACTAGAGTGTAAGTCACTTATAACATGTTGTCACATTCCGGAGAGCTGCCTGCACATGCAGACCCCACGGAACCACATCCCACCTCCGTGGAAGAGTTCTTTCTTCCAGTTCTGGGGAAAACAGAAGGCACAACGACATAAATTTAGACAGAGTCGCTCAGGACGCAGCATGCATAAACCGTATGCACTTTCTGTTTGCAAAGTATTCAAATGCCTTTACAAGGAAAGTCAGGGAGGAAGGAAGGACTGCCTGCAGATTTAAGAGCCAGAGTGTAGCTGTGCATTTTGCTTTTCAGTTGGTTAACTGAAAATCGGTTTCCTGTTTTAAAAGCAGACCCATCCAAGGCAAGTGTCCAATGTTAAGCTAAGCTCTAAAATATGCTTTTCAGTAAAATGTCCTTCTGCCTCTTTCCCTTTTCTCATTTCAATGTCCTGTTACATATTTCCGAAAGCTCGCCTTTCAAACTTGGTGTATGCTGTGATTGTGTGGAATGAAAAGCTCTGAAAGACCACAAAGAAAAGTATCACTTGCCTCGATCTCTGAGGAGAGGGCCCTTTGAATTAAGACTGATTCCACCTGCAAAGCCTGATTGAGCCTGAATTGGTAATGCCAACGTGTTGTGGGTTTTCTCACTTTATTTCCCCTTGCATTCTTTTTCACTTCGGGATGTATTGTGGGCCATTATCCGATTTTCATAGCAGCATGAGTGATTACTAAAATGCTATGAAAAAGAAACTAAATCCTTAAAAAGAGGCATTCATTGAAGGCTCCTAGGAATCGTACGCCAATATTCTCCGCTAATTATTATTGGGATTCAAAGCTAAACGTTGGAAACATACAAAGAAATTTAATTTTACCCCATGAAGGTTTTTCTTTTTCTTTTCTTAAATGCTTAGAATTCTTGAGACTGAGCAGTTTCCATTTAGTTTTATGTTCTCATGGTTGTTAGCCTTTACTTCGATCTACAATATGGTCTGGCAAAAGGGCATGACAAACATAGGGAACTTTTTCCTCAAATGACTGCTTTTTCTCCAAGACCCATATCTAGACTTCACCTCTACAAGCACATCGCCCTTTGGAAATGTAAAAGGTAGTTTTGAGCAGACTGTGACTTCCACGACCTGCCCACCGTAAGTTCAGAATAAAAATAAAAATAAAAATAATAATAATAATAATAATAATAATAATAATAATAATAATAATAATAATAAGAGGCTAGAAAGAGGCAGTGATTGGAAATGGAAATGCTGCCTGTATAGAGGTTGAGTGGACCATAATTACCGTCACCCTAGCAGAACCAGCAGGCTGGGTCAGGTAAATAATACTCCACTGCAACTCATGCTTGTTGAATACCTACAGTTTGCCAGTTACAGGTATAGGCTGTGGGCATAGAAAGTGAAACAGATACATGTCTTTCCCTGTTCACAACTATATGTCACATGCTATAAAGAACTGGGTATAAAAGACCACAGGAAAAAATGGATATTGAGGTGTTATGTGAGCCAACTCCAATGTCCATCAGCCTTTAATTAGACAAATGAAATGTGAAATATCCACCTGATGGTGTAACATTCAGTGATGAAAAGTAACAAAGGTCTGACATGTGCCTCAGTTTGGATGAACCTCAAAAACATTGTGGTAAAGGAAAGAAGCCAGACAAGACCATGTATTGTATGATTTTATGTACATGAAATGTCCAGAAAAGGCAAGCCCATGGAACAGAAATTAGATTACTAGCTATCTGGGTTGAGGTCAGAGACTAGGATTATCTGTAAACATACAGGAAGGACCATGCTGGGGTGATGGAGATGGTCTAAAACTAGTTTACGGTGATCACTGCACAGCTTGGTAAATCTAAGAGTCATTGAATTGCACACTTCAATGCACAATGTTATACTGTATAAATTGTGGATCAGTAAAGCTATTGTAAAACAAATTTCCATGAGGCAGGGGGAAAATGAGGAAGACAGATGAAGGAAGAGCTTTGAGTGGATGGCCTTCATTATGTTGCTAGTGCTACGGTAACAGATTACCACAAATTTGGTTTCTTGAAACAACATAGATTTATTCTCATCCAGTTTCTGGTGCTCAGAATCTGAAGTCAGTTTCGCTGGCCTAAAGTCAAGATATTGGCATGGCTGCTTCCTTCGGGAGCCTCCGAGGAGAGGATCCCCTTCCTTTCCTTCCTCAGCTTCTAGTGACTAATTATAGTCTTGAGCAGGTGGCCCCTAAATCCTTCCTTAATTTGCATTGCTCCAATATCTGCTTCCTTCATCCCATCCCCTTCTCTATGATTCCTCCTGCCTCATTCTTATCAGGACAGTTTCAACCACATGAGACCTACCTGGATAATCTCATTTCAAGATCCTAACTTACTCACTTCTGCCAAGTCCCTTTTGCCCACATAGGGTAACATTTCCAGGTTCTGGAGATGATGATGTAAACATATTTGAGAATCCATTATTTGGCACAACATAAGGCCCATTTTTTCAAAAGACAGAAATTTTGAGTTGGATCTGGAAGGATGAATGCTTTTCAGGTAGAAAAACTGAGCAAGTTCGTTCCAAGTAGGTAGCATCTTTTCAGGAAAGAAACAGGGAAAGCAACCTGAGTACCGTCTGTGGAATCACACAACAACATTTGGATTCGGTTATGGAAAAGCAGATAACATTGCTAATTGCTCTCACTTTGCATTTATAGCTATTTTTCCCCCTGCAGGCATACTTTGCTCTGCTTTATCATCATCTGTTTCCATCTTAACTGGTTTGATTGGGATCCAAATATGCTACAATATTCCCCAACCTTTAAATACTCTTCCTCGCCTACACAACCTCCTTCAGCTACTGCCCAAATGTTTTGTTTCTATATCATTCACAAGCCTTTCAACAGAGTTTCTACACCCACTTTTTCTCTTCCTTTCTTACCAATATCTCTGAAATTCATACCATTTGGATTTTGCTCTCACCACTCCACTGTAAACAAATCCAGTGGCCAATTCTCATTCTCATCTGACATGACCCACCAGCCACAATTGACTTACCTGATCATCCTGCCTTCAGGGAACACGTCTTCTCCTGGCTTCCGTGACAACATTGTCCCTGGCAGGTCTTCTATATCACTGTATCCTTCACTTCTTCCTTATCTCCAAATATATGTATTTCAATTCTTTGACCTTTGTCTTGTTTCCCTCCTACACTCACTTTCTAGGTTTCTCATCCACCTCGTGTTTCTAAATACCATTTTTACTATAATAGCTGCGTTTATAATCTTATGACTCTCATTTTTATATCTGCAGCTTCAGCCTCTCCCCTGAAAGCCAAAGTTGTAAATTCAACAGCCTATCTGCCTACTCTACTTGGATATCAAATGGACATCTCAAACTCTATGTATTTCAGCCAGAATCCTAGATGCCTCCTGCTCCAAATTGGCCCCACCAATATTCCCCTGCTTAATGCTACCCCTATCTATTCAGTTTCTTAGGCCAAATTCTGGTGTTGTCTTTGGCTCCCCTAATTCTCACACTTCACGTCAACCCATCATCAAATCCTCCGGGTTGTACCTCCAAAATGCGCATATAGCTTGATCACTTATCAGTACATTTGCCAAATCCAGTGGTCAGTTCTCATCACTACAACCCTTGTTCAAGTAACAATTTACTATCTATTTCCTCAATTTCAACAGCCTTGTCCCTGGTCTACTTGTTTCCACTCTTGATCTTTTCCATTTTATTTTTCACAAAGCAACCAGAATGATCCTTTTATACATAAGTCAAGCTATGCTATATAATTGCTCAAAATTCTCCTGTGCAGCCCCGACAATGGTCCCCAACAACATCGTGTCCTGGTCTTCACGTCTTTGTATGATTTCCTCCCACGTTGCATCAGGGTCTGGTCCATGCAAACAGTGCAATGTGACTGATGGTATGTCACTTCCAAAATAAGACCATAGGAGACTATGGCCTCTGTCTCAAGTCTCTCTCTCTCTCTGGGTATTTCTCCCACCACTCAACCCCACCTTCCCTTCTCCTCCTTCACATCACCTATCTGGGGGAAGCCATGTCATAGACAGAAGTCCTACAGAGAAGCCCACATATCAAGGAAACAAAGCTTTCTGTTAACAGCCATGTGAGCTCAGAAACTAGTCCTCCAGACACAGTTAAGTCTCAGGTGACTGCAACCTTGGCTGGAACTTTGATTGCTGTCACATGAGAGACCCTGAGCCAAAACCACCTAAGTGCCCTGATTCCTGACTCAACTGTGAGATTTAAAAAAAACACATCTTGTTGTTGTCTGTTACAACATTGTCAATCTCTTTTAAGCTGCTACATTCGGAATAATTTATTATGCATCAGCAAATAACTAATTTCTGTAGTAAATGGAAAAATAATAGCTTTAGATTACCTATTTGGAAAATAAAATGAAAGGGTGAAATATATTTGTCATCTGTTTTTTCCCATCTCTGATGGCTTTTTGTTAATTTTGGAGAACTCAAACTCACTTTTGAATTCATGGCTGAAATAAACACCATTTAGGAGATTTCTAGCTCAAGACTATTTTAAAAAGCTGTCATGGAATAATTGTTGACTTGCTATCTTTGGAGGCTTAGTCTGATAAATGAAATCAATAGTAAAGAAAGGTAAGGCTGAATTGAGAAGTATGAGAGGCTACTCTTTGTAATTAGCAGCAAAGCAAGAAAAATAGTCTGTGGCCGTTCATTTACTCATTTATTCCTTTTTTCTATTAAGAGATGTGTGTGGCACAGCTATTCTGGAGCAGACACTGAGGGTCTAGTAGTTAACAAAGCATAATCCATACCCTCAAGGTGGAGGCTGCAGGAAGACAGGCAATTTTGAAATGTCACAGTAAATACATGCAGCAGTGAATTACTCAATAAAAAGACTGGTTTTCATTAGAGTCACAGCAATATAGGGACGTGAATTTTTTTAATTGTGTGTTTGATATTTCAGCATAAGTAACACATAGTCACAGTGGGAAAAATCAACACTCTGTTAGATTTCCATACAGTTACTTTACGATTCAGCATCATATTCATTTCTTTAAATTACACACGATGGGTTAGGATAGAACTGTATACTTTTTAGTGGGTGGGGCTTCTAAGATCCAAATCCAGCAATAAATAGGTGATAAGAATAAATACAAGCTGCGCAGGAGCATGTAGGAAAGATGTGTGATCACTGTAAACAGACCACTGTTAGGAGGAGAACAGAAGTTACGCAGGTGTAAGAGAGAGTCAAGAGCAGCCAGTCAAGAATTTGTAAAAGGGCATTCTAGGAAGGGCGACGTTGGCAAGCCAAAGGAAAATGGGGATAGTAGGAGGCTTATAATATCTGGGCAGAAATAAAACTGTAATATTGACAACTGAGACCTGGCAGTGCAGAAGGGCCAGATAAATGAACAAGGATGTGTGCTATGCTTTGAGGAAGTTACAATTTATCCTGAAACCAATGGAGAATGTTTACACTAAGATAGCAACAAGATTAGATTTGTGTTTTTGGAAAATGACACCTGATACACTGAAGAAAGTATTTTGGGGCCAGAACATAATGGGAAACAGTTATGTTGCAATATGCCGGGAGACTGAATATGATGGTTACCTTGTCAAGGGTAGTAACATTGAGGATGGAGAAAATTGGACAGATTCAATGGATACTTAGTAATGGTAATTTAGTAAGGCTGATATCGGGAGGGTGGGGCAGGAGTCACATATAATATCCATGTTTCTCACGCACACAACTTAGAAAGTGTTTGCTTGATCTGCTGGGATAGAGTAAATGGGAGGCATAAAATTGTATTATTATATAGACTTTCCAAGTTACTGATTCAAATCATGTGAGAGCCATCATCACACCAGTGCTTTTCAAAGTGTGTTGTCCAGATTCATAGAACTGCCTTAGCAGTCTACACTGGGAGGGGCCAGGGAGGAACAGAGAGACACAGCCAGGAGGCCACTGCATGCTTCACAAAATGTCCTCTTCAGTGTCTTTCAGGAAAGCAATGCTTACTTTTAGTTTTTTATTAAATAATTTGTTATCCATACATTACGTGTGTGTGTGTGTGTGTGTGTGTATAAAGTTATGGTGATCAAATTAATATACAAGCAACACTTTTCTATAGAACTAGAATACTAGAGTGTTACCAGTTACCTTCATGTGTATCTACCTACCTGAGTGCTACTTCCATATCCCATCTCTTTTCATTTTCCTGAGAGGTGAAGACTTATCCAGAATATGTCGTTCACTTGTTCTACATTCATAGTGTTTCCATATACATCCCATGACAGGCTTGTTTTGAGACTTAGGAAACTGGTACCATACCACATACAACCTACTAAAAACTGCTTATTTCCTTCAATTATAGTTCTAATTGTTACCTATGAAGTTGTATAAACCTATACTTCATTCACTTTCTCTGCTGTGTATCATTCTGTTGTGTCCATCTACTGAGCTTTGTTCATCCATTCCCCAGGAGTTGTATCCATTATTTTGCTTTTATGAAAAATCCTCATATGAGCAATTTTTGACATAGTTCTAGATGCTCAAGAACAAATGTGTCTACAACTACCATGGGGTCGAGGGATATACAAATATTCAACTTTGCAAGATAGTAAATAGTTATTTTCCAAAACAGTTATACCAAATGTTAATCCTTCTGGCATTGTGTAGGAGTTCCCATCCTTGCCAGTTCTTGGTAATTTGAGATTTCTTTGCTTCCATGTGCAAACGCATCCACAACAGGCAGGCTGAGGCAGTTGCTGGTTTACACTCATTCGCTGTTTCACCCCAAACTGTGGCTCATGCTGTGGTCCCTGCCACCATTATCATGGGATATGGAGTCCCTGGGAGCTGCCCAGAGGAGCCAGGTAACTCAACCATAATGTGCAGAGAGTCAATGCTGGCTGCATGGAACAATCTTTGACCACTGAGAGATAGGAGATGAGCTAAGCTTGCAGAAAAAGGTTTTTTTTTCTTCCTAACCCCAAGGATTGTTCTAGAATACAGTGTTTTTAGTCAACTCACTGCATTTATTTAACCTCTGTGGATTTACTCCCTTTACCAAATATTAGTTGTGTTATTATTATTATTATTAATCATTATTAATTTTTCTTGTATGTCTTCACTTCTTCCCTGCCATGCTTCCATTATTCCTGCATACTAGTTTCTCTGGGATTATATCCACTGTTAAGCATTAGCGTATTAGCTTATTTAGGAAACTCAGGTTGAGCGATGGGTAATGTTAGTCTTCTGTAGGGTCTTCTGAGTATTCTTGGGGTTTGTTCTTCTATGGAACTTTTACCATCAGCTTGTCCTCAGAAACCATAATTAGACTGACACTGGAATTGCATGGTATTTATGAAGTAATTGGAGGAGAATTAGCAATTATATTTATCAATCCATGTTTATACATGATCTTGGAATACCTCTCATATGTCTAGATCATCTTTAGCTTTTTCAGTTAATTTGCTGCAAATAAACATCTTTTTAGTTTTCTTAGGCACTTTAGATGTTTTTATTATTGTCTAGCCTGTTCTTTGTGGATTGTATTTTCTACATATTTGTGGCTACTCTATACCAGTTTTTATTTATCACCTTTATAGTGTATTCTTCTATGTAGACAATGTTATTATCTATAAATAATAACATCAGAATTCATTAGTAAAGCTCATCGGGATATTGTCATTTCATCATGGATAGGTTTTTGATGATTGATCAATATTTTGACAGTTGATTGTTGATCAAATATTTTGATAGAAATATTCAAACATTCTTTTTCCTTAATTCAATTTCCATATGCTGTGTTTTTCTAGAAATTGGAAAATTTCATTTAAATTTTCTAATTTATTGTTTCACAGAAAAATATATTCAGATTTCCAGACAATGTAATATTAAAAGCAAAAAACTGGAAACTATGCCAAGCATTTCAGCAACATTTCAACATAATCCTCTGTAATTTCTAATTCTACCAATTAATAAGTAATCATTAATATATCAGCCAACCACATATGTTAGTCATTGTGTAGATTCATTATATCTTTTATAATATGATACAGCCAAAGATTCAACCTTAAGGAGATTACAGTTTAGTCAAAATAAAAAGATAAGAAGTGAACCTAAAATAATTAAAATTTAAAGCGGGAGAAAGTAGTGTCAGCATTTGGAGGACATATGCATAGCTGTCAGAGAGGGCTTTGGGAATTATCTGATCTGGATTTCCTACAGTAGTCACACACAGTCCAGGTCGAACAGTTTTATTAGCATCGCTTCCAAGCTATGATGAATATTCACGCCTAGGGCAGTGGCAACAATGTAATGGAAGTGAGGCTCCCTGGCCCCTCTGGGCTAAGGAAATGCGTGGAGATAGGCCAGCAGCAAGTGGGGCCAAGTAGCTCCCATAAAACAAGCTGGCTCAAGCCAAATGTGAGCAGGGCTGGTTGAAGCATTTTAAGGAAATGATTAAATAGTTAAAAGAAAAAAAAATCTGCCAACTCCTGAAATAGTAGTTTGATGCTTGGAAAGTAGTTATTTTGAGTAAGAGAGTAGAAACTGGCAGATAGTAACAAAACTGATTTGTTGTTATGTTACAGTTGCCTGCTAGATACTTTATAAATAACATTTTATTTAGATAGAAAGGAGGTAGCTATTATTATATCATTTTTCTAAATGGATATATCAGGCATGTTTGTAAGTGCCAGCCCAGGAAGCCAATTCTGGTTAACCCAACCAGCAAAAAGCAATTGGCAAGAAAGCTAGAGAAGTTACACTAAAAAGTAGACATAAATCAAGAAAGTATAGATGCAGGATCCATCACGAAGGTTACCCCACAGGGTAGGGGGTACCACTTTGCTCAGCACTGCTCAACACTCATGCCCCTAAGCTCTGGACGATCACCCTGCTTCCTCTGAACAGTATGCAATGACTCAATCATGAACTGTTCCTTCATCTTGTTGGCACCCATTGAAGATCCAGAGTTGTAGATGACTGTTTGAAAATTGATGCCCTGGCTGCTGGGCAGGAGTAAAAGGGAGGACAGTATTATTATTCATTCTTCTTTAGCTCTCCAATGGGAAGAAGTTTCATGCCTCCTACATGGACTCTCCAAACTGGATATTCTCCCCAAATTATAAAAGATTTCAGATGCTCATGAGCATGGAAATGATGCCATTGTCAAGATGACCAAGCTAATGAACAGAGATGTTGATTTTCAGGCTCAGGTCTGTCTCAATCAAAAACCCATGATTTTTACTCTATGTGGAACTGACTCAGTGACAATAAATTCCACAGAAATTTTTGTTATAGAAAGGGTGTATTTTACATCAATATAGTGAGATTGGGTCTTCCATTGAGCACCTGCCCTGTATAAGAAGACGCTAAGCAAGACAGAGTGGAGGGTTATAAGTCTTATATTCTTAGAGTTTATAGTCTGGTTAGAGATCATGTTTTAAAAAAAGTTTACTCGCTACCAAGTAAGTGTCAGTACTGAGAGGACTCTGGGCATTCACGGTTGGGAGATAACACTGTGAGCTGGGATGTTCCAGAAAACCACAGGAGGATGGCTGGGATTCAGATATGCAGGCAGGGGATGGTACTTCAGGCAAGGGAGGATTTGCTTATGCAACTGTATGTGTAGAAACAAATCCATCAGACTGTAATGCAGAACTTTCTGGATTAAGTTCATGATATCATTCAGGAAACAAAATCACTGTAGCCACTGGATTTTAACTATGAACCAAAATCTGGTCATCATAATAATAGACAAGATTGTGGGGGGTCAGGAAGTAACTGCCAAGTGTTTTTCAGTTTGAAGGAATCCATTTTCTGGAGACAAGAGCAAGGACAGGATACAAGTCCGCACTGATCAGCAAACAGACATGGAAAAAATGGGAAGGAAGCACCGTACCTCTAGCCAAGAGGTGCTTTCAGGGAGGTTATCAACCCAGAGAGCAGGCTGCTGGCTGATAAAGAGCACGGCAGCTTTAGGAGAAGGTCAGTTGTGACAGGTCTGAAATACAAACACATTCAAACCCTCTGTTCTGTTGCTTCAGGATAGAGTTCCTTTTACACTGGCTTTGACCTTATGAGAACATTGTGAGTGGCCTTGGAACATAAAGAGTAATGCTCCTTTGTGAAGTGAAGCCAAGAATAATGCTCCCATCAAGAACCGGAAAGCACACACTAAACCAAGGCTGATCCTAGAGGCGTGCCATTCAGTCCTGCTCATGCCAGATGGTCACCTGGCAAAGGGGACGTCTGGTCTGACCAATGACACTGGCGTAAGAATTGGAGCCCCAATGTCTTCCATGCAGAAAGCCTCTATTCCTTTGGGATGAATATAAATATTCTCACTTGTCGGAAGTCTGTTGTTGGTGAGTGGCACAATCTCATACCAATGTGAGCATGCTGAAGAAGGATGAATAGCAACGCGTTTCAGGGAGCGTTAATTTTCCATTCCATCTTAACGCATGCGCTTCACTCTTGTCGTATCTTGCATCCGCTACCTGCCCCCGCCCACCACCCCGCCATATGCACACACTTTTTATCCCTCCCTGTATACAGCAGCACCCCCTCACAATGCCAGCTTCATTTTATTTTTAAAGTCTTAGTTTGAATGGGACCTTCCGAGAGAAGGCTCTTTCCTGGCCTATCCAGCTAATGTGGGTTAGCTCTTCTCTATCGTGGTCTTACTCCTGCAGAATCCTTATCAAATACTTACGTTTATTTCCTTATCTCCTTGTTTATTGTCTACCTGTCTGCCCAGGCTGTTGACTTCAAAGGTCAGGTGATCAGGTTTCCTTCACTTCTCACTGAATATTTCTGTGCTAGGCAGAGTCCCCAGCCCATAGAAAACACTCAATAATTATTTGTTGAATGAAGAAATGAATGAGGATTTGAAACATTTCCTGAAGGTTCCTTCTGAGTCACTCTCTAGCCATCAAGCAGATGTTAACAGATCTCATGCACAAAGGAAAGGTAGATCCAAAGGGACCTTAGAGATCTGACTCTGAGCTACTTAATCTGGCTTTCTTTTGCTTTTCGAGGAAATAGAATCTCATTACACATGAAAATGAGTATCAGAAGTTTTTCGCTGTTTACGTAACATAGTGAGTGTTGCTTTCCAAGGAGGGTCTCCATTTTTTTCAGCATCACACAGTACATTGCTTTAGATATATTGAGAGATCAGTGGTATTTGTTGCATAGATATTTGAATGATTAGATGATTACATGAATGAATGTGGAAATAAGAGTGATATAATAATGCACAGAATCAAGGGATTTTCTTTGGGCTATGAATCAAAAACCCAAAATGCAAACATGAAGATGACTCTTGCTTCGAATCTGACAGGCTCTAATTAATATTTATTAGGTAGGGAGGAGAGTCTCAGGCTGGGAATTTAAATTAAAAAGCAGATGGTTTCTCTAATGTTGAAAGTGTAGGTTGGAATTTTTCAGCCCTGTCAACATCAGTCAGTTCCATAGCTCCATATTCTACTCTGTGCACTGTGCATGCAAAATTGTGATATTTTGGCTACAAGTAGCACCTGGAGGGGCAGACAGTTTAGGGCAAAATTTTATTCTGTTTCTGGAAAGACGACTTGCGATGCTTCCTCACAGCCTGGGGACAGTTCTTTGTTCACTGCTACACTGACGGGTAGGAAATCAATGCTGTAAAAATGGATTTAAGGGCATCACTATTTTATTTTGTATAATAAAGTAAGTGTGGTAAGTTAAAAAAAACTTTCAGTATTTGTCAGTATGTTCATAAAAATCTGTTAGGGAACCTTATGCATGTTACTCCATTTTTAATCGAGAAAAAAAAGTCTGATTATTTCTAAAGTCTTACTGGACCTCTATTTTGATTGTGCTATGCATGTAATTTACCTTGCGTATGATGCTTGAAATGCAGTAAACTCTCAGGAAATGTCAGCTTCCTTCCTTCCTCCCCATAACATTTGAGAATTACAATTTGCTTACAAATTTTTAATAGCTATTTACAAAGCACTCTGTTTTCGACATCAGATGAAGGCTTTGCAGGCATTATTTGGGTTAATGCTCATCCCCTCCATGTGACGTCGAAATTATGATTATGTCCATTTTCTAATTTAGAGAAGGAAGTCACTCATCCAAGGTCACAAGTGGTGATCCAAGTCTTTCTTATCTCAAAATCCATGCTAGCAGGTGTCTTACTATTTAATTATGTTCACAGCTTAAAAAGAGTCGGTACAATTAAAGCCCTGATTATTCTGATTCATACGTGTTGGAGTGAAGCGCTTTGTGCTCTTAGCTGGCGCTGAGCTCCGCAAGAATGAGCGCTGTTTCATTCTTGCGTCCTCTTGTCTTCCCCAATGTCTGAGACAGAGTCTGTGTTTGACAGATATCTGGAGAGTTAGGGAGTGGATGATTCCAGAAGAAGTACGTATCATGAACACACTGCTGGTGTGTGCTCTGTCTCTCTCCATTAGAACTGCTCGGGGCTGAAGCTGTGTGGTCATCTGTCATGGACGATTTAGGAAGAATTACTGAATCATGGGGGAAATGGTCCTGGATGATGCTGTAAGCGATTTGTGCAAACGAAATGATTTTCAACTTGTTCTACAAGTGCCAAGAAGTTTAGAATCGTATTTATGTTATCTTCAATTAACTTTTTCTTGCCCTAAAAAGTATGAATCTGAATCTAAGAAAGAAAAAAAGTGGGCTATCCCCTCAACACTACCCTCAAACCTCAGAGAATCCTTTATTGTTCCAAAAGCCTTCCTCCAATAATGTTATCATCTCTTACCATTTTTTCTTAGTTTGTTTGGGCTGCTGTAACAAAATACCACAAACTTGGTGGCTAATGAAAACAACAAAAGTCCAAGATCAGGGCGCCAGAATGGTCAGGTTCTGGTGAAGGCTCTCTTCTGGGTTACAGGTCGCTGATTTCTCATTGTGCCCTCTCATGGTGGAAAGGGCTGTAGCTCGGTGAGGCCTTTTTTATACGATACTAATTCCATTCATGAGGGTCCACGCTCATGACCTAATCACCTCCCCAAAGCCCCAGCTCCTAATGCATCACACTGGAGATTAGGATTTCAGCATAAGAATTTTGAGGGAACACAAACACTTAGACCATAGCAGCTGTCTTAAAAAGTGACACCTCCATGGCTGATGTTTCTAATTTGATTACATGAAAGAATGTTTTAGAACAATCTCACGGTATTTGGTAGAAAAGGCAGATTTCTTGAGGCCCTACTTCTGACTTATTAAAGCAGATGATCACTATAGTCTGAAAGATGTTCTACCCAGACTATGTAGAGACAAGAATAAAACCTCATTTCCTATTATGCACCCCTCCACCACATGGGTACACACAAACATACGGTAATGTCTGTCTCCCTCAATATATTAATCAGGGTTCTCCAGAGAAACAGAACCAATAGGATATGTGTATAGAGAGAAAAAGGAAGAGAGAAACAGAGATTTACTTTAACAAATTGGCTATGCAATTGTGGAGGCTGGCAAGTCTAAAATCTGCAGGGCAGGCCAACAGACTGGAGACCCAGGGAAGAACTGACATTGCAGCTTAAGCCCCAACTCAATCTGTAGACGTAATTCCTTCTTCCTCAGGGCAAGTCAGGCTTTTTCTTAAAGCCTTCAACTGATTGGATGAGGCTCACCCCACTAGGGAGATTACTCTGCTTTACTCAAAGTCTACTGATGCAAACATTAAGCTCATCCAAAAAATATTTTCCTGGTGACATAGACTGTGACCAAATATCTAGGTATCATGGCCTAGCCAAGCTGACACATAAAATTAACCATCATACTCAGCAATAGCATATGAGAATGCTTACAGGGTTGGATTCATCACTGGAGCCCACAGAGAGTAAATGATTCTGGACAGAGAGCTCACAGACTCACAGTGTCATAGTGACACTTTAAGTTCAGAGTAAGGCCAGAGATTGAATGTATGTAGCTCCATTTATCTTCATTGAAAAATAACCAGATGAATCCAAAGAGAAAAATTCAATAAAGTGATTTTTATGGTGATTTTTAATACTATTCATCATATACATGTGCGCACATGCGCACACACGTGCACACACACACACACGCACACACACACACACACAAAGAGATTTGGTTATTTCATATGCCAAGTCTCCACATTCAAGGTCTTGAATCTTTTTATCTTTTACCAAAAACGGATGGGAAGAAAAGAAACAGAAGCAGCGGTGAGGGGTAACCTGTCCCTCTGGTCAATGTCAAACTCCAGAGGAGCTGAAATTATTCCCTGGCTCATTTGACCACAGAGTGAGTTTTTTTCCCCCTCCCAGTCCTGATTCTGTCATGTTGCTGACAAGTTGGAATTCCACGAGAAGGAAAAATATTCCAGGTACGCGTTTCACTCCTAATGTTTGAGCCAGAGAGCATATTTCTCTGACTCACTGAAGGAAGGACTTGGCCACCACTCTCATGGGCCCTCCAGTTTCCATCATGATGCACCAGCAGGGCTGCAGGAGAGTACATTTCAAACCCAACCTCCCCGAAATGACTGCTTTTGCTCCTGAGGGCTACCCAATCCAAATTCCTCTGGAACTTTTTACTCTGGCATTGATTTGGTGGAATAAATTCATAGGCGTTAAGATTCTACTTCCTATAACAGATCATGGACGTTCAGTTCAAAGTCCTCAAACTGCTTTTCCTTTACTTCGTAATGGTAAATGGGAAATTCTAAGGCGTATATATATGGAATTCCTCATCAATAATTTTCCTCTAATTTGGCACAGACAACGACTTCATCTACCGTGATGACTTTGCTAAACTAACATGCAGGACTTTCTGTGTCTGGAGGTTATTCCATGCGATACGATTTCACCCGTGTGTTCTCATGGGATGCTTTGTAGAACAGAGCCTAAGTGCACAGGGCTTTCAACCTCATAGGCTTAGACTCTTGGCTTCTTTTCTCTTGGCTTTACTGTGTGGCTCTCACCAGAACTTATGGACCTGATGGAGTCTTTGACAGCCACCTCCCTTCCTCTTGGGCTTTTGCATCTGTGACTAGGAATGAACCCTGGGGACAGAATCCTAGGGGTGAGTGACTCCACCCCTGTAAGGGAAAAAATTACAAATATTTGCCCTGAAGGACACTTCAAAGGCTCTTGCCTTCCATATTTTACTTCCTTCTTGAACTCTTTTCTTTCTGTCATCAGACTTGGAATACTAGTAAACTTAGATAGATAGATAAAGAGAGAGAGAGAGAAAGAACATTCCTAAAATAATTTCTCTTAAATAGGTGTATTTTAGGAAATCTGCTTCACCGGTTTGGGGGCCCATTTTCCACACAAAGTCACTGCTTCAAGGAATCAGTTGCCCCAAATTCTCAGTGTCATTCCGTCCTCTCTGCTTCTGTGAGAGCTATTTACAGTTTTTCCTAGGATGTTCTCCATCACAGCCTCTCTACCCACCAAATCCTACTCATCCTTCTAAATCTATCATCCCTGTTCTTCCAGTTCCCTTAGACCTAAAATCATCTTTTCACGCTTCCGATAGCCTTTGGCACATACTTGTCAGTGCCGTAGGCTTCGTAGTTTAAGCATAAGGTATTTTCTCTTCATTTTACTGTGTGTATCAGTCTTGTCTTCTTAAAGACTGTACCGGTGCCTTTTCAAGGCGCATATTCACCTCATCCAGTGCCTAGTCACTTACAGGGTATTCAAATTATGGGTGGGTTGAAAAGACAAATGTAATCAAATATTCAAATTATGTCCATATGGTTGTGGGTAGAAATGACACCTCGATCGCTTGCACGTGGCAACAGTAGGGTATGATTTCCTCTCTTTAAAAAAATGTGTGAGCTCTGGTGTCTCTAAATCAATATAGATTCATGACTTCTGTTTCGTAATCATTCCCCAACCGCCCCACCCCTCTGTCCCCGACAGTATGCAATCTCCATTCTTTTCATTTTTGCAAAGCAAGATAGTTAAATTAGAGGCATATCATTCACTAATTTGGTGTTATAACTACGATCAGTAACAAGTTACTAACAATAAGCCTCAGATTTTTCTTGCTCACCACCCGAACCTGGAGAATCTCAGCAGGGACTCAGTGTCTGTTCTGGCATTCTGCTTTTTCTGTGCTTTATGCATAAACATCGCATTGGGATGAGTCAGCAAATGCTACTGTGGGGTGGCAATGGTGGGAAGGAACAATGGTAACTGTCAGAAATGTTTCAGAAATCCCATAGCTCATGAATTATATCCATAATTATGAAAATTTAGGAATAGGTCACATCAAGGACTTTTCATTTTAATATGTACCATGATTGAGAAAAATTGTTGAGACAATGGTTTTTGGACTTGTAAACATAACAAATACCCTTTTGTTCATTTATGTATTCAAATAATAGTATTTGTGATCTGTGACTTGGAATGGCCTTCCCCAAATTTAGAACGGAGCCGTGGGGATCTGTAAAAGTACCCAGAATATGGTGTCTATTCCATGAATTTTTCTCCCATCAGAAGTAGAATGGCATAACCCATATCTCTTAGTATGGAATGAGTCTCAAGTCAAATGAGATGTCAATCTCCTGCTAATGCTTCATTTGTCAGCCCCTCCAGTGAAACAAAGCAGACGTTCCAAATTAAATATTACAGAAATTGACTTGTGACTTAATGCAAGTTTCCTTTGGGATTTTTTTTTTTTTTTTGCCTTAGCAACTTCTTTTGACATGAGGAATTCTCATCACAAGCAAGAAAACTTTAAACAACAGAATTCTCTTCTCTTAAAGTACATACTTTTGGAGCTGTTCCTATAGAATGGTATATCTCCTGTCCTTTTCCATAATTGGCTGTTAGTTTCTACACCATGATAAAAAATGTGTGCCATCTTTTGGGAAAGTTGAGGCATTCCTATAAGAAATACACTTTAACTTCTGCCCTTCATCTTAATACAAATTTTTTCTTTTACAACAGAGTTAAAAATAAAGGCTAACTTTTATATACAAGAGTATAACAATTTTTTTTCTAGTTATAATTGCAATGATTTGGCCTTGGAAATACTTGAGAAAATCTATTCTAAATGTATAGAGACTGTTTATAAGAGCTCCACGGTTTCACCTGTAAACATACATCTGGCTGACAAAGATTTGTCATATTTTTAGATACCTTTACTTGAAGTAGGTCAATAGGCTTTTTCAGATCCCTTGCTTGCTGGTTGAATGTAAATTACAAGAGATCTTCTCAGAAAATGCAATGACAGACACACTGGATGGTTTTTTTTTTTCTTAACAAATGATGCTGATGCTTAAGTATTGATGATTGACAAGCATGGTACTATGTTGCTATACAGAGTTTTGATCTGGTTAGTAAGTTAGTCTCTGGAATGAGACTTTGACCCCAAAATCCCCAAATGCTGAGGTCATAAGCTACACAGGAAGGCAAGTAATACTTGAAAACAATGCTATCTCAGGACAGTTAGATTTTGTTCAGCAAGCACTATGACAGATTGAAATAATTATCTGAGTGATGAAACTCAAATTATGAACCTTTTTCCTTTTCTCTGTATCTATCCATTCCTGTATGTCAGAATCTGTAGAAAGAGAAACCAATTTTAATAATTTAAAATTTGAAATAAGTTTTGGTTGATTTATATCAAAAGAGATGGTTCCTTTTTGACACTATCAGAAATATTCTTACTTTTAAAAAAAAAGAGAGGGAAGAATTTTTAAAATTGAATAGATTACATCACAAACTTTATAACACCAGGAAACTGAATTCCAAAATGTGCTATGAAGAATCATAGATTGAAGGTGCGGTTTAAAACAGTCAATATAAACTATGCCACCATGAATAATACTCTGTCCAAAAACATGCCCCCAATACCTGTGAATTTAATCTGGTGAAAAGGAATCATAATCTTAAATTTTATTTAGTGGAAAATAAATATTTTATTGCAGAATTTTTTGGAAGTATCCAGGGATGAGACACATTGGAACAGAGGTATGGGGAATAGTGATCTATTTTACAGACAGAACAAAATAATGTGAATAATTGAAAATTAATACATATTTATAACTTCCTAGTAAAGAATAAAGAGGAGACACCTTTTAATACAATAGTGTTATCTTTTTAAAATTTCTATACATGTTAATTATTTAGACCCAACCAATCTGTAATCCATATGCATTTTAAAAATAGTCTTCTAACTAGACTTCCTGTTTCTGCTCTTCTTTTCTGAAATCTCTCATTTAAAATGTAACCAGAGTCATCTGTCTAAAAACAACTTATCATGTTTGTTCATTTCAAGACCTTCAGGGTCTGGCTGTTTCCAGCTGGATGAAGTTCTGAATTTTCAGCATAAAGATCAGTCTCATCATATGATCTTTGCCTCCTTTTCTAATTTTATCTTCTATAGCTCCCTACACTTACGCAAGTTCAGCCATATCTTTCAGAATAATGTCTACATCGCTGACCCTCAAATGCAAGGTCTTCCAGGAGGAACTGACTCGGGCATTGCATTTCCCTTAATCCCTTTCTCATACCCTCCATTCTTTGGTCTTTGCCCTCCAGCCATGACAAACACCTGCTGTTTCCCCTCTCACCGTGCTGATTCATCCCTCTGGGCCTCTGTTCATGTATTCTCTCTGCCTGAATTTCCAGTCCTCCCCATTTTTCACCTAGCTAACTTATAATGATTGTCCTCCAGGAAGTTTCTCACATCTTCTTCTGCTAGTTTGATTTACTTTTCCCTTCCTTCATTCCTATAACACCTAGTCCAGAAGAGTGATCCTCAAAGCTTGTGTCACTATATCAAAATCACGCTTTCAAGTCTATTTCCCTTATTAGAATAAAAGCCATGTGAGGGCAGGGACTGACTCATCTATCTTTATATTCCTGGCTTCTGTCAAAATTTTCCAATATAATAGGCCTGGCATATTATAAGTTCTCTGTAATGTATTTTTGAAATGCATGTTTTCTTTACAAGGAGGCAAATCACTCGGGACCATGCACTGGACAGAAAATATTTTCAGAAAAAGATAATCTAGCAGAGCATTGTAATACTTTATGATGCTTCCAATTTTTATTTCTATACAAAGGCATACTTCCCAGCAACAGAGTTCTGCAAATTGCTAAAATGTTAAAATTATCTAAGTATTTGAGGGTCTATTATATTGTCAGACAAATAGCATTATAAATCATGTGAAAACTTGGGTTTGCATTTGAAATACTGTGAAAATGTCATAAAAGCCTAGTGTCCTACAACAGGCTCAACACAGATGTTAGAGGTGTAGGGAAGGGAAACTTGATGCTTGAACAAATCTGCTCACTGAGTTTTAAAGGAGGTAGTTGACCTGTATCAGGATTAAGGGATAAGACCAATGTCTTTTAGGGAGAAGCACAGATGAATAGATCTCTATGACTTTACCCACCAGCCCCAAGAACAACTCAGTTAAAACAAAAATCAAAGGAAATGAGGGCAGAACCTACTATAAAAGGAGATACAGGAGGGTTCCCTTTTCTCCACACCCTCTCCGGCATTTATCATTTGTGGGCTTTTTAATCATGGCCATTCTAAATGAGGTATCACCTCACACCAGTCAGAATGGCCATCGTTAAAAAGTCCACAAACAATAAATGCTGGAGAGGGTGTGGAGAAAAGGGAACGCTCCTACACTGCTGGTAGGAATGTAGTTTGGGGCAGCCATTGTGGAAAACAGTATGGAGATTCTTGAAAAAACTAAAAATAGACTTACCATATGATCCAGCAATCCCAGTCCTGGGCATATATCCAGAGGGAACTCTAATTCAAAAAGATACATGCACCTCAACATCATAGCAGCACTGTTTACAATAGCCAAGACATGGAAACAACCTAAATGTCCATCGACAGATGACTGAATAAAGTGGTGGTATATTCATACAATGGAATAAAATGATGCCATTTACAGCAGCACGGATGGACCTGGAAATTGTCATTCTAAGTTAAGTAAGTGAGAAAAAGAAAGAAAAATACCATTAGGTATCACTCATATGTGGAATCTAAAAAAAAAGAAAAGAAAAAGGAGGACACTAATGAACTCAACTACAAAACAAAAACAGACTCACAGACATAGTAAACAATCTTATGGTAACTGAGGAAAGGGAGTGGGAAGGGATAAATTTGGGAGTTTGAGATTTGGAAATGAAAACATTTACGTATATACACACAAATTTCTTCTGTATAACACAAGGAGCTATATTCAATATTGTGTAATAACCTTTAATGAAAAATAATATGAAAACAAATATATGTGTATATATATGCATGACTGGGACATTATGCTGCACACTAGAAATTGATACATTGTAACTGACTATACTTCAGTTTCAAAAAAAGGAGATACAGATAAGTCAGCCTCGCGGTATAGGGACATGTGCCTGAAGACAAATAGGAACACAGGGATAAAGAGGACCAATGCCCTGTGGCAGACACTGGGGAAGTGGAGGGACTGTAGGTTGAGTTAGCCCAGACTTTAGCCTCAGACGAAGTTCCTGCCATTGCTGGTGTGTAAAGATAAGGCAGATGGGGCTGGGGATTTACTGCCACAGGAAGACAGGTGTTGGGTGGACCTGAGGTGGTGCATAAACTGGGTCTGACACATGTGGGATATATACTACTCAGAAAAGGTGGTAACCCTGTAGCACATGGATGAGATATTAGCTAACACTGAACATGCCTGAGTACCTTTTCCCTTCATGATCTTTCTCACTACATTGGAAAGAACGTCTCAGCTGGTGCTATTCTTAAAATAGCACCACTATTTTTAGAAAAACCACTTCTCCAACACTTATTCATTTTCTTTTTTAAACAGGCAAGGAAGATTTAATTCAAGACTACTGCAATAAGGGAGAGAGATTGAACACATTTAAGTACGGCAGAGACAGGTGGGGATTTATAGGCAATGGCAGAATGAGGGAGTGGATAGAAAATTATAAAAAGAAACTTAGTTAGATATCAAGAGTGAGGGAAGAGAAACTTGGTTGGCTATCAAGGGTAGAGGGATTCTATCCAAACTGGCTTAGCGGGATTCTTGCTAAAAGTGGGTTCAACACTCATCTCCTTTTGTAAACAAACAGGTGGTAGGTAAATTGAGTCTAGCTAGAATTAAATTACATTGCTTTATTTTCATAATATTTCCAGTATATTTTGTACATTAATATACATATTTCACATATTACAGCTCTGATGCATTTATGGAAAGTAGCAGTGGTGTCTATTTATTGTAGTGAAAAAAGATTTCCTTTCAAAATAAATTTAAGTATAAAAAGACGTCATATGAAAAAAAAATGGTGTACTAGCCAATACAATGGAACCATATTGACGGTGATATACAGATAAGGAAAAAGTCCAAAAGCAAGAATACAAATGGTAAATGGTTAGGAAGTGACATGTGGCATGACTGGACCTGATACCCACCTGAATATACTAGAATAACTTTGTTGCAATGAGTTTCATAATTAAATATCTTATTCTTAAATCCATATTTAAAATATAAGGACTCACAGGCCTGAAAAATGGATTTCACTCTACAAAACAAGCAGAATGCTTCCAAGCACATAGTTGGCATTCTATCGATATTTTTGTCAGTTCACTTTCACTGCCATAGGAGTGTCCTTCATTTAGGAAACAGGAAAGAAAAAGATAAAGTAATCTGGAACTGATACAATGGCATTTTTCTTCCATTTGTTTTGAGAAATATACCTTCTTAGATTTGCAGGCTTTCAGAGTCAAAAAGGTGAGAGACAATCCGACCAACTCCTTCTTTGTATAAAGAAAACACAGAGAGGCTAAGAAACTTCCCAAAGGTCACACAGTTTCTTAAAAAGTTTGGACTAAAAACTCAAGACACATGAGGTCCATTTTGAGATTTTGTTAAAATATATTCAGTGGTATGGTATAGTAAGATAATCACCCAATTTGGACTTCTAAACCCCCATATCCCAGGAAGCAAACCACAGTTAAGCCATCTTCCCCGTGCAAGCAGGAAGTCTCACTGAACTGATCTTTCTGAAACATTTAAAAGTATCTTCAAATATACTCCGTTATATTCTAGGACACCCATGTCTTCTCGTTTCCCTCCCACTTGTCTGATCATAAATTATTTATCTGCTTTCTTACTCCTTCATTTTCCTCTCACCCTTTAGGTTTATTTTTGGATATTTTTCTAGTCTTACTGTAAGCATCTGAAGACTTCTGCATGCAATGGGAATTTTTCTTTTTTAATACTTGTGATCTATTTTTTCTATTAGTGATTTAGTGATTATTAGTTGCTTTCTTTTACCTTTGTTTTGTTTCCTTCCAGGCACTAGCGTCACTACTACCAAACCATGAGTTTAGCAATAATCTCAGTAACATAAGGAAGGAGAGAGCTGTGAAGCCACACCAAAGCCAGTGAGTTAACGAAGATGGAAGCTGCTGGGCAGCGGTTCCCACTATTCAGGAAGGGGATAGAAACCTTTGTGGTGGGAGCGGAGGCTGGAGTCTTCCGGAAGGTTAGTAAGGTTTTCCTAAGTCGCTGTTCACTCACCTCTTTAGGGAGTGGGCGGACAGGGTGGGGGTGGGGGGTGGGGCGGGAAGGGGGTTGGGGGTGATTTCCAGGAAGATGAAAAACCTCAGATAAGTTGAGAGAAAATCCAAATGGTGAGAGGTGATTTATCGCAAGGAGGGTTGTACCGCATTTTTGCGGGAGACTGAACTGGTTGGGAAAGAGGGCCACACGGTGACGCAGAGAAAAGCCCGCTGGAGTGTTGGACACTCTCCTGTGTTTCAGAGAAAGCAGCCCAGATTCCCCAGGACTCCACAGAGCTTCCAAGGCTGTTAAATAAGTCCCTTCTCCAGGTCACTGGAGAACGCACCCACCCACTCGCTGTACAGATGGGGCAGAGCGATCGGCAGAACAGAGTCGGGAGTTCTCGCGTGGGAACGCCCCTCTCCTCCCGCCCGGCCGGCCTGGCCTCACCAAGCTCACGGTCACGTCCGTGCAGGCTGGGCAGAGAGCAGGTGGCCGGGACCGCCTGGCCCTGGGGTGGGTGGGGGTGGGGGCAGGGCTGGACCCCACCACAGAACGTGTTTTCTCTTAGAGATCTGCTGCTGCACAGAAAAGCATGTAAATAAGAGGCTCCATCAGCAGAAGCTGCTTCTTCACTTAGCAAGACATTCTGATAGATATTTATGTATAAACAATCCAGCCAGCAGACGTTTTCAATCTGCCTTGTTAAAAGAATACTTTTCTTAATATTTATCGTATAGAGTTAACTGTGGTGTTTGATTTAAAAAAATCCTTCCTCTGACTTGCCGCCTTTCCAGACCCAGTGCTGACCAAGTACAGTGCTGTCATGGAAGCATGGCCAGCGCCACTAACTCCGTACCCCAGCGGGTGGGGATGCTTGGGGCAACTGGGACGCACCCCAGCTCATCCGCGCCCTCTCCAGCCAGGGGTGAAGGAGACTGAGAGGCAGACCCATGCCACCCGCTGCCACAGAGCCCCACCCCTGCCCACCCAAGGGCCATGGCTCCGCTGCAGCACTTTGTCGGCATGCAGGTGTTCACAGGGATCATTTTTTTTAAAAAGGGAATAGGGGAATGCTTCATTTTGCTGATGTGGAAACAGCATCAGAGGGGCAACAAAAGAAATTTGACGGTCTTCCTCCCTGTATTACCCCAGCCTGGGAAGGAGGCAGGCCACGGGGGTCTCAGAAAACAAAATGATGTGCTTGAGGTCACACAATGCTCTTTAGGTGGAGAAGTGGAACTGAGTAGGTGTGAAATCAGGGTAAAGATGCTACAACATCCAGGGTCCAACTAAAGCAGAAAATGTGGTGGGAACCAGAGATTTCATCGGTGGCCCATGGGATGTTACAAAGGATATTATTTCACCGACAGCACCTGAGTGGGCAAAGTGCAGAACAGCCAGCATCGGCCCTGAGCAGCCCCACGGCACTAGAGACCAGAAGTCCCAGGGATGGCGCAGAAAATGGAGGCTCCTCCCCGTTGCCCCTGTAATGAGGAATGGAAACTTCTCTGCCCACAAATATCAGTCTAAAGAAACCTTAATGGAAAATGTGGTTTTGAACCAACCACATATTCAATGAAATAATTTTATTAACGCAAAAGGAATTAAAACTAGAAAAGTCACCACTGCGTTTCATCAGCATCCCCCTGCCTCTCCCTTTCCGCAGGCATTGGCAACACTTGCCAGCTAGTGGGAATCTAGAAATGGATGTTACAGGCAATACAGAAAACTCCTTTTTTTTTTTTTTTTTGGTGTATTGCATACAATTAGACACCACTATTCATACAATGCTATCTAAAGACAAATTTGAAAACTATAAATGCAGCGCAGTGGCCTTTCTGAAGACCAAGCCAGGGAAACTTCATGTTCCAAGCCTCATATTAAACTCTGCTGGGCCTTCTTCACATGGCTGTCGCAGAGACCCCCAGACTCCAAATGTCCGGTGCTGGGTTTATTTCCATCCCGTCTTTATTTTCTTACACATGATGACAGCATCTAAAAACCATCCCCAGAGCAACGTTTCTTATTGAAATTAGATCCAAAATTGAGAAATAAACATGTGCTGTCCCGGCTACTGCCCAGGTGCCCCTGTGGAGGCTCAAGGGGCCCCAGCCCTAAAGAACTGCGTCGTTGGGCAAGTTTCAGTAAGACTCAGCTTCTTCATGTAAATAAAGTGAGGGAAAAAATGACAGTAATTACAGAAGTGACATAAAAAATGAGTATATGCAAAAATTCTCAAGCATGAAACATTTTTAAACATTTTTAGAGAAAACTAGTTTAACTGAAGGCTGAAGATAAGGCTCTATCAATTGATTTGTTTATTTTTCCTTTTATTTATATTTATATTCCATTTAATCAGGATAAAAGGATACAGGAAACATATGGATGATTCAGTTCATCAATTTGTGTAACGATTAAACTATTGCTGAAACTTTGTAAAATGCTATTACATAGACTTTTAAAATAAATAAAGTTTGAGATGTTGTTTAAAAAGGTAAAGCAAATTCAAATCTCCAACAAATAAACATCAGGGGGAAATAAGTGAGGAAGAGACATATCCACATGTTGCAATGTATATAACTTATTTGGATTCTAATTTTAAGATGTAAAAATTAAAAACAACAAAGAAAATATGAGCAAAGTATAATATTTGGTATTTCAGAATTAGTATAAATTTTCTTAGGTGCAATTGTGTTATTAGAGTTTAACCTTAAATGAAAACACTCTTTTAGAGTTATATACTGAAATATTTACAGGTGATTGAAAAAAGAAAAAAGACTCAAGGAGGAGGGCATAGACCACAAAATCCAGATACTAGAAAATTCTTCAGGACAAATAACTCAGTTTTTTGAACAAATAGATTTCAAGGTAAAAAATAAAAGAAGAAAAAACTTGTGAATTTGTCGATTAAAAGACACTTAAGAGACATGTTAATCAGTGACCTATAGGAGTTTAAGTGGATCTTGATTCACAGCAAATCGTTTTTTAAAAAAATTGAAACAGTTTAGGATATTTGACACTAATTTAAATATTTGATGTGATCAAAAAGCAATAGTTAAATTTTAAGAGGAATAATGATGTAATTTTATATTTTTGAGGGAAGTCATCTTTTAAAATACTTTAGATTAAAATACTGTGGTGCTTTGAATTGCTCGAATGAAGAAGTGGGGAAGCAGTGAGGATTATATAGATGATGTCAAGTCAGCTATGAGTCTGTGATTGTGGAAGCTGGATTCTGGGCATGTGGGGGTCCATTATAGTATCCTTTATATATTTTATATGTTTGATATAATTTTTCATAATTAAAAAATAATGATTGCAACCAATCTAAATACATGTAATGTATTAAAACTCACAAGTTCACAATGAAACAAAAATTAAAGAACAAAGAAGAAAAAGAAACAAAACTCTTTGGACGTTACTGGAGATTACTAAGGTACTTACATGCTACCCTGAAATTTGATGAATTAAAGGGAAATAATTTAAATATTTTATTTATTTTTATTTTCTTGGGTGAATTGTATTTCAAAGTAACCAAAGAGTCTACTGGATAGAAAACAAAAACAACAACAAAAGCTTCTTCTATACAGAATTCTAGCTAATAGTGCAACAAAATTTTAGAATTAGAAAAAAAGGCAGTTTGCATGCATCCTTACTGAAATAACTGGTTCAGTCAATAGTCATAAATAGATGGTAAAACTATTAGGTAAAATTTGATGGGGACCTCTGTAATGAAGGGATAAGGCTGTTACTCACCTGGACCCACTGAAATTTAAATGCCAACCATTATGAGCCTCTGAAGGTTATGTGATATGAATATAAAGTCATAGCACCACGTTTAAAGTTGTTTTTTTTTTTCCCAAATCAAAGTTTAGATGTAACCTCAGAGTTACAAAAATACGGCCAGGAGGAACAAGTTAAACAATACCATAAGGAAGCAATTCAAAGCAGAGGACAATGATCCAATTTCTTCAACAATAATTGCATAAAAGAAATTCAAGAAGTGTAATGACTAAATATGGTAAGCAGACATTTTGGGGGTCTAATCCAAAGAAACCAATTATAAAAATGATACTTTAAGACTGTTGAAAAAATTTTTAAATGAATTAAATGCTAGATAATATCAAAAATTATTTAAAAAATTAGACATGATAAAATCATTGAGATTATATACATATGTGTGTGTGTGTATTCCACCCTTATATATTATCCATCATTCATATACCTATACAGTTGTCTCTCCATATCTCTAAGTATTGCATCCACAGGTTCAACCAAATGCAGGATCAAAAAAAAAAAATTCTAGAAAGTTCCAAAAGCAAATCTTGAATTTGCCATATGTCAGCAACTATTTACATAGCATTTGCATTGCATTAGGTGCTATAAGTAATCTAGAGGTGATTTTAAGCACACAGGAGGATGTTTGTAGGTTATATGCAAATACTGCACTATTTTATGTAGAGCAGTTGAGCATCCTGGGATGCTGGTATTCTTTGGAGGTCTTGGAGCCAATCCCCAGCCAAGGGATGACTGTATATAGATATAAAGTATACATAATGACATATTTAGGGTAAATTGGCATGGTGCCTTGGATTTATTTTAAAACACTCTAGCAGACAAAACAAAAGGTTGACAGAAATAGATGAACCAAAAATGGCAACGTGTGAATAGCTTTTGATACTGGGGTTCAGGTACTCAGATTCACTCTACTCCCTACTGCTGTGCGTGGATAAAGATTTTCATAATATGTATTTTAAAATAATATCATCATAAAGGTTGGGGGAAAAAACCTGTTGCATGCCAATTTCACCCTCTTCTCTCTTGTTTTTTGTTCACTATTGTTGGTTAGGCAGATCAAGGGAGATCAACCAGGTTTTCTGGAGGAATAGGCAGATTCCAGAAGAGCCACCATCCTGTATAAATTCCTTCTGTCATAGTTGCCACTCAGTATCTATTTGCTCTTCAAACTCTGCCAAGATGTTTAATAATATTTAGCTGCAACTGTTCCCAGTGTGGGAATGAGCTGGAATGGCTTGAAGAGAGGCCACATTGTCCCCTCTAGCAACAAGCAGATACCCACCATCCCAGCAGTTCAAACTGAGGTCCTGTCATCCAGACATCAGCCGGTTCTCAGGGGCTGTCCTGACAGACTGCTGGAGCAAGTGAGAATCCAAAATCCCTGTCAGTTTTGCAGGTAGAGTTCTTCCTTTCTGAAAGTTTCTCTTTGGATACAATACTTAGGATATTCTTATTTAAATTTCTTTTTAGCAGGTATTTAAAAGAGGTTTTGTAAAGTCCTTTTTGCATCTTTCCTTTGGAGCGTTGGTTACTCAGCTTTAAAGCCACTTTAGACCATCTATGTCTATGAGATTTATGCATCCTTTTCGAGAGAGAAGATTTGTGTTATATCCGCCAGAGGTGGCGGTAGTGCGGACAGCCCCTTCCCCTAGCCTCGTTTCATTTTAATAAGTTAGACAAAACCATAATGTTCTCTTTTCTCATCAATAATTCAGGTTCATATCATTTCAGCTACATTTTTATATCCTTTTAATCATCCTCTAAGTCTATTGATCTATTCTATTTACTGCCCTTAAAAAGTTTTTCAAAGCCGTTTCTCCTCCAACCTTATTAAGTCAATCAAAAAAGTTGTATGTAGGGAAAACAAAATGGAGACATGCTTATGACTCTTAAGTTCTAACATGAGTTTGAATTTCCATTTCTCTTATCTAGCCTTCCAATACATTCATTTGTATGAAAATACTGACATTCTCATTTGCTTCTTTCCTTAACTCAGCTTATACCAATGAAAAGTCATCTCATGGAAGACCTTAACTTTATCGCTGAACTATTGGGCTCTATTAAAGTGTTATTAATTTCTTCATTGGTATTATTTCTGGTACTCATATCAGTAATAGTCCTGATTCCCTGAGCATGTGTGAGGTGCAAAACACACACTAAACGCTTTATAAGTGTGATCTCAGTTGAGATTTGTCACCACCCTCGAAGTGTAACCATTTTTGTCTACACCTTATAGGTAAAGAAACTGAGGCTTAGATTGTGTGAGAAAAAGGGAACTGTGCCTTTAACAATGTTTTTGAAGTTTTGACGATTAGGCTATAAAGAATTTGGAAATTGGGCTTTATATTACTTAGATATTGCATTCAGCTGGAGCAATGCACACTTACTACACAATAGCTGCAAAGACTCCAGCAATTACATCTGCCATCCAGGCAGCAGGAGAAGGCAAGGTGGGAAGTGCAGAGGAATCTCCTTCTCAGGCTTGGTGACCTTCCCAGAATGATCCAGAGGCTTCTGCTTAGATCCCAGTGACCAGGACTTAGCCAAGAGGCCAAAACTGTTTCAAGAAAGACTAGGAAATATATTCTTTGCTCTGGGCTCACAGCTTCCTCAAAGAAAACTGAGATTACTACAAAGGCAGACAAAATATCAAAAGGAGAAAAATGAACACTATTAGCACTTAGCAATCTCTGTCACAGGCCAGGATGAAAAAGCACTTTTCGGTCAACAGGGCAAAGTCTGGACAACGTGGGTCTCACAGAAAGGGGGTCTAAGGAGGTGGGAGGGAGCAGGACAGTCCGGATTAGCAATCTTGTCTTGGGTGCAGGGCTCATTCTAAAACAGCTGTCTTTTATATGTGGTTGTTTTCAAACTTCTGGTTGATCTTGTGGATTTAATCCCCCTTCCTTCCCACCACTGGCAACAAAAAACTCAGTAAGAGATAGACAGATGTCTTGGCAAACTTGATATTGGCCCTTAACTGAAGCTAGATTCACTTTGTTAAAAATCTCTTCATCCAGGTTTCAATATCTCAGGGCTTTCTGTCCCTTCAGAACACTTTTTTTTTTCTTCCTATTTTGAAATTCTCATCTTGTTTTCTTGCTTTATTTCCACATGATAAACTGGTTGGATGCTGTGACATAATGATCCTGCCTTGTCTCTCAGAGACATTTTTGTTAAACTTTAAATTAATTAATCCCATTCTACATAGTTACCAAGGGCAGTGGACACATAATATCTAAAGACACTGTCCTGAGGCCCAAATCGGGGCAACATTAAATACACAATACCCTTAACAAACCCATTGGTAGTCACACTCAAAACACTCCAGCTGGTTTGATGGCTCTTGTTCATATAAGCCTTATTCAGAATTTAAGTATTATACATGAAAATAATGACTTGCATTTTTCTTATTGTTTCTGGTCCCCAATGTTTTCATCTTTACTTAGAGTAGCTAAAACATTAGGGAAATTGCATTGTATTTATTGGCAAGTACCAGACAGAGAGAAGCAAAAGAGAAGCAGAAGAATGGGAAAATGAGAGTTACATTGAAAATGGAAAGGATCAAGGAAAATCGTTCTGAAGAACTAAGAAAATGGTATCTTAGCCTGTAACTAAAGCTTTAATCTTTAGCTTTGGGGAAAATTAAGTTGTTGACAATGTTTGAACTCAAAAGATGAGCAGAGAAGAAGTAGCTCTAATATTACTCTCTTATTCTTACTTTTAACGTCGTCCAACAGTCGCCTCCATTCTGTGTCTGGCTCTGTAAAAATAAAGGTCATTATATTGGGTACTTGCTATAGAGTTTGTATTTTGTTTACAATGGTCTTTAGAGTTTCGTTTTGCTTTCCAAAGCAACCCCAATCCACCTCTTCACCCATGTCAACACTTCTTAAGGACAAAGTGACTTGCTTTTTGACACTGGGGGAAGTGGCTTGGAGGGCAAACATTTCAACTACCTTAAGAAAACACAATGAGGACAAAACATGACATTGAGATGCTTCAGGAAAAAGCAAACTACTTGATATGCAAACACAAGCACTCCTCAGATCCAGAAGTTGGAAGTGATGTCTTCTGCCTCGAAGTCACTCTTGAGAAGCAAAACAGTTGCTGGAAAAGTGAAGCCAACAGATGGAAGGTGTGACCAGCAGAGATGTGAGTGTCACCAACACCCAAAGTCCGAAATAGACCATCCCCGCTTCTTCTCCTCTCTTAACATATTTTTACATGTACAT
This sequence comes from Camelus dromedarius, assembly GCF_036321535.1. Classification (NCBI taxonomy): domain Eukaryota; kingdom Metazoa; phylum Chordata; class Mammalia; order Artiodactyla; family Camelidae; genus Camelus; species Camelus dromedarius. The sequence continues at coordinate 29,419,863 of NC_087458.1, read as the reverse complement.
CACCCACAACTGTGTCAGATCACAAGACAACTGAAGTTACATTTAATTCTATTTAGGTACAGTTGTAATGAATAGAATTTAGAAAGATGTTTCAGCAGGAAACACATTTTATACACAACCAAATGTCTTGTCAAAGGATGAAACTCTTAAGAGCAAACTAAACAACAGAAAAATAAGTTTTGACTAGGAAACAAGTTTTATAAAGAGGCAAAATACAATGTTGGATGGCAGCATTTTGAAGAAAGTACAAAAACTGAATTCTAGATGTCAAACAAGATATTGTATACACTGTTCTTTAATAACTAATAGAAATAAAGCAGAGGGAAGCAGGTTCCAATAACAAACATCATGCTAAATCAATGCCAACTTTCATTTTTCATTCACTCATGTGCATATACAGCATTTACTATGTTCCATGTACCATACAGGAGCTGCATACTTAACATGAGCAAAAGAGATTCAGTCTCTGTTGCTTTAATACATAAGTTTTACTATTACATAGTCATGACAAGGCCAACAGGTCAGAAGGCACTTGCCTTTGAAAAGACAGTTTGTTATACTCACTTAATCCCAGGAGATGGAGACACACCATGTCATGCAGGGCCACATGGGGAAGCATCAGAGCCAGTGAGGAGGCAGAGGGAGTGGGAGGAAAACATGGGCAAAGCCTTATCCTTTCCATGAAATGGAAAGGATGAGGCAGGGTAGGTAGGCTTGGGACTGGTTAGTTTGAATAATTTCAATGGGCTCTGAAGCACAGAGCAGATCCTCGCTCTCTGGTACCTGGTCCTAGGGTGGCAAGGATTGGAGAATAATGGCCCTGAGTGGGAGAACCTGATGGAAGAGGTGGCTGAGATGCTAGTTCTGGATAAGTTGGCTTGCCTACAAAAGGCATGCTCATAGGAGCTGTCTACTGTCTCTAGGAACTGACTAAAATGTGGGAGAGGTGGTCCCTCCAGTATCTGCAAGGCCCTAGATGAAAGCATAACAGGATAAAAAATAAAAGGACATAGTCAACACATCCAGGGGAAATAAAAGATGTCATCTGGTATGTCAGAGTGCCAAAACACAAAGGTACAAATCAGTAGCCATTTGTGTTTTTTTAATACTTTCAAAATGGATCTTCCTTTTGTTTATTACAGTCATTTTATAAATTATAAAGAAATGGACAAAGTGTAAGGGAAAACACACAGAACAAAAAGAATACAAGTTATGGATTGTCAAATGAGAACCCATTTTGGAAAATATTTTACTTACAGGGCTTATAAAATAAAGTTTTATTATTTCATGCTTGTTCAGAAGAGAAGGTAATTTTCTTTAAGTTAATAGTTGTAAGAATAAGCAGCTACTTCTTTGAGAGAGAGCAGGTAATGATTCTACTGACTCAACATTACTGACACGTGGTCTAACATTTTACGCTGTGTAATTCTGTAGGTCATAGTCTGGAAAACACCACTTAAAATGCAACAATAACCATTAAACCATTAATCAGATGGTTCTTATGCACCAACCAGTTCAGATCCTGTCCCTCTTGTTCACTTGTATTTCCAACCGCAGCTGGGTGTCCTCCTCTACGTGAGCTCCAATCAGTGGCAGAGTTGACTCCCCTCTTACTTCCTGCTCAAGCTGCATAACCCCCATCCTCCTGTTGATGACAAGGGGTGGACATCAACAAACAAGACCCTACTGGCACCTACACAAACTCAACCTGGAGATGCCAGGGACTTGATGGCCCGTGGGGTAACACTTTAACCACGGGAGACTGAGAGCAGGAGATTACTTCTTCACCCACCAATTCCACTAAACTTAGAAGTGACTCCAGATCCAGCAGTCAGCCACATCTGCTGCCCCTTACTCATCCCTTCCCTCAATTTCTTTGTCCCTCATGTCTGTTCCATATGCTCCCTAGTCAAGCAGTAAAACATAACACTTGCCTCAGGCTCTGCTTTCTGGGAAATCTACACTAAGATAGACATTTCCCGAATAAATATCAGTTATATCTATTTGGTGTTTTTATGGTTTACCAAAGTACTTTCAGAACAGTATTTCATTGAAACATTTAGTACAAGATTTTGGGGGGAAAAAAAGGAAATGAGAATAACTAATTTATGCCCTTGATCAGGTATAAACCAGTTAAGCAAAACAGATGAATTCAAGCTGTTCCAAGTTACATGTATCAAATCCATACAGCTTTCGCTGGGTTCTCACCACATAAGCCTTTCTGTTTTTAGAAATTTGATTGCAGTCTCCCCAGTCTTTTGTTTAAACAAAAATTTCTGCGTATGTCCCATCCTTTTTGTCTTCACATGTTTTCTTCTCTGTCTCTTTCTTTTTGTGTATTTTTTTCAAGGATATTTACATTGACTTGTTTTATGCTCAGTGCCCTAGACATACTTTTGTCTTAAGAGTACTCCATGATAGTTATGGTCACTGGTATGGAGATACATTGCCTGGGTTCATTCATAGGTCCAGCTGTGCTGACTACCAGCTTTGTGGCTTTGTGTTAGTTGTTTATTTTCCCTGGATTTTTGCTTATCCTCAAAATTAGGATTAAAGTAGTACCTACATCATAAAACTATGTAAAGGATCAAATGAGTAAATTTAATAAGAGTGATGCCTACAGAATATTAAACATATAAACAGAAATGTGTTGACTTCTTTCTCTTTGGCTACCACAGTTCTTTGAAGAGAGGGATGAATCACAAGGCTGGAGCCAGAAAGACTTAGATGCAAACCTCAGATTCACAAATTAAGAGTTGCTTGACCTGAGCAAGTCTTTTAACCAACTCTGCAAATCTAATTAATGCTTGGTCCCTTTGTGAACTTCCATATGTCCACAATTCCTTATCTGATACCCTTTGGGTTAGGAAGTGTTTAGACACTCAAGTTTTTTCATATTTTAGAAATATAATAAGGTACATATTCAGTATATTTTAATAATGTCCCCAGCTGGGGACTGGTACAGCACCTAGTAATCAAACACATGAATATTTCTACTGAAAAGCTTAGGAAAATTCATATGAAATGGAATAAATTTAAAAATCTAAAGAAACTGAGTGACATCAGATGAGGTTTTACCACTGAACAAGCTTGCCACATGTCTGTAGTCTCTTTGTATTGCTGAATTGCAGAAAGTGAGCCATGAAACCAAATTTCCAAGACCCGCAGGACACAAGCCCATCACTGTGACATGCCTGACATTGAAGAAAATGCCTTTCCTCCTAGGCCCCTTATTTCCTTCCTGTATTTCCTGTGATGATCTTCAGGCAGGGTCATGACCCTGCATCTGCACTACAGTTTGCACGATCAAAATAACAAGGAGTGGGGGGTGGGGAGAAGGGGCTGCCTCAGCCCCAGGATCCTGACAAGGGCCAGAGTGCCACGACCTCAGCTAATGCGGCTCCCCTAGTCAGCCAGAAAAAGGAAACTCTGAGGCAAAATATTGCAGATTCCACCACAGCCACACGGATAACTAGATCCCTCAGCTGATGAAATGGAACCATCGGAACCGGGAATCTTTCCTTTTATCTTCTTTTGGATGTTGGGACAGGGAGCCACACATCTCTGACGGGAACCATCTTCACTCCGGTAGAGAGCTCACTTTTTCAGGAATAAGCATGGAGAGAAAGAGTGCGGTGATGGTTTAGTGGTTGAAAGCGGAAGCCCGTCTGAGAAACGGTAAGAACATGCTTCTCAATGAAGCCGAGTTATGGCAAAAAGCAGGAGGAAGGTTAAGGAAATCTCTCTTAATATCCATTCACCAGACAAGACTAGCCAGTCATCAAAAGGCAGCGCTTTAAATCAAGGAAAGTTCTTGTTTGTGTGTTTGTTTGGTTTTTTGGTTTTTGGTGATGAAAAACAATGCTGTATATTAAAAGAAGGCTTGGGGCCCTAGATGCGGAGAGTGTTGTTGAGCGTTGAGGCTGAGAGTTGTTGATGAGGAGAACATAAAGCTGCGTATAGACAGGTAAGGGTTCCAAGTCCACCGCTTGAAAAAAATTAGCCAATCATGTGTGCATTTGATTGGGAAAGAAGTAAATAACTCAAAAATGGGAACAACATGGGATTGAACAGTGGTAGTGAGCAATTAAATCCAAGATGTTTATACCTAGATTTTCATTGTGAATGTAACAAACTTAGAGCAACTGTCTAAAAAGCAGTAAGTGTAGCATGCGTGCAAACACACACACACAATGGGGAACAGCAGAGAGGTAAAATATGCTACATGTATCATGACTGAGAAACAAGATCTAATAGATGATTTCATTTCTGAGACTGTTCTAGCAATACTGGTCCAATTACATATAAACTTATGAACTTAGAGATGATTTATAAACATTTAGATAGAATTTTCATTAAAAGGCAATATAGCTTCCAAATCATTGAGGAGAAAATTAACCTCCAAAAAATCAATCAATCCAGCTAAGAAGGAGTAACGGAGACCATATTTACCATCCTAGAATAAACCCGAAGATGGATAAAATCTATGAAGCAATGATTTTTAAGACATGTGAAAGCGATCATCCACTAGGACCTCGTCCTGCCACCTCCATACCAAGGCTGCTAGGCCTCCTACTGCCACTACCAAGGACGTCCACCAGGTGGCGACATTGCCTCCCTCTGCTCCTGCTGCAGAGCCAGTCCTGAGCAGTCCTGTTGCAGGTTTCGGCAAGCAGCTCCCAGAAGCGCTCTCAAGGGCCTCTGTCCCTTTTAGCCACCAGCAAATGGGTCGAGGATGAGCAGTGAGCCTCCTGACTCACCGAAGAGCTAGGAACCCAACTGATTTCTGAGCAGCCCTTTACCCTCGTCTGCTGCCTGGTACTCTCCACCCGACTTGCAGAGTCCGTGGCTTGGGCAGCCTGCACGCTGGCCCCGGCCCATCAGAATCTGTTCCCCTGGCCGAGAGGCCCTACGCGGTCGTGAGCAGGGCTCCAGGCCTCTGGAGCCATGCCGCTTGGACTGCGTCCCGGCCCTGGGCTCGCCAGCTCCATGCCCTTGGGTGAGTCAGTTAACATCTCTAAGCTAGTTTCCTCATCAGTAAAATGAAGACATAATCAATATGGGAGAAAAAAGTCATAATCTGGGGAGGGACTACATTTCTGGTGATTGAAGATTATTTTCATTTTGAATTATACATTGAGGGACACCATAATATTTTTACTATGGGTGGTGGTTACATGGTGTATGCAGTTGTCAAAAGTCATAGAAATGAACACTTTAACATCTTTTAGCTGTACTGAATGTAAATTATGCCCCTGTAAATAAAGTAGTAAATGATGCAGAAGGAAGGACAGATAGCCCTTTTATATCCCTGGGAAACTCAGATAGATCGTATTAGGAACTACAAGGTGATAGTTTTAAATTAGTACTTTTAGGTGCTCTTTCCAACATTAAGATTCTCTCCAGTGGGCTGAGGGCATTGTCTTCCCTTTCCCAGGTCAGGAGCATGTCTCACCCCATAGCTTCCTTCTCCGGACCGTTCAAAGAGGTGTTCTTTTGTTGCTTTATACTCAGCAAAGCTGCCATCCTTCGAAACCCAACCCCGATGTTTCCAGCCTCTTGCACTCCCAGCTACCCTCTCCACCTGTCCATCTCCATCTGCTTTTGGCTGGAAGCATTGGAACTGTGGGTGACTCTTGTCTCTGGAGTCCACATCATCCCTAAGGCCAGTCATTCGTCAGGCCCCGTCGTCTCCTGCAGTCTGCCTACCTGTCCTCATTCAGAATTTCAGCCCTTGTGCTCAGATCACTGCACCTCCTCCTCTCTGCCTCGAGACCAGATTACTGTGTCCAATTTTCTTAAGTGTGTTCTGGCAGCATTGAAACTTACCTAAACCTTGGGAGAAATCAGAGAAGAGAACCGCAGATGACTACTACCCAGATTTAATTTTTCTTTGTGGCGTTTTGAAACAAATGTCAAGTAGCAAATCATTCTACCTGTAAATACTTCAGTCTGTACCTCTGACTGACAGGACTTTTTTTTAAACTTATGACAGTCAGTGATGGTAATATAATTCCTTGTGATCATCTAATCCCCACTGTTTAAATTTTCCCAATTTTCTCATAATTGTTTTAATAGTTCTCTTGATTCTGGCTCCAGACAAGGCCCACGCACTGCTGTGTGTGGTGTGTGCTACGTCTTCTTAACCCTGACATCCTCCCCAACCACTTTTTTTTAATGTCCTTTATTTGTTGGTGAAACTGGGCCCTTTGTTCTGTAGAACTTCCCACACTCTGGATCTGGCTGATTGCGTTCCTGTGGCTCTAGTTCTAAAGGCTGGACTAGGTCCCAGTTCTCGATTTCATGATCAGCTGAGGGGTGCTTTGCACCTTTCCTGACATCGTGGCAGGAGGCAGAGCATGTCTGGCTGCTTGCTTTTTGTGGCATCAGCCTGATTCAGCCATTATAGAGCTCACCCTCAGTCTCTCACCTAGTAGCTGGAGCAGCCAAGATGCACGTTTTCATTAGGAGACGCCAAGTAGTGATTTCTCCACGTTTCTCGTTCCACCAGCGTCTGTCAGCTCCGATTCTCCCGCAGGGAAAGCCGCTCCCTTCTCGGCTATTTGGCTGCCCTGCAGTGTGGTCTGCACAGGAAAGGCAAGGTTGATGCTGTGTCTTCTTCTCTGTTTATTTTTAGAATAATGAGTTAGTGCCCTGGCAGCCTCTAATTTTTGTATTTGTTTTTATTTTTGAGGTGTGGGCACGAACTCAGGTATTTTTTTTGTAAATGTTGTGAATAGTTTCAAACTGTTGCAGTTGTTTTTCTGACGGATTCAGATTAACGCCTCTGTAGATTCAAGTTGTTATATCCTTTTAACATGGCCTTTTAAATTTTTAGTAAGTCGATATGATTAACTTGTTCCTTTTCTGGAGCAGAAGAATGTCCCAGGCTCATCTTGGACATTTCCTTCCCCAGAGGGGCCCCAAATCTTGCCCCCAAGAAGCCCCTGTTCCCTTGTATGGAGATGATAGCATGTAGAGACCACAGATCCCGGGTTAGGAGTGTCCGTTTCTGTGGGGCTGCCGCTTGTGCTCGGCCTTTTTAGGGGACAAAGCTAGGGAATATGTTTTTTAGAAAAATAAACAAACCATGAGTTCATGCTGTTACTTTCAGTTTTTCTTGGATTTTATGTTTATATTTCTTTTTATTCATGTTGTTCGTCTTAATTCCTGATGACATTAACATAATTAATTACTTGCTTTATCTATCTATAAAACATTTTCAAAATAAGATGACAATGTTATCACTTGTAACAAGCATACTGAATGCAGTTTAAGATTTCTCTGCGGTTCTTTTGCCCTTAGGATGCCATTATGAGTGCACCGTGAAAACACTCCATTGTAAGAACACTTAAAATAGCTTTCTCTATTTGGTTAGTCCACCAACTGGCTATCAGCTAACTAGTTAGGTTCTTTTTTGTTTTTTATTTTTCAGTTATCTTTCTGTTTTTAGAGATTCCATTGGGTTTTTAATTTGGGTTTTTTGACATTGTTTTTAATTATGTAAAATATCTGCCTGCTTCCAAAATCAAAATAATGAAACACAGATGTTCAAAGAAGTTCTATCTTTACCTCTGTACTCTCCCCTCAGTCTTTCCCTTTCTCTGTAGGTGACCATCTTTACTGGAATTTTATTTCTTTTGGAGATATAAGCAAATCTGTGTACACACAGACACACACACACACACACACACACACACACACAATGTATGTATTATCTCCTTCACTTCTTCATACGAATGAAGTGAATACAGCCACTCTTGCTCACTTTACTTGCTTCAGGAAACAGCACATCTGGCGATCGTTCTGCAGCGGTGCAGAGGGGTCTTCTCATGCCTTTCACAGCTGCCTGCACGCTGTATCCCACTTGTAACCTGCCTGATTTTTAAAGCCCCAAGCTTCTCTTCTATAAGTTCAGTCTGAGGACTCCCCCAGTTGTAACTCCTCCTCTTCTCAAAACAGTCTTGTCCTCGTCTCCGGTGGCCTCTTCCCCCCATGGCATCCTGCTGACTGGCTGCTGTGTCACACTGCCCACCCAGCACACAGCGCCTTCTGTCCTGCCCTTTGTCTGTCTGGGCCTCCATCGATCCACGTAGCCACACAGCAGCTCACACTGGGCCGCCTTCAAAGCCTTGCGCCTTGTCTGTAGTCCACTCAGAACGCTTGCTTCTTAGAAACTTCACTGAAAATTTTAATTTTACAAGTTGCAATATTTTACTCTTTTCTAAGGGTACATGTTTAATAGATTCTATTCAGTTTTTTGAGAGCTGAAAACTATACTGTGTGTCTCTAATAACACCTTTTCTAGTCCTAGGAACTACAGTCAATAAATGATTGATCAGAGGATGTTAAAATGAGATATTAGAAACAACTTCAGTGTCTAAGAAGATCATGCATTTCTTTGGATATTCAGAATAAATAAAAATGTTTCTGATAGTTTTTTAAGATGATTTGAAAATGTCACTGAACACTGAACTGAAGTATTTTTGGAGTTATATCAAGAACATCACCTCTGAGACACACACTGAAAATACTGTGGTCACTCACCACTGCTCTTTGCTTGCCACTCCTCTGGCCTCTGACCAGCAGAGCACCTGCTCATTCTTCTCATTTGCTCGGCGGCAGCTGTCCCCCGACTAATTCAAATGCTGCATTAAAAGGATCTTTGCTATTTTCAGCATTGCATGTGTTCACCTTATACCTTGGAGAAAGACATGATGTGATTCAGCATGTTAATTTAAATGTCACCCAAAATGTAATAGTGTCCAAACCCAGTTGTTGACTATTCACAGCTTAAAATATCCTAAAGCCAAGTGCAGTGACATTTGTATGGATGCAAATTTTTAAAAGGCAAAATTATGCATGTTTAACTTGTTGGCAAAATGAATGTCTAAATAATATATAGTGTACACGTAACGTTCGGATGTAATGTCTGTGGCATGAAAGGGCTACTTAAAAGTCATGAATGTGGGAGGGTAGAGCTCAGTGGTGGGGCACGTGCTTAGCATGCGCGAGGTCCTGGGTGCAATCCCCAATATCAACACATACATACATACATACATACCTAATTACCTGCCCCTAAATTTTTTAATAAAATAAAAAAAAATTTTAATTATGAATCAAAGTTTGGTTTACATTTATACTGTGAAGGAAAACTGTCATTACCTTAAGTAACACTCTAATTCCATTTATAGGGTCTGTTCATGAAAGATTGGCTCAAATCAAATCTCTGGACACGCACAAAATTGAGTGCTGACATCTTACTGGTTTAGAGTTTGTCACCGTTTGTGCTCCCTGGGGAATAGGGAATGCTTACAAACAAGTCCACACACGAATCCAAAGATACATTTTTGTTCTAGAATTGTCCCCAACACCTATTCTGCCAAGAGAAAGAATAAATGTGCATAATTCTTTTATTCTTTTACTTCTGGGTTTAAAGGAAGGTTTCCTTTCCAGGTCAGCGTTTCCCTGAGAAGAGCCGTGGAACTCATTTTCTGTATTCCCTTAGTGAATCCTGTCCAGAATTCTTCCCCAGAAAGCTGTGTGCTTGCTTTCTTCCTTCTTTCCTTCCCCCTTTTCCTCCCTCCCTCTCTCTCTCCTTTCTTCCTTCCTTCTTTCCTTTCTTTTCCTCTTTTTTCCTTTTTTTACCTTTTACAATGAAAGTTTTCAAACATACTAAAAAGAATAGAATAGTGAATACCATATGAATGCCATATAACCATCACCAGGATCTCAGTTGTTAGTACTTTTATCTCATTGGCATCACTTCTTTTTTTCTGAAGTATTTTAAAGTAAATGTAGAAATCATGCCTTTTTCAAAAGATGTTTTCTTACATAACCATAAAAGTATTATTGTACCTAACAACAGTAGCCCGCACCTTAATGTCATCATATACCCAGTGAGTAACCGTGTGACAGCTTCTTCAGTTTTCCCCAAAATGTCTTTTTTATCTGATTTATTTAAACCAGATCCAACCAAATAAATCTAGCAGTATAATTTTATTTACGGTTAAATGATTTGAATGTAAGAAACAAAAATTCTTTATGACTAAAAAAACTGTTACTTTTCTTTAAAGCATGGAGCCAAGTTAGTTTTGTATTTGTCAGAGTTGATACATAATCACCGGGAGGAACTGAATGACGAAGAGCAGGACACAGCGGAGCTGCTCATGAGCACGTTAAAATCGTGTGGGCACAAATGCACCCCTCCCAGCGCAGCGACCACGTCAGACCTTCTTAAAGTGATCAGAGGTGGGTCGGTGGAGCCATAAGAGATTTTCCTAGGCGAGCCCACTGAGCGTAACTAAAGAATGACTGGAAGATCTTTGTTATTACAGAGTACCATTGATGATCAATTCGAAATGATAGGTTTTTTTCCCTTTATGTTGCCTTTTTACTATAAGAGAGCAAAGAGGTGCATTTTAAGGCGTGTTTTATTCTCTCTGGTCATCCTTGTCCATTATCAGGAGCTTTCAGTGAATGGAAAATTTTAATGGTGACAAGCAAATTCAATCATCAACTTTAAGTCATGGGTTCTTTAGTGAAAAAGCAAAATAAGGAAGCAAACAACTGTGCAAACCCATCAGGTTTGGCAGCCCTGGTTAGCTATTCCACCCTGACTTCCGTGGCCCAAACTGTGTGGAAACAGAGGGGAATTATAACATTATTTAAGCGGCTAGTGTATTTTAATATTCTGGACTCCTGGGGACAGTCTGTTTTCCTTTGTTAACTTGGTTTTAAAGTTAGCTTGTTGGGCTCTGTGCCAGCATTAAGTGATAAATAATAAGTTTTATATAGTATATTATTATCTAAATCTTTTAGGAACAGAAGAAATATGAAACTGAAGAAGGTGCGAATAAAGCCAACCGGCAGAAGACAATTAATAATAATCAGTAAAGGTAGGATTTTACGTGTTCTGAAAGCTGTGTCTTTTAGGAACTCATTAGATTTCACATATACCTTAGTTGTAAAGTGCCATGTTTTGATACACATTTAACGTTCCATGTATGCTCAGCCCTTGGGCATCTTTTTTAGTCTCTTCCAGCGTCTCGATTCAAAATCCAAGGATATATCCAAAATAGCTGCAGATATTACGCAGGCAGTGTCTCTCTCACAAGGAATTGAGAGGAAGAAGGTGATCCAGCACATCAGAGGCATGTACAAAGTGGACCTGAGCGCCAGGCGACACTGGCAGGAGCTCGTCCAGCAGCTGACACATGACCAGGAGGCAGCAAGGGAGGGCAGCTCGGGCTGGAACCTTTTACCTGTCAATGTTACTTTCATCCCAGAATAAAGATGCATAACGTTATCTCCTTAATTTCTTGTTTGATCATTTGTGATTTCTTTTATCTTGAAGAATAATCCTATGGCAATTTTTTTTAAATTCTTGGGGGAGAAAAAGTAATGAAAGGGAGAGACACTAGCTCTTCCAGGAAGTAAAATCTACATATTGGCTTTAAATGTAAAATATGATCTTTGCAAAAGAATAATCACTGAAACAGGATAGTTGGGAAATAGACCTTTTTCTAATTAAGACTTTAATAATGTAGTTAAACAGATGCATCACAAATAATGAAAAGAGGGAAATTAAAGTATTATTCCCTTAATTTGATTAAGGTAACCGATTAGTGTGACTTTGGGATGCTAAAATGCACTATACATTATACATGAAAGCAAATTCCAGATGAATGAATTAAACTCAGAAAGTTTACAAAGTAGAAGAAAACAGGATGTTTATCAACTCTGGTGGGCAGATAATTTTCTAAGATCAAACGTAATAGAAGAAACTATGAAGAGGAAATGAATGGATTTGAACTGTGATTTTTTTCCAGTGTGCTTAACAAGTGTAACAACAAAAAGTGAAAATTTATCTTCAGCAAGTATTTCAAAGGGTCAGCATTTTTATTGTTTTAAAAATTCATAAATATTTGAAAGGAAAATACTAAGATCCCAAAATTTAAATGAGCAAAAGACATGAATATACTCTTTACATAAGACAAATAGAATTAATAAACAGGTGGGAAAATAGTGAATATTGCTAGAGATTAATTTAGTTTTTTAAAACCTTTAGATACCATGTTTTACCTTTTGTGCTACAAAAAAAGAAAGAAAGAAAGAAAGAAAGAAAGAAAGAAAGAAAGAAAGAAAGAAAGAAAGAAAGAAAGAAAGAAAGAAAGAAAGAGAGAAAGAAAGAGAGAGAGAATTAGGTGCTAATCTCCACAGCGGGAAGAAAGGTGTCTCAGCCCTTGGTCAGAGGTTTGGTGGCAATGTACACTTTGACATTTTATGTCAGGAACCCTACAAACATTTTATTTCTAGTTCCAGTTATCCTATTTTAGTGGTTCTATCCTAAGGAAAATATTCAAAATATGGAAAGGTAGTAAACAAAGGTTTTCATCTCTGCATTATTTATGCTAATGAGTGGATTAGAAACCACTCAAATATATAATAATAGTAATTGAGTTAAATACATTATGATGCATCCACTCAGTGTAATGTTGGCCATTTAAAATGATGACAATAAAGACTGTAAAGTGTTTGGTGAAGGAAGGCAGAATATAGAAATGTCTATGCATAATAATTATAACTGCAATTTTAAATGACAGAAAATAATCACTACCAGTATTTTGATATGTTTAGGGTAATTTTTTTCTCTTATCTTTTTCTAAATATGTATTTAATAAATTCTACTGTTTCCTTTCATTTAAAATATTACTTTATTTTAAAATATTATAAGAAATGTGGTTAACTGTAAAAATGAACTAATTTTATTTTTTACATCAGATATTAGGCAAAGTGGGAAATTCATTTTTCCTTTAGTTAACCATACTAAATCCGATAAATTGCTAAACATGTGGTAGTCATGCAATACCTTTTTTAAAATTTAATAGACACCAGAAACTGGTTGCAGAGCCTGCCTCTAGGCAGGGAGCCCGGGACTCCAGAGCAGAAGGATGCTTATTCTTTACGCGATCCCTTTGTCCTGTGTGTGTGCAGCTCCTAGTCTCTTTGTCTAAATAGTTGGGGTGGGAGTTAATTAACTAGATCATTGATGTATTTATTCAGCTTTTAGAATGATTTTTTAAAGCTACAAGTACTTCAGATTGCCACTAAAAGCATTCTTTTCTTTTCCATCTACTATCCAAATTCATGGCAGTTGGATCCAACAGAAGGGCCACATCGGGAGATGAGGCATTTACAGAGATGCTACTTAACCATGCCAAACAAGTACCTCCTCAAAGATAGACAGAAATCCGAAGGTAATTGTGGCTTCTTGACTCCACACGTAAATATGGCAGATAACATTGCTCACTTCACAAAGATAAGAATGTCCTTTTTTCCTCAACAGATGTGGTCAAACCACCACTCTTACCTATTTGAAGACAAAACTCACTCTTCTTTCTCTTCTACTGTAAAAGACAAAGCTGCAAGTGAGTCTATCGGGTAAATCTGAATCCGGAAGACGCCATCTCTTTCTCTGAGTGTCAGAAATTTTAGAAGTCTATTGTAGTGCTTATGTGCTGCTGATTTTGGAGCATGCCATGGATTTAGGAAAGATCCTAAACACAGCTCAAGAGAGGACAAGGATGAGTGGCCAGAATCCAGAAAGAACAAACATTTGAAGGGAAGGACTCACCGGACCTCAGTACTCATTCTCTAGGCCTTGTTTGTATACATGCAGTTTTTAGTTGATTTTTCTAGCCGCTCTGTGAAATACACAGTACTGCTGGTGACATCCACAAGAGGCAACCTAGCTGGTGATTAAAGTTTCAAACTCTAGTCCCTCCTCTTCAGAGCTGTCTGCTCTCAGGCAAGTCACGTAGCCTCTCGGGCTGTTTCCTTGTCCGTTGCATGAGGAAGGTGGTAACTCCCAGTATTGCAGAGTGTCACCTGGATCGGTATATGGTAACTAGTGGTAGTGTCTTTGTGGTGGTGGAGGTTGTTATCCTGCCCATTTTATAGGTAAAAAACTGAGACTCAAAGAAGATAAGTGACTTGACTGAAGAAGAGAGGAACTTTTCTGACTCAGAAGCCCCCCTTTTTCCTGGAATGCTCAGCTTCCTTTCTCTGTTTGGAGTATCCAAGGCATGAACCAATGAATGGAAAATATGAAATATTGAAGACGCTTTTAAATAATTGAATCCCTTATTCTGCATAAGGGTCTAGAGATTGTTCACCTTTTCTAAAAGTGTCATTTTCTCCTCTATCATAATGCCAAAAACTGAGAGATTATTTTCATGTGGATTTTAACAAGACATTTTATGCTTTTGAAACTACAGTCCGCTTTGCTGAAATCTTCTGCTAGAGAAAATAAAGCTTTTACTCTCTGAAATGGGTCAAAACATTTAATCATAGTTTTAAATGTTTTGACAGAGTGAATCAAAGATATATCAGCGTTGCCCCATCTAGAGAGACAGCTGGTGAATTGTTATTGGGTAAGCCACGATTGGGAGATTTGTACACGTATTCCCCCTGCCTTATTTTATTCTTAGATAATTTGAAGCATTGTTTGGACACACTGCCATTAAATGAGATAAACTTTCTCTAACTTTACATAGACTGTTTTGCCTTAACATTGTATACATCGCATATGACTCAGGAATGTGAAGAAATGACAGCCTTATTTCCTGAAAAGCACATGAACAGCATTTTAATTTTTATAAAGTTGACTTTCTTCATGAGTATACATTTCCATATTTAATCATCCCTTTTATTATATATCAATTTTTATTTTTAAGGTGAAGAATTATTGCCATACTTAGATGCCCACTGTTTTAACAGATATACCTATGCATAAGAAATATATCCACCCTAAAAAAAAAAAAAGGAATATATCCACTCTGAGATTGTTCACAATTTATATTCTTTATTATACTTCTGAGAGAAAGGCCAGGGCTGTTGATCCATGGAGAGTACATCTGGTGAGAAACTTTTTCCCCAAGATATGATGAAATAAAGTTATACCACTTGACTTCTGTTCCCTTAAAGAACCAATCCGTGTGCTGTAGGCCTGTTATTCTCAAAGCGCACTCGCCAGATCAGGAGGGGCCGCCTCACACGGGAGCTTCCGAGAAATACGCATTCTCAGCCCCTCCCCAGGCCCCTGGAATCTGAAACCCTGTGGCTGGGACCCAGCAGTCTGCATTTTGATGAACCCTGCAGAGATTCTGCTAACCTTCAAATTTGGGAGTCGCTGCTGTAGGGTAACTCCGTAGCATCCAAGGCCTAACATGGAGAGTTCCGAGCTTGCCCAACGCAGCGCTCGACTGCCCAGGATGGAGACGGTGGCCGTCTCTGAGGCAGCCAGGCAGCGCCCTGGCGACCGAGGTGGGGGGAGGGTAGGTGGCGGGGGTGGGAGACCGGCACACAGCACAGAGCCCAGAGGAGGGCCTGCTGTTTGGTTACATTAGTAGGGACATGCACTAACCGCAGCCTACGAAGCAGGAAAAGTTGGGGGACTGTCTTTTAAGCTCCTGTTCTGCCCTATTGAGTGTTTAAGTTAGCAGAATAATTAAGGTTCCTCTTTTGCTAGAAAATTTGATTTACAACTTGACTTCAGCTAATGTGTGACAAAATAAAGCCAAATAATATGCTAGTAATGTAAGAAGAATACTGGTAATAATAAATAGCCCCTCAGTGCCAGAAACTGTTAATAACCGCTTTACGCATATTAACTTTAATTCCCACAGTAACCTGTGAAATAGAGTCCTCCCCTACCTCTTCCTGCCCCCTTCTTTTTATAAGGAAACTCAGACACAAAGAGGTTAAGCAACTTGCCCAAGGTCTTGTGGATGCCCTTCAAAAACATATACTGAGTATTAGGAACTGTTTCTGGGCAGTGGGATTCAAATTCAGTCCAGCTAAATCCAACAGCATGCTTTTAACCATATAAGGTAATAGTGCACATACATTTTTACACTCACACCCAATTATGTTCTGCAGGTAAATGTGGAACGTATTTTGTGGAAGATAACGCTTCTGATACAGTTGAAAGTTCGGTGAGTAGAGATTACGTTTGCACTTATATAAATCGAGGCAGATTCCCAAAATGTATACATTTAACACGACGAGAGAGCAGGTAGAACTATTAGAGTTCAACTGTTGTCACACTATGTGTAAATTGGTCTGAATTTTTTAAAAATAATTTTACAAAGAAGTTGATGCCATTCCCTCTGGTCGCGGTCTGAGTCCCATGTCAGTATCATGGGTCAGTTGTAAGGGCTCCTCTCACTTCAGCTCCCGTCTGCGTGGTCCTCATTCCCACCCTCAGGAGCCGCAAATAACTACCCCGCCTCCCGCAGCTTCCTGTCAGGTCCATTTGCCTTCAGAAAGAAAGGAAAACAGTGTATCGCTGAATAGCTTCAGTCATCCTGATATTCACATAGCTTTTAGTAACCGTGCTTTTATTCTTCTGGTGATACTGATGTTAATCAGAAGATAACCTAAAAAAAGACTCTTAATTCGCTATTTTTATACAGTAAAGCTTTTTATCCATTTAAATTAGTTTGTATGCCACTAAAATATTGTTTTGAGATCCCTGTAATAGAAGAAATAAGCCTTTTTGTTTCAGAAGTTCTAAAGCCAGGATTTCCTAAGGCTACATAAACTGAAATATGATTATGTATGATTTAATGGTGAGTACATATTTGACTCAAAGAAATTAATGAGTGAAAACATAAAATCTTGTTGTAAAACAAATGATGTAAAAAAATTCATTAAAATGTTTAATACAGCCCCCAAAATTGCGTGGGCACTCTTTCCTGATTTACATAGCAATTACTATAGTATTTATCCCAGCAAGTAAAAGTACAGTTATGTTATTTTTCAAGATGTGTCTTTTTAGCAGCAAAGGAATTTAATAGTTGATACATGAACAAACTTTTTTCTGGGTTCAAAGGTGACATTTTCCACCTTGAAAACTCTAAAAATACCCTTGTTTTTTAGTGCGCTGAAGGACCCTTTCTCCCTCTGTACTTTTGTAGCATGAAGTCTTACTTCTTGTAGGACATTTGCTCTCTTGCATTTTAAATGTGTGTACAAGTACCTCACGCCCCCTCTTTATCACACTTAGGTTTATTTCATGCAGAGCATGTTAGCTGGGCACCTTGCCTGTAGACGCTTAATAGCTGTATGTTACATTGAACGTATGCTGAGTGTTGAAGCTAAACAGGAAGGAATTCAGTTTTAAGAATGACAATATTACATTTTCATTAAAATATTTTGCTTTCTTTGTAACATATTTCCTCCCACTACTTCTAAAAATTAGTTGGGACCCAGTACCATAGCAAAACATGCAGAGCTGGCCTAAGTGTCGCTCCCTCCTTTCTGCTGTTTTTCAAATTTCTCTTTATCTTTGACTCCTGGAGGATTCATTTCCCTTCCTTTCTTGCAAGCTCAGCTATATATTTAGAAGACTATTTGCTTAGTAAAACAAAATCCATCTGGCAAATCTACATACTGTGTGGTTCCAGCTCTGTGACATTCTGGAAAAGGGAAAAACTGGTGACAGTAAAAAGAGCAGTGGTTGCCAGCTGGAGCACAAGGGGGTTCGGAGCAGTGGAACCGTTCTGTACAGAACTGAAATGGTGGGTGCATGTCATTAAACATCTGTCAAAACCCATGAATCCACGGCACAACACCGAGATTCAGCTGTGACTTAAATTCAGAATACTGTATTCAGTGGGGGCTCAGCCATGTTCACAGTCAGCACACGAGTCCCCACGTTCACAGCAGGGGGACTGAGTATGGAGAGGTCTGCACGGGAACCCCGGGCTCTCTGCTCAGTTTTCTTACACCTAAGACTTCTCTGAAAAATAGTCTATAAAAAAGTTTAAATGAAACCTATTAATTAAAATATTTTTCTTAGATTTTATCCAGCATTTTGAAATATTTAACAGTGGGAGGATTTTCAGAGAATCTTATCTGCCACTTTGCCACAAAAGGAAGACTTTCTGTTGCATTTTGATACTTTTTAAAAATCTAAAATTAAAATGATTATATTTCATGTAAAGCAAATACTTTCATGTATTTCCTTTGTCTTTAGAGCCTTCAGGGAGAATTAGAACCAGCATCATTTTCCTGGACATATGAAGAAATTAAAGAAGTTCACAAGCGTTGGTGGCAGTTGAGAGATAATGCTGTGGAAATATTTTTAACAAATGGCAGGACACTCCTGTTAGCATTTGATAACACCAAGGTAAATCTGCCTTTATTAATAGATACACTTTTTTGAAGTGATCATAGGATCAGTGTAACTATAGTCATACTGATTAAATGAAGTTTTAACTTATTTAAACTTTAAGTCACTGTTTCTGAAATCAAATAAAAATTGCCTTCTTAGTCCTGATTAAAATAAATCCTTGGTTATATTAAAATTAGTTTTGTCCTCCAAAACCGTATTAAATTCTATTCCCCAAAGTGACTGCGTCTATAAAAAGTAAATGAATGAATGTATAACCAACCTTCAAGTGGTTTAAACTTGTAGATTCCATTTTTGACAAACCCTTCCTTGGCCACCATGTCCCTTCTGCTACTGTTTGTCTGCCGTCCTTCACAGAAGACCTCCTGGAAGAAATTGTGTGCCCGCTGCCTCCAGGTCCCCCCCTCGATCCTCCTGTGAGACGCTCGTCACCCCTTCCCCGTGACCTCTGCCCGGCACCCCCAGTCACCTCTGTGTTGCTCCGCCTGTGGTCCTCTTTCCTAGTCTCCATCTTCCTTGACTCACCAGCAGCATTTGGCACAGCTGGTTACTCTTCCTTTCCTCAAAGAGAGGGCAAGAGGAAGCCAGAGCCCCTCCTCCCTGGGCTTCCGGGTTCCCCGCAGCTCTCCCTCGGCCTCACCGGCCGTGCCTTCCCCGTCTTGTTTGCAGATGCCTCCTCTGAGCGTCTCAGGGCTCCTCCTCCTCACCTCTTCTCTTCTCATCCCATCTGGTGACTTTAAATACTGTCTGTATTATAACAACTGATGAATTTGAATCACTACCCGAACCTCTCCCCTGAATGTCACACTCAGATATTTGAGTTACTCCTTGGCATCTCCACTTGGAAGTATCACTGGCAACTCAAGTTTAACATGTGCAGAACTGAACTCCTAATCTTCCCCCCAAAAGCTCTCTGCAGCTTCCCCATCTCAGTAAGTAGCAGTTCCAGTCTCTCTGATGTCCCGGCCCAAATCCTTGGGATTATCCCCACTCCCCTTGTTCCTTCCTCCCCCAATATCTGTTCCATCAGTGAGTTCTGTGGGCTCTCCCCCGACAGTGCATCCAGAATCTGATGGCTTCCCTGCTGCCGTCCTGCTCTCGCCATGGTCCTCCTGCGCACACATCATGACACTAGCCTCTGCCTGCTTCCATAGCCCTCCTGTTTGAGACTATTATAATGCAGCAGCAAAGGTCAGATCCTGCCGTTCCTCCGCCCAGAGCACTCCGCCCACTCTCTGTGTCACTCCGTTGGAGCCTGGTTCTTACAGTGTTGAGAACCCTGGCACTTCCTTGCCCCTCTGACCTCACCTTCTCCCGCCCCACTCCTCACTCCCATCCTGCCCCTCACTTCCCCTCCGCCATCCGTGGAGACTGACTTCCTCACATGTAGCGGCACGCCAGTGCCTCCGATCCTTTGCGCTCACTGCTCCCTGGATGCTACCTGGAATGCTTTTCCTCTTAGAAATCTACATGGCTCACTGCCTTACTTTTTTCAGGTTTCCTGATCAAATGCCTTCATATCAGAGAGACTTCCCTGATTACTCTAAATAAAATAGCAACCCCCTCTCACTCCCACCCCTAAACATCCCTTGTCCCCTTCACTCTGCTCTGTTTTTCTCTACAGCGCTTGTCTCCCCAGTGGAAGGTAAGCTTTGTTTTGTTGAGTGCTGCAGCTTTAGCACCTTGAACATACGGGGATATAGGTGCTCACTAAATACTTGTTGAATGACTAAATGTCTCCTGTCTCTTGCTGAGTGTAGTATGTAGACTGTCATAAATTCTCATCAACCTTACCTTCCGTACTCATCACCCTTCAGATTTAGACTGCAGATTGGGGTGGGGGGTGTTTTTATTTTTCTGTCTTGAACAGATTTCTTTTTTCAATCATGGTAAAAAAATACATAACATGGAAGTTACCATCTTAACTACGTTCAAGCATACAGGTCAGCCGTGTTGAGCACACTCAAGCCGTGGAGATGCAGACCCCCAGGTTGGGTTCGTCGCACCCTGCGACCTTGCCTGTGGCTCTTTTCTTGTCATTCTCCTCTCATCTGGCTCTGACTCCCCACCTCCCTGGCTCTTCTTCCTGTGCCTGGAGCATTCACAACTTAAGAGGAGTGCTTCAGATTTGTGTTTAGCAAAGGTCTGGGTCATCTGTTTTTTCCATGTGTTACCAGTTATCATTTAACTGCTTTAGCAGAAACTAGAATACCATGCCCTTTTTTTGTGATAGAACGTTTGTGTAGCTCTTTAAAAAAATAGTTTATATGTTAGTTTTCAATCAGTAGTGAAAATCAAGCATTGTGTTTTACATAGGATATTTTATTTCATTCTTATGAAATAAATATGATGGCCCCTGTATTAGAGAGATGGTAACTGCAGCATAAAGGATTTAAGCAAGAAGAAAGCCCAGGTCTGCCTAATTCAGAAAACCATGCTCTTTCTACTACATCATGTTGCATTTAT
Organism: Camelus dromedarius; assembly: GCF_036321535.1. NCBI lineage: Eukaryota > Metazoa > Chordata > Mammalia > Artiodactyla > Camelidae > Camelus > Camelus dromedarius. The sequence continues at coordinate 29,399,198 of NC_087458.1, read as the reverse complement.
TTAGATGAAGATTCTTGTTCCTTTATTGTTTTTTTCCCCTTAGCATCTGTATATACATGACTTTTCCATATATACTTCTTAGTTTATTAACTGATTTCTCCAGCAGCAGAACACTGTGGTTAATAACAAGCCATGAATGAATGAGTGACTATAACAAAACAGAAGCAGACTCACAGATACAGAGAACAAACTAGTGGTACTGGTGGGGAGAGGGGAGGGGGCAGGGCAAGAGGAGGGTAGGGAACTGAGAAGTACCAACTACTGTGTGTGACATAAATATCCATTACGAGGGTATACTGGACAGCACAGGAAATACAGCCAATATTTTATAACACCTTTAAATGGCATGTAATGTTTATATTGAATCATTATGTTGTACACCTAAAACTAATATAAAGCTGTAAATCAGCTGTACTGCAATAACTAGAGAAATAGCCCGACCTTTGGAGGAAAACCTGGATTTGAATCTCAGTTCTTCGTGCATTAATGTTGTCGGGGGAAAAAGTATTTTCTTGGAGGGCTTGGGGTTAGTGACATGCCTACAGCATCCTGGGTCCTTTGCAGGAACGTGCCAATAAGACCAAAAGTAAAATCTGGTTTTTTTCTCTCTTCCTCTTGGAGGTCCGTGATGATGTGTACCACAGCATTCTAACAAACAACCTCCCTAACCTTCTGGAATATGGCAACATCACTGCTCTGACAAATTTGTGGTATGCTGGACAAATTACTAACTTCGAATACTTGACTCACTTGAACAAGCATGTCGACCGGTCCTTCAGTGACCTCATGCAGTACCCAGTGTTCCCATTCATCCTGGCTGACTGTGTCAGTGAGACCCTTGACCTCAGCGACCCTGCTGTCTTCAGGTGAGTGAGGACGTCAGCACCTTTTGGCTGCGTCAGTATGCCATATTTATTTCACTAAAGTTCTTATTGTGAGAATTTTCAAACATACACAAAAAAGGAATGAATATATAATAAACCCCCGTATGTCCCTCACCCCAACTCAATTATGAAGACCCTTGCCAAACTTGCATCTTTTTTTTTCTTCTTAAGACAGATCACACATATCTTCTATGTCACTCATGTGTTCTTTAGTACACAACTGTTAAGAAAAAAAATAGAACATTTTCTTACCTAACCTCAGTGCCATTGTCATTGCTGATAACAGTGCCTGGCCCTGCAAGTGAAGATTTAGCCAGCAGGACAGTCCTCATGTCATTTTTTTAAAGTAGCCAAAATTTAGAGACAACCTAAATGCCCAGAACTAGGTTCGAGTAAATTGTTCCATGTTGCAGCCATTAAAAATGTTATTGTAGAAATGTATATTTGGGGGCAAAAGATGTTCTTTTTATTTAAAAAGTGAATATGCACACACAGATACGGGGAAGACGTCAGGAAAGGCTTATGCCCTTCCAGACACATTATGAGTATTAGAAGCAGTTTTGTGGTTGCCTTTTGGTTTTTCGCTCATCAGTAATTTCTGATTTTCCAACCACAACAATAAGGATTACTTATGTTTAAAAAAAAAAAAACTATTTACACTCTTTAGAAAAAAATTGCGAGCCAGAATCTGCAACGTGATTTCTCCGATTTTGAGATGTGAATTTGTATCTATTCCGTAAAACTATCTTTACTTTTTAACAAAGCGTTTAGGATTGTAAAAGTCTCAAAAATGAAATTAATGTGTTTGCTATTGCTAATTTTAATATCCCGAGGCAGTCATTTTCCCCCAAATAGATAGATCAGCATCCAACTAAACAGACCTGGTTTCACTTGCTGAAGTCTGAGCAAATCTCGATGTTGATCTGGGTACGGTGCCAGCTGTTGACACTGCAGGGGCCACATCCTGGTGCGGCTCAGATGGCGCCTCGGCCAGGGAAGCCTGCATCCCTCACTGAATCTTGTTCTGTCGCTCCTTCCGGGCCCCAGGGACCTGCTGCTTGAATCTGTAGCCTGTAAAAGCAGGGCCTCCTCCTCGAGCTCCCTGCCTCCCTGCCGAGTGCGAGCACTGGCGCGGGCTCGCATGCTCACTGCCTCCCTTCCGGGCACCGCGCTGCCCCTCGCTGTCCACAAATTAGTTCAGTGCTCGGGCTACAGAGCTCAGCGTGGTCATTTGAAGCCTATGTTGTTTCTTCAGTTTTCCCTGAAAACCTGATAATTATGTAACATTTCCTCATGATCATATTTCCTGTCCAGACTGCCCTTCATTTTCACTGCCTTACTGGTGTGGAGTCTGGAGGTGCGGACAGGAACCCCCGGGCCTGGTGGGAATCAGCTGCCAAGCAAGCGAAGCAGCAGTTAGGATTTGGAGTGAGCGGAGGAGCCAGCGAGGGGAGGGAGAGCAGTAGCTCTGGGCTGGGTTACTCCTGAGTCTGGAGTCCCAACACCCGACTGCGTCTGCCCGAACAGTTATGAAAGCATCATTGTGAGCGGTGACTGTCAGTTGCAAAGCAGCACGTGTAAGCACTGTGCTGTTGGCCAGTGGCTCTCTTACTTACCTGCAAACACCTGGGGACCTAATCCTGACAGTGGCAACATGGGTCCTGTGCTTTCCATCGTCTCTTCCTCTGTAGAAACCTCTCCAAGCCCATCGTGGTGCAGTACAAAGAAAAGACCGGTACATGGACAGTTACAGGGTAGGTTTAGTTTTGCCTCATGTATTTCAATAAAGGAAAACAATTTTTGTTTCACAGGCTTGTGTTTTATCTAACTTTAAATTTATAAGATTGATTTTTCTGTTTCTCACTTCCTTGTGCTTTGGTTGACAGGCGACTGGAAATCATTAGACGATTTTAAGTATTAATCTGTCTTAATTCTCTGAAGACATTTTGCCCAGAAAAAGAAATACACTTATTGTTGCATAAGTTGGAAGCTAATAGTCCATTGTTATGTTGAAATATATAACATTCCTTATAAAAACCATAAAGATTTTCAGGGACTCACTCTTTGTATCCCCTACTATTATATGTAATAGCATCAATACGTTTATAATGTACCATAATCCCTTATTCATATTCAGCAGGTTACGCTTTGGCTTATTAATAAAAATACCAAATTTTAAAGTTTAAAAATAGAAAATAATTGTCCATTTCTGTGAAATTAGTATTAATGGAATCCTGTCAGAAATTCAGGAGGACTCGTTAGCTGTAGGATGTGTTCTTCACAACAGTATCAGGACGGGGCAGCTGAAGCAGTGTTCCCCTATTCCGTACATTTTCTTATGTCAGAATTCCAGAAAGATCCCTCCAGGCATCTTATGTGACAGTTATGTCACTGCTTGATTCTTCTGCAGCTGAGAATGAGACAGTGTCGTGGGAGTCAAGAAGTGACTCCAGAAAATTCACTGTCACCTGACTTTGTTATTAGAGACAGAAGCTGTGGGAGGTGAGGATGGTGCCAGACATTCAAAGTTTGGTTGCGCTTCCTTCCTTATGATGGGAGATGGGAGTAGTTGAAAATGCCTGAAGTATGTGTTATGTCTGTGTAACTCCACTGAGAAACAGCCATAAAGTGTTCTGTTAAAGAATTCCAGTAGTGCAATACCGTTTTCCTATTTCTGTGGCATTCCCACTGCTAGAGAAGCGTTTCTGTAAAGAATGTAGCATTACCTATTGAACCTTCTTAAAATGCAGCAGCCCCGGTGAGGGGGCAGCCCTCACGTGCTGAGCGCTCAGTCCGCTCAGACTTTATAGACCTTCAGCTGGGAGCCGGGGTGATGGAGGTGGGGTGCAGAACAGGTGAGTTTTCTCAGAGGGAAGGAAAGGGTCAAAGTGCAGACCTGGGGGAGGCTTCTCGAGCGCTCAGGCCTCAGCAGGGCACTGCGGAGGAGCCTCCAGGCCCTCAGGGTGGCTGAGGTCCAGACAGGGGTAGGGGGGCAAGACGTGGAGAACAGGTCTAAGGGGCCGCAGAGAGGGACGGAGAGGATTGGCAGGCTTCCACACCCCGCCAGTGCTCAGCGCCGTGACTTCTGACCCCTTCAGTACCTGGAGGAGGAGTACTGCAAAGGGGCCCACGAGGACGACCCGATGCCCCTGGTACAGCCCTAAAACTACGGCTCCCACTACTCCAACAGCAGAACGGTGCTGCACTTCCTGGTCAGGATGCCTCCCTTCACCAAGATGTTCCTGGCCTACCAAGGTAAGCGGGGTCTACAGCAGCCCCCAAAGTCAGCTTGGTCATGAGGGGAGGCAGGGAAGCACTTGACCGGCAGCCTGAGCACGTGTTGAGACTAATCAAACCATGACAAAAAGAATTCCACTTACTCCTTCCATAGAACTCTCTTCAGGAAACCTGCAGGCAGCCAAACCATCTTGCCCTGTCTCAGAATTTAGCTTTAAATTAAACATGTCTGAGTTTGTAAAAATGCAGTTCACGTTTTAAAAATTGAGGTAATTCCCATAGTTTAACATTTACCCTTTTTAACCCCCTTAAAGTGCCTGCAGTTCACTTTTTTAACATGTTCAACTGAGTAGTCATTTCAGATCAACTAAGTGCTCTTTGGAGCCTAACGGAGAGTAGGTCGTTGTAAGTTAGAGTGCGTAACTGGTTACAGGAGAGTCACGCTGCCCCCTGCACCACAGGGACTTCCCGGTTGATAATCTTCTACCTCAGCATGTTCGGGAGCAGACTGCAGGCTTGAAGATGACTTAGGCAGAGGGGGATCCTTGTACAAATAGGGACACACCTACTTAGTGGTGTCTAATGAGAGCCGTGGCAGTAGCCCTGTGGCTGTTCCTCCAGGTGCTCGGAATCCTTTGTGGACGTCATCCATTCATTTCTCCGACCCTTCTTGAATGTCCTTCTGTATTTCTGCTCACATGCAACTCCTTGGAGGAATGAGTTTTGTATCTGTACACTACTTGGTCTATAAAAGGGGCTTCCATAGATCTGCCCCTGTCTGAGTACACAGAGCACAGATTCCACATGACAGCTGTCCAGACACTGGAAGGTTACTGCCCTGCCCCTCCCTCCTCCCTGTCCTGTTTACTGCCAGGCTGCTTGTCCTCAGCCCTTAGGACATTGGGTTGAGAGCTTCCTATATGCAAGCCCTCCTCTGGCTGCTGCACGGAGCACACAATGAGAAGGACAGTTCTGTTCCCGGTAAAGAGCTTTGAAACTCACAGCTGAGCTGGGCTCACTCTGCTTCACAAGCCTGGCGCTGTGCTCATCTTTCTGGACATGATTTGCTAATGCCCTTATTAAAAAGGGGCCATAGGAATAAAAAAGAATATCCCCGATGTGGTTTGGGGCAACTGCAGTGGATAAGAGAACCGTTACTGCCCTCATTTCTTTTAATGTAGCCCATGAACCTGTTAATATAAAACTCCCAATCAACCATTATGCTGGGTTTTCTTCATTGTGTGTTGAAGAATGATTTTAAAACAAAACAGCAATGACCTCAGTCCCCATTCACTTTCTTCTGATTCATTTAAAATGATTTGCATTGGCTTTTGAATTTATTTCTAGACTTCTGGTTTAGTCTAAGTTTTCTCAGCTTGGCACTGTAGTCACTTTGAGCCACCTAGTTCTTTGTTACAGGGACTGACCTGTGCTTTGTAGGATGATTCACAGCATCCCTGGCCTCTCGCTGCCAGAAGCCAGTGGCATCCCCCTGCCCAGCTGTGAGAGCCAAGAATGTCTCCTGGCATTGCCAGATGTCCCCTGGGGGACAGAAGTGCTGGGGTGACAACTGCTAGTTGAATATATACATGTTCTAGATTATAGGAGTTTACAGTATTGCTTTTTTTTTAAATTAAGAAATGACAGGGAATTTTAAAATCTGGACAGGACCCTCAGTGAGCTTGTCTCATTCCACAGTTCTGTGCTCTCGGGTCTGGGGCCTGTGGCTCCACCGCAGCCTTACACAATTGCATTTATTTTTCTTGATTCCATTTAGATCAATAACTTTTCCTCCTGAATGAGTTCGTAAATATTTCTTTAAGAGGCCCTCCCTACTTTCTGTGGGGAAAAAAAAGACATTTATAAACCTCATTTCTTCCCAGATTTTATTTAGTGGCCAGCCAATGCTAACGAACTGAACAGAAGGGAAGAGAAGGTAATAAAAGTGATAAAGAATATTGTTCCGCAAAGCAGGTCAGGCTGGGGGAGATTTAGTGCCTCCTTTAAAACTGAGCCTTGCTTGATGCTGAAATTAGTCTTTGACAGCCTCCTGATGAAAAGATGTGTTCCAATTCCAGCAAGTTCAAAGGAGTTTTAGCTGGTGCATCACGGTTCCTGAGGAGCGTCTACACTGCTGGTGTTTTCAAGGGCGGGCCTGAGGAGATCATTTAGCATTCTAGGCTAGAAAGTTTGAGTAACTGTTGACAGAAAAGACAGGCTCAAAACTCAGTTCTTGATTAATTAGTAGTCTACACCAGATAAACTTAACAAAGTAGTAACTATTCTTAGTTTTATTTTCATTTATATGAAACTTTACTTAATTTTTTGGCATAGAGTTAGAACATCTAAAAAGCAGTGCCCCTCAACCCTGACAGGAAAAAAAAAAAGGGAAAGGAAAAGCAAGAAGAAGAGTAGTCTTACTGATCAGAGGTAAAGGAATAATTTCACTTCTTCATGGGGAAAAACGGTTTTACCTGTTTGAACTATTATTTTCCTTCCCTATTCATTCATTTGTTCATTCGGTAAACAAACCATTATCCAGTTCCTAGCATGTGCTGGGTGTGGCTGCTATCCCAGGGTTCTGCTTCTGTGGAACTTTCATTCTACTTGGGCAGACTGATCATAATCAGACAAACAATGTAAATGTATCTAGTTATTTGCACTGTGAAAGCATAATAACAGATTAAAAGTAATATAACGCAGTCCCGAATAGGTATAGAAATATTCATTTTCAAGAACGTGAATAAACTTTTAAATCATGGACAAACAAAAGGAACATTATTTTAATCTTTTTGAAACAGTCAAAGTAAATTAACAGGTTTCAAAGGAATCACGTCTTTGTATCTTAATTGTGTAATTTGTGTTTCTTTTTAGATCAGAGTTTTGACATTCCAGACAGAACTTTTCATTCTACAAATACAACGTGGCATCTGTCATCTTTTGAGTCCATGACTGATGTGAAAGAACTTATCCCAGAGTTTTTCCATCTTCCAGAATTCTTAGTTAACTGTGAAGGTATAAGAATAAATCATTTCTAATTTATATTTCTGAGAGTTTGTACATATTTTATAATTTTCCAAAAAGAAAAATAGCTTTGGTAAATCCTAAAATTTGAGTCCCCAGGGAAGAGAACTACCTTTACTTATTAAATATATAGTTTTATTTCCAAGTGAGCTTGAGGATTTTAAGTCTTTTATAGGACTAGGTATATTTGAAAAACTGTAACTTATAACTATTCAAAGTATTTGCAAACACGTATTTTAGTTTTGTTACAGAAATAACTTAATTACTTTTTCTGACTACAAAAGTGATAATATGCTGTTTATAAAAAAAGAATTATGAATTTATTAAAGCACAATATAAATTAACCAAAATCTTAATGATTTTATGAGGAATGACCAAGTTAGAAATGAAACACTCTAACCAGAATTATCTAACAATGGTAAGGGGTACCTGGAGATAAAGTCACCTTTCCTGTGATGCCAGTGGCCAGCAAGCTTGGCCAGTCTTGCTTGTTCTTTAACGTGAGATCAGTTAACCCTTTGAGAGGTTACCTTTGGGTCATTTTCCTACATTACCGATTTCATATTTTTATGGGACCTTGAGGAGTATATGTATTGAGAGTTCTATCTTTAGAGAAGTTAGTGTTGGGCAACTTACTTTAGAATTTTTTCTGTCTTAACTGGCCTCTCAAGTTATTCGGCACATCGTTGATAAATTCATGCTGCTGTTTACGCAGAGCAGGTGCTGTCGTGTTGCCCAAGTGAGAAACGCCTCAGTGAAACGTCAGCACCTGCAGTTTGGGGTCCCTGCCTCGTGGCTGTCAGTCTGGGACTCATTTAAATCTACCGCTTGTTCTCTGTCCATGTTTCTTCTGTGTATGTTCCAAGTACCCACAGCTGCATGACAAATAACCCCAATACGAAGTGACTCCAAACAACGTTAACTATATTCTCCATTGGAGTTTTTGTAGGTCAGAAATTGAGGAACAGCTGTGGTTCTTTTAATTATATTCTGCTGAGGGGTGGGGAAGCAGTTCCTTTGTTCATTGCTTTATTCAGCATTTTTGAGCACTGACTTTGCATCAGGGCCTGGCTAGGTACTGGAAACAGAAAACAAGAAATGACCCTTTTCTGCAGGGGCTGGAAGCCTAGACCAAGAGCCAACGACTGCTTCTTGGCCAAGAACTGGCTGCAGACCTTCGAGAAGCTCCACGTGCAGAGGAGCTGTGTGGCACCACGCTCTACAACTCCCGGCTTTTCATCTTCAGTCTGCAGGGGGAGGTGGCTGAGCAGCCGCGCACCCACGTGGCCTTCTACCCCAGCTGCGAGGACCACGGGATGGTGGAGAAGAAGATCGAGGACTTTACTGAGTCACTCTTAATTGTGCTCAAGTCCAAGTGCCTGGACAGGGCCACCGACAAGTCTGGGGACAAGATCCCTCTCCTCTGCATCCTGTTTGAGAAGGAGGACTTCGTGGGACTGGACCCAGACAGCAGGTAAGTCTACCTGGAAGCCCGGCCACCCTGGCTGTGTGCCGGGGTTGCTTCCCTACACCCAGAAAGGGATCAGCAAGGAGCAGGATTGCTTGAGGCCAAGGAGGGAGAGAGGTGCAGCCTGCTGGTTTTCAGACTTTAAAAAATGAGGCCACCTTTGGTTCAGAGAGATCTTTTTATGGTTAGTGTGGACACTTACTCCCCTTTTCAGCCAGGACCCCTGGTGGGACCCCTGGAGCTGCTGTCCAATAGAGTAGCCACAGCCACTGATGCTGGGAGAGCTGGGGAGGAGGCTGGTCTGAGCTGAGATGTGCTGTAGGTCAGATGCACGTCGAATGCTGGGACTTAGTCTATAAAAAGAATGTAAACTATCTTGGTACTTTCTATATTGATTACATGTCAAAATGATAGTATTTTACATATAGTAAATTAAGTAAGATTTGTTCTTAAAATCAGTTTCAATTTTTTTTTTCACCTTCTTAAATGTGGCAACTGGAAAACTTTCTTTGCATGGCTCGCATTTCATTCCTGTTGGACAGCCTGCCCTGGGGCACAGTCTCATCCCTTTGATGTATAGGTGAGGTGCTGAATCCTGAGATGGAGCAGAACGAGGCACTAGTTGAGCTGGGGGTGGAGCCTGTGTCTCCTCTCCTGCCTCCCAGGCCCCTCTTCCCTCTAAAATACAGGATGAGGGAGGAGAACTGGCTGAGCTGCTTGCAGTGGGGAGTCTTCTTAGGTGACTCCCTCACCCTGACTCCTGCCACTCTCCCCCACAGCCCTGCACGGCAGTCCTGCCAAAGCAAGCATGCACTTTCCTCAGAAATTCACTGAATTTCTTTGTGCCTCTGTTTGTTGGCTTTTTTTTAAAGTACATCTTGCCCTTTGCTTTGAATGCCATTCTTGTTAGGCACCTCTTACACTCATTCTTCCAGACCTCATCCATACGTAGCTGCTGAGTGGATGGACAGAATATAGTATCTCCATGTAGTACAATATTATTCAGACATAAGAATGAATGAAAAAGAAAAAAATAAAATAAAGGGGAAGATGAGAAAGGCCACCTGCTCTGGGAAGTCCACCCTGACTGCTCAGCCTGCCGTTTTCCTTAGGAAACCCCACCCCTTATACTCCTCTCTATTTGATAGTACTTACCACCTTCTAATAAGAAAAAAAAAGAGAGATGCTAATACCACTTTGACATGGAGAAGCCTTTTTAACAGCATGTTGAATAAAAGGAGCCAGACACAGAAGACCACATATTGTTGATTTCAATGATCTGAAATGCCCAGAAGAGGCACACACAGAAGCAGAGGGCAGATGATGGTTGCAGGGGGCTGGGTGAAGGGGGAATGGGGAGTGAATGCTAATGGGCAAGGAATTTCTTTTGGGGTGCTGGAGTGTTCTGGAAATAGATGGTGGTGAGGGCTGCACAACTGTGAGTATACAGAAAGCTACTGAATCGTACCCCTTTAAGCGGGTGAGTTTTATGGTATGTGAATTATCTCAATTAAAAAAAAAAACTAAAAAAACAAAAAACAAAAAAACCCAAAAAAACCCCCCAAAAAAACCCTCCGTCAAAAGACAGCCTCTCCTGAGCCCGCCCGGCAGTGGGGTCTGTCAGAGTCTCCCTCTGTGCTGGAGCTGCCTGTGGCATGATTTTCTCCTGCAGGGACTGTCTCCTGGAGGTGGGAGCGGAAGGCATGTTCTGTGTGTCCCCATCAATCTAGCATGTTGTAGATGTTTCCTAAATGCTTGTTAACAAATGCTGTGTAAGTAAGGACTAAAATGGGGCTCTTTCCTGGAAGAGGCTGACAGCTCAGAGAGCCTGCCAGCCACTTAACAATAAATATGGGTCAGAATGAAGTAATGAAGTTTTAACAACGCACTGTAGTACACACCAAGTAGAAGAGATTCTTGAATGGACTTAAATTTCCTAATTTGGTTTCTCAAAGAGGAGAGAGAAATAAAAGTGGGAAAGAGAAGAAATCAATGCAAAAGAAAAGAGAAAACAGGTAAAAAAAATTAAGCTGAATGAGAAAGGGAAATGATGGGAACTTGAGATCATTGTGTTGAAAGAGAAGCCTGTAAATCCTCTTGACTGATGGGCGGAGGGTAGCTGTGAGATGGGGCACTTCTCCAGGATGAGAACCCACCTGGGCCCCTGACCCACATGGTGGTGACGGGCTGTCAGCTTCCTGCAGAGGACGGTGCCCTGTGCTCTTGGCCTCTCACCTTCAGTCCATCGGAAACGCACAGTGGAGCTTCCCGGGGGCTTCACAACGTGTGACACCAAAGCAGACAGAGCACAGAAGTGGCCGTGGGGAACTGACTCACTTGTGTTGAGCCAGATGGCAAGGAAATTTGTAGAACTGTAAAACGATGCCATTCTTTTTGGCGTTTTGTTTTGGAAAATAGTTATCCTTCATAAAAATTTAACATGTAATGGGCTTATTATTATTTTAATAGGAATGAACACATACATTTTAAAATCCTTCTCTATTCTTCTTCTTCTTCTTTTTTAATGGAGGTACTGGGGATTGAGCCCAGGACCTCTTGCATGCTAAGCATGTGTCTACCCCTGAGCCATATCCCTCTCCCCTAGTTTTATTTTTGAATATGGTAAGTATCTGTAGGTGTAACCTGCACACACACACAGAAGCACTCTTTGAGATCCTCAGTGATTTTTCAGAGTGTCAGGGAGTTCTAAGACCAAAAAGTTGGAGGTGCACGGAGCTAATGAATACAGATGAAGACTGTAGCCCAGCTTGTCAGGTGTGTGGCTGCGTAAGATTCTCAGGGTGGAACTGCCAGTGAGGCGAGAGCAAAAGTTTGCAGCCACTAACTGTGGCCACCTTTGAGAAGGAGGCAGGCCTGTTAGGTATTTATTCTAGGTGGGGCAGATGAATTTAGGGTGAAGGAGGTGGAAAGGTACTCTGGTCTTGCTTCAGATGGTATTATTTTAACACATTTTCAGTCCAGGGCCCTTCCTGCTCCATCCCTCATTCCTCTGCAGTGCCAGCACCTGGCCCAGAGCCTGCCGCACAGCATGCACTGGACTCTTGGTTAAATGAAGGGCTGGATGGCCTGTTTCACATGTGGGCTCAGTCCTTCAGTGGAACCCTGAGCATCGTGAGATTCTTCTGTGTTGCCAGCCTTGACACGGGCGTGCAGAGCAGAAAAGGTGGCATGCTCCTGTTTGTAACAAAACCAGAGATCTGTGGGCTTGATCTTTGGGGGGAAAATCGGCATTTCCATGTAATCAGGCTGTCCAAATCATTCTTAGTCACTGCAGTCAGAGCTGAGGATGGCCCCTAACTTTATTCATTGTATTTTCATTTTAAAGCCCAGCTGACCCTGAGGGTTTGTGTTCAGCCTCTGTCATCTGTCACTATCCGGCTGGGACTAGTGGCCAAGCTGGAGCTCGGAGGTTCCAGGGCAGCTCACTTCTTGCCGAGGCAGCCAGCAGACATCACCCAGGTAAACTCTGCCCATGCCTCTGTCCTGGGCTCGTTGGCAGTCCTTCAGCAAGCAGGAGTAATTTATTACTATCCCCTTTGAGTTAAGCTTGACTAATGTTTAAAAAAAGTATAAAATCCGTTGGGTGAAGAATCCTACACATGAGACATTTTCTTCTGATTTTTCTGAATATGCATTGATTTTATTGAGTCTTACTGAATGATATTAATGGATTGCAGTGATTGGTTGATTTCTGGAACAGGTGCATAACATTTCATGGTAGACCAACCTTGACCTTCTGGGTCCTTTTCATAATTCCTGTGTATTTGGCAAAGTTAATTCCAGATGTCAGTTTTAACAGCTAATTCAGGGCCTGGGGGCTGTTTCTGTTTTTTCTGGTTGATGATGTCTTACTGAGTGAAGTTGGATTTGGTTATGTTTATTAACAGCTGCAGAGAGTAAAGAACTTTGTTTGGAGGAGCTGACCCACAAATGATCGCTGAATGACTTTGACCCTTTTGGCCCCGAATGAATGAACTCACCTTAAATAATTCAGGACATAGCTGTCATATCTCATAGGTCGCAAAGGTAATAACAGAGTGCAGACATCCAGGTGGGGCACAGAGCTGCCAGGTGTTTTTTGATCCATGAGGTTTTTTTTTAATAGATTTTTTCACTCCATAGAGAAAGCCTATGATAGTAGTTGTGTGTTTGATGAGGAAATGCCTTAAATTTCCTTTCCCCTGATTGATACCATCCCCCACCATCAATAAGTTATGCAGAGACCACTTTTATAAACCATCAGGGCAGCCGCGCGGTCTGAACCTGGGTGCACTCTTTGTAGACCTGCTTAGATGAATCTGATGGTTCTTAAAGACAGTTCATCATTCTTCCTCAGACCGTTCCAGTGGTTTCAGTGGGGCCTTGGCTACTGGAGAGGGAAGAGGCAGCCTGAGAAGTGATAGAGGAGATCAGGTCTAGAATGTCTCTACTACCCCTTCCCTGGGCTTGATTCTGACCTGAGGCCCCTCCTGTCAGTGCCCCCCCATGTTTATCCCTTGTTTTCATCCCTGCTGTCCCTGGGAGGAGGTTCCAGCTTTCTAAGTCCCGCAGTCCTCTGCTCTCTCTGGGACTGCCTGTGGTTGGGGCGGCTTTATTTTGTTCTCACCCTGCAATGTGAACAGTCATCTTGCGCTGAGGCCGTTCTACTCGTGTGAGTGGTGAGGGTCAGAGACTTTGCTGAGTCATGTTTCTTTTTCCCCCTTGCTAAGTGTAGGCAGAAAAGGTTTAAGCCTGAGAAAGTGCTCCATCTGCAGAAATGTCTTTCAGTTTGTATGGTGTAAAAGACTTGAGAGCTTTTTAATCATTGAAGACAGTCTGTGGGGGGAAATAGCCCGTGAAGCCTGGGTGAGACCAGGAAGAGCCGCACTTCCCTCCCTGACACGGGTGGGGATTTCACCCCCGTTCAGGCATTGAAGGGCCCTGACCCGTGAGCGGAGTTGACAATCGTGAATATTTACGTGTATTCACTGCTTCATCTTGGATATTAATTTCAAGCTGAGTCAGTTTGTGGTGGCAGCCTCATCCTACATCAGGAATTTATAGTATCTGCTCTTTGAGGTGAAGACCAGACAGACTTGACTATTTAACAGTCTCTCTTGAATTGATATCTCAGATTCCTTTGTCAATAGCAAAACAGCAGAAATACAGACGTCCTTTAATGCCAATATGACCTGGAAAGGGTTTAGTCTCTGTGCCTCAGTGGCCTTATCTGCAGGTGGGGAAGATGATAACAGTGCTTCCCTCAGAGGGGCTGGGGAGGGGGGAGTGAGAAGCACAAAGGGAGGACTTACACGAGATGCTCATGAATCACCGAATTTAGTGCTCTCAGCCTGGTGAGGCCTCAGGGGCAGAGATGTCAGAACAGAGCAGTCCTAGCCGGAGCTCGATCCATGTTGGCAGCTGTTAAGATCAGTATCACCACTGTGGGTTATCAGGCAGTTTTAAGACTTGGTAATATGAATTCATGAATAATGTTAAAAGACTAGACATCTCAGATCCTGTTTACATAGTTCTCAAGATTTCCTCTGAGAAAAGGGTGTTTTTTTCCCCACCTTAAATCTGAGTTGAGTCTCCAAAAGAATTCTGTAGTTCTCCATCTTTTTGCTTTAATTCTCCATTTCTTCAAAAAAATGTTTTTAAATGGAGGTACTGGGGACTGAACTGAGGGCCTCATGCATGCTAAACTTGTGCTCTCCCAACTGAGGTATAATCTCCCCCCTAATTTTTTTTAACTTTACTTTCTTAGTATTCAGAGGTTAGAGGCCTCTAATTCTTTTTCTGGAGACTTGTCCATGAACTTGGAAGTCTATAATTAATGGACAAAACTTGGTTTATTAAAACAATCAATAGAACAATCTGCAATCCATCCAAAAGGAAGTGCTCATTGACTTAAAATGTTTCTCCTTTATGGTGATTTCTATTTTCTGGTCTAGCTTAATTTATTAACAGCCATCCTCATCATCATAATGACCAAACTCGCTCTGAGTGGACACCTACCTAAGGCTAAAATGCTTTCCTCATGTTTTACTTCATAGCAGGTGTTTGAGGGTAGGTATCAGTGTCTCCTTTTTTTGCAGCTGAGGGATTGAGAGATGGGGCAGCTTGTCCCAAATCACACACAGCTGGCAGTGGCAGGCTCAGGGCTGGAACCCTGGCTGCACAGGATGCATTCTCAATGGCTCCTCTAATCAGCCCCACGTTGAGTGGTTTCCCGAACTCCTGTGAGTCCATAAGTGACCGATTTCAGCGATCTCAGCCTGATGAGGCCTTCAAAGGAGAGACACCAGTGAGAATGTGAGACAGAGTGGCATAAATTAAAATTGTACATTTTCACAAAAGTCTTACTCTCAGTTAATGACTTAAAAAGTTAATATTTTTTATTCTAATGTTCTATAAGCACTAAAAACAAAACATTAAAAATGATTATAGTGCAAAGGAGGAGTGGGCTTTGAAAGTCCAACCACTGCTAATGATGTTGCTTGTTTTTCTCTAGTGGTGCTTCTTGAGAGAAAAATTTACAAAGTCTGAATTTGTTTTATGTAGTCTTAGGATAGAAGAAAAGATTGTCAGTGAATATTGAAAATAAAATCTTTACTCTTTTCTTTCCTGATGGTGAATATGTAAGTTGTTTTCATGGCTTAAGTACATTTCCTCATTTGTGAAATTTGAGTGATGCTGTTTACTGCGTCTGACTGTGAGAGTTAGATGCCTCGTATACAAAGCACCCAAGAGGTGCTCAATGAAAAATTTGCTGTCACAGTGACAGATAGTTTAGAAGGATCAATTCTGAATACTAAAGAGGGTGGCTTATTTCTGATGCATATTCAATATGTATATATGAATATGACTTAAAGTAATAAGGATTCAGTTTTTTTTTTTTAGTGCAAAAAGAAGTTTTTATGAAATCAGTGTCATTCTAGTAAGACAGGGACTACTTAAATTGCCTTAAGCAGACGACCTTGAAGATTATTTATACAGAATGTGTATTTTTACAACTCAGAATTCATACTGCCATGTAACCATCCACTAGAACCTTGAAATTCATAGGAATCTGACCAGAACCATTAAGTTTAGAAAAATCAACATTGATTATTTTCAGGGACTAAGCTTATCTCTTTTGTAATTGAAGAAAATTTTGATTTTTTTTCTGCACTCTTAATAGGTTTTAAAATATCAAAACATGGATTTGACATGTCACTTTTTTAATACAGAGAATAAAGCTCATGCTGCTTTAATATTTAAATAAATGTTATTGTGTTTCAACAAGATGGTATGATTTCCTGACTCTTTGGGGAGTATTTTGCAAGACACTTAGATTACCTACTGTTGGAAAAATACAGACGTGACCTTTATGAATATAGGCCTAGTAAAGATCTGTTGGTTTTTGATACAGTGCAAGACACGCAGACTAGGAGAGCTTTGCTGCTGATTGCCAGGACAGATCCTGGGTCTCAGTCTCCCCTTCTGTAAAATGAAGAGGCTGGACTGGATTCTTTCCTCTTCTAAGATGAGTTTCCATGAGCCTATGTCTTTTGTTTATATTCAGGAGTATTGACAATTTCAAATTAAATGCTGAATACCACTATCTTCCCTGAAGCAGAATTCAGAATGTGCTAGATAAGCTTTTGGTTATCTGATTCTTCTTTCTTTCTTTTTTTAATTTTATTGAGTTATAGTCAATTGATTATTTACAATGTTGTCTCAATTTCCAGTGTAGAGCACAATTTTTCAGTTATACATGAACATACATAGATTCATTGTCACATACTTTTCCATCGTGAGCTACCACAAGATCTTCTATATATTTCCCTGTGCTATACAGTATAATCTTATTTATCTATTCTATATATACCTGTCAGTATCTACAAATTTCAAAATCCCGGTCTGTCCCTTTCCAACTGCTGTCCCCCCTTGGCAACCACAAGTTTGTATTCTATGTCTATGAGTCTGTTTCTGTTTTGTACTTATGTTCATTTGTCCTTTTCTTTTCTTTTTTAGATTTCACATACAAGTGATCTCGTATGGTATTTTTCTTTCTCTCTCTGGCTTATTCCACTTAGAATGACATTCTCCACGGACATCCATGTTGCTGCAAATGGTGTTATGTTGTCATTTTTATGGCTGAATAGTATTCCATTGTATAAGTATACCACATCTTCTTTATCCAGTCATCTGCTGATGGACATTTAGGCTGTCTCCATGTCTGGGCTATTGTAAATAGTGCTGCTATGAACATTGGGGTGCAGGTGTCATTTTGAAGTAGGGCTCCTTCTGGATATATGCCCAGGAGCGGGATCCCTGGGTCATATGGTAAGTCTATTCCTAGTCTTTTGAGGAATCTCCATACTGTTTTCCACAGTGGCTGCACGAAACTGCATTCCCACCAGCAGTGTAGGGTCCCCTTTTCTCCACAGCCTCTCCAGCATTTATCGTTTGTACACTTTTGAATGATGGCCATTCTGACTGGTGTGAGGTGATACCTCATTGTAGTTTTGATTTGCATTTATCTGATAATTAGTGATATTGAGCATTTTTTCTTCTGCCTATTGATCATTTGTATGTCTTCCTTGGAGAATTGCTTGTTTAGGTCTTTTGCCCATTTTTGGATTGGGTTGTTTTCTTTTTCTTAAGTTGTATGAGCTGTTCATATATTCTGGAGATTAGGCCCTTGTCAGTCTCATGTTTTGCAAATATTTTCTCCCATTCCATAGGTTGTCTTTTTGTTTTGCTTATGGTTTCCTTTGCTGTGTGAAAGCTTGTAAGTTTAATCAGGTCCCATTTGTTTATATTTGCTTTGTTTTTCTATTGCCTGGGTAGACTGCCCAAGGAGAATATTGCTGAGATTTGTGTTGGAGAATGTTTTGCCTATGTTTTCTTCTAAGAGGTTTATAGTGTCTTGTCTTACGTTTAACCCTTTAAGCTATATTGAGTTTATTTTTGTGTATGGTGTGAGAGAGTGTTCTAACATCATTGATGTTCATACAGCTGTCCAGTTTTCCCAACACCATTTGCTGAAGAGACTGTCTTTACTCCACTGTATGTTTTTGACTCATTTGTCAAAGATTAATTTGTCAAAAGTTTGTGGATTTTTTTCTGGTCTCTCTCTTCTGTTCCATTTATCCATATGTCTGGTTTTGTACCAATGCCATGCTGTTTTGATTACTGTAGCTCTACAACATTGCCTGAAGTCTGGGAGGGTTATTCCTACAGCTTTGTTCTTTTTCTTCAGTATTGCCTTGGCAATTCTGGGTCTTTTGTGATTCCATTTAAATTTTAGGATAATTTATTGTAGTTTTGTGAAAAGTGTCCTGGGTTAATATGGATGGCATTAAAACTGTAGATTGCTTTGTGTAGTATGGCCATCTTAACAATACTAATTCATCCAATCTAAGAACATGGGATATCTTTCCATTTCTTTAAGTCATATTTAATTTCCTTAGTCAGTGTTTTGTACCTCTCCACATATGGCTTTCACTTCCTGGGTCAGATTTATTGCTAAGTATTTTATTTTTTTGGATGCAATTTTAAAAGGGATTGTTTCCTTACTTTCCCTTTCTGATATGTCATTGTTAGTGTAAAGAAATGTCACTGATTTCTGTATGTTACTCTTGTATCCTGCTACTTTGCTGAATTCTTTTACCAGCTCTAATAGTTTTTGTGTGGAGCCTTGAGGATTTTCTCTATATAGTATCATGTCATCTGCATATAATGACAATTTTACCCATCTCTTTCAATTTGGATCCCCTTCATTCCTTTTTTTTGTTGTTGTTGTTGTTCTTGATGTTGTTGTTGTTGTCATCTAATGCTATGACTAGGACTTCCACTGCTTACTATGTTGAGTAGAAGTGGTGAGAGAGGCCATTCTTGTCTTGTTCCAGATTTTAGCGGAAAGGCTTTCAGCTTTTCACTGAAGAGTATCATGCTGGCTGTAGGTTTGTCATAAACAGCTTGTATTATGTTGAGATATGTTCCCTCTGTACACACTTTGGTTAGATTTTTTATCATAAATGGGTGTTCAATTTTATCAAATGGTTTTTCTGCACCTACTGAGATGACCATGTGATTTTTGTCCTTTCTCTGTGGTGTATCACATTGATTGATTCATGTATGTTGAAATATCCATGTGTCCCGGGGATGCACCCAACTTGATCGTGGTGTATGACCTTTTTTATGTGTTGTTGGATTCTGTTTGCTAATGTTTCGTTGAGGATTTCTGCATCTATGCAAATCAACAATATTGCCCTATAGCTTTCTTTCTACTTGGTGTCTTGGTCTGGCTTTGGTATCAGGGTGATGTTGGCTTCATAGAATGAGTTTGGAAGCATTTTCTCCTTTTCAATCTTTTGGAAGCATTTGAGAAGGATTGGAATGAGCTCTTCTTGGTATGTTTGGTAAAATTCCCCAGTGAAGCCGTCTGGTCCTGGACTTTTATTTGCAGGGAGGTTTTTTTTATTGTTGATTCTATTTCACTTCTAGTGATCGGTCTGTTCAAATGATCTATATCTTCTTGGTTCAGTTCTGGTGGACTGTTTGTTTCTAGAAACTTGTCCATTTCTTCTAAGTTGTCCAGTTTTTTTTTTCTTTATTGCCATACAGGTGTTCATCTGGGATCCTTCTGGCTACACAAGGACTGTGTCAGGCAGATGGGCAGGAAGAATGATGAGAACATTGCTTCAAGGCTTATTGCCAGGCCGCTAAGTCCTGAGTCAGCTAAGCAGAAGAGGAGAAATGAGGCTCCAACTCCTGGAGGTGTGTGGACAACTTGGGGGAGGCTGGCTTGGGTCCTTGGACAGAAGGGAGCAGTTTCAGGTGGGGTTTGGGAGCTAGGAAGGTGGGGAGTGAGTTGGGCCCCTTCAGACAGGGGAGAGCAGGGCCATGAGGGCAGGTGAGGAAGGTGCTAGGAGTCAACTCTAGGAGCAGAGGTCTGAGGACTGCCTGCCTGAACCCCAGCTCTCAGCCTGGCCTCGGGCCTTTGCTGTCTGTTCCCACGCCGTCTCCTAGAACCCTTGCTTTCAAGAGCCCTCTGTGCTGCAGGGTGGAGCCCTCTTCCTCACGGGCCGGGTCACGCACTCCAGTCCAGCTCAGTGGTCCTGCACCCTGGGAAGCTCCCTCTACCTCCACAGCAAGTTGTTCCTACCTTTGCTAAACACCAGGGGTAATGTTTCTTTACTGTGAGAAAGCTGTCACTCCTCTGCACTGTAGTCACCTGGCAAAATGTCCAACTTCCTGTTATGGGCTGAATTGTGTCCCCCCAAATTCATATTCTGAAGTCCTAACCCCCAGTACTTCAGAATGTGACTTTATTTGGAGTAGGTAAACTGAGTTAAAATGAGGTCGCTTGGGTGGGCCCTAATCCATTATGACTGGTGTCCTTATAAAAGGGGGAAATTTGGACACAGAAATGCACAGAGGGAAAATGACGTGAGGACACAGGGAGACGATGACCTATAAGCCAAGCAGAGAGGCCTCATGGGGAATCATCCCTGCCTGCACCCTAATCTCAGACTTCTGTGCTCCATCTGGAACTATGACATGGTAAATTCCTGTTGTTTAAGCCACATTGCCTGTGGTATTTCTTGTAGCGGCTGGAGCTGACTGATACACTTCCTCTGAAAACCTGTGCACTCCCATGGCAG
This sequence comes from Camelus dromedarius, assembly GCF_036321535.1. Lineage (NCBI taxonomy): Eukaryota > Metazoa > Chordata > Mammalia > Artiodactyla > Camelidae > Camelus > Camelus dromedarius. The sequence continues at coordinate 29,378,928 of NC_087458.1, read as the reverse complement.
GGGTGGAGTCTGCAAATGAACACATCCTTCTCCCTCCCCAGCTGGACTCCTTCAGTGTCCTCACCCCTGTCTTCCTCCTGGGACAGTCTCTCTGCCAGGTCCTGTTTCTTTGTCCAGGGAGCCAGACAACAGACCTCAAGGGAAGGGGTGAGTGCTGAAGGTCAGGAGGGGCAGCAGGGCCCAAAGACAGGAGCAGGATGAGTCTTTCATTTGTTTTTATTTGACTTTTCAGGCTTGGTTTGGGGAGTGGCAGCTGTTGGACTGGAAAGCCAAGAAGGAACCTCTGAAAGCTGATGGGGCTGGGGGAGGGGAGGGGTGGAAAATTCCAGCAAGGAGACTGGGGTCTGAGACACAGGGAAGGAGCAGAGGGGCTTGGCAGGTCACCACAGGGCCTGCCGTGGGGCCTGGAGCAGAAACAGCAGCAGGGGCCAAGGCTGTGGGGGTACAAAGCCTGTGCCAGGCCCCGGCGAGCCAGCAGCTTGCAGAGGCTGGTGTGGAAACTGGGTCTGAGGAGGCGCAGACATGGCATCACGGAGCGGTGTGAGCCTCTGGATCTCATCCATCCAGTCAATGAAGTAGGAGACATTGGTGAAGACGCTGGGGTAGATGGGATGTCGGCAGTCCAAGCCCCAGCTGGCCAGCCCCACCAGAACCCAGGCATCGGTGAGGTTGCAGACAAGGGGTCCCCCAGAATCACCCTAGGAAAGAGAGGGGAGTCAGTGTGGGCGGCTGGGCCAGCGCTGAGAAGACCAGGGAGCAAGGCCGGGCTCATGAGTGTCTAGCATCCAGACTCACTCAGGTGGACCTCTTTGAAAGTCCAAACACCAGTTTCCCCCTGCAGCTACAGTCATGCAGGCAGGCGCTGGCATCACACTTCAGGAAGCTCTGACTGACCCCCAGGATGGCTGTGGATTGAAATCTACAACACATGGACACTTGTGCCCAGGGAGGCCCCGGTGGTCCAGGAGAAGGCACTGTCCAGGCCAAGAAGGGACAGCTGCCCCAACAGGGCCCAGGAGGACTGGTCTGTGAGTGGAGCCTGGTCAGGCCAAGCTGCTTCAGACCTCAGTTCTTGCAAAACCCTGAGCTGCAGCAGCACATCCCCACCTGGGTCCTCCCCCTTTTTCATTCATTTAGGCCTTTGGTTTTCTCTCAACCCCTTGGATGAGCATCCTCAGAAAATGTTCATACCCAGGCCTGGCAGGGGAAGCCTGCATTGCTCAGGGAGCGGGAGGGGGTCCCCAGAAAGCTGCTGGGAATCACTGGAGTCCTGAAATACTGTCAGGGCAGGACCATCTGATTGAAAATCCTCTCACTTCGTCAGCCAAAGGGAGGGTCTCATCCTTGGGCGTGGGGGGAGTGGAGCGGGGCCACAGCCATGCCTGCCGCTCTTCCGCTCACCTGTCCACATGCACGTCAAGCATCCAGGGCAGCCTCCGCCCTCGGGCACAGGGGTGAAATGACACTGCTCCTCCCCCATGGTGTTTTGTCGATAAGCCAGCTAGCCTGCCGTGGTCAGATGTGATGTGTGGAAACAAGCCATGAAAAGAACAGGACAGGAAGGGTGGAGGCACAAAGGCTTCCTGAGCTGAGACTCTAAACAGGAAACAACCTAACCTTCTGATGCAGGAGCAGAGGGAGCGGTAAGTGCAGGCGAGGAGAAGAGGGATGGGCCAGATGCAAGGCGCGGGGAGCGGGCTGTGGGGCTGGGAGGGCGAATGAGCTCTAGTCTGACTGCTCGCTTAGATGTTCTCGGTGAAATAAGCAGCAAGACCTCTAGCTGAGAGGGAGGGTGGGGGAAGCGGTGGCTTGAAGGAGAGAGAGGGGTACGTGGTGTGGCCAGCCAAAAATAACCCTCAGAGATGCCCATCCTCATCCCTGGAACCTGTGGTTATGTCACCTTATGTGGCAAAAGGGACTCTGCAGATGTGGTGGAGTTGGGGATCTTGAAGTAGGAAGCTCATCTTGGATTACCTGGGTGGGCCTAAGGTAGTCACAAGGGTCCTCATGGGTAAGGAGGGAGGTGGGAGGCCAGAGTCACATGAGGAGGTGCGATGATAGAAGTAGAGTTTGGAGCGATGTGCTTTGAGGATGGAGGAAGGGGCCATGAGCCAAGGAATGCAGGCAGCCCCTAAAAAGCCAGAAGAAGAAAGGGCACATTCTCCCCTAGAGCCTCCAGAAGGAACGTGCCTGGCCAGCACCTATGTTTTAGACCTTTGACCATCAGAAACCTAAGAATAAATTTCTGTAATTTTAGCCACCCAGTTTGAGGTGGTTTGTCTCAGCAGCCCCAAGAGGGTCATACATGGGGCTCCTTGGACATAGGGAATGTGCCATCATCCTCTCAGCTCCTCCCCTCTGTGGTCCCTGCCTGGAGATCCCTCGGCCCTCCCCACAGTGTTCCCACTCCTAGTTCCTCAAGGCCAGGGGAAGGCCTGGTCCTTGTCCACTCCAGGCCTCAAGGGATTCACGCAGATGAACCATGTGGTTGCCAATATCATGATGGATTCTGGACCAATCTAGAGGAGATGAGAAGGGCTCCATTGGCCCCTGGCCCCTGGGGATCTCTCAGAAGGCAGAGGGAACCCCAACACTAATATTTCCCATGCGAAGTGAGCTGTGGTTTGCACTGCTGTAGAGACACAGCCAACTGTGTGTGTGTGTTTGTGTGTGCATGGACACACTTGCACGTGTGTGTTGAGTGGGGCCAGGAAGTGAAATCCACCTTGAGTGAGAGGAAGTTCTAAGAAAGGCCCAGAAAAGGTACAATTAAGATAGAGGGGGGCAGACCAGGCCAGGAGAATGAAAGCCAGCACTTGTCAAGCACCTACTGAGTGCCAGGCACAGTACTCAAATTGTTATAGGAACCTTATTAAGTGGAGGCTGTTAGCGACCCCATTTCATGGGTGATGAAACTGAGGTGAGGCCACAATTCCAGTAAACAACAGATTAATGCCTGGAACCAGGTCTGTCCTGCCCCACAGTCTGAGTGCTGAGTGCCCCTGTGGCCCTTCTCTCCTCAGACCTGTTTCTGGGGGCCCTGTGCAGGGGGAGGGACACTTTGGGGGAAAGAAGAGAGCCCCGGGTTGGAGGGTGGGGGCCAGAGCAGGCGACGTGGCAGATGAATCTAGAAGGAATCTCTCAGATGGGCTTGGGTGATTGAAAGGCTGAGGGAGGCAGGAGGGGGTCATCTGCTGGGACTCCTAGGTGTCCAGCTCAGTGGTGTCCTCAAGCTAGGGGCCAGGGGGACTAGAGGTCAAGGGCCCTGCGTATGTCCAGAGGCAAGCAAAGGGCTCCAGCCCTGCACTCCATGGGCATGACATCTGCAGGGGAAGGCAGGTGGAGGACAAGGCTGGAAGTGGGGTCCAGGGTGACAGCCAGATGGGGACTTGGGAGGATGAGGGCTGAGCCCTTTGTTTCACCTCTGGGTGCAGCTGACTCTGTGAGAAGGACGGGCCAGGCCAGACAGTCAGAAAGTCCACACCATTGGTTAGGGCCTGAGACTCGGGAAACCTGGGCCCACCTCCTACCAAGGGGGCAGGTGGCCAAGCTTCCCCCCTCGGGCTCAGCAGCTCACTGGGCCATCATGGAACCTGCCATCAGCGAGGCCCTCCCACAGGCCAGGCACACCTCGTCCCTCCCATGCGGGTCTCCTGGGGCACCACAGCGTATCACCCCAAACTGAGTGACTCTGCAAACAACAGAAATGTGTCCTCTCACGGTTCTGGAAGCCAGAAGTCTGACACCGAGCGTCTCTGTGTCTCTCTCTCTTCCTATAAGGACACAAGTCATTGGGTTCAGGGCCCACTGCAAATTCAGAGTGGTGTCATCTCGAGATTCTTATCTAGTCACATCTGCAAAGCCTCTATTTCCAATTAAGGTCATATTCTGAGATTAAGAGTGGATGCAAATTTAGGGGACACTATCCAGCCACTGCACCAGCCTTTCCACAACCCCGTGAAGGAGGCCTCAGAGTCCCACACTGCGAATGAGGACACAGGCTCCGGGGGTGAAAAGACCGCCGGAGGTCACAGGGCAGGGACACGTGGCAGGGCAGCGTCTCTAACTCCAGAGCCCAACACTCTCCCCTCCACCCCACGGTGCCATCTGTGCGAAAGATGTGATGTCGGCGTGGGAGGCTGGGCCCTGCGGGGAGGCAGTGGGCTTGCAGTCAGGTTGTACTGCCTTATTTTAGGGCACCACTTTCCCTCTCCGGGCCTGTCTGCCCGCTTACAACACGGGGCACAATAAAGAGCAGAAAGATATCTTCACACTCCAACAGCGGACTCATGTCTGGAATATAGAAAAATACACCAAGAGCCCCTCAAGGAAAAGACAGACAACCCAAGAGGAAGATGAGAGGGGAGAGAACTGGAAGGGCAGCTTTACAGAAGAAGAGATCCAATGACAATAAGCATATGAAAATATATTTAATGAAAATGAAGATTAAAACCACGATAAGATCAAAATGAGAAAAGATGGAAAGTGCCAAGTGTCGGTGAGGACACAGAGCCTGACCCGCTGCTGGAACGGGGGGGTGTGGTGGGCACTTTGGAGGCGTCTGGTAGCATCTGCCAGAGCTGAACCCACACATACCTTTCAATCCAACAGTTCTCCTCATGGGCTTGTATGAAATGGAATATGAAACATTTGGAAGCGAAATGAAATGGACAGCTTGGAAACTGCTAGAATACCCATCAGAAGCAGAACTGACCACAGAATTCAGTGCCTCCAGCAGAGTCCTGGAAGGCGACAAGAATGAACAAACTAACTACAGGCAGCAGCAGCAGGGACGCAGCTCACACACAGAATGTGAAGCCACGAAAGACTGACAACTGGAAATAAATTCTACTTACAGAAAACCCATAATCTAATCTGAGGGGTTGCAAGTGAAGGTGGCAGTTTCCCCTGAGTGCTGGTGGTGGGAAAGGGACACGAGTGGGGCCCCGGGGTGTTGGTCACATGTTGCATCACTGTGAAGATTCATCCACTACACACCTATGGCAACACTATGAATATACTTTTTTGTAAGTATGTTACACCTCAATCAAAACTGGAAAATATGCCTCAAAAACAGACGCTGTCTGAGGTCCTGCCAGTAACGCTCTCAGGGACAATGGGCTTAGGAAGGGGCAGCCGGGGGGACGCTGCCAAGGGCTGGAGCCCGGGAAGACACGGAGAGGGAGGAAGCAGGACGTCCCGGGGGGTCTCCACAAGGAGAGCAGAGGCAACACCACTCCCCCCCTCAGGGAAACTGAGGCCCTGAGAACACACAAGGGAGGAACAGAAATGGCCTCACTCACGCGGCAGATGGCTTTTTCTGTCGAGAAGTCCCCAGCACACAGCATCTCCTCGTGCACAGAGTAGTTCCTGCCTTGGCCAACTCTTTGTTCATATAACATATTGCAGAACTTGTTCTCAACGAGGCCCCCCTTTCCCTCCTGGAGACGGAAGGGCTCGAGCAGAGGCCCTGCGAGGACGAGGAGGAGTTGAGTGAAGTGCGCTGCAGCTCAGCTCCGGGCCGCTCCGCGCTCCCCGCTCCTCCGCCCTGCCCGCCGCTGCGCCCCGAGCCCGGGGTTGTCTCGGCACAGCTGGGCCTGCAGCACTGTTCCAGTCCTACCTCTGCCTAAGAAGCCCCCTCCTGTTTGCTGAACTCCTCCAAACTCATCCTATTCCCTCCACCTCTCTCATGGTAACAGACCACACCTCTTCTATTCCGCAAATCCCACCAACACATACCCTTCACGGGTGTTCAGCAACCATCCAGCAGCCTGCCTGCCCTTTCACAAACCATCCCATCCGTTCTCCGTTTGTCTATCACTAACCTTTCCTTCCACCCACCAATCCTCCCTCCATCTACCTAGCTCTCCTTTTGTCCCGTTCACCCACTCACCCTTCCATCCATTTGCCCATCCACCCATCTCTTGACCCATCTCTCCATTCCCCCCTCCACCTACTGATGTGTCCACTCACTCCATCCGTCTGCCCACCATCCTCTTACCTACGCACCCCCCATCTTCCCTTCCCCTCACTCATCCTCCTCCCTCCCCCTCCCCAATCCATCCTCCCATCTACTCACTCACTTATTCATTTGTCCTTGTGTTTAGTGTCTTTTAGACACTAGTGATACAGGGGAACATACTCAGTTGGGGGATACAGGGAAGTGAAGTGAATAGAATGATTTTAGATCTAGTAAGTGATGTAAAGGCAACAGGGAGCTGTGGTGGTAGGGGTTGTCTATTTTTGCTCATGTGATCCAGTAAAACTCCTCAGAGGAGGAGCCGAGTTGTTCATGTAAAGGAACGAGTCCCGCCAAGATGAGCAAGTCGTGCCCAGGAGAGCAGGGAGAGCAATCGGGGCCGGGAGCCCAGCCACGGTGACGCCCCGATGGAGTGGCTGCGGCACATTCACAGCAGGAAGGAGGCCTGCGGCTGGGCAGTCACGAGTGCACGGGACGCAGCAGGAGATAAGCACAGAGGGATGGAGGCCGTTATGCAGAGCCGAGGTAGGGCGTCTGGACCTTTTTCGAAGCATAAGTGAGAAGGCACTGAGGGTAGTGAGCAGGGGACTGACACGACCCCTGCTCTGAAGCAAACATTCAGCTGGTGGGGACTAAAGCAGAGCGCACAGGGTGGAGCTGGAGACCGGTCTGGAGGTGCAGGCAAGAATGACGGTCTCTAGGACCTGGGGGCAGCAGCAGAGCACCTGCTAGGGCCAGGCCCTGGGCACAGGTTGGGACATTAAACCAGCAAGACAGGGTCCCTGCCCTCAAGGGGAAGCAGTCTCTGTGTGTGTATTTGTGGGTGTGAGCGTGGTGTGTTGTGTTGGTGTATTTCTGTTTGTGTGTGTGTGCGCGCGCGTGTGTATGGTGTGGGAATACTGGGGATCTGGTTATCCTATGACAGGGAGAGTTACTGACACACTAGCAGGTGCATCCTACCCAGTGAAGACAGGGTCCATCCAAAATGCCTGCAGCACCTCTGCCGAGAAACACCGTACCAAATAATTACAAATATATGTGCTTTTTCCACTTAATTTTGCACTGTAAGCATTTCCCAAACCATGAACATTCCTTTCTTTAATAAAGACTCTTGCTTATAAGTCTTTGCCTACACTTCTCCTTTTTCAATCCTAAAAAAACACCTTTTTCCTGCATTATTCAGTTCACTGAATAAGCCTACAAAGTAGATAGTTGACCTGTGTTGGAAGAACAGCACAGCGAGCTTCAGAGAGGTCAAACACTCTCAGGTCATAATTATTCTAACTTTATCCTGCAGGCTCAGAGGTCAGAGGTCAGAGTTCATAAATGTGTTTCCTCTCCAGTTTTCCCAAGTGCCTCCTATGGCAATGGGAAATAGGAGTGTTTGTCAGTGGCTTGGAATGGTCCAGGCCCCAACCATGACTTCTGAGTTGAATCAAGTCATCTGACATCCATGGTTGATTAAAATCTTGGAGTCAAGCCTTAGAAAGACTCCAAGAACACAATCCTTGAGTCCAAAAGTCAGATTCCCAGACTTGCGGAGATCTGGACTCAGGGAGCACTGAAGCTTTAGGATCACACACTTTCAGAACTAGAACTAGACTAGTCCGGTCCTCTGGAAATGAGGCACGGCAAGCCAAGGTCCAGCGGCCACTTTGCCTGGGGACCCCTCTGTCCTCCTCCCCTCCCTGCCCCTCCTCCCCGCCCTCATCTGCCCCCTGGTCTCTCCCATGCCCCCTTACGTTCCTCACTGAGCATGCCCCAGCCCGTTATCCAGCAGGACGAGTTACTGGGCAGCTGCATGCAAGGAGCTGGGAGGCAGGCGGGGATGATGTAGGAGGTGAAGTTCACAGGAAAGAGCAGCTGCAACATGGCTATGTCATTCCCAAAAGGGTGAAACTTATCAAAGTCTGGGTACACGATAATCTGGCTCACGGGTATCTTCTGGGTGTGCCTGGTGTGCTGGTACAGCTGGGTGTTTCCTAACAAGACCCGGTAGTTCTCCAGGAATTGAGATTTTCTGGAGGAGGAAGGGCGCATGGTCACCATCGTGTCTGAATGTGAGCCAGCTCTCTTTCCCTGCATCCTCATCTAACTGCCCACCCCTCTACCCACCAGTATGCCACGTGGCTTTTGTCTCCCCATTTCTAATGGTCAGGAGCCCTTCTTTCTTGAGGCTAATTGATACTCTACTTACAACGTCAGCATATGGCTTCTCCATCACACCCATGAATTGGAGGAGCATTGAATCCTAGTGCTGGATGGTGGGGTGGGGGGCCATCAAATGAAGGCCTTGTGATTGTACACAGGAGGAGTTCTGGTTCAGTCCCAGCTCTAACTTCTCCCTTCCCAAGGCTCCCTACAGCCCACCTTCTGGCCCCACACTTTTCTCAACCCTCTTTTCTTTAAACATCTTCCTGCCCAAGGGCTGCTTGTCCACTTAGTTATAAGCGCTCACAAAAGATTGTTAAATGAGCAAATGAGCACAGGGAATGGAAACTTGCCTTGTTCCCTGAGTATGGGTGTTAAAACTTCCCTGACCTTGCATGCATGGCTCATCCACCCGGACACCCTCCCCCTGCCCCTCTCCTGCAAGCCCCTCCCTCTCCACACCCAATGGAGCACAGAGCTTCTCCTGACCTGCCCCCCCACCATGTGATCTGCTTTTCTCACCCATGTTGGGCTTTCTCTTCTGACAAGACGGAGACACAGTGAGGTGGGGTCTTACCACCCCAATGCCACAGAGGGGCGTGCATACAGCGTGGCACAGAGTAGGTGCTGACAGGACTCTGGGTTCTCAAAGCTCCAGCTCCTGGCCCTGGGCTGTGATGCCCCTGCTCCCTGCAGACCCCTCCTCATGCGTTCAGAAGCTAGGCACTGGGCCAGGCCCAGGAAGGGCAGTGAGTTAGGCTCCTCCACAGTCATGTCATTCTCCTAGGGAGCCCCATCTCCCACCTAAGCAGCCTGGCAGCAGGGGTCCACCCACTCACACCAGTGACCACAGCTCCTCCTGGGAACTCAGTTTTGCACAAGCAAGCAGAATGGCCCAGAACAGTTCCAGTTTCTGCCTACAGTCTGACACCCAGGAATGTGGGGACACTGAGAAGAAGCTGTGGTCTGAGGTTGGTCTACACCACATGGCAGCCAGGACCAACACTTCCACTCTCCTGGGGCACATCTGTGTTAGGGGACAGGCACAAGGGCTGAGGACAGAGCATGAGGAGGATCAGACAGGTGAGCGAGGAAGACAGTCCAGGTGGAGGGTACGCAGGTCAAAGTCAAGGATGATGTGGGTTTGAAGGCCACAGACCACCCCAGAGAAAAGCCCAGAGGACTGTTTTGGGATGCCCATCACCCCTTTTCTCCCCTTCCCCTGCACCCCTCTCCCCAGCACCCAAGGAAGGAGGACTCACTTGAGAAAGCAGTGGGCAGCAGAAACCAGCCAGCGGGAGTTGATGAGGGTGGCTCCACAGACATGCGACCCCTGGTACAGCAGGCTGGCTTGCCATGGCCACTGGCCCACCACCGTGTTCTGGCTGCCGTAGACCTTCCCTATCACCTTGGGTTTCCCACACACAGTGGAGACGCCCCTGCCTCCTATGACAGAGACACTGCTAGTGCCCCAGGTGCCACTACCAGGGAAGCCCCGTCCACTTCAGAGATGGAAAAACCAAGGCCAAGTGTCCAGAGGCCTACCAAAATGACAGGGTGCCAAGAATTGGACAGCAGAGCACAACTGAGCAAGCCCCGTGGGGATGAGAGCTCAGTGGTCTGGTGGGCGGGAGGGGGACCAAGGGCACCCACAGCAGGTGACAGCAGCATCTCCAGGGTGATGGACATCCCTGAGTGAGCCTGCCAAGGGCTGGGCCATCACAGCCATTACCTCCCTCACTTAGCACTCCTCAGTGCCTGCTCTGCAGAGCCAAGAACTGCAGGCCTCAGAAGCTGCCAATATTACTTGCCCAAGATCATGGTTGCTAAGGGCTTGTGCCCCCTCCACGTCATCCTAGTATCTCAGGGAAATAGGTTCACAGTCAGAGCTCTGTAGTGCTGTGTGACCTGAGGAAAGTCACTCCCCCTCTCTGACTCAGGATCCTCCATTTCTAAAGAGGGAGTGGGCTAATGAAGACAGCCCTGGCTCTAGGACCCACACTTGGGAGGGCAGGGGCGTGCCCTGGCCCCCTGAGAGTGGGCCTCCCGGCCTAGGGCCTGTGCTCCCAGGGCCTCAGGGAGGGAAATGAGACTCCTGGGCCCCAGACTAAGGGCCACTTATTCAGCAGTTCCGGTGCTTCCCTCCAGCCAGCCTGCCAGCCTCGGGGCCAGACCCTGCTACCTGCCTAGTCCACAGCCCCACAAAGGTCCTGGGGTGGTTCCCACCCAGAGGCCCCACAGTGGGGGCCTGTGACCCACCTGTGTTGAGGTGGTCTCTGGGCTGCCTGGCTGGAGGGAAGGGCGAGAGAAGAAGAGGCCCCCAGGCCCTGGTCACAGCTGCGCCCCCCTGAGGCCCTCCTGTGTAACCAGCCCCAGACCCACACTGAGGCCCCAATGCACCTGTGGCTCCTGGAGCCAGCCGCTGTGCGTCAGGGGTCAGAGGGCCGCCCTCCACCGGACCCCCAGCGCCTGGGGCCCGGCCAGGTGCCGCCGAGGCACTGGCGGAGGACCCCCGCAGCTCCGGGGTGGCCGCTGGCGGCAGCAGCAGCAGCCAGAGGAAGGCCACAGGCCGGCCTCAGCCTTCGGGAAGCCATGCCCCCGTGCCCATTGTCAAGGTTGCTGACCCCCAGCAGGCCCCGCCTGACCCTGGCCTGACCCAGCCTTGAGCCTGGCCCCTGAGCCTTGGCCCTGACCCTGCCTGGGCCCATCCCCGATCCCACTCTGCCCTTATTAACTTTAAACAGCTCTACTGAGGTAAGATTTATATACCATGAAGTTCACCTATTACAAAGGACAATTCACTGATTTTCAGTACATTTTTATTTCTTTATTTTTATTTAAATACACTTTTTATTTTAGAATAGTTTTAGATACATGAAAAAGTTGCAAAGAGTTCCCACATCCCTCTCACCCAGTTTCCCCTAATGCTAAGATCTTATATTACTACGGCCCATTGGTGAGCCAATAGTGACACATTAATATTAACCGAAGTCCATTCTTTCTTTTTCATTTTTTAAGGTTTGAAGTGTACATTGATGGAGCAATCAACAGCTTCACAGATAAACAAAAACTAAAATATTTCAGCACCACCAAACCAGCTTTACAACAAATGTTAAAGGACCTTCTCTAGTCATCAAGCCATAAAAAAAGGGAACAAAAAGAAGAAAGAGTGAAAAACAAGACCTACAAAAGGTAGCTTTGGCTGCTTGGGATCTTTTGTGGCTCCTTATGTATTTTGGAATTGTTTGTTCTAGTTCTGTGAGGAATGTTGTGAGTATTTTGATGCGGGTTGCTTTGGATCTGTGGGTTGCTTTGGGTAGTGTGGCCATTATGATAGTGCTGATTCTTCCAATCCAAAAGCACAAGAAATCTTTCCATTTCTTTGTGTCATTTTGGTTTTCGGAGTATAGGTAACCTCCTTGGTTAAGTTTATTTCTAGGTATTTTGTTGTTTTCGATGTAATGGAAATGTTTATGCCAGTTTTAAAATTCTGGTTTTTGAAGTGAAAAAAAAAAGTGAAAGAAGGGCTGCAAATGGCAAAATATCCTTCTTTCTTATGGGTGAGTTGTATTCCACTACATATATGTATGCTGCATCTTCATTATCTGTTCAACTATTGATATGCACTTAGGATGTGTCCATATCCTGGCAATTATAAATAATGTTGCTATTAATAACAGGGTGTATGTATATTTTTGAATTAATTCTTATTTTGTGGTTGGCTTTATTCCTTTGATAACTATGTAAGCTTAAAAAGTGAAAGCTCTAAACGTTCTTAGAAACAATGAACAGTACATATATGTAAATTTAAAAATATATGTGCAGTAAAAAAAAAAAAGAAATGAGCTATCAAGTCACGAAAGACATGGAAGAAACTTTAAAGACGTATTACTGAATGAAAGAAGCCAGTCTGAAAAGGCTACAAACTGTACAATTCTGACCAAATGATGTTCTGGAAAAGCCACAGCTACAGAAACAATAAAAAGATCGTGGTTTTCAGGGGTTTGAGGAGGAGGAGGAGGAGGAAGGAATGAATAGATGGAGCACAAGGGATTTTTAGGACAATGAAATTATTCTGTATGATATTGTAGTGGTGGCTAAATGTCATTATGCATTTGTCAAAACCCATAGAATGTACAACATCAAGAGTGAACCCTAGTGTAAACTATGGACTTTGGTTGATAATAATGTGCCTATGTTGGTTCATCAATTTTACCAAATATGCCACACTGATGAGAGATGCTGAGGGTAGGGGAGTATATACATATATATATAGAGAGAGAGAGAGAGAGAGGGGAGGACTATGTGAGAACTCTGTATTTTCCGCTCAATTCTGCTGTGAACCTAAAACTGCTCTAAAATAATATATTAATAAAAATTTTAAAAAGCTTAAGGGGTACAGCATAATGGGTTGACTTACATACATCATGAAATGATCATCACGATAAATTTAATGAACATCCATCAACATCCATCAATTAGATACAAAATTAAAGAAAGGGAAGAATTTTTTCCTTGTGATGAGAACTCGTAGGATTCACTCTGACAACTTTCATATGTAACATACAGTAGTATTAATGATATTTATCATGTTGTATGTTACATCTATTAATACTTACTTATCTTATAACTGGGAGTGTGTAGCTTTGACTGCCATCATCCAGTTCCCTGTCCCCCCAGCCCCTGCCTCTGGTAACCACAAATCTAATCCCTTTTTCTATGTATTTGTTTTTGAAGTATAATTGACCTACAATGCTACGTTAGTTCCTGTTACACAGCAGAGTGATCTGGTATTTCTGTACATTTCAAAATGGTAACTGCAATTATCATGTGTCACCACACAAATATATCACATAGTGATTGACTATACTCTGCACACTGTACATTTCATACTCATTTGTTTTGCAACTGGAAGTTTGTACCTCTTAATTCTTCCTCACCTGTTCCTTTCCTCCTCCCAAAACTCTCACTTCTCGCAACCATGTGTTTGTTCTCTGTATCTTTAACTCTGTTTCTGTTTTGTTATGTTTGTTCATTTGTTTTATTTTTTAGATTCCGCAAATATGTGTAATCACACAGTACGTCTTTTCTGTCTTATTTCACTTAGCATAATATCCTCTAGGTCTAGTCATGGTGTCGCAAACTACAAGATTTTATTCTTTACCAGATATGTGATTTGCAGTATTTTCTCCAAGTCTGTGGCTTGTCTCTTCATTCTTTTAACAGGGGATTTTGAAGAGCAAGAGGTTTTAATTTTGCTCTAGTCTAATTTGCCATTTTTTTCTTGTATACATCATACTTTTGATGTTATAGTAAGAGGTTATGAAGATTTTCTCCTATGTTTCCTTTGACAAATGTTAAAAGTTGTTTTTTACATTTGGATCTATGATCAAGTTTTAGTTCATTTTTGTCTCTGATGTAAGTTTCTATTTCTTTGGGGTGTTTGTGTGTGTGTGTGTGTGTGTGTGTGTGTGTTGTTGTTGTTGTTGCTTTTCTTGTGGGTGTCCATTTACTCCAGTACCTTTTCTTGATTAAAAAAAAAAAAAGCCAAAAAACAAGGTTAGTCTTCTTCCCATTGAGCTGTCTTGGGACCGTTGTGAAAAACAAATTCATCATAAAAAGTAAGGTTCTATTTCTGGATTTTAATTCTTTGCCATTGAACTGTGTTCCTATCCTTTTCCAAGAAGCCCAATGTCTAGGTTAATATGTGTTACAGTAAAATTTGAAATCAGGTAGTGAAAGTTCTCCAGCTTTATTCTTTTGCCAAACTGTTTAGACTATTATGCATCCTTTGCATTTCCATATGAATTTTAGGATCGGTGGTCAGTTTCTACCCAAAAGAAGTCAGCTAGTTTTATACGGACTGCACTGAACTTTTAGATCAGTTTGAGGAAAGTTGCCTTCTTGATAATATGAAATCTCCTCATCCATGAAAATCTATTTCTCCATTTATTTAGATCTCTAATTTCTCTTAGCAATATTTTGTAGTTTTTGGTATATAGATCTTGCACATCTTTATTCAATTTATTTCTAAGTATTTTATTCTTTCCTAAGCTATTGTGAATGAAATTATTTTGTTAATTTCCTTTTCATTTTTTATACCTAGTATATAGAAATGCAATTGATTTTCTTAAGAAATACTGCTTCTTATTACCTTCCTAAACTTGTTTATTAGTTCTAGTCTGTTTTGCTATCTGCCTCACACAGGCTTTTATTCATATTTGTATACCCATGTCCAGTTTTCTATCAATATGTACTGAATAAAGGAGACACTTTGCAAGAGTTAAGGTCTGAGCAAATTCTGGATTTTGCTGAATTTCAGACAGAAGGGATTGCCTTTGCAGACTTTTAACCAATTGAGTAATAATTCTTTCAGAGCTGGAAAAATGTCCCCCAACCCACTAGAAATACAAATTCTGAGGCTACAAGGAGTCGCCTATGGATATATTAAAAGGAAAATACCTAGATGATGTTCATCATGGTCTTCACACGTAATCACAAGAAAACTAGCAACAGATTAAGAGGCCAACATCGAAAGTATGACTTTAAAACTATTGTACACCCAAAAATGAACTCATCGACCTTTAACAACCATTAATGTATAAGAATGTTTATGATATAGTGTTAACTGGAAAAGAAATTCAACAGTTCAAAAATATAGATAAAACTTTGGAAAGATAGTCCTAAAAGTATTGAAAGTGATTGTTGTTGGTGTGTATTTCCTAATTCTTTTCTGTTTGTATTTTTTATTTTTCTAAAATGAACTTGGGTATTATCATATTGAGAAGACAATGTTAAAAAAGTTATTTCACCAAAAAAACTTGTGTGGAAGGGTAATCAGTACTATCTAGGGTAGTTGCTGACATATAGACACTCAGCAAATACTTAAGAATATTTATTCAGCATTGACATTGTTAAGTAGAAAGAATATAACACTTAAGTAATATTCAGAATATTTCTTCACTCTCTAATGATAGGTAAATAAATTGGGTTCTGGTTTGGAAACCCTAAAAATATATTGAATATATAAATGGATGAATCTTAAGTCTGATAACAGTTTAGGGAAAACAGTAAGTAGCAAGAAAAACAATAAATAAAATTGCCTCCAAAATGGCAACTCTCTTTTTTAACATACGTATTAATACTGTGAATGAGTCTGTCTTACGAGCGTGTGAAAGCTGCATGAGAATCTTGTAGGGAAAATTATAGAGAAAAGACACTTAGAGGAAAGGAGGGAGAGGAAGCAGAATGTCTGAATCCACTAATCCCACAGCAGGGACAGAGAAACAGATTTTGAGCAAGATCTAGAGGAGAGACAAGCTACAGAAAAGACAGGCTGCCTGGAAACTGAGCTGTGGGGACATTAGCTGGGTTAGGCAGGGAGCAGTGCTTAAATGATGGCCAAATGACAAAGGCCTGTTCTTCAAATACTAACAGGCTAAAATGAGCAGCTAGTTCTGCAATTGATGGCATAATGTAGGGTTAATGTACTGGGAAGGGAGTAAGTTGGAGACTCAGGCAAGCCTCGTGCAGGCTCAAGAACTTATTAGTCGTGTGAATGCAGGCAAGTTATCTAACTTCTTTGAAATCGGTTTTCTCATCTTTCTGTTATAATCTCAATTTTATATTTGTGTAATGTTCTTATAATGATGTCATAAGAATTAAATGAGATAGTGCATGTAGGGTGTTTAATACAGTGCCTGACATATAGTGAGCTCTGCATTCATGTGTTAGGTATTCTAATCTGGAAGAACATGAACCTAAGGGTCAGAGCCTCATTGGAGAAAGGGCAATCTAATGGCTTTTTAATAAGGAGGAGGATAAGGGGAGCAGTGTCAAGAACACACTAGAAGGAATTACCACTTTAACCATGTTCCCAGATACACAATACTACAATGTAAAACCATGTTAGTGTTATCTCTCAAATATGCCAATACATACCGTTTATACCTAAAATTCCCTCTCTTGGATTTGGCGTGCTAGAACAGGACATGCTATGCTGAATAGAGTGGAGAAAAGAGATGCTGCCAGAAGACAAAAGATGCCAAAGAGACAGGACTCTCTCAACATTTGGGCCTTGAATGGGGGAAAGGGTTCGGAAGGGATAAATTGGGAGTTCGAGATTTGCATTTCCAGATACTAATATATATAAATTAGATAAACAACAAGTTTATACTGTATAGGCACAGGAAACTATATTCACTATCTTGCAGTCACTTATGGTGACAAAGAATATGAAAACAAATATATGTATGTTCATTATGACTGAAGCATTGTGCTGTACACCAGAAATTGACACAACATTGTAAACTGACTATCATTCAGTTTAAAAAAAATGTATATATATCCACAAAAAATGAAGAGACATTTCACTGAAGAAGTTATACAGAAGGCAAATTAGCACATCAAAAGATGTTCAAAAGCATTAGCCCTTAGAGAAATACAGGTCAAAACTATGATGAGATATCACTTCATACCTAGCAGAATGGCTAAAATAACAAATAATGACAACACCAAATGCTGGTGAAGATACAGAGAAAACAAATCACCCATACATTGCTGGTGGAAATGTGGTACAGAGGAGTTTGTAGATCAAAAGCCCTGAGAATGGTTGCATTAGGAATGAATTATTTTCCTTGAAAAACAAAAGCATGTGCATAGTAGTTGTATTTCTCTGAAACTATTGCTCCAAAGTATATGGCTGCAATCATTTGTATTAATAGCAACTTTTAACCAAAATAGCTTTTATTTCACAAAAAAACTAGAGGGTAATTGTGAATTTTATGATATACACTGACATTTTAGCAGATAAACAAAGCTTATGAATATATGTAACACAACTTTCTATAGCTGTCCACATCCTTTATAAGGCTTCTCAAAGTTGCAAAAATAAGCACATTCATTAACACACCAAAGAAATAGCCTCTTTTTAGCATTTAAAATATAAAACAAAAGCATATAAACTGAAAAGTATGCTTAGTAACCAATGTTTCATTGTCATATCTTAGAAATGATTTAGGCATCTGATGAATACCTGAGAATTAATTTAAGTCTAAGGTTGTAAGTTACCTAAATATAGTCTTCAAGCTAACAAACTATAAAATGCAACTACTCTTGGAATTCAGAATAATAATTCAATTTGGTTGAACACAAATTTACACTTTTTATAATCGTAAACATTAAATGGAGTTAATACTAGCTTATTTGATCAATAACCCAGAATACACTTAGGAAGAACATTCCCAACTAGAGTGAGATACAGGCTTGCATTATTCTTAACACTGGGAAGTCGGGGCCACTAGTTCCCAGAACAGTTACCTAGGTCTACCTTTTGAGCAGGAGCCAGGATGGGAGTGGTGGATGCAAAACATACACTGGCATCTCCAGCACATGTCTACGGTCTATTTACACAACAGAAAATAAAACTTTTTTATAGTAAAATCTATAAATGTTTCCATTCAAGCACCACAATCCTTTTACTTTTCAATCACACTTTAAATTTCATCAAAGGTGTCAATTCTAAGCTCAGTGGCACTGGAAATACATTCAGCTAAACTGTATTTGAAGTATGTTTTTCTGAGAGCTGGAGGTTAATTTCACCCATTTGAAAATTAGATTCTTACTTTTTAAGGTATGCAGTTATTTTTCTATAATAACTCATCATGAAAGAAGATAGGAACTTAGTATCTTATTAATTCTAAAAAAATTCTTTTCAGTTTTTGGCTTCTCTCCAAATAGACGTTCTGTGCCAAGTGTTGAACTTAACTCTGTCTAGATTAAATGCCCCAGAGGGCATGTAATGGGGGATAAACTGTGACTCTGTTACTAGTCAGAAGACCTACTGAATTGCATTTTTAAAATAGCACAACTTTTGTGTGTGTCCTAGGAAGATGGGCCACCTCAGGTCTAGCTAGTGGAAGGAAGTTGAGATTTTCTAAGTCTCATATTCAGACATAAAAAAGAAGGACAGAAATCAAAGGAGGCTTCCAATATCTTACTATTTTGTAAGAAAATCATGAATTAAAACACAGAGACCTGGAAATAAGAACTTTGTAAGACTTTGTAATCTTTGCAGGTCACTCCTGCTTGTCATTTTTGTTGCTCCTTAAAATCTTTTATTTAATTATTATTTTTGCAGGGTGGGGGTAGGTAATTAGGTTTATTTATTCTTTTTTTGTCTGCCTAGTCTTTTTTTTTTTACTTTTTTAAATTGAGTTAAAGTCATTTTACAATGTGTCACATTCCAGTGTAGAGCACAATTTTTCAGTTACACATGAACATACATATGTTCATTGTTGCTTTTTTTTACTGTGAGCTACCACAAGATCTTGTATATATTTCCCTGTGCTATACAGTATAATCTTGTTTATCTATTCTACATATGTCTGCCAGTATCTACAAATATCGAACTCCCAGTCTGTCCCTTCCCACCCCACTGCCCCGTGGCAATCACAAGTTTGTATTCTATGTCTATGAGTCTGTTTCTACACATGAAAGTCCTGCAAACCTGGGGCAGCACAGGCTGCCCCCAAGCCAGGCCACTGGGAGATGGGACTACACACAAGGGCTTGCACAGGACAGCCCCACTCCCGCCACTGCTACCCCTGCCCCCTGACCACACCACGCCAGCCTCCTGGGAGCAGACTGACCTAAAGACGTGGGTGCGGTGAACCTAGGGTGGCAGAGGCCACCCCCAGGTCAGGCCACAGGGGAGATGGGAGCAAATGACTGGCTCCCAAGGGGCAGCCCCCCTCCTCCCACCACTGCTACTTCTACCTTCCTCCCAAGCCCCCTGACCACACTGAGCCCGTGGTCTTCCCAAAGTGGGTAGAGACGGAACATATCTCAACATAATACAAGCTATTTATGACAAACCTACAGCCAGCATGATACTCTTCAGTGAAAAGCTGAAAGCCTTTCTGCTAAAATCTGGAACAAGACAAGGATGGCCTCTCTCACCACTTCTATTCAACATAGTAAGCAGTGGAAGTCCTAGCCATAGCATTAGACAACAGAAGGAAAGAAAAGGGATCTAAATTGGAAGCGAAGAGGTAAAATTGTCATTATATGCAGATGACATGAAACCATATATAGAAAACCCTAAAGCCTCCGCATAAAAACAACTAGAGCTAATCAAACAATTCAGCCAGGTAGCAGGAGACAGTATCAACATACAGAAATCAGTGGCATTTCTTTACATGAAAGTAATAATCCCTTTTAAAACCACATCCAAAAAATAAAAGACTAGGAATAAATATGCCCCAGAAATTGAAAGACTTCTATGTGGAGACCTACAAAACCCTGACTAAGGAAATGAAATAGGACTTAAAGAAATGGAAAGACATCCCATGTTCTTCCACTGGAAAAATTAATAATGTCAAAGTGGCCATGCTGCCCAAAGCCATCTACAGATTTAATGTGATCCCTATCATAGTATCGAGGACATTTTTTCACAGAACTACAACAAACCATCCTAAAACTTATATGGAAACACAGAAGACCTGAAATTACCAAAGCATTATGGAAGAAAAAAAACGAAGCTGGAGGAATAACCCTCCCAGGCTTCAGACAATCCTACAGAGTTACAGTCAAAACAGCACAGCATTGGTACAAAAAAAGACCTACGGGATCAATGGAACAGGATAGAAAGTCTAGCAATAAACCCACACATGTGTGGTCAATTAACCCATGATGAAGGAGGCAAGAACACACAGTGGAGGAAAGACAGTCTCTTCAATAAGTGCTGCTGGGAAAGCTGGACAGCTACCTGTAACAGGCTGAAATGAGAACATTCTCCAATAGCATGTACAAAAATAAACTCAAAATGGATTAAAGTCCTCAATGTAAGACCAGACACTGTGAAACTCCTAGGGGAAAACACAGGCCCAACACTCACAGACATACATTAATGCAATGTATTTTTGAACCAGCTCCTGGACTATTGGAAATAAAAGCAAAAATAAACAAGTGGGATCGAGTTAAACTCAAAGGATTATGCACAACTAAGGATACCATCCACGAAATGAACAGACAACCTACAGAATGGGAGAAAACCTTTGCAAATGATGTGACTGACAGGAGACTAATTTCCAAAACACACAAACAGCACATACACCTTAATAGCAAAGACACAAGCAACCCAATCCAAAAATGGGCAGAAGACCTAAACAAACCATTCTCCACAGAAGATATTCAAATGGCCCATAGGGCACACGAAAAAAATGCTGAGCATCACTCATTGTCAGAGAAATGCAGATCAAACCTACAATGCGGTATCACCTTACACCAGCCAGAATGGCCATCTTCGAAAAGTCTACAAATGATAGATGCTGGAGGGGGTGTGGAGAAAAGGAAACCCTTCAACAGTGTGGGTGGGAGCGTAGACTGGTGCAGCCACGATGGAGGACAGTATGGAGGCTCCTTAAAACAATGAAATTAGACCTACCATGTGATCCAGAAATCCCACTCTTGGGAACGTATCCGGAGAAAAATAAAATTCAAAGACACATGAACCCCAGTGTTCACAGCAGCACTCTTTACGACAGCCAAGACATGGAAACAACCCAGATGTCCATCAACAGATGCCTAGATAAAGAAGATGTGGTACATCTATACAATGGAACAGTGCTCAGCCATAAAAGAAGAATAAAATCATGCCACTTGCAGCAATATGGATGGACCTGAAGATTGACATTCTAAGTGAAGTGGGCCGGAAAGAGAAAGAAAAACGCCATATGATATCATTTATATGAGGAATCAAAACAATAACAACAATAATAATAAGGCCACAAATGGACTAACTTTCATTTTGACTTCTTCAATATGTGTAAGCACATCTGACTGTCCTTTATGATCGTTAATACCGCATTCTGTTGATTCTTCTTTTGTAGTTGGCTTTAGCCCTTTGATAACTATGTAAGTTGAAAAACCTAATCTCTTCTTAGAAATGGTAAGTAGTACATATTATGTAAATTAAAAAAAATGTGCACTATACTGCATATATGTATCTACACGCAATATAACGTGTATGTGCGGTCAAACTGTAATAATTCTACCTAATAAAACTGGAAACGTTGGGGGGGTGGTGAGGGAACAGATATACACATCAAGGGAACAGAATAGAGTCCAGAGAGAAACCCACAAAGTTCTGGTCAACCTTCGACAAAGGAGGCAGGAACAACATACAGTGGAGGAAAGACAGTCTCTTCAGCAAATGACGCAGGGGAAACTGGACAGCTGCATGGAAATCAATGAAGTCACGATACTCCCTCACACCGTGCACAAAAATACATTCAAAATCGCTTAAGGACTTAAACATAAGACAAGACACTACACGCCTCTCAGAAGAACACACAGGCAAAACATCTGACACACACGTCAGTAATGCTCTCCTCGGGCAGTGTACCCCAGCAAACAGACATGAAGCCGCAAATACACAAACAAATGGGACCAAACTGAATTTATCAGCTTTCTGCACAGCAAAGGAAACCATAAGCAGCACAAAAGGACAACCTACAAGATAGGAGAAAATATTCGCAAAAGATGAGACTGACAATGGGTTAATTTCCTGAATATATAAACAGCTCATACAACTGAATAACCAAAAATCAACCCAATCCAAAAATGGTCAGAACTAAACACGCCATTCTCCAGTGAAGACATACAAATGATCAATAGACATATGAAAAAATCCTCAGTATCACTAATTATCAGAGAAATGCAAATCCAAATTACAATGAAGTATATCACCTCACACCAGTCAGAAAGGCCTTCATTGAAAAGTCCACAAAGGAGAAATGCTGGAGAGGTTGCGGAGAAAAGGGAACTCTCCTACACTGCTGGTAGTAATGCAGTTTGGTGCAGCCATTGTGGGAAACAGTAGGGACAGTCCTCAAAAGACTAAAAATAGACTTGCCAAAAGCTTTTGATCTCTGTGGCAGGGCGAACAGCTCCCAAAGGCCCAGGCCCACCCTTTATTGTGCCCCAGGTCAACTGTGAAGCAGAAGGTCCGGGGTGGCCTCCACTGGCCAGGCTGGTCCACCTACACAGGAAGGCCACGACCTGAGGGCCAGTGGGAGGTGCTCCCTGGCTGTCCAGCTGCCTCCCACCTCCAGTAGTTGCACCCGCTTTCCCAAACCCGGGAATAAGCGGCAGAAAAGACTACTAATGAGGGGGCTGGGGCACCACAAACCAGGGTGGGCGATCGGACCCGCCTCAGGGTCCTAACAGGATGTGCGGCCTGGGCCTCACCCACAAACCCCTCCCTGTGCGCCTCCCCAGCTGCACAGCCCAGGCCTTACCCGCCGGCTCCCTGACCTGTGCACCCCCACCAGGGCCCCATTACCTGACTAGTGAAGGCAGCAGAGGTGACAGAAAGTGGCGGCCCAGACCCCAGGCCGCGTTCCTCCTTGGGTAGCTGGTCCAGGAGCACCGGGCTCTTGCCCAGCTTCCACTGCTCTGGGCGGGCTCAGACGTCCAGGCTTGCATACCTGCCCCGCCTCTGCTGGACCACAGGGGGAAGCTCGGGCTGGGGTTCCTGCAGTGTGGGAAAAGGAGAATGGGGCTGGGTGGGGCCGGGCGGGGAGGGGTGTTGGGGAGGGCCTACCCTGCGGCCTGCCCCTCCATGTCCCCAGCCCCAAAGCCCCCACCCTGCCACCGACTTGGTCCTGATACTCAACTAGTACCACCACAGGCCCTGGACCAGGCCACATTCCCCAGCTGCACCCCCTGCGTGCCGTCCCCCACCCAGTCACTACCTCCCCACCTCTGGCCAGGCCTACTACCCGACCTGGACCCCTAAGACAAAGCTCCTTCTCCTTACACTGAGGTCCCTGCCTTCACACTCCCCACAAACCAAGCTGACCCCTCATGCCCCATTTGGGGTCCCCCCCACCATCTCAAGATGGTCCCCCTCACCCTTCACCCTGGGATTACCGCCCACCCCTCAGCAGGGTCCCCCCACTCCCGGCAGCCCTTCATCCTTCAGCCTTTCCCCCCTCACCCCGAGTGCACCCCTAACCCGAGCTGACCCCCTCACCCCTCACCCCTCGTGGGCGGGGCAGTCCAGGCTCCAATCACCATGGTGACAGCCACCAGACAAGGATCCTGAGCGTGTGCGGGCATGCAGTCAGCTGTCCCAGGCTCAGGGCGCGGGCAGGCGGGGCTGGAGGCAGCTGCAGTTCCTCAGCTTGCAAAGCACTTCTCCCTGTCAGCCTGCTCCTGGGAGGCAGGCGGGGGGCTATCTACGGGACTCGGCAGTGGCAACAGCAGGACTGGGGCTGCCACGTGCTAGAGCAGGCATCTGCTCCCATTTCTCGCTGTCACTGCTGCAGTCCCCAAACACTGAATTCACAGTGTCCGCCTCTCAGGAGCAGCATGAACTGAGGACAAGCCTCCAGGGAACCTGGGGCAGCAGAGGCCACCACCAGGCCAGGCCCCTGGGAAGATGGGAGCAAACCCACAGGGAGGCACAGGGAAGCCCCCTTCTCCCACCACTGAAACTGCCACCTCTGCAGTCTTCCTTGCTCCCTGACCAAACTTCACAGGCCTCCAGAGAGCAGGCTGACCTACACATGTGAGTCCTGCAAACCTGGGGCAGCAGAGGCCAGGCCACAGGGGAGATGGCACTAAATCCAAGGGCTTGCAGGGGGAAGCCACCCTCCTGCTGCCCCTGTCCCCTGACCACACCATACCAGCCTCCTAGGAGGCAACTGACCTAAAGACGAGGGTCCAGCGAACCTGGGGCAGCAGAGGCCACTCCCAGCCCCAGCCACAGGGGAGATGGGAGCAAATGAATGGCTCCTGAGGGGCAGCCCCTCTCCTCCCTCTGCCGCCATTACCTCTGCTACCGTTATCCCAGCCCCCTGAACGCACTGAGCCATGGTCTTACTAAAGTGGGTACACAGGAAACATATCTCAACATAATAAAAGCTATTTATAATAAACCCACAGCCAGCATACTACTCTACCAAGAAAAGCTGAAAACCTTTCTACTAAAATCTGGAACAAGACAAAGATGCCCACTCTCACCACTTCTATTCAATACAGTATTGGAAGTCCTAGCCAGAGCAATTAGACAACACAAAGAAATAAAAGGGATCTAAATTGGAAAAGAAGAGGTAAAACTGTCATATATGTGGATGACATGATACTATCTATAGAAAACCCTAAATGCTCCAAACAAAAATAACTAGAGCTAATAAAACAATTCAGCAAGGTAGCAGGACTCAACCTCAACATACAGAAACCGGTGACATTCCTTATACAAAAGGAATAATTCCTTTTAAAACTGCATCCAAAAAAAATAAAATACTTAGGAATAAACCTGACCCAGGAAGTGAAAGACATATGCAGAGACCTACAAAACACTAAGGAAATTAAAGAAGAACTAAAGAAATGGAAAGATATCCCATGTTCTTGCATTGGAAGAATTAATACGGTTAAAATGGCCATACTACCCAAAGCAATCTACAGATTTAATGCGATCCCTATCAAATTACCCAGGACATTTTTCACAAAATTAGAACAAATCATCCTAAAATTTATATGGAATCACAAAAGACCCGGAATTACCAAAGCATTACTGAAGAAAAAGAATGAAGCTGGAGGAATAACCCTCTCAGACTTCAGATAACACTACAGAGCTACAATCAAAACAGCATGGTATTGGTACAAAAACAGACATACAGGATCAGTGGAACAGAATAGAGAGCCCAGAAGTAAACCCACAAGCTTTTGGTCAATTAATATTTGATGAAGGAGGCAAGAATATACAATGAAGTAAAGACAGTCTCTTCAGCAAACGGAGTAGGGAAAACTGGACAGCAGCATGTAAATCAATGAAGTTAGAATACCCCCTCACACCATACACAAAAATAAATTCAAAATGGCTTAAAGACTTAAACATGTAGACAAGATACTATAAACCTCTTAGAAGAAAACAGAGGCAAAACATTATCAGACAGACATCTCAGTAAGGTTCTCCTAGGGCAGTCTACCCAAGCAATAGAAATAAAAGCACAAATAAAGAAACAAATGGGAACTAACTGAGCTTATTTACAAGCTTTTGCAAAAGCAAAGGAAACCATAAGCAAAATAAAACGACAAACTACAGAACGGGAGAAAATATTTGTAAATGATTCAACTGACAAAGGCTTAATTTCCAGATTATATAATCAACTCATAAAGCTTAATAACAAAAAACAAAGAACCCAATCCAAAAACGGGCAGAAGATCTAAACAAGCATTTCTCCAATGAAGGCATACAAATGACCAATAGGCACATGAAAAAATGCTCAGTATCACTAATTATCAGAGAAATGCAAATCAAAACTACAATGAGGTATCTCCTCACACCAGTCAGAATGTCCATCACTCAAAAGTTCATGAAGATAAATGCTGGAGAGGGTGTGGAGAAAAGGGAACCCTCTTATACTGCTGATGGGAGTGTAGTTTGGAGTAGCCATTACGGGAAACAGTATGGAAATTCCTCAAAAAACTAAAAATTGACTTACCCTATGATTCAGCAATTCCATTTCTGCTATATATCCGGAGGGAACTCAAATACAAAAAGAGACCTGCACCACTATATACAATAGCCAAGACATGGAAGCGACCTTACTGAATTTTCAGCAACAGATGACTGGGTAAAGATGTGGTATATTTATACAATGGAATACTACTCTGCCATTAAAAAGGATAAAATAATGCCATTTGCAGCAACATGGCTTGACCTAGAGATCATCATTCTAAGTGAAGTGAGCTAGAAACAGAAAGAAAAATACCATACGATATCAGTTGTATGTGCAATCTAAAAAAAAGACACTGTGAACTCACCTACAAAATAGGAGCAGACTTGTAGGCTTAGTAAACATTCTTACGGTTACCAGGGAAAGGGGCTGGGAAAGGATAAATGTGGAAGTTTGAGATTTACAAATGTTAGTCACAGAAACCTACGTTCAGTATCTGGTAATAGCCTCTAATGGAAAAGCCACTACAGCCACTAACAGAGGAAGCAAGAGAAGAGAGGAGAATGAGCTATCCTGGGCTATAGCCCAGTCCTCCTAAAGTCCTGGCCTGCTGCTGACGCTGCCCCCTGACCACACGGCGCCCTCCTCCCAGGAGCAGACTGACGTGAAGACATGCGTCCTGCCAACCTGGGGCAGCACAGGCCGCCCCCAGGACAGGCCCCAGGGGAGATGGGAGCAAGTCCACCTGCCTCCCCCGGGGGCAGCCCCCTCCCGGCCACCCCCTAGCCACACCGCGCCTGCTTCCTGGGAGCCCACTGTCCTGGAAACCAGTGTCCTGCGAACCTGGGGCAGCGGCGAGGAGAGGGGCGCTACCCCTGGTGAGCTGGGTGATTTGCCCCATCTCCCCTGCGGCATGGCCTGGGGGCGGCCTCTGCTGCCCCAGGCACATCCCCAGGTCAGCCTGCTCCCTGGAGGGGGGCGCGGTGTGGTCGGAGGCAGCGGCGGCGGCGGCGGTGGCGGAGGGTTAGGGGTCTGCCCCTGCCAGTTTGTGGACTTGCTTCAAACTCCCCAGCCACCAACCCTGGGCTCAGCCTCTATTGCCCCAGGTCCACGGGACTCAGGTTACAGATCAGCCTGCTCCTGGAAGGCAGGCGCCATGCTGTCAGAGGGCTACTGAAGTGATGGCGGGATTGGGGCTGCCCAGTGCAAGCATGGGGATTTGCTCCCATTTCCCGCTGTCACTGCTGCCGCCCCCTCACACTGACCGCACCTCGCCCGCCTCCCAGGAGCAGACTGACCTGTCACCTGCGACCCGTGAACCTGGGGCAGCACAGGCCGCCCTCAGGACGCGGGCTAGATGGGAGCAAATCCACAGGATCCCAGGGACAGACCCCTCTCCCCGTTGTAGCCAATGATGCCGCCGCTGCCGCGGTCACCCCCGCACCCTGACAGCGCCGTGTCTGCCTCCCAGGGGCAGGCTGATCACCAGACGTGCACCCTGCGAATATGGGGAAGCAGAGGCCGCCCCAGTCCAGGCCGCGGGGGAATAGGAAAGAAAACCCAGGGGCTTGCATCGGGCAGCCCTCATGCCAACGAGGCCACCGCCGGGACCCGCGACAGCAACGCATCCGCCTCTCAGGAGCTGGCCTTGTCCTGAGAGCCCCTCGGAGATGCTCCCTGGCCGTCCAGAGACCTCTCACCTCCCGGAGCTGCACCTGCTTTCCCAAACCCGGGTGTAAGAGGCAGCGAAGATGCGGTGATCAGGGACGACTAATGTGGGGAGGCGGGGGAGCACCATGAACCAGCGTGGCGGCCCCGGAGCCGCCTCACCTACACACCCCTCCCTCTGAACCTCCCCAGTTGCACAGCCCAGACCTCACCCGCCGACTCCCTGACCTGCGCGCCCCTACCAGCACCCGCTTACCTGCCTGGCGGCAGGAGCAGAGGCGACGGCTCCCGGCGGCCCACAACCCAGGCCGCGTTCCTCCTCCGGAGCTGGTCCAGGAGCGCCGGGCTCCTGCCCAGCTTCCCTGCGCTCTGGGCGCGCTCCCGCGTCCGTGCGCGTGCACGACCCTCCCCCTCCCGCCCTCAGCGCGGATGCCTGGCTGGGGCTCAGGCAGTAGGGACCCTGCGAGTGGGGCCGGGTACTGGGGCGGCGGGGCGGCAGGGCGGCGGGGCCGTGGGGCTGGCCAACTTCGTGGACCAGGCCAGCTGGGTCCCCAACTCCAACGCCCCCACCCTGCCACCCACAGGGTTCCGGCACCCAACTAGAACCACCACAGGAAGCTAATGAAGTTCCAATAACTGACACCAAATAAATGAAGATCTATCAACTTCAGGCAAAGAATTCAGAATAGGTGTCCACTTAAAGAAGTTCAGTGAACTACAAGAACACACAGGCAGACAGCTAAATAAATCAGGAAAACAATGCATAAATAAAATGAGACATTCAACAAAGTAATTTAAAAAACTAGAAAGAACTATTTGTAGAGTTATGTATATAACTATAGAATTCAAGAAAACAAGAAAAAGTAAAGCATAGAAAGTATATTTAAAGCAACAATGGCTCAAAACTTCTTGGGGAGAGAAATGGACATTTAGACCTATGAGGCCCAAATAGCTTGAACCCAGATAGGCCTACATCAAGACATCTTACAATGAAACTGTCAAAAGTAAAAGACAAGGAAAGAAATTTGAAAGCAGCAAGGAAAAACGTGAGAAACAACACGTGAAGAGACCCCATAAGACTATCAGTGGATTTCTCAAGGGAAACATTTTAGCCCAGGGGTGATATATTCAAAATATTGAAAGAAAAAAATAGCGAACCAAGAATATTACACCTGGCAAATCTGTCCTTCAGAAATGAAAGAGTAACAAGGCCCTTGTCGTTCTAAAACCATTAAAACTGAAGGAGTTTATCACAACAGACCTGCCTTACAAAAATTGCTGAGATTGTGTGGAGGTGAAAATATGGTAATAAAATTTGTGAAAATGTAAGAAAGGATAAAACTTACTGTCAATAGTAAATATATATTCAAAATTAGAATCTGTAATATAGTAATGGTGATGTGCAATTCACTAACAACTTGTTTAAAAGCTAAACACCAAACAGTAAAATATTCATAACTACAATGTTATTAGTTATCAAATATAAAATAATTATAACATCAATAACTAAAATGTGAGAACAAGAAGAAATAAAAGTATAAAGTTTAGTAATGCTATTGAAAAGTTAGGTTTTTATCAATTCAAAATAGAGTGTTATAATTTTAAGATATTTTATGTAATAACTAGGGGAAAACCGGTACTAATTAAACAAAAGAAGATGATACATCAGTCAAACAACATTAATACCTAAAGACATCAAAAGACAAAAAAAGACAATAGAATACAAACTAAGTAACATTTGCAAAGCAGCCAGAAATCATTTAATAAAATGACAGTAGTACGTCCTTACCTATCAACAATTATTTTAAATGTAAATAGATTAATTGTTTCAATCAAAAGTCATAAAATAGCTGAAAGGATTAAAGAAAAAAACAAGTTTTAATGATACACTCCCCACGAGAACTTGCTTTAGCCTTAAAGACATGCATAGGGTGAGAGGAAGGAAAAAGATATTTTAATCAAATGACACCTCAAGAAAAGTGGAAGTAGCTATACTTAACATCATACAAAATATATTTTAAACAAAAATCATGTGAAGAGAGAAGGCCATTGAATAATAACAAAGAGGTCAATCCGTCAAGAAGGTATCACACTTGTACATATTTATGCACCTAATGCTGAAGTGCCCCAACATATGCAGCAGAACTAACGGAGCTACAAGGAGAAATAACAGCAACACAACACCAGCTAAGAACTCTAATACCCCACCTCAGCATTGGACAGATCATCTGGACAGGTAATCAGTAAGAAAACAGCAGATTTCAACCGAAAAGACATATAAAGAACTTTCTCTCTGACAATGGCAGAATATACATTCTTCTTAAGCAACATGAAACATTATCTATGACAGACCATACACTGGGTCACGAAATAACTCTTGGCAAATTCAAGAGGGTTGAAATCATACCAAGTATCTTCTCTGACTACAATGGTGTGAAAGTAGAAATAAATATCTTAAGGAACTAAAAAAAGAAAAAAAAAACTGATTCCAAAGTAAGGGGAAGGAAGGAAATAATAAAAATTAGAGCACAAATAAGTGAAATAGAGAACAGGAAAACAATTTTAAAAGATTAACAAAACAAAGAATAGATTCTTCAAAAGTTAAACAAAATTGACAAATCTTTAGCTAGACTAAACTAACCAAGGAAAAAAGAGAGAGGGCCCAAATCATTATAAATGAAGGAGGAGATATTTCAACCAATATCATAAACATAAAAAGGATAATAAGAAGCTACTGTGAACAATGATATTCCAATAAACCGGACAACCTAGAAGAAGTGGAAAAATTCTTAGAAATACACATTTCAAAGCTGAATCAGGAAGAAATACAGCATCTATCCAGGCTAAATACTAGCAAGGAGACTGAATCAGTGATCAGAAATCTCCCAATGAAGGAAAGCCCAGGACCAAGTGGTTTCACGTGTTTTATTTTACAAAACATTAAAAGAAAAAGTTAATGTCAACTTTTGTCAAACTTTTCCCAAAAAAACCCGGAGGAGAGAAGACTTCAAAACTCATTTTACAAGGTCAGCACCTCCCTGATAGCAATGCCAGAGAAGGACTTTACCAGCAAGGCAAACACAGGCCAATATTCCTGATGATGGTAGATGCCAAAATTATCAATAAAATACTTTCAAACCAAATTCAGCAGCACATTAAAAAGATCACTTACCATGATCACGTGGGATTTATCCCAGAAAATCCAGGATGGTTCAACATATGCAAATCAATCTATGTGATAAATTACATTAATAAAATGAATTTAAAAATCATATAATCATCTCAATAGATACAGAAAAAGTAGCTGACAAAATTCAAAATCTGTTTAAATAAGCACTTTTAACAAACTAGGTATTGAAGGAGCACACCTAACTACAATAAAGGCCATAGTGACAAGCCTACAGCTAACATCATACTTAATGGTGAAAGGTTGAAATCTCTTCTTCTAAAGTCAGGAACAAGACAAAGATGTCCATTCTCACCACTCCTATTCAACACAGTACTTGAAGTTCCAGCTAGACCAATCAAGAAAGAAGAAATAAGCCCCAGAATTGGAAAGGAAGAAGTTGTCAATTACCTCTATTTGCAGAGGGCATAATTTAATATATAGAAAACCCTAAAGACCTACCAAAAAACTTAAATCTATTCAACAAATTTAGTAAAGTTGCAGGATACAAAATTAACATTCAAAAATCAGTAGCATTCCCATACACTAACAGTGAATTATCTCAAAAACAAATAAAACAATTTCATTTATATTGGCATCAAAACAAACAAAAAGACTCAAGAACAAACTGAATCAAGGAGGTGAAATAGCTCTACACTGAAAATTATAAGACATTGATGAAATACATTGGAAAAGACACAGATATATGCAAAAGTATCCTATGTTCATGGATTAGAAGAATTAGAGGCACTTTCAAATATTTATTCTACCAAAAGTAATCTGTAGAGTCAGTGCAAACCCTATCGAGGTTCTAATGAAATCTTTACATCCTAGCATGTATATGGAACTACAAAGACCTCAAATAGTTAAAGCAACCCTGGGAAAGGACAAAGTAGAAGACATCACATTTCCTGATTCCAGGCTAGTTTACAAAAATATAGTGATCAAAAGAGTATGGTACCTGCATGAAAACAGACATAGTCCAATGGAACAAAATTGAGAGCCTAGAAGTAAACCCATGCATACAGCCAACTAATATTTGACAAGGGAGCCAATAATACTCAATGGAGAAAAGACAGTATCTTCAATAAGTGGTGTTGGGAAAACTGAATCTTTACATGCAAAGCAATAAAACTAGACTGATATCTTATAATATGACCAAAACTTAACTTGAAATGGATTTAAAAATGTAAATGTAACATCAGAAGTCCTAGAGGAAAACAGAAGAGAACAAGCTCCTTGACATGGGTTGTGGCAATAATTTTTTGGATGTGACACCTAAAGCATGAGCAACAAAATTAAAAATAAACAAGTGTCAACTGAAAAAATTCTACAGAACAACAACAAAAAATCAATGAAATGAAAAGACAAAATATGGAATGGGAAATATGTGCAAACCATGTATCTCATAAGGGGTTAATATCTAAAATATATAAAGAACTCATCATACAAATCAATACCAAAACCTCACAAATAATCCCATTTAAAAATGGACAAAGGACCCACAAAGACATTTTTCTAAAAAAGTAATATGAATAGCTGACAGGTACACGAAAAACATCACTAATCCTTAGAGAAAGGCAAATTAAAACCACAGTAAGATATCACTTCATGCCTGTTGAAATGGCTAGTATCAAAAAGACATGACATAACAAATGCTGGTAAGAATGTGAAGAAAAAGGAACTGCTGTGCACTAGTGGTGGGACCATATACCAGCACAACCACTATGGAAAACAGTATAAAAGTTCCTCAAAAAATTAGAAATAGAAAAACCATATGATCTAGTTATTCCACTTCTGGAATATACATCTGAAGGAAATGAAAACACTATGTCAAAGAGATATCTGCACCCCATTGTAGCATTACTTACCATAGCCGAGACATGGAAATGACCTGTGTCCATCAAAAGATGAATGAATGAAGAAGTGGTGATATCTACCTACCTACCTACCTATCTATCTATCTATTTATCTATCTATCTATCTATCTATCTATCTATCTATCTATCTATCTATGTAATGGAATATTAATCAACCATCAAAAAGGAGGAAATCCTGCCATTTCTGACAACATAGATGGGCATTGAGAGCACTGTGCTAAGTGAAATAGGTCAGATAGAAACTGACAAATACCACATTAATTTATGTACATG
This sequence comes from Camelus dromedarius, assembly GCF_036321535.1. Taxonomy (NCBI): domain Eukaryota; kingdom Metazoa; phylum Chordata; class Mammalia; order Artiodactyla; family Camelidae; genus Camelus; species Camelus dromedarius. Next base: position 29,346,342 of record NC_087458.1, on the reverse strand, counting down.
TGGAATCTAAAACAAATGAATTAACTCATTAAAAAAAAAAAAGAGAGAGAGCATACTACTGGTTACCAGAGGCCATGGGTGAAGGAAAGGAAGAAATGAATGAACTTGGTTAAAAATAAAAACTTTCAGTTATAAGATGAATAAGAACTAGGAATGTAATTTACAACATGAATATAGTTAACACTTTTGTTTGGTACGTATGAAAGTTTTTAAGATCATAAATCCTAAGAGTTCTCATCAAAAGGAAAATTATTTTTTTTCTTCTTTGTATCTATATGAGATGAAGGACATTAACTACATTTGCTGTGTTATTCCATGATATATGTGAGTCAAATCATTATGTTGTAGACCTTAAATTTATATAGTGTTGTTTCCCAATTGTACGTCAGTAAAACTGGGGGAAATATTTACATCAAAAAAAGAGTGAAAAGAAGCAGCAAATTTGGAGTACAACAATTTTGAACTCAGAATAAATAAAGAATTCTCATAAATCCATAAGAAAAGGACATCCAGTCCAATAGAAGAAAATGGCAGATGTCTATCAGTCATTGTCTTCATAATACTGCATAACAAGCAGGTGTCAGAGCTGAGAGGCACATAAGAATAAGTGTTTATTTCTCACTCATGTCTGCGGGTCAGCTGGGGCAACTCAACACTATGTGTTTCATTCTATGGGCCAAGCTGATAAATAGTATAAACAATGGCTACTTGGAGTTTTTATCTCATGGCTTGGCCAAATGCTCAAGTGGGCCAGCCCAGACACACAAGCACACTTCAAGTTGTTATTCACATTACTTTCATTCACATACCATTGGCCAAAACAAATGGCTGACCAAACCCACCAGCAAGAGGAAGGAAACCACACCCCTTCCAGCAAAATGCTGTACTCATCTAACAAGGACATCTGCAACAATATTACAGGGGAGTGAAAAAATCAGTCAGCTACGTACAAGAAAAGGAATTTTACAAATTAACAAACCAAATGATGAGGAAATACATGAAAATTTGCTCAAAACCATTAGCATCAGGAAAGAGGAAATTCAAAATCAAAATAAAGTATCAACTTACATGTATTAATTTAGCAAAAAATGAAAAGTTAAACGCCAACTGCTGGCAAGGATGAAGAACAATGGAAATTCTTGTAAAGTTTCTCAATGTTAGGAAAACAAATTGGCTTTATCTACTAAAGTTGAGCGGGCACATACTCTACATCCCAGCAGTTATACCTCTGGGTATAGAAGCTGGAAAGTCTTGGCACGTATCCCTGGAAACATATACTGTAAGAAATGTTACAGTAGTTGTGTTTCTATCATACACACACACAAACACAAAGCAACCAGAAACACTGGGAACACACGAGGTGCTCATCATGGAAGAACAGGTGGATGGATAAGTATACTATGGAAGATTCATAAAACATTTCATTCAGGAAGTGAAAATGGAAAACTACTTCTACATATTTCAGCATGGACGTAACTCACTAAGATAATGCTGAATAATGAAGTGATAAAACAACATAATTTCCAGCTACAGTTAAATCATAGAAAAGTAAAGAGTCTATCATTTAGGAGTATATGAAGTGAAATATTTCACATATATTTTTTTACACAGGGAGTAAAATATAATAAGATATATATATGACACTGAATACATAGAGCAATTCTTAGTCTAGGGGTAAGAAACACAGAAACCAAGAGGGAACTGAAACACAATCAGGAAGAGGCACGTGGTGGATGTGCCGGTGATGTTTATTTTCATTGATCAGGGGTATACATGCCTATCACCATTGCTATTATTGATACAATTATTTGTATCTTGTGTGTATATATGTCATAAATCTTCACTTGTATCTTATAATTTAAAATATATAAATAATATGAAATAGTGATTGAGGATGTTTAATTCATTTGTAACTTTAAAGGAAATCTAAAAGTTATTTTTTAAAGAGTTCTTTTGAATTTGTTTCTATTTTTACAAATCATTCCAGGTAAAATCAAATAGAAGTAGATTGAAATAGAAATACACAGTGAAATAAAATACAAATAGAAATATACTGATTGAAATGGAAGTATACATCTAATATAATAATAATCAGAGTTAAAATTCCACTCATAAATAATCTAACGCAATTATCAACTCAATTCATTATGTATTTCAAGTGACCCACTTCAATTCTGTAATTTAAGAAGTCCTGGTTATTCCTCTGTGCCCATTGCCACAGTCCCTGGTTACAGCCACCTCTTCCCTTTCTTTAATGGGCTCTGATTTCTTTAATGGGCTTTGGGCTTTAATTTAGGCTAGATGTGTCCTTCTATCCTTTCCCAGCATATCTTTAGTCCTGTGGGTAAGTTCCTTCTCTTGGGTGAACTACATTTTCAGAGGCCTCAATGCTCCTTAATGGGCTTGTAGGACCAGACATTTCATAAGAGGGCACCAAGCCCATGAGGGAAGGAGAATCGTTCCTACTGCTGGATTGATGGTCGAAATTTATAGTCTGCTTTACAGGTCACAGATCCATCATCTCATACACACACTATCCTCTCTCCCAGAGTTTGATTATCCTCCAGGGCATTTTGCTCAGAGCTTCAGTCTTCCGAAGTGCACCTGTCACATCAGGCCTTGGTCTATCAGCTTCAAACCAAAATACTGTGAGGTCTATCTCGCATTTCCTTTTTCTTCTTACTGTGTAATCACTATAAATAAACTTTCATGTGGAAAAGAAAATAATTGATGGTATAGTTTTCATTGCTAAGAAAGGAAAAAAAAATCTTCAAACAACACATTGGACATGCTTGTAGATGAATACCATACAAGCCAGAGACCAAAAGCTACTTAAAGAAAATTTCTTTCAGCACAGCTTTACATTGGAAAGAGTGAGCAATGCAAAAATGCATTTGCTTTGCTGTGCTCAAACTTTGAAGATTTATTGTTATATAAATGAACTAGAAGTTCTTGAACATGTGAGATCTCATGAAAACGCATTAATGAACATACATGCAATATTTTTAAAGTGAGAGTCACATTATACACTTCCAAGTTGCTCTAGGTCAACTTTTCCACTGAACCAGCAACTGGATCTTGAAAATTTGTTGAAAAGACTAGTAGAGGAATAAAGCTAATTCTGTACCCTAAAGAGAAAAAACAAAGGTGCTCTTCTACTAGGAACGTTCTGAGGGACCGATAAGCACATAGCCTGTTTTATCATGTTGATATTTTTAGTGATCGACAGATCAGTCATCGTCAAGGAATCTACAAAGGTTTTTCTGCTAATTAGTGAAACTGACTACCTTTCCCTAAGCACATTCTAGAGTTTTTCTCTTAGGATTCAACTAATCAGTAACAGTGCTTTGACTGTCACCCTGTCCTCAGAGTTCTCAGGAACAACATCCCTCATGTCCTTGTAAAGAGAAGACTACAGAATGCGGTTGGGGGAAACAGTCTCTTTAGAAAAATGGTTCTAAACTTCAGTCCTGTGCTTAAAGAGGGGACACTAAGACAGATTACAAATCCATGTTCTTCAAGTTTGACTAGCAGAGGATAAGGTCAATTTAAATTTCCCCTTGGTGGGAAATTCACATTTAGGGAAAGCACATATACTAAAACTGGAAAGATACATTAGCATGGCCCCTGAGCAAGACACACATATTCATGAAGTGATCCAACATCAGACCTAAATCATAAAAACTAGAAGAAAACTTAAGCATTAACAACTTGACTTCAGTCCTGATGATTATATTTAAGGTTTGACACTGCAAGCAAAGGCAACAAAAGCCAAAATAAACAGCTGGGGTTACATCAAACTAAAAAGCTTCTGTACAGCAAAGGAGACCATCAACAAGATAAAAGCAACCTACTGAATGGGAGAAACTATTGGCAAATCCTACTTCTAACAAGGAGTTACTATTCAAAATACATAGAGAACTCATGCAACTTCACAGGGAAAACAAACAATCTGATTTACAAATTGACGGAAAATCTGAATACCCATTTTTCCAAAGGAGACATGCAGACAGATAACAGGGACAAGAAAAGGGACAAAACATCACTATCATCAGAGAAATGCAAATCAGAACCACAACGAGAGATCACCTGGCACATGTCAGGACAGCTGTGAGCAAAAAGACAAGAAATAATAAGACTTGGCAAGGGTGTGGAGAAAAGGGAACCCTGGTGCACTATTGATAGGAATGTAAATTCGTGTAGCCACGATGGAAATATGGAGAGTTCTTAAAAAATTAAAATAGATTCATGTGATCCAGCAATTCCACTTCTGAGTATTTGTCCAAAGGACATAAAAACGCTATGAAGAGATAACTGCACCCCATGTTCATTGCAGCATTACTGACAATAGCCAAGATACAAAAACAACCTGAGTGTCCATCAGTGGATGAATGGAGAACAAATGTGATACACACAGAGAGAGAGAGGAATATTATTCAGCTATAATAATTCAGCCACTTTCCCAAACCCGCACATGAGCTGCAGCAGAGAAAGACGCAGGATTCAGTGATTACCAATCTGGGGGAAGGTGGCACCCCAACCAGGGCAGCGGCCCGGGACCCGCCTCAGGGTCTGAACGGGACGTGTGGCCCGGACCTCACCCACACACCCCTCCCTGTGCGCCTCCCCAACGGCACAGCCCAGGCCTCACCCGCCGGCTCCCCGACCCGCGCGCCCCCACCAGCGCCCCTTATCTGCTCGGCGGCGGCAGCGGAGGCGACGGCACGCAGCGGCCCAGACCCCAGGCCGCGTTCCTCCTCCGGGAGCTGGTCCAAGGGCACCAGGCTCCCACCCAGCTTCCCCGCGCTCTGTGCCTCTGTGCGCGCTCCCGCGTCCGTGCGCGTGCGAGCCCCTCCCCTCCCGCCCGCAGCCCGGACGCCTGACTGGGACTCTTGCATTAGGGATGCTGCGAGCGGGGCCGGGTGCTGGGGCGGTGGAGCGGTGGGGCGGCGGGGCTGGCCAACCTCGTGGACGGGCCAGCCGGGTCCCCAGCCCCAACGCCCCCACCCTGCCACCCACAGGGTTCGGGCACCCAACTAGAACCACCACAGGCCCCGGGGCCAGGCCACACCCCCAGCCCCATTACCCCTGCTCGCCTCCTCCCACCCAGTCACTGCCTCTCCACCCCAGACCAGGCCTGGCCCCTGATTGATAGCACCCCCAAGACATGGCTCTTTCTCCTCACACAGAATTCCCCGCCCCAACACTGCGCCCCACTAGGTCCTAAGCTATAGCCCCCACAAACCAAGCTGACCCCTCATGCCTCACCCCAGGTCCCCCCACCATTCAGAGATAGTCCCCTCACCCTTCACCCCGGAATTGCACCCCCATTCCTCAGCTGGGTCTCCTCACTCCAAGTGGCCCTCACCCCGGGCCGGCCCCCCTCACCCCACAGCTGGGTCACTTCCACTCCCAGTGACCCCCTCACCCCTCAGTCTGTCCTCCCATCACTGCGGGATCCCCCCACACCCAGATTGCAACCCTAACCCAGCTGACCTCCTCACCCCTCACTTCGCAGGGGCAGGGCCATCCTGGCTCCGATCACCATGGCAAAAGCAGTGTGCAGGTGCAAAGCCCTGTGTCCCAGGCTCCCGCCCGGGCCAGGGTGGGCAGGGCTGGAGGCCATTCCAATTCCCGCCTGGGTGCCCTGCCCCACACCCCCCAACACTTCCACCCTGCACCACCACCACTCCCTCCCCACCCCAGCCCAGTGCCCAGTGCCTCATCTGAGCCTATGGAGCAGGGTGGTCCTTGGTTGCACAGTGCTTACCAGTGGGCTCTGGGTGGTTGATGGCGCTGCTGGGATGGACAGCAGGCAGCAGCACCCGTGGCATCGGCAGAGGAGGGGGGCTGCCCTGGCAGAGCCAGTGGACTTGCTCTAATCTCCACTGCTGCCTGGCCTGGGGGAAGCCTCTGCTGCGCAGGCTTCTTGCAAAGAATTTCTCCTTGTCAGCCTGCTCCTGGGAGGCAGGCAGAGTGTGGACAGGGGAGGATGATGGCAGCAGCAGCAACTGTAGGACTGGGGCTGCCCCATGCTAGAGCTGGAATTTGCTCCCATTTCCCACTTTCACTGTCGCTGTCACTGTCGCTGTCCCTGCCCCAGCACACTGACGGCACCAAGCTCGCCTCTCAGGAGCAGGCTGACCTGAAGACATGCCTCCAGTGAACCTGGGGCAGCAGAGGATGTCCCCAGGCCAGGCGGCCAGGAAGATGGGAGTAAATGCAAGGGTTTGCATGCGGCAGCCTCACCTCCACCGTCACCACCGCCCTCGCCCCTGACTGCACCATATCAGCCTCCTGGTAGCAGACTGACCTAAGGACCTGGGTCCAGTCAACCTGGAGCAACAGAGACTACTCCCAGGGCCAGGCTGCAGGGGAGATGGGAGCAAATGATTGGCTCCCAAGGGGCAGCCCCCCTCCTCCCACCGCTGCTACTGCCGCTGCCACCCTCCTAGCCCCCTGACCGCACTGAGCCTGTGGCCTTACCAACGTGCGCATAGAGGGAACACACCCCAATGTAATCAAAGCTATTTATGATAAACCTACAACCAGCATCATACTCTACAAGAAAAGCTGAAAGCCTGTCTGCTAAAATCTGGAACAAGACAACGATGCCCACTCTCAACACTTCTATTCAATATAGTATTGGCAGTCCTAGTACAGCAACTGGACAAGAAAAAGAAAGAAAAATGATCCAAATTGGGAAAGAAGAGGTAAAACTGTCATTATGTCTGGAGGACATGATACTACATACAGAAAACCCTAAAGGCACCACATAAAAAACACCTAGAGCTGACGAAAGATTCGGCAACGTAGCAGGATACAACAGCAACATACAGAAATCAGTGGCATTTCTTTACATGAAAGTACTAATCGCTTTTAAATCCGCATCCCCCAAAATAAAATACTCAGGAGTAAATCTGACCCAGGAAGTGAAAGACTTCTATGCGGAGACCTACAAAACCCTGACTAAGGAAATTAAGGAGGACTTAGAGAAATGGAAGGACATCCCATGTTCTTGCATTGGAAGAATTAAGCATGTTCAAACGGCCATGCTGCCCAAGGCAGCCTAAAGATTTAATGCAACCCCTATCTAATTACCCAGGATATTTTTCACAAAAATACATCAAATCATCCTAAAACTCATATGGAATCACCAAAGACCCAGAATTACCACAGCATTCCTGAAGACAAAGAACAATGCTGGAGGAATAACCCTCCGAGACTTCAAACAATACTACAGAGCTACAATTAAAACAGCACGGTGTTGGTACAAAAACAGACCTACAGGATCAATGGAACAGGATAGAAAGTCCAGGAATAAACCGACACACATATGGTCAATTGATCAATGACAAAGGAGGCAAGAGTATACAATGGAGAAAAGACAGTCTCTTCAATAAATGCTGCTGGGAAAGCTGGACAGCTACCTGTAAAAGACTGAAATGAGAACATTCTCCAACATCATGTACAAAAATAAACTCAAAATGGATTAAAGACCTCAATGTGAGACCAGATACTATACAACTCCTAGTGGAAAACACAGGCCCAACACTCACGGACATCCATTACAGCAATGCATTTTTTGAACCTGGAATATTGGAGATAAAAGCAAAAATAAACAGATGGGATCTAACTAAACTTCAAAGCTTTTGCAAAACTAAGGATGCCATCGACAAAACAAAAAAACAACCTACAGAATGGGAGAAAAATCTTTGCAAATGATGTGACTGACAGGAGACGAATTTCCAAAATATACAAACAGCTCATATACCTTCATAGCAAAAAAAAAAAAACAAGCAACCCAATCCAAAAATAGGCAGAAGACCTAAACAAGCAATTCTCCAATAAAGACATACAAATGGCCAACAGACACGTGAAAAAATGCTTAGCATCACTAATCATCAGAGAAATGCAGATCAAAACTGCAATGCGTTATCACCTTACACCAGCCAGAATGGCCATCATTGAAAAGTGTACAGATGACAGATGCTGGAGGGGGTATGGAGAAAAGGGAACCCTCCCACACTGTTGGTGGGAGTGCAGACTGGTGCAGCCACTATGGAGGACAGTATGGAGGTTCCTTGAAAAACTGAAAATAGACCTACCATGTGATCCAACAATCCCACTCCTGGGTATATATCCAGAGAAAAATAAATTTCAAAAAGACACATGCACCCCAATGCTCACAGCAGCACTCTTTACGACAGCCAAGACATGGAAACACCCCAAACGTCCATTGACAGATGACTGGAGAAAGAAGATGTGGTACATACATACATACATGTGGAACACTACTCAGCCACACAAAAACAAGAAAATAATGCCATTTGCAGCCATATGGATGGACCTGAAGATTGTCGTTCCAAGTGAAGTGGGCCAGAAAGAGAAAGAAAAATGCCATATGACATCATTTATATGAGGAATCTAAAAAGTAATAATAATAAGGCTGCAAATGGGCTAGTAATCATTTTGATTTCTTGAGTATGTGTAAGCACATCTGACTGTCCTTTAGGATCGGATTCTTATTTCGTAGTTGGCTTTATTCCTTTGGTAACTATGTAAGTTTCAAAATGTAGTCTCTTCTTAGAATCGGTAAGTGGTACACATACGTAAACTAAAAGACAAAAAACGTGCAGTATACTGTGTATATGTCTCTACATGCAATAGAATGCGTATGTGCAGTCAGACTGTAGTAATTCGACCTAATAAAACTGGAAAAGGAGGGGAAAAAAGACAGACATATGGGTCAATGGAACAGAATACAGAGCCCAGAAAAAACCCCAAAACTTTTGGTCAATTAAGCTTTGAAAAAGGAGGCAAGAACATACAGTGGAGTAAAGACAGTCTCTTCAGCAAATGATGTAGGGAAAACTGGACAGCTGCAGGTAAATCAAGGAAGTTAGAATAGTCCCTCACACCCTACACAGAAATAAATGCAAAATGGCTTCAAGACTTAAACATAAGACAAGACACTGTATACCTCTTAGAAGAACACATAGGCAAAATATTATCTGACACACACATCAGCCAAGTTCTCCTAGGGCAGTCCACACAAGCAATAGAAACAAAAGCACAAAGAAACAAACAAATGGGACCAAACTGAATTTATCAGCTTTTGCACAGCAAAGGAAACCATAAGCAACACAAAACGACAACCTACCAGATGGGAGAAAATATTTGCAAAAGGTGAGACTGACAAGAGGTTAATTTCCAGAATACAGAAGCAGTTCACACAACTGAATAACCAAAAATCAACCCAATCCAAAAATGGGCAGAGGAGGAGCTAAAGAAGCAATTCTCCTATGAACACATACAAGTGGCCAGTAATAGGCACATGAAAAGAGGCTCAATGCTGCTGTTCTTTTATCAAAGGAAACTAGTCAAAACTACAATGAGGTGTCACCTCACACCAGTCAGAATGGCCATTATGCAAAAGTCCACAAAGGAGAAATGCTGGGTAGGCAGTGGAGAAAAGGGAAGCCTCCTGCACTGTTAGTGGGAATGTAGTTTCGTGCAGCCACTGTGGAAAACAGGACAGGAGGGAGATTCCCCAAAAGATGAAAAACACACTTGTCAAAAGCTTTTGATCTCAGGGGCAGGCCAACAAACTCCCAAAGGCCCAGGCCTCGCCCATTATTCCGCCCCAGGACGCCTGTGCCCAGGACGGTCCGGGGCGGCCTCCGCTCCCAGGGCAGGTCCACCTGCGAGGGAAGGCCACGACCTGAGGGCCAGCCCTGGGCCCTCCCATCTCCCGGAGCTGCTCCGACTTTCCCAAACCCGCATATGAGCTGCAGCACAGAAAGACGCAGCATTCAGTGATTACTAAAGTGGCGGGGAGGGGGCGCCGCAACCGGGGCAGCGGGCCTGGACCCGCCTCAGGATCCTGACGGGCCACGCGGCCTGGGCCTCACCTCCGCACCCCTCCCTCCCTGTGCGCCTCCCCAGCTGCACAGCCCTGGCCTCACCCGCCGGCTCCTCGACCCGCGCGCGCCCACCAGCGCCCCCTTACCTGCTCGGCGTTGGCAGCAGAAGCGACAGCAAGCGGTCGCCGAGGCCCCAGGCCGCGTTGCTCCTCCGGGAGCCGGTCCAGGAGCACCCGGCTCCCGCCCAGCGTCCGCGGGCTCCGGGCGCGCTCCCGCGTCCTACGATGAAGGAGGCAAGAATATACAATGGAGAAGAGACAGTCTCTTCAGCAAATGGTGCTGGGAAAACTGGACAGCTGCCTGTAAATCAATGAAGTTAGAATACTCCCTCACACCCTACACAGAAATAAACTGAAAATGACTTAAAGACAAACATGCAGACAAGACACTATACACCGCTTAGAAGAAAACAGGCAAAACATTACCCAACATACATCTCAGCAATGTTCTCCTAGGGCAGTCTACCCCAGCAATAGAAATAAAAGCACAAATAAACAAATGGGACTTAACTGAACTTACAAGCTTTTGCACAGTAAAGGAAACCATAAGCAAAACAAAACGCAACCTGCGGAACGGGAAAAAATATCTGTAAATGTTTGACTGACAAAGGCTTAATTTCCCAAATATATAAACAGCTCTTAAAATTTAATAACAAAAAACAAACAACCCAATCCAAAAATGTCAGAAGACCTAAACAAGAATTTCTCCAATGAAGACTACAAATGGCCAATAGGCACTTGAAAAAAATGCTCAGTATCACTAATTATCAAAAGAAATGGAAATCAAAACTATAAAACACCAGTCAGAATGGCCATCACTCAAAAGTTCATGAATGATAAAACCTGGAGAGGATGTGGAGAAAAGGGAACCCTCTTACCCCGCTGGTGGGAATGTAGTTTGGTGTAGCCATTATGGAAAACAGTATGGAAATTCCTGAAAAAACTGAAAATAGACTTACCCTATGATCCAGCAATCCCACTTTTGGACATATATCCAGAAGAAACTCTAATTCAAAGAGATACATGCACCCCAATGTTCATAGCAGCACTATTTACAATAGCCAGGACATGGAAGCAACCAGCCATTGACATATCAATGGGTAAAGAAAATGTGGTATATATACACAATGGAATATCACTCAGGCATGAAAAGGAATGAAATAATGCCATTTATAGCAACATAGATGGACCTAGAGATTATCATACTAAGTGAATTAAATCAAAGAAAAATATCATATGACATCACTTATATGTGGAATCTAAAAGAATAACACAAATGAACTCATTTACAATACAGAAAGAGACTCACAGATGTAGAAAACAAACACGATTATCAGGGGAAAGGTGGAGGGAGGGATAAACTGGCAGTTACACATAGGTGGTGTTACTAGACACAAGACAGTAATCTTAGGCACAGTGTTCTATCAGACAAATATTCTTATACTCAGAGGGTCGTGGATGTGGTAAATATTGAATAGACTTGTAAAACGCTGTTTTCTTAGGCTTCTTTAAGCTTGTCTATAACCACTGTTCTAAGACAAAATAGAGAATCCCTTTCACTATGCATGTAAAGTCTTGCTTCCATGTCAGAGATACATAAATACACATGGCTGTTGCTACCTGTTATGTGAAAGAAACTTTAAACTTTAGTCAGAGTGTTCTTGCACTCTGGAAAGGAAGCTATACTCAGTAAGTGAGGCATACAGTCAACTGATGAAAAGACCTGTAGAAGTAGTGTTTGCTGTGGAACTTAGACATTTGGCTGCACCTTGTATTCTAACAGTCCGTAGATGAGAAAGCCTGCCCAGATGCATGTAAACCCTTGTTCCCATGTAGATAGATAGATAGATAGATAGATAGATAGATAGATAGATAGATAGATAGATAGATAGATAGACAGACAGACAGACAGACAGACAGACAGACAGACAGATAGACAGACAGACAGACAGACAGACAGACAGACAGACAGACAGACAGACAGACAGACAGACAGATAGATAATCACACTTCTTAAAAGAACTATAAAAGTAATTTTAGGCACAGTGTTTTTTTTTCAGTGACAGAAAGTTACACACAGTAAGTGAGGCTAGGATTAAGTAGTGTAACAGACCTGTAGAGGTAGGTTTTCTCAGCCTACTTGGAAGCTGAGTCATATCAAAACTTTTTAACAGTGAATGGATGTAAAGGTCTTTCATAGTATATATAAAAATTCCTGTTGAAATGTTGATTATATATAGATGTTGTCTTGAGCCCCATGATAGAAATGTCAGACAGTGTTTTTTCACAGCTATATTGTACAGAAAGAGTCATGCACCTGTGAATTAAGAAATCTCTGGACACTCCTTTCCAAGGCTTCTGTAAGCTTTGCTATACATAGTGTTCTAAGAAGCAGAGAATGAGAGCATCCTTCTCTCTGCATGAAAAGTCTGGTTTCCACATTAGGTATTATTAAGAGAGATACAGACATATAGCTTTTGTAACTAAACATATGAAAGAACATTTAGGCACAAGGTTCTTTCAGGGAGAAACTGTACCCAGTAAGTGATGCATGTAGTTTTAACAGTGACTGGAGAGGAAAGTCTTCCTGTGTGAACGTAAAACAAGATAGACAGAAAACTTAGACACAACGTTCTTTTGGAGAAACACTGTTACACACAGTGAGTCATCCCCATGGTGAATCATTTAACATATTTATAGAATCTGATTTTACAGACGTCTCCAAGCTTTGCTATATACAGTGTTCTTACAGACAATAGATGTGAGCCCCATCACTCTGCATGTGAAGTCTGTCTTTCATGCTACATATACATGCATACCTGCTGTAACTAACTATATGAAAGAAATTTTAGGCGCAGTGTTCTTTTAGTGAATGAATCAAATAACCAGCGAGTGATACACACAGTCAAGTGAGTGAAGGACCGGTGGCCGTAGGTCTTCTCTTGCTACAAGAGGCTTTGCTACACCCAGGTTGTTAAGCAGCCTTGGATGACAAAGCCCCTCATCTGCATGTAAAAAATTGTACCTGGATTAGATACATAGCCTTAGTGGGACTTTATGAAAGAAGTTTAGACACAGTGTACTTTCAGCAGAACAAGTTGCAGTGAGTGATGCTGGTAGTGACGTGTTTAACAGACTTGTCAAACTACTGCTTCCTGGGTTTCTTGGAAGCTGAGTCAGAGCCAGGTTTTAACCATGAAGATATGTAAGAGCCTCTCAGGAAAGTCTTGCTTGAATGTACCTTATACACACATGCTGTCACTAGCTACGCAGTAAAAATACAGGCACAGTGTCCTTTCAGAGAGATGCTGTTGTATCCAGAGCGTCTCGCATGCAGTGAGTATTTAAACAGATTTATAGAAGCTGTTTTCCTGGGTTTCTTCACACTGCTATTCTGTGTTCTAACAAAAAATAGGTGAGAGCACCTTTCAACCTGCATCTAAAATCTTACTCCCGTATTAGATATAAATAGCTGTCTTTAATGTCTACATGAAACAGATCTTAGGCAGAGTTTTCTTTCAGTGGAAGGAAGTCTGCCCAGTGAGTGAGGCACGTAGTCAGGTGAATAAAGGGCCTGTAGCAGTATTTCTTTCCTTGCTACAAATGAGCTTCCCTCTGCCCAGGGCTCTAACAACCCTGACATGAGAAAGCCTTTCCATCTGCATGTAAAGCCTTGCTATCATATTCAGTATAAGTATAGAGTTGCTAATAGTCCAGGAAAGTAGGTTTAGACAGTCTTCTTTCGGTGAAAAAAAGGACAAAAATGCGCAGGCTGACAGCGAGTGGTTTAACAGGCCTGTGGGATCACTGATGCCCACACTAACTGGGTGCTGGCTCGTGCCTAGAACTCAGCCACTGGGTGGACGGCAGAGACGTTCTGAGTCCGTGTAAACTCCCGTTCCCATGTTCCTTATCCTTAGAGGTCCTTACCTGCTGGCTTGCAGAAGTCCTAGGCACAGTGTCCTTCCAGAGAACTACTGTTAAATCCAGAGTCATGAGGTAGCGAATCTTTTAACAGATTTAAATGCTGTTTTCTCAGGTTTCTTTAAGCGTCCCCATAGCCAGTGTCCTAAAAGGAAGTAGAGGAGGGAACCTTTCAGCCTGTATGCTGATGCGTGTAGTTTTTCATGTTTATACACTGATGTGTGCAAACTAACAAGCTTGTGTATATCTAATATGGGAACGAGCTTTTACACATACATGAGGAAGTTTTTCACTTGGGGGCTGGCTGAGCACAGTGAAGACATTTCTCTGTAGCAGGAAGAGCTCTGCTGCTCGAGGTCCGCTGTTCAGTTGAGCGTGCACATCACTCACTGGGTATAAGCTCCATTCACTGGAAGAGCACGGAGCCTACCATTTCCTCCATAGCGCTGCTAACAGCCGTCTGTCTCTAACACGGAATCAGGACCTTACGTGCAGAGCAAAAGCATTCATCTCTTGCCTGTAAGAAAATGGTTTATACCACAGTGGAAGAAGTATCAGCAATAAGCTTCTATGAATCTGTTAAATGATTTACTACATGAATGACTCTCCGTGTATAAAAATGTTTCTCAGAAAGAAAAGTGGGCCAATGATTTCTATTCTGTGCCTAGTAACAGCATCTCTCTATATGTAATACAATGATAAAACATTTACGCACTTGGAAAGCTTTCACATACCTTCTCTCTTAAAACCAAGATGTGAGTCATCTTTCAGGTAGCCCGGGAAACACTCGTTCTGTGGGTCTGATGCAGCGTTCACTGCCAGCTTCACTCACTTTGGGTACTTCCTGCCCCTGAAAACTCACAAAGTCAACACCCTCTTGCAAAGAGCAGTAACAAGAGCTGTACATAACTAATAATGCAACAAGCTGTTACATGCCGGTGAAAGGGATTTCTTGTCCATGAGCTGTTAGAACACTGGGTGCAGGGAAGCGTCTAAGTAGCAAGAAAAGCGCTACTTGGAGGTTCTTTATTCAACTGACTATGTGCATCACCCTCTGGGAATAACTTGTGCTCACTGGAAGAAATCTCTCCTAAAATGTCTTTCACACAGCTAGTAAAAACAACTATATACATGTACTATGGAAGCAAGATTCCCATACAGGCTGAAAGGTTGCCTCCTCTACTTCCTCTTAGGACACTGGCTATAGGGAAGTAAAGAAACCTGAGAAAACAGAATTTAAATCTGTTAAAAGATTTGCTACCTCATGACTCTGGATTTAACAGCAGTTCTCTGGAAGGACACTGTGCCTAAGATTTCTGCAAGCCAGCAGGTAAGAGCCTCCATTTAGACACTGAGTCATACTGAGAGTCCTAATGGTGCATGGATGCTGAAGCCTTTCTGACTGCATGTCATACGGTTTCCACATTCTTTATGTATGCAAGTTCTTACTAGCTACGTGGAGGGCATCTTAAACTCAGGGTTCTTTCACAGAAATGTTGTTATGCCCAGAGAGTCGTACATAATAGTGAATCTTTTAACAGGTTTCTAGAAACTGTTTTCTCAAGTTTCTTCAAGCTTCACTATACCCAGGAAACATGTGAGACCCTTTCACTCTGTGTAAATTTTGCTTCCACATTAGAGTTTCTGAGCTCTTGCTCCTAGCTATATGAAAGGAATTTCAGACGCGCGTTCTTTCAGTGAACTGACATTATGCCCGAGGAGAGGAGCATGATGCCAACTGCATAAGGACCTGGATCAGCATTGCCTCTCCTGCTCCTCAAAAGCTTCCCTGTACCCCATGTCTGAGAGCCCACAGGTGAGAAAGTCTTCCCCTAGTGGAAATTCTTGCTCCCATATTAGGTACATACGGACTTGGTTAAAACTAAACTAAAGACATTTTAGACATGGTGCTCCTTCAGGAGAAAAAAGTCACGTACGGTGTGAGGCTCGTGGTGAACTGTTGAACAGACCTGCCAAAGTGCTGTTCCTCAGGCCACTTGGATGCTGAGTCACGCCGAGACGTTTAACACTGAATGGATGAGAAAGACTTTCCAAGTCCTCTCCCCATGTCCCCAACATACAGATGTTCTTACTGACTACGCGGTAGGAATCTGAAGCTCAGAGGTCTTTCACAGAAAAGTTGATAGATTCAGAGTCATGCATGTAGTAAAAACTTTAACTATTTTCTTAGGTTTCTTCAAGCTTTGTTATACCCAGTGTTCTGACAGGAAATACATAGACATTTTTTCACTTTGCATGCAAAGTCCTCCGTGTTAGAAGCTGTTGTCACTACCTATAGGAGAGAAATTGTAGACATAATGTTCTTACAATGAAAAAAGTCATGCTCAGTGAGGGATGTATGTAGTCCAATGAATACGGGACCTGTAATCTTTCTCTAATCAGAAGCCTAGTTACAGCCTGTGTTCTAAAGGCCATGGGTGAGAAAGCCTTTTTTCTGCATGTAAAAATTTGTTCCTATATCACACACATATAGACTTATTAGTACACTATGGAAGAAAGTTTAGACAATTCTGTCAGTCACAAAAAGTTAGACTGTGAATGAAGCTAGCAGTGCGTAGATTAACAGCCCTGGACGGTTCATTTTCTCTGGCTGCTTGGGTGCTTAGCCATACCTGATGTTTTTTCAGTGAATGGATGGGAAAGCCTTTTCCAGGGCATGTAAAATCCTGTTCTAGATTTTCAATATTTCGATGTTCTTGCTGGCTACATAATAGAAATCTTAAGCTCAGTTTTTTTCACAGAAATATTGTTATTTCCAGAGTTTAAAGCATGTAGTAAATAATTTAACAGGTGGAAAGAAGCTGTTTTCTCAGAATTCTGAAAGGCTCACCATGCCCAGTGCCCTTACGGGGAACAGATGAGACCAACTTCCGCACTGCATCGAAGCCTTGCTTTCATGGTGGGCAGAGCGCTGTTGTCACTAGCTGAGATGCAGGACATCTTAGACACAGTGTCTTTCAGGGGAAGAGCTGTACCCAGTGAGTGATGCACACGGCTAACTGAACGGAAGACCTGGGGCAGCAGGGCTCTTGCTCATGAGGAGTTTTGTTATAACGAGTGATTTCACACCCAATAAATGACAAAGCCAATCCGTCCTCATTTAAAAGAATGTCCCCACATTAGATATATGGAGACTTTTGAATAGCACTAGGAAAGAATGTTTAGACACTGTTCTTTCCTTGAAAAAAGTTACATGCAGTGAGTGAAGCTAGTGGTGACTAGTGCAAGAGACATCTAGAACTGCTGATTCCCAGGCTACTTGGATGCTGGGTCACAGCCAGTGTTTTAAGAGTGAATGTTTAGCAAAGGCTTTCCTAGTGCTGTAATAGAGAACAAATCTGACTCTATATTGGATCTGTTCCTTTAATTTTAACCACTGTGCCCGCCCTGCTTTCCAGGCTTAGTCTTGCCAGCTCTGCACCTTATGTGAAACAATGTTGCCTTTAGCCTGACATCTACAGGAGAGCCTATTCTAGGGGCTCTGACCTTTAAGGATGGTAGCTCTTCTGCATTTACATAGATAGCAAGTTGCAAACCAGAGAATAACCTTTGTTTTGTTGGAGGTTTACAAGGACAGCATGACCTGACCCACATGGATGGCTGAAAGAACAAAGAATGCCTGCAGCAAGAAGTTTGCAACAACCAACCACACCCCTTCCCCTGTTTTGTTCTGTTTTGTTTTTTGTATAAAATGAGCCTGCATTCTGACTGGAGCAGGATGGCTATCCAAGACAGTAGTCTGCCATCCTCTGGGTCTGCCGGTCTTTGCAAATAAAGTTGCTATTCCTTGCCCCAACACCTTGGCTGTCGTGTGGCAAGCAGAACAAGTTCCGATTGGGTAACGGTCCCCTGTTTGTTTGCAGCATCAACAAAGCTGATGACAGTGGAGTCCCTTCTACCCTGATAGGGGCAGCAGTTAATTCTGATGGGAATAGACACATTTTACAGATATAAGTTTGCCCACAGGACCTCAGCCAGCATCTCTAAACAATGTTGAAACCACCAATACAGGGTCACGCATGGTATCACCTCAGACCAAGGGACCCACTTTATGTCAAAAAGAGCAGGAGTGGGCAACATGGCCAGGGGACCCACCGGGTCTGATCACATGATCTGGCACCAAGCAGCTGTCAGGCCCACACCTCCATGAATGATCCAGTGTTGGCCCAGGACAAGCTGCCCTCCCCCAGGAAGCTGTGTGTATTCACGTCAGTCACATGTACGTAGCGCTCCATCACCGACAGAACTCAGGGCAGAGGAGCAGAAAGGTGAAAGGAGGCCCTACCCTGACCGAGCGACCCACGTGAGGCCCTGGTGCTTCCTGTCCCTGCAGCCTTGGCTTCCCATCCTGGTTCACAAAGGTGAGAACACTTTTACCAGGGCACATGGTGCTCCAGCTGCTGCCTGAGCCCTCTGGGAACTGCAGGTCAGCACCTGGACAGGGATGACTCACCACGAGGGCCGCGAGGAGGGAGACTCGGTGTCGACAGGGAGGGCAGGGAAGGGTGCGGTCTCGGGTTCTGCTTGGCCTTCTCTTGCTGCTCTCTGGCCCTGTGTTGGTTGCGTGGAAATGTACAGCAGGCAAGACCCAAGAAGGGGATGCTGACCTCTCTGGGATGAAGGTCAGGGTTATACATCCAGGCAAGACACTGAGACCAGCGGAGGTGCCAAATGAGGGTTAGGGGACCCTACAAAGGTCAGAACAGGAGGGGACGATGAGTCCATATATGGATAAGCCCTTCTAAGTTTATCCTAAGACATGAGGACCCCCCGGGGCGCTGGAGTTGTTGCTCCCAGTGCACACCTGGGAAGCAGATCTGAACGGTGCCTCCCAGACCACCCTCCAGGATCCCGGAGCACATCCCTCAGCTACAGGCAGCACAGGTACCAGGCAGCAGCTCTCAGAGGCCAGTCAGAAGGATCACCTCCTCTGAGGATGGCGGCTCCGCCCAGGGTCCTGCTCCCTTCTGGAGCAGCCCCACCCCCAGTGACGGATGGATGTAGGGGGTTGAGGCTCGGCCTTCCTGCCCCAACTTAGGACAATTCCAGAGGGCCCTTCCAGCCTGAGAGCTTCATCCCTTCCCACACTGCTGCAGATCAGATGTTGATCCTGGGACCCACTGCAATACACGGGAGGCAAGATGATCCGAGGTTCCCAATAGCCGCTCCCAGCTCAGTTCCACCAGAGATGACTAGTTTCTACAGCCCTGTCACCTAATTACATTCAGAAAAGGAGAGGGGGGATCTAAACTTGACATAGCTTGGCTTTTTCACTCATTTCATGGCAGGAGGTTATAGAGCCAAAGGTTTGTAAGAACCATCCTCCCAGTGTCCCAGCTCCTTCCAGAGTGTATTAGAGACCAGAGCCTGAGGTCAGATGAACGTGACAACATTGATGGGGAACACACAGCTGCTTCCTTGAAGCCCCTTTTGTGAGAGAAGAAACGACAGTGTGAATTCGCTCTAGCTCTGAGAATGAGATGTCAAAACTGGTCCTGCTGTGGAAAATTCATTCAGAAACTAGTCAGCTTTCTTGTTTCTGGGTTGGGGGGAGGTAATTAGGTTTGTTCACTTATTTTTAATGGTGGGACTGGGGATTGAACCCAGCACACCATGCATGCTAAGCACATGCTCTGCCATTGAGCTATACCCGCCCCCCCTTGGAAACTAGTCAGAAATACAAAGGGCCAAGAAAAGCCAAGACAATGTTTGCAGAAGAAAAATAAGAAACAGAGCTTTTTCTACTAGATAGCAACATCTGTTTAAAGGTGCAGTAGTAATTAAGGCAGCGCGGTTCCGATGTAAGAAGAAAGAAACAGACCAACGAATGGAAGAACTGTAAAGTGGACTCATACATACGTGGAGACGATTTACAGCAGGGGTGGTGCTTCGGAGAAGTGGGGAAAGGATGATCCTGTGAATAAAGGATGCCAGAACCACTGAATACAGATCACTTAAAAAAGAAATGGAAACAAATGTGACGCTACCTCATACAAAAAATCAACTGCTGAGAGGGGGCCAAGGAAGCAGCTGTGTTTATGAAGAAGACAACATCGAGGATCTGACTGTGACGGTGGACACACAGACCTATGTAGGTGAGAAAATTGTGTAGACCCTAATTCACACACACACACACACACACACACACACACACACACACACACACACACACACACACACACACACACACACAATGAGTGCAAATGAAACTAGGGAAGAAAGCCCATAGCAATGTCCTGGTTGTGATGGTTTACTAGAGTTCCTCAAAATGTCACCGTTATGTGAAACTGGGAGAAGTGAACAAAGAATCCTAGATTTTTATTATTATATTTTTTATTTATTACTTTATTTGGGGGGAGGCAATTACATTTTTATTTATTGATTTTTAATGGTGGTACTGAGGATTGAACCCAGGACCTCGTGCTTGCTAGGCACACATTCTTCCACGGAGTTATCCCCTCCCCCTCTGGACTATTTCTTAAAACTGCATGGGAAGCTGCAATTAACTCAATAAAATCTTCTATTAAATTCCAGGTACAGGCAGACCTTGGAAATACTGCAAGTTCAGTTCCAGACCATGCAATAAAGCAAATATTGCAATAAAGCAAGTCACACAAAGTTTTGGCTTCCCAGTGCATGTAAAAGTGACCCCTATACTTCACTGTAGTCTATAGATGTGCAAGAGAGTTGTCTAAAAAAACAACATTCACACCTTAATTTAACAGTATTTTCTGGTGGAAGGAGGGTAGAGCTCAGTGGTAGAGCTCGTACTTAGCATGCACGGATCCTGGGTTCCATCCCATGTCCCTCCACAAATAAACAAACAAACAAACAAACCTAATTCCCACCCCCAAAAAACTGCCAAAATAAATAAATAAAAATATTTTCTTGCTAAAAAATGCTGACCATCACCTGACAAGGCAGGATTACCACAAACCTGTAATTTGTAAACTAACACAGTATCTTTGAAGTGCAATAAGGGAAAGCACAATAAAACACCGTATGCCTGTAAAGTATATATTAAATGCAAAGGGCAAAACTACATGCGTGTGCCCCAGGAGACTGTTATAGACTGAGCTGTATCCTTCCCCAAAGTTCCTTTGTAGAAGCCCCACCCCCAGTGGCGCTGTACCTGGAGAGGGGGCCAAATTAAGGTTAAGTGAAGTCCTCAGGGTGGAGCCCTAATCTGATAGGACTGGTGTCCTTCTAGGATGAAACACCAGAAACTCTCCCTCCCCAACCCCTCCACCCCTCCTCCTCAGCTCATTTAAGGCCATTTGGACCCAGGGAGAAGGCAGCCATCTGCAGACCAAGGACAGAGGTCACTCCAGAAACCACCCACAGTGGTATCCTGGAACTTGAACTTCTAATCTCCAGAATCCTGAGAAAATAAATGTGGTATTCTGTTATTGTATCCTGAGCTGACAAATACAGAAACCTACACAAGACTGTTCAGTGTCATATTCATTACACTAGCCTAAACCTGGAGAAAACCCAAAAGCCCATCAATATCAGGAAGGATAAATGATTTGTGATATAAATGTATATATACGAACATAAATACAGTGAAAGACTACACAACAAGGAACACAAGACTGTAAACCAACTATACTTCAATTAAAAATAAAAAATAAAGGAAAAACGCCTACACAACAAGGAGACGAATGAAACACAACTACAGGCAACAAAATGGATCAATCTCATAAACCATGCTGAATAAATAGTGCTGGACACAACATCATCCAATATGTATTTTTCTACTTTTTCAGAAATAAAGTAAAACTTACATATAACGTGCAGGAGCAAATGCTTAGATGATAAAACTACAAACAAAGACAAGGAAGTGATTACTATAAAAGATATTAGCATTTCTCTAACTGGTTTTAATGAAACTGTTACAATGTATTCGGTATTCACTACAATGATAAAGGGGCACATGGCATGGGACCCTGGACTCCAATCTCAGCTGCCTGTGTGACCGTGAGCAAGTTGCTTCGTTTTTCCATGTTTGAATTTCAAGGCCATAATCAGAGGATCTATTTCATGGGGCCGTTTTGAATATTGATAATATCACATATCTAAAGCTGAACAGGACCTGGTACTTAAGCTCTCAGATGATAGCAAATATTTTTTTAAATGTTCTAGCCACTTTTAGCATTTAAGAGAATCTATCAGATTTGTGATTTAGTTCAATTTTACAAGTTTAATTCAATATATACATTCATTTAAAAATTGGAGCAAATTACACTTGTAAAAGTGTTAAGCTTGGGATTATTAGGTATGAGAGTAGTATACAAGCATTTAATGTTTCTTCCTTAGAGAAATGTTGATTAATAGTCATAGATTAAGCAATCAGAGGTCAAGAAAAGTGTAAATAAGAGTATTCTTTGCAGTTTGGTACAGCCATTACGGAAAACAGTATGGCAATACCTAAAAAAGCTAAAAATATACTTACCATATGATAAAGCAATTCCACTCCTGGGCATTTTACCCAGAGGGAACCATAATTTGAAAAGACACATGAACCCCAATGTTCATAGTAGCACTATTTACAATAGCCAAATGTAAGCAATCTAAATGTCCATCAACAGATGACTGGATAAAGAAGTTGTGGTATATATATAATGGAATACTACTCAGCCATAAAAAATAAAATGCCATTTGCAGCAACATGGATGGACCTGGAGATCATCATTCTAAGTGAAGTCAGAAAGAGAAAGAAAAATGCCATATGATATCACATGTATTTAGTCTTAAAAAAAAAAAAAAAAGACAAATGAAGTTATTTACAAAACAGAAACAGACTCACAGACATGGAAAACAAGCTTATGGTTACTGAGGGGAAAGGGGGTAGGAAGGGATAAATTGGGAGTTTGAGATTTACAGATACTGCTACTATATATAAAGTACATAAGCAAAGGTCCTACTATATAGCACAGGGAACTATATTTAATGTCTTGTAGTAAACTATAATAAAAAGAGTATGAAAAAGAATATATGTTATGTATATGTATGACTGAAACATTATGCTGTACATCAGAAATTGACACATTGTAAACTGATTATACTTCAATTAAAAAAAAGAGAGAGTGAGTATTTTTTCTCTTCAGACAGAAGGAATCTCTCCAAAAGGCTCCCAGAGCCCCGCCCTGTGGGCCTCCTGTTACATATGTTCAACCTTCCAGAAGCTGGCCCCTCCTCCAGGGCCCTGGGTTTGCCTCCCTCTTGCTCTCACAGGGCTTGAGGGCCACTATCATCCCCATCTGCCTCTAGGTTGTGAGCCTCTCCCTCCCCCAGCATCACACCCAGACACCATCCCATCCTATTCTACAGGGGGAAATAAACTGGTCGTTGACTCAGTGCCCTCTCCATCACCAGCTATTTCTCTGTTCTCCACCTCTACAAAGATTACCCAGGTGTAACTATCCAGGAGCATCAACTTCACTTGCCAAACACAACCACTAGACATATTCCACACACGTTTCCATTTAAATTCTTCAGTTCCCTCCAAACTGGCTTTGAAGGGCTCACAGCTGCAGCTGAATTGTTCCTGAAAAGCTAGCAGAGAGCGGGGGTACACCAACCAAGGAATAGTTGTTTCCCTTCACCTGCCTGGACTGCTGGGCTGCACTCCCCAAAACAGGCATCTCCCTCCCTGATGCTCCCCCTTCTTCCTGGTGGGGACCCAGGCAGGAAAGGCCAGCTGGATTCCAGAGCCAGGGTACTGGGGACTCCTCAGATTCCATCACCCCCTCCCAACACTGTGAGGAGATGAAACCAGTTTTTGAAATTGTTTTTTTTTTTTTCTTTCTCCATCATAACCTGGAAAGAACACTGACCAAGATGAAACCAATGAGTTGTTCTCTCTCTTGCCTTGAGACCACTGGCATTCTCTATGGAGTGTGTGTCTCTCTAAGTAAGCTTGCTTTCACTTAAACAAAACAAAAAAGACAAAATCAATAAAGATCATTTACTATAAAACCACTGAAACTTTCCTTAAAAGCTCAAGCTTGCAATAAATTGAAGGTAACAGAATTAAGGATGGTGGTCCCCACACCCATCGTCATCGCGTCTTTCATGGCGCCTTAGCTTCCTGGACTCCATCTAGCAGAAATGCCGTCCCTGTGGTGAGGTCCGCCAACAGCAGACGTCTAGATAAGGGACTCAGCACCGGCCCCAGCCTTAAACCGAACGCCCGAGGCCCGCAAAGAATTTAGCACCCGTCTGCTCCGGGCTCTGGCTAAAATAAAAAGAAAGCAGCAAGCTGGGTGCAGGCCTTGAGGAGATGACCCTAGAGTGATGGTTTTCAAACTCTGGTGTGTATCAGAATTACCTGGAGGGCGTGTTAAAACAGATTACTCGGTGCCACCCCTTGTTTCCGATTCCATGGGTCAGGATGTGCGCCAGAGTTTGCAGTTCTAACAAGCTCCCGGGTGATGCGGATTCCGCTGGTCTAGGTACTAAGCTTGGAAACCCGCTGTCCTGGTTATCTAAGTGGTAGGGCAGGTCCGCAAGAGACTCTGCGGAAGACATCCCCTAAAGACGCTGCTCCGAGGACCCTCGCCCCAGAGTGCACAGATGTGTTAGATTTTCACCTTTGGGTCTAGCCACAGACTCCTTCCCAAACTTATCAGTCTCCCTGCTGGGGAGCCTGGACCCACACCGAGGGGTTTTTAAAAATTGGTGGCTGTTTTCGAAACTGTCCCAGGCCCCCAGACTAAAGAACTGGAATGAGCCTCAAAGATGCGGGGAACGAAATTCACCTTCCCGGGCTCCTGGGTGGAGGAATCATTCTCTGCTGGGGCCCCTGAAACCCCTACCTCGGTTGTCGCGGATCCGAAGCTGGAAAGACATCGCCACGATGAGGAGCATTGTAAAACACTGGTAGAAGGGCGGTCCAATAATGAAGATCAGGACTCCGCATCCTGGGACCGCGCTCACCACGAGGAAGACCCTGAACCACTGGTGGAGCGCCGTCATCAGTTCACCTTCCAGGCCTGCGGAGGGGAGGGGAGGGGTGCTGAACCTCGAGGCCCAGGGTCAGGAAGGGAAGGGGCCTTTGGGGCCGGAGTCCGCCCAGACTGGCCCACGGAGGGTCCAGGATTCTGGGAAACTTCAGGGGCACGACAGAGCCCCACCCGTGAGGAGTGATGTGGGCGGAACCAGACCGGATGCGACCTGCGGGCATCCAAGGGCGCGGGCTCCCGGCTCACTCACCGAACAGCACGGGCAGCATCCACAGCTCCACGTAGAGGATCTCTGGGTTGTTACTTGCCTGTCGTCTCGAATCTATCTCAGACTTAGGGCGCGAGGAAGCCCCAGGCACCGGAGCAGTGCCGGGAGCAGCATCTGCCAGTCGCGGGGTGGAGGGAGGGATGGAGCTAGGGAAGGCGGCCTCCTACTGCCTGGCCCCACCCCTTACACACGCCCAGACCCGCATCCCCGGGGCCGCCGCGTCCCAGCGCCTCTCCGAACCAGCGATCCCCGAGCAGGAACGCTGTCAGTCACCAACTCTGTGGGCTAAGGGGCCTGGAACACCCCCCAGGCCTGCTAGGCTGGAGTTTGCCAGGGTCTCTGGCCGGCTGCACAGATGGGGCTCCTTGGGTGCTAAGCGGAGGGAATCCGGGAATGGGAGCAGGGGATGAAGTGGGGCGGCGGAAGAACAGAACCCACGCCGGCTTGGAAGACTCCACCGTCCTCCATGTCTTCTAGGAGGCCCCTCTCTCCAGGCTGAGGTCTCCCCCAGCCCTAGGAACCACACCTGCCCACCTCGGGGGACCATGCAGCCGCTCACGGAGCGGGAGGTGGGACCCTCAGCCCCAGCTGAGTGCCTGCCCCCACCATTCAAGACCTCTTTCCAGAAAACGCACGCTCCAACACCTGAAACAACTTGTTTGGAGAGAGGAAAACTTGCATGATGTGATGAAAATTGTCCTTGACCTCTGATATTCCTCCCAAAAACCTATAATCCCACTCTAATCTTGGCGAAAACCTTACACGATTTCCACAAGGGGCATCCTGTGCGCCTCAAATCTGTTAAGGTCATCAAAACCTATAGAAGCCTGGGAAAATGTCACAACCAAGAGGAGCCTAAGGAGGTGGCAATGATGACAGGCAATGTGAGGGTCCTGGAACAGAAAAGCGATAGATGGTGACAATTAAGGAAATGGGAATAAGTAGGGACTGCTTCATAGTAATGTGTCACTGTTGGTTGTTGACTTTAAAGATTTATCAACAGTGTATGGAATACACTCTATAAAGGACGCAATGACAGCGGAAACTGCTAAGATACAATATGGAACTCTCCTATCTGCTCAATTTTTCTATTAATCTAACACTACTGTAAAAAGTTAAGATCTAGTAGTAAAATTAAATACAGTCGACCCTTTAACAACACGGGTTTGAACTGCACAGGCCCCCTTGGGCGTGGATTTTTTCAGTAGTAAGTACACTTGGGAGTTGGCTGACTCCACCTGCCTGGTGGCAGGCAGGGAGGAACCCTGTATACGGAGGGGGAGCTGTGAGTTACCAGTGGATTTTCCACTGTGCGGTGTGTCGGTTCTAATCCTGGTGGTGTTCAAGGGTCAACGGTGATTAGGAAATATTTACAAATGAAATGATACATCTAGACTTTGCCTCTGAACAATCTAAATGTAGGAAATATAATACAAACTAGATTACTGGTTATTTTGAAGCTGAACAATAGATTGGGTTCCTTACACTGTTTCTCTACCTCCTTTTGATCTTTTTTTTTTTGTAACAGAAAGTTTAATAGAAAGGAATGAGTTAAATCTATATGCCCAGATATGGGAAAGGAAAAAAAAGAAGTCTGAGAGTATGTTATGAAAATTAGTTAGAAAAGGGAGTATCATTTGTCATCTTATCCTTCCATACTGTTTATATTTGTATGTGTGTGTTTAAAATACAACATTAACTAGATAACTTGGCACACTTCCTACAAAGGAAGAAAGTCTATTCGAACTACAATGACATTTTTAGTTAATCCTCCAATCTCAAGATATCTTTTTTAATTCCTTAAACAGAGTAATAGGCTTCTGTGTAATAGGCAGACCATAAATCCTGTGAGTTTCCCGCCTTCTGTTTTAGCAGTGTGGTTGGCTTACCTAGTACGTGCGGGGAACAGTGTGGAATGCACATTGACCGCATTAAAAAAAAAAAAATTGTTTCAGGAAAAGCTTTGTTTTAAATAAAATACATCCTTTTTAGATGCAATGGGAAAGTAAATCTCCTCCCTGCCAGTCTCCTAAACTGTGATCCATGAAGGTGATAATGAAATCTGGGGAAATACTTATTTTTATTTAAAAAATTTTTTAAAACAGGTACTGGAGATTGAACCCAGAACCTCATGCAAGCTAAGCACGTGCTCTACCACAGAGCTGTACCCTCTCCCCTCTGGGGAGATATTTTAATAAATGGAAAAGTCCAACAACGAGGGACATTTACAGAGAATAAAGCTGCCCAGGATGATGAACGTGCCAGGGAGTTCAGGGTGTTTTTTGTTGTTGGTCATTGATGTCATTCTTTTTGCTTTGATTTTGTCACAAATCATAAAAGAATACCGTGGTGACTGCTGCCTTCTGTGGAGCCAGGGGTTTAAGTAGCTTTTGTACCAGGAAGCCCTTGAACTAGCTGGAGCCCACGGGTTGAGACCCATGGCCATTCCCCAGGTGACAATCCTTCCCATATGTGAGAAAAAGAGTTTGATAAATAACAATCTGAAGAGCAGGACATCAAGTCTGGAGCCACGCACTCCCTTCCAAAACAGGACTTACTCAACTTGCATCCCACAGGGCAGAGGAGAGGGGATGAGGAAATGAAGTGTCCTTCAAAGTCCTTCACTTGCTCTGGGGGGAGGGTACAGCTCAGCCTAGAGCACGTGCTTAGCATGTATGAGGCCCTGGGTTCCATCCCCAGTACTTCCATTAAAAAAAAAAATAAGTACACTTAATTACCTCCCCTAAAGAATTTTTAAAAAGATTTAATTTGCTCTATTCATGGTCCTGTTGACCACTTTGTAATGTTTTGTTTTGTTTTTACTTTTTTTTTTTTTTTTTTTTGGTGGGGGGAGATAATTACGTTTATTTATTCATTCATTCACTTATTATTTTTTTCAATGGCGTTACTGGGGATTGAAGCCAGGACCTCATGCATGCTAAGCATGTGCTTTACCACTTGAGTTATACCCTCCCCAGCTCCACTTTGTCATGTTTTTATTAACACATTAAAAAAAAGCACCATTATCAATGCCCTGAAGTAGAGATAAACTTTTCTTATAAATGTAACCCCTGTCTCAGGAAAGAGAAAGAGAAGCAGTTTCCTTACCACCCCACCCCCCACCCCCGACCTGCAGGATCTGTAACCAGGCTATGTCTGTGGGCTTGGCCATCAACCAGCCTCTCTTCTCAATCTATTGCTACAAAGAAGAGACAGGGCTGGACAATGGTCTCTCAGACAATTCAAGTCAATAAAGGGGCAGGGTATAGTTCAGTGGTAGAGTGCCTGCTTAGCATGCACGAGGTCCTGGGCTCAGTCCCCAGCACTGCCATTAAAAATAAATAAATAATCCCACTCCTGGGCATATATCCAGAGACAACTATAATTTGAAAAGACACATGCACCCCAGTGTTTGCAGCAGCACTGTTTACAACAGCCAAGACATGCAAACAACTTAAATATCTATTGACAGATGAATGGATAAAGATGTGGTATACATACATAATGGAATACTACTCAGCCATAAAAAAGTAAATAAAATAATGCCCTTTACAGCAACATGGTGGACCTGGAGATCATCATTCTAAGTGAAGTAAATCAGAAAGAAAAAGAAAAATCCCATATGATATCACTTTATATGTGGAATCAAAAAAAAAGACACAAATGAACTTATTTAGAAAACAGAAAGACTCACAGACATAGGGAACAAACTTATGGTTACCAGGGGGGAAAGGGGACGGCAGTCACCATCAGTGCCGGCATGAAGGTTTCTGCAGAGTCAGCAGGTGGGGCAGGCGGAGGGCAGGCTTGCGGAGTCTACATCTTGTGTCTTCTGCAACCTGTGATCTGTCTTCTGATTCTCTGCTTTGTTACCAATTCATAATCATTCAAACAGGTCTGACATGTTTTAAAATATAAACATCAGAGTTGGTCATTCTAGAAAACGAGCCAGTGTAGACAAATCCTGTTTCCAATATCCTGAGAAAACTAGTGTTGATGCACACTTCTTCCCAGTGTGCTTAATTTTAAAGTAAGAATTTAAATTATGGGGGAGGAGGCTATAGCTTAGTGGTAGAGCGCATGCTAAGCATAAACGAGGCCCTGGAATCAGATCCCCAGTACTTCTGTTAAATAAATAAATAACCAACCTAATTACCTACCCCTGGACCCCCCACCCCCAATTTAAATTATGAAAAATTTCACACATTCAAAACAGTTGTATAACAAAGACTCACGTACCACCCCCTCCCACTTAAAAATGTTAGCATTTTCCATAGTTGCCTCACTTCTCTCTTCTTGAAAATAGATACCACTAAAGCATCTTTCCTTTCCCTCCCCACAGGGAGTCATTGTCCTGAAGTTGGTGTGTGTCTCCCATATATGTTCTGCTACTTTCTCCAGTGAATTTCCAGAAATATTCTTTGACAATTGTTTTAGAACAAATGGCATCTGATTTGCAGTTTTGTTCGTATAATTAGTTATGATGTGTTTGCTTTTTTTTTTTTTTTTTTTTAGATCCTGTAAATGGAGAGTGTCAGTCATTTACATAAAGGGGATAATATTAATGCGCTGAATTCCCTCATTACATCATCTAGGCTCCAACAGTTATCTGAGAGGAGATAGTTTAACTAACTTTACTGGAGATTTTTATTTCTTCAATTTAATGTTAAAAATCAACATAATAATGCATACAAGTTGTAAAAAAAAGTCTTGGGGTTATAAAGTAAGTCTCAGTCTCTTAACTAATTTTTTTTTCAACTGTTATGTATTGTGAATATCTTTTAGTTTAAATTGCTTTTCACCTTCTTTAAGGTGTCTTGTTTGTTTTGGGGGAGGGAGATAGATTTATTTATTTATCTTTTTTTGATTTAGAGAGATACATACTGCACAGAAAGCAGGCTGTTTCAGAAGGCGAGAGAAAAGCCATGAGATGTGGGGGTTGGGTGCGCAGGTTAAGGTAAGAGTAAATGTGCACTCCATAGACAGAGTGCAGAGTGCATGTGGTCTGGGAAGACGAGGGAGCGAGGGAGGGAGCGAGGCATGCTGTTGCCAGTTTTTATGGGTTCGGTAGCTTCACATGCCAACAAGTGGGGTATTTATCTTTTAATGGAGGCACTGGGGATTGAAGCCAGGACCTTGTGCATGCTGAGCACGCACTGTGCCACTGAGCTACACCCTCCCCCAAGGTGTCTTTTGATGAATAAAGTTCTTAATCTTAATATAGTCAGGTTCATCAGCCTTCATGGTAAGTGCACTCCTTGTCCTGCTTAAGAAATCCTTCCCCGCCCTGAGGGCTAGAGACGTTCACTCTCCTTTCCACTAAGAATGCTGGCATTTCTATCTTAATGTTTAAATCCTTGAATCATCTGGGGTTAATTTTTTTAAATTAGGCATAATGTAGGGATATAATTTCATCTTTTTATAAATTGATAGTTTTGTGCTTGAGCCATTCTCTTAAAGCTACATCTCCAAATTGAGGCCTCTTCAAATCATCTCCCTGACATTTCTGAGACTCCTACATGGAGCATGAGTTAGCCACAAGGCTGGTTTGCGGCTGCTCAATCCCGCATGCTCAGTGCCCCGCCCACCCCACCCTGTTCTCCTTCTCAGGAGGACAAGCTCCCACCTTCCCATCCCCTCCTCTCCCCTCCGCCGAGCGCTGGTGGGCCCAGCCTGCTCCAAGTTTACAGGGGTTTCCACTGCTTTGACTCATTTTCTCTGGCACCAGAACCCCTTGGCCTTGGGAATACTTGGGGAGAGGATGCTGTCGACTCTTCCCCTAGAAACAAGTGTAATCTGTCAATGCAAGGGGAAAATGTGATAGTTTTTACAGTATTTGATAAAATGTCATTAAAAGAAAACTTTGTGTTCCTACACTCAGTGACTTGACTGAAATTAATCCTATGGTTGATGGAGATACTTTCAAGGCCACTGTGCAGCACCGCAGGGGTTTGCATTCTACTCTGTTAATATTTTCCTGTAACAAAGGATAATAATGCTTGGGTTAGAAATTTATTTACAGTAACTTAACCCAACCTCATTAGTGTCATG
Organism: Camelus dromedarius; assembly: GCF_036321535.1. Taxonomy (NCBI): domain Eukaryota; kingdom Metazoa; phylum Chordata; class Mammalia; order Artiodactyla; family Camelidae; genus Camelus; species Camelus dromedarius. The sequence continues at coordinate 29,315,186 of NC_087458.1, read as the reverse complement.
GGACTATGAGAGCCTGATTGATTTAACATCTGATTCCCAGGTGAAGCAAAATTTCACTGAACTTTCATGAAATGATTTTTGGAGCAGCCTGAATCAGGAGTAGACAAGCATTGCAAGGCATGCAGGTTGTGTACTGCTTCGTTTACTACCATGCACCTGTGCGAAGCAGGATTTTCCTATTATGCTGAAAAAAAAAACTAGATGTGGATCTGACTTAGCAATACCACACCTAACATTAAGCGGGTATGTGATAAAAAAGACACAGAAGCACTGTTCTCATTAAAATAGGAGGGTTCTGCGTGCCTCTTGATAACCAAATATAAGATGCAAATTTAAAATGACTTACTTCAAAAAAAGGAAGCTAATGCATTTATTTTTCATGAGTGAAAGCATATGATGTGGTATATTACTTTGCAGGTTTTGGTATCTGAGGCTGACTCACCAACGCAGTGGGTAATTCAGTAAAGCAGGAACATGGGGAAGCAATCATTTATTTCAAAGAACATTAAGGTAGAAACATCACATGACTGGGCTTCAAGATGCTTACCTTCACTTGTCACACCAGGAATCCTTCATGTGTCCACTTCCATCATTAGCCAAGATCCAGGAGGTTCATGATGCACCCCAGTGTGTGTCACCTCTCAGCCATTTAACTTGCCTAATCGTCATGTTTTCTATTCAAAAAATAAATAAATTTCAGTACATAAAAATGAAGAGGAGCATTAACAAATGATAATATATCCAACCTGACCAAAGAAACAAAAAGTACAAATGGAACAAACACAGTGTGTACCTCTTCCCAACTGCCAGCTTGTGTCACCTGGTGGCCCCACATGGAGCATCTCCTACAAGGCACTCTACTGGGAGGGTGTGTGTGTGTGTGTACGCACTTGTGTCAGCGTGGGGTGGCACGTTGACAAGAGAGGTCCAGCATTCAGAAAGCACACAGCTTACCCAGGCAGGGGCCAATCTTCAGACCTTCCCGGCTGAGCCTCTGCCCAGGTTGCTCCGCAGCTCACACTGGCTAGGGGAGGCTGGGACACACGTGTCCCTCCATCCCCAGCCCAGCTGGAAGCCAGAAAGAAGCCCAGGTCAGCCCATGGACCATTTTCAGCCCTGCCCCACCCTGGCCTGTCCAAATGCCACAGGGCCACGTCACGCATCTGGCTGGCAAGCATTCCTTGAGCCAGAGCAACTGTCCCCTCTTCTCCGCGTTTGCCCCCTGCCTGGCGCCCCTCTATAGCTGCCCTCCTGCTCCCCCATCCTCTCAGCGCCATCTCGCCTCCTCCTCCCCGTAGTGTCCCAGCGTTTTCCTGCCTTTGGTGAGATGGGGCCATTTCTCTCAAGGGTCGTTTTAAATGTTCAGGTTTTTAAATTTTTATTTTATTGAAGTATAGTCAGTTTACAATGTGTCAATTTCTGGTGTACAGCACAATGCTTCAGTCACACATGAACATATGTGTATTCATTTTCATGTCCTTTCTCACCATGAGCTACTACAAGATACTATGGTTCCCTGTGCTGTGTAGTATAAACTTGTTGCTCTATATTTACCAGTCACTATCTGCAAATCTCGAACTCCCAGTGCATCCCTTCCCACCCCGTTCCCCTCTGGTAACCATAAGTTTGTTTTCTATTTTTAATTTCTTTTAGATTCCACATGAGTGTTGTCATATGTTTTTCTTTCTTTCTGGCTTACTTAGAATGACGTTTTTCAGGGCCATCCATGTTGCTGCAAATGGCATATTATTTTTTATGGCTGAGTAGTATTCCATTGTATACATATGACATGGCTTCTGTATCCAGTCATCTGTTGGTGGACATTTAAGCTGTTTCCATGTCTTGGCTATTGTAAATAGTGCTATGAACATTGGGGTGCAGGTGTCTTTCTGTACTAAGGTTCCCTTTGGATATATGCCCAGGAGTGGGATTATTGTATCATATAGTAAGTATATTTTTAGTTTTTTGAGGAATCTCCATACCATTTTCCATAATTGCTGTACCAAACTACATTCCCACCAACAGTGTACAAGGGTTCACTGTTTTCCACACCCTCTCCAGCATTTACCATTTGAATATTCATGTTTTAATTTTTTTATTGCAGCAGCGACACGTAAGATAATGAAGTGGCATCCTGGTGGCTGGGGGATGAGCCTGTGGGTGTGTCCCCGTGCATGTGTGTATGTTCCTGTATGTGTGTACATGTCCCTGTGTGTGCATGTGTGCCCTCCATGTGCCTGCATGGGGGTGGGGAGTGGGGCTGGAGCCTGTGTGTGTGACTGAGTGACATCTCAGGCACGTGGGCCTGGAGGGGTGTGCGAGGCTGTGATGCTGGGCTGAGAGGCTGTGACCTGACCAAGGCCACACAGCCCGTGGGGGCTCAGGGCCCCACCCTTGCTTCCAGGCCTGTCACCAATCAGCTGGGGTGTTCCCTGCCGTGACACAGGACTTGGAGTCCTGACCCTAAGGGCCCCACAACTTCCCTCAGGAGAAGGGATCTCTGGGGCAGGGGGAGAGGCTGGGCTTGGCATGGGGAGGGGGGAGCAGGGAATCCAAGGGGGTGAGCATGGCTCTGGAGTTTGGGGGTGACCAGCAGCAGTGAGGTGAGGGGAGTAGGAAGGGCCTCCTCACCAGGACTGGGTCTGTCACCCTGGCCAGGGAAGCTGCTATTCTGCACAAGGGCCAATTTAGAAAAACGTGGAAAACCAAGTCTTAGGCTCTATGGTAGGTAAGTCCCATTCCAGACGGAAATAGCAAGATGTGACCCCGTAACAAGTGGTGAGCGCACATGAGCCATCGCCCTGCCCAGAAAGGAATTCCCCCGAGAGCCAGAGATCACCCCACAACCACCCAGGGGCCTGGGAGGCCTGGAGCGATGGCCCTGCTGGGGTCCCACTTCCCAGGAAGATGGGGAGAAGGGCCCCTGGTCATACAGTCGAGGCCCAAGGAGGGGAAGAGACCTGCCCAGGTCACCCAGCCCCAGAGGGCACTCGGGTGGGACCCAAGCCTTCGGGCTTGTCACAGGCCCCCTTCTTAGGACAGGGGCACTTGCCTGCCTGGGAAAGAAGCATCGGGAAAGTGAATAACCCTGCAGACAGGGCCAAGTCGGCTGGCTGGCTGAGCCTCTGTTTCCCTTCTGTGGAACGGGAATGGGAAGGTGCCTGCTCACAGGGTCTCTGTGAAGCTAGAGATGGTGCCACTGTGGTGCTGGGGAGAGCCCTCCTGCTCCTCCTTACCTGGGAAATGGCCGGAGGGCCCTAGGCGTGGCTCTCAGCCCCGTCCTGAGAACCAGTGGTGCCTGTCTAGCTGAGCGAGCTGCTGGTCCCTGCGGCCCTAACAGTGGCAGATGCAGGGCTTGGTGAAGGATGGGCCAACTCCCCTTCCCAGTCACCCTGGCCCATCGTCCCCCACCACGCACCCTGGGCTGGCTCCCTCTTTCCTTCCTGCCTCCTCTTCTCTCTGCTTCCCCCTACTTGGTGTCCCTCTCTTGTCACCTCCTGTCCCTCTTTAGGACTTGACCCCCACTTTTCTCTCTCTCACTCACACACAGTCTCTCCCTGCGTGTGTCTTTCTCTGACTCTCCCCTAGGCCGTCAGGCCCTGAGCTCAGGTCTAGCCCTGTCCAGGGCCACAGGGCCACATCTCTCCCAGCCCTCCCACCCTCACAGTGATGTTCCAGCCCCAGCCCTGCTCACAGTGGAGGATCCCGGTTACAGAGCTGCTCCTGCTGGCATTTACTGCTGCATCGCTGTTCCCCCCACTTCCCGGGCAGCACAGCAGTCTCACCTTGACCTGTTTGTGGCCCAGCCTGGACCCCAGAGCTGCTGCAGGGCTGGCTGCCTCCACCACCTGGAAGGAGGGAGGGCCCCGTGGGCTCCAGGGACAGCTAGCGCAGAGTGGAGTGGACTTTTTATACCCAACACCTCCCTGGCAGTGGTGGCGCCCCACCCACTGACCCTGCCCCACCCACCTCAGAGTCAGGAGGCTGTGGGAGGATGAAGGGCGCTCATGGGGCCCACTGAGAGCACTGCCGCCCTCAGCCCCCCTCAGGGTCTGCCTGGAGCTGGGGCTGCCGGGCAGCTGACACGGGGCGGGGGCATGGGCCTGGTCAGTGCAGGGCCTCTCGCTGGACGCCCATGGCCCCCTCCTGCACCTCATCCGTTCCTCACCATGAGACACGGCCACTTCATTCTGGTCATCTAGCTCACGACCGGACACCCCTGTGACTGACAGGCCCCACATGCCCAGTGAGTGTTTACAGACTGAAGCAGCACAGCCATCACTAGATCTAGACACAGGCTGTACCCACCACCCAGGAGGAGCCCCGGGGCCCCTGCGGTCACTGCTGCCCTGAAGGGGTAACCTTGCGTCTGCCCTGTCATCTTAGTTCCTGCTGGTTTGTGAGTTGTGTGCCTGTGAATCACTGCGTGCCCTCAAGAGAGTGTGACCACTGGTCCTCCAGGAAGCAGACACTGACACAGAGAGAACTGTGACAATTTCATTAGGGGTGACAATAGGAGAGAACAGCGGAGGGGGCAGGATGGAGCAGGGAAACATTCGGGCTGTAATGCACCTCCGACATCTCTACGCACATCATTGTCACAGCTCAGGGGCCCCTTCAGTTGCCAAACTGACTGTGCTGTAAGGCAAAAAGAGTTATTTATTTTAGTAGGATCTTATTTTTTCTTGATTTTGTCTTCTCTAATGTATGTATGGCTTCTGACGGACACTGTAATCTGTGTGTGCATCTCTGTGTCTATACAGAATGAAAATAATTGTTTTCACATCTCAGACACAGATCTCAAAATGTGCACATTCTCATTGTTGTATTTCCTTCTTTAACTAGTAGGACCTAAGATTTAATAGAAGAAAGGGGCCTTTCGCCTTATCTTTAAAGCAGAGAATGGTAAGCTCTGGGCCTGAGCTCTTATATCTTCAGTTTAATTTAATGGACTTCCTGAGGTCTCTTTTGATGATTCTGTGTGCAGACACTTTCTTTTAAACCATGAGAATGCTGAGTGAGAAGTATGTCCCAGTCATTTTGCAAAACAATGTGTGTGCTTGACCCAACCCTCCTCACAATGATGTCAGGGACCAGCATTACCCCCCGGCTCACAGACAACAATGCTGAGACCCTGTGGGGGCCCCACTGAGTCTTGGTGTTAGGGGATGAACTGCAAGAACTCAAAGAATCAGAAGTTGGATCTTGTGACATAAATGTGGAGATGCCAAGCTGACAGTGGGCATGGTGACAGGAGGGAGCAGGGGTGTGGGGACAGGGGTCCTACAGGGGGTCTCCTGATCACCCCTGACTTCCCCCAAAGAACCTGCCTCATGCTGAAGGGCAAGGCACCTGCTCAGCTGATCTAAATCCTGCCTGCACTTTTCAAATCACTGGGGCAAAAGAAAACTTCAGCCACACAAAATACCCTGAAAAAAACAAGCTAAATTTCAGTTTCTCTGATACCCAGAGATTTCATCCAGACCCAGAACTTTCAGAAACTCAAGAGAACAATCATCTTTACATGAGGTTGTGAACTGAGGGCTTTCTACAGGGACTGGGTTCTGAAGGGGATACGTGCATGGCTGCACTGAGTCCCCTGCACACACACGTGGCTCTGAGTGGACCTCACGCTGCATTCACACGGCCCGCCTGAACTGCCCACTGCCCGCCCTGCCGGGAGTGACCTTCCAGATCCATCTGAGTGAACCCAACAAACGCCCACTGGGCAGTCCCTCAATTTCTTTCTTCCCCTTCACATCCTCCTATTCACTCCTGTGTGGCTCACGTGTCCCTCTTCTGCACTCTGAGGCCCTGCACGGGTACATCTGCTATGGTGACAAGCTGTCTGTTGTGAATGTCTCTCTCCCTCACTCGCTTCCTCACCCCTCGAGGCAACCCCGTGAGCCCCTGAAGTTAGGGCTGTGCTTCACCCCTCACAGAGCACATCACATGGTCCATGCAAGAGGCACATCTGCCAAACTGGGACTTCAAATTCACTTGATATTCTGTCAAAAGTCTCTTCTGTTCTACACAAGAGACACCTGCTTCCCAGGTCAGGACGGGGAAATGACACAGTCCATCAGATGTGTGTGCTGGGAAGCTAGACATATGTCACAATGTCCCAAGTCAGATTTCCTCAGGCATCGCAAGGCCCTGGAGTGCCATCTCCCCTTCTGCAAAGACTCGACAAGGGAGCAGAAGCACATGCTCTCATCTTACCGACTGCTGTAACTGGTGGTGGTGGGGGTGGTGGTGGCTGAGACCAAATTGGCCACAACAGAGGTGGGGGTGGTGGTGACGAGTACCCTCTGAGTAATGATGCTGGGTGTCCCATCGGGCAAGACACACCAAATGATCCTGTCCAAGAACCGGGACTTCGGGACTCCACGGTGACCTGCAGAACAGGAGAGGGAGCTGTGTTGGATGATAGACAAAAGGAACAACACCTACAGAACCTGAAACTCAATGCAGCAGCTGTCAGCACCGGGCACCCTCCCGTCCATCGGGTGCCCAGACAGCAGCACAGGGCCACACACTCGACCTTGGGGATAAAACACTGTTGCCACACGACGCCGCTGGTGTCTGTAAGTGGAGGAAGGCGAGAGTCCTGCCTGAGATGATGCACAGAGGTTCCAACAAATTGATAAAGTAGGACCTCCCAAACAGGAAGCCTCTCTGTGCAGGACAACCCACCCTGACACCTTCCCCAGCTCCACAGAAGCATGGTCTGCATGAACCAGAAACAGAGAAAGAAAGGAAATGAAGGCCTGGTTTCCCACACATAGAATCAGAGCCGCACCTGGGTACTTGCTCTGTCTGCAGGACCCTGCCAGACCCTCTCTACTCCCTGCTCACAAAGGGCCCTCCTCTGCCATGCAGGAGCTGCCCCTGGGCGCAATGAGCTCTGAGGAGCTGGGCATCCCGCAGTCCTGTGGGGGAGCTGGCAAAGTGCTTCTGAGGGGACAAGGCTGTCCTCAGAAGGGAGTCAGTCTCCGCTACAATCATCCTTATTCTCAGGGATGTCTGGATTTTAAGTTCGCTAGGAAAAGCACACTACGTTTGCCCTATGGGAAAGGGAAGGGGGAAGTCTCAATCCTGCAAATAACACCAACGGGATTTTAGCTCATGTGGAAAATCCCACGGTGTGTGATGAGACAGAGAAGCAGCTCTGACAGCTTCCAGGGCAGAACCGACCCAGCGCGGGATGGAGAACATGATGCCAGGACTGTGGTGCAAATTGGTCCTGCGGGGAAGTAGGCATTTTCACTGTGGGCTCTTTCCCTTCCAGCCTCTATTCCCTACTACAAATGCACCATCTCAGAGAATCAGGCTTTTCTGCCCAAGAATACAACTGGAGGCAGCGGGGAAGGCACCTTTACCTCCCCAGAAGAGACAATGATGGGCTGTGATAATTACCACACTCAGGAAGACTCAAAGTTGCACAAACCACACGGTGTAAGGCTGGAGGGGTGGCTTTACTCAGTTTTCAGTTACAAGTAATTCAATGGGCATTCTACAGAGGAGAATCCCCCAGCCTGAATCAGGAAACCATTCAAGAATGACAACATGAACCGGTCTCAGTGACCCAGGAGCAATCACAAGAGAAGGAGGTAAAAAGGAGTTAGCCGAGCCAGGAGAAGTCAGTATGGAGCAAGGGCTCACCATTCTTATGCTATTTTAAGAAACACACAATCAAAGCCTGAGGTACTCAGCCCTCATGCACTCCCTCGCTGATGCCTTTTGCATGCAACACTCAAGGTGACTGGCTGAGAGGAAAAGCCAATGGACCCTGGGCAAGAGATTGAATTTGAAAACAAAAAGACATGCCAGACACGTAACAGAAAACACAGTATAAAGACGAGGCCAGAAGAGGCTGCTGCAAAAACAAAAAGAATACATAAACCAGAAAGAATTCCACCGAGCACGATCTCCCAAATTATCAGGGCCTGTGTGGTCGCCTAGACGGGCGGGAGCTACCAGGGAACATCGCAGCTGCACGAGGTTCTGCATCGGAAAAAAAACCACACAAAATATGGAGGATTAGACTTTTCAGAGTTAACAATACTCCAGCAAAAAAACTTTGAGCCTTCTTTCCACGTATGACAATTGCTCTCATTACACCGAGTGGGAGACAGGTCTCAGGACCCTTGACTGGAGAGACCACAGGCCACGGGATCGGGTGTTTCTTCCATAACCGATCATCGGCTGTGGAAGGTCAGGGCTACCCTCGCTGCAGACAGCGACAGGGGCGGGCTTCTCCTCCAGGGAGCCCGGGACGTGGTGTCTGTTGAAGGCCCGTGTGCAGAACCGACACGTCTGCCCTCCGTCAGAGGACCCTCTTTCCCTCTACAAGAGACACCTCCCTCCGCAGGGCAGGACGGGGAAGACGCGGTCCATCAAGTGCGTCTGCTAAGGGACCAGAGGGACACGGCCGTGAGCCCAGTCAGGGCCGCCCGTGCACCGGGAAGCCCCGGAGAGCGACCTGCGCCACTTCTGCAGTGAATCAAGGAAGAAACATAGGACTCTGCTTTCCTCTTACCGGGCGGGACAGCTAGCGGGGACTGGTCAGGCTGCTCAGGACACGAAGGGGGAACAGGTGCAGGTGCCCAGCTGGGCGACGACGGGCTGATCACGGGGCAGCCCACGCAGGCTGGTCCTCGGAAAGGTTGGAGCCCTCCGGCCCACGGGGTGACCTGCGGGACAGAAGGGAGGGCTGGGTTGGATGACAGACAAAAGCGCCAACACCGGCAAGAGCCGAAAACCAACGCAGCAGCGGTCGGCACCGGGCGCCCTCCCCTCCACCGGGTGCCCAGAGAGCAGCACTGCGCCACACGCTCCGCCCAGTCCTCTGGGGCCTGCCTGCAGCCTGGGCCGCACACGAGGACACGGGGACACGACGCTGACGCCGCACGTCGCCGCCGCTGTCTCCAAGTGGAGGAAGCCAAGGGTCCTCCTGCCCGAGAGGCTGCACACAGAGCTTCCAGCACACGGGCAAACTAGCGCCTTCCCAACAGCCAGCCGCTCTGCTCTGGGCGGGCGGGACGGCCCTCCCCGCCACCTTCCCCAGCTCCACGCAAGCTTGCCCGGCGCGGACCAGGAACACGGAGACGGGACGGACGTGAAGAGCTCATTCTCCACACGAGCAAGCAGAGCCGCACCTGGGTCGCCGCTCTGCCTGCAGGGCTCCGCCTGCAGGGCTCCGCCTGCAGGACCCTGCCGGGCCCTCGCTGCCCCCTCCTCACAAAGGGCCCTCCTCCGCCCCGCAGGGGCTGCCCCTGGGAGCAAAGAGCCCTGGGGAGCTGGGCATCCCGGAGTCCTGCGGCGGAGCTGGCCAAGGGCTCCTGAGGGGACAAGGCTGTCCTCAGAAGGGAGTCAGGCTCCGCTACAATCATCCCTATCCTCAGGGACGTCTGGATTTCACGTTCGCTACGGAACGCACCCTACCTGCGTGCTACGGGAGGAGAGTGACGTGGGGAGTCTCAACCCCACATCTGACACCAAACGGACTGTACCAGCTCGTGCGCAAGACCCCACGGTGTGCCATGAGACCGACGAGCAGCTCTGACAGCTTCCAGGGCAGGCCCGACCCGGCGCAGGGTGGGGGACAAACACAACGTACGCACTCTGGTGCGCATCGGAATTCCCCCGCAGGGAAGGAGGCATTTCCACGGCGGGCTCTTTCCCTTCCAGCCTCTATTCCCTACTACAAGCGCACCATCTCCGAGAGCCAGGCTTCTCTGCCCAGAGTACAACTGGAGGCAGCGGCCAAGACACACTTACCTCCCGAGAAAAGACAGTGACGGGCTGTGACGTTTACCACACCCAGGAAGACTCAAAGTTGCACAAAGCACACCGTACAAAGCTGGAGGGAGGGCTTTGCCCCTTTTCCAGTTACCAGGATCTGAATGGACATTCTAAACAGGAGAATCACCTGGCCTGAGCCGGGAAACCAGTCAAAAGAACGACGACACAGAAATCCGTCTCAGTGACCCAGGAGCAACCCCAGGTGCAGGAGGTCAGGAAGGAGTCAGCCGAGCCAGGAGAAGTCAGTGTGGAGCGAGGGCTCACCCTCCTCACGCTGTTTCGAGAAACCCACAGTCAAAGTCTGCGGGCCCCGGCTCCTAAGCACTCCCTCATGGCTCCTGCAGGCACCAGCCAAGGCGACGGGCTCCCGGGAGAAGCAGCCCACTGGCTCCTGGGCAAGAGTTTTGAGTCTGAAAAAGGCAGCGACACGCCACGCCAGACCCGTCACAGGACACACAAACTGCAGACGAGGCCAGGAACGGCTGCCGGGAGAACGGGAAGATCACCTTTCCCAGGACGAGGTCCAACAGAGCATGACCACGCCACTTACCTGGGCCTCCGGGGCCGCCGCAGGTGGGCGGGCGCTGCCGGGCCACACCGGAGCCGGGCCAGGTCCCACGTCGGCTAAAAACCACAGAAAAGGATGGAGGATTAGGCTTTCCTGCGAAGACACTGCTGAAGCGAAACAAAACCTTTGCGCCTTCCTTCCTTCCTTCCTTCCTTCCTTCCTTCCTTCCTTCCTTCCTTCCTTCCCCGTATCACACTCGTTTCTTGGAGGAACTGGATAGTGACCCCAGGAACTCCTGCATGCTAAGCCCGTATTCTCTCTACTGCTGAGCTACATACACCCTTCCCCCCAGAGCACACTAGTTTCCAGGCACAGAGGACAAGAAATGCCATCCACGTTCACTAACTTACCCAGTGTATAATGAGCTCCGTGTGCTCCACCATCTGAGGTCAGTGTGTTATGATCTGTCAGCTCCTGCGGAGCCATTCCTACAGCCCCGCTAGCGTATTCCGGTTTTCTGATTTCGGGCTCAGCCGCCCCTTCCTAGGAACACAAAACAAGGTAAAACAAGAACCGAACTTCAGGAACCATCATGTGCATACGCTTGGTCAGTCAGTCAGTCAGTCAGGTAGACAAGAGTTATTTACCGAAGCTATCAGAACATAAGCCCTATCCTGGGAGAAGCTGGCGGTACAAATAAAAGGCAGATTCTCCTCTCTGTTCTGCCAGAGGCACAGGATCCATGAAAACAAGTCAGCACAGAAAAGTTTCAACAGCTCTGCAACTGAGGTGAACGGGTACAGTAACGCCACAAAGGACAGGAGAGTCCGCTGCACGTGGACAGCTCAGGGAACGCTGGGAAGACCGCACTGTTTCATAAAAGAGAGAGCCAGCGCAGAGAGGGGATGTGGAGGGGCTTTGGGGAAGGGCAGCCTGAGTAAAAGGAGCAGGTGGGAAACAGCGTAAGGCATTAAGGAAACTAGACCACTGTTACTGGCGGTGGAATGGGAAGACAAAACATGCTGCCTTGAAAATGAAACGTCACTTAATTAATTTCAAGTGAGGACGGCTAAAACAAGAACCAACTCCAAGATACACCTAACTTTCCCAGGGATGAATTTCTTTTCAATATCCTCTAATGAACTGTAAGGGAAAGACCCTGAAAAAAAGAATGCCCATACAGACACTGGTTTCACTAGGTGAGTCTGGAAAATGAACACAAGTGCATTATCCAGTCCTACGGCATTAAGCACAGAATCACATCCTAAATTGTAAGTTCAAAACATAAGTCAGAAATTCTCATCAGCAGGTGCAAACGTGAAAATGCACACTCACACCAACCCCCGGCTTATGTCTCAGAATCCCCTGGTACTTATATAGCCACGCAAGGACATGAACAACAAGAGACAGTACCTCATCCCAGCAAGATTCTCTTCCTCTCTCTTCTGGAAAGTGCTGCACTGACACACCATCTGTAAAATGTAGTTACAGGTACATTAATGAGAATATTCACGAATGTAAATTAAAACCACCATGTGCGTCTATCTCCGTTCGTGCATGTGTCAAAACAAAAGTGGCAGAAGAGACTTTCAAAGAGTTAGAGCATTTTCTGAAAAAAAGGCTTAAGTCACGGTTGGGATATATTTCAAACCAAGCAGTAAGAGGAAAACACGTAAAAAGAATGGATGTGGAAGTTGGGTTTGCGCACTATGTATTTCTAACATTTGAAGTTTGCTCTTGTTTTGGTTTTTTCTTTTCTTCTGTTTTTAAATGGAGGTACCGGGAATGAGCACACGGAATTCGGCATGCTAAGCAAGCATTCTATTTACCACTAACCTATGTCCTTCCCCGAGTCAACTAGCTTCTCGGCACAGATAAAATAAAATACAAAACAGTCTTTCACGGTTCACTGCCTTACAAAACATCTTAGTTTGCTGAAGCGCAAAAGATCTTTGAGGCCTTCTTCCCCGTATCACACTAAGTCTCACATCAGACCGAGTGGGAGACAGGTCTCAGGACCCTTGACTGAAGAGACCACAGGCCCCGGGTTCGGGTGTTTCTTCCATAACCGATCATCGGCTGTGGAAGGTCAGGGCTACCCTCGCTGCAGACAGTGACAGGGGCGGGCTTGTCCTCCAGGGAGCCCGGGACATGGTGTCTGTTGAAGGCCCGTGTGCAGAACCGACACGTCTGCCCTCCGTCAGAGGACCCTCTTTCCCTCTACAACAGACACCTCCCTCCCCAGGGCAGGACGGGGAAGACGCGGTCCATCAAGTGCGTCTGCTAAGGGACCAGAGGGACACGGCCGTGAGCCCAGTCAGGGCCGCCCGTGCACGGGGAAGCCCCGGAGAGCGATCTGCCCTTCTTCTGCAGTGACTCAAGGAAGAAACAGAGGACTATGCTTTCCTCTTACCGAGCGGAGCAGCTGGCGGTGGGGGGCAAGGCTGCACAGGGCACCAAGGGGGACCAGGTGCAGGTGCCCAGCTGGGCGACGACGGGCCACACCCGGGACAGGCCACGCAGGCTGGTTCTAGGAAAGGTTGGGGCCCTCCGGCCCACGGGGTGACCTGCGGGACAGAAGGGAGGGCTGGGTTGGATGACAGACAAAAGCGCCAACACCGACAGGAGCCGAAACCCAACGCAGCAGTCTTCGGCACCGTGCACCCTCCCCTGTACTGGGTGCCCAATTGGCAGCTACGCTGCATCCACTCCTTCAACCCTGGGCCTGCCTGCAGCCTGGGCTGCTCAGGAGGCTTTGGGGATAAAATAGTGTCAGCAAACTTCACTGTGATGCCTGGGCATACTTATCCCCTAATTCCCAATCCACAGGCAAAGCCAGGAATGGTTTGTTCAAAAGGAAAATGCTAGTTCCAGAGATTATTCAATACAAAATGACCACTGGAATACAACTGAGTAAAATTACTTACTTTGGTTTCCTCTGCCTCCTTTGCCGGAAAGGCGGTGCCATTCCTAACAGGGGTGCCACCCGGCCCTGAAGCTGTAAAGGGAGAGCAGCGCTGAAGGCGGATTCTATCTGAAGTTGCCGTGCGGGGGAAGCACGACCCGAGCCCTCCGTGCCCTCCTCCAGGAGCTCTCACTCCCGCCCGTGCCCCGGGCTCTTCACAGAGGCCGCAGGTCTCCCTCACACCTCAGTTGACCACGAGGACGAGGGGAGACTGGACCCCTGTCCCATGACGAGGACACCACAGTGCCTTGATTCAGGTGTTTTCATAGCTAATCCCCCTGGATGGGGTCTCAAGGCTCAGATCCCTGTCAACCAACACTTACACAGTGGACTCACAGCACACTTCAGGGCAAATCAGTCTGTATGCAGATTATACATTAAAGTAAGAAGGGTCTTTCGTAGGAAGAGTATCAACAACCCCTGACTGTGAGCTCAACCTCTTCCTCCTCAGCCTGTTGGTAAACTGTTAAAAGCCTTCTCTCTGACAGCGCATGTCTTGTATAAGTGACCAGATGTCACGTAAACATTTATGAAAGAAGTGGCCTCAATGACTCATGTTGTAATAATCGGCAAAAGAATGGTGAGTTACATGGAGTAGCTGGTGGGAGACTTTAGAGTTACACGTTAACTCTGGGAGAGGGAGGCTACGTAGTCATGTCACTTACTACCTGGCTACTCTAGGTCACTGTGCAAGCTTTTTTATAAGAACGAAGGGACCTGCAAAATTAGTGAAGAAATGCCTGCTGCCTTAAAGCAGATCTTGAATAGAATATTTATCCACCAAGGCAAATGAAGAAAAATGTTTTTCTCGTTATGACATACTGCCTTCATTCTAAAACGTCATCCATGTTATTTTCCTGAAATGAGAAGAAAATTCAGCCTTCAAAACCGTGTCCAGGCGGGAAGAGAGGGCTGACGCTCATGTCTTCTAGTGCACAGAAACCAGCCATGCCAGCCACGCCAGGCATCCAAGAGACTTGGGGGTGGCCCGCAGTCCCTGGAGGGGCGTGAGCTCCACCGCTCACAGGGGACAGAGCCCTGCTGGCTGGTGGCATGTAAAGAAAACAGCATCTTGTCACCCAGCTGTGAACCTGTTCCCCACAGTGAGTGTGTGGTGTGGTGTCCAGGAAACCCGACAACTACCCATGGGGACAAGCAGCCCACTGGGCGGCTCCTGCTGCAGAAATGGAGCTGCCGCACTTCACAGTGCGCTCCTTACCTCTCAGGGGAGGGTGCAGCCTGTACGGTCCTCCTGGGGTGGGCTCCTGCCTCATGTATTCCTCTGCCTGCCTCCATCCGCAGATTGCATCCAATCTTAAAGATAAAGAATGGCTTCAATACAAATTACACCACCAATTCCTCTACTAGGCACAAAACAACCAGTCCTTAAAAATCTCAAAACACCCGTAAAAATGTGTCAAAATTCTGTACCTCTGTTTCAGGTGGGCAACTTCCCTTCTCAGCTCAGAGGAGTTTTCCCTTCTCAGCTCAGAGTTTTCCCTTCTCAATTCAGAGATTTCCCTCTCCAGCTCCTGAGCCCTGAGCTGTGGGAGAAAAACACATCCACGTTCAGTTGTGGCCGACTGTGCACAAAGGTAAGGAAGGAAACAAATTCTTACCGAGCTGTCTTGGGCCTTCTTCTCGGCAAGAGTGACCTGAAAAAGTCAACACATCAAGAAACACCCCATGGTAAGGGGTTCTCAGGGCCACAATAACTGTCTGCATCAGGTGCTGAGGACTCTGTGTCAGGAGGAAGGCAGGTTACCTGGTGTCTCCAAGTGATCTCTGCTTCCCGCATTTGCCCGTGACATTCTTCAAGTCTTATCCTATGAGTTACAAATTGTTGCATCAGAGAAGACACAATGCTGGGTATGCTGTTAAATAAGCTGCCCCAGTCCAGGTTATCTGCACTGCACACTCACACACATCATCTCACCGCTCAAGACACACTGCACACGGCTGCAGAAGCACGGCAGGTGCAAAGCTGTCACTGCAGCCACTCCTCCCGTCACTGTTACTGAACGCCTGCCCGGTTCTGCACCGACACAACTCCCCCTCCCGTTCTCAGCATTTCCCTCACGTGTCCTGTGCTGAGCGTCTTTCATCACAGAGCTTGATTCTTCCTTTCCTTACATCCTGACCCTACTTCTTACCCCTGGGTCTCCCTAGCAGCACGGGAATGTGTGTTGGTCCGACTGACGCTACACTAAACTGCTATCCTCAGGGTGACAACGGTTTATAGCACCTTCAGAAACATCTCTGTGAACCGTCTCTCCTCTCAGTCTGGCCAGCACTGGGGACCAGGAAATTCTTAGTAACTTAATACTTTTTAAAGTTAAACGTTTAACTTAACATGTGTAAAACTTAACACTTTTCCTCCTGTGTGAAGCCACGTATACAAATGTCTTTTGTGTGGGTCGGTTTATGATACTGTGTCTAAATATTTTAGAAAAGTTTTCAAAAAATCCAACAGGTGTTTTCAAAGCCGCATGTGCGGAGGAGCTGAACTCACTTGTACCATCTTCTCTCCTCTTCAGCCAATTCTGCCTTCTCCTTTGCTGCCAACAGCTGCTGCTTTCCCACCAGCCCACATCCGTTCATGTCCACCTTCCTGAGAGGGGAAAGAAACTCTGAAATTCTGCCAGTTTCCCTCCCAGAAACTGGAAGGGAAGAATTCCATGTTCCTTTCGCCCTTCCCCATAAATGCTCAGGCTGATAAACACACAGGAAAGAATTAAAGTACCCCCACTAATAAATATGAAAAAAAGTACACTCAGGCCTCTGGCAAGTGTTTGGTATCTGGGCTTCCCTTCAGCGTCCCCACCCCTACTCATTTGTGCATAAAGTAAACACACAGGAAAAGCCCACGTGAGGTGTGCTCTGCGCCCCCCCCCCACCAGGCTCAGGCTCCTGTGCCTGGGACAGCGCGAGCTCACTGTGTTTCAACGTGGGAATCAGGGTCTGACCAAGTCACCACAACCAAACACATTAGGGTAAAGCAAGCGCTCATGACTTGCTTGATTTCTCCCACAGAGAGCCCAGATTTCAGTCAAAACCTGGAGCAAAACCTGATCCTTTAGGAAATATAAGGAAACGTTTGTTTTTGAAAGCAGGTTAATGGGTGTGATGTCCATGACCTCTCCCTGAGAATGACAGGAAACTCTGGACAAATTATGAAATCCATGATCAAATGTACCAGATTGCTAACAATCCAGAAAGGGACATGAGGCCAAGATGGAGAAGAAGAAAGCCCAGGACTGGGCCCACCTTCCCCGGGGGTCACCCGGTAACTGCAGAGGAAACCACTGAGATGCAGAGCAGCCTGGCAGCCAGTGCCCCCTACGCACGGGCACCGCAGTCAGGCAGCTGGAGCTCATGGTCCGTCAGCGAAGGTGATCCCTAGAAAGACCCGCAGGACTTAGCTGGGATCCGTGAGAGCTACATGCCAGAAACAAAGGTGGACAGGAGACACACGGGCCTCACGAGGGCTGGCTGCACTGACTGATCTCAGCTGCTAACCGGGTTAACAGGATGTAGCGCTGCTGGCGCCCTGACCACCTGCCAGCGCTGTAATGCCCACCTTCTCTGCAGCAAGTTAACCTCACACGAGGCCTCAAATTTTCTCTATTTTCTACCCAATGTCTAGAGTTTATTAAAAATGATAGACACATGGTAGGTCATGACACTTTGATGTGGTTGAAACCTAAGGACAATAAAAATGGACCTAGGGGGATCCAGATAATGAAGCGACTAAATCTGGTCCAAGAACCCGCTAAAATCTCAAACTAAATACAAACAAGACTCTGGTAACCAGTTAGAATGAACAGAAGCAGCAGATTACAGAAATCAAGGTTGAAAAATAAATGCACATCTGTACTGATTGAATATGGTAACGAAAATATGGTGGTAAGTATTCTGAAACATATTACAATATCCACATAACTCCACACATTCATTCACACATTGTCATAATTAACACGGGAACGTCTTACCCTTCAGTGTCCATAGTTCTCTGTCCACTGATTTCATCAAGGACGCGTACTTTCTTCACCTGCCTTTGGAAACCGTCTTCCTCACGTTCTTTCGGAGATCCCGATGCAGCATGGTGGTCTTGCATTTTCTTTTTACCCTCTATAAACATAAAACAACTGGCTTTGTGTGTGCACATGTGCACTCAAGAGCTTGGCTGTGCTGGGGAGTGGAGAAAGGAGAGAATTCTGAAGGCAGGAATCCCCTTTTTACCTTCCCAGTGCAAATTCATTGCTATTACAGGCATGTTTCATTTTATTGCCCTCCCTGGTAATGCATATTTTTAAACAATTGAAGATTTGTAACAACCCTGAGTACAGCAATTCCATTGGTGACATTTTTTTCTGGCAGCATTTGCTCATTTCTTATCTCTGTGTCACATTTTGGTAGTTCCTGAAATATTTCGTTCTTTATCATTTTAATTACAACAGGCATGACATTCCTTTAAGGCAAAGCCTAATCCAGCGGAAGTTCCTAATTCTCAGCAATTCTATAAACCCTGAGAGAGGTGAAGAGGCTTCAGAAGAAAAGTGTGAAGCCAGCAGGGGTTGGCCCATGAAGTTTAAGGCAAGATTCCATCTCCACTGCATTCCTGTGCAAGGTAAGGCGGGAAGAGCTGACCCAGAGGCTGCTGCAAGTGCTCCAGGAGATGAAGCTAAGACAGCTAATGAAGGTGGCTGCACTAAACAACAGATTTTCAATGCAGAGAACTGCAAGGGGAGGCCACCCAGCACCATCACAGCTGGAGAGAAGTCAGCGCCTGGCATCAAGGCTTCAATGGACAGGCTGACTTTCCCGTTAGCGGCTAATGAAGCCAATATTCATTTAACATTATGAAAATCCTATGTCCCATGAGAATCAAGTGAAATCTACTCTGTGCTCTATAAATAGAACAAAGCCTGAATGACAGCACATCTATTTACAACATGAATATTTTAGCCCATTGTTGAGACCTACTGCTCAGAAAACAAAACAAAACACAAAAAAAAATTTTCAAAATATTACTGCTCATGGACAATGCACAAGTCATCCAGGAGCTCTGATGGAGATGCATGAGATGAATGCTGTTTCCATGCTTAACACGACATCTATTCTGCAGCCCATCGATCAGGAGAAATTATGACTTTCAAGTCTTATTATTTAAGAAATACATTTTGGAAGGCTTTAGCTGCCATAGACAGTGACACCACTGATGAGTCTGGGCAAATGAATGGAAAACTTTCTGGGAAGGATTCACCATTTTACATGCCATTAAGAACATTCGTGATTCACGGGAAGAAGTCAAAATAGCAACATGAACTGGGGTTTGGAAGGAATTGATTCCAATCCTGATGTATGACTTTGAGGGGCTCAAGACTTCAGTGCAGGAAGGAGCTGCAGATGTGCTGAAAATAGCAGAACTAGAGTTACAAGTGGAGCCTGAAGATATGAGTGATTGGCTGCAACCTCATGATAAAATCTGCATGAATGAGGAGCTGCTTCTTATGGACAAGCAAAGAAATTGGTTTCTTGAGATGGAATCTACTGGTGAAGATGCTGTGAAGTAGGTTGAAATAACAAAGGACTTAGAAGAGCGTATGAACTTAGCTGATAAATTACCGCAGGGTTTGAGAGGACTGACTCCAATTTGGAAAGAAGTTCTACTGTGTGTAAAATGTGTCAAACTGCCTGCGACAGAGGACTTGTTCCTGAAAGGAAGAGAGAATCCTGTCACAAACTTCACTGTGGTCTTATGTTAAGAAATTGCAAAAGCCACACCGATCTTCAGCAACTGCCACAATGACCAGTCAGCAGCCACCAACATTAATTCAAAACCATCCACCAAAACGACTGTAACTCAATAAAAAGAAAGTTAAAAAAAAAAAAGACCATCCACCAACAAAAAGATTACACCTCACTAAAGGCTCCAATGATGGCTAGCAGTTTTTAGTAATAAAGAGTATTTTCATTAACTTATGAACATTGGGGTTTTTAGACACAGTGGTATTGCTCACTTAATAGACTACAGTATAGTGTAAACTTAACTGTTATTTGCACTGGAAAACCAAAAAAAAAAAAAAAAACAAATTATTTGACTCTCTTAATTATATTTATTTTATTCTAGGGATCTGGAACTGAAGCCACAACATCTCCCAGGAAGCCTGTATGTAAGGTTTTCTTCCCAACAAGCAACATACCTTCCAGGCTGCAGTCTCCAGTTGTCACAGCTCGCTGCATCGCACCCTCAGATCTGGTCTTCGAAACACCTGGCTGTAAGATAGATATGAGAAGACATTCAAGAAGTACTGATCCACAGCAAAGTGCACATACTTAACACGAGAGGAATCGTACGCTTGGAATCAGCTAAGACGGGCCATCTGCTTTCCGTGCGTTACAGCACAATTAAACTCTGACACACCGATGCTCGGTTCTCTGAGCTAAGCATCTCTGGGGCTGAGTAACATTCCTTACTCTCTTCTTGCTGCTGAGCTGAACGTCCTCCTGCACATGCATTTCTTCAGATTTCACTGTGGCTTCACAGACGTGAGATTTATTAAGGGCAATTTCAACCTAAAACATTCTCATTGATGACTAAATTCCCAAGAAAAATAATTTGAGTAGATATCAACATTTAATCTTCTAAAACATGAGATTGTTGTTCCTTGTGAAAGCTAATGTGTACAGTGGAAATCCTGCTGCAACTGGAGGCATTTACCTCAAATTCCTGAAGTGTTCATTGAAACAGCACCTTTCAAGTTCTCTGGAGATGTTCCTTTTTCCAGTATCTTCACACAGGACACAAATAAAGTATGTACTAAGATTTCAATGAAAACTCAGGGTGATATGCTGAAAAAGTGTAACTTTTTTTCCCCCCAAAACAAAGTATTTTGTTAACTGCAAAACAAACAATGGAAAATAAATATATTAGCCCTGGTGCATGTCCAGAAACTTTGGTGAGCATTCTCTCCAGAAGATATTAAGGCAGTGAAATGATTCTGAACATACACATTTTATAAAGAAAGGAAAGCAAGTGTTATACGTTCCCTTACACATGCTTGAAAGCATCTGGGACTTTCCCTGAATTTTGGTTTGGGGCTGAAGACAGTGCTCTATTTTAGAGTTTACAGCAGACAGTGCCTCTTCCTTCAAGTTTAGCACTGGGCGTCCTAGCAGCTCGTTCTGACCCCCTGCGTCTTGCATTTCCTTCTTCAGCTGGTCCTCTTCCACTGCCAGCCTGCCAATCTCTTCCAGAAAGTCTTGGATTGTTCTGATGGGCAGTTGCTTCTCTTCAACCCTTTTGGAATCCTGTCCCTTCTCAGCCAGTATCCACAACTACCCCTAAGTTTCCTGTGATGGCAGCTGATCCAGGTTGAGCCCAGGACAAATGTCAAGCCCATAAAGAAATGCGGAAAAAAGAGACCTCCAGGCGCAGATATTTCCTCGCCTCCATAGGCTTCCTCCTCACTGGACAATGGAGGGCACGACTGGACGACAGGGGGAAGCAAGGGTGGGAAACTGCTCATGTCAAAGAGCTCACAAATGAGTGTCCCTGGTAAAATATAAACAAAGTTTACCCAAATTCACATGGAAAGTTCTCTGTTTAACATCAACAGGGCAAGGAGCTGTGCACCTACTCTAGTAACTTCCTTCACCTCTCAGGTATTTCCTGGCATCTTCTGTGTATCTTGGAGGGCAGTGTGAGTGGCGAGAAAACTCTCTAGGTTGTGAAAATAAGACATATTTCCTAGTCTCTGAAATAGGAAAAGTCACAAAGGTTTTAGTCCATAAAATTCTGGGTCATTGTTCACAGAGAGGTTCCGCTCCTGGGCTCTCACACTCTGCTGTGGCCAAAAGCAGGAGAAGCGGGAGCGTGCAGCTCGCCCAGGGCACAAAAAGCCTCAGAAGCTCAGCTATGGTCAATGTGGCAGCTCTTACCAAGTGTGGACTCTTGGTGTTCTGGTCCCTCACTGCCTGCAGCTTAGCTCGAGCAATCTGAACGTCATTCAAATGTTCATTCACCCTCTCAATTGTTTTCAAGTTCTCCTTCAAGGAAACATTGAATTAGTAACAATTACTCATTACTTTCATTTCTGTTTTCAGAATGTAACCTAACGAGAGAAGGGGTTCGTACCTTAAACTTCAGTGCTTCCTCAGAGAGCATCTTCTTTTGCCTGATGGTCTCCTCTAAGCATTTCACTGCATTGTTGGTCTATGCAAAGATGTAATGAAGGAAACAGAATTACAAATACTAATTACACTGCTAGCTGAACCTATCTTGTGTGTGACCCCTTCCACTAATACAGAAAGTGGTGCTTTACATCTACGACACTTGCTTTTTTTTTTACTGAAAATATTTCAGTCAGTTACAATGTGTCAATTTTCTGGTGTACAGCATGTTTCAGTCACACACATATATATACACCTATGTTTGTCTTCACATTCTTTTTCATTATAGATTACAAGACATCAAGTAGAGTTCCCTGTGCTCTACAGAAGAAATTTGTTTTTTGGTTTTTTTTTTATCTAGGACACTTGCTTTGAACCTAGACCTCTTATGGAACATATGGAACAGGACAGTAAGATGAAGGAAAAGAGAGCCAAATAACTGAACTACCAGAGGGGGGAGGAACTGAAGGTGAAATCACACACACAAAAAAAAAAAAAAATAGCAAAAGGACCAGGATACCTTCTGCACCCAAGCAGATATATTTTCTGCAAGTTCTCTCTTTTCGTTCTCCAAATTCTTCATCTGCTCAGTCATCTGCTTTAAAGTAACTAAAAGGAGATAAAGCAATTTCTCATATTGGCAAGAAAACCCAGTAGAATAGAATTATGATTTATTAGCAGTAGAGACATATCTGGCTGGCACTATGAGTATAATTAACTTTTTAGCTTTACTACCGTGCCTAAAGGAAGCAAATCTTAGTGGCATTCTAAATGTGAGATCATTGAGATTCCTAGTTTAATTTTTTTCAAAGATGCAGAAACACAATAAAAAGTCTTCCCCTAAATTCCCTCCCAGCTATAAGCACTATTCTTAGAAAATTCATTCAAATACTTCTGACATCACCAGAGATGAAAAAGAAAATCCAAGCATCCTGTCCCCTTAACATTCTCTCCTCCAGTTACTAAGGTAAGTAAACATGCCCCTGCTTTAAAAAAAAAAAAAAACAGAACCCTTATCCCACGCAGGTTCACCCCACAGCCAGGCCCTATCTGCAGCACCACAGAAGGCAAGTTCAAAACGTCGCCTTGACTGGGCCTGCACAGGCCTCCAGTGTCTTCTTGCTGCCTGGCAGATCGTCTTTCATGAAAACCATGCTGGGGGCCCTGAAGGACAAGGTCACTGGAATTAAACGCTTTGGTACCATGTGGGCTTCCCCACCTAGTCACTGGAGGACCTGGATAACACACAGGCCCTAAATGACAAGCTTTTCCATCGCCAGGATGAGAATGTTACCATCACTGCTTCAGGAAAGCAGCACATGTAAAACAGCCAGTCACAGGCGACTCCACGTGTGAAGCTCTAGAAAGCAGCCCTCAGAACCAGACTCCTCTCTCGGGCATCTAAGTCCCTCATCTGACCACACAGTGCATACGCGTCTTATCTCTGCCCAGTGGGGACGCTCTGATGCTGAGATCCCTCTTCTCAGCACCAGCCCTTCTGCATCAACTGTCACCAACAGCAGCCCTTGAGGGCCTACTGAGCACCGGGCAGCCACCCTGCCCACCACGCACAGCCCCACTCGGTCAGCAGAGTCTGTGAAGCCTGCACAGAAAGCATCATCCTCAGGCTGAATCACCTCCATTAAGTCCCCACTGCCATGAATGGCTCCCTTCACGTCTAGGTCACAGCCCATGGTTTCCCCTCTGCTGTGACATGCACTGCCTGGCTACATTTGCATCCCTCCCTCAGCCTGGAGGGTCCTGACAGGCTCAAGTAGTGTTTCAGCATCTTTACTTTTCACCAAGAGCCAGCTCATGTTAGGCACTCACTCCGAACATTAGACTTCTCATCACCTGCTTCCTAAAAGTTGCTATGCAAAATTAAACTCATCCTAGTCTCCCTACTCCTGTGACCCTCCTGGTCTCTTAGCTCAATAGATGCCAACTTCCTCTACGATGTCACTTAGACACCATCGCAGGAGTAAAATTTTCAAGAGTTGAGAAATCAGTTAGACATCAGAAGTCACTGTGTTTACTCTTAGTTGAATTAAAATCCACATTGAATCCTTGTATTGAGAAAATATTACAAAGGAAACTAAACCCTAATATCTTACCTTGAGATGCACGAGGCTTTACCTAGGAGAGAAAGAAACAATAAATCTGAAGTCAAAACATATAATTAGTAAATCTATAATTTCTAATAAACTATCAAAACAGTAATCATTGAAATCACAATTATCATTTTGGTTCAGCGTAACAATATGATTAAAAATCAGGAAAAATCAGAATTTCCTACTTAAGGCATGATCTTTCACTCACCATTTCTGACAGCACAACGGTAAATAATTTATTTTAGAACAAAAGATCTGTTTACATGCTATTAAATAAACACCACTCTATTCAATTTTCATAATGCATATTCATATTTAACAACACTCAACTATATTATTTTCATAATATGTTGTTGTAATGCATCATTTATATAATTTCTTTTTTTGGTCAAACCAAACATCCACACTTAAGTCCAGAACCTGGATTGTTGTATAATCTTCAAAAGAGAGAGAGAGAGACAGAGAGGAGAAAACTAAAAGAAAAATAAAGGCAAAATCTTTATACTAAGGTTAAGATGCACCCCTTTCATTCACTGAAAGGTTTTCTGAAATCTTTTACAGAGTTGACTGTTGAATTGATAAGCAATTGTAACATATGAGGTCGTAAGATTTGTCAAGACCACTAAAAACAAATGGACATCAGATGAGACATCAGACGAGAATGAAAGTGAGCAATGGCTGTAGTAAAAGCACACGCAGCAGCAGGATGGACAGCGACCATTTTCAAGAAGCGAACGTGCTTCCTGACTCAGACACAAGTCATCATCTGCGGAGTAATAGCTCAGTAAAACCCAGGCAGGACTCCACTGTAATACCACGTAGACACATTTCCCTGACCCTTAACACATATTTCTTCATTCAAAACTTTAAGTGATGATCAGAGACTGAGGCCAGCCCCTAACCTTGCCAAGATATTGGAGCATCATCACAGTGTCGAAGCTCCAGTGGCAATAATGTGGCAATAGAATGCATCCATGGAGGGCAAACAGAAAACCACAGATGTTCCCTTAACTTCACACTTGCTCAGGAACACTGAGCTTCCCAGTCCCCTGTCACCCAACATGCAGGTGGGGAGAGAGATGGGCTCACCAAATACTTAACCTTCCTGTTTTGTTATTGAAGAGAAGAGTTTATGAATTGCCATTGTCTCATTGAGAATATACTGTTGTCTTGCTCAATGAGTTCTTACTATAAAGATTTTGCAACAAATTTCCATTTCAAAACTAATTTCTGTTCAAGTTAGTAATCTAAAAGGAAACAAAGAAAAGACTCCTGGATTCTGGCCCAGGCAGGCAAATAAAATGTCCAGTGACTATAAAAATTCCTGTTAAGTGTGATTAAAAGGACACTGTCAGGTACTTTAGTAATACTCACAGCAAGGACGCTCCTCCAGACAAACAACAGAAAACTGGAAACTCCCCAGGCGGCAACAAGAAGAAGCAGCTTCCACAGAAATTCATAAACATCAGACCCAAGATGGGTAAGGAGAATCAGAGTGTGGAGGATCTGAAAAGATATTGGAGATAATGAGGAACCTCAAAGACATTAGCAGTGTATCTGTCACAGAGAATCATCTTTAGAAACCCTCAACCACATCCTCAAATAGCTCCACAGAGAGGCGAGAAGGGACACTTGAGTTCAAAGGAGCTCTTGGGAGTGTGGACATGTTAACTGCCTTCATTTGGTAATAGTTTCACTGCTGCACACATACGTCAAATACCTGATAAACAAAATGTTAGAGATTTGACTTTGCTGACAGGCACATTGCAAATATTTTTAAAATAGTTAACAGAACTTAACTTATGAATGTAGAAGCCAACTTGAAATTGAAAATAAGCAAACACAAACCTACATGGCATGGGACACCTCCATCTTCTATTGGATGTTCATGAAGTACCTGGACAAACCCCTATGAAGTGTCCCCAAAAATACACCCAACATGTATGGGGAAAGAGCAATGAAGATATGTGTTAAAATATAGAGAGATGTACAGAGATGTATTTCTACATTTATAGACTGGACATGAGTGAGAAAGCAGACCAGCTCTTAGAATAATGTCAAAATTACTATTCCAGCAAAAATTAATGATATATTTTAGCCCAACTATCTAAAAACCATGGAGGTTTTCTTCAATATTCACTTTGGTTCTGAACCAGAGCATGTAATGTCAGGCTTCTGAAATAAATAAGGATTTGTATAATAAGAGTTTTAATCATATTGTACAAGATTACTCAAAGAATGAAGTTACATAAAAAGAGAACTCAAAATAATCAGTACAAATAATTTACATGCATATTTCACAGTACTGCACCTACGTCCATTAACAGCCACCAAGAAAATTAATTTGTATTTCTGGAATGTACAGTCACCAAAACAAAAGCCAAACACATAGTTTTGTAAAAACTAGATTTATAAGTATTATAGGAGGGAATAAATACACAATGTAACTTGTACTTTATCTAGACACCAAGTTTCAGTCTTGTGCAAATAAAACCTCTCTAGAAAGCAGCCCCTGAAATCAGTAACACTGTCATTGTCAGCTCTCACAGTTGGGGTCAGTAAAATCTGTGCTGGTGGAAAACATGCACCGTCTTTGCATAGCTGCCCTCTGAGAGAGCAGTGGGTCTCAGCACAAAGGAGAGACACGCAGATCAAAGGCACAAAAACAAACACCATCTAGTCACTAACTGGTAAAACCCCCTCCACCGTGGGCATGCTTGTAACACACGGCACTGTCTGAGCGCTGACGTCAGCAGCTGCCTCCTACCTAGAGTCTATCCATCAGGGCTGATGTACTCAGGTTCTGTCAGCGGCCATGAGCAACGGTGGAGAAGGACAAGTTAGTTTATCCAAATGCTCAAAGATGTGGTAGGGAAAGAGGGCTGACTAACCTGGGAGAACTCAGCCTCATTCCCTTTGAGGGAAAAAATCCAAACAAAGATGACCTATAAATGCCCTCCTTAGTAGGCTCAAAAGAAACAGAACAGACTCTTCTTTGGGTGGAGTGTTCATGTGGCGTTGATTCTGCTTCAGTGCAAAGATTGTTCCTGACACTCGGTTTTTCCAGGTCTGTAAGAATCTGGTGGAAGCCTATCAGAACAAACCCACTTAAATCCATGAGGTGTTCTCAGTCTGTCTCTTTTAGGGTGTGGAGGTGATTTTTCCTGACACGGTAAAAATTTTACAGCATGTATCTGAATTTTCTTTATATTTGGACAATTCTAAGGACATGAAGGACACTTTCTGCTTTGGGGAAATCAACATTCTTCACAAGGACACGTCACTAAAAAAAAAAAAAGACAACTCGTCCACCTCCTGGGTCACATCCCTCCTGAGCATTTCCTCATTATAAACATCACAGCAGGTCGCAGCCACTGATTTTCACATCAGCTCAGCTCTCAGGGCTCCCCCATCAACTTAGCTGGACACAGAGTCCCTGGGGGCAGCCTCCAAGATGAAAAGGAAAGGGATAACTAAGAATTTGCTAGAAGTCCAATAAAAATAAAAGCAAAAATAAACAAGTGGGACCTAATTAAACTTAGAAGCTTTTGCATAGCAATGGAAACCATAAGCAAAGCAAAAAGACAACCTACAGAATGGGAGAAAATCTTTGCAAAAGATGAAACTGATGAGGGCTTAATTGCCAGAATATATAAACAGCTCATACAACTAAATAAGAAAAAAAAAAACCTCAATCCAAAAATGGGCAGAAGACCTAAACAAGCAATTGTCCAGTGAAGACATACAAACGGCTAACAGGCACATGAAAAAATGCTCATTATCACTAATTATCAGAGAAATGCAAATCAAAACTACAATGAGGTATCACCTCACACCAGTCAGAATGGCCACCATTCAAAAGTCCACAAATGACAAATGTTGGAGAGGCTGTGTAGAAAAGGGAACTCTCCTACACCGCTGGTGGGAATGCAGGTTGGTGCAGCCACTGTGCAAAACAGTTTGGAGATTCCTCAAAAGACTAGGAATAGACTTACCATATGACCTAATAATCCCACTCCTGGGCATATGTCCAGAAGGAACCCCACTTCAAAAAGACACCTGCACCCCAATGTTCATAGCAGCACTATTTACAATACCCAAGACATGGTAACAGCCTAAATGTCCATCAACAGATAACTGGACATAGAAGAGGTGGTATATTTATACAATGCAATACTATTCAGCCATAAAAAAACAATATAATGCCATTTGCAGCAACATGGATGTCCCTAGAGAATGTCATTCTAAGTGAAGTAAGCCAAAAAGAGAAAGAAAAATACCATATGAGATTGCTCACATGTGGAATCCAAAAAAAAAAATAAAATAAAATAAAGAGCATAAATACAAAACAGAAACAGACTCACAGACATAGAATACAAACTTGTGGTTGCCAAGGGGCTGGGGGGTGGGAAGGGACAGACTGGGAGTTTGAAATTTGTAGATACCAACAGGCATATGCAGAATAAACAAGATTATACTGTATAGCACAGGGAAATATATACAAGATCTTATGGTAGTTCACAGAGAAAACAAAATTGTGATAATGAATATATGTATGTTCATATATAACTGAAAAACTGTGCTCTACGCTAGAATTTGACACAATATTGTAAAATGACTATAACTCAATAAAAAATGTAAAAAAAAAAAGCAGCTGTGGTATATTTCATACAATGGAGTACTACTCAGCCATAAAAATGGTAAAATGATGCCATTTGCAGTAACAGGGAATGGATGGACCTGGAGAATGTCATTCTAAGTGAAGTAGTCAGAAAGCAAAAGAAAAATACCATATGATATCACTTATATGTGGAATCAAAAAAAAAAAAAAAAAAAGACAAACTTATTTACAAAACAGAAACAGACTTACAGCATAGGAGACAAACTTATGGTTACCAGAGGAGAAGGGAGTGGGAAGAGAAAAATTGGAAGTTTGAGATTCATGGATACTAATCTATATAAAGTAGACAACAACTAGTTTACACTGTACAGCACAGGGAACTCTATTTAATATCTTGTAGTAATTTATGGTAAAAAAATATGGAAATGAATATGTGTATTTTCCCATATGACTGAAGCATTCTGTTGTACACGATAAATGGACAACATGGTAAACTGACTATACTTCAATAAAAATATTTTAAAATTTATAGGGCTATTGAGTATTTTTGTTACATTAAAATTTCCGAAAAGAATACACTTCAAAGAAAACAAAGTTGCTGTAAGTTAACAAACCAGAAAGCACAGAGCACAGATGACATTTCCCTGTTTAACAGACCAGCACCAACCCAGTGCTGAGACCCCACTGCTCCCAGGACTGCCAAACGTCACCACCAGGAAGGGCGCACGCACAGGACAGCGAACCGCACGGGGACGGGACCGGAACACACACAACTTGAAGCAGGATCCTGACAAGCTTTCCGGGAGCCAGTCTCACTATGACTTCTAGTAAGTAAGAAGAGTTTCTCACTTTTTAAAAAACTGCTTTACTGAGATAAAATTCCCCCATTCCCGCATTTTAGGCATACAACTCAATGGCTTTTAGGATGTTCACACTTCCTTCTTTGATGCAATAAAGTAACTATTTCAGGTTTCATCCTGTCAACCTGCTGTTTGGTCCAAGAGGTCCTGACAGGACTCAGAGCTTGAGGACGCCGGTGGCCAGGGCCGCTCTAGACTGGTCAAGAAACCTGTCCTGAGAGCCTCGGGCTTCACCAACGATGCGTTCCCATCAAGGACCCCATGAGAAAGCAGCTAGTTAACCACAGTGTGAAAGAGCCCAGGAAAAAGGAGGACACCTGATGCCCGATGTTCACTCACAATTGCATTTTCATATCCAGTGCACCCCAGCACGTGGGACCAGAACATCCTCATCACCTCCATGTCCTGGTCTTCTCAGGGCCCTGAGGTCCCCAAGGCAGGAGGGGGGAGGGGAAGGGAGGGGAGGGGAGGGTTGGGAAGGGGAGGGGAGGGGGTGGGGGATGGAGTGGGGAGGGAGTGTGACAGGTACAGGGGTTGAGCACTTGAGAGGAGAAGAAGGGGGGTCACAGAAAGGATGAGGGCCAATCAAGCTCTTGAGGGGAGGAAGGAGGGTTCAGTCAGGTCAGGAGGTCAGCAGGTCAGGAAAACAAACAGCAGGCAAGCGGACTCTCAGGAGCAGCTGGAGGGGACGAGACGCCTCCCTCCAAGCCTTCCTGTCTGAACGCTGCCTTAGCAATGCCAGTGCTTTATGACCTCTCTTGACCAATCACCTGCCTTTGCCCCTGGCACCTCACAGTGGACATTTTGGGTGACCTCACTTTTACAATGTGCCCCGCCTAACTGATCCCCCACCACCAACTGCCAGCCAACCCTGGGTCCTCTCTGCAAACTTTTCTGACCATATGCTTTCTGGTCCTGTACAACCGATGTCCCCTGCCCTCTACTTCTGGGATGCTCCCTCCTCCTTTTCCAAACTCCCAGGATTTCCCTTGGGCAGTGGCTGAAAAACATATTAGGTGGACAATGACAGAACCAAGAGGAGTCAAATATTCAGGCAGGGTGGGAGGTCCTCACTCCCCTTCGCTCAACACTGCACACAAAGTGCAGAAAATGTCCACAAGATGGAGAAGATCTTAACAGCACACCATCTTAATCACATCGCCACACCCATGTGGCCGTCCTTATCTGTAGTACACCTGTAGGTGACACATTAATTTTAAGTACATATGTTACATGCATAAAAATAAGCCCTATGATTTTTGCCAAAGATATATAAAACTATAAAAAATAATTATATATTGTCACACCCCCTGCACTGCATTTGGGTGATTCACGTACACCCAGGTTCAAGGAGGCAAAAACTACCCATGTGGGACAGAAGCAAAGTTGTGCTTTGGGGCAGTACTGGCTGTGAGGGGGCCTGAGAAACCCTTTTGGGGTGGTCGGAAGACTTGGTGTCTAGATATGGGGGGTGGTTGTGTTCACTCAATCAAGAAATACTGAGCACATGGGGCCTGCCAGTCTCGAGCACATGGAGCCTGCCAGTCTCAAGAGTCACAGAGACCCTCGTATCTGTCCCCGTGAAGTGGCCAACTGCTGACAGTGAGGAAGGGATGAGGTGCCTAGAGTGGCCACCAGAGTCCAGTGAGAGGGCCCCGCACTCATCCAGGCTTTGGGCCCCAGCCCTGCCAGCTTCCCCCAGGAGCCCCAATTCCAGGCAAACTCTGAGGGGGGCTGAGGGCAGCAGCTCGCTCCTAAGTCTCAGGAGCTCCCACAGTCTGCCCAGGGCTCTAAGTGAGAAACGGGCAGGGGGCAGTCAGTGGTTTGGGACTCTCTGCCATTGACAAAGAGGAGTTGGGTGAAAACACCTGGCTCCTTACATGTCCCCCAATCCAATCCCCCAGGGGCCCCTTAGACCCACAGGGCCCTCCCTCCTTCCAGCTGGGGCAGGTGGCCAGCCCTGCAGCAGCTCTGGGGCCCAGGCTGGGCCAACTGGTCAAGGGCCACCAACAGGTCAAGGTATGACTGTGCTGGCCAGGAAGAGGGGGGAGAGCAGTGAAGCAGTACCAGCAGGAGCAGCCTCTGTAACCGGGCTCCTCCACTGTGAGCAGGGCTGGGGCCAAAACGTGGCAGTGAGGGTGGGAGGGCTGCGGCCCTATGGCCCTGGACAGGGCTGGACCAGAGCCCAGGGCCTGAGGGCCTGGGGGGAGAGACAGAGCAAGACGGGCAGGGAGAGAGACAGTGCATGACAGAGAGAGGTGGGAGTCAAGTCCTAGAGAGTGACAGACAGTGACAGGGGGAACAGGGTAGGGAGAGCAGATAAAAGACAAGGCAAGAAGGAAAGAGGGAGCCAGCCCACAGTGCATGGTGGGGGACGAAGGGCCAGGGTGGCCTGACTCTGGGAAGGGGCCCAGAGTGGAAGGGGCAGAAAAGGCAGGAATCCTGGCATCACAGTCTCTCCCACGCTAAGGCTCTCACCTCCCTGGAGCTGAGCTCCCCAGGGGTCACTGTACTTGCAAAGACTGGTACGTCCCATTTTTCTTGGGACTGCTGGTACCAGCCTCTGTGTCTGTCCCTGTCGGGGCTGACGTCCAGGAGAATGGGCTGCCCCTGGGGAGGAAACTCCAGAGCCTGCCCTGTGGATAGTTGACCCCGACTCCTCACAGACCCAGTGGGGCTGCGTTTCCAACCGCACTGCTGGGTCTTCCTGGTCCCACAGCCAGGCTTCAGGTGCTATGCTGGCTCCAGGATCCCCTGGCCTGGAGGGACTGAGTCCCATCCAGGGTGAGCAGGCTTCAGGGATCCTGGGTCTCCTCCTACTGTCAACCAGAATTCCTTCCAACCCTCAGGAGTCGGGACCCCCTGTAAATCACCAATTAGCATCAGGTCAAAGGTATTGAGATCTCACACTAAGCAATAAAATGTGCCAACTGACCAAACTCAAAGTGCAGTGTTTCAATTACACAACATTCTCAATAACCCATTTTATGGATGAGAAGACAGAAGGGATGTGAATCACCTAAGGGTCTCAGGGCGGCAAGTGCTGTAACTTTACCCTGAACCAAGATCTACCTTGGAAAGTGATTCCACCTGGAGCCCATCCTGTGACATGCTCCCTAAGGTTCTGAGGAAGACCGTTGGCTTTTCCTTTGGAAATTCCTCTTGCAATGACATCAAGTCATGCATCAGTCAGGACAGTGAGGATGTGTTCACGAGGGATCCTGACTCTTAACGGCAAGTCAACTTTGTCTCAGGAAATGGGTCTTCTATTATCATTAATTCGGGCACCAAGGTAAATAAGAGTAACAACATAAAATCCATCATACATATAAGTACTTTTAGTTTAAAATATAAATAACTTTATGAACTATAAATGGATGCATTGCATTGGTCCATGACAAACAGGACATTACGTACATTCATTACAAAGAAGTGCTGTCATGGGTGGGGATGTGGTGACAAGAGCAGGGTCATTTTTAACAGGGAAGGAGGTCCCACAGCTCTCAGTACAGGGTGGGTAAGTTCACAGTGCTTCTCCCCACGACCAAACTCTCACCACACACACACACACACACACACACACACACACACACACACAGGCAAATGCACATAGATCCTAAAATGACCATCTACCTTCTGATCAGAAAAAAGATAGATATGTGCTCACACCACCTAACACACTGACCACACACACAGTTCCCATAATAACTTCTTAATACTTCAGTTCTATGAGCCTCTGAAGTTCCCCTCACTTGCGCTCACCATCTAACAGAAAGAAATTATAAACAATACTTCAAGTTTGATTCATTACAGTTCCTCTAAGAACTTATATTATTGCAAGTGTGAGAAGAATATAAAATTCAATTTCAGATGGAGTTTTTGGCTCAGTAGTTTTCATGGTTAAAAGCTTCCCCTGACTACACAAAATTATTGGCTCTACTTTTCTCGTTCTGTGCTTTCTGTCCCAACTAAAATTTCCCTATACATCTCGTTATTTTGGATTTCAGTCAGTGGCCTGATAATGCATTTTGTAGATAGTTTGATTGTTCCTACAGATCGCTATCTATTGATGAGCATTTTATTCTTTTAGTATTAAGTAGAACTGACTTCCAATCTACAGCTTTTCCTGTAACTGGAGAAACAATAAAGCTTATACCGACATCACTCACCACTACACTACCAGACTCACAGCTTGTCCTGACTGCACTCTGACCTCCTCTAGTCAGTGTCCAGAAAAATCAAGTCCACACACGTGTGGATGTGACTCTATAGGGCCAGCACGCCCACCTTCTCCATTTACTTACTCTCAGTTGTCACTACTTTCCTATATTTGACCTAGAAGTTGCCCTCCTCCTACCCCTACCCTGAGCATTTCACAAGAGTAACCTAAAAACTAAACTCTTCATGGCACAAACTGTAATCGCATTACTAGTAGCCATAAGGTTAGCCTATGGATGAATTTAAAAGGATTAGAATGAACGTATGATAATTACTTTAAACAAAAACATTTTGACTCATAAAACTGTAATTAGTTTCATAATTATCAAGTGGCATTAGTCTATATTACTATCCTCTTTGCATTTACAGTATCCTATATGGATACTAATATATAAATCACACTTAATATCCCAATTACTATGCTCAGATGGCACAATATCATCATTTTTCATTACAGCCGCTGTCACCACGCTCAGCACCCATTCTACGTGAGCTGGCATAACACCTGCCATCAGTGCTCCCCGCCTGTGTGGCTGCACCGGGACGGTCACTAACAGCTGTGGGATCCAGCGCCTGTGGTACTGATTATGTACAAAATCTTAACCTTCTCCAAGGCTAAAACTCATTATTCCAAACATTATAGTAATACAATTAACATGATTACCAAAATTATATCCTCTGAATTAACACTAAACCTTATGGCCTATTAACCAGCCTTATCAGCTCACTCTTCCTGAATCAACTGACACTAGCTTTCACTTTTCACTAGCCTTCCTCTCTGTTAGTGCCTCCACTTGCATCAATGTCTCTTCTCCCACCAGCACACACAGCCAGCCGATTTCATCCATCCCAGCAATCATTAATCCCCAAAACTGTATCATCACCAACAACTTCCTACAAACATCCTTAGACTTTCACACTTCACAACTGACCACATTCGATAGTTTAATCAAAACAACATTAGTCAAAGTCAGACAAGATGATTAAATTCAGGACTCTGTTTCTTACTGTATGTACGTACTCCTTGGATCACTTCCACTTGTCACTGCACTAATTTTTACCCAGAATCTTGTAGTTTCCTTACATTTTATAATAATTCAACACTAAACTCGGGCAGCATCCATTTCTTAATCTGGTGTTTCCCCATGACTGACACGTGTAAGAGAATTTATGGTAAATATGCCCCTTTAGGATCTGCTCCTTTGGTTCCCAAGAGCATAACTGGAGTTTGCATTCCTGGACCCAGAGCACCTGCAGTCATGCTGCTCACACTAGGCAGCTGGGGAACATCACACATTATAATATTCAAGCCCTTGGAAAATCAGACGGCATGTCCTGTCCTTGTGACCATCTTTGTGAGGAGTAATCACAACAAGCCCCATCTGTGCCAAACAGACTTACAACCACTCCCTGCAAGGCCCTCCACCAGCCACACACACTAGGAGCTGTGGGCATCCGTGCGCAGACAGCGTGAGGTCCTAGCAGTGCTCCAGCCCTGACAACCACCCGCGCCTTACATCATGGTCTGAAACACGTGTCAGGCACCCAGGCAAGGGGATCAGCACTGGGAGGAGGAGCCCTCTCAGCTGGGGTGAAAACCAGCAGGCTTGCTGGAGCACTGTGAGAAGCTGAGCCCCTGCTCTTGAAGAGCCTGTGCAGAGACCCACTGACTCCCCATCACGGCAGGGACACAGCAGGCTGAACACTGCCTCGGGCTCCAGCCAGCTTGCAGGGGTGGCTCAGGCGGGCCCCCTGGACTCCCCCAGGCTCCTGGCCCCACCCTCCTTGTTCGGTGCTGCTCCCCACTCAGGTGGAAGCTTCCACTGCCAGTGAGAGTGCACACCGTGGGAGAAAGTGGTGCTGGCCTGGGTGTGGCCCTGCCTCTGAAAAGACGGCCGGCAGTCACGGCCAGCTAGTTTGTCCCTGCACACCCTCTGCAGGGAACAGTACTAGCACCAAGGTAGAGCCTGCCATCCCCAGAACTCACTTTCCTGTGCACACCTGACAGGCGGTGGGGCCAGCTCAGGGCTGCGGCCCCAATCTCTCTGGCCCTGGCCCACCCTCTAGCCAAGCTGTGCATGCCAGAGAAAAGGTTATACCAGTACAGACGGGCCACTGCAAGCCCTCAGGCCTCAGCCACATCCCAAACCAAAGCAAAGACTGCCACCACACCCAGGCGAACCCCACTCCCACAGAGATCCTGCTCCAGCCCCACGGGACCCAGTGCCACCCCTGATAGGGCTGGAACAGTCACTGAGCAGAGAAGCCCCTGCTTGAACCTGGAACTGGCTCCAGTCCCTCTGACTCCAGCCCTGCCACCCCACTGCAGGGGCTGCCAGCATGTCCCGAGGGAAGAGGGCAGCCCAGGATCACTTCAGGTCCAGCTCTTCCCAACAAACCTGCTGGGCACAGAAGACTGCACAGGAACACGCTCACACAAGGACACACCTTTAACTCTGACAGGTAACTTTCACCTAACTTCACAGAGATACAGAAAATTAAAGTGAGAATACACAGGAACATGTTTTATGTGAAAAAGTAAGAAAATAACCATAATGAAAATAAATAAATAACTTACCTGACAAAGAGATCAAAGCAATAGTAACAAGAATGACAGCTGAGCTGGGAAAAAGAACAGAACATGGAGAATTTTTAAAAAGAACAAGAAAATATAAAAAATAACCAGTCAGAGAAGAACTGCAGGTCATACAGAAGATTAGACAACACAGACGACCCATTAGCAACCCGGAAGATAGAATAATGAAAATCACCCAGTCAGAAAAGCAAGAAGAAAAAGCACGTTACACGAGGTTAAGGGACTTCTGAGACAGCTCAAGCATAGTAACACTCACATTATAGGGGTCCCTGAAGGAAGAGAGAGAAACGGTGAGAAAATCTTTGATAAAATTATGGCTGAAAACTCCTCTAATCTGAAGAAGGAAGCGGATATCCAGGCACAGGAATCAGAGAGAGTCCCAAATGGGATCAGCTCAAACCGACTCACACCAAGACACATCATTATTCAAAAAGTGAAATTTAAAGACAATGACAAAATTCTAAAGGCAGCAAGAAAAGAGGAAAATGTCACATTAAAAGAAATCCTTCATAAGCCTATCAGCTCTTCTTACTGCATGTATTTTTAAAATTTACTTATATCTACTGTTCATTGTCTCTAAGAAGGTTTAGAGCCTTAGCTTTTTTAACTTGCGTAGTTATTAAAGGAATAAAGCCAACCACAAAATAAGAATTAACTCAAAAAGATACATACACCCCGCTGTTAACAGCAACACTATTTACAATTGCCAAGACATGAAAGCATCCCAAGTGCACATCAACAGATGACTGGAGAAAGAAGATGCCCCACACACAGGTAATGGAGCACAACTCACCCATGAGAGAGGAGAATATTTTGCGATTTCGGCTTTTCATTCACCTTTTTTCACTTCAAAAACCAGAATTTTATAACTGGCATAAACATTTCCATTGCATCAAAAACAACAAAACACCTAGATATAAACTTAGAAATAAATAACCAAGGAGGTTACCTATACTCTGGAAACTGTAAATCACTGATGAAGGAAACTGAAGATGACACAAAGAAATGGAGAGATATCTTGTGCTCTTGGACTGGAAGCATCAACATTATCAAAACGGCCATCTACCCAAAGCAAACTACAGATCCAACGCATCCTCTGTCAAAACACTCACGGCATTTTTCACAGAACTAGAACAAAATTCCAAAATTTATATGGAACCATAAAAGACCCTGAACAACCACAGCAATCTTGTGTATGTCTTTTTTTCCCCCATCTCTTTCTTCTTTTTGTTCTCTTTTCTTAAGGTTTGATGACTAGAGAAGTTCCTTTAACATTTGTTGTAAAGCTGGCTTGGTGGTGCTGAATTCTTTTAGTTTTTGTTTATCTGTGAAGCTTTTGATTTCTCCATCAAATCTGAACAAGAGCCTTGCTGGATAGAATATCCTTGGTTGTAAATTTTTTCTTTTTCAACAGTTTAAATATGTCGTGCCACTCCCCTCTGGCCTGTAGACTTTCTGCTGAGAAATCAGCTGACATAATCTTATGGGAGCTCCCTTGTATGTCATTTTGTTGCTTTTCCCTTGCTGATTTTAACATTTTCTCCTCATCCTTAATTCTGTCAATTTGATGACTATGTGCCTTCATGTGTTCCTCTTCGGGTTGATCTCATGTGGTTCTCTCCGTGCTTCCTGGACTTGGGTGACTGTTTCCTCTCCCAAGTTGGGAAGTTTTTGGTTATTCTCTCCCAAAATCTTCTCACATCCTTTCTCTCTCTCTCCTCTTTCTGAGACCCCTATAATGTGATTAATGCACTTTATGTTGTCTCAGAGTTCTCTTAAACTATCCTCATTCCTCTTCTTTTTTTTTTTTTTTTTTTTGTTCTGTAGTAATGATTTCCACTAATCTGTCTTCTAGCTCACTGACCTGTTCTGCTTCCTTTAGTCTATTCTTAGTTCCTTCTAGTGTGTTAGATCACTAAAATCATTCCAGTGATTTTATTCGTCAACTCTGGGTATTCTTTATATTTTCTAACTTTTTGCTAAAAATTTGCTCTGTGCATCTGTACTCCTCTTGACTTCTCTGAACATCTTCATCATCATTACTTTAACTTCTTTTTCAGATAAATTGCCTATCTCATCACTTATTTCATCTTCTGGGATTTTATCTTGTACCTTGGTCTAGGAGATACTCTTCTGTCGCCTCATTCTGTAAATCTTTCTATTTGTATTTTTAGGTAGGATAGTTATGTTCTCAACCTTGGAGAAGTGGCCCTCTGTGGGAGACGTCCTATGCATCCCAGCAGTGCACTCCTCTCTTGTCACCCAAGGGCCAGGGTCCAGCCAGTCCCAGTGTAGAATCTGGCCTGTTTGTGGGCTCCTTCCACAGGCTTTGGGATTGTATTCTTCCTTCTGGTATCTGCTCCCTGGTAGATGAGGCTGGACTACAGGCTTATGCAGGCTTCTTGGCAGGAGAAGTCAGTGCCTGCCCACTGCTGGGTGTAGCTTGTTCCTGGACCTCTGCTGGGTAGGGCATTGTCTAGATGTATTTTTAGGTCAGGAAGTCCACTGACAGGTGGGGCGGTGCTCCCACCCAGTATGTTGTGTGGCCTGAGGCTTCCCGGTCCTTAGGCCTACAGGTTGTTGGGTGGGGCTAGGTTTTGGTGCTAATGTCCAATCAAGATGTCAGCCTCCAGGAAAGCTCACATAGATGAACACTCCTGGAATATCAGGCACCAGCTTTTATATTCTCTGAGCCACGGCCTTCCCCTATGTCCCCAGGAGACCTTCCAAAACCAGCAGGCAGGCCTGGCCCAGGTTCCTATGAAATCACTAGTTCTGCCCTTGAACCTGGCACACATGAGATTCTGTGTACACTTCCCTGTTTCCCCCAGCCACATGGGGCTCCTAGAGCTAAGCACCCCTGGCCTTCAAAACCAGATGTCCTGGGGCCTCCTCTTCCTCCCAATGCTGGAATCCCAGGCTGGGGAGCCTGACATGGGGCTTAGAACTCCTGTGGGAGGGTCTTTGTGATTTACTCTTCAGCTTGTGGGTAGCCCACCCCGGGGGGTATAAGGCTTGATTATACTATAAGCACGCCCCTCCTACCATCCTGCTGTGGTCCCCTCTTTATGTTTCCAGTTGAAGATCTTTTCTGCTAGGTTCATCTTTTTTTTTTTTTTTTTTTGATGCTTGATTAGCAGTCAGCTGTGGTTTCACTGTAGTCGCGAGGACAGGAGAGCTCATGGAGGCTTATCAGCTGTTTTTCAGCAGAGTCATTGCAGGCCAGAAGGAACAGCCATGATGTATTTAAAGTACTTAAAGGGAAAAACCTAGAACCTAGGCTACCTAGTCAGCTAAGTTATTAATCACAATTGACAGACGGTTAAAGAGTTTCTCAGATAAGCAAAATCTGAGTTCATCAATCCTAAACTGACCTTATAGGAGTATTAAAAGGTTTTCTTTACATGAAAAAGAACAAAAAATAAGAACTTGTGTGAAGGGGAAATCCCACTTTAAGGGCAAAAATGGGGCAATGGCTGTGAATCAACCACTTAAATAAGCCACTACAAAGACTAAAAGACAAAAATTGTAACAACAACTATAATTACAGTAAACACTTATATTAGGCATACGAAGATGTAAAAACTAAAATCAAAAACAAAAAAAGGTAGAGTAAAACAGTAGATCTCTTAGAACTTTTATGTCCTTAAATAACAATCACTTTAAGGAAGTCAGATATTGTAACAGAGCGAAATACATGAACCTCATGGTAACCATAAGTCAAAACCCTACATTAGATATGCAAAGGCAAGTGAGAGAAACGCAGACATAATAAAGAATATCAACCACCCATAAGAGAGGAGTATGAAGGAAGGACAGAGAAGAACTACAAAAACATTTGGCAAGGTAGAAGGATACAACATTAACATACACAAATCAGTTGCACTTCTTTACACTAACAATGAAATGATAGGAAAAGAAAGTAAAAAAATAAAAATAAAAAATCCCTTTTAAAATCACATCCAAAACAATAAAATACTTAGGAATAAATCTGGCCAAGCAGGTGAAAGACTTATACATGGAGAACTACAAAACATTGATTGAAAAAATTAAAGAGGACTTAAAGAAATGGAAAGATATCCTATACTCTTGGATTGGAAGAATTAATATTGTTAAAATGGCCATACTGCCCAAGGCAATCTACAGAGTTAATACAATTCCTATCAAGTTACCCAGGACATTTTTCACAGAACTAGAACAAATAATCCTAAAATTTATATAGAATCATAAAAGATACAGAATTACCAAAACATTACTGAAGAAAAAGAATGAAGCTGGAGGAATGACCCTCTCAAACTTCAGACAATATTACAGAGCTACAGTAATCAAAACAGTGTGGTACTGGCATAAAAACAGACATAGGGATCAATGGAACAGAATAAGATCCCAGAAATAAACACACAGACCTACAGTTAATCTTTGGCAAAGGAGGCAAGATATATAATGGGGAAAAGACAGTCTCTTCAGCAAGTGGTGTTGGGAAAACTGGACAGCAGCATGTAAATGACTGAAGTTAGGGCACTCCCTCACATCATACAGAAAAATAAACTCAAAATGGCTTAAAGACTTAAACATAAGACGACACTATAAACCTCTTAGAAGAAAACACAGGCAAGACATTCTCTGACATAAAACGCAGCAATCTTCTCCTAGAGCAGTCTACCCAAGCAATAGAAAGAAAAGTAAAAATAAACAAATGGGACCTAATTAAACTTACAAGCTTTTGCACAGCAAAGGAAACCATAAACAAAACAAAATGACAACCTATGGAATGGGAGAAAATATTAGCAAATGATGCGACTGACAAAGGTTTAATTTCCAGATTATATAAATAGCTCATACAACTTGGTAACAGAAAAACAAACAAGCCAATCCAAAAATGGGCAGAAGACCTAAACAAACAATTCTCCAATGAAAACATATAAATGGCCAACAGGCACATGAAAAAATGCTCAACATCACTAATTATGGGAGAAATGCAAATCACAACTACAACGCGGCGCCACTTCACACCAGTCAGAACGGCGACTGTTCAAAAGCCCACAAACGAGAAATGCTGGAGAGGCTGTGGAGGAAAGGCAGCCCTCTCACACTGCTGGTGGGAATGCAGTTTGGCGCAGTCATTATAGAAGACAGAATGGAGATTCCTCACAAAACTAAAAGTAGATTTACCATATGATCCAGCAATCCCACTCCTGGGCATATATCTGGAGGGAACTCTAATTCAAAAAAACACCTGCACCCCAATGTTCACAGCAGCACTGTTTACAATAGCCAAGACATGGAAACAACCTAAATGTCCACTGACAGATGACTGGATAAAGAAGCTGTGGTGTATTTATACAGTGGACTACTACTCAGCCATCAACAAATAATGCCATGTGCAGCAACATGGGTGGACCTAGAGATCATCATTCTCAGTGAAGTTAGCCAGAAAGAGAAGAAACAAGCCACATATCACTCATATGTGGAGTCTAAAAAACAGAAAAAAATGAGGCCACTAATGAACTCATCTACAAAACAGAAACAGACTTGCACACATAATAATCTTATGGTTACCAGGAGAAAGGGGGTGGGAAGGGATAAATTTGGGAGTTGAGATTTGTGAATGCTAGCCACTATATATATAAATAGATTTTTTAAAAAACAAAGGCCCTTCTGCATTAGCACAGGGAACTACACTTCGTATCCCGCAACAACCTTTAATGACAAAGAATATGAAAAGGAATATATATATGTACATGCATGACTGGGACACTGTGCTGCACACCAGAAACTGACACATTGTAACTGGCTGTACTTCAATAGAATTTTTTTTAAAAAACCCAGAAGTTATTGGAGAAAACAAAAATAAGACAGAAAAATTAAAGGTCAGCATAGAAATTTAAAAATTCAACTTGGAAATACAGAAAAGTACAGCTAGCAGAGCCTGCCCACATATTTCCTCCAGAATTCTAGCTCCTAGAACAAAAAGAAAGAAAGAAAAAAAAAGAATTTACCCAGAAGCAGCCCAAGCCTTAGGATGTTATTTGAAGGGTTAGGTACAAACAGACATCCAGATTGCTCATTCCACCTATGATCAGAAGTCCCTGCTCAGTCCTTTGCCTGAATAAAAACACATGAGTAAAAATGTATACGGATTCATGAAAACCTAGAAAGTCAATTTTTAGGACAATGTCAGCCTTGTAAACAGCTTTGCTGGGGAGGTGGGAAGTGTTGTAGTCCTACTTCCCTGCGCTTAACAAGAGGTTTGAAACACTTTTAATGCGGTTTTGGCAATAAACAACAACAATAACAAAACGGGAAAAAAAGTCAAAGGCTTACAAATGTAACAGGTTACTTCCCAAGGCTTCAATATAAGCAACAAAAATGCACCAAACTGAAAACATCCCTTGATGTATTTTCCAAAATAAAAATGCCTGCATGTTTCAGCCTGGAAAAAAATTTCTGTTAAGAAATCATAAACTCAAAGAAATGCAGAAGATCTGCATGTTAAGTATTTGCACAAAGGAGGCCACCTATACACACGTATGGTCAGACATACAGTGTGTTACACATTTGCAGGCTCAAAGCAGTAAAAATAGAACCGTGGTGCTCTTATAGTCTTAAGGCTCCCCGATTTCTACTGATGAAAATAATTTAAATGAGGTTTCGTCCCATGTATCTAATATTTATACAATCAATCTGCTGCCAAAACCAATTCCAAACCACGGCACCTGCTCGCTGTGAATCCAAATGGAGACCAATCAAAGCAAATTGTGGGGCTCTCGTATCCTCTCACAAAACACATTCATCAACTCTCAGAAAGGCTCTCACAAAGTAAATAAACAGAACAGCCATAAATGGCGCTGACAAAAGGCTCAGCATAAAACGAACCACTCATAATTGATTTTCCCAAAAAAGGTTGTCCTAAAAGAATTCATACGTCTTTTCAAACCAAGACTTCACTGCAAACATCAGACAGAAGCAAGCAGCCATTGGAAACAACACTGAGGGATGTGTTGTTTTCAGACCAGGGTAGAACTCACAGCCTTTCAGGAAAACAGCATTAGCACAGAATCTTCTCCTGCCTCGATTATCATTTTAAATACACAAAAACCTCCAATGTGTTTGTACATGTCTGGGGGTAGTGTTGGAGGGTGGGAGGAAACGCTGAGAGTCAGGAGAGCAGATTCATGGGCATGACCCCTGGGCTTCCACGTGGCCAGTGGGAAGAGCCTGCATAAAGACTTAACATTGTTCCTGTTTTGCCTCTTCGCAGAGGCATCTGGGATGATCACCAAGAATCTCACCTCCTTGGGCTTTTGGCCTCTACACACTGCTTGCATTGCCTCCTTCCCAATTTTCACTTCGACTTCTGATACTGGCTAGACTTCACAGCATCACAGTCTTACTGCATGGTAAAGTTTCTCATTTTTATGTACCACATTATGTCTTCTACCACATCTTATTTCTAAGCTGTTTTCCTCTTTTTCCCACAAGAGTACCTGTCTGAGGAATTACTGAATTATTACAATAATAATTGTGTAAACCACATGTGAATGAAAGCCAGTCATGACTGGTAGAAAAATATTTGTACTGAGAAGGAAAGAACTAAAGTTGATTTGGTTTTGCTCCTACAGCAGTTGGCAAAGCTTTTCTGGGTCTATTTCAACTTCTTTGGAGAAAGCCAAAGCAACACAGATCTCCTATATGCCCCCAAAACAAGGGACAGCTGCTAGTTCACCCTAAGGCACTTCCTGTTCGCTGTGTTTGGGGGCTGCGTGTCTGCAGGGAAGTCTGAAAGGACAGGTCGGTAGGTAGGACTCGGAAAGAAACACACCGCTGGAGGGGGTGGCAAACACTTGGAAGAGTAGAAACTGAGCAGGCAAAAAATTGTGTCCAACCAAAGACTTTCT
Source organism: Camelus dromedarius (assembly GCF_036321535.1). Classification (NCBI taxonomy): domain Eukaryota; kingdom Metazoa; phylum Chordata; class Mammalia; order Artiodactyla; family Camelidae; genus Camelus; species Camelus dromedarius. The sequence goes on along the minus strand of NC_087458.1, from coordinate 29,271,427 downwards.
AGGGTTCTAGGCTAATAACTTTAATCGTCAGCAAGTAATAAAAGCCATTTCAAAATAGGCACCAATATAAACATCTAGCTAGAGGGCAAACGTGAGATGACCGCTTGCGACACACTCCACACCCAGAAGGGTGATTTACCCCATCATTGACTCCAGCACTTCTCCATGGAAGGTACTTCAGGGGGAAACAACAATAAGAGAGATGGTGCTTAAAAAAGAGGCCAAAACAAAAGCAGAGAGAATGGGCACGTCTTTAACAGGATCAGGACTGAAACCTCTCACTTGGCTTTGCCTCTAACACGTATTCGAGCATCACAGTCCGAGGGCTTCTATGGAATGTTCTTTAAAAAATGCAATTAAAAGTTTGAAAGAAAAAAAAATCCAAAACCAAGGGATCATAAATCAGCCATTAATCACTGAATATTAAATTTCCTAATTTCCCAATCACTGAATATTAAGTTTCCCAATGGTATGTGCTCAGTTGCATACAGGTTGGACACATCCTCACAGAGGGGTGCTTCCAACAGTCCAACAGTCTAACTGGAGAACCAAGACTAACGGAGTTGTCTGGAGGAGAGGGGCTGACAGGGTCTGGAGTCAGCTGTCCTCAGGGCCGGGTGAGCCGTCAGGTGTGGGGGGAGGAGCGGGAGCGTAGACGGAAGTGCCTGCACTGCGTGCATCCTGGAAGGCAGCAACAGAGGAGGGTTATCCTGGCCTGATGGTGGGGCATCGAGTTGGAGGCAGTGATCAGTCCCGGGCTGGATAGCCTTGTGAGCTCACCGCAGGTATGACGAATTAGAGAACATCTGTTGAAGGCTTGGGAGTAGGAAGCCAGTAAGTTTTTTTTAAAAGTGTATTGCTTAAGAGAAGCAAGATGAAATGAGAAGGGAAGACCAGATATAGAGAGTGAATGTAACAGCTGCTGCAATGGCCATGGTGATGGGAACCTCGAAGGCCAGGGTGGAGCTAGAGACTGAGAGGATGGAGCCCACGCGATGCTGACAATGAAAACACGGTCAGAACCCAGGTGCTGGCAGGGCCTGCAGGAAGGTGGGGTCAGTCAGGGTGACCAGCTTCACTGACTGAAGATCACAGGAGCTCTGAGAGCAGCTGCCTCCCTGCCTGTGGTACCCCTCCCCACCTCCATCCCAGCCTTGGAATGAACTGAGGGGGCCCACTTGGCCCGGGCTAAACCACTGGATTATCCACATTGAGAACGTTCCTACAACCCAGGGACTGAATGGTCAAGTGGGGTGGGCCTCAGATTTCTCAGCCAGGTAGAGCCAGGACCAGCCAAAGTCACAGGAGAGTGAAACCAAGAGCCTGACAATTTAGTCAGACATACAGGCAAAGCCCTGTGTTCCCAGACAGAAACAGCACAACTGCCCAGCGGCACCCAGCCCCGTGAATCCAGCCACAGGCCCCACTAGAAGCTGGGCTCTGGGAGAGCCTGGTGTCTTCACAACACATCCCCCATCCCCTTGAGCCCCTTGCAGGGGAGCCACACTCTCCTTGACTAAGAAAAGCTACTGTCAACAAGCTGCCAGGGCTCTAGCTGAGGTCATCACCTCATCCTCCACCTGTCGTCCTCTCCTCTGAGCCACGACCTCACGGGAGAGGTGGTGACAATGTGGTGGTCACAGGAGCAGGGGATGGAGTCAGACTGCCCAGCTTCACCAGCTGTGTGTCCTCCTCCAGTGACTCGCTCTGTGTGCCTCGGCCTCCTCATCTGAGAAATGGGGAAAGTGACAGGACCTCTCTCACAGGGCACTTGTGAGCAGTGACCAAAACGTAGCGCCTTGCAGGGAGCTGGGCATGTAGCACACACTCCATAAATGTAGCATCATTACTATTGTTCTTATTACTATCATTATCCTCATCAGCTACTCTCACCAGCAGGAGCACAGAAGGCAGAGCCGAGCCTGTCACGGCTCTGCTTCCAAACTTCTTGTGGCCACAGTGCAGAATCTCAGCACTCAAGGACCTGCAAAGTCTAGGGCTCACCGCTCCGCACAGCCCGCTCATTCCTCCCTCACTGGAGGCAGGAGGAGCCTTCCCACACACACACCGCTCCCAGAGCCTCACTGGCTCCCTCTCAGGTCTAGAGAGAGCGCGCTCTTCCACAGCCTCTTGCCTCTGCCCAGCGTTTGTTCTACCTGAGATGGGCTCTCCATGACCCTGTGTATCAACCACGTGCCTCTCCTCTCTGAGGATTTCCTTGATTCCTTCTGTCCTAGAGGACACAGTGCTTCCTTGGCCGAGCTCTCAGACGCTCCATCAACCACTTACATCTTGGAGTTTACATGACCCCAGCCTGCATTTGCTCTTAGTCCTGCCAGGAAAATTATTATAGTCAATACACGTGGAGCACTTTTGTTGTGCCAGGCACAGTAGTAAGTACTACATTAACCAACTCATTTGATTTTCCCAACAACCCCAAGTAACAGGCTTCTGTTATTACCCTCATTTCACACATGAGAAAACCCAGGCACAGAGAGGTTAAATAACTTGTCCAATTTAGATGGCCAGTTAAGGGGCAGAACCAGGATGTGAGCATAAGGCTGCCCGCTTTCAAAGAAGGGCTCCTGACTACTCTCTGGACACTGCCTGTTTTAAGATTTCACTTATCTCCTCAAGTCTCCTACCTGACAATCTCTGCATCTTGCCTCCTGCTTCCCAGAGGGATGGACAGGCCCTTCATTTGCCGCCTTTCCCACTGTGAACTGAGTACTGATTCCCACCCTCCCCTCTGGTCTGGGGCTCTCTCCTCCTCTCTAATGCACAGCTAAGCTATGCTGTGTTTCTCCAACACACACCCACCTGGAGTCCTCTCTCCACTGGTTATCGTTTGACCTGGATCGTCAAACTGTTTCATCTGACTCTACCTTGGGAACATGAGCATGTTCGTTTCTTTCCCGACACCCTTCCTCCTGACACCACTTCCTCATCGTGGCTGCTCTCCTCTGGCTGCAACCTTGTCTCACTCCCTTTACACTCAAATTCAAATCCTCCAGACTAGTGTACACTCCCTGCCTTCACATCCTCCCCCCTTCACTTCTGGACGCACAGCAATCAGCCTCTCCTACAAGCACCCCAAGTTCACAAGTGGACCCTGGTTGCTTTACCTGCACAGTTTCATTCACTGCCTTTCTGGACTTCTTTGAAGCATCAGCCTGGGAGTAGCCTACACACAGCGGGCTCTGAAATCTTTGTTGAACCGGTGAGTGACCAGTCCTCCTCCACAGGGAGCCCTGCTTCCCTTGGCTCCCCCCACATGGCCAACACTGTCCTCTGCCTTCCCCAAATCGCTTTCCTCATGGTCTTTACCAACAGAACCGTCATTTTGTCTGAGGAGGCAGTATGTCCAGTTCAACAAACAGAAAGCAACTTGTATTCCCAGATGTTCTGGAAATGAAGTGTTGGCAGACATACGCCCAAGGAGATTTTAGTTAGAGGCAAACTCAGCTGGCGTGGGCACTTCTCCCCCTCGTCATGCGCTCTTTGCCCTTTCTTCCATGGACGGCTGACTAGACAGTGAGCCTGACCCGAGATCCCACACATACCTGGCTTTGCCCCAGCGCCCCATACCCAGCTTGCGCTCTTTGGCGGGCTCCCTCTACTCCGGCTGCCTCTTAAAATTCATGTTCCTCATGGTCTTCTGCATTCTTTTCTTCTCTCTCCCTCTGCATAATCTCATTACCAAAAAGTTCAGCTGCAACCTGCTTGTGATGGGCCCCCAATAACTCCTGAGCCTACATCTCTTTCTTGAGCTCCAAGTCTAGAGTTTGCTTTCAGGTTTTTTATATAGTGTCCAATGGGCATGATAAACTCTACATGCTCCGACTGTAGCTCCACATTCCTCCCCCCTCAGAGAATACTACCATCATCCACCTAGCTGTCCAAGCCAGGAATCGAGGGACCATCTCGACTCCTCCCTTAACCCCCGTCCCACAGCCCATCAATCAAATTCTTTTGAATCAACATCCTTAGTATTCTTTGATTCTCATCATTTCCCCTGTTACTATCTTATTTGAGACTTCATTTCTTGCACAGATTACTGCCTTAGTCTCCTCTCTTAATTAGTCTGCCTCACTGGGGCACAATATTGCTAGAAGAATCTTTCTGTAATGCCCATCTGTCTATGCCACTCTCCTTCTTTAAAGTCCTCCCATTGCTTGGGGTGGAACTCAAAGGCTTTAGCACAGCACATGACCCTCACGACCTGGCCACTCTAACTCATCACTCTGGGCTGCCCATCTCAGACATGGCTGTGCTATACGGGGTGACTTGCAGTTCCCAGAAGCCACAGCACTCTCCTGCCTCCTTCCTTTATACACCCTTGGAGCCTGACATGCTACTGCTCTCCACCACCCCCTCGCCCAGGCTAGATGTTCCTTATCCTTCAAAATGCAGCTCAGGCATCACTTCTTCCTATGAAGCACCCCTACTCCTCCCAGGTCAGGGCTCAGTGCCGCTCTGTGCTGCCAGGCCGCCCTGGTCCTGCCCTTACTGTGACACTTGCTGACTATACTGTCATCACCACTTTAACTTTCTTTTCTTTCTACTACATGGTCAGCCCTTTCAGGACAATAACCTCTATGTACTTCTCTGTGAATCACAGAACCGAGCACAGTGCCTGGCACACGGACAAACATAGAAGTTCAAAGTTTAATGACCACACACACGCGTACGTGTGCCACACTTCCTCGCTAAGCCACCCTGAGCGCAGGAAGGAGGTCTTGTTTTCAGTCTTATTTTCAGTTAAGTCAATGCCTCATAAATGTTTTCTTCTCCCTTCTTTTTAGCATTGGATAATAAACTGTGTGGTTTTCAGAGAAAACAAGATGAGAAACCAGGACGGTGATTCAGCATCCCAAATACTTCTACCAGAGTTCTTTTTCTTTCTCCTGCCTTCCTTCCCTTCCCTGTTTTAGGTTCATTTTACACAAGTTTACCTCATTTTCTTTTTTTAAATTGAAGCCTAGTTGATTTACAATGCTGTGTTAGTTTCAGGTGTGCAGCGGGATGATTCAGCCACACATACATGTCTAGACTTTTTCAGATTCTTTTCCACTATAGGCCACTGCAAATACTGAACATAGTTCCCTGTGCTCTACAGCAGGACCTCATTGTTTATCTATTTTATATATAGTAGTGTGTATCTATTACTCTCAGACTCTTAATTTATCCCTCCCCTCATCTCATTTTCTTCGAATGGATCTCTTTTTGAATATTCAAACAATATAGTTATAAATTCAGGTCATGTCTATTATAGAAATACTGGGCAAACACAGAAAATCAGAGAAAATAAAAGCGGCCAGCAATCTCACTGCCCAGAGACGCCCCTGCTCGCTCCTTTGGAGTCTCTTCTCCTAATCTGTTCTGTGTGATGCTCACATGCTGCTTTGCTCCCCCTCCCCTCACTGTTTCCAGGATGGCACAGGGGCTGGGCTGGGCTGCGATCCCCTGGAGCAAGCCCACGGCATGCACCCCATCAGAACTCAACCCGGCACTAGTCCCAGAACAAAGTAAGAAGAGCACGTGCAGCAGCCTCCCTCAGGAGTGCACTTCGGCCCAAGGCTGGGCTTCCCCTGGAGCAAGCTGTCCTCGTCTTCAAACCTTGCTCGTGGTTCTGTCCATGCTGCAAAGGAACCTTACCTTTATGTGCAAACATTCTGGATTTTCACTTATCTGTTGGCTGAGACTCAGTCCACTCTGGCAAAGACCTCTTGTCAAGTGGTGTATTAACATCACAGGAGTAACTTTTAATCTTATTAAACTATTTGAAATCCTATGGCTTTGAAAGTAGAGCAGGAAAAAAAAAAATCCCACATCTTCAGCTTTAGGATTTATTTCAAATCCCACACACCTGGCAGGCTGCCTCAAAGCTCATCACTGTGCTGTATCATGATACTAACCATACCCTCTGAACGTCAAGGAAAAGGATGAATCTATGATGCTTAAATGCAGCACTACTGAATCTAGGGAGGATCAAGCATTTTTGTGATTACTGGCAATCCACAGGAAAAACAGACGCCCCTTCCCTAGTGTTAACATGGCTCAGCCTCCCCTAATTCCAGGTTCTTGGCTGCCCAGGCTTGTCCTTCCTCCTTGAATAGCCCTACCTGGGGAGTTTCCATCAGAATACTCAGGACACCTAGGGCAGTCTACCCAAGCAACAGTAATAAAAGCAAGAATAAACAAATGGGACCTAATTGAACTTACATGCTTTTGCACAGCAAAGGAAACCATAGCAAAACAAAACGACAATGTATGGATTGGGAGAAAATTTTTGCCAAAGTTGAAACAAAGGCTTGAGCTCCAGAATATATAAGCAGCTCATATGACTTAATAAGAATAAAACAAACAACCCAATACAAACACGGGCAGAAGACCTAAACAAGCAATTCTCCGTTGAAGACAAAGGAATAATCAATAGGCACATGAAAAAATGCTCAGTATCACTAATTGTCAGAAAAATGCAAATCAAAATTACAGTGAAATATCACCTCACACCAGTCAGAATGGCCATCATTCAAAAGTCCATGAATGACAAATGCTGGAGAGGCTGTGGAGAAAAAAGAACCCTCCTACACTGCTGGTGGGAATGCAGTCTGGTGCAGCCACTGTGGAAAACAGTATGGAGATTCCTCAAAAGACTAGGAATAGACTCACCATATGACCCAGGAAACCTGCTTCTGGGCTTGTATCCAGAAGGACCCCTACTTCAAAAAGACACTTGCTCCCCAGTGTTCACAGCAGCACTATTTACAATAGCCAAAACATGGAAACAGCCTAAATGTCCGTCGACCGATGACTGGATAAAAAAGTGGTATATTTATACAATGGAATACTACTCAGCCATAAAATGACAACATAATGCCATTTGCAGCAACATGGATGTCCCTGGAGAATGTCATTCTAAGTGAAGTAAGCCAGGAAGAGAAAGAAAAATACCATATGAGATTGCTTATATGTGGAATCTAAAAGAAAAAAAAAGGAACATAAATACAAAACACAAACAGACTCATAGACATAGAATACAAACTTGTGGTTGCCGGGGGGAAAGGGGTGGGAAGAGACAGACTGGGAGTTCGAAATTTGTAGATACTGACAGGCATATGTAGAATAGATAAACAAGATTATACTGTATAGCACAAGGAAATATACACAAGATCTTGGGGTAGCTCATGGTGAAAAAGTATGTGACAATGAACATATGTATGTTCATGTATGATTGAAAATTATGCTCTACACTGGAAATTGACACAACACTGTAAAATGACTATACCTCAATCAAAAAAAAAATACTCAGGACACCTGTGTCTCGGCTCAAGGAAAGCAGCCAGTGCCCCTCCCCTATGCATGCAACTTCCATTTACCTTATCAGGGAGGCACGCAGGAGCCTGGAACAGTGAGGGCTTAAAATACCTGTGGACCATCTACCTGTGTGGCTGCAGCAGGTTCTAACAGAGAGGCCTGGGAGCACTGGGAATGGGCACGCACACCAGTGACTTGGGTCAAGTTTCCTGTCTGGGATTTTGGGGGAGGTTGAAGGGAAATATAGGTATGGAGACGCTAGCTCAGAATATTCTGATGCTTGAAAGGATTACAGCTTCAACACGTCAAGAACTTAACAGGAATGTAGAATTTTGGAGCCAGGGTATCCGCATTTCCTACCCTCCCAAGACCTTGGGAAGCTTTGTTTGAAAGACCTAAAAAGCACCCCTTCTGACTTAGCAGAAGCTTATTTCCCTGCAGAAAATGAGAAGAAGAGATCTCCTCTAGGCAGATTCAACCTTGTAAAGAAAAAAGCCCTTTTCCGTCAGCAGGCTCAGGGCTTTGCAGCTGAGTGTGGGCTGGAAAGCAGGCTTGGCTTGCTCTGTGGGGCACCTTTGCAGAACCATACAGGGCAGACCTTCACCCTCAAGGCATGAACCCTGACCCAGGGTTGGTTTTCAAGGCCAGCACCCTATCAGTAAAAAGTGGTGATGGAGGCTCAAGTCCCAACCCTTCTCCCCGACTCATCCCAAAGCCAGAGGATGCATGGAGGAATGAATGCTTCCCTCACTTAGAAAACATCTGTGTTTGTGCAGCCCTGGGCTGGGTGCTGGGGGAGGGCTGGCCCCGACCTAGAGTGCTGGCTGCCTGAGGAGGGGCGCACCCCCAACTGTGCAGGTCTGGGCAAGACCAACAGGGCCCCATGTACCGTACACTGTGAAGGGCCTCCTCACGTACCTCCAGAACTTTAAATAAACATAACTAATGGTTTAAGCTACCAAGCAGCGTTCAATTGAATAAAGGCTGTTTTTAATCTCCTCTTTCTACAAGATTTGCTCTGAACAAACACAAGACAAAAAGAGAAGGCACCCTTAAGTCTGAGATGACACGGCTCACAGTGTATCCACTGGCCCCTAAAGCCAACAAGGCATCTCTCTCACTCTTCCAACCTCTCTCTCTCTGTATGAGTTCACGTACTTCACATGTAGGCAAGTATGAGTATCATGCGTGTAGCTGAAGAAATAATACGTACATCATTCATATACATATATGACCCTGTGTTATAAATATATATATGTATGTATGTATTTGTACGTGTGTTTGAACAAACTGCATTGCAATGTCTATTAGACATCCACATGGACATGGTGAGCAGGCAGTTAAATACATAAATCTAGAAGCCAAGGGAGAGATGGGGAGCTGGACATATACACTGTGGGTTCTGGAGCACACAGATGGTATGAGATCACAAAGGGAAGAAGCAAGTCTGGCGACTAAGCCCTGGACTTGGGGGTCTGGAAGAGGAGGAGGATCCAGTCCCCAGAACTGAGAAGGATAACAATAAAGAATGAATGAGAGTGAACACAAACCCCAACTTACATGGTCAATTAATCCATGAAAAAGGAGGAAAGTATATACAATGGAGAAAAGACAGTCTCTTCAATAAATGGTGTTGGGAAAACTGGACGGCTGCCTGCAAAAAAAACAAGCTGGACTTCTTTTTCACACCACATGCAAAAATAAACTCAAAATGCATTAAAGACTTAAATGTACGACTTGGAACCATGAAACTCATAGAAGTAAACAGGCAGAACAATCTTTAACATGGGTCTTTTATTGGATCTGTGTTTTTTTGGATCTGTCTCCTTGAGCGAGGGCAACAAAACCAGAAATAAACAAATGGGACCATATCAAACTAGTAAGTTTTGCACAGGAAAGGATACGATCACTAAAATGAAAAGGCCACCCAGTGAATGGGAGAAGATACATGCAAACGATACATCCAACAAGGGGTTAGTATCCAAAATGTACAAAGAACTTATACAACTCTACAACAACAACAACAAACCAAGTAAGTGTTTAAAAAGTGATTTAAAAAAGGGCAGAGGACCTAAGGAGACATTCTTCCAAAGAAGATATACAGACGGCAAAGAGGCACATGAAAAGATGCTCAACATCACTACTCATCGGGATAATGCAAATGAGAACCACAATGAGACACTACCTCACAGCTGTCAGAATGGTTGTCATCAAACACACAACCCATAACAAGTGCTGACAAGAATGTGGAGGAAAGGGAACCCTCCAACAGTGTTGGTGGGAATAGAAATCGGTGCAGCCACTATGGAAAACAGTGTGGAGGTTCTTCAAAACACTAAAAATAGAACCACCATATGATCCAGGAATTCCACTCCTAGGTATTCTTATAAAGAAAACAAAAACACTAATTCAAAAAGGTAGATGTACCCCAATGTTCACAGCAGCATTATTCACAACCACCAAGATACGGAAGCAACCTAAACGTCCATCAATATATGATAGATAAAGATGTGGTATATATACAAATACATATAATGTCATATTATTCAACCATTAAAAAAAGAAATCTTGTCATCTGTGACAACGTGGATAGACACAAAGGGTATTAAGCTAAGTGAAATAGACAGAGATAGACAAACACCATATGATTTCACTTACATATGGAATCTAAAAAAGAAAAAAAATGAACAAACGTAACAAGCAGAAATAGAGTCGTAGACGCAGAGAACAAACAGGTGGTTGCCAGAGGGCAGGTGGGAAAGAAGAGAGAAACAGGTGCAGGAGATGAAGAGGGTCAAACTTCCAGTTACAGAATAAACGAGTCACAGGGATGAGATGCCCAGTGTGGGAGATACAATCAGTGATTATGTAGTAACTCTGTATGGTGACAGATGGTAACTTACTGTGGTGATCCTTCTGAAGTGTACAGAAACATGGAATCTCTGTGTTGTATACCAGGAACTAACACAGTGTTTCAGGTCAATTACACTCCAAAAACATACAAACACCTAGAAAGAGATCAGGTTTGTGGTTACAAGCGGTGGGGCGAGGGAGGCGGGATACTGGAGGAAGGTGGTCAAAAGGTACAGACTCCCAGGTATAAGATAAATAAGTACTAGGGACATAATGTTCAACATGAGGACTGCAGTAACTCTGCTCTGTGATACAGAGGAATGTAAAGAGTGTTGATCCTAAGAATTCTCATCACAAAGAATGTGTTTTTTCTTTCTTTTATTTAATGTCTGTATGATTTGATGGATGTTCACTAAAATTATTATGGTAGTCATTTCATGATGTATGTTAGTCAAATCAGGATGCTGTAAACCTTAAATTTATAGCGTGTATGTCAATTACATCCCAATAAAATTGAGAGGAAAAAAATGAAAGAATAGGACATTTTAAAAAGAACTGATAGGGAGAGGTATAGCTCAGTGGTAGAGTGCATGCCCAGAGTGCACAAGGTCCTGGGTTCAATCTCCAGGACCTCCACTTAAAAATAAGTAAATAAGTCTAATTACTCCCCCCAAATAAAACAAATCAATAAAAATTTTAAAAATTTAAAAAAGAAGTGATACATTGGCCACTAAATGTATGCAAGAATCAACCTTATTAATAAACAAAATAAGAAAAAGAATGGGTGAGGGCAACTGACTGCAAATAAAATTCTCAGAGAATTTTGCTATGAAGGTGAGCAAGGAAAGTGAGTGGCAGCCACATGAGAATAAGTAAGGTTATAAAGAAAGATCCGCCTCCAGTTGCCCAGACAGCTATAGACAGGCTGAATTCTCCCTCAGAGCCATCACGCCTGCACTCTCCTTCTCATGACCCAGTTCTCCACGTGATCATCACACCAAACTACTCCCATCATTAACCTCTTTTCCCTTCCTGTTTTATTTCCCCCGTGACAATTATCAATGCCTGAAAGGACAACATTTATTCATTCACTTAGCTATTGTCTGTCTCTCCCACTGAAATGTAAACTCCAGGGCCATTTTTTTTCTCATAGTCATTACTGTGAACTAGAATTGTAAATGAGACATAGTATGTCTAGTAAGTATTTCTGCAATTAATGCAGGAATAGACGTTTATGTGGCTGTATACATACATGCACACATACACATGTCCACTGAGGAATCAAATGAGTTTTATTTATTTGCTAGAAAAATAAAATCACATAAAATATTCCTTTCTGCTCAGGTCATGTGGCAGAGAGGCAAAATAGCAGTAAAGTAACCAAAATTTATCAAGGCTTTATTTTTATTGCCATCAAGTGTTTACTAAGGGAATTTTTTCCATATCCATATCTGTGGTTTTCTTTCAGCCGCATGTCCAACACCCCTGGCAGTTAAGGTCTTATCTAGATTCTAAAAAGTGTATTTTATAGTGGAATACATTCTTATTAATGTTGTTGCTATTCAGTGTTTTCACTGTCTTTCGCTTTGTAAAGAAACAATGAACATACTCTAAGCATAGACAAACAGGATGGATCACCCAAAAAGTAATCAATATAGAAACACGATTGTAAGTAATAGGTAGTGTCAATAAATTAAACCTGAAGGAAACTTTATAGAAGTAAATTTGTTTCTTGCTAGATTTTCAAACACTTATGCTGGTACCTAACATGCTCACAGGAAAAATGGAATCCAATTTCAAACTCTGTGAACAGGAAAAGATGTCCAACTACATGGGAATAAAAAATATACACCTATCTGCTTTAGAAAATATGGAGATCCGACACAGAAGCTCTGGGAATGCAAGGCTGACTAGGACATTTCTCTGGTCTGTGGAACTAACAGTTTAATGAGAGAAACAGAATTTTTCAATAGAATAGTTTTGTTTTATGGTTAAGTGACAAGAGGTTTATTAGCCCATCACAAGGGTTCGGGAAGCCCTGCCTAATTTAAATCTTGGAGAATGAGTCAGAGCATAAAAGCATGAAAAGTGAAGTTTCTACTCTAAGACTATGAGATACCTCAAGAACATATAACAAAAAATATTAAAGAATATATGATAGCCAAGACATGAAAACAACCTAAATGTCCATTGACAGAGGACTGGATAAAGAAGCTGTGGTATATTTATACAATGGAGTACTACTCAGCCATAAAAAAGAAGAAAATAATGCCATTTGCAGTAACATGGATGGATCTGGAGATTGTTATTCTAAGTGAAGTAAGCCAGAAAAGAGAAAGGCAAATATCATATAGCACTTGTATGTGGAATCTAAAAGAAAAAGAAGACACTAATGAACTCATCTACAAAACAGAAACAGTCTCACAGACATTGTAAACAATCTTACAGTTTTACAGTGGGAAAGGGAGTGGGAAGGGATAAATGTGGGAGTTCAAGATTTGCAAATATTAACTACTATAGATAAAAATAGATGAACAACAAATTTCTTCTGTATAACACAGGGAATTATATTCAATACCTTACAGTAATCTTTAATGAAAAAGAGTATTTGTATCTACATGCATGACTGGGACATTATGCTATACACCAGAAATTGACACATTGTAAATGACCGTACTTCCAATTTTTTAAAAAGCTGTTCAAGGGCAAAAAATTTTAAAAAGAAAAACAAAGAAAAACAAAAACTATAGAGGAGACATCAGAACGTGTAATAAATTAGTCCCAGAGGGCAAAAATCATAGGAAATTATTGGAAGAGTTCAGATGTGCTTGTAAATGTGGCCATGGGTGTTACAGGTAACTTCCTGTGTGTGTTAAGTATCAAATTCAAAGTTCATACCTTTGCTTTATCTCTCATTGATCCTTTGCCCAGGATAGACATGTTAGCACCTGTTTCTTCCTGTAGCCTCTTCAAGGAGTTTCCTCTTGGTCCAAGCAGTTTCCCCACAAAATTGAACTAGAAAACAAAATCAATACAATGTTTTAAAGTAGAGAAAAGGAGTAATTTATACCAAGCATAACTAACGGGTTATGGGTTTTCAGACTTTACCCATGGAGAAGAGAGAGATGCCATTCACATGCCAGACACACAAACACAAAGAGACACACACACGGAACCATCTCAGACCTCTAAGCTCAAACCCACTTTTTAAAAGATGCTTCTTCCTAAAGGAATGCCCAAGTAATATGCTAAACACATCACTGACTTGTATCATCACATTAATTATTTCAGAAAGAAACCAGGGATAAGCACTACAGATCACAAAGTTTCTAAAGGCTTTTTCTCTTCAACCAGATCACTGAAAACTAGAAACAGCTCTAACATGCCTATGCACCTCCGAAATTGCAAAAGTGAGTATTTTAAATGTATTTTTAAAGTAAAATTTATTATTCATGTTTGATAAGCATTGTCTGTGTCCCTAACAATGTATCTTCCAAATTTCATGATTGGGAATAAAGAGATTTGACTCTTCTTTAATCTCACATTGTCTGTGTTAAAGAGTTTAAAGGATCAGCAAATAAAAGATATGAACACATACAGAAAAGTTTAAAATGCTAGAGACAACATATATACAAAACAGTATCCTAAATGGAAAATTCTCGGGGGTGTTATTTAGTTTGTTTATTCATCCTGAAATATGATGGTTACAGACAGGTGAACTAAGAGCAGTTATCACAGTACGTTGCCAGCTACCAAAAGGAACACTACCACACCAAGTGACTCAGGTCATCACTCACGGATTAATTTTTAAAATACAAAAAGGCACCAAAAAACTATGTTGGGCATATGAAACAAAGATGAATAAAATTAAGTAACTGCCTTCTAAATCAGAGTTACTCTTTTTTTTTTTTTTTAAATCTGTGATCCCACAGTAAGAAATAAACCACAGTTAATGGTGAAAGACTAAATGCTTTTCCTCTAAATCCAGGATGAAGTCAAGGATGTCTGTTCTCATCACATATATTCAGTGCAGTAGGGGAGTAGGCACTGTCTTATCTATAGGAAAATGGGATAAATGGAATAGTATGAAGTTCAGAAAGACCACATTTAAACAGTCAAGCAATTTTCAACAAAAAGGCTGGAGCAGTCCAATTTGAAAAATCAAATCTTTTTAACAAATAGTAGTGGAACAGCTGGATATTCATATGCAAAAACAAAACAAACACACAAAAAACTTTTGCATCCTTCCTCACATTTAGGCAAACTTTATTCTGAGATCTACCACAGACCTAAACATAAAAGCTAAAATTATGAAGATTCTAGGAGGAAAGCACACACAAACACCTTTGCAGATTTGAGATGGTAAAGGTTACTTAACTAGGGAGCAAAGAGCTGTTCCAAAATCCATTAAGAAATTAAATATAGTTCTGTGAAATATGTCCTGGGTAATTGGATATGGATTGCATTAAATCTGTAGATTGCCTTGGGCAGTGTGACCATTTTAACAATATTGATTCTTCCAATCCAAGAGCGTGGAATATCTTTCCATTTTTTAAAGTCTTCTTTAATTTCCTTCATCAATGGTTTATAGTTTTCTGTGTATAATTCTTTCACCTCCTTGGTTAGATTTATTCCCAGATATTTTATTACTTTGGGTGCTATTTTAAAGGGGGTTGTTTCTTTACTTTCTTCTTCTGTTGATTTATCGTTAGTGTAAAGAAATGCAACTGATTTTTGAACGTTAATTTTGTAACCTGCTACCTTGCTGAATTCTTCAATCAGCTCTAGTAGCTTTTGTGTGGACCTTTTAGGGTTTTCTATATATAGCAGCATGTCATCAGCATATAATGACACTTTTACCTCTTCTTTTCCAATTTGGATCCCTTTTATTTCTTTCTCTTGCCTGACTGCTGTGGCTAGGACTTCCAGGACTATGTTGAATAGGAGTGGTGATAGTGGGCATCCTTGTCTTGTCCCAGATTTTAGTGGGAAGCTTTTGAGTTTTTCACCGTTGAGTACTATGGAGGCAAGAATATACATTGGAATAAAGACAGTCTCTTCAGCAAATGGTGCTGGGAAAACTGGACAGCAGCATGTAAAACAATGAAGCTAGAACACTCCCTTACACCATATACAAAAATCAACTCAAAATGGATTAAAGACTTAAACATAAGACAAGATACAACAAACCTCCTAGAGGAAAACATAGGCAAAACATTATCTGACATACATTTCAAAAATTTTCTCCTAGAAGAAATAAAAGCAAGAATAAACAAATGGGACCTAATGAAACTTACAAGCTTCTGCACAGCAAAGGAAACCAGAAATAAAACAAGAAAACCTACAGAATGGGAGAAAATTTTTGCAAGTGAAACCGACAAAGGCTTGATCTCCAGAATATATAAGCAGCTCATATGACTCAATAAGAAAAAAATAAACAACCCAATCCAAAAATGGGCAGAAGACCTAAACAAGCAATTCTCCAAGGAAGACATACAAATGATCAAAAGGCACATGAAAAAATGCTCAATATCACTAATTATCAGAGAAATGCAAATCAAAACTACAATGAGGTATCACCTCACACCAGTCAGAATGGCCGTCATTCAAAAATCCACAAATGACAAATGCTGGAGAGGCTGTGGAGAAAGGGGAACCCTCCTACACTGCTGGTGGGAATGCAGTTTGGTGCAGCCACTATGGAAAACAGTGTGGAGATTCCTCAAAAGACTAGGAATAGACTTACCATATGACCCAGGAATCCCACTCCTGGGCTTGTATCCAGAAGGAAATCTACTTCAGGATGACACCTGCACCCCAATGTTCATAGCAGCACTATTTACAATAGCCAAAACATGGAAACAGCCTAAATGTCCATCAACAGGTGACTGGATAAAGAAGATGTGGTATATTTATACAATGGAATACTACTCAGCCATAAAAACCGACAACATAATGCCATTTGCAGCAACATGGATGCTCCTGGAGAATGTCATTCTAAGTGAAGTAAGCCAGAAAGAGAAAGAAAAATACCATATGAGATCGCTCATATGTGGAATCTAAAAAACAAAAACAAACAAACAAAAACAAAGCGTAAATAAAGGACAGAAATAGACTCACAGACAGAATACAGACTTGTGGTTACCAGGGGGGTGGAGGGTGGGAAGGGATAGACTGCGATTTCAAAATTGTAGAATAGACTACACTGTATAGCACAGGGAAATATACACAAAATGTTATAACTCACAGAGGAAAAAATGTGACAATGAGTGTGTATATGTCCGTGAATAACTGAAAAATTGTGCTGAACACTGGAATTTGACACAACATTGTAAAATGATTATAAATCAATAAAAAATGTTAAAAAAAAAAAAAAGAAATTAAATATATGAGCCACAGACTGGGAGAAAATACTCCACATGCACTTATCTGGAAAATGGCTAGTATCCAGAATCTATTAAAAACTCCATCAAATCAATAATTACACACACCCCCAACCAGAACTGCTCAAACTAAAGCCCCAATGTTGATGAGGTTGTGGAACTGCTGGAGGAAGGACTGCTGACAGTTTACAGTGATAACAGTGACTTTGGGAAGAAGACTGGCAGTTATTTTTGATGTTAAATGTAGAGTCCCACTATGGCCCAGTAATTCTATACATAAGTAGTTAACCAAGAGAAATAAAAGCGTATGTTCCCAATGCCTTGCACAAGAAGTACATGACATTTTATTCACAATTACCAGTAAACTGGAAATAAATCAATGTCTATCCAAGGAAAAAGACAAAGTTTATACAAAAAGAGAAAGGGATTAGTTACTGATTGACACAACAGGGGGAGGGTATGGCGCAGTGATAGAACACATGCTTAGCTTAGCATGCATGAGGTCCTGGGTTCAATCCCCAGTACCTCCATTAAAAAAAAGAATGATTGACACAACAGCATGGGTTATCTCATAGACATACTGAACAAAAGAAACAGAAACAAAATAGATTTTCCATTAATATAAAATCTTAGTGACAAAGATACTGTATGATGTTGGAATTCATAAGAGTGGTTGCTTGTTGAGAATAGAAGGCTGGGGGGTTGGACTGGCTGGAAAGTGGCATGAAGGAAACATGTGGGGTGAAGGAATTATTCTACATTTGGTTGAAAGGATAGGTATGTTTTAGTCAAAACTCATCAAGATGCACATTAAGACCTGTGCATTTTACTATATGGGAATAGTACTTTAAGAATGGGGGAAAAATTAAAAGGTTGAAAACCTATACAAATATTTAAAAAATAATATCACAATGAAATGTCCTACAAATAAGTACTAGTCCCAGGCAGTTGGGCAAAGGAATCTCACTAAACTTCCAAGAAACAAATCATTTCAGTCTATGCAGAGGTTGGAGGGGGGGTCTTCCAGAGGATATGACTACTGGTTGACCCAAGAACTGGGCCCAGGCAATGGGGGACTCCTCACCCCTACCCTGTCCTTGGAATTTATGTTCTACCCACTGTTCCCATGCTAGAAGCCACCTCAAAGACACAGCCTGAAGAGAGCACGGTGCTGTTGGGACTCTCTGGATGGTGTAGATGACTGAACCCAGTTAAGCCCTCTCTATAAACTCTTAAGACTCTGGTGGGCATGTGTGGAGATCTACTTGCCTTGTCACTGCCAAGACAAGCCTCGTGTGTAGCGTGCTTTACATATTAAACCTGCCACCTATCAATCTGGTGTGATCTGACTCCTTCTTCACCTTCTGTTTACAGGGAGCAGTTTTGAATTTCATCCAGGGAACTCCCAAGATTGCAAATCAACAGAAAACTACTCCAGAGAAAGAAATGTAATACTAACCCCCTACTCCCTTAGCAGGCTGAACCAGAAAAGGAAATTTATAGACCAAATCCACCCATGAAACAAAACCCAATCCACAAAACAGTAGCATAACCAAGGCCTGCTGTATACACAAAAAAATGCATGATGATTGAACTACCACAGGTACCTCGGTAGTTTAAGATTTATAACCTCTAACTGTAATTCACCTATTGACAATGGAGGAAAAAAGGTTAATAGTTTGTTTGAACAGAAAATATAATTTGATACAATTCAAATTCAATCATTGTAAAAACTCACATAATCTGAAAAATGAAGGAAATTTCCTTAAATGGATAGAAAGTTTTGACTCAAAACCAGTAAGAACAGTGTACTTAATAGTAAAATAAATATCAAAAACAAGGTGAAGACACACATTCTTGATGTTCTATTTGACACTGAAAACTCAAACCACTGAACAAGAGAAGATAAATGTTATAAATATCAGAAAGTAAGAATAATATTAATAGTTTATATAATTATGTATAAAGCTTAAAGTAATTCCAGAAAAATTAGAATTAGTGAAAGAGCTTAGCAAAGTGTTTTACAGAAAGTCAACATAAAAAATCAATTGTATTTTGTATACCAGCAACATATAACTAGTAAAGATTTTTCTTAAAAATAGATACCATTTACCAGAAAAAAATTTACTAAGAATAAATTTAATTATCCGTGATAAAAACTTTTACAAATATACAAAATACACTAATAAAACCATAAAATGGATATAAATAAATTGACACTAATGAACTTATCTACAAAACAGAAACAGACTCACAGACATAGTGAACAAACTTATGGTTATGGCAGGGAGGGAATGGGAAGAAATAAATTGGGAGTTGGAGATTCGCAAATATTTACTATTTGTAAAACAGATAAACAACAAGTTCATACTGTATAGCACAGGAAACTATACTCAATACCTTGTAATAACCTATAATGAAAATGAATATGAAAACCAGTATATGTATGTATAAGTATGACTGAACCATTATGCTGTATACCAGAAACTGACACATTGTAACTGACTATACTTCAATAAAAATAATTTAAATACTTAAAAATTTAAAAATGGATTGAAAGATCATATTCATAAAGAGGAAGTCTCAATGTTGTATAGATTTCAAGTATTTTCAATTCATCTGTAGATTTAACACAATTCTAATGCCAATCACAGTAATATTTAAATCAATTTGCCAACTGGGTCTAAAAATGTATGAAAAGGTGAAAGCCTGAGAATAGCCAAAACATTTAGATGCACAAGAGTATCTCGAGTATCAAGCCGCTCAGGCCGCCCAAGCCACTCAAGCCGCCCAAGCCGTTCAACCCACCGCCGCCACAACGCTCAAGCCGCTCAAGACGCCCAAGCCGCTCAGGCCTCGTAAGCCTCTCAAGCCACTCAAGTCGCCCAAGCCGACCAAGCCGCCGCCGCCAAAACGCTCGAAAGGCTCAAGCTGCCCAAGCCGCCGCACAAGCCAAGCCGCCCAAGCCGCCGCCGCCACACCGCTCAAGCCGCTCAAGCTGCCCAAGCCGCCGCCCAAGCCGCTCAAGGCGCACAAGACGCCCAAGCCGCACAAGCCGCCCAAGCCGTTCAAGCTTCTCAAGGCGCTCAAGCCGACCAAGCCGTCCAAGCCGCACAGGCCGCTCAAGGCGATAAAGCCGCTCAGGCCTCACAAGCCTCTCAAGCCGCTCAAGCCGCCCAAGCCGCTCAAGCCGCTCAAGCCGCCCAAGCCGCACAACCCGCTCAAGCCGACCAAACCGCACAGGCCTCACAAGCCTCTCAAGCCTCTCAAGCCGCTCAAGGCGCCCAAGCCGACCAAGCCGCCCAAGACGCTCAAGCCGCACAGGCCTCACAAGCCTCTCAAGCCGCTCAAGCCGCCCAAGCGGACGACGCCACAACGCTCGAGGCGCTCGAGCCGCTCAAGCCGCCCAAGCGGCCCAAACCGCTCAAGCCGACGCCGCCACAAAGCTCAAGCCGCTGCCCAAGCCGCCGCCCAAGCCGCTCAAGCCGCTCAGGCCGCCAAAGCCGCTCAAGACGCACAAGCGGCCTCCGCCACAACGCTCAAGACGTTCAAGCTGCCAAAGCGGCTTAAGGCGCCCAAGCCGAACAAACCGCCGCCGCCCAAGCCGCTCAAGCCGCAGAAGCCGCTCAGGCCTCCCAAGCCTCTCAAGCCGCTCAAGCCGCCCAAGCCGCCAAGGCCGCTCAAGCCGCTCAAGCCGCCGCCCCACAACGCTCAAGCCGCTCAAGCTGCCCAAGCCGCTTAAGCCGCCCAAGCCGACCAAGCCGCCGCCGCCCAAGCCGCTCAAGCCGCAGAAGCCGCCGCCGACACACCGCTCAAGGCGATCAAGCCGCCCAAGCACCTCAAGCCGCCCAAGCCGCTCAGGCCTCCCAAGCCTCTCAAGCCGCTCAAGCCGCCCAAGCCGCGCAAGCCGCTCAGGCCTCCCAAGCCGCTCAAGCCGCAGAAGCCGCCGCCGACACACCGCTCAAGCCGCCCAAGCCGCCCAAGCACCTCAAGCCGCACAAGCCGCTCAGGCCTCCCAAGCCTCTCAAGCCGCTCAAGCCGCCCAAGCCGCCAAAGCCGCTCAAGCCGCTCAAGCCGCCGCCCCACAACGCTCAAGCCGCTCAAGCTGCCCAAGCCGCTTAAGCCGCCCAAGCCGACCAAGCCGCCGCCGCCCAAGCCGCTCAAGCCGCCCAAGCCGACCAAGCCGCTCAGGCCTCCCAAGCTTCTCAAGCCGCTCAAGCCGCCCAAGCCGCCAAAGCCGCTCAAGCCGCTCAAGCCGCCGCCCCACAACGCTCAAGCCGCTCAAGCTGCCCAAGCCGCTTAAGCCGCCCAAGCCGACCAAGCCGCCGCCGCCCAAGCCGCTCAAGCCGCCCAAGCCGCCCAAGCCGCTCAGGCCTCCCAAGCTTCTCAAGCCGCTCAAGCTGCCCAAGCCGCTTAAGCCGCCCAAGCCGCTTAAGCCGCCCAAGCCGACCAAGCCGCCGCCGCCCAAGCCGCTCAAGCCGCCCAAGCCGCTCAGGCCTCCCAAGCTTCTCAAGCCGCTCAAGCCGCCCAAGCCGCCAAAGCCGCTCAAGCCGCTCAAGCCGCCGCCCCACAACGCTCAAGCCGCTCAAGCTGCCCAAGCCGCTTAAGCCGCCCAAGCCGACCAAGCCGCCGCCGCCCAAGCCGCTCAAGCCGCAGAAGCCGCCGCCGACACACCGCTCAAGGCGATCAAGCCGCCCAAGCACCTCAAGCCGCCCAAGCCGCTCAGGCCTCCCAAGCCTCTCAAGCCGCTCAAGCCGCCCAAGCCGCGCAAGCCGCTCAGGCCTCCCAAGCCGCTCAAGCCGCAGAAGCCGCCGCCGACACACCGCTCAAGCCGCCCAAGCCGCCCAAGCACCTCAAGCCGCACAAGCCGCTCAGGCCTCCCAAGCCTCTCAAGCCGCTCAAGCCGCCCAAGCCGCTCAGGCCTCCCAAGCCTCTCAAGCCGCTCAAGCCGCCCAAGCCGCCAAAGCCGCTCAAGCCGCTCAAGCCGCCGCCCCACAACGCTCAAGCCGCTCAAGCTGCCCAAGCCGCTTAAGCCGCCCAAGCCGACCAAGCCGCCGCCGCCCAAGCCGCTCAAGCCGCAGAAGCCGCCGCCGACACACCGCTCAAGGCGATCAAGCCGCCCAAGCACCTCAAGCCGCCCAAGCCGCTCAGGCCTCCCAAGCCTCTCAAGCCGCTCAAGCCGCCCAAGCCGCCAAAGCCGCTCAAGCCGCTCAAGCCGCCGCCCCACAACGCTCAAGCTGCCCAAGCCGCTCAAGCCGCCGCCGCCACCTCGCTCAAGTCGCTCAAGCCACACAAGCCGCTCAAGCCGACCAAGCGGCCGCCGCCACAACGCTCGAGCCGCTCAAGCTGCCCAAGCCGCCGCCCAAGCCGCCGCCCAAGCCGCTCAAGCCGCTCAAGCCACCCAAGCCGCCCAAGCCGCCGCCGCCACACCGCTCAAGCCGCTGACCGGTAAACGTGCACCCCGCGTACATGGGCAAACAAAGGCCGCCCCAAGCATTGGGGGAATAGGAAACAAATTCAGGGACTCGCACGGGGCAGCCCGTCCCATCGCGACCGCACCGCACCGCACCCGCCTCCCGGGAACAGACCATCACCTAAGGGCCGGTCGGAGGTGTTCCGGGGCTGTCCGGCGGCTTTCCCCTCCCGGGGGTGCCCCTGCTTTCCCAAACCCAAATACAAAAAGCAGCGCAGACGCGGGGTTCAGGGACTACCGGGGGGGGGCGCCCGCCTCAGGGTCCTGAAAGGCGCCGCGGCCTGAGCCTCACCCACGCCCACCTGCGCAGCCCAGGCCTCACCCGCCGGCTCCGCGACCTGCACGCCTCCACCAGCGCCCCCTTACCTGCCCGGCGGCGGCAGCAGAGGCGACGGCAAGCGGCAGCCCAGTCCCCAGGCCGCCTTCTTCTTCGGGAGCTGGCCCAGGAGAATCCAGCTCCCACTCGGCTTCCACAACCTCTGGGTTGGCTCCCGCGTCCGCGGGTCTGTGCGTCCTCGCAGGCGCGCCTCTCCTCCTCCCTCTGGCAGCCCGCACCCTCCGGCTGGGCTCCTGCTGTGTAGGACCTGGCGAGTCGGGCCGAGGGGGGCCAGACGAGGCGGGTCTCCATCCTTAACGCCCCCACTCCAGCACCGACCAGGTCCCGCCCCGGGTCAGACCACATTCAACTCCACTACCCTTGCTCACCTCCCCTCCCCACCCCATCACTGTCCCCCCCACCCCTAGCCAGGCCCAGTCTCCCACCATACCCCCAAGACAGGGCTCCTCCTCCCCACACCGAAGTCCCCATCCCCACTCTCCACCCCGCTAGGTACTAAGCTAAGCTATGGCCCCCACACCCCAAGCTCACCCCTCATGCCTCACCACAGGACCCCCAACATCCCGAAATGATCGGTCACCCCTCAGCTGGGTCAATTCCACCCCGACTGGCCCCTTACTCCTCACCGCGGGATCCCCCCTCTCTCCAAGTCCACCCCAACCCGGAGCTGACCGCCTCCTCACCTCTCACCCTCAGATGGGGCAGGGAAGTCCGGGCTCAGGTCACTATAGGACGGCCCCCAGCGGGTACAGTACAGTGTCACGATCCGGTACAGCTACTTTCAGAGACCACAGGGCTCCAGTGGCCTGGCTGGAAGCGGTTCCAATTCCCGGGCGCCCTGACCCTGGCGCCCTGTGCCTCGTCTGAGCTGGCGGGTCAGGGTGGTCCCTGGTTGCCCATCACTGGCCTGTGGGCCTTAGGTGGTTGATGGCCCAGATAGTGATCAGGACCCGTAGGGTGGAGGCACTGGGCACACGGACCTGCGGGGGGGGGGGGAGTGCGGCTGAGCACAGGGGGATAGACAGGAGGTGGGCCATGTGCATGAGGCTCTGGGACAGAGGGAAGAGGGACGGGAGATTTAAAAGTGTCCATATTAGGAGCCCACAGCTAAAGAGCCAAGGAGGCACCTGTGTTGGCCTGGCCACCTTAGAAACCGCCACGACACTGGTCCCTTGCATCCCGAGAGACTGCTGACTGGCCAATGAGACTTCCCCTGCCCTCCTCCCCCCCATATAGTTTACCAGCAATTGAAGGGACTTTGACAGGTCCTTTTAACCACCTATAATTGCTACTTTGTGGGAGATCAGGTCCAAGTTACGGTGAACCTGGCAGGGCTCCTGCCCAAACCCCAGCCTAGGGCAGAGGAGGACCCACCCAGACACATCCTCTTACCTCTCACCAAAAGGCACTGTAGGAGAAAAGAACAAACCAGACTCCATATTAGATCTGTTCCTTTTCCTTTAGCCCTGTGCTCTGTTCTCTAGGCTTAGTCTTGCCAGCTCTGCACCTTTTAGAAAACAATGTTGCCTTTAGCCTGAAATAGACAGGAGAGACTATTCTTGGGGCTCTGACCTTTAAGGATGTCAGCACTTCTGCACTCCTACAAAGGCAACAAGTTGCAGAATAGAAAACAACCTTTGTTTTGTTGGAGGTTTTACAGGGGCACCCTGACCTGACCCACGTGGACAGCTGCAAAGGGTTCCCAGAACAAAGAACTCCTACACCAAGAAGTTTGCAACAACCAACCACACCCCCCTCTCCTTTTTAGTAGAAAAAGAGCCTGACTTGGGGAAGTCAGCGGGAAATGTCCCCCACTCACCACCACCAAAGGGTATTCATCTCAAATCAACTGAACTTGTGAATTCCACCTTAGAGGACAAAAGAGGTGATTAAATTAAGGGTCAATAGAGGATCTGCTTATCCTTGATTATCTGAGTGGCCATAAATGCAATTATATGTATCCTTATAAAAGAAAAGCAGTTTTGAGAGAGCTGAAGAAAAGATGATATGAAGACAGAGACGGAGAGTATATATCCGTATCACTCAGATATATACTGAGTGTGATACAGCCACCAACCAAGCAACACCTGTTACAGCCACCAGGATCTGGAGGAGCAGGAAATGGTATCTCCCCTGCAGTCACCAGGGAAAGTTTGGCACAACGCCTTTATTTCAAAGTTCTGGCCTCCAGAACTGTGAGAAGATGAATTTCTGTTGTCTTAAGCCACCACATTCGTGGTGACCTGCTACAGCAGCTACAGGAAACTAACTAGGCCTCTTTGCTTTCTTTGAAGGATTTTCAACACCCTGTAAACTCAGGGAACTTACCTCTCCAATCCTTTCTGATTGAAATAGTTTTTTCTTCTAGATACGCAAAAACTTTCTCCAGTTCTTTCCTCAAGTACCAGCTTCTGTGTAAGGTCTTCCCTGATCATGATCACATTATTTTAAAGCTACAGTCTCCTAGCATCCCCCGTCCTCCTCTACACTGCCCGCCCCAAGCACTTAGGGCATACACTTTACTTATGAATGTATTCATCATCAACAAGGCTAATGGAATGTAAGCTCCATCAGGGGAGGGGACTGGGTCTGGTTTGTGTACCTGGGAAATTCCAGTGCCTATGTTAGTGCCTACAGCGAGGAAAACACCCAAAATAGATTAAGGAGTGCCTATGTGCCTGAGAGAATGAAGGACCCAGGCAGAGAACTGGAATCCTGACCACCGTGCAATCTTTGTTGCTCCTGAATTAGGTCGGTGTGTTAAAGTTTACACTTCATGTTGCTGGTTTTTTTTTTTTTCTTTTAATGTAATTTTATTCTCTTAACAGTCTATTTCCTTTCTTGTAACCTGGTTCAAATAAAATGTAATGCTTTTGGTCAGAGTTGCAATATATTTAGTTAAATATTATTACTAACTCATTAACTATTTTATTAAATATTAAGTATTTCACTAAATACTGGTTTTACATTTTCTCTAATTTTTACATTTGATTTTTAATTTTTAATATATATTTTTATTAAAGTATAGTCAGTTTGCAATGTGTCAATTTCTGGTGTACAGCACAATGCTTCAGTCATACATGAACATACATATATTGATTTCCATATTCTTTTTCACAAGTTACTACAAGATATTGAATATAGTTCCCTGTGTTTTTAATTTAGTTTTATTGATCATTGTATCCTTTCTTTCTTTAGTCCTCTACCTACAACTTTCTATTACTAATTTTATCTCTTCACTTACATTTTATCCAAATTATCAGTGGAACAGTCGTTAGAAGTGTAGACTGAAATTATTGCATCCAGGTCTGAATCGCCCTTTGGTACTCACTAGATAACGAGGCTTTGGGAAAATTCTCCTGATCTAAAAAATAGTAACAACAATAAGCCCACATACAGGATTCTCATGCAAATTAAAGACTGCGTTTATTTTAAACTTATCTCACAGTGTCTGGTTTAGAGTAATCCTAAAAAAACAATTTTTAAGTTTCAAAGTTTTTTTCATTACATTACAGATTTTTATGTCTGACTTTTCCTTATTTATTTTATTATGGCAAGCAGACAGCATAGGCATAAATTAAACATGAGAATCATCGAGTTTTTAAAAGGCCACTTTTATTGAGTGCCTTTTTTAATGTAAACTACTCACCCAGAGCACATCTCCATATTCATCTTCATTCATGAAATAATGAATGACCTATTACCTCAGACCTGTGTACTAATACCAGCACATGGTTTGGGAGATATCATTAACATTAGCTTTTCAAAACAGGAACATCTGTATTGTGCATTGTCATAAAGAAGGGAGGGGGGAAGCATTTTAAATCATGAAGTAAACTGCCCTAAAGGCTAAAAGTTGGTGCCAACTTAAGCCCACTATGGTTTATAAAATATCTGTGCTCTGTCTGACAACCTACAGTAAAAACCAGTGGTAGGTTTTCAATCGGATAAAAGGAAAAACAGAATATATTGGAGTGAGGCCACATTTATCTAAATCAGCAGAGACATTTCCTACTGCAGTGACCTTCACTGTGTTTTGAGGACTACAACAGCACTGAGAAACATTATTTCTCTTAAATACATAAAATACCTTGAAATAATCTCTCTTTATCTCTTTCTTTCCCCTATGAGCAAATATTCAAGACCTCATTATAAGGATTTCATATGTTTGACGTCACTATGCATTTCTCTCCACCACCAGGAGCTAATCTTACATTTTACTGAAATGGTATATACTTCTCTGAGAAACATCATGTTTCTTTCCCTCGATGATCATCACTCAAAACAACAGCTTTTTAAAATCCCATTGTGCTGACATCTACTGAGAGGGACATTCTTAAGATGCCGAATCAGTCAACATAATGGAAAACTTTATGTTTAACAATGTATAAACGCTTCGATATGGACAAAGTAAAGAGTCTGGGTAAACTAAATTCTTTTCTTCTGAAAGAGATATTGGACTGAATTTTTAATCTCTTCATTTATTATAGATTACAACAATACAACAGACAAGACTCAATCTGATTTTCCAAGTCATTCTACAGGTCTTCACATCATATTTTTTTTTCAAGTTGTCAAATTTCAAAATAGTATTTTGGGGTAAATATACTAATTTAAACTACAAGTGATTAAGTTGAAAGCAATGAGATTTCCTTTTTTTGGAAGTGTAAACACGGAGTTAACTTCATCTTAGTTTCCCCTATCTTTCCATTTGGTTAACTTTTTTGTACTTATTGTTAAATTGTTATATATATTCTATTTACATTATTCTAAATTATTGTTAATTTAATAATATAAACAGAATATGTTCTTTTATTTTTCATAACGTATATGTGCATATATATTATAAATACAATATTTATACAAAGGAATACCACTCAGCCATAAAAAAGACAAAATAATGCCATTTGCAGCAACATGATGGACCTAAAGATCATCATTCTAGGTGAAATAAGCCAGAAAGAGAAAGAAAAATACCATATGATATCACTCGTATGTGCAATCTTTAAAAAAAAAAAAAAAGGAAAAAAGGCACTATAACTCATCTACAAAACAGAAAGTCACAGACAGAAAACAATCTTATGCTTACTGTGGGAAACAGGTGGGAAGGGTTAAATTTGGAGTTTCAGATTTAGAAATGTTAGCCACTATATATAAAAACAGATTTAAAAAATTTTTCCCTAAGAATTAGAGCTAACATCCTTACAGTGATGGACAAAGCTTACTGGATATACTCTGGTAAAAATTTTATTTCAAAACTCTAAAATCACATATTACACACATCCATGTTTAAAAACAACACAGATTATCTATACATGAACAAAAATCTATATATTTAAAACACTTCCACTCTATCAAATGTCAAAAAAGAACAACTTTTAAGAGCACTCATAAAAAAATCCTAAAGCGCCCAAGCCGCCCAAGCCGCCCAAGCCGCCCAAGCCGCCGCCGACACACCGCTCAAGCCGCTCAACCCGCACAAGCCGCCCAAGCCGACCAAGCCACCGCCGCCCAAGCCGCTCAAGCCGCAGAAGCCGCACAAGCCGCCGCCGCCACGAAGATCAAGCCGCTGCCCAAGCCGCCGCCCAAGCTGCTCAAGCCGCTCAGGCCGCCCAAGCCGCTCAAGCCGCCCAAGCGGCCGCCGCCACAACGCTCAAGCCGCTCAAGCTGCACAAGCCGACGCCCAAGCCGCTCAAGCCACCGCCGCCACACCGGTCAAGCCGCTCAAGCCGCTGAAGCCGCCCAATCCGACCAAGCCGCCACCGCCCAAGTCGCTCATCCGCACAAGCCACACAAGCCGCAGCCGCCACAAAGCTCAAGCCGCTGCCCAAGCCGCCGCCCAATCCGCTCAAGCCGCTCAGGCCGCCCAAGCCGCTCAAGCCGCCCAAGCGGCCGCCGCCACAACGCTCAAGCCGCTCAAGCCGCCCAAGCCACCGCCGCCACAACGCTCAAGCCGCTCAAGCTGCCAAAGCCGCTTAAGCCGCCCAAGCCGCCCAAGCCGCCGCCGCCACACCGCTCAGCCGCTCAAGCTGCCCAAGCAGCCGCCCAAGCCACTAAAGCCGCCCAAGCCGCTCAAGCTGCCGCGGCCACACCCCTCAGCCGCTCAAGCTGCCCAAGCCGCCGCCCAAGCCTCTCAAACCGCTCAAGCCGCCCAAGCCGCCGCCCAAGCCGCCGCCCAAGCCTCTGAAGCCGCTCAAGCCGCTGCCACCACAAATCTGAAGCAGCTCAAGCCGTCCAAACCGCCCAAGTCGCTGCAGCCTCTCAAGCCGCCGCCGCCCAAGCCGCTCAAGCCGCCCAAGAAGCCCAAGCCTCTCAGAAAGGAACCAGAATTGGGTCCTGATCTGTATTTACCAAAAATCTACTCCAATGCTGGGGGGGGAGTAATCTTGTATTTTAATATGGCTCTGAAAACAGTTAAATTCTCACAGCATGCAACTGAATTCTAAGGAATAGATTCTAAACTAAGCCAATCTAATTCATAAAAAATAATAGATTTCATCTGCTGTTCTATTAAAATTATAGTATGGTGCTATAGAGAGTAGAAACTTAAAATCATCAAGTATAGAAGGCAATTCTGGCAACAGAAGGGTTCCATCTACAGAAAATCTTTTCATCTGAACTACATTAGGGATTCTTAAAGTTTTTCAAAAGAATAAGTTATACTTATTTCAAGTTAATGGTTTATAATTACGGCTTTAATACAATGACTCATCAACTTTCTTTCCATGTAAATATATCACCTCACAATTCATAAAGTGACAAATGTTGAAATAGGCACTAGGCAAATTTTAAACTCCTTAAATTACATACATAAATTAGAAAAATGTCTCAAGATTGGATTACTGGGCCACAAATATAACTGATGAAATAAATGAAATAAATGTTGGTTTTGATATAAATATTTCATTCCATGATATTTTTCTGATGAAAGCCAATAAAATGCATTATAATTTCAAAATTACAGCTAGTTACCTTTTTCTTTGTGTGTGTATATATATTCTTATCACTTTATATTAAACTTTAAAAGAAAAAATATCCTAAAGTTTAATTAAGAGTTTTAAATCACAGGAATTTACTAATTTATATCTATGAACAGTGATAAACATTTGGTAGAAAAAAATAAATACAATTCTTTTAGTTCAATGCAAGGGACATAACTTTACTTACAAAAATGATTTTAATGGTGTTTAATTTTTAATGTAATTCTTATGCTATGTGTTTATATAAGTATAAATTGGTTAATCTTATTTACATTTCTTGGCCTGAAACTGCTTTTAATATGTTTACAAGATCATTAAAAAGAATTTGTCAAACCACGTAGTTTCTGCATGATTGGCATTAAAGCTTTTCCTGCTGGTTTTAATGAGAGCTTTGGATCAAATGTGTTAGAAGTACCTTCTAATTAAACAACAAAAATTAAGAGTTTGTAGCAGAATGAACTTTGTTAAGACTTAAGATTTTGTTTTCTAAAGACTTATCTGAAAACGTATACAATTTAGTGACGGTAGTTCTGGTACAAAGTAGAAAGGAGCCAGAACAGAAAAGCAGCTTCTTACCTTCGCAGGCTCAGCGCGTCCTCCCCGACAGGCCGTCTGAGTTTCGGCTTCTTTGGAACGTCCGCGCCTTCTCCTCCACGCTCCTCCTGCGTGGTGTTTCTTCACGGAAGGAAAGTGCATTTTCTCCCCCAGTCCTTCAGGACATTTCATTAAAGCCATAATGGACTTAGTTCTCTGCTGAGACATTTTTGAAAGGGAAGAGGGCCCTGTCCGTTCCGGCCCTCCACACTGTAGGGGCGGGTTCTCCTCAATTCCGCCCGGAGTCGCTTCCTCGGCAGCTGAGAGGAAACTTGCCAATAGCTGTGGCCGCGACTGCGCAGGCGGGACGGCGGGGGAGGGAGGCTGCGCGTATGCGCACGGTCCGCCGCCGCCCAAGCCGCCGCCCAAGCCGCCGCCCAAGCCGCCGCCCAAGCCGCCGCCGCCTCCCAAGCCGCCGCTGCCCCGAGATTGCGGCGCCAAATTCAGCAGAAAAACGGAGCTCGAATGTAGCACAGACAAGGTAGCTGTTGGTTTACATACATACATAACCTGATTTAATTACTCAACTGAGGAAGAATGTATTTTCTTGTGGGTCTGTGTATTCTCAAATTCTTAGGGCAATTTAAAAAAAATGACACACTACTTCTCTAGTCTTTATCTAGTTCCGATAGTAGACTTCGATGGCCTTCTATTTACTTACTCATTCATTTAACAAGTGTAATTTAGTGGGGATCTATTTCCAAGTATGCATTTTACAAGATACTTATAACTTGGGAAATGGAAGTGCTTCCTTATTCTGGTCTGGTTCCCTAAGTAAATGTGGTAAGATTAACCAAAAAGGGAATATAAGAAAGAGTATAAGAGTATAAAGGAACATATTATTATTTTTCTTTGATTTCATATCAGATTTATAAGAAGTTGCTCGAGATCTGAGGAAGTATAATGAATTAAACTTCTTCAGTTGGTTTAGAAGGCCTAATTATGTATTTTTCTTGATTTTGTTTCATAAATTTTTAATTATCAAAAGAATTATGTATTTTCCTCCTTTTCTTACTTGTAAATTCCTGTGGTTTTGAATGAATCTGAAACCTCAAAATTAAACCACACATACTACCGGTTAATATTTTGCCTGACCCTTTTCCAAATAAATTGAAGAATCTACCAAGAAAGATATTTTTTCCCACAGGTACTTTTGATTTGCTCTCTCTTCTTACTTTATTTCAATTGGCATTATCAGATTCTAGACCTCAGAAGAAGTTTTATTTATTCCACTCAGACTTGGAATTTCTTTCAAATTTAACAACATAATTCTTGGTGAAATCATTTAAATGTTCTAGGTAAAGTCTATAATATACAGTAGATTCACATTAAACTAAATTTATTTCTTTTTACTTCATTCAACTGTTAAAATCATTAAAGAAGATAATTTAAATAATATAAACAAATTTTATTTAACACTTCATGAAGTGGACTGTCATATTGCAGAGAACTGCAAAATGGGCAGAAGGCAAGAAATTTTTATAGGATGAAGAATAAAGAGCAAGGAAGAGGAAAATAGAAAATATCTGATTGGCTGAGGCTACACAACTTTTAGGGTGAGAAGACCCAGAGGTCTAACCATATAAGGAAGTATAAGCATATAAGGAAGACAAAGGATAACTTGGACTTAAAAAAACACCAAATTTATTTTTATAAAATGACACAATAGAGGTAATTGTAAAATACAGAATAGAAAAAATGTCTACAAATGTTTGACAAATATATCTAGAATATACAGATACATTCAGCAATAATATCCAGACCTCAGAATCATAGTGTTGAGTTAACAGAGTAGGAAATAGAATAAGGCATCATTTAGTTAACTTAAAGTACGTATAATTACAAAAGATATTTAAAAGAAAATTGTAAGGGTTTCAAACGTCTCAGTAAAAGTGAGTGGGATGAGAATGGAGATCAAGAAAGGAAAGAAAGTCAAATGAAACAAGGGATTGGATTTCCACAAACAGTAAAACAATGAGCTGCTGAGCTGCAAACCCAAGATGTGCTTAGTCCTGCCCTGAAAATTGAAGGAGGTTAAATGAAACAATCAATCAAGAAAATAAGACACCTTGGTGGGAGTTAATTGGAAAATAAATACATTGATTTTTTTTCAGAATTTTACTATGACATCAACTCTTTTTGCTTCAATTCTTTTTGCTGCCTGTTCCTCTTCCACAGTTTTAATACACCCTGAAGGCTGAGAGGGTTAACTACATAACTAGAAATAATTTAGAGAGAAAGAGTCATTGAAATATAAAAAGGAAACATCCTGCATCACTCTGAGCATTTTTTATGGCAGTGTAAATTCTCTTCATTCAAAAAGCATCTTTTAATATTTTAATTAGGATACTGTGTTCTATGAAAGAAACATCGGATTTTAGGAATGCAAATGAGGGTGCGCTATGAAACAAAGATGCAGAATTTAAAAGGTAATATGCCCTTCAGCAAGCAGCAGTAAAGAGAAAGGATGTTGGGAAGGATCAAGGAAATATTGTGATTTTTGAAATGAAAATTGTACTAGCATTTTTCAAATTTAGCAGTTTGACAAGGCTAATGACAGTTGTAGTACACTTTTAGTTTAAAATGCAAGAATTATCTTTGGCTAATAAACAAGAAATCAATCCAACAGGATGTGCTTATTAGCATTAACTAGGACCCTGTATAGGTTCCTGATAGCACCTCCCTCTGGCCAAGTAGGTGTGCAGGGTTCCATTCAGTTGCTGTCTGGGCTCCCTTCTTCTCCCCTTTCCCTTTTTTTTTTTGCTCATTGCTAGGAAACAAAGAAGACATTAATTGCAGATTCAGCTATAAAATATAGCTGAATTTTAGTTTTCCCATTTTAAACACGAAGGAATTGAGCCTCTGAAAGGTTAAGCAGTTGGCCAAGTGACAGAGCTGGGACTAAAATCCAGGACTGCAGTGAAAGCTCACATTCTCAAGAATGAGACTGCATTGCTGTAGAACTGGAACATAGGACTTCCTCATTCCTAAAGGAGAATTTTGGACACATCTTCTTTAAAATTAAATTTGTGTTGTTTCTTTGTTTCTAACAGGAAAGGAAACCTGCCTAGAAGAAAAACTTCAAAAGAGCCGCGATTTTCTGTCTCTATCAGGATGGGATGCATTGCTGGGAAGGTATTGTGTGAACTATTTTCTTAAGTTTAAAAAAAGGAAAAATAAGGTCAATGCTTGTCCATAGCCCAGGCCACTTGCCAAGGCTGAGACTTTGGAATTAAGCAAGCTACCCATGCCTAGACTCCACACTCAGGCTCTCCTTCCTACTGAGAAGCTGTGGGTGTCGTAGACTTGATTGGGGATCGAGTTTGGCTAGCCCTGTGTCTTCCATATACCTGAAAACGAGCCACAAACTCAACCAGTATTATCAGGTATCCCCTTAAGCTATCAGGAATTATGTGTTAAGATACTGTAGTGCACGTTTAAGCTACATTGAGCCATGATGCTGATGAAAGAACAAAGACTTAGGTCTTTACTGTGTCGGTTTCATCTTATTCACTAAAGTAAACCAGCATGTTAATCAACATTCACGTCAGGACTAGGAGAGTCAGTGGTTAAACATTTACCTGCAGGCGACAGGACAATCAATTATGTTTACCACAAATTTCATGTCCCACAATGTAGAAGACATATAGTCAAAATGAGAGATGTCCAGAAAGGAATATATATAAAAAACAATAAAAGGACATCTTATAAAAAAAATCAGTTAAATGTACTTATGATGTCTTGTCCTGCAGACGATAAGATTCACAATGTATATTACAATGCTTATCAAATAACTGAGGTCTTAAGACTTCCGTGGTCCCAGTGGGTAGTCTCACGCATGACTTTAGGCTAAAAAGGCACACACTTTTCACCTCAATCTTAGAAAGAATTTTCTAGCAGCCAGAACCACCTCAAGGTGATTATTTATGTTATGGTTTACACTGGGAGTTAATGCACTTCCTACTCCTGGGCAAACTGAGACATAAACTTAATAAACATGTGATATGAAGCATCTAACTGAGAAAGCTTTCTAAAGCAGGTGAGTCTTTTTAGATCTTTCACAGTATTAAGGCCATGTGAGTCCAAGAATGAAGATATTTCTGAATATATTTATTTGATGTCACATCAATTTTATCTATTCATTCATTTAATATGTTGTAGATTTGTTTGTTTCATTTCAGGCACAGTTCTAGGTCCTGATGAGAGAGTCAATAATAAGATGGGTAAAACCCCTGGCCTGCTTAAGCTGGGAAAGACAAATGATAAACATGAACAAATATATAAAATAATTTTAAATAATGACAAGTACTAAAAAGAAAAGAAATTAACAGTATGGGGGATAGAGAGCATTAAGGTGGAGGGAAGAAAGTTTGCTTTGGTTAAGATTATATGGAATGGGTGATCTTACACCCTCTCTGTGGAGATGATATTTAAACAAAGAACTGAATGGTCAAAAACAGTGAGCAGTGATAAAGGTGCCGGGTCAGAACAGGAAGCGAGAATATCCATTGTAAAGGTCTTGAAACAGCAGTGAGCTGTGCACACTTAAAACAAGGCCGTTATGGCAAGAAGGAGAAGAGTCCTCGTCAAGGTCAGGGAGGCAGTAAGGAGACAGACGCGGCACAGGCTTGTGGGCCATGTGACGGAGCGTGGGCTTTATTCTAATTTCAGTGGAATATTGTTTTAAACAGGAGGTTGATGTGATTTAAATTATATTTTTAAAGATAAAGTGGCTTATGTTCTGAAATAATTCAGAAACAGATTTGAGAGTCAGGGGTAGGGAAAGATTGAGAAGTGAAGCTAGATTTGTTTATATTTATTTATACATGCAGCCAAATCAGTAAAATTCTCCTCTGCTGGACCTCTAGATCCTGGATACACGTGCCCAGAGAATCTGCCAAGTTCAGCTTGGTGGGTATCTAAACTTTAGTCCTATAGCGGGGCTGTTGAAGCCCATCTGTTCTATGAGACCTTATGAAAATAAAATAAGATAATAGATGTAAAACCCCTGGTATGATCAATGCTCAATAAACATTAGCTAGTGTTATGGGTAGTAAACTACACGTATTTTCCATTTCCTCCTCTGGAGTAACTATCTCAACAAATTCATTCCTTTTCTTCATAAAGCTGAATCAAACATAGTAGGCATGTTTTAGGCAAATACCATGCATACCAGAAAAGAATATTTCAATGGCTATCTCATTCCTTCTCCATATGGAATATTGTGAAATAAAAATACTTAAGAAACATTTTATTTTTATTCAATTAATCAAATCCACTTAATATTATACTATCTTCTTTTAAAAATAGTTTAAAGAAACAGAATTCACACACACACAGACAACCACACACAAAGCGACAATATTGTCCACAATCCTGTCTTTCACAGATACTCGTTGTTAACATGTGGTTCTATATTGGCTTTTGAGGCAGCCAATTATCCAAATGCTTCATCTAGGAAAAACTGCTTTATAATGGCTGCATACTTAATTGAATGAGTAAATTAAAGAATTTTCTAAAATGTAATTGGAAATACTCTGACAAGAGGAAGATAAATGCTAAGTATTGCCTGTCACAAATAGAAACATTTTTAAAGGATGGCATCTAAAATATCGTGCAGAAAAGTAGGTGCCGGTCATCTCAGTTGCTGTAAAGTAGGACAGGATAAAACAGCCAACCCAGTGCATACACAGCATTTCAGATACCGTTGTACCACCACAGCCCTGCACAGTCCGCTGTCCAACTTAGCGGCATAGCCACGCCTCACAGAGTCAGAGTCAGGTTAGGTCTCAGTTTAGTTGGCCTAAAAGAGGCGTCATAACATGTCTCTCTCTCAATACGGACAAAGCTTTAACCCGAAGTGAATAATACACCAGTTAGTTGTAAATATGCTATTTTGACAGGAAGATAAGGCCTACTTGTTCATATATTATTCAACCCTCCTACATATTAACATACATGATCTCATCACATTTTATTCTAATAATTAGGAAGTTTTCATTTCTTTAGATAAAGACATCTGAGCTTCAGAACAGTTGAATGGTTTACTGAAAGTAACAGAATAAGCTGCAGGCCTTGAAATCATCTTTTCCTTTATTCATGTAACACAACACGCTCTAATGTCTTGTATGAGAAACAATGGGCACAGAGCGCACATTCTCCTTTAGACTGAAGAATGTGTTCGACTTGCAACCACACTGCTAGAACAGCACTTAGCCATGTCCCTCCCCACCCAGCCTTCTCCCACAGAAAACGTGTTCAGTGCTTCTGTGATCCAAAAGCTGCCCTTCCTACTACAACTTCAACATACTAGGTCAGAGTTCAGAAAACACTCGAAATTTTCAGTTTTTGCCATTTTTATATTGTCTAGTGTTCTTTATACATATTCTCTACTTAAGTGCAAGTTATGTTGGGTGCAAGAACCATCTTGTTTATTCTTTCTTTCTGAAAATGTCTCTGCTTTTCTCCTATCTTCTCACCCTATCTAAGTTCCTCCCTGTGCAGTGTTTGTGTTGCCTTTACCTGGTGGTCAGTCCAGTAGGGCTGGAGCAGAATGTAGGAGGAAGGAAAGATTAAGTGTTCGAAGTCTTTCCAAAGGAAAGCACTAAGGTCAAGGAGAAGGATGTGTGCACAAATCATCATCAGAGATGGGTTATACAGAATCAGTGTCTAATCTTAAAGTAATTGTTTGGAGCTGTGATTTGTGATAAACCAGAAATCAGTGAGGATGAAAGTGGAGTTCTCTTGATCAATTTTAGACATTAGTCTAATAAATCTCAGAGGATTTAAACATAACTTCAATATGTGCTTCCTTGGGTTTGTGGCATCATTTAAGGGGCCTAGAGATAACAAGTTGGCACAGAATATATGTTTAAAAAGCACGTGATGGGAAACCAAGCACGATCTATCCTTCACAGCCACGTATTTCATCACCGGACGTGCAAAGGCTTACTGGCGTTTGCCCACCTTTCAGATAATGGAGCTTCTCCCACTTTTTAAATGATGGAAACTTTGCCTTCTCCAGCATTCTTCTAACATCATGTTCCTCTGCTCTTTTGGTGTCTGATGTCTCTCCTCAATCATCTATTATGCCTTCTATTTAAGCCATTAAATCCTTATTGTGTAATGGTCCTGGATACTTCTTTTGAGCTCCCATCTACCCATGATCCTTCTTGCCCTTGGTCTTTCCCCAACTCCTTCTCTCCTACTGACATCCAGTCCTTTTAACCTACCTGGTTCCTTGGCACAAAGAATGAAAATTAACCCAATGTACATTGGGCAACTAGAGGTCACCATCACATTTCAGTCTGACCATATGTTCCCAATCATTTAAGCCTCATGGACATCGGGGTATGATCACTTTCACAAATTTTTAATAATTTTCTTTCAGGAAAAACATTACAACGAATAACTTTTTCACGTCTGGGTTTTGTTTGCAGGTAGTTTTCTGTCACTTTTGAGCATTAATCAGAAGATAAAATAGAGATGATTTTGCTCTACTTAGAATCAAGGAATAGTTTTAAAACCATCTGATATTTCATTCAAAGAGCCACATCTCCCAGTAAATTATTCCCCTTCCTTTAAAGGTTCATTTGTCATAAGTCAAGCAGCAGCAGCAAAACTGACTGCAACCAAAACTGTGACAACAAAACAGTCTTTTAACTGGTCCTTCCACTTCCTTCCTCAAACCTCCTCTCACAAACTCCCCCGCCCTATCCCTGCCAAGGCTGCCATTATGCGGAGCTTCTGTTTACAAGACATTAGCATTTCCAGGCTTCTCATGCAGTAGGTGCAGGCACCTTAGGGTGGCCCCGCAGTTTGCCATTATGAGATCTAAGGCCCTTCACATACTTCATCCTGGTCATGTTAGGTAACTGTTTGTACCAACTATTATGTTGGGCTTCTGTGCTTTCAATCACTCCTCTATATCTGAGCAGGGCTCTGCCCCAAACACCTGTCCTCTTCTCTGCCCACCCAGATCCTCCCCATCTTTCACAGTTCAGTGGAGGCTTCATCACCTCTACAAAGTCCTTCTGTTTGCCTAGAGGTGTTGTCCATTGTTTCCTTTGTGTTCTCAGTCTAATGTCCATAGCATATTTCTCCTGTAGCACACATTATACTGTAACTTTTAGCTTCCATGGCAGTTCTCCTTAGACTGTAAGCTTCCTGAGAGCAGGTGGTGTGTCAGAAGTAACTTTGACCACAGCATTGACTACTGTACTTAAAACATTTAATAAACTTGATAGAAGTTTGTAGAATGAAGGTAGGACAGATAAAAAATAAATTTTGACAGAAAAAAGTATATGGAAATTAAGTGGACATTAAGAAAATGTGTCAAAAATCAACAGAGGAAGCTTTACCATGAAACTAGTACCCTTGCCCCCAGCACAGCCCCTGAGAGTGAGGAGAATTGCAGGAGTCACCAGGTATTCTAGGAGGGCAAGAATGACACAGTGCAGCTGGCAAGTCCTTTGATGTATTTATGGTAGACTGCCAATGGGATCAGAAGCTCAAAAGCTGCACTAATTCTCTGTAACTTATTTTGCTTTAAACAGATTCTCATTTTCAACATGAATTTCACATTCAAAAATTGTTTGTCCTTTCTCTTAAGAAGAATCCCCCAATTTTATAAGCATCCAATTTCACAAAAAAACTCCATCTACTCCTGCTAATCAGACAGGAAAACATGAAAATGAGACTGAGATAAGCCAATAGGAAAGTTTCAGTCATCTGTCCACAAATTTCTCCTCTGTACAGAAATGGCATCCTGACCTCAACAAGATAACACTGTTGACCCCAATGTTCGTAGCAGCAAGAT
The DNA here is from genome assembly GCF_036321535.1 of Camelus dromedarius. Taxonomy (NCBI): domain Eukaryota; kingdom Metazoa; phylum Chordata; class Mammalia; order Artiodactyla; family Camelidae; genus Camelus; species Camelus dromedarius. Next base: position 29,232,669 of record NC_087458.1, on the reverse strand, counting down.
ATACAATAGCCAGGACATGGAAGAACCTAACTGTCCAGCGACAGATGACTGGATAAAGAAGCTGTGGTATATTTATAAAATGGAATACTATTCAGCCATAAAAATGACAACATAATACCCTTTGCAGCAACATGGATGTCCCTGGAGAATGTCATTCTGAGTGAAGTTAGCCAGAAAGAGAAAGAAAAATACCATATGATATCACTCATATGTGGACTCTAAAAAAATACAAAAGAAAAGGAAGATGACACATGAATTTAAATGTAAAACAGAAACAGACTCACAGACATAGAATACAAATTTGTGGTGCCTGGAGGGAAGTGGAGGGAAGGGACAGACTAGGATTTCAAGATTTATAGATACTGACAGGTACATATAGAATAGATAAACAAGTTTATACTGTATAGCACAGGGAAACATATTCAAGATCTTGTAGTATTTCACAGTGAAAAAGAATATGAAAATGAATATATGTATATTCATGTATGACTGAAGAATTGTGTTGTACACCAGAAATTGACACAATATTGTAAACTGACTATAAGTCAATTAAAAAAAAGATAACATTGTTGATATAAAGCACACTGTGCAGGCTGAGACAGTGCAATTCAGACCTGGGTGTGTGTTATGCGTTAGCTTCATATGATGTCTTTGCTTGCTATACTCATTCTTACCTTGTTTAATTTAATTTTATCTTTAAATATCCATCTTCCTAATAACCTGGTGAACTATCCTAAGGGAAAGGCCATTTGCCATTCATGTTTATATTCAAGAGCAATTTCTTGGCAAAACTAAGTGAAAAATTGAGTTTTCTGGAATGGAGATCCCTGGAGAGGGATGGAAATGCACCGGAAGGGCAGCCTTGCTCATGTAAAATCTTTACCACATCAAACTTTCATTAGAGTCTGAAAGCACATAAAATGCTTTTCAGGAATAATTTCAATTTTAAACAATAATAATAAAAAGAACAGTATCTCACATCTGTGTGAAATATTCCCCAGGAGGATGGTAAACTGACCCATCAGAACTAATTCAGTGGAATTAGGAGATTAGAGATCAAGACGTATAGAAAGGAAAAGAGAAGGAGGGGAAGGAGGAGGAGGAGCTGGAGGAGAAATGGAGGAGGAATGCAGGAGAAGCTGCCAGTCTTCATCTCTAGAAACTCTATAGATGATCAGGGATTCAGGGATCTGTTTATAAGATAGGTTTTAAATCTACAAGGATTCAAAATCTCAGCAGACAGCTATGACAAATTTATAACAGAGTCAATTCACATTTGACGTAACAGTGTGTGTTTGCAAAATCCAAAGATTTGGGACAATGGTTTAGAATACGTGACTTTAAAGGAAACACATCTAGCTCACTTATCAGGATGGTGAAGACACAAGAATATCATGTTACACTGCCCTTGTGGCTTTATCTATGTGACTACATCAGGCTAGGGACTTCCTCAGTAAAGGGTATGATTCTGAAATAAAGTTTTATATTTTCATTTCCTCCGATATCATATTTGCTTTTTGAAATTTACTAACCTTGAATTGATAATATCCTAATTCTTAAAGGTTAATTCTTAAAGTAATGAAATTAGTCATATCTATCAGCTCAATTATCCATTACTTTAACAAAATACCCTGAGGATTAAGTGGTTAGAACAACTACCTTTTAATGCAGTTTATAATTTTGTAGGGAAGCAACTGATGCAGGGTGGGCAATTATTGGGCTCCGTGTGACGTCAACAAGGGTCAGCTGGTTGTATCCAGTTGATGACTAGGGGAGTCTGATGGGTCCAATACAGCTTCACACCCACCTTCGGGATCTTAGCAAGGCTGAAAGTCTCAATTCCACTAAGCTTCTCTCTCTCTCTCTCTCTCTGTAGCCTCAAGGCTCCTCTCCCACGAAGTCTTTTTAAGATAGCTTGGACACACACTACAGCTTACAGCTCTTACAGTGAGGATTCTGAAAGATAAGACATGGAAACTACATCTCTTAAGGCCTTGGCCCAGAAATTGGTACGCTTCTGCCATATTTTACTGATAATAATTATTAGTTTTGTAATGATGATATTTTAATAAATTTTATTATTCCATTCTACAGTAATTGGTTGAAGGAGGCCTGTCTATGTATAAAAACAAATTAGTTCTTTATCTGCTTACTATTCCATCTAACTCAGTCAGCACACGATCTTTTGAAAACTGCTCTCTTGTTCTTTGAAAAAATAAAATACTGAAACACTTAAATGAAATGAAAGTTGACACCTCTGCAACTCTTTGTTTGGATTTGGAGTTGCATAGGGAAAAATAAGGTACATTTTCTTTTGTCAGGTAAAAGCTGAAGAATATGAATTATGTTGATTCAAAATAGACATGTCATTTCTAACCTTCCAGTCTTCGCAGTCTGAAAAACAAATTCAGCTAGTCACAAACACCCTCTTAACTGTATGTGTGCTCCACCTTAGCCTTGTATCCCCTCAGGTAACTCTCCGTGCTGATTTGTGCTGGTCGGACAGATTTCCACATATCAATAAAGGAAAGGTCAACCATAGTAGACTTGAACACGTATTTAATAGCCATATGAATAAATATCAATCTCTGGTAACCAAGAAAGTGCACGCTGAGGACATGATGAGAAACCATTCCACAATCATTTGATTGGAGAAAGCTAAGAAGCCTGATATTACCCACAGTCAAGGGGCTGTTTTAAACATTGTTGGTCAAAATGCCAAATCAGTACAGCTGCTTCAGAAAACAATTCAGCACTGTGTTACATAGTTGAAGATTCACATAACCTATGACTTGCCAAGTCCAGAGCTATGTACACACTCAAGATGAATTGTAGCTCATGTACATAAACGCATTTCCAGAAAAGTTCATAGTATTTATAGTCATAATAATGAATCAATAAATGATTTTCAATGGAAAAACAGATTTTTTAAAAAATATGACATATCCCCACAATGGAATCTTTTACATCAGTGGAAACAGACAAACTGCAATAAAAAAAAAAAAAAAGGAAAGACTGTAGTAACAAAATTTGGACTAATAATAAAATTTTTAAAAACTAAAGAAAAACTGAATTTTATTGTTTTTCTAAAATTTTGCTCAGTTTAGATCTATCTGTGTATATGCATGTGTGTATGATAAATTCATATTGCAATATATATATAAACATATGATATATGTTTGTATATCACACAAACTTCAATGCAGTGGTAATTTCTAGGGAAGATGAGATCTTGAGGATGTGAGATAGGGAAAGAGTACGTCATGTGATGGGAAATATTCTAGTTTTGGAACTGGATGGTAATTCCACTTTAATTTACTGTACTACTGAAAACAAATGAATGAGGGGCTGAATGAATGAAAGACGGTAAAATCTTTAAATTGCTTGCTTAACTGAGTATTAAAATTGGCTCTCTTAGCGCTCCCTTCATCACTTTTATGAGGATTAGTTGTACCATGCATTTCTAGCACCAAACCCACTACTTAGAGACTGATAACCAACGCGCTCTGGTCTGCTTCCTCTTCCATCACAAAGCTACTTATTGGCCCTCGGCTAGCTATGTAAATTGGGGTAGTTATTTAAGACCTAAAAATCTCATTTTTCTCCCCTCTGTCTAACAGAATGAAAAACAGCTCCCTTGCCTATTTTATAAAGCAGTAGTGGATTCAAATGAAGCAATCTAGGGGAAAACTCTACAAACTTGTACACTGCTACTGTGATAGTTTATCAGAATAATACTCATGAAACATCTTAAAGCAGGTATTTATTAGACATTCCACTTGAATTGAACACTAAACATTGTCCTGTGATACATTTAAAGTTAAGCCCATTCATCAGTAAATACACATTTGTTAGCATCTTCTGGATACAAGAGACCACGTGGGGATTGGGAGGCTGACAGTCGTAGAAGACAGGTTCTGCTCAGTAAAGGTACCCGGCCAGTTAGGCGGGTGTTGAGCACAGGTGCATGCCAACTCTAATCTCCCATGACTGATCCAAAAGTCATCCCCAGTATTGCCGCTGCAGCTTCCAAAAGTTATTCTGCCTTTAGTGTCTTTGCTTGGTAAATCCTATTTTAATAGCTCTCGTTTTGACATCTCTGCTTCCCATTCAGAGAGGTTTGGAGTACAGAATTTACCATTCATTAAAAAAAAAAAAAAAATGACTAAAGCAATAACTTCAAGGTTATGTTCCCTTTTGTGTGGATCTATTACTTTATGTGTGGGATGCTGTTTGAATGAATGTTCATCAACTTAGATGTGACATTTTAAACTGAGGTTAGATCATTAGGGATTCTTCACTTATCCAGTGAGAATAAGCTAACTTCTCTCAATCTTTTTTTTTTTTTTCTCTTCCATAATATGAATTTGAAGCCTGACCTTGTTTTGGTTGAAGTAGGCTAAACTTCTTTGACAACAATGATGATACTTTCTGAAGTACGGTGACTGGGACTGTCTCCAAGCAAGATTTTAGCAGGAGGATTTATACTGCTAACAAAGCCTCAGAAAAACCCCGTTGTGTTTATTTCTCTTGTTGCCTTCCCATCACAGTATCTGTACCATTTCTCAGAAAAAAAATTTGTCAATCATATTTCAAGTGGCAATGAGAACTGGAATAAATTTAAATGTTCCTAAGAGATAGATAGACAGATGGATAGATAGATAGATGGATAGACAGATAGTCATCAGTATCATCCTGAGGTTTTTGCAATAGCTTGCAAGTGAGATCAGCAGATAATTATAATAACTTTTAAATTATTTTCTAAAGACTATCTTCATTCTTTTATTTACTGGTACTAACTCATACTCTACTTGGTTTAATATCTTAATCATACTTCAACTGAACAGACTTAAAAACAAAACAAAACAAAAAAGGAAATAATAAAATAAATGCACTCAAAAATAACATCTTATGAGAAAAATAAGAAGAAACTATTTTTCAAGTGGATTTTGTTCTAAGTATTATTCTAAATTGGTTCCAAGAAGAAAGTGGTGTAACCTCTTAAGCAAACACTGTTTCCTTATTTTTAATGTGTCACTAAATTTGGAGGTTTAATTTTTCCATTGGCATAAAGTTACTGAATGTTAATAATTTTTTGACTAGGATATAGTACTTGTCAAAATCAACAATTTATTCGAGTGCAGGGAATCCTTCAAGGATGAATACTAAAAGGTCTTACTAAGGTTTTGGTGAAAAGAGGAGCTGAAACTATTAATACTCATGCTAATCCTTGTGTAATCCTCATGTAGGCAATTTAATCTTTTTTTTTACACAGCGTCCTTAACTCTGAGATTAACTGTGAAAGCATAAAGGCCAATATGATACCATCCCTTTAAATTAATACCTGGTATTTGGAGACTAGAAAAAAAAAAGTATTTCTCAGCATATTCATTACCCAGCTGAGTCCTTGGTCTCATCTGAAGTATGGCAGGTACTGAGAGCAACACTTTAAGGGTTCATGCCACCCAGAAGCCAAGGAAACCAAAACCATCAGATAATGAGCTACTCAGTCAGTAATGGCATGATTAGGATTCCACCTGGTAGCTGGGTGTTAAACCACCTGTCACATGGTTCTACATCAAGACCTGTAGATATTCCTCCTGTCCTACGAGATCTCCTTCTAGAAACTGCATACTCTGAATTTGTCTGAAAAATAATACTTTTGCAAAATTAAGATGTTGTGGTGCTTCTAAATATCTCAGCTTGGAATTGTAGAACTTTAAATGCCTTTGGGAATTTCAGGTTCTAGAGACACAGTTGGATGAGAATGTGACTATTACCCACCACAGGTTATTGTTGATATAGAATGCAAATGGCATTTGGACATGGCAGTTGGACAGTCACATATATTTCCCCAGTGGCTCCCAGACTTCCAAAAACACTGCTCAGTTTTTAGTAGAGTTTAATATACATTGGTCGGGATGACTTGACTAAATCTCCTGAAATGAAATAATCTTAGAAGTCAGGGAGACGTCATCCATTGCCTACACCCTTAGTAAACCTAACAATAATATTCTGTATTGACTACAGTATTGTCTTTGGTTCTGTGAACTTATAGGAGAAGTTGCATATAAGCATCTCTGGGAATTGTTATTGAAACTCGACTAATTTAATATATGCCCTATAATATCTTGCCCTAATAATTATGCCCACCCTTTACAAATCAGCCAAAGATGGTGAGTGTTAGAGCCTAAAGGGCAGTTTTTAAAGAAAACTTAGAACAAAAACATTTAAAAGGACAACATGTAAAACACAACAAAACATAAGGAAATTTAGAACTGAACAATAAATATTCCATTGTCTTCCATGTCGGGAAGTAAGCATTAAGAGGAATTTCACCCAGTCCTGCCCTGGGTCAAATAGCCTGGAGCTGTAAAAATGAAGTTCTCTAGGGGGACAGAACCTTGTCCCTTTTATTCTCTGCTTTCCTAAGATAAATATCTGGAGAACTATCCATAGCCAGGGGACTAAATCCATCATGTTTACTGTTTCCACTTCAGAGGGTTCCTATGCTTGCTAATCTAATATCATATGATGTCTTTATCCCTGGGTCAAAGAGGGGTAGAAAAGTTTTGAAGAAACATCTACATTATATCATTTATTTTAATCTCTGCCTTCCTATAAATGAGCTGCTGCTGCTTTTTTTTTTTTCAGCTTAAAAGCCAATATGTCTAATTTAATCAGCCTCAATCAGGTTGGTAAGGAAAGTAGAAACAGGAATGCTGAGCAGTATAAACTTTCCCTACGTGATAATAAAGGAGCAAAGAGATTTCCATTGCAGTTTATGTAGCTCTAGGCAGACCCAGTTTCCACCTCCTTACAGTTAGGCTGGCTAGGCAAAAAGTTTTGTAAATCTTAGGTCATACTTAAAGGAAATGGAGGATTTTCCCAAATTCTAGGTATTCAGCACAGCTTATCATATCTTCATAGCTTTGGCAAAGAGGAAGAAACAAATGTGAGTCTGATAGTAAGCGGACATCAGTCTTTCGCAAAGGCATGCTCGATTGTGGCTTAGGGCATGTGCATGTGTTGAAGATGACACTTATTATATTAACATGGACCAAATGCTTAAGATCTCTAATGCTCAATTTTTCTGATATAGGCTAATAATACCACCTCATTGGCTGCGTGTGAGGAAGAGCAGGATATCATATATGGCACATAGGAAAACAGCAGCTTCTATAACGAATGTTTGTCACTTTGCCTTCTCCGTATCCTTTCTTCTCATTTAATATCAGAAAAGATCACGTGTTGGTGGGCCTGTACCTCCCTGGACTCCACCTGTTGGTGGCATTGATGGGTCCGTAGTTTGGACACATGTTCCAAGCAAGTCGCTCATACCCCTTATCTGAAATTGATCCATAGCTACAAGAAGGGAAAATGAACTTCATTCTACTGCACCTGTTAAGTTGCCTTTGTGATCCCGAAAATGTTGGTAGTCATAGTCCCATCAAAAGGGTGAGACATACTCGAAGGGAAGCCAGACTGAAAGATGGGTGGGTGTGCTTGGGAAGAAAGGGAAAGGCTTTGTGATCATTCTGGTTATGGCTTCCAACTATGCCTGAAGCTATACCTGCCCTTGAAGTTACCAGTTTTAGCATCCAATAAATCTGCCCAACCTTTTTATTATTTAGCTTTAGCTAATTACATTGGGGTTCTGTCACTGACAGTTGGAAGTTCTGACTCTTATAGTCAATCAGTACTCACTATTTTTGAGCTTCCTTGGAACCTTACAGCAGTCTTCAACCACATTTTGGTGTAATTAGGATTTGTGAAAAAAATTTCCTTTTTCCTGATTCTGATGGTCATTTTTCTCTCTTCATTATAGGAAAGATGGTTAGTGGAATGACCTCCCTCCCTCACAAAAAAAGAAAAAGAAAACGTTATTCTATGAAATACTTCGATTATGTTGCTTATCTCAAGTGTGATCAAAATTGTTGCTTTTAGGTACAGAAGACCTAGTAAATGAAGAATACGGTGCTTCTTGTGATGTATTGTGATTTCTGGCAACTCACCGAGCTTGGTATAACTACCTATTCTGTCACTAACTAATTTGTAACTCTGGCAAAGCTAATTAACCTCTTGAAAGTTCAGTTTCCTTTTCGATAAAATATGGAATTTAAAAATACACAACATTTAAAGTTGTTATATGGAACAATCGAGAAAACGCATACGCGTAACTTAGCTAGTTTCTGGCGCAGACAATACCCTCAATAAATGGAAACAATGACCATTGTTCTTGTCCTTCCAAAGGGTGTTCCCCATCTAGCTTTACCAACTCTCTCTCTCTCTCTAACAAGGAATTACTTCCCTGCTTTGGGAGATGACCTGTGCTTATGTATACAAATTACAAAAAAAAAAAAAAAAACCCACATTCTGACTCTTTTTAACTTGTTCTCTTTATAACTAGGTACTCCATCTCCTCTGCAGCTTGTCTGTTGCTTTTAAGCTGGGTTTACTTGATCAAATACTTCTAACTTAATGTGAGTTTAAAAATGAAATTCAAGCCAGCTGTACTGATTTGGAGTCTTATAAGCATAATTATTTTAGGAGACTCTGTAGAGGTTAACATCATTATTTTGATTATGAATCACATACAGAACACTTTATTTTTGCAAAGAGCTTTGGCATGGTTTTATAATTTAAAGTCAGAAGTGACTCAGTGGGGGATGTGTCACCCATTATAGATGGGGAAAGAAGAGCCAAAGGGAGTTAAACAATTGCAGAGCAAGTCCACCATTAACCAGAGTGTCTGGACATGGGTTTCCCAAGCACTGACGTCTGCACGAGACTGACTCCACCAGGGCAGTGAAAATTCACACAACTGGATATGATTAGTTTGGCTGTTTCTCTTTTTTACCCCAAAATAAACATTTTGGGGAGGGATTTATTTAACAAACAGTCCATTCTGATGGTGGTACAAAAGTAACTTACTTGACAACAGTCCATAGGTTTAAGAAATGAAAGAAACTAGGTCTTGTTGATCTAATAATAATATTTTAAATTATTTAAACTTACTTTGTTTCAGTGTAATGATCTTCATGCATTTGTCCATCATTGCTATCCTGAATTCACTTTAGTACTGCCCATAGCTACTGTCAATTGACTGGGATAAGATCAGTCCTGTATAAAAATTATGAACCTCAGATTATTATTTGTTTTATCATGCTCTATTTGCTTAAATCAGACTTTCAGAAAAGAGAGAGAGACACATAAAATTCAAATGCTGAATTTTTTAAAAACCCCATTCAATAGTTGTACGTATGCAAATGTGAGGTAAATTAGAAAACTCTCCAGATAGATCAAATATTTTCTCTAAGGAGTTAAAACAATGTTGCTCACAGGGAAGCTTTCTCAAAAAGTGAGAATTAATTATCTCCTACTAATATAACTTGAGCAAAGGTGTGCATTTCATTTATGGAATGGTGTCACCTGATTTAAAGTCAGATGAGAGAAAATTAATTTCCTCACAAATATTTACTTCTCTGTTCACAAACAAGAGAAAACCAAATCTAAATTGCATTATGCAGAAGAGTAACAGTCTTAAAAAGCTTAGGGGCAGGCTTCAGAATCAGTTTGATCCAGGAGTTCAAGAGATATCAAGTTTTGGCTTCTCTCCATTTCCTTTTTCTGTTTTCATATGGTGACCCAAGCAGACTTAGGCTCACATTTTCTTGGTTCAAAAGAAAAAAAAAAAGGAAATAAAGAAATAAAAGAAACAAAACAAATAGGAAAGAAAGGAAGAAAGAAAGGAAAAAAAAAGAAAGAAAGAAAAAGAAAGAAAGAGAAAGAGAGAAAGAGAGAAAGAGAGAAAGAAAGAAAGAAAGAAAGAAAGAAAGAAAGAAAGAAAGAAAGAAAGAAAGAAAGAAAGAAAGAAAAAGAAAGAAAGAAAGAGAGAAAGAAAGAAAGAGAGAGAGAAAGAAGAGAGAGAATTTATATTTTTCTAATCATTTGAACATAGAGCCTCAGGCCTGATTTTTGCTTATTTGTTAATTTTGGAACTGAATTGAATCACATAGCCACCCCTGATCTATTTTGTTCACTGATTTATTCATTTCAATAAACACTGAATCCTAGAAAAAGTCTGAGATGTCAGTCTCAGGCCTTATGATAAAATTTTTATTAAACCTTTCATTTATTTCTCAGTTTTTTCTGGAACAAACAACCCATATAGTATGTCAGTTGAAAGAATCTATTCCAGAAGACAGCTGACTCCTCTACCTAAATGACTCTTTAAATGCTGTTTTCTCTTAGGATTTTTACTGTTCCTGCAGTGCTTCTCCAGATTGCACATCACGGGATATCTGAGACCAGTTCTAGTACACCAAAGCTTAATTCAAGGCAGCCAAATTAAATCATCCCAGTGATTCAGTAATTTCCCAAGAAGACCTTCAGACCCCAAATTATAAGGAGTCAACTGCAGCGCTTAATTGTTTTCACAGATTTTTTTTTTTCCTCATTGATTTTAATTAAGGTCTTCCTTGTCTTGTGAGCTTGGAGGACTTTCATTGTCTATTGAGATAACTCTATTTGAAGTCAGATTGGCCAGAAAGTCACAAAAACCTAATAATTTTGCAAGAGCAAGTTACTCTGAAATATTGGGAAACCAGAATCCACCTTCCCTTGTCAGTGACAGTTACAAGCGAATATTGATTTCTGTTAAATGTCTCCTGATTACCTAAGGGGAGGTAGCAGTTCTAGGGAATCTGGAATACAAGAACCTAAAGCTGTGGGCACAACCTTGGAGAAGGGAATTAGCTTTGGGAGTCTGACCTCTTAAGTTTCTCTGTAAGAACTGATTTCATAATTCTTCAAATAAAGCTAGTTCATTTTCCTTAGGCTGGAAGAGGGTCCACAGCATTCACACTTAGCTTTCCCACCTGCAACAGAGAGCCATTCTCAATCATCTCCTTTTTCAGGGGCTGCCAGGGGCTTAAAATATGTTCAATATAGTCTTCAGTTTAAAAGTGGAGGATATGCAGTTAGAGAGAGTAGGTTTCACAACCCTGGCCAACCACTTACCAGTGTGTAGCATTGGATAGTTACATATCACATCCAAATATCAGTGTTCACATCTGTGAAATGGGGAAAACAGTATTATCTACCTTAAATTTGTTTATATAATATCCTTTTCCAATATTTTGAGGGTTAAATGGGTATAGACAATGCTCAGTGATATGTAAACATCATTGTGTAATATGTGTATTAATATAATTTTGTAGAAAATAAAAGGGAGAGGGTGAATGTTTTCACCTTGCATGGTGAGTGATCAGGGAAACAGGGCCAGTCCTGGGAGTGCCAAACCCACAATTCCTCCCACTCTTGTCTGGTTCCTTGTGTACACTCCTAAGGGTGGCAGTGAGAGCACTCTCAAGCAGACAGAGAGTGTGTGCAGGAAACAAGCCAAGGTCTACTGGCAACGGAGACTGTTTGAGCTCTAGGGTTAACCAGAAAAACAAAAGAGAGGTTACTAACAGCTGACATGGTGCACTGTAAGATCAAGAAAAGACATGCAAGCTTAAGGAACTTGGAAATAACCCCATCAGAGTATAACAAACAAAAAAGAATAAAAAAGAACTAAGAAAGCCAATATGATCTAAAAGATATCATCAAAAGAACCAATATCAGATTCATTGGAATTCCAGAAGGAGAAGTGGAGAAAAAAGGGAGTAGAAAGCTTATTTAAAGAAATAATGGCCAAGAACTTCTGAAATCTGGGGAGACACTTGGACATTCAAGTTCATGAAGCTAATAGGTCATCCAATTATTTCAATTCAAAACCATTTTATCCAAGACACATTATAATGAAAGTGTCAAAAATCACAGATAAAGAGAGAATCTTAAAAGCAGCAAGAGAAAAAAGATTGGAACCTTCACTGGGCTATCAGTGGATTTCTCAGTAGACAACTTACAGGACAAGAGAGAGTGGCATGATGTATTCAAAGTACTGAAAGGAAAAAATGGCCACCAAGAATACGCTATCAGCATTGTTATTCTTCAGAAATGAAGGATAAAAACTTTCCCGAACAAAAGCAGGAGTTTGCACTAAACCTGCCTTACAAAAAAAATGTTGGAGGGAGTTATTCAGGCTGATATAAAAAGATGCTACTTAGAAACATGAAGACATACAAAAATACACAACACACTGGAAAGGCAAACATACATAATCAAGTTCAGAAAACTCTAATTCTGCAATATGATGATGTGTTAACTAAATAACTATATTATCATTTAAAGAAAAGACTAATAACTATAACTATTATAATTTCTTAATGAAGAGATAATATAAAAAGAGGTAAATTGTGACATTGAAGACATAAAAGGGGAGAAATAAAAGAGTAGAATTTCTTATGTGGTTAAAGTTAGATTGCTGTCAGCATGAAATGGACTGTTACATTTATAAGATGTTTGATGTAAGCCTTATAGTAACCACAAAGCCAAACAAGCAGTAGATTCACAAAAAAATAAAAGAATCACAGTATATCACCTTAGATAAACACCAATTCAAAAAGTTAGGCAGCAAGAGAGAATAAAAGAAACAGTGGAACTAAAAAAACAGCCAGAAAACAGTAAGATGGTGTTATTAAATCCTTATATATTAATAATTCTAAATGGAATATATTTTGAATTCTCCAACTAAAAGGCACAGAGTGGCTGGACAGATTTTTTTTAAAAAAAAGTCCCACTGTATGATACCTACAAGAAGTTCACTTAGCTTTGAGCATACATATGCTCAAAGTGAAGGGATAGGGAAAAGGAATCTATGCAAGTAGAACCCAGAAGAAAGAGGGAGTAGCTTACTAAAGCCAAAAACAGTAACAAGAGACAAAGAATATCATTATATAATGATAAAAGGATCATCTCATCAAGAAGGTATAAAATTTGTAAATATACACAGCCAACCATGGAGCACCTAAATATATTAATCAAATACCTACAGATATGAAGAGAGAAAAAGACAACAATACAATAATAGTAGAGGACTTTGATACACAATATTCAGCAATGGATAGATCATCTAAATAGAAAATCAGCAAGGAAATGTTGATTTAAACCATACTTTAGACCTAATGGATATATATAGAATATTCCACCTAACAGCAGAAGAATACACATTCTTCTCAAGTGTACATGAGTCATTCTCAGGGACAGTCATAGACAAAACAAGTCTTAGCAAACTTAAGAAAACTGAAATCATACCAAGTATCTTTTCCAACCACAATGGAGTGAAACCAGAGATGAATAACAAGAGGAAAGCTGGAAATTTTACTAAACTACACACTCCTGAGCAACCAATAGATCAAAGAAGAACTCAAAAGGGAAATAAAAATATCTTACAAAAAATGAAAATGGAAACACAATGTATCAAAACCTATAGGATGCTGCAAATGAAGTTCTTAGAGGAAAGCTTATAGAGATAAATGCATACATTAAGAAAAAAGGAAGATCTTGAATAAACCATCTAACTGTATACATCATGGAATTAGAAAAAGAAAAACAAACTGGGCCCAAGTTTGTAGAAGAAAGAAAATAGCAAAGATCAGAGTAGAAATAAGTGAAATAAGGACCAAAAAACAATAGAAAAGACTAATTAAACTAAGAGCTAATTTTTTTTAAGATTTAAAAAAAGACAAACCTTTAGCTAGACTAAGTAAATAAAAGGGAGAGGGGACTCAAATAATAAAATCAGAAATGAAAGAGGAGACATTACGACTGATACCACAAAAATATATATAGGATCATAAGAGACAAATATGGCCATTTATAATGCCAACAAATTGGCTAACCTAAAAGAAATGGTTAAATTTCTAGAAATATACAACTTGTCAAGACTGAGTTATGAAGGAATTCAATATTTGAACAGATCAATAATGAGTAAAGGAGATTGACTCAGTAATCAAAATCCTCCCAAGACAGAAATGCCCAGAACCAGATGGTTTCACTGGTGAATTCTAGTAAACATTTAAAGAAGAATTAACGCCAGTCTTTCTCAAAGCTTTCCCAAAAATTGAAAGGGAGGAAAAACCCTCAGACTCACTTTACAGGGCTAGATAAGGAAAATACAATAAAACTGTAGAGCAATATCCCTGTTGAATGTAGATGCAACATTTTTCAACAAGATATTAGCAAACCAAATTCAACAGCCCATTAAAGTGATCATTCACCATGAACAAGTGGGATTTATCTCTGAGATGCAAGGATGGTTCAACATACTCAAATCAAGAAATGTGATACATAACATTAACAGAATGAAAGTCATCTGATTATCGCATTATATGCCAAAAAAATCATTTGACAAAATACATCTTTTCATGATAAAATCTCTCAACAAATTGGATATAGAAGGAACACACCTTAACATAATAATGACCGTATATGACAAACACACATTAACATCATATTCAGCAGTGAAAGATGTAAAGCTTTTCCTTTAAGATCAGGAAGAAGACAAAGTTGCCCATTATCACTACTCTTATTCAACATAGTACTGAAAGTCCTAGCTAAAGCAATCAGACAAAAATAAAGATATTAAATCAAAAAGGAAGTAAAATTATGTTTCTTTGCAGATAACCTGATCTTAGAAAATCCTTAAGACTCAACCAAAAATATTGTTAGAATTAATCAATGAATTCCTTACAGTGGCAGGATATAAAATTAACAGACAGAAACAATTTTATTTCTATACACAAACAATAATATATATGTAAAAGAAATGAAGAAAATAATTCTATTTCCAATGGCATCATAAACAACATAATACTAAGAAATAAATTTAACCAAGGTCGTGAAAGATCTGCACGATGAAAATTGTAAGACTTTGATTAAAGAAATTGAAGAGGATGCAAACAAATGGAAAGATAACCACGTTTGTTGATCAGAATAATTAATATTGTTTAAACGTCCACCCTACCCAACACTGTCTATAAAATCATTACAGCCACTATCCAAATTCCAATGATATTTCTTGCATAAATAGAAAAAAAAACCTGAAAGTTTGTATGGAGCCAAGATCCCAAATAGCCAAAGTAATCCTGAGAAAGAGGAACAAACTTAGAGGCATCATTTTTCCCAAATTCAAACTATACTGCAAAGCTAAAGTAATCTAAACAGCATGGTACTGGCATAAAATAGATACACAGACTAATGGAACAGAATAGAGAGCCTGTGACTAAGCTCCACATATATGGTCACCTAATATTTGAAAAGGGAGCTAAGAATATTCAATAGGGAAAGGCTATTCTCTTTAATAAATGGTGCTGGGAAAACTGGATAACCACATACAGAGAAATAAAACTGAACCCTTATAACACTTACAAAAATTAACTCAAAATAGATTAAAGACTTAAATATACAACCTGAAACTATAAATACTCACAGAGGAAAACAAAGGGAAAATGTTGCTCAATAATAGCCTTGGCAAGTATTGTTTGAATATGACACCAAAAGCATAAGCAACTAAAGGAAAAATCAAGAAGTAAGATGACATCAAACTAAAAAACCTCTCACAGCAAAAGAAACAATCAATGAAAGGAAAAGGTAACCTGTGAAATGAGGGGAAAATATCTGTAAATTATATCTGGTAAGAAGTTAATATCCAAAATATATAATAAGCTCATAAACCTCAATACCAAAAAAAAATCAAACAATCTGATTAAAAAATGGCAGAGGAAACTGAATAGACTTTTTTCAAAGAAGATGTGCAGATGCCAAAGAGGTACATTAAAAGATGTTCAACCTTGCTAGTCATGAGGGAAATGAAAATCAAAACCAAAGTGAGATACCATCTCACACCTGTTAGAAGGATTATCAGCAAAAAGACAAGTGAAAACAAATGCTGGCAGAGATGTGGAAGAAAGGAAACACTTCTGCGCTGTTGGAGGGAATTTAAGTTGGTCCAACCACTATGAAAAACAGTATGGAGTTTCCTCAAATTATTATCTATAAAATAGTAGTACCATAAGATCCAGCAATCCCATTTTTGGATACATATCCAAAGTAAATGAAAATGCAATAGTAAAAATATGTCTGTACTCCCATTTTTACAGCATTATTCATACTGATATGGAAACAACTTGTCTGTCAAAGGATGAATGGATAAAGAATTCACATATATATGTACGTATTTTTTATCTATATGTGTGTGTGTATATGTACAAATAATGGCATTTATACATATATATATATACACATATATATATATATATATGTAATGAAATATTATGTGACCACAGAAAAAAAGGAAATCCTGCTATTTGCGACAACATGGATGACACTTGGGAGCATTATACTAAGTGAGAGAAGTCAGACAGAGAAAGACACATACTAGATGATCTCATATGTGGAATCTACAAAAGCTGAACTCATAGTAACAGAGTGGAATGATTACCAGGAGCTGCAGGGTGCGGGAAATGGGGAGATGTTTGTCACAATGTGCATACTTGCAGTTACAAGATGAATAAGTTCTAAAGCAGTTGCAAGATGAATATGTGCTCAGCATTATGATTATAGTTAAACATACTGTATAATATACTTAAAAGTTGTTGTTAACTCTTCTCACTGCAAAAGAGTGATAATTACATGACATGAAGGAGGTGTTAGCTAACACTGCAGTGGCGATCATATTGCAGTATATAAACGTATCAAATCAACACGGCACGCACCTCAGATTTACACAATGTTATATGCCAGTTGTATCTCAATGTAAAGGAAAACATAATATAAAGATGTCAGAAAGGAAAAGTTACAGTTCAATCCTGACTTTGTCTAGTGTCAAAGCTCACTTGCCTCACCTTCCCCCAAGTCCTGTAGAAAGGGGTTTTTACAGAGGAAGCAAATATTTGTCACCATATTTGAAGAAAGGACAAAGTGGGTTTTGGCAAGTAGACGAGTGGAGCAGGCTGTGCTAAGACGCACTGCACACATTAAGAAAACTGTCATCATCAAAACAAAGAACTGTAAACTGGATGATGGAAATTAGAAAACTTGAAAAGACACTGGAGGGAGAGACACAGGCTAGATCATGCCGAGGGTCTTCTGCGTCATGCTGGGTATCGGAGTCTATTTGGCGAGATGTAATAGAGAGAAGTCATTGACTCCGTTCATTTCGGACGCTTTGACATGCCACTATTAAAGCCTCTTTGTACGGCCTTACTTCTGAAGACTTCAGTGTGTTTTTTATTGTTTTAAAGATCATATTTGCTTATTTAAAATATCATAAAGAAAATGGAGTAGTGGAACCGTGCTTGCATATCATTATCAATTGGTAAGTGCTAGTCATTGATATTATCATCATATTACTATATTATTTTCTCAGTTGATCTTTCTCCGATGCCTTTCATATTAAAGAGAAAACCATCAACTTACCTGAGTGACCCGGAGGGACCTAGTGGACTCTGGGACTCACTCTGGGTATTCCCCACTCTGGAAGCCTCGTCCTGCAGTTTATGCTTTCAACAGAAACTCCTTCAGACACATCACACACATCCAAAAGCCACCGATTACTAAAATACCAACTTTCAGACTCCCTGCTTTTTGTTCTCTTATATTCTGCCAATTGTCCTGAGCAGACCACTAACACCCACCTGTATAAAATGTCCGATCTGTAAAAATGTTTATGCTTCAATCTTGAGAGGTTTGCTTCATGTTTGAAAAAAAAAAGCTTTTATACTTAAGACTAAAAGATGCATGTACGATTAACATTACATTGCAGTGGCAAATGCATAAAATATCTGTTTAAAGCAATGCTTGGGTTAAACGGGAGAAAGACTCTTTCTCCTTATGCCACTGTGGGAGGAAGGGAATTTTTAGGATATTCCATTTATGAAAATATTAAGACTCTCTTAATTGTCCAGCTGGCCCAGCAGCTTCAGTCTCCAGAGCAACTGAGACGCATAGACACATTATATAATGGAGATGTAAGCGTTGCTCTATTTTTACTCCTTTGTTCTGGGAGGTGTTATAAACTACATCCTTAACTGCAGGGACTTGCCAGGTGACCCAGCCAAGCTGTGCTTACCACCTCTCAAGGAATATTGACCAAATTCAATAACACTTAACAGCTCATACTGAGATCCTTTTCAAAGGCATAAATATGTGCAGATAAAACCCCACACACGGTGCAGCAGCTATGGGGCACACAGAAAACAGGTACTGCTGGAGATGTACAGAATGCGGCGCTCATAGCTAGGAGATCAATTTATTCAGTCAACTACAATGAAGAAGTCAGAGAGTAAAACTAGCCAAATGAGAGAGGTAAAAGTCTGGGGTCATTATGCTTATCCTTAGTCCTTTTTTTTTTTTTTCTTGAAGGTTTTGATCAATTTATCTCAAAGTGGCATCTCATTCAGTATTTGTAATTAACTGATTCTGTGCAGCTGTTTTTCCCTACTAGAATGCTGAAGTTTGGGACAGATTTCTTTTTCAGTTTTAAGTGGAATAAGAATAAGGGAAATGAAATAACTTCCCCATGTTCCCAAGGCAAGTCTCTGATACTGCAGTCAGAACTTCCAGGCTTCTCATAGTAATTTTGTACCTGTGAATTTCATGGGTAAGAGACATTTTACAGTGCAGCTGAAAAAGAGATAGAATTGAAAGAGAGACATGTGAGAAATATGTGCCCAAGAGCTTATTTCACCGTAGGAGGCAATGGTCTAATTAGTAAGACCACTAATGGTCTTACTTTGGTGGGTTCAACAGTACTGAGGAATAGCCTGCCAAGGGTACCAGGGAGAGATGGACAAAACTACAGAAACCAGCTTGACTCCAACAGCTAAAGGTACCTATTACTAAATTTGCAATAGGAGGATTATAATAATCATAGTAAAAATAGTCTTAACTAGTGGGTAGCTTGTACTCATTTTCCGGACGCTGCTAAGTACACTTCATGGATTCTGCCATGGGATCCTCATGACAACTGCAGGATGAAGAGAGTGTAGCTGTCACCAGTTATCAGATGAAGGAACAGAGTCTTGGCGAGATAACACAGCTTCAGCATGACTGCAATCAGGTAAGGGAAAGATGCTCTTCGAACTCCAGTGGTTTGATATGAAAAACTCACAGACTTAGCCACAGCCATCTAAAGACTTCCAAGGCCATTAAATATGGCCTGAATTATGAGCTCATAATCAACTTATCCCTGATAAAAAGTGGGCCTTAGTACTTTGATGGCTAGCCCTCAAATTCTAAACTGATTTTTAACTCTATTTGTTAAACCATTGCAAAGTAGTAAATATTAAAAGTATTGTGGATATGGGGGTGTGACTGAGGGATTTACATTATGCCAGGATGTCCTGAATTCTAACACAGTATCCAGAATTCTGCTTGCAAAGAATGTATCCCACCCCAAATGGTCTTTGAAGTAGAGACATACACAACAAGGCAAAGGAAGGCCAAAAAAAAAAAAAAATTAAGTTGGACTTGAGCCTTAAACCCTCATAAAAAATTTTAGTTGGCTAGGTTTGATAGCAGAAGTATAAATACCTCAAATCAACTTACATAAATCTCAGGGCTTAATTAATTTGACAGGTGTTTTTGGACTAGCCAGTTGTTCCAGATGCTAATTTCAGGATGATTACATAAGAATCACTAAAGGATTCTTAAAGATGCAAATTAAATCACTAAATCCTGGGGAAGTAAAAGGCAGAGGATTTCTAAGACAGAGCCCAGGTAAGTCCACCCATTCATCTGTTTTTTAAGCTCCTTGGTAATGTTGATGTCTAACTAGTTTTGGCAATCATTGCATAGACCTTTTCATCAAGTTCAAGGACTCCGTTCCTAGCATAAATGGCCTAATCCACATAGCAGGGCTCCTAGTCGGTGACTGCCCAGTTCTTGTTCCCATCACATTTGTGTCCCTGCTATAGTCTGAGAGATGTGAGTGTATGTGGGTGTTTTGTGTTGGGGGATAGGTAATCTGTCAATCCACTGACTCCTCCCAGAGGATAACTCCTATTTTGAACAATGCTTTATGCTAGGATCCATTAAGAATGACAACAATAATTAAAATGCAAGGGAACACAAATACTGTAAGTGAGGAATTCATTAAAACCTCTGGGGCTTCAGAGAGAAGAACTGATTTTCACTTGAAAGATGAAATAAATGTCTATGTGCAAAGGAGATAATTTGCAATGCAATTGAGAAAGGAATGGAAGCAAAATAAGAGCTCCATTCTCATGAGTTTAGTTCATCGTGGGAGGCAATGATCCTTTAAATAAGCAGAGTGTGCTTTCAGAACTTGTAGTGAATTTCACCTTCAGACTTTTACAGAACTGGGAATTAACTTACTTAAGGAAGGATCATGTGATTTCAGCCTTGAAAGGTGGTATATGTAGGAAAGAATGGAATTTATATTTAAATTCTGTACCACAAATACAAATTAGAAGTACTGAAGGGGGAAATATGATCTTTAATTGCTACTAAACATACAGAAGATGTTGGAAAATCTACAAGATTGCTCAGTATTAATTTACCTTCATTGTCTAAAAATTAACAATAGCCATATTTCTCACTCTCATCATTCAATCCTTAAAAAGAAAATGATGATGCAAGGTTTTTTTTTTTTTAAAGTATTATTACATTCCAAAGAAACATGATGAGTTTTCCTGAATGAAGACATGTAAAGAAAACTCATTCATACCTTTGTTTACTGTTTGAAGAAAAGGCGGGCTTTAGAATTCCCTTTGCAAAGAGGCTTACCAGGAATCTCGGACCTTTTGTCTAGATGGATTGTAAATCTCCGATGTACAAAAATGAGCATTTGAATGAAGGGAGCAGTGATTTCCCGGGAGTCTGTTTCATTACTCAGCAGTTACAGAAGACCACCGTATGTCTGTGATGAGCACCCTCACTTTAAAGATCTAATGCATGTACACAACCTCTAGAAATCCCAAAGATTTTAGTCATCATTATTTTTATTTTCTGCTCTCCAAGCTAATTTGAGGCTTTCAAAGTTTTCCCCCATATTTTATGACATCTCCCTTTTCAGCGTAATGCTCTCTGGACCCTTCACCTCCGTCATCTTCCTCTTTTTCATTTTATTCAACACTTGATTTTTTATTCTCTCACTTGCTGATTTTTTAAACCTATATTCAGCCTAGCCAGAGATTGCATTTCAGCATAGTCCATCCTCTCTCCCATCCTTCAAGCATTTCAGTATGTGCTAAACTGCTCTTAGCCTTGGGGAAACCGTGCGTGGTAACACATTTCCTCCTTTGGATTGATGCGCCCTGTGTTTAGATTATTGAAGCACTTTGTAAAATACCCCTCAACTCACTGTCACCTTCGTACACATTTCCCATGATTCAGGTCCTCATTATAAGACCCCCAGAAGGACTCTGCCTTCACTGTTTCTTCTGCCGTGTTTATATTTCAGCAGTTCAGGAATTTTATTGGACTCCATAATTTCAGAAGTTTATACCCTGCATGTACATAGCTTTATATAATTTAGAGCTTATTATTATGATCAGTGGGTGAGACAGATATTATTTTCCTCAATTATCAGACAGAAAAACTAAGGCTAAGTGAGCCACCCCAAAATATCAGGCTAATAAATGAAGTATTCAACATCGAGACTCTTGTGTCCTAACTTCAAGTCCTGTACATTTACTTTGATGCCAAAATACTGTGTCATCCATTCAATGTCCATTTTTATTTTCTTTTATTTCAAATTGAAAGTTCTCTGGCAGAAGTTATCACGTGTCATTATTATTCTAAAAAAAAAAAAAAAAAAAAAAAAAAAAAAAACCTAAACATGTAGCACATTTTCCACAACTACTTGCTGATTAACTGTTGAATTACAATAAATTATCAGTTCGTTTTACTTATATCATACAGTATCCATTTATCTAATTTGCCCAACAGAAGTTCTACTTCTATTTCACTCTTCAGTATCAGAAGATAAAAAAAAAATTAACTCTTCTCCCCAAATGTGATGGGGAAGGTAAATAATTTTTGTTAAAATTTTGACCTATGATTCAATTCATGAGAGCGCCCTGTTTGGAAAGTCACTTGGGAAGGTGAGACCAGTAGATGGCTCTCTAATTCCTGAATTTATAAAGGAGAATGATGCTAAAACATTTGACTTCTGGTGAACAGATTTGATTTGATTGCACCAATGACAGGAAAAAACTTCATGCAGACTTGCTGAAACAGGACACTTTATGCTGTTTAGTCACGTCGCTTAAAATGGGAAAGCTATTCTTGACCCTCCTCATCCTTGACAAGTTCCAGAGATAGTTGAAGGCATCAGTGGCAGCCAGGAAGACAGTTGGTTCAAGTCTGGATAGAACACCGGCTTCATCGGTGCAGAGCAAGATCTTCCCCAGGATTTCAGTTTACCAGGAGAACCAAAACTAATAGCAAAAAAAGGACACAGTTCTCTGTGTCAGGCGGCAGCAAGCTGCCTGTCACAGCGTGACATCTGATGTCACTGCAAAAATGTAAGACATTTATTTTTACTAAGATGGAGATGGGATGTGGGGACTTTAGAAACATGAAATGCAGGGAAAAGCAGTATTTCAATTTATCCTTATAGGTGTGGATGTTTCTTACCATAGGATAATTTCTACTGTTTTCAGAGTTTCTCTCATGTCTGCTTTTTTTTTTTTTTTTTTAAAGAATCAACTTAAAATCATCAATATGGCAAAGAGGCAGATTTCAGGTGGTGTATTTTGCTCCTTTTCAATAGCATTATGTTTTGAAGTGAAAAAAATTGAAAGCAAAAAAAGAACATTTTTAAAGTATTGGCCAAATTGTATTTCAGCAGTAAAAAGAAAGGAAGAAAAATCACACGTATCAGTATATGCATGAATGTGTCTGTATAAATACCCTTGTGTATGTGAACACAGTCCTGTGCCTTTAAAGGCAGCTTGTTTCCTTGTTCAGAAGTCATTGCAGCTCTCTTACAGGTTGTACATTCAGCTGCTTTTTTTTGAGAAGCCAAGTCTTAAAAGTCCTCTAAATAATCCTGGCAGAAGATGAGTATGTGTCTTGTCAGAACTTACTTCTGTGTTTTAAGACGTGGCTCATCTCAGTATCGCTCCTCTCCAGCAAGACAGGGGAAGCCAAGGTGTTCTCATCAGATGACTCTGCATTAACAGGTGAAGGGTTCCTGAGTATGGTTTGTGGTGGGAGGAGTGTGGAATTTACGCATAGCTTCCACTTTCCCAGTGACTTTATGCTACGTTGAAGGGCTCTGATCACATATGACTTGAATGAATGTAACATTACACATATTTGAGGTTTGGAGTGACACAGCCAACTAACCATTCATACAGACAATTTCAGTGGCTAGGACGCAGCAGTGTTATTTCACATAGCTCAGCAGCCTCATAAGGTTTGCATATGATGTGAGTGATCACAGTAAGCCATCCTCAATTATTTCCATGCAATTTGTGGTTCTCAAATGTGCCAGGTCTCTCTGGGATACAGGAATTTGATCCTAAGCAAGAGCGGACACCACATGATATCAAGATACCCTCCTTTCAGCATGTAGCTTATCCTCCCTCCCCTGAAATTCCAAAAGCCCAAGTCTTAGATTTGGCTCCTGTAACCGCTGAGATTATGAGCATCAGAATCAGCCACTGTGTGCGTCAATTTGTCAAATTTCAAATCCATGAAATATGAAAATGAATAGTACTTATCTCAAAAAAAATCCCATAATAAGCATCATAACTTTGACAAAGCTTTTAACTCTTTGGAGGAAAGGGTAGCTCTATTTTCATTCTTATGTATTACTTCTCACTATTGTTATCTTAATTGTATTCAAGTAAATAAATTGATAAGCCCAGATTTTTCAGTCTTCTGATTATTTACACAGCAGGGGGTTTGATAAACACTCATTGAGTTTCCAGAATACCAGGTGTCATGTGGATAAAGTGAACTTTCTTCATGTTTGAACTGTTCTAGGTACTCAAGGAGGATGGGAACTATTTCAAACAGTTAATAAATGGATTATTCTTTTCTTTAACTTAGAGTAGCTGGGAAAGGGGTGATAGGAATGATGGAGTGAGGAAGAATCTCACATGTGTTCACTTTCTATTTATAAAAGAACTCAAAATGAAAACGGTACTACCTGTATTTTGCTTACAAGGTTCAGCAGTACTTTTAGCTGGTTCTTTTATTGAAAGGGATTCCTCTTGTAGGAGCAGTCATGGCAAGTGATGCTAAGCTTGTAGGAATATCTTTCTACATATCCTGAAATTGATGACTAAGGCTGACAGCCCAGGACAATTGGACATGAACTAGTTCATAGCCTAAAGAGGGAGACCCAAATGAGGGCAGGTGCCTCCTGCAAAGTTGGTAAGAACAAGCTCCGTGCCATAACCCTCACTCCATCCTCTTCCTTCTCAGACTTTATAAGGCTAAAAACAAAGGGAATCTGCAGACGTGAGGTACTGAGCTGAGGAGTGTTAAGGCTTTCTCTCTGACCTCTCCAGGGAAGAGGACGCTAATTGCAGCTCAAACCAGTGAAGGCAGTGCCGAGGAAATTGCTTACAAACATGGAGGGTTTCTATAAGAAGAGTATTATCTCCATCTCATATTGCATATCAGTTTAGACGGCAAACTTGTTTAATTTTTCCTGCAGTTACCTGATCTGGGCAAAAGAGGTCTGGAAGGAGATACCTGAGCACAGAGAGAGGCCAGCGGTGAAGCTGACAATACTTCCACATTTGGTTTTGGAGAAAATTGCTGAGTACCCCGACGCCCAGTGCACATGGCAGAAGGCGGCTGAGTGACCACTCTGGCTGCTAACTCACCCACAAGGCTGGCTACCCAGTGAGCAGACCGACCACATCACCAAGAGGCTGTAAACGATCACACTGGAAAATAGGAACCCAGGGCCAGGTGGGGTTAGAGAAAGTCTGCAATATGGAGCCTCACCCAGGAGCCTGCTTCAAAACACTCATTCTTAGGTGCTAAGGGAGACCTGGCATTAACAGCCAGGCTGGAGATGTGAGTATTGAATTCAACTAGCCTACACTCTTAGTAGCTCAACAATGTAGAGAAACTATGAGATTGACCCAAGAAATCAATTAGATTTTTTTTTTAATGAAGAATGGAAGATCCCTTGTAACTCACTGAAGATAGTGGTACAGAAAAATTAAAAAAAAAAAAAAGTGTTCCAAGCATCCTGCCCCACCCCGCAGACACGCCATGTTTAAGGCACATAATAAACTGTTATATGAGGGGCTGGCCATGGCCATGACCCTGAAAAGCACGTGAGTGATGAGGGCATTAACTCTTCTCTGTTTATTTTGATGTCCCAATGTCCTGTTCCCTGCTCTAAATCTCAGTGTCTCATTAATGTACATGAGTGTTTTTAGATATTTAAAATGATAAAATGACTGACCTACACGGCACAAACTAACATACCAATTTTATAACCCATTTTACTTAAATATTATTTTTGCTTCTAGGCAACTCAAAAATTGAGAACAGATTTTTGCCAAGGCAGTGACTGAGCCATAGTGATGTCACTTGCTCATCTGATTCCTATTACAAGGTTCAGAGATTTCACAGCAGAGCCCTTCCCACCATCTTCCTCAGTTGTTATATGAGTCCAAAATTTCTGTCTCCCTCTCTGTAGCAAGGCGGTTTGAAAAGAATCAGGACTCCAGGGGCAAGGTGGAGAGGTGGAAGGAAGGAGAAGGCGAGCATGCCAATTGCTATTAAATAAATTAGAAACTGTTGAGAAGGGAGATTTTTACCACAATGTGATTGCATTTACCGCTGGAATGTCTTTAAAGGGTATATTTAAGAGCACATTTTTGCTTCACATTTATGTCAAGAATCTGGTCTGTCCTGTCTCAACTATCAAATGAGGAGGATGGCAAGGGACATTCTGAAAACAGGAGGTGACCAGTGCTTTAAAGACGTCTGATTGTCTACCCCACAGAGCAAGCAAGCGGACCCGACAATGACCACACAGAGACTGCATCCAGAGTCTTTTTGATGATGGCCCATTTCCACACAGCTTGCTGTCCCCACGTAGAAAACACACCAGCCCTCACCCGTGAATCATCTGATTAAACACGATCAGCCAAATGGCTTGTTTTCTCCAAATAAGAGACACTGAGTTCTCTCAGATTGAAACGTGGCTTCTTTTTCTTGTTCCTGCTTCAAGAAGAAAGAAAACAAAAAACTAACATGTTATTTGTGTACTTTAAATATATATTTTGTTTATGGTATGCACATGTGTGATACATTATTTAAAACACTTGTCCTAGGAACCCAGCCCTCTGAATATAATTTTTGACAGTAATATTGGGTGAGAAAATGGTCATTTCCCATTTCAAATGTTACACAACTTCTTGTGAGGAACGTGCCTATTTGTGTAAAGAAAACAAGATGCTGTTCTTGGAAATGGACTCCTCTTTGTGGCTGAGGAAACTAGCCACAGATTTGGGAGTTCCAAAGAGAAGGGTGGGCTAATCATAACCCATCTGATGTGTGAGCAAATTATGTGATCTGTGTAGACAGATTCAACAGGAAAGATACTGTGAAAATCAAGAATTTTGGCTAATTTGATCACACAAATAAGTATGTGTTTTCCTATGCGAGAGTCTCAACATAAACACAGGGTTTTAGTCAAGCACGACTAAACCCATCACAAGGCTCAGCTAAGTTGTAAAGTTGCTGTAGTGATCTCTTATAATATGGAAATGATGCTCTGTTCCCCTCTGCCATGCCTCCTTCCCCTGGTTTGTAAAGCAACTGCCACTAACTGCCCCTCTACACTTAGTGACAGGTCAGGGGGCAAGTGGCACACAGTGTTGGCTACATTGTCTTCTGCAAGTCTTCACTGCAGTTCCCAACCCACATTGCTAGAAAAATGGAGAACAGACACAGTTCCGCAGATAGTTTAACCAACCAAGGCTTCTTTCTTCTGAAATCTGCAGTGATAAATATGCCACAGGGGTGGGAGGCGTGTAGATACTGAGCTTTGTAAAATGCACACATTTTAAGTTCAAAGTAAAATACCATTTAGCTTTCAAATTATTATTATTATTATTATCCCAAACGTGCCTGGATATTAGCATTTCCATGGCTAAAGGCAGTGCAGATTTTCTCACATTCGTTTGTCTGGCCAACTAGGTCTGAATCTTAGGTTGTTACATTTTTAGGGATACACACATTTTATATATAACCCAATAAATTATTTTTCATCTGAATTTAAAAAAAATATTTCTAGAAAATATTTTGTTTTCCCTTTATTTTACCATAACAAAAGATTGTTCTTTACCACACAGTTTCTTCAGAGCTGGACAATGTAGACAATTTACTTAGAAAGTGAGAGGCACATTATATAATTGTTAGTAGTGTGTGTTTTAGGACCGGATTTCTGTTACTTGCCCATTGGCCATGGCTAAGATTTTTTAGCTTTGTTGTAAGGATAGGATAATAATTGTACCTATTCTGAGGATGAAAGAAAGTAGGAGAAGTAACTAGGACTAAAAGTCAATAGAGAGCATAAAATAATATTTGCCAAGAATTTAGAACAACGCTTGGCACATAGTAAGAGCCATGAAAGCACTTGCCAAACCATTGAACAATGGGTTTAGTAAATATTCATTCAATAGCTAAATTGTTTACTTTTAAACGTAACTACCCTTTTAAAAAGAGGAAATGAATTACAGAATTGTCAGTCAATATGTTTTGATAAAGCATCACTTTCTCCGATGCGATGCACCTCACTGAGCCACCATAAGAGCACCGGCCCTTCTGCATTGTGTTTGACCAGAGGATTTCCTCTAAAGAGCCTAGGATGATCACTACCACACACGGCTTCCTTAGCATCTTTATTTCTCCCACGCATTTCTACTCAGCTTCTTGGCCTTCATGCCTTCAGTGATCTGATGAAAACTAAGATACCAAGGTGCAATATGGCTATTTTCATAAAGGCATTATTTTTAATTCTCTGAGACCAAAACATTATCCAAATGCATTTCTTCGTTGGGAACACCATTTACAGAGTAAACGGCTTCTGTTACTGCTGTAGTTTTTGTTATGGGCATTATTCACTCTTGAGTGTATTTCCATTGTAAAAATTTACGGTTCCTGACGTAGCCACCAAGCAGAATTTTCTCCTGTCCACTTATTGAGCATTTTTAACTACCTGATAATTTTCTTTTTTCTTTTTTTTTTTCCTAGCTTCCTCTAAAGGTATTATGGACTAAAAATACACTAAGATCACTGTCATCAATATAAAGGATTTTAAATGAAAATAGAGCTATTCTATGTCATCTAAAAAAGGAGAGGTGAAGAGGAAGCCTCTTGGAAATTTAAAGGAAGCCAGCGTATGAAAGTATGTGGAGTGAGTCGCACTGGCTTTTGGAGCGTGGCATCTGGGGCTTGCATTCCAGCATTATGAACAATGAGAACTTGGACTCTGTGCTTTTATTTCCCCACCTGTAAAGTGACAATGAACACATCCACCACATAGGAATATTGAGGGGATTAAGAACTGCTTAGTGTAGGGACTGGCATGTAGTCAAGGAGAGTTCTTGGTTTAGATATCTGTTAAGCTGATCAAGACAACCAATCACAGGTTATAAAGCCCTTGAGGACAAGTACCATGTACTCCATCAAGCATACTGAGCACGCAGTAAAATAATCATTGATTGGCAGGTGAGGCAAACATCTGTTTCCAAAAAGATTATGGGATAAATCAACTGGATGCATAGACAGTTCATGAAACACAGAGCTTGCTCGAGCAGTATCATCATTGAGGAACTGGAGCTTCTGGGCTTCAGTCTTATCCAGAGGATGGAGCCATTTGCCTTCATCATGATCAATGTTTCAGAATTCATTCTATCTCCTCTAGAAAGGAAGCCAAAAAAAAAAAAAAAAGATGGCTGTCAATTTAAGCAATACACAAATTGTGACAGTTGAGCAGTATCTTGAAAACTCTTCCTTGAATATATCAGTACGCCCAGTGTTAACTAATAAAGTTTGCTTTAATATTTGAAGAATTTCCTAAGCACCAGGAGGTACCATATATATATTTTTTTCTTCCCTTAAAAAATTAGATTTCGCATGGTGGAAGACAGGACTTGGTTCTAGAAATACTTGACACATGGCTTATTGAGATTTACAGGGTGCTCAAACTGGTTGAGCAGAGTCTTGTTTTAATAGATGCTTCCTATACAGGAAAATCTGGAGGTTTCTGTTTGTTTTTTATTCCAAAGCTTTTTAATCACTGTAGCAAAGATACAAGGTATTAATTCTTATGAAACAATCAGCCTTGATTAGGTTGTTTAAATCAAAAAGTGATCATTATTTTTTTTAATTCTTATTGTTTATTGAAGTGTAATCAATTGACAATGTTAGTTTCAGGTGTGCAGCAAAGTGATTCAGCCATACATATACATACATTTATGTATATATATATTTTTTTCAGATTCTTTTCCATTATAGCTCACCACAAGAAACTGAACACAGTTCCCTGTGCTATACTGTAGATCTCCAGCATCCATTCACCCTAGAAACAGTAAGGTGCACCTGTCAATCCCAATCTATCTCTTCCCTGCCCCTTTCCTCCCTGGCAACCACAGTTTGTCTTCTATGTCTGTGAATCCATCGCTGGTTTGTAAATAAAATTCATATCTGTCTCTCTCTCTCTCTCTTTTTTTTCTATATAGGACTTACTTCACTTTATCTGAGAATCTCTAGGTCCATCCAGGTTTCCCATTTTTTTAATGCCATTTGCAGCAACATGGAAAATCTGTTTGTTTTGTATAAATGGAATACATTTGCTATTTTCTGTCTTTTCCATTGGGGAACTGGACATAACTGGAACATTGTGTGTCCATTTCTAACTGGGGATTCCATTTTCCTTCTCTAAGAAGTTGTGGTACCAGAAAGCAAGTCATGGCAAGAAGGCCTTGCTTACAGTGGAGGGGCTTGATTTGGAATCTGAAAGGGTTGGACCTAAGGATGCGAAGTGGCCAAATGTGAAGAAAGTTGTCTTGTCTATATTTGTTTACATTATTAAAATTACCTGAAATACATGTATAAATCTTAGAGTGTGACTAAACAGGTATCAAACATTGTCACAGTTTTTCACTTTCTGGATATTTCTTGGGAAATTATAATGCTGGGAATCAAGCTGGAAAACGTGGGTTTCTGTGGTACTCAATTTTATTACACATTTTGAGAATCTCACTCTTAGAATTAAACCCTTACTACTATTTTTTTTTTTGAAAAGCAAATTAAACAACATTTTATAGTGCCTTTTATTGAATTATTTATTCATTTTTCTAAAGGTCTTGCTTTCTCCAGCATATGAGAATGCAAGATGCCCATCATTAGAATTCAGTTTGACTGTTATTTAAACAATGTTTGGCCATAAAATGTGAGTTTAGAAAAAGATAACTGGTATAGAATGTAAACATTTAAACTGAAAGTTAAACTTAAGTGCCACCGATCAGCATCTCTGAGAACTGGGTTTGAACAGTTTATTGATTAAAAATATGGTAGAAAGTTTGAAGCAACAAATTTCCTGATAAATCTTACAAATTAAAAAAATGATAATTCAAAGATAAGAAAATGAGCAACTTGATCAAAAAATGGACAAAATTCTTGAACAGAAATATCACCAAAGAAGATATATGGATTGTCAAATAACCATATGAAGTATGAACAACATTGTATGTCATCAAGGAGTTAGGAATTTAAAGAAACAATGAGATACCATTCCACAATCAGAATGGCTGAACTATGTCTCTAGATTAATGACTCTTATCCTCCTGTTTCACCAGGTAGTTGTGCAATGCTTTACTTTGGCCACATTCATCATATTCTGATTTTATTTTATTTTTTTTAGCTTTTCTTTCTTCCTTCCTTCCTTCCTTCCTTCCTTCCTTTCTTTCTCTCTTTCTTTCTTTCTTTCTTTCTTCCTTTCTTCCTTTCTTCCTTCCTTCCTTCCTTCCTTCCTTCCTTCCTTCCTTCCTTCCTTCCTTCCTTTCCTTCTTTCTTTCTTTCTTTCTTCCTTTCTTCCTTCCTTCCTTCCTTCCTTCCTTTCTTTCTTTCCTTCTTTCTTTCTTTCCTTCTTTCATTGAAGTGCATTCAGTTGCAGTGTGTCAATTTCTGGTGTGCAGTGCAGTGCCCCAGTCGTGCATATAAACAGATTTCTTCTCTACAGCACAGGGAACTATATTCAATATCTTGTAGTAACCTTTAATGAAGAAGAATAGGAAAGTGAATATATGTGTATATATGTATTCTGATTTTGACTTGCTAGTTAAACAAGCGATCTTGTCCTAATTCTAACTAGTTTGCCTAGAGTCACTGCAGATAATATGGTGGCGATACATTATAAAAATAAAAATAATCTGAAAAAAGAAAAGAATGGCTGAAATCTAGAACACTGCCAATGCCAAGTGCCAACGGGGATCTAGAGCACCAGGAATTCTCATTCATCGTTAGCATTGCCAGCGTTGAATTAGTGGCAGTGCAAAATGGTACGGCCACTTTGGCAGACACTTTGGTGATTTCTTAACAAAACTGAACATAATCTTACCACATGATCCAGCAATCGTACTCCTTGGTATTTACCCAAATAAGCTGAAAACGTATGTTCACACAGAAATCTGCTATAAATAAATGTTTATGTCAGTTTTACTCATAACTGCCCAAACTTGGAAGCAGCCAAGCTGTCCTTCAGTAAGTGAATGGAAAAATGAATGAATTTTCTTTGTGAACCTAGAACTGTTCTAAAAATAGTCTATTTAAAAAAATCATTAAAGCTAGATCTAAAATAACTTATAGGAGAAAGAACAAAAATTTTGAACATTCCACTAGATATTTGAGGAACTCAAAGCTCTTGCAAATGGATATAAAACATTATATATCAATGTAATCAATGCAATTTAAATATTCATTCACATCCTGATTTATTCACAAAATATTTATCGATGCCTGCTTATGGTGAATCAAGAGATCGTGTTCTACCTTAAGGTGCTGGAGGAGAAACAGACCAATATGCAATCGGATTTATTTTAAATGCACATATCTTTATAAAAACATAAGGGAGAAATTCACACATGAGAATCTATCAGAATCAAGAGGTTAGGGAAGTTTACCTGGTGGCTGTGATACAAGTTAGCTGTGACTGGTCAGGAGCAGCAGCCACTGAAGAAAAACGTCAGTGATAACCTTACTTCTGATGGAGGGGCTCTCAGCTGGCAGAGGCCCTTGATTGGGCTCTATTTTTAGTGCAGTTTTAGTGTGTACATGTGTGTGTTTTAATTTCCAGAATAATCCTTCACAGAAGCAGTGACAAAGGAAGAAATAAGAAATGAGGAGAGGATCTTTTGTACATTCTCCACTGCACAACCAGGCAAGAATTAGAGATTGCGTGAGTTTGATCTGTATTAGGAGGTTTGCTGGGACTCACACGTTTATAAAGGCATATGCAGGTAGCCATTCATAGACCCAGAGCTTGTAAAGCATTTAGAAAAGCTGCATAGGGTTACCTAAACAGAGATCCTGATTCTTGGACCAAACTCTGGTCTGAACTTCATCTAAACACTCAATGAATGATCACCCAAAGTGGGGGAAAGTCCAGATGGTTGCTTAGTGCTTCCTTTGAACTCTGGAATGGGCACCTTAGACGTATCTAAGTAATCATTTCAAATAAGTGACTTGAGTTACTTCCGATAATATGAATGATGTACGTGGGATGGGAGTGGGGAACATACTGTGTTGCACTTGCTCAGATGTCAAGCTTGACCTAAACACTCTCTTTTACCTCTTTAACGTCTAGCCCCAAGATGTCTCTTAACTCATTCACATTTACCATTGATGTGTCCACTTCTCTCAGATCTCTTTTCTCTGAGACACACTTCGTTTGCTGATGCCAGAGTAACTAAGCTTTCTCATAGCAAACCTGATCCTTTATGAGGAATATACAAAAGGAGAACCTTCTGGTTTATTTGATTTGAGTTTTAGTTCTTTTGAAATATGGACACATTCTCTTCTTCACTCCATTATTTCCATCTTTTCTGTGTGTAGCAATAAGTGTCTGGATTATAATAGAAAAAGGCAGATAGAAAAGTGGGTATAGAGGGAACATATCTCAACATAATAAAAGCTATTTATGATGAATCTACAGCCAGCATAATTCTCAATGGTTAAAAGCTGAAAGCCTTTCCACTAAAATCGGATATAAGACAAGGATGCCCACACTCACCACTCCTACTGACCATAGTATTGGAAGTCCTAGCCATATCAAGTGACACGGAAGAAAAATAAAAGTGTTTCAAATTTCAAGAGAAGAGGTATAATTGTCATTATATGTGGATGACATGATACTATATATAGAAAACCCTAAAGGCTCAACACAAAAACTACTAGAGCTAATAACAGAATATGGCAAGGTAGCAGGATACAAGATTGACATACAGAAATCAGTGACATTTCTTTACACTATCAATGAAATATCAGAAAAGGAAATAAAGAAACAATCCCTTTTAAAATTTCATCAAAAAATAAAATACTTAGGAATAAATCTGACCAAGGAAGTGAAAGACATATGGAGAGAACTACAAAACATTGACTAAGAAACTTAAAGATGACTTAAAGAAATGGAAAGATAGCCCGTGTTCTTGGATTGAAAGAATTAATACTGTTAAAATATCCATACTACCGAATCTATAGATTTAATGTGATCCTTATCAGACTACCCAGGAGTTTTTTCACAAAATTAGAACAAATAATCCTAAAATGTTAATGTAATCACAAAAGATCCAGAATTGCCAAAGCAATACTGAAGAAAAAGAATGAAGCTGGAGGAATAAGCCTCCCAGACTCTAGACAATACTACAGAGCTGCTGTAATTAAAACAGCATGGCAGAGGTACAAAAATAGACACATGGATCAATGGAACAGAATGGACAGCCCAGAAATAAACCTACAAAATTTTGGTCAATTAATCTTTGACAAGGGAGACAAGAACATACAATGGAGTAAATACAGTCTCTTCAGCAAGCTGTGTTGAGAAAACTAGACGGCTGCATGTAAATCAATGAAGTTAGACTACTCCCTCATACCACAGACAAAAACAAACTCAAAATGGCTTAAAGGCTTAAAAATAAGACAAGACATTATAAGCCTCTTAGAAGAAAATACAGGCAAAACATTATCTCACATACATCTCAAAAATGTTCTCCTAGGGCAGTCTACCCAAGCAATAGAAATAAAAGCAAAAATAAACAAATGGGACCTAATGAAACTTAGAAACTTTTGCACAGCAAAGGAAACTATAAGGAAAACAAAGAGAAAACCTGCAGAATAGGAGAAAATATTTGCAAAATATGAGCCTGACAAGGGCTTAATCTCCTGAATACATAAACAGCTCATACAACCTAATAGGAGAAAAACAAACAACCCAATCCAAAAATGGACAGAAGACCTAAGCAAGCAAGTCTTCAGTGAAGACAAACAAATGGCCAACAGGCACATGAAAAAAATGCTCAATATCGCTAATTATCAGAGTAATGCAAATCAAAACTTCAATGAGGTATCAGCTCACACCAGTCAGAATGGCCACCACTCAAAAGTCCACAAGTGACAAATGCTGGAGAGGGTGTGGATGTGGAGGAAAGGGAACTCTCCTACACTGCTGGTGGGAAGGCAGTTTGGTGCAGCCACTGTGGAAAACAGGATGGAGTGTCCTCAAAAATCTAAAAATAGACTTAACCATATAATATGATCCAGCAATCTCACTCCTGGGCATATATCCAGAGGGAAATTTAATTCAAAAAAAACACCTGCACCC
Organism: Camelus dromedarius; assembly: GCF_036321535.1. Classification (NCBI taxonomy): domain Eukaryota; kingdom Metazoa; phylum Chordata; class Mammalia; order Artiodactyla; family Camelidae; genus Camelus; species Camelus dromedarius. The sequence continues at coordinate 29,197,892 of NC_087458.1, read as the reverse complement.
CAACTTTCATTGAGAAAGAAAACCACTACCCATTGATTTGAATCGCTATAATTTAAAAGATGAACAATACCAAGTAGAGTGGTTGAAACTTTCGTACGTTCCTGGTAGGAATGCAAAATGTTACACTTTGCAAAAGTGTTTGGCATTTTCTTACAAAGTAAAGGATACCTTTATATATGACCAAATAGTTTCACTCCTAAGTATTTACCAAAAATAACTGTGAAATTATGCACATGAAAAGACTTTCACACATATGCTCATTGGCTTTATTCCTCATAGTGCAAACCTGGAAACAACCCAGCTCTCCATCAACCAGTGAATGAATCTACAAATTGTTGTGTGTATATATACTAGAGAACACTGTACACTAATGAGAAGGTAATGGATTAATTTTACATCCAGTAACATGATAAATTTTAAAAACACATTAAGCTGAATGAAAAAAGCCAAGTTCAAAATAGTCTATAGTCATGATTCTGCTTAAGTAAAATTCTAGAACCTGTAGAATTAACCTGTAGAGACATAAATAAAGTTGATAATAAACAAATTAAAATTTTATTTTATAAAGAAATATAAAATATTATTTTTTCATTTACTGAGTCAATAATTAGAAGAACTTTAAAGGTATAATTGATTTACAATATAATTAAAATGTACAATTTGTACTACTAAATTAATGGGAGATTTTCCAAAGAATACACGGAAACATATGAAGGGAAAAAAGAGAATTTAATTCTGCATTCCATATTCCACATCCTTAGAGGGGAAAGTCACTTTTGTGAACAGATCACCTGTAGTTATCTGCTGGGGCCCCTCCCTTATCCCCTCAGCCTTACCACCTCAGAGCAAGCTGGTCTAACCTCTGGGCACCTGCTCATCTTCTCAGCCACCAGAGTCCCCTTTGCCTATTTGTGTGGTGATTGGAAGGTTCTGGGATTCTTGTCCCCGGGGGGCCGCTCTCAACCAATACCTGTGGAGCTGTTGTATGAATGCTCCAGGGGGGTAAGCCTGAGGCATGCGAACCATGCTGGTGCCCAGAGCTTCCTTGCAGGATTGGTGACTTGCAAAACCACACACTCTTAGCTGCAGTCATCCCTTGTTCACAGTGGTCCTATACCAGTAGTTTTTTTCACCTTTAAAACTATTTTGCACTTGCCTGAGGGTTTGCTGCTGGGTAAACCTAAACTAAGACAACAATTCACACCAAATTTATCTACAAAGTTAATGTCGTTTCCAATAAAATATCCTGTTGTGTGCGAATAAGAGAACGTGCCCTGTTCTCCTCAGCAGCCAGCAGACCCTGAGACAAGCACAGGAAAAAAGAGGGTTATTAGGAAGCATTGCTAAAGAACCAGCTAGAGTGGGGTGAGGAGGGGCTGAAAGAGAGTCATTGTGGACTACACTCAGATTTCTGTGCATTAATTTTGTATCCTGCAACTTTACTGAATTCAGTGATTTGCTCTGTTAGCTTTCTGGTAGTGTCTTCAGGATTTTCTGTGTATAGTATTATGTCATTTGCAAACAATGACTGCTTTACTTCTTTTCCAATTTGGATTCCTTTTATTTCTTTTCTTTCCTGATTGCCTTGGCTAGTACTTCCAAAACTATGTTGAATAAAAGAAGTGAGAGTGTGCATCCTTGACTTTTCCTGATCTTAGAGGAAATGCTTTTTACTTTTTGCCATTGAGTATGATGTTAGCTGTAGGTTTGTCATATATGGCCTTTATTATGTTGAGGTACGTTCCCTCTGTGCCCACTTTCTGGGATGTTTTTTATCATAAATGGATATTGAATTTTATGAAAAGCTTTTTCTGCATCTATTGAGATGATCATATGGTTTTTATGCTTCAGTTTGTGAATGTAATGTTTCACATTGATTGATTTCCAGATATTGAGAAAACTTTGCATCCCTGGGGTTAATCCCACTTGATCATGGTATGTGATCCTTTTAAGGTACCATTAGAGCTAGTATTTTTTGAGGATTTTTTCATCTATATGCATCAGTGATATTGGCCTTTAATTTTACTTTTTTGTGATATGTTTTCTGGTTTTGGTGATATCTTTGTCTGGTTCTGGGTGATGGTGGCCCCATAGAATGAGTTTGGAAGTGCTCCTACCTCTGCTGTGTTTTGACTCAAAAATTTACATCAGAAATTTGTAAGAATCAGTTTTATACTGGGACCCCATGAATTTCTTTGATAATTCCATAAAATTCTATTTGTTTTTGCTTTCCCCTATAGGTGATGTGTCTATGTCCTCATCTGGTCCTTCTTTCTGCTTGAAGTTCAATCAGGAGGCTGGAGGTGAAGCCTCACCTTGGAAGCATGCTGTGATCACAGAGAGAAAGGAGCAGGGTGGTAGAAACCTGGACCTTTTATAAAGCTGCCTCCCAGCCCTTAGGTCCCATCTGTCCTGCTGTTCTGCAACACAAACAAAGAAACAAGCAAACATTTTTGGCTGACCTACACCAGTGTGGAATTTGTTACACCTGCAAATTTGGGTTCGTAGCTAAAACAGTGTTGAGGACTTCGGCTTAAGGTCCATTCGCAGCTGGAGATGGAGTCTTCTATGACCACCACACATTAACGTTCTGACAGTGTAATAGATTCATCTCAGGGCAAAGAAGACTGCGGGTCTTCCTGCCTCCAGTGCTGCTCTCCCAGGTCTATTTGAATGGATTTGTTCTCTCTCCTGGAACACAGCAGGGCCAGTCACCATCCTTCTCCTTTTTCTTGGGTGTTTTCTGCTACTTTACAGCCTCAGAATGGATGTATCATGAGAAGTGTGGTGCAGAAGTTAGGTCTCCAACTACTTAAAAAATTACACTTTTTTTTTTTTTTTTTTGCAGGTAATGGGTGACATTCCATTTGCTTTGGTTACAAATGTCTTGCATTTTTTAATCAGGGAGCAAAAAGTAGGGCAGGAATTAAAGACCACTGTTTAATTTCAAGCAATGGAATTTTCTTCTTTTCTTTTCTTTTCTTTTCTAGATCTATGTCTCCTGTAGGTGACACCTGTAGTGTACATTCCAATTCAGTCAAAGGTAGTCGGTGGAACATTTCCCAGACATGGATAAGTTGATAAATTGCTGTGGTTTCTAAATTTTTGTATCATTCTTTACATTTCTACCAAAACTTTAGGGGCCTTAATAGAAATTGTCAGGTTTGTCTGGTCAGACACCATTTCTAACTTTATCATTTGACCCAGCAATTCCACGCTTAGGAATCTATCCAAAAGTTAGAAAATTTGTTCCAAATGTTCATAGCTGCATTACTTATAATAGCCAAAATGTGGAAACATTTCAAATATTAGTCAGCTGCTGAATAGATAAATAAAAGGTGCTATGTATGCCCCTACAATGAAGTATTATTTAAAAAATACTGTCTCACATTACAGCATTGGCCAAATCCCAAAGGCATTGTGCCAAGTGAAAGGAATCAGTTGCAAAAGATCACATATTATATGATTTAATTTATACCAAATGTCAGAAAAGGAAGACCTATAAACTAGGAAGTAGATTTGTGCCTGTTAAGGGCTGAGGTTGAGAACAGGGAATGACTACAGATGGGCACAAGGAATATTTTTGGGTGATAGAAATCTAAATCTAAAGCAATGACTATAGGATTGTACACTTAAAATGTGTGTATTTCACAGTGTATGAGTTATACTTCAATAAAGCTGTTAAAATGAACATTGCTAAACAACTTGAAAGCTATCATGAGAAAAAATTTAAACTACATGTTTCTTTTTCTACATAATTCTTTTTCATGCTATATTTTAAAACAATAATTGAAGCATAGTTGATTTACAATGTTAGTTTCAGGTGTACAGCAAATTTATTTAGTTACACATATACATACATGTTTCTTTTCAGATTCTTTCCCATTATATGGTGTAATAAGAAATTGAATATAATTATTCCTTCTGGCTCTCTCATATTACAAATAAATACCTTCCTGTAAGTAAAATACAATGTCAAGTAGGATGTGATCTCTTTGGGGACAAAGTCTCATAAAGGCACTTCATTTTCTGGCCTTGTCTGTGTCAGATTCTTGCATGTAATAATTTCAATCATTGGCACCTTAGTATTTGGGGAGCCATGGATAACGTAATAGCAGACTGGTAGAATTCCGATGTAGGCTCAGGAAAGTATCAAATTGGGCCACACTGGTAAAAGCCCAAACTGAGATTTAAACCAAAAATTATAAGGATAAATAAAGGTGTAGCATCTGAATTTGAGACATTTGAAAGACTCATTATGCTAAGGGTGTGCCCATAGGATGAGAGCAAAATTCAGCCCTCAGACTGTAATATAAGCCCAGGGATGGGGTGGTGTAAGAGGAAGGGGAAGTCAGGGTTCAGCAGCAGCAGCCAGTGTGGTCTTCATATTCTCTGACTATCCAGGCTGAGTGGGTCAGGCAGTCACCAAGGGTTCTAGGTAGCAAGTCCTGAGAATTTGATTACAGGGCAGCAAGGACTCAAGGACAGCAATGCTGATCCTTGAGAGTAAGCTGGAACCAAATTACAAAGCATATGGTTCAAATAACAGGGAATTTTGGTCAGAAAGCCTCACCCACCCCACCCCCATTCTTACTGGCAACATGATCTCAGACAAGACACTTAGTTCCAAAACCTTCCGTTTCCTCGTGTGTAAAATGAGCTTGAAAATACCTCACAACCACACTTATTTGTACTATTTAAAGCGTTTACAGTGTGTCTGGTGTGTAACAAGTGGCCATTTAGCATTACTAGAGATTTGGTCTGATGCAAGTAAAGTCAGAATCTAGCTTATTGGGATAATGCAGTAAACAAATAAGTCCATTTCTGAAGAGAATGCAGAAATTTGGTTATTTGGAAGATGGGTAAAAGGTTAACATGTTCCCTGGCAGCAGGCTTGAGCAAGCAATTCTCATTCACATGCACGTCTTCAGTCTTGGATCCTACAACATAAATAATCAGTGATCCTAAAAGGATGAATATTTCACAGCAGCATTAAAGGTACCATTTGTCTATATGGGGCAATGACATGGATTGAATCTCAATCTTGCAAAACCTGCACATGGATGTTTATAGCAGCTTTACCTATAATTGCTAAAACTTGGAAGACACCAAGGTGCCCTTCAATAGAAGAATGGATAAATAAATTATGGTACATTAGCATAATGGAATATTATTCAGCACGAAAAAAGAAATGAACTACCAAGCAATGAAAAGACATGGAGGAAACATAAATGCATTTTGCTAAGTGAAAGCCACCATTTGGAAAAGGCTACATACTATATGATTCTAAGTAATATTCTGAAAAATACAAAACCAGGAAGATGGTAAAAAGATCAGTGATTGCCAGGGGTTGAGGGAAGGGAGGGATGAAAAGGCAGAGCACAGAGGATTTTTAGGGCAGTGAAACTACTTTGTATGATATCATAATGGATACATGCCATTATATATTTGTCAAAACCCACAGAATGTACCAGACCAAGAGCGAACACTTACAGACTATGGACTTTAGGTAAAATTGACCTGTCAGTGTAGGTTCATCAATTGTAGCATGTTTCACTCTGGTCTGATGTGCTGACAGCAGGGAGGCTGTGTGTGTGTGTAGGCACGGGTATACGGGAGGTCTCTGTGTCTTAAGCCAGCGAGTGTAGGGCAGTTTGTTATAGCAACCACAGGAAACTAACACAGCTTACAAAACTGTTTTGAAACAAAATTCTATAACACTGTCGAACCTAAAATAACAGTGCCGAGCTGACCCCTCTCAGCTGTCCCCAAATTCCTCTTCTGAGGGAACATGCATAGAAACCGTATTCTTCTAGAAAAGGATTTCATAATATTATGGCTCTGTTATGAGCCAGCTCACTTCAGTGCTCTACCAGGTGGTCTAAAGCCATGCCTCAGCCTTTGCATCCTGAGGTTAGTGACCCGTGTGCGTGCACGTGGGGTGTGTGTGTGTGTGTGTGTGTGTTCTTCTGCTCTGATTCACACTGCTGGGTCAACAGGGACCCTAGTGCATGTAGGAAATGAAATGTAGGCCCAGTACAAGTCTGCTCTTGCCAAAGAAACCATGTCTGTGTGCATATGCTCACAGCGAGCGCTTCCTCTCCTTTATCTGAGTGGCGTAATGGAGACATCTCTTTCACCCCTTGGGCAGCTTTTCTCAGTCAGCTAAATCAGATCCTACTCATGTCCCTTCACCTTTCAATTATTTTTACTGATCGCTTTACTACTCTCTCCAATTTATTTCTTTCCATTTAAAATTGGGAAATTAACCAGTGAATTCAGCCTGCATTGGTGTTTGCCTGCACCATACAGTTGGGCATATAGTTTGCCTAATATAATTGGAGAATCCTTTAGCTTGCTTTTTTGATCATTAATAAGACTTGATATTTAAATAGTCCTGATAGCGCATACACAACCATGTGAATGCCATCCTTTGAAACACTTACAGCCAGTGAAACCCTTATTCTGATACTTGCACTTCTTCAAACAATTTCACATCTCCTTTATAGCAATTGCCTATAGACTTAGTTTTCAGGTAAAACAATAAAATGGGCATGTCATGATTTGCAAATCACAATTCATTTCACTTTGGACAAGAACAATATCTAAATTTATCACTCATCAGTGTTTGTCCATTTATAAAATCGTAATCTCTATATTGGAGATTTTGACTTACCACCTTTGAAGATATTTTAAACCAAGATTTTATGTTAAAATGATCTAATCTTTCTTCTGGTAGTAATTAAATAGAGACTGCTTCCTTTTGCAGTAGAGTCTTTAGACACAGGCAGGAAATCCTGGTCCTGGGGCCACAGGGGAGGTCCAGGCTTTGAAAAGGCTGCCTGGAATTTTCCAAGTCCCCTTCTTGTGGCTGGGGCTAGTGGTCCACAGTGCAATCTGGACAGGGAGTGATGAGGACACACCCAGGCATGTCCCAGGCCTGTGTCTCCCTGAGGGTGCTCTGTCTCTCTTCCCCCAATTTCTACCCTTGTTGTGGGGACATCCAGATGCTCAGCAGATGGTGGTGGCACCCAAGGTCCAGCATCCCACCAGTGGTGCTGACACACTGGTTTGGGTTAACAATGGGTACCTTGGTGGCAGAGCCATGTCTAGGTGCTGGGCCGGAGCTGTGTGGGTGGACAAACAGACACTCACCCACAGTGCTGAGGTCAGCCACCCCCTCTGCCCACGGTCAGCCAATGGGAGTCTGTGCTCTGCAGGGTGGACCAGATCCACATGGCGCTGACACGGGACTCTCCTCCACAGGTCTTAAACCACACCTGATGCTGGGGGAAGGACTTGGTTCTAGTCACTCTGCCCATGATCCTGCCCATCCTCCCCAATCTGGGGTGTCCTCAAGGTTGACCGAGATCCCTGCTGCAGCCTAAAGAGTTCAAGAGGAGACATAGTTAGAACGTGCATCTTTCTACACTTACACTGTGAAACCTGAATAGAAAAAAACGAACATGACAAGGAAACAAACTACCATCCACGTTGTCGTGCCCATTGGGAGCAGGACTCACACTTGGGGTCGTCATTAACCAAGGACAGTGACAACCCTTGAGAGTTACTGCCACACAGTAGACACAATAGAAGGGGCATAAGAGTAACAGTGTAACCAGCACTTAAATAAATGGTGTCATAAAAATGCTGCTTCTGGGGGAGGGTGCAGCTCAGTGGCAGAGCACATGCCTAGCATGTGTGGGGCCCTGGGGTCAACCCCCAGGTCTTTCATTAAATCTGATAAATAAATAACAACTAAACCCAATTACTTCCCATGCTGTTTCAACATAAAGAGGGCTCAATAAGCCAGAGGATGAATAACAGCACTATCACACTTTTGTAAGCTGGAAAACGAGATTGTGAAGAAATAGTGCATTGGGTAACACAGAACAGGGAGAGACGGTCCCTAGACTTGAGAAGGAGGAGCTGGTGCTTGGATGCTCTGAACGTCTCAGCAGCTCTGGGTGAACACTAAGCAAGTATGTGAGAAAGCACATTTTCCTTATACATCTTCTAATTTCCATTAACAAATCACTGTAATTTTCATGAGCCCACACATTTTGCAAAATATTTTATTTTTTAATAAAATAATTTTTAACACTTTTTATTGATTTATAGTCATTTTACAATGTTGTGTCAAATTCCAGTGTAAATAAAATTTTTCATTTAGATTTGGTCAGATTCCTGCTCACCCTTGGGACAGCCCTATCATCCCTATTAAGTAACTGGATTCAGATTCACATTCATTCATTTAATAAATACTTACTGAGCTCCAACGAAATGCCAGAAAAATGTTTCCTGGGGACAGTGAAGAGGAATCTATTTTACAAGAACACCCTCTCTGAAGAAACAGCATTTACTTTGAGGTTTTAGTGGAGCAGAAGGTACGGAGTATCAAGATCTGGAGAGAAGTGATTTCAGGCGGAGGGAGCAGAAAGTGGGGAGCCCCCGTGCTCGGGGAGTGGGATGACCCGTGTGGCTAGATCTGAATTATTTTGTGGTCTGAGTGTCAGCATGTCCCATTGGGTAGCTACACCCTTGTGAAGAATTTTTTTTTTTCCTAAGTGAGATGAATATTGGAATATCTTGAACAGCACATTTTTAAGATCTGATTAACATTTTTAATTGATAACTTTAGTTTTTGGGTAGAAATATTGTGTAGAGTGGGAACAAGGACCTGCTGGGGATTCAAGTCTGATTTTGTATAGGGTGTAAATCCTAAATCATTGATCAAAGGAAGAGCAGAAAAAAAAGAAAACTTGTTGATAACAAGGGCTTAATTTCCATAACATACAAGCAGCTCATACAACTCAATAACAAAAAAATAAATAACGCAATCCAAAAATAGTGTGGTACATTTTAGAGAAAATAACCACCTATACTATCACAGCATAGGTACCACACTAAAAACACACCAATAAATCTTTCTGGTGTGGAAATGCTGGAATTAACACTTGGGACCAGAGCAGAGTATGTGAAGACAAGAACCCCAGCATCTCCCTTGGGCTTCCCTTTCGTCTGCTCAACCGGTTACGTGGCATCAGTGTATAACCTGCGCTTAGCTGTCCGGGGCTTAGGGAGGAGTTTTTGCCTGGGGACATAAACTGATAAATAGTCAGCATACAGGTGTTATTTAAGAACAGGATGTCCTACAATTGGAAAGGAAATGTCCACAATAAATGAATTTAAAATGAGCATCAAAAGTGTGGGAAAGATATAAGGAAAGTGTGCTATCAAGGAGGCCAAAATGAGAGTGTGTAAGAACACGTGACCTCTATGTTCCTGGGAATACAAGAAGGGTGACAGTTCTTCTGGCACGAGAGGAATGAATTTCCCATCGTGAGGAAGAAACTCTCAAAAGAGCCATACTCTCACTTCCAAATCAGAGGCTGCGGTAGGGCTTCCTCCCTCATACAAGTTGAAGGAAAAGTTATGGATTTTCTGCACTTTCCCTCTAGAAAGGCTGAATGGCCGAGGTACACTCTCAGAAACAGGATATGAACCACTAGCTGGATATCAGCCCGTACTATCATCGGTAAGACCATTTAGCCAAAGTTCCAAGTAGCTATAAAAATATTGGTCCTCAGGATTTAAGGAGACACCAACAAAGCAACCAAACTAGAAGGGAAACCTCAAAAAAGAGTTTAAAACCTAAATGACACAGTGAACATAAAGCACACAGGAAAGCTTGCCAAGTAGTATTTTGAAAACATGTGGAGTTTTCACACTAAAAGGCAAGCCATTAGCACTCACAGTAACAGTGCAAATCCACCCCAGGTCAAACGGCAATCATTCTTAAAAACTAAAGTTGTGTAACTTTAAAGTAAGTATGTTTAGGATTCTCAAAGAGAAAAAGGAAAATCATCCCCAAATGCCAACATGAGTTATGAAACATGTAGAAAATGAAGTGATGAATAGATAATAAAATAATTTATAGAATGTTAGTAACTTATAATGACTGAAAAAAATTTTAAATGTAATTGTAACAATAAACTCTATGCAAGATTGAAAATCATTGGGCATATTAATCAATTGCAAGATAATATAGAAATAATCACTTGTCATCACAAAATGACAAAGGGTTCAGTTACTAAGGGAATTAAAAGAAATACTAAAAGACTCTAATTCAGCAAGGAAAAAGGCTCCCAAGGATGAGGCCTGAAATATTAAAGTCTAGTACAAGCAAACAGTAAGTGCAACATGCATGTACATGAATTTAACTGCTGACTGTAAAAAATGGGCTCATGTTTTATATTAAAAGGCAAAACTACCTCTCTAGGCAGCAATAACGCAGAAAATCATTTCAGAGATGGTGTCTATAAGAAGTTAAATTTTGCTAAGGACCTTGGTTTATTCAAGAAGAGGAAAGAGTCACTGAATAATTTTAGACTTTGTTAGAAATATTGAAATTTTAATTAAGCATATTAAAATTTGAAGTGTAACAGATAAATACTTAAATTTTTTTCTATACCTTCCAAGTAAGCAGAGAAAAATAAAAAAGAAAATATAAAAACTTGAACAATCCAACTTTAAGCAAGAGACACAAAAAAAAGAAGCTAAGGCAAATAAGAAATACAGACTATTAGGTAAAGATAAGTACAATTATGTGGATAAATATAAATATGACAATCTCACCAATTAAAAGAGCCAGATTGCATTAAAATTTAAAATGTAGTTAGAATGCTTACAAAAGACATAACTAATAAACAAGTTGAACATTAGAAAGCTAAAGATTGAAAATCATATATCAGATCAATACTAACTGTGATGGTGTATTTTATGTGTCAACTTTGTTCCACTTTGATGCCCAGACATTTGGCGGAACATTTTTCTGGATGTTTCTGTGAAGGTGTTTTTAATATGAGGTTAACATTTGACTCTGTAGGCTTTAAGTGAAGCAGACTGGCCTCCATAGTGTGGGTGGGTTGCATCCAATCAGTTGAAGGCCTAAATAGAACAAAGATGGATCTCCCCTGAGCAAGAAGGAATTCTGCCAGCAGATGGCCTTGGACTCAAACTTTAGCCTGTCTCTCCCATCAAATTTTGGACTTGAAGCTCCACAATGACAATAGCCAATTCTTTAAAACAATCTCTTTCTCAACTTCTCTCTCTCTTTTGCATGCACACATGGCTAGTACACTAAAATAAAACATAAAAATAAAATAAAACACATGTTTCCATAGTAAAATATGGAAAACTATTGTTTAAAACTAAAAGTACAAGACAGTAACTGAAGACTAGTTAACTAAAACCAATTTACAACTCTGGATTCTGTGTCACTTAGGGTCCTGCCAGAGAAGCATAATTACTGCTACTGATACATGTAAACATACAGAGAGAAAGGGTGACAGCTCATTACAGACTTTCACATTGTGCAGCTGTGGGAGCTGGTTGCCCAGTGTGGCCAAAGCTGTTGTCTTAACGTCTGAGGCTGGAGCTTGAAGCCCAAAGGGCAGGCGGTTGGGATGGGAAGTTGAATGTAACGGAGATCAAGAGGGGGGTGGAACCTGCAAGCATGAGCTGGAGCTTCCTGAAGATGGACTCATGAACTCCCATCTGTTGCTGTTACCTTGGACCTAGGTGGGGTGGGCATCCTGCAGAAGCTGGACCCACACCCAGTGCTAAACACAAACACCAGGCCCAGAAGAAAGACTCTGAAGGAGCCCCCAGGGCAAGCTAGAGCACTGGAGGCCCGGCTGCTATTTCAGGTCCTCAGGCTGAGTCAGCAGGTGAGCAGGATGTAAGAGTGACAGGTGGGAAGATGAGATACAGAGTCTGCAGTGGGGGTGGGGGTGGGAGTCAGGTGTCACATTTAGGCAAAGGGGGAACAGCTGAAGTGCTTGAGAAGGTATTTTTACTTTTCCAGACAAAAAGAAAAAGTTTGCCAAGAGAGAGGTGCTCTCTCTTTGTCCTTTTGGACTCCTGTTAGTTGCACATTCCTCCTGCCTGGAATGCTGATGCAAATCAGGATGCACAGCAATTATTTTGAAATCTGAAGACGAAAGTCATGTGCTCACAGTGAGTCTTTAATAATATCATTGAGCAGGGACACTGGTGTTGGACTGTCCCCTTCTGGATGTTTTATTTTATCAGAAAAACTAAATTCCTAATTGTATTAACCATAGTAGTTTGGACTTACTGGTACTTATTTGGTGATAACCAAACTTATTCTTCTCTTATTAACCCCTCTGTCTCAGTGAATTACAGAGCTAGGTATAACCTCAGAGGGAGGATGGGAGAAGATGTATTGGAGTTTTGAATGAAAGAGAAAAGCCTGTCACAGATGAGGAAGTCAGGATAAATGGACTAGGGGGAATTTAATTTAATTACTGGACTGTATTAAGGGCCCTTTCAATGTAACTGGCCTTAATTTCAAGGGGAACTAGACAAAGATGATAGTGTTTTTCAAATACAAATGCCTAGAAACAAGTCAGTGATATATTGCAGTTTCTACCAAGCTAACAACAGCAATACTTCTGTAAGGTTATGACATAAGATCTGTGGCCAATTCTGGCATTGGCTACTTTGGTTTTCCAAGTTCTCTTTCAAATTATGTTAGTTATTAGGATTTAGGACCTTTTCATTTATCTCATTTATGCAGTACTTGCAAAGAAAAACAATAGGAAAAGAAGATGGCAATATCCCTCAATAAAAGATAAAAAATCTACCCTTAACAGCAAAGGATTAAAATGGCAACAACAAAAACTTGACATTGAGCTACCTACACCAAGCAGGGGCCCATGGAATATTTTCACAGAAACAGGAATAACTACTCATGGTCTCATCACTTCTGTCATTAATATTAGATCACAAAGTAATTGTTCATCCCTCTCAGAAACCATTTAAAATGCAGAACTATCCTTTGATACCTAAATTCAGTTATATTAAAAATAACAACAAAAATATTGTTAAGAAAAACATAAACTAAGGGTGACCCCCAAATGGGGACGGGTGTAGGAACTGACTACAAAGAACCATGCGGGTATTGTTTCAGACAATGAAACTTGTATATCTTGTGGTGATGGTTTCATGGTTGTATGTTTGGCAACACTCAATGAATTTGTAAGCTAAAAATTTAGGGTAAATTATACTCTCTGTACATTGTACCTTAATAAAGCTGACTATAGAAACTCTTCTGTCTGAAAGCTAAAAGGCAACCTTAAATAATGAATTGGGCCAAGGATGAAAGCTCAAAATGTTTATAATCACACAATAAAATAATACATATCAAAACTTGTGGGAGAATGCTGAAGTGCTAATTAGACATATATGTGTTACTTTATATATAATTTACCAGGACATTACAAGGGAAGACTAGACATAAAATTAGAAGTCAAATGTCTTTGGATATAAACTTGCTGAACTCAAGATGAACATACAGCAGCCAAAGTAATCTGAAAATATAAAAAGAAGATAATAAAGGGGTAAGAATAGTCAATATGAATAAAAGCTGAATAAGATGGAAGAATTTGCCTTTTCAGATTCAAAAATTATTCGGATTCAATATCAAAAATCATTATAATTAAAACACTGTGTATTGGGGCAAGATGGGTTAATAAATCAGTGGAACCTACCACAGAGTCCAGAAATAGTATGACACTTAGAAGATGCTTGGCACATGAGTGAGGCAGCATCACAGATCAGTTGTGAATTCAAGGATAATTTAACAATGGCTGTCAATTGAATATCAACCCCAAAGATCTATTTCTATTCTTAACTTCTTTTGTATTAAATAAGATAAATTAGTCATTTAAATCTGAAAAAACTAACAAAAATTTTTAGAGAATAACAAAAAATATTAGTTACTATAAATATGATTATATAAAAAAAGGTTTGTATTTAAAAAGACACATAGATTAACTATAAAGCAAGAACATAGCCTTCAAGTAGATATTTCAAGTCATAAACTAATCAAGGAATTAGACTCCAGAATATGCAAATCAATCCTGGATTTAGACCAAAACATGCCACCTAACAAGTGGCAAAGTAGGTGAAAAGTGATTCACAGAAAATAAAAGATAAATCTCCAGTATATGGAAACATGTCAATCATAATAGTAATCAGGTAAATAAAAATGCATTTTACACACATGGGACTGGCAAACATTTCAGAAGCCTGACCACAACACACGTTGTTCATCTGATGGAGGAAGGTGACTCTTCCTGTTGCTGGTGGTAGCAAATTGATGAAACTAACTTAGCAATTTGACAGCATCTACTTATGTTGAGAATGAATGCATCCTACGAGCAGGTAACTCATGTCCTGGACATTTACTGGAACTGGTCACACATGTAATTAAAGAGACAAGAGGGTGGGTTTTCTTTACAGCGTGGTTTGGAATAAGGAAACACAGAAAGGGCTTTGCCTTCCACCTAGAAAGAATAACCACAACATGATCCTTCCAATCAATAGAATCATACAGAGCATCTTAATTAAACATACAATTCTATATACAATGGTGTGGATAAATCTCAAAAGCTTAGAAACTACAATTTGTAGCACAAATACTATATACTGTGTGTGGAACTAAACAAATGTAGTAAAAATCTAAAAAGGTAAGACTAGACTAAAATTTTGAAAAGGTAGTTCATTTTAGAGACAAAAGAGAGAGTTGTGAATTGGGGAATGATGCACTGGTATTTCATACGATAAAGGTTTAATTCATTAAAAAATAAAAATCTGAAAACCAACTATTTGCAGGGTAACAATTGTGAAATCTCAGTCAGGCAAAATAGTAGGTTGTTAACATGCTCATCTAGACTTTTCTGGGAGTGAGATGTTTCAACATTCAGGAGGAAGGAAAAAAATAACCAGCAGATTGTTGGATTAGAAAACATTTGAGGATTTGGGCGAGAACTATAACTTTATGGTTAAGTGGGGTGTAGAAAAGGGGTCATTTGCCATTTTTGTATTTCTTTTGATTAAAATGTAGGGAACTATCGAACAAGTTTGGATGCTGATGAGTACCAGCCAGGAGAAAGATGTTGAAAGTGCCAGGGAGGATGGGGCATCTCCTGGAGCAAGGCTGTGAGAAAGTGGGTAAAGGAAGGATACTGCACACAGGGTGGGGGTGAGTGGGGGGCATGCTGGCCCCTGACAGAAGAGGGGAGCATAGCCCTACAAACTTTGCAGATACAATAGCCAGAAGATGAGGGAGAGCCTGACTTATATTTTCTGATCTTTTATGAAGCATAGGCAATACTGTCTTCCAAAAAAAGATGTGCAGAACTGTTTTTTTAATTATAAAAGAGCCATTGAAGATAGTGGGAGAATATATTTATTAGAAAAAAAGTTGTAAGTTTGCCAGGCAATGCCGAATGCAGACCTGGAGTTGTAATCATGAATTTCAAGTGCTATGATCATTACATTGTTCATTCATTAATTTTTTTCTAATAAATAGATACAGGCAGGAATGAGGCCAGTGAGTGAATATGTACATCAACTCTTACAGTATTTTTGTACTTCATCATAAAGGATGCATGTGAATAATATTTTGCTGTGAATGCTTTCCTATATTTATTTTTCACCTGGGATCTTTATTTAATGTAATTTAGGCACTTCCCTTATAATTCAATTTTAAATCCTGGATTTTCTGATTTCCTGAATGTCCTCTCCTGCTCAAAGTCATCATTTATTCACACACAGAATTTATTTAGCACAATGTGCCTATTTATCTCTTTGAAATTGTGTATCTTAATCTTGCGGACTTAGGTTTTAGACTAACTGATTTGTTTTTGCGTTGCTGCTAATTACATGGGTAATTATCCACAGTCACAGTAGGTTAAGCAAGTGGAGGGTTTGGCTAAGTAACATGTTCCCTGTGTTCACCTTACATTTTTGAGTAAAATGTCTGTGGAGATTCCTCTTGTCTTGCAGGAGGGATACAGTCCCAGCAGGGCTTCGCAGGAGCTGAACAAATAAAATTCTTTTTATCTAACAAAGCAGCAGTATCTACTAGTTCTTGGTAATTATTAATAAATGCTCTAAAAGGTGCAGTAAAAGTGAGCTTTCAATAATTAATCCTGGAACTATTGCCCAGGTTTTATGTGTCCTGAAGTCACATCTGTCACTGGGTCCTGATGTCACTTTCTATGATGGCCAACACAGACAAATCAGTTTCCTCTTTTTAAGCTTCAATTTCCTCACCCGTAAGGTGGGCGAACTCATGAGACTACAAGCTTGGTAGCTTAGAGGTTAAGAATAAAGGAATTGTTGTACATGAAATATTTTTAAAGGAGTTTAAAAGTGAAATATTTTGTGTGAAATATTTCACACATTCCTCTAATGTGCGAAGTAATATACTGTACATTATTTGTGGTTGAAGGTAAATCTTCTTGAAAAGTATAAGGAACTCCCCATATTTTGTAAAATATACAGTCATCAAAAAAGCATAAGAAACAAAACATTATGTTAATTGTGGTAAACTTTAGGTGGTAGAGTTATTGGTGAGTTTTATTTTCACCATACTTTTTCTAAATTTTCTATAGTTAATGTGTGATATTTTGATAGAAAAGCAAATTTATCCAAAAAAAAAGTTGATGGCAGCATTAAGGGACTGAGTTACTTTTATAGTAAAGAAACTCATAAGATTGGATTATCACTGCACACAATTTGAAATATATTTAGACTATTCAATCAATATTAATACAAGGAATATGTGCTCATCTTCTCAAAGTTCAGTGCTGGAGGGGAGCATAAACACAGGAGTGAGGCTTCCTCCCTTCCCTCCAAAGTGCACACTCTCAGAGCACATTCTAAGTGCTCCCATTTACTTAGACATCATGTTCATGGTAAAAACAAATCAGGATCATAACGGCCACAAACATGTCGGCAATGTAACAGATGCCGACAGCAGTTACCATATGGAGCTTGCCAACTAAGTGAATCTTTTTTCTTTTAAAGAAGAATTTCAAAATTATGTACCCGAAATGATCAATAAAGACCTTTATTCCTTTTTTTCAAATTGAAGTATAGTCAGTTACAATGTGCCAGTTTCTAGTGCACAGCATAATATCCAAGTCATGCATATGCATACATATATTCATTTTCATATCCTCATTCATTATAGGTTACTACAGGATATTGAATATAGTTCCCCGCGCTATACAAAAATTTGTTTTTTTAATGTATTTTATATATAGGAGTTAATATTTGCAAATCTCAAACACTCAATTTATCCATTCCCATCCCTTTTTCTCCCCACTAACTATAAGTTTACTATGTCTGTGAGTCTGTTTCTGTTTTGTAAATAAGTTCATTAGTGTCTTCTTTTTTCCTTTTCTTTTCTTTCTTTTCTTTTCTTTTCTTTTCTTTTCTTTTCTTTTCTTTTCTTTTCTCTCTCTTTCTTTCTTTCTAGATTCCACATATGAGTGATACATGGAATTTTTCTTTCTCTTTCTGGCTCACTTCACTTAGAATGATGACCTCCAGGTCCATCCAGTTGTATAAATAGCACAATTTCTTTATCCAGTCCTCTGTCGACGGACATTTAGGCTGTTTCCATGTCTTGGCTATTGTAGATAGTGTTGCTATGAACATTGGGGTGCAGGTGTCTTTTTGAGTAAGAGTTCCCTCTGGATATATGCTCAGGAGTGGGATTTCTGGATCATATGGTAAGTCTATTTTTAAGGAGAGGGCATGAACCATACAAATGGAAACAACTGCTGACATAATGGAGATTAAAACAACACACAAGAGCACTCAGATACTGCTTGAGAATGACACACACTCATTTTCTGGCACTAGGGAATCAGATTGTTTAAAACATTTATTTAGAAATAATTTTAGATGATGAAAAATGTGGCAGGTGCAAGTCCAGAGAGTTGATGTATGCACTTTCCCATCATCCTCTGCATGGCCCTAATGCAAGTATCAGGGCAAGGAAATTAACATCCCAATGCCCCTTTTGTTTTCCTGTTGAATTGCTTTCTTAAAGGGATTCTGGATTTTTTTCTATCCATAGGGGACAGTCTCTGGAAATTCACAATTTAGATAGAGGATTGACTCAAAGAGAAAGGTAATTAATGAATTTCAGATCAGTGTGTAAACCTAGAACTTCCTTCAGAGACAATGATGTGAGCACACTTGCAGATTGTTACATTGCATTCTATTCTTTGCTTCTATGAGTTGGACTATTTTAGACACTTCTCGTAAGTGGGGTCATGCAATATTTGTCCTGTTACTGGAGCATTTCAATTAGCAGAATGTCCTCCAGATTCATCCATGTTGTCATATATTGAAGGCCTTCCTTCTTTTATAATGCTGAATAATAATAGTCCATTGTATGTATACAACACATTTTCCATTCATCTGTTGATGGTCATTTAAGTTGTTTCCACATCTTAACCATTGCGAATAATGCTGCCTTAAACGTGGGATTAGCACTATCAGTTTGAGACTCTGATTTCAGTCATTTTGAATAGATAACCAGAAGTGGGTTGCTGGATCATACAGTAGTTCAATTTTTAATTTTCTGAGGACACTTTATACTGTTTTCCAGGTTGGCTGTATTGGTTTAGATTCCCACCAGAAGAGTGCAAGGGTTCCAATTTCTCCGTCTTCACCAACACTTGCTACCTTTTGTTCATTGTTTCTGATAGCTACCCTAACAGGTGTGAGGTGATATCTCATTATGGTTATGGTTTGTATTTCCCTGATGATTAGATATTGAGCATTTCTTCATACACCTGTTGAAGATATACATTTGTATATCTCCTTTGGAAAAATGTCTATTTAAGTCTTTAGCCCATTTTTCTTTCGGTTTATTTGCTGTTGGGTTGTAGCAGTTTCTTATACATTTTGGAAATTAACCTCTTATCAAATATAATAATTGTGCATTTTTTCACCTAGTCTGTTGGTTTGGTTGCTTTTTAACTCTTGGTTGTATCTTTTTCTGTGCAACAGCTTTTAAGTTTGATATAGTCCCATTTGACTAATTTTGCTTTTGTTGCTTATACTTTTGGGGTCATATCCATGAAGTTGCTGCCAAGAACAATGTCAAGGATATTTCCCCTTGTTTTCTTCTAGCAATTTTACAGTTTCATGTCTTACATTTAAGTTTTTAATAAATTTTGGGTTGATTTTTGTCTTCTATGGTATGAGATAAGGGTCCAATTTCTTTGCTTTATATTTTAATATCTAGCTTTTTACCTGAAAGGCAATTAGGAATACAATCTTATTTAGGATAGCATTCAAAGAATAAAGTATTAGGCATAAGCTTAGCTAAAGAAGTAAAAGACTTACATACTAAAAACATTTCTGAAAGAAATTAAAGATGTAAATAAATGGAAAGACATCCCATGCTCATGGATTGGAAGATTCCATATTGTTAAAATATACATACTACCTAAAGCAATGTATAAATTTAATAAAATTCCTTTCAAAATCCCAATCGCATTTTTTGTTTTGCATAAATTGAAAAATAATTATAAAACCCATATGGAATCACAAAAAAGTCCTGAATGACCAAAACAATCTTGACAAGAAAAACAAAACTGGATGCATCACAAGTCTAGATTTTTAAAATACACCACAAAGCTACAAAAATTAAATCAGTATGGTACTGGCATAAAGACACATATTGGTCAATGGAACAGAAGAGAGAACCAAGAAGTAAATCCACATCTGTATGATCAACTGACCTTTAACAAGGATGCTAAGAATACACAACAGGGAAGAATAGTCTCTTCAACAAATTGTGCTGACAATCTCTCAATACATTAGGAGTGTCTAGTCTATTAATATTTAATTTATTGATATGTTTGGATTTATGTTTATCAATTTGCTAGTTGTCTCTATAATTCTCTTTTTTTGTTCCTTTGTTCCTGCATTTCCTGCCTTCTTCTGGTTTAGACATGTAGTTCCCCAGCATTCTAATTTTAATTTCTCTAATTTTTTTCCTGTTTAAAATTTATTTTATAATTTGTATATAGGCAAATCCATTTTTGTACCAGTTATGAAAAATGCATAATGTTATAAACCAACCATAACACCCAAAATACAGCTCTATCATTCTCCTCTGAATCCTTTATGTTACCTCCTTGTATTTACTCTCCATCCTTAATCCATCACAAACTCTGATCTATATTTTATTCCTACAATATTGACTTTTTCAGAATGTCATATGAACAGAATGATATGGTCAGAAGATATTTGACACGGGCTTCTTTCATCAAGTATAATGCATTTTTAAGCAAGTGGGATTGCATGTACCAATAGTTCATAACTTTTTATGGCTGAGTAATATTCCATTGCATGTATGTAAGACAGCTTATTTATTCCTCAGCTAAGGGATATTTGGATTGTTTCCAGCTTTTGGTGATTATAAATAGATCTTCTACAAAAACTAATGAATATGTTTTATGTGAGCATAGGTTTTCATTTTACTTTTGTCAGTACCTGGGTATGAGATTGCTCTCTTTATAAATATGTATCGCTAAATTCATAAACAAATTGACAAAATATTTTCCATAATGGCTAAACTTTTTTATATTCCCACCAGTAATGTATGAAGTTTCCACTTTATGCACACCCTCACAAATACTTGCTCTTATCATTTTTATTATAGCCATTGTAGTGTTTAAAGTAATAATTGTAGTTATAATTTGCATTCCTCTGATGATTAAAGATGTTGATATACTTTCTTCTGCTTATTGACCATTTGTATATCAGCTTTGGTAAAATGTTTACTTAAATGTTTTGCTCATTTAAAAATTGGAGTATTTGGAGCTGTCGTGAGGCAGGCTGCCGGGCAGGTGCGGTGTCCGCGCGGTGTCACTGGGCCCGAGGAGCGGCGGCGCGGGCACCGCGGGCGGCCCTGTGTCCCGCGCGGCCTCGGCGGGCGCGCTGGTGCGGAAGGCGGCGGACTGTGTCCGGAGCAAGGACTTTCGGGATTACCCCATGAGGTGACAAGTGCCCCGGGCCGGACGCCGTGACCCACCGCGGGCTCCGGGGTCCGGGTCAGACGCCGTCGGGACGAGAGGGCGCGGGGCTGCGGTCAGCGGGGCGGGGGTCCAGGGCCGGCGGGGCGGGAGTCCGGGCGGCCGGGCGGGGCTGCCAGGGCAGCGGGACGGTGGCCGGGGCAGCAGCGCAGGGTCTTCCGGACAGCGAGGCGGCGGACGGCGGGGCTGGGGTCGCGGGGCAGCGGGGCGGGCCGAGCCCAGGCGGGAGGACCCCGGCCTCCGGCGCAGAAGGGCGCGGAGAGCCCGGCGGGGACGATTTCCCGGCCGGGTCCCGCCGGGGCCCCTGAGAGGGGCGGGGGCCCCGCCTCGCTGCATCTGCCGGCAGGTGTGCGCCGGGGAGCGGCGGGCACGCCGCGCTGCGGGGCTGCGGGAGCGCGCGGCCCCTAATTGCGCGAGCGCCCGGGAAGCCGCGCTGCAGGTGCCCGAGCTCCTTTCCCGACAACGGCACTGAGCCCTGCCCGGTGACCTCGCCCTTTCGATTTCTCCTCTTAAGGACTTCAAGCCTGGGACGGAGTCAAACCTGAAGTGTTTTGTTTGATCTGACATCAAAGTAAAATAACGTGTCTCTAGGGGCGTACTTTTTCTTATTCTGTTTTCCATTAACCAACCCTTCCTTTCCAGTTAGAACCAGAGGGCACTGGCGGGCTGAAAGGCCTGAAAGACAGACTTTCTGTATTTTATTTTTACCTCTAATCTTGAGACGCCTGCTTTTTATTTCAAAATATTTAATAGAACAGTTTTATATGTAGTTTATTTAGGAGTATAACTTTTAGTCGTTCTTTGACTTTTGAAACCTAGGTAAGTGTAGGACAGCAAAATTTTTCAATAGATAACAGTTTGGCAAAGAGGTCAAGTGGTGACAGCTGAGGAGAAATAAACCCTAGTATAACCCTGAAAAGGGTGCAGTATGAAGGCAACTTCAGTTTACTAAATTTCATTTTAGTATAAAAGTGGTTAGTTTACTTTAATCTTCGATTTTATTGCAAGTACTGTTTATTTCTAATTTTGAAGAGCAGTACGGGAAGAAAAATTATTGTCTGCCATGTGATAGAGTAAATTTGGAAACAGAAGCTTCACACTTGACTTTCCAAAAATGAACTTTCTGTACTTAAATAGGACTGTGATTAATTAAAATAGATGTTTACTAATGGGGAGCGCATCTGTCAGATTAATGTGCTGGAAAAATCTGAGCAAAGTCGTTATGTGAGAATGCGTCCCTAGTCCCTGAAGTTCAGGTTTTCTGTGGCTTTAAATATCACCTTGGGTTTTGGGGTTTGTTTTTTTTTTTTAATTAATTTTTCTCCTTTGTATGAGCTTTCCTAACAGTTAAGTATAGCTAAGGTTAAAATTATATGATTATAATTAAGAAGAAGGTGATTACATCTTATCCGTAAATGAAATATTTTGATGATGACCTACCATTCTATTACATAGGAAGAATTTGTAAAATATATGTATTTTCAAGGAAGAGTTAGCCTTGCTTCTCTAAATTTATGTGTTTTTTTCTATGAGATTGGTTTCTGAGAGCCAGCCTTTCAGTTGAATACTTTGATACACATGGTCTAACCTTTTTTTCAAAGATTAGCTTCATGTAGCTTCAATATTTATATAGTTTCTTTGTCTAGAAGTATTACTTTAATTGAATTAAGCTCTGAATACATGAGGAAAAGAAGAGGATTGCAGTGCCAGGAAAGTGCTGCCTGGTTGGGCACTGGACTAGGATTCAGAGAATGACTGCTCACTGAGGGGTCCTGAGAAGTCAGTCCCCATGGGCTTTAGTTACCATGTCTCTGAAGTGGGTGTAATAATAATACCACATCTGGTTGGGTTGTTGAGAAAATTGAACTGCACGAGGGATGTGAAAGTACTTGGAGGCCCCAAATCACTGTATATTTCTATTATGTCCTGCTATTTTTGCAGCAGAAAAAAATTGGATTATTTGTCTTATTATTGAGTTGAAAGAGTTTATTATGCATCCTGTATACAAAGGCTTTATTAAACGTATTATCTGCAATTGTTCTGTCCCTGACTGTGGCTTGTCTTTTCATTTTCTTAATAATGCTTTTTGAAAAGCATATGCTTTTTTTTTTAGAAAGTTCAATTTATTGTTTCTTCCTCTTTTGTAGCCTATACTTTTGATGAGTTATTTAGAAATGATTACCAAATCCAAGGTTATGAGGATTTACTCTTATGTCTTCTTTGAAGAGTTTTAAGAGTTTCATTTATTGCAATTAGATACATTATCCATTTTGTTAATTTTTATATATGTTATGAAGTAAGGATCTAAGTCAGGGGTTGGCAGACTTTCTCTGTACGGGGCCATCGGGCTTTGTGGGCTGGACGGCATCTGTCCCAGCTCCTCACCTGTGCTGTTGTAGCATGAAGCAGTCGTGGACAGTATGCGAACAGACAGACATGACTGTGTTTCGATAAAGTTTATTTGCAGAAGGAGGCAGCAGACTGGATTTACTTTATGGGGGTAGTTTGATAATCTGTGGTCTAAATATTACTTTTTGCAGGTAGATATCCAATTGCCCCAGCTCCATTTGCTGGAAAAGATTATCTTTTCCCTATTGAATTGCCTTAATTTCTTTGTTGAAAACCTATTGACCATAATGAAGCACTATTTCTGGACTCTCTGCTGTGTTCCATTGAGCTGCGTGTCTATCCTTTTACCAGTACTACACTTTCTTGATAACTGTAGCTTTGTAGTAAGTTTTAAAATCAAGAAGTACAAGTTTCAACATTATTTTGACCATTCTAAATTGTTTGTATTTCCATATAGATTTTAGGATCAATCTATCAATTTCTGCAAAAATAAAACAAAACAAAAAACAAAACTGATCTAAGATTTTGTCAGAGATTAGTGAATGCCTCCGCCCACCTTCAGACCACAGGACAGGCTGGCACTCCAGAGAGACCCCCAAACTGCAGCCTATCCCTCTGTCTCCATTAGACTGATCTCCAAATTGTATTTTGATTGTTTAGAGTTTGGGGCTGTGAAATTAGAACTCATAAGTAGGTTCAAGCATTTCTTCCAGGTCAAATTTGAGGTCCTCTGAACTTCTGTGCCCCTAACACTAAACCTAACCCTAAACCTAACTTAGTGAGTCTATAGATCAATTTGAGAGAATTTCCATTTTAACAATATGGGTTCTTCCAATTGATAAAATTGGAAACTATATCAATTTATTTAGATCCCCTTTAATTACTTTCTGTTAAGAAAACAATAACAAAAAAACACATTATCACCTCAGTAGATGCAGAAAAATACATTTGATAAATCTAATATTCATTTATTCATTTACGATGAAACCTGTCAAAAACCTTGGAATAGAAGAGAAATTCATGAGCTGGATAAAAGCCCTCTTTAAAAAATCCTGTCTTCTAAAGCAGCATGGAGATTTTTAGAAACAAGGAGCCAGGGGCCCACTTCCTAAAAGAATGAATCAGAGCCTCTGGCCAGGACCCCACCTCAGCTAGTGGTCTCTAGTTAGGAAACACGGACAGCGAAGCACACAAGGAAGGACTGGGACATCCCGGAAGCGGGGGGGGGGTGTTGGACAAAGGCCCACAAGGCTCAGTCTTGTTTGGTTACTGCCAGCAGGGACTCTTCCTGCAGGGTCAGGAGCTGTGGACTCAGTGACTCGGGGGTCCTCGATACATGTCCTTTTGTAACAGGCACAACTGTCCTGCTGTATATTGATTGCTAACATTTTAAAGTCATGATAGGTAGAGTCCACACATCTGAGGGAGGGGTCAACCCCCCACACACTTCTTATTTATGTCCACTTAAGCTCTAAACATTTTGGCTACATTATCACATCCCAATCCTCACTGCTCTTCCAAGTCAGCAGGTCAGGCTGCATTATGCACTTTCAAAAGAGAAATCTTTTAATGCTTAGAGAAAGAAAATGTGTTGCCCCAGGGCCGCAGTCTGGGAGTCACGCTAAGACTGGCCCTAGGCTCTGAGGCAGGGAGGTCAATGGACTTTGCAGTTTCTTCATTCTCAGTTTGTCAGAGGAGGGAAGTACAAGGGGATTTAGAGGACAAAGCTTGCCCAAGATGTGTGCCTTTGCTAGGGCATCCTGGAGAACTGGGGTGACTGGATGAAGTCGGAGCCACAACTGGAAAGCAGATCACCTGGTTCTAGACCCAGCCCTGCTGTGGTTCAGTGTGGTCCTGGGCGAGTCCCTCCCCCTTCTCCCACCCCAGACCCCCTTGTCCTTAATGCAGGAAGAACTGCGTGGATGACCTCTAAGGTGTAGGCTGGCTCCAGGATATAGATTCTTTCTGTTCATCCTCATTCTGTTTGGTTTCTATGGATTATGCTTTTGGAAAACAAATCAATTTGATTTCTTATTATAAATACTTCATTTTCCTTTATATAATTGCCAGTGAATATGAAGGACTTTATTTCCATGCCAAGCCACAGTGCCTGTTACTTGACCCCTCAAAGTGGCAACTTTAATCTCCTGATGACAGCTGTTAGAGACAAATGCAGAGGGTGTGGGAGGCACCAAGCCAGACAGTATCAGGACATCACCCCAGTCCCCAACTAGGCTTTGAATCATCTTTGAGTCATCTTTTGAGTGGGCTTCCAATGGTCTAAGTCAGCCCATGGACTCAACACCCATAATAATAATGTTCATTAAGCATTTATTATGTGCCAGGCACTATTCTCCATGCTTTTCATACATTTGTTAATTTAATCATTATAACAACTCTATTAAGTTATTGTTATTCTCATTTCAAACATGAGGCAAATTAGGCACAGACAGGGTAGGTAACTTGTCCCAGACCACACAGCAAGTGGTAGGGCTGGGATTCAAACCCAGCTGGTTTATCACAACATGTTGGCACACCTCAAAATCAATAAAATCAGGAAATTTTACTATGGCATGAGTGTGTTGCCACTGTGCTTAGATAATATTTCGAAGTGTTAACTGTGGTTTCTTTTTCCTCCTTTGATTCCTGTATTTCTTTGGGCCCCCTGGCCCTTTTCATATTCTAGCAGACATAGCATGTGGGATGTTTTGCCTCAGAAGAGGAATAATGAGTCAGGATGATAGAGGAAAATGGGAAAGTGAGACTTTTCCTGACTTCTGAGTTGAGGACCCAGAGGTAATGGGGAGGATTTTAGCAGAAGCAATCAATTTGGGAGAATGTTCCGTGTCAGAGCAAGGCTTGGAACCCAGAGCTAGACGATGCCTGTGGTTACCAGTAAGAAACTGGAGAGGAAGCAAAGAGCATTAAGATGCAGATGTGTCCGCGGACAGTGCTCCATCCCATGCCTGGTAAAATGGGGGTGACAGAGCCAGGTAGGTTCAGAAAATCTGACAGCAATGAAGATATGGCAACAACTGAAGTGGAAATGTTTGAGTGGGGTGTGCAGGCAGGCAGGGGTCGGTGAGATCGGCAAGTGCCCGTGGCCCAGCAGAGCAGGCAGGCGCCTGTGTGTGCAAGGGCGGCCCTGAAGGAAAGGGTGAGTTATCCAGCCTGAGGAACCCCTCATGCAGAGACAGGAGAAAGTCAGAGGAACCATGAGCTGACTGAGAGTGTTTCCACCAGTCAGGGGAACCAAGACTTAGAGTAAAGATTAGTTACAAAAAGATCGTTACTTTTTTTTTTTTGCACGTGGGTTTTTGTGGATTGAAATTTGTACCCTTTATTTTAAATAGGATTTTAAAACATGAAATATGGATCCCATTTTCAAGTTACTCCCAATCTAGGCAGGAAACAACTGTGCCATAAGGGCCAGAGCCCTGGGTGTGCAAGGTCACAAGGCCTGACCTCAAAGACCAGTTCCCCTACTTTCCAAAATGATCTAAGCTTTGGGGTCCTTCATCTGTAAAATGGGCACATGGCAGTAACTCACCAGGTACTGGGTATATTAAGTGAAAGGCATGCGAAGGACAGCAGGAAACTCTGTTTGAATTGGGGCAGGCTTTGACACTTTGTAAGTGGAGTTTTCTTTCTCTTTTTAGAAAATTAAATAAAATAATGTCCATAAAGCTCTTGTTGCAAAGTAGAACTTTAATAAATGTTAATTGCCTTCTCTTAAAAAAAAAAAAACCCACAATCTTTTGCCCTTGATAGCAGACACTATAAATGCTCCCACTCAAATTCCCTTCATTGGGTCTGTGAGTCTTCCTCAGTTTCTGTGTACTTTGCTTTTAAATACTTGCATCTATGATCTTCAGAAGGCTGCTCTGGGCCGCTAGAGCCATTTCCTCTCCAAGCTACTCACCGCTGCAAAGCAGGAGGTGCCCGGGAGTTGATGTCCACCACTCTTCACACTCACATATGCACTTGCACACACACAGGCAGCCAGCAGCTAGTGACTGACTTGTGCAGGAGATGCACACTCTGAGATGTAATGTACACTTCAGAGCTACCCCAAAAATTGGGCTGAGGTTGGAATCACTTCAAAACTCACCCTTGCTTGACTCCTTCCTCTCCCCTGTTCTCCTACCCCTCCCACCTCCCACACTTTTCTCTCCTAATAAGTCACTTGCACACAAACCCCCACCTGAGGCACACTTCTAGGGAACCAGGCTAAGACACTCAGGGCTATGGACTGAATGTCTGTATCCCCCCACATGTAAGATTTATTTGTTGAAACTGTAACCCCTAGGGGAACTGTATTAGGAGATGGAACCTTTGGGAAATGCTCAGGTCATGAGGGTGGAGCCCTCATGAATGGGGTTAGTGCCCCTATATAAGGGATCCCAGAGCACCCCCTCACCCCTCCCACCGGGTAAGGACACTCCAAGAAGACAGCCATCTGTGAACCAGGTGGCAGATCGTCACCAGACACAGAATCTACCAGTGACTTGATCTTGAACTTCCCAGCCTCCAGAACTGTGAGAAATAAATGTTTGTTGTTTACAGTACCCAACTTCCAGTAGGTTGGCTCTCTAAGCTGTGCTGCCTGAACATCATGGAAGTCTGCTGAATCCTTCATGGTGCAGCGGAGCTGAGTTCTGCACCCCAGCTGTCGAGTGGCATGGGGGAGGTGGCAGGTGGAGATGCCTACCGCTGGGCAAGACAGAGTAGGGGGAGGAGAGACCAGAACCAAGGAGGTTTGCTGACAGAAATCCATCCCTCCCTCTCCATGCCTCCTGACACCAAATTTTAAACCCCTTCATGGAAACTGGAGGGGAGCCATTCCTGGTTTTTGTAGAGAGGTGACGTGGTTCACCATTTGCTTCAGGAAGTTATCTTTGGGGGTAACATGATGACTCTATTGGAAATACCAGAGGCAAAAGAAAGGAAGGCCTGTTGAAAGACTGTTGCAGCAATACTGAAGAGAGATGACAAAGGGTAGCCGCAGTAGGGATAAACAGTACTGAACTGTGATGAGATTAATGAAAAGGGCAGGATAAACAGAACCTGGAAATCCATCACATGACTGGAGACCAGGGATAAGCGGGTTGGACCATGCCTGTGCTGCTGGGTATATGAAGGAGGGAAAGAGGATAATGAGCAAGTTTGGGACAGAAGATAATTCATGGATGTGTTGTATTAACTGGATAGTGAGATATCCAGCTGTGTCAGCTATTGCCACAATAATGCTGTGTAACAAGCCACCCCTAAACTCAGTTACTTAAATCAATTGTCATTTATTCTTCATCACGTTTGCAGGTTAACCAGATGTCAGCTGTGGATCTAGACTGAGCTGTTCCATGTTTGTCTTATCCTTGGACCAGTGCTCTATCCAAGGTATATTCTCATGGCAATGACAGAAGTCTACGAGGGCAAGTGGAAATACATAAGCATGTGTCAAGTCTCTGTTTGTCCTACATCTGCTAACAGCCATTAGCTAAAATAAGTTTCACGGTTGAGCCCAGAATCGGGGGGCAAGAGGAAGGGAGAAAGGAGAAAATAACCACCAAACAATAATCAAATCCAGCCATGAGCAAACTGTAATCTGTAGGTCAAATCCAGACTATTGTCTGTTTTTATAAATAAAGTTTTATTGCAATGCAGTCATGTCCATTTGTTTCTGTTGCCTCTGGGTGCTTTCACACTACTAGGGCAGAGCTGAGTAGTGCAACAGAGAGACTTGGGTTGTTCTAGAAGTGTACATCAACAGAATCATACTGTCTGGATTCTTTCATTCAGCATGATTATTTTGCGGTCATCCATGTTGTATTAGTGGTTTTTCCTCTTTAATTGTTGGGTGGCATTCTAGTGTATGGTTATAGTACAATTTGTTCATCCAGTCACCTGTTAATGGACATTGGGGCTGCTTCCACTTTTTGGCTATCACAAGTAAAGCTCTGTGAGCATGCAGACAGAACACTTGTGTGCACATGTGCTTTCATGTCTCTCTCAAATTAGAATGACTGGATCATATTTTATTACATTTTTCTCCTTCATCCCTAATCTTTACTCTTGCTCTCCCTTAAGCACCCACTCTGATATGTTCCTTTAACCATGAACATATCCTCTTAAAATGCTCAGAGCTGGGGTGTGTGTGTGTGTGTGTGTGTGGCAGCGGGGGTGATTAACTTGCATACACAGTACTAGGCTGTAAATCTAGCTCTGTTTCTTACTTGTTTCACTTGACCTTACTCTTTGAGCTCCACTCTGCATACTCTGCAATCGAAAGTTTGTTGCTTCTAACTGCTGCGCACACTCACAGTGTGTCCCCACCACTTTACTTATCCCTGCCTTTGATGAACACCAAGGTTGCCCCCAATGCAGCACTCCCATAAATAAATAACACCGTGGTGAACATGCCATCCTTCCAGTCCCCTTGCCGGTCTGCACAAGCACTGAGAGCCGGGTCTCTGGGACCCAAGCTGTGCACTTACTTTATGTACTCAGGGCTGCTGGCCTGACTGCTTCCTCACTGCCTGAACCAACCAGTTACCTGCCTGGGCTCCAGCAGTGCTCCAGCCCCTACCTCCCCACATCCTGGCCCACACTGGGTACCTACCCACTTTGCAGATCTTTGCCGTTCTGATGGGTGTCGAGTAATACCAGGTTTCAGCATCTGTTTATCTTATTACTAATGAGATTGAGTATCTTTTCAAATACCCATTGGCTCTTAGGACTTCTCTTTCTGGGAATTACCATTTTATATTCTTTGCCTGTCAGACTTTGTTCTTCCTGACTTGTCCTTACTGTCCTTGCTGTCCTTACTTAACTTTCATAAAGTAAAGTGCACAGATCTTTAGTGTGGAACTTGACTACTTCTTACACATGTTTACATCAGTGTAAACACTGCCCAAATCAAGACTTAGAGCATTCCCAGCCTTCACAAAGGCTCCCTGTGTTCCCCTGGTCAGGTATCTCTTAAGGTAGGAACTATTCTGATCTCTATCACCTTAGGTCAGTTTTCCTGTCCCAAAATTTCATATCAGTGGAATTAAATAATATGTACTTTTTTCTCTGAATAGTGTCTGTAAGACCCATCTATGTTGTTTGCAGCATTAAGTCAGTCTTTTTTATTGCTGCATGATATTCCACCGTGTGCTTATGCCACAATTATTTTCCCTTTTGCTTGATGATGGACATTGGGGTTGTTTCCAGTTTGGGGTTATTATATATGAATAAAGCTTCTATAAACATTCTTGAACATGCCTTTTGTTGGATATAAGCACTCAGTGTAGTTGGGGGTGGAAGTGTTGCATCATGGGGATTTTTGCAGGTTTAGCTTTAATGGACACTTGCAAACATTTTCTAAAGTGTTCATACCAATTTACACTCCTACCAGTAGTGCGGGAAAATTCCAGTTGCTCCTCATCCCTGACAATACTTGATATTTTCAGTTTTTTTTTAATTGTAGCCATTCTGGTGGGTTTTGTAAGAGATCTATGTATTCTAAGAGGTTCACTTCTCTAGGATTTTTTATACTGTATTGTAAAGGTAATTTCACCTGTCTGTTATCTTAGTCTATCGTGTACATATCTGTCTCCTCATCTGTAAATGGGAATAACACTAAGTACCTTCAAAACCTGGCAAGAAATGGGTGCTCGGTTCATGTCACTGTCCCCACCATCAGACTGGTGCTCCTCCAGGGCACGGACTGGCTCTTAGCTTGTGTAGCAACCAGGGCCCAGCTCTGTGCCAGCAAGGAGAGGTTTTTCAGTAAAGTTTGTTGACTGAGTAAATGACAGCGCCTCCCAGACGCAATCTCCAGGCTGCAGCTTAAGGATCTGAGGGAGGGAATGAGGGGCTGTGGCAGTGAAGCAGGAGAAGCACTTCCCTGCGGGGGAGCAGCAGGATCCGGCTGGTGGGGAGAGCCTCCTCCCCCAGGCCTCTGGCGCGGGACCTCGGGAGTGGGGATGCGGGCGGGTGGGAGCCCGGGCCAGGAGGCGGTAGATTTTCCTCTTGAGCACTCGCTGCCCTGGTGGGCCGTGCGGAGGTGGACAGCTGCTTTCTGTCCCTCTGCCACTCCCTTCCCCCCCCCCCCCGAAACGCTCTGCCCAGAGGAGGAGGAGCAGATGGAGCAGCAGGAGGAGCAGGCCGAGCCGGAGGAGGAGGGCGCCAGCGTCCCCCCGCGCGGCCGCAGGAGCCTCCCTTGGGCTCCCACTGCCCTGGTTCGGCCCGGCCGGACCCGGCCCCGCCGCCGCCGGCAGCCGGGCGGGGGCGCCGCGGCCCCTCGCCGCCCAGGCGCTCGGCCACCCGGCTGTCGCGGCCGCCGCCCCCTCTGCCCGCAGAGCGGCCCGCAGCCAGGCTGGGCAGCCACCGGGGCGCCCCGCCGCGGGCATCGCCCTCCCCGGGCAAACAGCCCTTCTCAGCCAGGGGTTCGCCACGCCCCCACGGAGCACTTCCAGCCTCGCAATTAGAGTCTAGTCCACCCCTCCCTTTACGCACTAGGGCAGAAGGGGAAGCAACTGGTCAAAGTGGCGTGGTGGACTAGGGACGGAGTCAGCCCTAGGCTCTAACCCCAAACCCCGGTCCTCCCTTGCCTCTGCCCTGTGTCCAACACAGGCATTTCAGTCAATTATGCCTCCCAAGTCCCTTTGGACTCCCCAGGCTCCCCTGAGTCTGCATGCTCTGAGTCAAAGACAGGTCCTGTGTATCACCCAGGGCTGGCAGCCCCCATCATAGGCCTCCTGCCTTCCCTCTTGTCCCCCTAACATCCCATCCCCCATCCAGCAGCCAAAGTGATCTTTTAGAACATGAATCTGACCACCACAATGCCCTGTTTAAAAGTGACGTCTTCCAGCACACTGGGAACACAGGTGAGAGCCAGTCCCACTGCCCCAGGCCCCTGCCTTTACTCCTCTCCTCCCACTAAGCTCAGCCCCTGGTCTGAGCTCAAACCTGCCAAGTTCATTTCCACCCCAGAGTCTTTGCACTTGCTGTTCCCCCTTCCCCACTTTTTCCCTAGGGGTTCTTAACCAGCGGGTCCATAGGATGAGGTGGATTTCCATTTCACCGAATTTAATTAATTTTCCTATGAAACACTTTGCATATTATTTTATGCATCTAAAAACATCATTTGGGGAAGAAGTCCTAAGGCTTTGCCAGACTGTCCCAGCACCTGTGCCACAGAAGAGGGTAGGATTCCCCAGACCTTTGCATGTCTGGCTCTTCCTTGTCCTTCAGGTCCCAGCTCAATGTCACCTCCTCAGGGAGGCCTTCCTTGGCCATGCCAGCTACAGGTGCCCTCTTCCTCATCTGCTCATTGCTTAGCACAGTGGTTCTCAAAGTGTGGTCCCTGGACTTGCAGCATCAGCATCACTCAGGAATTCGTTCAAAATGCATGTTCTTAGGACCCATCACAGACCTACTGAGTCAGAAACTCTGGGGATGGGGCCTGGCACTCTGTTTTAACAATCCCTCCAAGATGATCTGGATATTGGATTTTCAAGTGTGGACACCACTGGCCCAGCCTATTATCCCTATGCCCTCACAGTCTTCATCATCCAGCCAAGGAAAGTTGGAACCTGGGGGCCTGAAAAGAGGAAGGCCAATGTGGCCAAAGGTGGAAGGCTGAGTAAAAAGGTGGAACTGCATTAGACCTGAAGCCCACAGAGGGTCAAGCCATCTTGGGGAAGGGGCACAGTTTTATTTCAGCTTGAGTAGGGCTTGGGGAGTCTGGTTTCTGTCTCCTGTTGGCTGGCCCAGGTCAGCATCGAGCTGGAGAGGAGAAGAGGTCCACATTCCTGTGTTTTGCTCATGACAGGAGAGGAGTTTGCACTCCCTTGGGCACTTGTCTCTCTGCCCTGCTCTGAACATTACCCAGTGTCCCTGAAGTCCCATTTGAAACCAGCCACAGTCACTGCCAACTCATACCACTCTAGTCTCCTGGCCTCTGCCCCATTGGCCACAGGAAGTTCAGGGCAGTCCCAGGGCCCTCCCATCCTGAGCTGTTTCCTGTGTGTTTTCCACGAGGGTCAGATGCTTCTGCAGCCTGAGTCTGAGCCTGTTCTTCAGACTGGAGGGCTGGTCTCTCTTTGCCAGTCCCTGGGAACTGCCTGTTGCTTCCAACAGACCCACTAGGTGCAGCCTGCAGCCTCTGGCTTTGATGTTGTAAAAGGGGACTTATGGCCCTGTTCCTCTCGGCCCC
This sequence comes from Camelus dromedarius, assembly GCF_036321535.1. Lineage (NCBI taxonomy): Eukaryota > Metazoa > Chordata > Mammalia > Artiodactyla > Camelidae > Camelus > Camelus dromedarius. The sequence goes on along the minus strand of NC_087458.1, from coordinate 29,164,397 downwards.
TGGTCCCTGGCCTCTGTGCAGTTCCCAGGCCCTCAGTGGAAACCAGACACGTTTAACTGACTTCCCCAATCTGATGATAGAGTATCAGGCATCAATAGACCACAGGCAAGCCATTTTCATCCATGATTTCAGACAGCAGCAGAAGCCCAGGCTGCCACCACAGTCCTGCCACGCCATCTCAGGGGATGAGCACACCCCTGTCTGCTAGCACAGCAGCATTTGCTGTGGCCAGGCCATCTGATTCAGGACTGTCCAGGGAAGGGTCTAAGAAGCGGGGGTGTAAGCGATTACAGCAGTGTGGCTGAACCAGAGCCTGCTGGAGGCCAGCCTGGAGTCAGGGGACCTGGGCATTCTCCCAGCTCAGCCTCTTCCTAGCTGAGGACACCAGGCAGATGACTTGTCCAATCTATGCCTCAGTTTCCCTGCCTGCCAAGAAGTAGATGACAGTGCTGGCTCTGGAATTCTACAGTGAAGCCCGAGTGTTTACTTCCACCCTGTCTTAATTGGAGTCTTGAGCCTTGCTAGCTGCCACCATGATAAGAGTCACCAGCTTGGTAACATTCAGGGGCCCAGGGTATGGTTCCAGCTTCCCCACTTGCAGGACCTTCCTGAACTTTGGCCAACACTCTGGGCACAGGGCTGGGAGGACATCTCCCAGGTGTTCAGGGCACCGCACAGGCATACGCCTGCATGCCGGGTCCAGTGTAGGCAAGCGCAGATGGAGGAGACGGCGAAGCAGCCAGGATGCTGCGGGCACTTGCCCTGCCAGCCCCCACCAGACCCCTGCACTGGGTCTTTCACTCAGCACTGCCTGTCTGGGCTGCACGCCGCCCCTCCCCCACCAGCCTGTGAGTTTGGAGGCAGGAAGCAGATCCCATCACCTCTGTGTCTGTAGGACCTAGTGGGAGCTTAATGAACAGTCATGGAACAAATGAATGGATGGGTGGGTGGATGGGTGGATGAATGAAAGAAGGCAACCCACAAGAGGCAGGCTTGCCTGATACCCTGTGTGCATGTGTGTGTCGCTGCTCAGTGGGGGAGGAGACAGGATTAGTCACAGCCAGCTAGGAGGGGACTTGATGGCTCTGTGTGGAAACCTTCCCCCTCAGTCATGGTCTGCAGACTCAAGAACAGGGAGAAGATTTTCTCTATGAGAAAAACCACAGAATCATGGAATGTTGGCTCCAAGCGAAAACCTCAGATCACTTGATCCGCAGCCCTCCAGTGGGGAAGCAGAAAGCCCCAACAGGTTCAGTTCCTGCCTATGCACTGAGCTCATCATGGGAACTGTTGTTTTTTCCGTGAAACATGAGCTGTGAGCAGGGGAGAAGGGGCACCGGGAGGATTCAGTATTAAAAAGACAACTGTTATTACAGAGAAAGCCTGTGCCTTCCTAGGGGCCGGACCAGCCCAGGGCAGGGGGCTCACAAAGCAAAGGGGGCTTGCCAAGCTCCAGGGGTGCCAGCTCACCTGGGCTGGACCATAGGCATTATGTAACAAGTAAGAGGCTCCAAGAAACACCGAAACTGGCCTGGCGTTCATTCTGGAACGTGGTTTCTTGCTATTTCCTTATTATAGAGGGATGTTTTGCTGACCATAGGGTTTTCTGCAGTTTCCACCCAATTGCTATTAAAGAGAAGCAGGAGACAAAATATAAAATCCTTCCCTGAGGTTGCCAGAAATCTCCCAGTTTTGAAGAAGGAAGGGCTTAAGCTCTATCCCATGGCCCCTAGAGGCCTGATGCACCTGAGACAGCGGGAGCTGATCCCAAGTTGAGATCTGCTGCTCAGATGGGCTGCCCCCCTAGGGCCTGGCAGGAATCGGGGTGCTGAGCTCTTCTGCTGTGGCCGCGGTGGCCGTCTGGGCTTGCACAGCTCCAAGAGGAGGGATGGTGAAAGGACCGGCAGAGCAGCGCAGGAGCCTTAGAGGCCTGGAGGAAGGAGCTCCAGGCAGAAGGTTTAAGCCAGCTTTGGAGAGGTTGATACAGGCCCTGATAAAATTCATCATTGAAATTCTCCTCTTTGTCTTAATGCCGTGTCTCCAGAAAGCCCCGCTTAGGGAAGAAGGACAGATGCCTTTAATGCATCCCTCTGGGGTGAGCACCTTGGGAAGCAAAGAATCCCTGACAGGGGTGGAGGGTGGGTCAGGAAAGTTCTAGAGCACAGGGCCTCCATAGGAAGGCAAGCCTGGAGGACATCAGTTCTCAGGGTCCGGAGAGGTGAGGGATGGGTGCCAAGGGCCTGCCTGGACTTCAGCCTAAGGATGGGAGCAGAAAGACCTCATGGGAATATGCCCTCACTCTGGGTCCAGAGTGAGTGTAGGGTGTTCTCACATCTGCCCCTTCCAAGCCCACCCTTGGGCCCCCAGGCCCCTCCCCTGCACGTGTGGGAGGCAGCACAGACAGTGTGATGATCGTCAGCCGCTGCCATCAAGGTCAGCGCTGCCCCTGGTAACCTGTGTGACTTCTCTCTGCCTCTGTCAGTGCATCTGTGAAACGGAAACAACATGGGCACCTCCAAGCCTGGGCTGATGTGAGAACTGAGACAAAGCAGCAAAGTGAGCAACACCCATGTCCAGGGCTTGATAAATGTGAGCCGTTAGGATGCTAACCAGCGCTTCTGGGGCTGAATGAGGACAAGCATGGCCCATTGAGCTGACATCTCTGGAGCTGCTTCTTCTGCCAGCAGCGTGTCAGGCACAGCATGGGGGTGAGGCAGGGCACTGCAGGGTGAGTGAGAAAAGAGCTGTGCCTCTCAGGGTTTACTGCAAAGAATGGGCCTCATGGAAGGACAGCTGTGCTAACAGAGGCAGGAGGCGGAGTTCAGGGAATGCTGCCTACAGGGGGGCGCTGGTGTCTCAGGGGGACTTGGTTCAGCGACCACAGGAAGCAGGGTCATGACAGCCAGCATCATCCCAGGCCACGTGCAGGACCCCATGGAGACGAGCAGCCCCAGCTCTGTCAACCCCTGGTCCTTGCAAGGGCTGCTGAGATTCAGTTGCCACATGGATGAATCTCGGGGACTCTGGTTGATGGGAGGAACTGGTTCCAATGTCCTTGCTCTCTTCTGGGTGACTCCTCTGAAGCTTTGTGTGAGCTCCCAAACCCCTGTGCTCCACAAGTGCCTCATCTTTAAGCTTCTACACACTTCACATCACAGTCACTGGGCACTGAGTTTTGGTGCCTCCACTGGCCTGAGTTCCCTGAGGGCAGGGATTCTGTTGTCCCCGAGCCCAGCTTAGCCTCTCAGTGCACCAGCTCAGTAGTGGCACCCACCTAAGAATTTTCTGAAAAAAGTTGGAATTTTGATATTTCTTTAAAAAGCATCCAAGTCAGAGGTGGAACACCTTCTTCTGCGCAGCAGTGCAGGGCGAGGGCAACTCCACTAGCTCCGGACCAAGTTGATTCGAGCTTGAAACCCATTTCCACCACTGATCAGCTGTGTGACCTTGAGCAAGTCATGTGACCTTGGGCACCCCGAATGACCCCTGCAAGCCTTGATTCCTCCTCTCTAATGTGGGAATAATGATGCTTAGTCACCAAGACCCAGGCACTGTTCTAACTGCTCTGCAAACATCACCTCATTTCATCCTTGCCACAACCCTATGAGTTGGTTCTTTTGTTACCCTCTTTTACAGGTGAGGAAACTGAGGCACAGAGAGATAAGAAGCTTCCCTGGTGGGGCCAGGATTTCAATTTTCATCCAGCTGACCCCAGAGCTCCCTCATCCCTCCCTGTAGTGCCACCCAGAAAGGGTGCATAACACACACACCCCGGGCTCAGAGCCTGACACCTGGCGCTGCCCCTGCCACCCTCAGTTCCCTCCCCGTGAATGGCTGGAGGGAATAGAGGCAGTCTGGCCACAGGGGCCATTTGGCTCTTGTTTGCGCTTTAAAATCTCTTCCTGCCCAGGCACAGAGCAACCATCATGGGCCCCAAGTTTGCAGCCGGCCTGGGTTTCATGTCCTTTGCCTCCTGCAGCCCCTTCTCCCCCACCCCCAACCCACCCCACACCCCCCTTCCAAAAAAAATCCAGCCTCTGCTACTTGGTAGCATCAAAATAATTAAATTTTAAACATCCGTATTTGGCGCAAGCTCAGCCCTGTAAGAGGGGCCTGGCTAAACCATGTTCCAGAAAGAAAAAATTAAAAAACCTAATAGACTAGCTTGTTTATTTGTTTTAATGAAAAGACTCAGAGACTAAAATAGCTGGGGGTGGGCGAGGAGGGTGATTTGGGGCCAACAGGGTAGTAGAGTCACTCTGCAGAGAGAATCCCAGGGGGGCCGTGGGGACAGTCAGGGATAAACCCATCCATGCTTCGTCCAGGGTGCGGGTCTTTAAGTGGAGCCCTGGGCGCCTCTGCGTGAACGTGGGGCGAGGCGGCCCCGGTCCTCGGCTGCCCGGCCCTCGGCGGCGGCTCTGCGGTGTGTCTGCTCGCGCAGCCATGGCCGGCCGGCGGGCGGCCCCCGTGCTCGTGCTCGTGCTCGTGCTCGTGCTCGTGCTCCCTCCGCCAATTCCCTTAAACAAACTCCAGAAGCAACGCTCACCCTGGGAGTGGGGCTTGCGCAAGAGTGGATGGAGCCCAGGCTGTGGCCCAGGACTTTCCAAGGCCCCCCGACAAGGATCGCCCTCCTGGGCCGCCTCTGAAGGGCTCCAGAGCGGCTGCGGTGGGACCCGAGATAAGGCTGGGCCCCTCGGTCCCTCGGTTCCCTGCACTGAAGGGACTCGCTTTGCTCCTTGCCCCCTGACTCAGCGCACTTTCCGCTGCAGGGACACAGAGCCCACCGCGGAAGGTCGTGAGAGCTCAGTCCTGGCAGCCAGGGGACAGGCGAGTGTCAGTTTGCTCAGTCTCTCTTCCACCCACTCAGCCCCCCACGCCCGGCTCCCGCTGCGTGCTGGGCACCGCTTCCGTACCCACGAGCACAAGAGCTAAATCTACTGGGCGTTTACTGCGCGCCTGGCCCCGTGCTGAGCACCCACGTACTTTTTTCTTTAATCCTCACAACAGCTCTGAGTGTATTTTCCCTACTTTATTATTCCCATTTTACAGATGAGAAAACAGACTCTGGGAGGACAAGTTTCTGCAGTCAGTCAAGAGCAGGCAGGGACTCCAACCCAGGCGTGTTTGATCTTAAAGCCCGTGCGCCTCACCACTAAGCGCCCCCCCCCCCCCCCCGTGGTGCACTAAACACCAAACAGAGGGCCACAAAGAACTTAGAAGGGATGATCTCTGAGTTCAGTCTTCTTTTTCAAATAGGTAAAAGTTAGCCAGATGGTGGAAGCATGTCTGTTCACTGACTAAGCTGAGCGAATCTTCAGGATGGGAAGAGGTGAGAGAGAGTGTGTGTGTGTGTGGCCGCGCACGCATGTTCGGTCTGCTGGTTTAGGGAACAGGCTTGGCACTAGAGACTTCAGCAGGTATCAGGGCCACACTATTGGTGTTTTCAGCTACTGACCTTGATAATTTAATCGCTCCCCATATTTAACTGAGAACCTACATTAGTGATGTCTTACACGTCGCTGTAGTCTTTTGGGTGTCAAACGTCATTTGGTCTCCACCATGATGTGACCCAGACAAATTCAGTTTTTCAGATGGGGAAATTGAGGCTAAGGAGATTAAGACGCTTGCCACCATGCATGTCACTAACTCGACTCCTTGGACTTAGAGACTCTCAGGATGGGACAGGCCTCCGAAGAGCATCTACTGCAGCCATCCATCCACTGCAACCCCCCTCCAACATCCTTCCAAAGTGGCTGCCGTACCTTTTGTGTGAACATATTTAATGGAAGAATGCGCATTATCTTCCAAAACACATCATCCATCCTCAGAGAGATCTCTCAATCGCTGACAAGTTCCTCCCTATTTTGAGGGTAACTCTGTCTCCAGGTCCTTAAACTCCATCACTTCAGCTCCCTTTGGGGGCCCTAAAGGGCAGCATCACTCTCTCCAGGGGCCAGCCCTTCAAAAAGTCAGAAATGATCCTCCAGTCTCAGCCAGGAGGCCTCGGCCATACCATGAGGTTGCTCATGGAGACCTCTGTCCCGCTGCCCTGCCCCTCTGGGCCTGTCCCTCATGTCTGTCCTGGCATCAGGCCAACACAAGTCTGCTCTCAACACTCAAGGGGGGCCCTGTTTGCAGAGAGCTTCTGCCTCGTGGCCTGGCCCCAGGCACATTTGCCCAACCCGGTCTGCGGACTTGCTCCGGCCTGTGTGGTCCTCCCCCTTGTGTCAACTTTGCAGCCACTCTGCTCTCCTCCCCCTCTCCCTGTGCTATTGAGAGAGGGCTAGGGACGAAGCAGCAGCAAAATGCCCTACTGCTCAGGCCTGCAGCCCACTGTTGTGAGTCCCTCCCAGGCCGTGTGGCCCCCTGACTCACCGGGGTCCACCTTGGGTAAGTGTCCCGTGCTGGGAGAACACAGGCTGTCCTTTCAGAGTGCACATTTCCATGAGGCCCAGGCTGGTTCCCAGAACAGCAATAAAGGAAGGACCCACACATTCCCTCAGCCCCCCTTGCTCAGCCAGTGTTGACAGAAGGGCCACGTGACACCGAGTGAGGGAGGTGGGGGCCTGGAATGAGTGGCAGTGGGAGAAGGAGCAGAGGACACGGTCCTTTGCTGGCCATCACCTGGGACAACACCAGGCACTGTCCACATACCCCTTCCTCTGCTGCCCATTGTGGGACCATGAGTTCCCAACCGAAGCTTGAGCTGTTGGGCTGAATCCAGTTCGGCCCTGCAGCCAGTAAGGGCCTGTCCCGGGGAAAATGTCTCTGGCTTGGGCTCAGGAGGCAGCAGGTAAAGACACCCTGCCTGTCACCTTCCTCTGCCTCGTTCATCTGCCCAGCCCCTTGGTCAGACCGCGGTGGTGGAGGGCGGCCTTTACACCCCGAACCCTCCAGCCCTCCTGTTCCCTTGGCTGGCTGTGTTTGTCTTGGCGGCCTTCACCTGGGCTTTTTAAAACAGATTCTCTTTCCTTTGTTTTTCCCCGGCAGCTGGCCCCTGAGGTGCAGCACACAGAGCAAGTCTTGTTTGCAAGGAGCCACAGAACCCTGCTCTACCCGGCAGCCCACCCATGTCACCTACTTCTCTCTGGGGCCACAGAGAGAAGCCATGGATGGAGATAAGTGAGGATCAAGATCTGGGACCAGAAAGCCAGGCTGGGGGACAGGGGGGCCGAAGTTAGTCAGTGCAGGAAGAGCCGGGCCAGCGCAGAGCTGGCACTCGGCACCCTTACACTGAGATGTGTCGGAGGAAAATGGGGATCAAATGGAGAAATTCAAGTCCCCAAACCAGTCTAGAGGGAGACCCTAGGAAGAGGGGACCTACCTTCAAGTCACCCCTTGTTATCTGTAAGGGCCCCCGGGCCCTGCTCCTAACCTGCGATGTAGGCACGGTAGTACTCGCCTCGCTCCAAGGTAAGCAACTGGACTTCTTGAGCTGTTTTCCGGTTTGCAGTCGCTGCATCTCGGCTGGGTCACCACCTCTCACCCCCCACTGCATCCCTGCGGGGCCCCCGGTCCTTGCTGAGCCTCTGGCTGAAAGCGCCGACGCCCCAGTCGCCCCCTCGCAGCCTCGCGGCCGCCGGCCCTACTTCCGCCCAGAGAGTCCTGGCTCCCTGCCGCTTCCCGCTGAGCTGCCTCCATCCTCCTCATGCCTCACTGCCCCTCTCTTCTCTTGGCCAGCTCTAACCGACCTTGTCTATCTCTTGCCACTTGCTCGATCTGCAGTAAATTCTCATTATCTGAGGTAGTTACATTCTGCAAAGTCACCACTTACACTGAATTAGCGAACACAGAACCATTGCTCCTATGGGGGGATATGGGCTTAGGCTCTTGCCAGCCTCTGGTCGCAACATTTTTATCGACCATCAACACATAACCTTGTTGTATGTGGGTTTCCGTTTAAGTGCACCTTGCTTAACAGATATGGTTGACTCATTAATGTGCTGGATTCAGTCCACAGCACTAGGACTCAGGCCTGATCTAAGTGGCTCACACGGCATTCTTGCTCTCAGGAACCCCACACAGCCCTTCAGCGCGATGCTTGGGGGCCATTCTGAACAGCCCAGTCACTCACACAAAGCACAGATAAGCAAAAAAATGAGATGCTAACTAGACTGGAAAAGCACATGTATTTACAGTATGAGAGCTGAGACAAGAGGGCAGGGCACTGCCTTGTCCAACCTCAGAGTTCAAAGTCTCCACTGATCCGTGCATGTCCGTGAGTGACTGGGCCACAGAGCTGGTTTTGAATTACATATAAATTTTAACAAGTAGTAAATTTGAAAAAAAACATCATCTATGAATAACGAGGGTCACTGCAGCCCCGCTTCTGCTCTCCCCCTCTTCCTTCACCGGATCCTCCTGGATCCTCTCTGCCACGTCCTCCCTTAGTCCGTCCTCACTTGTTCACACAACAAACACGTATCAAGCGTGAAGTCTGTATCCGGCACCGTGTCCCCCTGGGCCCAACACTGTCTGCTCCCTGAGTGTCACCCATCTGTGCCTGCCTCTGCTGGAAACCCTCCCCTCCCCGCAGGGCAGAGAGCACAATGCCCCTGCTCCCTGCTATGTCAGGCCTAGCACGCCAGGGGCTATTTATTTGCTAGATAGACAAACAAATTCATCAATCAGTGTCCTATATTTGTTACTGCACAGGACCAAACTATTGAGCCCAACACAATTTTAAAATATTTCAAGCCAACTCCATGATTATATTTAACAACAGACACCTCTAGGGACCTGTCTGGAAGCAGCCCCTAAAATTATAAGCACTTCTTCAGGGATAAGTTATCTGCTGGTCCTCCATCCCCACATTTTCCTCAGGAAAGGGTCCAGAAGGGGACCATGGGCATACAGCTGAGACAGTGAAAGGGGGCACCTCCTTCTTAATATTTTTCCCTCCTCATTCTTCTTTTTTTCTTCCTCTTCCTCTCCCCAAGGAAAGCCAGGTAGCCAGGAGGCTGCTGAGGCTTGCCTCTGACCTAGGGTTTTAGGGAGCAGGGTGGCAGAGGTCCCTGGTTCTAGGTTGCCCAGCCCAGCTTTTCCTTGCCCAGTGGGCATAACATTCCCCTGCACTTGGCTGGGGGCCCTGGGATTGTATCTCCTGAAGACTCAGCACAGCTGCAGGCAGCAGGATTCAGACCCAGGGGAAGGAAAGGACTCCCAGTAGAGGCCTGTCACCAACACAAAGTGACGGCCTCCCAAGAAAGGAGATATGAGGGGATGGGCCACGTGAGTCAAGATGAAAATTAATTCCCAGCCCCCTTACATCTCACTGCACTGCAGCCACAATCCTCGAGTCCCTGGCTCTGCCCCCAGGAATGTGTGTGCACACACGTGCATGTACGAACGCGGCCCCATGGTCTGCAGGGCAGGAAAGGATCAAGCTAGTTTAGGGCTTCTTCCCAGTATGTCACTTCTACCTATAAAGTCTCCACCCAGTAGGGAAAGATTGAGACAATTTGGCACGTGAATCCAGGGGCTTGGGGGTTGGGGGCAACTAAAGGTTGGTGTGAAGGTGAGTCATCTTTCACACTTGCTCATGAGCCTTCCACAGGTGCATACAAAACACAGCCTCACGTCACCCTTCAAGGCTAGGCTCCGTAAGGGGAGCCCAAAGGGGTCTGGCCCAACACTACATAGAAGGCAGAGAAGATGGGGGTAGCACAATGGAACAGGCTCTAGGTGAGAGCCCGTCACATCTGCACCTCTGGAGGTAGCTCCCATATAAATGCAGCCTCAGGGACACAGCAGACAGGGCAAGACCCATGAAGATGCTTTGTGGATCCAGACCCTCCAGGAACAGAAGGCCAGGACCACTCAAAGACCACGTGAGCACTGAGGTCTACAACAACAGCATGTTTGAGAAATGGAAGCCCTCGAGGGGCCTTGGGTGTCTAGTTATGAAAACTCAGACAGCAATGGGTCAGGAAGACATGGCTGTGTGACTTGGGCCCATCCAAGCTCCAGACTCTTCACCTGCACCGTGCGCTAATACTAGCACCCTGCTCATGGGCTTGCTGGGAGGATTAATTAGATAAGGCTTAGCACCGGGGTTGGCATGCAGAAAGTCTGCAAAATCTTAGCAGCCATGATGACAAAGATGATGATGATGATGATGATGACAGAATTCATTTAGCTTTTGAGAGTAAAGAGTTTGATCCCAGTTTCATTTTTGTGGTCCCCTTTCTCATCAGCTTCAGTTGTCTCTTCTATAAGATGAGATGGCTCAGTCAAATGAGTCCCAAGATTGCTTCTCAAGCTAAGGATTTAGGACTCTAGGAGTTTCCACATTCCTGGACTCCATAGAAAGTAATTAATGCCCTGGTACATTCCTGGAATCCATTTGTTCCAAAATGGCGCAGAGCAAGAATAGAGATAACCCAGCTAAAATGTAAGCAGGTCATAGTACACTGGATATTTAACAGCCTCTTACTTGGTGCCTCATCTCCTCTCTTGACCTTTGCAGCCAGGGTGATTATGCTGAGCACAAAATAAGTGCCTCACAAACCAGTCCACCCCATCAATCCCCTCCCAGCAGTGGGGACCCACTGTTCTGACTTTTACCACCATGCATTAATTTTGTCTCATATAAATGGAACCAAACAGTATATGTTCTTTTGTCTCTGTCATCCTTTCCTCGACATGTTTTTGAGATCCATTCTTGTTGTGCTTATCCATAGTTCATCCTTCTTATTGCTGAGTAGTAGTCCATTGTATAGACATACCACAGTCTGTTTCTCCATTCATGGATGTTTGGGCTCATTTCAGCGCAGGCCTGTGATGAATAAGGCTGCGAGGACTTGCAACAAAAGCTCTATTGCTCTTCAATAGGAGAAAAAATGTCCTGCGATAAGTGACAGTGGAGCTATTGGATGTCGAGTTGGAAAAAAATTAACCCTTACCCCTAACCTATACGTCACACAAAAATTAATTCAAAGTGGATTACAGGCTTGAATTAGGAAAGCAAAACAATCATTTTATGAGAAAATATAAGAAAATATCTTCACGACCTGGGGAAGGACAAGGATGTCTTAAACAGGACACAAAAGGCATTAAAGAAATTTAAAAGTACTTCATTAAAGTTAATAACTATTAAAATCAATTGCCTGACCTTATGGTGAAAAACAATATGAAAATGAATATATGTATGACTGAAGCATGGTGCTGGGCACCAGAAATCGACACAGCATTGTAAACTGACTGCACCTCAATTAAAAAATTAATTGCCTGTTCATCAAAACTTCATTAAAATTAATAACCTGTTCATTAAAAGATACCATGAAGAAAATGAATGGATGAGCCAAAGACAGAGAGATGTTTGCAATCTGTATATCTGACAAAGTAGTCCTATTTAGAATGTTTACTTTTAAAATTACACAAGTCAGTGTTAAAGAGAGAAAGAGCTCAATAAAAAAATTGGTAAAATATTTGAACAGGAACTTTAAAAAAGATACACAAAGTAGCTCCTAAGCCTTTGAAAAAATACTCAACATCATTACTTCTCAGAGAAATGTAAATAAAAACAAAATGAGACATTGCTACTTACCTACCAGAAAGACTGAAATTTTAATTAAAAAGCCTGGCAGTCGCAAGCACTGGGGAGGACAAGGAGCAACTGGCGCTCTCGGGGGCTGCTGGGGGGAGGGCAGGCTGGCCCAGCGGCTTTGGAGAAGCATTTGGTAGAAGCTACTGAAGGTAAACCGTGCTCTGACCCAGCAATCCCACCTCCAGATGAATAACCAACAGAAAGCGATGTGCATATTCACCAAAAAGACGTGACAAAGAATGTCTTCAGCATCTTTATTTGCAGCACCCAGCATACCAGCACCCAGCATACTTTGAAGTATAAAATAACAATGTCCTCTAAGATGACTTTCATCTTAGGTTTGAGAGGACACAGAGCAACAGAAGGGAGGATGCAGAGGGCTGCTCAGCTTGGTTCAGGAAGGAGACAGATAACAAAAGGGGGATGAAAGCAGGTGGTCCCCGGAAGGCCACTGCTTAGATGATGAACCTGGAGGTGGGGCGGTCCTGCTCTGAGCCAGCTCGGTGGGCCTGTCAAGCTATATATGAGAGTCAGAGCAACAGCCCGTCACCTGTGCCCTGACTTCGGCCTTTGCTTACATAGTGTATGTGTCCTGTTGGAAAAGACAAGGAAAAGATAAAAGCTCCACCAGAGAAGCCAGGGAGAGCGAGGTCTTTGAGGGGCAACACCTCCCTTCCATGTGTCATAAGTAGGCACCCAGTATCCAATGAGACTCTTGAACACTGGGATCCAGTTCACTGGATGCAAGCCACAGTGGAGCTGGTTCTGCTTCCAGAGGGATGGACCTTCAGCCACCTTGCTGCCTGTCCATGCTGCTCAGCTCCTCCCTCCCACGGACACCACCAGGGAAGGACTGTGCCAGGTGGGGGTCCTGGAAACCCCTGGGCCAGGAACATTGCATCCATCCATGTGGATTGTGCATGCCCAACATGACTGCTTTTCGGAAAGCAGAAATACCCTTGTCCAAACACAGAACAGAAGAGGTGTTTGACAAGGAGCTCAACAAGCACCTCCTGGGGCAGGCCTTACAGCTGTAGAACCCACCGGGAAGGGCACGCACGGGGTGTGGTCCTAGGTGGCCTGGGTCTTACACGGGAAATGTCTGGATGCACCTCTCACCTCAACACACATACTTTGTTAAACTGTATCTCCTGGTGATGGGGGGGGAATCAAAAACATGTCACTTTTAGTAAGAGGAACTATTGGAAAATATTGTTAGGGAAAAATAGAAATAAATAGAAAATTGTTCTGCTTTAAAAGTAAACAGTCCACAGGAAGCCATGAGATTATTTAAAATTCCATATTGAAAGTCCAGGAAAGATGTTAGCTAGGGCTTCAAAACAGCTGCTAAATAATGAACCTGTTGGGCTGGGCTGGTGAAACTACAGCTCATCACAGAAGGAAAACTGTGTTTACAAAAATGGGAAGTGGGTCTAAGGAAGCACAGAAATCCAGAAACCGCCCACCTCAGAGAGGCAGCTGGTGCTCCCCAGCCTGGGCACCGAGCCTTGCCCTGACCCGGCGCCCACGCTGCTCCCTGATCTGTTCAAGCCCCCAGCGTTTTCCTCCTCTGTTCGTTCTCAAAGGCAAGCTCCTCTCTGTAGAAGAGGATGGAGTATCTCATTCACCAGCCTCTCTTTAATGAGCTATCTTGATAAGGTTAATAGGTCCAAAACATAATACAAGGAACTTCTTAAATGAGATATCTCAAACCAATAATATGAGCTATTTCAAGTCAGAGATGAAACCACAGCCCCTCCCCTTGTGGAGGTCTCGGTCTGGGGGAGATGCTGCAGCCTGATGGGGTAGCTAACCCAACAGTCATGGTGGGGGTGTGATAAATGCTCTAATTGAGGGAGCATGGGGGGGCTTTGGGAGCCTAGTGGGAGGCATCCAGCCCTCCCTGGTGTATCAGGGAAGTCTTCTAGGGACCCAGTGCCTAAGCTAGGTCATGACCCAGAAAGGGGAAGGAAAGACATTCCAGGAGGAAAAGCCCCAAGTGCAAAGGCACGGAGCTGTGACTGCTGGGCAGATGGCAGGAGCCTGAGGGAGGGACAGGATGGTGAGAGAGGAGGCCAGATCAGAAGGAGAGTTTTATGTCATGCTCCTCTTCTGAATTTACTCTGAAGACACATACATAGGTGTCAGATGAATAACTGACAGTGTGGGTTTCATGATGCGAAGCAACGTCCAACTCACTCCCACTCCCCAGGGATAAAGGCAGCGTTACACAAGGGGACATTCAGGAAAGAGTGATTATGCCCATAAGAGCACTGAGGAACTTCGACTGAAAATAGATTTACATATTTGTCTTGCTTATTCTCAAGAGTACTGAGAAGACAGTGTTCATGGCATGAAGAATATGGAGGAGGTTCAGCACTTCGAAATGGTGGAAACAGGAGGACCCCCAACAAACTCAGAAAGGGAGGCTTTCAGGGTAAAACCAGGAAGCTGCAAACATCTGGAATGAATCCACTCAAGAGGCAGTAGGGAGGCAAACAAAAATTGGCTCAAGGAGGGTTTTGATCATTTCAGTGGTGGGAGAGTCACAGTGATTGTTAAGGGCAGCTGGGGGTGTTTGACACTCATACCTGACCACCTAAGGCTGGAGTCTTGGAGCACTGCACACTTTTCCAGCAAGCCTCACAGACAGGGTGGACCAAGGGCTGGGCTGGACTGACCACTCATCCAGCTCAGCCTGGCCCTGCTCCTGCTCCCTGCATCACTGGCCTTAAGCCTGGGGGACCTGGTTCTGATAAATGATAGGGGACCAGGACTCAGAGAGGGAGCTACTGAGCCTGTGGACCCAGCCACAGAACTGAACACATGTTCTCTTCCCTCACTACTCACATGTGTGCCAAGTTCTAGAGCCTGAAAAGGGCTGTGAATGCCCATACCTGTGGGTTTGAGCAATATCTGACTATTTTCTTCATGCAAGTCTCATTATTTCAACAAAGAGGCTCATTTTTACATGGATATCACTTACGGGCAAGGGTATCAGGTTTCTATGTTCAATGTCAAAGGTAAGGACATGGAGACAGAGAAGAAAAATTGGATAATAACAAGGAGGGGGCACTAAGGATAGAAGCCAAAGAAATAAACAGCAGTCACCATAATGGTAGAGTGAGGAAAAGCTGTAGAAGTAGAGGAGGAAAAGACAGAAGTGGAGGTGATGGTGACGGAAGTGGTGGTGGTAGAACTGGGTGGTGAAGACGATGGAGCAGTAGTGGTGAAGGTGACGAAGGAGATGAAGTCAGTGGAAGTATAACTGGAGGTGATGATTATTGTGATGAAGGAAGTGATAGTAAAGGTAGCAGAGCATTGGTGGTGAAAATGATGACGGAAGTGGTAGTGGAAGTAGTGAACCAGTGATGGTAGAGGTGATGCAGAGATGAAAGCAGTGAAGATAAAGGTGGAGGTGATGGTGATGATAGTGGTGTTAGTGAAGGAAAAGGAAGGGGGATGGTGGAGGTGATGAAAGAGATGAAGGCACTGGAGGTGATAATTAATGGAAGTAAACATTGTAGTGAAGGTGAGGAATAAAGAAGAAGGAAGTCAGTTATGAGCTAGAGCAGGGAGGGAGGGATTCTGGAACATGTGAGTCTCGAACCAGAATTTACAGACTTGTAGAATTAGAGGATAGAGTAGCACATTCCAAACCAGGGAAAGGTTAGTGAGAATTTGCAGGGACAGAATACACAGGTTGGATTTGTGGGGCAGTGAGGGGAGGATGCATACTGGACTGGCATGGGAAAGGGTGCACTATGAGGACAGAAGGTGTGTTGTGGGCAGTCTGGAAATGGGGAGCAGCCAGCTGGAGATGGGGCAGCCAGCTGCAAGACTGGAACCCATGGGGAGCACAGTGATGGGCACCAGGATCCAGCAGTGGAGCGGGGCTCGCTGAAGCTGGGAGGCTCATCTTATCCTAAATCATAGCTGTTATGTGCCTTCTTTCCTGAGGTCCAGGTTTCAACCACCACCCCCACCTTAACTCCTGAGGAACCAGGATGCATTTTGCCTGGTCTGACCCCTTACCAGGCCGGACTGCAGTGGTGTGCTGCAGCTAACTCAAGTGGGACTGTGAGAGCTGAGTATGGGAATGCCTTCTCAACTTTGAGTTCAGTGACATCATGTTGGTGGTTTGAAATCAGCCATGGTGAGCGCATTTACAACATGGAGATTGGCAATGCTGCAAATCACCTTTGCTTTTCCAGGAGCTCCAGTTGTTAAAAATTTAACAACACACCAATGATTACACTCCAGGAACCCCAACATGAGAAGCCATGGTACTCCCCAAAGTAGGCCCGGGCACAGAGCACATCCTTGCATTCTAATGCCATCTCTTGTATGTTTCAAACCTAACCTGCATTACAATAATTTTGAACCCCCAATAGGCAGGGAAACTCATCAGGTCTGTATACTTTTCTCAAATTTCTATTATGAATAAATTCAAATACACAGAAAACTTGAAAGCCAGCACAGTGAATATGCATATACTGTCTGAACACATATTCAAATTGCCTTCAGTTGTTCCAAGCATGTGTTTTTTCTTTTTTTTTTCTCTTCCAAAGATCCAGTTAAGTTCACTTATTGCATTTGATTGTTCTTCTCTTTCGTCTCTTTTAATCTAGAGCAGGGATCTAGATTTTTCAACAAAGGTCCAGATAGTAAGTATTTTATGTTTTTCAGGCCAAGAAGCAAAATCAACATAGGTACTTAGATTAACAAACATTTAAAAATATACAAGCCATTCTTCCATCATTCAAAAGTCCACAAATGACAAATGCTGGAGAGGCTGTGGAGAAAAGGGAACCCTCCTGCACTGCTGGTGGGAATGCAGGTTGGTGCAGCCACTGTGGAAAACAGTATGACAATTCCTCAAAAGACTAAAAATAGACCTATCATATGACCCAGCAATCCCACTCCTGGGCATATATCCAGAAGGAACCCTACTTCAAAATGACACCTGCACCCCAATGTTCACAGCAGCACTATTTGCAATAGCCAAGACATGGAAATAGCCTAAATGTCCATCAACAGAGGACTGGATAAAGAAGATGTGGTATATTTATGCAATGGAATACTATTCAGCCATAAAAACTGACAACATAACGCCAGATGCAGCAACATGGATGCTCCTGGAGAATGTCATTCTAAGTGAAGTAAGCCAGAAAGAGAAAGAAAAAACCATATGAGATTGCTCATGTGTGGAATTTAAAAAAAAAAATACAAAACAGAAACAGACTCATAGACATAGAATACAAACTTGCGGTTGCCAGGGGGATGGGGGTGGGAAGGGACTGGGATTTCAAAACGTAGAATAGATAAACAAGATTGTACTGTGTAGCACAGGGAAATATATACAGGATCTTGTAGTAGCTCACAGCGAAAGAGAATGTGACAATGAATGCATGTGTGTTCACATATAACTGAAAAATTGTGCTCTACACTGGAATTTGACACAACATTGTAAAATGACTGCAACTTAATAAAAAATGTTTATATATATGTAAAAAATTAAAAATAAATAAAAATATAACAGCCATTCTTAACTTGCAGCTCTTAAAAAGAAAAAGCAGTGGGCTAGATCTGTCCTGTGGGCCACAGGTTGCCAACTTCTGACTTAGAGCACTCTCTCCACATTGTGTCCCCTGTGACCATGGATGTGTGACTTGTTCAGTTGTGCTCAGAAGGACCCAGGGCTTGGTTTGGTGTCCTGCTATCACTCTCCAGAAATTCTTAATTTCTCCTGATACTCTGTATTTGAACTTACGTTTTGTAAGGGAAGTTTGAGGGGACCGTGGACTATGTGTATAAGCAGAGGAGAAATGTACAGTGTGTGTGTCTGCTGTCATTCCTTGCCAACTTTCTGTGTGCAGAGTCCCTGATACCCCACAGGCGCACAGTTCCAGTGGACCCATAATGTGTGCTACGTCTACAGTGGAGTAAGTGGGGCACTTCTGTCCAAAGACTTTCTTCAGATGCAGAACAAAAGCAAGGGGGTTCTAAGAAACAGATCCTTACTTACTCACCTTAATTCCCTGTAACGTGCTTCCCTGTAACTTGCCCTGGAAATCATGACGTATCAGAAAGGGGAAAGAGAGAGCACTCCTTTCCTTCAAAGTCTTCCTTTCTTACAAGCACCTGGAAGGTGGAGACTGCTGGCAGAGTGCATCAAGAAATGAAATACGGGGGAGGGTACAGCTCAGTGGTAGAGTGCGTGCTGTGCCCGTGGTCCTGGGTTCAAGCCCCAGTACCTCCATTTAAAACAATAATAAATAAATAAACCTAATTACCACTTCCTGCCAAAAAAAAGTGAAATAAAAGCAGCTATTATTTTCATGCAACATTCCCCCTTTTCTGGTAAAAACCAAATACACTTGCCCTCGTACAAGCTATGAAGTACCAGCTGTGTAATTTTGGTGATTCCACGTATGAGTTGAGCACTTTTAGTTAGTTCCCCAGTGACCTTTCACCTAATGATTTTGGCGTCCACTGATGATCTTTGCCTAAATCAGTGACTACACTGGAGCCTGTGGACCGGTTTTCTGTCACTCTTCTCGTGTGTGCACGCAGACCTTCTTCAGTTTCAAAGAGAGAGACCTTCCGCTCCTCCGCGCGCGCCCTCTGTCTGGGGGAGGGCGGGGGATGTGGCCTAGGGCTCTTTTTCATTCTTAGTATTACAGGTAAAGACCATCCCTATTCTTTGTGATTTGGCTCAAATTGGGCCACGTTTGTTCAGAGGAAGGCCCTTCAGTTTGGCTCCTGTGTTCTTTTGCCATCGCTCCCATTCACCTTTCAGTGCTCCTGGCTTTCTGGCACAACTTCACTTAACAGTATGTCATAGAAATCGCTGTACACATATTCATGGGGATTTTTGCTCATTCTTTTCTAGGCCTGCCTGGTACTCATTATGTGGACATACCAGAGTTTATTCAGCCAGTCTCTCTTTGGTGGGATTTGGGTTCTGCATACGTTTTATTTTTACAAATAATGCCACAGTAAGTAACCACGTGTTTACTCGTTGAGCTGTACCTTCAGGGTAGATTCCTGGAAAGAGCGGTGAGGCACTGCCACCTTCCCCTCCACTCTGCACTCCCCCAGGGATGCGTGAGCTGGCACAGCCTCAGAGTGAACTGCCAGTTTAATAAGTGAGAACTGATTGTTCAATGAAGTTTTGATAGGCATTTTCTGATTGCTTATGGGGCTGAACACAGTTTCGTATGTTTGAGAACCATTTGCCTTTCTTTATCCTATGAACTGTCCGCTCATGGCATGTACCCATTTTTCTATTAGGTTATTGTTCTGTGTCTTCTCAGTTTCAAAGGGCTCTTTACATGTCATGACTTTACATGTGATACGGATTGCAAACATTTCCCCTCAATGTGTCATCTGTCTTTGGACTGTTTCTGCTGTGTCCTGATGGTGTTTGTTCTTTGGGGAAGGAGAAGGCAAGAGGGAAAGGCCACCAGTGCTTCCCCAGCTGTGTTCTCAAGATTTTAGGCCACTTCTCTCCCTTGCCAGGCCAAAAAAAACAGCCCAAATCAGGTGTGTAAATGTCCCAGAGCTCATGAGACAGGAAGCATGGAGACTAGCCCAAGTATGGGGATGGCCACCACACCACCTCCCCGCAAGAGCTCGGGGAGCCATCAGTTGGAGGTGAAGCAGCCCTCGGGGAGAGGCCAGGGCTCGGGCCCTGCCAGGCTGGGTTTGTACAGAGGCTGTGAAATTCCTCCTGAGCTCAGCAGGACATGGCACTTGGACTCTGGGTGAGCAAAGCAATCTAGACCCCACCCAGAACGAGGCATGAGGGAGGCCAGTCATGAGAGGGGTGGGGCAGGACCCTGAGTCAGTCCTGAGTAGGACCTTTGCTGACTCACCCAGGCTGTGAGGCACCTGGAAGGAGAGAGAAACACCTGAGATCTCAATTCTAGGACTTGAGGGAAGTTAGCACTCCCAGCTGCCCCCTTTTGTGTTTGCAAAATACGAAAACTAACATTATAACTGATAATAGTAAGTGCTTTTTATATATTACCTCATTTGATTCTCACAGCTCTACAAGGTAGATGCTCACCTGTGGAAACCGAGGCTCAGAGAAGTAAGAGTCACCTTCAGCACCTGCCTCCTCCCTTGTTTTATCTGTCTGAGAGATTTCTCCCAGACCAGGGCTCATTCACTGCCAGCCACTAACAAAAGCCAGGGAGTTCCCAGCCCCAGGGGCAGCCCTCAGCCTACGGAAGACAGGGGCTGCTGGATGTGTGCGCCAGCCTCCTGTCTGCAGCAGGGAAGAACATGTGCTCTTCTGAGGCATGTTCCATATGGTTTCTCGGAGTCTACAGTCAGATGGAGCCTCAGTTGCCCAGTCTGTAACCTGCTCATTGATGTACCCTCTATGGGCTTCTCTCTTTTCTCTGACTCACTTTCCCTAGTCCCTTGCTATGATGACCTGTCAAATAAACTGCCAGCACCCCGGACTTGCCCGGTGGTGTGGCTTTGAGGGGAACTCAGAAGACACTTGGTTTCTAGTTCTGACTCAACTTGTTAATGATGCAGCACCTGCTCCAGGTCTCAGCTCCCACGCTGGAAAATGGGGCCATCATCTCTGCACAGCTCATGGTGGAGAAGAGCCACGAGACAATGATTTCACTGAGCGGATGCCTGTGAGAACGTCCTGCACAGCACAGGGACCAGCAGGAAGGATGTGTAGTATCACTATTAATTACACCAGAGAGGAGACAGCAAGGTGATCTTATGGGAGCCAGAGAGTAAATATACTCAGTCACGGACGTCAGCAAAAATTAAAGTGATGGGCCTCTTCCCTTGCCTTTCAGCCCTTCCTCCAGGACTGAAAGTAATCAGTTCCTTGGGTTCTTGTGCCAACTTCTGATCTGGCCAGCTGTCTTCTGTGTTTTTAATGGGCCCATCATGGCCAGGATCATGGCAACTTTAGACCCACCAGCCTGTGTGACTAATCTTTAAGAAGAGAAAGGAGGATTGATATTCATTGAGTGCCTACTCTGCTAAGTGCTTTACATAAATCACCCTTTTTAGTCCTCATAATAGCACTGCTTACCTGGGCTCACCAGCTCCACTTCACAGATGAGGAAACCAATGCCCAGATGTTACTCAGAAAGACGTGGGGGGCATGGGGGGCAACCCCACATCTCTGTGCCTCCCCAACTCCATGCTCCTTCTAGATCAGATGTGCTCCCCGCCAGGAGGCCAAGCACAGTGCCCAGTGACTCCGCCTGAGCTCACAAATCCTCTTTAAGAACTGTCTGCAGAGCCAAGAAAACCAGTCTTGTTAAACCTTGGTTGTACTCGATCAGTTAGCCATTTGCCTTCCCCCTTCTCCCTGGAAGCAGTGCCGTGTGGAGGTTGAAGAGGTAGACTCAGGCGTCAGACCAACTGGGGTTGAATATGCTTCCCTGCTGTGGGATCTTGGACAAGTTACTTAAACTCTCTGTGCCTCAGTTTCCTCATATGTAAACTGTGGACAAGGAAGCCCTACTGTGTATCCCCAGAAGGGCTGTGATGATAAAGCAGGACAATTAATCCACGTAAAGCGCTAGCCTCATGCCTAGACGTTCGGAGTGTTCAGTAAACACTGGCAATGCTATCCCTTCCAAGACAGCCCTGATTCCCCACCCCTCCTCTGTGCAGTTAGGTCTCCCTCCTCTCTGCTCCCCCAAGTACCCCCATGCTGCCTGTCATGGTACTTAACCCCTAGGCACGGTCATTGCCTGCTACCGTAGGCCAGGTAAGAGCTGTGCCCCCTGAGGGCTGGCACCAATCCCACATCAAGTGGGTCGGGGGGCTCTTAGAAGGACGACCAGCTTGTCATCAGGCTGGCCAGCCTGCTGGTCACCCCTGGCAAACCACGCACACTTTCAGTGTTTCTCATCCACAAGCAACCAGAGCAGTGCCTATGTCAGTGGGCGATGGGTAAACGAGCTCTGAATGACTCTGAGCTAGTTTTAATTTTAAAACATCCAGCATCCCCACTGAGAAAATTCAAGATCATTTGGAGAAGGGGCTGGGACCAGTTCCTCAAACAGTGTGGCCTCACTGGATATGTGGGTATCCAGCCTCCCCAGGGAGCAAACTCACTTGCATGGATAAATTCTGATCTGTGGTTTCAAATCAGAGCTTCTTCATGTCCATCATTATGCTGTGTGCAAACAGGAGCTCAGTAAACAGGCACTTACTTGTCAAAGTGCTCCAGAGCCCCTGAACTCACAAACAGAAGCCAGAATCAGTCTCCTCTCTTGCAGGCCAGGCTTTGGTCTGTCTGGGAGATAGAAGGCCATTCACCAGCCTGCTCCCCCTGGGAGTGCTGTCCTGGCCCCAAGCAGGCCACTGAAAGGGGGCCATTCTCTCATCTTAGAAGGGCCTCAGATACCTCACAGTGAGGATTTTCTTTCCCAGCTGCCTCACTTGATCTTTGGGCTTAACAGGCAGTGGGCAAAGTCCAGGGAGGCCTGCAACAGATGGCCTTCCACCAGCCCATGACCTACTCTGCTCTCCTGGACTCCCAACTGGACACTTTTGCGGGCTCTCTGTAACCTTGGAAGAGCATGGGAGACCACAACACTTTCCTCCTTTCCTCCAGATTTGATGCTGGTCTCCACTGGAAGCTAGGAGGCTGCTTCCTAGGGCCACAGCCCCTGAGCCACCACCCTCTCCCTTCCCTGTCTCCCTCCAACATGTCAGGGGGTCAAGGCATTCAGGTATCTTAAATTATAACACAAGTCCTGACTCCCCAGTGGGAGGAGCTCAGAGCTGGGGCGGTCATAGCACAGCCTGCCCTGGGCTAGGGCTCCCTCTCTGCAGACCAGCCTGCTGGGGAGGGGAGGTGCTGCTGGCCACGGCCCCAGGAGCTCGTGCTCCATCGGGTCAGCTGGGGGTAGCCAGTGGGGAAGGTGGGGTGCCATATGAACATGTGTTGGGGGAAGAGAGAAAGATCTAACAGGAGACACTGTGTGGTCTCCTGAGAGATTCAGGTCAGTTGGTCTGACCTCTTGCTTTTGGTATCTCACCCCAACTTCTGGCATTTTCATAACATCATTTACCAGGGAGACCAGGCAGGACACAGCACACACAGTGAGTCCTGAGCAAGTAGCAGTTACCGCAATTATCAAGGACCAAGGCAGAGGGGCACACAGGCAGCAACGCATTGTCCTGTTTGGCTGGAGCTAGGGACAGGTGTGAAACATCATTTAAGGTGGAACTGAAAAGACAGATTGGAGGTCATCCTATAGCTGAGGCCCGTGGGAAGTTTAAACTTATTTCAGTGGTCATGGGTACCATTGAACAAGGTGAAAATGGAGTTTATAGACAGAGGAGGATTTGGCCTGTGGTCTTATCACCAATGCCCTTGTGTTTAGATCATGCCAACCCCACTCCCCCCAAACCCCCATGCCCACCCCCCGGCCTACACAGCAAACAGTCACTGCTTTCTTCTTTCCTGCCCTCTGGATGTGAACGTGGAATCTTGCTTGAATTTGCTGAGTGACAACAGGGCTCAGCGAGAAATCACAGATCTGCACTCCTTTCCAATCAGGCCCTATCTTGATTTAATGATGACTGGTGTGGTGCCTAGTTTTTGCACATGTTTCATCTCATTTTCCTGGGATTTCTTCTTTTTTTTCCTCCCCACAGTGCTCTTTGCCAGTCACCAATAAAGGAATCTTTGGAAAAACACTATACAGGACTGGCAGTCTGTCCTGTGGATCCAGAATGTTGAATCTGTAGGTAGGGAAAGCTGAGGCCAGTGGGAGGTGATCTGCCAAATTCAGTGTAATAGTGGTGGAGGAACAGGTGTTGGAGTCGGGCCACAGCACCCCTGAGGGCAGAGACTAGGTCTGCCTTGTTCTCTGATGTCTTCTCAGGACTTGGAATAGTGCCTGGCACACAGCAGGTGTTCAATAAATGGATGCTAAGTAGAGAAGTGAGTGGAGGAATGGATGTCCATCATCGTGAGAGGTGCATGTGTAAGGAATGCCATGCAGGGTCAGAGGACTGAGGAATGCCTTGCTGCCAATTGCCAGGCTTTGGAAAAGATCAGCCACTCACCCTGCTGTGTGGTGGGCGGTGGGTGATGAGCCAGTGTTGGAGGGAGGGGGCAGGTCCACCTCTGAGGACGAGTCTAGCCAAGGCCCACCTGGAGTGGGATACTGGCAAGACAGCGCCAGGGAAGTCACCCTGCGCCCCTGTCCACCTCTACCCTGCTCCCACCCCAGCACCTCCAACATGCCCACTGCAGGGGTGACCATGACAAGGTCATCTTTATCGCCTCAGTAGGTGGCAAATGCCCATGACTTGCAGCCTGAGAAACCCACTGGCCAGGGAGAGGCAAGAAATCAAGGCCTAGGCCTGGCCTTGCATGGTGGAGCGGAGCCCAAGCCCGGGCCCCAGGAGCCCTGGCAGAGCGTGACCCAAGCCCCCAGCGGGAGTCCACGGCAGGCAGCACGTCCCCTTCCCGGCGTGGTCAGGACACTCGGCCCCTCGCGCGGGCCAGAGAGGCCCCGGGGAGGTCGGGGCCCGGGGCACGCATCCGAGGCAGCCAAACAAGTGCGGGCTTTGTGCGGCGGGTGGGCGGCAGAACGGCGAGTCCCCGTGCCCCTGGGGGACCTGGTCCCGCTGCCACAGCGGATTCCTGCAGCCGCAGTGTCTTGGCAGGTCTGCAGGGCCAGAGGCGGCGGGCGGGCAGGCAGGACTTGAGCGGCCCCTCGCCCTCCCCTCTCTCTCCAGGAGAAAAGCTCCAGAGGCGAGGAAGCAACCAGACAGACCTCTGAGGGATGCAAATCTGCCACCGAGCCAACAGGTCCAGCGATTTGAGCACAGGCTGGCTTTTGATGGAGCAGGCGCTGAGGCAAACCCAGGGCCGGCCCATGGGCAGTTCTCCCCCACTGGAGGGGCCGAAAGTACTTCCAGTGCAGGGTAGGCTGGGGAGAAAGGGGACATCCACAGGGTCTTCCCTCCTGGCCCCCGGACCTGCCTCCCCAAGGCCCTCAGGAGTGAAGAGGTCTGCACACCGGAGATACTGAGTGTCTTGCACTCTCTGAGGTGTGTGTGGTCCTGCTGCAGCATGGAGTCTGAGCACTGAGCCCACCACAGGGACAGCAGGTGGGAGGGAGGCAGGTCTCCCCGGCTACCACCCCAAGATCCCAGTCCCAAGCTACATCTGCCCAATGCTCCCAGGACCAGAACAGCAGCGGACCAGATCCTCTGCCTCTCGCTTGCACCTGACTGGGGTTCTGCCTCAAGTCCAACCCTGCCGACCCTGAGGGGGTCAGTGTGACCTTGGGAAGGGAGCTGTTGGAATGATCTCTGGGCATTCTTAAACTCTGCTGGAAAATGTCCACACAAAGGAGTATGATATTTCAAGGGGTGAGGCCTTTAAAATAGTCCTTCCTTCTGATCAGCAATTTCAAGGAATTTGTCCCAAGGAAGGAGTTATACATGGGCACAAAGATGTTCACTGTGGCATTACTTATAATAAAGCAATTGGAAACAAATTCATAGCTAACAATAGACCTATACAGACATCACATGGCATGGACATGAGAAAAATTACCAGGATACATCATTAAGTAGGAAAAACATAAGATACAAAACTGGATGTTTTCAGTTTAAGAGTTGAAATGGTACTGCACATAGCAAATGTGCTCTTCCACCTTGAGCAGGTTCGATTCTGTGTCGGCTCACTCACACTTGCCTTAACTGCATAGAAACACTTTAAAAACCGATGTGTGCAGCTTGTGAACTGTGGGCCAGAAAACATACGATCAGCATGTTCATTACAGAGAATCTGTGACTCAGGAGCGCTTGGCCGCTAATCAGCGTCGTCTCCAAGCCTTGATTTTTGTAGCAATAGGATCGATGGTGTGTTTTGGTGGATCAAGGCCTCTGTTTTATTGTCTTTTTCAAAATATTTCCAAAAGTAAACACATCATGAGGATTGTAAACTCAGTTTTAAATCACGCTAACAAAAATGTCAGGAGTTACACCTGATTTCAAATGTTTTATACTTGGATCTTTTTTCTCTGCTGCTCATATCAATGTCAAGATGCTGTCTTTCCCTGGCTTAATGTTTGTTTTTTTTTCTGTCAGTTTCTTAACCTTTCTTTTAAATATTTTGAAGCTAATTTTTCCACAAGATCAGCAATAAATTATATTTAGAGAAGAGTAATGCATTGCTGTTAAAACCACCTGAGAACAGTGTTTTCATATCATTTCCCAGTTGTATTCTATTTTAATCTACATAGCTCACTGTGTGTTTGATTTTCTTATTTATTACCTCTGCTCAAGGGTTCCGAAAACAATAATACCTGAACATTATCAGTCGGTGGGTTATGTTTTGGGGTAAGGAATCTCCCGGCTTAGGTAAACTATCTGCAGTGCGGAGACAGTCCCTGTTTCCCATGAGGTCCATTCAGGAAGATGACACCATGAGGGTGCTCAGGGTAGACCCCAAAGTGTGCTCTGTCACTGGCCGAATTAGTTCACACTGAACATAAAATAACAAAGTGTCCCATGGCATCTCAGAAACGCTGTCATCTGAATGTTTTGCAGAATATTTCAGAGTAGCAATAATAAACATGTTTCTTTGGTTCCTATTTTATATTATCTGATCATCTCCCATCCCTGGCCTGGCCAGTTAAATAAGCTAAGGATACATCTAATGTAGTATCCTCTTAATTTCCTTCTTGCTTACTCAGATGCCCCAAATGCTAATCACTTCTCCAGTGCCAAGCAGTTTATCACTCGAGCTGATGAGATTAAAGTAGGAGACTCTTAAACCACATTCTGTAACACCATAATATTAATAAAATATTCTTTAGAGAACTCAATACTTCTAAGTGTTTTCATGATATATTAAATAAATACAAGTTAGCATCCAGTCAGCAGATGACGAAGTTTGAGACAATGAAATGTTAAGTGATATATAAAGTCATGGAGTTTGTCTCCAGAGTGCTGTGCACATGTAAGAAGACTGCTCAGTGTTAACTGAATGGCTGCTGGAGAGCCATCTCTGAGCCCATGACTCTGTCAGCAGTTTCTAACTCTTCCTGGTTTTCATGCACGTATCTGGATTTGCATGAGTGATTTAAGATACACTAAATGAGGTTCCTTGAAATCTGACTGTGTTTTACTATAGTCATATGTTATGTATGCATAGATCTGTGCGATCGTGATGATGTCATCTGTAAAGCAGTGAGGTTCCTCTTACCAAGCAGTTGATCTGTGCACTGCCATAAAGCAGCATTGTCCCCTGGGAGTGCGGGCACTGACTTCTGTTCCTCTGCTCAAGTAGAGGGTGTGGATAGGTAGATAAACATGTAATGATGGAGATGTGCTGGGATACCAGATGTACTGACAAGAGAATAAAAGGGGCCCACGCTTGATCTAGTTTGACTGACGGGACCCCTGTGTAAATCCTAAAGAAAGAGGAATCACCCAGGGAAAGGTAAGAGGGTTAGATGTTAGTTAAGGCCATGTATGCTTCAGAATGTTAAGAATACCCACGTGTGAAGAGGAAACAACAAAGAATATGAGTAAAAAGAACTAGTCGATTATCAAAGAATAGGAAACAGTGGAAGTATGGTGAATTCGTGCCTTTAAACCTCTATTCTCGTGTTAATTTGTAACTAAGTCATAGAATAGTTTGTAAAGAATATTTTTGGGTGCCCAGGAATTAGTTCATTTAATTTATCTCCAGTATCAGCGACCTTTGCAAATGAACATTCTGTACTGTACACCCGGTAATTTTTCTCGTGAGAGTAAGCTGTCTCCTTGGAATTTTCAGATCATCACACTCTAGTCAGGCTGACACGTCCGCACACCGAGGCATTCAGATAGGTACAGGACACATCTTGGTATCTACCTTTGGCTCACAGATCTTACTGACATCCATTTACTGGACGTACAGGGAAAATCACTTATTTAAGGTCTTCCCTTGGGTAATAGAATGCTCTGCGAAATGGTAGACTTCATGAAAGCAGGGGCCTTTTCTCCCGTGTTCATGCCTGTGTCTTCAGTGCCTCAAACTTAACTGTGTTGACTGTCACCCTCACTGATCAGACAGCCCTGTTCTAGTTGAACAGCACTACTCTAGATTCTGTTTTCACCTACAACGTTAAGTCTCAAACATGTTGTGTTACGCTTAACATAATGAAGAAGAAAATCAACGTTGATAATCATCAAAAAGTGTCTCCTGATCCAGTGGAGGGAAGAGGATCACAGAGACAGAGGCCTTCAGATTGTAGTGGCTGCTTTGTTAAAGGTTCCAAACCACTGTCATCCAGACATTCTTAATGTTTTCTTCAAGCATGATTACATTCATATTGTGACCCTTTACTGCAAAGGGTAATAAATTTAGTTTTTCTTTTTTAGCTAACGTAACATTTTCGTTTTTTCCAGAAATCTACATCTATGCGCCGGAGACATTACAGTCTGGGAAGTACAGTGTTCAATTGCCTAGAAATTACTAATTAATGTAGAATTACATGTTGGAATTTTTTCTAATACTTATAATTAATCTCTTTTTCTTCTTGAAATTCCAAGCACCATTAGCTAAACAGATAGCTTGCTTGCAACATTTACTGCAACGTTTGAATTCTCATTTGTCCCTGTCTAACAAAACAATTATATGTTTTAGCATTTTTGCAAAATTGAATTCTTTTTCTCACTCCTAGTAATGTGTTCATGAAGACTTGTCATCTCTCCATCCTGTTATATTAAGAAACAGTTGACTTTTCTTCAGGATTTTCTTTAGCTGCCTCTATTCATGTTTACTGCTCTAACTCACAATAAAATTGAGTACATAAACAAGAATAGGTGAATTTTTTTTGAGTAGAGAGAAAATATGTTTTGGCACCATATCCAAATTCTGTAAAGGATGCAGAATGGTTTTATATAGAGTGGTTTTCTATTTCTTTGATTTTAGAGATGACATAGCTTCTACAGTACACATTATTGGGGAAATACTATATTTTTACTAAAGAACATAATGTAACGTTTGAAACTATTTCAGACTGAACGTTTGGTAACTTTTAGGACGTGGGTTTGTCTATAAGAATTGTGGGGTCCCTTTGGAATTGAAATTCTAGAAGTCTTCAGCTAAAAGGTGCAGCAGTTGAACACTGTGTGTCTGAGGGCAGTTGGGGTCTGAGTGTGTGCGCCTTTGTGTCCTCCCTCAGGTGGAGCATCCGCAGAGATCCAAGAAGGCCGTGTGGCACAAGCTGCTCTCCAAGCAGAGGAAGCGGGCAGTGGAGGCCTGCTTCCGGATGGCCCCCTTGTACAACCTGCCGAGGTCAGAGTCCCTCTGCTGTTTGTGGTGCAGCTGCTCTGCCCCTAGCCAGTGACAGGAGTCTGGCCCACCTCAGCGTGAGCACAGCGGTCCGAGAGGTGGAGGAGACCTGCTGGCTCTTCTGTGTGGCACTTGGGTTTTCTTCTTGGGTCTTCTTGTTGGTCTATAATGTCATTGCCAAACGCCTTTGAGCTGAGGCAGCTCTGCACACACACATGAGGCAGGAGAGAGGAACTAGGGACACATTCTTCAGGGGCCACTGCCTCCACTTGACCCCTCATCTCCCAGCTTAGAGATGCACGAGCTTGGTCGAGTTTCTTACCTGACTTTGTTACAGGTTTCTCTGTACCGTAAGATCTGCCCCCTCAGGTTGTTCAGAATGTTCAGTGGGCTGAGGTATACAGCGAGCTTACAGCGGAACGCGACGCAGTAGACGTTCCTCACCGTTGGTTATTTCTGTGAGGATTAGCCTTTGGGGAAAAGAACCGGCAAGGAACTAAGTCACGGGAATAACACCAGTCTGTTTGGCAGACCCACCAGCCTTCTAGATGTGCAGCAGGCATGCTTGTTAACAAGGAAGTGACCAGTGCACTGAAGTCCAGCCCACGGCGCCACCCCCGCCTGCCTGTGGCTCTCCTGAGAGACTGCGCCTTCCTGCTCTGAGCTTTATGCACGTGGCGTCCGCCCCGTGTCTGGTCCACGGCTCAGCCCGGCTGCATCTCTTTTAGAACATCTCTGACTGGGCCACGCCCTCCTACTTCTTGCACATGGAATGCTTCCTCCTCTGTTCCTGGGACACTTTTATGCACCTCCAGTTGTGCGCACTTCTTAGAGGGTTGGAGCTGTTTGTGTCCCTGATTCAGACTTCGAGACCCTTCAGAGCTGTGTTCAGTTTCACACTCTCAGCAGCCAGAACTTCGCTGCCTTTCAGTAAGTGTTTGAATGAATGAATAATATGTCAGGGAGTAAAAAAGCAAAACCAGAACACCAAAAAAATCCCCACCCCACCCCCACCACCAACAAAGCAAAATGAACAAAACGTCACAACTTCCCCGCCCCCTAAGGCAGGTGCGTTCCTTGCCATCTCGTCACTCACTGAGTAGAAAATACATTAAACTTCCTCCTCAGCCCATGTGCTGCTCCTCAGTCCTCTGACTCAACCATGGCGTCACAGTTTACTCAAGTAGAACACTGGCCTTGAATTCCTGTTCTCAGTCTTCGTCTGGTCCCTCCTACCCAGCCCTCCTCCGGGTGCCGTCAGATGCGCTCTGACCTGTCCCGCGTCGCCGCCCTTCCCTCACCGTCCCCGCTCGCGCTCACTGTGCCGCCTGCTCACGGCACGTGGGTGCAGCGGATTGTGAGTGTGTTTCTACTGTGTCACAGTCTGCGGCCCGCTCTCTCCAGTGTGACATACTCAAAATTGTATCCCTTGTTCCAGTGCTTTCAGGAAATACACTCAGGCATCATTTGAGAAATATCTAAGCCTCAGCCCATTGAATCGGACTTTCTCTGAGGGCTTAGCATGGGTCCTGTTTCAGGGCCCCACAGGTGATTCTGCTGCACCGGTGTGGTAGAGCCTCTGCCCGTACACGGATTTCTGGTGGGTTCTGGCCACTCCAGCCGCATCGTCAGTTCCTCTCCCCGGTGTCAAGACCCTTCGTAAACCTCCCTGACCTGACGTCTCGTGACCCCTCAGCCCACCTTGGTATCATTCAGCGCTCCTTGCCCTGCGATGCCAGCTGGTTCTAACACTCCGATGTTCTCGTATCAGGTCCCCTTTTTGCCATGACTTCCTCCTGCCTTCTCTTCAGGGGGAGCCTCACCCGCCTCTCTCGTTGGCCTCACGGTTGGGTTACGTGCTTGTGGTCTTTGCTGGTCTCTCCCTGCAGGCAGCCGCTCGTCATCAGTGCTGCAGGGTGGTCTTGGGATGCAGACTGCCCCCACAGCAGTCCGCTGAACACGCGGTGTTCCGCAGTCCTCGGGGCCTGTCTCTTCTGTGAGCTGGAACACGGTGGCGCGTCCTCTCTTGATGTTTATTCACATGGTTGATCCTGAGTCAACTTTATGCCGTAACAGCTGCCACTTCATGAGCATCCATCCCACGTGCTCTCCATTCTTGACCTCAGTTTGAGTCCCACAGAACTTAAACTCGAGGGTGTTACCCTAATTCTATAAGTGACAGATGTGAAAGCTGACAGAGTCAGATGACTATTAGATCCAGGTTGGCATGTGGCTGACAAGTCTTGCCTCCCCAGTCGAGAGTAGGAAGCCTGTTTTATTTTATTCTTTTAGCGCACAGATAATCCAGCGATAAAGCACTACTGAAAACTCTTTCAGTTAATTTTTTTAAACTCTTTGTTTGAATGTGTGCTTATCTTTTAGGCATCGGGCTGTCAATCTCTTTCTTCAGGGATCTGAAAAGCCTTGGATTGAAACAGAAGAGCATTACTTTGAAGATAAACTGATAGAAGACTTGGCGGTGCGTTCTTGGTGGGCGGGAGGCGAAAGCGGGCCTGGCCTGGCGGGTGACGGTGGTGCAAGCAGTTGTAGCACGGGAGGAGACCCTGCGGCGTGGCCTGGCCCTAGGAGACTTCATTCTCGGGTCTTACTGCGCTCAGGGTGGAGGGCCGCACTCACTCTCCTTGTTTCAGAGAGCTCTCACCAACGCCAAGCAGCTCAGGAGCTAACTAAACTTTGACTCTTTTCTTCAAATTCTTGCTCAAAGCACCTTCAAATACCTCAGAACCAGGACAGAACTCTAAAAGCTGAACTGTAAAGAATAAGCTGCAGGTTGCGAGAGCCAGTGAGAAGGAGCTGGTTTTTAAACAATGCAGGGCAGAGAGCGCGAGACCGGGCCCAGGAGGAGCCCAGGTCACGGTGAGTGCGTCGTGGGGGCGGCTGGGCTTGGGCCCAGCCACCCCGACAAGAGGGCTTGTGTTCCTGGCAGTGCCTTGCTCGGGGGGCCCTCGTCCTAAGTTTTCACAAGCTGTGGGCCTGTTAAAAAACCTGACAAAAAGCCATCTTCTCAGGAACGTTTGCAAGCACGCAGTCCTGCAGAATTTTGCAGACTAGTTAAAGGCTTCATGACTCCCAACTCAAAGACCTCTTGTCTAAAAGATTCTGTTTTTTTTTTTTTTAACTCACAGATTATCAGGGAACATGGGGGTAAACAAATCTAGTTCATAATACCTTAACCCTGGTTACCTCCATATATTTTAAATGAATTTCATTTGTCTTTAGAATCAAACAGCCCGTAGAGTAGTAGATACCTTGTAGGCATCTTCCCAGTACCTGCAACATTAAACCTTAAATCTGGGAAAGGAGACCGTTTCTGTAGAGAGACAGTCACTCTGAATGGTTGAGTCTAATGGAGACACAGAACTCATTAAATCATTCACTAGAAAGTCAGGATTAATTAATTCTACAGTCAGTAAAAATGCTTAATAATTTTCCTCATGGTGTATGTTCTATCTAATAGAATGAAATCTTTTTTAAGTTTTAACAATAACCAAAGATGAAGAAATTAATGTGGAAGTGGTTCAAACATTAACTCCATCAGCATTTTTTGCTTATCTTTGTCTATGTAGGCAAAGAAAGTGTTTCATTGGATGATCAGTTTGCATTGCTATGTGAGCTAAATTTTTATGCTCGGAGTGACATGCAGCTTTATTGCAGGTCTCTGTAAACCGAGCACTCTCTGCAGCTGACATCCGCGTAGCAGATGGACTTCCAGTTACGAATCTGCTCCTAAGAGCAGCGTTCAGAATTTTTAAATGATGTAACTCATTCTTGCCCGTTGTGTTTTTTGGTCCTATTATTAAACTGCTTTTTTTAAAAAGCTGCATGCTTTGGCATTGATAATACAACACATACATATGTGCAGCTCCAACACATGATACATACACACATGCCACAGCAGGAAGAGAAGGGCCTGGTTTTGAATACTTTTTGTTCCTGGCCGTCATGCTGCTCCTGGGTTTGGGGGAACATTTTGCCTAAATGTGAAATTTTTGAATTTGACTTTCTTTGTAGAAGCCTGGAGCGGAGCCTCTGGAGGAAGATGAAGGCACTAAGAGGGTCGATCCTCTGCACCAGCTGAACCTTCTGTTCAGTTGAACAGCTCTGACGGAGAAATGGTATGGCGGGGAGGGTTCACAGGAGGCGTAGGAGGAACAGAGTCCCCACGTCTGAGTGTCCTGTGTGTCGCATTTGTGTCTCGATTGCATCTCGTTCTTGGTAGCAGAGAGGGTTATTCAAAGACGTGACCAGCCTGGCATCCACCTGTGAACCAGCACCATTCCATTCCAGCTTTGACACTTACCTATCAAGTAGTTATGTAGCTCTGGTCTTTCTTAACAGCTCTGTAATTAGCTGACTGAGTTGATTCTGAATCTTCTTATAAAATGCTTTTCCCCTCTATCACAAACAGTCTTGATAAAATAAAACCAAAGAACCCAAAGCAAATCTCAGTGCCAGAAATGCTTAGAGACCATGGGTGACCCTAAATTTCCTGGGTAGACTCTGTCTCTGTTATGCAGTGAGTCTTGGGAAACCTTAGGAGACAAGTGAGCCATCATCTC
The DNA here is from genome assembly GCF_036321535.1 of Camelus dromedarius. Taxonomy (NCBI): domain Eukaryota; kingdom Metazoa; phylum Chordata; class Mammalia; order Artiodactyla; family Camelidae; genus Camelus; species Camelus dromedarius. Next base: position 29,130,955 of record NC_087458.1, on the reverse strand, counting down.
AGTGGGCAGTTTCTTGTGGGGTGGGGATTAAGGGCATTCTCCATTTCTCTTGGTTCCTGTGGTCTGGCTCACGTGAATTCACCAAAGCCACAAAGGGCAAACCTCTCTGTAGTTAAATGAGAAATGCACTCGTAGACCAATAAGCCATTTGTGCTCAGCACCTGCTCCGTTCAGGGGCACCACGTAGCTTGACTCTGCAGATAAGAAGACGTGTCAGGGGCTCTAACACCTCCATCTGCTTCCCTGCAGTTGGAGGAAAGCCTGCTTTGCCCCAGGCCCTCCTCGTCTTCTGCAGAAGTGGGGAGAACATTTAATTGTCATTCCTAATCCACGAGAGTTGAAGAGCTCGCTTGACCTCCAGGCACGTGCTGCGCGTGTACATGTCTCCCTCTTAGCCAGCGTGCTCACCCTTCTCTCCCGCTCTTACTATTTCCTAACTGCAAAGCCATCTCACCCCTAAGCAGAGAGCAGCCCTCTGTCTGGCACGGCCACATAATGAGGTGTTTCTCATAAGTGGTCTTTCCGAGGGCTGAAGTTTAACTGCTGAAATGACTTGGCAAACATCAGGTATTTTTTTGATGGAAGCCTTTCTTCATGAGTTAGCGGTTTTCACACTTTTTAAAAAGAGAATAATAAACGTACTTTAACCTTTCTTAGTTTTTAAGAATCACTCTGACCGCTGTATTGTTTAACTACAGAGCAGCGCAGTGGTTTGGGGAGTCTTTCCAGCAAACGTCAGGTATCACTTCTGCTGTCAGGAGCCTCTGTCTCGTTGAAATGTGCTTGTCTCAGCTTTTGTAGTTCCAAGAGAATGACAGCTGTCACATTTGTAAGTCAGGATAGACCATCTGTCTCTCGAGACTTGGGCCTCTTCTGTAAGGAAAAGTGGGGCCGCTGTTTAGGAAGCCAGAGGTCTTTGCTTCTGATTCTGCAGTATTCTTGAATGATTCCTTTGCCTAAGTTTGTGTTTGTTTTCCTTTAAAAAGAGATACTTGTTGAAAAACAAAGATTATTTTATACAGTGATGGTACTTTTGCATATGACCAGCCTTCTACTTCAAAACTGATTTTTTTTCTTGTTTTTCATAGCAAACTGGAAGAAGATTTTTTATATATGGCTTATGCAGATATTATGGCAAAGGTAAATAAATATCTTGATTCTAATGTTTAGTTTTTATAAATGGAAATCATTTTCATCTGGCAAAGCATAAGAATCTATGTATTTCTGGATTAAGATTAAATATTAAGTTTTAGAAACTTAAGGGACACTAATCTGAACTTCCCCCTTGTTTTATAAATATCTGTTCTGACTTTCTTGACAGGTTATTATTCTTTCTTCCTTTAGCATTTTACTTTTGGGGGAGTCACTAATTTTCCAAACATTCATTCATTCAACAAATACTCATGGGCGTCACGGTATTGGAGACACATGGTGAGTGAGACAGACACACACGCTGCCTGCGTGGAGTCTGTCATCTGATGGAGAAGACGAATCTTGACAGATGATCCTAGAAAGCCCTGCCTGACAAGCCCAGTGGCAAAGGAACTGTCAGGAATACTGGGAGCAGGTCGCACAGCCAGCTTAGTCTCGGTTCAAGGGAGTCCTCTGCTGTGGAATGACTTTTGCAGGGTGACCATGTGAAAACTGTAAGAGCTGGTGTTCACTGTGTGCTTATTTCATTTAATCCCATAACAGAAGGAAGGCTTGGGGGAGGAGGATGAAAAAGGAGTCCGGTCTCCCTGAGGCCGCTGGCTCGGGCACAGGGCACACGGTGGCACCAGAGGCTGGGACCGGGAAACCCCTGGACAATCGCACGCCTAGAGCAAAGAGGAAGGGTGGCAGGTTAGGCTGTGGACACAGCAGTGTGAGGTGGCTAGGTGGAGACCTCAGACGTGTGAGAGGAGGGTCGTGTCTGACACCCACACCTCCCGGCAGGCTTGTGAGTAGGTTGGGATTCATCAGCACAGGAGAGAAATGAAGGCAGTAGATGGCTCGGCCAGGCAGGGAGGGCAGCGCGGGGAGCAGGAGGCCCAGGGCCTGTTCCTCCCAGGCCTCCAAAGACGGGGATGCTAAGAGATGTCAGAAGAAAAAGACCCTTCTCCACAAAAACAGGAGAAACCTTATGTGTGAGCATATGTAGGGCCTCTGGGAGTGTGTGGTCAACAAAATCGTACTCTGCTGAGGGGCTGAACACAGTAAGGACTGAAAACTCTCCAGGATTTATTGCATTTGTCGGGTAATGGTGGCGAGCACAGTGGCAGAGGGTGGGGAGAGGGAGCAGTAGAGGTGCAGGTGCGGGCGGGGCCCGTGTGGCCTGGACGTCTCCACTGAGAAGACCGGGAGCGCAGCTGGGACGGGGGTGGGACATGTCTAGATGGGGTTGTGAGGTTGGCGGGAGATTGTTTTTTGCTTCTTTGCCATTTTTTACCTTTTTTTTTTTTAAAACAGAGACTTGAGTATGCTTCTATTCTGGGCCGAAGGACCTAAAAGAACAGACAAAGGAATAATTTGAGGAGTGAAGCCTTGAATGGGTGGGAGCAGAGGGGCTGGCCAGGTTACAGAGCATAAGAGGAAAGGTGTGGCTCTCCAGCCCCTTTGGAACCATGGCCCGCAGTGAGACTCCTTTGCCCAGTGTGTTTACAGAGAGACCAAAGCAGATACCCTGGGAAGAAAGCTCCCATGAAATCACACCTGCACCACGGGCGGTGTGGGCTGATACTGTCTGTTCTATCTAAGTTAAAAAGTTGCTTGAGACCATGACTCGCTAAACAGATTTCGCGTCCAGTTAATGGGTTGAAACCCATAGTTTAAAGAACACGGATGGAGAGATAAGAAGGATATTTCCTTCTGCGGAAATTGGCGTGGAGGGAAATACTGCACAGGTAATCTTAAGGAGCAGGTCAGACAAAATTCCTCCATACCCGACATTAGAGGTACAGTATTCATGGAGGGTACAGACTTGCCTTCCAGATATGTTTTGCTAAAGTTCTTATGGGTTTTTGTTTTCAAAATGCTGGTTAACTGAAGACACGGGAGTCAAGGTGACCTTGGCATACAGCAGACAAGCTCCTGTGGTCTGACGGACAGTTAACATCTTGGTTTCTGTGGTGGAACCTACTCTTTAGCAACCTGTCCGTGCAGTGAAATTGTCACGGGGCTGTTTTCTCCTTTGCAAACCATGTCTACATTCTCCTGAAGTGGGAAAGGTGATGCCCAGTGCGTATCTGTTGAATGAATGAAAGAACAGAACAAACCTTGTAGAATTTATCACTGAGTTGGGGGAAGGATGACATTTTGTACCCTTGCTCCCATTCTCACTTCAAAGTACTCTGAATCATTGAGTCAAAAGTATTTTCCTGACTTGTAACTTACATCTAACCACTTCCTCCGTGAGCTTCATTGCTACACTGAGTGTACCAGCCATAACATTCCATGAGAAGGGCTGGAATAATCGAACTTCACAGAGTAGTGGCTTCTTCCTACCACAGGCACCGCTCGCTGACCAGCTTCCTTTGGTCAGCACGGTACTTCTAGTGCCGAACCACGATGAGAACAGCAGTCGAGGTTTGTTACAGGTTACTGTTTCTCAGACGCTTGTGCCTTAGTGGCCAGCACTTCACATGTATTAATTCATGTGATCATCTCAGGAACCCGGCTTCCCTTCTTGGTATTTTCCATTTTACATACAAGGGTGTGGAGACCCGGAGAGAGAAAGGAACTTGCCCTGGGCCAAACAGCCAGTAATTGGCAGGCGCTCTGCAGCCTCAGGCCGTGTTCCTCATCCACTCAGCACTGCTTCATCCAGCAAGGTCTTCAGCTGCGGGAATCAGATCACAGTGCCTCACAAGACCTTTGCCATGTCTGGGAAAATAACTTAAAATAATGAAATTGTCAGTATTACCACTTTGGTAGAAAAGAGTAATATTCATAGCAGGTGGGATTTCGCTTTCCTCCTGTAGACCAAATACAATAAAAAATTGAACTTACCAAAAAAAAAAAAGATGACAAGATTCACTTTAATTAATGGACACTGCTTTCCATTAATTTTATTCATGATTATTTATTGTATCTGTATTAATGCCTTATAAAGGCAGCATAAAAAAGAGAAAACAGTGATCCTTGTCTTTAAGGCTTGTGACTTGGTTTGAGCGAGGAAAGTGCATGAGTGAGTAGTGTGCGCAGCACGACGCAGGCCTCGTGGATGTCCCCGTGATGTGCGGAAACTGGTAACTTACCATAAGCACGGCACAGGGTTCCTTTCGGTCACGAACTCGTTGATCATGTCGTCTAAGCTTATTGTGTGTGTATTTAAACAATATTGGTGAGAAATTAGCACAAGTGATTGGTGTCCCTTGCTCAGTGACCTTGCACTTCCTGCCTCAGCCTGTTCTAACCCTGTTGACCTTTCTTGTGTTCCTGGCACATCTGAGCTGTCATGACGAGGAGGAGGATGACGGCGAAGAGGAGGTGAAGAGCTTTGAAGTAAGATGGCCTTTTCCCACGCCCGTCCCTGTCCACCTGGAAACATTGTCTCATAGCTTCTAACTGACATTTATGTTTCTTGCTTCATGGCTTACTGCAGCTTATTGTGTCAAGGAACTGCATGTCACAAGCTGGATGGACAAATCTGAGTCCTCATGTTTGCTGAAGTTAAGACTGAGGGACGTAGAGTAGTTAAAGAAGCAGGTGAAACCCATATGTTCAGGATGAGTGTTCCCGGGAGCCTCGGAGGAAGTGGTTAGATGTAAGTTACAGTCTGAAATTCACATGGAGGGTCAGTAAAACACTGGTTAAGGAGTGAAAATTTCCAAATCTTGTCTATTGTGAACATTGCCATGTGAACACGTGGCAATCACTGCAACTTCAAATTCTTGTCTCGTCCTGGGACAGCCACCCTCGCCGGTCTCTGTCTCCTTTTTGGGACTAATCACCCGTTTTCACTGTCATGTCTTGCCCACCACTCTAAATCCGAGGCATGCAGCCCCCTCTCCAGGCAGGGCTCCGCTTGTTCTGTCCTCAGCTCAGTGCATGTTGTGCTCGGAAATTCCCAGCAGACACGGGAGAAAAATGTTTCCTGAACAGCAACACGACGTCCAGGGTTTAATTAAACCCTCGGTCTGATATCTTTTCCTGACCCGATGAAGTCTTAACGATTTGGCCTCTTGCCTTCCACCCGGTTGGGCCACTCATCCCCTGCACATATATCGACGGGCACCAGGGCTGCCTGCTCGCATGAGGCAGGGCGCGGTAACCTAGGGCTGTCTCCTAGTGCACCAGTGTTTCCTCAGGTGGCCTCAGTTTAAATTTCCACGTAATTTGAAATACTGCTCAATATTAATTAGCCAAAGGGAAAGTAAATACTATTTTCCCCTTTTGATTAGACTAGACTTTTGCTTTGTATAAGAGAGACAAGTTGTTGCTAATTACCACTCCATATTTATTGGTTCTTCTTTTCTTTTTCCTTTCTTTTTTTTTTTTTTTTGAATTTTTCAGAAAGAAATTCAATGGAAAGAGATAGATTAGACATTTCTTTTCTTCTGTTAATTTACATGTCATCTTTGGAAAGCTAGAAGTCTAGAAATGTATTAGTAGGCAGCAGTAGGTCTTTAATCATAGTGGACCCACCGAGAAGCGTAGGTGAGGAGTAAACATGGAGTCGTGCCCCTTTCAGGGACAGTCTGATGTGAGCATCTCTGAAGCGTTGAAGTCGCTGTGTGAAAAAACCCCAAAATGAACTAATTTGAGAATAACCCTTGAGTATCACTGACTGAGAAAAATGCCTTGAGGTTAATTTCCTGTGTGACACTCTAATCTTTTCTAATGTATATGTATTCTATTCTCAAATCCATCATTATTGCTGAGAAACTGAGCCAAGTTAGAATGAGCTGTGAGCAGCAAGCGATACTGTCTTCCTGAAGTGCACACCATTTACGGTCTGTTGGTTGTGTTCCGAGCAGTTGTTTATTGCTATTTTGCTTCTTGTCCTCATTCTTTCTGGAGGTCACAGGATTGCAGCGCAGCAAGGTAAAACAATATGTACGTGTGTATTTGTCTGGGTCTGAGTTTCAGCTTCTTGTGACATTTACCTTTGTTAGACCCAATATCTTCGATTCTTTTGTTCAAAAGAAAAAATCAATCTCTCTACCAGTTTGTAGCTCCAGCGCAATTGGTCTCTTCAGTATCCCTTCCGTGACACAGGTTTGTTGTTCTTGCAGTTTACCTGACTCCCGATCTGACACTTTACCCTCTGTGCTAACTCTGAGCTGCCCATGGCACTGGGATGAGAGTCCACCCTTCAGTGATTTAGCTTTAGCTGTTGACTTCCGGTGCCGCGTTCTGGCCTCATCCCTCTTGAGGGTCCTCCTGCCGGGCTCATGTCCTGGAGAGCGCTGCAATGTGGCGCTGCTCGCTGGCTCGCTGCTCGCTGCTCGCTGCTCGGGAGGGGCAGTAAGTCTGCTCTCCCGCTGAGCCAGCACACCTGCAGTTGGCGTCTAGAGATGCTGCTCACGGTTCCAGGGTCGACTCTGTGTCTCTTTATAGGGAGAACTAGGGGAGCCTTCCTCGCTCTTAACATTCTAAACAGCTACGTCTCAGGGAAATTTGCTAGGACAAAACATTCTCTTTTTTTTAACATTTTTTATTGAGTTATAGTGATTTTACAATTTTGTGTCAAATTCCAGTGTAGAGCACAATTTTTCAGTTAATACCTGAAGATACATATATTCATTGTCACATTTTTTTCCACTGTGAGCTACCACATGCTCTTGTATATATTTCCCTGTGCTATGCAGTATGATCTTGTTCATCTATTCTGTAGGACAAAACATTCTGATCTCGAATTACAAAAGTTTTACTTCCATATGAACCCTGTTAAGCTTCCATTTTACATTCATGAGACTATTTAGTAGAAAAATTGATCATAAACGTCCCAGGAAGAAGATACCCGTTATGACTTTAGTTAAAAAAAAGAAGAAAGCCTTTTCAGTTTGGAAGTGCAGTCTTCTTTTTTGCCTTCTATTTTTAAAAAAGTGAAATATTTGCTGTTAAGGTGAATTTAGAATGTCACAAAGAATCTACTTAGAAGAAACAAATTGTCATGATTTTTACTCACTATTATATTTGGGGGAATATATTGTTCTTACATGATTTTAAAATTTGAGTTCATGCAGTGGCTATCAGATTTAGCTCTAATCAGATGGGCATAATTTAATGGCATATAATAGGCATAACACTTAGTAATATTATGGGTTTATAATGATAGGTATGGTGAGCGTGATCCTAATGTATAGATTTTGTAGTTTTATCACTAATTGTCTCAGATAGAATTCCTGTGACTTAGTGAGGATTGAAAACATGAAGAGACCTCGTAACATCCACCAGAGATTTGATCTCATGGATAACACTGAAATTCAAGTCCAGGATGTGCACGGAAGGGGGTGGATATGCAAGGCCAGGATGAGGGGTGTTGCTCGGTAAGAAAATGTTTTACTTTGAAAGAGGACTGCAGTTTCAAGGAGACCTAAGAGCAAATACCCTTTGGCAAATAGGATCCTATTTGGTGATGTTAGAAGGTCCCCTATTGAGGCAGGAAGTCTGGGAATAACTAGTCATGGAGTCTCAGCCTGCGGAGCGCAGGACCCAGGCCGTCCCAGCAGGCAGTCGGGAGACGCGCGGAGCCCTGCCTGGAGAGGGGGCTGCATGCCTCGGATTTAGAGTGGTGGGCAAGACATGACAGTGAAAATGGGTGATTAGTCCCAAAAAGGAGACAGACTGGCGAGGGTGACTGTCCCAGGACGAGACAGGAATTTGAAGTTGCAGTGATTGCCACGTGTTCACGTGTGTAACACAATAGACAAGATTTGGAAATTTTCACCTCTTAACCAGTGTTTTACTGACCCTCCATGTGAATTTCAGACTGTAACTTATTATTTATGCCTAATCTGTGTAACAGTCTACTATTTGCAAAATATATACTCTGTAAGTAAATAATATGAACCCTTCCCAAGTTGAAAAACAGTTGTGTTTGTCAAAATTGACAATCGATCACTTATGAAGATAAATTTGTCTGAGGTTGACCCTCTAAACCAACAAAACCACTGAAAAATTTGACCAGACAACTGGATTATTACTTTCTCTTAATAAATTTAATAATGTACCAGACTTTTACATTGAGTTGTCTGGCTGTTTAACATCATTTAGATGCAGTCTAATAGGGGAATTTTTCATCTAAGCTGTAGTGAATTTGAAAGGTTGTTTGGCAGTTTCATAATCCTTAAAACAAATTATGTTACATGAATTTGGGAGTAACAAACTTGTATGATAATTGAATTTTATCCCTGTAGCTGGCTGGTTATTAACGTTTGCTGTACCTCCTACTTAAATCTCTGGTATCTGTAAAGATACTGAGAAGGAGGAAGAAGTAGCTATAAAAAGGCAGCACTGTAAGGAGAATTCCCATGAGGAGTAAAAGTAAAACTCAGGAAACGTGGAGAACAGGGGGTGGAAGCTGAGATGCCGCAGATTGGCCATTTCCTCTCTCCTTCCATCACATGTTTGTTTCCTGGTATGATCCTGTTAAACTTGCCTGATTTAAGCTGATAATTTAATTCCCAACTTCATCGATGATATATGTATATATACTTTTCCTACAACTATTTATTTAAAATTTTATTGCATATTTAGTTAGTAATTATATGTAGTCTTTTATTGAGACTGCTTCAATATTAAAACTACAGAAAGGGACAGTTAAATCTTAAAAAGAGGCCATACTAACTGAAAGGGAAGAAGCGTTTGAGCAGTCCCCTGAAGTGTTAATTACTGCACTTGAGCGCTTTGTTTACCTTCGAGTTTTTCATGAGCCCAAACAAATGATAATAGTAACAAATAAACCATAATGTTTCAAGTCAAATACCTTCATTTTTCTGAGCATGGTGTGCTTTTCTCACCTAGAACAATGAGGAACTTTGGTGCCGGAAGTAGACCGCATTGTCACATTACGATTTGGCAAAATGCACAGAAACATCCTCCAGATGGCTGCTTCTCCTCCTGCCGCTCTCTCAGGTCTGAGGGCTCAGCGCTAATGACGATGCAGTGACAGCATTTCTGTGGGATGTTAAGGACCGTAGTATAGACTTATTACTTATGGAAATCCTGAGTGAAGGACCATGGAGCGTAAGCGAGCAGAGGCTAACCATTGACGCGCCTTCCAGACCATCCTTCTCAAGCGAGCTAAGGTGCGTCACCCGCTGGCAAGTGCCCGACTCCTGATCCACAGACGAGACTTCTCCGCTGAGTCCCCAAGGCCCTCTTATTCTGCAGTACTGATTAAAGAGAACTTCTTGTGTCTTACATGCCAAATACGCCTGTGGAGGAGCTGATACTCTGCAATAAGAACTTAGGAGACTGACCTGAATTCCCTCCCCGCTGGGCCTCAGTCACAACTGAAGTGACAGCATTCCTGCTGAGAGCTCAGAGCAGCGCCCCGCTTGTGTCCCACAGTCGGCGCCACTGAGTGCAGGAATCCATGTAGGTCCAGAGAGTCTTCTGGGCCGATGGCTCTACACAGTGAGAAGACCGCCTTTGTCTGACCCCTCCAGTGATCCAATTTTTGAATAGAACTGAATTTTTTGGAAGTTCTCTAAGAATGAGTTGGCCCTGAGAAGATCCCTCTCCAGTAGCTACCTAAACTGATCTCTGAATGGGTTTATTTATTTCTGCTCATAGGAGCACAGCAGGTTAAGTTAGAGGGGCTTCCTGAATCTTACCTAAAAGAAGCATCAAATATTAAAAACTAAAGATACAGCTATAAATGTAAAACATTGAAGCAGTCACCTCTTTCATCAAGAACATTTATACTTCCTTAGTTTCTACTGCAGAAGATCTGTGGTATCAAGATACGGACTAGAATGTTGAGTTGCTTGTCATACTGTTGAATCGTAGAGGGGAGGGGGGAGGGAGTTCTGATGGCCAGTGTTCTCCAGTGCCCATGCCTGTTGCTGCAGTCTGCCCACTGCATATTCACATACTGGAACTGGTGATCTCAAGGAACGCCCTCAAGTCTTAGCCCAGGTTCCCTGGGCTCTATCCCCTCGGCATTCTGTTCTCTTCTTTCTTTGGTGGTATTGCCACTGCTGCTGGGGAGACTAGCCTCCCCACGGCTGATAAAAATGGCCATGCAGATCGTGCATGGATGGCGAGGCGGTCAACGTGCATTGTACACTCGTTTTGTAGGTGAGAATTCTCAGACTCGGAGAGTAAACTCAGCAGCAGCAACAGCATTGACGTTCTCTCCCTTTATCACAGTGTTGGAAATTATAAGCCCCTTGTGTTTCTTTCTTTTGTTTTATTTTCTGTTTGCACTGACATGTGAAGCTTTATGACAGTACATTCTCTTGAGAGTATATCTTTCATTATAAAGTACCCAGTGTCCCCTTTATACACTTTGCCTTGAATTCTAGCTTGTCTAATACCAACTTTACCATCCTTATTTTCTTTTGATACTATATATGCCTGGTAAACCATTTTTATTTTTTAAAAACATATTTGATTTTTAGCATCACTGTTATCAGAACCTTGTTTCCGCTCTATACCACAGCGAGTGCGAGGGTCTGATGTGTGCAGATTTCAGTTAACACAGTGCTGGCAAAGCAAGGACAATTTATATCTTAATTTTTCTTTTCTGCCCTATCTGAATGTCATTATTTTTAAAAGCAGATTTTAATGATCATAGCTTTGCTTTTTATCTTTTTTCTGCATTCTTAGTTTGTATTTTCTGTGTGTTGCATTTATTTTTTTTCCCTTTTTTCCTCTTGAACTTACTAGAATTTATTTTCTTAATTTGTTTTTTTTTGTTCATTGATTTTTAATGATAGCTTTATTCCACAGTAAAACTTAAACAATAGGAAGTGATTTCCTTTTTCAGATATTACATAATTCACTTTATATATATGAGTTCCAGTTAACCATAATTAGGCACTATTTTTCAAGTCTATGCAAATCCAGCTCAAAACTGGTAAATTCTTAAGTATCATTAAAGTCATAATGTCTGTAATTGTGACTCATGATTAGAAGTTAACTCAGAAAACAAGTTCTTAGTCATCTTTGCATGGAGTAGTGTTTGGTGTGGATAGTATTACATTTAATGTCAGAAGAGCTGAGTTAAATTTCACTTCCACTTACTGTTAGCTGCCTGACATGGAATATTACCTAGTTGTTCCAAATAACCATTTTGTTGTTTGTGAAATGAAATTAATATCACCAACATCATAAGGTCTTTGAGAACATTGAATAAGACAATATATGCAGAGCACCTTTGTTCACTGTCTGACACACACATTGTAATTGCTGTTTCTCCTGTGGTTGTGTTGGCCATTGGATCAAGTCTTAACTGTTTTTCTTAGGTGGAGTGGGAGCCACATAAGGTGGGGCCAGCCTTTCCGACTCCACCACGTCACAACAGGGAAATACTTGAGTCTCCTAGAGGACAAAAGCCTTCTACTCATGGACAAGGAAAAAGCTGACGTCAAGTCGACAGCATTTACCATACGATCTTCCAAGGTAAGACAGAAAATATAATTTTGGATTTCCTGTAAGTGTATCCCTACCACATTTCCTTTGATGTTAGAAAGGCAAAAAGAAGTGATGTGTGCTTTCTGTGTATTTGTAAATGCCCACTGTCTCTTCCGTCCATCCCTCTTCAGTAAAATCCATTTCCTAAACCACTGAAACCTGCCCTGGTGTTTCACCTGGTGGCTAGTTCTTTGGTTATTGACACATAGTGCATCCATCCAGCCCCTTTCAGTTTTCCTGGACTTTGACAGTGCAGTTAGCGCAGACCTCGTGCTGCCGTCGTGTAACGGGGGTGGGCACACCAGGACCTTTTTCTCACGGCACGCTTCCATAGCTGCTCTGTACACGAACCTTTCTTCTAATGTCTGTCGAATCATTTGTCAGAACACAACCTGAGAGAATCCTTCAACTCTTTCAAGAGAATCCCTCTGAACTAGATGATGACTAGAATACAAACAAATACACATCGAAGTCAGGTGGGAACGCTGCTGCTGCAGCACAGCAAGGCCCACTCTGTGCTCATGGGAGGGGCCCAGCTCGCCAGCCCCGCAGGGCGGTGGGTTCCTAACTGGGCCTTGGCAAAGCAGCAGTTTTCCTGAACAGCAGATTGCTCAGTAGTTGAAAATCACTTGTTTATTTGACAGATGCCAAGCATCTACCGTGTGCATTTTCATGATAATTGAATCTTTCTGCCCTTAATTTAATGAAGATTGTGAAACTTGGGCATAATGGTAGGAAAGGTATTGCATTACTGGTTCGCTTCTGTCGGAGAGATGGAAGAATTTATGCCCCTGTTACCGATAAAGGGAAGTTTGAGCGAGACCAGAAGTAACTCTGAAAAGATGTCAGCATACTCAGGAGGCTGAGTGGACAGTAGCCATGCTCTAGTTCTGTTGCTTTGGAGGACACAGAATGGTAGAAGATGCTTCTGATTCGACGCATTCCCCAGAGATCTCCAGGGGAGACAGCCAGCATGGTCCCCATCCCCTGGAGAAAGGCAAAGCTGGTCAACTCCAGTGGATAACCTGAGACAGGATGGGCATCTGTAATTTGTTGTGGGGACCAAGCGGGGCTCTGGAGGGGCACTTCGGTGGCCCGCGGGTGAGCAGTGAGTTGCTCCTCGTCTCTGTAGATGGAAAGCGCAGGTGATCACATTGTGAACACACTTGGCACTGGTCGGCTTCTTCCTCAAGACTTTAAGCAGGGAGGTGGGAATTTGCTGGTTTGTCCACTGATAGCATCTCAGCCCAGAAAGGAAAAAATTCAACCCGCTGAAGACCAATCAGTTATTTGATGGTAGAAACCCTTTTCAAGTAAAAAAGATGGCACACAGTGGCATACAGCTTAATGGCAGAAAATTGGAAAAATGAAAAGAAATGCATGTGCCATCCCAGCAAAATGTAATCAACCAAAATAAAATCCCAAAGAAGGAGGAAAATCTGAACAGATATATCACAGTGAAAGACACTTGGAAGGTTTTCAAGATATGGCACTTAAAAAAGCAAAATATGTCTAACAAAAAGTGAGAGAGGCAAAGTGAAAGGTTCTCTGATTGCTGCCTATGAAACAGTGAGAAGTCAAAAAACTTTCTTAAAACTGCAAAATCAAGTCATAAATAAGATATTTAATAGTAAAAGCCAAAGACTCCAATGTAATAAAGTTTACTAAAATAGGGTTGTGGACAAGAGGGAAGTTGGTAAAAGAAGGGAAGTGGGCATTTGTGCACCACTCAGGGATGTGTGGGGCTGACCTGACCTGGTCTGAGAGTGGGGACAGGCTGGCAGTTCATGCCCTCCCAGAGCCTGCTGTGGGCGCTGGGAAACGAGGGCCTTTCTTTCCCCTCTCCTTGGCCTTCTGAAGACAGCAGCTGCTGCCGTTCTGTGATGGTAGGTCTGTCGGTTGAGTTGAGTTCTCTCCATAACTGATCTCGCTGAGACTCAGGACCCCCGTTTTACAAATGGAGAAACTAAGGGCCAGAGGGATGCATCCCTTGTCCACGTCCCTGGACTGGGAGCATAGAAGAGCCAGTGAACACGAGGTTATCTCTACCCCAAAGCACTGGCCAGGGTAGGTTTCAGTAACCCTGCACTGACCAGTCACTAGTTCACCCCTGGGCTGTCAGGGAGGCCACAGGGGCCTGGAGGTGCCCTGTAGCTGCATGGGTTCCCCCACCCCCTCCACAGGCTCCCAGGCAGCTGCCGGATACTGTTGTCCAGCTGTAGTCTCCCCTAAATCCTGCCATTGCTGTAGAAATCTGAACACTGAGCTATTCTTTCTCTTTTCATTATTTCTGTAACAGTCATGTTCCCATGGTCTCCAAAAATCCTGCTTTTGCTATCAAAAGCTGAATTCTGACACAGTCCTCCTTTCATTCTTTCTATAACAATCCCGATTTTCCAGGAGGGCAGTGGATGCCTCTGGCAAAACAGGGATCAGATTATTCCAATGGAGATGCAAATGCAAAAGAGAAGAGTATAGTAACATATTTCAGTAATTTATTACATACATACAATCATTGATCCAGCATCCTTCTATATATATATATATATATATATATATATATATATATATATATATATATATGATTACTTTTATTTTTAATGAGAGGGGTTGTCTTACAGAAATAAAATAAAACCTGTACATGTTACCTTCATCATTCTTTGTCATGGCAAAAAATTGGTAGACTTAAATGTTCAACAAATAGAGTTGATAGCTAAGTGGTATTAGCTATAAATATATTGATCTGGAAAGATTTCTGTCATCTATTGTTGAATGAAAAAGAAAATACTGTAATGCAGTTTTAAGATTTTTTTTTTAACTTTAAAAAACCCTTGTGTGTATGATTATATGTTAAATGGGGAAGAATCTAAACTAATCCTTTTAACTTTGACTACTTTAGGAAGATCAAAATGGAAGGTGAATGGGAGTATGAGGGAACATTTTTTAACTTCTAAACAATAAGTCTCCGGATTACTTTGCCTATTATAACAGTTGTTTTTCCTTTGTAGCTAAAAAATCAACCGTTGCACTGACATACTTGGACATAAATTTTGTGCACATATTTATTTCTTTAGGGGGAGATGTAGAAATTGAAATATTGGCTCAAAAGCTATGAATATTTTAAAAATCTCTGGATAACAGTTCTTGCCCAAAGCAATAACTTTTGAAATATTTTCCCCTAAATATCTCTGCTAGTACTTTGTCAGTGTTAGAGTGTAGCTTGCATTTGAAGAATTTTAACTGACCAGATCCTTCTGTGGTCCCTGCTCAGAGATTCTGTTTCTGACTTTTGGCAATTCTGTAATGTCACAGCTTACACTGAGAGTAAAGAGACTAGGATTCCAGCATTGCCTTTCAGTGAACGATTCAGTTTATCTAAAGCTGGTCTCCTTCCTGGAGCCCATGTTCATGGAACCACTCTAATATGCGGGTTGTTGATAACCTACTGTCAGTTATCGTGATGAGAGTTGTATGTGATGACATGGTTGAGAGTAGTGAAGGTGGAGGTGAAATCCAGGAAAACATTTTATTTTTAAAATCACAGAATTTTTGTTTTAAATCACTGACAAATTAGTTAATAATGTGTTTTCTATGAGACAGAGACAGTAACTATATTATTTCTTTCTAAAAATACTTATTATATATAACGCATAGTCACTATAGAAAAATTTAAAAGGAAATACTACAAAAATATGATAAGGGGAAAATTAAAATCATGTACCATCCACCACTCAGAAACAACTGTATTGTGTGTGTGTTTCAGTTTTTAGCAAATATATACATATTTGATACTAATAGGTTAATTATTAAAATTCATTCATCATGAAAATTGCAATTACATAAGGATGCATTGAACTTAGAACTAAAATAGAATTTTAAGAAGTGGACTCCTTGATTACAGATTGTATGTTTAAAAAAAAATTTTTATATTGTCAAAATTTTAGAAATGGTATAGTTAAACAGTTTCTTTCATCCTTTTGTTAATCATCACATTTAGTCATGGCCCTTGGTCTTTGAAATAAGTATCAGGTTTACTTACTTAAAGGTGTATTTGGTACTTTTTTTTCCCTGAGTACCACTGACAGGTTGAAAATGCTTGCCATATTTTTGTTACTATTTCCAATGAAAATAATGAATACTTAAATTTCTGGAAGGCAAGGACATTTTTGTGTAACATATTTCTTCAATTCTTGGTATACTTTGAGTACACAATTAATAAATGACTATTTGATATAATTACTATGTTGTAAATCAAGTTTTCATAACTGATGAAAAATTAAACTTTTTTAGGTCAGTTGAAAATATCAACTTTTATCTTGGATTCATGGGTACAATTTGGGAAATTCTGAAGTGAAGATCGTCTCTCATGAACCCTTATATTTATGTTAGTGTTTCCTTACCTGTGGTTATGTGAGACACTTGGAAATTATAAGCATGTTCTTGAAATGTACATTTTAAAAAATTACAGATCTTTGAGATCATTCTTATTTAAAATTGTGAGAATGGCTTTAAAAACCTATTCTACCAGTTAATATAAAGAGCAATTTTCTTAGCTTGTCCTTGGGATATCTTTGCACTAATGTGAACACTCACTAGCCAATCTCAAATTCAGGATTTGCAGAATAATCAACAATTGTTGATAGCTATATATATTCAGAATAAACAATAAAGTGGAAGACAGTTTATAATATAATCTACGTTGGTCCTCCTTTTCCCCCAGCTTTATTGATATATGATTGACATAAAATTAAGATGCACAATGTGATGATTTCATGCAACAATTTATTGCAAGATGCTTATGTTGGTCTTCTTTTAAAGAAAACATTTTACATCATGAAGATTCAGTCTGATTCATACAGGTTTTCCTAGCTCTATTCTTCACTTTCTTTATTCCTAGAATTTTAACCATCACTTTCAAGCATGTTTAAATGTCAGTTTTAATCATAAGGTAGGTCATGCCAATCACACATGTAGTACACTGCCCCCAAGATGTCATTTTTTTTTTTTTTTTTTAGATTAAAATGCCACTAAAATATTCCTCTGGAGGTGATTTCCTCCAGTTTTTCCTCCCTCATGCACCATGAATTAGAAACCTTTTGCTGTTGAAATGATGAAATACCAACCTCAAATAAGATTGCCAATGAGATTACAAGGATTATGGAGCAAACGGCAAAAACAGAACAAAACATTTTTAGGACATAGGTTTTAGTCTTTTATTTTTATTTTAGATTTTTATTCTTGTAAAATGTTTAAGATTTTTTAAGACACATAGACCCACACAATGCAAGTAAGAGTAATAGCTCACAATTTATTACATGCCAGATGATGTGCTAAGCACTTCACATGCTTTTTCATATTCAATCCTAGTTCAAACCTGTGAGGGTTAGGTAACAGTTTACATCTTCATTATGCGGATGAAGATATTTAGGCTTAGATTAGTCAAGTGGCAGATCCAAACTCTGAAACTTAGTAAAACCAAAGCCCCCTTTAATAGGAAAATTTATGATTTAATAATAATAGCAGATGGAAAAGATATGTTCTCATCTGTGATCGTCTGAATATTATAGTTGCTTAGTGATTGATTAAATAGCTAAAAATTAAAAGCAAAGTGGAGAATTTGGGCTTTTTTCTTACCAAAATAGTTATACAAAATTATCAATGGAGATGGGTTTTGCGTTTAATCAGGATTAAATTCAAAATAAATTTTTGCAATCAGGATATTTCTCAATGAGTTTTGATAGCATAATAGAAAATAATGCCAACTATGGTTTTACAGAAGATACAGAAATTCAGTTATAGTTTCTATGCTGATATTTTTAGTTGCAGTAAGCATGAAAGGGAGCTCAGTGAAACCATCTGTGGTTAAGTTGAGGTGTATCACTAATCTGAAAGACTGTGTGCAGCACTGTGTTTGTTGCAGCATCATTTACAATAGCCAGGTATGGAAGCAACCAGAGTGCCTGTCAGCAGATGAATGGATAAAGAAGATGTGAGCTACACACCACACACACACACACACACACACACACACACACAATATTGCTCAGCCATGAAAAGAATGAAATGTTGTCATCTGTGATGGACCTAGAGGGTATTATGCTAAGAGAATAAGTCAGAGAAAGGCAAATACCATTTGATCTCACTTATATATATGTGGAATCTAAAAACACAAAACAAATGAACTAACATAGCAAAACAGAATATACTTATAGAGAACAAACACATGTTGGTTGCCAGAGGGAAGGGAGGTGGGGAGATGAGTGAAATAAGTGAGAGAGACTAAGAGGTACATACTTCCAGGGACGAAACGAACTGCGTGAGGAATGCAGTCAGTTACATTGTAGTATCTCCGTATGGTGACAGCTGTAACGAGACACATTGTGGTGATCACTGAGTTATGTATAGAAATATTGAATGACTGTGTTCTGCACCTGGAACCAACATAGTGTTGTAGGTCAGTTAAACTTCAGTTAGAAAAATGTAGACAATTAAAAATCAAGATGCTAATGATGGTTATCTTTGGGGGAGATTATGGGTGATGGTTAATTTTTACTTTATACGTCTATGTATTTCTAGTTGTCTGCAAGGAACGTGTATTGCTTGTAAAATTAGAAAGAAAACAATGTTACTAAAAATGAAAAAAGAAAGACAGCAAAACAAAAAGCAAAAAGTGATGAGGTGTCTCAGTTGGAGTTCAGCCAGAGGGGAAAAGCTGTGAGGTGTGCGTATGTGAGGGGAGGTACTGTGTGCACCTGCTTTCTGAGACTGAGAGGCCTGGGTGGGTGAGCCTGGGTCCTCCGTGCAGCTGGCCTTGAGAGATCTTAAGCAGTATAGGGCCCTGAGGCACTCACTCTCTGTAGTGTCTGAGCTCAGGGAAAGCCTGAGCCCTCTTTTAAAGGCCTCACCTGATTAAGTCTCACTCACCCAGGATCTTCTCCCATTTTATTTGCTCAAAATCATTTGAATAGGGATCTTAATTCCCTCTGCAAGATCTTTTCACCTGTGCCGTGTAACACGCCCTCATCATGGGGTGGTAGCCCACCATGTTGTTGGCTTGGTCCACACTGCAAGGGAGGGCATTCGAGTACAAGATATTCAAGGGCTTCTCCTGAGGCTCTGTGACCTCCTTTCATTGCCCCATGGAAGCCCTTCCAGGACCCTCTCAGTACAAGAAAAGTTTTAAAGCCCTTCTCTCCACAAACCCACCCATCGGCATGTCTCCTCATGACATTCCTGAACACCGGGGATAAAGAAAGCTATATATTTTTTGCTGCTCTGCTCTGGATGGGCTAAGCTTGGCCTGGCCTGTCAGTCCCAGCAATTTCTGTGACCCTGTAGCATGTTTAGACTCCTGTTTCACAGTGATCAGCTATTCTGTGCCAAAAGGTGACACCATTGAGAAGCAGATAAAAAAATATTCTTTCGACCCTTTAACTGTCCTAACTTTACCCATTATTTGACTTAAGGAGAACTGGCTATTATAAAAACAAACACACGCCATCATCTAAGGATAAAAGCCTTTGTTTTCTTCCCTTCAGCCACTTGGCAGAATAGTTTGGATACATTTAAGGAAGATTTCAGTTAATGCTAGAAGACTCTCTGAACTTGGTCCGTGTAATAAAAACATCCTACAGGACGAGTTTAAATTTCTTAATGAGTAATTTCGTATAGCCAATGCATAGAGATTACTTAATGAGGACAGTTATTCAGAAATAGCTTTGACTTAGAAATGAGCCAGTTTGGTGTGCCCAGTGCCAAAATATCACTTGTTATGTTCCAGGCTGATCTTTTACACTTCTGGAAGCCTTGTGATACTTAGTTGAAAATTAGATTTTCCAAGCCTTCATGAGTGGAATTGTTTGAAGGGTAAGATTGTGAGTAGTTTTTTCCCTGAAGAGCAGCTTTGGTTTTGGCAGGTGGTTAACCTCGCCGGACTGAAACTCCAGTTCCTTTCTCTCTAGTTCCGCGGGCAGCTGCTTGTACTGTTTGTGCTCAGTTACTTCCGTTTCTAGCTGCTGCCGTTAACCTGGCCTCCCCTGAGCATGCATGATATAGCGCAAGAATTTGGGCCAATTTTATCAACGGATTTTGTGGCTACCTCTCTCATCCAGGAATTGGCTCATCTGATTTTCTGCTCATGAGCCCCAGAGTGTGTCCTCTGACACCTGAGGTGTCAGTAAGCAGCTTTCACCTGCCTGAGCTGCAGGCAGAGGCGCAGGTCATGCCCCGAGCCAAAGGCAGCTTCTTATAAGTCACCTGGCTACTCTTGTCTTCAGAAAGGTCTGCTGCCCACTTTCTCTCTGCCTTTGTTCCCTCTCAGGTGCCTTCAAAGAGATTCTGAAAAATATTTCTTCCAAGTTTTACAATTTTTATCTATGGGAGGATTAGCCCAACTGACTGCTCCATCATTTCCCAAAGCCAGAAAAAGTCAAAAGAGAAATAAATCTAAAAGGTGATACCAAAGCTGAAGGCCACTAACCAATATAGAGTGGCTAATACAGGGTTTTGTTAAGAATATTACTTGCCTAATCTGAGACACTTTATTTCTAGTAATACAGGCTAATTTTCTGTTAGATGCTTTTACCGCATAGTGGTTGGTCAGAGCATCTTGATTATTTTCACCTGAATTTGTCCTAAGTCTGAGCTACAGAAAATGATAGGAACTATAAAAAGGAAAGAATGTGACTGGACTATGTTCTTTTAAACATGAAATAAACACACTTCTTTTTTTTTTTCCTCTAATGTCACCTTTTTTTAAATAGCAGTATTGTTAATTTACAATGTTGTGTTAATTTCTGGTGTACAGCAAAGTGATTCAGTTATATGTATATGTATTCTTTTTCAGATTCTTTTCCATTATAGGTTATTAGAAGATACTGAATATAGTTCCCTTTACTATACAGTATATCCTTGGTTTTTTATCTAATTTATATATGGAGTGTGGATATGTTAATCTCAAACTCCTAATTTATCCTTCCTCCCCTTTCCCCCAGTAACCTTAAGTTTGCTTTACTATGTGAGTCTTTTTTTCTGTTTTGTAAATAAATTCATTTGTGTCATTTTTTTAGATTCCACATATAAGTGCTATCATGTGGTATTTGTCTTTCTCTCTCTGACTTACTTCACTTAGTATAATTCCCAGTCCATCCATGTTGCTACAAATGGCATTATTTCATTCCTTTTTGTGGCTAAGTAGTATTCCATTGTGTGTATATATATGTGTATATATATATATACACACACCACATCTTCTTTATCCACTCATCTCTCTGTGGACACTTAGGTTGCTTCCATTTCACTCAAGCAGTTCTCGAGGATCAGAGTAATTACAAAAACATGGTTATTGTGAAGTTTCACAATGACAACTTCTAATCCAGAGAGTGATGTGAACTACTTCAGTAAAAAGCACACAAAGCATAACTTTGCAGTTAGTAACTGTGACTTCTCAAAACACAATCCAGAGGCTTATAAATAGACTACAAACTAATTCCTTGGATAAAAGAAAATGAAAAGTGTGAATGTTAGAGGCTTATTGTTTGATTCTGAGGAGATAATTGCATTGTTATATTTTTCCCTAGAATTTAATTTTCTCATTTATAGGGTTGATGGAAGTAGATTAGTAGCTTATCTTGTT
Organism: Camelus dromedarius; assembly: GCF_036321535.1. Taxonomy (NCBI): domain Eukaryota; kingdom Metazoa; phylum Chordata; class Mammalia; order Artiodactyla; family Camelidae; genus Camelus; species Camelus dromedarius. Next base: position 29,109,753 of record NC_087458.1, on the reverse strand, counting down.
TGATAGAATGAAATTGGAATGGTTTATTATCTGTTTCATTGTGGATTCTTAGAATAGTGTTTCAAATTATTTGCATAATGGTTAAATCAGTTTAACTTAATTGTATTCACTTTCTTGTATGACTTTAACCTTTTTACATAAAGAATTTCAACTCTTCAATTTTAATTTTCAATTGTTGATGGACTACCCATAATTATTTTGGAGTTACTAATTATTAGTACAGTGTGAAAATGACATGAGAAATCTATCAAAGTTTTGTCTTACTTGAATTGTCCCTTTCTGTGTAACAGACATAAAATTTACTCCAACCTAATCTTAGAAAACAGTTGTTTAACTATTACTAATTTCAAACAACAGTCAAATAGCCAAAGACATAGAGGAAACTTAAAGTCAGTTGAACAAGGAATGTTAGAGCAAGAGGAAGGGTAAGAAGCCACAGCGGGAGGTATTGCAACCAGTAGAAGATTAGTTTTTTTTGGTTTTTGTTTGTTTGTTTGTTGCTGTTATTTTAAGAACTATAGAGAACTTGAAGACATACAGAGTTCTTGAAGATCAGAATGAAGCCTGGGAGGGAGAATGGAAAGGGAGCATATTGAAGGTGGGAGCGTTAAAATTAGTAGGGATTTAAGGGAAACATTCAGTTGGTATCAGCGGAACGATTGTTCCCTCATAGTACAGGGAGCTCAGCGCAGCAGCCCTCTAGGAGTGAACGCCTCTGTGCTCCAGGTTGGAAACCACAGTGGTGGGAACTGAACTGTAGCTTTGATTAGTTCGAAAGAAATCATCACTATCCCTGACACCCTTGTGAAGAAGGAGATCGTCATCACCATCATCAACACTGTTTTCATGGTCAAAATCATTAAAATTCATTGAAGGATTTATTTTAGCCCAGGGACTTTGCTGAAAACTTTTCATCCATTAGTCATTTTTTCTGATGCTAGCTGGGAGATTCTTTTGTTAGCTTAATTTACAGATGAGAAAACTGAGGCTTTAAAAGGTTTACTTAACTTGTCCTAAGGTCACAGAGGTGATAAGGGGCAGAGATTGTACTCAAAATTGGGTTTTCTGTCCCCATGCTTATACTGTTAGTCATCAATAATAAAAATAATAATCTGGAAAGAATATGAAGCCTCAGCTACCAATTTTAATATCTCTGGTTTAGTGTTTGCCGTGAAGCCATATAAAATTTTGTGTTGAGGCCGAAATAAGCTTGTAGCAGTGTGAATAACTCGGGACTGTGAGATGTACTTTTGCAGCCTCCTGCTTTGGTTCCGGTAGAGACCGAGCTGCTAGGAGAGGAGATTTTGACCATCCTTATTTCTGAGGCCGTCAGAGGGTTGCATTTTTCACATTTACAGCAAAGTTCTCTTGATGTTATAAACTCGTATTTTTTTAAACTGTTGCTTCTCTTTTTTATTGTCTCTATCTCAGGAAAAATTGGATGTAGGGGTGAGGAAAGAAGTTGATGGCATAGGGGCGTCAGAAATAAAGTACGGGGACTCAGTGCACTACATACAGCACATAAACAGCGGCCTGTGGCTCACCTACCAGTCTGTGGACGTGAAATCTGTGAGGATGGGATCCATACAGCGTAAGGTGAGAGGCTGTCAGAACCCTGTGTGGCAGTCATTCTGTACAACTGAAGAACCCAGCGCGACAACCAGAGGTGGCCAGCCCTTCAGCCACCTGCTAACTGTCATTGTTTACATGCTAAAGGTTCCATCCCACCCTCATCCACTCAGGTTTGTGCAGTGAACCAGGCTGGATGTTACATCAGTGGTTTAAATTTTAAGTGAAGAAATGTGCTGCTCCTTCCTGGGTTCTAGCTTAGTCTGCCCCATTCCCCTGGTCCTCCAGGTGCCGCAGGCATTATGCTTCTGAAATGCAGAAGTTCTCATCCCGTCCCCTCTGCATCCTTCAGCTACACACCCCACTGCTTACAAGACAGCAGCTACACGTCTTGGGAGTGCAGGACGCCCTTCCCGACCTGCCCCGACCTGCCCTGGCCTCTTCCTCCTGTCTGCACAGGCTCTGGGCACCCTCTGCAGTGTCCCCACACCACCACTCACTCAGCACAGTCCTTGTAGCCCCTCAGAGAAGCTCGGCCTTCACACATCTGCACCCTTGCAAATAGTTTCCTCTGCTTGGGATGCCCTTTAAAACTTTTTTTTTTCTCCACCCAATTCCTATCCATCCCCCAGGGATTAAAAGTTGGTCTTAGAAGGTCTTCCTAACGTCTAAGCTCATCCTGCACACCCTCCTTTGTGTTCTCATAATATTGTGTATAACTTACTAAATTTTATGTGCGCTGTCTGGGCTGTTTTATCTGCTAGGCTACATGCCTCTCTCACTGTCTCTCATTTGTGAGCTTCCTTAGGGTGCGTACAGTAATTCTGCAGACTGTTCAGATTTCATGTTTTTATATCACCATGTAACACAGTGCACAGAATCTAATAACAGGACAAATACTATTTCTATGAACATGAGACCTCCGGTCTCTTTATTCTCGGTAGACTTACTCATTGTAACATACATGTTCCAGTAAGGATTGCTCAGAGTTACTGTGATCTCTTCAGGGTGACCTGCGCTGCTTTTAGTGACGTCGGGGGCTGGCTCTGTTTGGATGGAGCTAGTCTTAGATGCATCCGTGTACCACCTTCCTCAGAGCTGTGGATGGAGGGCCAGACCCGGATCATTTTCACAATGAGATGATCACTTGTGTTCAGGGTCTTTGATCCAGGCTCACCCGTTTGAATGTATTTGTTTGCATTCAGTATTTGTCCGTCATTCACTGTTTCCTGCAGCTGAGCCTGGCTGTTTCTAACTTTTTATTATGGGGAGAAATAGTGCAGTTAGACCCTGTGTTTTCATCAGTCATCTTCAACATTTTCAGTGCTCTCCTGCTTTCTTTTTTTCAGGGTAAGGGGGAGGGAAAAACAAATTCACATGTGGCTGTTTGGTGCTTGAATGTGGCTAGCAGTATAAGAACTGAATTTTTAGTTTTGCTTAACTTTACTTTAAATTTAAAAGTTTATACTTAAGTTATTAGAAAGCTTGTAAGCATGTTTGGAATACTTGGATAAGTGAATGTACTTTCCCAACTATAAATGTCATGAATTCTAAAAAAAATCAGGTATTTTCAAATCAAGTTATTCTAGAAGCATAAAATACACACTGGATTATGAAGACAAGGAATAAAACAAAGTAAAATATCTCATTTACAAGTTTGTATATTTATTACATGTTGAAATAATAATATTTTCCATACAGTGAATTAAGTCAAACAAGTATTAAAATTAATTTTACCTTTTAAAAATACATTAATGTTAGTTCTGGCAAATTCAAAGCTACATGTTTTTAAACAACTTCCTCACCTCCCATCCCTGACGACCTGGTGCTTCCCTCCCACCACTGCCACTCTCAGGGATAAGCCCTATCCTTGCTTGTCATATTCTAGAAGTGAGTTTCACTGTTGGGCTTTTTACATTATTTTATAGGGAGTGATTTTATTAGATTTGCCATTTTGCATTCTGGGTTGTTAAACCTTAATATTTACCAGAAGGTTAGAAGTTCAAAGTATTATTTCACAAATCATAAAGAACAGAGAGAGGAAACAAAGAAAGTTCTTAACTAAGATACTACTTTGTAAGAGCTGTTGTCTAACATCGCTTTTTTCTTAGCACCGTTATTATTTTTTTACCATTTTTTGTTGAATTATAATCATTTTACAATGTTGTGTCAAATTCCAGTGTACAGCACAATTTTTCAGCTATACATGAACATATGTATATTCATTGTCATATTTTTTTCTCTGTGAACTACCATAAGATCTTGTATGTATTTCCCTGTGCTATACAGTATAATCTTGTTTATCTATTCTACAATTTTGAAATCCTGTCTGTCCCTTCCCACTCCCCACCCCCTTGGCAACCACAAGTTTGTATTCTATGTCTATGAGTCTGTTTCTGTTTTGTATTTATGTTTTGTTTTTTTTTTAGATTCCACATATGAGCGATCTCATGTGGTATTTCTCTTTCTCTTTCTGGCTTACTTCACTTAGAATAACATTCTCCAGGAGCATCCATGTTGCTGCAAATGGCATTATGTTGTCAGTTTTTATGGCTGAGTAGTATTCCATTGTATAAATATACCACTTCTTCATCCAGTCATCCGTTGATGGACATTTAGGCTGTCTCCATGCCTTGGCTATTGTAAATAGTTCCTTAGCACCATTATTGAAAGTTTAACGTGGCATATGTTTATAGGAAAAGTATAGGTAAAAATGATAACATGTAGACATATATTATTGAAGAAATAGAAGTAAATCTCAATCAGAAAATCGCTAGAAACTCTTTAGGTGTTATATCCCTATTCTATGATTCAGTGGAAAATACAAAAAAAAAAAAAAAGAGAGGCTTAAAAAGTTCTTTCAACCATTTTTCTGTTCATGTACCCCTTGAATGAATTTTTAAAACCATATACTTCATGACATAATTTTCATTATAAATTTAAATCTTTGCATATAAAGTGGTTTCAGGCCTTCAGCATACATGAACATTTTAAACCAAACTGTACCTATGTCATTTAAATATGTTATATGGGAAATAAATCCCAAGAGTTTCCACAATTTCCTCACCTTATTCTGCTGAGTTCAATAAAGCACCAAGCCCTGGCAATTTCATCTTCCACGTGTACCTCATACCAGGCCCTCTGCTCCACCCTTAAGAATCTAGTTCCACCTTTATCATGCCTGGTGTGCACTGTTTCCATTGCCTCCTAACCATCTCTGTGACCTCAGTCTGACCTGCCTCCAGTTCTTTCTGACTGGGTGATGCCATGCTTAGAACCCTTCGAGGCTGAGCCTTATTCCTGTCATAATTCCAGTCTCCTTACCATGCAGGACAAACCAGCTGACTCATCTCACCTCACCTCCAGCCCCTCCTGCTTCAGTCCGTTGCAGTAATGCCAACGTTCTTTATTGTTACTCCCCTTTCTTATTCCTTAACCAGGATTAAAGCCAAAATGGGGCTTACCTTCTACATCATAGGCTAACAAAGAGCTTTATGCTTCACAAAATGAAAGGAATCCATTCCATGAGGGACACAATCCCTTCGTGTTTGTGTTATCCACCTTTGCAATTAATCAAATCCAGAAGTAGCAAACCAGCCAACAGCTTAGGTAGGCCAGGTTAATGCTGGGCCATTTCCAAGTAACGTGTGATAGAAACTTGCTATAGCATCTGATTAGCTACTTCACACTAAGATGACTATAGTAATGAGTAAAAAATGTTGCAACAAATATGATTTCAAAAAGCGAAAAAGAGAGGAGGTCTGCTGGGAAAGGTTGTATAGAAAAGTGTAAATATGGTTCTAGTGAACAGCCAAATAGCTTTCTGGCTTTACCAGTTCTGAACATTTCCCCCCATTTGTGCACACGCTCTCTCTCACTTGCTCTTATTTTTGTCTCACCTCCAAAGTTTAACATCGATAAAATGTTATTTAATATACCAACCATATTCATACTACCCCAGTTATTAGTAAATATCTTTACAGCTTTTTGAGAAATTCTGAATTCACTCAAATGTAACACTTTATATTGGTGGTCATGTCTCTCTAGTCTTTTATAATTTTGCCTATTTTTTTCCTTCATAATATTGATAGCTGAAGAGGTCAAGCAAGCTGTCTTGTAGAATGGTCCATAGTATAAATTTATTGTTTCCTCAAGGAGCCAAGGAAGCTTCTACAGGAAGAGCAGCAGCACCACCACCAAGATGCGTAACAGCGATGACAGTAACGCGGCGGCCGCCACGGTTGTCGCTCCGGGGAGGGGGCTCTGGCCGGCCTCGGGCCACCTCCCATACGGACCCCCGGGGCGCCCCACGGCCGGCAGCAGAGTGCTGTGGCGCTCCAGCTTGGCCGAGTCGGGGTGGAGGCCGGTCCCCGGGGCCGGGCCAGCGGCAGCGGCGGCGGCGGGAAGAAGGACCGGGCTCGGCCCCAGCACCGCGCGGGCTCAAGCCGCCGTCGGCGCCCCCTAGCCGCCAGCGCGGTGACCTGCAGCCACGCGGCCGCGCGGAGGAAGCCCCGCTCCGGGCGGGCGGCCCGAGGCCGGCGGCTCCGGAGCTGCAGAGCCCGGCGGGGAGAGACGGGGCGGCAGAGGACGAAGGGCGGGGCGGCGAGGACGGGGTCCCGGAGGCCGAGGAGCCGCTGCGGTCCGGCCGGACGGTGAATGGCAGTGGGCTGCTCCCTACAGCTGCCGGGAAGACTGTTCGGGCTCGGAGGAAGGGGACCCGGGGACGTGGCCTCCAGCGGACGGGAGTTAAAGGACGGCTCCCGTTCCCGGCACCGGCCCAGGCGGGGCCGGAGTGAGCCTCTCTCCCCGCTGCCTGCGACGTCGGCCGGCGGCCGGCTGCGACCTCAGTTCCGGGAGAGGAGGAATCGCGATGCACGACAGGGCGGCGGCGCCGGGAGTATAGACCGGAGCCGGGAGTGTAGACACACGCCGGGAGTGTAGACAGGAGCCGAGGCTGTGGACAGAAGCCGAGACCTCGAGGCGGCGGCGGCGGCAGCGGCGGCGCAAGGGAGGAGGGTGTGATCATCTGGACTCCAGCCCCGCGCCTAGATGCCGTGTTAACGCTGAGCACCTGGCCCCTCTCCTGCCAACGCCGCTCGCCGACATGGACTCAACCTTGGATTCGTCCACAGGCTCCCTCCTTAAGACCAATCATCATATCGGCGGTGGGGCCTTCAGCGTGGATTTTTCCCAACAGCCTCCCTCCCAGAGCGGCGGTGGCCGCCTCCAGTTCACTGAGGACCAATCACTCCAATCACACCTACGTGAAAAACACCTGTAACAAACCAAAGCGTTCCGAGGCTGAGGAGGAACTTCTCCAGCAATTTAAACGGAGGGGGTGTCCCCAGCAGGGGTTTTCGGTGCCCACCACTTGTGGATGTTTCTCTTAGCTGCTGCCTGCTTATTTTCCCTCATATTGGGACTGACTTAGCTACGAGTGAGAGGGACAGGACTCTCCGAGGATGGAGGACTCGGCGGTAAGTATTAAACCCTCTGGGCAGGGGAGCAAAGTGCCTGTGGTTAGTGCTGGGCTCTGACCGCACTGGGCATCTTACCTGAGTTGATTTCTGTCAGCAAAGTCATGGTTTAATAGTGAAACGCAGCAGACTGAGTGTATTTTTGTCATCTTTCTTTAAGAAAGAACATGATTACCATGATCAGAATGAAAATCCCATGGCTGCTTTTAAGGTTTTTGTGTATGATGTATGCGGGAATTGAAGACATCTTACAAAAGAACAGGATGTTACAAGTAAGCCTGTTAAGTAAAATGCATTATGTGTTTAACTTAAATTTTCCTTTGGCCTTAAATAACCATAGATGCAGGTTCCAATCCAATTACTCGATAGTTTGGAGGTTTTTTGATTGTTCAGGAGCATCATACATGTACTGGAATTTTGTTTGTTTGGTTGGTTTTTGTTTTCCCAAATTGAGTTGTGGTTCTAAAAGGTGAAGTAAGAGCTCTTGAAACTCTGGTTAATTATTTTGTAGTATTAAATACATGTGTAGGTAGTTCCATACTTCCTTTAAAATCTAAAAATGATCGATTTCCAAGCCCAAAGCACCTCCCCTCCCACCAGTGGAAAAAAAGTTATGGTAGGGCCGTGCAGGAGTTTACAGACAGATTCATCTGAATTGGTTTCCAGGCCATGCCTTTTAACTTGCTGAATGGGTGTAGGCAGGTGTGTTCGTCCACTCGTTAAGCCAGCATCGTTTTCTGTGCTGAGCACTCAGGATACAGGAGTGATAAGGAAGAGCATCCCTGCCCTTCAGCACAGGAAGGAGGTGGGTACTGACCACTTATGTTCTGTGAAGGGAGTGAGGCTGGAGTGGTTGGTGTGCCCTGCTTCAGAGATGATGAGGGCAGGCACTATGTGAGGTGAGACTGGAGAAGGAGACAGCCTTGCAGGCGTCAGGAGAGCATTCAGAGGAAAGGCCTTGAGCTGAGCGAGAGCCTTCTGTAGGTGAGAGTGCCTTGAACAAGGGGGAGCGAGCCAGAGTTTGAGCTTCCCTTGCATAATCTGTAAAACAGTGCGAATCTTGGTTAGAATGATGCCTGGGAAGATTAAAAGAGAGAAAGTCATTTTAGTGCATGATGGATGGCCTGCTGAATACGTAATTTCTCAATGTTAGGTCCTTTCCCTCACCCCATGAAACTTCCTGCCCTTTTCACCCAACATGAATTCAGTGTATCATGGTTTGTAAAACTGGCTTACTGTTATTAGTTTTATTTCAAACTAGTGAATGATAGCAGACTTAAAGCATAGGAGCAAAAATAGTATAAGCTTTGAATATAGTATAAGGTTTGAATATAGCCAATTCTAAGACAGTCGAATAATTGATTATAATATTCCTTAACTAAAGGGCTTAGAAGAGGACTGAAATCCAGCACTCACTTTAATTGGTACCCTGATTACAAGAGTGATATAGTGTGTCCTGCCTCAGATATTTGAGAGAGAAAAGAAATAAGGTCACATAAGAAGCTAAATTAGTAAAGTCCAGGTAAATGACATTACCTATGAGCACTACCTGTCTGCATGTTTGTTTCTCTAGCAGAACTGGTCTGTTCTGTGAACTGGGCCTTTTCTAAGAATTAAATGCTTTACAAATATAATATCATTGAATCTGCCTAACAACTCACAGAGGCCAATGGTGGTATCTTCACTTTATAGACAAAGACACTGAGACTCAAGGAAGTTAAGAAATGTATCCACAGTTGTACAGCTATTGAGTAATAGGACTAAAATTTGGTTTCAGATTTTTTTCAGTGAAAAAGCCCATTCTACTTTTGATATTGTTTGTAGAGAATTTTCTAAAAGGATACTTTTATCAGGATTAAGAAAATAATTACTTAGTAGGATTACATACAGAATTACTGATATGCATAATTCTCAACTAAGATGACCTGTCACATCCTTCTTGTCACTATTAAGATGAATGACTAATATCCCCTTAAGTACTAAAATTTCAAGTGGAATAGAAAAGGATTGGCTTGCTAGAGCTCTGGTACCCTCCTCACCTCCACCAACGTGGAAGGAAGGAAGTTATATAGTGGTTTGCATTTTAATAAATGGTAAATATGAGGTAGCCTGGGTGATGGAAAAAATAGTGGCCAAGAGGTAGAGGATCTGGGTCCTAGGACTCGTCCAAATGACCTCAGTCAAGTTCCTTAACCTCTGAGCCTCATTCTTATGTATTAAACTGGAGTAATAACTTCTGCTGTCTATGGGGTTGTTGTGAGGATCAAATGAGATAGTTTGTTAAATGTAAAGTGGTATTATTATTCAAAAGTTTAGATAAAATTTGTCATTTTCCTGGTGAACTACCGTATATATGTAAAGAAAGTCATTTCGGTAAATGATATTTAGTAGTGTATTTCCTACCTCTTCAGCATTTATTGTTTATTAAATTCTTTAAATACACATTGTAGACATTGATAGAGAAATCTGAGTCAAAGTATAATGAATCCTTAAATGCATTGTACACTTGACCTGTTGCATATCCTGGCGGAAAGAAGTGCTTGTGAGTTCAGTTAGTCTGCACACCCAACGGTGAAAAATTTCACTACCTATATTCATGTATCCTTTGTCATGTTATGATGTTTTGCCAATGCTTAGCCACAGGGTTCATTGGTCAAATAGTGTGCTTAAGGAAACAGTTTTACTTTGAGTAATAATTTCACCGGAAGATTGTAGGTTGTATGTTAGAGTAAGCCTGAGTAAGCTTTTATTAGTTATTTAAATTGTGTATAGCATATAATAGATTAGCCTTTTAAATAGTTCCTAATCATTTGATCTTTGAAAACTTTTCATTGATATCCTAGTTTTGTTAACAAAATTACCTTCATTAAATTAAAAATAATAATAATAATAAATAAACAATAATAAAATGTTTTGTCTACCAAAGATACACATTTTAGACTTTTAAAGGGAATTCTTTTTCTTTTAAATGCTTTTTCTATTAATTTTCCTGTTTTTTTAGAAAACAGTGTTTAAATTTTCAGATTTTAAGGTACTTAAGACAATATCCACTTCACAATTGTGTTCCAGTTTATAGGTAAACTTGCATTTTTTTATACTTATATGGCTTTTTAAAAATATCATTCTGTATTTTCCAAATGTGTTATGGAAGATGCATGTTGTAATTTTTTTTTCTTTCATTTTTAGCTTCTTATTTTGAAATACTTACAGATTCACAGGAAGCAGCAAAAAATGTTAGAGAAGTCCCATGTGTGCTTTTTAAAGACTTTTAACATTAAAAAAATGTTTTTCTCAAGATTTTGTGTCTTATATCTCCATACTTAAAATGGTCTGAGGAACAGAAACTCGCTTAGCATTTACCTATTTACATGATCCTACAACTCTCATCCTCCTGTTTTTATTTTGTTTTGTAAAACAGGCTAAGATAGTGTGTCCCAGTAGGACTGTGGTTTTGTGACAACTAGCAGAGCTGTCAGGAAAGACAATTAAATGTACAGGTAACAAGTTTTGTATGTTTAAGAAGCAGAGGAAGGTACGTAAGAGGAAAACCTTCTCCCAGCTGAGCTAAGTGTCATTTCCACATGTGACTCTCCCTCCTGTGGAGTTACGTGGCGCTCCTCTTTTCTACATGCTTTTGGTGCCTCTGCTGCTTGTCAGAGTCCCCTTCTCTGCTGTATAATCAGACTCCTAGTTGTGGGGGGGCATGGAGTGGGGGTGAAATAGAACCAAAAAAAAAAGTCCTGTCTCTGCGAATCTTGCCACACCTCCATAGCTGGCCAACGCCCTTTCTGATTGCTATATGATCTCTTTAATAGAGTTAATACAATGATTTTTTTCAGTTAAATTCCTCTAAGCTCTAGAGTTCCACAGATAGACTTTAGTAACTGGAGGAAAGCCCGAAGCCCTGTTACTGTCTTTTGACCCAGCCCCACCTTCTCACTTGAAACTTACCAATTTGTGTAAAAAAAAGTATGCATTTGTATGGACACACACACAGACACACACACACACATATGGTTCTTCTTTCTGCAGAACCTATACATGAATCCTAGTTAACCACCCTTGTTTTATAACTTACATATAATATGATATAAAAATGTTACATATAGCATGCAAATATATATCCTAGTTGCTAAATTGATTCACATATAAGCTTCTGGAGAACCAAAAAACTCCTAAAACTGAACGCAAAAATGTCTATGGACATGCACATGTATCAGCTCTGCATTTCTGCAGAGAAGACCCTTGGGTTTGCTAATAAGCTTCTCAAGTGGGAGAGGTCCTTTCCTGGTCTGAAAGTAATGAAGAATTATGCTTTATGGTATCTGTAAATCATTACTCAACCTACTATATTGATTTGACTTCTTCTCTTTTCCTTTATATTCAAATGCTTAGAAGAGTGTATGATTTCCTCCTTTAACAGCAGGCATTTCCACAAAAATCACATGGCTTTTTTCAGGCAGTTTGAACATACACAGCGCTGAGTACCAAGCCCATCTGCTGTCAGGCTGTGACACGGGGTCAGCAGGGAGAGACAGCGGGATGGTGTACTTTCACGGTGCTGGCTAAGCCACAGCCCCTTTTAACAGGTAGAAAATGAATGACGGCAAAAATTGTGGACTGAATTGCCCCCATTGAACTCCAATGCCACAACTGTAGAGAAGGCAAAAGAAATACGTTAACTATTAATAACTACTAAAACAATTTGACGTGGTGGACATAGCTTAAGCGGTAATGAAAGAAAGCCATTTAATCAGATCTGAAGTGTGTGAGACTGGATGTGCTCACTTTGTTCATAGCCATAGGAAGTGGAACCAATTAAATTGGACAAAACCTTAGGTACTTTAAAGGGAATTTCTATCACTCACTCTGCAAATGCGGTATGTAGTGTGCATTTCTGGAGACCATGAGGTTCTCAGTGGTGATCACTCATGCCTACATGCAGCATCTGCAAGCAATGAAAGGGTGTGCACATCCTGTTACAGAGCGTGAAGGTGGATGACGGCAGCTGACAGACAACACCGGTCCTACCTCAAGCTGTTTTTAACCTATTTTTACTGAGCATAAAATGCTCTTTGACTGAAAGAAGAAATAAAACATTTTTGAGCCTTTTTCCTTTGAACGTAATCCCTAGGTGCTTTCTTTAAAGAGGGTTGTGATCCTTTGTTAGAAAGAATGTGGTTGGCAATTCAGGAAGTGAAGGGTGGCACGTTAGTAGTTATGAGACACAATGTCTGCCAATTGTAACCTAAATTCAAATCCTATAAAGGAAATATTTTTGTCATAAGAAGGAAATGGGTCATGTTAGATCTACTGATTCAAATAAAGTTTCATGTGTCGATGAAAGACATTAAGCCATCGAAGAACCTCTGGGTGGATTAGATAGATGTGCCAGGAGCCCAGCAGAAGTTTTGCTTAGACTCTTTGATGGCAGAGCTTAGTACTTTTAAGGCTCTCAAGGAATTTCCACTGTGATCCTGTGATAAGAATGAAATGCTAGTCATGAATAAAAAACACACAGAGAGAAATTCATTTAGTTACACCAGTGGTACAGAGGGGAAAGCATCAAGTGAAATAGAATGCTGAAGGAGTGAAGGGAATGCCACATGAGAGGAGCTAAAATACCATGAGGACTGAAGGTTTCTTAAAGAATAGCCCAGCACTTGCCACAGTCTGTGCAAAGCACGTGGCTTCTCATTGATGACATTAGGAATGGCTGAATCAACTGGAGCTACATTCATGGTGTTGTGCACTTCTAGTCATGAACTTTAACTACAGATGTTATCATGCTGTGAACCTAGCACAAAATATGTTAGTAAGAGTGTGATATATGAGACTAGGCTACGCCAAAGTTTGATAGCTGCAGCGACTTGTGACACTAATTAGAACCAGGCCAGGCCTCACAGGTCAAGGGCACAGTCCTCCGTAAATCTGCTCTCACTTCCCGCAACCAGGCTACCCTCACTGCTGACCAGCTGGCTACCCCGTTACCCCTCAGGTTTGATAATTCACTGGAATGACTTACAGAACCCAGGAAAGTGCTATCCTTACAATTACGGTTTTGTTGTAAAGGATACCAATCAGGACTGGCCAAAAGGAGGGACACACAGGGCAATGTCTGGGAGGGTCCCAGATGCAGAGCGCCCCTTGTCCTCTCTCCATGGGGTTAGAATGTGTTACCCTCCCGGCACAGAGATATGTGACAATGTGCAGAATAGCGCTATTCAGGGGAGCGCAACCAAGCTTTGGCATTCAGAGTTTTTATCAGTGTTTCCTTGCATAGGCATGACTGGGTCATTGGCCATGCAGCTGAAGTCAGTCTCTTGACCACTTTCCCTTCCCAGAGGTCATGCTGGTATCACATTGGCTCAGAGCCCCAACTTTCTAGTTGCATGTTTAGTCTTTGAGGTGTGGCCAGTCCACATCCTGAGTCATCTCATCAGCATAAGCCACATAGGGTCCCCACCATAAGTCACCTTATTAGCATAAACTGTCAGGAGCCACCATCAATAAGAGACACTCCCATCACTCCAAAAATTCCCAAGATTTAGAAGCTACTTCCCAGCAGCCAGGGACAGAGGCCAGCCAAATTCTTTATTACATAATATCTTATGCTCTAACTAGTGATAGTATCTTTGGTGTTCTGTATTAGGGAAATAATTTACTTTTCTCATTTCTCATTATTGTAAGAGATAACTCTGAAGTCAAGTCTGAATAAACATGTTTCTGTGTCTAAATAGTTCCCTTTAGCTGGTTCCACATCTTAAAAGCATCTCTAAGTAAACAATATACTATTTAAAGAATAAATTATAGTAAATTCAAACTCAGTATGGAACAAGAAACCTATATTAGCTCTTCATACATGCCTATTATCTTAATGGGTGCTCTCACATCCTCATTATCTGTGCTCTATTTCCAGGAATCTAAACCTTTGAATGTTCTTTGGTTATTTTCCAAAGCATGGTCAGATAGTAAGAAAAGTCTTTTCTCTTCCATGTAGTCTTTAAAAGAGATCTTGTTATGTGCCAAGAGATGGATGTCTTTATTCCAGTCCTGCATTTAACACATATGGAGGGAGCTCCCAATATAACCCTGAACTATGACAGCAAAATCCCTTTTACCCTCACTAGCACGGTGTTGTGAGGTACCCTACAAAGACTTCAAGTATAGAGTTACATTAATGGCCCTGACTTTATTGCATGGTCTCTTACCTTCATCTGCCAATATCTAAATGCCTTCAGAATCTCACCAAGTTGTCCCAGGATCCTCCAAGACATCTCTCATGGGCTCACGAGCAGCCCTTTCATGCTTTGCCTGTTTTGTCCTTCTCCAGCCCAATGCCTGCTGCCACTTTTGCTCGCACTTGCCATAAATTTACTCACATCCCTTCCAAAGGTTCTGCCTCCAGAGCTCCTAGTGTCATTAGTCTTCAGGGCACCAGACTCACTAGAATCTTCTGTCCCGGGCTGACCGCCTGCACACCAGGAGCCGTCTGTCTCCCACGTCTCCCTGCTCTGGTTCTCTGATGGAGACACTTCCTTTAGCTTCTGTTCTGAGTCAGACTGGGACCCCTGCTACATAAAAATGTAGAGAGACTTCTTTTCTTACTCCAGCATTCCTAACTTTCAACTTTTTACATTTTGATTTAGCATTATTAGGCTTCTTAAGTCCTGTACCACATAGTGCTGGAGTGTCAGGCCTGAAAATGGCCATAGAAGGACACTTACCCTGTCCTGTAGCCAGGCAGCACCTGAACTGTCTCATGCCACTTCTTCCCAGGACTCTGTCTGACTACAGTTCCTATTACATATGAACGTAACTATTGATCCACAGGAGAAAGGCTCTTCAGACACCAGCTAGAGGGCCATCTGTCAAGCCAGTCAACTCTCGTTCATTTTACAAGTATTTGGGGAGATGTTTCCATTTGCCAGATGCTCTGATAAGTTTCAGTGGTACAAAGATAAGTGAAGCAGTGCTCCCACCTTAAGCACTGCATAACAGGGAGGAATGATTATGGCTTATTCAGTGGCAAAGTAGATAGAAATGAGGGAAAAGGCCATGGAAGTTCTCTTGGGGCAAAGCAGAGGGAGGGATCAAGTCTTCCTGGGAAGAAGCAAAGTGGAACTCACAGATCACAGCACATTTGAGCTGGGTCTAGAAGGATAAAACAGTGCATCACACAGAAAGGAGGCAAAAGCAATGGGCAAAATGGGCAGTTTTTTCAAATCCTAATGGTATGAATGTGCTTAGAGAATTTGAAATAGTCTTGCTGACCACAGGGTGTGGGGGAAGAGAGCAGAAATTGAGGGGTGAAAACTTGACAGGAGCTAGACTTTGATTGGAGATTATCCTGTGGACAAAAAGGAGAGCTCAAATCATTTTAGGGGGAAAATGTCACAGCAAGAGGTGTTCTTTGGTAGGACAAGCTGGATGTTAGTGTGGTGGAGGACTTGGTAAACAGATTATACACAAGAGGCATATCAGAAGCGTGCCATGGAAATGGAGAGGAAGTGCTAAAGGGCAGGTGGAAAATGGATGGGGTGCCAGGAAAGGACATGTAGGTTTATGGATGGAAACTTATAAGCAAGATAAGGTTTAGAGAAAGATCAAGAGTGTGGTATATGGTATCACTTACATGTGGAATCTAAACACACACACACACACACACACACACACACACACAAATGAACTTATTTACATAACAGAAACAGACTCACAGACATAGAAAACAAGCATGATTACTAGGGAGAAAAGGGGGTGGGAAAGGATAAATTGGGAGTTTGAGATTTGCAGTTACTAACTACTGTATATAAAATAGATAAACAACAAGTTTCTGCAGTATAGCACAGGGAACTATAGTCAATATCTTGTAGTAACCTATTATGACAATATGAAAAGGAATATATGTATGTGTGTCTATGACTGAAACATTATGCTGTACACCAGAAGCTGACATAACATTGTAAACTGACTGTACTTCAATTAAAAACATTTTTTAAAGAAGAGGAAAAGAAAAAAAGAATGAGTTTCATGGGATCCAAATGAAAAGAGGCAAATAGATGGCATGTAAATGAAACTAGAGGCCATTGGGTTTGAACATTAGAGGGGGCAGACTTTCCATGGGTGTAGTTCCAATGTAATAAGGAGGTAAACATGCCTGATGTCTTTCCACTCTCATGTCAACTTTTCATCACTCTTCTTAATTTGCCCTTTGTCTCAAAAAGCTGACCATCCATGTGTTCTCTTGGTGCCTGGCTTCTAGTGGGTTTGTCCAATGAGGTGCGCCAACAAGAGACTGGAAGGAAGGAGAGACAGGTCAATATATTTATTTCCCTGCTCAACCGCTGTGAGGCCACATTAGATGGGATAGTCCAAAATCACCACTCTTCTCAAGGTCTACACAGCTCTCTCCTTCTGGGTCTCATTAACCACCCCTCCCTTGGGCCTAGTGGTCATTGCTTGTAGCTCCTATGTTACTAACCCCAGGGTATTACACCATCTCTTATAAATATTCCCTTTGTAAATACCACTTTCCTAAATAATCCTAACTCAAGAGTGCATCTGTTACTTATTGGGAATGAGTGAGAATGGAAGAGCCATTTTAGGGGACCTAGAGAGTGGAGACAGCAAACACAAGCCTTCATTGAAGATGTTCAGGGGAGGGGGGACAATGTAGCTCAAGCCGTAGAGTGCATGCTTAGCATGCACAGGGTCCTCGGTTCAATCCTTAGCACCTCCTCTAACAATGAAACAAATAAGTAAACCTAATTACCTCCCCCCAAAGAAGACTTTTTTATAATGTTCAGCTGTGAAAGAAAAACTAAGAAAAGAGGTTGTAAATTGAATAGGGGCCAGAATAGAAAGAAAATATTTAGGATGAGAGGCATGATGATTTTTTTATCTTTTAAGACATGGACACTTCCTCTCCTTTAAGTAGGTCGGTTTATTACAATAGAGGAAGCAACATGTGTGTAATTGGCCTTTTACTAAATCCTACATTTTGGCTAATTCTCATGTCTAACTCTAACCTCCCTTAATGGCCACATTCAAGATAGGAAGGGGGAGTCTTAAACTCATTTTGAACTCAGAAGCCAGAGAATGAGTCTGGCAGCAACAGCTCTAATTGCTCATCAGGACGACCTAAACGATAAAATAACTGTACAGTCTTGGTTTGAGATCAGTAAGAAATCATGAAATGGCCATGAAGAAAGTGGACATGTAATAAACCTAAGAAGCAGGGATGGAGTTCTTCCCAGCCAGAAGATGAGTTACACACTGGAGAAGATCAAGGAAAGGAGGACCTGTGGGCTGCTCAGGGGATAATGGTCAGAGCTGTACTTTGACTCCTGAAGAATTTCGGCATTGCTTTTGACATTCCCAGGGTGGCGGACTACTGTGGTGGACAGCGCCTTATATTTTGTGTTCCCCGCATTTAGTCTCCTGGTTCAGGTACTGGCCTTCCTCACAGAATTTATTATATTAGGAGAGGAGCAATCAAGGTTGTATAACACAGTGTCTCAAGGCACTTAGAATGCTTTTTCACCTAATGAACAGTGCAAGCAGCAAGCTCCAGGAGTTCAGACAGGGAGAGAGAGATCACTGAATACACAGACATCTACAAACGACTTATCTAAATATGCAGATCCACTGGACAATCCATTGAGTCTGAGAAGGAGGCAGTGTCATAATTTTATATATAAAATTTATTAAGATTTTAGGATCTCTCTTGGTTTGAAGACTCCCACAGTTTGCTATAGGACTCTGAAAATTGCCAATAACTTTTTTTTTTTTTTTTGGTTAAACCACCCAATGCCATCAATTACCCCAAAGTGCTAGGTGTTGAGCACAATATGAAGTAATACACATTTGTCCTTGAAAGTCCATGGTGTTTTGATTTTGTTGATATTTCTAAAATGTTTCAAATAACTGTAATACACAGAGAAATAACTATACGCTTGAGTTAGGAAGATGTTAAAGAACAGTTCTAAAATAAAAGGCTTTTCCCAATATAAGTGAATTTACCCCTAACCCCCCCCAAAAGAAAAAAGCAGAAAGCATTGCAGAACATTGGGGAATTAATACTATTTTTTTTAAGATTTTTAAAAATTGAGGTGCAGTTGATTCGCAGTGCTGTGTCAGTGTCTGCTGCACAGCAAAGTGCAATCCAAGAGCATGGGGTGTCTTTCCATTTTTTTGAATCATCTTCAATTTCCTTTACCAGTGTTTTATAGTTCTCAGCATCTAGGTCTTTCACCTCCTTGGTCAAGTTTGTTCCTAAGTATTTTATTTTTCTTGATGAAAATTTAAAGGGTTTTTTTTCCCCTGATATTTCATTGTTCATGTAAAGAAATGCAACTGATTTCGGTATGTTAATCTTGTATCTTGCTACCTTAGTGAATTCATTCATCAGTTCTAATAGGTTTTATGTGGAGTCTTTAGGGTTTTCTGTATATAATATCAGAACACTGGGGAATTATAACATCTTACTTAGCATTATCCACCAATATTGATGACACATCTGAAGCCCAGACATTTATTGACAAGACAGAAGCTCTGGGAGAGAAAGCAAGGCATGCTAAGTTGAAGTGAATGGTGTGAATTGCTCCACAGGCTTAATTGTATCAGCATATCCTCATCTCTTTTTCTTCCCCCCCCCCAAATAAACTGTGCAGTCTCTCATCTCTGTAATACCAGGAATTTCAGTATCTCTCTCCTTTTCTGTTGAATTGTCAGAGAATTCTAGGGAGTTTTTCAGTTCTAATTCTAAAGGAGTTTTAGCATGATTAAGTCCAAGTTGCCAGTTTCCCACTCCTGAAGTGTGTCGTAACGGGTGACTGTTACCTTAGTCTGCTGCACCGCGTCAGCCCTCTGCTCTGGTGGTGTTTCTACTCCTTCAGATCTCTGTGGCAGAAAGATAGTTTTTAAAAGAGACAGATTCTTCCATCCCCCAGTGCAAGGGTCATCTTTCTTTGGGTTCCCAGGATCACAGCTCTTAATAATCAACTATTAAAATTCATATATCAAGGCCTGGCCTCAAAGTACTAGATCAGAACTCATGCCTCTATCTGCTCCTTTCACACCTAGAAAACAATCACCTGCTTTTCCTTCTGGTGACCACCTCTCCCAGAAGGATGGTACATTTTCTTTAAATCCTCACAAATCAAAGGTTTTTTCCTCTCTCTCTCTCTCTTTTTTTTTTTTTTACATTCCTCTCTATGAACAGTTGGACAGTTTAAGATTTAGTCAAACAAAACCTACCAGTAAGTGTAACACTTCTCCATAATTCCATGTAATATTGTATCTTAGGTTATAAAATGAAAAATATGGCATTTCTGTAGTATAAAAGGAGGGAAAAGGGAACAACAAAATCTAAAACAAACAAAATTTCTTTAGCCATCCATTCTCTAGCAGAACATCTGTTCATACAATATTTTGTAATTCCTAGGACTGTACTAACTGCTTTAAACATATCATCTGGTTTATAAGTTGCCAGTTTGTAGGGAACAAAATCTAAAATCAGAGAAGTGAGTACTTACTCAAATGACACACTGACTAACATGAATAAGTCAGGAATGTCAGCTTAGATGTCTGAAGTCAGAGCTATGTTCCTCCTCTCATGTCCTTGAACGTGCCCTTGGGAGAACCATGGGGCCTAAAAGAAGTCCATCACACAGTCTTCAAAGAGTTCACATTAATGGGAAGGGGGCAAGGAAAATGCCAGATTTACACCTGTAGATGAGTTGGAAAATCATAAAAGCATGCAGAAGAGTGATAAATTACATTTAACCAAGCATGGTTTTGGAAGGACTTCTCAAAGGAGTTCAGTTTATTTCAATAATATTTATTAATGTTGCTACATCAGGATTCCTGCTGGTGAAGCACTTTACCTAGATGGTGCAGATTGTCTTACACAATGCCAACTCTAAGTCCCCTTTGGTGTATCCTCCTGTGCTTTAGAGGCTAGAAAGCTAAAAGTTCTCAGTGTGGCTTCTGTGTGTGACCTAAATTCCACTAAGCAAGTGCACCATGGAAGACTTGGAAAGAAGAAGTCCAAACTATGAAGAGGCAGCCACAAGCACAGACTGATTCTTTGGAAAAATTTGGTGGCATGAGTATCATCATAGAACAGAAGGGACCATGGGTTTTTGTTGAGTCCCGTTTTGCTAAAAAGCCTCTTTTTCCTGCCCCTATCATCTAGCGTCTGGATTACTAGAAAATCTACAAGATAATTGTAATAAATTCCTCCCTGTATAGTAGAGCTGTGAGAGATTATGTCATTTTCTGCTAAAAACTTTGAAAGATACAATAACTGATCCCAGAATGGCTTCAGGCAAGGTACCAGGAGCTGGGATTCTTTACCTGACTGGGTTGGGCTGAAGGTAGGGGTAGTCTAGTTGGTGGTAGGGATTGGAATGCTGGTAATCTGTAACACTTAATGGTGAAAGAGTTATTAAATTATGACCTTCTTTGAAGAATTAATGGCAGTGGGATGAGCTGCTCTGCTTCCAACTGAACTGGAAAGCATGAAGCAAGAAATGATAGAGGCAAGTTATCAAATCCTGGTTCAAATCTTGGTCAAAGAACCAGGAAGTTTCTACAGCTACCCTCAAAAATATCTTACATTCCTTCTAGGCATTGGGTATTACAATTGGGTATTTGAGATTTACAGATACTAACTACTATAAATAGATAAACAATAGGTTTCTTCTATATACCACAGGGAACTATAGTCAATATATTGTAGTAACCCATAATGAAAAAGAATAGGAAAACAAATCTATGCATATATGTGTATGACTGAACTACTATGCTGTGTGCCAGAAATTGATGCAACATTGTAAACTGACTAGAATTCAATAATAATAATAAAAAAGTCAGAGCCAGAGACTAGTGGTGATGTTGATGAAAAAGCACAGGCAGAATTCAGATCTTTGCCAAGGTTTTGAGTAAAAACATGGATATTGATAGGGGAAAAGTGTAACATAAAAATTTCTAATGTGAGTATTTGAAATGATCTAGTTGACTTTGAATACGCTGAACCCCCAGTTTTACAGAATGTCACCAGATGGTTCTAGCAGCCGCTTACTCCCCTGGGCTGGTGAGGCGCTTCCTGCTTTATTTGAAAATGATGTAATCAGTAATTTTCCAAGGGAATGCCTATTTTTCTCTGTATTCCATCCTACCATTTATGTAACTACAGATATATCTCAGTTTGACTGAAAGGACCTGAGATTCAAGTCCAGGAGGATAAACTATTTCTAATTTAGACTGGCAAATGCCTAGAATTTGTTTGCTGAAGACTAGATATGAGTGGCTTATTTGAAATGAAGTTGAGATGCCAAAAATTCCTGAGTTTTACAGAAGAAAAATTAGACAAGCCTATAGAGTTTAAAAAGATGGCATGGGTTTATCAAGTACTAATGGCTCACCTATGTTTAAATACATTAAAGATAATAATGGAAAAATCCATTGAAAATGACTTTGAGAAACATCATGTTAGGGATGCACTAGCGTGTTTGTAAGGAGCTGTGGTGAAGAAACTCTTCAATAAGGCAAGACTAGAGGTGGAAAGTGTTATCCTTGAACTAGGCTGTCTGATAGCGGTGGGACTGTTGGGATTCTGGAGTCAAGAAAGAGGTCAAGAAACAAGTTTAGGAGTAGTCACTCAATAATCAGTGAGGCTGGAGTGATCATCAAAATGGTTTGGTAAGCGGGTAGCTTTGGCAGTAGCTACTGATCAAGGTGTCCCTGGCACTGAATCAGTTGGACAATACACTAAAATTCTACTTGAACATTATCATAATGAAAATGCTGCTTCTGAAAAATGGTGGACAGACTTAGGGCAGCCACAGTTGCAAACCATGCAATTGGCTCTTCAGCCTTTTCTTGGATATTCAGAGGCCCTAGAAAGAAGGGCCGGCTGGGTATCTGAAAAAAATGAGACTGCAAATAATATCACATGCACCATATATAAATCTCTTCCTAGCTGTTCAGGAAGCAAACAGTGGAATTCCAATCTCACGATTTTCCTTTTCTGTCTGCCTGTTTTGGAGGCTTTGGGTTTGTGTAGCCAGTGCAAACTACGTGTAAGCCAATTTATCTAATAGATTCTACCTTTGTGTGTGTGTGTGTGTGTGTGTGTAGCTTTATTCTCTGCCAGTCTGTCTCTGTATGTGTGTGTGTGTGTATGTGTATGTGTGTATATGTATATACATTTATCTTACTAGTTCTGCTTCTCTGGTTGAACTCCAAATGATACAATGGCTCAACAAGTCATCCTCTATGTTACTTGAGCTGCTGTCGTGAACTTGTATGCCACAAAGTTGAATGTACTCAGCAGGACATCACCACCAATAGGAAATGAAACATACAGGATTAGGGTCCAAGTTGTCTAAAAGGTTCCCCAAAATTGTATGCTCAGATGACTAACACTCCCAATGTGTCCACTTCCATGGCTGTACTGTCATGTCTTCTAGCCAAACTATGATCTCATAAATTGTTCTCATATTATCAACTAACTGGGGAGAAAAAATTCAGTTTTATTTACAGATGATCCAGTCTAAAGAGTTGGCCTCAGCCAAAAGTGGTCATTTCACTCTTATAGTCCACTGAGGGATACCTGTGTACAAGAACAGAGATGGGAATCCTCATACTGGGACTAACATAAGTGCTAAATATGACCACCACCCTTCTTTAAAGAAGAGACCCTTGTGCTATGGCTATATATCACTTCCATGGGTTGTAGGGGTATATGATGTTTTTCAGAGATGGTCAGAGACTTGAAATTCATGACGATATTGGAATATTATTGACAAGAAAGTTTTGGTAAGAAGTTCATGGGTGGATGGCTTAAAATTGTCCAAAATATAAGGATATTTGTACCTCAAGGGGATGCTCACCATGATTATCATGGCTCGGTAATCATGTGAACACGATAATTGCCTCTGTTGGCATTATTCAACCACTATACTCTGCACTCTGCATTTATTCAGTGGACTTATGAATGAAAGTGGCTCTGATGGCAGTGAGGAGAGTTACGCATAGCCTCAAAGATGGCTTTCTCTGAATGCTTCATCTGCGAGTAGCAAAAATTAGTTCCATCACAATAGAGTCTTATATCCCAAAGCCCTTACCTGGTGACTCATGTCAGTTCAATTACACGAGACCTCTTCTTGCATGGAAGAGAAGGTGGTTTATTTTCACTAGAATAGACAGTAATCTTTGCAACCTGCAAGAATATGGATTTGTCTTCCCTGCATGCTTTATGTAATAATTCTCTATGTGGATTACCATTTCCCTATTCACTATCATGAAATTCACTATAACATTGTTTCTAACCAGCAAACTATTTAAAACCTGTCAGGGATATTGAGATCTGCTCTTATGGGATCCAGAGAAGACAGAGCTGGAAATACATGAATTCAAGAGTTGGAAGAGACAATGTGGTGTTGTGGAAAGAACTTGACTCTCAGAGCCCAAGTAAGTGAGTTGGTGTCTGATGTCTATAATTTTTTTAGTCTCTGACTCCTGGCAAATTATATATCCTCTATGGGCTTGAGTTTATGTCTCTGTAAAATATGTAAATAATAAGTAATCATGAGATTGTTGTGAGAGTTAAGCAAAATACAAGTGTTAATAGATTTAGCACATGAAGATCATTTTTTAATAACTTAAAACAGAGCAAGTTGTAAGTTTTCAAACTCTTCTCAACATTCGAGGAACAGCAGAGATAAATTGTTTCTATCTATATAGGTCTCATTATTGCTTTTATTGTCACCATATTTTAATCAAGCCCTTAATATGTTCAAGGCATTGTGATTTTATCCAGAAACAGAAAAATAAACACCCTTTGCAAATTTGTTCCTGTATATGTATTTCTTTTATTTTATTCATCCTCTTCTACATAATGTGTATTTGTAGAACTTAAATATTTCACTGTGTTATGAATACAAATGAACTTACATCAATAGTAGTAATTTAAATTTCATTGTTTTTTGCTCCCATGGCATATTGCAAGTACTTGGTGCCCCTTCAGGTGTTAAACTCTTCATATTCAAAAAATACTGGATAAATTGGAAGTTCCAGATTTGCAGATACTACTATACATGAAATAGGTAAACAGGGTCCTACTGTACAGCACAGGGAACTATATTCAATACCTTGTAATGGCTGATAATGAAAAAGAATATGAAAATGAATATATATATGTATAACTGAATCACTATGCTGTACACCTGAAATTTACATTTTTTACAACATTTCAAAGCGACTATACTTCAGTTTTAAAAAGTATGGACAGTTCAAATTTTTTTGGTGAGTACCAAATATATATTTGAAATTTGAGAGTGAAAAGTTAATTTATTTTCTTCTCTTTGTTTTGTGTCCTCTCATAGCTGAGAGAGTTATTTGGAAACCTGACAAAATAAATGGGGTATGTGGAGTAGGAAAAAATGAGGAGAAAACACAAAATTACATATACTCATGCAATCTCTATTATGTCCACTATATGGAAAGAGATGGCAAAAACCACAGATACTTATAATAGAAATATATATATATTCATATAGAGCAAGTATTTATAGTGAAGTATTTAGAAATAGACTTTTCAGGAAGACTAAATTTAGGGAAATATATTCAATATCTTGTAGTAGCTCATGGTGAAAAAGAGTATGAAAATGAATATATGTATATTCATATATGACTGAAGAATTGTGCTGGACACCAGAAATTGACACAGCATTGTAAACTGACTATACCTCAATTGAAAAAAAAAAAAAACAACACTGAATTAAAAAAAAAAATTTTAAAGGAAGACTAAATTTAAATTTTTCTAGTATTTCTATGGATAAAGAAAGCAAATCGCTTTGAAATGCATCTTTTTGTTTTGGAAATAGCTCCTGGAATAACTGTATAGTCATTCAATATAGAAAAAATATTTTATTCATTTTTCATAGTCAAGATTCTAAATGGTGGATTGATGCCAAGTATGAATCCTTCAACTGGAATGTTAAGCATTCTTTTTATAAAGGACTTCTCTATGATGAAAACTGAACTTCTACACATGGGGAGGCTTTTTGATTCTCTGTTGGTGTTGGAGGGCAAGGGTTTTTATCTCTCCTACAGAAGGAATTTGACAGCAAAGAAGAGCATCAGATAGAAAGTTTAGGCCCTTAATGCTCTGTTATTAACTGTGGTGAAACCCCACAGTGAACCCAGGGAGAGAGATAACACTGTCGTAAGAAGATGAACCACGTGCAGGAGAAAAGAGCAGTTTAGGGCACAGTCAACTGATGACAGTGGTTAAGAAGCCGGTTGAACATAGAGAGCAAGCAAATGTCCTTTTGATGATCCTCAGAAACAACAGGGAAACATTCTGATGGAGGGCTTGGGTCCACCAAACTTACCCATTTGCCCGTTCTCAATGTCAGCACTGAACATTCTGCATCCCAGAAAACCCTTCAGTCTTTGGAAGAGAGGGATGGTTGGTACCCCCATCACCTGTAGATATTCTGACATATTTGCTCTAGGCTGGAGCCCCCAGATGACTCTCACATGAAGCCAGGCTGAGGGTCACTTATGTACTGATGGGTAAAGCTTGGTGAGTGGTCTTGGGCCTGGATTGTGGAGTCTCTTGAATTTTAGGCAAAGGAGAATGTATGTTGTTCTGTGGGGACTCAGTGCTATTTTAGAACATTATGTTGTCATGTTTTCAATTAGAGGGGAGCTGGAAGAAAGAGGGGCTAGCAAAGAGTCAGGCAGATAAGTGGGCTTAGATTAGGTGGCAGTAGGAAATGAACATTTTCAAAAGGGAGAGTTAGATGAAAGAACTTAGAGTGAAGGAAACATAACATAAATTACCTTTCCCTTTTTATTCTCAAAAAAAAACAAAACAAAACAAAAAACAGGACTGGGGGCAGGAATCATCAGCTAATGTCCTGTAACTTTAGGCTATGTGACAAGTGGTCCCATTTAAAGACGTAGTGTAAGGCTTCAGGGATCTTTCATATGACCTTGTATTATGATGCCATAAAAGGGTACAAACCAGCACTAGCCTCTCATGACCTTCCTTTGTCAACACTCCCTTGGAAAGCAAATATTTTCTTTGCACATGTACGTTGGTGGTGGTTGACAGGAGACCATCACCTGGCTGGTTAGAGCAGAAGGGAGCAACAGCACACTTTTTTTTCTTTTTTAAATAATTTTTGGGAGGGGATAGGAAGAGTAATCCAGACATGAAGCCCCCAGGGTCAGGGCCCTTATTCTCAGTGCCCACCTCCCCCTCAGTCTCGCCTTCCCTGGGCTCTTCAGGGCCACACTCTGGCCCCTCAGCCTTGGCGTCAGTCTTGGCTCCCCTCGAGCGAGTCTGGTGCAGGATGGAGCACATATGGATCTCCAGGGTGGAGCTCTGGTTGCAGGAGACCCGGTAGACTGTGCACTTAAAGGGCTTGTCTGTGGCTCCGGTGGTGGTGGGCACAGTGCCGGCTTCTCCCAGGGCAGGGCTGGAGGGGTCAATGACAGCCTTCCTCATCTTGTGCAGGTGGGAGACTGGGTTATAATGGACCAGGAGGATGTTCTGCGTGAAGGATTCCTTACACACAGTGCACTTACAGGGCCAGGCAGGGTCGAGAAACTTGTCCCGGGCAAAGCTGGTGTTCTTCCCATAGGTCAGAGGGTGGCGAGAGTCAGCCGGAGCTGGCTCTGCCGGGAGGGGCTCCCCGCCAGCCCCCTCTTCCTCCTCAGCCGTGGTAGGTGGGGAGCCACTTTGTCAGCTTTGGCCTCAGGCCGAGGGGCTGGAGATGGGGCTGGAGAAGGGGGCTGGCCTGGACTTCCCGTGGGCTTGTTGGGGGCCTCGGCTGAGGGCAGGGAGGCTCAGGAAGAGGACTGGGACTGGCTTTGGGGTCAGGTGAGGGCCTTCTGCTGGGTGTGGGCTCTGGCCCAGAAGCAGGAGGCTCAGGGCCATCACCCTGAGGGCTGAGAGTGGGCCCAGGCAGCCCATTGGTTGTCAAGGTCATTTCTACAGTTGTGGCCACAAGCAGCAGCTTCTCAACACACTCGGGCACCACGCTGTGCAGGTGGCTGAGGTGGAAGCGGAGGGCGGGCTGGCCCACCGGCTGCTCCCGGCACAGCAGGCAGCGGTGCCTGGGCAGCACCGCATGCTGGGAGAGGGCGTGAGCCGCCACCTGGTGGGACTCTGGGCTCAGGAGACTGCAGTAGGGACAGCAGAACACCATGGTCTGGCTGCTGCTGTCTCCAGGAGGGCCGGTCTTGTTCTCTGCTCCTTCAGAAGCCAACTGTTCGGGCTTATTCTGGGCATCTTTCTCAGGGGTGGGTGGCTCAGCTAAGAGGTTGATGGAAGCCTTCCCGGGAGTCTGGAGCTGCCCATGGCTGAATCTCAGGATGCTTTGAAGAGCCGAGAGCCCCTCATCAGCTGTGGGCCGCTCGGTAGCAGCTGCAGACGCCGCTGGGCCTGGGCGTCACGGTGGGCCCGGTGGGCACAGGTGCTGCAGCACCGCCAGGCGGGGAGGCATCTCCCAGGCACACAGCAGGCCGCGGAGCAGCCCCAGCTCTGCCCCCGACAGCTGCCCCCTCCATCTCCAGCAGAAACTTACAGATCAGGCTGTTTTCTTCATGGGCTGCACCCTGGGCACGCAGCTGCATCTTCTTGCTGTTGGACTCAGTCACAGATGTTGCAGCGCAGGTGCTGGCGGGGACAGACCCATAGGGAGCCCCATCGCCCAGGGGCACCGGGGAAGGGGTGCTGATGGCCCTACCCCCTCCCTCAGGTGGGCTGCAGGCTGGTACTTCTGAGCGTGTTTGTCGGTCTTCAGGTGGAGCTGGAAGTTGGCCTTGGGCTGGGTGCCATGGCAGCCGAGCTTGCAGCGGTGGGTGTCGCCGGCCACTTCCTTCCACTCGGCCCCCAGGAGGCTCCGGCCCACACTGAAGTGGCAGAGCAGCAGCTCCAGGCCGTCTGTGTGGAAGGCCTGGCACACGAGGCAGCAGAACACCTTCGGGGATGGGCTGTCATCTGGGTGTGGTGAGGTGGGCAGCCGGTCAGACAAGGAGCCTAGAAGCTGACTTGGAGGCAGGTGGGCGTCCTGGGGGGAGCTGCCAGGGCAGGTGTGGGGACCTTGCAGGCAGGGGCTCCGAGGTGGTGGAAGCCGCTGAGAAGCAGGGGCTTGTCTGGCCTCAGTCCGGGGCCAGGCAAGGAAGCCAGAGGCTGCCCTAGGGCCTGCGGTCTGAAATACCGGAAGAGTTCGGGGAGGGGGGGCAGCCCCACCTGGGGGCGGGGGTCCTGGCCCCACCAGCCCGGGCAGCAGTCCCAGCGGCAGCCCCTAGTGCGGCACGAGAACATTCTGCATGTGCTTCTCTGAGGTCATGTGGATGTGCAGGTTGCGGGAGACGGTCTCATAGCTGCACACCTGGCACTGCTGGGACTATTTGGTCTTGGGCTCCTTGTCCCCGAGGAGGGAGGGAGCACTGCCTCTGGGGGGTGTCCTCTGCCCCCCGGGCCCCGCCTGGAAGCCCTGCAGGTGGTCCAGGTGCTTGTCGGACTGCGTGTGGATGTGACGCTGCCCTTGGTGGCGGTGGAGTAGTTGCAGACGCCCCAGCGGAGGGACGTGCAGCCACGGTTTGCAGCTCCCTCCCCGAGCGTGGCACCCCGCCCCCGCCCCGCCCCACCCCACCCCACGCTGCAGCAACTGCGGTGGCTGTTACCCTGAGGCTGCTTCTCCCGCATGTGCGTGTCCAGGGTCTGCAGGACTTGTGGTGCCAGTTGCACTTGGGACACTTCAGCGTCTTGCAGGAGTTGCGTGAGCGTAGAAGGGACATGGCTGGACAGACTGAGGCCCTGGAAGGTTGCGGGGACAGGGGTATAGTGATGGGCTAAGCGATAGGGCTGGGGTGGGTCACCAGGGTCTTCGGGGGAGCCTACAGGGGCAGGGAGAGTGCCCCCCTCCTTGGAGGTGAGTGAGCTTTGGTTGAGTGGGGGCAGAGCCCCCCATCCTCTTCTTGCCCCTGGGGGAACCAATCTGGCCCATTCTTGCCTGCCGCTGTAGGCGATTCTTCGGCTTGGGTTGGGCTGGGGTCCTAGGTGGCCGGGGTGGTTGGTGGGGAGGGTGGGCTGAGAGCCAGGACTTCTTCCACGGGCAGGACAGGGGCCTGGGCTTCTGCCTCAGTGGGACCATCCTTGGTCTGGGCTTCATTTGCCTCCATGTTCCCAGGGCTGCTGTCGTTAAGGGGTAGTTCTAAAGAAGGGCGAGCAGGCAATCTTGGTTCCAGAAAGCTTAGGAGGGCCACGTAGCCCTCACCTCCTCCTGGAGTATGGCTGGGTTGCCCAGCAGGCCCTGGTGTTGAGTGGGGGTTAGTGTCAGCCCGTTAGACTGTGTGTGACCCACAGAGGCCAGGTGGCACAGGAGGCAGAGCCAGAAGATTACCCTGGGGTCTCCTCCCCTTCTCCCCATGGGGCCATCTTTGGGATCTCCAGGTGGGTGTGGAGCCAGCTGGTAGCTCCAGAAGGCTCCATCCTTTCCCTCACAGGTGGCTAGAGATGGTGATGAGGTATCATGGGACAGAATTTGGTCAGAAGAGCTAAAGCCTTGGATTGAGTCAAAGCCATGTTGGATGTGAAGGGCAGTGAGGTGTGCAGGGGGTGGGTGGGCAAGGAGGGGTGGGCTGGTCTCTTCCTTGATGACACCTGCCTCACCCCAGGGGAAGCTCTTTGGTAACAGGAGTTCACTGCCACCTGGCAGGGATGGCTTGGTCGCTAGGCAGGCCTCACCTCCAGCTGTGAAGAATAAGTGGTCACTGAGGTCCACAAGAGGGAGACCTCCTCCTTCCTCCTCCTCTTCCACCCTCGGGTCCTTTGATGGGAAGCCACCAAAGCCAGGCTCTTCTTGGGGCTCCCTGTCTTCTTTGGTGGGATGAGGCCACAGCCTGCCTCCAGGGGCTGCCCCCCAGCTCTGAGGACCTCATGCTCTCAGAGGTGGATGGGGCAGTAGGGGTACCTGTAGTGACAGGATCTGAGGGGGTGCTGGGGGAGGAGGTGTCTGGAGGTGTGGACGCGGCACTGTGCCCACGGGACCACAGGACGGGGTGATGTCTGGGGGTCAAGGATACGTTAAGTGTGGCCGTGGCAGATGGAGGAGAGCTGGGGGTTCATTTCAGGGTGACAGCCACTACCACCTCGGCTGGAAGCAGGGATGGGAGTCGAACCGCGGCGGCAGCACGAGGCGGGGAGGGGAGGGGGTGGCTCTAGGAAGGGACTTCTCCGATGTGTGTTGATTCCTTTTTTTCCCCTCCTCCTCCCTCCCTCCAGCGCTCACTCCGGGGCGTCGGGGTCGGAGATGGTAAAAAAAAATAAATAAATTCACGGCGGTGAGGGAAGTGAAGGGAAATAATCAACGCTATTTGTGGCTGAAATATTTTCCCGGCTTCGTGAGGCGGTTTCCATTGATTCACCCTGGGCACTCTCGCTCTGTCCCTGCTGCCGCCCCCCCGCCGCCCCCCCCCCCCCCCGCGCCGTCACTCCTCCGCCTCATTCACTGGCTGGAGCCTAGGCATCCCACACCAGCAACAGCACATTTGAGACGTATTTCTGGGCTAGAAAATCTACTCACACATTCAGAAACACACAGCAGACACTGTATTCTGCCCTCACACACAATTACTCACATTCACACACACACACACATACAACAGGCACACACTCTCACACTGTAGTAAACACACACATAGGCACACATTCATACACACACCTCTATGTCTTTATCAAAATCAAGCTGGCTGTGAGCACAGAAGACTTGAAAAGGAGACAGAAAGAAAAAGTCACCTTTGCTTTGTT
Organism: Camelus dromedarius; assembly: GCF_036321535.1. Lineage (NCBI taxonomy): Eukaryota > Metazoa > Chordata > Mammalia > Artiodactyla > Camelidae > Camelus > Camelus dromedarius. The sequence continues at coordinate 29,078,868 of NC_087458.1, read as the reverse complement.
GAATTTATATGAAACCCGTTCTAGTCTGACGCTTCTTCCCTCCAGAACGTACCATCCACCTCCCCCCAGGTGTGGGAAGGGTTCCTGAGAGTTTATGTACATGTTAAAGGCAAATACAAATAAAATGTGTATTGGTCTTGAAAAAAGAAAAACAACTTTGCAGTTACTGATCTTCAGAAAAATAGTATTGACTCTTTTGAAAACATTTGTTGGTAATAAGTACACACACTTTGTAGATCTTTATTTTTCTCACATAAATATTGTATATTTTCCCCCTCCTTTTTCCTTCCTGTTTAAAACAGAGTCACACAGCTTTTCATACACTGAATATGAATTCTTTCTCTTTTTTTTTACTTAAGCAACCACTAAGCAGTATAGCTCTGGAAACCAATAAATTGACCTCAGACTAAATTTTCTTCTTTAAATATGAAGAGAGAATTTGCAGGTCAGATCTGTTTAGGTATTATGTATTAGTTTATGAGTTTAGGCAAGTGATTAAACTTCTCGGAACTTCACTTATCTCATCAATGAAATGAAAAACTTGGATTAAATCACAAATCCTTAAAGTGCTAAAATTCAGTTATTATCTGATTGCCATGAATCAGTCTAAGATTAAAAATTGAAAGTTGAGCAATGAATCTTTAATAATCATGAAAGAATTATTAAGCACTAAATGTATGCATGACATTTAATGTTTTTCCATAAAATTTAAAGAATTAAAATTCTCTACCTTGAACTGGCTTATCTTTAAAAAGGAAGAGTCAGATAGACAATGAGGTACATTAAAGAAGTCATTCTATGTATCTTAATTTATTTTTCATCCAATTTGTTTACTTATATCTCATAGCTAGACCTCATGCAGGGAACAGAGGATTTAAAGATGAAAAAAAAAAACATGACTTCTAACTTCAAGGACTTTGCAATCTATTTAATATGTTTAAAAGTCACAGCAAAAGTATGACCGCAGAAAACTTAATAGTAAATTTATAAATTGGGCTTTTGTTTACTCTTCAGAACTGACATCATTTTCCTTTAAGTTAGTCAGTGGCTTTCCACATGAGTGCTAAACTCCTGAACGTTGTACTGTGGTATTTCACAATGCCATGTTTTTCCTAGTTTGTAAGCTTGATGAAGGAAGGGACATGTCTTTCTTATTTAAAGTTGTAATGCTAGCATTTTTTTTTAAGTACAGTGACCAGAATGGAGAAGATAAGATGCTTTGATATGTTTGTTGAAGTGAATTAAGGGCATAAACAGAGGTTGACATTTCTCACTATGATGTCAATTTTACTTGTTAGTTTGGAGTATACACACACCCACCGACTAGTGCACGAAACACTAATGTTCAGCTCAATGACTTACGGTCAATGAGCACTTGGATGGATAGCCACCACTAAGGTCAATAAAAAGATCATTGCCCCGTCATCACTACTTCCTCCCGTCTTCCAAAAATCGCACTTTCTAACTTCTCGTGCTGTCCACTGTGGTCCAAGAAGCTGCTCAAAGCATTACTCAGCCTTTCATTACATTCAGTGGGATTAGGAGACACTAAATGGGAAATTCCATGTTCATCTCTCTGTATGTCTTTCTTCTGACTCTTGGTCCTTACAATTTAGCCTGTCATAACTGGAAAATTATAATTTTTTAAGTTGAAGTGTAGTCAATTTACAATGTTGTGTTAGTCTCTGGTGTACAGCATAGGGATCATAATATTTTAAATCAAGGCACAGAGGTCATATTGAAAATAATGACTAATTTTACAATTGAACTACAAATAGATATGTTGATTTATGGGTTTTCAAATTATTCTTTCTTGCTATTTATCAGTAGTTGGTCTTCAGTTTTTGTTTGTTTGTTTACTGATTCACCTTTACTGAAGTGCAAACAGAGACCACTTTAATTCTAAACAAACCTGAGGCGGGTTCTCTCCAGTGTCTGAGGTACCACCCTTCAGCCGCGTGTATTAAGCACCAGTATGGACGAAACGCACTGGCTGAAACAGTACTGACTGAAGGGCACCCTGGCCCTTCCCTGCAGGGTGACGCTCGTTCCCAAAGCACAAGCTTCTGAGGTTCCACGGGTAAACAGACTCTCAGCGTTTACTCACCTGGAAGTGTTTGGATTTGCCCTGTTGCTTCAGGGTCTGACGGCAGTTACTCCCTCAGCCCCTGCAGACGTGCCACTCCCCGGAGGGGGCGGGCAGGGCCTGCTCCTGGGAGGCCTGCTCTTGGCTGTTTCTCCGTGACTGGTGGTGTCTCTCTGCCCGCCTCTCCGGGTCTGCTGTGTGGAATCTGCAGCCATCCCGTCTGCTGGACATTCAACTCCGGTCACTGTGGGCGGACAGCGGATTCCAGAAGGCGGCGCCCGTCCCTCCTCAGCATCTGGGCCGCCGCCTCTCCCGCTGGGCGCTCACCGGCAGTCGGCTTTCCCTGCATCTCCACAGCCTCCAGCTCTCGCGTCCCGCTGCCGCGCCTCCCTGTGCGGAATTTCACGTCGCTTCTCCAGATTTAACCTCCTCGTCATTAATTCTTTGTCAGCTGTTAACTCTGTTGTTTTCCAATACTCCTGGATATTTCTGATAGACTTCCATCACTTGTAAATTTTATGATCCCACTTTTTCATTTTTTCAAGTATTTTATAAGTAATTGTTTTATATTTGCACCTGAAGATCCCGATACGGATTTCCTCAGGGTCTAAACCTGCTTTTGGTGTCTGGTGGTTTGCTTCCCGAGGGCCTGACTCAACTGGAAACTGGGTGCTGTTCCCAGAGAGACTGGGGTCCTTCTCCCAGAAGAGGACAGCACCCACCACTGCGTCCACTGTGGCTCCTTTAAGGGGCCCGGTTTCCTGTGGGAGCCTCTGATCCAGACACTCACTAAGCACCACTACGGCAGAGAAAGCTGTGAAGACGTCCGTTTCATGCGAGTCCCCAAGCCAATCACAGTCTAGCTTTAATCAGAAGGGCCCTTTAGTGTGTGGACTTACACGCTTCCAAAAGCAGAACCAAACTCGAGTTTCAGTTCTGTGTCTACCCGTGCAAGTCACCTGCCCTTTCAGTGCAAAAAGGTCACCGTTACCATCTATTATCAATTTAAGTGTCCTGTTTGGCATTACTGCCTTGGTCATTTAAGAACAGTAACATTTTACTGCCTTAGTCATTTAAGAACAGTAACATTAAGGCTGCCTGAAATTAACCAGAAAAGCTTAAAGTATTCGGTGAAGATGGATGATACCAAAAACGTTCCCCCAGAGTTAAAAGGAACAAGATTATTTCCTAGTTCGTGAAAAGATGTAAAAGTGTGACTCAAAACACATTAACTTGAAAAATATGTTCTCAAACAGAAGAAACTGTCGGAGAACAAGCCGGGTCCCCAAGTGACACAGATCTGAACCTCAGGCCCGAGTCCTGGGGGGACGGGCGGGTGTGTTAAGGAGCCAGCTGGCCTCGGAGAAGCCACGCTGGGGCTGTGGTCACTCCTGAGAGCCGGGAGGCCCCTGGCAGCAGCGATGTAGGGGTCGTGTGGTCACAGTGGACGAGGGCCCCATCGCCGAGCTCCACGCCTGCGGCACGAGGGCTGCTGGCAGCCTTGCTGACCGCCACATCTTCCTCTGGGGTGCGCGGAGAGTGGGGAAGTGGATGCCATCCTGACTTGTGAGAACTGCTCTGCCAACTAGGCATAGGGTGAGTGAGAAATGGAGGATGAGGTGGCATCTCACTTCGCAGCTGAGTCGTCGGGAGCAGCATCCACGCAGCTCTGATCGTGGACTGACAAGAGAGGCATCTAGACCTCAGACCTGCTGCCGAGGGAGACCGATGCCCAGACGAAGGGGGAGGGGCCAGCTCTGCCGGGGCTGCTGCTCACTGCAGTTGTTGGCAGTCACGTCGCCGGCGTTCAGGAACACAAAGATCCTCAATGTGTGGTGATGCCCAGGAAGTCGGGGCTCTGGGGCTGGAACTTGGAGTATGTGGCCACCTGCAGGTTGATGCTCCCCACTTGAACCAGGCCCCCTTCCTGCAGCAGCAGATTCTGCATCATCCAGTGAGGGAGGTAGCAATGCCTTCGTCAGCCACAAACTCCAGCCCACCGCAGTGCGTCATGCGGGCCGAGTTCTTGTCGATCAGCTTGAACAGCACGGGGTAGGTGATGTGAAGTCGGCTGAGCTGGTGGAGGGCAGGGGGCCGGCATAATTACATGGTGGACACCGCGGCCTTGCAGGCGCGCGTCGCCAGGGAACGTTGCGTGGGAGCCACCGCCTCCTCACAGCCGCCGTCCAGTTGGTCTTCAGTTTTGATCCTTGTAGTTAAACACATAAGTAGTATTATATACTCAGAATTTGATACCTAGATTCACATGAAATAAATGAAGGGGAATAGGTCTGCAGGTGACAGTAATGCTTTCAAGGTGTATTTTATATAGAATTAATTTTTCTTCAGTCCAGGATGACAACATAGAAGACATGTATTTAGCAATGAATTTACTTGAGGTTTTTCATTTTAATATGATCGTTTCTTCTTGTGTTTATTCCAGTTATTTCTAGAAAAAATATAATCTAATCACACATTTGGTTAGCTCAATTTACTATATATTATTCTCTTCTAACAAAGTAATTTGTCATAGTTATGTGCAGTTCCTTCCTAGCATATTTAACATATGATTCATTTGGGGAAGAATGAATTCATACATATACTTTCAGGGCTGCAAACTAAGAAAACATACTCATATTTTATAACTGGACAGAAACCGCGATTATTATGCCCCTCACATTTCTGGGAACTAAAAATATGGGAAGAAAAACTGGAATATACACAGTCACACTAAAATGTGGGTTAGATTCTCTCAGGATCGCACAGTCCTGAATAAGGTAGTGTTACTCGTCTTATAGAACTATATCAATGACAACATTTTTTTTCATTTTATTTAAAGAGATTAACTTTATTCCAAGAATCAGCCGGCTACCCTAAAAGGAATATCAATACCTGTTTCTGTCTAGTCTTTTATATGTCTTTCAGGAATTGGAGAAACATCATTTGAGGTTTAAATTAATAGTGGTAAAATATCTCAGATATTTCAAAATCATCAGTGACACAACCTAACCATTCTTTAAAAAAAAATAATTACCTGAGTTGGGGAGTTTGAGAAGGCTGAGTAACCAATGTCTTGACAGCTGGAAAAAGGATTGGTGTGTGTGTGTGTGTGTGTGTGTGTGTGTGTGTGTTTATCTGTACTTTTTCAGTTTTTTTTTATTAATAGACTCTATTTTTAGAGCAGTTTTAGGTTCACAGCAAAATTTAATAGGAAGATTGAGAAATTCCCATATATCCCCTACCACGGCACAGGTAACAACCTCCCCCGTTATCAACACACCTCACCAGAATACACTTGTTACAATTGATGAACCTACATTAACACATCTTTATCATCCAAAGTCCATAGGTTACACACATTATAGTTCACTCTGGTGTTATACATTTTATGGGTTTGGACAAATATATGATAACATGTATCCATCATTGTAATATCATGGAGTATTTTCACTACTCTAAAAATTCTGTTTATTCTGTCTTGGCCCAGCACTGGCAACCACTGATCTTTTCACTGGCTCCACAGTTTTGTCTTTTTCAGATTTCAAATATCTGGAGTCAAATATCTGAAAGGGCTGTAGGTAGCCCTTTCAGACTGGCTTATTTTGTTTAGTAATATGTGCTTAAGTTTCCTTCATGTATTTTCATGGATTGATAACTCATTTTTAGCACTGAATACTATTCCATTGTCTGTATATACCATGGTCTATTTATCCATTCACCTTCTAAAAGACATCTTGAATGCTTCCAAGTTTTGGTAGTTATGAATACAGTTGCTATAAGCTTACATGTTCAGGTTTTCATGTGGACATAGATTTCAACACTTGAGTAAATACCAAGGATTGTGATTACTGGGTTGCATAGTAAGAGTATGTTTAATTTTGGACCAAACTGCCAGACTGTCTTCCAAAGTGGTTGTATCATGTCGCATTCCCACCAGCAGTATATGGATTTGTGTTGCTCTGCATCCTCTCCAGCATTTGCTGTTGTCAGTGTTTTGCATTTTGGCAATTCTAATAGGTGTATAGTGATATCCCACAGTGTTAAATCTCAGTTCCCTAAAGACATATGATGTTGAACACCTTTTCATATGATTCCTTGCTATCTATATATCATCTTTAGTTAAGACCTTTTGCCCCTTTAAAAAAATCAGAGTAAATATTTTGTTATTGTTGAGTTATAAGAGTCCTTTGTAAATGTTAGATAGCAGCCCTTCACCAGATAAGCCTTTTTAATCTTTTCTCCATCTTGTCTTCTCCTTCTCTTGACGTCATCTTTTGCAGACCAGAAGTTTTTAATTGTAATGAAGTCCAGCATATCAATTACTTCTTTCATGGATTGTTCCTTTGGTGTTGTGTTTAAAATGTCATCATGATACCTGTCACCTGGATTTTCTCCTATGTTATCTTCCAGGAGTTTTCTCATTTTGTATTTTGCATTTAGGTTTGTGAATCATTTGAGTTAGTTTTTGTGGATGATGTAAAGTCTGTGTCTAGATTCTTTCTTGGGGGGAGGGGCATGTGGATGTCCAATTATCCCAGCACCATTTGTTGAAAAGACCATCTTTGCTCCACTGTATTGCCTTTGCTCCTTTGTCAAAGGTGAGTTATATTTATGTAGCTCTATTTCTAGGCTCCCTATTCTGTTCCCTAGATCTATTTGTTTATTATTTTGCCAATATCGTCTCTCTTGATCAGTGCAGCTTTTTAGTAAGTTTTGTAGTCAAGTTGTGTCCGTCCTCTGACTTGCTTTTATTCACCTAAAAGCCTCTTCCTGGTTGTTCCAATACCTCTATGACTACTTTATTTTAGCAACTTCATGTGTGTATGTTTTCTCTTTAATTGAGGTATAGTTGATTCACAATGTGTTAGTTTCTGGTATACAGCATACTGATTCAGTTACATACATATATTATATTATATTATATTATATATTATATATATTCTTTTTCATGATAGGTTATTATAAGATATTGACTGTAGTTCCCTCTGCTCTACAGTAGGACCTTGTTGTTTATCTATTTTATATATAGTAATCTGTCATCCATTTCTATTTTTTCATCACTCCTGCCCTTATGAAGCCTATCCTGACCATCTTATCAGTCACTTCACTTTCTTTGATGTTTGATACTCTTTATTAACATCTACAGTTGATCAGTTTTTCTTTAATTTACATGTGGCAAGCTTCTTCCCTGAACACCTCTCACTCCCATCAGGAAGAAGTGTCATTGAAAGTAAGGGAGTAGAATAGATAAACAAGATTACACTGTATATCACAGGGAAATATACACAAAATGTTATGATAATTCACAGAGAAAAAAATGTGACAATGAGTTTGTATATATCCATGAATGACTGAAAAATTGTGCTGAACACTGGAATTTGACACAACATTGTAAAATGATTATAAATCAATAAAAAAAAGTTTAAAAAAATAAACAATGCTGTCCAATGACAAAAGAAAGAAAGAAAGTAAGGGAAGTCAAAAAGTCTCCACACTAATTGCCTCAAGTTCGCATATGCTCCGCAGGCTTCTGTTATCACACATTTCCATCCATTTCACAATGCCTCATCTCATCCCTGCGTGTCCCTAAAGAGAAACTTTTCCTTTCTGCCTGCCCTTGAATTGGCTAATTCCTCCTCTAAAAGACTAAACTCGAACCTGATTTCTCCTTCTGTCTCTGGGCAGACTGAGGTCTTCCTGCACTGTGCTCCCACTTTATTCATTTCTATCATATTTCCTTTGTCATACTGAGCTTAATTGCTGTAATAGATTTGTCAGTTTTCAGAGGAAAATGGCAGTTTCTTTTAATTGTGATAATCATGAACAATGATCCCAGTGGCCAATACATAGCAGTTGCTCAATAATGTCTATAAATTGAATTCCTGATTAAAACTAGAGCTCCTGGAAATTGACTGCATCTGAATGATCTCTGAAAGTCCAGTTGTCCCCCAGGTTCCTTTATGATAAGAAAAAGGTCGAGAAGGGGCCTGAGCTTTCAGTACAAACCTGGAGCTGTGGCATCACCTGTCTTATATCTTCCAAGTAAGCATAAGTAAGATGGGACATTTCTTTGTTTCTTTTTCTCATATGTTTATGTCTTATTAATTCAATTTGAATTGCTGAGCAGCTTGGAGAAAGTAATTTGTAATGAGCCACAGTTTTCCATCTATTTTTGTACTTTTTACTATATTTTAACTAAAAAGATTTTTCTGGCATTGAAATAATTATATAATTATAAAGCAGAAGGCAAAATAAAGCAATATTTATTTTGATCACCTACTATGCCTCAGGCTCTGAACTGGGGATCCTCATTTCATTATCTCACTCAATTCTCATAGTAGCCCTCAGAGAGAGGTATGATTATCACCATTTTAAGATTTAAAACAAACAAAAAAGAAATATCTAAAGCACAACTGTAATACTCTTATTGTGTGTGCTGTCTCCCTTCTTAAAGTCATATATTTTGCAAGTATGAAATTGTTTTAAAAGAGTTTCTCAGTATGGTACTGATAAAAAAACAAACAAACACAGACAAAAGCAACAGAATCAAAAGCCCCATAAATAAACCCACACATACAGGGTCAAGTAATATTTAACAAGGCAGCCAAGAATGCTCAATGGGGAAAGAATAGTCTCTTCAATAAATGGTGTTGGAAAAATTGGATATTCACATACAAAAAAATGAAATTGGACCTTTATCTTATGCCATTCACAAAAGTCAACTCAAAATGTATTAAAGACTTAAGTGTAAGATCTAAAATGGTAAAACTCCTAGAAGAAAACATAGGGAAAAAAGTTCCTTGACATTGGTCTTGTCAATGACTTTTTTTTGAATATCATACCAAAAGTACAAGCAACAAAAGTGAAAATCAATACTTGAGACTATATCAAACTAAGAAACTTCTGCACTACAAAAGAAACAATTAAGAAAATGAAAAGACAACCTGCAGAATGGGGAAAATATTTGCAAAGCATACATCTGATAGGGGTGTAATATCCAGGATATGTAAGGAACTCATACAATGTAGTAACAAAAAATAAAAAATAAAACAAAAAACAATCTGATTGAAAAATGGACAGAGGATCTGAATAGACAGTTTTCAAAAGAAAGCACACAAATGGCCAAGTACATGCAAGAATGATCAACATCATTAATCATCAAGGAAATGGAAATCAAAATCACAACGAGATACCACCTCACACCTATTAGAATGACTATTATCACAAAGACAAGAGATAACTACATGCTGGTGAGGATATGGGGGAAAGGGAACCCTCACACACTGTTGGTGGAAATATAAATTGATACAGCCATTACAGAAAGACTTCACTATGGAGGTTTCTCAAAAAAAAAAAAAAAAAAGAAAGAAAGAAAAGAAAAGAAAAAAAGAACTACCACATGATCCAGCAATTTCACCTCTGGGTATTTATTCAAAAGAAATGAAAGCACTATCTCATAGATATTTGAATTCCTATGTTTATTGCAACATTATTCACAATAGCCAAGACATGGAAACAATGTAATTGTCCATAGATGGATGAATGGATAAATAAAATGTGGTATACATATACAATGGAATATTATTCTACCATAAAAAGGGAGATCTTGCCGTGTCTGCAATGTGGATGAAACTTGAGGGCATTACACTAAGTGAAATTGTTCAGAAATACAGGTGCTTACTTATATGTGGCATCTAAAAAAACTGAACTCAGAGAAACAGAGAGTGGAATATTGGTAACAAGGTCTGGGAGTCAGCATAAATGAGAAAATGTTGGTTAAAGAACTTCCTGTTACAAGGTGAATACTTACTTTCTGGGGTTGTAATGTACAACATGGTAACTATGGTTAACAACACTGTATTATATACTTGAAAGTTACTAAAAGAGTGGATTTTAAATGTTACCACCACTATTACCACAACAAAATGATAATTATGTGAAGTGAAGGAGGTGTTAACTAACCTTACTGTGATAAACATTTTCCAATATATACGTTTATCAAATCATAACACTGCACTTAATATAACACTTAAAATTACTCAATGTTGTATGTCAATCATGTCTTAATAAAGTTGGAAAAAATAATTTAGAAGAATTTTGATTTGACCTACCTTGCTCTTATAGACTGAATATTCATGTCTCCCCCAAATTTGTATGTTGAGACCCTAACCCAATGTGAATGTATTAAGAGGCTGTGCCTTTGGGAGGTGGTTGGATTATGAGCATGCAGCCATCATGAATTGGAGTAGTGCTCTTACAAAGGAGACCCTATAAAGGTCTGTACCATGTGAGGACACAGCAAGAAAATATTCATCTAGGAAGGAGAATGAGGGCTCTCACCAGACGTGAACTCTGTTGGCACCTTGATCTTAGGCTTGCCAGCCTCCACAACTGTGAGAAGTAAATGTTTGTTATTAAAGTCATCCCGCCTATGATATTTTTGCTATAGCAGACCAAATACCCACCACCACCAAAGGTTCTTGGGGTTCATCAGTGGTTCAAACCACGATTTGAAAATCATACTTTGAGAATGTGATTATATGATTGGATTAAAAATACAGCTATGTTCCACTCATAAGAAAAATAAAAGCATGAATGGGTATTAGAATCAGGCTAGGTATGCTTTAAGGCAAAATGCATTACAGAAGATAAGAAGGTAACAATATTATGATAATATTCTTCAGGAACATCTAACAATCCTAAAATTATAATGTACCTAATAGCCCCTAAATCTATAAAGACAAATTTAACAAATTTATAATCATAGTGGAATATGTTAATCACTATGGTGGAACATGTTAACATGTAGCTCTGTGTAACTGCTGGGTTCTCAGATAAGTGAACAGCAGATTAAACAGGTTAGTTCTCATTGACCTAAGCATGTGCTGGCATTTTTACCAATGCCAGATACTTTGTAAAGTGTGTCAATTTAACCTTCATAATACTGAAGTTTAAAACTGTGGCTCTCACAACCTTATGATCCCACTGAGAGGATTCCTGATAAAGATTGAGTTAATTTGGAGGGAAGTAATCTGCACACCCTAGGATTCTTCATTAACTCTCTTGAGCTATTGGAACAACTTATTGCACTGTTTAGGAAACACTGCTGGGGTGACTGCCATAAAGATGCTCTACTTACTCAAAATAAGTCTAGCTTTCTCCTAATAAGGAGTAATGAGGAAGCTTCTTTACGCCCCAAATCATGGAACTGAAGAAATGACTGCCTCTCAGAGCCAGATTATTAAATCAATTCATACTGGATCAGAAAAGAGATATTCAAGAAGTTACTTTAAATGAATTGGATAATTATTTATTGGGCATTGTTTTAAATGTTTTACTCACATACTCTCCAGTTAATCTTACCCATAACCTTTTTGAAAACTGTAACACATTGAAGAAAAGACTATCATAGAAAAGAATATTATGCTCCTTTTAGGAAAGTAAAGTTCATGAGTAAATTTTCTCAGCATGTCCCTCACACTAGCCAGGAAAAGCTTGTCTTGGCTAACAGGTATGATGATGTGGCCCTTGCTACATACTTAGTAGGATAGCTTGACAACTCTGGCCATCCAAAGGATACAATTAACTTACTTTGCTCTGATTCCTTGCTTTTTCAAGTGATGTTCTGCATATGATTTTGCCTATAGGTGCATATAGGTGCATTTTTTTTTTTTTTTTTTTTTTTTTTTTTTAGTATCGGTATGAGCTCTTCTGTGTATGTTTGATAGAATTCCCCTATATTTGCCTATAGGTGAATTCTCCTATAATTTACTAATCAGAGAACACAGTCATAATTGTTTTCTGTAAGATAAGGGTAGCATCCTTTTAAAAAAAAAAAATCATTATAGCAATAAAGGTCTTCCCCAAAAGAGAAGAATGATCTCAAATAAACAACCTAACCTACCACCTAAAAGAATTAGAAAAACAAGAACAAACAAAACCCAAAGCCAGCAGGAGGAAAGAAAAAATAAAAATAGAGATTAAAAAAATAGAAAAATAAATCAAACCAATAATTGGTTTTTGGAAAGAGTAAACAAAATTGACAAGCCCCTGGCCAGGCTCACCAAGAAGAAAAGAGAGCACACGTATAAACAAAATAAGAAATGAAAATGGAGATATTACAACCAACACCACAGAAATACAAAAAATCATAAGAGAACACTATGAACAACTATATGGCAATAAATTGGAAAACTTAGAAGAAATGGACAAATTTCTAGAAACATACAGTCCACCAAAACTGAATAAAGAAGAAACAGATCACTAGAACAGACCAATCACTAGAAGTGAAACAGAATCAGCCATAAAAGAACCTCCCTGCAAACGAAAGTCCAGGACCAGATGGCTTCACTGGGGAATTCTATCAAACATACGAAGAAGAGCTCATACCGATCCTTCTCAAAATTTTCCAAAAAATTGAAGAGGACTCAATACTCCCAGACTCATTCTACGAAGCCACCATCACCCTGATACTAAAGCCAGACAGAGACTCTAACAAAAAAGAAAATTACAGGCCAATATCACTGATGAACATAGATTAAAAAATCCTCAACAAAATATTAGTAAACAGAATCCAACAGAACACAAAAAAGATCATACACCATGATCAAGTTGTATTAATCCCAGGGACAAACGGATGGTTCAACATACACAAACCAATCAACATGATACACTACATCAACAAGAGAAAGAACAAAAACCACACGATCATCTCAATAGATGAAGAAAAAACATCTGATGAAATTCAACACTGATTTATGATAAAAATTCTTACCAAAGTGGGTATGGGGGAACATATCTTAACATGATAAAAGCTATTTATGTCAAACCTACAGCCAGCATAATACTCAACAGTGAAAAGTTGAAAGCCTTTCCACTAAAATCGGGAAGAAGACAAGGATGCCCACTCTCACCACTTCTATTCAATATAGTATTGGAAGTTCTAGCCACAGGAAAAAAAAACAAGAAAAAGAAATAAAAGGGATCCAAATTGAGAGAGAAGAGGTAAAACTGTCATTATATGTGGATGACACAATACAATATATAGGAAATCCTAAAGGCTCCACACAAAAACCACTATAGCTAATAAAAGAATTCAGCAAGGTAGCAGGATACAAGACTAACATGCAGAAATCAGTGGCATTTCTTTACACTAACAATGAAATATCAGAAAAAGAGAGTAAATAAACAATATTTTTAAAATTGCATACAAAACAATAAAATACTCAGGAATAAATCTGACTAAGGAAGTGAAAGCCATATATGGAGAACTACAAAACATTGATTAAGGAATTAAAGAGGACTTAGAGAAATGGAAAGATATCCGATGTTCTTGCATTGGAAGAATTAATATTGTTAAAATGGCCATACTGACCATTAAGTCTACAGATTTAATGCGATCCCTATCAAATTACCCAGGACATTTTTCACAGAATTAGAACAAATAATCCTAAAATTTATATGGAATCACAAAAGACCCAGAATTACTAAAGCAATGCTAAAGAAAAAGAATGCAGCAGGAGGAATAACTCTCCCAGACTTCCGACAATACTACAGAGCTATGGTAATCAAAACAGCATGGTATTGGTACAAAAACAGACATATGGATCAATGGGACAGAATAGAGATCCCAGAAGTAAACCCACAAACTTTTGGTCAATTATTCTTTGACAAAAGAAGTAAGGATATACAATAGAGTAAAGAAAGTCTCCTTAGCAAATAGTGTTGGGAAAACTGGACGGCTGCATGTAAGTCAGTGAAGGTAGAATACTCCCTCACACCATAGACAAAAATAAACTCAAAATGGCTTAAAGGCTTAAACATAAGACAAGACACTAAACTGCTTAGAAGAAAACATAGGCAAAATATTATCCAACATACATCTCAGCAATGTTCTTCTAGGACAGTCTACCCAAGCAATAGAAATAAAATAAAAAATAAACCAATGAGAAGGAGGGTATAACTCAGTGGTAGAGTGCTTGCCTAGCATGCACAAGGTCCTGGGTTCAATCCCCAGTACCTCCATTGATACATAAACAAACAAACAAACCCAATTACCCTCTCCTCCAAGAAAAACAAAACATAACAATAGAACAAAAATAAATAAATAAATAAGACCTAATTAAATCTAAAAGCTGTTGCACAGCAAAGGAAACCATAAACAAAAGAAAAAGAAAACCAATGGAATAGAAGAAAATATTTGCAAAAAATTAGACTGACAAGGGCTTAATCTCCACAATATGTAAACAGCTCATACAACTTACTGACAACAATAATAACCAAAAAACCCAATCCAAAAATGGGCAGAAAACCTAAACAAGCAATTCTCCAATGAAGACATACAAATGCCAAAAAGGCACATGACAAAATACTCACTATCACTAATTATCAGAGAAATGCAAATCAAAGCTGCAATGAGGTATCAGCTCAAACCAGTCAGAATGTCCATCATTAAAAAGTCCACAAATGAAATGCTGGAGAGGGTGTGGAGAAAAGGGAAATTTTCTACACTGTTGGTGGGAATGTAGTTTGGTGCAGCCATTATGGAAAACAGTTTCTAAAAACTAAAAATAGACTTAACATATGATCCAGCAATCCCACTCCTGGGCATATATATAGAGGTTGGAACCTTAACTCAAAAAGACACATGCACACCAATGTTCATAGCAGCACTATTTACAATAGCCAAGACATGGAAACCACCTAAATGTCCATCGACAGATGACTGGATAAAGAAGATGTGGTATATTTATACAATGGAATACTACTCAGCCATAAAAAAGAATAAAATAATGCCATTTGCAGCAACATGGATGTCCCTGGAGAATGTCATTCTAAGTGAAGTAAGCCAGAAAGAGAAGGAAAAATACCTATGATATTACTTATATTTGGAATCTTAAAAAAAAGACAATCTTATTTACAAAAACAGAAACTGACTCACAGACATAGAAAACAAACTTATGGTTACCAGGGGAGGAAGGGGGTGGGAAGGGATAAATTGGGAGTTTGAGATTTGCAGATATTATCTAAATATATAAAATAGATGAACAACAGATTTATACTGTATAGCACAGGGAACCATATTCAATATCTTGTAATAATTTATGGTGAAAAAATATGAAAATGAATATATATATGTTCTTATATGACTGAAGTATTATACTAAACACCAGAAATTGACACAATATTGTAAACTGACTGTACTTCAATAAAAATATATTTTAAAAAATCAGTTGCTTCTGTGTTTGGTTACTGTAAGTTATCTCCCCAAAGTCTGATTTCCCCTGGATGTACCAGAAATTAAAATCTCAGACATCCAAAACTGAACTGGAATTAGATGACAGTCCTAGGGTCGTCCTGACTGCATGGCTTGTTGGGAAGCCAACAGATCTCTTCCAAGAGGTAACTGACCTCACAGCCATATGTTCCATTCTCACTGCAAAGCTCACTGCCCCAAGTATGGGCATGCTCAGACTTATCCTGTGCTTGATTATTAGAGGGGCATAAATCAGTACCTTTCCGCCTAATTTTTCATAGATTTAACAGTAAATACATTGGACCCCTAGTACACTGTTAGGATGGCAGAGTATTAAGGTGAAATAAGAATTTCCAGAGTTTCAAACAATTTATAGTGTAGAGGTAATTGAACAAGTGAGCAATAGTACAAGACAATACTATTGTATGTGGAACAACCTTGAAGAACAGTGGCAATTTTTTCAAAATCCGATTCTGTTTAAAAATTTTTCTCCCCCCAGCACATATTATGCCCCTTTCATGGCTTCCTACTGTTTAGAAACAAAGGTGAAAATATTCAGCATGTCTGTTACTCCAGCTTCATCTTGTCCTGTGCTCTCTGCTAAGCAGTACCTTGGTCTTATTTTGGCTCCTATATAATGCCATGCTCCCTCCTGCTGTAAGGACTTTGGACATGCCTCTCCCTCTGCCTGAAACCCATCCACCCACCACCTCATCTGTATTGCCCAGTCTGCTCTTACAAAACCTCTTGATTTCTGTTAAAATTTATCTCATCAGACAAAATCTGCTGGTTACCTTGCAAATGAGATCCACTTAATAAGTGCTCTCATGTATCATTTCACTCTTATTCCCAATGCATATGTTGTGCTGTTTCACAGTTCTACTTGCACACATTCATATGTGATTATTTGATTGCAGTCTGAGCCCAAATACTCCAGACTGTAAACTGAAAGAGGGGTGAAATCTTTTTTTTTTTTCCTTAGCATTGGATGCCTACCACCCTGCACACAGCCACCTACCACCTGACACATGAAAGCTGTGCAGTAAATATTTGTTGAATGAATGAGAAACTGTTTCAGATTGTGGGCAAAGTACAACCCAAAATATAGAGGTGAGAACAGCTGTCCAAGCCCAAGGACATGGAAAATTCTGCTTTAATGCCGAGAGTTAGTACTGAGCTGCAGGATATGTGCGGAGGACTTAATGCCTCAGGAAAGGACTAAACTTCACTAAAAATACCCCTTGCTACTGAGCAGACTCTTGACAAGAGTGGTCTGTTGTTTATCAAATTGTAGAAAACTGTGACAAAAGTCTAATCCCTTAGAGAAACAATCAGTAATGTTTCAAAAATATGCGTTAAGTGATTATATAAAATATGGTCAAATCAGGTACCAGTGCAAACCAAAAGCCTTGACAGAAGTAAACAAAGCAACTTCCCTGAGCATGCAATGACATTGTTTTCAGGAAGAACTGTGGTCTTAGAACAAGCCACATGTAGATAAAATTTCCTTTTTTAAAAAATTGTACTAATATGCAATTTATATACAGTGAGATGCACATATCTTAAGTATATAACACGAAGTCTTTTGACAAGTTCACATACATCTAAGCCACGTTGTTTTCAAGATAATAGAATTTTCCCCTTCATCCCAGAAAGTTCCTTCTTGTCCTTCTCCAGTTGTCTCCCATTCCCACAGGAAAATACTGTTCTGAAATTCAAACCCATAAAATAGTTTTGTCTGTCTGACTCTTTATATGAATGAAATTTTATACAGCAAGCATGATTTCGTGTCTGGGTTCTTTTGCTCAGCTTAATTTGGAGATCCCCCCATGTGGTTGCATACAGCAGTTGTGCATTCCTTCCTGTCACTGAGCAGTAAGTACTCCATTGTCTGAATACACAGTTTGTTTACTCATTTGCTTTTTGACATACATTTGGATTGTTTCCATTGGGGCTCATGAATAAATAATATGAATTATAAATATTAACTTCATATCAACTTATGAGTAAGTTTGCTGTGAACATTCTCATACAAATATTTGTGGACACATGTTAATCTCAGGTGTATACCTAGGGAATTGATGGTACATAGGTAGGAATTTTATTAACTTTATAAGAACCTCACAGCTGTTTTCCAAAGCTTGCAACATTTTACCCTCCCACTAGCAGCCTGTGAGCATTCTGGGTGTTCTCGCCATCACTTGGTATTGTCATTGTTTTCAGTTTCAGTCATCTTAGTGTGCGTGTAGTAATAGCCATTTTGGTTTTAATTTTAATTTCCCTGATGATGTTATATGCACTTTTCAAGTCTTATTGGTGATTTGTATCTTTTCCTTTTGCCAATTTTTTCAAATTAGGCTGTTTCATTAAAAGAGGTCTGTAGGGCTTCTTTATATATTTTGGAAACAAGTTCTATATTTTGCAAAGATTTTCTCCTGGTCTGTCACTCGCTTATTAATGCAGCTGCAGACCAAGATAATGGCCGACTTATGTCCTGGAGAACCATATTCCCCAAGTCAGAGTTCAGGCTCCTTTTCTACTAAAAAGGGGAAGGGGTGTGGTTGGTTTTTGCAAACTTCTTGGTGTAGGATTTCTTTGTTCTTGGAATCCTTTGCAGCCGTCCATGTGGGTCAGGTCATGATGCCCCTGTGAAAACCTCCAACAAAACAAATGTTATTTTCTATTCTGCAACTTGTTATCTTTATATGAGTGCAAAAGTGTTAATATCATTAAAGGTCAGAGCCCCAAGAATAGGCTCTCCTGTCTATTTCAAGCTAAAGGCAACATTGTTTTACAAAAAGTGCAGAGCAAGCAAGACTAAGCCAAGAAAACAGGGCACACTGTTAAAGCAAATAAACAGGTCTAATGGAGTCAGATTTGTCCTTTTCTACTACAGGGCCTTTTGGTGAGAGGAAAAAGGATGTGTCTGGATGGGTCCTCCTCTGCCCCAGGCTGGGGTTCCCGCAGGAGCCCTGCCAGGTTCCCCCTAACTGTGGACCTGATCTCCCACAGAGAAAGTAATAATTATCAGTGACTAAAATTACTTGTCAAAGTGCCTTCAATTGCCTGTAAACTATATATGGGTAGGGGGAGAGGCGGGCAGGGGATGTATCAGTGGCCAGTCAACAGTCTCCCTGGATGCAAGGGGCCACTGTGGTGGCGGGTTGCTAGGTGGCCAGGCCAGCACAGCTGCCTGCTTGGCTCTCCAGCCGTGGGCTTCTAACATGGACACTTAACTCTCTCGTTCCTCTTCCCTCTGCCCCAGGGTGAATGAACACGGCCCCTGCACCCACCTGGGCTGAGCCCAGGCCATGCACACAGCCCACCGCCTGCTGTCTATCTCCCCAGCAAGGCCTCCCGCGCCGCCACAGAACCGCGTGCCCAGTGCCTCTGCCCTAGGGCTCCAGATCACAATCCGGACCATCAACCAACAAGCCCACAGGCCAGTGGCGAGCAGCCCGGGTCCACCCTGACCTGCCGGCTCAGACGAGTCACAGGGCACCGGGGTCAGGGCGCCCGGGTGGGAATTGAAACCGACTCCAGCCCAGCCTGCGGAGCCCTGTAGCCTCAGACACTAGATGTGCAGCCACACACTAGGCCCGCTCCCCCGCTGGCTGGCGGCAGTCGCTATGGTGACCCTAACCCGGGCATCCCAGCCCCATCCACGGGGTGAGGGGGTCAGCTTGGAGTAGAGATGCACTTGGATTGAGGGGGGAATCCCACGGTGGGGGGGATAGGCTGAGGGTTAAGGGGCCAGTCCGAGTGGCATTGACTTAGCTGAGAGGTGAAGGGGACCATCTTTGGATGTTGTGGGTCCTGCAGTGAGGCATGAAGGATGAGCTTCGGGTGTGGGGGGCCATAGCATAGTCCCTAGGGAGGTGGGGTGTGGGGGCCATAGGTTAGTACATAGCGAGGTGGAGTGTGGGGGCGGGTACCTCGATGTGAGGAGGAGCCCCGTCTTGGGGATCACACTGGAGACAGGGCATGGCCAGGGGGGGCAGTAAAGGTGAGGGGGAGGAGGAGTAGGGGTGGGGGGTGTGGCCAGGCCCAGGGCGGTGGTGGTTCTGGTTGAGTGCAGTAATCTGATTGGCAGCGGGGCGGGGGCATTGGGTACCGAGACACAGCGTGAGGGGCAGGGAGGTGGGCCGGCCTCACCGCCCCACGGCCGAACCGCCCCCACCACCCCACCGCCTAACCGCCCCCACCGCCCCACCGCCGGGCCCGGCTCGGAAACGCTCGACCCCACTCGCCCACCCGAACAGCAGGAGCCCCAGCCCCAGGGTCCGCGCATCCGGCGAGGGGAGGAGGGGCGCGCACGCGCAGAAGCGGGAGGCCACTAACAGTTTGTGAAATCCAGGCAAAGCAGAGCATTCCTGGACCAGCTCCCGAGGAGGAAGGCGGACCGGGGACTGGGCCAACGCTTACCGTCGCCTCAGCTGCCACCGCCAGGCGGGTAAGGGGGCGCTGGTGGGGGTGGGCAGGTCAAGGAGCCGGCGGGTGAGGCCCGGGCCGGGCGGTGAGTTAGGACCCTGAGGTGGGTGCCGGCTGCCCTAGTGGTTCGTGGTGCCACCCCCCCCACGTTAGTAGTCCGTGAACACCGTTTCTTCGCTGCCTCTGGTACCCATTTGGGGAAGCGGATGCAGCACCAGGATGTGGGAGGGTGCCGGAGGGCCCGGGAGCACTTTCTACCGGCCCTCATATCATGGCCTGCCCCGGAGGCGGTTGTGGTGCTGTCGCGTGGCCATGTATGTGATATCACACAGTATTTGTCTTTCTGACTTATTTCACTTAGCATAATGCTCTCATGGTCAACCGATGTTGCACAAAAGGCAATATTTCATTCTTTTGCATGGCCTAGTAATATTCCATTGTGTGTGTATTTGCATATCCTTGATATCTCTGTGTGTGTATCAATCACATCTTTTTTAACCATCAGTTGATGGACAGTAAGATTGTTTCCTTATCTTTGCTATTGTGAATAATGCTTCAGTGAATACGAGAATGCAGATATTTCTTTAAGATAGTGATTTCATTTCATTTCCTTTTGTGATATACCCAGCAGTAGGACAAGTGGATCATATGGTAGTTCTCTTTTTAAATATTTTTTAAATTGAAGTACCATCAGTTACAGTGTGTCAATTTCTGATGTACAGCTCGTCCCAGTCATGCATATGCCTACATGCATTAGACTTTTTAAACTTTCTGAGCTTACTGTTTTCCATAATGACTGTATCAATTCACATCACCACCAACAGTTTATAAGTGTTCCTTTTTCTCTGCTTTTATTATCTTTTGTCTTTTTGATGATAACCATTCCAAAAGATGTGAAGTGATGGCTTTCTTGTGGTTTTGATTTGTGTTTCACTAATGGTTATTGATATTGAACCTTTTTTCATATACCTGTTCGCCATTTATATGTGTTCTTTGGAAAACTTAATTTAGGCCCTATGTCCGTTGTAAAATTGAATTGTTTGTGCTTTTTCCTATTGTATGATGCTGGATGAACTTCTTACGTATTTTGGATATTAACCCCTTATTAGATATTTTATTTACAAATATGACTCATTTCATAGGTTGCCTTTTCACTTTGTGAATTGTTTCTTTGCTGTACAGAAGCTTTTTCATTTGATGTAGTTCCACTTTTTAATTTTTGCTTTTGTTGTTTGTGCTTTCGGTGTCATATCTGAAAAAATCACTAAGACAAATGTCAGGGAGCTCTACCCTATGTTCTCTTCTAGGAGTTTTACAGTTTCAGGTCTTATGTTTAAGTCTTTAATCCATTTTGAATTAATTTTTTTTTGGTGACTGTTGTAAGTTGAGTCCAGCTGCAGCTTTTACATGTGATTATCCAGTTTTCCCAACACCATTATTTAAGAGACTATCTATTCCCCATTGAGTATGCTTGTCACAAATAATAATTGACTATATGTGTGTGTGTTTATTTCTGGGCTGACCACTCTGTTCCACTGATCTGTGTGTCTGGTTTCATGCCATACTCTTTTGATTACTATAACGTAATAAAGTTCGAAATCAAGAAGTGTGATACGTTTGGTTTTGCTCTTCTTTGTCAAGATTGCTTTGGTTTTTCATGGTCTTTGTGATTTCCATTCGAGTTTTAGGATTGTTCTATTTCCATGAAAAATGCCATTGGAATTTTGATAGGAATGATATTGAATCTACAGATGGCCTTGGTTAATATGGATATGTTAACAGTGTTAATTTTTCTGATCCATGAGCATGGGATATCTTTCCATTCATTGGTGTCTTCTTCAGATTCTTTCATCAAAGTCTTCTACTTTGCAATATACAGATCTTTCACCTCCTTGAATTTATTACTATTTAATTGTTTTAGATGCTATTATATATGATTGTTTTCTTTATTTCTTTTTTGGGTATTTGGTTGCTAATGTATACAAATACAACTGATTTCTGTATGTTAATTTTGTATCCTACAACTTTACTGAATATTTTTTATTAGTGCTAACATTTTTAGTGGAGTTTGAGAAAATCCAGAATATCTGCAAACAGTGACAACTTTACTCCTTTCTTTCTGTTTTGCATGCCTTTTGTTTATTATTCTTGACTAATTTATCTGGGTAGGACTTCTAATACTAAATTGAATATGATTGGTGCCACTCTGGGCACCCTTGCCTTGTTTCTGATCTTAGAGCAGAAGCTTTCAGTCTTTCACCCTTGAGCGTGACTTTAGTTGTGGGCTTATTGAATATGGCCCGTATCACTTCTATATTCAGTTTATGGAGAGGTTTCTTTTTTTAACCATAAAAGAATATTGTGTTTCATCAAATGCTTTTCCCCCATCTATTATGATGATAATATGATTTGTATCTTTCATTCTATTGATGTTTGTCACATGTAATGATTTGTGTATGTTGAACCATTCTTGCATCCTAGGGATAAATCCCACTTGATCATGGTATATGATCCTTTAAATGTGCTGTTGAATTTGATTCATTAGTATTTTGTTGAGATTTGCATCTATATTGGCCTATTATCTTCTTGTGGTGGCCTTATTTGGCTTTGATATCAGAGTAATGCTGGTCTTGTAAAATTAGTTTGGGAGCATTCCTTCCTCTTAATTTTTTGGAAGAGTCTGAGAAGGATTGGCCTTAATTCTCCTTTATATGTTTGGTAGAATCACCAAGAAAACCATCTGGCCCTGGAGCTTTTCTTTGTTAGGAGGTTTTTGATGAATGATTCAAATCCCTTACTCATTACAGATTTGTTCAGATTTTCTGTCTTCATGATTCACTTTGGTTGGTTGTAGTTTCCAGGAAATTATCTATTCATTTCAGGTTATTTAATTGTTCCCGTATAATTGTCCATAGTTATCTCCTATATCTCTTGATATTTGCGTTATCAGTTGTAATGCCACCGCTTTCATTTCTATTTATTTTGAGTATTCTCTATGTTTTATTAGTCTAGTTAAAGGTTTGTCAATTTTGTTTATCTTTTCAAAAAACCAACTCTTAAGTTTTATGGATTTTTTTTCTATTGTTTTTCTGATCTCTGTTTTATTTAATTCTGCTCTGATCTTTGCTATTTCCTTCTCTCTTCTAACTTTGTAGTTTGTGTTAGTTTTTTCAGGTGTGAAGTTACATTGTTTATTTCAGATCTTTCTTTTTTCTTAATATAGGCATATACTATTACAAACTTCTCTGTTAATTTTGATAGGTTTAAACTAAAACTAAAAATAGTTTAAATTTTGGAGTGCCTATGAGAGGAGGGGAGCTCAGGGTCTTTCTACACCACCATCACAGCTGACTTTTCCAGACCGTGTTTTTTGGTGCATGACGTTGTCTTGGTAGGTTTTGTGTTTGTAGGAGTTTCTCCATTTTATATGTGTTATCCAGTTGGTTGTTGTAAAATTGTTCATGGTTCTCTGGATAATTGATAGTATTGACCCCGCTTTCATTTTTTATTTTAGCAATTTCAGTCTTCTATCTTTTGTTCTTAGTCCATCTAGCTAACAGTTTGTCAATTTTGTTGATCTTTTCAAAGAACCAACTTTTGGTTTCATTGATTATCTCTGTTTTTCTATTCTCTATTTCATTTACCTATACGCTAATCCTTAGCATTTTCTTCCTTCTGCTAGGTTTAAGTTTAGTTTGTTCTTTTTAGTTTCTTAAAGGTGTAAAGTTAGGTTGTTGATTTGAGAAATGCCTTGTTATTTATTGTAAGTCTTTATAGCTACAAACTTCTCTTTTAACACCACTTTTGCTGTATTCCATAAGTTTTGGTATATTGTATTTTTGTTTTCATTTCTCTCTAAATATTTTCTAATTTCCTTATAATTTGTTTCTTGATTCACTGGTTATTTAAAAGCATATTCTTTAACGCCCACAATTTTGTGAATTTTCCAGTTTTCTTTATGTTACTGATTTCTAACTTCATTCCATTGTGGTAAAAGAAGATATTTTGTATGATACCTAGCTTTTAAAATCTTGGAATTTGATTTGTTGCCTACCTTATATTCTGTCCTGGAGTGTGTCCCTGGTGCACTTGAGAAAAATGTGTATGTTATTGTAGCTGAATGGAGTGTTCTGTGTATATGTATTAGTTCTAATTGGTTTATTGGGTTAAGTTCTCTATTTCCTTACTTGTCTTCAGTCTGTTGGTTCTGTCCTTCACTGTGAGAGTGCTGTTGACATCTCCAGCTATTATTGTAGAACCATAGAACCATTTATTTCTCCCTTCAGTTCAGTTTTTGTTTCATATATTTCAGTGGTCTATTATTAAGTGTGTAATTGTTTATAGTTATTACATCTCCTTGCTGTACTGAGCATTTTATTAATATCTAATGTCACTTGTTTTCTCTTACAAAGTTTTTTCATTTAAAGTATATTTAGTTTGATGTAAGTATAGCCACTCCTGCTCTCTTTTGATTACTATTTGCAAGGAATATAATTTTCCATCTTTATTTTCAAACTGTTTATGTCTTTAGATCTCAGGTGAGTCTCTTATAGACAGCATGTAGTTGGGTAATGTACTTTTATCTCTACTACCTATCTATGTCTTGATTGGAGAATTTAATCTATTTACCTTTAAAAGTAATTGCTGTCACTGTACTGTTGTTTTCCATATGCCATTCAACTTTTCTGGTCCTCATTTTCTGCATTCCTGACTCCTTTTGTGTATAATTGATTTTTTGTAGTGAAATATTTAAATTTCTTCTTCATTTTCTTTGTTTATAATCTGTAGGTATTTTTTGTAGTTGCCAAGGGGGGCTATCACACAGTTACAACACTCAAATTTGAATTTATAGTAGCTCAACTTCTATAATGTGCAAAAGCTATGCTCCTTTACAACTCCATCCTCATCTTTTTTGGTTGTAGATATCACAGAATTTCATTATTATACATTGCGTGCACCCAGACAAATGATTTAAATTCATTAGTCTCCTGAATTATGTAGAAAACAAGATCTGAAGTTACAAAGTTACAGTAATACTAGCTTTCACATTGTAATTGCTTTTTTCTTTAAACATTCTAATTTCTAAAGTCATGTAGAAAGCAGAAAGTCCAGTTATACACCATTGATAAAATATTGCTGGCTCCTGTAATTGTCAATGTATTTACCTTTATTGAGATCCTTATTTCTCTACATGGCTTCAAGTTACTGTCCAATGTCCTTTTATTTCACCTTGCAGACTTCCTCGAGCATTTTTTCAGGGCCAGTCTAGTGGTTAAAGACACACTCAGCTTTGGTTTATCTGGGAATGTCTTGATTTTTCACTTACTTCTGAAAGACAGTTTTGCCTGATATAGAATTATGAGTTGAGGGGTTTTTTTTGTTGTTGTTGTTGTTTTTCCTTTTAACACTTTAAATAAAGGCTTTCTGCCTTCTGGACTCCAGAGTTTCTGATGAGAAAGTTGAAGATAATCTTACTGAGGATCGCTAGTGTGTGTTGATTCACTTCTGTCTTACTTCCCTCATGACTTGCTCTTTGTCTTTCAAAAGTTTGATTATAGTGTTTCTCAGTGTGGGTCTCTTTGATTTTATTACGGGTCTCTTAAAGTTCCTTGAACTTCCTGGATGCTTATACTCAGGAGTTTCTTCAAGTTTAGAAAGTTTTCAGCCACTATTTCTTCAAATATTCTCTCTGCCCTTTTCTCTCTCTTCTCCTTCTGGGATTCCACAATGCATACGTTAGTCTTTTCATTGGTGTCCCATAGGTCTTTTAGGCTCTGTTTCCTTTTCTTGATCTTGTTTTTATGTTCCTCAGCCTCAATAATTTCTACTGTCTTCTATTCAAGCTCACTGATTCTTTCTTCTTCCTATTCAAGTCTGTTTCTGAATCCCTCCAGTGAACTTTTCATCCCATTCATTTTACTTTTCAGATCCATAATTTACTTTTGGTCTCTTTTTAGGTTTCCTTTCTCTATATTGATATTTCCACTTCATTCACACAGTATTTTCTTGACTTTCTCCACATCTTTATTTCTTTGAACATCTTTAAGATAGTTGTTTTAAAGTATTTGTCTAGAAGATCTGTCACCAAGTCATTTTCAGGGATAATTTGTTAACTTTATTTTTTTCCTTTGAATGATCCATACTTTCCTGTCTCTTTTATGCCTTTCAGTTTTTTGTTGAACACTGGCTATTTGAAACTAATAATGTGGTAACTTGGAGTATCAGATTCTCTCCCTCCCCCATGTTTTTCTTTTTATATTATTGTTCTGTTTATTATTATTATTGCTTGTTTTAGACTATCTTTGAGCTAAGGATCAGCCTGAGGTGTAAACTTTAGTTCTTCTCAGGTCTTCTAATCTTGCAGTTTTTACTGGACTTTTCTAGTTACCCCCATATTTGAAGTTGTTTTTGAATATCTTAAAGTCTGGCTCTTAAAAGGGGAAAAGAAAAACAATGAATAGAGGGGGAAAAAGGGGTACTGGCCCTTTAGATCCATGGAAGTCACTTCATCTGGAGGGGAAGGGGCTTGCAACAGTGAGGTTAGGTGCAAAAAAAAATGGCTGCTGTCTTGTTTGACTGCACCTCTGTGATTAGAAGCAGTACTCAGCGATCAGAGCACAGGCCCCTAATATTTGTAGTACAGAGTCCTTTTTCTCACCCTGGCTCCCACAAGGTGTGTGCAAGCTGCTCCAAGAGCATGTGCACAGCTGCCGGCCATGTGGTTGCAGGTGAGTGATGGATAATTGTGCTAGTATATTAAGAGCTGAAATTGACTGAAGTTAAGCACAATTTCCCATCAAAGCCTTCCCAGAATCCCCATCACCAGGACTTGATAAAATCTATTCCTGGGTCCACTTTCAGAATTCTTGTTTAGTGCTTCTGGGATGGAGCCTTAAAATCTGCATGTATTTTTAGCTCTTTTTGATGCATATGTTGCTGAGATTTGCCCAGTCCTTGAGAAGCAGTGTTCTAGAACACTTCATTCTCTCTTTATCTGTATCTAATGTGCAGTGAAACTCATTTACCAAGTGTGTAATTTGTTACATTTTTGAAGTCTGGAAATTCTGTTTGATTCTTTTTGTGATTTATTATTCTCTGCCCTAGATGACAATCTTATATTTTAATTCTTTGGATAATGTTAAAGACATTTATTTTATATACATGTATATTTATTTCATTGTCTGTACCTCTGCTTTTGTTTCAGAGGTCTTTTTGTTTGTTCATTTTTGGGTTTTTTGGATGTTGTCTTCTCACATACCTGGTTATTTTTGTTTAAATACTGAAAATCATTTTTGAAACAAATGTATAGGTAATTTGGATTTCTAACTGATTCTGGAAAGATGCTTATGCAAAAGTAATCCTTAATCTCCTTAATCAAATAGGAGATTGACACGATTAAAAGCTGGATTTCCATCCCTGTGTAAACTGGTCTGTTCTCCATTTACCCTAATCCATTGTGTACAGTATTCTGTGTGTGGTTTACAAGGGCCATTTTCTTTGTGAAGCTTTGAACACATGGTTTTTAAACCTTAGTTCCATTAATGTATCAGTTCCTTGCTTATCTTCTCAGGATTTCTGCTGCCATTCATAGAATTGGTAAGTTCTTTTTTTCTAGGGAAAAAAAGGCAGCAAATTTTAGGCTCCTGGATTATAGCTTAAAATGTCCTTCTTTATTAGTTCTCTGATGCTTTACAACAGACTAAAAGATTTTACATCATTTTTATAGTAGTTCTCAGTGTGTTTATTGTTTAAAATTACCTGCTTAACCATTCCTAGAAGTTGAACTCATGGCTTCCGTGTTCACTTTTGAAAATGGTATCTTTGGATGAATAACTGCGTTAAAAATTTGTTATAAACCCAAGTCTTCAGTCTTTTCCTTTTTTCATGGTCTGTGGTTTGGAGTGAAGGCCTGGAAATTATTTGATCAATTCCCCAAGTTGAGTGAAATGCACAGCCAGTGTTTAAAACCCCTAGCATAACCATTCTTTTGCCAAATTATCTTCAATGTCACCTTGGTCATACAAATTTCCACACGATTGTAGTTTTTTTCCTTATCTTTTATCCTCTTCTGTTATCCCACCCCTCTCTCTGCTACATTATTACCTCTCTACTCGGTCTTTTTCTCTCTCCCCTATTGTAGGATAAATACTTAAGTTTCTCTGTAGTTGTCACTGTCATTGCTGGAGAGAGTCATTTAAATAAAGTATAAACTTATTTAATGTTGAAGACAAGTAGCTCTGTGAATAGGTGGCCAGAATCCATTCCACTTTGTTCTGCTTTTTTCTGGTCTAATCATGAATTCCTTCCTCTGCCCAAGGAAATAGAGAAATTCCCATGAAAGTGTCCCTGACATAACAGAAGAAAAACTGGGAAATTCACAAATATGTCGACAGTAACAACACAACCAATGGACCCCCCCCAAAAATCGAGAGAAATTAGAAAATACCTTAAAACAGGTGAAAACAAAAAACATAAACATGCTGTACCCAAACTTACGTGATACAATGAAGTATATACTCAGAGAAATGTATAGTTTTAAATGCCCATGTTAAAAATAAATACCTCAAGTCAATTAATCAGGAAGAATAAACTAAACACAAAATGAGTAGAAGGAAGGAAATAGTCAATATTATACTGGAGGTAGAGAATAGAAAGAGAAGAGAGAAAATAGATGGACCAAAATCATTTAAAAGGGTAACAAAATTGACAAAACCTTAGCTAGAGTGATCAGAAAGAAAAAAAAAAAAGGCCTCAAATTACTAAAATCAAAAATGAAAGTAAGGAAATTACTACAGACCTTAGTTCCAAAGATAGCACAGAATTGTACTCTTAAAAATGGTTAAAATGATGAATTTTATGTTATGTAGTTTTACCTCAGTAGAAAAGCCTGTATTTGTGTGGATTCATGAACTGTCTGTTTCCATTGATCTGTATGTCTTTCCTTTCATCAGTACCATATTATCTTGAGTGTCATAACTGTCACTTAATAGTAAGTCTTAAAATCAGATTTTCTTCTTTTCAAAAATATTTTTGCTATCCTAGTTCTTATCACTTTCTGTATAGAGTTTAAAATTAATGTGTCAATATACACAATAGGTAATACTGGGATTTTTATTGAAGTTGGGTTAAATCTATAGATTTTTTTGTTTTATTAAAGAATTGATATTATAACTCTATTGAGTCTTTCAATCCATTAGCATGATCTGTCTTTCCATTTATTTAGACTTTCAGACATCCTTTGTTTTCTTTCGTTAGCTTTTTTTAGTTTTAAGTATACAGTGCCTGCATATATTTCTTAGATTTGTATCAAGGTATTTCCTTTTTTAAAAAAAGAAGCTATTGTAAATGGTATTTAAAAAAAGAGTTGGCTTCTTATTTTTCATTAATATTCTATACATTACAATTTAATTTTTGTACATTAACTTTTATTGTACAACTTTGCTAAATTCACTTACTAATTCCAACTTTTTATAGATTCTGGAGATTTCTACTTTCATGATCATGTCATCATTTCCAATTTCTATGCTTTTTTCCCCCTCGCTTTATTGTACTGACTAGTCAATGTAGGATGTTGAGTAGGAGTGGTAAAACTTTTATATCCTTGCTTTGTTCTTGATTCTGGGATAAAACATTAAATCTTTTACTACTATGTATGATGTTAGCTGTAGATTTTTTCTGTAGATGCCCTTCATCAGATTAAGGAAGTCCCCTTGTATTCCTAATTGGCTAGAGTTTTTAATGATGGATATATTTTGAAAGTTTCAGGTTTCTTTTCTCCATCAGCTGATATAATCATGCGGTTTTGATTTTTTCTTAGTCCAGGGATCAACATACTGTGACCCACAGACCGAATCCTGCCCACTGGCTGTTTGTGTAGAGGCAGCAAGCTAAAACACATTTTTTACATTTTTTAACGGATTGTAAAGAGAAGAATAATATTCTGTAAAAAGTGTATGTCACCCACAAAGCTTAAAATATTTGCTGTTTTGTCCTTTACTGAAAAAAATTGCTGCATCATCCTTTAGTCAGTTAATACAATGGGTTACATCAGTGATGTCTCTTTAACTAGGTTTGCATCACGAGAAACCGCCCCCACCACTTGTTTGTGATGTAGTATTCCTTTTATAAATTTCTGGATTTAATTTGCTATAATTTTACTAGAAAATTGTATGTCTATTTTCATAAGATACTGATTTGTAATTTTCTTACAAGGTCTTTTAAGGCTAATACTGGCCTCAAAAATGAGTAGGGGATTGTCCCTTTTTTCTATTTTTTATTTAAAAATATTTTCTTAAGAGGCTGTGTTTATTTTGTGTTTATTTTTTGTTCATAGCAAAATTGAGCAGAAAATACAGAAGTTACCCCTTGCTCCCAGACATGTACAACCTCCCCCACTACCAATGCTTGTACCAGAGAGTACATTTGTATGTTATTGGATAATCAATCTAAATCGATACATCATTGGTACACTACACCAAAAGTCCATTAGGGTTCACTCTGTGGGTTTTTACAAATGTATAGTGACATGTATCACTATTATACTACCATATGGACTAGTTACACAGCCCTAAAAATCCTTTGTGCTCCACAGAGTTATTTCTTCCTCCCTCTTTCTGAACCCCTGGAAATCACTGGTCTTTTTACTGTCTGCGTAACTACCTGATCTAGAATTTCATATATTGGAATCATACAGTATGCAGCCATTTCAGATTGTCTTCTTCCATTTAGTAACAGGCATTTAAGTTTCTTCCATGTCTTTCCATGGCTTGAGAGCTCATTTCCTTTTAGTGCTGAATAATGTTACATTGCCTGGATGTACCACAGTTTACTTATTAATTCACCAAATGAAGGACAAGTTGGTTGCTTCCAAGTTTTTGAAATTGTGAATAAAGCTGCTATAAGCTTCCATGTGCAGGTTTTTGTATCCATGTGCAGGTACACAAGCTTTTAATTCCTTTGGGTAAATACCATGGGGTACAATTGCTGGATCGTGTGGTAGGAGTATGTTTAGTTTTGTTAAGAAACTGTCCAGCTGTCTCCCAAAGTGACTGTTCCATGTTTGCATTCCCACCAGCAAAGGGTGAAAGTTCTTGTTGTTCCACATCTTTGTCAGCATTTGGTGTTCTCAGTGTTACAGATGTCTGGCCATTCTGATAGGTACGTAGTGGTATCTTACTGTTGTTTTAGTTTAAAACTTTCTAACGGTATATAATGTTGAGCATTTTTTCATACGCTAATTTCTCATGTTTATCCTCTTCAGTGAGGTATCTGTTCAGGTCTATTGCCCATTTTTAAATCAGGTTATTTAATTTTAAGAGTTCTTTGTATATTGTGAATAACAGTCCTTTATTGAATAAATCTTTTGCAAATATTTTCTCTCAGTTTGTGGCTTGTTTTCTCATTCTCTTGCCAGTGTCTTTCACAGAGAAGAACTTTGTTGTTGTTGTTGTTGTTGTTGTTGTTGTTGTTGTTGTTGTTGTTGTTGTTGTTATGAGTGCACCTTATCAATTCTTTCTTTCATGGACTGTGCCTTTGGTGTTATATCTAAAAAGTCATCACCATACCGAGCACCATCTAGAATTTTTTCTATGTTACCTCCTAGGAATTTTATAATTTTGCATTTTACATTAAGGTCTATCATCCATTTTAATTTACTTTTTTTTGAAAGGTATAAGGTCTGTCTCTAGACTCAGGTTTTTTAATATGTGGATGTCTGGTTGTTCCACTGCCATTTGTTGAAGAGATTATCTTTTCTCCATTGTCGTACCTTTGTGATTCATCAAGATCAGTTCACTGTAGCTATTCTTTATCAAGTTGAGGGAGTTCCCCTCTATTCCTAACTTGCTGAGAGTTTTTCTATCAAGAATGAATGTTGAACTTTGTCAGACTTTTTTCTGTATGCACTGATATAATCATGTGGTTTTTGTCTTCTTTAGCTGCTAATGTAGTGGGTTGCACTAATGGATATCCAAATGTTAACCAACCTTGCATAACTGGGATTAATCTCACATAGTCTTGGTGTATAATTCTTTTCATATATTGTTGGTTTTGATTTGCTAATATTTTGTTGATGATTGTTGCATTTGTGTTCATGAGAGATAGTGGTCTGTAGTTTTCTTGTAAAGCCTATCAGGTTTTGGTGATGCTGGCCTCATAGAATGAATTTGGGGGTTTCCCTTATTTCAGTATCTTCTGTGTTTTCATACACATTTCAGAATGTTTTGTTGCAGTTTTGTGAAAAGTGCCATTGGTATTTTGATAGGTATTGCATTGAGTCTGCAGGTTTCCTTTGATTGTATGGTCATTTCAACAATATTAATACTTCCAGTACATTAACACAGTATACTTTTCCACACAAAAGACCTAAATAGCCAGTCTTGATAAAGAAGAACAAAGCTGGAGGTATCATGCTCCCTGACTTCAAACTATGCTACAAAGCTACACTCATCAAAACAGTATGGTAAAGGCTAACCTTTTCAACAAATAGTGCTGGGTCAATTGAATATCTATATGAAAGAAAGAATGTGACTTGACTCTTAACTTATACCATACGTGAAAACTGACTCCATATGGATTGCATACCTAAATGTGAAGAAAAAACAATTTGACTCTAGGCTAAAACATGAGAACCACTTCATGATACACACCTGATAGTTGAAATCTAAAAGATGAAAAAAGCAAGTGTTGGCATGAATGTGGAGCAGTAGCAAACCTCATACACTCTTGATGGGAGGGAGCATAAATTGGTCCAACCACTTTGGAACGTTCTTTGGCGGAGTGTACTTAAGCCAAACCCATGCATACCCTATGACCCAGCAATTCTACTCCTAGGTCTGTATCTATCACCAATATGCACATATACTTATTGAAAGACATGCACTAGAATATTCATAGCATTAATCGTAATAGTCCCAAGCTGGAAACTGTAAATATCTGTCAACAGTGGTGTGGGTAAACAAATTGAGACACACTAAACTACTACGCAGCAATGAGAATCAGATACCTATAACTGCATGTGATATGGATGAATCTGACAAAGACAACATGAAGGAAAATAAAACTACAGTTGATCCTTGAACAACACAGGGGTTAACCTGTGTGTAACTTACAGTCGGCCCTCTGTATCCATGGTTACTCTGCTTGTGTAGATTCAGTCAGCCACAGACTATGTAGTCCTGTACTATTTACTGTTGAAATATAGCCACATATAAGTGGACCCACAGTCCAAGACAGTGCGTTCTAGGGTCAGCTGTGTGTAGTATACCACATAACACACGATCTGATTTCATGCGTGCAAAGTACAAAACAAAGCAACACTAATCTGTGCTCTCAGATGTCAGGATGGTGGCTACCCTGAGAGGTCCAGGCTAGAGGGAAGTTGAGAGGGCTTTGGGGGTCCCAGTATTGTTCTCTTTCTTGATTAGAATGCTGACTTCATGAGTCTGACCAGATTGTGATATTTTGGGGGGCTTTAGACATGCAATACTGCATTTTTCTGTATGTACAGTATTTTTCAGTAGAATGTTTAAAAATGTTTCCACAGCACAGATGTGTCATAATTTATTCAAACTTTTCTGTATTTATTGGTCGTTTAATTGGTTTCAGCTTTTTACTTCTACAAATATTGTGAAGTAAAGATCTCCATACATATTTGATTCATGGTGGTCCCCTTTAAGAATAAATCATTCATATGTTAAGTGGCTGAAGTCTTCATGCTAAAATACATTGTGGTATTTCTTCCCCCCAAAAACGGGAAACTCAGATTTTCTTTTTCACTATCAATGTTTGTATTTTTCCTCTTACAGTCTCATGAGAATGTCTTGTCTTTTTCATTGTGTTTCATTTCATTTCCTCATTTATAATAGATTCAAGCATTTTGCTTTCATAGATGTTGCAGATACTTTCCCTAATATAGCTGCTCTACATTGAATTTGTTTATAGTAGACTTTCTATAAAACTTATGGTGATTTTAATTACACAGATACTTTCATACCATTCCTTTGAAGAGATGGAGGTAAATTCCTCTTTCAGCATGGACTGGGCTTTAATGACTTCCTTTTAATGAATAGTATGTGGTAAAGTGGCAGCCCTATGAAAAGGCTTACATGGAAAGGAGCTGAGGCCTCCAGCCAACAGACGTGTGTAAACTTTCATAGAAGTGGATTTTTCAGCCCCAGTCAAGCCTTCATATGACCACAGCCCTGGCCGATGACTTGACACCAAAGTAAAGCCACCCACCTAAGACACTCCCTAAAGCCTTGCCTTCAGAAGGGTGTGAGATAATAAGTATTTGCTCATTTAAACTGTTAAATTTTGTGATCAAAATTTCTGTACAACAGATAAGTAATACACAATTTTTAAACTTTTTATTTTGAAACACAGTATATGTGCAAAGAAGTAAATGAAACATAGATATACAATTCAGCAAAGTATTATAATGCAAACGTGAATGCAATGGTTATGAAATAGAAAATTGCAGGTCCCCAGAAAGAATATGCATGTTCTTTCAAGTTCAAAACCTCTTACTCCAGTTTGTATGCAATCATATTCTTGAATTTCATGGTAACCATTTATTTGCTTTGCCTTATGGTCATATCTCCTATGTTTATACCTGTGAACAATACAATTTAGTTTTGCTTATTTTTGAGTTGCATATTAATAGGACCTATGGAATCATAGATTTACTTTGTTATACCTTACTTCTTCTGTTCAACCTTCTGTAAGAGTCACCAGTGTTGCCCGTAGCTCTAGCTTGTTTGTCTGCATTACTGTAGAGTATTTCTGTTGTTTGATTCTACCACAGCATATTTTTCCATTTTACCTGTTAAATACTTTCTAATTTGGGATGACTCTGCTTGCTTTTACAATCCTGTTCATATTGTAATGGTTCACATGTGCAAGAGCTTCTCAGTGATATATATTCCTAGGAGTGGTGATATCTTTTTAAGATCTTGATTTCATTTTCCTCAAATCTGTATCCCCAAGTGGGATTGCTGGATCATTTAGTAATTGTAGCTTTAATTTTTTTTGAGGAAACTCCATACTGTTTTCCATAGTGGTTGCACCAGTTTATAGTCCCACCAACAGTGCACAAATGTTCCCTTTTCTCCACATTTTCACCAACACTTGCTATTTCTTGTCTTTTTTGTTGTTGTTGTTCTTTGTTTTCATTGAACTCAAAATAGCTAGTAACAAAAACATCTAAAAATATCTCCAACATTTGATTCTTCAGTCATTTTTGGTTGATGATATTTGATTATTTAGTTCCTGCTTGTTTCCATCATGGAGTAACACGTCTATCAAAATATATCTCTGAGAGTTTGCAGCAAGCTTTAAACCTGTGTATTTAGATCCTAACCCAAAACCATGATTTAGTTGTTAGCTTTAAATCTAAATTTTTTCTGCCACACAGAAGCTTATTAAACTAATAATCATAAATAAGCTAGCTATTAATTAGTTTTCAAGAAAATGCCCAAATACAGCACATACATATAGATTGCATATATCCTTTCATCCTTTACTACTCATATAATATGAATGTAAGGTGTACAGTGGAGTTACATCATAAACAAATTTAATTTACATTAATTCAGTATGTCAGGTCAGTGAAAAGGAAATAATGAGGACTAAGGAAAATAACAATAAAGCCATGGCTAGAAGAAGCTGAAACAAGTTTCAAAGGCGCAGTCAAGGAAATCGATACCTACTAAATTAACCCAAACTCTCTGACATACCGCTCTCACAAGTGGTGAAATTCACAGCCCCAGCTTATTTCTTGTCTTTTTGATAATAGCCATTCTGACAGGTGGAGGTGATATGTCACCGTGGTTTTGATTTGCATTTTCCTGATGATTAGTGATGCCAATTATCTGTTAGTCATTTGTACGTCTTCTTGGGAAAAATATCTACTGAGTTCTTCTCTCCAATTTTAAAATCAGATTGCTTTTATTTTGCTCTTGAATTGTATGAGTTCCTTATTTATTTTATTAATCCCTTATCTGATAGATGGTTTGCAAAGATATCATTCCATTCCATAGGCTGCCTTTTCATTTTGTTGATTGTATCTTTTGTTGTGCATCATTCTTTTAGTCTATTGTAGCCCCACTTATTATTATTATTTTGCTTTTGGATGGAATTTCACAGTGCTGGCCTCTTGACAGTTGAAATATCTTTTTAAGATCAGTAGTTTAAGGCTTAAAATCCTTTTTATGATTTAAGGGGCCTCGCTTACATTTAAAATGATACCCTAGGATACATTTTAAACTTTCACAGTGGGACTTTTCCAGATCTTGGCAAAGGCCTCAAACAGAGAAAGAGCTTTTCCTAACAGATGAGTGAGCTGGAGAGAGAGCAAAGCTGACACTTATCCCTGTTTTATTCCAGACCAGGATAGGCAGACAGCAGAACAGTGTGGTCCTGCAGAAGCTGAAGCCTGACACTCCTTACACCATCACCCTGTCCTCCCTGTGTTGTGATGTGGAAGGAGGTCGGATGACAGGAAGAGGCAAGACCAGTAAGTGAACCTGGATTCCTGTGGCTCTTTTAGTAACCATCATGGGGATGGAATCACATCTTCCACTGGAAAAATTGGGGTGACACAGTTTTGCTAAACTTTTAAAATGCATGTTAATAATGCTTTTCCTTTTTCTTTTTTTTTTTTTTTTTTGTCTCTTTTGGGGGTGGGGGTAATTATGTTTTATTTATTTTTTAGTGGAGGTACTGGGGATTGAACCCAGGACCTCATGCATACACTAAGCATACACTGTAGCCCTGAGCTATACCCTCCCCCCAAAGATCTAAATTGCTTTTAATATCCTTACTGGAGTTATCTGTCTTTGGTCTTGGAGAAAGGTGTTTATTACCTTCTAGGATAACACAGACAATTGAACAAACTCTGTTCCGAGGCTCAGAATGCTCTGAGGCCAAGATAACTTGTGGAGGGATGAGACATGTACCTGATGATCACAGACATTTTTTCCTTTATTCACTACTTCAGCAGGTATTTGTGGGGTGCCTACTAAAGGGATTCTGTGTTCTAGGGCTCCCAGGACCCATCAGTAAACCTGGGCTTCGTGCGTGCTCAGTTGTTAGGGTCACGCGTGGTGTGCTTTCTGTGCATTTCAGAACCTTTGAATACCGTGAGGAACCTTGGTGTATGACCCTTCCACCAGCACTTTGAATGTTCGCTGGGAGCATACAGAGCGAAGTCCTCGCCAGTACAAGCTCTTCTATGCACCCACAGCAGGTGGTCTGGAGGAACTGGTCACTATTTCCTGTAGGGAAAAGTGTGTGTTAGTTTCAGCTGTAGATTGCAAAGTGGAGATCAAGAGTTAACTAGTGTACCGTAGCGCTGAAGGAGTTCATGTTCCTTCTGTAGAACTTGACGGAGGGTAGTCAGTTGGGGCCTCAGTTCCTGGGTGATAGGGGCTTTTGGGGGACTGGGGCTGAGGGATCAAATCATTACAGGGGCTTTTCAAGAAGGAGCTGGCCATGTGCAGAGAGGCCTTCATCAACTCTTAGAACAGTTTGTATGGGGGCACATCCTTAGGTCCCAATAGTACAGAACCTGCTTCTTGACTTGGTCTTCAGTTAGTATTTTGAGTATTTGGTTGTTCAAAGTATTATTTCTTGTACAAGGTTTTCAAATCAAGTGCTTTACAGTTTATTAAAATCTTTAGGTGTCAATTCCTGGGAATACCAATGATACTGTTCTTAGGAATCTGCAGCCAGGTGCCCCAGACACCGTTACAGTGGTTCCCCTTTATCCTGAGGGCGATGGAGGGTGTACACCAGACACTGGAAGGACATGGAAGTAAGAAGGCAGACAAACTTAGTGTTTTCATGATGCATTTTGCTTTTTAGTTTAGCGTAAAGTTTAAAGTAGAAAGAAAGTTTGGGAAATACATAATGATGGAATAAAAATGTAACAATTAGACATAGTTTACCTTCCAACCCCCACCAATTGTTAATATTTTAGTGTATGAAATAAAAATTACATTCTTCTGAAGTGATAACTTCAGGATTTCTAAATGTGTTTACAGTTATCAGTATTCTCTGTCACTGACAAAAGTTCATGAGCTTTGCTTTGTGCTCAGAAAATTTGTACAAAGCAGTGTTTTGTCACTGGCTTTCAGTGTCAGTTGTTGAAATCTGCTGGTCGCGTTACTTGATAGCACATTTCTCTGCTGATGAAGTGCTTTTTGGCATTGAAAATCTCTGCTTTCATTTGCTATTAACATGTTGAGAAACCAGTTTATAGTGGTGTTACAATTCTTTGTAGTATTGTTTAAAGGCTTTGGTGCATACCTTTAAATATTTTTTTGGCTTAAAAATATACGTGCTGATGGCTCAAAGAAAGCAAGTATGGATGACTTCTTTTGGCAAAAGATTAGTGGTCTAGAAAAATGATGTTATTGCTAAAGTGGAGTTTGGAGATAACACATGGATTTAATTTGCATGTTTTTCTAAGTCCCTATTGGGGCAGTTAATTGAGACCTGAGTGTATCTTTGATTTCTCCCTATGTTTGCCTTTTCTTTGAATCACAGAAGACATTCAGTGTCTGTTGAATGAGAAGAAATGAATGATTGAAACCAGCTAATCTAGCTGCCCGGATTAGATGGGCGTCCCCCGTGTTGTCAGCTCTCATTTAGAGGCAGAGATGATAGAATCCTCTTGTCTCTCTCTCCATGACCTGTGCTGGAAAACTGAAGCTGCTTTTCCAGTTTCTCGCTCTTGCCCCTTGTCCCTTGTCCTTTTGTGGCCAACCCAGTATTACTACTTTTACTCCCTTGTTTTTATTGACAACAACTTAGCTTCCATAGAGACCAAGGCCCTAGTTAGCTGAGTTTGGCTAAATGTGGATTTGGAGAGTTTTCATCTGCTTTTGTGTGTAGATAATTCAAAGTTTGAGGAAGTCAGTATTTCTCCTACTACAGATCAGAAGTTTGGGGTAAGTGATAGTTTGCCATGTGTAAATAGGCATAAGAAATATGTGTTGCCTTTTCTTTTCTCAGTGGTGAGAAGACTGGCCAGAAATGTCCAAGTGTACAATCTGCCGAACAGCGGGGGTGTTGGCTGGACCCCGCCCCTGGCTGGTGCAGCAGCACTACGTGTGTGCGCTCCCCTGGCTGGCACGAGGCCCCCAGCACCTGTAAGTACTGTTGTCGGCTCAGAGCTGGGAGAATTTCATAGATTTTATGGCTCCTCCTGCTGTGGTTGCTGGCATAGGGCAGTAGATGAGTTGGTGTGGCCGTGGGCCACGTGCACACTCATTTCCTGATGAACTTAGCCTCATGTTTGTGTCATGCTTGGCAGCCTGTAGGAATGCAGGCCACAAACATGCCCACGTGCAATGCTTAAGTGATTGCTTTTGATGAATTAAATCATAAGGGTATCAACTGTAGGGTTAGTAAGCAAAAATGAATTTGGGGAAAATGCAAATTAGCTATATATGAGTTAAAAAACCCCAGTAGTAAATGCAAATCATTCACAGACCCTGTCAATATGGGCTTTCATTGTAACAGACACATCTTTGTTAGGAACCTTCTTGAAAGTTTGCCTTCATTGGCTCTTAACAGATTGTCAATCTATCTTAGTACTATTCCATTTTCTAAGTAGATTAAAAATACATACAGCAGAAATTACTAGTTTGAGTAGGAAGAGTATCAGAACACCAGTGGGCAAGTAAACTTACAAGGCTTTACAAAAAGAAGCAGGGACCATGAACAAAGATAAACACAACTTGAGCCTGTCCAAATGTTGACTTGCATCCTGTGTGTGGCAGGATGTGTTCAGACACCACTGCTCTTATCCACTGCCTGGAGTAGCTGTTTTAATAGAGAGATCTCTCCCCGAGAAGTGTATCTTAGGTGTACATGTCTCTTAACATTTGGGATGCTTTGGGGTCACTATCATAAGCCCTGGATGTTGTATGTGAGAACCTTCCCCAGGAACCTAAATGGGAGGTTGTTGAAGTTGCTAAGGGTCAAGTGTGAGCTCAAATTGAATGGAGAGGGAATTTATGAGAGTAAATTACATCCAGTGCTGTGGCCTGGGCAGATCTCACGAGGTAGCACAGAGGTTGGCTTCTGCTGTGTCTGGGCTCAGCCCTTTACTATAAACATTATAATACTGACTAATGAAAGACTCGGTAAGCATTTGGGTGGTCGTCAGACAGAATTTGTCAGGTCCTCCCCTCTAGATTGTGGTGCCAGGAAACACCCACACGGGGCACTTGGAGCAGCTGATTCCAGACACACCCTATTCTGGGGACATCATTGCCCACCACTCAGATGGAAGGGGAATCCCAGGGCCAAACACATGAGGCTGAAATCCTTTCGACCCAGTTCTCTTGTGACTCAGTGGGGAAGGCTGGACAGGTGGGTGGTGAGGGGGGTTGCTGAAAGCTGCCTCCACCTTGCGCAGGTGAGGGAAGGGCTCACGCCTACTTCTGCCCGGGTTCCCCACGTTCACATTCAGGCTGAAGGCCCTCTGGGCTGACTGAGTGTCACTGGGCCGTTTTCTCATCTGGGGCCTTTGTTAAGGAGGTTCCTTCCCTTCTCCTGCCCTGCAGTGGGTCTTCTCACCAACTGGGCACTTTTGAAATGGGAGGGCTTGGCCTCTTTTTCATTCAACAGGAAGTGGTCAGAGTAGTTGAAACCCCTTTCTCTCCCAGTCTGTACATTTAGGTTTCAACCTAGTCTCTGTCCCTAAAAGATCAGCATGTAACCATAGCTCTGAATGGAGCACTTTTTTTAACATTTTTTTTATTGACTTATAGTCAGTTTACAATGTTGTGTCAATTTCCAGTGTAGAGCACGATTTTTCACTTACACATGAACATACATATATTCATTGTCACATTCTCTTTTCTTGTGAGCTACCATAAGACATTGTATGTATTTCCCTGTGCTATACAGTATAATCTTGTTTATCTATTCTACATATGCCTGTCAGTATCTACAAATTTCGAACTCCCAATCTGTCCTTTCCTACCCCCCACCCCCTTGGCAACCACAAGTTTGTATTCTATGTCTGAGTCTTACTGTTTTGTATTTATATTTTGGTTTTTTTTTTTAAGATTCCACATATGAGTGATCTCACATGGTATTTTTCTTTCTCTTTCTGGCATACTTCCCCAGGAGAGAGGACAAGACCAGGAGAAGGCAGGACCAGGTGAGTGCAGGCCCAGGAGAGGGCTGGCCCAGGAGAGGGCAGGCCCAGCAGAGGGCAGCCCCAACAGCGTGCAGGCCCAGATGTGGGCAGGCCAGGAGAGGGCAGGTCCAGTAGAGGTCAGGCCCAGCAGAGGGCTGGCCCAGGTGAGGGAAGGTCCAGAAGCTGGCAGGACCAGGAGACAGCAGGCCCAGGGGAGGGCAGACAAAGAACAGGGAGGCCCTGGTGAGGGTATGCCTAGGAGAGTGTAGCCCCAGGAGAGGGCAGGTGCAGGAGAGTACAGGCCCAGGAGAGGGCAGGAACAGGAGAGGCTAAGCACAGGTGGGGGCAGGCCCAAGAGAAGGCTGGTCCAAGTGAGGGTAGGTCCAGGAGAGGGCAGGACCAGGTGAGGGCAGGCTGAGAGGGCAGGACTAGAAGGCAGGCCCAAGAGAAGGCAGGCAGAGGAGAGGGCAAGACAGGTGAGAGCAGGAACAGGAGAGGTCAAGCCCAAGTGAGAGCATGTCCAGGTAAGGTCAGACCCAGGTCATGGCAGGCCTAGGAGAGGGCTGGACCAAAAGAGGGCAGGTCCAGGGAAGGGTACGATCAGGAAAGGGCAGGCCCAGGGGAGGGCCGGCCCAGGAGAAGTCCAATTAAACTTCCAAGAGATGACGTTGAGAGGCAATGGGTATTTGAGTCTGGAATACAGGAGGGAGGTCTGGATTGGAAATAGCAGTTTGGAAGTTACTGACTTGTAGATAATACATAAAGCCCTAAGGCTGATGTGGGTGGCAGCAGAAAATAGTAGAGGCCAGAAGACAGCCTCGGGTGCTGTGTGCCAGCACTCAGGGGCTGGGTCTGAGAAGACTGGCCAGGGCCATGGGAGGAAACCAGAGCAGTCTGAGACCCAGGAAGCCCCATGAAGAAAGGACTTGAGGAAGTCGGGGAGAGCAGCGGTGGGAAGTGTGGCTGCCAGGCCGTGCAAGGAGAGGACAGAGCTCCCCGTGGAGTCAGCACCTGGTGGGTGGTGGGTGACCCTGTCGTGAGCATTTGCAGTGAGTGGACACACTTGGATGGAAAATGAGAGGAATCAGAGGAAGCGAAAGGGAACAGCTCCTTTGCAGAGACAGGAGGAGTGTGTGCTGGAGAGCAGAGAAATGGGGCCGCAGCTGGAGGGTGAACGCATCTTTTTTTATAAGATGAGGGCAATAACAGTGTATGCTAATAGGAAAGATAGATTAAATGGGGAAGTTAGTAACACCACATTCCCTTAGGTCAGGGGAGTTGCAGGTGAGGGCAGGTGGGGGCCCAGAAATGCCCCTGAGAGAGTCAGCTTCAAAACACTTGCCAGGTCCAGTCCACTCAAGACCAGCTCCCAGGAGTGTCAGCCACTTAGGAACTCTACCGCCCCCTGCAGTTTTGATCTTGGCAGGGCCAGAAACCATAATTAGCCAGCTAAGGGAGGAAGGATGGAGTTTGGCAGGAAGAAGAGGCCTGCCCTGCCTTCCACCCCTCCTGCAAGTGGTCAGCCAGCAGCATGGCCTTGCAGAGTAACTGATGTGGTGTTTTCATAGTTACGTGGTTAAAAAGTTCTCAAATGTTATATCATGCTCCCACATAACTCTTGGATTGATTGAAGATTTAATTGGTGGAAATAAAAGCAAAACATAAAGTGAAGAAAGTGTGTAAACATAAGGCTGAGCCACAGAGTAGGGTCAGCAGACGTGCGGAAACACGTTTTCATTTCATCTGGAGAGCGTGTATTGGTTTCTCAAGTTTGTACTTAATGATACATATTGCCACAATCTCTGAAACCATGAAAACAGCTTTCTGCTGTTTGCATCTGCTAAATTCCCTGGAGACTGGCTGGGGCCCAGAGGGATGGGGAAAAGAATAAACTGAGGGATAAGGAGATGTAGAAATTTTTGGTGGGGAGCTCTCTGGGGGACTAGGCCTTCAGCATCCTGTGGTTCCACTCCACTCTAACCACAGTCGCATACAAACATGACTTCCTCAGGGGCAAGCCTAACTTCTGGAAATGTCCCAAAACACTCAGCCACCTAGCACCAACATTTGAAAGGAATCAAAATGGCCCACAAGCAATTGCAGAGATTTGAAATGCCTTAGGCTCCCACGTGCACACCGGGCACACTGGGCCTCCAGGCCTCTGTGCGCACTCACAGGGACACTGGCTCTGGAGGGACAGTTGAGGGACAGTTGAGGGTCAGTGCTGTTGCTAGGCTACGACTGTTCCAGACAAAACATTCCAAGCCGCTGAGCTTCGCAGCCAAGGTTTGGCAGCGAGACCTCTGTGGCTCTTCTGTAGCGCCAGCGCTGAGATCGGGAGGCTTTAAGAGGCCAGGGGGGAAGTGAGCAGTGTCAGAAGGTGATAAGCCAGATGAAGAAGAGACTCGCTAAGTTCGTGAGCTGGGTGGGCTTCAGCACCCATCAGAGAGAGCGCAGGAATCATGAGAACCCCATGCCTGGGTATCCCGTCCGTAAGCTCGAACTAAACAAGTTCCACAAAGCCGCATATTTTGGCGATCTGGACACAGTGGAGGTGTTGCTGATATGTAAGGAAAATGTCATAGACAGGAGAGACAGGAAGAACAGGTAACAGGGGCGGGGTGGGGCGAGGGGGGGCCGCCTGGGAGGAGCTGCCAATTATGGTTTTAAGACATGAATTTTAAATTGCCTCCCCATGTCAGAGATGTTGAAGAGTGAGAAAATGAACATGTTAGAATCATTGAAGTACAGTGTTCTCTCTCATCCTTGCAGCAGCAAAGTAGATACACTATCATTTTATTTAATTGAAATGTTTTTGTAAAATAGTAACGGTAACAATTATAACATTATCTAACAATTATTAAGCTGTTATTTTGTGCAAGGAACTGCCAGACACTTTGCATAGCTTTTCATTTAAGCATCACAGCAGCGTCCTGTAAGATAACTACTACTTCATGCCCATTTTGTTGATGAGGAAATTGGGGCACAGACAGGCTAAGTGAGA
The DNA here is from genome assembly GCF_036321535.1 of Camelus dromedarius. NCBI lineage: Eukaryota > Metazoa > Chordata > Mammalia > Artiodactyla > Camelidae > Camelus > Camelus dromedarius. Next base: position 29,034,938 of record NC_087458.1, on the reverse strand, counting down.
GCTAATAAGGGACAGTGTCAAAGTAGAAGTTAGACACAAGGTGAGCTGAATCTCAACGGCATCCCCTTTCTATTCAAACAGGTAGCTCTTCCATTAATGTGATGAGTAATAAGAGCTAATAAATACTGTTCTTTCCCCATAGAAAGAACTAAGATAAGAAGACTAAATGTTAGTTTTAAAGGGGTAGGAATAGCAGGCTGTTGAATGTTTACAATTACACGAGTAACTATACCTTTGAACTAGTACGCTCTAATTTCCTAAAAAGTCCTCTCATGTTCGCAGGACTGCCCTACACTTAGCCTGCACCACCGGCCAGTCAGCAGTGGTGGCTCTCCTTACAGAGTGGCATTGTGATCTGAATGCTCGTGACAAGGAAGGCAAGACAGCTCTCATCAAGGTATGTAGCAGCCAACCATGTCCATGTGAGACTGATTGATTTATTCCTTAGAATGAAAATGAATTTATCTGTTTTAAATATAACGAACTGCTGAAACTTGAGGAATGTTAACTTGGAATGCCTGGCACTTACAGTCTGTTTCTTGGCATGATACCAACAGGCTGTACAATGCTAGAAAGAAGTATGTGTCACTGTCCTGCTGGAACACGGTGCTGACCCAAATCTTGAGCACAACTGTCAAAACACTGCTCTCCATTACACCATCTTGGCTGGAGATATGTCAGTTGCAACAAAGCTGCTCCACTATAATGCAAATATTGAGGTGACAGACAAGGTATAGCTCAACTGACTTTATTTACAAGATATTTGAAATACAGGGTCTTTTCTAGCTACAGGTGTTTTATTTATAGTAATATGTATACTGAATACATCAGGCCCTGTTATCATGGAAACAACTCCAAAGCCAAGGCCAGGGGCTAGAGGTAGTGCCCACAGAAAGGGCAGAGCTCTGTCTCCCAGCCACACTTGTACCCCAGAAGGAACAACTTCCCATTAGGAAGTGCCTGGGAGTGGGTGGTAGGCTCAGAGCCTACAGAAGATGAAGGCTTGTGGAGTGAAGTGATGGCAAGGGCTGGCTGCCTGCCTGGGGATGGGTGGGAGGAGGAAGGAACCCAGTACCCAGCAGGGGAAGCTGGGTGACTGCACCTGGGCAAGGGAGGCAGCAAGCCATAGGCCCTGAGCCCCCCAGGATCCCAGGTTCTAGAATCTGGGCAAGTGAGGTCAGGTCATGTTTGACAGCCAGCAGGGGCATTCACTTGTGCTGGTGGCCACATGGCCCTCCACGTACACCTTCACCTTGGGGTCTTCCACACTCAGCCGGGTGTAGCTCCCCTGCGGGGCTGTGGCTGTAGGTGGGGAGCAAGTGATGGCGAAGCTGGTCCTCCTGCTTTTTCTCCTGGTTCTCCCTTGAAGATTTTGATTGAATAAATGTACTCAGGTCTAGACACAGGTATTTAGAAATACTTCCCTGAGATTCTGATACAACCCTTGGTTAAGGACTATTGAATGGGTACGTGTAATACATGTAAGTTCACAGATCTCAAAAATAAGACATCTCTGGAAGAGCAGGAGTTTGATAGATGCTGATGCTTTCAGTGCTCTCCTTTCCAGCCATGTTAGCCTGACTTTTATCTGTCTCTTCCTCTGTGATTGAGGAGTTTATTGGCAATATTACTGGCAGTATCTATTGCCTTGAAGAATAGCTCCTTTTCCTTTCTAACCACTGATCATTCAGTGGCACTCAGACAGTCTTAGAAACTTGCTTGTGGTGAGTGATTCAATAAGTAGAGTCGGATCCTTTAAAGATTTTGCACCTTTTGTTCCCATCCAGGTCATTAGGTCAACAGGGTTTTTCTGATTGCAATAATAGGAAATCATGAGCCTTCTTTTGGTTAAAGCTGTGTGATGGACTCTTGCAATATATCTGTTAGATTCACTGAGCCCTAGCATAATCAAGATGACTTTTTTTTAAATTAAAGTCTAATTGATTTACAGTGTTGTGATAGTTTCTGGTGTACAGCAAAGTGACTCAGTTATATATATATTCTTATTCAGTTATATTGAGTATAGTTCCCTGTAGTATATAGAGTAGGACCTTGTTGTTCATTTATTTTATATACAGTAATTTGTATCTGCTAGTCCAAAACTGCTAATTTATTCCTCTCCCACCCCCTTTCCCCTTTGGTAACCATCAGTTTGTTTTCTATGTCTGTGAGTCTATCTCTGTTTTGTAAATAAGTTCATTTGTATCGTATTTTAGAATCCACATATTAAGTGATATCCTATGGGATTTCTCTTTCACTTTCTGACTTACCTCACTCAGTATGGTAATCTCTAGGTCCTTCCATGTTGCTGCAAATGGCATTATTTCATTCTTTTTTATGGCTGAGTTGTATTCCATTATATATAAGTATACCATGCAAGATGGCAGTTTTAATCATCAAGACTAATGACATTAGTAACAAATTGGAATTGTTTTAATAATTTAGTTTCAGCCATCTTATGAACTAATTATCCATTTGATTGACAATTGGGGAGAATTAGATACAGGTAGATTGTAGTTTTAGTAGGCATTGGAAAAATTCTTGAAGTGGGTATTATGAGTCTTAATCACAATTTTTATTACATGTTGGGGCCCAGTGTTTTTGTGTGTAAGACTTACGATTCTAAAGAAAGGCAAGGTTTTACATACAAATACTTGATTTATACCCAACTGTTTGGAAACACAGCAAACATAAAAACACAAGTGGGCTATAGACTAAACATGGCCCTGGATGTGTTCAGTTTGTCTCCACACATTGAGTCAACATTTAAAATTTAGGAGACTTGTGCAGAAATCTACACTTCAGAACTTCTCCTAAAGAATCATATCTGGTCCCCCTTGAGCCCAGGCCTATGCGGTCTGCTCTGCAGAGGTGGCCCCTTCTCGGTGGGGGGTGTGTTCTCCAGTTTGCTGTCCTCACTTGTGACCTTCACTTACTCGGGCCACCTATGTTGCCTCTGTAAGCATTTGAATTTACAATTCCTGTGGTATATTTTGGTATATATTTCAAGATTTTAAAGACAGTCTATATTAACTTATAGTCTACTTCATATTTTATAATAATCCCTTAACAGTGGGATGGAATTTTTCAAATTAGAATTTATAAGTTGGTTTTAGAAAAACTTTTTCTTTACATGCAAGTAGTCATATTCCCATTGGAATGTCTGCAAGCTTTATGAGATTAGTCATAGTTGTAATTGGATAGGTTATGCATGCTGCAGACAGTATGGTATCTTTCTCCTTAGTGTGGCTCCTTAGAAATGTAGTTGATTCAGTAGCTGAATGGTTCTCTCTGAAGCAGTGTTTAGAGTGTCGGGAGTAGTAGTTGAGCAGTAAGGTAACTAGAGAATGCCTGATACACACTGCGATAGAAGTGAAGGTTCTTGGAACCAGCAAATGTCTGAAGTGAGTTTCAGAGAATGACTTCACAGGGAAACTTTTGAGGAGGTCAAGGAGGAACCTTTTAAAGAGAAGGAGCACAGAGGGGAAGGAGGAAGGGGCTACTTTTTATTTACTTTATAGTGTATGTTTAAGTTCAGAGACTTAAGTTTTTAAACTAAGTTTTGAAATTTATATGTAATTTTACACATTGTCAACTGTTTTTACTATTTTACAGTATAACTTCACACCACTTTTACTTGCCATCAGGGAGAACAAAGAAGAAATGGTCAAAATTTTGATAGAGAATGGGGCAAATGTACATGCAGTTGACAAGCTGCAAAGGTACAATAGTGTGTTCTCTCTCTCTCTCTTTTATTTTAAATCTTAAAGTTCTAAAGTAGTAACAGCCAATCAGAAAGATTAATTTAATAAGAAGAGGATTAACTTAGAATCAACCCATCATCAGTTAGGTAGAAAAGCAATTATTCTGCCTGGTGTCACAAAGAACGGTATGCAGCAGGATTCATCTTCCTTTATGGTAGTGACTGCTGTCATTTGCAACCTGATTTTTTTTTTTTTTTTTTTTTTTTTTTTTTTTTTTTTTTTTTGGTCATACGATCTTACAATAGTTCAGGGATTTCATTTTAGTTTTATTAGTATGGACTCTAATTTTAATTAACCTTATGAGACAGTGTTGAATTTCTTCATTCTTTTATAATTTGTTTTAACCTCTTCTTGGTATATATATATTTTTTTTTCTTAAAAGATGCATATTAAACAAAGAAGAGTTTGTTTTGTCTTTTGGATGACTCTGCTTTAAATTACTTTCTTTGAAGGATACTGATGTTATTAGGTTATCACTAAGTGAGTATCACTAAGAGTAACTATGACCAGATACTGTGGGCTCATCAGTTTTTATCCTTTTTCATTTCTAGTACATTTTGATGTTTTTATTTTTAATTGATAATGGTAGAAGGAAGAAAAATAGCTTTAATTATTGAATAAACATTCCCTTTAAAGAAGACAACTCATAGGTGGATGATAGGAAAGAGCTGGGCTTTAGAGTCAGACAAGGTTGAATTCCCAGCTCTCCTGCTGACCAGGTGTGTTACCTGGGGGGCATGACTTATCACCAACCAGTATGTTTCCTGACACGTAAAGGAGGGTCGTAGTACATCCTTCAAGGGGGGTTGTGCCTAAGAAAGACCATACATAGACTGTTCAGGTTAGTGCCGGGCACATGCTTCTCAGCGTGATTAACTGCAGCCGTGACTATTTTTATTGCCTTTTTTATTCATATTACTGTTTTCAGCCTGCAAACAACTTCTCCTTACCTGACCTCTAGCTGATTTTAAAGTATTGTATTTCAGACAAGGAAAGAAATGGGGAATCCTTTATTTAAATCTTTACCTACTTCAGATAAGTGACTTCAGCATCCTTTCTTCTCCATCAGAGGACTTTAAATTAGCAACTTCTACTATGTGCTACCCAAGTAGGACAGGAGGCTTCTTTTTTGTCCCTCCATTTTGGTCTTAGAGGTAATTTGCAAAGATGAGCACTCGAGCATGTAAATGGTCAGTTCTCCAGGGGTGGGCAGGATATTAACTTGGTAAAATAGATCAAATTAACTGTTTAAGTCAAGCTGACTAAGTTCCTAAGGGTGAAGTTGTCTCTTTTATTTTAGATCAGCGCTCATGCTTGCTGTATATCATGACTCACCGGACATAGTCAAGCTGCTTCTTGAGAAACATGTTAATGCCTGTTCTCGAGATTTACAGGGATGGTCTCCTGAACAATATGCTCATTTTAACGGTTTTAAACAGTAAGTGTTTCCATTAAAATGCCAATTATCTCTAAACTGAGGTTGGAAATGACCTAACTGTTACTTGTTATGTGACAGGTGAGAGTTCCTAGTTGGGAGCAGGCACTTTGGGGATGGCAGTGAGACCCTCCACATCATCAGCTGGAAACCAGCAAAAGGCCAGACTAGTGAGATGGAGCAGTGGGCACAGGGTTCTTTATCTCAGGGTTTGTAAGATGTTTATCCTTAGGGTCCTTCTGTTCTCCATTTCATTCCAGTGTAACCCCTATGCATGGGGTACAAATAATGTCACATACCTGATTTTTCTAACTAGTTATTTGGGTCTTGAAATGTGTAGTAGAACAGAAAATCCTGTATTTTCCTTTGGGGACTTTCTTCTATAATTTTTCTCTTGAATTTTCCAAGAACCTAAGGGATTCCCTAAGACCACAGTGACAGTCCTCGCCCACAAGGCATTGGGGCAGGGCGAGGGCATGCTAATCTTTCTCTTGTTTCCCCTGATTCTGTTGCTGCAGTGTTGGTACTAAAACTGGTTTTAACAGGATCTCCTCGGCAGCTGGGCCTGGGGTCTGGATGTTACTCTCTAAAGACCTTTAATAAAATTTTAAAAGAAGAAAAGGAAAAAGAAACTGGTCCTGCAGTCGGGTCATGATTGACCTCTGCTCCCGGGATGCCTGTGCTGATCCAGTTTCCGCGGCCTTCGTGGTGATCGACACGTAAACTTCAGCGTGACAGCTTGTTTAGTTCTCATACATATGCTTGTATGAGGTCATATATTTACAAATAAATGTACCTACTAATTACATAGTAGCTGAGGTGCCCTGAATTATAAACCACGAAGAACAGCTAATCACCGTAATTTGTAACATTTTATGAAAACTGCCACATTAAATGTTACACCTAGGAAAGAAAACACACATTGGGTTTTATTTGGGATTCTCAAATAGTTCCAGCATTAAAGTTCAAGAACAAATTACTCTGTTCTTCCACTACTTCTCCGAGCATCTGGGGGATACATTATCTCATTAAATCTTCGTAATACTCTTATGAGTATTACTAACTGCCTAACAAGACAGTAAGATCCCAGTTTTATAAAGGAAGACTTTGAGCTGAAGAGAAGCAACTTTTCCAGGAACAAGTAGCTGTTGTTTATAGAGCTGGGACTTCTGAGTTCGAGACACTTTCCATATGTCAGGCTCGCTCTAGTTAACTTGCTGAGCTGTACTGCCCTCAGTTCATGACTACTTCACCTTACTTTTTTTTCTTTTTTAATTGTACATGCTAAATTTTAAAGTTTGTAGATTGTACAAATTTGAAGTATATGGGACAATGGAAGTTTTGATATTACCTCTGATATTGTCTGAAATAATCTAAGAACTTAATATATTTGGTAATTGTTTTTCATATTAGTATTCAAGTAGTAATATTTATTTATCACTGTTTTTATACATAGCCTTTACCAACTGATTGTCGACTACAGAGACGGAAAGATACCAAATACTCCCCCTCAAAATAGCGACCTAGGACAGAGTTCTGGTAATAAGTTACTCTTGTTGGGCCCACCATAGATAAAGTAAGATTGAGGAAATTTTGATAATGAAAGTGCAGTGAAAAAAGCCAGTCTGTAAATTTCATGTATGTTTTAATTTTTTTAATTAATTTTTTCTTAATGGTCTAGTATCCAGAATTATTTAAGAAGTTAATTGTAGGTAATTTAAAATCTGAGACAATATTGTCTGAAAAGAAATTCATTTATTTAATCATGGCCCCTGAAATCCCATATTATATCTTTGTGTAAATAAGAAAAACAGGTTTTTAACTTTGTTGTACATTTCCCCTAACATAATAAGTTGGCCTTGTTACAGAACTGGATCTTTAATTTTTACAGCAAATGGATCACATTGGGTAAATGAATGCTAGTTATTGCATAGTGATTAGCCTCACTAAAAAGTGATTGTCTTTAAAACTGGGAGCTCGGCAATACCTTCCTGGTGCTATAAACAAATGGCCAACAATTAGAACTGCATAGCTGGGCCAGTGTGCGGCATACTAATAAGAGGTTGTTTTTTAAAGATACCTAGTGATAGTGCAGAAGTCAGGAAAGCAGTGCCTTGTTGAGAAGCACTGGTTACTTTTCACATCATTACACCAACAAGGTCTTACTCTCACCCATTGCATTCCTCAGAAGTGCAAACAGAATGCGACATGTTGCCTTCATGAGAGTCAGATGTATTCTTCTCTTTTTTGGGATACTTGTCATGAAACTATAATTTTGTTAGAACAAGATTTTCTCTTGCCATTAAAGGATTGTCATAATAATGACTCAAATAGCACAACTCAGGACTTAACAAATTGTAATAAAAGCACAGAAGTGCTTCACATAAATAAAAAAAAAAAGACTGTTGCCTAGGTGTGACCCCTCGCGTGCTGTTCAGTCTGAACTGTATGAGGGCACCTTTAACTTGGTAGACCTTGATCAAGCAAAGAACTGTTGTAGGAAATACAAAGATGGAATAGATAGAGTTTTGGTCTTCAAGGTGCTCATAACACAACAGAGTTGTTCCTGGTTAATGTCTGTTTTTTTAAAACAGGACTTTCAAAGAAAACATTCTTATCAGTTAATTCATCCACTTAACAGATGGCTATCAAGTGTCTTTTAGGTACTAAGCACCACTCTGATGTTACAGCATGCAAACAGGTCAAAAGCACAGTTCCTGGCCTCCAGGAGCTTGTTACTGTCATCACCATTTTTATGATTTGCTTTACTTTATTCTGTGCTTACTGTGTCCCAGAGCCCATGAGGACTTTGTAACTGTCTTTATGTATTTTTTATTGGTATTTAATATGTGCCAAATACTTTAAGTCCATGGTGAGGAAAGAAGTTTTTTTCTCACATGACAGTATCCTCAGGTGAGGAGGGCTGCTTTTCTCTACATGTTTTCTGTTAACTAGGAAGAAAACACAGAAGCTCACGGTAGACTTACCCTAACATTTTATTGGCTGGATTACATCACATGCTCATTCCTAAACCAGCCACTGGGAAAGGAGATGTAGTTACTGTGATGACTAGAATAATCATTTCTCTTTTTGCAGCTAAGGAGAGTTTACCTTCTTTGCATACTGGAACAGAAAATACCCAAGAAAAGTTGCAATTGTTCGGCAGGGACAACGAAGAAGAAATGGTTGTCGAGTTGGGAACCAGCAATGGCAGCTGCAGGGATTCACTGAAGAATGTTGAGCAGAAGAGTAAGATTCAATCTGAGTCTTAGGGTTTCCTGGTTATGACATAAAACAGGGATGCACAAGCTTTTTCTATAAAGGGCCAGAGTCAATATTTTAGACCATGTGGTGTCTGTTACATCTACTCATGCCTGCCATTGCAGTGTGAAAGCAGCCCTAGACCATATGTGAGCGAATAGGGATGACTGTGCTCAGATAACACGAGGTTGACAAAGCCAAATGGCAGGGTGGGTTTGTCCCATGGGTATCATCCAGAAATACCATGCTATGTAAGTTCGACGTTGTCAGTTTATGATACTGATTCTACTAATGATTATCATTTTTTTGTGAGTCTCATAAAGTCTGGGATTTTGGTCCTTGTAAACAGCAGTTCACTTCAAGATATACCAAATTTGGGTAAACACCTTTTTTTTTTTTTTGATAAATATAAAGGAGGGGAAGTGCATTAATTACCTCCCAGGAGTATACTCAATATTCGCTCAAGTGTGTAATCTCCAGTTGTGGTCCCAAAGGAATGCTTTTTAACAGAACATTGGTCTTATACTTTTAATATTCTGTATTTTTCTATTGCTGAGATAAAATCTATTTTACTTTTTTCTTTAATAGCGGATTTAGTGGTTGAGTTTTTGCCAAGGTTTGAAGACAGGTAGGATTTTATGGATTTTTAAAAATATGTTGACTAAGGGAACACAGAGAAAATAAACAAGGCTTGTTGAGTGTCCTACTCTGGGTTAGACACTGTGTTGTGTACTTGACATTTGTTACCTCATACAGTCACCACAACAGCTTTGCAGAGTAGCTGTGCTGTTACAGCTTACTGTTAGTTAATTAGGCAACCGTAGTTTAAGGAGGTTGACTAGTTGACCCATGATTCCATGGTTAACAAGTAGTTGACCTGTGACTTAACCATCAGGCAGCCTGGCTCCCAAATCTGCTTTCTTATCCCTCAGCATAGACTTTTGTGACTTTTGTTTGTTTAAAGAAATGAACTCACTCATTTTTTATGTGTATTTTTCCTCCAAAGTAATTCACCCCAACATGATACTGATGATTCACGGTCTCCATCAGATGATGACTTAGATCTTGCTCCCAAGGTAAAGTGTTCTCTTGTGAAATTAATTTTTCTGCTCTGAATTTAGTTTTATGTAGTATTTACTCTTAAAATTTAGTGGTGGTCTGCCTATCATTGTTTTATGTTTGTATTAGAAATTTGGGCAGAGTAAACCATTTTATAAAAATATGACAGGTTGAATTTTTTTTTTTTTTTTTACTTTGGTAAATGCTGAAGATGAGGCTGAAGCAAAATGGACTAGAAAATATATAGTGACAGGAAAACTGTACTGTGAAAAGTTTTCCCACAATAGAGGAAGTGTGAAGCTTGGCCAAGGAGAAGGATTCTTTGACTTTCAAACCACACTGATGGCACTTGTATAATACTCATGCCTCAGGGACATCTTCAGTGCACACAGCTACTTACTGTGATAATCATGGCCTCTTCCTGGGGCCTTTCAGTTCCAAAACTATGTAGCATGTATCTTTTTTCCACCCTTGGACACTTTTTATTTTGGTATCAGAGAGTTGTGAGAAAAGAGGTTTTTTCCCCCTTTATTTCTATCTCTGGTTCTGCATTAAGACTAAAATAATAGTTGAAATTATAGAAATTTAGAAATTAAAGTTCTGCTTCTCAAAATCCATATTATAAAGAGATTCCTCTGTGTTTTCTAAATTATCCCATTAAGAGTATATTCAAAACTCTGCATCTAACTGAAGAATACATGTTTTCCCTAAAATAACAGCCAGCTCCCAAAGTAGACTCTTAATAACAACCATATGATAAAACCTACTTCAGAATTCTTTTGTATTATAGTTTAAAAAAGTATGTCCAGTCCTCGTGTCCCATTCTAAAATTTCAGGTTTCAGATACTTTGTAAAGGTATAGTTATTTACATACTCATTTTATAGGCCCTGCATCAGCATACACCTCTAGAGATTAGGGAACATAATTGTGCATTTCCTGGAGCACCTAGAATAATGTCTTAAATGTAAGAAGCATTTTAGTATTTTTTGAATGTGAATGCATGAAGAGACATGGAATTCTGCATCATGCTGCAGGTAATATAACATGCACACTCTATCATAATGAAATCTATTCGATGGTACAGGTAATATAATATGTGTACTATGTCATAATGAAATCTATTTGAATTTTAAAAATATGACTTAAATTTGTATTCCCTTTAGGCTGTAAAAGTTCAGTTGTTATGAGAGGAAGTATGTCATAAATGCCAAGGAAATAGATAAGTATATGAGAAATAGGAAAAGGTTACAGTCGTTTTTCAGTGTCCACCAATTGTAAGCTTAGAATTTGAGATGAAAACTTTTTAACCTTTTTGCCCCCTCTCATGTTCCATTAAATATCTTTTCAAGCTATATATTCTCCTTAGAATCCTGACCACCAGTTCTTTCTCTAGGTGGAAAGTTGATGTGTTAGGAGCTTTATAAAATCAATTTTTCTCTCTCTCTAGTAATAATTTGCAGCGTTCAGGTAGGGAGAGATGACCATGTTCAATTGAGTGACTTAGAGTGACAAGATTTAACTCTTAATTATAGTGGTAGTTACAAACAAACAGTTGTAGAGTAACACAAGTCAGCATTATTGGGGATATACTATGAGTAAAGGCCTTTGTTTTATATATATATTTTATATATCATGTATTTTGATATTTTTATAAAGTTTGCTGAAGAACAATATATATGCTTGCATATATAACATATGTTTTTATATATATATAGTAAAAAGGTAAAACAGAGGCTTTCGATCATAGTATACCCCTAACAATACTGATACATCACCGATCTATTACATATAAATGCTGAAATGTATATATTTCTCCACATGCCCTGTTATATTTATGTTTTCCTTTTTTTCTTGCTTTAAGTTTGTACTTGACTAGTCATGTCTCATTTTTTCTTTTCCTCCTTCTCCCCACTTTTTTTTTAATGATTTGCCCCAAACCTAATATTTCTTTGCAGAAAACACTTCAGTGTCTGTTCTTTCAGTCCATCTCACTCTGCCTCTGTGAACATATTTAGTTACAGCTTTCTGTTTACTGTGTGTGTGGCTTTCACTCAAGAGTCATTGCCCCTAAGAATTACTTTTGTTTTTATTCCTCTTTCTTAGAAGTAGCTGAATTTGAGCAATCATTTGTCTTTAGCTTTTTGGCGAATGGAATAGAAGTAGCTTATACTGCTTGCTGTTCTAACTCATCCAAATAAGATACTGCTAAAATGTAAACTCTCATATTTCCCCCATGAGAGATCATTCATACATATATAAATCATGCAAGCACATTTCAAAATATAACAATTACTTTAACTTTCTTAATGTTAGTTTTTTCATGGGACTCTAAACTATCAAGGATAAGTTTTTGTTCTAGATCATTTTGGTCAAGAAAGTCATCTAATGGATACCATAGTGTTTGTATAATAATCAATGAGGGGTAAAGAAAGTAACATTTTGGGACCCATGAGGTCATCTCTCGTAATCCTCACCCCATGAGAAGATGTAGGTTGGTAAATGACAGACCCAGGACTTGAATCCATATCTGAATTACTCCAAAGCCAGTGCTTTTTGTGTTAGATCATCTAGGAATGGGGAATGTTATAATTATTTTACTCAATTTCATACTTGTTGTTCTTAAAGTTGTTATTTTCTTCTCTAGAAAGTCCGGCATCCAAGATTCACAGAGCCAATTCAGGCCTGGCAAGAACCCATGAGAAACAGTAAGTTATTTGAAGACTGTCCTTTTTGTGTTTTCACTGATGAGAAATTATAGATAATTTCATCTACCATACCTTGTTTTCACTACAGCAGAGGCAAAAGATAGTGTTTTGAAACCAGGAAGTAGCACCTTCTTTGAGGACAATAATTCTGATAATAAAAATGAAGATGTGGTTACAACCTTTTCCCAAACATCAACCGAAGTTCCAGACTTTTCTCATCCTGCCTTCCCAGCACCAGAACCTCTCATGTCTTCAGCAGTTCTTGGTGTTACAGAGGTAAGTTGTTTTGTTTTTAACTTTTTCTTCCTGTGCTTTTTCACTTACCGTCCCCCTGATTCTCATGGGGATGAAAAGGATTCTACACAGAAATGGAAGTCCTCAAGATCACAATAGAAAACAGTGTGATAACAAGAGAGGTACATGTGCAGGACTGAGATTTGTAAAGGTTGGTGGCAATAAACAGTTCTCAAATATGCCATTAAGAAAAGAAAGAATAAGAAAGCAACTAGAAAGAACAGCTGGATGAATATGAAGATGGGCAGGGGTACAAAGGGGAAGGATTCATCTAATACGAACAAGACGAATATAAAGATAAATGAGTGTCAAAATGAGAGAGATTATTATACAAACATAGCAGAAATAGTGGGGTTAAGTGAGAGCAGGAACTCTACAGTACAAATTATAGAAATTATCTCAAATTCAAATTAAGAGAAGGAAAAGTCAGCTCATGGAAAAAACAGCTCAGACTCTTCTGAAGGACATTTAGCTGATTTTATGAATAATGGAAAGAAAACTTGATCCTCACCTTTTTTCTTTTTGGTTATAGAAGTTTGTTTTTTAATTCAAATGTAGTTGCCGTACAGTATTGTACGAGTTACAGGTGTGCAGTAAAGTGATTTGGTTATACATATATGTGTATATATCTAATTCTTTTTCTTGTCCATTATAGTTTTTTATGAGATATTGAATATAGTTCCCTATGGAAGTTAGTTTTAACTTGAAGTTATTTCTTTTTTTAGAAATCCTCACGTTTAAATTAATGAAGCGCTGTCTTATATTTAATCTAGCAAATTTTGTCTCTCCATTCCATCCCCAGTAACTGAGTTCTAGTTTTCCATGTGACTTCTCATGCTGTTTCACACCTCGACCTTTGGCTCAGGCTGCCCTTTTTAGACTCCCCTTCACGTCTGCTCTTTGCACTGGGTCTCTCGTTTAAGACACAGTCTGGTCTTCCCAGCATTCCTGGAGCTATTGACACGCAGCAAGTCTCTTCTCTCCTTTGTGCCCTTACTGTGTCTGTTCGCTGCAGGTGTAGAGCTGTTGAATGATACTTGTCTGTGTTGATTCATTTTCATGTGTCTCTACCTCTTCTAGAATATAGAGCAGAATCTGTCTTTTATATATATTGCCAGCTTCTCCCAGGATAATGCCTATGATTTGATGGATACATTAAATATATGTTGTCTTCCTGACTGATTGATTGAATGACCAAGTGTAGGAATATGATGTTTTCTGAAGTTGGGTTTTTGTTACATCTTGTTTTGTTTTTATAGGAAGAAGCAACAAAGCCAAAAACTGGGGGAAAAGAGAACGGCACTCGGACTATTAACAGTGTTCCAAAGGAGCAAGCAGATCATAGCACATTGATTTCTGTTGATGGAGCACACAAAAGTGACAAAGGTGGGAAGTCATTGAGCATCTATGGATTTTCTTCTCTGCTTACAAGCTAGTGTGGTTGGAGGGGGGAGGGTATAGCTCAGTGGGAGATCGCATGCTTAGCGTGCACGAGGTCCTGGGTTCAATTCCCGGTACCTCCATTAAAAAAAAAAAAGCTAGTGTAAAAAATCTGAAGTGTGAAGATCCAAATATGATATCCATTTCTTCTTAAGTGTTTTTCTTTTGCCATCTTCCTTCATAAATATCCCAACTACAACCAAGTTTTCTTCCAGAAAATGCTTCAACCCTCTGAAATTCTTTTCTGCCACTTTAATTTATTGACATATTCATGAATCGAGATAGACATATATATATATTTAAACTTCCCAGTGGTATGTGTTCTCATTAGTGTACCTGTGACTGCATTTTGTAGACGCAGCATCAGCATTAGGATTAGAAGAAAAGGAAGATGTCAAATCACCCTGGAATTCTGAGGTGCTGTCTTTTATTATTTTCAAATATAAGCATTGCATGATGTTGAAACATAAATGGAGGTATGTTTTGACTTCACTTTCTCACTTTTGCATTTGCCCAGCAAAATTGTTTCCTCATTTTAACCCACACTTAGTAAAATCGTTCCATGCTACATGTTATACCACTGCAGAATGCACTTCTGTTAATTTTCCAGACTCACCTAATGAAACTGGTGTATGTAGTGCAAAAACCAAGGCTTAGAAGTCACAGGGAATCGGTTTGGGTTCTGAAGTTACATTTTCTAAAAACTAAAGATGTTCTTGGTCAGCCTGTGACCAGATGTTTGTTTCCTTGTTATAAATGAATGTGTAAAACTCTTAGATTCAGAGAGAAACAGGTTGTACTAAAAAAAAAAAAGCCAGAAAAAACCATTGTTTTTGTTTGTTTAACCAATTTGACCTTGAAAAGACAGTGCCTGCAACTTTAAAGTATTATTATATTTGGTTTCTCAAGTTGATCTGCAACAAACATTTCAGGAGAAGCAAAAGCATGGGGAATAGTAATAAATATGTGGGGTTAAAATACCAGCAGTTTGGTTTAGTGATGTTTTAATGAGGACAGCCCATTTTGGGCAGGGAAAATAGCATGCACTGAGTACCTTTATGGTGACCGAACTTGCAGGCAGCTAAGTACAGGGTAGTGATGACCTACCTATTCCAAGGTGATAGCCGTGGAAAGAGGTAAGAAGAGCCTGAACTCTTGGATCTTGGCAGCTCCTGCCTAGTGGCACAGCACTGTACTTGAAGTCAGCAGACATGGTAGCATCCTGGTTCTGACCCACTGTGGGATCTTGGAAAAACTTGTCTGACTTGTTTGAATGTCAGTGACCTCGTTCAAAAAACATGGTACTGATACCTGCCTCTCAGGTTATGTGTCATGAACAAAAATGTGGTAACAAGTGTGAAAACACATTGTCAACGGTAAAGGGTACTATAGAAATGTAAGAATGATCACAGTGGCCACTAGTGACCTACTGGAATGTTGAGGACACTTTTTTAAAATCTGAAGGACAATAAAATGGGAAAGTTAGAGCGGGCACGGGGATTTCTCATTTGGGGTATGTTGAGTATCGGTAGACTATTATCGGAGATCTGCGATAGGTATGTAGTGCTTTGGTACTTGACGCCTTTTGGGGACTTTAGATGTTTTGACCTTAAATAAATTCCTGTTCCTGAACACCAACTAGCACCAGGCAGTTAGACACTGAATGTAGCAGTTGAGGGGTTAGGCTGTAGTGGCAGGAACAGAAGAACAAGTAAACAGGAACCCTTTATCAGGGACAGTAAGTCCTTCACATAAGGAATGTGGAGAGCGTTAGGTTAGACAACAGTGGGGGAGTTTGTAGTTAGGACAGGGGTGGAGTAAGGGTGGAATTTAGGTAGTCAGAAAAGAGCTGAGTGTGACCAAAGCTGCCAGGTGATGGACAGGAAGGAGCCAGTCACACGAAGGTCCAGGGGAGGGATGTTCCGGAAGGACAGAACAGCGGGTCCCATCTGCTCATCACGGTGCTCCAGCATCTTGGAGTGACCAGGAAGCAGCAAGTGGGTAACTGTCCTTAGAATCACTTTTATTATTGTTGTTTGTAGAAAAGAGAATGTGCATGATAAGGGCCTGGCACATGCGAGTGGTCACTGAACAGTGTTCTTATTCTTCC
This sequence comes from Camelus dromedarius, assembly GCF_036321535.1. NCBI lineage: Eukaryota > Metazoa > Chordata > Mammalia > Artiodactyla > Camelidae > Camelus > Camelus dromedarius. Next base: position 29,018,869 of record NC_087458.1, on the reverse strand, counting down.
CTAAGTAAAGTAAAGCTTATGGTACTTTTTTGAAGAGCTGCATAGCTACATTTAAATTTTTTCTGCTGTTAATTTAAACATAAATGTTTTTCTTTCAACTTTGGTACTTTATTCAACTATTTTTCCTATCAATTTAAGTTTTATCAAATAATAGATTCTGCTAAGCCTTTGTTTACTGAAATGTAGCAGTTTCCACAGTGTTCTGTTAATAGTCAACATGACAGACTCCAAGGCTTCTTTTCATGCCAAGTATGTTATTTTAATGCTAAAAACAGTATCTGTCCTAAGAAACATTTTAAATTTATAGCACATATACTTATTAAAGAATATATTTAAATATGTATATTTTAAATTTTATTTTTTATTGAAGTGGAGTCAGCTTATAATGTTAGTTTCAAGTGTACTGCAAAGCAATTCAGTGATACATATAAAAATATGTATTTTTTAAAAATGGCCTCTTTTGTCAAGGAATGCAAACTGGAATTAGATGTTTTGAAGTTAATTCTTTGTTGAAATCTGCATGTAAGTCAGTATTTTGTCTGTGAAAATATTTGCTCTGGCTTTCCATGCTCAGTTTACAGAGTCAAAGGCCAACTGAAGATAAAAGACTTGATCTAAAGAGTGTATATGAAATTTTCTATTTAAATGTTTGGGTTTCCAGGATGTGCTTATTTTTTTTTAAGTCTAATTGCTTTTAAAATAGGAAATTAAAAAAATAATAATAAGGTAGGAAACAGGTATTTCCTTAGAAAGGGATCAGGAAATCTTTATGCAACTCATTATAAATATTAATTTTAACAGAGTACCTCCAAGATTCAACTATCGAACTATGTTGATCATTTATCTGGAGCTGCAGGTCTAGGAGAAAAAAATTCATTAAATGGACAAATAGAAAGTAAGCACTGTATTTTATAAAAAAGTCATTTGACAGAATGTTGATTTAAAACATGGATTTGGATCTATTCTCTCAGCCAAAGAAAATCACCTGTTGAACGTATAGTGAGAAAAAAGAGGAGAAAAGGAAGTAAATTGTATATTTTATCAGGTGTCAGCAACAGATTAAACTAGAATGCTGTTTAAGGAGCTCAGTTGTTAGCTTTCTTTCAAGATGCTCTGTGACCTGAGGACAGTCAGGAAATCAGGAGGAGGGAAGGAGGGAGCGAAGAATGAGAGAGGTAGAGAGGAGGGGAATAAATGAAGGAAAAGGAGGGGGGTCCCTGGCAGGAGGTGGTAATGTAGAATAGTCCTTTAGAAGAAGGAAGAGAAGAGTGTTTGAAGTGAGATGGGTATGAAGTGAGCTGCTTCCAGCACCAAAGCTTGTCTGGGAAGCACAGCAGAATGTTCCACTCCCCCATCCCCCTGACCCTTAGGAAAGCAGCGAGGACTGCGGTACCTGATCACGCAGAGCTGGGTGTGCCTGCCGTGGGTGAGCACAGGCGTGTGTGGTCAGCTGTCAATGTCTGGACCTTCATGTTATGCAGCATGTTGCTGCCTTATAGGATGGTGTCTCATAGGCCAACAGAAGAATGGGAAAGAGGAAGAGAGCAGGGTGCATTCCCGGAAGGTCAGGGGAGCTGGGGCCTGGTAAAGAGTCCACTGAAAAGTCTGCAACTCCTGATGCAGCTTTTGGGGAAGTGTTACAGTGAGACGCGTGCGGCTGGTTTCAGAAGGATCAGTTAAGTCCGAGTGCTGTAGAAGCAGACTCAGTATAGACCAGAGTTTCTCACATTTTACTCAGTCACCTGGGGACCCAGTGAAAAGTGCACGTTCTGAGCAGTGGGTCTGCGTTTCTAACAAGCTCTCAGGTGATGCCCTTGTTGCTGGTCTTCAGATCACGCTCAAAGGGTAGACTTGTGTTGAGAGGAATCTGGAAGAAGAGCCACTGGGGAGTTAAAGACACAACAGCATCAAGGAAAAGAATGATTTTGTTTTTCTGAGCACGTTCATAGCCAGAGGGAGGCAAAGAGTTAAAGTAGAAATTAGAGATGTAAGATACTGCTTCTAAGCAGAAAGGGAAAAGAAGTGGTGGGCATCATCCGTCCAAAGAATAGAAAAGGGGAAGAATTAAGACCACAGATCTAGAGGTACCTTTGAAAGGGAAAGTGAAAGGAAGGAGGGAAAAAAGGCCGCAGGTAGGTGATTTTGGAATTGAGGAAACTTGAGAGAACTCCTTTTCGATGGCGTCAGTATATTTGCACTGAAGCCAGGTTAGATCACTGCCACTCCAGAGAATACTGGAATCAGGAGGGGGCCTAGAATTGGGGTAAACCGCAGCCACTCCTCCTATCAGGCTTCAAAGATACATATTGTATTGGTATTTGTTATTTAAGTGAGATTAACTTGAATATGAAGCATTGGCTGTGCTTTTTTTATTTTTTAAGGATACCTAATTTTTTGATAAGATAGTTGTTTCACAAAAATCCTTTTAAACATTAGCCTGATTCACCAAACCAAACTAATTTTGGAAACAAAAAAAATTAATAGGGTTCATTCCATAAATGCTAAGGTTATTTTCAGTGAATACTACACAAGTTTTGAAATATAAAAGACTTTTAATATCTAATAATTCTGTGGCAACTAAGTGTTTTTTTTTTATCAGATTTCAATATTGAAAACTCAGTATACATTCTTTATTGCATGAGTGGATCAAGAAACTTTGATGGCTAGAGGATTCAAGAAATGTAGGCATACCAACAGCCCATGTGGGTATGGGAGAAAATGAATATTTTTATGAACTATTATTCTACAAGTGTGTATCCAAGCTGATCAATTCATAACACTTTCTCTGATGAGAAGTGAATTGCACATTCAAATGAACTGCCATCACAACTGGACTTCCTAAATCACAGGACGAATTGAAGAGCATGATAAATACTTGTAGTCTAATGGTGTCAGTCGCATGAAAGATGTGCTGTTGCATTTTACCATCAGCTTTCACATTTGTCTTCTTGGAGCCGTGACTTGTTCCTCTGATTAAAGATCGCTTTTCTCCTCCTCAGGCAGCATGTTCACATTTGTATATGTGCACATTTCTATTTTATAAAGTCATTTGAAACATAATCATACTTTTGAAATCTTAATTGCATGTTTTGTTAAGCCTTAATTCCAGTTCTTTATTCAGTACCTATAATGGATTAATATTTCTGTCTTGTTGCTGTCCTAACTGCCCCTGAAAAACAAAACACTGAAACCTAACGTGTTCATTTCCAAAGCAAGCATGAGGATTGTGCTCAGTGCTAAGTCTGCGTGAATGGATAGTTGGCCTTCGTATTTACATATAATTGATTATGTGTCCCTTTTGGCTTTTAGATTCGACTGAAAAATATCCTCACTTGAAGGTAAAATCTGTTATACTTTTATCTTGAATTTTTTTTGTTGTTAAATGAGGGTACCAGGAATTTAGCCTAGGACCTCATGTGACTGCTAAGCAGGCACTCTACCACTGATCTAGATCCTCCCCCCTTGAATTATTGCTACAGAGTGTATCAATGTACATTACTAATTGGTTTGTTTCAAAAACCATTCAGCCTGCAGTTGGAGTGAAAGATTCTTTTCCTAATAAAACAGGAGAAATGAAGAATTTACAAACATTCAAATCAGGTAAATTTTGCAATGCAAATTTAACTCTGAAATGAAGTACAGTCTTCTTATTCCTAATTCCTTTTATTTTTTCAAATTTAATTGAAAGATTACATAAGCAAGGCAGATGTTATTATTGGTATCAATGTTTGAAGGATATGTATAAGCATAATAAGTAGATTTTTAAAATGTCAGCTCTGACTTGGATGTTTCTATTGATGTTGGGAGACACTAAAGTGCTCAGTTTGGAGTCCCTATACTTCTCAGGGATTCTGAGAGATTGATTATTAGGTTCTAAGATTTCTTCAGAGTTTTAAAATGCTTAATTGAATTCTGACCTTTACATAGGGTAAAGCTTCACTTGCTAACATGTCAGTCATATTTCACTTTATTTCATCTAGTGCTATCACATTGATGATATCTATTTATTTATGTATTTACTTATTAATGGAGGTCCTAGTGATTGAACCCAGTACCTTGTGCATGCTAAGCATGTGCTCTACCACTGAGCTATTTCCCTAGCCCAAAGATCTTAAGCCAACTGGATGTTTTGATTAGCAGTGTGTGTGTGTGTGTGTGTGTGTGTGTGTGTGTGTGTGTGGTGTCTTTGATTATTAAAAATGATGGAAGTAATTAGTCCTACCTTAATATTTGGTAGACACGATGTTTTAAAACAATAATCCTAAAAGTTTTTGGGTTTAGGATATTTTTTATACTATTAAAAATTATTGAGAATTCTGAAGAACTTTTAAGTGGGCTGTATCTATTGATGTTTAGTATATTAGACAATAAAACTGAATTTAAAAGACAAGCACACGCAAACTTTCCATTAGCCATTAGAGCTATGATGCTATCGCATGTCATGTATCTGGAAACCTCCACTGCACGCTTAACAGAGAATGAGAATGAAAATAGCGTTCAGTATTATTGTGAAAATAGTTTTGACCTCCTGGACTCCCTAGATGGAGGGAACTTGGGACTTCAGGGCTTCTCAGATGACACTTGAGAACTGCTCTTTTAAACAGGATTCATGGATGTGAAACGATAAAGGGGACCTTGTGATGAAGTGGGCTTTAAAGTTCACGTCTACATTTCTTGCCTTTTTTCCTTTAACTTGTCTTAAAAAGCTTAAATCTGACAACTTAATTCTTTTATAAAAAAAAAAAGGAAAACATTTTTGTTATATATTCCCATTCTCATGGCACTCTGTACTCTTTGGATCTAGTTTGTACCTAGACTTATCCTATTTTTATATGGAAAAAATTAGTCACTCAAGGCTATCCTTTCTTATATAAGTTTATGATGTTTATCCAAGGCTTAAGGTAAGAATTCTGAAGATATTGGTACATTGAGGAAAGACTGTCTCATTGTAATTTAAGTAGTACCATTCAGTAAAAGTCTTCTTAAAGCCCGTGTCTCTAGGACACAATACTGTCATGCATATTTAAATGCCCAGTGAATGGCTGGTTAGACATAGATTTTGTTACTGAAAAAATTCATATGTTGAAGAGTCATAATTATTCATAAAGCTCTTATGGAATATAGACTGTTTTATAGAGAGTGATGAGTGAATCCAAATAAGTAATACTAGAAAATTAAAATTAGAAAAAAGAGAGACAGTGGTTCCCTATATGAACAGCAGTGGCATGTAAAGTACAACCAGCTGGGAAGGAGCAGTGTGTTTGGGGGGAGAGGAGGACGTGGGGCTGCTGCTCTGGAAAGAGAATTTGTACAAGTTAGTCAAGTTTATATTGCTATTCACATCCTAATAAGTGGAAACTTTGTTTTCATATTCTTCAGACTGGGATTCTACTAGTTTGAGCCTCAATGATGAGGCTGGTCAAAGAGCTGAGCATTTGAAACTTGATAAATGTCCATTGGTATCACAATCAGTGACCACAAACCAGTCATCACCCACAGAACTGAGGCAGATGGCCCTAGTAGATAAAGACCAGACGAATATTGGAGCCATGTGTCTTTCAGAAAATGCAGCGCTCCGTGGCCTGTGTGAGTCACAGCTGCCAGAGAACAGAAGCAGCAAAGAAGGTAATAAAACAGCATAGAGAACTAGCCATAGTCTACCTGTGCATGGCTTCACCATATTCTGACTTTGCAGAAATCACTTTGTGGCAGGATCGCCTTTGTGTTTACTCCTTTTATGCAAACTGCAACCAGACAAGACCTTTTAGCATGACATTTACATTCATCCTCTGACCAAAGCAACATATTAAATAGCAAAGAGAATTAGGTGAAAGTAAACTCATTCAGAATAGTATTTAGCACACTCCTGAGAGTGGGTAGGAGAGTGATGTCTAGAGCTTTGTGACTAGTTGGGGAACCTAGGTGGACATCCAAAGATTCCCTTCTGAAAATATGGTTTCTTAGCTTTATTTTTATCTAGCTCTGAATTTATAAATATTTATTATAGCTATATTCAGTGTAACTGCAAAGCACCTGTGCAACTAAATATCAAAATATTTCTAGTATATTCTCTGCCTTTCTGTATTTTAGAAGTGGCTTTCCCAGCAGTAGTGGCAGTCATTGGGAATTTGCTACACCGGACCTCCTTCTTAACCATGTCCACATAGTATATCAGCTTGTTTTATTATTTTTAATGGATTGATAGGTCGAAAAGGATATTGGTTTTTAAGGAGTGCTTTATCCTTAAAAATAATATATGGAATATCAATTCTAATTCTAGGATACCCAGTCTGTTGACTAACCACATATAATATGTGTTCTACTTTATATACCAATTAATTTAGTGCCTTAATCAGTGATATAATCAGAGCTGTAGTAATAAGTCATACAATATTTTTTCTGCTCCTATAGTTTTATCTTTTCTTTCCTTACCTGTAGAATTAATTTTGTATTTAAAAAAGATTTTCAGTTATCTCCTGTAGTAGTGACTACAAGCTCTAAACTCAGTTTTTCTAATAAATACTGTTTATACACAGATACTTTTAAGAGTTTGTCCTCTACAGCATAGAAGCAAAGAGGATAGACATGTAAAGAAATAGTTTACAGTTCAGCTGGTGAAGACACACTAGAAAAATCTGTGAAGTACCAAGGTAGCTCCAAGGAAAGAGATCCCTGTGTCTCCGTGGAAAGACAGCTGCAATCAAAGAGGACTTCACAGAGCAGGCTGAGTCTTCAAAGAGGAAAAGGAATCTGTCAGAACAATAGAGGGAAACATTTCAGATTAAGGAAAGATAAAAGCATTAAAAAGTAACAGTAATTTTGGAAACCATGAATAACATTGCTCTTGAAGCTTGGTATGTTGTTAAAAAGGTACTGTTAGGAGGTAGAGAATAGAGTCTATCGTGACTTTGTATATTTCTACTGTATTTTTAAGTTTTGTTTTATTTCTCTTTGTTTTGTTCATGTCTGGTGAATCAATTTGTGAGTGAAACTTTGAGGTGGTTGTATACTTTTAATCTGGCAACATCTAGTATTTCCCACATAGTTTGTTGAAGTTTTAGATAATTAGAAGTATTTCTTGAAGTAAATATCCAGCTAAAGATTAAGCTTAAATTAAAGTGTCAATTGATTAAATGTTTTTTGTGTTTTTATAAAGATGATGCCTTTTATCTAGCTGTTCTAAGTAGTGAATTTTAACTAAGCATATTCATTTTTCAGCAGACCCAGACTTCCAAAGGGCATCTGAGGAAGAGCAAGAAAGACTTGATGGGAGTGAAAATAACCTCTCACAGGTATGTGAAAATGTAAATTTAAATTTCTTGTTTAATACCGTTTTCTGTGTTTTAATAACACAGTTCAAAAGAAATTGCCTTTCAAACTAGACTTTTAGAGTCAATAAATAATTATTTAATATTTAGTTTTTAATAGCATTTTATCTAATTACAAAACTTAAAGTATTGTTAGGATCTATAATAATTTATAGTTAAACTTTATCCTTGGAATTGAGGCAAAAAAACTTCCTGAATATTGTTTACTTCTTCCATTTTTATAACTTCCTCACAAGATAAAGAAGGTGATATCAAATATTAAATCATGTGATATAAGCAGTTGAAATTGTAAATAATATAGCAGTGATGGCCACCGAGTTAGTTTTATGTAAGGAAAAGTCATTCCCAGTAGTCCAAAATTTGCAGTTTCAAACTGCAAGTCATTAATGCCAAGGTGAAAGATTTCTTCTGTCTTGTGATCTCTATGTAATCGATTTCAGAATCTACAATCAGGGAGAGAATAGGGGTCATAGAGTCAGCCCAACTGCCTAGTAAGAGAATCAAACTTTCCAGGATTGGAACTTTGCTGTTAGGGAACAAACAAAAACTTCCTAATTTATTTCATTTCAGGGTAGGAAATCAGTAAATATTATTAAAAAATTCTTTTATTCACTCTCACTAGTGAATGTTAGAGTATAATATAACTCAGTGGATGCAGAGAATATATATTGAGATAGATCACAATCTTAGTATATCGTTTGCATTAAAATTCAGAAATTTGTTCCTCTTTCTGATTGATGTTAATTGATTTTGGCTCCTAATAATTTACAGTTTGCTTATTCTCCAGTTATTAGTCCTTTAAAAAAAAATCTTTACATGCACTGGAGGGGCTCACTATTTAAGGTACGAGAGGTAAAATATTTTTTAGTGAGGAAATCTTTGTAATGTTAAAAATCTAATCTCTAATTCTTGGTAGATTTAACACGTGTGAATTGTTTAGTGCAAACAAACAGTGACAAAGTTAGGTTTCTGAGTTCCTGTTTTTCTCCTATTTCAAGGCTAAGGCAAGTTATGTTTCACTTCTTAGTTTGTGAGTAGCCAAACATAGATTAAGAAGTTTGTTAAATTTTAATTATTTTCTAATTTTTCTTTATCCATACTTGACTACTTAAGGATAAATGTGTTTTACAAGCATGTACTGTGAAAGAAAAGAAATCTGAAGATAACATCAAGCAGATTAATCTTTCACTTGTGCATCTGCAAAAAATGCCTATAGAACCAGAAATGAATAAGGAACATGACAGAAAGGACATACCTGTATCTTCAAAACATTCTTGTGTGGAGAAGCATGAGGACATGTGGGTCAAACAAGGCAAATTCGACTGGAAAAATAATTCAGAATTTATCACAAAGAAGTTAAATCAGAAAATCAGTAAAATCCACGAAAAATGCAAAATTACTTTTCATCGTAAGGTAGAGCCACTACATGACAACTCTGAACTACATGGTGACTTAAAGGAACTACCTTCCAATGTGACAGATAATATATTTGATTTAGGGGAAAATGATGCACCTGGAGCCTCTGTCTCTGTAGGATTCCAGGCATTCTCTGAACACAAAGAGTCCAGTCTTGAAAATGTTTTTCCATCTTATTCCAAGTCTGAGTCAAGAAAGTATGGTTGCCAGTCATCTTCAAAACTTTGTTTAAATGAAAATAAGTTGGATGAAAATGATAAACCAGACACTGAACACGTTTTTAGCAAAACTGAGGAGAGTTTTTGTAATGGTAGAGAAAATGAAGTAAGGAACCGAGTTCCATTTAAAGTGAAAGAAGACCAAGAATTTGCTACAAAAAGAAAACCTAAAAGGAACCAAAATACTCACTGGAAATCAGACATTGGACGTGCACCTCAGGTAAGTGATCCAGAAAGCCTTTTTGGTTTGTGGCTTGCCCACTCCAGTGAGGAGAAACACGTGATTCAAATAAAAAGTCATGATATGTCTGCTGTTTCAATTACTTGTAAGAAAACCAAACCAATACAAGACCACCTCCAGAAGCCATCGCTTGCAGATAACTGCAGTGCTGATAACTCTAAAAACATGGACCCTGAATTAGGAAATGTGAGTTCTTCTCCATCAAATGGTAACAGAACATCCAAAGTATATCTAAAAGAGTTACACCAAGGTATGCAAAGGTTTAAGAATGAGGTAGGCATGTTACAAGTAGAATTCCTGGCTTTGGAAAAAGAAAATTCAGCTTCAGAAAGAGGTAGAGGTTCCTTTGCTGCTACTCTTATTATCAATAATCTTCTCCATTCTGATCCATATTTGATCTGATTTTCCACTTATGAAAATAGCCTATGTATAAAACGGGGTCATCTAAATATGTAATTGTGTAGAAACAGACTATTTCTGCCATCTAAATAACAGGAACTCAGGGAAGTATTTTCCTGGGTTTTGTTCCTTAACCAACCTAAGTCTCTGTGCCAGTCTTTCGTATGAAGTGGGAAAGTAATTCAGCTGTGTGCCACGTGACCTTCTGAGCCGGAATAAACGCAAGTGAAATGGTTTAGGAAATATAATAAGCTCAAGGGTTTTGTTTTTTTGTTTTTTTGTTTTAATCTGTTGGCTTAAATGTAAGTTGCACTTCCATAGCATGGGAAGGAAGCAGTGACTGAGAGAAGGGATATAAGCACACGCTTTCACTAAACTGATCCGTGTATTATTTGTTAGTGAGTGTGGGCTTATCTGTCTTACTGATCACTGGACACTTAGAATTCCATCATGGCCACTTTGAGATATTCTTAAGAACAAATACATGTGTTCCCACATATTCTTGAATCACCACTTTCAGGTGTTTCTGTTGAGGCAGACACCTACATTATATTATTTAATAAAATGTAGTAAGTTTTGACATGTATGACTTTATCATATAGGTAGTATGAACTCTCAGCAAAAAAAAAATTCAGTATTTATCTCCAAAGGAGAAAACTTGAGTTTTGAGATGCACTGAATGATTTTTTTTTTTACTTCTAGTAAAATGTGTGTGTTTGTTCTTTTGTGTGAGGTGCAAAGAGTGTTAAAGATAGAAATCTGAAGGTGTTCTCCTTTAATAGAAAAACGAGATGAGCCCTGCCCCCAACTTTGCCAAAGTCACACTTTTAACTTATCTGATCAATTTGATGAATTTATTTGGTAGTTTATTAGATTCAGTGTTACAGAATTGTATCATCTTTTCTGACACCGTAAAATACTGGGCAATACTGCTTTAGGGACTTTGGACAAATCACTTAACCTTTCTTGGTTGTGTTCCCATTATCAGTAAACAGTGGGGCTAAAGTAGATCATTCATTACTCCTATGCCGTCGAGCTATAAAATGTGAAATTGGGAAGCATTATTCCTTTTGCAGAATTCCACACTTACTGGCAATTCATCAGTTTCACTCTGCTCCTTTTGGTAAACTTGGGTTTATGTATTTTATTAAACACCACTTTTTTGATACCCCAGGATCCAAATGAAACAAGAATTATAAAAAGTAGTGGGGAAAGGATAGCAGTAGCACAGAAAGAAGGATGTTTCCTTTCTGTCACTGAAGCACCAAGGTGTGACATCTTCTAAATCTGGCTGTTTAATACAAAATCTAGGTGGTAAAGACAGAAGAGGCCAAATTTTATGCCTTTGTCTTTCTATTTCTCTGTCTCTGCCATTCACATGGGAAAGAGTGGATGTAAGACCACAACATTTAGAAAGTCCTTTTTGAAATGTTGGAAATTCTGTTTCTTTTCCTCAAACAGAAAGAAGCAGAATTTAGAAGCATTTCAATGACTTGAAATGATAAAAATTAAAGAAAGCACAAAAATATTTTAATCAATTGAAATCAGGGCAAACTCTGAGTCAAATGATAAAATGAATGAAAACAAAGTGTTTATAATGAATAAAGTAATAATTACCCTTTTTATCAAACTTTTACTGAAGGTTGAAGTAGAAGAGAACAGGAACAAAAGCAGTGAACTGAAAGGATCAGAAACCATGTGTGATGGCAGCTATCATAAAGGATTAACTCAGCAGAGGAAGAGGAGAAAAACTGATGACCAGCAGTTTCCTGCTCTACAGAAAGGTGATTCTGATAGGTAAGCCTAGATCAGTATTCAGCAGTAGGTAATTACTATTTTCCTAGATATAGACTTGGAATTTTACAAAAAAATTTTTTTAATTTATCAGTAGAATTATTTTTTAAAAGTTGGCTTTTTTATGGATTGTTTTAAAGTAGCTGTCCTGGCTTGTGTATGACAGAAGTAAAGAAGAACGAAAGTGGAAAACGGACATTAAAAGCATCTGTGACTTCACATGTATTTGCGAAGACTGCCTCGCTGGCTGGTGGTCTCCAACACATGAATGACAACAGCAGTTTAAGTGAAGGAGATCAAGGTTGTGGCAGGTAAAATGTGCAAATTCTTTATTTCTAGGTGAGGGCATACTAGTAGCGGTTACCTTCTCTGGAAATAGAACAGCAACATATAGTGCAAAGGCCAAGGCAAGAGAATTCTCAGCTGTATCAGAGGAACACTGGCAAAAGGTTAAGATGAGGACAAGTGCCTTTGACCAGAAGTAGTTTCAATAATGCGTCCCCATGGGAGCTGGGCTGCAGTGAATCAGTGTGAACAGCCCCCCAGAGGACATTACCTGGAAAGGCAGGAGAGGGCTGGGTGATAACTGAAGGGGAACGTGGAACTCGTGGGGGTTCCCTTTCTTTTTTTAATGATGAGATGGTAGTTTGTAGAGCACGTCTGTATGCTGCTGGATGTGATTCCATAGAAGACGTGTTTTTCAATTTCATCTTGTTTGCGTTTCTGATATTAGAAAGTGTATTGATTGTACTGTGTTATCTAAAATATTGTAGTAAACTTCTATTCATGTATGGTTTTGTTGTAAGGGCTTATTCATTATTTTTGAAGCGTAATATCCTTACACAATTGAATATGCATATAATGACTTTAAAGTTACACCATTGTCCATAGATTTTTAAAAATTTATACTCATAATAACTATACAAACACTTAGGCCATACTGAATAGGGTTTAATCATTCCTTGATGAGTCTAGATTTTATAGTGTCCTTGACAGTATCATCATGAGTGGCTATGGTTTTGTATGCTATTGTAAAATACCAGATTATATTAACTTAATATTTGTTTAGATCCTAGGAAGGAGGAGAAGATTTTGTTTATATACTATAGAATAATAAACTATTAACAATCTATCACAGATGATTACTTTTGGATTACTAAGTTCTAAATTAAAAAAGCCATCATGCTCCATAAGGACATGTCAAATGCATGAACAGCTGAATGGATAATGAATGCCCGCTGATTAATGTCTTTAGCAAAAGCAAATCTTTATTAAAAGTAGATTTCCAGTATTGCCTAGGTCTAAAGTCTTTTTATTTAAAAAAAAAAAAAAGGTGTTAAGATTCAGAAATTATTATTATTTTAACTTCTTTTATTGAAACATAGTTGTTTTGCAATGTTGTGTCAAATTCCAGTGTAGAGCACAATTTTTCAGTTATACATGAACATACATATACTCATTGTCACATTTTTTTTCTTTTTGCTGAGCTACCATAAGATCTTATATATATTTCCCTGTGCTATACAGTATAATCTTGTTTACCTATTTTACATTTTGAAATCCCAGTCTGTCCCTTCCTACCCTCTGCCCCCTTGGCAACCACAAGTTTGTATTCTATGTCTGTAAGTCTGTTTCTGTTTTGTATTTATATTTTGTTTTGGTATTGTTTTTAGATTCCACATATGAGTGATCTCATATGGTTTTTTTCTTTCTCTTTCTGGCTTACTTCACTTTGCATGACATTCTCCAGGAGCATCCATGTTGCTGCAAATGGCATTATGTTGTTGGTTTTTATGGCTGAATAGTATTCCATTGTATAAATATACCACATCTTCTTTATCCAGTCATCTGTTGATGGACATTTAGGCTGTTTCCATGTCTTGGCTATTGTAAATAGTGCTGCTATGAACATTGGGGTGCCAGTGTCATTTTGAAGTAGGGTTCCTTCTGGACATATGCCCCAGAAATTATTTATAATTATACCTAGACATAGAATAATAAGAGATTCATTTACTACATTAGTTAAAAATACTTTAAAAAATATTACTTTCTTAGCATATTGTGAAATGCAATTATTGAAGCCAGATTGCCTGGGTTGGAATTCTAGGCAGACATAGGGGATTTGACAAGTGACTTAGCCTTTCTGTGCCTCATTTTCTTCCTGGGTAAAGTACCTAATATATTACCTACCTCCCAGGATTGTTGTGAGGATTAATATGTCTTCAAGACATGTAAAGTGCTGATAATAATGCACAGAAGTTGCACACTAAGTCCTCAAAAAAGCTAATATCATGATTATTAGAAAAGGGTTTCTTTCATATAAGGACTTAAGTAATACTTTCCAAATAGGTTTTATTGCCATAAATGCCAGTTTTTATTGAAAAAGACAACAACAAGAAAATCCTGGTATGTTTTTTCCTATCAAATAATACAAGTAATGTTGTGTTCTTCCTTTTCCTTTGCTTGTCTGCTTGATCTAAATTTAATACTTTGTTAATAATATAATTGATATACTTTCTTTGTCCTTTAATGTTGCTGTTTCCATTTTTTGTTTAATCCCTTTTATTGAAAATTAATTATCAATGCAATGATTTTATATAAAAAATAATAGATTTACATATTTCTTGTGTTTTCAGTATTTAGTATTTGGCTTAAATGAATTGCTTTTTTCTTTTTTCAGGTCTTCAAAGAAAACGTCTACTAAAAAGGACAAGGTATAGTATGATATTATAAAAATATTTTCCTGTAGTAAAAAAAAATTTATAAAAGATAGACTGGAAAAACAGAAAATCCTCCTTTGTTGTAGAGACATTTACTTAAAAATAATTGAGAAACACTATTGATAAAGTTAGCCTTTTGACAAACATCAGTTCTTTCGAGAAGTGTCTGTGTTTTTGCTCTCATAAAAAGATGGATATTTATCACCTCTGTACACTGAGCATATTTTCTAACTATGTTGGATACACTGTGAAATAACATTATTTATCTGTAGGTCAAAGAGCAGATTAATTCTGTGGATGGCCTCGATGACTTAACTCTGTCACGGGAAACAGCTTCCGAGGATTGCAAGTCGCTTTACCCTAACTGTAAGAATACCCTGAGGCTAATCGAACAACTTGGCCTTGAGAGTAAAGGTAGGGCCCCCGTATGACTACACAGCCTTTTTAAGTATCTCGTGGTAACGTGTGCACACCTAGTACTGCCCCAGGGAGCACGGATACGTTACAGTTCGCTGCGTCTCAGAAACCTGCTCTGTGTTAAAGCAGGATCAGACATGTTGTGCGCTGCCAGCCAGGGGCTGTGACCGTTCCCACTCCCTGTGCTTTCTGTTGGCTCTGCTGCTCCTACGCCTTCACCCAAGGTCAGGTTATCACTGCTTCCCTCCTAGAACGCTGAAATCACCTCAGTACTTTCTTCTCCACCGTTCCACCTCCTGGAACCTTGGTCTACACCGCAATCATGATTACTAGGTAGTTTTTAAAATTCAGGTCTTTGTTACCTCCTTGCCTAAGATCCAGCTCCTGCTTCTCGTAGCTCCATGGTTAAAGGCCACAGTCCTCTGGCTTCATCTTGTTTCCTTTTGTTACCCTTCTTCCCACATGAATTTTAGAATCATCTTGTCAATGTAAAAAAAAAAAAAAAAAAAAAAGTCTGCTAGTGTCCTGGAAATTAGATGTAGATTATGTTGAATCTGTAGATGAATTTGGGGAGAATTGACTTCTTAACAATATGGAATTTTTAACCCTGAACCAAGTTTATTTCTCCATTTATATAGGTCTTCCTTGATTTTCTCAGTAATATTTTAAGAGTTTTTAGTGTCTGGGTCTTTCCATCTTTTATGTTTACCTGTATTTCTTATTTTTCAGTGTCGTAAGTAGTGTATATTTATTTGTTTGTTTTAAAATAATATGTTTTAAATTTTAGTTTCTGATAGGAATACAGTTGATTTCTGTATGCTGACTTTGTGCCTTCCAACCTGACTGAACTCATTGATTAGTTCTGGTAGCGTTCTTAAGGATCTATGAAACCAAAGGTGGTCAAGCTTTTTCTTCTTTAAACTACTGTCTTACTAAAGATAGTTCACATTTAAGACTTGCAGCCAATAAATACATTCTCTATCATAGCTAATCAGCTCTGTCACTGTTGCAACAAGAATAGCCAAAGAGAGTACACAAGTTAATGGTGTGGCTGTATTTCAGTAAAACTTTATTTACCAAAGCAAGCAACCCAGCCCACAGGTTGGAGTTAGCTGACTCGCACCATGTAATCATATTCCCCGCTGATTAGCGGACAGTTTTACCTCTTCATTTCCCATCTAGATGTCTTTTGCTTCTTCATTTTGCCTGATGCACTGGCTCCAGTACAGTGCTGAATAGAAGGAGTAAGAGAAGCCATTCCTGTCCGGTTCCTCACCTTCTGGGAAAAGCGTTCCATTTTTCACCATTGCGTATGGTGCCAGCTGTAGCACAGATCTTTGACATAGTGAAGATGTTCCCTTGGTTCCTAGTTTGCTGAAAGTTTTTATCAGAATAGATGTTGAGGTTTGGCAAGTGCCTCTTTTTATCCACTGACATGATCATATGGTTTCTTTTTTAGTTTGTTAATATGATGAATAACATTGATTTTTATGTGTTAAAACAGCCCTGCATTCTTGGGATACACCCCACTTGGTCGTGATGAATTATCCTGTATTGTTGGATTTAACTTGCTAATGTTTTGTTTAGAATTTTTACCTCCATTTTCATGACATTAGTTTCCTTTCTGGTAATATCTTTGTCTGGTTTTGGATTCAGGGTAATGTTAGTTTTACAGAATGAGGACATATTTCTTCCTCTTCATTTTTTTGAGGAAAATCTGTGTAGAATTGGTATTAAACTTTCTTAAAATATTTGGTGGAATTCACCAGTGTAACCATTGGGACTGGAATTGTCTTTGTCATAAGGTCTTCAAATAGGACTTTTGTTTCGGTGTTTAAGATACAGGGCCTTTCAGCTTATTTGTTCTTTCTTAATTGAGCTTTTGTAATTTCTCTCTTTCAAGGAATTTTACCCACTTCATCTGAATTGTCAAGTTTATTTGCATAATGTTCATAATATTACTTTGTCATTCTTTTAATATCTGCAGAGCTTAGAAGAATGTCTTCCACGTTATAGATGCTCAATATCCATTTTTTCAATGTATGGATGAATGAATGTGAAAATGCACAGTCCTTTATACACAAAAATTATTCATGTATTTTGTTTCTATTTTTGTTTTCTTCCTAATGCAGATTCTGGTAGGTTATTGAAAATTCAGGATCCAGTTCATTCATTCAGATCAATAGAACTGAAAGAATCTCACTGTGAACTACTTAGAGGAAAAATTAAAGAAATGGAAAATAAGGTGAACTGGCTACAAACAGAGCTGTTGAAAACAAGAGAAGCAAAATCACAGTTAAAACTTCAAAATGTGGAATGGGAATGAGAGCTCTGCAGCATGAGGTACTGAATTTCTTGGTTTTAAAGAAATATTGGAACTCCTTATCTTTAACACTGTAGATATGTAGGAGAAGTCTTTATCATTGCTAACTGACATTTTGGGATTTTACAAGGGAGAAAATTTCATTAATTTTGTGGAATATGAGACTCTTGGAAATAACACAGCGAGATATATATATATATATATCTCCTCATTCTGTATTTCTTTAAAAAAAAAATCTTTGATCCTTATCTCTCAATTGTCCTCCAGAAAGTTTATATTACTTTACATTCCCACTTGCAGAATTATGAAATGACCATTTTTCTCAAGGCAGAAACTTTAAAAAATTTTTATGCAGTTTGATTCTTAACGTATGAATGGATGGACTAAAAAGTAAAATGGAAAGTGATTACTGGTTAGTTTATTCAGCATCTCTCATACAGAGATAAGATTAGTTCAAAGGTCTATGCTGAAAGCATGGATTACTCTTTATTTCTTAATTACTTAATATGGATCCTGCCTTGTACCAAAAGGGATTTAAAAATGATTTACTACATAAATAATATTCAACAAGGTAAGTTCAAAGTGTTGCAAAAGAAGAAACATAAAGTGTAGGGCATCAGGGCGTAGACTCCCCAGCCTCGCCTTGGATTATGCTAATTAGTGGATCTGTGTTCTGGAAAAGACGTCTGTGGATGTTACCTTCCCCTGGAGATCATTTAGGAGTCCCTGTAATACTTCATGAAGTTGAAATTTTATCTCTCATGAACTTACAAACTTGTTTCTAAATAGCAACTTCTCTTTTAATTAGTAACTAAATTCTCTGTCCTAATGAAGGAGCAATGTTTGACTATGTGGGGGACAAGGGGTAATTTTCAACTCAAACCTTACTGAATAATTGCAAAATTTCTTTCCTACACTATTTACCAGAGTTACTCTTTACTGAAACTCAGTAGCATTATGTGTTTTCATTGCTACTTTTCAAATATATATATATTTCAAATATATATATATATATATTATATATATATATATATATATATATATATATATATACTCATATATCTTTATGAAGAGATTGAAGTGAGGAATTTAAAATGTGAGACTTAGAAATGAAAAAAAAAAACTGAGAACATAGAAATTCCATTAGGGTAGTAAATCATCATGTGAAGAACCAGATCATAAAATGAACTTTTTATTTTCTAACAAAATAAATTTTAAGGTAAGCATATTTCACTGCAGATTCACGTTAAAACAAGAAACAAAGAAGAAGAAAAATGCTTATATATTATATGAGAACACTAAGGATGATTTAAAAAGAAAAGAGAAACAATACAATGAGCAAGTTTACCTGAAGCAACAACTTGAAATCACTGCCCGAGCACTACAATGCAAACTGAAGAGCATAAGAAATAAACTGAATCAGGTAAATCAGTCTTAGGTGAAAATTTCATATCTCTCACACTGTTTCATCAATATTATTTATAATATCCCTTTGAATTAATCTATATTTTCATTTAAAACAAATAAAAGTTATTTCATCCTAAATATGAGCTATGACATTTAGAGCTTAACTTACTAATTTCTTGGTGTTCTTGGCATCTAATAGATGCTCTGTGTCTTTTCTGAATGAAGGAATGGAAGTTAAATTGAGCTTAATCATTAACATAAGGATTGATGGTTTTGGTCCATTCAGCAAAGTAACAAGTCTTAATTCAAATCCATGTGTTAATTTTGGCTTTTTGAAGTTAAAATCCAGGCTAAATTGCCTTGAGACTGTGATGGAACTGGTTAAATGCCTTATACAGAAATTTTCTTTCACTGGGATTTCAAAATTTGTAGATACTGACAGGCATATGCAGAATAGATAAACAAGATTATACTGTATAGCACAGGGAAATATATGCAAGATCTTGTGGTAGCTCACAACACAAAAAAGTCACAATGAATATATATATGTTCATGTACAACTGAAAAATTGTGCTCTACACTGGAATTTGACACAACATTGTAAAATGACTATAACTCAATTTAAAAAGTGTTTAAAAAAAACTTTTTCTTTCATGATACTACATCCCTTGTGTTTTTGGTCTGTGATTAATTTAGCTGTCATACATACTAGAATTTGAGTTATTTATGTGCATTAAAGATCCCTGTGCTTAAAAAGGCTACTTCTTTTTCACAGTTTTTAAAAAAATTTTTTAAAGATTCCCCTCCTAAGCTTTTTTTTTACTTTTTTTCATGGTATAAAACCCAAAACCCAATGAAATATGTCTCCAGGTTGAAGAAGAGAGAAATGACGCTCAGAGACAGCTTTCTCGAGAGCAGAATGCCAGAGTAATACAAGATGAAATCCTGGCCCATCATCTTTCCCAACAAAAGGAGGCAGAAAAGGCTAATGAGAAAATGAATGCTGAGGTATTTTCTTTAGTCATTTTCAAATGTGTGTGTATGAATTTGTATACTTACATAGTTTAAAAACCAATACTATAGGTACAGAAAGCATAGAGGGCTTTAAAAGCCTATATATGTAAATAGATTTTCTGGGGGTTTCATTTCTGGTCCATTGGATAAAGCAATATTTTGAATTCAAATCCATTTGCCGGCAACAGTGATGTAGTGACATTCACAATGGCCTCATCCAAGGAGAGGCTGTTCATATTTTCCATAGGAATAGATGAACTTCCCATTATCTCAAAACTGTTGCTACTAATGGCAGGCATTCTAGTTTCTGGCAGAGATCTCACTCCTTTGATAGATGAATGGAGAGGTTACTTTATCATTTCCACTGATGGTAAGGAGGAAAAAGTATAGCCAGTTCAGAAACCGTAGTCTGGGTGTCATTCTCCTACGTGTGATAAAAAGTAACGCTCTGCTCCATGTGGTATCCGATTTCAGTACAAGGAGCTTTTGAATATAGTGATAGATATGCCGTAATCTATACTTAGTGATAATTTATTGATCTGTAGTATATTTTTAATAAAACAGTTCACTGTGTTTCCCTGCTGTTTCACATCCATTACTGTTATAGGCACCATGAAGAAGAAATAAAAATTATTGCAGAAGCAAATTGTCTCCTGATTTTCTAAGAAGAGCTCTGTAAATTTGACCTTCTTTACCTTTAGTGTATTCAGCATTAGGGAAATACAAGGCTTCTCTTGTGTTTATGTATTTATCCTAGAGAAGTAGCTTTGGTTTGGTGTAAGAGTCAGAGAGTCAGAAGCCCTGGGGGAAACCCTGCAGCTTGCTTGTGTTTTTAACCCTTTATTCCAGAATTGTCACAGCTAAATGAGTTAACTGATGTTTGTAGACGTGCTTAGTACAGTGCTTAGATTTATCACTTCTCTGTAGGAGTAATTCTTATAACTCGCTCTAAAAATGTTAGAAAGGGAGAATATTTGTGGAATATTCTCAGGAAAAAAATTTTTTTAGGAAATTTAATCTGTCCAAATATATACAGAGCTAAGGCTCTTACTTTGGGGGTAGCTGTAAAGGTTCTATGTCAGATACAATTTTTAAGTGTAGTCAGATTTATTCATTTTTTTATTTTAAGCCTTTTGGGTTTGTTGTATTTCAGAGAAAGAAAGGCCTTTCCAATTCTGAGCTTCTTAAACATCCTTTTGTGGTTTCTTT
This sequence comes from Camelus dromedarius, assembly GCF_036321535.1. Taxonomy (NCBI): domain Eukaryota; kingdom Metazoa; phylum Chordata; class Mammalia; order Artiodactyla; family Camelidae; genus Camelus; species Camelus dromedarius. Next base: position 28,998,383 of record NC_087458.1, on the reverse strand, counting down.
TTTACTTTCATGGATTTACTGTCTTAAATTTTTGAACTTTTGGGGATTTCTGCTTGTCTAAAGTTTGAGATTTGTATCCATCTTAAGTTTTTCCAGTTGGATACCCAGTTATTGCAAACTTTTTGTTGTATAAACTTAGAGATTAGTCTTTCACTTCAAAGGAAATTATGATATGTCAGTTTATTGAGTACAGTTCTAAGAGTAAGAGATGAGGGGTTTCACTTACAGGACACAATGGATTTTGAGCTGTCTGACCCAAAAGATAACAGCGAGGTGCTTCCTCAGCAAATTCCTGAAGCTGGAAGTCAATTCCGTGACCAAGAAATTGAGCTCCACCCCAAGAGAGATGCTCTTAGACCAACGACGTTGGTATTAGAATGTGTGTGTAGAGACCAAGGCCAAGCCCAGTGTTCAAACAAGGAAACTGAATCCTTGTCTCAGAGCAAACAAGGGAAAGTGAACCAATACATCGGAAAGCAGGCATTCTTGAAGGAGAGAGTATGTGAACTATGAAGTGAAAACATGTTGCTTCAACAGCAACTGGAAGTTGCTCAAAATGAGGCCAAAAGTAAAAAGACAATACTTAATATCCCAGAGCCATTTCTGGATCACATGGGAAAACTTGAAGCCATGAGCAAACGAGTTCTGATGCTGGAGGAAGGAAACAAGGAATTAATCAATGAATACATATGTTTAAAGGACAGACTGTATCAGTATGAAACTGACAGAGCAGAAATGGAAGTAAGTACCCAGCAGGAGAACTAATTTTCAGACTTCCTCAAAGAAAATTCAAAGTAGTATCCAATGAAAGCTGAATGTTGAAAATAGTTGAATATAAAAAATGTGTGGGCTATAAATATATACACTGTAAAGCAGCCTAAAGGCATTTCTTGCATCCAGCAAACAAAAGTTAGGCCTGAGAGGTCCTTTACTTTGAGTAAAGATGCCGTGTCACCTGAAATTCTAAGAGATTAAGCTGTAAGTTGTTGACAGATATAGGCAGGTCTTAGTAATTTACTCTTACACTGCCCAAATCATTTTAATCTTCCTGTCACCACATTTTAGTGTCGTGATGAAGCAGATAAATGAAATGCTCAGACCTAAAATAAGTATTTTGAAATTAAGATTCAGTTGTGTGAACAAGAAAAGTAAAAGAAAAAAAGAGAGAAAAGATTCAATTGTGTGGATTACCTTGACAGTCAAATCCAGATTTCCCAGATGAACTGATGTGTAAACGCTGTATCTTGCAGTACTTTTCGTTCAGTAGCTTTTCATATGTTTTTAGTTGATATAATTTTATTTGTATTCATGTCAATTGGAATTAAATTTAGAAATATTTCCATCTCAAATTATGTATTGTTATGACCTCTCCACTCCTTAAAGGCATCTACTTTTCATTCAGTCATAATTTGAGACAAATGTAAATTTTAGCAAAACTGTTTGACTTAGTCTCCCCTGTTCTATTTATAATTTACTTTGAACATTTTTTCAAATAGTTTGCTCACAATTCTCATTTCAAGGCTAAGTTACTGTCATTTGGATCTAAGTTTGTCCAGTACAGAGGAACTGGGGCGCTCTGTGATGTACGAGTTTGGCACTGGAGTCCCATTTTCAGACTGAGGAGGAGCAGCCAAGAGTCCTGAGTGGCAGGAAGGGAGTGAGTGGGAGGGGTGGAGGGAGCTGTAGGAACTGCAGTCCAGGAGGCAGGGGAGGCCAGGTTGTCGTGGGTCCCCAAAGGCCATTGGAATAACCTCATTTTTATTGTGAGATGGGAGTCTATTGAAAGGATTTAAACACCAGATTGAATATGTGAAGATCTCTGAACTTAAGCCTCTAGTGAGAAAGAGGGAGAGTGTTCCACAGTGTGGAATTTACCACCACTCATCCCACCCACACACCCATTTTTGTTTGAGACTTCAGTGGGGGTAAAGCTTGGCCATTTCCTGGGAGGGGCAGGGAATCGCTGGTGGGGCTGCATCCATTGTCTAAGTTAACTTACTGTCAATAAGGCAGGAGGGTCACGCCTTCTGTGTCTTTAATGAAATTCAGTAAGCAGGAATGTGTGCCTGTGAGGAAAAGAAGGTGAATTGATGTCTGTGGGGATAGTTCTCAAAGTCCATATGTTGCAGTTATATATTATTAATGTAACTTAATGATAAGCTGACTTAAAAATCAGTAACAGAGTTATCTTTTTAGGCCTGTATGAGACAGCTTCAGCAAGAGCTGACTGACACCCGAAAGAAAGTGTCCATGTTGGAAGCTTCCCTGGAGGTGAGAGCACATCATCACACTAACTCAGAAAATGAGAAGCAGGAGTCAGAGAGGAGGTCACATCAAACTGCGAACCCAGTACGTGTGAAATCTAGCACGTCGGCCGTGAGTGTGCAGTGCAGTGTTGCAGGACACTAGCTTTTCAGGGACAGCTTTCTTTTGTATCTTCATTATAATTACACTTTTATTATCTTTATAATGCACTTGTTTCTTAAACTTTGACTTTCAGTCTACCATTTCTTTATATATTTTTTCTTATAACATTTACCCTTAGAGAAGTTGAAAATTATACATCTTTCCTCACAGAAATTAAATTTTTTTCCTATTAAACAGTATTTTGTAGTGATCTCTCACCACGAGGCAAGCTAGATAAAATCAGACGATAATGTTTCATGCCATGTTCCAGAAAATTGTCATGTCGCATCTTCACTTTTGTGAATGGATATAGAATCTGTGTGTATTTATTTCATGGATTTCAGAATACCTTCTGCAGAAAGGTCATACAAACCAGTTGAAGTTAGACATTGCCTTCATTTTCTCTTCATTTTAGACATGTTGTCAAAGCATGGAGAAGTTCAGACCATGAATGTACACCCAAAATAGACAATTAAGAAAATTGTCTAGATCCTGCCTTTGGATTTTTTTTAACTTTATTGAGATATAATTCACATATTATAGGGGGGATTGCATAACTCAAGTGGTTGAGTGCATGCTTAGCGTACACAAGGTCCTGGGTTCAATCCCCTGTACCTCCTCTAAAAATAAAGAAGTAAAACCTAATTACTTCCCTCCACCAAAAAAAAAAAAAAATCACGTATTATATAATTCACCCATTTAGGATGCATAGTTAGTATCTCCTAGTATATTCAGAGATGTGCAGCTGTCACCACAATCAATTTTAGAACATTCCCATCACCTTAAAAAGAAAGCCTGCATCCCTTGGCCGTCACCCCCAGCCCCCTGTCCCCCTCAGCCCCCGGCAGCCACCAGGCTGACTTCTATCTCTATAGATGTGCCTGTTCTGGGTGTTTCACATGAGTGGAATCACATGCTGTGTGGTCCTTCATGGTTAGCTTTTTTCATTTGACAAAACGTCTTCAAGGTTCATCCATGTTACAGAGCTTGTCAGTATTTCCATTTCTGTTTATTGTCAAACGTTACTCGGTTGTGGGGCTAAACCATTTATCCATTTATCAGCTGATGGGCCTTTGGGTTGCCTCTGCTTTTTGCCTGTTGTTAATAATGCTGCTGCGAACATTTCTGTCCAAGTTTTGGTGTAAACATGTTTCATTTCTTTGGGGAATAGACTTAAGGATGGAAATGCTGTCGTATGGGTCATACGGTAAGTCTGTTTAACGTTTTGAGGAACTGCCATACTGTTTTCCAGATTGGCTGCACCATTTAACATTTTTATCCAAAGTGTATAATTCTCCCAATTTCTATGCATTCCTGTCAACACTGGTGATTAGCTCTCCTGATGGGTGTGAACTGGCATCTCATTATGGTTTTGATTTGCATTTTTCTGATGACTGAGAATGTTGGGAATCTTTTCATGTGCTTATCCATTTGTGTATCTTCTTTGAAGGCCTGTCCAGGTTTTTGCCCATTTTAAAATTGGATTGTCTTTTTATGATTGAATTGTAAGAGTTCTTTTTGTATCCTGGGTGCAAGTCTTTGATCAGTTGTAGGATTTTCAAGTATTTTCTATTCAGGAGCTTGCCTTCTTACCTTCTTGATGGTGTCTTTTGAAGAGTAGAAGTTTTTAATATTGATGAAGTTCAGTTAACCTATTTCTGTCTTTTACTGTCCTACCTAAGAAACAAGTGCCAGATCCAGTCATGAAGACACATCTGTCTTTTCTTCTAAGAATTTTGTAGTTTTAGCTCTTTCATTTTTAGTTAATTTTATATGTATTGTATGAGGTAGAGGTCGAATTTTGTTCTTTTGCATGTAGATATCCAATTGTCCCAGTACCATTTGTTAAAAAGACTATTATTGTCTCATTCAGTTATTTGACACTCGTATTGAAAATCAAATGACCGTAAATGAGGGTTTCTTTTAGATTCTCAGTGGTGATGCATTGATCTATATCTATCCTATGCCAGTTCCAAGTCAGATGTTATGAGAACTCTTTCCGAGTCATCTTGCATAGTATCAGTTTTTTTTACATGGTAATAAAAAGTCAGTGTCGTGGAATGTCTGTAACTCTACTTCTGTGGAGATCTGCTGCTTCCTGAAGGGGTCTGTGGCCAGCTTATGCCTTGCTGACTCTGTGACAGAAAGTAGGCTTGCAAATATAAAGTCCATTCCTCCCCCCCATTCAAACCTTTAGTTTCTCACCCAGTGCCTCCCACTTCACTCCAGTTTCCATCAAATCATGGTCATGGGATCTGCTGACTCAGTCTGCAATATACTTCATTATGTTGCACTCATTATAATTCATAGACTCATCCATAGATTTCACTATCTAGAGGCAAAAGATTAAGCCTGGAAAAGATTAATTCAACCTTCCTCTTTGGAAATCTCTCTAATCCATCATCTTGCAGTTCACGATGAGGTCCTCTTTTGGCTTGGTTCTTGTGTGTAACACTGGTGCCAATCTTGTTCTTGGTGTAGATCCTGTATTCTCAGCTCCCTGTGTCTACCTCCTTTTACTTAAAAAGAGAGATGCCTAGCTGTATTCTATAGCTTAATGCATAATTAATGAAATAAATATTTCATCCCATCCAAGGAAAATTTTTCAAGAGTACAGCTGTTAAAAATTAGATAATATTCAATCAGTTTATCAGAAACAGATAACAGATTAGTAACTTGAATTTCAAAAGTTCAAAGCCAATTTGTGTGATATGGAGAAGCATTGTGCTACAACATAAAGCTGAGACAGTCTTACCTTCCCTTACCAACCAGCTTTGAAGTCAGGTAAAGGAAAAGTTGTATTTAATTTAAATACTGCCAAAGGACACTACATTTATGGTTCCATAATATTTTATTTTCTCTCTGAGGAAAGGAAAATGAAGAGTGAGTGCTAGATTAATAAATTCTCAAAGCTGCCTGTCTCTTAGAAGTTCAGTTAATTGAAATGAGGTAAAAAGGCTGATTTTGGTAAACTATTTCTAGTTGTTTTTCAGTTATTAGACTTCAAATCCTGTGTCCCCTTGCTTACCAGTCTTCCTTATCCTCAAAGCTGAGGGGAAACTGTGAAATACATGCCTATGTGTAAGAAACTGTAATTGGTGGGAACTCTGAAGTACCTTCCTTCTCACTAGTTCTTAGGTCTTTCTTTCAGTTATCTGCTGCTTCTCATCAGCATTTTGTCATTAATAAGTTAATCTCAACATTTGTTATATTCCAGTTTATAGGAGACCAATTTCTATATTCAAGTTACATTTCTTACTATCGTTTTTCATCCACTTTTCTGTTCATCTGTTTTTGCCTAACAAAATCCCCAAAGTTCAGTGGCTTAAATAAGCATTTATTTTGTTCACAATCTACACTTAGGAAAAGTGTGGCCAAGACAGCTGGCCTTTATTCCTCTCAGCTTCAGGTGGGGCAGCTCGAAGGCGGGGGGCTGAAATCACTTGAAGTTTCATCCATTGATGTCTGATGGTTGATGGTGGTGGGCTGTGGCTTTGGTGGGGCGGGCAGGTGGACCACCTCCCCTGGAACACCTAAGCTGTCTTTGTGGCCTGAGCGTGCCCACCTGAGACTGGGTTCCAGGGTTAAGAGCGAGGCAGAAGCTGAACTGCCTTTTCAAACCTGCCCTGCAGTTCACTCGGTGCCCCTTTCACCGTTTTCTGTTCATTAGGAGCAGGGCACTTAAGGTTGGCCCCCATTCTACCTTTTTTATGGAATTAATTTTGAAAATTTATGGAGACATTCAAAAACCAGCATAATCTACTCAGTAGCCGCAATGTTTTCTTACTGCTTCCATACAAGAAATCCACTTACCCGACTCAGTCCCCGAGCAGGTCTTGGTCGCTGTGGTGTTAGGCTCAGGCTCCAGTCCAGGGTCTTACTTTCCCATCTTCATCAGGGCCAGATGGGGCTGAGGTTCCTGGGCACGGTTTCTGGAGTACAGCCCCTTGGGTACACTCCTTTCAGTGCTGGGGCTTGAGGATAAGGAGACATGGGTTATTTACCGCCACACACCCGACATTCTGCTGAACTGCTAAGGACTCACTCACAGATGGAAGATGGGAGGCACACTGGTCCATAGCAGTTCTGAAATGCAGCCTGATGCTGCTAGCTCTTTGATAAGGACTTAGTCCTAACCCTGGGAGGGGTTCTCCTTCGCTGCCCTCTCTGAGCTCTTTGTTCTGTCCCTTTCACGAACAGTGACCTGTGTTTGCAGCTGAGTAGTTCTCTCAAGCCAGCTTCCTCCTCGTAGACCTTCTAAGAAAAACCCAAAGGCCTCTTCCTATTTTGCACTGTCTTTGTCTTTTTCAGTCCAACCTAGCAAGCAGTGTTTTTGCTACCACAGTTCTCTTTAAAACCTTGAGTTTCCTGTGAATTTTATTGGGGTTCATGCCATTGGAAAAGCTGCTCTCATGTCTTTTTGAGATAAACTCTTCACCTTGGGCTTCCTGTGAAGCTGTTGTGGGACCATGCCTTTGAAATTCTTATGCTTTTAAGATCTTTAAAGGAATTTGAGGCAGCACCTTAAATCTTTCCAAGGTCTTAACAAAGTTTTGGCTTCATCTTTAGATTGTTTTCCTGGCAGCAGCCTAGATTTGATCTTAGCCCGGAAGCCATTTATCTGCTTACCCATTATGTGACAGTTGGGCATGTGGAGATGCTTTAAATGGGATACAGATATTTGAACCCAGTGAATCCTGGTTCCTTTATATTTAATAATCTTTTTGTTTGTTTTAGCTTATCTCTCTCATCAGTTTTACTTTCAGCTGTTTGGTAGCAAGAGTCCCATTGCCTCCGGTTTCAGTGTCATTTTCTTCCCTGGCCTAGAAGCCGTCACCCTCAGCCCTTCAAGGGCCCTCAGGCTTCCACTCAGTCTCGGGGACACTTTGGGTTTTCACTCTTACTCTTCTCTACATCTGTTCAGGTTTCACCTACCTCCAGGTTCAAAGGCATCGTCACATTTTGGGTTCTTTTTTAATGGCTGTTACTCATTTTTAATATCAGTATCTGTGCTAGTTATTTATTGCTAACAATTTATATAACAAACTGCCTGAAAACCTAGTGACTCAAAACAGCATTTGCTTGGTTCACAAATCTGTGTTTAGACAAGGCTCAGTGGAGCCAGCTCATTTCTTCTCCACTTGGCATCAAGTGGGCACTAGAATAATCTAAAAGCTTGTTCATGCACATATCTGGAAGTTGGAGCTGGCTTTGGTTAAGGACATTCCCTGGGGTCATCAGCTGGGACAGCTGCGTGTACAAGGACTCAGTAGGTGGCCTGGGCTTCACAACGTGGTGGCTGGGTTCTAAGGGTGAGCATCCCTACAGAGTGAAAGTCAGAAGCTATTTAGCCTTAGAAATCACACAGCAGGGTCCCCACACTCTGTCCCCTAAAAACCAGTTGACTGAGGCCAGTACATAATTCACGGGAGGGAATTTCATAGGTGAAGAGTCAGAGAACTTGTAGAGATGTTTTACAACCACCACATCTGCCTGCCTTGCCTTACCAAATAATCCTTCTATCTGAAGGAATGTAGTTCTTCCCAAGTCAGTGTCACTGAAATTCCAGCAAATTTTTTTTGTTTATTTTTGTTGATGATGTTCTCTTGTTTTGTGGAGAGCCACAAAGGATTACAAGAATTAAGGCTGTTTGTTTAGAAACATGTATGGATCACCTTACTAAACCACTACACTAGGAGATGGATTTCTCCTTAACCCTGCGAATCATTCATTGCTCCTTGGAATGCAATTCAAACTAGCATAAAATATTTGTAGTTCAGAGAAAGGCTTATGGCATAAGAATCAATATTTGTAAGATGTATTAATTGCAGTCGTTTTTTCAAAGTCTTGTTTTGGGAGGCATTTATTAATTCAGCCCTAAGTAACTCAATATGATCTTCCTAAAACTTCAAAAATCATGGAGAGTTAAGACTTGGGGGAGGAAGGGGTAAGAGACTTTCTACTCAGAGGTGCCTTATAGTCATTTTATGTAGGAAAGACATGAATCAATTACAGAAAAATGAGTGTAAACTCAAGTACAAATGTATAACAAAGGTGATGACAGTGAACAGTATATTTTTGTGACTCTTGGTGGTTTGAACTTTTTTCTTGATTTTCTGAGTAATTTGAGTTTCTCCATTCCACAAGGCAGATACCATTTTATTGTAACTGAATTTATTTCAACCTTTGATGCTGGGTTAGTGTTAGGCTGTTCTCAGTCTCTAACCTCATTACCAAACAATTTTATCTTCATGCAGAATGCTGATCTTCCAGCAAAAGTGAAATCTACATCTTCAGTACTTCTCCATCTGAGTGCAGAAACTCAACTTTTTCTAAAGGAGTTATTATCTATGAAAGAATTGCAAAAGAAATCGGAAACACTAGAGGAGGAGAAAAAGAAGTTGGAAGAAGTAGTAAAACTCAGACATCACCTAAAAATGAACGCAGTGGAACGCAGTCCAGTAGAGCAGTACAAATGGGAGACTGAAGAGCGAGCAAGATGGGATGTAGTAGAAAAACTGAAAGAACTCAGTCAAGTCGTGCAGTACAAATGGAAGACTGAAGAGCGAGCAAGACAGGATGTAGAAGAAAAACTGAAAGAACTCAGCCAATTTTTACAGGTGAAGCATTGATCTGTAACGTGCTCTAAGTCACTTCGCTGAGAATTACAGTTCTGATGTGTACATTTTATGTGTTTCCTCTACTTCCCATGTAGCAGTTTGTTTTGTAGATTTCTGGAAGGAGGGCCTCATTTGTTACTCCCTTTAAATAATTCAGTTTCCGTCATTACTATCACTAAATTGATCTTTCAGAACAACTCTCACTAGAGAATCATTTTTAAGACCAATTGGTGTAAATCAAGACCACTAGGAGGAAAAGAATATATTGCGATTTAAATACTGTACCACACTCTTGGATTACTCCTACGTTGTATTGTTCAATTTTTAAAAGTTCAGATTGATCCTATTATTCTTTGAACTATCACATTACATGAGTACTAATATAAGAGTGATTCAACTTTAATTTCATAATTCAGATTTAATTCACTTGACATTGATGATAAGTATTTTAACGCTCAGCTTTTTTTTCACACTTAAAATTGCTTTCTGAATCATTGACTCAAAGCCAAAGGGAACAAATATACTGTAATTACTCAGGTTATAATTATTTTTAAAATTGTGTCCTTTTAATTCGCTGTAGGCACAAGCAGTTTCTCAAGAAAACTTGTTAAGAGAGTATAAACGTGCTTCAGTAAGTCAAATGGAACACAGAGTTAAAAATCCAGAAACTGAACTGAAAAGTAAAACTTTTCAGTTTGATTCTAATGAAAGGGAATTGGAAAAATATAGACAACTGTACCTGGAAGAGCTAGAAAATAGAATGTCATTGGAAAGTCAACTAAACTCGTAAGTCAAAACATAGAATTATAGAAAATAATTTAGGTCGTTAATTTGCCTCTAAGGCACCATTCTTATTGAGCCAGGTTCATGAGGTGAGTAGCAAGTGAAAGCTGACTAGATAGTGCAATTTTGGGACATGGTGTTAGTAAATGAACTCTCCTTTAAAATGTCAGTCCAGGGCAGTTTGCATCTCGCTGCCTTTTGTTGCTTTTACATGACTTTATGTTTTATATTTGCATATATTTAACCTGATCTAGTCTTTAAACTAGGGGCTTTGCAAACTTTGTAGTTTAGACAGCCATATTATCACAAAATTTCTAGCTGGAATTCCCATAAATAGAAATGTTAATGAGTTTAGAATTAACTGTGTTTTGGAAGAGTACAACTTAAACCCAAGGGTCCCCATGCTGGTGTTTGGTGAATTTACTTTTTTGATTGTAGTATTTGGTGTCACCGCTCGTGGGCACCCTGAGGCGAAGTACTGTGTCCTTCTGAGTTTGTCTCCACTACATAAAGGCATGCTTGGGGAATAGGGGGAAATTCACATAGGGGTGAAGGGCAGAATAGTGGTTCACAAAGTGGCTAAAAAGCATATGGTGGCCTGCCCGTGGGGGTGTGTGGAAGACAGAAAGGGCAGGTCCCACCTCTGGTGCCTGAGTAACAGTGTTACAAGCTACAGGTGTCCCCGCTATCCGAGAGGAGAGCGTTCCTATGAAAGTTGTCGGTGTAAAGCAAAGGGGCAGTTACCTTAGGACACGTCTTGCTGGTGGGTGCACAAAATAAATATGCATAAAGCACAGGCGCTCACAGACACAGTCCAAAGCCGTGGCGGCATGACGCCGGGACACTGAGTGTGGTTCTGGGGAAGGAGCTCGGTGGGGCCCCTCTCGCTGCTCGGGGTGCTCACTGCCCCTCTGATGGCTCGGGCTAAAACAAGCACCCAGTGCTATTCTGGCTTTTTGCTTTTTTTTTTTTATATATAAAAGTGAAAATCCGCTTGAGTTTTTTTTGGTTATGGAAAACAGGTGCTGATGTAGGCCTCTGGTAAAAGCGAAGTAACAAAGTGAGCTTTGTGACATTGGGGGACACTTGAAATTGCCCCTGGTGCTGTCGGAGTTCTTTCCCACCAATGACTCTGCCGCCTGGTGCCCCCCAGAGGTGGTGGCTCTAAACTGTTCCTCAGTGCCACGTGCTTAATGTCTCCCAGGTAGTGAGTGGAATGTGTATACAAGGGGGGTGAAAGCAAATGCTTGAAAATGGCTTTGAGGGATGTTTTATTTTTTTTTTTCTAAACTGGTTTACTAAGGGTGAGTATGTCTAGATGCAGCCAGTGCAGAAGGCAGCGGGGATCCTCTGTGGGGGCGTCTCCATCTCTGACTCCCCCCACTCTGAAGTACTTGTTAGTTAAGGGCCCCCCCAGGCACATACATCCTTCTTTAGGACAGTTTTAGACTGTAATTGTTTACAGTAGGTCTGCGCTGATGTATTTTTGGTGTCAAAACAGTTTAATGGGAGAATCTGTTTACTATTATAGCAACTTTAGAAATACACATCACTTAGGAAGAAAATGAAATGAATGGAATGTGTGCTTTGCCACCCTCGCAGGGCTAATGAGAGGCTGGCAGCGGTGAGCACTGAGCTTCAGCAGCACCAGAGCTCCCTCCTTGGCTCTGTTCCTGAAAGGCCTGTTGACGGACCACCTTCTGCTGAAAGTTCTAGTACTAGCGTGGAGCCCGAAAGGAGTCTTAACTCAAAGAAGGAACTTCAGGAACTTTTCAGACCCTTCAACTAGCATGAGTGGTCACTTGTTCAGGGTTAGTTATGTTATCTTTTTTCCCTTGGGTTTCAGATTTCTGATATAATTCTTGTTTTTAATTTGATGAAATTCTGAGTTGTTTATTTGACTTATGCATACTAAGTAAAAGCCATAATTAATTGTGCTAATAAAGGAGGCAGAAATTTTATTTTTAAAGTCCCTGGACTTGTAATTTTCAAGAGATACCTGTCATTAACTTTATTCAATAAATGCAACTAAACTGACAAATTTTAAATTTCTTAAAAAGCTCCATTTTAAATTCTATTTTAGAAATTAAGTATTATTGCCTAATAACTAGAGATACACTTTCCAATGTTTGGCTTAGTTTCTGATTGATTTCGGTTTGGCATTGGTTCATAGTCATTTTCAAGTTTTGCTGCACCCCAGTTTTTCTACCCCTAAGCATAAGTAAATGATTAGCATCGAGATACTTAACTACATATGGATGTTTTTTATTTAAAGGAATCCAAGATAAATTCTTTTTATGAATTCAGTAAACTTGTAACACTAAAAACATTTAAGTTCTGTTTATAAGTTTAAAATTTTTATCATTTTCTTCTGTAAGAGTACATCCTTAATTGCTATTTTACTTATAGCAGTTATTTTAATTGTTATAAAATGTTTTACTGAGCAATTGTAGAACATTTCTAAATATGTAGTCAAGTATAGCAAATACTTAAATTTTTAAAATGAAGTTCACTTATGTCTCTGTCTTGCCCTCACCTGTAGGAATATCGAGGTGGCAACGATAGGGAGTCTTTAAATTACAACCAGTTTTCATTGTGTATCATTGTTAAAATAGCCATTGAAATCGGTGCTCGTTGGTTTATGGTTTGATGGTGTTTTCATGATCTTCTTGATGCAGAGAAGGGTAGCACGGACCCTTGTTAAGTGAGGTCTCAACCTGTTTTTTCTCATTTGGCTTCATGTCATAATAAAGAAGAAAAAAGCTCAGGTTTCGTAGACAGTGTTGTGGGTAAATTAAGTCTAAGTGCTTCAGAGTCATGGAACCGGACTGCGTGGTGTTAAAAAAAAAATGCATGGCTAAAACTTCTGTCAGTGGCTAAGCATGATGCAAACTGGAAATGTTTTCATTAGTTGTCACCAAAAAATCGCCAGTGTGTCACTTTAAAGGATGATGGTGGAAGAGTGTGAGTGCAAAAGCAATGCAAGAGAGATTTCCTGAGGACAGTTGTTTCCTTTAATGTTTTTGGAGGAAAGAGTTGTCTATTCTTTAGTACTTCTAGATACACTGGAAAATAATTTATTTTATACTCAGTGTTGTAGTTCCAAGGTACACGTAGTTCTGTGGGGCTGAATCATGCTAGATTTAGCAGGGAGGTTAACAAGCCCCACTCTGTCCAGGTGCAGAGACTTGGCTTCCTCAACACTACAAGGCACCTCACAGGAGCTATTGTACACTTACTGTTTACAGATTTCTTAGACTTAGAGAAAGAAGGTGCCTCCTGGAATTGCTAGGGATGTAATTATTTCTGCTGGGAAAACATAAAGTAATGCTATGAGAGGTGTGAACATACTGTTTAAAATGACAGGAAGGGATGGGTTTTTGCATGGGGCTTAACAAAACAACAGACTTCCACAGCTTTTCAGCTATGGTTCTAGAAAGCAAAATGTTTAAAATGGCATTGGGATTGACTTTAACATTCTCCTTTATTTGCAAGGTTTCAACATTTTGGACTGTTCCTACTGTGAAGTTCCAGCTTACTCAGCATTTTTTTCTAACTTGACAGAAGTATTGCCCTAAGTCTGTGATTTTAGTCGTGCTGGTGGTTGAAGCAAGTTTTTTCCAGTTCATAACACTTGGGTTTATTGCCTCTCTTACTGCTGCATGAAGTATAGCCTTGTCCCTTGACATCGTTGTAGTGGTAACAGATGGACCCCATATCTGTTTTGCTAATTTTTACCCTCAGATTTCACATTCTAGTTTATTTCTGGGATGTTTTGTCCTACATGTCAGAAGCAATTTTACAGTTTTACTCAGTTGTGTTATTTGATTATATTACTACAAAATACAAAAAATTAAAATTAGCCTGAGCATATACATCACTGTCAGATTTTCTTGCACATAGAATGTTTTTCTGAGAACTGAAAACTTAAAAATTGATTCCAGACAATATTATAACAGACAAAAATTCTCTGTTTTAAAGATTTTTTTATGTTCAAGGGTTCTTAAGTATTGGTGTGCCTAACATGAAGCATGGCCACGATAGTTAATAAATGCCCTTCAAATCTATTTTAAATAGGAAGACTAAATTTTACACTCACTGATTTTGGACTTTTGGTGTATTACTGACACTTTCAAACACTTTCTAATGATTTATTTAAGTAATTTTTAAATTCCTCAAATGTCCATTCAGTTTAGCAGCCCTTTTTCTAAATGGGATTATACCAGTGCACCAGAGCTAAAACGGTTAATATTCCTAAGACTTTAAGTTTCTACATGACACAGCACTGCATCTCAGCACAATCTGATCACGTTTCTTTTAAAAGTAGGCTTCCAAGGCAGGGCACCTCCACTCTGAATTTTAATTCTAATCAAACTATCGCAGTAGTTAAGCTCACTTCTCATAAGGCAGAGACAGAGTTTAGTGACCTTGTTTCTGGTATCAGTTCTTTGCTCTGTGGACTCCCTCCTGCCCTCATTTCATTTTGTCTGAATGGACAAATGAGGAAGCACGTTATCTTTTGAAAGCCAATCACTCAACTTCTTCCAGTTCTTTTTCTTTCATTCACTTTTTTCTCTGTACTTAATTTTTTAGCTCCTTGATCAACAAATTCTTTCTCATTTCTTTTCTCTGCAGCAAAATACATGTATTTAATAGTTAAAAACTGACAAGTGTCATTTCCTTCATTAACGTATTTACAACAGGATGATGAATCAGAGTGGTTAAATGACTTGATTTTATTACATTTCTGGAATTGTACTTATTTCTATAACATTTAAAATAAGAATGATACCAAGTTTTAACTTAAAAGTATCAATAATCTGAAAATATATTCACTTCAGAAATGAACGTGTGTGTATGTGTGTGGCAAGTGTCTTTTTATCAAATTGATCTCTGAAAGAGAGGGCAGCATTATCTCCCAGCCTGTGACCTCAGTTTTGACCTCAATCCTGCAGTGTCTCCAGTGGGACCTTCCATTTCTATGGGACATAATCTGCAAACTGCCAGTTATGAGAGAATCCTCCTAATTAAAAATCATTAGAATTGAAACTGGCTGATACATTGTCTTCCTGTGTATAATTTTCTCACCTTTCTGTGTTTTTGTTAAATGGAAAAGTAAGTAAAACTGCAGGTGACTTCTCCTTATTAATGTTGGACTTCAGACCACTTCCACCATCTGGACATGGGGGTCCTCACCTAGAAATAAACATAAAGGTCCCAGAAGTACGTGTTTAGAAAAATAGCTTTGCAGAGGAAAAGATAGTAATTTTACATTCAACTCATGTAAAAGTGTGATCTACATTTTGCATAGTGTTTATTAATGGTTATATGAAATTATTTCAGTCAAGGCATCTCCCTTCATCTGCTAAGTGTTTTTCACTTCACAGGACCTGCCTGGCACTGTTGTCACATTGTTGATGGCATAGGCCTCTCTAGAATGCTCTTGTCAGACAGTGTTACGGAAAACAGTCTCTGAAAATACTGGCAAACGGTAGCCCCAAATTTTGCCTTTGCACCTAACATTTACAGAAGCCTTGGCTCTCGTGTCGCTGTTATCACCACAGTGTTTATTATGTCTGGTGTACTATTTTAGACCCTGTTTAGTGAGCGGGTGACTTTTATAAGAAAGATTTTTAAAAGAACACTCTAGATGGGGACACTTGTAGTTTGAAGTGTCCCCAAACATTTTGTAATTAAATATGTAACTAATTAAGTCAAGTTTCAAAAATTGGCCCTACTCTCTAGAATGGAAACAAAGTTACAGTTAAAGAGTTAGGTACTGTTTTCCTTGTTTCTAACTCCTAGGAAGTTGTGAATCAGAAACCAACTTTGAAAACTGGCGCTAGCCTCTCCTTTTCTTTTCTTCAAGCAGGTTTTCTGACATAAATATTTTAGTCATCTACAGAGAGCAAAATACATTTGCTTAACTTGTTTGCCAGTAGAATTTTCACTTGACATTATAACAGAACTCCTTTCTTCATTTTATGTATCTACAATTCTGTGCTAAAAACATTAGCATAGAACAGACCTTAAATTTTTAGTTTTCTAGAAGTGCAGGAATGGAAAGTTCATTTTAAGAAAAAATCCATTAAAGTTAAAAAAGCTAAACTTTTACAAAGGGCAGTTTTTCTAAGAACTGCAGAGTATTGCATTCAGTGTGAAACATGACTTGAATTGTTGAAACTCTTTGTGCCAATAAGATCGGGCTTCGCCCTCTGAGATTATGTGTATCCGACAGGGCAGTGTTTACTGTGATTTTCATCAGGGGAATCTAAATAGCCTTACAGATATATGTTCTCTATTATCTAAAATCAAAGTAAGTAGGAATTTATTTTATTTTATTCATGTGATTATTTTTCTATTTAAGCAATCCCCAAGTTAAGTCAAGCCTCTAAAAGTATTATTTAAAGGCCACATTTCATAAGCTAGCTGTCATTCCTATGATAGTGTGTCTTGTTTAACTTAAACATTAAAAATAATACTTGACTTATTTCAGATGCAGAAGAAGGTGATGAATAATATAGCTAGAGAATTAAAGGAAGGTATGTTGCCAACATTTCAGAATTAAATTTAGACGTTGATTTCCAAAATACACTGTAAACAGTAAATGGCACCTCTTTCTATTGTTTGAATAACAGATACTATGTTAAATTTTTCTCTTACATGTAGCTAATGAAAACTGTGAAAGCACAATTTCGTTCAGAATGATACAAATATACTTATTCCTCATTTATTCATCGTGATCCACAGCTTTAAAAGAAATCTCAAGAAGTCTGTGTTCTCTCTCTGTTTCTGGCTGTGCCCTTCCTCTCCTGCTCTCCCCGTGGGCCTGTCACCTGCACACGGACCTGTTCTCAGAAAGCATGGAGGTCATCAGCTTCTCGAGTTTCTGGTAGTGACTGAGGCCAAAAACCCAGACTCAAGCAATCTCAGTTCATGTAGCTGTCACCTGGTGGATGACAATTAAATTTCCTGTCACTTTGTCACTGGTTAAACTTTTACCCTCAGGAAAAATCCCAAATTCCTTAGCTTGGAAGAAAAACACCCACATCGATCTGGCTCTTGCCAAAGTCTTCAGCCGTATCTCTTTCCTCCCCTGCTCTGCCCCTGTGCTCCAGCGGCTGGGCAGACTGCGTCCAGCTCCGCGGGCGCCCTTCCTGCCTCTGCTCTGTGTGTTTGCTTCTTGCCTCTCCCTCCCACACTTTCTCCTCCTCCTTCAGGTATCTGCTTACACATCACAGCCACCAAAGAGGGGACAGTATTGACACAAAGCTGGACGTCCCTTCTGAGTGTTCCAACTGTGCCCTCTTTTATACCTGTCATGGTATTTATGTCTCTGTACCGAAACTGCCTGTTCATCTGTTTTTCCAGTTTATGGTACAAGATCTTTCAGGGTGGACTCTGTCATCTTCATCTTGTGGTTCCAGTGCTTGTCACAGTGACTTAGCACATGGTTGCTGAGTAAATGAATGAAGAGTGAGAAAACCAGGCGCTCTGATCCTTAGCCACAAGGGCAGTTAATTCAACGTGCAGCCTTGGGCAAAGTCTAGAGTAGTAACCTTGTGTTTTGTGTTGTAATCGTATGTAGGTATTTTTCATTCTTCTTAAAACTTAGAAGAGTCTCAGCTTTTCTTAAAAAATAAACTGACATTTAGTTACCTATGAAGTATTTTAAGTAGAGAATCTAATTCTTTCATTTTCTTTCCAGCTACTACTGAACTTCAGTCTGAGTCCTACAGACTCTCTTGTAGGCTCGATGGATGAATCAAGTCTAAGAGAAGATCTGGTTTCGAAAGCATGTCAAGAATATGTGGAGATTTTGAAGAAAAAGTGTACAATCTACAAGATAAATAGTAAACATTTTACCTGCTGGGCTGTTTGCCTAACATTTTAGTTATTTCCTGTTAAGTAAGATACTGGCAATGTTTATTAAAGGAAAATATTTTTGTATTATATGTGCATGATTAAAATTGATGTAGTATTTTAAACCACGTTTCTCTGCATCTCATTGACTTTTAAGCAGATTTTGGGAATAAAACCCAGCACTTTGGAGTATTATATACTCAAACTGAGCATGGATGCCAGCTGTTTAAACAGCACCCAACCACCCGCCAAACTTGTCATTATTATTGGGCAGTGTTGATTGGTAGCTTTTTTGAATTTTCCAGTGTTAATCACTGTCTATAGACCTAAAGATTTAGACGGACAGCGTTTGGATCTGCTGTGGCTGTTTCAATGTTCTGATGGATCACAACAATTGTTACAGTGCCATCAAACTTTCTGCATGTTACCTTAAACACTGATTCACAGATGTTTCCTCATGGAGAAATGAAATCTGCCTCAGGTTTTTCATTTTCTCTTATTTATTTACTTACTTTTTGGAAACAGTCTTAAAATCAGAGACAAGTTCCGAGCACCAGACGCAAACGGACGTTGTCACAAACCTGTCATCTCTCCCGTACATTCTCCTAAGGCATTATTTCTCTTTCCTAAATGTCACTTGTTCTACCATAAGTGCAATTTCTCTCCCCTTTCACCAAGAAGTCATTTGTTTTTCAGAAAATGCCTTTCTCCTTTTCCTGTCACGTATTAAATTGTATTTAAGCCCCCACTTCTAGCCACCCCTTCAAATCACATTGCTTTGTGAGCTCCTGCATGTATTCATACGTAATTTTTTTCTCACAGTAATCTGCTTTAGTCAATTTAATTTGCAGGTTCCCAGTCACTGAACATAAGACGGTAAAGGAAATACTCTCCTTCTCAACAATTTTCAGGAGCTAAAATTTTAATAACTCCTACTTAGATCCTTTATTCCCTTTACCGTCCTTTTAGTGTACTTACTTGGCAAAACTCCCAACTACACAACAGATTGATTCTCATTCTTCCTCCTTATGTTCCCCTAGGCATCTAAGTGCTGAAGAAAGTCACACACTGCCCAGTGGTCCTACTCCTTTTATTTAGTTAATTTGCACCTTCTTCCTTCTCAGTGATGATTTCAAATTCCCCTCTCTGTAAACACCTCCCTGTTTCTTCCCTCTCACTTGAACCAGACAGTCTGTCTTCTGACGACAAACTTCCTGAGATTTGCCTGCTTCCCCACCAGCAGTCTGTCCCCACCCACTCTGGTGTGTCTTCCCTTCCTCCATTCCCACGCAGCGAGTCACTGATGACTCCCACGTCTAAATCAAAGTGACACTTTTCCAGCCCTTGTCTAACTGACCTTCTCATTCCTCCAGGCATTCCATGTAACCGACCGCTGCCTACAGCAAGATGATGTTGAAGGTGAGGGCTTCAGCCTTCTTGGTGAGTTCACTCCGTTTACCCTGGCTGTCTCCCATGGGTATAGACAGGAAGTATACGTGTTACTCAATTTTTATTTTTCTCCTGTTAGTCTGCCTCATGTCAGGTTAATTCTTAGACCAGCCAGATGAGCCTAGAAGGGTGGAGGAACGCTCCCCACCCCCACCCCAGCACAAGCCTGAGCACAGATAGCTGTGCTCAGTTACAGCTGGCGTGGGCGCTGCCGCGCCTGCAGGGAAGAGATCGATGGCAAACTCCGCTATTCCTACAGCACTAGCCAGTGAGCTGAAGCTCACCTGAATGTCCTCCAGGCTGAGGTGGGGTCACTGCTCCCAGCAGCAGAAGACTGCGTTTGTGAAAGGAAAATAAAAATGGAGTCTGCATTGCTCGAGAGGGCTAAGAAGATGTGACTTATGCACATCTCAGCCCACATAGAATCTGGCCCTGTGAGCATTTATTGCCCTAATGAAGTCATCTGGAACACCTGCCAGAGACTTAAGATACTTACTAAGCCCCTACCGTAAAATAACCTGTGATTCCTTAAGGACAAATGTCTCCTGGGTGGCTCACATCACTGTCAGTCACAATCCTCATCAGGCAACTTTTGACAGCCTCTTGGCTTTTTGTCTTTACAAGCCCCTGACTCCCGTCCTTGAAACACTCAGTTTTACCCAAATCTGTGTCTCCCAATTTGCAATTTATTTCTTCCAGTTTTACTGAGATATAATCGACATGCAGCACTGTATTGTAAGTTTAATGCATACAGCACAATGATTTAATTTATATATATCATGAGATGATGACCGCAATGTACTTTACTATAACTATTAACATAGCTATACCCCTGTCGCTGGGATATAGTAAGATGATTACTTAGGGTTCTCCAAGGGAGAAATGAAAATAATAGCTTATCTATATCTCCGTCTGTCTGTCTAGCTTTCTATCATGTCTGAAATCTGTAGGGTGGTCCTGCAGCCTGGAAATTCAGGTAAGAGTTAATGTTGCAGTCTTGAGTCTGAATCCCATGGGACGATAGTCTGGACTCAGATTGGGTTTCCATGCTTCAGTCATGAGAAGAATGCCCTCTACTTTGGGGAACCTCAGTCTTTGCTCTGAAGGCCTTCAGCTGATTGGATGAGGCCCATCAACATTATGGTGGGTAATCAGCTTTATTCAAAGTTACTGATTTAAATGCTAATCACACCCAAAATATACGTCCACAGAAGCATCTAAACTGGTGTTTGACCAAACAACTGGGCATCGTAATCTAGCCATGATATATTTATCAGGAGTTGGAGAGATTTGTTCTAAAGGGATATAAAACTTCATTCCAGCAGGAAGTAATTTGCTCAGCACAGTTCTAGGTCAGCTCTGGGCACCTGATAATCATGAAGTCAGATCTGATTTTCCCAGCCTGTGACTCTGTGTCCAGCAGATGGCGCCAAATGACCGGTCATAGCTCAGATGCACAGGCTCGTCTTTGGGAACAGGTGCAGTATATGTATGTATGGCCAGCATCTTAAAGCACTCATGTTGTCTGTCTGTGACTTTTTCTCCATTTTACTGAGAAGTGTGGATCAAAATGAGAAGTTCACAGGAAAATGGTTGTCTCTCCTGGAATGTGATATTGTGGAATAATGAAACTGTTAAGTCAAACACAGAGAGAGCCCAGTAAAATGGCACCTAAACACAGGTGTGGAGAACTCGTGTGTGCGTGTGTGTGTGTGTGTGTGTGTGTGTGAACTTGTGCTTCTGAGAAAGATTAAACAGTGAAACTGATGAAAAATACTTCCAAAAAAAGGTAAAGATGTCCCATGTAGAAAAACCTGCAAAGGGAATAAAGTTAGAGAAGATGAAAGAGAGAAAAGCCAAGGCTAGTGTGCATGAGACTGGGCTACGTGGATAAAGTGTTAACACGGGAACCCCTGGAGAAAGGATCCCTGTGTCCTAACAACAGGAGATCTGAGCTCCAAATGAAGATCATGTAAGTGGAGGATTAGGAAAAAAGACACCAAACCATCTGCAACCAATTCAATGGAGTCCTTTATTTTAAGGGACTCTTCACTTGATGCTCACAAAGACCAGGAACTTTCCACATTACATGCAGCGTGTGTTCCAGGAGGCAGGGTTGAAGCTGTAGGCACTGAAAAAGGAACCTCCCTACTACGGAGCAGGAGAGAAAACTGCAAGGCTGGGGTGGAATAGTAGACCTATTGGGTTCACTTCTTTGTTAAGCTGTTAAAATCTCCCTAATTAGAGGGAGGTGTAGCTCATGTGGTAGAGCGCAGGCTTAGCGTGAGTGAGGTCCTGGGCTCAATCCCGAGTAACTGCTCTAAGAATAAATAAATAAACCTAACTACCTCCCCCTCCACCCAAAAGAAAAATAAAATCTCCCTAATTAAAAGAAAAAGTTTGCATCTGATAAGGTGGAAGCTGTGAAGAGGGGGTTTATTGCTGCTACATTGAGGAACCTGTCGCTCAGTTTAGAAGCTGCTTCCAGAGCAGGACAATCCCCACCATAATTGAAGGAATGAAAGGTAAATTGAGCTTAATTATTAACATAATGATTGATGGTTTTGATCTATTCAACAAAGTAATAGTCTTAATTCAAATCCATGTGTTAATTTTGGCTTTTTTAGGTTAAAGTACAGGCTAAATTGCCTTGAGACTGTGATGGAACTGGTTAAATGCTTTATAAAGAAGTTTACTTTCATGAAACTACATTCCCCCTGTGTTTTTGCTCTGTGATAAATTTAGCTGTCATTTAAATTAGAATTTGAGTTATTTATGTGTGATAAAGATCCTTGTGCTTAAAAAGGCTATGTCTTTTTTTAACAGTTTTTTTATCTTTTTAAAAAGATTCCCCTGTTAAGCTTTTTTTTGACTTTTTTTCATGGTATAAAACCCAAAACCCAATGAAATATGTCTCCAGGTTGAAGAAGAGCGAAATGACACTCAGAGACAGCTTTCTCGAGAGCAGAATGCCAGAGTAATACAAGACGAAATCCTGGCCCATCATCTTTCCCAACAAAAGGAGGCAGAAAAGGCTAATGAGAAAATGAATGCTGAGGTATTTTCTTTAGTCATTTTCAAACATGTGTGTATGAATTTGTATACTTACATAGTTTAAAAACCAATACTATAGGTACAGAAAGTGTAGAGGGTTTTAAAAGCCTGTATATGTAAATATATTTTCTGGGGGTTTCATTTCTGGTCCATTGGATAAAGCAATATTTTGAATTCAAATCCATTTGCTGGCAACAGTGACGTAGTGACATTCACAATGGCCTCATCCAAGGAGAGGATGTTCATATTTTCCATAGGAATAGATGAACTTCCCATTATCTCAAAACTGTTGCTACTAACGGCAGGCATTCTAGTTTCTGGCAGAGATCTCACTCCTTTGATAGATGAATGGAGAGGTTACTTTATCTTTTCCACTGATGGTAAGGAGGAAAAAGTATAGCCAGTTCAGAAACCGTAGTCTGGGTGTCATTCTCCTACGTGTGATAAAAAGTAATGCTCTGCTCCATATGGTATCCGATTTCAGTACAAGGAGCTTTTGAATATAGTGATAGATATGCTGTAATCTATACTTAGTGATAATTTATTGATCTGTAGTATATTTTTAATAAAACAGTTCACTGTATTTCCCTGCTGTTTCACATCCCGCATCATGTCTCCAAGCCCACATCTCCCCAAGCCCGCATCATCTCCCCAAGCTCACATCATCTCCCCAAGCCCACATCATCTCCCCAAACCAACATGGTCTCCCCAAGCCCGCATCATCTCCCCAAGCTCACATCATCTCCCCAAGCCCACATCATCTCCCCAAACCAACATGGTCTCCCCAAGCGTGCATCATCTCCCCAAGCCCACATAGTCTCCTCAAGCCCGCATCATCTCCTCAAGCCCGCATCATGTTTCCAGGCCCACATGTCCCCAAGCCGACCTCACTACCCTAAGCCCACATCATGTTCCCAAGCACAAATCATCTCCCCAAGCCCGTATGATCTCCCTGAGCCCACAGCCTATCTGCAAGACCGCTTCATCATCCCAAGCCTGCGTCATCTCCCACAGCCCGCATCATCTCCCCAAGCCCACATCATGTCTCCAAGCCGACATATCTCCAAGCCCACATCATCTCCCCAAGCCCACATCATCTCCCCAAGCCCACATCATCTCCCCAGCCCACATCTCCCAAGCCCACGTCATCTCCCTGAACCCGATAAGAACATTTATACAAAGCACATACTCCGACTCAGAGTTTCTCAAACCATTTCCCACTGTGACAAATGGCACAGTTTATGAGCTCCCTTAATGATGCTTTAAACTTCCAAATAAATAGCATAACTAAAACCAGATCAACGCAGGAGGCAAAGCCCCCCATAACCCCCCCAAACATCCTCACCTACTCCTTCGAGAAGTCTCCGCATTGTGTGATTTGACCTCCCCTGCAAACCTGTGGGGTATGCTGAAGCTATGTTATTTCCACGTCTCAGAAGAAGAGCAGGAACACATTATTTGAGCCGAGGGACCCACCACGGGGGCACTGCAGGCGAGTAGGACCTAGTTTATAAGTTCCTGGTCCCGCCTACTGGGGTTTCTGAAAATTGAAGTTGAGTGGTATGGGGTTGAAGGACTCTCCCCCACTAAAATTATGAGGTCGATATGAGACGTCTTCTGGAAACACCTTTTTACTTTTAAAATTAAAAAAAAAAATTCCTACACTGACTTTTTTCTTGCATTCTTTATTTCTCACAAACAATTTAGGTCAATGAAGGAACATGAGTGTTTACATTTTCAACTCGGTATATGTGAAAAACATCCTTTTCAAAAGAAAAGAATTAATCCTTTGTGTTCATAGCCAGCAATCAAGTTAAGTCTAGGAATCTGAGAATCAGTTACATTAAAGTAGTGGCTTTTTCTTCCCCCAAACAATGATTAGGAGGAAATTCTGTAAACAGGGTTGTCTGAGCAGGTCAAGCAGCTGAGACTCACTGTGATGACTGCACCCACGGAAGCTTCCGAAACCCCTTCCTCGGGGAGTCTAGGAGCTGAATCATTGTGCTGGTTCCTGAGAACCCGCCAAGGCGGTGAGCTCCAAATCCAAAGGTGATCTCGCAGGGATCCGCGGCCCCTGCTGAAGGGCAGAGTCATGTTCTTGGACTCGGTGTGGGGCTCCTGAGCTCTGCTCCTGCTGAGTGCGGCCTGTCCTCGCTGGGGCTGCCGTGGGCCCCAGTTCTCACCGCTGAGTTCACCCCAACGCACAGCCCCTGAGTGAGCCTCCTAGAGGTCCCTGCGACAAACGTGAATATGCAGGGGGAGGGGAGGGAGAAGGAAACGTGGGCAAAAGAGGAGGGTAGAAGTATGCTGATGATAGAAAAAAAAATACGGAGTTAAGAGTGGAAAAAATTTTCCAACACCAACATGGAAAAGTGTCACAGCAGAGAAGTATCTCTGAAGCTGAAGCTTTTCATTCACTGGGTTTAATTGCACAGCCTCTCAAAGGGATTTTAGGAAACCCGACTTCATAGAGAAACTAGCGTTCTCGTGATTTATTCCATTGTTTATAAGGAGGAAGAGTAATGAACAATGCCGACCAATAATACGACAGTGACGGGTGATGGTGATACTTACTGAGCTCTCGCTACGTGCTGGATGTGTGCCAGACACTTTCCCCGCATCCCCTGTCCCATGTAATCCCTGCAGCGATCACAAACTGGGCATGCTTACCCCCACTTTAGAGACGGAATAAACAGCATCCCCGGGAGTCAGGCCCTGGCTGGCCAGACCCCAAAGTGCACTGTTTGCTCTCCGCATTTACACTTCTCCAGCTGCTGTGCGGGGGGCCGGGAGCAGGTGTGCAGGGGCTGTGCTGTAACGTAGGGCGCCTTCCTGAAGTGGCAGTTTTCCCTGAGGGGTTGGTGAAAAGGTTTTGAATTTTTTTCCAATGAGTATTAAACATTTCATTCAAGGATTTTAAAGGTAAAAAAAGGTACACGAATACAGATTACATTATAGCAAGACAGTATTCTACATGACAAAAATCAAAATAAAAAATTAAAAAGTAAATACACAGGTATTAAACACGCATAGTACCTGATACCCACTTCAGGCTGCATACACGCAAAATGCCCTGACCACATACATGCTTATGCAAAAGAAATTTTTTCTTAGAACACAATTCCAACCATTCTGTCAAGTGCCTTAGTCCCCTGGTGAGTAATTTGAGAAAACTTCTATGTAATATAAAAAGAATTGGCAATGGCACATAAAGAGTACAAAAAACAATACAATTAAAAATATATTTGTAATGCAATTCTGTTTAAAATACTGAAGTAAAATACACAGTAAATGTTATTAGTTAAAAAAAAGATATAAAAACAAAAGGCCACCCTGAATAATGGTTAAAACCTCATCACAGAAAAATGCCCATCATTTGTAACATTATGGACAGAAAATTGATGGGGTGTGTGTGTGTGTGTGTGTGTGTGTGTGTGTGTGTGTGTGTGTTTTGAGAATATACCTAACTTGAAAATGTCATTCATTCAAAATGTATTTAAAATTGTAGATAAGCTAGTAACTCGCTGTCTACCCCTTTGCAAAACGTTTTATCATGAACACTCTAGTGTGTAGCTCAGAGCAACATAGAAAGAAACAACTCAGGAGGAGTGTCTCAAAATGAGGCCCAGGTAGGTCAGGTCCCAGTGCCAATGTAAAACCTCCAACAAAACAAAGGTTATTTTCTATTCTGCAACTTGTTATCTTTATAGGAGTGTGAAAGTGTCAACATCCTTAAAGGGCAGAGCCCTGAGAATAGGCTCTCTGGTATATTTCAGGCTAAAGGCAACATTGTTTTACACAAAGTGCAGAGCTGGCAAGACTGAGCCTAGAAAACAGGGCACAGGGTTAAAGGAAAAGGAACAGATCTAATGGAGTCAGATTTGTTCTTCTCTACCACAGTGCCTTTTGGTGAGAGGTAAGAGGATGTTTCTGGGCAGGTCCTCCTCTGCCCCAGGCTGGGGTTGGGGTAGGAGCCCTGCCAGGTTCACCATGACTGTGGACCTGATCTCCCACAGAGAAAGTAATAATAACTGGTGATTAAAATTACCTGTCAATGTACTTTCAATTGCCTGTAAACTATACCACGGTTTGGGGGGTAAGAAACGTCTCATTGGCTGGTCAATGGTCAGTCTTCCCGTATGCAGAGGACCAGTGTCGTGGCGGGCTCCAAGGTGGCCTGGCCAGCTCAGCTGCCTGCTTTGCTCTCCAGCCTTGGCTTCCTAATGTGGACACTTTCAAAGCTCCAGATGAACTAGGGTCAACCTGCCATTCCTATTTCCAGGAACTAGTCTTTTTTTTTTTTTTTTTTTCCTTACTCTAGTGATGACCTTTGAGGACTTTGCTCATTTTTCCCCTAAAGCTGTGAAGGAAAGTTGGAGAGTGAATGGGAATATAGAATGAAAGAGAAAGAAAGGGAAGAAAGACAAAGAAACTTAAACTCTTGAGCTTTATATTTTTTGTGCAATAATTGAATAAATGTGTCCCCAAGCTTCTGAAGTCTCTGTCCATCACCAAATGATTGAGCAAGGTAGGGCTTGGGCAACGGGGCATCTGTCCTCTGACTCAGATTGGAGAGCACAACTTGGCTGCACTGGAGATTCTGCAGAGCACCAGGAGACTGTGCCTTGGTTCTGGGATGCAGCCCAACCCTAGCCATGCACCAGGGTAACGTGAAAACAAACTGAGAGCATCTTCATAAAGGGTGTAATGGATGGTCTACCTGTGCTGGGAGCCATGATGTTATCTTGCCCTGATTGACTTCCAGCATGTCACCACCAGCTCTTTCCTGTGTGGAGCCAACGTTCCTTCAGGCCTGAAATCTCCTAATTAAGCGCACCAAGCCTTCATCTCATCAGAGGGGAGCTAATGAAGAAGCTGAGTTGCATAACAGAGCATTGTCCCTATTCACCCACCTCCACTCTTGTGCAACAGGCCGTGGAGATTAGACGGACCACACGGCAAAAAGCCAGGAAGGTCTCTCTTCAGGGACCTTTCCATACCTGGGAAATGGGGAACTCAGGCCGTGGCAGAACCAAACCGTCTGTGGCCAGCCCTGCGGAGACCAGCAAAGCTGGGCCTCTTGAAATTTCCAATCTACTGCCGGGGGTTTTCCGCCTAACTTGTTTGGAATGTGAGATACGGTTAGTCTTTGCCTTTTAATTTATTAAATCAAAAACCTGTGATGTCTTTGTCTCTAAATCTATACATACACACACTTACATTATATATCATAACTGACTGATACACATGAAGAACCACGTGTTGGTTTAATTGCCCATAACTGATACAAGTATGTAGCCATCAGGGTTCAGCTTAGGAAACCAAAAAAGTTCTAGGTACTTGATCAAGAGAAGGTTTAATACTCAGAATTCAGTGTTTTAAAAACTATTGAAGGAACGGGTTTTAGACTGGGGTTCTTGGAATGACTTTTGGAACAATAAGGACCAGCCCAGTTGGGGAATTACTGTCTCTGAGTTCATTGCTGGAGCCACACTAGGCAAAGTTCAGAGCCATTGGGGCTGTGCCCCAAAACATCAAGGAGTGACTTTCCTCATGCTCAGGAAATCAGAGGATGGGCACTGGGGACACACTTGGAGGAGAGAGCAACAAAAACAGAACCCACAGGAAGGGCACCCAGCCTCAACCTTGCCTTGCCAATCCTTCTCTAGACAAGGGTCTGCTAACTTTTCCTGGAAAGAATTGGGAAATATTTTTGGCTCTCTAGACAGTAGAGTCTCTCTCACAGCTACCAAACCAGGACATTATAGTGCCAAAGCAGCACAGATAATTTGTAAATGAATTAATATTCTGTGGTCCTGTCCACAAAAACAGAGGGCCCACCAGATTTGGTCCATCGGCCATGCTAGGCCAAACCTTGCTCTAATGAATCTCAATAGAACTTAATTTACCCCCAGAATCCTCATTGCAAGGGAGTTTTGAAAGGGTAGTTTTTAGTTTTCCAGTGAAATGGCCCTGCGACAGTGAGGGAGAGTTGCTACCCTGCCTAATGAAAGCATGTTATTTTTGCTGCTTTTACGTATTTGAATAAAGGAAAAGCATTAGCCAGAATGGAAGGTACGTACCAGGCACTGAGGGCTATGGTGCTTTTTCTCCAGCAAAAAGACCACATCATGATGAATAACGCCAGTTAGAATTGATTTATAATAACTTTACTATTATTCTCCAAGAAGTCTCTGTCCTCTGATGGGGCAATAAACAAGAGAGGGTGTGGAGCCGCCCCTGCTGCACCTTGCAGCACTGTGGTTCTCCCAGAGGTGCTGTGCTGACTTTGGTTTTACCCAGAGGGTGGTTCCAGGTGGCTCCACTTGACCATTTCTGGCAGAGAGGCCCTCTGTCCCTCAGTGAGGGAACCAAGGAGGAGGATGCAGCCAATCACTGAGTATGTCTCTCTTTTTCTAAATTACTGATGTACAGTAGACATAGTATTCAGTAAGTTTCAGGTGTGTACCTTAGTGATTCACAGTTTTTAAAGGTTGTACTTCATTTATCATGATGAAAATTTTATCCTAACTGTACATTCAGGAGCTAGGAAAATGAACACAGCATGGGTTTCCAGAGCCACTGCACCTCCTGGGAAATGGGCATGGGTCAAAATTCCATTTATCCCCGGACCTTCCCACCCTCCATGAAGTCCCAGTTCTGGAGTAGACTCATCAGCTCGGAGACCGCGTCTGTTGCTCCCTGACAAGCTGGGTCTCCCTTTCTCCTGGGCACAGCCACCCTGGTTAACGGCTTCAGGTCACATGCAGGAAGGGAGGGGAGAAAAGCCACAGTGTGTTCTTGCAGTAGCTTCTCAGGGTCTGAGCTCAAGGGACTCAGTCAGCTCCTCATTCAAGACCCTTCCTCAGGTGTCCTCACCCCAGGCTCCAGAGGGTTGACTCAAGGGCTGCTCACCAGGGTGTCCATGTACTTCATGGACACCATGGCCAGTGTGACCTCCTGGAGACCGGTGGCCCAGACACCTTGGTCACAGCTTGGCCCTGCCACTGGTCACCGTGGTCATTCTCATCTTGTCTCTGAGGTAGGGGTCGATAAGGCCTCCTGACACTTCTACCCAGACCACCTGCAGGAAATTCGCCACTCACCTGATCATGAAAGGATCATGCCCTTTTCATTTGTTCAGTGAAAGAACTGTGATGTATTTAACACAGACTTCTTGTGTGATTTCTTTTCCCATTTATGTATGACTGAGAGCTATGAAAATCTGTGTGTTGTGTTTCAGTGCTCACAGCAAACACAAATTTGGAATTGTTTGAGTCGGCACCATTTGGAGTTCTGCCTCTTTGCTGAGAGTAAGGATAAAGCCGGTGGAAACAGACCTTACAGAGGCATTTCCTGTTACCAGCTAGAACCAGAGCAGAGCGATAGGATAACCTGTATGAATCAGAAATCTATTTAGCGGAAGCTTTTTAAGAAATCCTACCTCATAACCATTGTGATTGCAAACCTGGAAAAACTCTAGGTCTCTGAGATTCAAGGTGACTTGTTTGTGGCAGCCAGATTACATGAAACTCAACTCAGAAGCAGAGACAGGTGAGGGATACCCCAAGTGGACAACTGCTTCTAAAGGAGGCATCAGTCTGGGGCACGGCCCTGATTCCTCTGCCTCAAGGCACAGGACTGCCAACAGTGAGGATGGAGCACACCCGCAGGGTGGCTCTGAGCTCAGGCCCGGAAGAGATTAGCAAAAATGCACAGACTCTGGAACCAAATGGCCTGGGTTTGAATCCCACCTCCATCACTTGCTGGACAAGTTATTAATTTTTGCCTTAGTTTCCCCATCTATAAAATGGAGATGAGAGAGATTGTTATGAGATTAAATAAATTAATTCATGTAAAACATTGTGAGAAGTGCCTGCACATTGAAGCTCAGCACAGCACACACATCATCAATGTTGGGGGTGAGGTGGGTGCAATGGCGGGGATTAGGGATGAAGACAGAATGCTATGGGGCTTCCCTTATTTAGGTGGGCCTCACATACCCCTGTGTGGTGCCTGGATGGGGTTATGCTAACTTTTTCCAATTTTAATTTTAATTTTAATTTATTTTTTTGTAAATGAGCTTCTCTCTCAATAAAAGATTTTTTAAAAGCACATATAGTTCAAGACCAGACATGCTTCAGGCCAAAAGCACAACAGGAAAACTCTGCAGCCCACCCTCCTGCCCAGGTGTTCCTGCCTAATAAACCCTTCCAGGCCCAGGTAGCAGGAGCTGTGGTCACCCTTCGGGGAGCCACTGGATGTCTCAGCCCTGGATCTGCTGATGCTTCTGAGGACAGTAAGTGGGCAAATAGCCCCTTCCGCTGGCCTCCCTCTTCCCTGCCCTTTCTCTTTCTTTGAATCCCAGAAGTTCTACATCTGCTAGGAAGTTTGAAATACTCTTAATTCATGCAACATCCCTTCAAGGAATCCAAAAAGCTTGCTGCTGAAAGAAACGTGATTTGTGCCAGAGAGAGTTACCCGTGAAGAGCAGACCGCTCCCTCAGTATTCTTGGATGAGTTCAGGGTTCCCTGTCAGGCCCCTCAACTCAAGGAACCCCAGCACAGGCAGCCACATCCTCGGTCTTCAAGTGCAGTCAATTCAGCTACCCATGCCTAGCAGGGGATTCATGGTCTTTGTGCAAAGGAAGCGCAAACACTCTGGATTCATATGGTTGGGCCACCAAGAGCTTTGTTGGCATCGACAGCTCTGAGGGCGACTAGAGCAGTGCTCTATTCATAAACGGAACCAGGAGCCCCCTCCGGGCAGCCTTCAAGAACCTTAAGCAGGAGAGATTAGAAAAATGAGAGCAAGACCCATCAAAGGAGGAGGAGCGAAGAGAGAAAACACATGGCCTATGGCAGCGGTGAACTGGAGAATTTAGCCCAGTCTTCTATGAAAGCAGCTAGAACAGTAAGCAAATATTAAAAAAGAAAGAAAGTTTGCCTGGAGGCACTGAAGATAAAACCAGCCAACAAGGAATTAACAAGGAAGGACGTGGGAGCTAAAGGAAGGACAAGGGTGGTGAGCCCAGTCTTCCCAGAGACGTTTACCAATTCCAAAAACAAAAAGGCAGTTAAGAGAGGACAAGAGGGGCCAAGAGCCCCTGGCAGCCTTTCAGTGGAGAGCTAAAACCTGGAGCCCAGTACCAGCCAAAGGGCAGGAGAGAGTCACAGGCCGCCTACACTCCAGGTGGGGGCCACGAAGGGCTACCTTCTAGGAATAAGGGTGACAGAGATGTTATTCATCTCACAGAGGGACTAAATCCCAGCTTCATGTGTGAAACTGGATTGTGGTGAATGTTGCAGCTGCCAGCCACGAGAAAGCACGAATCTTTCCTCGGGGAAGATAACAGCAGACTGGACCTCAGATTACTCCTACTACTTGTCATACACAGCATTTGATCCTCAACTGCAAATTCCAAATACCCATGAGACCAAAGTGAAGGAATGCAAGCCAAGAAAGGCAAGAGAAAATAGAACAAACTCTTAGGAACTCCCCTCCAAAATAGAGTCATCAGAATCAGACATTTAAAAAAAAATTTTTTATTTTGGAAAGTTTTAAGCATACATCAAAGAAAGAATAGTATAATGAACCCCTATGTATAAATTATTTATCTTTAACAATTAAACACACACACATATTTTGGGGAGCATTTTCAAACAAATCCTAAACATAATATCATTTCATCTCTAAAGACTTTAGTGTATAATTCTAACAACCCAATTATCAGACCATTATCACATCTAATAAAATTAATAATAATTTCTCAGTCTAAAACCCAGTTAGAGTCACAGACTTTAAAATAACTACTCTTAATATGTTCAAGCAGATTAAGAACAAAAGTAGGAATTTCTGGCAGAATATTGGAAAATTTAAAGAAAAACAATGAACATTCTAAAATAGAAATAAAGAAAATTATTAACATTAAAGCTCAATTAATGGACTTGGCAGAAGTTTAGACACAATCAAGAAGAAACCGTGTGACTAGGAATACAGATTAAAAGAAAAGATTCTGAATAAAACACAAAGACACCAACAGATGGAAACGCAAAAGAGAAGGTAGAAGACCAGAGAACATTGCCTCCTGTCCAGAGGTAACAGACAGACTGGAGCAGAGGCAGTCTGAACAGCTACAGGATGGTGGTTTACTCAAATTGATGAGAGACATTTTATTGAACACAGTGTATGCTACTTGTTGGATTCATTCATTCATTCCTGACTCCAAGGACTTTGGTCCCTTGGTCATGGGCATCCCCAGCTGCTGCCACCACTGCTGCAGCTACAGCTGCCACCATGTCACATCCAAAGGCCAGGCTGTCTATGCCTCACTCCTCCATGAGGTAAGGCCCAGCCCCTCCAAGTTCTGTTTCGGCAGTTGTGATGGTGGGAGCTGCAGCAACTCCGGTGCACAGACATGGCCAGACCAGACCCTCTGAGGCTTCTGCTCCATCACCACTTATCCACTCAGCTGATGCTTGGGGTCTGGCTTCTCCAGGGTGACATACTCAGAAGTATGGGTGTGCCAAACCTTCAAGGGGAACTTTGATAAAGGGAGACAAGAAGTAAGAGTGCCAGCAAATAAGCTCTCTCTTCCTTCCTCTGATGGACTGTTCTAGACGGCATTTTGCGTTCAGCCTGCCTGAAGATCCCGTTAAATAATAAGCACCCTGCTTTGTCCCTCCATTAAGCTGCAGTCAGCACTTTCTTGCATTTGCTTCTCTTTCTTCCACTTTATTCATCTTTCATGCTCACCAACATGTGATTGTACCTCCTTCACCTTTAGCAGCAACATGCTTGTCCACAGCATGTCTGTACCATAGTGTCACCAGCAATTCCACCATAGATGGACATTCAAATGGTTTCCTATGGTTTGTTATTATAAAACTGTACAAGAATATCTTTAGACATATATTTTAGTGTATTGCTTTTAATTTTTATAAAATATATTGTTAAAAATGGGATTTTAACATCACAGAGTTTAACAGATACTGCCAGATTGCTTCCCCTAAAAGGTGTAGCAATAGACATGCCCATCAGTACAATTACAGAGTGGCAGCGTCTTAATCTTTTTTACATCTTGGACCCAATCAATTTTTTAATTGTTAAAATTTGCTAAGAAACTTGATTTTTTTTGTTTTAATTAAAAATTTCCTGACACTAGTGAGATTGATGATTTTAATCTTTTGCCACTTTTTGTGTTTTACCTTGCCTAGTCATACCTTTTGATCTTTTTTTAACTAGATCTTTTTTTTTCCCGTTTCTGAGGAAGTTCTTTGTGTAGGAGCAATCTTAAACCTTTGTCCATGTATATTGGAAATGTTTTACCCTCCCTGTCAACCATTTATTTGATGATTTCTTATATTCTTTGCCATATAGAAATGTTTGCCATCTACAGAGACTCTGTCACCACTTGCCTTTATGATCTTTGAGGGTGGTTTTTTTAAATCACTTACGAAGGCCTTCCTGGTCCTAAGATTAGATGAATATTCTTCTCAGTCTTCCACTAATATTGTTATGGGCTTGTTTTACAGTCAGCTATTTAAACCTTCTGGGGTTTATTTACATGGAACAAGGCAGGGGTCTGTCTTTTTTTGTTCTTCCAGTTGAGTAACTGTTATTCACCCAACTGTTAGTCCCTTTTCACTTTGTGCTTACCAGCATAATTCCAGACTTTTTCAAGAAACAAGTTCTGCCATGTTCTTCATGGGAAGCTGGCTCCACTCTATCCAGACTCACGCTAACTTGTCTAATCTTTTTCCAAAGGTTGGTTCAAAAGTAGGCATGTGGCCCAATTCTGGCCAAAAGGATGTGAGGAAAGTCATGCCATCTTTGGGGTAAGATCTGTCTTGCACATCAGGTTAGCATCCAGAAGTTACAGGCTCTCTTCTTCCTCTGGAAGTGGTCCTGAGTGGGAAGAGGCCGGGGCACCGTACAGCGTCTGACCACCGTAGGGAGGCAGGTGACACAAGAGGGTACAGCCAAGAGACTCATGCGGAAGTTCTAAAGGCTGTACATCTCTAAGCTCATCTCATTCTGCATCCTCCCACAAGACTGTTTAGCGGTCTTCCTTTGTGTTCTATTAAATTCATTTCCATTTATTTTCTAGCTTTCATTTTTATTATAAAATTTATTTCTACTTATTTTCTAGCTTTTATTTTTATTATAAGTGGGGTAGTTTTCCATTTAATTTCTATTGATTGATAGCTTTAAAGCTATTGATTTTTATTTATTTTGTGTGAAAAATTCTCTTTTTAATTCAATAGTTTTTTAAAAATTTGGTCTATGATATTTTCCAAGCCTGCAACCCTATCACCTACAAATAAAGATAAATTGATCCTTCTGTTCTGACATTAGTATAACTTATTTCCTCTTTCTTATTTTTTACATTAGCTAGATCTTCCAAAATCATGTCATTTAATCATGATGCTAGAGGGCATTAAAGTCCTGTTCCACATTTTGGTTGCTTAATATTTCACAATTGGACATGTAGATTTTTGATAAATTCCCTTCATTATGTTACAGTAGTTTATTCCTAGTCTTATTTTACTTAGAGCTTATGTTACAAATGACTAAAAATTATATGTTATTTTAAATCTGTTGATATAATTATATGGTTCTTTAATGTGTTTATATAATGAGTTTGCAAAGCACGTTGAATCATTTTTACATTTTTTTGGAGTAAATTCTACTTGGTCAAGCAAGGTTTTTTTAATTCACTGCTGATTTCAATTTGCTAACATTTTAGAGTATTTTGGATTTTGCATCTACATTTACAAATGGAATTGATCCATAGTTTTCCCTCTTATTTTATTCTCTTTAAAGTCAGATTTTGGTATTAAAATTATAATGAGTGAAATATAAAACAAATGAAAATTTTTCTTCATTTTCCATAATCTGCCATATTGAATAATAAAAAACTACATTTTATTAATTGAGACATGTCCTCTAGCATCACCAATCCCTACTAAATGAAGTGATGTGCTTCCTAGTATACAGAGTACCGCCAAAGTGTTCTCTTGCCTGAATAAATAGCTTCTTTGAAGTCAGAGAAATAACATTGACTTATGAAGCCCATTAATTGTAATATTTAATAAAAACATAAATTTAGGAAAAGCATTCCAACTCCTCTAAAAATCAAATAATATTTTATGCCCAAATTATATTGTCAAATCAATATTATTATTCATGATAAATTTATTATTAAATGGCTTCACTGACAGATAAAAACACACTTTAGAGGTGATGAAAATTGTAACTTGTAAAGGATTCACATAGACCATCACAGTGGCCAGAGCCACAGAAAACCATAAAACTAAAATTGTACAACTGAAATGTATGAGAATAGCCCAGTTCACTGAGCCTAAGGAAATGGTCATTTGATACCAACAATCACTCATCCCTTTCCCACTTTACAATGATACAGTAAAGACAAAAAGGTTTCCATGAGAATGCTTCAGAGTGTTTCAAAGGAAGCTGCATTTGCTATATAATCACCATTATTTTTGAGACTGCCAACTTAAAAATGACCTATTTCTGGGAATGCAGTTCAGTGCAGCCACTGTGGAAAACAATATGGACATTCCTCAAAACACTAGGAATAGACTTACCATATGACCCAGGAATCCCACTCCTGGGTGTATATCCAGAAGGAACCCTACTTCAAAAAGACACCTGAACCCCAACTTTCATAGCAGCACTATTTACAATAGCCAAGACATGGAAACAGACTAAATGTCCATCAATAGATGACTGGATAAAGAAGATGTGGTATATTTATACAATGAAATACTATTCAGCCATAAAAATGACAACATAACACCATTTGCAGCAACATGGATGTTCCTGGAGAATATCATTCTAAGTGAAGTAAGCCAGAAAGAGAAAGAAAAATACCATATGAGATCACTCATATGTGGAATCTAAAAAAAAAAAAAAAAAAAAAAAAAGAACATAAATATAAAACAGAAACAGACTCATAGACATAGAACACAAACTTGTGGTTGCCAGGGTAGTGGGGGGTGGGAAGGGACAGACTGGGAGTTCAAAATTTGTAGATACTGGCAGGCATATGTAGAATAGATAAACAGGATTATACTGTATAGCACAGGGAAATATATACAAGATCTTGTGGTAGCTCACAGTGTAAAAGAATGTGACAATGAATATATGTATGTTCATGTATAACTGAAAAATTGTGCTCTACACTGGAAATTGACACAACATTGTAAACTGACTATAACTCAATTTAAAAAAAGCAAACAAAAAACAAAATAATTCAGATCTAGCCACATGGGTCATCCTACTCCCCAAGCAAGGGGGCTTCCCATTTTCTCCTCCCTCTGCCTGAAATCATTTCTCTCCAGATCTTGATATTCCTTACCTTCTACTTCAATAAAACCTCAAAGTAAATGCTATTTCTTCAGAGAGGGTGTTCTTGTGAAATAGATTCCTCTTCACTGTCCCCAGTAAACATTTCTCTGGCATTTCGTTGGAGCTCAGTAAGTATTTATTAAATGAATGAATGTGAATCTGAATCCAGTTACTTAATAGGGATGACAGGGCTGTCCCAAGGGTGAGCAGGAATCTGACCAAATCTAAATTTAAACGTTTATTAAAAAACAAAATTTACAAATAAAAAAATAAACATGACCTATCTCTGGGATGACAAAAAAGTATAGCCATTTATGTTATTTGCAAGAACTTCAACTATGAGAAATGATTATTATTCTTGGCTCCATCACAGAATTATTCAATAGGTACCATGTGCCAGAAAACAGTAGGTTTTTCCAGAGAGCTCTCAAGCTGAAATTAGATGATAGTTGTCCAACCTGAGACTGGTTTTTAAAGGATACATAATCATATTACTAAGTCATCCCATTTGAGAAAAATTCACACAATTTTACTAGAACTTGAAGGTTCACATTGAATGATGTTGTTTGAATTTATTGTTTTATAGAACATGAGCTGATTCTCAAGATGAAATTATTTGCACAAGGTCTCATTTATTCTACAAAGAAATAAGAAATGGTACAAGATGTTCAGGAAACCGTGGTGAGTAAGTAGAAACGATACTTGTCTCAAAATGTTCACAGCGCAACAGAAGAACGTAAAGATCAAAGCGCGTGATCAGGACTGGTAACCGTGTGAGGAGACAATGTGTTGATTACTTGACTGTAGTCATCACTTCGCTAGCTTTTATATATCAAATCACATGTTGTACACCTTAAATATATATAATTTTTGTCATTAAAACAAGAATTGTTGGACCCCTACCTCATCAAATACAAAAATTAACTCAAAATGGATAATAAACCTGAATGTAAACGCTAAAACTGTAAAACAAAAGAACTGTAGAAGAAAATATAAGAAAAAAAAACCTTCCAATTTACTAGAATTTATTAGTTTTAGAGAAAAAAAAAGAATATAAGAGTAAATCTTCATTATCTTGGGTCAGAGAACACTAAAATTACAAACAGCAAAAGAAAAAACTAAAGGAATTAGAATTCAACAAAATTTAAAACTTTTGTGTTTCAAAAGACACTATCAAAAATTAAAAAAAAAAAAAACAGCAAAAGAGGATAATGTATTTGCAAATCATACGCCTGATAAGGGACTTGTATCCGGAACATATGAAGAACTCTTACAGCTAAACAATAAAAAGACAACCTCAGTTTAAAAGTGGGCAAAGGAGCTGAACAGATTTGCTTCCAAAGAAGAAATACAAGTGGCCAATAAGCACGTGCAAAGATGCTCAGTATCATTAGTCACTAGGGAACTGTAAATGAAACCCTCAATGCAAAAACCACTTCACACCCACTAGCACAGCTCTTAAAAAAAAAAAAAAAAAAAGACAGACAACAAGTACAGGCAAAGATATGGAGAAACCAGAACCCTCAAACATTGCTGGTCGGATTGTAAAATGGGATAGTCACATTGAAAAACAGTTTGTAAGTTCCTCAAAAAGTTACCATTTGATCCCTCAATTCTACTGCTAGATATATGCCCCATAAGAATTGAAAACAGGTATTCAAACAAATATACGGACATGCATTTTCATAGCAAAATGGTTCACCATAGCCAAAAGGTGGAAATGGCTGAAACATTCATAGAGGAATGAATAAACAAATTATGGTAAATACATACAATGGTACATTATTAAACCATAAAAATATAAAGTCTGATACATGCTATAAACATTACTCTAGCTAGATGAACCTTGAAAACATTAGGCTAAATGGAGAAGAAGCCAGTCACGAAAGGTCATATACTGTACTATTCAACCTACATGAAACGTTCAGAATAGATAAATCTATTGGTACAGAACTCAGGTTGTCAGTTGCCAGGAACTGGGGAGGATGGGAGTCACTGCTTAATGGGTGCAGGGTTTCTTTTCTTTGGTGGATGTGGGGGGGCAATGAGAATGTTTTGGAATTAAATAGAAGCAGTGATTGCACAGCATTGTGAATATACTAAATGCCACTCAGCTGTGCGCTTTTAAGTGGTTAATTCTATGGGAGGTGAACTTCAACTCAATAAATTACTTTAAAAAATACAGATAATCATGTGATGAGTTGCTGCTGCTCCTGCTGTAGCACCTGCTTTATTTAGGTGGTCAGCGCCCTCCCTCTTATGTTTGCTCCTCTCTTTTCTACTAAGTTGTATTTGATGAACTCAGCATGTCCACATAAAGGGAATGCCTAAATCCCCTGCATACTGGCCCCTGATTAGCAGCCACTGGCCAGCATCAGCAAAAGAGGGACAGAGCAGCAGAACCAGTCTCCAGAGACCAGGTTAAAGATCAGTGCTGTCACCTCCCAGGTGTGCGGTGCCCTTGGGGCAGAGCCCTTCATATGGCCTCCACTTCCCCCTTCATAAACAAGGGTCATAACAATGCATTACCCAAGTCTTGAGACCACAGGGTGTGAGAATTATATACATGCTCTCGTAAGCTGTAAAGCACCAGGAGGGTGTAAATTTTGTATTTGATTGCACCACATGAAATAGCCGAGAGTCAACAATTTTGATCTCAGTTGCTGTCTTTTTTTAGGTTGAAAATGATTAACCCTTGGCAATTTCATGTGACTCAACCTAATTTTTAGTCCACTATGTAGCAACAATCTCTTGCATTAAAAATGCAAGATAATAATCTAGTTTTATAAATTCTTAGGTAGCACTTCATCCTGTCCCATCACTGACCCCTTAAACATGCTAATCTACACACCTTACAGAGCTTAGTCACATACAAAGAGGTTAAAATATTAAAGTATGTTGTCACATAGAGGTTCAGAGCACAGGTGCTGGAATCCCATTGCTACAGTTCTAATCCTGTTCTAGTATGCCCTGTGTGACCTTGAACATCTTGCTTAACCTCTCTGTGCCTCAGTTCCATCATCTGTAAAATAAGATTAATAATAATAACTACTCCACAGAACTGTTGTCAGGAGAACACAGTAAAGACTATCTAGTCATTCAATGTTATTATTATTGACTTTCACATTTTGGATTTAATTCCAGAAAAAAATAGAAATGGAAGTCACCCTTTAAATGCTCTGTGAATTTTTATGTGCCTATAGGTCTATCTCATTTAAGAGGAATAAATGGCAGTCAATTTTGTAGAGATTCAATAAATCATTCAGCCCTAAAAATTCCAGAATACATGACCCCTACATAATCTCATAACATTGGAATTCTGAGAGTCTCTTTCTGTGCTTCCATAGGAAGCCTCAGTATTTCTAGCCTACTAGCCATGAACTCTAACTTTTGATCCAAGTTTAATAAGATACTACACAGGAGTTCATATGTGATACACTTAGGGTACTTACCAAAGACAAATTTTTCCAACATGTTAAGAAGATGATTCTAACATTTTTCTTAACGTGAAAAGCCTGCCTTTATTCTTAAATTGTCTTAACATATGACTTTTTTCCTATTAAATTATGGGAAAATTTGATGAGAAAACCCAGTGCTTTCTTAAATTATATCCATGTTTATCCAGGAATGTTCTGAGGAATAGTTGCATCAGAGTCACTTGGAATATCTGTAAAAACACAGATTACTAGACCCTACAGGTTTTGAAGTGAACAGAAACTGAATTTAAATTAATGGTGTTATTAAGTAACTTTTAAAGGAACCCTGAAAATATGATCAAGGAACAAGACACTATAAATAATATCTGCATAGCCTTTAAAAGCACAAAATAATTTCTAGATGTAAAAAAGCTTGGCTTAAATTAAAGCACAGTGAACAGATAAACATTAAATTATAGTCAATTAGAGAGAGAATTGGGAGAGGGCTGGAGGGTAGAAATAAATCAATTATCCAGAATACAATCCAGAGAAATAAAGTAGCAGAAAAAATAAAAGGTAGTTAAGTGATGTGGATGCTCAGTGCAGCCATTAAGGAAAACAGCATGGAGATTCCTTAAAAAGCTAAAATTAGATTTACCATATGATGCAGCAATCCCACTCCTGGACGTATATCAAGGGAACTCTAATTCAAAAAGATACATACACCTCAGTGTTCACAGCAGCACTATATACAGTAGCCAAGACATGGAAGCAACCTAAATGCCCATCGACAGATGACTGGATAAAGCAGTTGTGGTATATTTATACAATGGAATACTACTCAGCCATAAAAAAGAATAAAATAATGCCATTTGCTGCAACATGAATGGATCTGGAGATTGTTATTCTAAGTGAAGTAAGCCAGAAAAATACTATATGATATCACTCATATGTGGAATCTAAAAAAAAAAGAAAGAAAGAAAGGAAAAGGAAAAAGAAGACATTAATGAACTTACCTACAAAACAGAAACAGACTCACAGACATAAAAAACAAACCTACGATTACTGGGGGCAAAGGGGAGGGAAGGGATAAATTGGGAGTTCAAGAATTGCTAATATTAACTACTATATATAAAATAGATTAAAAAACAATCCAAAAATGGGCAGAAGACCTAAACAAGCAATTCTCCAAGGAAGACGTACAAATGATCAATAGGCACATGAAAAAATGCTCAATATCACTAATTATCAGAGAAATGCAAATCAAAACTACAATGAGGTATCACCTCACACCAGTCAGAATGGCCATCATTCAAAAGTCCACAAATGACAAATGCTGGAGAGGCTGTGGAGAAAAGGGAACCCTCCTGCACTGCTGGCGGGAATGCAGTTTGGTGCAGCCACTGTGGAAAACAGTGTGGAGATTCCTCAAAAGACTAGGAATAGACTTACCCTATGACCCAGGAATCCCACTCCTGGGCATATATCCAGAAGGAACCCTACTTCAAAATGACACCTGCACCCCAATGTTCATAGCATCACTATTTACAATAGCCAAGACATGGAAACAGCCTAAATGTCCGTCAGCAGATGACTGGATAAAAAGAAGCGGTATATTTATACAATAGAATACTATTCAGCCACAAAAAATGACAACATAACACCATTTGCAGCAACAGGAATGTTCCTGGAGAATGTCATTCTAAGTGAAGTTAGCCAGAAAGAGAAAGAAAAATACCATATGAAATCACTCATATGTGGAATCTAAAAAAAAAAAAAAACACATAAATACAAAACAGAAACAGACTCATAGACATAGAATACAAACTTGTGGTTGCCAAGGGGGCGGGGGTTGGGAAGGGACAGACTGGGATTTCAAAATGTAGAATAGATAAACAAGATTATACTGTATACCACAGGGAAATATATATAAGATCTTGTGGTAGCTCACAGCGAAAAAAAAAAGTGACAATGAATATATGTATGTTCATGTATAACTGAAAAATTGTGCTCTACACTGGAATTTTACACAACATTATAAAATGACTATTACTCAATAAAAAATGTTTAAATAAATAAATAAAGTGTACAATTAATTAGTTAAAAAAACAAATTTCTTCTGTATAGCACAGGAAACTATATTCAATATCTCATATTACCTATAATGAAAAAGAATAGGAAAATGAATATATGTATGTGTATGTATGACTGAAACTTTATGCTGTACACCAGAAATTGACACTTTATAATTGACTATATTTCAATAAATTAAATATATATATATATGAGATGCAGATGCTCAAGTGAGCAGGTCAAATATATGTCTAATTGGAGTTTGAAAGGAAAAATGGAGGATGAGGAGGAATGGTTTTCAAGAGTTGGTAGCTGAGAATTTTCCAGAATTACTGAAAGACACCAATGTTCAGATCCAGGAAGCTCAATGAACTTCCAATATAAACTTTAAAAAAATCCTCTCCACGTATAGATATATCGTAGTGGCATTGCAGAACAGCAAAAGAAAAGAGAAGATTTTATAAGATCTCAAGGAATGAAACAGATCATCTACGAAAGAACTGATAGTAGCAACAGGATCCAGAAGACAGTGGAGAGGAATTACCTAGGTTGGACACGTTGCCAATAAGAGATCTTGAGATACCACCTCAACACCTCCCGGATCGGCAAAAACATAAAGCCTGATCACACCAAGTACTGGAGAGAATGTGCATCAATAGAAACCCTCATCACTACTGGTGGAATTGCAAATCTGTTCAGCCAGTTACGTGTCACCTAGTTTGGTGAAGTGGAGCATGAGCACACTCTCTGACCCATCCATTCTGTTTCTAGGGCAGCACTGACAAACATGCTCCAGAAAGCATACACAGAAGGTTCTAGCAGTGCTGCTGATAATACAAGAAATATGCAAGTAACCAAAATGTCCATCATCACTACTAAGAAAAATAAATGTTGGTTATCATTATGGAAATTTGCAATCGAGTGATCCATAGCTACATGAATCAAAGTGGATAAATTTCAACAACATGATATAAACAAAAGTAATCACATAGAACATATATAGTAGGATTGCATTAGTAT
Source organism: Camelus dromedarius (assembly GCF_036321535.1). Taxonomy (NCBI): domain Eukaryota; kingdom Metazoa; phylum Chordata; class Mammalia; order Artiodactyla; family Camelidae; genus Camelus; species Camelus dromedarius. Next base: position 28,955,325 of record NC_087458.1, on the reverse strand, counting down.
AAAGTCCAAAAACAAGAAAGCTTAGGGATAATAATTAACGCATTGTTAACTCTAGGTGTATGTATGTGTGAGTGTGTGCATGTGTGTGTGTGTAGTAAAAGAATTCAGCCATAGATATACACCAAGTTCAGATTAATGTTTACTTTTTAGGAGGAAGAGAAGAGAATTAGAGAGGGATAAGAAAAGGGCTTCCGATGTCCCTTATCTGTAACATTTTATTTTAAGAAATAAAACCCAAAGCAAATATAAGAACATGTTATCATGCATTCAATATGTGTGACAAGTTCATAGGATTTTTATATTATTATCTGTAATTTCCCCCACATTTGAAATAGTCCTTAATTTTAGAAAGAAAGCAGACTAGTATACATAATACATAAAGAGCTCACAAAAACTAAGAAAACAAACAACCATAAAAATGGGCAAAAGATGTGAACAGATACTTCACTAAAGAAGACATATGGATGGCAAATGAGCACACGAAAGCTCAACATCAGCAGTTAGTTAGGAAATGAAAATTAAAACTACAATGAGACACCATTAGTAGAGACGATAAAATTTAAAAGACCCTATCAAGTGCTGTTAAGGATGTGGAGCAGCTGGAACTCTCTTATGTTGCTGGTGCAGATGTACAATGACACCATTTTTTTGAACCTCACTTAGGTAGTTTCTTAAAAATTAAACTTAGAATCTGTATAAACATATAAACTGTATAGCCCAGTCACTCCACTCTTTGGCATTTATCTAAGGCAAAAGAAAACATATGTTCATAGAAAAACATTAACACAAAGAAGCATAGTGGCTTTATTTGTAATAACCCCAAATTGGAAGCAATCCAAATGTCCATTGACAGGTAAGTGCACAAATTCTGATATAGAATATTATTCAGCAATATAAAAGGAATACATTATAGGCTACAACAAGGATTGCTTTCAGAAAAATTACATCAAGTGAAAGAAACCAAGCAAAAAGAGTATATGGTGTGTAATTCCATTTATTTTTAGGAAATGTAAACCAGTGCAACAAAAAAACAGCTCAGTGATTGCCAGGGATGAGGTGGTGGGGAAAGGAGGGGTGGACTGGAACAGAGCATGAGGAAACTGCTAGGACCAATACGTGTGTTCATTATCTTGATTGTGGTGACGGTTTTACGAGTGTATTCAAAATCTGTCAAACTGTACCCTTTCAATATGTGCATTGTTAAATATCAATTATATCTCAATAAATTATTTTAAAATATAAATAAAGCATAGGGAGAAGTAGTAACTGACTACCAAGGCAGATGAAGGCACAAGCCATAAAAATGCAGAGAATTCCAACAAAATTGAGCAAATTCTCCTCAAAATACCAGAAAGTTTCAGGGCTTGGATGTCCCAGGGATGTGGGAAGGTATAAAAGAAAGACATTGGATGAAAAGGTTTGCAAACCAGCAGGTCACTTTCCCTGTTCCCCAGTTAGACACTGACACACTCCCCACCCCGCTCTGCCCTCTGCTGCTTTACCGCTGGCTACTCCCACCGCTCTGCTCCTGGCGTGCTGGCAGTCAGGCTCGTCCCCAGCTCGCTATTGGTATATTCGTCTTCAGGGAGAGGAAGGGCCCCCCTGAGAGATACACATGGAATTCACGTGTCATGTGACGCCTCCCGCAGTGCAGCCCTCATGGGGTAAACAACCTGCCCCTGGAAGTCAGCTTTCTCTTCACTGTCTCTTTAACACAAATAGATGAGGGCTTCCCAAGCTTGTAAGGAAACCTACCAATATGAAAGAGACAGCCAAAAGAAAGAGAGAGGAGAGGTGGGGAAGGGAGGAGGGGGAGCGAGGAAGATTAAACCAGAAAAAAAAAATGGAGACAAGACAGAAAACAAAACACAACCTTAAAAAAACGGTCACTCATGTATTTAGAGAAATAACAGAAGACACTATAGCCATAAATGAAGAATACTTGGCATACGAAAGAGCAATCACAGATTAAGAAATGATGCTCCGAGCTCTGGGACACCAAACTCAGCTCACGCTCCAGCTTTTTGAGGATTTCATCCTTTGCCAACTTGGGTGGAGGATGAGTGTGCAAGGTAACTGAAGGGCCACCACGCAGGGTGTTCCGTTTCTGCCCAGCCACAGGGCATTGGGATCCTGACCTGCTCTGGGTGCACGGCTTGGGGAACCAAGGGAATGAGTCCCCAGGGAAGGGGGCCTTAGTAAAATTGACACAGAAGAGCACAATGGGCCAGAAGGGCACCAGCACAGGACAGCTGTTTGTCCCACAAAGGAGCACAGACCTTTGACAGCAGGTCGCGGCCCTGAAACGTGACTGGGGCACTTGGCTGTTGAAAGGCTGTCCCCAAGCAGGCACAGCTCCCGCTGAGCTTTCTCCACACAGCATCCCCGCATCTGTCTCCCAGGCTCGCCTCTGCAGTCCGCCCACCCCCAGAGCCCCTCTCCCCGCAGAGGCAGCAGCATCCTGCTTCCTTTGGGCGCCCCTCCCACAGAAGGACGCTTGGGGGCAGTCGTATGACGCTGCATACACTTCATCCTCTGGGAGGCTGGTGCTCAGGCTCCTGCTCACCAGGAGGATGAAGCCTTTATCTGGGGGCTCCAGGACGCTCTGTGACAACTCCGAGTCTAATCCCCAAACAAGACCGCAGGTGACGATGCTGGAACTCAGCCGCTGCGGTCTAGCCCCGCCAGCCTGCACTCATTCACGTCACTCACTGGGGTGGATCGGAAAGGCTGGACAGCCCCGCTGGCAGGACTCATAAATCACAGGCCCTGCTCGGGCTCAGTGAGTGGGAAGGGAGAGCAAATCGAGAGATGCGCCGATTTAAGTAAATTTAGAGAAACACACCAGCACACAACTTGATTTCCTTGTCATGCTCCCTTTCATTCCCTTAACAGCCCTGCCGCACTTGCGGGAACACTTCCTCTCCATGGAGACGTGTACAGATTCTATGTGATAAAATCATTAGGTCTTAAGCAAATCAAAAGAGGGGCATAAAACAGACCGAAAGTGATGTTGGGGAGCGCGGCGCCGCGATCCGCGCCCTCCGCGCCGCTCCCCCCGCCTGCGGCCCCGCGCCGCCAGAGAGGAAGCCAAGTGCTGCGGGCGGGAGACTGCGCGGCGGCGGCCGCGGACTCTGCTCGGCCCTCCGGGCCACCTTCACCCCGTACTTTCCGAGCGTGTGTGTGCGTGCGTGTGTGAGTGTGTGCGTGCTTTCTTACAAAGGGCGTTTTACGATTGATTCGTAGTCCGCCCCCTTGGTCCTTTGTGCTGTAACCCCTCTCCCGCCACCCCAGATGCTTCGCCCTTCCTCCCCACGCCGGCCTCTCCGCGAGTGCGGGTCGCCGGTCGTGCCGTCCGTTCCGCTTCGTCCCCACCGCGTCCCGGCGCTGCCCTGGCCTCCGCGCTCCACTTTCCGCGCCGCTCGCCGTGGCGACCGCGCCCCCCGTGCCGCCGCGGACGGGCATCCCCGCCTGTGGCCCCGCCACGCCGCTGAGCCCCGCGCGGCTGTCGCGGCTGCAGAAGGAGGAGCCGCGCGAGCTCAGCGACCGGCTGGCCGCGTGACGGACAAGGTGCGCAGCCCGGAGCCGGAGGCCGGCGCGCTACCGCAGCAGTGACGGGGCGTGAGGAGGCGCGCGGCCCCGAGCTCACCGGCCTCCAGGCGCCCTGCGAGACCGAGCTGGCTGACGCGGGAAGCGCCAGGCTGCAGATCGAGCTGCGCAAGTTCAAGGCCGAGCAAGACCAACTGCTGCTCCATTATGCTAAGAAAGAATCTTATCTTAATGGAGCCCAAATCAAGCCTCGAGAATACGAAGCAGCTCTGAATTCAAAAGATGAAGCTCCGGCTACTGCGCTTGGTGATTTAAAAAAAAAAAAAGTTTAGAGAGCGATTTGGAGGATCTGAAGGATCAGATTGCCCAGATGGAAGCCTCTTTAGCTGCTGCTAAAAAACAGCAGATGAAACTTTACTTAAAGTGTATTTGGAGAATCGCTGTCAGAGCCTTACTGAGGACTTGGAGTTTCGTAAAAACATGTATGAGGAGGAGATAAATGAGACCAGAAGGAAGCACGAAACTCGCTTGGTAGAGGTGGGTTCTGGGCGTCAGACTGAGTACGAGTACAAGCTGGCTCAAGCCCTCATGAGATGAGAGAGCAGCACGATGCCCAGGGGAAGCTGTAAGGGGAAGAGCTGGAGCCGACTTACCACGCCCACCTTGAGATGCCCGACTATCGTCAGAGAGGAAGTCCTCCACTGTCTGCAGTGCCAGGGAAGAGCTGATGGAAAGTCATATGAGAATTGAGAGCTTCTCATCTCAGCTTTCTAATCTACAGAGAGTCTAGAGAGTGTTTGGAGAGAATTCAAGAGTTGGAGGACTTGCTTGCTAAAGAGAGAGACAACCCTCGCCGCGTGCTGTCTGACAGATAGAGATGGCAGAGACGCAGGATCAGAAGCAGCAGCAACTGAACGATTATGAACAGCTTCTTGATGTGAAGTTAGCCCTGGACGTGGAAATCAGTGCTTATAGGAAACTCTTAGAAGGCGAAGAAGAGAGACTGAAACTCCCTCCTAGCCCTTCTTTGCGCTTTACAGTATCACGCTCGTCCTGCAGTCGCAGTGCGCGCACAACTAGAGGAAAGCAGCAGAGAGCGGACGTGGAGGGGTCCGAGGGCAGTAGTCCTGTCAGCGTCTCTCCTTCCGCTTCGGCCACTGGGAATGTCTGCATTGAAGAGATGGGAAGTTCATCCGCTTGAAGAACACTTCCAAACAGGATCAACCAGTGGGAGGCTGGGAGATGATCAGAAAAATTGGAGACACATCAGTCAGTTACAAATATACCTCAAGATACGTGCTGAAGGCCCGCCAGACTGTTACAATCCGGGCTGCAAACGCCGGTGTCACAGCCAGTCCTCCCACCGACCTCATCTGGAAGAACCAGAACTCGGGGCACTGGCGAGGACGTGAAGGTTATATTGAAAACTTCTCAGGGAGAGGAGGTTGCTCAAAGAAGTGCAGTCTTCAAAACAAGCATACCTGAAGAGGAGGAGGACTGGCTGTGGAGGAAGAGCTTTTCCACCCCTCAGGGAGCCCGAGAGGTGCCCACGGAAGCTGTGCGATTACGGAACTTCTCAAGTCCGCTGTCTTCCTCAGAATAAAGACGTGTGGGAATCCTTCCCACATGCGGTGCAGAGCCCTCTCCAACGCGCAGAATAGTTTTCTGTTTCCTTTATGTGAATTTTTAAGCTGCGAATCTGATGGCGTTAATTTCCTTTTTTGACACTGAAAGTTTTGTAAAAGAAATCCGTACACTTTGTTGCAAGATGAGAATTATAGACACTGAACTGTGTACTTACTGTTTGGAAATTTTCCCTCAAGCTTTTTGACATTTTTTTAGTTTTTTTTTTTTTTTTTTTTTTTAAGTTCTTACGAGAAGGGGAAGGGAGGGTAAATAAACCACTGTGTGTCTGGGTATCATTTGCAGGTTTCTCCGTCTAGGTTAGCAATCTGCTCTTGATTATTCTCTGCTATGTACAACGGGGCTGTGAGGGAGGGGAGAGGCATTTTTCAATATATTAAACTTTTTTACTGAATTTTTTTGTAATAAACAATCAAAGCTACACTTTTTTTTTTTAATAGAAAAGAGAAAATTTGTAAGAAGGTACTATGAACCTAATCATGTAAGCACTCTGGATGAAGGCTTCCACAAAACTTTGCTTTATGGCTACTTCTCTTCATTCCTGAGGGGGCCTGGGGAGAGGAATGAGGGCGGAGGGGAGGGTAGCTCCTAAAATGCATTAGCTGTGTTTTTAAGATAGCATAACTTGCTTAAATTTCTTGCATGACATTAACAAATAAAAAGCTGTTTTAATATTAATCGACTGTCTTTTTAAAACTTTAAACATATTTTGAGGGGAGAAAAGTATTGTTTCAGTTTTACCTTTGAGAAACATAATTTGGCTTCTTGTTTGAACTAGATTTTTCTTTAAAGCTCTGGCAGTGAGGAAGATAAACACAAACTTTTTTGGGGTGTTGCCCTGTTAAGTACTCTGTTGTCATTAATAATTGCACTAATAACAGTAATAAAAAGCAATTATAATAGCTAATGTTTTGAAGCCAGACATCGTGCTCAGTGGTTTATAGTTTTTAGCTTATTGACAATAAGACCTTTCAAAATCTCCAAGTAGGAGCGCCACTTGGGAACATAGCGGGAGAAGGCACTGGGAAAGCACTCCTTCTAAAGAAAAAAATAGAGGTAATATTTCTAGAATCTGGTTTTACTATCTTTTAAAATATGGAAGAGAAAAATTCTTCTTTTAGAAGAGTAAGGCATGAGTGACAGAAAATACAGGGAAGTTTGCGCTGAGTGGCGTAGTTACGTACGGTGATAATGAGGGTGTCATTTGTTAGGTGTTTGGAGAATTTTTATCTTGTGATTGCTTTAGCTGAGAGAGTTCATCTTGTAGAAGGCAGAATATTCAAACCATCCCTAGAATAAACTGATGATAACAGTTCAGAAGCGAAAAAAAAAACAAAACAGACTGAAACTGCAGCCTGGGTACGTCCCGCAGCACTCCTCACTGGAGTTTGGGCTTCTTCCTTCTTTATATCTGTGTTTCCCTCACTAGAGGATTTTAATTGATGGAAACAATACCCATGGAAGGATTGTGAGAACCTCAGGACTGGAACACTAATAAACAGACAACATGCGTACAAATGGCAAGTTCAAGAAAGGCAGTCCGGGTAATCAACGAGCAAAAGTTCAAAGGAAGCCGAGTGATGTAAGATGTATGCGTGTGACCCACGCGTGCGGCATTTGAGATGGACTTTCACGAACAAGGGGTGGCCGGCAGAGTCTGCAGGAACAGCTACAAAGTCCCCCAGCCCAGCCCCGGGTGGGGGTCCTTGGAAACCCCAGCAGAGGGGGGATTGCCACAGGGCTGAGACCCACAGGCTTGCTTGCAAACAAAATGACCCCACGCCTGCTCTGCCATTTCTGAGTGGCAGCTATCCCACGTGAAGTCACTCCATCCCCGACCATTGTGCACTCCACGTGATTCCAAGCTGAGGACCCCACCTCAGAGGGGCAAAGCCAGTTTTGTGAAAGAGAAACTGGGATCCAACCGGAGCTTGCTGTAGGTTCCTTCATTGTTCTGATGAAAACGTCTTCAGATCCATGCCCACCTGGCAGCCCAGAAGGAAAGAATGTATGAATGTGTGTTGCACGTGTGAGAGTGTATGAGGGTGTACGTGTGTGCACAAAGACACATGGCCACGGGCTCCAGATGGTTACAAAAAGTCCTCTGTACTGAAGAATTTCAGACTGGTTGGACGATTCATTTAGGGGAATTGCTGAGAGCACACGAAGGAAGGGAATATGTGCACATGTATGCTACCCAAGGTTCACCAGCTGGCACCCCCGGCTGGGGAAGTTCACTGCTTTCAGGTTTCACTGAAAAGGAGACGCTGAAGGGAGGGTATAGCTCAGTGGTAGAGTGAGTGCTTAGCAGGCACAAGGTCCTGGGTTCAATTCCCAGTACCTCCATTAGAGAAAAAAATTCTACAAAGGAGATGCTGAAAATCGAATCCACGTACTGAGTGCCATCAGACAGATGTTGGAGAGAACACAGGAGCCAGAGAAACATCCCAGTTCAGGAAGAGGAAACCTTCACAGGAGTCAGGGAAGTTTTTTATTTCCTCTGCCCTCTTCCCTCTGCAACTCTGTGCTCTCCCTGGTCGGGGGGGGGGGGGTCCACCTGCCTTCCCGGGCATCCAGGCTCCCTGTGGTGACAGTGGCCGTAACGCACCAGTATCTCTGGTTGCCTGGGCTTCTCCTGCATTAATTGTATTTCTTTGGGTGGATGATGACCAACTCTTGGGCCACCTCAGGGATGCAGACAGCCCAAGAATTAGGCACCGTCAGGACAATGAGAGGTTAGAGTCCTCCCAGCATGGAGCGGTCCTGCACCTGTGGGCTGGACCCACCCCATGCGGGGCTTCCATTGCCCACACACATGAGCACATGAGTACAAACATACCCTCACACCGCCATACACACTCACATACACACAAACACACGTACTCACATATACACTCACATGCGTATACTCACACACCTTCAACAGCACCATACACACACAAAAACACACACATACACATGTCACACACAGTCACACACTCACCCCATCTCACACACATGCTTGCATACCTACTCACATTTACACATACACACTTACAGTTACCTGCCTACATTTACACAAACATACACGCACACTCACACACACCCTGGTTTCAGGTGAGACCCCCCAGCCCCACACCACCCCATGCTACAGACCCATGACCCCAGGTCCCCTGCTGGCTGGATTATCAGGTGACTCTGAGCCCTGTTTCGGGAGACTCAGGCCAGCTCAGGGGCAGCTGCCCCACTGTTCCTGCCCTGCAGTGCCCGCCCGCTGGCTGGAGGCCCTGCAGGAAGGGACCAGGCTGCTGCACTGCCTAGGATCACACTTCCACTTCTCTGTCTTCTCACCACGGCTTCCTTCCCATAGTGTTGAGGTCCACAGAGTCTTTTTTTGGCCTCTTATTTCCCTCAGGACCAACAGAACTTCCAAACAAGTTGTGTGCAGCCCACGTGGTCCCACTTGGGAACCACTAGTCACTCCTTTGATCAGAACTGATGGAGGCAGGATTTCTCCAGCCTGGGATAGCGGGGCTTCCTGAACATCCTGGCTCATCCACGATGAGCCAGATCCAAAGCTGTCCCACCCTTGTGACAAGCTCTCGTCTGAACGGCATGTCACCATGAGATGCAGCAAGGAACATTTCCATACTATCTCTCTGAATGCCAGGCCAGCCAGGGTTTGGGCTTCTGTGAATCCATAATCACCTAAAATTAAATTGTTTATGATCAAAACACTATCCTCACAAGGCTGATTGGAATACCAAGAGGTGATTTTTGCCAACCTTCTTTCTCACTAAATAGCCATCCCATGTTTGCAAACATCTCAGACGTTGGGTATCCACAGCATCGTACGTAAATGCCTTAATCGGACTGTACGTTCTGTTTCCTCATCCAGGAAAGAGTTCCAAGACCCCACCCTCTGCACACTGGTGGGCTCAGGTCTGTCCACTGATGACCATCTACACTCACTCTCCTGGTGCCCAGCCAGCCTCTGGGCTTGAGACAGCTGCCCTCAGGTGTCTCTAGACTGACCCTCTCCCCCAAACCTTAGAACCCAGTACCCAGCAGTCTGCTCAGAATCTCCAGGATGTGGAACACGCCCTCTCACAGGCCATGTCAAAGATCAAACTCACAATTCCCACCCACCTCTTGGCAAGGACTGGGTCAGCTGCTAGAAACCATCTCCACATAATACAGGCTTAAGCAAAAGAAAAATTTATCTTTTTTTTTCTCCCTTCCTTTTTTGCCAAGTCAGGTGATTTATTTACATTTCTTTAATTTAAGGTTTTACAGACAAGGTACAAAAGTAGTCTCTATATGGCCTTCCCCCAAGTTTCCCTGCCGTCAGCATCTTACATAACCCCAGGGCAGTTATCAAAATCCAGAAACCGGTTTTGGTAAAACACTGTTAAACTGTTAACCAAACGCTAGGCTTTACCCAGATTTCAGGCACTTCCCCATCAATGCCCTTTTTCCTTCCAGGACCCCAGGTTGCGTGTTGCCGTCAGCTCCTCGGTCTCCTCCAATGGGGACAGCTCCTAGTCTCTCCCTGGCCCTTCTAGAGTGCCCTGGCCGGGTGTTTTGCAGGCGCCCTCCGCTGTGTTTATTGGCTGCTCCTCCAGGTTACATCAGGCTGTGAGCCAAGGCTGGCTCCGTTTCCCTTGTGCCTCCGTCTCCAGGGCAGCTTGGCGTGGCCTGGTCACTGATGGGCTTTGTTTGACCATCCTGGATGGTTTTGCATTACTACTGATTTTTTAAAATACTGCATTAAAATGTTTGGCTCTAAGGCAGGCCCCTCTCTTGTCTCATCCTAACCCCACCGTGTATCATAGTCAAGCCCGAGTTTTGGGGAGGGAATAGCCTGCTGCCGAGGGGCGGGGATGGTGAAGGCTGTCTTTGGAGACAGCCTCTTCTGCTCTCTTTTCCATCACTTTCCGGGGTACCTTTCTCCTCAGGGCTCTCTTTTCCCCCATCCTGCTCCAAATGTAGAAATGCTGCACTACTTAAAAATGACAATTCAGCAGAGGCAGGGAGTCAAGCCCCAGTTCGCCCCGAGGCCCTCCTCAGCAGGCACGAGTTGCTGGGCCCCCAGGAAGGAAGCTCAAGGAATGCTCTGGGAGCCAGGAGAGGGCCCAGGAGGGAACAGAGCAGGCAGGCTGCTAGGACCTTCTGTTCTTCCCTGGTTCCTACAAGAATGTTTTGTTGTGCATTCTTCTCCATGAAGGCACCACAGCTGTAGGAACAATAAAAGTGGAACTAAAATCTGGATGCCAGTTTGCTGCCTGCAAAAAAGACCCCACGTGGGAAAGAGGCAAGCATGGCCACACCATCCCCATGGCCAGCTTCCACGTGGGGTGTGTGCAGAGGGACCACATGGCTGCCTCAAAAGTGCTCATGGGCATTTACCAGCCCCCCTAGAAAGGTGCAAAGAGCTGCTGACATCACATGACACGGGACATCATTCTCTAGACTCCTCCCCCAGCCACAGCATCCTCACAGCAACTGCCCAGAATCCTCCCCTCCTTCCTGCCCTTCTCACTCACAGTCACCGCTTGCTTTCCCCACTCCCTTCCTGCCACCTTCTTTCTTCCTTCCAGGAATTTCTAAAGTCAATCACCTTTGTTCCTTCTATCCTACCATTCTCCAATTATGCTGCACCAGTCCCATACAAGACCCTCCCCCTCTGCCCCTCTATCTCTCCCCTCCCCCTTCCCCCCCAATTCCACTCTCTCTCCATCCCCACTACCCCCTCTCCTCCTTCCCTCTTCTCTCCCCTCCCTTTCCTTCCCTCCCCCTTCCCCCCTTCCCCTCTATCTCCCAATTGCTTCCCTTCCTCTCTCCCCCATCTCTCTCTTAGATGCAGACTTTTCACCCTGGAGTGTAGAGTGACTTGCCCAAGGCCACAGACCCAGTGAGAGGTGGAGTTGCCATCCAGCTCCCAGGAGAGCACAGCCTCTGGGTGGGATGCCCCATGGCAGGTTCCAGGCAGCAGGGTCAGAAGAGAGAGCTCAGCCCTCCTTCCACGTTACTGGGGGAGCTGGACAGATTCTTTTCATTCCCTTCCTGATCTGTAAAATCTGAAACCATTTCCTGTTTCTGGCTTGAGTCTCAGACCATGGGTGCTATCTGAGAGAGAGTACAGGGAACACTGGGGGAGCCCCTGCTCCCTGCCCCCTTCTCCCTGGTAATGAAGTGCTTGATTCAGTAGGTGGCACTGTGGTACATGCGCTGAGCTTGAGGGATGAGGAAAATGCCCCGTCTCCTCCATTCTAGTGTTTTCCTTCACTAATAAGTTAGGAGACCTTGGGTGGGTCTTTGAACCCCTGGGTGCTTTCAGCTTCCTTTTGTGTAAAACAGAGATAAGCATATCTGCCTTTCCGGCCCTGCAGGATTATGCTAAGGATCAAATCGTGTGACGCACATGATGATGCTCTGGAGTACACAGAAGCTCTTCATTTTGTATTTCTAGGTATATTTATATTCATTAGGTTTAAAAACTAAAATGCATGATGAACTCCTCTAAAGGTATAGAAGAAGGACTCTTTGTGTCTTAGCTGACACAAAGAGTGGGGCGTAGGGAAGATTCTGAAGTGGCCAAAGAGAAGGACAAGTGTTCAGGAGAAGAGGACATGGGGGATGTCCCAGCTCATGTGAAGAGCCCCGAGAACCCAGCTGGAGACTTGGGCTTCATTTTATAGGAAGCAGGGCACCCCAAGAGGATTCCTGAGCAGAGAATTGTCATGATGGAAAAGAGTCTGGAAGACAGTGGAGAGAAAGCATCCTGGATGGCTTGGAGAATAGAGACTAAAACCAGAGAGGCTAGCGAGTGAGTAGTTGCATTTCAGGAACACGGTGATGGGGACATGGACCAGAGCACCTGCAGCTACTGTAAGGAGGAACAAGAGACGTAAATGCTGTGGGAAGGAAAGTGAGAGTTTCAAACACCGTGCAGTGGAAGGGACGTCCTGTGTAATGAGGTCATGTCTTTTGTTGGTCCAGGAACATGGCACAGAGGAAAGGAAGCTGGAAATGCCATCAGAATTGCAATCAATTGATTTATGCAAATGTTTAATTTCCCCTTTGTCTTCCCAAAAGGGAAGACTTATAATTTGCACAAAGGTGTTATTAATATCTAGAGCTTGGGAAAACAAAAGCGATGTTTAAACTTCAGACTTTTAAGTCTTCCAGTTTGCGCTGCTGTCTGCCTTACTAAATTCACCGCACTGGGGACTGATGTTCTGCAAGCCTCTCTCCCCACTCACTTTTCCTCTTGACAAAACATTAAATCAGTGGATTTCCCACCCCCATCCCTCCCTTTTCCTCTCTAAAGAGTTTTTCTGATAACCGAAATTCTGTTTAAATATGATAGAGTTCTGAAAGGAGCAATGGCTGCAGGGGTGGTATTTCAGATCGTTAGATTTTGAGACTTTAAGTGGTTAAATAGGTGCCTATTAGAGTTTATAATTCAAAATGCTTTCCTCGTGCGGGCGTGGGGCAGAGACAGACGGAGGGCAGGTTCACTGGGGGGTGAGGAGGGCTTAGCCTGGGCTCTCGCTGGAGGCTGCGCTGGCGGCTCCAGTTAAACCTTAAATGCACATCTAGGAACTTGTGAATGGCAAGTGTGTTTGCTGCTGACTCATCCGAGCCATATTTTGTATTTTTGGCCCCCTTTGCTGGTGCTGTTGGAGGTTAGTGTGTGACTGCGCATGTGGGAGGGCGGGCTATGTATGGGACTTACAGGGGCGTGGGAACTACCTTTGGGGAAGAATATTCCAGGTCAGTGTTTCTCAAACTTCTTTTTTCACCATCAACCCCCACCTCCCATCCCCTGAGTCCTCTTAGACATTTTTTTTTCCTAATTTCTCCCTATTATTAAATTTCAGTATCAAAGACATGCTGTATATTAGTTTACGTACTTAGTGTATATATCTGTACTTTAGCCATAAAAAGAGTAATCATTTCTACTTTCCCAACCAATTTTCTCCCCCTTGGGGGAGAGATCTTCCCTGTAGAGTATGCATGTCCCAGGTGGAGTAGAAAGTGTTATGCGTCTCCATCACATGCTGTATTGATGGTAACTACAAAGAGATGAATAAACGCAAAGGAGGGGCAGTGGGTTGAATAGTGTCCCCAGAAGGATATGCCTCCATTCTCATCCCAGAACCAGAGGCTGTTATCTTATTGCCAAATGTTGTCTTTTTGTACAAAACACCAATTTTTTCACCAAATTACATTTGCTAGTAAAATTAGATTAAGACTCTAGGGATAAGATCATCCTGGGTGATAAGAGTTGGCCCTAAATCCAAAGACAACTGTCCTAATAACAGACACAGGGAGGAGAGACACAGACACAAGGGAGAAAGGCCCTGGAAAGACGGAGGCAGAGACTGGAGGGACGCTGCTGCAAGCCGAGGGGTGCTTGGGGCCTCTAGAAGGGATGCGTCAGGCTACTGGGAAACCTTCTCCCCTCCGGGTTTTAGAAGGAGCCCCGTCCTGCGGACACCTGGATTTCAGGCTTCTCGTCTCCAGGACTAAGAGAGAGGACGTTTCTGTTGTTTTAAGCTACTCAATTGGTGGTAATTTGTTACAGCGGTCCCAGGACACTAATATAGGGGAGCATGGTCAACTGTCCATCAGAGAGTATGAGGAGATCTCTAGAGGACATGACTTTTGAGCTGAATCTAGACAAGTAGGAGGTTGGCAGGTAAAGAAGAGGAAGAGGATTTAGCAGAACGAACAGGACATGGAAATAGATGAAAGGCAACGAGGACGCGGAGGTACTTCTTCCCGCTTCAGTCCTCCCTGACCTACACAGACATTTGGAAGACCTGCAGAGTTTAGTGCTGGACCCTTTTTAGTGTCTGTTTATTGTATCCACTAAGTGAGCTCATCCTTTTCACAGAATCCTTCTACATGTTGGTGACTCCCAGATGTTTATCTTCAGACCTGACCTGCCCCCCGCAATGGAGACTCATACCCAACTGCCACCTGACGTCCCTGTTTGCCCGTCTCCCAGGCAGCTCCAAAAGGGTCTGCAATGTCAAGTCCTTCTTCCCAACTCATACTGCTCCTGCTCAAGCTTCTCCTCCTCTGTGCCACCACTGAGAAGCATCTCTATCTAACAGACTCTTCAGTGAGAAACTTTGCAGTTCTAGAGGATTCCTTCCATTTCCTCGTCTCCACCTCCCATTCATCAGCTTCCTATCAGGTCTTCCTCCAAGATGCACATCACTCCGGCCCTCCCATCTCTGTTGGAAGGGTCATATCAGTTAACAGCTGAGAGCAGGGCTTTGAAACTGCTTCATTTCCAATCCCAGCTCCATCCCTACCCTTGCTTCAGTTTCTCATCTGGAAAATGGAATAGAACAGTTCTTCTTTCCTCATAAAGTCATTGTGAGGATTAAATAAATTAATCCCTGTGGAGGGTTTAGGACAGCAACATTGAGCATTGGCTATTATTCTGATCATGCCAACACTTGTGTTCAAGTCCTTCTCATCCCTCACTTGCACTATTACTACAGCTCCTACCTTGACTCCGATTCCATCCTTTGCCCCTGAGGAATCATTCTGCACACAGGTTTCATACTTCCCATTGCACCTAGAGTAACACCCGGCATCCTCACCGCACTCTGCAGGCTTTGCAACGACCAGCCTAGTCTATCTCTTCCATCTCCTCTCATGTATTACCCCCCTTACTTACTCAAGGGCTGTGCTGTCCAGCACAGGAGCCCCTGGCCGTGAGTGGCCACTCAGCCCTTGAAGTTCCAAATTAGGAGGTGCTCCAAGTGTAAGATATACACTGCAATTGGAAGATTTACCATGAATAAACCATATCAAATGTCACTATTTTTGTTTTAAATCTTTTGTGTGTGTGTGTGTGTAGTGAAAGGTTTTAAAGGATTTATCAGCAAAGGGAAAGTGCACCTAGAAGAACAGGACGCAGGCTGATCCAAGGGTCTTGTTTTAAATCTTGATTGCATGTCAAAACGACAAAATTTTGGATATGCTAGGTTAAATAAATTATGTAAATTTAACCTGTTTATTTAGTATTCTTAACGTGGCTACCAGAAATTACATGTACATTATGTTGGGTTAAACAAATTATGTTAATTTCACCTGTTTCTATAATACTTGCCAGATGTCAGAGACTCCGCTAAGCGTATTGCATACAATATTTTATTTCATTCTCATCGCAGTCTTTGCACTGGGGTTTTTCTCTACTTGGAATGCACCCACCCTACTCTTTATGTGACTAGTTTTTCTCATCCTTCACCTGAAGAGACCTCTTCTGACTATCCACTTATTTCCCTCTTTGTACTAACTGCCACCTCCTCCCCAACCTTTCCGACTAGAAAGTAAACCCCATGATTCAGGAACCGTTTGTCCTGTTCACTGTTGTAACCCCAGGACCTAGCCAGGTGCTACAGGTATACACAGTCCATCTCGAATGCACACCTGTGGAATAAACGTGGGAAAGAGAGTGCTTCTTTAAAAAAGACATTTCTTCCTATTTATAAGGTTCTCTGAGCTCTGTGGAGGGCAAAGAAATGGAGGAAAGGGCCATTTTAGAATCTGCTCCACTGAAGACAGGGATGCACAGGAAGTATATTCTAAACACCAGGAGGCAGAAAACACTGAAGCAAAATGTAACAGAAACTGAGATCTCACAGAAAATGACTGCTTATGTATGCAAGAGCCATCGCAGCGGCCCAGGGCTGGGGGTGAGGGGAACTTACCTGCAGTTACAATTCTCTGTATGTCTCTAGGTAGGAGTTAAAGGGTGTTGGAACTGAGCCCTAGAGTCACACAGACACCCACGCAGTGTCACTGTGCCTGAAACGTTCGTAGAAGCTAATCATTACCACGGGCCAGAGACTCCGCTGAGCGTGCGGTGTGGGATATTTTATTTAATTCTTACCATCATCTGTGAAGATAAGTTCCAGCTCTGTTTCCACTTTCCACCAAAGAAACTCAGACAAAGCAGTAATTCATCTCAGGTCACATCGTTAGTGAGTGATGGAGCCAGGATGAGGGCCCATAGTTAAAGACCAGGGTAAGAGGCTGTGCAGAACAGAGCAGGATGCCAGCTTGAGTTCCAGTTCCAGTTTGCCATCACCTGGGCAGTTTTAGCTTAGTCCAGAGCCCAGGACCTCGGGCTCAGCTCTACCCCGGAACCACTTATCCTTCAGCGTTTCCTGCTCATAGAGTCCCTGGAGATGGATAACTCGGTTAATTCACCCTGGAGTTAGGTTTGACCTGTTTCCCTTCTTAATGCCTACAACCAGTCACTAAGTCAGATGCGTTGTTTCTACTTACAAAATGCTCTGCCACCTGCCCCGTCCCCCCGACCTCTGCTCTCCCTGCCTTGGACCAAGCCCCACATTTCCCACCTGGAGTAGTCCCATGGGCTCCCTACTGGCTTAATCTCCAGTCTCCCCCACTGGAGTCCTTCTTTCTGCTGCTACCAGAGTGATCCAATCTACAATGTAAATCTAACTGCATCAAGTACCTCCCTTCCCCACCCCTTCAACATGATTAGTTGCTTCCCATGACCCATAAAATAAGGCACCACTTCCTGGGTTGAGCACATAAATGCCTCCATAACATGCCCCAGCCTGCGTGTGCTAGGTGAGAGTCTGTGGTGGCCCCAGTGATCCCCTCCCTCCTTCTGTCATTCACTCTCTGTGTGATCTCCTCTCCTGACTCACTTCTAACCAGTAGAATATGGCAAAAGGAATGGAATGTTATGCCTAAGATTAGGAAAAGACCTTGAGATTCACCTTGCTGGCACTCTCCCGTGTCTCATGCTCTCCTTAAGCTTTGCTCACCTGGATGAAGCCAGCAGCCATGCTGTGAGCTTCCCCATGGAAAGGTCCACATGGCAAGGAAGTGAGGGAGGTCTCAGGCCAATGGCCAGTGAGGAACTGAATCCTGTTAACAGCCACGTGAGTGAGCTGGGAAGTGCACCAACCCCTGGTAGAGCCTGGAGATGACTTTGGTCCTGATTGCAGCCTTGTTGGAGACAAGGCCCAAAGCAAGGGTGCACAGAAGCTGTGAGATAATACATGTTTGCTGCTTTAAGCTAAGTTTTAGGATGGCTTATTAAACAGCAATAAATAATGAATGCACTATGTGTCAGACTTATCTTGTAGCAACTTCTACTTATACTCCCAATATTCCGATCACAGTGAACTTCTAATTTGTCCCAAACATGTCAAACACACTTCATCCTCAGGCTTTTGTGTAGATATATATATATATTTTTCCTACTCTTAATGCCATTTCTTTCTTTTCCAAAGAAGCTATTTGAATGGCAGATAAGCAAATAAAAAATGGCACAAAATCTTCATCATTAGGGAAATGAAAATTAAAATCATAATAAGACACCACCATACATCCACTAGAATGGCTAAAATTCAGAAGCCATCTACACCAAGTGTAAATGAAGATGCAGATCAACTAGAACTCGCATATGCTGCTGGCAGGAACTTAAAATGGTACAAGCAGTCTGGAAAACAGTTTGGAAGGTTCTTAAAAAGTCCAACAGATACCTGTCATAAGTCCCACCAATTCTACTCCCAGAAATGTAGCCAAGAGAAATGAAAACATGTCCAACAAACACATGTACTTGAATGTTTATAGCAGCTTTATTTATAACAGCCCCACAGTGGAAACAGCTCAGAAGTCCATCAACAGGTAAATGGATAAACAAAGCATGATATCTCCATACAATGGAATACTACTAAGTGATTAAAAAATAGAGGATTATTAAGACGCATGACAACCTAATAGTATAAATAACCCAGATGTTGACCGTCAAATGAACCAACTTTAGTAAGAGCCATGCAGTGGAGCACCATAGAGCAATGAAAACAATGATTATTACAGGCAGTGATATGGGTACATATACAAACACAATAATGAGGGGAAGAAAGCCAGACACAAAATAATAGGTTTTTATGTATATAAAGTTTTTCTTTTTTTAAGGCAAAACTTATCTATTGTGGTAAACCTTTGGGGCAGTGATTACTTTGGGGAAAATGAATTAGTGACTTAGAAGGGGCATGAAGTGAATTTTGGGGTGTTGAAACTGGTTTATTTCTTGATGTGGGTGGTGCCTTTATAAATATGTTCATTTTTAAAAAGTTTATTGAGGTATACATATGTCTTTTTCCTTTTATTCTAGTTCTATTTTACTTCACTAAAATAATTTATTTTAAAAAGTTTAAGAAGAAACTAAAAGGGTCTGAATGATCTTGGTTACTCACCTTTAATATAGACCCACTATTACTCTCTCAATTCTGAGTGGACACCAGTTTACACACGTGTCCCCGCCCTCAGCGCACAGCCCCGCCCCCCAGGCCACGAGAGCCAATCCGCGCGCTTGCGCTGCCCGGCCCCGCCCCGGAGCCTTCCTCTGCCGCGCCCCTCCCTCCGCCCGCCCAATGTTCAGTTCGTCAGGCGGCGAGGCGGCAGTTGGTCGAGCGGGCGGCGGTTCTGCGGGTCTCCCCAGCTGCGCCGGCCGTGCTCCCACCCGCCAGCGGCGGCGGCTGCGGCGGCGGCCGCGGAGCTTCGTGCCCAGCATGGCGGCGGCGGGCGCGGGCCCCAAGGTGGTCCGCGGGCAGGTGCTCGACGTGGGCCGCCCTCCAGCAACCTGCTCCCATGGCGTGGTGTGGTGAGTGTCCGCCCCCTTCCGGCCTCCGCGGACGCAGCTGCGGCGTCGGGCCCGGCCCCGCGACCCCAACCCCGGCCTCAGCCCCGACCCCAGCCCCGACCCCAGCCGGGCCGCCCCGCCCCCAGCTGTGCTGCCCCGCCGTCCGTGCGCCGCGGGTCTCGGGAGGAGGGGGTAGGGGCCGGGCCGCTGGGGCTGCGGCGCTGCTCGCGGCTCTTCCCTGGCGGCCCTCGCTGGGCGCGGGGATCGGGGAGGGGCGCGGGGGTGGGGTGGAAGCCCGGACCCCGGCACCCAGGGACCCCACCAAGAAAGGGAACAAGGCTCCCCAGCCCCAGGTGCTGGCCGCGCGGCCTAACCCTTGACGTCCGACTGTGAAGCCGCCAAGTTCTTCAGATGCTTGCAGCGGCGGCCCTGGTCTGGAAAGCGGTTGGCAGCGGCGTGTGTGCACAGCCCTGAAATCATTGTTTTGTTTGCCCCCCTCGCCTGCGTTTTCCGCAAACGGCTTTGGTTCAGCACCTTCCGTGGCGCCAGTGGAAATTGCCCATCACGTCCGGGCCCTTAGAAGAAATTAACGTTTAAATGTGTACTGAGAAAAGTCCTTAGTTTCATGACATGTCAGTTGAGAAGTTTTTTGTGTTTTTTTTTTTTTTTTAATCTGTTAACAATTTTTCCTAGCCTGAAGTTGATTTAGATCTGGTAACTTTCTATCACGGCTGTCAACTTACGTGACGTGTCTCTCTTAGATGAAATGTCAAGTCTTCTTAGCGTAATTTTTTTTCTCTTTCTTAAGTAAGACCCAAGTACAAATAATGGATTGGAATCCAGATGATAGCTTTTAATCTTCAGGTTGATGATATTTAATATGTTTAATCTATATTGTGCTTTATTAGTATTTAGTAAATGTTGGTTAACAGTGCTGGGTTTATAAAGGATTTCTTGATTGAGATATTAATGATATTTAAGTAACTGATATATTTACGTATTTATTTAAAATTTTTCTAATTGAGATGTAGTCAGTCACGATGTGTCAATTTCTGGTATACATCATAGTTTCAGTCATACATATGTATACATATATGTATATTTGGTTTCATATTCTTTTCATTAAAGGTTACTATAAAATATTGAGTATAGTTCCCTGTGCTATAGAGAAGAAATTTGTTTTTTGTCTATTTTTATTTTTTTATTTTATCTTCTTGATTTTTTGATTTAAATATTAATAATATTTGAATCACTGATATTTTTTAAAGCTTAATGTTTCCAGAAGGACTTAAATCTTATCCAGCTTGGGCTAGTGTCCAGCACTGGTCTTGCACTTGCAGACCCTTGGAGGGGAGCCCTCCTTGCAGGAAGCCCAGGGAGCCACGGGAGGCTGGGGCCACAGCCAGGGCAGGGAGGGCGGCAGGGGCCAGGCTGGGCTTTCATGCCAGTGGGTCATCGCAGGGCCAGGTGACGAGGTCCAGGGCTCTTGGCCCCTCCTGAGCTAGTGGGGCTGATGGATTCCACAAAACAGCATCTGTAGAGGCACCAAACAAGATACGTGGGGTTACAAAGGAAGCCGGTTATCTGGACCTGATTTTGTTCATAGCCCCAAAGCCGAGGATCAGGAGAGGAGGGAATAAGTGGCCGGAGCCCTGGGAAGTGGGACAGGTGTGGTGTCCAGGAAACCAACAAAAAAACCCCATCTTTCAGGGTCCCCAGTGCTGGGGCAGGAGACCAGGAGGGCAGATCTTTGGGGCTGGCAAAATGGAGGTCAGCTCTCCCTCCTTCCCCCAGGCTGGCGTGCTGGTGGCAGTGGTCCTTGGCAGGTGGGGAGGAGGTGAATGGAGCAGAGTACGGAGGGCTCTTCTGAGGAGTGGAGATGCAGGGCATTGGCGGATCTGGGAGGTGGGAGGGTGCAGGAGCTGTCCGTGCTGGCGGCCTGGGCCCCTAGTCAGCTCTGCCCCAAGATCCAGCCAGAAGAGGCAGAGCGGGCCAGTTCCATGATGCTCAAACTCATAGTGGGACCACCTTCTGGCCAGCAGAGCCTGCTCCAATGCCCAGGGCGTGGAGCGATTCGTGTTCTAGAGGACGGTCCCCACTGTGGAGTCCCAGGGCTCCAAGGAACCCTGTTTGAGAACTTCATGTGTGGGCTGTTATGGGCTGTCTTCTGGCCCCAAGAGCAGGTGAAGTCTCACTTAAGAGCCTCAGTCCTAGGGGTGTGGCTGCCAGACGGGGCTTTGCCCTGTCGTGCCCCTAAACTCCTTCCCTATTGGTACCTCTCACCTCCTCAGGGTCCAGGCCAGAAACAGCCCTGCCAGGCCCCAAGACCCAGCTGGGGCTGAGGTTCTCTCTCCTGTGTCCTGAGCATCTTCCTCCTGCTTCCTTCCTCCCTGAAGGCCTGCCCCCCTGTGCAGCTTGGAAAGCTTGGTTCTGATTGGGGTGCTGTCCTGCTTCTAATGCTCACTGCCACCTCTTGCCCTCTGTGCAGGACAGCGGGTGGGCCTGGCTCCCCCGACATGCGCTGAAGAGAGGAGTGAGCTGGTGCAGATGAGGCTGGCCCACAGGGATGCCGGGAGGGCCTTGACTCGGTCCGGCTCCCATGGGCCCTGGGACACGAGCAGAATTCAGATCGGTTCTGCCTGTCCTGGTGCAGTGCCCGGCCGTGCAGAAGGCAGGGACTTTGTCCAACAGACCTGGGCTTGGATCCAGTCTCAGGCGCCCAGGACCTGAGAGTCCCCACCAGGGTGGCTACTCTGTGGCCCCCATGTGCCCGTCTGCAAAGTGAAGCCGCAGCAGGTGCCCCCAGGACTGCTGCTTCGGGGACCCAGCACCTGGCACAGGATGGAGCCCAGTGGTGGTCCCCTCTCTCTGTAAGCCCTGCTCTTCCCTCCAGGCCTGCGAGTGCACAGCGTGGTGGAGGCGGCCTGGCCCTCACCTGCCTCCACCACCTTGTCATCCCCAGCAGACAATCTGAGCGTCTACTCCGGGCTGTACCTGCTTTCCAGACAGGAGGGCTGTGGGGTGGGCTGCCAGGGGCTGGGATGAGGAGGGGAGAGTGTGGGCCCAGCCTGGGCCAGCTGAGACTGTACAGGCCCCTCGGGGGGAAGGTGCTGGGTTTTGAAATAGCCTTGACCCCTGGTCAGTGGGGACAGGACAGAGTGAAGTGGCTGTCACATAGGGTGGTGTTGGGGGAGGCACTGGACTGTGGTCAGACTTTCTGCTAGGGTTCTCCAGGACATCAGAGAGGGTCGGTTCCGGGGCTGGGGCCCTGAGGTGGGGGCTGGCGGCTGCATTAGGTCTCAAGTTGGGTGCAGGGGAGGGCGTGCTACAGCTGGGGCTGAGGCTCAGGAGAGATTTCAGGTCCCACTGCCACCCTGCCATCAGGCCGAGCAGGCACCCTCCTAGGTGTGCGATTGGCCGGAGGACGTTGGCCCCAGTCTCTGTCCCCAAGTGTTGATTAGGAATCCAGAGCAGGTGGCTCTGCCTACCGCCAAGACTGTCCCCAGAATGGTCCAGAGGCAGGGCAGGAGAACGGGCTTCCCAGTGATAGGGGCCAAGTGCACGTGTGCCCAGTACTGCTCAGAGGGGCAGCATCAGGAGATGGCAAGTATCCTCAGAGGAAATGAACATTTGCCACTGAAGAGCCCCCACAGGGCCGCCCCTGGTGAGCCAGCATCCCCAACTGTACTTCCTCCGCCTTAGGTCCCCTCCTGCCCCATCTCTGGGTAAACCTACAGGTCCAGCTTTTACGCTTGTGCTGAGTTCATGAAGCCTAATTCCCACCTTACAGATGGGGACACTGAGGCTGGGAGGTGAGGGATGGGCCCTGAGTCCACACAGCCATGAGAGGGGCAGCCCAAGTCTAGCTGTCCTGGCCCGGGTCACTCAGAGCCAGAGGCCTCCCACGCCCAGCTCTTGCCATTCCTACAGACCTGTCAGGACGGATGCCAGGAGGGGACTGCAGAACAGTGACCAACCTTATGTCGCCGGCCAGCTGGGCCCAGGCAGCAAGAAATAAGGAGTCCCTGTGGGCAGGAGGCCAATGTGTGCACAGTCCGCAGAGCAGAGGTGCCAACACCAGGAGGCTGGGCCAGCTCTGGTGCACAGACTGCAGCCTCCCTACTCGCCCGCTGGCCTTGCTGCTGTGTGGGGCGATGGCCGACCACAGGCTTTGGGAAGGGTAGGAAAACTGAGGCTTGGAAGCAGAAGGAACTTACCAGGCTTCACGTGGGGGCGAGTCCAGGAAGGGCGGTGCTGGCTTCCTGAGGCCAGGACAGCTCTACTGCATCCCTGCTCACCTGGGCCAGGAGCTGCCTTCCTCCACTGGGTGTGAGTGGGTAGCACACAGCCAGCACCCTCTCCTGGAGCCAGGCAAGTGACCCCAGGGCCACGGGCATTGGGGTCAATCTGTGGGGTTCAGGTGTGGGTACTCCCACTTCCTTACTGTGACTTTGTCTGAGCCTTGGTTCCCTCGCCATGAAATTGGGGGATGGCAACCTTGCCTACCTGGTCAAGGCAGGATGCAGGGATCCGCCCAGGCAGAAGCCTGGACCCAGTGGCTGCAGGAGAATCTAGGTTGGGGGTAAAGGAGGAGGGGAGTTTCCTGTTGGGAGCGCAGGTGGGAGGCTGAAGGGGGCACCTGAGGGGCCCTGTGACAGGCAGCAGGGTGGGTGGGGGCCGAGTGGAGGCAGTTGGATGTGAAAGTCACGGCCAAAGACCGGGGTCTGACCCCACCTTCAGCCCCAAAACAATGGGTAAATTTTTATGTGAGGAGGCAGTGATGGGAGGGGAGTCTGCACCCACATGGGCTGAGGTTCAGAGAGTGGGGCTACAGGGAGGCTGTGGGATGGCTGGAATGACCTCTCTCCTCTGCCTCCCTGTCCTGCATCCCCTCTGGCTGGGTTTACAGATCCTTGCCTGAAAGATGGGGTTGGGGAGGGGTAAGGTCAGAGAGGCCAGAGGCCCAGAATGGAAATGACCCCCATGGTCACCATGGGGCTTGGAGACAGGCCCAGAGCAGGGGGGCCATGCCAGTCTGTCTGTCCAGATGGGCACAGCAGAGGCCCATGTGGCCTGCGGCCCTGGCCGGGGCTGCCCACTACTCCCACCCAGGCCTATGTGGGAAAGGACGAGCCCTGGCCCCTGGCTTCCTGCCCCTCCCACCCCTGCAGGTAAACACACTGGCATGTGACAGTGTTCCTAGAAAAGGTGCTTGAGAGCAGGGCCAGGGCCTGTGTGAGGGCCCCAAGCTCAGGGTGGGCACTGCCCCCAGCACGCTCAAGTCCCAGCCTCCCCACGGGGCTGACAGTCCTCTCTTTTGCTTTCTCTTCCAGCTGCTGATGGCAGCCCAGGCCTGCGTCCGGGCCCTGGAAGTTAGGAGCCACTGCTGCCCCTGTGGTCGCATGAAGCCCTCTCTTCTTCCTGCCTCTGCTCAGAGCCTTGCGACCTGGCCCTAGCCCAGCCTGGCCCCACTCGCTGCCAGACCCTGGAATGTCAAGGCCTGGCCCATGCCTGCATGCCCAGCCCGTGGAACCCCGGTGGCCCTGCCAGCCAGGATGAGGGGCCAGGCCACTGCTCTGGACGCTCTATGGATTTTTGATCCGCTGCTTTTGTTGCTGCTGGGGTGCCATCCATGTGTGGTCTCGGGGTCGGACGTGGGTCCTGGGGCTGGGCCGTGCCCCAAGCTGGTGCAGGGAAAGTTCTTCGGTTACTTCTTGGTGGCCACTGAGTTCCCTGCTAACGCCTTGTGCTGCTCCTGGACCCTGTGCAACCTGGACCCACGCCGCTACAAGCTCTACATGAAGTTGCCAGGGTGCCTGCCTGCAGCAGCCCCGCCTGCGTCTGCATCTACCAGTTGGAATCCTTGGAGTCCATGCCTAGCTACCTGGGACTGGAGAGCTGTGATGAGGTGCTGAGGCCCTACGACTCCTCAGGGTCCCCTGGCCTTCCTGCAGATGAAGGGACAGCAGCTGCCGCCGGACGATGACCCTGGCCCCAGGGTGGGGCCCTCCCACCCCAGCGACAGCTCCATGAATCACCTGGTCATGGGCAACCATAACCCCAGTTACTTGGCTGGTGGCCCTGAGAACTGCCTCACCTGCCTGACCCAGGATGGGGCGGGGATACGCTCTAGGTGAGTGACCGTTGGGAACGGGCACGGGGGAGAGGGTCTCCTCTGCAGGGCTGCCCTGGCCACCCGTCCCTGAGGGCTCCCTTGGGGAAGTCGGTTGCACTGTGAGTGTAGGGACCTGGGGTGCCTGCCTTTGGCCCCCAGTGTCGGGCGTGGTGCCAGCACTCTGGGAGGTGCTTGCTGAGTGTTCAGGGCAGGATGGGTCTGGTTTCTCCTAGGATGAGGGAGGTTTTCATTTCCGGCTAGGGGAGGTCCCTCTTCTGCAGTTAGGGCAATTCTGATGGGGCAGCAGGCTGCCGCGGCCTGTGGCAGGGTCTGCAGGGGCCTCCTGGGACATGGGGGCAAAATGAGGGGAGTCGGCCTTCGGGATGTGTGGTCAGGAGACGCAGTTTGGGGGTTGCATGTGTTGTGGCCGCACAAATCCTTACCCTGCAGCTAGTTCCCCAGCTCCTGTGAGGTGTTCTGGTGCCAGCGACGAGATGCAGTGAAGAGGCACAAGGAAAGTCCTTTGTGTCCTGGAGCTGCCTTCTGGGTCAGCAGAGGGAGGAGGCGCAAACACCAAAACACAAGAAGCGGGTGTCAGGTGCGGGGTGAGGGGGTTCCCTGGTGTTGGGGCTCTGTGTCATCCCGAGTTAGGAGCTCATTTGGTTAGGGAGCCGTGTTCAAGATTCTGGGAGAGGTACGGGTGTCGGCGACAACGGCGGGGGTGCATGTGTGCTGGGTGGGATCCAGCAGGGAGGGGTTGGGGCATGGTTCACCTTCTTAGTGTCTTGGTTTCCTTGGTGAGCGGGGTGCCTGCATAGGAGGGCACGATCAGTGGGCTGGGACACTGGGCGGGACTCCATGGCAGCAGGGCAGGTAGGGGGCCTTGCAGACACTTGGAGGGGATCCCTCCTTGCAGGAAGCCCAGGATGTTGCGGGAGGCTGGGGCCTTAGCCAGGGCAGGGAGGGCAGCAGGGGCCAGGCTGGGCTGCGTGTTCATGCCAGCAGGTCATCATGGGGCCAGGTGACGTGGTCCTGGGCCCTTGGCCTCTCATGAGCCAGTGGCACTGATGGATTCCCCAGAATAGTATCTATAGAGGCACAAAATAAGCTAAGTGCGGTTAGGAAGGAAGCCGGTTATCCTGGATCTGTTTCTAGTCATGGCCCCCGTGACTAGAAACGTGTTGATGCAGTGATTTGCTGGAGAGGATCAGGAGAGGAGGGAACAGTGGCCAGAGCTCTTGGACGAGGGTGCAGGTGTGGCATCCAGGAAGCATTAGAAAATCCCGATCTTGCATCCGTGTATCAGGGCCCCCAGTGCTGGGGTGGGAGGCCTGAGGGCAGATCATCGGGCTGGGCAAGGCGGAGGTCACTGCCACCTTGTCTGGGGCAGCTCCTTCCTTCCCCCAGGGTGTTGTGTGCACAAGGGGTGTATGTGTGAATGTGTCAGTGCATGGGGCACGTGTGTGCCCCTGGTCATGCCTACCCCCTTCCAGCATGTCAGTATGTGTGTGTGTGCATTGCGTTCTTCTGCGCGTGTGTGTGAGGGTGGGAGGTACTCGCATCCACTGTGTGTGAGTGTGTGCATAGGCCGATTTCAGCAGTTGTGACAAAGCGCGTTGAGGCTGTGTGGCAGGGCTGGGGGCCTTGAGGGAAGATGGCTGGCAGGGCCTGTGGGATGGGGCTGCCACGTTGTGAAGCGGGGAGCTTGGCTGCAGGACAGGACACGGTCACCTGGCCCAGAGGCAGCTCAGACTCCCATATGCATGCCCGGGTCTCTGAAGGCCTTGATGCTGTGAGACGTTGAGAGTAAAAATCATCTTAGTGGCGGTGACAACAGCCACGTCTAAGTGTCTCTTTTGTGCAGGAAACACCGCCTGTCAACCAGTTAACTCCTCCCAGCAGCTTGGGGATGGCTCCTCAGCGAGGCGGCCATCTGCGCAGGGCCTTTGCACAGGCTGTTCCCTGGGCTGTAACACTATTACCCAAACACCCACAGGGCCCCTTCCCTCAGCTTGTCGTGCCCTGGCCATCCTGACCCCCTGACCATGCTGCTTCAAGTGGCAGCAGCCCCAGTCGCACTGTGACCACACCCCATCTGTTTTTCTCTTCCCACACGCGTCACCTGTGAACACTAGATAATTCCTGTGCCCTTTTCCTCTGTCCTGCCATGACGTACCCCTGAACAGGGCAGAGGAGTTTGCCCTGCTAGCTCTCAGGTCCTTGCTCTGGGGAACCCCACTGCCCTGTCATCTAACCTCTCAGCTATGTGAAGAGGCCCACGTGGAGAGTGTAGTCGGTTTGAGACCCAGCAGCCCCACAACCCCACATTCAGGTCCTTCCCAGACCTGGGATGTGACCTTATTTGGAATCAGGTCTTTGCAGATGCTGGTAGTTAAGGTGAGGCCATCCTGGGCAGCGTGGGCCCATAGTCCAGTACGCCTGGTATCCTGGGGAGACCAGGAGGAGGGACACGGGAGCACATGGGGAGAGCCTGTGTGAGGATGGAGGCAGGGCCTGGAGCGACGTGTCTGCAAGGCGGAGCGCTCAGTGTGGCTGGCACCCCCAGAAGCTACGAGAAAGGCGTGGGCCAGATCCTCCCCGGGATCCTTAGGACCCTGGTCCCGCTGACACCTTGATCCCAGATTTCTAGCCACAAGCACTGAGACAGTAAATCTGTTTTTCAAGCCACCAAGGACGTGAACCTTTGTTACGTTGGCCCCAGGAGATGAACAGAGAGGTGAGCCGAGCCCCCCGTCCCCAGCGCCAGCTTGCGTGCCGCCTTGGTCGCCTCCCCCCGCTGCAGGTGCCATCTGCCCTGCAGCCTCGTGACAGACCGTGAGCCAGAAGTGCCAGCTGAGTTGCTCTTCAGTTTCCCACAGAAGCAGACATGTTTATTATGATTTTAACTGAGTTTTGAGGTAGCGTGGTGCACAGCTAAGCTTAACACTGCAGGGACCTTGGGGGAAGGCCATACCCTTGGATGAATACATTCACTCCTTTATTTTACAGTTTGTTGACTCTGGTCTAGATCTGTGATGATGGTTTGGAGACTTGTCCTGAACAATCAACTTAAAGGTTATCAGACTGAAAAGGTGGTCTGGGAAACAGTGTGGCCTTCAGGGTGCTGGAAAGAGTGTGCTTCCATGTTACAGAGTGTGAACCCCGAGCACTTCGCACCCCGCCTTCCCCAGAGCACGCACCTTGTCTCCCTGGCCCTCCCACAACACGGGCTCTCCTTTCAGCCCTTCCTGCCCAACCGCTGCTGCAGGTCAGAGCCCTGCTCTCCCAGGGTTCTTTCCAGACCGCTGTAGACCCACGGTTCCAGTCTCAGTTAGAGGAAATTTCAAAAAACACCAAAGAACAGAGATGAAGGTAATGAACTCTTAGGCACCCATCACTAAGCGCCCCCGCTCGGGCTTCTTAAAAACACTAAGGCAAGCTCAAAACCCCTGCCTGGTGGCTCCCCACCCTCCACTCCAGCAAAACTCCCCACCCGTTCCATTTCTGTTCATTTCTCGGGTGGTCTGTCTCTCATGCTCATCTGAAAGGTACCGACAGGAATGCTGGAAAGTCTTACCCCTGGGCCATCAGCTTGGGGAATCTAATACATAAGAGAGACACCACCTGCCAGTTCCCTGTTTGTCAATACAGAAAACACCCCACTTTAAATATTATATAGAGAAGCGGCTGCCATGTGCCCTCAGCACAGCCAGCTCGTGCTCATGGACAGAGAAGGACTTCCGCTCAGAACAACCTGCCCCTGCAGACAGCAAACACCGAGAGACATGCAGACGTTACAGAGAGCTGGGCACGGAGACTCTGTGTGCTACGCGGTGAGGGGAGCGCTGGCGCGGAACGCTGACGGGAGGGCTCTGACTCACGCTGACACGGGCCCGTGAAGGTGTCTGGTCCCCCCTCTTTCAGGATTCACAGTTGGTTCTGTGTCAGGCACTAAGCAGCCTGGCGGCTTCTGGTCCAGCTGGGTCAGTCAGTAGTCTTTCTGCACCTTTGCATCCCTCTGTGAAGATCCAAGTTCAAATGCTGGAAACCGTGATGTCTCTGGGACCAGGATGTCTGACAGAAAGTGAATGGCGCGAGTCATGCCTGCAACGTAAAACGCAATCCCTTATGAAAAAGGGTGTGAGACTGGTGTCCAAGCCAAGTGATCGTTTTGGGGGGGGGGTGTTGGATTTTACTTCTTTTAACGGAGGTAGTGGGAATTGACCCAGAACCTTGTACATGCTAAGCATATGCTCTACCACTGAGCCATACCCTCCCCCCAAAACCAAGCGACCTTTAATCACTGCCTTTACCAAAGCTGTAAGGATGTGGGGGAAAAAGTGGTGAGGACTTTAAAAGTAACTTCAAACAAAAAAAGGAAATCCCTGTATTAGCACCCAGCAGGTAACAACACCAGTTGTCTTCACTACCTATTTAAAAAAAATCGGTTTCTGTACCAATCTTGTACCCTGACGCTTTAAGATGGTTGCACAGAATTGCTAACAAAAACGTTAAGGCACTGCTACTGTGATATTTCAACATGTAAACCTCCTTTCAGAGCCTTGGTTTTTATTCCAAACAGAAAGTTGGATTTTATACCTAAGGAGGCTTTAAAAATGTTCCTTTAAAATGAACTTGTCAGAATCCCCGCAGCAGACACGGCAGTGGCTCAGCACTGGCTGCAGCTGCTGCGTGGGGCGCGTGCAGGGTGGGTCCGGCGGCCGCGGGCGCCCAGCCTCTCTTCAGTCTGAAGGCCCCATCCCCTGCTGCTGGCTTGACATTCTCCTTGTGACGTGAAGTCTACACAGAGTAAAACACACGTGTTCAGCGTACTTCTGTGAGTTTTGACAAATGCGTACCCGTGTAAACCAAACCCTGATCAAGATGCAGAACATTTCCATTACCTCCCCGAGGAAGTTCCTCTCAGTCTGACCCTCGGATTAGTGTCGCCTGTTGTGCGCGTCACACGAGTGAAACCAACAGGACGACAAGCCTGCTGTGTCTGGCTTCTTCCCTCAATGACCCTAACACCAGCATGAGGGGCCCACAGAGCTGGCCACACTGAAAGGACCCATGTTCTTGTTTGGGGGGTGGGGCAGCAGGCCTCCCCGAAGAACACTTGGACAGGAGGGACTCCTCCAGAGAGGGTCACGGGTGCTGGCGGCCCTGCCAGCGCAGTGGCCTCGGCACACGTGCTCACCCATCTGACAAGGACCTAGTGTCCACTGCCTGGCGGAGCAGACGGAGCTGACAACTCCCAGCCTTGAGGAAGTGGACACTCCGAGATGTTCATCCACTGGGGCTTGAAAGTTGCCATCAGAAACGTGAATTTATAAACCTGAATGAACTCCACTTAGGGTTCAGGTGTTAACTCTTACATCTCATACAAATACACTGGTTTTATGACACAGAAGACTAAAAAGGTTTATTCTGAAAAACATTTTTCCATTATGATTTGAGTATTAAGATCTTATTCTATAAAAGATCATGACATATGCTCCGTTTTCTGCTCATTTTTCTATTATATGATTAAAATATCAATAGAAATGAAACAGGGCACATCACTACAGACAACTCAGACGTTAAAAGGTAATACAGGGCCATCCCCGAAGCTTTATGCGCACACATCTGACGCCACAGGTGAGAGGGAGCAGCATCTCAAAAATACAAACGACTGAAACTCACTGATTATGAACAAGGTAACTTGAACAGCCTTATAAACAACTAAACAAATTGAATTTATAAATTCAAAACTCCTGAGAAAGAAATCTCTAAGCCAGGAAGGTTTCACTGAAGAATTCTACCAAACATTTAAGTTAGAATTAACACCAATTTTTCCACCACTGAATACACAACCTATTCCAGAAAACAGAGGAGGAGAAAGTACTTCTCAATGCGGTGTTAGCCAGTATTACCCTGACAGCAAAACCCCAGACAGTGTGAAAAAGGAGAACTGTATTCCTCGTGTATATAGACGTGAAGATCCCCAACAGAGTGCTAGCAAATGCAGCTCTGCAGGATCAGAACTGCACACCGCAGCCCAGGGAGGGTTACTCCAGAGACGCAAGGTTGGCTTAACATTCGAAAGTCAACCAGTGTGACCCACAACACCGGGAAGCTGAAGTAGAAAAGCCATGTGACCTTACCAACTGATGCATGAAAAGCACCTGACAAAATTCAGCACCCTTTGATTTTTTAAAAAGTGTTCAATCATTGATTCCTTCTGAAATTTATTTTGGAATTAGTATAAAATGTGGCTCTAAAGTAATCAAAAAGTTACCTTCAATTTATCCTAACACATTTAACCTTTGCCCTTTGGTTTCTGTGGCTTATGTTATAAAATACCCAATTCTCTCTCTCTCTCTCTCTCACACACACACAGACACACACAGTAAACAGCGGGTGTCTGAGTCTGTGGGAATTCTGCTTTGTTCTCCTGAGTTGTGTCCTACACACCCCGCCTGCAGCAGACTCAGTGTTTGCTGGTTTCCTGTCATTGCTCTTGTTTTTCAGAACTTTAATATTCTCTTAACTATTTTTTCCAATTACTAATGTTTTTACTTATTACAGCTTTTAAATTACTGTT
Source organism: Camelus dromedarius (assembly GCF_036321535.1). Classification (NCBI taxonomy): domain Eukaryota; kingdom Metazoa; phylum Chordata; class Mammalia; order Artiodactyla; family Camelidae; genus Camelus; species Camelus dromedarius. The sequence continues at coordinate 28,923,795 of NC_087458.1, read as the reverse complement.
AACAGTTATTCACACTTCTTTATCTGATTTAAATAATCATATTGAAATAACTAGCCAAGTTTGCTGTGAATAGGTCAGTGCTGTGCACACATCACAGATGAAACGCAGAGGAGTAAACTTATTATTTCTTCCCATACTGAGCAGCAGTCTGTTGTGTCTGCATAAATATTTCACAGAAGATCTAAAAATACCTGGAAAAAATTCACAGGGGCACAAAACAGGCCAGGGAAATGGACCCGATGTAATTTTCAGCAGTGAACTGCTTTGCTCACAGTCAGTTAACAGCTGCGGAGTCAGGAAGACCAGCTGTGGCAGGGCCAGTGCAGACAGACGGGGACAGACTCCCGCACCCAGATATTTAGACCTCGAGCTGTTCCCTCACTCTTACCTTCAAAGAGGGAATAGGGTCTGTCAGGAATGCAGCACCCATACTCCGTATCCTAGACACCACTCTGCAAACTAGGAAGAAAGATTTCTCTTTAAGAGTGGAGATTGCACTTGGTGGAAATGCAACAAATAAGACACCGCAGTGAATTCATCAAGAATCAAGGAAACCAGACTCCAGGCAACAGAGCGGTCGGGAGTGTGGGCTCGGGCAGACACAGCACCCCCTCTTCTGTGCTGGTGAGACCTGTGTGAGCCTGTCTCCTCATCCGTCAAGTGGAATTCCCTCCAAAGGTCGCAAGGACCGAAGGAGACGTCTCACACCTCAACGACCACCTTGTCTTTTCTAGGCACTGTCTCCTGCCCCAGATTAAGATGTTGGCTCTGAAACCGCTCCCTGGGTGTGCTTCCAGCTCGGCAGGGCCCCGGCCACCATCCCGGCCCCAGTGCCAGAGCCCGCAGCCCTCGCCCCCCTCCCCACAGCTCCCTGGCCTGCCCGCTGCTGACCCACCGCATGGTTCATCCTGAAAACTCGTCCCTCAGCTTTCTCAGTGATTTCCTTTGAGCTCCTGGCTCCTTCCCCCTTAAACCTCTTCAGTGGATTTTTACAACATTGTAATACATTTCCCTCTTTTTGGTTAAGCTAACTTACTTTTTGTTACATGTACATAAAGAATCATAGGTAATAAACACAAGGAATATCAAATTCAGCACATATAAAATAAGACTTTGCTTTCCGCCTCCAGATCTGCTCACTTTTCCAGCCTGCTTGATGCACCGTCTGTCTGGTCTCCCTGGTCAGACAGCAGGGAGACACTCATACATTTCCCTCTTCTCTGCATTAAAAAAACCCCACTAAGTTCTGTAGACTGAACATCGTAAGTGTTTCTAAATCTCTCCTCTTTCATATCACAGCCCATGCCTTGGTTTATAACTCAACATTTCTTGCATTAATTATTAGAGAGCAGTTTGGAAAAACCCAACCCCTACCTCATTTGTTCCATTGTGACCACGGCAAGCACCTCGAGAGAGGAGTCTCAACATGAGTCTCACATCTTGTGAAGCCCCCCTTCTGGGTGAGGACCCACCTGGCTGGTCACAAGCACCCCTGGGGGCTGGGCACCGCCGGCCTGGGCTCCCTCACCACCGAGTCTAGGGTGGGCTCCAGGCATTCTTTCAAAGCCCCCCCCACCGTGAGTCTCAGGTGTGACCGAGGCTGAGACCTGCTGACTAAAGGGAAGGACTAACTTCCTTTGGCCTCTATCCCCCCGACTTCCCCGCTCACCCCTTGCATCCCCCAACGCTGCACTGCACCGTGCTGGGCCTGCCTCCCTGCCTCTGCAGGGCGCCTCTCCGACCCAGCGGCCCCCCCGCGCCATGCCGCACCTGCCTGGCTCATCATCTTTAGAAGGCTAGCCGTGTCTCAGCCCCGTGATGCCTTTGTCAGTCTCCACTTTTACTTAACTGCCTGCTACTGCGATCACTGCCAGCCAGCGCTGGCCCTCGCCTCCCCAGCCCCATTGCCTGCTCCAGCCACAGGACCTGGGTGTTCACCCTCCAGGCCCCTCTGCTGGTGGCACTGCTCCCACCCCTCCTTGCTCGATTTCCAGCTGTCTCCTAGGTCTCGGCCTGGATGTCACCTTCCGACACCCAGCCTCAGCGCCTGCCCTCCCCTGCCTGCCGGGCCTCGCTGTGAGCGCGGGCACTGAGCAGCACGTGTGTCCCGGGCACCGGGCCGGGGTCTCTATTCCTCCTGGTTTGAGGGAAGGTTTCATGATAAAAAGAATATAAACAAGAAGCCACCCCGAGCGCCTCCGTCTGCCAAGGGTCACTGTAGACATTCTGGTGTATTTTCTTCTGTCTTTTTCTGTGTCTCTGTGACTCTGTTTTGTGAAATGTGTAGAGTTATAAAAACACCAGCCAACATTTACTGAGTCCTGCATCTTCACACCGTGGGTGTGTATTAAGTCTCTACCCCGTGCCGGGCTCTGCTCCAGGTACCACGGTAGGGCTGTGGCCTGGACAAACGGCTGTGCAGCTGACGGTCCAGGGTGAGCACTCAGGGAGGAGCAGCACACAGGGAGGGACCGGGCGGCTCCGTCACGGCAGACCTCGCAGGCTCCACAAAAGCATATAAGTCCGGGTGGGAATGGCAAGGAGCCGCCAGGCAGGTTTCAGGGGGCCCGAGGTACATCCCACTCTGGAGAGAGGGGTGAGGTGGTGGAGAAGCAGCCGACGGCCAAGGCACACAGGGCGCTCTGCCCTGGGGGTGTGGGTTCTCCTCACGGGGCCGTGGGAAACCACTGGAGGGCGCTAAGCAGGGGCCACTGCAGATGATCTGTCTATTGCCTCAATTCTTCCTGGAACAGACTGAGGGGGTTAGTATTTTTACAGATGGGGAAACAGAGAGCTTGAAGAAGGAGCGCCCCGAAGTCATTAAGCTAATAACTGCATAGGAGGGCATTCTAATAGGTCGTGAGTCTCCAGAACACACTTCCTCTCCTTGGGCCCATGTTACAGGAGGGGCCCCGAGCACAGGGTGGCCAGGGGCAAGGCTATGCTGGAAGGAACCCCAGAACACGTCTGAAGGAGGAGAGAGCCGTGTGGGGCTCTGTGCCCGCTCTGGATGGTCCAGGAGCTGTTTGGATGGGTGCCCTTACCTTGCAGTCATGGCAGAGGTGCTCTGTGTCCCGCGTGAGGTGGTACAGGGAGAGGAAGGGGTAGCTGTTCCCCGCGGTCCCAGGCAGATCCTGCAGCAGGCCTCGCCGCCAGGTCATACTGCCGCACTCCACAGCATCTTCCAGGTACTTCTCCTTAAACACCTGGCTGATGAAAAACAGATCAGTATTAGAAAGATGTCTTTAATAATGACCTAGCAAAATACTTCCCCTTTCTGTTTAGAAAACTACCCGGTGTTAGGAAACCTGAAGTGGCTCCGGGGGTAAGACCAACCCCGCCGGAGTGTCACACCACCAGCCTGCAATCTCGTCCACTCCTGCACCCCTCATCCTCCGTCTGTGCGTGGTTTTTCAAAAGCAGTTCTACAATTGAGTTCAAAAATCGAAAGGAAAACTACCAGGTCTCTTTCATGAGATGTTCTATCACAAACAGACCATTTGGTGCTTCCTGGGACGCAGGCTGCAACTCTGAATCTCCTTCTCATGTAGTGGGCAGTCGATGGTTTCACAGCATCCTGGCAGCTACATCTAGAAAATTCTATATCCCAGATCAGCCACACATCAAAAGTGCCCCATGAGAGGACATAAACCTCCACAGCGCTTCCAGCCCGGGGGCAGCAGCACTGTCTCCAGGGAGGGGTTACGTGGACGGACAGACAAAGAACGCTGGCAAGACGAGGCACCAGCTTCCCTTCACACTTCATTTGTTTTCCCTCCCTGGCCCTCTCCTCCGAGCCCCTCACTGGCAGCCTCCACCTGCTTAGATCGTTCCATCCTAGTGTGAAAATGTTTTGGGCCACGGACCAGAGGCAGAGTCACTGGGGACAGCTCCTTGGGGTGGGAAATAGGGCCCTCCATGTGGCTGCTGAGTAGCGACCTCCTGGGCACGTGGCTGAGAAGGTCGGAGGCTGCAGGAAAAGCAAAGGGCCTGAACTGCACCCAGTGTCCACCCAGGGCAGGAGCGGGGGAAACGGGCACACCCGCACGCCAGTCACCGCTCCTGGGGCAGAGTCTCGCCGGGGTCAGAGGCAACTCTTGACTCACGAAAGCAGGTGAGACTTGGGCTCTGGGGCCCGACTGCCAGAGTCTGAATCTCAGCTCTGTCACCGTTAAGGGTGCCCTTGGACAAGTCACTTCACCTCTTATGTCTTAGTTTTCTTTACCATTTCTTCATCTCAGCGGCTTGCTGGATTAGGATGAAGTACCATGCGAGAAGCTCTCAGAGCCCTGTGTGGCACGCACAGCGCTGACTACTCCTGAGCTGCCATTAACTACTGCTCTCCCACGTTCCCAGCCCAGCACAAATACTCCTTCCTGCCATTAGTGTCTGAAGCCTCTTAAAATGGATTATAAAGAGAAACTTCCCCATCTTAAACAAATATTTGATCCAAGCTAATAGGTGAAGGGAGACCGTGTTAGAAGCTCTGTCCTAAAACCACACAAGAGCAAGGCCAGTCCTACAGGAAAGCTGACTCGCTCCTTTCTGGGGGTGGCCAGGAGTGGGTGAGGGCTGAAAGGGAAATGGGTCAGATTTCCTTCCCGGCACCCCCGCTCCCCTGACAGACTGCTGGAGGGGTGGCCCACTCATGCTGTAAGTGAGGAACTACTTTTAACAGTTTGGGATAGTTTAAAATTTAATGATTATAGAAGACAGCTAACAGATTTAGTCACAGATCTATCTTCTCTACATTGTAGCCATTATAACTTGGCCAGAAAATCTGTTTACTTATCCACCTTACTTTTCTCAAATGGTAAATTTCCCTGGGAAATGTCACGGCATAAAGTCTGAAGAGACAGTACATGCAGAGGAAAACAAACATAAGGGATCTGGAGTAGGGAGACACTGATTGGATTCCTTCTTCCACAAATACTAACTGTAACTTTGGGGGGGGTCATCATGACTTCTCTGAGCCTGTTTGCTCATGTTACAGAATGGACAGATGCAGAGATGACCAAGTGTTGAAAACAGAAACAAGGATTTGGGGCAGTTATTGAAAATCTTTCAGGATGAAAAGGAAACTACACTCATCACCAATGAATGGTTTGGAAATCCAAGAGGAAATGTCGCTATAAAGAGAAATGGATATCCAGGAACTGAAAAAATACCAACAGGTGAAATTTAAAAACTTACTGGGTAGGCTTAATAGCAGACTGGACACAGGAGAAGAAACCATTACTGAATATAAAGCTGGATAAACAGAAATTAAGCAATCTGAATTACAGAAAGGGAGAAACCCTAAAAATAAAAGCCTCAGAGATCTGCTGGAAAGTCAAGGCCTAACATTTACCAAATGTACTGAAAGACGTACAATTACGAGTTTAAGAAGCTTAAGGAATCTCAAAGCAGGATAAATACGAACAGATACACAGAGGTACATGATAAAATATAGAAAACCAAAAAGTAAGGAAATGAATGCTTCCAGAGGAAAAGCACACTATGCATAAAGGATGATGAATTTCTCAGGAGCAGCGGAGGCCACGAGACTTCACTTCAAAGTGAAATCTTCAAAGTGTATCTTTGAAGTTCTGAAAGAAAAAAAAGAACTGTCAGCTTAGAACTCTACTCCCAGCAAAGTATCTTTAAAGAATGAAGGGGAAATAAAGACAAATGTAAGATAAGTGAAAAAATCAATGTGTGGTCACCAAACCTAGATGATAAGAAACACTAAGGGAGGTTCTTCAGGCCAAAGGAGAGGACACCAGATTAGAGACTGGACCATCCGGAAGGAATGAAAAGCACTGAAAAGGGGAAATATACAAACATATCAAAGACCATCCTTTTTTGTCTTAATTTCTTTAAAACACATAGGACTATTTAAAAAGCAAAAATTATAAAATGGTACTGAGGGTTTACAGCATTTGCTGACACGTCTGACAGATGCAATGAAGATGAACAGGACTGCAGTCAGACAACAGGCGCCTGGTCCTTTCTTGCAGTTCACGTGAAGTTGCAATGTTAACTCTGAACGGACTGGGAAAAGTTAAGAATGTATATTGCAATCTGTATGTTGCAACATTAAAGATGCATGTTTAGCAGCCACTAAAAATATGTACAAATAGATACAGTTAAAGAGTCAACAGAGAAATTAAAATAGAATTTTAGAAAATATCCAATTAATCTCTCCTACCTCCTTAAAAAAGGCAAGAAGGAAAAAAATCGAAGACAAAAAAGAGTCCCTGGATGTAGCCAATAGAAACCACATGAAAACATGACTGAGCTAAATCCAACCATATAAATAATTACATTAACTATATGTGAACCACACATTCCAAATTAAAGGCCGAGACTGTCAGACTGCCTTGCTAGACAAGTCCCAGTTAAGAAGAGACACACATTAAATATAAAAACATCAAAATTACAATCAAAATTACTGATGTAAGTGAAAGCAAATATAGAGAGATATATCATATTTGTGGATAAGAACACTCAATATTGATACAAGTTCTACCAAAATTGATCTACAGATTGAATGCAATTTCAGTCATAATCCCAAAAGGCCTCTTTTCTAGACACTGACAAACTAATTTCTAAAATTTGTATAGGAATGCAAAGGATTCCAGTATAGAATATTTAAAACAATTCTGGAGAAACAACAACAACAAAGTTGAAGTCTTAAGACTTCAAAACTTACAATAAAGCTAGAGTAATCCCATCAGTGTGGCACCGTGGTGACAGGTGAACAGGCCAGAGTCACAGGACAGAGAGCCCAGCAATAAACCCAGGCTTACCAGCTCACTTGATTTTGACCTCGTGCCTTTCTAGGCACCAAAATCAATCAAACGGGAAATAAACATCTTTTCAACAAGTGATGTGGGAGCATTCAGATATCCCTATGGTTCAAAGAAAAACCTCACTCCTTACTTTACATAACATACAAAACTGGGGAGAGAGGGTACAGCTCAGGGGCAGAGCGTATGCTTAGCATGCACGAGGTCCTGGGGTCAATTCATTAAGATACATAAGTAAATCAATAAACCTAATTACCCCCCCATAACATATAAAAGTAATGAGACAGATCACAGTTCTAAATGTAAATCTAAATCCATGAAGCACGCTGGGGAACATTATTGGTGTAATGTGGGGGCAAGAAAAAATTTCTTAGACAAGATACACAAAGTAACTGCCATTCAGAAAAACAACAACACTGATAAGATAGACTTTATCAGAATTAAAAAACTCTATTCATATTCATAAAGACTATAATTAGGCCAACTACAGACTGGGAGAAATTATTTCCAAAACATATATCTACCAAAAGGACTTGTAACCAGGACATATGAAGAATTTTTACAACTCAGTAATAAAGGGACAAAAAATACATGAAACAATGTGGGTAAAAGATAGGAACAGAGACTCAACAAAAATATACGGCTGACCCACGAACAACGTGGGGGTTGGGGCGCTGACCCCTACCCAGTTGGAAATACTTGCATAACGTTACAGTCCCTCTCTGTATGCCTTTCTGTGTCCTCAGATTCAACCCACCCTGGACTGTGTGGTACCGTAACTGTACTGACTGAAAAAAATCCACATAAAATGGCCCCACACAGTTCAAATCCATGTTGTTCAAGGGTCAACTGTACACTCAGCCCATGAGCACAAGCAAAATTGCTCAACATCATTAATCATCAGGAAGATGCAAATTAAAATCATGATGAAATACCCACCAGAGTAAAACCACGGAGACTTCCAACACCAAGTGTTGGCAGAGACGTGGAGCAGCTGGAACTCCCCTGTACCACTGACGGGACGAAAAACAGCACAGCCCTCAGAGAACAGGTGTGGCAGTGTCTTCTAAAACTAAACAAGCTACTTTCTGATTCGGCAGTTCCACTCCTAGGTATCAGCTCCAAAGAAATGAAAACATATGTTCACAAAAAGACTTGTACAAAAATGTTCACTGTAGCTTATTCAAAATAGTAAAAGAGCAGATACAGTTTAAAAACAAAGGGGTAAATGGTAGCATGTTTACAGATGATGCTTAATACCGGGAAGGTATCAGAATCTTGAGGAAGAAGAAGGCATAGTTAAAAAAATCTCACCAGGTGACTCTGATATGTACACCACCTAGAAAGACATTCCATGTTAGAAAAAAACCAACTTACAAATGAGCCTTTGGAACATAACTTGTATGAAAGTACTTTCTGATGTACAGTCAGCAGTTGCCCATCAGGACACATTTCGAACACAGCTCTATTCTGGGGATGTCAGAGCAGGCTTGCAGGTGCGGGGAGGGGGGCGCGGGAGGTGTGGTTCCCTCACACATTTAGCCCAGAAGCAAAGGAGTGCACTGGTACCACTTTGGTGTGACTTAACGTGGTTTTCTTGGGCACCATATTTCCCTTTCCAAATGTAATTTCATTTGACCAACGTGAGCACTTGTTCACAAATGCCAAGTCCACAAAAGCTGCTAGTGTCCTAGGGCTTAAATGTGTGGTCAGAGGAAGGTAGAATTTGTTACCATTACCTGTGGTTTGCTGGCAGATAATCAAGAACTGACTGTAACTGTTCATCAGAGTAGCTTCCAGCTCTGAGGTTCCCAAATGTAATGTGCTAGGAAATCATTTACAGTTAATAAAGTTCCTACCACAGTATAGAAATATTGTTAAAATCTTGACCTTTTCCCCCAAGACTATCTAAAATACTAAATAATTCAGAATAATGCATGTTCATACAAAGAAGAGTAAACCGTAGCTGAAATGTGATTAGCATCTATAGGAAGGCAAAACAAAGTGAGTGAATATGGGCTCAACTCACAGTTTTATTTGTGAAAGATATTAATTCTTTTTCAAATACTTGAACAATTTACGCCTTCATAAGTGTTCCTGAAGAACTTACGTCTTCATGTGCCAGCATAAGAAACTGTTGAAAACTTATTACTACACAAAATTTAAACACTTGCCAATTTTAAGAGATGGTCTCAATGGACGTGGACCCTCTCGATCTGAGTTAACAATAACTTGAGAGGAAACAGAGGCTAGAGCTGCATTTCCCTAGCTGCGCCACCCCCTGCCCCGGCCAAACGCAGACTGCGCACTCTCCTCGCTGACTTACGCTCAGAGGACGGAGTTTCACCTCCAGTTGTGAAACTATTATACACGCGTCTCCAAATTCCCCTTGGTGCCTCTGCCCCCAAGGATTCTGCTGTGCTTCCCCTTCCTCATGTTTGAGAGTCTTGATGTAAGAGGACAAAATTAAGTTTTACTGACAAAGTACAGGATGTTAATGTCATTGTCCATGCTTCCTAGAAAAGAGACATTGCTGTTTCGGAATCAGCGGGGTGGGGACAGCGTCCAAACGTTCCCCAGAGCCAAGCGCTGCAGGCAGAGCTGCCCATGCGCCTGCTCCCCGGTTTCCAGCCGCAGCAGAGACAGGTGGCGGCCACTGTCAACAGACAGGTAGAAATGAACTGCCCTGGACAGAGGGCCCTCTGGGGGCCCTGGCTCCTGACCACCTGCTCACAGCCCATGGCTCAGGTGAGGAAGCAGGGCTGGGGAGACCCCCAGAAGCCAAAGTTACCCACCACCAGGAGCACCTCCCTCTACAGATGATCCTCTTTAATGTGAAAGAGAAAAGGAGTCTGACAAACAGAAGTTTTCACTTTTAACAAAGTCATAAGTCTGTTCTGAATATCAAAGGATTCCTGTTTGTGTTGTCAATACTGTGCTTAGATATGATGGTTGGATAGTTATAATATTACAGATTTATCTCTGTGTCACTGAAGATACAGCAATTGCTCTCAACTCCAGGAAATGGGAGGCAGTGATGTGAACAGAATCCTGCTGTAATTTAAAAGCTGAGATATTGTCAGCAACATGAATGACTCAGCTCTTCTGATTTCCAAAAAGTATACTTACTGTGCTTCCCTCTCATCAAAAATCATAACTTTGAGTTATTTTCTTGAATGCTTACACCTGACTTTTATATTATGTGAATATTTTTAGTGTTCTTGTTGTAGGACTAAAAAATTCTGAGAAATTAGCCTAACTCATGAGATTATTCCCCCAACTTTTCTAAGTAATTTATTATAGTTACTGTTAAAAGGAAAATAAAATTTAATCAGGGGCCAGTTCTTCTGTAATTTTCAGGGAGACTTATGCATTCTGCTCCAGTGACTCCAGCTATTTCTGCAAAACTGAGAGACCCGGCCAAACACTGATCAGTCGTTGTGGTGCCAGTTACATCCTTTTGTGTATAAGCAACAATCTCCAACAGCAACTATTGCAAATAAAGATGCACTCAGAGGAAAACAAAATTGCAAAAGAAGCGTTGTTTGCTTTCAACTTTCATGATAATTCAAAGTCCAGGAGAGAAATCAGCAGTATTCTTAATGCTGTGCCCGGACAGATCTCGAACCTACTGTAATTAATCAGTAGAAGTACTGCCTGTTTTCCTGTAATACCCCATATGTATGAAAATGTGAATGCCACATCCATCTCTTGTAAATAATTTTATAGTAGTTTTTAACTCAAATTTTAAAAAATCTTTATAATACCGAGAAATATAAAATGATGCAAAGTCAAACAAAGAAGCATTTGGCCTATAATACTGCCTATTGGCTTAGTGGCTCTTCATACTTACTAGAATAAAAATCATTAGGATGCTGTCATCTTAGTTTTTTTTTTTACACATGAATAAAATTCCTGTTAAAACACACACGTACACTTAGAGCTCTAACCACAGTGATGAACAGTGAAATAAAAAGACTTTCTGTAAAAACATTAATTCTAAAAGGTTGTATGTTTGCAAGCAAATGTGCTTACCAGAACCAAACTGAAAACTTGGTAGGGAAAACTGCCTCTGCACACATGGATGCTAAGGACACGGGCTGCACGGACCTTGTACACCCCATTCAAAGGACCAGCTCGCCCCCTCTTCAGAGAGCGAGCAAAGGAACTTGCTACTTGTTTTCACTCCCAGTAAAGCCTTGTCTGAATTTCTCATCTGGCCTCTTAGCAACTTCTATTGCTTAAGGAGACTAAGAACCCTGGTCAGGAGCAAGTTCATGGCTCCCCTTTATTCCCCGCTTTCATGCCATTTCCCATTACAATTGCCACTGTCATTGTTGGAAAACATGATTTACATATTTTAATGCATTTTAATCTTCTTCCCCCTAAACTGAACTATACAAGGGCAGGGAGTATATTTGTTTTATGTACTAAGAGAATACCCAGTGTTTTCCCGTAAAACCTCAGTGCTTAGAAGTTCTTAAATGTGAACCAAAGTGGTCTCCCCTCTAGAGTCTGGCTCTGCTTTTTGACAGCTACTTGGAGGCAGCTCTTGAGCCCTGCAAGGAAGTTCTTAGTTCCAAGCCCAGTGGGCAGGGTGAACGCTCCCCGGTTCCCTCCAGCCACCTCCTAGCACCTTGGGGATCAGCAAGCAATGGCTGGAACCCACTCTGGACTCTGTGAACAAGTCTTACTATTGGAGATCAGATTTCTGCCCCTCAGGAAATGAACTTTCCATCTTTCAGAAGATGCCAAACTTCGCTGGGGAGAAGATTCTGGTCTATTTCCAGTCTGTCTCTCTGAGGATACACCCCATGTGGAAACGCTAATGAGGATGAACACGACACTGTTTAATTATAGCCCAGCAAGTCATTTATAATTACCTCTTCATCTAATGCTTCTGGGGAGGAAGGAGTGAACTATGTTCCCTTTAGAGGTGAGTGAACTCTTTCTGGCTCCTTATTGCAGTAGGAGCTGTAATTTCCCAAGTGTGACGCTTGCAGCAAAACAGTTCAATTATAATCCAAACACAGGCAATTTACTTACTGGTAGGATGGGTGCCCTTGGTTCATACTTAAGAGGACTCAAACATCAGATGGAGTCGTCTCTGGTGCCGATCTGGTCTTCCTGCTCCTTCAGTTCCAATCTATGGGGCCTTGGAGAGTGCAGTGTGGTGCTCTGAGAACACGGCTCAGCGCATCTGCGGTCACAGCCAGGCCTGTATCTCCACGGAGGCCGGCGCAGAGGAGTCCTGGGAGACCGGTGCTGTGGATGAGCAGGGCAGGAGGAAGTCTAGGGGGCACAGGCCTTTTGGCAAAAAATGACACATATCAGAAAAATGCCTTATGGCAAGATTTGGGGCTGGGGATTCAAAGGTCATTGATCCAGCGTTTTCTGTCAACATCTGTGACATAGTCTCTCCCTAGGGAAAAATGTGTTCAACACACCGCATATGGCTGCCTGGAAAAGGGGTAGTTTTCACAGAGCCCAGGAGCCCATGGGGCAAAGCACTCAGCTTCCCTGCAAAGTGGCCTTTGGCGTTGCTGGGGATAGCGCCGGAGAGCTTTCTCCCTTCTCTCTGGGCAGAAAAGCCAGATGACAAACGCAGTGATAGAAAGAATGCAGGCACGACGGTTAGGGTTGCAGGGACATGGACGGAGGTGGCTTTGGCCAGGCGGGGAATCGCGCCTGAGGGTTTCTCTGATGGAACCTCCCCTGCAGCTGCCTTGCTATCAAGGAAGACCCTCTCCCTCCAGAAGCCTGGGATTTGGGTCAAAGGGATGGGAGTCGAAGAAGCAGGAGCTGGGTGAAGGCTAAGGCGGAACCGTCTATAGTGAGCACGCTGTCACCTTGGCTCCTCCCCACGACCTGGCCACACCCAGGGGCGGGGCCGAGCCACGAGCCCCTCCCATGCTGGCTTCTGCGGGATTTGCAGCTTCCAGAAGCAGCAGGGCCCTGCTGGTTTCTCACCTCCCCCCCAGCTTCCGGCGTCCCCTGGTATCTTGTTAAGGGGTGGGGGACAGCTTGCACTTACATTTATTTGTTTCTTGCTTTTCGTTTTGGGAGATTGCCTGACACTGGGAATAATGCGCAGATATTTGACGATGTGCTGTGAGTTTCCTTTCTTAGCAGAAAGTCCTCCGCTCAGAACACCCCATCTCGCCCCAGTGTAAGGCTCCATTTTAGCGCCGTATTTACACAGCAAGTGTCTGGTCCTCGGGTGGGAACTGTGACCACATTCCCCCGCGATGCCGTCACGTGGTTCTCCGCAGGGCCTGGGAATGAACTGAAGATGACCCTCCCCGGACACTCAGCCAAGGTGCTTATCAGAGACTCTTCTCTGTGCGTTGAGGGAAGTGAGTTCAAGTGAGCCTGAAAGCACGGTGGGTGGGAGGGGTCCAAACCCACTGGTTTGTGCTTCAGACTTTTCAGACTTTGCTTTCTCTGGAGCATGAAGAAAAAGCAGGCAGTAATCCCCTCTCTCAGCTAAGGACGCAGGCCTCCATCACATTCCCTCACGTGTCCGCCTGCTAGGGAACAACGGGTGGTGAAATGACAGGTGTTTCAATTGTGAGTACTAATATTTTTAGCCATTTCATTCTCTATGAACAAAGTAGAAAAATCAGAGCGAATTCTTCTTGAAAGTAAATCTAGAGGAGTGGTGAGCTTTCTCCTCAGTTTTTGTGTGCCATTGAGAGGCAGAGACTGCTAATCCCTCCTCTTTTCCTTGGTGCCAGAATTCCAACTGTATTCTACGGATCCAAGTACCGAGTTAAGAGAGTACAGCTTCCAGTTTCCTTGAGACTAAGTCCTGGCCAATGAATGAGCTGTCAGCTGAAGTCTGGTGTGGTACTTCCTAGAAGGCTTCTTGAAGGGAGTTGACTCTACCAGGGAGTTTTTGCAACATCAGCTCTCTGCCTTCTTATAGCCTGCAATCGGGACACAATGGCTGGTGTGACAGCATCCACCTTGTGGTGTGAGGTGATGTTGAGACTGGAAGTTCCATGTTAGGTTAATAAAGCAGAACATAGGGGGTCTGGGATCCTGAAGATCATGGTACCACCAAACAGTCCTTCCTTTGGACTTTTGCATGAAAATATAATGAATAAACATCTATCTTGTTTAAGCCTTAGATTAAAAAAAATATTTTATTTCTATTCTGGATGCCATTTGGTCCTTTAAAGGATCAAGTTGTCTGTGAGTGATCCCTATGTAATCTGTTCAGATAATGACTTCATCTGATTACAACTAGTCTTTTTACTAATGCTACTCTGGCCTGGGGGAGTTAGCAGTGCTGTTTTATTGGCAGTAACCAGTCCACTCATTCTAGATAAGCTGAAAATAGCCTTTTGGTTGTTCCTGGCTGTGATCTGTCACTTTCTGGTCCAGCCCTAACCAGGAGGGAGAGCTTCCTACAAAAGGAATGCCAGCGACCTTTGTGCCTCTCATTTTCTTTTAAGACTCTTGACTTAATTTCTTCACTTGCCAAAAACTAGGTACCCTTTGTCATCCATGCATCTCAATATTTCTAGCAAGAATAATAAAGCCAAAACTATAAAAGGCCATGTCAGTATATTTGACAGTAGTGATAGGAAATTCTACTAGTCCTGAGTATTTATCCATGACTGTGGTGACACAGCTCATGGGTCAGCAAATTTCTTCTCTAAAGAGCCCAGAGAGTAGATATTTTAGGCTTTGAAGGTCACACGTTCTTTGTCACAGCTACTCAGTTCTGCCATCGTAGACTGAGAGAAGTCATATTCAGTTATATGAACAAATGATTGCATTCCAATGAAACTTTATTTGTAAAAACAGGTTACAGGGCCGGATTTGATCCCAGACTGTAGTATGCCAACTCCTGATCTAAAGGAAAGAATTTGAAGCAAGGGGTCGAGTGAATTTTATGGGTGCCTCTTGCTGACTGAAAAAAGACACTGGTGGAATGACAGGTAGAGGGTGTGTGGCTGCTGCTGCGATGATGGAGGTTGTCCATGTAGAGGCTGGGATGCGCTCTGATTCTGTGCAGTGTTGTGACTCCAGGCGGCTGTTGGACCCCAGCAGTGACGAGCATCTGCCATGAGTGGGCAACAGAAGACTTTTTTTGGAGGAGGGTAATAAACAAGCAAAGAAATTTGTGTTTCTTCTGAAAAGAAGAGTAAGAGCTTTTGCAAATCAGAGTATGACTCAGCCAGAACCTGAGCTCAGGTCGAACAGGTGTCCAGGCGACGTCCGCATGCTTGAGACCTGTGTGTCAGCACAGTGGGGGCTGACAGAGCCCTTCCTGTGGCAGCTCCGGGGCCCGTAGCTTCTCCCACAAGCTGAATATGGGGAACTGCACAGTTGGGAACAAATCCTTCCTCTGCAGTAAGGTGACCATGTCCTGGCTTGTCTGGGACTGAGGAAGTTCCCGGATGTGAGAATTCCAGAGCCAAAGCTGGGAAGTCCTGGGCAAACCAGGGCATCCTGACCACCCTACTCTGGAATAAACAACCGACCATTCTTGAGGGCCCCCCTCTTGATCCTAAACCCCAATGGGGACTTGGGAGTCAAGGGAAAAATGATTCTAGTCAAATACACATCCTCATGGTACTATTGGAAAAGAAGTCCCAATATGTCTCCTGGAAAACACTCCAGCCTGAAAGTCAGAGGGCCTTTTTCTCATCTCGGCCTCCACTTCTAGCCTACTGTGGGACCCTGGGCAGTTTGCCTTAACATCCTGGCCCTTGTTTCCTCCACCAACAAAATGAGGAAGGAAGGTGAATTTGGTCATTTTTAAAGGTCTTTTTAATTCTCAAATTCTAGATCCAGGTGGCTTCTGCTGTTGCCGTCTGTGACTTTGTGCACCTGTAGTCAGAAACAGGTCATTTTCTTGTACGCCCTAATTTCTTTAGGTTTGGGTGCACGTCTGTTGTGACTATCAAGAAGTAAAAAGATGAATTTAATGATACAACTCTGTTAGATCTGATGGTCTATGAAAAGCCACAGCAAGATCGCGTTGGCCATGGATGAGTGAATGACTGTGGAAAAACCTATGGTGAGCCGTTTGTGCTTCCTTTTTGTTGACTCTTTTACAAACAGCAAGACTGAAATTATCCCTCTCTGGAGGTCTAGCTTACTAACAGCCTGCAGTAAGTAAGGCTTAATCCGTAGAGTACTTTGTGTTACATTTCCAGCCTTGTTGCTTATACGTATCAGGCTTCTGCTGTGAGGCTGCCTGGGGTAAGAGCTGCCGAGATACCGAAAGCAGCCCAGATAGTTACTCATCTCAAGGAATTTATCTGAGAAGGAGCTGAGTTTTACACACATGGCAGATAGAGAGGATAGAAAAGTACATGAAAAGTACAAAAGGAGATATTCAAGAAAAAGCAAAAATGTGTAGGCTATGAATTTGCTTTTTTGTTTAGTCCTTCTGTGAGGACTGAACGCATCCTGTCTTTTCAGGGACAACAATATTGTTTTCAAATACTCTGCCCCTTTGTCCCTACCGAAATACCCCAAGCATAGCAGCATTTTGATAGCACAGTAGCATTCAAGCTACAATTTCATCGCTTCCCATACCCGGAAGTAGTACAGAGCCTTCTATCAGGTTGTGTTCTCATTTTTGGTACTGAAACACAGACTTGATTAAGAGCAGAAGCGATCAGTATTGGCAAAAGTGATAGGCGTGTCTTCAAGGGAGAAATAAGACTTAGATTTAGAGAGTGTGAGACCTGGGCAAAGTTTCAGAAATTACGTAGCCCAGCCCGTCTCTGTACAGGCCGGGGAGATGCATGGACCTGTCCAGGCGTAATTCTAAGGAGGAGCAGAGCTGAGGGTGGAAAGCAAGGCTCTTGACTTTTGATACAGGGCTTCCACTGTGTGTGGACAGGCCATCCCCAGGATGGGCTGCTGTCATTCAGTCAATGTATGGTGACTCTGGGCTTACTCCCCTCCTGGTAGGATGAATGGTGGGCACACAGCCTTGTCCTTTTCATAAATAATGACAACATGTAACAGTACATGCTAAGGATCTACATGGGACATATCTGGAAGATCAAGAGGTGGGAATGAGTGGTGTTTGGAAGTGAAAGGATATATAGTGGGGAGGCCAGCGAGTAGAGAAGAGTGGATGGTGACTGCAGACAATGTCAGCTGGAATGGAGAAGCCTTACTGGAATCCAGGACGAGGAACTGGGGCTGGACTGCCAAGGCAGGGTGGCGAGGCCGACTAGCACAGATGGAGTCAAAGTGTCTGGGCTTAAATCCTGGTTCTGACTTTGGTTTTCAGATATACTTTGCTTATCCGTCAAAAAGGTATGATAGAGATATCCTTCTAAAGGAGGATCTGATGAAAAACTCTATGATACGGCGTGATGCTTGGCACGTAGGAAGACTCAGTGTTTATGATCATTATGGTTATGATTGTGATTATTAAGTAGTGGTAGGATTTTATCCTTGAGCAAAGGATTTCTCATGACAAAAATCAGCATGTCTTGGAAAGAGATGCCTAAAAACAAGCCCAGTGTTTCCTAAGAGGCAGTTGGTGTGATCCTTAAGAAGAAACGGTATGAAATGTACCAACCTGAAGATTCTGTAAACAACCAGAGTGGAGACTAGGTCCCCCCAGCAACATGGATGAGACGGCTGAGTAACACCAGGTGACGTGGAGGGAACGATACAGGGCAAGGGGAGTGGAATTAGAGTTTGGTGAGAGAATGGGGCTTCCACATGGGCCAGCAGGACCAACCCATACAACATTGCAAAGGACATGGATGCCAAGCAAGGAAGATGAATATTCATGAGGGTTTGGGGCAAACAGTCAAGCAGATTCTGGGATTAGAAGATTAAAAGATGACGTGACCCACTGCGGAAGCCAAGTTCTGAAGTCTGAGCGTGTGGGCTTGCAGTCACTCACTCACAAAATCTTTGGCAGCTCTTAGGAATCTAGAGGTTTCCCCAAATCTAGTGTGCCTGTGACCTCCTGTGGTTCTTGTTAGACACGTGGGTTCTGGATTCCAATCCTGCAGCTCCATGGTGAGATCCGGGAGTTTGTGCCATAAGAAACCCCCCAGGTGGATCTGATGTAGGCATTTGTTGGACCATCTCCAGAATATGGGTAATGATATCACAGCACCCTACCTGTTGCGGGTTGCGTTGTGTCTCTCCAAAAGATATGTTCAGATCCTAACTCCTGGTGTCTGTGAATGTGACCTTACCAGAAAACAGAGTCATTGAAGATGTAATCAATTTCAGACAAGGTCATACTGGATTAGAGTTGGTCCCAATACGATGATTTGTGTCCTTATAGGAAGGGGAGAAGCCGCATAGACAGAAGGTGGCCACATGACGATGGAAGCAGAGACTGGAGTGATACGTCTCTGAGCCAAGGGTAGTCAAGGATTGCCTGCAAGGACCAGATGCTAGAAGAGGCAAGAAAGTCTCCTCCCCAGAGCCTACAGAGAAAGGGTGGTCCTGCTGGCATCTTGATTTCAGGTTCTGTCCTCCAAAGCTGCGAGACAATAGATTTCTCTCAGTTTCTGGTGCTTTGTTATGGCCACCCGAAGAACTGAATACAGTAACTCAAGGGTTGTCAAAAGAATCAACTGAGTTGTTACAATGTAAATTGGTACATTATAGCTAATTTTTTTTAAAGAATGCAGAAAGCATTTGTTTCATTATTTGTCATACATGTCCACTGTTACCATGGGTATTTCCCTAAGGTAAAAATGAATTTAGGGATTTTGCAATATATTGTAAGAGGGGCTTAGGGAGAATGACAGCAGTTTTGAAAGAACATTGGACTAGGCATCCAAATTCTAGTCTTAGGTCTGCCATCCACTGACCTCTGACCATGGGCACGTGAGTCAGTGGTCAGACTGCCACATCTCAGTTTACCTGTGGAGATGAGGAAATGCCCTCCTTCCAGGGCTGTTGGAAGTTCAACTGATTTAGTGAATCTAGAAAAGCTGTTAATAAACTCTGAGATGCTATGTAAATGGAAGCGATTATTGCATTGTCTTTTTTTTAAGTTTTCAATAGGATTGTACTTGGAAGCTTACTGAAGGACTTACTCTCAGAATAACACTTGATCTGAGTCTTACAAATCATGGCTCCTTCAGAAGAGGAGAAATTTCAGAGTAGGTGGATTGCACCTGGGTTCTGTGAGTGATGGGGAGAGAAAGTGTTTTTGGTGAAGGGGCTTTTGTGCCCTTGAGGGGAGGGGTTTTGGAGACAGCGTGGTGTCTGTCTCTAAGATCTGTGAGTGGGTCTCAGAGCACAGGCAGAAGCAGAAATGACAGGGGGTGGGGGATGTCACATGCCAGCTCTGTGAGATGTTCAGGCCGGTGTGCCAGGAAGTGGCGCTGAGGGGCAAGGGACCCACCTACTCCAGCAGGGTGGCTATGGCATAACGTGTCATGGGCGTGCAGCAGTTCGGGGGTGGCCCTCAGGAAGCAGAGCCTGGGACAGTGGCACAGGAAATGTGCTCACAGGCCAGCCCATGAGTGTCCAACCAACCACGGGTCTGGGGGAAGGACAGGAGACAAAGTGAGTGGCACCGAGACGGAAAGCCTTGTCCAGCGACACTGGTCCAGAGATACCTTGCTAGAAAAGGTTGAAATCTGGGGCAGAGTGTAAAATGGGGAGTGAGGGAGAGTGGGCCAGGGGAGGCCGTGTCTGGTGAAACTGCTCTGTCTGCACCCACTGGCTGTGGCTGAACTGTGCCCGCAGAAATCTGCCTGTTGAAGCCCTGAGCCCAGGGGACCTCAGACTGTGACTGCATTTGGGGAGAGGGCCTTTAGAGCAGTGATTAAGGTAGAATGAGGTCATCAGAGTAGGTCACCATCTGACTGGTGTTCTCAGGAGAAGAGGAAGTTGGGACACACAGACGCCAGCGATGGGCACGCGCGGAAGAAGGACCACGTGAGGACACCGGGAGGGGGCGGCCTTGGGAGAAACCAGCCCTGCTGCCACCTTGCCCTCAGGCCCCCAGTCTCCAGGACTGCGAGAAAATGAACGTCTGCTTTGTAAGCGGCTCGGCCTGTGGTGTGTCGCTGTGGCAGCCTGAGTGGACTAAGACGCCACTTCGTTTTATTCTCTGTTAGCATCTAAGAGAGATGTTCTTCTCAGAGAGAAAAACCTCCACAAACAACGGCGGGACCGACGCCTTCCCTCTCCGCCCAGGCCACCTGCGCCGGGCCCAGGAAGAGGTGTGGGCCCTGGTGAGCACTTTCTAATCTGAAATAGTGTTGCCAACTCGACAGTCAACATGAGCAGGAAGGAACTTCCTGAATGCTTTTAGAAAGACACATCTCGTGCCCCTTGGGACAGACGCTGTGAGTTTCATCTCCAAATCTGC
Organism: Camelus dromedarius; assembly: GCF_036321535.1. Taxonomy (NCBI): domain Eukaryota; kingdom Metazoa; phylum Chordata; class Mammalia; order Artiodactyla; family Camelidae; genus Camelus; species Camelus dromedarius. The sequence goes on along the minus strand of NC_087458.1, from coordinate 28,903,668 downwards.
TGCTGGTGTGCGCTATCTCTGGTCACCTCCTCTCAGAACCAGCTCCAGCTGGAAAAGGACAGGAGACTCTCTGTCTGACTTCAGGGAATTCAGAAGCACCCTTTTCTAGGCTCCTGTGATAATCAAACCAAAAAGGAACCTGGGATGTTGCCTTTTGCTTTTCAGCTTAGAATGTCATCAAGGAATACATCTTGGAAAGATGACCCCAGAACCAGAAGTAAAGAGGAGGAAAGGGAGAGATGAGGAAGCAAGTCAACTGAGGTTCTGTCAGCGGGCTGTTTTCTGCTGTGCAAAACTGGGGCTCAAGCCTTCAGGGGCCCGCTGAGGCCCAATCCCAACCAAAGGATGGAGGTTGGGTGTTCATTCACCAAATCCCAATGGTTAAGGATGCCATTGGCAGGTTAACCTCCCTGTGGGACCAGGTTACGCCTGAGCTCAGGCTCTGTGGCTTTCTCTGGTTTTAGAGACAGTTCCATGGTAACCAAGCAAGGGGATGTCATGGTACCCTCATGATTTAGATGTTAGTGACATACATGGACCTGCCGATCAGAGCTGCGAAGTTAGGTGGGCTGAGGGGATGGGGCAGGGTGCAGAATATTCCAGGCAACACAAACAGCCTGTGCAAAGGCCCTAAGGTGAGATCATGCTGAAGGCATTCAGGGAACACCAGAAGGCAAGTGGAGCTGAATGGAATAAGCAAAGGAGGAGAGTTGTAGGAGTTACAGTCAGAGAGACAGTGAGGGGAAGGCAGATGCTCCTCTGAGAAAAGTCTGGCTTTTACTCTGTGAAGATGCGTGTAACATAGTCTACCTGATGCTGAGGTAAGAATGGACTTGGGTTGGGTTTAGAATGGGAGTGGAGGCTGTTTCAGAATTCCGGGCTAGAGATGCTAACGGCTCACACTGGGGTGGAGACAGTGGACGAGCAAGAAGTGATATATATTCTCTGATTCAACAACCCAGCAATGTGATTTTCAGTTTCAATCCCCAGAGTTTCCGTTTTCTGGGAATTCGAAGTCTCTCAGTTTATAGATAAGCTACCTGTGAATCCTATAGGTTAGGAAACTCATCTAGTTTCTGCCCCTGATAAGGGACGAAACTGGGTCCTGAGCCTCCATTGTCTCCAGCTCTTCCCCCAGCGATGTCAGAAGAGCTACTTACTCTTCACGTCCTGTGTCATTAAGCGCTGGGTACACTTACTGACAAGAATGAACAGGAAGAGCAAATGAAAAGCACAGAAAGTCCATACTGTTTTTCGAACAGAGAGCCCCCTTTCCTCACCACATTCCAAAGTGCTGAACAAACTAGATGCAAGGCCTCAGAAACTACAGAACAGCAGATTATTGAGTTGGGAAGCAATAATTAGAAAGGAAGTGAAGAAAATGGACATTGGGGGCCTTAATGTGAAACATGACATTGATAAATCAAAGGAAGCCTTGAATTAGAGATGTGGACATTTTGGCTGATTAGCCAAGAGAACTCATATCCTCCACGAACCTCCATCATCTTGTTTTGCCTTTTTGAGGACAAAGAGAGCTTTGCCAATTGCCCGGCTCCAGGGTTGTGTCTCCCAAATGTTTATTCAAAGAGGGAGGGGAGGAAAGGGAGAAAGCAGTTGAAAACTTATTTGCTTGTTAAGCAGCCCAGAGCAACGTTCTCCTTTCCACTGAGCCTGGTCTGTTCATGGGAAAGATAATAAGAGAAGCTCATGACGGATTTTGACAGTGAGGCGAAGGTACACAGTCAGCCCAAGCCAGAACTTGCTGGGTTCCCGCACCTTGACTTTCGATACTCATCCTAAGAGGTGAGTGTAAACAGAGTGTCCCGTGACTGTGTGGAGAAGAGACATCGCTCAGCTGCCTTCCCTTTCCCAAGGATTCCAAAGCAAATGATGTTCATTTGGGGGACTTTGTTTCTCTTTTTTTTTTTTTTTCCCTGAGAAAGATGCCATGGGGACAAAAGGCATGTTGGGACAGTCATATGAGCACGTGTCCCCAGATTGTTTTGATTCATGTGATGATGTGATGAAAGTCTAACGGAGACCACAGAGGTGGGAATGGAAAAGACTGGATTGGATTATTCCATTTCAGCCACTCCACCCTTCCCGGCAGGAGAGGGTCCCGCGACAGGGGATGTAATGCCCGGCCTCAGCCAAATGTCCCAGGGGTCTGGAAACTGACAACATGACAGGAGATTGAACGGGAGCCACAAGACGCCTCACAAAACCCTGTGGGTGGAGTAAAAGGGCTGGATTTGTTTTGCATGCGTGTGTTTCTCGGGCCTTTCATAAATGCTTTGGTGCTTAGGTTATGGTGGGCGAGTCCCTGGAGAACCCCTTTTGGCTGTTTTCCAGACCTGTGGGTGCTCCCCTGATCAGCTGTGGCTTTTACGAGTGGAGCTGCCCGACGCCAGGGCTCGCGGGAAGCAGGTCTGATTTCACTGGGGACCAGCAACCATTCAAGTCTTTGTTTCTGACTGGCCCCAGGAACCAGGCCTGATCTGGCAGCAAGCGTGGGGGCCTGAGGTCCTCCTGAGCTCACACATTATGCTGCCGATCATAGGATACCAGTCGCCTAACTGGCCTTTTACTTTCCTCCTTGTTATTTAAAATCCAAAATATATGTGTCTGTCTGGAAGAATTGTTCTATATATATTTAACCAGTGTTGAGAATTATGTAACCCATCATTTTTTTCCCATTCTTAATTTGTTTAAAAATTCAGGGTTAAAAGTCTTGCTTATTCTTCGAACCCTCTGAGATTTTTATTGATGTATTTGCTTTTTGTCTTTCTTTGACATTTCTCTCTTATTTCCATTTTGAGTTTTAAGGATATACATCATTTCTTATAAGCCTTCTTATTACATTTTTTAATTGGGAACAGCAGAGATGGAACACAAAAATAATCATATGATATGGTTTACTTCCCTCAAGACCCATTTAAAGTAATCAAGCCACCAAATCAGAAGTCAGCATGGTGGCTTGCAGTGGGCATCCTTGGCCATCTGTCTGCACAAGTGTGCCCACCGCAGGAGGAGGGCTACAGTGAGGGGGCACGTGGCTGCTGTCCAAGGGCAACAGGCATTCTCCAACCATGCTGCTTGGGTGCATCTGCTAATCCCGTGGTTCTCAAAGCTGGTCCCCAGACCAAGAGCATCAGCACCATCTGAGTACTTCCTAGAAATGCCACTTCTCAGGTCCCACCCAGGACCTACTGAATGCAAAGGTCTGGGGAGGGGCCCAGCAATCTTGTTTTGCCAAGTCCTCTGGTCTGATGCAGGCTCAAGCCTGAGAGCCGCTTGCCTACCCAGATGTTACATGCCTGCAGGGATCATTTGCCAAGCCTCCCTTCTGATTCTTCCTGCCCACCGTGAAGCTTCATGTCCTGGCCACTGAGCAGACAGGCTTTATTCCTCCGTGTGCTTTCTTGCTCAGTCCAAGTCTCACTTGCTCCTTTTCATTCCTTAGAGGGGAGTCATTTCTCTGCGTCCCTTCTGTCCGGCCCACACGATTGAACAATGACCTTAAGTATCTCCTTGCACCCAGAAACTTGCATGTTTCCTTCAACTTGCAGCGTTACTAAGACTCCGAGTGCATTTTTCATTCCCAGGCACACAGTCCTCATTAATTCATTCCCTGGTGCCCCTGCTGACTCACACTGTTGTTACTCACTGTTCCTGGCTTTTTGAGCTTTAACAGAGGGATATGAACAGGCAGGGAACTTCCATGTATGCAGCCACTAAGCACTGAGCAGCAAAGCCTCAGCAAGGCCATCAGCGTGAAGATGCGAGCGGTGTCCCCTCCGGCCCAGAGCGTCCTGCCCCGGGCGCAGGAGACAGCTGCTGAGCAACGGGCTTCTGCAAAGTGAGGGAAATTCAAGTAGCACTAAGCCTTGAAGTCAGCTCTTTCCTGCCTAAAACCAAGGGTGTTTGTAAGACCTTTCCTACCACATAAGGGTAAAGAAGAAGCTTTGTACTTTTTCAGCAGACGTTTGACGGAGAACAACCCCAAAGGAAGAGCCTCGGGCTCTCCACTGATCACATGTTGCTCAGACATGCTAGGAAGCTCATTACTTTATTTGGGGTCCTGGACAAACAGGTACAGATAACTGAAATATGTTTGGCAATCAAAGACGGAAATAGACGAGGCCTGTGTGCATGAAGGTGGCCAGGTGGGAGGCTGGGCTCACTTGCCACAGAGCAGGGCTGTCGCTGTTTGAACATGCTGCCATCTGTGAAGTCCCCGCTCTGGTCACCTGTGGGGTTGACTGTCCCCCTTTTGGCTTCGCATCAGGCCCTGTCTTCCTCCCCATCATCAGGTATGTCCATTCCTGTCCGCACATAATCCACAGGCCACAGTATTCTGGGTGGCTTGATGCCAGCTCTATGGTGCGGACACGAGAAGTGTACTGTCTAGTGTTAATCTACACAAGTACAGTTAGTCTCCAGGCATCAAGTTGAGACAGAGGAGTATTCCCAGCTCACCTGGCGAGTCTCCTTAAAGGCTAACCCTCAAAGCCTCGGTTTCCTGAGATGTTGCCACTGTCACGCCTAACTCCCAGGATTTTTTTATTGAAGTGTCGTTGATTTGCAGTGTTAGTTTCAGGTGTACAGCAAAGTGAGTCAGTTACACGTGTACATACGTACGTACTTTCCTTTTTAGATTATTTTCCATTGTAAGTTATTACAAGAAATTGAATGTAGGTCCCTGTGCTGTACAGTGGGTCCCTGTTGTTTATCTCTTTATTATATAGTAATGTGTGTATCTTAATCCCCAACTGCCAACTTGTCCCTCCCCACCCTTTCCCCTTTGGTAACCGTAGTTTGTTTTCTATGTCCATGAGTCTGATTTTGGTTTTTAAATAGAATTTGTTTCTTTTTTTGTTTTAGATTCCACATGTAAGAGATACCATATCATATCTGTCTCTCTCTGTCTGACTTCCTTCAGCATCTTTGTGAAGTTTAAATGAGATAACATGTGTGAGGGACACCCGCTGCCATGCCTGGCGTAGAGCACACCTGGTAAACATTACATCCCTCCCCCTCCAGTCCTCAGCCATCAGGCTGCTGTCTGCATGCTCCTTTGCCAGTGATGAAGTCAGAGGGGCTGAGGGGCACTGAGGCCCGCGGGTCCGGCCGAGGGGCCATAGGGGACATTTCTTTGTAAACTTGGCACTGACCTCCCCTTCACAGCTATTTTTCCTTTTAACTGTTTTCATTCCAGACTCTCAGTTTTACAAACACATCTAGATGCCAAAGGCAATATTTACTCTCTTTTTTTGGCTTATAGCTTTGCCCAAAGCAATCTAAATAGTAGTGAGTGGGGAAAGGAAGCAGCTCCTTATTTTATTTAAGGTTCTGAACAAATAGGCATCAAGGTCTTAAGCACTGATGTAACGTCTGCTCAGGCAAAAAGGTGGTTAAGCAATCTCGCGCAGTCAGGATGCCACCGCTCCTCTTGTTAACACGGGCAACAGAGGGAATAGAATGTCCGTATGCAACATAGTGAAGGGTCAGAGTTGTGGCCTGGTTCTGAGCTAAATATGTACATCACCTTTCTTTTTTGATATAAAAATACTCATTAAATATTTGTTAGCAAATAGGCACAGACTAGTCTACACAGTCTGGTGGACTTGATGACGTTGGTCTGACTCGAGACAGACATGTCAGCATTCCAGAGTCAGGATTCTTGACCTGAATGTTCATCAGGCCAGTAGAACTCCCCTTGAGTCAATGGCTGTTCACAGGATGTCAGGCAGAAAGCCTTGGGTACCGTCTCTCTGTTATAACCTTTTTCCTCCCATCTCTTCTAAGTGAAACTGCTTAGCTCAAGAGTCCTTCACTGGGCAGTCACAGGTGGGATTTCTGTTTCATGGATGAGGAGAGGATGTGGGAACCCAGGGCACCTATTACCTGGACTCATCAGGGGCTTATGAAACGGTTTACTGTGAGTGGAAGAGCTGAGACACCGCCACGCCTTCTTGTACTAGGAACAAACAGAGAGAATGAGGTGGTGGCCTCATTGCTTCGATCAGAGCTGAAGCTCACAGAATCCCATTAAAAGAGGGAATGCGGGGTGGCCATAAGGAGCCCTATGCAAAACGAACTGACCAGAAACAGAGCAGAGGCTATGCAGCCCAGAAAACATATAGAGTAGAAGGTACAGAAGCCAGCCAATACCAGGACAGGGAGTAAGAGACGCCCAGAAGTTCTGCACTGTGCAGTACGGGAGCGCCTGAGCCCAGGAGCGGACGCCTGCTGCTGAAGTCTTCAGAGCATCCTTAGACCTGGGGACCCTTCAGGTCGTGTGTCCGTGAAATTTGCTCTAATGGTAGCTCCTGGTTACCCACTCCCCCCCTGTTGTCCTCCATGAGAATTTGTCCCCCTTCTCACGCCATGCCATGCAGTTGAGCTGACTTGAGTGAGTCCTGGACACCTGCAACCAAAAAAGTTAACCATAATGTGTTTCTTCTCTGTGTGTCTGGCCACACTGAAATACTGACTTTTATCACAGATTTAGCCTTTGAGCTCTCCCCACCTTTTTCTATGAAATAAAGAAGAAATGCTTCTCTTGGCTTCTAGAAAGAAGCATAACAAAATGTAACTGAAAATCCACTTTTTTTCATTCTTCACAAATAGTAATCTCCATTTTGCCATTCTTCTGTAAACTGGGGTTCATGATTTCAAGTTTCTCCAAGAACTTGCTCTGTTCTGGCTCTGACTGGCCCACATAGCTTGTTAAGTGACTCAGAGCCCCTCTGTCCTCAGTGTCATGTTGACTCATGCAGAGAAGGACCACAGTGAAGTTAAGCTGCCTTGGGACTGTCACTTTTAAAAGAAATGTCTTATATATTTATATGTTCTTCTTATTCTGGAAGTTACATATGCTCACTGGGAAAGAATGGAGACAGCAGAAGAGTAAAAAGAAAAGACACTCACCTGTAACCTCAGAGAAAAACAAATCACAGTTAAAATCTATACATGTCTTGTCTTCATTTTCTGTGCATGTTAAGAACCAGTTGAGGTCACGTGGTACAGACATTGCTGAAACCTCACAGCTCACTTAGCGTTACAATGTAAACATCTTTCCAAGCTCTAAAACAGCTCTTTGCAAACGTCAGTTTTAATAGCTGCCCGCTAGCCCAGCAAATAGAATTTCGTCACTCCTATATATGTAATAATTGCACAGGGTCCAACGCTTGTTTACAATGTTTGGCTGATATAAGTAACTATGTAGTGGGTATTTAGTGCATGTCTTGGCTGAGTGTTTGCAGATGGATTCCTGAATGTGCAATCACTGGGAAACAGCTTTCTTTAGCTCATTTTTTAAGGCCCCTGAAAGGCTTTTGTCAAACTTGGAAACTTTTTAAATTAAACAGCTTGTCCTCTTGGAATCTATTAACTCTCATGAAAATTCGATCGCTGGGTAGTTGTCAGGAAGCCTGGCTGTCAGAGCTCCCGATGACTAAGGCCGCCTCTGTGCCTACGTAACTTTGCGGTTTGGAAATGTCACAGAGTAATAACCTGATTTTCTCCTCAGAGAGTTTGACCAGATGAGTGGTCTTGGCTAATCTCAAGTAGGAGTTTGGTGGATTAGACTGCTGGGTTGGGTCTTAACTAGATTGTTATCAAAAGTAAAAAAAAAAGTATCAGTTATATACACACTCCCATATACACATGCGTATGTACAAAACACTCCCCTCCACCTTTAAGACCACCTGCTTGGTAGGAGATCAGAGTTGGGGGTGGGGAGGGCGAACTGAGAAGGAAACACTCCGCCCATCCCACCCCCACCTCTGCTTCAACAAGAGGACCTACGCTTGCTTCTCTGTACTTGCCCTCTGGCTGAACCATCTTTTGAAGAAATGATACTTGGAGAGTGGGGGATGGAAGAATTCAAGGGCACCAGTCCGGAGGCTATAGGTTCGCCAAAGAGAAGCTGAAAAGGGTTGGCCTCCTTCTGAATTTGTTGTAGTGTCATGACTTTGTTTGAAGTGCAGCACATTTTTAAACTTTCCAGAAAATACGACTGTTAATGCATATATTGAAATCCAGAAAGGGAAACAGAAATGAAAGAGGATTTATTACTTGTCATTTAATTTTTTTTCAATGCCCATGTTTAAATGATGTTTAAAATATTCTGTGTTATAGGTATGGGACCTTTAAGTCATACCTCCAGGAATTCCGGAAGGACTAAGCCGTTACGGTGCTAGTAGGTGTTTAGGACTATTGTTCTGGAACAACCAGCCGAACAACAGACCGACCACCCAACAAAACCTGTGAATGAAGCAAGACAGAGGTAACAGCAGCCTCCCACAGAAAACAAGCTACAGAGGTTGGGGTGGCTCATCCATTCAGTCAGCAAATCCATCCTGAGGACCTACTATGTGCCACATATTGTTCTGGCCACTGAATATACAACATTGGCCAAGGCCCTCAGGAACTTACAGCCCAGTGAGGAAACACGTACATGAAAATTGAACATGCTGCAGGATGAGTGTGAAAATGGAGATGTCTGCAAGGTGTAGTGAGAATAGAGAAAAAAATCTGCATCTTTTAGGGAAAAACATGGGGAAAGTGTCAGAAAATGGAGGTGAGGACTGGCCATGTGAACGTTGCCCAAACCCTGTGCTTGGAAGGGCCCTGGGCTTGACTTAATGCTCTACTCTTGCCATTCTGAAATTCTCCATAATTTTTTTAAAACAAGAAGCCCATAGCTTCATTTTACACTAGACCCTGTAAATTATGTAGCTGGTCCTGGCTAAGGGATTTTCAGGTGATGAAACGGGGGAAGGTTTTCCAGCCAAGTCAAGTAACAGAGTGAAAGAAACAGACTTGAGGAGTGGGAAATGTAAAGTCTACTGAGAGGCACACAGCCTGACACAGGCTCACGTTGGGGAGAGTCTGGAGGTGTACGTGCCCATAAGGTGAGACAGGTTGTGAGATCTGAATCTTGAAGGATCTTGCGTTGGTTGCAGTCAAGTTTGGATTTTATGCCAAGGGTACTACAAGTCATTCAAAATTTAGACCAGGTGAGCAGCAAGAGAACATTCTCATACCTGTGAGGTCATTGAAATGGCAAAGCAGAGATAAAGTGAAGGAGGGCAGCATCAGAGGTAGGTAGACTAGTAAGACTTACTCAGAAAACGCCCAGGAAATAAAAGCTGAATGATAGTAAAGGGGACTTTTAAGATACACAGGAAGAAGGTGGATAGAGACATAGGAAGAATGGAAAGAGATGGACACTGGCTGGATCTAGGATTTCGGGAAGAGGGAAAAGTAAAGAATGAGTGCTCGGTTTCTGACTTGAACAAAATGGATAGGATGAGATGCGGTCACTTGTGATGGGGGATGTAGAGGGATAACAGTGGCAAAGCAGTGATGATGGCTTCAGTTTTGACTACCTTAATCTTGAGGCAAACACAGTCTCCATCCTAGCTGGGCATGCCGGTGTGGAATTCGGTGCCATGGTCTGACTGAAGAACTGGGAGTAGGTCAGTAGGAACTGGGAGTACAGGCCTGGAGGTAAGGGAGTACACTCACGGGGGCGTGCAGGGCGAGGAAAGGGGCAGCAGGGCCAGCACTGCGCTCTGGAGAAGGTTAGAGCACAGGGCTCCGTCAGGGGAGGTGGAACCTATAAGGCGTCTCGCTCCAGAGCGCTCAGCCCCCACTCCATGCCACCCACCCACTGACATCACTTATTTTCCCCGAATCAGCCATGTGTTGGTGGAGCACAAGCGGGCCGGCCGACTGCAGCCTCAGAAGACGCTGATGGCCGGGGCGGCTCTGGGGACCTGGCTACATTGCTCCCTCACTGACGGGTACACTAGGCGGATGGGTTGGTGCTTCTGAATCACTGAAGCTGGAGGTGGTGGAGCTCAGTGCTTGTCCCTGGTCCCACGGAAAGGGGGAATACCCAGTGACGTCACCAAAGGCTCCCTGGCCGTCATCTCCCAGAGCGAGGGAGGATGCAGGACACAGTGTTAGCCAGAGAGGACGCAGCATACGAGCCAGAGAACACATTTCAAAAGGGAAAGGACAGTCAGTAAATGCCATCAGGGAAAGGGGGGTTCCTTACTCTTTTCTAGAAGCCAGTGCAGCTGCATATTAACCGTGTGACTTTGTCCTCGTCTTTTTATTTTATTTTTTCTCATGCTGGTTTGAACGCTGGACCCTGGTTCTCTCTCTCACTTACTCAGACTTTGTATCAGCAGCTTCCTGGCTGATGTCCGGCTCTTGACCACAACACAAACCCTGGTTTCCCTTTGCAAGCCCAAAGTGGTGCTTGACATCCTGAGGGCGCGCCACCCTCCAACTGGCACTAGTTGGGCAAGGACAGATGACAATTCAGAATGGAGGGGGACTGACCGCCTTTGTTCACGATGCTGACTTTAAACCAGACCCAAACACCCAAGGGCCACATACCTGGCTTCACACCCCTGTGCGTCCATGCTTTGTGTTGATTTTCTCTCCAGTCTTCCCCTCATCCCTGACATCCTGCTTTGTTCCCCCAGCTCCCTGCTTCCTGGGTCTCCTAGTCTTGTAATCTTTCTGTGCTCGCACTTTGCTTTTGGACTTAATGGCAGAAGCAGCTTCCCCTGGTGCTCCTCAGGACATGCGTGGCACTCAGCTTCTGGTGAGTTGAGCCCTGTCTGCCATGATGGTGATGGAGAATGTTTTGATCTTGCTGTTTTTCCCCAGAGTCGAACTCATCATTTTAAACCAATAATACAAGAGTTATGGGATGCTCTTTTTTCCCTATCCTTTGACATTCTCCATTGGAAGGTCCTTTCTGGAGTCCTTTCAGATGACAGCTTGAGACTGAAGATAGTGAGGTTGCCCTGACTGTACTTGGGGTAGGACTTCTATGTAGTAAATGGTCATCTTGGCTCCATTCACTCTATCATCTGACTTCTTGTGGGATTCTGCTGGGTGAATCTCCTATATAGCATGTACTCTTTTATGGACCATTTCTCAAGCAAAAAAATGCATCTCCAAATGCTTCATTTTAAAGCTCCATGTAACACTTTAAGCTTTACTCACACCTGTGCTTTAGCTATGAAGTAGATCATTTCAGGAGTCTCTATTTCTCACATACTTGTTTGGGTGGAATGATAAGGGATTCCGCAAACAGTTTCATCAAACACAGATCCAAACGGGGAAAAAATAAATAAATAAAGAGGAAAAACACTATAGAGAGTCCTGGCAAGGCGTTAGGTCGCAGGGGCCTGATCGCCGTCTGCGTCTGGATGCGATACGAAGTCTGCCTTCCTAAAAGAGGAAGGAATGCCAGACAAGCTCTTGGTCCCTTAGTTTGGACAAGCTGCCTGTTTGGTGGTTGGAGCCACGCTAAGAAGCTGTTTTGAGAGCCTGCGTGCGTGTGTCAGGAGGGCGAAGGGCCAGGAAGTGGGAGAGGGAAGGAAGGACCGCAGGAGTTACGACAACGACAACGGGGGATTCACTGGGATTTGCCACGAGGAACCTCAGCTGGCGGAGCCTCCAGTGGTCGTATGAGGGGCAGCTGCTTCACTGGATTTAGGACAGCCAAAAGGCTATGCTCTCTTGATTATTCCTTACCTTAAAAAGAGAGAGAGAGAGAGAGCTAAATCCTGGCTGATCAGAAATAATATTTCCTAGTTCTTTCTATGATTTAAAATAGAAGGTCAAAATAGAGAAAACCCCATCCAGGTTTTCTTTAGCTTGACATTTTTGGCTAATCGCCACTGTTCCCAGGGGCGTTTTCTAGCAGCCACTCGGCCAGTTACGGGGCCCTGGAAGGGTGTGCGGAGAGGGCTAGCAAGTGCCCCTGGGGGTCTGTATCAACTGTCCCCTCAGGGATAGCAAGGGGCACGTCCGTCCGTCCCTGCACCCGGAGCATCTCACTGCCAGACTCCTCTCTGGACCACAGGACAGAAGTGTGCCTGACCTGCAGGGTGTGGGCCACCACCTCTGGCCCTGGTTCCCCTTGTCCTTTCAGTCCTGGGTTTTCAGTTGCTCCCATGGTAATGTCTGGCCCTGATACTGTATATCCTGATCTCACTGAACTTCCAGTATCTTTTGTACATTCATTCAACAAGCTATTATTAGGCTCCTACCACATTCTCAAGGAATTCATGATTTAATTTGAGTAAATGGGTAGATGAGATATAAAGTATTGGTAGAGCTTAAAAGTCATGAGCCAAGTGACCCTTCACCAATGAGGTAACTTCTATAATCTGGTTAAAATATTTATTTTGAAGATTGACGGGGAATCACTGAATTCATGCAGATAAGTAGGTTGGTTCTCAAATTACTTGTTGTCCAAGTGGATTTATTAGCCCCCTTAAACGTACTTAATAAATGGCCACCAGGGGCTGAGTTATCTATCTTGAAGGTTTTTTCCCTCTAATTATATATTTATTACAGGCTAATGCCCACGGCAAAAAGATAAGGCATTCTCTTTGGGAAAAAGAAAATTTATTAATATTTTCCACTCACTAAATTATCAAGAAAGACTCCCCCGATGTCTGCTCCTTGTTCATGGATGACACAAATCACAGACAAGATTATAGATGGACAGTGGAGGCTCCCCGCTCAGTTACTAACAACTAATGGCTAAACTCAGGGCCCTGCAGGGAGCCTATTTCCCCTTCTACAACATGGAGGGCAAGATGGTTTCCATCAATTTTAAATTCCTTTTAAATTCTCAGTTGAGGAGTACTGAGTTCGTGCAAAATGCCTACCCAAAGAAAACAAAATAATGACATTTGCAGCAACATGCATGGATCTAGAGATGATCATACTGAGTGAAATAAGTCAAAAAGAGAAAGACAAATATCATATGACGTAGCTTTGGAGTTCATCTCGGGGTTCTTTCATTATGTGACTCCGGGCAGGCGAGCCCAGCGAAGCCCAGACAGGCATCACTCCCCATCAGACAGCCCCATCTAGAGCCACCATTTTAAACTATCCCCAAGGCTCCTGTAGTCAGCCTTTACTTAAAGATCACTTCTAGAAGGCATCCAATGTCTGGGCTGCCCTGGGCTGCGGCTTAAGACAGGCTTCCCTGTGTTTGCTGTTTATAGTTTTGCGCTGACAGCCACTTAAGGGCAAGAGATTTCAGCTGCCGCTACCCGTTACAGCTTTTGCCACCAACGCATTTGCCAGATAGCGCTAGCCGGAACTTTGTGGAAGCCCGGAAACAACTTTAATACGGCAGAGGGGACAGAGTTTAGATTCGGAGTTATTTTCCCGCTGTTATCTGCCGTGTCCTCTCTCACACTGGAATATGGGGAGTTGTTACTTTTGCAGGAAAATGGCACCAGAGAGGATGGTTGTGTCCCAGGTCTCCGGTGAGTCCTTGGGACGCGCCCCGCCAAGTGAGGGTCCTTGGCTTCTCACGGGAAAGAATTCAAGAGGGAGCCATAGCAGAGTGGAAGTAGATTTATTTAGGGAGACACACACTCCAGAGACAGAATGCAGTCCGTTTCAGGAGGCAGACTGACACCAGGGCTTGGGGTCGTCTAGGGAAATCAGAGGGGCCCTGGGGTGTTTCATTTTTATGGGATAGGTTATCTCATGGGCTAACGAATGGGAGGATTATCCAACTATTTGGGGTAAGGGACAGAGATTTCCTAGAAGTGCCCCCCCACACCCACTTTCTGGCGTTTTATGGTCAGCCTCAGAACGGTCGTGGGCCTGTGGGTGTGTCACTTAGCTGCTAATGCATTACAGTGAGCCCACACCGAGGCTCGGGCTCTACTGGGAGTCAAACCTTCTGCCATCTGGGGCTGAGGTGGTTCTAAGCATTTATGTCTTCTTCTCAATTGCTGTGTCATCCTTTTAATAGTTGTGCCCTGCCTCCTTCCCTCCTATCAGGGGCATCTGTGTGGCCTACAGTAACAATTATTTATTCATCAGGCATACGAGGTGCTCAGCTCTACTGAAGTCACTCACATTGTGGGCTAGAGTGACTGGCATGACTGATCTCTGCTCCCCAGACCTCAGCCTCAGGAGGCTAGCCTGGGCATGTTATCCCAGTGAGGGGAGAAGGTTAGCAGAAACCCTCGTAGCCTCCGGAGGACTAGGCTCTGACCTCATGCACTGTCAAGTCCAAACTGTTGGACAAAGAAAGTCTCAAGGTCAGCTCATTTTTAAGACATTGAGAAAGAAACTCTGACAAGAACTGTCAAGTCCCAAGACACAATAGATGGATGGGTCCAGGGAGAACTGAAGTATGGACATTATCCATGCAACTGACCACAGTTACTTGCACCCATCCCCTCTTCCCTTGGAGCTCTGTAACTGTGCCTTACTCACCTTTCTGTCTGCCGGTTCCTAGGACAGCACTTGTACGCAGACAGTGCCCAGTAGGTCATCTGGTGTTAGTCTGAGTGTGACTGTACCCAGAATAGGCTCTGACACTACAATGGCAGTTTAGACTTTTCCTTATAACCACCACATCAGTCCTAGGGAGGCCTCCTCGCCCTCCACCCACACCTACCTGGGCATTTTCTCTCTACATTTCCCTAGAGTGTGTCTAGGTCTGGATTCTTTGTATTTATCTACTCAGCATCCATTAGGGCTTTTCATGTCCTTTCTCGTTTGGAGAAAATATTTAACCATTTTCTCTTTGACTGTTTCTTCTCCACCATGCTCTCTAGTCTCTCCTTCTGGGATGCTGAGATACCTGTCAGATTTCTCGTTACAGCCTTCATGTTCCTTCACTCCTCTCATATGTGTATCAGCTCATCATCCTTTTTATTTTCTCTCTTTTTCTCTGTCTTAAGCTATGTCAAGTTTGCTGTTTGTTATCATCATCATCATCATCGTTATTTCTCTCTTCAGTTATGTCTAGTAATTTATTTAACAAAGTACTTCACAGTACTGGCTGCATCTTAGAATACTCAGCAGATTAAAAAATATATAAATGCCTGGCCCTGCCCCCAAGTTTCTGGTTTAATTGGTGTGGGTCAGGGCATGAATATCAGTATTTTTAAAGCTTGAAGGTGATACGATATGCAACTGGAGTTAGGAACACTTGATGAAAATGTTCTTGGAATTTTTTCTCAGTGATCATACTTTTCACGTCTAGTATTTCTGCTTTTTTTTTAAATCCACTGGATCTTATTTCATAAACCTTATTCTTGTTTTGTGGATGCCATTTTTTCTTTAGAACATTTTAAACACTCATAATTTGAGTCTCTTTTACATTGTTCTATTTTCTGTAACTCCTAAAATGTCAGTTCCCCCAGTGGCTATGTCTGGCAGCTGTCTATCATGGTAGTGAATCTCCTCACGAGCTTTGTAATTTTTGACTGTGAGTTCATCTTGCATCTTGCACCTTAGGATGGGATGGCCTCCTAATGAGCTCTTTGCCTGTGCCTGGTCCTGTGGCTTTCACTGGCTCCAAGTCAATTTTTATGTAAGTGTATCTTCTCAGGGTTTATACTGCATATACAGCTCAAATTCAGGGTTTCTATCTAGCCACACAAAGGCTTGGTGTTCTGAGCTCAAGCAAGTGACACATTTTACATCCGTTACCTAGTGCCAGAGGCTAATTTTCAGCCTAGAGGATAAGGGTATCTGGGATTTTATTTGGGAACTTACAGTATCTTCCTGGCTCCAGTTCACATGGGAGCCCAGTTCCGGCTCCTGGCTGGTCTTCCTGACGGGCATCTTTGTGTCCAACTCCTGTGCTTTGGCCATACGTCTTCAGCTCCTGTGCACAACTATGGATTTTCTTTCCATTTCTCTCAGATGGAAATTTCCCTTTCTTGCTCTTAAGCTAGTGTATGTATTTTCTTAATATAAACCTTATTTTATTATAGCTTTATGTTTAGGGAAAATTTGCAAAGGCAGAGAGTTCCCATACACCCCACCTACAGTTCCCTCATTGCTAACCGTTTATATTAGTAAGGGACTTGTGTTACAACTAATGGATTAATATTGGTACATCGTCAAGTAGCTAGAATCCATACTGGATTTATATTTGCTTAGTTTTTAACCTAAGTCCTTTTTCTACTCAGAGATCACATCCACAGTACATTTCATTTTGTCATTCTGTCTCCTTTGGCTCTTTTTGGCTGTGACAGTTTCCCAGACATTTTTTATTTTCGATGACCTTGACAGTTTTGAGGAGTACTGGTCAGATATTTTTATAGACTGCCCTTCAGTTGGGATTTGCCTGATGTATATCTCATAACTAGATGGGGTGATTGGTGTTTGGAAGGAAGACCACAGAGATATCAAGGATCACACCATATCAAGGGTACATACTATCAATATGACGTATCAGTATTGATGTTGACCTTGGTCTGCTGGCTGAGGTTGTGTCTGTCTGGTTCCCCACTGTAATGTTACTCTTTTTGCTCCTCTCCATACTGTCCTCTTAGGAAGGAAGTCACTTTGCACAGCGAACGTTTAAGGAGCAGAGAGTTAATATTCCATCTCCTTGAGGGAGGAACAGCTGCATAAATTATTCTGAATTTTACACAGAAAATTGTGTCTATTCTCCCCGACTGATCTATTTATTCAATCATTTATTTATGTCAGTATGGCCTCATGAATATTTACCTTATACTTTGGGTTATAATCCAATATTACATTACTTATTTTGTTGCTCAAAGGGCTATATAATTTGGACTATTGGGAGCTGTTTTCAGGTGGCTCCTGTGTTTCTTGGAAATACCATTATTGTGGTGGGGGTTTTTTTGGGTTTTTTTGTTTTTTTTTTTTTTCCTTCTGAGAGCTTACTCTCCGGCACCAAAAGATGTTCTGGACTCATCTTGTATACTCTCTGTCTCTCTATCTTAGTCTTTGAGTTAGTCATTTCCCCAAATACCCCTCATTTCTTCTATTGGAGAATGGCATTAGAAAGTCAGATCTGGGGTGCTCAGGGTACTTACTGGTTGTTCCTGGAGTTCGTTGCTTCTATGCTCCTCCCAGCTGACAAAGAAAGGAAATGTGTGTGTATGCCAATCTCTGTGCATACACTCACCCCTAAGTTCTTCTGTATGTATCTGTCTCCGTGTGTATTAAGCTAAGCATGAGTCCGTGCTCTAATCCATTGCTGTGTGGATTCTCCTAGCCTCCTCTTGCATGTCTGCCTCCTCCCTGATTCCTGCCATCTCTTAACCGTACAACTCCAGTGTACAGTGATTTCAGAATTGCTAACCCACATCCCCAGGGAAAGAACTTTATCAACAACACATGTGTACAATTCTCATCAGCTTTAGCCTTACTGTCTTCACTCAGGTCCAAAGTTACTGAGGCCAGCACATTCCCCCCGCCCCCATCCACTTCAGTGGCGGTCTATGATGCGTTTGCGGTGGAGTGAGAATTTCTGTCACAATCTGCACTCTCTTGCTGGGATCCCAGGTATCAATGTCTTGTTTTTTTCAGCTTGCATACATGGAGTTTCACTCTCTGTACTGTAATGTTGTTTGTTTTGAGAAATTCAGAGTCATGTATCCACTATTACAATGTCATGCAGAATAGTTTTCCATTTGAAAAAAAAATCTTTGGGCTTCACCAGTTCAACCGTCTCTTCTATCCATGCTCCTGGCCACCACTGATCTGTTTACTATGTCTGTAGTTTTCTAGAATATCATATCAATGGAGTCCTACAGTATATAGCCTTCTCAGGTTGGCTTCTTTGGCTTAGTAATTTGCATTTAAGATTCAGCTATATTTTCATATAGCTTGATAAGACAAATCAAACACCCTTTTTGCCACTGTATAGTATTTCATTGTAAGGATGCACCACAGTTTTCCATTCACCTGTTGAAAGACATTTTCATTCCTTCTACTTTGGGGCAATTATGAATAAAGCTTCTATAACATTTGTGTGCAGTTACATTTTTGTCTGTATGTATAAAATGTTTCTATGTTTTGAAATATACACATATTTGCTTTAATAGCACTTGTATGTGAACTTGTGAAATGTTATTCTGTGTTCAATCTAGCATCTCCATACAGAAACCATCAAGAATTAGCCCGATGCCCAGATCTTGAAGGCTTAGAAGAGTTCCCTAGTACATAAGTAATTGGACCTGAAGTGGCAGAGAGTACCCTGCTTAGATGGGGAGAGTCATGCTCAGGGGTTGAAGTTGCCACTTTACCACCCACATACATGAGGCCATGCTGAGTGAACACAGTCCTGTGTGCAGAGAAGGCAGCTCTGCACGGGGAAAATCACAAGCACACACAGAGAGGTGACACAGAGAGAGAAAGGAATAGAGAAGGCGACTCTGTTTCAGTTTCAGATCAGCGTTCCAATCTCTACCTCATCTCCTGTGGTGTCCTGCTATATTTTCTGTTTAGATTCCATGAGATTCCTTTTCATCCATTCAGTAATCTTCCTTTCTTACTGGAGCTAGCCTGGTTCCTTGCAGCTCCACTGCTCCCCACAAAAAAAGCAAAGCAAAACCTTCAGAATAATTCTATTGCTTGTGTTTTTGATAAAAAGAGACAATGAGAGAGAGAGATTACTGGAACCCCAAATCTCCCAACCCTTACCAGCTGCTGCTTGCTGTGGCTTAGAGCTACCCCACCAGGTCTCTGAGACAAGCTTGAGAGACTCCTCCAGAGCCTCCAGGATCTCTCTTAATAAAAATGAAAGCATGCACTATGCTGTACACCAAAAATTGACACAACATTGTAAACTGACTACACTTCAATAAAAAAATACATATACCAAAAAAAAAAAAAAAAAAGCAAGCAAACAGGGCCTTGAATACCTCAGTGGTCTCCTTTCCTTGTTACCTAGCGTGCACTACGTTGTGCCTCAAGAAATTGATCCCTACGCCTGCTCCATGCTCCTCCTTCTGGCCCCAAACTAATTCTATTAGAACTTTTAAGGACAGGGAAACTTTTTTTTTTTTTTTTTTTTTGCCAAGAACCCAGTCCCTTAACACACAGCTACACAGATGCTGCAAGAATGAGCAGCAAGGGTCAGTAAAAGGAACCAAGAGGGGAAAGAGCTTGTTACTATAGTAATCTCCACCCCTTGAACACATTCTACTCATTCTCTATTTTATGTATCATTTTATTTTCTATTGAAGAATAGCTAACATGAAGTGCACTAATCTTCAGTGTATAGCTTGGTGACTTTTTACATATGTATACATCCATGGAACCACCACCCAGATCAAGATTTAGAAAATTAAAATCAGAAAGTTTTCTGAACTTCATATAAATGAAATCCCATAATATGTACTTTTTTTTGCTATTTCATCTAAGTTGTTGCATGTATCAGCAGCATGTTATAATTTTGTTGGCTGTGTAGTATTCCACTATATGAACCACCACAACTTACTTGTCCACTCTTCTGTAATTGTGTATTTGACTCTCGTGAATAAAGTTGTTCTGAGTATTCATGTACAAGTCTTTTTTTTTTTTTTTTTTTTTTTTTTTTTGTAGGCACATGTGGTCATTTATGTTGTATACTTACCCAGGAGTGGAATTGCTGGGACAAAGTGTAAGTGTGTGCTTAGCTTTATTGCCAGTTTTTCAAAGTGGTAGGACAAGTTTATACTCTGCCATTAATGAATCAGAGTTCCAGTTGCTCCACATCTTTGCTAACATTTGTACTCCAAGTCTTTTAGAATATTTTAGTAGTTGCTTAGTGGTATTCTTTGTTTTTTTGTCCTTGATCCGTAGCATGACTCTTCCTCAGATTTGGTTCTTCCCAAAGTTAGCAGATTTGGCAAATGGGGTTCTTCTTCTATGATAATTTCCTTGTAATAACAGTGGTTTCTTGGAATGAGCACTGGAAAGAGATATGATGGATTAATGATGCCTTTCGCCAGCCCAAAAGGAAAAACACTGGAGTACATACAAAATATTTATCATCCTGAGATTAAAGTATGCCACCAACAATTTCTAAGGAGCAATGAAAGTGCCCACTCATCTCCTCCCCCCTGACAGATGAAAGCGCACAGTCAGCTCTAAATCCGCGGGAACCTGTTGGATTAGTTCATGCGCATCTCACGGATATACTCTGTATTGCAGGTTGAATCATTAATACGTGACCTCTGCCACTGTCAGGACACTTACTGAAGGAAGAGTTTTGAAGTTTCCAGCAGTTAAGTTTTCCATTTCTCTTTTTCAGTTTTTAGATTTTTGCTTTTCTTAAAGCTGTTTTTAGATACATAATATTTTAGAATTTTTATGTTTTCTTGATAAATTGACCCTTTTATCAATATGTAATGTCTCTTTTTATTCCTGGTAATTTTCTTTGCTCTGAAGTATAACTTGTCTGATCATAATATAGCCACTCAGTTTTCTTTTGGTTAATGTATGCATAGTACACCTCTACCCATTCTGTAACTTTTAACCTAGGTGTGTCACTGTACGTGAAGTGAGTTTCTTGCATGTAGTCCTTCTGACAGTCTGTCTTTCCATTCATTTCATGACTTTTTAAAGAACTTTTATAATAGTTGATTTAAAATTTTTCAAATATTGTCAATATCTATATCCTTTCAGTGTTGGTGTCAATTGTCTTTAACATGAGTTGAGATTTTCTTGATTATTTTTATGATCAGTAATTTTGGATTGTATCATGCACATTTTGAATATTATGTTATGAGACTCTGTGCTTTATTAAATCCTATAGAACATGGTTGTTTCTTCTGTGGATTGTGGGCTTAATGTCAGCTCTGTTTTTAAAGCTTTTAATTTAAATTTGTCTTATATGTGTGCCACTCATTGGATAGCCTGGGGCCTGTGTGCTGGTCTGTTGCTTCGGGAAGTTCTCATACTATTTGGTATGCTGTTTAATATCAGATCCATACACCATAAGTGCTAGAGTGACCCCAGAAGTTTATCAGCAACCTTATGGGGTCACTTTCCTAAGGTCCTCTCTCTCCACTTTCTCTCTGGTGTTTTCCAGTTTCCTGAGGCTCCCTCTTTTAGTCTTCTAGCCAAAAAGCTGAGATCTTAGATTTAATGGAAAAGAAAATATGAAAACAAATATATGTATGTGTATGTATGACTGAGACACTGTGCTGTACACCAGAAACTGACACATTGCAATTGACTATATGTCAGTTAAAAAAATAATTTTATTAATAATATTAATATTCACCTCTTCGGTTCCCCCCTCCTTTCTTGCTCTCTCTCCTTCATCTTTAGAGGAACCAGAAAGCCCCCCCCTCCCGTGTGATGTGCACAGAAGTTCCAGCCACATGAAGATGCCTTGGAATATCAGCTTCTATTAGCAAGTGTGTGTTTGTGTCCATGCGTGTGTGTGTGTGTGTGTGTGTGTTGTAGAAAATGCAGTTTTCTTTCTAAGAATATGGTGACATATCTTAATTTAATAGTACTTTAAGAGCATCTTCAATCTATCTACTTGTTTCCTATAGTATCTGTATTCCCAGATACCATACTATCTTTGTAACGGGTTGGCCATGACCTTCTGCCCATGGTCCCCTACTGACCAAGAAAGAACTGTAAACAGTTCATCCCATAAGTGGAGCAACCCAGCTGCCCTGGTGGGCACAGCTGGACGGGCAGGAGTCCTTGCTGATGGCTCTAAACTTTCCCATTGCTTGTTCAGATCAGCACCTTGGGAAGCTTCAACAGCAGACTCTAGAAGACAGCTGGGGGAACAAGAGATAAACAAAGAGATCGTAAGCAGCCATGATGTAACAGAAGCCATGAAAAACAGCAGCCCCAGGTGATGAAATCAGTTCGTGTGGACGAACCAGCAGGTGGCTACATGCTAGCACAGAAGGGCACAGAGCAGCCATGACTGACCACTGGGAAAAAAGACAAGCAGAGAGCCAGGTTGCTGGGGCGGGGCGACTTCTCAATGCTGTTCCGCTTCTCTAGAAGGCCCGAGTTCCAATGGCAGGTGCCTCTCCTACTCTGCGAGACCCAGCTCTAAATCTGCTGCTTTTATTTTTCTCTTAGTTTAACTCCCCTACATCCTGCAACCTGACTGTCACAGGAATCTCTCTCTCTCTGTCCTTTGCAAGAAAAAAAAAAAAAAAAGACCTGATTAAAGCAAAAAAAGGACAGCTACTGAGATGCAGAAATTCAGAGATACTTGCCTGGCAGAGGAGACACCATGATCACGAAGGTGGTTTTCCCAGGGTGAGGCTTATCCATTGCACTCTTGCAACTTCCCCAAATGTGCGAAACTTGACTCCATAATTTGTGGTGGGGGGGGGACTGCGTTTGTGCTTCCCCACCTCCCAAAACTAAGAAAAGAAAGGAAAAATTCAGAGAAGTCTGTCTGTTTCAAGTGTTTCTGGTTATCTAAATGGAGTCTCTCTCTCTCCCTCTTTCCTTCTGCCCCTCTCTCACTCCCTCTCCCCCTCTTCCCTTAGAAGCAGCCTCCCCCCTCTTCGTTTTGAGGCCTTTCTCCCCTGGTCAGGTGTGATGGGAGCAGGGATGCCCCGTAACTGGGAAAAGCCCCTCCTGTCACTTGCTGGGGTTTTATCCTACAGTTATTCAGGTTTGAGGGACAGAGTGTGACCCCTCTCCAGAAGCAGAGCAAACGCTCTTCCCTTTGTGCCTGTCCCAGGGCCTGGATGCTCAGGCTCTCACGTCTGCTCCAGGATGGGATCTGACCACTCGAGTCAAACTAGTGGCGCATAAATGTTCTCTACGCCCCCAACCCCAAAACATAGATATGCACCCTCAGGTCCATGAGCGCAGGTTCTGGGTCCCTTCCCTGCAGCCAAATGTTCTCATCCTGGGGTCTTCAACTCTGGGGTCCTCCTTGCTGGTCTCTGCTGCTGCATCTTCAGACTTCTGAAGCTGCTGCTCCTCTGCATAGCTCTGCCAGGCCCTGTCCCCTCTACCCGCCAGCCCTGCTACTCTGTGGCTTCAAACCGTGCTTTCCTGGGACTTCCTGCTAAATTCCCATCTCCGCAATGCTGACACCTTTATTGTTCCTGGGCCCACACAGCGCAATCACAGCCCGGCAGGGGACTGGACTTCACCAGAGTGATGACTCCTTCAGACAAATAACTGAAGCTCATTTTATGTGGTCACCGAGCTCTATGCAATTTTACGTGCTACTTGGACTTCTAAGAAGTGCCCCCTGTCCTCCTTCCACTCCCTGAGTCCTGTGTCTAAGACTGCTTGGGCAGCTCCCCCGGGGAATGCCGTCACCCCGTGCACACGGCGCAGGCGCAGGCCTACTCAGCTGACACTCAGCTTGCCGAGTCGCTGAAGCCCTTAGGATCCTTTTTCTAATCGAATTTACTAGATTTTTCTATTAAATTTTATCAAATAATTTTTATTTCATATTTATTTTAATAAATAATTTAAGATTATTTTAATATTTGCTTATTTAATATTTATTTTACTAAATAACATATTATCTATTTAATATACAAATATTTTATCTATTGAATTTTTATTAAATCATTTTAAGAATTTTTAAATCTTTAATTATTAAATTTAAAAAATTAAATAATTTTCTAATCTAATCTAATTTGCTATAGCTCTTCCTAAGGCCTGGGGTCCTATTTAGATAAACCTCAGGTACCTGATTATGACCTTCCCCTGCCCTTTTCTCTGAAAGGCTGGTATATTTAGTCCACTCAGGACTGTTTACTCATGATCTTGTCTCAAGATGCCACGAGAGATGGATTTCACATAAATCTCTAGTCCAGCTCTGCTTCATAGGACATAGCAGTCATGTGAGTTTCTTTATAAAATTTTTTTTGCATAACAACAAAAAATAGAAGGCGTGTAAAGGGGGAAAGAATCGGGATTCGGATGGATCCAATGTGGTTAGAAAAGTTTCTGTCACATCTCAGGAAACTCTGTGCTCTTCCCCCCACACTCTAATTACTACCTTCCATTTTACTACAGAGGCTGCATTACTGCTGTCACGCCACATGACATTAAATTACCGCTGGAAGCTAGCCAGCTAGGCAGACGCTGGAGTCTGGATGAAACACCAAGTGGTAAATATTCCCAGCTTCAGGAGAAGCAAAGGCAAATGTGAAATGCAGTGAACTTGAGTTCAGGCATGTTTATTTTGACTTACAGTCTGTACAGAATGGAAATTCCATATATGGGTCCTTCTCACCCTTTGAGCACTGCCAGCTAAAAGGCAGACCTCACTAACTCATCAGCCTACAGACTGTCTTTGAGGAGGAGAAATGTGAATAGCGGACACTCGAGAAACTCTTAATGCTACTCACTCCTTCAACAATAAACAAGGACAGTGGCCTTTTAAACCTGCTTTCATGTCCAGACCTCACATGCATTTTATCTGCTAACTAAAGTACCAATGATGTAGCTGATCACTATTCATTTTCAGGTTCCAGCTGAAATGCCCCTTCCTCCAGGAAGTCTTCCCTGACAACCTTAGTCTGAGTTTGCTCAAACTTCTTGCTGCTTGCTCTCTTAACTCGATGTATTTTCCTCTTCTTATTAGCCATCATAGCCCACTTAAAAGTATGCCATTCAGACCAGACTGCAAGCCATCTGAGGTTAGAGCCCATGCCTGTTTTCGTCATTGTTCTTGGCACTTGGTAGGTATATTCTGTTCAATTCCATGGAGATACGGGTTAAATATAAGGGACTGTCTCTTGGGAGTTTTAATTTATTATCAGAATCAGAGCACACAACACTTGGAGAGGACCTTGGTGGAGAAGACCTTGGTGGAGAGAGCAGAGTTGGTGTGGAGACAGGGAAGTGACGCTTGCAGAATACCCACCTGTTCCAGGCAGCTTGCGAGATACTTCACACATCTTGTCTACTTATTCTTTACAGCCACCCTCAAGAGATCACCTAATCCAGCTTCTCACAGATGAGAAACTGGAGAGGAACATTTCCAGGGGCAACATGAAATGTCCCTGTTTATGCACATGCGTACGTATGTGTATTTTCACGCCCTGTTGAATGACACCAGGACTTCTGTAGCTTCCTTGTCTGACGTGTCCTTCATGTATTAGTCACTCACAGAGTTCACACTATCCTTCAAAGTCCAGTCCAAGCATTTTCTCCATCTTAAATCTTCCTAGGAGAAGCCTTCCTACTCCACCACTAATCCTTTCAATCAGAATTAAGAATTGCTTCCTTTGAATCTCTTTTGAACCAGAGTTTCTATCAGCTACATGAATGTAGTCGTTCAGTGCAGGGGCTTCACACACAAACTCTGAGCTTAAATACTCCTCCCCCATGCATTAGCCCTATGCCCTGGACTTAACCTCCCTGGTTTGTTTATGCACTTGTATCAGTCAGGGTTCAACCAGGGAAGCAGAGCTGGAAGGAGATACATAATGAGAGATTTTTTACCAGGAATTGGTTTATGTGATTGTGAGGGCTGAGTCTAAAATCTGTAAGGCAAGGCTGTCAGGAAAAACGGGCTGGAACTCTAGGGTCGAAAGCTGTAATTTCTTCTTCATCAGGGGAGCCTCAACTCTGATCTTAACATCTTTCACCTGATTGAATCAGGCCCACCCAGGTTACTGGGGACAATCTTTCTTACTTAAAGTCAACCGATAATGGGCTTTCATCATATCTACAAAGGATCATCACGGCAACAGTAGAGCAGTGTTTGGCTGGATAACAGGGGACTATAGCCTAGCAAAGTTAGTACCTCAAAAGGCCATCATACTAATGTAGCAGGAGGGGGGTGATTTGGGGCAGGGAAGTAACAATAGAACCTCCCTCCGAAGGCCACTGTAGAGATTAAATGGGTTTATCCATATCATGGATTTAGAATAGTGTTTGGTAAGTGACAAGCTCTCAATAACTGTTGACTCTTAATATAGTGTTTTTTATATTATAATTACTTTTATGCATCCCCTTTCCCTCCTAGACTTTGAATTTTTTATTCATACTTGTACCCAAAGCTTTGTATAGAGCCTGACCTACAGCACAGATTGGTGAAATTTTTTGAATGAATAATTACTCTTCTTTCAATTCTGAAATGGCTCACAGAAAACCCAGAAGAAGGCCACAGAAGGGATCCATTAATATTAAGACTGCTCTGCTCTTCTTCATGGAAGCTCTTTCTTGCACTGGAGGGCTGCAGGGATATAATATTTTGGGCCATTTTCCAAAGAAGGAAAGGGCTATGATGGTTCCTACCAACTGAATTCCACAGCTTTTTAAAAATATATATATTCACTTATAATTGTATACAAAATGTTATAATTTGGCAGCAGGCCAGATTAAGAGAAGGTCCACCAAGTGGTCTTGAGATTTGAAAATGTATGAAGACTAAGAGGAAGTCATTTGATTTTCTGCAGTCACTGTGTAAAGATTTTGAAAGGAAATAAACAAACAAACAAAATTTTACTTTCATGTTCCAGAGAGAAGGGCATCTCACCTGAATGTTATACCATGAAGAAAGGCTTTCCATCTGACAAAGATTCAAACAATGGCAAATGTCTAAACTCACAAAACTCTAAGATAAGAGAAATTAAGGTAAAATCTGCAGAGGTGTCCACATCTTGTGAAGCAGCACTTCCTGCATCCCTTCTGCCCACTCCTGGAGGTAGATTTGTTTTTACTTTATTATCTTGGGGTGGGAGGAGGTAATCAGGCTTGCTGATTTATTTATTCTTTAGAAGAGGTACTAGGGGTTGAACCCAGCACCTTGTGCGTGCTAAGTATGTGCTGTACCACTTGAGCTACGCCCTCCCCGCTTGATTTGTTTTACGTAGTGTAACATAATACTGCAGGAGGCAGAAACTCATCAGTAATCTCTTCTTTTATGTGGCAAGGATGTTGCAATATCTAAGATCCAAAAAGTATGGCTGCAGGAGAGAGATTTACATTAACTTTTAATTTTCACTGTCTCTGTCTCTGTTTTTGTTTTGTTTTTTTTTTTTTAATCTGTAGAAGTTACTTAGACTTGGCACCCATGTGTGAATATCACCCTTAAGCAGGGTTGCAGGGAAAACTTGCTGGGGTGGCTTTAGAATGATCCTACTTGGAAGGCTAAGTGTAAGCAGTGTTGAACATTTAAGAAATAATGATCAAATTCAGGTCCTGGTAAACAGTTTGTGTGCTTACGTGAACTAAAAGATCAGATGAAAGTGTATAGTTAACTTTTCTTTTTATTATCCAACAGTTTTCAGCATTCAGACAGCATGCATACATTCCATGCCAATTTAGGAATGAGTTGTCACTAAAGGATTGAAAACACAGACACAGATTTTGTTTAACTTATATGTAAACTCCATCCTTCACAAAACCTTTGCATACTATATATGTATGAATAACCAAATGCATAAAGTGTGATACAATTTCTGATTCTCTTTGTCTTAAATTGCTTTTAACAAAAACATTTTCAAGGTGGCCAGATTCTTATTAAAACTTGTTTGAGAAAGATCATTCATAAGGGACCTACATTTGGTGTTAACTAGATGAACAATGGATCCTTCATTTACTCATCCACATGCTAGACGTTTACCCAGTGCTTGCTGGGTGCAGGCAATGTGACAGGCATCAGTAATATAAACATAAACCAGAAATTCTCGTCTAGCAGACAAGCTGCTCAAATGGTGTTAGGGAAAAACACGGTGCCAGGGAGGACATTAGAGGGGTGCCCAGATTCTAAATGTTATAGAAAGCTTCTTGGAAGAAATCACAACCACACTGAGATTTTGAATGAATTCATCATGTAAAGTATGTATATGTGTGTGATTGTGTGTCAGTGGGGAAAGGCAAATTCAAACTGTTGCAAAGAGAACAGAATATGTGGGGGCTTGGTGGCCAGTAGAAGCATGGCACATTCCCATTGTACTGTATTTAGTACAATTAAAATGCAGAATGTTTATGTAGACTTGTTGTTACAGGAATGGGTGGGACCATGAATGGCAAGAAGACTGGAGAAGAAGAAACCCAACAAAGGAGAGTGGTAGATGGATTCAAGAGATATTTAAGAGTTATATTTCAGAATCGTATTAAAGATAGGATCTCGACGGTGAGGGAATGAATGAATCAATGAAGGCATTGAGAGTTCTGCTGTGAATAAGTGGGTAGATGGCGACACCGTTTACCTAAAGAAATGACCCTGGGAGGAGGCAAGGTTTTCAGGGGTAGATGACACAACTGGGTTGGATTTTTGAGTTTGAAGTGGAACAGTTAGGTATGTGGCTCTGGCTCTCAGAAGCCTCCACTGAAGACTCAGATTTGTGATTCATTATCATATAGACGAGGGCTTCTCAGCCTTGGCACTATTGCCTTTGGGACCAGATAACTATTTGATGTGCGGGCCATCCTGTGCACAGGAGGGCATTCAGGAACATCACCTGCCTCTACCCACTAGATGCTAGTAGCACCTCGCCCAAGTTACTACAACTTACTATGCTTCTAGATACTGGCACATGTCCCGTGGGGGACAAAACTGCTCCAGCTGAGAACCATTGATGGAGATGGTACCCAATCCATAGGCATGGATGAGCACAGAAAGTGAGGAAAGGAGGTCTCAGGATAGAACACCGAAAGACACCAATTTAGGGACCAAAAAGGGAGAGAAAATCCCATGAGGGAGAGATTGAGAAGACATCAGAGAAGTGTGGGAAAAATACAGAAGCCAAGGAAAAAAATATTTCAATAAGAAAAATGTGATTCCTCAGGGCAAATGTGGCCAGGAGGTTAATCCAAACGAAGCCTAAAAAGCAGCCCTCTGTTTAGCGGCAAGAAGGCTACTGACAATCCTCCCTGGAAATGACTTTAGTGGAGCAGGAGACAAAAACTGGAGGGCAGTGGAGTGAGAAGTAAATGAATTTATATTGTATTGTATTATTTCCTCTGGCCAGACATGGCAGCCTAGGCAAGGGACTACGGACAGTTAAAAAGGCCTTGGCTTGGGGTTTTTAAGAGAGGTCAAGGGATGGTTCAGTGCTAAACGGAAGCTGATGCCATTGGCAAGAGACTGGTTGAAGTGGAGACCCATGAAATATAAAGTAGATGGTGAAAGAAATGAGTACAAGAGAGAGCTGAGGGGTACAGACAGAGACCTTGGATTCGAGGGCTCTGTGAGCATAAGGAGTAGGTAAAGTGCGAATCACTGAGGGGAAAATTTGGAAAGTTCAGCAGTAGAAAAGTCATCCAAAGTCAACCAAATTGGCCCTTGGTTTCTTTATCGCTAATTCCAGGGGCTTAACCTAGATGCCACCAACATCCTTGCAGACTTGTTTTAGTCTTTCTGAACGTTAGGTGATAGAAACAGGACTCTAGGAAATTAAAGATAATTGTATCTTTATGCCTATGAAAGCTTATTGATATAGAAGTTTTTCAAGATACAATTGTTTGATTTGGGGCCATGCTGATTTTGATGCTATAAATTTGATGCTGTAAGTTATTTTATTCCCAATGATTAGGTCTAACCAACGTTGATAGATTCTTTAATTTAGAAAGAGGAAACCATAGGTGTATGAGATAATTTTTGGTGGTTCAATGACTTTACTTTAAGAAGCAGCATAAATTCTTAAGAAATACAAAGAACACGGGACCTTTGTTTTTGTGGGCTTTCTTCCTTGTTAGCATACTTTTGTGTGATTTCCTTCTCTCCCCTATAATCTCTTCTAGTAGATTAACAATAAAGGCTTAAATTGTGTGTCTTATAGGAAAATGAGAAGGCTATAAACCAAGGTCAGAAAATACAGGGGGCATACACCTGTGTTTTGCCTTCTGACCCTCTAGGCAGACATCACTAACTGATTTGAATACTCCTATCTCCTAATTGTGGACATGCGCTTACTGCCATGATTCTTACCTCTGGCTGAGCATCAGAATCATTTGTAGGCTTCATCCTAGATTTACTCAGTCAGCATCTGATGTACTCTGCCTAAGACTGATTTTCTACACATGATCCAGGCAGACAGATTGGAATTGGCATTTGAGATGAAAGACACATTATCTCAGCTGGAGAATAACTGACAACTCTCACCCTCCTCCCTACAGTCCCACTTCACAAAGTGGAGATGCATTTCACTTAAAAAGTTGTCAATTCTGTATTAGAGTAAGACTTAATCCGTAAATGAGCTAGAGCAAGACTGGAAGTAATTCTTGCCAAACCGTCCCCCATCTAGTTATTATCTAGTTATTATCTTTAAATGTAGTAGCATTAATAAGCTCAGGGAATAATTATTCCATTGAGAGTTGATCATTGATTCATTTATTCCAAAAACATTTATTAAGAGCTCATATAGTCTAAAGATGGCATGTATTTCAGATTGTAAGTGGAGCAGATGATAAACCTGTATAGTGAAGCAATTAACTAGCTCCAGTGGTCTTGTGTTTGTGCTTTCCCAACAAGGCAAAAAAATCTTTAAATAAAAATTCAATCATTAGGGTTTTCCTAAACAAGGGACATATTTGAAAAGCAAGAGTCAGAAGTGTGACAAAGTCAGATCATCTGAAATTGTGTCCCAAGAAGACTTTTGTGAGAGAGCCAGGATCAACATGGTGGGGTAAGAAGACCCTAAGCTCACTTCCACCTGCAGAGCACCACCACCACCACCACCACCACCGCAACCACATATGAACAGACTCTCTGAGAATGACCTGAAGACTAGGTGAACAGCTCTTCTACAATTAAGGATGTAAAGGAAAAAAACACCAAGATGGGAAAGAAGGGAAGAGGAGCAATCTAGTCAGGTGGTCCAAAAGAGGGAGGGGTATCACAAACTCAGAGGTCCTCCTTAAGAAAGAAGACATCTGAGCCCCACACTGGGCACCCCCACACTGGGCACCCAACACTGGCCATTGGCACTGGGAAGATAAGCTTCCCTTAACTAGTTTGAAAGTCAGTGGAGGGCGTGGGTGGTACAGCTCAAGCGGTAGAGCACATGCTTAGCATGCACGTTCAATCCTTGGTACCTCCTCTAAAAATGAATAAATAAATAACCCTAATTACCTCCCCGAACCAAAAAAAAAAAAAAAAGAATTAAAAAAAAAAAGAAAGTCAGTGGGGCTTATAACCTGGAAAATCAGAAGACTATGGGAAACCTGGACTCCACTCTTAAAAGGCTTCTGCACAAACTGACTTGCTCTGAGATCCACTGCAGAGGCAGAAGGTTGAAAACTGCCTGCTACTCTAGCTGCCTGCCAAGGCCACTCCAGTGTGCCCCTCACTCCCTGCCTGCATTCAGCTCCAGCTCTAGCACCCACTACCAAAGCAGCAGATTCTAGTGTGAACCAGAAGCCCTGACCTGTACCATGTTCCAACTCTATGCACCCTCATTAAGGAGAAAGGCTTGATGCACCCCAGAAAAAACCCCAGTCTGCACTCACTTCAGCTCCCAGCCTCCCGTCAAAGCCACTGGGCACACAGTCTGCACAGGGATGTATCCACACAAGGACACACCATCAAGCTATCACCTCTAATTTAAAGACAAAAAAAGAAAGTCAAACAAAATGAGAAGACCAAAGAGTATGTTCCAAACAAAAAAACAAGATAAAAACCCAGGAAAAAAATCCCTAATGAAATGGAGATAAATAATTTACTTGATAAAGAGTTCAAAGCAATGGTCTTAAAATTGCTCACTGAACTTAGGTAAAGAGTATAAGAATACAATGAGAACTTCAACAAAGAATTAGAGAGTATAAAAAAGAACCAATTAGAGTTGAAGAATACAATAACTGAAATGAAAACTACATTAGAGGGAATCAACAGCAGATTAGGTGATACAGAAGAATGCATAAATGACCTAGAAGACAAAATATTGGAAATCACCCTATCAGAACAGCAAAATGAAAAAAGAATTTAAAAAATAAAGCTAGTTTAAGGGACCTCTGAGACAACATCAAGTATACTAACATCCCCATTATAGGGATCCCAGAAGGAGAAGAGAGAAAGGAGCAGAGAACCATGATGAAACATTAGTGAAATGTTTGATGAAACAATGGCTAAAAACTCCCTTGGCCTGGGGAAGGAAACAGATATCCAAGTCTAAGGACCACAGAGAGTCCCAAACAAGATGATTCCAAAGATACCTACACCAAGACACATATAATTAAAATGGCAACAATTAAAGAGAGAATTTTAAAGTCAACAAGAGAAAAAGTCATATTCAAGGGAAAAACTAAGTCTATCAGCTGATTTTTCAGTGGAAACTTTGCAGAACAGAAGATATATTTAAAACGTTGAAAGAAAAAAAAAAAAAAAACCACTACACCCAAGGATACTTTACCTGTCAAGGTTATCATTCAGAACTGAAGGAGAGAGAAAGAGTTTCCCAGACAAGCAAAAACTGAGTTTATCACCAATAAATCAGTCTTAAGAAATGATAAAGGGGCTTCTTTAAGTGAAAAGAAAAGAGCACAAGTAGAAACATGAAATTTATGAAATCAAAAATCTCACTGGTAAAGGCAAATATACAGTAAAGAAGCATACAATCTTTCAAGACTGGGTCAGGAGGAAATAGAAAATTAAATAAATCAATTACTACTAAAGAATCATTAAATTAAAAAACCCAATAAACAAAAGCCCAGGACAAGACGGCTTCACAGGTGATTTCTCCCAAACATTTAAAGAGGAGTTAATCCCTATCCTCTAACTAGTCCAAAACATTGAAGAAGGGGGAACATCTCCAAACGTGTTCTATTAGGTCAGCATTATACTGATACCAAACCAAAGACACTGTAAAAAAATTATAGGCTAATATCCTTAATAAACATAGATGAAAAAATCTTCAAAACAACATTAGCAAACCGAATTCAACAATACACTAAAAGGACTGTATACCATGATAAAGTGGAATTTTCTCCAGGAATGCAAATATGGTTCGATATTCACAAATCAATCAGTATGATACATTAACAAAATGAAAGATATAAAACAATCATCTCAATAGAAACAGAAAGATCATTTGAAAAAATTCAACATCCATTCACAACAAGAATTCTCAACAAAGTGGGTATAGTGAGAATGTATCTCTAGATAATAAAGGCTATTTATGACAAACCCACAACTAACATAGTACTCAGTTGTGAAAAGCCGAAAGATTTTCCTCTAAGATCATGAACAAGACAAGGATGCCCATTCTCACCATTTTATTCAACATAGTACTAGAAGTCCTAGCCACAACAATCAGACAAGAAAAAGAAATCAAATGAATCTAAATTAGAAAGGAAGAAGTAAAACTCTCTCTATCTGCAGCTGACATGATACTATAAAAGGAAACTCTAAGGAATCCACCAAAAAAAACCTGTTAGAAATAATGAAGGAATTCAGTAAAGGGGCAGGATACAGAATTAAAATACAGAAATATGTTGTATTCCATATACTAAAAATGAACTTACAGAAAGAGAAATTTTTTTAAATCCCATTTACAATTGAATTAAGAAGAATAAAATAACCCGGGATAAATTTAATCAAGCAGGTGAGAGATCTGTACTCTGAAAATTATAAGATATTGAGAACAGAAATTGAAGACTACACAAATAAATGGACAGATATTCCAAGTTCATGAATTAGAAGAATTAGTATTGTTAAAATGACCATAATACCCAAAGAAATCCTGAGAGTCAATGTAATCCTTACCAGAACTGTAACAAATAATCCTAAAATTTGTGTGGAAACAAAAGATCCCAAATAAACCATACTATCCAAACCAATCTAGAGAAAAAAGAACAAAGATGGAGGTATCATGCTCCAAGACTTCAAACTATACTACAAAGCTGCAATAATCAAAACAGTATTGTACTGGCATAGATTAATGGAACAGAATAGAGAGCCCAGAGATAAACGCAAGCACATATGATCAATTAATCTGTGACAGAGGAGGTAAGAATACACAATGGGGAAAAGAGACGCTCTTCAATAAACGGCACTGGGAAAACTGGACAGTTACATCCAAAAAAATAAAACTGGACTACTTTTTCACACCATACACAAAAATAAACTCTAAATGGATTGAAGACTTAAATATAAGCCTGAAATCATAACCGCCCCCCACAGAATAAAATACAGGTACTACACTCTTTAAAATCAATCCTACCTAGCAATATTCTTTTATACCTGTCTCCTAGGGCAAGGGCAACAAAAGCAAAAATAAATAAATGGAACCACATTAAAAATACATTTAGACATACATATTAGACATACGGATAAATGGAACAGAATAGAGAGCCCAGATGTAAACCCACAAACTTTTGGTCAATTAATCTTCGACAAAGGAGGCAAGAACATACAGTGGAGTAAAGACAGTCTCTTCAGCAAACGGTGTTGGGAAAACTGGACAGCTGCATGTAAATCAATGAAGTTAGAACACTCCCTCACAGCATACATAGAAATAAATTCAAAATGGCTTCAAGACTTAAGACACAACACACCTCTTAGACGAAAACATAGGCCAAACAGTATCTGACATACACCTCAGCCATGCTCTCCTAGGGCAGTCTACCCAAGCAACAGGAAAAAAAAGCACAAACACACACACAAACGGGACCAAACTGAATTCATCAGCTTCTCTACAGCAAAGGAAACCAAAAACAAAACAAAACAACAACCTCCGAAATGGGAGAAAATATTTGACAAGGGGTCAATTTCCAAAATACAGAAACAGCTCATACAACTGAATAACCAAAAAACCCAAGCCAAAAACGGGCAGAAGACCTCAAGAAGCAATTCTCCAATGAAGACATACAAGTGACCAATAACAGACACATGGCAAAAGGCTCAATGTTGCTAATTGCCAAAGAAATACAAGTCAAAACTACAATGAGGTGTCATCTCACCCCAGTCAGAATGGCCAGCATTCCAAAGTCCACAAAGGAGCAACGCTACAGAGGCTGTGGAGAAAAGTGAACCCTCCTACACTGTCGGCGGGAAGGTCGTTTGGTGCAGCCACTGTGGAAAACAGGACGGAGAGGCCTCAAAAGAAGAAAAACACACTGGTCAAAAGCTTTTGACCTCGGGGGCAAGCTAGCAAGCCCCCAGAGGCCCGGCCCCGCCTCTGCTTCTGCCCCAGGTCGCCCGTGCCCCACAGGGGCCGGGGCGGCCGCCGCTCCCCGCGCGGGTCCGCCCGCGCGGGAAGGCCACGGCCTGAGGGCCAGTCTCACGCGCTGCGGGGCCGGCCAGCGCCCTCCCGTCTCCCGGGGCTGCTCCCACTTTCCCAAGCCCGCGTATGAGCGGCAGCTGAGAAAGCCGCGGGGTTCAGTGAATACTAATGGGGGGTGGGGGGGCACCGCAACCTGGGCAGCGGCCAGGGACCCGCCTCAGGGTCCTAACCCCTCCCTGTGCGCCTCCCCAGCTGCGCAGCCCAGGCCTCACCCGCCGGCTCCCCGACCTGCGCGCCCCACCAGCGCCCTCTTACCTGCCCCGCGACGGCAGCGGAGGTGAAGGCCAGCGGCGGGAGGCCCAGACCCCAGGCCGCCTTCCTCCTCCGGCAGCTGGTCCAGGGGCACCCGGCTCCGCCCATAGTCCACACTCTCTGG
Source organism: Camelus dromedarius (assembly GCF_036321535.1). Classification (NCBI taxonomy): domain Eukaryota; kingdom Metazoa; phylum Chordata; class Mammalia; order Artiodactyla; family Camelidae; genus Camelus; species Camelus dromedarius. Next base: position 28,868,325 of record NC_087458.1, on the reverse strand, counting down.
GCGCGCTCCCGCGTCCGCGCTCGTGCGCGGCGGTGCGCGCCCCTCCCCCTCCCGCCCGCCGCGCGGACGGTTGGCTGGGGCTCCTGCAGCGGGGACGCTGCGAGCCGGGCCGGGGGCGGCGGGGCGGCGGGGCGGCGGGGCGGCGAGGCGGCGGGGCCCACCTCGAGGCCTGGGCCGGCGGGTCCCCAACCCGACACCGACCAGGTGCAGGCACCCAACTAGAATCACCACTGGCCCTGGGCCAGGCCTCACCCCCTCAGCCTCACGCCCCCTGCTCGCCGACCCCCAGCCAGTGACTGCCTCCCCACCCCCTGCCAAGGCCGGTCCCCGATCCATCGGACCCCCAAGACAAGGCTCCTTCTCACACCGAAATCCCCGCCCCAGGTCTGCGCCCCACTAGGTCCTAAACTACAGCCCCCGCAAACCATGCTGACCCCTCATGCCTCAGCCCAGGTCCCCCTACCATCCAGAGATAGACCTCTCACCCTTCACCCCGGAATTATCCCCCACCCCTCAGCTGGGTCAGTTCCACTCCCAGCGACCCCTTCCCCCTCAGCCTGTCCCCCCTCACCGCGGGATGCCCCGGAGTGCACCCCTACCCCAGCTGACCCCTCACCCCTCACCATCAAATTCTATCATTTCATGCACTCCTTACTCTCTTACTTCAAACGAGTTCCCTCCCTCCTCCTCAAAAATTAAATAAAATAAATTGCCAAGAAGCTTAATCAAATCTAAATGGTTTCTGTGTTTGAGACGGTTGACAAGGGAAGACAAATGACAATCTTATGCTTAGAACTATAAGGGTAAGTTCACGTGCTTTAAATCCAGTCCCATAGAAAGTACATTTACACCTTTCAAATTTGACTTCAACAAACAACCTTTCAGAATTTCGCTTTATATTCTAATCATAGTGTTACACATGTGCTTACTGGTTTATTAGGACTTATCCAGGAATCTCTTCTCAGCATGCTTATAAATTTTGTGATTATTATTATTTGGGACCAAAGCCTAGATCTGCAGGAAGCATGGAAGAGTAAGACCAATATTTTTTCCCCTAAACTAACCTAAACAAGTTAAAAAAAAAAAAAAAACTTATTTCAGAGATTCTCCAAGCATCATAGCATTTAGCTTTAAATTCAAATTGAATTTTTGTGTTAACATATATTGGAATTAGAGCATTCAGTTAGTTATTTAGCTGACTTCACAAGTCAGAAATTTATTAACCAATTCATTTCCTCAGTTATATAATTTTTTTAACCTTTTCTAACAAATATGTTTACCACATCTAAACAGAGGACAACTGTTTATTTTTCTTAATAATTTTTATTTATATTCACTACCATGTATATTTTCACTAATCACTCAGCACCAAGAAAATGCACACCCACTGGTTTCTACTCCCAGTTAATTTGCTCCAAAGGGATTATCACAGGTTGAAAGTTCACCTGCTGTTGTGGAGACCAGATTTCCCTAAAAGACACAATGCCGGATGGACAACAATCTGACCTCTACAATACAGATTATCAAGGCTGACAGATTCGAATACTGTGAAATCAGAAGCAGAAGCTTGACTTTATCGGCAAAATATTTTTAACTATACTGGCTACCTCCTCCATGATAGAATTCAGCTTCAACATCACCTTGCAGTATGGAATCAAAAAGACGAACATCCAGCCTGTCACTTGAGTAGCTCAGAAAACACCTACATTTATAACTATTTCATGTCTTTATAAATTTTATTCCAGAGAAACTACTTTTCTTAAGGACAATGCAGTGAACAGGATGCTCTTAAACTTAAATGTATACTGTTTATAACCTTTATTGTCTTTGTGATACTTTCCAACATGTATATTCACCTTAAATTAGTCAAATATTTTAAAATTTTCTAATATAAAAATGTAGTTATGAAAATAAAAACAGAAATTTTCACACACACACAAAAAATGGACAGGAATGTTCATAGCAGCATTACTCTTAATAGCCCAAAAGTAGGAACTGCATAAACAGCAGTCAGCTGATGAGTTCATAAAGAAACGTGGCATGTCTGTACAAAACGGAGTAAAGTATTGATACATGCCACGACATGGTGAACGCCGACGACATTTTGCTAGGTGAAAAAAGCCTGTCACAAAAGACCATATACTATAAGATTCCATTTATATGAAATACTCAAAATAAGCAAAACCATAGTAATAGGTAATGAGTGGTCCCCCAGGGATGGCGCTGAAAGGCAGGGTTGCTGGAAAATGGGGAGTGCTCTAAAATTGGTTGTGGGGATGGTTACGTAAGTGTGTGACTATACTAAAAAACATCAAATTATACAATTCAAATCCATGAATTACATATGTGGATTATATCCTAGCAAAGCTGTTTTTAAAAGGTCACAGCAAACTTCAGCAGTACTTCTGCTGTATTCACAGTCTGTCTTCCCTCCATTTGGAGGACATTCTTTCAGAATCAAGCTTTCTAATCAGACATTTGAAGTTAATGATCCCCTTGCCCTTCTCCCTTAGAGATGACTCTAAGGGATAAAGGAACCAGCTCACAATTACACAGCTAGGTGGCAACAACTAGCACCCAAATATTCTCTCCCCTTATCAGGCTTTTGCCAATATCAGCCAAGTTTCTTGTTTGCTTCTTCTGAAATGGATTTGTACCTACTGTAAGTATTCTCTGACAGTCATTTTGTTATATTATGACCAGTTTCTTTCTAAAATATGTATTACTTATTTTTAAAACACCTTACAATACAATATATTATAATATAATACTTAGAATAAAATACACAAATTAACTATCTTCTTCCTTGGACTTTTTTTTAATGGAATAGTCTTACTTTCTATGTGGTATTAAGGGCTTGTACATTCAAAATCCAATCATTTTTTCAATTTAGGTAACTAAAAATTTGAATATCTTTGTAACAATTAAAGGATGTCAAGAAATGATTTAATTTATAAATATACACACTATTTTTTTTCTTTCCTTCTTTGCTTGCTTAAGAACAGTCCTTTAAGTAATTCGTGCTTTAAAATTTTTTTCCAGGTATCAATTTGAAAGTAAATATTCATGTCATTTTGACAAAAGCTATGTTTTTCAGTTTTTTGGTTTGGTTTGGTTTGTTTTTTTACATTTGGTATGTGAATCACTGAAAGTGGTTTCTCCGGGGTCACCCTTCCTGGATAATACCCCTGTGGGAACTGCAGTTCTCCTACTGGTCATATCCTGATTGTCCACTGAAAGATGGATCTGTCCTCCACTCCGAGAAACTCTTAAGTTTTCACTTTCCTCTTTAATTCTTCTGAGAACAGCTTTTATTTTGCCCCCTTCTGCTTTATTTTAATCACTTTACCTCTCTTATTTCCCTCCTACCCATCTCCTAAACAGTCTCCCTTGGCGGACTTTCATCCCCTGTGAGCAATTCATCTTAGCTTTTACCTAGAACGCGTTGCAGTTTTCTCCCTGAGATATTGAGGAGTAACTGTATTCCACATTCAGCAATAAAATAACTGAGACACAAAGATCACTGACAACATTATCCTGATTAGTTAACGGTAAGTCCAAACATAGAGCCCAGTTCTTACCTGAGATCTACTGTGGACATTCAAGTTACATTGCTTATACGAACTTAAGAAATCAGGCCTGGGTTTCACCAAATCAGACAGAAACACTGAAAAGCAATTGAATACATCATCATAGTCTATAAAACCTATTACAACAGTGCATGCTGTGTACAATATTTTTTTCCTTGTTAAGGTTACTCATAATTAGGATGCATATTTATTTATTGAATATTTATTGAAAACGTGTCCACTAACCCTGGTATATTTGGCAAAGTCATTCCAGGTGGAAGGTATGTCTCCTCTTTGACACCAGACTGTGTTGTCTATCATGGAACCTAGCATTTTTCTGCCTCATATTTTTTGTATGTTTTGTCTCTTTTACTAAAAAAATAAAAATTCTTGAGGGTAGAATCCACATCTGAGTCCTTTTCTCAAACCAATGATCCTAGGCAATTCAGTGTCACCCAATAAAACAGTATTCGTTGTAGGAGGACGTGTTCCTGTCCTCTTCACAGCCGACGGAGATGTTACAGAGCTGTGAAGTACCTTCCAAAGTTGCCACTATTTTTGAGTTATGAGAACCTAAATTATTTTCCCTCTTAACTATTAAATAAGAATGATTGTTGTTGTCAGAATTAGGGGAGAAACCCTCTCTTTGCAATTTTTAAATGAAACCCAGTTACAACAGAGGAGACCTCTTATAGGTCCAGAATACACTGCATCCAGTCATTTGTTCAGTGCTTTCCTTATCAAACTTGCTCTTCAGAGGCCACATTAAACAAAACGGATCCATGCATTTCCCCCGAACGGGAGACAGCGCGGACCACAAGCAAAAGGCGGACAGTCAGTCTACAGAAGCACCGCCATTCATGTAACCAACACTCAGACTTGTGGGGAATTCAGTACTCCGTGAGAAAAAGTAGCTTTGCCAACACAATGCTGACCTTTCCTTAAAGACAGATTTTTGCTTCAGGAACTCCATAGACTTTTCATACCAAGAAGTTTCAATGAAAACGTGTCAGACAAGATGGTAAGAGCCTGACCCAACACAGAAAGAGTAAATATACACTTAAAGCAAATAATTCAATAAAGCTCATTTTTCATAATTTTTCCACAGACATGTATTTAAATATATTTAAATAAAGGACTGTTACCTATTCTAATTCTTCCAAACAAATTTGATTAATAAAGTAGAGTAAGGGGTATACATTGCATTAAGAAACTGAACTCTGATATCAAACCTACATTTGAATTCCTGCCCCACTATTTATCAACTGTGAGACATCCGGCAAACCCAGCAACCTCTCTCTGCTCTATTTGTTATCTGAAAAATGAAGTGAATAATTGTACCTACCTAATAAGGTTATATGGCTGAAAAGAAATACTGCTTATAAAAGGGTTTAGTAGTGTATTGGCACATAATTTAAAATTCTAGATATTTTTATAACAAATATCATACAATAACATGGATAACTAAGTTTTGATGTTTTCTTTATTTCAATTGCCTGTTGATGTTTCAAAAACAAAAAGTGTACTATTTACTAAGAGAATCTCAAAGTGTTACTATTTTAGAAAATAATCTCATTATAAGCAACACACTAAAGTTTTAATTTTAACAGAACATGATTCACTCAAATAAGACCCAAAGTTTTAATGTTGTCGTAGGAAAGAGGCTACTTCCAGAACCCTGGGCAAAGAGCAATCACCTATACTGAAGAACATGCTATTCATCTGTTTTACCCTGTCCAACAGGTTGGTGGAGGGAACGGGGTAAGGGGTGGTCACAGAGAAGGTATGCCACCCTCCCAGGCAGCCAGATTAGCCCATGAAAACCTCTGTATTGATCTGGTCACCAAACTGAAGCCTTACTGCACTTCCGTCTGAACTAACTTTGAATATATGCATAGAACCTGTATTTTAACACCAGAAGATTCAGATGATTATCAGCAATTTGAAGGCAGAACACTTTCTCAGAAAGCGGCAGGGATCCAGTTGTCCAAATCAAGTTGAGAAGTAAAACTCTAGTCATTTGGAGGTGAAAGTAAAAGGGGGAGTGAAAACTTCCTGGAACCCAGCTCTGTGGGGACCCCGCATGCGGGCCAGGGCAGAAACGCAGACACAGAGGAGACGCGGAGTTGGGGTACGGACCGGCTCTTGGGATAACACCCCCAAGGTCATTTGATGGTAACTCTCAAACCTTTTCAAATTCCTCCTGCCCGAGATAAAAAATAGTCCAAAGACAGCAACCGAGCTACTCCTAGGGGTGAAAGCTGGATGGCTCCAGTTTGAGAAGACAGACCTCAATGTGGGATGACTTGCCCAAGAAGGGAAAGACTTATTTGCAGAACACTGAGCAATGGACAGGATACTAGCAGCACCTGGTGGCCTGCCTGTGCACACACCCCTGGGCCAGGTCCTAGGAGAGACAGAGTGAGACCTTAAACCAACACAGTGAACTCATGAAGGACTTCAGTGGATTTCTTATTTCTGGGGGAATAACAGTGGAAATAGGGCAGCTGTCTAGATTACTATGTTCAAAGTATCGTGGAGAACAATGAAGCATAAGCTGTCCCAAGAGTTTAGTGTAACTGTATCCGTCCTGCACAGCTGACCCAGTTAGAGCCCAATCAGTGAAACATGGCTAAACAGACTGATCTTTTCATATTCTTGATCAATCAATAAGTAGAGTATTAAAATAATGAGGAAGTAATTTCAAGAAAGTAACATGACACATGACGAACTTCCTGCTCTCAAAGTAGATACGGCTTTAGAGCCTACTTAGATTCGACCTCTGTATCTATACCTGGCATTTTTAACCACCTTTGCACAGGAGCAGTTCCATATTGTTACATTAAATGGATGATCAGTTTTTCACTATTTGCTGTTCACCCACCTGTCTAAACCATTTATCCTATGTCTATGGTGATCAAACATCGTTTGTTCTAAATAGTTCTGATGAGCTGCTGATGTAAATCATTTGGAAGAATTATTGTGTCACAGAGAAAACTCTGTGACAATTTTGCCAAGTATCTGTGCATCAAAGGATACAGGTATACTTTTTTCAAAGGAACGCACATTTAGAAAATTGTCAAAACAATCTTAAAGGAATGAAAGCAGCTTCTTAAAAAAGAAGTGTCTAATAACTGAAAAAAATTAATTAAGCTCCCCTTTAAAGGTAGAAAAGAAATGGACATTACCTGAATTCTCATTCACTTGACTGTTATTAAAATATTAAGGAGTTATTTAAATCTTGCCCCTAAGTCTTATATTAGAATTTAGATTTGACAACCAAGAACCACTCCTTTTCTGAATGCAGCAGAGTTGCAAGTTTCTCTCTAAAGTCTTTTACAAGGCAGTTCTTTTATTCACAGCTCACTTCTCTTCTTTATTAGTAGCTTGAATGTGGTTTTCCTTTTTTAAATTGTGCAGGCTGTGTAGCTAAGCGGTGTTTTTGACATTCCTGCCCTGGGGACAGATTCAAGATGAAGGCAGAAGACAATAGAGATTGGCTACACACTTCCTGGCCACAAACCGAGGAAAATGCTGATCATTACAGGAATTTGGCAACACTTCGTCTCTTGGTGTCTGTACTTGGAAACACAATGAAAGAATCATGGACTACTATGACATGAAACGTGTTTATGGAGCAGAATATTTTGTTAACACTGAGCACTGCGGAGAGATAAGCACCACTTGCTAATTTTAAAATTTCTATGGACTGTGGCAATTAAGCCTACTAATTCTTTGAAGACTATAACAAAGATGAGTCCACTCTGTACTGCATTTTAGAGAAAAAAATAAGTAGGGTGCCAACGTGCAGTTTGACAGTTTACCGCCTGCGCTGTTTTGTGCTTGTCCTCTCTGGTATGATTTGAAAACGGAGACATCTCCTAACATGCTAGTCTTAAACTTAAGGATTTCCTGAGTTCACATTTTTCTTCTTTGTTATTTTTTCTTTTTTTGTTGTTGTGGAAAATACTTTTGGGGGGGTCTTTTGTACCTTAGATGTTAATTTTATAGAGTGTTACACAGAACACCATAGGTGGCCATCAGGAGACAGTAAATCTAATTGAATAATTGACTATATTGTTTCTTCCAGGATAGTCATTTTTCCATTACAGATTCTTTCCAATAACAACCAAAAAAAAGCCACTGATTGTTTTTAGTCTTTTGATGAAAAACTAGGGGAAGCTCGTTAGAGCCCTGAGCAGAGCAAACCATCACAGCCCAGGACTTGCTAAAGTGGGGTTTATTTTTTAAACCCTTATTTTGTTTTTTAAGCTCTTTATGCCCTTCTGTTATGTACATTTCTAGAATCTCAAAAATTCAATACTTCAACATGAGACCAACCTGACTGAAAAATACAGAAAGCTCTGATCTCTTAGACTAAGGGAAGGAAAAGGAGCAATCCATTCATGTTTGTGCTCCTCAAAGCCCTTCCTTTGTAGTTAATTAGAAAACTCATCTTTTCGTGAACTTTAGAATCAAAATAAACATATGTGTCTAGGGTTAGTGTACAAACAGATCTGTCTGCCAGAGCAGGCAGGGGAAGCAGCTGGACCGTCACTGCCACGCTGGTCACTCGAGGCCTCCCCCGACCCCCCGCAGTCAGCAGCCCCAGCACCACTGGCTTCTCGAAGGTAAAACTACTCTGCTGTTCAATTTTTCTACCCTCTGTCTTCTCTTTGACTCAGGACCTCTTGTCGCTTCCCCAATTTGATGGAGGTGTTTAAGATTTTAGGCTTCCAAAAATTAGTTTAAAAAAAAAGAATAAAATTTAAAGCCTACAGAGAAACCACATCTTTTGAACTTCAGCGCTAAACTGAGAACCCGTGTCCGCCAGATAACATACACAGGGAAAAGGAGTCGTAATATCATTATTTCCCTTGAAGGGAAAAGTGTAATCATTTCAAAAGAAACCAGAAACCACGGGATGTGGAAGAGAAAGCAAAGATTCCGGTAACAGCGGGGCCGGGGCCACATTTGCTCTCCGTGGGCATTTCTGCTCTTATCAGCCCCAGCCTTGTTGAGTTCTGAATCTCAGAGCTAACCATCGAAATAATAATATGCCAGGGACACACGGTTCAAAATAGATACAAAACACTTTAGAGAGCTGGCATTTTGTGTCCACGGGGATGGAAGCAAAACAAAGCAGTCATTCTTATAACATTTTCATCATTAAGGTTACCTGTTGTCTCCACTGCATTGTCTGAGGCATGCAAGGTATTTGCACCAAAATACACACACACAACACACACACAAATTTACTAATGGATTAAGATTTAAGGAAAGGCAAAAGTAAAATAGGAGATAATGAAATAAGTACATGTGGCAACACCTAGCATCAGATTTAAAGTGGACCAACTTATTTGAAGAAAATTATGAAACTACAGGCCATCACTGATGTTAATAACTTACTAAATGGATTATAAAGCAATTCTATTTTTCCATTCTGAAGATTATGCTTGACACTGTTGTAAACTTAATTTCCTCTTTCTGTTTAGTTCCTTCATTTCTTTGTCATGATTAATTTTCAGGGGGAATTCATGTCATTGGAGTGCAGTGTTTCTTTTCCTGAAATTGATATATGAAACACCAGACAACCACAGGAACGTTCCTGAATTTTCACAGAGCAGATACATTGGTAAACTTGGACTGTTTTGCATGTGGATGACAGATGCAATTCAAACCCGCTGCAGCAAGAGGGGCGTCTCGGCTTGTGTAACCAATATGCTCAAGACCAAGCTTCAGGTTCAGCTCTATCCAGGAGACAAACAATACCTTGGATTAAGTCTTGCCTCTCTATCCCTGCCTTCCTTGGGTTGGCTTCATTTCTTCTGTTTTTTGCAGTGACTTTTTTAATTTTTTGTGTTGACATTCCTTAGTTCCTATATATGTTGTAGACGAGGGCCTGGGGTGGGGGGCAACATTGATGGGGAGCTAGTGTCTGTCTCCTGAGCCCAGGTGGAAACCCCACTTCCCTGAGTGAGTGTGGATTTGGACAACAGGGCCTCAGCTCTGGGTATCACGTGGAGAGTTTAGGCTGGGCAGGCTTTCCATTGGGGTCAGGAAAGATGGCTTTCCTCTTTTCAGAATGTGCACAAGGCTTTCTGACTCATGAGTGTCATTAGGTACCATCAGGTGCTGCCCTTTTCTAACCCAGGTTACCTTCCTGTGACAGCATCCATGGCTCTCCCACCATCCACAGGCCCAAAGTCTTGAAGGAGCCCTCATTTCCCCACCTCCCACTCACCATCACTCACTCCCACTGGGCTTCTGGGCCCCCCACCCCGGTGAGTGGCGCTCGCCACGGCGTCCTTGGACTTGCTGCTGCCGTGCGTCCCCAGCGGGTGGAGTCCAGCTGCCACTGCGCTTGACGTCCCAGCTGCGATGTGGCCGGACGACAGGTTCTTGCCTCGTGCAGGAAAGAATTCAAGAGCGAGGCATAGTAAAGGGAAAGCGAGTTTACTCAGAGACACGCACACTCCACAGGCAGAGTGGGGTCCGACTCGCTCAGCAGGGAAGACGGCTGCGGAGACACGGACTCCAGAGGCAGAATGCGGGCCATCGCAGAAGGCCAGGGGGAGCGAGGCCCAGAGGGGCGGGGTGTTCAGGGTAAAAGCGGACACACACCCCATGGACAGAGTGCGGCCGTCTCAGAAGGCAAGAGCGAGAGTGACCATGTTTTTATGGGCTCGGTAACTTCATATGCTAACGAGTAGGAGGATTATTCCAACTACTCTGAGGAAGGGGCGGGGATTTCCAGGAATCAGGCCCCCCCACTTTTGGACCTTTTAAGGTCAGCCTGTCATGGTGCTGTGGGTGCGCCATGAGGCTCCAGGTCTGCTGGAAGTCAAATCTTCTGCCATCTTGGTTCTAACCAGTTTGTCCTGCCCTCCACTGCGGAGTCAGCCTTTCAGTGGTTGTGCCCGGCCCCCTTCCCTCCGGTCTCAGCAGGGACAGCTGTGACAGCTCACTCCTCCTTAGAGCAAGAATATTTCAACTCCCTCAGACCCCAGAGCACAAGTCCCCTGCAGGGCTCAGCCCTGGGCTCTCCCCTCTCCTCACCCCCCATCCCCACCCCTTCCTGGTCCCCTCCTCTGCATACAGAAGACACAAGACACAGAGGCACTCCATACACGTGAGTCAGAGGAGCAGGTGGATGAATGAATAGCAAATGAATGAACAAGCTTCCGGGCACTCCAGCATTCTGGGAAACTCTTCCAAGCCTGGTGGGCACCGACCTGTGCAGGACCACTCGAGAGACCCCACCCCAGGGAGCTCCCCTGGGCGTGGCTTTGCCCCTCAGGGCCTGGAGGACCTATTCCAAAGCTTTTCTGAATCTGCATCATCATTCCAGATGTGGGTTGGTGATGAAAAACTCGCTGCCTGGGGGTTCTGTGAGTCCTGGGTACTAGCAGAGAACCATTCTTTCCCCATTCTCCCTCCATCGACCCACTGACAGAGTGAGAATAGCCTTATCTGAAAAACAAAGCAGACTCATTCCTTCCCGTATCAGCATCACAGCTTTCCCTGCTGGTCCCTTGCAAGTGTCAGAGCGATGCTGGCAGTGGTCCCCGTGGCCAGGCAAGGACGGCTCGTTCCCTGTTCAGAGACACGGCACCTAAGAACATGACTGTAGTTGACTACTTGAATAACAGCACTGAATTCCCACAGACATATCATGGCAGCATTCTCCTTAGAAATAAACAGCATAAAGATGTGTTTGATTTGGGGGGTTATTTTTAAAGTAAAAATGCAAGCAAATGGACGCTAATAAAATCTATTGAAAGCAAAGGCTTTTTGAGTTTTGCATGACAACAGAACAATATTAATGTGACAGAACTTTCCAAAGCCATTTTGACATGTAATGTTACCTTTCCTGATAGTCCAAGTTATGGATTTTGTAATCAGCGACTGTCCAGAAAAAAATAGATGAGTAGGTAAACTTCATTGCTACTTTTTTGGTAGTTGAGAAAAAAAGAAATATATGTGGAAAAATCAAATGCTCTTTTATGACAAAAGAGGTCATTTTTTTCTCCTGGTAACTACAACAGTAAGATTCATATACTTATGTGTATATACATGTATGTGTGTTCTTCGACTTTAGGTAATACTGAATTTTCCTTTTAAAGTAATTTTTATTTCTATATAGTTTACATGGAATTTGAAACTCAAAATATTAAATAGAGAACAATGAATAACTCCTGCTGGAATAATTTATTTTATTGCTTTTGTCTTGAGTGTTTTGGTCATATTTACTCTCCAGAGCTTTGATGCAGACATATTCAGAGGTGCCCACCTCCACGGAATCCCGATTTGATTTTCCATTTTAAAGTCTCTGGAACCTAGACCTGCATTGCACTGTGTAAGACTGCTACCTAGTGGTTACTTCATTACAAGCAACCCAAAATGAAATTCATATTGAAGATCTTTCAAAAAATCATAACCATTGAAGTAGTTAGATATATACAACACATAAGCAAAGACAGAAGGACTAGACACTTCCATGTTTATAACACATTGGGTACATTTTAATATTTTGTGATGTGTGGGTCTTTATATTCCTGAAAATATAAAGCGTTCCATTTCCTGAAGTTAAATTCTGACAGATTTTGAAAAGAACATGATGCAGAAAAGTATTAAATGCCTCTTAACCTCCCCACCAGCTCTGCTTTCCTAAGACCTACGGGAGGCTCTGTGAGTGGGGGGTTTTAATCATTGCTTTTCTGTTTATAAAAACTATACACGGTCATTTCAGAAAATTTAGAAATTACAGAATTTTATTCTTCTGGTTCCAAGTCCACTGGGAGCATTTCCTGTATTGGTGGTGATGGGAAGGGATGATTTCAGGATGCCCTGCACACTGGCTTTCCTCTCCCACGTGCGGGTCTCGAGGCCCGGGCTGGGCAGAGGGGACTGGAGATGCTCCCACTCTGGGGTACACGGTCCTCGCCACATTCCCGTGCGCCTTCCCTCCTGCTCCTGAGCCTGACCTGGGCTCTTCATCAGTGAGGAATGAGGGTGGTTTCCAGAGCTCAAGGCAAAGGCTTCTTCAACTTCAGCCAGTCTGAAGGGTAGGAACCCAACTCACAAACTGACTTCCTGATGCTAAAAGTGTTTGTTTACTGATTCATCCTTTACTGAGAATAGCTTTAACCCAGGGGCTATGCTCCAAGCAGGAGGTAACAGACAGACAAGCTCCAAAGACTGGACGGACCCCCTAGAGTCCCAGATTCGTTGAGGTTAAAAGGAATGCAGCAAGCTGTAAAATGCCCTGATGGCTATCACCTTTTCTGTTCCATCCAGTTCTTCTATAAAAGCTCAAGACCCCGACCCCAAGACAGATTCACAGCCTCTGAGGCATTAGCCTGCTCTGACTCTCCTTTGGCTGGCAAAGCAATAAAGCTGCTCTTCTCAGATTCTCCCAAAACTCTGCCTCTGAATCTCAATCCACCTTTTGGGGTGCAGAGGCCAGTTCTGAGGCAACAACCTGGCCGCAGACTCAGTCACTTGAGTCTGTGCAATACTCAGGGAGAAAAAGGCGCAGACCACTGCACCAGAGCTGGCGAGAAGCTGAAATGGGATTCTTTCACTCATTCGACAAATATTTGCTGAATTCCAATCCAACACCAGAAACCGCGTCTAGGATACAGATGGATGAGATGGCTGGAGGTCTAGAGCTGTAATCACTAAGGTGGCGTGATGCTACTTAACCACAAACCATCAGAGAGAAAGTGAACACTAACATATAACAAAGCAGAAAGAGAAAGAAATATTAACTCCTGACTGATCTGTGCCGAAGTAGCACTGCTCAGTGATTTGTGACCTTACTAATTGCCGTGAGGCATAGCAATCAGGAAGCACACCTACACTTTTACCCATTCCAAAGTGAATTTTGCTAAAAAACACTGCACAATGAAATACATGAATATTTCACTTATGCCTGCTCAGGTTTACTCTTTCATACTCATGGGATGTAACTCATTGCCAAATTAAGAGAGAGCTGGGGCTGGGGGGGGGGGGGGCGGGTAGAGCTCAGTGGTAGAGTGAGTGCGTGCTTAGCAGGCACAAAGTCCTGGGTTCAAAAAAAAAAAAAGAAAAGAAAAAGACAAATGAACATAAATACAAAACAGAAACAGACTCAGACATAGAATACAAACTTGTGGTTGCCAGGGGGAGAGCGGGATAGGAAGGGACAGGCTGGGAGTTCAAAATTTGTAGATGCTGACAGGTATATATAGAATAGATAAACAAGATTATACTGTACAGCACAGGGGAAAATGTATGCAAGATCTTCTGGTAGCTCATGGTGACAAAGAATGCGACAATGAATATATGTATGTTTATGTATGACTGAAAAATTGTGCTCTACACTAGAATTTGACACAACATTGTAAAATGACTATAACTCAATAAAAAATGTTTAAAAAAAAGAAAGTAGAAACAATGGAAAGAGTAGAAAACTTCACAACACTTAATTATACCAATACACATATTTATGTCGCCCCAGTAAACAGGAAACCTGGATTTTCTCCAGTCTCTATTTGCTTGTTGTGTATTAGTAATCCCCCTTTTTTAGCTTCTTAATTTATGTGAACAAGATATCTTTTACATAAAAACCTGAAAAGCTTCTCAATATTTAGATGATTTCCACTGGAAGGTTGGAACGGCTGGCCCAGCCCCCCCGCCCCCCATGCCTCCCCCACCTCCGCCTGCTCTAGACCCCACAGCGGCAGTGCCCAGCCCTGCCTGTGTCCTAGAGAGACCAGAAGCTGCCCTGTTATGCGATGCTCAGACCTCGCAGATGCGTCTCACTGAGCTGTGTGCTGCTGCCAGCTCCCACAACGCCCCCAGCACAGCAGGAAAAAACACAACACTTGAATCCAGCCCAAAGTCACCCAAGACGCACTGGTAGACTGTGCCCTGGCTTGTCTAGGGTAGACTAGGTCTAACAGGGGGAGAGTCACAGACAAGCGCCGTGTCAGAGCAGCGGCATGTTGGAAGCTGAGCCCAGGAGGCCGGCACTCCCTGTGGGCAGAAGTTCAGGTCCCGGGAGCGTGAGGGCCAGGGGAGCCCTCCACCAGGGCACGGAGGTTGAAGACATACCTAACATTACCCACAGTTAAACCGCAGAAGGCAGCGTACATTGTAGTTCTGAACACCCTTAAGCTCATGCATGGACTTAAAACGCCAGTGCTCACCTCAGTTTACCCAGTCACATACTGGGATGAGTTACAATCTGCCACCAATGGAAAACCATCGCATGTAATAAAAACGTTCTCCACATATTATTTAAAATACATTCTGTACCAGAAGAGAGCTAAACGTCCACCAAGGCACTTAGCGTAACTCAACTATTAAAGAAAAAATAAATCAATGTGTTGATGCTAAGCACACAGAAGTGTCTTCATCACTGTCTTGCCATCAAAATAAATAAAATACACTGGGAATGCCAGGATTTCAAAAGAGTGACAGAAGGTGTTGTCTCCCCTAGGCATTACCAAGAGATAGTTGGCAATTATGGTATTTCAACAATTAAGACATAACACTGATAGTTAGATTAAACACTTAAGTGCACAGTAATATAACAGTCACAAAAGAGCTTAGGAAATATTATTAGGTGTATCTATCTACCTAGATGGGATAAAATTAAAGATACTTTTTAAGGAAGCAATTTGGAAGAAAGGGTAAGTACTTCTGCCTGATGCCCAGCATCCGTCTACCAGCTGCAAAAACTACCCACAGCCAGCAATGGCCACACATACGGCACCATCATGAGAACAAATCTGTTTACGCTACCTTGTTTCTGAGCATTTGCAGGTTAAAAAGGCAGGTATTTCTAAAACATGCAAAACTGCTAGGTGAGTGGTGTCCTCGCCTCCTGCTTACAGCCTTGGACTTCACAGAAAAAGAGATGGGGGACCTAGAACTTTCTGCCCCGGGATCCAGAGTGAGTGAGCAGGCACTTGCCAGGTGTCAGGTGAGGCCGGGCTCCTCCAGGCCTCCGGCAGATTGGGGACGAGCAAAGAGTCCATTGTTGTCACATCAGGAGAGGCCACAGTTATGCGTCCAGGCCCACTGGACAGTACTTCATAGGACCATGAATATCTGGGACCTAATCAGTCATATCAGAGGAAAGAAACAAAGTGACCTCACGTTCAGCAATTACAGATGAGCAGTTAGGAGAAGGAGCAAATGTCATGATAAATTCCACCCCTGGCGCTGCAACACACAATTGGGGAAAACCCAAAACTAGGAGATTCTCCCAGAGGAGCAAAGGGTGTGAACCCCACATCGGGCACCCCAACTTTTAAGACCCGCATCTGAGAAATGAGTGCCCAAAACTTCCAGCTTTGAAAACCACTGGGGATATTGCATCTGTAAGACCCCAGGACTGTAGTGAGCTGAGAAACAGCTCTTACAGAGCACATCCACTGGACACATCTGTCCAAGGGCCCAGGGTAGGGGTGGCCCTTGGTGCTCGGTCTGTAAGTGAAAGACACTCATTTGCATGTATTACAGCATTGGCTGAGGGGCAACCATCTCATACACACATCTCAGAGCCTGCTGGGACACTTGGGGATGGGGGCTGGGGGCACAGCAGCTTTGTGCTCTCCCTCTGCCTTGCTCTAGACAACAGGTGCTGTCTGGTTTTTTTCTATTTCTGTTGGGGACCACCTTCACACGGCACTCCCGCCTTGCTGCAGGCAGCAGGCAGCTCATTTGTGTGCCGCCTCCACCACGCTCCAGAGCACCAGTGTCCACCAGAGGGAAGCTTTTAGAGGCATCTGGGGCCCTATTTCTGCAGCTACAGCTCAGGGAAGCCCTTGACCACCCGGCTCTGGAGACAAGGCGGGGCTTGCATTCCTGGGTCTCAGTCAGAGAGACACTGCCCCCAGGGCATTGCCCAGACAGCAGACTAAAAGACGCCCCAGTCTTTCTCTGAAAGAGGCCTATTTGCTGGTCCAGGAGCTTCGGCCTGAGGGAGAGGCTTCAAGTTTGGCGGACACTTAAGGGTCTGCAGAGCTGATCTCAGGGAATGGTGGTCACTGGACGCCATATCGGCATTCTCCCTCTGCCTCACGACAGCTGGCCAGCATCTCCCGGAAACAAGCTCACACACTTTCCTGGGGCCTTGAGTTTTGTGGCTGCTGCTGGGAAGACACCTCCAGCTCAGAGGAACTGGTGGCCAGCAGAGCGTGTGCAGACAGTCCCACAGGACTTGACACATCTGCATTCTTCAAATGCTGCTGCCTGGGGGTCAGATGTCTAAGCAGCCTAAGTGTGGGTCCTGGCTGAGACTCTCCCTTTCGGACACTGGCAGGTCTTGGCACACTCTCAGCTGTTGAGAACTATTAAAAATAGAGCAGGCTATTTGAACAATCAGAGATTTGAGAGAAAACCGAGAGCTCGGGCAGGGTTGAAGAGGAAGTTTCATCTCCTATGAAAGGCCAACGCTTCAAGACTAGGAGGAGATTTTAATTTATCTTGAAACAAAACAGTATGTGAGTTTACAAATTTTAAATAATAATTTATTTTACCTCGGAAAAAAATGATCAAAAAGAAATCTAACATGCTATATTGTTCACCACAATAGGACACCCCCTTCTCACTCTACTATCAGAAATATTATGATTGAAATAATTATATTCTCTTTTTTCTATTAAAATGATCTTATAAATTTACAATGCTATTATTAGTTTCCAAGACTCAGAAGCAAAGATGTTAGAAATTTATGAAAAATATACTTTGAAGGTTTAACTATTTGAATTTGCTTTATAATTCTCTAGCTCTATACATTTTGAATACTTATTAAGTTTTAAGTCCCTGTAGCTCAATATAGTGAAGATTAGCTGAAACTTTTAAAAATTTTTGAAAGTTTTCAAAAGTCACATGGCTCAAGAAGAATGAAAGAAGTTTAAGTTCTATGTCTGGGTTGATGCAGGGCACAAACAGACTATGTGGAAAATGTGGAGTTACAGACAAGGCCATCCTGAGTAAAGATCCCCGAGAATTAACCAAAATTCCAGGGACAACTCCAGATTTTTAAGGGCTACGAATGAAATTCAAGTAGAGATCTTAAAGGGATCCATTGTTATCTGGGTTCCAGGTGGAATTAAAAGAAAACTGGCTAACGCCTGCCTCAGGGTGAGAAGGCAGCGTTGGCTGGCTCAGAAGGACGGATGAGCGGAGCTGCCGGGCTGGGTGGTTGGGGTGTGGTCCAGCTCCCTCCCCAGCTCAGGAGCCATTTGTGACCAGACCACAGCTGTGATGCGGGCCTAGGACTTTAGTCCCCACGTACACCCCTGTGCTCAGTTGCCTAAGGGCAGCAGTGTCGTTCAGACGATGGAGAATTATCTCTTTTCTCTGAAAAGCACTTTGGACACGTGGCTGGGCTCCAGCTGCACGTTTCGGGTGCCTGACATCATCTTGGGCGCCCTGTGCGGACTGGGGCTCTTCTTCCTAATAACCTCCTGCTTCCAGGTTGGTCCACCCGCACCACCTCCTAGGAAGCATGGAAGCTTCAGGAAGGTAAGGAACGCTTGGCTCGGCCCCAGAAGCACATGACTATCTTTCTTTTTTGCTCCTATTATTTCCACTTTTGTGATCAAGGAGAGAGCCTCCTGAGATGGGAAAGACTAGGACATCTATTCTCAGGGAAGAACAGAACAGCAGCCCTCAGGGACAAGCCGGGCTGGGCAGGGGCTGGACTGGGCGCCAGGATTTCCAGCCAGAGAGCTCAGGCCAGTCGTCCAGGGAGGGTAGAGGGCTCCAGGGCAAGTCCCAAATGCAGTGACCAGTGGCCGAGGACTGGATACAGGGAGTTCAGCCTCAGCCAGAGGTCAGGCCCCTGAGCCCCGGCTCACCAGCCGTGAACAGGTGTCTGGGACAAGACTTTCCCCGGTCAGGGCTGATCTGAGGGCAGTGCTGAGGCCCCCAGAGCCTCCGACTGGGGCTGCAGGGGGGCCCTGGCCTCAGGAAGCAGGGCCTACATGACGGAGCCCAGTTGCACCTGCAGGTCTGTGAGTGTGTGCTTCCTGAGCAGAGGAACTCTGACAGAAGAAATCCGGGGTGGGTCTCGCGTCAAAAATCCTTCATGTTCTCCGATGAAGGAAAACCGAAAAGACTTTTATCCACTTTAAAAAAGAGGGAAAGGGAAGAAAACCCACAGAGCCCCGTTAGATGCAGAAAGCTGTGCTGTGCGCGGACACGGGAGTCTGACGCCTGCCGGGAGAGGGCAGAGTGAGAGCTGGGCCCCAGCCCCTTGTTCTCCCTTGTCTCTCAGCATCCACCGAAGGGCAGGGGCAGGAGTCGGAAGAAAAATGGAGCTTTGGAAGGTAAGCTCCGTTCAGCCCCATGTGCCCGAGAGTCAGCCCCCACCCCCCACCCCCAGCTCCACGGTCTCCAAGGACGAGGATGCCAGTGGCAGAGTTTGTCCCTCAGAAACCAAACCCTCAGGGTGGCTTCTGGGAAGGAGAGCAGAACCCAGATACTTTCCAGATTCCATGCTCAGAACGAAGCTGTGAGGGGCCTGGGAAAGGGTGTGGGCGGCGGGCGTGCGGGCTGCAGGGGACCAGCGGTGCCTGGGCTGGGAGGTGGGACCTCCAGGTGTAACTGTGCTGTTTAACTTTGCTCAGATTCCTCCGTGAGGTGACCCCTGCCCTTTAGCCCCCACAGGCGGTTGTCAGGGCCTCGGGGGGATGGATGTGGAAGCGCTTTGTAAATGACAAACCCATTCGTGAGCTTTCTCCATCACTGTCAGGGACCAGGCAGCCTTGGGTGCTGGTACTTGGGCTCCAGCCTCCCAGTGATGTCCCCTAGAGAGGGACACGGCACTGAGCCTGCTGCGAGGCCCCTAGGCTCCCACCTTGACTCCATGACCCAGTCTCCTGATTTCCAGCTTGCAGTGTCTGTCACGAAGAGCTGGAAGAGATTCAGGACCTGGTTTTACTTCTGCAAAGGTAACTTCCCCTCCTCTCCCAGGTTCTCCTTCCTCCCAGAACCTATGGGGTGACCCCAGGGCTGCAGGCAGCTTGGGGCTGACCTGGTGGGGGGAGCCCTGGGGATGGGGGATGGCTGAAGCCCTGGGGGTAGGGAAGGACAGCAGGAGCATTGTGAAGTCAGCGCCAGGACTGGGCCGCAAATGCCCACCCCTACCTGGTCTGCCCAGCCGTCCTGGCCCTGCCAGCTCCTGGCTGCAGCCTGTGCCTCCTGTCTCCTGCAGCCACCTGGGGAGGTTCCTTGACAAGGGCGGCTTTCAACATCTCTACGGCCAAGAGCCCCCTGACAAGGTGTGCAAAGCAGAGCCTGCTGGAGCCCAGCAGCCGTGCAGGGAAGAGGCCGTTTCCACCATGTTCCCAGCTCCTCTCACCAAGCACCTTCCACCTCTGGCCTCCACCTTTTTGCCAGACTCAGTGATCGCGCCAGTTTCCATTCATTTGGACTTACCCTCAAGTTCTTGTCCGTCATCGGAGCCTTTCCTTTCCCTGGACAGCCTTTCGTCCCGGCCGCTTGCTCCTTCCCCTTCGCCCCCATCTCCTCCTGATGCCAGGGCCTGCTCGCCCCCTCTGACAGCCCCCTCTGCCCCACTGCCGCCAGACTCCACTCCAAGACCTCAGCGTGACCCACTGGCACCCCCACGGGGCACCATCCCACGCAGCTCATCTCCACGCATCACGTGGGCACCAGCCATCTCAGGCCTCGACGGCTCCAGCTGTCCCATTCCAGAGCTGCCTTGGTGGCAGGTGGCTTCCAAAGCCTGGAGGCTCTCCACCTTGACATGCTCTGAATCCCAGCAAGGGTGCCTGTCCTGTCACCCACCAGAGGCCCCGTTCTGGGAAGACCCCACAAGCAGACAGGTAAAGGCTAGTGGCCTGCCCTTTGTCACCCCAGATGTCCAGAAGCTGCTGGAGATACTAATCACCAAGAGGGCAGGACTGAAGGTTCAGAAGGAGAAGGGAAAGGAGCAGGGAACAGGCTACCACCTGGATTCATCGGTGAATACGTTCAAGTTCCTGGACCCCAGGCATCGCCAACACTTCTGGAGCATAAAAGGCCAACCAGCAGGGCTGCTTGGTTCTGAGAAGTCCCCATATCTCCACACTCGGGGGGACCAGCTACAGCAGACATGCAGCCAGCCCTTCTGGGGTCTCCCCTTTCTGCACAGTGAGTCTCTGGTGGCTCCTGTCACAGTTGCTGATTCCTCTCCAAAGTTACCCTCTGTCGTACTCAATGAACCCTCTAATGCCAAACCACTCCAAAATCAAGCTAAAGTCACTTCACATCTCTCACTGGCTCAGCCTTTGCCCTACCCTCCAGCCCAGGCCCAACCACAACCCTTGACCCCAACCAGGCCCCAATGTCAGCCCCCACCTCTGGCTCAGGTGGAGACCCAGGCCCGACCCCACCTCTTGACCCCAACCAGGCCCGATTTCCAACCCCCACCTCCGGCTCAGTTTGAGATGGCCCACTGCACACCCTCTTTCCCAATCCTACCACCTTCTTCTCAGCCCCAGGCTAGGTACTGTGACGTAGCTTGCCCTGCAGTCCCAAATAAGGCACAACCTTTCATCTCAACTGCAGTGCAAAATCTGGAAAGTCACTTTTTGAAAAAGCAACTAGAAAGGGAGAAGAATCTACCCTCTGTGGTTAGAAAGTCCCAGCGAGTCTCTAGCCAAGCCCCTCCCTGCCTTCCCCAAGGCAGCAGGGCCTCCAAGGCCCACAGCACCGTCTCCGTCCCTCCTGGGGATTTCATCAGCCCTGGGGTTCGGAAGAAATTGGAGCAACACCTCCAGCAAAAGTTCATGCCACAACAGAGCAGACTGCCCTTCAAAAGCCAAGTGTCTCAGAAACTGATGGAGCCTCAGGGCACATTCCCAGGGCCTTGCCAGGCACAGGCACGATGGGGCCCTCAAAGCCCTCTGCGTTTATAGGCCAGGGGAGCTGGGATGCACAGAAGATGGGGTCCAGGTGCCCCGCAAGGGCCCCACCAGGGAAGGGCCTGTACAATGATGTAGGCCGTAGTGTGGGAAGGATCCTAAGAGATATATATGTGACCTCAGCCAGCCACTCACCGAAGGCTCCAAGCATGAAGACTGAGTTAAAAAGTCACTTGAGCATGAAGACTGAGTCAAACAGAGACTTGAGCCTAGGCAGGAAGCATCCAGAAAATGTCTTGGGAGTCCTTTTGGGCAGGATGGCAGAGCAGACCCACAAGGGTCACATCCATATGAATGTACATTGTTCAAGGCCTGCCGCCAACCCTGTCTTAGACCTTCCTGAAAAGTCAAATTCTCATAAGGGAGCAGGAAGTTCAGGACCCCCCCAGGATTGGGAACCCTGCATGAACACCTCCTGTGAGTCTCTGGTCCTTAGTCCGTGCGTTCAGCAGGTGCTGAAGCACATATTATCAGGTTTTGGGGGAAGCACAGTTGGAGTTTACTACACAAGGCCCTCAAGTTCCTAAGTCTCTTTAAGTTGAAAAAAGCTCACCCCATGGCCGTCCCCAGCTCCATCGTGGAAGTCACCTGTGAATCTGGGGACCATGCAAAACCCCAGCTAACTGAGGTCTTGGAAAAGCCGCCTCAGCCCCAACCGGAAGAGAGCGTCAGAACCGCAGAGTCAGCTTCCACGCTGCTGAGTCCCCTCTTGCCCCCTCATGTCCCTGTGAGAAACTCCCAGGGGGCCTGGGAGGGAGCCCGCCTGGCGATGTCCGTGAGCCCCCTGAGGCCTCTCTGATTGGACAGGGGGACAAGTCACCTTCTCAGGCTGTCACATACAAGTTTATAGGCAGAATCTGGCACAATGAGTCTGTCATGGGGGCTGAGAAAGGCAGCCTGCAACAGCCCAGTCCGAGTCCATCAGTGGCCAGGGATGAGCCAAGGGAAGAGACTGGGGGACGGGCCTCATCAGACTCCTGCAGTAGCGTAACAGTAGTGGACCTGGACGCATGGCCCCGGTCTTCCAAGTCCCAAGACACGGACACTGCTTGGAAAAGTATTTTGGACCCTGGTATGATGATTAGGTCCCAAACCATGAATGTGGATCAGAAGGGTTCCTGGTCTCCAAGGTCCATAAAAAGCCTCTCATCAAGTGCACAGTCCGTGGACCTAACTCCAGAAGATGTATACTTGGACGCACAGCTTCGGAAGCTTGAGGGCCAAAGGTTCACAAAACCAGAGCAACAGCACATGAGGGTGCTCCTTCAGGACTATGAAACTGGGGTTCTCCTGCAAGACTGTGCCACCAGCACCCTTCTTCAAGACTGTCACTCAGATATGTCCCTTGCCGCAGACTTCTTGGCTGCTGAGGCATCTCTGTCTCATTCCCAGACCTTGTCCAGTGGGGATATGTCAGTTTCCCAGGTGCTCTATGACCTGAGCTCCAGTGGAGGGAGCAGTTGGGGACCGCAGGAGCCCTGGGGACAGCAGGCCCCATCAAAGAGCCAGAGGAAGAAGTCTGGGCCCACTGATGCGTGAGAGAATGATAGGAGGCCCAGGCCAGGACAGCACAAAAAAGGGCTGGCAGAGCGCAAGGCCCACCTGGCCCGGGGGCTGAGCCATCCCAGCCGGAAAAAGGAATCAGCAGACTCCCAAAGAAGCGAGGCCCGCCAGCTGAGGAAGGGACAGGCTCCGTCGGAAATCTCCTTCAGGAAATACATGAAGCTCCTTCTCCAGTGGGTTTTCCCCAGTAAAGACAAAGGACCCAAAGACCCCCTGCAAAAAGGCAAGCCTGCTTCAGCCACTGCGCAGAGCCCAGACCCTGCCCAAAGCCGATCGTTTACAGACAGCACGGTCGCCAATGTGGAGGCTCTCATGACGGCTGTGGGGCAGATCCTCGAGGAGAAACTGGCCCTTCACCCTGGACACGGGCCTTATGCCTCAGAGTTAAATTGGCACGAAGGAGACCCCCAGGCCCCAGTGGGTCAGCATTACTGCTACCAGAGGGTTGTCTCCTACCAAGAGCATAGGAGAGTGATGAGTGGGAAACCCTGCGATCCCCGAGCTCCCCCCAAGGGCCACAGCTGTCACGGCAGGAATAGGTGGGCCAGTCGCAGCCACAGAGACGGCAAGTGGGCCTGCCTGCCTGGGGAGCCCGGGCCCCCAGGCAGACGCTGCCAGCACGGGCTGGGAACGGCAGGCCTCCCCGGCCACCCCGCCCACTGTCCGAGGCACTGTCTCCTTCGGAACCACGCCTCTCCTGCGCTGTCGGGGTACGCTCCCTACGTCCTTCCTGGGAGGGCGACTCTTCTCCAGGGAACAACGTACACCGTGCAGAGCTTTTTTCTCTCAGGTTAGCACATCCCCTTTGTGCTAATGGCTTCTTCCTACCAC
Source organism: Camelus dromedarius (assembly GCF_036321535.1). Classification (NCBI taxonomy): domain Eukaryota; kingdom Metazoa; phylum Chordata; class Mammalia; order Artiodactyla; family Camelidae; genus Camelus; species Camelus dromedarius. The sequence continues at coordinate 28,844,429 of NC_087458.1, read as the reverse complement.
AATTTTTATTGTTTCCCCCAAACATATGTGTTTTTCCCATGAGAGGTGTGGCATGCGTCTGTGTCCTGCTGGGGAGAAGTGTCCAGGCACTTGGCTTCCAGAAGGGACGACAGGGCCATGGAGGGAGGCTGACCCCAGCGTGGAATTCTCACCCTTGCCCCAATTCCCTCATTGCTCCTTAAAGTCCCACAACTAGCAGCGTTACAGAAACAAATGGAAGCATTCAGGGCCTGTCAAGGAGAACAAAGCCTAAAGACTTCCCCTCTCCGAGGATCTGGCTCAGCCTTACTCCCCCGCAGGCTCTCTACCTTGAACTTGTGCAGCTCAAGGGGAGGGGTTTGCAGAGGCTGAAATTCCCCTCAGTCTCCAGAAAGTGTCAGAGACAAGTTCACGTGGCAGATTAAGGAAGGGAGTCAGGGGCAGCACTGGCCCCGCGTCCAGAGCTGGGAGAAACCTTGCCCCCCAACCCCCGCCACGTCTTGCTGGGAAGAGGTGACACCTGCCCTGAGCCCTCCCCACCCTGAAGCTGGGTTGAGGTGGGCCGGGAGCGGCCCCTCCCTCTGCCTTTCTCGGGATCTGGAGCAGCGGTGAGCATGGGGAACGTGGCTCCCCCAGCTCTGGGCGTGTGCAGTGGGTGCCCCGAGACCTCCGAGGGCCTGTCCAGACTGCCCCAGAGGAGGGACCAGCCCTGCCCACAGCGCCCACCTCCCCTCCCAGGCTGTGACTCTGTGCAGTCACCTCACCGCCTGATGGTGGGACACTGGGCACCGGGGGGAGGGGTGTGGAGGGGGCGGAGGCAGGTGGCGCAGGGTGCTTGTAAATGCTACAGTGACCAAGGAGCCCCCGGCATCCCACCACCATCTACAGGCCCAGAGGGGAGAAGATGGGGCTGGGGGGCTCACCCCAGAGTGTCCACCCTCCTTCAGCTCCCCGAGCCCAGACAGAGGGCAGCCACCTGCAGCTTCTACTCTGAGGGCCAGGCTCACAGAGGCAGCAAAGCCTCAAGCAGGAAGGTTCTCTTCTCCACAGAGTGTGTAATAAGCTCTCACAGGATGGGGAGCTAGGGACAGACTGGCGGTCTGCAGCCTTTACTTACACACAGGGCCCAAGGAGGCTCCCAGGGGACAGACAGGACTTAAAAGAGCCGGAGACTGTCCCGGGATCCTAGCAAGTCTCACGTGGCTCTCAGCTTTGCTTACCCCAGAGCCCAGAGTGGGAAGAGGCTAGCAGACAGGACCTGTCACACAGCAGGCGGAAGTGACCTGTGGGGACTGGGGTGCCGTCCACCTTTCCTCCCCGGCCCGGCCACACGGGAAGCTGGGAGATGGGGAGCAGTGCTCTAGAGTGATGGATGCTTCATATCAGTCACTCCTGCGATGGACAGCCCTGCTCCAGGAGGGGCCCCTCATCCAGGTGACAGCAGGGATGGCCTTGCCTCCACACCAGTCAAGAACCCAACTCATGGGACCAAGACCCAGAGGGGAGGGGGGAGGAGGCACAGGACTGTGGTTTCTCCCTGGAGCCAGGTCCTGCCTCGAGCCCCATCCTGCAGGGTGGGCGCAGGACCTGTGGGAAGGGCTGGGACCCAGGCCAACAGAGGGCCCTCAGGAGCTCAGGGGAGGGTGGCACAAAGTGGGGACCCTGAGCCTGGCTGCCACTGCATCCTCTCAGGGCTAATGACAGGTGAGTCCTGGGGTGGGGGTACCCCAAGGCTCCTGTGGGGAGAAGCCACATGGAAGGGGACACTGTTAGAACAGAAGAAGCAGGAATGGGCAAGTCCCTCTGCCCTTGTCCTGCGTAAAGTGCAGTAAGGCCAGCAATGGAGGCCGCCCACTAGGAGTCCCCACACAGAGACCTCCGACAGAGACCCACACGGAGACACCCCAGCCAGAGAGCTCTGACAGAGCACCCCACAGAGACCCTCCTCAGAGACCCTGCACACAGGCCTCACAGGCAGGCTTTAGGATCTGAGTCGCCACCCATTGTCAGCCTTCCTGGTGGATCTGATGCCACTTATTAACAAATGGGCAGCACAGGGGGAAGACCAGGGGCTGCCTCCCCTCCCCAAGTACTCCCAGACACCCAGACCTTGTCAGTGTTGTCCCAAATGGTGGTCTCTGCTTGGAGAAGTACTCATGAATTTTGGTCCTTTTGTAACGTCGCTGCCTCTGAACAGGGGAATTACACACACCACGTGTAGCCCTGCAAATTTCTTTCCTCCATGGGTTGTTGTTAGCTTGAGCTCTGACCCCTAGCTTAGAGAATCACAGATTTTCAATGTGAATAAAATGCTGCCAACCTTCAATGAGAGAAAATACTTTATTTATCCAGTCTCAGTCATCTTCCAGGCCAATGGTGTCATTGTCAGATTTCTAAAAAATTTCACTGGGGACAAGGTCTGAACTCCAGAGGGTGGGTTTCTTTATTTTGGAAGCAAGGTAAAAGCCTGCAGCCAATGGGCTCCAGGAATAAAATAAACCAACAGAAAGGCCTGTGGCATCTCACTCACCCGCCAGGGGCCACGCCACTGGAACATTATTTTGTACATAACACCTTGTGTCAGGTTTGTGGGCTTGTTTTACTTTTAAATGAAACAGGCTAACAATCATGTGAAGTTATTTTTCACAAATGAGTCCTATATCTGACACTATTCAATTTTTTTGTCCTCTGGCAAAATTATACTTAATTTTTTTTTCTTAAAATGCGGTAATGCCCTCCAACGGTATTATACCTGTTTCCAAGATGTGATGGAGTCCTAATGTTCAGCCAACTGAACTGATAGACTATTTAGGAGGATTCATTTTTTAAATAATTATTTTAAAACAGACATTTTCCAAGACTCAAACAATGGGGCTCCATTTCATATTCATTATAAGGCTGAAAAAAGGACCAAAGGGTATATTTCAGTGATGCTACGTACATTTCTTGTTGCTCATAAGCAACTAGTTTTCCTTGTCTTGTTAAAATCGACTGCAACATTAATTGTCAAGCTTGTGTCGTTGGTGGAGCCTCTCAGGTTACCCATCAGAATGAAAGGGTTGCAGTCCCTCCACTAAGAGAATTGCATTGTCAATTTCAATTTAAAAATTCCCTTTTTCTATTCTTCATAATTTACAAATTTATAACTAATTTTCTACTTTACTCCCTCACAATATCATTGAATCACAAAATGATGGAAAATGGTCCAGGATGTCCTATAGTACCCATCTTTTTTGTTTGTTTGTTTTTGTTTTTTGTAGTGCAACTTATGCAGGTAAGTTTCATGATCATCAAAAAATGGGGCCAATGAGGAAAAACTTTATACAAGAAATGCTTTATTAAGAGTAGTATATCCTTTTCAAGTCAACTATTTTAACAGAATTAGAACAGTATTCAACTGAGGGATTATTATCCAGTCCTTTGAATTAAAGTTGTACGGGGTGGACATGAAGTCCGAAAACATAGACAAACACCATAATAAATAGTTTATTTTTATGGCATGTGAATATGTTGTCCCTCACTAGCAATTTATAGCTCAGTAAGCTGTGAAAATCTGCAATGAGCAATGTGCATTAAAGCACCATTCCCAACAGCCATTGCACATGTCTCTGTCATACGTTCCCTCCAACGATCTGTATGTCCAATTTCCATGGCATAATCTTGCACCTTTACCCTAAATGAAACAATCAAGGGGGTTCAACTTATGAAAAAAAACATTGTCAATATTTCCAGACTTTATGGCCACCTGTATTTTATTTTTACCACGATTCACATACAGCAAGTCTTATAAACATTTTACCATTAATATATACCAAACAGAAATGAATCCCAAAAAACAAGCTAACAGAGAAAATTAAGAAAAACAAGTCCTTTGTCTTTGACATGTTTCTCATGAGAACATTTTGCTGGAAATAAACTGATTTTTAATCTACAGATAAAAGGCTGTCTGCATGATATTCAGGATGTATTATGTTTGGGTTTGAAACTGACTTATATTTAAAACAGTTCTCACACTGATTATAATAAGCCAAGTATTCTAGAACAAAATGTGGAGGGTGGCAATGATGTGATGATTTATGAATACTCCAAGGGGCAAAGCTTTTTTCCAAGTGGACAGAAAAAAAAAAGGTGGGGAGGGGGTGGAGAAAAAGTAGTCAGTCTACAATATTAACCTGCAAAAGCTGTTCCCTTTGATAGGTTACAATCCTGTTTTCAGTTTCGTACATTTTATAATGAACTCCCACAGGCAGTGTTCTGGAAGCGTTCCCAAATATATACAGCTACACTCTCTGCCATGCTGACACCACGGACTCAGTAGGGAGCATCCAGACCCAGATGTTCCAGAAGCTCCACAATGACGCTAGCACCTTTGAGGTCGATCAGGTTCATAATCATTCATGGAACAGGATCAGTCTTTATGATTGTGCCTCTGCCTCTGGCCAAGTGAACGGCTGCATTTCCCAAACAGGTACACGATCTGGTTACTCAGGTTCGCTGGGATGCCCTCCTCTCCACCTGTGGCAACTTTACCCTCAATGAAACAGTCAAGGGGGTTCAATTTATTTTTAAAAAATAAATATTTTTAAATAATATTTAAATATATTTTTAAATATATTTAAAAATAATATTTTTAAAAAATATTGTCAGTATTTCCAGACTTTATGGCCACCCATATTTTATTTTTACCAAGATTCACATATGGCAGATCTTATAAACATTTTACCATTAATATATATCAAACAGGAATGGATACCAAAAAAAAAGCTAATGGAGAAAATAACAAAAACAATTCCTTTGTTGATGCTGCAAATGACATTATTTTATTCTTTTTTATGGCCGCATAATATTCCATTGTATAAATATACTAAAACTTCTTTATCCAGTCATCTGTCGGTGGACATTTAGGTTGTTTCCATGTCTTGTTTATTGTAAGTAGTGCTGCTATGAACATTGGGGTGCATATATCTTTTCAAATTAGAGTTCCCTTTGGATACGTGCCCAGGAGTGGAACTGCTGGATCACAGGGTAACTCTATTTTTGGTTTGATTCCAAGCATTTTTGTGTTTTCAAGTTTCCCACCCTTACTCACTGTAGTGATGTCTGTAGCTCCTCATTCCTCCTCTGAGTCCAAAAGGTGGACTCTCCACCACCAGCTTCCTGTGGTTTCACAATCTCTGCCATTTGTTTCCAATGAACCCTGCAACCAAACAGCTCTCTCCCAGCTCACATATTGCCCTTAAGCATCAGAAGCAAGACCACCATCTTCCTTTTTGATTCCTGCTGTAATTTTACGCTGGTTACACTTTATATGCCTACTTCCAATGTCAATAAATATTTCATAGGGTGTATAAATTTTTCTTGCAGAGCATGGTCCCTGGAGTAAGAGAAACTTTCCACCTACCAGTTCTGTGACTTGGGCGAGTCACCCAGTGCCTCCCAACTCCGTTTCCTTGAGTTGGAAAATGGAGCTTAAAGTTAAAAGTGTTACAGTGAAAGGGAAATGAGTTAAGATAGTAAAACATCACATAACTAGTACTGAATCGTTTTGCTATTATCATTTGTATTATTATTGCCAAGTTAGTTTCCATCTGTTAAAGTACACACAATTAGTTACTTCTTACAAAATTCAGACGTAAAATTTTGCAGCACAAAACCTAGTGTTTTAGATGTGTTAAAAATTTTAAATCCTCTCTAAGAAAATAAACTGAATATTCTCTCAAGTGATTTTCCAATCATTTTTTGCCACATAGTATTTAGCAGGTTTCTACTAATTTCTTTTGATTTTAGAAGACTTTCTGCAATTCCAAAGCCATTGCGTCTTTTTACGTTGAACAAGCTAGACTCACTGGGTGCTTTGACACCAACACTGTTTTCTCTGCCTGCCTCTTCACACGTGCTTCTTGGTGAAATCTGCGGGTCCTCTGGTTACCTCCAGTAGCAAGAGGAAGCCTGATTTTGGCAATTAAATCCCACAGTCCAGGGTAATGGTCAAAATCCCCCATTGCATTTCCCTCTTTCTTCCCCCCTTTTTGTTAATGGAGGTTCTGGGGGTTGAACCCAGGACCTCCTGCATGCTAAGCCAGTGCTCTGCCACTGAGCTGTTCTCCCCACCCCCTATGCTTTGTTTCAATGCAGAGCTTCTGTGACCCCGGAGAACAGCCCACCTTAGCCATTGATGGGAATGCTGCTGTGTGGGGCCGATGGAGAGCACGTGAACTTCGTCTGCACTTGGCGCTGCTCCCTCTTCTTCCCAGCCCTGGTCCACGGGGCTCTTCTGCTTCCCAGGTTACTGATCTTGAGTTCTGACCTCTCTTAGCCCAGCAAGCGGAAGGTGGGAAGGAAGGAAGAATAAAACAGCAAGAAAGGCTCGTGTCACCTGCCCAGCACTGCTGCAAACCCACTATGGTGCCGCACGGACTTGGCAGGGGTTCCCAGGGGGCTTTCTCTTGTGGGCATTTTATGCCATTTCCAGGGGCCTCGCCCTCACAGAGCCTTGTTGCGGGAGGGGGAGCACCTTCTCTGGTTGGTCCCCACAGCGCCCCATCACTTGGCAGTCCTCATGCTGCTGCCATCCCTTCCCCTGTCATGGCAGGCCTCTCAAGCTGGGCCACATTGGAACAGCGTGGCACCCCTTCAGCCCTGAGGCTGGGAGAGCACGTACTCCTGGCGTTTCAGCCAGCCCTTACCCCATGTCTCCAGGATGGTCCTACAGTCATGCCCTGCTCCCCTGGCTTTAGGCATTTTACTCTGAGAACCTGCCTGCATCCCCAGAGTTGGTTCCTGGGCACTCCCTGTTGGGGGTGCACTCACAGAACCCTGAAAACCCTCTCTAAAAATCCTAGCCCATGTACACCTCCCTGGGCCTTCCCCACGTTCCTAGAAGGCGGCTGCGCTGCAGTCATGGGAGGTGCATCTTCTATTGGCCCCTCCTTTCCAGGCGCTGCTGGGGTCGCTGCGGGCTTGGTTTTCTCATCAGGAAACCCTCAACTCCTAGGGTTGGTGTTAGGCCTTTGAGCTGCTGTAAAGGTATCTGAATTTATAAGATTTTCCTTTTAATCTTCAACCAACTTTGGTACCAACTTCTAGCAGTTCATTGGAAAGAGCATTTCTCATCCCCAGGAAAAAGAATTCAGATGTAAGCTTATACATTTTTATATAATTTGGAAATTAAAGAACTTAGGGTTGGCTATTATTTATTTATGTAATATTGGCATTTAAACCTAGAAAGATATTTACCACTTTTTCTTCCTTTTTTCCAGTTTCAAAAACCAGAATATATGTTAAGAATTAATTGGGAAAATGCCAGTATCTAGGGGGGATTTTACTTGTGTGTTTATTTCTATGTCAAATTTTCTATTTTCACATCACTAAGAAGAGGGACTTCTTTGGGAGGGGAGAGTCAGCCTTAAGGACATACCAGGTTGAAGCACTTAGACATCAGGGTCCCCTGACCTTTTCAAGATGCTTCTCATGGGTCAGTGAAAGGTCCTAAAAGCTCAGGAACAGAAACAAGTTGAGAATTAAAAGCCAGATCACTGAAGGGAAGACCCAGTGCCAAGTTTCTGGCAGTCTCCTGCACCTCTGATAAGCGGGAACAGCTTCTGTGCAGAGAACACGGCTCTGGCTTCCTCAGACAATCCAGCAGGACAGGGCAACCCCAGAATTGAGGCTGGCCCCCTCCACAGGCCTTCTCACCGAGATGCTTTAACACAAGGGTGACAGATCTCCCAGAGCAGAGTGACAGTGGTGGCTGTTGCCACTGCTGTGGTGCTTAGCTGTGTTTTCCTTCAGATAATAAATACGATCAAGTTTAGTTGCACAATGGGGGGAGGGATAAATTAGGAGTTTGGGGTTGGCAGATACAAAGTACTATATATAAAATAGATAAATAATAAAGTCCTAATCTATAGCACAGAGAACTACATTCAGTATCTTGTAATTACCTAGAATGAAAAAGAATAAAAAGAGGGGGAACTACGATTGATGGGACAGGGATGGGGATGGGGAGCCTTAGGGAGGTCTAGAGTCCAGCAGAGCCAAGGTCATCCCATAGGGTCAACCCCTGAAACCACAGACACATCCCGGCAAGCATGCTGTCTTGGTGGTCCTTGGGCCAGGGCCCCAGAGGTCCAGGCAGGGCCACGCTCAGGGACCCAGCCCAGCCCTGGCTCCTTCCTACGTGTCCTAGGATCTGCTCCAGTTGGAGTCGATGAATGGGACAGCAGACCCACTGACAAAGATTCTCTCTCTCTGTAAACTTTGGTCAGGCTTTCCTGAACAGTCTTTTTCACTAGGCTCAAACTTGGGCTCCCGTGTCCTTCCTTGCAGAGTCCAGTTCCAGCAAGAATCTGGCTGGGTCAGTTTAGCCAGAATCCCCTTCCTTGGTATCTGATCAGCCTTGATATCTGATTGGTTCATCATCCTCCCCGATGGTGTCTGATCACGCTGGCCAACCTTCAGCAACATTCCTGTTAGGTCAGTTTAGGTAGACTCTTCTTTCCTCCTAATGTTACCCCTTAGTGGTTTTCCATCCACAGACTGCTACCTTGCTCCTTGGATATAAATTCCTACTTTTCCTTATTGTATTTGAAGTTGAGCTCAATCTCTCTCCCCCACTACAAAACCCCACTGTAGTAGCCAACCCCTTCCCTTCTTGAATAAAGTCTGCCTCACAAGTGTCATGAATAACTGTTTCTTCATCACTCAGGGGTCCTAACACAGGCTTTTGCCCCTTGTCATGAGGCCAAGTCAGTCCTCAAACGAGCTCATGTGTGTGTGGTTCTGTTTCTGGCCCACAACAAGGGGTGGACCTGTGCCCAGTCCCTTTCATGAAGGGCCACCCCCGGGAACTGCTTGGTATACAGATGGTTCTGTTTCTGAAGAAAAGAAGGTGTGGGGGTTAAAAGTGCCATGGGGGTACAGATAAACAGGAAATCAGCCCCTCCCACGGACTCCCCTGCTACTGATATTTTGTGATACTTTCTTGGGTTTTGTTTTTGGCCAAATAAAGACATAAAACTATTTAAAATAAAAGCAAAAGATTAAACTATCTCGATGACTTTGATTGTTTAAGTCTGTGGGAATGTTTGCAGTCATTCTCCTGGTGATGTGTGTTGGGGTTACAGGTGGTTTTATTGCTTGCTTTATCCTTTTCTCATTTTCCAAAGTTTCTACAATGAATATTTTTTTACTAGGGGATAACACATTGCTAAGACAGAATTTAAAAACTAATCATAGTTAGGTATAATGGATAAATAGGTACTCATAACTAGAGACCAATTACACTATTTTCCACACTTACTTTGATAGATACGGTAGAAAAACCACAATGTTAAAAAAAAAAGAAAGCAAGCCTGCTCTCACAGGGTTTATGAGATATTCACATAAACAGGAAGTCAGAAGGAATTATTTCAAGTGACATCAAAAATACTACATAAGCTAAGAGTGTATACTTGCTACTTTTCTTGATAATTCTCTCCAGGCATCCCTTTCTCTGGCCCTAACTCTCTGAATTTTTTAGAGGTCATATAAAATTGAAATAATATTATTCAACTCAAATTTCTGAAATTAACCAAGTACACACAAAAGTTAAAATACTTAATTTGATTTTGTAATGTTTTCACATTTTAAACATTACGCAATTTCTGTGAGACATATTATAATTTTGAAAAAAAGAAAAAGCTTAAGAAATTGAAATGTATCAATTTACCTATGTTAATGTTAATTTATTTCTTTATCACACTAAGATAAAATGATACAACATACTCCCATTCTAATCAAACATAATTTCCTACAAATTCTTTTATTTTTTTACTTAGATTAAACATATTCTATTATTATATTCAATGTGCAGCAGGATACTTCAAACACATAGTTTCATCAGTATTAGATAGCCAAGACAAAAAAAAAAACCTCCCCAGTTCAGACATTATTTTTAATCTTCATAAAACTTTAATGGTACAAAACCTGAATTTCTAAATTATAAACTATTTTATGAAAAAATTGACTCTATATTGGAAAGCACAGATCCTTGAACATATTAGCTAAAACTATCCAGGATTTGGTTTTCTCAATTATAAAAATGGGGTAACTCTGTTACTGAGTCCAAACTCACTCTACTCACCACAAGACACGCCAATAAATTGGGAGACGAGGTGCTGGGTCAAGAAATAGCGACTTTATTCAGAAAGCTGGCAGACTGAGAGGATGGCTGACTAATGTCTTGGAGAAGCATCCTACTCCAGTCAGAATATAGGCTTTTTATAAAAAAAAGAAAAGAAAAGAAAAGAAAAACAGAGGTGGGGGTGTGGTTGGTTGTTGCAAACTTCTTGATGTAGGAGTTCTTGTTCTTGAAGCGGTCAATGTGGTTCAGGTCATGGTGTCCCTGAAAATCTCCAACAAAACAAAGGTTATTTTCTATTCTGCAATTTATCTTTAAGTGCAGAGGTGTTAATCTCCTTAAAGGTCAGAGCCCCAAGAACAGGGTCTCCTGTCTATTTCAGGCTAAAGGCAACATTGTTTTACAAAAGGTGCAGAGCTGGCAAGACTAAGTTTAGAAAACAGGGCACAGTGGTTAAAACTAAAGGAACAGAACCAATATGGAGTCAGATTTGTTCTCCTCTATTACAGCTCAACCTTAGAAATTTATTAGGTTGGTTAAATCTGCTTACATATGTTAATGATTCTATTACAAACCATGAATAATAGCTGATTCCACCAGCCCAGCAGGGGAGACCCCTAGCCTGCTCTTGCAAGTGACTCAAGTCTGGGTCACATTCCACTCGCCCCGCAGGAAGAACATAATCCTGCTGCTGCAGGAAACCCAGGGCCAGGTGCCATTCCACCAGCCCTGCCAGGAGACCCTGAGCCTGCTCCTGCAGGACACCCAGAACTGGGTCCCATGCCACCAACCCTAAAGGCACACACTGAGCCTGCACCTGCAGGAAACAGAGAGCCAGTAACATTACACAAGCCCTGCAGGGATACCAGATCCTGCACGTGGGCAAGACACAGAACCGGGGCCAGTTCCACCAGCCTTGCAGAAAGATGCTGAATCAGCTCCTACAGGAGACCCAGAGCCAGGTCACATTCCATGAGCAATGCAGGGAGACTCAGAAACTGCACCTTCAAGAGACACAAGACTGGGACCAATTCCAACAGCACTGCAGGGAGACTCTAAGCCAGGTCCAATTCCACTAGCCCTGCAGGGAGACACCGAACCTGTTCCTGCAAAAGACCCAGGACTGGGTCCCATTCCACCAGCTCTGCAGGGATAAACTGCCTGCTCCTGTAGGAGACCAACAGCTGAGTCACATTTCACCAGCCCTGAAGGGAGACCCCAATCCTGCACCTGCAAGGGACCCAGGACTGGGACCAATTTGACGAGCCCTGTAGGGACACCCCAAGCCTGCTTCTGCAAGAGAATCAGAGATTGGTCATATTTCAACAGCCTAGCAGGAAGAATCAGGGCCTGCTACTGCAGGAGACACAGAGCCGGGGGAAATTGCAAAACCTTGCAGGGAGACCCTGAGCCTACTGCGGCAGGAGAACCAGGATGGGGTCTCATTCCACTAGGCCTGCAGGGAGGGAGTGGCACAGGAAGAAAGGCACCCTCATGCTGGGATGCCCCCTCCCTAGCGGGGAGGTCAGCAGGGACAGAAGCAGGGCTTCCAAGGTTTGGAGGAGACAGTGGCAATTGCATGGCAGACAGAACTGAGGGAAACTGACACACAGGGTCCCTGTGATCCCCGACCCTAGACGCGAGCTGACAGGGATGGGCGAGGACTGGCTGCTGGAGACGGGACAGGAGCCCGGGCAGAGGGATGGGGCCCACTGCACAGAGGCAGCCTCAGGAGGCTGGAGGGCAGTGTGAGCTCTGGCTGGGGAACAGAACAGACTGGAACTCCCATAAAAAAGCACCACTGTTGGTGTCGGGTGAGGGACGCAGCACAGCTGTGCCATAGCTGCTTTCTGTTTGGCTCCATTGTTGGTGTGATCTCACTAGAAGAGAAATGCAGCTTGGTCATAGCCAACCCTGCTGCACAAAGGTGGAGCTGAAAGATGAATCCATACCCTGTGGCACTGCAACTTCACGGGCAGAGAGGTTGAATTTGCTCTCTCTGGTCCCTTTGTGGACCTACACTACTGGGACTTACAGGCAGTGAGTGGAGTTCTGACTCCCAGGGAGGGCGGTGGCCAGTACAGGTATTTACAACAGGCTGGTGTCTGGTTCCATATGTGGAGGCAGGGCAGGGGTCTCAGCTGACCTTGTGGTGGACCATAGATTCAAGTGTGTGACTGCACTCTTGCTACAGTAGGTCCAAGCACCTGACATTGGCAGATCTGCACTGGTGGTTCCTGGGGCTCAGAATCTGGGGGACAACAGAGTATGTGGCTGACATTCCCACAGCTAAAGTGGGGATAAAGCCAACATCAACAAAGAGTACTTTGTAACAAGTGACATACAACGCCACAGAGGAAAGTTCCCAGTGAGTATCTTCTGCCTACTCTTCTTCACAACTGAAGTGTTCCTACCCTGCCTACTACACCCCACAGCTCAGAAAACTGGACAGCAGCATGTAAATCAGTGAGGTTAGAACACTCCCTCACATCATACACAGCAATAAACTCAAAATGGATCAAAGACTTAAACATAAGACAAGACACAATAAATCTCCTAGAAGAAAACACAGGCAAAACATTATCTCACATACATCTCAGAAATGTTCTCCTAAGGCAGTCTACCCAAGCAATAGAGATAAAAACAAATAAATGGGACCTAATTAAACTTACAAGGTTTTGCACAGCAAAGGAAACCATAAGCAAAACAAAACGACAACCTACAGAATGGGAGAAAATTTTGGCAAAAGATAAAACTGGCAAAGGCTTGATCTCCAGAATATATAAGCAGCTCGTATGACTTAATAAGAAAAAAACAAACAACCCAATCCAAAAATGGGCAGAAGACCTAAACAAGCAATTCTCCATTGAAGAAAAACAAATGATCAACAGGCACATGAAAAAATGCTCAGTATCACTAATGATCAGAGAAATGCAAATCAAAACTACAATGAGGTATCACCTCATACCAGTCAGGAATGGCCGTCATTCAAAAGACCACAAATGACCAATGCTGGAGAGGCTGTGGAGAAAAGGGAACCCTCCTACACTGCTGGTGAGCATGCAGTTAGGTGCAGTCATTGTGAAAAACAGTATGGGGATTCCTCAAAAGACTAGGAGTAGACTTCCCCTATGACCCAGGAATCCCACTCCTGGGCATATATCCAGAAGGAACCGTACTTCAAAAAGACACCTGCACCTTGGGGAGGCCTTCACCAGGCACTGAGATCAGATGAGCCAGGGTGCTCCCCTGGTTTTCCAATGTTGCAAATCTACATGCCTCTTGCTTTTTTAACACCCTGCTCCTCCTTTAGGTCTCCCTGCCACCCTGCTTTGGCTCCAGGGTTGCAAAAACAAAGAGCAAGGAGCAATCAGACACAACAGCGGCGACAGGGTAGAGTCTGAAAAACGCAGGAGAGAAGCAGGAGGCAGGAGCAGGCAGTGGGGAGGGAGCCATGGGAGTGGGAAGCAGGCAGGCCCCCTCGCAAGTCCCCCTCCCGCCCCACATCACATCGCTGGTCCAGCCGGGGAGCGGGGAGCAGGTGGAGGATGGAGCTCGCACTGGGCAGCGGGCTCGGTGGGAGAACAGATGTCGGAGGATTGGAAAAGAATCGAAGAGCAAGGGAGGTAGGGGTAGGGTAGGAGGACGATCTGTCTACGGGGACCGGCGGCCGTGTAGACACCAGGGTCGGGCGCTGCAGAGCTCGGCTAGCTTTCAGCCCGCGCTTGCGAGCTCCAGCCCCTCGGGGATCCACAGATGAGTGCGAGCTGGGGGCAAACAGATTCAAAAGTCAGCACGCCCGCCCAGCCAAAGGGAAAAAGGAAAGAAAAGCTCTCTTCCTGTTCTTTTTTTTTTTATTATTTTTTATTTTCCGTGCAGTCCCCAGTGGGGTGGGAGGGAAGGGGTGAGGATGAGGCGCCCAGAGATGGCGGAGGGGCCAGGCGAGGCAGGGTGACCCGCGAGGCATCAGTGCTGAGGACAGTGACAGGTGACCGCTCAGAGCCGGCGAGCTGGGTGGAGGACGGCGGGGCGGGGCGCAGGGCGGTGGCGGCGCTGTCAGCTCGCGCGCCACTCAGCTTCACCATTTCCGGCTCTGGCGACTTGCCCGAGACCCTGCATCGGCTGGGCTCCTCAGCCCGCGCACCCCTCCGTGGAGGCCTGCGCCCCCACTCACGTACCCGGCGCCGCAGGTTTCGGGGAGGAGGCTGCTGCTAGTGGCTGCGGCGCCGACCTCGGTGCGCCCGGGCGGCCTGGGGAGCCATGACGGGTGGCTGGAACCCGCTCCCGGAGAGGCTTCTCCGCCGCAGCCCTTGCCTCCCGCGGGTTCCAGAGTGTATGGAGCAAAGGAGATGTTTTTGTTGTTTTTTAACTTGCACGGAGGGCATTTTGTAGGGGTAATTTTTTTCCCCGCGTATGTGCTGGCAGGCACCCAGGCAGGTGGCTGAGCGCCCCTTAGGGGTGGGTGCAGGCCAAGCGCTGTTGGAAAGGGGGAGGGGCCGGCGGGGGCAGCCAGTGCGGGCTGGCAAGGAAGCCCCCTAAAAAAAATTAAACTACATTTTAATTTTCTCTTATCAGTTTTCTCTCCTTCTTGTTATTTTTGTATATACACATAAATATTAAGTATATATATGTATATGTGTATATATACATATACTTAATATTTAAGACCTTATTTTTGGCACCACAATTTCCAGTCATTCAAAGTTATCTTCTGATTGATGTATGCCTTTGTAATAGTGTTTATTACCCCATTAACTATAAGAATTGACTAAATGATTCCTAGTAATGTATTATTGAAGGAAAAAATGGCCCGTGTTTATTCAGCATAATATTTCATGGTTTTGTCAAAACAAAATTAAACTCTTACTGTAGGCAGGTAAGGAAGTATGACTCCATTGCAGTTGATTTAGCTTGTTGATTATTATTTGTTACCAAACTGTACCTTCAGCATTTCTAGGAACACTTTGGAATCCTAAGTCTTTACCTTAGAATTTTAAATAGTAGGTCATTGGCAAATGTGCAGTGTTCGGTGGGGTGCTGAAGGATTCTCGGTAGCGTGTCCTCTCCGTGTAAGTTTCTGACACAAACTCCGGCTGATGGCCTTGTCACACTGCCTTACATATTGCCATCTCCACCATGTAGATCATAAATACTGACTGAGGAGTGAGTGATCACTGAAGACCCTCCTCCGATTATGACACTGACAATGTTTCCTGCAGTGAGAATCCTCACATGTCCTGCAAGTGTCACTGTGTGAGGAACAGAATTCCAATGTGTGATTGACTGAATTGATTTTCCGTTAGGAATTATTTGGTGCAATCTAAGAGTTTTCTTCTCCAAATAAAAGAATCTATTCCTTCTTTTGTGTTTTAGAGATTATTTATAGTTTTCTTGTGCACACCAAGGCTGAAGCTTAGATAAAGGTTTAGCCAGAGTAATTAGACCTGTCATTGCTGGACAATGAGAACGTGTTCTTATGATGAACGAGAGCTTTTTTTTTTTTTAAACTTTTTTTTATTGACTTATAGTCATTTTACAATGTTGTGTCAAATTCCAGTGTAGAGCACAATTTTTCAGTTACACATGAACGTATATTCATTGTCACATTTTTTTTCGCTGTGAGCTACCACAAGATCTTGCATATATTTCCCTGTGCTGTACAGTATAATAGATACTGACAGGCATATGCAGAATAGATAAGCAAGATTATACTGTATAGCACCGGGAAATGAGAGATTTTTTGTATTGGCTGTGAACTAAAGTTTCTCTACCATGTGAGTTCTTTGGTATGAATAAAGGTTAGCTCTCTGGCTACTGCTTTTCTTACATTTGTTACATTTATAGGGCTTCTCTAGGGAGGGCTGGACTTGGGTATTTCAGGGCAGTTATGTTCTGCTAAATCCCCAGTTGTTTACAGTCTGGTTAATAGTTGCTCTTGAGGGCAGGCCTCATTAAGAAGAGGGAAATTTTGTGGGCCTATTTCAAAATAGTTACTTTCTTTTTCCCCTCCTGGAAGTGAAGCACATTGTCTCCAATTGTCAGTGTGAGTATCTGGTAGGATCCTGAACAAAAGGGGGGCCCCCTGGAAGTGTTTACCTCTCAGACTGGTGCACTGAGCCTCCCACAGTTTGTAGATTGTCATTCGGGTTTCCTCCCTGGGGTCCCCAGAGGTTTCTGCTTGCGCGTTTCTGCTCTGGTAAGTGAGGGTCTTTGTGTCCACCTGTCTGTCTCTCCAGTTTGGGGGATGGCAATGTGCCCTGTGACCTCAGTTCTCTGAGGCATCTAACAGGAATCATTGATTTTGTTTTAGTTTTTACTTGTTTTTAGAGTTACAACTTCCAAACTCTACATACTGAACGAATGAATGAAAAGCCTAAATGGTCCTTTTTTATCCCTTTACTTCATTGAAAGTTTTGCTTTTAAAAAATATTATTATTAGTAAAATATTCTTCATTTCATTCTTGATTCCTAATTATTTTTTAGACTTTTATTATCTACTTTATTTAAAATGATTTAAACCTAATTCACTTGGGTTTATTTTCTCCTTCTTTTAACTTACAAAGTTGAACATTTAATTGATTTTAAAACATTTTTTTCTATTAGTTTTTTAAAACCCAAGTTTCAGTTGCATAGATTTTTTTCTGTTTTAGTGAATAACAGCCTTGGAACTTTGACAGGCATTGCATTGAACATGAATATCACTCTGAGTAGCAGAATTATTTTTTAACAATAATAATTCTTCCAACCCATGAACATGAGATACCTTTCCATTTATCTGCATCTTCTTCAATTTCTTTCAGCAGTGCCATATTCTTTTATGTCTCTGGTGGTTGGGACTCTGAGACGGGAGTGGGGGACAGAGAAAGGACCACCCTAGAAGCTGCCAGTGCCACTTTCGCTTTGGGGACACTCCCTTTTCCTCTCACCCGCACAGGCTTGGACTCCCTGCTGCATGGAAGTTATTTGGAGAAGAAGAAAAGCAGCATCAGAACAGTCCCCCAGTGCCCCTGACCTCAGACCCTGACCCCTGACCCAGGCCCTGGGACCAGCGCTGCTCGCCCTTCAGCATGCTCTGATTCCAGAGCAGTCCCAGCACTGGCACTCACTGGGTGTGGGACTTGGGACTGTGGCCTGGCCTCCCTGAGCCTGTTTCCTCACCTGGTAAGTGTGGGAACCCCACTTAACCCCCAGGTTCTCCTGAGGTCTCAGGGCCATGTTCTTTTGTCCTCTTACCATTGCTCTCACCCTCACTCCTCCCGGTGAGACAGGACAGAAAGCTCCGCACCCTCCTTCCTTTCACTTCACCACCACTCCGTGAGGCCGGCACCATTCCCCGGACGAGGAGACGGAGGCTCAGAGACGGGCAGCGAGGTGCTCAGAGGCCCACAGAGGAGAGGCCGCACCCCTTCTCAGCCAGAGCCGCTGGGACAGCACCCCTCCCCCAGCCCCGCCCCACCACCCCTCCCCCAGCCCCGCCCCACCACTGACGGGAGTCCTGTCCTCTGGGCTCTTGAGTAGTGACCAGGCCCCCGTCCGGGTGGGGCTGTGGATGTAGGGGACGTGGGGTCTCAGAGGCCAGGTCCAGTTCCCCGCCTGCCCCAGGCCGCCTGGAGTCTCTGCTGACTAGGGACCGGGTGAGAATCCTGACCATAACTGACCGGCACTGAGGGTGACCCGGGCATACTAGGGAGTCACAGAATGAACACATCTGCTTCTGGTCCAGTCACTCGGACCCAGGACCGAGTAGCCCGTACGTACACCTAGGGCCCTGCAGTGCTGATACCTCGTCAGCAATGACACAGGCTCTGGTGGCTCACGAGAAGTGTCTGGGAACTGGTGGGTGCTTAGTGGATCCTTCCTGGGTGACCCCAGAAGCTTCATGTGAAAGGATGCAAAGTGTCCTGTACTCTCCAACCCTGTGAGTCAGCGGTGGCACCTCCAGGGTCACGTTTCTGAGTAGATGAAGAAAGTCCGCTGTGCAGGGGGTGTTCTGAGCTGGTCCTGGGGAGGGGAAGGCTTCGGCACGTGCCAGGCAAGAGCGCAGACATGGCCGGATCAGAGTATCACCAGTGCCATCAACAAAGAGGCCAGGGCATTGAGATTCCCGAGTTAGTACCTTGGCTGGGAGGGGGCGGGTGTTCTCCAGTGAGTTCTGAGCACCCTGCACCGCCCCCATGTGCCTGCAGGGGGCGCTCGAAGTCAGCATAGCTTGGGCGGTGAGGCGCATGCGCAGTCCGCGGCAGACGTGGTCGGCAAGTTTCTTGGGGGGCGGAGTTTGTTTTCCTCAGGACGGAGCGGCCGGCTCCCTGGCGGCTCCGGGATGGAGGTCGCGCGGCCGGCGTGTCCGCGGGAGGAGGAGGCTCCCCGCCCTATGTCTGAGGTAATGCCGGCTTCCCCGCGGGCGGAGCCTGCTTCTTGCCGGGGTGTGTGTGGACCTGACCGAGTTGGGGCCCCGGGCTGGGCGGGAGGGAACGGGTGCGCTCGCGGACCCGCTTCGACTGTGGAGGAGTGAGTGTCCGTGTCCATCGGGCCCGGGGGTGTTCGCGGCCCTCGTCCTCACCGCCCGGGTCCCCCCTCCCCCGCGTGATCGGAGGTGTGTACACCGCAGGTCACCTGCGGGGACGCGGGTGTAACGTGAAAGGGGCTGAGAAAGTACTGAAACAGTGAGAAGAGGTGTATGAAAACACATTATGTTCCCGTTGGTATTTTAAGTGTGTCAAAGTCAGAGTTTATTATGCTTTTACTTTCCTGTCTTTAAAGGAACACAATTATTTATTTTATACTTAAAATATGCTTCTCAGCTTATCTCGTTTTCAAGTCAAAATATTGCCACCCTTGTTTGACATTTTCTCATAATACAGTGACAGTCTTAAATATGTGTAAATATAAGCTCATTGAAAAACTCTTTTGCAGCATTCCAGGGTGGCTAGTCTTGTTAAAAATAATATCCAGGCCACTACCAAGTTCTTAGAAGAACGTAATAAAAAACATTGTGATTCACTTTTAGAAGTTCCAAACAAAGTGGCGATTTTTAAAATACCAACCATTGCATACTGCTTAAGACCACTTAAGATAAAATATATTCAAACTTAGAACTTCAGAATATTTAAAAGGCAGGACAGTGGCTGCTTTTTCATTGCAAATACATTTTCTCCTAATAAATGCAAAATACGAAGTTACTTAGCTTAGTTTCATATCTCTATTCAAAAGGTGAAATTAGAATTAGAATGTCTATAATCTTATGTTTTTATTTTAAGCCTCTCTCCCATAAAAATTGGTATTTGTATCTGTAGAATTTTAATTGTCCATTCACTTCTTTTTTCTTTTGGTTTATTTTCTATAACAGAGTGCATTCCTGTGTCCCCTTAGTTTTTAATTCTCCTATCCTAGTTCCAAGTTACTTTCTGACACTGATAGTAAACAAGGGGAGAGGCCTTATAGTAAGTGTGCATCTTTTCACATAGTCAGGAGTTTTTCTTGGAGAACTTTTCTTTACAATTTCCACTCGGTTCACAATATTATCCCATTATGACGACTGAATGAAAAACTGTAATCTGTGTACACCAAGACGCTTCTGAATTCAGCACAGAGCATTTGCTGATACGATTTTACATTAGATATTAATATAATACAATATTTGATTTAATTTACATATTCTGTACTAATACGTATTTTATATATGTGCACATACATGTGAATATCTGCTAAATACTACTAATTTGCATGGGGTGGTAGCAGATTGCATTTGATCTTCTGACCATTGGCTATTCTTATGTGTGTCTAAAGTACTTCTTAGAACAAATATTAGAATATCACACCTCGCATTATTCAGTATTTTATAGGTTATCATATATTGAATTATAGAAGCACAAATGTTGTCCAGTAAGTTTGTGAAATGATTAAGTCACAATTTGGCATAATCACATTCAGTGGAGGAATGACGGCTTCTACGTCTTTGTGCATCTGCCACAGTTATTCCTGTATAGTGTCTGTGACCATGGGCATTTTTATGCCAGCATAATCTTTTTCCAATATACTAACAATCATCTGAGGTGTATCTGTTTTTTCCTTTGATTTCAGTACAGTCAGTAAGGCTTTCCTTTGCAGTGATGGCATTGTTTCTAGCATGAAGATACCTTGTCATCTGACATATTTGTACATGATGGGTTACTACTCATGTACAAAGCAAGGACATGTATTTTCATGTGCATTCCAGATCTAATCTGATTTCTTAGGAGCATTTGTAATTATTTTTAGTTGTTTTAATTGTACTAAACAAAGAAGAAGAGATCACTTTTTATCTTCACCAACTAGTAAAATAACAACCAAAACAATTCCCAAATAGTATAATTTGTAGTAAGTAATTATACACATAATGTACTAATAATTTAACATAGACTATGTAGACTTGGTGCTGTTGGATTATGCATTATCCTGGGTTATTTCCTTCTTGCTGTCATAAATCCAATTTTTAAAAATGAAACAGTACAACTAGGTGATGGGGAAAATTAATAGTAATTACTGGTCGGCCAATTTAAAAGTAATATATGTAGAAAAATAAAATTTTATTTAATACATTTTCATTTTAAAATAGTTTCAGATTTATAGAAAATTTGTAAGAATACTGCAGGATTTCACCAATAGCCCAGACTCAGCTCCCTGTCTTACTACCATTTCATATCCTTAGGACACATCGTTATAGTTAATGAACTAGTGTTGATAGGTGATTACTAACTCCAGTTGACTCTTCAAGTTTTCTTAGATTTACCCTTTTATCCTCTGGGATCCCACTGAGGAAGCCTCCCCCTCATTCCCTTTTGTCCTCATGTTCCCCTGAGAGCACTGTTGGTGGTTAGAGTTTCTGAGGCATTTGTTTTTGATGACCTTGACAGTTTTCAAGAGGACCTGTCAGGAATTGCGTGGAACGTCTTCCAGTTGGGATTTACGTGATGTTTCCCTCGTGATTAGCCTGGGGTGATGTGCTTCTGGAGAGGAAGGCCACAGAGGACAAGTGTAACGTACGACACTTTCTATCAAGGGAACATGCTCTGAAGGTGACTTACTACTGTTGCTCTCCCCCTTGGTCACTTGGCTGAGGTAGGGTTGTCAGGCTCCCCCACTAGAACGTCAGTCTTTCCCAGTCCATCCACTTGTGTACCTTTCGGAAGGATGTCACTATGTGCAGGACACATTTAAGGAGGTGGGAAGTTATGCTCCACTTTGCGTTAGGTAAGCATCTCTGTCCATTATTTGGGATCATGTCTGAGTGATTCCTATGCTCCCATATTTATGTATCCATTTTTTTTCCAGAAAAAGTAGCCAATAAGTTTATGAAATGATACTCCACCTCAGTAGTGGTCAGAGGGATGCTGGATCCAACATCTGCGCCTCGAATAGCGTCTGGCACGTAGTCTGTGCTCAGTAAGTATCTGAATGAGTAAGACTTAAAAGACGTGAGGAGCGTGTGCAGGGTGTGCACAGGTGGCAGAAGAGTCCCAGGCAGGGGGAGAGGAAGGTGAAGGGCCATAAGGAAGGAGCACGCCTGGCTGTTTGAGGCAAGTTGGGAATGCTGGGTGGCTGAAGTGAAGTGAGCAAGGGGGAGAGGCCTTGGGGAGATAAACAGACTTGCTAGCCATTTAAGGGATATTGGCTTTTACTCTGGGTGAAATGAAGTGCCAGTGAGGGGTTTTCTGCGGAGGAGGGCTGTCACCTGACTTGCCCTGGCTGCTGTCCTACCAGCTGACTAAGGGGCAAAAGCAGAGTCAGGGCACCAGGTAGGAGACTGCTGGCACAACCCAGGTGGCAGCTCAGGCCATGACGTTGGCCGTGGAGATGGTGACAGGTGGTCAGTTTAGTTGTGGTTTTGCAGGTTGAACCAGCACCAGCTTCATGGATGGGACACAAGGTCCTTCACTCAGACAAACCCATGGGTGGTTTCATGCTCTGTTGTATCCATCTTGAATTTTTTTCTCCAGACTTACTGACATAATTGATACACGGCATTGTGTGAGTGTAAGATGTACAATGTGGTGATTAGATGCAGGTATATAGTGAAATGATTACCACAATAAGGATACTTCCATAAATTCACATAATCCCTTTTGTGGTGAGAATTTTTGAGATCTAGCCTCAGCAACTTGCAGGTAAACGATACAGCGTTGTTAGCTGTAGTCACCGTGCTGTATGTGAGATTTCCCAGAACTTACTCATCTTAAACCCGGATGTTTATACTCTTTGCGAAGCATCTTATTTTCCCCACTCCCAGGCCCTGACAACCACCACTCTATTCTCTGTTTGTGTGAGTTTGGCATTTTTAGATTACACATGTAAGTGAAATTACGCAGTTCTGCTTTTTATTTTTTGACGATCTGCAATGTGTTGATTTGATCTGTTTATATACAGCAATATGATCACCACCACAGCTTTCCGTAACACCTCTGTCATGACTCACGAATATAATTTTCTTTTGTGTGTGTGTGTGTGTGTGTGTGTGGCAAGAACATTCACAGGATAGTGTCTTAGCAACTTTGAAGACTGATGCAGAGCTGTTGTCTGTAATCACTGTGCTGTGCATTTGATCTGCATGACTTATTTATCTTCTGGTTGCAAGTTTGTACCCTTTCACATCTCCCCAGTTGCTCCGCCCCAGACACCCTTCTCCTCTTTGTCTCTAAGAGCTTGCTCACTTGGTGTATGTTACACGTATATCTGATACCTTACATTTGTCTTTCTGTGTCTGGTTCATCTCACTCATCGTAATGCCCTCAAGGTCCATCTGTAATACCACAAATGGAAGGATTTCCTTCCTTCTCAATGTGGAATAGTATTCCATTGTATATAAATGCCATATCCATTCATCCATTGTTGGACACTCAGATCGTTTCCATATCTTGCCTATTGGGAATAACGCTGCAATAAACATGTGAGTGCAGCTATGTTTTCGATACCCTGTTTTCACTTCCTTCAGGTGTACACCAGAAAGGAGGACTGCTGGAGCATATGGTAGCTCTATTTTTAATTTTGGGGTAACCTCCATAGCTTTTCCATAGTGGCTGAGCCAGGTTACATCCCCACCGCCAGTGCACAGGGGTTTTCTTTTGTCCTCGTCCTTGCCAGCACTTGTCTCGTTTTCTTGGTGATGGCCATTCTGACAGGAGGAAGGGGATATCTCATTCCCGTTTAAATTGCATTTCCCTAATGGTTAGTGATGTTGAACATCTTTTCATGTACCTCTTGGCCATTTGGGTGTCGTCTTTGGAAAAATACAAATTTAGTTTCACTGCCCATTTTTTATATTGATTGGCTTTTTTTTTTTTTTGGCTATTGTGTTGTATGAGGTCCACATATATTTTGATATTAACCCCTCATCCAATATATGATTTGCAGAGTTTCTCTCTACTCTGTGTTAGGCTTTACATTTTGCTGATTGTTTCTTTAGCTGTGCAGGAGCTTTTTAGTTTGATGTAGTCCCCCCACCTGTTGATACTTGCTTTTCTGGCTTGTGCTTTTGGGGACATATCTCAAAATTATTGCCCAAATCAGTATTAAGTAGCTTCTTCTCTATGTTTTCTTCCTGGAGTTTTATAGTATCAGGTCTTATGTTTCAGTCTGTAATCCATTTTAAGTTATATTTGCAAGTGGTGGAAGGTTAAGTGTCTGGTTTCATTTTTCTGCATGTGGTTTTCTTATTTTCCCAGCATCATTTGTTGAAGACACTAGCCTTTCCCCTTTCAAAATAGCATTAAAACCGATAAGATACTTAAGAATAAACGTAACTAAGTAAGTGAAAAATTTGTGCTTTGAAAACTATAAGAATTTTATGGAAAAAATTGAAGTCAAAACAAGTGGAAAGATATACTGGACCAGAAGTATGGTTAATGCACCAGAAGAATTAATGCTAAAATGTCCGTACTACTCAAAGCCGTTTATAGGTTCAGTGCAGTTTCTATAAATATTCCAACAGCATTTTTTACAGAGAGAAATCAATCTGAAAATTTTTTTATGTGACCACGAAAGACCCAGATATCTAGCCAGAACAATCCTGAGAAAGAATAAATTGGGAGTCATCACGCTTCCTGCTTTAATAGTGTATCACAGTACTGTAGTCATGATACACCATGATACTGGTATTAAAATACACACGTAGTCTAAAGGAACAGAATAGAGAGCCCAATAGTAAACCCCTGTGTATCAGGTCAGCTAACATTTGAGATGGAAGTAAAACATGTTCAGTGGGCAAAGGATATAGTCTCTTTGACAGATGGTGCTAGGACAACTGGATACTACTTTTAATTTTTGGCAGAACCTCCATACTGCTTTTCATAGTGGCTGTGGTTAATTTACATTTTTACCAACAGAGCACAAGGATTTTCTTTTCTCCGCATCCTTGCCAGTACTTGTAATGGCTTGTCTTTTTTAACTGTAGCCATTGTGACAGGTGTGAGATGGTCTCATGACATTGATTTGCATTTCCTTGACAATTAATGTTGTTGTGCACTTTTTCATGTTGGACATTTGTATGTCTTCTTTGGAAAAATTGTCTTATAAATCCAATATTTTTAAATTAGATTTTCTTGGCTGTTAAGTTGTATGATTTATTCATATACTTGAGTAACTACCATTTATCAAAAGATCATTTGCTAATAGTTTCTCCCATTCCGTATGACGCCTTTTTGTTTTTTCAATTATTTTTCTATACAGAAGTGTTTTAGGTTGACTTAGTCCCACTTATTCTTTTGGCTTTTGCTTTTGTTGCCTGTCCTTTTGAGTCATAGCCAAAAAATCATATTCCCAAGACCGAGGTCGAGGAGGTTTTCCTCTGATTTTTTTTTTAGGAGTACTATGGTTTCAAATCATACGGTTCTCTCTATTGTGAGTTAATTTTTGTGAGTTGCATAAGATGGGGTCCAGTTTAATTCTCTTACATCCATTCGACTGTACCAATTTACATTTCCACCCAAAAAGTGCACAAATTACCTTTTCTTCATATTGCAAACTTTTTTTTTTTTTATAATAGCCATTCTAACAGGTGTGAGGTAATGTTTCATTGTGTTGGTTTTTTTTTTCTGTCAGGGACTTGGTTTTTTTTAACATTTTTTATTGAGTTATAATCATTTTACAATGTTATGTCAAATTCCAGTGTAAAGCACAATTTTTCAGTTATACATGAACATGTATATATTCATTGTCACATTTTTTTCTCTGTGAGCTACCATAAGATCTTGTATATATTTCCCTGTGCTATACTGTATAATCTTGTTTATCTGTTCTACGTTTTGAAATCACAGTCTGTCCCTTCCCACTCCCTGCCCCCTTGGCAACTACAAGTTTGTATTCTATGTCTATGAGTCTGTTTCTGTTTTGTAGTTACGTTTTGTTTTGTTTTGTTTTTTTTAGATTCTACATATTAGAGATCTCATATGGTATTTTTCTTTCTCTTGCTGGCTTACTTCACTTAGAATGACATTCTCCAGGAGCATCCATGTTGCTGCAAATGGCGTTATATTGTCATTTTTATGGCTGAGTAGTATTCCATTCTATAAATACACCACACCTTTATCCAGTCATCTGTTGATGGACATTTAGGCTGTTTCCATGTCTTGGCTATTGTGAATAGTGCTGCTTTGAACACTGAGGTGCAGGTGTCTTTTTGAAGTAGGGTTCCTTCTGGATATAAGCCCAGGAGCGGGATTCCTGGGTCATATGGTAAGTCTATTCCTAGTCTTTTGAGGAATCTCCATACTGTTTTCCACAGTGGCTGCACCAAACTGCATTCCCACCAGCAGTGTAGGAGGGGTTCCCTTTTCTCCACAGCCTCTCCATCATTTGTCATTTGTGG
The DNA here is from genome assembly GCF_036321535.1 of Camelus dromedarius. Lineage (NCBI taxonomy): Eukaryota > Metazoa > Chordata > Mammalia > Artiodactyla > Camelidae > Camelus > Camelus dromedarius. The sequence continues at coordinate 28,818,492 of NC_087458.1, read as the reverse complement.
ATGGCCATTCTAACTGATGTGAGGTGATACCTCATCGTAGTTTTGATTTGCATTCCTCTGATAATTAGTGATACTGAGCATTTTTTCATGTGTCTATTGATCATTTGTATGTCTTCCTTGGATAATTGCTTGTTTAGGTCTTCTGCCCATTTTTGGATTGGGTTTTTTTTTCTTATTAAGTCGTATGAGCTGCTTATGTATTCTGGAGATCAAGCCCTTATCAGTTGCGTCTTTTGCAAAAATTTTCTCCCATTCTGTAGGTTGTCTTTTTGTTTTGTTTATTGTTTCCTTTGCTATGCAGAAGCTTGTAAGTTTAATTAGGTCCCATTTGTTTATTCTTGCTATTATTTCTATTGCTTGGGTAGACTGTTCTAGAACATTTTTGAGATGTATGTCAGATAATGTTTTGTATGTTTTCTTCTAGGAGGTTTATTGTATCTTGTCTTACATTTAAGTTTTTGATCCATTTTGAGTTTATTTTTGTGTATAGTCTAAGGGAGTGTTCTAGCTTCATTGCTTTACATGCTGCTGTCAAGTTTTTCTGACACCATTTGCCGAAGAGACTGTCTTTATTCCATTGTATATCTTGCCTCCTTTGTCGAAGATGAGTTGACCAAAAGTTTGTGGGTTCATTTCTGGGCTCTCTATTCTGTTCCATTGGTTTATATGTCTGTTTTTGTACCAATACCATGCTGTCTTGATTGCTGTAGCTCTGTAGTATTGTCTGAAGTCTGGGAGAGTTATTTCCTCCAGCCTCTTTCTTTTTCTTTAGTAATGTTTCACAATACTAGGTCTTTTGTGGTTCCATATAAATTTTATTATGACTTGTTCTAGTTCTGTGAAATATGTCCTGGGTAATTTGATAGGGATTGCATTAAATCTGTAGATTGCCTTGGGCAGTGTGACCATTTTAACAATATTGATTCTTCCAATCCAGGAGCATGGGATATCTTTCCATTTTTTTTAAGTCTTCTTTAATTTCCTTCATCAATGGTTTATTGTTCTCTGTGTATAAGTCTTTCACCTCCTTGGTTAGATTTATTCCTAGGTATTTTATTACTTTGGGTGCTATTTCAAAGGGGATTGTTTTCTTTACTATCTTTTTCTGTTGATTCATCATTAGTGTAAAGAAATGCAACTGATTTTTGAACATTGATCTTGTGACCTGCTACCTTGCTGAATTGTTTGATTAGTTCTAGTAGTTTTTGTGTGGAGCTTTTAGGGTTTTCTATATGTAGTATCATGTTATCTGCATATAGTGACACTTTTACCTCTTCTTTTCCAATTTGGATCCCTTTTATTTCTCTCTCTTGCCCGATTGCTGTGGCCAGGACTTCCAAGACTATATTGAATAGGAGTGGTGATAGTGGGCAGCCTTGTCTTGTCCCAGATTTTAGTGGGATGCTTTTGAGTTTTTCACCATTAAGTACTATGCTGGCTGTAGGTTTGTCATAGATAGCTTTTACTATGTTGAGATATGTTCCCTCTATACCCACTTTGGTGAGAGTTTTTATTGTAAATGGATATTGAATTTTATTAAATGCTTTTTCTGCAACTATTGAGATGATCATGTGGTTTTTGTCCTTTCTTTTGTTGATGTGATGTATTACATCGATTGATTTGCGTATGTTGAACCACCCTTGTGTCCCTGGAATGAACCCCACTTGATCATGATGTATAATCTTTTTTATGTACTGTTGGATTCTATTTGCTAATATTTTGGTAAGGATTTTTGCATCTGTGTTCATCAGTGATGTTGGTCTGTAATTCTCTTTTTTGGTGGTGTCTTTGCCTGTTTTTGGTATCAGGGTGATGGTGGCTTCACAGAATGAATTTGGGAGTATTCCCTCCTTTTCAATCTTCTGGGAGAGTTTGAGAAGGACTGGTATGAGTTCTTCTTTGTATGTTTGGTAGAATTCCCTGGTGAGGCAGTCCGGTCCTGGACTTTTATTTGTAGGGAGGTACTTTGTCTTTTTTAAAAGCCCACTGAAACAGTTTTATGAGTTACGTTGCTTAAAATTTATTTATTTTAGAATATCTTTAGATTTCAAAGTGGAAGTAGATCAACACGCTCATTTTATAGTTGAAAAAAAAAAAAAACCCAACAACAGGGTTGGTTATAGCTCAATGGTAGAGTGACTGCTTAGCATGCGTGAGGTCCTGGGTTCAGTCCCCAGTACCTCCTCTAAAAAAAAAAAAAGAAAAGCCTAATTACCTTCCCCTCCCCAGGAAACCCCCAAAGTCCATGAAGTTAAGTTTCCCATTTAACTAATTTCTTGTACATATACAAGAGGTTTCTGTTGGTCACTGAGAATTCAAAGGGAAACATGAAGCCATTCTGACCCTGAAAGAACTGACAGTCTCGCAGGGGAGAGACAACCACCAGTCAGACAAGGTGAAGCGGGCTGTGCCTCCGCACGGACCAGGGGGTGATTCATCCTGTCAGGGGTCAGGGAGGTTGTGGAAAGGCTGCAGGAAGGATGGATACTTGGAGCCTTGATTAGTACGGGCTGGTGTGGAGACATGGAGGGGGCATGACAGATGGAAGGAGGAGGAGGGTAGCTGTGGGAGGGGGTCTGGTGCTGGACGGAGTGGAGTCGCCTGGTGGCCTGAGTGGTCAAGGATGAGCCTGCAAGACAGGGAGCCCTGGACAGGGCTTGGACTCTTCTCTTTGGATTCAGGGTCTTATTCGGGAGCAGTGTGATCAAACTCGTGCTTTAGAGGAACACTCAGAGCAATGTGAGTAGGCGGAATTGGGGTAGACAGGAAGAAAGCAGAGCAGGTAAGAATTTGCTAGAATATTACTGCTAAGAAATAATAAAGGACTGAATAAGTGAATTAAGTGATACTTTGAAGGTAGAATTTGTAAGAATTGTCTGTGGTTTCAGAATGCAGTTCTGGGATTTTCTCCCCAAAATTCCATCATATTTTTTCTTCTTCATGATTCATGTACAGTGATAGTGATTAGTATCTACTGAGAAATGACTGTCCCAGACCCTGTGGTAAGTACCTCACATCCATTATCTCCTCTGAACATCTCGATAGCCCTCTGGACTAGGTCATATCACAGCCACATGACAGACGAGGGAATCCAGGCTCTGAGAGATTACACTGTGCTCTGTCTCCGAGCCAAGAAGAATCAGAGGTTGGAATTGACCCAGGGCTCTACTGTAGCATGAGAGCCTGGATAGCTATGATTATTGCATCACCAACTACATACGTGAAGTGAAAGATCTCAAGATATAAGATAATCTCTCAGAGCTTACAGCTCTGCCCTGGTAAGTAACCCTGGCACCTCAGCAAAATGAAGCTCTATTCTTCAAAACTGTCCAGTGTGATCCATGAATATTCATTCTTCTGTTTACCCACCTCATAAGTCCCGGTGCAGAGTCAGGGGCTCAGCGGCACTGCGTGTGGTCTCCCGTGGGCCCCTGCAGCCGAGCACCTACCCCAGCAGGGTACGGAGGTTGCTAAGGAAATGCACTGAGCTCGCTGACCCTCCTACCCTCTCCTTGATTTTTCCTTTATTTTCCCGATCCTCTTTCTCTACTTCATGCCGTCTTCACAAGCTGCTTGCGCTGATCGTGGTGATGCAGGTTAGTGCACGACCTAGTAATTCTTGCCCTTGACCTCAACTCGCCTGTTGTTGCATCTTTTTCTCCCCTTGGCTTGTTGCATTTTTGAGAGCTCTTGGCTAAACTGGCCCAAGAATCTCCTCCTCTCCTGTTTGTCCATATTGTCAACTCTCAACCTCGAGACTGGTTGAGGCTAAGGTGACACAGGTCAGCATCCCCTCAAAGACCTTGCAGTGCAGTGGGGATGTGAGCTGTGTGGCTGACCATTACTGCAAGGTCAGGGGAGTTCTGCATCACAGGAGGATAGGTAAAGGGCCACAGAAGCACAAAACTGAACCATGTTAATTCCCGTTAGAACACATTCGGTCATGAATAAATTAAAAAACGAGTTGTTTATTTACAGCACAAAAGTAAGTGTGTGTGAAACTCGGTCAGTTGTAATTTGACGATATTACCGGTCCTGCCAGGAGAGAAGACTGAGCAGAGAGACCATGGCAGAGCAGTGGAAAGGGTGATCACGATGAATGAGAGTCCAGGTTTTGCTTCAGTCAATTATTAGACTAAGTGTTAAGTTCTGTCCTTGAGATCTGTATGATGCCCATGTAGGTATAAAATAATTGTTCATATTCTCTTCCAGCCAAATAATCAGTATCGAAGAGAGGCAGGACCTCAGATTCTTAACTCCATGATCCAGGCCTTCATCCAGATTCCAGAGACACATCCGCCTTGGGAGAATCACCTGACTGAACAGGACAAGCTACAAGGCTCGTGTCTCCTCTGCCTTCAGGTCAGCATGAAAAGCCGATTGCACAGCTTCCTTGGCCCCTGCACAGTAACCCCACTGTGATCTTGTCCCCTCAGGTCCCTGGGCTCTGGGACAGGAGCTGCACAGAAAGAGGAGGCTGAGGGGACAAGCCAGTCTCCCCTGAGCCCACAGAGCTGGCCTAAGCTACCCACTCAGCCCTCTCACAACCTGGTGCAGATTTTTAGGTGCAAGAACCCTCCCCTCCTCACTGGGAGACAGCCCCAAGCGTCACCAAAGACCAGGGAAGACAAAAGATGGACCAGAGAATCACCCAAAGGAGCAGGATCACACCCATGGGGACTTTTCATGGTTCAGCCTGCTTAGTAGAAAAGGAGCAGTGATGTTTGTTTCTTGCCTTGAGTTTGGTCGAGTTTCTCTTCCCTGGCTGTTGAGTAGAGCAAGAGGCACTTTCGGCTTCTCGTGGTTAGGCTGCCCCTGAGCTTCGTGTACTTTGAAGAAGTCTGCGGGAAACAAGTGTGTGTCTGTGTGTGTGTGACTGAAACACCCTGCACACCAGAAACCGACATGGTGTAACTGACTATACTTCAATTTAAAAAAAAAGTCTATGAATTCTGTGTATGAAGCCACATAGTGGCAGGATCCGTGAGATCTCCACATTCCATTAAAAAATCCAAAAAGGAAGCATAAGAATTCCCAAGGCCAATGCGTTCAAAGTGTGCAGCCAGCTCAGTATCCATGTAAGAGGCTGTCCCAGGGTCCCAAGCCTGTCTGAGCGTCAGGTAGGAACTGCATGAAAAGGAGTCCAATGTGCTGGGTCCCGGTGGTGGTCGTAGGTGGAAGCCATTAAGGGGGAGTCACACCCAGAAGGAGTAGGCTCCCCCTGAGTGGGAAATAGTGAGAAGAGGGCTCACATTTGGTGGTCAGAGCGTTAGCCATGAGAGAGTCAGAAGGAGAGAATGTGGAAAGGGCCATGGGGCAGGGATCAGTCTGAGGCCAGCACCAGTGATGAGGGACCAGGAGACCCCTTGACAGGACATGGTCTTTGGAGGCTTGTGTTAAAAGCATAGGATGCAGCCAAAGAAGTTTGTGGAACCCACGGTACTGGAAGTCGGTGAGGAAAGAGAACACGATGTACTGAGGAACTGTACTTCCCCAGGCCAGCAGCAGAGGTGCTCTCTAAATTAGAATCCAGGTAACTTCCTGAATGCCACACAGCCCCCTTCTCACCTATGAAGACAACAGATACCTGGGTGGGTGAGGCTGGGTTTAAAGTCCAGGTGGGCAGTGCTAACATAGCAGGCATTCGGGCAGCTTACACGTGCTTTTGAAAGAACCAGCAATGATCGGTTTCTCTTTCTGGTTCTGTCTGCAGCCAGTGATATTTCTGGGTATGGTTGACCTTGGACTCATCGTTCACAAGTCCAACCACCCATCCATAAAATTCACTTCACACTACATCTTGGGCCAGCAACGATACTTACAGTGTAACCACTCACAAAGTCCTCCGAGATTCACAGCGTGAGACAAGAAGTCACACCTGGTCATTCCCCCTCATGCTTCCACCCCCGCACTGACTGCCACCATCACATGAGCTACGCACAAGCCAGTGGACCTGCCTTAAATTTGCACGTGTGGGGGGGGTGACTTTCAGCACACGGAAACCAGATATTTGATTGTAATTACACCAGATATTCCAAATTTCATATCAGACATTGGCCTAGTTGGACTTAACAAAAATTCCAGTAAGGAAGTGGAGCAGAGGCCAGGAAGTGCCCCCTCACTTATTCCTGATTTTCTTTCATTCTCCCTACTTTTTTTTTTAACCCCAAATGAAATCTAAATGAAGTTAAGATAGAGCACAGCACAGTGAAGTGATGCCAAAACTCAGTGCATCCTCCCCATTGTCATGGGACTGAGACCTTGCCAGTGGTGGGTCTCATCCAAGGACGGGGCTGGGGACACACTCTTCAGGAACATGAGCCTCTTCTGAGATCCAGGGCGGCCCTGTTTGCAGGGACATGCTGGGTGTTCCACCATCTGAAGCAGGGCATGTCAGCACAGGGCAGTCCCGAGGGGGCCCAGCAGGTTCTCAGGCACAAACACAGATCCCCACTTGACCCATATCTGGAGCACCGTCTAGGGCCCGTCAGTCTAGACCCATCGCTGTAGTATTCGGACAATAAAGATCACTCCCACTGCATCCTGCCCAGAGTGAACGTGTGTGCCCGTCCAGATGCCTCCTGTCGTTAGGTGAGCCTCCACCCTTCTGACAGTGTAGGGGATAGAATCATGTCTTCATCCCAGCCTGCCCTCCCCATTTTCTTAATTTCCCAGAAGGGTTTGCTTTCTCCTGGCCCAGACCCCCTGAATCCCCCATATCCGTCAGGAGACCTCAGGCCTCCACCATCAGTTCAGGCAGAATTTCCCCCCAACAGACACACCTCAGATGACCTGGAGTCCCTGGAAGATGAGCTGCTGTCACTAACATAGTGAGAAACCTGTGGGCTCCCTCCCATCCAAACCTCCTGCCCAGTCTTCCTCCCCCAGGAGTCCTTGTCCTGAGTAATGGGGTCTCTGAGCACCAGCTTCCTGGAAGGGTCATATTGAAGGAAATCGTAAAAAGAAAAACATTAAAATGACTGCATGATCTGTCACTACATCTGTTCACAATCCAATGCATGGAAAATCCAGGGAGTCCACACAGATAGTAATCTCTAGATTCAGCCTTTTACTCTGAGAGAATAGGATTAAACCCATTAGCAGGTTTCTAGGGTGTGGCTCTTTGTAAATATGCATTAAGCCAACGATCCTGGTAAACGTGGTAATTCAGGATTGAGTGATAAATGAAACTTGCCCACATCTGTCAGCCAGGGGGGCTTTTAGGGTCACCTGAGTTCTGTGTTCTTAACTGTTACCAAGCTAGACACAATCTTCCATTTTTCATGGATCTTTTTAAAATTTCATCTTTAAAAAGTAATTTTATTTATTTGTTTATTTTTTGTGTTTTTGCTTGGGGAGAGGTAATTATGTTTATTTACTTTTTTATTTTAATGGAGGTACTGGGGATTGAACCCTGGACCTCATGCATAGTAAGCATGCACTCTAGCACTGAGCTATACCCTTTTCCCATGTCAGCTTTTTTTGAGGTGTAATTCACATATAAAATTGTAAGATATTTGAAGAGCACATCTTGGTGACTTGATACATGTTTACAGTGTGAAAGGATTCCCTCATCTGGGTAACATCATCACTTCACATGCGTCTTTCCCTCTCTTTCCTTCCTGTGAGAATATTTAGGCTTTACTCTCTTGCCAGTTTCAATTACATAAAACAGATCAGCCATGATCACCACGTGTTACATTAGCTCCTCAGACCGTATTCATCTTATATCTGAACAGTTTCCCTCTTTTACCAGCCTCTCCCTATTCCCCCACCCCACAGCCCTGGGAACCACTTTTCTACCCTCTTTTTGTTTGAATTTGACTTTTTCATAGATGTAATATCTGAGACAGTTCAGAAAATTTCCCCCAATTGCAAGTTCTTTCTAAGAGTCATCACTCCATTTTTTTGTCCATGTCATAGAAAAATACTCCCAGCCAGCAGTGGATCAGTTGTAGCAGGCACTGACCCTGGAGGATGTGCCACATGGCTCCGTTTGCTTTGGGAATTGACTGTGGGTTTGAAGGTCTCAACAACTTAGAGCAACATAAGTTGACATAACACAAAAATTTATCTATGGCACTAAATTAACCCATACAACTGAGATCTAAAACCAGACACGGAGGGAGATTGCATAGTTCCAGGTACATATGGGATATATTTGAAGGGTAACGTGGGCTTCTTTAGAGCCTGCAGCCTTCTGTTTCCTAAAAGACCAGCCTCTAGCTGTGCCCCTTAAGGTACAGTCACAAGCCCATCACCATGGCAACAGACGTTCCAATGGTGGCCTGTGCTGGAGAGGAAGCTCTGGTCACAAGATGGTTTTTGTTTTTGTTTTTGTTTGTTAGGGGAGGTAATTAGGTTGATTGATTGACTGTAGCAGGGATTGAACCCAGGACCTCATGCACGCTAAGCACGCGCCCTACCACTTGAGCTATACCCTCCCCTCAACAAGATATATTTTAAAGTACAGAAATAAACAACAGTGATGCCAGAGCTCTGGCTTTATTTTGCTTTGTTTTAGTTATGTGGCTGAGATTTAATGAGAGAACTTACATAAAATCAGTCATTAATACATCAGGCAGATTTGTTTAATCTTCTCATTGCTTGGTCATTATGACAAGATGGAAGTGGAAACCCTGCACTCTGTGAAGTACATCTGATGGAACACTTAATAGTGACATGCCTATGTCAGGGTGCATATATACACATAATTATTTTAAGCTCCCTTCAAGTGTTAACATACATTCTATATAATATATATTACAAATACTGTATTACATCCAGTTGTATAAAAAAAAAAAAAGCACTCATCACAGGAGAAAACAGTTTGAACAGTAAGACCTGATGTGCATGATCAAAAACAGGTTACAGCCAAGAATGGCTTTGTTTAAGGCTCTCAGGGATTCACCATCAGTAAGTGAGCTTTTTATTCTGGTCTCAGCTGTGAGAATATGATTCATCCTTCCAGATGTCTAGCTGTTTCAGGGAGTGGGGGTTAATCTAAGCATGTCGCTCACTCTTGGTGGGTGGAGATCGCAGATCTCAGGCAGGTTGTGGGTAGAAGCAGGGGCTGCTTTGTTGCAGTGGAAGAGAGAATGCATCAATGATACAACTTAAAGGTCAACCATGAAAAGGCCTGAAATTGTCCAGAGGAAAATTATAAAGTAACAAACTCTGGTTCCATTATTTGTTCTGACATTGAATCACCAGAAGAAATGTTCTAGCTCTGAGGTTAATTTCTGTAGTCTTAAAAATGTATCTCCTGTTTAGCTACCTTCTGTTAAAAACAAGGAAACAGGCCCCAGATGGGGTTGCAAGTGTTAAGTCCCACGTCACCAAACTGAGACTGAATTTACGCACCGTTTTGGCTGTCCCAGAAGTGGAACCTTAAATCGTTCAGTCAGGAATGTCCTGCTCGAGGCCCGGCCCGTTAGGTCGTCTGCCTGAGAGCCCCTCCAGGCCCCTAAAGGAAGGTCACCTTGCGATTACCAACCAGCTCGTGGTCTAGGGTAACCTCCTTGTTCCCACTCCCTCCCACCTATGAAGTCTCTGTTTCCCGCTCTGGGGGCTCCTTTCTGTCTGCTGGACTGTATAGGGCCAGGTTCATGAATCACTGGGTAACGCCACAAAGATCTGTAAAATTTAATCTGTTGAATTTTGTTTTCTAACACTTTGAAAAAAATTCAAATAAACTGCCAAGACATAGAGCACCAGGTTACACAAGTACCTGTGAGAGAAGATGTGACAATAGCTGCATGTTGAATGTAAATTGATCTGCTGGCGCGTTTTGACTGGGTTAGGGGTTAGCACAGGTCCTGGGGAGAAACTGCCACTAAACTTTGGCCTCCTGGGGGATGATGACAAGAACACAGGAAGCAGACAGAAAAAGCAGCACCATGTTAACCGTGAACTCCCAGAACAGGGACCTGGTTGGAATAAAGACGCTTTTATTTGGGGTTTGTTAGGACCGCAGCGTGGGAGACACAGATCCAAGAAGCACTTCAGTTGTGTTCTGCCAGACTACAAAATGGGACAAGTTTATAAAGGCAAAAAACCTGCCAGGTTGTATAAATTGCCTGTGGAGAATTAGGATTGGAGCAAGCAGGAAGTAAGGGTTTATTTAGCAAAGATTAGCTGGGTTTGGAATTATGACACAAAGTTGCAAAGGAGGGGGACTTTGAAACTTTAAGGTTGCAGCTGGCAGCTGCTAGCAGCTCGGGTTCTGAAAATTGTTGATAGTGTCCTCCAATTTGATAGTTTAAAAAATTCAATTTCTCGGTGATGCAAGAATGCATCTGAAACCAACCAGCTTCATTCATTTTGGATGCCTGAACCATAGTTACGCCATTTTGATAATTAAATGATTGTAAATGTATCACCAACCAAAAATGAGTTCAGAAACCTCTCTTTTTACAAAACAGCTAGATTCCCTAATCTTGGTCAGGTGCTTCCACGGGTGGACGAGTGACATTTCACACTGGGTACAACTGGAGACAAAACTCAGCATTGGAGAGTCCAACATTGCCATCGTCTGGAAGAGGGGTGGGGGTGGACTATACAGGACCAAGGATGCAGGCCCGGATGGAGAAGAATGAAGATGGGGTGAGGCTGCTTGTTGTAGAGATTTGTCCCATGAGGTAAAGGGAACCCATGTACGTGCCCAGTCTTGTTATCAGGATGCCCTTTGTAAAGAGCCCCGAATTTCACCCTGATCATATAAAAATAATAATAAATGACAAATAAATAGGGTGATGCTGTATGCCTATCATGTCCTAGGCAGCAAAGAATTTGACATGCAATTTTTACATTAAATTTCAGGTCAATATTATTGAATCCCATTTTACAAATATGGGTCTGGAGGCTTAGGTGGGGTAAGGACCGTGCCATCACCACAGCTCCCAGGAGGCAGGGCTGAGACCCAGGTCTGCCTGTTGTGCTAAGCTGCATCACCAGATGCAGCATGAGGTCAATCAATGCTCAAGTCTTTTTACAAAATAGAAACTATCTAAATGTAAGTATTTGTATGAGGTTTTCTGAAGCAATGGGGGAAGTTGAGAACTTCATTAATCAATGAAGCAGTTGTATTAGGTTATATACGGCATTGCTACACAATTAACTTAGCCAGGTTGAGGCTGTGGTGTCTCTACCTGGAAGCTGGCATGACATCTCTGCCATCAGGGACCCCTCTCCTGTCCTCTCCACTTCTGGTCTCTTCTGTGTGACTCCCCAGGTGCTGTGTCCTCTGTCCCTTCTGGGTGCCGATTCTCTTTCCTTACTTTGCTTTCCTCTTGCGTTGCCTTCGCTGCCTTTGGTTCACACCCAAGACCCAGTTTTCACATTTTCTCTCCATCTGCTTTGAAGGCTCTGCCTTCTCCTAGGCTACAGTCTGCTTTTGAAGGAGCCTCACTCAGCCCCAGTCCTCTGGTCACGGTGTACGACTTTGGTCACAAGCATCTTCACCCACTGCCCACCCTGATGCATGGTGGTGCTGACCGGGTCCCTGCTCCTCACCGTGGCCCTGAGGCCAGGGCTGGCCACACAACTCACTGCCCCAGGCTTCTCAGTGTCAGAAAGAGCTTAGTTTTTCCTGATTTCAGGTTGAAGAAAAGCAGTGACTGTGACCTGCAGAAAGTCCCAATGAGACAAGGGAACAGCCAGAGTCAAGGCTGAAGTGACAGGCTGGCTGTGTGGTGACAATGACCGGGGCCACATGCCCAGCCACTCTGTCCAGGGACAGATTGACACCCTTGTTGACTGAAGCTGACGCAAAGCAACCAGAGTCCTGGGTTCCAACCAAGGTGGGTGATGACTTCTGATCGTCAGGCCCCTGTACCAGGTGGGCACCTGGGAACCTGGGACAGCTGAGGGGAGACGGGGAGCCAGGCTGCGGGGAGCCCGCCTGGGGGGAGCCCGGAGATCTCAGCCCCTCTGTGGAGAACAAGGCCAGCAGCGGTGCTGGCGGTCACCGCCCCCACTGAGGGGAGATGGTGGGAAGCTGTGGGCTGAGACTCATTCCTGAGACCCTCCTTCGTGGTGGAAAGCAGAACTGACCATTTCTAGATTCTGGCCAGCAGTGGCCCTGGGCTCCTTGCCGCCTGGTTCCCACCAGGGCAAGGTGAAGACAGAAGAAAAGATCACCGTCAGTCATTGCATCATTTGATCATTAGTCAATGTTTATTGAGCAGTCCCTTTTTATCACTAATATTACAAAATTAAAAAGACAAACTCTGTTCCTTAAGAAACTTGTGGTCTAGTGTTGAAACAAAGCAAAAGACCTTCACAAGGCAGTGGAGTGTTTTTCTGCTCAGCCTACGGGACAGAGGGGTGTTCGAGTCTGTTAAAAGCCAGAAGGTTTGCAGTCAGGCAGGAGATGGGGCTCATCCAGAGGGGTGAAGTTGTGAAAATAAACCAGGATCCTGGTGTCTTCGTCCTCAGGCACACGCACGTGCTCCAACCACACTGGCCTGTGGCTGTTCTTGAAATCTCGGAGCTCCCTCCTGCCTCAGAGCCTTTCCATCTGCTCTGCGCTTCCCCTGCAATGTGTGTCTCCTCCAGGTCACACGGCTCATCCCTTCACTGCTTCCACGGCCTGTACTCAAATGACCACACCACCCATGGAAAACATGACCCCGTCTCTCTGTCCCCTTGTCCTCTTGTACCTTTTCTTGTAGCAACTCCGGCCTCCGGAGGTGGGGTTTTAACCCCCAGGTGGGGCTGGGGGTGAAGGGGGATGTGGGGAGGGGTGGGGCGGCACCCCACCTCCCACAGGCTCTGCTGGAAGGGGGGCTTTGGGTCATACTTGGAAAGGTTTTTGCTAATCTAAGATTATAGTATAGTCTCCCATAGCTTTCTCCAGTACTTTTAAAATTACATCTTAGTTTTCCTGGAGTCTATTTCGTATAAAGTTTGAATTTTATTTTTTTTCCAGATGGCTGCCAGTTTTCCTAATAAAATACTATTATCAGTTAAAATGCTTTCAGCTGTAAGTGATAGTAATCAACAAAAAGCAGCTTAAACAATCAGTACATTTATTAGCTCACATAGTAAGAAATCTGGGTAGGGTTGTTCCAGAGTTGGTTAGTTAATTCAGTAGTTTAACAGTTATTTCAGGGACCCAAGTTCTTTCCACTTCTTCAGATGTTGACTTTATTCCTTTAATCAAACTTAAAACTTTGTCTCTTTTACATTGTACTTGAAATAAGCTTAGTGCTATGAAAAATTCCATTTAATTAGATAATGACATTTTTGTACCATTGAACATACATGATCATATTCACTGAATATTTTTTTCACTGCAAACTAACTGAAGTAAGACCCATGTCTATCAAAAGCTTCAGCTATGTGTCCAATACAAGACGTATAGCGTTATCATTCTAATGGAGGCTGTGTGGTTATACTCTGGAGTAGGATTTGAGAGAATGGGATACAACTGATGGAATCGGCTAAGAACTGCCTCGGCTCCTTGCCAATCACCAAATCCCGCAGCCAGCCCACTTGCGTCTGAATCCAGGCGCCTGTCTTTCCCTCGAGTTACAGTGGAAGAAGCATCCTTGCTCCATCCAAGGCCAAAGACCAGCCCTTCCACATGGCTGTGTATCTTCCGTTATTCACTCGCTTTCATTTGTCGTCTAATTCTTTCTCTCTACTGCATTGTTTCCATTAGCAGTCTAACACAGCCCCCTCGGTCCTCCATCACCCTCCAGTTATCCCTCCGTTTCTCTTCCTCGCGCCACAGGAAAATTTCTGAAAGCCATGTTTAACTTGGTGCTTTGTTCCAGGCTCTCTACCTGTACTCTCTCCTAGCGCCATGGCTTTAAATATCATCTATTTACGGATGACTTCCAAATCCATTCCTCCTCTCCAACTTCTTTATCCTGAGGTCTAGACTTTATTTACCCAACTACCGTTTGGCATTTCCACTTAGGTATTTAATAAAATTGTCAAACTTTACATGTCTAAAGCAGAACTAACCATTTCTCCTATCCTCCCAGTTTATTCTTCCCAGTCTTCCCCATCATGGTAAATGGCATCTTCACTTGCCCAAGTGCCCATCTGCATTCATCAGCACATCCTGCAGGAACTTACAGAATATGTTTTGAGTCCAGCTACTGCTCCCCTCCTCCATGGCCACACTCTGGTCCAAGTGACTGCCATCCAGCCTGGATTACCAGGACAGTCTTCCAGTCAGTCTCCAGGTTCCTCTTTTCTTCGCCCTGGTCCTTTGTCCACATAGCAGTCTCAGTGATTTTTCTAAAATGAAAATTAAGTTATATGACTTCTCTCCTCAAAACTGTCCCATCACACTCCATAATAAAACCCAGCTCTTTTCCCTGAAGCACAGGGTTCTAGGGGTCTGGTATTTGTCCACCCAGTCTCACTCTGTCCATTTTCTTCCCTCTTCATTCCAGCTGAAGCACTGTGGCTGTTTTTCTCTCCATCAAGCACACCAAGCTTGTTCCCGTCTCAGAACCTTTGCATGTGCACTTGGATGTGCTTCCTCCTTACGTTTGCACGGGTGTGTCCTCATCACCAGGGCTCGGCTCACGTGAGCATTATTAGAGTCTTGTGCTGAGTAATCTACTGAATCGATTGTGTCCCTCCCCATCCTCCATCATTCTCCACCACAATATTCTATAGTAGGATTTTCATTGCATCATTTATCGGGAACTAAAACCTATTTATTCGTTTGACACGTCAGTCGTCTCTTCACTGGAATGTAAACTCTAGACGGCAGAGAATGTGGCTGTCTTTTGCACTGCTGTATTCCTATTACCTGCAGCAAGTCCAAATACTTATCCAGCAGTGGGTACTCCGTAAATGTTTGTTAACTCATTTATTACCCCCCATCTCTGTTTTGGGCAGTCACTTTACCTCTTCGGTTCTCAGTTCCTCCAATATGAAGATGAAGAAACTTGAAGAAAAGGATACCTGAGATTCCTTCCGGCGCAGTCTGCAAGGACTGTGTCTAATAACCCGTAGTAGTTACAGGAAAAATCTTCCTGCACCGAAGATTTGTATCTGTTGAAGAACATTCATTTATTCATTATTCATTCATTCAGCAAGCTATTTTTGAGCGCTGACCATAAGCCTGGCACTGTTCAAGGCACTGGAGGCCAAGTCACAGGCATTAAAACTGGTGCATCAGCCTCAACAGACAGACGTAGAAAACCTAGAAGGTGAATGCCATCCTCGTTTTTCAGCTGACTTTCTACTCCTTTACTTTCATGACAGTTTTCTCAATATTGCTTAGTTTACCTATACTGGGCTCCCTTTAAGTTAAGGTTACTATCGCTCTTACGGAAGTTAATTTCTGAGAATTCCAGGATTAAGTGATGTAATTTGCGTGGCTGTAACTTTCATAGCACCATGTAAAACACTGCCATTAACGCTGCAGAATTCCTGCCAATCTGATTTAGTTCTAATCCAAATTCTGCCATGCTTCCACTTAATTGCAGCGTGACCCAAACTAAAATTTTGAATTTTATGAATATAATTTGTAAAAAATGAGATTAATGAGGAACTAAATTTGTGCATATTCAGACTGTGATGTGGAGAAGGACTAATTCTCTTGCCAGAATTTGAGCCAGTTGATTTTAAATCTGAATTGAAATTAGTGTATATGTAGAGTCAATCATTAATCAAATGCCTAGAATGGAAATAAATCAATTTCAAAACTGACTGTAGACAATGAAAAATGACTAGGAAAAGAAAAGCAAATTGTCCTATATTGTGCTAGCTGCCATTTGTTGGCACTGGCCACAAATCACTCACAGAAAGCAATGTCTACTTATATCTGCTTTAATCAGCTATACAAAGAGATACAGCATAGCTATAGAAAATTTTCATCTTGCATACAGGTACTATAAAGCCTTATATAGGTCAAAATGCTTTTGGTTGGGAAGGAAGGCCAATTCAAACTTAACAAAAATGGGGAGAACTTGTTTCTTGTAACTGGGGAAGGTAGAACTGATGTGACGTCATCAGAGAAATCTCTTCTTTCAATCAGAGGCTCTCCTTCCACTGGACAAATGTTCATTGGCAGCTCGACTCATATCCTACTAGTTTATCAACTCAAGGGAGAGAAACAGTTCTTTTCAATAGCCACAGTAGAGAAATCCTGGGCAAGAGCTTCATTGGCCCAGTTTGGAAACAGACTAACAAAATGTATTTCAAAGGCCCTCACGACCCTAGTTTACTCTTTCTCCTTCAAAACTGTTACTCCTGCAGTGAGCTGATTTTAGCTGAATTTTAGAACATAATCTGATTAAATGGATTCACCTTAAGGTATTTAATTTGATAGCATTATCATTTGCAGTCTAAACCGACAACTGGTATAAGGTCAAAGTAAGAAAAGGCATTTAAGGCAATGTGGATGAAGACAGTTTTAATCAGGTACAAGAAATCATGCCAATGTAGAAGGGTATATTCTTCCCATACACAAGGCATATCAATATGGACACCTCTCCCCTGCTACCCACACTATTTGTGAGTGAAATATCTGCCCTTAGTATAGGCAGTAAGGGATGCATCGTCTGTAGAGAACAGAAAAGCAGTAATAAAACTAAGTCAGCTTGCATTCTTTTTATCATCATGTACAGAAAGGCTAAACAATGTCAGTTATGTAATATCCACCCCCACCTTGATGGACCAGTTCCACTGGGGTTCCTTACCAACACTTGCAAGCATACCAGAATAGAGGTCAGAGCCCTGGCATGTTGTTTTTCACAGCCAGTGATACCTGACTAGGAGAATTAATGTGCTGGTGACTTGCATTATAAAGAAAAAGTGAACTGAGATTGTAAGAGGAAATAATCAGAAAACTATGCTTTACAAAATGGATTATAATTAATGTCAAACTGTGTTATAAGCAGTAAGTACAAGTTTGTAATTTAAATAATTGAATTAGCACCCCCCCCAAGTAAATTCAATAGGAAAAGTCTGTTCTGGAAGAGTAATTTATTTGTCAGCTGAGCAAAAGAAGTTTTATAAGAAATAGCTGAATGATGCCAAATGACTGCTAAACTAATTTAAGGACAAGCATATGAGTTTGATTTGGACCAGAGTCTCTGTCTTCCCTCGTTGCTTTGTATTCCAGGCCACACGGAGTATCACCGCTGGTCCAGCAGGTGGCACTCTCCTCTTTGTGCGCTGTACTAAGCTAACAACTAGTCCAAATACAAGCATTTAGAGCCTTTGGAAGAACGCATAGTGTCTGTTTATCTATGGCAATACTATATACACTTATAGATTTTACCAGGGAAACTGTGCTGATCTGTTCTTTGTCAGATTTTTTTTTAAATTTATAGTACATGGGCTGGTACTGATGGGAGTGGGTGGGTGCAGTGGGCAACTACTGCCCTCCTTAGTATTGAATGCCCATCCCGATGGCCACGAATGTGTCGAAAGTGCTGCCACTCTGCATCATAGTTTTCCCAGTGCTGCCCATCAGCTCCCAACCCCGCGTTCTCATCCTGAGACAGGAGAAGGTGCCAAACAGCCCCGGCCATCATATTCACCTCGCAACCTATCACAAAGCCCATCTTCACGCACTGGAAGCAGTTTGCTGGATGGTCCTGAGGGACCCACTGCCACAGGCATCTCGCTTATGGCCTCGGTTGCGCCTGGTCTTTGTCAGACTTGAAAATTGGTACATACACATCTAAATGCCCCATTGGTTCTAGAGCTTGTCATCCTTACTTTTAAGCCTTTATTGGTTTCTGTTAAAATACTTTGACTTCTACTCTGCGTCTAAGGTCTCACACAATGATCGAGATCTATATAAAATTGTGATCATATTTGAAAACCACATTGAGCAAAAGCAATGTTTCTCAATTAAAAAAAAAAACAACCTGTCTCTTTCTAATACAAATTCCACACACCCCTGGAGCTCCTAAAACCCTCAAGAATCACTGATAAGCCAGAAGCTGAATTCCATCTTCTACATATTTTCTCTAGAGATTTTATCCAGCTTACTTTTCTACAGTTTGTATTACAAAAACAACTTTTTACATCTTTCAAATATACAATTAAAATATAACAGGCACATATTTTCCCTTTCAAAATTGATCCTAGTGCCCTGCCTCTTGGAAACTGTGATTAGCTGGTCACAAAACAAAAATACTATAATAAGCATAAGAATAAAGAGAAGTATGTGTTATTACTTCTATGCAGTTTTTTCTTTTAAATTGAAGTATAACAAGGGAAACAGTACACAGAACCTCTAATTTAATACAGGTATGTATTCAAAATAATAAAGTTCAATAAGTAAAAGAAAATAAAAACTATGAAAACTATGAAAAAAAGAGAAGTAACATTGATATGTTAATAAAAACAATGAATAGTTAAACAATTAATAAAACATCATTTCATTTATTACCTGTTGTCATACTAGCTTCATTTAGAGAGTGTTAAATATGTGCTAGACATATTAATGTGTATTAAGTGCATTACATATAAGACCTTATTTAATTTCCACAGATAACCTATTTTGAAGAAAAGAAATATGAAGCTTAGAAATTTTAAGTTACGTCCCCAAATCATGAGGCAAGTCAGTATCAGAATGAGGACCGGAGCTTCTAAAGCTTATATCCCTGAAAAAGACAGAACATATTTGATTTTTACAACAATCTTGCTAGTAAGTGAAGGAACTTCATTTAAAAAAAAGTTCATAAATGTCTTTCAATAGTTAACCTATCTTATACAACAACCTATAAGAGATACTGTTAATAAGATTAGGTGTCCTTAGAAATTGTACAAAGAGAAGAGGGGAAAGGAGTGTTAAGGAGAGATGGGAGGGGGCCAGAGATGAACTGATTTTACAATTTGCCTATGGTTAGCAGAATCTTTGAAGAAGATTGTTCAATAAAGAACATTAGGGAAGTTTTGTAAGCAAAATGTATTTAATCTGCAGTGTGTGCTACACAGTAAACAGGTCAGTGTCTTCAATATCTTATAAAACTCTTCAAATCAAAATAAGAAATCAATAGGAAAAACAGAAAAGTACAAGAACAGTCAGTTCAGAAAGGAACATGTATGGCCACAAAAATCCATGGAAAAAATAATCTTTCTCGTTAAGAATTTCAAAATTAAACAATAGAAGGTGATAACTATTTCAACTCCCAAATTGCCAAATATTAAAAGGAATAATAATAATAACCTTAGATAAATCCCTTACACTTCTTGACCTTGGTTTCCTCATCTGTAAAATGGTAATAATAATAGTGTCTACCTCAGTGGGTTTTTGTGAATATTAAATTAGACAACTGATGTAACCTAAGTGAGTGTATACTTATCAAGTCACAAGTCAATCAAGTAATTACAGAGTTCCTACTCATATATTACAGGGCAGTACGAGATATTCGGGGAAATGGAAAGTTGAGATTGTCCCTGCTCTACAGACAGTTAAATTCCCAAGCAGACAGATGTCACTAACTCAAATCAACATGGCACACAAGGGGTTCACAGTTCTATGACATGCAAAGAAACCCCAAAACATGTACATTTTCAAGGTACTAAATGTCTATTAAACTAATTTGCTCCTTTTAAAAAAGGTAATTTAAAAGAGTGAATTCTATCTCAATTAAGTTGTTAAAAAAAGGAAATCATTTTAGTATGTGAAATTTACCTGAAAGAAATGGTATTAAGAGTATTTTAAGACAACACTGATACAATACAAAAACTAACATTGCAAAGGAAATTTTCTAAACTAGCTGACTTGAATCATATGAAAGATAATGGTTCATAAGTGGTCCATAAATGATAATGGTTGATAATGGTTCATAAAGTTACTGAATTATTTGGAAACTCATTTTTAGTGTGTGCTTAATAACATGATGCCCACTCAGGATCTGCAAATATTAAATACTATGACTAAAATAATGAATTCTTTAATTTTCCCTGTAAACCAGTTGAGGAAAAAGAGCTTTATTTGTTTGTGGGGGTTAAAAGGGAGCAGAAGAGCTTTCTTAATGTAACATCAATGATTTTAAAGGTCTAATTAAAATCCACTTTCTCTAGAAAATTGCTTTTGGTCAACACTTCTGTCCTTACTGATAATAAAAATCCTAGCTTCCACTTCCTGAATACTTACTATGTCCTGGGAATATGTTAAGTGCTTCACAGACTCAATCAAATTTAATTCTGATTACACTATGAGGTAAATGTTATTAGATCCATTTAAAAAAAAGGAGAGAAAGAAGAAAGCCATAATTGGAAAGGCAATAACTACAATGAGTTGCAACAGAATAAACATGAAGATGTAAAAGACATCAAAATCATTAAAGGTGGGAGAGGGGAACAAGAAAATACAGATTTTTTTTCTTTTTTTTCCACTCATTTTAGGATGTGTTTGAGCTTATATGACTATCAGTTTAAAGCAAACAGATAAAGTAATGGGTTAATATACTCAAAAAACAGGGTAACCACAAGTCAAAAGCATACAACAGAGTCACAAAAACCAAAAAGAAATAAAGATAATACAGAAAAATTATCAAACCACAGAAAGAAAAAGAAAAACAAAGGAACAAAGAGGAAATACCAAATCAACTGGAAAACTAAGTTCAAAATGGCAATAAACACCATCTATCAATAATTATCATGAATGTCAATGGACTAAATCCTCCCATTAAAAGACACAGAGTGGCAGGTTGGATAATAAAACAAGAACCTACGGCATGCTACATACAAGACACCCACTTTAGGGAGAAAGAAACACATTGAAAGTGAGGGGATGGAAAAAGATTTAATGCAAATGGAAATGACAAGAAAGCAGGAGTAGCAATACTGATCTCAGACAAAATCGACTTTAAAGCAAAGTCCATAAAGATAAAGATGAACACTATATAATGATTAAAGGAGCAATACAAGGTGAGGGTATTACACTCATTAACATATATGCACCTAATATAGGAGCACCTAAATAAATCAAATACTATCAGACATAAAGGGAGAAATTGATGGGAAAACAATCATAGTAGGAGACTTTAACATGCCGTTAACATCACTAGACAGATCTTCCAGATAGAAAATAAATAAGGCAATGGAGATACTAAATGACACAATAAACAGTTGGACTTGGTTGATATTCTTAGGACATTACATGCCCCCAAAAGAGAATATACATTCTTTCAAGTGTGCATGAAACATTCTCTAGGATAGATCAGGTACTCAGGCACAAAAGAAGCTTCAACAAATTTAAGAGGATAGACATTATTTCAAGCATCTTTTCTGACCACAATGCCATGAAACTAGAAATCAACCACACACACAAAAAAAGAAAAAAAATGACAGCATGGAGATTAAAGAACATGCTACTAAAAAAACCAATGGTCAATGATGAAATCAAAGAAGAAATTAAAAAATACTTTGAGACAAACGACAATGAAAACACAACCACACAAAATGCAGCAAAGAGCAGTCCTAAGTTCATAGCGATACGGGACTTCCTCAAATAAGAACAATCTCAAGTAAACAACCTAAATTATCACATAAGAAAATTAGAAAAAGAAGCACAAACAAAACTTAAAGTCAGCAGAAGGAAGGAAACAATAAAGATCAAGGAGGAAGTTAATAAAATAGAGATTAAAAAAATAGAAAAAATCAATCAAACAAAGACCTGTTTTATTTTAAAGAGTAAACAAAATTGGCAAACTTCTGGCCAGGCTCACCAAGAAGAAAAGAGAGAGAACACAAATAAACAAAATAAGAAAGGAAAATGGAGAGATTACAACCAAGACCACATAAATACAAAAAAAAAAAAAAAGAGAATACTGTGAACAACTATATGGAAACAAATTAGACAACCTAGAAGAAATGGACAAGTTTCTGTAAAGATACAGCCCACCAAGACTGAATCAAGAAGAAATAGATCACTTGAACAGACGATCACTAGAAATGAAATAGAATTAGCAATAAAAAAAACCTCCCTACAAACAAAAGTTCAGGACCAGGTGGCTTCACTAGGGAATTCTATGAAACATACAAGAAGAACTCATACTGGTCTTCTCAAACTCTTAACAAAAGATTGAAAAGGAAGGAGTACTCCCAAACTTACTCTATGAAGCCACATCACCCTAATACCAAAACCAAAGACACTACGAAAAAATAAAATTACAGGCCTATATTGCTGATGAACATCGATGCAAAAATCCTCAACAAAAAATTAGCAAACAGAATCCAACAGCACATAAAAAGGATCATACACCATGATCAAGTTGGATTCATCCCAGGGACACAAGGATGGTTCAACACACGCACATCAATCAACATACACCACATCAACAAGAGAAAGGACAAAAACCGCGTGACCATCTCAATAGATACAGAAAAAACATTTGATAAAATTCAACACCCATTTATGATAAAAACTCTTACCAAAGTGGGTACAGAGGGAACATAGCTCAACATAATAAAAGCTATTTATGACAAGCCCACAACCAGCATAATACTTAACAGGGAAAAACTGAAAGCCTTCCCACAAAAATCTGGAACAAGACAAGGCTGTCCACTCTCACCACTCCTATTCAACATAGTCTTGGAAGTCCTAGCCACAGCAATCAGGCAAGAGAGAGAAATAAGAGATCCAAATTGAAAGAAAAGAGGTAAAATTATCACTGTACATGGATAACATGATAGTATATATAGAAAACCCTAAAAGATCCACACACAAAAAAACTAGAGCTGATAAAAGAATTCAGCAAGGTAGCAAGATACAAGATCAACAAACAGAAATCAGTGGCATTTCTTTACACGAACAATGAATTAGGAAAAGAAAATAAGAAACAATCATTGTTAAAATTTCTTTCAAAACAATAAAATACTTAGAAATACATCTGACCAAGGAGGTGAAAGACTTATATATGGAGAATTATGAAACACTGATTAAGGAAAGATTAATTAAAGATGACTTAAAGAAATGGAAAGATATCCCATGCTCTTGGATTGGAAGAATCAATATTGTTAAAATGGCCACACTGCCCAAGGCAATCTACAGATTTAAATTTCTTTGGAGGGGGAGGTTATTAGGTTCACCTATTTATTTATCACCTTTGGTGGAGGTAACTGGGATTGAACCCAGAACCTCATGCATGCTAGGTATGCACTCTACCACTGAGCTATACCTTCTTCTCAATCTTCAGATTTAATGCGATCCATATCAGATTACCCAGGACATTTTTCACAGAATTAGAACAAATAGCCTAAAATTTAAATGGAATTACAAAAGACCCAGAATTGCCAAAGCAACACTGAAGAAGAATGAAGCTGGAGGAATAACCATCCCAGACTTCAGACTGCACCACAGAGCTGCAATAATCAAAACAGCATGGTATTGGCACAAAGACAGACATATGGATCAGTGGAACAGAAAAGAGAGCCCAGAAATAAGCCCACATACCTATGGTCAATTAATCTTTGACAAAGGAGGCAAGACTATACAATGGAGAAAAGACAATCTCTTCAGCAAGTGGTGTTGGGAAAACTGGACAGCAGCATGTAAATCAATGAAGTTAGAACATTCCTTCACTCTATACATAAAAATAAACTCAAAATGGCTTAAGGACTTAAATATAAGACAAGACATGAAATGTCCTAGAAGAAAATATAGGCAAAACATTCTCTGACATAAATCTTAGCAATGTTCTCCTAGGGCAGTCTACCCAGGTTATAGAAATAAGAGCAAAAATAAACAAATGGAACCTTATTAAACTTATAAGCTTTTGTACAGCAAAGGAAGCCATAAGCAAAACAAGACAACAACTTATGGAATGGGAGAAAATATTTGCAAATGATGTAACTGACAAAGGTTTCATTTCCAGAATATATAAATAGCACATACAACTTAATAACAAAAAAACAAACAACCTAATCCAAAAATGGGCAGAAGACCTAAACAAGCAATTCTCCAGTGAAGATGTACAAGTGGCCAATAGGCACATGAAAAGATGCTCAATATCACTAATTATCAGAGAAATGCCAATCAAAACTACAATGAGGTATCACCTCACACCAGTCAGAATAGCCATCGTTGAAAAGTCCACATAGGATAAATGCTGGTGAGGGTGTGGAGAAAAGGGAACCCTCCTACACTGTTGGTACGAATGTAGTTTGGTGCAGGTGTTACGGAAAACTGGAGATTCCTCAAAAAACTAAAAATATTCTTACCATATGACCCAGCAATCCCACTCCTGGGCATATATCCAGAAGTAATTCTAATTTGAAAAGGTACATACACCCCAATGTTCATAGCAGCATTATTTACAATAGCCAAGACATAAAAGCAACCTAAATGTCTATCGACAGATGACCAGATGAAGAAGTCGTGGTATATTTATACAACAGAATGCTACTCGGCCGTACAAAAGAATGAAATAATGCCATCTGTAGCAACATGGATGGACCTGGAGATCATCATTCTAAGTGAAGTAAGCCAGAAAGAGAAAGAAAAATACCATACGAGATCACTCATATGGTAAAAGTAAAAAGAAGTCACTATCAACTCATTTACAAAACAGAAAGAGACTCACAGACATAGTAAACAATCTTATGGTTACTGGGGGTAATGGAGGTGGGAAGGGATAAACTGGGAGTTCAAGATTTGCAAATATTAACTACTATATACAAAATAGATTAAAAAAACAAATTTCTTCTATATAGCACAGGAAATTATATTCAATATCTTGTAGTATCCTATAATGAAAAAAATACAAAAATGAATGTATGTATATATACATGTATGACTTAAACATTATGCTATATACCAGAAATTGCCACATTGTAATGATTTTACTTCAATAAAAAAGAAAAAAAAAAGGAAATACATGCTGGATGATGCTAAGTTAAATGAACAGAAATAATAAAGGGTAAGATGCAGAGAGATGAGGGCCAATGTTAAAATATGGGGTTAAGAGAAGCCTCTCTGAGCTGTTAGCACTTAAGTGGAAATTTGAATGAAGTGAGAGAGTTGGAGCGTGAACTACATCAGGGAAGAGCGCCCTGGGCTAAGGAAGAGCATGTGCAAAGGCCCCGAACTCGGTGTGTCCTGTTGGAGCTAAAAGGTCAGGGGCTCAAACAGCACAGGGGGAGGCAGGGTGGTGGTAGACAAGAGCTAAGAGGAAGCAGGGCCTGGTGACAAACTTTGTGGCTTTTTCTCTGAAGGAGGGAGACCAGTTTGCAGGCCACTGTAATTATCCAGGTGAGAAATGATGGGGTTGATAGCAGTGGGGATGAGTAATGGCCAATTGGATATATTTTGAAAGTGGATTTGAGAGAATTTTCTGATGGATTGGAATGTGGACTGTGAGAGAATGGTGTGAGAAATCTTTGTGTTAAAATGCTAGATAATTAACTTTCGAGGGAAAAGGCTTCAAAGTCCCCATAAAGTGAACAGCCCATTTGGCCTTGGAGGTTAAGTCAATAGGAGTCACTAAAATCTGACTGCTAAGAATAGGAAGAAAAGAGCAGTGACCCTTCCACCAAGTTGGTTCTTGTCTGGGAGAAGCTGCCAAGTTAAACAGTGGTTATGGGAAGAGAACAAATGCCTATTCTATTTCCAGTTTGTCAAGGAGAGGAACGGAACCTCAAGGTGTAAGAACAGACTGGGATCAAGTCTCAAGCAGTTTCAGGGCTGGAGCATATTGTAGGATCCAGCCTTAACTTTCCCCTAACTTTTTCTATTTTTTTTTTCTCTTTCATTCTTCACAACCCCCCCCCCCCGCGCGCCCTTTCCGCCCACCCCTCCCCGCTCAACTTCTTGACTGCAGGTAGGTAGTTTACCTTCGGTTCTCAAACTCAGCAGGGGTCAGAATTACCTGGACTGCCTGTGGAAACACAGATTGCTGGGCCCCACGCCCAGAGTTTCTAATGGGGGCGGGGGTGTGTGTGTGTGTGTAGACGGGTAGAGAGGGACGGTGCCCAGATTTTGCATTTCTGACAAATTCTTAGGTGATGCTTGAGAACAGCTGTTGCTTCTTTTACCTCGTACTGGAGGAGAGGGTGTGAACAGCAAGGGGATCTTGAACTCCACCTCAAGGGATGTGAGAGGGAAGGTTTCAGCTCACAGAGGTCTCCAGTCGCCAGGGGAATTGTCTTCTTACCCCAAGGTGAACATAAGAAGCAAAAGCCATCCAACAGAAGGAGCGGGAAGTCCTTCAAGGCTAGACATCCCCTCGGAGCTCACTCAGCAGTGAAGGAGGGCGGGAAGTCAGCCCCGGGCCAGCCCATGGATCCTGAGGGCGCGGACCCAGGAGGAGGCGCCCCAGAAGGCGGCGCCTCGCGGAGGAAGTTTCCCCTGCAACTGCAGAGCCCAGATCGCCGCCGCCTCCACGTCCAGGAGCGAGCAGCGGGCGCCGACGGGAGTGCCAGTGCCCACTCCGCGCGCGGGCCGGGCAGCCGCGCGCGCAGCATCCTCCCGCACCGTCGCCATGGGCGGCTCGGCCTCCAGCCAGCTGGACGAGAGCAAGTGCTCCTACATCCGAGGTACGCCCGCCGGGGGCTTCCCGGGAGCGCGGCGCGTCCGCCCGCCCGCCCGCCCGCCCGGAGCCGGGGGCCAAGCTGGGCGCCCAGGCTCGGGCCGTGCTCGCAGCGTCCCCGCAGAGTCCCCTCCACCGCCGCCTCCCCACCTGCGGGCGCAGGGATGCCAGGGGCGGACGGCGCCTCCCCGGTCAGGGCTCGCCCAGCCGCGGGGCAGCTCTCCGGTGCGCCCTGGCCGGGCCGGGGGACGGAGCAGCGGGGGGAGCGTGGGCGGCGGTGCTCTGGGAAGCGCGGCAGGACGGCTGGGAGAGGCAGGTGCGGGCTGCGGGGTGCGGGGCCACCCCGTGTCCTCTGCTCCGCTCCGCCCCGCCTCGGTGTCTGCTCTGTACCCACCACTCACTCCCACCCCCGCCTCCATTCCCCCCACCCCCCACCCCAGCAACACCTCGCCCTCCGGTACCCGACGCTGGAGTCAGTTCTGAGCTCTTTGTGAACTTGCCGCAAAGAGAACAGCGGGGATATCCCTCGCTTCTATAGATTTCCTAGGGGATTCCCGGCCCATAAAGCAGAATTTCCCTGCTGGTAATAATGTTCGCCTGGTTTTGTAAAATGCGGTGTCGGCCACTGCTTCACTTGAGCTTCATAATGTCACTTGTGGATGATTTCATCAGAGGCAGAAAGGACAATGTCATTACGTTCCCGGGTTGTAAGGTTCTGTTCCCCTCCCTTCGTGGAGAAGGGGGTGGGGGGAGCAAAAGAGGGACATCAGCATATCGTGTAACAGTTGCTAAGATCACAGATGGGGAGAAACCCACCTGGGAGACCTTCAGAGCTGTAATGCTGTAGTCAGTGTGCGGCAGAAGAAAGCAAAAACCAAGCTGAGCTGAAACTGCAGGAAATCATGATTCTTTATCTTATGGGTGTAATTGGCCTCTTTTTTTCCCTTCCCCACAAACCTTGCCCACAGCCACTACCTAACATTTGGTTATCTTGTGAACTTACTGGTTTTCTGACTTTAGAAATACCTTCTAAACTAGGTGTTTGGGGGGGGGGGTATAGCTCAGTGGTAGAGTGTGTGCTTAGCAAGCACAAGGTCCTGGGTTCAATCCCCAGCACCTCCATTTAAAAAAAAAAAGCAAAAAGAAACCCAACCAGGTGTTATACTCTGGGTTTTACCCTAATTCTGTTTTTTTGTTTGTTTGTTTGTTTGTTTTTAGTTAAGTTCTTTCTGATACCTCTTTCTAGCCCCTGAACCATTTCCTAAGAGGAAAGCATTTATTTCATGTCCTTTTTCCATATTTGTTTTCAGTCACCACAACATTTAAAACCATTTAAAAAGGATCTCAAATCAGGGCACTTGAGAGCGATGTAATTGATTTTCCAGACTTCTGCTCTGGTGCTTTATGGATCCAGGCAGAGGATCATTAACAACCCACACTGTCAGGGGATAAAACTTGGTCAAGTATCCCTTTGCTGTTTATTTAAAATGCAGAAAAGATGGATGACTTACTTATATTAGAAAAAGACCTAAGGTAAGCCTGCCTTCGTCTTAGAAATGTGACTACATGCTTGTTGTTTCTACCAGTGTGTAGTGGACTGAAAGAACAATGTAGTGGAACTTTGTGAGATGGGGCTTGCCTTTAGTCATTAGCAAAATATGTGCATGGCATTAAACAGAGCTGCAGCATGGCCATCCACAGTGATCGCCGTAAGTCCAGCAATGCGAGCGGTTAGCTTGCTTGAAGAAGACGTCATGGTTACCACAATTGCTGCTCATGCCAGGACTGTGCTCGTGATAAGAAAACATGTTACCTTTTTAATTCTGAAATTAAGTTTTTACACATACAAAAATATGAGACAGCTAATGGACAAGAAGGAGTTGTAATGAATGTGTACTGAAGGCATAACACTAAGAGCAGATTGTGTGACAGCCATTGTATCCTCTAGTCTTGTTCAATTTTATCTCCTTCTTTGCGAGGGCATTTGCAAGGTATGCAGGGGCGAAGGGCAGAGGAGAGTTAATGTTAGAGCACCTCCAGAGAAAATGAGACGTTGCCTCATCTGCGAACACTAGTCTTGCCAAAAAAGAAAAGAGCGTTGGAAAAACGCATGGTGCTGTGAATTGTTGGTGCATGAGCAAGTGAGGGTCATGAGCCTGTGATTTCCTGATGGTTTTGAAGCCCCAGATCTCGGGAAAAAACCCACAACACTGTCTTCCCTGCTTTTTGCCCATCCTTCAGTCCATAAATATTCTCAAGCTTTGATTTAATTATAAGCAGTACAGTTGACAGTGTGACAGTAAAGTTTAAATACAACTTTATGACCTTTCTCATAAAGGAGCTGCCAGTGAAATATTATAGATTTGAAAGTTCCTGTAGCTAGGACAACAGATTTCTTTCAAGCTTAATAAACTTCGCTGCTGTGGAGAACAGCTAGTCACCATGTTTGCAGTGAGTTTTTTAAACTTAATCTTGTATGTCTGACAAGCAGCCATTCTCTTACTGTGCTAATGATTCTAAATCCACATTTACTTTTCACCAACTTATTTAACAGCTGTCATTTGGTTCGTGTGCTTCAAGTCTTTGTGTTAATAGTGATCCTTGTCACATGGATGTTTTCAAAGTACCTTATTTCTTAAAGTTTAGTAAATCTCTAGGTAAAGGTAATCAGAGTGTTACGGTGTTAACTTCATTTGTAAAGAAGTTAGTTTTGAAAATTACTGTCACACTCATGCTTCTTAACAACAGAACACATTTTTGGGCTTGGGTCCAGAAATCTTTCAGTAACTTCCCTTGATAAGATGTTTCTATTAATAAGTAATTCTGAAACCGGCTTGTAATCATACGGGCAGTGTCATCTATTAGCTTAGAGGGTGCATTTAGCAGTGACCTAAAAGGGTCTTTCTTTAATGAGAAAGAAAGCTCATTTAATCCAGGCATCAGTGGTCAGTTTAGGGCACTCTTCTCTTTTTCTGCCATGTTTTCTTTTTCTTTTTAAATGTTTGGTATCTCTAAAAGTGAACCACAGCTTCAAAAAAACAGTGTGTTCCTGTTTAAGCAGTCATTTTATTTCCTTTTAAAAAGTACCACTGAATTGTTAGTGAATCAAAAGAAAACAAACTTGAAACACCCACATAAGTCTTGTGAGAGGTCAGAAAAGTACTGGAAAATTGGTGCCGCCGCTGAGAGCGGTGGGTACACAGGTTCTCGGGGGGAGGGGTGCTGGGGGTCACCTCCAAGGCCTGGTAGCCCCAAATAGCAGTTGGGAAAACTGTCCTTTCCTAGCCTTACTATTACAGAGCCAACCACACCTAACCTGTAAAGGGCCCCGTGACTTCCTCGGAAATGCTCATCAGCAATCTGATGCTTATAAAAAGTAAGAATGAGTTTCAGCTTAAAAACAACAAAGGAATTTCGGTTTTTTTCTCTCAGAGGAATTTTCTCATATTTATGAGTTGACTTGAGTGACAGCATATAGAATGTATGCGGATCACAGTGTCCGGAGTGAGGTCTCCCTAGGCCGGGTGAGTGGAAGACAGAGTTTACAGTCTGCTCAGCCTGGATGTATGATACTCGTCCACACACTTGCTTATTCTTCAGTTATAATTTGTCCACAGGGGGTGGGCGTAAGAACTGGTGTGATTTGTCTGAATAACTATGACAGTGTAATCTTGTAGTTCAGTTTATCTGGCTGGTAATAATCCGGCTGACCTTTGAACACCACGAGGCTAGGGGTGCCGACCCTCTGTGCTGTCGGACACCAGCGCAGAACGTGCAGTCGGCCTTCTGTAACGATTCCTTGGTGTGCGTGGGCCCACGCCCTCAGCACCCAGCCGCGGACCTGTGGAGCCCTCACCTGTGCTTTTCACCTTTGTGTTGGGTGGAATGTTAGGGTACAGAGTGTGGCAGACACTGTTGGATGCCAACCCAACATCCTTCCCGCATTCCTCCTCCGTCACAGAACCCCAGTGTGTTTGGGTATTGAACATCCTCCATGCAGCCCTCTGTTTCAGAGAGGCTGGCCCCACTCATGGCTTTGGGGGGGTGGGTGCTGATAAGCCCATAGCTGTCATGGCAGTGCATTCTTGTCCGTGATTACAGCTGACCCTTGAACAACATGGGTCTGAACTGCGTGGGTCCGCTTATACGCCGACTTTTTTCTGATAGTAAATATTACAGCACTGCATGAGCCTCGGCTGGTTGAATCCGGGCACAGGGAGCCAGAGATGTGGGGGAAGCGCAGTTACAGAGGGCCAACTGTGTGGAGGGTGGGTGCCCCTCACCCTCCCCTCTCCTCTGTGATGTTCAAGGGCCAGCTGTATACAGGGCATGGGACTGTGGTGCAATCTCACCACTGAAGCTCGAAGGGAAGTTTGCTGGCTGCTTCTAAGAAAGTTTTCTTCCCTTTTTAAAAGGAGGCAAAGGGAAGACGTGCATCTTTCCTCCCCTCCTTTTGGGTTTTGTTACATCTAAAGTGTGGTGCCTGGAGCTGCTGTTTTGCTCTTGGTGAGCGGGAGGGGGGCAGGCTTAAAGCCGGAGCCAGCAGCGGGAGCGCCGCCAGGCGCAGGTAGTCGCAGGGAAGGGCGGCGGGGCCCTGACGGACCTCGCTGACCACAGGAGGTTTTAACCAGGAAAACTGCTGCAGGGTGGGAAGTTCTGGGGCAGTGATGACTTTCTGGTACCTTCAGTCTTTGTGGATGGAAGTCAATAGTTCGGGAATTTAATGTGAATTGAGTTTTTTAAGATTCATCAGTAACAAAGACACTAGGCTGAGACAAATTAGCATTTTCTCCTGTCCCTGTGGAGGAAACAGCGACCTCTCTTGGTCCCAGTTCATGCTTTGATGAACTCAGAGAGTCAGATGCTCCATCAGATCTGATCTTGATGAAGCCTTTTTTTTTTCAGTGGACACTGACTTCAAGAGGACCACTTCATCAAGGCCGCTTTAGTAATAGTAACTCTTAGAATGACAAGAGTGATTTTTATGTATTTTATTATTCTATTCATTTTTGCTGTGGACTACTGAAGGGATTGTGGTTTTTACTCTGCGGGAAGCTCTGGGAAGACCTGAACTGGGTTCCCAGGTGGAAACTGGAGCACAATTTGTGACAGTGGTTTCTAATTCAATTAAAATAAATGTGCTGTGAAAGTTTTACAAAATAGGCAGTGTGCATTATGGCAGTGAATTTTAGTCTCCTAATCAGAAATTTAAACTATTTTTGTCAGTGGAGCTAGCTAACACCATTTTAAGTTAAAAAAAAAAAAAAAGGTATGCACAGCACTTCGTGAGATGGAACATGAAGTCAGAGATAGTAATGAAAAGCAAGACAAAAGAATAAAAGAACACAGTTCATCTGCTACAATCTGTTTAAAGAACTTTAGTAAAACATACGACATGAGCGCTAGGATTCTAACAGTTCCAAACGAAAATACACACACACACAGCCCCAAATGCAATACAGATTTTGTCTTTGAAACTGGAAAATTCATTTGAAAGGAGACTAGCAAATTTCTGCCAGTAAATGCAAGCCAGCTTATAAAAGTTCCTCTTTTTTTTTTTTTTGGTGCTACATGATTTTTCTCACTTAGAAGAGGGAGAGATTTAGACATATGAAAGCAATTAATTCGTATTTGCAAACTGCGAGGTCTAAGACCCAAAGTAGTTTATGTCTCTGTGCCTGCACTTGTTTGCGTGCTGGTGTACATGGGGTTAGAATTTATCGATAGTTTGTACTAGGAGCCCAGAAGTGACTGTCAAAAAGTCCACAGTCTGAAGGAATTTTGGAAGAAGAGTAAAGGTCTCTATGCCAAACCATGTGGATTTTTTCTTTCTTTTAAAAAATTATTTAAAAATAAAACATAGGCTCAAAAACCAAGCAAAACAAATGCATAGCTTAGTGCAGGCAAATATCCTGTAGCCATCGCCCAGGTCAAGAAATGGGAAGACCTTCACTAGCCATCCCAGAAGTCTCCATGTGCCCCCGTCCCATCCTAGACCCCTTTGTCTCTCCCAAAAAAACTACCCCCAGAGATACTGGCTCTTGGAACAACTATTTATTTGCTCACAGTTCTGCATCTGCCCTGGGTTCAGCTGGGGGGTGTTACCTCATATCGCTTGGTTGTCATTCATGTGGCAGATTGGCTGGTGGCCGGTCTCAACCTCGGTAAGCTTTCTGTCTCTCCATGTGACCTTTCTACCTAGTCTGTCCAGTAGAGTCCTGAACTTTTAAAATGCTAGATTCGAGTTTTCAAGAATGCAGAAACTTCTAGAAGCTGCCAGGGCTTCTTATGGCTTAGCCTTGGAACAGCACAGTATTCCCTTGCCACATTCTCCTGGTTAAAGCAAGTCTCAGCGCCAGGTCAGACTCAGGAGGAGGGGATTCCACAAAGTCGTGAATACCTCGAACTGCGGTTTGTTGGGGGGGGCTGCCATTGTAGATATTATAGTTCAGTCTTGCTCACTTAAAAACTAGTTCTTTTAAGTTTCTTTTAATCTACAGGTTTCCCTTACATCTCTGACTTTTTGCTTGCAAATTATCTGTTGACAGATCTGGGCTATTGGTCACGTAGGGTTTTCCACAGTCTGGAATTTGCCCATGGTGCAGTTTCACACATTTTCTCCAAAGTGACAGAGGGATAGTGAAACGTGATCAGACTCAAGATGAATGCTTTTGTCAAGGCTGTAGGTGGTACTGTGTTCTTCACTGGGAGACACCTAACATCTGGTTGTCTCTTTCTGTGATGTTAGCAGCCATTGCCAGGACCTGTTAATTCACGGGGTTGAAATATGGTGATATTCTAATCGTGACATTTTGTTTTCATTTACTAGCTGGGATAACTTCATAGGGTGATTATTTACTATTTGGTTACTTCATATTAGTTCATATAGGAAAGGCTGGATAAAAAACGTATGCTTTCTTTTGTTTACCAGTTTTTAAAATAATTTGTTAGTTTTCTGTCATCCCCTGAAAATGATCAGATAACTTAAAAATATCATTATGAACTCATGAATTTCATTATAATTCTTATCCTTATTGAAGCTCAAATTTCCCATCATTGGCAAGGAAAGCCTCTTCAAGTTGGCCCCTGAATCCTTCGGAATCGCTCTAAGAGTATTCGATGGCTTCCTTACCTTCTGGTAGGTCAAGATGTTGTAGGTTCACCATGTTTATTTCCTTTCCCAGATCTGGAAGAAGCCACAGCTATACGAATCCCTGATGTCTTTTAAGTGGGAAATGGTATTCACGATGACAGCTTGGGTGTAGGCAGGCTCCTTGCTATGACTGGGTTGGCTCTTGCTTTTGGACCTTTTTAGTGACAGAACTTTGAAAACATACATGTTCGCTACCTTGTATTTATGTCTCTATTTCTTGGTTCTCAAAGGCACAAGGGATAATAGAATTAAATAGCCCTAAATTCGTATTTGCTTTGTCCCACATTCAGCAGTCTCAGACACTAATGTGGATACTACCACCATCAATTATTTGTGGCAAACCGATGAACAAACTGTTTTGAGAATCAGAAACAACATTTTTGTATATCCTGATTCTCCTCCAATTTTATGATTTTACTGTATCAGAGCATATAACCGTTCTGTTCTCTTTTCTTTGTTTCCCAAGTAAGTACTGTTTGATGCATCAGCCCTTATGTTGATGTCTCTTTGGCATTTGAAGCTCATTATCTACTAGATTTATCAAGAAGAGCTCACGGGAACATAAAGAAGCATGAACACAGGACTAGTTCCGCCGCTCAGTAGTCTCAAGGTCAGGTTATTTTTATCTTTCTGCTATCTGTGGGCTGCTCTCCGATGGTTGAAAGATGAGTGCATAGCACATTTTTAAGTAAAGCAAAGTCCCGGAGGCTGAGAACAGGGCTGTCTATTCTTGAGTCTCTTCATAATAGCAAACCTTCCCCGGATGTTTTCCTGGCAGATTTCCCTTTACAGCCCACCAGTCCTAATTAGGTCACATGTTCCTT
This sequence comes from Camelus dromedarius, assembly GCF_036321535.1. Classification (NCBI taxonomy): domain Eukaryota; kingdom Metazoa; phylum Chordata; class Mammalia; order Artiodactyla; family Camelidae; genus Camelus; species Camelus dromedarius. Next base: position 28,784,047 of record NC_087458.1, on the reverse strand, counting down.
CCTAAGCCATCACTGGCAAGAGATGGAATTATCCTGAGTTGGTTAGACTAATCCAGAGTCGCCCCTGGCTGGGACTAGGGCCAGTCTTCCTCGAGGCACACGGCTATAAGTGTACCTGAACAAAGTCACGTTCACCTGGCAAAGAAGAAGCGTGAATGGCTATTAAATGGTAGGTAACCAACCTTACAAGTTTTGGTAGAAGGGAATAAAAAGGATACTGAGACAGAAAACTGATGGTAGTAATAGGGCAATGAGATGAAATATACTTAAGATACAGTGGTCACGAGGATGATAAGTTGCTGTTCATGTGAAGAACCAGGGAAAAAGTATTTTGAGTAGAGAGGACAGAGTACAGAAGGGGGAAGGAGGGGACGGAACTTGAAGGAACTGAAGAAAGGGTAAGGCTGGAGTGTAGTGAGCAAAAGGCAGAGGGTTTTGATGGAGGGGCTCCCTCACAGCACTTACTACTTACAGACATGGTATGTTTATTTGTTGATTTTTTTTTATTGCCTGCCCATTACCACTTTGACTTCCATGAAAGCAGTGTCTTTGTTTTGATAAATCAGTGTCTGGTGCCTGGTTTGTTATCAATAAATATTTGCTTGATAAGTAAATGGAAGGAGAAAAAAATTTTGAACTATAGTGAATGTCCTAAGCAATAATAGAAGTATTGAGTTTGGAAAACAAGTTAAGGATGCAAGGAAGAAAGAACACGTAATAGGATAAGAGATATCTCTTGGAAATTAAAAATCTAATAATTGAAAGTTTAAAAAAATCCGGTTGGTGCTTTGGAAAATACAGTTGATGAAATCTTGCAGAAAATAGAATAAAAAGATCAAAAGATGGAAAAAAGAAGAAGCAATATTTTAAAAAATTAAGTTAAAAAATTAAAGGGTCAATCCAAAAATTTCAATACCCAACTCAGAAGTCCCAAGAAATAGAGAACAAAGAAAATGAAGTGGAGAAAATTAGCAAAGAAATAGTACAAGACCATTTTCTAGAACAGAAGATCGTGTGTATCTGAATTTATAGAGCCAAACAGCTCCTAGAGCACATCTAGGACTGGGAATGGTTCACATTCTGATTATTCAAAGTAGAAAGACCTTGTCATGCCCAGAGCGTTGTATGGAGTCCTTAGTAGCAGTGAGCAGAAATACAGCCCGAGACTTTAAGACTGGTCTGCACCTGCTCCAATGACAAATGTAAAAGCAGTCTTCAAAAGGATCAAACAGATCCAAAGTAACTCAACTGCATGCCTGAACAAAGTCCAGCATTCTTTATAGGAATATAATAAAATACACATTCAGCAATGTAAATTTCACAATACCGAGCATCCAATCAAAAGTTATCAGGCAAATGAAGAAGCAGGAGAATACCCATAACTCAAAGGGAAAAAAAATCCATCAATAGAAACAAACTTAGGAGTCACAGACATGATGAAACTAGCAGACGAGGATGTTAAGACAGCTTTTATAAATATGTTCCATATGCTAAAGTAGAGGAAAACATGACCACAATGAGGACAGAAATGGAAGCTAGAAATAATAATTCTTGTCTCCTGCCTTTAGGAAAGAGCAACATGAATACTGGGTTTTTGAAGTCTGTTGGAACATCTGTTGGAACTGGAATGTAGCTGTATGTTCTCAGTAGATCTGGGAGAGGAGCGGAGCAGGTCTCCATGAAGAACTGCTGACAGGGGGCTGGCTTGGGGCCAAGACAGATGAGCAGGAGCAACTCAGAAGTGAAGGGAAATTGTGCATGTTCTTTCAGAAAGACATCTTTCATTAGTGATCACACGCCATTACCTCTGGGGCTCACACGGGGCAAGTGACAGCTTCTGTGATGAGCTCAAAAGAATTTTGAGGTTTTCCCCAATTTGGATTGAATGTGTTTGTTTTAAAAGTTATTTACTATGTAAGTAATGTTGAGTGAGTTAGCTAGCTATTGAGTAATTGCCTAAACAAAACAGACATAGGCTTGGAGTTAGAATAAAGATAAATTTTACTAGCAACCATGACAAATGTGTAATATCTAGAGTATAAACATTTCAAGTGGTTGGAGGATTAAACTAGTAACATTAATTGAAACATACTGTTTAAACTTAAAGTAAATCATTTTAGAACACAACCAAGACCTGTGCATGTCAACTGGGATCTCACTTCTTAACTAAAAATGCAAACTGCTCTGAGGAATAATAACAACAGTAAACCCTAACATTTATTGGGTGCCTACTATGTCCCAGGCAAGTCAACGTCTCAGAGAATAAGTAACAGGATATCAGATGTTCTTCCAGAAATTCCAAGTCTTGTCCACACAGCCTTTTCCCTAATGGAAAGGAGCACAAAGCTGCTAAGAGCTGAACAGCGATGTACTCACTTAAATAAGATATACCAGCAGTGTACCCCTTGGTTTAAACTGAAACATTTACTAAATCCTTGATTCCATATCTGAATTCTAAAATGATTTGACCATTTTCTGAAGTGAATATTTTCAGTGGATGAGGTTATAAATAAATTAATTCAAAAATTAAATGTTAGCAGAACATAATATGAAATTTACCAATAAGTGAAAGCAGACATAGTATTAAGTCACTTTAAGTTAACTTTAGCAAAATGGTACCTTTAATCAACTCCTTAATTTTAATTTTGTCTTTATCTTTTATTTTATTATATGTCCTTTTATGATTTTTTAAAATTTATTTTTTATTGAGGTCACATTAGTGTATAGCATTATATAAGTGTCATGTATATAATAACATTATATTTCTACTTTTGTATACATTACAGCATGCTCACTACCAAAACTTTAGTTTCCATTTCTCACCATGAAGTTGATCCCCTTTGCCCATTTCATACCCATCCCTACCCCACACCATCTCTTCCCCTCTGGCAATCACTGCTATGTTCTCTGTACCTACATGTTTAGTTTTGCTTGGTTTGTTCATTTATTTTGATTTTTTGTTTGTATGTTTTTCAGTTCCACATGAGTGAAATCATGTGATATTTGTCTTTAACATTTCACTTAGCATAATGCTATCCAGGTCTATCCATGTTGTTGCAAATGGCAAGATTTCATCTTTTTTATGGCTGGGTAATATTCCATTACACACACACCCACATATACACAGAAATACGGCATATCTTTATCCATTCATCCGTCGATGGGTACTCAGGTTGTTTCCAGTCTTGGCGGTTATACATAATGCTGTAATGAACAAAAGGGTGTATATATCTTTTCAAATTAGTGTTTTCATAGTCTTTGGATAGATACCCAGAAGTGTGATACTGGACCATATGGTAGTTCTGTTCTTAATTTTTTGATAAGGCTTGTACTGTTTTTCATAGTGGCTGTAATTTTAAAAGAAAGTATTTATATTTGGGAATTAGGCACAACAGACTCATAACTGGAGCTTTCAGCTTTGAAAACCAGGCAAGATAATCTGCTGTGGACCTGCTGACTCTGAAGCTGGGTTCTCTGCAGAGTCTGGATTTGTCAGTGGGCTACATTCAGTTTCTCGTATGTAAGAAGGGACAGCAGTAGGCCCAGTGACATCAAGGAACGTCAGAAACGAAGGTCATGTAATTGTGGAATCTCCTAGTCCTGCCATCATGCTAATCAGTTTGCTATTTCCTACCAGGAGCAGCATCCGATGTTCCCAGAGTAAAGAACTGGCTTTCAGGGACTGCTGAATCATGCCTCTCTCACACATTCGTCCTGTGGGCTGATTAGCGTTTCAGAGTGTTTAAACATGGCGCATCCACAGAAGCAGTGGCGTTGTAACTTGTTACTACACTCAGTATTGTAATTAGTACTAATTAGATTCTTTTCAACAGCTTGTTGAATGTACAAATTACTTCATCTAAGCTATTCTGCTTTATTTATTCATTATGAAAAAGTCAGACATGATGGTTTAAATGGGAGCCTTTAAACAACTATTCTTAAGATTTTGCACACACCCCTCCCCTCCAACCAGGGGAGACAGACACCTTTCTAGGGCCTGTCATGGGGGGAACAGGCCCGGTGGTGTGCCAGGAGCCAGTTCAGGCTGGCTGGAAGCACCGAATTGAGGCCTCCTTCCTAATTCAGAGCTCAGTGACGTCACATTGGTGGTTTGAAATCAGCCATGGCGGGTCTTTTTTTTTTTTTTTTTTTTTTCTTTGAGACCCAGTTTACCAGCATGTCACTGCCAGTGCCCTTCTCTGCAGTGTGTGGTGTCTGGTCACAGTTGTAACCGATCAGCATTGGCCTACAGCCAGATTTCAGTTATACGTTGATCAGAATGGGCTAACTGCTGAAACTAACACTCTTCAAATCTCAGTGGCTTGACATGACAGCGACTTATTTCTCACTCTTTACAATCCAGTGTTGATTCGGTGTGGGATAGAGAACGAGGCTGGGGTCATTCAGGGACCCAGACTCTTCATCTAGTGCCTTGTGCCACGGACACTTTTGGCATCCTGGTGAAGCCTATGGACCCTTTCTAGGAATAACATTTTTAATAAAAAAAAATACACAGGCTTACAGAGAAACCAATTGTGTTGAAATTCAGGTATCAAAATTAAAGTCTGTGATGTGATAGTGTATGTGTTTGTTTATTTATGCATTCAGTGGCAAGTTCTCGTGGTGGGGCTAAGACCTGCTGCCACTTCGATGAAGTGCTGTTGTCTGCTACGCGGTAAATGGAACGTGCTCTGAACGCATCTGTGCTCTCTGCTGAGGACGAGGGCGCCAGTACTGTTAAACTCTACTGTGGTTTGCCTACATGCACAATTGAATGAAATGCTGAATCTGAGTTGGCAATTAATAAAAATAAAGATGTTACTTCCCCCTGTCCAACTTTCGGACTCCCTGAATTCTCCCTGAAGATCCCACAAAGACGCACGGACTCCAGATTAGTGGCTCCTGATCTGGAGGCTCCATTTTTCTGTGGCCACAAGCACCTTAACTGGATATCCTGCGTGCGTCTGTGGATAAGAGGAGAGGGGCAGTGGTGGATCGGTAGGCGTAGACGTGGCAGGCATCGTACCTGCCCGACCTCTGAATCCCATCTGACACAGCCTCCTTCTGCATCTTTCCACTTGGCGATTCCCATCAGAAGTCCTAGCCCTCTGGTAATCGCCGTTTCCCTTATAACCCCTCAATATATCGGTCCTGACATTTTAATGAATAGCTTTTCTACTTTACATATAGTCTCACTTTGAAGATAGATTATATCTTCATCTTTATGTAAGAAAAGTTCGAGCCCTCTGAACTTGACTGTTGAGCACTTGAAATACGGCTAGTCTGAATTAAGAAAGGATGCAAGTGTAAAACCCCGGGCATTGATGACGTAGTACAAAGGAAAGAACATAAAATATCTAATTAATGTGATTTAATAGCAATTACATATTGAAGAGGTACTGTTTTGGTCCTGCTCAGTTAAATACATATGTAAATAAGATACATTGCCATTCTAAGTGAAGTGGGCCGGAAAGAGAAAGAAAAATGCCATATGACATTTATATGAGGAATCTAAAAACTAATATAATAAGGACACAAATGGACTTCTTATTTATAACTTAGATGATTAATTTCTTGAATATGTGTAGGCACATCTGACTGTCCTTTATGACTGGATCACCACATTCTGCTGATTCTTATTTTGTAGTTGGCTTTATTCCTTTGATAACTATGTAAGGTTGAAGAGCTACAGCTCTAATCTGTTCTTAGAAACAATGAGCAGTACAGATAAGTAAACTAAGAAATACGCAGTGTACTGTGTACATGTATTTACATGCAGTATAATGTGTGTGTGAAAACTGTAGTCATTATACCTAATAAAACTGAAAACAAAAATTTAAAAAAGAAAACAAAATCAGCACAAGAAAAAAATTAAATAGAAATAAAATTAATCCAATCTGTTTAAAAATTTTAATGTGCTACTAGAAAACTTTAAATTACATCTGAGGCTCGTGTCTGTGGCTCACAGGTTTCTGTCAGGCTCCTGCTCTTAAATAAAGATTCATGGAGGATTCACAGAGCTGCAAGGGACTTCAGAGACAAGCACCTAATATAACCCCTTTACTGTGATTTGAGAGGCTGAGGGAGTTGCTTCTGTCTGCATAGCTATGATGGCAAATACAGGGCTGGAACTCATGTCTCCACGCTCCTGGCACAGAGCTTTTCATAGTCCACGGTATTTCAATCAGACCAAACCAAAACTCTCTCAGCTGTACGTTTCCAGGCCACAGCAGAATATACTCTAATTCAGAGTTATACAAAAAGTCCTGAAAATGGCAAGTGTGTTTTTCAGTTTGATGTATTATTCAGCCCTAGGTTTAAAACTTAAGTACAGCTTCCGCTTGTTACTGAAGATAAAGGCACAGATGGGCAGACAGACTGGCTGGTATTTGACTTCCTCCCTCATGAACCCAAGTAAAAGAAGCCCTGGGGCCATCCTTCCCTCTGTATTTCCCTCTGTTGAATGTTTAAGCTCATAAAGAAGTGCTAAACTATCCAGGTCTCTTCCGGATTTTGTCTTAAAGGCGTGGACACATTTGGAGCGCTAGTACTTACCGCGATCACCCCTCCCTCCCAGCCAGGAGCAGCACAGGGGAGAGCGACGGAAAGAACTGAAGGACGAGCTTCATTTTCTTTCCTCCCATTTTCTCTTCTTGGCTCCCACTGTGGACTCCATAGCCAAATTTAACAGGATGTCTGGGATATTTACTGACCTTTTTGTTCCAGAATATTCCTTCCCATGGGTTCCCCCCCCCAACTCATGTGATGCACCAATTATTACAGGATCATATTTGGGCCTTTGCCTTTGTGTATTTAAATAATATTAGAGTTTACACCAAAAAAACCACGTTACCTTAGATGATGAATTGCCAATACATCATTTTTCCCCTTTTAGGAATTTTAAATAGTGTTAAGCCTGTCTTGAATCATACAACTTGCTGCTGAAATCAAAATGACATACTTACCTTACTTAGCACTCTTTGAAAAGGGTTATAAGTCACCTGGACTCTGGGATACCCTGTTTCCTCTGAACTTGCATTTCTCTGCATTGTCAGCAGCCCCTAGAATTCTAAGTTCTGAGAAGAGCCATTAAGAACGCCTCCTGACCCATGACAACTTAGTGACCCACTTACCAGCGCGGCTCGTGCTTTGGCATTTCCTCCCTTCAGGACTGTTGCCTGGCACTTTCATGATCAACCCTTAGGTAGACCGTAGCTAACTGCCTGGCTCATTTCAGATCATCACAGCTACTGACACCAGGAGATGTCTGAGAAAGAGAGCCCAAACACTTAATGTCTCCAAACGGTTTTTATGAAAATGAATGATGCCTTGAGATGTGTTCAAAACCAAGCTCACCAGTTCTCTAGAGATATTTTTTAACTCTGCATTGTGCTTTAAAAGGAGAAACATCCATAAGATATATTTTGCAAGTGAGTGTAAGACTTTTAAGGTTTATAATAAAAATTATCAGAATAGTATTTATAATATATATCTGTCCCATTTTCAGAAAAGTGGGCAAAATAGAGTGAACTTACAGAGCAGATAAATCCTTATGATTTAAATCCTTATGCATGATGCCTCTGCAGCCTTTTCTTTTTTTTTAAATTGAAATTATAGTCAGTTTACAATGTGTCAATTTCTGGTGTACAGCGTAATGTTTCACTCATACACATACGTACATACGTATATTCGTTTTCATATTCTTTTTCATTATAGGTTACTACAGGATATTGAATATAGTTCTCTGTGCTGTACAGTATAAACTTGTTTATTGTTTATCTATTTTATATATAGTAGTTAGTACTTGCAAATCTCAAACTCCCAATTTATCCCTTCCCATCCCCGTCCCCCTGGTAACCGTAAGTTTATTTACTGTGTCTGTTTGAGCCTGTTTCTGTTTTGTAGGTAAGTTCATCTGTGTCGTCTTCTTCTTTTTTTCTTTTTTTAAGATTCCACATACGAGCAATCTCATGTAGTATCTTCCTTTCTCTTTCTGGCTTACTTCACTTAGAATGACAATTTCCAGGTCCATCCATGTTGCTGCAAATGGCATTATTTTATTCTTTTTAAGGCCGAGTGGTTTTCCGTTGTATAAATATACCACAGCTTCTTCATCCATTCATCTGTCGTTGGATATGTAGGCTGTTTCCGTGTCTTGGCTACTGTATCAAGTCTCTGCAGCTTTCGTGGTTCAACAGAACACCGGCTCTGCGCGCAGACTGCCCAAGTCCAGACACTGGCCCATCACTTGCTACTTGTGCTACTTTTAAAATTCTCTAACCTTCCCTGACCTTGGTTTCTCCAGCTATAAAGCAGGGACCACAGTACTGCCCCTGGTCGTGACTGTGAGTAATCCTCGTGCTGATCCTTGTCAAGTATGTAACCGTGCGACAGACTTGGACTCGCACCTGTTAGCGGCTTTACCATTTGTGATCATTTACCTTATTCATTCTAAAACCAAAGTGAAAGGTTTTAAATAAACTGTACATCAAATAAAGTCTTTTCCCTTAAAATCCTTAGTTGGCCAGTTTGAACCAGAATGAACTGATAAACATTTTCTATCATTCATGGAGTTGAGACTACCGCGTGTTCCAGACTCGACAGAAAGCACGGACTTGGGGATGAGTACACGGTATGCAGTACAGAACTCGGCCCTGGCTCTAGTACTTACGATGTGACTCTGGGCTTGTCTTTAGGCCTCAGTTTTCTTATTAGTGAAACAGTCATTGAACGGATTAAGCCTCTCTGAAGGGTCCTACTTGGGATGAACTTATCAAACATTTCAGATCACACCCATTTCTTAAGGTGAGGCGTTGATTGCTGTCTTTCCTTCTAGTCATCAATAGAATGTGCCCTATTCTATTAGTTGAGATGAACAAAATAAACCAAACTCCTCTTGAGGGACTTTACCATGGAGGTAGTGGTGGGGGAAAATAAACAAGTAATAAGGTGGTATGTGGGAATGAGTATTAAGAAGGAACATAAGAACAGGGAAGAGGAAAGAGCGTGATGAGGGCCACTCCTTCAGACAGGTGCTCAGGGAAGCCCCTCTAGCATTTGAATGTACTGCCAGAGTGGGACGCGGGAATGTCTGGGGAAGGTACATCCCAGGCAGAGGAAATAGGAAGTTCAAAGGCTCTGAATTTGAAAAGGAGCTTCTTCTGACTTAGGAACAGCCAGAAAGCCAGTGTGGTTGGAGAGCAATGAGCAGGGGGTGCTCATGGAAGCGGGCAGGCAGGGAGGTAGGCGGGGCGCCGACGGGCTTACGGCTGTTGCAAGGACTCGGGCTTTTGCTTGGAGTGAGAAGAGAAACCACGGGGAGTTTTGAGCAAAGGAGTAACATAAGCTGATTTCTCTGACTGCCATGTAGAGAACAGGCTGCAAAGGGGGAAAGAGAGGAAGCAGGAGGTCAGTAAGTAAGGAGGCTGGATCTACAGTCCAGGTCAGGGTGGCCTGGACTAGGGGTGGCTGGAGGTAGTGAGAAGTGGTTGGGTTATAAATACATTTTGAAGGTAGAGCTGCCAGGATTTGCTGGTGAGGTCTACGGTGTAGGAGGAAAAAAAGTGGCTTCAAGTACAACTCCAAAATGTCTGACCTGAGCAGCAGGAAGAATGGAGTTGCAATTTACAGAAACAGAGAAGATTGGGGGAAACGCATTTGAGAGTTCATTTTCGGACGTGCTAAGTTTGAGATCCAGGATGTTAGACATACCAGGTAGACCGTGGATGTCTCCCCTAATCATAACTCTCGTTTGTTGCGTGACGCCTTTAATTACCTGCCAGGCACTATGTTAAGAGCTTTATACATGTTATCTCACTTAAATCATCACAGTAATTCTCTGAGATAGCTACTGTTAATCACCCTCATTGTGCAGATGGTGAGACTGAGACCCAGGGAGATTGTGTTGGTGGTTAAGGCTACATGTGTATTATTTAGTGAATGGAGTTCTCTCTGAAGCCAAGACCCTGCTCTTAACAAAGTCATCACATTACCGAGAGGAAGAGGCTGGGCTTCAGAAAAACCAGGCTGAGTTCCTGCTCCTAAAAGGAGTTTGCTGTATTGCTTTGTATCAGTTACCTCCTCCTCTTTTTGTCTTAATCCTCACTTTGAAGATTGTTGCATTCCAGTCAGAAATATAGTTTATTATTTAAGAGCAGAAAGTTACTGAAGATACATATTTACAACATACTTTACTTCTGAAGATTACATATAATTTCTTAGTACCAAATACTGTAATTTCAGGAGAGCAGTAAGAACTGTCATCTGATGAAAGTATTATTTTCAGAGGAAATAAGCTTGGACGCTGATCTATGTCCATTAATGTCATCTTTTACAGCTGAGCTAGGTGGGCATTTGGCCATGAATTTTGCTTTCTGGAGTATCCTAATCTGAAACCAGCTTCTTATTGCGATGCTTACTGAGCAGGCGATGCTTTTCCATCTATGTATCATGATAGACTTCAGACGAACAAGTAGAGGTATAATCATGATGCTTTATTATTCTTGTGTACATTTCATGGGCGGCTGAAGCAAGCATAATCATCTCTAGTAATTCACCTTCGTACCTAGTTTAATGGTCCCTATTGCATAGCGGGAGAATGATGGAGTGAAAAGGCAGTGTGTTCAGGGCCTGCCTTCTTAGAATGAGTAAATTCCATTAGCTCTTTCTTGTTACTCAGTTACCATTTGCACATTTCATTTTACTGGGCTATATAGCGCTGGATGACCTGAAAAAAATCGTGCACCTACTCACCAGCAGGCCCAGATTCCTTGTTCAGCGTCAGGCTAATAGGTGGTCACTCATGAGACCATCAACTTCTAAGTTACTCCTCGGCCCTGGTGATGAGGCTGATGCACTCGCTTGGGTTGTGGGTGGTCGGAGTCCCTTGTCTCTGTAACCTTGATTTTAAAAAACTATTTTGGAGATAAAGCAGAAAAAAAAAATCATTGTCTTGATTGAGTTGTTTTAAATAAACACTTCTTTGAATTATCTCTTTATGCTTCTTTTGGGCCTCTGTTCAGTAATGATGATGGCGGTAGGGCTGGTGATGATCGCTGTCTACCTGCTGGTGCAACAGCCTTTTGACAGCTGGTCTGTGGCAGAACGGGGACCCACAATTTCCTGTAAATATCACCATTCCCCAAATTTCCAGATTAGGAACGAGACTTACATTCTAATTTGTGATTTTACACTTGAGTACGTGTTCATGCCTCTTAGCATCATCCTATTCACTTTTGATAGTTATTCAGAAGGAAAGCATTATCACAGGTTTAATAATTGCTTTGTTTTGTGTGTGTTACTTCTTTTTTTTAATTAAAATTTTTTTTAATTTTTATTATTTTTTATTGAGTTATAGTCAGTTTACAATGTTGTGTCAATTTCTGGTGTGCAGCACAGTTTTCAGTCATACATGAATGTACATATATTCATCTTCATATTTTTTCACTGTGAATATATTTTGAATATATATATATAGAATGTATTTCTCTGTGTTATACAGTATAAGCTTGTTTATCTATTCTATATATACCTGTCAGTATCTACAAATCTTGAACTCGCAGTCTGTCTCTACCCACTCCCCTCCCCGCTGGCAACCACAAGTTTGTACTCTATGTTTGTGAGTCTATTTCTGTTTTATATTTAAGTTCATTTGTCTTCTTTTTTTTTTTTTTATATTCCACATATGAGTGATATTATATGGTATTTTTCTTTCTCTTTCTGGCTTACTTCACTTTGCATGACATTCTCCAGGAGCATCCATGTTGCTGCAAATGGCGTTATGTTGTCGTTTTTTTTGGCTGAATAGTATTCCATTGTATAAATAAACCACTGCTTCTTTATCCAGTCACCTGTTGATGGACATTTAGGCTGTTTCCATGTCTTGGCTATTGTGAATAGTGCTGCTATGAACACTGGGGTGCAGGTGTCATTTTGAAGTAGGGTTCCTTCTGGATATATGCCCAGGAGGGGGATTCCTGGGTCATATGGTAAGTCTGTTCCTAGTCTTTTGAGGAATCTCCATACTGTTTTCCACAGTGGCTGCACCAAACTGCATTCCCACCAGCAGTGTAGGAGGGTTCCCTTTTCTCCACAGCCTCTCCAGCATTTGTCATTTGTGGAGTTTTGAATGGTGGCCATTCTGACTGGTGTGAGGTGATACCTCATTGTAGTTTTGATTTGCATTTCTCTGATAATTAGTGATATTGAGCATTTTTTCATGTGCCTGTTGGCCATTTGTATGTCTTCCTTGGATAATTGCTTGTTTAGGTCTTTTGCCCATTTTTGGATTGGGTTGTTTATTTTTTTCTTACTAAGTCATATGAGCTGCTTATATATTCTGGAGATCAAGCCTTTGTCAGTTTTACCTTTTGCAAATATTTTCTCCATTCCATAGATTGTCGTTTTGTTTTGCTTATGATTTATTTGCTCTGCAAAAGCCTGTAAGTTTAATTAGGTCTCATTTGTTTATTTTTGCTTCTATTTCTATTTCTTGAGTAGACTGCTCTAGGAGAACATTGCTGAGATGCATGTGAGATAGTGTTTTGCCTATGTTTTCTTCTAAGAGGTTTATTGTGTCTTGTCTTCTGTTTAAGTCTTTAAGCTATTTTGAGTTTATTTTTGTGTACGATGTGAGGGAGTGTTTTAACTTCATTGATTTACATGTAGTTGTCCAGTTTTCCCAACACCATTTGCTGAAGAGACTGTCTTTACTCCATTGTATGTTCTTGCCTCCTTTGTCAAAGATTAATTGACCAAAAGTTTGTGGGTTCTTTTCTGGGCTCTATTCTGTTCCATTGATCCATATGTAATAATTGCTTTGTTTTGAGAAGGAAGTACAGCATCCTGTCTCCTTGGATCATATTTTGTATACAAATGTATATACTGCTATTCCATATTATATCACAAACAGCTCGATTATCGCCAAATACTATTCTAAAAGCATGTTTTATTGGAGCATACTAGTGTCCATATATCTTATAATTTATTTAACCCTTCTTCTCTTGTTGGATATGTCATTTTCAAATTTTCATTATTAAAAATAATATTTTAGTGAGCTTCCTGGTACATAAATATTTATGTGCATCTCCTATGATTCTCTTAGAAGTACTTTTTAGGTGTCAAAGAGTGTGAACAATCAAAAAATATATAGTTTTAAGACAAAAGGCATAATAGATGTACAGTGTATCAGCCACGCTGAATTTCTGAACCTCACGAACACAGTAAGAAATCTGAGCTCTTGGGAGCAAAAATTTTATCTTTCGTGTTTTCCTGCCCTCTTTGTATTCCATGATATCTGTCCCCATTACTTATTTATTGAATGAATGAATAAATAAATAAATGTTTTGAGCTGGAGATAATTGAATCATCAGACCTCTTTCTGACAGAATTTATCTGAGTTAGCCTTTTCTGTGTACCATGTATATGTAAGGATCTCTTGAAAAAAACTCCAAAAGCATATTTAATGATGATTATTGTATTTGATAATTCACATTTCTAAGGATCTTTTCTTCTTACTACATATTCCTGGGTAGCTTGCTCATCTAGCAGTAGGCTGAATATCCAAATAATACAAGAATTCTTTTTCCATCACCATTAACTTTCGCTTCACCATTATTTGGTGGAGCATTACTATGTATGTCACACGGTTTAAGGAGATTATGGTAAAGGGATAAACATTACCTGCTTACCCTTTTGGAAGGGAATTTAAAGGCCATTAAAGGTCATCTTATGTTTGAGTGCCCTTATAAGGCCATGAGCAGCTTTCAATACCTCAAGTAACAGGAAACTCATCATCTCCTAAAGCCAATCTAGCCATATTTGGATTGTTATTTGTTAGTGAACTGTGCCAGAACTGAATTCTTCTTATTTCTATCCCTGCCTCTTGGCTCACACTTAGCTCCTGGGCCAGGCCTTCTGCCACCTCCTCTTGCCAAGCCCCAGACAATTCTCCCTGGTCTTTGGCCCCTGGTCAGCGCCCAGGCTCCTGTGTGTATAAGAAGGAACAAATATTACAGCACAGAACAATACAGTCATTATTTTTAATGACTTTAAATGGAGTATAAACTATAAAAATATTGAACCACTATGTTGTACACCTGAAACTAATATAATATTGTAAATCAGCTATCCCTCAATACAGAAAAAGAAGGGAGTTTTCAATCTATAAGAACCTGAGATTCAAACCCAGGTCTGCCTGGTCAAAGCCAGACCTCTTTTGATTTTGGTAAAATACACATAACGTAATATTTATCATCTTAACCATTTGTAAATGAACAATTCAGTGACATCAAATACATTCACATGTTGTGTAACTATCACCTTTATCTATACCCCAAACTTTCATCATCCCCAATGTAAACTCGGTACCCATTGAATTATAACCTCTATTCTACTTTCTGTCTATGACCTTGCCTATTCTAGGTACCTCACTGAAGTGGAATCATACAATATTGGTCCTTCTATATTTAAAGCTAGGCCCATTTTCCCACTATAGTACTTAACTTTGTAGCATTGTTTTCTATCACTAGTGCATTTTGTCTGTTTAAAATTTCTTAAACTCATTCAGTTCCAAGAGTTGGCACATTTTTACAAAAAAAGACCTCAAAAGCTTTGACTGCGTGTCAGTTGTTCCAAGAGATAGCAAGGTAGGAGAAACAATGCATTTCTTTGTCCTGGACTCTAAACTCATCTTTAGGCAACTTCTCCTTCCTGTTGTACCACATCCCCTTTTATGAAAGTATGAAGAATGGAGAGAATGTGTCCGCTTCCCCCACAGCAGTCATTCTGGTTTTGACCTTGCTTTTAAAAGAAGTACGTCCATTATTTCTCCAATAAATTTAATGGTTGCTTTTAGTTTGAAACAGGCACTGTTTATGATCTATTTTTTTAATTGTGAAATTTCAGAGTCTCTTGCTCCAAAGTCTTGGTTCTGTTTCTGCCGAGCCTCTTGAAGTCTGGGTTTTATCATCACATTTTCCACCACCCCCTCCCTACCTGGCTATCAGAGATGCCAGGAGAGGAGCCTTTTATCTGTGACTACTGGAATGGAGTTGGACAACTGATTAAAAGACAGTTAAAAATCATAAAAAGATACATGTACCTTGAATACTGTATTTTAACTTATATTAATGAAACAAATATATTCATTCATCAATCACTGACATAGGGCAAAGGTCTTTTTTGTTATCAATAATTTTTATCATCTATATTTTTGTATAATTTTGTATCATTTATAATTTTTGATTTCCTTTGAGTTAGGCAAGATTTTGTAAATAAATCTGATCACAAAATCCATCCAGACCCATATTTTTTTTTTTGGCAGTTTTCAAGTTTTTAAGCAATGTTTGCTGTTGAATTGCTTTATACCTAATTTAACAATTCTCATTAGAACTCTTGATCAAAACTTTCCAAAACATTTTACTTAGTTAACAGTTCTTTTCTTTTTGTACTAATATTTAGTCAGTTTGTATAATATTTAATTTAAATTACTTGTCCACAGTATTCAGTACAACTGGATGAACAGATTTGGAAGGAAACACAACAGATGTTTGACAAGCACATAGCTTGGCAGGTAGAGCAGAGGTACTAGAGGGTAGTCTGCCAAATCTGAGCTCTGGGTCTCTACGCATCAGCAAGTGTGTTTTATGAAAAGCCTTGGGTGAGTGAAGGATGGTTACGTGGGCTTTGTCATGTGCTATAGTGACATCATTGCTTTCACCCAAGGGTCACTGTTTCGCTTCACTAGCTGCTATCTTGGTTGTGTAGAATCAGAGCCAAGTAGCCATTCCCCCGGTTGCTGCCTCTGTAGGAGAATACAGTTGCTGCCCAGTACAGGCAGTAACTTGTCAGACATTCCGTTTTTAGTTCAGAGTCTCCAAGCAAATATTTGGGTTAGTGGAAGTTTCCCATCACCCCTGTTTTGCACCTCTGTGCCAGCACTGTCAGCTAAATTAGAAACACATTATCCATTTCTTCTATTGGGCCAGATAGTCAGTTAATACCGATTTCATCAACAGTGTGGTTTCTTTCCTCTCATTTAATCCTAGTTAAATGCTTCTTCATCCTCCTTACCACTTAGGGTCACGGATCTTCACACAGATGATAGACAAGTGGTATGTCTTTAGCACCCCTTCCTTACAGGTATTTCTTTGGATTACTACCAACTCCCAGGAATTATGATGAGATTGTACCTACCATCTTATTCTCAAATTCCCATGCTCTGTACTGGTCTTACACAACTATGGAACCTCTGAGAGTATCATTTTGGGAACTTTTCCCAATTGTTTTCTTACAGGAGCCTCATGGCTCCTCCTAAACTATTATTCTTCCCATGACATGAATGCAGACCTTCCTGGTCACTTGATTTTATATGAGCAGTGCTGTCTGTTTTTCTTTCGTATTCAATTTAAAGACCATCTAATGGTCTCTGAGACTTTCTTCGTCGCCCTCATGAGATGCACTCCAACCCTACCCGAAGTCTGCCGTTGCATTACACAAAGTCATCAAACGGAAAATGACATCCTGGCCCCCAGTCACCTCTCCATACCAAGCGGTTCACTTTCCCAATGGTCTCAGTTTTCCAGAGTCCTAACCATTGCGAGAACGAGGTGTGAGAACCCCATCTATGCTCTTGGGTCCTTTAGTCTCCAGCCTGGGACTTCTTACATGCTGACGACGCTCCTTGGCTTCTAGCAATGCGATGCATTCCCATCAAGATCCAGGAACTTAACCATGGGTTACGGGAGCGTAGTATGTTTCAGTAGGCTATCTGATTGCAGAGCTTGTCACCAGAAAGGAGGGCAGCAAGCAAGACTGACTATACCTTATCTGCACAGACTCCTTAACACCCCCAGCAAGGAGTGGTGGCCATCACGCCCTCCTTCCCTCCAGGGCAGTAGCTGGTTTATTTATTCTAGTGGTGCTTGGGTATCTTCTGGGTGTGACCCCTTGATGCTCCATGTACACGAAGATAGAGACCGGCAGTGCCCATAGAGGCAACTGTAGAGAGGTTGCTGTACAAGACAGAGGAATACATGCAGTACATGACTTTCCCTTATTTTCTTTTGGGGTTTCATCCTACCCACCCTACCTCTCTTTGTGTGATATTTCAAGTCCTGAGCTTTCTGCTTTCCATTTGGGGCATATTTTTCCACAGTGAACTATGTAAGTTAGTTCATAAAGATCCCACTAACTATATGAGCAAAGATTTTGGAAGTCACTTTTAAACAGTAATGTGCAGTTGCTGAGTTTTGACTTACTATATATATTGCGTTTCCTTAGCAGGTTGCAAATTTTCATGCAGCAAGATATATACATGATCATCTTCTAAACGCTATGGATGTTTTTTTCCGTGTCATTCAGCATTAATATTTGCTAGCTTCATTAATCAACTTCAATACAGCCTCTCTGTTTCTAGTAAGAAAATAGAAACTTTTCTCTAAGAAATAGCACTCATGCGTCTGTATTAAAATTTCAGTGCTCAGGGGCCTGTAGTAATTCCAAAGAGTCACCATTTGAAAAATTGAATTTAAGTCTGAACAAAACATTAATAAAATTGAGACATAATTTCCTCTTTTCCTTTACTCTTTCAGGACAAGCCCATTATTTTTCCATCTGTTGGCCAACGCAGGCTTCCCACAGAGCTCATTCTGATCTAATTTTGTAACTGAGCATACATATCAGTCTTGCTAGCTTCAGAAGGACTCTCCTCAGACATCTAAATCAGAATGTCTTGACTTGGAGCCAGGGAGTTTGAAGTGGCGGAATTTTGTGTCTCTATACCGTTTTTGGTATCCCAAACTTTCAGCATACTGTTAAAGGGGCTTGTGACCCCAAAAAGCTTAAACATTTTTCTAGACATCTTAAATTACAACAAAAAGTATCACTTCCTCTCTAAAATAAACAAAACCTTAGCTCACATGCTCCTATCTTTGTACGTTTCTTTTCCTTCTTCTGGGTTGAGGATTTTTCTAAAACATCATTGATTTTCACGTCACATGGAGGTGCCTTTCTCATATGTGATGTGACAAACCCCAGGGGTTGGCTGTTCTGTTAGTGCACAGAGTCACAGAGTTTGAAGTGAGAGACTGTTCCCACCAGCCGTTGCATTGGTGCTGCTGGAGGAGTTCGGCATGTGTGTGGACAGCGCCCAGGAGAAATGTGATTCTTTTAAAAATGGCACTTTTAGGCACAGCTACAGAAACAATAAAAAGATCGTGGTTTCCAGGGGTCTGGGGAGAGGGAGGGAGGGAGGAATGAACAGATGGAGCAAAGGGATTTTTAGGGCAATGAAATTACTCTGTGTGACACTACAGTGGTGGCTACATGTCATTATGCATTTGTCAAAACCCACAGAATGTATGTACAACATCAAGAGTGAGCCCTGATGTGAACTGTGGACTTTGGTTGATAATACTGTGCCCATGTTGGTCCATCGATTGTACCAAACATGCCACACTGAGGAGGGATGCTGAGGGTAGGGGAGGATGTATGTGTGGGTGGGGAGGGCTACGTGTGAACTCTATATTTTCTGCTCAACTCTGTTGTGAACCTGAAACTGCTCTAAAAGAATAAAGTCCACTAAGAAGTAAATAAGTAAAAAATAAATAAAAATAAAAATGGCTGTTTTAAACATTTTTTTACTGCACATATGTCTGAGATTTAAGTTTACCCATTAAATATATTTATATAGATTTCATGAAACAGCTGGTGAAATTCAAGCCTTCTGTCTGTTTCATTTGTGTTCTTGCTGTGTTACATATTTTCTCTAAAGCTAACTGGCTTTGTATCTTATAACCTGCAAAGTGCATCTCCTTTTTTAAATGGAAAACAGCCGAATGGACTTAAAAAAAAAAGCGTACCTTTCATGCTTACAGGGAGTGGATACAGTGATCACTACGTTCTCTTTCTGATAGTTTATTCTTGTATTTCCTGGCGTACACAGCTTTCATTATGAACGCTAGTGGTTCCCTGAGAAATTATTCTACAGATATTTTTTTATAATAATTTTTGTGTATTTCAGTCAATAAAAACTCAGGGACCTGAGGAAACTTTAAACTGTACCACTTTGTTTTTTTAAATTTTAGGCCCCGTTATGGTCTATGCATTGTCTTCATATAGCTTCTCTTACTGGACTGTGAGCTGTGGGAAGTAGAGTCAAGATGGGTCCTCTGTTTTAACATCACCAACTTTCAGCTGTCTTTGCATCCTTCCCTATGAAAAATTTCAGTTGAAAACTTCCCGCTGGTCCTGAGAACCGTGAACATCCTTCTTCTCGGAGGCTCACATGCTCTCTGCATTTCCCTTTTCAAGCAAATGACCCCATCTACCCAGCTGTAACCTCAAACACTTTAATTACAGACCTAGCTGTCATCACTTACACTATTGTACATCTTTCCAAAGCCTAGAGACACAAATTCATAGCGGGACTAATGTCTTCATGCACCTTATTTCTAAAACAGAATTGGGGAAATTAGGCCTGAATTAGGTGTGAGGAGGTCAGAGAGCTGAAAAATGAATGGCTGAAAATTCACTGCAAATTAGGGCAAATGTGGTCTCCTCTGTCTCCCAGAAGCTGACCTTAAGCCCAATTATAGATGCATCTCCAAGAATGTTGCAGGAACATGAGAACAGACATAAACCTGTGACATCACTTAGCATGGGACAACGGGAAGCACCTCTGACTGGTAACTACAGTGACGTAGCTGGTATTCTAAGATACTCGTGCTATGTCCCCACCTCCATCTGACTTCCGGAGGTCCATGGAACCTTTCCCACGCTCTTTAAAAGTGTTGACATTTCAGGTGTTTACCGTTCCTAATTTAGAACAAGACTTGTTGGAATTCAGAAGAAAAGGAATGCTAAAGAGCTTCAGCTGGCTTTAGTTTACTTGCCTCAGTTTCTCCTGCCCTTTCTTTAAATTCTCCCCTTTCCTTCTCCTTCTTCTGTTTGCGGAATCCCTGAGTGGTTTGGGTGTTATTCTAAGTGATGTCCAGAGTCAGTATAATGTTGATCACTTTTTCCATAATGTGAACCAGGAAATACCTGGGACATAAGAAAGGGGAGACTGAAGAGGGTACTGATGCCTCTTCTGTTGTGTCCATGTTGGCAGCCAGGACACGTAGGAGAAGTTAACACATTCAACCCTTCTCAAGCAGAATGAGTGACAGAATGTTGATGACTTCACCGTGTTTCTGTTCAGAAGTAGAAAGGGCCTTCTCACATTTTTACAAAGATTACCTATTTTGTCTATTAACTGAAAATGTAGAATGTGTCTGAGCAGTTTTAGTCACATAACTAATGCGGACAAGTTAAAAAATATTGTGTGAGTGGTTTGTTGAACTTGCTTGCCAAAGGCGTACTGTAATTGTAAGCTGATCTGAACTACGTTATCATCGCGAGGTCTTGAAGCAACAGTGGCCCCCCCGCAGCCCTCCACTGAAACAAGTTAGGTGCCGTTTTACACTGGTTAAGGCCCTGTATACCTACCACTGTGCTTTCAGCAAAAAAGCATTTTAAAGTAACACATTATAAACTGTTTTCTTTCTCATGTTTGTAAGCCACGTGCTCCTCAGCGGTACGGAGGGAGTCTGTGGTATTACATGGCTTGAGGAACTTTCAAAGTTCCAAGTCGCTGCCAGGCCTGCAAAAGTAAGTTTGGAAAAACGTACCCACTCAAATGCTTCCCTGCTACTGTTCACAATCGCTGATTTCTTCCAAACCCCGGGGTCCTGCGGTGGATGGGGGGGGGGTGGTTCTTGTGTAGCCTCTGGGGTCCACAGTTCTGCTGGGCCAGCACCAGGCGGAGCCGTTCTGGTCACCCAGGGGCTTTGGCTGCTGGGGCCTCTTGTCCTGATGGCCTCTGAATGGCCACTCACCCACACTTTCCTTTTTCGGGTAAAGGGGAGTCTCCTGTAATCCCAGCTTAGCCCAGGACCTGACTCCTCATCCATTCCCTCTTCTTTCTGGGATCTCTGCCTCCTCACCAGTTTCTTCTCATTTTGTAAACAGGCTAAAGCCCTTTCCTTCTCACACACGCCGCCATCACCACCTCCACCATCACCACCGGGAGTGCCTTCCTTTGGTCCCGTGTAGCTGCGTCCCGCCTCCCTCCTCTCCTTTGCCGCCAGCCTGTCAGCGGAGGACTTTGTGTTCGTTACTCTCCCTCACTCTCCCTCCTCCTCACCCTGGGCTCCTGTTTCCACCTCACTTGTCTACTGAAACTGCCACTTCCACCTTACTAGTGACTGCTATTCATGAAATACCTTTTTTCCAGTCTTCCTTTTCCTTTTCCTTGCTGTTGAGATAAATGCTTTTTAAAACAATTCTTTGAGGGGGGCAGTAATTAGGTTTATTCATTTATTTATTTTTAGAGCAGGTACTGGGGACTGAACCCACGACCTCATGCATGCTAAGCATGCGCTCTACCTGAGCTAGACCCTCCCCTGAGACAATTGCTTTCATTTGAGTCTCTTTTTAGTCTTGGTCTCCATGCGTAAGGCTGTCTTACGGTTTCCTTTCTCCCTGGCCAGCCCCCCTCCTGCACTACCCCTGGTTTTCTTTCTTCTCCAGATCAGAAGCTGTGAGATTATTCTAGGCTCTGTTCTCTCTTTTTCTTTTCTTCTTTGTATTTCACGTCTTGATATCCCTGCCGTGTGCATAACTCAAACCTACACATCAGTGTAGATGATTTTCTTTTGAGTGCTAACTCTGAGTCACCATCTGTTTATTGGATATTTATTCCTTAAGATCTTCTCAGAGACGCTCCCAGAACCAGATAATGGCCACTGAAAATTTTAATTTATTTAGCATTTTCCAAGTGCCGTGCAAGAGTCTGGAGATAGAAAGATGAACAGGATATATCCCTGCCCACCAGAGGTTTACAACCTTAGCGTCGGAGGCAGAGTTCTAAGGATGTGATGAAGCGTTGACTGAGCATTGACCTTGGCAGGCTTGGCGCTAAGTGCTTGTAACACACCCCGTGTCACCCTAGCTAACTCCATAGGTGTCAGGATCTACGGTTCACGGATGAGGAAATCAAAGCACAGAAGGGTTGAGTGACTTGCCCGAAGTCCTCCAGGCGTCAAGTGGCAAAAGCGAGGGGCTTTCAGCCAGTCGGTCAGCCTTGAACAGTAAGCGATACGTGCATTTAAAACATGCCCAGGTGGGCTTTGTGAATTAGAAGAGAAACTTTTCCTTCTACCTCGAGCGGTCAGAGAAGGGCTTCTTAGAGGAGGTGACGCTTGAACTGAGAGCAGCAGCAGGAGAAGGGAAGGGAAGGAGGCACTTTAGGCAAAGCAGCCTCACCGGAGGGGCTAGAAGAGCAGGGGAGACGCCTCGGGCTTGCTACCCGCTGCCCTTTTGTTTCTGTGGCTCTGTCTGCCCGAGTTTTCCCCCTTCACCTCTGCCTTCAGCTGTTTCCTCTGAAAGTACAATTCTCCTCCGATCTCTGAGAGCCTCGTTTGTGGCATTTCTGTGACGCCGAGCGCACTCTGCCTCGCACGGAACACGAGGACTCTCACTTCTGCCTCGGCACCGCATTGCGTTGCTCTGCGACTCTGTGGCTGCTTGTCCGTGGAATAGCAACACAGTACACACTCATTTAATATTGAATGAATGTGAATCAGAGCAAGAGAAGTGAAATTACTGGAAAAGTCAAAAGGATCCATCATCCTGGCCAGATGTAGTGGTAACCAGTTTAGTTCAGGAGTAAATTAGCCGATCGATGTTTGACGGTGTAACTCCAGGTAGCTTACTTTAGCTGCCGCATCTAGCTTTTGAAGGAACAGTTTATGCACTGGCCATGATGTGTTGGTCATGGGTATTGAAGGGAACCCTAAAATTCTACCTCTAAAACTTTATATGCATTTGACATCTAGGGCCTCTCAGCACTCTGTAATTCCTGTTGGTAAAAAAGAATGCTTCAACTTAAGAATTCCATCAGAATAATTAAGTTTTCGGAATGGGATTTAAAAATACATTTATAGTGGCTTCGTGCCGTCAAAAGCGGAAAAGTGTGTTCAGCGTACTTTTATATTTATGTCCCAGTTTGAATTTCTTCTTTGATTCAAAAAAAAAAGATTTTATTTCATTTTGTTAGAAAGAAAACAGAGAGAGACAGAGATGCAGATATCACTTGAGAATCTTGGAGCCATCCTGAGCTCCTTACTCTCCGCTACCTGTCAGAGACAATCCCCCACTAAATAGCAAATTCTACCTCCAAAATGCCTCTGACATGCCTCCTCTCTTACGCTCTTCCATGTCGCTGCCCAGCGACAAGCCTTTGTGTACTTGACACATCAGCATAAACCTGAGGAGGTCCCTTCCCCCTTCCAAGATCTCTAGTGGCGCCTTGTTAACTCCATCACTGACTCCTGCCCACCTCTCCAGCCTCGTCTTGTGACCTTCTCTCTAATTTCCCTGAGCTTCTAGCCTTTGCCTGGATTGGTCTGGCAAACCTATATGTGCATGTCCAGGTTCAGTTCAAGCCTCACCCCTCTGTCAGGCTTCCCCAGCTCCCTTGGGCTCTTAGAAGCTCTTTGCACCTGCAGTGTGCTGGGCGCCTTACATATAATACACTATTTAGTTCTCACAGTAGCTGTTTAAAGTGGGTGGTCTTTGTTCCCATTTTCCAGGTGAGAAAAGTGAGGCTCAAAGAGCTTAAGTAATCTGCTTAAGGTCCCACGGTAAGGCAGTAAGTGGTCAGCTTGGATTTTGAACCCAGTTCTTTCTGTTTCAAGAACCCGAGCTCCTTCTGCAACATGCTGCTCCATTGCCGTCGCTTTGCCTGGCACCTTCATTCTAGCATTCATCCCGTTCACTGTGTTGGCAATTCTCCATTTCTACTACACTCACTCACCAGCCTGCCTTTTGTCTTTATATCTCCAAGGACTAGCACACTGTCTGGCTCATGGTAGGTAGTTAAGAAATATTTATTGAGGTGATGAATAAAACAATGTGCAAACGGGATATACAAATTCCAAGTATCTGTGAAGAAAAATATAGCTTGGTCTTTTCCGTGTGGTGGTGTGGAGACGCAGAGGAAGGGAGAAACTAATGAGGGCCACTTTCTGGAGTAGGAGGGTTATTGTGGGACAACAAAAGTGTTGTGCAACCTCCAGAACCATCTTAGGAAGGATTTAAAGATCAACTGCTAAAAGAAGTCGGGAATGAATAACCTAGATAATTTTATTAGATGTTTTTGAATGCTTGTACTGCCTAACATGCTTCCTTAGATAAACTTGTAGTTAATCCTTACAAAGAAATGTGTCTCTGGCCAGTAACAAAGGGGCACTGGGGGAATAGGAACAGGAT
Source organism: Camelus dromedarius (assembly GCF_036321535.1). Taxonomy (NCBI): domain Eukaryota; kingdom Metazoa; phylum Chordata; class Mammalia; order Artiodactyla; family Camelidae; genus Camelus; species Camelus dromedarius. The sequence goes on along the minus strand of NC_087458.1, from coordinate 28,759,735 downwards.
GGAGAAGAGTCTTACAAGGCGGCTTCTTACGAGACCCCCCAGCTGTTTATTTGAAAGTATTTTTATGTTAACAGTGGGAGTGACTTTTGTTAACATGATGTAGTAGATCAAAGGATATCCCCCAAGGAGGGTATCAGTCCTGACCCCTGAAACCTGTAAATGTTCACTTACTTAGAATAAGGGTCTTTGCAGGTGCGATTAAGTTAAGGCTCTTGAGATGAGGAGGTTAAATGCAATCACATGTATCCTTATAAGGGAGAGGCAAAGAGATACCACACACACACACACACACACACGCACACTCACTCGCGCACTCACACGAGAAGGCAATGTGAAGACTGAGGCAGCATTTTCAGTGATGCAGCTGCAAACCAAGGAATGCCAGCAGCTACCAGAAGCTGGGAAAGGCAAGGAGCTGATTGCCCGTAGAGCCTCTGGAGAAGTGTGGGGTCTGCCAGAGGGACGGTGGGCCTGCTGCACCTTAATTTCATCCCAGTGCTACCAATGTTAGATGTCTAGTCTCCAGAACTGGGAGAATAAGATTCTGTTGTTTTAAGCAAATAATAAGTTTCTGGATTTTTTCTGTGTGTGTACCCTGATGAGGATTTTTTTTTTTTTATATTTTTAAAAATTGAGTTATAGTCTGTTTACAATGTTGTGTCAATTTCCAGGGTAGAGCACAATTTTTCAGTTATACATGAACATACATGTATTCATTGTTGCATTCTTTTTCTCTGTGAGCTACCACAAGATCTTGTATTTATTTCCCTGTGCTGTGCAGTATAATCTTGTTTATCTGTTCTGCATATGCCTGTCAGTATCTACAAAGTGCAAAGTTTCTGTTATTTTAAGTGTGTGTGGTAACTTGTTACAGCAGCCACAGGAGACCAGTACGCACTGGGAAGCAACAATTTGGGAGTATGGTAACGATGAGACCCCACAAGCAGGACGTGCCTTTGGGTGGCTCTGCAGCCCGCTTCCCTTGGGAACTGTTCTCCTTTCACTTTCCAAGGGGTCAGAAATGGAGCGTGTCCGCCTCTCAGACTACAGTCCTGGAATTTGTGAGCTCTCAGCAGCTCTGTTCCCCGTCATGGTCCTCTGCTCCCGGTATCCCTCCCAGTTCAGGCCCGGCACATATGTGTTCCTTTTGAGTGTATATGGCTTTCGCTGTCTGAGGATGGAGTGTGGGAGCACAGTTTTATTTAGATGAGGGCGGCTTAGAAGTGGGCAAGCTCGTGTTAGTTAGTTTAGCATAAGTGTAAACTGTAAATAGACTCAACTTTCCCCCATTTTTTGTGTCTATCATAAGAATAGGTTTGATTAGGGGGAAGGGTATAGCTCAAGTGGTAGAGCTCATGCTCAGCACCCAAGAGGTCCCAGGTTCAATCCCCAGGACCTCCTCCAAGGGGGAAATCAGTGAAGAAGCCTCATCACCTCCGCCTCATGAAACAAACAAGAATAGGTTTGATGAGATAACAGCTATGGTTCCTTCCTGTCGTTGTCTCCATTGTCTACATTTGCTTTCAACCATGAACCTGTAGCCCTTTCTCACTGTGTACCTTCTTCTATCTCTGCACCCAAGGTGAGCTCTCAGTGTGGCTTAAGATCTCTTTCAGCTACTTAAGTTCCCAGACAAGGAGGACTGTTTTTCTTTCTGGATCCCAGATCCTAGTCAAGGCTTTAAAAACTCTTGATTAATACGGTGTCCCTGGACTCAGACTTTGGAACTGACTTTAGACTTTCCTGGTCCCCAGTTGATACATTTTGCCCAGCATCTGTGGCCAGAGCTTGATGAAGCCAGTCTGAATTCCTGCAAACTTTCTTCTCTTTTCTACATTAGTTTCTTCTAATACATTTGTAGCATGTTGCTTACTTTAGACCTCCAGTCTCAATCAGGTCAACATAGACTACTTCACCTTTCGTGAACCAGCACATTCCCCACGTGCACTCTGAGGTTCTTCACAAGTCTCTTCTTTCCTCTCATCCCAGCTTCCAGTAAGGGTCCCTACGTCCCCACTTCTCACAGTGTCAGGGAGGTCCGCTGGTTCTCGGACCCTCGTCTTTGCATCGTTATGAACTGTCATTGGCATTCACCAAGACACTGGGAATACATTTTCTTTGTAAACACATGTTGAGAACCTACTATAAAGCCAGATATTTCATATGGTGTTCAAATTACACATGAGAATGAGTAAGATTCAATTCTTTAAAGACTTCATTGTAATAGAGAAGGTAAGATGACTATGCAGATATTATCAAGTGAATGCTGCTGAGATACTGATGGAAATAGCACCGATACAAGAGCCAGTAGAACCCGCTTCTGGTCCCTAATGTGAATTTTATGATTCTTTTTTTCATATGTCCAGGGGCCTGTGGGGACTCTACTTACTGAGACTGATACAGGAATTAAATGATGCTAATGCGTCTGAAAGTGCCCAGTATTGTCCCTGATACAGAGTAGATCAGCAAGAGATTCTTAAGTTGAAATAACACTAGAGACTCGGGTTGAAATGAAGGAGAGCGCACAAGTGGTTGAAGGGATTCGCAGAGAGCTTCCTGGGAGACGGAGCATTGAAGATAGGTCAGGCTGGTGTCTCCTCGGGGCGGGGACCTTCCAAATTACTTTTTTAATCCTTAGCGTTCTACACACAGGCTGTGCTTAATATATCTTGAATGCATGAACTTTGAAGGATGGGTAGAATTCTGGGCGGCTGAGTTGGACGTGCAGAAAGGGCATTCCAGACAGTGGGCACAGCATGGACGTGGGAAGGTGCAGGTCATGTCGGCTGAGCAACAGTTTGCTGGGAGTGTAGGGAAGTAGCAGAAGTTAAGAGTGACATGTAAGCTTGTTACCGAGTCCAAACTCGTCCTGCTCGCCGCACAACAGGCCAAGAAATTGGGAGACGAGGTGTTGGGGCAAGGAATAGCGACTTTATTCGGAAAGTCGGCACACCCAGAAGATGGCAGGCTAACGTCTTGGAGAACCGTCCTCCCCCAGTCAGAATTCAGGCTCCTTTTGTACTAAAAAGGGGGTGGGGCGGGGTTGGTTGATGCAAACTTCTTGGCATAGGCCTTGTTTGTTCTTGCAGGGCACGGTGCTCCTGTAAAACCCCAACAAAACAAATGATATTTTCTATTCTGCAACTTGTTATCTTTATAGGAGTGCAGAAGTGTTAATATCCTTAAAGGTCAGAGCCCTGAGAACAGGCTCCTCTGTCTATTTCAGGCTAAAGGTGACATTCTTTTACGAAAGGTGCGGAGCCAGCAAGACTGAGCCTAGAAAACAGGCACCGGGTTAAAGCCAAAGGAACAGATCTAATATGGAGTCAGATTTGTTCTTTTCTGTTACAAACTGGTAATGTTATTTGGGTATTTAAAGGGTTTCCAATATTCGAGTGGGGAGTTTGTACTTAATTCAGTCTGGTTACTCTTTAATTTCTGTCTCCAGTCAAAGGAGGGGCTTTTTGGTCATACTTCCTGGGTTATTGAAAGTTCACCATCATAATTGCCATCTGTTGTGTTTCTATTTTTGTTGGAAGGGTTGTAAGTAGTCCGTGGTAGGGATAAAGGGAAAATTTTTCTATATGCTGAAGAAACCAGACATGAAGAGACTGGTACAAAGAAGGAATAGAGAGGCAGTTAAGGTTTTTTTGATTATGCCCAGACTGTGTCTTTCTTAACTACTATGCTAAGCATTAATAACTTTCATGCTTTTAAAAAAATCATAAAATTCAAGTCAAAGAAGCCAAATATACAAAAGGGAAGAATTCATGATGTCTGGATAAATTAGCACTCTGCTTATAACCACCAGTAAAGGATGAAATAAATTTTAACCTGTGATTTGCCATATATTCTAGATTGTTTCAAGGAATAATGCAAAACAGTGTGTAGCTTGAGGCAGCCTTGTCCATAGCTTATTTCATGGTTAGATGAAGTACTGGTTTTCCCCAGAGAGGTAAGACTAATGGGCGGAAACAGCTGGGAGTGCACTGAAGTACCTGAAGGAAGGGTACCTCCTTCCTCCACAGAGAGGGTAAGGAAGAGAAGTCTGACTGTGGGATTTCACTGCTTTGCATATGAGCTCAGCTGTAAGTGCATCACTGTTTCATGTACCATTAAAAAAAAAAAATGCCGCCAATTATGTTTAACCGTCATCCTGCACTACACATGAATTGGCCATACTGGGTCATCATTGCTGGGACATTTTCTGCCTCCCTTCGGCGATACTTGGCACGAGGTGGACAATCCTTTGCATGTTTCTTTGTAAAAACATGCAGCTCAACTTCCTCTGCCTCTTGCTTAGATCTCATTTAAAAATTGATTGTTGTATTTTGCAATCAAATAAGAAATTATGGTCATTTTTTCAAAGAAATATTTGTTCTACCAACATAACATTGATCGTGCAACTCCTTTTCTTCTGCCTTTCTGTTTACACAATTTTTTTTTTGTTTTGATGTTGTCAGTATGATCCGTTAAAGATGTATAAAAATGCCAATTAAATTAAACAGTAACTGTAAACAAAGCTCAGTTAAAGTGACAGCAGTGTGAGCAGCTATGACCAAGTTTGCTCACGTGCTGTCATGCCACGATAGCAACTTGGTGGAAGACAATTATAAGACCCCATTGATTATAAAACACACTCTCAATTTAGATGCTCTTAAAATGCAATTTCTGCATTTTTAAACATAATGAAATACACTTAACTTCAAAACATGCCGAGGACCAGCCTACCTCTTGCTGTAATATTGCCGCTACCACCGAAGACTAAATTAGTTGAGCCACATCCCTTTGTGGTTCTGGTTTCTCGATGTGTACTGACAAACATGTGTCCTAAAACCATGATGTGCATTCGGGGACCACAGTCATCTTACCAAACGCTCTTCCAGGAGGGAGGCGGGAGCACTGAGCATCCATCCTCCCAAACTCTATTTCCCAAGTTGGTGGTTGTACGCTTACCTATAGAGGCATCCAAGGCATATTTGCCCTTGCCCCTTTCTACCCATAATATGCTGCAGTTAGGAGTTTATTTAATGGATGAGTCTGTGCTTCAGTCTGATTTGCTTCCTGATGGTCTCCATTTAGTAAAGCGTATCTTTTCATACACACACAGGAAAGATGTGTTGAAATCATATAATTTGCTCTCCTTGAATCAGTTTCATTCTTACCACTCTGAGCATGCTCATTGCAGCATCTCTGTACTATGCAGTAGGCACCCACGAACGGAGATGTGGGAAATCTGACAGAAGAAACCAAACTGTCAGTCTTTTTATCTTCCAGGCTGAAGGCTGATAGATACATCTGTGTTTTAGCAGCCTTCACTCTGAATTGAGCAGATTTCAAACTGTCCTCTCAGCAGTCTTCCTAGAGCTTAATCTCCGAAGACTTTTATTTCCTTGCTGATCATTTGAAAGATGGACAGACTTGAGTTTTACCCTATCCATTTTTCTCCAGTCTCTTAACTGATACAAGTGACTGAGTAGGAAGTTGTTAAAGAGCATAAGGAAAAGCCCAGTAAACTGGATAGTCCTGAAAAGTCTGTGAGAGACGACGTGTAAAGAAAACATAGTGATGACTTTTGTTTCTGGCAGCCAAGGTCATTGAAGGACAGCTGCAGCTTGGAGCTAGAGGCACTGATCCTTTGGACATTCTCTTGGGATGGAAAGGTTCTTGATCCCTGTTTTTGATCTACACCTATTACTGTCTCTGGAGGGTTCTCGTGCTCTGATCAGCTGGGTGTGGCTGGCGAGATGATGACAAACAATGTTTAAAGCACCAGACACAATGTTCAGTAAAAGACAAATCTTATTTCTATCCACATTTCATGACACTCTAATCTAGCCAGTGCACTCTTTAGCATTTTTTAATATGAATTAATGGAACTGACACAATTAGCTAGCATTTTCTTTATTATATTAAGATACAAAAATAAGTGGCATAGACTTTCCTTCCAAACTTTCAGAAGCCAAACTTAATAAATCCCACTTTAGTAAGTTAAAAGACAACACTATTTGACAGCACTTTAAATATTATGATTTTAGGGTACTTGAACACTTAAATGAGAATAAATGTTATGTGTTAGATGGTCTGAATTGGTTTTTTAAAATTAGGGTTTTGAGGGTGAGAAATATTATCATATGTGGCGGTTGTACAATTATAAACATTTGTCAAAACTCATTGAATTGTACTCTTAAAATTGGTAACTTTTATTGTATGTAAATTGTATTTCAATAATGCTGACCGAAAAATGTATTTTGGTGATTAGAAAAGGACCAGCTGGAATTCCAAGGAAGGGCGTTTCTATGCATAAACTGACACCAAGGTCATAGATAGCAGCAGAAATTACTATTTTAATCAGTAGTCAAATGTAATGAAACTATTAAGAAAAATGAGTTAGTTTCATTGCATTTTACACGCTCATTTTACTTGCCAGTATGTTTGAGTTCTTTCCCCCGTGACGCTACAATCACTTGTATGTCTGGAGGTGCAGTGGAACAGGAGTGGAGGGGAGGATGGTGGCTGTGCCGCACATGAAAGTCAAAAGAATGGAGAAGATAGTAAGTCAGGGTAGAGAGTGGGGAGAATTACTCCACTTCAACGCCTGCCAGTCCACTTACTATAATTCTGTGTGCACAATAAACAATGACTGTGTTTTAAAAGAATCATGCATTTAAAATTATCATACAGAAGCAAGTGAGAAATGAGACAGTTAAGCCAAAGTTGCTATTATTACACAACTACTGGTTCTTTAAAATTGGGACTGCGTGCTTAAAACAACCAGGGCAGAGAGTGATAGCTTAGCTAAATCAATCACTATTTCAACAGTATAAATGTTCTTGAAAACGATGGCAGAATAGAGGCTGTTTGAGAGATCACTGTTGGTCACTACTGCTCTTAAAATGATTGGTTTGATTATGCCGTGCTTTGTCAGTTAATGGGACCCCCACTTACCTTGATTTTCAAAGACTGATTTACTGACGATAATGGTTTTATTGGGGCAATTGTGTGCTCTAAGCTGGGCTTTTAGCCCTTAACTAAGCAGGATATTAACATTCTACTGTTTCTCTGGAGAAAGTTTTCTTTCTTACCCACTTAAAAATACAAAATACCTACCATGCATAGCCCTTTATAAAAACAGAAGGAAAAAATTCATCCATGGGCCTATCATTCAATGATAATCACTGCTACTGTTTTAGTAGTTTCAGTCTTTTTTTCCCCTCTGTCCAGTGGGGTTTGTTTGTTTTCGCTTTGATTTTTTTTTTTTTTTTTTTTTTTTTTTACTTCTTTGTGACCCCTGTCTCTATATAAAACTCTATGTTTGCTTTCTGGTTCTTGTTGCTTACTTTTATGACATGCATTTTCATATGTTAGTTCCTTTTCACAAGTGTGTTTTTGGTAGTTGCATTCAGTTTAAAATACACCATACTTTACTTCCCCGAATTACAACTTTCTCCTACTTTGCAGTGCATAATTAGACCGGGAAATACACTGATTTTCAATGGAAGAAAACTTTTATTTGCGTCAACTTTTATATTATAACTTTAAAGCAGCAGATAAACTACTTAATTTTCTAACAATTAAGATATCTAGGTTCAAACTACTGAACTTTAAATAATCCCAGATGGTTATATAATCAAAAAGAGGTGTTCTTATTCCACTTCAAAAATGTTTCCTTTAGGGTCCAAATCAAAAGGGAAGAATTATCACTATATGCACATGACATGATACTATATATAGAAAACCCTAAAAACTCCACACAGAAACTACTAGAGCTGATAAAAGAATTCAGCAAGGTGGCAGGAGACAAGCTGAACATACAGAAATTGGTTGTTATGAATGAAATATCAGAAAAGAAAAGAAACAATCCCTTTTAAAATCACATAAAAAAACTATTTACAAATAAACCACCAAGGAGGTGAAAGACGTACACACAGAAAACTATAAAACATTGTCTAAGGAACTTAAAGGTGATTTAAAGAAATGAAAAGATAACTCATGCTCCTGGATTGGAAGAATTAATATTGTTAAAATGGCCACACTACCCAAAGCAATCCACAGATATAATGTGGTCCCTATCAAATTCCCCAGGACATTTTTTACAGAACTAGAACAAATAATCCTGAAATTGATACGGAATCACAAAAGACCCAGAATTGCCAAAGCATTACTGAAGAAAAAGAATGAAGCTGGAGGCATAACTTTCCTAGACTTCAGAGAATACTATAGAGCTGCAGTCATCAAAACAGCATGGTACTGGCACGAAAACAGACATGGATCAATGGACCAGAATAGAGAGCCCAGATATAAACCCACACACCTAAAGCCAATTAATCTTCGACAAAGGAGACAAGAATATACAATGGAGAAAAGACAGTATTTCAGCCAATGGTGTTGGAAAAGCTAGAGAGCTGCATGTAAACCAATGAAGTTAGAACACTCCCTCCCACCAACACAAAAATAAACTCAAAATGGCTTAAAGATTTAAATTAAACATGAAACAGGACACCATATATCTTCTATAAGAAAACATAGGCAAAACATTCTCTGGCATAAATCATAGCAATGTTTTCGTAGGTCATTCTTCCAAGGCAATAGAAATAAAAGCAAAAATAAACAAATGGGGACCTAGTTAAACTTAAAAGTTTGGGCACAGCAAAGGAAACCATAAGCAAAATGAAAAGACAACTTACAGACTGGGAGAAAATATTTGCAAATGATGTGACTGACAGGGGCTTAACTTCCACAACATACAAATAGCTCATAGAACTCAATAACTAAGAAACAAACGAACCAATCAGAAAATGGGCAGAAAACCTCAGCAGACATTTCTCCAAAGAAGACATACAAATGGGCAATAAGCAAATGAAAAAATGCTTAACATTGCTAATTAACAGAGAAATACAAATCAAAACTACAATGATGTATCACCTCACACCAGTCACAGTGGCCATCATTAAAAAGTCCACAAACAAATGCTGGAGAGGGTGTGAAGAAAAGGGAACCCTCCTACCCTGTTGGTGGGACTGTAAAGTGTTGCAGCCACTATGGAGAAACAGTATGGAAATTCCTTAAAAAACTGAAAAACAGGCTTACCATGTGATCCAGCAATCCCACTCCTGGGCATATGTCCAAAGAAGACTCGAAAAGACACATGCACCCCAATGTTCATAGCAGCACTATTTACAATAGCCAAGATGTGGAAGCCACCTAAATGTCCACTGAGAAATGACTGGATAAAGATGATGGGATATTTATATTTATATTATACACACACACACACACACACACACACACACACACACACAGTGGAATACTACACAGCCACACAAAAGAAATAATAACATTTGCAGCGACATGGATAGACCTAGAGATTATCATACTAAGTAAGTCAGACAGAGAAAGACAAATGTATCACTTACATGTGGAATCTAAAAAAAAAACAGGACACAAGTAAACTTACTTACAAAACAGAAACAAACTCACAGACATAGAAAACAAACTTATGATTACCAAAGGGGAAAGGAGGGGGAGGATAAATTAGGAGTTCGGGATTAGCAGATACAAACCACTACATACAAAATAGGTAACAACAAGGTCCTGCCATGTAACACAAGGAACCATAGTCAATACTTTGCAATAACCTATAACAAAAAAGAATATGAAATAGAATATATATGTATCACTGAATCAAAATGCTGTACACCAAAAATTAACACATTGTAAATCAAACTATATGTCAATTTTTTTAAAGTACAAAAAACAGAAAGAACAAAAAGAAAATGTTTCCTTTAGATTTTTTGATGATTTACATACATTTTAATGGCAAAGTTAGAAGGCTTTACATGCAATACGCCTTCCATCTTCTTGATCTCTCATGATTTTCTTCTTATGGCCTCTTCAAATAACTGTAAAAGTCTAATATGTTGCATTGTTCGTCTTGTGATCATCCAGCCTTGGGCTCCAAGCTCCTTTCTTAAGATGAGGCCTTTGATTTACCATTTTCACACATGGTGGGGGGTTCCCACTCCCTCCTCCACTCCAGTTGACAGTTCAAAACCACTTCCTCTTTAAAGTTTGCCTCATTTCCTGTCCATTCATTTCCCTGGCTTTGCTTGGCAGCTGTTATTTATTTAAAACCGTAACAACAAATATATAGTTGTTTTTTTCCTAGCCTCAGGTAACTGAGTGAGACAAGACTTTTCATCTCTTCCCACCTAAGAGAAGTTCCTTCTATCCGGAAATTATTTTTGAGTATGTTCGGTTAAAAATTAAAAAAAAAAATTTGGTGATTTTTTTTTTAGTGTTTGTTTGTTTATCTGTAGATTTTCAAAGAGCCTGTGACTCATAGAAGGCATTGTGAATGCAGATACGTTTCATGCTCATTACCCAGGCTGCCCGAAGAACTCCCCCTCCCCAGGGAGTCGGCACGCAGCTGCGCTTCCTCACCTGCTGCCGTCGCCCACATGCAGACATGTTCAAAGCACCAGAGACCCTTCATGGAAAAATAGCAAAACAAAGGAGCTCACTTTTTTTCTTCCTAAGGTTCTCTATTTTAAAATTACTTCCAGTACAAATTTGGGTCTATTTTGTTTTCCCAGTATTTTCCAAATTAATTTATTTTTGTTGTTTGGGGGATTTGGGGGGGGGGGTGTTTACCAAATTTGTAATGTTCAGAACTTTTTAAACTTGGTTCCCCTTTCATACTGAGTGGAATTAAATCAACTGTTTTTTTGTGCCACCTAAGCATGGTCTTGATCTAAATGCCCAACTCACAACTTTCTCTGTAAAAATGCAGTTTTGATGATTCGCTCCCAGAGGAGCAGTAAACTTCGGGTCAGATTTGGAGGAAAGGAATGACATGCTCCCTCAGTGAGCTCCTCTCCTGGAGCCCCAGGCTGTTGGGAGCAGGTCAGCCTGATTTCTCAGCAAGTCAGGACAGTCCAGTTTGTACCAACTATCTAAACACTTAAGATTACTGATTTTTTTTCCCCCGCAATTTGTTTCATATTAAATCCCTACCTAGCTAAACATATTCCTTTAGGGTGACTCTTTCTGACACATTACTATTTAACTAAAGCCTTCTGGGTTCTCTAATGAAGGGAAAATAAACCCACAGTATGTAAGAAACAGCAGGTTTGGAATGGAGCTTGCTAAAGAATTCTAGAGGTACTTACAAGTTTAAATGCTGGCGTAGATATTCCATTTGTGTGCCAGGTTAACTTTTCATTTGCCTTTTCCTCTGTCCTATGGTAACGGTTGTTGGGAAGATGGGCAGGGGAAATGCATTCAGTGTAGAGCTAATATTTACGATGTCAGTTCCCCAGCTATTTACCGAGGCACAGTGCATGCCTGGTGCTGACCCCGCCAGGCTCTCAGGCGGTGAAGGTGAGAAGCACATTTTCAGTAACCTGCTGTACTGGTGAGAGAAGGCATGTAAACACATCACTACACTACAGTGTGGAAAAGGGCAATCAGAAGTTTTGGTTTGGGCTGTAAATGTACAAAAGGGAGCGATTAATTCTGACTGAGGTGGTGGGTGAGGGAGGGCAGGTAAAGCTTCAGAGCCAGTTTTCCATTTGACTTGGAAGAGGAATAGGGGTTTGGATCTATGGGTTCCGGGAGGAGTGAATGGTAGAGGCAAAGGGTCAGAGATGCCCGTGCACAACGACAGGGGGATGAGGCGTAGCCAGTGCGCACTGTGCTGTGGGTACAGAAGAGCCTGGAGAGGTGGCTGGAGGCAACTTTAGAAGGGCCAGAAGAGCCCCAGGTAGTTTTTACTAGGGGAGGGACCTGATCACTTACATACTTCCCAACATTACCTTTGCTAGTGGCATGAAGAAGAGATCTGAAAGGGGAGAGGTCAGCCACAGGAGACAAGATAGCAGCTCATTCCAGGAATTATTCTTGCAAGAGATGAGGGTCTGAACAATCATTGGCAGCAGGGCTGCAATTGAGAGCAATTCCTGAAGTCAAATGGGCAGGACTTGGTGTCCATGGCACCAAAAGGAGAAAGAGAGGAAAGGATGACTCTGAAATTTCTACTGCAGACACTCCGGTGATGGTGGGTGTGTTAAGTGAGATGGGTAGGGGGGCAAGTTGGAAGTACCTCTAAGGATGTCCAAGTAGAGACTTTAGCAGGAGGCAGTTGGAAATACATGAGTGTTCAGGAGAGGGTGGGGCAGCACACACACACACGTGGGAGTCAGCAGGGTGCACTGCCCGTGCGGTGGGGTTGCATTTCTAAGAGGGAGAGTGGATGATAAAGTTGTTAGGAGGTGATGGTTCTGGGAACAGTGGATTTTGGGGATACTGTTTCAGGAAGTTTGATGCTGGAGGGAGAAAAAGCGGGCAGTTGCCTGAGAAGCAGATGAGTGTTTTGTTTTGTTTTGTATTGTTTTTGCTTCAAAACTTGAACACATTTGTGAGCTTAGAGGTAAAAACCAGTGGACAGAAAAATAATGACAATCTAAGAAAAAGGACACAGTTGAAGGAGTAAGATTTTGGAGGAAGAAGCTGGGGTGTCTTCCTTTGAGACGGGCAGGAAGGGGAAAGTATATTTGCCAATGAGATGAACTTGGAAGTGGATAGGGGAGAACTGAGGCTTACCTCTACTTCCTTAAAAGAGGAAGGGTGAGCGTAAAGGGAGAGTGAAGAGGGGAGCTGCAGGGTACCGAGGAGGATGCAGCAGCCGCTGTGCGGAGTGCAGGAGGCGGCCAGTGAGGATGAGGAAGGGTTTGCTGAATGGTGATGAGTCTGGTCCAAGCTGGGGCTTGTTTGTTTGTCTCGGAGCCATATGCTCGGCTCTGAGGTGTCTCCTGCCTGCAAGCAGCAGCCAGGAAAATGGGCAGAGGAGTTGATCCAGGGCTAGAAATCGACGGGGCAGGTTTTGAAGACAGTGAGAGGTAGGAGCGTTAAAGATAGTCTTGACTGTGGTATTAAAAGGCCAAGTCGTGGTGTCCTGGAGATCCAGGATAGGGAGTGTAGGAAGTCAAGCCTGGAGGCATCACAGAGGTCGGGAGACTCCGGAGGGCAAGGGCCTGAGGGGCTGGAGGAGATGGACAGTAGAATATTAGGTTTCAAAGAAGAAAGAGGGAGAGAGAGACAGAGACGTAGAATAAGAATGAGGAAAAAGGAGGAGAGAGTGTCAGGGGCCAAAGAGCAGTGTTTCCACATCCCCAGTTCGCTCATTCACATGTTCGTTCATTCAGTGAAAATACTATTATAAACTTGAAATATTTATATTTTATTATATTAGATGGAATGAACAATCTCCAATCTTATCTTGGAAATTAAATATTTTACTTTAGAAAACTCCTCATTTTAAAGCTTTAGGCCAAGTTATATGTAATTTATTTGCTTTTTAACATAAATCAATCATTCAAAAGGAATAAAGAAGAACTAATGAATTATTTTACATTTTTGCTCATAGCTAGGTTATCTCCCATCTACTGTAGCAGAAAAATAAAACCCCAAATTTGCAGTTATAATATGCATGTTACAATTAAATAAAATGAAATTAAAATGGAAATTCAAGTGAAGTTCCAACCCAAGCTTCTTTTAGCTTTACACATATATATTTATTTTTTGAAATTTTATTTTATTGAATTATAGTCATTTTACAATATTGTGTCAAATTCCAGTGTACAGCACAATTTTTCAGTTATACATGAACATACATATACTCATTGTCACATTCTTTTTCACTGTGAGCTACCACAAGATCTTGTATATATTCCCCTGTGCTACACAGCATAATCTTGTTTATCTGTTACACATATGCCTGTCAGGAGCTGCAAATTTCAAACTCCCAGCCTGCCCCTTCCCACCCGTCTCCCCTCTGGCAACCACAAGTATGTACTCCATGTCTATGAGTCCGTTTCTGTTTTATATTTAAGTTCATTTGTCTTCTTCTTCTTTTTTTTGTTTTAGATTCCACATATGAGTGACCTCATATGGTATTTTTCTTTCTCTTTCTGGCTGACTTCACTTAGAATGACATTCTCCAGGGACATCCATGTTGTTGCAAATGGCGTTATGTTGCCATTTTTTATGGCTGAGTAGTATTCCATTGTCACATATATATTTATTTACCTCATTTTCAGCTTTCTTCTTCCCCTGGTGACCATCTCTCATTCCTGCGCCCATATGTGTACTATAAAGCAGGCCCAGAGGTATCTATTCATCCTGTTCCACACAGTCTCCTTGATGAGAAGAGCTCACTGAGCCATGATAGACACATTTGTTAGCTTACGATGTTTCCGCGTCTACAGATAACAATCTTTCTCGTACTGCTTGTATCTTTTATTAGGAGAGCTTCAGATCCTCTGACAGAATGTCTTTATGTTCCCTTAAGGAAAGTACAGAGCATGTGAATTCCACATCTGCAAAATGGGAATGTTCGTGCATTTCTGGAACTATACTGAAATTTCAGAATTCCCTGCTAACAGCTTTGACATTAAAGGCGCTTTCTGCCGTGCAAGGCTTTCTTTCAACTTTTCTCTCTCCCGCATCCTTTTACATTTGTTTTCCAAATTATCTTGATGGTGTAGTAATGTGTTAGTAGTCTTCTCTTACCTCCTCATTCCAACTTCCTTCACCAAGTTTCCAAAATAATTTACCCCGTCAAATGGAGTCAAGACCATCCAGCCCTACAGCCAGCCGTCATTAGATTCTCTCCTTACATTGTTCCATTCCTTTCTATTACAACAAACAAAGGAAAACTGGTAGAGCATCCTCAGCCTTCTGGAATACTCTCCATACCCCAGAAGTACTGCACAGTCTTACATGTGTCAGAGAGCTTTGAATTGGGTACAGTAGGGGAGGGGGGAAAAAACAGCTTTCCTACCCTCTTAAATTCAGGGGCTGAGCCTATGATTTAAAGTGACAAAAGATGGAATAACAGGAGAAAAAAATAGTTCATTTACCCATGTAATTCACATACATTCAGGAGAACTCAATGTTGGCCATCAAAGGAGTGGTTACAATCTGCGGCTTTTATACCATCTTAACAAAGGGTGATAAAGGTGTGAAGTCACGAGACAAAGGGAAAGGAATTTGGGCTTCTAGGGGCAGTAAATTAGGTAAATACATGGGGAAAACTAATGAAAATTAAGATTTATTTTAATAAGGATTATTTGTACGGACCCATTTTGGTGCTTTCTCCAGTGATAATGGTTGGTGTTTTTTTTTGTTGTTGTTTTTGTTTTTGTTTTTTCTCTGTATGGGAGAGGGAAAGGGGAACACATTCACAAAGAGAGATGTAATGTCCTGGTTTTCGGCAGACAGGGGAAGGGAAAAGAGCTCTTTCTGTGTCTGCTGCTTCTTACCTGCTTTCAGCTCAAAATAATCTTTTTATCAAAGTGGCATATTTTTTGGTTGTATATTTTGATCCCCTTCAGTATTTAGATATTAGTAAGCACCTATGTTTGCACAACAAACTGACTTCTCCGGAGCCTGATTCTTCTCTGTCTGGGATGTGTACTATGCAGCATGTGGCTAATGCTTACAAATAACCGTATCTACTCTTCATTACAACGCTATTAAATGCCAGTCTGACCTGATCATAAGAATCAACTGGAAGAAGATATTGAAAGTACAGGATCTCCAGCCTTTCTTGAGTACATTCTGATTCAGTAGGTTTGAGGAAGGAAATGAAATTTGGATTTTTTTTTTTTTTTTTTTTTTTTTGGCTATGCTTGCTTGTTTGGTTTTTAAACCAGGAAGCCCAGGAGAATCTTTTGACCAGTAAGATGAAGGAAAACACTGAGATAGGTGATTTTTATCTCCATTTTGAGATGAAGACATGAAGATTTTCAAGAGCTGCACCACTCAGCATGGTAACCACTAGCCATGCATGGCTGTTAAAATTAAAGTTAACTAAAGATAAATAAAATATTAACTAAAAGCAAATAAAGTATGAATTCAGTTTCTCGGTCATACTAGCCACATTTCAGGTCAGCAGCCTCATGGGACCTAGCAGGTACCATATGACACTGAGCAAATGAACAGATCTCCCTCGTGGCAGAAATTTCCATTAAGTGGCACTGCCCTAGAGACAAAGTCACTTGCCGAAGGTCATATAATGAATAAGTGGTGGAACCAACTTATTGGGGATTTGGATGCACACGTCTCTGAAACAGACTCTTTTGCCACTGTGAGTGGAACCTCATTCAGCAGAATCTGCCCAAGGGAAGGGGGCTTGAGGATCTATTCAGTGCTGAGACTGAACAAACCTTCTTCAGGTGAATCTGAAACCCCAGAAGTCTCTCATTTTGAGTGTTAGTTTTGAAACCAAATGACCCCTTTGTGTGCTTGGTGTAAACCTCTAATGGTGACATACTTGGGGGAATGCAGACAGGTGACAGCCACTAATCTGATTGCAGAATCAGTAAAATTTGCACCCAGGGGAGCAGTCCATGTCTGATGTCCATTCAGTCAACCACAGAAATTCACCCTGACCGAGAGAAAATCTCCTTTGTATTTCTTTTTCTTCTTTTTTTTTAACTTTTTTTTTTTAATTGAAGTGTAGTCAGTTTACAATGTTGTGTCAATTTCTGGTGTACGGCACAGGGCTTCAGTCATGCATGGATGTGCATCTATTCCTTTTCATGTTCTTTCTCAACATAAGCTACTACAACTATCAAATGTAGTTCCCTGTGCTGTACAGTATAAACTTGTTTATCTAATTTTATACATGCCCAGAATCTCCTTTTTTAAATGTTTCCCTTTTTACAATGTGGAAGTAACAGTTTCTCTTCTCATGTATAGACAGTCCTTCATGTACTCCAGATAATTCCAATTATGTCAGTGATTTGGATTTTGGAAGGCCTTTTTCCTATGGAAACAATGTTTTAACCAGTGGTTGGGCTTCCAGGCTGGCCTACAAAAATCTGCAATGTATGTAAAAGAAATGATGCGCTAAGTTGTAATAAGGAAGTATAAATGCAGTGTTAGTTATATGTAACTGCCATTTACCAACTTTTTGTGAAACTGTACAATGTACAGTTTCTTGCACAGGATAAAAAGGGACATTTAAGATGATTCTCTACCACACTGCTTATACTTGACAAAGGAAACTGCCCAAGTATTCATCAACAGGGGACTGAGTAAACTGAGGGTTCCAAATTTCACTGTGCATCAGAATCACTTGGAAGGCTTGCTAAAACACAGATTTCTGGGCCCTACTCCCAGAATTTCTGTAGGTCTGGGGCTGGGCCTGAGAACTTGCATTTCTACCAAGTTTCTAAGTGATACTGATGAGGCTGGTAAAGGCCCCACACTTTGAGAATCATCAAATTAAATAACTGGTTCATTCATGTGATGGAGTGCCATGCAGATGTTTAAAAAAGGAAATGAAGACTGTGTGTTGATAATAGAAAGTCTTCAGGCCATGCTGCTAAATGAAAAGGCAAGTTTCAAAGCAGTATATAAATATGGTACACTTTGTATAATCAATAGGTAAAAATAAGGGTATGTACATATATAATAAAAAGCTGGAAAGATGTATAAGAAACTAATAAATGTGACTGCATGTAAGACACGGGCAGAAATGGAACGGAAAAGGATGGGGTAGGAAGAATATATCTCAAAGTATATCTTTTTATATTTCTTTTACTTTAAACTATATGAATATTACCTATTTAATAAAATAAACATAATTAAAACTAAAGTGAATGAAAGATAAAAAAAAATTATTCATGGCCGATGATTCTCAAAAGGGACTAGAAGGGCCACTGCACAATTTTGTAATGGCACTTTTTCAAATATTTACTACTATTTATTGAGGGCTTATAATGTCCTAGGCACTTTGCCAAGTGTTTTATATGAATAATTCACTGGATCCTCAGAATTCTGCTATTTCTGAGATGTTCGGGATCCGCAGCAATTCAGTTTCTGCTTTAGCCTGAACTGTAAACATTTCTCCTCTGCTTCAGTGTTCTCACCTGTAGAGCAGATACGTTAGGGAAGCTAATAGCATGCAGGGTTTAGGACGCTGGCTGTTGCTGTTACCATTTGTGTTAGTCCACTTCTTCAAACATTACTTAGCTCTTCCTAGACACGCTCCTCAGCACCTTGCTGTCACACATTCTGCACTTATGTGGGTAGCGCAAGGGTCCCTCCAATGGGGCACCCTGGGTTCAAGGATCTCATTTTAGGGCCCTACAACGACATGTAATATCTAAGGGAGTGCAAAGCTCATAGCTGCTAAACTCACCACCTCCACTCCACTCACCAGAAACCTAAAAACCCTTAAAAGGTCCAATTAAATAGCTCTCCTTTATGAAGCCAGAAACCATATATATGTATATTTGTTTAGTTCACATTTATGTACTAATTACTGTTTCTAAGTACAGATAAGATCTTTTAGCTCTCTAACCTTACATAGTTATCAAAGGAATAAAGCCAACTACAAAATAAGAATCAACAGAATGTGGTAATCCAGTCATAAAGGACAGTCAGATGTGCTTACACATATTCAAGAAATCAAAATGATAATTAGTGCATCTGTATTGTTTATGCTTTTCTTTTCATGCTTCTCACAGTCTCCCTCACGTCATAGTCATCTGACTACAGCTATGTGTACACCTGACTTACTTCTCTTTTCTAGGATGCATACTCCTTGACCTCGTGGATTCTTACCTGGCTTTGACAGTGTAGTGCCTGGGAAGAGCCATAAACATAAAAGGAGCTGATCATCTGTTGGGTTGAATTGGAAAGGCAATTGCGTGTGTAAAATTCAATTACTCTTTAGCCTTGGCATTAGCACCACAGTCTTTCTACTTCTGTTTTGGAAGTCATGCTGCCTTTCAGATCTAGTTTTCATCTATTACCTCCCCCCAACATCATACTATTCTACTAACATAGGAAAAGTTGGAGCAAAACACTATATACTGTAGCATTTCTATAGTACCTGTGTGCGTCCATGGGAACTGCTTTTAACTCATCAAATTTTCCTAGATCTCTTAATTTAAAAAATAATATATTGTCATGGCTACAAAAATTATTTTAAAATGAAGACTTTTGATAAAATGTATAGGGACTCAAACTGAGCCACACTAATAGTAATGAACTCTTTTTCTTTTGTAATGAACTCGTAATGAACTCTTAATTAAACACGAATCTTGAGTTTTTAATAATGAACTGATTATACATGGGGGCAAAAATGGCAAGCAAACCCAATTTGCCCTATCCATATATTTCCCAGATCTGTTGAACAGGAACATGAAAACATCTTCTAAACGAATACAACTCATTTAATTCCCACATGGAATATAAGTGTGGCTTTATGTTGAGATTGAATCAACTCTAGAGTATTGCGTGTGAAGTGTGAAAGAGAATTTTTAAACTTTGCAGAAGATATGATTGAGAACATAGAAAATCCAAGATACTTTAAAGATAAGTTAATTTGGAGAGTTTTTTAAATTTCCTGGATATAGGAAAAACATAAAAGTTAAGAGCTATTAATAGCCAATTAGAAAATGTAAAAGAAAAAAGACTTTTCTCATAAGAGCAAGAAAAATCTATGTGAAATTTGGATTTAGAAATAAATCCAACAACAATGTATAAAAATCTTTATGAATAAAAATGAGAACATTTTAATGAAGAGCATTAAAGGAGACTTGAATAATTGCAGAGCTAGGCCAAGCTAATGAATGAACTAAATGCATGTAACGTGACATATCTCTTTCTGTCTGCCACAATGTGGATAAAAAGCAAGCTGCAGAATGGCAGTTGGAATCAAGTTTAAAAATGCACGTAACAATGCTGTTAGTCCTGTGTGGATACACACACACGTCGTAAGAGTCTAAGATGACTTAGGAGAATAAACGTCGCTTTGAGCATAGTGGTGCCGGGCAATGGGGGGGAGGCTACAAGTGAATCTGTAGTGCTTAGTTTAAATTTTTTGTGGTAAATATGGCATAATGTTAAGATTTTATTTAGATGAATAATGGGAATATATATTATTCACGTTACTGTCCTGAATATTGAAATGGTCCATAATTAAAGAAAACACACTCATATACAAAACCCTTGTTCTCAGTGGTCTATGATTCAGCATATCTCATTTTTTGGCTCATATAAAATAGGATACAGAGAAGAGACCAGAGAAATTTTGTTAAAGGCATTTCAGATATCCTGCAGACGGTGGGGTTGGTCCATCGCAGTACCTTTTAACCTTGATTTGGTGCAAAACAGATCCATAATCAGTAGATAAGAAAGTCTGCCCAATTAGTGCATTTCCCAGGGAGCTTTACGGATTGGCCAGCAAAGTCTGCAGCTTTAACTGAGACAGTGATACCGTTTAATTGGAACACCTGAATGAGATTAAGGGGAACTCAGATACGGTCAACTTGTTTCCCCTGCTTTGCTGGGTCTCTGCCTTCTTGCGGGCAACCTCTGCCAGTTGGGCTGAAGCGGAGCCAAGTGCTTTCACTGTCTTTCATAAGTCACTTAACAGAATGTTTTGAATAAAGATTCCATGTATCTCAGAGAGTATTCTGAAACGCACTGGCGTGCGGATACTGCTGACAACCTTAGTACTCGTCACATTGAACCCTAGACATTTGCATTGTTTTTAACTTACTGACCCAACAGTTAGATTAAATGAAATAAGTTGATAATTATGTTGGGACTCAATGTATTTCATTTGATTATATCTGTATTAGTCAGTGGGGGAGAGAGAGAGAGACGGGGGAGAGAGATGTTTAAAATAAGAAATTGGCTCACACATTTTGGAGGCTGACAGGTCCCAAGATCTGAGGTCAACAAACTGGAGACCTAGAAAAGCTCACGGCATAGCTTCAGTTTGCAAGTTGGCAGGCTAGAGCCCCAGGAAGAGCCAATGTTTCTAAGTCCAGAGGCCGGCAAAGACCAATGTCCCAGCTCAAGGCAGGCAGGCAGGAGGAAGTGCCCTCTAACTCAGCTTTTTGTTCCATTCAGGCCTTCAACTGATTGGGTGAGGCCCATCAGCACTGGGGAGTATATTATTCGTTACTCAGATTACCTGTTCAAATAGTAACCTCATCCAGAAATGCCCTTAAAAACACTTCCAGAATAATGTTTGGGCTTATAACTGGGCATTCCATGGCCCAGTAAAGTTGACACATAAAATTGACCATAATAACATCTTTTTTTCCCCTAAGTTTAAGATCATTTCGCAAGGCTTCTTAACAATGTGGTTTTCATTACCAAAGAGTACTTACATTCCTCCATTAATAAAAAGGAATGGCTGGAATTCCTCTGTAAAAATCAGAGTAGTATTCATAGAAAGAAAAAGTCTGTTAAAAACAGTGACACTGATTTTTTTTTTAAATTTTCATAAATGTTCTATTACTAACTAGTTTTGTGACCATGGGCCAATTAATTTCTTGATTTGGAAACAGGAGATGCTTGGAAGTGACCATTATGATCCCATCCAACTCTAGAAATTGGTGATCAATCATCTTTGGTCTTTTCATAAGTATATGGAAGTGGGAATGTGGCTGACACTGGCATGTTCGTGCCACCTCCCAGGTGAGCTCCAGTTGCTTTCTTCGGTGTGCTGCAGAAGGCCGTCCCAGTGCTTTAGAGCACGACTTCATGCCCCCTTGGTGCTTATGAAGCTGATGTAGAGTAAATGCATCACCTGTGACTCCAAGCAGAGCTAACCCTATGAGGTTCCAGCACACATTCTGTGCCATAAGGATTGACTATGGAGGAGCAGTTCCCATAGTGAGACTGGGTGACTTTAAATAACCTGATTCTATCCAGATAGTACTGTTGGGGTTTGGCGGATTTCTTCTGTCTCTGTTTTTAGAGCATCACAAACAATAGCTTTTGGTTAATTTTTCACAAATGTACATGACTCAAGAATTTTTAAATTTAGTGATTAACTAACTGATCCCCTGACTGGCAATCATTAGATTGTCAAAAAGCAGAACTTGACTATGTGATGAGCGGTATTTTGGATTGTGCTAGGTCGGACCTCGTTACTGGAGATGTTTGGGTTGTCCTGAAGAAACCTGTATTCGGAGCTCACAGTGCCTGAGCGATTCAAGCGGACAGGAGTCAGAACTGTTCTGGCAGTTCTGAAATTCTTGTGAGGATAAGTTAGAGCATGCTAAAAAAAAATTCTCACTAATGAGTACTTTATCTGCCTTGTAAAGAGTTTCAAAAAGTCAGCTGGCCTACAAAAACATTGACTGGTTTACAAAACCTAGCAATGCCACCTTTAATTTTCTAGCACAGTCATATCCTTCCTATTGTCACCCGTCTCCCTGGACTAACAAGGCACAAGCATTTTTACATCCCAAACACAGTTTTCTATAACTTTTTTTTTTACATTAATGGCATAGATTCTTGAAAACAAGAGGTAGAAACTGTAACAGAAAGCATCTCAAACAAATACACTTCTGTGTGGAATGGAATAAGAAAAAAGAAAAGACATAGTTAGGAAAATAAAAGAAATCTGGAGAAGACACCAGGGAAGATGGAAGCCTTCACGTCAGTGGCCGTGATCATTTGTGGAAAACACTGTTTTTGCTTCTGCCTCGCCAGCTGGAGCTGGTCCCTGGTCCCTTGTATGGCATCTGTAAGTACATACGGATGCGCTGAATGCCCTTAATGGGCTAAACTTTGCGGCCATGTTAAAGATACAGTGCCTGCTTTTAGAACAGGCATTGGGAAAACAAACAAACAAGAAGGCCTCTAACAGTCCAAAGGCACGTACGCTGCAAGCCTCGTCCGAGCTCAGGATCCCTGCGAGCGTGACTTTTGGAAACAAGGGACCTGTTCTACTGTTGATTCCTAAGCACGTCTGCTTTCTGAGCCCAGGGTGGGTCCTAGCATGACTGGTAAATCTAATATAAGCCCTTGGAAGCACAACTGTGTGTTTCTCTCCTGTAGATGAACATCTGAAGTAAGCCACAGAGAACTTAAGCTGGTTCATGTGTCTCATTTTTAACTCAAAGTGGAGTTTCTGCCGGGGGGGCTGCAGGGGCCTGCTGGTATCAAGGCTACTCATGAAGAATTTCTGTAGTAAAGTCTGTTAAAAAGTCTGTCACTCAAGCACCAGAAATAAATGTGCTTAAAAAAGTAAACATTTAGTTCAATTATGGAGAATCCATTTTGTCCCCGTTCTCTAAGGCACTTACTAGAAGAACGAGAGTCTGTGGGCGTTTTTCTGTGTAATTAGACTCTTCCAACTTTGGAACGTGAATTGGAATCTCTGAGTCCTCCACTCGAAGGTGCGCAGTGACGGTGCGTAGAAACCTGAGACTAACGCTGATGTTGTAACATCAGGACTTTTAAACTTTTATAATCTGAGAAACTCGGGGGGTAATAAACAATGGTAGACATTATTATACTCTGTTTTATAAATTTTAAATATATTTTATTTTTTAGAGCCACTTCTCTTGTTCTCCCAAATTAATCTTCACCTGAAACCTCAACAGGGTTGAAGAAACTGTGCCAAAGGCCTACTTAACCCTCTTCTCACATGTGGGTTTGCCTCAGTTCAGGAAACAGCCACTTTGTTAAAATAAACCTATTTTTTAAAAAATCCCGTATTTTTCTTCTTCATAGTATAACAATACAAATGTAACATCTGAAAAATGTGATTTTTTTTATAATGTCACAGGAAAATCCAAAGGTGAAATGTTAAGTAAATAAAGCTGCATATAAAATATAATAAAAAAAATATTTGAAAAAGCATTAGAAGGAAATATAGCAAAAATTGTGTTTGGATGTTTTAAATCTTGCTGTACTTACGATCAACTTTTCTAGAAGTGACTGAAACAGAAAGGAATCTGAATATTTCAGAGAAAAAATATTTAATATATCACAGTTGTTTTGACATGGGAATGATGGAGGAACTAGGGACAATCCACGATAACCAGTGTCTTCCCAGGAAGAGAGCGTAGATTTGAGTTTCACTGCTGCAGGGCTGGAAGGTTGACAAAGAACCTTCTAGAATGAGAAGATATAAAAGAGATATTCATGTAAGTTTTACCTAGACCCTTATATGTTTCCCATGTTCACACACTGGTCAAGAAAAACAAACCAAAAAAGGCTTCTGTTCGTAAGTAAGTCCTCACATATAATTTCAGGGACAAAATTCATCTAAGAGCTTAAAAAGAATTGACCTGGAAGAGTCAGATTTTTTTTAAACAAAAGAATTGAGCTATGAGAGTGTATAATTTTTAATAATAAACATGCCAGCTAAGTATGTAGCTTTCTCCTTTCTCGGCGTACGGGCATGGGTTTTATGATTATAGTGCATTGTGATTAAATATTTACTTAGCCGTTCCTTCATTCATTCAACAAATATTTGGTGAGTACATAAATACAGTATACCCTTGGAGGACAGATAGACTCTCTTTAAACAGCCGTAGGGAAAGTGAGACACTGTTTTGGGAGAACCCAAAAGATGGTGAGTGCCTCCAGCCGGGGAGAGCCAGAAAGACTGCTTCTTGGGCTGGGCCTGCCGTCTTGCCTTGAAGGGCCTGAAAGCGGGGGGCGGGGCATTTATGGGGAGAGAGGAGGGGTAAAGGCATGTACGGGGACAAAGGGTTAGTCTGAGCAGGAGAGGTGGGAAATAAGGGCAGTTGGACCCCGACCACAGTGCCTTTGGTGCCAGGCTAAGTGGTTACTGCTCTGGGCAGTGGGAACTGTTGAAGGCTTTACCGAGGAAGCGATGTTATCTTGCAGCAACATGGCAAGTGAAACTTGTCAGGCCAGGACGCAGAGGATCATGGCTTTACAACTTGGAGGTGTCTTTCAAAAGAGTTTCCTCAGAGCATGGATGGCAAGACTTGGTTCTGAAGGACAGTTCCCCACCTTTTCTCTTGAGGGGGACCATGGCGGCCAGCTAGGATCTGGCCTCTCTTGCTCTGCCCCACCAGCCCTGGACTCACTCTGGCCGCTTCTCAGAACCTGCCTCTGCCACACAGATCAAGCTTGGCTTGTTTCCCATTATGCTCCGAGATCTGTGTATCCACAGTGGCACACCCCCCCCCTTTGGTTTCGACTTTTTTTGTTCCTCTTTTAGAGCTGAGAGCTAGAACGGTATTTCTGCTCTCCTGTAATGCTGAGATAGGGCAGACCAGGAGATTTCTATGATGTTGTCGAGAGACCATAAGGACTTGATTGAAGGTGTGTGAGTTGGGATGAGAAAAGGAGATGGACTCAAGAAATACTGTGGCAATAGAAGGGACAAGATCTGATGATTGAAACTGGGAGCAAGGGAAAAGGAATCAAATACTGAGTTTTTTAGACTGTATGAATTCAAATGGGTTTAAAAAGGCAGAAGCTATTTTTCTTACTTTTACAGAATTGAACTGAAGCTCAATGTCGTGGACAGAGCTGTCAAAGAGGCTTCTTTTAGCTTTGGTGATGTTACCGAGTCCAAACTCGGTCTGCTCGCCGCACAGCTGGCCACTAAATTGGAAGACAAGGTGTTGGGGCAAGGAATAGTGACTTTATTCGGAAAGTCGGCACACCCAGAAGATGGCAGGCTAATGTCTTGGAGAACCATCCTACCCACGTCAGAATACAGGCTCCTTTTATACTAAAAAGGGGAGGAGGTGTGGTTGGTTGTTGAAAACTTCCTGCTGTAGGAATTCTTTGTTCTAGCAGCTGTCCACGTGGGTCAGGTCATGGTGCCTCTGTCAAACCTCTAACCAAAAAAAAAGTTATTTTCTATTCTGCAGCTTGTTATCTTTAGGAAGGTGCAAAAGTGCTAACATCCTTAAAGGTCAGAGCCTTGACAACAGGCTCGCCTGTTTATTTCAGGCTAAAGGCAACATTGTTTTACAAAAGGTGGGGAGCTGGCAAGACTGAGCCTAGAAAACAGGGCACAGGGTTGAAGCCAAAGAAACAGATCTACTATGGAGTCAGATTTGTTCTTTTCTGTTACAGTGATGATTACCCTGAAGGGTATCAAGAGGAGCCTGGTCAATTAAATTGTACCAACACGATGTCCAGCACGGGCTGCGATATACTGAGTAGGATTTAGAAGAATTATGCCTGTGCCAAAAATGCTGGTATATGAAAATGTGGAAGAAGCCCTTCCACTGGTTCTAGTCTTCACATTATTGAGTAACTTCCTTTCAGGGAAAGACCTGGCATTGTATTTTACAAACAATTTAGGAAATGGAATATGATGCAAAATTGAAGGGATGGTGAGGAGGGCAGTTCACTGCTCAAGAACCTTGAAAGCTGTGGAAACAAGCTGGTTTAAGCTGATGTTATTTTATGTGGTGCTTGTGGGCTGATCCACTTATTTAAATGCTTTCACTGTGGAATATTAAATAATATCAGTAACAGTCAACATTTATTGAGTAACTAAAGTGCCTGACACTGCTCTAGGCACTTTTCAACCTGCAGAATATCTCAGTGATTCGTATTTTTGCCGGTTGTGTTCCATTATAGGTTATTACAAGATAATGGGTATAATTCCCTGCGCTATACAGTGTATCCTTGTTGCTTATCTGTTTCATACATAGTAGTTTGTTTCTGTTAATCCCATACTCCTCGTTGGTCCCTCTTCCCACCCCTCTCTCCTTTGTAACCACAAGTTTGTTTTCTGTCTCTGTGAGTCTGTTTCTACTTTGCATATACATTCATTTGTATTATTTTTTAGATTTCACATATAAGTGATATCATAGAGTATTTGTCTTTCTCTGCCTGACTTATTTCACTAAGCATAATGTTCTCTAGGTCCATCCACGTTGCTGAAAATGGCAGTATTTCATTCTTTTTTATGGCTGTGTGTATAGACACCTTACATATACATATATGTAGATATATACACATATATCGCATCTTAATCCACGAGGCTGCTACTCTTGTCTTCAGTTTCTATGAGGGGAAGTAACTGGCAGGGAGTCCCACTACTGGCAAGTATTGAGATGCCTGATGTCCCATGCTTGTCTGACTGCAGAGTCCATCCTCCTAATTACAGTGGTATTTTGCCCAACACCAGCTTTTTTCTCAAATGTCAAAATCCCTACACTGGGCACTCCTTTATTTGGGTTTAGATCAACTTAATCTAAAATCTAGATACATTTTGGGAACTGCTTTAGGTCTCTTCCCCTAGTTTGTGATGTTGTTGGCTGTTTTATTCACATTTTGAACCAGTCGTGAATTACCCACAGAAGCTGCAATGTCTTTTTTACAAATGCTCCCTGGTGGATGCCGTGTTGATTGTCCCACACGCAGATACTCAAACCACAGAAGCATCTTCCTCACACGTTGGGAGGGAGCGGAGGTTTGGTGGTGTCTCAGGAGGAGCAGGGCGTCCTTGAGGGAGGCTTGGTGATGTGGCAGGAGGTCAGGCTTCACAGCTCTGTAGAGCTCATCGTGAAATGACATCTGCCTCCTTTTATTTCACTCCAAGTGCTTGCAAGAGTGCAAAAGAGCATTGGAAATTAACAGGCTGCTCTTCTGCTAGACTTAAGAGTGGTTACTTGGACCTAAAGGGTAATTTTGTTCATTGTTTGTGTGTTTCGGTGAGGTGAGACTCATCCTCATTGTGGAAATTGTCAAAGATGTCCTACGCCTATATAAGAAAATTACAGACAAGTATATAGAATTCTATTTCTTATGCAATGTATCAAAGCTAATAAAATAGTAGCCAATTAGACTGTTATAAAGCCCAAGTAGATTGAAGTATTATGCATTACCGATTAATAGTAATACCATAAACTCACAGAGCAAGCAAAAGCATGCCTGATTCAAATTACAGGAGCTCTGCAGAAGCTATTGTTAGTGTGTCTCAAAGCACCGTACAAGTAGTAATTATTAAAGCTCACAAATACAACCAGAAAATGTCCTTTTATTGAGGGAATAAGCAAGAATTCCCCTTTACCTCCCATGTCTTCTCATTTATTCTGAGACGTAATTGCCTCTATTCTCCAAATAGAAAGAGTCTTCACAGACTGTGGCTGTTCGGGGTTAATGAGTCCCTAGGCATAGAATTTTGCAGCTGTGGATTCAAGGTGCTCATATTGAGTATCTTGACCTATGTGGTTAGAATCCTTTACTTTTGAAATTGTGCACGCATGATAGCTCTAAACAAATCTTGCTTGTATGTCATATTTTAACATTTGTCTGTTGACTATAATGTCAAATTTTAATACAAAATTATGCCAAGTTCACATGGGAGTACTTTGAAGTGTTATATCAGGTTTATTTCTGCTTGAACTAATATCTTATTCCAAGGACTAACAGCTTGTAAGCACAGTCAGTGGGACCCGTATTTATTTCTATACCCTGTACCAAGTCCTTGAAAGGTGGTGAGGATTTCTCATCTGCTTCAGAATGCCCCTTTGCCCTTTGTCCCCATTTCTCCTTCTCCTTTCCTGCCTCTGCAATTTCCCTACTTTCTGAAGTCAAGCACAGAATGGAAGAGCTCAAGAGTATTGCAGTGCCTGGCTTTCGCTCCATCTCGAGTCCTCGGGCTCCCCCCACGTGGTTGATTTCTCAGGCTTACATTCTTCTGGTGCTGAGAGACCACATTGCAGTTGTCAGTCATGGTTGTGAGGCAGCTGTACTTCCATGGTTCTACTTCACTGTCAACATAGATTCTAAGAAAAATGTAGACTGGTAAGCACCTTCCTTTCTAGTTAGGACACTGGAGCCTGGAGAGGAGTGACACCTGAGGTCATACTGCTGGCTCCCTTCTCAGTCTTGCTTGAGTTGGGACCAGAATTCAGGTCTCTAGACTCTTAAGCCAAAGTTTTTACCTCTACCCCATGGTAATTATATAATGCTTTGAATCACGAAAAATTTTAAACCAGAAACATAGGAGCAGAAATAGAGGAGACAGTTTGTTAACTTTATCCAGGGCTGTGGATCAGCAGGATGAAAGACGGAGCCTTGGGGTCTGAAGAAAAACAGAGTGATGTGTACTCAGAGTTGAAATGGTAGATGCTGGGTTAGTGTTGCGTTGCTGTGTGGGAGGAGCTGAACGACGAGAGGGAGAGGGTCATGAAGAGCAAGCTGAAGTGGAGAACAGGGTGAGCTAGAACGGTGGTTGCGGAAGGATTAGGAGGATGGTGGAGCTTATGGCCGTCGCAATGGGTTGCTGATGTAAAAGGAAGAAGTTGGTCCTTGGGGACCTCGCAGTCGCTCAGGATGATGCCGGAAGGGGTGGGGGGGGGTGAGATTGAGCCCTGGTGGCAGGGACCAGAGTTCCCAGGGGATGTGGGCTAATGACAAATCCAGAGGAAGCAGCGGTGCTAGGGGGACCAGAGGAGTGTTTATAGAGTGCTCATGGAGATATGCGTCTCTTCTGTGACAGCTGTTACATCTTTCAATTCTAATTTTCATATTTTTCAGGGAAAACTGAGGCTGCTATCAGAAACTTCAGTCCCTACTACAGTCGCCAGTTCTCTGTGGCTTTCTGCAATCACGTACGCAGTGAGGTCGAACAGCAAAGAGACTTCACATCACAATTTCTGAAGACCAAGGTAACCCGTGGGCATTTGGTTCCCATATTTCTCCCACTGAAGAATGGCTTTCCTGAATATCTCTGAGATAAGCAATAATTTGAATGGCAGTTTAAAAAATTTGTTCTCAAATCATTTCACACTCAACAACTATTTGCCTGGAAGTTAGAACATACGATATTTTTGTTGATGCTATAATCCATATAAAACAAAAACTAGCATGACTTCAATTTTATTATGTTTTTCCCACATTGATGCTTTTATGTTAGGAAATCTGACTTGCTGTGAAGAAATTCAGTTTTAAAACGTCATCATTTCAGTGCCTCACGCTATGGGCATTTTTATTTTGGTCACTGATTTGTAATTCTACCTTGTGATCTTGTTAACTCATTCTTTCTCCTTTGCTCCATTATAATAATTATCCACAACCTCAACAAATATGTTTTGACACCTACTATGTACCAGGCCCTTTTCCAGGATCTGGAAAACAAGACAAATTCTCTGCTTTCCTATTAATATTCAAATAGGAGACAGACAATAAATAAACAAATGAATATTAGGTGATATCAGGTAATAATAAAGGCTACAAAGTAAAATAAAGCAGGTGTCTCATTTTAGAGAAGATGGTCAGAGAAGCCTTCTGTGGTGATGACATCTGAGCAGAGACTAGAAAGAAGTAAGAGCGTAGGCTGTGTGCGTATCTGTGGGAAGAGTGTTCCAGGCACGTGGAACAGAATGCAAAGAGCGTGCAGTGCTCAGAAGCCCAGCAGGAAGGTCAGCGTGCTGAGAGCCGTGTGAGCAAGGCAGGAGGGCTACAAAGTTCTGCAGGGGGACAAGTAGGAATCAGACTCTGTGGAACCCGAAGACCACAATAAGGGTTTTTATTTTAAGTGTGATGGGGATTTACTGGAGGGTACTGAATGCAGAATGACTTACAATTTTAAGTGATCGTTCTGGCTTTTCTATAGAGAATAGACTGGAAACTGGTGAGGGAGGCGCTGTAGCATTCCAAGAGGAGGGTGGCAAACTGGAATAGGGCGGTGGTGCTGGCAGCTGTGAGAAGAAGTGCAGGCCAAGATGTATTTAAGCCAGAGCTGACAGAACGTGCTGACGGGTTGGGTACGAGACAGTAGAAGAAGAGAGACCCCAGTGATGGCTCGGCTTTAGCCTGAGCGAGTAAGCGAATGCCTTCCCCTTGGAAGACTTAGCGGTGGGTGGGAGCCGTGTGACGCTTCAGATGAGCTGAATGCTCTGCTTTGGAGCTCAGTAGGGAGGCTGAGGCTCGAGAACAGAACTGTGAGAGTTCTTAGTTTGTAATTGGTGTCAAAGCCATGAGACATGATGGAGGTAGAGCACAGACAGAGAAAATCAGAGATTTCATCCCCAAACCCTGGCCCCTCCAATGTTTGGAGATCAGAAAAAGAAAGACCCAGCAGGATGGACTGAGAGAAAAATAGGAGGAGAAAAATCAGGAAAGCGCAGACTGCCAGGAGGCGAAAAAGAAGGGGTTTCAAGGAGAGGGTGATACACGGGCCAAATACTGACAGCTTGAGTCCGCTGACCGACAGATTTAGCAGCGCGGACGTGTAGGGACAACTGACTGCCATCCCCGTGAAACAGTAATGGACAAAATTCAAGCAGCTTGATAAAAATGCAGGTTCTGATCCACACCCCAGAGATTCTGATACAGGAAGTCTAGGGCGCAGCCACATGCTTAAGCGTGTCAGTGGATTTGAGTGACCTGGGTGTAAGGATTGCTGTGCATAAGAACTATACAGTCAGCCTCATTTAAAGAGAAGGATGAGGCCCTCCTTTACCTGTCAATGAGGCCAGATAAGAGACTGCCTCATTATAAGCCTCAGTGTTAGGCCCTGGGATTTGTAAAGGTATTTTATTTCATCCCTAAGCTGATTCTTGGGCAGATTAGCACATCTGTCTTCTCTGTATGGTTCCCGTAAACTTTGCTTGAAAGTGGAGGGGTGGGTTTCTGCAGGCATGATGATTTTTGAGTAAAAGGGACATAAATGTAAGTTCAGTGACATGTGAAAGGCAGGAGCCCCGTTCCTATGTTCTGAGATGCTGCGTGAGGCCATATGCGAATTCCCTCCACACGGTCAGCGCAACGGAAGCCCCAGCTGGGTATCTGAGAGGCTGCCCTGCGGCACGTGTGTCACCGGGGTTACTAACGTGAACTCCTCAGGCTTTCAAGCAGAGGACGTAGAAGGGAGGTTTGCTGGCTTGTTCTTTAACCCGAGAGCACACATGGTCTCCTCGAGAAGAACAGAGATGGGTTAAGTGTTCACAGCCTGGGTCCCCAGAGCTTCTGGGTCTGGGAAAACGACGGAGTGCTGACTGTTGAGGATGCCCCTGAAGGCTGACAAATAGGGGAACAGCCAGTTAACTCCCCTGTTTTTCAAGAAGTAGCCCTGAGGCATAGTCAGGGTGTTGGGATAGGTGTCCACAGCTTACCCTCAACTGCCTCACCCCCTCCCTTCCTCAGAGGTTACCGAGGGTGTATTAAGCGCCACATGCATGCAAGGCATGACCTGGCTACTACAATCCCTTCTACCATATGCTCTTGTAGCATAACGGAGGGAATGCAAAAACAAAAAAATCAGTAAGACAGATGTTTGCATTTGGTCAGGAGAAGTAGGAAAGGGGAGTGTGGAGGGAGCCAGGGGAAGCAACTATCTCCCTAGGATCTCAGAACAAAATAGTTTCCAAAAGTGTTCCTTGAGGAGCCATGAACAGACTTAGCGTGGCATGATATGCTGTCTTCTGTGGTGACAGTGAATGGTATTTCTTTTCTTTTAAGCCACCGTTGGAGCCTGGAACTGTTCTGTATGAAGGAGAGCTAACACAGTTCGCTGAGGACATAAAGAAATGGAAGGAGAGATACGTGGTGGTTAAAAATGACTTTGCTGTGGAAAGCTATGAGAACAAAGAGGTAAGGCGCCCCCTGCCACCACTGGGTCCTGCAACATCCTTAAACTTTGGCTGCACAGTTGGGCAGTCCCTCTCCTTCAACACTGACTGATGCAGTAAGTAGTCACTCATTCAGGTATTCATTTTAGTCTACAGGTATTTACTGCGAGTTGCAGAAGGTTCTCGGCATATAGATGCTTGCAGTCTAGTGGGCAAGGTAGACTTTGAACAGGTAATAGCAAGTGAATGTGAAGACAGAAGGTTACACTGAGTGACGGGTGCAGGCGTCCTGTGATCACTGGGCCTTGAGGTGTGTCTCAGCCTGATTCTCTCCCTCCCTGCTCTGTGTCTCCATGTCTTCCCACTCTTAAGCCTCCTGTGTGGCTGGGGAGTAATTTATTAAGATTGTCACTGGATTTGCATGGGTTCCTAAAAATTCAGAACATTTCACATACTTTATTCCACTTCTCCTTGTGAATTTTTTCATTAGCGTTTTCCTGGTTATCTCATTATTTTCTTTGTCTGTAGAATGTGGAGAATAAGATAACGTGTGTCAAGGGCCCAGCACCTGGGAGGACTTCAGTTTTCACTGGTTCCCATTTCTTTCCCCAAGGAGGGAGGCAACATGGCATAGAGGAAAGAACACTGGGCAGAGAATTTGGAAAACTAAAGTTGAGGTCAGGCCTCCATTACACTACAAAGTGAGGCTGAATAATCTCACTGATTCTTTCCACATGTCACACTGTACACGGTCATTCTACATAGATTTTCAAGCTCCCTTTGAAATGAATAGTTACTGTTTATGAGTTTATGGTAGTAACAGATTTAAAACTCTGTTCTCTTATCTCTGAGTTCAGAAATAGTCAGGACACCCTCCACAGATACCCTGAGTAATTACCCTTGAAGCTAAACCACTAGAAGGAGGCTTCAGACCAAAACCAGGCAAAGACACTACCAAAAAAGAGAATTATAGGCCAATATCACCGATGAACATAGACGCCAAAATCCTCACCAAAATATTAGCAAATAGAATCCAACAACACATAAAAAAGATTATACATCATGACCAAGTGGGGTTCATCCCAGGGACACAAGGGTGGTTCAACATACGCAAATCAGTCAATGTAACACATCACATCAACAAGGGGTAGAAGGAGGCTTCAGGCTGGTAGGCAATGTGTTTCCTTCCATTTCTGATGGAAAATAGGAATAAAATGCAGTATAAACTTATCAGGCCAGCTACTAGGCAATACTCATGTGCTTTCTTGCGCAGTCTTGTTCTTTTCAACACTCGTTAAGCTAGTATTTTCTCTGCTTTATCTATTTTAGGATTTTATTCAACATCTGATTTGCTCTCTGAAGCAAATGATTAATACACTGCAAATAATAAGATAATAATAACAAATCACGCTGTATTTTGTGTGGCCCGTTACACGGTCTCCCTTGGAAGCGCGAGAAGAGGCAGTGGAGCCTACGGGTTAATATTACGCACTCTGAGTCACACCTTTATCAGTTGCTAGATGTGCGTGTTCTTGCGTAAGTTATGAACCTCCGTGAGCCTCAGTGTTCTCACCTGTAAGGTGGTGACCACGACTCCTCCCATCACAGGGCTGCTGTGGGGATTAGACATGTGAGTGCCCGGAAGCCTGCGAGTGCCCGCAGAGCCCCATGTAGGGCAGCCGTTGCCATGACGACCAGTTGGGAGGGAGCCCACCCAGAACTTGCCCTTGGGTTTGTTAAAGTTTCACCACATTTGACACTAACTGAAGTTTCATTTTGAGTCCAGTTTTGATGTTGTTTCCTCTTTTTGTTGTTTTAAGCTGGTGCCCTCAACTTCAAATGTATGGGCTGCACTGCTTTCTTTATCATTTTCAAGTAACCTTATTTGGGTTGTTAAGATATGGTCACTGAATTTGGTAATAAACAATGATAATTTTTCTAAAACACAGGAGAAAATACCCATGCAGTTTGTCATAATTCCTCAAAGTTTTAATAATACCCTGGTTTTTTTAAATCACACCTGAGAGTTATACGTTAAGTAGCCCTGAACCGCCCACGCTCTTACTGTGCGTCCAGCTGCGGCTGGCGCTCGAGCAGGAAGACGTGCAGCGCCCTCCTCGGACGGTCGCTTCCTGCTCGCCCAGCGCGCGCGCTGGGGCTGAACAGACCCAGGTGGGAACCCTGGATTTGTCACCCCTGCTCACCACGGGGCCACTGACAAGTCATTTAACCTCTTTGAGCTTCATTTTCCCTCATTTGTAAAACGGAGATTATGTCTAATTCACAAGGATGTTTTTAGGATGAAATAACACAGTGTTTCTAAGAGCCCAGATGAGGGCCTGTTTTCACAAATAACACAATTCAGATGTGAGCCCGTCCTGAGCCAGACTGTTCCTAGACTTTCTCAAAATAGCAGCACTTTGGTGCTTCTCTGTTCTGCTCCGGGTCCTGATGTGCTTCAGCAGTTGATCAGTGCTTCTCACAAGCATGAAACAAGCTTCGTAGACAGATGGGAGGTGGTTTTGTTTGGGTTGCTTTCAGTCACTATCATATTGATGCTGAATGTGTTACTGTTACTTGGATTTTGTGGCCCTGATCGGTGTCATTTTAGTGATTCCCAAGAGTGCACTCCAGATTTGGGGTCCCACAGCTCTGTGGTTTTGATTCTCAACTTGCTTTTAGCTTTTCATCCTCAAAATTTTGCTTTGAGGTAAGCCCTCCCATCAGATGCCCACACTTAAATTTTATCTTATCTGCGTGTCCTCGTGAGTCTGTCTGTTTAACCAGCTGCCTCGCAGCCTTAGCAATGCTCTGTGCCTCTTTTACGCTTTTTAAATGGCAGAGCTTTTTGTCTGCTGGCCGGAATTTGTTCTGGTGTCATGATATTCCACTTCGATCTTAGATAATTTTACTGCAAAACAGTCTCACATCTGAAGGCAAAGTGGTGGCATATTTTATCATGGCAACATTTTTATGTTTTTGGTGAAAACCCTTGACAACCATAATTGCAGTTACATGTCCCACAGCCTCATTAATCGTCAGTCTCCAAGCATTATGTGCAGTAAATGTCTGTATCCATCGTCATCCTTGTGGTTATTAGAATGATGCAGGTGGTAGTGTCTGAAATAATAAATGTGATGCAGAATTTCTGCAAGTTACTGAGATTATGTTTCTCCCCTTTGAGAAACATATCTACACTGAATCTCCCTGAGATTAGGAACTCTGATTTGCCGTGTGGTGACCATCACACAGAGGTACTAACGTACTAACTGCAGGTAGCAGGTATGTGGTTTTTATTTTTTTTCTTAGCATCCTTGGCTCCAGTAAAGCCTTACCCCTGACTCCAGGGATTGGTCACATAACCTAAGCAAAAAAAAAAAAAAAAAAAAAAAGCTTATGGTAATCAAAACAGCATGGTATTGGCACAAAAAGACATATGGATCAACAGAACAGAACAGCGAGCCCAGAAATAAACCTGCACACCTACAGTCAATTTCAAGAAGTGGTGCTGGGTAAACTGGAACAGCTACATGTAAAAAAATGAAATTAGAACATTCTCTAACACCATATACAAAAATAAACTCAAAGTTAAGTGAAGACCTAAATATAAGACGATACTAGAGAACTCCTAGAGGAGAACCCAGGCAGAAACACTTTTTGACATGAATCGCAGTAATGTTATTTTTTATTTGTCTCCTAGAGTGAAGGAAATAAAAGCAAAAATAAACAAATGCCATGTTTGTTTAATTAAACTTAAAAACTTTGCACAGCAAAGGAAACCATAAACAAAATGAAAACATAAACAAAATGAAAAGATAACCTACAAAATGGGAGAAAATATTTCCAAATGATGTGACCAACAAGGGATTAATTTCTAAAATACACAAACAGCTTACACAGCTCAGTATCAAAAATAAACAAAGAAACAACCCAGTGAAAAAAATGGGCAGAAGACCTAAATAGACATTTCTCCTAAGAAGACATACAGATGGCCAACAGGCCAACAATTATCAGACAAATGCAAATCAAAACCACAGTGAGTTATCGCCTCACATCAGTCAGAACGGCCATCATCAAAAAGTCTACAGACAGTAAATGCTGGATGTGGAGGAAAGGGAACCCTCCTACTGCTGGTGGGAATGTAGACTGATGCAGCCACTATGGAGAACAGTATGGAGGTTCCATTAAAAAAACAAAAACAGAGTCACCATATGATCCAGCAATCCCATTCCTGGGCATATATCTGGAGGAGGAAACTCAAAAGATACATGCACCCCAGTGTTCATAGCAGCCCTATTTACAGTAGCCAAGACATGGAAGCAAACTAAGTGTCCATCAACAGATGAATGGATAGAGAAGATTTGGTACACACACACACGCACACACATGCACAATGGAATACTATTCAGCCATAAAAAAGGAAATAATGCCATTTGCAGCAACATGGGTGGACCTAGAGATTATCATACTAAGTGAAGTAATTCAGACAGAGAAAGAGAAATTCATATATCACTTATATGTGGAATCTAAAAAGATGATACAAATGAACTTATTTACAAAACTGAAATAGACTCACAGACATAGAAAACAAACTTATGGTTATCAGAGGGGAAAGGGGGTAGGGGAGGGATAAACTGGGAGTTTGGGATTAACAGATACACACCACTATATAAAAAACAGACAACAAGGTCCTCCTGCATAGCACAGGGAACTATGTTCAATATCCTGTAATAACTTGTAATGGAAAAGAATCTTAAAAAGTACACACTCACACATAAGTCTGAATCACTTTGTTGTACACCTGAAATTAACATTGCAAATCAAATATACTCCAATTTTAAAAGAAATTATTTTTTTTAAAGGAGGGGTGGGTGGGATTTGTTGGCTTCTAACCTGAAATTTGCACAGCGCAGGCCCAGCTTTGCAGTTGGATCCACGAAGCCAGTGATACCAGAACTCAGTCTGTTCTTTCTTCTGTCTAAAATCTTTGCCACCGTTCGGCTTCCTCAACACGCCGCCATCTACCACTTTCAGACTCTTCCAGCGATGAAAGGGCGGCAGCATCCCGTCCTCACCTCCTCTCAGAGCTGAGGCAGTTCCATCAGCCTGGGCAAGGCCTGAAGCTCGCTCTGATTGGATTGAATGAGGTCATGTGACCGTCCCTGACCCAGTCACTGCAGCCAGGATGCAGCCAGTGGAAAGCATAGTAGCCTTTCCTGTTGGTCCTGGAGCAGGTCCTGATGCTCACTGCCATTGGACAGAGGGGTCCAACACAAAACATAGTTTTGAATAAGTGGTCCTTACTCAGTGACACAGTGTGGGAGTTTATATCTCAGTGTATGTTTCTGGGCCTATCTATTTCTAATGTTCCTGATTTTTCCCCAAAATCCAAATGGTGGAAAAAGCCACTCATCTATGCCTTTCCTTCCCAGGCTTATCAGAGAGGAACCCCCCCAAAAAGCCGAATTCTCCCAGCTGGTGGCAAGGTGTTGACCTCAGAAGAGGAATACAATTTACTATCTGATCGGCATTTTCCAGACCCTGTTGGTGAGTTGCTGAGCATTCTTTCCCAAGACAAAATTCCTAAACAGGCTTTGTTTAGCTAAACCAATACTTCTCAGTGGAGGAGGAGGGTTTTACGCTCTGGGGACAGTTGGCTGTGTCTGGAGACACTTTTGGTTGTCACAACTTGGGAGGATGGTGCTACAGGCATTTAGTGGGTGGAGGCCAGTGATACTTGCTAAACATCCCTCAATGCACAGGATAGCCCCCCACGAGGGAGAATTATCTGGCATTAAATAGCAACAGTTGCCAAAGTTGAGAACCCCTGGGCTAGACATGCGTACTCCAAAGCAAATGGAAGCTGTAATGTCTCTAATGCAGGTAAACACCGTCCCGTTTCTATTACTTTAAATCATGTTTGCTGATAACACAAGTCAGTCCGTGTGTGACCAGCGCATGGAAAACGTACCACTGGGCAGGTGTCTTGAGGCTTTGGAACATATTGCAAACTCAAAGGGCACCACACGGGACAGCAGAAACAAATCCACAGGGCCAGGCTGTGAGCTGTGCAAGC
This sequence comes from Camelus dromedarius, assembly GCF_036321535.1. Taxonomy (NCBI): domain Eukaryota; kingdom Metazoa; phylum Chordata; class Mammalia; order Artiodactyla; family Camelidae; genus Camelus; species Camelus dromedarius. The sequence goes on along the minus strand of NC_087458.1, from coordinate 28,721,308 downwards.
CCAGACCTGTCAAAGGACATTACTCTTCTCATCTTAGGATGATATGAATAAAATACCTTATATCAACAAAATGCTTTTAGCAAGCATTGCAGCGACTCACAGTTACTGTGGACAAAAGCATTAATTAGCATACCTGTAAATAATAGCCAAATGCTGCCGTGGAGAGAGCTTTGAACTGAAAATCTAAAGACTGGACTTTGTCTGGCTCTGTCTGTGACACCTGTTCCCTAGCTAGCTGGGCCTCTCTGATTTCTGCTTCTTACCAACTGTAGCATGCTTTGATGCTCGTTCATCTCACTTTTTCCATTTAGAGAGAGTGATGGATAACAAACAGACCGAATAGAGTGTTTCACAGAGATTCATGCCCTGTGGGTAACGTAGTAACTCCATCTGGCTTTGTGTAAATCATACCGCGCAGTAACTACGTAGTTTCTTGGAGAGAGCCCTGGCTCTGATTAACAGGTGTAGTCATTTCACTGGAACTCACAGAGCAAACTATAATCACTTTATCAATTGTTCTTTACGTGCCGATACGAGCATAGTGTTTTTAATAACACTGTAATAGAATTAGTACGTGGACCATACACCTAGGTTAACAAACTGTTACTAAGTAATTCAAGTTAAAACAACACTTTATTGCAGTATGCATATTATTATATTTTCTTTCAACATCTTGGCTCTGGAGCTGCTGCTAAGGGTAGGGGGTGCCAACGTGTCTGTATTTTTGAATCATTCCAAAAGAACTTTCCAATGAAATCAGTCAGAACAGACAGTACGTTTATTGATCTATTGATGAAGTCATATCAAAAGGAATGAAAGGAATAAAAAAGAAAAAAAAAAAACATAAGGCCTGTGTGACTAGTGCCAGTTGGCCCAGGGCTGCAGTCAGGGGCATTTCAATGACTTTTTAAATTGCATGATGTGACCTTCTGAGGTTTAAAAATAGAGTATTCTACAGTAGATCGTTTGTGATATCCTTGTAACTCAACTCAGAAAAAAATGCAGACTAGCAACATCTGGAAAATTGCTGTAAAAAGTTTAAATGAGTGATAGCTAGAGACTGACAGGAATTAATTATATGAGTCTTGCTGAAGCTTTTAAATGGAAAGGGTGAATGTTGCTTTCAATTGTTTGTACAAAACTGTGACATCCTGGAATAGGGCAAGAAGAGTTGCTTCACAGAACCGTGTGAGCAGGAAGACTTGCTGTGTGATTCTAATTTTATTGGGAAGAATAAAGGCACAATAAAGGAGAATGTCATTCTAGGTGAAGTAAGCCAGAAAGAGAAAGAAAAATACCACATGATAACACTCATATGTGAAACCTGAAAAAAAAAAAAAAGAAAAAGAACTTATTTACAAAACAGAAACAGACTAGACTCACAGACATAGAAAACAAATTTGTGGTTACCAGGAAAGGAAGAGGGTGGAAAGGGATAAATTGGGAGTTTGAGATTTGCAGATACTAACTAATGTATCTGAAATAGATAAACACATTTATACTGTATAGCACAGGGAACTGTATTCACTATCTTGTAAACTACGGTGAAGATGAGAACAGATGTATGTCTGTTCCTGTGTGACCCAAGCACTGTGCTGCGCACCAGAAATTGACACAACATCGTAAGCTGACTATACTTCAATAAAAATATATTTTTAAAAAAGATGGGATGAATTAACCTCACTTGAGAAAAAGCACTGGAGGTTTATCAATAAATGTCTTCTTTACACAGTAATGGGCTGAGATGGTGTACCAAAAATGGTCGCACGTTCTTCTAAAATGATTCACTTATTTGGCATTTTCTTATTTAGAATCACCTTGTTGCACACACAGAAAAACTCAAATTAAATACATATGTTTCTATTACCTTGCTAAAAATATTTGGATATTAGCAGGACAGATGCACTTGTGTGGCGTTTTCCATAAATGCCAAGGACTCCTTTTAGCTTTCTCCCCTTTACCTCTGGGTGGTGGCTCAGATTTACATAGTCCAAGGTGGCTGCTGGAGATCCAGCCATGGCTTTCTCACCCCAGGCAGGAGGAATGAGGAAAGATGGGGAGGCAGGCGCATTCTCTCTCCTTAAGGATATCCAGGAAGTCTCGCTGTGCCTTCAGTTTGCATCTTGTTGGCCAAAATTTAGTGGCTGTGGCACATCAGACTGCGAGGGAAGCTGGCAATATAGTCTTTATTCTATGCAGGCACTTGCTAAACTAAAAAATGAGGGACTTCTATTACTGAGAAAGGGAGGGGATAGAAATGTGTTACAACTGCTGGTCTCTCCTGAAGCTTTCGGTCATTTATTCACCTGCTGTCACTCATATGTTGATTCATTCTCATGTACCGTGTGCCAGGTATTTTGTTAGGGCCTGTGGGGCCAAAGTTTGTGCTCCCAGTGCTTTCAACTCTGTTACCTCCAGAAACAGAGCTCCCATGTGTGCTTCAGGAAATCCAGGCCAATCTTGATTCATTCATTTGCCAGTAGCAAGACTCAGTTCTGGCGCCTCCCTTATGGTTACGGTCCATTTCCCGGTATGCCCGGTGCCTTCAGGTGCCTCCTACTGAGGCCCTCTTCCCCGGCTTTCCTTGAGATTGGTGCCCATTGTGTCACAGGTAGGGAACACAGAGCTAATTTCTTCTTCTGCTTGTTCTGCATGACTCTAGACATAAGCTGGGGCTCATTTAACCAAGTGCAGTGTCATACAATTGGAAATGCAAGTTTAGGCTGGGGATCTGAGTAATAGTATGGTTTAACGTGAATTTCTTGGAATTGAATTTGAGGGAATTGCTAGAAGTCCCATTATTTAAGGCGTTTAAAATTTCATAGGACAACATAGCCATTTATTCAGTCAACAAACTGGTTGAACATCTAGGTTCCACGGCCCTGCTACGGGCTCACTATACACAAAGACAGGGAAGATGGAGCCTCCATCCTCCAGGCGCTGGGGGCAGTGCGTCTGCTTTCTGGGGAGAATCAGTTGCTGTGGGTGCTTATCTCCCTCTGTGTCCCTTGCTCTGAGTGTGGGTGCCAGACACAAAAGCAGATCATTACAATATTTTGGGTGAACAAGGTAGGGAACAGCCAACTCTGTCTCTGGTGGCAGAGGGTGGTGCCAACAAAGGCTCCCCAGAAGAGGTGGCTTTTGAACTGACTTTTGAAGGATGAATGAGAATTTTCTAAGCATGATGGAAGGGAGGGAGGAAAAGGAAACAATGAACTGCAGAAATAATATACAAAGTCATGGGATGGATGGCGACACCTCGGGAGAGCAGAGATGAGGGTGGAGTGAAAACCAGCACCGGACAGGGCAAGCCGCAGCACTTAAAGAGGGAGATGGAGGAAGGGGTCAAGGAACTGATAAAGGAGACAAAGAGGAAACTTAAAAAAAAAAAAAAAAACCACGAAGGACACAAGGAGAGAGGTGCCCCTGGAAGTCAAGGAGAGAGAATGTTTCTGATATCACTCATATGTGGAACCTAAAAAAGAAAAAGAAAAAAGAGGACACTAATGAACTCATCTACAAAAATAGAAACAGGCTCGCTGACATAGTAAACAATCTTATGGTTACTGGGGGCAGTGGGGTAGGAAGACATAAATTTGGGAGTTTGAGATTTCCAGACGTTAACCATAATATATAAAAATAGATAAACACATTTCTTCTGTATTGCACAGGAAACTATATTCAATATCTTGTAGTATAAGATATCTTTCTTTTTAATGAAAAAGAATATGAAAACGAATATATGTGTGTGTACGCGTGACTGGGGCATTACGCTGCGCACCAGAAATTGACATGCTGTAACTGACTATAGGTTAAATAAATAAATAAACAAGGGATAATGGGCAGGAACAGATGTTTCAGATTAGGTTGAGAGGGAGGTCATAAAGAAGAAGCCACTGGCTGGCAGGCAGGATGACATTGGTGACCTAAGCAGTTTGGTTTGGGGACAGGTGGAGCCGGAACAAGACTAGAGTGAGAACGGGGTTTGATGGAATCAAGGCAGCAAGTGCCTGCTTGGCAGTGACCATGGAGGGAGAGGGCGCAGGGCAGAGAGCAAGCAGGCCTGGTGGGATGGGAGCCTGGGGCCTGGGCACAGCAGGGTGGGCGCCTGGCAGACAGACACATCAGCCGCCAAGGGCCGGAGGGGAAGAGGGAGTTCTGTTTGCTGGCCATTCCACGTGAGGACGTTAGACTGTGTCCGATGACCTTGGTTGTCCCCGTGGTTAGGAGGTGAGGCCACCGGCTGGACTGAGATGGGTGAGGCTGGTGCAGGGGTGTGAGAGGAGCCTGAACTCTCCTTTTTCCCCACCATGAAGACATTCAGACCAGAGCCTGAAGTAAACCTTTACAGCCTGAAATAAGCATTTGAAGTATACACGTTTTAAAACGCCTTTGTGTTTCCCATGTTTCTTTAGCGTCCAGTGAGAAGGAGAGCGCACAGCCCTTCGTGGTCCTGCCCAAGGAGTTCCCGGTGTACCTGTGGCTGCCCTTCCTCAGACACGGCTACTTCTGCTTCCAGGAGGCCGCGGACCAGAAGAAGTTCAGTGCTCTCCTGAGTGACTGCATCAGACATCTGAATCACGGTACGGCTCGGCTGCCCGCTGGCCCCCCGCGAGGCTGCCTTTTCTCAGCTGGTCTGGTCAGTCATCTGTCAGAATGATTCCTAGAAGGACCCACAGACGGTGCTGCCCCCAGGAAGGAGAGGGGAACCAAGCAAAGAGAGAGTTTTGCAACTTGCTAGTTGTTTAGTCTGGGCAGGAGAGCCTCAGAGAAACAGGACGTGGAGCAGGTGTCTGGTGGCATGCGTAGGCAGAGCACTATATTCTTGCATATAATTCCTCCTCCTTTCTCTAGAATTTTTTTTAATCTAAATGACAGCAAGAATGTACCAGTTGTCCCTGGTAGAATTCTAGTCCTTATGACCTTTCTTGTTTATTCTTGCCTTTATTTCTGAGTAATAGTTCCTCAAAACTTTAGGGTATGTAAGAATCACCTGGAAAACTGACTAAACAGATTTTTTTTTTGGCTCCACCTTCAGATGTACTGATTCACTGGGTCCGTGGTGGGCCCTGACTTTGCTTTTCTAACAAACTGCCAAAGGATGCTGTCACTGTTGGTCCGTGGACCACACTTGGCATGGCATCACTTCAGACCATGTTGCCTCTACATATGGATTTAATTAATATCGGGTCTATAATGAAAAAAGACTTTCATTCCACTGTGTGATGTTTTTGATACATTGGTATGGATGCTGGTTTTTCTGGACTCCACAAAGACTTCAGTCACAGGCAGTTGGAAGGGTAACCAGTCAAATGTTATTAAGAGTTTGCTCTGTGCCAGCCTCTGATGGTGTGAGGAACAGAGTGATGAACTACGCAACGTTCCTCTCTCTGGGGTCTACATTCAGACGGGGAGGAGGGGCACACAGGCCCAAGTTCACAAGCTGACTTGATAGTTAACCAAAGTTACTGTGTGCCACAGAGTAACTAGAGGTGACTACACAGAGGAGGAGGGGGAAGGCTTGTCCAGGGAGGCCTCTCTGGGCAGGTGACATTTGAGTTGAGTCATCTCATCTGTCTGTGCCTTTGTTTCCTAATCAGGCTAACTTCCTGTACACTTCCTTTTAAGTTCTGAGGTTTCCCCGAGTGTCAGCCCCACAGAGCAAAAGGCACTAGTGATGCATCTCGGCCTGTTCTTGACTTCAGCTTGTGTAGTGACAGGAGGCCAATGGAAAAAAGATAACGTCACTATGTGTTGCTATAGCAACCCCGAGGAACGTTTGTCATAATATTGGCTCACAGCGAGTTAGGGACTTGGTAAGAATGATATCCTCATTAATACAGTGCCTTGTGGTTCTGATGTTTTAGAGGCAAAGCCCAGCACTGCTTGCACCATCGAACTCATTTTTCAATACACTCAGGCCTCTGTGTGCAGGGCCGTGGTCTAGTATGAACATGCAGTTCGCACTAAACACGAGCACCATGAAGCTTTGCTGAGCAGAGAATGTTCCCTACCCAGCCAGATCGGACTGGCCTCGTTCCCCTTCCACGCACATAATAGGAATTTCTCTGGGGAGTTTTTGGAAGTTATGTAGCCTGCATTCAGAGTCCATTTATGGAAGACTTTAGTTGATTCAAAACCTCACTCTGCTCTCCAGTATGTTATCACAGGCACTGAGATCATGGGGTCTGGTCACGCGGCCCCGGTTCTGGGTCGCATTCCTCTGTCCGGCACCCTCACTGAGGCTGCATGCAGACTTAACACGACTTGGTATAACTTCCAGTGGCTCCGGTCAGAGCCAGAGACCATCAGAACATTGTCAGGAACAGTCCTCAAGTGTCGTGGGCCGATGGGCTCCCGGGTCATTCCTTTCTGGGTCTCCCTGTGTTTTTGGCACCACAGGGCACCACGCATCTTTACTGGATGAGGTTTTTTTGTTTTCAGTGTCCACCTGCTTGCTATTCATTGTAGGATCTTGGGTAAATCAGTAAGCGGTTTCACAGACTTCCAGTTAACCATTATTTTTTCCATAATTACCAGGAGAGTTTAGAAATGGGTGTAAAATGAGTGCTTGATAAGGGCCAGAAACCCCGAGGCGGCTGCAGGGAGACTGCTGACTCTGCCCCCAGGCGACCAGAGTGTGCGCCACAGCCCTGGGTCGCTGCCCCGTTGGCTCCCAGGCCAGCGGGCTCCTCTGCTGAGAACTCGGCCTAGGGTCTGATGCTTGCCCACTGTTGATCCATCCACTCACAGGTCCTCAGGGATCTTCTGCCCAGTTTTATTCAGATACAGTTGACATATAACATTGTATTAGTTCAAGGTATACAGTGTCCTGATTTAATATATGATTATTGCAAAATGTTCAGCACAATAAGTTTAGTTCACATCTGTCACGTCATAGAGCTAACAAATTCTTTTTCTTGTGATGAAGTCTTTTAAGATCCACCCTCTTAGCAGCTTTTCCTGTGCAATACAATATTAACTGCAGTCACCATGTTGCACATTACATCCCGTGACTTAATTTACTTTGTAACCGAAAGTTTGTACCTTTTGACCCCTTTTGCCCAAGCTCCCCCACCTCCTCTGGCAACGACCAGTCTGTTCTCTGTTTCCATGAGTTTGGCTTTTTAAGATTCCACGTGTAAGTGAGATTATGCAGTATCTGTCTTTCTCTGTCTGATTTATTTCACTTAGCATAATGCCCTCAAGGGAGCTTTGAGGAAAGATCATCTCTTTGCCTCCGTGGGGAGTTCTGCCAAGGATTTCTGTCACCTGGGGATCCCAGGATACCTCCCTTAGTGCTCAGATCCCCCCACAGCCCAGCCCACTTGCCCCAAGAGTTCTGGGTTCAAATTGGTCTAGGTATCCATGTCCATTCATTGTGATTCTGGAACCACCTTCTCCAGTTCATCCTTACGGAGTGGGTTTGTTTCCTGTTTAACCCTGACAAAGGGCCTGATCACACCTTGCTCTTGGGCAACGAGGCTGTGTCCTAAGGTAAGCAGGGGAAGTGGAGGGCTCTCTGCTCTTCTTCCTTCAAGGGAGGGAGCTGCCTCTTGGTGCCGCAAAGATGTACACTCCTAAGGCGCATAGAGGGGTGTGTGTGAGTGTGTATGTGTGTGTGTTGTTTTTGACAGCTCTTCATTGAGCAGACATACGAAAACTACACAAGATTGATCTTCAGTAGAACATCCCCTTCCAACACACCGGACTAAACATCCAGCCCACTGTGCGTGGGGAGTGGAGGGGGAGGGGGCAGGGGGGGGCAAGGAGGGGAAATTTCCTCTTTCCCCTCTCAGCTCTTTTGGCTGGCAATTAAAACAACAACACAAGGCAGATTAACAGGAGAAAATCACACTGATTACACGTGGATGGGGAATTCACATAAATATGAAGAATTTCAAAGGCAGCAAGGCAAAGTGAGGTTTATATATATTCTGGGCTAAGGAGAAGACTGTGGGGGGTCTAAGACTTAAAGGGAAGTGGGGTTATTCACAAGAAGATAAAAAGAGTTAATGTGTGTGTGAACAAATGTTTGGTGGGCCATCCGAAGACAATGGGACACAAAGAAGACTTGGCTAGTTCCGCCCTGCCCAGCACACCTAACATTTGACTACAGTTACCCGCGGTGATGGCGTCTTCCTGGGACAGGCCCCCCATCTTCCATTTTTTTCGGCAGTAAAGGGGAAGTTCCGAGGCTTTTACTGAGTCTTTTGGGCTTTGATTGTTTTCAGCTAAAAATAACCTGCATGCCAGAGTGGCACACCCTGGGGTGGCCTGCCCTCAGCCCCATCGTGTGACATGTTCCCAGAGCAGCTGCTGTCCTCTGTCCTTTTGGAGTCTTACTGCAGCCCCTTTGTCCCTGATGGGGGAAGTCCAGGGTTCTAAATGTCCACTGCTACAAAAATGGGACTTCTATAAAGCCAAGAAAAAAAATAAGTCAGCAAGATATTCTAAGACAGTCCTACTGTCCAAAATTTCAGTCCTATTCAGAATTGTAGTTTGCAAAAGATGGTCCTTGTAGTAACAGGGATGTAGTTAAAGCCGCTGCTATCTGTGGGCCTGCAGTGTGGAGTCGTGATCGCTGTCAGTGTGAGCCTGACCTTCCAGCTCAGGATGGTCATTCCTTGGCATTAGAATTTGCAGGAAGGAGGAAAAGTGTTCCTGTCAGGAGGCGGAGCGTTTGTCAGAGCCAGGAAGAGAGTCCGCGCACAGACCATTAGAGGGGCTGAAAGAATTTCCCGCGGCTGGTGCTTAGGGAGGAGAGAGGAGCGAGTGAGGATGGGGAGATGGGCAAGATCCAGACTCTAAGGAGCTTTGTGACGGATATTAAGGGATTTGCACTTTATTCTTGCCTCAGTAGGAAGCCATTAAAGGACTTTGAGCAGACAAGCAGCTCAGTCACATCCTCGCCTTAGGAAGGGTGCACTGTGGGCAGTGGATGGGAGGGTGACACGCTGGGACGCCAGGAGACCACTCAGGAAGCTTTGACAGGCAACAGGTGGCGGTGGCTTGCATCAAAGAGGTGACAGTGGAGATCGCAAGAAATGGCTGGATGAGAGAGATATCCAGGAGGTAGAATCAGCAGAACTCAAGGACAGACACTGCGGGGAGTGAGGCAGTGGGGGAACCCAAGGAAGAGCCCCAGGTTTCTGCCATTCTCTGAGGTGGGGGCCCGATGTGAGGAGCAGCAGACTCCAGGGGAAGGCGGTGATGTGTTCAGGGCTGCAGAAGTTGGGCTGGAAGGAGTCTGTGGACGTCCAGGTGAGGGAGTCTCATGGGCAGGTGCCTAGACGAGGCTGGAGAGCAGGAGCCGGGCTGGAGCGCAGACACAGGTGGGAGTCAGCCGCCTGCGGGTGGTAATCGAAGCTGCGACTAACTTCGTAGGAACTGGCTGCTGGCCTGGCACCTGGTACAGGCTCTGTAAATACATCCACCCTCCATCCTTGGGTATAGTTGCAAATATGCCCATGTGGGCAAACGCATGGGACGTGTGTTGATGTAGATTCAAGATGTTTGTACCCAAATCTGTAAACATTAACATAAAACAGATCGGTACTTCTGTGCTGGGTACTAACTTCACTCACTGTGTGGATCTATGATTTTGCTGAACATTTAAGCAATATGTTCATTATGAATACAAAGATCTTGTAAAATTCAGTCACTCAGTTTTAGGCTCTCTGACTCACCCTCTTCATAGAGATAATCACTTAAGTGCCAGTGTCTCTTCTGTATTTTACTTAAAGTTCTTTGCTACCAACAGGCTTTGGGACCCATATAAACAACATTCACAGAGACTTTCAGTTGATCTGACTTTTCCCAATTACTGCCACCTCCTTCTCTGCGTAACTGTCAGATAAATTATCTTTAAACAATTTTTGATTAAAATCCTTCAGTGGCACCACCGCTGTCGAAAAGATGAAACACTTCAATCCAAAGAGACGGGTAGTGTGCGCCTGACTTCCTACAGTTCTCAAGCCCCAGCCTCCTTTCCCCCAACCTGGCTGCCCTGTGCCTCCCACCAGCTTTTAATGGAAGTTTTACTTGGACATCTTGGCCTTTTCATACACCTGAAATACCCACTTCTCACCTGTTCACGTTCTCTCTTGCTTCTTTAAGAATAAGCTTCAGGCTGACTCTTCCCATGGAGGCCACAGGGCAGCTTAACTAATGCCTATGATCTGTCCCATTGGTTGGATCCCCACCACATTCTGCCTCGCTTTATTCGTTTCCATGTCTAGCTGTCTTATTTTTCTAACTCTACTGCAGGTTCCCCAAGGGAAATCTTGTATCACCCCTTGTATCCCTTTGTAGTGTTCAGACAGACATCTTGTGTTTAATATAACGGTTCAGAGACACTAAGGAATTAATAACTTGATACTAAAGTAAATCTGATTTCAGAATTTAAGTGTGATTTTCAAGATGACAATTATAATTGTCGTTTGGCCTAATTCGTAAACACGTCGGCATGAGTGAGTTAAAGAGCTGTCAGTACAAGGGATAAAAGGGTTGAGGGGGGAAAAGACGTCAGGTGTTAGAAGGCAGCCATCACCAGAAGACGGAGATTCTGGAAGGGAGGTGGAATGCTGGCAAAGTTTTATTCAGCAGTACTCTGCTAAGCTTGCAGGACAGCCAGGACTGCCACTAAGCAAATGCCAGTGTCCCCGTCATCATGAACACTAAGAAGGAGGGCACAGTAGACTATCTGGGAAGCGTGAGGGCACATGGATTGAAAAAAATAGTGTAAAAGGAAGGCCCCCTTTCCTGATGAATAGAGCACAGCTGTGTGAAGACACTTTGCAGACTTCCGCTTTAACTTGGACGAGTTCAATCACCTGTGACAATTACGTCACCCAGGGGTGCTAGTGATGCAGCTAGGCTGAACATGGAGCCGTAACGGTGATTAAACTTTGGAACTGGTTGCTGTCAGGGGTGTGTGCCTTCAGCTCTTATCCCAGAAATCCCATGCCGAATCAAACCGCTTCGTTAGATTGGATTTTGACACTTGCACGTTTGAAGTGTTCAATGAGTCCTGCTGAATTAAAATGAATTTTAAAACAGAAAAGGGTCATATGATTCAAATTAGCTAGAGCAAATCCTTTCTGGTGTGTTTCTCTGAACACCGATTACCACTTATGAAACAAGGTTATTACTCGAGGGACTGTCTGATGTGGGCATCAGTTAACTTTAACTGAAAATATACAATGAATTTTATCTTGTAATGTATGAAAACATATCTGAATTTTTGCTTGTATTCACAGACACACGTATCTATGAATTAGAAAATGCTAACCGCGCTTGGGCTCTGCTGGGGACACTTTACTGCAAATGAATAATGTTTGACTGGACGTAGAAAAATAAAAGTACATTTTTTGTAAACATCTCTTTGAATGCTCTTGTTTATAAAAAGTATTTCTTAGTATACTTCTGTTTCAATGCGTTAAAACTTCTATACATTGTAAACAAAAATGTTCGCTAATTATTGTTTAGTAAATAATTAGATATCAATTTCCAGTTTTCCTAGGACTGTCCCAAAGAAAAATTTTTGAAGTGATTCTCTCTGCTTAGAGACTGGTTTTTGTTTGAATTTCGTGTGTGCTCTTTACCTCACACAGTTAACACTCTACACATTATAAATATGTGATGCATATGGATATGTCATTTTTTCTTAAGAAGCTATTGTTTTCCCCTCTCTGACCCTTGTTTACTATTCATAAAGTTCTAAATCTGGAAGGGATCTTAGCGGTCACCTGTTCCATCCCCTCACAGTTTATTTATGATAAGGTTCAAATAGTAACTGACTTGCCCTGGGTGACAGCCAGGGAGTGACAGAGGACCAGTTGTCCTGACGCCCAGTCCTTGACATTTGTTTCAGTTTTACAGACCATGTTGTCTTTTCAGTATTACTTTTTAAAAGACTTCTTTATCTTTCGGTCATTTAAAGCACGTTACTATTGAAGCAAATGACACTTGTGATGCGTTTACGTGCTCCAAGGTGAAGCAGCCCTGTAGACGTTCACCGGAGGCCATCTGAGACCCGGGATGTGTCTGGCTTCTTGATAAGCAGCACCATCTGAGCTTAACTGGGTCTTTTGTTCACCAGCTGAACATGCCTATATTTTTTAGTTCAGATATGCTCTAGAGATACAGTATTTGATAATGTGGCTGGTTAAATTTTGTGTGATGTAAAATGCAAACCATATATGCTTTTATTCCACTTAAATAAAACCTCTGATTTGTAAAGGAAGATTATACTGCTTGTGAGAACATGGGTTGGAATACTTAAAATATAATAATTCTAAAAGAAGCCAGACAGAGAAAGACAAATACTGCATTTTATCAGGTATATGTGACATAGGGAAAAAAAGTCAAATGGATAGAAACAGAGTAGAAAAGTGGTTGCAGGGGACTGAGGGCTGAGGGACAGTTTGGGAATAGGGTACAAAGTTTCACTTATAAGGTGAATAAGGCCTGAGGAGCTAACATGATACATGGTGAGTGTGGTGGTAACAATGCGTTGTATAACTGAAATTTGCTGAAAGAGTAGAACACAAATGTTCTGTCCCCCCCAGAAAGGATAAATACGTGAGGTGATGGAAGTATTAACCAGCAAGATGCATGGAATTCTTTCACAATGTATACATATGTCAAATCACCACGGTGTACATTTTAAATATCATATTTTAATATGTCAGTTATACCCGAGTAAAGCTGAAATAAAAAGCTGAAAATAATAGGTCTAAACATGTTTTATTCATATTTTTTATACTTAGAGATTTACTTAAATTACTTGAAGCTCTCAAAGCAATCTAAAAGTTGGACCTGAAGGAACAGGTCTCCATCAGAGACCAGAATAAACAGAAATGCTTCCTGTCAGCCATTTAACATTCGTCACCACTGGTACATATACAGTCTTAGGTTTAACTTTTGTCCAAAACTGTGTTGCCATGGAACCACTCTTGAATATTTCTTTTGGCCTGTCAAACACACACTATAGTTTCAGTGAAACCACGGATTCCTGCCCACCTTCCCTGTCCACTTCCAATGCACCAAGTAGTTATTTTGGTATGAAGGTCTAAACGTTGTGTTATTATGGTAGTTAAGGGTGACAGATTGGAACAATCATTAAAAAAAAAAAAAGATTAAACAACCAGAGAGTTGAAGTGAATTCAAGCAAAAACATTTTTGTCTGTGCTATTTGGATCGGGTAAATTCCAAAATCACCAGATAGTTGCTTATGTTCTTATGACAGAAAGCTTGACTAAGTTTTTTCACTTGTAGATGGAATATGGTTAAGATAGAAACATACTTATGAAAATGACAGAGCAAAGATGTGGCTAGATAATCAACATTAGGAAAGAACTCTATTTGGCATATATTCCTGAATTTCTTTTAAAAATTAACATTCGGGAAAGCGTGTAGAAAATTCTTACCTATTGTTGCAAAATGGTGAGCCACAGTCCTCCTTCCTACACTGCAAACAAGTTTAGAACATCTGAAGATAGAAGAGAAACATACCAGGAACTATTGTTCATTCTATTAGTTGTTTTGAGGGCTTTAAATTAAACATTGAGTAGCTATAAAAGAATGCTTATATTTCTCTGATAATTAGCAATATTGAGCATTTTTTCATGTGCCTGTTGGCCATTTGTATGTCTTCGTTAGAGAATTGTTTAGGTCTTCTGCCCGTTTTTGGATTGGGTTGTTTGTTTTTTTATTGTTAACTTGTCTGAGCTTTTTTTATATACTGGAAATTAAGCCCCTGTCAGTCTCATCTTTTGCAAATATTTTCTCCCATTTCATAGCTTGTCTTTTTGTTTTGCTTATGGTTTCCTTTGCTGTGCAAAAGCTTATAAGTTTAATTAGGTCCCATTTGTTCATTTCGGCTTTTATTTTTATTGCCTGGGTAGACTGCCCTAGGAGAACATTCTAAGATTCATGTCAGAGAATGTTTTATTTAAGAGGTCTATATTGTCTTGTCTTATATTTAAGTCTTTAATCCATTTTGGGTTGATTTTTGTATATGGTGTAAGGGAGTGTTCTAGCTTCATTGTTTTACATGCTGCTGTCCAGTTTTCCCAACACCATTTGCTGAAGAGGCTGTCTTTACTCCATTGTAGGTTCTTGCCTCCTTTATCTAAGACTATTTGACCAAAAGTTTGTGGGTTCATTTCTGGGCTCTCTATTCCGTTCCATTGATCCATATGTCTGATTTTGTGCCAATACTATGCTGTTTTGATGACTGTAGCTCTGTAGTATTGTCTTAAGTCTGGGAGGGTTATTCCTTCAGCTTCGTTCTTTTTCTTCAATATTGCTTTGGCAATTCTGGATTTTTTGTGATTCCATATAAATTTTAGGATTATTTTTTCTAGTTCTGTGAAAAAAGTCCTGGGTAATTTGATAGAGATCACATTAAATCTGTAGATTGCTTTGGGCAGGATGTCCATTTTAACAATATTAATTCTTCCAATCCAAGAACATGGGATATCTTTCCATTTCTTTAAGTCATTTTTAATTTCCTTAGTCAGCGTTGTATAGTTCTTTGCATATAAGTCTTTCACTTCCTTAGTCAAATTTATTTCTAAGTATTTTATTTTTTTGGATGCAATTTTAAAAGGGATTGCTTCCTTACTTTCCTTTTCTGATATTTCATTGTTAGTGTAAAGAATTGCAACCAATTTCTGTCTGTTAATCTTGTATCCTGCTACCTTGCTGAATTCTTTTATCAGCTCTAGTAGTTTTTGTGTCGAGCCTTTAGGGTTTTCTTTGTATAGAATCATGTCATCTGCATGTAAGGACAGTTTAAGCTTTTCTCTTCCAATTTGGATCCCTTTTATTTCTTTTTCTTGTCTAATTGCTGTGGCTAGCACTTCAAACTTGATACACTTTATATTCTGTGTTTGCTAATTCCAGTATCTGAGGCCTTTATGGGTTGTATTCTCCTATTTCTGCTAGTTCTAGCTTATGGCACCTTACTAACTTGTGTACTTTGTGATTTTTGATGATAAGCTTACACTACACTGAGGCCAATTGAAGGTGATCCGTCTAAAGAGGATTTGTCTTTCTTCTCATCAGATGCTTGAGGGCACCACTCGGTATCTGGACCACTCAGCTACTGTGAATTTAGTCCATAAAGGTTGTAGGAAGATGCTTATGAATATGACTTCTCAAGAGAAATACATATCTTCCTGAGAAAAATTCAATCCATAACAGATTCCTTACTGTATTTCCAGCTCATTAAGGCACTTAGAAATATTATTTACAGTGTAATTTATCCAGCATATTTTATTTTCAGTGAGAGGACTGGTCTGAGTATAGAGCTGACCACATTGCTGGGTGCCAATACATAAAATCTGAATGGTGTTTAAAAGTTAATTGTCACTAATAGCCGTTTTAGAAAGGCTGCTTCCACCTTTTAAGCACCCATTCATTTTGGCAGCCGTGTTGTATTGTTTGCTCTCAGGGTTCTGCGGCTGCCACCTTGCCCTTGGGAAAAAGACTTGACAGCTAAAGCTGACATTTAGGACATTTTCAAGTTCGAGGGCCACTGCAGGAATCAGTGTTTTGGTCAACTCTGTGTTGAATGCTGTCTGCAGCTACAGCACATATCAGCCATAGCAACAAAAATAAAGACACCTCCATCATGAAGGTTAAATTACACCCTGTAGGCTACGGCTAGGATGACAGGGGAGTGTGGAGTACATTTCAGGAAGCTTTCCCTTAAAAACAGTTCAAACTTTTCCTAACATGAAGGGGCAAGGCTCAGCCCTCTGACAACTTTGCTTAACTGGAAGCTGTCATTCATGTAGGGTTATCCATAGCAAGGATTTTGAGCCATGTTTTTCAAAATGTGGCCTGGAAGCCACTCGTCTCTGGATGACTGGGTGTGGAGAGGTCAGGAGACTGTTAAAATTTCAGATTCCCAGGCTTTACCCCACACCTGCTAAAGGAGAATCTCGGAGGAGGGGAGCACAGAAGTCTGTATTCATAAGCCAACGTCCCCTCAAAGTTACTGAATAGGCGCTGCCTGGGGTCTTCCTCTCAAATGTAAGGTATTTTGCTTTAAACGACTTAATTTTTATTTTTCTTAAGTTACATTCCCTGTAGAGAGTTAGGATTGTTATAGTACAAAAATTGGTGTTTGAAGCGGTATTCTTAAAATAAAATAGTTAAAAAGCAGAGAATGGCCACAATGTGCTTAGCAATTATGTGATAAGTTCAACCATTTATAATATTTTAGTAAGGGTGCTACAACTTCATAGAATTTCCTTTTTGAAATTAATGTTGAACCTAATAGCAAGTGCAGCTGAGATGTATTTTATTTATTTGCTGAGTCTTGCATTTCCAGTGGAAGCCTTTCTCAGGTGTGTGGTATTAAGTAATTTTATGTAGAGCTCACTCTGGCAAGCTGTACTTTGAGTATGTGTGTATGGACGATCTCCAAAAGATGAAATCTTCCCCCTTCTGCCTGTGTCCTCTCTTTCTGACTTTTGTATGGGAGGAAAAAGTTTTCCTCCACCCTCTTAGGGTCTTAGGGTCCCTGGCTGGGTCTTAATATTAGACTGACAAAGATGACCCAGGAGAAAAGCATACAAAATTATTTAATACAAGTTTTACATGACATGGGAGCCTTCATAATGAAATAAGACCTGAAGAAATGGTTAAACCTGAGTGTTTTATGCTAGGTTTGATGAGGAATGGAAGGTCATGGAAAGGTTTGCTCGCCAGAGTACGAGCTAAGTGTAGTGAACTGGGGGGACCTCAGCTCGGCCTGTTCACTCAGATTCTTCCTGGTGTCCCTGTGCCTTGGGGTAAGGATGCTCCTTTCTCGGGGTACAGAGGGGGCACCTCTCGTGAGGATCTGATGACCTGCTGTGGGGGAGGGGTCAGAGAGACTTCCTGCTTCTGCTGCTTTCTTAACACTCCTTCAGCTTAAAACAATCACTACGTCAAGGTGCCGTGTTTTGGGGTAGTGTGTTCTGAAGCCGTTAAAGTCCCAGAGGTGACCAGTACCTCTCAAAGGTATTTGGTCTGTTCGCCTTGCCAGTCGGCTATCCTGGAGGCTATGCTTAATGAGGATAGGAGCCCTGGGTTTTAAAGACTTGGGTTAGCCTAGCTGCCGCCTTCACGTGCTAACCGTCACGAGGGCTCCCTGGTGCTCAGGGACAAATGAACTCATGAATCGTTGAGTTTGTGCCTGTAAGTCAGACAGCACGGGCACGAGCTCAGGGCCTCCCTGACCCTGGGGCATCAGGGCCCCCTGCAGGGCCTGGGAAGACAGACTGCTGGGCCCCATCTCCAGGGTTTATGAATCAGCAGGTCTGATCTGGGTCCTAAGAATCTGGACTGGTAACACGCTCTCGGGTGATACCGGTGTTGATACTCCTGGGCTGGTGACCGTGTTTGGAAAGCCACTGGACTAACTCATACGATCTTCTCAGGAGTCCTGTGAAGTAGCACTATTATCGTCATCATTCCCATTCTACAGACCAGGGTTCTGAGACAGCTGGTGAGTAGCACAAGATTTTAAACCCCGGCAGTCTGACTCCAGAATCCATGCTCCATCGAACCCACTGTACCATCGTGACTCTTCAGTGAGCGGGTACTTACGAGGCACCAATCATGTGCCCGTGACTGGCTGCTGCTTAAAACATCTAATCCAGTTCCTTCTCAGGCCCAGATGATTTGAAGTTAGTCGCTTCTTACTGGACTTGATACCAGCGTGGGTAGTTTTGTAGTATCTGAGAGGGAAGTGAGCTGCTGTGCATTTGTTAAAAGTCAGGTGGCCACTGAAATACAGAAGTTCAGTCTTTTTTCTGCTTTTAAACGTGAAGTTGTGCCTTAACCCAGATGGGTGTCCCCTGGTGAACTGTGTACTTCAATTTAAAAAATGCTCTTCCAAAGTCAAAATTTTCTTGGCTTATGCAAACATACAGCTGAAAATAATTGTGTGGAGTATATTGTAGGGATGAAAATGAAAATTCATGGTACTTATTATGTATTACCATCTTCATATATTTTAAGGACTTAGTCTTTATATATATTTTTCCTTTCAGCATTGCCTTCTGCTGGCTGGATTCCTATATTGGCTATTGCTGGAGCGAAGTCCTGACTTGACCTGATTTTGTAGTGTTTTCTTTTGGAGACCACAAATTATGTATCAAGTGACCACCATCTGCCTGTTAGCAGGACATTCCTATTTTAAGGGGCTTAGAATGGGAGTGAAAGAGAAGGAAGCTGGGGAGGAGCACTGACATCGTAACACTGGTGTTTGACCACACCACTCCCTCCCAGGTTCCCTTTCCTGTGCGAGATCAGGCCATGGCCATATGCAAGTACCAGCTAAGGAAAGAACAGAGACTTCTTCTCATTTGTACTTCCCTCTCACTTCCTTAGCTTTCCATAGAAGGTAGAGGGCCGTCCAAATGCCTGGATTAATGATAACCATTTTCTTTTGTTTTTGTGCATGCAGATTGAGGATAAATGCCACTGGAAGTGATGAGGTAGGCAAAAGTTGGAAAAAAAGAATCATTTTATAAGAGTCTACTGTATCCAGAACATTGTCCCAGATTCTGGGTGGAGGAAGACAAACGGAAAACATACAGCCACTGCTTGAAAACAAGGCTCTGCTGTAAGGCGAGCCCATTCAATTGACAATGGAGAGTTTTGGAATTATTTCCCCCTGACTTTCCAGGACAGGTGGAATGACAGAACTGGAAAGTAAGCCAGGAACATCATTTTACCTCACTCTGTCTCATTTCAAGTCCACTCATGCCCAACTTGAAGTGGTTCAGTCTCCGAGAACACGGTGAATTAGCCCCAGCGTGTGTCTGTTAAGACACCTTAACCAATGTCCTTTCCTTCTTCAGTCCCTTGTGAGGAGGGTGATAGTTGGAGGTCTCCCCTCTTCAGTTCTTCTCCACTCTTTAAGACATCACGTTAGAGATTTTCAAACTTTGAGAATGAAAAGCCTTTCCACAATGTTGTAGACTCCTTTTGGCAATTGTAATGAGTCATTCTTGCCGAGAACATAGGTTGTTTGCATCCGTCTAGCACTTCTGGTCAGAAGCTTAGCACACACAGAGTGAGCTGTACTTCCTGGCACTACGTGCCCTCGTCAGAAACCACAGCATGCTGCAACGGGGCCACTCATCAGGGGCATTTAGTATTACATCTGGGCCACTTCTGATACGTGTCGTGTGTGTGCGCGGTGACAGGGGCTACACCCCAGCTTTCCGGTTGGCCTCACTGATGTTGCTGCCTGAGTACAGGTGCTGCACTGAGTATCTTTTGTGCAGATGCAGCTCATCAAAAATTAGCGTTTGACTTCAAAATAAATCAATTTATCTGCATGTGGGCCGAGCAGAGAAACATTTAAACAGAAAAGGAATATTGAACTCTGGGTGGCTGAAACAAGTGTAAAATTTCCATTATTTCTTCTGAAGATATCTTGCAAACAAAACCTTCTTAGGATTGCCAGAAAGTTCTAAGTATCATTAATATCATTAACTTTGTGATGGGCTGACAGACGTTTATGGTTCAGTTTGGTCATGATGAAGCAGAGGGAAGTTCCCAGTGTAGATGAGGGAGTTGCCACTGGACAGAGAAGGTGGTTTCAAAAATTTCCATTTCTGGTTTCTCTTCTAATTTCTAGTTCCATATTTGGTGGTTTTAAATAAATATGGTACTACTCTATTCAAACAATTTTCCTTTTACCAGGTTAGGAATCTAAGTCACTTATGGTCTAATTAAATGTGAATTTCATACCTGAAGAGAAGGGAGAAGATTGGAAATGAAAATACTATAAAAGGAAGCTAACGCCTGGAAATAAATGGACTGGTACACATTATAATCTTGAAATTATATTTATAATCTTCTTAATTTTCCTCCAAAGAACGTATCCTAGAATTACAACACTGTCTTCACTGCCTTTTGCTTCCTTCTGCCTTAGAAGTAAATCCTGAGCTAGCAGTTCACCTGGGGGTCCTTAGTTTGATTTTCTGAAGGCCTCAGCTTACACGTTACTTCCTCTGGAAAGCGTTCCTTAATTGATCAGGGCTAGATGAGAGCTCCTCTGATTTCCTTCTTCCCGTATGTCCATCCATCTTCCCTTCCTTCTTCCCTCCCTGTTTTTACTTCTGTCACAGTACTGTTAACGAGTCCAAACTTGTTCTGCTCGCTGCACAACAGGCCAATAAATCTGGAGACAAGGTGTTGGGGCAAGGAATAATGACTTTATTCAGAAGGCAGGCAGACCGAGAAGATGACAGACTGATGTCTTGGAGAACCATCTTCCCCAGGTCAGAATTCAGGCTCCTTTTATACTAAAAAGGGGAGGGGCGTGGTTGGTTGTTGCAAACTTCTTGGTGTAGGAATTCCTTGTTCTTGTAGCTGTCCACGTGGGTCAGGTCATGGTGCCCCTGTCAAACCTCTAACAAAGCAAACGTGATTTTCTATTCTGCAACTTGTTATCTTTATAGGAGTGCAAGTGTTAATATCCTTAAAGGTCAGAGCACCAACAATAGGCTCTCCCATCTGTTTCAGGCTAAAGGCAACATTCTTTTACAAAAGGAGCAGAGCCAGCAAGACTGAGCCTAGAAAACAGGGCACAGGGTTAAAACCAAAGAACAGATCTAATATGGAGTCGGATCTGTTCTTTTCTGTTACAGTACTAACCACATTTCGTCTTTGACTATTTACTTGTCTGAGTCCTAGAGGCTGCGCCAGTGCCCATCTACTGTTGTATCTCAGTCCCAGCACTGAGGTCTAATAAGTCTGCAGGCATTTTCTTTTTTGTGACCGAATGAATGAGCATAGGGAGGAAGTCATTATTTGAAGGTGTGTCTGAAAATGGTAAGAACAGTTAATAAAGCTATCCAGGATGTGGGGAGGAGGGGCCGTTTTATTTGTGTTAACAGCAAAGGTAATTTCCTTGGGTGATTCAGCTTTCTTCCTTGACTATACAGGCTGTTACTTGCTTATTTTCCATTTCTCCAAAAGTGCATTACTTTGTGATGTTCCTCATCGCTTGCTATCATTTGTATTTAGTATAGAAGAGTACTTTTGGCTTATTATTTGCATAATTTGTGAAAAATCAATCTTACTCATCAGATTATCGAATATAGTTCCCTGTGCTATACAGTATAAAATTGTTGCTTATCTATTTTATATATAGTAGTTAGTATCTGTTATAGTTGGATAGTAGTTATCAAATCTCAAACTCCCAGTTTATCCCTTCCCACTCCCTTTCCCCCTTGGTTACCATAAGTTTGTGTTCTATGTCTGTGAGTCTGTTTCTGTTTTTAAATAAGTTTATTTGTGTCTTTTAAAATTCCACATATAAGTGCTATCGTATGATATTTTTCTTTCTCTTTCTGGCTTACTTCACTTAGAATGACGATCTCCAGGTCCATCCATGTTGCAGCAAATGGCATTATTTTATCCTTTTTTATGGCTGAGTAGTATTCCATTGTGTGTGTGTGTATTTATATATACTTCTTTATGCAGTCTTCATGTAATTCTTTACAGTCACCTTGGTAACTATAACTTTACCGTCACCTTTGAATAAGTAACTTAACAAAAGAAGAACACAAACAGCATTTCTTTACCTCCACAGACTTTTTCTCTCACATTGAAGTTGCTTCTCAACCTCTGCCCCTTCCATGAAGCTTTACCGGAACAATGCCAGGGAAAATATCGTCTCCCTTCAGCCCTACCCTGCTCACATGTACAATTTGCACTTGTTCACTGGCTAAAATAATGAATGCATGACATGTTTATTACTGTATAGCTTGTAGAGGAAGGCAGTGGAAGTGAAATGTCTTTACATTACAGCTTGTCAGAAATACGACTGTCCATTGTAATAGTGAAAGATTAGCTCACACTGCTAACACTTATTAGGCACTTACTGTGTGCCAAGCACTGTGCCAAGGCCAACGACAGTCATATGGGTCAGTGTCTTTACCCTGAGGAGCCTGAGGCCGGGGCAGGTAAAGGAGCCTGCCTAGAGGTAGACAGTTATCAAGCGGTAGGCTCAGCGTGCAGTCCTGAGGGGCTGTAGTCAGTTTCCCCGCCACATTTCAAGAGGGATTTCTAGAAAGTAACACTGGCAACCAATCATTGAGCTTCTGATGTACGCTCTTTCAATCCCCATGGCAATGCCAGCAAGAATTAACATTTTAGTCCCATTTTGCTGATGAAGAAACTGAGGCTCATGGAAATGAAGAAACTGGTTTAAAGTCACAAGGCTATTAGATAACTCAGCCCAGTTCACAGATAGATCCGTGTTCTTGCTGCTGTGATAGGCAGGAGTGTGTTTAGAGTATGAAGCCAGGAAACCAGGGTATATGCTGAGAAAATTGGGTGTGTGTCACCTCACAATGATTGAGGAGAGGAAAAATCTTCAAATATCTTCTGGCAGAGAAGAAGGATTAGGCATCTTTTGTTTTACTCCAGGAGGCAGAAGTGTCTCTCGTAAATGTAAGTAATCCGAATTATGAAATCACAATTGCAGTTGCTTGCTTCTAAGAGTTTCATTTCATTAAAAGAGGAAATAAAATCTGTAATTCAAAACTACTAAAAGCTAAATTTGAGCTCAGTTAAAGCCCGTGAGTGGCAGCTGCTACATACATCTTCTAAATATGCCATCACATTTGTGTTGTGTTGGAAGGAACAGCGCTTCCAGAACGATCGAGGTAAAGCCTCACGTCTGTTTCACATCTGCCAGAATGAAAATAAAATCAATCTCATCTTTCTTCTTACTGTTTTTCTAAGAGTAAGGTGTCGGGAGTTCCAAAGGAAGATAAGGTCAACTGATGGGGTGGGAAAGGGGAATCGCCTTGGAGTTTAAAACCTTCATCAGGCAGAGGACATTGGAAAAGTCAACCAGTAACACCTAAAATATTGTGGCGATGAGGTGAGAGTCAGCTGCTAACCATGGAATTCTTGGAGCTCCTTAGAGGAGGCATATAATGTTAAATTAATAAAACCTGGTGAGAGATGGCACACTGGCTACGAAGCGATGGGAGGAGGATCGAGACACCCAGTATTACCCCGACTGGTGGACTGGCTAGTTGCTTCCCAACACAGTACAGAGGCTAATGTTAGTTGAGCAAGGGAAGAATTTAAGGATAAACAGGCCATGCCAAGGGGAGGTCTGCAGGTAATTATCTAACACTGTGTACTTTGGCACGGCCTGGTGTTGACCTGACACGAAGAAAGACCAGCTTAATCTTACCATCCTTTCTTCTCCTTGAATGGTCTGTCGGTGTCTTTGCACCTGCAGAGAAAAGGGTAGGACATTTTTCTTTCACATGAAAGGATGCTTGGGACACTTTGCTTTCTCTTGGTACCATAAGACAGCACAGTGCTAGTCACAGAGGTGCTGGGGAGGCTGGCTTTCTGACGCTCGCTGATTCCATTCCAGAACACAGAACCAGGTTAAGTCTGAGAAACTGTCGTCATCCATCCTCCTTCCCTCCCTCTCTCTCTTCCTTCTGCCAACAAATACTGAGCACCTTCAAGCAGTTGCTAGGTTCTGGGAATCCCATGGTGTACAAAACAGACATGACCCTTGCCTTCTTAGAAGTTACAAACCAGTAATGATAAAGAAAACAGTTAAAAATTGAGATGTGTGTATAAAAGATGCACCAAAACATTATAATAGATTGCAGATACTGACAGGTATATAAAACAAATAAACAAGTTTATACTGTATAGCACAGGGAAATATATTCAATATCTTGTAGCAGCTCACAGTGAAAAAGAACATGAAAATGAATATATGTACATTCATGTATGACTGAAGCATTGTGCTGTGCACCAGAAATGGACACAACACTGTAAACCGACTATAACTCAATAAAAAAAGAAAAAAAATTATAATAGAGAGGCTTGATTTAGAGTGGTTCAAGGGAAAGGTTCTGAAGGATTAAGACGGCAGGTTAGCCTTGAAGAGTGTGTGGTCTTCAGTCTGTAGGCCAAATGCGGCCACCGCCTGTTTGTGTGTGAAACGCAGCCCCACCGTTCACCTGGATACCCTAGGACTGCTTTCTTGACTCTGTGGTAGAGTTGAGTAGTTGTGACAGAAACTGTATGTCCTACAAAACCTAAGATATTTACCACTTTGCTGTTTACAGGAAAAGCTTGCTGACCCCTGGTCTATAAAATACTTGAAAATAAGAGCTATGGCATTTCGTTTGCCCCATGTATTTTCAGGCGGTGTGGGTCATGGACTTTGCATGACAAGTGTTTCTGGGCATCATTTTTTTTTTTTAACATGATGGTGTATGTCTCTTTGTGAGGTTGGTTTTAAGCAAAAAAGCTTTCTCTGAAACTTGACGTGGCCTAATTCAGGTGGACTTTCAGTTTCGCATGGGGACCGTGAGCTTTACATTTGGAATCAGACTATTTTGGATTCAAATCCTGGCTTCACTAGGAGCTGTGTTATTTACTCTTTCTACTCTACAATTTTTCATCAGTAAGAGTCCTTGCAGTGCTGACCTCATTTAGTTACTGTGACAATGACGTGAGGCAGCGCGAGAGCGTACTTAGCGCAGCGGCTGCCGTATGCCAAGTGCTGAACGCACAGCACGCGTTGCGTTTATTTTTAAGATGCAAAATATTTTTGTAAAATAACATCAATTTTTGTAATACCATCCCATAAGCAGTGTTCATAATTTTTCTGTTTTATTTTCAACCCTAATAAAACACATTTTTTCATGATGTCTGAGGATAAGTGCAGCGACATCTAAGGCACAACTTTGCGACGTTTGAAGTTGGTGTTATAATATTTTGATATTTTTAGCATGTTTACAAAATTTAACTTTTTAAAGCTCTAGAAATTTGAGGGGTTTGTCTACAATATCTCCACCTCCCACTGCTGTGCTTAGGGGGTGGGTAATTCTTGGGAACTCCCTGTTTGTTCCCAACTGCCCGCAGCTTTGCGATCTCTGAACGCCCAGAAGGCACATCTTCCTCCTTCTTGCTCCCTCAGTCTGCAACCCTGGTCTGCAGTAACCCTACCGCTCTAATTCCAACCCCACCCAGCACTACAGATCTTGGATTTATTTTCAGCTCTTCACGAGAGGGTTTATTCTTCCAGTCTTTTCTTATTTTCTCTCTCTCTTTTTTTCCCTCTATCTACAGTCCTTGTGCTGACCTGTCCACTTCCCATCCATTGCACTCTGAATTTCTGGCTCTGGTTCCAATTTCCTGTGGCTCTGATGTGCGGGAGCACGTGGGTGCTGATTGATTATCATTTGGAAAGCTAAGGGGTGATGGGGTGGCAAGAGTGAAAGCTGACTGCTCTGCACACACCCTGCTCAGCTGGAGCCTGTCCTGTTCCAGACCTCAGTTCCCTGTTGAGCAATGCAGTTTTCACCATGCTGTTCACGAAGCCGGCACCCAGCCCTTCCCTTAAAATGCCTGCTTGGTGGCCAGCAGTCACCCAACAAATTTAGCGAGCATTGCCAAGCACACCAGCAACGCACGGCAAGTGAGCGTGCCTGCACGCTGTGGTGATGCCTTCACCGCATCATGAGACTAAGCATTGGCCTGACTGCCTCGTCAAGAAAGAGAGAACGGGTGAAACAGGAGTCAGGCAGTGGGATGCAGTCTGCTCCTGCTTTCGGCCCCTTACTGGTTTATTTCTCCAGGCTGCATGGTTCCTGGGAAATACAAACGTAGACTTGCGTTCTCTGAACCCAGGGACAAGGGAAGCAGGGGCAGCGGGGGATGGAGCCAGAGCTAGAGAGAAGCTCAGCGCGTATGCGCTCCACCTCCGTCGCTGCGCGGACGAGGACACAAGGAGGCCGGAAGCATCACCCACGATCGCGCGCAGGGAGAGCGGCGCTGATAAACGTGGGTGCGCCGACAAGCAATTTGCGAGCAGTACAGGGTTTTAGGGACACGATTTTTTTTGAGATAAATGTTGTTTCCCCCCTTTTTGTTTGGGAGGAGGTAACTAGGTTTACTTACTTATTTTAATGGAGGCACTGGGGATTGAACCGAGGACCTCGTGCATGCTAATCATGTGCTCTACCAGTGAGCTCCACCCTACCAGCTCTTCTATTTTAATCTTAAAATCCTCTCATCTATGTCTATCTACGTATCTGTCCATCCATAGACATATATACAAACACGTAATTTTATAAAAATGCATAAATCAGATCATATAAATTCTAGTGTTTTGTCTTGTTCTCTCTTCCCAGTCTCTTCATTCCTCTGTAAACAATATTAAAAACCCTGCAAGTATCTTTCCATATTTTTCTCCATCTATATACATACATTATAAGGGTTTATTTGATCACTAAAAAAAAAAAAAACTATGAAAAAAATGAAGAAAGACTATGTGATACATAACAGCATTTTGTTTTTATTACTCAAGAGGGCCTCGTGGAAATTTATGCAAGTCAGTTGACACAGTTAGGGTTCATTTGTTAGTGGCTATTTAATATTCCATGGTTTGTGTCCTACGTGCGAGTGTTCTCTTGATGGCTTGAGCTGTGCTTCCAGCTTTACCACTGTAATCCATGGTGAGATAGACACTCTTGTGCATGGATCCCTCACGTTCTTTTATTTTTCTGAGGCAGTGTCCAGAAGGAGGATTGCTAGGGTGAAAGGTAAATGTATACTTAACCCAGTGGACGTGGCCAGATGAGTTTTCAGGCTAGCTGTAACATTTCGCATTGCTGCAGTGTATGGAGCTCTTTTTCCTGCATCCCTGTCACCAAGAGCCCTCTGTGCCCTTTCTCCACCACGACAAGCTGACAGGGGAGGTGCGAGTCTCCTCGTTTGAGTGCCCTTTCCCTAACGCCCTGAGTTCAAGCTCTTATCCAGAACTGATTGGCCTTTCGGATTTACTCTGATGTGAACTGTCCATCAATGCTCTTTGACCATGTTCATTTTCATTCGTCCTTTTGTATCTCCATCCCCACTCCCTGTTTTGGTTATTTTCTCATAAGAGCTCTGAGAAAATTTAGATATTAACTCTTTTCCACTTCTTCATTTAAAACAGGTTTTCAAATTCATCGTTTATCTTTGGCTTTTAGCTAAGCATATTGTCATTAACCTTTGTGATATATTTTGCCATGCAAAGATGTCTCATTTTCATACAAATATGTCTACCTTCTCTTTTATGGTTTTTTGATTTCCTGCCTTTGTTAAGAAGATTTCCTCTGCCCCTGGATTATGTATGTAATTTCCCTTAATTTTTCTTGGAGTTTTTGTATTGATTTATTTTTAACATTTATGTCTCTAGGCTGTCTGGAAATCATATGTGTGTGTATATATATATACCAGTAGTCTAAAAATTTCCCTTTAAACGGATAGTTAATTCTGCTAGCACCATTTATTAAATCTAGCCTTCCGCCACCAAATAACTGAATAAGCTACTATCTTTGACATATAAAATTTTATATATAATCTGGTGGTTATCTAAGTATTCTCTTTTCTTTTCTTTTCCATTGATCTGTTTCTTTCCATGTTTATTTTGACTTGTGACAGCAGACTTCTGATACTATGACAGTAGATTTTTGCTGTGTGCTCTTATATCTGAAAAGAGAAGTTTCCCCTTAAAATTCATTCATGTTACATTTTTCTTTATTTTTTATTCTTTATGTTTTTTGCCGTTTTTATTGAGTTATAGTCAGCATTCATATTATATTTTTCTTGACTACTTTAGTGTATATTCTTATTTGTGAATTCACATTCATTGTAGCTAATTATCCCCTAATGCTTGCTGGGATTCCAGTTGCAATCACATGAATTCATAAATTACTTTAGAAAATATTAACTTATCACATGTCATATTCAATGGGAGATTTTTAAAAAACCTCATTTTAAAGACCAGACTCACACTGATGGGGATAAACTAAAATGTTGTACAGCCAGACCCTGTTTTGTTGAGCTTTACTTTATTGCACTTTGCACAAACTGCATTTTTTTTACAAATTGAAGGTTTGTGGCAAGCCTGTGTCAAGCAAGTCTGTCGGCACCACTTTTCTAATAGCATCAGCTCATTTCATGTCTCTGTGTCACATTTTGTCAATTCTTGCAATATTACAAAGCTTTTCGTTAGTATTATATTTGTTACGGTGATCTGTGATCAGTGACCTTTGGTGTTGCTATTTCAAAAAGATGATGACTCACAGCAGCTTCAGACGATAGTTGGCATTTTTTAGCAGTGAAGCCTTTTTACATTAAGGTATATACATTTTTAAAGACATAATGTTATTACACACTTAATAGACTACAGTATAGTGTACATGTAACTTTTATATGTGCTGGGAAACCCCCAAATTCATGTAACTCCCTTTACTGTGAGAACTGCTTTACTGAGGTGGTCTGGAACCAAACCCACAACCTCTCCGAGGTGTGCCGGTAATGTGTGCTTTTCCTGCCAAACAAACTCAAGGCGGCAGTCAGGACGCCGAGCGAAGGAGAGGGAGGACAGCCACCAGCAGCTGTAGAGACACCGCCGCTCTGTCCTCGTTCCTTTGCGCGGTGCCTCACGCCGGAAGCAGCGTCTTGGTCACAGGGAGCTTCTTGCTTTCCAGGGCCCAGGGCTTTGGAGGAGCCCTGTTGGAATCCTTTACAACCACATAACCTTATATCTGCACCTAATATAAATTACAAATGCTTTCTGCAGGTGGGTTTGGAGGTTTCAGAGCTCGGGCGTTTAAAACAGGGAGTGCTGTCTGCTGGCGAGCGGCCGTGTGTGCTCGCTGTGGTCTGCCTCTCGTGCTCTGGGTCACGCTCCTCCCTTCGCATCGAGCACCTGCCAGCTGCCACAGTGCAGCTTACCCCTGTCCACTGAGCTCCCTATCCCAGGAAAACCACCGTCCCCATCTCAAACCTTCCTTTCTCTTCTTAACCCCCACGGTCCTCTGCTTTCTCTGATCGCGTGTGTCACACCCTTTGTTGTGTTATGGATGGTCACCCATTCTTTGTACCACCTTTACCAAGCTGAGCACCTGCCTTGTGGTTGTTTGGGGCGCTAGGGATACAGTGGTGGGCAGGTGATGGGTTTGTCATTGGTTCCCACGCTAAGCTTCATGCCCATGAACCAAATCTTGCTCCTTTGTATTCAGAGAGCGCTTCACAGTGACTCACACATAGAATATGTCCAACCAGTGCTTGGTGAGTGAGTGAATATATGATAGAGATTAGGCCATGGGTATAATAATTCTGGTTGAAATAATGCTTATCTCAGTTCTGCATCAATCATCACTTTTTTCCTACTTGAAAAAATTTTTGAATACACTGTATTTGTTACTTTTTCCCTAAGTGTCATTGATCAGATTTTCCTAGATTGCCAGAATTATTTTTCATTAATTAACTAAATGAATAAATGAATATTTTTTAGATCCTCAACTATGTTTAGGCACCATAATAAAAATTGGGGATTAAATAGGGATCCAAAATAAACCCACATCAATAGAATTGCTGTTTGTTTTTTTTTTTAATGGGAGTTGGCTGCATTTTCTC
Organism: Camelus dromedarius; assembly: GCF_036321535.1. Taxonomy (NCBI): domain Eukaryota; kingdom Metazoa; phylum Chordata; class Mammalia; order Artiodactyla; family Camelidae; genus Camelus; species Camelus dromedarius. The sequence goes on along the minus strand of NC_087458.1, from coordinate 28,691,821 downwards.
CAGATAGTATATAGGCACAATCTTTTTAAAATTTTTTTTTCCTACCCCATTTTGTGAGAATTCTCCTTGTATTTCAGACGTAAGAGATATTCTGCCGAAGTTCAGCAGGTGTTCTGCACAAAATGCTCCTTCCATACGTAGACGTAGTTTTTGGTGCATTCCTGGGAGAGGGAGAGCTACGCATCCTTCTGCTTCACCATCCTGACAATCTCCCTTGACACAATATTTTTAAATATAAAATTATGATCTCTATGAAACAGGGAAAGACATTAGTCAGGAGACTAAAAATAGATTTAATATTTGATACCTATATTTAAATTGATTTATTATCTTATTTATTTAGTGTCCTCCCTCTTTTCTTCTTGGTGAGCCTGGCCAGAGGTCTGTCAATTTTGTTTACTCTTTCAAAAGCACAGCTCTTGGTTTGATTGATTTTTCTATTATTTTTTTAATTTCTATTGTGTTTATTTCCTCCCTGATCTTTATTATTTCTTTCTTGCTGCTGACTTTAGATTTTGTATATTCTTCTTTTTCTAATTCTTTTAGATGGTAAGTTAGGTTGCTTTAAATTTAAATTGAGAAGTGTGTGAGCATAATGCTGAATGTTCTAGATTTGTGATCTCGGTGTTTACAATTAGAAAAACATGGGAATAAATCGGAAATAAATATACCACATCTTCTTTATCCAGTCATCTGTTGATGGACATTTAGGCTGTTTCCATGTCTTGGCTATTGTAAATAGTGCTGCTATGAACATTGGGGTGCAGGTGTCATCCTGAAGTAGGGTTCCTTCTGGATATATGCCCAGGAGTGGGATTCCTGGGTCATATGGTAAGTCTATTCCTAGTCTTTTGAGAAATGTCCATATTGTTTTTCACAGTGGCTGCACCAAACTGCATTCCCACCAGCAGTGTAGGAGGGTTCCCCTTTCTCCACAGCCTGTCCAGCATTTGTCATTTGTGGATTTTTGAATGATGCCCATTCTGACTGGTGTGAGGTGATACTTCATTGTAGTTTTGATCTGCATTTCTCTGATAATTAGGAAATAATCAGTACTCCCAGTCCTTGCTATGAAAAGTAAAAACTTTTTAAAGAATGACTACTACCAGTATAGCTCGGTTTTCTTCTCTGTTATAATAAAATAAACATTTATTTTAAATTTATGTGTTTAATTGTGTCAAGCTCAATATACTTACCAGTCAGCTAGAAACATGGGTCTCTACGAATGTTTATACGTTCATTTAATGAGAAGCTGAGTGAATTTACACTGATCAGGTGTACAGTCATTTAGTCAAGAAATAGTTACTGAGCATATACTGGATGCCAAGCACAGTTCTCTGTACCCAAGATACAGCAAAGAGCCAAACAATGATCCCTGTGCTTGTGACAGTTACATTCTAGTTAGAGACCAATAGTAGAGACAGCACACAAGTCATAAACGTAAGAAATAAGCAAATTATATATGACGGAGAGTAATGAATGCTGTGGAAAAACAGGGGAGTTGATTAAGGAAGTTCAAGAGTGCTGGGACCAAAGGGGTGAGGGCGGGCTGCAGCTTAAAATAAGCTTATATTAAACACGTACAGAATTAAACAGAGAGAACAATACTCACCTAGAACTCAGGAAATGTGGACTTGTAGGTGCTGTCAAAGGAGATCCAAAGGATGTAAGTGCTGGATTAGAAACCACAACTGTGTGGAATATCAGAGACACGCATTACCCAGCTTGAAAGAAGAGGCCTCAGAAGACACACTGTGTGACTTCCCTGTGCTGTTGCCGACTCCCCTGCGGGTGCTGCTTGCAGAGATGCCCTCAGCTGTAGCAGGAGAAAGGAGGCTACCTGTGAGGAGAGCTGCCTGAGAGCAAACTCAGGCTCTAAAACGTGATATGTACAAAGACTGAGAGGCTGTCTTCTGAATAGCTCAGACCTGCTTAATTTTACTTTGTAAACCCACACGTGGAACGCCCTGCTTAGTCAGCACTGGCCGTTACTTTTGTTAATAATGATCGTAAGTCTAGGATGACTTACATGTTGCTTCAGTTACTTAGTAAACAAATGCTACCCTGTTAGTAGAGAAATGACTAGACAGCAGGAGCCCATTCTGGTTCTGATTCTGTCTGTCTTCCTTACTGGCAAAATGCCCTTAAGAACTGTGAACACGCATGAGGCGTTTACTTATAGCTAACGCATCAGCGTAACGGGCGTACACACATTCTCTCTCTCTCTTTATCTCTCTCGTATACATTCAGAAGCTTTGGTTCCAACGCAGGAATTAAGGCTTTCTTTTCATTTCCTTTTTCTGTGTTTTACCACAAGGGTATTAGATCATTAAGCCAATTTTTCCAAATAGTTCCGTGGAATGACTTAATTCCTTCATGTCATTCAAGTCTGTAGCAACTACTGAGACTGTCCACGGTGGGAACGGGAGGCATGTAAATCCATCACACATTTTAGCTGTTCTTTCTTTTTGTTGGAGCATGAGAGCCTGGCGGACAATTTGCTGCTATAAATACAGCAGATTGTTGTAAGGCCGTATCCTGTTTGGAAATGATCTCATCTAGTATGTCCGTTGGTGGTTAGCCACACTGAGCAGGACGATTATGATATGGCATTGTTGTTAGGGAACCCTCAAAGTTAAGGCCACAGGGATTCCTCACTGTCCATAAATAAGGCAGGGTTTGTGAGTGCGATATAATTGTCAGGGGTCTTAAACCCTAACCTTAATCCATATAAGGACTTACTTTAGTCATTGTATTTCCTATTTTTGTGTATTATTCTGATCCTGGGATTGTTCCGTTAGATGAAATGTGCTATATGTGTAATGGTGAGTCAGGGCTAAAGGCAGGTTTCTTCCTTCTTTATTGACTTAGAGGAGAAATACACCGAAACCCATCCTTGTACTGACACTGCTTGAATACGGCTCAGGTGAGCAGTGACATGCTCTATTTTATTGTCTCCGTCCTCTGTCCCCACTCAGATAAACAATATAGCTCTTAAACCATGAGATTTTAGAGCTGTGCCCTCTAATATGACGGCCACTGTCCCCTTGTGGCTACTGATCGTTTGAGCGGTGGCTAGTCCGAATTAAAACGTGCTGCACGTGTGAAATATCCACAGATTTCAAAACCTTAGTACAAAATAAAAAAAGAACGTGAACTGTATCATTAATAATTTCTATAATTTGGGATACATTGCTTTAAAGAAAAGATTCTATTAGAATTAATCTTAACTGTTTCTTTTTACTTTTATGATGTGGCTACTGTAAAATTTAAAATTGCGTGTGTGGCTTTCGTTATATTCCTACCGGACAGCGCTGGTCAAGAGTCCCTTTGCCCTTCCACTTTCCCTTCCATTACCCTGGGGGAGGCCTTTAAAAAATGAGCGTGGATTACACTCTGAGGCCCAGGGAAGGATCCGTTTCTGCGTGTGTGCACATGCATGTGTGGGTGCACATGAGTGCGTGTGTGGGTTTGGTCAGGCTGGATGAGGGAAAAAGAAAGGGAACAGAAGGGAGCAGTTTCCACCGCAGTGGTCTGAGATACCGTCACTTAAAGGAAGTAAGGGGGAATAGCAGAGCACAAACTAGTTCCCCGCAAGGAAGCATTCCTCTTAGGTTTAATAGAGGGTGAGTCACTGACATCAGAAGCCTCTGAATTCAGACTCAAAGTACACAGAAGCAAAGGTTTAAGAATGATCATCGTCAGTGGGGAGGGGTTAGCTCAAGTAGTAGAGCGCATGCTCAGCTTGCACCAGGTCCTGGGTTCAATTCCCAGCACTTCCATTTAAAAATAATTAAATAAATAAACCTAACCCCCCCCCCCAAAAAAAAAACTAGGGAAAAAAACAATTATCATTGTCATTGTTTTCCTACCTGGTCAGCAAAGGTAATCAAGAACTGACCCATATTCTAATTGATTTTTCTGATTTGGACAAAATATAATGTGTTTTGTTCTGTATCATTTCATAAAAGAGAAAGTTCTGGCTGAGATAGAATCTTTTAATTATCTCATAGTTTAGAGGCAAATAAACACCCCAACAAACATGATGGTGTTTCTGGAGAACTAGAAGATTTTGGAAGTCACAATGCTTTTGCTAAAAGTCAAGCTAAGATATCAGGCAGATTCTACCTTTTCAGGGGAAAAAAGGATATTTTAGAAACCAAGCCTAGATGACTTGTCTAAGTAAATGACTTAATGTTTTATATAAGGCAAATCAGTTTTACTATGATCTTGTTGTAGACCATGAAATAGCAGGCTTGAATATTTTCACTACTTCATTGACTTAATGAATTAACATAGCCCAGGTGGTGAGCCCATTGGAAATAACTGCAAGCTGAATGGTCATTCAGGTTAATGAAAGGGGAAAGGGGAGGGCAAAGAATTCAGATCAGCACTGGCCAATGGAATATGTAATGAAAACCACATGTGTAATTTAATATTTTCTAATAGCCACACTGATTACTTTCTGCAGCCAGAGAAAGATGCATTATTTGAGAGAGAGAGAGAGAGAGAGAGAGAGAGAGAGAGAGAGAGAGAGAGAGAGAAAGAGAGAAGGCTTAGTGGGAAGTAAAGGATAAAGTGGTCCTGCAGCTGGAACTTATATCCCCAAATTGGAACACTGTCATGGAAAGCACTATCTAACTGTTGAGAAACTAACTGTACGTGCAGCTTATCACAGAATTACACCACTTCACAACTGAAAAAGGACATCCAACAGTCAGCCTCTCATTTCAGATGAGATGAATTAGGCCCAGGGTAACAAAGTAACTCATCTTAAGTCCCACAGCCAGAGTGGCAGCAGTAGAAGTAGCAGTCAGTTTTCATTCCTGTTAGACAGCTGTCCCCACTATTCTGCGCTGCCTCCAAATTGTTGTCATTAATTTCTTTGTTCTTTGGTCTGTTCAGAAGAACATGTGGTGCCAGGCACTGTGCTGTGGCTTTAGGGTACAATGATGAATGTGACAGCCCTTGTCCTCAAGGACATTGTGCCACTCCACGACCTTGTTCAGTTTCATGGCAAGCATGGGGTAATGATGGTTTAAAGGGTATCTCTGTCACAAGCCCAAAGGGCTCCCAGATGTACTGAAGGAGGCAGTAGAGACCTATTCTGAGTGAAACACACTACAAAATCTCTTTAAGGAGAGGACAAAAATCACGACCTCTTTAGTTGAAATCACACTGGAAACTGCTTGGTGGAAGAAGGAGGAGCAGGCTGGAGTTCCACTGGGCCTGATGCAGAGAAAGGCTGTTCCACTCACATCAGTTAATTTGCTGTACAGACACCTCGGTGTGGACCCAGTGTGGTTTGAGTCACAAAGTGCCCGTAACTCTCTTTCCATTTCCTGTGCCTTCCCTTCTCCTCATCACTTACATGGGTGCATACTTGGCATCGCTTAATCAGGATGTATGTGTAATTTTATAATCCGTCTTTTGGAATTGAAACCTTCCCCAGACTTCTTTCCTACAATGTGTCTACGTCATCATAATTGTTACTCTAGTGACTGCATAATATTCCACTCAGTAGTCCTGTCATGTTTTGCTTAAACTTGTTGTTAGCCAAGGTATTAAGTAAGATGCTCCTTGGACTTTACTGAAACTAACTGTTCATGCTTAGGGTTTTCACAGTAAAATCACACATTTATGCTCAGCGTAAAGCCACGTTCAGTGGCTCCCCCGTGGGACGGTATATATACTGCTCTAGGGCTGCAAGCCTGCAGCCACGCCAATAGCAAGAGACTCACAAATGTCTTTGGCTTAAAGCAACTTTACAAAATTGGTACATATTGTGGGCTCAGCTAACCCAGAAATTAAAAAGAACTCCGCTGGCAGCTCGGCCCCTTCTTGTAACAGGTCAGGAACGGGGATGCTGTTTTTATAGGTGCAAGGCTGCTCAAGTTCCTAGTTTTTATAAAGTGATCTGGTCCCTGAGAACCTGAGGACTGTTGCATACTCCTCCCGAAACCTAAGGACTAGGCCACGCGCTAGCCAGGCTCACCTTCCCACTCAGGGAGGGTGACAGGTCCCAGGACTCCGTGGTGGCCTGCCCTACGCCTTAGGAAGGGAATGTAGCACGGGCATTTGGGTTAAAAGTTACAAGTAAGAAAAGTGAGCATTTCACCCTAGATAACAGCCTGTGCTGTAGTTAGACGTTTTAAATAAGTTTAGGTCTTTGTTGGTATGGAGTCTGCATGGGAGCAGAAACCTTTTTTCTGCCTATTATATTAACTCTCATTGGATGACCTGATAAAAATAGTTATGTATTCATCTGAGCTAAAGCAATGACTTAAATTCTTTGATTTCCCCCTTTTTTTCCATTTTCTACCTGGGAGTGGTTACCTCTGGCTTACCCGTGAGATGGCTGTGAGAATCAAATGAGACGTAAACTGTAAAATCTGACAAGTGCAAGGTGGATGCTGGTGTTAATCACCGGCGGTGACTAATCGTGATGCTGAGCGGAAAACCCCCGGAGAGCGGCAGCCGACGCCCCTGCGCTCTGTGAGCGTGCTAGGCTAGGATGTGACTGGCGAGTAGGTGCCAGTCAACACCAGTGATTTGTTCCCTAGCGTAAACCTGCCCAAGTCATCCTGCTCTCTGCCTTTCCTTGTGGAAGGCATGCTCCCGCAGATGTGGGAAGGCGTCCTGAGCTCACCCCAGGAAGGACATCCTTAGAATCGGCCAGGAAGAATCTCCCTAATATTTTGGGGTGCTGCAGTGACAAATTATACCAAGACCCAGGTGTAAACAGCGATCTCCAGGAATTAGAGCGTCATCAGAAATTAAGGACAAGTCTGCGACCAGAGGAGCGTCTTCTCTGTGCATCGGAAAACCCAGGCTGGCTTTCAGTCGCGTGGGCGGCTTCTGCCTGCGGGGAGTAAACCGCACGGCTCCGCGCAACGTCGGCGAGAGGCTCGCGGCCCGGCTCCCGCGGTCTGGGCCGAAAGGTTACCCAAGCTGGGCGCCGCCTGTCAGCGTGACATCGCGAGCTCTTCTTACAATTCACATTTTCAGGAGGAAATTGGATAGTTTTCATTTGTTTTGCTTACGTTTTGAGGCATAATTATTTTTCCTTCCTGGGGCATTTCAGCATCATCGCCACAGTTATTAGAGGACTCGGGGGCAGCATTGCACGCGCTGGCGTAGAACACAAGTTGCCCCGCGTGCAGCCGTGTGTGTTTGTCCTGCGAAGACAGGACATGACTGATGGTGTCACTTTGTCTCGGCCTGACTGTGCCCAGGTGTCTTAGACACAGAGGATGACGGATGCACTCTTTCAGGCCTATTCGGTGAACCCAGCTTCAGGACACAGAGTGTCTCCATGGCATTTGGAAAAAGTCAGCCGTTCTCTCTTTCCTTATCAGGAGCTGGATTAGACCATCCTTACTTTTGGACGTGTTGAGAGCATAGGTCATTTTTGTTTTTTACAGCTTAGGGGGAAAAATTAAGGTACAGGAAAGATCATATACACTAAAGAAAAGAAGACTGCCACAGAAGACACATAGTCCACATCGCCACTGAGCACCAAAAAAGGGACCATGAGGTTCAGCCAGGGCCACATCGGAGGAGTTATGTCCAGGCAGGGATGACTGCTTCTGAAGTGAGTGGGGTCCCCCACCATGGGCAGACTTGTACTTGTGCACGATGATGTCCTTGTGAACCTGCCCAACGTGGCTCTTTATCCACATACCTTTGAAAAGGTTCATCGTTGTACTATTTTTATACGTCACGTTGAGTAAGTAAAAGGGTTCATTTGTGTTAAATGGGCGAGCCGTCGATGGAGGGGACATTTCTTAACCTGACAATGAGGGAACATGGTCAAGACACTAAGCACTGAAGAACCATGGTCTTCCACTGTATCTCTTCCTTACGTGTAATTTGGTTCCTCAAAATCTGGGCTGTAAACCACCTGTAACAGAATCACCTGGAGACCTTGTTTAAATGCAGATTCCTGGGCCCAGTCCCAGCTGTGCTGAATCAGCATCTCTGAGGCAAGGTCAAGAATCGAATTGTTAAAGGCCCTTCAGGGGATGCTGACGTTTGAGAACCGCTCCCGTAATGCTGGGTGAAGGAATGGTTCTCAAAATGTGCTCTGGGCTCATGGCAGCGTCAGCATCCCTTGGGAGCTTGTTAGAAATGTAGTTCCTGGGTCCTAGTTCAGACCTGCCGAATCAGAAACTCCGGGGTGGGGCCCAGCAGTCTGTTTTAGGAAGTTCTCTAGGGGGTTGATGCTCAGCAAAGTCTGAGAAGCATGGGGTGAGCACCTCCATTCCCTTCAGTGGTGCTTTACAGCAGTAGGGGAGGGGCTCGTTAAGAGAATCTGATTCATTTGCAGTGCTTGGGTTTTGTTTGTAACCAGGAAATCTCAGTTTAGAAGGAACTTTATAAGGAGATGTAATCCAGCCCTCTCTCCGGTGTTTGAATTAATCCCTCCTTCCCTCCCTCCTTCCTTCCCTCCTTCCTTCCTTCCTTCCTGTCCCCTCTTTATGCGCCAGGATGTGCCAGGTCCTAGACCAAGGTGTGAGAATTCAACAACGCCTGCAGTCGACTGCCCCCTGTCCCCTGAGAGCTTATGGTCTAGGGGGAAGGCGTATTTAAATGATGACACCATCAACTATGAAATGATAACTGTTCTAAGCTGTGGGGAGGAGGTGCGTGACGTCAGGACCGTGTACAACAGGGATTTTAAACAGTCTGAACGCCTTCTACAAGGAGCACCTCTTCTCGGAGGGGATCTTTTGACATCTTATTGGACCCTATTTCAGTCTAAGATAAATCTTAATGTTAGAAATGCGTTCCCTATATTGAGCCCAAATCTGCCAGACTCTGCTTTGGACCACAGCATCCTGACTCTGGTACCCAAACCGCCATACGGCACATCCAGTCCTCTTTTTAACATGGCGGATCTTCACAGAGATGCAGATTTCTTCCCACAACCGTGAAATTCCTCATTTGCTTGGTCTTCTACAGAAGTACTCCACCTTCTTTTCTTTATTTTTAATTTTTTGGTCAAATAGTCTGCTGCTCAGCATGAGCTGGAAGTGTGCAATGATGAGCTCAGAGGAGTGTATCTGAGAACCCATCTGTGGTCTCCCTTGTCCTTAGTGTTTTTCACATTCCTGTGGTTCAGTCTCACCTGCTTTGTGTACAGCTGTATCACACCGCTGACCTCTGCTGAGCTCACAGTTAAGGGAGACCCTGGGGTTCTCTCTCTCTCTGTCTCTCTCTCTCTAATCATCTACCTACCTACCTACCTACCTATCTATCTATCTGTTGATAATTGCCTTTTCCAAGTTGAAAATGCTTTCCTCCAGGATATTAGTAATATCAGTTCTTTTAACCAGCACCCATCATTTAGGTTGTTTAACTATTTGATTATGTTTATTTGCATTATCAACCAATCTAAATTTCTTCAGTGTATCAATCAAATCATACAAGACTCTAGTATTTGCCTTGCTAAGATCTAGATACAGGACGTCTCCAAAGTCAGTGGGAGCTGCTCTGCCAGTCTACTAAGTCTAGCTAAAGGAAAAGAGGGTAGTTTGTCCTCACGTGTGCTAGTAATCAGCACTTCCTTTTCTCTGTTGACAAACAGCCTTTTGATATTTATTGACGAGTCAAGAATTCGTGAGACCATTGCTTTTAGCTGGATGAGGCTAGCAGAGTTTTTCTCTGTGGTTAAAACAAATCAAAATATCAAAATAATGGAAACACTTTTCTTCCATTTATTTAAGAAGACTTTTATGTCCTCAGAGTAAGCCCTTGTGTCTTTGATTTTGCACCTGGGGCAACGCCGTTGTAATTCATCCTTGAGTCCCTGGAGCTCCATGAGGTGCGTGTTCTTCCTTCGTTTAGTCCTCTTCTCTTCCTGGTGGGGCTGTGCTCACTAACCCAGATAGGATTTTGCCAGCACATGAGTATTTTAGGCTAGCGTCTTATAAAATGTGACTTAGAGACTCTTAGGTGATCCTGGGGCTAATTGTCATAGAGTTATTATTTAATTTGGCAATGAATATTTGCTAATGTTGGTCATGCATAAATAAGATTTTTAGTAAAAAACTACTACCATTTCATTTGAACAGACATCATTCATTTTTTTAATATTTATTTGAAACATATCTTTTTGTGTGTGTGTGTGGAGGTACTGGGGATTGAACCCAGGACCTCATACGTGCTAAGCATGCCCTTGACCACTGAGCTGTGCCCAGCCACTGACGTTATTTTTTTTTTTCAGGCAGGACATTTTAAGGGTTTTTTTTAAAATTTATTTTTTATTGAGGTATAGTGAGTTTACAATGTTTATATATATGTATATTTTATTATTATTATTATTACTGAAGTATAGTCAGTTTACAATGTTGTGTCAATTTCTGGTGTGCAGCATAATAGTTCGGTCATACGTAAACATACATATATTCGTTTTCATATTCTTTTTCATTATAGGTTACTACAAGATAGTGAATATAGTTCCCTGTGCTGTGCAGCATTCATTTTTAATTCCAATGAGGGAGGTTTCTTTGTTTTGTTTTTAATAACGTCATGTCGCAGTCTGTTTGGCCCTCAATCTGCTCACTGATTAAATGAGTGCTTTGGGCTAAATGTCTAGAATTACATGATTCTAAACTTTGAGGAGGAAATGAAATTTAAAGTCATTTTAAAGCTAAGCCACAGCACACATGCACAGACACACGCACGTGTCTGAGCCTGTGAAACTGATGACATCTGATCGGGCGGCCGGGCTGCGTTAGTGTTAGTTTCCTGCCGGTGACCCTGTGGCGCCGCTTTTGCAAGACACGCCCATCAGGGAGAACTGGGCGAGGACGTGTTGGCTATCTCGGGATATAGCAGATAAGCTCTAAGTTTTATAAGGAATAAGTTATTTCTTATAAAAATATGAATCTACAATTATCTCAAAATAAAAAGTGAAAAAAAACCAAACCTAGAGTGTTATAACAGGGAGCGAACGGGACTGGCCTGACCAGAGACTAGCTTAAACAGGTTAGTGAACCTTCCTGAAACAGTTTGTCAGTCTTAAAGTGCGAATGTGATACCTGCCTAATGGGACTGTCGGATGGATTACATTGAGATCACGTGAACATCTCACGTGGTTTCTACTCCATGATCGTATTCAGCGAATGTCGGTTCTGTTCCCCTGTGCCCCTTCGCTGTTCTGGAGAAGCTAGGGCAAGCCACCTTGCTGCAGCTCTCCTAGAAAAGCCGAGGGACGACCTGACGCTGAAGACAGTTCTGACGTACACGTTAGTGAGATGAACCCCATAGCAGTGTCGTGAGTCATACTGTTACATAACCTTGACAGGTCACCAGGCAGATCAGCTAGCATGGCTTGGCACCGCTTACCAATAAAATGAAATAACAAGGCAGCTTCCAAACCCAGCCTGAGTCAGGGAGTCCCAGCACGGCAGCCAGAGGCAGAGCCCAGGATGACTACATAGGCCTTGGTGCTTGAGCCTTTCAGCTGACTCAGGCATGCCGTAAATCCGTGCAAGTGGGGAAAAACAAAAGCAGTTTCTCTTTGGCTGGCTCCCTGAATAACTGTCCCCAAGGGGTCTAGAGAAACTTTCCTTCTCTCGCAAAATCCTTAATCACGTCTCCCAAATACGAGTTTTCCATGCAGCTGCACAGATGAGAACTAGGAGAGACCATGGAAAATAGATCTATCTCGGTCCTGATGATGTGGCTGTTGAGTGAATGGCCAAGATGTGTCTCCCACACGTCTCCTGAAATGTTTACGGTTTCTCAGGGCTCTGTCCTCAGCCCTGATCTGATGAATGTTTTATCAGTGAGTTGGATAGAAATACAGAAGGCAAGCCCACCCGATTTTTGGATAATGCTGAGGTAAAAGGGAGTCTGGGGACAGAGTTACAGTTTTGTAATGGCTTTGGCAGGCTCTGGGGCACAGAACTGATTGTGGTAAGTTGTAATTTAATAAGGGTAATGTTAAAACCTGCACTTCAAAATCAAAAGCAGAAGTATCCGTTAGAAAAGGCTTAGATTAACAAGGGTCTTATATGAAAAAGGTATAGGGGTTTTACTGGACTACAGAAAAGGTATGAGCCAACAATATGATGTTGTTGTATTAAAAAAAGAGGCTCATATGTGGAATTTAAAAAAATGAACATAAATACAGAACAGAAACAGACTCACAGACATAGACTACAAACTTGTGGTTGCCAGAGGGGAGGGGGTGGGAAGGGACAGACTGGGAGTTCGAAATTTGTAAATACTGACAAGCATATATAGAATAGATAAACAAGATTATACTGTACAGCACAGGGAAATATATACAAGATCTTGTGGTAGCTCACAGCGAAAAAGAATGCAACAATGAATGTAAGTATGTTCGTGTATAACTGAAAAATTGTGCTCTACACTGGAAATTGGCACAGCATTGTAAACTGACTATACCTCAATTAAAAGAAAAAAAAAGAGGTTAAGGACCAGAAAAAAGAAAGTCATCTTTCTACTTACATAATTTGCACTAGTTAGACAATACGTCTTGTATTATGTTCAGTATAGGGTCCAAATTTAAGGAAGATGTTGACAGGTTGGAATTGTCTAAGGGAAAAAAGGAAAAGGGAGGGTCACGTTTAAAAGATCCAAAAACTATATTGTTTAAAGAATGATTGCAGGGAAATAACAATAATAGCTATTGTTAAAATAATGGTTGTGGTTGTCTTTTAGAGCTACCATGTGGAAGAAGAGTAACCTTATTCTTCTTTGTCCGTTTTCCTCTGCAAGGCAGGGGCAGGATTAGTGAGCAAGAGTTCATGAAAACAGATTTTGGCTCAACACAAGGGGAAATTTTCAAATAATTACAGCAGTTCAGTGACAAAAAAAAGACTATTTCATTAAGCTGTGAGCTTCCTGTCACTGGAAATATTCAAGCTAAGGCTGGACGAGTGTCTGTCTGGGATTCTGAAGGCTCCCAGCACTGAGCAAGCTTGGGGTGGGTGACTTCTGAGATCGCTTCGAACACCCATAGTCTATGATTTAAGTAAGCACGAGGGCCAAGCCTCCTTATGACATGCCGGAGCCACTTTTTCAACTCTTGGCTCTGGTTCTGACCAGCTGTGTGACCTTCAACCATGAAATTAATTATTTCGTGTTCCAGTTTCCTCATCCATAAAGCAAAGGAGCTGGCTTTAATGAAGCCTAAGTTCTCCGCAGCACATCTGCCTCCTTGAGCATCCTCATAACTGTGGCATGTTGGGAGCATAGAGTTTGAACTGATGCCTGCCATTTTTCTAAGTCAGCTGGCAGGAAGAAGGCTTAAAGATCAAAAACCATTGTTGATTCTGGGGGCCATTGAACTGACTCTCAACTTCTCGTTGGCAGGAGAGCAAGTGGCTGATTGTGATCCCGGAACTTGTTCCCCTGGGATCTGTGGCAGGAAGTCGATTAAAGAGCTGATAATCTGGTTTCTCTCAAACACCTGTACAATCTGGCTGAGGTCAGCAGTACCTCTGCAAACAGCTTAGAAGAAATGAAGCTCACATTACCATGGCGATGCAGTTCTGTCTTTCACAAAGCAAGCCTTTGTTCTTTATTTCCTTAATGACCTGGCAGTTACCGTTGAACTTTGTTTACAATTATGAGAACCAATATCCGTAAAGCAACTTAGTATGTGGCAGATACTGGTCTAAAAGTTTTATATAAATTAATCAGTTTATAAGCTGAAAATGTAATGATGAATCAGTGATTAGATCCTTTTTCCCTTATGGAAAAGGAGTTAGTTAAAATCCAGTTTAAGTCTGTCTTAATGGGAGAGTCCAGAGTTCAGATCCTTGCCCTCATTCTTTTAAACTTCACTGCTATGTTCAGTGACTGCAATTTCCTTCATGCTCCTTTATTGGATTACTACCACATTTCTTCTCTGCCTGTATTAAGATGCCTCATCCCGCACCATTACTACCTTCTAGCTCTTCTATTTCTTCTTTGACATCTCTCTAACTCCCACATCATTGCCCTCAAATCCCATTTCTTCAGTTATTTTTTCCAAAGATCTTTGAAAAAGCAACCTCAGTGGGAGTGTCATCGCTGGCTTTGACATGGATATAGATGGCATGGACAGGATTTCAGGTACCTCCTGAAACACTAGTTACTGAGGTCAGCTGGGGGAGAAATAAGTAAATCTATCCTCCATGTAGGGACGTGAAGAACTCAAAACCTCGCTCCCAGGCTCACAGGCCTGGCAGCGCTCACTCCATCAATGCACCGCATTTTCTTCCATCTCTTTGTTTCCTGAGTTTGGAAATGAAAACAGCTGTTAAAAATAAGAGCACATGAGTCAGTTTTGAGTCTCAGTGTCATAATTACAGCTTCCGTCCCTGTTGGTGTATTTCTTCCCAGTGGGCTGAACCCATATCGCGGCCCCCTGCTTGTCAATGTTACACCAAGACCTTAATTTGTGTTTTCCGAACCTCTAAGATGAAACTCTAAGCCAATTGCCAAACCAGAAAAAAATAACAAGGAAGAAAATGCTTCAATTTAAAAACCGGATTCTTGGCATGCCCTTTTTCTGGTTTAGATTTTAACCAAAGCTTCACACTGACGTTAGGAATGTCAGTTGCTGTCCCACAGTTTTGAAGGTGGAGCTTCTGGCTTCCTGGTTCCCCCACCGTGAAGAATTCTGCTTGAATCTATGGAGGCGGTGCCTGGAGTTGTGCTTTCTCCTTCGAGTTCTGGGCCTTATGACCCCGTAAGCCAATCTCACAAGAGTCATGTGCGATCTATTAGCTGATTGTCACTTTTGGGAGCAGACTGACCCTCTTTTGGTTCTGCCCAGTCCTCATATCAACCTTTCCGTCCCTGACTGAGCAATCCCACTGGCTAAAGCCCTGAAGGTCCCCCCGGTGAACCAGCTGCCTTCAGCGGGCCGATCTGGCGTTGCCCTGCTGATGCAGACCGTGTGCTGTTGGCAGGAGAGCTCCGGGTCCTGTCGGGGGAGAGCCGGAGGCAGAAGGCTCTGCCCTTTCAGTCACGTCCCTTTACCCACTTTATTCCCCCTTTCTAAGATTTGATCTCCTTATTGTTAGATTAGATTACTTCTAGAATTCACTTCCCTGCTAAGATTTCTGTAATTCAGTTATCACTGTGTCCTCCATGAGCGAGTCTTATGTGTTGAAAGTCCTGCTGCTCAGTTTGGACTGCTCTAACACACACCAGCGTCTTGGAAGTCCGGGATCAAGGCGGGGGCAGAGCCTGAGTCTGGAGAGAGACAGAGAGAGACAGAGAGACAGAGACAGAGAGAGAGACAGAGAGACAGTTTTCTTACATGGGCTCTGACTCCGACATGAGGGCTCTGCCTTCGCGACCTCCCAAAGCCTCCATCTCCAAATACCATCACGCTGGGGACTGGGGTTCTGCATATGAATTTTAGGAGGCACAGGCATTCAGTCCACAGCAGAAGTGAAGCTATTCACATGCCTGGTGTGATCTGCGGAATTCTGGGAAAGCTGTTCGGCACACATAAAGTCTACCATTAGATATCCACCCCTTCGTGGTAGTGTATTATTTCTCAGATATAACACCTTTTAAATGTATCAGAAAGGCAAACGCAAAACCTCGTACGTGAGGTAATACCGTACAGCCCTTAGGGGCAGGCGCCGACGGCAGGCGCCCTGCGTGCCCGCCCCGACTAGCTGTGTGACCTTAGGCAACTAAGTCCGCTTTCTGCACTTTCAGTCTCCTCACCTAGAAACTGCAGGTGACAGTAACACGCACCTGAGAGGATTTTGTGAGGTTTCAGTGAAATCTGTGACATGCTTAGAAGAACAGCATCTTGCTATGTAAGTGTTAGCAAGTATCATCCTTCATTTGCATAAATCAGTGTATTATATTGATGTCCTTTTGACAGCAAGTTGCTATCAGGTCACAGAAAACTTGGAGTTTTGTTTGAGAAACTGGGAGAGATTCCTTGGGTACGTGAAGCTCTGTTAAGGAACGGTCGGCCCCAGTGGGGTGTTATGGTTGGTGGCATAAAGCCACAGAGTGCCTGGTGCCTGAAGGAAGCATTTACAAGAGAGAGGAAGAGGGAAAGATTTGCTCAGGTCCTAACCAGTATGTCCAGCAACTGACAGAATTCGTCAGCTGGTTTAGTAGCAAGTAATGTGATGCACACCTGCAAATGGACTTTGAATTCAGTTCTTGTTTACCTTGTCTGCGTCTCGCAATCCCACCCCTTGTAACATTCAGGTAACGCTAGGTCTCTGAGCCACTACACTTGAAGAACCACAGGAAAATGTAAGATCAAGTATTGTTTCTTTGCTAAATGTGCTTGCCTCTTCCTTTTAGATTACACGAAGCAGACAACGTTTGAAGCCCAGGCCTTTTTGGAAGCTGTGCAATTCTTCCGACAGGAGAAGGGACACTATGGCTCGTGCGAAATGATCACTGGGGATGAAATCCAGGTAACATGGGGCTCAGAATTTTGGATCCTTTTCTGAGTGGCAGGAGGTCAGGGTCATAGAAAACAATTTTAAAAAAAGTTGCAAGAATGGAAGATTTAGTTCCAAAGGCCATTTCTCTCCTTGCCTAGAAGTGTTTGGTCAGTAAGCTACTGGGCAGCCTCTGCAGAGACCTCCAGACCAGGAACTAAACAGGGCAGCCCCAAACACTGCAACCACAGTGGAAAAGCTACTTCTATTTTTTCTTTTTTTTTTCTTTCTGGAAAAAGCATTATTCTCTCCGATGACCTCATGCTTCCAGCCTGGAAGCAAATGTGAGCAGCGAGGCATGGTGCAAAGGGCGTGGTGAGGCTTTAGGTCAGCAGACTTGGGCTAGACCCTGCCAGGATCCTTAACCTCTTTTAGTCCCCTAGTGGTACTCCTGGTACTCCGTCTGAAAAAATTAAGAATGATGTTTGCCTTGCCGGGCTGTGAGAATTGAATGAGATGTTGTTGGAAGAGTATTTGGCACATAGTTGTCTTTATCTATGGAATGGTTTATAAATGACCTAATTGAAGGACACATATTAAAAGCATTAGAAAGTCTTCTGCGTGTTTCACGTACCTTTTCTAGTGCTCTGTCCCCTGTGGTTCCGTATAGTTTCCCACGATCCTGATGAGGTGCAGGTCATGGGCTAAGTGTCTTGGTTGGCTTGTACCGGGCACGTTGTTACAAATCTCCAAGGGAACTGTGTTGCACGATGTGACCCGTCCTCTGTGAGGACACCCATCACCCGGCTGATGCAGTCAGGAGGAGGAGGCTGGGTGTGGGCATTATTTAATTAGAGGCACACAGGGTCCAAGAGTGTTCTTCTTTGATTTTCCCCTCATATCCTAGAATACCTCTTTCTGGAGTCAGTGAAATTTTGTTTTTAAGGAAACAATATTTGGAAGGTGCCAGATGGCATCTTGCTTTTGTATGGTCATTAAACACCTAAAGCCGAAAACATTTTCTTTATTGTTCTGCCATATGACTCAGCATCTTCTCCTCTTCCTCCCCCCCCATGCCCTCCTCCTCTCCCTCTTTTTCCTTTCCCCTCCCCTCCCCTCTCCCCTCACTCTCCCTGTCCCCCTCCCCATCCCCTTCTCTTCCTTCTCCCCTCCCCCTCTCCGCCCCCTCCCTTCCCCTGACCCCTCCTCGTCCCTCTCCTCCTCCTCCCCTTTTCTTGGTGGATTCTAAACTCATTTATTTCCCATCCTGAAACTTAACTCAAGAACTTTAACCAATTCTTTGTTTCTGCTATTTGGAGGAAACACATCCACTTATAAATCAGAGAGGATTAAAGCCTAACTGTACTTAGGCCACAAAGCAAAATGAAAGCATAGGGGAGGCCGAACCATTTGCCACTGAGTGGCCTGTCAGAGAAACAACCATATTTAATGGATATACCAGTGGTAAAATGTCTCTGTGTGATACTTTTTATGTTCGAGTCCAAACTCTGTCTGTTCCACAGCCTCATGAGATGGGTGGAGCAGTTCTCATCTCTACTTTATAGATGAGAAAACTGAGGGAGACATATAGCAATTAAGTGACTTGCCCAGTTTTATTCATTCAACAATCATTTATTGAGCCACTCTATGCCAGGCACCATGCTGGGTGCTAGTGACCCTGAGATGGGCACGGCAGAGTGGTCTCTGCCCTGAGCAGCTGATTGTCCCAGGGTCATGCACCAAGTGGATAAATGGCCAAGAAACGATGGCTTCTGACTCCTGGTCCAGTGAAAGGTCAGCATCAACCGTGTGGCTGTCCCAAGTTGGACATGTACTTTGCTCCTTTTCCTCCCATTTGAAATCTCACACCAGCTCACATTCCTTCACGACACCCTTGGAAGCAGGTGCTTAGTGAGTCCTTTCTGTGAGTTGAGCATTGACTTAGTTTTCTTCCGCTGACCTTCTGCTCTTTGCTTGGGGCTGCTGTGTGCGAAGCGCTGTAAGGTGCAAGAGGGTGCAGTCGCTCATCCCTTGGCATCGCGGGGGGGCGAGTCATACCTAGAAACATCCGGAGAACAAGGCAGCCTTCGAAGCATGTGTGGGGTACAGGCGTGGTTCTGTACGTATCTGGATATCGCAAAACGTTAGCACGAAGCAGTCGTAGGAAGGTGCTAATTTTGCGGTATAAAAAAATACCTTAAGTGGGAAAACAAAGCAAAACAAAAACCAGAGAAGAAATGAATAAAAGCTGAAGTTATCAAGGCACCTAATGAAAAGTTTCGCTACCCCAGGAATCTGAGTGTCTTTGTGAGCACTGGAAGGGCATTTCACGATTATTTGTCCAGGTGAGAGAAAGGACATTCAGAGAGGCTGGTCCAAAGTCACAAAGCCAGTCTGTGACAGAAATGCATTTTGAGCCATGTCAGGTGATCCCTAGAGAAGCTGGTGAAAGGAAATGCTTTCCAAGACTGGCCCGTGCGGGGCCTGGGAGGAGCCAGCTTCGTCATGACCGCTTACATACGGGGCAGAAGCAGCGTCTGTCCTGGGACTCACACAGAAAAAGCAGTCAGGAAGCTGCCGCATAGCTAAAGAAAATGGCACGGCATAGCTGAGTTTGAGAATATGACATCTTTTGTTTAAAGCACTGAGTTTATTTGCATTTTTTTATGTCTGCTGAGAGCTTACTCACAACATTGCCCTAACCTCCTACCCTAGGGGGCTGTGTTCAGAAGATTTTCAGCATTGTTATGTGATTATCTTCACAGTAATGACTCACACAGCAAGAATGACTTGCCCTGATGGTGATGGCTATTTTAGGCAAGTGTCCAGGCAAAGCAAGTATCTTAGAATAACTTGCCTGACAGATTCTTAAGGTGAAAATATTTGTACACCAGTAAAAAGCATCAATGTATTTTTGCTTGTCAATAAAAATGTATCAAATGAAGTCATAAGGGAAAGAATTTTGTGATATGTAAATATAAGTTATGTGGTATATATAAATATTTTTTGCCTTTAAATTAACCAGACAGGCCAAAAGAATAGCTCATAGTTCCCACAGATCAGGATGGTTTCAAGACCAGAAAACCATTTACATCTTTAGGCTTTGTTCATATGTTCCAGGGTAGTCCTTTGCCTAATGACCTTGAGGTGTCCCCTTTAAATGGATTCTTTCACCCACGGCTGCTCTGTAACACAAAGGGCACGAGGCCAACAGCCCGGTCAGGCCAAGGGGGTGGCCCCCCCGGCCTCGCCTTCCTCACGGCCGCAGTATCTGGAAGGCCACCCGAGCTGCGGCCTTCAGGGGGTGAGCCGGGGTTTGCTGGCCTTGATCAACCGAATGGCATGTTGGGTTTCTCACATGTGCAGTGGGATGTTTCATCTCCCAGTTAAATCCCAGCAGTTACATTTACACACACACACCCCTTTTTCAAAGCACAGGTGATATTTTTAGGTCCCTGATGGTAAGATTCAGTGGAATCCTAGCCTGGGGAGAGAAGGTTGGGGGGGCCTCTTCATTCGTATGTTATTTTACAGTAGATTAGCTACTTTCTGTAGAACAGCCCGAGTGCCCTGGACCCTGCTCGGGACGGCCGATGGCGGCGGGGAGCCCGGAGTAGGCCCCGGGCTGCTGAGGAGCAGCGCTCGGCCAGGTGGGCCGGGGCTGGGGGTCCCGGGAAGAAGCCGAGCCGCTGGGGCCCTCAGGCCCTGCCTGCCCCCGGGGCTCTTGTCTAATCACAGCCCCCCTTGCAACCCACTCCCCTCCCCCTCCTTTTTTTCCCAGACATGTTTCCTTTTCCAGCTCCTACGTTATAAAATCGAACCACATTTCTTGGAACGTCGTATGGGAAAGACAGAAGTCTACAGGCCCACCCAAGTGGAGCTCTCTTTCCCTTTGGACTGTAGAACGCTTTCAGCCTTCAAGTCCCTTCCTTGCTCAGGCTCAGAGGCAAACCAGTCTCTGCAAAAGGATGAATTCAGACAATTGTTAGGATTCCTGAGTTTAATACTTTTCAACAAAGATAATATTTCCCATAGATTTTAAGTCCTGGCTTCAGTCTCCTCAGGCTCTCGGCTCCCTCTCGCCTTGCCACACTGTCGTCACCCCTGGGCAGACATGTTCCAAACAAGAACTTACCCCACTGGGCCAGCTGGGGGTTCATGAATTATTGATCACGTGCTTGACTCTAATTTTTGGACTTGTTGATTTCTATGGAGTTTGCACATGTCAACTTCCTCTTAGACTCCTCAAAAATGCTGGTTCACCTCTCGAGGGGCCCCCAGAGAAGGATTAAGAAAGGTAAAAACGCCCCCACCGATGAATGACTGAGCCTGGTGGAAATCCTACCCCACTATAGTCTTTGTCACACCCAAGTTCCACGTTGCAAATGACAGGAGCCCCATTCATGCGCTGACCCTCGAAGCCTCCTCTCCTAGGGACCCCCAGGCCCAGGGGGGACTGGGGGACTGGCCCACCTCCACCCTGAGGGCGTTCCTGCCCAGGTCAGTTGGAGCCCACATCCCGCTGTAAACAGAGCCCTGGTGAAAGGCAAAATCTAGTGAGCTCGTGAGTGCTCCCACTAGCATGAGGCTGACCGATGACCTCAGAGAAAAGCCTGTCTTAATTCCCAAAGCTTATGAGCTTTTATGAGAAAGTCAATTACTTTGGACAAATATTATTTTAAATTCGTTGAACAGATGTCCAGTGGTTCTCTACTTCTCTGCCTGTCTCCATTCCCCCAAATAACTCTTGTTCTGTTATAAATCTTGGGCTGGAGCCTGATGTTGAAAGCTGAGCTGTGAGCCCCAAGACTCATGGTAAAAGTGAATCCAAACACCAGCGCTGCCCCAGCTAGGGCGGCGGGTGTGAAGACGAAGGGCCAGGGCTACGTGGAGCCTTGTGCGTGGCCGGAGAGATGACTGCTCAGATTCAAAAGAAATATTTTCATTGAGCCAAGAAAAATTCTGGGAACAATTTTTTTTAAAGACACTCTGAAAATTGACAGTCCCCTCCCATATTCTGCTCATTCCACAAATAGCCAGTTGCTCCAAAGTGTTTGTTACTCCTTTTTTGCTCCCCCTAAACTTTAAAGAAGCTAGAGGTGGGGATTCAGGGTGCAGTGGGAAAAAAGAGCATGAAGATACTGAGATCCCAAGAAGGCTTGAGGAGAACTGGTCTCGGGGGACACAGGCAAGGACTCGAGCCACCAAAACCTAGGCTGACCCCCTTCACAATTCTGCTAAGGGTGCCCTTCGCCGTAACTGAAGTTCCCCTCTTATCCTAAGTGCACTAGAGTCTGCAGTTTGAATATGAGAAGTTTGTTAGGGTTAGGGTTAGGGTTAGGGCAAAGAAAAAAAGAAAAAGAAAGAAATGAATATGAGGAGTTTGAATCTGAGGAATCGGTCCTTTCCGATGGGAAAATGTCTGCAGATGTGACTGTTTCTTGCAGGTGCTTAAGAATTTTTTAATGTTTTTTTAAACACGTTTTTATTGAGTTATAGTCATTTTGCAATGTTGTGTCAAATTCCAGTGTAGAGCACAATTTTTCAGCTATACATGAACATACATATATTCCTTGTCACATTTTTTTTCGCTGTGAGCCACCACAAGATCTTGTATCTATTTCCCTTCTAACATTGTCTTCCTTGAGATGTCTGTGGCCTCAGACCAGAGCCGAGCTGTGAACCTGACAGATTCCGTGTGCCCAGCACGGGCTTACGTAGCCAGGACTGGGAGGGCCGGTCAGGACACCTTCAGTTGCCCCAGCGCTCAGATTTAGTTGTCACCAACTGAACCAGCTCTGGGGCCTCTTCCTCTCGACAGATCCTGAGTAACCTGGTGATGGAGGAGCTCCTGCCGACTCTTCAGACAGACCTCCTGCCCAAAATGAAGGGGAAGAGAAACGACAGGAAGAGGGCCTGGTTCGGCGTAAGCGATGGTGCAGCTGTGCTGCGCCAAACGGACGTTCCCTTCCCTTCCCTTTTTAGGGTTTTTTTTAATACATAATTCCTTCCCTGCGTGGGGAAAGGCCCAGTCTGCTCGGTGTCACTCACATGAGGACTAATCCAAACAGACTCTAACTGCGAAAGGAAAACGAGCAATGTGCGCGCGGTCTTGTTTATGTTGTGATGGGAAGTGATTAATCCTTCCCCCTCTGCTTGACGCCGTGGGGCGCTGACGCACGGCAGAGCCCCGATTTATGTGTTTTCTGTCGCAGCTCCTGGAAGAGGCCTACACCCTGGTTCGGCATCAAGTTTCAGAGGGATTCAGTGCCTTGAAGGAGGAATGCAGGGCTCTGGCCAAGGGCCTGGAAGGAACCATCCGCTCAGACATGGATCAGATTGTGAACTCAAAGAACTTCTTAACTGGAAAGATCAAAGGTCAGTGGAGACAGTCCAGGCTCCTACGAACTAAATGAGCTGTGCGTTTGGGGCTGTCCCGCAGAGCTGGGATGGATGGTTTTAGAGGAGACCTAAACTGAGGGGCTCGGGAGGAGGTGACCACCGCCGTAACAGGAGCGAGCTGGGGCTGCTTTCAGGGGCCCAGGCCTGCCCACGGAAACCGCAGTGACGAGCGGCTCCTGTGCCGTGGGTGTGCCTGGGCGCTGCATCTCTCCCGCTGTAGTGCTTGTTACACCAGACTGTCGCGCTCCTGCCCCTGCTGCAAGCTCCCTAAGGGGAGGGCCAGGCCGCCCTGGCTCACTCAGGGTTCCCAGGGCCTGGTACCAGGCCTGCTGCATGCAGACGCACGATGAATATCTGAATCCGTGGGCTAGCAGATTTTCGTTTAACAAGAAAAACAAAACACTTTTGGCGTAGAGTCAATAAATCTGGATCCTACAGGTCTTCCTCGACACACAAGGTGACGTCCCAATAAACCCGTTGTAAGTCGAAGATGCATTTCATACGCCTAACCTACCGAGTATCATGGCTCAGCCTGGTGAGATGTGCTCAGAACACTTCTGTTAGCCCGCAGTTGAGGAAAAGCACCCAACACCGAGTCTGTTTTATAATAAAGTGTGGAATATCTCGTGGGACTGATTGAACACTGTACTGAGAGGGGAAGTCGGAATGGCTGTGCAGGTGTAGGACGGTTGCCAGTGTATCGGCTGCCACTGTCCTGATGCTGCCCTGTCCAGCATCACGAGGGAGCTTCGTACTGCTCGTCACGAGCCCAGAAGGAGATCAGCATTCAGAGTCTGAAGTATGGTTTCTACTGAATGCAGATTGCTTTGAACCTTAAAAAATCCGAGGGAGAACCATCGTATGAGTCAGTGACTGTCTGTGGTCCCAGCTCTTACAGCTGGTCACACAGGGCGGTCCCTCAACGTCAGTGTCCTCCTCCTAAATCACGAGGGCCTGTGAGATTGGGGTCCGCAAACTGTGGCCCTGGGGGCCCAATCTGGCCTGCCATCCGTTTCTGTCAATAGAATCTTATTGGAACACATCTATGCCCATTCATCTGTCTTGTCTGTGGCCGCTTTCATGCCACAAGGTCACAGCTGAGTCGTTGGAACTGACACCTTACAGACCTCAAAGCCTTAAATGTTCACACGGTGGCCCTGGACGGAAGACAGTCTGCCCGTCTCCTCACAGGGGCCTTAGATGGCTTCTGAGGGTTCTACAGGATAGAATTCTGCGGTTGGGCACCCCTGCAGCCCCAAAGCACACCGCACTGAATGTCATTTCAGGGGGAGAGCAGGCCGGCCCATCTGGGGTCGCGTATCAGCAGTCTTCTCACATAGCCAGTCTTCAAACTTCTCACTCACTCATTCATTTAAAAAAAATACTCGCTCAGCGCTTTCTGAGCAAGACGACGGAGCTCTCACGGTGAAGCGGGAAGAGTCCACGCCTGTGCTCAAGAGACTTAGCCTCTGCTGAGGCTCTCGGCTTGGTGGATTCGCCTCTGCGCCCCAGGCCCTGTTCGAGCTGCAGCCCGGCTTGCTCCAGGCTCTTCTAACAGGCCCTCCTGAGAGGAGACTGGCGAGGCTCACCTGGAGCAAAGTTGTGCGTGTCTGAATCTGTTGTTTATTTGAGCCAGATATGAACTAACTTCGGACTGTTTTCTGTTTCCTATGATCCAGGTCTCTTATTCCTCTATTAGCACAGCTGATCTAGGGTTGAGTGTGTTTCTGCAACTTAAAACTACTAACACTCAACTCCTGTACCCGAGTACAGACCTCTTTTCTGGGGCTGAGCAGAGCCTAACTGTGGCCATTCTCCTGGCCTGAATTAAACCAATCTGTCTTTCTCTCTTGCCTGAGTCTCTGTGGTTCCGGTATATTTCACATAAGCTGGAAAAACTTTCTGCCCTGGACTTTTTTGGTTTTGTTTCCTAAAGGAAGCCTTGAAAGGAAGTCATGATCAAGTCTTTTTAAAACAGAATATCAGAAACAAATTTTTTACCAGGCCTCTGGTTCTCCATCTTTAATAAAATAAGGCAGTGCACGTCAAGCTGCATGTTAGAAGGCTTTGGATTTTGAAGAAACTTTGAGAGTATTAAAGTAGTCACCTCGTTATTTCCTCCCATATGACCCTTGGGAGTGAAGCAACTGGTGTAAGTTCTGCTCCACAAGCACGGATTCATTCAATAAGCATTTATTCTGCTCCTGCTGAATACAAGGTCTCTGAAGAGTCAAAGAAGAAGACATAATTTTACAAACAGGAGAGGATAAAAGACACTGAAACAGAAGGAAAAATACGGTGACTTCCACAAGAGAGGCAAGAACAGAGAGCGCCGTGGTCCCCAAGCAGAAACCATTTCAACATCAAAAAAACCTGTGGGCCCCGGCAGTGAGAATGCTGGGTTAGTGTCAGCTGATTGGGAAGAATGATAATGCTGACAGGTTGGGCCGGAGCTGACAGGTACCGAGTACTTCCAGAGGGTCCCACACGGGCCTGTGCACTTTGAACAGAGTGAACTCATTTAATCCTCAGCATAACCCTCGGAGTGATGACTCTTAGGATCTCCATTTTACAGATAAGAAAATTGAGGTAGAGAGTAACTTTCCTGAGATTCCAAAGCTAGAATGTGACAGTCAGGCCAAGTCCAGCCCCCGGGCCTGGCGTCCTCTCTGAATCACTCTGCGCAACTGAATGAACGTACGGCACAAGACGTGATTCAACAGCAGCAGCTCTGCGTCCCTGAGAAGCAGCAGGGCGCACCTGTGTGGGAGGTAAAATTTATCCGATCGTTAAGGAAACACCAGCAGATCGTAGTTCAGGAAGCCGTGTGGTGGTTCCAGGCACTAAGCTGTCCCAGATGGGTGAAATTTGAACTTGGCCTTGAGGAGGTGAGTAGGATGTTGATAAGCAGAGGTGGAGGTAGGAAGGCACAGGTGGAAGGAACCCTGAATAAAGGCACGGAGAGAGGGCTGGAGCACACACTGGCACCTAGGCACGGGGTGGGGAGGGTTGGGCAGAGAGGAGCTTGGCCTCCCATCACCCCTGCCTGTGCCTGTCTCTGCCCCCACCCCGTGGGGGACATCAGCCAGCTGCTAAGCCTTTACTGTATATTAATAACCCATGTTCATGATTATTCTGAAATTTCAATTAGATGTTTTTCAAATAGTTCTCTCAGAGTTCATTGATAAAAACTTCATTTATCCTTTTGGCAACAATTTTGCATTTTGGTATCAAGAAAGTTATCTTTTGAAGTCATAGACTGTTTCATATTTGAACCATACAATAGAAAGTGTTCTGTTCCCCTGGTAATTCTATGACCTGGTTAATATTTTCCATCCCCCAAATGTATGAGTTATTCATAATACCAGTAGCATTGGCCATCTCAGAGTCTCAGACTAGTGGGCAGATCCTCCATAACTCTGTGAAATATTTCTGCAAATTGAAGTGAGAATGTAGCCATCTGTCTCACCATCAGCAAGTTATTTGCCAAGAAAAATTAAGAAATACTTATGAATAATAATTCTGGATCTGAAAATTAAGGTGTGACCTTGGTCAAGTCATCTAACATCTCCAGGCCCCCTTTTTGCCTTTTGTAAAAGAAGGACTGGACATGGGGTGAGTTCATGCCTCCCTGCTCAGTTCTGTGATGCCATGACAAGGCTGGGTCACTTCCCTGGCTGCGCAGAGCTGGCCTTCCATCCACGAAGTGGGAGCAGACTGCCTTTACTGTATCGCTGCTTCCAAACCTGGCCAGTCCTGAGAATCACCTTAGGACTTAAAAAAAAATGCAGATTTCCATGTCCTGTCCAAACTTACTGACTCACAGCTTTACTATGCTCTTCCTCTTCTAAATCAAAGAGCTGTATTTCCTCCAGGAAGTAAGAATACAGTTACATCTAACCCTCTTTATGGTTTTCTGTCCTCTCTCTGTTTTTGTCATGGAGCACATCATCCTTGATTATCAGAAAAAATAGCGTCTTTAAAAAAAAATAGGGGTGTGGATGGGAGGCAGGGTAGCAAACTGATTGGAATTTGTTTCCATTTGCCCCCAAAAAGACTGTACTTGAGTTTTTAAAAAGTCTCTTGAGGAGGGGGAAGGGAAATTGAGTTATATCAACTGATTCACCCTTAGAGAAATGAGTTAAAACCGAGTAAGTTGTGTTTTTAGAAGACACGCTGTATGCATTTATAATGACGATGATTGATAGTAAATAGATGGGCCATTAGCATTTTCTTTCTTCCCTTCCTTTCTTTCTTTCTTTCTTTCTTTCTTTCTTTCTTTCTTTCTTTCTTTCTTTCTTTCTTTCTTTCTTTCTTTCTTTCTTTCTTTCTTTTTCTTTCTTTCTTCCTTCCTTCCTTCCTTTCTTTTTCTTTCTTCCTTCCTTTCCTTCCTTCCTTCCTTTATTTCTTTTCTTTCTTCCTTCCTTCCTTCCTTCCTTTCTTCTGTCCTTCCTTCCTTTCTTCCTTTCTCTCTTTTTGTATTAGGCATTGCGTATTCACAGGGGATCAAGCAGAAAAAGGCATTTCATCCCAGGACAGGAAATCTAGGGGAGAGGAGAGACTCTCTTTGTGCCAATCTCAAAGCGTCTGGTGGTTTTCGGTCCCAGTGGAGGCCAGCACAGGACTCACTGTGCTGGTCCTGCTCACCCGTCCACACTTGCCTTGGCTGTGCTAAAGGACCCCGTGGGGCACCGTCCAGCCCTGGCCCCTGGACCGATGCCTCTGGGTCCACTTTTGCCCTAACTCCCCGTTTTCTGACTGTTTCCTGCCTCAGCGTTGGTGGCCCAGCCAGCAGAGAGAAGCTGTGTGGAGAGTGTGCAGCCATTCCTGGCGTCCATCCTGGAGGAGCTCATGGGACCAGTGAGCTCAGGATTCAGTGAAGTCCGTGCACTCTTTGAAAAACAAGTGGATGAACTCAGCCAGAACTTTCAGACCGCCAAAGACAGTGCCCAGCTAAAGGAGGTAGGCTACAAGCGGAGGAGTGGAGTGTGCGTGGTCTGCCTGGGGCTGCCTGTTTTGTGGGTCTTTATCTGCATTCATTCATTCTCCTCTCCCTCCTTCCTTCCCACCCTTCCTCCTTCCTTCCATTCATCTGCCCTTCCATCTGTTCATCCGGTCTTTCTTCCATTGATCCAACCACATTTTTCAACCATCCACTCATCCGTCTGTCTACCTGATTTCTTTTGATGGTTTTCAAGTTGCAAAAATAATATGCCTTCATAAGTGAAACAGTATACTCCGAGATTAATATAAAGGCGAAATTAATCACCATCGCCCGTACCTACCTGGTGCTACTCCACCACCAGCTCCTAGGCCATCTCCCCTCCCAGCTCCCTGAATTAACTAATATAAACAGCTTAGTATGCATCCTCATACACTTCCTCCTTATCCATACAAACATATAAGCATGTATCCTCATTTCTATAAACTTTGTTGGTTGGTTGGTTGGTTTCCAAAAATGCAGACTCATGAGGAAAACCAGCTTCCTCACAGTATGGGACCAGCGGCAGCATCACCCAGCTGCTAAAAATGCAGGTTCTCAGGCCCCGCTGGTGACCCACAGGACCAGGAGCTCCGGGGTGGGGCCCAGTGGTCTGCTGTAACAAGACCTCCAGAGGACCTGCTGCCCCTTAAAGCTGGGGCTCACTGGCGGACAGAGCTGGGCAGCTTGTTGTATCACGATGGACATCCCTTCAAGGCAGTGGATGAAACCAGATGCTTCTGTTTCTTTTCTTTTCCTTTTTTTATGCACACACACATGTGATTGTATAGAAAGGGGGTCAGTCTGTAAACATTTTGAGGTTTCTTATTGCAGCCTTTTCCTTTACTCTCTGTCCTCTGTCTGTACCTCACACCCCGCTCAGTTAACCAGTGTTAACAGCTTAGCATGTGCCATTCTCTGCTTTTTCTCCATGCCTGTATATCATATAAAACACACATTTTATAGGCTATTTTTTTTCCTATTGTTTGCCCTTAGAAAAATGGGGTTATATTATATAAATTGCTCTGTTTATCAGTTTTCTCACTCAAAAATACCCCATGAAACTGTTTTTACCTGTTCTAGCTCTAAATCTTTTTTGTAATAGCTGCATAATATTTCATGTGTGGACATACCTTGATTTATCCAACCATCCAAATATTGTTGGCACTATGAACAAAGCTGTGATAAATAACCTTGTTGCATATATTCAGATACTTTTTTTTATTGAGTTATAGTCAGTTTACAGTGTTGTGTCAGTTCCTGGTGCACAGCACAATGCTTCAGTCATACGTGAAAACAGATATATCCTTTTTCACATTCTTTTTCACTGTGAGCTACTATAAGATATTGAATATATTTCCCTGTGCTATACAGTATGAACTTGTTTATCTATTTTATATATGCCTGTCAGCATCTGCAAATCTCGAGCTCCCAGTCTGTCCCTTCCCACCCTGTTCAGATACTTTGATACTTTTGTTTCCACGGATTAGATTCCTAGGACAGGGCTGTTAGGTTGAAAGGCAGGACTATTTCTCATGTTAACTGACGCTTCCATTTGCATCCCCCACAAAGGATTTGAATTTTACATCTCACCAGTTGTACACGACAGAATACTTTTCCCTTAAATTCCCATCAGCATTAGGGAATCACTTGTTTAAACTTTTTGCCAGTCTTATAAGAGCAACATGGTAACCAGTTTTTCCTCTCCTGTCTGTTTAATTGATACTTAAAAAAAAAAAACAAAAAAAACAGACACATTACATGTGATGTGACAAGGGGCAAGTTTGGCAGGATGCTTTTGATCATGAATTCTACTTCAGTGGTGCTCTCCAGAGCTGACTTCTTAAAGACAGTAATGTTTTCCCTTTACAAGCAAAGAGAGTGGGCCCTTGTTAAATTCCTGCTTAGAAAAATCTGGAATTCTAGATTTCTCTCTTTTCTGTGACCTGAACCTCCCTGTATTATCCACACTCACGCTGTTACTGTGTTACTCCCCAGTTCTCCCTCAGCCTCCGTTTTCAGCACCTCTCTTTCTATCTTCTCTTTCTCCACCCACTCTCCTGTTTACTCCAGACCTCCAATATTCAATTTTAAAAATGACTTTTAGGTCAGCTTGGAAAATAGGATGCGTGCTGTTGGCAACGACGCACGCGGCGTAAGAAGACGGGGATAACCCGTGACGTCTTTAGTGGACGAGGTCTGTCGCTCTCCCACTTGCTGGAAGCCGGACGGCCTCATCGATCAAGTTATCCCTTGTATAGCCTAGAGGAGGGGGGATGCCAGGTTATAAAACTGGATGCTTCTTCCAGGCCAGGCTGCTTCCCAGCTCACCCATCCCCTCATCCATGAGTGGAGGGAAGCCCTGTGGGCGCTGCCGGGGCCGCAGAGGACTGTGGGGGCTCTGGCTTTCCCCTGAGAGCGCAGGAGCCCGGGGGCGCCCTGACCCTCTGGGGTTTCCTGAGGGAGATGTCACTCATTAAAGAAGGGTTTGGAGGCTCCTGGGCCCAGCCGTTCCAGTGCCAGAGAGCCCACCTGAGTGCCTGAGCGCTGGAAGGGGACGCTTGGGGTCCATCGAGAGCCTGGGAAGACTGGAGCCCACCGACCGCATCCCGGGGTGCCTCCGTCCTCCCTCTGGCTCTCAGACCAGTCTCCGTCCTAGCAGCAAAGTGGCCTCAAGGACCCACCTAAGGAGGGAAATAGGACAATGAAGAGGTCACAGATGCAGTGATCTGAGAAGTCATCACTCTAATAACATATGTTTGATTGTTTTAAAATTTATGTCATACATAATAGGTACGTTAAATGGTTCCTAAGTCTGGGGCTGTTTAACTTTTCCCTTCCCCAAAATGCAGCATCTGGACCGGCTTACGAGTCTTCCACTGGACTCCATGAAGATGGAACCTTGTTATATTAAAGTCAACCTGCTTCAGGAGCACCTGCAGGATCTCAAGAGCCGTTTCAGATTCCCCCACATCGATCTGGTGGTTCAGAGGACCCAGAACTACATGCAAGAGGTGGGGGCATTGGGGTCGTCTGCGGTGGGTGAGGATAGGGGCGCGGAGAGACGAGTGTGGCCAGTGAGGCAGGTGCACTGGTGCAGCTCTGGGAAGCAAGGCATCGTGCTGGGCGAGGACACACTCTGCCCTGCTCCAGCTGGTTTCATCTTTCTTCCATATTGATGAGCATCGTAGAGAAGAAATATCTCAGGGAAATAAAGCAGCATTAATTGATAATTACTTGATTTGTCAAATCAGTGCCTTTAATGTCAGCTGCACATTAGAATCCTCCAGGGAGCTTTTAAGAAGTACGTCCAGACCACATTCCTAGTGATTCTGAAATCTTTTTTTTTTCTGATAATTAAATGCTTCTTTAATTCATACTGCTTTAAATATGCAGCCAGGATGGAGAACCACTGGCTTGAATTAATTCCCTAACCTAGTTAAAGGTCAGTCAATCAATCACGCAGTCGCAGCTTTAAGTCTGGACTTCTTGAGTCCGCTTGGTAGGTTCCTTTCCTTCCCACGGGGAACTTTTTCTCCAGGAACAGGAATGAATGGCACAAACTTGTTCTGTATTATGGTCCTTTCTAAGTGAAGGACAGGTGTGATCATCGGAGCCATGAGAGTACATTTCTACTCCGTATGCTCCAGGGGCGCCTCCTGTGGGGCTGGACAGTGTGCCGGCTCCCGCCTCAGGGAGCTGATGGCGACACAGATCCTTGGATAAACTCACGGCAGTGTTGGGGGTGCTTTCAGACTGCAGGCTCGGGAAAGAAAGGAGCATTTTTTTTCCATAAAAGTTATAGGCAGGATTAAGTGGTACATTTTATTTATTATCTAGCTTCTGAGTTGTAAGATATCAAAGATGGACAAGGAACAAAGTTGGTCAATGGTTTAACAGAAGGTCCTTTAGTAGTACTGGACCCCGGTGAAATGGCTGCAGACACAAGTGCAGAGAATAAGGAATCTGAACTCCTTCTGTTTCCTAACCCATGAGCATCTCACCCACCTTCTCCACCAACCGCGGACCCTGCCTCCCTTCCCGGCCTGGCAGGGGAGGGAAGGGAAGTGAGGTGGTAGACTGGAAAGCGGGGCGGGAGATGTGCTGGCATGGTGTACCTCCCCCTGAAAGTGGAGATGCAGGACTCAGGAGCCAAAAAGTAATCGGAGAGGTCTCCCACCTGACTTGGTTAAGCCCTGGCTGTGGGTACCAAAGAGCAGAGGAAGGGGTTGGTCACGGAGACGGTGAT
Source organism: Camelus dromedarius (assembly GCF_036321535.1). Lineage (NCBI taxonomy): Eukaryota > Metazoa > Chordata > Mammalia > Artiodactyla > Camelidae > Camelus > Camelus dromedarius. The sequence goes on along the minus strand of NC_087458.1, from coordinate 28,659,798 downwards.
CTCCTCAGCCCCACGGTCTTGGGCTTTCCAGGTCAGGGTGGAAAGAGAAGGGATCAGAAGTTACACATACACGCATACGTACGTGCACAGTTGTGTGTGTGTGTGTGTGTGTTTCCTAGCTTGAGGACCTGTTGCCCTGGGTCACCCCCAGGGTGCTGCCCTGAGGGCGTCATCTCTGAGGCTCAGCCCTTCCCTTCTCTCCAGACCCCTGCAGACCTGGGGGTGCTGACCCAGCCTGACTGCGGTCTGTTTCTGTGTTGCTCTTGGTTTCCAGCTAATGGAGAACGCAGTGTTCACGTTTGAGCAGCTGCTCTCCCCACATCTCCAAGGCGAGGCCCCCAAAACCACAGTTGCCATCGAGAAGGTTAAGCTCCGAGTCTTAAAGGTAAGACTGTTCTCTCGTTTGTGGGAAGCACGAAGCAAGAACACGACCCAATTTTTTTATTTTTTAAATTTTTATTTATATATTTTTTATTATGGGAGGGGAGGATTTTTTTTTAATGGGGGTACCGGGGATGGAACCCAGGACCTCGTGCATTCTAATAGGCACACGCTGTACCACTGAGCTATACGCCGACACCTCCATTTCTTTTGTTAAGTGGAAAATACCAAGTTCTCTCTTTCACTTGCACCCCCCCTCCCCTTTTTAGCTTTTTCCCTCCTCTTCCCTCCGAGTTACCAGTGGCTTTCATCCAGCTGCAGTGCCCCTGACTTCCGTGCTGATTCTGCCATCTAGTGGCTACTTTAGGGACCACAGGCCCTCAGCATCCTTGTTTATCTGCCAGAAGTGACACATCTGGGCTTAGCTGAGTAGCAGTTGGACTTGATATTTATTGGCTGTCCACTAAACAAAGAATTGTGATAGGTATTACGTGGAATAGAAAAATAGGCAAGGCACACTCTTTCTTCAAAGAGTTTACAGGGTAGTAAAGCCCACTTAAATGAAAAATTTTTCAGAAAAATCAAAATCTCATGGCAAAGGAAACACTCCAAGGAAAAGATGCCTACTGTATGAAATTGTTTTAAATGTGCTTCGTGCATAAGTACATATCAAAATGCTTGTAATAATAGGAGCTTGCCTATGTAGGGCATCTTTTTAAGCTTCCCCCCCCCACCAAAAAAAAAAAACAACTGTTTCGATTCTCCCAAAACCTTGTGAGAGCAAAGAAATATTGTAGAGATGAGGAAACGAAGTCCCTGAGATCTGACATGACTTACAGAAGCTCAACAGGCTAGTCAATGGGAGCTTAGAGCTAAAAGTACCCCCAAACCTAGTCCACGAATTTTTTATGACCTACTTTCCCTATACGGGGCTTTGGAGCAGAAGTTCAAAGTCTCACAGAGCCTAGGAGGGGGTCCCTGAACTTCAGGTCTGATCTTAATGCCTCACAGGCAGTAGGAAACTCTGGCAACCAAATCACTGAGATGAAAAGCAGTATTTGTGGTGGTAATACACATGAGAATGAACCTGCCATCGAGAAAGAAAAGGCAGTGTCGGTGTCAGCGGCTCCTCCAGCGTCGGCACACTCCACACCTCTCAGGACCAGCCTTCTCTTCTATCGACAGTTTTAACCGCAAGAACTTGCTCCCCAGGGTTAGGCCAGTGTTCTCGCCGCTGGTAACTCTGGTTCTGCCCTTTGTCCTTGTCCCTCTCCCACATGGCAGCCTTTGGTCATTTGAATGGAGCTCTAATTTTGCCCCAGGTTGTCATCTCCAACATAACCCTCTTTAACCATCCTGAATTTGGCCTGACCTTTCTGCTCGCACAGCTGTGACTACGCTCCGCGTTGTCTGTGGCCCACCCCTTAAAGCAACACCTAAAACCAAACCCTGGCTTCTAGGTTTGGATGTTCCATGTACAACAGAGCGATTCACCGTCTTTCCTGTTGAGATACTAAACTCCTTTGGTTAACGTGCCACAGTGTGGAAATCATGATGGCCCACCAGCCTCACTTTCCGGATGTCGAGGGAGGGAGGATGATCATGGCCCCCATGGACCTACCCAGGACGGGGTGACAAAGGACGGGTTCATCCCCCTGTTCTGTCCCCAATTTTGTAACACAGAAGTCACTCTGTTCTGGTCTCACCTCGGTTTCCGTATCTGTAAGAGGGGAGGGTAGGGTGGTCGTTACCAGTTATGACGCCCACCCAGAGTGAGAGGGAATTGCATAGAAAGATCTCTGAAACCTTGGAAACACTGCAAGTGGCCTCAGAAATTGAGGGTGGGCTGGGGGCGGGGAGCGGAGATGAAGTCAGTAGTTGAGTCCCTTATTTAAGCAAAGGCTAAGAGACTGTGACGTTGCTGTTTGGCATACGTTTCTACCTCTGCACTGGCAGCAATACGATTATGACAGCAGCACCGTCCGGAAGAGGATATTTCAAGAGGCGCTGGTTCAAATCACACTCCCCACCGTGCAGAAGGCCCTGGCGTCCATGTGCAAACCGGTAAGACAGTGGGCTAATCTTGTTGCCTGTGAAGTTCAAGCAAACTTTTGGTCAGGATGTGCTTACAAACAGTAGATGACCAGGGAGGGGTCAGCAAACTTCTCCCATAAATGGTCGGACAGCAGATGTTTTAGGCTTCGAGGCCATGCTGTTTTTGTTGCAGCCATTCAGTTCTGCTGTTACAGCACAGACGCCAACCACAGATAATACATAAACAAAGGCACAGGCTGTGTTCCAATAAAACTTTATTTACAAAAGCAAGCAGCCGGCTGGATTTGCCGACCTTTGGACAAGACAGAAGCTCAAGGGTAATGATCTGAGTTTGAACCGAGTTAAGGGTTTGCATAGGATGTCCAAGGATACCAGGTGTTCCTCATTATGGTGTGACTCATGGGTCCAGCCTGTCCTCTGAAACTTGACCACCACATCCAGGGAAAGGCCTTAAGTTAACACGATTACAGAAGGATATTTGTTCAGTTAGATCCAGTAACGTCTGCTTGCTGAGATCAATGAAACTGAAACCGTTTAAAGCTGCTACGCACACTAGGCAACCAATGGCAGCCGTGATCATGGAGGTGTGACCTAGTCTGCAGAGCAGGCTGAGCCGGTGAGGCTGGGCTGAGATCTGGGTTCGAGCCCCAGCTCCCCCACAAATCCACTCTGGGACCTTGGGCAAGTCACGTATCCTTTCTCTTGGCCTAGATTTCATCTCCCAGAAAACAGAGGGAGTAGTATTCTGCAGTAGCCTCTGAGAAGACTAGGGTGGTACAGTTAACATTTGACGAATGCTTACCACCGGCTGGGCTCCGTGCTAAACACTGAACGGATTCTCTCGGTGGTACTCATGCCAGCCCTATGAGGAGGCAGTATTTGTATCCTCCTTGCATGAATGAGGAGACCTGAGGGGTCAAGTAACGGGGCCAGGACCCCAGAGCTGGTAACCACCAGAGTCTGAACCCAGCCCACACACTGCTAACACGGCCTGCACTCAGTAAATGGGGTTTACTGCTGCTTTGGCTGCTACTGCGTGATCTGTGAGCTGGGACATTCGTAAGGCCCACTCCTTGGCAAAAATGATACAGAGCTTTTTAGGATTTAGAAAGTGCTTTGGGGCCGCTTAGAGAGTCGCCAAGCATTGGAACATTACAACGTTTTGGGTGAGTTATTTTACTGTGGAAATTTCTTTGGTCATTTTTTTACTCTGTAAACGCTATTTCTCTTTGGAAAGTCATGAGCATACCTAGTACCTGACACCGATTTCTGGGGTATATTTCTTTCATAGAAAAGGATTTGATCAAGTCAGGGCAGTAAAGAATCTGTCTATATGACTGTCTCTTGCCTGATGTGGATGGAAAAGTCCAGTCGCTCAAAGGATGACCCCGCCCACCTTGGATACGTCTCCACGTAGACGTTCTGCTTAGGGTGGCTGTTTCCAGTCCCAAAGGCAATGCAGGGGCCTCGGAGCCACCTCCTCCCAGGGGAGGGGAGGGGCAAGGCAAGTCCCCCTTCTCGTCTGCTCCCCTCTTCCCAGGCGTCAACAGAGTGGTTCTTAATCTGTAAGAGGCTCTTGTGCTTTTGTAATCAAGAGAAACTGGCTTCAAATAAACTGAAGCCCAGTATTTTCAGTAATGAAGAATATTGTATTGGTGTTAAGAAATTTAAAGACATCTTGATTTGCAGAATAAATAAACTAGGGGAGCACCTGCTTCAGGGAAGATTCGGTTTTTTCCCTAATTATTTATTTCTTTTTTTCCTAATTATTTATTTCTTTTTTATACCATTTTTAAAGGTTACTTTCCATTTACAGTTATTGCAAAATTTTGGCTCTATTCCTCATGCTGTACAATATTTACTAAAGTGTGTTTCCCTTGGTTCAAGTCACAGCTTCCTTGATCTGTGGTGTTCAACCCAAGCTGCACATTAGAATTGCCTGGGAGATTTTTTTTTTTTAATTTGATTCTCCAAGACCCACCCTCAAGGATTCTAACTTAATGGGCTCAGGGAATTAAACACATGTCACAGATTGATCAATTCAATATAGGAGACCTGTTTTGTAAAGTTGTACATATCACAACAGCATCAGTGCCCTTAGAAAGGATTCCTTTCTGCAGAATTATTCAGCTGGTGGAAATTTTAAAGGTCCAGTGTTTGTTTATTGAGCAAACATGTATAAAATATGTATCAAATGTGACCCAGGCACTGTGCCAGGCCGGCGTCCCTGCTGGTCCTGGGGTTCACAGCCTCGAGGCAGGAGACAGGCACGCAGCATGCTTTGTGGCGCTCACAGCAGGAGCCTTACGCAGAAGAGCGATGGCAGAGATCCCAGGAGGCTGCCCAACTCTGCCTGTGGGGTCAGAGACGACTTCCCTAGGTCGTATTTTAGCCCAGTCCTGCGGGATGAATAAGAGGGGGCTGAGGAGTGGAAGACCATGTGGGGAGATGACAGGTGTTGCGGACATGAGCCTGTGTGCCTCGTTTTGCAGAGGGAGAGAGAGGCGCAAAGGTGGCGTGGCTGGCCCAGGGTCCCACAGCTGTTCCGAGGCAGTGGCCAGTCTCCTGGGCAGTGCTCTTTCCACGCGACACTGGTCTGCGCGTCAGTCCTGTCTCACAGACCCTCTCGGGGTCATGGAAGTTCATGTCTCTTCAACCCTGTGGCTTTCCCTAGGGCGGTTATAAAGGCATAAGAACCCCATTCTTGCCCCCTATAATCCTGTCCTGGGCTACAGACCCCCCAGGTTCTAGGCACTGAGAGTTGTCTGAATGTGGTGGCTTCTGATCGCCTGCTGTAAATCCTGTGCCCCCACCCCAGACAAAAGGCATCGAATCCCATTGCTAAGTCTCTGGCTTCCTAAGAACCAGCTGTTGGCGCCCTCCTCCAGCACCGTCAGGTGCAAGGATCACTGAGTTAATCACTGGGATATGATTCAGCACAGTTTGATCCCTGCGTTGTCCTCATACTGGTAACAGGCAAGCCATGTGAAGACCCTTGGAAAGCAGGAGGGGTTGAAGAATTTCGCATGCTGCCTGGATTGCCTTAGATGGAATCAGCGCATCCTGGGCCAGCTGGAGGGAAAGAGGAGCACATTCCTGAAGTGTCCGTAACTAGAGATTGTCCACACCTGAAAAGGAGTCTCAGTCTAAGAGCGTCAAACATACCATCTACTCTAGGGCCCAGCAGTCTCACTGCTAGGTATACACACAAGATAAATAAGCCCTAAATCCACACATTATCACGCATCGGAATGTTCATAGCAGTTTTGTTCGTAACAGTCAATATCCATCAGTAGGGGTATAGGTAAACAATTTTAGTTTATCCGCGTAATGAATACCACTTATCAATAAAAAGGAAGGGGCTTCTGATACATGTGGCAACATGGATGAATCTCAAAAACAAACACAGAAGAATACATGATTCCATTTAGATAAAGTTAAAGAACAAGAAAAGCAAATCCACTGTGACAGACACCAGATCCGCGCTTATCTCTCGGGGAGGTGTAGGCTGGAAAAGGGTGTGGGGATGCTGGGAACGTTCTCCGTCTTGATCTGGGTTATGGTTACATGGGTATATTTATATATTTAAAATCATTGAGCTGCACTTTTAAGATGTGTGCATTGTTCTGGGTGTAATTTATACCTTAGTAAAGTACTGTTGGCATTGAAAAAAAAAAGAAGGAAATGTTTTAGTTATGACAGAAAAAAGGAGGACTTCAGACCCCTTGACAAGGCCTTGAAAAGATCAGGATCTCTGGTGCCTGCGCCCTGGAAGGGCACAGAGCATGTGCCCAGTACAGGGAGTGGTGCCTGGGGGAAGGGGCGGTCAACGCATCCCACTCCAAGGAAGGGGTCCGGGGGGGGGCAGCCTTCCCACGGCCCCTCTGTGAGCGGGCATCTCACGCCTTGTGCCTTCACCTTCTTCCCTCTCCCTCTCCAGGAACTTCAGAAATATGAGCAGTTCATCTTCGCAGATCACACCAACATGATCCACGTTGAAAATGTCTACGAGGAGATTTTACATCAGATCCTCCTTGATGAAGCCCTGAAAGGTAATGAAGGTTCCCCTGGTGCTGGAGAAAGCCCTGGGTAGAGGGGAATACCCCTGAATGGGACCCCGTGAGGCCAGCCAGATTTTATGACGAGGAATGAAAGGGGAAGAGGACACTGGCACGGGGAGCTGGGGAGACAGAGAGGACAGGGGAGGGCTGCTGCCCTTGGCTGGGCAGCCGTGACTCGGCACACATGCCGCTGGCCTGGTAGACGTTACTTCTCTTTAAAATCTCACTGATGGGAGTTTGAAGCTTCATTTTTCAGATGAGAAAAACCAAGGTATAGAGAGATTAAATCAAGGGTGTCTCATCGACAGCTGTCTTCCTCCAGCTGTTCCAGACAGAACAAAGGAAGAAGGGATCTTAGGTCACCAGCTCCCAGAGCCTGGAGGAGGTGATTCAGTGGCAGGGCGTCCCAGCTGCTCTGCTCCCTCAGCACATTCCTCACCTCCGCTCGGCCGGACAGAGAGACGCTGGGTGATGACCTCCTTGGGACGCCAGCACCCAGCATCCTGTGGAGGCGGGCCTTGCTTGGGGTAGCAGTGCAGGGAGGAAACCTTTGCTAGAAATACACTGAAATGGAGAGCGATCCTGACCACTGTAGGCCTGAGATGTACCTGGTTTCCAGAGAAAGCATCACAGTAACCCCTGCACAAAGGAAGCTGGCCACGCACAAGCCCCATGTCGCAGTCAGCCGGCCCGGTGAGAGAAGGGGTATAAAGATGTCAGCGTGGTGCCGAGTCCAGACTCGTGCTGCTCGCCGCACAACAGGCCAATAAACCAGCAGACGAGGTGTTGGGGCAAGGAATAGCGACTTTATTTGGAAAGCCAGCAGACCGAGAGGACGGCAGAGTAATGTCTAGGAGAACCATCCTGCTCCAGTCAGAGTACAGGCTCCTCTTATGGAAAAAAAAATAAAAAAGAAAAAACCAAGGGACGGGGTGTGGTTGGTTGTTGCAAACTTCTTGCTGCAGGAATTCTTTGTTCTTGGCAGCGGTCCACGTGGGCCAGGTCATGGTGTCCCTATAAACCTCCAACAAAGCAAAGGTTATTCTCTGTTTTGCAACTTGCCAGCTCCGCATAAGCGCAGACGTGCTGACATCCTTAAAGGCCAGCTCCCGAGAGTAGGTTCTCCTGTGTATTTCAGGCTAAAGGCAACATTGTTTCCCAAAAGGAAACAGGCAGAAAACCTTTCTGAGCTGACCAGACTGAGCCTACAAAGCAGGGCAGTGGTCAAAACTAAAGGAGCAGATCCAGTCTGGAGTCCGATCCGTCCTCTGTTACAAATGCAGTGTCTGCACAAGGGCGGGCTCAGTCAAGGCAGCTGCCCGTCCACCATGGCACCTTTGGGGGAATTGGAGAAAGGCTCCCTTCCTCCAGACGCCTGACTGCTCTCTGTTAAAAAATTGTCACGATATGCTGATGTGGTTCGAGCAGGACACTCTGGTACAGGATGCTGGAATATCACTCCCAGTAGTATATGCTATTTGTGATGTGAGCGGCTCCCCCCTCGGGTGCGAGGCCGCCGGGCCTATGCCACCCGCACAGCCAAAGGTGGAGGCCAGTTGTCAAAAATGTCAGCTGCTGCTTGTCAATATTGTTGGCACTCCTCTCACGGCCTCCAGGATGACCTGGTTGCACCCAGGCCTTCAGTTTGGACACTGCAGGTCAACCAGGCTCTCTCTGCATGCTCGGTGCTGAGCACCCATTACACATGCAGGACTGCACTGTGAGTAAAAGCGGTGAGACGTAAGGCCTGACCTGCCCTAAAGGAGTTTCAGGCGAGGCAGACAAACCAGGGCCACACATACAGAAGCTATACAGAAGCTAGTGAGATACGATGGGGGAGTCCGTGGGTGATACACGTGATGCTATTATAGATCTGAGCTCCCTGAAAGCAAAAGCCACATTTTATTCATCTTTGGAGTCTCAGAGCCTTTCCCATATTTGGTGCCCAGTAAATGTGTGCTGTTTGGATAAATGAATGAGTAAAGGAACGAACAAATGAGCACTCCAGCTGTCTAGCATTTGGAATAAGCTTATAGGCTCTGGTCATCAGGGAAGGCTGCCTGGAAGAGGGTAGATGTCAGCTGGAACTTGAAATTGGGAATTTGGATGGCCAGAAAAGCTGAGAAGGGAGTTTGGTTTCTGGATAAAATCAGAAAATCAAGGTTGGCCAGGGCAGAGTGTTAATGTTATGTTTTGCTTTCTGGTATCTCTCAGTGATAAAGGAAGCTGCTGTCCTGAAGAAACACAATTTATTTGAAGACAACATGGCCTTGCCCAGTGAAAGCGTGTCCAGCTTAACTGATCTGAAAACCCCTGCAGGGTCAAACCAGGCCAGCCCCGCCAGGAGAGCCTCGGCCGTCCTGCCAGGAGTCCCGGATAGTGAGAGCCCCAGTGAGGAGGTGTTCCAGGAGCCAGGGGGGGAGAATCAGCGGGGGGTCCCGAGCCCAATGGCCAAAGGAGAAAGCCTTTCTGCCCCCGTTCCCAGCCCTCCCCCAGATGGGGACGGGCAGGGCATCGTTTCAGGCGTGGGTGACCCTGTTGTGAGCCTGGTGGCCGCAGAGCACACAGCAGGAGCCCTGAGCACACACTCATCAGAGCTGGAGTTTGGAGAGGCCCCCGAGGACCAAGAGCCCACGTCTGCCTCGGGCTCCTTGAAGGAGCTCAGAGATCTGCTGACGGTGGCCGTCGAGGTCCCAGTGGGGCCTGCCCCGCTCAAGATTGAGGAAGACACGAACGAGGAGACCCCTGCTCCCCAAGACATTGAAAAAGAAGAGGCAACAACCCAGACCGACGCAGAGGCCAGCCACGCAGCTGCCCCCCGCCGGGACAGCTGTGAAGACAGCCAAGTCGGCGGGAGGGAGGCCGCGCGTCCCCCTCCGGAGGCCGAGGCGGGCGGCGAGGAGGTGGGGGCTCTTGCAGAGCCTCAGCCGGCCTGTGGGGGGCTCGGTGAGGGGCTGGGTGAGGGCCCCGGGGGCTCGGGCCTCGCACCGGAGCCAGGGGAGGCCGGGGGGCCCGGACAGGACGCGCTTGACGGCGGGGAGGCGGCGTGCGCCCTGGAGGCTGAGGCTGTGCCCCGGGAAGACTGCGTTTTCAGCTCCGCCCCGACCAGCCCCCGTGAGAGCCAGGCTTCTGCGGAGGAAGCAGCAGGAGTGGGGAGCAGCCCCACCCAGGCTGCCAGCAGCCGGGATGCGGAGGAGCACGAGGCTGCCCGCGCTCCCGAGTGTCAGTGGGTGGTGGAGAGTGGTCCAGGTCCCGACATCCTGGATTCACAGAAAGAGGATCCCCCAGCCCAGCCCTCAGAGGAGTGAGAGAGACAACGTAGCGAACCTCAGCGAGAGAATACAGCTATGGGGTGGCATCCAAGTTGTTACCCAAAAAAAAAAAAAAAAAAAGTATTAAGTACTTCCTTAATTCGTCTAATGAAACCACGTGGGTGCAAGCACTGAGGCAAACCTTTATGGAATTGAGCTGTTCTACCACAAGTAATTGCTTGAGCATTTCAATAGGAATTACAAAGGTAACGGAGTGCTGGGGGTGAGGGGCCGCTGAGGGGGTCCAGGGAGGGGATGTGCTGCAGGGAAGACGGAGGGAACAGTAGGGACAGCCTGCTCATTTTTTTCTAACGCACTTTAAGGCTTTAAAGTATCTTTTTTTTTGTAAGAATGCAAATGTATCCTGCAAATCCAGCTTCACCGTCTACTACACCACCCTCAGCATCTCTTAAGGGCTCAGCTTCATCCACAGTCAGGCTACAAGAAAGGAAGGGGGTGAACACCGAATACCCCCTACCCCGCGCTGTGTGCAGCCCCACAGAGCCTGAGACGTCTCAGGGGGCTCTGAGCAGAAGCCAAGGAAGGCTGTGGTCTGTGGGACCATCTGGGCCTGTTACTCATTCAGCGATCAACTTCTTATTAATTAATCTTGTTGATTCTTATTAACTAATCACTTTTTGGAGAAAGTCAGATGAGGCAAGAAAATTTCCTTGGCATTTGAAGCCTGAAAGCATTCCCAATTAGCCTTAAACTGGGCAGAGAAAGAGCTTAGCTAAACTACCAAGCATGAAGCCTACCAATTAAACATTGTCTGAGCAGCTATTCTGTGTCACGTGCTGTGTTAGGCACAGTAATCAAAAAAAACAAAAAGAAAGAAAGAAAGAAAAAGAAAACAAAAAAAGAGAAAAGGTAAGGTGCTTGTCTGGCATAAAATAAAAGGCCCAGGGGGATTTAATCTAAAAGAAAAAAGCCGATTTTCAACCCATGACAGCTTTCTGTCTTTCCGTTGAAATGGTCCTGGTTTGTTCTCTGAAGGAGAATGAATAAATAAATAAAATGAATTAAAGAAAGAAAGAAAGAAGATAAGAGAGAAAGAAGAGGGAGAAAAAGGAAGAGAGAAAGAGGAAACCCAAGACACGTACCTTTAAGTTCCAAAGATGTTACCAAGAATGGACATCATCTGTTCAGTTGCTCAGCAGACTGGGTCCTGTTGTGTCCCTAGAGCTGGAAAACTGCGGTGGGAAATACTGTTCTTTCTCCCTGAAATTATGCTTTAATGGAAATAGAAACACATCTTCTGAATGGACTGTGACCTTCAACAGTCAGTGTTAAAAGTGGAATAGACTCACATGCGAATGATTAAAAAGATGTGTTCTCTTGTCCTTCAGAAAAATACCAGATTGTAAAAGTGTTAGTCCTGGCACTACATCTTGAAATTTCCTTCCACAAATTGTAACATTGGATCCCCACATCCTGTCCTAAGAGCTTGTTTTGATCATTATCAGTAAGTAAATTTATATCAGCTTTTTAAAGAACTTGTCACATAGTTTAACCATTTAACCAGGATTTAAAATAGCTCCCTCTCCAACTCAAGGTGGAGAATTTCGTGGATTTCTAGGTCATAAGGGATGAAAAAATAATCAGTATCAGTATACTCTCATACTGCGTTGTTCCAACTTCCCTTAGAGTGTTTGGGCCCTCACATCTGTGAAGGGTCTTGTTACAGGGAAGGGGGCGGAGGTCGCTTCTCCCCTGGTTCCGGCCCTGCCTCTGCTCACTCATGTCCTTGTGTCTGGCATGGAATTTTGCAGTTATGTTTACTTCCTGTCTCTTCCAAGGACTCCTCTCTTCAAGGACAGACACTAGGGTTTAGTCATCATGTGTACTTCTGCTAGAAACACACGCAGCCTTGAATAATGGCTCCCAGCCTTCTCAAGTCACTCGAGTCCTGCAGGGAACCGCCTGTGCCGGGCGGCTCAGGAAACGTAAGACCCGGTGCCCCACCGCACCGCTGTGCTCGGCTGTCTGGGGCTTGCTGTCCGGCAGGGAGGTGTTTCCACTTGGGTTTTCTGCCCTTGGGGAGTCTTCCCTTAAATCATGTCCCGAGTCCAAGGGGCAGGTGGCCAGATGGTCGATGCACTGCCCAGTAAGGCCAGGAGCCAAAGGAGCAGTGCCCAGACTTGCCAAGAACTGCCCTTCTCTCTGGAAGGATCATGACAAGCAAGTCAGGAGGTCCTGGCCCACGCTGAGCCCAGGCCAGGGCATCCAGCTTCCTCCCTCTGCTCACCTCAGGACTTCTGGCTCCCCTTGGAAGGCTAAGAGATTTTTCCAACCCGAAAAGAGAGTAGGTGTCCCTTCATTGGAAGGATGAACATCAGTGCCCTCCCTTTACCCATCCATAGGCCAGAGGGGACTGGACACTACATGGAAGAAGTAGCTGAGAACACAAAGAATTGCTCTGTACATACTTCACAAAAGCCAAGTTCACTAGATTAAGTCAGATGATTGTTCCATTGCAAGATGGAACAGCAAACGAAAGTTCATTACAAATTTCCTTATTCGTTTAAACAAGTTGAGTGGTATAGCTTCCTGTTACTATGAGTTTGTCTTGCTTTTAATACAGACTTGCCTGTGTTGTTTCAGGGGTTTTCAGGTTGGAACAAGGTTACTGGGATTTAAAAGAGCAGCTGGAGAAGCCTCTGCAGGCTGCTCTGGGGATCCCTCCTAGGGGCAACTCTGTCTGAAATGCATAAAACCTCAAGACATGGTTTTTGGCAAAAAAAAAATCTGTGACTTTTAACCAGTTGTATTACTGTTGACCTTTCACAAAGAATATTTTCCTTGAAAAAAATTAGCTTGTCATCTTTTCCTTTGCAGCTTAGAGCAGAGACAGTAGTGCCTTACATTATAAACCTTTCCCCACCCCCACCCCCCAAAAGAAGCATTTTGGAGATCACAAGGGTAAGATTCCAGTTTGTCCAAAAACTTTATAAAGAGGCTGAGTATGAAAAACTGCGGGCCTTCCAGCTCGATCTTCTACCTTTCATTACAAAATTCTCGAGTCTGGTTTTGTAACCCTTCAGATCGGAGACAGTGATCTCAAAGGGCTCTACAATTCCTTCAGACAGTGATTTTTATTTCTTTATAAAAAGTGCTATAGAATGTATGCTACATAGCAGTTTTAGTTTGTGGGAGAGCAGGGGAGGATGTAGCTCAAGTGGTAGAGCGCATGCTTAGCATGCACAAGGTCCTGGGTTCAACCCCCAGCACCTCCTCTAAACATACATAAATAGATGAACCTTATTAGCTCCCCACCTAATAAATAATTTAAAAGAGTGATGGTTTAAACAAATAAATAAGTTTAAAAAATAATTTGGGGAAGAGAAAGACATCACTGATAAAGTAATAACAGTTTCACAAGGTAAAAAAGTTGGCTGCACATGGCTTCTTACTGTAAACAAATGGGTTTTGCAATTTGCCGTCTGAAGTCTGCAACTTCAACAAAGAAATCTACACTGTGGTTTGATTTTTCTGGTCATTATATAAAGCAAATAAATTTAAAACACTTTCTAGCCACATATTTACCCTGCCAAGTGCCTATATTGCAATAAAATGTTTGTCCTTGGAGAAGTGTGCAGGTGTCATTTATTTGGAATTGGGGCTGGCTTCATCTTTTAAGCAAATATCCTTGAGACGGGAGGAACAGTCCTCGGAGACTGAAAGGCGAGTCACTGTTGCTGTGTTATGGAACTTTCCCTTTTCTGTCCTCGGGAAGGAATCCACAGGGAAGTTAGTTGATGTCAGGCGTGATTATGCTTTTAAAATGCATATGCTAATTTCTCTAGGAATTGATTACGTCTGTAACACGGCAATGGGCAATTACTCTTGATGTAATTGAACTGCTGTTCAAACAAATTTGTTTTCAATGGGCAACCCTGAGCAAAACATTCATTCTTTCTAGAATTACAAATAAAACAATATTTACTCACCAGTATCCACAGTTGCTCACTCATTCATGAGTTCATCCCATCCAAAAAACAATGACTGCCTCTTCTCAATGCAGGGGCTCTAGTGGGTGCTGGGGAAACAGAGGTGGACATGGTGGACATGATCCCTGTATCAGTAAACTCAAATCTTCAGCGTGGACGTGGCCAGGGAGAGCCCCGAAAGGGTGTTTATTTCCTCTCCTGACTGTAATCTCAGCTTTAACTTTATCTGCACTTTACTGGCTTCTGGCAAGAGAGGAAGAAGCATTGGAGAATCAAGTCCAGCGGCGATGGGGATACTTGGTGCGGCACAAGCTTCACCACTTCCTCTCGCCCTTCCATACCAAATTTCTAGTGTGCAAGAACCATGCCCAGAGTTGCTTCTCCAAGACATCTCCACAGGGCCGATAATCAGATTGGAATTGGAGGTGAGGGGGGTTTGAAGCTGCTTTTGCATGTTTTTTTTCTTAGAGTGTGGTTATGCTTATTTGGTGTGGCTTTGATGCAACCGATGGAAGTCTCAGGAGGAGTCAACGAAAGTGCTTCTCTCCTCCCAGGCTTGGAGCCACTCCCGCTCAAACACCTCTCAGCCTTTGCCATAGCCTCCCCTTTCCCGAGACTATCTATCCCTCCCTTCCCACCCTGACCAGTTCCCACCTTTCCTGTGAGAGTCAGGACCAGTCAGGCCAGTTTCCCCACCCTGCCCCCGCCCCCACCCCCAATACCACTGTGCTGAACTCTCACCTTGCTCACCTCTGGGCATCCTCTCTCACTGCTGCAGCCATCCGCCTTTCTGGTGCCTTGGGGGCAGGGACCCAGCCTTCAATCTTTGTGTCCTTAGCAGAGCACAGGTCCTTGCAGGTGAGCCCTTAACACGTAATAAGGATCTGTGACCCTGGGAAGTTCACTGAGATAGTTCTGCTTTAACGATGGGACTTGATCCTGTGTCTGCGCACCCGTTCCTCTGGGAGGGAGTGTCAGAGCCAGGCTGCGCCCAAGTCAAGCGAGCTACTCTGAAGCACCTCCTAGTTTTCAGGACAGCAGCCTCCACTGGATTTTCCTGGGGTCCCTATGAGGTCAACAGTGCTAAAAGGTTAAGAAGGTTTACCCTTGAATGGTACTGAAGTCTGTGAAACCTGAGCAGATGTCCAAGAATTAATGGTCAGCATCTTCCTTCTGGCAAGCCTTCCTCTTGAGGATGAGCAAGGAAGGAGACGTGGACCCTGATTTTAGGGAACTCGGTCCCGTTGGGAAAACTGGGAAGCAAATGGTGGTTCTTCAAAAAGAAGCAGCAGCGTTCCGACAGCAGGAGCGGCGACTGCGGACTCTGCGCAAGGAAGTGCAGGTTTGAGTGTCGAACCAATTGTTTGCCCTTTGTTTCTTGCCTCTTTTATTTCATCTGTGGCATGAACTAAAATCCCAAATCCAGCGGCCCACAGACACTCTGAAGAAAATTTTTATCCAGATCCCTTTATGTCAGACCCTGCACACTCTCTCCAGGCGTCCCGGGTCCGCTATGGATGCCGTCCGGGCCGTCTGTAGATGGAGTTACATTCTCCTCCCTCTGGTGTCTACGCAAAGGCGCAGGCATATGTCATGCCGAGGGCTCTCTTTGTACCAGCAATTCCACGTGGAGTTGTTGGGGTAGGAAAGTTGGTTTGTGTGTTGGGGAATTTCTGCAAGACACTGAGGTGACTTTGAAGCTAAAAGCTGACCCCTCCCGGTAAGCGTCCCACACCCCCGCTCGCTGCCCCGCGCTGTTCTGGCTGCTGCCTGAAGCGCGCGCGCGTGGGGGTCGGGGTCCTGTATGGTGCTTTGACAGGGATCACGGGAGGGAAAACGCAGGTATTTTCATTTCTGCCTGGCGGAGGCTTCAATTTTGAACCCTTCAATTTTTGATTCAGATCTTAGAATAAATGATGTTTTCCATGCACTATCAGGATTCATTCATGGATTAATTTTTTTTCAAAAAAATATTTATCAGTGTCTACTAATGTGCTGTGGGCTCTGTCAGGCCCTGGGAATAGAGTAATGAACAAAACAATCAGCCCCTGCCCGCCCTGCGTTCAGTTTGTGGGTTATCTTTTCTGCACTGAAAATTTCAATTTTTCAACGTAAGGAAATACACTTAATATTAATGAGCTTCTCCACCTTTCAGATCACAGTTTAGAGTTCTTCACTAAGTTTGCTTATAGGCTTGGCTTACTTGCTTTGAGGTCCTATGTGAGCAAATTGTATGGCTGTCAACTCACTGTGTGAACTTGGGTTAATCACGTAACCTTTGTAAGAGTTTGTAAAATGGGAATAACAGCGCCCACATCACAAGGTCATTGTCAGGATTAAAGGAGAGAATGTGCGTTTAAGCACAATGAATAAAATGAGGCTCAAAGAAGTTGAGCAACTTCCTGAAGGGTCACAGCTAGTAACTAGTTGAACCAGGAGTATCATTTAGTAATTGCCACAAAACAAAACCACTCCAAAACTCGGTGGATTAAAACATTCATTACTGCTCAGAAGCCTACAGGTCAAGCACCGGGTAGACAGCTCTTCTGCTCCTGGCTGGCTCTCCCAA
This sequence comes from Camelus dromedarius, assembly GCF_036321535.1. Lineage (NCBI taxonomy): Eukaryota > Metazoa > Chordata > Mammalia > Artiodactyla > Camelidae > Camelus > Camelus dromedarius. Next base: position 28,643,471 of record NC_087458.1, on the reverse strand, counting down.
CCTGTGTGCGAGTTGGCTGGCTGTATGCTGGTGTCGCCTATCCATCGCTGAGACAGCTGGGCTCTACTCCATGTGGTCGCTCATCTTTCAGCAGGCTGGTTTGGGCTCATTTCTGTTGCAGAAGCCAAGGAGAGCCGGGGGGGGGGGGACGACTTCTTGAGATCCTGGACTCAGAGCTGGTGCAACATCACATCTGACATATTCTCTTAGCCAAAGAAGTCACGAGGCTGGGCAAGATTCAGGGGTGGAATTGCTGCAGAGTCACCCTGCACGGGGCGCACACTCAGGGAAGCCATTAACCGGGGTATCAGTGCAATCAGCCTAAGGCACCAGGATTCAGATGATTCCTGTTTGCCTCTAACACCATGCTCCGTACTCCTCCACATGATACTATCTATAAACACTCACACGGCCTGCACGGTCACTCTCACATACTTCCCCAGCACCACGTGCTGCTCTGGTCCTGCTCTAGGTGAACAAAACATGATCGTTCCCAACTCTAACCCTTTGATCTATCAAAGACTCTTGAGTTTTGCATTGGTTTGAAAAATAAGTCTTCTGTTTAAAAGTATTTTTAAGCTTATAAACCTCGTCAGAAGAAACATCTAAAAGAGACCCCCCTCCCTTAGCAATATGTACTTCATATACTGCTTAAATTAATTATAACAAGACCATGATTAACATGTTAATTATCTCAAGGTGAATGAGAAAATGTGACCTGTGGCCAACAGTATGTAATTTCCTATAAGCAAGCACAATTCTCTATAACAAACAGATGCCGGTAACAGATGCAATTGTCTACAGCAAATAATTGTCATCCTCACAAAAGGTTACAGTCCTTGGGGGATAATTATAAACACGAACCGACTTTTGAAGGAAGGCTCTTTTCCCTTCTCAAAAATCAAAAGGAAGCAAAAGAAAATAAAAATTTTAAACTATCTGGAAAGTCTATTTCTGCCACAAAACAAACTAAGGATAAATCTTACTTAAAACCTTTATCCTACCTGGTTAATAGTCCATATTCTTTGTAACCCTAAGGTAACTGATTTGTAAATATTCCTAATTTCTCTCCTTTTCCTGTTAAATGTGATCCCCAGGATGTAACATTTTAAAAGTACTTGTATCAGATTTTTTTAAACATTTTTTATTGAGTTATAGTCATTTTACAATGTTGTGTCAAATTCCAGTGTAGAGCACAATTTTTCAATTATACATGAACATACATATATTCATTGTCACTTTTTTTTTGCTGTGAGTTTTTTTTCTTTACATTTTTTTTATTGAGTTATAGTCAGTTTACAATGTTGTATCAAAGTCCAGTGTAGAGCACAATTTTTCAGTTATACATGAACATACATATATTTATTGTCATTTTTTTTTGCTGTGAGCTACCACAAGATCTTGTATATATTTCCCTGTGCATACAGTATAATCTTGTTTATCTATACTGTATTTGCCTGTCAGTATCTACAAATTTTGAAATCCCAGTCTGTCCCTTCCCACCTCCCCTCCACCTTGGCAACCACAAGTTTGTACTCTATGTCTATGAGTCTGTTTCTGTTTTGTATTTATGTTCCTTTTTGTTTGTTTAGATTCTACATATGAGTGATCTCATATGGTATTTTTCTTTCTCTTTCTGGCCTACTTCACCTAGAATGACATTCTCCAGGGACATCCATGTTGCTGCAAATGGCATTATGTTGTCATTTTTATGGCTGAGTAGTATTCCATTGTATAAATATACCACCTCTTCTTTATCCAGTCATCTGTTGATGGACATTTAGGCTGTTTCCATGTCTTGGCTATTGGAAATAGTGCTGCTATGAACACTGGGGTGCAGATTTTGCCCTTCCAGTTTTCTTGCTAGAATATTGTTGTACCTAGTGACCTACGGTTTTCTTTTAAAATTTCAATGAAAGCTGAAAATAAAGCTTTTGGGGCTTACAACAGTTTTACTTCATATCTTTCAGTATGCTGTATCACCAAGAATGTCCTTTCTTTTTTTGTCTGTCCAACACATAGGAACATATCAGGGCTCATAATCTGCTCCCAGCATCATTTCGAGCCTTCTTTTTCTGAATTCCTTTGGCTGTTATGGTGACAATATTGATTTTGGCACTTGGTTATGTATCACCAAGAAAATTTTAATGTTTTTCTCATGTGTTTTGACTCATAACTTTTGGAAATGAGGGAGCTTTCCCTGCATGTTTAGATACTCAACATATTCATAGAATCATAGACTCCTAGGGTTGGAAGATACCCTAATGGTCACTGAGTGCAAATGCATCCAGAGTGCTTACATGTCCCCTTAAACACCTCTTGCTAATTGGTTATCCTCCAGAGATGGGGAACTCACTATCTCTCAAAGGAGACCATCCTATTTTCAGACAGCTCTGATGGTTAGAGAGTAAAAATATGACTCTCATTCTCCACTCCTCCTCTACCACCATCCTCAATATAATTTCCATCCCATCAAGGAAATATACAACGTTCTAAGCCCTTTTCCTCATGATGAATTTCAAACATCTCCCAACAACTGAGACCCCTTTTCCAGACTAAATATCCCCAAATTCACCTCTTTTTGTGTGATATGGCTTTGAATTCCTTTGTGAGTCCTTTTACAACTCAGGTACAGACTAGTTCCTTGGGTTTCCCTTTCTTCCTTGAAGCAGGGTCCTCAAAATTCCACCCCCTTTCCTCAGTAGCCTCTACCTCACAGCCTAGCATCCCTTCTCTCAAAAATCTTCTCTCCCCTCACCCAGCCCAGAGTCAGGCACACTTTGGCCACTTCCTCCCTTCCTTGTCATCTTCAAAGGGACACAAAGAGCATCGTTTTTAAATGGTAATTATTTGTTTTCAAGCATTATGAGAAGATAAATGGATAAAAATAATAGAAACTTTAAAAGTTTTTTTTTTAAAGTTAAATCCTTAGATTTAAGTTTCCAGGTCTACCATTTTGGACTCCCTTGAGGAGGTAAGAGGGAGATTGTTGGACAATGGTTGATTGTCAGCCCACTACTTCTAAAGATGGAGCTCACCTGCATTCCCTCTCCACTCTGACCCCACCTTGGAGAAGGCCATAATGAACCCGTTCCTTCAAGGAAGTGCCTCTTCCTAGAAAGTGATTCAGGCAAAACAAGAGCTTTAATGGTTAAATATCTAGAAGGGCTCCCAGATTGCAAATAATCTCTACTAGAAATGTCCTACACAGGAAGATCTATCTCCTTTTGGCATTTTTATTATTCCCCTTAGAGATCTCTTTATTGTCTTCTGGGCATTTATTGATCAAATATTTTCACCAAAAGGAAAAAAAAAGAGGATATATAGAACAAGAGCTGAAAAAAGATCAAGTCTAGAAAAGGGATTTGGGAGTCAATGGTATACTTGGTAGTTGAAACTACAACAATGGACAGGATCTCCCCTAGAGAATGTATAGAAGAAAAGTGGGCTAGGAAAGGTAGGGAGCATCCATATTTGTGGAGCAGAAGGAGACAAGGTTGTGGTCAGATAAACAGTTAAAAAAAATAAAAGGGTATAATGACAAGAAACCAAAGGAGAAGACAACTTGGGGAAGGAAAGAGTGGCCTATGCGCAGATACAGCAGCAAGGTCAAATAGGACAGGGCAGGAAACATGCCCACGGGCTTGCAGGAAGGCCCCAGGAGCTTGGTAAGACAGAAACCAGACTGTGATGGCGGTGACGGTGGGTGGATACCCTCCAGTTGGTCTGCCTTAGGGTGCGTGACCCCAAACTGAACCTGATACTCCAAGTGCGGTCTGACTGATGGCACAAAATGAGATCATGTCCATTTTGACCCATTCACTCTGTGTCTGGTAATGTAGCCTCAGCCCACATTCAGTTGTTTTTGGCAGTCCCACTGACCACACGACTCCAGTGACTCATATGAAACATCGTCTGCTTAACCCTCATGTCATTTCCATGTGTGGCAGAACTAATTCATGACTTCCCACCTCGTGCTTGTGCAGCTGAGTTTTAAAACTCAGTTCAGAACCTCATTTGGCTGCAGTTTACCTTGTTACATTCAGTTCTTTGTTCCAACCTATGGAAATATTCTTGGTCCTAGTTCTGTCACCCAGCTGTACTGGCTCTCCTCCTGGCTTTAGGGCATCCATAGATGGATTTACATCGGTGTTTCCACCCAAGTCATCAGTAACTCCAAGCCCCAGGCACTCGGGCAAGGGTTAGGTGGAGACAGGAAGAAACGACTGGGTCTGAAGGCAACAGCAAGAGTCTGAATGCTGACAGCAGCAGCTCTGAAGCCAGGGGGCTTAGTGACTGTGGTGCTAAGAGTCCTTCAAGGGGGGAGAAGACATTGGATAAGTAACAGGGCGGGAGCGGGGAACTGAGCCAAATCACAACCTGGACGAGCAGGTTCAATACCAAGGACAAATCCAGAAGCTAGGGAGATTGAAAGACTACCCAAAGTTACAACAGGCTCAGGGAGAAACTGCATCTAAAGGCACTAACTTGTGGACTCCAGGTGGCTCATTTCTTCCCTTCGTGTACAAGACTGTCTGTCCTTCAAAATTCCGAGGACTTTTGAGAAATAAAAATCTGATACAAGACAGCTCTCTGGCTCTTTTCTAAGGAGCTGCTCTCCTGTGGGACGCTTTATGGGTTGACTAGGCAACCAACCACTACTAATTACCTACCTCCACTGGCATCTACTCCGTATTTCCCCCCCGGCCTCAAGGAGATGAGAGTTTATAAGGAAAGGTGACGGGGAGCGAGAACAGCCGAGCGAAGGGGAGGAAAGGAAGGAGGGCGGCCCTTTCCTGGGGCTCCCGTGTTGTATTTCTTTTCTGTCCCGGAATTTCATCAAGGATTAGCGTCAGTATTACTTTTAATACATGTTAGCAGTAGCAAAAATGAGAAAAAAGGCTGAGTGCCGGGGAGTCTGCAGTGAGGACTCCTGCACAGCGCTGGAGGGAAGGCAAAATGGGCTGCCCGCTTTAGTATTTTTTTAACACCTCTATTGTGGAATGGTTCCTGTGCAGTACGCTAAGTACACGTATTTCAAGTGTACAGTTTGATGAATGTTGATAGATGTATACACCAATGATGTCCACTTCGTTGGCAGCTTCTTACAAAGTCAAACATACTTTCACCATATAACCCAATAATTCCATTCCTGGGTGTTTACCGAAGAGAAATGGAAGCACTTGTGCACACAAAAACCTGTATTCCCATGGCTATAGTGGCTTTATTAATAACTGTCACAAACTGGACAACGACCCAAACGTGCCCCAGCTGGTGGATGGGTACACAAGCTGTACCTCTGTGTGACAGAGTTCTACTCGACAGCAAAAATGACAGCGCTGCTGACACGTGCAGTAGCCTGGATGAGTCTCAGAGTAATTAGGCAGAGTGGGAAAAGGGTGCCCACTGTGACATTCTGGGGAGGGAAACCTACGGGGCTAAAAGAGACCATTGGTTACTTGCAGCTGGGGGCAGGGGGAGGGACTGACTACGAGGTGGCATGTGAGGGGACTTCGCAGGGTGATGAAACTATTCTTTATCTTGAATATGGTGGCTCCTCCATGGTTTTATGAGTTGGTCAGGACTCATGAAAGGGCCCATTTCAGTTGTCTGTAAATTAGACCTCAATCAAGACGACTAAAAAATATCTTAAGTGGCCCATATTTTCAACAATCAAGAAATTAAGTCTACTGTGAGACATTTACACAATAAAGCATTGCACAATTGTTTTCAACTTTGTTACACTTTTCCCCTGCCCATGAGCTTATGAACAGCCTCTTTATGTTTGCAAAATATCTCTGTTCCTAAGTTAGAAGTCACCAACTTGTTTTTCCACTTTCCCTCGCAGCTGGGGCATGGATATGAGATGTATGTTCCACCAGTCAGAGTCACTCTTATGAAATTTTGACTCCAAAGAGTGACAAGAAGAAAGAGGTGTCCATGAAAAAAATCCATCCCACTGAGGGTCGTGGCTTGTGGCAGAGGGACATCCAGCTTTCAGAGGGGCAGTGACAAAGGGTCCCACCTCCAGAGTCAGTGGTGCAGTTAAATTCCTGAAGCATCCTGGTGCTGTAATTTAGCTGCATATTCCTCAAGCCTGGTTCTTGGGCCCTCCAAGAGATGAACATATTTACATTAATTTAAATTTTAAATTAATTAATTAAATTAGCTAGAGTGTTGTTTTGCAACCAAGAACCCAGAATGATAGAATAGTCATTAAAAACTATGTTTGCGACCAGACCCTTACCAACGTGAGCTAAGGCTACGTCCTGGATGTGGTGGTTTAGACCGTTACTGACCAACGTGTCTTGTCCCGGCAGTGACTTCCACACCATGAGCACCTGTAGGAGGTGAATGCCACCATCCCTGGCGGGAAGCTCTACAACAAGGTGCAGCCTTCCTCCCTCATCTAATAAAATTGATTCCGAGTCTCCATTTAGACTGCAGGACAAAGAGACAGGAGGAAGAACTGCCTTCCCCACCTGCAGGTCTCCAGACTCATAGCTGCACTGAACTGCAGAACACCAAGGAGGGCCATTTATTTTCTGCTGAGCTGTTCTAATTTCAGTATATCGAGGTGTACCAATTTGGAGAAGAATGATTTACAAATAGCTTGCAGCAATGTGGGAAAGGCTTTGCCACAGTTTTGAGTTTTAAGGAAACTCACAAGAAGATTAAACATAAATATAAGCAAAAAAGCCCAGAAGAAAATTCGCTGAAATGGAAACGGTGGCTTGGGCTGGTGGTATTTTAAATGATTCATCCTGTATCTTTTGTATCCTATACCCTTCAGCCCCCACCCTCATTCCAAAATGAAGATGTATTACTGTCAAAATCAGAAGGACATGAATGTTTTAAAGTATCTTAAATATGAACTTAAATTCAGCAAAAATGCCCTCGGTTTCCCTCGAATCCCGTACTTGAGGGATTCTCCGGGTTCACTGACTCCTCCCCTTTAGACCGCTGACTCCCACGACTGCGAATGAGCAACAGGGACAAAGTCACTAGAACCCTCGCGGGCCAAGTCAAAACTGGCCCCGACGGTAACCATTTGATGAGCACTGTTCTGAAGGACTCTGCTGCTGCTTTGAAGTTCTGATCTGGACTCAAAGCTTCTTCACCAGAACTCGCAAGGGGATGCCCTGGCATCTGCCAAACCACCTTGCCCGCTCTTTCTTCCCACCACGAAGAGCCAGGCACCTGGGCGTGGCAAGAGCTGACAGACTGCCCAGCGGGAAGTTAGGCACTCCCAGGTCTTATTTTTAGCCACATATCACTGAGGGATCCCCCAAGGGGCCTCACCCGGAAGACAATTTAAGCCCATTACTGCTTGCTCGATATGCCTTAAGAAATGACAAATAGGAAAGAGGTCACACTCATTAAAGCACAACATGACACGCTATGGAAAACACAACACACGGCCATTTGAAGTCTGAAACTCCTGCTGAGTTTTACATTTTTCACCTGAATATCCTTTAATGTGTAACCGTGTCCTTCCTGATTCTTTGAAAAATAGTGGTTTCCAGATCAAAACTACAGATGGAAACTTTCTCTCAGTGGGTAAAAAAATCACCTGAAGGTAAAGTTGCTAGGCTCCATTAAAGGGATGAGATTAAACACATGGACACAAAGCATTTTAAACACATCTCCATGAACAAGATAATCTCATAATCACTCTTTAAAATTTAGTAAACCCGTAACATTTGAAGAGACACTACTTTAAATGAAATATTTTTTCATTCCCAGTTATATCATGGTTATCACGGAAGTAGTAACTTTGTTCCACTTAATTAAAACTGGTGACCCTTTATCAACTATACACAAGAATCAATTCTTGCCATCAAGAATCTATTTTGATAAATATTAGTTTGGAATCTGCAGTGTTATAGTAAAATCCTTGAGAACAGGGATTATGCATAAATTTTATGCTTACTAACTAAGTTAGTGCTAAGATGTAAGTGATGAAGTTAATTGTGACTTATATAAAATTTGCTTTCTTCTCCTCTATTGTTTACCTGGACCTTTAACTCCCATCCCTGGGCCTTTAGCTAGGATATGTTTTGCAAGACTTTCTTTTTGTAGTATCACCAGTAATATGTGAGTTACCAAGTGCTAATCTTCTGTCTTAGTAAACGCTATTTTGGATGCAAGTAACACAACCCTACTCAAATTAACTTGGGCAAAAAGAAGACAGTTTATTTCATGGCTATAGAAGTTTTGCACTGCAACTAAAGAAGCCAAAATCCATCAGGAGATAACTTCTCCATCTTTTCTGTCTCTGAGGCTCCATTATCATCTACCTGAAGAGTAGCTTTCTCCACTTTTCTGTACATAGAGAAGACTATGACTAACTCATAGCCCCTGAGTTTATTTATCCCCATTTCTAGGAACCAGCAAAGACTAGAATTTCTGGATCTAAATTCCAAATTCCTGGAAGAGAGACTCTTTGAGGTCCAGTTTAGGTCAGTTATCTACCCCTAGTCCAAATCAGCTGTTGCCAGGGAGTGAGGTGACATATAGCAAAACTGGCTCAGAGTTTCCTAAATTTATTTGAACACAGAACACTATCCACCCTAGTCCCTGGCTCTGGGTAAGGGTATTGTGGTGTATACCCATTTATATCCTTCAAAACAGAATTCCTCAAGATATCAGTTTGGGATGTTCTGATCTGAACATCTAACTTACTACTTTAATTTTAGGGGAAGACAAAATTAGACCCAAAGAGATAAAATAGATTTGCTTAAATTATCAAGATAGTGGTTGAGTAAGGATGATGATTTAGGGCTGAGTAACTTGGCATGTTATACCTTCAATCCAACCTTGACACCAAGAAAAAGTGTAATGGCCACGTGGGCCAAAAGTACAGACTGAAAGTTGAGTATTTCTTTCCCTTCTCCTTAGCTAGTTTATAAATTAAGGTATTGTCAATAAAAAAAAAATGGGCAGAAGAACTAAATAGACATTTCTACTAAGAAGACATATAGATGGCCAACATGCACATGAAAAGATACTCAACATCACTAATAGTTAGAGAAATGTAAATCAAAACCAAAATAAGGTATCACCTCACACCAGTCAGAATGACCATCATTAAAAATACACAAATAATAAATTCTGGAGAGGGTGTTGAGAAAGGGGAACCCTCCTACATTGTTGATGGGAATGTAAATTGGTGCAGCTACTCTGAAAAACAGTATGGAGGTTCCTTACAAAACTAAAAATAGACTTACCGTATAATCCAGCAATCCCACTCCTGGGCATATATCTGGAAAAGACAAAAACACTACTTCAAAAAGGTACATGCACCCCAATGTTCATAGCAGCACTATTTACAATAGCCAAGACTTGGGAGCAACCTAAATGTCCATTGACAGATGAATGGATAAAGAAGATGTGGTGTACACACACACATACACACACACACACACACACACACACACACACACACACACACACTCACACACTGGAATACTGCTTGGCCATGAAAAAGAATGAAATAATGCTATTTGCAGCAACATGGATGGACCTAGAGATTATCATACTAAGTGAAGTCAATCAGACAAAGACAAATATCATATGGTATCACTTGTGTGTGGAATCTAAAATATGATACAAATGAACTTATTTATGAAACATAAACAGACTCACAGACATAGAAAATAAACTTATGGTTACCAAAGGGGAAAGGGGGAGTGGGATAAATTAGGAGTTTAAGATTACTAGATAACACATTACTGTATATAAAACAGATAAACAACAAGGTCCTACTATATAGCACAGGGAACTATATTCAATATCTTGTAGTAAACCATAATGGAAAAGAATATGAAAAAGAATATATATATATGTATAAAAAATATAAAAGAACTGAATCGCTATGCTCTACACCAGAAACTAACATAACATTGTAAATCAACTATACTTCAAATAAAAAATTAAAAATTCGTTAAATAAAAAAAGAAGGGTTTTTATCACAAGCAAGTCTATATTAGTTTCCTAAGGCTGCCATACCAAATTACCATAAAATTGATGGCTTAAAGTGATACATTTATTTTCTTACAGTTCTGGAAGCCAGAAGTTCTAAATCAAGGTGTCTGCCAGGCTGTAGCCCCTCTGAAGGGGCAAATCCTTCCTCTCCCTTCCAGCTTCTGGTGGCTCCAGGTGTTCTTTGGCTGTGGCCACACAACTCCACTCTCCACTTCAGTATGTACATGGCCTTCTCCTATGTGTCTTCTCTTTTATTTCTTTTAAGGACACTTGGAATTGACTTTAGGACCCACCAAGATAATCCAGAGACCTTTAATTTAATTACATCTGCAACGCTTTAGCCAAATAAACTCACATTCACAGGTTACAGTGATGAGGACATAGACATATGTCTTGGGGTCTACCATTCAAACACTGCAAAGGCCCCTAAAGTATCATATGGTGATTAAAAACACCAAGAATGGGGCAAGAGGAAAGGCATGAGAGGGTAATGATCTGGGATTTCTCTTCTCAAAAAACGAAGGATGCAGAATTGAGAAAGAAAATGTAGTCAAATTTTAAGAAAATATAGTAGCCTATCTTTTCCAGGATGTAAAATATATTTTCTAGATGTTCCCTAATTCATTCATTCATCTAACATTGGGGCCATGTTTTTCAACCTGTCACACAACTGAAGTGTTGTTTTTTTTCATTTGTTTGTTTGTAAAAAAAAAAAAAAATCTTCCTGACCAAAAAATTGTTTGAAAGTATGAGAAACAATTCACATCATATGAATTTTGCTACACCATCATAAAAAATCATTCTTTGAAGGGCTTCATGAATTTTCCCCTGGTGCTTCTCAATACTTTAGTATTTAAATCAGTCCTTTAGAAGAACCTACGGTGTCCTAGAGGACACTAATGTTAAACTGAAAATGATGTTTGAGTGCAGGCTAACTTTTTAGAGGTCAGTTCATTAGTGAATATTTTCATCCTATAACAACTCTTGCTTTCCTCCACAAACTTCTATCTACAGCGTTCTGGAGAATGAACATTCTGATAAAAGGACGTCTATTAGCAAATGAGAATGTGTCAAGCAAGCAAGGGGAACAGGAATTGTTCTGTTTGCCTTGGGAACAGCTGAGCTGAGCTGGATGGAGGGGGCATGATTCTGCGTATAGTTACTTATACAGTACCTCATGGTTTTTAAATTAAATTAAATGGTAAGACTCACATGGCAAGAAAGATTAGATTTATTCTAATTATGCTAAAGGAGGAAGTCTTGGATGAAGTTGAAAGTACAAAGAACCAATATTCTTCCCACTGTAAAGAAAGAGTTTCTGATAGAATTGTCCATAAATGGAAAAGATCATCGTGCAGAGTAGAAAGACATCCGCCATTAGAAAATTTTCAACCCAAGGCCAGTGACTCTGGGATACACGATCAGTGTCCCAGCATTGATTTAGGGTGTGAGAGAGTGTAGGCTGGAGAGGCTGTTGGTTTAAAACTTTATAACATTTGGATTAAGACAATGTGCCATAGAACAGGTCATTTCAATCTTGGAAAAAGAGATTGTCTATCCTCTTACAGCTTCTAAGTCAGCACTGTTCAATAGAAATGTGATATTAACCATAACATAATTAAAAAATTTCTAGGAATCACACTAAAAAAGTAAAAAGAAACGGGTCAAATTAGTGTTCATAATACATTTTTATTTAACCTGATATATTTAAAATATTATCACTTACACATGGAATCAATATTTAAAAATCGTTACTTATTCTACATTATTTTTTCATAACAGGTCTTTGAAATCCAGTATGTATTTACCTTAATGAACTAACCACATTTCAAGTGCTCAACAGCCACACAGGGCTACCAGCTACCATATTGAACCGCACAGAATTTGCTGCTAATGAAATCATGAATCAGATTTCTGGAGACAGAAAAAAATACTTCATAAATGCAGAAAAATGGTTTCTAAAATCCAGGTTTCCGGGCTCACGGGAGGAGCGGCAGTGGTGGGAAAACACTTCCGTTTAACTGGTGCGCGTTCACGCTTCCCTGGGTGACCGCATTCGCACGGCATAATTTCCTTGCTTTCCCACCAAAGCCTAATACAAAGTAAATTAAATAACTTTGCAAACCACTAAGTTTTCCTATCAACTTCCAACAGGCTCCAACCTCTCCAAAAGTGAAACAGTATAGCCCTCTGGTGCCTTTATGTTAACCCTCCTATGTTTAATTATTTTATTTTATTCTTTTATTCCAGGAGCAACTGCAATTGCTGATATTATGGTTTTCCCTGTTTACTGGCTGTGTCTCTTTTCACCATGGGATTTAAGGACTCCACAGGGAAGCTGCCTTGTGGTATTTCCAGCAACACATCATCTCTGTGCATCTGATGCAGATGCAAAGGGACAAGGAGAGTCATAGAGACAAGCTGGGCTACCTCTGTAACTAACATGTCCCTGAGACCAAGTCAGCGTAATGATGCTTTTCCAACACCTCTCCAAGGAGATCTTATTACTTATCTACAGTACTCAGGGACTTAAGAGGTAAACTGTATACAATGAGCAAAATTAAAAGTAAAATGGGATGTCTCAGAGTTAACCCATTTTAGGAATCCATGAACAGATCAAAAACTCATAGTTGCATCTTTGCTACAAACATAATCATGACTGTAAAAACACCAAAGCAAGAGTTTGGCACGGACTGCCCAGTGCCTCCCAATATTTCTGCTCCTTTCTAGTTACACAGAGTCTCCTAAGTTTAAGCTGGGCACGTGCTGCCCAGTTAGAGGCTAAAAAATCTCAGCCTTCCTTGCAGCTGGATGTGACTAACTGAATAACTCCTTTCCAATGAGATGTGGCCATAAGTGATGTCTGCACCTTCCAGGTCCCGTCCTTTATGAAAGAAGCTGCTTGCTCTCCTCTCTCTTCTTCCCCTCCAGGGTGGCTGGAAAGTTCATGGGATGCTGGTGAACCAGCTTCTACCACAGAGACGCCACCCACCAAGGGGACGGAATAGCAACCTGAGTTCCCGAATAATTTGTGGAGAAGACTTGCCCATCAGGCCTGAATCACCCACGTGCTTCTGAACACTGCCTGGGAGAGACGCAGCGTTCTATCGTGTATAAATCTCTGTCTTTGGAGTCTCTTTCTTACAGCCCCTTGGCTTACACCATAGCTCATAAACGGGTTTAGCATCATCATCACTATCATTTGAACTGTGTTCAAAACTTTTGTCTGTTATTTTAAACCATCTTTAGACTTTAGGAGATTATCTCCTTAAAAGATAAAGGGATTTTTTTTTTTTTTTTTTTTAGCTTAGAAGAAAGGCTTCGGGGGAGGGTATAGCTCAAGTGGCAGAGTGCATGCTTAGCATGCACAAGGTCCTGGGTTCAATCCCCAGTATCGCCTCTAAAAATAAATAAACCTAATTACCTCCCTCCCAACCACCCTCCTCCAAAAAAAAAAAAAAAGAACAAGAAAGGCTTCTATGACCACATGCTTGCCGGGGGAGGACTGTTAGTATTATATGATACAATACAGTATTTATGAAATCTTTATCAACTTAAAAGGGTTGCAAATAAAAAGCCATTGTTATTCTAGAGCTAACAATCCAGAACAGTTGTGGCTTAACAGTATTTCTGCAAACACTTTAGCCAGCTCATGTTTTTAGCGCATCTCCCAGGGAACGTAATCCAGTCGACAGGCAAATGCTTCCAGAATAATTGGTTTTTCAGGCACTGTAATATAGCAGGAGGACCGCTGACATATACAGAGACATTATCTTTTCATCCACTGCATGGAGGGGGCTGTTTACCTGTGTACAAAGCTGGCGCTAGTTGTCTGGGAGACTAATCCAGTTCACCACTTAAAAGAGACTTTATAAAATGGCCTCATAAGGTGTTCACCAAGTTCTTGTGTGCTTCATTTGTTAGTGTGAAGGCAGACCTAAGTAAGCCTGCCGTTGGCGCACCATAAAATAAATTCTATTAATTTTTTCTTTCAGTCCTCTCAAATTATTTAATGGATGTAATTTTTCTGTCAACATTTATGAAGTATCCACTGCATACAGAACATCCCTGAAGGAACTGGCAAGTAAGATAAGGACCTCTCAGTCTTTATCTCATTTGACCTTTCTGCCACATGGGACACTCTTGGCCACTGCCCTCCTTGAAACCTTCTCATCCTTTGACTTCTGTGACCCCTTCCACAGTTTCTGATCTTTTCTTTGCTAATCTCCTACTTCTTACGTGTTGGAGATCGCCAATGGTCCTTCCTGAACCTTCTCTTTTCATCCTTCATTTTTTGCCTTTTTGGAGTCATGAACCCTTTGGAGAATGTGATGAAATACATTCTGTGCGGAGGGCCTGCTGCATATGATTTTAGGATTACATGGGCATCCTGAAGCAGCTGGTGACCCCCAGTGGGTCCTTACCCCTTGGGTAAAGAACTACTTTTCTATGGCTTTTTTTTTTTAATTGAAGTATAGTCAGTTTACAATGTTGTGTCAATTTCTGGTGTACAGCACAATTTTTCAGACATACACGAATATACATATATTCATTTTCATATTCTTTTTTCACCATGAGCTCCAACAAGATCTTGTATACATTTCCCTGTGCTATATAGCATAAACTTGTTTACTGATTCTATATATACCTGTCAGTATCTACAAATCTCGAACTCCTAGTCTGTCCCTCCCCACCCTCCTCCCCAGCAACCACATTCCATGGCTTTAACTATCACATTGGGTGCTTGATGACTCTCAAATCTTTTGTATCTAGCTGCGATCTCTCTCCCTCTTTCTCTCTCTCTCATCTCTAGACCCACACAGCCAGCTCCTCATTGCATTCCTTCACTTGGATGTCAAAAAGGCACCTTAAACTCAAGCTCATCATGTCCCAGTTGAACCTATGAGCTTATTCCTCTGTTCCCAACTACCCCTCATCTTACAGTTTCCATTTTGGTGAGTGGCACCCCCCCCCAAATTGCTCAAGTTATAAAGAAATAAAAGCATCAACCCAGATTACTACTTCTGCAAAAAATGTTTGCTGAATGACTACATGAATGAAAGACAGACCCAGCAGGAAGAAGACAACAGAGAACTATCGAGAATGGTGCGATGAAGCTTATCTGCACCTGTGCACGAGGCGCTGCAGGTTGGCTTAGCTAAGCCAAGCCTCCAACCAGCTTAGGACCTGTTAGGACAAGGCACTCTGCCACTGATTTCATTAAGGATTAAACTTTAACAAGACTTTCAAGGAAATGAGGAATATGGTTTGTCAGAAAACAGCACTTCAAGTGACATAAATATTATCGACTTAAACTCAATTAATCTTACCCCATGACCAAGAAATGCTAAGTTATTAATAGCTTCTCTAGGTCCTTGTTATGATACCTTCAAAGATTTCACCACAGGTTACACGTAGTAGCTATTACAAAGAATACTCAAGAAAATGGGACAGTTTTTGGAGTTTAAAATCATTAAATTCAGCAGCTCAATTTTGTTGGAAGGGGAAGTGTAAAAATTGAGTCAATATTTTTCAATATCAAAAAGCCCATTTGAAGATTATGTCCTACACATCAAGGAAATTGTGTCACAGCTCGTGTTAATAACGTTTGTCATGTTTTCTACTATGAGGGCAGCATACTGAACAGTTAAGTAAGTCACAAATGTTTGTTCTTCTGCTTTAAGGCAGCAGGGAACGCACTAACCCATTTGAGAAAGCTCTTTGTGAGGCCAAGCGCTGGCTGGTTGAACACGGCCTCCAGGGCCAGACTGTGTGTTTGGAACCGGGCTTGGCTGCTCAGTGCCTGGGAGGCTGAGGGCCTCTTGGTGCCTTGCTTTCCTCACCTGGAAAGTGAGAATCAGAATAGTACTTACTTCACAGAATTGTTAAAAGGATAAAAAAATAATGTACACACATAATGCACACAGAATGCTGTCCGAATTCATTAGACCCTAGCCATCATTTTCTTAACAACCCTAATGAGAAGAAAGGGGAGTCAGAATCATGTATTAGATTAGGAAAGAACGAAATTTTCTTCTTTAGAACATATGATACAGACAACGCCTCTCCTGTCCTCCCAGCTTGAAGCCCTCCCATGACCCCCACCTTGACCATGACACCACGAACGCCTCGTGCGTGTTTTTAAGCTGTCGGTACGAGGGGGGTGGGTCTAGCTCAGCGGTAGAGCTCGTGGTTAGCACGCACGCAGTCCTGCGTTCAGTCCCCAGTACCTCCGTTGGGAAAAAAAAAGATGTAGGTACAGGTTGAAACACATTTTACTATAAATCAAATAGGTGTAAATTCCACCCAAATCATGTTCTGTCCTTTTTAGCATTCCCTATTCAAAAGACTCCCTTCCCAGAGCAAGGTAACATATTTTCCTGTGTCATCGTCTGCTTCCCCCATCCTCTCCACCCTTCACCCCAAAAAGTTTCCTAGAATTTAAAGAAAGAGACTGGATCTAACCAAATCCAAGGCACAACGCAAAGAATTAACGAGAGAATTCCAGGTTGTCTACTTGGCCTTGCTGGCCTCCTTCAGTGCTCTCAGTCTGCCATTGCTGCCAGTCACCGCTGGGAGCCCACTGCTGGCAAGACTTCACGCAAAGTCAGAGGTGATAAGAGACTGTGGCTGCAACTTAACTTTAGTGGAGAAGCTACCAAGAATAGTCCACTTCAGAGGGGGGGGCCCTGAGAAACAACGAAAGCCTCCGAGAGTCAACCCAGTCACGGGATGGCGCGTGACAGAGGGCCGCTGTGCCTCACCCAAGAGCGTTCTCCGTTCTGGAGGCCTGCTCACCCCGGGGCCACGGGGCCATGTGTCTGGGCCACGGGGAACCCACAGGTGAGCAAAGGCCAGCGCTTCTCAACCCACAGATGTGCACAGGCAGCTGTGTTTAGCTCTGCAGGGAAAGGTCACAGCAGAGAAAAGGGATTTTAGTATCGTCTGGCAAAGGAATGCTCTTTGAGTAAATTTTCAAGGACCCCTAGAGAAGTGCCTTCTAGTTCCCACAGTTGACTGGTAAATCTAACTGTTTCAGAGATGTGTGTGTGTGTGTGTGTGTGTGGTTTTTGTTTTTGTTTTTTTCCTGAGGTGTAACTGACACATTACCCTATATGAGTTTCAGGTGACAACGTAACACTTCGATATTTGTGTGGATTGCAAAATGATCACCACAATAAATCTAGTTAACACCTGTCACCACAGTGACAAAATGATTTTTCCTTGTGATGAGAACTTTTAAGATCTACTCTCTCAGCAACTCTCAAATATGAAATACACATTATTAACTATAGTCACTGTGTTTTACGTTACATTCCCAAGATAGTTACTTTATAACTAGAAGTTTGTAACCAAAGGTATGATTTTTATATTATGCCTCAAGTGGTAAAAATTGGGTGCAATTTTTTTCCCTTTTAGTAAAGATAAATGGAAATGGACAAAACAGACACCCAATGTAGTCAATATGAATGTTCCTGGGCAAACATGTTTGAAAATATAGCTTAATTTCAATAATGGTCTTATTCTTCTTCCTATGATTTTCATCACATTTTATAATCAGTTACTTTAGTCTGTCCAATCTCTTGGTGACTCATTATTACAAGTTTCTGAATAAAGGAAGAGACTTTTATTTCTTGTTAGCAGGATTTTCTTTGCTTGAATTTGTGCTACCTAATTATACCATTTTTTCTCCCTTTTACTCAAAATAGTGTGATGGGGAATGGGGCAAGACGCAGCCAGGTGAGGGGCTCTTGCTGAGGTGTGTTCCTATGTCTGAGGGAATCTAACATACTTGGGGAATGGAGCTCCTTGGACTTCGGAGGCAACGTAGGGTAGTCTGGGTGATCATATAATCCACTGTTTAAATTGGGACATCTTTGAAAATGAAAGGGGGTGCTAATCGGGTAGAATAACAGGACAATGCTGTAAATCAAGACTGTCACAGGCACACCGGAATTTACGGTCATCCTAATGTGGTAGAAATGGTCTGGACTTATATCCAGATCTTGACTGTACCATTCCCCTGCTTTTGGCCTGTGCAAAGTGACATAACCTCTCTAAACTTCATTTCCTACATCTGTAAAACAAGAATAATTCTCACGTTAGGGGAGGGGGGATGTACCGAGCATACTATATATCCTTTGTAAATATTAGCCTGATAATGTCTGCATACTTACTTTAAACTTCTTCAACGCCGACAGCATGATTCTATGAATGGATTAGGTTAAGTTACTTGAGGTGCAGTCAGTTGCCCCATCACAAATTCCCACTCCAGGAAGGCAGCTAGTGATCTCATCAGGAAGACTCCCTAACAGAGGTCGGTCCTACAAGCACATTTCTCCTTCTTGTCTCGATTGAGACCAATGATCATTCTATTTAATATAACAAATGTCAAAATCGAATTTTCATTGTTGAAACAGTCGTCATACTGGGTGTTAGAAATAGTCTCTCTCCACAAATGACAAATGCTGGAGAGGCTGTGGAGAAAAGGGAAACCTCCTACACTGCTGGTGGGAATGCAGTTTGCTGCAGCCACTGTGGAAAACAGTATGGAGATTCCTCAAAAGACTAGGAATAGACTTACCATATGACCCGGGAATCCCACTCCTGGGCTTATATCCAGAAGGAACCCTACTTCAGGATGACACCTGCACCCCAGTGTTCATAGCAGCAGTATTTACAATAGCCAAGACATGGAAACAACCTAAATGTCCATTGACAGATGACTGGATAAAGAAGATGTGGTATATTTATGCAAGGGAATACTATTCAGCCATAAAAATGACAACATAACACCATTTGCAGCAACATGGATGTCCCTGGAGAATGTCATTCTAAGTGAAGTAAGCCAGAAAGAGAAAGAAAAATACCACATGATATCACTCACATGTGGAATCTAAAAAAAAAAACTTAAATATAAAACAGAAACAGACTCACATACATAGAATACAAACTTGTGGTTGCCAGGGGGAAAGGGGGTGGGAAGGGATAGACTGGGAGTTCGAGATTTGTAGATACTGACAGGTATATATAGAATAGATAAACAAGTTTATACTGTATAGCACAGGGAAATATATTCAAGATCTTGTAGTAGCTCATGGTGAAAAAGGATATGAAAATGAATATATGTATATTGACGTATGACTGAAAAACTGTGCTGTACACCAGAAATTGACATATTGTAAACTGACTATAACTCAAGTAACTAACTAACTAACTAACTAGATAGATAGATAGTCTGTCATTGATAGAGTGAGTGACTTCAGGATATGTGGACTGGCTGAAATTTTTTGGAGGTACTCCCACCCTTGCATGAACAAGTTGTAAGAAACTGGACCATCAGAAATAGTGTGTGGGCTGAAGGACTTCCAGTTGGCTGATGCTTACCATAAGGGCGGCAGAATCCTGGCTCTGGAATATTGTTCATATGCCTCCAGTGGCTCCTTCATGCAAGGTCATGGTTGCAGAACCCAAAAGGTCCAAGACCTGGCACTACGTCAGACTCACACAACAGGTGGTGTATGTTACCTCGTCGCTGCTTGCTAACAGATGTCTGCATGACAGAAACTGGCCTAAGATTCAGTTTAGTTATAAACTGATTACGAGGTTCTTGGAGAATATTTAATTTTCATCCCAATTCCTATATTTTGGCTATTAACCAAGAAGAAGCCAGAAGTTTTGCATAACTGAACTGCCTGCAAGTTATTTCCCCCTTCTTAACCACTAACGTGATGCCACATCTGGAACGTTGGTCCACCTCTGTTGGCCATAGGGAATGAAAAAACCAAAGGAAAAATCGAGTCTTAGAGAAACTGACTTGCATAGCATGGTGACTGACAGATCCAGGTCTGGGACTCAAGTCATGTGATTTGAAGTTCAATGCTCAGCAGTGGGCACAAAGAAAATGTGTGTGTGTATGTGTGCATGTGCGCGCATGTGTGTGTGTGCTCACACACACACCCTCCCCGTATCGGATGAAGAGGAGGATTAGGAAGGAAAGGGAAGTGAGGTGCGGGGACATGGCAAAAAAAACCCAGAAAAACATTAGACATTAGAGTGCAGTGTCCTGGGAACCCAAAGAGGGTGCTAAAATTGAGTGTAAGCCCCCAAAGAAGGGCTAGGAAAGCTCTGGAGATGATATTTGCTCGAGTTAGTTCTATAAATAATGTCAAAGGCCATTCATCTTTAGCAGTGGACTGAGAATAGTACCTTTGCAGTCCTGAATCCTACTCTCAAAATAGCAGCTTTTCCTTTGTCCCCCATAATAATGAGAATATCCATAGCAGTTGATTATTGAGCTCTTCCAAACTGTGTTAAATGTTTTGCACATTTCATCTGATCTTCACAATGCCCCTGTAATGAAGCTATTACAACAATTTGACAGTTGTTTAATCTTCCTAAAACACACTGAGGAAGGTACTATGATCCCCATTTTACAGATGAGGAAACTGAGGCACAGAAAATTCAGGAATTTGCTTAAGATAACGGAGCTACTAAGCAGAGCTGGCTCAGAGGCACTGCATTCGTGGCCATTTGCTACCTTTGCAAGCTGGGCAGAATGTAGTTGAACGGTGCTGGCTTAGAGACCCGTGGCCAGACTAAAATGCGAAATAGAAACTATGCTGGTAGTGCCAAGTGTGGATTTAGGAGAGGAGGAAGAGCCACGTGGCTTGGCACTGTTTCTGATACGTGAAGTAAATGAAAAATGATTACCAAGTGAGAGATCTAACCACAAGCTTCATATTAAACATGATGCGAGAGCAAAATCTCTTGCCTGAGAGATGGCGCAGGTGTCGCTGGGAGAAGTGAGCCTATAATCTGAAGCTGAAATGATTTTGAAGATTTCGGCTCCTGATTGAGAGGTGGAAAAAGCCCTGGGGACATTTCGCGGGGTGGGGGGTAGTCAATCATTCAAATTCCTCATCCTCTTTCTTGGGGTTTGGAGACCTCAGTCAGAGAGCCAAGCACAGTGCAGTTCACAACGTTCACGGAGTCCCTTCTGCATGAACCACTCTGTGGGGCCTCAAAGTCCCTAGCTGTGAACATAGGCTGAGCACTGTCTTTATTTAATGTTTGCAAGATTGGGGTCTCAGGGAGAAGAGTGTTCTGTAAATTCCACACATGGTCAAAAAATAGGAAAAGCCATTTGAAGAATGACGAAATCACCCCTCCCAAGTTCTACACTGGAGTTTTAGGAGTAATTAGACCTGTCTTACTAAAGAATTCAAGTCATTTAAGGGGCAACTGCTGTGAGACGGTCAGTCTCACCCAGCTGGTCGAAGCCTCCTGGGACGATTTCTGAGCCATAACATTAAAGCGGAGACTCTCCCTTATGTTTGTGAGTCCATATGATTCCAAGCAGGGCGATTACCCCTCCCTGCCTCCTGATTCATCCAGGCAAGAAAGTTAAAAGCACACCAGGTGAGCATGCATATTTACATAAGCTGCAAGGCTGTGCAAACACACTCTTATCCGGGTGAAGGGCATTTTATAAATGGCTCTTATTTCTTACCATTTTTAACAGGTTTATGCATCTAAAATCTCTTCCACATTCTTTAAAAGTCCTTAATCTTATTCTCCTTAATGCTTTCCACCGGTGTTTTGCCCCCTGTATAACACACCAAGGTCTCCCTTGTTTAACGCCTACATCATTTTTATCACTAAGTGTACAAGTTCTAAAATGATATGTGTAGGTTTTGAAATGATGAATTTAAGTTTTTCCTAGTGTCCACAAATTGCCAACTAGCTAAGAATTTCTATTATTTCTATTAAGAGGTTTCAAATGGGCTTCTTTTCTGAAATGCACTTTTTGAGTGTATTTTTCTTTCACTTGCACGGGCTCCACCTTGGATATGTTAAGTCGCAATACGTTTTAGGCCACTCAAGCTTTTATTCTTATGTTTTACAGATTAGTGAAAAGTGGACTCAACCACTGGCTAGAAATTGGATTTCAGTAAGGGAGAAAAAGACGCTTATTGTTTAGCAAGTCAACAAAGATTACGTTCTGTATTCTATTACATACTTTTCAAATGCAGTTTTAGTTTGAAACAAATTAAGACAGACCAAAAACAAAACAAAACAAAAACAAAAACCTAAGAAATGCTACATATTAAAAGCCAGTACTTGAGAACGTTGTTTCTCAATGATAGTTACTTGTCGACTTTGACGTCTTATAAAGACTTGCAACATCAGGAAGGTGAAGAAAACTGAGTTACTACCGATAATTCACTACACGTAATTGACTTGAGCACATTTCAGTGTAACTGAAGGTCACTGGCTATTTTTCTACTTTCTTTCTCCCCTACTTTTCAAAGACTGACTGATTGGTGTTGACCTTTAGCTTCCCATGTTCTCTGTGCCAGAGCCAAGAATAATTCATAGGTATTATTTATTTAGCTAACCGCATCATGAAAGCTGCCAAAGAGGATTCAGGATGGAACCAATATAGGTCTGTAAAAAAGATACGGTGCTGTACAAAAACGACCTCATGTGTTTTCACAGCCTCCATGTAAGTAGATAAAAACCATATTATTCCCACTTTATAGAGGCAGAAACTGAAGGAATAAGGAAACAAGTACATCCAACGCTGACTGAGTACGTGTAACAGGAGAGGCACAGGGCTGAGTTTGGGAACATACAAATAAGCTGAAGTCAGTACCCTCCAAGCAGTCCCAGTCTAGTGGGCATGGCTGACCGTGACAAACACGATAATAAAGACAAAGAATACAATGGGAGGGTGCGTCTAATGATTGGAAGGTTTTGGAAGGAATTTGTGGAGGTGCAATCTGAGACTTAATGGGCAGTGAGTATTTTACAGACAAAATGGTGGGACAGCAGAGGGAATAGTCAGGGCAAAGGCATAGGAAGGATATACCAGGAGAATCTGTTAGTTATCTCAGGATTCGAATGCAGGACAGGGGTAGAAGGGAGATACCACCTTCAGAGGGTTTGTAGAGATCCTCCTTGAATGCCACCTGTGGTAGTGATATGGAGAATAGTTAGGGTGGTGGGGAAGTAATTTAGGAGGCCATTGTGATGGTTCAGGAAGGAGGTAATGGAGGCTTGAACTGAGCAGAGAGAAAGGTAGTGACAGCAGAAATAGAGTCTATATAATTAGCAAGTGATTGGGCAGAGACATGAAGGAGGAGGCCCAGCTGAAGATGATTCTGACATCAGTGAACACATTACATTTGAGCTACCCTTGGGCCAGACAAAAGGGAATTTCTATCAGGGAGGTGGAAATGTGGGTCTAGAAATCAGGACAAAGATCGAGTTAGGAATCAACCACAGGGTATGATGGTTGGATCCATGTGAGTGGTAGAAATCACCAAGAAACTGCAATTACAAAGAGAAAACCGACAAAAAGAAAACCAGAAAATGCAGGAAACACCTGCATTTAAGACAGAGTAAAGAGGGGGAATGAAGGCAGAGGAGTCACTGGTGTCACCTGAACAGTCAGTCTGAGAGGGAAGCGGATGATGCAAGGTGACAGAAATCAAGGAAGAAAACTTCCCAGAAAGACAGCTAAGCTGCTGAGGGGACGAGTAAGCGACTTCCTGTGGTTAGAGAGGTCACATCCGAGCTCCTAAACTCTGCACCTACCTACTGAATTATCACACAAGAAAAGCAATGTGGTTTTTCAGGAGAAACCTACTTCTCATTTTACCAATGGTTAACGTGGGACTCGGTCATCAAAATAAATCGCAAGTTTCAATCTCTACTAATGTTTCTTTGCAGCTCACGCTACTTTCCTTACACTGAGTTTATAGGTAACTGCTGTTAATCAAGCACGAGGCTTCCCGTGCCCTCCTTCACCCTTGTAGTTTACACGCAAGGGCTTTCGAGTCACAGAGGCTAGCTGGAATCTAACCCAGAAGTGTGACCTAACTTTCCTAGTTCGGTTTCCTCGTTTGCAAAACGGAGGTGGCGGCACTTACCTATTAGAGTTGAGAAGAGTGCATGAGAGAATGCAAGTAAAACTCTCAGCACACCGCCGTCAAATGCTCAATTCATTTTTGCTGTTAATGTTTGTAACATTCCTAAGGGCAGAGGACTACACCGAGTAATTAGGGACTCCTGTTCCCTAAGGCGAGCTGCACTGACCTGAGGCTGTGTGAGCCTCAGGGAAACGTATTCGCACGAAGGCGGATAAAGAGCTGGCAGGTTCCCTCGGACTCAGCAGCCCACGGAGGGTGGGCTGGCTGCAGGGCGGCAGGAAAAGCGCCTCCGCAGGTATCACCCGCGGCCCTCGAAGGACCACACTTACCAGCGTGCAGCGCGCCCACCCGGGGTGGAAATTTAGCGGGGGAGGAAGCAGTGCACGCTGGGACTGGTAGTTCTCGGGTCTCTAGTTTAGGGGTCCGGAGGACGGCCGAGGCGAGAGGTCCCTCCCCAGTCCCGCCTTTTGTCCACGTCTCACTTCCCCCGGCCAATGCCCTCTCCTGTCCCCGGAGCCAGCCCCTCTCCCACCCGGTCCCCATTGGCCCCGAGGCTCAGCGTCTCGGGCCCTACCCGGAAGTAGCATTGGGGGAGGCGGTTTCCCAGACTACGACACCGGAAAGCTGGGGGCGGCGCTCCGGGCTGCTGAGGGCGGAGGGCGGTGGCAGCGCTGGCGCCGGGGACCGGCTCGGTGGCTACGGGAAACAGATCGGCGACGGCGGCCGCTCGCGTTCCTCCGCATCCCGCCCTCAGCACGGCTCGCAGCCCCTGTGCCACCGGCGTCCGGCGATGTGTCCCACCGGCCGGGCGTAGCAGCTGCGCGTGCGCGGAAGCTCGGGGCCATGAGCGCAGCCGGCGGCGGCCGGGGCTGTGGGTCCCCGGTCCCCCAGCGAGCGCCATGGAGCCTGGTGGCGGCGACGGCCGCGTTCTGCCTGGTATCGGCCACGTCCGTGTGGACGGCGGGCGCCGCGCCCATGAGCAGGGAGGAGAAGCAGAAGCTTGGGTAAGGGTGCTGGGCAGCCGGGGGTGGGTTTCCTCGTGAGGCTGACCACGGCGCGGCGAGGTGCCTGTCATCGCGCAGTCGCCTCTCCTGTCGCGATTGGGACGGCTGTTGCCTTGAGAGGACCCTGGCGGGGCGGACAGGGGCGGGGACGGCGCGGGCGGCCGCCCGCGATGCGACCTCGGGGCGCTGTCGGGGGGTCGCCCGGGCCGTCGGTGACATGTGCAGGCTCCTGGAGGCCAGGCGCGGCGTGTCAGCGCAGCTGCCATGTCAGTGGCCCGTGGAGGGGGCCGCGACCCGTGTCGCTGCGCGCGCGAGTCCTGCGCGTGTCTTTCATTAGGGACGTGGCTGGGTCGCTCCCACAAGTGAGCTCCCAGCTGGGAAAACGTTGCTGATCTCACAGTGGTTAAGGAAATCATGTTTACACCTGTTACGGAAAAGGGGGCGTTCGTTGGAACTTGAACTTTGCACGTTTTGCCATTTCCTTGCAGCATTTTCTTGGGCTGCATTTTCATAATAGGACAAAATTTCATGGTAGTATTCAAAAGCCCCAATTAAATATACCTATTTACTTTACTCAAAGTAGTTTTATCAGTCTTGAAAGTTGTACAATCTTGAGTCATATGTACAGCATTTGTACACACAGAGTCAATATTCCTAATATAGACCAGGGTCCCTCAAATGAATAGGAAACCAGCCAAGAACCAGTAGAAAATGGGCAAAGCGTGTGAAGAGTTAATTCACGCAAGAGGAAAATGCAAATAAGTCAGTAAACATGAAAAGTTACTCAGCCTCATAAATGTGAGAGATGCATGTGAAAGCGACGAAATAGCTGCTTTTTAGCCATCAGATTAGTAAACAGAAAGCACAGTACCTGGGTAGAGTACTGGATAGTTGAGGTGTGAGAAGAACCTTGATAGGAGTGTAAATTGCTGTAACTTATTTGATAGTATCTCCTAAAATTTAAATTGTATATACTTTTTGATTCATTAATCCCATCTTAGGGATCCAGGCTACAGAAATTAAAGTATTGTTAGAGTAGAGATAGATGTACAAGGATGTGCATTTTGAAAGAATGGAACTGTTCCTTGGAACATCCATATTATAGAATAATATTCAGATATTAAGGATGAGGTGGGTCGTTGGAAAGCTACGCAGAATATTCCCAAGACAAAAAAAAAAAAGATATAAGTTGTGGAACAATATCTATAGTACCATCCAACTGAAAAAAATTGTGCTCAGAGAAACATGGAAAGATGATTGCCTCCTGGAGTTAGGGTGGAGATGAGGTGGAACCATCAAGTTTTATTTTATGTACAGACTTCTATATTGTTTAAATTGTTGGAAGAGACTTGTGTTAGTTTTTCAGTAAAATAGGAAAGATGCTTATTGGAAGAAATAAAGTATCAGCTATCAAAAAATTACCAATAAACTCTAATAAGTATCTTAAATTTTCTCTGTTTATGAATTTAATGTATCATGATCACTGCTTTACTGAATATCCTACTTGTGCCAGACACTTTGTATATACTGTGTATGTAATCCTCAATTTATTAATGGGGTGGATGTGATCCCCATTTTGCAGATGAGGAAACTGAGACTCAAGATTGACTTGTTCAGAGTCACAGAGCTAGTAAATGGTGGAGCCAGTATTCAAACCCAGGTCTGTATGACTTCAGAGCCTGTGATCGCTCCACTATGCTGTACTTCCACAAGACCTGGAAAGAGAAACTCCAAGTCTGTTAAGGACAGCACGAATTTTTATCTGACCACTTTCTCCCTTTCTTTCATTAACAATTTTTATTTGAAGAAAAGTTGTTGGATTTTTTTTTTTTGACCAAAATTAGTTTTTAACTGGAAAAGTCCAACGTAATTCGCTTGAGATTTCAGCTCAAATTTTGAGATCATCAGAGTGAAGTTACAGTTATTTCGGCTTGTTAGTTTAGATTGCCTGACTCTAGGGTAAGGGTAGAATAAAAGTCCAGAGCTACGAACCACACGTGTACAATTGCTTGACTGCTCTCCACTCTGGGAATTTTCACGAAGCTGAACTCTAATTCATTAGGTTTACCTGTACAGTTTTTTTGAAACCCAAAAAATGATTTATGATAAACAGAAAATATCCCATCCCTTTCCCTCCCCCTTCCCCCAGGCTAAACTGATGATACAGACTGGAGCTGCTCAGTACCTTACAGTTCACAGTTTATGGAGTTACTTCCCTAGTCATATGTGGTCTTACCCTTCCTGGAATTCATTTTTTTGTTTTTGTGTTTTAAATGTTAAGGCAGTTGTTGGTGTTTTTACTTGAAAAATGAAGTATGAAACAGTCCCAGTTTCTGTGGCGTGTTGGCAAGCAATGTAACAAGAGAAAGCTGACTTACAGAAATTATTTAAAATGAAGAGACGTAATTTTTTAACTGTGGCTCTCATTTCCGATACATTTTTATCCAGTTGTTGAATAGATATAAAACCTTACAGAAAAAATTTTAAGTTTAATATAGTAATTATTCTACTATTCTGTTTTTAAATATGACTTTGTTAGGACTTCTGTGTGTAATTAAGAGAGCAAGAGAGTGCAGCTGGGTATTAAATAGCTCCAATTTGAAGTGTGTGTTGTAAAATTTGATGATCATGAGCTGTATAAATGAAAGGATTGAAAAATAATGTATCCTTATTTGCAATCATGAGTTACTCATTTTAGCCTTGAAATTTTAATGTTTGCAATGTTGGGTTAACAAATTAAAGCCTTTGTTATCTGTTATACACATGTCTAGGCCCTACAGTTACCAGTTATAGGAATTTACTTCTTGGCAATAATTTTGGTTTATTTATTTTATTTTATCTTATTTTATTTAAAGTAGAGGTGCTGGGGATTGAACCCAGGACCCCGTTCATGCTAAGCACACACTCTACCACTGAGCTATATACCCTCCCTCAGGAGGTAGTTAGGTTTATTTATCTTTAAAAAAATTTTTTTTAAATAGAGGAATAATTTTGTATTCTATTTCAGGGGAAGGGAAAAAGAATTTCCATATTCCATTTATTGACCTTTAGTGTTTGAAGGGAAATTATAACTCCTTTTTTGTTGGTTTACTAGCTAATCTGAGAGTTCTTTATAATCTGCAATATAATAAAGAAATGTCTAGAAGGATTCTTTGAGATACTCTGTAATTTTCTGAGATAACTTGACCCACAGTCTATCACACCTATAAGCACATAAAGAATTAGTGTTTTAGCAAAGTGATTTAGCACCTTGCTTTTGATGATTAGGTGTTTTAAAATGGTTGTTTTCATAAAAAGTTGTCAGGACCTAGCTTATTCAGTCCCCAAGTTTGAGTGCACTTGGTTTCGCTGATCAGTATAGCCAGGATCTGGACGTTAGCCCTTTTCTGTCTGCCAGCCTTGTTAGTACCAGTATTTCATCATCCATGATTACGATTTTTGACATGAGAGCTGCACTACAGCAGGAGGATAAAGATACATCCAACCATTTTCTTTAATGCCTTCTTCAGTTCTTGCCGTTAGTGATTGGAACTTTGGAAAATTAGTAAGAAATAATGAAAGATTATGAAAACTTTACTCTTTGCTAATTTTTGAGAGACTTGGCCTTATCTGGCCATGACATTAACTTTTGTAGTTTTTCCTGTTACTCTCAAGCCCAAATTTTAGGGTATTTAATTGAAAGACTGATTCCTTTGTTCCCAGCCTTTCAGATTTTGACTTGGTAAATCTGGTATGGGAATCAGAAATCTCCATTTTAAACAGACATCTTGGGGATTTTGAGAAACAGAGTTAGCCAAAACACGCAGATCTGTTTTTGAGGATTACTTTTCTCATTTTAGGGATGAATATTGTGTATTTGACTTTGGACAGTTTTTTAAAGAAGCAAAAAGTACACCATAAAATCATAAAATGTATCTTTTGAAGATACGACAAACATATTAACAAGTAAGTGTTAAACTAGGTATTAGTGGTTCAGTTTAAGGGGAAAGGCAGGGGCTTGATAGAGTATTGTTGTTTCATAGCAATGCACACACTCACCCCTCTCTTCTGGTAGAATGTCTACTATAAACAACAGATGGCAGCAATAATTATTTCTTTGGGGACTCTTCAGCAATATTTCAAGACATTTATGGTAAATAATTTGTTAAGAAGTAGTTGTTTTTCACCATCAGATTTTCTTCTCTCTGCATGGCATGCATCATTCAACAGTTTCCTTAGGAAAAATAGTGAGATGAATTTTACATAAACTGCTAGCATGGGAAAGCTTTGGGCCAGCGCTGTGTGCGACTCATGAGAGTTTGTCTACTGCCACTGGTGTATTTCCTGACTCTGTTTATGTCCCTTTCTAACTAAATATTTCTTTTGTTTATTATTGGTATATGTTTATGAAGGAGCATTAATTTTTTGAAAGACAATAAATAGAATATACGTAACTTTTTTTTTTTTTCCATTTCTGCTCTTTTAAAATTAGGAATCAAGTACTGGAAATGTTTGATCATGCTTATGGTAACTATATGGTAAGTAGAAATCTTATCTTTATATATCACTAATGTGAGTTATTATGTGAGCACAGTCAATGGGGAATTTTAAAACCTAAATTAATAGCACATTTTTTTAAAGGAAGTTTTTAAAAAACAACGCAAACATAGGCTAACAGTATTCCTGATAGTGGTTCTTAGGGAACCAGTTTATTGAATAGGTAAGAGTAAGTTGAATTAAATTATGAACCTTTGTATTTAAATAATTTCCTTTGATGCTGTCGACAATGTTTATTAAATACTTTATCTAGTTAGATATTGTGGATATAAACATGAATAAGATGTTATCTCTGGCCTTAAGGGAAATGATTCTCTTAATTGAAAAAAAAAAAACCTATTTACAACATTACTTTTATTCACTCTATGAAGAAAACCATTGCTTAAGAGTCAAACTATACCCAATTTCTGTCCAAATTATATCCTCGTAGTGGGCTTTGATTTGAATATAGTTTGCTTTCTGGGTATGCTGATCTATATTGTTTTAATGTGTTGGTGCTCACTTGAGATGAAATAGCATGTTTAGTTTTGCAAGGTGAAAAAATTCTTGAGACCTGTTGCACAACAGTGAATATACTTAACTCTGCTAAACTTACACTTAAAAATAGTAAATTTTGTGTTGCATGTTTTATTTTTACCACAACTAAAAATTTAACACCCCCCCCCCCCATAGTACAGGAGGAGCCGCTTGGTGGGTGGGAGGTGGGGAGGGGCTCCTGTTCTTGACGGTGGGGCTGAGGGTCTATAGCTGCCCCCGCCAACCCTAGCCACCTCTTGCCCCGCAATAAAATGATCTTAAACTGCAAAAATAAATAAGTAAATGATTTTAAAAAGATGAACTAGCCAGAAAATTTTGGAGTTCAAGAGAATTTTACATGTAAATTTGTGTAATTTTGAAGAGTTTAATCAAATTATTCTGAGAATTACTTCCTATGACCTTTTTACATTTTGAAATACTTCAGCGATTTTCTTTTATGATTAAGTCCTATAAAAATGTTGCTGGGAAAAGTTTGGCAGAGAACTAGCTGTATTTGATTCTTTTAAGTGTTTTTCAACTGAGTCTATTTTTCATTATATATTACCCAAATAGCTTCGTATATTAGCATTATCTTTATAAACGTGTAATTGCCTATGCTTTTATACGTTTTTGTATTTTTGAAGCATGTTTTATATTTGATAATTCGTATCACCATTTATATTGTACACTTTTTAGGAGTACATATTAAGTTCTGAATAAATGCTTTTAGGATATGATGGTGATGAAATTTGGGGTATTTTAAACCATGTTGAAAACACAGTTTTGAAGTCATTTCTCAAGACCTCAACCATTTCCTTACCATTTCTTTCAAAATCATTTATCCCTGGTTAATTCAGTTTGGCCAAAGCATAATTTAACAACTCTAGGTTAATGGTTTTGAGGTGGCCAGGTGGGTCCGTGCTGCACCCTCAGACCTAAGCCAGATCATAGATGCGTAGTTGAATAAAACGGTAGACAGCTGATCAGTTCAGTGCGTCTCACTGTGAATAGGATCCTCTCTTTGTAAAGCATAGGACCTTTAACATCTTGTTCCTTATTAGGTAAACAGCAGATTTATCAGTACTTATTATATTAGTAGTTTTTTCCTACTAAAAAATGTGCTTAGCAAATGGATTTGTGACAGAGCAGGTGGCCAGGGCAGCCCTCAGAGGATTTCCCGTCCAGTTTCTTATTGGACCCTAACTCGGTAACTTTCTATTACAACCACCTACCTACAAGATGTAAAGGAGAGGGATTTCAACTCCAAAGACAGGAAACTCCTGGAATTGATACCCTCTTCCATTTTTCCAGTGGAGCCACACCTGTCTGCAGTCCACTGCGATATGTATTTTAAAATGTTCAACAGTTTGACAACATGAGTGACTCTCGCGGTGTACTTGTGCTATGCTCAATGTATGTGAGGTTTGTAACCCAAGGTTTAGTCTAGAATTCACACTTCCCCTTTTCAAGTTCTCAACTAACATGAAACCGTTCTAAAATATTAGACAGAAATCAGGTGCCCTGTATGTATTATTTGAAGTCAGCTGAAAATTTTTTCTACATTATTAGCTTTTACACTGTTCGTTTTTTGTTAAGTGTAGTTAGGTTTTGGAGTTTGATGGGTTTGAGTTCAAATCCTGTCTCAGCTATTTAATAGCTTGGACCTTAAACAGATCATTTAACCCTCCTGAGCAGTGTCTTCCTATGTAAAGTGGGGATAATTGCAAAGGATTGTTTTATTCTGTAAGATTTTTGAGAACAAGGACCATTTTCTTTAATTTTTAGCAAACTGATCTTCTGTATGTCCTGTGCCTAACATGATGCCTGGTACATAAATGTTTTATTTTGTTTTGTTTTTGAAACAACTGAATGTAATTATTTTGAAGGTGTAGTCAAATAACGGGGCTTTTTTGCATTTGATTACTATGGTATATCTTCACCTTTTAAATTCAAAGAAATCATTTACTAAATTTAATTAAAAATACAAGTTAATGGTAAATTTTGGGTTCTGTAATTCCGTTTACTTGTTGTGGTCAGTTGCCTACTATGCTAAATTGTAAAATGCCTTGTGCGTGGTGGGCTTTTAATAAATGTTAAAAACTTCATTTCTTGCTAGTTTTTAAAAATACTGCTCTTCAGTCTAGCTACAATTATAGTAATTCCTTTTAACTTTCTTGCTTCCTGAAAAACAACATTGTTTTCCAAAGACATGATTAAGAGCAAGAATTCCAGAAATGGAGCAGGACACCCTGAGGTGGCTCTGCTGCCTGCCAGCGGGGTTACAGTGGGAAAGTCATCCAGTCTCCCCGAGCCTGTTTCCCCATCTCTCTCAAATGGTTTGCCTGCCTCACAATGTGCTGTAAGAGCAGAGCAAGTTAGTACAATTAAAATGCCTACAACTTGTGTCTAGCAGGTGGGAAGCACTGTTTGGGAGTTTCCTGCTCCTGCTACCAGAATTCATGCTTTGCCTGGGATTGCAATTGCCCTCCTAAAATTCATCTAGGCTTTAGCTCAGAACTCATTCCCCAGGTTGTGCAGAGAACTTCCTTCAGATACACTCATCTTTCCTGTTTAGGCACGCAGCCTTTGAACTTTTATTTCTTTCCTTTTTTTGTGATTCCCCAGGCTCTATTAATGCTGTTTTTCAATAACAATGCCCTGCCAGCCTTAGGTAGATTACTGTATCTCTGCCGTCTCTTGGTGTTACATCCAGGAATTTTCTGATTTTATCAATTAATTGCATAAATATTAACATCGTAATGACAGTATTTTATAAATCTCTAGCCCCAGTCAGACTGCCATTTATTCACAGTGAATTGCACAGATGGCTTTCTCTTTTCCCCAAATAACATGAAATTAGATGTTTATTTTGGCAGTCCTTGTGCAACCTTATTTAACCTCAGACCGCAGACACTTTAGGGCTTCTTTTAGCTTGTTTTTAGTTATTTGTGCCGAGGTTAGTTTGCAAATTAATTCAGATGACAAAATACATGTATTTAGGCCACCAGATACAGAACCATTTTGGATCTGAGCTGTCAGATCTGATCTTTGTCTTGTCATGTGTTTCCTGTCTACTGTAGACAACTCAGTTATTAACTATTAAAAGCAAAAACTACTTCAGTAGAGCCCTAAACATTAAAAATAAACTCGACAAGAGTTGGTAAGCACAGTTTCCTTTAACTAGTAGAATCATATCTAACTAATAACCACTTTAAACCATGATTTCATGAGAGTACAATTCTAAGAAACAGATTAGTCTTTATCATTTAAAACAAAAGGAACTGTTTTAAAATGTAACGTCCTTCCACATTTCTAGGTTTATGTACGTTTTCTTGGAATTTTTTTTCCTAATTTTTAAAAAATTTTTTATCGTGGCAAAATACACATAACATAAAATTAACCATTTTTAAGTGTACAGTCCTGTGTTATTAATTACATTCACATTGTGGTAGGGTCGTCACCATCCATCTCCAGAACTTGTTCATATTCCCCATTTGAAGCTGTGTACCTAATGTTTCTTCTTGGTAGTTTCTTCATCAAGAAGAGTTATTTTGTACATAAAGTAGTTTAGAAGTGGTACTAGTAATAGTGGGGAGATGGAAAGATGCAAATTGATACGCACATTTTTGTGTATAGAGATGGCAGAACTACTTTCTGTTAACCGCTGTTCCTTGGCCTGTACTTTAGAACATCCTAAAACTGCCAAAGTGTCTTTAGAAATTCGTTAGCATCCTCTTACAGTTTTTTTTTTAATCACACTCTGATACTGTAGAATTTTAACACAGTAGAACTAAGTCTTTCTGTTTATTTAGATATAATTTACAGACAAAAAAAAATATTCCAGTTTTAAATGCCCTCTTCTGAGTTTGACAGTTGTACGCAGTTGTTTCACTACCACTGCAACCAGGATATGGAACATTTATGTCACCACAAAGAGCTTCCTCAGGCTCCTCTGTGGTCAGTTCCTTTTCTCCACCTCTGACCTCTAGCAACCATTGTGATCTGCTTTTTGTCGCTAGTTTTCCCTTTTCTAGGATTTCATATCAATAACGTCTTACAGTGTGTCGTGAGGCGTTTGAGATTCATCCATGTTGTTGGACATACTGTAGTTCCTACTTACTGCTCAGTATTACTCATTTGATTAGATGGAACACAGTTTATTTCTTCATTCCCCAGTTGATAAATATTTGGCTTGTTTCTGGTCTTTGGCTGTTATTAAAGACTGCCATGGACCTGTGAGCGCAGATGTTTATGTGGACATACATTTTCATACTTAGGAATGGGGTTGCTGGGTCCCATGGGAAGGGTGAGTTTAACTTTTTATAAGAAAACTGCCAGCCTTTCCTAGCCTGGCTGTGACATTTGCATTCCACATGAGCAGTTTTGAGAGTTTTAGTTACTCCACATCCTCTCCAACACTTGGTATTTTCAGTCTTTTTAATTTTAGCCATTTTAGTGGGTTGTGATTTTAATTTCATTTTTCCTGATGACTAGTGATGTTGAAAATTTTTGCATGTGCTTAGTGTATCTTTTTTTGGTGAAACATCTGTTCAGATTTCTTACCGTTTAAAAATCAGGTCATTTGTCTTGTTATTACTGACTCTTTAAGAATTCTGTATTCTGGGTCTCAGTCCTTTACTGCATATGTGTTTTGCAGATATTGTCTCCCAGTCTGTACTTTGCCTTTTAATTTTCTTAATGTCTTTTGAAGTACAAACGTTTTAAATTGTGACCAAGTCCAGTTTATCCTTTTTCTTTGTGATTCATGTCTTTTGTATCCTACCTAAAAGTATATATTTGCCTAGCCCAGGGTCACAGAGATTTTCTTATTTTCTTCTAGGTGTTTATAATTTTAGCTTTTTCGCTGCGATCTACCTGTTCTGAGTTAATGTTTGTATACGTGTTTGTGTACGTAATGTATACATAAAATTTGTTTATATATTTTTTCTGTGTGGACATCCAGTTATTCCAGCACTGTTTGTTGAAAAGAATATCCTTGCTGCGTTGAATTACTCTGGCAAGTTTGTAAAATCAAGTAACCATATATGCACGGGTCTGTGTCTAGACTCTGTTTTCCACTGATGTAAATATTCATTTGTCTACCAATACCACGCTGTCTTGAGTACGTAATGTCACGTCCTGACGCCAGGCAGTGTAAGTCGTTCAGCTTTGTTCTTTTTCAAAATTGTTCTTAATATTTTAGGTTCTTTGCATTTCCACGTGAATTTTAGAATTATAGGTCAATTTCTGCACACACACACAAAAAAAAAAACAGTTGAGCTGTTGATTGGGATTATGTTGAATCTATGCATCAATTTGGAAAAACTGACTTCTTAGCAGTATCATGTCTTCCAGTCCATGAACATGGTGTCTGTTCATTTAGTTAGCTCTTACCTAATATCAGCAGCATTTTGTACTTTCAGTGTACAGGTCTTGCACATCTTTTGTTAAATTTGTTCATAAATATTTCATATTTTTATGCTAGTATAACTTGTATTTTTCAGGTTTTAATTTCCAGCTGTCCATTGATGTTATACAGATATACAACTTTCTGTCTGTTAACCTTGCATCCTTGCTAAACTCACTTATTACTTCTAGCAGCTCTTTTGGTAGCTTCCTTCAGATTTCCTACGTGGTCAGTCATGCCATCTACAAACAAAGGCTTTTCCTTCTTTCTTTCCAAACTATGTGCCTTTTTTATTTCTTCTTATAGCAGTGGCTAGGACTTCTAGTATTATATTGAAAAGAGCTGGTAAGATCCTTGTCTTGATCCTAATCTTATGGAGAAAGCAATTAACCTTTCACTATTAAGTATGATGTTAGCTGTTGGTTTTTCACATGTGCGCTGTATTAAGTTGAATAAGTTCCTTTCTTTTTTAGTTGGCTGAGAATTTTCATCCTCACAGGGTACTTACTGAATTTTTAAATGCTTTTTCTGCATTATTGATAATAGTCTTCCCCCCAAAATTTGTTAGTAGCAGGATTTTATTTCATTATAACATTATTATTTATTGTCATTTATTTCATGTAATATTATTTAAGTTCAATTTATTTTACCATTGATCAAAACTAAATAGATTAAGATATGTTGAAGGATTTGGAAACTTTTGTTCTCATTTATTTTAAGCACAAACTTTTAAAGTACGCTAACACTTTACTCTTTTTTTTTTTTTTTTTTTTGGAGGGGGTGGTAATTAGGTTTATTTATTTAAAAAAAAGTTTTTTAATGGAAGTACTGGAGATTGAACCCATGACCTCGTGCATGCTAAGCACAGGCTCCACTGCTGAGCTATACCCACCCCCAACTCTGTTGTGATTAATTAAAAATCTTATGAGACAGCCAGAATTTGTTGCGTATTTCTCCTTAGTGCTGAGAAACATTCCACAAAATATGCTGCCTCAAAGGACCATACGTTCAGTGTAGGAAGTATCAACAATTTAATAGTTTAGATAAATAGAATCCTAAACACCTGAAAAGTGGTTTGGTAAGTGAGTGTACATAGTGAACAAGAGGGAAAAGGGAAACATGACTTGGGCTGGAAGGAGAGCTTATAAATCATGCAAGTCCAGTCAGTAACTAACGTAAGCTACCAGTATATGATAGACGGTTTATTAAATACCATTTAGTTTTTATTTTAGGAGGAAATGTCTTATCTGCCTCAAGGAGAGAGGTATTCAACAATAAGGATCTGGAATAAAACATTTAAAATGTATATAATTTTGTGGAAAATTGAAAAGATTTGGTAACATCACTAACTGTTATAAATGACATTTTTGTTTTATTATTGGTAGTAGTAGAATAAAGTCTCTTCCCTTTGCCTAGTTTTTGGAATTGGTTTCCCTAAAAGTCGTTGTTGGATGCTGCTGTGACTTGGGTGTTTTGAAGCAGAGTTATATCAAAGTGCTAGTCAATTTAGAATCTGACGTGGGGAGAGTTCTATGTTTTGTTTTATGTTTTTGCCCTTGCTTTTAGCTAGGCACTTGTTCTCCTTAATTTATATAGAACTCTTATCACCTGAATTTTACTTTGAGTGATAATTTTTAAAGGGTGTTTATTTTCTGGCTCTGAGTCATAGAAATATGAATTAACTTATCCCTTGTTCCGGCAATACGTTGCGAAGAGAAGGCGTTGCTGTACCTCAGATAGCCAGGATGTTTGAAGTGCAACACAGCTGTTTGTTTGCCACGTATGCATCGCTCTGAGTTACGCAGACCAACTGCAGTTTGGTTACCCAAAGAAAGGGCTGTGGTTTTGTTTCTGTCCTTAACCCTGAAACGGGGCCACAAAATATTTTTAC
This sequence comes from Camelus dromedarius, assembly GCF_036321535.1. Taxonomy (NCBI): domain Eukaryota; kingdom Metazoa; phylum Chordata; class Mammalia; order Artiodactyla; family Camelidae; genus Camelus; species Camelus dromedarius. The sequence continues at coordinate 28,606,193 of NC_087458.1, read as the reverse complement.
ACCTGGTTCAAAACTTCCTTATTTGATTATTCTAGTTTACAGTTGCTATTAATATTTTTTTTACCTGGATAAGCTTAGGGTTTGAGTTTCATATTTCAGACAAAGGCATATGTGTGTGTGTGTGTGTGTGTGTGTGTGTTGCAAAACCCCCAAAATAGTAGTGTTAAGCTTTCTAAGCAGTGGTTTAAAAAGCCAGGAGCTCTTTACAATAAAATTAGCATTTAAATGATCTCTTACAAAGTATCTTTCAAAATACATCAGCAAGTTTTAATAAATATTAAGTTACTTCTAAGTGTTGTTTATATGTGTTAAATATGAAACTATAAAGCAATAAAAATATTGTGCATTCTGGTAAATCACAGTTCTGTTGGAATTAACTGAAAAAGTGGTTAGGCACTTGACATCTAAAAGACATGTAAATGTAATTAGGAATTTATACTAAAAATCATATGTAACACTAAAATTATAAAGTACTAAATTCAGAATTTAGTATCTACATGTGGATTCTAATTATATCAAAACACTTGTTGCCTGGAATCCTTTCATCAGGAAATAAATCATGATGGAGCACTGAACTTTCTAAAATACCCGAAGGGTTGTAGTCTTCAATGCTTTTTATATTCTTTAGTCTACTTTAATTTTTTTTTTTTGTCTTTCTTTCCCTTTCTGTTGACCGGTTGACCATGTGTTTAGTGTTCCTCACCTCTTTTCTTCCTTCCTTTCTTTCTTTCTGTCTTTCTTTTTTGGCTGCTAATGGGCTATGACTTTGGAATCTAGATAATTTAGTTTAGTGAGAGGCAGTAGAATACAGTTTTAAGAATGCAAGAAGAGTATGGAACAGTATTTTCAAATTTCTGAAGGGAAGAAAATATGTTTCAAGCATTTTATAATCATTCAAATTGTTCTTCGGTTGTAAGGCAAGAGACAGCCTAACCCATGAACACCAGAGACGACAATACTGATGACACTCTTCTAAAACAAACACACAAACAAAATTAACTTACCTGAGGACAAAGTCCGGGCAACCAAGAGATGAATCAAAAGGAAAACTCAGGAACGGAGAAGCCATAGAAAAATGGTGTGCACTGGCGCCACTTAAGTTGAATTTTAACTGTGTGATTTATGTTTCCGGACCAGAATACAGATGTTATAAACCTTTAAAACTCTTTGTCAAAACACTAAAAACTATCTTTCTGATGGCTATGAATGTACAGAGAAATTTTTCAAACAGCAAAAACTAATGTTTCGTATACCATAATTCAAAATATTAGACTTTGAAATTTAAAGTGTTATTTCTTCGTAAAAAAACTCCCTGAGAGAAGTCTGAACTTGCCTTCATCTCATGGTATAACTTAAGATACAGATACCTTGTAGAGAAGGTATAGAAATTTCAAAATTTGGATCAGATGCTTCAGAAGTTTTCCCCTTTGCCCTCTGGGAAATATCTCGGGAATTCCTTTAATGGGAAGTTTTCTGCAGGCATTATTTCCTCTGCAGCATCTTTGTCCTTTGATGTCACGAGCAGCTTCTTCATCCGTGTGGCCGATCTGGTCTTCACTGAGTTCCTCTGGCTGCGCGTCTGGCACCGCTTGAACGGCAGCGGTGTCAGCAGTGCCGCGGTCAGCTGTCCCTTCCGTGCCCCCTTTAACGTTCAATCTGATTTCACTTCCAGGGTCACCACTTTCCGCTTGTTGGGGAGCTTTCATCCTCTTTTGATTTTCTACGTTTATAAGTAGTCCGCTTGTCACGTCAGATTAGCACCGGGTGGCAGGGAGGCACATAACTGCACGCTTGTCTGTTTGTGAAACAAAAAATAAATACACCGTGATCAGTCACTAATCGACTTTGAAAGAAGTGGCGTAATTGATCACTGACTGATGAGCACCTGTTGTTTACGGAGTGATTTGTGGACTGAAGAAAGCCACAAATTTTGAAGCATCAAAGTTTGTGTTCTGCGCAATGATTTAGTAATACAGTGGTACCTGAGATTTGAACCATGTTGTTGAGGGTTTATTTAACTAAATTGTGGAAACTCAATTTTTGAATATACAGTGATAACATACGAAGTGAAAACTACCTACAGTAATATAATTGACCAGAATGCTAGGTTGAAGGATGGGGGAAAGTATGAGTATATTAACCCTATTTTTCTTCTCAGATAGCCAGAAAATATTGTCTAAAGTTGAAATATGTAAACACAGTGATTCTAACTTCTAAATGTTTCTTATAGTCATATTCTATTAATTTTAAAGGAATCTCTTAGGGACACTCCTCTGGTGAAGAAAATATAAAGTTCAGGCCTTTTTTGTTTTTCCTCCTTTTCTGTTAAGACCTGTATCCAGTAGGTAGAGATGTTCCAGTCCAGTTTCACTGAAGCAACTACCCAACTTAAAGTACCTCCTTCAGTGGCATATAGCCATGCATGCAGGGCCAGTAGCGTCAACTCTCACACCCTTTGGGCATTAATGTAATTCCCACTAAGGCCAGTCCTTATTCCTAATGACCACGTTGCAGTCAGTGCAGCTTCATTTCTTCATTCCACTGTCCAGGGTTTTTTTTTTTTAATTGAAGTTCAGTCAGTTACAATATGTCTATATCTGGTGTTCCACTATTCAGTTTTGGTACTTGAAAATTTCTTTTCTTGTTCTCAAGCTCAGCTGTGTATTTAAAATAAATTTAAAAAATTTATGCAACATTTCACTGTGTTTGTACTGGACAGGAGGGAAGATTCTTGCATGTGCTTCATTATCATCTAGCCTGGAAATACTTTGTCATGGTCATTCATTTAAAAAAAAATTACTCAATAGTTTCCTAAACTATAAAGTGCCTCTTAGTTGAGTCACTGTGTTGTATGCCTGAAACTAACATAATTTTATACATCAGCTGTATTTCAATAAAAAGTACCTATTAATAAATGCTAAGAAATATGTGAGACCTATAGGAGGAAACTGAATTCATAAAATAAGATCTGAATTAATATAGTGATGCAGTATTCCCTGATGGGAAGACTCAGTTGGTAAAAATATCAGTTCTCTCCAAATTGGGGTCTTCTGATTAAAATTTCAGTGGAATTTTAAGGAAATTTAAAAATTATCCAAAGAATAAATTTGAAGAAGTCATTAAGAAAATTTAGAAGAAAATAATTGAGGGGAGTGAATTGCTTAACCAAGTAGCAAGGTACATGTTGCAAAGATAGAGTAATTAAGAAAATAGTTTTGGAGCAGGAAGTAGGTTTGCAGAATAGGTCTGGAGGGCAGTAGGAGCAGGAAATAGGTCTGTAGAACGAGGTAGCAGCTACAGAAATGTGCATAGACAATTTTGGACTAATAAGTGTATATCAAGCACTTAGGGAAAAGGTGGATTGTTTTAAAAAAAATGGTTTTTAGGAAATTGACTGTTTCAGGGAACAAACACAGTTACATCCCAATTTCACATCATAAACAAAATTAGATGCCAGGTGGAGTAAATACCTAAATATTTATAAAAAATAAGATTATGAGAGTACTGTTTCCAGAGACTCAAGATGACCGTCTTAACCACGCCTGAAATCTAGAAACCACGAAGGGAGAGACTGATAGGTTTAACTACACGTTTAAAGCTTAAAGTAAAAAGTACCGTAAACAAAGTTAAAAGCGAAACAAAAGATGGGAGAGAAATGTTTACTATATGTAACAAACAGTGTACAGGGAGGCAGTCTCTTGGCCAATAAGACAACCAGTGGGAAATGGACAAAGGATATAAATAGACATTTGAAAAAAGAAATAGCAATGACTAATTTAAAAAGATGTTTATCCTCAATAATGAAACTTGAGATACCATTTTTAAGCCAGGAGATTGGCAAAATATAGACCACTGATCATCTCCTGTGTTAAGAGTATTGTAAGAGTGTCAGTCGGTGTCTTCAGTTTGATAGTAGCTGTCAAAAATTAAATATCCACACCTCTGACCTGCTGGGTCTGGCTTTAGGGATTTAATCCGTAGAAATACAAGTGTATGTACAAGAGGTACATGCATATAGATGTTTATTAAAGCATTGTTTATACATGAAAAAATGGAGTTCAACATGTTCATCGAATAGAGAACTAAATACGTAAATTTTAGCATATCCATCCTTGCTCTGGAATACTGTGGGGAGCACGTGAGCACTCTGGGGTCAGGTTGCTAGGTTTGAATTCTGGGCCCATCATTTGCATAGCATAGGCTTCCTAACTTCTCTGAGCTTCAGTTTTCTCATCTATAAAATGGAAATGATTGAATCTGTTACAGAGGGTTGTGTGGTAATTAAATGAAGTATTGAGAACAGTGCTCAGAATGTAAATGCTCAATAATATTAGCTAATACTAAACTATCACTTGGCAGTTATTAAAAAGAGTAAAATACATCTGTAAAATTCCAGCATGAAAATCCCCACAGTGATTCAGGTAAACAAATTTTAGGGCAGTGTGTGCATATGGCATAAGCACCTGTTTGTAAATAAAAATTTTCAGTGCTGTATATGCATGTATTTCAGTGTGTGGATAGATACGGCAGGATAAATGCCAGTTAGCAGTTACCTCTGGAGCGTGTGATTGGGTGGAGGGGGAACAGACTGTCAGATTTTTATAGAAACATTTTCCTGTTTTTTTTAAGCATGTATTATATTTATAGCTAAAAGTTTTTTTTTTTTTTTGACATTCAATAGATTGTAAGGATAGTAGAACTCTGGAATAACTTTTATTTATTTATTTATTTTTAAATAACTGTGGAAAGGTGGTGTTCTCTAAATGATGTGCTTTTCCTTATTTTCCTTAGTGACTCACTAAGATTCTCCTTGCAGGAACATGCTTACCCAGCTGACGAACTCATGCCTTTAACCTGCAGAGGTCGTGTTAGAGGCCAGGAGCCAAGTCGGGGTGACGTTGATGACGCCTTGGGAAAGTGAGTATTAAACACAGTGGAGCGCACATCAGAGATGCCAAGGCTTATGACTCCTCGGAGACAGTGTTCAGTGCCGTATATGGGGATTGGTTACATTTCAAAGACTGCTTTAAGTGCTACATTAAGTTCCTCTATTCTTTTCTGTTCTCTTTTGTACAGTGTTATTCAGTTTACCTCTTAGGTCAGTGAAAAGTTGTTTGTAAGATGGATGTAACTCTTAAAATGCATTATAAGGTGTTGATGCTTTAATATTTTTATTTGCTTTAACAAGTGCTAATGAATATTTCTATTCATTTTGAAAGGTATGTAGTTAGGTTGACCGTAAAATGTGATGTTAAAAGGCTTTTCAGGCTCTTTCCGTGCTTTGCAGGTTACGCGGCAGTGTTGATGCGTGCAAGGACTAGTTAACGGAAACTGCCAGTCAATAGGATGTAGATATGTCTGTTTATACATTTGTGGATAAAATACTCAGAATCCTAATGTTTTGTCTCTCTCTATGCTTGTTCCTTAGATTTTCCCTGACACTGATTGATTCTTTGGACACTCTTGTGGTAGGTTTGATGCTTCTTGAATTATTTGGTAAATTTCATAATATATGCCCTCAACTATTATGAATATGGTCATTACACAGTAATTCTGAAGAGAAGCCTTCAGAATTTAGGATGATTTGCTCTTTGCTTCTAAATAAAGCTTTCACACTGTTGAGTTGATAATGTCACGTCAGTGTCAAGTGAAATTATGTAAAATTATGGAGATACTCAAATAATTTATAGCTTTGTCAGCTTCTGTGATGGCACCTTAATCAGGAAGTGGTTTCCCTTGGGGCAAGGAGGTTGAAGCTGTTGAAAGAGTAATTCTAGAAAATACCCTGATATTCTTATTCCAGAATGACACACCACAATGGTGCTGAATTGTTAAACTAGAATTTTTATATATTATGTTCATTAAAAATTTAACTTTTTCTCAGCAGTAATTTTTACCATCAAGTGATCACTACTGGGCACTCTTTTTCAACCTTATGGGATACGAAGTCGTTTCAATTAATTCTAGCTGGGAATGGTTTGTGATGGCAGAGAAGGATGATTGAGTTCCAGATGTCATTATTTCTAAATGTAGTATCTTCTAATGTTTTCTGCTCAGATAATTTCTGGTATAAAAATAGACTTGTTTCAGGATTTTCCTTAAGGCATAATCCTCAACTTTTGAGTTAATGTCTCAAATACTGATTAATATTTTAAAAAATGAGAAATATTTGTGGTGGCAGAAATTTTTTTCAGAACCAAGCTTTTCTTCCCAATATTGTTTCCCCATTCTTTTTTCACTGATGATTTTTTTTTCTTCCCTTTTGTTTTTGAGAGTTTCTCAACTACACCAGAACCTTAGGAAGAATGCCTGTGAAGTTTTAAAAAATATTCTTCTCTCTCAAGTTATTCTGATTTAATTTTTCTGGAGTGGGACTAGGCTTTATTATTTATTCCTCTAAAGTTTCTCTTTGTTTATAAAATTCAGGCATAGAGAAGACCTTTTTCTATTGAGAAGACCATGGTTTAGACCTTCCTGGCTGTATCAGGGTTTCAAAAGTTATGACTTCATATTTCAAAGATTAAAGGCACGTGTGCACTGTATCATACTGACTATAAGAATGAGAGAGAATATTGTGTGTCTTATTTTTGATTTAGTTGTCCTAGGTGTTCTGTGATCATAGAAGAGAAAAATACACACAAATATCCCATGAGAAGCTGGGAGAAGCTAGGTGGCGTGACTTATTTGTAAGTGTAGCTGGGTGATGCACATCACGTCTGCCTGGATGTGAGGGAGTGAGGGAGGGGCGGTAGCTGTGTGTTAGGAAAGGCCATAGGTGGACTTAAGTTTATTTCTCATTCTGCCTCCTTGGCTTTATCCTTACATATAGCAGGTTCCCCATCTTCTCTCTGTAAGCTCTTACTGATTTTCATGGACGTGAACCTCAGCTATTGTGTGTGTTTTTAAAATTTTTATCGGAAATGGAGGAGAAAAGGTGGTTTCAGGCTGCAAAACTTACCTATATGTAGAAATCTGTTGGCCTTTAGTTGAGCAGCCATTGTTATAAAGGCTCTACTTTGAAGTTATACCCCTTTGGCGTTAGTTCTCAAAATATGATTGCAGCACCACGAGCGTGAGCTTCCCCAGGCAACTTGTTAGAAATGCAGACTGGAGGGCCTCACGCCAGGCATCCTGAATCAGAAAGTCTGGGAGTAAGGGCCAGCAGTCTGCTTTTTTAACAAGCTTCCAGATGATTCTAACGTATGCTAAAGTTTGAGAACCACACTGCAATGATGCAGTGCTTTTTAAACTTCATTGGACTGCAAGTCACCGGGGAATCTTGCTCAAATAAAATGCAGATTGTAATCCAGTAGACTTGAAGGTGGGGCCCAAGAACGTGAGTTTCTAATAAGCTGCCACCTGGGGGTGCTGTGCTGCTGGTCAGCGGCCCGCACTGATAGTAACGTGTGGTATAAACCGAGTTCTGGCCCCTTGTGGCAGGTGGCAACAAGCAGTGGTCGCATAATACTGATATGTGTGGCCTTGGCCAAATTGTTTAACTCCTCTGGGCCTGTTTTTACCTCAGAACGCCCTAGGCTAGAGATCTAAGATATCTATTAATAAATACCTGTTTAAACAGAAGAATTAAAAGAAATTAAAGTAGGTTGAAAGTTTCTTCCTACATTTAGAAGGAATTTTATCAATGCACGTATTAATATTTCTAATTTATTTTGTGACTATTTTTCAATTTGTGGTTTCTTTATTTGAAAATATTAATAGGACACATCACTTGGGACGGTATGCAGCCCTGTTGTTTGTATTTTGGTCGAACGTAATACGTTAAGTAGAACGTCCTTTGTTGTAGTTTGATCTTTAAATTTAAATGTTCAAAATTCTAACCATCTAGTGTCTATTGATTATAGTGAAGTCAAGCACTAACACTTTAATTGAGATAAATTTAATCTCTAAATTCAGCGTTGCCATGAAATCTGTACAAAGAAAGATATTGAACAAATTAAAGATAATGGGGGAAAGGAAGAGGCCAGAATTCGTGCTTTGTTACCAGCTAGCATCTTAAGAAACTAATCGACTAATAGAGCTGTTAGGATGAATTTTCTAGCTGATTATGGACAAAGAGACCTCTCTTCCCATTTTTATTCTCCTTTGAAACAAATAGTGTTAGTACTATTCTTGGGAGCAATTCTCAGGAGATAGACCTAGGAAGAATGAGAATAGTAAAATGATACTAAGACGTGTGCGTGTGCGTGTGTGAGGAGTGAGCAGAACAGTTGTGTCTCCTGGAGGTGATAGCGGGCTCTGGGAATCTGCATTTGTAGCCTCAGGATTTACGTGGACTTTGAGATTGAGAAGGGAAAGTACTCAATTTAGAATCAGGTTTTGTATTACATTTTACTCAGGGCTTACACTAAATTTTACTTCTACTTGAATTTTAGTCAGACACTCGTATGCAGTGTTTTTATATGTAAATTCAAATTTTTAGTGACAGCATCAAATCAAGGGAGAAAGCACTGCAGAGTATCGTCAAACAAAAAGAGTAAATGAACAGTCAAGTAAAGGAAAACCGCTTTCAGTGGCTCTTGGATGTAAATAGCGTCTACGTGTGCAGCCTTACTTTAGACTGAAAACCCACAGCAAGCTGCGTAGTGAAGCTTCTTAGGACTCCAGGCCCTCGTGGTAGCAGTGGTCATACTCGTAGTGAAGTCAGGCACTTGCCAGTAAGTCAGACCCTAAAAGTACCTGGCGTGCCTCACATGTGTCACCTCGCTTAGGAAAACAGACCTGGGAGAGTGGGTGTTTCCCTTTTCTGTAGGTGATAGCACAGGCTCAGAGCTGGAAGAAAGGAACTAGAACGCACATCGGGGCTTGCATTTGACCGCAGCGTCGGACTGCCTCCTCAGGGAGGGCCAGGGGCTCCACGGGGTGGAGGTGGCGAGTGGTGTATGGTTTGGGCTCAGCTGTCATCCCCTGAAGGATGTGCTTTCTTCTGAGACTAAGCAACTGTTAAAATGATGTTTGGTGAGTAGGGTGGTTTCTGTCGTGTTTGGACTTGGAAACCAAACCCCAGCAGCAGTCACGGCTTGTAGCTCTAGGTCAGGGGTTACGCGCACCAGGTAACAGTTCTGACCAGATTGTTTTAAAGTCCTAAGACATCTCAGTGTGTCTAAAAAAAGAAATATAAAGATTCCTTACAATATAAATAGGCAATGTTTTTTCAGTTTTAGATAGTATCACATTTCTATAATATGCTTAAGGGAAATTTTTTTTTTTTGCACGTTATTTTTTAAGAGTCCTGAGGTATTAACTTGCTTTTAGTATCTCATTCTGAGGATATTTCTCTAGGTCTTGGTTGGAAAGAACTTCATTTTAATACTTTTCTTCCCCTAGGTATTAAATAAAACTAAAGAATTTGAAGAGGCGGTGAGAAAAGTTTTAAGAGATGTTAATTTAGATAATGATGTAGTGGTGTCAGTCTTTGAAACAAACATCAGAGTTCTTGGGTAAGTATGTAAGACACTAAAGCTCCGATTTTAATAACCGAAAAGCTAAGGGTGTATTCCACATTTCTCGATTGTAATAAAGCAAAAAACTTCTTAAACTTTAAAGATAAAAGTTGGGATATTATGAGACAGAGGCTGTGGGTTGACCCTGCATTGTATCAGGCACAGAGCAGCAGACTTTGGAAATAGTTGCAGACTCGAATCAAAGGTATTTGTTGTATGTTGTTAAAAAGGGGCGAACACTTGCCTATTAGCTGCGTCATAGGTTTCTCCCCACCAGCTAACCTGCTTTGTTAACCTTAGCCAGCACGTCTTCAAGCCAAATGAAACTGAATGTACAGGATTACCTTTCAACTAAACAGTTTGAAATTTTCTTGGAATACAGAAATTACAGAATTTATTAACTCACATTTTAACATTATTACATTTTTATATTTAACAGTTACTTTTGTATTATAACTCATTTCCTTCTGTCAGAGTGAGCCTATTAAGTTAAATTTAAGAAATAGTTCTGCAACTTTTCATGGATTTTATTAATCTGTCACATTTAATAGAGAGTGGGGAGGGTTTTTTTTAATTTTTTTAATGTTACACTAAGAGATAAAGATTTCATGATGATATAGTTAAGTTAAAAACATTTTTTTTCATTAAATTTTTAAAAAAATTTTTTTAGGGGAAGGTCATTTTCTTTATTTATTTTTAGAGGAGGTACTGGGGATCAAACCCAGGACCTTGTGCATGCTAAGCACGTGCTCTGCCACTTGAGCTATACCCTCCCCCAGTTAAATTTAAAATTTATTAAAATCAAATTTGCTGTATTTGTTAAGATAAGTGATTTCTACGATGTTCTTTATTTTAAGAAAATTTAAGGTATTTAAGAATGCCAAATACTTTGCAACAGATAAAACATCTGATGTTTTTTAATACTAGCTATATATAACATAAAATGGTTTGCCACAAAATAAGTAGCAAGAGTTAGGTAAAAAATTAGGTCCTTCTGCGGCCTGTCCTTATGTAGCCTAAATTGTGGCAACAGGATGCCCGCATCTCTTTAGGTGGTGCCGTTTCAGTGCCTGGGTGGCGTGGTTGATGCTTCATCTCTGTGACTGCAGGGGTCTTTTGGGTGGACACTCACTGGCAATCATGCTGAAAGAAAAAGGCGAGTACATGCAGTGGTACAATGATGAACTTCTCCAAATGGCAAAGCAACTGGGCTACAAACTTCTACCAGCTTTCAATACTACCAGTGGCCTTCCTTATCCAAGAGTAAGTAGTTCTGAAAAATGTGGCAGTCTTGTATAAACTTCCTTTGCTGTTATAGAAAATGAACTTTTATGATCAAGCCTTTGTCCTTACCTGCTTGAGGCTGGGAAAAAATGCTTCAAGCTGTAGAACAGATTTGTAGTGACATTTCCATTAATTTGCATTTGAATGGTATGAGACTTTGGATTAGTTAAAGCCTTTTCTGTGTCACTGCGTAATAGAACAGGCTATGCTGCAGGAGGAAAGAGATGTGCCGGCCTAGAGTCTGGACATAGTTACTTCTGCAGAGGATACGGTGGAAGCAGTAAGAGTAGGTGTTAACCACTGGGAGAGGAGAGTAGAGAGAGTGCAGGGCAGAGGGGTAAGGAGGAAGGGCCGTGAAAAGGAGCTTGTTTGGAGACTGAAGAGGAGAACCCCGTAGTGGTGCATGGTGTTATAAACTCCTAAAAAGAGAGTTTCAAAAGGAGGTGTTCTAGCAAACATGAGGAGAATGAGGGGCAAACAGAGTTTTGAAGGATGTAATGTAGTAAAGAGGAAAGAAGGGTTCAAAGTAGGTGAAGGCACAGGACCACTCCTTTTAGGATTTCTTTCATGTTGGTGGTTAAGGAGAGTTGTCAGCAGAGTCAGTTTGAGAGAGTTTTGTGGGGTTTTTTTCCCCTCCAAGAAATTTTTTTTTTAATTTAAAGCAGAGGGAAAGAAGCCATTAAAGATGGAAAGAACTCTCTCCTGGTTTATTTCACTCTTTGTTAACACTGTTACTCTCCCTCTCATCCAGGCCGGATAACCGCAGCCGTTACCCAGCTCTGTTAATTTTTTTCTTTTCTTACTGCTGCTCTGCTTGTTGAAACTAATATAATTTTATTCCTAAACCATTATAAATACCTGTTTTACTCTTTTCTCTCTGGTTTATGTTTCAGAGACTTAATCAATCTTACTAAAACATGATTTTTATCAAATTACTCTACCCTCAGAGGTTTTACTGACTTTTCCTAATGTGCTGAGTGTCCTTTCACTTGCAGAATTCTTTATGGTTTGGCAGTAGACTTTCTTTCTGACCTTCTTTCACACGCTATGCCTCGATGAAATGAATGTTCCATTTCAGCCAAAATAATCTGTCTATTCTTGTCACCCAAAACACCTAGGGGTTTTTGTTTTTCCATTTCCATGCCTTTAGACCTGTGGGAATAATTTCTCTACCAATATAAATAGGGCTCATTTCCTCCATCAAGAAATCTCTGACTAGAGATCCAGCGTGATACAGAGTCCTTTTCAAACCCAAAGTCACAGCCCATTCATTTACTCATCCATTTAGTGGATCAACACCTTTTTTTTTTTTTAAAGAAACAGACTAATATTAAATTTCTTATTTAAATTTCTAGTTCGTGATATTTTTAAATAGCTCTTTTGTGAGTATCCTTATCCTTTTACTGATTTCTTCCTTAGGATAAGTTACTAGAAGAGGAAACAGTAAGCCACAAAAGAGGGAAAGCTTTTTCAGTCCTTGGGCGCTGCCTTGCCCAAAGAAAGGTTCTGTGTTTAGATTTCCTCAGTGTTGTGTGGAAGCGTGTGTGTCATACTGCTCCCCACACTGTAATTATCACTTTCGCCAATTTAATGAGGAAAAAAAGTGAAATCGTATTCTAATTTGAAAACATCCTTGCTGATTAGTGTGGTTTAAACTTGTTTGTTAATCCTTTTGTTTTCTTCGCATATTAAAATTGAAAGCATAGTTACTTTAAACAATCTAGATTTTTATTTAATTGAATTGTTTTTGGTAAATATTTTTAGTTTTTGTTAAAAATGGAGGTGCTGAATTTTGAGGAATCTAGCATTTCTTCACTTCTGCCATAACATGAGAAGCAGGCAAGAAATTGAAACAGAAGCTGCTAAAAGCATTACAGTAAAACAAAGAAAACTGTATTATTTTCTTATCCTCAGAAGTGTCGAGAAAATTTTAAAGGCTAATTTTTAGAAGGGGCCTACAGGTAGAAAATAACTGTCTTCGTATTCTTCCTTATACGTACTTACTAAATACTTCTTTTGCTCATGAAAATTTGTATGATCAGCCTCTCTTAGAGATGCATACATAATTGATACTATTTGCATTAATGGTTTTAACTCAGAAGTACTTACTAAACAGAAATGCTATTGTAATAGTGGTCATTTTTTAAACTCACATGGAAACCCTAGAGCTGAGTTTCCGGTCAGCTTGGTTCTGCTTGATACCAGGTTTATACTGTAGTATGATTTGGCTGTCTGAACACATTTTTCTTTGTCTTATTTGTTAGCCTGTCAGCAAGACAATATGTTCTATATTTCAAAATTTTTTAAACCTGTAAATAAACTTTTAATTGTTTCTCAGCCTTTTGGCTAAGATCAAGGGTAAATAAAATTTCAGTCTCCTTTTAAATACATACTGTAACTTAGGTTTTTCTCTATGAAAGACTGTTTAATGCAGTACTGCTTTTACACAAAGGCTCAAACCTGGTTTCTTTTAGGACTGGTCTAGTTTTCTATTCTTGTACCAACTAGTTCAAACTGTCCAGAGAAAAGGTTGTTACAGAAGGTATTTTCTCTGTGTAATTGTTATAATGGTATTGAATTTTGATACCATTGAGGAAGGAGCTAAAAGAAAGCTTATTTATCCGATGAGTGTTACGTGCTTGGAGTCTACTTCCCTAGGTGTTAACTGGAAAGTCACAGAGACCATCGGGTAAAATTTCAGTGTTTATTTTATGACTTATTTTCATGATTTGATTGAAAGTCTTGATTGAAAAATGGTTTCTTACCCAGAAGTCACTATCTTTTGATAATTGTTAGCAAATTTTGTTTAGATTTTATTTAGATTAATTATTGGTTTTAATTATTAATTATTGGTTTTAATTATTAACTAATTAAATTTTTATTTTATTTAGATTAATTTAAAGTTTGGTATCAGAAAACCAGAAGCTCGGACGGGAACCGAGACAGACACCTGCACAGCTTGTGCGGGCACCTTGATCCTTGAGTTTGCTGCTTTAAGCCGATTCACAGGAGCAACAATATTTGAGGTTGGCTTTCCATGGTCTTTGATCTGCTGGGTACTGGGCATAACTAACCTTAACATCTTTTTTTCACTGGTCAACTATTAAGATTATCAACTGGAGGTATTCTGTTACCTTAGTGAACTTTGTCTAAATTTCAGCACACAGTTTTTAATTGTCAAAAACAGAAGTTATATTAAGCACAACTTTGTGTTTTGTTCATGAACTATAAAGTAAATTTTTAGGTTTATTCTTAGAATTTTTTTAGCCATATTGCATATGAAATTTGGTATCACAAGTATCTTATATGAAACACTCTATTTTTGTATTTTGTTAGACTTCTAGATGGTCTATTGCATTTTTGATTAACTTCACTAATCTTCTGAAAAATAGTGAAATTTTTGCACTTAAGTTTTGATTGAGAGTCTTAACTGGAAGTTTGTTTACTGCAAGGGAAATATTATTCATTATCCAAGGACTGAATATCCCCTGAATAGTTTGTTGTAGACCCGCTATATCTCTCACTTTTTATCTTAGCTAATTATTTAACTGTGTCATTGGAGTGCAGTAGTAGTAGCCTCTTTTTCAAACATGACTTAGAAGACTTTTTAAAAATTCAGCAAATGGTGCACATAGAACAAGCAGAAATAGGGACTGTATACTAGCATTAGAGACATTTGATCTGAGTGTAAATAAAACAAGTTAAATGGTCTTTGAATGTGTGTTCAAAGTGTCTTAAGGACAGATTTATCTTGTTTGGTTTTTTATTTTATACCTTGCTGACTAGTATTTTCCCTTAATTTAAAAAAAAAGGTAGTCCTTTTTTTTTTTTTTTTTTTTTTGCATGCTTTCTAATTTAATTTGACCTACAAACCCTGAGATACCGACGCATTTACAGGTGAGGAAAGTGAGGCTCAGAAATGCGCAGCTAGTGGGTGAATGAGTGGAACTGGATTTAGAATCCATGCCTTTCTCAATTCAAAGCCCAGAGTCTTTCCACGGGGCTATTTTATATTTTAAACCATGATTTTTTGTTTAACTTGTTGAATGTACAGTGATTTATTGTGAGAGCAGCAACCTAATGCAGTTGAAAGAGAATCAAACTAATATAGGACTGGTAAACTACAGTCTGCAGGCCAAGTCTAGCCACTGCCTGTTTTTGTAAATAAAGTTTTACTGGAACACAGCCATGCTTATATTCGGCTCCATTTGTGTACAGGGACAGAGTTGAGTAATTGTGACAATGACTGTGATGCATACTGCCTAAAATATTTACTGTCTGGCCTTTGTTAGAAAAACTTTGTTGACTTTTGGTCTAATATGTAAAAAGATCTGAATTTTCATATTAGTTGCTCTTTAATTTTAAACTTTGATTAAACCTTTGATTTCACTGGGTCTGTTTTTTCAGCTGTAAGATCAGAGTAGGAAAATGTAGTTTTTATGAAACTTTTCAGCTCTGAAATTATACCATTAAGTAAAATTGTAATCTGCTTTGTTTTTAAAAATTCAGCATAAATAGATTAAATAAAAAATTAAAACTATTTTACACCCTAGTCTTAAATCTGCAAAGTGACAAATTGGTTTAATGATTTCTCTTTTTTTTTTATAGAAGTACTTCTGCATTGTTGAGTAGATGCATACTCTGAAATTAATTTTAACTTAGAAACTCTTTTGTACATGTTCTGTGCTTTTATTTTGTCACATCTTTTCATCCAAAGCCAAGAATTTGATCAGAAGTAATTTTAATTTGGTGTCCAGTGGATAAAACTAAGTGAAAAAAAGAGAAAAATGTTGCAAGGTTGTAATTTTGGTATTGTCTAATGAACACTAGTTGATTTACTTCCTCTTCACTGACTGAGTTGCATGCTATTTAAAAAGTGAGATCTGAAATGCCTGTTCTGTTTCAAAGATGGCATACCACTTTTGAAATTCTCTTCCAGTTTTGTCAATTAAGAGTATCTAGGGAGATTTTCACTTTGCATTTAAAAGACAGAAATTATTTCAAAAAGTGAATTTAATTATGCCAGTAGTTTATAATTTAATAATACGTGTGTGCATGTGGACCTGTACTACAAGATTGTACTACAGATGAACAAGGATGATCTCAGAGTGAGGTCATTACCGCTAACTAGCATTTTTAGAGTCTTTCTTTTTAACTACACTCAATTAGCTGAAAAAGCCAATATTTGACTTTTAAGGAAATTTAATGTATACTATAAATGATTATCTATAGAATTTTCCTTAATTCTTAAATATATACTGTGGGCCTTTGATTTTTTGTTTTCTTTGTTTCCTGTTTGCCAAAGATATGCAGTTCTTCAAGTATGCTTTTCTTTCTTTTTTTAACTCCAGGAATATGCAAGAAAAGCTCTTGATTTTCTCTGGGAAAAAAGGCAGCGAAGTAGTAATTTAGTGGGTGTGACTATAAACATTCATACTGGCGACTGGGTGCGGAAAGGTATGTACGTTGGGCTTTTCAAATTAAGCCTTCACATCCTCAAAATGGTTGGGAAATAAAGGACTTTAATTTGTTAAAATAATCTCTAGGACAGTAAAAAACATACTTTTTCACCAGATTATTGCTAGAATTTTAACCATTGTAGCCACATGTTCTTCTTTGGTGCCAAATAATAGCACACTTATTCCAGATGACTTCGTGTTCTATTTCATACCTTATAGCATTATCAGTAGAAGGTGTGCGTGAAACAGTACAACCAATTCCTTTGACAATCAGAGGATCAGAATACCTCTGCCATCTCACATCAAGGTGTAGTTAAGTGCAAATCAGTATTTAATGATATTCTCACCAATCCTTATGTTTTTTTTCCTACCTCTAGAAATAGTGTATAGGATGGTAGCTAAGAGCATAGATTCTGGAACCATATTGTTGGAATTCAAGCTGTCTGATCTTGGGCAAATGATTCAACCTCGTGTGCCTCCGTATCTTTATCTGTGAAAAGGGGATAATAGTTCTTACTTAATAGAGTTATCATGATTAAATGAGTTAATCGATGTCAAGCACTTAGAGCAGTGCCTGCATATGGCATACTTCCTGTGAAATAAATGCTCGCTAATGTCATGTTTGTCCTTTCATTGATACTTTCACTTCCAGGAGTCTAGGCTTGAGGAAACTATAAAAGATAAAAGATCATTTGTTCCCAAAGATGTTTATCATATAATTATTTGTAACAGTATGGAAACAGTCTAAGTCATCATTAATAAAAGAATAGCATCAGTGTTTGAAAGTTATTTTACATCAGTGTTATTAAATTGAATTGGATCTTGGGGCAAAGCATATAACAATGTGATATGAACAGACAGAATGAAGGATTATATAAAAAATATGATTTTCTTTATAACACTCTCCTGTAAAAAACAAGCATAGACAAATGGAAATATACTAGAATATTCCTAATGAGATTATCTTTATACATTTCTCTGTTTTCCTAAAGGCTTATATTATATATAAAATAAAAAATAACTGCCTATATTTAAATAAATGAAAATGATACAAATATTAATTTGAACATTTTAAAATAAAATTATTGCCTCTATTCACTATTGTCTCAAATTTTTCAAAGTTTTATCTAAATGATTTCTTCCTGAATTCCTTCTGAATCCTGGCTTCAGAATTCTACGATTTCTTTTCTTAATTCTTTTTTTAACCTGTTTTGGAACTCAGATGCAAATTAATTAATCATAATTAATTTTGAATCAATTATAATCCTTTGTTTATGACACTCTCATCATTGGCTCACGCATGGTCCATTTTAATCTAGTCATTTTTAATGATATAATAAGCACACACAATGCGCCAGCCATTGTAAAAGCCGCTAACCTGACAACGTAACTACTGCATCTGGTCCTTTACTCTCCCGATCTCTGCAGTCCCACACCTCTGCCCCCTCTAACTGAAATGACCTCACTCTTTTCTTGTGTTGATCGTTCCCTTGCTTTCCTTTCAATGAAGTTTTGTTGCATCCATATGTATTCCTTAAAAGTATGTTTTTTGTTTTGTTTTAAACTTAAAAAAGGGTATCATGTCATATGAGACTTTTTGCTTAAAATTATATTGCTAAAATTCTTGCACATTGTTGCATGAAGATGTAGTGCATTCTTTTTCGATTGCTGCATAGTATTTTGCTGGATAAATAAACCATGATTTATGAGCATTTAGGTTGTTTCTAGGATTTTAGTCTCATGAACCATAGTGCTGTGAATATTTTTGTTTTTCTTCTGTTGTATAAAGGTTTCTCTTGGCTGTGTATCTAGGAGTGGAATTTTTAGATGGTAGGGTGGATTAAATCTGAACTGCAAGAGATTGGTCAAATTGTTTTCTCACGTCGTTTCACCACTTTATATATTCACCAGCAACATTCACCAGCTGATCCTGTGGATCAGCATCCTCTTCAACATTTTGTGTTGTCAGACTCAAGATTTCGCCAATCAGATGGCTTTACAGATGATTTCCCATAGTGGTTTGATTTGTATTTCTTTGATCATTAATGATGTTGAACAGTTATTCATATTTATTGCTATATGTTTTCCTTTTTTAATATATGGATAGTCTTATATTTTGTCTATTTTCTATTGGATTACTTGTGCTTTTTTAAAAAAATTATATGATACTTATGATCTATGTGATACCTATCCTTTGAATTTTATTGAGGTTTTCTTTTTGGCCTAGAACATGGTTCACTTTTGTATACATTTCATGTGTGCTTAAGAAAAACATGTTCATTTTCTAATGGTTGGATATAGAATTCTATACATGCCGGTTTGCTCAGTTAATAGGTCATTGCTGATTTTCTGTTCGCTTGATGTATCAGGAATTAAGGAAGACAGATGAAATTTCTGACAGTGGTGGACCTATAGTTCTGTTTTTGCTTCATGTATTTTGTTGGGTACATTGATTTAAAATTCTCTTCTTAGTTGAACCTTTCATCATTATGTAGTGATCTCTAATAATACTGTGTTAATCTGTCTGTTTAATCTGATAGTAGTATGGCTACATCAGCTTTATTTTGCTTCATATTTGCTTGATAAGCCTTTTTCTACCTTTTTACTTTCAATCTTTCTAGGTGCTCATGTTACAAGTGTAACACTTGTAAAAATTTATAGATTTGAAAAATCCATTTTGTTAGTCTTTATCTTTTAATTGGTGAATTTAGTCCATTTACATTTATTGATATTTTTAATATATTTAGACTTTTTTGGACTTATTTATACTATCTTAATTATTATTTCAGTGTGTCTCACCTTTTCTGTGTTTCCTTTTAAACCTTTTGTTTTTGATTGAAACCTGTATTTACCTCCTAGTAAGATGTGAACTTTCATTTGCTCTCCCAGCCTTTTATTTCCCTCTGCCCCAACCCTCATCCCCTGTTATGTTGATACCATATTGATATTAATTCTTTTTGATTATGAATATGTTTTCTTTTTTCTTTTGGGTCTTAGCACCACCCCTCTTCCTCTTTCGTTAAAGACAACAAACTTTATCAAGGTATTTAGTCACCTGTATTTTGTATATTTCTTGCAACATCTCTTAGATTTGCCTCTTTTCTTATATAGGTATTTAATCCCAAACTGTTTTCAGTAGCTTTTAATAGCTTCTGAGGCCTTATATGCCTAATGATAATTTTATCGTGCTCTCATATTTCAATGACAGTTTGGCTGTATATAATTTTCTGTTCCAAGTTATTTTCTTTCAAGTCTTTGACAATACAACTCTGTTTTCTCCTTACATCCTGTTAAAAAATCTGTTATTCTGATTCTTATGCCCTTGTTTGTGATCTCTTTCTCTGGAAAATTAAGACTATCAAAGACAAAGAGAAATTTCTTTTTTATTTTATTTTATTTTATTTTATTTTATTGAGTTATAGTCAGTTTACAATGTTGTGTCAATTTCCAGTGTAGAGCACAGTTTTTCAGTTAGACATGAACATATATTCATTGTCACATATTTTTCACCATGAGCTATATATGTAAGATCTTGAATATATTTCCCTGTGCTGTACAGTATAATCTTGTTTATCTATTCTGTATATACCTGTCAGTATCTACAAATTTCAAACTCCCAGTCTGTCCCTTTCCACCCCCCTCCCCTCTGGCAACCATAAGTTTGTATTCTATGTCTGTAAGTCTGTTTCTATTTTGTATTTATATTAATTTCTCTTTCTCTTTTCTTTCCTTTTTATTTTTATTTTTTGTTTGTTTGTTTTTAGATTCCACATATGAGCGATCTCATATGGTATTTTTCTCTTTCTGGCTTACTTCACTTAGAATGACATTCTCCAGCGACATCCATGTTGCTGCAAATGGCATTATGTGAGAAATTTCTGAAAATATGACGATAATCTTAGAATTTTCTTTCTCTCTCCTTTTGGTATTCTCTAGGCCCTTTCAATTTAAAATCTTCGTTTTTAATTGCTGAAAGTTGATCTTTTTTAAAGATATTTATCCCTTTCATTTTTATATATCTCTTTTTGCAGTTCCTGTTATTACATGCAGTCTTCTAGTTTGCTGATTTGCTCCTCAGCTCTATCCTAGATGCTGTGTATCTTATCTGTTATGTAATTTTGTTACATTTTTATTCCATAATTTCTTCTCAATTAAAAATTTCCTTGCTTCTCATGTTGTTTTACTAATATCTTCCCCATCTGTTCAGTGTGTTTATTAGACTGCTTTTAAGTCTTTGTTTGCCTCTTCTAACATTTTCTTCCTCTGATAAATTCTTACTCAAGTACTTTCTTCTTCTTTTTAAAAAGTCGTGCATCTTAAATGTTTTTGTCCTATAACTCATGTTCACTTGTCACCTACTTTGTGGAGAGGTCAGATTCCAATCCCTATCAGCCCCAGTTATCTTGGGGGTGCATGGTTAGAAGTTTTTAGAAATACCAATGCCTGGACTTTTAGACATTCTGATCTGATTGGCCTGGGGTGTGCCCTGCATATAGGGATTTCTAAGATTGTAATTGTAATTATAATTTAGATTATAATTCACCAGCCTTAAGAGTTTGGAAAGGAGGAGTGGGGAAGAGAATGTCTAAAGTTAATTTCGACCTCTTTTTGAGTTTAGTTCCTTACACAGGTCTAACGTGCTGCCCCGATGTTACTCCGGAGGCTACCTGGAGCACAGATCTGAGCGTTAGCCGCTGTGGGAGGAGACAAGCAAGAGCGAAGCTCCTGCGGTTTTTTTAGTTTTTCTGTATGATCCTTTCGTAACTATGCCTGGCTGCCTTCTGCTCCAGAACAAAGCTCTCCCTCCTCTGCCCCCTCATCAATGTCCTCCACCAAATTCTTATAGTTCCCTTGTTGTTTTATTTTTTTGGTCCTCTGATCATCTTGGAGGAAGAAGCCAGCAATTGTGGTAGCTTCAGAGTTGGATTTGTTGTTTCCACATTTATTATAACTTTACAGATTGATGTCTAGCTGACTGAGGATCTAGTAAATGATACCTGCTAATGCTTCCACTTTGAAGTTCCTTACTAAGAAAATGAGCTTTCATGGTATCTCCCGCTTTTACGTAAATAAGATTTCTATAGCCAATTTTGCAGAGCAAGACTATTTTTTAACATACAAGCTACTGTCAGCAAAGGAACTATAATTCATATAGTAATGGTTAATCTTTCTGTAAATGTGTAATGTTTACTTTCAGCAGTTTCATGTTTAGATTAATTTTTCATTCTTAGTGTACTAGTATCCTTACTTGTACTCTATAAAGAATTTTTAAGACTTGTTTAATAAAGAATCACATTTATGTGTATTTTCCATAGACAGCGGAGTAGGAGCAGGGATTGATTCATATTATGAATATCTATTGAAAGCCTACGTCTTGCTTGGAGATGACAGCTTTCTGGAAAGATTTAATACAGTAAGTTGGTCCAATTTTATATTAATTTTAGAGCTAATTTAATTTGTCAGATTTTGGTAGAAACTCAATTATCTGAGTGATATTCTGAATAATAATTTATTTTTAAATGTATAGTAGTTTTTTTTGTCAGTATTCCCTGATGGATAGGGACAGGATAAAAAGCTACATACATTCAAAAAATTAGTATACAAAGTAGTTTTATTTTCATCTGTTATCAGAAGTTTTCAGAAGTTTCCAGTAAGTAATAAAATATGTAGAATTGAATTTTACCTAATCTTTTATACAAGGAAGAGAATTAAAATTGGAAAAAGTTACTAGTTAGCTTTCTCTTTTGGATTCCATTTCTTTTGGGAATAATTTGGCAGTCGGCCTGTCCTCGGTTACACCGAGTAGACAGGGTTTTGAGGACTTGGAGAAACCAGTGAGTATTCGTTTCAAAAGTAGTAAGTCTGAAGTCTGGATCAGACTCCCAGGCATATTTTTAGGGAAGAAGTGGAAGATTATTGAACCCGATTGGATTGCCTTTGTCTGTAATTAAAGCAAACTGAAATTAGTTACAGTAAACCCATCAGCTGTGTCACTGTATTCTTTTTGAAATAATTTACCATTTCTTTGCCCACCCATGAGTTCACATTACTGAGAGACAGTGTGATAGGGTGGTTAAAAGTATAAGAGCTGTCCTGCTTGGATTTAAATCCTGGCTGTGCCACTGGTTTTGTGGACTTTGAGCAAGTAACTTAGGCTGTTTTCCTGTTTCTTATCCACAAAGTGGAAACACTAACCCTGTTTTGGGGGAGGACTAAGTGAGCTTATGCACATGAAGTGATTAGAACAGTGCTTTAAGATCAAGCAGGTGCTCAGTAGTAGGTATTAAACAATAGATGAATGAGGGGAAAAAACTAGTTTAAAAAGTCCTAATAAGTCATCAGTTGAATACTTTTAAAAACACTTACGTATGTCATTTATTAGATTCTAACAAGATTTTCTTGAGGTGAATGAGGAGAGAGTTTTTGTTGTTGGTTTGTTATCCTTCATTGACTCTAACAGCTCAGCCTGTTGTCAAGGCTGAGAAATACCTAGAAGAAGATAAAAGAAGGGGAGAGGAGGTTTTAAGACCATAGAAGGTGGAGGTAGGGGCCAGAGGAATGGTGACAGTGATTAGGTGTGTTAGGTCAGGTGGTGGTGAGCACCACTCAGTCAGCTGGGAAAGGATCAAACTTCCTAGACAACGGAGGAGAAGGGAACGAATTCTGTGGTATAGAAACTTGTAGCTGTTACTTCAAGAGGACGCTAAGCGCATCCTTGGGCCCCAAGGGCATAGTAACCATGGGCAGGTCCCACAGGATAGCCAGGTTCAGATCTGCACCGTTCAGAAGGTCCCATTTTATCTATATACTCTTTTGTATTCTGCATCGGAGTTTAAGAACACAGAGGAGTATATATAAAATACTCAGAAAGATTTCCATCTGAAGTAATGTAACTGTTTATGTAGGTAATGAACAATTAGTAAATTTATTCCTATGTAAATGCAGGGTTAATTTCTTCACAGTGCTATTTAATGATATGCTGTGTTTAGAATAGTTCATATTCTTTCATCCCCTTCATGAACACCTCCTGTGATCCCCTTCAGCACTACGACGCCATAATGAGGTACATCAGCCAGCCACCGCTGCTCCTCGACGTGCACATCCACAAGCCGATGCTCAATGCCCGGACTTGGATGGATGCTCTGCTTGCCTTTTTCCCAGGTTTGCAGGTAAAAAAACAACCACAAAAAAATCCCTTATTCTCTTAATATTAAAGTGAAATGATTATAATTAAATGCATTTGTGATCTCTATAATTGAATTACCGGAGTTACATTTCAAAATTATAGTAATCTACATTTTTCTGTTTATATATATATATATTTTTAGTGTTCTCAGCATTTGTTTTTTTTTAATTTTTTTTATTGATTTATAGTCATTTTACAATGTTGTATCAAATTCCAGTGTAGAGCACAATTTTTCAATTAACATGAACATACATATATTCATTGTCACATTCTTTTCTCTGTGAGCTACCATAAGATCTTGTGTATATTTCCCTGTGCTATACAGTATAATCTTGTTTATCTATTCTACAATTTTGAAATTCTGTTTATATATTGATGATAAAGTCACCTCACATTTTACTAGGTAATTTTGTTGTTATCATTGGTTTCTAGGTCTTAAAGGGGGATATTAGACCTGCTATTGAAACTCATGAAATGTTATATCAGGTGATTAAAAAACACAATTTTCTACCAGAGGTAAGCAGATAATCTTTGGAATTCTAATTTACATATACGGTAGATTGCTAATTTAAAGGTTAGGAAATGCCATCTTCATGGTTGGCTTGTTCTGTGTCATTTTTCCTGGTTGAATAGTTTTATTTAATTAATGGAGTTCTGGTTTACACAGTATCACATATGTTTCCCTTTCCCTCATGTATTAAGAGAAGTCTGTGATAATGCTGAGAGTTTATTAATTTTAGATTTAAAAAAATTCCAAATTTGTATTTCTCAGCCTTTTCTAACCTGTGCTGTTACATACTGTCTCAGTCTAACTTTTACACACACCCCTAGCTAGGGAGACTGTTTTACTTCTTGCTTCCTGAAGTTTAGTTTATGAGAACAATACACATTGAGTGTTCTCTTGCTGATCACACATGCTGCCTGGAAATTTGGAAAAAAATGTTAGCTCTTCCTCATGCCTGGTTTCTAGACATTATGTTAGTAATAAAATACTTTTGCTAGTTTGATGTGATAAGATTTTAATAGCATATTTTTGGCTTCCAGAAATGTACCATTAAAATTTTCAAATATATGTATGGCCTTGTTCTGTCCTTGCTTATTGAGTACCGTCTGTGAGATACCTGAATACCTCACCAATTTAGAAGCTTCCTAAAGTGTTTGTTTCAGAAAGTATAGTTTTGTTAGCCTTCAGATGAGTAGGACTATACAGTAGGACTAACCTCATATTCACTCAGTATAAACTGAGGTTTCAACTAAATACAAAAGAAGTTTTATTTGATTCCCATAAAGTTTTTTTTTTTAATTTTTTTAACCAGTTGAACCTGTTACTGAATACATTTGAGACTAAGTTTTATTTTTAAGTCATACCGTTTCTCACTCCACAGAGGATTTGAGACTCTTATAAAAGAGAGCATGTGCTAAAATAGAAATATGAGAATGAGGGACTTAATAATTAAGAGGAAAAAATGAAGATAAGGAAAAAGAAGAAAACAATTATGTGGACCACCAGGACCCATGTAGTGACGTTACTGAAGCCACAGTTTTTCCTAAGCTTCCTGATAGCCAAAGTGATCATTTTTTAAAAATTCCATTTAATTGCTAAAAATATTAGCCTTCACAAAAATGAATTGTGACTTTAAGCAATGAAATTTTTCATCGTATAGGTGAAAATTATCACTGTATTTCCTATTTGTACTTGTTTATGATCTAATTTATGTACTGCTGGATATTCTAGAACTGCTTGTTTATTTTTTTAAATCACATTTTTATGCCTATTTGTGTGTTGTTCTGTCTAGGCATTTACCACAGATTTCAGGGTGCACTGGGCCCAACATCCTTTAAGGCCAGAATTCGCAGAAAGTACCTACTTCTTGTATAAAGTAAGCAAATTTACCTGTCTTTACTGTTAAGTCCCCTTCTGTGTTGGATATCTGACTATCTTATAGTCATTGGGTTTTCAGAGTTCTTGTTTAATGTTATAATGATTGGCTATATATCATGTTCTTATTCATCTAGTTCATAGGGTTACGGAAAGATGCAAGAATTGACATCTTAAGTTTTACGCATTTTTCAAAATATTTATTAAACATTTCTTTAAAGAGAAATTTTATATCCTGGAGCTGCTTTCTGAAGTGTGTCTCTTGCCTCCTTGAAATCAGGCAGCCTTTCTGGGCATTAGAAATTACTTCTAAAGCCTAAGATACACAGTTTGACAGCTTTCCAGTTGTGTGTTTTAAGAAATTTATAAAGCCAATCCATGGCTTATTTTCAGAACTTGGTTTTATGTACCAAGTGTTCAGTGCCTAATACATTGCCTGGCACCTAGTAGGTACTCAATAAATATTTGATGAATGGTTATATGGTAATATATAAGCTATATGTATGTATACATATATTCTCCTTTTTAATAGGCTACAGGAGATCCTTACTACCTTGAAGTAGGGAAAACACTTATTGAAAATTTAAATAAATATGCTAGAGTGCCTTGCGGATTTGCTGCCATGAAGGATGTTCGCACTGGAAGTCATGAGGACAGGTAAAACGATTCTCACCTCCGCTCTCCTCACGGTAACTCTGTAATGGCACAGAACGATTGCTAGAGTTCACAGAAGCTCAGTGCCTTTACAAAGGGCATTTCAAGATGCAAACCTTAGTTCACTGTGCTTTTTTTTTAAAACTCTGTTCAATAGGCTGATTTTAAATTTTTTGAAAGTTTATATATTTTTACCATAGTGCCTGGCATATAGTAGGTGCTCACGTGATTTTTTAAAAGATGAATAAATGATTGTTAAACGTCAGTACTTTGGTCTTTGGAGTGTTAGACATGTTGGGGTTTTCGTCTTTGTTAGTAGTGTTTTATAGTGTGTGAAATGTTAGAAATTGCCAAGATGATGATAAATAATCTGAATTAGGATTTCTGTTCAGCCAAGAATTCCTCCAAAGCGGTGTTATGGTTAACGTGTATATTGATTTGTTGCTGATTTGGAGGGCTGGGGAAGACCTTTGGCAGTTTCTGTTTCATTGTTACTGGATAGATGTAAATGACGTGAAGTGTTCAAGGTATAAAAAGCACTTTGGTTACTATGATATTTACTAACATTCCCGTTATTCCGAGATCACTTACTTGGTTATTTTAACTGTCCAGAACGTAGCAGCACATCTCTAAACGAACACTAAAGTTTATTTGTTCATTTGGTTAGTAAATGTTCATTCCACAGATATTTACTGAAGTGTCTTATGGACCAGAGTTATAGTAGTTTTTGAAGATGAAAGATAAGAAGCCATGTCTTTTCTGTCATTGAATCACTGGGGCAGGCAGATAAACAGGCTTTAAAACATTGTTTTAAGTGCTATGAAACATATTAAAGGGATGTGAAATGTGGATTGGGATGTGACAGTCACTGAAAGATTTCTGGAGCATCCTGTATCCTGAAGGATGAGCAAAAATTAGAAAAAAATAAAGTAGTAAAAGGGAATTCGGGCAGAGGAGCTACGGGCAGGTGAAACCCACATTCATTGTCTACTCACAGAGTTGGCCCCCAGTCCTTCACTCGGAGTATTTAGATAATAGTTAATCAGGCTTGGAACGTCCTTCCCTGACCACAGCTGGTAAGAGATGGGTCGGTTTCTGGAAGCAGGAATGCAGACAACAACGAGAAATGAAAGCAGATAGCTTGTGTATTTATCTGTAACATTTATTGGCTGCTTCCTACATCCAGGCACTCTTAATTAAGCACTTTCTATGTTTAACTCATTTGATCCTTACAACCACCCTATGCAGTATAATTTCTATTACAGTCTTCATTTTATAGATGAAGAAACCAAGGCACAGAGAGATGAGGGAATGCCTAAGGTCACACAGCTAGTAAGGTTAAGTCAGAATTCTAATCAAGGCAGACTGGCTTTTGACTGTATGCTATACTGGCTACTCATTCAAGGGACAGCAATTAATCACCTACTGTATGCCAGATGCTGCACTCTTGGGCATGAGGATGAAAGATAAATTAGAATCAGTCACTGCCTTCCTGTGACTTGTAGTCAGTGAAGAAGATAGATATGAAAAGAAATCATCACAACTGTCTGATACGAGCTGTGGTAGAAAAGAAAATAGCAGGTTGAGGAATTGCAGAGGAAGACGTGGCTTACTTACTATTTAGAGAGTTCCATTTTTCAAAACTTAACCTCCTTCTTTTTTCTCCTTCTGAATATTCCTCATATGACATTGTTTCTCGCTCTGTTAGCACTGCTTTTGCCCCGTTCTGGTTGTATTCCAGGATATAGTCTGTCTCTTAAAATGTTGCATCCAGAATTAACCACACTCAAGCTGTGCATGCACACACACACTTTTCAAAATAGAAATATCTGTATTTTTGTAACAGTAAATGGTCACTGGAAATAATTTAAATGGCAAAAAGAATATGAAAATCTTTCCCTAGTTGCCATCCTGAGGTAACCGTTGTTGGCAGTTTTATAAACAGGATGCCAGACATTTTTAGTGCCTGTGTGTGTGCATTTGTGCATATATGTATTGTTTTCCTCTACAAAAGTGATTATGTGATACAATACCCACACTTCCTAGCTTTACGCAACTCATACCGCAGTGATCTCCCCACATCTCTATTCTTTTCTAAGTACTTTCGAACCATCTGTTTCATAATCAGCTCTGAACTTTGCCAAAAATCAATACCCTGCTCATCAGTTTACAGTCCTCAAGCCAGCATTTGCTCATGGCAATAACTGTCAGTCCTCCAGAAGAAGTTAAATTACCCCAGGTGTGTTACAGATTGACAGGGAAGTGTTTTATCTGTTCTAAAATGATGAACATCCAAAACGTTCAGAAGTTTTGAAACGTTACTGTGAGTTGTTGTTCCAAAGTAAAACATTATTTATGCCTAGGAAAAATAATGACGGCTCTGTTTTTGAGCTCATACACATGCCAGGTGCTATGCTAAACAGTTGACATTATAGCATCTCATTTAGTCTTTGTTTTGGGGGGGGGTTAGAAGTTTTTATTTGTATTTTTATTGAAGTATGGTCAGTTTACAATGTTGTGTCGATTTCTGGTGTACTAGTATTTCAACCACTGTTAGACCTGTATTATTATTGTGTCCTTTCAGGATAAACTGAAGCTCACAGTCCTTTTATAATATCCCTAGGTCACACAGCTAGTCATCAGAAGGTCTTTTCTATTTCCAAAGCCTTTGCTCTTTACCGCTATGTTCAATTGCCTCTGCAGTTGATTCTTTAGTTATGCTGTTTATAAACTTGTGTTCACTTTAGTAAACGTTTATTGAGTGCCTACTGTGTGCCAGGAATTGTGGTTGGCCAGAGCTGTGAAACTACATACCCTGTCTAGTAACTGCTAAAACCTGGGATGCTTTGGGAGGTAGACCATTTAATTAAATTCCATGTTATTCTGACTCCATATAACAACTGTGCTCTTTTTCTGCCACTTTTAATTTCATTAAAGCTTTTATTTTAAATGTTTATTAAAACATTGTAACATTAAATCATCTGTCAAGTGACATGTTTTTAATCCCCTTTATTTTTTTATATTCCCATCTTAAGGTATATTTGAATGTTTACAAAGTTATGATAGTCCATGTGATTTTGTGTTGTACTTTTTTCATGTAACTTTTTGTAAATGATTTCCTTTACTTTTAAAGCCTTCTTGCTTATCACATAAATGGCTGCATAATAAGCTGCATCACAATTGTATTACTTTATCCAGTTCAATTAGTATTAATTGAAGATTCTTAAATGGTTCTCAGTAGTTAAGTTCATCTGTATCACCTCCCTGCTGTGGGTTCTCTGTGGAAGAAATGGAAAACTGTCCCTCAGAAGGCCCATAGGAAAATCTTGTCTGCAGTGCTGACAAGATTTAGTCTGTCTGTGTGATACGCAGCCCCTCTGATCTGTTTCATTTCCTTGGAATATGCTTGGCGTCAAGGCATATTACCACCGGGGGACAGATGCATTCTGTAGTTCTTTGGACACCTGTACTGGTGTAGACAAGTTTATTGACCTTAATTCTGTGGCTTTCAGATAGTTGGCATTCGGATATTTTTATGTTCTTAGATTTACTTGTGACCTTTCATTTTAGGATGGATTCTTTCTTCTTGGCGGAAATGTTTAAATATCTTTACCTGTTATTTGCGGATAAAGAAGACATTATTTTTGACATTGAAGATTACATCTTTACAACAGAAGCTCATCTGTTACCTCTCTGGCTTTCTACTACAAATCAGAATATCTCTAAGAAGAACACAGTAGGTTATGTTTTTTAATTAAATGTCTTATTCCCTTTTTTACTTCTATGTGTTAGTTTTGTTTTCCCAAGTGAGAAGTAATCCATGATAAGAATTCAGTAAATAGAATAGAGTGGCAGCAGGTGTTTTTTTGTTGTTTTCTTTTATTACATCCTGTTTACAGTTACCTTTCCCTTACTGTCTCCTTTGAACAAACTGTAGTGTTAAGTTAAACAGTTATTGTTATTTACATAAAATTCTTTTGTATTTTTAGACTTCAGAGTATACAGAACTGGATGACAGTAATTTTGACTGGACTTGTCCAAACACTCAGATCCTCTTCCCTAATGACCCCCTGTATGCTCAGAGCATTCGCGAACCGTTGAAAAACGTGGTGGACAAGAGCTGTCCGAGAGGCATCATCAGAGTGTAAGATGGCTTCTTTCATGTTTGTCAGTATCAAAGTTAATTCTTAGTAAACGACAGCATAAGGAACATCAAACCCCAAGAAGACATTCACTTAGATAAAAAATATTGAAGTATGCACTTACCACAGATTAAAATTAAAATCATTGGTTAGTAAGATAGCAAAGTTTATTCTGCACTAATGTCTTTTTACTATTACGGAAATTTTCTGTGTATCTTTTTAATCCACCAAGTAATAGTGGCAGCCTGTGATAGTTTTTAACTTCCCTAGGACATTTTTACACAGAATAGTTTCATCAGATGTTTCCACATCTTGTATATGTAGGAATTATTTGTCCTTTTATCTGTAGTTTCTGTGTAGTAAAAGTACTGTGTTTTGATTTTTTGGTAAGGTGCTTATTCTTGGTTGTTAAATAAAAATGTTTGCCTTAATGAGTTTATTTTCTTCCAAATACTTACATTAGGAAAGCCATTACTTGGAAATTAAAAAAAAATTCAACTGAATGTTATTGTTCACTGATATAAGTATTGTTTTGCTTTTAAAATATTGAGAGAAACACCTGTTTTTTGAGGGAGGGAGAAATAAATGGTAGCAAATCCCCAAGCCAGCCTATTCTGTACCTTCAGGTAGTTTTAATGGCTGACTGATACTGCTTTGTAGGTAATACACATGCTTTTGTAACTGTAAGATGTGTTTGAAAGCTGTATCACTTATTGAAAACCTAAGTTGTATGTAGGTCAATAACTGTTTCCAGGTATTCCATTTTCACTAGTCTAAAACTAGCAGTTTTGTAAATATCTAATATTATTTTTATTTGCCTTACGTTTTTTTCTCCAATTCTGACTTGTAGTTTTTTAAGCCTTGCCTGTAATTGCTTTTAGCAGAGAGGAGAGTTTCAGGAGTGGAGCTAAACCCCCTCTGAGAGCCAGAGATTTCATGGCCACTAACCCCGAGCATTTAGAAATCTTGAAGAAGATGGGGGTGAGTTTGATTCACCTCAAAGATGGGCGAGTCCAGTTGGTTCAGCACGCAGTCCAAGTAAGACATCGCGGTACTGATTGGATGCCATCTCTGCCCTTTCTGCTCTCGTTAGCTTTAATAAGATGATGACACTGGCTTTTAAAAAACTTTACGTGTGTGGTTTAAAGTTAGCATCGGAATTTTAGGACTTGGCAGTATCTTGGAAAGCCATCTAATTCAGCCCCTTTGTAGTATAAATCAGTTAAATCACGAAGGTTGGGTAATTTGCTTAAGTTAATACGATCAAATGTAGGGCTCCAACTTAAGTTTTCTGCTTCTCAGTCCCTTGTCTTCCCACTATTTTATTTAGAACATAATCTTAAAAGATAATTAGTTTTTGTATTTGTATGTCTGTATCTTACACTATTTTAGTTTCCAAAGAGCTACTGAATCTAAGCATTTTGTTCATTATAGAAACCAAAATCTGCATTAGTTTGTCTCTGCCTAGGAAACATTATATCCTCTTTGGGAAGTTTTTGTTGCTTTTGTCTTTAAAAGTTTTCATAACCTGAAGCCTTTAAATTATCCACCTTATTACTACATTAATTCTGAGGAAGCTGCATAGTTTGAGAAGTAGTTTCAGCCTAGAACCATATTCAGATATCCCTTAACCTCAAATTCAGCCTTCCCGCCACCTCGCCTTTCCCTTCCCGGCGGTTTTCTCTCTCATTTCTGTTCTTGCCACGTCCATCTTCTTTAAATAGTAGCTTAACATGCACACAGTCCTGGGTTCAATCCCCAGGACCTCCGTTAAAATAAATAAACAAATAAAAAACCCTAATTACTTTCCCCCTACAACCCCCCCCCAAAAAAGCCAGAAAAAACAAACACATCCCTCCTTAACTGGTCTCCTGCCCCCTTCCTTACGGGGTGCCCGCCTCACTCCCCAGCAGTGGGAGGGGCGTCTCTGGTGACATTGCTTTCACCTCGGTCACCAGTGGCGTAACTGCCAGCCAGTGGCCCCTTAATCCTTACGTGATTGAACTGTTGTGTCACTATTGACTGGCCTCTTTTTCAAACATTCCAGCAGCAGCATGCCACTTGTCTGTTCATTACTTTGTAGATTCCTTTGCAGCTCTTCTCTCTTGGCACGGCCACTCAGCGCAGGCACCGCCCGAGAATCTGGAGCGTAATTTTTTCTTTTATATCCTCTTCTTCAACCATCTCATCTATTTCTGCAAACTCCACTATAATCTTTATACACATGATTTCTTAGATACACATACGTAATCCTGATTCCGAACTTCACCCTTCAGCCCAGCTTTAATCTAGCTGTCATACGCTTCTGCATCTCAGCCTGTCTGTCAGTTCTCTCTCCCTGCGTGCTCCCTGCCATGTTCTCCATCTCCAGCAACCCTGTCGTCATTCTCGATAAGTCAGCAAAGCTGGAAAGCTCGGGGTCAGCTTGAATTTCTGTCTCCCAGCTCCCGTCTGTTCTCCATCCTCTAACTTCTGTCAGGTCCCGCTGACTCTTCTGTGGTGTCAGGCACTGCTGTAGTTCCTGCTCTAGTCACAGGGGTTCTTCAGCTTTTCCTCTGTTAATTCAGTCTGATGGTCGTTCCAGATACTTCCCAGGTGCACACTGACAGAACCACTCATCCCCTTGTCTGTGTTCCTAGTCCACCTTCCCGCTTGAGGAGTTTCATCACAGCTAATTTTACATGCTCCCTCCTGTGGGTACAAACCCCACTGTGTCCCAGTGCCTGGTCAGGTGCTGGAAGTACTAGGTGCCCAATACTTACATTTTGAATTTAATCTGGTTGTTGGTTCATAATTTCAAAGAAGGGAACTGTGGCTCAGATAAGAGGTTTATTTCTTGAAAGGGCAGCCGGTGGAGAAAATACAAAGTGAGCATTTGGTGATTTGGTGGAAGTCCAGTTCTCGATTTGTATCAAAAGTGGTTTACAGAGCAATGGAGAACATTGATAAAAGCCACAATGTTATATTCAGGAACTATTTCGAGAAGTAATGCTTTTGAGAACAAATAAGGTCATTCATGTTTGGTAGAGACCAAAACGGAAAGGAGACATTTTAGAGTAGAAGATTATAGTGCAGTAGTGCTTAAGAGATCAAAAGGTTGAAAGTTTCCAGAAAGGCAGGGTGAAATCAGTCTCTTTCTTCCCTAGGCTGCTAGTTCAATTGACGCTGAAGACGGGCTGAGGTTCATGCAGGAGATGATTGAATTGTCAAGTCAGCAGCAGAAAGAGCAGCAGCTGCCGCCGCGGGCGGTGCAGATTGTCTCGCACCCGTTTTTTGGCCGCGTGGTGTTAACCGCTGGGCCCGCCCAGTTCGGGCTGGATCTGTCTAAGCATAAAGAGGTGTGTGCGCGTACGATATGCTTGTTGAAACTGAGTTGAAATGTTACCCAACTGTTGTCTGATTTCTTAGTCTCTTTTCTGATTTAGTAGTTTTAACTGATTTTAAACACCTAAATATTCAATCTTCCAAATTAAAGGAGATTAAAATTAAACGGGTATCTTGAAAACATTGAGTTGTAATTTATGTATGCAATATGGTTATAGAATTTTACTTAAAATGTTGTTCAGATACTGTCAAAGACTTGGTCTGTTCTCTAATTCAGTGCTGTTAATTTATCTAAAAATGGTTTTCAGACTTCGTAACTACTAGAACCTTTCTTTGAGCAAACACCTGACTCACAGGCTTAAAGCAGAGAAGGGCTAAAGCAGAGGGTGCCCCGGCCAAATGGCTGTGGAGGGCGTCGGGCGCTGCGGGTCCACTGAGCAAGCCCGGAAGACCACAAAGCTAGTCCATCCTCTGAATTTTAGTGTAGGAAACAAAGACTTACAGAGCTGGGCAGTTCGCACCTTCATATAACCAGCTGGTGGCCGAACTGGCCACTAGGCGGAGCCCGAGTAGCCTGGTGACGCAAAGCCAGTGGGCTTTGAGCTCTGTCGCCCCTAATTTAAACTCTTCCTAGTGTGTGTTTTAAAGCTGGGTGAGTTTATAGACCGATACATCCATTCAGCAACTCTTATTCTAGGAACGGTTTAGGTATTTGTTATATATCAAGTTGATGAAAACCAGCAAAGGTCTGTGCTCTCGTGGAGCTCACGTTCTGGGAGAGAGAAGGATCTTAAGACATCTTTATGTTCACATCTTTAAAATCAGTTCTCTGGTGGATTTAGTTCTTCTAGGAAGAACTGCTTGCAGATTCACGTACAGTAGATCCACTTTTTTCCCTCTTTCAGTAGTTTTTCTAGTTACCAGTGACAGTTTAAAAATAGTTCCCAGCTGTTGTGTGTACAGGGATGTGTATGCAGTGAATCCGCCTACAGGCCTCAACTTGACCACCTACTAACATTGCGTCTTAGAGCAAATTACGTAACTTGGATCTTAGTTTCCCCATATATAAGATGAAAATATTGTCTGTTATTTTGCTCGGAGTCATTTCAAGATCAGGGTTAGTAATTTATGTAAAAATAACTTTATTAACTGTGAAGCACAACAGAAATACTGTTTGGGTAGTAGGATGTGAAAAATGTTCAAAACAAATTTATGCTACATGTATATTAGATGTCTTATTATGTGAAAAGAATGTGGTCTCCTTAAAGCTCTAGAAACTGAATTTTAATGACTAAGGAGTGACTTGATAACAGATTATTTAAATTACCTTTACTTCTGACAGACAAGAGGATTTGTTGCAAGCAGTAAACCATACAATGGTTGTTCAGAGCTTACTAACCCCGAGGCAGTGATGGGGAAAATCGCCCTGATACAAAGGGGACAGTGCATGTTTGCAGAAAAGGCACGCAACATCCAGAATGCTGGGGCCATTGGTGGCATTGTTATCGGTGAGTCATTCTCCATGTCATTGTGTTGAATAGGAGATAATTTTTAGGATTTTTTTCCTTTTATTTTCCAAAATTTTATCAAATAGTTTGTCATATTATTTTTACTTTACTTAGACAGAATAATGGATGAGTAATCCAATAACTCTCATTAATTGGTACCTACCTCATATCTTGTTGGAAAGTCTAGATTTGCGTTTCTGTACATTAATGCCGGTAAAAGTACTTGGGGTCAAGTGTGAAGGTGTGATGGGGGTGAGTGGTAAAAAAGCACCCAGTACGATGGGTGAGAAAATATGCCCACGAGATCCAAAGCCTTGTAGGGGCAAAAATTACACCCTGCCACCTCCAGTGGGGAGCCACTAAAAATGCCCGTTCCTCGACATAGATGCAGACTTTGGGGTCAGGACCAAGGGTGCAGTTCCTGACTCTGCCACAAAATCGTGGTATAACCTTGGCCCAGCTTTAGTTTCTTAATCCGTTTATTCAGTAGAATATTTGTTGAGCTCCAGTGAAAATGGTAGTAAGTGCCTTTTAAGTGGTTGTTAAGTTTTGAAGGTAACATATATAACATTTCTTATAATCGCTGACATATCATAGCTATAGGTACTAGTTCCTAGCGAATTTTTATCTCCTTGGGTCTTTTCCCATTGAAATTACAAACTTCAAATTATTTTACCCATGTATTTCAGCCAGTGTGTTTGCTATTTTATTTTTCATTTAAAAAAAAATCACTGTTATCATGACAAGCAGGCCATGACTGTCAGGGAAAATATAAATTTTTCTGTGCTTTGAGCAAATAGGAGTTTACATTCAGAAAAAACCGGAAGACCTGAGGTCACGTTCCTGTTTGTAGCGTTAGTTCTTCTGCCCAGTTTGCCTCACAGGAGAAATCCATTTTGAATTTGTTTCTAAGTAGGGTAGATCCCCTTTTTGAATTTAAGGTAAATAAAATGAAGAGATTTAAAATAAAATAGTAGGATTTCTTTCAGTGAAGAATTATTTACTATTCCTTTTGCTTAGCCCATATGGGCACTCCAGTGTTGAATTTAATGAATGCGTAAATTTCCTTAGTTAAGGAAGGAGAAATTCTGCTTAATGACTTAAATCAGCAGTTAGCAAACTACAGCCTGCAGGCCAAGTTCAGCTCACTGCCTGTTTTTGTGCGTAACAGTTTTATTAGAACACACATGTCAGTTTGTTTAGACATCATTTATGACTGCTTTTAAGGCTATCGTGGTGGAGTTGAGTGGTTGCAGCAGCGAACGACAAAGGCTAAAATAAAATATTCGCTGTCTGGCCAGTTACAGCTCAAGTTTGCTGAGGCCTCATTTAGATCATCTTTTTATCCTTGGTTATTTTTCATACTGAGATTGTTTTTATTGAAGAATTTAATAGCTTGCCATCACTCTCATTGTGAACATCTCTTACTAAGACTTTAAAAATATTAAAAATAAAGTCTGGAACATATGCAGACTGTTTTAGATTTCCCCTATTTTTTGGTGAAGTTTGATTCTCATGGTGTCCTGTACGCTACACGGTTTGTCAAGTCAAATGTTCTCATCAGTCGCTGTTAGTTACGGGACCCTTTGCTGAGTTCTGTGGGTAAATAAGCGGCAATGATCCTTATTTTCAGAAAATTTAATTTGCAGAGGGAAACTTTATTGTGTTGTAACTTCTCTCCCCTAAGTCTTTTTGTTTCTGATGAAGCGTTTCGCTTGGTTTTTACTGGTTTTAATTGTGTTACAAATGAGCACATTAGGACCTGGTTGTTTGTTTATTGCAAGTGCTAAAACTGCAGATCATCCCGGAAATGGTATGGCTGCACGAAACAATCTGTGTAAGCTGGTTTAAGAAGGGATTTTTGTTTACTAGATGGAAGTGGATTATTTTCATTGAACCCAAGAGTAAGAAATACAACGAGTGCTCTAAGGAAGTGGAAATGGGAACTAAAAGTCCTCAGGAACCATGACGGCTGCTGGCATTTCCTCATCTCCCTGTCTCTCTCTCTGCGTCCTCCTGGACTCTCCTCTCTGCAGCTCTTTGCGGTTCTTTTTCATTCTGCAGCTTCTCACCAGCCTGCTCCCTCTTTGCTTATCAGTTCCAAAATGACCATTCCAAAATTGCCACCTTAGCCATGAGTCTATGTGACTTAACTGGACCTCTGCCCACTGCTAACCGAAGCAGTCTTTCTGTGTGCCGCTTCCACGTTGTCCAGAGAGACTGAGGGTCAGAGAGCCATCCTTTGTCTAATCAGTAATTGCTAAGGGGGTGGGTTCTTCATGGTGTTCTCCACATAGAGAGAATTAGCAGGTCCTGTCCGCACGCGCTCTCTGAGCAGGGACAGGCAGGTTCTCCAGGGAGGCCGGCATGTGAGATTAGGGCTGGCCGTGACCGGCGTCGCCAGTAAAACTGTATTTAGCAGCCCCACTACTGTTACTTAGCCAGTGTCAACTAACGGTAGATTTCATTTAACTTACAGAGGAAAAACCACAATAGTCATAATTTTTCTTTGCAAACACTATATTAAAAGGGACTGTCAGTGTGTAGTTTGGTAAAGCAATATAATGCCAGAGGAAATCTTAGACAACAATGAAATTTCGTATTTCTGTCATTTTAATTCAAGTCTTAGAATTTTTCCATTTTTAGGCTTTTTCATAAGCATATGAAATTTTTATAGTCATAATCATAGAATTTTTGTGTTCCGCCGTTTTATGTAATAATAACATTTTTCTCTGTGTTCCATCGAGTAGTTCACTGTAAATTTACTTACAATAGTTTACAGTTGTTCACGGTTACAAAAAGCACTCCAAGTAAATTTTTTGGGCGTAGATCATTTTGCTTCTTTTGAATTATTTCCTCGGGATAAATTTCTGGGAGTACAATTAGTGGGCCCCAAGAGTGATTGTTGTTATAGTTCTTGATGCATAAAACCAATGCCGTCAGCAGGTGAAAAACAGTAAAGGTTGGTAGGTAGACCCTTTTAATGGAGGAACGTCTTTCTGTTTGCCGTGTTCACTTCTGGCCAGATGACAATGAGGGGAGCAGCAGCGACACGGCGCCTCTGTTCCAGATGGCCGGTGACGGGAAGGACACGGATGACATCCAGATCCCCATGCTGTTCCTCTTCAGTAAAGAAGGGAGCATCATACTGGACGCTATCCGGGAATACGAGGAGGTCGAGGTGCTCCTTTCTGACAAAGCAAAAGATCGAGGTAAGGGTTACAAAACAAGCAAAAAAACACTTGTTTTCAGCTTAACATTAAGTTTACTAATTTGATAATGAAGATGAGTTACCAAAAAATTATTTATGGTTCACTGGTAAAAGAAGTAAAAATTTTTAGAAGGTGGTTTCAAAATACGTTTTTCTTTTGGAAATAAAAGTAGTGAAACATTTACTTAGCTTTGTTTGCCGAGTTGGAATGTTTTGAGAATTATATTTTTATATGTAATTTATATTTTTTGCTGTGATTCTGCCCAGTGATAAAAATACACGAGATTACACTGAGAGTCATTTTTAACATCCACAGACGTTCACCATTCAATTTCACTGATCCTGCATCTTCCATTTCTTTTATGAGGAATAAAAAGAGGTTGTATAGAATGCTGTTGTATGTAACAATGGCTGGGTCTCACCACGCCACCTGTAATCAGATGACCACTGTCTCAGTGCAGGCAGTAGAAGCCTAGCAGCTTCTCTCCACCGAAACCTACGTTTATCACGTACGTGTTTGTAAGTTACAAGAGTTGCACACGCCTGGCCTGAAAAACAAGATAGCATGCCTTAATTCATGAGTGTCTAGTCCTCTCTGGGCCAACATGTTTGTTAGTAATTTGAAAGCTCCTTGAAACCCAAATTACTGTGTGAATGCAAGGTCTTGCTAGTACCCTTTTATAGCTTCACACCAGGGATAGAGGAGAAATTCGAGGAAAGGTGGACCGTCAGACATAGGCTGTGACCCTGTGTGACGGCCGTCTTTCTCACCCGCTGGAGACAACTGCAGAGAGGGCTCTACCCATCCCAGCCCTGGATAAAGCCATGTACTTTGTACAGGGCTGTTGGATCCCCTGGGATGTTTGGCAGATGTGTAGGAAACTGATTCAATTCAGTATAACTTCCAAGTGGAACAATTTTAAAAAAAAAGAAAGGTTTAGAGATAATCTAGCACTAGCCAAGTCAGTGTTTCATCTTGTCTTCTTGTTTTGCTTTTTTCTTCTTTGCGATTCATTCAGATGTCGACTATTTAAGCACTATGGAGTGAGTAGGATGGATGGCTGAAAGGATGTATAAACAGAAACAGAACAAAATAGAAAGGATTTCTGGTCTTCTTAAATCCTCCTGTGTGCCTTTTCTGAGCCCTTTTGTTCAACTCAGATCTTCTTTCCTGTGTATATGCATTTAGGCACATTGGACACAGGCAAATTATTATTCCATATAACTCTTTAATGCCTTTGCTTTCTCCCCCCTATTCTGTGCTACCATTGGAATTTCAGCAGCAATATTAAAAGGTAAAATGATTCCAAGCTACATTATCAATAGTAGTAAGTATCTTGCGTTAATAATCCTTAAATCATATATATGTATGTGTGTATGTGTGTATACACACGTATATACACACATGCATGTGCACATATGTATATATTGGTTCAGTGGCCACCTTGATAATACCTGATTTCATGTAGAGGATTAGATTTCTATTTTCATGTCTAGTCAGCTGTCCCATAATGATAATTTTGTCGATCCTATCAAAGCAATTCCTGTGAATTAAATACCTCATCTGCTAGGTGGATTCGCTAGCCCATACCCATGCGAGAGTCACTCTGACAAAGACGTTGTTATGGCATGTGTTACTTTTGATCACTTTTTATTTGAATGCAGGTGTATAATGTTTAAAAAAACCATATGTGTGTAAGGGTGTTTGGAGTTAGGACTATGAGATTAAGGTAAAGCATGTGCTTCCTTTGCCAGAGAAAGGATATGAGAAAAGATCAATTCTATTACCAAAATTAAAAAAAAATTCTAAGTATTCCCTTAAGGACCTTTATTTAAATTATATTTTTTAAGAAGTTTTGATAACCTGTAAAATTTCTGAACTCTGATTCTGTTGTAGAGTGATCTTTTTGGCAAAAACGTCTTGGAAAATCTCCCCCTTTTTGTATAGGTTTTTCAAGAACTGTATGGCATTACTAACTAAATCAGCAACAAGTTACAGCAGAATAGTCAGTGTAACAAAAATCAGTGATAATAGTTTTGTTAAATCAACTGCTTCATTCACTTAGGAAGGTACTCTGAGTTGCCGCCCAGCAGCGGTCATCCGTGGGTTGTCCTGTGCCGTTAATGCATGCGTCAGTGTTTCTCTTCTGCATCAGAATCAGCTGACGTACTTGTCAAAAGTGTAGATTCCTGAGTTCCACTCCAGAATATTGAATCAGGGTCTCTGAAAAGCAAGGGATCATAATCTGAAATTTTAAACAAGCATCTTAATCTTAGTTCATCGCACTCAGCTACACTTTGAGAAGCACTGAACAAGACGAAGGAGCACCTCCTTTTTCTTTTCCTATCTCGCAGCTCTGTACCTGGCCGTCCTGTGCCGAGGCACTAGGTAGGAGTATGTAAGCACACCAGACAGCAGCGTCCTTCAAATCTGATGGGTACAGTGTCCTCCAGAGTTCCCTTCTAAACAGCTCATTCTGCAAATACACCTTCCCTCACACAGTCCCACCGTTTTGACTGAGAGCAATTCTTC
The DNA here is from genome assembly GCF_036321535.1 of Camelus dromedarius. Lineage (NCBI taxonomy): Eukaryota > Metazoa > Chordata > Mammalia > Artiodactyla > Camelidae > Camelus > Camelus dromedarius. The sequence goes on along the minus strand of NC_087458.1, from coordinate 28,565,552 downwards.
CCACGTGCTAATACAGAAAATAGAAACCCCAGAACAAAGCCCCTACTCCCACTCTCACCTTCTAATTCTGACGAAAAGTCTCAGCCATTAACGTAGAAATACCTGCAACAGCGCTGTCTGCTGGCAGAAATGTTCGGATACCTTATTACACGTCCTTCTTCAGAAGAAAAGCGTTGGTAGTTCATCAGGTGGGAATGGTGCTTCTGGGGTCAAAGCAGCCACGCTTCTGGAAGTTACGTTATGCACACAAGTGTTGATGTCATGTCCCTCTGTGTCCTGTCTTGGAATTTTAAGAGTTTGTAAAGGTACTTAATGCCCACCCTGTGCCCACACACGAAAGGCACCGCGTTGTTAACCTTTAGCTCCAAGTTGAAGCAGTTTGCAATTAAGATTCAATTGCCTTTTCTCAATAGTATTTCTCAAGGGGGAAGAGAAATCAGCATTTTAAGGTTTCAGTACATTGTCATGCTTGTACTCACAGTGTCGGCTCAGTGCCGCAGGAGCTGTGGACAGGGGTTTTCAGGTCTTCTCCTGTGCTCGTGTCTCTCTGGTAAAGGGCAGACCGAGGAAATGGGAGGAAGAAAAGAACGGTCCCATGGTTGGAACTGCTCAAGTCTGGCAGTGTCACTTTTCCTAAGACTACCGCCCACTGAACTTGGCTGGGGTGAATCTGTCCTACAGTTGATCTGTAGAATGTAGATTGCTCTCGGGCAGGATTTGAGTCTGAGAAGAAAAATGAAGTATATAAGCAGATGTCCTCTGCCTGGAAAGGGGCGTCTGAAACATTCTTGTTAGCAGAGTCGGTACTTGAGCCGCTGGCCTCTCTCCCCCGACCCCGACGTGTCTTCTCTTCCACCTTTGCATTTGCTCACCTCTCCCCTCTTTCTAGAAATGCCTTGTCAGCCCCTGCCCCGCTCCCATGGCCTTTTCCTCTTTATGGACATTTAGGCATCCTAAATACCCAGGTTTAAATGCTACCTTCTTTATGAAATTTTCTCTTATTCTCCGAGGTATAATTTAAGAACATCTTTTTTTTTTTAATTGAAGTCTAGTCAGTTTACAATGTTGTGTCAATTTCTGGTGTGTGGCACAATGCTTCAGTCACGCATGAACACACACACGTTTATTTTCATATTTAAGAACATCTTCTTAACGTGGTTGTACTGTGACATTTAGATGACATCACACTTCTTCCCCTGTTTCTCACCTCTGTATTCCTTCTGTCCATAAATGCTGGTCGTAGAGATGAATGAATGGTTGTGGACCATCCACTCTAAGTCTTTGCCCAGGTGCCCTTGTCCTCTTATGATTAAAACTCCATAGTTCTCTTTGTATCTTGAGATTTTCTTCGTTCTGCCTTTGCTTCCTGTGTTTCTGATAGACCATGACTGACTTTAGTGATGCAGTCATTGCACTCTTGGGGCTGCGCTCCTGCTCGCTGGGGACGGTGACAGCGGGCACCTCAGGGTGCAGATTTGTAGCCGTGTGGTGGGACCTCTTTTTTTTTTGACTCCTCCAGCTGCCGTTTTTACTTTGCTGATTGTTCCACTTTGCAGAATATCAAATAGTCTTATATATTTTGATCTGTTTGGGGCTTGTTCTTCTTTTCTGCTAATCTACGTGCCAACAATAAAACCGTTTGCTGTTTTGAATAAATTTTAATATCTGATAAGGCAGCTCTCCTCTCACTAACTTGACTTCTCTGATGTATATCCTTCCGTAGAAAGTTTAAAATGATTCTGTTCGGTCCCAAAAGAAAACAAAAAGACGTAGAAATGGGATTCATTTTGAAATTGTGTAACTGCACGCTTCACATATAAATAGGAAGATTTTGTTAAATATTAAGGCTTTCCATCAGGAACATCCACTTACCTATGAGTTTAATCAGATCTTGTTTGTTTTCATAGAGATTTTATAGTGTTAAGCAAGATGGGCCTTGTACTTTTCAAAATAAATTTATTCTGTGTTTTGTAGCTTTTATTTTTATTGTGAAAAGGGTACTTAATTTATTTCTAACCAGTTACGGCTGCTACAGAGGGGTTACTGGTGTTTGCCTGTTTACCTTATTTTTACCCTCCTTATCAAATTCTTTTACTGTCTTAATAGTGTCTTTGAAAACTGAGTTGCTCTGAGTGTAAATGTGCAGCACAATCAAAGCGCAGACGGCTCGCTCTTTCCTCCCCCCGCGGGTGCACGGGCTGCTCTGCTTCCTTACGCTGCTTTACTAGCTACACGTCCAAAGTAGCAGGACACGATATGTAACCCGAGGGTCACGTTTTGCCAACAGCGCAATCTTTATTACTAGATGAAACAGCCCTACACCTTTTCCTCTCCTTCTACCTAGATTAATAAGATGTAGAAGGAAGCTGGAAGGTTTTTCTTTTCACTCTCCCTCAACTTAGGGTAGCTGCGCATGAGTGAGCTTGAAGCAGGCAGACACTTCTTTGGGCTCCATCATGGTTTCCCTAATTGTCAAGTTTAAGTGTACCTTTTCCACAGCCGAGAGAATGTGTGGGAGCTTCTCCCTTTGTCCCCTTCCCCACCAGCACCCCCCGCCGAAGAACTTGCTTAAACGCCCCTAGTCAGGTGACCCTCCCTGGTCGGGGTGTACGTACACCCCCTCCTCTGCTGTCCCCCACACTTGGATTTCCTTCTGTTTTTCTGCTTTTATAATAGGTCCATTTTCCCTTCCTTCTTTACTAGTTAACTCTGATTATTTTTAAAATCTCAGATGAGGTGTCACTTTCTGAAGGAAATCCTCAAGTCTTATTCTTTCCTGACACCGTAACACGTGTCCCAGAGTTTTCTGTTTATTTGTGTGATTATTCGTAAACGTCTCCAGAAAGGCAGTGCCACACAGTGGACACGCGTAAGATCTTTGCCAGCTGACCGACTACAGAATCTGAGGAGGATGCAGCATGTGAGCGTCAGTGCTGTTGAAGTACCTCTGTAGGAACCCTAAAAATGCCTCTGGCGGTGCTACTGTATATTCATTACAAAAGATTTAACCTGCTCTTCAGCCTTCCAGTGGGCTCTGTGATTATATCTTATAATTCACAGACCTCCAGTAATGGAATAGATGTTTTGTAAATAATCTCAGTTCTTGTGTTTATGAAACTTTTATTCAGTCAACCACATTAATATCATTAAATTCAACATTTTGCATTATCCCCACTTCATGGCTTGCTGAGTGGGAATTTCACTTTTCAAAGGAATATTATTTTAAAATACAGCAATGGTATGTGCTGTTTAAAATTGATTCTGTTTCATATGTTCTGATGTGCAGGTTTTTTTGAATTTGGGTATTTCATAAATTTTAGACATCCAGTGCAAAGGTACATGAATTTTAACAGTATCATTGTTTAGTATATTTCTTGGCATTTACTAATACCCAGTGAAGGCAGTCTTGTCAGTTATTAGAGTCATTCCTTTCAGTTTCAAAGAACATTTATTTTCAAATGTTACATTTTGCAAAATGAATGTACAAAATGAATGTGATTGCTTTATTACAAGGCAGTCTTTTACCCTTCGATGTTAATGTTCACCATTCCGCATTAACATGATTTTCTTTAACTTTCATTTTTTCGTTTTATTGCAAAAATCAGTGTGCTTTTGCAAGTCTGATAGTCCATGTTTTGAGGGGGAGAGTAGCATGAATTTGTTTCTTTCACATACAGATCCTGACTTGGAAACGGAAGAACCGCCATCCTCTGAAAATGACTCTCAGAATCAGAGTGCTGAACAGATCGTGTCAAGTTCTCAGGAGGTTGGTTTGGTTGACCAAGAGTCTCCTGAAGAAAGTTCTCCAAACTCTCACCCAGAATCATCATCTCCAGCAGACACGGACATTGCTGCAGGCGTTTCTCCTTCTGAACAGAATTCTAATCCCGCAGAAAACCATGAGACTACGAGTCTTGATGGCGAATGTACAGATCTAGATAACCAGCTTCAAGAGCAATCAGAAACTGAGGAGGATTCCAATCCTAACATTAGCTGGGGTAAAAAGGGCCAGCCTATAGACGCCATATTAGCAGACTGGAACGAAGATATAGAAGCGTTTGAAATGATGGAGAAGGATGAGCTCTGACTCACCAGAGTCTCCCTGGTGGTAGGTATTTAAAAAGAAAAGGTAAACTGTGGTTAACAGACACCCTGAGGCGAAGCAGGCTCTCTCATGGGAGACTCTTAAGTGCGGTGACGAGCAACCCCGTTCTGACCGGGAGAACTAGTTACCATAGGGATCTGGAGCATGCTGTGTTAGAACTGACCTTGTTTAAAACTGTCCCATCAAAAATGGAAACTCACAGGCCCCCCCTCAGGTGACAGCACCGCACCACCCTGCAGCACCTCAGGCCAGGGCGAGATTAGCGGGCATTCCTAGGAGCCAGATTCCTGCCGTCTCTGGATAGATAAGAAATTCCCTTAACTCTGAGATGGGGAATACGAATTTGTAGATGTTTCTAAAGGAAGCTCGGCTTTCTTGCTTCGGGGGTCAGAGGCTCTTTGGGGAAGACACGTATGAGTATTGTGGGCATTCGGGTTATGCTGCCTTCACAAAAACAAAGCGACCTGAGAGGGTATGAAGCAAGTGCATTCACGGGGCAGACGGCCTTTGCTCGTCACTGTCAGTTGCCTCATTGTGTCACATGATCGAGATGACTTGATTTTTCCCCTCTTAACCATGTCCTTTTCCTTTAAACCAAAGGCAAAGCCAGTGTACTTTCTCAGTGAGTTCTCTGCATAAAGACTAATCATTGGGACCAGGTAAAAAGGTCATATGACATATTGTGGAAATTGGTTACTTAATACTTTTGAAAAATGGAGCAAGGGAGAAACTATAATGTTGCAATATGAACTTGCCATTGGGCCTTCCACAGGGAAAGCTGTGACTACTCTGAAACGGAACTTGAGGTTATGTATCCTGCTAGGGCAAATTAGAAGTCTTTTCCAGTTCATTTCTTTGGAGGTGACTGCCTCCAGCCATCAGCCTTACTCCATCCCATGTTTAGTATGCATTTTGAGCCACAAGGCCTGCGTTGCCAATAGCTGAAGACATTTTGTTCCATTTTCCTGTCCTAGGGAGCCATGATAAAACTGTGGTAGTGATCTGAAAATGCTGGGGTAACTACTATTTTTCCTCCTTTGAGACTATGGTTTCTAAAAGTTGTACCTAAGGAGCCTGTCATGTTTTCTGTTGAATCATGGTTTTTAAGTTTGCTTTTAAAAAAAAAAAATCCTTCTGATATGGACTTGAAAACTAGTCTCTGGTGACCAGTGTAGAGAGCACAGCAGCAGCTAACGTGTAGCCACAGCTTAATGAGAATTAACACCCCCCTTTCTTCTCGGTGGCAGTCTGCTGCTGGCCACATTTAAGTTTAAAAACCTTTTTTACCGATACCTGTAGACAGCCCTGTAGTTGAAATCATGGCTTTACTCATTTTATTTATTTTTTTTAAGCTTACCTGAATCAGTTCTAAAGGAATATTTGAGACTTAGTTTCCTTTTTCTATTCCATGACATTATATAATTACCTTTTCTTAAAACACAGTTTTTGAGGTACTGGTGAACTTAAACTGTATATGGAACTGTTCAAAGAGCAGCAGTGCCATATTGTAGTTATGTATATTCATGTACAGTATGTCATAGATCCCAGGTAAACATATTCTTTTATAAGGGGGTAAATAGCTGCTTTCAAAAATCCCAGCTAAACGTAATTGGGTCGGTGAGCGATAAACCTCATAGAGAATTCACTTGGGGGGAGGGGTGCAGGTAGTATACGAGACCTTTATTGGCCCTTAATTAAACCCAACACTAAAATGGGTATTTTGTCTCTCTGCATGTGAAATTTGGTATAAGAAGGTAGAACTAGAATACATAAAGTATACAGAAGGGTAGACATAGTGCTTCGTTCACCTTAATTGCAAAGCTGCCAGAATAGCTGAAGCTTAATTGCTTGACTTGCCTTGATTTATAGGACTGGGGCTTGGGGAACAGGGGCAGGTGTCCCTGTAAGACTTGGATTACAGAAGCCTTATACACATTAATTTGATTTTGTGTTTGTAGCTCAGAGCTACTGTCGTCTAAACCCAACTTCTAAGTTATCAAAACAATGTAGTTTTACTTCCAGCAGAGACCTTGTGGCATACAAGCTAAAGCCAGCCCACTGCCACGCGTCCTTCCTTTGGCCATTAGGGGGAGCTGTTGCCATTCATTGAGGTCTAGAAGCAAATTGTTCACTTGTTTAGGGAAAAAATGAATCCCTAAAAAAAAAAAAAGAAAAACTTAATAAGTTACACTGAACACCCAGAAGGAATTATACTTGATTTTTCCCTAGCTAAGGAAAGAAAGCATAAGGTTCAGCTTCAAAACTCCAACGTTGTCATTGACTCTCCATTCTTAATTGACATACTGCCACGAAGTTGTTTTCAAGTTCATTAAAAACTTTCAATATTAGGCTTTTCTTAAAATGTTTTGTTTTTTAAATACCTTTTATAGCATGTTATTTACTTCCTAAAAATTCAGGGTGTTGTATGTGACCCTGAATTTTAGAAACATCTGGTCTACCTCAGTTAACGTTGCCTGCATAGAGAGAAGAGCTGACGTGATCACCACAGCCATAACATTGCTTGACTAAGAAGGATTTATACAATGTTTACAAACCTGGAATCAAGTAAGGATTTTATCTGAAAGTTAAAAGTTAGATAGTAGAGAAGGTATTTTATTCAGGTATTTTCAAGTTTTAAAACTTAACTTGTTTACCTACTAAAAATAGCTATAGTTTTTTTCTGCTTAGGAAAGTCCATTGAAACGATATGCCCTAATTTTCAGTACTTTTCCCATGAAGCTTTAGGCGTGAGAGAACTGCAATTTACCAGGTATGTTTGGGGTGGGATATTTGGTTGGGTTGGTTTCCTTTTTTCCTTGTAACTTTTAATAGGCTTCCAGTAGGAATACAAGTGTTGTTTCAGAACAAATTTTTTGACATGATACTTTTTCTTTTCTTTTTTTTTTCCCCACCGTATTGGAGGGTAAAATGAATAATTGTGCACTCTCTGATTTTAACCTAATTACTCTCTCAAGATTTTTTTTAATTTAAATTACCATCACACAGCCCTTTTTATAGTAAAACCAGCATTTGTTCCCTTACCAAACCCCATGCCAAATTCATCATAAAGAAAGCTCAGCACAGGTAATTCAAATAGCACTTACAATTTTAGAGAGGGGGGTGCATTTAGTAAACATTACAACTGGTCGTTTTATGCACAAGGCTTCAGTCAGAACATAGAAAAAAAAACATTCTGTGAATGAAATATTGTATGTTCAGATTTTATAAAAGACATTTTTAAAAGCCCAATTTACAGCCGTATATTTTCTTATGATGTAATTTATGAAAAAGATGTCTGTACTAACAGGTGCTGTAACACTACTGTTGTTGGATTTTATTGTTTGGTGATAAATGTGTACAATATTTCTAAGGGAAACTATGTACTGTGATGTAAAAGTCTGGGCAAAATGTATATAATCCTTGTATATAATTGTGTATTTGGTTATAATTACTGATTGTAAAGATTTAATAAAATATGTAAATATTCTGGTCTCATCTTAATTTTAATTTTTAGCATGACTTCGCATATCTTTATACTTTGATATCTTTAAAATTTTTTTCACCACTCTGCGTTCCCTTTAATTTTTATTTTACCCCAGGGGAGTAAATCTGGGGGACAGCTTAGGGTATAGAAACACAAACATACATTGAACAGTTCCATAACTCAGCTAGTGCCAGACTTTCGGAGTGGAGTTAGAGTTAGTGATTCACAGTGTCCATGTTGGTAACATGTTTATGTTTCAAGTCTACTGATATTTAATAAAACCAGTTAGCCTTTTAATATTGTCATGAAAAGTAACGCTAACCTCTCTCCTGTTAATTCCAGTGAGGCCATTTCCTTGAGCAGCTACTTTCAAATACTGTGATACTAAGCTCTCCATCTGTACTGTTCCAGGGCTTCTGAACACGTATCTTGAAAGACCTAATCATAATCACTATTACGTATTGACAATGGCTTTCTGTAGGGGGGCCTGGGCAATGGGCGGGGGGTGCTGGCTCACTTCCAGAGCCCAGGCTGCTCCCAGTGTGCCACCCCCTGCCTGTCTCAGTTCTCCTCGCACCCCCATTTCAGTCTCTACTCACTGTTTGCTCAGCCACTGCCTTTCCACCTGACCACTTCCTCCCTACCTAGGATTAAAGTTTACAAACCGTAGCACCCATTCTCAGATTCTGTGAGTATTAATCCCAGTCTCAGCGTGCCTCCACTCCTCTAGGACAATGCACTGCTATTTGAGGAAGAGTTAAAGGAACCAATAGTGTCTCGGAAGATTTCAAAAGGGAAGTTGCTTGGCTTTTCTGGGTAAAGCAAATTTTAAGCCGTCCATCTACTAAGAGAAGCCAAGTAACATAAGGGTGCGACTAGCGAGTGCCAGCATCTGCCAGCGAGGAAGGTTGTATTCCTCGAAGCCTCGCTCTCAGCTTACCCTGATAAGCCTGCAGGTCTGAGGTTTCCATCTCCCCTCTTCAGTGAAGTAGTCTGTGGGAGGCCACTGATGGAAAACTGGAGATTCTCAATCCATAAAAGAATATGCTTGTCATTCCAGATGACAGTGGGCAAAACACTTAAGTTTAGAAGTCCTATGGTGTCTCAGAGCATGTTTCTACCTTTCAGTTGTTGCAGCAAAGTGTGTTACAGCTCAGTTGTGACAGCAACCTGGATCTGGGCGAGAGACCAAGCAGCACTCGGAGGGTTGGAGAACTCAAGTTTATTACGCCGGCAGGCCCAGAGAAGTTAACACTCCAAGCTCTGAACCCCGTCTGTAGGTTTACACAGGCTTTTATAGGCTGCCAGTCTACACTTTGCAACATCACATGCAAATAAGGTGTAACAAAAGTTGACTAATTAGGAATGAGCTTTGTAGAAATAGACCGATCAGGAGTGATAGAAATAGACTAATCAGGAGTGATTGATAGAAATGGGCCAATCAGTAGTGAGCTCAGGGAACCAATAGAGTTTTAGGGGTAAGTTCCACTTTCCTAGAAGTAAGCCGTTTCAGAGTTAAAAAGCGAGAGAATGCCACCAGGCCAGGGAACCGGATGGTGCTGGCAGGAGGGCAGTGGCCCTGCCTGGGGGTCCTGCCATCTGTCGTGGGGCTTCCCGCCTCAGTCTCAGCTGTCTAAGGAGTGGCACTGTCTAAGGAACAGCAGCAGCAGGTAACGTTGAACAAATGCTCTTCATGTGGTCGTAGAATGGAGTTTCTTAGTGAAAAGGGTGAAAACCTTCCGCAGGAGAGAACCGAAGTCCCTGAGTAGACTAGCTGAAGACAGAGGGGCTTAATCCTGAGGGACTGGCTGCCACCCTCCCACAAGCCCCCCCGCCGGTGCTGCAGCTTTGCAGCGACTGGAGGCACATCTTACACAGGAACCCCTGACTGTCTTTTCCGAATGTCTAGGAAAAGCCACTGGCCTTAGGGTCAAGCAACAGTCTGACCAACACCGCAAGCTCGCACGTCCTCAGCCCCCTTCCCCACTCGCCCATTCAGCTCCCCGCATTTGCGGAGGAGAGGAAGTCCTCCAGGCAGCCCCGGAGAGCCGCTGCCTCTAGAAGGGCGAAGCCACGCCCCCGTCTTACCTGGGAATGAAGCCGCCTGACTTCCAGCCCCAGCTGTCTTACTGCATTAGTAATATTTAATAAAATATGTAAACATTTTTAAAGCCCTCTGACCGCAGTCTCCAAGCATTGCTTCCTACTCTCAGCTCAGCCTCGTCCATGCGCTTGGCTCACCCTTCAGGACCTCCAATGCGTTGATGCCTCTAGCTTCTCAGAATCCACCACCCCTCCCCATGGCCTCACATCCCAATTCACCCAACATTAATTCACCTCTCCCTCTGTCGAACTAACCTGGCAAAACTTTAAATCTTATTAAACCCAACTACCCACTGATTCTGCACCTAAACTTAAGTCGCTGTTGGAACTGGATGAGATCACATCCCCAGCGCTGATGGGCCTCGCTTTAAATCATGAACACAAATCTCAGATGAGATTCAATACCTTCCCCAAATCCAAACACATTTGTCTCGCTGGTTTTTATTTCCCACTCTGAGACAACAGTGTCACACCGTCTTTCTTTCCAAATACCCGATACTCCTCCCCTGACACTCGCAGGAGGACTCCACCGGCTTCACCATGTATTTTACTGAGAAAGGAGACACTAATGAGAATGACCTCAACCTCCACTACTGAATCCACATGACTTGTGTTTGCATTTATTTTGATAGAAATTTCCCTGCACATATTTTAGAACCATCGTCCACTTTTTTTCCCACTCTGATACTGGAGAGCGGGAACCCCCAGATTTGAACTAGGATGGACTGAAAAACGGAAGAATCAGGCAGCTAGACTCGACCACAAAAGTGAAGGAATTCCCACACCTCCCCCCTTCATACTCCCTCCCATGTGTGCACTCTCACCTTGGAGGGAGCAACAAATTATTTCCATCACTGGGGCTGTAACAATAAATAATGAATGCCATACATACACAAGAATGCCTCTGTCAAGATCTAGGTCTCCCCCAAACCCACAGGGCACCGACTTACACCCTTTTCCTTTCAGAGAAATTGGCAAGAAAATGTTCACCAAAATTTTAGGTAGCAAGCTCTCCTTATACATTTCATCAGTTTGTGTTTATTTTTATTTTTACTGCTGGTACAAGTTGGTTCAACCTTTCTAGAAATCAGCCCAGCAGTGTATATTAACGCCTTCAAATGGTCTATTTACTTTTCACTCAGTCACTAGGAATCTGAAGAAATAGAGGGACAGGCATGGATTTCCACCCTGACATTGCAAATAAGAGTAAAAGTTATAATCTAGAGGTCTGTGGGGTAATGATTAAGAACAGTCTGGCACATCAATTTTTAAAAGTATATTCATTATAATGATGTTTATAAAAAAGTATTTAATATCTAAGAGTGTGCTCTTCAGTTCAGATTCATTGAGCAAAGACTTACTGCCCTTCCTATTTGCCAGGCACTGAAATAAGCTCTGGGGATACAGTGATGTTCAGCACAGTCCCAGGTCTCGTTCTCGTGGAGCTGACAGTCAGACACAGAAGACAGACGTTGAACAAGTCAGTACAGACGTGATGAGGGCTTTTTGTTTTTTTGGATTTTTTTTTTCTGATGAGGGTTTTAAAAGGGGCCCAAGTGGATACCATGGGAGCACAGAATGTGGGGACCTGCCTGGTGGCGGTCAGGGGAAATTTGTCTGAAAAGTGAAATTTAAACTGAGATCTCAGGTAAGACGAGATGAGAGAGAAGGAACTAGTTCAAGGCTTTGTGTTAAGAGTTGACTGTGTCCCCCTAAATGCTGACGTTCTAATCTTGACCACCTGAGAGTCTGACTATATATGGAGACAGAGTCTTTAAAGAGCTAGCTGAGGTTAAATCAAGTAACTAAGGTGGGCTCTAATCCAGTGTGACTGGTGTCCTTAGAAGATAAGGAGACTGGGACACAGACATGCACGAGGGAAGACCACTGACAGTGTGAAGTAGGTGGCCGCCCATGAGCCCGGCAGAGAGGCCTCCAAAGGAATGGACCCTGCTTACATCCTAGTCTCGGACATCTCGCCTCCAGAACGGTGAGAACATACATTTCTGTTGCTAAGCCACTCAGTGGAATTTTACTACAGCAGCACTAGAAAACTAATGTGCCCTGAGACTAGAGAGGGTATAGTGTGTTGGTGGAAATTAAAAGGGTACCAGCATGGCTGGAAGGGATTTAAAAAATATATAGGGAGAGAAGCCTAGAGCTGGGCTCTGGTAGACACTGAGGGTTCCAGATGCTACAGCTCCAAAAATGGAGAGTGTGTGTCTTTCCAAAGACTAACAGCTTTGGGTGTATAGTAAGGATTTTAGGCTTTGTTCTAGGGGTAATGAGATTTCACTGAAAGGTTTTAAACTAGTCAGTGGCATGATGAAATATAATGTAAATGAAGAAAAATCTAAAACTGTACTTAAAGGATGATCTCAGCCCTGTTCCATGTAGAGGGACTCATTTATTCAACAAACATTCACTGAGCACCTCCTGTGACGCCAGGGCCTGGGGCTGCAACAGTGGGGGCCAAACATGGTAAAGAAGATAGAAAACAAAGTAGTAAATAAATATAATAATGAGTTTATGAAGGAAAAGTCCTTGATGGTGAGAGGATAGTGATGGAAACCAGCATGGCGAAGAATTCTATTTTATTTTACTTTATTTTTTGATTAGTCTTTTATTAATATTCTTTTTTTAAAAAGAATTCTATTTTAAATTACCAAAACATTTACAGTGATTATCTCTGGATTATAGGCAATTTCTATTTCCTTATTTATAACTTTTGGTGTTTGCATAACTTTCCAAAATGAGCGTTGTGATTTAAGAAATAAAAACAGTCTATGTCAGGTTAAAAGATAAAAGAAAAAAAAAAAAAACTATTACACCAGAACCCTCCTGTCTTGTGCTTCCGCACAGTTCAACGTGTTCCCCTCTGTGCCGCATGCTACCGGGACGTCAGCAGTGAAGGGGGATATGCCACCCCAAGATCTGCCACTTTGGCATACTGATTATTTTGAATTAAAGCTACTTAAGAAACAGTCAGTGCAAGAACACGCCGACCCTCCTTTGTCATCCTGAAAGCAGGAAATACATCTTCCATGTGAAAGATACCTTCCCTGTACCAGGAGGGTTGAAGGCACTCTTATCACCAGAGACAGGGAATTAAGGGACAAGACAGCTGTACAAACAAATCTTGTTACTTTGTCACCAATTTTCTAACCCCAAGCCCAGATCCCTCTGTCCTGCCAATTCTTCACAAATGTCTTCTTTCCTTGCCTGTAAGGTACAAGAGCCACCTGCTTAGGTCGCTTCTTTGTGTCTCCTATTTTTGTTAGTTCCCGTACATAGAAAATTAAATTTGTTTTTCTATTGTTAATCTGTCTTATGTCAATTTAATTATTGGACCAGCCAAAAAACCTAGAGGGGAAGAAGGAAAAAGTTTTTCCTTGCCTGTAACATCACGTAGCCAGGATTCAAAACCTTGGGAGGAGACGAGGTTTATGAAGAAAAGCATGCGGACTGGGGAAAAGAGAAGAGGACCCAAAGCAGATCCCTGAGCTCAGAGGAAGATGAGGACGGAGCAGTGTTATAAAAACTGCAAGAAAAGATCATTTCAAGGAAGGAGTCGTGAATGACCTGAAACCCCCGGGGAGCTGGTGCCGGGGAACGGCTGCTGGACAAGGATGTAGGCTTGGTGTGGTTCCATTTTGCAACATTTGAAAAAAGCCGGAAATCCCAGTGAAATCTCATTTTGAACACTTTTCAAATCAAAATAGAGGTGACTGCAAAAGCCTTCAGTTTGCAGCACCGGAGCTGGCAGAGCTTATCTCCACGTCTGTGTGGAGTGACGTCGCCTTCATTTTCAAGGGGCCATTTGCCCATATCCAGTTCTAGATTTATTATGTGCACCAAAGGCTTCCTCCAACTTTTGAGATTCTCTGCTGGCTCAGGGACTCCGATGGTAATGATGTGGCTTTTCAAATGTAGATTACTGGCTTAATCAAGTCAGTCAATGGAATGCCGTGCCTCATCCATTCACCTTCCTACGAATTCTAACGTCAATCACTGACCTTCTGTGACCCGGGGCAATGAAACTCCTCTCCTGAGTCCAGTTCACACCTTGCCTTCCATCAGCTGATCTGGCCAGGTTGCTGACTCAGCCTCACCTCAGCTTCTTCCTTCTGTGGTTCCTGGGGGTTCCTTGTCTCCAAGAGCCCCATCAGAGCCACATGCCCACTGAGGATACATTTATCAGGCTCTGCTCAGCTCAGTGGCGAGTCCTTCCAGTTCCAGCAACACTCTGAGAGGACTGGGCCAGGTCATCGCTCCTCTCCCGGGCAGTGTGATGACTCATGCCCTCTTTGCCGACCAGATAATAAAAAGAACCACCACTTTTTTGGCTCCTCACCAGGTATTAACAAATACTGGGCACTCTATAGGCAATTCTTTATCCATACAGCAACCTGGTGAAATGTCTGGAATTTCATCTTACAGATAAGGAAAAACAAGATTCGGCGACGTGAAGTGGCTTGCCCAAAGCCACAAAGCCAGTTATAGGTCTGGGGTTTGTGGCTGGATGACAAGATTTCTGCTTCACAGGCTGCCTTTCCTAACCACGCAGTGATCCAGCTGAACCAAGTGTAATATGAGTGCCAAACAAGGCTGATTTAGAGATCCTTGTAAACAAAGTTCTGCTGCCAACCAGCCAGCCACCAAAGGCATCTGGGAACTGAAGGTACTTAGCAATTACCAAAGGGACAGCAACAGGAGAATGGGCTGCTTGCAGATTCAAGCCTTATGGCCTCGGAGTCAGAGGATATTTATCAAAAAGCCTTCAAAACGGCAGATGGGAAAGATACATCTCCCTATTTCCACGGCTCAAACACTTCATCATCTCCAGTCAGAAAGGCCAGAACTAGGCCAGAACCACAAAACAACCTCAGACAAGCCTGTTTCACCAGCTCACCGCGAACTGGGTGCCCCTTGAGAAAACAGAAAAGTTTGGTCTGTTCCTCTTTGTCTCACCTCCACCAGTACCTGGCTCTCGAAAGACATTCAGTAAACGCTTCTGGAGAACTAAATGAAATACTTTGTCAATGAAAAATTAATCAGTTGATGTAAGAAAGAAATGGAAGTTTTCACTCGCGCCAAACTGAGGATCGTAACCCGGGAGCAGCATCTCAGAAGGCTCAGAGAACTGTTCCACCCATTGGAAGTCAAAGCACAGTTATGCAAGGTTCTTGAGACAGAGGGCTGGCTGCACAGTAAATGGTGTATTATTGACCGTTTACACAATCTAGCAAGCAGTGGGTCGTGGGTCCCTGTGGCCCCTTCCAGGATTAAGCAGGAATGTTACATCGTCAAAGGAGTTATCCTGTCAGTGCTCGGAGAACGCTGCTCTTCGTGGCGGAGCAGGTTTTCCTGCCGACGGGGAGCTACGGTTGCTACATCTGCAGATGCACAGAGCACGGTACTGGGGGGAGATGGGGCCGCGGGGCAGAGAAAACTGTTTGATGTTTACATTTTTCTTGTCTTGCCATAAAATATGGATTTTATTTCACAATTGGTTCTGAACTAGTGAATTTTTTTTGTTTTTTTGCTTTTTATTTTTGATCAGTTCCAAAAAGCACATTGATCCTCAAGGATCTAAGATTTGCAATCCCTGAGAAAGGTCAAAGAAATGATGTACCAGTGTTGGAGAGGGTTATATAAAAATATCCTACAAAGATTTTTTGTTGGAAGTAGGTATTGAGGAAAACCCAACTTACATAGGGGTCTCAGAGTTCTAGAGCCAAAAGATTGTTGTGATCATCACATCACTGATTGTCCTCATTGGACAGAAAAGAAAACAGAAGCCAGAGGTGGCAAGTGACTTGACCAAGGTCACACACATCCAGGATATTGATTACGCCTGCAGGAAGCAGAACGGTTCTGGTTCTTCTGTCTCAAAGTCATTTCACATGCTTCAGAGCCTCAGTATACCCATTCTGTTGCAAGTTAACATTCAGCCAGTAAGATAATCACTAACTTCAGAGCTGCCCCTGAGGTGCCTTTGCAAAACTCCAAGGCTCCACTGAACACAGTTTGAAAACTACTGACTTAGATAATTTATTGTTCCTTATTTAAACTTTCAGTACATTCAAGGAAAATTGTCTTTTAATTCCCTGCAAACTGGCTATTTGCATTGGAAGCATTTGTTCTTCTCTTCCTTTCCTGGTGAATAAACCCGTTAATGAAAGAATCCACTGTGTACTTTCTTTTGTGCTATTATTCATCGCAGTTAACATGTGCGTGGGCAGAGCTCAGGCAGAGACCAAGATTTAGATTCTCTGCTGGGCAGACCCTCTCATGGGACTCAAACCCAAGGGTGCCCAAGTGTGCTTTGTGGTCATGGCAGAGAGGATGCTCTTAAGAACTGAATTGCTAAATCTGAAGTTTCTCAGTTTGAAATTCTCAGTAAGATACAGAGCTGCAGGAAAGAATGAAAAAACAAAAGAACCCTGTCTCTCCATATTGGTAAAACAATAATGGAGCATTCTAGACTAATGAAGCCAGAGACATCCCATTTTTTGCCAGCATTTTCTAAACCTCTGTAAAACTCTCTAGTAGTTTGTAATAACAAGGATCACTTATTGGAAGTTTACCAATGCTTAGAATTTGCGCATCCAAATGAGACAAGTACCATTATTATTCCCACTTAACATGATAAAACTGAGGCTTCAAACCTGGGATTCTTAAACACATTCTGGCTAAACAAAGCAAGGTTAAGGTGAGGAGATACTGGAAGAGACCTTGTGGAGGGTCCTACTAGGGACACCCAGAACAGCCTGGGGAGGGAAGATTTTCTCTCTCTTTATTATGCAGAATGTGGAAGTTTAGCGTACAGAGTCTGGAGCCAGACTGCTGAGAATAGAGTCCTGGCTTCACTCCTTACTCTCCATAACCTTGAATTGGTCTCTCAGTTTCCCCATCTGTAAAGTGGGGATATCAATGGAACCAATCATGAAGGATGACTGTGTTTAAAGTGGTTAGCTCAGTGCCACCCTCACTGCGGGATCTCAGCTCAATGGTGATCGTTAACTCATGCATAAAGAGCTACGTCAATGTGCTTTCAAGTCCCCTCCTTGTGTCGACCCCTCTCCCACCAGATTGCTGTCCTGGTGTTCCACCCACAACCCCTAACTGCAAGAATCAGTTCTGGTCGTCACTAGCGGCAGCGGTGGCCGCTGATAGGTCCTTCTGTATCAGAAAAGAACAAGTCTGACTCCGTATTGGATCTGTTTCTTTAGCTTTAACCCTGTGCCCTGTTTTCCAGGCTCAGTCTTGCCAGCTCTGCACCTTTTGGGAAACAATGTTGCCTTTAGCCTGAAATAGACAGGAGAGCCTGTTCTCAGGGCGCTGACCTTTAAGGATGTTAGCACTTCTGCAGTTATAAGATGACAGGTTGCAGAATAGAAAATAAGGTTTGTTTTGTTAGAGGTTTTACAGCTACAAGACCTCACCAGGTGGACAGCTACAAGAACAAAGAATTCCTACTCCAAGAAGTTTGCAACAGCCAACCACACCCCCGCCCATTTTTAGTATAAAAGAATTCTGACTCCGGGAAGATGGTTCTCCAAGCCATCAGTCTGCCATCTTCTCGGTCTGCCGGCTTTCGGAATGAAGTCACTATTCCTTGCCCCAACACCCCGTCTCCCGATTTACTGGACTGTTGTGCGGCGAGCAGAACGAGTTTGTACTCAGTAACACTTCCACCTCTGATTGGTCCAGGGAGAGATGCAGGGAGGGTGTCCCACCAACAGAAACAGACTTAATTGTCCATCTCTCAAAAAACAAAAACAAAAACAAAAAACCCAGAAGAGATCCCTTGAAGTCATAAGGAGTTTCAAAAGCCAGGTCTTTGTGGGAAGAAACAATAAGGAATGGCCTGGATTGTTTATACAGATCCTGTGTGTCTGGAGACTGGAATAACAAATTGAGTCTCAGAATGGAACAAAGCACACACGAAGGAGGGCATGTCCCAGGGACCTCGGCCTTTGTTCCCCAGTGTAGTTACTATACCAAGAATCCCCAGGAGCAGGCCTGCTGAGTGGAGATGCTCATGAGCTCTCAAGGGCACTCCCTGAAGTGCCTCCTAACAAGGCTGGCGGAGACAGACAGGGTGGGTCAGGCCAGGCGACCACCCGTCTTGCAGGGGAAACCCCCCACCGTGTACCGCGTGTGCTGTGGAGAGTGGGGTAGGACCACTGCCCAGGGGTCGGGGCTGCAGTGCGCCAGCCTTTTTGCACAAGCTCCAAAACCAGAGCAAGAACCCCAAATTGCCAAAGATACATGGAAACAGAGGTAGAAGGGACTTTTTTTTTTTAAAGACAGTTATTCCAATAAAGCACTCGCTTTACAAGGAGAAATAAAACAAAGGCACTTGTCCTGAGAATTCCAATCTCACTGTCAAAAAGGGATATTGGATAGCTCACCTCCTGGTAAAAGGCAGGGGGAGCATCTCCTGGCGCAGCCCTGGGCCACACAGAGCCTTACAGGTTCAGACTGGACCCCAGTCATCCTCGGTTCATAAGGGCCGTGTCTTTCTTGTTGTCTTCCCTCCCCGCACTCCTCTTCTCTCTCACACACAAGAACCCAGATTCCTTCCCGAAGCCTTTGGCTCCCAGAGCTAGCTTAGGAAGCACCTGATGTTGTAAACGCAGGACCACTTGCTGCGTGCCCTTGGACATCACCTAACTCCTGAGACTTGGTTTCCTCCTGCACGGAGTCCTGGCATTGTCTGCCCAGCCTGCTTTCCCCCATTTTCTCTGTTAAGTGGGCTCCACCTCCCAGGCCCGGGATTGCCGCGGCAGGAATCAGAGCCGTCAGAGGCAGCCCGGCTTCGGCAGCCTCTCCCGCAGCCCCGGGGTGAGCTCAGCTCCAACTCTGAGCTGGCGCTCTGAAGTCCAGGCTCTGCCTGGAGACTGTTCGCACAGGAGTGGCGGCAGCCACTCAGTTCAGTCTGGAGACACAGTGACAACATCTGGGTCCAGGGATGCTGGCAGAGGTGGTGACGCCGGGAGGTCTGTGCCCAGTGTGTGTGTGCGTGTGTGTGTACATGTGTATGTGTATTTGTGTGTGTTTGTGTATGTGTGTATGTTTGTGTGCATATATGTGTATGTGTGTGTTTGCATGTGTATGTATGTGTATTTGTGTGTTTGTATGTATGTGTGTGTGTGTGTGTGTGTGTGTGTGTGTGTGTGTGTAGGGGAACACGCTTGTTTCCTACCCCATGTCTTTCCATGGGGAGGGTCCCCCCTAAGGTAACACCTGGCTTGCCTCTCCATCCAGTAGTTACCAGATTGATGGGTTGAGAGTCCACCTGTCCACGGAAACCACGGCTCCCAGGCTACTTTCTACTCGGTAGCAAGAGGAGGCTAGGCCTGTGTGGGGAGAGGCGTGTGGATGGAGGGAGCCTGGGTTCTCCTGCTGTGCCCGGGCTGGGGCAGGTAATCCTGCCTAATTCTGGGATGAGGCGTCAACGTTCCCACACTCGTCCTTAAATCCTTCTGCTCTTTAAAACTTCAATTTATTTCAGAAGGAAATCTGACGATCACCTTCATTTCTATCATAATCTGTGATCATCTTTGCCCTTTCCGTTTCTTCCTGCTTTTGGTTTCTCTCTTGTGCCTTTAAAACAACTAGGTAAAATAGCCTGTCCATGGTTTATAAGTGTTATCTGCACAACAGTTACTCTACCAGAAGCCCTTCCCCCGTCACTGGAACTGGAATTCAGTTTTAAGTTTCATATTCCAGGGTAAGTATTCTAACTCAGCTGTAAAGTGGGAATAATATGATAACATATGCCTTAGAAGACTGGCATGGAAAACAAATAAAATGATGTACGTGAAAACATTTTTGAAAGAATAACCTGATATATAAATTATTCTTATTAGTGCAACATAAAGTTAACATGAGCATAAACCCCCATGGCACGCACTTGCATTTCCAGTAAAAATTAAGACACGATAGTAAGTCATTTAATTTTCACGGTCTGGTAGATGAGGATAGTCCTTTATTCTTTTGTGAGATAGTCTAACTAACCTTTATATTACATGCAGCTTCATATTCAACTGCTACTGACTGAATGCCTATCATGTATGCATTAGGCACATTTATGTGCACTATCTTACTCACTTTATTTCTCACATAAAAATAATGCCCTCCAATTTATAGACACAAGACGATAACTCAATGTTCACAGCTTGATTCCACTCTTAAACCTTTATCCTAAGGAAGTCATCAGAGATGGCACTCAGATTTATGTGCAAATTGTTTATTGCAGCCTCACTCATAATAACAAAAAAATTGGACCAACCAAAACAAATATGTATAAAGGATTTAATAAATAAATTCTGGTGCATACATATAGTGCTGTACTTAGTATTCAGCTGTTCAAAACGTATTTTCAGAGGTTATTGTATCACATGGGAAAAAGTACATAATGTAATATTAAGTATAAAGAATAAGATTACTGTTCAAACATCACGATTATAATTTTCTTTAAAAATAGGAATTAGAAAAAGAGCTGCTGAAAGAAATATACCAAAAAGTTAATAATGATTATCTCTGGAGTGACACAGTTAGGCCTGATCCTTCACACTCTTTGCTGGGGTTCTAAATTATTCAAAATGAATGTATAATTTTGGGGGGGAGAAGTAATTAGTTTTATTTATCTTCTTATTATTATTTTAAATGGAGGTACTGGGGATTGAACCCAGGACCTCGTGCATGCCAGGAATGCACCTTACCACTGAGCTGTACCCTCCCCCACAAATGTATAATTTTTGTTTTCAGTTTTTCTTTTAAACCCCAGACACACTCTGAATTGGATTAATCATAATTCAGTCAGTACTCTCCTCATTGGTCATACATAGTCATTATTTATTAATTTGTTTGTCTATTATAGTGTGATAAGTACCCGTACACACAATGCTCAAAATAAAAGCCAGGACTCAACCAAAAACCTGTGTCTAAGCATGAATCCTCTCCTACCTCATTCACGACTTTTCTTTACTCAAGATAAGCATCTTCTGAAATCCCACAATTCCCTTCTTTTCCTTTTAATAACGTTGTATCTAACTGATACATAGCTTTGCAAAAGCATGTATTTTTTTATCTTGGAGGCTGCAACTTTTTAAAGAGAGTAGCATATTATATATTGTCTTCCAAGACTTTATTCACTTAGTATTGCATTGCTGAGACTCTGTATTGATGCATTCGCCACTGGCGCTCATTCATTTTGATTGCTATATAATATTCCATTGTGTGAATATATTACTGTTTGTTCTGCATTTAGGCTGTTTCCAGACTTTTTCTGTTATGAACAGTACTACTAGGAATATTCTGTCTGTGTCTTCCCAGTGCCTCTGTGTACCAATTAGGATATAAACCAGGGACTGTAAAGGCTTGTCCTAGGGTCAGTGAAAGCTTAACGCTAAAAGATCGTGTCAAGCTGTTTTTCCAAAGTCGTTGCATCAGTCCATACAGATTCTCACCAGCCCTACAGATCTGTATCCTTGCCACCATTTGGTGTTGCCAGATGTACTGCTTTTATTTTCAGGGAAAGAAGAATGTTTCTTAAAAAAACAAAAACAAACAAGAACAAAAACAAAACTGCTTTGCCCTCCTGAAATCTTTCCCCCAAATTTCAGGAAAGTTTCAGGGCACAGGAGGTGGTATATAAAACTATTCCTCCACCGACAGCTTTTCAGAACCTTGTAGTTCTAAACCACCTCTCCTAGCGATGAAGTGGAAACAGTGCAGGGGGGTGAGGAGTAGGGAGACTGCAGAATGGTGCGTCATGGGGACTCTTCCCAGCAGATGGTGAAATTATTCTGCAGGTCTAAATTAGAAGCCTCTCCCATTCTCTCTCTGTCTCTCTCTCTCTCCCTCCCTCTCCCCCCTCCTCTCTCCCCTCTCCTCCCCTCCTCTTTCTCTCCTGAAATACAAACACTGGACCAGACACATCATTTTTATTCTCTGCCATATGTTCCCAAGATACTCTCTGTGCAATCCTTTTTGCAAACATCAGAGAACTGACCTGCTTATTTGGTGTTTTCCTTTTTCTTGGCTGCAGAGTAAGAACCCACCAGTTACAGTAAGTAGGGTAAGGGGTTCCCAGCACGAGCACTGCCGAGAATGAGAAATTCGGAGCCATGAGAACTGGGAAGTCTGTTTCAACCGAGGCACCCTGCTTGCCTCTCCTGTCAAAATGGAGCCCTGGTTTCTGTCCCTTTGCAGTAGCCTGGGACGTGATACAGAACACCAGATGGACTTGAGAATGTGTGATTTTGCCCATTGATTCTGAGAAAGGGAGGCAGCCCATTTAAAAATACACAGAAAAACAACCAGGATAACTTGAGGGCCAAACTGACTTTCAACCTGGGCTTACCACCCAGCCTAGAGGGCGGCCGCTGGAGGCCGAGCTCCAGGGCTGGTTCACGAGGTAAGTCCCCTGGCCTTGGACAGCGGTCTTCCATCCCGGTGTAGCAGGGTCCTCTCAGCTCTGGAGAAAGGAGGAGAGTCCCGGAGGCAGTTAACATCCCACCTTATTTTAGATAGAAACAGAGTAGCTTCAAAATGGTCTTTGGTTTCAAAATCAATTTTCATGTGAAAAATAATCTATTTGAAAGAAAGTTTAGAAACCATTGACAGTGCCTGGACCTTATGGTCTAAGGGTAACAGAGGTGTAGGTCAGAAACACCCTTTGGAACAGCAGAGCTGCACAGAATGAGGTTAGATGTGGATGCTGTTGCAGAAGGCAGGTCCTCGTGATTTAAAAACCAGTCAAGTGGGAAATAATGCTTGACTCTTCTGATAAAAATTTAAGGAGCCAATAAATGTCATTATGCATTTGCCAAAACCCATAGACCGCACACCACCAAGCGTGAGCCCTAATGTGAACTGTGGACTTTGGTTGATAATGATGTGCCCATGTTGGTCCATCGGCTGCACCAAACACGCCGCACTGAGGACGGGTGCTGAGGGGAGGGGAGGATACACGTGTGGGTGGGGAGCGCTATGTGCGAACTCTCTGTAGTTCCTGCTCAATTCTGCTGTGAAGCTGAAACTGCTCTAAAAATATGAAGTCTATTAATTTAAAAAAAATTAAGGAGCCAAACACACGACTCTTATTCCAACATGAGAAAGATTAATAAGGGGAAGGAAAAGGTGCCAGTTTTGTTCCCCACTGTATTCTAGTGCCTGGTACAGTGCCTGGTCCACAGTGGGTGTTAAAAGACTTGATAAAGGAAGAAAGAAAAAGAAAGATGGAGGGAGGTGTACCATGTAAGGAGGGCGGAGGGTCTCCTTACAAAATAGTTCGGAGACATTTCCAGAAAATAAACACACATACAAAACTCTCAAGTTTTTCACCAGCGAGCACAATGAAGGAAAATTCAGAATAATAGTTAGCAAACACTTAGCTCATCCACAAAAAAAGCCTAACAGCGCACCCATGACACATCCCATGTTAAACAAACCAGCTCCTTCCAGTAAAAGTCAGTTGCAAAACGGACCTCTAAGAAATTTGAATCAGCTCACTTGCTCTCTGGAGCTGTAAATAGATAAATTATGTGTTTAAAAACATATGCCAGAAATGATTCGGCCTTGGCAGCAATTGATTCTAAGCCGTTCTACCTGAAGGCAGAGAGGCGAAAGCCAGCTTGGTCCTTGAGCATCATCTGAAACCACCAGCGTATGAGAGAGCGCTCTCTTTTCTCTTCTCAACAGCAGGTGGGAACGCAGGCATTCTTTGCCAGAATCAAAAAAGGGCCATAAATCAGCACATATTTTAAACAAAGAGCATAAAACATTGCTTTCTTTGGCACCACTCTTTGACTGAAAAAAAATAGGAAGAAAACTTATGTTTTCCAGAAACCATATTTAGCTGACTCCAACTCTGAAGGTGGTGTAAAATGCTAGTTCATTATAAGGATCCGTTACCAGGCTTCCATTCTGAATACACGGAGCTAAATCCAAAAACCGATTTCAGTCTACAGAAGGAAAGGTTGAGAAGAGCCCAGCACGGGGTCAACCGGCCACTTTACCTGCTGTTCACGAGAGGTTCCTGCCCAGGCCGGTCAAGAAGCTCTCCCTGGGTCTGGAATCCAGTCAAGCCGGCTGGAAATTTCAGGCTGACCCTCCCCAGGAAGGAAACAAACACAGCATTTGGGTAACATGTTCAGCAGACTGACAGTACACTGATTTGAAGGGAGTAAACGCCATTCATTTTAATTGTCCGATGAGTTCAGATCGGTAAGTAGGTTGCCTTGGCTCCTACCTGTCAGAGCAGACCATGGTCTCAGGGGAAGAGCCTTTATTTGATGATTAATTTTTTGAGGCTTTAAAATAAACTCAACTCTGTGAGAAGACCTGGCCAGAATCCAACCAGAGAGGAGCCTGTGATCTACGAATTTTAAGGCGTTTGTGCTGAAGCTGAAGAGCTGAAAAAAGAAAGGTCTTGATCCGAGCTTCCATGTTTACTCTCGGCCGCTTCATGCCTGGTTGACTATGTCCCAAGGTCTTACCTTATTCGTGGGTGTAACTGCCAACTCCTGGGCCGCCCACAAAGATTTAAGTCTTTCCGAGGCAGTAATTAGTTTATATAAGATGGGAAGCTGATAAATCCTAAAGGGACCTCTTCTAAACTCTCGTAATCCATGGTCTCAGCAGTTTAGCCAATGTTTTTGTTATTTCCCTTGTGTGGACAAACCAGGACACTTGGGGACAAGCTGCATTCCCCCAAACGTGAAACAGACAGGACGTCTCCTTTGCTCCGCACCTAATGATGAGTCCTTAGTCTGTGCCAGGCGCTTTCGGGGGTCCTGGGGACACAGCAACGAACAAGGCAAGATTCTAGCCCCCACAGAGCCCCTCTCCAGAGTTTCCGTCAACAATTCACTCTGGAGACCAGGGAGAGGCAGAACGTCTCTCGAGGGACCAGGTATGGTTTTAAAACACCAGGGATGGTGTTTCAAATGACCTTCATTCAGCAAAAAGTCTCCCAGAAGATTAGACAGTCTCTTTCTGTATGTCTCTGCTTCCCAATCCACTAGTCCAAGTGTGGCCCAAGCAGACCCCAACACAGCCCTGCAAAAGCCAAAGACAGAGGAGGACATTATTCGTCTGACCCTGAATCTCCATCTTAAGATAGATAAGCAGAGATGGATTCAAGATAATCTAATACTGAGACCAACTGTGTGATAAAATTTCCCACAGAGCGTCCCCATTTTCTGATTCTCTGTATTAACAGATTTTCTACCAGAGGAGGAATTTCAGCAGCAGAAATTGCAAATAAACAGGACATTTCTCAGGGAGAGTTACAGATGCGCCTTAAGAACACCTGGACGTATCGGTGGGCAGGTCACGAAAAACCTGAATCAGAGCAGCAGCCGCCAGAGAAGTGGGAGACAAAGCAGCAAGAGGTTGTATTTCAGAGAAAAATTCCCAGCAAGAGTTAGTGGCCAACCAGGAAAGTGGAGTAGAGAGCTCTGAAAAGCTAAAACTTGGTGTTCTGGGGGCTTCAGCCAGTAGAAATTCATTCATGACACAGGAAAGAGTAGTTTCAGCCAAGAGGTGGAGGAAAAGCCGGGATGCCGTGGGTGGAGGAGGAAACTGGTGATGGGGGGGCCAAGGCAGTGGGGGTAGACTCCATGAAGGATGATGGCACTCACCTCCTAACAGGCTTCCCTGCCTCTGCTTCATGCTGCACATCACTTCCTCCTAGAACACACACAAATCCCTTGACAGCACCTGCACAACAGATGTCACACTTCTCAGCCCAGGCACCCCATCCTAGCCTAATCCTGGCTTGCAGATACTTGCATAAATGCCAGTCTTTGCCACTGGGTTCTTCCCTAACAGACATGGCCCTTTAAAGGAATGCACCATTTCTTATTTGGCATTTCGTGTCACCCCACCTCTACCCATTCTGAAACAGCACTCCACTCACGTGGTTGAATGAATTGAAAAATCAGTGAGAGACGGAAGGAATATGAATGAGTGATACCAGCACTGACCATCTTTGCAACAATGAGTTTCTGAGTCCCAGTAAGGAAGGTGAAGATAACATTTGTGAAATGATTACATTTCCTCTTTAAAGCGTCTCATCGAGTTGAAAATAAAAATCTCTCTATAAATCCAACATCACGGCCATTGTCAAAGTGTTTTATTTTGGGAGTCTGAGTTACCCTGAAAGTTCCTCATTATAACTGGACAAGTTCAACCGACACAAAGATCTCTGATTAGAAGAGGGTTCTCGTCGGCGATATGACAAGTGTGTCTGGAGGCGCTACCGTTTAGCGTGACGCCAAGACACAACACATGCCCCGTTGTGTCAAACCTCTGAGCCATGCAGGTGGAATCAAAGGACTCACCAGGATGGCAATCGACTTTGCTTTGTGTTGCCCCCGTTGGCACATTTCTTCGAGCTCTCCTGGTAAAGCTGGAGACTTGCTCGACTAATTCACTATGACGTTGTTTTCCTAATGAGGTGTCCTGACGCAGCAGGTACTCCAGTCTCAACATTTCTTTTGTTTCTTTAATGTGCCAGCGAGCTGTCTGACTCTCAGCCGCCTGGTCTTTCAGAAGTGTTACCTGCAACGTAGAATGAGTTTGCGCACGGGAGGTGCCCAGCCCAGAGTGCGGCACCTGCGAGGTCTCTGGGAAATGTTCATTCCATCCTCCTGGTCATCCTTGCCCTCTGGTGCTTTAGTTAACCTCCGGGGATAAAAATACTATCTCTGTAGGGCTTACGCTTTTCTTCATCCCAGAAGAGAGTCCAGTAGTTCTATAAACAGGGACTATCTAGATTCTGTAAATAAAATGCCACCATCGCTCCAGTGCTTTCTATGTGCCAAGTGTTCCAACCTTTCATCCTGACACTAACACTAGGAGACAGAAATGTTTATTCTCCCTGCTTTTTAGAGGAAGAAACCTTAACGCAGAAGCCAAGTAGCTGAGGTGACAGGATGGGTGAGCAAGGGAGGTGGGGCAAGAGGCCACTTCTGCCTCCCTCCCACGGTCTTCGTCCTCAACCACTGCGCATACCGCCCCCAGCAAGCACGGTCTCGGGGACGCTGCAGGACACAAAGACGGAGACGCCACAGCCCTGCCCTAAAGGGCTTCTTCCAGGCCGAACCGAACCGTGACCGACGACCGCAGGTGTGAGTGCCCGCACCCCCCCCCCCCCCCGCCTCGGCCTGGAGAGCACCCATCCCTCCGCCACCCCTCGGGCGCCCCCTGTGCGCACCATCCGGACCACCTGGGCCGTCTGGCGCGGGAGCGAGCGCACCTGCGTGACCCCCCACCCCCCGCCTGTAAGCCTCGCCTCCGACGCCCGCCCCCCCCCCAGGAGAGGGGAGAACAGCGGGGGCTCCCGCCGCCCTCGGCGTCCTGGGGGCCCACTGCCTAGTTTCGCCTCGCCAGGCCCGCTGCCCTTTCGGCCCTGGCACGCGGGCAGAGTACAAGCTAATTGGCGGGGCTGCTCCAAACGCTGCGCAACGCGCGAGCCGCCTGCTCCCCGGCGGGAGGGCTGCGTCCCCCGCCTGCGCGCTGACATTTTCTGGTGCCCGGGAGAGGCCACCTGCCTGAGGAAGGTGTAACGGGGGAAGGCTAAACACGGAGAATCACGTCCTGACAGCTTGGCAGAGATTCCCCCAGGGGAAAGGAGGCAGCTGGAATCCAGCTGCTCAAGATGGTTGGTCGGCAAGGAGGAGGCTCCACCTGGGGAGAGAAAGGAGTTCCTACAGGGCCAGAGAGCGCTGCCTTGTCCTCCATCCATCTGCCAGGCGGGAGGGGCCTCAGCCCCCAGGCTCCTGGGAGGCAACAGGGCTGAAGAGGAGGCCGCTTCTAGTACCCAGCTCCCAGTTCCCAGCCTTCAGCCCTTAACTCTCAGCCCCCAGCTCTCACGCCCCCAGTTCCCCAGCTCTCAATCCCCAGGCTCTCAGTCCCCAGGCTCTCAGTCCCGCAGCTCCCAACTCCCCAGCAAGCACCATACCTAACATAGGCAAGAACAGGGCCTGGTGACAGGTGGGGGCACTGTGCTGGAACTGAAGGCAAAGATTCTTGACCTGGACAAAAAAAAAAAAGCCTCACAGAGAAGAGCGTCCCGGTGGAGAAGCTTTGCAGAGTGCGGACGGTGTGGACTTGTGGCCAGGTATATCCATGTTCAGATCTCAGCTCTAGGGCTGCCTGTAGCCAACCTAGCTAACTGTCCTGCTAACGTCTTCGAACAGTATGTCACTGATGCTCACAAGGAGCCCTTTAAGAGAAATTACCTTTTAATCTTTATTTTGCGAGAAACGTGCGCTTAGACATACCCAAGGGTACCAGCGCTGGGTCTAGAATTCGATGCTGCCTCGTGGACGTCCATGCCCTTCACTGCCAGCCCTCCCATAGAAGATGCTTCGTGCGGGACAG
Source organism: Camelus dromedarius (assembly GCF_036321535.1). Lineage (NCBI taxonomy): Eukaryota > Metazoa > Chordata > Mammalia > Artiodactyla > Camelidae > Camelus > Camelus dromedarius. The sequence goes on along the minus strand of NC_087458.1, from coordinate 28,537,452 downwards.
TACCTGTCCTCATCTGCAATGAGCTGCTTAGTTTCGCTGTCTCTAACGTAGAATTAATAATACGCATCTTGTGAAAAATTCGAGATAATGTAAAAAGGCACGTGGGAGAGGTCCTTGAAGGTTAAGGTCCAGGGAGAGTCCCTGGTATCCCCACCCATCTGCCCTCCAACCCCTGCCCCCACCTCCCCCCACCCTTGGCAGAGAACTGCAGACCCCATGTTTATCGCTGCCGTTTCTTTGAGATCAAATCCCTCTCAAAAACATTACCTTCGATCAGAAAGGAACAGTTGTTGAGTCTGAATTCATTTCGTTTTTGTTATTTTCCAAATTAAAATCATACATATTATATTTTTCTCATTAAAATTGTGATACATGTTGATGCCTAAAGGGTGGAAGATACAGAAACTGTAAAAAAAGAAAGTAAGAAAAATCTTTGCTTCCATGTTCAGAGGTGACTACTGTTAAAGCATTTTTTATTTTCAGTATTTCATTAATACATACGCCTTTTTTCCCTACAGAACTGCTGTCCTATAGCACGTTACCGCACTTGACCCCACATTTAAAATGCAAGGTGCTGTGAACACTTTACCATGCCACCAAACAATTCTTAAGACGCATGAGAATGAATGGTTGCTTTCAGTTTTCTTTGCAAAGTGGTTTATTATTTTGTAATGGAAAAAAATGTATGCTTTAAAGAATTCATTGTGTGAAAAATATCTTTTTAAGAGGGATGTGCTGCTTTGCCCAACAGGTGTAGTGTCTTGGGTTTTACATCTTGCTCAGGCCAAGTGGAGGGTGATAATCCCCCAGCAGTAACCACGATGTGAAATGGAGATCGGGAGGCTGATTTAGTGAGGATTGAATGAGACCAGGTATGCCATGTCCCCAGGAGAGCCTGGGCCGTGCTACGTGCTCAGTAATGGTAGGATTGTGTCAGTCAATGGCAACATAATGAGAAAAAGATGGGCATTCCCTGGGGGTACCTGGAGAACTGACGGACTGCCCTGCCAGCGATGTGCTGGGGCCAGCTCTTACAGACTCTGAAAAGTCTACTGTGGACTTTTGAATGATGGCCGTTCTGACTGGTGTGAGGTGATACCTCATTGGAGTTTTGATTTGCATTTCTCTGATAATTAATGATCCTGAGCATTTTTTCATGTGCCTATTGGCCATTTGTATGCCTTCATTGGAGAATTGCTTGTTTAGGTCTTCTGCTCATTTTTGAATTGGGTTGTTTGTCTTTTTTCTTATTAACAGTATAAGCTGTTTATATATTCTGGAGATCAAGCAGTGGTCAGTCTCATCTTTTGCACATATTTTCTCCCATTCTGTAGGTTGTCATTTGTTTTGCTTATGTCTTCCTTTGTTGTGCAGAAGCTTGTAAGTTTAATTAGGCCCCCTTTTTTTTGCTTTTATTCCTATTGCTTGGGTAGACTGCTCTAGGAGAACATTGCTGAGATGTATGTGAGATAATGGTTTATTCACCAGAAATTGACACAACATTGTAAACTGACTATACTTCAATTAAAAAAAAAAGCCAACTGTTAAATAAATACTCAGGAACTTTGCAGGTTGGTGGTAAAGACTGTAAAACCATTGCTAGCTTGAAATGTGTCATGGTGGGAGCATTTACCCCACAGAAATTGGAAATCAGCAAAAGCTACAAATCGGGGCTATTTGTTTGTTGTTTATTTACGTATGTAATTTACCAGCACATCACTGGTAGGGACAACCCAAAGGCCGGCTTTGCTGCTCCTCAAAGAGGTGGAGCCCTGAAGAAAGGGTTCTGAGGGCTTGTGTGGTGTAAGTTGATTGTGTAAAGTTGGTATGTGATTAAGATGAGCTGAAATCATGGTCTGATTTCTCCTGCTTTAACTGGAAGGAGGAGTAGGGAAGCACGAGCAATGGGGAGCCTCCAGGGCAAAGCAGAAGAGTTTTGTTTGTGCTCCTAAAACAGAACTAGATGGATTAGAGGATTATAGTGTAGGCGATGGGGACGCTTGTCACCCGGAGTCATGAGGTCTTACTAGTGTACGTGAATAAGTTCAGGGTTGGAGAGAAATCCTTGCCCAGGGAGAAGGCTGTGGGAAGGAGCTGAAGAATGGATGCACACAGCAGGCTTCCCTTTGACATGTCACAAGAATCAGAGGCATAGGGTCTGTGTGCTGGAAATGAAGTGGGAAGCCCCGTGAAAAGACGAGCAGGACCCCCAGGCAGGGCCACTACTTTCTCACTGTCACCACCCGGTTCCCTGGCTTGGCAGCATTATCTCGCTTTTTACTTCTGTAAAACCACTTGCTTCTAGGAGGACGGAACTTATCCCTAAGATTCTGTTGGTTCCCAAAGCTCACTCCTGATGGGTCCATTTGTTATACTTTATTTGCATATGATGTTGCAAAATGTTGCAGAGTCTAGACTGGCAGCCTACAAAAGCCTGTGTAAACCTACAGACGGGGTCTAGAGCTTGGAGTGTTAACTCCTCTGGGCCTGCCGCCGTAATAAACCTGAGTTCTCCAACCCTCCGAGTGCTGCTTGGTCTCTCGCCAGGATCCAGGGTGCTGTATCACTGAGCTCTAACACACTTTGCTGTAACAGAAGGGTCCACAGATCACCGGTTCTCTTATGTCACAAGGATCAGAGGCTTAGGGTCTGTGTGCTGGAAGGGTTCTCAGATCACTGTTTCCCCTTCTTCACCTGACAGGTAAGAAAGTAGGGCCCAGAGCAGATAAGGAGCTTTCTCCAAATCCAGAATCAAGGGCGTTGGACTCCTAGCTCAAGGTTCTTTCCTGAGCTGCCCACTGCCCAATTCATTGTGGATATTGCACCTGTGGTCACATATGTATGGCTGGAATTTAAGGAACTTCACACAGAAAAACCAAAGCATTAGGTCCATTCAGGGGGCACTATACCAGGTTACCAGAGACTGGGTGACTTACAAGCAAGGGGAATTTATTTCTCACAGTTTTGGAGTCTGTGAAATCCAGGATCAAGGGAAGAGAAGGGCTGCTTCCTCGTTCATAGATGGCTCTCTTTCTGTGGTGTCCTCACACGATGACGGGGCTGGGGTCTGTTTAATAAGGACACTAATCCTTTTCATGAGAGCTCCACCCTCGTGACCTGATCACTTCCCAAACGCCCCACCTCCTAATGCCATCCCCTTGGGGGTTAGGATTTCAACACAGGAATTTCGGGGGGACATAAACATTTATTCCATTGCACTGTGGTACTGTGGAAATGGAATAGGGGAGGCACTGATAAAAGATATGCATGAAAAGAAAGAAGAAACGAGAAGGAAAAAAAATTTGGTTTTTCGATGTTAATGAGAAATCAATTTGTGATTGGATATGGAAACTCAGTTCAGGTTCAGTGAACAGCATCTTAATTATACTAATACCCAAATTAAGAAGCCCTTCAGTTCCCTGCTGCCTCATTACAGGAACTTGGCCTTGTCAGTTACTTCCTCGAGCCCCACCCCCAGGTGCTTGGGCACAGGTCTTCCCCTCCCACTTCGCTGTGCCCAAACACCACGGCCCCAGTGCCCTTTGCCCTTGTGGTCTGGGTTCTCTTGAAGCAGAAGCAGGGAGAGAATTTGGGCTTCAAGATTGAAAGGAAGGGAGGAAGAGGGCAGGGCCCAGGAAGAACTTCAGTGCAGGCCCACGAGGGGCTTGCCCATCAGGTGGAGTGGCTCTGCAGAGTTTTGCTGTTCAAACGTCACTGTGTCACTTAGGCAGGGTTTTTATAACCTGCTTTATTCAGGCCCCAGAGGAGAGCAGCCCAGGAAGGTGGTGACCTGGCAAGGAGGCTCTCTGCAGCCCTAGGAGCTGACCCCTGGAGGCGGGGCTAGCTGCACCCCGCAGCCAGAGAGCGGCCTCCTTAATTTCCCTTCAGCTCTGCTGCTCTTAAGAGGAAGTTTCCAAAGGGCTGGGGACATCAAATAGGAAGGAGGACCCAGCAGAGAATATGTCATAACTGAAATTAGGCGTGACCACTGTCAGAACACACAGGCGGGCCTGCCCTGGGGGCTCACAGAGAGCCCTGCTGCCTGGCTCCAGTGCCGGGCCTGCTCAGCCCTCTGCGTGATGCCTTCCAGGCCAGGCCCAGGCGCTCGAGGCCAGGCGAGAAGAAGGTGCTCTGAGCCTCAGCCCAGCCCAAGACCAGGCTTCCTAGGCTCTGTTTCTTGTCCGAGGATCTGTCCCTCCTCGGCGTTACCCAAAGTGGAAGGGCCTCCTTTGTGGGGCACCATTTTACACCCACGGGAGCAAAGTCCAGCTGCTGGATGCCATTCGAGATCCAAATACCTTTTAAAATAAGAAATAGAATTGTGAGTAAGAGGAGAATAGCTTGTGTGAGAAAGCTTTAAAGTGTTTAAAACAGAAGAAACCTATAGTCCAATCCTACTTATAAAATATTACAAAAATATTGAAGGAAAAGCAGCAAATAGAACAATTTATCATAAGAATAATATTTGTGAATTAGTCAGGGCTTACTCTAGGGATGTGAGAATGATTCAAAGTCAATAAATTTATCAATGTAATTCATTCTATTAATATATTAAAGCATGTTTTTAGTAAAAAAAAAAAAAAGACCTCTAAGAAAAATTTAAGTAGAAGGCAAGTATGTAAATGTGATAAAGGTGAACAGGTATCAACAGCAAACATCATGAACAGTGACATGAGAACAGTATTTTCATTAAAATCAGGGACGGAAACGACATGCTTTTTATGACCATTATAATTCATCACTATTTTGAAGTTTTAGTAAGTAGTGCAGGAAGACAATAAATTAAAATAGTTTGTATAAATATTGAAAAAAAACTCTTTAGTAATACAATTTTATACCAACAGAATTTTAAAAAATCATTAAAACTAATAAGAAAAATCTGAAGGCTATAAATGTACATAAGAAATCCACAAGAGCCATATGAAGTGAACTATAATATTTTATCGAATGATATAAAGCAAGACAAGAAAAACAATGAAAAAATTTAGTATGGAAGGAGAATGCATTATAAAAATGTCATTTTCCTCAATAGTAACATGTATAATTAATAGAATTCTAATTAGGATCTAAGTAGAGTTTTTACTTAATTGGACACATAATCTTAAAATTCATTTGGAAGCTTAAATGTCCAAAAATAGCCATAAAATAATAAGGAATGGGTTGTGAACGAGGATTTTCCTACCAGAAGATAAATCATTCACAAATGGCACTATAGTACAAGCAGCACACTGTGGCACAGGAAGTTTTTAAAACATTAATAAAATCCCTGGAACAGCATGAAGAGCCCAGAAGTAAATCCCAGTGCACGTAGCAATATAACCTGCTCATGAAGAAGATAATACTGTAATCCAGCGTGGGTGGGGCAGCGGGTACCCTGTAACGCATGGCGCTGGCGCCACGAGCCACCCATCTGGACGAAAGGAAAGTCCCACCCCCATCTCACACCATATTCACAAATAAAGTTTTGATTGATGAAAATCCTAAAATAACTTTTTTAAAGTTTGAAAAGAAATTTAGGATGTATGTTATAACCATCACGTTGGGGAGAATATTTTAATTGAGACAGGAAAACCAGAAGCTATATGTATATTAAAAAAACAAAAAAGGCTGACACTGATAAAGGAAATTCATGCCATGTAAGAACCCACTAAATAAATGGAGGCGGCCCCAGGGGTGGGGTTCACACCACAGATCTAAACCTGTCAGTCCCCACTTACCAGTAATGCCTCCCTGTCAAGGAAACTAACATAATGCCAGTCACCACCTTCCAAGCCAGCTTTAGTGGCTCCCCTTACCCTAGAAAACAGGATCTGCGGGTCTTATAAGGAACTCCCTGGCCTCCCAGCCAGTCACGCCCTGCTTCCTCGCTGCTTCTTCCAGCGCTCTGTAGAACTCGCTCCTGCCCAGAATCCCCCGGGATGAGTGGTCCCCTGTCCGCGAGGTACGGTACTCCTCCAGTCCATGAATTGTGTTTCCCTTGAACGGAAGAGCGGCAAACTCGTTACTAAATTGCCTTGTTTTGACATTTGACCACACAAAATTTTAAAACTTTCACATGGTAAAAAGAATAAATAAATAAACAAAATCAAAAGACAAATGATAAATTTAGGGGAAAGTATTTGCAAGACAGATTATAGATAAAGGATTTATAGTTAATATCCTACTATATCACAAAGCTCCTCAAATTAAGAAGCAAAAGGCAATCCACAAGAAAAATGGATAAAAGATACAAAAAGGAGTTTATAGAAAAGCAATTCCAAGTATCACAAACCGTGAAACATTGTGTAGTCCCAGGAGCCTTGCACAGCTGCCTCGTGCTGTGTGACCTTGGCCAAGATACTGAACTTTCCTGTGCCTCAGTTATACCATCTTACAAATGGAGACACCCTTAGGAACTGTCCCATAGGAGTGTGGTAAGGATTAGGAGCTACTATATGTAAAGTGCTCCCAACAGTGCTCAGCACATAGCAAGCCCAGTACAGAGTAAAGCATTATGTAAGCATTGGCCGATGTAATGAACTAGGGAATGCAAATTAAAATGACAGAGCAACAGGGCTTCTCACACATCAGGTTGGCAAACATTAAAAAAAGTGATTACACTGCCAGTGGGAACTCACAGAAGAGAGCTGATTGCTGGTGGAAATGTGAAACGTCACATTTGGGATTCCAATATCTCTTCACATTTTAAGTCTGTATACTCTTTGACTTGGCAGTTCAACTGCAGGGAGTCTGTCCTGTAGAAATAAAGTCACTAGGACAAGGATATTCACTGCAGCCTTGTTTGTAGTGACAAACAACAGGGAACAAAACGAGAACTTGCAAAAGGAGGGAGTAAAATTATGGTATATTCCCAACCTTGTAGTATTATGCAGTCTTTCAGTAGAATGAGCTTTACCAGTTGACTTGAAGGGATTTTCCCAGTATGCTTTTAAGTGATAAAAGCAAACTTCAGAGAATGTTTTGGGGAGGGAGGCATTTTTGCAAAGCAAATATTGACAGTCCTTAAGTATATGTATGTCTCTTTGTATATTGTTCTATGAACATGTGAACGTTAGAAAGACTACACACTGGGTTGTTAACTGACTATCTGTCTTTATTGCATCTTCTCTTCATATATATCTATTTGTAATAAATTCAAACACAAAGAAGTGTAAGGAAGAGGATTGAAATGATCTGAAATCACATCATCTGGAAATAATCCCATTAACTTTTAGAGATCATTTTTCATATATTTCTTAAGCATACTCACAGTTTTATGTAGATGGGGTGTGTGATATTGTGATATAATAAATATATATTTAGTATACTATCCTGGTTCTTGGCATAAGAGCATTTAAAAGCCCTGGAACTTTTTGGAAGCAAACTAAATGTCCATTAATAGATGAATGGATAAAGAAAATGTGTCCTTGCAGCACTATGTACAATAGCCTAGACGTGGAAGCAACCTAAATGTCCACTGACAGATGACTGGATAAGGAAGTTGTGATGTATATATGTACAATGGAATACTACTCAGCCATAAAAAAGAATAGAATAATGCCATTTGCAGCAACATGGATGGACCTGGAGGTCATCATTGTAAGTGAAGTGGGCCAGAAAGAGAAAGAAAATACCATATGATATCATTCATATATGGAATCTAAAAAGAAAAAGGAAAAGGAAAAAAAGGCACTAATGAACTCATCTACAAAACAGAAACAGACTCACAGACACAGTAAACACTCTTATGGTTACCAGGGGAAAGGGAGTCAGAAGGGATAAATTTGGGAGTTTGAGGTTTGCAAATGTTAGCCACTATATATAAAAATAGATTTCAAAAAAAAACCAAGTTTCTTCTGTACAGCACAGGGAAGTATATTCAATATCTTGTAAAAACCTTTAATGAAAAAGAATATGAAAGTGAATATATATATATGTATATGCATGACTGGGACATTATGCTGTACAGCAGAAAATTGACCCATTATAACTGTGCTTCAAAAGAAAAGAAAGTGTGGTATGTGTATGTGTGCGTGTGACTATATATATAGACACACATGCACAATGGGATGTTAATCATAAAAAAAGAATGAAATTCTGCTATTTGCAACAACATGGATGGACCTAGGGGGTACTATGCTTAGCGAAATAAGTCAGACAGAGAAAGACAAATACTGTATGTTATCACTTACATGTGGACTCTGGAAAATAAAACCAATGAATGAATAGTACAAAACAGAAACAGACTCACAGAGAACAAACTAGTGGTTACCAGTGGGGAGAGGGAGGTGGGGAAGGGCAAGATAGGGGTAGGGGATTAAGAGGGACAAACTAATATGTATAAAATAAATAAGCTACAAGGATCTGTTTTTCAGCACAGGGATGGGGTAAGAAGAGCATCTCTTGTTATTCAAAAGCCCCTTACAAACACACCTGAATTTATGATAATACGGTGACTCCAGGTGAGCCCCTAGGTAGGTTCTGAATGGGGGCTGGTGGCCAGAGGAACCAAGCAGTATTGGGGGTTTGGAACTCTCAGTCCCGCCCCCTAAGCTCCAAGGAGGGGAGAGGAGCTGGGAATTAAGCCAAACACCAATTGCCAATGATTTAATCATCTGAGCCTAAGTAATAAAACCTCCATAAAAATTCTAAACAATGGGGTTTGGAGAGCTTCTGGGTTGGTGACTGCACCCCAGTGCCAGGATGGTGGTACACCCCAAACTCCATGGGCTCAGAAGAAGCTCCTGTGCTCAGGACCCTTCCAGGCCTGGCCCTAGTATTTCTTCATCTGGATGTTCATTTGTATCCTTTATAATCTCCTTTATAACAAATTGGTAATAGTAAGTAAAGTGTTAGCCTGAGTTCTGAGAGCTATTAATAACAAATTTTCAAACCTGAGGAGGAAGGGGTCACGGGAATCTGTGATTTGTAGGCAAGTCAGACAGAAGTGTAGGTAATTTGGGGACCTGCTAGTTGTGATTGGCATTTGCAGTGGCTGCGGGGGGCGGAAACTTGTGAGACTGAGCCCTTCACCTCTGGGGTCTGCATTCACTCCAGATAGTGTCAGAATTGAATTAAAGCGTAGGATACCTGGTTGGTTTCCGCAGAGAACTTGAGAATTGCTTGGAATGGAAAACCCTCACGTTTAGTGTTACGTGTGGAAACAGATCCTTGTAGGATGAAGGATGTTTTTAAATTTTATTTTATTTTACATAATACAATAAAGCTAGGTTTCATTTGAGAAGGGAAATCCCCCCAAAAATCTCATGCCGAATGCTCACTGTGCAGGAAAAAGTCAGGAGTAAAAGTCAGGAGATGCTGAGAAACGATGGCTCCTGTCACCAAAATAACTCTGTGAATCTGAGCAAATCATTTCACCACTCTGGGTTCCCAGTTCCTCGAATAAAGTGGAGTTTTCTGTAGAGGATCTCTGAGGTTCCTTTCTGTTCCAGAATTTGATGTTCCTGTATTGTTAGCTGTGAGGAAGTCAGCATGATGTACGGAGGGAGGGCACAGGCTGTAGAATCAGACGGAACTCCACGGCTGTTGTTAATGCGTATCTTTGGGCTAAAGAGTGAAACTCTAAGAATGAAGTTCCTCACTTGAAAAATGGGGAAATAATAATTATAGGATTGCAAGAACTGACTGGAAAATGAACACTAAGGACTAAGTATTCATAGTAGCATTCTTTTTGGATCTATGCTAATGATGAGACAAAATATTTTTAATCAACAAATTAAAATGATGGACTCATTTTCAAAGGGATGCTTTGTTATCTTAAGCTGAAACAGTTTAAAAACAGGGCACCAGATTCAATGGGGGAAAAATCAGCAAGTGATGAAACAGCAGAATATCTGTGCAGCTTTTTCAGAGAGCTCATTTCTGAACAGCTTACCAGGGAACTGTTCTATTTTGGAGAGATTTTTTCCCCCAAGTTCACCCAAACAGGTGCTGCTGAATGAAACCTTCCTAGGTTTCAGCAAAATGGAGAGGCTGCATTTTCTCCCCTGTGCTAACACATCACATTTTTCATAAAATTGGAAGGAAAAAAAAAGTTGTGAGCAGAATTTCATCAACCAGAGCATTTCAGAGATGCAGAACATGGGCGTTCAATTTTACACCGTAAATCACGGTGCAGGAAACCATCATCTGAGTCCTGCTGCCGTCCTTCTGTACCTGCCGTGCCACATCTTGTCCTGGGAGGAGAGCGACTTCATTGCCTAACAATTATAATGCTTTCTCTGAGGAAGCCCAGTTGCTGCTGAGAACCAGCCTGTCCAAGAATGTTACGTCAGTGATTCAATCAGAATCTGAAATATTCTTACAGAAAAAACATCAATTAGAAAGTTGCATCATGCAGACTCAATATTGGACCTTTAGCTCATCATATTATTAAAGATATAGTTCATTAGGGACTAAAAACACTGCACCAAGAGCTGGCGTTATTTTGAACAGGCCAAGAGTCACAGTTTGAGTAAAGACCAAGAAGGAAAGCAAACAAACAAGGTGGAAGAAATTTGGGATGTGATTCTTTTTTTCTCTAAATCTGTAGTACTTATTATGTGCAGATGACAAGAAAGTGTCGTCTGGGCCAAGATGACTCTCACCAGGTACCAGCATGAGATGTGAAAAAGCAACCTTCTTTCTACCCAGGAAGAGAGCTGTTCTGGATGCGGGAGGGCAGTTTCCCCTCTCGGAAGGGCTGTGTCTCAGGACGGTCTGTGCTGGGTTTGCTGTAGTGGAGTTTGGTTCTGCAGTGAATGTCTTCTCCGTAAGAGTCTCCCTGGTCTTGTACGCTGTTTCTAATTGGACCACCAGCCTTCGACATTGAATGAAAAGCCCCAAACTCAATCAACCAGAGGGTCACTGCATAGAAGAACAAATCATTTGTTTGTTTTTAATTTATTTTCTTTCTTGGCCCAAATACTAAATTGAAATGACACCGAAAGTATCGACCTAAAAAAAAGAAAAAGAAAATTCAAGGGATTTACTCCATTTAAAAAATATATGTCTGTGCTCTGGAGTATTAACAGCACGCAGGGCTGTGGGAAACCAGTTCCCAGTGGATGACGAGGTGATGAGAAATGATTCGGGTTCAACTTCTTGTTTTGTTTTGTTTTTAATTTATAATAATAATAATAATAGATAATGTAAGTATGCCATGCCCAGTTTATAAGTTGCTTTAGAATGTATTAGTTACTGAATTTTGAAGGGGCAAAATCCACAAAGGGTACAGCAAGACCTCCCAGGCAGGGCCGTTGCCTTGCCGCTTTTGCAGTTCTGTAAAAGGGCTTGCTTCTAGGAAAACAACAGTTACCCCTAAAATTCCATTGGTTCCCAAAACCTCATTCCCGATTGGCCCATTTCTAACACCTCATCATTTGCATATGGCATGAACTTAATCAAAACCTAAAACCGTATGGAAGCCTGTGTAAACCTACAGATGGGGTCCAGAGCTTGGAGTGTTAAGTCCTCCGGGCCCGCCGGCGTAATAAACCTGAGTTCGCCAACCCTCCGAGTGTCACTTGGTCTCTTGACAGGATTCAGATTTCTGCAACATTTCGATCTTCAAAGCAATGATACAGATACCATAATTCCCCATTACACGACAAGAAGACCGAGGCTCTGAGAGATTGACTTTATCCAGGTTTTTCAGTTAATGAGAGGCAGTGATTGAAATCAAAATTAAGTGTTTGGCTTCAAATTCCTTGTAAGGAAGTTGGATTGAACTTTTAGCTGTTATTCGACAGATTTGCAGTTGGAAAAGGGAAGTCATAAGGAAGTGGCAGGTTTCTGCTCTCCTAATTCTTCACACAAAAATTTTTATTAGTTGTACACCGGATTCCAGGCGCTGGGTGGGGATCTGTGTGGAAAGATGACCAGGACAGTTCCTGCCCTCAACGTGCTCCCTCACATTCTAGAACCAGGTGCAGACAAAACTAGCAATTAATGACAAATGTCTATGGAAGTGGGCACGGGACGGGAGCCAGAACAGAGGCAACAGCTCGTGCTGGGGAAGACTGATGGGGGAGGGGGTCTGCGCCAGGGGTCCCTGCTCATCCTCCTGGTGGGAGAAAGGCCACATCAGCCCCTTGAGCTGACCCAACCGAGCAGGGTGGTGACTGGGTGTGACCCACCTTCCAGGATCCATCCCCGTCCCAGGGCCTGGAGTCTGAGCTCCACAGCTTTCCTGACAAAGAGCAAAAAAAGAGACTGAACACGTCTCAGCTCCACACGCCCTATTTGTCATTGATTTGCGCACAGACTCTTCCATCAGGGCATTAACATTTAATTGTGCTGTCAGGGCACAGCCTTCCCTGTCCGACAGTTAAAAATGGCTTGGGACAGGGGAGGAAATGAGGACATGAAGGCCACGTGAAACGAGAAAGGTGAGGCATGTTCTCAGAGGGGAGCCAGACCTAAGGGCCAAGGACGGTCCTGAGAAGTAGGCCATCTTGCTCGCTTTCTGTCACTGTCCGTCCACTGCACACTGACGCCTGGCAGACCTGGGCCCGAAGGCCATTTAGGGGGCCACGTGAGAGCCTAGACAACCCCGAGGCCTGAGGAGAAAGCAGGGGTTTTCTTCAGTGAGGAGAACCCAAGAGGCTGGGCCCTGCAGAAGTGTCTAGAGGGCAGACGCATTCACGCCCCGCTTTTCTGAGCCCACGAGCAGCTGGCTGGTGTTTTGACTCTGGGCCCCACCCCGGCCCAGGTGAAACCCAGTTGCATCCTGTTTGTTTGAGAAACAGTGCCCGTCTTGGCTGCCCAGCGTCACACACAGCCTAGAGAAACGGCCCGGGGAACTCTTCCAGGTGGCGGCACTCTCTGAGGCAGTGAATCAGTGTCTCAAGGTGACTCATTCCAAGAGGCTATAAATAGGCAGGCGATGAGAGGAAGGCGAGAACTGAGTTTCATTCAGTTTGGTACTCTCTCTTTATACCTACCTCCTTTTTAAAAACAGAAGCCAAGCGGGAGAGCTTGCCTTGCCGAGTCTCCAGGGGACTGGGGAGAAGGTGGCCCACTGCCTCCTCGTCGCCGGAGTCAAAGCAGCGCCCAGCACAACCCTGTCCGACCCCCGCCCACGCCTTTGCAGAACACAAGCCTGAGTCCAGGGCATCACAGAGAACCAAGATGAGGTGCCGCCTCATCCTCAGCAGATGAAAACCTTAGAGTCACATCCAGAAGATGCTTCAACATCACCGTCACGTCTCGGGGCATCTTCTAGTTTTGAGGGGAGGCACCTGCTGGAAGGGAGGGGCCTTTGGAAATGCGTGGGTGTATCTGGTTGTCTTAATCAGGGCTGGGATGACCTCAGCGTTTCATGGGGGGAAAAACCAAGATGCCAGACAGGTTGAAACGCTCTGGCACGTGTCCCCAACCAAGAACCACCCCTGCCCTGCATGACTGCTGGGGGCCCTACCAGGCCTTCTTGGGCAGGGAACGTGTTTGGAATGGTCTGAGCCTAAAACTAAACTGCATTCTACTCATTGACCGAAAGTATTTGTTTCATGTTTTCAAATGCATGAAGTTTTCCAGGAAAACTTGATTTTTCCAGGATGGTGGGAAATCAAGAAAAAAGAGAGTTTTGTTTCTTTTGGAGCTTTACCAAGAGTTGTTCACCTTTTGGGAAAAAAATCAGATCCCAGACGGCAGTGCCCCCCGCGTCATTTGCTAGCAAACACACAGGCTTGTACCGGTCTGCACCTGCCGCGGTCCGATTTCTGCACCGGAGGATCTGACCGCTGGGTGCTGGCTCCTGATGCAGTCACGCCAGATCTTTACGTGTTGAAGCACATATGCTGTTACCCTAAGCGGCTTTGGCTCTATTTCTCCTTTCTGTTCCATTGGGGCATTTTACTGAGTTTTAGAATCATGCATAAGTGAATAATATCAATTGAATTCCAGGAAAGTAAAGGGGGTATCTTAGAATATTTGTTGTGGGGGAGTCATGGGTCTGATCCAGGTCCTAAACCAGGGTAGAGAAAACTGGTTTAGGTTTTACAACAGGACAAACTCCTGAGAGAGGAACCAAGCAGGTGACCATCAGCAACGGGACTCCCTGAATCATATTCTGCGCTGAGGCTCAAATGCTTCTGAAAACACAACTGCCTGCAAGAATCAGGCGGTTCATGGGACGGAGTGAAAGGGCAGAAAGCAGGAGGGCGAGGGCTGTGGCAGGGGTGCCAGCGCGCCGTCTCACCAGGTGCAGCCTGGTGGCTGTGGGCCTGCAGGGCTGCAGGCACAGGCTGCCTAGGCTTTCCATGTGTGTGCTGGGAGCTAGGAAGCTGACATGTTGGGGTGAATCCAGGCTACTCCACTAAAGAGCCGACAGTCCCCTGGCTTAGGGGACCGGTCGTGATCACAGCGGGGCCACAGCCACGTCTGGGTGTCAGCTGGGAGGGGAGGGGCGAGGGCGCGGAGGAGAGCCCACGAGCAGCATTACTGAGGCCCTGACTCGGGAGTGGCCCACCCCCAGGCCACTTCTGCCAGCCCTCTGATTGGTGGGGAAATGTCATCGTCAGCTGGACAACCATTGCCAGCTGTAACGCTGGCAGTCCTTGTCACAGTACTTAGCTCAGGCGCTTAAAATATGTCACGTAGGCCAATCCTCCGCAGACCACGGAGCTGCACTTGGCTCAAAGACTCAAAAGGTGGTGCTGCCCTGCTGAAATGGACCATTCAGTTGAAGCTTTTGAAGTTCCTCACCCGGAGAAACCATGCGGAACAGAGGAGGAAGGCAGGTGGGCCAGAGTGTTTGAGTGGGCGGAGGGGTGGCGCCCTCAGAGCAAACACTCTTAGCGGGACAGCTTGCAGGACAGAAGGACCCAGGCCTTGAACGCAGGCAGGGGAGGTTTGATTCAGCTTACCTGTCTCAGCTCTGCCTTCCGTGACAGACCCCTCCCAGGCCAGCCTAGGTGCTCCTGGCACAGTGCTGGCCACACTTCACTGTTTTCCTTGCCTATTTGTATCTTCCCTTCTAGATGGCAATTATAATTTGCTCACTGTTATACCCTCAGGTCTTGCAGAGTAATTGGTACACAGTAGGTGCTCAACAGATACTTGATGAATGACTAAAAAAAATCTTATGAACCGTAGAAAGTTAATGCATGCTTCTGAGTTTGTGCAAGGTGCGATCATGGTGAATGAATGAATGAATGAATCTGGTTATCATGTTCCGAAGGCCGGAGTCAGCAGGACAGAGGCTGGGTTTCTTGTAAAGGACTCTGTGATCCAGGGTAGAGATGTCCTGTGGGGAAGGGATGGGCTCAGAAAGGTCAATGGGTTGAGGGGTCTGCACAGGGATTGAGGAATAAGAAACTCTGCTTCTGGGTGTTTCAGTTCAAGTTCAAATCTAGTCTAGTGTTAACGGAGCTGGCTGCAGTACAAGTAACCAAGGGAAGGCCTGAGTGGAGGAGACAGCGTGAGCAGCAAACGCTTGAGGGTTCTATGTCCTATGAAACTGAATTAAATAGACTTTCTAGGAGACACTTCCCGGATGAGGAAGCATTTATGATGGGCTGTGAAGCATGCGGAAAATGAAGGTTCTGGAAAAGCATGTCAGCTTCATTATTTGCCAGGAATACAGCAAGATTCTAATCAGTATTTTTATGAATGAAGAAATAAATGAAGAAATGAATGGATGGCAATGGTTTGTAACGGACTCTTTGGAAAAATGACTGGGTGGACAGACGGGGGGTCTTCTCTAGTTGGAGAGATTCTGTCTTTTCTGTATCAGGCCTTGGTCACTCAGAAGAAAGCCATGGCCTCAGAGGAACTGGGTTCTGCTAGATGTGAGGGGGCATTCAGGGAGAAGTCAGGCCACACCTTCCCTGGGCCAGTGATCTGGGAAACACGAAGCAGGTGGCAGCCCCTGTGACCCGGCATCGACCCGGCTGCTGACCTTGCCAGTCACACCAGCCAGCCCCAGGGACTGCCAGGCGGCCCCGGCATCCACTGTCACATCCTCAGGTTTGTGAAAGAAAGACAGGTCTTCCACTGTGTGCAGGGGAGTGGGCTGCAGGCAGGGAGCCTCAGACAGAGCCCAGACACATGTGAGGGGAGGCAGCCTCCACAATCAGACAAAGGCTTGGCTGTTAGGGGGCCCCTGAGGGATGACTGAGCTTGGGTTAAGGAAAGGGCTTTCTCCACAACCACACGGATGCCTGGAAGTGACGGTGCCGCCTCCAGGGTGCCCGCGGGAGGCAAGACTGAAATGGTCCAGCGAGGCCGGTGGCCGGGGTCACGGTGCCACTAAGCAGGTCTTAGGAGCTGGGGGTGAGGGAGGGTGGGGCTTGGCTTTAAGTCTTGGAGAAAGAGACTCCGAATGCGGCTGGAGGTGAAGAGGAGACAGAAGATGATCAAGCTGAAGGAGAACGAGACCGAAAGCAGGAAGTCTTGCATTTTAAATTCAGGTTTTCCCAACTAGCAGTTGACTAGTCATTGTCCTCCTTTGTGCCCTCTTTTCTGCACCTGCCCTGCTCTGGCCCAGGTTTGCTGGGGGTGGGGCTGGGGCAGACGGACATGCTTGGAAGAGGCACAGAGTCCCGCATCGCCATGAGGGGCTGACACAGAAGTGATTTCCATTTTCCTGCATTTCACGAGCACATCACGGATACTCGATAAATAACAGAACAGCAACAGCTCCAGGCTCACAGACCCCCCAGCTGGAATTCTGTTCTCTGCCAAGGTCAGGGGGACCCCAGGTAACCTCAGGAGCAATGACTTCCATGCCTGTAGCTTCCAGGATCAGTTAGAAATAAGAAAAGATTTAGGCCAGAGAATTAAAAACTGGGATGGATCTAAAGCACTTCACCCCCAGATACTCCACTTTCTCAAAGATGATGATCCAAATAATGGAGGTTCTGAATGAGAGCGAAAAACGCTCTTTGGGAAAAAGCCTAGATTTCGGTGCTGAACAATAGGGTAAGTGTTTTGAAAATGACTGACAACAACAAAGTTAAAATATCCAAACCTACCTCAGGAATTAACCAGCCAAGGAAACGGGCATTTCCACTATCCAGGATGTAAGCAAGACTTCAAGGGTGAACATCTCAGAAATGCTAGGATGTCATATTTGGAAGGGACGATTAAAGGTGAACTTAGCACAACATATACACGTTACAGGTGAAGAAACTGAGGCCCAGAGCAGAGATAAGACATGAAAAAGGCATATTCAGTGTTTACCTGTTCCTGTGCTGAGTGAGGATATGACAACAGCGTGTCCACACGTGGCGCCCGGCTGCCTGCAAGGCTGATGGGGAGGGATGTGTGGTTTGATGCTCCCCCGCATCTCTTCCTTTGGGAGGACGCTCCATCTCCTGAATCTGTCACCTGTGGTGCTGTCCATCATGGGAGGACCCTTGACCTGGGCTGGGCCGTAGTCCCAGGGATTGGTCTAGAGTGGGGATGTCATCCAAGCAGAACCCACCCAAGCATTTTCCTGACATTTTTATATGGTTTGTCCCAGAGCTTCTGGGGCCATGGAAGCATGCTCCCTGTCTGCAAAGAGGAAGCTATTTATAGTAGAAAATGAGGTTAGTCTAGAAGGAAATAAACCCAAGATTAGACAGAGAGACAGCAGATAAAAGATAGATACATAAATGCACTCACGCATAGAAATATAGAAAGAACAAACCAGCTTTTGCTTGACTTGGTTCGAATTAGGTTTCTGTCAACTTGCAAACAAAAAAGTTGTGATCAGTGTAGTGGAAACACAAGGGGCCTGTGACTTTTTAATGATCTAAAGCTGATGAGCGGTGGTAGAGGGGAAAGAAATGTAAAATGGAATCCCTTTCCTCTCCTGGAACGTCTTCCCTGGGACCCGGAACTAGGGGGAGGCCGCGGGCCTTTGCTGTTGATTGCCTCCCGCCCCACTTTGTCTATTTAAAAATGACAAGACATAAATTGAAATATACAAACACTGTGAAAAGTTACAACGTTCAGCAGCCAAACGCATCCGCTGGTCTGGCCGTGCGGCAGTCCTGATGTGCAGGCCTTCCTGAATTCTGCCTCCCGCTTTATGTTTTATTCAGAAGCACACCGACGATGGCCATCTTCATCATGGAAATGGCCGCATAACGCTCCTCTGTGTCGTGTGGGCAGTTTATCAGACTGTTCCCCAAATGTTCAACATTAAAAAAAAAAAAAAGATAAGAAGACCTAGGTGGTCTTCTGCTACTTTCCTGAAACATTTTAGTTAAACTTATTTTCAGATAAAATGTGGGGCCACTTCCGACCCATTGCTGTTCCCCGAAAACTCCGTGTTTGCATTTACCTTTGTAAATGTCATCCTCTCTGCCCTTGGAATCTCCTGCGCCTTTCCTTTTATGTCTCTTTTTTGGGTTAACTCTTATTCATCCTTTAAAGCCCGGCTCTGACGCCCTCATTCATTTATTCTTCTTTTAGCAAGAATTTACTGAACCTAGTGCTCTGTTAGGACCTGGGGATGTGGCATTCCCCATGAATGACAGTCATTCATGCAACCAGCGAGTGTTTCTTGAATGTCCACTGTGTCACTGTCCACTGACAGTCGCCGTGTTAGGTGCAGGGAGCCCAGCGGTGAGTAAGACCAGGCCACTTCCTTTGCGGAGCTTTTGGGAGATAAAAAATCAAATTCATTCACCAGTGGGACATGCACTCCTGTCCGCTATCTCCGTCCTCCTCAACAGGTCTTTCTTCATAGTAGACTGTGAGGAATGTGAGGAGAGAGCCCGTGTCTCTCGTCTCCTCCCTCCACCCGTGCGCGGGGCCCAAGGACAGCGTGGCGCCCAGCCTGCGCCCGGCAACGCAGCCTCACTCACGGAGGCCGCTGCCCCGCTGGGGGGGGGGGGAGGCACTGTGCTTCCCCAAGCCTGGCAGACTGCTTTCCAGCAGTGGGTGGAAAGAGGAATTTAATGAGCTTTTAAAGGAGACAATAAAGCAGATGCAACGCCATGGCCATCTGGGTTTGAGCACTTTATGAGAAAGTCAGCCTCGGTTAAACTCTGAAGAGAAGCCAAGTGAGTTTAATCCCCAGTGAAAGCCGTTCAGTGAGGTCCCTGGGCAGGGCTGTGGCTGCCACTGCTGTCGAATGAGGCTGCCGGGGGCCCCCTCCAGCTTGGGGAGAGGGCGGTCGGGGGACCAGCCAGGCGGCCGAGGGCAGGGCAGACGCGGGAGGCCCTGGGTGCCCAGGTGGGGCTGCGGCTCCCGTGGCCGGGAGACCTGTGGTCCCCTTGGATTCAGAGCTGAAGAGACCGTCGAGTTCCTCTGGTCCTACCCTTTTGTTTAGATGAGAAAACTGAGACCCACAGAGGTTAGGTGGCAAAGACCGAACAGCGAGGCGGCGGCCGAGGCAGGAGGCGGCTCCCAGGTCTCCTGCCCCTGCAGCAAGCCCAGCCCCTCAGGCAGGACGCAGGGACCCTGACTCATCCTCCTCCACACGCGGCGCCTTCAAGATTAGGGTTTGGCCCTCTTTTTGTTTTTTTCTTCCTCCCTCCCTCCTTCCCAAGATGAGTGGGACACCTGTGTGTCCCAGGCACCGGGATAGGTGCTGAGGGTAGAGACGCCAGGTCAGGCTGCAGCCCGGAGGAGCCGCCGGGCTCTGCGGGAGGAAGACGTACCACTAGGAAATGACAGGGCAGTGTGGGCAGGCAGGATGCACTATGAGTTCCCAGTGCACAGGGGGCACCCAGCTGATCCTGGGGGCGTCGGGGACCATGCTCTGGAAGAGAGGGTGCTTGTGCTCAGTGGTGAAGAGTGAGAGAGAGACAGGCACGCAGCAGGCTTTAAGCAGGAAAGGGAGATCCTGGGAATTTCATCTTGGATAAGCGATTCCAGTGACGATGTGATGGGGGAGTTAAAGGGGCAGAGATGGGAAAGGGGGAGCTGTTTGAAGGCAGTGATCTAAGGAAGAGGTGATGGGGGCCTGGAGTTGTGCATGATAGGCAGGTAGCAAGGAAAAGAGTCAAGAAATAGTTAAAAGTAACACCAGCACGCCCGTGGACTGGTGAGGAGGCGATGAGGCAACGGAGGAGCAGGTTGAGGCCCCGGCCCCACCAGGTGGTCCGTGGTCTGACGGCGCCTCCCCTGAGCTCCAAGCTGCCCACGGAATGACTCTATGCGGACAAGCACTGGCCTCTCAAACCCGAAACCCTACTTGATTATCCACAAAACCGTCTCCCCTGCTTCACTGTCCGGTTTGAGTCAGTGGTTCTCTTGCTTGGCCGAGCAGATGACTTCTCTCAGGCCAGCCCAACTGGCTTGCCTTTTCCTGAGGTCAGATTTAAAACGTGCATCTAGTCACTTCCCTGGGAGTGGCTGCGCCCCACCCTGAGCAGCTGAGTCGTTCAAACTGTAGGTCGGTTCAGCAAACATTTACCCAAAGATCACTGTGTGCTGAGCCCTCGGGATTCAGTCGTAGCCGGAGGTCAGTCCCTGCCCCTGAGCTGCCCGGAGCGTAAAGGGATCCATCTCCGTTTCTGAACTACAAGCCCCTAATTCCGGGTTCTTTCTCCACTTTGCTTTGATGTCCAGAATGAAAACAAACAAAAACAAAACAAACAAGAAACTGGTTTAAAAAACAAAACAAATGAACAATAGCAAAACTCCCTTAATCATGTGTTCTAATGGGTCAAAGGTCAACATGATCTAGGATCTGGTGATAAATCTGTTCCAAAGACAAAATTTTTAAATTTGAGTTTTGGTTTTACTGTAGGTGCTCCGTGACTATTTGTGGAATGAATGAATGTCCAGGCTAAGAAAGCATCCCCTGCGCAGGCCCTGTAAGACCTGCCTGAGACAAGGCTGGGAGCCGCCCCCTTGGCACCCCTGGGCCTGTGACCAGCCTCACAGAAACTCAGGGCACGATGGGTGGGCCAAGGTGTCAGTGACTATGATCACAGTCACTGTTTGTGAAAATCAGTGATACTACTTTGTCCTGGGTATTTGAGCTGGATCCCTCCTGCGCCCTGAAGTTCTGTGGCTCTAGTTATTCAAATCAATTCAACATTTACTGAGAAAAAGCAGTACAGATTGTTCAAGGTTGAGAAGAAGCCAGTTCTGATTTCCTACGAATTACAGTCTAGGTGGTGGTGCGATGAGGGGAAGCGGGGCTGTGGGATGTGGGTGTCAGGCCTGTGTTTCTCCCCAGGTTGCCCCTACCAGCCACCGGGGCTGGGCAAGCTGCCAGCGCCCGCAGAACTCTGGGTTTTCTCTCCTGCCTTCCTCACCTTGGACTGCTGGGAGGGCTGGGTTAGTCCTCTGGGGCTGCCAGGACGAAGCACACAGACTGCGCGGCTTAAACAACAGAAGGGAACCTTTTTACAGTTCTGGAGGTGAGACGTCGGAGATCACAGTGTCAGCAGGTTTGGTGTCCCCGAGCCTCGCCTTGCAGATGGCTACACCTTGCTACCCCTTCATATGGCCGTCCCTCTGTGCCCACTCACCCCTGGTGTCTCCCTGTGTGTCCAAGTCTCCTCTTCTTGTGAGGATACCATTCACCCTAACGGCCTGATTTTGACTCAGTCACCCCGTTAAAGCCCCTGTGTCCAAACAGAGTCACATCCTGAGGTACTGGGGTCAGCGCTTCAGCATACCAATCTGGGGGGCACGATTCAGCCCACAGCAAGGACCAAAGAAAATCAAGTGCAAAGTGCCTAGCATGATGCCTGGCGGCACATGGCAGCACTCTACAGATTTGAGTTCCCACCTCTTCCCTTCGGTAGGACGCTAGAGGCCCAGAACAACCATTGTTAGATACAGCAAGTATAAAGTCTGGCTCTTGGGTATAAACTGTTACTAAATATGAACAAGGGGATCAAAATTAATGAGTTTTTATTATCAAAGCTGGTTTGGGTTTTTTTTTAATTAAATGTACTGAGGTATGGTTATAAACCATAAAATTAGCCCTTTTAAGTGTTCAATACATGTCCAGGGAGTTCTGACAAACGTGTAGTTGTATACCCACCACTGTAATCAAAATACAGAACTTCTCCTTCACCCCAAAAAGTGCCCTCATGTCCCTTTGTAATTTCCTACCCATGCAAACCCTTTGTAATCACTGATCTCTTTTCTGTCTCTATGATTTTGACTTTTCCGTTATGGCATATAAACTGTCCTTTGATATGTAGTCATTCGTGATTGACTTCTTTCCCTTAGTGTAATATTTTCAAGATTCATCTATACTGCTACACGTATCAGTAGTCATCCCTTTTAGCAATTTTTATTGTATAATTTTTGTTATTATATTACACATTATCAGTATATAATATATATTATACATAATTACATAGCATATAATGTATATTATACATATTATATTATGTATAACAATAGATTATAATGTATAGTATATGTAATAAAATATATAATAAATTCATATTATAATTTATAAAAATTATATTCATATATTTATTATTACATTATACATTATATTATTATATTATATAATATACATAATTACATAGCATATAATGTATATTATACATATTATATTATGTATAATATAATATCTAGTATATGTAATAAAATATATAATAAATTCATTTTTATAATTTATAAAATTATATCCATATATTTATTACATTGTACATGTTATATATATGTATTATGTATAATTACATAGTATATAATGTATATTATACATGTATTATGTATAATAGATTATAATGTATCATATATAATAAAATATAACATAATAAACTCATCTTTATAATTTATAAAAATTATATCCATATATTTATTGTTACATTATATTACATGATATCATTATATTATATCATTTATTTATTATAGTATTATGATTTTATTATTATAATTTTAGTTTCTGCATTTACTGCTATGATCCATTTTGAGTTAATTTTTGTGTGTGGTTTGAAGTAAGGGTCAAGGTTCATTTTATGTATATGAATGGCCAATCATATACCTACCAACACAACATATTAAAAAGGCAATCTTGAGTGAGGGGAGGGTATAGCTCAGTGGTAGAGTGTGCATTTAGCATGCACGAGGTCCTGGGTTCGACCCCCGGCACCTCCATTAAATACATAAATAAAATAAACCTAACTGCCTTCCCCTTAAAAGTAAATAAATAAATAAAAAGGCAATCTTTTCCCCCATTAAATTACCTTGACACCTTTGTCTAAAATCAGTTGACCACACACATGTGGGCCTGCATCTGGACTCTTATTCTGTTCCGTTCCTCTATCTGTCTGTACTTGTGTGTTTATACTATGTGTGTGTCCGAATCCTTATTGTCTGTATAGCCTTTATAGCAAGTCTTCAAGTCAGGTAGTGTTAGTTTTCCAACTTTGTCTTCTTTTTCAAAATTGTTTTTGCTTCTAGATACTTAGTGTTTCTATATAAACTTGAAAACCAGTTTGTGAATTTCTACCCAAGAGCCAATCAGGATTTTGACTAGGATTACTTGTACCCATAAAGGACTTCATTCTGATAACTTAGATGAATACCATTCATAATTTGGTTAATCTTTGAAAGAAGCTTTGGTATTTTAGTAAACTGGTCAGTTTTTATTAGGTTTATAATAGAGGAGAACAGATCTGACTCCAGACTGGATCTCTTCCTTAAGTTTTGACCACTGTGCCCTGCTTTCTAGACTCAGTCTTGCCAGCTCTGCACCTTTTGGGAAACAATGTTGCCTTTAGCCTGAAATAGACAGGAGAGCCTGTTCTCAGGGCGCTGACCTTTAAGGATGTCAGCACTTCTGCACTTAAGCAGAGCTGGCAAGTTGCAAAACAGAGAATAACCTTTGTTTTGTTGGAGGTTTACAGGGACACCATGGCCTGCCCACATGGACAGCTGCAAGAACAAAGCATTCCTGCAGCAACAAGTTTGCAACAACAAAATGCAACCCCTCCCCTGGTTTTTTTTTTTGGTTGTTTCTTTTTTTTTTTTTTTTTTTTGTATAAAAGCAGCCTGTATGCTCATGGGAGCGGGACAGTTTTCCAAGACATTAGTCTGTCCTCCTCTCGGTCAGCCAGCTTTCGCTATTTCTTGCCCCAACACTTCGTCTCCCGATTTACTGGCCTGTCCTGCGGCGAGCAGAACGAGTTTGGACTTGACAACAGGTTGAGTATTTAGAAGCCTGTGAGTCTCACTTCGTCTTCTGATTCTAGGATGCAGTGGAAAGAAGCATCTCTCTGGTGACAGAAACACCTTGGAGTACATCCAAGACTCTAGGGGGTGCCATTTTGTCCTTGACACAAAAGGCAGCTTCAGGTGAACTCTGTCTCTGCCTATGACAGGGAAAACCTCAGAACTCAAACCCAAGAGAAGCTGCTTCAGCCATTCCCAAACAGCCACCTCTCCCCACTTCGTCCGGAGCAGAGTTCATCCAGTTTAGGGAAAGTGGTCTCACTCACCGCCCAAGACACCGCAGGCCCCAGGAGGAAGCGTGCTGGGAAGGAGTTGAGGAGAAGCCCAGAAAAAGCCAGGGCAGAGGCACAACTTTCTGGAAGCATTGCCACCGCTAGTAGGGGCACTTCCAGGTGGAACTCCCAGAGCAGGGCCGTGGCTGCCACACAGCCAGCCCCCCCGGGACCGCCCTCAGGACGCCAGCATGTCGGCAGCTGAGCTGTTGCATGTGCTTTACAGTGGGGATTGTTAGCTGTTCCTAAATAGACCATTCATTCTTCCTTTCAGCACAGAAGGGTCTCACAGCTCCAAATACCACCAGGGGCCTGAATGTTTCAAGTCAAAACATTCCCCAAACCACAGCCCTTGGTTGAGATGCCGAGCTAGCCAAGGATTTAGAAGAAAAACAGCCACCCAGCAGCCTGGGAACCACCGGGCACACAACAGGCTGGTGGCCTCGCTCACGGGGGCTGGGAGACGGTCATTTTTTTACCAGTCAGAGGTAATCTGCTAAAGCCAGCTTCCCTACCAGTGCCTGCCTCCACTTCCCTTCTCCCCCAGGAAATAACCCCAGCCCTGGGGCTGGATGCCGCGGGTGTGGGGCATGGGAGGGATGCCTGGGGTACCTGGAGGACCCGAGCCACTCCCTGCACCCCTTCTTCTTCCCCAGCTTTGGGGGAAAAAAGAGAGAGAGAGACAGAGAGAAAGGCTTTTGTAACGTTCCCAGCACTGCGTGTGTTTCAGGGAGAAGCGGGGCAGTGCCAGACCTCTTCCCAGACCCTGCTAGGTCTGTGCAGCAGCTCCAGGAACACAGGCCTGGTAACGCTGCAGAGAAGTTCACGCGGGTGCCAGCCCACCCAGGGAAAGCCCGCGTTCCGGGTGGTTGCAAGGCTCCAACAGCCATCCAGCCAGCAAAAGATATCTCCGAGGTCCTAGTGGACCTGTGCAACCAGCGGCACCGTCTGTGGGGCCACTTTCTGGGAGAAGGGTGGCTTTGCCACGTGCTTTGAGATCTCTGACCAGCGAGGACACCAAGGAGATGTTTGCAGCAACATTCTGCTTAAGTGGAGGCTGCTCAGGCCGCACCAGAAGGAGATGTCCTTGGAGATGTCTATTCATTGCTGCCCGCCCACCAGCACGCCATAGGCTTCCACAGCCGTCATGTTGGCTGTGTGGGAGCCCTGTGGCCAGAGATGTCTCCTGGAACTGCATTGGCAGAGGAGAGCACTGCCCCAGCCCGAGGCCCGTTGTTACATGTGGCAGATGGTCCTTAAATGCTAGTTCCAACACCAGAACACCAGGTTATTCAGCAGGACCCCAAGCTGGGCAAACTCATCCTGAATGAGCATCTGGAGGTGAAAGTAGGGGCTTTGGACTGGCAACCAAAGGTGAATATGATGGGGAGCAGAAGACCCTGTCTAATTACTCAGCTCCCAAGGTGCTGAGCAAGAAAGCGCACGTTTCCAGGGGAACGTGTGGCCCATTGGGTGTGTCATGTATACCTTGTTAGTGGGCAGGTCACCTTTTGAGACCTCTTGCCTGAATGAGACCTAGCTCTGGATCAAGAAGAATTAATGCAGGATTTCCAAGCGCATCAACCCCATGGCTGCCTCCCTCTTCCAGAAGATGCTGCAGACAGATCCCACTGCCCACTGCCCACTCATGAGCAGCTCAGGATGAGTTCTTTACTTTTGGTTACATTCCAGCCCATCTCCCATGACGTGCCTCAGCATTCCACCAAAGTGTTCAGTCCCTCCCAGCAGCCTGCACCCCAGCAACAGGAAGCCTCTTGGAGTCCTCAGTAAAGGCCCAGAGAACCCTGTGCCCTAGACTCCCTGGGAAGAAGAGGAGTCCGTGGTCCAGGAGACCAGAGAAGTGGTCAACTGCCAGCTGGGGACATGCTGCAGCATCTGCACAGTGTGACTGCCTCCAGGCCCTCTGAGGCTGGGGCTAGTGAGGCAGGAGGAGGCTGAGGATCCAGGTGGCATCCTCATCTTCTGAGTCAGAAAGTGGGGGAACTTTGGACAATTGTGGCTTCAGGAATCAGCTGTGTGACAAAGCATGGGGGTGGTCTTCAACGACTGAACTCACTTCATCTTCCAGTGCATTGTTGACTGTCTGTGGTACATAGAGTGTGATGGTCAGAGTTCTACTGTTGCAGCAAAGTGTGCTACAGCTCAGTGTTACAGCTCAGTTGTGACAGCAACCTGGATCCGGGTGAGAGACCAAGCAGCACTCAGAGGGCTGGAGAGCTCAGGTTTATTACGCCGGCAGGCCCAGAGGAGTTAACACTCCAAGCTCTGGACCCCATTTGTAGGTTTACACAGGCTTTTATAAGCTGCCAGTCTAGACTTTGCAACATCATATGCAAATAAGATGTAACAAAGTGGGTCAATCAGGAATGGGCTTTATGCAAATGAGGTGTTACAAATGGACCAATCAGGAGTGAGCTTAGGGAACCAATAGAACCTTAGGGGTAAGTTCCAGTTTCCTAGAAGCAAGCTGTTTTACGGAAGTAAAAAGTGAGATAATGCCGCCTGGCCAGGGAACTGTATGGCGCTGGTGGGAACGTAGTGGCCCTGTCTGTGGGTCCTGCTGGTCTTTTCATGGGGCTTTCCACCTCACTACATCACTGTTAGTTCTCCTCCCAGCTTCTTGATGAAGAAAACTCTCCGAGTATTTCCAAAACTGTAAGCGTGAACCCCTGTTAAAGGTGGGTACTCATGTGAAGGTCCAGCCACTGTACCTCCCTACCTGATTGCACACTGGCAGTGCCATCATCCTGTACCTCGGTAGTGACTCTGTGCACAGCAACATTTTCGAGGACCATAGCAGATTCATCCTCCCCAGTGTGGCAGCTGTGACCTACCTCGATGAGAAACTGGATTCTGCAGGTAATTCCTGATCCTCCTGGAGGACCACAGCTGCGCCAAGGGACTGGCCGGTCGGCTGTGCTGCACCCACCAATGGTGGGCAAGCTGCTGGGCTCACGCTCGGCCACCAGCCACCTCAGACCTGTTCATAGCCCCTTCTGTCAGACTAGTGCCCCTCCTCACCCCCACAGGCACCTCGGGCCCCTATGGGTGAGCTCCCGTGGTGCTGTTTTTTGTGATATGCCCCCCCCAGCCCAGCCCCCACCCGACCTGGGGTTTGGAGAGAGCTATGTTGTCCTCGCAGATGGGGCTTGCTCTGTGAGTTATTTTTGTACATGTTGGAGTGTAGGTTCTGTGCCTCTCCTTCTTTGCTCTCAACCTCACCCTATGAATTGTACAGAACTTTGCTATTGAATTTGGGGCTGTCTTTTCCTTGGCTTTATACACATTAAATGTGTGAATCTTTTAAAAAAGGTGTGGGGAGTACTGACTGGCTACTAGTTGTCATGGGCTCTCGGGGGTCGCCTGCCTCAGCCAATGAGCAGCAGGAATGGACTCCTCCTGAGGTGTGCAGAGGCGGCTGTGCGGTGGACAGGGTGCCTGCCCTCACTGTCCCGTAGCCCAGTAAGCTATGTAGCAAACGTAAACACATTCAGTGCAACACGTTAGCAAGTCCTTCGCGATGTGCCTTTGACAGAAGGTGGTGGTCTGCTGAGAGCTGTGGGAGGCCCTCAGGCTGATGGGGCCAGCGGAGGCTACGCTGACTCGGTCATGGGGACAGATCTCTCAGGAATGGTCTTGGGGCAAAAGGATGGACCTTATGAGATCTCCTTTGAGTGACCAGCACAGGTCATCTAGCTGGTGTGCGGGAGAGCTGGAAATGCAAGCCGAAAGGCGGAGAGAGAGAGAAGGGGAGGAAAGCAGGAAAGCAGGGAGCCCTCAGTGGTAGGTGCTGTGACAGCAGCATGGTCTGGGGTCCCCTGCACATGCTCAGGGCTGCATGTGTCCACTGATGGGGAGTGCCTGGTGGATTCAGTCCAGGAGGGACACGCTTAGGGTAGCTATTTCGGCTGAAGGAAGGGCATCCTGGAAGGAAGCTGGAGAAGGTGGCTCAATGGTGGCCCAAGCAAAGAACGTGACCAGACTGAGATGACACGGCGTGCTGACTCAGGGCACATCTGGCTGCATATGCCTGTCCTGGTCCTGTTCCTACTACGTACTGCTGTGTGTCCTTGGGCAAGTTACTGAATCTCTCTGAGGCTCACTTTCCCCCTGTAGGAAAGATGAGGGACTAGCACTTACTGCACAGGGGTTATGGGGAGGATTACATGTAGTTACTGCTCCGTAAGTGGCAGTGACTATTATGAGGAGGGGTCAGTTGGGGACCAGCTGATGGCTTTGATGTCACGCTTTCCCCCAGTGATGTGGACTCTGCCAGTGGGTGGGAGACTCAGCTTCTGCTAAGAAGCCAATCTCCCCTGGGGCTTGAGGGCAGGACTCAGCGCTCACCATGACCAAGTTTCAGTGAGTTACGAGGCCTCAATGTACCAGAGTCTTCCTACTTACCCTGATGATCCTATTAACCTATTACTTTAAATTGTTTATCTATATGTTTATAATGGAGGTACGGGGGACTGAACCCAGGACCTCATGCATGCTGAACACGTGCTCTGCTGCCGAGCTCTACTCCACCCCCTCCCCCATTTACTCATATTTTGGAAATTCTTCAAGCTTTTTTCCTTCCAACTGTGTATAAGGGGAGGAAGGGTGGGAATGGGGAGATGTTCTTGGCCCCTGGCAGGAGCCTGAGGGGGCCCGGGGCACCAGAATCCCACTGCATTGGCAGGGGCACAAATCCCAGACAGATTATGTCAAGGATAAAGAGGATTTAGGGCGATGATTTAAAGCTTCCCTTTTCCCCTTTTTCGGCAAGGGCCTGGGAAGAGCGAGTGGGAACTGAAAACAGACGGAGCCTTGTTAGTGACGTGCGTTTTCACACGTAGAAATGACGGAGCTTTGGAAAGGAGTTTCTCCTCCTGTGCCTCCTAGCCCTTGCCGTCCAAGCTGATCATCAGATCTGAAGCTGCATTTGTATTCCAGTCTGATCATGAGAGACACGCATCCCTGTCCCTGTGGGCCCCAGCCTTGGCTTGTAGCCAGCAGAGAAATGTTCAGGGGAGCCTTCAGCTGGCACAAACGGGCTGCGGGGAAGCCAGCCAGCACCCTTCCCGGCAGCCTCAGCCCACAGTTTGCGGCCCTGGGAAGCAGGGTGGTGGCAGATCAGTCTTTACAACTGCTTTTTATTGGGTCCTCTCTGTGTTGGTTGCATTCAAGGCTCTCAGTCCCAGACAGGAGAGCAAACCACGAGAACCCGGTGGCGGGTCACTGACCCAGCGCTGAGCATACCAATGACCAGGATCCTGGGAACAATTGGAGCAAGTGCTTGAAATTCCAGACATGAGCCTGGCTGCCCCGCGCGGGGAGATGCATGTGTCTTGGGTAACATCCCAGCTGGCGATTCCCAAACTCACCAGGATTTCCACCACTGCAGCCCCGATTATAATTGTACCGCCACCCTGCTTCCCTGCCTGACTTCAGCCCTGCCCCACCGCAGGTCCTCGGTGTGTAAATCGTCTCCTGTTTACTCAGCTGAGGGACGCTGCCGAGGGGATGGGCAGCCGTTGCCCTCAGTCTCTTGCAGCCAGTGACCCCCGCGTTCTCACCCAGGCTTTCCTGGGGGTGAGCTCTGCCCTCCCCGAGGTTTGTCAGTTTCGGGGGAAGGGGCTCATTCCCTAGAAGCTGTGTTTCGGCCTGAATGCGTCTCCCACAGCCGGGGGCGTCCTGAGGGCTGAGGGGCAGCTGGGGCAGGAGCACGGCGGGGCAGGAGCAGGCTTGGGCGGCTGCCTGAGGTCAGTGACCTCAGGAGCAGTAAACCTCCTGCCCGCGACGTGTGTCTTCACGAAAGTCACTTTCCTTGGAGTGGCTTGAGCAAAATTATGCCTGGACACCAGATGGCCCTTCAAGGCCCCTCCCTTAGCTCTTAGTCTTCTAGGGGTCGATTCATCTCTTGTCCCACCAGTGAAAGGGTCGCCCGTTCATGTGTCACCGGGAGTTCCTCCTCATTCCCTGCCTTTCCCAGTTTATTCTCACCATCGAGATGGAGCGCAGAGTTGGGAGCTTCCTCTTCCAGGCTCGCACAGCCCCTGAGAGTGTGTGTGTACAGATCTGCGCCCTAATGTTCCATAGTACCCTGGGGGCAGGTTTGTTCTGTCCGGCCTTGTTTGCTGGCCCATCTGAGTGGCATGCAGGGTAGACAGGTGGCCTGGGGACCCTCCCGGTGCCTCACAGTGCCCTGGGGGTTACTTCAAAGTGCCCGGCGCTACTCCCTGAGATCCTGACTTGACTGACCTGAGGTCTGCACGTTGGCCTGAAAGCCCCCGGGTGACTGATGTGCAGCTGTGGCTGCGAGCCTCCCACCCCACCCCCACCCCAGTGTAGACCATCGATGAGGCTCGCCTTGGAGTGAACCAGAGCTTTGCCCAAATGACACCTCCTCCTTTATTTTGTGTGTGTGTGTGTGTGTGTGTGTATGTGTGTGTGTGTGTATGTGCTTGTGTGTGTGTGTGTGTGTGTGGAGGGGGCGGGATTTTCAAACTCTCTTCACCCCTAGCGTTTATCCACTGTTGATACCATTGGTTTGAGCCATAAAACTCTTGGGGGAACCAAGTTTTGGAAGGAGACCTACCGGCAGGCAGTTCTCCTGTGATGTTTGGAACCGCGCTGAACAACTGTCTCCAGCACACGGGATTCTCTCACCCGCCAGTGTCACCCGTCACCTTCCAAACCTCTTCCTCCACGTTTTCTGGGCTGCAGATCACGGTTTCTGAGACCCTGTGGGAAGTGGTTGTGGGCAGGTCTGAGGCGCCGTGTGTGAGGCCCCAGGGGGGCCAAGCAGCCGGGAGGAAGGCATACATGGACAGGGTGTTTTATGCCAAACTGGAGCACGCACGGGGAGACTGGCTAGAGCCTCAGCCAAGGGGAAAATGATGAGTGAAATCAGATCAGGAACCGTTTGTCGAGGTCCAGCTCCACACGCAGCTCTCCGCTGGGGGCTGGGGGCTTCAGGGGATCTGACCACTACCTGAGAAAACCGGAGAAGAGGACGTGCCCATGTGAGATGGTGCGCAGAGTTGCAGAGCTCTCGGAGCACCGAGAGGAGTGATGCCCACTCCTGGTCGTAGGTTCGGTGTCTCACTCGTGGCTGACAGCAGCCCCGCGGCTAAAGCACCTGCAGTTGGTGGCTGGCATGAGATTGCTCCTGGGACATTCTTGATTTTTTTTGAGCACACCAAAGAGTATAGGGAATATTGCCCAAATACACGAATACCCTATTCCCCCCACATTTGTTTCAGTTAATTTTGGGGGGTGGGAGGGAATTAGATTTATTTATTTATTTTTAATGGAGGTGCTGGGGATTGAACCCAGGACCTTGTACATGCATGCTAGCCATGCACTCTACCGCTGAGCTCTACCCTCCCTCCGCCCCAACTCCTTGAATTATTATTTTTTTAAAGCCTGAAACATTAACGTTCTTGTGTGTCATTTCCTTCCCTCCCTCCCTCCTTTCTTGAAACTGGCATTTGTCTTTCCCATGCTCACATGGGCATCCACGCACAACATATGATACGGGTTTGCAAGCTTGCAAACTTTGTATGAGTGGCATCATACTGTGTCCTCTGCATGTTTTCCATTCACTGCTGTTTCTGAGGTTTATCCATGTTGATACGAGATTGACTACACTATTTATGTATCCATTTTCTTTTTGATGGGCATTAAGAGTGCATCACATTCTTCCCTGTTAGAATGTTACACTGTTGTTTGTAATGTGTACTTTGGCACGTCTTTGTTTTTTCCTTCCACCCTCCCTCCCTCCCTCCCCTCCCTTTCTTCTTTCTTTCTTTCTTTCTTTCTTTTCTTTTCTTTTCTTTTCTTTTCTTTTCTTTCTTTCTTTCTTTCTTTCTTTCTTTCTTTCTTTCTTTCTTTCTTTCTTTCTTTCTTTCTTTCTTTCTTTCTTTCTTTCTGTATAGTTGATTTACTATATTATATTAGCTGCAGGTGTACAGCATAGTGATTCAGTACTTTTGTAGATTATACTCCATTATTACAAGATAATGGGGATAATTCCCTGTGCTGTGCAGTGTAGCCTTGTTGCTCATCTATTTTACACATCTCCTTGCACACAGATGCCCCACTCTCTCCTCAGACGCTTCCCCTGTGAACAGAGCAGCTTTCAGCCCTGCTGCCCACCTGCCCTGGGCGGCTCAGCACTGGCAGCTTGCCTCTTGGTCAGTGAGCATTTGAACTTGCCCTGGTTTCTCGGCCCCACCCTGCACTTGGAGACCTCCTCTTACCCCGGAACTTTTCGTGGATCAAGCCATTCGGGGCTTCTACAGAGAGACTTGAAATTTTGTCACTGCTTATTTTTGCAACTTCATCAAATTGATGAATTTATGAGTTCGCAGGAGCTGATGGGACTGAGTGGGCTGTCCTCCCTGCAGGTTGGAGGCGACGAAAACAAGGCTGAAGGCTTTCCAAGTGAGTGCTTGACCTCATACATCTCCTGAAAAAGCAGAACTTGAACTTACATTCCTACAACAGGAGAGAGAGGAGCGAGGAGACAAGGAGGACATAGGATCTTTTGCAGACATTTATAACGGCCCCCTCCCTGAGGTCCAGGGAAGAAGAAAGGCATAAAAAAAAGAACAAAGTCAGGTCAACTGTTAAAAATTATTTAATAGAAAGTCCAATGTCAAAATGTAACAATAAACAAATATACACATGTATAAATATGTATATATAATTAGAGCTGTACACTTTCTCAGACCCTTTTCCGAATGAAACAGACTCATTGTCACATCTTGGTGGTCAAATCAAAGATAATATTCAAGCGACGTGGACCCACTGGTGCTGTGGGGAACAGTGCTGCTGAAGCCCTTTGAGGGTTCAAAGAATTCCAGTCACGAGAGAGCTGGGGATGTTGCCCAGCGTCCTTTTCTGGAGACACAGAGAGGGAAGGTGCGCGGCCCCACAGCCCCCGACAGTGCACCCGACCCTCCTTCCTTAGCACCTGCAGCCACAGCCGCCTAGGGACAGCTCTCCTGTCAGATGGGGTTTTGGATTATTTAAGCTGATGTTGTTTGAGAGTTTGCTTGCCCTGTCTCCCAGCTCGGAAGCTCCTGGAGATTCTACTTTAAGATGTTCTTATTCTGCAGGCTGCCTGCCAACACAGTGATCTGGGACGGATGCCATTGAGGTGTGCTGACCTGCTCTTAAAACAGTGGTGTCCAAGGTTGGTGTGCACATACCAGGGGGCACCCAAACCCTCAGGGGTTCAGAGACAAAACATCAGAACCTCTGTTTATAATATTTTTGTATTATTCTTCTTAAAAAAGTCTTTGTTGTATACTTCAAAAAATGTGCCTAATATACTAGTACAGGAGTATATGAGTATCTGTTTTAAATAAATTAATAAAGATACAGAGGGAGTGCATCTCTCATGGTTTTGGCCGATAGGCGTGTGTGGTCCAGATAGATGGGCACCCGCTGCTTTACAGAACCCACGTGCGTGTGGAGCGCTGGGGAGGCTGCCCTGCTGGGCTCCCGTGCCCACCTGAGGAAGCCCCTGCAGGTGCTCAGAAGAGCAGTGCCTCAAGATTACCTCCCAGACCTGAATGAGAGTTGATGCCTCCTGACCCTGTTGCTAGATTTTCCTTGAATATAAGGCCTTATCCTCAATAAAACACAAATGCCCTTGGGAAGAGTGAACCCACAGCCATTGACACCTGGCAAGGAAGCACTGCGATCTCCTCCTGGTGATGAGAGGGAACTGGACTGGGGACAACAAGGGGACAGGCTGCCCTAAGGCAAACCTGGCCGGATTTCATGACCACACCCCCACCAAGGGGACCTTCCAGGGCCTTCATTTTAAAGTAGGTGTATTTGAAGCCCAGTGTTCTGACAGTTTCCAGCGTACGCTGGTGGGATATTCCAGTGGGAACCACAAGACACAGAAGTAGAAATTGCTCAGCAGGGAGCAGAGGAATATCTGGGAAAAGAGTAGGTGTTTGAGCTACAGCCTTTCCAAGGGTCCAGAAGGCTGGTGAATCGGCCAGGCAGCACCCAGGGGGGCAGGTGTGGGGGTCCGGCAAAACAGGTGAGCCTCCCACCGTACCGAGGGCCCTTTGGGATCCCGGGGCGGGAGACCTGTGCCACTCAGTTGGGAAAACCGCCTTCAGCCCCCAGTGCCTCCAGTTTCTCAAGGAAATGATGTCCCTTGTCTGAGCCTCTCCTTGAGCTTCTGGAAACCGTGCTGCCTCACAGCTAGTATTTTGACTCATCAAATTCTTTTTCTTCTCTTTATAGTTTTTAATTGCATTTGTCTGGGGGCAAGGGGAAGGGAGACCCCACGCTCTGAGCTCTGAATAGGTTCTTTGGAAAACCTAAAAGGCACTTCGAGTAGTCTCCACAGAGAGACTCTGCCGTCTCCGAGCCCTCCCTGGGTCACGCCCAGAGAGCACAGGGCCCTGGGAGCCCCTGTCCCCACCGGGCAACGACAGCTGTCTGGGCCTGTGGGTGTTTCCCATGTGCATTCAGTCCAGCTCTGGGGTTTTTCTTTTTTAATTCCCTGCTCTTTGGCAGGACACAGGTGCACACTACAGACCCAGCAGAGGCTCGGCCACCAGGTGTGACCCACCCCGGGGAAAGGCTGCCTGAGGGAGGCTGCCCTCCCGTAGCATGAAGGAAGGCCTCACAGCCTGAGTCGGGAGGCCCGCGGAGCTGCCCGTGCATTCGTCTCAGGGGGCACCTCCTGCCAGGGTCTAGGCCAGTCTGCTCCCAAGAGGCATTTTTAGCCTTGGTGGCTCTATAGACGGGTCAGGATGACCCAAGAGCTGTCCCCTGTAGGTCTCTAAATCCAGCTCAGACTAAAGCCCTTGAGTTCAAATAGCTTTCTGCCAGAGGACGAGGAGCGGGGCGGGAGCGGAGGGTGCCCGGGCATGAATCACCTCAGCAAGGCGCTGTGCACTTCCACAGCGGGGAGCGAGACCCCGGCCCTGCCGGTGACCACACGGGGGGGGCTTCGGAGGGCCGAGCGGCACCTACAGCTCTTCTTTATGCCCCGTGGGCGGGCCACTGACAGCT
Organism: Camelus dromedarius; assembly: GCF_036321535.1. Taxonomy (NCBI): domain Eukaryota; kingdom Metazoa; phylum Chordata; class Mammalia; order Artiodactyla; family Camelidae; genus Camelus; species Camelus dromedarius. Next base: position 28,502,053 of record NC_087458.1, on the reverse strand, counting down.
CTGGCTGCATCCCTCTCCTCTGTCTTCTCCTGCTTGGCAGCATGCAGGTCCTGACAGCCCACACTGTCCCTCCTTTGGCCTGAGTCCCATGCTGTCCCCTCAGCCTGGAAGGCCCTTGGCAATGCTCTCCCTCAGGCTTCTGACCAACTTGGGCTTTGATGTCCCTTCTTTTAGGAAGCCCCTGAGTCCCAAAGCTGGGTGCCTGCTCCTCTTAAATGCTCCCCCAGCACCCAGTAATGACCCTGCCCTGGCACGTCCCACACCGTCTCTCACTAACAGCAGGCTTCTCGAGGGCAGGAGTGGGGCTTGGGTCAACCGTGTATTGCTGGCGACTAACTCAGTGCTTGGAGTTCACTCCGTGCTCCATAAATAATCTGTTGAATAAATGAGTCCTCGACACTGCGGAAGGCAATGCTAAAAATGCTATGTCTGGGCCAACCTGGACAAAGGGACCCCAGCCCCACTCACTGGTGCCCTAGTGTCCCAGTGGAGCTGCGGGAATGCCACAGTCAAGGCCACATCAGATGAGTGGGGAGTGCGTGCCGAACGCTGTGGAATACGGCTGGCCCTGGCACGTGTCCTGAGGGATGTATGTGTCTTACATGCGCCTGGGGTTGGGAAAAGATGCCCGCCACCGTGTTCAGGCTGGAGCCCAGGTGAGAGACACATGCTAGTGGCAGGCGTCCTGGTACAGAGGGGGCGCAGGGCGAGACCAGCAGACCTCCATCCTCCTGTTCGAGTCTAACAAACTTTCACAAGAGTGATCACTAGCTTTTCCTATACTGATATTATTAAATTACTCTAACACGTTCCTAGACATTATCTTAGAGGTTGCAAAAAGGCAAAATGCAGCTCTTCCTTGAAGTATTTCAATGATAAAGCAGTTATATCTTTCTCCATGTATCTTCCTGTGGGGTGTGTGTGTGTGTGTGTGTGTGTGTGTGTGTGTGTGTTAGGAAACTGATCCAAATTTAGAGCCTTAATAAGGCAGCTGCCTGGTTCTGCTCCAGGAAAACAGATACAAAAATTTTAAAATAAATTTGCATCTTGCTTTAAATGGAAAAACTGGCTTGAAATCTACTTGGAAACTTCCTTTGCTCACTTGACTGTCAAAGGAAAGCAGTCGCTGCAGATCTGGACTGAGATGCCAGGAAGCACGCCCGGGTCCAAGCCCAGTGGCCCCGAGGTTCTACGGCTGCTCCCACTCCTTGAGACGCTGAAGTCCACCTGGCTGAGTTCACGGTGTTCGTTTTTACTGCCTCTAAATCTTACTCAATCAAGTGCAAAGCCTTGGGCTAAAAATAATCCCTGGAAAGGAAAGAAGGAAGAATACAGGGTGGAGAGGGAAGACAGTGTGAGAATGGGACCTTTGGTTTAGGGTTGAGTCTTGCTGAATGACAGTAATTTTTCTGGCTTCCAAGAGACAAGAGCCATTCCCTACGACATCTTAAAGGAACTGGACAGCTACCATGTTAAGAAAGAGGCGGGAATCTTGGGGACAGTTTTCATGAGAAAACTGGACATAGCACCCCCTTGACACAAAGAAATTGTTGGTTCTCTCAAGCTAAGTCAGTGAGGGTGGAGGCGGGCCCCCTCCAGGCAGCACCTGTGACAGCTGCTATGGAGACAGTCATCTGCGAGGCTGTGCCTTTGGAAGCAAGGAGAGGAGCTCGGGGGAATTCTTGGGCTCTTCTGACCTTGGAACATGTCATTTAAATGACTCTCCAAGTCACTGCACGACTATCCAAAACATTTAAGGTCTTGAAAGAGAGTCACATCTAGTTTCGATGCTTAAATTAGCCTGGAAAATACAGAGCCCCCAGTCCAAAGATCAAAGAGACATTAAATCCCAGCCCACAAGAAAGGATTTCAAGTTAATGGTTCAGGCATGGCCTTTCCTCCACTTTTGGAGACCAGATTCTCCTAAACATTTCTGAAGGTTAAGGCTTTTCACCTTAAAAAGATGCACTCTGGGCTGAAACAGGCTTGGGACCCAGGAAGGAAATCAGAGCATTGTTCTGGCTGCATCTGATACCCAACTGCAGATACCAGGGTCCTCCTCCAGTTGCTGAAAGGATCCTAAGAGAGATATGTGCCTAAAATCCCAAAGCCTTTTCCTTCTGGGCACTAACACCCTGTTGGCCAGTGGCCTCTCCTGATTTGTGTGTTGCTCACCAGATATGGGAGGGGTCCCCGTGAGGCGACTGAGCTGGTGACAAGCCAAGGAGAGATTCTGGGAAAGATGGTGCCCCCACAGGGTGGTTTTCACAGTGTTGTGTCGCAAAGGGCATAGTGATTAAAAAAAAAAAAAAAAGCCCTCTGGAAAAGACTTGAATGACACCTGTCCTTTCAACATGAGTGTTCATGTCGGATGGGTGCGTTCTGCACCTAAGACACATCGCTTAGCACGGCGGGGTGGAGGGATGGATTCCCTCCCCAGGATTATTGTGCCAAGACAACGAAAAAATGCCGAGCACGGGGTCTGGCACAGAGTGAGTTTAAATAACAAATAGTAGTTCCTTTTCCTCTTTCCCCAAAAGTAGATTGGATCCCAGACAAGGTACAAGAGTCTTCGGAAAAGCCACGGTGTCGCTAGTGAATGAGTCCTAAGGTTTGTCATAGAAGTTGGTCTATTTACCCACAATCCTCACTTCCTTTCATAGCTTTTGACCCTTTCCCAGAGACATACAGAAAGGGGGCAGAAGTGAAGGGCATTCCTCACCCCCCTTAGAAAAACATTCATTGGCAAAAGGCAAGTCACAGACCTCACCTGTGAAACCCCAAAGCTGCACGGCGGGGACACCTGCAGCGCGGAAGCCGGCTGGCTCACCCCGCTTTACACAGGCGGCAGGGGCGGGGATCCAGTACTCCACCCACGACCCTGGGAAGCCAAGTTTCTGCTCTGAGCCACCTTTTCGTTATGCCCTTAAATATATATTTCTTCTCCCTGACCAGGACTTGTCTCCTAGGGTTTTAAGTGACTTTGCAAAAACTTTTAATTTCTGAGAGGTACAAAGAAATGAAGGTCTGATCATGTCTTCCAGGGGGAAAGGGCGTGGAAAGCAGATTTTATGTAACTGCAATCTGATACCTTCTTTTTATGTGGGAGTTGGGAGGAGGAAGGAGAGGAGCCTTAGATACGAATTGTTTTGCCTTTCATAAAAAATACATCACGTTGTAAAATGATTATAAATCCATAAAAAATGTTAAAAAAAATCAGCGTCCTGGAGTCCAAGATTCAGAGTCTGTATTTTCCTGGATTAAGAATTTGATAATTCTTCCTATCAAACTGCCATATTTAACTGAGTTTCTTTTCTAAGACTTGTAGACATGGAAACGCTCTTTTAAATTCTTGTGCAATGTCTAAGCAGGACCTGTAATCCACATGCCAACGGCCCTCACGGGCCACTGAGGTGACATTCATGAAGAGGTACAGCCCCTGCTCTGAGCAGGCTTATGGGGAGAGCCTGGCCCTCAGAGAAGACACGTCTCAAGGAGAGTGGGAGAAGGACAAAGATCTAACACGAAGCGAGAGGCATCAAACCGGGACCAAAAGCTGTGAGGCCGGGGCACCATCATCCCTGGGCCTGCTCTGGGGGGGCTGTCAGGTTGCAGGCGTGGCTGCTTCTGACCCCAGGTGACTCCTCAGTCAGGACATCAAAGCCCCGTCTCAGACCCTGGGCGCTGCAGACGGGGACAGACCCGGCTTCCAGCAGGCGGGCAGGCAGCCGCTGCAGTGTCTGAAGGCTGACCTAATTTTCTGTGCCCAGACTTTGTACCTTCTTTGCCCCTAAATAGACCATCACACCACCCTATGCTCCAGCCCGGGGCGAGGAGGCATCACTGAGGTAAAGCCTGTTTTAAGGCTCTCTGCCAGCAACAAACACGCATTCAATGATGACAGCAGTATGCCCCGATCCTGAATCCCCGCCAACCAGAAGGAAGCCACGCATCCACTGCTGAACTTTTACAATCTGCAACTCCGGGCACACAAGGCGTGTGTAATCCAGCTATAAATCTCATCGACAGCCCGCCCCACCCACTGGCCGCTGGCAGCTGGATTATAAATTGCACCCGGCACACAGCCATTCCATCAACCCTCTCTGTCTTAAATGCTTCTCAGTCCATCTCTCATCCTTTTTCTACCTCCATCCACCAGGCTACTTCCCTCCCTCCTCGCCTCCTTCCATCTCCTTGAGTCCTCAGAGACAGCAGCCAGGATAAGCACTAGCTTCTGGATTTTTCTTTCATTGCATCTAAGACAATCTGCTTAATGTTCAGACACACGTGGGAGAAAAAAAAAGGCAAAATGTTTTTGCATTAGACCTTTTCAGAAGGCATGAAAAAATAAAAGTACAAACACAAATCTCTTGACAATTTTATGATTAAAACCAACAAATGGAAAACAGACAGTTCTGAGCGTGGCTAACATAATCAAGCATTCCATGCCAAGCCGCTCCGCCACCCCATTTCTCAGACCTATTTCTAGATGTACCAGATGTGTCTGCAGATAAAATTGCTTTTTGCACATCAAAGAGGCAGCCAGCGTTGAACCCGGGAGACAGAACCCTAGGTGAAAAGCCACAGGTTCACGGCACAGCGCATAAGGTTTCATGAAACACTCAAAAATCAGGTCCCCAAGAGACACTTGGTTCTGTGAACATGTGTATCATGTCAAAATGCTAAATGTGACTGTAAGAAAAATGACGTGAGCGTGTTTCATCCGGGTGTAGAAGGGGTGATTTTCTGGGAAGACACTGACTGAGACACCAAGCAGGGAGACAAATGGAAGACATTTAGTGTTTGCTTCATTCTTGCTCAGTGAGAACAAGGCATCTTGGGAAAAAGTCATCCTCTGAACGGTGGACAAGTCCCGGGGGGACAAGTTTGAGGTGGGGCTTAGCAGTTGGTTTACAGTTGAGAAAAACTTATTTTAGTCACTTGGCCAAAAACCATACAAAGGGAGGGAACTTAAAACCCGAGGCGACTCGGCTCTCCCTGCATTTTCTGCTGGAAGCGGGAATGAAAAGCCTGAAATTTTGGCTGCATCTCTGTTTGTGTAACAACCACAGCTGCTTCCCAAAATAGCTGCTGCTGCTGGCTGAAGGCAGGCAGGGCTTTTGCGGCTAACATTTCAGTATGTTCTGGCTAGTGCTTGATTGAGTTTCCCTGCCCTCACTTTTGGCGTGCGCTGGGTCGAAAAGGAGACAAGGAGTCTCCCCTGTGGGCATCTCAGCGGTGCCATCAGCTGCGTGGATGGATGTCCAAGTGAAGGCTCGGTGGCAGGGTATCTGCTGACGACTCAGAACATACTAACGACCCCTCTTCGGAGGGTGGGGGTGTGGCTGGTACTGAGCCCCAGTTCACAACCCCCTCTCCCCGCAGAGAGAGAAACATACAGTGTGTTCCTTCTGTGTTTCTGCGGGACGGACACGAACCTGGACTGCCACTGTGGCATTTAACAGGGGGCCCTCCCCCGAAAGTAACAAAGAGAACCCTCGTCAAAACTACCCAACATGTTAAAAAAATACAAAAGTTATTTTCTCCTTTTGATTGCTATTTACTTGTGACAATATTTGTTAAAAATATTACTTCTGTCTTTGAGAAGAGATTCTCCCTTTTCATAGAATATGGAAAAATAAACTCTACCAAACGCACAGTTCATGCCCCCCTCCCCCCGCAACCGCCCTGATGCTCTGGGTTTCACATCTCCCCGCATCGTCACCAGGGTCAGTGGGCTGCGTTTCCCGGCTGGCAAACGCTCTTCACTGCACCATCCGGAGGAAGCTGAGGTGGCAAAGCTCACGTGACATTTTGAAGGGAGGGAATTAGGGAGTCGGGTGGTTTTATTTGCTAACAAAATGAAAGGTGACAGGGTGGTTTCAGGCCCTCCTAAAAAGCCGTGGGCTGTCCCCTCATCTCTGACCACTGACAGCGCTGTGGATACTTGGCGGGTTATAAATGGGAGGGTAGGGAGCCATTAAGGTCAATTACCAGGGTCATTGCTAAGGAGGGCTCACCTGCTGCACCCAGGATCATCGCAGAACACTGAGCTGGATGAATGGGAGGAGACAAGGATACATAAAAACAGTAAAATGTTTATTTTCTTAGAAAAAAAAAGTGGGCGAGAGGGATTCAAAATGATTGTGATCACACTTCCGTCTGCATCTGAGCAAAACTGGTGTTGCAAGCTTGATCTTTGATTAAGAGACCCAGAAAATGAAACCACCCGCCGCTCGCTCCTATGTCACCTCCAGAAGTCATGTCACAACATGCTTTTTAATCGGTAATAGCGCCTCTACTTCTTCGTAGGAGAGCAACAAGGCTTGCCATAGCAACCATCCTATCTCCAAAGCGCAACACTGCCAGTGAGAAGCAAGGCTCTGAACGGCTCGGAGGGGGGAAGCAGGGAGGAGGGAGAGAGGGAAACAGGCGTGTGTCTTAGAAGCAGAACCGGTCTAGAATAGAAGTTGGATATCTGAGTTCACCTCTACCTCATCTTTTATAGAAAATAGGTTGCAGAGCATCTGAAAAACCAACAGCATCTTTAAGGTGAAATCGCAGAATTTCGCTGCAGACCTGGACACCGAGAGAAGTGAAAAGTTGCAACAAGTTTTAACTAGCAGCAACAAAGAAAGTTCGATACCAGTTTTTTTTGTTTGTTTTTAGCAATATTCCTTTGCGAGTTCATTAAGGAACACTGTGATTTAATGGGGCATACGATATGGAACGATCTTCTGTTGCTATATAGCGCTGTTCGCTGGAGAGAACCGACCTTTGCAAAGATTTCAACTGGGGTGTAACCTATTTACACAGTAGTAGCTCCCGGTTTGAGTGGTAGAATGGCGCTATGTGATATCCTCTTCTTCCGAACAGTAATCTCGACCCTTGAGGGGAAAAAAAAAATAATAAGACATGAGTTACTTGCAATCAGTTTTCTCCCCAGATGAGTCTCCATGCTTCAGAGTCAGGCTCCATCAGTGAATACTGGGCACCAGGCAGGTAAGTCATAAACACGAGCAGGCTGATTTATAAACCGTGTAGACCTCAAGGCGTGGCTAAGTTTCACCAAGCTCCTAATAAGTCCTTACTCTGTATTGGTAAGAATTTATTTTATTCTCGGCACATAAAAGACTCAGCCTTTCACCGAGAAATTACCAAATGGCTGATCCATTCAGGAGACCAATTTTTCATGAACGGGGGAAACTGAAATGAACAATGAACAAGCCTCTTTCCGCTCACGATCCACAGCTACATCTCCATGCCTGGAATTGAACACTTTTACAGAGGAGGAGGGTATAACCTAGGGATGTCTTGTTTTAATCCAATCTAAGTTAAAACAGGGATTAAAAAAACAAACAAGGAGTCCCTGAATGTGAGTAACACACCTAGGACCACGCTTGGTACGTGTGGGATGCACAAGGAAGACAAAAATGCCTCCAATGCAGTCTCTGACAAAACAGGTTAATTGAAGGCTTGAGATCTGTGTCCAGTTGTTACTTTTGAAGAGATTCTGCCCTTTCTCTGGCATGAGGTTACAACTCTGCGAAGGCACGGTTATGCCTGGGATTTAAGCTCCACAGAGGACCCAGCTGGGCTGTCTTGGTTAGAGCACATGGCTCCTCGGTCTGGCATCCCTCATGGACGGCACAGGAGCAGAAGTCCCTGCGTAGATAAGGACTTTGGATAAAGTCACATATTAATCCTATTTGTAGCCTTTGACCTTTTTTTTTTTTTTAAAAATACACACTACATGTTTCAATTTTGGGAGGAAATGTTCCTTTAAAAACAGAATTTTCTACAAGGACCTACTGTTATATAGCACAGGAAACTGTATTCAGTTTCTTGTAACAAGTTATAATAAAAAAGAATCTGAAAATATATGTATCTATATGTCTGTACGTACATAACTGAATCGCTTTGCTGTACACCTGAAACTAACATTGTAAATCAACTGCACTTCAATAAAAAAAAATTAAATTAAAAACCCAAGAATTTTCTAAATAACTGGGACTTATACTCCTTAAAGTATCTAAAACATGAAGCAAATAACTTTGCATAAAACTATTTCCCAAATGTAGCACGTGTGTCACAGTATCTGTATAGTGGAAGTCTCTCACATTCCCCTAATACTTTAGCATCATTGTAATGACTGATGGTACCCCCTGTCTGGGCGGTAATCCTGGCTCTGTGACTTACTAGCTCGGGGGTCCTGATTAGGCTACCTCTCCGGGTCTCAGTTTCCCCATCTCTAAATAAAGGTAACAGCAGTACCCATCCCAGGTGGGTGCTGAAGATGGGACGAGTTAATAGTAGTGAAGTGATCAAATATGGCTTGGCACATAATTTCATGTCATACGTGTGTGCACACGTGTGCATGTGTGTTTGATAAATAAACAAACCCTGCCACACGATGGAGGCTTCAGAGCCTGCGAAAGCAGGAGTGGGCTGCGCCCATGCTATCTGGCCCCAGATTGCTCGTTCTCTCTGAACGTGATTCACTAATTACAGGGTTTGGTTTCCTCCACTTTCATGTTGCCAACTCTTACTTCCTGCTACTTGCAGAGTGTCTGAGCCTGGTGTCATCTCATGGGTTTTTTGTTCTTTTTTTAATTGAACTATAGTCAGTTACAATGTGTCAACTTTGAGATTTGCAGGCAGTTTTTCTCCCTGCATAAATGTCTTCCTGGGCGGGGAAGCTGGGTGACCAGTGTTCCCAAGAAGAGAAGGTGCACTGGACCATCATCCCCCCGACCCCTGCCTGGTGACACTGCCCAAGCAGATGCCGTCCCTTGCCTTGGTCCAGACCACTCAGGCGACACTCCCTGAGCCATGTGATGGGGAGCTAGAGAGGAAGACCTCGTGGACCCTGACAGCAGGGAGTTTATTCTCCACTGTGGGCAACAGGACACAGAAACGTACCAGACAGTGCTCTCCATGTAACCTCAACTCATGGGGCACAGAGAGGAGACCTGCAAATGGGCCCCGGGTGCCCAGCCAGAGGGGCGGGGTGGGGCTCGTGGACTTTCCATGGAGGTTTTGTTAGGAAAGGAAAGACTTTTCCAGTTGCATGTGGACGCAGACACTGCTGTGGGACGGTGGGCACATCACCCGGCTTTGGTTCCCTGGGGATACTTGTGGTCTCTGTCTCATGGGGTTATGATCGGAATTAAATGGGAAAACTACCGTGTGTGGCAGATGGTCAATACGTAATGGCTACTTACTGCTATGAAACTCTGGCTTTGTTCAGGCCCCAATAGGAGAATAGGGACCGCCTTCCTTGTGGCTGCAAGGTGAGTGGGAATGGTGGTCACAAACTGTTCCCTGCCAGGTGTCGACGAGCCCTTCCTGCCACCTCGGCCTTGCACCCCAGACAGGCCAGAACCCCACGTGCTCGAATGCAGCTTCTACGGCAGACAATTAAGTCCCTTCCCTTCTCATGAAGCCTCAACTCAAAGCAAAGGCCCAGCTGGCCGATGTGGGGTTCAGAGGGCTCCTCGTTCACAAGGAAGAACTTGGATACAATGACAGACACACTCACACACACAGGTGAACTGGGGTGCTCATTGCCAAAGCAGTGTCTACAGCTCCGTAAAGGACTTATGGGGTAGGCGGCAGAAGGAGCGTTTCAGACCCTGCATGTTTGCTGTCACCATAAGAAAGTGCACCCTTCTGAGGGGCAGAGAGGAACCAGGGCTATTATGGGATGATATGGAATCATGTGTGTGAAGCTTTTAAAAATTGTAAAGCACTATAGAATTTAAAGAATCTTTCATTCTATAAAAAAGTGCCCCCTTTCGAGGGACAGATCTCCGTACATCCTCAGTATAAACCCCAAACAGCAACTGTCATTCCCCAAGCCTTTGTTCCTCTGAAATGATCCTAGTCAGTATGAGAAGGGGCAAGAAAAATCACCATCAGCTGCTTAGCAGACACAGCTTCATCGCTTGCTTACACCAACCCTGCGAAGTAGGAGTCCTGCCTTGCTGCTTGCTGGCAAACCTCAGAGAAACCCAGCCCATAGGGCTGGTCCTTGCCTCTCTTGTTACAGTGGTGAGTTGACAAGTGAATTCAAATTCAAATCAGCTTCATGTTATCATCACCTGTCAGCAGCTCTAAGAACCAAATACTTTATGAACATTAAACTTGGAAATAAAAAACATGGCGAGTAAGAGCTCCCATAGGGCCGCTGTGGTTTTAAGGAAGGGGAGCCCGAGAGAACTGTTACTGGAGCAGCAGCCGCATCTTAGTGTCACCTGCACGCTGGCCCCACTGGGCAAGAGGGGGACTTTGTCTTTGTACTGTGACTTCGCGTCTCATTTAAATTTTTAAAGAACTGTGCTAAAAAGAGAACCTTAAAACCTCCAGCTGTCGGAAGGCAGGAAGTGGGAGTGAGCTGGGTTTGGGAGAGACACAGCAATTCTCCTAGCTGAAGCATGCCCTTTCCCCTTAAAGAACCACAGAATGGAAGTCTTTGTAAAGACGCTCTACGCCGTCAGAATTAGGGACTGCGAGACACAATTCCACCCTTGTGCAAGGGACACACTGAAGCCACAGAGAGCCGGTCCCCACGGGGCCCCCACAAGCTGGGGAAGTGGAAACTCACGATGATGCTGACAAGGACGAGCTGTTGGAAGGACCACAGGGGCATTTTGGTGCAGACTGAAAAAAAAAAAAAAACTCAAGGAGCTTTTGCTACCAGCATTTCCCTGACCACACCTCTACTGTGTGGTTTCCACGTCGTCTTCAATTGTCTGCATCATTTTCTTGTAAACCTGAAGTTTACGTCAACTCAGACAGTTCTCAGATTCTAGGGTAAGGATTTTTTTCTTTTTGTCTGTGTTTTGACATGTCTAGGCTCAGAATTAGAGCTATTAAGGGAAAGTGAAGGAAAGGACATTATCCTAATGTTAGCTTCCTCTAGTTTAAAGAGGACAGTTCAAAGACTGACTTCAAATAAAGGAATTATTCCTCCGAAGTGCCTACGGTACTTCTCCTCCTCAAGTTTAAGTAGGCAAATGGTCTAGGGCTGGCCATCCAGTTTCAGGTCGGAGTTTATCACAGAAGTCCTTAGGACGTCTCTGTAGACGTGTGTGCGTCTGGTCTAATGCGTGTACCTCAAGCATGTAGCAGTCCGTGTGAATTGAGTATTTCCCCGGTAGAGTAGACTAGAACAAGATGGAACTTTCCAAGAGGAAGCCGTGGGCTCCAGTTACCCCATCTGTAAAATGGGGACAATAAGACCTAACTTGCAGTGCTGTTGTGGGACTTAAAGAAAGTTAATACCCAGAAGTGTTTAGCGAAGTGCGGCACATGGTGTGTACTTAATAAATGACAGCTTTTATGATGATGTTGAAAAATGAGATCAACAGATCCAACTGGTAACAAACTGCCCATGGGAGGACACTCACGGACATTCAGGCCCTCAGACAAGCCGACACCGCGGGGGTTTGTCCTGCTCCCCCCCGCATCCATTTCTCCTCATTTTCTGGATCTCTGCTCAAATGTCACCTCACTGTCTTCTCTGGGCTCCCTATATACAAGAGCACTTTTTTTTTTTAAACTGGAAAAGCATTTACATTTCCTTTTTCTTTTTAATTGAAGTACAGTCAGTTACAATGTGTCAGTTCCTGGTGTACAGCAGTGTCCCAGCCATGCCTATACGTACATATATTGGCTTTCATATTCTGGTTCATTAAAGGCTACTACAAGATACTGAATATAGTTCCCTGTATTATACGGAAGAAATTTGTTCTTTACTTTTATATATGGTGGCTAACAAGAGCACTTCTCACTCTGCTTCATTTTTTAAAAACTACTTATCTTTACCTGCCATTATTAATATATTACTACATTTCTTTACTGGCTGTCCTCCCCTCCGAACAGACGTGTCCAGTGGGCAGAAACTGCTTTATGCACAGTTGCATCCCCAGGACTTAGACCACTGCTGGCAGCATGCTAGATGCTCGTAAGTATTCATTGAATAAATGAAAGGAGGAACAATGTCTAAAGAGTTCTGAAATTTGGGAGTTGAAAGGGGACCTAGAGGTCTTCCTCCCTGACCTCCCAGCTAATGTAGAACAGACCTCCACTGACCACATTACAGGAATCTTCTCTGTTCGGCTGGAACACATCAGATACTTCTCCAAGCTGCCCTTGAAACTGTTCAACAGCTGAGCCCAAACCCTGTCTCTCTGTAACTCTGATGGAATGGCACAGTGTGGGCCTTTGCAACCAGGGGATAGATCCTCCCTCATTCCATTACCTGTGAATAACAAGGTTTCCACCTAGGTCTTTGTTTTTGCACGTCTGTCAGGTTTCCCATGTTCTTTTTAAAATGGACCCATCAGAAAAATCACCAGCACAGAATCAGATATCCAAGTGACACTGTCTAAGATATGTAAATTAGGTATCTGACAAAGAGGATCACCAGAAATGAAAGATTCCAAGAGAATCTATGTGCTAACTCTTAACAATAATACAAAACAGAATGTAAAACTGAACTTCCATCAAAGCTCTGAAGAGGGAAGTAAACTCTCAGCCTCAAAGGCATAGAAAAAGATCACCAAGAAAATTAAAAAAAAGATGAACATATTTGATCATGTCAACTTTTCCACTTAAAAAAAGAGAATAAGACATAATAAAAAGGCAAACCTCAACGGGAAAGACACCAGCGGCACACAAGGTGAAAACGGCAGGCTAGGTGAGAGCCTCGTATCACTGAAGGGGATCTCGATGGGAGGGAAGGGCACAAAGTGGAAACTCACCGAGAACAAAATAAAGCCACTAAACACACAACCAGAAGAACGGTCTGCCTCAGCAATCAAACAGTACAAATGAAAGCAATCAGGTATTATTTAAAGACAGCGATGCCCAATTCTTGGGCGCGTACAAAGGAAAGCAGCTCTTACACACCGCGGGCAATGCTGTAAAATAGTATGGCTGTTCTAGAAAGTCACGTGGTAACATGTATTACAGGCCAGAAAAATGTTCATACCCTCAATACAGCAATCACAGAAGTCAATATCAATGACAAACCTCCAAATACATGTTTTAAAAAATGTACTATCTTGTAGTAGCTTACGGCGATAAAGAATATGAAAACAAATATATGTATATTCATGTATGACTGAAGCATTGTGCTGTACACCAGAAACACCAGAAATTGACACAGCATTGTAAACTGACTAGACTTCATTAAAAAAATTCAATAGATATGTGCATTGGTTCCTTGGGGCTGGAGCAGGGAGTGGGCATCTTAATCAGGTGATGGAGATGTTCTAAAACTGAAGTGTGGTGATGGGTCATGCAGTTTGGTAAATTTACTAAAAATCATCGAATGGTACATATAAAATGAGTTAATTTTATGGCATGTAAACTATACCTTCATAAAGTTCTTAAAAGGATATGTTCAAATATTTTCATTGCAGCATTTTTATTAGGCGTGAAAAAAATCAATCTAAGATCCCAAAGGAAAAAATGGTTAAAACATAGAAAAAACAAACAAAACAACAGGACCAGTCATCCACTGTGTCCCAACCTGGCAGGTCCTGAAATACCACTGCCTTTGCACACATATCGTCCCCCCGCCCCTCCTGCCCAGCCTTCTCTTAGTGGCTACTTAGTCCTACAGCCTTGTTCCAACATCAGACCTTCAAGTGAAAGGTCTGGGGAGAATCGGTCTCTTCTCTCAGTGGTCCTTCCATCCCACCACCGTGTCTTACAGTAATTTTAACCCAAATGTTTGCTTCCCTTACTCTAGGGGGCAGAAGATGCCTCTCACTCATCTTTGTCTTTTTGACACTTAATGGAATCCTTGTGTGGCCCTCATCACAATGGTTACGGTACTTAGGTATGTGGAAGGAGGCAGTGGTCTGTGTGTGAGTGTGTGTGGCGGAGTTGGGGTGGGGATGGAAGCTGTTGAATGACATTATATTGGAAGTGTCCTGGGACTTTAATAGGTGAAGCCAGTCATCAATAACTTGCAGATCTTGTTGGAAAAAGCAGCCATCTTTAACAATACAGCTGATAAAGAATATGTTTTGAACAAAAAGTACAGAAGGTTCCCAGGTTGAACAAAAGTATAGACACATGGTCCCCGACTTACGATGGTTCCACTTTCAACTTCATGAAATGCAAAAGTGATGTGCACTCAGTAGGAACTGTGCTCTGAATTTTGATCTCTTCCTGGCTAGCACAGTGTAGTTCGAGTCTCTCTGGTGACGATGGGCCAGGCAGTGAGCTGCAGCTCCAGCCAGCCACGTGACCGGGACAGTACGCAAGCGATACTGACAACCATGCTGCACCCAGACCCCCCGTCTGCTTTTCACTTTCAGTACAGTATTCAGTAAATCACATGAAATATTCAACACTTTATTATAAAATGGGCCTTGTGTTAGATGATTTTGGCCAACTGGAGGCGAATGGAAGTATTCTGAGCACGTTTAAGGTAGGCTATGATGTTCAGTAGGTCAGGTGTATTAAATGCATTTTCGACCTCTGATACTTTCAGTTTGAAATGGGATTATGGGAATGTAACCCCCTTGTGAATCGAGGAAGCTCTATATCCGCAGAGGCTGGAGCACAGCCTGGAAGTTAGGGGAGGCGCAGCAGGGCTGCAAGGAGGGGGAACAAAAGTTGATATCAGAATTCCACTGTCCATTACCCATCATTTTTATTTATATAAATAACACCTACGCAAACTGCACATGGAATCAAGTCTTGTTCTCTTTCCATTCCATTCAGCCAGGCGTCTTAACTACAATCATTCACTCTCATCACCAAGTTCTGATTAAAGAACTTCACGGGCACTGCGATGGGGCCAGATAACTAAATAGCCCAGGCAAGATTCTCAGCTTTGGAGAAAACAAAGTAAAGTTCTGTAATGAAGGCTCATTACAGAAGTTTGTTTTGATGAGGCTTATCTCTGTCTAGAAGCCTGTGCTGCTACAGTCGTGGTGAAGCATGCTGACGACTCACCAGCGGAGAATTCCTCCCCCTCTCCTGAGCCTGTCTGAATGACAAGCTCTGTATGTTTCTGGTCTGTGCGTTTTCATTCCCCTACTTCCTGTTACACGATTCATCTTCCTCCCGGCTCTTGCTAACTGTGGGTTTACTGAGTCTCAGTTTCTTCACTGAGTTATGCCTCTTCCACAGCCTTCTACCCTGCATTGCGCTGGCTTTCTGGGCACCAAAGAACATCCTGATTAATGAAACACGATTGCCCCCACTGTATCATGTTGCAGATATTAAATGGGCCATCTTGTTTCTCTGCCCACCTAATGCCTTTCCCCTCCAGACTTTCCCTCCACGGATCCTCATCCAGAGGCAACTGCAGTTCTAGGACACTTAAGCTCTGTCCTTGAACCGGGAATATGGGCAGGAGAGCCGCATTCCATGGCTTGGGCATCTGCAAACAACCAGGCAGAATCCAGAACAATCATGATGAGGAGGGGGCGAGAAATGGGTGCAAAAATGAAATGAAGGACCGCGGAGGGGCTGTGGTTTAATCCTCCTCCTGTTGGGCTGTGGGCCAGAAGCAGGCGCCCTCCACCCCTTCCTCGGGGCTGCAAGTGTCAGAGCCTTTTCAATCGGGGAGTGTTTCAGCAGCATTTTCATTTACAGTCCAACAACAATTTATAACAAGTTTTCCAAAGAAAAGCAAAAATAATTAGCTGTGCTGTTCAAGTCTCCTCCCCCGGCTTATTCCATTAGAAAAATCAATCGAGGCATTAATGGCCGTGTCTGTTTCTAATGAGCTTTATTCTAATTAGACTCGCACGTTATTATTTCAGTTGGAAAAAGGTCTCGACTGTAATGAGCAGTAGGAGTGTGACAGCCTGTTTCTTTGACCGTATATAGGAGTGAACACCCCGATAACAACCGCGGGGACAAGAATCCTAGTATACTGGCCTTTTCATTTCCAAGACAGGATGTATTAACCAAACAGCTTTAAAACCCCATGAAGTGTTTATTATACCTGAATCCTCGTTCTACTGACAAAGGGAAGGATGTTTCAGAAGCTTTAAGGGACCCATTTCTCAAGCTTTGTCTGATGCTAACACTCAGATGACTTCAAAGATGCTCGTTTCCCCACGAGGAGGCGAGCAGGAGTGAGGACAGAGAAGAGCAGGGACGCAGAAGGTGGGGTGCCCGTGTCCTGCAGCAGGAATTGGCTACTTTCTCTGGGAAGAGTCAAACAGTAAATAGCTTAGGCTCTGTATCCAAAGGGTCCCTGTTGCAACTCAACTCTGGCTATAAGTGTGAAGGCAGCCACAGATAAAGGTTAAAGAGTGAGCGTGATCGGATTCCAATAAAGCTTTATTTGTGGAAGCTGAAATTGGAATTCGCGTACTTTTTCACATGTCAGAAGACATTACTCTGCCTTTTGTTTTCCCCAACCATTTAAGAACCATTCTTGTCTGGCAGGCCCTGGGCTGGAGTTTCTGTGACCCACTCCGGTCCCAGAAAATAGAATCACCATCAGTGGGTTCAGAGGCTAACACAGGAAGAGGGTCAAATCCTTGACAAAGAGCTCAAACAGCAAAGGTAATTTCCATCTTGAGAGAGATTTCTCTCAAATAGGGCCAGAGTTCTTCTCCAAAAGGTCACTTTATAAAATTGTTTTTATTTTATGAACAAGAAAACCATCAATCAAAATAAAAATAAAATTTAAAAAAATTTTCTTACAAGCCTGTCTTTTTAACAGATCAGAAAGTTTTCAAGTTTCATTTAAATTTTTGTCCATATTTATGTCACTGTTATATAGTTTCAATCCTCCAATAGGCACATTTTTTTTTCACTTAACATTATCTTATAAAAATTTCCCTGTTGCACCTGATTCCTTAGAATGATAAGGAGATACCATCAATTTTGTGGAATTCTTTGCAGAAGATTTCCAGGTCATTTGATGGACTTAATTCAAAGCGATGTCTTAATCTGTTCTCAGGAGTAAGAGTTAAGACTTAAATACCACCCCTTCACTGCCACTATATTTCCATCATTCAGGCATAAGAACTAGTAAGATTTTGGAACACTTGCTTCTGGCCGCCACTCTACCATCCCTGTCCCATGTCCCTTCCCCCATCCCCACGTGCAACAATGGTCATGGTTTGGTATGTCTCCTTCCAGCTCATTTTTGATACTTTAATCTTCATATCATATTCATCCTATACCAAAAACACTATATACTATGTGTATACGAATGTTTACACATATAATGGGTATAAACACATGCCATTTGTAAATATATCAAGACAGACCATACTAATATGTACTTTCATGTGTGTTTGTCTGTGTCTCTGTGTGTTTTGTGCCTGGCATACAGCTGGTGCTTAATAAATGTATGTTGAATGTTCATCTATAAACAATACATGGTATTTTACAATTTGTATAGTGTCATACAGTTTTCATCATTCTGCTTATTCCACTATTTCTTTAATAATATGATTTGAGATCTATAATTGTGGCTATGTATATATATATATATATATATATATATATATCTGAATTATGTAACTGCTGCATAATATTGTACTGTAGGAATATATAGGACTTTATTCATTCCTCTAGTGGTAGGCACTTAAATTGCTTCTAGTTTTTTTTTTTTTTGCTATGGAACATAGTATGCTTTAGTGAACTTTATAGTATAAATGTAAGGGAATTTCAAAGATACAGACTCATAAGTTTAATTGATGGTTTTTATTGGTTTGTGTTCGTAATACCTCTTTATATATTCTGGCTACAGACCCTTTTGATGTTTTAAGTACTACAAATATATTCCAAACTAGTTTACCTAGAAGCTCTGCACCTGGGACTTGTGAGACTCATACAGATGGATGCTGACCCACGATGCTCGCCTGGCTTCCTGTGTCTATTTAACATTTTTTAAGAACCCAGAAGGGAAGCAGGATAGGATTCAACATCTCCAAATCTCCAACAACCAATGTTGAGAATATGAGTTTAAAGTACTGGATACTCCTCTTTTGACTCTATTTAGAAAAATAGGGCTGAAATGAGGGCAATCTACAAGTGTCTGTTCCAAGAATGATGCTTTCTCTAGGAGTTCTCAACAGAAGGGCTCGTTTCTGGGTCTAGAGAACACATTCCAGTTATACTTCCTAAAAGAATCAAAGAGGTCAGGCTTACCGTGTTAGTGCTTTTGTTAGAGAGCTCCTTTTTGTGACTCTTTGTTGTTATTACAAGCATGTAAAGACTGGTATTAATGAACACTTGTAAAAGCAGGTTTTAAGAATCTCACAAGAATTAAAAAAGAATGAACCCTCCCAACAGGAAAAAGATACACAGGGATCCAGCTGTACCCAGGCCAGTGGCTCCCCAGCTTGTTCTGTAACCACAGATCAAAGGCTGGGACAGGCTATTTACTGGCTCTAGAAATATTCACGCGAATCTAACTCCTTAACGTGTTTGTACCACACAGGAGGGGGCGCGGCTCAGCACGCTGGGGAACCTCTTCCTCTGGTGCTCTGCCTTCGCGGTGACGTCCTTCCACACACAGGAAGGCACCTGCTCCAGCAAGACTCAAGGGGGCAAGTTCTGCACTTTCAGTCTCCGTCGTAGCCTGCCTCCAAACCCTTCCTCTACAGACGCCCTATACGATACGGACACAGGCAACTTCGACCAAAATAAAAGCTGCCAAGCACAGAGCACGAACAGTACACCAAATACTCTGCTAGAGAGTCTGCGTGAATTTTCTTTAATTTCCCAGACAAGTCAATATTATTATCCCCCTCCCCCTTCTCCTGGTGAGGAAACCAAGGATCAGAAAGGCGAGACGGGTCACGCAGCTGCCCCCGGAGCCGGTCCTGTCCCTCCGGTTTCTCGGCACCGTGTTTACTGGTACGTGCGAGGCTGCCTTTTGTTCAGAGCCTCTCGTCTCACACCGAGCCCTCTGCTTTGGGAGCCTCAG
Source organism: Camelus dromedarius (assembly GCF_036321535.1). Lineage (NCBI taxonomy): Eukaryota > Metazoa > Chordata > Mammalia > Artiodactyla > Camelidae > Camelus > Camelus dromedarius. The sequence goes on along the minus strand of NC_087458.1, from coordinate 28,483,125 downwards.
GCCACACCTCCTTCCTTTGTGTGCTTGCGCCCGGGGTCTTATCTGCACCATCCACTCGTTCAACAAGTTAATTAAGCCTCTGTTCTGTCCCAGGCCCTGTGCTGGGTTCTGGGGAAACAAAGATGGAGACCCAACTTTTATCCTTAGGAAACTGCCTGTGTATTCTGCAAGTCCTTTTAGAGCTTCTGAAGTAATAAAGCGGTAGTTACAGAGGCTGGCACCCCCTGTCCCCGTGTGCTCCCTGCAGGGTTAAAACCAGGCCCCTGGCTGCCAAACGCAGAGTGGAAAGGCCCTGGGGAGGAAGGGAAACAGCCAGCTCAGGATGAAGATGTGAAGAAGCCGAATGAGAGCAAGTCAAGAAAGCAGCTCAAGGCGGCGCCGCGGTCGCTCCGCTCGGAGGGGCACTGGGCTGCCTCCCCTGCCGCATGCTGCCCAGCCTCCCGGCGCTGCTGCGTCCACAGCGTGGAACACCAACACGGACCGTGGCTGCTGAGTCCGGCCTCGCTGCATTCATAGAAATGGCATGGGTTGTTTTTTTCTTTTTCTTTTTTGCATTCATGTACGCCACTGTGCTGGAACCTGAACCCTTCTCCTCTGCTCCTTCCCAAGGAGGCGGCACAGTCTCAAGAATGCTCTGAAAACCGAGCCCTCCAGGAAAGAAAAGTGAGAGAGACTGGGTGTGTGATTGCACTTCTATTTGGCTGCCGCCTGCTTTATTTTCTTTGGTCGCATCACTTAGGACTCGCAGCTCCACGGGGATGCCGGGGAACGCTAGGGTCCTCAAAGCCCAGGGTGTGCACGCCCCTTGCCAGTGGTTCCTGCACAATGTTATCACCGTGACTGTGAAGAGGCACCTGCACAGGGCTAGGCAGCAGGCAGAGACTCAAGCCAGGGCTGAGTCCCCGCCTTACCCTGGTGATTACCGCTTTAATTTGGTGGACAAATGAGGACAGGTGTGCACAGGAGCGAGCGAAGGTGAGGCAGGGAAAGGAAGGGTTTGGGTACTAGCAAAGCAAGGCCACAACATGTCTCCCACGGAGCAAACAACCGTTTAATGCGATGCTATTTGCAGTCCAGCCCACTTCCAAAATATACGTGCCGGTGAGAGCGTCCCTCTGCCAGTGCTGAAGGCCTCAGTTGTTACTGAACGTGACAAGCGGGGTGGGGGGGGACACACTACAACACTCTCTGTACAAGTGGGGCAGGCCAGGTGACATTCGTCAGGGTTTGATGCAACAGTCCCATGTTTCTCGTGGGCACTGAGAAGGACGCGAAACACAGGACCCAACAAAGCTTAAGATGCCTTTCATAAGGAAAACTAACAAGAAGCAAACGGCACTGTACTGATGTTAGGTAGTTTAGACAGAAACGAGCACTGGGCTGGGGGAGAGGGAGGGGAAAGGATCAGCCCAGAAAGTGGCAGTGTGTCTGCATCCAGGAAAAGGGACTCCAGACATTTTTACTTTCTCTAAATGAGGGCCAGTAAAGGAAGCCAGTTAACATCAAGATGCGGCAGCTGCTTGTGGGAGGGGGACCTGGTATAACCTGACCCAGTGAACCTGCCCAAAGGGGGTGGGCGGGCCAGAGCGCAGGGAACCTGAGCTGTCAGTCAGTCAGTCACAAAACCAGGATATAAAAACGGGAAGAACAAAGGAACGGCGCCGTTTTCCCCTCTCTTGGACTGGCCCGCGCCCAATTCTCGGGAGTGTAGCATGTTTCACCATTTTTTTACTTCACTAATAAAAATCTTGCTTATGTCACAGTTTCTGTCTCTCGTCAAAAATTCCTTTTTTTCGGGTGACTAAGAACCAAGGTAATTCTTACTTTCCTTTTCCCGGGAACACTGAGACAGTCTCATTTCACAGTCAGCGTTCCCTCTGAGGGTGAAAGACGCCTTGGCTGTCGGCGGCTCTTAAACCTTCAGTAAAGCAAAATATAAATCCCTGGGTCTGCCTGGAAAAGATACTATGAATGCAGATACTTAAAAATGTATTTCCTTTTTCTGTTTCTTACAGGTAAACTCAAATGTACAGCAGAAAGCAAGTCTTAAAACTGGTCGTGATCTGTGTCTGGTACTGTGTTCAGAACCCCCTCCTCGGGGCCAGGAGGTTTCCCAGCCTAGGTCTCTCCTTTCTTCTCTAAGTGCAGCGGAAGAAGTTTGGAGTTTAAAGTCACTACCTTGCTCTGCAGTAAACTGTCATTTTCTTTAAGGTGCAAAATTAGGCAAATGTCACCACTTCACACGAGGGTGAGGAGCCCGTGAACTGTCAGGCACAATGGCTCTCGATCGATCGTAATGGAGTAACGGTGACGCATCCGGGTGAGAAATGACGAGGAAAAACTAAATGAGGCGCTCCCATCGTTTCACAGGGTTTTTACTCTCCAAAAGGAAAAGCAAAAGTAAATCAAAGATTTTAAAGTGTCTTTTGAACTCTTCCTGCTCTCCTGACAAAACAGCTCCTGTGGTCACCCGCAGGTGCAGCTCAGTGGCCTTCTACATAGACGCCAGCCTAGTGAAACGTGGCCACATGTCCCAGAGTGTCCCACCTGCCTGGTTCCTGGACCTCAAGTTTCAACTGGAAACACTTCGATGCTGGAGGACCTGAAATTCGCTTTTAAAATTGAGCTCCTCAAGGCAAGGGGCTGTGTCCTACTTATTTTGTATCCCCTATTTCCTACCTGGTTTTCTGTTCTGAGTCCCAGCATCGTGTCTGGTACTCAGAAGTGCTGAATAACTTTTAATGCATTTTTGCTACTTGCTTTTCTTTGCCACGATTAACTTCCTAGACAAACCACAGGTCCAGGTGTGGTGCAGAAGTAAACCACCGCTCGGCATCAGGACCGTTTCTGAATTAGAGGGAGGTGCGCACATTAAGCCTCACTGTAAGAATGGTCCCAGTTTCCTTATACCAACGGTACTCCCACATCTTGTGAGAGACAGAGCAGAGAGTGCTTTGGTGTGGACAGGACAGTTCAAAGGTAAATCGAAAGATGCCCTACAGACATTCAGTAAATACAAAGGGTGAATCCAGGAGGGGCAGGTTTAAATCTCTCCAGAGTCACTCAGTTTTGCTTCTTATCAATTTAAGGAAGGAAAAAAAAAAAAAAAGGAATTCCTGGATATTTCTGGGAAAGAGTAAATCTCAAAACTCAAGGCCTCTCAAAATGACTCCAAGTTTCAGCATGATGCTCTGAGTTTTCTTTTTAAAATCAACCCTATAAAACCTAAAGAATAGATCTGAATTGCATTTATGGTTGACTACATGCTAGTTGGACCAAAGAAATATTTAGCAATGGTAAAAAGTCAGGAAGGTAGTAAGAATCCAACTTCTAATTCTGGTTATACAAACTACGGTGAAGACCATATTCAACCACAAACGTATTATCCGGAAGGGACACTCTAACATTGGGAGGCTGGATGTTGAGATGACACACAGGATGGCATATTCACAATATTCAGAAGGACAGGCTTTAGGTACGGGAGGAGAAACAGGCAAGTTTGGCTCAGAGAAGATAGAAAATTCCCTTAGAAATCTGTAACTGGGTACACGTCATAGATTACATAACGGCTCTTTTTTGAACATAAATGTATTTAATACTGGGAACACTGTTTATGTTGTATCTACAAATCCTCAAAGCCAATAAATGATCAAGTTATAAGCCCTGTTTCTGTTGTGGTCAACACATGATAGTTTGTACCCTGGACGCAAAGTAAGAAGGGATGTCGCGTTTCAGGCGGGAACAATATATTTCAGTTTTGAGTAAAAAGAAGTAGAATTTAAACTGTGGAAACACACCAGACAGGGATTAGATAAGAGCATCTTCAATGCCTGGCCAGGGTTTGTAAGTGTCGTTTAAAAAGGTAACTCACAGTTCAGGCTTCAATTTCTACAGACCACCTCTGACTACTAAGCAGATATTTCTGTTGCCAGAAAGTTAGTGGAAGAGAAATAATCCAAACTAACTGAGAGAAAAGCCCTTCATCATTACAGTGAGAATAAAAGACTTCTTTTACGCCTCCCTTTACTGAAAACAAAGTGTTATCGACAAGTTGAACAGCTTTTGAACCAGTATGTGAAACTTGGTGATTACTCCTAAATGACCTTTTCAGTCTGAAAAGTCATGCATAAGGTAAAATTTCACTAAAAGTAAACCACCCCCACCCCCACACACATACTCAACTGAGTATTTAACCGTAGCCAGGGAACACTGCAGATTAAGCTATTATTTTAATTTTAATTCATTACCCATCTCTGTTTTTCATATTGGTAACATATGCTGGTCTTTTAATGGTGTGTTAGAAGACTACACAATGACTCTTTTGGTCAGAGGGGGGGTCTGCTGCTAAAAATGGGATGAACTTAAGACCTCCTTCACTGTCTCCCACTGACTGAAGAAACACTCAAAAGGGCCACAAAAAATGAAAAATAAACAAAAATTAAAATGGAAACCATTTCGAAGGTAAAACTGACCTACGATACTTAACCATGGCTGAGATATGTTCTGAATGTAGAATTCTAGTCTTCAGAGTAAGATTTTCAAATGATAATACTAAGATTGATAACTTTAGCGTTTAAAATTCACCCCCTGCAGTGATAAATTTAAATTCTATACGCACGTAAGCCTTTATTTATTACCATATTCCATACATCATTCTGTTGATTCGTATATGGCGCTCTGAGATCCTAAGCATGGGTTCAGTTTCCACACAGATCAACTTTGTATCTGTCTAGACAAAATCCACACATTCCGAGAGAAGCAACTGGGGGACCGCTTTGGAGTCAGACAGACGTGGGCTGGAATTCTAACTCCACTGCTGGGCAAAGCTGCAAACCAGGTAAATTACTCACGCACTCTGAGTCTCAGTTTCCTTGTCTGTAAAATACAGAGATCACCTGTCTCACAGCCACTTCTCTGAGGTAGGTACCGATTGCAACATGTCCGCGACGTTTGTAAAGGACTCAGAGCGGCGCTGGGCGGGGGGCAGGCAGGTACTGGAGACCATCTTGCTTGCAGTCTGAGGTCAGAGCGGGGCATCGGGGTCGACAACACACAGTGATGCAACATTCTGTCTCTACTCAAAGGCTCTTACTAGTCTCTACCTGACTTTCCACGCTTTAATTAATGATCAGCGGCAGCCCAGATCCTGGGAAGCTCTGTTATACATTAAACATTCTCAGAGCCTCAGTTTTTGGAGCAGGGTGGGGGACTTTGGTTTTAACTCTCTAGCCATCCCCTTGCAAGAACAGCTTTGCAACGTACAAACCAGAATATCGTCACCCTAACTCATGAGGTAATATTTCCCTCAAACACTTAGTTCTTTTACCTCTTACCTTTTCGATTTTTTCATCCAGCATTCTGAAGAATTCCTGTTGGCTTTCAGAGATGTGCATGCTGAAAAACAAAGAATAGTTAAATACATATTTCCATGTTTAAGAAAACCTAGCTCCTTCAAATGAAAACTGCTGGGTCCCTCAACTTTGGGGCAGCCATTTATTTCTTGCAGACTTTTGCACTTAAGTATCATATTGAGGATAAATGTCATTATGAGTAATCCTACAAATGTGTTTCCTAATAGCCTGTCAGTTCCTATGATTTAAGGAACACAATTTCCTTTCAAAGTACTCAAGTTATTTTTAGTGGTGTTACTGGGAGGTGTGTGCCAAATTTTTTCTTCAGATACGTATTTGTCATTAAAACAAACAGTATAGGCAAGCAGCATACAGCCTATTTCAACCCTGGGTGTAACCACAACAAGAAAATATATCCTAATTATTATACTGAAACGTGTGTTTCACAAAGGCTGTCAGTGTCAGCACGGTGTCCAGCCGACTGCACAGGCGTGGGCTGGCCGCAAACGAGCGGGAACTTGACGTTGTCCCTGAACATCTTCTGTCCCGGGGACAGCAAAGGCATCTCTTTGGAACTGAAATTCCACTGGAACGTGGGAGTCAGTGAGGAGGCATGTCTGAGGAGCTCTCGCCCTGTGTGATTGCTTGTCCTTGGCAATTTACCGGCATACTTAGTGAGACACACGTGGTTGGTGGGGACAAACTTAGAAGGGAAGGACAGCAGAGAAGATTCACAGACGGGAAGGAAAGGGGCCTGGCAGCAACATGGCCTTAACGAGAGTAGTTTCCACCCAGTGAACAGCCGTGGGTGTCCAAGGGGGTTCGGGATGCTGGGGGAAGAGACACTTGGCACTGTTTCTTCCCTTACTGTTAGTTACTGCCCCTGGTTTAGTAGTGGGGGTCGGGGGAGGGGTGGCTCTGGACCAGCTTCTTCCCTTCCCGCCGAGGGACGGTGAGCAGCCCACCTGACATCCCCTCCGCACACCTCATCCTTTCGGGGCCACAGAGAGTGACACAAGTGACCCGAAGCCCTTCAGGCCTCCCAAGACAGGTAATGAGGCTCCAAAGAGGTTTTCCCCAGTGCGTAAAAGCTAGGTTTCAAAGCTGGGAGCACACAGCCATCAGTGCGGAGATCAAGGAGAAGCAATGAGAAGACCTGGTAGCCTTCACTGCTGGAAGGCACCACGGACATCATGTAATTTACGTACACGTCCTGTTGCAGAAACAGGCCCTCTCACTGCAGGCTGGAAAGGCAGGGCGGAACCCGGGATGGTGAGAGTAAACAGCCTCCTCGTGCTCTGTCTGGACAGAAAAGCCGCTTTGCAAAGCTGAGCTCTTCCAGATTCCTCAGGGTTTGACTTCTTTTAGTGCCAAAACGTTTTTTATTCGAGCCACTTTGGATGCAAGTCTTCTAAACTGTGCACTCAATTTAATAGACGATGTATCTCAACTTTCATTTCATGGCGAGGGGCAACTCCCCTGATCTTAAGTCTTAACCCTCCTCTGTAATACTGGGATAGTCCGGGAGCCTCGACGGTCGGTGGAGCGGCTCCTCTTTAAGCAAAAGCTGAAACGGCCTTGAGCTCCAGGCTTCCGTTCTCTGGCTGCCTTTTGAGCTTCTTCTCCTGTCAGAGGAGGTAACAGTCCTGTTTCCTCCTTCTTGCCATTTGCTGCTTGGGCTTCATGTTTGGCAACAGCACAGCCAAGCTTGTTAGAGTTTTGCCTAAAGTTCGTGTGAACAGGCTGTGAGGGAGAGCCTGGGGGATTTCTTGTGAGTGGGAAACACAAATATTCTGGTACCCACTGTGGCTGCCTAGACACTTTTTGGGGCACCTGCCATGTTCTTAGCCAAGCTCTCAGCAGCTGAAGGTGCTGGACAGCTCTGGGCCCCAGAGAGAAAAGGCATGAAGATACTGATCGATCAGTAGATTGATCTGTCTGTCTATCTGTCTGTCTGTCTATCTATCTAAACATAACCATATATATTAGTTTCCCTAGGAAATCCCAAGGGACGTCATAAAAGTGGCATTTTTAGGATCTGATGTTCATGGTGGAACCTTTTTTGGTTAGAGATTTTAGCATATATTGCCTTGCATATAACAGAAGGGTAGTACATATTTAATTAATAGACCAAGTGGTCTCTATTTAAATCCGTGGGACTCACGACTCCTCACAGAGGCAGCACAGCTTTCTAGCATAGATGGGGTGCAGGCCTGAGATTCCTCATTTATAAAACTGCTAGGCTGGTCTCTGAGGTCCTTTACAGCAGTAACGTTCTGTGATTGTTACTAACTTCCGTTAGCTCCTTTACTCAAACATCACAACATGAAAACAGGGGTGTTTGGCTGATACTCATACGTATGCACATCAGATGGACAAGAGGGGAAATCTTAAGTGAATGTGACCCTGCAAGTGTGTCTCCATCCCTCCCTGTGGTGGAGAGCGCACAGGCTCAGGGACCTGTCTCAGGAGTTTCAGACCCAAAGTGAAGGACCTCAGGATGCCCATACGGTAAAAACTTGAGTGGATTCAGTTTTGTGTAGTCTAGCTGCATACTTTCTAATCATTAAAAAAAGAAAAAGATATCCCTTGATGGAAGCAAACTGAACGAAAGCCACCTAATCCAGGATTAACTAGACAAGACAGCGTATTTTCAACCCCGTCTGAATCTTGAAGGAAGTATTCGCCTTGCTCTGGGGTAGAGGGTACAGGGTCAGGCAGGAACCTTACATTTTCATTTTCACACGTGCCTTTGAGAAACAATCCTAACCAAACGTCAGCAAGCTGCCTTCGGTCCGCTGTGTCTCTACCATCGTGCCCACGGACGGAGAAAGGCTGCCTCCTTTTCCTTCATCCAGGAGCCCTAGCACACCGCTGCCTGCTTCTGCCTCACTTCAGAACCAGCTGGGACGAGCCACTCAGCAGACCGGCTGCCTGTCTTGCCTCCCTGAAACACAGCACGTGGGCTGTGACAGAGAAGGCAGAATGGAGGGGGCTGATTTATTACCAAGTCCCGATGCACCAAATGAGCTTTTTCAGGCAAAGCCTGCGGTCCCTGGAAGCGCGGCAGGCGGACACCCACACGAGAGCCTCGTGGTCTGTGCGTCGTCTTAGGGCTGGTGTGACCCGAGGGCACGAGCCTTACCCTGCTGTTCTCCACGCCTTCCTTTCAACGGGGGCAGAGGCAGGATGCTCACTCTGATGAATTGAATTGCCCACTGTCGACCGACTCCCGCCCAGAGAAACACGATGCCGTCTTCTCACGTGGGAACTCGTATCAACACAGCGGCGCTGACGGTGGCGCTGACCCTCCAGAGCGCACAGCGCACCGTGGGGAGCGGTCCGTGAGTAACAGCTTGACTCTCAGATCGCCTCTGACGGACTGTGTGATGGCGGTGAGTGCGGAGCGGAGGAGGGAGAGCACAATGGTCTCCCATATTCCCTCAGGATACCACAAAGGGCTGACTGGGTTGCTTCTGATTTAGTTGATAAAGTATGAATCCTTGATGCTAAGACTAATTAGATCTAAAAATCTTTTATAAAAGTCTGTATGTTGGTACTTGATTTAACTCATAAAACTTCAGTCATTCCTCTTTCTCTCTAATAACTAAAATTCCACCTTGGAAAACACAATGCTCCCCCTGGAACATTTCTCTCTCTCTTTTTTCAATTGAAGTGTAGCTGGTTTACAGTATTATATTAGTTTTCAGGTGTGCAACACAGTGACTCAAAATTTTTATCGATTATACTCCATTTATGGCCCTGGAACATTTCTCATGGCTCTCAGCTGGTCCTGGCAAAGCTCTTATGAGTTAACCCTGCCATCAAAGGTTCTTTTTCCTACAACTTCTCAGCTTCATGAGACCAAGGATGACAACGCTATGGAATCTCAATGCAAGTAATCAAATGAACCAAAGGTGGACAAATGAGCTTTAGAGCGGAAAGATACATGGTTTCCACGTTTAGTCACTTAAAAAAATAAGCTTCCAAATAAAAATCTAAGCCACAGAAGTATGGGAAGACAAGGTCCTAATTCCCTAGTACTTCACCTACAAAAATGAAACTCAGTTACCCCGTGGGTCCCTGACAAATCTTAGCCTGAACACAGTTCCTTCTTGATGATCATCATCAGTGTTTTTCAGCTGCACCTCAGGAAGTGGATTAATCCTAGACCTCACAACAGGACACACCCTTGCTATTAGTTCATGCATGGCTCACTTTTATTCGGTTATTTAAAAAAAAGTATAATAAGTATTCATGAAATCAAAACAAAAAAATAAAAGCTGGGATCTCAACAACCTAGAGCTTACTTCCCAGCTCAAGGGAGCCATCACGTCCCCGCTTCCCTTTTGTAAAGCTTCACTCCATCTCTCTCCGTGCTTGAGAGCAGATGATCTGTTCCAGGTGTTTGTAAGTTTACAGAGCGCATCACGCTACGTCACCGCTTGGACTTGCTCTCTGTCCCAGCGCCGTGTTGCTGGGTCCGCCCAGGGCTGTCCATGGCTGCGGGGCATTCGTGGTGACTGCTGATGTTCCACTGTGTGAACACAGCGAAGCGCATTTGCCCAACTTCCCGTTAAAGGGCGTTCAGGCTGTTTCTAATTGTTAAGGCGTTCTTGCCAAGCGTCAGACACTGTGATGAGCATAGGGCATATATTATTTTATTTAAGCCCCAGCTCTGTAAGACAGGATTTTTCACCTCCATTTTTCTTGGAGAAAACTGAAGCTCCAAGACGCTAGCTCACTTGCCTGAGATCTCAAGGCCAGCGGGAATGTGCTCTACACGTGACGCCGAGCGAGGGCGACGCTGTGAGGATGCCTGCCTTTACAGTAAATCTTCCACAAGGTAGGGAATTATCCTTCCGCTCATGGGGGAAGAAGAAACAACACCTCATCATATTTTATACAACTACATAATAAAGAATAGTTTCCTGGATCCTATATGTCAGCAAGTAGGAAAAATAAAACCCTTTTCTTGGCCCTCCAGAAAGATTTCTTAGTTGAATTCCAGGAACCCAATGATCTGATTCACAGTTTAAAACACACACACACACACACACACACACACACACACACACACACACACACACACACACAGACACGAGCGTGATGCTGTGTGAAAAATAGGGAATTTTCTTCATAATTTTAATGTAAACACATGCTCCAATTTACTCAACTTCTCTGAAAGCTTCAGCACATGCCAGTCTGCAAAGCATAAAAGTGTGTCAAAGTTAAATAAATATTTGCTCTGAAGGAAAAAAGGAATTCTTAATATAGTCTTTCTCTAGAACGCAGAGATAAGAAAAGCATTTAAAAATAGCATATATCCAACGTTTTGGATGAAAAGATGATTTGGTAGGGTCATCAGATATCGTTGTCCCCAGAGGCAGATAAAGTTAGAGGAGATAAAAGTGATTGCCGGGGAGTGGATTAGGGAGGTTGTGATTATAGCACAATGCTTACCTAAGGGGCAAAAACCTGTGGTATCCTTAAACTGACGTTGAAAATGATAAGGGGATTTAAAAATGTCCAGTTTTCTTTGAAAGTGAAAAAAATTAAGTCCCTGTGCTCGCTCACCACCCCCTGAAGAGTCCCAACCACCACGTCCCAGTGGCCCTGGCTGTGGCTGGGGCCCAGACGCTGAGCCAGGTGAAACCAATTACGTTATTTTTGTCTCAACTTCCTGGGAAGAACCAAAGATAACACAACCCTGTCCACTTAGGATTTTGATTTTGGGGCTCTATTACATACAGGCACTAGTCACATTTATGTTGGGGTGGGGTGACACATGTGCGAGCAGCACCCTTGGGGTTTGTTCATTTTTGGCTAGAACAGCACAAGGGGACGTGCAGCCTCGGGGACAGCAGGGCCTCTCTGAGGAAAGGGGCGGTAGCTTCACAGACAAAGTGCATTTTGTTGCCAGTGTAGATTCAGTTCTAGAAAAATCCAGAAAACTATTCTTTATTCTCTTTTAACATTTTAATTGTGAAATACTTAACACATAGAAAAGAAAACCTATCATGCTATTTGTACACTTTTAAATAATAAGAATGAAAGGAACAGGGATAAAACCACCACTTAGATTAAGAAATAGAACCTCTCTCTGATCCCTCTGTGTTCTATGCAGTAGAAGCGACCACGATTTGAATTTAGTGCCCTTCATCTCCTTGCTGGCCTCTGCTGTTTTACCCCCCCCCCCCACACATAATCTTGCTTAGTTCTGCCTTAGTTTTTGAGCTTCATATGCGTAAAAGTGCATGGAGGCAGGTGCTTCTTACTTTACGCCACAACATGACACTGGCGAGGCTCCACCTCCTTGACACGTGGAGCTACGTACAGGTCGTAGATTTTCACTGATACGCAGCATTCCCAGCACAAGGACGTGCCACATTTTTTGTTATCCATTATATGTTGGACGGACATTTGGGTTTTTCCTTCAAGAGCTTTAAGAGCTCACGTAAGCAGTGCTGCTGTGAACGCTCCCAGAATATGTCTGCTGGCCCCCGTGCACAAGAGTTTCTCCAGGGCCCACACCTGGGAGTGAAGTCGCTGGGGGGCCAGGTACGCCCAAGCGACAATTCTACTAGATAATGCAAACTGTTTTCCCAAAGTACTTTGACCAGTTTATACTCCCACCACCAGGGGTCAAGAGTATCAGTTACTCCCGATTCTAGTAAACCTTTCGTAGCATCAGACTTCTAAATCTTGCCAGTCTTGTAGTGTGCCATGGTATCTTTCTCATACGCATTAGATACTAATGTTTCCTCTTCAGTCAAACGGTTGTTCATGTTTTTAGCCTGTCTTTCCATGAGTTCTGTCCTTTAGTTACTGATTCATAGAATTCCTCTATGTGTTCTGGAAATCCAACCACTGTTCATTGTATGTATTATAAGTATCTACCCTCATTCTGTGGCCTTTTACTCTCCTATTGCATAGTCTGATAAATAGAAGGTCTTAATTTTAGTGTAGTCATAATAATTAATCATTTTTCTTAAGATTTGCATCCTTCGTGAGTTATTTGAAGTTCTCCCCTACCCCAAACTCATAAAGATATTCCCCTTTATTTTCTCCTAACTGGTGTGAAACGTCAGCTCTGCCATATATGTTGGGTCTGGTTTGGGACTCTGTCTGTTCCATTAGACCCAGTCACACTGTCTTCATTACTGAAGCTTTACCATAAGTCTTGATTATCTGGTAGGCAAAATGGAGCTCACTCTAAAAACATTTTTAGCTTTAAAAACGACATAGGAAAAAAGGAATGAGAACTTACTTTGCTCTGGGTTGATGAACTAGTCCCGGAATCTCTTTGTTAGTTTTAAGTCTTACATTTGAACTGGCACTTTTTTCCTGAAACACATAAACACACACGCAAAAGACACGATGAGACTCAGCAATCAAAAAGAGCACACATTTCCATCCCCGAAATGGTAGATTCGTTTGGGAGCCTGTGCAGTCAGTTCCTTCACAAGGACGTCACAGGGTACAGGCAGCCTGGCCAAGCATTTTAACACGGAACGTTGTCATGAAAAGAGGAATTCACTTTTTATAACAGCTGTGGCTCCTTTTAGAAAACTATGTGTATACACAACATTGTAAACTGACTATAACTCAATAAAAAAAAAAGAAAATTATGTGTGGGTAGTCTTTGATTTTTAGGTGGAATTCCTGAAAATAGGAAGAGAATCAAAGCGTCAAAAAAGAGCAAGTGTCATACAACCGCCGCCATGGCTGGCTTGCCCAGGTTAAGCGACTTCGTGCAGTTTATTTGTGAAACACAACTGCGGTTATTGGGACAGAAAGTCTGCACAAGGCTCTAGCAGCGACAGGCACAAGAACACAACTAAAAATAGTATTTTACACCTGCAGTAAATATTGAGGTTGAATTCGATTAACTTAGTAAAACTCAGTACTAGTCTGTATTCCAGAAGCCACTTCTTTGGCTTTTAGCCCGATCTGATTTCTTGTTCCCAGTAAACTAGCCACATGGGAAAGAAATACTCTTAAATTTTAAAATGCAAGTGTATCAGTAAACACGCTGTCTCAATGCTACAACTGCTCTGTAGTTTTACAACATTATCTTTAAAAATTATTCAGGGTGCTTCTTAATTTGCTTTCTAAACACACTTCCCCAAAATGAAAGGAAAGACTATTCTAAACTTACTTAACAGGTGACTGTAGACACTCCAGGAACCCGAGATGTGGCCATAATTAAAGACCTGGGCGAGGGCAAGGAATCAAACTCCTGCGGGCCGGCCCACCCTTCTCACCGCAGGCAGAGGGACGCGAGATGCTGCACAGAACAGCGGGCCCGGAGTGATCTCTTTCAAGCGCCCCTACCGCTCCCAGGACAGCAGATGCCACGTAAGTCAGCTTGAAGCTGCACTGACTCCCATGCTCTGGTTGCTGGCTATTCACCCTCAAACGTGAGCGTGTCTGTACAACGTCAGTCCCCCAAAACAGGGTAATTTTGTTTGCGACCTTCTCGAAGAAGAATCAGTCACTATAGTTCTCCAGCCGTCTAGCTTACTGCCTTCTTTACCTCCCGCTAAACTTACTTAAACATGAATATTTTAAAAGTATAAAATAGATACTGTCCCCTCTGCTGATGTAGTCAGGGAGCAGCAGATGAACTACCTTATCTTTTTCACAAAGAAGTGGGAGAACAATCAGAAAACTTTTAACGCACTGACTCCAGGCGGGCAGGACCCTGGTTCCTTCTTTACGGCCGGGGCTGCCGTGCCTGGCTCGGGGCCTGGCACTTCACGGGAGGTGCTTAATGATGATAGAACAAATGAATGATGTCGGCAAATAACCACCTTTTTTTTTTTTAACACTTTGAGATAAAAACAGTTCAACCACAGTCTCTCTGCAGGACTGAAGATCTAGGTTCCCTCCACATGAGTCATTTTCTCCCTTAAACTTTATGTCCCCCTTGGATTAGGCATTGAAAATGGATGTACTGGATATGACAGAGTCTTACGCTTTTTTTCTATTCACATAATTTCCTAAACTCTTTGAACTTAAAGGATGCATCACAATTGTAAATGTTGCTGAGGCAGGAAAGAGGCTTCTACTTCTAAATATACCAATGACAATTATATTGTTTCTATTCAACTTATTAAACTGTACCCTTCATCATTATATCATCTCACCATATCCTCCTCAAAAATACATAGTGTGGTTGCTAAAAAAAAAAAAAACCTCCCCCAAAAGAGAGATTCAGGAGATAGGAGGACACTTCAGGACACGGGGCGCAGACGTGCACTTCTGCGAAGTGAGGGGCAGTGAGGGGACCAAAGGCGAGGCAGAGGCAAGGTCGGGGGAGAGAGCAGCTGCAGATTACCCAGGTGCGAACACATATAATTACATACAGCTTTCTACCCATTATGTATTCATAATGTATTCATTTTCCAAATTACCACTCAGCAAGATCGGTAACAACTGAGCGCTTACTGTGATTTGTGGAGGAGGGTGGAGCTCAGCGGTAGCACACGCTTCGCATGCACGGGTCCTGAGTTCAACCCCCAGTACCTCCATTAAAAAAAAAAAGACTAAGTGATTTGCATATACTAACTCATTTTAATGTTCACAGATATTTACATATATTAACTCATATTTATGCCCACATACCGCTCTGAGATAGACACCGTTATTATCCCCATTTTATAGATGAGGAATCGGAAGGCACAGAGAGGTGAAGCACTTACTGAGACCCTGCAAGTAGTAAGTAACGGCGTTGGGATCTAAACCCATGCAGAATGGCCCGAGTCCGTTATTAGCCACTAGGCCAGCAGCCCTCACACATTTTAGTATCAAGAACCCTCATCTCTATTCTCCAAATTTTGATACATTTTATTATACAATATGGAAAAAAAAACACATTTGTTAAAATCACCATCAACCTCATCAGAAAAGTCATGACAAACGCTATGAAACTTTCGGTGGTAGTTACAAGTTTTTCAAAATTTCAAAATGAAAACAGAATGTATTCTTCCCCTGCGAGTGCCTGGTGGTGGTGATCACGACGACTACTAACCAGAGGTGATGCCACTGCCTGGATCTGTGCCATGTCACCGGCAGTTTTATCCACCATTGCTTTTGCTCCATCAGTGCAAATGTCAACAGAGTGAAAAAAGCAAATAGCTTCTGTATTATTAGGAAAATGACCTTGAGGACTCCCTAAGAATGTCTCAGGAACCTCCAAGGGTCTGCGGGCCACACTTTAACTATATGCCTTTCTATTTCTCTTGCATAGAAAAGAACTATTAATTGTTTAATTGAGGTATGTGCCTTATTTCAGAAAAAATATTTAACTATCTTAAAGAGGTAAAATCTATATTCCATAAGATTCCCCTATTATAATGAAGACATACGAATGACCAACAGAAACGTAGAAGAATGCTCAGTATCACTAATTATCAGAGAAATGCAAATCAAAACTACAATGAGGTATCACCTCACACCAGTCAGAATGGCCATCATTCAAAAGTCCACAAATGATAAATGCTGGAGAGGCTGTGGAGAAAATGGAACCCTTCTACACTGCTGGTGGGAATGCAGTTTGGTGAAGCCATTGAGGAAAACAGTATGGAGATTCCTCAAAAGACTAGGAATAGACTTACCCTATGACCCAGCAATCCCACTGCTGGGCATATATCCAGAAGGAACCCTACTTCAAAAAGACACCTGCACCCCAATGTTCACAGCAGCACTATTTACAATAGCCAAGACATGGAAACAGCCGAAATGTCCATCAACAGATGACTGGATAAAGAAGTTGTGGTATATTTATACAGTGGAATACTATTCAACCATAAAAATGACAACATAATGCCATTTGCAGTAATATGGATGTCCCTGGAGAATGTCATTCTAAGTGAAGTAAGCCAAAAAGAGAAAGAAAAATACCGTATGATGTATCACTCATATGTGGAATCTAAAAAAAAAGAGAGAGAAGAAGACAAATGAACTTAAATATAAAACAGAAATAGACTCACAAACATAGAATACAAACTTGTGGGTGCCAGGGGGAGGGGGGTGGGAAGGGACAGACAGGGAGTTCAAGATTGGTAGATACTAACAAGTATATTTAGAATAGATAAACAAGTTCATACTGTGTAGCACAGGGAAATATATTCAAGATCTTGTAGTAGCTCATGTGAAAAAGAATATGAAAATGAATATATGTATATTCATGTATGACTGAAAAATTGTGCTGTACACCAGAAATTGACACATTGTAAACTGACTATAACTAAATAAAAAAAATTCCATTATAAATGTGTGATGAAGTGATTACAGTAAATGTATACAGCTGTGCAGTTATCACCACAATCCAGCTTTAGAGCAGCTCCATCAGTCCCCAAAGTTTCATCATACCCATTTGCTGTCATCTATATATGCTCCCTGGCAACCACAGATCTGCTTTCTGTCTCTACAAACTTGCTTTGTCTAGATTCATACAAACAGAATCAAACAATATATTAGTGTTTTACATCTGGCATTTTTCACTTAGCATGATGTCTCTGAGGTTCATCTATACTGCAGCATATTTCAGTATTTCATTTATTTTAATTGCTAAATAATATTCCAGTGTACGGATATCCTGTATTTTATTTACCCATGCATAAACTGATGAACATATGGATTATTTCCAGTATGTGGCTATTATGAATAATGCTGCCATGAACATTCATATACAAGTCTTTGTGTGGACGTATATTTTCATTTCTCTGGGGTAGATTCCAAGGTGTGGAACTGCTTGATTATATGGTAAGTTTATATTTGATTATTTAAGGTACCACCAAACTGTTTTTCCAAAGAGGCTGTACCATCATACATTCTCACCAGCAGTGCGTGATGGTTCCAGTCTGTCTACCTCCTCGCCAACACTCGGTATTATCTTTTCGATTATGGTCATTCAAGCGGATGTCTCATTGTGGGTTTTATTTATTTTATATATGTGACTTATTTAGATTTGTTTTTATATTTCTTTGTAGCTATCAGAACACGTAGCATCTTGCTACATAGGAGCATTTATTTGTTTACTGGTTAGCTGTATTTGTATCAAGACATCAGTTTTATATTTGCTTATAAATACCATTTAACTTCTACTTTGGGTTTGTTTGTTGGGGAAGGAGAAGTTTAAAGAGATCTGCCTTTAAAAAAAGAAATAAGCAAACAAAACCAAGAAGGGCTGATGGGAGCCTCTGATGGAACAGACTCAAAAGAGTGGACTGAGAGCTGGCTGCAGAGTCCTGGAATAGGCACAGAGAATTAAATTGGGAGATGACGGAAAAAGTAACTAAGATATTATTTCCCTTGGCAAGAAAAAACTGTTTGATGGCATTTGACACTCATAAACTAAGTACCTAAAATAAACTGGGACCAAGCGGGATTCAGATGAAGCCATTCAAAGGGCCCTCAGCAGGCAGTTTGCAGCGCTGTGTGTTCTGATGATCCATTCATGCTGGCATCACCGTCATCTAGGGTGTTTGTTGAAATTCAGATTCCCAGGCCCTGCTCAACACCTGCGGGCAAGTCTCTGCAATCAAGCCCAGGAACCTGCATTTTAAACAAGAGTCCTAGGTGACTCAGCTCAAAAAGGTTTGAGGACTCCTAGTTTGGAGAAAAGACACCTTTGGGCTTAGAATCCCCCCTCCTGGCCTTCCACAGAGCTGCTTTCAAAATGAGCCCTGGGGGTCTGTAGAGCTGCCTCCGGGATCAATAAAGAGAGGGCTCCCAGAACAGCGACCTCTTGGACAGTTTAGACTCAGGGCTTTCAACTGATGCTGGGAAAAAAAAAAATCCATTTCTCACACATGTTTGCAAACGAATGGCAGGTCAGTGACAGGTTTATTTAAACAGCAAATCAAACAATTTCTCTTTTGCTTGAAATAATTTTATTTCTTTACGACGAGAACATACTTGTCAGAGTGTAGAGTAAACTTATCATTCTCTTCTTAGATTTCCTCACGTTAGAGACAGTCAAACTGGCTATATTTATCCTGCTGCTCCCAGCCCCTGGTGGGCATCTCCCAAAGGGAAAGTCAGAGTACCGAGAGAAACTGGCAGCTGCTTTAGGAAATTCTCTCCAGCTTCGGCTCCTTAATTCTAAAGGAAGCACCTCACTGCCTGCGGGGAGCTGACAGGAAGCGCCCTCCGTGCAGGCGACGGGAGCAGCTTCTTTCCTCCTGTCACTTCTGTGACTGTGTGTCCCAGGGCGTGTGAGAGGACTCCGGCAGCTGCGGTCCTGGGGTGGGGGGGTGTCCCCTGAGTTGATCTGGGCTGGAAATGTGAGGAGGGATTTTATTTCCTTTTCTGGGGGGCCCAGAAGCAGGAAGTTCTATCTTATAAAGAAATCCCAGGGGCCAGATGGATTCGGGAAGCTGGAGGCCCAGAGAAAAATAGCGGGGGTTGGAGTAACGGCTCCTGGGACTGCTCATGAGGGACCCACACAGAGGAAGAGACACAAAAGCACTAAGTGTGAACTCTCAAAGGGTTTCCCTCGATACACAGACCCTGTGTGTACCTCTGAACCACTGCATTGCAGAAAGGACCTGAAAACTAGAAAAGGTAAGATATTTTAACTAGAATCAGGAGAACTTTGTGTGTGGTGGGGGAGGGAGGTACATACACATTTTAAAAATAGGAACACGTTCCACTATAAAACAAACAATGAGCAATCATTCCAGCTTTGGGGGATTATTCCATAAGATGTACTCTCTGAGAACACATGTGATGTCTTGTGTGTGATAAGCGGTGTTAACATGAGCTAGGACACTGCCTCCTTCAAATATAAAGGAATTTCATCTCCTGTCTTCTAAAGGATGCTGATTAGCTGATCCACGTTTACTCCACCAAGATTTCTGGACGTTAGCAAATGGCAAGGCCCAAGCTACCCAAAGCAACTGTCAACTTGGGCCCAACAGGGTCATAGTTACGTGAGGGCAACACCTTCATCATGATGACCTATCTATGGAGATTATTGGAATTATTAGTATTTTGTTAGAATTATGTAGTTGTCATGAAATTGTCATGGAAAGTCTCAGCTTTATGGAAATTCTTTTTCTATAAATTGAAACACAACCATGTTCCTCATTTTATATAAAGTAAGTCAGTTTTAAAGCACCTAGTATTTTTCACACAGTTGCTTCTTAAGGTAGATTGGAAACATTTAAAATAATCTTTCAAAAGTAAACAGAGAGGTAAGAAATTGCTCAGAACAGATTTAGAATTGTTTACTAAAAAACCTAGAACCAACTCACGAAGTCACTATGTCAAGAGTTAAAAGAAACAAGCTATGATGTTGTTATAAATCACACTTGGAATTATAAGTTAAGGATGTTTCCAACAAGATTTTGTGTCTCCAGGTTTTTCTAATTTGGAAGAACTATATTCCATGTCTGGCCAAGATGCTTGTATCAGTCAGCACTGGGGAGGTTATGCTGCAGTGAAAAACAACCCCCGATATCAGTAGTCTAATAATATACCAGCTCATGTCTTACACCTGCTACGTGTGCAGTGCGGGCTGGCAGGAGGGCTCTGCCCATCCTAATTGCTCAGGGACCCAGGCCAGCGGAGGCCCTGTGTCAGCGTGTGTTCTCATAATCCCCATGGCGGGGGAGGGAAGAACAGAGCTGAGTGAGGGTTAAATGCTCACCCTTGGCCCCAGTGTGTCACAGGACCATGCCTAAATTCAAGACTGGAGAAGGAGAAAGCACAAGCCTGCGTTGTGCTTGGAGGAACTGGGGTGTTTATAAATAGCCCCAGTGACTACCATCATGCTGAGTTTTAAAAGAAGTATGTTTTCTTGATCAAGAACTACCTAACATTCATATTTATGACCTTTCTTTCTGAACAATGTAAATGCATCAAGTATCTCACTTGTACTAAACATGGAAAGCACTTAGTGACAGACAGTTTAAACAGGCCCAGATGCCAGACCTCAGAGTTCAAAACGAAGTTGAAAGCTGGTTAGCTGGCATTAGTAAATTAGGTTAAATGTCATCTCTAACACAGAATAGAGGCAAAACTCTGTGGTTTTATTCCCCATCCAGAAAACTGCACTGGCACCCACATCCACCCGCCTCTGATTTTTCCATTTCTCACATCTCCTTTCCAATCATCAAATAAAACAAAACACAAAGGAATTCAAATCATAATCACTGTGATTCATAATAAAAGAGATAAAAGATTTCAGGAATTCACCTATCAATGGACTATGGTCCTTAAAAGATTGCAGTTAAGAGCTGACTAGACCAAAATAAACTTGCTTTATGCTAGATTTTTCTGATGAGTAAAAATAGAGGCAGAAAAATCAAAGTATATGTGATCAAAGTTAACAAAAAATATTAGAACAAAGAAATGTATCATCCATCATGCCCTTAATATTTTAGCAAATAAAAAGCCACCACTTGTGCAGAATTGCTAAACTTTTCCTGTGATGAACTAAAATCTTGACAGGTTTTCCTGGCTAAGTTGAGAAACTGTAAATGCCAAAGCTAAAAACAAAAAGTTAAATGATCCAGTTTTTTTTTTACAGGCGTGATCTTTCTTCTCACATTCACTGTGCTGTATAAGCCAGCCAAAATTCAGACTCCAGCCTTCCTGATCTAGCTGGGCAAACCCACAACTCTCTTTAATTCCAAATTTGTCAGCGTCCAGAAAAGCTGCTGTTATTAATTTCCTATTGCTGCTCTGGCAAATGAACACAAATCAAGTGGCTTAAAACAACACAAATTTTTATCTTATACTTCTCTGGAGGTCAAGAGTCTAAAAACGGTTCACAGGGCTGCCTTCCTTCTGAGGCTCTAGGAGAGAACTTACTTCTTTTCCTTTTCCAGCTTCTAGACATCACCTACATTCCGTGGCTCATGGTCCCTTCTTCATCCTCAAAACAGCAGTACAGCATCTTCTGACTTTGGCTTCTGTTCTTACACCCTCTTTTTCTGATTCTCCTGCCTCCCTGTTATAAGGACCCTTGTGATCATATTGGGCCCACTCAAATAATTTAAGATAATCTCTCCACGTTAAGATTCTTAATTTAATCCCTTTCCCCATGAAAGTAACTTATTTACAGGTTCCATGGATTAAGATGCAGACATCTCTGTAGGGAGGTATTAGTCAGCCTATCACAGAGTTCCCCCCGGCCCCCGAAGATTCATACCCAACTCACATGCAAAGTAAGTTCACTCCATCCCAAGGTATGTAAGTCTCAACCCATTACAGTATCATCTCAAGTCTCATCTTATTTAAATCTAATCAGCTTAAAAGTTTCATTACCTAATTACCTCATTACCTAAATGATCTAAATTACACATAGATGAGGCTCTTGGTATAATCTATCCTAGGGCAGAATTCCTCTGCATCTGTGAACCTGTGGAAATGTTACAGCAGAGTGTTACAGCAACCTGGATCCTGGTGAGACACCAAGTGACACTGGAGGGTTGGAGAACTTGCGCCGGCGGGCCCAGAGGAGTTAACACTCCAATCTCTGGACCCTGTTTGTAGGTTTACACAGGCTTTTATAGGCTACCAGTCAAGACTTTGCAACATTTTGCAATATCATATGCAGAGTGGGTGTAAGAAATGGACCAATCAGGAGTGAGCTTTATGCAAATGAGGTGTTAGGAATGGACTGATCAGGAGTGACCTTCGGGAACCAACAGAATCTTAGGGGTAAGTTTCATCCTCCTAGAAGCAAGCCGTTTTACAGAAGCACAAAAGCAAGATAATGCTGCTGGGCCAGGGAACTGGATGGCACCAGCAGGGAAGTAGTGGCCCTGCCTGGGGGTCCTGCCAGTCTTTTCATGGGGCTTCCCACCTCAGAACTAAGAACAAGTTATCTGCTCACAAAATAACCTGGTGGGACAGACATGAAACAGCAGCTACAGGCTGTTCTCCCCATAAAAAAGGGAGAAAATGGAAGGGAATAAAGAGCCAGCGACACCAAGCAATTTCAAAACCCAACTGTGCAAACTCCACTAGGTTTCGAGGCCTGGGAATAATCCCCTGTGGCTTAAGACTGCCCTCTGGGCCTGTGGCTCCTTCCTTGTAGGGCAGCACACATTTACAGCTGAATTGTTTCATCGAATTGTTTCATCAAATTGTTTCCTGATTATAAAATTTTGGGAAGGCAACAACTGTAACAGAGGAGAACAGATCTGACTCCAGACTGGATCTGTTCCTTAAGTTTTGACCACTGTGCCCTGCTTTCTAGGCTCAGCCTTGCCAGCTCTGCACCTTTTGGGAAACAATGTTGCCTTTAGCCTGAAATAGACAGGAGAGCCCGTTCTCAGGGCGCTGACCTTTAAGGATGTCAGCACTTCTGCACTTAAGCAGAGCTGGCAAGTTGCAAAACAGAGAATAACCTTTTTTTGTTGGAGGTTTACAGGGACACCACGGCCTGACCCACATGGACGGCTGCAAGAACAAAGAATTTCTGCAGCAAGAAGTTTGTAACAACCAACCATATCACCTCCCCTGTTTCTTTGTATAAAAGGAGCCTGTATTCTGACAGGAGCAGGATGGTTCTCCAAGACATTAGTTGGCCGTCCTCTCAGTCTGCCGGCTTTCTGAATCAAGTCACTATTCCTTGCCCCAGCACCTCGTCTCCTGATTTATTGGCCTGTCATGCGGCGAGCAGAACAAGTTTGGACTCGGTAACAACCTTCTTTTCATTTCACCCTCTCTCTGTTCCTTTAAGTTCAAAGTAGCAGTGTTTCTGTTAGTATAACATCCTTGAGGACCTCAGGGGTCTCCTGTGTATGTCACAGGTATTCGCTCTGTAACACAGGAAGGGCCTCCACAAATCCTTCCTGGATAACCCCATCTCTGTTCCTGGCTCTGCTGAGATGACTGAGGAAATACACACCTGAATCACAGGCCTAATCTATTCAAAGAGCCATGTATGTGATCAAATGCTCTGACTTTTTAATCCTTCCCAGGAACTAGCAAAACATTGTTCAACCACACGCTTGGCTTTTTTTCAGAGCACGCTTTCCTGATGGTAAATTTCTTAATTTTAGTGACTTTTGCAATGTGGATAGGCTGAGAATTTCTCAAGTCATCAAGCCCCGGTTCCCTTTGGATCAAGAAATAGCTCTTCTTTCAATTTATCTCTTTCCTCTTGCATTTTCCTAGAAGCAGCAAGAAGAAACTAGGCTGTGACTTCAGCACTCTGCTTGGAAACCTTCTGGGCTAAATAATCAAGTTCATTGTCTCCAAATTCTGCTTTCCACATTGCTGTAGAACACAGTTCAGCTAAGCTTTCTGCTACCGTGTAACAGCGGTCCCCTTTTCTCCATTTTCAAATAACAGGTATCTCGTTTCCTTCTGAACCCTCACCAGCAATGCCTTTCACATCCATGTTTCTACCAAGTCTTGCTTATGACGACTTACACTCTTTAAGATGATAAAGGTTTTCTTTACCACGCTCTTCACTTTCTTCTGAACCCTCAGCAGCAGAGTCTTTAAAATCTACCCTTCTACTAGTGGTTCAAGGCAATCTAGGCTTTTTCTGTTACGCTCTTCAAAATTCTTCTAGTCTCTGCCTACTTACCACTTTGAAAGTCACGTCCACACTTTTAGGTATCTATAACAGCATTACCGTATTTCACAGTGCCAAAATCTGTACTGGCTTCCCACTGATGCTTACCAAACTATCACAGACTTCTAGCTGAAAACGCAAATTTGGAGGTCAGAAGTCCAAAATTGGTCTTCAGGTCTGTCTTCCTTTGGGAGGCTGTAGGAAAGAATTTGCTTTCCAGCTTCTAGAGGCTGCTTACCTTGACTCGTGGCTCCTTTATCCGTTTTCAAGGTCAGCAGCTTAGCATGTCTCCTCTCTGACCTCTGCTTCCAACCTTGTATCTTCTTTTTCTAATTCTTACCCTCCTCCATGTCAAGATCTTTAATTTAATCAAAGTCCACTTTCCCATGTAAAGGAACATATTTACAAGTTCCAGGAATTAGGATACGGACCACTTGGGAGGTGGGGAGGGAGATCATTATCCAGCCTATCTCACATATAAGACTCAGTCATCTCAGGCCAAACTCAGGTCCATGGCTCACAATGAAAAGTCATATAGGGACAGAAGTATGCATTAAAAAGTATTCATGGAAAACTATAGTAGAGAAAGCCAATAGCCCATTCTTCACCAAATCACTATTTAATGGTACTCATGGGCCAGACTGTGCTAAGGAATCAAAGGTATGATCCTCACCCACTAAAACATAAGAAAGTAAAGAGGTGTTTAAAAAGCATAAACCACTTGAAATGACACAACCCAGAGGAGATCAGGGAAGCTTCCTGGAGAAGGAAAGGCAGGACTGGGTCTTGAAGAGGGAAGAATGTATACCTGGCAGGGGAAGAAGAGAACCAGGCATGTATGGAAAGACATACGGAGCCAGAGGGAGCACGGGGTGCCAGAAGGGGGTGTGGTGAGGTGGGCAGGGGTGGGGCCATGAAGGGCTCATGTTGGGCATTTAGATTTTCCTTTGAAACAAGGTGAAACTACTGAAGGAATTTATGGAGCTTCTGTCTTGTCAGAATTGTGTTTCAAAGATATAATCAGAGAGGGCTGGGGGTAGGGAGAAGGGCAAAATAGGGGAAGGGGATTAAGAGACACAAAGTACTAGGCATACAATAAACAAGACATAAGGATGTAATATGCAACATAGGGAATACAGCCAGTATCTTATGAGAGCTTTACATGGAGGATAATCTATAAAAGTATTGAGTCACTATGTCATACACTTGAAACTAATGTAACATTGTAAATCAATTATACTCCAATAAAAAAAAAGAGATGGGATCAGAGAGCTGGTGAGGAAGCCGTGCCAGTAAAGCAGAAGAGATTCTCTGTGAAGCTAATTTAGACAAGATGCGACAGCAGATAACAAGAGTATGGCTTCTGGAGTCAGACCGCCTCTCCACTTCCCACCTGTGTGGCCTTGAGCAGATTATGTAACCTCTGTGCTTCAGTCTCCTCAGCTGTGAAATGGGGATGAAAGTTGCCCCTACTTCCCTGGGTTGCCTGTTAGGCAGGAAGTGCATAACAGACGATGGCTTGTATTGATAAGACAGCTCATTGCTCTGGGAATTTCAGACAAGGGAACAGGTTTGAGAGTTACCCAGGAAATACTGAGTGTCCACTGCGTGCTGGGAGTCGTGCTGGGCAGGCTCTGAGGGAAACAACAAGAAAAGACAGAAGAGATCCCTATCCTCTGGGAGCAACTGCAAAAAACAGGAAAAAACTCCAAATGCTAAATGATAATATAAGAAAGAAAAGGATTTGAAGTCAGTTGAAGGTATACAGGAGATGCATGAGGAAAAGTACAGTGAAAGGTGACAACCAGATTTCTGGCTTAAGCTGACGCAGGAAATGGAAGTCACTAAATGGGAAATAAAGGCGGCGTAGGGTTCCTGATTGAAATGGATCCAAACACGTGCTTTCTCTTCCTTGCTACATAATGGATGCACTGACATTCCACGTAAAGGCATCTTTCTGGGCAGGCAAAGGGAAGTTGACATGGCTATTAATGCAGAAACGGGCTGGGCGGTGGTGCATTTTTCTTGAAGGGAATGAAACTGAAGCTTCAGGGTCTGTATCTAGATGGTCTGAACAGTCAGAAGAAGTTAGGAGCACACGTGGTCTTTGTGAATGGATACATTAGAATGGAATTATTTTTAGACGATATCCTTTACCAATGGCACATAGTCTATCCTTGTGGAGCCCAACTAACATTCACATGTGCCGGGTCCCCTGTGTCAGGGAGGGATGGCCGGGAGGCACTGCAGATGGAGAGAACACCTGTCTGAGGGCCTGGAATTTACTGGCTTACTTCACAAAAGTGGATCTGACCTCAGGCCCAAAGGTGGTCAAGCAATGTCCCCTCTCTCCCTGGCTCTGATCTTTGCTTGTCACCTTGGTTTCATTTTCCAAGACCCTATGGTCACCCCAGACTTAATCCAACTCTGTGACCCCACAGGCAAGAGGGACTTCCCCGTCAGCCCTAGTTACAAGGATGCCAGGTGCCAACCACTGTGGGAAGGGGGTTGGGGTCCCTTAGCAAGAGTCAGGGGGCTTGCTGGGGAAAGAGAAGCAACAGCGACCACAACATCTTTAATTCTTCTGCCTATAAATTCTTTGTATGAAAACATTTTTTCTGTAACTACACACATTTATAAAATATATG
The DNA here is from genome assembly GCF_036321535.1 of Camelus dromedarius. NCBI lineage: Eukaryota > Metazoa > Chordata > Mammalia > Artiodactyla > Camelidae > Camelus > Camelus dromedarius. Next base: position 28,456,576 of record NC_087458.1, on the reverse strand, counting down.
AATTCTCTCTTGTATATATTATGGTTTAAAAAAAACTAAAAAAAACTCAATGGTTTCACATACTCGAGTCTTAAGATTTTGACTGGTGGAAAAGAACTGATTTCTTTTTTTCATTTGCTATTTCTTCCCTCATTCTATGATGAGTCCTGGCTAATTCTAAATTTAGCTCCCAACCCGTAGTGTAGTTTTTTCTCTCCTATACCCTTCGGTAACCTCTTTCCCCAGATGTCACAGTAAATGAGGAAGTCGTCGTTTTAAAAGGGCCCTCCAGGCTGTCTAGCTAACACGAGCACTGGCTCTGCCATGGCATGATTACTTTACAATGTGGACTCGGTCCCTAGATTTCTGTACCCAGTCCTGACAGTCAGTAATCAAACCCGGTGTTGTTCCATTATTGATGTACTTTTCGCCTGGGGCTAGGAAAAGACGGGCTGGTTGCAGCTAGCACTGGGGTTGAAAAAGCTCTTTAAACGTGAAATATGGTACTTAGAGCAATAAAGAGTAAGTGTATCTTCCCCCCACCCCTCCTTTTGGAGAAATGTGCTTCTAGAAATACCTTCATTCTAATGCTTTAAAGGGGGTGTGAGACCATGACGATCTATCTGCTTCTCGGTCTTTTCGAAGCTTTCCAGAAAAGCTCTCTTTGTGGTCTTTGCCCTCAAACTGATGTCCATTCCTGTGAGACATCCGAGCTGCGCGCTTCCTGTTGACGGGGGGCCATGACGGGGCTGGGCGCCTCCGGCAGCCTGCCAGCAAGCTGGGGAGAAGAGGTGGGAACCAGCGCTCTCCGTCCCCTGCGGTCACTTCTTGCCTCTCTGAGCTGCTTTTATTAGGAGGCTTTCAGATCAGGGTTTTTAATGATGCAACAAGCCTTGGGGTACTAAGCCGGCCTTAAGTAAAACGGCTTCTGAACGTTCAGTCTGTTTTCTCCATTCTTCTCATTTTTCAGTTTTGGGATTTTTTTGGGGGGATTGGGGTGGGGGAGGAACGGAGGTACTGGGGATTGACCCCAGGACCTCATGCATGCTGAACATGCAGTCTACCACTGAGCTACACCCTCCCCCCCCCGCTCATTTTTTAAGGACCTGCTAGGAAAGTAAGTCTTAAGAGTCAGTTTGCTTGTTTCCTTGTGCTTTCCTTGTTCAGGGGGAAATCTTTTTCTAAGAAAAAGGGGAAAAAAGAGTGTAACTGGCAATGAGAGAAAAATATGTTAAAACACATGTTTAAGAGCTTTGATGAACAATCCAGCCCTAAATATAAGGTGATCGCCATTCTTCCAAATAAAAGGTCCTTGGAAATGTGTCTTGGAAAGCTTAAATTTATCATCCTTTACATATGTGGTTAGAATCTTCAGGTGGCTCCTTATGTAGTTTATTAATTCAGTCTCACAAATATATTTAAAGTCATGATTTTTAAAAGTCATATTAATCTAGAACTAATACTTTTTCCACACTCACATTTTAGAAAACAATTTAAACTTTTCAGTGCATCTGACATCAGTGTTTTCACAGTCACTAACTTTTTGAGTCTTCTAAAGTTTCCCAGGCATATCATCTTCACTTTGAATTTGTTTGCTAGAAAATGCATTTTGAGTTTTTGTATGTTGTTGTCTTGGAAATTTAATTACAAACCACAAACAAACATTCAGTCGTGGTGAGCTCCACATTCAAGGTAACTATTCTTTCAAGGTAACTATTCAAAGGTTGTTTACGATGACACATGGAGATAATGACTAAATTAGAATGATTTTTTTTCTCATTTAGAAACAAAACTGATTCTGTCAGAAGATCTCTAAAAACATCTAAAGTGACCACTGACTAATAAAGTCAAGTGTTTTACGCTCATATGTCTCCCTGAAACTCTGTGTTCAAAATAACAAGAGTGCCTTGTACCATGTGACTCAAATACAAGGTGGCATTACTTTCCTGAAGGATAATTAAAAACAAAACAAACAACTCTGCTTATATTCTGGTATATCTTTAATAAGAGATTTTCTTGTTTGCTTCAAAAAATCTATTTTCTGTTCTTTCCTTATTTTTATACACTCCAAAATCAACATTAAACAGAAAATAGATTTCTATGTAAAGATCTGTTAAAATACTTCCTTGTATCTTTATACAGTCTGCAATCTCAAAGGACAATTGGTACGTCACATAATCCACTGAACAATCGTCATCTGCAGGTTTTGTAGCAGAGAAGAACAGATCTGACTCCATCTGTTTCTTTGGCTTTAACCCTGTGCCCTGTTTTCTAGGCTCAGTCTTGCCAGCTCCCCACCTTTTGTAAAAGAATGTTGCCTTTAGCCTGAAATGTACAGGAGAGCCTGTTCTCAAGGCGTTGACCTTTAAGGATGTTAGCACTTTCGCACTCCTATAAAGATAACAAGTTGCAGAATAGAAAATAACATTTGTTTTGCTGGAGGCTTTACAGGAGCACCATAACCTGACCCACGTGGACAGCTGCAAGAACAAAGGATTCCTACACCAAGCACTTTGCACCAACCAACCACACTCCCCGTTTTAGTATAAAAGGAATCTGAATCCTGACTTGAGTAAGATGGTTCTCCAAGACAGCAGTCTGCCATCTTCTCAGTCTGCCAACTTTCCGAATAAAGTCACTATTCCTTGCCCCAACAACCTTGTCTCCCGATTTCCTGGCCTGTTGTGTGGTGGGCAGAATGAGTTTAGACTAGGTAACAGTTTGGCTGCACTGGGAAAAGCTACACATCCTATTAAAGTTCAGATATGCAGGAATTTTAACAATGTGTAATTTCACACATGCAGAACTTTTTAAATGCCCTTGGACTTGGAGAACTCAGAGCAAAGTAACTTTGTGAGGGGCCTATAGGTCTTACTTTGTTTCTGACGCCAATACCAATCAACCTTATAGGAGAAAAACATAATTTTTCAGTGAAAAGCAATAAAGCCAAACTAAAAACTGACAGCAGCTGGGAAGGAACTACAATGAATGATTTTACTGGGGAAGCATCAAATAGAGTTCAGAGAAGAGGTACTTGGTGAGATCCAGAGAACTACGGCCTATACATGGCCAGATCTTCAAAAACCAGACTCTGCCACTTACTGTGTGTCAATTCTGCGTGTAGAAAGTTCTCAGAGCCTCAGCTACTTTCTCTGCAAAATGAGGATAACAGAATGTCTTTCATAAAGCACCAGCATCCCGTGAAATGAGATTAAGTATGATAATGCAGAAGCATCTGGGATATGGCAGATATTTAATCATTCTTAGGTATTATTTATTTTCATGATGGAAGAGTTACTTATTACTACTAAATAAAGCTTTTTATTCTTTTATTATACTTCCAAAAAGTAACCAGATCAACCTGAGACCTGTCCTGAAACACATTTTGTCCTGATATTGTGGGGTGTTTGAGAGCAAGGGAGCCACCCCTAAGGACGGTCTAGTCCGTCCCTTTTATATCGGTGGTAACTACTGTCCATAGAGATCAAAGGACTTGATGAAGGTCATACTGTTAGTGTCAGAATGAAAAACCTGTCCTTTAATCCAGGTGCCAGAGTTATAAAGCAGCTGAATGTTCAAATCTCATCTTCTCATTCTGCACGTAGGCGAAACTTGTGGAAGGTGACTGGCTTGTCCTGTGATGGCTGAATGAGTCACAGTACCAGCGAACATTTACTGAGTGCCAGCCACGTGTGAGGTCTGCCTGAGGAAGAGATCCAGGATGTGCTTGGAACATGCTAGGAAGGAAGCAATGAATGGATCCTAGAACCTAAACAGGCATTCCTAAGAAGCCAGAGCAGCACGACTGAATGATTTTATCTCATGGACACCCCACTGCGATGTACTCTCGGGGGGCCGTGGTCTGGGATCCTTGGCCCTCTGTCCTAGTTAGCATGGGGCCCTAGGCAGCCATTTGGAAAGCAGCTCTGTGCACACAGGCTGGGCACGTGGACTGTGGGCTTCAGGGGTGGACAGGGCTTTTTAGTCTGATACCCGTCAAGGGCAGCATACTTGGATCTATCTACGTGGGCTGATAAGGGTCCCAGAGAAGGTGCACTGCATCTCATCATGGAGAATCTAAACCTCCTTGCCGAGCATTCTGGGAGCCGGATACAGGAAGCCAACCAGGGACGCTGGCATTGAGAATGCAGACTTCCCCTTGAAAGCCCGGATCTCAATTCCCCAAGACTTGCTCATTGTACAGTGTATCCAGCTTTTTGGGGTTTGCTAAGCCAGCTTCCGCTCCCTCTGCTTTCCAGTTTACAGAACACTGAGACTCCTCTCTGTTCTTAGTCAGAGAGGATTATTGTTACTGTGCATCGCCTTTAACTGTTAGCTTGTTGGCATTTCAGAAGGAAACACAAGGTAAGAGCCATGCTCTTCCTGGTCAAATCCAGGCACCGTGAACACACTGTCTAACCCTGTACCTCTGTGCAGTAGTCTGCATCATTCCCACGGAGAGGTGAGGAAATGAGTTTTAGCAACTTGCCCAGAGGTTCTCAGAAGGTTTGAACTCAGGTCTTTCAGAGGTCAGAGCCCAAGCTGTCGGTGACGACCACACCCAAGCATTCACAATTTAATGATGACAATGGCCATGGGTCATCGTAGAGCGCTCTAAAGTGTTTTGTGGGGACTAACTGCGACAGCCCCGGGAGACGGGTACTATCCTATTAACCCATCTTACAGAAGAGGAAACCAAGTCACAGCGTGGTTAAGAAGCCTGCCCAAGATCACAAAGCCTAGAGAGCCTGGCTCCAAGGCTGTGGCCTTAACATTTCCCAAAGACAGTTAAATACACTATGTCCACCTTGTGGATTTCCATGCTTTACTTTAGGAACCTCCCTCAGCTGTTTTTCCTCTTTCCTAGATGACTTGCTCTGAAAGAAAACAAACAAAAAAATCTCTTTAAACCAGCCAACCAAAGCAAAGACAATGAATAGAAGACAGCCATAGTTAAAGTAAAATTATTTGGAAAATATTTGCACAAGAAATTATTCTACTAGATTACGGTATCCTGTTTGTAGTTGCCTTCAGATATCAATTCAGGAATAGTGTGAAGAATGTGCCAATATAACTAGGCATGTGAAACACATACACTTTTTAGAGAGGAAATGACAGCTTGAATTTGCCTCCTCGTCTGACGGCCTACAATTACGTATGCTAGGGGGTGCTGTTGAACAATTTTAGGGTTTGTGTCCGTTTGGTATTCTTAGATTTGTGTGTGGTGGTGCTATGGGCGAGAGTGAGCTTGTAATTTTTAATTAAAGTCTGTTTAACCTCAGTCTGGTAACTGCAAACCAACACAGTATTTCACTGCAGAAGAAATTTAAAAATAAGTTACATTCATTTATGTACAGTTACTTCTTATTCATGCAGAAGCATTAATCACCCATTATTTTCTTTTCCACTTGCATGTCCCAGAACTCAATTAAAAGATAATGAAATGGAGGTGTGAAACCCCAAGAAAGTGGCAATGTCTCTAGAGCATGATCGATGGTGTAAAGACTTGTGTCTCGGAGTAGTTAATAGAATCCGTGAGCTAAAGGAAGCACAAAATCGAATCAGTGGAACCAAAACATTAGCAATCAGGAAATCTTGGTTCTACCTCCCTTGCCCCACAATTAAGCTAAATGAGCTGAATACTTGTTAAATAAATCATGATGCAGGAAACACAGAGGATTAGGAAGGTTAGAAAGCACAGCAGTGCTTGCACTGAGCTAATACAATTTCGGCCACCTGAACTCGGTCTAAAATAAAAATGTGATGCAGTTAAACACATAAAAGGCCAAACAACAGGCAGAGCCACCCACAAAGGCCACCCAATTCGAAATGAAGCATTTGTAGAGATAGAAATCCGTCCCCTCCACAGTGGTCTTAAACATTATTTATTCTAGAGTGGTGCCTAGCTCTACACAAAATAATTTCAGTAATGGATGTTTGAAATTTTTTGAATGAGTAAAGTGATCGATCAGCTCCAGTGCTTACAGATTTGTGGCACTTTCATACTCGTTGCTTAAAAGGAGATGAGGATGAGTCATCCGTGTACGCTGAAAGGTACCCTGTGACGAATGAGTACCCAATTTACCAAAAGATAACCATGTGGCCTTGATTATTCCCTCACGGCTTCACACATGGCTTCTCCCACGTGGAGTAAAAGACTTGCTCTGATATTTTATGCAGCTGCCAGGACAGTGCTAGGCAAAAGGAACTCAATGAACACTTGCTGATTGACAAACTGTACAGACAGAAATGTGGGCCTGTTCCTACGGAGTTGATCCAAGTTTACCGGAGCATCCCCACAGCTCAGGAAGAGTCACTACTCCATCACTGTGGTTTAAAGGCGGAGGTGAACAGCCTGCCACCATTTTGCTAAGAGAACCATTTATTTACCTTCTTAGAAATTACTAAGTCAAATATATATATTTTTGCCTTTCGGTTCTCAAGTCCAAGATAATTATTGCTTACGATCAGAAGACCTGACAGCTTTTAGAGCACCGAGGCAAAGTGGTGTTTCCTGCTAGACAACCCATGGGAGATACTCCAGGTACTTACTAGTTTTCTAAAAGCATTTAGTTTGTGCTTGGAAATAGCCTTCAGCAGCAAATACTACACAATACAGGTCCTTTTTCAGTATTTTGGGATATAGACTAAAAAAAGAAAACTCTAAAAGCCTTTTAGTGGATGAAAACTGATTATTAGATGATTTAAAAAAAAAAAAAAAGCTAGGAGGAAAATACCCGAAGTGTCATATTTAAAACCATCCTAAAAAAATAAACCTATTCAATAGGCAACTTCAGCCTTTGGGAACCAAAAGTTACTTTTCAGGGAGCAGTATCGAAGATTTAGGGGAGAAAACACTCTGGATGTGACATCGGGGCCAAGGCAAGCGATCTGGTTAGATCACGTCTTATCACTAATCACATCTATTGATCCTAAAATGCCAAATTTTGACTTCATATGGTCACTGAACGTATGCTATTGTGCTGGTAACATTCGCCAGATAGCAGCCTATAGCCCCGCTCAAGGCGGTTGGGCAAGTTTTACCAGTGATCTGCACCCCCACGTCCCGGCAGCCAAGGAAACCGAGGGCCACACTCACACGTCTTTGAGGGGCGCAGAGGGTTGCGTGAGGGAACCAGCTCTGAAATACATGGAAATGCCGTCTTGGTCTGCACTGGCAGACTCATCCTGGACCAGGCAAACCCACTGCCCCAGTTTGTTCTAAATGTGGTAAATGTTCTTGTCAAGATGATCTCCACTGAACTTGGATTATTCCACAAAGGCTGGAAATGATCTCTTCTTCAAAGATTTTTCATGGAGGACACAGATAGCATTGCAAACAAGAGCGCTTCAGCAATGCTGAACAAAATTAAGAAAATAAACGGTTTTCAAAAGGCCCTTAAGCACACCAGAGGGCGTCGTTTACACATATAGACAACTGAAGCACTAATTAAAAATAATTCCCATCTGTTCATTAGAACAGGCAATTGAAAAGCTGCCATTAGTCACCATCTCTTTAATCTACAAGCAAAGATCATTCAAGGTAAAGCAAAGAATTAATTTTATAGGGGCATCTTTGCCAGGGACTGGCTCCTTTCAGAGGTGGTGAGCCAGGGGGCACAGCTGTTACACTGGAGGATTCTGGACAGCCGGCCCCCTCAGGGCCAAGACATGCAGGTCTGGGGTGCCTGGAGTTTACGGCAGAGAAGAGGCCGGCTGCCCCAGCCAGGCGCTCCTTCACCGGCAGAACAGACACCTAACAATGGTGCTTTCAGCTAGAGTCTCCAGGAAGAGGGTTTACTTTAATACTTGAAAGGAAAAAGCCTGAATTTCCTTAAAAGGATTCTAATCTGCTTGTTCTTTTGGCTCCCATGAACCAGTGCGGTTTTGCTATCATCAAAGAGAAAAATTACAACAATATCTGAGTTTATACACATCAGAGAATCTCACATAGTCTAGTAGGTCAGTGTAAAAGGATTTTCACCTCTAGGTTTGCAAAAATTTTTTGTGTCCTTTCTTTGGTTCTTAGGAGCTCCAAACATGAACTGCCCTTCGATTTGATCTCTTACTCTCCTTTGAGTAAAATAATCCAGTATCTGATAAGCACTGGTGTGACAGGTGCAGTGCTATACTGTCTCCTAAGGCAAAGCAAACATCATCTTTTTGGGGCCCCTTCAACTGGGCAGGAAATGTGACTGATCGTGATTGTTCAAGGCATGTCTACTCCGTATCAGGCAACTTACGTGAATTCCCGCTCACCCTTTACATCACTTGGCATTTCCCTGCCTGCTACAGCGAGTATGTGCCAGGGACTCCTTATCCACACGCTACACAGAAGGAAATCCAAGCTCGGGAAACATGGAGCATGTTCACAGGGCGAGGTACTGGCAGACTCGAACCCGTCAGCCTGACTTACATCCCTCCCCTTGGCTACCCCACGGTTTTCCCTGCAGAGGCAGGCAGCATCACCCAGGGGCGGCGATCACGCACTTAGCTCTCTCCAAGCGTTGCGTCCACAGGTCTTACGTGTATTACCTGATTTAACACTCACAACAATTCTATTAGGAAGTTATCATTGTTATTATAGCCATCATTTCACACGAAGAAACAGAGCTTAAGAACCTGGCCTCAGCCCCCACAAAGCCTCTGACTCCAGACGCCCAACAACCAGAGGGGCAGCCTGGTGACGGGGAATCTTCTCTCGCCAGAGGTGCCAAGTCGGCCGCCAAAGGATGCTGTGTTGGGGGAACCAGAGAAAAATCCCTGCACTCTAGTAGGTGGTTGTACCTGACCTCCGACCTTCCAGTTAGAGGTTCCCAGATGCTTCTGTCTACAACCTAATGGTCTGTATATATTTTGACTCTGGAACTATAAAATGGATGTTAAAAAAAAAATTCTAGCAACTACCCTAGGAAATATAAGAAAGAATGCACAATTTGTCACCTTGCCAAGATCAAACGTTTGGAAAGCCCGAGTGAAATCGGCTGTTGTCACTCACACAAACCAGGGCCAGAGAAGTCATTCACTGATAAACATAAAAGACGCCACGTTCCGTGACGCACGTGTTGAAAGTGAAAGCGAGCGTGGGGGAAGATGTGAAGAGGCAGCTGAAGGAGAAAACAGAAGGCTGCGGTGAGGACAGCAACTTCAACGGCTCTGCTCAGGAATTAGTGAGAAGGGAAGGCAGAGGCAGGGAACTGGCTGGAAGGTCCCAGCCCTGAGGGAGGAGAGCTGGCCCCGGGCACTGCAGCCCGCGGCCCTTGGCTCTTACCATTTTGAAAACCAAGTGGGTAAAGCAGGACATGTGGTAGATTCTGTATACAGACCTATGCCTGAATTCATTTAAAAAACAGGGGTTTATCCGGACAACTGCGTGTGCGTCCCACTGGAATTCCCCACTTCACAAGTGGGTGGCTGTGTCCAAATCACAGCGGTGTCATCTAAAACGTAAAGTCCCATTAGTGACAGTGCTGCCAAGCTACTGGTGGTGGGTTTTTTTCTTCCCAGTTAAAAGTACTTAAAAAAAAATCCCCAAACTAATATATAATCAATCAATGAGCACCAAAATTCATCTAACTACTTTCTAAGTGGAGATTAAAACTCGACGGGTGTCATGCTTCATAAATGGGGCATCCCAGGCTGGGTCAACACGATCAGCACATTAATGGATCAATTCATGGCCCCCACACTGACTTTCTTGGGAGTCGGGAGGCCAAGGCCCATGGTTAAGAATTCCACTGTGACCCTGCGAAGGTGGAGTGGAGGGCAGCTCACATGCATGCAAAAAACATCAGTGATAATTTATAAGGGGATATAATGTTTGGCAATGAGGAGAAATGGTACTGTCTGAAGCAAGATAAAAGCTGATGGGAAAAAAAACGAACAACAACAACAACAAAAAAAACACTGGCATTTTCGGGAACAGAGTGGGAAGGGAAATGACATAAAGGTTAGCAAGTCTTGTGATGCTCGGGCCACATTTATCACAGTGACTCAGTTGGACAAAAAATAGAAATGGATTTTCTGCGCCAGGACAGTCTTCCATTCATCTTTTCCTTTCTAATATTACAGCCATCCTCCTTAACAATGAAGATCATGATTTTACAAAACGTGGAGTATGGATTCCCCCCAGGCCTGGTCCTGCTGGGTCCTGTCACTATGCAGACAGCCCTTTTCCAAGATTTCTAAGGCTGGTTCTGTTTTTCCTTCCTTCATCTTTTTCAACAAACTTTGAATTGTTTCAAAATAAAACATAATAGCCTTTTCTGGTTAAAAGCATTACAAGGGTATACAACCCTGAAAAGACAGCGAGCAGTTGTCACAGTGGTAGTGATGGTACGTTCTTGGTTTTTTAGTTTTAATTTAAATTTTTAAAATAAATAGCAGGCAGCCCCCGATTCCCTTCCTCTGGGTTGGCCTAGCCTCTGGCAGAAGCCCCTTGCCCTCTGCCCAGATCCATGAGACGGACCAACCGTCTTAGAACAAAACCTGTGACTCCGCTCTGGAAGCAAGGACAGGCTTCTGGATATGCTTTGTTAGCTTGCAAGAAGCGTGCAGGGAACAAGGCCGTGCGTGTCAAACATGTTGGGGACTCACATCCTACCCCCGCGGCTGACCCACCCCGTGGCTTATCCAACTGTCATCTGCCTTGGTTTACTTGTCCAATAAAAATCCATGAGAATGTATACTGTGGTGAACGCTGTGAACGCCTGTGTGTGTGTGTGTGGTGGGGAGTGAGGCAGCCGAGAAAGCAGTCACTAATTAGGACACCATTTCTTACAGATCTTTCTCGAATACAGTCCAAAACAAAGCAGAAAGGAGGCAGCAAAGCTTTATCTTCCACCAGCAGCCGCCCTGTGTCCTAGCCGCGGGGCTGAAGCGAGTTCACCTCAGGTGTCCGTTGTATCCAGATGGCTGGAGGGTCCACACAGTGAGGATCTACAGGAGGCACCAAGTAGTCTCCAGGGAAATTACTTCTCCTGCCAAAGGCTTGTTAGCTGATGCCTCTGTGTTGGAGCAGAGCTGTGGTGAATTTTTCCTCACTCAGAACTTTTTTTTTTGCTTGAAAAAATTTTATTTATTTATTTATTTTTAAGGACGTATATAGTTGGTTTACAATGTTGTGTCAGTTTCTGGTGTACAGCATAATGCTTCAGTCATACATGTACACACATGTATATTCCTTTTCAAATTCTTTCTAATTATCGGTTACTGCAAGATATTGAATATAGTTCCCTGTGCTACCGAGAAGAAGCTTGTTTATTTTATGTATATAGTAGTCAGTATCTGCAAATCTTAACTCCCAATTTATCCCTTCCCACCCCCTTCCCCGTAACCATAAGTTTCTTTTCTACATCTGTTTCTGTTTTGTAAATAGGCTCCTTTGGGTCATTTTTTAGATTCCATATATAAGTGATATCATTTGGTATTTTTCTTTCTCTTTCTGGCTTACTTCATTTAAAATGATCATCTCCAGGTCCATCCATGTTGCTGCAAATGGCATTATTTTATTCTTTTTTATGGCCAAGTAGTATTCCATGTACATATATACATCACAACTTCTTTATCCAGTCATCTGTCAATGGACATTTGGGCTGTCTCCATGTCTTGGCTATTGTACATAGTGCTGCTATGAACACTGGGGTGCATGTATCTTTTCACATTAGAGTTCCCTCCAGATACATGTCCACTCCTGGGCCTATATCCAGAACTTCTGATTTAGTCAAGCATTCCACCCCACCCCAGAGTAATCTCTCCCCCTAGGCACACCCCTTGACCTGGGAGTGAAAACAGAAAGGGAGGTTTCACCAGAAGCCTGAGAAGAATTTGGGAGCACAAGGTAGCTCTGGTCCAGAACTCTGGGATGGGCAGGTAACAGGTGCCTTTGCATGTGGGTGTGAGTGTGTGTTATGCGCTCATTCCCACATCAGCAGAGAAGACTCATCGCACAGTTCCATGAAACAGTGGCCTTTGGGGAGGATCCTTCTGTAAGGACAGGAGCGGCCTCTGGCTGTGCGCAGCGGTGCCCTGCGGCTGGGCCCTGAGGGGCTGCGCTGGTGCAGACCTCAGCCTCGGCTCAGGCAGGGGGCAATGCAAAATGGGCATCAGGTAAGTAATAGCAAGTCAGGTGGTGAGAAGTAGTAAGAAGAAAATACAACAGGATAACAGGGAGTGGGGGCTGGTAGAGAAGACTCATTTTTAGCTAGGAGGTCAAGGTCTCCAGAGTTAGAAAAACGTTTGCATTGTTGTTAGGCGTACACACACACATGCACTTTTGGACTTCACAGTAAACAATAAAAAAGCTTCAATTTTTGTTTTCATTTCCAACCGTCAAAATCTAAAGAATCCTACTATATAGATCAATTTAAGTTGCAAGGAATTTTTAAGGTACTGTTCATAATTTTTATTGTACTTAAGATTTTATTTTATAAATTATGATACAAAGGAAGTGGGCTATAAAGTTTACAAATCTTTGCTATACACAGATTTCCTTGAATTGATATGTTTAATTCATTGGAAGAGTGAATATAAATGGATCAGTGAATCAATGAGTGAGACACTGATGGCCCCATTAACAGAAAGGTTCCACGCTCTTACTTATTAACTTGACTTTGAAGCCTCTATTTCTGTAAAATGGGATTAAAAACCATAACCAGAGGATTGTGAAGATAAGATAGTGCCTTTACGTGTGTAGCACAGAGCTGGACAAATAGCAAAGACGCACTGACTTTTTTTGACTGAAAAATAAATAGGGGGGAGTGGTTGTAACTCAGTGGTAGAGCATATGCTTAGCCTGTACCAGGTCCTGGGTTCAATCCCCATTACCTCCCTGGAAAGAAAAAAACTAAAAGCTAAACCAAAATAAAAATAAATAGTAGGATGTAATTTATGTGAATTCTAAACTAGTTTTATTAAATAAAAATGTATTTAAAGACAGACTGTGAAATAACTTCTGAGCCTTGAATTATTAATAGAAATCCAGCATTCTCAAGAAAAAAATGGAATTAATTTATTTCTCTTGAATTTATTAATAGAGCTTAAAAAAATGTTTTCTCCCCAAACCCAAAACAATAAAATACATCTTCCTTCATCCTTGCATCTGTGAAAAGTCACATTCAGGTCACATGAAGCACTGAGCCGATACACTCAGCAGGCTTTGGGCCCCCTGCTCACGTGCGAACTGAGATGTGGAATACGAATACACAGTGGACGTTTCCTGAGCACCTACGGTGAGTTCTGGGCGTGGACCGAGACCTTCAGAGGTGGATTCACTAATGTAATCCTCTTAGACCAATATGCCAGGACTATATGGAAGCAGCTTTCCTGAGCAGGGATGTCCCTGCTATTGTAAAGTAAAATGTCTATTTTACTTTGATATAAATATCAAAGATATCATTGCTGTTGCTTCTCTGATAATCAAGGTAATACATTTTTTAAAATTTCACTGAGTTATAGTCAGTTTACAATGTTGTGTCAATTTTCGGTGTAGATCACAATTTTTCAGTGATACGTGAATATATATAAATTCATTTTCACCAAAGTCATATTTTTGTTGTAGGAAATAAATAACTTGTCCTACAGAGTGCCATTAACAATTTGGAATTTTTTTTTTTGTTAGTTTTACGTTTCTTTGCTTGTCTTTCTTTTTTTTTCCTCTCTCCTTTCAACTACAAAATTGGAATTAAGTAAACAGTCTTTGAACAGATGATTTTTTAATGGCTTACACTATTTCACTTTTTCATTATGTGGATAAACCATTAAGGAACCATCAGGGTAATACTGGGGATTTAGGTTATTTCCAGATTTCCACCACTGCACATAGTGCTGCCATAATATGCTTTATACATGTCTTTGACTTCCTTCTTCTTGGAAGAATTATTTGATCAATTTGAACATAAGCATCTATTTTCACGGCTGAAAATATTTTCATTCAGAAAGTAATAATTTATAATATATTTACATAAATGTATAATTTATACCCTTAGCGGAAGGATATGAGTGTCTAGTCCATCCTACTTTGTCAGAATTGACAGCATGATTTAAAAACACAAAAAGGGCATAAAAAATGTCAACTTCCTACATTAAAAAATATCTGACTGTTTTCTTAAATCTGCTTTTTTTCCCCCAATAATAAGGTTAAGCTTCTCTCTTCCATGTAAACAATTTGCTTTTCTTTTTCTTTTGTTCTGCAACCTGTCTACTCATGTCCTTTGCCCATTTAAAAAACAGGATTGTTTGGGGTATCCGTATGGTCTGACAAAACACTTTCTATGTTAAAGGCATTAAATCTCTTTTTGGATAATATTTGTTGCAAATAAGTAGTTTTTTACTGGGCAGTATTTATCTTTTAAATGTTTATTGTACTTTTTGTTCTAAGGAGTTTCAGATTTGCATACATTAGGCATGAATCATCCCTGCTCTGCCCTGAGCCTCTTTCTGTCCAATTCGCATCCTTTTCTCAGAGAATCTGCTCCTGTCCAGAGCAGACAGTGAGTCTCCCCTTCTGCCAACAAGGCCAGCTGGTCCAGGGTGGGGCAGCTAACCAGAAAGAAGCAGACGCTGGCTGTGTAACTGAGTTCAGGTCTGGTGCCGAGACTCCTGGTCCCGCCAGAGTCTAGACCAGCTTCTCTATCTCAGCCTCAGGAAGGACCAGCCCAGTCACACCCCTTGCCCTCGGATGAATTCAAGATCCCTTTCCAGTAAACCCTCCATTTACTTGCTGTATGTTGAGTTAGTTTAGTTCCTCACTCTCTATCTTTAATAAAACATGGTGAAATAAAGTAATTCTTTCTCTTGTGGTTTCCCCCACTGCTTTTGTATTTCAAAATCCTTCCTCATCATAGTACTGGTTAAATAGTCACCTGTTTTTTTCTCCAAGAGTTTAGAAAACATTAAAAAAAAAAATCCACATGATTCTCTGGTTCTCTGGAGTGATTCTGGTATGTGGTTTGCTGAATAATCCATTTCTTCCCCTAAAGGTTTGCTGTGTTCCAAGTGATCATAGGCGTGTGTGTGTGTGTGTGTGTGTGTGTGTGTGTGTGTGTGTTTGTGTGTATTTCAGAGCTATTTATTCTATTCCATTGATACTTACGCTTGCAATACACTTTTAATTACTGCAGATTTATTGTCTATTTTAACATGTGAGATACCAAGAGCCTGTTCATCACTCCTTAAACATTTTTAATAGCTACCCTGTCCAAAAACTATTTTGTTATCAAAAGATATCTTTTGGGGGCTGTGGGGTCGGGGGAATGGGGAGAGGCTGGTCAAGGGTATAAACCCTCAGTTATAAGACGAGTAAGTTCTGACGGACACGCATGATGACTATAGTTAATGATACTGCACTGTATACTCGGAATTTGCTAACGGAGTAGAACTTGCGTTCTCACTACAAAAAGAAAAGGGGGTAATTGTGTGAGGTGATGGATGTTAATTAACTCGACTGTGGTATTTCACAAGGTATACATATATTAAATTACTTTGCACATCCTAAATATATACAAATTTTGTCAAATAATCCACAATAGAGCTAAAAAAATCTGTTAAAAATGTAATAGAAGAGAAAAGATCTGACTCCATACTGGATCTGTTCCTTTAGTTTTAACCCTGTGCCCTGCTTTCTATGCTGTCTTGCCAGCTCTGCACCTTTTGGGAAACAATGTTGCCTTTAGCCTGAAATAGACAGGAGAGCCTGTTTGGAGAGGGCGCTGCCCTTTAAGGATATTAACACTTTCGCACTCCTATAAAGATAACAAGTTGCAGAATAGAAAATAACCTTTGTTTTCTTGGAGGTTTGCAGGGACACCATGACCTGGCCCACATGGACGGCTGCAAGAACGAAGAATTCCTGCAGAAGTTTGCAACAACCAACCATACCCCTTCCCCTGTTTTTTGTATAAAAAGAGCCTGAATTCTGACCGGAGCGGGGTGGTTCTCTAGGACATCAGTCTGCTGTCCTCTCGATCTGCTGGCTTTCCGAATAAAGCTGCTCTTCCTCGCCCCAGCAGCTCCTCTCCAGACTTACTGGCCTGCCATGCGGCGAGCAGAACGAGTCTGGACTCGGCAACACAACTGGATGTCCTTTTCTTCCATCAGGTCACTGACTGGACTACCTCAAGCTCTCAACAGCCAGTTATGGTTTAACCAAGTCTGGTGAGTTCACCTTCACAAAACCAGAAGAGCTGTCACTTCTGGATGGCCAGGTTCACGGCCATAGCTCGTGCTCATCAGCCCTGCCGTGTGAAAGTCAGAAGGCAGGTAAGAGAAGTTTAGTGAACATGCTGTGGGCAGCATTGTGAGTTGCCTTTTTAAAAAAAAAAAAACTGAAGAAAATTAGGTAGTTACAAAATTAAAATAAATTAATGTACTTTCCTTCCAAAAAGTTCATAAAAATGGACATTAACAGGCCTTGCAATCTGATCTAGCATCATACACTTTCTTTGATATTTAAATCTTTAAAAAATTTAAGCATCTATTTATACTATGTGTTTTCACAAAACCATATACAATAGTTATTGGTACCTTAAGGAAAAATACCCATTAACTTCTCCAGTCAACTACCACATTTTGTCTTGTAGCAATAGTTCTAAAGGGACTTTCTATATATAATCAGGTTTTTTGGAGATACATATACTTAGCTAAAATTAGCACTATATGAATATGTAAAAATAAACAGGATAATTTGGGGACTTCACTGATAAATTTTTCATTAAAAAGAAACATGACTGACTAGGGAAAACCATCTGCCAAGAATGTCCCAGAACTGCCTGGCTGGCAGGACCGTCCCTGATGCTCCACACCTGAATTTTACACACCACAAAAGCAATCAAATAAAAAGAAACGTGCCCACAGAGATAACTGTCTCACCTGCAGAGAATGGGGGGGAACGCAGTTATTTCCTGACCAAAAATGAGACCAGAATATTTAAAAATGCAACAACTAAAAAGGAAAACATATGAGTGTATATGATACCTTCTCTGACTTTATATATTTAATACATATGTTAAATATGCATTTATTCTATTTTTAAAACACTGCTGCTAACAGGAAAAAAAGCAAAGACAACAGACTGGAGGATTTTAAGTGATTTCTTAGTGATTCTATTTTATCAATTTAAAAGCACTCTAAACAAGGCCTCACGCTCCTCAGTGTAACTAGAGGGAAAAGATTAAGTCCTTTGTTTGACTGAGATTTTTGCCTACTTTACCTCCACCATCACTATTATTAAACCATTTTGTAGATGATGAAACTGAGGCTCAGAGGTTACTAGTCTCTGGTTACACAGCCAGGGGATGAGCAGGATTTGAGCCTGGAACTTAGGTGCTTTCCACCACACGGGGCTCTGAACCTTTCTGTGCCACTGACCCCTCTGGCAGTCTGGTAAAGCCAACGTACCTCTTCTCAGAATTGTGTTCTTACATTGCTAAAATAAATACATGGGGCTATAAGGACAAAGATGATAAGGAAATAGAGTTCTCAAAACATTTTTAGGAAAAAGTGTGTGATACAGCAGTACATGTTCTTCATTAATGTATTAAATAAAATATACGAGAGGGTCTGGTAACTACGGTAATTCTGTAGCAGTGACGAGCATTAATATCTCAACAACTTTAACAAATAATGGTATCTACAATAACTTTAACGTAATACGAAAACATCTGATTCCTCTTGTTGGAAAGTCTCAGGAACTGCTGTTGGTTTGCTGCCTCCACTCGAAATTACTGTATTTCCTCGACACCTATTTCCTTCCCCAAAGGAAGTACCGGACACATCTGTCCTCATCAGAAGGCTAAATTCTAGTTAGAGGTTAGTAAACATAAAGATGCTGATTTTTTCCCCTCAATCAAGTTCACAGGCTTCCTGAATTCTGTCTGCAGACTACTTAGGAAAACTGGCTAAATACTCAACATAGATCCCGTGCAGACACCATGTAGACTCCCACAGGGAAACTGCGAATGACTGAAACGTCCCACCAAAACACTGAGCTGGGAGGCACTATGGGTTGATGTTTCACTTCTTTCAGGGCCAATTTAACCAATTAATACGCGTGCGCATGTGTGTGTGTGTGTGCGCGCGCGCGCGTGTCCGTGTGCGTGTGTGTGTTGGAGAGCTGGAGATGGGACACAGGAATTACTACATCTCTGAAGGGTACCTTTATTACCCTGCCTGACCAGTGCCTGGTACCTGCTGACCCTCTGCAGCCAAGGTACCACCAGGAGGTGTCAGCAGGTACCTGTTAGGGCACCGAAGAGGAGGAGGAGAAGAAAGGAGGTGAGACCCAGCAGAGAGTGACAGCCTTCGCGGGGCTGTGACAACCTCTAGCAGTGGTTACGAGGGGTGGCGGCCAGCAGCGTGGGTGCTGAGGAGGTATCAGGGGCGGGTAATCTGTTTCCAATCACTTGACTGGCCCGCGTTGCAGCTGCACATCCTGATGCCCTAGGTCAACACTTCAGATGGTTGCGGATGTCAGACAATGTCTGATGTTCACCCACATCGTCTTCCTAGAGAACAGCATATTCATTTTGATTGTTCTCCTGATAAGTGATGGGATATGTTAATATATTCAAGTTTGGGAGTCAATTTAAGATGCTGGCTAAAATTTTAAATACCTGGAAATGCCACCAAAACAAAATAGACAAACACATTTGGCTTTATTTTCATGACTTTGTACGTTGCAAAGAACTTTCCTGTGGTGTGGCGTTTATGTGCGTGTATGCTGGTCGTGAGTAAAGGAACAGACTTTCCTTGCGATTTCCTCACTGTGGTTCTCAGAAACCATGTACCCAGCAGCCAGCTCAAGAACTTGCCTTGGACATGCATGTCATTTGTAGTAAAAAAGTAAGTTTGTATGTACCTTTAATTGGCAAGGAAAGAGAATCTTAAACACAAACTTATATAGGCGAAGAATGATTACACTTAAAGACAAAAAGGAGACAGAATAATTCAGACCCTCTATCAATAAAAGAATGGTTCTCCAGTTCAAGTTAATTTAGCTCAACATTTGAGGCCACCCTCCATCTGGGCCTCCTGACTGGTCCGGGGAGGTCCGGCCCTGCGTGGCCTGGCCTGTTCCGGTTGCTCTGGCTTCAGCTCAACCCACCCTCCCGCTTGCCCTCCTCCCGTCTGGGTTCCTGGAATATCCTAGGCTCGCTTCTACTTGGAGGACTCTCAACATGCCGTTTCCGCTGCCTGGAGGACTCCTGCTGGTCTGCCCCACCACCCGCCCTCCGCCGTCTGGTCAACACCCACTCAGCCTGCAGGTCTGCCTCGGGCCTTCCCGACCCTGCAGATCAGCCAGCTCGCAGGGCCCGGCGTCTGGGTGGGCGGGTACCAGGCTGCATCCACCTGGAAAAAGGGACTCTTCTGCGTAAACTAGAAAAAGGCTCCATCCGTTGCCAAACTGTGTGCCTACAGCTTTGCAAACACCTGGAGGGGCTGCCTTTTATCTGCCCACAGAGAGAGGATGGCCTTTTCTAATTTGCACAAAGGCGCGGTGTATCCTGTCGCTGGCCCGGCAAGCCTGCCTGCCCACATATGCAGCTGGGCTTTTCATTCCTAGCACTGATCAGAGTCTGCAGTCACTGATTCGTAAGCTTAATTGGGCAGGTCACTCCCACCAGACAGGAAGCTCCATCAGGGCAGGGCCCATGGCTTCTCACTCACGTCTCCACCTCCAGTCCCTGACACAGTGTCTGGTATGCAGCTGGTGCTAACTGCATGTCTGTCTGTGGAATGAAGTAATAAAAAGGAGGGGCACGGAGATGCTCTAATGGAAGACGTAACCAGACTCGGGGCACGATGGAGGTTACTAGCAACTTTACTTACTCTTCCTGAATAAAGGAGGACTTGAAAGCTAGAAGCAGAAGCTGGAAGCCCAAAAGATTGACTTCCTGACAGCAGAACTTTCATCGAAGCATTTCACCCCAGGGCTAGAAAGATGCTGCTTCTAGAAGAAAGCAGAGCCAGGCCAGCGGTGCTCAGGAGCCTGCCTGGGGGGAGGAGGAGCTTCAGACCGGGCAGCAAGCTGGGCGGAAGCCTCCGTGAGACAGAATCTAATGACTCATGAAATTCCAGGTAGACCAAGCGTCCTGGAGCTCGCGAAACGTGTTCAAACAAAAGCCTCTGGCCCGGCTGGCTGAAGGCGCTGAGGCAGAAAGCGTCAACGTGTCACCCTGTCGTGCACGGTGGGAAAACGGGCTGCGAATGGACAGCTGAGGCCAGCGCAGGGGCAGTCACAGCCCAGCCACCCTGCGTCCGCAGGGGCTCGGAAAAGAAGACCTGTGCGGGGCAGGGCTGGGCCACACAGCGGTGCCCCAATTGTAAGTTTTAAGCAATTACACGTGAGAGGGATGGAGCAGGGGAGAAAGAGGAAAGGTCCAGCGCTGGTAACTGGTTTCCATTCTAGGGGAAAAAAAAGGATGTTCTACCAGATTATGTGCCTACTTTTAAAACATTTATATAAAATACACCATCCTATACAGTATTCTCTTCTAGAATTCTTTCTCTACGTAATAGCTTAAAGACTTTCACATCTACACATATAGATTTTAAACAGCCACAACGCATTCCACAATATGGTGTATATTGTGGTTTATGTAACAGAGAGAGGGCAGTCAGGTTGGTGATACTGTTTCTTTGTTTTAATGTAGCCACTTGCGGTTGGCAGCCTCCAAGAGGGCCCCCCGGAATCCCAACCTCCTGGTTTTCACATTGTGTTGTCCCCTCCCACACTGGGCCCGTGTAGGTCTGTGTGACCCGGAGTCTACGGCGGAAATGATGGAACATCACTTCCAAGGTTAGTTTATAAAAGACTGTGGCTTCCCTCTTGGGTTTCTCTCACAGGTTCGCTGTCTCACTTGGTTTCTACATTCTGTGGGGAAGCCTACAGCCGTGGGATGAAGACACTTAGGCAGCCTGTCGGGAGCCCGCGGGGTGAGGAACTGAAGCCTCCATCAACCAGGAGAGTGAGCTTGAGAAGCACCCTCCTGCCCGAGGTGAGCCTTGGAGGGGCTGCCAACAGTTTGACGGAACTTCGTGACAGACCCCGAACCAGAACCACACGGCTATACTGCCCCTGATTCCCAAACTCAGAAACTGTGTGAGACAATATTTGTTGTCTCCGGCTGCGACGTTCTGCGGTAATCTGTGACACAGTAACAGATGACTGACACGCCGCGCACGGTCAAGTCCCAGCAGGGGACTACTTCGAGCAAAGGCATATGCATTCCAAAATTTGAAAGATACTGCCAAATTGTCTATCAGAGAGTGGCAGCAAGTTACAACCATCACGCCAACAAAGCACGAGAGTGTTGGTTTCTTCAAACCTCACAGCACCAGATATGACCGAACTTAAGCAGGTTTGCTGGACTAAGGGGTGAAAAACGGCATCTGGTTGCTTTGGTTTGCTTCTTTAATTTCAGATGTTGTTTTGGACATCAGAAATGAAAGGAAAAGGTGCCTTGTGAGGTTCTAAATGATTTATTAAAAAAGTGGCAGAGTGAGCCGCTGTGCCTCAAACCAAAGCCACTAGCTTACCATTTAAAATTTCTACTAAATGATTAATTTTATGCAAGAAAGAACCACTGAAATTGAGTCTGGCAGTTGAGGTCAGCATCTTGTTTTGGTCACTTTCTCAAAACTGCACAGAACATTAAGTGATCTCCATAAGAGATGTGACCTTGAACCTTAAATCTATCAGCCCTAAATCAGACGTGATCGAACTCCAAATATTAATTCCCTTTAATGCTACTGAACCAGAAGTTTAAAAACAAAATCAGAATGAGTGATCGGGATCAAATGGGAACTAAATGTCTGTGTTTTCCAAAACTACTTAAATGAAACATCGTAATAGTCTCAGACCAAACATGAACTCAACCAGGTCTTTACTTGGCTTCAATTCCTGCAGAGAATAAATGGTTCTGGGGAAAAAAAAATCTTTTTATCTTTTATAAAAAGCTATAAAAAGGACTGGAACTCAGTGATGTTTGAGAGAAGCAAAAATAATGCTCCTTGGTGATGGAAATGTTCGCTTCCTTGATTGTGGCGGTGGTTTCACTGGTTTAAACACCTAATAAAATTCACCATGTTGCATATCTGAAATGTTCAGCTTACTGTACAGAACATGTAACATACCATAATAAAGGCATTAAAAACTAAACTAAAAAAAATAAAAATAATGCTCCTTACTAGAGAATGCTCATCGGAAATCATTATAGCCCTCTTACCACCAGCAACCCCCAGGTTTCACAATAATGAACACAAATGTTTATTGAATTATTTAAAAAATAATTAACACTATTCGTCATGACATTTCCCCATATTATTAGATATACCTGTTTCTACTGGCAGAAGTCATAAGAAACATTTTTAGGAAAAAAAAGATCTACTTCTTGTAAAATACTGCGGACATGTCATACCAGGGAAATTCCGGACAGCATTCCTAAGTGTCCAGGTGTCCAGGGCTGAGAACCAAGACAAATTGGTTGTAGATGGTATCAAATGATTACTTTACGTAAATGAGCAACTCAGCAGGCCCTGAATGGTTACTAAGCCAACCAGCTGACTTAGCACATGACAAGCAAGTGGCAATACCATTTAATTATCACCGTTGCTTCCCCAGGCTACACAGGTCTGAGAAAGGAAAACAGTGATGTGGGTGAAAACAAGGCTTTCTCTCAAGAGAGGCTTTGGGGCCCCCGAGTTTCCCCCGTTTTCCTGGTGGGGAGGCCTAGGATGGGTATGAGGGCACCAACATGTCCTCGCTGCCCTGCCCTGCTCCAGAGTCACCCCTGATAAGCCTCTGCCCGCTCTGGCCCTGCCCCGGGTCAGCCTGGCTGTTCCGCCCTTGTGGGCCCGTGTCGGGCTCCAGCCACACCTCCCCATACAGCACCCCACCCCACCACTGCCCCCCATCCCCGTCAGCACGCAGGTGTGCTCCTCCTGAGCTGGGGGGCTCCCGCCCGGCAGCGGTGCATCGGGGCCACCCCCCCGTGTGACCCTGCTCCTTCAGTGACCCTCAGCCCTCTCCACCGGTGGACGCCATGCTCTCAGTCTCCACGGTTTGGGTGGGAGGACATTCTAGCCATACGTTTCTCCCTGTGCACAGCTGAAGACAGTTTTGGAAAAGGAACTGCAGCTCTTCCCTCCCTCCCTAAGGATGCTGTGGCCACGGAGGGAGGCAGTCTCTGAGCTCTGCCAGAGCCTGGGGCCCGTTACAGGGGACTTCACTCCTTCTCCCCAAAGGTCTGCGGGATCCCCGGGCAACGGGAAGACCATCACTCCGGTCTTGTCATCGCTCTGCACTCCACACACGTGGACCCTGAAGAGATTTTCTAATGAGCTACCTGAGGACAAGCACCGTCTGTTACTATACCCACAAACTCCATGAACTCTCCACGTAGAGGGGATGAAAGTCTCCTGCACAAAACTGTCTCGTCCAGTAGCAGCTGAGAATTCGGATCTGCTTGTCAGGTAATTACCTATAACCTTCTGATGATAAAAAGTAATGTATTTTGCTAAAACCCTTCCTTCCTTCCTCTGCATCACTGTCGACCCTAGACTTTACCATCCTTTAGTGACTGCTACGGTGACCTGCGATGGGCTCATTTCAGCTCGTAGAGCCAGACTGCCTGGGTCTGAATCCAGCTCCGGCTTCTACTGGTTGCACGACCCCAGGCAAGTTACATAAGTACTTGAAATTCCTTTATCTGTGAAGTAGAGATAGTAAAAGCATCTTCTCCCTCCCTGCTATTAGTAAGAAATGAGTTAAGGCATGTGTAGTGTCTAGGACCGGGCCTGGCACACAGTGCTGGCTGTTAGCACTAGTCTCTGAGTCGTCCTGTCCTGGACTGTACCTCAGGACCCCCACCTCTGTGAGACCTGCAGGTGAGACCCAGCAGAAGGGCTGGGGTTTTTGCTCCATCACTCACCCAGTGGCTAAGCTAATGAGCCTCCCAACATGCTGTGACAATAACATGCTGACAAGCTGAGGATTACTGCTCCCGGTAAGGAGGAGGAATTTGCCTGGAAGCAAAAACAACAGCACAGTTCAGGCGATTAATCACCCTCAATGCTCTTCCCAGAACATTCAACTTCAGCAAAGTCAGGAGTTTTTGCATTTCAGAAACTGCAAACGGACAGCTGGCCATGCGGACACGCCACACCTGCCAGGAGCCACGTGGAAGGCTGTCCCCCTTCCCTCTGGAGCTCAGACGGTTCTGACTGAGCAACCCTGCCCACCAGCCTGCGACACCCCCCAGCTTCCAGATTGTTACAGGGAGATGCACTCCTTGGCACGCCTTTCTCAGGAAGCCAGCCACCATCATCAGCTTCCCATGTGGACGTCCAGGTTTCCCCCGCTCATCACACAGAAGGAGGAAGCCCTGCCATGGCTGTTGAAGTTTTACCTGGAGGACGCTATGAGTATTTCAGGCTTTCTGGACCCGCAGCATCATCGGGGGACCACGAGGAGATCTTTAAGTAAACCTTTAAGGATCTGGAATGTTCTCCCTATCATTTCTGCCAGGGTCTGAGCACAGGATTTACATCCTTATTCTGCCACCTGAAGATGTCCAGACAGGCCACATGTAAACAGTGCTAGTTCAGGACCCAAGGAAGTGAAGTCATGATTCTGTCTGCTGGGATGAGAAGAGCAGGCCAGACGCACAGCAGGTCAACAGAGGGGAAAGGGGTGGGAAGGGATAAATTGGGAGTCAGAGATGTGCACATACTAACTACTACACATAAAGTGAACAACAAGCGTCCACTGTACAGCACAGGGAACTATATTCAGTTATCTTGTAGTCACAGGGAACTATATTCAGTTATCTTGTAGTCACCTACAGTGAAGAAGAATGCGAAAACGAATGTCTGTGTCTATGTATGACTGAAGCATTGTGCTGCACACCAGAACTGACACATTGTAACTGACTACACTTCCATAAAAAAATAGGTCAAGGCTTATTCTAATGACGACAGGAAGCGTATTCCCTTAGGATGATACTCGAAGTTAATCTATTAGAGACCTTAATGCAAAAGAAATAAACAACCTAAAAACCCAAACAAATAAAACTAGAATTGCTGGAGGGTAGGGAGGAACCACATACTGGTTGTAACTGGAAAACGAGGAAAGAAATGTAATCTACATTTCATCTGCTCTGCTCCTTACCCAGCTGGGCAGAATCAACAATGGACACAAGTACTTCAAGGACCCCCGACGCCCCCACCGCTGAGGAGGCAGGATGGCGCTGTGGGTAGACATGGGGGCACAGGGGCCAAACGACATGGGTTCAAACCAGTTCCTCACTCACAACCATGTGCGCTTCAGGGAATTTCTTAGTTTCTCTGTGCCTCAGTTTTCTTATGTAACAAGAGGACTATTATGAAGATTCAATGAGAATTTATGAAATCACTTAGAATACCTGGCAATAGTAAGCATGCAGTGAATGTTAGCTAGTGTTGTTTGTTTTTGAAATTGGCTTTCAAATAAATAAAATCTCTTTACAAAGTTATTTGAAAATGTTCAAGTATACACTGGCACTTCTTTTAAATGGTTAAAAAATGCTAAATATTTGGGAAAATAAAAATGGCGTGATGGCATTTACACTGTTGGTTGTAATACCACTCACAGACCTCAGAACTACAAATAGAACTTTACAGCATAATAAAGCTTTTCCCCCAAAACTAGATTACAAGTTACTATAACTCAAAATACTGAAAACTGCCAGACTCTGTCAATTTCTTTTCAAACCATGGTGTATCTTATACCCTAACAATTATGTTAAGAGTTTAGGAATTGGCATTTATTTAAAATGTTACTAACTACTACAAAAAGACAACTAAACTGAGCTAATAATTTGAGCATTAGTTGTTAGTATTTGGGTAAAAGCTTTTAGAAAGAACAAAAATATGCATGCATCACACACTGGATTTCTTTGGCATTTATTAAGAGCAATGGGTTTTTGCTTAATAATTTCACTTTCATGAATAGAACAGTAACGCCCCCTATCACTTGTCATCTACAGGGTGGGTATTTTTTAGTTTCTGTTTGTATCAGCCAGGGGTTATGTTGTGCTAACAAACATCCCCCAAACTCAGTGGTTGAAAAACAACAAGGTTTATTTCACTCATGCTACATGCTCATTACAGGTCAACAGGGGAGCTATTCCATGTCACCATGTCATGTCCTCACTCAGGGACGTGGAGCAAAGAGACCAGCAATCAAGAACTTTGCTGGTCCCCATGATAGGCAGAATGGAATATGCAGAATTTGACACTACCTCTTATGGTTTTCTCTGAAACGTGGCACACATCATTTCCACTCACAATCCATTAGGAAAAGTAAGTCACATGGTCCCAAGGGGCAAAGGAGTGCCCCGAGGACTCAAAAGGAGGAGATTTGGTGAACACTTAAAAGGAGCTTTGTAGTATCCTTTCACTTTTAATTTAAAGGTTAAGCATGCAGCTGTATCTAGTTCAAACATCAGACAGAACATACGTCTCCTTTTACAATGCCCCCTTGCTATGTACAGCCATAGCCTGGCTATGCAAGGGAGGAAATTAGCAATTTGTATCCAACATAAACTGACTTGCTTCTCCCTTCTAAGTGGAAAC
Source organism: Camelus dromedarius (assembly GCF_036321535.1). Taxonomy (NCBI): domain Eukaryota; kingdom Metazoa; phylum Chordata; class Mammalia; order Artiodactyla; family Camelidae; genus Camelus; species Camelus dromedarius. Next base: position 28,429,987 of record NC_087458.1, on the reverse strand, counting down.
AAAAGTTGGACATGAAAGTAGTAAGAAGAAATTAACTTAGTTTCTTGTTAAATTATAAAGTACAAAGAGGGAGAAATATATATTTTTAAAATAATTCATTCTTTAAAAAAAGAACTCATTTATTTTATTATCTTTTTCTTTCCTTAACAGAGGCACTGGGATTGAACGCAGGACCTTGTGCATGTGCTTTACCACTGAGCTATACCTGCCACCCCCAGAACTTGTTTGTTTTCCCTTTCTTCTAGGGGAAGTAATCAGTTTTTTCATGCAAAGAATGCATTCCATCAGGTTGCTCCCCAAGGGTTTTACAATGTTACCCTCTGTGGGTGGCTTTTCTCTGCTTGCCTCCTCTGTCACCTGCACTTTCAAACAGGCACCTGCAGAAGACAGATTCAGTCTGATTTTTTTTTCCCACAGATTGATGAAAAATTAGACCTGGAACTTGCACTTGTTATCGTGTATTTTAAAACTAGAAAGGACCTCAGCTGTCGTGACAGGAGAACGTTAGTTGTCCTCAGTCACCTACCCCACTCCTCCTTTTACACGACGCAATGTAGCTACATGCCACGCCAGCCACCTCACATCCCTCACGCTGGCTGTGACCACCAACTACGTTCTGGCCAAAGAGGTATGAGTGGAAGCTGTGTGTCACTTTTAGATCATGCCTTTAAAGGACCTTCCCCGTGGTCCTTTCCCTCCTCTCACTGGCTGGTATGTCGTCATGGCAGCAGACACCAGAGTAGCGTTTTTAACCACAAGTGGATGCTGTGTGTTGCACATAGCACAGTGACAAGACAGAAGAAATCTGTGTCTCTGAAACCATGAAGCATCTATGTTAGCCCTGGAATGTGTGCAGAAGGACCATATGTAAGAGAAATGCATGTTTATAATAAAGTGTCAACTATTTCCACATCAGCAGGTTCAAATCTCTTGTTTTCTGATGAAGAAACTGAGAACAGAGAGACTAAAGGATGTGTCCCTGGCCAGCTATTCCCTCTGTAGCCTGTACATTAACATGATAGAAGACTGCTCATCTCCTGTTAACGGCTGTAAGTAAGAGTAAAGTTTCTCAACAATTTCTTTTTTTTAACACTTTAATGTCATACTTAGCAGGCGGAACAAGAGAATGTATGCTAAGAACTATATCATCTCAAGTTTTCTTAGGATGATCCACATGTCCTATGAATAGAAATTACTTAGTTCAATGTGGATTGCCCTGGCTCAAAGCTCATGAGAAATCCTGAAGGTTTTGACTGAGGAAGCAGCCAAATTGTTGGGAGCTAGTCTCAAAATACATTTCCCGAAGTCTACAATCAGTGGGTCGTAGTGCATTTGTTGTTATTCCTGAGAAGGAGCAGTGAGCCTTCAGATGGGATTGGAATTTGGCTGATGGCATAAGTACCCAGCTTTAAGCAGACGTACAAGAAAGTACAAGCATGATTACAGTGAAGTCCACCCCTCGAACCACACTTGCTTTCATTTAGCTTTTTTATAGGAAAGGAGGAAAAAAATGGTTTTCAATTCACCACTTCCTTGATATCCTCATTTGCTATTTTAAAGTGCCATTCAACAGGCATTATGTTGTTTGACGTGGTTTTTGTGCATCTGACGCCACGAGGAGTTGCGAAACGGCTGGGAACCATTTCAGAGAGCAAGAACATCTGACCTTGTTGATTTAAGCTTGGACAGTTCACGGAAAACAAGAATTCCTTCTCTCCTTGGGAAAACATTTTGGAAGCATTTCTTTTAGGTCCTAGAGTTGTCTTTGTGTTTGGAAAACTTGCCACTGAATCTTAACATCACAACTAAAACCTCAGCGGACTCTCAGCCATCAGAACGCAAGGCCATTTAGTGCGATTTTATCCGCGCCTTGTTCCGATTTCCCACACAGCTGTCCTGAGTCATTTTTGCTACTAGCAGAAGCGACAGCTAGTGCAAATGGGGCTCACTTTCTTACAACAAACCATTGTTCTTTGCATCACGTCACTTGTAGCTCTCAAAATCTCTAATTTAGAACTCAGAACAGGTAGAAGGGTGCACGCGAATGCTAGTTCTTTTTTAAATTGGATGCCACATACCCGCTTTAATAAATATCAAGGGCTCCTTGCTGCCTAGAGATTGCCTGAAATTTACCAGCATACAACGTTCCAGCCCACCCATCCTGCCTCTCAAGCCCTGTCATCCCCCGTTGTTACTTTTGCCATGACCACCTGGGGTTCTTCTCAAGTTAGAAACTTTCCCATCCTTCCCTACGTTCTGCCTGAAGTGACCCCCTCCGCACCCACTTCTCTTTTTTTTCTGTGTGTTCTTTTCACTTGGTTTCTCTCCTGGTCCCTCCTACCTCTCCACTATCACTAGTTCCACTGTATTCTAATTATTTATGTATTCACACCCCCTGCTAAGTTGTGAGCACCTCACAGACAGGAATCACGTCCTAATTTTGTTCCGAACATCTGGTACAGTTCTTGGCACGCTGAGGATGTTCAATATATGCTTGTGGACTCAACAGACGCTTGGGAATAAAAGAAAAAGAAAGGATCCTAGAGAGTCTAAATCATTCAAATGAAAAAAAAAGGACCCTAAAAGTGTAAGAGAAATCATAATTTACGATCATGTCTTTTTATTCCATCTTTTACGTTAAGCCAGGAAGAAGCCAAAAATTTATGGTGCAGAAAAGCTGGGTGAGAGGCCATGCATGTCTTTACACTGGGAATCAGAAGACTCAGATCTGAGTGTCGGCTTCGAGCTTTCTGCCTCCCTAACTCTGGGCATTTATAAAGTCTAAATCCTACCTCATTCTAAATTAAATCTCAGGCAATCATTGGCAAGAAACACTCCTCTAAGGCTTTCTTTTCCTTTTTAAAGTCACTTCAGGATGGAGATGAAAATACCTGCTGTACGTTCCTCAGTGTGTGAGGTTCTGGAACAGAAAAGAACAGATTTGACTCCATATTAGATTTGTTTGGCTTTAACCCTGTGCCCTGTTTTCTAGGCTCAGTCTCACCAGCTCTGCACCTTTTGTAAAACAATGTTGCCTTTAGCCTGACATAGACAGGAGAGCCTGTTCCCAAGGTGCTGACCTTTAAGGATGTTAACACTTTCGCACTATATAGAGATAACAAGTTGCAGAATGGAAAATAACATTTGTTTTGTTGGAGGTTTTACAGGGACACCATGATCTGACCCATGTGGACAGCTACAAGAACAAAGAATTCCTACACCAAGAAGTTTGCAACAACCAACCACACCCTCTCCCCTTTTTAGTGTAAAAGGAGCCTGAATTCTGACTCGGGGAAGATTGTTCTCCAAGACGTTAGTCCTCCATCCTCTCAGTCTGCCGGCTTTCTGAATAAAGTCGCTATTCCTTGCCCCAACACCTCATCTCCTGATTTATTGGCCTGTCATGCAGCGAGCAGAACGAGCTCGGACTCAGTGACAGTTCCAGTCACTGGTGGGCCGTCAAAGTGCTCAATAAACTGCAGAATGACATGGACGGGAGAGGCGTTATTGACATGTAAGGGAAAGAAAGGAAACAAGTTCCTTTCACTCAGCCTCTTTAGAGCAGTCACTTTGGATCAGGCAAGGTTGCAGGTTTTAGGGATTCAAAGAAAATACAGAGACTGAGGATCGTTCTGACAGACCCCCCCCCCCACACCAGCGTATTTCACCTACTCTCAGGTGGACTCACGCTAACCAGCTTCAGCCACCAGGGTCTGAGTATCACAGTCTGAGGGCACGTCTGGGTACAGCAAAGGAACAGACGCACCTCCGAGGCCGAGACACACACCAAATACAGAAGAAGAGGGCCCACTATGAACCACCACAAAGCACCTCCCCTTTCCCAGTTTGATGGGGGACAGCAGAGCTGTCACTTCCTACTGGAAATGAGGACTGCAACAGGATTTAATTTTGCATTTTTCTTACGGGAAAGAACCAGTAGCTGCAAATATCATGCTAGAACATTTATTTTTAAAATTGTTTATGAAGCATTCATTACTCCTTAGCATCCAACCTGGCTAAGTCCTGGATCTACAGGAAGCATTAAAAAGCGAAGACTATGCCTCTTTTAGCATCGTGTTAAAGATGACGCGCTTTTGTTGATCCATTCATTCATCCCACCAGCGTTCAGTTAACACTTACGACATGCTAGGCAGTGAGGCACCGGGGAAGCAGCCATTCACCACCAGAGGTGGCCGAAAGCAAGCATTACAACAATAGCTGTAACTGCAGTGGTGATCAGGGTTACAAAGGAGCAGTACAGGGTTCCATGCTGCAGTGCAATCTGCAGGGGGCAAGGAAGGATGGTGCAGGGGTGAGAGAACGCTTTCCCGAGGCAAGGGCAGCAGGGCTGAGTTGAGGGTGGGTGGTGCTGGCTGGGGAGGAGGAGAGAAAGCAGGTAGGGGCAGGAACAACTGGGCTGCAGGCCCAGGTGGGAAGGCACGTGGCCAGCAGGGATACCAGGAGGGGAGGGGACAGAGAGGAGCCCAGAGAGGCAGTGGGCAGGGGTCACATCCCCACCCCCAACCCTGGGTCAGTACCTGAGAGCAACACAAAGCCATTGTAAGAAAGGCTTTAAACATGGTGAACAACATGATCAGACATGCAGTAAAAAGCTAAAAAAAAAAAAGCGACTTAATACCCAGGGTAGTGGCTAATTAAGCAGCAGAGAACCTGGACAGGGGTGAGCCTGGGGAGCCATCACGGTTCCTGACCCTTTCATTTTATGGGTGAAGACATAGCCCCCAAGGTGAAGTCACTTGACCAAGAACACGGGAAGAGATACTGGCAGAATCTCCTCTTTATGACTCTTGGTCCAGTGGGTTGTTTGTTTGTTTACAGAAGAGCAACCTACACCCTTTAACTGTGAACGTAGAGTCATAGCTTACCCACCCTTTGACTCACTTTTCCACAGTCACAGGACTGACTGTACTTTCTTGCCAAACTTCATGGTAACAGCAATCGTTCATTAAAAGCCTGCCACGTGCCAGGCAACCTGCCAGGAGCTTTCCGTGTTTTATAAGGTAGGTATGATGTTTTACCGTGCTACAGTTGAAAAAAAAAAATGAGGCTCAGAAAGCTTTTTAAAATCGCCCAAGGTCAGACAGGCAGTTAAGTGGGATCAGGATCCACATCCATCTTCCTCTGGCTCCAGACCTTCCCCCAGGCCACACGGATTCTAGACTTCATTATCAAACACCCAATTCGGGTCTTCTGGGAAAAACCAGCATTGAAAGGTAACACCTTCCTGCTATAAATTAAAAACAAAAAACAAACCTACATGAAATTGTCTGCAAAGTTAACTAACTAAATAATGCACAAGTAAGTGCATAATCAAATAGCTACAGCCCCAAGGTGTAACAAGAATTGAAAAACTTGAGAAAAAATTTTTATTTTTAATCTACCAAACCAATGGCACCACAGTTTTTAAATGCTCCATCAACCTGTTCAACCTGTTTCAGGAGACACATATTGGCAGTAACCACATGGCCGGAACAAGAGGGAACAAGGGCCCTCACGTGGTCTGATCTGCAGACTTAACTGGGGGACTCGCAACGCTGCTTATAACGAAAAAGGTGGGACAGTGGAGAAAACAGATCATCTCTGACAGGCCTGATCCCGGCCTCCAAACAGGCAGGAACGGAACCTAAACTCCGCTTCCCTACGGTAAACACTCCAAAAATCAGAGAAAGTGCAAGAGAACAGAAAACGAATCTGGCCCCAACGAGAAAGTAAGACCACAAGAAAAGTGAAAACCTTGGAAAATCTTAGAAGCAATGATCATCCCCCTGAAATGAGCCTCGCACACCATGTGAGAAATTTTCAGGAGACAGCTGCTGTTCATTCTCAGGGAGGGAAAAAGAAACAGCCCCGTGAAGAAGCAGGACCAGCAGGATGCGCTCACCCCATGACAGAAGCAATCAGATCATCATGGCAGAGGGTCAGTATTAAAATCAATGCTGCAGGAAATTGGGTTAGTCAATCAGAATTAGATACATGAGACATATGTGCAGGGCTGAAAAAGTAATTAGACGTTGAAAAAGAAGGTGAGATGAGATGGCATTAAAAGAGGGCATGACATTAGGTGACACTCCATTTCACAAACTAAAAATCATCAAAACATGCACAAGAACAAAATGGCCTTGGGGTATCATTTTTATTCTTCATTAAATTAGCAAGAGTGTTTTTAAAAAACCACTTATTGCTGGAAAGGCTATCAATTCTGCCCCTGTATCTCGGTGTTGGAACCGGCAGCCTCCCGACACTGCTGGTGGGAGGCTACGTATGTCCAAAACAATAAAACTCTTCATAACTGTCAACCAATGATCCCACTGCCGGAAACTTATAAAGGGAAATAAATCCTGCTGGAAACTTACGTAGGGAAATAAGTCAGCAGAAGAAAACGGTTGCTTTGGGGATGTGCTGACAGTAGCATTAGGTACTATGCAATAATGAAAACCAGGAAATATCCCACGGCAGGGTAAAAGCTAAGGAAAATCAATTTGAAGTACTTTTACACATCCATTGAAATTTAACACGATGACTATAAAGGAAGATGGAAAATGACATGATGCTAGGACAAAACTGGAATGCAAACTTGCACACTGGTTTTGCCTCCCACTCTGTAAAAACTCTTACTTGCACCTGAGCCAAGGAAGAGAGCATCCAACAAGAATTCACAGAAATAAAAAAGTGCATTGTGACGGCTGGACTTTGTATCTTTTCAAGTCGAATGTCAGGACGCAGTGGCTACAACAGGAAGTGAGACACAGGTTCCACGCTTACCAGCTGTGCCGCCTCAGGCAAGAAGCGTAACTGCTCTGAAATTAGCCTTCTCATCCATAAAACGAGAAAAGCCAGATTTCTGTCCCTTAGCAGATAGAATTATGCGATAAATATGTACATAGCACTGTCCTAGGCACTTTACAAATGTTACCGTGTTTAATCATCAGAACAACTTGCTAAGATGAAGCAGTAAGCGCTTCAGTAACCTACGGTGACGACAGCAAGGAACAGTAACTTCCAGTTGCTTTCCTACGTCCAGGGGGTCAAATCTAGCAGTTAACAGCGACTGTCGCATTTACTGAGTTCTGCTGAAGTGGCACACAGTGTGCTCCGTGCGTTCCTCGCATGATCTTCCATAGCCCTTACAACAGTCCCTTAGGCAGGTACCATACACGTGTCCTCAGTGTCCCTCGAGTGAGAGCGCCGAGATCTGCACACGGGTCTGTCGGAGTTCAGAGTCAGGTGCTCTGTCACCACGTGACAGGTTGTCCTGTTTTGCTCGGCTGGTGTACACGGTCCTTCAGAATCTGAACCTCTCCACAGCGGCCTCACGCCAGACCTGGGAGAGCCCCGAGAGGACACCGTAACGTTTTAAGCCCCTGGCCTCTGCTCCTGCTGTTCCCCACCTGGTCTTCTTCAAAACTCGTCCTCATCCCCCAAGGCGCCACCTTCTCGTACCTCCAGAGGTGTAATTAAATGTTCCCTCATCTGCTGCTCTTTTCGTTAGTCATTTGTGCTTATAAGTCCCATGTGCTATATTGTGTCCTTGCTTCTTTATCAGCCTGTTTCTTACAAATTGTGAGTATCACAGAGGCAACGAAGAGCGCGTTCATACAGTTTGGCATACGTTGTATTCCTGGCTCTCAGTATAATTCCCAGAACGTGATAGGGACCCACCAACTACTTGCTGAATTAACGCACACTTCCAGGGGGGAGGACGCCCCTAAGACTCACTGGTAACACCGTAATCGTGTCCAAAGGACGGAGCATCAAGAGTCCACGTTGCTCCAGACCCTTTATCGCAGAGCATGGACGCCGAAGGTAGTTTAGCTCAGTGAGAACGTAGAGGGGACACCTCCACCAAGAAGACTTCCCGGATGCAGTTAGGTCTGGGTTATGTGCGCCTAGCACCACGTGTTCACTCATAGGCCTGTGAGCCTGCTCCGTGGAGACTGCCTGCCCACTGGCTGCCCTTCCCTCCTCAGCAGTAAGCTCCTTGAGGACAGAACTGTGGGTACTTCTCACAATCTCCAAAACCAAGGACCAGTAACTGGCACGTTACTGATTAAGGAATATTTGTTGAGTGAGTGATTGAATGAATGGGGTTGAGACATTTTCCTTCCTTACATTCTTCACAAGATATTTCAACTTGTCGCACGCTCTACTGGGCCAGTGCCAGACTTACAAAACAAACAAACAAACAAACAAAAAACAACCTTCAGTTTCATGGTATTACTAGAATTTCGTGTAAAAATTAAATGAACAACTAAAAAGGGTAAACTACTGTCTGTCTATGTTAAATGTTTCTGTATTCTCTTCCATGATTGGGAAATCACTGTGAGCTCTAACCCACAGATTTATTTTTTCTCTAAAAACAGAATAGAACCGTTTGAGAAAGTAAATGTGTTTCCCACTGAAACCTTCTTAAAAACACACAAAATAAGAAGACTGATCCTTATCCTGAGATCAGTTCAGAGCTGAGGAACTATTATTAGAAAGCGCTCCGCTGAAGAAGATGCCTTCAAAAAGGAAGGTAAGATGTGGGACACTGTGTGTTCAAAGCTAATTCTAATTAAACAGGCTACTTTGGGTTACTGAGGTACACCAAACATTTAGCTCATTAGCAGGCTCTCGAGACAAGAGAGCTCTCTAGAGATAGACAGTTCTTCCTCATTATGAGTGATGACAAATTCTAGTTAAACACCCATTTTCACTTGTTTTATACATTCACTTTGTTTTTTCTTAAATTCCAGTAACATCAGCTAATTTAAACTTGAAAGCTAGACACTAGGGTTAAGACGGCGATCCTCCACTTCAAAGACAATAATGCAACTTCAATCACCGTATTGGGAAACTTTCTCCAAGAAAGTAAAAAGTTATTAATATTGATTATGATACTATATTTGAAAGTTCAAAGACCGAAAATTAAAATTAATTAGAAAACTCCATTAAAAAATTCTACAGGTGATGTTCAATAAAACAGGGAAAACCTAAGTTAATATGCACTGAAGTGGCGGGGACCCGCTGGCAGCTGGTTTGGAGAGCACACGAAACAGGGAAATCTGGAAAATGAGATGAGAGGAAAGCATTTCATTAAGCACTTACTATGTGCTGCAATATACTGCAATAGGTGTTCTACAAAAACCACCTAATTCCTCAAATCCACCTGGGAAAGCAGAAATCATTATTCCTACTTTATAGATGAGAGACCAAAGCTCGTGCAGTTTGAGTAGGATCGCCCAGCTGGAAAGGAGCTTGGCTGGGTTTGATGCCAAAGACTGCTTTTCTTAAGCTTGTTTCAGATGTCATCCTCACTGAGAAGACTCAGGGGCAACGTAAGTAGATACATGTAGCCTTCCGGGTATCTGGTACTTACAAAGGTGTTTTGCTCAGGACACAAGCATGAGATAGATGTGTTTCTCTGTCAGCCTTTCTGTTCAAATAGACAACAGATCCAAGGACACAATTCAGGTTTCTGAAGTCAGTGGGATTTCCCACAATGCTTTTCACATCAAGTGGTCCCTACTCGCCCCGACACTTGAACTGGTCGGTGGTCATAGTCAACCGTAGTTCCCAACGATGGCTGCCACAACGCCTCCCACTCCCGGTGCCCCTCTGCGGTGGGACCTCGCCGCTCCCCCATCACAAGGCACAGTCCATTTTCCTACCTCTCGAATCCGGGCAGGCTCTGTGACTGCTCTGACAAGCAGAACTGGAAACAGTGCCAGTTCTAGAAAGCCAGCTGTCAGGTGAGAAGGGTGACCACCCTCAGACCACCACGCTGGGAGAGGCCCAAGCCATGTGGAAAAGTCATGTGTAGGCATCTGTCCACAGCCCCAGCTGAGCTCACAGCCAACGTCAGCCACCAGTCGTGTGACGGGAACACCTTGAACATCTAGCCCAGCTGAGCCCGAGGATGACTGCAACTCCAGCCGACAACTAAACGCAAGTGCGTGAGGGGCCCTGAGCAGGAGCTGCCTCGCTAAACTTGGCCGTCCACGGAACCATGAGATAATGACTTGTTATTTTATGGCACTGCATTTGGCAGTGGCTTGTTACGCAACAATAGATAATCAGAACAGCGGTGTTGGTTTTCTTCTTTGGTGAAGTACCTATTTCTTTTAAGCACTGGGAGTAGATTTGCGGGGGTTGGGGGGTATACTAAAATACCATACATCCCTGACCTGGTGGCTATTCTCCTGTGGAGGGTTATTCCTCTAAAGAATGGAGAGACTGTGAAAATGTACCTATATAAATAGAACCCATTCAAACAGGGTGGGTTCCCAGCAAATTGATGAGATATATTTGGAATTAGTTTACCATAAGGCTGTCAAACAATTTTCATTTTTTTAAAGCAGGAGCCAAACATGATTTAGTTCCTCAACAGCTTCAGAATGCCAGTAACCTGATTTATGTATGTCTCAACTGCCAAACCCCACCTGAGCTGATAAGAGAGAATTCAGCACTAACGATCCTAAAGTAAAAAAAAAAATAAATAAATAAATCAAATGTTGGCAACAGAAGGATGCTCCAAAAATATCTGTAGGTTAAGTATATGAGAAAATAATGCTAAGATAAAAAAAAAAAACAAAAAAAAAAAACCTCTTTTCTAGGGGATGTCAGAAGGCTAGCACAGATTTAGCCAAAAATCCTCAACTTTCAGATCTATTGTTCAGTTTTTGGTGTTTTTAACAATGACCTGAAGGCTAGGCAAGAGAGTGAATCATCATTTACTAATACTCAAAATCCTATACTTACTAACAAAGAGAGGGCAGATAAAATATACTTCAAAAACCTCTCAGTAATGTAGGAGGGTTCTCTTTTCTCCACACCCTCTCCAGCATTTATTGTTTGTGGACTTCTGAACAGTGGTGATTCTTACTGATGGGAGGTCATACCTCACTGTAATTTTGATTTGCATTTCTCTGATAATTAGTGATATTCAGCATTTTTGCATGTGCCTATTGGCCATTTGTATGTCTTCATTGGAGAATCGCTTGTTTAGGTCTTTTGCCTATTTTTGGACTGAGTTGTTTGTTTTTTGTTATTAAGTTGTATGAGCTGTTTCTATATCCTGGAAATTTAACATTCGTCAGCTGCATCATCTGCAAATATTTTCTCCCATTCTGTAGGTTGTCATTCTGTTTGGTTTATGGTTTGCTGTGCAAAAGCTTGTAAGTTTAGTTAGGTCCCATTTGTTTATTTTTGCTTTTATTTCTATCATCTGGGTAGACTGTCCTAGGAGAACATTGCTAAGATTTATGTCAGAGAATGTTTTGCCTATGTTTTACTCTAGGAGGTTTATAGTTCTTATCTTATATTTAAGTCTTTGAGCCATTTTGAGTTTATTTTTGTGTATGGTGTGAGGGAGTGTTCTAATTTCATTGATTTACAGGCAGCTGTCCAGTTTTCCCAACATCACTTGCTGAAGAGGCTGTCTTTACTCCAGTGTATATTCTTGCCTCCTTTGTTGAAAATTAATTGACTGTAAGTCTGTGGGTTTATTTCTGGGCTCTCTATTCTGTTCCATTGATCCATATGTCTGTTTTTTGTGCCAACCCCATGCTGTTTTGATTGCTGTAGCTCTGTAGTATAGCCAAAACATGGAAACAACCTAAATGTCCATCAGCAGATGACTGGATAAAGAAGCTGTGGTATATTTATACAATGGAATACTACTCGGCCGTAAAAAAAAAAGAATAAAATAATGCCATTTGCAACAACATGGATGGACCTGGAGATCATCATTCTAAATGAAGTAAGCTAGAAAGAGAAAGAAAAATACCATATGATAGCACTCATATGTGGAATCTAAAAAAAGAAAAAGAAGACACTAATGAACTCACCTACAAAACAGGAACAGATGCAGACACAGTAAACAATCTTATGGTTACCAGGGGGAAAGAGGGTGGGAGTTTGAGATTTGCAAATATTAACTACTATATGTATATAAAAATAGATAAAAACCAAATTTCTTCTATATAGCACAGGGAACTATATGCACTATCTTGTAGTGACCCTTAATGAAAAAGTATGAAAATGAATATATGTGTGCATATGACTGAAATATTGTGCTGCACACTAGAAACTGACACATTGTAACCAACTCTACTTCAATTTTTAAAAACCCTCTCAATATCAGGGTAAGAATAAAGGAATTTTGGCACTTGATCAGCATTGCTCCATTCCCTGGGCAATTTGGGTCACTCGAGTTTTCTGTCATTAACACTAATAAGAAAATTTAAAAATAATTGCCGCTTTGCTAAATAATGGGGATAGTTCCACCACGGTACTTTCATTGTATCTTTTAAAGAACTCTTAAAAAGACGAAGCAATTTGTCCCCGTGGTGAACGTATTTACCTCCCAAGTTAATAAAGCCCTGAGAAGTTTACAGGGCTGCATTTATTCCTTCACCACACCACCCAGAGCAGAATGAAGGTCGTGCTGGCCCTCAGCCGAGATGCAGCTGGGTGAACTGTCCTCCCTCCTCTCACAGAGGTGTGCATTTCAAGGAGAAAAGCAACTAACATTTGAGGCAGCATGAATGCTGCTGCTCTGCTGTAAATCCTTGGGTTTTAAATGCTTCTTGTATAACTTCCTTTTCCCTGAGTTGTAAAAGTGACAAAAGTTCATTAAGGATGAAAGCACTTTAAATGCAGAGAGAAATTTTAAAAAAGGAGAAGAATCTTCCATAACCCTGCTACCCAGAGACACCCCACCCTCCAGACATTTTTTGTCAGTTAACACAAGCTAACGTCTCTTGTGGATTCTTTAGTTGCATTTCATGATCTGATCACAAGATTCCTGTGTATGTCGCAACACTGATATGGCTTCTGCTTACTCAATCAGAACTCTGGGCCAATCTTTCTTAATGCTGATATGTTTCTTGGTTTTTAAAAAAAAAACAACCCACAAAACCAAATGATGGACAAGAAAGATGTCATGGAACAAAGGGCTAAAATTAAAACAAATAGAGAAAACTGGAAGCTTATGAGCCAATCAAACTGCATATGGTAAGAAGAATACACTGTAAAAATTTTATGATAATTTGATGACAAATGAAGATGTTACAACTGGAAGTTAATTTTCCATGGAAACCAACAGTATGAAAATAATTATCATAACAGCCAAAATTTATATAAAAATAAAACAAAAGGGGTTTTAATAGCTAATGTTAAGTTTAAAATAAAAGCTATTTTTTCCCATTCATCCCTGCAGATACATTTATTTTTGCCTTAAAACAAAACATCACTATATTACAGAATGCAGAACTTAGATGCAGAAGTCTTTAACCAAGGAGTAAAAAAGATTCACCACTGTTCCAACTAAGAAAATATTGTTATTATTAGTAGGTAATCTCAATGCACTCCCCAAACTGTTAGATACCTTAAGAAATAACTTCTAAGAATATTTTCTACAACAAAGGAAGTAAAACCAATAATATCCAGTTCAAAGAGTTTCATCTTAATTATTTCATCATATACAAGACTATGAGCTGTCCTGAGGATAAAGTAGGAACCACGTCAAGTTCTGAAGCTCCTGGTCCACAACAGTAAGGATGCTCTTCATCAGGAGTTTGAAACCTATAGAAGGACCCAGATCTTCCAGCAGCCAGTGAAGGTGATACTGCCCAGCCATCTTTGTATGTTTAATGCAATGCTGTTGGAATAACTGTTGAATATTTCAAAACTGAATGGAAGGATGTACAGATGGATGGGTGGGTGAGTGACTCTAGAAGAATATTTTAATCTGGGATTAATTGCAGCTAACGTCATGATTCTTCCAAATGTCACACTTCTTTCCACCTTATGCAATGGTCTTGTGGGCCAGTATCTTGGGTCAAAATCAAATACAGCATAATAAAGGATGGGCCAACTTTTCTGAATAACATCCAAGGAGGCCATTACTTAGGAATTCCTCATTAAGATACTGAGTTTTAACAAGTTTATACTGTATAGCACAGGGAAATATATACAAGATCTTGTGATAGCTCATGGTGGAAAAGAATGTGGAAATGAATATATGTATATTCATGTATGACTGAAAAATTGTGCTCTACACCAGAAATTGACACAACATTGTAAACTGACTATAACTCAAAAAAAAGATATCCAGTTTGATAGTTTTATATTCATGTGTAATAGAATTACCAAATTCTTTTGTCCTGCCTTTCTTCCCCACCCCCTCAATAAAAGGAAAACATGATTCCAGCAAAAATGAAACAGAAGAATTATAATTTATTCATTAACTATTTATTAGTATTATTAGTATTAGTATAAGGTCCTGAATGAAAGAGACAGGGTCTCATCCTTGTGGACCTTACATGCTGAGTTATAAACACATTTTTAAAAGTGCAAACTCATTAGTAACCAAAGAAATGCAAGTTGAAACAAAAAGGTACAGAGTAGTAACAACTAAACATTGTAAAGCTCCCCACGTGGTAAAGGGTCAAGAGAAATGGACACTCTCATATTTTGGTAGTAGGAAGATGAATTGGTGAAAGATACAGTAATTTGGCATACGTATTAAAAAAAATCTTTTGTCTCAGTAAGCTTACCCCTAGGGACTTATTGTAAGAGAATGAATGACTGGAGATACAAAGTATTATAAAAAAATGCTCATTAAAGTATCAGTTAAATTTTGGTATATTCAAATGGTATACTCACAATGTGTATAAGGCAGGTCCATTTTTTTATACTTAAATAAATTTTATAATTTACAGGGGTTTTATACTTAAAGACAAGTTGTGAGAATAGTAAGGCGTTCCCATACACCCTGCATCCGGTCTCCTCTGTAATTAACCTCTTACACTAGGACGGTACACTTGTCACAATGAATGATCGAGCTCTGTTACGATATTCACACTTCCCTAGTTTTGACTCGGTGTCCTCCTCCTGTTCCAGGATCACATTCAGGACACTACACTACATGTAGTTGTCACGTCGCCTTAGGCTCCTCTTGGCTGGGACAGTTTCTCAGATTTTCTTTGGTTATGACGCCCTTGACGGTTTTGAGGAGTACTGGCCAGGTATTTCATAGAATGTCCCTCAATCGGGGTTCATCTCATGTTTTTCTCATGACTATACTGAGGTTACGGGTTTTGGGGAGGAAGACCACAGAGGTCTAAGCCATTCTCATCACGTCATAGCAAGGGACACGCAATCAACATAAACTTAACGCTGTCCATGTTAATTTTGGTAGTGCTCAGGTAGTGTTTGTCAAGTTTCTCCCCTTATTTCCATAATGTACTCTCTCTAAGGAAGTCACTAAATAATTATTCAATCACTTATTTATATCAGTATGGACTCATGGATATTTATTTTTATAATCTGTATAAAGTAAATGCATTGTGTACTATTCCACATTTATAGCACAACCTAATGCTTCCTAATTTGGGCACTACAAAATGCTCCAGGATTGTTATGTATTTCCCAGCCCTATAATCAGCCATTTGTCCAAAAAATCCTGGCTCCTTTTTTTTGGAGAATGGTGCTAAAAATAAGATCTGGGTGTCGGGGATGCTTGTTGCTACTGGGGTGTCATGGCTTTTAGGTCCTCTTAGCTGAGAGAGCAAGAAACTTGTGTGTGTGTGTGTGCGTGTGATTACACACACATCTACACCTGCACATATAAACACAGGTTATCAACACATGTATACACATATATGCATACAAATATATACTTGCCCATATGTGTGTGTATGTTTACAAATATGGATACACACATCCATCAATATTTCTGCATGTACCCACCTGTATCTACATTTGACTAAGCATTAATTCACACTAATGTCCCCAGCTCTAGTCTACTGCTGCAGGATGCTTCTAGCCACCTCCCCATGTGTGTCTGTAGCCTCTTACTCCGACAGTAAGGAACCTGGCTCCACCATCCAGGAGCCACTAATTCATTAATTACAGTGTTTTCAGAATTGTGAAATCTTAGCTCCGTTGCAAAACAAGTGCATAGTGCTTCTGTAAAGTTTCTTCTTACTTTCAGTCCTACAATCTCCATTCATTTCCAAAGTTACTTAGGTCAGCACATTTCTTCCCCCATCTTCTTCAGCGAGGTTATTTCATATATTTGTAATACTCTTAGATCCTTTTGTCAGCCTACATTCTATCCTGCGATCCCCTGATCTCAATGTTTTTTTTTTAATTTGCAAACATTAAAGTTCACTCTCTTTATTATAAAGTTCTATGACTTTTGACAAATGCATAGTATCATGTACCTACCACTGTAATATCATACAGAATAGTTTCACCACTCTAAAAATTTCTGTTTCACCTACTCAGCCCTCTTCCTCCCACAGACCCGTGGAAACCACAAACCTGTTTACCATCTCTATGGTTTTGGCTTTTTGAGAAAGTCATATACGCAGAATCGTATCATATGTAATGTACCGTTTTGACTATATTCTTTCCCTGAGAAATGTGCACTTAAGACTCACCCGTGTGCTTCCATGGCTTGGTAGCTCATTTCTTTTTCTCACTGACTCATATCCCATCGTGTGGATGTACCACAGTTTGTTCATTCACCCACTGCAGGACACCTTGATTGCTTCCAACTTTCGGTGATTATGAACAAAGCTAGTATCAGCATCCATGTGAAGGGTTTTGTGGGGTCACACTCTTTCAAATCTAGAAGCATGATTGCTGGACATATAGTAAGACAATGTACAGCTTTGTAAGAAGTTCAGGTCCATTTTTGTCCAGAAAAAGCTTGTATTTCTAACTGCTTGGGCATAAAAACAAACAGTTGTGATGGGATTTATGACTGTTTATTTTTGTATTCATTTTTGCATTTTCCCCAGAATGTTCTGAAGTCATTCGAGCAAGCAGCACATTTATAATCAGGGAAAAGTTAATTTAGGATAATTAACAGGAGTAAAGCAAAGCCAACGGCTCCATGTTGTTTCCGTTCCACGAGCCCCGCAGCCCCTGGCCAGCAGGGCGCTCTGACGCGCGCGGAGGCACCGCAGGTCGCGGGGAGCACTTCCCTACAAGGAGATGGTCTGTTCCCGCCCCACAGCTGGTGCTCCCTGACACTGCCTTCAGCCGCTGTGTGTCTCCGATGCAGGAGAATAACGGAACCCTGGCCAGACACCCGGAGTCCCGTCAGGGTCCCTGCGCTCCCCTGCTACCAAGGACCCTTCTGCCTTGCTTTGAAGCCAACCGTGACCTCATTTTCCAGTTCCAGTCACCGGATTCCTGTCTTGGAGGCGCTGAGGGTCTAAGCTGAGGGTCTAAGTGCCCTCAACTGTACTAACCCATAAAGTATATTTTTAGAAAAAGGTTTGCCTCCAATTAAGCAAGCCCTCAAATGATCTAGTTACGAGCAGAAGTTTGTCAGTAAATGGAAATCTGCAGTATAACCTCACACTCTGACATGAACAACAAAATAACAGAAAAATGAAGCCAGCTCATTAAGTTCAGGAAAATACATTTGTCATTACCAATGGTTTTAATTTTCAAAGTAGGAGGACAGCTGGCATCTATTGTCATCCGGAGTAAATAAACTAGATCTACTGTGAACACGAAGCAGGCAGTTACAGTGGCACCTTCGTGTATCTATTATAATGTGACAAGCCAGACCGTACATCCTCTTCCTTCCAAAGAAGAAGTATGAATTTTTTATGCCTGGTTGTTTATTTCCAGCTTCTCTGAATGATAGGAATAGAATCCTTTGTCAGAATTACCAAGAATCTTTCAGAAACAACCCATGAGGCTGGTGGGTCCTGTGTCTCTGTTAATACTGGGTATTATTTACGCACCAAAGAGTCCAGGAGAAGAGACACTTTGCAAAGCCCGGACTCTTGGAGACATTATGGTTTCTTTCGATACTCTTACCTTCTAGGCATAAATTATTAATGTCGGTTAAAGCTACCCCTACTACTGGCTACTGAGTTGGCCAACTGATGAGTGCAACTTACATGCTTCGGTTTTATTTTTAGCATCACATGGGAGATAAGAGACTTCCATGAACAACTTGCAGAAAAGGCACCACTGTGCTGTATTGTTCTAGGCACTCTAATGGGTGGTGGGCCCTCCGTGGCCTTCTCCCTTGTCACTCATCTCCCTCCAAATCCACTGGGTAAAAAAAATGCCCGTGCTAAAACAGCGGCACAAATAAATCCAATATCCAAAATGACTGGGCAGACCAAACAGAATCAAGGTTTGAAGAGGACTTTTTCCCCTTTTCCACTTGAATTACTACGGCCTGGCTCTTGGAGAAGAGGCCCCAAATTGAAACCTAAGGTATTGTTCGTGTTGGCTACACTGGGAAGGTTTCAGAGGACAAACCAGAAGCTATGCTCTTCTGGGCAGGAGAGGGTTAGGAGGAACTAGGTTCGACAACTTTTAGCCAGCACCTTGCATCCAAGGAAGGCGTACTTCAAAGCAATCACGTTTTATGACAATGCTGGGAAACGGAGAGTCATTCGTGGGCTGCCCGTGCGGTGGGAGTGGCGCCTTCCCCGGGAACTACGCTCAGCACCCCAGCATCAAGCATCAAGCCGCTGTAGCTCTGAACTGCGCCTGTGCTTTATCTCGGTTTATTTTGTGCTTCCATAAACAAGGTGTGTCCTAAAGTGACTGCTTCTCTGCTTGACACCATTTCAGTCTACAGAAGGTTTTATCGGAACACTGCTTTTGGATATCAGGGGGAATCGGCGTACACTTTAATATTGCCCTTTCTTCCTGGGAGAAAGAAGTGTGCTATGATAGTGTAAGCCTTTCTTCAAGGGGAATAGGTATCAACTCTAACTTGGAACCAGAAGAATGCTGTTCCTTAACTTTGTTTCCACCATGAAATAGCAACTAACCTCAGAAATGAATCCAGGTGTCCTCTGAACTAGTGGCAACAATCACTATAATTTGTATTGGACTTTATGTTTACAAAGCACTTTGTGGGCATTCTTTCATTCTCATAACACTCTGTTCCTGAATCAGGAACTTTGTTTCTGCTCAACACTTGAAACTTAGAAGGTTGATCTGACAAATCCCTCATTCTTAGTGAATCAGACTCTACCCCTGCTCTGCTCTAAACTCCCACAGTGCCAGGACCTGAATGTGCCTGGCTCAAGTAACACAGAAATGCTAGTTGGACAACAGATGTCTTTCAAGATTGATGAAGAGATAGCATTCTGCCCTCCTATGCCTTTTATGCCTCAACAAACAAAATACAAGAGAATGGTAACACCCAAATGAAAGCTCATGTGAGCTACTCCCTTCAGAAACTAAAAGGTTCAGGTAGATGGGGTCCGGGGTCCCGAAGCTGTTCCTCTAATTACCTGGAAGAACCTGAGGCTGATGTCAACGTCACACACATGAGAGAACAGGAAACGGGAATGAAACCACTGAGTTAGAAGCAGAGAATGTGGGGGAACAGTCTTGTGCTAAAGTGATGTTTACGAACTGCTCTAGGAAGAGGTTCTCCTGTCTAATCTGATACTCTCAGGACGACTCCCCAACTGCACTTTGGCTTGGGAACCCTCAATCTTCCAGAACTTCCACAAACTAGGAAGTAACTCCTTCAAGTCCAAATCCTACCCCCCCCGCCGCCCTGCCCCCCACAACCCATTTCAGCCCCAGCCTGGGCTCAAATCCAACCTGCACCTTGGAGGAGGGAGGGGAGGCGAAAAGAGGTGCTGTATATGGCTTGACCCTTTGTCTGTAATATCAGCTTACTCTTGTTGGTTTATTTCCCCTTATTCTCAAGAGTGCTAGGAATGGTTAAATGACTTGGGAAATTGGGACATTCTGAAATCATGGTCTTTTGCCTTATTTAGTCTCTGAAAATAATGATTTGACCTTCCATTTGAGATGAGCGCTCAGAGATAAAGTCATTCCTAAGGGCACCAAGAATAACCTTTCTACAGAAAAGTCAGTTTTGCTATTATGTTGGCTGCTCTGTAGAGTCATAGGATAAGTAAACAGTTGTTAAAAAGAAGAGTTTAAACTGACTCTTAGAGGCTGCCTAATTATGAGACCATCTAGATGGGAGTTAATGTATCTTCTTACAGTGAACGATGTTGAGTCAAAGTTTACAACGTTCATTCCCACGCCTTTCAGTCCTCACGGGTATTCTCTAGAGATGAGAGTGGCATGGTGACTGTGGTCCCGAGCACTTAGCTCCCCTCCTGACCTGCAGGCACCGAGCTCGGCTGCGGACGACTCTCTGGTTTGTTCCAGGCTGTCAGTCACTGCAGCGCTCTGGAGAACACTGGCCCTCTCCAGGCGCTGCTTCACCCACAGCCCATCTGGCAGGTCAGGGCCATGCCCCAGTTTTCACCAGCTGAATGCCACTGCTCCAAACAGAACGCTGGGAGGTTTCTGGAGCATTTCCTCTTATCGAACACACCTCCTATCTCTAAACCTTCAATTTTTTTGCAACTGGATATCCTGATGTTTGTTGGAAATGTAATGCCCTGGAGATACATATGGAAGCTCTCACAAAGCCCACAGGCAGGAAGAGGGTGTAGCCACACCTAACCTTGATTCCATTCTCCTGTTCCATTTAACCCCTTTAGAACGCTCTGTGTTTCATTTTGTCATTTGATTGTATTCAAAGACTGGTGACTTAGACAAGCATGTTTCAACTCAGTCTTCAACTCTCTGGATAAGACTGAAATCAAAAGCTCACCCAACCATGATTTGTGTCATCCGATAGAAGAGAATCTTCTCATTTATACAAAGATTTCCAGAAATAACGACTCAAAAACCATTGTAATACATGTAAGTCGAGGAAATACACACCAAACCCCAAAATAAATCCAAAAGAAACCCAACATCAAATGATCAATTAATTCCTAAGGGAGGATGGCTTAAGAATGGCAAATGTCAATCAAGGAGAATGTGATCATGTTTTAGCATCTAGCAGGAGGAGGGAGCATTTCAGAACTAAATCTGGAATGTCTTTTATTTGTCAAGATACTTTGGAGAGGGAAGCAGACTGAATACTGCCACGTCTGGAGCAATTTGCCTTTAAATTATTTACATGTAAAACTATTAACCTAAATAAAATGAAGCTGTGTGATCCTTGAGCTTCCTTGAGGTTGCCTTCTGTTAATCAGATACCTGAGAATGATGTAAAACTGAGGACATTAAAGGTCATGAAAAAAAGACATAACCCTCCTTCATTCCAGATCCCCAAGTAACCAAGAAGTAAAAGCCAGAGTTTTGTTACTATTTTCCACTTCTTTAAAAATCATGTTTAAATCACACAAATAATACACTTATATTTTCTTTAAAAATTAAAAATATTGAGTTTAAGGATAAAAATCCCCTTTCATCACCACACCCAATTCTTTCTCATCCTTCCCACCCAATCCAACTCCACTATTGACAACAGCCCAACAATGGCATTTTCTATGCCAGAAACTGTGCTAAGAGTTTACAGGAATGTCTTATTTAATTTTCACAACTTCCGGCTAAAGTGGGTTCAATTATTGTCCCTATTTTGTAGAGGAGGAAACCCAGCCGTGGCATGCTTACACCCCTCATTAACTCAGGTGTCCAGTGCTGCTAGTCTGAGACACATCTCTCCAAGTTTTTCTATGGGTCCCTACACACAGAAAATGTAGTGTGTTGCTGTTTCGTTTTATTAAAAAAAACTTAAATGGTATCATATGATACACACCCAACCTACAATTTGCATTTCTCTGTGACGATTCATAAATTCTAACTCATTCCTTTTAACTGCTGTCTAGTGTACTACAGCTGGACCATCTTTCTATTGGCAAGCATGAAGGTTATTTTAAATTTTCCACTGAAAGAGACGATGCTGTAGTGAGTCTTGTGCAAGTTTCCTCACGCACACAGGCAGCTGGTTGGGTGGATACCAAGATAGGGAAGCCTTAGAGCATGGGTGTGCCTGTTTAGATTTTAATAGATACTGCTAAATTGTCCTCCGAGAGGTTTCCCACTAGTCTGTGTGTACACCGTTTCCTACGACCATGCCAAAATCTGATATTATCTATTTTCAAATTTTTGCCAACCTAAAGAATCATGTTTTAATATGCATTTCCCTGATTACAATAAAAGTTGCATTGAGCAACACCATCTGGACAGGTAATTAAATGATAAAGCGAGTTAAAATAGGGAAACATAAAATATGTGTGTGTGTGTGTGTATATATATATATATAAATAAAGTATATTACTTTATTTTAAAATACATAGATGTGTATTTCCCCTCCCATCTTTGAACACAAGGACAAAGCTTCTCAATTAATGAATCACTGACTAGGGTTCCACATACACTTTCTGCATTAACCACACCCTTATAATGCACATCTGAGACTCCCTGGTTTGGCTGCTTACGTGAAGTGAGGATGTAAAGACCTTGTGAAATAATCTGAGTGCAGAATTTAATTGAATTTAACCTCAAGGTTTCAGTAATGTGCCTTCATCAAGACTTTCCAAAGCATTTAATCTAATTTTCACTATAACAGCTCTCTTTCCACACTTGTGTTTCATTGGTTTACATATTACTTAACTAAAATTACATAATTACAATGACATTCAACCAGTATAAACAGGTTTGGAAAACATCATACGGGCTCTTGGAAAACATGCATCTAACTGAGAGAGCAAAATCACAGAGGTGTTCTAGAGAGCGGTCCGCCAGCCCCTGGGGAGCACAGCCCCGGCTGCAGCCAGCACCGCTCAGAGAGGACCTGTGGGAGTCTTTTAAGGCGGCAAGTTGGGTAAAAGAACAGCCATTGTACCAGTGATGCGGAACATCTTTTTATATGTTTATTGCCCGGTATCCTCCACTGTGAACCATCTGTTCATTTCAACTACCTATTTTTCTAATGGATTATCTTTTTCTTAATTATTTACAAGTGTTCTTTACAAATCCCAGAGACTAATCCTTTGTCTTTCATGTCATAAATATTTTTCTCTCAGGCTGTTGCCTATTAACTATTCTTTTGCAGTTATTCTGTTTTACAGAAGTCCTTAATTTTGATCTACTGCAATAAACTATTTTTCTGTCTTCAGAGCTTTTGCTATGTCATAAGAAAGCCTCCCTTTGCTAAGACTCTAAACATATTCTCCTATGTTTTCTCCTAATACTTCAATAATTTTATTATTCCTAGATTCTAGAGGAGGAACTTGAAGTTCAGAAGATTCATGTATTTGACCAAAATGATAAAGCTAGAAATAAGCTAGGATCCACATCGGTATATATTTACCTGTCATCTCCAAAGCCAACGCTGCTACTTTATACCGCCTTTCTGAAGAAGGAGTTAAAGTCTGAGAAGCAAAGTGAAATATATGGGTGTCCAACAGTGATGAAAATTGGATGAATGCACATCTTTGTGCTCAGAGCACATAAATTGTTGACATATAAATAAGTCATCACCAGCCACAGAAAACCAGCGTGATCTCCTCTATCCATAGAACCTGTGGTCCAAGGGCCCAAGTGACTAGAGATCGAAATATAATTGAGCAACTACTAGGTACAAACCAACCTAGAGGTCCAGCTACTCTTACTCATACATTCACTCATCCATTCAAGCAAACAAAAATATACTGAACTCCCAGCACGTCCCAGGCAATGCTCCTGTGCTCCACACACTCACGCATGTGGACTTTGCTAGACTCCTGTGCATGAATGTTCTGTAAATTCCTAAAGCTTTGCTTGCTCAAAACCAACCTCTGCATTTGCAGTGTACCTTGAGTTGTGGTCATTTAGGTTGCATGCCTTCTATCTGCTGCCAGGAAGTGAGCTCCCTAGGGTGAGACTGGTCTGGTGCGCCTCTGTGTCCCCTAAAGCACAGAGCCTAAGGCCCTGGTGATGCAGGTGTTCTGTCAATGCGCTTACTACACTGTCCTGGGAGCGATGGCTTCACTTTCTCTCTTGTGGACCACACCTGATCTCGTAGGGGTGGGCAAGAACGAGTAATGAATAATGAGTGAATGAACACCTTATATTTTCGTCAAACACAATCTTCCTAGTGGTTTTACCATTTCACTGAGGTCACTATTTATTTTCACCACCACTGGTCATGTTTCCAGGGGGTCACAGTCTTGTGATTACCATGATCTCCTGATTCCTCTGTCTTCCATGAATATGTACAAAAAGCTGTCAAATCTTGTTGCTTCTGCTGCAACCATGCCTAAACCCTTTCCCTTCTCCCCCTCCACTACCTTGGTTTGGGTTCACTGTCTCTTGCAAAAACTATTATAAATGATCTCTCCCCCACCCCCCCCACCAACCCATGTACACCTGCTGATGCCACACAAACTTTCCTGAATCATAATCTCATTCTGCCAGTCCCTTGATTAAAATCTTCAAAGGCTCCCATCAATCCGCTGAACTGATTTCAGACCCCTCAGCTGGACATTAAGGCTCCATGTATGTATGACCCCACCTATGTTTTGATTCTAACTTCCCACTGCTACCCTACTGACCCCTTCTCCTCCTCCCTCCCACTCCCCAATCAAACAGGCCCATGTGCTTTTTATTGACTATATCTAGCTTTTCCTACCCCTGTTACTTCTGCCTGGGGTGGTACCCTCAGTCTGTCCTTTGAGGCCCATTGTAAACACAAACTCTTTCATGAAGTAGGTCCTGATGGTGCAACTGACAAGATATCTGCTGCCTTTGGTATCAGCAGCTCTCTGTGTTGCCTTCTTGGAATCAAGCTTGTCTTACGCATCTAATCCCGTTTTACTTATAGTCACTTGGTACTTACCTTGTTTACTGCAATACAAGCGCCTTGAGGTGTCTCAGTGGTTTTGTTATTTTTGTATTTTTCTGCAGAATCTGGTACAGAGCCTTGTACACAGAGGCACTCAGTAAGACACTGGTTGACCTGAACAGTTCCCTCGACTTTACTGTAAACTCCTTGAGGACAGTGACTTTAAGTACCCTGTGTCTCTCAATACAAGGTAAGAGCCTTGTGCACAACAAGTGCTCAAAACTTAAGTAATTTCATAGTTCCACAGCAAGAGTTTTCAAAACACATGTAACACTGGCATTAACCTGAAGTATTCACTTAAACATCTCTCACCAATTAACGTTGGTGAAATGAAAAGAAACACTGACTCTGACATTCTCCCTTCTTTTCATCTTACATGATAATGCCTAACTGGGTGCTGGTCAGGCACCAGGCACTGCTCTCAGAGTTCTGCAACAACCGTCTCATGTGACCCTCACAACAGTACGAGGAAGCACTGTCTTGTCCCCCAGTGGGGGGGCGGGAGGTTTGGAGAAGTGAAGTTCAATCCCATAAGGAGTAAGTAGCAGAGCAGAGATTTGAACCCAGGCAATTTCAGCCTCTCGAGCCCACGTGGTCACCATCAGGCCCTGTGCCTTGATTATGTCTGCCAACACCTTAATTTCAGCAGTTTGAGTAAATAAAAAACTTTTTAAAAATACTCCAACCTACATCTTAAAATCATTCTTTGAAACATAAAAACCTCTTGACTCAGATTATTTTAAAATAAATTGTTAAGTCTATTTCATCCACCTTCTAACGTAAGATTCAAATTTAGGAGGCCATTTGTTTCCTCCAACAACATGCATGGTCAATCCTTGACTGTGCATCCCCTCAAAACAGCAGTGACAAAGACAGCATGCTTCCAGATGACTGAAAACCCATGTACCTTGGGAAAGCAGTCTAGGAGTCTCAGAACCAAAAACAACCATTTAGTCCCCACTCCCCATGTAAGTCCTCATACCCTTGGAAACTCCTCTTGGTGGCCTGGACTCTGATTAGAATAAAGGGGTGTGGGGTTGACACAGAGAATCCACAGGTAAAATAGGCCAGAAACCCCCCCTTTTTGAAGCTCCATTCAGTCTGCATGGGAGAGCATGTGCACCACTCCCGGCCACAGGGCTGAAAAATACGCCAGCACCGAGAAGTTGATAGATTATGAAACTGGAAGAGAAGGAAACAAGTCGCACTGGCCCTCAGTATGGGCACCATTGAGAGAAAACTCACAAGCTGTAAGATAAAAGCTGTCGATTTCCTTGGGATTTCAGAGACACAAGCATGTGAAGTTGAGAGGGGCAGGGGCAGGGACATCCAAAAAAGGGCCATCGGCCGACTGGTCATCAGTGTCCCTCCAGCCTCCAGTGGAAATGTTATTATTAAGATGAGCTTTGTAACTCAGACTGAAATTATATCAAGTGAGGACAAACTCTGATTTTCAGTAAAATAAGGTAGAAAAATGACTACTGACGTTTCAACTACTCAGGCCTTCTATTTATCTATTCAAAGTAAAAAAAAAAAAAAATTCACATAAAAAGCCTGATGATATTAACACCAGTATTCAGTCATAGCTGCCTTGTTCTGGATTTAAGCGTTGATGTTAACACATACCATAGGCAGGATGAGGTTCTGTGGCTTAAGGGGTACCTTAAAATCCAAATCCCATGTATGAGGCAAGATTTTACGATAGAGTACTTTTGCTCCTTTAAAATGGTCTAAAATATTCTGTTGCTGGCATTTCAGTAGTTGGAGCTGCAGATCTTATTATGTTCAGAAGAGAACAGAGGAAAAAGAATAAGCCTATGATGCTCACTAGCTGAACACGGAAAACGACAGTCTTCCATCTTCCTGAGCCCTGGCTAGCATTCTGCCAACTCCCTCTGCTGCAGCAGAAATCGTAAAAGCAAAAACAAAGCACATGATGGGAAGAGGAGTTTAAGGCAAACGAAAATATTTCATGAGGTTGCAAGCTTCTTAAAAATATATTCCCTCCAACACGAAAAGACAGCACATCATGAATCCCAAAATAAAACAGAAAAGCCATTTTGCTACAATATAACTGAAGGAATGCATATTCTTAACAATCTGTAATCTCTTGAGAAGTCAGCAAAAAGGCCAATTTACTAAATGCTTTTTCAGAGATGGACTATTAAAGTGGAGACGTGCACTCATTCATGTTAGAGAAGGAGGTCCCCAACTGTCTGTTTCAGATCATTGCGATCCTCACGTGAACTCAAAACCCACGATACTTTAACACTGAGTGCGAAGTGGAGCTACCTTTAAAGTACCTTGTTTTCCTTCGGAAGGCAAGCTCCTTAACAGCACTACATGTTCAGAGTAATGAAACCGAGCCATTCGTTCAGATCTGGGTAAGAGTTAACAGAGGCAGAGAAAAAGGTACAATAATAACGGTCCTTCCCCCATAAACCTCAGTCCTACTCCGTGCTTTTTTCCTTTCAGTTCAACCACTTTGAAACACTAATAATCTTGCTCTATGTCCCCTGAAACATTCTCCATCAAGATTAAAGAAGGGCTGAATCAGAAACAAACAGGATACAGGAGTAACCGTGTCGCTTCCAGGCAAGCTATAAACAGCGGCAGCACGTTCAGGGCTCGGGTGCCGGTGTGCAAGTTACGGCTAAAACACGCAGTGCAGACTTCATTCCGACGCTGTCACCAAAATTCATTGTTATACGAGAAATTCAGTTCTTACCAAGTTTTCTTGGTTCCTGGCTGCTATTTTCTGCTCCTCTTCTGCCCCATTTTTCATGTATTTGACCTCTTCCACGGGTTTGATCCTATACTCGTCTGAGTACCAAAAAAAGAAAAGACATTTTATAACTTTTTTTCACAACGGTGGAGAAGTGTCAGTGAGAAAACCCCAACAGCATAATTTGTTAAGAGCCTTTTTCCCTGTGGCCTTTCCACGTGGTTCATCTGAGACAATCTGGAGGAAGCTTAACCAGCCTGTTTTTACGAGGTGCTCTCCTCTGTCCACTGGGAAAGGCTCAGGATCACGGAGGCAGCTAATGAAAGCTCTCCCCCTGGCCCGCTCGCAGCGAGCAGACGGTGGCAGAGCAAACCGGATATTCCATCTCTAAAGGTGGTCTGGAATCTATACACGGTAGGGCATATCACATAATGGTCTAAGCGGATTTTCTGCCTGTGGCGCAATGACATGCAGGACATTCACACCTTAATTTCTCTCTTTTGGGAAAGCACTGTTTAAGACTGAAGCACTTAACTGATCAACAGACGGACATAAACAATTGGAAACTGAAATTTTCCTACTGGTCATCCCCGTATTAAATGTGGAAGAATATGCAGTTATTTTCATATGATGCACACAGGCTTTAATTTAACCTCTCTGTGAAGTCACACATGCAGAGCCACAATAGCTCATGGACCTAACTGGTAGGTCTGTCAGTCAAGGCTGGGGAGCACAGTGGGCTACGGCTGGGACCTGGACTTGGCGACAGCCAGGGAGAGCACAGCAAATTCCAGTGTCAAAATACGTCACAGGACAAACGCGGGAATTAAACTTCCCCAGCGTAGTGGTTTGGTGGTGACATTTTTACCAGATTCCTGTCAATAGGAGATGACTTGGACACACTAAGGTCAGGGGTAGGTGTGACTCTGAGTCATCCTTAGTCCAGTGTGTCAGAAAAAAATCACAGAAATTATGGAATTAGCACATGTTATCAACCAACAAGCTGTTAACTGCCTAGTATATGGCGTGGAGTGATGCCTGTAACAGGCTACCTAACAGACAGAAGCCCATCATGAAGAAGCTGTGATGTATTTTCTTACTGTCTGTGGTTAATCTGGTGTCATGGCTGTATGCGTACATAATCCCCTCCCTTATTATTTTTAATACCATTTTCTACATGGTTCCAGGCTTCTTCATACTACTTCTTAACACACTGCCCCAAAAGATGTTTGTTACAGTAATATTTCTCCAAATAATTATGCTGTTCCAATGTTTCTCAAAATTCTCCTCCTTAGGAAAGTAATACATTTGCATATACTGGAATAAAGACTTCATTGTCATAGCTAAGCCAATTGTTTTTTCCATCTGACAGTTCAAAGTGGTGATTGATTCTGCTTCCTTCTAAAGAAATTAGAAAGACTGGTATGAGGTCACAGTAATGAGCCCTTTAGGAATACCACGTCCTAAATTTATCAACAAGTTAATCAATGGATTCTGATCCACCATTACAGCATACAAGAATTCGACATTCCGATTATAACTCAATAAAAAACATCAAAAAAAAAAAAAAGAATTCGACATTCCAATTTGGTATTCAGAAGAGAAAAAAATGAAAGTAAGTTAAATAAAATTGGCACATTTAATTAGAGATTACTTACTCAGAAGTTGGAAGAGCACTTGTTAATTGAAGAAAAAAAAAGACACTAATTATGCCTCCAATACAATTACATGGAGATAAAGATAAAGAAAAAAATAGTTAACTAACTTCAGTTTGTAACATTAATATTTATAAATGATGGTTCACTAGGATAATTACTAACATTTAACTGAGCTAAACTGTGATCTTTATTACTTACGGTGAGTCTCTAATTGTATCTAAATATAAATTACACACATACATATTTTTTAAAAACACAATTCTGGCGGATGCTATGATGTTTGCCCATAGGACATAAACCCTCACATGATTAAGATGAGGAAAGCACAGGATGTAAGGACCTAAGCAGAACCTTATGAAAAAGCCTTCTAAAGGCGATGGCTATTTACCTGCGGCACAACAAAGGTCCCTCCTGGAGAGGAGCTGCCCTGGCGTTGCCCACTGTCCCCGCCCGCCCCCCAAGCCACAGCCCCCTGCAGGCACGCTCTAAGCAGACCAGTGACATTCAGTCTTCATTCTCTTTTTATCCCTCCAGGGAACGCAACTGACTTGAAAGTGGTAGACAGGCTATTAATATTTTTCTAATATTTTTCTTCAATGAAATGGAAAAGCTTCTGGTTACATTACTTTCGAAGCAGCATTTTCGCACATGTGGACTTTTTATAACATCACCAGTTTAGAAAGGGGATAGGCTTTAGTGGGTCATTAGCAAATGCAGCTGGCTAGCCAACGCTGTCTTAGTGGAACATGCTCTGACCAGATAAAAAAGAAAGGAAAAACAAACAGCTACGCCTGCAAAGCCAGACCTATCCTTATTACTTACACAACACACGGCACAGAATCTCTCATGGTATATAGCAACAAAGCCAGCCAGACCCTCAGATAAACCAGCACTTGCACAAAGCAAATACTTAGAAACGGTCTGTCAGATCTCTCAAAGGCTGGTGCCGGGAGTGAAAATGCCCATCTGGAAACAGACAACTCGTCAACCAACGTGTCACACATTTCCATGGCGATGCATCCGTCAGAAACGGCGCTCACCAATGGGCCTCCGTGCAGACAAACGGAGCATTTCGGGTTATGACAGTGACACAACCACGATGGAAATCCATTTTCCCTTTTGTTTAGGGCACAGGGGGGAGAATGCGGGACTGCAGGCTCCTTTCATGAGACCCACACTGAGGCAGTTAGCAGAGCCGCTGTTACAAGCCAGAGCACCCTGGCAGCAGAGCCATGTGCCAGCTTGATTAGGAGGAGGGAGAAGCAGACCGTCCTCCCGCTTCCTCACATCTGCTCCCAGTTTTTTGCTTCCTGTTGATCTTGTCAGGTGGCTTATTAAAGTGCACGTCAAGAACAGTGGGCTGACGCCCCGTTTCAAACCTGCTCCCTCTTCTCTCTGTAAACAACTGCAGGCCGTGCTAGTCAACATAGATCAGGGGAACAAGCGATGCCGCGAGGATATTCTCAGCATTCCATCCCCCAGGTTCCATCAGAGAGGGGCCGCACTGTTTCTGTGGCAGCTCGAGCTGCTGAAGACACACTGTTTTCCACCAAATCTCTGCACCTCACTTTTGACGTAAACTATATCATATACACGTACATAGAAATTAAAGTTTTTAGAGCTAGGAGGGGGTCAATTGGTTGGACTTGCTTTAGATGGTAAGGAATCATACGATTTTCTGGATCCCGCCAATTCCTCCAGGGTCAGCAACTCACGGGTCCCTCTCCCATTCTCCCATGCTCTGCAGACAGACAATCTGCCACAAGGTTACATTTATAATAAATGGAACTGACTTTCAAATGAGTCCATTAGTTGGAGATGAGCGCTGGAGTGAGTTTTAAAGTGCCAGAATTATATAAATGTTAACAATTTTCATAGAAGTACACATCAGATGGGGAAGGAGGAAGAACTGCGAGAGTTCCAAAAGTGGTTCTCTCCAAGGTAAGCAGGGACCTTATAGTCGGTTGCTCCCCAGAACGGTGAAATCTGCATTTACTTTGTCACCTCCTCACTCAGTCGTCTTCTGATCAATGGCATGTGTACGATAATAAATCCCATCTTTTCCAGGACTGGATTTCCAATTTCAAAACCTCTGTGCTAAGGTTCTCGTATCAAAATAATCCAACATCTGGGCATCTTAACTGAATGCTCTGGATTGCTTTTTCACCCAGCATTTGCATGAAGATTCCCTGGTAGACTGATTTTATCATATGCCCAGGAAAACAGGAGGGCTTGGGCCGGGAGGCATAAGAAGTACTTACAAAAATAAACAAACCAATTAAAAGATTAAATTATCCTGTCTTATAGTAGAAACGCATTCCCCTTGGGTTTCTCCCATTGCTGAGCATCCTGTCTCCGCAGTTAACTAAATTCAAGCCCCCAAATCCTGGTACAACTTTAAATCCTTGCCTCGGATCTTTCTTTCTTTCTTTACCTGGGGAGATCCTTTGAAGAGCTGGGTATTCCCGGTGGCTGAGTCTCTGGAGCTAGAACGCCCAGCCACACGGCCCTGGGCACGTTACTCTTCCTCTCTGTGCCTCGGTTTCTCCATTTGTGAAGTGGGAATATTTACCGCACCTCATCTCACACGTAGGGTCATGTGAATGAATACGTGAAGACACCTGAAACAGTGCCTCGCCCGTCATAAATGCTCAGTAAGTGCTGGCTGCTGCTTTAGAAAATAGAAAAACTCTTGCTAGTTCCGGAGGGAACACTACCGCTAATGCACAAAGTCCATCAAGGTATAGAACCAGAAGAGCGCACTGTAGCTATCAATAAGTAGTTCAGCTGAAAACTGCAACTCCACTAGGTTAACAAGTAAGACAAGAGGCAGTGAGAAGGGGGAGTTACTGTCCGTGACAAGCCTTTAGTATTTTTAAACTATGTACATATATAGTACTTAAATTAAAATGCACATAATTTTAAAAGAACAACAAATGGCTTTGCTGATAGGAAGAGGAGTGGTCATTATCTGAGGGAAGCCAGGGTTACAACAAAATGATGCCCCTCTGTCTTCCTTTCCATCCTCACTCAGTTATTGCCACTGGCCCGGCTCCTCGTCTCCGCCTTCCTCGAGGGCACAAGAGTGGACAGGTCCAGCACAGGACAGGCAGAATGCCTGTTTTAGAGCAAGAAGGGTAGAGGCTGCTCTTTTAAAAAGCCACTTTGGAAGGAAAACCCTTTTCTGGAAGGACAAGGAGGCAGGACTCTACGGTGCCACAAACCCAGGAGGGAGTGCTGGGTCAGCTGCCTTGGGAAACGCAGCTCTGGCTTGGCAGAACTCCACCTCTCCAGCTGTTCAAGCCTCCATTCGTTTACTCATTCAACAAACATTCACTCAACGTCTGCCATGTCCAAGCCCTGGTCTTTCTCCGGGGCTCATCAGACGCTGTCTGGATGGACTAGATTCCTGTTTTTAAACAAAATCTTTTTCTAAAAAAGAGAAAAGAACCCAGACAGTTGACCTTGGTTCACACATGAATAAATACATTCCCTAATCACTATTTCAGTCTTGTTTGTCTGAG
Organism: Camelus dromedarius; assembly: GCF_036321535.1. Taxonomy (NCBI): domain Eukaryota; kingdom Metazoa; phylum Chordata; class Mammalia; order Artiodactyla; family Camelidae; genus Camelus; species Camelus dromedarius. The sequence continues at coordinate 28,397,371 of NC_087458.1, read as the reverse complement.
GCATCTTTTTTTTTTTTTCCCCTGCTGGATTATCCAATGAAGAAAAAAGATTTCCTATGGGGGGAAAACCCAATACCATTCTTTGCATTTCTGCATACAAGGGCAATGGGTGTGAAACTGCTCCTTCAAGCCGACCTTTTGAATGTGAGGTCCTCAATGTGGAATTCTTGGCTGACCTATATTCAGGCCTTTAAGCTAAAATTTGTATTATTCTCCCATCTGGGATTTCTTTCCCAGCCTCTCAGTTGGCTCAAAGACTATTGGAGCCCAAGTCTCACTATTTTTATGAAATCTTTTTCAATATCTTTGGTCTACCAGTATCTCTTCTGCCTCCAACTATCTAAAGTTCTCACTTTTCACTTTTAAAACTTGCCAAAAACTCTCTTAGCATTATTTCCTTCACCTGTGAGGTGATTTAGACTAACTGTAAACTTCTCCAAGCTTCCGATGGAGTTGAACTTAGATTTTTGGACCCTGATACGGAACACTGTTGCGCCATCCTTGAGCTCAAAGACGGCTGCGCTATAGAAGGTGGGTTCACACGTTGGCCGAAGACACATTAAGCAGAATTCCCAAAACAGGGCAACTAGTTAGAGTTCCTTGAACCACAGGCACGTTGTCTCTGCTTTACGTGAGTGCGTGCTCTATACACTAAGCAACCAGAAGACTAATTACAATAGTATCGTATGACCGGGACTGCTGTGGAGAGTGCGTAATGTAAACTGTTAGCTGCAGCTTGGTTCAACACTGAGCAAAAGCCCCTTTACCACAGAGAATCACTGGCTTCCTCAGTCCAGCCGCTTCGAACGTCAAGAGCGTCTTCAGTACTTGTGCCAGAAGCGGCGACCTCACTGGGGTGTCTCTTTCCACCACAGCCTCCTTCCCTCACTTAATTGTTTCCTGCCCGACCCCCGACCCCCAGTGCCTCCAGAGTCAGGAGCCTTCCTTGGTTAAGAAATGCAGGGACGGCACAGAGTAAACAGACTTCCAAGTGTACTCATTGTTAGAAAACATTCTGAACTTGGTGTTCCATTCACGACTCTCAGCCACGTGGACCTGGGAATCTGGAAAAGCCAAAGATGTGCCTGGGAATTAGTCACAGGTGTTTTCTAACAGTGACTGCACTTGGAAGCCAAAACCAAGCCAAACCAGCAAACCCCAATAGTTGAAAGGTTTGCACTTCAAAGGGCATCTCTGCATACAAACTACTTGAGAAGAGATGCTTGAATGTCCTGGTTACTCTGTGGAGAACCCGGTTAATGTCATGTAGCTGAACTGTTCGTAATGAGCACCAGCAACCTCAGTGTGAGGTCTTGGGAGGAGGTGGTCGTGGGACCCAGAGAGGTAGAGAAGGGGGAAAAAAAAAACACTTCCTTCCCTTTTCCTCGATGTAAAGTGTGACCTGGGCCAGCACTTTAAACAGGTAGCTTGTCTTTGATGTCAAAGAACATCCTCTTCTGGACCTAGCTTACATCTCCATGTAAACCTCTCCCCAGGGCTCCAATGCCTTCTGCAGCTTCCCCAGCTGGACCCCACCCCCACTCCGAGTCCCGCCCCGCAACCCCCCCTCTCCTGCAGCATTTCACTAGGGCGTGTATCCAAGCCCAGTTTTCAAACTTACAACTTCTCAGCCTTTTTTTTTGTCCCCCCCAAAAGATAATTCGTGTTAAATTAGTATAATCTCTAATTAGTGGACGTCTAAGGAATGCAACATAAACGGAAAGAATTTGAGCCTAGATGGGTGCTATGGCTGGGAATGGAACGAGGGGGACATAGTTTGTTTTTTTCTCTGTCTTTTTTTAAATTGAAGTACAGTTAGTTACAATGTGTCAGCTTCTGGTGCACAGCACACTGTCCCAGCCATGGACACACACACACGTATTTGTTTTCATATTCTTTTTCATTAAAGGTTTTTATAAGATATTGAATACAGTTCCCTGTGCTGTACAGAAGAAACTTAGTTTTTTTAGATCTATTTTTATATATAGTGGCTAACATTTGCAAATCTCAAACTCGCCAAATTTTATCCCTTCCCACCTTCTTTCCCTTGGTAACCATAAGATTGCTTACTATGTCTGTGAGTCTGTTTCTGTTTTGTAGATGAGTTCATAGCTTCTTTATAATAGGGCAGGAAAGTCACCACTGGCAAACCAGTCTCATCTGTCCTTTATCCGTTTTGGAGCTATTGAGCTTCCGAGTCTGTGGGATGCTGCTGATGATCAAATTTGGAAAAATTTCAGCTAATATTCCCCCATCCCTCCCCTCCCCCTGCTTCACACAGCTTGTAAATAGGGAGCTGTCTGACTCCAGAGCCCACACTCTTCACTATTACATCTTTGTGCTTTGCTTCTGAGCTTGTCTCACCTCTCCCCTCATCCTAATCTCCAAAATACAGATTTTGTGGTCCTTATCTTTCCAGCAATAGGTCAGTGCCTAACATCTGTTGGACGGAACAGAATTTTGTCGCAGAGGCATTGAAGAGCAGAGAATGGGAAAGGCTTTGATGACGACAGCACTATCCAGCCCCAGTTCACTGCTAAACCTTCCTCACCCAGAAAGCATTTATTTAGCACAGACTGAGAACCTGCTCTGGGCTGGGCTCTTAGACAAGCAGCGCAGGGGGCGGGGAGGGGAGGGGAGAGGAGGGAGGAGGCTGGGAAACAGTGCCCAAGGGAAACTACTGTCCTGGGGGGAGGACTGATGCGCTGAGAACCCCTCTGCTACCTGGAGCGTGTTCCTCAGCACAGTTAGACCAACCCTGTTCCATCTTCGGCCACAGTTCACCAGGACGGACTAAATATGGAAAACCTTATGCACAAAGCACAGACTCAGCGGAAGGACCTCATAGACCAGTATCAGTTCTCTGAGCCAGGCAGTCCCTTAATGATACTTACTACATCCCCACTCGTAGGAAGTGATTCCGCCCTTTCCAATGTAATAGGTGTTATTAAGCAATTTCCAGGGTGATTACGAACTGCCCATTCTAAATGTTTCAAACATTTCTAAAAGAAGGCTTTGGCGCATTTAATGCAAAATGCTCTCGGTTCTTTCCAGAGTGTGTCTCAAATCAACTTAATAAAGGAAAACTAATTTCAAAATAAGATTGTTGGATACATTAAGTTCTCATGGTCTAAAAATACTAGCTCTTAAAAATAACACGCAGGGAAATGATGTTTTCAGACGTTATATTTGTGAAGGTTAGACATGGAGGTGTCCGGCCACAGGGTTTCTACAAGAGGAATTGTGAGGACTGTACCCACCTCCTTCATGACATCTCATAACCGAAAACTGTGGGGGGAGGGTACAGCTCAGCGACAGAGCACGTGCTTAGCGTGCACGAGGTCCTGGGTTCAATCCCCAGTACCTCCATTAAAAATAAATAAACCTAATTACCTCCCCTAAAAAAAAAAAAAATAAACAAACTGCAATTAAAAAAAAAAAACCTGTGAATGTCATCAAGAAAGCAATTATCTTATGCCTGTTGTATCCTTATTCACTAGTGAAACCTAGTGGGCGAAATATTTGAAAGCCAGAGAAAAAAGGCCTTGCGGTGCTGTTGGCTCCATTCAGTCTTGCGCTGGCCGTGTGACACCCATAGCACACCCTGACCAAGCAAGGGTGTTATCCTTTTTAAAAATATGCAATGAAATGAAGGGTGAAAATGGTACCCAATTTTTATTTTCAATTTGATTTACCAGTGATACTGGATAGTTTCTCCACATGTTGATCGATCATTCATGTGTATTTCCTTCTTTGTGACACGTCTCTTCACGCCTTTTGCCCTCCTTATCTTATTGGAGTTGTAGCATTTTTTTTTTTTAATTGACTGCTACTCTCTGGGCCCTAGTTCAGAAGAGATTCTTTGACATCAAAGACAAACCACTTGTTTAAAGAACTGGCCCAGGTCAAGCTTCACACAGAGGAAAAGAGAAGGAAGTGCTCTCTTTCTCCTTCTCTACCTCCCTGGATCACAGACGGACAAAATTCTGTTCAATCCAACAGATGTTAGATTTAAAAAATTTTTAAATAAGCTCTCTGTAAACTATAACAATTTACGGACACACTTCGGGCCTAAAGAGGTCTGGGCAAAAACACCTCTGGATTTTAGTTCAGACGTGAGGAAGGAGAAGGTACTACCTGCTTTCTGTCTGAGTCAAGTGCCGGGCTACCTCCTCTGTCTCTTCTGTGTTTTTTCTTTCTTAACGTCAACAGTATTTATTGAGCACCTACTACATGCGAGAATGCAGTACTGTCCCAGGGTTATGTCTAGGGGAAGGATGCACACCCGTTGTCAAGGGGCTCACAGCCAGTGGGGGAGGATTTAAGAAGTGAGCAAACAGAGCGCAGAGTGTTTACAGCCATGAGGCGCACAGGTGTGGGGCGACCGAAAGGCCAGGAAGGAGGGGCCCTCTAAGCGAGGCTGGGGAGAGTCTTGGAGGAGGTGGCATTTCAGTGGAGCCCTAGGGAACACCAGTGTGTGGGGGGAAGGTCAGGTTTGGGCAAGTCAGTGAGTTCAAAGGTCAGAGAGAGCGCGGCAAACAGGCACAACTGCAAGGTAGTTAATCCGGCCACCACGCAGGGTTCCAGGGGCCCGGAGAGACGTCAGGGGGAGCGGCTGACAGGGCCAGCGCAGGACGGCCTGGGGTGCAAATGCCACCACCGAGTCAGGCTCCGTTCTGAGGGAGACATGGACGCCCCCTCCCTGCCCCCCAGCGCCCAGACTGAAGCCACCATTACAGGCCAAGCTTCTGTCCTCTGGACTGTCCTCAGTTATCTCTGGAGACACCCCCAACTATTAATCCAAGGCTTTCTGCCTCTCCCTGAAAGACGGCACAGCCAAGGTGGAACTTACATCTGGAGGTGGACCAGTCAGCTGAGGAAGGCGAGGAAGACCGACACATGGAGAAGCCTGGCCAAGAGCCAGAGAGGGCGGCCACAGAGGGCCCCACGGGGGTGGAGTCTTCGCCCGGAGTCGGCCGCTGGGGCGCCGCTGGGGCTGCACCTTAGGATGCACGTGCGCCAGAACCTGACTCCTGCCTCCCCAACAGGGGAGCCTTCAGCTGGGGGCGGGCAGGGGTCACAGCACGCAGAGGGAGTGGCCGAGGTGCGGTGTGTCATCTGTTCTAGGCACAAAGGGGTGCCCCTGGACCTGACCCCAGCTCCCGCCCCTCTGGCGGGACAGCAGTGAATCATAGCGGACGGGGCACTGGCTTCAAAGGGCCTTTCTCCTGTGGACCTGACTCTGTGGCTTCCCAGCTGAGCGCCGCGGAGGCGGGGGACAGGCCTCGGAGTGAGCGGAGCACGCTGAGCTGTGGCCTCTCAGCACTCTTAGGGCCCCGTCCGCGTCCTCGAGGAGGACAGGCTGAGCCGCAAGGATGAGACGGTGGTGAAGCTTCCCTCACGACGGCGCCTTAAATAATTAAGACTGGACCTGCAGGCCCCGTTCCTGAGTCAGTCACCGCAGAGGCTGGACGCGCGTCCCCTTCGCTCACTTGGGCTCATTGTTCAGTGACCGGGGAACTACCAGCCACTCATTAAGGGCCCTGGAGCATTCATCTCCTGACAAGTTCCATGCAGTCAGGTCCAAATCCAGCCTGGATTCCTTTAGGAATGCACATGCAAACCCAGGCTTTCATATGGAGAAGGGGGTTAATTTTTATATCCTAGAGTAATAATTCCCAGCCAAGGAAGAGACTGAGTGGGGAGCCGCTCCCAGAGAGGGGGGCACGCAGGGTGGTTCTGACAGCGACTTATCCAGTTTCTCAAGAGCCCTGCTCTGCCTGTGCTGTGCTGGTCTCCACCCGCCACAGGAAAACGGGGGGGGGCCAGCTAAGCTGTCTCTGTTCTTGGTGAGGTTCCTGTTAACCTTGATAACCATTCAAGGGAAATGCCTGCCCAGTCATCTGTCCTCTCCCCTGCTCTGATTTAATCCTCAAGGCAGCCAGCCCCACGAGGCTGGCATTAGAACCCACGTTCTGCAGGTGCAGAGATCAGCCCTTGATCGGCTGGTCAGGTGGCATGGCAGGTTCTAACACAGGTTGGTCTGAATCCAGGGCCAGGCTCCTAACCACTCAGTCTGTTCTTTTTTTTTTTTTTCTAAATTGCAAAACACAGGAAATAATTATTTTGGGAAATGATACAGGCAAGAAGTATGAATGGATTCAGACACATCTGCAAATCGCAGTGATATAAACAAAAGTTACCAGATCACCTAACGCTCAAGGGTAACGCCAGGGAAGCGACCAGACCCTCCCTTGTCAGGACTCGGGAGTGTCCATCAGCGGAAGGTGACGTCCCTGTGCCCCTTAAGTTAGGGATTAACATCCCAGCAAAAGGAAGGGGCATGAAGCTGTTCATTACTATTTTGACCACCACTGCATCTCATGGAAGAAAGCTGAAGCTCTTCTCTAATACACAGTAAAGTCAATACTGCAACGTCTTTACAAAAACTTGTTATTCTGAAATGTAACTTCATTTGGGGGCCTCTGTTATACACTGTAACTTTGACCTATGATCTTACCATTGAGACCAAGCAATAAAACAAAGGTCCCTTCCGTCACTGGAGTGAGGAGCAGGAGGAGGAGACTTACCACTGACACAGCGCTTTAAATGTCCCGGCTCCAGCTGGGAAAACTTGTTTTTCCACAGCCCGTTTGACTCACAGTGGCTCTGTGAGAGAGAACCATTAATGTCCCCATCATAAGGAAACGTTCAGCTCGATAGCTGCACCATCAAGCGAGTGGTGGGACTGGGGCCAGGCCTCGAACCCAGGCAGTCTGACTCAGACCCCGGGCTCCCATTCAACTTCCCACACAAGTGCGGTACAGTGAATTTCTGATAAAGACGAAAATTCTCTTTGCCTACTGATTTCTATTACAGAAATGTTAGGACATGCCATCACAACATGAATCCTGTCCCTGAATGCAAGTCACTTTTAAGATAAACCTTTTCAGGTCTGGCATTAAAAAAATGTATTATGATAAAACAAGGTCTCAAGTAAATAGATTTTAAGGTAAACTACAAGGCAATATAGCAAATACGAACAGATGCTACCAGAGCGGCTCACGCACCTTCCTTTGTACTTGGGAGTTGATAAAACCCCCGTCGTCAAGAGGGCTTGAAATGAGAGTTGCTTTTCTAGGACTGGCAATAAATTCCCACTGATTCATTCATAGTCAGTCTGTCACCTCTGTCCAGGATCAGTGGTCATGAACTTGCAGGATGGTTGGTCAGGATTAGGAAATCCCGTGACCATTCCAGAAATTCTTCCCCATTTAGTGTGGCTGCCATAGAATCATCCCACACTGTGAACAGTGTGGCCAATGGGGGTGTGTGGTGTGTGTGTGTGTGTGTGTGTGTGTGTGTGTGTAGGAGGAAGAAATACACCTTAATGCCCATCTAATTCCTTTAATGAGTTCTAACTTAAGTGGATTTCTGTTAAGGAAATGATTCTTAAGGTAATAATCAGAACAGAGGAAGGCATTAGCGCTTAAGCATCCCAGCAACCCCCACCCCCAGGCACCTCACTGAGGCCGGATGGGCTTGGCTTCTTTTGTGATGCTGTCCGGAGAGGGGGTGAGGTCAGCATGGAAGCCACAGCAGCCTGGGTGTACACCAGGAAGAGCAGAGCTAATGAAAAGAACTGGGCTGGAGGGGGAAGTTTTGCAGAAGATTAGAGAGAGTGGTGGAAGAGATTTCTGAGGCGGTCCAAAGACAGAAAGTCACCAGAGCGGCAGAGCACGAGAGCTGTATTGGGTGGACTTCAGTACACTGTGAAGCAGGTTTACAAACGAGATGCCTCTCTGGGATCCTCTGAGGTTATTCAGTAAAAATTTAAATTGCTTTTCAGTGATCTTTGGTGATTTCTTTTAATATGCCTCTGGACTGAAGCTGGCATCTGGGTTCTACAACCATTAGGAATAATTTAGTGGCAGCAAAATCATAAGCAAGAATAGGAAGAAACTGGGTAGGGTCATTTTCAGTTGAAGTAATCCCCAAGGCTACAGGCACTGCCACTGAATTTTTAAAATGGAAAAACACAGCTAAAATACAATTTGTGATAAAAGAATGCAGCCTCCTCACTTATGAAAAATATTCGTGACTTAGTCTTGCATTGCAGATCTCATGAGAAAGGTCCCCGAAGGCTAGGAGAGAACTCATTCACAGGTGTGTGTGCGCGGGCGAGGAGGGCGCGCACTCTCTCTCTCTCTCCTTTTGACATGTCTGTACCTCTTCTCACAAGAGCGTCATTCACATAAAACAAAAGATCATTTCCAGCTGCTATGACTCGCCAAGTTATCTTCCCCTCAGAGACTAAAGTGTGTTCTGACAGCGGCAAAGAACAGCTCTTTAGGAATAATGTGTCTGGGTGAGCCAGGGGAACGGCGTATCTGATGACTGCTTCAAGGCAAGCGGCACAGCCAGCAGCACGCCAGCCTCCGCAACCTGGTCGCTGTGAGCAAGCCTGTTTCAGTAACACCTTCTGCTCAATCTGTTTGTAAAAGGCGGTAGCTGTGTTTATTATTTATCTTTTAGGGAGAGGGGATGAGTATTCATTCATAAGGGCATTTGAGCCATTCATTTAAATTCAGATCAACTAAATTGTGCTGGAGAGCAACTGTGAGGCAGGCTCTGTAGGAGAGCCTGGGACACAGCGCCCCATGGAGAGGTGGTCCTCAGCGACCCCCACCCACCATCTGGAGGTAAGTTATTTAAATGTAGATTAAGACCCCGTAAGTTCCTCAACAGTCCATTTTGCTTCCTCAAGAGGGATGTATAGTAGCAAAAAGGAATTGTTGAATCGTCTCACACCTGTTAGAATGGCTATTATCAAAAAGATAAGCAGCAAGGGTGAGGGTGTGGAGACATGGGAACCCTCCTGCACTGCTGGTAAATTGATATGGTCACCATGGAAAACAGTATGTGTAACAGAGGAGAACAGATCTGACTCCAGAGTGGATCTTTTCCTTTAGTTTTGACCACGGTGCCCTGTTTTCTAGCTTCAGTCTTGCCAGCTCTGCATCTTTTGGGAAACAATGTTGCCTTTAGCCTGAAATAGACAGGAGAGCCTGTTCTCAGGGCGCTGACCTTTAAGGATGTCAGCACTTCTGCACTTCTGCAGAGATGGCAAGTTGCAAAATAGAGAATAACCTTTGCTTTGTTGGAAGTTTATGGGGACACCATCACCTGACCCACGTGGACGGCTGCAAGAACAAAGAATTCCTGCAGCAAGAAGTTTGCAACAACCAACCACACCCCCTCCCGTTTTTTTGTTTTGTTTTGTTTTGTTTTGTTTGTATAAAAGGAGCCTGTATTCTGACTGGAGCAGGATGGTTCTCCTAGACATTACTCTGCCGTCCTCTTGGTCTGCTGGCTTTCTGAATCAAGTCTCTATTCCTTGCCCCAACACCTTGTCTCCTGACTTAGTGCGGTGAGCAGAACGAGTCTGGACTCTGTAACATATGGAGGTTCTTCAAAAAATAAGAAATAGAACTACCATGTATATGACCCAGCAGTCCCACTTCTGGGTGCGTACCTGAGAGGGATGAGATCAGGCTCTCCAAGAGGTATGTGCATTCCCATGGTCAGTGCAGCATTATTCACGATCGCCCACATATGGAGACGACCCAAACGTCCATTGATGGAGTGACGGATAAAGAAGCGTGGTGTATATATAGTGAAACGTTACTCAGCCACGAGAAAGAAGGAAGTTCTGCCGTTTGTGATAATAGCGATGGATCCTGAAGGCATTATGTTAAGTGAAATAAGTCAGAGAAAGACATACACTTTGTATCACTTATATATGGAATCTAAAAATGTTGAACCCATAGGAACAGCGTGGAATGGTGGCTGTCAGCAGCTGGAGGGTGGGGGAATGAGGAGATGCTGGTCAGAGTACAAGCTTCCAGTTCCAAGATAAGTGCTGGGGGTATAATGTCCAGTATGGCAACTGTAGTTAACAATACTGTATTATACACTTGAAAGTTGCTAACAGAGTAAATCTTTTTTTTAAATCAAAGTGTAGTTGATTTACAATGTTGTATTATTTGCAGGTACACAGGAAAGTGATTTAGTTATATATATATGTATATATTCTTTTTCAGATTATTTTCCATTATAGGTTACTGTAAGATATTGAATATAGTTCCCTGTGTTTTTACAGTAGGTCCTTGTTGTTGGTCTGTTTTATATATAATAGTGCGTATACGTTAATCCCAGACTCCTAATTTATTCCTCCCCTCACTGCCCCCCGCTTTCCTCTATGGTATGGTTTCCTATGTCTGTGAGTCTATTTCTGTTTGTAAATAAGGTCATTTGTATCATTTTTTTTTTTAGATTCTGCATATAAGTGATATGACAGTTAAGAATCAATCTTAAATGTTCTCATCACACACACACACACAGTGTAATCTTGTGGGGTGATGGAAGTGTTAACTAACCTTATTGTGACAGTCATGTTGCAATGTATACACCTATCCAGTCATCACACTGTACACCTTAAATTTATACTTTATATGTCAATTACATATAAATAAAGCTGGAAATAGTAAAAAAGAAAAAAACAAACCTTCTGTAATTTCTAAGACTTTGCTTTAAATCAGACATTTTCAACATATAGCAAACTATGAAAGGCCCACATGAGTCTCCACAAACAGGCCAGAGGAGGCAGAGGGCAGCTCATACGGAGGCACGGCAGAGCTCCTCAGCACATCTTCTGTACGGCTTCCGCTCAGCTGCCTTTCTGAGATGCTGCTTGCCTGAGTTAAAATCTCAAGAACCCAAAGCTTTTCGAGTATAATGCTTGACCTGCACATGGTCTGAAGTCTCTTTTACTGAGGGTTATATGTGAAAGGGGCCTTTCGCCTGATCAAGGCCAGTATGAGTGGGGTTCCCTGCCGCTCCTGCAGGGTCAGCCAGGGGTATACCCAAAGTCTGGGGGTCTTGGCAGCACATACGCAGGGAAATGTGTGCCAGCCCAGAAGGGCAAGAATTGTAGACTCATCCCTTTTACACCACCACCGTGCCAGTTCCCAGAAACAGCCTACATCACCGCCTGCAAAAACTGTTCCCCAAGGAGCAAGCCATACCAGCCACTCCAAGGTGTGGGTTTCAGGCTTTGAAACCCTTCAGCCCTCCCGCTAACTGGGGGGGAGGCCTAGAGTTTATTCATCTGTCTCCTCTGGGATGCTCTCTGGGTAGACCTGGCCTTGGCTAACCAAACCCCAGTCACTCACCCCTCTACTTCCTGCTGCTTTTTCTACCCCTTCTGGTTGATCGTGTGACTCTCTTTATAATTTCATCTTCCATTTTCTGTCAACTTCTCTTCTCCCCACAATCTGTGGAGGCAAACCAAACTCACAAAAGCCCAACTTCCTACAAAAAGTGAGGGTCTCTAACAGGAAGATTACCCATTTACCCCAACTTTTCAGGGGCAATTTTTTTTCTTCTGTAAGAGTCTCCTGAGCACAAGAAGGGCTCTGGTGGAGCAGCGTGAAGGGCGCCGATGCCGTCATCTGGCGGTGGAGGCAGTGAGGAGAGAGGAGGTAGGGCAGTCAGTGTGTGACGTTGTCCTTTCCTGGAAAGATACTGCAAACTGGAGAAGAGATTCATAACGGGAAATTCTCTGGGGGCTTCATTTGTGCCCACAAAAGTCTGTGCTTCCTTTGTGTATCAGTTTGTGCATCTCATAGGACATTGCTCCTATTCTGGGAAGATGTGAAAGGTAACTGAGTGGCGATGATGGATATGTCTAACACAAAGAGAACAGAACAGGGACTGGAGCTCAGAGCAGGTCAGGGAAAGAAACTGAAGCCCAGAGTTCCATGAGGAACCAAGCGTGCAGACCTTGGAAGGGGCTGTGTTGCAGGAGAGGGAAGGGCCAGGTGAAGGGGGAGGCATGGCTGTCAGGGGAAGGGACGTGAGACCGGAAATGCACCTTCCAGGCACCCCGACCTTCAACCATCTTGCTAACAACGAAAAAGCAAGTCATCCCTGAAGATCCCCTCGTACGCAGGCTGAGTGAAATGGAACGCGGCGGTCTCTGTTAGAGCAGACGAGATGCTGAGCAAACACGCCTCCCCCCAGGAGGTCCTGGAGCCCTGAAGTGACTCCCTTCACCGGGCCGTGCCCCGCGCCTCGGCACCACCAAGCGCTGTGAGCTAAAGCAAGGCCAGCGGGACGGCACTGCTCTCTGCGACCCGGCCAGCATCAAACGAGTGTGCCCGAAGGAGGTTCAAAAAACCCAAAAAACCCCAAAACATTAATGTAGACTTTTGACCTTATTAATCCTTAACAGCTCCGTCTTGAAAAAGTCTTTACTGTCTCACTCTAGAGGCTCCTCTTTCACCCCACGTTGCTCAGCGGCAGAGCACGGGGTCTTGGTCCAGAACTGAGAAACCAGTGAGGGGGAGCAGCCTCTGTCGGTGCCGAGTCCCACCTCCCACTCCCGCTCCCCACTCAGACACCTGCTCTCGGGACGCTCCTACTGAGCCACCCCCGGAGCCGGGCCGCATCTCACTAGCTCCACTGGCGTCTCCCTGGTCCAGACCGCCGTCACCTCTCGCCTCGGCCAGCTTCTAACCGGTCCCCTGCTTCTACTCTCGTGGCTTACAGTCTGTTCCCTACGTAGCGGCCAGAAGAAGTCTTTAATTTAAAATCAAAATCAGACGACGTCCCTTCCCCACTCCCCAAACCCTCTGCTGGCTTCCGGTACGTTTAGAGCGGAACCCAGAGCCCACACCCGACGGCAGCGCGGTCTGCAGTCTCGCCCAGGCTGCCCGTCTGAGTCCACCCCCCGCCACGCCCCCGGCCTGGGCGCTTCAGGCTCTTTCCTGGCTCCCTCCCAGGGCTCTGCCCTGATGGCCTCGGCCTGAAACGCTCTGTCCCTGGGTGTTCTCGTGGCTTGCTCCCCTCCTTCGTGTCTCTGCTCAAAAAGGTCAGCTCCTCAGGCAGACCTTCTGTGACCTGTGAATCTAAAATAGCCTCCCCCCGGCCCCCTCTCTCCTGGTCTTTATTTTGCTCACTGCACTCATCCCCACCTGACAGTGGATTGTATGTCCCTCTGCTGCCTGCCCGGGTCACTCTTTGGGATGTAAGCCAAATGAGGGCAGTCATTGTCTTTTTCACACGGTACATCCCCCCTGAAAAGGCCAGTTTCTGGCAACTGCTCAATAAATATTTCTTGAATGAATAATTATAATTTTCAGAGTTCTATCAGAGCTAAAAGTGTATATATATATATTTTTTCATTTCAACACTTGGCAAGTGAACAACTTGCTTAGGGGCAAAAAGGCGGGGAAGAAAGGAGGAAAGCCATGGGCAAACTCAAGATCCAAACACTTTTCAAATAAAGAGACATTTCTTTAGTGCAAGAAGGCAACAGGAAGTAGAAGATTAATGAAGAAATACTGTGTTAAACACCTGAGACAATAAAGACCAAAATGCTGGGGGGACATTAAAAATGAAATCCTATTTCACATACAATTTGATCATTTCTTCTTTGGTTGTAGATCAAAGTCAACAGTGACATTTACACAGTGAAGCATGGGTGCCTGTAGCTAGAAGGGAACTTAAATGCAATCTAGCTTGTCTTGAGTGTGATTTTCAAAATGGAAATGAAATGTAATGTAGAGATTTGTACCAGTTTGGCTTTGTTTTACGATCTGAAAAAATTCATTAGTTTCACGGATTTCTGTTTTACCACCATAAGGCCTTTTCACTTCACCCTTAATCTATTACCTTCAATTCTCAGTAGCCAGGCACATAGCTTTTGAAAATATATTTTAAATGAAAATGTAAATATTCATTTACATTATAACTTAAGCACTTACTTTTAAGGAAGTGAGCTGTACACACGTGGCCCTTACAGCCTTCCTCTCTCTCTCCCAATTGCCTTCCCCAGTAATGGCCCTTCTAGCTAAGAAGTTTTAATTAATACTTTGTAAATAACTTTGCTGGAAAAGAATCTGAAAAAAAATGTATATATAACTGAATCACTTTGCTGTACACTTGAAACTAACACGATATTGCAAATCAACCATACTTCAATAAAACACTGTAAGTGTGCAACCTTCATAAACCATCAAAGACCATTTTTATTCACTGTTTAAAAGTATCGTTAACTACGTTAGTAGAATATTATTTATGTATATATTTAGTATTACAGCCATAAGACTATTATCTCTGTTATCCTTTAGAACTTGACTTTCCTAAGTTGTGACTTTCTCTTTTCTGGCCTGGCTGGACCAGCACAGTACAGCCAAGTAAGTTAACAACTAAATCACACTCTGAAAGCGACCAAGATAGAGTACAGCGCAAAGTCAGCACCCGGGGAAATTAAATATTCCCTTTTTGTCTAAATTTTGTTTAAAACTAACTCCTACCATACGTTCTACTATCTCTTTCAAACAACAGAGCTCACACAGCCCCACCAGCACTTCTAACAAAACTTTAAAACAGAAAGTCAGTGACACAAATCTCACGCTGACTAGCCGAGGCCCTGCACCCTTTCAAGCATCCCTGCCTGAAGGATAAATTAAAACCCAGCCAGCCAGCCAGGAGGGAAGCGGGGGTCGTGACCCTCACACTTCCAATGTTCTCTCCTTCTAACTCATGGTAACGCTTTGAAGGTACAGAAAATATTGGGGACACTTCTATTGTTTTAGAAGGAAAAAAAATCACGTTACAAAGTAATCAACACTTAGACTGTAAATCTCGTTGTTGAACACTACCACCACTGTCATTTTTCTTTAAAAAATCCTCAAAATAATATACATAATCTCTTCGATGGCCCCATGGTTTGAGAGAAACTGAGACCACAGGTTCGTGTGAACTGCCCTGAGTCTGGGAAGCAGGTAAAGCAGAACGTGTAAACGTGAGCACTCAGCACTCCCCAGCAGCGACCATCTAAGTTCAACCCACTCGCCCCTCGATGTGGAAACTGGGGGTGACAGAGGGCCTTCCTCTGCGGCAGAACCCAGACACACCCAGGAGCTCCAGCCTCTAAGTCAAAACTTCTCTATAATCTGGGCATGCTAGGCCACAGCCATTCGTTTTGTTTGTTTTAATAAAACCTTACGTAGTATGTTGCCCACTGCGCTAAGATGAATTAATTCTGCAAAGAGTTACTTATACTAATTTCAGAAGTGAGAGATTGGGACTGAAGCCACAAAGGATGAAGGTGGCTCAATTTCAAGTCAGTACTTTGTCAGCCTCCCCGTGACTTCTCCTCTTTATGCGTGGAAACGAACAGCAAGACAAGGCCCATTAGCTAAAAATAAACTTCAGAGAGGGAATTATATCAGAGTTATTTCCTGCCTTTCAATTTATTCCCAGTCTTAAGCAACCTGTTGGGTGCGTGGCTGAGGGCAGGCAGAATGAAACCCAACAGTACAACTAATGAGTGCATCATGGGTTAGCGAAGAAAGCAGTGTCTTCAGAGCCCTGGGGCGCAATCCGGTACTTCACGGTGCAGCTGGCCCTGAGGAGCAGGGGACAAGCAGAACCTTGCTGCTGGGAACAGTTCCTAATGAGCGAAAGCACTGTGTGTGCTGGTATTTCAATGCCAACAGGTATATGAAAATACAGAAATTTCTCTTAATAAGTCAGCATCTTGACCACACTGCTTTTCATATTTTATATCTATGCAGGTGCTAACTTTAAGTTAAAAGGGACCTGAAGGTAAGGTCACATGGCATAGTGCTTAAAGGTACAGATTTGGGGACCAAACAGGTTCCTGTTGGACCCTACCTCATAAAGTATTATGAGGATTAAATGAACGAATAAATAACAACATGCTCGAAATAATGTCAGGCACATAACAAATACTAAATAATTAAATAAACTCCTTTTAGAAAGTTTTCCAGGTTATTCTTTCTTTCATAAACAGCACATTCATCTTATAAGCATAATGTTCACCATAGTGTGTTTCTAAAGAAAATTTTTATTTAATTTTTTAAAAATTTCCTTTAGAAAAAAAGATGTAGATATTTGGAAATACAACAGACACACAAAGCACCGCCCAGAGATAATCATTACTCACCGTTCCTGGTAAATACCTAGAGGCTTGTTTCCAGTCTATGCACATATACCCTGAATATTTATTTGTCATTTGATAAATGACATTCTGTATATACAAGTTTCATAACCATTCTTTTTTCCACTCAGTATCAAAACAATTTAATTCAGTGAAATGAACAAAAAGAAATACCCAAACAAGGAAAGGAAGCAACAACCGCAGTGAACTCTGCTGCCCTCCTAGCCTGAAGCCTGGAGAGCGCAGGATTAGTGATGTGATGCACTTGGATTTTCATTTGGTCCAAGGACCTGCAGAGCCAGACATGCGGATGAGTTCCCAGCCTCTAAAACAGAGGTGCCCTTGACCTTCCTTTGGCTCAGACATGAGTTTCCCAGACCCGAGTCCACAGGTGCTGGCTCAGGAGCAGGGTACAGCTGAGGGGGTGTCTCCCTGCCAGGGCTCAGTGATGGTCCGCCAGCAGCAGCAGAAAGAAGTCCAGTGTACAACATGGCCCAGCACACCTGTGTGTTTGTTCTTCCTTCAGAACTCTCAAGTTCACTGTCATGGGATAAGTCACGGCCGTGAAGAGGGCAGTGGGAGGGGCGGGCCAGGGACCGCCATCAGATCACAGGCTGAGGGCGAGGGCAGGAGGGCCTCGCATGTATCAGGGTTCAATCAGCGCTTCATGAACGGACACCCCGGCTGACAAAGGGAGAGGCATGGTCCATGGCTTTGTTCTCCCATTAGGTTGATAGTTCTTGAAACAGAGGAACTGTATCTTGTAGGTTAAAAAAAAATCCCTTTCTGTGCCTAACAAGGTGGCTCTGTGCGTCCCCTTTCTAAAGCACACATTTGCTCACCTAAGTTCTAAAACCAGACACAGCTAAGTTCCCTAAGTTAACATCATTACCTTAGGGAAGTTGCTTAACTTCTCACAGTCTCCAACCCCTCACCTGTAAGTGGGCGTGAGAGGCCCCCCCCCCTGCCGCCCCAGTAAATAATAGCTATCATTAACATCAGTTCGTTATTACTGAGTAACTTACATGTTGGGCATTATGTCATGTTAGGCAAGAGGGGTGTGTGATTAAAATTACAAGCATTATTTTCAAGGAGCTCAGAGCCAACGATCATAAAATAATCATGATTTACTGAAGAGTGGCTAGATTTGTCTCTAAGAAGGAAATGTCTTTATCTTCCCATCACATTTCACTGTTCCCTCTACCCCCTAAAGCAGGCCTGCACTGATTTTTCCCACTTCCCATCACCCACCTCCAGGACAATCTGTGCCACCAGATGTTCAACATACCACCTGGCTACATGTTTTCAAGTTTCTGTTTCTTGCTGAATATTTCCTGTGCACGAATGGTGTCTTTTCTAAAATGAGGTAAACTCTTTAAGGGCTGGTTACCTGATTCTGTTTTCTGTGCACCCACCACCCACGAGCACACAGGGCCCGTATATAAACACGGATTCAACTGGAACCACTCTAACCCTGCAACTGGCCGAGCAACCACTACTGAATGAGGGTTATTCCCTTAGGAGCACTTAATCGGGTGAAACCGTTTTCCTCACTGTTGAGAATGTGTTATCAGAAACACAATTAAACTGTGACACCAATTTATGATCACAAACTACTCAACTGGAAATGTTTAACAGCTGAACGCTTAAGAGAGGCTGGTGGGCGAATGAATGGCAGACTATTTCCGCTCTGTCCCACGGGGATGGACATGCCATGCTACCTGCCACGGTGTCCCAAGCCTCCCCTCTAAAATCTGGGGCAAAGACCCAGGGCACATCTGCAGCAACCGCTTCCTACATGCCTATCCAGGCAGAATCTACTGCCATAGGTTTTTGTATTTATTTCACCAGATGTGAAGAATTCATCCGTGATATATGATGCGTATAGAAGCTACTTTTGAGACATCACCAATGTGCAGTGGTAAATAACTGTCATGTTCTGATTCCCGTGTGGGAAAAACAGCACACCATCATACTCTGTCTTGGCTGGGTCTATGAGGCTTTAATTGTTGCAGCAAAGTGTGTTACAGCTCAGTTGTGACAGCAACCTGGATCCCGATGAGACCAAGCAGCACTCGGAGGGTTGGAGAGCTCAGGTTTATTACACCGGCAGGCCCAGAGGAGTTAACACTCCAAGCTCTAGACCCTATTTGTAGGTTTACACAGGCATTTATAGGACCAATCAGGAGTGCGCTCCATGCAAATGAGGCACTACAAATGGACCAATCTGAAATTAGCTCAGGGAGCCAACAGAATCTTAGGGGTAAGTTCGCTTTCCTAGAAGTAAGCCGTTTCAGAGGCAAAAAGCGAGAGAATGCCGCCGGGCCAGGGAACCGGATGGTGCTGGCAGGAGGGCAGTGGCGCTGCCTGGGGGTCCTGCCATCTTTGTCGTGGGACTCCCGCCTCACAATGATAACACAGTCTCGATACGCACACAAGGCCATGTAATGGCCTTAGTAGTTCAGGGTCTGTAGTTATCTAGCCAAAGGTGAGGCTGATCATTAAACAGCTTAAGGAATTAGCATCAAGTTTTCTAGACTATCCGTCCAGTGTTTTCTAAATGCACCACCGATTTCCAGGTAACATAATTATGACTCCTATACTGTCTGTGTCAGCTTTTTAGTGTTTTTGGGGAAAAAATATATAATGTAAAATATCCTAATATTTAAGATACTTGGCCTAATGTGAGATTTTCTAAAGTTATCTTCCCCACTGGTTTGGTAACGCTTCCCAGTCTCCCCTTAACATAACCTGATGCATAATGCACCTGAGCCTTTTCACTGTCTCTCAGCCTAAAAACTGCTGCCTGACTTCTGTTCCTTTGTCTGTTGTTCCTCTTTTAAGACTCAGCTGAGACCTTAATGATCCTCTTTGTGAGTCTTTAAGAGACCCTTCTGCATTATCGTCATGCGATACTGACACTTTTTATTAAGATGCCCATCTGTTGTATCATCATCAGTTTCTGAAAGGCAGGGACCAGGTTTAATCCATCTTCACAGCCTCAGTGCCTAGCACCGGGCTTAAGCCATGTGAGACAGGAAGTGTTCAGCAGACTGAACAAACTGCTAGGTTTTAAGTGAAACCAACAAGAACCAGTGATCAAACTCCATCTATTCACCTGGACAAGCAAGTCTACCAGCCCAGTCCCTGCTGCCCTGGGGCTACTCCCAGGAACAGAGCTTTCTCCTCTGGGACAGATTTCACAGTACCCTGAAGGGCTTCAGAAGGCAGAAGCATAAAATTATATTCATTTAAATAAATAGTTGCATTGAATGATGTTAGCCATAAAAGATTTAAATCATACAGGAAAATACAAAAAAAAAAGAAGTTAAAAATCACCTGAAGCTTCACCATCGAGAGCTAGCCGTTGTTAACGTTTTCATGAACAACCTTCCAGATATTTTTGTGCCCTTGCACAGAATTTTACACATATTTTATACAAATCAAATTTATAAACAAGATATCCTGTGTAAAACGCTTTACCAACACGTTGCAGACCTCTCTCCATCTCAATAAATATAGAGCACCTTGATCTTTCATGGCTGGATTCGATATATGTCCCATCAGCAAGAAAGACCCTGGAGCGCACATGTTTGCAAGCTTGTCCAATTATCTCCCTGTGATAAATTCCTAGGAGTGGGGCTGCTGGGGCAAAGGCCATGCTCATTTAAATTTTATATAGTATAGATTAGCATCTAAAAAATTGCTCTGGTTTGACATCCCCAGTTATAGCATGAGACAGATGCTTGTTTCCGCCAATTCGAGTGGTGAAAAACCTTTCGTTTTGCTTTGTTTTTTGGTGTGTTTTATCTGATTACTAAGAAGTTGAATACCTTTCCGTACGTTTATTGGCCTTTCATATTTTATTCTTTTTCAATTGCCTGGTCACAAACTTCATCCATTTTTCAATTGGACTGTTGGTTCTTTCCTTATAGATTTTAAGAATTTTTATTGTATTAGTCATGTTAACCTTATCTGTGTTGCAAAATGTTATTCTCACTCACTTTGACATTTATCTTTTTATCTTTTAACTTAGTTCATGGCAGTTTGTGTGTTTGTTGCCATGCAGAGATTTAAAATTGTTATGTAGTCAACTTTTTATATGGCATTGGGTTTTGTGGCATCAAGAAGACATTCTGCAACCTCAAATTATAAAAACACCCATATTTTTATAGCACTTTTATGGTTTCATATTTTACAGTTCAATCTTTAGTTTCATCTGAAAAAGTCTAGTATGAAGGGATGAGCTAGCTAATTCAATTTTTAATATTATACTTATGAATATAAGGTCATACAAGTTTTATCAAAGGATTCATATTTTAAAGAATAAAACAGAACTGAGTATGAATAAAGAATAAAACATGAAATAGTATCTAATTTGTGCATCTTTTTACTTCAGTTAGTTATGAATGCATTTATCCAACTATAATCTGTGTCTGTTGCCTCTTGGCCTCTCCATGCTTTGCAAAGAAATGTCCTTACTTCTATAAACATCCTCACTGTACACGATAAACCCAAGAGTAGGGAAATGCTGGATCACACCATACACGCAGACACAACACACAGATTTATTGTTGATAAATAAAAATATATTTGCTAACTTCTATGGTGGGATTATGTTTTTAATCCACACTTTTATAGAAATAAAGCATCATATTATATTCACCACTCTTAAACCATATACTTTAGTCTTTTGATTTAAAGATACACATACACTCACGTTTTACATAGAATGGAAGCTGATCTAGGTCAAATCAGAGAAAGGACAAAGAGACGTTCGTAGACAATAAACATTTAACGTCTGGAGAATGACATGTCTTCAGTAAACTCCCCCAGAATAATCAAGGGAAACTCCGGCTGCTCACTGGGTGGTGATAATAAACGGGCCTCACTCAGCGCACGTCACGTGGCAGGTCCTGATCTGAGGGTTTCCCTACATCGATGCAGTTAAGCCTCACAACTGCCCTCTGAAGGCAGGTAAGTGTGCAGATGGGGGAACTGGGGCGAGGTGGGCCTCAGATATCTGCCAAGACTACCTGTTAGTAAGCAGCTGGACAAGGCTTTGAGAGCAGTTAGCCAGACTTCTGGCCTGTGGGTTTCCAGTCCACTGAAAATAGCCCTAATTACCACAAGAGTCCCCAGACATCTTCATGGAAAAGCCGGGGCTGGGCTCAGGCAGCCAGTTAACAATCGCTTTGCAGACTCTTAAGCAAAAGTGGGTTTGGATTTAATGCTGAGGACTGACACCTTATTCCAGAGGGGACCCTCCCTTTGCAAAAGTCTGCATCCTCAATTCTAGCCACAGCCCCACCTCTTTAGTTAAGTGAACTGGCGTGGCTCTTAACTGCAGTTTCCTTTTATATCAAGTGGAGAGCATGAGAAGAATTGCTCATGAAACGGCCTCATAAACTGTAAAGTATGAGTCAAACAGCTGTGCCTTTGATGCCAAGTAACAATTCAGGGACAAAGGACACAGCCACACTGAAGGCTGCAGGTGCGGAAGGCAGGTACCGTGCACCCTGCAGAGAGGGCCAGGGCCGGAATGAGGTCCAAGCCCCAGCCAGGTGTGGCCAGGTGGGCACGGCCAGGTGGGTGCCACTAGCTACATAAATGCTGCCAGGCAGGTGCTGATGGCCAAACCGGTCCTCTTGGTCACTCAGCCAGGATTCCAGGAAGAGGCCATTGTTTTGAAGTTCTGAACTCTGTGACGTCACTCAGGAGCAAGTAACTATGGGGAGAAGAGCTGTGGGTACAGATGCCCTCCCACCTTCTCTCTTGTGGCTGAGTCACTTTTTTTTAGAACTTCCCCCGGCAAAGAACAAGCCTTGCCCGCAGCTCCTTTCGCTGGATGGTACCAGGAGGCCAGGAGGCCCCCAGCCGCATCTCCGCTGCCTCCTCCAGGGCCACATTCGATCTTATTTTCTGTCTGATGAAGGGCTCCAGGCAGCTCCAGAGAAGACAAGGCACCTGGACGGGCAGGGGAGCAACTGAAGGAAACCCTCAAGACGGAAAACCGAAGGGACACTACCAAGGGCCCTGCCGGCACGTCCCTGCCGATGGCGTCTGAGAACTTGGAGGCCCCCTCATCTTGCCTTGGAGTGACAAGTGATCCAACTTTTCTGCTCATCTCTTTGTCTAATATGAAGAGAACAGACTCGAGATACCACCAGCAAAAGAAAAACAGCCCGTGGATTTTTCTTTCTTTAAATATAAAAAATATAGCACATTGCGTGACTTTCTGTCATGGAGCATTTTCCAAACAGAAATTCAGACGGACTGTGCCTCGGCTAGAGGAAATTCTGCATCCCGTGGCATTCCAGCGCATCTGCTCTGAGGTGGGCGAGGGGCAGGGGTGAGGAGGTCGGGCCAGTCGACTCCTTTTTACAGCTATCGCTTGACTGCGAATTACACCTGATTTTTTAAAAATCTTACTTATTTATTATTATATTACTTAATCACTTTGCTTTGCCAGTAGTGAGGAAGAGGTAGTTAGGTTTGTTTAGTTTTAGAGGTGCTGGGGATTGAACCCAGGACCTCATGCATGCGGAGCACGCGCTCTACCACTTGAGCCGTCCCCTCCCCACCAGCCACACCTGATATTTTTCCAAGTGCTTTCTCTCCATGGGTAACACCTCTGCTCCTCCACACACTCCGCGCGGCAGGCGCCGTCGTTAGCTCCGCACTGGAGATGAGGAAGCCCAGGCCGACGAGGCTCCTCGGCAGAGACAACACGGGAAGCGGGGGAGCGGGAACCGCCCCGGCTGTCGGAGGGACTCACAACCACGCCGTCATGCGCTCAGCGCTCAGGCTGGCCTCCCCTCTCCTGTGAAAGCAGTAACACGCATGGCCCGGGAACTACCTAAAAGCAGAAGGGAAACTAAGATGCTGTGAGACCCTCTCTGAGCGAGACGCTGGCCTGAGCACCACCACTTCGGAAGTGCGAGCTGGAAACCCCGGCCGGCCGGGGTGGGCTGGCTTCCGTAACTTCACGAGCCCCGGGGGCGCTTTAAATCATTAACACCTTTCCGAGGCTCGGCTCAAGACACCGTGGAATCTCCAAAGGCTAAATCTGCGCCAAGGTTCCTCACTCATCTTGGCTTAAATTTTTTTCAGATTTTATGACGGTGACCCAGCTCTCTGACACACCCATCAAACACTTCTGCCCATAAGGTTCTCTACCGAGTCACTGAGTTGGGGGAGGAAAGATGTCCTCGCTGACCTTTGGGAAATCACTTCAGAAGTCACTAGAAACTTGCGTAGGCCAGCAGAAAAGGTACACAAAAGGCAGCTGAGCACAGGCACTGGGGGGCACAGAGGTGAGCGCCCGCCGGGCCCGCTCCCAGGCTCTGCCTCTCGGGCCGTCCTGCGCCCCCACCTGAGTGCACCTCCCACCGGCAGAGTCAGACGATGAGGGCCGCCGCCTCGGCCTGACGCCTGTGTTAGACTCATAATACGGAACCTCCAAAACTGAAACCTGAGGGGGACGGAAACTGTGAGCACTACCTTCCAGGGACTTAAACTAGCACCATCCAATGGAAACATAACATGAGTTATGTAAGTCCTTTAAATATTGCCAACAGCCACAACTGATAAAAAGAAGCCAGTGAAATTAACTTTTAGTAATACATTTTCTTTAACCCAATACTTCCAAAGTATTATCATTTCAACATGTAATCAATAGAGAATTAGTGAGCTATTTTATACTTTTTTTCGTACTAAGTCCTCAAAAACCTCGTGTGTAATTCACACATACAGCACATCTCAGTTAGGACCAGCCACATTTCACATGCTTAATGGTCACCTGTGGCCTGCGGCTCCTGTGCTGGATGGCACAGGGCGAAACACGATTCCCTCTGTCACTGAGCCACGGACACAAATTAATTAAGCTTTGATTCATCGTCTCTTGATGCAACCGGAAATTACTGTGGGAAGAAACAGTGAATTACTACTTCGCTTCCAACTGCTTTGACTTTCTGAATAGATCTGATATTTTCTCATTTAATCTTCACTATAACCTGTGAAGCCAAAGTCAGTAACACCATCTCTCACACACACACACGCACGCACACCTGTTACATGTTCTCAAAGGATCAGATCAGAACTGAAGCCACTCAGGAGTAATACAGGGCCTGAATGAAAGGAAACGGTCAAGATACTATGCTTTTTTATACAAGGTCTTATGTCACCATTTGTAAGAATCTAAGCGCTTCTACTTAAGGGAATATTTATAAACATCTGGCTTTTCTAGTCCTTTATCAGCCAAGGCCACCACACCACACAGGGAAGCTGCCATGGTCAGAACCCCACCTGGTCCCCGAACAGTCTGTCTGCCTCCAGCTCCTGGCACCCTAGAACCCTGTGTCCTCTCAGGACCACACAGCCCCTGCCTTCAGGGGGATGACCAGCGCATGAGAGAGAGGACACACGTACACAAACAAGAAGATTAGACACATAAGCAAATACACCAAACACGTAAGTATGTAAAAAAGTATTCTGGGACGGCAGGAAAGAGATACTTTCTGAAGGTATTAGAAAAGCTTCATGCAAATTTGGAAAAGGAACAGGATTTAAAGAGACAAAGGCAGGAGAAAGGGCCCACGCCAAGCAGAGGTCACGGGGTGCCTGACCTGGAGGACGCAGTGTGCGGAGCGGGTAAGTTGTCCCATCTGGCGGAGGAACAGGGAGCGTGAGGGACAGAGTGTAAAACAAGGCTGCAAAGGTGCGTAAGAGCCATCTTCAGAAGTCTTGCTATGTTCACTAAGGATTTAGGATTTTACTAAGAACCGAGTACAACGGCAAGTCCTGGAGCAGGAGGATGAACACAGACAGAGGAGTACCGCAGAAAAACCTGCTGCAATCTGCCAGCGGCGCCAATAACAAAAACAAAAAAAAAACCGGACAGTCAAAAACAAACCAAAAAATAAAAAAAGCAAAGCAGCGAACAACCAACCAAGAGGGCCAATGGAGCATCAGTTCAGAGGACACGCACTCGTCTGGGCGAGGGGTTAACACCACGGGTTACCGTGGCAGGAGAGGACGCTAGGAGAGGCTGATTCACAGATGCGGGAACCGGAAGAGCCAGAGGCCTCGAGTTTCAAGCCTTTTCAAGATTAAAGCCTACACCATGGCTAGAATGATGGTGACCTTCACACAAATAGGAAAGGCAATATGACTAAGCCTTCGCCTCTTCGGGGTGGGCGGAGAGATAATGACCTCAGGTCAGACACGTTAATTTCCCTAATAAGGCCCGAATCTGCTCCGTGCAACCACTTTAAGGGTCTAAGTGAATGACTGTTGAAAGAAATCCAATAAGCACTTGGCCTTCCCTAGAACTTGCTTAACTAGTTCCTGAAAACTTGAAAACTTCCTGGTGGTCACTTACTTTCTGCAAGCTGCTCTTGGCAATCTGCTCGGCTGTCCTCTGAATGACCTCAGCAGACCGGCTGACCACCCTTCGCGTCGGCCCTGACCACGGAGGGAAGGAAAATTCCAATCTGGAGATGGAGCTTTCTGGCCTGGATTTTACTTCTGAAAGGGCCACAGTGTTGAAGCATCACTTTAGATCTGCAATTTTTTTATGCTTCGATATTTAAAGTGAAAGAAAAGCCTGTAGGTAAACGTCAGTGATAAAGTTCCTTGTCAACGTCTATGAAAGTAGGAGTCAAGATGCACATTTAGTACTTAATCCTCGATCGTGGAATATTCTATAGAAATTCTCTCCCACACAATTGGAGTGGTCGGTCTCCTGAATAACCAAAATATCACAGAGACCAAAAGGATCCCTATAAGCAGAAATTACCATTTGTAAAAACACACTGCTTATCAACGTTCCCCAGCATGTCCTTAGAAGCGATGAAATTAAATTCACACTTTTAGGAAAAGGATCAAACCTGTGGGTGGACACACACTCAGAGGCACATACTTCAGAGCTGCCCCCAAACATGCCACCTTTCACAGACTTTGTCAACTCTTCAACAACACGTGGTAACAACATTTTTTCAAATATTTAAAAACACTGAGCCTTTAAAAAGTGAATGAGGCCACTTTACTCAGCGAAAAACAGAGGTGTGATTTAGAAAGCAGAGTACAGCTGGCCAGGTTGGAAGACAACCAGCATGAGTTCTCATTGCCTCTGTCAACGGGTTTGGTGACCAGTCTCCAAAGATGGTGCCCATCAATTCTCCCCCTCCCCATAGGCACACACTCAGAGACGGAGAGCCTCTGGGCCCCCCTGCCTCTGGGCTGGTCTTCTGACTTGCTCTGCTCACCAGAATGCAGCAAAAGCGACCTTCTTGGATATTCAATGGATAGTCAAGCCCAGGTCTTAAGAGGCGTGGAAGCGTCACTTCCTCTCTTGGAAGCTGGTCACCACATGGAACGCCTCACTCACTCAGATGGAAAGAGAGATGTGAAGCCATCGCGTCAGCCGAGCCCAGCTGAGCTCCCAGCTGACGCAGCTGCACGGCTGAGCCCAGGCAGAAGATAGATGGACTGCAGCCACCCCACAGAGTCGGGACAAAGAATAAATCAGTGCTGCTAGGTTCGGGGTCCTTTGCTGTGTGGTAATAGGTCACTGAGACAATGGGTGACCAAAAATATCAAATGGCTACAAGGGAGACTGAGCCACCATTCATCTGTGACCATCTGGGCTGCCACGGGGATTTTGTACACCGCCGCTTGCAAACTCATTTAAGTGGAGAAAAAGAACCTTCTCGTATCAAAGCGAAGCACTCAGTGACACCTGGGGTACTGAGCACTCACGGTCGCTCTGGAGTCTGACAAGTACTCCCAGGGCCCTGCAGGACTAGGAAGACTGTCTCCCTTGGCTGGTACACGAAGCTCTCTCCTTCCCAGTGTTCCCGCTCTAACTGACACCATGTCATAAATCTGCAAGTGTTGATGTCAGAAAGAGTAACAGGAGGATGGATGCTGGAGTGAATAAAACTTCAGTTATTTAAGTATTTGGCAAGATGAGGGGAAGCTGGCAGAGGCCTTAAGTACACTTTCTGGCATGGACAGCACGGAGCCAGACAGACAGCAACGACCCAGCAGGCTTGGGGCAGAGGGAGTTCTCAGCCCCAACCCGTGACCCCTGTCTACAGCCACACCCTGGACATGAATGTGCTGTGGTCGGACGGGCTTCTCTGCCCCTTGATCTCTGAGCCGGTTCCTGTGCCTTGATGTGGCCAGGGAGACGTGGGCGCAAGCGGCAGGGAGCCAAGTCCAAGCCCAGGCTTCAGAGGCATCGTGAGTATCACCTGCACGTTCGCCTTCTGCAAAAGAAGAGCACGCGCCTCCTGGCTCCCTGGCCCCAGGAGGAAGCCGAGAGAGTCACGGAGCAGAGCCATCCAGCCATCCAACCGACTCATGGTCAAGAAAGACGTGCTTGCTGCTGAGCGCCGCTTAGACCTTGAGGTTGCCCAGAGCCCAGCAAGGGCTGACTAGCACAAGCCTCTTCTTCCAGATACTGACAGCTGCAAACTACACCCGCTACTTCAGAACCACACGAAGGCTTCTGGGCTATAAAAGCTGTAATCCTATTAGAAATGGATGGTGAGATGGTCTCACTGCCAAGCAGAACATAAATACAATACATGGAATATCACGGAATTTTTGCTCTTACAAGTCTAAGGTTATCTTTCTACAGATTGCAGTTTGGTATTCAAAGCTCTCCATAACCCTAACTTAGTTTTCTAGCCAATTCTCTCTCACTCATATTTTATATTCCATTTGAACTAAATTACTTATAATTCTTGAATATGCATCACATCAATCACCTCCAGCCTTTCTTCATCCAGTACCTTCCTATACCCTTCATCCTATAGGTTTAGAGTCTCCAGTCCTTTAAGGCCAGGTTCAGATGTCACCTCGGAAAGAAATCTGCTCTGATCCCGCCTTTTAAGGCAATCTCTCCAACCCTCTGACTCTTACCATCAGGTGTATGTCTTTTCCTCTTCTGGTGTTTGGCTTATGCTGCCTCATAACACCCCCTCATCCTCTTATAAGGTTCCAGAAAGCAAGGTTTACGTCTCCTTTTCCTCTGCATCCCCCATGGCATTTAGCAAAAGGCCTTATACATCATGCACCGGCCAGCCAATACTTTTCTGCATTAAAGAATGAGTGACCGACGGGAGGCAGCAGGGCAGTAGGAAACGACACTGAGAAAGAAACATGGACTTTGAAGCTGAGACCTGATTGCATCATTTAGTAGCTGAGCAACACTGGACCAGTGAGTCTCATGGGGCTTCAGCTTCCAGATCTGTAAAACTGAGCTGGCATGGGCGTCACTGGAGTGTTGCGACCATTCCACACGGAAACGGATGCACGTGCTCCTCGCTGTCTGACAGATGGTGGAGGCACACAAACGTAGCTCTGGTTACAACAGTGACAATGACACAGAACATCACACAGAAGTTGGTTTAAACAAATCCCTGAGATCAGATTATTCCCTCTTAAAAGTTAAGTGCTTGAGAGTGACAGTAATGACTCTAGTTCTCATTATCTGTCTTCCCAGAAGGTATGGTTTCAAAGATGTGGATTCTAGTTTTATTAAGATGCTCACATACTACGTGTATACAGACTCTTCTCCGCAGTTCTCAGTTCTATAGGTCGTGACCCCTGGAAGCCAATTTGTTCCAGGCAACATACATCTCCTTACAAGAAAACAAAAGGAAATCCTTCTCCCGCTATACACTCGAGTCCACGTGGAACAGAGCAGGATCCCTCCCACAGTGTCCCCAGTGCCTCGCCAGGGCACGGAGACAGCCCCACAACCAATCAGATGGAAGGCTAGAGATTCAAACGCAGCAGGTTTACTGACAGCGACTGAACGGTGCAGCCTCAGCTGTTTACACATGAACACTATTTCAATGAAGTCCTTTATCCAATAAACGCCACGCGGAGCTTTGATGAATAAAAGGGCCACGCAAATGTCAAGTCGTGGGTTAGAAGTTACTCCGGAAAAACTGCTTCACCCGCCTGGACGAATTGGAATTTTGTAGGAACACGAACCCACACTTCATCAGGGCAATCACTGATCTTCCGAGGGACAAACTCAAGATCAGGCAAACTCAAAAGCCAGTAAGTGGCCAGGCAGGAAGCCTCCGTGAGTGACCGGGGCCTGATGTGCACTCACGGGGAAGGCTTGGCCATTTACTGGAGGCCACAGGACCTGGGACCCTACTCTGCATTTTGCTGCCTCAGAAAATGATGCATCAGTGTTGCGAAACCTTTGCAAGAAACTGGAGGTTTTATGTGAAACATCCTGATTTTTAAAGACTGCCTAGCTTCTTATTTTAAAACTCTCTGGGGGGGCCAAAGAAAATATATTTGCAGGCCAGATGTGGCCATGGGCTGGCAGTCTGTGACCTCTGCACTAGTTAGTCTCAAGTCACTAAGCACTGTCAGCGGAGGTTCAAAGACGATTATTAAATCCATAGCATTTGCACCTTTGAATCTGAGCATTTATAATTCACGCAGAGTAACTCTAAAAAGCCATCTCATTGCCTCAGTTATAAATCCTCCCCTACTTTTGGACGTCCACGTGTTCAGTCCTACAGTTCTCTTGGACCAGGACACCCTGTGGTCACTGTCCCACGCGACTATTTAAGTTCTGCTAAGTTCTTCAAAGCTTCCTGTAAATGTAGCTCCTGCATAAAACCTGCACGATCCTCCTCCCAAGTCTTCTATGTGTGAAGTACAATGAACACTGTCTGATGTAAAAGCTCACACTGATCTTTATCCTGTCTCATCAGCCCTCGACCTGCCCCACTGTCCCCCCGAAACGGAGTAACGCAGTAACACTGCAATTACTCACTGCCGCTTAAGTGCAAGGCCTGGACCGACGGACCAAGGTTGAAGCTCAAAGGTACTTACCGCCAAACACATCTCCGTTCTGGTAGCTCTTCCCTTTCTGGGCCTCCTCTTCATTTTGAACAGTGGCAACATGCTTGGCGGAGGCACAGCCCATAGTCTCATTCGGTCAGCTTCAGCCGGGCTGAACTGCAAATCATCTCTACAGACACAGGGACATTTTTTTTTCTCTCTCTTTAGACACAAAGAAAATCCACCTTCTTGCTGAGTCGGTCAAGATGTGCGCACCTGCGAGAAGAGAAAGCCAGATCAGAGTGGGTGACATGAAACTCGT
Source organism: Camelus dromedarius (assembly GCF_036321535.1). NCBI lineage: Eukaryota > Metazoa > Chordata > Mammalia > Artiodactyla > Camelidae > Camelus > Camelus dromedarius. Next base: position 28,367,192 of record NC_087458.1, on the reverse strand, counting down.
GTGTGTGTGTGTGTGTGTGTGTGTGTGCGGCCAGCACTGCCCTGAATTCCTGCCCGACCCCACGGGACGGGGGTGTGACTGGGCGCTGAAGAAGGAAATGCCATGTGGGACATCTCTCATCCGATTCCTGCTTGGAAGGCCGGGTCGGAAGGCCTCCCCTCTACACAATGTGTGCCTGGACTTTTTGAGGAGCTAAAAAATTTCTATTTGGTTACTCAAATAAGTATTTGAGCACTCCTACTTGCCACACACAAACTTGAAGTGCCATCTAGGTTTGCTAAGGTTCTGGGATCTGAAAAACCTTCAGAGGGAAGAAAGCACGCCGACGAGGTGCACCGAGCTCCGGAGGCTGGGGAAAGTCAGAAACTCGGGCTGGTTTCCACGCATCCGGTGGGTTTTGTACATGATTCAGTACTTCATTTGACCCCGAGGTGACACTGTTTTCAAGGATAAAGAAAGGAGACGGGGGCAAGGACTTGGACTTTTGTCCATTTTCTGCATAGTCGGCTGCATTCTAAGGATTGAGAAGATGCACGGCTACGAAGAGAAGAAATCAAGGCGGTTGCCCACCTCTTTCAGAGCGTCCGTGCCTCTGCCTGACCTCCACTATAGGCGGAAAGAGTACTCACAGATAAGCCACGGAGGCGACAATCCGCTGGTTAGCTGGCGTGAACTCACCCTCCGCTGCTCTACTCAAGGTCACCACCCAAACCCCCAAGGTTTGCTCTGCTCAACTTGCTTGTTTTTACTGATTTATTTTTTCATCATCCTTACCGAGCCCTCCCAGTCTCGTCGATGTTTACTTTGAAACATCTACCCCTGCCTCTGTCTCCATCCATCCCCCTGTCAACAGCCCTTACCTCCTCATACCCACGCCCACGGCAGCAAGAGAAGCAGCAAGCCGCCCTCCTAACCCCCGTCAGCACCCACACCCCACCCTCCCCTCTGTCCTTTACGAACACTCGTTTCTCAGTCCCAAGGGCAGTGCTACCAAAACGCAGCTGCCAAGGTTTTCTCTTCCAACGAGACCAATGCCCGAAAGCCCTCCTTCCTAGAGACTGAAGACATCTCTGGATGTAGAAACCCTACCATTTAAACCACCTCATCTCAGCAAAGGGAACTTTTCATATTAGCCTAACACTAAAAGGTCATTCTAAATCAACCTAATGAATGACCTTAAGTAACACAGGTGACGACCTTACATTCAGCCAAGCAAATGCAAATGCAAATGCCAACACCAACTTGGCAGCTGCACCCCCAGCTGGGCGTGGAGAGCTCTGCAGACGTCTCCATCGCTGGGTACATCGCATCACTGACAGAACATACAGGGCTGGCTGGTGAAGTTTTACAAGCAAGGGAGATTTTTTTTTCCATAGTCAATTGCTTATCAGTTTCTGTAACAATATTAGGTAACCTCAGTTTAACACATTTCCCCCTCTTTAAAGCTATGGAACACACATACACACACGCACGCACACAACTATTCTCATGATATCTAGCCCCTAAAGCTACAGGATTTCCATTGCAGGTCTACTCATACTGGTCTGTAGAATACAAAAATTTAAACAAATATCTACACAATACAGTGTAGTAAGTGCCGTGATAAATGTTTCCCAGGAATCTATGACAGTGCAGAATTCCAAAAAAAGCAAGTTACATTATGACTGGGCAAAGGCAGGAATTAAAAGAGGAAGCGGTATTTTGTAGGGTCTTAAAAGCTTGGTAGAAATCTGCCAGGCTGAAAGGGTGGGAGCATCACCCAGAGGGAAATAGCTGCTTGAGCTGAGACACGGGAACGTGGAAGAGCGTGGCATGGGGGTGTGTGTGTGTGTGTGCGCACGCGTGCGCGTGCACAGGCATGTGTGTTCAGATGAGTTGAGGAGGGAGCGGGGCAGGGAAGGGGACTGCACTCCTGCTTGTGAACCTGGAGGAGGCCTTGCTAACTTTATCCAACGTAATAAACTATAACTCGTCACAAGATACAGGCAGTCCGTTTGATCCCACTTTGAGAGATTTCGAATTGGCAGTGAGGAAATCCGTTCTGTCGACCTACTATAGTTTTTTAAGAAACATCCGTGAAACACGAGACAAGGACAGGAGACAGGATTCAGTTCTGAAGGCAGGAGGAGGGAACTGCTCTCTAACCGGGGGGGGGCTGCTAAGGGTTGCTGCCGCTGCTCCATCCTCCCAGCCGGCACTTTCTCAGGGTAGCATCCCCCCGGGGTCCCCACTCCAGCATCACCAAGCAAGGTGTGGGCTCCCGGAATGAGTTCCTTAACTTTCAGAAGGGAATATGCGGAAACCACCTCACACCCCAAGTGAGAGGGGGAACCTCCCCTGCCCTCCCTGTGGTCTGCTGCCACCTCCTCAGAACAAACAAAGTAAAACCAGAAAGGACAGCGGGAAACCGTCACAGAACCCAGACGGACAGCACGAACCCAGAGACAGCTTACAGCCCTTCTCCCTGCGGAAGTCCTCCAGCTTTCCTGTTCTGCATTCCTGTTTCCTGTCAACAGCCTCACAAGTTACCCAAGAAGTTAATGTAAGAATCTAAGGTGTGGATTATTCTCTGCCTCTCCTGAAAAGCCCTGTGCGCTGGTTCTTCTGTTTTAAAAGTCACGTTTGTGTATCAACAAATCATACTTGAGTTTAAAAAGCTGAAATCACACGAAAGTCGAACATGTTGCAGTGGGCAGATAAAAATAAAGCATTAAAAAAAACTTTTCAAAGGACTTCTCTGTTACTCAGGCATGGAAGTGAGGGGTGTATAAACAAGCAGATTAGACACCATTCTACTGAGACACACCCAGTTCAAGTAATGACTCAGGAAGCTTTCATTTAGCTCTGTTTTTTAAAATAAGCCCCATCGCTCAATACGAATTCTCTCCAAATCACAATTAGGTGCAGATTTTGTTTTGAAACACACACACTATGTGTTTTATGGCAGTAACTTAATTTTAAGAACGAGGTCTTCAAGTTTTACAAGTGCATCAGAAATATACTTTAATATTTTGCCCATTTTTGAAGGAGATAATTATGAATTTCTCTGAGAGGCAAGAAGATTTCTAATTCTCAAAATCAACCATGGCTCACCGGGGAAAGGTTTTTACTATGTCATTTGGATTCTGCTCATAAATAACTCCAATCATTCATTTAATCAACTAATATTTATTGACAACTACTATGTGAGAGACACGTTTGGTAGACACTGGGCACACAGAGGTACACAGGACAAGATACAGTCTCCTCCCTGTCCCCACAGAGCACGAACACGCAGAGGAAGATCATTAGAAAGAGCAGCCTCACAGCCTTGTGGCCCTCCGTTCCCAGGTAAGTACAGGCAGAGAGGGGAGTCCGCCCCATAGGCACTGATTCAGCCTGGAGACTCGGGGTATCAAGAGAGGTCAGGCTGGAGACCTGACCACGGCCGAATAAACATCACTAAAACACCCCTGAACTGCATCTCTTCTACAGCCTCATGTAACAGTGTCAAGGTTTCATTTCCACCAAGAATTCTCTCACTTAACCTCAACCCAGCTGAGACCTTGAATTCAGGAGACCCTCAGCAATGGATCCCTAATGACTGCTCTGATAACCTGCTCAAACAAGTTTCCCTTTGGTTTGTACTATCCTCCACATGAATCCGATCATGTATTTTTAGCTTCCATTTTCCATTAGTTTTGCTCAGCTTCTTCTCTCCCAGCCCCCACACCTCCTATTCCACAACCTCCCTGAAAGCAGCCCACTTAGAGAGGTAAGGCTGATGGTGCAAATGAGCGTGCACAGAACGCAGCACCAGGCAGATCTGAGTCTTGCTCTCACATATGGCTCCAAACCGCGTGCTATTCCTGAAGGCACAGATCACAGTGTGAGAATTAAACTGAAGCACCTCTTTGATGTTTCATGGAATCGTCTAATAGCAAGTCCCACTGAGGGGGACGTTTTAAAACTGGGTAAATCTATATGGTAGGATCACCAGGCACCTCCAAAACATGGGGTCCGATTAACGGCCCACGGCTTTGTGTAAAAATCTCCCCAAGTGGTGGTTCGGCTACATCATCTCGAAGCATGAAATCAGAAGCTGTAACTCCTACCCACGGTACTGTACGCTAACCTAACACAGCACCATCTATACAGGACATTTTTCCTGCTTTTGATGAAATACACAAGCAGATTTGTAAATCAATTCATAACTTTTAAAAAGGACTAAAAATTTGCAACATGCAAGTTCCCCTCTCCTCTCCTCACACTGGGCTTCAAGCCTCTTCAGGTAATGTTTTAGGTCTCCTTGGGGCAATTACTGTTCCGGAACAATCCACGTGATAACATGAGGAAATTCTTCTTTATACACAAGTTAAGTCTGTTACTTTTCCATGCATATTCCACACATGCGGAATGCATTTGCCGTCTTATAAGAAAAATTATGGATTTATGATGAATTTTATTCTTTTCTTAATCTTGATGATTTCTCTTTATTTTTATTTTATCCTTTCATCTTTATTGAGGTATAATGTACAAAACTGCAACGTATTGAAAGTATTCAATGGGATGATTTAATTCGCTGCATACACTAGGAGAGGATCCTCACCAAGGTAATTAACATACCCATCACTTCACATATTTACCTTGTTTTAAAAACAAGAACACAAATTCTACTCTCTTAGCAACTTTCAATCGTACATACAGTGTTACCAACGATATGAAGGCTAGGAAAACCCATAAGCAATCCCACTCAGACCTTATTCATCTTGTAACCGAGAGTCTGTACCCTTTTACCTGCCTCTGTCTATTCCTCCCATCCCCCAGCCTCTGGTGACCACAATTCTACTCCCTAATCCTGTGAGTCTGACTTTTTAAATTTTAAGATTCTACAGGTGAGTGATGCCATGCAGTATTTGTCTTTCTCTGTCTGGCTTATTTCATCTAGCATAGTGTCTTCCAGGTTCATTCATGTAGTTGCAAATGGCAGGATTTCCTTCATGATCAGGCTGAATAATGATCCAGGGTGTGCGTGTGTGTGTGTGTCTCACATCTTCCTGACCCATTCATTCACTGAAGGACGCTCAGGTTGTTTACACACCTTAACTATTGTGAATGATGCTGCAATGAACATGGGGTACTGCTATCTCTTTAACAGAGTGATTTCATTCCCCTTAAACGTACATATTCCAGAAGTGGGATTGCTTATGGGTTTTCCTACCCCCAATTTTTTGAACTGGAAGCACAGTTTCATCAAAAAATACACTTTTATAGAACTGGGAAGAAAAAATATGCAAAATCTGTTTTAAGAAACATCAAAGAGATATCTGACCTTTTTTTAAAAAAAGGCTATGGGAAATATTTCTATTTATATAATATTGTTGATCATTTCACTTTTGAACAATTAGTTGTGGATTTTTTTTTTCCATTTTGAGTGGAAAAGCCAAAAATACTGTACACAGTATCCATGTCAAGAAAGGCACTTCTAAAAAAGTGAATTAAAAGTGATAAACTCCATAGAGAAGATCTAGGTGAGAACGAACATGAAGACATCACATGCAGTTCGGAGGACTGGAGGAAAATCAAATTCTGATTGCAATGGGTACACAGAGAGCTATGAAGTCAGTGGTTAAGAAAAGGATTTAGCCACACTATTAATAGATCAGGAGCAAAGTGCCCCACCTCCCTTTGATTAAAAAGGGGAATCAAGAGAAGGCAACATCTAAAAACTCCTTTCTTTGATTGAAGAAAGAACCAACATCTAAGCTCCACAAAGGAAAAAAAAATATAGATAGATAGATAACTAATCAGTCTGTTTGCCCATCTGTTCTGCTTTGCTATAATGAGTGTTAATACAGCAGCCCACCGGGGGGAAGAAGAAAGACAGCTTAAGAGTGATTTCTAATCTTGAAGCTCTGGCGTCCCTGGGCTACCGTTAACACCATTTCACATTTCATTGTGCATGTTAACGATAAGACACAGAGACGTCACATTTTACACAGGGATGCTCTGGAAAAGCCGGATCCTCCTAGTAGCCACAGAAGACATTCATTCCTCGCCTCACACTCATTCAGTGGCTTGACAATGGACGATATGCTATCAACGCCAAAGAAACAGGAATCTCTGCTGCTGGTTTCTTTATGGGAAAACCCTCAGTTCCACAAATAACGGTTGTACAGAGGTGTCTCTCAGACACATAACAAGAGTAAATGCTATGCAAGACGATGCGTTTCAGCTGGATTTCCGCAGAGAGGGATGGGGATGGGGAGGTACGGTGACCTGCGGAGGGGCACTGGAGGGGAGGCGGGGTGCTGGATCCCGTCTCAGGCGTCACGCGCCTGCCTCAGTGCCAAGCTGGGCTTCAGCTCTCCCAGCCTCCCTCTTCGATTCTGTCATACACCCGGACACACGTCCAAGTGATGCTGAGAATGAAATTACCACTTCAGAAAGGCCATTTCTTAACTAGACTCTATCTACAAACTTTGTTTCAACACTTACCCAATTAGGATATACTTGCAAAATTTTCCCCCCAGAATTTCAGGGAAGCCCTGTGAGGTCTAAAGATTATTACCAATTACGTTTTGGCCCCAAAGTGTCAATTTCAATTGTGTATAAAGTGAAAAAAATGAACAAAGCTTAGCTCTCTTATTTCCTCTTCTCTATTCTGCCTTTAATGGATAAAAATAAAAGAAAATTTTAAAACGTTTCTTATACAGAGGTGGTGAGAGAAAGCCTGTGGAATAACTGTTCTTCAGCTAAGGATTGAAGAGTCTGGCGCCTTCACCCTGCAGCTGAAAACTCTGTTCTTGTGTTTCCGGTATGCGTTCACACAGGTTCATGCATGGCGGACACTACTTCAGAGCAGGTAGGAGAGGGAAACACCAGATCCAGATGAAAGCAACCCACCCACGCCAGGGGGAGCCTGCGCAGAAGAACTATGCCGTCTCCAGGTCTGCTCCTCCGTGTTCAAGGTCAGTGGCAGACACTCCTGGACTTCGAGTTCTCTTTCTTCTTTCTGAGACTCAGAACACCAAGGGATTTGCAGGAAGTCGCCAACCTGTGTCGGGGGGAGGCTTCTAACCAAGACGCCCATGACCAGGGTCTTCTGGCAGCTGTGCTGCTGGCTCACCACGTCACTTGGAGCAAATCCATGTGATTTCCTTGTCAGTATCCCAATAATAACAGCTGTTGCCCCTCTTTTTTTTTTTTTTTTTGGTTGTTTTGAAAATCTAGGTTACGAAGACCTAGACTATGAAATGCTTTGCAAAGCACTTATCAATGTGAGGCTACAGTCTTCTGTGCGTCCTCTGCCGTGCCGGGTGCCTGACATCACCCGTCAGACTCATGTCTTTTCAGGAGTACTGGGTGGAATCAGTACGGAGTGGCTCCCACAGGTGGCCCCGGAGAAAATGAGAGAAAACAGATGGGAAGGAAAAAATAAAAATCAAGAAATGACTAGAACGTGTAAGTTGAATAAGTATGAATGACTTTTCCAAAACAGAAGTGCAACTTGACTCTAATCTAAACAGATGAAGTCATCGTCCTTCCCAAACGGCCAGTGAAGGACACCGTGGGGGGTCTGTGTGTTGAAATGTGAAGAACAGATACAATTCCTGCCCTTGAAGGGCCAGCATTCAGATAAAGCTAACAGATCATAAACACAAAACAGTGAAATAAAACTCCAATGACTAGTATACACTACAGGGCAAGAAAGGGATCGGAGATGTTTTTCAAAGTCAGAGGATATTTCAAGCTAATTAAATTAGTGCTTGTCTCAGCTTTATTTTATGCAATAAGAGATGCAGGAACACCCAGTGTAATGAGCTACCCTTAGCAGACCCTTGGGAAGAGACCCTCATTTACCGACGGGCAGGATGGAGAAAGAGATGTCATGTCAGTTTTGAGCTGTTGATCCTCTTTAACACCGTCAACTACAACAGAACAGCAGCTGGATTAATCCCTTGGAAATCTGAATGTTACTTCTGCGGTGCTGAGGACAAGAGTTGAACACCACTGATCTTTGTCTGATGCACACATTGGAAAAGCACGTGTGACGTTTCCACCACTGAATTGCAAAGTCTCGACTTTTATACAAGGCTAGTGTGTTCCACATTTCTGATTCAATTCAATCTCTAAACTTAATGCTGAAACGGCTTATACCTCAGCTTTAAACTGGTTACTGTGGTAGATAAAAAGAAATACGACCAGCAGACACAAAAGAAATGAATTATCTAAACTAACCCTTAGGAGCAAATGTGAGAATCATTTAAAAACAAAAAAGCCCACTGATACTTTCTTTGTGGATTTGGGGTGCTAATATTTGAGCACGGATATATTTAATATCCCCAAAATTATGAAAACTTTTAACAAAGTAATACTCTAGCACTTTAATAAGATCTGAATACTAGAAACTGAAAAAGTATTTCTCTCAAAACCTAAAAGCACATGCTTCTTTCTTCCCACAATAACCTCTTCCCCCCTTTTCTCCCCTCTCTGCTGAAATAAATGAGCTCATCCATCAGAGACTGGTGCACACTCTGACCTACGATCTCCTGCTCTCCCTCTGCTCTGCTTCAGGCCAGACGGTCAGGTCCGAGGAGAAGTCAGCAATGATCCAGTGACTGAGTGAACTGAGCACTTCCCGGCTGGGCAGGCTGCTCACTGAAATGAGTGTCTCTAAGGGAAAGCCTTGGTTACTTGAAATTCTGCTAGAATCATCGCGTTCCGTCCGGAACAGCTCAATTTCTGCAAGTGCCCTAAAAACTTAGAGAAAGCGAACAGAAAAAAGCTCTGTGTTGGTGGAGGACGTGGCCTTTTACACACACACACACACACACACACACACACACACACACACACTCTAGAGATGTAAAAATTACATCCAGTATCTTTGGATTTTGTAAAGGAAAGGAGTTGTGTGGCTCTGTGTTCTCATTTATGAGATGGGATTAGACCCCCTGAATTCTGAGGGGAGTAGATGAGATGACACATGGAGTGTGCTTAGCACAGCACCTGGCAATGAGTGAACAACCAGTCAGCACCTGAGAGTTACTGTCACTGTCATCACCGTCATCATTACTTAATGGGACGGTGATGAACTTTAAGAAGAAAGGGGCGGAGGCATAAGAGCCCAGAAAAAAGAGACAGAAGGAGCGATGAGAGGTGGACCTGTGGCAGCTTGGTGGTTCCTAGGGACTGCACCAAAGATAAAAAGACAGAATACAAACAGAAACCGAGAGACACCAGTTCTGCAGCAGGAGAGACCCACGGTCCTGCTGCAGTTCCCGCGCGGACAGCTCTGAGCGCTGCTGGTACTTCCGCAGCACTTGGGGGGGGGGGGCAGTCTCGGCGGGGACATCCCGGGCGCTGTGTGCGGACAAGTCGGAGGTCAGTGAGCGCTCCCAAGCTTTGTCACAGCTGTGCAGCTCCCCTCTCCCTGCTAGTATGCGTTTATGTGTCTGTCTCCTTCATCAGGCAGATATCCAAGGTCATGACCATGTCTTAATTATTCCTCTCTACGTTCTCTCCGGCACAGGTCAGGCACATAGTGGGTCCACAAAAGATGCTGAGAGATGAATTCTCTTAGAAACCTCTTTTCATAAAGAGATGTGGAGGGTTTTTAAGGAAGGGAGCTCTCCTCCACCTCAGGTCCTAGGTCACCTGCACGGACAGTGACGTCTTTAGCACATTATCAACAGCTGTAGTTAAAAATGTTCATCTGAGCCAACATAGATGATTTAAAACTATGTTCAGTGTATGCTTCCTAAAAAGACAGAAAGGGAGCAACACATGATATTATACCAGCATAATGGAGTTTTGAAAGCCTTTGGCGCTTGTATGGTTGGCCCTAATCTGCTCCAGAAAACTGTGCTATTTATTTACTTCGACAGTCATTTTTGGGGTAACCTGTGTAGCGCTCAGTGTTCCACCTGGGTCCCGGGACTGCAGAATGGTGAGCTGGCCAGACCTCGATGTGCACTTCCCGACTGTCAGCTAGAATCCAGAGACGTTTAGCAATGCTTCTAGAACTCAGCCACCTGAAAAATCAAGGGTTTGCTTTTTGTTTTTTTGCTGAAATTTACATCTTTGCTAAGCTTTCCGTGACAAAGAACGATTTCAGGATAATGTCCTCAGAGGACCAAACAAACTGAAGTTATAAATATCATTTTCAGGTAGCACAAATCAACATCCCTGAGTTTTCAAAAAAAGCAAACCAAACAGCACCTCAGCTCTCCTGCTGCTCTCAAGAAACGCACGAGACCTTGGGGAACGTCATCCATTTTGTAGAGCTCAGCCCAAACGCGCATTCTCTGCAATCATCTACTTAGAGAAAGCAGAATGGACGAAGCTGAGAGAACAGATCCAGGAGGACAAAGCAATGTCACGTGAGGCACGGCCACCCCTCCCTGCTGTACCTTCCTCCCGTTCTCCTGATGGGTTTGCTCATGACTCTGCACTGGGGAGTCTTCCCACGCCTACCATCATTTTGGTGACGTTCAGTAGGGCTTGAAACAACAAAAACATCAAAGAGACGGCAAGAAGCCCTTCCCTAGCCTTGATGTTCACCTTCAGCCCCTGAAAAGCTATTAAGGAACATGCAAGGGTTACAGGTCATGAGCTGTTGTGACCTGGCAAATGTTACCCAAATTTGCAGTCTACTCTAAAATAGTGATTGGAAATCGTCCCAACGTTCCCCACGTGAAGTAGCATGATGAGCGGACATGGTGTTCCTTCCCGCTTGCCCGGCAAAGCGCACTGAGAGACAGAGACCAGAGCGACAGGCTCGGCAGGACTGGACAACACGGGCAGGAGCAACCTGCCTGGGGCCACCGACGGGCGACCGCAGTGCAGCCTCTGGACACACCAGCCAGCACCTCCTGGCGCTGATGCCTTACAGCAGGCCCACAGTCAGTCCAGTCGGACATGGGAAGGTTTCAAGGCTTCATCTGGACAGAGACCTAATGCATGGCTTGATGGTCAACTCTTCCATTGGAGAAAGAAATGAAAGAAATGCGTATCTTTGGGATCGGATCACGTTCTGTTTGGACAAGGTCTTTGCCCAGCCGTCATCTCTGTGGGACCTCTAGTGGGGTCCAGGCTGAGGCAGTCCTGGTCCTGAATATGACAGAGGTGCATCTGGCAAGTCGCTCAGCGCTCCTGCACCTGGGAGGACGTCACTCCACCGTGGCCCCCATTATTACATCAAGCCATGACCACCCTAGGAACAGCTCTGCAAAGTATAAATGGCATACATTTTCTAATTCCAAGATGTCCCTGAACATTTGTAAGAATTTTTAGGATTCAAATTCAAATCCGCATTTGTAAATCACGTTCTGAACCCAGCCTCTAAACCTCCCCCTGTTCATCAGCATTTTCAGGCCATATTTTTATCTGCTTCTTTGCTCTTTTTGAGAAAGGCAAAAATTCACAAGGCAATGTCCAGTGGACCTCAGGACAATACTACTGGCAGTTTAAAAGCATCAGAACATGATTAAATTTTTCGTAAAAAGTTGTACTTCTCATAAATTAGTAATTATCCCATTAATCTTCTACAACAAAGATGAATTAAGATTCTTAGTGCACTGATTCTGTTGAGTTCTTCCCCTGGTCCAGAATTCTTTAAGACTCACTAATGTCTCCAGCGTAAAGCCTGAGTTACCTAGACTTCCAAGCTAGATATGTCCTCAGGGACCACTGAGGTCAAGCTTCTTAATTTTACAAACAAGAATACAGAAGACTGAGGAGTTTAGGCCACTCAGGGTCCCCCAGGACCCGGACCCAGACGCACTGACCCACTGACCCACTGCTGCCTCTTCCTCCTGCCCCCGGGTAACACACATCCGCCTCACCACATTGGGCGGGGGGTCTCACAGACCACCCTGTCCCTCCATGTTCAGCTCACATGCCCACCTCTCCACTTAAGCCTTAATTTTTCCAGGAAGAAGCCTCCACACCGTTTCATGCCTTCCTTCAATTTTCTCTCCTTCCTAAACTCTTACTTACAGAGCTAATTATTTGGTGTCTCCCGGCATCGCTCTCTAAATAGACACTAAGTTCTTGGAGGGCAGAAACCATCTCCTGTACTTGTCTTCTCTGTTATGTTGGACACCCCGCCAGGCACAGAGCAGGAACTCAATAAACCTTCTTCAAAACAGCGAGCAGCAGGCTGGCTTCGTCTTCCCGCCTCTGCACCTGCCACCCGCTGCCTAGAAGGTCCTCTCCCTCCTCACCTCGCCTGGCTAACTTCCAGTTTGCACGGGCTGTCCCCCCCCAAACGCCTCAGAGTACTTGCCAGTCCCCGTTCACAGCCTTCACGCAGGGCAGAATATTCGAATTCCTAATTGCCAGTCTATTAGTTCCTTAGTCTAGAGTGCAAACTCCTGGGGAGACACAGGTCGTGTGGTTCTTGCTTCCTCCTGCATCCCTAGCTCCCCCAGCGCGCGGCTCAGGACATATGCTCAGTAAGCAAACACGGGGTGAATGCCTCCAGGAGGAAGGTTTTGAATTCCTCTTGGAAATCAAAGCTTTCCATCCGCATCTCCAGTCTCAGCTGGCCTCCCGCAGGCAGACTGCTCTAGCCAGTCTAGCCTCTGGCTACTAACCCCTGAACATACCTGCACATTCCAGCCCTAACTGCCTCTGCTCACACTCTGAGCTTAGACAGAAAGCCTCCCCACTCATCTCCGCCTGTTACTCCAACTCTACCCATCCTTCAAGGCCCAGAGCGAGTCCGATCACCACTCAGAAACCTCGCTCCAGGCCACACAGATCTTTGCCTTCTCCAAATTCGTCGGCCTGTGTCCATACGGCCCATTCATCACCTATCCACGCGGCTGCCAGTCCGCAGTGGTCTTCCCATCTCAGTGCACCCTGTCCTGCGGGCATCGCCTTCTCTCTGGCGTCAGCACTTCCTGCTCCACTTAGGGTATGATTCCATGCGTAGTCCTGGGGCATCTCCTGCACTGTGGTTTTATGTTAACTTCTGTGCATTTTGGTCTTGGTGTCCTAGTTCATTTATACATTTTTCAAGGCAAGCCATGCTTTCAGTGTCTTTGATCCTGTGCAGTTCTTTGCACAAAGTAGAAGATTCATAAATATTTGTTACTTGACACGTTGGCTAGACAGCAAAAGTGAGTGGGATGGGAGAACCAAGGAAATCATAAAGGATAACTTTTGCCAAAAATGCAGTTGGAACTTCAGATTATTAGAGGCTGTTTAAAAAGGTCAAATGGTGATAGTGTAATTACCCCATAATTTGGTAAAATTGCTCTCTGAATAAAGGTTATTTTTAAATAGAAACTTCTGTCCATATGATACAAAATTATGAGCAGAAGAGAAAATTTAATAGAAAAGGAATAAAAAGGGAAGGAAAGAAAAACACACCCAAGACAGGGGGGCCTGGCTGCAGCCTCCCCAGTTGCATCGCTCGACTTTCATCACAAGATCTAGCTGGTGACTGAGTTAACACCATGGCTCTACAAATGCTTGCCCAACAACTCCCTGAACGTGAACACAATGATTCCTCCAGTGTCGAGGGAGAGGAGGGTGGGGTGTTAATCTCTGTTTCCTAGTTTGCCATAAACATTTCCTTGCCGTAATTATTTTGATGGACTGTGTCTCACTATTTTATTTATTTTATATCTCACCCTACTTCCCCACCCTCCCCCCAAAAATGTGTACAGTAGCTGCTTTCAACCATAAATAGCAAGTTTAGAACACAAATGCTGTGTGGGGGGATCAGTAATTCCGGGTTCAGTAACCTAGCAACAGAATGTCAAGACATTCTCATCTGTACCCTCAGCTGCCAAGTAGCCACACTCCCAAGACCCGAGGCTGCAAACCCACTGCTCAGATCAGGTTTGGCTAATCACGAATCGATACTGGCCAAGCAATGGGAAAATCATCAAACAGAAGAGGCTTTTTGCTGGGGTCCAAAAGCCCAAGGGTAAAGAAATAGAAACAGGAAGTGTACACACTACTGGGAACTGGGGCCACAGAGTTGCCAGTTAGGATGTGGCCCTGGGAGGATCCGAGTTAGCCTGCATCTATAACCCTCCAGTGAGCAACACCTCACATACGTTTTATATGCCAAAGGCTGGACACAGTTTTAGTGAAAATGAATTTTAACTCCATTACCAGGAACGTTCTGCTAACTGAAGACAAGAAGGAGAGAAAGGGGCTCTAATTTTTTTTTCTAATGAATTAATGTAAATTGAATCCTCCTTGTCAAGACATGTTACCAAAAAGAAAATGAAGACACTCTGTCCCTCCTACCATTTCGTTTGGCCTTGTCACCCCTCAGCCACCTCGCTCTGACACACCTGGGTTTCTAGGGGCATCTGCAGTGAAGGGTCATCTATTTCTTAAAGAATATACATATTTTATTGGTTTCCCTTCCCTACCTAATAGTGAAGGTCATGGTACAGGAAAGCAGCATAAAATGTGTTTTTTGAATCAACCGTTCCAGCAGCGGCAAAAATAAATGAAACGTGGGAGGCTGTTTATTTCTATGTCAAAGAGAAAGTGAAATTCTCCATAGGGTGACACGATCATTGGTTTTCCCCAATGAAGCAAACAAATCAAATAAGAATAAAACAGGAGCCCAGCCTTTATCGTTCACGGTGTAATGAGTTCTTGCTAGATTAACCATTCTCCTTCCTTGTTACACTCACTCTGAGAAAACCACCACCACCACAAAAACCAGATGAACAATGACAACAGCAAACAGCCAAAGGGCATCCATCTATCAGACAGGAAACGCAGCAGCCAGGCTGGCAGCCTTTCTGAACATTGGCTGACTCCCGGCCGGTGGCTCTGGCTGTGTGTGCAGGAGATGGGCTCTGCGACAGGACACGTCTTCGGGTAGCAGCAACGATCAGGAGGATTTGTTGGTAGCAGGGTCCTCGCACAGGGAAACCCAAACTTGCCAAGGCTCTCCAGGCCAGGCGGCTGCCTAGGGAGTGCGCATAAGGTCAAGAATCTTAGACTTACTGAAAACACTAAGAAGTACCCAATGGTACCTCTCTCCCTGACAAATCAACCACCTGTTATTAGGTGGGTGGACCAACAACACTGTGTCAAGAAGACCAAAGACAGAGTGTGCAAGGCTTGCAGGGAGCCCTGCCCACTGGCCTTAGGGCAGTCTATGAGATGGACGAGGCCACCACACTGGCATACAAGGAGCACCCAGTTCAAGCCCTGACTGACTGCATGGTCCGAGGTCCTAAGCAAGAGGTCTGGCCAGCAGGGTGGGTGATGTGGGTGCTCCTGGGTCACGCAAGTAGGGGGAGGTGCTGAAACTGAAAACGAGCGTCACTCTGGCAGTGATGCTCGGAGGACAGCAGGCAGGCAAGCATCAACATTTTCGGGGGGAAAACGAAGACAAGAAGGACAAGGAAAATGGAGACGGGCTGGAGACAAGGCAGGACACCTGCTTCACAGTCAAACAGGCATGGAGAGCCACAGAAGTCAGGGCGCCTGCTGCGTCACAGAGGCTAACACACGGGTGCTAGGCCATCCCTTTACCATGTGTGGCGCCCTCCACACGCTGGCTCTGTCGACCTGCCAGGGTCTTCACCAGATGGTTCAGGGGACGCTAACACCACAACTCTAAATGCCAGCAACGTTAACCCCGAACTAGGGCTCCCCTGGAGACGAGAGGGAGGGGAAATGCTCCTTTAGATAAAGGGGCAGCCGCCCCCATTTTGATTTCCTCTGCTTGAGAGTAACGGGGTCTTAGTGAACAAAAAAATGGGTAGAGGATCCGAGCATATTCAGTGGTACTGACAGCATCTCCAGCCTTGGTGCCTCTTGCTGGCATCTCCACAACTCAATTTCTATTGAAAGTCAACTGAGGCTGCATTGAATTTGTTGTGAATGTCCATCAAGGACCCTGCTTCTCCCGACAACGCGAGCAGCTGCCTGAAGGAGCAGCGCGAACGCTGGGACGGGGAGACTCACGGAACGACTTCCTCCCCCCTCAATCCGTTCCTGTCACTACCGACCACTGATTCTGAATTAAGTCTGTGGCTGAGACGCCCAGAGCAAAGCAGGGATGGGTTCAACGTAACAGAGAGGAAACAAGTTTTTCTCTCTTGGGGACCCCAGCTCCCCCACCTCTGCCCTCTCTGCTGTGGAAGGGGCTGTGCGTGGAGCCCCCGTGCCAGAAAGTCCTGGAAAACAGCAGGAAGCGCTGGAGAGGAACGAGGTGTCAGGAAAAGACACGCTGCGCAGCGGTGGGGGTGAAGGAGACCGGAGGCAGCCAGGGGAGAGGTGAAAAAGGAAAATGACGGAGAAAGGGGCGGATGCAAGAGGGCTTGAGGATGCCACCTGCGCCAGCTCAACTCTGCCTCGAGACTCCGCTCACAGGGCCCCATTTCTAGGAAGCCTCTTGTGATCCCTGCTCCCCCTGAACTGTCCTATTCAATTTAAAAAAATCTAACTCCAGCTCCTAGCACAGTGACTGATGCATAGAAGGTGCTCAACACAGTTTCCAAATAGCAGGAAATGGAGGAGTTAATGAACGGACACCGGCCATGACCAGCCTAGGGCAGCTTTGGGGTCTGGAGCCAGCACAGAGCACAGCAAACAGCGCTAAAGCCCCTTTTACAAGAAAGGAAGTCATTCAGTCACTGGGAAGTAAACAAGCAAAGCTGCGCGCAGTTTCTGCAGGGTCCCACACGGCCAAATGGGGCGTTTTTATAACTGGCATAAATTCCTTACGGGCCCGGGTTTAACACTTTGTACTCTTTGACCTAACAGTGTTAACGCAAGCCCTGAGAGCGCCTGACTCACCCTTCACCTTCTCCAGGAACAACATATACGTTGGGAAAATACAGCCCGTTCTGTTAAAGTAATGAATTTCTTGAATGTCAAGCTATTTACTAACAGAAATTACTCCCCTGACCAGTTTCTCATCTCCCTTCCCAGTGAAGCTGGTACACACTGACACGAAGCGTCCAGGACCCTGGAAAAGCCTCCGTCACGTCAGCGTTCCCCTGAGAGGGGTCAAGATGCAGACACACAAGAACTTCATAACAAACAGCACAATGTGACTCACGCAGAAGGCTGTCAAATAACGTTTAAGTATGATTACGACTAAGTTATTCTGGGTTTTTTTTTTTTAAACATACACTTCACTTTATTCAAGAAATGGCAAACTCTTTGATAGAATTACCTCTAAAATAGAGAAACTTAATTTGTAGATACTGACAGGCATACGTAGGATAGATAAACAAGATTATATTACATAGCACAGGGAAATACATACAAGGTCTTACGGTAGCTCACAGCGAAAAAAAATGTGACAATATATATATGTTCATGTATAACTGAAAAACTGTACTCTACACTGGAATTTGACACAACATTGTAAAATGACTATAACTCAATAAAAATGTCATTAAATAAATAAATAAATAAATAAATAAATAAATAAATAAATAAATAGAGAAACTCAATGAAGATACGCGTACTACCCTACTTCCTGTTTATTTAAACTTGTCACCAACTCATTAACGTGCGAGTTGTTGTCTTCCCCTTTCTGAAGTTCCAGCCTTCCGTCATCACTTTGTTTCCTGACACAAACTTCAGGGCCCCTTAAATTCTGAATTAGTCTAAGTTTGATTCTTTTAAAATTCTCTTTAAGGCATATATTTAGACATGAATTAAAATGAATTTTGTTATGAAAAAGTTTCCCATCTCTTGTGATAATGGGCAACAAGCCAGATTGTTGTAAAAGCCAGAGTTGGTGTAAATAAATGAAGACGTTAAATCGAAATACATTTGGCATCGTTTCAAATTCCAGCAGAGTCAAAACCATAGCCATTTACTATTCAGTGCACGTGTGGCAAGCGTGATACGTAGTTTTCTTATTGCTTCAAATAGTCTAGATCTAGCAGTATAGGTGTTAAGTCCTTTGGAGAAGATTCCTTTGATCTGTTTCCCCAGTGGGACCCTGCACAGATAAATGAATGACCAGAAGATTGTAACAAATCTTTCCCCCCTATCAGTCTTTGGTTAAATTCCCCAAGAGAGGCAGATATTAGCAGAAGACGGACAAAAGGGCAGACAGCCCTGGAACAATCTGTACTCTGCATCACACAACAGAAATAGTTCCTCTACTGGGACCAGTCATCCAGGTTCCCCCCACCCACCAGGTAAAGGTCCCGAGGGCAGGACCCTGCGTCTCCTTGGGCCCAAGCATCCCCCACACCCAGCACAGGACCCTCAATTCCACCTGCAGAGGCAGGGTGGAGCAGTTAGGACAACCTAAGCTTTGGAGTCAGACAGACTGAGGAAGAAACAGTCTGCTGTTTACCAGCGATGAGACCCAGGGAAAGATAATTCAACTCTTAAACCTTAGTTTCCTCTTCTATAAAATGAATATAAACACCATCTACCTTGTAGGGAAGTTCTGAGCATTTGAAGCCATGTCTACAAAGCAATTGCCATGACATCAAGCACTTGGCAGATACGGAATAGAAGACCGTTCTCATTATAAATAAGTGAATACATATCAGGAAATATCCATGCCGTTAAATGATAAAGATGGCTATGATTGCCTGAATGATATTTACACTAAGTTTCACTCCCATAAAAAAGCCTCAGGACACTCAAAACTGATGCAATCTCATTCTGCCTTTATCTGTGACAGCCCATAACAAATCAGACCGCAGATGGGGGAAGTGAGCGCCCTGACAGCTGGCAAGATTCCCACCCAAGAGGCACAAAAGAACTAGGAGCAGATGCAAGAGTCCAGAAGAGTCTGGGCAACGTAGCAGAGGGACTGCGGCTCTCAGCTGACTGAGCCCCCAAACCAGGAGTCACGTGGACGATCACAAAGAGGTCACTTTGCCTGCGGCATATCGATTCCACTTAAGAGAGCGAGCGCGAGAGAATCTATGTAAAAAACATTTCTAGCCACCTGGTTCGCCTCTCCCACCAGCAGCTGGAACCCATGTCTCCCCCCCTGGGGTCTCCTCACCGCGTCTTGCTCCCCGCGGCAGCCTCCTCCCAGGCTGCCTTGTGTTGGCCCATGTGTCAGAGAGCACAGGCTCCCTGAGAGCAGGCGGCCAGCGGCGCTCACCTTCACTCAGCCAGTAGTTTTTGAATGTGCCACTTTCCCTCTCAAGATGACAAATGCAATTCTAGTCACTTCTATATCCCCAACAAGTTCTTCCTTATGAGAAAGAATTAAATTCAGAATACTCTGTAAATACCTGCAGTTAACTGCTTTAAGGCAGCAACACCATCTTCTCATCACGCATTTATTTACAGCTCTAAGATACTGGCAGCGATGTTACCCTAATTTTAAGGCAAAGGGTGATGTCAAAGCAGATGATCACTGCCACCTTCTCCAGCAAGCCGCTCCAGACAAATTCCTCCTGGTTTGGTTTCCTCTCTCTTCCTAGATGCTTAAACCATTCATTCAGTTTTCCAGTCAACACTTACTGCTGCTGTGCACCAGCACCCAGGCATATACAAATATATAGATATATTTGTCTCCAATGGAGTGACTGTTACAGAGTAAAAGACGGCAAGTGAGAAACTGTGATACCATCAGGTGAGTGCTACAGCTAGCAATTCACCGAGTAACAAAGTGTGCCTGGATGGATTCAAGGGAGGCTGGACAGAAGGCGGGATCTGAGTGGACCCGTGGAGAATTTTAATATGACAAATATCAGATCTGGGACTTGGGTTATCATAATTGTTTCTGAAGAGGAAGAGTGGGAATATTTTACTGTGAAAGAATATAAACATATCCTAAGCTTTCTGAAGATCATCAAGTTTGTATTGCAGAAGTAAACTCCTCATGTTGCCTTTAAGCTGTTAGCTATGATAATGAAATCACCCAACTTGGTTAATTAAAGAGGAAGTTAAATTTAAGCAGGAAGTAATGAAAAGAAATCAGATGTCAACCAGCCAAGTCACAGGAAGTAAGAACCATGTTCCAGTGTACATATGTATGCATGTATGTGTGTATATACACACATGTTATATGTGCATATGCTGTGTACATGCTAGAGTATGTGTCTATATGCATATTAATATGCATGTGTATGTATACACTCTCTAGCATATAAACAGAGAATTACGTAGCTTCTTGAAGTATTCCCAGGAGCCATTAAAAATTCGACCGTGAAAACCCAAATGAATAGCACTCATAATACCCCAAATCTGAATGTTACACATTCATCTAGTCATGACCTCGTTCAGCAGCTATTAATCCAGGGTCCAGCATGGGCCAGGACACTTTCTAGGTGCCTGAGATCTGACGGGAACAAGAAAGACACAGAGCGGTAAGTGGTCATGGTCAGAGTGCTTTGCAGTAAACCTTACTATTAGCCATCTCACAAAGGTAACCACTTCCGGTTGTATTTTCATCATTGTCCCCAAAGTGGGGGGACAACAAAACACCACAGGGAGAATGGATAAGAAGAGAATTTCTAATTTAGGGGTGGGTGAGCTAGATATTTCACAGCTCCTTTCTAAGACTTTGTTTCTCAAAGTGTGGTCTAGCGGCCAACAGGAGCGGGGTCCACTTGCGATCTTTTCAGGATAACAGAATCTTAGGTTGTTCCCCCCTGACCTCAGAATGTTCGATTCTAACAGAGATTCTTATGCAGACAGAAGTTTCAAAAGAAGTGCTGTTCTAACAGGTTTTAGTTATAAGCTGAATTACAAGACAGGTCACCTTACATATGTGGCTGGATGTGATCTCTAATAGGTTTCAGTTATAAGTTGAATTACAAGACAGGTCACCTTATATCCGAGGCTGGATGTGACCTCTAGGCTCCTTTTAACTTTTGAGACAGGGCCATGACAATGGCACTGAAAGTGGAGAGGGCTCACTGGCCTTTTAAAATGTCAAGTCATA
This sequence comes from Camelus dromedarius, assembly GCF_036321535.1. Taxonomy (NCBI): domain Eukaryota; kingdom Metazoa; phylum Chordata; class Mammalia; order Artiodactyla; family Camelidae; genus Camelus; species Camelus dromedarius. Next base: position 28,346,335 of record NC_087458.1, on the reverse strand, counting down.
AGGTTAGGGACAAACCTACAAATACTTGTATTACCTTTAACAGCAGAACTTGGAGGAATTCAAATTTCAGACGGCAATAGAAACATACATGACACATCATACTGCATTAAACTCTAATTCCTACTTTCAGAATCCAGACCATTTTGCAATAAGGATATAATCAACTAATTCAAAATAGCCTATATATTTACTACCCTCGAATGCCTCCAAGGAATGCTGGAATTACACTTGCTTAAATCAGTCATTTATAATTCTAAGGAATTTAGGGAAACCACACCATGACACCTCTGAGAAATCCTATCTCTTCCATATGCGAGTGACCAGTGGGTTAGGTTGCCTACCGTTGTTGGATTTACCATTAAATTTACCTCTAAGTATCTGTGACTGTAATTACCAGTTCGATTGACACCTACTAGGATAATACATTATTCATACAAAAGCCAAAGTTTCTAATCTACTCAACCATATCTCACTAAAGGGTCAAATACACCAAAGCTTGAAATATTGCTATCTTTCCCCTTGATTCTTGGTTTCAATTACTGGATAAGGATTGTGTTTTAAACATACACAATTCCCCACTTGCTGTCTTTCCAAAAGTAAATGAAACAAAAGAAATTTACTCTCTGTATGTCTGTGTGTTTCTGAGGGTTTTCCTTACGGATCCGCCGCCAGGGGTAAACGTCAGGCAGAAGGCACGCCGGGTCCCTGCACGCTGCCTGGTTTCCTTCTAGTCATACAGTGTTCTGCTCCTTGTTTTCAAGTTGAGAAAGAAATTTCAATCCACCTCTCCGACCGCTGGAAAGAAAAGCTTAAACATAACCCCTCTTCTCTTTCGGAGTTGACTTTTCAAAATTGTCATTTAAAAGCACATTCGTGGCAAAGCAGGAGAGCAGCGTGCTTAAACTCCGACTTGGGTAGACAAAAGCCGGCACGTATCTGGCCCTCGCTGTCCCTTAATCCCTGAAGTTTCACACATAAAACTAACAGCTATTTCTTGAAGAGCAAGTCAAACACAGCAGTTATGAACAAACACCCTAATAAAAAACCAGTTTGGGCTGAGATTTCTTCAGAGATTAAAAACCAGAAACAGGTCAAGCAAAGGCAAGGATCTGGAAGGAAAGAGGATATTAACATCGGTAGTTGGTTCAGCAAACGGAGGAAAAGACAAAATGCAGACCTGTGTTTACAACGGGTTGTTTCATTTAGGAAAACAGTTTCCCGAGGCAGGCACATCTAGCAAGTGTTGCTGGCCATGATACTCAATACTTGAAAATTTCTTGGAAAGCAAAGAAAGGCTTGCAAAACAAAAGCAGAACACAGTTGGAAGCAGGTTTTTGGCTCCCCGTGCATTCAAGGCAATGCTGCATTTACCTGGGGCTTCGTAAGTGCAGATGCCCATAAATACCGAGTTCTCCCTTCTGCCCTTGGGATCCCCGGATGAGGGGATGGGGCTCAGCTAATCAGGATGAGCTTGGCTGTAACACAGCTCCGGCCTCCTCTCCCCAAAGTGATGTGGGCTGTGGTCCTCCCCACTTAGAGGCATCTCACAGGACACTTCCCAGCTCTAAGATTTTTCTAGGAACAGGCTGTGGCTCCTTGTCAGGCAGCCTGTTTACCATTTAGGAGGGAAATGACCCCAGGTGAAAACAGACCGGTGGCCTCTGGAACACAGCAACCTTCTCACAAAGGGCTTTGTGCTTCCTTCTGACTGGAAGTTTTCCACTCATGAGGCCAGGGAAAGCTTTTAAGGCACAAACAATAGAGGTGAGGCAAAGCTACTAAATACTACAAAGCTCATCAAATAGATCAGTTTATAATAAAACTATGCTAGGTCCCAGGAAAGACAGAGCACAGGAGGGGGGAGGCAGAACAAACAAGCAAGTTACAGATTTTGTTCCTACCTCGCATAACCTGAACCACCCCATCCACCCTGTGTGACCCCATAAATAAAGTGACTCACAGAACTTCTTGTGGGTGATTAGCTTCAAAAAAGGCCAACCAAAGTTTGTTCTGAGCCATCAGCCACACAGACATGTCCTGAAAAGGTATACAAACCACAGCCTGCCTGCGTGCAAACCACGCGTGTGCTGGTTACACCCGCTTCTTGCCACCTGGCCATGCTGGGGTCAGGCTGGTAATACACGAGGCAAACACGACCTTATTTCACAAGCAGAAAACCACACAGCTTACTTTTGGGGCAACCCTCAGTTGTGCTGCTGGGGACAAACACAGCGTTATCCAGGGACCCACATTCAAGGGTCACCCCACCACTGACGTGAGAAGTGAGATCTCCCTTTGGACTGATAAGAGAGCTGGTCTCAGCCCCACAGCTGCAACGAGGGGAAATTTTGCTCTGCACCAGGCTTTGGGGATTCTAGAAACCAAAATCTTTTTAAAGGGCATAAGCCCTTCATAGGAGACACAGTGACTCCTGCCAACCGAACCTTCTGTCTTGTAATGAGAAGAAAGCTCCCTCCAAGGAGCATTCCATGCAGTTTTCATCAGGAACGCCTCTGCACTGCGCACGCACATGTCTAGCAGTTTAAGATGTGGCCTGCACACAACCGGGGGGAAATTTCATTAAGTAGTTGGCTTCAACTTCTGAGTTCAATGTCACGAGATACTTCGCCTTTCAGGGAAAGCAAAAGATCACTTGGGGACTGCTTAGCACTTTTATTCATCTCCAGTAACAAACTAACACTAACATTCATTTCTAAAAACGACATCATTTATAAAGGATGCAATCATTGAATGAAGCCTTTGCTCATAAAGTTTATAAACATGGAAAACTTGAGCTTTCTGATGATTGTAATTTGCTAATGCCCTTTTTGTGAACTTGGAGCAGAAGAGGCCTTCAGTGTGCACGATCCTCACTTGGGGGAAATTCTGCCGCTAATTTTTAATTAATTAGTTTCTGAGCATGCTGTGCACCCATGCCTAAGTTTTAGAGGTGTGTGTGTGTGTGTAGAGTTCTTTAGAGCCACAAAGCACAATATTATAACTGTTGAAGAGCAGATTGAGACTAAAACCAATGTTCCGAAATTGGGTAAGAATATAAAAATTTTAAAAGAAAAGGCAAATGATGTGACTGACAAAGGTTTAATTTCCAGAATATATAAACAGCTCATACTACTTAATAACAAAAAAACAAACAATCCAATCCAAAAACGAACAGACGATCTAAAGCAATTTTCCAATAAAGACATACAAATGGCCAATAGGCACATGGAAAAATGCTCAATATTATCAGAGAAATGCAAATCTAAACTACAATGAGGTATCACCTCACATCAGTCAGAATAGCCATCATTAAAAAATTCACAAAAGATAAATGCTGGAGGGGGTGTGGAGAACAGGGAACCCTCCTACATTGTTGGTAGGAATGTAGTTTGGTGCAGCCATTATGGAAAACAGTATGGAGATTCCTCAAAAAATTAAAAATAGACTTATCATATGATCCAGCAATCCCACTCCTGGGCATATATCCAGAGGGAATCTGAATTCAAAAAGATACATACATAGCAGCACTATTTACAATAGCCAAGACATGGAAGCAACCTAAATGTCCATTGACAGATGACTGGACAAAGAAGTTGTGGTATATTTATACAATGGAATACTACTCAGCCATAAAAAAGAATAAAATAATGCCATTTGCAGCAACATGGATGGAACTGGAGATGGTCATTCTAAGTGAAGTAAGTCAGAAAGAGAAAGAAAAATACCATGTGATATCATTTATATGTGGACTCTTAAAAAAAAAAAGAAGACACTAATGAACTCATCTATAAAACAGAAACAGACTTATGGACATAGTAAACAATCTTATGGTTACTGGGGGAAAAGGGGTGGGAAGGGTTAAATTTGGGAGATCGAGATCAGCAAATATTAACTAATATATATATATAAACAGATAAAAAACCAAATTTCTTCTCCATAGCACAGGGAACTATATTCAGTATCTTATAACAACCTTTAATAAAAAGAATATGGAAATGAATGTATGTATGTATATGCATGACTGGGACATTGTGCTGTATACCAGATATTGACAGATTATAACTGACTGTACTTCAGTGAAAAAAAAAAAAAAAAAAAAGAAAAGGCATGGCAATTATTTTTATGTGATTCATTTCCTTTTCAAATCATAGCTTTCAATAAGCGATTTTTATGCTGGTAAATTCAGAGGTCACCTGATACTTCTTTTTTCTCCATCCTCATTTCTGATTTTAAAGAACAGAAGAACTCATTAGCACAAAAAAATGAGTTAGGTTTTCTTCCTGATCTTTATAGAGCCTTTCATCCAAATGAAATTTAATTAAGTTTAATACTGATATGGACATAGCAGAGGACAGAAAAGTTAAAGCAAAAGGACAAGCAATTTGGTTATATGTTTATTTTGGTAAACTTTCTCTAGCTGCATGCGCGCGTGTGCGTGCATGCGTGAGTGTACACACCTTCTGGGCGTGCCACAGCCTACAGGGCAGGTGTCTCACTGGGAACATCACCTCTGCTGCTTGTCATCATGAAGCTCACAGACGTCTCGTTGTTTGTAATAAGGCATTGTTGACATCCACTGAAAGGCACATATTATAGGGTAAACAACACATCCTACCACTAACCCTGATTTAGTGCCACACGTTAGGTGGTTAGACACCTAGCAAGTTCTGATTGGGGGCAGGGGGAGATCAGGAAAGGGCAAAGCTTATTAGCACCCTGCCCAGAGAGGGCACGGGGCTGGGAGGGCCCCGGAGAGGCCTGCACATAGTGGGGTGGGGGGCCAAGCTCTCCACTTCACTGACCCCAGTGAATCCAGTAAGGGGGTGCTTCTCTGATGGGCCCTGAGTGACAAACCTTTGTGCAACCTCTCTGCACCATCCCCTCGACTGCCCCAGGCCTCCACCTACGACCTCACAGCGCTGTCTTCTAAACAAATGACTCCCAGGCCTGGAACTGAAGCCACCACACACCCCAGTCCTGCCATAAAGACGCCTCCCTCCATCCCGTGCTCCCACACACCAGGCAGGAAGACTCTGCTGTGGGGTCCAAAACCCAGTGCAAACTGGCTTTCCTATTTTCCCGACTGAGGGCTTCTCCACCAGGGACCCGGCAGGAGGAGCTGACTAAGGAAAGCTGCTCAGAGATGCATGATCACACACTTAGATTCAAACTCAAAGCTGCTAATCGGGACGCTTTCACACACACTAGAGACAGAGATCTTAATTCTGAGGATGGAAGGCTGTGACTGCTGACAAACTTTTCTGACTAAAACTGTTCTTGGAAGATTTAAATAATAATTTTCTGGGAAAATGACTTCACTATCGAGTTCAGTGGCTCGAGTAGCAAGAAATTTAGTTAAATCCCGATTTTCACTGCTAAAAGTACTGTAAGTTGAAAATAAAATTCAATCACTTTATTAATTCATTTAAAATGTTTAGGTGAGAAGTGTAGGAAGAGGGTAGTCTGATTTCAAACCCTTTACTCACATATTTTAAAGAGGTGATGAAGAAATGGGAGAAAACAGAATATAGCCAATATTTTATAACAACTATGACTGGAGTATAACCTTTACAAATTACGAGTCACTGTATTGTACACCTGTAACTTACATGATATTGTACATTAACTATATGTCAATCAAAAAAAGAAAAAAGAAATGGAAGAGAACAGAGGAACTTAGAAAAGGGAGAGAAATAATCAAGACGCCAAAGAAACACGGTCTCTCACCGACCCCTCCCAGCGGTCACTCAGGACACCTCTCTCTTCAGGAAACGGGATCCAAGGAGCCCTGTGGCCCCCCTGCCAACATGCCCTCGAGAGAGCTCAACATGGCGCCCACATGAAGGAAGACGGTCTTTGGAGACCCAGGTCGGCATGCACCCAGCAACCACGTCCCAAACACTCACACCTCAGCACTGGGCAAAGGACAGAGTCTCAAAGATGCTACGAAGGTACCAACAGGTTAGCTTGTAGCCTGTAAACAGTTACAAGGCAATTAAAAACACCAGCACCCACTGGCAGCACGTGCAACGGCAGAGCGGGCATTTGAGAGCAGCTCCCACATGCTCTGAGAGGAGAGCCATCCCACGGACCTGCAGGATAAGTGGTACTTCCCACGCTGATAAGATGGGTAAGACAGGGCGGTGGGAGGGGGGCGCTGACCTCCAGGCAGAGCGAATACATAAGCAAAGCCTAGGAGAATTGACAGGTAAGTCCTGTTCTAAGCAGCTCTGAGGAGGGAGTGCCAGGAAACGAGACTGCTCAGGGAGACAGGGGCTGGGTAATGAAGGGCCTCGCTAAGACCCTGTAAGCCACTGATGTCAACACGGAGGCCAAAGGACCGCAGTTTTGTGTTAGTAACATCATTTCTGGGAACAGAAGGGATTAGGGCAGTAAGAAGGATTCCAGGGGCTGCCAGATGAGAGATGGTGAGCGTCCAAATAAACACACTGCACACATACCATTTAGGAGGGAAAGTAAAGGGAGTTTGATGACTACTTCGATGCAGAGGTTCATGCAGGGAAGAAAGTGAAATCTAGGCTCACTCAGAGGTATTTGAAGGAAGAGCAACCGGGTAAATGGTAAAACCATCACCCAAACGTGTTATCTTTGAGCTGTCAGTGGAGGTAAAGAGCAGACAAACGAGTGGACAGGGCTGAAGCACAGGACAGAGTCGGGCACCAGAGATGAGACAGGAAACGTGCAAGCAGAAGCACCATGAATGTGACCGCAGAGCGGGGTGCTTCTTAACCTTGAACCATGGGGCCCTTGAAATTCTGATAAGTACCATGAGCCTAACCCCTAAAAAAATGCACGTCTGCAAATGCAGAGTTAGCTCATTGATGGAACACACAGATGAAGTATTCCTGGTGCAAAGCAGGGAGACAGGAGGCTTAGGGAGGAGGGAGTTAAGAAACAGGGCAAAGAAGAAACTGTGAGAGCTGCCAAGAAAAATGATGCCTGTTGAGTGACTGCAGATCACTCTTTCTAGAAACGTACCTGAAATTGGGGTGGTACAGGTAGGCAGGACTGGGCTTCAGAGTAGAGTTTTAGTTTGGTGGTGTGTTTTTTTAAATTTTTATGGAAAATTTCTAACATATTCAAAGTAGAGAGAACAGGATAGTGCTGCCCCTGATAACCTATGTTTGAGCTTCAAGAATTATCAACTCATGTCATTTCATTCCTAAATTTCAGTATGTATCTGTAACAGGACCACACTAAAAGACACATAACCATGCCACTGTTAACACACACACACACAAATAATAAAACCTTCAAGTCATCAAATATCTAATTAGCGTTCAGCTCCCCCCAATTGCCTATTTTTTCACATTGTTTCCAGTTTGTTTAAATCAGGAGCTAAATAAGGTTCACACATTGTATCTGGCTGACAAGTCTGTAGTCTCTTTTAATCTATAGATCTCCCCGTGCATTTCTTCCTTCCTTCCTCCTTTCTCTTTCTTTCCTTTCTTCTTTTCTTTTTCTTTTCTTTCTTTCTACCCCCTTGTTCATTTATTCTGTGAAGTTGTTTCGTTCTGTTTAATTTTGCTGATTGCATTCTTGAAGTGTCATTTAACACTTTATTCCTCTGTGTCCTGTGTACTGGTACTTGGATATAGAGATCTGATTAGATTCAGGGTCAGTATTTTGGCAAGAATACTTCTCAGGGGGTGTTGAGTTCCATCAGAAGACACACAAGAAGGATTCTGTGAAAGATGGGGCTGACAAACCACGCCTATCTGCTGTGGAAAAGAAGCCGGTGAAAAGGGTGAGGCAGAGGAATAGGAAAAAGCACTGGAAAAGACAGTGAATAGTGACAAAAGAAACAGAAAAATATAAAAAGCAACCAGTTCCTCTATTCATAAAGCACCACGCTCCAGGACCATTTCAAGCAGCCCTGAGAATCTCTCTGTGTAATTTGTGGTAGTAACGGTCACCCGTCACAATAATCCTGAAGGCATCAAGAAGACAAGACTACATTATTTTGCATTTACTTTCGTCAAAAGTGTGAAGTATTCCATGATTTTTAAAAAGCCTTGCATTAAAATGTTCAGAATTAGAAGTTTCTGTGCTTTAAGAATGAATCTCCCCAGAAAATTCACTAAAGGGGCATCTCTTCCATGTCACTTATATATGAGTAACTATTTTGTCTTCTAAACAGAGTCCACATAATCACATCCCTCAGCCCTGCGAGGGAAATGTTGAGCCAATAATGTAACACGGATGTAATTATTACAGCAAAACAGTAATAAAGAGTGAGATCCAAGGGTATGTATACATTTTAATTAATCTTCACTATTATCACATGACATTCTTTTCCCCTAGGGACCAAATCTTTCATTTTACAAAACGCACCTATAAGAAACAGATCTCCATTAACTGATGCCCCCCTAAGGGACACATTGATTCTATCAACCTGCCCTCTGGAAAAATCTGTCTCATTGTCTATGGCTTTTCTCCTGTCCCTGCCTCAAAAGAACAAATTCTATTTCAACATTCATAGCAAGTATGTTCCAATTCACTGCGTGTCCCCGTGCACTGTAATTACTCTGCCATTAGAAAGAAATGCCAGATCTAAAAACAAAGCGTGTTTTAATTTAAAGTGCAGTAATATCAAGTTAAAAAAGGGCTCAGTTAATTAAGAGGCTTTTTCATTAAAGAATTTTATATTTCGAAAACTTTCATCTGAAAACAAGTCTGCTAAAAGCATTTATAAAAACACTGGGGAGGTGATTCTATTAGGATGAATGGGCAAATTAAAAATCAAGGATTCAGATGCCAATGCAGAGACCAGTGACAGCCCACTGTGAAGTGCAAAAAAAAAAAAAAAAAAACCACGGGCAACATGCTAATTTTTCATAAAACCTGACTCACCCATCATGATCTTTCAGCTCCTATGGCAGGGCTGACCCGCCATCTTGCTATTGTCCCATTTGGAGCCACATATGACACCACTGCACGTGACCACGGAACAGATGTGGCGTGCATACGAGATGTTCACACACCGGACACACAGGTGAGACGGAGTCTGCTTTGCTTGGAAGAGTGCCCTCTCCTCCTCCCTAGACGGGGGCCACACCACGCCTCTGTACTCAGCATGAACCCCTCCCTGGCGCTCAGCCTGTGTCTGCCGCACGCTTGGATAAAGCGCCACCCTCACTGTCCTCATGACAACTTTGTGAGGCGGACGGTACGGGTGTAGACCACATACTCATCTTCACCTGAGGAAATCAGGGTCAAAGGCAAGGGGACTTGCCCAAAGTCTCACAGCTAAGGAGCAAAGGCCCCTGAGAGCAGGTCAGTGAGAGGACAAGTGGATGGAGGTGGAAGACTGAGAACCCTCCTCTACGGAGACCCTGACGACTGGGCGCTGGGCTCTCTCTCCAGGACGCTCCTCACTGGGAAGCAGGGCCCTCCAAAGAGATACACGCTAAACAAACAGGGATGGAAGGCTGTGGTCAACTTCTAATCACTACGGGGAACGCTGCCTGTGTCCAGCCTCGGTCTTGGGACTGGGTCTTCTGCCCTCCTGCCTAAAAGGCTCTGAACACAGCAGAGCCAGCCACCTGGGGCTCTGCCACCCCTTCTGCAGCTCTAGGAAAGGGGCCAGTTAAAGGGACTTGGTGGGGTGATCATGTACTATAGGGGCTAATGTGCTGCCACCCCACCAGGAAGCACGGGGGCACGGGGGAACATGGACCCCGGAGGAGAGAGTGACCAGCAGTGTAATAAACAGGGAGAATAACGCGGGGTGAGCAATTCTCTCAGCGCACCTTTAAAACCAAGCAGGCAAGTGATCTTTTCCAGGTACAGTGTTTAGAAAGGAAGCTTTGCTCTGAGAGCTCCAGGAGCCCACCACTGGGCACATGCTCGTGATGGCCGCTCCCGGAGATGAACCTCCTTTGGAGAGAGAAGGGAGGAGACTTAGCGTGGTATTTATAGACTTGTTAGCCGGTGGAACATAAAATCTGGCATCCAGTGGCGAACAAAACTTTGCATTTTTAAAACCAGCTAACTATTCAGATCAGAACAGCGATGGCACTCCCAGTTCCAAAGCACTGAAAAGCAGGTTAGGTAGGGTCTAGTGTTACACATAATCATCTCACCCAGAGCTATTTATGCAGGGCGCACAGGAACAGCCTGCAGAAATCACATACATTTTGCACATAAGGAGTAGAAACGCTAAGTATATGATTAAGGGATTTTGCACCTAAACCTCAGGGAAGATCCTGCAAGCAGGGCAACTCCCTTCAGGAAAATGCACAGGAAAATGCTTTTATTCAGCTGCTTTATTCATGTTTTCTTCACATTCGAAGCCCAGCATAGCACTACTGTAATTACTGACTTCGCACTACAGTGCTTTGTATGAAGGCAGACAGGAAGGGAGAACGGAGCAGAGACCAAGTAAGTTTAAATGTCACACTTAGCATCAAATTATTTAAAATGTTGATCTCCACAGTAAATTCTGAATCAGTGGCAACAACCACACAGAGCACTTTCCTTCCGATCCACTGATACACTGCCTGTCACATGCCTCTGATTTAGAACTGTTTCCCCCATGTACACAAATATTTTTGTTCAGCACAGAGTGTATCAGGAAGGTGGAGATAAAGATCAACAGCAGAAGAATAAGAATTTTAATCTTAACCGTCAAGTAAGTGGGTTAGGGTCCTAACACTATTTCTAGATCTAATCAAAGTCATGACCCAGAGAGCAAAAATAACTTTCTCAATCACTCAGATCATGGTGTTACAGCTAAACTGGCAAATGTCACAGGGAAACGAATGTTCAGGGGAAGTAAAGCTTTAACAGTTCTAGCTGGGGCTGCCCTATCCCTAGAGGTTGTCAGCTTAAAGGGAGGGGATCACCACCATTTATGAGGGTTAATTAGTGCTAGCCAATTTACAGATGTCACCTTTCACGTAATCAGTATCATCATCTCCTGTTAAACATTATCTCCATTGTGCAGATGAGGAAATAGAAACTCTGAGAGGCTAGTGACCTGGCCCGTGTTACTACTAGTAGAACCAGAACTGGTACTGAGTCTGTCTGACCCTAAGATCCTTCTCAACTCAGAGATTCTATGATTATGACAACTGCTATTCACAGCTGCCATTCTATTGAATATCATGTGTAAATCTGTAAGCAATTTACATACAATCCCCATTTAATTTAATCACCACCACAATAGGAGGTGTTATTATTCCCATTTCACAGATGAGTATATTGAGGTTAGAAGAGCTGAGTAGCTTGCAAGGTCATCCAAGAGGGGGTAAAAAGTCAGGATCTCAGTCAAGTTCTACTTGACCTAAAAATCCATGGTGCCCTCCACTAAGGCTGTTCCATCCAGCATTCACACACGGAGTCCAAGTCTGGTTGTGACATTCACCGATATCTACTGGTAATATTACAAATGAGTATCAATCCCTATAAACATCAATATCTGCCAGACGTGATCCACTGCCGAATGGGTCTACATACTTCTTTTATTATTGTCAAATTCTTTAACATGCTTCTAAGTCGAGCGGAAAAATTTAATAATCTCTTGGGTTTACAGTGGCTTTAAATACACAAATAAATTTCCAGCTAGCTCAGAACTGCACACTTACTAGACAGTCCTGCCAGGCGGTGTAAACACAGTGGTTAAGATGACTAGTTCTGCCTTCTCGCCTGCAAAATGGGGCTGACATCACTTATCACAAACCAAGTCACGAAAGTGCACAGCGCGGACACATGATCAGCACACAACACTGCTATCTCCCTCTTATTTTAGAACTGGGTCTTTTAGGTCAAGTCAGAATAAAACTCTAAGAATCTAATGAATGGATTCAAATTGTGTTACAAGACACACAAATACAAGCCTGGAATCAAATATCTGATTTGGGGGCAGATAATACCTGATTTCTAGACAAATCAGATTATTTCCCTTTTTTTTCAAGAGAGACATAAAAAATTAAAATATCCCTCAGTATATGAAAGGGTCAAGAAAAGTGCTGTGGGAATTAATTAATGGAGAAAGAGAAGTAAAAGATGCAGCTTGGTTAAACAGGGAATGCGGAGAAGCATGGTAACTCACTAAAAATAACTCAATCACAAAACCGAGAGGAAGCTGCATTGAGGTAAAAATGAGTATGCATCCTGGGAATGGAAATTTCCAACAACCAAAGAGGAAGCTTTCTTCTATCAAAAGACTCAGAATTTTAAGGAGGTCCTTCTCCCCTGATGCCTCTCCAGAGGGAGTACATAGAATTTCAGTCTACCCAGCATGCTGGGTCCAGCAAAAGACCATCAAACAGGCCCCTTCCATGCAAATTATAGGGAGAACTCGGTAAGACCTTTCCCCAGCATCTGTGACGTATCTCTGGCAGCAACATTCAAAAAGAAATGCAGCATTTCTAGGACTTGATTTTCTTGGAAAATGTAGACTCTGGCTGGTCTATCAGACAGGTCCCTTTAACTGGGAAAGGTAATTGTTTCTGACATAAATGCTTAATACATAGCTTAATACATATTTTTCAGGGACATAACACTTCACAAACTTTACAAGCATTCCTCGCTCCCTGACTTTCCTATTATGGCCTTTAAAGTGTTAGCGATGTTTCCCAAACTTACTATATTGAAATACGTTTGTTCAATTTCTTCGTAAACTTCTTTCAAAGAAGCTTTTAGAATCATCAGATTTCCTCAAGGCAAATATTTTGACAGTTTCCTCTAATATCAAAAAAGGAAAGCAAGGAAGCTGACATACTTTCCGGTGCCATTCAGCTTAAGGCAAGTCTCAAGTCAGGCTAACTTCTCCCAAAGCCATCAGTATCTATGGTGGAAAAATCAGGTGTCACTTTCCACGGTCCTCTCCCAACAACCATTTTAAAATCCAGCTCGGTGGGCCTTCAGTTCCGTGAGACTTGGCCCCAGTCGGACCTGGGGCAGCAGAAGCAAGAAACAAGTCAATATTATTTAGGGGAGAGGGGTTGGTTTCTTTAGATGATTTGTAACTAAGCTGAATTCTTCATTTTACTTGCTTCTAATTTAACAACCACAGAAACATTAAGAAATCACCAGGCTCACTTTTTAGCCTACTTTTCAACACCACCTTTATTTTGCCCACCTTTGTGTAACTCCAAAACATCAGATAATGCCCAGTCATGCACTGATATGGGTGGATCTCCAGGGCTTTGCAAACCTAGGTATTGTTGGCCAATATCTATTTTAACTAAACCACAAAATCTTCCCCCCACAAAAAATGTGACTTCTGACTTTTCCAGTGTCTTACAAGGCTTCCACAGAGAGATTTCGATGGAATGACGTGGAGCGAGGGCTTTGAAGTCGGATAGCTCTTGGGTAGGGAGACATACCAGGGCACAGGGTTACCCTCCCTGCGCAGATGAGGTGATACCCTTGAGAGGTGAAGCAACCTGCTCAGGGTGGAACAACCAACGAGTGGCAGAACCAGAACTCAAACCTGAGCAGTGTGACTCCAGGCAGCCCAAAGATGTGTCTTATCAACGAAGCTTAGGAAGACTCTGGTTATTTCTCACTGACGAGATCCTTGCTGCATTTAAGGCAACCATATTCACGGGCTCTCTCCCAGATGGCCTAAGCCATTCAAGAATGACCAAAAACAGCCCCTACCTCCAAGGGGCATGCGATCTAATAAAAGAGTGCAATCTATCAGCAGCACTCCCTAACTGGAGGCCGCCGATGGATGTGCCGAGATACAACCCCCTGCTCTGTGCACCCAACCCCAGGCTCCCCTTGCCACCTCTGGCCTTGAGCAACCTTGTCTATGAACCCCAATGTGCTCTGCCAAGGTGACCATTTTCTACATGTTCTGTGAAGTGAGAAAAGGTTGGGGAGCACAGCACGATGTTAGTGGAGGGGGGCGCACAGCGAGAGGGGTCCATCTGCTGTTCCTGCGCCAAGTCATCCAGACAAAGCACTGCCACACGAGAACAGAGGGACCTCCCAGGGGGACCCAGACAAGCGCCAAGATCCCTTCTGGCTCTCAGATTCCTGAAGAGGAAATATAACTGGCGAATGAAACTTCATTCTCAGAGCGGTACCTGCTCAGGACTCCAGGGCAACACAGAGTCTGGAATTTAGCTAAGTTCCATGCGACAGTCATCACGGACGAGGAGGAGAGTCTACCTTTGAGAGCGCCTAGCTTTTAGCCTCTTGTTGTCCGCTCCCCCCGCAGTGGGAAAAGCCATAAAGCGGTGTTAGGACTGCAAATCAAACCCAAGTTCCTCTGGGCCCCACCCGACAAGCACACGGCCAGCCTGGTGCCTCTAGCCGGCCAGCCCAGCTGCACCCACAGCCTTGGCTAGCTTTACATTCAGGGCGTGACACCAGGGGGAAAGAGTGAAAAATACCCTCAGGTAAGAGGGGAGCCAAACACACGGAGTTAGGATCGGAGGAGGAACAAGAGCCAAGGGAAGGTCTGGCTGAAACTTCCTATCAGAGAAAGATTCCTTGTTTCTTGTTGTCTGCTTGCGTTCACTCAGTCAAGAGCCTTGATGATATGTCACAGGTCGATTTTCTGAGTTCATTTTCCAGTGGGCTTGATGCGAAGCTCAAACCCTTTTTAGTGTTTCCAGGATGATTCTGTTTCCTGAAATGAATAGTTGTTGAAATATGTCTGTTGGGGGGGGGGGGTGAGGAGGGAGAAATCCCTTCCATGGTGAGATAGGAACATTTGAATATTTTAATCATCTGAACAAAAATGTCAGGCGAACTTCCTCACCCCACCCCAGCAACCCCGCCCCACGCGACCGCTCTTTGATCTGGCCACCTCCTCCCTACAAGGGACAGAAGATGCCCCCCCGGCTGCCTTTCTCCTAGCCTTCGGGTCTCAGCTCAAAGGTCACATCCCCGGAGAGACCTTCTGAAATTCCTGCCCTCGCAACAACCCGGTCACTCAATCTCACTGCCTCGGTGGACTGACTTCACAGCGCCTGGAATCTGAAATTGGCGCGTGCAATTCTTTTTCCTTGGTTACGGCTGCAGCCCCTTCTTAGAACAAACATTCCACGTGACCAGGGCCCTCAGCTGCCTTGCTCACAGCTGCAGGCCCGGCACACAGACCAACGCCTGCCACCACCACGTGATTAGGGCGCGAGTAAGGGAGAACCAGGAGAGGTGGGAGAGCAGAAGTCCCAGGACGGGGCAGAGGGGAGGAGCAGACAGTATGTCTCCCAGCAAGGCAGGTCAGTGGGAAACGGAGCAGGATGGCACAGGTCAGACTGATGTTTCTGCCTTCAGAGAAGCTCAGTCCTGGGCTCCGGGAGGCTAGGCAGAACTGGGTTCCAGTGCCACTCAGCCTCAGACCACACAAGAGGTGACTTCTCTTGATGCTAAACATTTCTAATGGGCAGCCAGCTTGGCCACACGCTCCTCCTACGCTCCCTCTGCGTATGCACTTCCCAGCCCTCCATGGCGACCACGCCCAATTCTCAAATCTCAGACTTCACCCCTTCCTCTCAGCCAGTATCAATACACACGGAATAAAGAAAAGAGGTGCCATGAAAAGAGAATTATCCTGTCTTCCTAACAGTGATGCCACCAACTTAGCTGCCTCGATTCCACGTAACCTCCCTGCCAGCTGGTTACAATGCAAACAGCATTCCTTCTGCTAAGGTCCACCTCCCCGCCCGTCTCACCTATCAAGGACGTCTCTCTTGAATGATCCCCCATCTCCTGCATCACCAGCACCTCCCTTTCTGTTGGACCATTCTCATCTTCACATCCTCCTTTCTTCTCCTCCTAGCACTGCTGGGCTTTGGTCCCCACTACGCTTCTATCCTTAGATTTTTATCATTCTTCCCACAGGTAATGGGAGCCCTTGGGAGCACCTATGTGGGAAAGTAGCATGTTCAGATCCTCACTTTACAAAACTAAGGGACACCGTAGAGGCACGGCACATTTACATCAGTCCTTCCTCAGGTCCTTGCAAAGAGGGAATTGGGAAAGAAGGCCTTCTGCATCCTCACCCTTCTCTCTGCCAGCCCAGCAGAGCGCTGTGAGTACCACTCCTGGCAACTTGAGCAGGGGGAAAAAGGATCGTCCAAGGCTATGGTTTTGGACCAGAGCAGGGAAGACTCCAGGGCAAGGACACACACCTCAGCCCATCCCACCTCCCCTGCAACCAGGGGAAGGGCTGTGAGGTGTGCGGTATCACTGGAGGCCCGGGGAGGCGGCCACGCGCTGCTGCTCAGGGTGCGGCAGACCCGCACCTGCCTGAGGGCCAGCCAGAGTGAGGGTGAGCCCAGGGCCCTGGGAAAGTCTGGGGGCAGCTGAGAAAAGGATGCTATGTACAGTTCCTCCCTCTACAAACTTGAGCGAACAAAAGCTCATCCCTCTTGGGTCTGACCTGGATACGACTGATCCTTCGATGCCCAAATTCCATGAACTTAATTAAGGTTTAAAAAAATTTTTTTAATTTTGAGGCTTGTCTCTTGATACCAAATACAATAACAAAAACTGGCAAATTCACTGCTCCATATTCTTTTCTCCTTCGCTAAGGACAGGAGGGGCAAAGCAGAAGAATTCCTAATAATCTTAAGGATTTTGCAAAACTCTCATGGTATCCATTTATCTTCACCAAATATCTTAACTCACCAGAAGCCTATAAATTTTGCAAGGATGCAGGGCTGTATTTTTCCTGCTTCCTCGCAGAGGCCCCAGATCTCAAAAGCAGGAATGATGAATGGGTACGGTTATAAATACTCCAAGGCTAATGAGAATCAAAGATGAACTGTAGCAAACGCTGGTATTTGGGGAAAGCCCCTGGTGTATGCTTGCGTTAACAGGTCCCACATAAATTCCAGAGCTATTTTATCAGATAAGAAATACGGAGCCAAAAAGCACTCATAAATCATGGTAAATTCAAGTTTCACCAAATATTATTTAATCAAAAGAAGGCTGTTTTTCAAAATGTAAGTGACTGACTGCTAACTGAAATATAAATTACATTTATGGACATTTTAAGGATTTTAATAGAATGGTTGTTTATCACTTTATTAGCAATGCAGGAAAGAGAAACATTAATCAAAGTCCCAGAAACAGCAAAATGTGAGGAGGGGCTCAGAGCGAGGAGCATTCAGTGGAACGTGAGGCGGGCTTGACTGACTGGGCACTTTCTTTCTATCTCATGGACGCTTGCGCAGTATCACCTGTACCCAAATGTCCCAAGATCATGGCTTATAGGAGGATGCTGCCAGGGTTGCCAGATTTAGGAAAAGAAAAAAAAATCGCGACTTAAATTGAATTTTGGATAAACAAGAGGTACTTTTTTAGCATAAGTATGCCCCAAAGTATTTCTTGTGGGATATACTTATACTAAATTTTATAAGTACTAAATACTACTTATAAAATCCACGTGGAATACTTATACTAAAAATCATTCATAGTTTTTAGTATACTGTATTTTATCTGGCAGGCCTAATGCTGCCTGATGGTTTGTGAAGCTACCAGAACATTTCAACCAAATATCAGACTAAGCAGATGCTTCTAAGTACCTTGAGTTGCCCTCAGACCAAAATCCAGTAATTCTTTTCTGCCAGATGGCACCACTCGGTGTCAACACAACCACCACGGTGTCCATGGTAACACGTTCAGGAACGGTCTGCTTGCTTTCCTAATTTAATTTAGAATCATACAATCACAGAATTTCAGAATTGGAGACTTGCATAGATTCCTTTTTTTTTTTTAAAGAAAAAAAAATATTTTGTCATTCCCAAGTGCAAAGAGCGTTCCTACAACCAATTACCAATGTGGGAGTAAGGAGAGTGACGCGGACACCACATTTAACCACAGGGGAGCCAAGAAGGTTCCAGTGCCTCTCCAGTCCCAGAATTTATTTATTTTTTCCAATGTTAGCAGATTGTTAAGGGCCCTTTTCACAAGTGGTGATATACACAGAGAAAAACTGGACTGTGAGCTCCTTGAGGACAGAATGGGTACTGAATTCATCTGTGCAACCCAAGAGTTTGACACTTGGTGGGCACCCAACGAATGTTTGATGAATGAATGAGTGACTGCGTGTATAGTCTTGAGTCACTGAGACCAAATGTGTGTTGGCTGGCGAAAGAGTGAGATGGGAAAAAGCAACAGGAGAGGAAGCCTGAGGGCAGGGTGACGGGAGAAAGTGCGAGGACCACAGCTCCTGCCCCAAGTCCATCTTCCTAACTGCATTCTTTGGTTTGTCCTAACCCCCAGTAATGATGCAAAGATATCATCGCTCCCTGCATTTGGGTTTTCAGGAAGGCAACTGACTCGGCCCAGGGTCTGCTCAGACCCAGCTGATTGCCCCCTCTAGGACCGTCTTATCCATCAGAGGCACAGGCGGTGGCCCACAGGCTCTTACCGACCCACAGAATCATCTGCTACCTGAGGGGGAAAAAAATAGCTCCAGAATACAATAGGAAATCAAAACTATCAAAATTAGCAAATGTTTGCTTCAGTGTCTACAAAAGTTAAGTCAACAATTAAAAGAATTCAATGCTCACATAGTTAAATATAAATCAGACTTATATAACATATGGGTACATTTTGTTAATGATGATACAGCGTGAAGTACAACCAGCCTTGGCCATGCCGGGATCCTTCCTCCCTCCCGTCTGAAGCTATTCTAATGTGAATTACCCAGCAGACCCCCTCCCACAACATTAAGGAAAAGAACCATTTCCTCTGGTTCCTCCTTGCCTGCTACCCTCTTCCTCCTCAAAGCTGCGCGCTGCACTCATGCCCTGGCTTTAAATGCAGCTTCATGCAGCAAATCTGTTTACCTGCAGTGCTTCCCACCCAGTCGTGCACAGTGACGGGCTATGTGGGACAGCTGAAGAATTCGGTGTAAGTCTGCTGGGAGAAGCTCCAACGGCTTAAGCATGAAAAGAGGTACAAATCTTACAAATGGCTTTTAAGGAGTGACCACCTTGTAGAAATGACTGTGCTCAGTGCGGTACTGCTGACCCCTCCCAACAGCCCCCCAGCGGGATCTCTTACCATCCTCATTCTACAGACATGGGAACTGGAACTTAGAGAGAGGAGGTGAAAGATCTTGCCTGAGGTCACCCACGGAGCCAGGATTTAAACTTGGGCAGCTCCGTCCTGTTGTAGATAAGCGGTTGACGGCTCCAGCCCAGGAGCCAAGTGGATGAAGACGAAGAGAGACTCAAACCTGTGAGAATGTTAGGATGGCCATGCCCCCAGTGAGCTAATGCCTCTGGGGGAGGTAGGGAGAGAGGAAAGAGGAAAGACAGGCAAAGAGATTTTTCCCTGCGAAGACGATGGGGGAGATGGGAAAGGTAAGATGCACGCTCCCCAAACAGAAGGCAGAGCCGCTCCTCCCATTATTTTGGAGCTGGAGGAGCACTGTATTAAGGAGTAGAGCTTCCTCAGGCCGGGAGCCAGAGGGAGACGCCAAGTTCATTCATTTCAACCACCTCATTTAACAAACGGGGCGCCAAAGCCAAGAAAGGGTAAATAACTTGTCCAAGATCACCCAGCTGCCTCCCACAGCCTCTCTGCTGGTAAGAAGTAAAAGGTAAAATAAGTTAAAAAAAAAAAAAAAGCAATCCAAGACACATAGGAGATGTCGACCTCGAAGCGCCTCTGAGAAACCTTTGGGGCTTCATGAAGAGTAAAGACGTTCTCACAAGGGAAAGGAGACGGTCAGAGTTTGTTTTTGCTTTTCAAACGGGGTAGATCCAGTAGACAGATATCTGTCCAAGCTAAAAAGGAGCTTTAGCAGATTTTCGCAAGCACTAGGCACTAACAAGAATTCACTAAGAGTATAAAACTAAGTCAACTTTCTGTCTGGTTTTTGACTGAGCTCTTGGTGAGCAGAAGTCTGGTCCACTCAGAGTGTCAAGATGTAGGCAGGGGACGTGGTGGTCTGGAACTGAAAGTGGCAAAATAAGGTCTGGATTCAGCTCAAACGTCTTAAGACACCTTGGCCAGCCTCACCGCAGACCTGGAAACCCCACCCTCTCCAGTCTCAGGGGACGGCACGCTCGCTCTGCCAGTGACGTGATGGCTCCCTGTGTTTCGTTTCCCTGGCTGAATCCCCCAAGTGGGCTGTGAGCTGATGGATCCCGAGCCCCTGCACACTGGAGGATCCTGAGAAGTACCAGTCCAGCGAATGAATCCACACTTGTGTTCACAGGGCCACGATCTGTGGTGCATCCACAGTGTGTCAGGCATTGTGCTGAGTACCCAGTGCACCTCGCCTAACAAGGCAAACACGGCCCCTGCCCTCAGGGAACTCAAGAGTCTTGTGGGAGGGACAGGCATAAAGCAGATAATTACAAAAAAACTTACCAGAGTTACAAAGGGAAAGTCCAGATGCTTTGAGAAGGTGCATTAGGGAAGACTTCTTTGAGGAAATGACATTTAAGCCAAGAATCAAGATCAGAGCTACCAAATTAAAAGATGGCGAAAGAACATTTCTAGAAGAAAGAGCCCTCCACCCAAGAAAAATCCTCAAGGCAGGAAGATGCAGGGTGAATCCAGAGAACTGAAAAAAGGCCTGTGTGGCTGGAATAAGGCAGAGCACCCCCAGCAGGGCAAGAGGGCCACACATGAGAGGTGGGCAGGTTCCAGGGAAGGTTCCCACCCAGACAGCAATGGGGCATGTCACCCAAGGGATTACAGCAGGGAGCGATGTGATCAGACAGGCTTTTTCTTTCTTTTTTTCATGGAAGTACAGTCAGTTCCCATGTGTCAATTTCTGGTGCACAGCACAGTGTCCCAGTCATGCCTATGCATGCCTGTTCGTTCTCATATTCTTTTTCATTAAAGGTTTATTACAAGATATTGAACATAGTTCCCTGTGCCATGTAGAAGAAATTTGTTTTTTTAATCCATTTTTATATATAGTGGCTAACATTTGCAAATCTCAAACTCCCAAATTTATCTCTTCCCACCCCCTTTCTCCTGGTAACCATAAGATTGTTTACTATGCCTGAGAGTCTGTTTCTGTTTTGTAGAGGAGTTCATTAGTGTTCTCTTTTTTCTTTTTTTAGATTCCACATATGAGTGATATCATTTGGTATTTTTCTTTCCCTTTCTGGCTTACTTCACTTAAGAGTGATGATCTCTAGGTCCATCCAGGTTGCTGCAAATGGCATTGTTTTATTCTTTTTTATGGCTGAGAAATATTCCATTGTATAAATATAGCACAACTTCTTTACCCAGTCATCTGTCGATGGACATTTAGGTTGTTTCCAAATCTTGGCTATTGTACATACTGTGGCCATGAATATTGGGGTGCATGTATCTTTTCAAATTAGAGTTCCCTCCAGATACATGCCCAGGAGTGGGATTGCTGGATCATAGGGTAAGTCTATTTTTAGTCTTTTGAGGAATCTCCATACTGCTGTCCACAGCGGCTGCACCAAACTGCATTCCCACCAACAGTGCAGAAGGTTTCCCTTTTCTCCACACCCTCTCCAGCATTTATGGTTTATAGACTTTTTAATGATGGCCATTCTGACTGGTGTGACGTGATACCTCATTATAGTTTTGATTTGCATTTCTCTGATAATTAGTGCTATTGAGCATTTTTTCATGTGCCTAATGGCCATTTGTATGTCTTCATTGGAGAATTGCTCGTTTAGGTCTTCTGTCCATTTTTGGATTGGGTTTTTTTGGGGGGGGGGATTGTTATTAAGTTATATGAGCTGTTTATATATTCTAGAAATTAAACCTTTGTCAGTCGTAACATTTGAGAACATTTTCTCCCATTCCATAGGTTGTCATTTTGTTTTGTTTATGGTTTTCTTTGCTGTGTAAAAACTTATAAGATTAATTAGGTCCCATTTGTTAATTTTTACTTTTATTCCTATTGCCTGGGTAGACTGCCCTAGGAGAACATAGGTAAGAAAGGACCAAAATCACATGATCATCTCAATAGATGCAGAAAAAGCATTTGATAAAATTCAACACCCATTTATGTTAAAAACTCTTACCAAAGTGGGTATAGAGGGAACATATCTCAACATTATTAACATTATTTATGACAGACACACAGACAGCATAACACTCAATGGTGAAAAACTCAAAGCCTTCCCACTAAAATCTAGAACAAGACAAAGATGCCCACTCTTACGACTTCTATTCAACATAGTCTTGGAAGTCCTAGCCATAGCAATTAGGCAAGAAAAAGAAATAAAAGGGATCCAAATTGTAAGAGAAGAAGTAAAATCATCACTATATGCAGATGACATGACACTATGTACAAAAAACCCAAAAAGCTCCACACAAAAACTACTAGAGCTGATAAAAGAATACGGCAAGGTAGCAGAACACAAGATTAACATGCAGAAATCGGTGGCATTTCTTTGCACTAACAATGAAATAGCAGGAAAAGAAAGTAAAGAAACAATCCCCTTAAAAATTGCATCCCAAACAATAAAATACTTAGGAATAAATCTGACAGAAGAGGTGAAAGACTTATCCATGGAGAACTACAAACACTGACTAAGGAAATTAAAGATGACTTAAAGAAATGGAAAGATATCCCATGCTCCTGGATTGGAAGAATCAATATTGTTAAAATGGCCATACTACTCAAAGCAATTTACAGATTTAATGTGATTCTTATCAAATTACCTATGATATTTTTCACAGAACTAGAACAAATAATCCTAGAATTTATATGGAATCACAAAAGAGCCAGAATTGCCAAAGCATTACTGAAGAAAAAGAATGAAGCTGGAGGAATAACTCTCCCAGACTTCAGACAACACTACAGAGCTACAGTCATCAAAACAGTAAGGTATTGGCATGAAAACAGACATATAGATCAATGGAACAGAATGGCTTTTTAAAAAGACCACTCCGGCTGCATGTGCAGAATAAACCTGAGGGGAGAGTGGAAGGAGACCAGTTAGGAGGCTTCTGCACTAACCCCGTTTGAAATGGATACACAAATTGACAAGAGCACTGTTCTGAGGAGTCACTGCTACACAACAATAACCAAAGACTCCATCCGAGCTTGGGTAACAACCTGGAGGAAGATCTTCACCATGCCGCACCACAACTTCTCCTTGGCTCCACTCCGTCCTTTTCCAACATCTTTATCTTGATGGGGATGAGGCCAGACGGGAAACCAGCAAAGCTGCCAGTACATACACCTGGGAGGGGCGGCCAGCATCGAAGAGTTAACTGAACCACTACTTGACTCCCTTGTAGGCTCAGGGAGAGATGTTTCCTAAACATGGAAACTAGAAGGTCTCCACTCTCCAGGAGTTCTCAGGCTAGTGGGGAAATCTGAGCATAACAAAGATCAGCACAAGGCCAAGTGAGATGAGGGCTGAAGTCGTGCTACAAACAAAGCTGTGTGAACTCACACTGGCAAGAAGAACTCAATCCTGGCAGGGAAGCAAAGGAAGTTGTTTTTTTTTTTTTCCCCCGAAACTTGCCTTTAAACTTGGCCTTTAAGGCTGAGTAACATTTTGAGGGGTGGAGGAAGGCAGGGAGGGGGGCATTCTTGGGAGCAGGAGAAACCTGAGTAAGGCAACAATAGAGGGGAGCAAGTTTGCTAGAGCCCAGGGGCAAGGCAGGCCCCAGTTCACATTCTAGAAGCTCAGGATTAGCATTAACTCGCCCATTTACAGTGCCCTGCCACATATATAGCTAATTTAATCTCACAGTCACACTGAGGTCAGTAGGACTGGTCATGACTGACACCTGGGAACACTGAGAACCCACTGACCCAATCACGGGCTAGAGCTGGGAGTCACACCCAAGTGTTCAGGCCCCGTGCATCAGCCTGGCTCCACTGTTCATCACTGAGACCAGATAAAACCAACAGCGCGACATTTAATGGAAAGAAAAATAAAGACCACAATTTAAATTTTCAAAAATTTTCAGAGACGTGAGATGACCACAAGCTCAACAAATGCTCACAGCTAATACAAGCTTCATCAGGAGACAGGCATCATTAAGAAATTACGGTAAAATAATGGCCTTTTATGACCCTGAAGCCAGACAGCCCTCAGTTTGATTTCCAGCACTTCCACTTACTAGCTGTATGGCCATGGACTGGAAATCACTTCCCTCCAAAGTGACGTTTTCCCATCTTCGAATTGGAGTACTCAGTCTGTCCTGTAAGGCTTGTTGGGAGGCTGAACAAGAAAGTGCAGGTAACGAGGCTGGCACGGAGCCTGATGTTGTCCTTCATTGACTCTCATCACAGCCCTCTCCCAAGGTCAGAACGCAACAGTGGCTCCACATTTTACGGGAGAGAGAGAAAATTTATAGAATGTTTGGGAAGGGCTATCAGGAGAGAAGGTTTGAGAAAGTAGTAGTCTTGAAAGCATGGAGACCTAAAGCCTGAATTCTTGTCCCTGTTTTGTTACTAACTCGCTCTGTGACCTTAGGCAAGTCACAACTTACTTGTGACTCAGATCTTACCTGTAAAGTGATGAGGGTTAAGAACACGAATTCTAATTGACCTCTATAGTCCCATTCATCTTCAAAGTCTTTGATTGTATAAATCCTGCCTTAGGAGGACCTTTTAAAGCGAACTGATTTTCCAAAAGAAGAGCAAATTAAGAAGCTCCATGATATAGTTTTTAAAATGAAAAAAGCAGTCACAGAATAGAAAAGTACATTGAGTGTGTTTTACAAGAAATAATGAGATGAGTAGGACCAGTAGGAGAGAGGCACAAAAAGAATCAGCTTTCAGCTCAGGCTAAGGAAAAAGGAACTTTCTGACAATGAAAATTACTCCATAATGGACATGTGATCACTCAAGACTGTGAGATCCGCAAGGGCAGGGCAATGCTGTATTCAACTTCACTCTCCTGTCACCTAGTCCAGTAAGTGGCAAAAAGGAAACTCTTAAGAAACAGTAAGTAGATGGACGGGTGGGTGGGTGGGTAGAGGGGTGGACAGATGGGTGAGTGGATGGATGGAGAGGTAGATGGATGGGTGGATACACAGGTGGGTAGATGGGAAGGTAGATGAGTGAACAGGTGTGTGGATAGATGGGTGGGTGGGTGGATGGGAAAGTAGATAAGAGAACAGTTGTGTGGACGATGGATGGGTAAGTAGGTGAATGAGTGGATGAGTGGATGGATGGGAGGAGGGGAAAGAAGGAGGGGAGAAAGGAGGAAGGATGGAAAGAGAGGGCTGCCTTAGGAGGCAGTGAACTTCCCCTTGCTGGGTGTGCTCTGGCATGGCTGGATGACCATCTGTGGGAGGCACTGCCGAGTGGATTTCTGTCTGGTGTAGGAGGATCCACTAAAGGTCTATGTGATATTTATCCCTCACTTTTCTCCGCAATAACTCATCCTACATATTTCTGTCAGATTAATCTTCCTAAAGGACAGTTCTGTTGTCACCCTCCTACTCAAAAAATTGACTGGCTCCCCATTGCCTGTTCAATTAAGTCTGCAATCCTGACATCTCAGGGCTTCCTTCAGCTTTGCCTGAAGGACTTCTATTCACTTTTTAAATACAACCTGGATATATCCTCCATCAAGAAGATGATCACTCTTCACTGTTCCCCCATAGTCTATCCGAACCATGTCACTGTTGTGTATCACTGCACACAATTATAATGCACTTGGTGACAATTCTTCTCTTCTAAGAGATTATGAAGCCCCCATGAGGAAGGAATCTTTACTTCTGAACCTCCAACAAATAGTGGAGTACCTGCCTTTCAGCAGTTATTCAATAATAGTAAGTAGGGATTATGTATTATTCATCTGAAACCAGGCATTCCATTAAATTCCCAACATGCATATCTGCTTGGCTCTTTGTAACAACTCTACTGTCCACATTAAATAAGCAAGGAAGTGGAACTTCCTTGATGGGAAAATATATAATTTGCACAAGATAGGTAATTTGCACAATACACAAAGCAAATAGACGGTAGGGGCTAGATTCAAACCTGGTACCACACACCCTAAAGTCCTGGGTAGGAACGGCTCCACGGTGCTGCTCTCAGGGCGGCAAGACCATCCACGACAGCCCCAACCTGCCACCCACTCACTCACTCAGCAAGCACTCACTGAGCCATTAGGGGCCAGGCTCTGTATATAGAGGCCCTGCCCTTAAGAAGCTTGCAGTTTAACGTGTGACGCAGACAAATCAACAATGGCGAGGCGGAGCAGTAATGCACTCGGAGAGATTTGCACCAGAGTAAAAACACTGCAATCCAGGCGGGGAGACAGGAAGTATTCATTACAGCAGTGACTTCCAATTATCAAGCACCTACTGCACGCCAAACAGGTGCGCTGCAAATCACGTCACAGGGCCCCACCAATGAATAAGCTGTGGCCCAGCAAGGCGAAGTGCAGTCAGTGGTGGAGACAGTAGCTTCCAGGTATCAAAGGGCCACTGTTCTAGTCTCAGCGCTGCGGCTTTCCAGCTGTGTGCCCGTGGGCAAGTTACTCAGGGTTTTTGCACCTCCGTTCCCCAATCTGTAAAATGGGAATGATAGTAGTTCTGACCTCATAGGAATGCTGTAGTGTTTAAAGACTAAACCTATGCAAGGCACTAAAAATGCTGCCTGATATATCGTGTTACATACATTTCACCGATTGCTAAATAACTTGACCAAGAGCATGCCAAGTAAGTGCCTGGTGCCAATACCCATTTCCGTTTCACACGAAGCCTTCCTCGGGAATGCAGCTAAGACAAGGGGATGCTTGAGCTGAGCTCTGAAAGGCAAAGAAGGGATGAGAGCAGGGGAGGCTACGAATGGCCATGGGAACAGCCAGCACTCCACGCTGCCTTATTTCTGTACTGCTGCTCATTCTTTTCTCCGCCTGATACTCCTTCTCCAGCAATCCTGACCCACTGAGATCTTATCCATCAGCCAACAAAGCCATTCTATTAGACTTCTTCCACGGATGTGACCCTGATCTCCTTCCCACGCACTTGGCTGATGCCTCTCTGGCCAGGGTTAGTCTTGTGTATACAGCTGGTATTTACACACTTTAATCCATACAAGTGTGCACACACATGCATGCATATGAACAGAAATCAACAAGGCTTCCAGAACGCCTCACACCCACGGAGCAGGCACTTTATAAAGCCCCGCGGACAATGACCATCAGCTCAAGTTCAGCGATACTGGTTATACTAATCACCATTCCGGAGCTGAAATTAGAAACCATCCCCAGACCGCAAGACAGCTCGGCTGTAAACAGTATTTCCTACTCCTGCTAACCCGTCATGAACTTCTCACCGATGGGGGGAGGTAAACTGTGATTTATTATTTAAAACTGCGACTCCACCTCCGTAGTTTAAAAACGGACAAGGAGAACTTGAGACAAAAGAAGCTTCTACCTTCTCAAATACAGACTCATCTGAAACTGTCACATTTGCTTTCTTGGCTTCCTTGGAAGCTGGAGTGGAAGGAAGTGGGAAGGAATTTTATATTAAAAATTATCAGAAGCATAATAAAGACTTCCTAATGGCAGCCCAGGACCATCTGGTACCCCATCCTGCCTCCTTTGTTACAAAATGGATTTGTCTCTTCGACGCCAGATAACAGAGAGACCCCCTGGACGTGTTATGCAGAGAATCCAGAGTACAGTTAATTACACAGAGAAAACCTGGACAAAAAAATACATAAATAAACCCAATAAAATTCTGTGAAAGAAATTGTAGTTTTATAATAAAACAAAAGGTCATTCTTAGGAAATCATTCTGATAAACAAAGCAACAAGAAGAGGACAGGAGAGGGAGACGCCATGACCTACTGCCGTCAGCACTGGTCTCCCTGAAGACCTGCTGTGCGGCCAGAACGGCCCCGACCCCTTCACTGAGCCCCAGCTAACTGCCATCAGGCCGCCCAGCCTCACATGCTGCCTGCGGATTTTGAGACGAAATGAGAAAAATCTATCCACAAAATGAATGAATTCACAGAAGAAGAGCACTCTGTACGTTCAGTTATCTCCTAATCACAAATTCTGAGGGTGGCAGGAATAGTTTGAGAGCCACTACCGAAGCCTGAGAGAGCAAAACCTAAGTCAGCGCAGACAGCTCGGCCCAGCCGTCCCCAGAGAGTGGCAGGAAAAGAGTAATTCGAACGGAGGCTCTTTTCTCTGAATCATCTCAGTGGTGGCGTGGACCAGAGTCTTAGTTGTCACCAACCCAACAAAGGAGACAGGGGTCCAGGAGCAAACGTTTCTGGAAGGGTCAGCTTCAGTCCAAACCCACATCGGTGGCTCAGAATGACCTGGGTGGTCAGGCAAAGCTGGAATTTCTACCCCAAGGCTAGTGTCACCGCCTTAACCAGCTCCCGAACCACAGACACTGGGAGGAATGCGGAGAAGGACCAACCGAGGGTTCTGCCGGTTTCCACACACAGAGCACAGGCTTGCTCTGCCCCGGTCACACCTGGCCTTATTCCAACACGGTTCGTCAGATCTCCTACCCGGATTCGCCTGGTGTTTCTCAGACAGACACTGCATGGGAAAACCTCTGCTTTCGCCTTTCCAGGATGCGAGGAGGCGACCTCACTGACGAGAGACAGCGGGAAGGGAGGCCCTACCAGACGCTGACGTCAGAAACGGTCTCATTTAGATTAAATATTGGAAATGCCGAAGTATCCCATAGACAGCCGAAGGTTTTGTTTTGCTCAGTAATTCTAAATTGTGAGCTTAAATGTCTAAAATCAGATTACACATATAAATGCCAAGGAACTCCTTTTGTGATAACTGTTAAAAACCCCATATTTAAAATCCCTGCTTAAGCTGTTTTAATCAAGACAGCAATCCTAAAGTCTTAATTTTTGAGGTCTCTTATGTGCAGAATTTTTTACTTTATTAGTAATGTAAAATAAACAGGCCACCCCTCGGGGAAAACGTTTTAATGCAAAGCCTTCACAAGTGTCCCGCAGCCACTCTGAGAGTTGCCTCGACACACGGATGCCTTTGGGGGAGGGGTGTACTTAGGGTCTAAGTGTACTTGAAAAACAGCATCGTCACCACGGAAGCAGCTCTAAATTTTGACTGTCTTTCCTTATGCCAGCAAAGGCCATATTCTGTACATGCAGTTTTGCTTTTCACTGGAAAGGGCTCTGACAGTAATTCACCTCGTCTGCAGCCGGCCCTGCCTCTGCATGGACAGCGGCCCTTCCCTCTGACTGCCCACGCCTCACTCTTCCGGCTGAGCCACAAACATGAGGGTAGGGTGAGGATCAACCGGAACTCCAGTGCTCACCACAAAAGCAGAGGGTGAGTTTATTTCAATTGTTCATCCCTTGGAGGAATCAGAGAAGGCCCAACAGGTTCCTGCCACTGGTTAAACTGGCAGAATCCCAACCTCTCTTTTTCGGATCTGTCAGTGGCAACTTGTCAATCAAAACGGAGTTACGTGTGGCCAAGAAATGGTACATTTAAGCATATAGGCCTTCCAGGGTGGTCACCTTTAGAAACGAGTACGTGACTCAGGAATACGAGGAAAAGGGTTGCTAAGAGAGGTTTGAAGCTCCTCTTTCTCAACGCCTTCAAGGTCTGCCCCATTCAACAGCTCAGTGACAGCACACTGTCATTCTCTGAAGATGTATTTGAGTCTGGGAAGCAATCAACAGGCATTCAGAGCCAAGCTCACCAAGTAAGACAGGTAATCATGTTGAGTAATACTGTTTTTCAAAAAAATGAGGTGTGGCCATCAAAGTAGTGAAACTGGTTTTCTCATAAGGATCATAACTAGACTCTGAAGGCAAATATAAAAAAAAAAAGAGTTCAAAAAGTGTTTGCCGATAAATATTCTTGTTTTTAGACAATGGCAAGACCTTTGGCATTAGCACAAAATCAGCAAAGCTGCTTTGAAGACAGTGGTTCCCACTTGGACAGGCATACATGAGCGTATGGAATAAATTAAATTGAAGTATTGATTTCCGTCAACCGCCTCATAATCTAACATTTTGACTGTTTTCACAAAACTTTATTCTTTTCCCATTATCATTCTCATAAGTTAAAAATCATTCACTGAGGGAAAAAAAGGTATTAAAGTATACGATTCCTTCAAGGAACAAGTGATCGAATGCATGAAAGAAAAGTGTTAAATTCAGCATCTCAGAACTGAAGTGGCTTCAGAGAGCATTCACCCAAAGGATACTTACTAAGCAAACACTAGCAAAGAGAGAGAGAGAGGTGTTCCGTTTTCCAGGAACAACCATCTTGATCTCCTTTCAATAAGTCATCTCTTTAGGAAGGTGTTTTTGCTGCTGTGAGTTTGTCCCTGGCAACATTATTGGCCTGGGACTCCTATTTCTATGTTTTCCAAGTTGTTTTCAGTAAGAGGGCAGGAGCAGGGCTTCCCACTACACTCCTGGGGGTGAACTTAGGGACGGTGTCCTTACTCTACGTCACAATACTGAGAAAGTTTCCTGTGCGCTGGTGACATCAACACCACGATCTTAGGGCAGCATGGGTGGCACCTTACCCCAGATAAATTCACCTCCCTGAAATAATCAGCGCTCCAGGAATGAGATGAATCCCAAATCTCCTATTTGCACTTTCAGCTGAATAGTTTTCTAGATTCCTGGAGGTGGGGAGCTGCTGCAACAAGCACCCAAAAGTGGAGGTGGTGGCTTTCTACTTTTATTTATCTTTGCTCCATGATGCCCCTGGTAACTCCTCCACTCCTCTATTTCATTTTCAAAGACTTCTCAAAATCTGCTACACTGATTTCATGACTCATGCATGGGGCACTTCCCATGGTCTGAAGAACACTGGTCTATACCAGGTGTTTCTGACAGTGGCGCACAGACCACTTTCGTCAGAACAGAATACGCAAAAGAAAAAAAAACATTTCTGGGCTTCGTTCCTGACCTGCTGCTACATATCATCTGTTGGGAAAGCCCAGGATCTGTCATTTTAAGAAGCTCTCTAGGTGGTTCTGATGTGCACTTAAGTTTAGAAACTCACCTAGATTCCTTAACCAGCCACGAGTCAAAAGGAAAACAGGTCCGAAGAGGCTATGTGATTTTTCAACGTCACACTGCTAATTGGTAGTGAAGCAACAGTGATGGGGCCCTTTGCCTTCTGTATTCCTGGGTAATGTTCTTTATACGCATAAAGACCACTCACGTCCATCTGTGATCTAGTCCCCCTCCTCTACTCGATGGGCATGCTCACTGTTGTATTTCCGAAGGGGCAAAACCCACAAAGGGACCAGCAAGACCTCCCAGGCAGGGCCACTGCCTTCCCGCTTTTGAGCGTCTGTAAAACAGCCTGCTTCTAGGAAAACAAAACTTACCCCTAAAATTCCATTGGTTCCCAAAAGCTCACTCCTGATTGGCCCATTTCTAACACCTCATTTGCATATGGTACGAACTTAATTGAAACCTAAAACCCTATAAAAGCCTGTGTAAACCCGCAGACAGAGTCCAGAGCTTGGAGTGTCAACTCCTCTGGGCCCGCTGGTGTCATAAACCTGAGCTCTCCAACCCTCGGAGTGTTGCTGGTCTCTCGACAGGATTCAGGTTTCTGTAACATTTCCAATGCCTAGCCCAGTGCCATGTCTGGGCGGGGACGAACAAAATCACATACATGGCCAATCCAACAATCAGCACATTGTTTAATAAGTACTGATCTTCATCGGACGCACCACTGACAGACAGAACAAATTGTCTCAAAGACTGAGAAATGAAATAATGGAGGCAAAAGTGCTTTGCTTTCTCTCCACACAGGTAAGAGGAAAATATTACATAAATGATTCAACGGCGGCCAAAAGCAGCAATGCGCTAGGAATGAGAAGCATCAGTTTCACTTCCTAAGTCATAAAACTTACAAATGGTTTTCTCAGAATTTTAACAAAGGAACAGTATCAACAAAAGGCAAGCCAATTTAGGATGCTCAGTGAAGCTGTCTGTGAGAGCATAAAAATAGACCATGGAATTGGAATTTACTGCCAAATCTGTGGTTTGGTGAGGCTTTCTGATTTTGCCTTTCTAAAATCAAATTTTCCATCTGAAGGGCTTCGGAAGGCTCCTCCACTTCAGATGCACATGGGTCAAGCCCTGTGTCCCCAGCCACAGGGGAACCTAAAGCATGACCAGCACTCTTGAGGATTCCACTGAGTAACATTTATTTGCTCTTCCAGAAAAAAATCCAAGGGTTTTCCCAGGGTCTAAAGCCAAATTAATCCAATATGCCTGTACTGAGCAACTACTAACTTCTGGGTCTACTGTAGGGCTATTGGGGGTTGGGAAGAGATACAACCAGACTCTGCAGGGCTCGAGCCACACATTTTACTGCAAAAATTCCCCAACAGCTGTGTAAGTGCAAGGTTATTATTAGTAATCACACGACAGCTAATGGGTTTACCTAGAAGGAAGGACGAAGCAGTGTAGCATGGACACCGGGGATGTTTTCTCCAGGGAAATAACTCAAATGTGCGGCAGCGTGCTCTTCCCTTGCCCCTCCCTGACTTTGGGACTTCCCTATCCTTCCCTTTCCTTTTCACTTCTCCAGCAAAGTAGGTGTGAAAAAAAGAGGCCTAGAGATGCCACCACCAGACACACACTCACACACAACGGTGGTATTTTCAAGGGTGGAGAGAGGACTTCACAAGGCTCTGGGAGTGAGGGAAAGCTACCACCCCCTCTCACTTCATTCCCTACATCACCGCCCTCTCCAAGGCTCACAGTGGCCGGCGGGCCAGCCAGCCACGGCTACGGCCTCAACGCCTCGGGTCACTGGGCGTCTTTCAGAAACGTGCTCCTCTGGAAACTCAGGTCTGACCAGAGCAACTTCAGATATTCACTGGCAAGCTCGGCAGCTGATCAAAATCAGAAAGAAATATTCTACATCTTTCAAACACTGTTATGAACCTAAGAAGAAAATCACCTGTGGCATCATTAAGATTTCAAACAGGACATCTATCCTGAGCCACAGCAGCTACTCACTCTTCTACCTTGGTCATCATTAATACTGTCAGATTTCGTTCAAATAAACTTGACAACTGACTGTAAATACACCATATAATTTTTTTCAGACGTGAGGATGAGCGTCACCTCGGAGTTTGATGACAAATGTTAGGGTTTTAAGAATTTCTCCTACATACGTTTTGTCATACATGTATATACGTGTACATTACAACACGCACAAAGCCAAGAACACTCCTTGGCTTGAAGAATTTAAGAAACTACTCATGGTGGGCACTGCAGGGTCACCCCAGTAACACAAATCCACTAAAGAGCTAACAGGGAAAACCAGCAGAGATTATATTTAGATTATCTTTCACTTGCTTTTGGGGTTTTAGGATGACTGTATCCCAACGTGTAAAACGTGCTGTCTTACCCTGCTCCCTGCCTCCGGTCATCAACAGAATTATTTCTAGAAAAGGCTCAGGAAGAAAACTGGATTTTCCCAAGCCAAATTCAACTGCCATCACACAGCTGTCTCTTAACAAGGAGGAATCTCTCTCTGTCTGAATAGCAGCTACAGTTGCACTTGTGCAAAGAAACGATATATTTTTATTTTATAACTGAATCTCGTAACTAATCATGTTTCTTCCTCTCCTCTGGCTACAGGGAAACTCAGGGCTAGATTTGCAGACTACCTGTGATAGAATTAGGCAGAGCCTTACAGAATGCATTTCTGGACTTTACCTCTCTTCTGGTTTCATCTGCCTGACCCCCATGCCATTTCTGTTCTGGTTTATTTGCCTTTATTAATGTGTGTCTTTAAGAAACAGACAAATGAGTGCCTAAGCATTGTCTACCCTGTATGAGGCCTCCCTCCATTGTTCACCACCCAGGAGGATGCTCCGAGGCATGGAGAAACGTTCACATCACCCCGAGCTTATAATTTATATTTTATCTTCAAACGCACGTCCCTTACACCGGAAAACCACTGCTGGCTTGCTGATAATCCCTAGGGGCGATACCCTCTCGCCTCAACAATGGGCTGTGTGCTGTCTTCATTTGAGTGGTAATTAAACCCGGCTCTGGCTACATTATTTCCTAAGAAAATCCTTGTTTTATCTGCCAGGAATTGAAAAACAGGGGTTAAGGAAGTAAAACAACTAAACTCAAAACACAGAAATATAAAAAGCACAAAATGATATCATCTTTGCCAGGGAAGCCATCCCACTCAAAAGCCGTCTGTACTTCTGCAATTGGAAGACAGAGTAGATGGCAGAGCCTTGACATTCCCAGTTCTCTTTGAAATTTTATTTGATAATGAACAGTGAGCTCAAATAGTTTCCAAACAGCCAAACATCTCTGTGTAATTTTAGGTGCCCCAACTGTATGATTAGTACCAAGAAAGCATCAAATAAATTTTGAATCTTGCATCCAGGTCTGGAACAGTGAGGCAAGCTCAGTGGGCTAAAGACAAATTTTAGCTTATGACAGAAATAATCTGCAGAGCCTGGTAATGTCTCATAAGAAACTCACGATGAAGCATTTATTAAAGAATTTCATATAACCAACAACTTTCAGTCATGTTGGCTTAGAGAAAAGATAGCATTACCTCTCCACACCCTAATTTGGAAGTGGCATATAAAGCTGCCCCGTAACCACACTTTATCTAAAAAAAAAATAAATATTCTTAATTATTTTGCCATCATGAATAAGGGAGTAATATCCCCTGGCCCATCTGCAGAAGAGCTCTCTAAAGACCAGAGAAGCCAGCAGCTTCTCCAAGTTTGCTTAACACCAAAACCTCAAAACTAAATAGGACACCCCTGATGGTTGCATTTGATCATTACACTTCCCCATAAGCCACATCTGTTCATGCTTAAGTCTCTTTATATACTGAAATTTAAAAATTGAAAATAAAATTAGATTATCAGAGAAATGCAAATCAAAATGACAATGAGGTATCACCTCACACCAGTCAGAATGGCCATCATTCAGAAGTCCACAAACCATAAATGCTGGAGAAGCTGTGGAGAAAAGGGAAGTCTCCTACACTGCTGGTGGGAATGCAGTTTGGTGCAGCCACTGTGGAAAACAGTATGGAGATTCCTCAAAAGACTACGAACAGACTTACCATATGACCCAGGAATCCCGCTCCTGGGCATATATCTGGAGGGAACTCTAATTCCAAAAGATACATGCACTCCAATGTTCATACAATAGCCAAGACATGGAAGTAAGCTAAATGTTCATTGACAGATGACTGGATAAAGAAGTTGTGGTATATTTATATAATGGAATATTCAGCCATAAAAAAGAATAAAATAATGCTATTTGCAGCAACATGGATGTACCTGGAGATCGTCATTCTAAGTGAAGTAAGCCAGAAAGAGAGAAAAATACCACATGAGATCACTCACATGTGGAAACAAAACAAACAAAACAGGACACTAATGAACTCATCTACAAAACAGAAACAGACTCTCAGACATAGTAAACAATTTTTTGGTTACTGGGGAAAAAGGGGTGGGAAGGGATACATTTGGAAGTTTGAGATTTGCAAAGGTTAACCACTATATATATAAAAATTGAGAAAAAACAAATTTCTTCTGCAGAGCACAGGGAACTATATTCAATATCTTGTAATAATCTTTAATGAAAAGAATATGGAAATAAATGTATGTATATATATATACATGACTGGGACTTCATGCTGTACACCAGAAACGTACACAGTGGGACTATACTGCAATTAAAAAGAAAAAAAAGAAAGAAAGGAAAGAAAATTAGAGAACCAATCAGGCATTTTCTCCAACTGTAAATATTTCATTTCTATTCTTTCTGGAGGAATTTAGAATTGCCTGAGAAAAACAGCTCTAGCTGATGCAGAGATTTAAGGAAATAGTTTTGGCAAATTAACCTTTTATACCTCAGAGAAAACTAATCCAAAATGTATATTAGAAGAAAATCCAAAAACTGACCACACATTGTTGTTCACTAAGGTCATGTACCATTGGCCACTTTCGTCCACTTAAAACTCACTGCAATTCATTTTAACTGATAGGAATATGTTCGCTAGGACGTGGACTGGCTTTCACTGCGGTCTCAGCACTGCACACCAAGCCACAGGTTGAATCGAAGACATTCCTTGTGCTATTACAAATTTGGTCAAAATCATTCAACATGTTACAAAGTTATGTCTAAAGTATAAAATCCAAGACACCTACCCGAAAAACAGCCTGAGCTCGGTGTACCCCTTCCTTCCGAGCCAAATTCTAACGTCCCACAGCATCTTTACCCACCCCGATGACAGCATCATTGTCAGGACATCGCTTCCAAGCCAGATTTCCTAGATACACAAACTATTCACAGACCTTTTATCTATTACAGTTTTTTTTTTTCTTTTGTGACCAGAACAATAAATTCTTTAAAAAGAAGAATCTTGCAGCATATTTCTTAGGTATCATTTTAAAATTTAAGAACAGTCGCTTTATTTCTATTAGATTGAAAAAATAAATTTTCCGACTGTCTCTTCTTTGCTTTCTTCTCCAAAGTCTATCACCTTTATTTCTCGTAAGTCTGCCGATTTTTCATGCTTTATCCTTATTCTGCTATAAGTCTTCCCTGCTCTTTATGCAAATTTATATAAATGTTTTGATGCTCTTCTGTGATGGCTACTCTGCAGGGCTGCTTGAGCAAGGGCATAAATACGACTCAAGTCAGCTGACAGTATAGTGTGGAACAGTAAGATACTACTCAGAAACCCACAGAGAGGGGAAATGAAGCAATGAATACAGAGAGCCCGGGAGTCACCGTAACAGTTAATCCAGTTCTGCATGTATTTGCTGAGGCCAGTGGTGAACCAGGCAGTGCGCTGGGTGGACAGTGAGCTACAAAGCTGGGGTGGGCCAGGCAGGCTGAAACCCTCACTGCCAAGAGTTACTAATGAATGAGTCTGTGAAGCATTATTAATTCATGACTGTGAGAGTCATTTTACTTTGCTGTAGATCACTTTTTTTTTTTTTTGTAATTAGGTTTAATTATTTATTTTGAATGGAGGTGCTGGGGATTGAACCCAGGACCTCGTGCATGCTAAGCACATGCTCTACCAGTGAGCTATACCTTCCCCGCCGTAGATCACTTTTACTCCTTCTGTTTTAATTCACCAAAACCCGGTATGAATCCTTTCATGCCAAGAGGGTATCTGAAGAGGGCTGTGTTAAAATCCACCTGCCAGTCATTTCCTGTAGTCTTCCCATCCCCCCATCTCAAGCCCACATTCCACACCCCTCAGACATTCCATTCCCACCTCGTTTCATTTACTTCTTCCCCAATAAGGGGAGGTAATTTCTTTCTACAAAGGCTAAGATCAGAATCAAATCTAACACAAGAGCCTACTCACTGAAAAGTACAAACAGAGCAGGTTTCTGGCCCCTCAGCTGCAACTCACCTGGACGGAGAAGAGACCACAGCAGTTAGTTTCGCCCACGGCTGGTCTGAGGTCAGCCTAGCACAACAAGACACGCCAAAGGCAACTTTCTTTGAAAACTGAGTGAGAATGGGGAGGGGAAACGTGCTGAATAGGAGATGGAAATGTTGGAAACTACCCATATTTCACCGTCTCAGCTGAAGTAACTCTTGGTAGTCTGGTACTGAAAGAACGCTGACATCCAAACCCATCAGGTCACTGCGGGAATAGCCGTGTGACTGAGGAGAAGACTGTTCTAAAGTTCTCAGATGGAGCATTGTCAGAATTAAATAAAAGCACCCTAATTTGCCATTTTTGTTATGCATGAGACTTCATCAGATTGGAAGAGCAAGAGAAAAGGTGGTGAAACCTGACCAGGTTTACAACAGCTTTTTCAAAGGTCAGACTATCCCCAAAGAATGGCAGAGCCTTCAGGGGGGCATGCCTTCACATTCTATTTAGCGGTTCAGTGACTATTCCTATTTCTAAGTGCTTATCAGGGATTTCTCATTCCTTACAAATACAGAACACAGATAAAGATTCCTTCTTGATGATAAACATTTTAACCTATAGCTCAGTTTGGCAAAGCTCCAGGCCCCAGCAAATGACCCAGACAACAACCTTTTGTTGAAGTGGATTCAAACTAATGAATGATGAATGAAAAAAAGAAAAAACTCAAGGCAATAAAAAGCCCAGTAGAGCAGTGTTTTCTCACTGATAGAATGGGTCCCCTGTTGAACACAGAAGCTTCTTTGGAGGCAGGGCTCGCCAACAAGCACAAACCCTCATACCAAGCACTGTTGCAGAGTAAATTCACTCACCTTCTCTGTTCATTCAGCTGTCTGTCAGTGAAAAGTAATGTTTCAGTTCAGGCTTTATGTTTGATTTACAAATAAACTACCGCCAACAAAAATAAGCCATTCCGCACTGGGATGTTACAATTTAAAAACACATTTTCCAGTTTTAATAGAGCAATTTTAATGTATTTTACCAAGCGCATTGAGTCATCTACCTACTGAGCAAGGAAAAATTGACTTGCTACAGTTTCTATTTAGGACACCTTCTCATTCTTATCTGCCAATCTCCGTGTTAATATCACTGAGTTAGTAATTCTCCAACTGCTCTTTCCAGTGTTGATCATTTCAGGTGAGCAAATTAGAGCCAGTTTAGTTTAAAAATGACTTTAAGATCCCTGACTCCCTGTGGCCTCCTGAACAGCTTCTAAATCCTGTCAGTGGAAGGTTACGGGTCCCTTCTTCACCTGACGCCCATCAGCTCTGGAATCCCTACGCCCAGTGCAGAAACCAGACCCTGAGCCTTCTTCCTCATGACCTCATCACGACCTTATCATGTCTTCTCAGTGCAGTGAAGAAATGTAACATTTTATTTTAGACTTCTTTACACTTGATTTAAAAAAAAAAAACGATAAAAAGCCATGTCAAATGTAATGTTCATTCACGAGTAACTGGCTAGAGACCTGGTGCATTTCCCTAAGTGCCCCAGCCACACCCCACCCCCCAAAAAGGGCATTACACCTCACAGGTAAGCAGATAAGAGATTTACATGGAGCTATCAGAATAACCCAAAAGACTGGGTTTTTATTTAATTCAGAGAGAAAACAGTGTTTGTGGATTTCGGAGCTACTGTGCATGCACCTGTTTAATGGATGCATTCACGGCACTAAGGGGAGGCAGCAGAGCACAGGATGTGACCCACGGGGAAAGTTCTGCTTCGCTTACAAAGAAAATCTTACCTGAGAGAGTTTCTGAGTTTTTCATATTAAATGTTACCAAATGAAGCTGTAGTCGTTCAATTACGGGAAACACTGCTTAGGTACCCATTTAATTCTTTCCCACTCATTTTTGACATGTCAAATGTTTCAGCTGCAGTTAGTTCCACACTGAAAACTCAATTCCATAGAGAACTTGGAAGGAGGGGGTGGTTAGTGTAGAAAGGAGGAAAAAACCCACTTCATCTCACGAATGCATCCAAATTTAGACCACAGCCTCTCCAAGTTTCCTTGACTCTCACAGGCGTACAGCTGGCCCATTAAAACACAATGTTACAGAATGAGGCTCAAGTCCTTCCAGAGGAGTTGTCTGGAGGAGCAATCAGGAAACCATCTCAATGTGCTTCTGTAAATGACAAGGTCATCTTCCGGCTGTGGAGAGGACAAGCAGTGCCAGTTGGAACGGAGATTCCCTCATAATTCTGATCCTCTTTGCTACTTAACAAATAACCTGCGTTATGTGTTCTAACATAACTGTTATTTTCCAAAGAACAGCAGTTGATCATAAACATCACTGCTGCTGCTTCTTCCCTTCCAAGGACATTTCTCTGTCACTCTGACTCTAATATCACCTTTGTGATGGACAAGATCTAAAATCCGAAGAAGAGCTCCCTGAACACTCATTACTATAGGATCTAACCGAGTCAGAGGAAACCAGCATCACTCTCACGTGTGTTTCGTTTCTGGACATACCCATTTTACCCCTTGCTAACCATGGGCTTATTAACTCTGTTTGGCTTGTTTTTACCTTTGTTAATCTTAGATATTACCATTTTCAAAAAGTGAAACATCAAAACACATGCAAGGGCTTTTATTTTCACACAGAACTCTGTAAAACTCTCGTTCGAGATTATACAAAGGGAAGGTAAATTTCCTGACATTAAAACCTAAAGCAAACTTGACGGAGACACAAATATAATGAAAAACGGAAGGAAGACACAAGGATGGCTTCAGGATCATTATAAAATCTGCTCCCCCCCCCCCCGGCTCAGAAAGGCACACACACATCCACAGATCACAAGCTGAGATGGGGATTCACTGTCTCCACTTGTACACTGACCACCTCATTTTTATTTAAAAAAAAAAAATCTGTTTTGCCACATACACTCCTTTGAAACAGCGAGTCGAATAACCCCCAGAAAAAGCAGCTGTGTAGGTTTAGGAGCTTCCATCAGCTCCAAAGCGAACGCACACTAATCCAACGCAGAAGGTGCCACTGGACAGAGAGTCCACGGAGCTCTGCTCTAATTTCTACATAACTTTGGAAAGTCACAGTTCCTGAGTGAGCCCGGTTACCTAGCAACCAAATGCTCATTTGAATGCTCCTTCCCACCCTAACCCCTTCATCTGATGGGTTCTCTCCAGAAAATGCAGCGGAAAGAAAGGGTAGGAATGGGGGAATTTTGAAGCTACACACAATGAAACTTCACAGCATAATAACAATGATTAGCGCCGGGCCTGATAGTCACATGCCAGGAAACAACTCAGATAAAAGACCAGGAATGAGTTTCATTCGCCGGTATCACAGCTTGGAGTATATAAGGGAATCCTTGAAGAGCTAAGAAAAAAAGGTTTAACATTTTGACAAGTTGGAGAAACAGATACATATAATCTTAATGCCAGAAGGGGGTAATGAGCTATGAAAGTTTTGCAAAGGCATGGTTAAGAGAGGTTCTGGGGTTCAGGTGAATCTTGGGGATGGAAAATTAGGAAAAGCTTCAAATCAGAAAACCAACGGAAACCCTGGCAGGTCTCCCACTGCCCTGCCTGGTCAATCAAATTCTTTAAGGCCACCAGGTCCGTGAAAGGACCTGTCACACAGAGGGCAAGAGCCACTGCTTAACGCGACTGAAGACAAGCTAACTTAGACCTGATGTTAAAAATACACAGACATGCGAGCAACTGCCACACTGTATTTAAGGATTTCCTTCTCTGAAATTTTAAGGCTATAAATACTAACTTTCTGAGATGGGCCTCCACTGAGCAAATGATAGATTCGCCCCTGAAGTTCCTAAAAAGATATTCTGGAATAGAAGGTGGGAGCATGGCTTTTGAGGCCTGACAAGTCTTCATCAAAATCCCATCGTGTATTTCCTGTATTGACTTTTCCACAGCATGTGTTGCCTGTGTGGCTCAACATGGGACTGGCATGGCATCTGCACTAAATGAGTTAATGTACATTTTGCAGCTGGTGCATAGCATACACTTGGTAGTATTTGCTGTTTAGGATTTCTCTTCAAAAATACTCTGTCTCTGAATAAAGTTATAATGGGCCATGATGATACTCTGCAAAAACGCAGTCCCCCCGAAATTACTGAAATGTGAAGAGCCCAGGCCTCTCTACCGGTAGCGGTACCTGGTGACGTGACGGTCACTCGTGTGTGTACAACGCACAATAACGTAGTTCGTGCTGCCCGACCCAGACACGAGAGGCAAACCTGTCTTCAACTGTTCACGTAACCAGTTAAACAGTCACTGTCACTAAATAAGAAACTGGAAAGAGCCAAGTGTTTCACATCTAACAGAAGTTTTCCACGAGCGTAAGTTTCATTATTTGAATTATGGTTAGCCTATTTCTGGGTCTGGACATTTTGTTGTTGTTGTCGTTTTGCTTCTGTTTTGTTATGAAATAATCCCGTAACACATGTACAATTTAATGCATAAAAACAAAACGAATGACTACGTACCTTCCTACCGAACCTTCCAAGTACCTTTGAAGTTCCGCGTGGAGGCAGCCCTCCTCCTCACACCCTCCCCTTCACCTCCGAAGGAACCAGCATCGCCCTGCATTGATGTTCACAGTTCCCTTTCCTTTCCTTACGGCCTTCCCACAGACGAATCAGTCCTAAAGCTCTGTATCACTTTAGTTCAGCACTTTTTCAATTTTACAGAAACGGACTTACACTGTATTCTTCTGTCTTGCATTTCCACTCGACATTATGCTTGTGAGATTCATCCCTGTTGAAACACACAGCTGTGGGGTACTCTCACGACTGTCTACTATAAATGTACCCCCAATTTCTTTATTCAGTATACTGTTGATTGGCATACAGGTTGTTTCCAGGGTTTTGCTGTCACGAATAGGGCTGCGTTCTTGCACACATGTGACAGTTTCTCTAAGGCAGTGCTTCTCAACCTTTTTCACAACCCAACTGATACAGAACATGATACGAGAATGGCAAACTGCAGTTATTAGACAAAAGTGCTCCCACTCCAGACTTGTGATCTGCTCTGCTACCCTGAAGGCTAAGGGGGTCAGGGGACCACTTCACAAAGCATTCCAAACTCCTTTCAAAAACCATTACACCAGTTTACACTGTCGCCATCACGGTCTGCATACTCCCTCTACTCCACCCTCTTGCCCAGTGCCTGACGTTGCCATCTGCCAACCTGCTAGGTATGAAATGGTATCTCGCTATGGTTTTAATGTTAAAACATATTTATGCCTCTATAATTAAAAGAGTAGGGTACTGGAATATGAAAATGCAGACATATAACTAATTAATTACTTAGGGCAATTAAGTCTAGGACGGGGCTCATTCCAAATCAGTGGGCAAAAGTTGAACTTTTTAATAAGTAAGTGGCTTGTGATTTCCAAATAGCCATGTAAAAAGAAAAAAGAAAAAAATGAATCCATTCTCCATACGATACATCAAAATAAATTCCAATGGGTCCCAGATCTAAATGTTAATGACAAAACCACACAAGCACTAAAGGAAAATGTGGGTGACTGTCCTATAACTGTGTTGTCCAAGACGGGAGTCATCACCCACAGGGGTGCCAAGCACCCGAAATGTGGCTAGAAGTTGAATTTGCAGTTTTAATTTCTTTTAATATAAGCTGAAATTTAAAAACTGACACTCAACTCGGTTATTGGAGAACTTTTAGTACACTTGGAACAACTTGGTTATGTGAATTTCCTTTTTTGACTGCAAATTTTACAAAATCTAAATACAGTAAAGAATTTACAATGAAAACTTAGTGACCACACTGAGATGCACTATAGTATAAAACACATGAGATCTTAAAAATTTAGCATGAAAAAAATGTAAAATATCTCATTAGTAATTAAAAATGCTGACTTGCTGAAATGACAATATTCTGATATATCGGATTAAATAAAACATATTATTAAATCAGTTTCACCTCTCTCTTTGTACTTTTTTATTCTGACTGTTAAAAATTTACATACGTGGTTCCTATCACGTTTCTACTGGATAGTGCTGCTCTGCAATCTAAAGGAAAACTTTTTCCACATCATGATTCAAATCCAAGGAGCAATAAAGACTGATAAAACCGACTATGCCAAAGGAAAAAAATTACATAAAAAACACCACAATCAGAGGAAAAAGACAAATGATAAACGGGAAACTGTCAAATATTAGAGGTTACATCCCTAATATATAATGTCCCTAATATATAAGAAACTTCATAAAATAGAGGAAAAAATGTAAAATCCTGTAACA
This sequence comes from Camelus dromedarius, assembly GCF_036321535.1. Classification (NCBI taxonomy): domain Eukaryota; kingdom Metazoa; phylum Chordata; class Mammalia; order Artiodactyla; family Camelidae; genus Camelus; species Camelus dromedarius. The sequence continues at coordinate 28,302,776 of NC_087458.1, read as the reverse complement.
ATGGGCAAAATACATGCAGAGAGAGTTCACAGAAAAAGAAATGTAAATGGCCCCCAAACATATGAAAAGGAACTCAAGCTAGCACATAATAAAAGAGACGCAAATTAAAATTACACATTTCTCACCGTTTAAATGGCAAAGGTCTTTGATCACATGTCTACTGGGAAGGGGCGAGGTAAGAAGGCGCTCTCATTACCTGCTGGTGGGAAGGCAGAACTGTACAGCACCCACAGAAGGGACTTTGGCAACACCTTAACAAAACTGCACAGCTGTTACTCCTTTGACCCAGCAATCCCACTTCGAGGAATCTATCTAAAGATAAACTGGCAAGAATTGTACGTAAATATTCACAAGGCTGCTCATTCAGCTATCCATTTAGTTAAGGAAAATAATGTCTCTGTTCAGGCTTTATGTTTGATTTGCAAATAAACCCCCACCACCCAAACCAAATCATTCACACTACAATGTAAGTGCCAAAGACCAGAAATAAGTATATATCCAAATGGATAAAGTTTGGTACATATACACGATGGCGTCTCTGCAGTTGCAAAGCGCACTGAGAAATGTTTATGTACAGCTCCAGAGTGATCTCTGAAAAACACCATTAAGTACAAAAAGCAAGGTGCGTAACTACAGTCTGCTGCCTTTTTTCTATAAAAGAAGAAATAAAGACATGCTTGCTTATGTTAAATAGAAACAATATGCATATGCACACACATAGACATGGCATACATGCACCATGTACATACAAAAACATACCTATACACATACATACGTGTATTTCCATATCTCAGTAGCTAGCTATATTTTTTTTTCTAATTTTGTCCACTTGAACAGACCTAGAAAAGGACCAGCCCAGAGGCAATGAGAACTCCCAACACCCGGACTGTGGGCTCTAAACACCATTTATCAATAAAAAGACCTGCAACAGGGGAAGTACTAGACAAGTCTGAAATATCCTGTTATACCAAAAAGTAGGGACGCCATCAAAGACCACTACAGTCATGTCAAAAGTATTCAGAAGCCAACTTAAAGAGCTGTCCCATGGGCCAAAGATAATTTGAACTTCAAAAGAAATAACTGCAAAGGACTGAAGCACATACATTGTGTTTAAATCCATGAGTTCATAATGATACTTAAAAAAAAACCACTGGTCTTCTTTGGAAGATGCTGGAAAACCAACTCATGAATTTGAACATTATTTTAACTAGAAGGAATAAAACTGAGCATTAATTTTCCTATATAAATTATACCCTGATGTAACCAAATAATTGATGTGATAAATTTCTTTTTGATAGAAAAACTCCAGCTAACAAATGCAGAAGGGACGACAGAATATCGTTTTATAACTGTTACTGAAATAATATGTCCATCAGTGGTTTTTGAAGGGACTGGGAAAGCTTTTAATAGAAAGATCAGGCTGATAACACTTAAATACCTCAATCAGTCTTAACCTCACAAATGAAGAAACAGGAAGCACGTGTGCCGCCTGATGTGATGGTAACAGGAAGGACATAACACTTTCTAGGAGAAACTCCTGCCAAACTACCTGATCACGCTTCCATCTAGATCAAACTAGGAAATACAGGAAACCAACAATGAAGAACATCGAGAGAAGATGCAATCAACGAACTACAGGAAGCAGGGAATCCTACAGGACAAATTCTTGTTTCTTTAACAAATAAACTGCTTGGGAGGAAAAAGAAGAGGGGAAAACAGAGAAAGGAAGCCTACGAAGAAAGGCAGGTGCATCTCTTAGGTGTGAAAATTGTTTGGATCCTGAACGAAACAAATGAATCATTAAAAAAATGTATGGGTCCACCAGGAAAATCTGCTTACTGACTGGATATCTCATATTAAGGAATTATTGCTAAAACTTTTCTAGACATGATAATGATATTCTGGTTATGCTAAAAGGAAAAAAGTCATTATCATTTAGAAACATAATCTAGTACACACAGACAAAATGACATTATGTCTGTGATTTGCTTCCAAAAGAACCAGGAGATGAGGGGAAGGGAATGTGTGTGTGTGAAGGGAAGGGCAGGGGGAATGGAGGAAAGAGAACTGCCCAGGAGCTGATAATTAAAAGCCTGACTCAGAGCAGAGAGCCTGGACTCCAGTTGCAGCACCACCACTGACTGGCTACACGACCTTGGTCGAGGTCCCAGAGACCCTGGTTCCAGTTCTTCCTTACCTATAAAGCAGAGGTAGTAGTCGTAGGTGCTTCAAGCGGTTGCTGCAAGCATGAAAGAAGACATTAAAAAAAAAAAATTGCATGTAATGTACTTAGCACAGCACCCACGTGCAGAGTAAGCACTCAGTACATGTAAACTTTTATTATTACAATTGTCAATTATTACTATTGTCATCCAGGATCACGAAGCTAGAGTTAGGAGGTGGTGGAAATGGGATAAAGTTTGCTGAATCCAAAGCCTACATTCCTTCCAATACAATCTGATGCTGGCCCCCAACTCCACCCCAAGTCTCCCAGTGGAGACTGGGGACAAGTAACAATCCACTCTGCAATGAGACCCTATTTATACCGTAAACCTTTTTTTTTAAAATTGAGTTATAGTCAATTTACAATGTTGTGTCAATTTCTGGTGTACAGCGTAATAGTTCAGTCATACATATACATACGTATATTAACTTTCATATTCTTTTTCATTATAAGTTACTACAAGATAGTGAATACAGTTCCCTGTGCTGTACAGTATAAACTTGCTGTTTATCTGTTTTATATAGAGTAGTTAGTATATGCAAAGCTCAAACTCCCAATTTATCCCTCCCCACCCTCTTCCTCTGCTGGTAAATGTCTGTCAGTCTGCTTCTGCTTTGTAAATAAGTTCATTTGGTACACCACAAACTTTAATGACGTTGCAACTCAGCCTGGCTTCTGCAACTAGCCATCCTCTGTGACAGTGTTGTACCTTAATGTGTCCTTACTGTGGATGGCTCCTCATCTGGTGGGATGTAAACACTCAGGTATTTTAACCCCTTTATAAATCACGATACACACTCCTGAATTCACAAGGATTAACACTGTGCTATTTCATCATCCTCCCAACACGTGGCCTCGAATTTTTACTACATCGGGGGCTGGCATCAATTACATTAGGCAAACCACGGAATCCCAACATATAAAACTAACAAAGTGATAAAACATCAAACTTCGTGTGCAGCATAAATACAGTAATACTGTAATGCTAAGTACCTATACCTTAATATTTCTCATAAAGTAAATGTTTCCACTTCTATTTAATAACAGAATTACAATATTCTGAGAAAACCTCTTCAATGCTATTTCACTTCATGTGACAGTTCTAACCACATGCCGATTCTCGATCTGTCCTGTCTTCCTGACACCACTTGCCAGGTTCTCCTGCCTCTATGAGAGTCTGCATTTCTCAGCCTCCTTCACTAGCCTTTTCCGTCCGTCCACAGCGCATAAAGGTTGGTGTTCCCTGGAACTCCCTGTTCAGTGTTTTCCTTCTATTTACCTTCCCTGGGAAATCTCATGCAAAACCACCTAGCTTCAACTACCACACTCTTCAAAAAATCCCTTCATTCATTCATTCATTCATTCATTCATTCAACAAGTATGTGCTCGGCCCCCATTGTGTGGTAGGCGTCCTGGGGACATAAGAAAATCAAAAAGAGATACTGTCTTGCCCTTGTGGATCTTATAGTTTACAGGGACATTGGCTGGGGTAGGGGGGATCTGTATTCAAATAATCACAAAGATAACTGTGCAATTATAAAAGTGGTAAGTGCATGCGGGCGAGGTGCATGATGGAGTTAAGACAGAACAGAGGGATCTAAGCTGGTTGTGGAGATTAAGAGAATGATTCCCTCAGGAAACAATGACCGAACGGAAATCAAACCCACAATTCTGTCCCAACCCTCTCTTCCGAATATCAGTGTATCTCCATCTAACAGAATACAACCACCTAGAGCTCAGAATAGTTCAAGCTCAGTTAAGGATTTTTCCTCCCAGTGCCGGGATGCCCCATCTCAGCAGTGTGACCCATCCAGAAATTTTGCAATTATCCTTTACTTTCTTCCTTACTCTCCTTTCCCAAACTGTCACCGAGTCCCACCAGTTTTGCTTCCTAAATGCCTCTCCTATCTGTCCCTTTCCTCCCTTTTCAGGCATTAATTCAGTTCCCATCACCTCTTACCGAGTTAGTACCAGAGTTCACTCGCTCTGACTCCACTCTCTGTTCCCCTCCAGTCTTCACCCACACTCACGAAGGAACCGTCTATTGTGTAAGCTGTGTCCCTCCCCTGTTTATACTCTCTCAGTGCCTCTTGTATAGGGCAGTAAGTCCAAATTCTTCACTCTGAAGCCGTGCATGGTTCATCAGTCTCATCCTCCGTCGTGCTCCACCAGATGGGAAACTCCAGTGACCCACAAGCACCCACAAGCACCCACCATGACCCACAAGGACCCATCAAGACCCACAAGGACCCACCATGACCCATCATGACCTATAAGGACCCACAAGGACCCACCATAACCCACAAGGACCCACAAGGACCCACAAGGACCCGTGCCCACATATCTCCATATCACTGTGTGTCCTCTGCCTGGAAGGCCCCACTTCATCTTCTGTCTGCCCCCAAATCCCTTTATCCCCCAATGTCAGTCTATGGACTAGTCCATGAATCCATAGTAAAATGAGGAAAAATGATGAGCAAACCGATGTTGGTCCACCGATACTTTTGAAAATGTAAACAATAACCTAGGGGACTCTTGTGCAGCCTTTGAGTGTCATCTCAAACACTTTCTTCTCTGTGAAGCCTTCCATGACTTCCCTATGATGGGGAATCTATAAGATAACTTACTGTCCAAACTGGGAGACTTCTGAGGGCAAAGGGGGTGCATTAATAACTATGGTGAAGGATGGGCAAAGACCAGGACTGTCCCAGGGAGCCCAGGGGCCCGGTCAGCCTACTTCTAGACGGAGTTGGCTGCTTTCTCCCCTCAATCCTCAAGGCCCCTTGACTCCCCACCACACGCCACGTGCGCCCGTCAGCTCCCACGCTAGCCTGAGAAGTCCGCAAGGGCAGGGCCAGGCCGTTTTATCTGTGTCTCCAGCATCTCTCCAGTGCCAGGCACGAAGATGACACAGGTGTCATCAACAAAAGTAAATGTTCGCTTAATAAATTATCTAAGTGCGTAAGACAGATAAGATCTTTTAACCTTGGCCAACAAAGGAATTTAAAAATTCCCACTATCTTTTCTCATGCCTGAGAAAACAACACTTCCTCATTTGGTTATAGAGTTTTCAGTGGGAGCAAGGTCTTCACAGAGAAAAATTCTAAGCCTCAGACCAATGACCAGCTGTCAATCAACTAACAGCTACTTACTCAGCTATTAGCCTCTTAAGGCCCAGTGGGCATGACAAAGGGCCTGATCATTTGGTGGGGGTGACAAAAACCACACAAATGAAGATCAAAACTAATACTGAAATAAAATCAACAAACATCAAATAAGTGGTACAGGAGTTCAAGGAAGCCACGGGAGAAGCCACTCTGACGGGCAGAGAAGCTCCCTGAAGGAGAAGGGCTTTGAACCGAGACCCGAGGGAATGGCGTGGACCTCAGAAGCGCAGCAGAAGGAGGAAGTGCCCCGGGCGGGCGGCTGCTGGGGGGCCCCCAGGGTGAGCAGAGCATCTGTCTTGGGAGCTGTGCCTAGACGGTCGTAGATTCCTGGCACAGAAACCGGAACATCTGAATTTTCCGTAAATATTCAACAACTCAGAGAGCTTCCTGTAGTCTCATCTCTTTCATCAAAGGAGTAGTACTGTCTGTCTGAGACATAGAATAAGATACACGTTGCTTATTCCTTGATAACCTTTCAAGTGTGAGAACTGTTACAAAATTATCTTGAGAAAACTGCTTCTGGCCGACCCTTCAGATGGAACTGAAGTCACCCCTTGGCGTGTATTAATTACCTGAGTCTTTGAAAAGTTCTCTGCAAACCTCAGCCTGGTAGCCTGCAGCATCTCCTCACTCTGTATCTAGCCTTTCAATCCTCTCAAGAAAGAAATCATAGTGTTAATGTAGGGGTTCCCCCCTCCTTCAATGCTGGTGAGAATGTAAACTGGTGCAGCTACTGTGGAAAACGGTATGGAGGGTCTTCAAAAAATGAAAAATAGAGTTACTGTATGATCCAGCAATCCCATTCCTGGGCATATATCTGGAGAAAACTCTAACTCAAGAAGATACATGCACCCCAATGTTCACAGCAGCACTATTTACAACAGCCCAGACATGGGAACAACCTAAATGTCCCATCAACAGATGACTGGATAAAGAAGATGTGGTATAGCTATACAATGGACTATTACTCAGCCATTATAAAGAATGAACTACCATGATTTGCAGCAACATAGATGGACCTAGAGATTCTCATACTAAGTGAAGTCAGTCAGATAAAGACAAATATACGATATCACTTAGATGTGGAATCTAAACTATGATCAAATGAATTTATTTACAGAACAGAAATAGACTCACAGACATAGATATTGGTAATTCATAGTTACCAAAGGGGAAAGTGTGCTGGAGGATAAATTAGGGGTTTGGGATTAGGAGATACACACTACTGCATGTAAGATAAACAACAAGGTCTTATTCTATAGCCCAGGGAAGAATATTCAATATCTTATAATAATCTACAATGGAAAAGAATATATATGAATATATATATAAAAAACGGAATCTTTGTTATACACCAGAAACTACCACAACATTGTAAGTCAACTACACTTCAATAGAAAGAAAGAAATAAAAATAAAAAATAAGTAAAAATAATACAGGGGCTCCTCTGCACTGTAAACAGCCATGTGTGGACCTCCTTGTCAACTGTGGGTTCAGGGAGCTTTGGGGAGCGCCCGTGATGACACACAGTTCATCTCTTGGGCTGCTGAGTGGGTCTCACCTACTCCACTCGCCTCTGTGATGATGGGTATCAAAAACATCCTCACACCCGGCAAAGACCACCAGCTTCTCCTTCCCCTTCCCTTCCCTTCCCTGCTCAGGCGGGGAAAAACCGTAAGTTACCAAGTGAGGTGGCAAACGTCCTAATCTATGGTTTAGCAATGAACTGAAATGACTACAGCATCCACCGCACTCCAGTAAAACACAGATCCATCAAGGAAGGGAATTCTGACTCAGAAACCACTCTCCCCACTCTGCTCTGAAGTGCCTTCCTCCAAAAGGCCCGGGGCTCCCAGGATGTTTCATAACCAGTGTTGGATCTGCTTTTGAAGTGCAGTTTTATAAAAAGACCGGTCCCAGCTCATAGGGTACGTTTTTCCAGGAGCAGCCCTCAGTGTAGTACTTCTTCTCCCACTGACCCTACTGATAGGGCTGACATAGGTCACACTCTTACAAGGGGAAGCAAAAATGTCAGGTCTTAGCTGAAGAGTCCTTGCTTGGCATAAATGTACCCAGTGAGCTTATAAAATTTTCATGGAGAACAGTGAAAGCATAACAAAATGAGAACAAATTTGGTTCAAGTTACGGTAGTATTAATTTACGCAACATCCATTCAACCAACATTTATTTAACCAGAGGAGAAAAAAAAAATTAGGTAATGAGGATGAAATTAAACAAACCAATCTACCTCTGTGATTAGTAAGTAGAATTTTGGTGTGCAGCGAAGGCTTTCAAAGGTGCCATTATTACAAATCTCTAAAATGCTTTTCAAGATTTGTTGTCCAAATCTTTAAAAATAACAATAATCATTGAGTGATTCCTTCATCTATTATCCAATACAAGTTGTAAAAGCCAAGTGAAGAAGCAAAGTGCGTCAGCTATGATTAAATGGCCTAAGAGAGCGTCTGACAGTGAAAATATTGCAGAATCAGAAATGTAAACAAAGGCAGAAAGATGTCCAAAGCTGGGTGTGCTCTAAATCCATTTTTCTACAAGGCACTAAGCATGAGGACTTCAACTCGCGAACGCTGTAAACACATGAGCCTGTGAGACAGGCAGGGGCAGGTATGCGCGGGAGGGGCTGAAGGCCTGATGGAGAGAAGTGGGTGGAAGTAGTAAGGGAGGTGCGTGGGGCAAAGCAGGACAGGGCAGAGGGGCCCTGAGGGCAGAGGGAGGGGCCTCGGCTGCAAGCAGAGCGCCTACCCTGAGCAGAGAGGTGGGAGGAGTCAGGGAGAAAGTGGGCCTGGAGACACGCTTCACATACTGGAAAAGAACGTTGGGACACACACACAGCTCAAGTCTTGCGGGCACAAGTCAGGTGGCGGGGGAGGGGTGGGTGGGGTGAGGGACAGACTGGGAGTTCGAAATCGGTAGATACTGACAGCTATATACAGAATAGATAAACAAGATTATACTGTACAGCACAGGGAAATATATACAAGATATTGCAGGAGCTCAAGGTGAAAAAGAATGAGAAAATGAATATATGCATGTTCACGTATGACTGAAAAATTGTGCTCTACACTGGAAATTGACACAACATTGTAAACTGACGGGTAACTCAATAAAATTTAAAAATTTTTTAAAATAAATAAATAAATAAATAAAGTAAGGTGGCGGGAGAAAGAGAGGGAGGGCCTATGGATGAAAATCTGTTGGGAAGGAAAACATGGAGACGCTTCAGAAAGGATGGGAAGGTGGAAGGGACCCTCGGCAAAGGAGGGAGGCAGAAGCAGCCCTAAGAGGGGGATCAGCCGCAGGGGGCAGGGCCACGGAACGCAGGCTGGCAGGCGGGGGGTGCTCCTGCGTGAGACAGGGCTCCGCTTTGCCCATTTTAAGTGATTTTAGAGGGAGCAGCAGGGAGCACCGATTACGGCTCCCTTGGGAAAACCCAGTAACCCAAGAGGTGGGGCCACCTGGGCTTCCAGGCCCTCGCCCCGACTCCTGGAGGAAGGCGCACTCCGGGCGGGATCCCAGCATAGAAAACCCTGAGCGCTGTGGCCCCAACAACAACGCCAGTAAGACAAGGGTACGTGAAAAAACTTTGAAAACCACAAAACTCCCTCTAAATATAAACGCAGCTATTCACCAAACCCCTTGGACAAAAAAGAGAAAGCCGTGAGTCACAATCGGGATTAAAGACATATCTGTCACATATTATACATATTTTGACGTAGTTATCAAATATTATACATATTCCCAACCAAGATGCCCCTAACTAGAAATTCCAGTCATTGGAGAAGACATCATGGTTGATATGTTTAGCTCCCTCTCTGATACGTTTTCAACACTGAAAAACCGGACCTGAGGCATAACATGGAGCTCTTGATAAACTCTCCTACTGATGGATTAAAACGGAACTCCGCATCTAATGTATTTCCAAGGTTTCTGACACATTACAGATCGTAACTAATTAGGCGAATTCCATTTGACTCAGTCACTCATTGAGCGACTTCCAACTGCAAGGCAGTGCACCAGCCATCACAGGGGTTGCAGAGATGAGCGGAACAGTCCGCCTTCAGCCGCTGGGTCAGTTCATCCTAGTTTCCATTTCAGATTGTGGCAGCGGCATCTCCTCTCGCAAGTACAGAGAGAAAGCAATCTTGACATTGTGACTAGCCTACGGACCTAGGGAATGCATTGTCCAGGAACATATTAAATAAAAGAAAATTTTTTAAAGGAAAGGAACTTCTTAATACCTGGTGACTGAAGACACTGCTGTGTGTGCCTTTCCATGTTCATCCTCAGCCCAGTTTACATCCAACCTCTCTTGTCGTGATTGCATAACCACAGTGTGTCAAGTTGTTTCTTGTTGCAACTGTAACTTGTAAAATTAAACTTCAGAACTGGGAGAGTCAAGATAAATAATTGCCTACTTTAAAAATATGTATGTATATAATTTACATGTCACTGCAGATAAGCTCCTGAATTATGATCTCTTAAAGTCACAACTGTCACCAATTTTAAAATACAGCTTCAGTGTAGCAACCCTCCCTGTATGCGGGCCCTCTCCCTGTCTTCTCAGTTTTCTAAGTACTTTATATTTATCTATTGCAATCTGCTTTTCGTGTTTTAATGAGAACCTAATTAATCACAACTTTTACTTTTCCCAAGCTCTGGGATTTGTAAAATTCCAAAGAAAGAACATAAAATGGCCAAAAAGGCCCTTGTTTGTGCCCCCGCAGGGCTCCAAGTTGTACTGATGAGGTCGCGTGAAGCTGGTGATACTCACCACACATAGGACCCTCTGAGAATGGTCTCCTGCCCTCTCCTGTTCCGGCGGGAGGGGCCAGGCCTCTCCCTCTCCAGCCTGGACTGTCTCATTCTCGAACAGAAAACAGCCAGTAGCAGGGGGGCCACTAGGAGCCTGGAGTGAGCTGCTCAGGATGTAACAATCAAGGCTTGCCTGGGTCAAAAATCCAGCACAGAGCTGAGACACCATCGAGGAAATGATTCTCACAAATGGGGCACACCACCTCTCTCCTGGGTAGAGTTACAAATCAGTCACAGCAAACAGTGCCAATTAATGAGCAAGCTTTTGATTTTTACCCTGTGATTCTTCAAGAAGCTCAAACCACTTCAGACAGTGGCCTAAGAACTCCCAGAAATCCATGCTAGGCAGGAAAAGTGACATGGGGGGTGAGAGAACAAAGGGTAAATTATTAAGACAAGAAAACAAAATGACCAGCTCTTCTGACAGGTGAAACTGAGTCAGTGCTAAAGAGGAAAGCTCGAACCGCAAGGTCCTCGTGGGATGAACTTTTAACATTGGATGCAAGACCTCTCTACCGAACAAGGCCATTTTTCCTGGAGAAAAGCTTGCCAACAGAAGCACCCCACGCCTTCCCAGGCATCTGCTCACCCAAGCACTGAGTTGACTTGTCTTTGCTGGTTTTCAGAGCAGCCCTCCAGAGCTGCTCTCCGCACCCGGTCTGCACAGCAGGCAACACTAGGGGAGCTTGCATTTCAATGCTGCATTTCTGATCCAAGTGCTAGCCCCAGCACTGGTTCAATGCAGATATAAACACACTCAATTGTCCTATGACCAGCACCTCCTACTTTATAAGCAGCAAAAGAAAAATAGATGATCAAATCTAAATTAATTTCCATGCCTGTGACGAGGCTATTTGAAAATGGATATTCAATTTCCGAACAGCCAACACAGAATATGTTCTATTGATCCTACAGCCCAGCTCCAGAAGTATGAAAAAGAGGAGAAAAGCCCCAAATTGAGCATCTTGGACTTAAAGACCCTGCAGAAACATCACCCTTTTCCCCCAAGAAAGCTAAGGTAGCCCAGGCCCACTTTACTCAATTTTTTTTTCTGCCCTGGTACATCTCAACCCTGCCAGCTGAAAGGTTAGGGAATGAGAGCCCAGCCCCTGGAGTAAGGAAGTGTTCATAGGATCGGTCTGTGTACTGAACTTCCCCAAACAGCCCATACTCCATACTGTCTCCTTTAAAAAAAAAAAGAAATAAAAAAAAAAAAAAAGCAAGCACTACGTGGAACCTATGGTTTGTCAACCCCCTCCCAAAGTCTGAGTCAGAGCATGTGTCTTTACTGAGGCTCTGGGTGACCAGGGTGTATCGCTTTCAGACTTGCTCCAATAGCTGAACTTGGGGCTGTCTTCCAGCCACGTCCTATCTATTTTAAAACAATTTTCCTAACCCACATGCGCTGGAAGATACCTCATACATAGGTCAGCCTCCTGGAAACCGAACACTTCTGTCTCACACTGTGCTTGTCATCTCGCAGGACTAATGCGTGTTTACGTGGATATATTTTTATCTTCGACTGTGCAACTCCTGGAGCAAAGAAAAGCCAGCCCGATTTTTACCATCGTGCCTGAGCCAATTCAGAGCTTTAGAAGAGAGATGAATGGAAGATGAGAGCCTCTAAGCCCAGGGGCTTCTCTCACACAAACAGTAAGTGGGGGTGGGGGGGACCCCTCCATGGAGGGAGGGGGCAGGGTGGAAGACGGGGGAAGGACATTAAGCAGCAGACCAGAGGCAGCCGCACTTCGCGAACTGCCTGCAGAGGGGAGTGCAATCTCTCCCTTGTACAATAACCAAGCACCCTCTGGCTGCATCGCATGGGCACGAATAATAAATACATCGAGGTGGGCAAACAGCTGCACCGAGACAAACCACCCCCAAAAGGTCAGAACTTCGGAAATCCCGGGGATCACAGTACCCACACAAACACGCCAATCGATCGTAGCCGGAGAAGAGACTTGGAGATTCAGCAGAGGATTCGGAATTTTGTTGTTTCTTTCAAGCTCCGGCTTGCAAAGTGCGGCGGCTCCAGGCAGAGCTCGAGGGGAGCAGGAAAGGCTGAGGGCGGCGGGGAGTGCGGGTGGGAAGGGAGGGGTGTCGAACCCCAGCCACACAGGCCTCGAGGTGGCGAAAGTCGTCAGCAGCAGCCCCAACCGCATCCCAGCCCCTCGGCCCCGGCCCGCAGACGCCCCTGCAGCGCCCCCGACCCCAGCTGCCGCCCTCGGCAGCCCCGCCAGCCCCGCCAGCCCCGCAGCGGCAGCGGCAGCGGCAGCCGCCCCGGCCGGGCCCGAGCCGCGCGCCGGCAGCGCCACGGCCGCGGCTCCCATCCCCGCCGAGCGGCCGGCAGGCACCCCGCAGGCCTCCCCTCAGCCCAGCCGGGCTGCGCCGCCGACGGCCCCCGCCCGGGGCCCCGCGGGGGGCTCACGCTTACCTGGGGCGCTCGCGGGGGGGGCTGAAGGTGGCAAGCCTCCCGCCCCCCGCCCGGTCCTCCTCGCCGGTCTTCTTCCTCCCTCCTCCTCCTCTTCCTCCGCCTCCCCACAGTGAGTCCCGGTCTCCCCCTCCTCCCCGCCGCCGGGAGTGAGAGCTGGAACCTCCGGCGCCCGGCCCGCGTGCGCGCGTGCGGGAGGCGGCGGCGTGCGGCCAGCTCCCCAGCAGCTGAGCGCAGCGCGCGGCTCCCAACTAAAGTGTGAAAGAAGCGGCGGCCGGGGCGGCCGCGGCTCAGAGCGTCCCCCCGGGAGTGGGCAGGGAGCGAGCGGGAGCCGGCGGGGAGCGAGCGAGGGAGGGGACCGGGAAGGAGCGAGCGGGGGAGGGAGGGGACCTTCTCGCCCAGTCACTCACTCGAGGGGCGGGGGCAGCCAGACACTCCCCCAGCGCCGGCCCCGCCCCGCTCCCGGCTCCCGCGCGCGTCCCGCTCCCCCTTGTCCTCGGGAGGGGCCTGCGGCGGTCGCCGAGCACCCCGGAGGAAGGGGACCGGGCAAGCGGGTCTTCCAGGGCTGCAGAGAGAGAAGGAGGGCGGGGACGGACGTGTTTGTGTACAGTGTGTGTGCGTGTGTGTGTGTGTGCGCGCGTGCGCGCAGGAGCACGCGCGCACCCGGAGCCGGCCGGCCAGCGGGAAGGGAGACCCCGGCGGGAAAGCTGCGTCCTCGGCCTGACACCCGGGCGGTGGTGCGGGAGCGGCGGGGCCGCCCCGAGGCCCGGACGGCCCGGCTCTGCGGGAAACCCAGGCCAGCCCTTGGGCCCAGCCGCAGGGCTGCGCCTGCTGGAAACAGAGGGAGGGAAGGCCGGGCATCCTCGGCGCGCCGTGCGGCTCCTCCCCTCGCCGGACCCGCCACCAAGCCGCCTCCGCCCTGCCCTGGAACCGCGGCGCCGGCAGGATGAATGAAGCGTCCGCCGCTCGGCAGAAGCCCACTGCGGGGCTGCGGCGGGGGGAGAGACAAGCGCGACACCGCCCGAGACTTCGCGCCCTGAGCCCCCTCTCTGCCCCTCCCCGCGGCGTCTTGGGACTAAAGGGCGGAGGCCGCGCCCGCAAGGCGTGTCTGGGATGACTGAGGATCCTGGAACCTCGCCGCCCACCCCCGTGTCTGTTCAGTTTTTGTGAACACTCACAAGAGGCCAACCAATTTCCCACCCTCTGGGGGAAGGTATTTTTCTCTTTTTCCCTGTCTTGTTGGGTGTTTCGAGTGCGCACTGAACTGTTCTTTCAACACTGATAGCGTTTGGATGTCTTTTGTGTGGCTTCCCCGCGCCTCGCTGCTCCTGCATCCCCCTAGACATGTGCAGAATGCCAGGCCTCCAGAGTGAGAACCCCCAAGAAAACAATGGGGCAAAAGAGCCTCCCTCCCGGGGTCCTGTGGATTATCCAAAAATCCAGTCATTTCTCACTTTGGGCCAAGATGAAGTTGGAAAACGAAAAAGGACACATCAGAGCTGTGATGGTGATGAGACACTTCATTGAAACTCAAGTTCATAATTTAGTTTAATGAAAAGAGTTGATAACGTACCCATAATGGCTAGGAAGTTGGCCTTTTTGGGTTAAAAAAACTGGTTTTCCAGTACTCTCACTTTTTTAATTTGAAAGGCAGGTATCACATTGTTTTTGAAACTCACTTGTATTCCATTTTTTAAATTATCCATATCTAGTTCATTTTTTTTGTTTGGAACCAGAGTTCTTTGTGGTCTAGCCTCCTGGAGAGGAGCGGTTAAGAAGCGGGAGCAGGCCGATTAGGATTCCAATCAGATGCACCAGCCACCATTTCTCTTACCTTAGGCAACTTACTTCATTCTTTTTTCAGCCTTCCTTCCATCATCTATAAAATGGGATTGATGATCACTAGTTCCTATCTCAGGCTTGTCAAAATAAAAGGAAAATAAAATGAGATGGCAGTGCATATAAAACACTGCATAATGCCCGACACATGGTAAGAACTTAATAAATATGAGCTACTATTTCAAATACATAGTTTAATCCCAAATTTGGTAGGTTTTTTTTTTTTTCTCTCTCTCTCTCTCTCTTTGCAATCCTTCTTAAGAAACTTTAAAGCTAGAAGTGAAAATCCATCCTCTGGGTTTATCCAAATGTAGTCAGCCCTTCTCTGGGGTTTTCAGGCCATGTCTGAAACCTTCTACAGTAAATGAAAGAAGTGTATGGTTAACATGTGTGTGTGTTTATTTACATGTAATTCTATATAAAGAATCCTTGAGGATAACAAGATTTTGTCTTTTCCTACTTCTCTCTTTCCCTCATCTACATAGACCACCCTGAACAGATCGAGCTCTGTTAAGTGTTGTGTTGTAATCTATCCCTTCAGGGCTCAGAGCAGACACTGGCGCTGTAGCTTTTCTGAGGACAAGGCAATGTGGGTCTCCTCTGAATTGCTATCCTCAGAAGTAACAGAGGCCAAAGAGCAAGCCCTTCATACATGTGCAAATTTTAAAAATTCATACTATGATTTTTTAAAGCAAGTTTTTAATTTTTCAAAGTAATACATGTTTATTGTGGAAAATTTAGAAATTGTGGAAACTCAGTCAAGTATGAAGGAAATAAAAAATCATCATAATCTTATCCTCCAATTCCTTAAAAAACTGAAAATAGACTTACCATATGGTCCAACAATCCCACTCCTGGGCATATATCCAGAGAAAACTCTAATTTGAGAAAATACATGCACCCCAATGTTCACAGCAGCACTGTTTACAATAGCCAAGACATGAAACCATCCTAAATGTCCATGGACAGATGAATGGATAGAGAAGCTGTGGTATGTTATATGTGCAATGGAATACTACTCAGCCATTAAAAAGAATGAAATAATGCCATTTGGAGCAACATGGATGGACCTAGAGATTATCACACTAAGTGAAGTAAGGCAGAAAGAGACAAACACCATATGATATCACTTATATGTGGACTCTAAAAAAAATAACACAACTGAACTTATTTACAAAACAGAAAGCGACTCACAGACATAGAAAACAAACTTATGGTTATCGGGGGGAGAAAGGAGGATGGAGGGACAAATTGGGAGTTTGGGATTTGCAGATACTAACTACTATGTATAAAATAGATAAACAACAAGGTCCTACCGTATAGCACAGGGAACTGTATTCAATATCTTGTAATAACCTATAATGGAAAAGAATATGAAAAGGAATATTTATATATGTATGTGTATATACATATAACTGAATCACTATGCTGTCCTCCAGAAACTAATACAACATTGTAAATTAACTATACTTCAATTAAAACAAAATCCTACCCTCCAGAGAGAAGCACTCAATAAGTGCTTCAAGTATATCCATCCTACCCTTACTTACTATTATTCAGTCAGCAAACATTTGTTAAGTACCTAGTTAGGGACCAGACAACTTCCCAGGGCTGGGAACAGGTTGTATGTTGTTAACATTATTTGTTTCTCACTAAAAACTACTCTTTAGAAGCAACATTTTATATGGTAGTAAGGTTCTCAGGATAGTCTACAAAAAGTCCATGAGAGGAATCCCACAATTAAACTATGGTGCTGACCAGAAACAATCCAGGTCTCGTAGGGCTTCAATCACAATTCAGGAAACCATCTTCCGAATAAAGAAGACAAAAGCCCTTGGAAGGGCTCGTGTGAATAAGGTCCCATGATACTTAAGCCCTTTTGCATCTCAGTAAACCCTCTTTGGTGCTGGAATTTCTGTAGAGATGAACTGCTTTGATAAACATAGTTTTAATGTGAAAGCTCATTCCTCATTTCACCTGGGATCCCTGGGGTACCCCTCGTTTCTCCTCTAAATCTGGACAATCACCACCACCACCACCAGCAACAAACACACACACACATATAAACACACACACACACACACTTTCTTTTACATAGCCACAGGAGGGGCAGTGGGACTACAGGGACTTGGGTAAGGGCTGCAGATGAGAGGGGAGGAAGGGTACCGCGGGAGGGGAGGGGGCAGAAGGGCAGGGCACTGAGGTGCTAGAGAGGCCCCTTAGGTCTAGGTATACACCGCAGACCACTCAGCAGGAATTGCCTGCAAATCTGTTTGGTCAGCACAGTTAAATCTACTAGACATTTTAAAACAGAATAATGTCTTGCTATTCATAACTCTTAAGGAGACTATAAGCATACTTACATAAAAAAGAAGGAAAGACATGATTTCCCCTGGGTCACAAGTAATACAGCTACCTCCTCCTTGCCCTTTCACCACTAGAATCTCTGGATTCCATCTCTTTGAACACCCTAAATATAATTTTCAGAAAAGACATCTTTTTTTGCCCAGAAAAGTTAAAATTTAACCTTCAAAGGCACTATATCATAATGGATTTTCTTTTACTCCTAAAGCCTAAACTTATAAATATTAGGCTGTATAAAACCATTTATAACATAAATTTGAATTTTTTGTTTCTTGTATTTTTTTTTTAAGTAGAGTGTTATGGATTGAATGTTTGTATCCCCAGATATATATGTTGAAGCTTTAACCTCCAGGGCTGATGGTATTAGGAGGAGCTAGGCCTTTGGGAGATGAGCTCGTGAGGGTGGGGTCCTCACGATGAGATGAGTGCCATTAGGAGAAGGGACCAGAGTGAGAAGAGACCAGAGAGTGCTCCTCCAACCCTCCTCTCCCCATCTGGAAAACAAGTCAGGAGCGGGGGCCCTTCCCGAGAACCTGACCATGCAGCTATCCTCATCTCAGACTTCCAGCATCTAGAACTATGAGAAATCAGTTTCTGTTGTGTAAGTCCCCCAGCCTGTGGGATTTTGTTGCAGCAGCCCATGCTGACTAGGACAGCGAGCTTCCCTTTACCACTGACTGCAAAAAGGAAACCCAGGAAAATGCAGGTAGATTGAAAAAAAAAAACATAGTAAAAGCTAGCCACTGTGGCCTCCTGTAACTTCTCATAGGAATCTAAATGAATTCATTTTGT
This sequence comes from Camelus dromedarius, assembly GCF_036321535.1. NCBI lineage: Eukaryota > Metazoa > Chordata > Mammalia > Artiodactyla > Camelidae > Camelus > Camelus dromedarius. The sequence goes on along the minus strand of NC_087458.1, from coordinate 28,285,126 downwards.
GTGATTTATTTTTAAGAGCTTCCAATCAGGTTAGTTCTAAATAATCAAGTCAAAAATAGCGGTGGCAGGATTATTCAGAAACAAGTCGTCCTAAAGTTGGCGCTGCTCTGCAGTGTGCTCTCTGTGTTTGCGCCACGCAGTAGCAGCTGACACCGAGTGTCTTCCGCGTGCTAAGCATGGCATCGTGTACCTCGTAACGTACGTGGGGTAACTCTCTTCATCCTCCCGGCAACGCAGTCAGGAAGGTGTGAATATTACCATCATTCCCATGCAGATGTGGACACGGCAGCACGGAGGGGTGAAGCAATTAGCACGAGGCCAAGTCAGATGCCAGAGCCCACACTTTGAACTTTGGAAATGTGTTTTCTCTTCTATCTCTTTCACTTTTCAGCCTCAATCTCTTTCCTAAAATGAAGCCTGTTTGAGCAACTCCAGCGTCTGAGTTTCTTTCTTTTTTTTTTTTTGCCTGGTTTTTTTTTTCCAAATTGAAGTAGAGTCAGTACAGTGTTGTGTCCATTTCTGGTGTGCAGCACAATGCTTCAGTCACACATGAATATACATACGTTTATTTTCATATTCTTTTTCACCGTATGAGTTTCTGAACTTTTGGAGAATCCATTCATCTTCCTCACTTGCTGAAATTTTGCAGCCTGATGCTGTTGGGGACCTTCCACACCTTTACAGTGGCATGAAAATCAGTAGCTGTTGGTTTGAGACTCAATAGGGGTGTGTATATGTGTGTGTGTGTGTGTGTGTGTGTGTGTGTGAGTTTAAATCGTCCTGGGGGCACCACAGCGCCACACAGGTAATGCACCCAATAAGCAGTGGTGGGCTGAGGATTGTTTATGTATTTTGTTGACAGTGGTTAATTCTAGTCACACCACACATCTCCTCCTGAATGGCTGGGCAAAATCAGAGCAGGGAGTTTAAAGTCAGCGCTAACAGCTCGCTAATGGTTCTAACTGGTCTCTCAATGACGTGTGAATTACTCTGAGAAACCTACTTTTCTAGATGGAAAAACTATGACTCTTAGATCTATTTTTTTCTTCCTTGGGTTTCTCCTTAGGGTGTGTATTTTCTTTTATTTCATTTTCAAAAGCAAGGTGATTAGAAAGTGAAAACATGGAACATAGACACTGGGAGCAAGAAGAGTTAAGAATCCATAACCAAGCGGTGAGATTCAGCCACAGACAGGAGAGAAGGGAGCGGAAGGAGGGGAGCTCCAGGACCCCGGATGGGGACGGCCAAGCCCCTGGCTGTCTGCTTCCTCTTCCTCTTGTTGCAAGGCCTTGCCCAGGTATTGGAGGTGAGTTTTCCAGCGCGGAGCTCCTTCCCCAGGTCACGCAACGGCTCCCCCTCTGTGGGGATGAGAGATGAATCCCCAGACACTGAAGTCATTGGTTCTTACTGACATCTGCTCAGAGTCCTACCTTGCTTCCAGCGTGTATGTGCTAACAGTACTGTTAATTCCACGTGTTGGTCTCGTCTCTCCAATCAGCTGTCAGCTCTGTGAGAACTGAAGGCTCGCTGCTCCTGTAGCACTAGATCCAGACTGCAGGGACTCACAGCCTTAGAGGTAAGGGCTGCTATCAACCAAGTTGCTATTAAGTCGCTCTGTGCGCTCCTCTTACTGATGCTGGAAAGCAAATGTTGACATTCAGATCTTCAGCAACTGCGGTGCAGCCAAAGGAATGTGACTAAGGTAGAAAAGGAAATGGTGTGTATGTGTGGGTGTGTGGGTGTGGGTGTGCGTGGGGGCGAGAGAAAGAGCGAGAGAGAGACAAGCAGAAAAAAAAATTTTTTGTCTCTGTCTCAACTTCACCTCTTTAAAAAAAAAACCCTCTCCTTCCCCTACTCCCTTTCAGAAAGTGAAACAATATTGAGGCAATAAACATAAAAAGTGGCAGCTTCCTTCGCCGTAATTAAGCAAGAACTCCTAAAACAGCTAACCGGTCGTTACCCCCTTGCCACCCTACAGTTCCAAAGCCGTGCTGGTTCTGATGTTCTGGACCTGTTTCAGGTACAATCACTGAGAATTAAAGTGTTTGGAAACTAATGGGAAATATTGCTGCCAATTGAGATATAAGCAACCTACTGTTTTCAGATCGAATTCTAAAAGGAAAGGAAGGACTTGGAAAATTCCAAAACAAGTGTTTCAAGTGGCTTCGGGGTGTTAGCGTTACATCAGGCAGCTTTGTAATCTTCCCTGCACGTATGAACTGATTTCAGCCACCCTGCGACGCTAGGAAGGGATTGTTATTATAAATATCTCCATGTTCTAGATGCAAAATCTGAGAAACAGCAAGGTTAAGTGATAGGGCCAAGGCCAAGGTTACCCCCGCTAATAGGTGACAGAGCTGGGCTTTGCTCTCAGACCTGGTGCTTAAACTTCACCAACCATACTGACGGCGGCCGCTGGGAACAGAAAAGGGCAGTTTAATCTTCTGGAAGCTGCTGAGTGGTAGGTAGCCTCAGTACACTTTCCATCTTCTCCGGAGTGGTCTTTATCATCTGTGAACAGCCAGGGTGAGAAAAAAGGAGTAGCACTGCCCGACCGTAACACCTGCTGGCAAATCGGAAGCTTCCCGTGGGATCTTCTAGAAGGCTGTTCACGGGGATAGAAGATTCCAGAGCGAAGGTGGCTGGAAGGCTTGAAATATGACAGCATTTCCACGCTTCAGCCCTCGGTGTGATTAAATCAGACCTTGATCCAAAATAGCTCTGCCGAGGAAGAACAGCTTTCCCTTACAGAATGCTCAGTGTGCTTGTAATGTAAGCATTCATGTCATCACTTAAAACGTTTTTGCTGGTTTGAAATGGTGGCTTTATTTGTTTCCTCCTTTCTTCCCTGCTTAGTTCCGCAAGCCCAGGCCAGCTCTTGGTCCCTCTCTGCTGCACTCTTGGCCACCTGGACTTGCGACTCTGGTTGAACACTGTCCTTGTTGTCAGAGTCCTTTCTCTGAAGCACGGATCTGTTTGGCTTACATGCCTCCAGCTCTCTGTTGGGTCCAGAAGGAATTCTAACCTTCTCTATCACAACACAAAATCTTCCATCATTTGGCTTCTGCTTAGTTTTTCAGATTGATTCCCAGTCCCAGTGGCTAACGAGATGGATGAGGTCCCACCTCCCTGGCTGATTTCCTGGTTCCCATGATACTCTGTTGTTTTCTACCCCAGTGCCTTTGCACATGTTATCCCTTGGTGTAGACAGCTCAAACCACTGCACATTTCAAGAGCTTGCCTCTCAGCTAACCTCAGTTTTCTGTGCCACACACCAGCTCTGTGGCTGTGGGCAAGTCATCTTCACCACTGAGCCTCGGCTGCTTCTTCTGCAGCTGAGGGGACCAGACTTTGCGTATGGAGAATTCAAAACAAAGGCCTGGCGTTTGGCACAGTTCGAGAGCAGTTATGGATGCTTCATAAATGGCCATTATATTATCATGGGCTCTCTGTGGTCTGCCTTAAATGTTGTTTTGTTCTGAGAAGTTTTCCAAAGTCCACCTTGCCAGAATTAAGCTGGTCCTCATCTCCTACTGAACTTTTGGGACTTAAAAAAAAAAAAAAAAGGCTGTGAGATTTGGTTTATTTGTCATTGTAGTTAACCAACTCTAACTAACCCATGCCAAATATGTATTTTGTAAATTGTATAATTCAGCCATTTTTGGTATATTCGCATGCAACCAGCACTGCTGTCTAATTCTGGACCATTTTCATCACCTCAAAGAATAGGAGGGTTCCAACTTCTCCATATCTTCACAGACACCTGTTACTGCCTATCTTTTTTGTTCTGGCTGCCTGAGTGGATGTGAAGTGCTACCTCATGGTCGTGTTGATTTGCATTCCCCATATGACTAATCAGGTTGAACACCTTTTCATGTGTTCTTCTCTTGCAGTTGGCTTATAATTTTATGATGGCTGTTGCTATAGCCAACACTTGGTTACCCTTCACATTTCCTATAACCCTTTGCTCAAAGCTTTGTAAATTGTGGGGCTTGAAATGTGTTTGATGAGTGAGTTATTTATTCCTGATGTCACCTGCCAGGTATCCTGATATCAGATGATTATGGAGAGAAGAGTGAGAACAAAGAAAGTATGGAGAAAAGAATAGAGGAAAAAAAATCAAAGAATGTGGTAACTATTATTCTGAGAGCATCCAAATTAGATGTTGAATACTGCTTTATAGCTATTAAAGATGTACTGATGTTTCTACCAGGAAATACCTACCTGCTTTCATGGCATTTTTTTCCTCTTGATTACGTGGGAAGATTCATTAAAGAGGTATTATGTAAAAATTGAGACTTTTTAGTTTTAAGTGAGAAAAAAAAAAGATTTAAACTGGAAAATTTAATTTGCAACTCAGGATGGTAATTGAGCACAAGGGCTTACCTCCTCCACGTGCCTTCAAAGGAATTTTTAAAAATAGGAGGACCTCTGTCACCATCCGAGAAACTCAATCAAGGTGCTACCACATGCTAGAAAAATCTAAAAACTATTCGATACTTTCTTTAAACGAAGCGAGACTCATTTGAAAGAAAAGAAAGGCAACCCTCAATTCACTAAATGCAAAGGGAAGAGCCAGGGAACTCGAGGAAGCAGTTCGTGTTGGAATCTCGCTGTCGTCCTTGCAGAGAGGCTGGGGCGGAGGTGCCCGGGAGGAGAGAGGCGTCCCTGCAAACCTCCCGGAAGGGCACCAGCCAGCCGGGCGCACAGCCCGGTCCCCCGCACTGCTGGGCCCAGCTGTGAGGGCGGCTGTTGGAGAGAGAGCCCATCCCAGCCCAGCCGATGGTGGGGCGCCCCACAACCAGCCAGCTCTGCGCTCAGTGGAAGGCCTCCCCTCACCAGGGATGCCTGCCTCCCTGAGAGACCCGTGCTGGAGTTCCATGTCCAGCTCATGAGGCGCCTGATCTGACTGATGTAAGCCGGCCCCTTCTTCCAGCCCTGAAGAGCATGTGCGGTCTTTTAGTTAGGCTTTGTTCGTTGTAAGGAATAGAGGCTTGATCATACTGGCCTGAGATGGAGGGGTCAGAGGGAATCACTGTGAGACTCTCTAAGCATCATAGGAAGCAGAGCCTTTCTGGAAATTCAAAACAGGAACCCTAGAACCACCAGGCCTCGTGGAGCCCAATGCAAGGAATCACAGCGCTAGCCCACGCTGATGGGGCTCCACAGTGCCCCCACCTGTGTGTCTCACTGCGAAGGGCTGTGATGCCTCCTAGGAGTTCTCATCGCAAGGAAAGAAACTCCCCCCTCCCCTTTTTTGGGTTATCTGTGTGAGATGATGGATGTTAACTAAATTGACTGAGGAAATCATTTCACATTGTATGTAAGTCATGACACTGTGCACCTTAAACTTGTACACTGTTATATCTCAATAAAACTGGGGGTGGGGGGAGAATGAGAATGATGTTATTATTGGTGATACAGCAAATGAACTCTCATTCATATGTATGCCAGTCACAAATTTAAATATTTTATTACTAATAGCAATTTACTTTGCAACACATCACACAGTGGTTCATAGTGGCTGAGCTCTACTGTGCTCGGCAAAGGAGAAAGGCTGGTATTTTTCCCCAAAGTAGAAGAATGTACAGGTCACATTCTCTGAGGGCAATACAACAAAATTGGAAATGGATCAAAAGAAGATTTTTAAAACCCACAAAAAATTTTAAAATGCTATCCTTGTGTGTAATAAAGATGAAAATTCAAATAAATGGGAAAATATGGATTATGCTATAAATTGTGTTGGAACAAACTAGGAACGATCTGCAAAATGACAAAATTAGATCTCTACCTTGAGAACCACATAAAAATAAACCCCAGATGGATGACGTTTTTAAATGTGAAAAGTAAAGCTACTTTTATTTTCTTTTTAGAAGAAAAATAAAGCATTGGTAAAATTTTATAGAACCTTGAAATAGGCAAGGCTTATCTAAGCAGAAATCACAAATGAAAAGATTGCTAGTTTTGAATGCATTAAAAAATCATACGTCAGAAAAATATCATAAATAAAATTAAAAAGTAAATGACACGCTGGGGTAATACTTGTGATGTATTTGATGGATAAATGGCCAGGTCATTAATATGTAAAGAGTCCGGTAAACCAATAAGAAGAAAACCACAAATTCAACAGAAAACTGGTCAAAGATGTGAAGAAAAAATTCACCAAAGATGAAATATAAATTATTAATAAAAGTTAAATGTTACTAGTGATTAAAGAAAATAAATTAGAAATACAATGCTGTTTTCTCCCTCGCTGGCAAAGTCTTTTTCAAAAAATACTGTCCCTTGAGTTAAGCAAAGTTTAGGGAGACAGGCAACCTTGTATGCCTCTGATGAAGTAATTTATCAATATATGTCAAAAGCATTAGAAAGTCATATGCCCTTTGCCTTAGCAATTACTGGCCTTCTAGGAATTTATCACAAGGAAATTTTCAGAGATATATGCTAATCTATGCCATGCTAACAGTTTTTAATAATATGGGGAAATGCTTACGAGACATTATATTATAAAAGAGGATGGTAAGTTGTATGTTAGGGCGGTCATAAAAAAAGTCAAAAGATATACACACGTGCTTCCAAAATATTAAAATGCTAACAGCGATTTCTGTGGTGAAATTTGGGGTGACTGCTTTTTAAAATATATTTTCTCCACTATTCAAAGAGCACATTTCACATTTATAGTTAGAGGAAAAGTTATTGAAAATGGAGTCTACTCCTTTAAGACTCTTTCCCTGAGAACAAGTAAAGATGTGTAGCTATTGGGACTGAAAGTTACCTACAAGATTTTTAGTTCAAACCCCCATTCTGCTCACTGCAAGCTCATTTCCCTTATGCTATAATTAACATGATTCGAGATCGCTCTTTTTCTGTAAGTACATACATGCATTTGTTTATACAGAGTTTCCAGAAGACTGTCATACAAACACCAGACTTACCTGTCCAGGTAAAGACACTGCATTCTAAGGATGAGAGAAAAGTCTTTGCTCTCTGGCAGGGAATATTCTGGCCCTGCTTTTTCTAGGTGGACGTCAGGAGATGGCTTCTGTGGCAGCCGTGGGAGGACACCTGCAGACCCCCAACTAGAGAGAACGCAGTTGAGCAGTTGACTGTGTCTGTGCAGAGGCCAGGATTCCCAGTGGCTGCGCCCCGCCAGTGGCCCAGCGCGGCGGGGATACTGGCAGACCCTTTCCTGGGAGACACAGGACTCCTCTGACAGCCGACATTGCCCCCAGGACTCTCCACTCTTTGCTGACTCCTCACACTGCTGGGCAGCCGAGAACACTTCCACCCAGCCTTCTCTCCCTCTCTCCTTCACTGCTGCTCAGACTTGCTCTCCCAGCCTTGTCTGGGTTTCTCTCTATCTTTAACTCACACAAGCATCTTCCCTAATAAAATTCCAGCATGTTTAATCCCACCTTGGCGTTTGCTTTCTTAGAAAACCCAAGCAAACCTAACTTCCTAGCCGTTTTGGAATCCTAAGTCTTTCTGCTCACCCCTCCCCCCAGCCATCCTCCCTGCCCTCCCCCACTCCTCCTCACCATCAGTCACTAGTCACCATCGCCATCACCCCCAGTGCACGCCAGTGAGGCAGAAGGAGCGGGGGCAGAGCACAGCCAGCCACCGCAGTGTCAGCTTCCAGGAGGTGACGGACACACCTCCAGCCACATTCCATCTTTTCAGGTCCACGTTGTTTCCCTTAGTGGGCATATTTCACCCCACCTTTTTGGCCTTTGGACTGAAGGCACAGTCACCAACAAGACCAGTGCTGTCCAATAGAAATATAATGTGAGCCGCATATGCAATTTAAAGTTTTCTAGTAACTGCATTGGAAGCTGAAAAGAAACAGGTGAAAATTGCTTTTAATAATGGATTGTGTAGCACCCAATGTATCAAAATATTATCATTTCAACATGCAATCAATATAACAATTATTAATGACATGTTTTACTTTTCCTCGTAGTATGTATTTGAAACCCACTGTGCATGTTATCTTTAGAGCACATCTTGATTCAGACTAACTACATTTCAAACGCTCGGCAGTCCCACGTGGCTAGAGGCTTGGGGGTGGTGCAGAACTGGATTATCAGCGCCTTGAGTACAGGGGCGAGTGTTTTCCTACTCTTGGGCTGGGAGAGCGACCAGGACTGTAACGAGTACTTAGGAGGTGCTTGATGAGTACTTGCTAGCTGGGCGTTGTTACGTGAGATGGAGTGGAATGTGTGCTACGTAAGGGCCCGGAGGTAACTTGCGTGATGGCGCAGGCTGGGTGGGGACTGAGGCTCCGGGGCGCCTCGCAGCTCCAGCTGGTTACTGACATCTGTGGAGGGGAGTCCCTTATGCTTCATCAAGAGAGACCAGAAATCTGGATTTTTACGTGAAATCTTCCAATGTTCACGCCAGCAGTTAATTCAAATTTACTGTGTATATGGGTCCGTGTTGGCTTGTGAAATACACGATTGTGACTCGCACTGTCCTCTGTGTATAATTCTTTGGAAGGTGGACACAATACAGCGACGAGCTAATTAGCATTAGTAAGAGGATTAAACTAAAAAAATTGTAAAAGCTGCCATATCACCTTCTTGCTGGGGGATGGGTGGTGTCATACATTCTTCAAAGCTTGGGTTAGCCTGTTTCAGAAATATTAAAATCAGGTGGTTTCAGACTATGGTTTCTTAATCGCTCTCTCTTTGTCTACGTATAGTCACATCTTTAACATTTCCCTTTGGAAACAGAGCCAGAAGGGGTGCAACACCTTTACATGTTTGACATCACCATTGCTAACTGAACCCATGGGGCAGAAAATGCTTATTTAAACACGACAGTGTCAGAGTCCTTCTCACTCTCAGCTACAAAAAAGCTGTGACCTTTTGTTGGCAGAGAGAGCCTGTCAGGAAATCACCTTGTGATGCACTGTTACAGCCAGACGGCTGTAACCCACGCTCCCCAGAGTTTGCCTGAGGTTCAGAAGCGGCCAAGAAGCTGGGGACCCAGGCCTCCGTGGTGTCACTTCCTGTGAGGGTGGAGGGAGGAGGATGCTGTAGGTGACATCAGTTAGTCAGCTTTAATATGGAATACGTGCTAGTTCTCCTAAACAGCACTGTACACATTCTGGAGTGCAACCCTGTGTGTCATCTAGGTCCACTACCACATTCCTGTGGATCTGGATGTAATGCCCCTGAGGACAGAACACAGTGGCAAATTTCTATGAGAAGGGATCAGCGTTCCCTTCACCACTGGGACTGACTGGCTGTCACCCCCTTTTTGCTCTTAAGCAGAAGAGGCCATAAAGCTAGTCAACAGAAAATTCAGTATTCCAGCCCAGGGTTTCCTGGTTCCAGGGCTGTGGTTCTCCCACGATGCTCGCCGGGTGAAGAGCCAGAGGTCCCTGGCCGCACAGACTGCCTGCACCGCTCACTGCTGTGCAGCCTGCTTCCCCCCAGCCTTCAAGCTATCTTAGCTCCAACTGAACTTGGCCATAGGACATGGAGGCGGAGTCGCAAAGACTCCAACAGCTTATGTGCACCGAGGCTCTCTGTGTCCAGGCCCAGCGCTAAGGGTTTGGTCTGAAGGACTTGCGTTTGACCCTCACCGCGTCTCCACGAGGATGGCGCTGTTACAGTTACACTCACCGAGCGAACATGGAAGCGGACGGAGGCTCATGGAGTTTAGGTCTTTTTATTTTTCAAAGTCACAAAGCTCCAGATTTCAACCTAGGTTTTTGTTTTTTGTTTTAATGTTTATTTAGTATCCCATACCCTCCAAAAAAGGATGCGAGGTGGATATGATCAGCAGTGACAAATCACAGAAGACACTTTTACAAGGAGAAATGATTCTAGTGGAAGGTGAGGGAAGGATGACTGAGGGCAGGCAGGCTCCGCTAGCCCCGGCCACCACAGGAGCCGAAAGGCCTAGACTAGTCCATGTCAAAGCTCACCTAATTGAGGTTGTTAACTGTAAGTTAAGGTCATATTTTACTAGATTGCCCATGCTCGGGGTCATCAGTCACTCCTCCCTTTCCCACACCTGTCCAATCAGTCAGAACTCAGTCTCCTCCAATTTGTCCCCCTTCTCTGCTCTCATCTCTGCTCCCCCAGCTCAGGTCCTCACATCTCTTGCTGAATATAGAAAGAGTTTCTCAACACTTTGCCCTCCCTCTGCCCCTTCTTTCTCTACACTGTCACCAGAGTCCTGCTGCTTTTACTGTTTAAGTAAATTTCCCTTCCAATTTCTTCTCTGTCGGTTCCAGCTCAGACTCCACCATCTCTTGCCTGGGGATCATGGCTGTCTAACCTGTCTCCCTGCCCCTCGACCTTGCCCCACTCCCATCCACCCTCCACACCCCGAATGGAAATTATCAATTCTCTGCTTAAAATTATCTACTGCTCTTTGGCGCGTCAAAGGGCATTATCAATAAAGCGAAAAGACAAAAGCTAGTGGAACAGGAGAAACCATTTGCAAATCATATATCTGATAAGCAATTAATATCCAGAATACATACAGAACTCTTACAATCCTACCACAAAAAAAGCAAACAACTCAATTTAAAAATAGGGAAAGGATTTGAACATGCGTTTCTCCAAAGATGATGTGCAAATAGCCTGTAAGCACATGAAAGGATGTCCAACGTCACTGATCCTTAGAGAAACGCAAATCAAAACCACAGTAAGACACCACTTCACATGCTTTAGGATGGCCACTATAAAAAAAACCTCAAAAAATAACAAGTGTTGGGGAGGAGATGGTGAAGCTGGAATCCTTGTGCATTCCTGGTAGGAATGTAATATGGTTTAGCTGCTGTGAAGGACAGTTTGATGGTTCCACAAAAAGTTAGGCATAGAATTACCACATGATTCAGCAATTTTACTTCTAGGTATATATCCCCAAAAATTAAAAGCAGGAACTGAAACAGATACTTGCATAGCAATGTTCAGAGTAGCAGTATTCACAGTAGCCAAAAAGTGGAAGCAACCCAGATGCCATCAAGAGATGAATGCGTAACCAAACGTATGTGTATATACAGACGTACCTATAACTATATAAAATTCAGCCTTAAAAATGAAATTCTGAGACATGCTACAAATGGATGAACCTTGAAAACCTTATGCTATGTGAGCTGGTGCAAAAGGACAAATACTGAATGATTCCACCTATATGAAGTGCCCAGAACAGGCGAATTCACAGAGATTGAACGTCAAGTAGTGCTGGAAAGCAGAAAAGAGGCTGGGGTGGGGGTGGCGGGGGACCTGGGGAAATGAATGTTCAAAGAGAAGGATTTCTGTTTGGGAAGATGAGGCGTTCTGTAAATGGATAGTGGCCATGTACACACAGCACTATGAATGTGCTTTATGCCACTGAATCACACACTTAAAAATAATCAAAATGTTAAATTTTATGTTATGTGTATTTTATCACAGAAAGAGTAATATTTCCTGTCAGCAGGACGAAGTCCAGCCTCATTAGAACGGCCAATACGACCTTTCCTCCTGACCTCGCGTCTGCCAGTCCCCCCAGGTTCGCCTCTGGCTTGCTTCCCTGGCTCTGATGAGGCACTTAACTGTCCTCCTTTCGTGATGGGATTCCATGCCCCGTCCTTCCTTCAAAGCTCAGCTCACACTGCCTCCTCCAGGAAGTCCTCCCTTCTCTTGACATCCCACGCTTGACTCAGCACTGACTCTCCGTGTTTCCCATAATACTTAGACAGACAGATCTCTCCTCAGCCCTCAAGACGGAGGCTCACTGTAGCCTCTCTGTGAAGCCCTCCGTGTCTTTCTCAGGCAGGTGGCTTCTCCCAGCGTCGTGTTCTTGAGTCTCCCAGTGCTCTGTTCGCTTTGCGGCCATTATTAGCCCTCCCACCTGTCTCTGCCACTAGCCTGAGAGCTTCTCAAAGGCGGAGACGCGGCACCTCCGCACGCGGCACCTCCGCACGCGGCACCTCCGCACGCGGCACCTCCGCACGCGGCACCTCCGCACGCGGCACCTCCGCACGCGGCACCTCCGCACGCGGCACCGTGACGGTCAGAGCAAGAACCCGGCTCAGAGAGCCCTGCCGCAGGAGTGATCGTCTCGGAACGGCCACGTCTCAAATCCACGCCTCTTAGGTTTGACGTGGAAAGGAGAGGCGTTTGTTCTCTAAGGAAATAGAGGAGCAATCTACTGCCCTTTTCCCATTAAAGACGCAGGTACTGTTTCCAGCCTATATGAGGTAAGCGCTTTGTCTGACTTTGGTTTTGGTTGGTCGGTTCTCTTTCGCCTCTAAGGGTTTACCAGGGAGACCAGAAATGGTCCTTACTTCTAGCTTTAAGAAAAAGAAAAACACTAGGGGGAAAAAGAAGGAAACTTTTAATAACTTTCAGGAAATGTGGTTCTTTTAAAAAGGAAAATTTGTTTGCCGATACTGACTGGTATATGCAAGACAGATAAACAAGCTTATGCTGTAGGGCACAGGGAAACATAGTCAATACCTTGTCATAGCTCACGGTGAAAAAGAATGTGGAAGTGAATATATGTGTGTTCACGTATGACTGAAGCATTGTGCTGTGCACCAGAAGTTGACATATTGTAAACAGACTATATCTCAATTAAAAAAATGTTTAAAACATTTAAAAAGGATATTTTGCTCAAACCATGTAAGATGGGCCTACCTCATGCCATTTCTTCACATCTTTACTCTGACTTGTATTAACCAGTCTCTGATTTCCTAGCATAAATCATTATCTCCTCACTCACTGTTGTTTTTGGTTTTGAAATCAGGTCCCTTTCTGAGGCCCTGGGCCATCAGAACTTCAACATAAGCATTTGGGGGTCACAATTCAACCCGTAACCCCACCTTATCTACCCTTCCCAAGAACTCATTTAAAAATTTGTCATTTTCCCCATTTTACAGAGGATGAAACTGATGGTCAGGGAGGTTAAGCAATGAACTCACAGTAGAAGAATGAGTGAGTCGCAGAGCTGAGCTCTGAGACGCGGTCTCTGGGTCCAGATCCCAGTCTCTTCTCATTCTACAAGCAGAGTGCCTCTATTTATGGTCTCTGCCTTATTTCTTCTATGCTTAGTAAACACCTGTCAGCTTGTGGAGTCTGGGCCTTTTCACTGCTACGTAATGATTTAGTTCCATTTCCAAATATTTACTGAGTACCTGCTACTGTGTGAATTTCAGGCACTGGGGTCAAAGATGACTTGAGACATGGACCAGGTTTCAAGGCACTTAAAATTGAATGGCAGACACAGACACAGACACAGAAGCAAGTCACTATTTCATAAGGGAATCCTGGGTTTTAGGCAGAGATTCAAGCAATTCTTCTGTGGAGGCATTAATACCAGTTGATGGGATTCGGCCAATGATTTCTGTGTCCTCGCCCGGGTGACCGGCGGCTGCAGGAAGCACGTTGCACCAGCAGTTTTCTTCGCGCCAGCGCATGCTTCCTTCGTGGGACTGCTGAGGAAGCGCTGTCTACTGAGGAATTAATTTCTGAAGCAGAATTAGCTTCCGAGAAGCCTGACCTCAGCATGGTGTTCCTTTCTCTCTGCTGAGGTCATTCACTCTCTCTCCGTGAGAAGGATCTGGTTCTGGAGACACTCAATCTTGGCATGAAGTGACTCCCTTTTCCGAGACAGATGATGAAGTTTCCACAAGAACGCAGGGGGACATTTTCTTCCTCACCCAGGATCCCCCTGAATGTCACAAATCTGCCCTTCCTGGGGGAAATCTGAACAAAGCCAAGCTTTTCTTTACTCCAGATACCAAAGTCAGTCTACTGGATGAAATATTTCCAGTGAAGGCACTTCTTCAAAGCACTGTTCTACACAGTCCTTTGCCTTTGAAGTCGTCCAATAAACTAATTACTGTAAAGCAGACATGACTGCGTGTCCCTCTTAAAATGCACACTCCCCCCCCACCATGTGCCAGGAACTCTTAATGAGCAATGATGGAATTTTGAGGGCTTCAAAGAAAGATCTGCTTTCAGACATGAAAATATCTGTTTTTTTAATAAATATTCACAGGATCAGGTCACTTAAATTCTGAAATTTTCAGAGCGGGCAAGCATGAGAATCAGAGCGAGGGAGAAGGAGAGAAGGGACACTTCACTCTTAAAGAGGGAGCTTCGCTACTGACATGCTCTGGTTTTAATGAGGTTTGGCAGGAAAACACTAGTTAGTACTTGGGTTTCTATCTCAAAAATGGAGCCTCAAATATCTTCAAGCCGCAAATCCTCCTTGATGTGCTATTTGCAAATAGTTAGGGTTTACTCATGCATTCATCCAACGTTTATTGAACATCTGTTATGTGTAGAGCTCAGGGCATGTAGAGAAGGTTTTGGGGAGCTCAGACTGCTGCTTATGAGAATGCCAATGTCAGTGTTAACAACAAGAAACAGAAACGCCAACAGCTACATACGTCTACATCCTTCCTCGTATGTGTCTAGTGTAAATGGCACTGCCATTCGGTCTTAGGCTGGTGAAATATCAAAGTTAATGGCTCACTCCGGTCTTCATGAATATGAGTTGAAGATAAAAAGTACTTAATGAGACATGCCCTGGTGCTGGAGAAGAGCTGTGTCTGTGAGGGAGGAAACTAAGAAAGGAACAAGTAAAAAAAAAAAATCTTTCTCCTGACAGAAAAATCCCCACTTCTAAGATGCATGTTTCTGGAGTAAGTAGACACTAAGTACAAAGCAAGACCCTCTCACGCCTGATTCCATCGCTAACACAGATGTATTAGATGGGGTGCTTTTGGCTGTAAGAACGGATAATCCACCCAAAGTGGCTTAGCTGAGAAAGCTATTTACTCTCACACAACAATGAAATATGGAGGTCGGGTGGTATCTGGGCCTTAATTCAGCAGCTCAGTGAGTTCGTGGGGGCATACAGACCCTGCCCATCTTTCTGAGACACCATTCTCACCGTGCTGGCTTTTGGCTTCAGACTGTCTGTCCTCTGGCTGTCTGTCTATTTGCTATTTTTGGCTCTGTTCTCTCACCGTTGAAAGACAGTTACAGCAGCCCTGAGCATCCCATCCTCACGAATCTGTATCCAGTGGCCTCCCAAGAAACAGCCTCCTTTGAATTCCTTTTGAACAGCAAGAACCTTCCAGAAGCTCCCTCTACAGACTTCCTCTCAGTTCTCATTGGCCAGAATTAAGTCACACGCTTATTGCCAAACCAATCACTGGCCAAGGAAGTTGGATTATCGCACTTTATCTAAACTATCAAGATTTACACCCCAGGGCTGGAGAGGGGGCCGGCATCCCCTGAAGAGTATGGCTGTCTGATTCCTGGACAAAATGGGAACACCTATAGCAAAGAACACAAGGCAGAAGTTGGTGGTAGGAGGGCATGGGTGCAAGGTAAGCAGCCAGAGGGGCCACCACTTTGGCGACTCAAGGCAGAAGTACCTCCAGGCAAGGAGCAATTCCATGACGGGGACCTTCTCTGATGGCCACTGGGCTTGACCTTGCTGCACAGAAGGGATGAGCTGCTCTTGCAGGAATGGGCTTTGCTGACCTTTAGGGAAGCCGCGAAGGACACCCTGTGCTCTGTATTCTGCCGGTTCATATTACACCACCTTGACCTGCAGCCAGATTATGCATGAGAGCCCTCAAGTGGCTCACGGCTTGGGTAGGCTGGCTGACATCATCTGTCAAATGCGGCACTCTAGAATTATCTTAGCATCGTTAAACCACGCAGAGGCTTTCCCATAGAACATTTATGGGAAAACGTGTCTTTGAAGCAAGAATGAAACACCCTGGAACTTACTCCGTGGGGAGGCATGGAGTGCCGGCCCCAGCCCGTGACCGCCATGGTGGGGGGTGAGGACACAGCGACCAGTGACCAGGTTTGAACTCAGTGAGAGAGGGGCATGGGGGGGGCTTCTCGAGTTGGTCCTTCTTTGTAAACCTGAAATTATGAGCGTCTTTGAAATGGAGAAGCTTGCTTCTTATATGTAAATTACTCAACAGTAGAAGGGATCATATTAAAATACTTTAAGAAATATTCCTAGTGGACCTGACATAGTGCTTTATGCGTAGTACTGAATGGCTGTCTTTTGCTCAGTGGATTACAGTGAGATTCCTTCATAAAATTATCAAAACAGGAGTAGACCCAAGTACTGGCTACCCTGGCAATATTACTGGCATTAAAGCTCACTTTACAGAAGCAAAAGCTGTCCCCCAGGTTTGTATCAGCGGTTCCTTCCTGGGGCTGCACACGGAATCGCCTGCAGGGCTTCCCACACCTATGCCTTGGTTTATCTGCAGAGTTTCTGATTTGGTGGAGAGTCAAGTCTGGGTATTGACATGTTTGAAAGCCCTCCAGGTGGTTCTAATGTGCAGCCAAGGTTGAGCAGCTGCACCCAAGTCACCGGCAGGGTTTGTGGAAACACTGGTGTCTGGGCCAAACCTCAGAATTTGTGATCCAGCAGATCTGGGGTGGGAGCCACTGACTGGCATTAAGTTCCCAGGAGATGCTCATGCTGTTGGTTGCAGGGGGATTTAGGAACCCCCAACTCTGGAGCACGGTTCAGCAAACCCATAAGCCCATGTAAGTTCTAAGTCCATGTAGGTTACAGGGCTGGAGTTCTGGTTTTGTGTGGCCCAGGCACTAAGGATGGTTTTACCTTTTCAAAGAGTTACAAAGAAGCAAAAACAAAAAAGCAACGATAAAAACAAAGAAGAATATGCAACAGAGTCCCTGTGGCCTGGAGAGCCTGAAATGTTTGCTCTCTGGCCTCTTACAGAAAATGTTCGCTGGTTCCTGCTCCAGAGAATCTTCGAGTCTGGTGGAAAAAAAGTGAGAATCTTAAAAGGGCAAGAGAAGAACTTTGATGGGGAAAACGGTTCTGGAGGCATGGGGGAAACTAAACAGCTGAAAGAGTATTAACTCCCTCCTAAGTGCCAGGAGAATGGTATAATTTCATTTATCCTGACTATGCTATTATTGTCACTCCCATTTTATAGATCAAGATAATTGAAGCTCAAGAGATATTAACCTACTAGCATACAAAGCTCGTACATGATAGAGCTATGAATCAAAGATTCCTATCAACACCAAAAAAAAAAAAATTCTAGAAAAGGCTTAGAATTCTGTTTAGAAATGGATGTCTCCCAGAGTAAGTCTAAAAACATATAAGCCCTAAAAATATCTATTTTTTTCCCCTGTGGTTCAATTCGTAATTGCTGTGTTTCAGGCGCTATGCTACAAAAATCGGTGAACTGCTATCCCCGCCTTCGAGGAACTTACTGTCCAGCGAGAGAAACAGACACGGGATGAAACCCATACAAAGATGGAGGAGAGGCTGAAGACCAGAGGGGTCAGGCAAGGCTTCACGGAGCAGAGATCTTCTAAGGATGCTAGTGCCCCAGATCGACAAGGCCGGGAAAGGCTCCCTGCAGAGCAGACAGCACTGATATTCCAACCCAGGCAAGTCCCAGATGGAAGGATTTGACCAGCTTGCAGCGTCTTTCTGCAGACCGCAGGGCTCACCAGCATCTTGGCCTCTGACTACCTACACACATGAGACATCTGGGCGGCTAACCGAGAAGAGGCCCCTGGCTCAAGAGGCCAGGAACAGCCAGTGACCACAGCAGCTAGCGTGTGACAGCAAATGCTGGTCCAATTTCAGTGAAATGAGAAACTTTCAGCTCTATTTTATGGTTTTAGGCAGTCATTTCCAAGCACAGTTATTAAGAAAGGGGTTATTTAAATTAATGATTCGTCTCTTGGATGGGGAGAGTGGTAAGTGAACATGTGATAATGACATGAGGGTTAGGTTTCTTACAGCCGCTTTGGGCCAGAACACTGTGAAACCACCAGTTTTGTGTACGTGTGATTTGCCATGCCAAGCTGGGGGAAGAGGCAGGATTCAGCATCGTTCGTTTCAAGAGACTAATATTTTCACTTCTCACTTGAATTTGCTTTTAAGGGTCGAGGTGCAGAAGAAAGCACCAGGCAAGAAAAGCTCCCAAGATTGCCCACTACTGTGTTCTGAGTCCACAGAGGGGAGTAAGAGAGAGATTTGTGCATCAGAAACTGGCAGCCTGGGTGGGGAGGGGAGGAGGGCGTAATGGACGATCTCAGCACAGTGCGGTGATGGTGGCGTCAAGTCGGGACAACAGAGGAGCCGGAAGAGGAGCCCCTAGCCATCCAGCAGGATTCAAGGAAGGCTTCCGGGAGGGGCTGTGCTGGGCAGAAAGCTTGCTTCTCGTCTGACAGGGATCCCCTTTCACTATCTTTTTGTGACTGTTTTTCTTCTGTAAACGACACATCTGACCCTTAAGTTTTGACCTGGCTTTTTGTAACTTAAGTAGAATCTTAGAGAAATTTTATCATCCATCGCTGACGTGCACCTGCCCCTGGGGAGGTGAGTCGCGAACAGCTTAAGGGCATGAAACACCGGAATGCAGAGCCCAGAGAATGTGCTGAGAGATAACTCATCTAGAAAGAGCCGACTGGTTATACGGCAGCATTCTAGAACTTTCCACATAGATCAGGCATTCCATTTTTTTGTTTCACATGTACATTTTAAAACTTGGGAGAGTAACATAGGATCATTATCAAAAACTTTGGAAAAGGAAGGAAAAGCACAAAGAAGAAAAAAATCATTTATATTAGTACAATGCAGAATTAATCTTTCGGTATATTTGCTTTTAAAGTCTTCTATGCGTATAGAGATATGCAGGTTTCAGACAACTGAAATGACATCGTATATATACATCTGTGCTCAGTTTCTTTCTGCTCATTTAACATTATTTCATATGAATTTTCTCATGATTTTACAATTTCATCAAAAATTTTTTCCACCACGTGTTTAATTATTTTAACCATTCCCTTTCTCTTTAGAAATCTAGTTTTCTTCCCCCCATAGTTTTTGGCCATCATAAATAACATGATGAAAAAATGTGTTACATACAACCTTGTCCTGGTTTGCCTGGGAACTTTAATGGTTTTTTGGGCACACATGGCTAAAATGCTTTCCAAAAAAATCTATCCCTTTGTCGATATTAAGTATTACTATTTTTGAAATATGTGCTAAAGTGACGGGTCAGATTGAGTATTTCATTTTCACTTCCATTTATCACTATAGTGCTGGCTACTTAAAAATGTTTTTCATGGCTATTTTTACTTTTTCTCTCTTAAACCTGTCAGTGTCCTTTGCCAATCTTTCTACTGAGAAATTACTTTTCTTATAGATTGTACGAATGCTTTATAAATGAAGACTATTAAATCTTTCCATATTCATGAAAATATATTCTTCCTTTTTGTTTGTCTTTAGATTGTTTTATGTGCAGAAGAGTTTAACTTCTATGTAATAAAAGCAACAATTTTTTTCGTAATGTTTCACACTTAGATTCCTTTCTTAAATGTGGGGAAGATAAATACTGTTCATCTAAATTTTCATTTAGTTTTTTTAAGTAAAAAAAATTTTTTAAAAATTTTCTACATTAACCTCTTAGATCCCTCTAGAATTTGGTTTGGTTTATGATATGTGGTGCGGATCACGCATAACATCAAGAGAAGACCCAAAGTGAAGGCAGTGTTCCAAGACTAGGAAATATTTTTCATTCTCGATAGGTGACATTCAGTTAGAATCAAATGGACAAAAAATCAGGATTAACAGGGCCCAAGTTATACCATACGACTCTGAAAATGCAAATTCGTTATTATTCAAATGCAAATTATTTACTAGACAAACTCTTTTAAAACCTAGAGCATGTGGGCAAAAATAATATGAGGGTCTTTGATATTTATTTATTCAAGACATATTTATTGAGCACCATTTACTGAGTTATGCCAGAAACGGTTCTTGACTGGAAAGCAACTGGAATCACAGTGGCCCTGTTGGAGGACACAGCACCAGGATGTGTCACACCGTGGAGAAGAAAGACATTGTCAGTTTAATATGGTTCATGTGTTTGCAAGAAGCAGCTCTTCTAAAATACAACTAACTCAGAAATGCCTTGTTGTCAGACATAGCAATGTTATGAGGGAATGCGATGACGAAGTTTCTGGCGCCCTCTAGAAATGACTTAAAAGGGAGAGAGGAACAGTAATATTTTATCAGGGTTTACCCAAGGATGATAATATTTTTTGGTATTATAGTCATTAGAAAGTTAGACTGTGCAGTGAGTTGGCAGGCTTGTCCTATGTAGTGGGTTGGCAGTAAAATCCCAAACGTAGGAAATGTTCTGCAAAACCATCCAGTTCCCTTTGGGATTATCCACTCACATGTCTCAGTAGTCTAGGTTCTTTTTCTGGTATCAAATTAGAACACATTATCTTCACCCACTATGAAACTGCCTTCGTTGAATTATGCCTAAGGCTTATGCCCTCGGCATTTGCTGAGGGGCATCCTTGTGAATTTCATTGCTGCAACTGTCACAGAGATGAGGGCGTTGTCAAACAATTCACTCACCCCTCCCTCATACGACACTCCCTCCAGAAACGTCCCCCTTCCCTCCCTTCCCTCCTCCCTTCTTTCATTTTCTTTCTTTTTTAAAATTTCTGAATGCAGTTAGTGTAATTAAGTTTTAATGACATTAACTACATGGACCTCTCCATCCCCTCCCCTTGACTTCCAACTCCTCTTTATAATTCCTTCATTCTAATTTATTTTCACTTGTGTTATTTTATTTCCTCACTGTATTTTTTCTTAATGGGTCATTTGCTCTAATTTCAAATAATATTCTGATAAATTATTAGTTCCTAGGTATTTTGCTATTAGGAAGAGCAGCAGTGGCAGGAGGGTTTGATCTTGCCTGCCAGCAGGGGGCGATGGCGACGGTTGGCTGGAGCACTGTGTGAAGAAGGAAAGGCGTGCTACGCTTGATTAGCGATGTCTGCTGTGAGCACGGTAGGAGAGCTTGTTGGCACTTCTGCCAGGTATTTGACATCTAAGTCTTAAATAAATACATGACTATTCTAATAACAAGAAAGCAAAAACAAGAGAATTAATGGCATTCTGACTTATAAACCAGTGATTCATAAGTTTCATTAGCCCACATCCTTTCCTCAAAGCATGATTATACCTAGGTAAAATGAAAAATATTGGGTTCCTAAACTGTGATAAAAAAGAATAAAATAATGCCATTTGCAGCAACATGGGTGGAACTGGAGATCGTCATTCTAAGTGAAGTGAGCCAGAAAGGAAAAAAATAATTACCGTATGATATCATTCATATGTGGAATCTTACAAAAAAAAAAAAGACACTATGAAAAAAGGACACTATGAACTCATCTAAGAAACAGACTTGCAAACATAGTAAACAATCTTAGGGGTTACCAGGGTAAAGGGGGTGGGTAGGGATAAGTTTGGGAGTTTGAGATTTGCAGATGTTAACTACTATATGCAAAAATAAAGAACAAATTTCTTCTGTACAGAATAGGGAAGTATATTCAGTATCTTGTAGTAACCCTTAATGAAAAAGAATATGAAAACAAATATATGTATGTATGTGCATGACTGGGACAGTGTGCTGCACACCTGAAATTGACACACTGTAACTGACTATACTTCAATTAAAAAAAAAAGAAAAGAAAATCTCACAATGGAGAACCAAGAAAAAGAAAGAAAGAAAAAGAAAAAGAAATGGGCCCTTTTTTATAAATTTTACTGGCACTGACTTCATGCAAAGGTAAAATGGGATTCTTCCTAGAAGGGGAGATTTAAGAAACCGGGTCCCTAAATCTCTCTCCCACTGGCTTTTCAATATATGAAAGTGTAAAATTAGAGATAAGTTTTTTAGATTCTAAAAGCTAGCTCTTAATGACTCCTTTGCTAAGAGACAAATAGTCCTATAGAGGGGTAGCACTTTAGCTCTTACCAGCTAGTTAATTGCTTGACTACTAGTTAGGAAGATGGGACAGTGGGGATAGGGGATCCTTCAGTTGGGTATGAACAGCCAGAGGAAGGAGGGGCGGCAGAGCTAGGTTTTGCCAATTTCGCAGTCTGGCCTGGCTTAGTCCAACAGCCCACTTGAGATAAGCAATGAGTAAGCTTATAGACGCATCATCACTGGTCCTAAAGAATGAGACACACGGCAATTCTCTAACTAGGAGTTGAAAGGAATATATAGGCAACCATTAATGACACAAACAGCAACTTATATGCAGATTGCAGATGAAGAATTCTTACTTTTTTTTTTTACTGAATAATTTGTTATTCAAATTCTCTCAAATCCAACAGACACATTTCTGGGAGGAGCTTTTTTTTTTTTTTTAATTGGCATGATAGGAGAAATGGGGCTGCCACTCATTCATTCATTCATTCATTCATTCTGTGAATAAATTGACCAATGTTCCTTCTGTGCTTACAGGAGTCTGGTACAGGGCAATGCTATTCAGGATGCAAAAGTAATGGAAGACAGAGTCCCTGCCTCTGAAGAGGTTACATCTGGGTTGGGAGATTAGTGGTACGTACACAAAACAACCGGGGAAAGCAGCAGGCTGGATGAAATCAAGTGTTAGGGTGCATGGTTCAGACTGCTGGCACTACAGAAATTCAGAAGCAAGAAAGATCACGTGAGGAGAAAAATCAAAGAGCAGTCCCTTTGAAAGGGACTGCATGGAGCTGCTCCTCCTGTCTCAGATGTCAGCAGTCAGCTCTGTCCTCTTAGCACCCTGGGAAAGGCTGAAATCAAGACTGTGTGATATTCCACACCTGCTCTGGACAAGCCCAGCACGTCCCATTCTGAGAACAGCCACCAACCACCCAGAGAAGGAAGTCAACCATGGACTCCTGGAAGTTCTAAAATAATTTTAAAAAATGAAAAAGAAACAATTTCTATCCTTGGTGTGCAAGGTCTTTGTGAAGAATTATGAACTTCACTGTTCTGGCCTGCGGATTGCTGTTTGGACCTGCTACATCCACAAAGGCAGGTTCATTTTTGTTCAAATTTAGGAACCTGTTGCTCAAATTCCATAATCAAGTATGCAAGACATATTTGAATGTACAAGCCGGCTGTTTGGTAGAATGTCCCTCAATTTGAGCTTTACCAATTGTTTCCTTATAATTAGTCATTTAATGTCTTAGAACCCAACTTAATTTCTATTTTATGCCTCTACCACCCAGGCCAGTCCCTTGGGTCGGGCAGCTGAGGCAGTCATTTCAGGTCCAAGCTTGAGGGCTTGTCACAGGCGCTGCCCCTTACCCACGTTGACGGAGCATCACTGAAACTAAATTTCAAATGTTCTGTCTTTAACAGTCTCTCAAAGAGCCTATGAAGGACGCTAACAGCATGGACCTTCTCAAATGTCCTATCTTGGCTGTAACCCCCTGGATCCCTCACCCTTTCAGGGATGGCCCTGGCCCCATTCCTGCGTGGTGGTGAAAGCAATCTAAGTCCATTTGGACATGTCACCACTTTTCCTCAATTCTGGCTCAGTTCTGGAGGCTTCTCAGGTGCTGAACTGTCAGGGTCCGAGAAGGGGGTCTGCCTGATGAACTCGTCTCCCCCTGCAGGTGTCTACTGACCATGCTTGGTGCTCGGGCCTTGGTTCATGCAGGCCACTTGGAAGATTGTCCCCCTGGTACTTTCTGGACTGCTGGCTCTTTCTACTACTTTCCAACGGCTCTCACGCATGGGCAGCAGGAAACTTGGCGAGTGAAATGAAATCCCTGACTTCCTAGGCCTTGCTGCCTCCCCGGAGCACGAAGCAGACAGACCCTCTCTCCGTGTAAACCACTGACATGTGGCTTTAGTCATCACCTCTTCTCCCATCCTCCACCCACCCCCAACTCTTCAGTCCAGAAAATCCTTTTCTAACCTGAAGTCTTGCTTTACTCAAATCTTTTACGTAGACTAGCAGTTCTCGAAGTGTGGTTCCTGGTCCACCATCATCAGTATCACTTAGGAACTTGTTAACATGCCAAGTGTCTTCCACCCCACCTGGCCCTACTGAGCCAGGAGCCCTCATTAGAGTAGGGTCTGGTGACCTGTGTTTTAGTAAGCTCTCCAGATGATTTGGGTGCTAGATACAGAAGTTTGAAAGCTACAGATCTACACCTTGAGTTCTTTTTCCTCCCCTAGTGCATTGGTTCTCAAGTTTTAACATACATCAGAACCACCCGGATGGCTTGTTAAAATAGATTTTTGGGTCTTACCTGCAAAATTTCTGACTCACCAGGTCGGCAGAGAGGCCTGAGAATTTGCATTTCTAACTAGTTTCCAAGTGATGCTGATTCTGCTGGCCGGGGGCCATTTCACAGAACCGTTGTCCCCGTAAAAGGTTTTAGCTCCATAATTGTCAACTCTCTTCCTTCCATCTCTCCCAGTAAGATCCATCTAATTATTATTGCTAACGTAATCAAATACATTCTCTAGAAATCTGCTTGCATGTAGCTATTTCTGACCCAGAACCATCTATCATAACTTTGACCAGGGCATATACGTATATTTTTGAAAGCCAGTATCTGATGTTAGATCAGTGGTGCTCAAGGCTTTTCATTGCAGTTTCCTCTCCAATTCGAGGGCTCCCATAGCTAATCCAACTGTAGGACATCCCACAAGAGTCAGAAAGAGGAAAAATGCCTACTGTTCACCTTGTAAGATCGATTTTACAAACAGCTGGTCAGAGTTTCATTGGCTTCTCCCCAGAACCCAGAGACTGAGCAAAATATGCTTCTTGGGGAATACAGAGGCGTCAGAGAGAAGGGGATGGACAGGCAGGTTGGGGGGGGGCAATGAATGAGCAAATGTCCTTTACTTACCCTTTGAGGTGAAGGTTTTTTGTCATAGTTTGGGGCAGAAGGGAGATGCAATTTAACCTCATGACATCTTGCAGTTTAATTGTTGGTTCCAGTATCCCCAGATTTAAGAAGAATAAAAAGTGGCCACCTCCCGCCCTTTCCTGCTTCGTTGTGTTTAAATCCATGTCTTGCCTGCAGCATCTTCAGCATCCCCACTTATTTTTCACCTGGCCTCCTGAAGAGACACCAAGTTGTTTTTTTGGTTTTTTTTTTTTTTTTTTTTTTTACTTAATTATCACAGAACAATTACTTTACGTCTGCAGGGCACAGTCACATTCTCAGCTAGGCAAGGAGCCACTTCAGAGAACTGTTTCTCCTAAATCTTTTTTACATGAAATTCTATTTTGTTAAATGACCCGCATGGTTCTGAATGAAAGTACCGACCAGAGAACACACTGACTATGAGTTACCACAATTATCTGGCTGGGTCAGCATTGCTCATTGATCACTGCAAGCACTGTCACTGTCAGGGCAGTCTTGAGGGCGCCCTGAACAGGAACAGGACTGTTGCACTTATAGCGAAGTTGCAGAGAATTTTCTGCTGAAGCAACACCCCTAAGGCCACTGCAGGGGCAGACGTGGGTTTCTTCCCTTATACTTGTGTCCAGAGGAGTGGGGTTACTTGCGTTTTTCAGACATTTGCTATGGTTTTCTACCTCCGTGTTTTTCCCTCCCTGGCGTTAAGCACAGTGCCTTATTCCTCGTGGCGCTCAGTAAATATTTATTGAGTTGAACTGTGGAGACCGCCAATTAAATATCAGGATCAAGACTTTTCTATTTCACTCTTCTCTGTATAACCAGCAATTCCAAAATAACAGTAGCAACCCACAGAGAAGAACATGAGATAAGAAAGGGGCGATGCCCTGGAGTCAGTCTGAGGGAGAGCTGTCAACTGCAGTAACACGTGGACCAAACCCAGGGACACGGCGAGAATGGGCACACACCTTGACAGGTCTTGAGGAGCACATGGATTTCTTCTAAGAAGCTGGCCACGTCCAGGGCCAGACCATGATTTACTTTCTTGTATCAGTAGGTCTGGCAGGGGGGAAGTGGGGTGTGGGGAGCACCCCGTACCTGGTGCAGCACCGCAGAGAGGCAGGAGACGCAAGCCTACGTGAAAGTCCTTGTGGACCCAGCATTTCCTCAAGAAGAGGCTGTCAGTTTAATGGGGTAAATCAGTGAGTGAGCATGACAGTGAGCTCAGTGGCTACTGATACTAGATAAAGAAAATAATCAGGAACAAGAAACACTAAATTACCATAGCAAAAACAGGAGACAAGCAAACTTTCTGCTTAGCCCAAAAGTGGTTCCAGGACATTAGACTTGGAGAACATGCAACGTGGACATGTATATGGTACGAAAGAGTGAGGAAGTCCTAAGCCCAAGCTGCCTTCTGTCTCTACTCAGTTCATGAACCCTCCCTGCACTACCTTTCATAAGTCATTGATCCAGAAGGAATCGGTCCCATTCAAAGTTGAGTAATAATCAGAAAACAGCCACAAAGAAGCAAAAGTACATGACAAGCAAAACTCAGGTAAAGGATATTCATCAGGTGAAGACCATGCCATGGAATATGTTTCCCCTTAATTATCAACTAAAACAAAGAAAATGCAGTCTCTAGAAATTAGAAATTAAAGGAGAGAAAAGTATTCAAATACACGGAGAAAGGAGCTGACTAGTGAGTAGTCAAAGCTTTGGAAAGGATGAAAGAGTAAAATAAAACCATTTTAGATCCAGAAGCCACAAGGAGTCAGTAATAAGGGAAAGAAGGCAAGAGAGAGACAAATGTAAAAAAAATATAATCAAGCAGACGCTGAGACAATAGGGAGCACATAGAAGACAAAGGAAAACTGCCCTTACTGTCTTAGAGGAAAGGAGCAGGCTAAACAGAAAAACGTGCTAAAGATATAATAGAAGAAGCTTTGGAGGATGATGAAGACTTGAATCTGCTGACCTCACCTCCTTCAGGACTTTGTTCCAATTTCACCGTATAAGTAAGATTTTCCTTGATGGCCATAGTTAAAATATCCACCTGGATTCTACTTTATTTTTCTCAACACAATACCTGAAGTATAAATTACAGTGAATGGGATTGACAGTAGCTTAGACACCACAGGGAAAAGACGTAACATCAAATAAAATGCAAGGGGAAAAACCTTAGGATAAACGAACAGAAAATCAGTGTTGTGAGATCATATCAAGCAGTTTATATATGTGTCATTGGAATCCTGAAATGGAAGAGGAGAGAGAGAGAAAAAATATTTGAAGAAATAATGGCTGAAAAATGTCTAAATTTGATAAATACTCTAAACTTGCAAATGTAGGAAGCCCAATGAACCACAAACAGCAAACAAAATCACACCGAGACACATCATGATCAAATTGTTGACAAGCACTAGCTATGAGAAGAGAAGGGTGAATGGAGGTGGGGGCGAGGGAGGACACCATAATCGAGAGAAAACTAAAAGCAAGGCAGACAGCAGCCTTCTGGTCAGAGCCAGAGGACAATGAAGTGGTTAAATTAAAGCACTGAAAGAAAACAGTGCCAACCTTGAATTCAACAAACTACAAACATCTCTTTCAAAAATGAACGTGAAGTACAGACTTTTTAAAGGTGAATAAAAACTGAGAAAATTTATTGCCAACAGGACTATGCTAAAATTATGTTCAAAGAAATTCTTCAGACAGAATGTGATACTAGAAGAGATTTGGATTTACACAAAACAATGAAGAGTGCCGAAAATGGCAATATGTGATTAAACATAAGATACATTTTCCTCACTTTTAAAATCTGTTTAGATAACTGTTTGGAGAAAAGAAGCATGTATTGCCAGGTTTATAACATATGTAGAACTAAAATATAAGACAACAATGTATCTCAAAATATATAAGAAGTGTTACAAAAATTATTTGTAGGTAGACAATGATAAAAGATGTATGTTATAAATTGTAGGACAATCACTACAAAAGAAAAATGGGTGTATCTAATAAGCTAAGAGTGGATAAAATGGAATACTAAAAATTTTTTTTAAGTAGAAAAGGAGAAAAAAGGAGCAAAGGATAGATGGGACAGATAGAAAACAAATGGCGAAAGAGTATATTTAATTCTAATGTTGTTAATACCATTACATGTAAATGACATAAGAGGACAAGCAATCACTTTGTATATAAAGATAGAAATAGGATAGAAGTAAAAAAGATAAAAAAACACAAAAAAAACACTGATCTGAAGAATGCTGGAGTGGCTACCTTAGTATCAGACAAAAGAGATTTCACAACATGGAATGAAACCAGGAGTAAATAACACTTTTTAATTTGTTGTGTGCTTTGGTTAATTTCTAGAGTTTGAAATAACAGGTTTTGATAATTTTTGTCAAGTTTTACCATTGTTTTCTGAACCCCTCACTCGGGTGTTCTGGAAGTTACACCCCCACCTGGATCATTACAGGAATGATTATTGAACGTATGGTGTCTTTTTAAGCATCTTTGCTGTGATCAGATTTTTCCCTTGTTGATCTAACAGATTACTTTGATAGATTTCCTAATGTACAACAGCCTTTGCATTCCGTGAATAAACCCTAATTATTCATGTTGTTTCATTCTTTAGTTAGATTGCTGGATTCTATTTGCTGTTTGGAAAAGTTTTATTCTTTTTCTTTTTTTTTTTTGCATTTATGTACATAAATGAGATTACAGTTATCTACTTCTTCTTTACAAAGTTTTGGTGTAAAACTTTGTGCAGTAAAGTTGTGCAGGCTTTGTGAAATGAATCAGGGGCTTCTGTATTTTTTTCTGTGGCCTAGAATCATTTAAATGGCATAGGAACCACCTGCTCTTGAAAGGTTAGATAGATTTCAGCTATAAAACCAGTAGGTAACATTTTTAGTGAAAAGTCTTTTTGACCTTTCTAGTGTCTTCTGTGGTAATTGGCTTATTCAAAATTTTTCGTGTCTTCTTCCTGGGTTAATTTTGGTCATTTACATTTTACTGAGGAATTACCCATTTCCTCTAGACTTGCAAATTTGTTGCATTGGAGCTTCATGTAATTCTATCTTATAAAAAAAAAAACTCTCTTACATTGTCATTTGTCTCTTTTCTCATTCCTAATTATTCATATTTTTACCTTCTCTTTTATTTTCTTAATTAAGTTTGCACTAGGTTATGTATTTTATTGTTTTTTTTTAAATTTGGATTCACTAATTATTCTACTAAATTTTGTTTCTCATTTTGTTGGGTTCAAGATATAAACTGTCTCTCCCTAAGTGGCAAAAAAAAAAGTTTCCTAATCTTTCTAAAATTTCTTAGATAGATAGAAAATTTCTTCGTCTGTTATTTTTCTTTTTTTTAGGGGTGGTGTGGAGGTAATTAGGTTTATTTACTTAATTACTTTTTAATGGAGGTACTGGGGATTGGACCAGGCACTGCCACTTGAGCTATACCCTCCCCCTATCTTTTACCTTTCTTGCTTAAACTAATTAAGGCATTATGGCCATTATGATTATTTTTTAGCTCAGAGTACATCTTTGTGTCCCATAAGTTCATGTATGAAGGGTCCTCCTTTTTCATTGCTTTCTATAGAGTTTATCATTTTAGTTTGACATCTTCTTGACCTAATGACTACTTAGAAGTATATTCTTACTTTTCAAGTACTTAACATTTTCTACTTTTGGTCAACATTTTATTCTTTATTCTTAATTTTATTGAGTTGTTACTAACGTTAATTTATACTGTTTTTTTTTTGGATACATCTGTTACTGATCTCTCTAAATATTTTTGGTATATGAAGACTGTATTTTCCACTGGAGAGTTCCAAAATTGTTCTAAAGATTTATTAATTTGAATTTGTTGATATGCTATTCAATCTCTCCTTGTCTTTATTTTTGAGTACCAGGTTCTCTGAGTCTAAAAGTTGTATACTGACGTCTCCCACTCTGATTACATTTTAAATAGGTTCTAATAAGTTTGCTCTATGGATTTAACTCTTATTTCATTAGGTGTAAGAAAGCTTATGACCATTATAACTTCTTCATAAATATTGCGCTTTTTATTCATCACATTATATTCATCTGTATCCAGTTTGGTACTTTTACACATAGAAAAGCGCGTATGTCATAAGTACACATAATTTGTAGAATTTTTACAAAGTGAACACACGTCTGTGACTACTACACAGATCAAGATATAAAACATTACCAGGTTGAGGGGGAGGGTATAGCTCAAGTGGTGGAGTGCATGCTTAGCATGCAGGAGGTTCTGGGTTCAATCCCCAGTACCTCCTCTAAAAATAAAAAAATAAATAAACCTTATTACCCTGCCCAAAAAAAGCCTAAATAAATAAATCACTTCAAAAAATATTTTTTAATAAAAGAACATTATCAGCATCCCAGAGTCCTCCCTGAAGCCTCTCCCAGTCCCTGACCCCTCCAAGTTAACCATTATTCTTACTCCCATAACCATAATTTAGTTTTATGTATTTTAAATGTTACATAAATGAAGTCATACAATATGTACCACTCTGTGTTTGGTTTCTTTGGTCCAACATTATGTTTGTGTGTTTTTCCATGTCTGTGTGAGCAGCAGGAGTTTACGTTTTCATTGCTGCATAGTATTCCATGACATAAACATACTAAAGTTTCTTTATCCATCCTGTCATTGATTAACATTTAAGTTACTTTCATTTTTGGTGGTTACAAATTATGTTGCTATAATGATTTTTGTACAAGTGTTTTCTATACATATGTGTGCTTGGCCCATCATTTCTATTCCTAGGTATGTACCCTACAAAAATTCATAGAGCCACACACCTATGATATATAATCTTCTGTACATATGTCATACTTCAGTAAAATGTTTACTTAATACAAGATAAAAGAGAGAGAATATAAATAAAAGTCAAAACTAAAAAGCAGAAATGTCAGCCTTAGTGAAGATTTTTAAAAATAATAAAAAAAATTACCTAATAGCATTAGAAAACCTACATGCAATAGACAAATGTCAAGAAATTACAGGCTGTCAAAATTGATGTGAGAAGAAATGGAGAACTTAAATATTCCAGTTAAATACCAATAATATTTAAGACTTAAATATCAACAATTACTAGCTGAAATGATGTCTAATAGACAAACCATCCCCTCAGATTTCACGTACAGACTGTTTTACACATTAGTGTTACTAACATTTCAAGGAATAGTCCGTTTCTATCTTATAAAAGTACTTATAGAGTACAGGGAAGGAGTTGCCCAGGTCATTCTATGAGGCCAGTGCGATGACTTCATGGGCACATAAGGATGACGCACAAAGTACTCAAAAGGAAATGGTAGGTCTGTTTCACTTGTGATGATACATGCCAAGCTCTATCTGAAAGTTCGTTATCCCTTTTATCCTGGAGTGAAGGGGTGGTTTAACATGAGAAAAGTTTATCAGCTTAATTCATCGCATCAAAATAATGTAAAAATGTTAAAATATTTATAAATATTTAATAATAATTTAATAATAATAAAATATTATTAATCTCAATTGATGAAGAAACATCACTTAATAAAACATAAAGAAGTCAATACATATTTATGGCAAATCTATCAGGAAACAAGGACAGAAGAGACTCACTTTAACTGAAAACCCAGAATAAACACTATGTTTATGGGAAAACTGAAGATGCAGTTTCTTTATAATTGGGAACAAGGGAAGGATACTCACTATCATTGCTACTGTGTGACATAAACTGGAGGTCTTTTCCAAGGAATAAGAAAGGGGATCCGGAAGGAACCCTACTTCAGGATGACACCTGCACCCCCATGTTCATAGCAGCACTATTCGCAATAGCCAAGACATGGAGACAGCCTAAGTGTCCATCAACAGATGACTGGATAAAGAAGAGGTGGTATATTTATACAATGGAATACTATTCAGCCATAAAATGACAACATAACGCCATTTGCAACAACATGGATGTCCCTGGAGAATATCATTCTAAGTGAAGTAAGCCAGAAAGAGAAAGAAAAATACCATATGAGATTGCTCATATGTGGAATCTAAAAAAAAAAAAAAAAAAAAAAAAAAGAAAAGGAAAAAGAACATAAATATAAAACAGAAACAGACTCACAGACATAGAATACAAACTTGTGGCTGCCAAGGGGAAGGGGAGTGGGAAGGGACAGACTGGGAGTTCAAAATTTGTAGATACTGATAGGCATATGCAGAATAGATAAACAAGATTATACACTGTATAGCACAGGGAAATATATACAAGATCTTGTGGTAGCTCACAGCAAAAAAAAAAAAATGTGACAATGAATATATGCATATGTTCATGTATAATTGAAAAATTGTGCTCTACACTGGAATTTGACACAACATTGTAAAATAACTATAATTCAATAAAAAAAAGTTTTTTTAAAAAAAGGGGAAAAAAGGAGCTGCAAGCATTAGAAAGGAAAAACAAAAAGCCCTTATTACCTGCATCTTGGTCATAGGAAAGGAGTTCCTAAAACATTCAGAAGCACCAGCCAGAAAGAAAAAAAAAGTCAATTCAATTTCATCAAAGTAGAGAATTGCTGTTCTACAGGAAATAACACTGATAAAGTTAACAGACAGGTGACAGTTTGTGAGAAAATATTTTCATTGTCTAACATTGATCAAGGGGCTATACCCAGAATTTACAGGGAGCTCTTGCAAAATCAGCAAGAAAAACACATAATCCTAGTGGAAAAAAATAGGTGAAGGCCATAAACAGGCAATTTACAGAAGAGGAAACCTAAAGTGCTATAACACACAAAAGATGCTCAAAGTCATAAGCTATTATAAACCTTCCTCTACTTGAGGCAAGATCACACCTAGGCTGGCAGGGACACTGGGCAGGGGCTTTATGGCCTTGCTATGCATTGCTGGGGGGGTGGACAAAGGCTGTGGGCATTCTGGAGAGCTATTTGGCAGTGCATTTTCAAATCAAATATACAAGATTACCAGAAACTCCACTCTGATACCTGCTGCAAAGCAATTCTCAGCTACGTCCCCAATAATAGGATGTGTATTGTTTGTGGCGGTGGGGAGTAGGAGCCAGGCTCGACTGGGGGTCCACTTCTCAGGGGATGATTTTCCAAAAGGTGACGGGTGCACCGGAGAGTACTACACAGCAGTTAGAAGACACGGACTAGAGGCAACATGCAACATAAATGGATCTTCAAAACATGACACCGAGCGAAAAAAATATGAAGCAGAATATGATTTATTACACAGTATCATTTACATAAATTAAGAATATATGCAGACAAAATGGCAATATGCAATTTATAATAACAGAAAAGAACCACATTAGAATAGTTGCCTCCCTTGGGGAGAGGAAGTACAAGGGGGGAATTTGGGCAAAAGGAACTAAGCCAACCAACTAACAAACGTGTGTGGATCTATGTGGAGCAAAGAGGATCCGGCTCCACGTATTAAGGAGTGTGAGTGACACAGTGCCGTTGTTGAGTTCCCCTTCCCTAACAACAGCAGCAAGAATAACAACAAAGACAATAACAAACAGTGAGAGGTAGAACACTGGCGGGGTGCCTGATCAAGTGTAATTTTGAAGGCTATGGTGGAGTTTGGAGCTAAGTGTAATGGGAAGAAGTCCTGGGGTGGGTTTATGGAGTGACTGGTACCTCTTCATAGAGTTGGTGATGGACACCGTGAGATGGACAGGTGAGAGGATGTAGGGAAGCGGATCTGGAGGCTTTTGTCTCAGGTGGGAGTTGAAGATGGCTCGGATTAGGCTAGTAGCAATGGAGATGAGAAAAGTGGGCAGATTCAGGTTATGTTTTGGAGAGAACCCTGACAGGAGGTGCTGAGAACCTGGGTGTTGGTGTTGAGGAAAGGCGAGAAACGAAAGATGACACCCAAGCTTTTGTCTTCAGCAACTGGGTGGTACCGTTGACTGATGCTGGGAAGATGGGGATAAAAAGGGGAGATCAAATTCTTTTCTCTTTTTCTTTTGGTCCATGTGCTTTTTTGAAAAATTGAAATATGATTGATTTACAATATTGTGTTAGTTTCAGATGTACAGCTAAGTGATTTAGTTAATTTTTGTAAATTATAGTCCATTATAGGCTACTACAAAATGTGGGGTGTAATTCTCAAAATATGGGGTGCTACACAGTAAATCCTTGTAGCTTGTCTATTTTATGTACAGTAGTTTGTATCCATTAATCCCGTAATCCTAATTTGTCCTCCCCTGCCCCTTTGGTAACCACAAGTTTTTTTCCTGTCTGTGAGTCTTTCTGTTTTGTATATACGTTCATTTATATTATTTTTTCAGATTCCATATATAAGTGGTATCATGTCATATTTGTCTTTCTCTGACTTATTTCACTAAGAATAATATTCTCTAGGTCCATCCACATTGCTACAAATGGTAACATTTTATTCCTTTTTCTGACTAAGTAATATTCCATTATATGTATGTACCACATCTTCTCTATCCATTCGTATGCTGATGGGCATTTGGGTTGCTTCCATGTCTTGGCTACTGTAAATAGTGCTGCTATGAACATTGGGATGCATGTATCTTTTCAAATTAGTGTTTTTGTTTCTTCTGGGTATATACCCAGGAGTGGGATTGCTGGATCATATGGTAGCCCTATTTTTAGTTTTTTGAGGACCCTCTCTTTCTACAGTGGCTGCACCAATTTACATTCCCACCAGCAGTGTTCTAGGGTTTCTTTTTCTCCACATTCTCACCACCACAAAATTTCTGATTTGCGTTATTTAGCGTGTTAAGTTTGAGGTGCCTATTTGACATTCAAGTGAAGACAGCAATAAGGCAGTTGGATGTACCGTCTGAATTCAGGGAAGCTACGCATCTGGGGGTTGAACCAGCACATGGAGAGTTAAATATCTGGCCCCAGCACTCAGTATTTATGTCACCTCAATCAAGGTGCGTCATTTCTGGGCCTGAATTTATTTATCTATAAAATGACAATAATGTCTGTTTTCTAGGGCTGTTACGAGCATTAAATAAGACAGTACATGTAAAGAACTTGGCACAGAGCACATAGTAAGTGCTTGATAAAGGCCCCTGTGACTGGAAGACAGGGAAGGGAAGGTCAACCTCAGGAGGAAGAGGTTGGCAGCGGGGGGATCATGTCAGAAGTTTTCCGCCGTGGTAAACAGTCTTCAGTGAGTGGCTATTAGGGGCTTCTATGCCGGGAGGGACGTGACCCGGCATTACTAATCACATTGGCAGGTCACTGAGGCATGAGAATTCAATATTGTTTGTTCAGACTGTACATAAAGAGCCTGGATTGTTGTAAACACATGCACGCACACAAAACTAAACAAATTTAAACCTTTGATCCTATAAGAATACACTCAGGAATGAGAACAAATGGAAGCATTTTTAGCTGAGAGGCACTAGAACAGTCCTGACAGTTCTCGAATGTGTAGTGTTGTCAGGGCTTCTCCACCAGTCTGGGCATAGTTTGATTTTGTACATTGAGTGTTGCTGAGCGGTAAGCAGTCGGAGCTCAGGGACAGCTGGCATTTCGCAGCTGAGCAGAGTTCCAGATCCACAGAGAGAAGCATCCGTGCCCTCCACTTATCATACTGCATTAATTAAGATGCTGAAGTCAGACATTGCTCACACTTCAGAAAATACCGTCATTCTGCTGCATCCAGTGGCTCCTCTGTGTCCAGTAAATGATGCAGCATTTCAGAAAATGTTACCTTTCATAGAAGAATTATATAAATATCTAGGTACTGCACAAAGGATTGTTTGATTTTTGGATCAAGAGGGCTGTGGCTCACCTATGCCTTAACTCCAGCGAGGCACCCTCACAGCAGCCTAGAGGCAGTGGACTAGCAGGGGGTCCTGATGGTTCTAATTTCACATTTCTCTTTATTTATAGACCTGATGTAATAAGTGATGATGGGCCCCCATAATTCCTCCAGCTGTTCCTCCTTTATTCAGCCCACGGGTGGGACAATGATAGTGCCACATCTGGAATATGAGAGAGAAAGGTTTCCATGAAGCACTGAAAAATTCCAGCAGCGGCAGAAACGGGAATGGCCTTTGATCAGTTTTCCAGTTAACTACAGTTGCGTAACAGAGGGCCCCCAAACGTGGTGTTTTAAAGTAACAACGATTTAATTTATTTATCTAACGATTTTGTGGGTCAGGAGTTCAGGCAGGGCTCCGCTGGGCAGCTGAACCACGCCACGCGTGCTGTGTGGGTCTCGCAGTGGTGCTCACGCAGGGGACGTCTGGTCTGGAGGGTCTAAAGCATTTTCACTCACATACGTGGTGTCTTTTGGAGAATGGCAGGACGCTGGGCTCGGCTGGATTCCTCCCTCACTCAATGAAGTCTCAGGGCCTCTCCATGTGGTCTCTCGGGCAGGGTCATTTGGCTTCTTGTGAGACATTCCAGGGCTCACAGAGACCAGTGAAGAAGCCGGCTGCCTCTTAAAGGGTATATGAGATCCACTGGACTGGCATAGCTCCATTTCTGCTTTACCTGCTGGGCAAGGTGCTCACAGGCCCGCCCAGACTCCAGTGAAGGGGGAATTAGACCCCACCTTTTGGTGGGGGGGGAGGATCAAAGAATTTTAACCCCCACAATTAGGGACAATTAATTGTATGATTACAGTCCCCAAATAGCACTGGCAGACAGGGTGAGAACACAGACTCGAGTGTCGGACTGCCTAGTTTCAAATCCAAGCCTAGCCGGTCCAAGGCTTCAGCTGTGCTAATTTGTACATTTAAAAAAAAAATCAGTTTTATTGAGATATGATCCATATGCAGTGAATTGTACTCAACCTAAATGTTCATTTCTATGAATTTAAACAAGTCTCTGTACCTGTGTAACCACCAATGCGATCAAGATAAAGAACACTTCCATCCCCCTTAAGTGCTGGCTTGTAGTCCTTTCCAGTTAGTCTGGAAACCTGCCACCCAAGCAACCACTGGTCCGCTTTCTGTCACTGCAGACTAGATTTATCTCTAATTTGCACAGCTCCGATGACCCGCGATGCAGAGGGTGTTTCCACGTGTCTGCTGACTTTAATCTTCTTCCGTAAAATGTCTGTTCAAATATTTTGGATACGTTTTTAAGATTTTTTCATGCCTCAGTTTGCTTACTAGAAAAATAAGGTTATTGTCCACACCTCACGGCATCTTTATGAAGACTAAACAAGTTAATACACATGTAAGCAGCTCGAGCAACTCCTGGCATGTAGTGTGTCAGTTTGCTGTTGCAGCTACAGCAAATCATCAAAAGCTTCAGGGTGTGAACACCACAGACGTACTGACTTCCAGTTCTTTAGGTCATATGTTCAGCACAGGTGCCCC
Source organism: Camelus dromedarius (assembly GCF_036321535.1). Lineage (NCBI taxonomy): Eukaryota > Metazoa > Chordata > Mammalia > Artiodactyla > Camelidae > Camelus > Camelus dromedarius. The sequence goes on along the minus strand of NC_087458.1, from coordinate 28,248,063 downwards.
TGGGTTAACACTGAGCTGTTGGTGAGGCTGTGTTCTCTTCTGGAGGCTCTCAGGGACGGGGTGGAGTTTTCTAGCTTCTAGAAGGCATTTACATTTCTTGGCTCATGGGCCACCTTCCTCCATCTTCAAAGCCAACAATGCCTCTTTCTTTGTGTTTCTTCTACTGTCTTGCCTCCCTTTGACACTCCTCTTTTCTACCTCCCTCTTCCACTTTTAGGAAATCCTGTGCTTACGTTGGGCCCAAAGAATCCACGATAATCTCCCTTGCTGATTATCTGATAAGCAAACTTAATTCCATCCATCTGCAATCTTAATTCTTCACCAGGCAACATAACACATTCACAAGTTCCAGGAATTAGGATCCGGGCATCTTTGAGGGCCAGATTCTGCCTTCCACATGGAGAGCTAGACAGGTGTTGGCCCTCCTTGAATTATTCTTATTATTCCTAAAGTTCCTTAAAGACAGAGTTCAAGACTTGTATTCAAGTCCTGGGTTCCCCACTTACCAGCTGTGTGATGCTAAGTAAGTTAATTTCCTTCTTGAAGTTCCATTTGCTTGGCTGTGAAATTCCGGAGCCATCTTTACAGAACTTCTGTGAGGAATACATGAGGCAGGGTAAGTGAGAACGCTGTATATTCCATCCAAAGCAAACAAATCCGATTCCCAGTTAAAAATGGCAAATTAAATGTACAGAGTTATCTTATCTCGCTATAGGAACCCCACTAAAGTGAAAAAATAAAAACGTGAGCAGAAAATGCCAGCACACTGTTGGTAGATGGAGGCTAAAGGAGACAAGGGAGAGCTGCCCTACGTCCTGGCAGAGGGAATGCCGCTGAGCAACGCACCCGTTTTCCTGGCAGACCTCTGAGAAGGGGGAGGCTGAGAGGCACCGGGGCTGGGGAAGGTGGGGAGGAAGCCACAGGCTGGAAATAGGGGACCAACTGGGGGAAAATGTGTTCAACTCCTAGGCCCTCCTCAGGCCTGTGAGCAGCCAGGAGACCACGGAGACCAGTAGTTTATTACCTGGAGAAATTGAACCGGACAAGTGCACTGTGGAGGGCAAAGCAAATAATGATGGGAGACCTGGAAGCTGAGCAGGCAGGTATATACCCCCACCTTCTCCGCACACAGGGATACAAACCAGGCCAGAATTTAAAGAATTTTTCCAAGCAGAAACCAAGTATCCCCAGAGAAAAGGCTTTAAGATACTGACATGAGTTTCCCTAACAAAAGTTCCAAGTGGCCCCAGGACTCTGCAGTGGTGTGAACTGCCAGCCACCTTGGCAGTGCCTCCCTCCTAAATGCGAGCAGACAGTCAAGGGTCATAGACGCTTGAAGAAAGTCTTCAACAGGAAGGACAGAGAAGAAAACAAGTTAATAGGAAGAAAGACGTTGGATGAAACAGAGGCAAGGCAGAGAGCAGAATAACATTTAAAATAATTATACATTCTCGGAGAGAGAAAGGAGCTACTGCATTGCTCAGGAAGAAGAGTAAAGCCGCTGCAAAAACACAAAGTCAGAGAACACGAAAGAGCTCTCGGATATTAAATATATGATCGCCAGAAATAGAGCGAAACGCTCACCTACTATAATTGGAAGTCAACACACGATGTTGAAATTTATAAATCAACAAGTGACAGTACACAATAAGCATGCTGTTTGGAAATACGCAGCAAATATCCGAATAGTCATTACCCCCAAATCAAAGAGATTTCACTAGAAGGTCCTGGACTGCAGATCAGTGGGGCAGGGGTCTGAATGTTTATTACACTTTGATTTAAAAAAAATTTTTTTTAGTTCCATTTGCCTTTTTTTAATAAAAATATCACGATAAATATATATAACATAAAATTTACCAATAACGACATTTAGTCCATCACAAGGTGGTTCCATCACTGCTAGTTCATTCTCGGAATGTTTTTATCATCTAAAAGGAAGCCTTGCACCCATCACACAATCCCTCCCCAGGCCCCACTCCTTGTGGCCCCTGGTAACTGTTAATCGGCTTTCTGTCTCTGTGAACTTGCTGATTCTGAGTAGTTCATACAAGTGGAGTTGAACAATGTATGGCCTTTCGCAAGTGGCTTCTTTCCCTAATATGTGTTTTCAAGGTTCATGCATCCTATAGTGCGTATTGGCACTCCAGTTCTTCTCATGACTACGTAATATTCCACTGTATTGATAGACCACATTTTGTTTATCCGTGCGTTCGCTGATGGCCGTTTGAGTTGTTTCCACATTTTAGCCATTGTGTGTAGAGCTGCTGTGAACATTTGTGTACAGGTTTTTGTGGTGAATACCTGTTTTCTTTTAGTGTTTATTTTATTGAGTTACAGTCACTTTACAATGTTGTGTCAATTTTCAGGGTAGAGAACAATTTTTCAGTTATACATGAACATACGTGTATTCATTGTTGCATTTTTTTTCTGTGAGGTGAATGCCTGTTTTTAATTCCTTTGGGTACATACTTAGGAGTGCAATTCCCAGGTCACTGGTAATTCCACATTTAACTTAATGCAAGCCACCAAACTGTTTTCCATCTTGGCTGCACCATTTTACATTCCAGCCAGCAATGTACGAAGGTTCTACCTCTGCCTTTTCACCCACACTTGTCCATTTGTCTTTTAATGGAACTAAAAATTTATAAAACTCTTAATAGAACTAGCAACTCTGTGTATATAGCACTGTTATAAATTAAAATTATTAAAATAAATGTGATAAAATAAAATTTAAAATAAAAAGTGATATCACAAGGTGATGTCATTAATAACAGACGTAAGGATGAGAGAGAAATCGGGGACCTGTCTGAGCCTTGTCGGGCATGTTAATTTCTTACTGCTGCTGTAACAAACCACCACAAACTTAATGGCTTAAACCAACAGAAACTTGCCCTCTGGAGGTCAGAAATACAAACAGGTCCCACTGGGCTCATATCAAGACGCTGGTAAGGCCGTGCTCCTTTCTGGAGGCCTCAGGGAGAATCTGTTTTCTTGCCTCGACTTCCTCGCCTTCTTCAGCTTCTGGAGATTGTCAGCATATTCGGAGCGAGCAGTGCAGCGTCTTCTGTCCTCTCTTACCCTCTCTATCTTCACATCTCTTCTTGCGGAAACTGATCCTCCTGTCACCCTCTCATAAGGGCCTTGTGACTATGCTGGGTTCGCCTGGATCACCCAAGGTCATTTCCCCATCTCAGAGTGCTGCACTTCATCCCATCTGCAAAACCCCTTTTGCCACAAAAGGTGATGTATTCACAGGTTCTGGGGAATGAATGTAGAAGTTTTGGGAAGACTACCATTCAGCCTTCCACACCAAGGACACCACTGTAGACCAAGGTCTTACTCATGGAGGAGCCACCAGAAAGGGCCCTGTCAGGAAAGTGGCAAAGTGACTTGAAGAATTTATGAACCCCCCCAAGACTTAGTTTTCTAAACTAAGTTTAGTTTAGTAAAAGGATAAATACGTTATCTACTGTACATTCTTGGGGGGGAAATAAAATTTAAAAAATGCTTAACTGTCCTACTCACATTCCCACCATGCTCCCTTGATGCTCTAAGCAGACCACAGGCAAAGCTCATAGCCGCAAATTTTAGATATGACATTTCTTTGAAGTCTCATATTTTATCTGAGAAGTTCATGTGAATTATGCATTATATTTAATAATAGATGTGTGTGTGTTTTAATACAAAATAACATTTTAAATGTCTTACCAGCAGGAACAATGAACTGACACTCTTATTCTTTGATCTTGTACACCCCCCATCACATCTCTGATGATCTCTGTTTGAAAAACAACATTATATAAAAGGAAGCACGTTGTAAACTATAATGGGCAATGAAAATTCATATTATTAGATTCAAATATAAAATATTGAAAGCATCACATTGGTCTTAGCTTCACATAATGAATCTAAGGAGAAAAAAAAAGTTCTGGTTTTTTTTTTTTTTTAAGTTAAGGAAAATGGAACTCTGCAAAAATATATGATTCCTGGAATTTTACCCTGCATGAACACAGTATGACCTGTTCTTCAAACTGTGGTGCAATAGGTTCTTTCAGTTTGGTTGATTGCCAGGGAGGTGGGAGATTTATTATCAAGGAGAAATATGTAAAGAGGAATAAAAGCCGGTGTATGCAAATGTGAGAGGTCCTGGGGTCTCTGGTTCCCCCAGTAATCTCCATAAACTTCTTAAACATCATTTTTTAAGATGGTCAACTGATGTTTTCTTAATCTTCTTTGAATTTTGTGCAGCTTCAAAAAGTATCACCTTCCCTATGCAGATCACCACTTTCTTCAGAAATTCTAGAGCCATTGTTTTTAAATCAATTTGATTGGTATTCAGAAGGGCACCACGAAAGAGCATGAGGGTTCCCTGAGACTCCTGGGTAATGGCAAAGAACTAGGTAATTCAGGATGCTGGAAGCCTTTCTAGAGATTTGTGGAAGACCTGTGCTGTGTTTCCTTTGCTCAGCTCTTAAAGTGGCCTCAGACCTGTTGACCCTTTAGCCAGTTTCCTGTCACTTAGCTAGGAAGTTGCCACAGCAGGATTCATAGTCGGATATCTACAACTTTAGAGAACCAAGTAATTTCCACTCTGCCCAAAGCAAGCAAAAAGGAGCAGATCAGGGGCCCCAGAATTCGTTTCCATAATTAACACCACTGGAGGACTATCTCATCCACTTATGATTTCTTTTTATCTTATTTCTGCTACAGAGTGTAATACGGACTTGGAACACGGCTCCTTCTCAAGAAATCCTTAAAGAAAGTAACACTCGTCCTGCCCAGTCATTTACAAATGCACTCTGATATTGTCATTAGAAGAACATTGTTTTAACGTGTACAGATAGGGAAGCCACATCACAACAATTGTATCTCTTAATGAAAAAAGTTACTGTATCATTTTGGCAAATAGATGAGTTAGATAATATTCTGAAATGTGTAGTCAGGGTTTAAATGGCCGAAAAATCGAAGTTTAATGAAGGTTTGTTATTGAAGGAGAGGAGCCACTCGGGGAGTGCACAGAGAATTGCTAACAGGACGGTGTCAAAACAAACATTCATGAGGTGGATTGAGAATCCACAGAATGAAAGGAGCAGACACAGGCTTGTGGGTTCATGTGGTTAAACAGCCACAGGGGAACCGGGTCTGGTGTAAAAGACAAAGACCGCGTCAGAGGGCGAGAGTGAGCAGCTTGAAGCAGGGACTTAACATAACGTCCCTGGCAAATAAGCCTTTGATTCTTTTTCCAAACGAGAAAAATGTTGCGTGTTTCTCTTCGTGTCATGTGAGAAATTAAACCACAATTCTTGTATCTTCTATTTTCCAGTAAATTGTCAGTGTGCTTTCGTTTCCTTTTAGTAAAGTGAACAAGTCTGAAAATGCTATGAGCTCCATCCCGATTCAAACTCTGTTCTCCAACAAAAGGACCTCGTTCACTCTTTGTCCTCCAATAACCTGACCAGCCTTCTATTTTTGCTTCTTAGCCCTGATATGACTTTGGCTCTTAATTTGAATTCCCTTCACCTTGTCCATGTTCTAAGTAAACTTGGGGATGTCGATGTTTGGTTCACTAGTCACAGTCCAATTCTTACCAACCTATGACCTCTTAAAGCTTCACCTCAAATTTCCATTTATTCATACATCAAATTGCGTCTAGGGGTATGACATTTGGGATGTGATTAGAGGGCCAAGTGAAAAATATTTAGTGACATCACATGACAAGGCCACTTGGAGAAAAGGACTTTGTGCATGTGACTTCGCACAATGGGAAATCACTAACTTTTTCTTGCCCTGTCAGTGGCACTGGGCCAGAGTCAACTTAGAAGCTACCCTCTGGCATGGTTCTGGAAATCTTTTCAGACTTCCAGGTATCCGGAGTTTTTGTACCAAAATATAAATTAACATTGGGAATAATTAATTATTTTTCATGGATTAAAACTATATCAGCCCCTAAATCTTGTTCAAGAATATTACTCTCTTATAGGCTATAAATCTCATTCATTACTAACAATATTTTGTCAAAGATGGGAATATAGATAAAAGAAAGAGTATAACAGAGCAATAAGAATGGAAAAAAACAAGGCAGTGGATTTAAAGTCATTGTTCATGTAAGTGAATACTGTCCTTTCAGAAAATAACCTTTTTTAATTTAAAAATATATTTCTGAAGGTCCCACTGTAGGCTCTGAACTGGGCTGGGGGGGGTCTGGAAAATACAGGGCTCTGATAGAACATCGATCCTACTTTCAAGGGGATTAGTCTTGTAGAAAGAGGCAGCGAAATAAAATTAAGAAAGAATGGAAAGCTACAGTTAAATGTGGTACATGTCGGATGTTTTATGCACTTTAGCTCTTATCTTCACGACAATCTTATACAGAAAACCTTATCCCCCCAATTTACGTGTAAGGAGAAGTGGCTCAAGAAGGGGAGGTGACTTGCCTGGGGTCACTTCGCTAGGAAGTTGCCAAAGCAGGATTCACAGCCGGCTATTTCTAACTTTAGAGAACCAAGTAATTTCCACTCTGCTGAAGCATCTCCTGTTTCTAGTGTATTACTCTGGGGAAGGGGGTGTTGGGTAAAGATGAAGGAGGATGTTGAATATTAGGTGTTTGTACCCAACTTGAAAGGTTCAGAGAGACATTTCAAGACTTCTGCCAAATCCCCGTGCCACTGCTTACTGCTTCAGATCTTGAACTTGATAAATCACCTGGCTGAGAAGCTCTGATCCTATAACAGAAAAGATAACTCACTGTTGGATTCAGAAACACTGGTGTTGCCGGACGAATAATAGAACTCAAAAACTCATCGTAAATGAGTGAATAATGTCCGAGAGGCGTGAAGATCTATTGTTTTCCCGGAGGGTTAGTGGATTTGCCCTGAGCTACCAAAATCACCTGATTCTCTTAGGCAAACTCTCTTAGACCCCTACATGTGAGAGAGGGGCCCGGTGAGGGTGCCGTGTGTGGTTGTCACTGGCCTTCACCTGTGCTCAGTGGCCCTTCGGGGCTCAGCCCAGTGCAGCTTAGCCAGAGACCTGCTGGCGGGTGTAAGTGCTCAGGAGCAAGAAGTAACACCGCTGCTCAAGGATCACAGGAACCGGGGCGCGCCCAGGCAGAGGGCGGCGGAGGAGAGCCAAACCTGGACCGGTTTGGTCCTTGAGATTCGCACCGTGTAAGGGGATATTTGAGAATAGAAGCCACAAAGACTCAAAATCAAAACCGAAATGTTTATGTTGATGAGTCACAATGTAACTGAACAGTAATTATCCAAGGCAACATTGAAATGTGCCTCTGAAGGAAACAGACCACAGCCCTGCCCTCACTGAGTTTCCTTTGTGGTGGGGAAGGGCGGATAAACAAACAAACAAACAAACAAAAATAAATTTTCAAAATATAAGGTCAGTTTTCTCAGCAGGTTATCCCCTTTGCCTACTGTTTTCAAAGCCTCCTCTGCCACAGATCAAGTTTCCATCTGTGTGTAGTTCATTAAACAAAATATCTACCCTGCGCCCTGATTCTAACTGCCCATCTGTGCCTCTGTCCTCGATTACTATAGCTTCAGAGGAAACTTTGATATACAATATAGCCAGGCTCCCAAATTAGTTTCCTGCAAAAGTGCCTTGGCCGTCTTTATTCCATGGTCCTCAGAATGACTTTTAGAATCAGCTTGTCAAATCCCATGAAAATTCCCTGTTGGGTTTGATTGGAATCGCACTGCATTTATAGATTAGTTTGGGAAGAAATGGCACCTCAGTGATAATGAATCTTATACAGGATTATTGTAAAGTTCTCTGTTCTCATGTCTTTAATATCCTTCATTACATTTTTATAATTTTCTTCTACAGTCCTTGCACACCTTTTATTAGATTTATTGTTTCTAATTTTTATTACTATCACGGATGTTATTTATTTTAAAACTACATTTTCTAAAGGTTTATTATTGCTATATAGGAAAGTAATTTATAATATTGATTTTTATCTATCAACTAACTCTGCTGAATTCAATTATTATTTCTGATATGTTTTGAGCAAGCTCTCTCAGATTCTCTATGTGGACAATTAAATTATCTTAGAGCAGTGGTTCACACAGTGATTTTGTTCACAAGGGGACAGTTGGTCATGTCCAGAGACGTTTTTGGGTCACAACTGAGGTGTCAAAATTTTGTAGTCATTTATCGAATAATAATTTAGTGAAGTCTTTCTGTGTATCAGGCCCTGTTTGAGAAGCAGGGTATTCAGTGGTAATCAAAACAGATATGTTCCTATCCACCGCAAAATTTAGAGTCTAGTTTATACCTTGCAAACAGAAAACACAACTTTCAAAGTATTCACGGAAATACAGAAAGCACAGAAGGTGATCCTATAATAGAACAAAATAAAACCTGACAAATTCCGAAAAGGCCAAGTTATATAAAACACACTTTTACCACTATGCTATAAACATAGAAATTAACAATAAATGTTTAGACAAAGAAGCAAACAACCCTTTGCCAACTGGAGATCATGTATCCTTAGATGATTTATGTATTTTTTTTAAAAAGAGTAAAAATGCATCAACCTAAGGCTTAAGAAGTTAGAAGAAGAATAAAAAAGGAGCCACAAGGATGATAGAAGCAATTAGTCAACATGAAAGGAGGCATTAGTTACTTATAAAACAAAAAATCTGAGGAATTGGCAAATTTTAAAAGCTTCTTATTTGAAAAACACTAAGCAAAGGAAGGGAAAAGTGTAACTTTATGGTAGAGAAACTGACAAACACTGCTGCAGCCAGGTGATCAAGGTCACCGTCAACGGCGATGAGTCATGTTGACAACGTGTACCCTGGAATGATGTGATGAGAATGGCACTTTCTGTCTGTGGTTCTCATCCCCCAAACTCATAATCTCAGCCTCATCAAGGGAAAACCATCAGCCAAATCCCAGTTGGGGGGCATTCTAAAAAATGCCTGATCAGCAATCTCCAGACTGTCAAGGTCATCAAAAACACGGGCAGTCTGAGAAACTGTCACAGCCAATAAGAGCCTAAGGAGACATGACAACTAAATGTAATGTGGTGTCCTGGATGCATTCCTGCAGCAGAACAAGGACACTTCTGAAAAAAAGTATGGACTCAGTTAATAGTAACAATGTATCAACATTGCTTCATTAACTGTGACAAATGTGCCATCCTAATGTAAGGTAGTAACATAGGGGAAGCTGGGTACTGGGCATATGGAGATTCTGTAGTATCTTTGATGCTTTTCTGTTACTCTAAAACTATTTGTGTTAGCATTCTTTTGCTGCTGTAACAAATCATCACAGATTTATTGGCTTAAGATACTGCAAATTTTAGAAGTTTTGGAGGTCAGAAGTCCAAAATGAGGTTTAAAGGGCTAAAATCATGGTGCTGGCAGGGCTTGTTCCTTCCGGAGGCTGAGAAGTGATTCTGTCCCGTCTTCCCTAGCTTCTAGAGACCACCAGCATTCATTGACTGTGACCACAACACTCCAGTCTCTCCTGCTGTTGTCATATTGCCTTCTCCTCTCTCTGACCTTCCAGTGTCCCTCTTATAAGGACCCTGTGATCACACAGAGTCCACTCAGAGAATCCAGAGTAATCTCTCCATTCAAACATTCTCAATGACATTTGGAAAGTACCTATTATGGTCTAAGAGAGCATTCACAGGTTCTGGAGATTAGGACATGGATTTGTGGGGCTATTACACAGCTCACTGCCCTAGTCTAAAATTAAAAGTTTATTAATAAAAAAAAAACAGGCTAATATTTCAAAAATCTAGCTGAGACAAAATGGGGGCACACAGTTAAATACCAAAGACCGACAGAAATAAACCCAAAAATATGGAGATTTAAATTCTGTAAGAGAGTAACACATTTGACTATTAAATAATGCATGTCATTATCCATATGAAATACGTGATTTCCTGGGGCAACAGGGTGTCTTGGAGGAAAAATATTAGAAGAAGACGCAGGCATAAATGGAAACCGTTGTCAAAGGCTTTGGGACGAGGTGTTTTTATGATGACCGCAGTCTCTCTTTACAGAGTGCTGCTAAGTAGGGGGCAGAGCTGGAATTCAAACCAGCTTCCACAGCGTCATTTTGCCTCCTGTGCATGTATGGATCAGTCTTGTCATTCTCTCAAGGAACAGAGTCTTTCTGTTCTATACAATCTATTCCAGAGCATGGAAAGCTACCCAACTCAGTTTTAACTCTCAGAACCACACAGCACAGCCTGGACAGACAGGCTCCCCATCAAGCTGTATGATCTCAGCCTCAGTCCCTTATCTGCAAAATATAGATGATGCTGTATCTAATTTATAATTGTTGAAAGAATTATACAAGAAAATGTGGTGTTTGGAACATGGTACAAGCTTATCACAACGGCCATGGTTACTGTTGATAATAAAACCTAACAAAGATAGGATAAAAAGAAAAAAACACATATTTCAAAATTCTAAATAATTTAATAGCCAATGGAACTAAATCATGTTTGAAAAGAATAAGCTACCACAACCAAGCAGAAACTGTCAGTTTGGTTTAATATTAGAAAATTCACTGTTGTATCGTATTGAGAGACTAAGTAAGAGAAACCATATGATCATTACATTTTGAAAGGCATAATTAAGTATTACAATTATTTCTAATGAGAAAAATCGCTTTGTTACTTATGAATACAAGAATAATCCCTTAACACATTGAGGAATATTATACACAGACAGCTCATATCATAATTTATTGTGAAAAGACCAATGGAGACATTTCCATCAACATCAGGAAAAAAACAAAGGTGTCTACTATCCACCCTGCAGTTATTTTGTGTTTTGTTTACAGCAGAAAACAAGGATAGAAAGTGTGACTATTAGAAAAAAGAAAACAAAATTATCATTGTTTGTAGATAATATCATCATATACATAGAAAAACTCCAGAGAATCAGCTAAAAAACATCAGAAGTGAGTTCAGCAAGATGAATGAATATAAATATCAGAGGATTTCAAACACACCAGCCACAAATCAGGAAATATAATGAGGGGGAAAAATCTCTTCCACAGTAGCAACAGAAATATAAAGCACCTAGAAATACAAGCTTAATAAAAGATGTGTCAGACTTTTGTGAAAAACACCGTAAGACTCTACCAAGAAACATAAACTAAAGCTTAAATAAATAGGAAGCCATACAGTGGGTCTGTGTGGACCATTATAAATATGTCCATTTTACCCACATTAATTTTCAGGTTTAATGCAATCCAATACACTCTCCGAGGCATTTTTCATTGGGAGTTTTGCTCAAAGAATAAATACATACAAATAGCAAAAGAAAAATTAGAAAGGAAGGCTAAATAGGACGGGTGAGGGGGAACTCATTTGACCAGTTAGAAGATACATTGCAAAGCGACCGTGAAGGGTGGAGTTTGTACACGTGTGGATCAGTAACAGAGGCTGGCCCTCAGGAAGGGAAGCGCCCTGCTCTGTACCGTGGCTTGAGGTACTGCAAAAGCCACATTACAAAACAAAGAAAGGGCTGGATTACTCAATAAATGGAATATGGGAAATACTAGGCTAGGTCCTTAGCTTATCCCATATGTCACACACACTAATCAGTTCCAGGGATGTCTGTACACAACGATATATTTAGCAAACAAAACAACACAAATACTAGAAACAAATAAAAATGACTCTCAGAAGGGTCCTTTTTTAATTATTTTTTTATTGAAGTATAGTATATTTACAATGTTTTAAGTGTATAGCAAAGTGATTCAGTTATATATATGTATATATATATACACATACATATATGCATATCTTTATATATCTATATCTATATATAACTATCTATTCTTTTTCAGGTTAGGAGAAGGAACCTTTGAGCATAGGACAAAATCAATAGAATTGGTGACATACAGTTTTAAACACTGTATATTAAAGCTTTCATTTCTTAAGCTAAAAAGAAAATACCATGGGAAACATTAAAATGAAAAAGCTGGGAAAATGTTTGCCACTGATGAAAAGCAAGACGTAACCTTTGTTTTTAGAGTTTTAATAAATCTGTAAGAAAAATACCAACACTGCTATAGAAAAAAATGGATAAAAAGACAGGTCATTTATGGAGGAGTTACCAATGGTCAATAAAGTGGGGGAAATTTCAAATTCCTGATAATCTCACAAATCTCAGCATCACTTAAACCTGATTTAATTGCCAGCTCGTGGTGAGAGAGGGTCAGGTGGTGGCTACTGTCAGACAACCGGGGAGCATGTCCAGTCACTGTTTTCCTGGGGAGGTGTTTGGTTGTATGTTTCAGGAGACTAAAAACCTCTGGTCGTTTGGCCAGAGGTTATTTTTCTAGAATTCTGTCATTAGAAATGGAAAAGAGATGTGGACAATGCTTTTTGCACAAGATGTTCTTTACTTTCCATTTATAATTTCAAAAACTGGAAATAAGTTAAATGAAAAATTACATTGGAATGGTAGGTTATGGTACATTGATGATTCTGAAAAGAAAATCTGATTTTAAAGAACTTAAATGATGTGTAAATGTTCACCATAGAGTTTTTCAGTCAAAGGGTAGAATTCAGAATTGCATCCTTGAGAACTTACCTCTAGACTTTAGGGCAGAGTATTTCAGTTGGAATCTTTATTTGTGTTTTTAATACTTCTTTTTTTTTTATAGTAAGATGCATTGTTTCCATAATTTAAAAAACTCGTGTAAGTGGGTCCCTGTGTGTTTAAGGTACAATATATGTAGTCAGTCAGTACGCTCCTCAAGAAATTGATCAAACTTTGGAAATTAGAAGTGGATTTTATTGATATTTCAGGATGTTTTTTCTTTCATTTTGAAACATGCACCCTTCTCTCTGTTTCCAAATTCGCTCTGCTTTCTCCAAGGAACAGAGTCATATATGCAGTTCCTTACACTTATCCCTACTCCCCATTTTTTTTCCTTTAAGAGAAAGGAATATATTTAAGTTTGTATTTTATGTATTTTATTTTTACAAGTTTATTAAAAGAGTTTAAGATTTCACTTTGCTAAAAATGAAAAGATGTTAGTGACAGAATCAGGCTTCGTTGCCTAGGTAGCAGAAATGCTAACAACTCTATCAAATAGAAGAGTTCTAAATAAACCTATGTCTAAATTAAAATGCTATTTCCAAGTGGTTGAAGAGGTAAAAGGACACGGAGAAAGCTGAAGGGAAGAGTCAGCTTGGGATGAAGAGGAAGGAAGAGGAATCAGCTTGGGATGAAGCTTGGAATGAGGAGGATGTCCTGAACAGACATGCACACAGGTCACATTACACACCAATCACAGGTCGAGCCTCACTAGGGCATCTCACCAGCGTGTTTTATTAATTTTTGTAAGTTCTATAATATATAGAAAAATCTGAAAGGCATCAAAAAATACAGAGATCAAAACTTATCGCCAATAATCCTACCATCGATTTAAGTGGAGTTACTTCTGATTTCTGTTCCCTTCGTCTCTCTCTGCAGCCTCCCCTGACACATACTAGTTTTAAAGACATTTACTCAGAACTCAAAATAAAAATTTGTTCCTCAGTTGCTTTTCAGATTCAACCCTCTGGAAAGAAGCTGGGTGTCTGCTCCGCAGTGTAACTTCTCCTCTAACCTCCCCCCTGAGAGTTCCCAGGGTAAAGGGCGGCTCTCCTCATGGACAGCAGCCCATACACTCAATCTAAACTGGGGAAGCCAGTTGACAAGCCCTCCCTATGCCGGTCAAGCTTTTATGCTTCTTTCTTAAATATGAAACAAACATTTATTTAGCAAGCGTTTGTTAAATGCCCACTCGATGCTGGGCAGACTGCTTGGCATATATTAATGAATAAAGAAGGCCAAAATGTGTGCCCTATTGGAGTTTACATTCTAGTGATGGAAGAGGGAAAAAAAGGTAAAGGAATGACTAAGTGTCTTAGAGATTGATGTGTGCTCTGGACAAAAACAAGGCAGGGAAGGAAGGCAGGCTGACTCCCGGGGCAGGCCTGTGACTTCAGTTGGGTGGTCAGGGAAAGCCTCACTCCGACAGTGACATTTGAGACACCACAGACTCACAAATTTCCCATTAAAAAAAGCAGCCTATTGTTTGCCAAGCAGGGTTAGTGAGTGACGATACACACCTAGATTATACACAGAATGATATTCTTGTGTTGAAGTTCTGGATGTGAGATCATGAAGTTTCCAGCCATGGGAGCAGGACTGGAGGGGGCGGGCGGAGGTCACATACAAATGGATGAGATCCAGATTGACATCAGATTTCTCAACAATAACAGTGATGCTAAAAGGAAGTGGATCAATGTCTCTGAAGTATGAGGGAAATTATTTTCAATCAGGAACAGAATGTTCAGTCAAGTAGCCAATACAATAATAAACATATTCAAATATACCAGTATATTGAAAATCTACCCTCCCATGCACCCTTCTTAGGAAGTTCCTTGAAGTTGTGCTCCTTAACAAATGGAGGGTATAAACTAAAAAAAAGTACTGATGGAAAGATAAGTTTAGATGACTCCAATCGAGGAAATAAAAATAGGCATTCTAATTCTAATAGGGTTCTCCAGGGAAATTATATATCTATGGTCCTATTGGCTCTGTTTCTGATTACATGTATATACATATATATATCCTAGAAGGAGATTTATTGGCTCAATTATGGAGGCTGAGAGGTCCCACAATCTGCTGTCTGCAAGTGGGAGACCCAGGGAAGTTGGTGGCCTAGTCTTAAGGCCTGAGAACTGGGAGAACTGAGAGCAGGAGAAAATCAGGGTCTCAGCTCAAGCCCTCAGGCGGAGGGAGGGCACATCCAGCCTTCCTCTGCCTTTTGTTCTATTCAGGCCCTCAACAGATTGGACGATGGCCACCCACATTGGGGAGGGCCATCTGCTTTACTCAATCCACCAACTCAAATGCTAATGTCTTCCAGAAACACCCTCATAGACACACTTAGAAATAATGTTTAGTCAGATATCTGGATATCCCATGGCCCAGTCAAGTTGACATGTAAAATTAGCCATCAGAAGTACGTAGGGAAAAGGATGGACACAAAGTACGTTTTAGAGCCAATAACTCATCTAATGCTAATGTTGATCCATCGAGAAATAATGGTATAAACCCAGAGAGCATGGTAATCAACTCCACCTCTTGTCATTGGAACCTACAGAGCAAGGCTTAGCCATCCAACTCATCCAACTAGCCGTCAGGAGAGAGGAGGTGGGTGAAGAACAAGGACACAGGACCGGGATGAAGCAGAAACTCTGGAAGTTGTATCCGGGCTAGATGGTTGAGGGTGAGTAGACCAGAGAGAGTTTCCTGAACTACAGGAACGTTTCCTAGAGTGTGGGTCCCACGAAGGAAAGAGAGCCCGAGGGCATCTTCCTGGGCAGCCCTCCACTCTGATGCAAATGTAGAAAAGATAAAACACATCCATCTTTTGCTTGTAGTTTAAATGCACACAATACTGTGAAAGCTAGTTTATCAATGGTTCATTCATTCAGTCAAGATTTTTTTATGTGCTTATTATATATCAAGTGCTTTTGAACTGACGGAGCAATAAAGATTAAAAAATTCTCTTTCAGTAAATATAAAAGTAATCAGCTTAGGGATTTGCAAGTAGAATCTGGTAAGGAGAGATAGGCACGTAGTGATTCAGAAAGTGTTAGAGGTGCTGTGACAGAAAGGTGTTCAGGGTCCAGAAAGGACACCAGGGAAGGAGTGGTCCTTTCTGTGTGTGGGAAGGGAAGTTCGGGAGCTACCTGCTGGATGCAGTGAGATCTGTGTTGCCTTGAAAAGCAGTTGAACCCTCCTATCTTTGAAAAAAATAGAATTAATCTCTTGGGAATCTAGCCTGAGGAAGTAATCTTCAATAAAGAAAAAGAATTAAGCAAAAAACAAAACAAAACAAGCAAATGAACAAAAGCCTTTTTGGGTGAATCAACTTTGAAAATATCCTACATCAGTGCAGTGCTCCTAGAGCAACCCCAAATTAATCACCAATATTGGGTCACTCTTGAACCAGTGCCGTTTCTTCATCAGTTTGTTGGAGGTAATAATGCCTATACTAAGGAATATAGTGAGAATGACAAATAGAAATGGGAACAATTCTTCACACACTCTGTAAAACTCACTGTGATGATGATGATGGTGGTGATGGTGATGAAAATCTGTGTCTGAATCTTTGCACCGGTGCAGAAAAATCAAGAGTGAATCCAACAGACATCAGCTCACACGCAGGGAGGGGCCCGGAAAGCTGCAGCTGGCAGGCGCCCTGGAGGCCAGCCTCGCATTCACATTTTATTGCGGAAGAAACTGAGACACATGGATGTTAAATGATTTGCCAGGGAAGTCGGCCTGAAGCTTCAGAACATTACATTTGAGATGTTGAAAAAAAGGACTTGCATGCCTGGATGCCAGAGATGCTGGTGAATTGGTGAGCCCCTCACTTTTCCTAAATTATTTAAATAATATGTCAGCAAAGTCCTGCTTACGCGTCAGATGCAATGCGCTCCAGGAGCCTCCTCTCTTCTCCTGAAATCAGCCACTAGCCCAGTCGGTCCCAACACTCGTGGTTCTCGGAGCTGAAACCAGAATAAGCAGAGCTCACTTCTTAGGGTACAAATGCCTCCTGGATCAAAGCGATGCTTTCCTCCTTTTCAGCATTGCACCTGTGTATGAGGCATTTCCTGCCATGTTTCTGGAAGGTACTGTGTACAGCAATCGGTGAGGGGTTAACGGAGACATTGGTGGTGTCCTAGGACTTGTAGAAAGAAAAACAACGTGAATCCTATCATCGCCTTTTCTTTTGCCACATCTGACAAGGGGGGAAATTCATTTCAGTCAGTGCTGGTTCAGGGTCTCCGTAACTCCGGGCACGGCTGCGGGCTCTTCACCGCAGTCCCGCTGGCGGACGCGGGAAGCAGCTAACAGGCGCGGCTCTGCCACCCACGCCCGTTCTGCCTTCCTCCGCCTTACGCCCCCTTCAGGGGGATTCTGCTTCCCCTGTCAATGCCTCTTTTCTCCAATGAGCTAAAAACATGAGTCCACATTCTTTGAACTTAAACTTCTTCAACTCTAAATGTGGGCTACTAATATCTTTATCTGTGCTTTGCTGAGGTAATTTAATCTAAATAGTAAAAGCTATTGAACAAAAATAATATATATATATATGTAATGAGTGCTACTTACCTTCCTGTCCCTCCTCCCTGCCTCCTTCCTCCCTCCCTTTATTTTCTCTGTTATTCCCCCTCCTTCCTCCCTCTCCGTTTCTTTCCTCCACCTTCATGCTGCCCAGATACATTGGTCCTACGCCCCAGCATCCTACAATGGTCATGGGTCACACACGCCACAGTCCCCACTCTTTTGGGGCCACCTCTTGCATTTTGTGCACTAGAAGAGAAGCATCCATCTAGAGTTTTGGACCAAGATCCTTCCAAGTCTAAATCCCCACAGTTCTTTTTATGGCACCAAACCATCCAGTGTTTGTGGCAGAAGTCCTTCCAGGGGCAGTTTGATTATAAAAGTGTTTGCTTTGGGACTTGGGCTTTAAAGTGCTTCTGATAAGAAATTACTCATTCCCATTTTTAAAGAAAGAATGAGAGAGCTTCCTTGGTTGGGAAGAATATACATTTTCCCCTGATGACTTTTCAGTGTTTGGAAGACAAGAAACCAAGAGTGACATATATTTCTTCATTTTCTAAAGAGAAAGATGAATGTTCCACGTGCTCTTTTTACCTACAGAGGGTTTGGGGCTGAAACAATACTTTAAAAAGATAGGTGCTTTGAGGGCTAACCTGGAAGTTTGGTGTCGGTGGATTGTATTTGTACCAGACTTTCCATTATTTCAAATTCTCATTAAACTACGTAATATTTTGCTGTGGTGTTGAGCATTTCACTCTTCTCTTCCCCCTAAGATTTGGCGACCTAGAGATGCAAAATGAAATGGACCAAAAGAGGAGAATTTCCTAGGAATATTTTTGAATTAGAAAGTCATTTAGCTAGGTTAATACTATATTTCTTTGCACCCATTTCAGGGAAGGAACGTAGACTCAAATGTATCATGATAGCCAAAGAAGTACCACAAGCATGAGAAATAAAAAAAGTGCAAGGGAGAGACAGAAAGAGAGGGAGGGGAGAAAGGAGACAGAGAAACAGACGAACAAAAACATTATCTCCTAATCTCATAGGCATAAAAATCCTGAGCATCAATCCAAGCTTCATTTCTGGAAGATTTTGAAATTCACAGTAACGTATCTATCTTGTCCTCACACTGGTTAACTGCCTAGTTTACTGGCAGAATGAAAGCTTGGGCTTAGGGTTTGAGTTAAGCCATTGCTATTGAAATGGTGCACCCCATACAGAGGAAGGAAAGGACAGGAAGCAAAAAGTCCTGGATCACAGAGAGGAGACAGTGGGGAGGGGGCTGCCGAGGACAGCCCACCCAGCGCTGGTTTTCCTGCGGGCTCCTTGGTGACTTAACCTACTCAACTTCCCAGAATGGGCTACAGAAAGGAGTCCTTTCTGAAGGAAGTCGGTCCCAGCTATGTCCTTGCCCAAGCATCCATAAGATCAAAATCACCATCCAGGTGAATGTCCAAGCGGAACATGGTGCAGACATGCAATGGAATATTATTCATTCTCAGGAAGGTAGGAAATCCTGACACGTGCTATAACATGGATGAACCTTGAGGACATGATGCTGCGGGAAATAAGGACAAATATGGTGAGATTCCACTTACGTGAGGAGCTTAGTAGTCAGATTGGTGGAGATGGAAAGTAGAATGGTGGTTGCCAGTGGCTGATGGGAGGAAGCAATGGGGCGTTAATGTTTGCTGGGTACAGATGTTCTCTGGGAAGATGAAGCCGTTCTGGAGGCGGATGGTGGTAATGGTTACAGAACAACGTGAACTGTATCCTTAAAAGGTGTAAAAATAGTAAATTTTATGTTATGTGTGTTTTACCACCACCACCACAACAACAGTAATAAAAAAATTACTGTGCAGCCCGGAAAGAGCAGCAACGGGGAAAGTCGCTTTATAGAAAACGAGTGGCCTCTGGATGAACTAACCCAGGGAAATGGAGAGAAAGGGAGTAATTTTTACTGTAAAAGCTTCCTGCTGTCTCAGGCGCGATGTTAATGTTATCTTATTCAGCAAAAACTCTGCAGGGCAAGCATCAGGAAACCAGGGCTCAGAGGTCACTAGCTCGCCTAGTCTTACAGCGTGGGGGCGGGTCACGTAAAGGAGTTTGATGCCAAGTCTGTCTGTGACCAAGCCCACATTCTCTCCTACGCTGGACATTCTTTAAAGGGCTAGTTTTCAATGAGCTTGAAAAACTGAAGATAACTCCATTTAAGAAAATGCAAACAACTGCTCGGTTGTGAGAAGAGAAAGCAGGAAGAAATGGTCTCTAACAAAACAAGAGCAACGGAGAATCCATGGCAGGATGTGAAAGTTGCCGTTAACTTCCAGAGACCGTTTTGGCTTTCTTACCTCCTTTGACCTCTGAATTTGAAAGCTCAATAGTAGGTATGCCTACTTCATCCCTAAACTGGGAAAGGTGCCACAGGAGACTAAGCCAGCCTTTTCTGGATGTTTTAACAATAATGGAGTGTTTGGCATTAGTTTTGATTTTTAAGAGAAAAGAGAACCAATCCAAATCAAAGACAGCAGAGCTCAAAACTGAATTAAAACCTTAGGGGTAAGGGCACCATCTTAATAATATCAGATGTCTTTCTGATGGTCTTTGCGAAATGAGCAAAATGTTCTGCAGCGGGAAGAGCCCTGGCACGGGGCGAGTCATAGGAGGAGGCTCCGTCCGTCATCAGCTGCTTTCAGTCATGTCACTTTGAACTCCCCTCTTAACCTCTGTGAGCCTCAGTTTCCTAACACATGTACAGGAATAATAATGCCTAACTTACAAGGTTATTGAAGGACTGAATCACATTAAAGAAGATATATATTAGAGTGCCTGGCAAGTTTGATGTGACAGGAAATGGTTGTTAATTCACCATGAGAAAAAGATGCTTTATTTTTCAAGTAACTGGTCCCCTATATGAGAACAAGGGTAGACAAATTCAGGCTTATCTAGATCTCATATAAAGTTACTGGTAAGGAAGGGAAACGTTTAATAAAAAAATTAAACCTTTCCATGCTTTGATGTAAATGTAACTGGAATCATATTAAGACCAAATAGAACCATATGATTCAGCAATCCCACTCCTGGGCATATATCCAGAGGGAACTCTAACTCGAAAAGTTACATGCACCCCAGTGTTCACAGCAGCACTATTTACAACAGCCAAGACATGGAAGCAACCTAAACATCCATCGACAGATGACTGGATAAAGAAGCTGTGATAGATTTATACAATGGAATACTACTCAGCCATAAAAAGAATAAAATAATTCCATTTACAGCAACATGGATGGACCTAGAGACCGTCATTCTAAGTGAAGTAAGCCAGAAAGAGAAAGAAAAATACCATATTATATCACTCATATGTGGAATCTGAAAAAGAAGGACACTATGAACTCATCTACAAAACAGAAGTAGACATAGTAAACAATCTTATGGTTACAAGGGAAACAGGGTGGGAGGGGATAAATTTGGGAGTTTGAGCTTTGCAAATGTTAGCTACTAAATATAAAAATAGATTAAAAAAACATGTTTCTTGTATAGCACAGGGAACTATGCTCAAAATCTTGTAATAACCTTCAATGAAAAAGAATATGAAAACGAATATATGTACATATATGCATGACTGGGACACTGTGCTGCACACCAGAAATTGACACATTGTAACTGACTCTACTTCAATTTTTAAAAAAAGACCAAATGGAGATCCAATGAACAAAATAACATGGTGTTCTGTTGTCATGTCACACTTTAGGCTGGCTGTTAAAAACCTACAAAACAAAAAACACAATAAAACAAAAATAAACTCCCTATCTGAAATCTTTAGGAAAACTAATGTGTCTTAGCTAATCATATTTATAAAAGAAATACTTTATAGAGGCATTTTTTTTTTTTTACTAGCATCCTGCATATACAACAAAGGAAACAGTTCATTTAACTGAAGTCACCGGGTAGCTGCAGACCCAGAACACGTCTGCTGAAAGGGAGATTAATAATTAAAATATGAAGCCACCATTTTTAAACTACAATTATTGGCTTCAGTGGAGTGAAAATTCTCTGAGTAACTGGCCATTATAGTCTCTCATCAATTGCTTTTCAGTAAATGAGAGTGTTTTAAAAAATTAGTTTTGAGCTATTGGTTGGTCAGAGCTGGCCCATTGGTGTCACTTAGCTGGAGTGAGCTGGAGAATGAAAAAGTTGATGCATTTTTTTTTTTCCTGTTAAAATATTCTATGTCCATATTCCTAATTTGTACATAACCACTAAGATCGGCGGAATTGCAGATTCCGTCCAGTACTGACAGGCGGTCTCCCAGATCGCTAATTATCTGCCCTACTTCACGGAGTGGGAATTATGGCTGGGTAGGAAAATCATACCAAGCCTGCAGAGACATGAGAGAATGGGTACCTAGTTTCATAAATGCATAGCTGTTTGCATACTTACAGGCATGGAAATCGTTAGCTGTTTACTAGCAATATGTTTTGCCTTCTTTGCCACAGAGTATCGTAACTGTGAGGCAAAGCCAGCTTGCCAGTGTTTTTAAGAAGGAAGTTTCTTACGAAAGTTTATGACGCAGCGGACCTCCTGTGTGAGAAAGTGCATGTCTTAAAAGACAAAAGAGCAGAATAATTGATCTTTTCTCCTTCGTCAGTGAACATTTAGCAACTGGCGCCAGTTACAGAGGATGAATACAGAGATGGCAAATGTGTTTCTCTACAGATCACGGTGAAGTTGTGATTTATTTGTTTATTGATAACATCGCTGAAGATCAACTGGAAGTTTGGTGACAGCATCGGCTACTTTTTATGAAAATATCTTGGTCCCTTTCAGTTTTGACTTTCTTATTTCCTAGGAGTCATAGGGAGGGAAGAAAGCAAGCAAGGGGTCAAAACTCTCGGCATGCTTTTTCTGATGTCAAATTTTAATATGTCAAAATGTTCCAGTAAAATCAGCCCCTCTCTTCCCCCCCCCCAACTCCCCAGCTGACGGTAACAGTCCAGGACCTGAGTTGACCGTGGCGTCTTAATTTGACCATCAAGTCATTTGGAATCTGCTCACTGCCAAAATTCCAGTGATATTTTGGCATGCGATAAAAAGCCACTAAATAAGGAAATAATTTCACTTACTTGTTCCCCTCCCCTTTTGCTTAACTAGCTACTCAACTAATAGTTTTCTTATCTCTGACTTTCTAAGACCCAAGGCCACTCCTTAACCCCACCTCTGGGACCTCTCATTCCCTTCTCTAGTTTATTTCATATTTAAGCAGACTTCAATGAATCCCATTTTAGTCTCTAAAAGAATTTGTGCTTTTCACTTGATGCCAAATGATAAAAGTTAATGTCACCAGCTTTTTTTTAATGTTAACTGCTCATTCCTTATTGTAGTTTGATATTGTTGTTCAACTACTGTAAATAAATGCTAATTAACAAAATGTCAGTTGACTTTCCAAGCAGCTGCAGATGGCTTTCACTTGTCAAAAAACAGTTTCATCTTTATCGGCAACAGATGAAGAACCACCATATCTGACAACACAGTGATCCATTATCGTTCCAACATACACATTTTAAATTAGGCTCAATACAGTGTCTACTAAATGATATAGTTTAATTGATTTAATAATGTCTAATGGGATTATAATAAATGGGTCTCACTGGATGGAGTCTAAATATAGTTAAAAGATATTTTTTAAGAGTCACAAAAGAAAGGGGAGAGTAGCAATGCTCACATGAATGGATCTACATAGAATTGTCTCCTATTGTCCTTATTTTGAAGCATTTTGTAACAAAAGTATAGGCTCAAAAAGCAAAAGACCGGGAAATTATTGGGGCAAGATAAATAAGGAAACTCCATCTCTAAACAAGGAGAACCTCACTGAGTTAGAGACATTCAGGAGTTAGCAGAGGTTAACCTGAAGCTTGAAAACACAGATTAGGGAAGTACCTGTTCCCAGACATTGGACCAGAAGCCCACACCTCAGGCAACATGTGACGGACACATTCTTTTACTAAAAGGTCTGGACGTATTCATACGTACAAAGTAGGTAGACTTAGCCCTAAAGTAATGAAGCCATAAGACATCTAACTGGTATTGGAAGAAGATTCTAATGTATCTGAGAAGACACCTACTTTTCTTGTGCCTGACAAAGAGGAAAGATGAAAGCAGAGAGATAAAAATTGTATGTTTCTATTACAGGAAGCTTATCTTACTTCCGGGCATAACGGCGTACCTCACAGCAGACCAAGCCTCCTGTTGAAACACCTAGATAATGTATATAGAACACAAAATACACATTTTTTCTGACATTGAAGAGAAGCCAAGATATCCAGGACTTGAAGAGTCAAGATCACAGGAGGAGAGAAACTCATTAAGTTCAATATTCTCTGTGCCACATTCAGGGTACCTGCCAATTCTTGGCATAGAAGGGAAGGCTGGGAATTGGGCAGAAAGAAGGTGGATGCTAAGAGGCAAGAATCCATCAGAACTTTCAGTATCTCACCCAGCAAGGGAGACAGAAATTGGAGCTCAGGGCTGCCTGGGGAGACAGGAGCTGAGCCCAAGACCTCTGAGACGAGAGGTGTGGAGGATGCTTTGGTTTCCATCTAGAGGCATTTGTTAAGTTCTTAAGGTGTACAGGCAAGAGGCTAAAAAGTCAAGCTGAAAGCAGGTTAAAAGAAGGAGTTTGGGGGAATCTCAGGAGGGTGAGGCGGTAAAAACTGGAGCTCAGGGTCTGCTCAGGAGGACCTGGGAACCAGGCTCGCTTTGGAATGCTGGAACACTGAGTTTTGCTGCAGAGAAGCAACATGGATGGACCTGGAAGTTGTCATTCTAAGTGAAGTTAAGCCAGAAAGAGAAAGAAAAATACCATATGATATCACTTATATGTGGAATCTGAAAAAAAAAAAAAAAAAAAAAAGACAAATGAACTTATTTACAAAACAGAAACTGACTCACAGACACAGAAAACAAACTTATGGTACCAGGGCGGGAAGAGGGTGGGAAGGGATAAATTGGGAGTTTGAGATTTGTGGATACTGATGAATATATATATATAAAATAGATAAACAACAAGTTCATACTGTGTGGCACAGGGAGCTATATTCGATATCTTGTAGTAACCCATGGTGGAAAACCAATATGAAAATGAATGTATGTGTATACGCATGACCGAACCACTGTGCTGTGCACTGGAAACCGACGCAACATCGTAAACTGACTAGACTTCAACAAAATATATATTAAAAAAAAAAAAAACAACGCTTATTCTTGAAGCAGCCAAGTGAGGAGATGAGATGGGAGAACAAATCTCAAATCTGTGTCCCCAAAGGTGAGGGGCTTGGGATATTTACGGGATAAAGAAGCAGGACGGCCTGAGGCATGGTGGGGAAAGGCGATTGGAGGTAAGAAAAAGAGGTGCACGCTTCTTCATGGGGTGCGTGTTTGGGAAATGGTAGCGTTAGCATGTTCTGAGGGTGCAGATTTTTGACCCTCTGATGCCAACAGGTCATGGATTGCTCACTAGGTGCATGACGCAGTTGGTGGGTCAGTGGTCTCAACTAATCTTAACTGGCTGGAGCTTAAACTTGGAAACAGTTGACTCCAAGTTCCTGAAAAGCAACTTGGCCAAACATTGTTTAGGCTGCGTGATGGATATGGGAGTTTCTGTAAACACAGAGCAAGCTTGATCCCTGAAGGCAGGTTACAGTGTACTGTTTATTAACCAGGCTATAGTTTAATGGACCTAACTGATGACTGCCCTCAGTCTCACCTGTAAGTACCCTCGGCTCTCAGTTGATCTGCCAGACGTGTTAAAGCCTTACAGAGATTACAAGCTGCTTGAATCAACCCAGTCTCTTGTTTACTATCGCAGTTTGTCGGAGGATGGGATAAATTTCCTTCGAAGAAAGGTAACACCATCCTGAACATCTACAGTTTTTCATGAACAATGTTACACATGCAGTAAACTAGTACAAGACATGCCAGGAAACAGCCTTCTCAACAAAAACTGACGACAGAAACAGACCCATAGTTGAGCTAGATGTTAGGGTTAGGAGACATGAATTTTTTAAAAAACCTGATTAACATATTCAAGAAAAATAGATGTCAAGAGGGGAATTATACCAGAGAACTAAAGTTATAAAGAAACTAAAGAAATAAAAGCACCAGATGGAATTTCTACAACTGAAGAATGTAACAACTGAAGAATGTAACAACTGAAGTGAGGGTTTAAATAGAAGGTTTAAACCCATATTATACATAACAAAAGAGAGGACTTGTTAACTGGATGATAAGTCAGTTAAAATATTCAAATTGTTGGACAGAGAGCAGGAGGTCGAAGAAGGCAGAAAAGTCACATGAGAGATGCATGCAACACGGAGAAAAGATCCAACATATATCCAGTGGAATCAGAGGAGAAATTGGGAGAGATAATAGTGCAGAAGCAGGATTTGAAAAAATAATAGCTGAGATTTTTTTTTTCTCCAAAACTGATAAAAGATGTCAAAGAAGTGCTGCAAACTCCAAGCTGCGTAAGTACTAAAGAAGCCACAATTAGGCTCATGATGGTAAAATTTTTGCAAGCCAAAATCTTAAGAGCATCCAGAGAAAACTGACACATTACCTTTAAAGGAGCATCAATCAGACTGATAGCTATTTTCTCAAAAGACAAATAAAAACCAGAAGACAATGTGATGATGCCTCCAAAATGCAAGAGAAAAAACCAAAAATGTCAACCTGGAATTGATTATCCAGCGGCAAGATTTTTCAAAATGTGAAAGCCAAATAAACAGTTTTCTAGACAAACAGAAACAGAGAAATTCATTACCAGGAGACCCACACTAAGATAAATGCTAAAGGGAATTCTCTGGACAGGAGGAAAGTTATCCCGGAAATCCAAAAAGGAATGAAGGGCAAGAGAAAGAGTAGATGGTAAACGCAATGCTATTGTTAGTTTTGCAGGGCTTGAAATACACAGAGAATTACAGTTCATGAAAACCATAACACGAAATTAAGGTGGGGAGTCATTTGGATTGTTGTCTGTTCTTGGAAGCCAAAGACACTTCAGTCATATGAACTGGTCAGGTCTTCGTGACCCCCTGAGGGCGCCTGGGCAGAGTCCAGTCCCAGGGGAGCTAGTTACAAAAGGGGTCGGGGACCTTGGGAGCGTCAGACCAAGGGCAGCGCCCGGGGCTGATGGGGAACAGGATTACACGGCCCTGCCTCTGAGCAGCGGGGCCACCAGTGTACGTAACACTCCCATGTGTGTTTGTTTAAAATTTTATTTAATGAGTTATAGTCAGTTTACAATGTTGTGTCAAATTCCAGTGTAGAGCACAATTTTTCAGTTATACATGAACATACGTATATTCATTGTCGCATTCTTTTTCTCTGTGAGCCACCACAAATTCTTGTATATATTGCCCTGTGCTGTACAGTATAATCTTGTTTATTTATTCTGCATATGCCTGTCAGTATCTACAAATTTCAAACTCCCAGTCTGTCCCTTCCCACCCTCCTCCCCCCTGGCAACCACAAGTTTGTATTCCATGTCTGTGAGTCTGTTTCTGTTTTGTATTTATGTTCATTTGTCTTTTTCTTTTCTTTTTTTCTTTTTAGATTTCACATATGAGTGATCTGATATGGTATTTTTCTTTCTCTTTCTGGCTGACTTCACTTAGAATGACATTCTCCAGGGACATCTTTGTTGCTGCAAATGGCGTTATGTTGTCTTTTTATGGCTGAATAGTATTCCATTATATAAATATACCACAATTTCTTTA
Organism: Camelus dromedarius; assembly: GCF_036321535.1. Lineage (NCBI taxonomy): Eukaryota > Metazoa > Chordata > Mammalia > Artiodactyla > Camelidae > Camelus > Camelus dromedarius. The sequence goes on along the minus strand of NC_087458.1, from coordinate 28,221,164 downwards.
TCCATTCATCTGTTGATGGACATTTAGGCTGTTTCCATGTCTTGGCTATTGTAAATATGAACATTGGGGTTCAGGTGTCTTTTTGAAGTAGGGTTCCTTCTGGATACATGCCAAGGAGCGGGATTCCTGTGTCATAGGGTAAGTCTATTCCTAGTCTTTTGAGGGATCTCCATACTGTTTTCCACAATGGCTGCACCAAACTGCATTCCCACCAGCAGTGTAGGAGGGTTCCCTTTTCTCCATAGCCTCTCCAGCATTTATCATTTGTAGACTTTTGAATGATGGCCATTCTGACTGGTGTGGGGTGAAACCTCATTGCAGTTTTGATTTGCATTTCTCTATGTGTAGACTTTTAAATACTTTTACATGAAGAAATATTTTTATTGATACTTCTTCCATTGGTTTTCCACTCTCAATCCCCAACTTTATTTATGTTTGGTTATTAAACACAAGGGCCCTTTGTTGAGCAGCAGGCTGTTCTTTTTTCATTTCATTATCTAGAACAAGCTGAAACCAAAGGTAAGAACTTGAATTCCCTTGTGGCAGATCAAGTGAATTTGATAACAAGACCAAAATTCTTAGATAGGACAGAACGTCTTGGTGGCCTGGCGGGGAGTTTGTTTTAAGGAGGCAGAAAGAATCACCAAAACTGGACTGCAAATCATCTGTTTAACATGGGCAGGAGAAGATGGTAAGTTTCCCCCTCTCCCTTAGCAATGTACACACATATTACCATGTCCTGAAAGCTGGCCACGTCCTGAGAAGTGAGTGGGACTTTCAAATCCAAAGAAATAAACTTATCATTTGGGGCCCTTGCTCCTTGTGGGATACTGGGCACCTTTTCTCCAAATATGGGGCTCCTGATACCTAATTCTCTCTTTTAGGATGTCTAATCTGCTATTAAAAACTTCTGCTAAGTTTTAAATTTTGGGTTGTTTCATTTTTCCCTTTTTAGATGCTCTATTGTTTCTTTAAAGAAAAATTTGCTGTGTCATTTTTATGGCTTTCTGCCATCACGCCTGCTCTTTGTTTTGCTTTAAGAAGAGCAAACACTCTAGCTCTCTCACCTGTCTCTGCCCCTTGTAACAGCCCAAGTATTTGCAGATCTGTTTTTGTTGACACCCTGGTGCTGTGGTTAACTATGTAATTCATTTTCTTGCGATGTGCTAGGTCCTCGTGCTTGGGAAATCATTTATAGGAGTCACCTGAGGCTCAGGATAAATTAAACATGCCTTCATCCAAATATGACATATCTTTGCTTCTGAAAGATGTCTGGAGGAGCTGTCACCTTCAACCAAGTTCAAGGCGAGAGGGTCCTTGATCCACCTGGGGATGTGAAACCTACCTGCTGATTTGCAGGAAGGCTGCTTCACTTCTGGCTCTATTTTACCCCAGGGGTTATTCCTTTGAGGTTCAAGGATATAGTGGTGGGGATTTCTTAAGGATTTTCTAGCCTGTACAGGCCCTCGGCTTTGATTTCTGCCCAGATCACCCCATGAAATTACCAAAAGGGAAGTTCACTTTTGCCAGGATCAGCAATTAGCATCAGGGCAAAATTTGCTTCCGTGCCTGCTTAATATTTTCTCACCATTGAGGTCTGGTAGCTTCTTCCTACCCTGTTAGCGCTCAGATGCTTTTAGGGAGATGGTTGTTGTACTACGTTCAACATTTTCTATTGTTTTCAGTAGGATATTTGGTCTGGATGACCTACCTGCTATCCCCAGAACCTGGAGGCCCAAGATAATAAATAATCTGCATTGTGATGGTATCAGCTCACAGAATTTGCAGTTCAAGTAGATAATGTGTACTTTCTAAGCTGCAAATAGCTGTTAAATTGTCAGTTATTATTATTGTTAGAAAGTAGAAGAAAGAAACCCAGTTACTGTGTGCTGGCTGCTGCCTCACATGGGGCTGTGTCCTCCTCACAGAATGGCTTTGGTTTTGCAAGCTCCCATTCATTGCTTAGCCAAAGAAGAAAATTTATTAGGGCTTTGCTAGGAAGCAGAGGTTGGCAAACAATGACCAAAGGGCCAAATCTGGTCTGTGGCTTGTTTTTAATAAATAAAGTTTTATTGGAACAAGGACACACATTCATTTATATACTGGGTACGGCTACTTCTGTGTTAACAAGGACAGAGTTGAATAGTTTCAACAGAACCCACATGGACCACAAAACGTATGCTATCTACTCTCTGGCTCTCTACAGAAAAAGTTTGCCAACTCCTGCTGCAAAGTGTTGTTCTACCCAGGTCTTGCCTGACAAACTGATGTGCTGGGAGCAAGTCAATTATTTTCTGCATTATTTTCATGCAATTTTAAATACTGGAAGCTTAGACTTGGTATGGTAAACTTTTTTAGTCATACTGAAACATTTAAATAGGAAACGGCAATAATGAGCAAACTAAGAATATCTTCAAGTAGCAACATGGTAATTAAATCATTGCTCTTACTTAGCTCAGAGAAACTTCTCTTAATCCTGCACACATACTAGTTCATTTAGTTTCTGCCTTTTTAGAGAATGTATTTTCCACATTGTTTATAAAGTCAAGCTTTTACTTTTTTCATTAACCTGTGCTTCTTAGGGCTACGTGAAGCAGAGAAGGCTGAGAGGAAGTGGAAGTTCACAACAAGGGCGAACCCGGGCACCCGGTTTGTGAGAGAGCAGGTTTTAGCAGACACACGGCTCGCTCCCTCTGCACTGGACTAGCAGGTTTTGTGGGGCAGGATGAGCCAGCAGGGGCTTCTGCCAAAGAGCAGTATACTTTCTGAGACGATTCCTGCTTCCCAGGAGTAATGATGGAGACCTTAGCACAAAAGTCAAAGAAAAAGAAAGTGGAAGAGGATAACGTTCAAAGCCCAGTATGTTTCTTTGTTTGTTCAGCACCAGCTCTAATGAACAGATCCCCTGTTTCTGTGTGTGATGTCCCAGATGCACAAGGCTTCCTGCAGGTAACTGGTGGTGATGCCACCGTGCTGTCATTGTCAAGACTGCATCAGTGTCTCTATGCAGAATTTTGGTTCAACAGAGAATACCACAGAGTCTAGAAGATGACTAGGTTGAAATGCATCTTTCTAAGATGAGTCAGGAGTTGTGAAAAACGCACTGGTCCTGCGGTGAAACTGTGTCACTAAATGAAAAACAAGGAACACAGTAATTTCCCTGACCCAGAGCCCTGTCAGACAGATGCCTTCCAAGATGTGGTGAGTTTATAATAGTCACAGGCCCCAGGAGTGAGGAATAAAGAAATAATGGAATCATTTCTTTATAGAGAATCAGCTGCCTTACATGTGTGCCACTTTGCTTATTAAGCCATCTGAAATTCCCTGGGGACCTGGAGCTGGCTCTTCGCCTGCTGATGAGTCTGTAACTCTGTGACAATTAACTGTAATGACTTTGAGAAATACCCTTCTAAATCACCGCCCAATCCTGGGTTGCCAAAAGCCGCCTGCACCTGGGTGGCTGGCTAACAGCACCCCCATTTTATTCCATTTATCGTGTGGAATCCACTGTCCTCTGTCTTCGCTGGAGAGCTGAGATGGCTGCAAATTCCCTTCTGTGATGTGGTGTGGTAGGGAAGGAGAGGCTGCTGCCACAGAAGGGGGGGATGTGGGAAAAGCTAAGGGGCTCTCTTCTCTAAGACCAGGACACAAAAATCCCCTCTGTTCCTGACCACCTGGGCTCACCACACTCGTTCTGTGAGAACGTGGGGGTTGACCAGACAGTCTGAGGACCCAGGAGTGTCAGAGAAGGGAGTTGCTATGTGGCCAGTTCCTGGTGGCCCAGCGGGAGCTGCGTGAGGCTGCTGGTAATTTTCCGGCACTCAGCATGCCCCGCGGTGCCCCTCGCACGAGCACAATGGCCATGTGGCCAGGGAGCCAGATGGACTCTATTCTAGGCAAAGGCAGAAAACGGATGACAGAGCCTGGATTTCCTTAGCCCCTTAGCCTTGCTGCTGGCCTTCTGTCTTCCCAGAGCTGGATCTACCTTTCAGTGGTCCCCAAAGGGAGGGTGCATCCCAGCTGGGTCCCCCGGATACTTTAGATTTGCTGATTTGCACCCTTCTTGTGCATATTTTTACGTGGGCTGGGAAAACAGATGGCTCCATCCAAGTTGCTGAAAACCCAGCTGGTAATTGCTGCACTAGAATGACCTGAGTTTGGGGATCTGAGTTTTCCCTGCCAGAGCCTTGGGCAGGTTGGGAAATATGTCAGTCTTTGAATCGGAGCACAGATGGATGGGGTCTGAATCGCTGCCTCCCTCTCCCTCTTGTGGGCCATGGGGTGTACAGGAATAGTGACGCCATGCACAGTGCATTACGCCCAGCACCCCTGCTCCCTGACGTCCTTTTTGTGAATTAGGCAGGTTAAAAATTAATTCAAACCAACCAACCAACCAACCAACCACAGAATCATCCTCTGTTCTCTCCCACTTTTTAAACCAAAGCTGCACCCCACCCTCCAGCCTACGTAATGATGAAATAGACTTTCATCAAAGAAATTCAGAAGTCATTTTAATCCAGCATTTATGGAGCACCGATGTTAGTCCAGCTAGGTGCTGAAAATACAACACTGACTAACACATGGCCTTTCTGATCAGAGAGCTCCTAGTCCACCTGAAGAGATGTGTATAAAAAGAAGATGTCTGTTTAAAAAAAAAAAGAAGATGTAGGTGTGTAGGTGCTATAATAGAGGTGGGTATAGAAGAAACACGAAGAGGAAAGAATTCCTTTTCCTTAATAGCAGGACCCAGCCCTGGGTTGGTGAGGCTTGAGGGCAGGTAAGACTTCGTCTGGCTCAGAGGTAGGAAGGACTTCCCAGCCTGCAGGGGACACTGAGGGCGTCTGCACAGCGTCCACTTCCCCTGCTCTCCCTTCCTAACCCCTGGCTCCGTCTGCTCACGTGACTCCGGGGAACTCAGCCCCATCCCCAGCTCTGGGGCAGATCCCGGTGAGCCTAAGATAATCCCGGCAGTCACATTCCTGCAAAACTTAGATGTAGAAATGGGTACCTGACTAGAACATTTGGGCCAATGAGAGCAAGTCTGCTGGGGATGTGCAGGAACTCGTCCTCCCTCCTAAGAGAGCGACTCTTGAAGGAAGGCTCCCCTTTCTTCCACGGCTGTTGCCCCCTCTCCTCTGAGTGGGGGAGGGCTTTCCGCAGGGAGGAGATACGGTTTGACTGGGGCTGAGTTCAGCCAGAGCAGGAAGCATCATGGGGAGGTGGCCGGATGTATCTGCTGGAGGGTCTTGGATGCACCTGGGGTTCTGTTTCCCAAAGCAGGTGCCGGGTTATTCTCACAGCCCCGGCTGTGGCACCGCAACAACAGAGCATCCTGCCTCCCGGCGACCTTGTGCTGGGCTGTGGGAAGCAGTGCAGGCAGGTGAGGTGGTGCAGCTGTAGAAAGACTATGCCCAAAACGACCCCCTCTGTAGAAACCCTGAAAGCTGCACACTTGCCTTTTCAGCCACGCTCACTATAATCACTCACCACTGAGATAACACGTGGAAGGTGCTGATACAGCACCACAGGCAGGGCAAGTGTTCAGTGCACGTTGACCACCAGCATCACTGCAGATGGCAAAGGGTCCTTCCTGGACGCCAAGGACAGTAGAATAACCGACAAAAATAATCCCGGGGGGCGGGGATGGGCCTCCCCTTCTCTGCCAGTTGGGAAGCTGGTGTGGCTTGTTGTACTGTTACGTTTATAACACTTATCTTCCTCCTCCAGGGTCTCGCCGTGCTGTTGGGCCCATGGGAGTGGTGTCGCTGGCAGGCCCTGGCTGCAGGCTGCACGCGGCCTTACTGGGCCAGATCCTCAAATGTGAGCTGCTGATCCCGCAAGCGCGAACCTCTTGGCTCCGTGTCTGGGTCTCTCTGCTTTTGGTTAGACAGGAAACCAAGGCTGGGCAAGCCTCCAGGCTTTCAGATAGGCCTTCTGTTCAGATAAGCTTCCAGGGATGTTTCTGCTTGGGAACAGCAACAGCTCAAGTTCTTTCCTGGGTTTTAACTTGTGCCTCTGTGACATGCCACCAGATTTAGAACTGACGTTATGCTTGGAGGGGAAATGCCCACATGTGACTTGCATTAAGCAGAACTCCACGGATCAGAGACGCAAGGCTAATGAAGCTTGGGGCGTTAAGCTGAAATTTTCTGAGAGGCACCAAGCAGTCGCCCCTGGGAGAGATAATAAGTCTTTGGCCCATGTGCTTATTTTTAACTGAGCTCAGCTTCATGTTGGGATACAGAGCAGCTTGCTGTTGTCTCAGAGAAGCAGCACAGTCAGGTGGGAAAATGGACTTTAGCCTTCTTCTGCCCTGAGTTCAAATCCCCGCTCTGGACCCTAGTAGGTGTGATGAATTTATTTAATTCCTCTGATCCTATGGCCTTTGAGTATGTGCCGGGTGACCAGAACATAATACATTCTCCATAGATGGTGGACATTACTTCCAAAGCCCTAAGGAGAGGAGACTGCTACTGTACAAATTTATTTCATAAGTCAAAAAAAATGTTAATAAAAATAATGACATTATTGGAAACAGGCTAGTTTGCTCAAGAGAGCAAATTCTTTCAGTTATTCTCATTATACCCGATTCTTTCCACAGCTTTCATATTGGTTACCCAGGCTTAAGAATGTCCCCTAGAAGCAATATATGGGGAAGAAGTTCTTGCAAGTGTTGCTAAGACTAACAATAGTGTTTTCCAGCTCAATTTCGAAGAATGAATAGAGCCCTGGGGGAAAGGAAGTTCTTATTTTACCTCTGCAATCAATTCGGCTTTATCAAAACATGGGGGAACAAACTAGTGTTCAAAAAACAGATAACTACTTTGAACCAAGAGAGAAATTCCACATTTGTCCCCCTTAAAAACAGAGCGGGGACCCTGTCCTGACGTGGAGATGTCATTATTCATGTCTAAAACGTGCGATGTTGAAGAATCTGTGAGCATTTGTTCAGCAAAGGATATCTGAGCACCAACAGTGAAGGGTTCAGCCATCACAGAAGAAGAGTCTGTGTCTTAGGTCAGGTCTGAATCTGAGGGGCTCCAAATGGAGGCATTTACAGCCAAGAATCTGAAATTCAAAATTTCAAAATGGCTCAATTCCCAGCAGCATTGCACACCTGGACCCTTCGGGCTGGCTGGCCCCAGAACATGCCCTTGGGCCGTCTGCCCCGATCCTCCACCTCTCCTTCCCTTATGAGAACTTGTCAATCTTATAATCACTTATCAATTATCTGATAAATTGATATAATTCATGGGACTCCGATTGTTAAGACCTGTTCCTTAAAACTTAAAATGTTTGTGCTTAAAGTCAGACAGAAACTATACATTTTCTCAAGATATAATTGCTTATTTTATCCTGTGCTTTCAAGTCCCATGCAGCATGCTCCTTTAAGCGTCATTCCTCTGTGCCACCTTTTTCCTCCTCCCCCAACATTCTACAGGGTCCTCCCTCTTCCTGTCCAAATTCTGTATCTTGTTTCCAGGCTCTGATTTTAGGAGTATCTCCATAAACTGCAGCTAAAATAAATGTTAAAAAATGTTGCCACCATTACACTATTACTCTGTTCTCCCTGTCAGTGTAGATGAAGCGTCGAAAGGCTTTTGAGGGTGAACCGCTGTACGGTTGCATCCTTTCCTGGTCACTTGTGTCTGAGAGTGGAAGCCACTGAGGACCACTCATCTAATCCTCTCCACCTGCCAGGATCGTCTTTAGTAACTGACCAGATGAGCCTCCGTGAGATGCTACAGGAGAGCTGCGGTGCAGTCACCACTGACCGAGTTGTTCTAGCGGGTATCTGGGCACGGCTGGCTCTGCTGATGGCTCAGATGAGCACGTTCGAACGATCCAAAGAAAATGAACACAAGTTTCCACTTCCAGCAGATATTAATTCTGAATACATAAATGCAAATGGGATTGTTGGTGGAAATGAATTCCTTTGGATTTCGCCGCCCCCCGACCCCGCCATGTACTTTTACATCAGTGGGCCCTCTTGCTAAAGACTGAAAGAATGTTTTGTGCTGGAGATGAGGCCACCTTTCAACTCCAATCATTTCAACTCTGGAAGGTGCAAGGCCACCCCAGTTTCGGCTCCAGACACCCAACCCTCCAATTAAAAGCACATCCTGTACCAGCCAGGAAACACCACAGGAGAGCTCCATTCTCAGAAACATGCCATTTGCTTCTATGACAACGCTGGAAACACGCAAATATTATACATTTAGCAAAATCCCACACACGAGAGAGCAAACTCCTGGCTGTCTGGGATGTTCGACAATTTTCAGTTTTATTTGACATATTCCTTTCAAGTCTAGCATTTTAAGCAGAAAAGGAAATTGGTTGCCTTAGGCCAAGCGTTTACTTCTCCAACATCCTAAAGGGAATTATGCCACAGAATTCTGCAAGAATTTTCAATCAGGACTTCGCTCAAAAACTTTCAATGGCTTCTTTTTTCTTACATTAAAAGCCCAAACCCTTGAGGCCCACACAACCCAGTACTGATGAATTTTTCTCCCTTCCAAATTGTCTGCCACTCCCTCCTTCTCCCTTACACTCCAACTAAGTGGCATATAACCAATTACTTTCTGAAAACCGCCTGCACTTTCAAATTCCATGCAGTTTTGGTCCTCTTGGCACTATTATTTCTACTCCATTCTTCCCCTCAGACCCCAATATCATGCAAGGCTCTACCCTCTTCCTTTAAAATTCCTATATCCTATATGTCAATGTTCTGAGTCCATGAGTTTTTCCATAAACTATAAGCCAAAATACATTTCACAAAATTTTTTTTACCACTATTATAATTTTCCCCATAGTCTACCTAGTATATTATCATCTGCTTACAGTTTATTCATCTTGGGGATCCCTTCGCTGTGTCCCCCACAAGCCTGGCACACAGTATATACTCATTAAATGCTCTCATGTTTGTTCAGTTAAATTGAAATAATGGTCACAGCTTACTGTGATGATGGTAATGATGATTCGCACCATCAAAACAATTGGTCTAACAAGTATCTTGATTATGTAAAATAAAATCCTATACCTGATCCTTCTGCCCAGACCAATGTTATTTTCCCCACACAAGCTCAGGGTCTGGTTTTTGGTGTTTGTTACCCTTTCGATCTGACCTCTCACAGCATTCCCATCAGTCCCAGTGAGCAAGAGATAGCCAAGTGAAGCGTACAAAGGAAATGTTATACGTGATCTCAGAAGCTTACGATCAAGCCGGGGAAAGACACTAAAAACATACGTAACATTTAGAGAACGCTGAGCAGTCGTGGTACCAGCTGATAATGGGAAAGGAAACCAGGGAGAGAAGAGATGAGTGGGGACTGGAGTGGCGAGGGTGGGCGTCCTGGAGGAGACGGGGCTGGGGCAGGCCTGGAGGGCAGGTGGGATGGCAGGCATGCAGGGGAGATTGAGGGCACGGTCTGCCAAGTGAGGAGCTGAACAGAGCTCCGCGGCAGGCTGGCCGGCCGGCGTGAGCGGGGCAGGAGCAGGAGGGCCTGATGATGGGAGGGCAAGGAAAGCAACCCGCTGAACAGGAGGGGACAATCTATGTCAAGTGGGTGGAGCAGAAAGGAGAGGAGCAGGCAGATGTAGGGTAAGTCACTTGGATGAAGTCAGACAATGAATAGAAGAAGCGTTTTAGGGAAAAACAAACACGAATAGGGAGCCGTTGTAGGTTCTTGAGCAAGGGCAAAGCACAAGCAAGCCTTTCCCTTGGTGAAGACTGGCTGAAAGCAGACTGCAAGTTGGCCGGAGGTGAGAGAAACTGCCAACTGGGAGGCGGGTGCGGAGGCCAGTGCTGAGCAGAGCTTGTGGGAGGAAGGCGAGGAGGTCAAGGTCGAGGCTGGTGGGGAATCGTGCGGTGAGCTGGGGACAATTTCAAGATGCTCCAGAGGAAGAATGGACTCGCTCTAGGAAGAGCAGAGAGTCGAAGAGGAACCACCATTCCAGCCTGGGAACTTTTGTAGCAAAGAACAGTGATTTGTTTGTATTTTTAGGGGATAGAGAGAAAATGTTTTCTCTTAGAAGATGGTATTTTTGGACGATGGCTGGACAGTTATAAATTGCATATATATATTAATCAAAAACTTATCAAATGTCTATAATCTGCTAAGTGCAGTAAATTCAGATGTGAATAAACACAATTTCTGTCCTCAAGAGTTTCAAATACAGTGGTAGTTGGTAACAGGGAGCACTGGTAGACATTATCAGGAAGCCTTTTAAGGAAGGCTTTTTGAGAGGAGGTGCCTTGAAGAATGACCGGGAGATGATGAGTCAAAGATGGCACTTGTGAATGAAGGCTTTCAAGACACAGAAGCTTAAACAAAAATGAACAGGGCTGAGGAACAGGGGTTCCAAGTGGGCACTGACGATTGGCATAATAGGTTTTGCAATCTGTATGCCAGCCCGACGCTCTGACAGATGGTACTCCCGCCCCATCCATCATCCAGCACCTGCAGGAGACCTGCTAAGGAATGTTAAGTATCGATGGCAACACACAGAAACCCGTCTAAGTGGAATCAAAGACTCCAGCTCTGAGATGCGCTGTGAGCAACAAGAAGGATTGCTATTTATCTCTCCTGCAATTGATCTTGAACTAGTCACTGACGCAGACACAGGCAAGGTGAAAATATCCCGCAGTGAGAATGTAGATGTGAGCCCTGTGTCTGCCAGGAGAGGGGGTCTGGAAAACTGTAGCTGGAAGTGAAATTCCGTACACCTACACCACAGCCAGTGCCCCTGTGGATATGAAATATTGATTTAGCGCCACCACCATGCTAAGTTCTGAATAAATTACCCTCAGAGCATCTAAGCACCTGGTGAGCTGAAATGGTCAGGGGCCTGATCACGGATGGCCCGTCCGTTATCAAAAACATACTGGACTTCTCCTAAGTCCCAGGCACTATGCTGGGAGAAACAGCAGTAGAGGAAACGGCTATCACGACTGACCCACAGCAGGTTTTGATACAGACAACACTGAGGGCAGATGTGGCCCAGGCGCATCGGGCAGTTAAAGCTAACGGCGGGGTCCTAGGTGTGCTAGCACGCTTCCCCTAGGCGTAACACCGCATCTCCACGGGAAGGGGGTTTTTAAGGGACTGTTACATACGCTGGGGACAGGATATTGTAAAGCGGGGTTTTTCTATTCCTTTGTGATTCTTCTGATGTTTTGTGTGTTTTATGCTCATTTGCCCCTGGAAGCACATGGAGGTTCACGGTAGAGTCTCTAGTGTAAGGAAATCCCCCCCTGGAATCCGAGAGATCCTGAGTGAATTCATCTCAGGTGAGGCCTGGACGTCAGCATTTTTTTAAAAAAGCTTCCAGCCAATTGCAAAGTGAAGCCAAGGTTGCGAATTGGTTCTGCCCAAGAGCACGGCTAGCAGGTGGACGCTGGGACCTGGGGTGTTTGCCCCGGGCAGCGCGGCCCCGATCCTGGGCTCCCATGCTTCAGCCAACGTGGCCCTGTGCCCTCGGGCCAGGCTGAGTCACTCACGCCCCGTGCAGTGACGGATGGGGACTGTGGGCTCTAGGGTTTAGTTTTCCAACTGCTGTCTCGGATGGTTCCACGCGTCTCCTACTCTCGCTCCCAATCCGTGGTTCCTCCAGTGAGATCGGAGGTAGGATTCCGAGGCTGGTGCCATCAGGGCCAGTCCCCCTTTTGGGCTTCTTGGAGACAGGATACCTGCAGCTGGCAGGCAGCCTCTGACTAAGGGAACATCGTGAAAGGAAGGGCGAGGCTTTCCTGCAGGGGTTTCTCCCCTCCTGTTTTCACATGGATTTCGTACCTCAGGGTGACTGGTAGTCGGCGCCGGCAGGCACAGATTCTTGGCATCTCTTAGGGAGCAGGTAAGTCTTCATTCTCATCTCATCTGACCCAAGTGAAGAAAACCAGAAGCTCTCAGGACAGCATGGATGGGGCAGGGGGAAGGGACTCCAGGTGGGAGAGTTGGCTTATAATTTCTGAAGATATGAATTTCTGAAACGTCCTTTTAAACAAAAACGTCAAACAAAGATTACCTCCATTTATTTTTCTGATTTCTGCTTGTTTGGGGAAAGCCCTCTACTACATCCCTTTTTCTTCAACGAAATATCTTAATGGGCAGCCTCAGCCTTTATTGTCTTACTCAGTCTCCAGGAAGGAAAACAGAGGCTGTAACAGATAGACTTGTAATGAAAATGATAAAGTTACTGCCTTAGCTTCCTCTCTTTCTGGACCACAAGAGTGCTGTGAGACCTGGGAGGTCCTGGGCGCTCAGCGGGACCACGATCCTCGCCTGACAGAAGAGGGAGCGGAGCTCCCGTGGTTAATGTGTCTTGTCTGAAGTCATCCCGCTCGTAGGTGCCAGATCCTACCTCTTTAACCTTTCTGGTAGCTATTCTTTTCCAGCCCTTCAATCATCTTGAGAACTTTCCTCTGAAGCCTGTCCAAATTCTGCTGCCCTTTCTGGATTGAAGCTCCCGGAATTAAGACACATGACCCCGGAGGGGTCCAATTTTATCTGAGCATAAATAGAAGATTGCTTCAGAGTTCCTACATTCTAGGTGTCCACGCCAATGCAGTGCTTGCTCCCAGGGTTATTTCTGACGGTGACCCTGTGGTCTATTTCTGACCCGCGGGAACATGTGGTCCCGTCTCATGTGTCTCAGGTCTGGTTTTCTTCCCCAAATGTAACAATGCCCTTGCTGAGCACACCCTGCAAATGATAAAACCTCAAATGTTCAAAACATCTTGCTTTCTGGAAACACAAAGTGCCTTTCTAAGAACACCAGCCTCCTTGCTGCTTCTTAAGGGAGGGTCGGTTGCCAAATTCCAACTTGGTGGGCAGAGAGATTCAAGTCCAAAGCGTAATTGATTTAGCCTGAATCACCTATGCAGATGGATGAAAATTATTCTGGAGGGCAGAGAGGTGACTTTATCTCTAGTCAGCATGGGGCCGATTAGCCCATTCTTAGGGCGCCCCTCCCCCAGCCCCCCCCCCCCCCCCCGCTCCTTCTTTACTATGTCAGCAGTTCCTCCATATTCATGGTTCTCATGCTTTCGATTCCATGGCGGAAAAGATGCAAAGCAAATCAAAGCTGCCTAAGCCTTGCCCTTGCAGGAAGTTGGAAGTCAGCAAGTTTTAAATCATCGGGGGATCTGCTTGCTTTCTAGCTCCTCCCAAGCCACATGCCTATAAAGCCCTTTCAGGGGGTTAGGATAAACGGCCGCCTCCCTGAGCATTTGTACAGCATCACTGCATGGATCCCACTGTCCTGTGCTTTACTCACCTGCCTCCCCTGCTGCCCTCCCCCTCCCTCCAGCCCCGCGCTCCCCCCTCCAGGCCAGGAGCTCCATAGCTGGCAGGTGTGCATACGGGAGGGTCTGTGCTTGTTTGTGGAATGGATTACACCCCAAGAAAGCCCCCTTGGCAGGCCCCTGCCCCCACCTCTAGGTGCCTCGATGCTGCTTTCCTGAGTGCATCCCAGCAAGACACTCCCTGTGTGGAGCTCGTGGGTCCTGCTGCGGAGTTTGGATTCTGCTTCATCCTCAATCCCGTGAACCGGTGGTCGACTCTTTCAAGGAGCAGCCGTCTCAGACATTTGGGGCTGATGTCTGTCCCTGCTGTCGCATGTCAAAGAGATGGAATATTAAGCAACTGTGACCATAGAGTGGAGCGGGGAGCAAGCAGGCACTAAGCGGACTCCAGGGACTGGATGATGTGAGCACCCAGCAAACTGCCGTGGGGGAGGCCACGCTCAGACGGCGCTCACTGGTGACTGTGGGTGGGTCTCCCCGTGGCCTCCCGAGAAACCCTCCGAGGGGGTCTGCCGTCTGCTGCTGCAGTCTCTCTTTCCTCGTAAAGTCTGAGACCAGACTGCTGAGGACACAGCCTTCTAAACACTGAGCTCTCTTGGGATGGTGCCCAGAGCAAGGTTCTGGGAACACAAAATATTTCCACAATCCCCAGGGTGAAGCTACCGGTGGAAGCAGCCGAGGTGAAATCTTGGCAGGGGCTGTGATTCTGCAGCCTTCTGCCTCCTCTCTTCCAGCAAGGATGTGAGTAAAGCCAGTGGCCGGCCCTCTGGAGGTCCTCCTCAAAGGGACAGATGGTTGTTACTGTTGGCCGAGGCCATGACCCAGTGCTGAGAACTGCCGCCAGTTCATATGTGAGAAGACAGTGCCGCTCAGATGATCCCAGGACCAGCTAACCCTCGAGCAGTTGTTCCCGGCCAGGCCCATCACATGGGTTATCTTATTTAAGACATCCCTGTGATGTAGGTACCTTTTTGTCTGAGGTTCAGAGGACGAGGGCACGTGGATTTCCACAGTTTGGTAAATTTCAGAAGTGGGAATTCTAACCCAGCACAGACCAGGGGTCCACAGGCCATCCTGTCTCTATTTCCTGGCACTGCCTCTCTGACGGTTGGCGAGGGAGCCTTGGAAGAGGCACGTCCAAAGGAAACACCAAGACAGCTGGATGGAAAAGCAGCAGAGAGTCCAGAGTTCACTTGGGGAAAACTGGAAAGGTGACATCAATGCTTTATCCTACAAAGGCGCCAGCTCCAGCATGGTGACGTGATACTGAGTAAGTTCTCAAACAAAAAAAATTTCCTTGGGGAGGCCCGTGGACGAGCTGACCGGCCCTGGCAGGCGCTCCCGGGAGTCTGAGTTGCGTGTGCACCTACGCGTGTGCATGCGCACACACACGCAGACACACGCACACAGATACACATGCACACCCCACGAGACAGAGTTCACTGCATCAAAGGCACAGGCAGCCTTCTGTTGCCCTGTGTCTTCTGGGGTCCCAGCAGTCTGCAGTGTGTCCCAGACAGGAGAACTCAACAGACTGAAATCGCAAAACTAGTCAGTGGCAAGACTCAGAGGGGAAGCTTCAAATGAGAAAACCTTTGCTTTTTTTTTCCTGGAAAGGACCTCAAGAGAAAAAAATAAAAAATCTTTCTTTTCAAGCCATTTGAACCAAACTCAGAGCCAGTGAACAACCAGACAATGCAAAGTATTGAATAAGATAAAGGGTTTTTCCAGCTGCCTGGAGTTCCCGCTGCGCTCCCCCAGACGTCGTAGAACTGACCACTCCCACCCTGGCCCCCACTGAAGCTTGTAGATTCTTTTTAGACAATTCCTATAGTACTTTTTTTTTTTTTTGCAAGTTTTTGTAATGTTTGTCTCTGCTCTTTTAGACCATAAGTCACCTAAGGGATGTGCTTTTGCCACCAGTCCTTCACGGGGTGGTTACAAACATAGGAACTCAATAGTCATTTGCTGAATTAATACATAAGTTTCTTTTTTTTTCCTTTTTTTTCTTCTCTCTACCAAGCAAGATAGAACAGATGGCTTTTTCCTGTACCTGAAGCCTGCATTTCCATCATCGTGAACTTGAACTGACATGGACCTAGAAGCTCTTCCTTCAGTGTGGTCATAAAATGAGCCCAGGTTTGGAAGACAGCCGCTGTTTGATTTGGGGCTGATTCTTGGCTCCACCACTCAAAGGTTCCTTGATGTTTTTCACTCCTCGGCTTCTCACTGGTAAGATGGGAATTCTAGAAACCTTGGAGAGCCGTTGCAAGGTGGAGTGTTATTCTCGGCACAACTGTAACGATTCTTTACAAATACACGTTGGACCATGTCACCTGCTCAGATCTCTCCAATGACTTATCAATTCATTCCTTGTAAAAGTCAAAGTCTTTGCATCGGCCTGCAAGGCCCTACAGGATCCAGCCTTCGGAACCACGCTCCTCGGTCCCGCCACGCTGGCCCCCTTGCTGCTCACTGGACACCCCAAGCATCCTTCTTCCATTGGCTGTTCCCTTTGCATGGAGTCCTCTTCGCCAAGATACTCACGTGGCCAAACCCATCAGCTGCTTCAAGTGTCACGTTCGCAGTAAGCCTGCCACCACAGCCACCAATACCGACACCTGATTTAAAAGTGCAGCTTGAACCCCATGCTCTCATTCTCGGTCCATTGGACTCTGATCTATTATTTTTCCAAAGCGCTTATCCCCTTCGAACGTTATTTTCTACTTCCCTGTACCTCTGTGTCTTGCCCGGAAGTCTCCAGTGCCACTCTCACCCCAAAATATAGCTTCACAGCAGCCTGGGTTTCTGTGTATTTTTGTACATTGATGTGTCTTAAGTGCCTAAGACGGTGCCTGGTACATAGTGTGGGCACTCCACAGATGAGTGACAGCTAGCTGAGGAGAGCAGAGGAAAGTCTCAGCAATCACAGCCATCAATGCCACCACCACCACCGCCATGGTCACTGTCAGCGTCAGTGTCTTCAGCGTCACTGGGACACCAGCGCCCCTCTTACAGGGCCCTGAGGAGAAGAGAAGTGTTAAAGTGCACAATGCATGTCGCACAGGGAAGCTATATATATATGAAGTGCTTGGGAAATGCTATGTCCTTCCCTCTTCTGTGGCTTTGCATTTTGCTCCTTGCTTATGGGGGACCCTCAGGACTCAGTTGTAAAGCAGAACAAACTGCTCAGTGCACACAGAAGCGTCATGGAAGGCCACTGACAGAGCACTTTGGAACTGTTGCTTCATTGTGGCTACTGTCACTAGCTGAGTATCAAAACGGAATTCATGTGACCGCATTCTCTTGATCTTGATTTCTCTACATTAGGCACACTTTCTGCTGCCCTTTCTACAACTCATGACAAAGAAGGAGGAGGAGGAGGGAAAGTAGAAGAAATGAAAATGTATATTTTCGCTTTCCTAATGTCTGGGTTTACATATATACCAGGGGGAAATATACCTTTAGGAAAGGGAAATTACATCACCAGTTTGAAGTTACGCATTCTCTAGGAAACTCTATAAGCATAAAAATGATATAGAGGAACACCCAGGTAGATGTTTCCCTGCTAGGGGCTACAAATATCAGTCTATAGACGTTTTCAAGCCTGCAGAAATATTCACTTTTTGTTTTACCTTTTCTTTTCTCTTTTGAAATGTTACAGAAAGCTGAATCCTGTTGAGAGGCCAAGCGACACTCAGAGGGTTGGAGAACTCAGGTTTATTACGCCGGGGGGCCCAGAGGAGTTAACACTCCAAGCTCTGGACCCCATCTGTAGGTTTACACAGGCTTTTATAGAGTTTTAGGTTTCGATTAAATGTGAACCGTATGCAAATGAGGTGTTAGAAATGGACCAATCAGGAGTGAGCTTTTGGGAACCAATGGAATTTTAGGGGTAAGTTTCATTTTCCTAGAAGCAAGCCGTTTTACAGAAGAGCAAAAGCAGGAAGGCAGTGGCCCTGCCTGGAGGTCTTGCTGGTCCCTTTGTGGGTTCTGCCCCTTTGCTATGTCTGTGTAAAGGGAATTATTTTGAATGGTAAGCATGTCCTGGTGCACAAATTCTGCCTGTTGATAGTTAACATAAAACACAGTAATGACACTTCATTTTCCTGGCCTCTTGGAAATGCAGAGAACGCACAGAATACATAGACGCCGGGCAGGACCACGTATCAGGACGAGTTACCTCTGGCTGTCAAATCCACTGTGCCCCTTAGGCTGGAAAAGCTCCTCCATTGCCCTTCCCTTCTTAGAGCTCCAAGCACTGTCTGGCTTTCTCCTCCTTACGCTTTCATATAGCTTGTTTCTTATCATTTGTTTGTCTGAATTAAGCAGTTCTTGAATGCTGCATGGAACAGCTCTGGCCATTGTTGACAGAATTGTCTTTACTGCCAGCCTGGCGGTGTGCCCTTCTGTTTTTCTGTAAAATGCTTCTACAAGAAGACATGCTTATCATGTCACATTAGAAAGTCAAATGGCTCTTTTACAAATTCTGTACTTTGGCCGGAAATCACGCCCAGATGCCAGCCCTTTCACCATGCCAACAAATACATCCTCTGTATAAAATACGAGCCATCTTAGCTCCCCACCTCCCAACCTCTCCCCAGCTTAGGGGGGAGCCAGGGTTGGTGTAGCCATGGGAAAAGCCAGGTATGTTTTGTCAGGGGCGACTTCCTGGGGACAAAGCTGGGGTGGGATTCATACCAAAGTTCAAGTACAATCAAGGTTCAAATAGTAAACAAATGCAAACATTAGTCCTAAAGGTCAGAGGTAGGGCTGAAGTTAGATCCTATAGCCAGGAGTGGGACTTATGTAAAGCAGCAGTGAACCAAGGAGAGAAATGTGGCTGGACAAGGTGTTTATCTCAAAAACTAGAGAATGTAAATGTTGGTGAGAGAGTGGGTCAGACTATCTCAAAGGGCCAGAAGCAGGGCAAATGTGAAAGCTGGGCAGTGTTTATGATTGAGGATGGGCAGTTTTTAGTTTTTTTTTTTTTTTAAAGGAGGTTATTGAACACCATACAACATGAATTAAAGACTTAAATGGAAGACTGTAAAACTCCTAGAAGAGAACATAAGGGAGAAACTTCAAGACGCTGGTCTTGGGAGTGATTTCTTGGCCATGAGGACATGACACCGAAGAGGATAAAAGCAAAAATAGACCAGTGGGATCACATCAAACTGAAAAGTTTCTGTACCACACAGGGTACAACAGAGTGGAGAGGCAGCCTATGGAATGGGAGAAGATCTTCGCAAGCCATATAGATGACAAGGGGTCATTATCCAAAATATTCAGGGAACTTCTTCAATTCAAAAGCATAAAAACAAAGAACCTGCTTTAAAAAATGAGCAAAAAGACTCAAAAAGCCATTTTTCAAAGAAAACATACAAATAACCAATAATTATGTGAAAAGATGCTCAACACCACTAATCATCAGAGAAATGCAGATGAAAACCACAATGAGCTGCCACCTCACACCTGTCAAGATGGCTCCTATAAAAAAAAAGATAACAATTATAGATGGGGATGTAGAAAGAAGGGAACCCTTGTACACTGTTGTTGGTAGGAATGGGGAATGGTGCAGCCACTATGGAAAACAGTGTGGAGGTCCCTAAAAAATTAAAATAGAACCACCATATGATCCAGCCATTCCATTTCTGCATGTTTATCTAAAAGAATTGACATCAGGATCATAAAGAAATAGTTGCACCCCCATGTTCACGGTCGCATTAGCCACAATGGTTGACACGTAGAAGTGTCCATCAACAGATGAACGAATAAAGAAAATGAAATATATACACACAGTGAAATATTATATAGCCATTAAAAAGGAGGGGATTCTGCCATATGTGACCACACGGATGTACCTTGAGGACACTGTGCTAAGTGAAATAAGACAATCACAGAAGGACAAATACCGCATGATTCCATGTACAGAAGATGTCTAAAATAGTCCAACATATGGAAGCAGAGAGCAGAATGGTGGCTGTCAGAACTGGGGGTTGGGGAAAGGGGGAGCTGGTATTCAGTGAGTACGAAGTTTCAGCTACGCAAGGTAATTAAGTTGTAGGGCCCTGCTGTACAGTGGTGTGCCTATAGTTAACCAGACTGCCAGATTCTCTTCCAAAGCAGCTGTCCTGCCGCGAAGCTGGATCAGTGAGAAGGAACTCCTTCCTGGCTGACGGCTACTCCTGTGAGTAGCTATCCAGCTGCCCTTAACTTTGGCAACCAGGCTTCATTCCAGGAGCAACCCTTCTCTAAGTTCCTACATTTTAATAATTTCAACCACTTCCTTTTTCTCCCCAGCCCGAATTAGTAGCTGCTTTCTGCAGTTGCTGTCTTTGTGATTAACTCAGTGTTACCAACTTCGGATCTCAACTGTCCCTTACATTCTGTTCTATCTCCTGGCCACACCAACTGACACAGTGTAATTTCCTAAGGCAGAAATGCCGGAATTGATAACATGATTTTCCTGCTGATTAGTTTTATGAGTTAACGTGAATACGTATATGGTAACTCTCATAGAAGCTATCAGAACTTTGCCTGCTTTGCAAAGAAATGAGTTCATGTATAGGAGATACATAATTCTGTATGGTTCAGGGGTGCAAATCATGGTCAGTCCTCACGTACCAGCATAGCTTCCTTACCCACACTTTAAGGAATTAAAAATTTACCATATATACTCAAAAAAAAGTAGCTGTCCCATTTTGTCCCATTCTAACAGTTATGTAGTGGTATCTCATTACTTATTTATTTCTTTACTTATTTATTTACTTACTTTTAAATTAGTCAGATGCAACAGGATAACAGCAAAGGGAAAGGATTTCTATAGGAAATATATTCACAGCCTATCTTGTTTTTAAAATATAGCATTTGCTACAAAATCTTGCTTCCAATTCCTTATGGAAATCTACTTGTACTTTTAGCATCTTTATTTTTTATATGATTCTGTCAATTATTGCTTTAATTTGCAATTCCCTAATGACATATGACATTTAAAATAACTTTTCATATGTTTACTTGCCATCTGTCTATCCATGTTAATGCTGTGTTTGTTCAGATCATCTGCCCATTTTTCAGTTGAATTGCTCCCTTTCTTATTGTTGAGTTTTTATAGTTCTTTGTATATTTTGGATGAGTCCTTTATCACATATGTCTTTTTGTAAATATTTTCTCCAGGTCTGTGGCTTATCTCCTGATTCTTGTCTCCTGATTTTTGTGAATATTCTTTAAATTTTTACCTTTTAAAATGTAAATGGTAGCACTTGGGACATGTTTTTCTGGGTCTTCCTTTTTCACTTAATGTTATATGTTAGAGATCTTTTCATTTGAGTATGTAAACAGTTTATCAGTCTTTTTTTCGGTTGCATACTATTCCATGGTGTGGCTGTATCTTGATTTATTTAGCCAGTCCCTTGCTGAGAGACAGTGGGTGATTTCGGACCTTTTGTCAGGACAGACAATGGTGTGATGAGTAACCCTGCGTGCACGTGGTTTGCTGCGGGCGCAGGTGTGTCCGTGGAAGAGAGCCCACACTCCACCTCCATGCGGTGCCGCAGCACCCTGACGAGTGGCTCCTTATCTGCTGCAGGCCTAACAGTGTGTGGGCTGCAGGAGTTCGTAACTGAAGGCTAGCTCTCTGTGGTCAAAGAAGTCTCTGCTTTTCACTGACAACCTGGAGACCCCAAAATAAGAACTTCAGATACTGCTTTGAAGACACAGACTTTCTGGTTCCTTCTTACTTTGGGCTTTCACACAGGCTGGGCTTCTTGGCTCTCACTCTTTCCTGGGCTGAAACTCCTGCTCACCGCAGCCTAAAGGCCACCTTCGCAGAGCAGATCCCCCCTCAGCAATATTGCTTCCCTCTGGGACTCATTCTCATGGCTCCCTCGACCTTGCCTTTGCAGGGCTTGCAGTGACCCCAATTCATGTGTAATTTATATGACGCTCTGTCTGCCATTGCTCCACGATGGCAGTGACCAGGTCTGTCTTATTCCACCGCGGCCCTGGCATCCGGCCCACTGGCTGAAAAGGTGGTAAGTAATTGATAAATATTTGTAGAAGAAATAAACTTCAAACTGTTAGGCGGCTGTCTCCTTGTTCTTCAGATGAATTTCATCTTTCATAAAAATGTTTTAAATGTTTAAAGTTTTGGTGGCATTAAATCCATTTTGAGAAAAATGGACCCTGGATTAGGGGACACGATCATTTGAAACAGACCAGGTAAACACCAGCAGTTGCAGTCAAGAACGCATCAGTGTATACATTCTCCATGGACCCTCAGGATGACCACCAATTGAAATCATACCTGGACACTAGCCAGCCTTAGTTCCCAAATACCCTTTGCACACCAGTCTCTTGTCCATGTCACAACTCAGTTCCGAAGACTGGGGCCACCATTTCATGTTCTGGGCTTATGGCTGCTAATCCCTGGTGACTTCTGAAGGGATGAGCTCAGGGAGGTGGAGCCACACGTTATGGTGTTGCGGGCTGGTGGTAACAAAGATCAGGAGGAAAAGCAGAAGCAATTTTGCCTCCAAATAGCTATGCTGTCTCCAGGAGAGAGAGAGAGAGAGAGAGAGGAGGCACATATTCACCTCCCGGGCAAATCCCAACCTTCCAACAGGCAGCAGAATGCAGAGCTGCACCTGTCACGGTGAGCAACCCCTGCGGAGCCATGTGAGATGCACAAAGCAATTCCAAGAACAAAACAGGCTGATATTTATTGGCATAAAAATTCATATTTCTGAATATTGGGGGGAAAAAGTTCACGAAAGTTGCTGCCAAATATCCTGTGCATGTTTTCTGTATAAACTTATTTGCTCTGATTCTGGACCAATGACATTTTCTTTTTCTGTAAATCTTTCTTTCATATAAAGAAAACTGACTCATTAACTCCTCTGAAAGAGGTGAATGATTTGGTTTAATTACTTCCCAAGAGGCATGAGGAGAAGCCAAGATAAACAGAGAGATGGTTTCTACAAGAGAGTATGTCATGCATATGTTAACACGTCACCTCCCCTCCCACAGTGGCCCCACACGACAGAAGAGGGAAGTGAAGAACATGCTATGTTCTGCCTTCTAACCAGCGCCTGTGTTTCAAAGATTAAAACGTGCCTCCTTATTGTAGCTCCGCAGGCTCAGGGAACTTCAGATGACATACAGTTTGATGTTGATAAACAGCGTGCCTCCTCCCAGGAAGATCATTTCAAAAGGCACGAGGCTTCCCCAACCCTGACCATCCATTCCTTCCCCATCATGAGTCTACAGAGTACGTATGACACAGCATTAAATGAGGTTTTGATCCTCTATCTGTATGTATAGCTTAGCTGCTGAGCTACTGAGTGGCGTCGATGTGTTTGGCACAGGCAGACGCAATGCATGGATGTGCATCTTCTAACTACGGGAACTTGGGCCACTTACGTAACCTCCCCAGGAGTTAGTGTTTCCCTCTGCAAAACTGGATTGTTTGCGCGGATTAAATGAAACAATGGCTGTAAAGTATTACCCCCTTACCTGGCATAGAGTTCGCATACCACAGACGGCAGCTGTTATGACTTAGTACCACAGGGCACTGAGGGCAAGGCAGGGCTCCTGCCCTCAACGATCCTAAAGTCCAGCAGCAAGAGAAGACTTAGGCGAGTGCTAAGATAGCCACGTGTGCCAGGCACCACAAAACTCCGCTGTGGATTATCTGAATGAGGCGTAGCTTGCATATCTTGCCGCAAAACATGAAAACGATCTGCAGTAGCAGGTGAAGCAGGACCATGCTTGCATATGCTATCGTTATTTTATTCCATCTCTTAGAGTTATTAGCAATGTTGCACCCTCTGGAAATGTAGGGGGTGGTGCACATAATCCCCGTCTTTACTTTTTTTTGATATGTTCGTGGCATCTTTTCTTCCTAGTCAGTTCCAGTTCACTGCAATGTGATTTGAGCCTCCTAGGTCACTCTAGCAGGTAAAACGCACTCTTAGATGTGCTGGGCATTATGAGAAGAAGTAACATGTATTTAGAGGAGCGTGAGAAGCTAGAACACTCATCGGAGGTAGGATGCTCAGTCGGTTCTAGTCCTTTGGGAAGCAGAAGACAAGATAAAGTAAGACGTGAAAGCGATGTATTGGGGGTAACAGCTATGAAAGGTAAAGGGGAGCGGGGCCAGGAGCAGACAGAGAGCCGTCAGTCCGTGATGGAGGTCTAACAGCTTTGAAAGGAGAGGGGGAAGGAAGAGAGGACTGGAAAGGAAGGGCTTTCCTTCCAGACTGCAGTGCAGTCTGAGAAGGTCTCAGCCAGCCCACCGGGGTGTTCCCAACCAGCAGAGATGAGCAGGATTTAGTCCCCACTGTGCTTGGTCATGGCCTGGGAGCGTCCCAGGGAGCGGGAGCCTCAGGCGGAGTGCTGCAGTAGATTCCAGAGGTGCTGCGCCTGGGGCTCTGAGCCAACCGCACTCCTGCCAGCAGGTTCTCCTGAAAGGGAGATCTGAGCCCTGCCCCGCCATGGCTGCCCCAGATGGTCTACAAAATGGAACAGTCAGAGAAGAAGAAAGAGCTCTCAGAGGTTAAAAGTGATTAATGGAATTAGACATCCAATTGAAAGACTGAAAATCAAACTTGAGAAAATGTCTCAAAACATCGACTAAGTCAAAGAGATACAGAATATACAAAATTTTAAAATGAGACGTTAGAAGAGCCATCTGAGAAAGCCATTGTCCTGTTGAGAAGAGCTTCGGAAAAAAGGGAGGAGAGATTAGAAAGGAAATTATATGACAAAGAGAAGAGAAATCCCTGGAAGTGGAAACTAGGTGAGTGTACAGCACAGTGAATAAAAAATGACCTGCACCTGGATGGAGCCCCGTAAAATTATCAAACACTCAGAAGAGAAGAGCTCCAAAGCTTTCAGAGACACAGCAGTGCACGGGCAAAGGGATGAGAATCAGACTGCCAGCAGACTCCTAAAGAGCAGCTGGATGCTGGAAAACAAAAGATGCAGTGCTTTAAAGATGAAAGTCATTTTCATCCTAAAATTCTCTGCCTGGCCAATGAAGAGAGCCGATTAAAGCCTGAAAGCACTCAGAAAATGTAATCTGTAAGCAACTTGTCTTGGTTACTGGAGGATGTACTCCAGCATAATTAGAATGAAAAAGAAAAAGGGAAGATACAGGATTCAAGAAACAGTCAGCTCAACCAAGTGAACCAAGATGGGAATTTTCAGGATATTTGCAGCAGATCTAGAAAGCCCCAGTCGTCCTTGGGGCAAGAGGCCAGACAGGACCAGGAGGGACGTGTCAATGGAATAAAATGTGATGGAAATAATTGAGGATGTAAGAAAAGGCTGAAATGGCCCCCTCCTAGCAAGTAAGAGAGGGGAAAAAGGACTCTGGGAAAAATGAAAACTCTGTAAGAAAAGTGTGGTGAAGTAAGCAAACTAAAATGTGGTGTCGATTTAGGCAAATGACAGAGTGAAAAAAAAGGAAAATCTATTTGGTTTTGATGCTACAAACAGCCTCCGGAAAGTGGCTCAACCCTAGAACTATTGAACCTATAGAGAATGAGAAGTGATCCTAATATATTGCTTGGCCGAGCAGTAGACAATATTTACATTGTTATACTAATGTAAATGCTATTTATCTATCCTCAAATTTCAGAGTCAGTCTGTGGGCAGAACAGGTATATTGGTGAAATTTCAGGACAACATGTAATTGTCAATAAACACTTGACAATATAAAATAATACATAGCTGTGGAAGATGGGCTGTGGGGTGCGGGGAGATATGCAGAGGAAGGGTAAGGTCATTTTCCAAATCGGAATGATGCCATAGAAAGTTGATGGAATCCCGTGTGTAATCATATTATTTACTGTTATAAAAGAAACTAATGGAATAATTAAAAGTAACACAAATACTAAATATTGGGAAGATGATGGGAAAGAAGTTAATGTGAGATAAATTTTCGTTTCTCATGAGTTAATTGATAATGACTATAAATGATAATCAGGATAGAGTTCTAATTAGAGTTAACTGTTCTTGTAGAAATTACTAGCCAAAGAACTCAGCCCAGAAACAATTAAGAGAGATGAGGATAGATCGAGAGCTGGCTGGGAAACGATCACTGTTTGGGAGTTTTTCTGTATTACTTGATTTTTACCAAGTATAAGTATTCTTTCGATTAAAAAACTTAAGATTAAAAATAGAAGAAAATCCTTAAACTCGTATTGTTTAAGGCAACGGTGGTTGTCACAGTGATTTTGTAACATGTAGTTCCTAGAAGAGTAGATTTTAAACTCCGTTAGGTTGTCTATCCCTTCGGTGGGGCAGAAGGTTGCCTGATTCACATTCAATTCTTCCCTTGCTGCACCCTCCTCCTCATCTCCCCCCCCTTTTCTTTCTCTCTCTCTCTCTCTCTCCCCCTCTCTTCCTCTCTCTCTCTCCCTCTCTCCCTCTCTTTCTCTTTCTCTCTCTCTCTCTCTACATACACACACACACACACACACACACAATCTGCCAGAATGGATAAGAAAATTGGCAGATTTCTTAAGGAGATATAAATATAGTAGGCACCACTTTTTTTCACATTCCAACTTAATTCAAATTGGACACTAAGTCTCAGCACATTTATACCTTCTCACCTCCTTTATGTTGCTAGTGTCTCAATTGCACCTTCACACATTCTTTTATTTATTAAACTAGATTTGTATATATTATGCATGTTTTTAAAAAATCATATGGTAATAAAAGGAGGAGGCACAAACTAAAAGAATGTTATTTTTCTGCATACACACAGGATAAAGTTATACACATTAGGCAGTTGTTATGCTGATGCTCACACTTAGCTAGGCGGCTCTCTTCACCTCTGTTGATTATTTTCATATATGTGTTTTTTTCATATCATTTTGTACTAAATATATTATTTTTTATTCTCCTTGGTTTATTTATTTATTTTAAAAATTCAGTTTACTTCAACTGAAAAAAAAGTTTACCCCCCCAACTCCCTGCCTTTGGCAACTGCCAATCTGTTGTCTTTACCTCTGACATGAGTTATCTATCAATCTATCTATCTATCTATTGATCGATCTATTGATATATCTGTTTCTTAGCTTCTGCATATAAGAGAGATTATATGGTATTTATCTTTCTCTTTCTGATGTATTTCACTTAGCATAATGCCCTTGAGATCATTCACGCTGTTGCAAATGGCAAGATTTCATTCATGTTTGTGGCTGAATAATATGCCATTGTATATATAGAGAGAGCTCATCTTCTTTATCCATTCATCCATTGATAGAGATTTGGATTTTTTTCCCATACTTTAGCTATTGTAAATAATGCTGCAATGAACATGGTGGTGCATATAGCTTTTCAAGTTAGCAGGGTGTTTTTTCCTTTGGATAAATACCCCAAAGTGGAATTCCTGAATCATATGGTAGTTCTATTTTTAATTTTTGAAGAACCTCCATACTGTTTTCCATAGTGGCTGCACCAATTTCCATTCCCAGCAACCGCGCACAAGGGTGCTCTTTTCTCCAAATTCTTGCCAAAACTTGTTACTTCTCTTCTTTTTGACAATAGCCATTAGAACAGGGCGAGGTAGTGTCTCGCTGTGGTTTCAATTTGCGTTTCCCTGATGATTAGTGCTGTAGAGCATATTTTCATGTACCTCTTTGCCTTCTTTGGAAAAATGTCACTTCAGATCTACTGTCCATTTTCTAATTGGATTTTTTTTTTTTTTTTTTTTTTGCTATTGAGCTGTATGTGTTCTTTACGTATTTCAAATATTAACTCCTTATCAGATACATGATTTGGAAATATTTTCTCCCGTTCAGGAGGTGGCCTTTTCATTCTGATGAGCTCTGTTGCTGTGAAGCAGCTCTTTAGTATAAGGTAGTCCCACCTGTTTATTTTTGCTTTTGTTGCTTTTGCTGTTACATTTTAAAAATTATCTCAAGACCTATGTCAAGGAGCTTACCACCTATGTTTTCCTCAAGGAGCTTTATTATGGTTTTTCAGGTCTTATGTTCAAGTCTTTAACCTTGTTTGAATTAATTTTTGCTTATGTCATAAGATAGCTGTCCAGTTTCATTCTTTTGCACGTGGGTATCCAATTTTCCCAACAACATTTATTGAAGAGACTATTCGTTCCCCATTGTATATTCTTGCTTCTTTTG
The DNA here is from genome assembly GCF_036321535.1 of Camelus dromedarius. Lineage (NCBI taxonomy): Eukaryota > Metazoa > Chordata > Mammalia > Artiodactyla > Camelidae > Camelus > Camelus dromedarius. The sequence goes on along the minus strand of NC_087458.1, from coordinate 28,193,705 downwards.
TCATAAATTAATTGACCAGGTGTGTATGGGTTTATTTCTGGGCTCTCTATTCTGTTCCACTGATCTTCGTGTCTGTTTTTATGCTAATACCATACTGTGTTAGTTACTGTGTCTTTGTAACATGGTTTGAAATCAGGGTCTGTGATGCCTCCATGTTTATTTTTCTCAAGATTGCTCTGGCTATTTGGGGTCTTTTATGGTTTCACACAAATCTGGGGATTGTTTGTTCTATTTCTGTGAAAAATGTCATTGGGACTTTGATAAGGAATACATGAATCTGTATGTTGTCTTGGATAGTACAGACATTTTCACAATGCTAATTATTCCAATCCATGAGCATGGAATATCTTTTCCATTACTTGTATCTTCTTCATTATTTTTCTTTAATGTCTCATAGTTTTCAACATATGAGTCTTTTACCTTGTTGGTTGAATTTATTTTTAGGTGTTCTGCTCTTTTTGATGCAACTGTAAATGGGATTGTTTTCTTAATTTCTCTTTCTGACAGTTCACTATTTGTGTATAGAAATGCAGCAGATTTTTGCATATTGATTTTGTGCCCTGCAACTTTACTGAATTGAATTCATTTATTAGTTTGACAGTGTTTCGATGGAAACCTTTAGGGCTTCCTATATATAATATTATGTTACCTGCAAATACTGACAGTTTTACTTTTTCCTTTCCAACCTTGATGATTTTTATTTCTTTTTCTTGCCTAATTGCTCCAGCTAGGACTTCCAATACTATGCTGAGTAAAAGTAGAGAGTCTAGACATCCTTGGCTTGTTCCTGACCTTAGAAGAAAAGCTTTCAGCATTTCACCATTGAGAATGACATTAGCTGTGGGCTTGTCATATATGGTCCTTATTCTGTTGAGAAAATTTCCCTCTGTACCTGCTTTGTTGAGACTTTTTATCATAAATGGATGTTGAATTTTGTCACATGCTTTTTCTGTGTCTATTAAGATGATCATACACTTTTCATCCTTCATTTCGTTACTGTGGTGTATCACATTGGCTGATTTGTGGATGTTGAACCATCCTTGCATCCCTGAGTCAGTCCCACTTGATCGTGGTGTATGATCCATGTGTAGGTGAATTTGGTTTGCTAATATTTTGTTGAGGATTTTGCATCTATGTTCATCAGGGAGACTGGCCTGTAATTTTATTTTCTTGTGGAATCCTAGTTTGATTTTAGTATAAGGCTATAACACTGGCCTTGTAAAATGAGTTTGCAAGAGTTCCCTCCTCTCCTATTTTTGGGACAAGTTTGAGAAATTTTGCTATTAGTTATTCTTTGAATATTTGGTAGAATTCACCAGTGAAGCTGTCTGGTCCTAGAGTTTTGTTTGTTGGGAGGTTTTTGATTGCTGATTCAACCTCCTCCTGAGTATTGGTCTATTCAGGTTGCTAAACAGAAAACGAGAGTCAGCATTTTTAATTGCCTGTCATATCTGAAATAAGATGTGCAGACACTGGCATACTGTGGGCATTAAGTTTGTAGTGACATAACAATGAGAAGGGCATTCTGTAGCCACTGATCTGGACACCATCCAGGTCTCAAGCCTGTTCCTTCCTCTAGTCCTTTCTTCAGGCTTTTCAGGACTCAGGAAAAAGTATATATTTTTATCTCACTTTTGGATCAAGAATCAACTTGGTTAGAGACATGGCTGCCCCTGTTTATCATCATCATCGCACAGAAAGACATTTTGTCTGTTATTCAGAGGATGCTTGCCTTGCTCCAGCTTCCTTCTATGGCATAAATGGTTGGATCGCAGAAAATCTAGAATATAAGCTTCCCTCTGGCGCATCTGGGCCACTTGAAGCATAACAAGCACAAGGACAGATCTTTTCCATTTATCTTGACTTTTACAAGTTTGCAGAAGACAGAAAGAAAATCCTTTGCCACATCATGTACCAAGATTTAATCTATTAACAGGATACTGGTCATTTTCTTTGAGTCTGCTATTGAGGGATGTATCTATGTGTCATGTATCATGTTAAGCAATTTGCATGTAATATCTCATTTAATTTAATTTTCACAATAATTCTAGGCAGCAAGGGCTATTCCTACAGCTGTTTTTCAAACTTGAAACTGAGACTTGGAGAAGTCAAATAGGTGCTAAGCAATAAAACCAAGATTTAAAGTGTGCCTGCCTGGTTCCAAATCCCAGGCTAAAAAAGACCCTCCAGTCTACTGTAAGCCTTATGGTTTGGGTTTATCATCATTCTTCTCCTGCTCTATATTTTTTAATATAAAATATCTTTACCTCAGCAGATACTTTATCAAATGTACTATTCTTCTCTTTCTTTATCACTTGCCTCATTCCTATAGGGTCATCCTTTAAAAAATTTTTTTAGAACTGACCAAAATAACTGCACAGGCATAGTTGCCACCACTGTTTTGTGTATTGAGACCATATCTCCTCTTTTTTTCCCCCTAGTATTTTACTAAACATTAATTTTACATCACAAAACCTCAACCAGAATTTGCCTTTATCTACAGCTAAAGCATTCCTTTGGAAGGGAAGAAACAATTACAGCTGTTAAGTAATTTAAAGCATTTCACTCTCACATGAATTACCTTAAATTTGTCTGTATTGAATAATATTCTCAGCATGTGTTTAAAAAATAAGATGAAAGATTACATCACATCCAAAACATTGAAGTTTTAATTTTTTAAATAATTCTGCAGGAAATAAAGTGGCAAATTATAAATACATGTTGTTTTTCTAGCACTTTCATATTCATTTATAAGGTATGAATAGTTTTCAATTGAAATTTTATTTAATCTGCCTTTAACGTATAGTAACAATAATATATAACATCCAATGACTACATGCAGAAACTAAGGCATTCTATTAAGAGATAGAATATTCAGTGACAGGAGAAAAAGAGTAGTAGGGTGGATTTTGTGTGAGCACACTTGACTCTGAGGTCTGCTATTTAATAAGGAGAAAAAGGCAAACAACATATGTCACTCGAGTGTCTACAATTTTCACTTGTAGTCCAGTTCATTCTTTTACAGAAAGCAGCAAGCCTCAGACTTATTTGAATAAAAATATAAAGACCAAAGGCAGGAAAATAAGACAGAAAATAATTAATTTAGGGTACTTGAAGTGCTATCTTAAGTATTACCTCTAGTGTTGTGAGTCAACTTTGTATATAAATAACTTACATACAATAAATATACTCATTTTAAGTGAGTTCTGACAGGTGCCTGTGGTGTGGTGAGCTTTGGCAGATGCATTTAACCACCTTTACAATCAGCACATTTCTATCCTTTTACAACAGTTTTCTCGTTCTCCTTTCCATTCAACCCTCTCTCACACCCCCAGCTCCAGGGAAACACTTGTCTGTTTCCTAACACTAATCATTAGCTTTGTCTTTTCACAGATCAGACCCAGTCATTTGACCACAATGGGTCTAAGTGTGATTTTCTTTCTAATCATCCTGCTTGGGAATTTACTTTGCTTCCAGGATCTGTAAGTCAATGTTAATCATCAAAACTGGAAAAATTCAGACTGTTAACTTCTTTAGATTATTTCTAGTATACCTTTCTCACTTGTTTTTTCCTTTTGCTATTTCAATTATACATATGTTAGACTGTTTTAAATTATCCTGTGCATCCTTGAGTCTCCATTTTTTTCTTTAATATTTTTACTTAATGTTCTCATTATTTGATAATTTCTGTTAATCTGTGTTCAAGTTCACTGATTATTTCTTCTGCCACCTCCACTCAGCTATGAATCTTTTCCAAGTAAACATTTCTCCATTTCAGGTATTGTATATGTTAGTTCTAGAATTTTTTTAATAGTTTTCATTTTTCTCTTGAGATTCCCTAATTGATCACTCATTAAGACCATAGTGTAATTTAAATCTTTGAAAATATTTATAATTGCTGCTTTAGGTCTTTGCCAATCAAATATTTGGACCATCCTGTAGTCAATTTTATTGGCTTCTTTTTTCCTGGACTATGATTGACATTTTCCTATTTCTTTGCACTTTCAGTAATTTTTAATGTTACGATAGACATTGTGGGTAATATATTGTAGATTCTTGGGCTTCTATTTTATTCCACTCAAGAGTGTTGGTTTTTGTTCCAAGAGGTAGTTCAATTATGAACTGAACGCCTTGAATCTACGTGGACTTGTTTTATCCTTTACTGTGGTGGATATGTGGAAGGTGCTAGGCATTTTCTAAGACTCTCTAACCTGGGTAGAGTCAGCTTCCAAGCTCAGCTGTCCCTACAGACCTTTTGAAGTCTGGTTTTTAGGTTTTGTTAGAGTGGGCTATTGTAGGCCTTTCTGTAGCATGGTCCTTACTCTGAAAGTGTGGCCTTTCTGGTGTCTCAGCAGGATACCCATGGTATTAATGAGGTCTCTACACCCTGGCTGGCCAACTCTTTAATATTTCTCAGTACTGCTTGGTCTCCAAGACCCCCTTCCCCTCTCAATCCCATAAGCAGCCACTCCCTGTTAAACCCAGCGTGGTCCCACCTGGAACTTACACAGCCCAGTCCTTAGCCAAGGTCTCAAGAAGAACCCTCACCCAGACTTTTGAGTCTCCTTTCAGTGCATCTCCTTCCTCTCTAGTGTCCTGCTTTGCCCTAAAGATTCTAACCCGTCCAGTCTCTTCAAACTCTGAAGTTGCCCCCAGGCAGAGAGCGATGGCAGTTGTGGGGCCATCTCGTGAGGTTTCTTTCCTCAGGGATTTCAGTCTTGTGCTGCCTGTTGCCCAGTGTCTGAAGACAGTTGCCTCATACATTGTATACAGTTTTATGGTTGTTAACCAAAGGTGAGCTAATCCCACCCCGGTTAGTCTACCATGGCTGACGTCTTATGTACAGTTTTGAAGAACCACCTAATGAAATCTGAGATTCATTAATAATGATTTCTGAGGGTTTATGGTGATACTCAGGTGATTGAGAAAGGAAGCTATTATAACTAAATTTTAAATAAAGAAATATGAATCAAAATATAGGCCAGATAATTAGAAGACTTCCTATAATGTACACTCTGGTTTTTTCCTTCCAGTGTATCCTTCTTAGGACAGTCAGCCTCTCCCCACTTCCTGGGTTATAAATAGCTTTCAACTGCAGCCCCTTCCCAACCACTCCTAGCCACAGAGGTGGGCCAGTTTCCCCAGGCTGAGCCAATCAAATTGCTTCACACTAATGGCCTCAGTGATTGGTGCAGAAACGAGCACCTAGACAGTGTCAGTCAGAATCTTTCCTGAGCTTAACAGATGGATGTTGTGAGAGAGACATTCTCTTTCTGGTGGGGCTAGCTGAGAAGATATGAACTGGATCTTGACAGACACCTTGCCCACCAAAGGAAAGAGTCTGGATGATAGATGTTTTTCTCTCGGGCGACTGAGCAGCCAAAGCTTCTTTCAATGTGAGATCTCTACCTTGTGACCCAAGGCAGGAAGCAGGGTCCTGCCGCCCACTCCAGTAGCTGGACATTCTCTCTCCTTACCCTCTGGAAGCTATGGCCCAGCCAATCAGACTGAATCTTGTCACTCTGACTCTCATACCCAAGCCTTCAGATATGAACGTTGTGATGTAAAGATGTAGAAAGAGTAATGGCTGTGTGTGCAAGAGAAGTGGGCGAGAAAATGCAGTGAGGGCAGTAAGTGCCCGGTTACGGCACTGTCAGGCAGGTGTGCAGCAAGTCTCCAGGGGTGGCACTTGGCGGTAACGTCACCCTCCCTGGACCATTTCTGGGGCATGAACTTGGTCATGTTCACAGCTGTCCGGGAACACTTAGGTGTTACTTATTTCCTATTCCTGGCTCTCAAGCCCTCCCGATAATCCTGTAGGCTACCCAATAGCCTTCTAGAAATTCCATTTTTGTTTAAGTTTGTTAGGCAGATAGATACCAATAGATACAGATATGGAGAGAGAGAGAGAGAAAATGGAAGGGAGAAAGGAGGGCAGGAAAGAGAGAAAAGGAATGAAAGGCGGGAGACTTTTACTTGTGCTTTATATTTTTCTGTTCTGCTTAAATGTTTTAGAATAATAAGCAAGTATTTGTCTTACCATTTTGTAGACAATCGGGAGCAGCAGGCTACTTTGGCCTTTGTTACTCAGACGTCAGTTACTGTACATCTAACTGGTTCACACTATTTTCTTTCCCAATGAAATTGTTCAGTACAGAGATGCAGGGCAGAGCCTCAGGAAGCACAATTCTTCCCTGAACTTCCCTGAACTTTGAAGAAAAGAGCCACTGCTCTCTGTAAGGTCCTTTCCTTCCAGACAATCTGGAGGTAGGAATTCATAGACCTCTGTGCTTAGAGGAAGGGAAAAATTTTCTTCTGCATTGGGTTTTCCCTGGAAGACTTCTATTTACTGCATTACTATTTCCCGTGACAGACAACTGTCTCTGTCTCTCACTGGAAACTTCTTTGCTGTGAAGAAATCTTCTTTCTTGGAGTAGTAGTATTCAGCCAAGCTGGTGTTATTTGTTTGCTTGGTGTGTAGTTTTTCATGCACGTAGCATGCGAGTGACCAACACACACATATTGATTTCCTTGCAGCCCCTATGCTTTGGACCTATGTCGGTACTGTAGTCATTGGAAAATATGGCATGATGTGTCTGGGGCAACCAATGGCAAGATGAAAAAGTGATGTATAACTCACAATACCACTATGAATGGCCTCAGGAAATGGACTTTCAAAATGATATACTGGGATTGTACTGATTGGTAGGCAGAACAGTGGTTTCCCAAACATGTCCATCTCTTAAACCCTGGAATCTTTGAATATGCTCTGCTAAGTGGCAAGAGAGAATTAAGGTTGCAAATCAACTGACCTAAAGACAGTGAGGTTTATCCTGGATTATCCGAGTGGGTCCGATGTAGTCAGAAGGGCCCTTAAAAGTGGAAGAAGAAGGCAGAAGAATCAGTGTCAGAGCGGTGTGATGTGAGAAAGACAAACCAGCCATTTCTGACTTTGAACGTGGAAGGGAGGCATGCAGCCTCTAGAGATGGAAAGTTCAAAAGAACCCTACCCTAGGGACTCCAGTAAGGATGCAGCCTGGCCGACTCATAGCCGTAGAGAACAGACTTATGGTTATCAGGGGACAAAGGCGGTGTGAAGGGATGAATTGGGAATTCAAAATTTGTACCTCTTGGGGAGGGATGGAAATGTTAGCTGTCTTGATTGTGGTGGTGGCTTCAGTGGTGCAAACATGTATCAAAATTCATCAAATTGTACATGTGAAATATGTGTAGTTTACTGTACAGGAATCTTATCACAATAAAAGTATTTAAAAAAGAGAAGAATGCAGCCCAGCTGACATCTTGATTTTAGCCCAGTGAGACCCCTATGAAACTTTTGACCTACAGAACTATAAGATAATAAATGTGTTGCTTTAAACCAGTAAGTCTGTGGTAATTTGTTACAGCAGCAATAAGAAACAGATACAGATTGCTAACATAATCTAATAAGAACATAGAGCTTTCTTAATGAAGGAAAATGAAATACTGTATAATCCATGGTATGCTATTTGGATTATTATAAGTAACAAAGTTTGGGATGCAGTGCAGGTGGAGGGCAAGATGTTGAAAGATCAATTAGCTATGGTCCTTAGTTGCTATGGTGACAAGGGTAATTATTAAGATAGTGGCGTGAGCTGGCTCTTTCTGTCAGTTTTAAATAATGTACACAGATGAAAGTAGTAATTAAAAGCTTTAGAGGTTCAGTCAGGGCTAAGAGAAAAATTAGAAAACCTCTCTGGCAGCTTTAAAAATATGATTTATCCTCTTCAGCACGTGTCTGAGATGAGTGAGGATCAATCCGGCATCTGGGGGTTGCACCATCGATGTCTGATTTGCTGAGGAGCAGAGGAGGGAACGGGACCTTGAGATGCGGGATGGGACTGTTTAGACAGACACAGGCAAGACTGAGAACTCTGAACCCCCAAAGTCTCTAGAAACTTTCTGGGATATAAGCACCCCATCCGGTAGAGGGGCGGGAGAGCATAGGCTTGGTGGAAGATGAAGGAAGTTATGCTTATCAGCTTAGCCCTTGTGATCAGCCTCAGAAGCAGGAGCTATGTTTTATGTTAATCTTTTCTACTTTATTTCCCTGCTACTTTGTATAGAAGGCACTGTTAGTGGCTAACATTTTAGGGGTCGGTAGGATTTTGACTGAGTTCACATCACCTGCAATGAATGGTAGCTCTGGGTGCTCTGTGCTGGGGACACAAATTTTTTTCACTCAGGTAAAAGGATGCTAAGGTGAAGTGTGTCTCCACCTTTCTCCATCCTGCTTTGTGTCCTGAGACACTGACATCCATGGACTACGTCAACCGTGCTTCCAGCTGGGTTTGGCCGATTCGAGGCACTGGCAAGAGACCAGAGGGTGCGCTGAGCGGGAAAGGACAGAGTATCTGATTTTCTGGCTCCCTCCTCGTGAGGCTAGTTGACGGAGTCTGCCACAGCCACTGTTTTGGACACGTGGCGGGAGACCCCAGCCTGTGTCGTGGAGCCCTCCTCTGCAGCTTGCTAGGGTCCATCACCCAGCCCTTTTTGGTTTCCCTTAACCCTGTCCCCACTTTTCTAAATAGTCCCTTCATTTAACTCTCTTCAAATACGGCCTCTTCCTTGCCAGGCCCCTGACTAACACATCAGCATTATCACTGGCGTCCTCATCATAGCAACTAACGTTTATCAAGCACTTACTATGTTCCAGGCACCCAGCGTGAACCAGCTTCTTTTATCCTTATCACAACCGTGCGAGACGCGTGACTACTGTTAATCCAGTTTAGCGGTCAGGAAGTTGACATCTACAAGTAGGCACGTAGCTTTCCCAAACTCACCCAGCTAGCGAAGGGGCTGAGATGAGATTTAAACCCAGTCGGCAGCGTAGGGAGGGAGCGTAGCAATTAAGTATAGAAAACAGGTTTCGAAGTCAGAGAGACTTGGCTACAGATGTCAAATGGTGATCTGAGCCAAAATGCTTAATCCCTCTGATCTTACCTTATTTCTGAGATGGAAACTACACTGCCTCTGCCAGTTAGAGTTCTTTGTAAGCAACAGAAACAACACTGCCAAAAAAAAAATTAAAAAAAAAAAAAAAAAAAAGGAGACAGGAGTCCAGAGAGCTCTACAGGATCTAGGCAGCAGCAGATGCTGTGTGCATTCTTCAAGGCTTCCATGTTGTCAGCTCCGACCATCTTCCACTCATGGTTGACTGTGCTCAAGGCTCAAATTCCCTAGGGTCGGTGCCTCCCTGGCCTCGCTCGTGTTACTTTGCCCACACCTTTAACCAGGTGGGATAAGGTACCAACCCCGCATTCAGTGATCATGAGTTTGTCTCCCAAGGAAGATCAGTGTGGTTTTACCTGTAAAGGGGGTAAGGGATACTGTGAAAGCAAAAAACCAAACAGACCAACGCTATAAAACCCGCTTTCAAGCATGCCGTGAAGAATTTAGGCAAAGCGCTTGATGCAGGGGGCAGGGCTCTCTCTTCCCTCCTGCCCGAGCTGTCAGAAAAGGGGAGTTTAATAGCAGTGAGAGGAATGTATTAGAGGGGATTTATCCATCACTAGCTGTATCTGTTGCCCCCCTTCTGACTGTCTCTCACGGGAACCTTCGATGTTTACTTCCTCTTGTTCGGCACGAGTGCCGAGTCTACCCCATAATGGTGGTGCTTACCTAGGTTCTCCCCCAGTTCCTACGGGCTTCTTCCAGCACTCTGTCCAAGCACTAACTCTCATTTGGTTTATCTTGCTGTTGTTCAAGGCTCTGTTTTTCTGCAGTGTTTCATTTTTTAAAGTTTTAAACATATAGAAAAATTGAAAGAAGCAGACGGTAAACACCCAGAAACACCTTATCTAGATTTGACCGTTAATATATTAGGTTACCTGGTTTACAGCACACCTATCCATCTGTGTGTCTGTTAGTGTATTCTTTCAAGCCCCTGTTTGACAACATCGTACCTTGACAGATTAATACAGATTTTTTTTTTTTTTACAACAAACCCAAAGCTTTTATCAACATTAACAAAGAACAAACTGACAGAGTTCCCAGCAACAGCTAGCGGTTCGACCAGACTCTCTTTCAGTTAATTCTTTGAACAGAAGAAGTTTTTAAAGGATTTGTTTCTCATGGAAAGTAACCATCTGTTCTTTCTGACGGATTCCTTGACTCCTGTCACTTATAACTATGTCTTCTAAAATAGATTTTCAAAGGGAACTGCTTTTGGATTGATGGGGAAGAGTTCTTAGGAAAAATGCAGCGACTGAAGTGACCCCAAACCAGAGGAGGATGTGGATGGAACATTTCCCAGATAATAATAATGATAGGTTGTGAAAAATTGTCCAAAATCTGTTTCACAGTTACCAGAGATTTTCATATCTGATCACCAAATCCTGCAGGAGACTAAGACCCTAAGAAAGATACTTTCTTTCTTGAGAATCAGATAAGCATCTCAACTCTTGATGGCTGTCTGAATACCAAGATAATTTACATATCCCAAATCGCATTCCATTATTACTGACTAGATTTCATTGTGAGGGGTGTGGTTCTGGTTCAAGTCCCCGAAGTTAAGATTCAAGCATCTGGGTTCTTGTTGATTTGCTTACTTGTTGAAAGGAGATGTTGAACCAGTGCCGGTCAAATTTTAGCTGGGAAGGTAATGAGCAGAAGAAACACAACGTAGCCATTTTCCAAGTGTAAACACAGTCAGTTTATACTCAACTCTAAAATATGGAACATCTACTCTTGGTGCCATTTGTCTGTGTTCCGGGATGAGATTTTATTTCTGCAACACATCGTGATGGGTAGGTAGGGGTGGAAGGGTGTGTTTTGTGATCCCTAGGGAAGGTGGAATTAGCAGGTGGCTGGGGAAAACTTGCTGGGAAAAAAAAAGACAGTTGAGGAATAATCCTGCCAGTAGGGGAGAGAAGGTCTAATCTGTATTGCAAAGGGTAGTGGAACATAAACAGAATCCCAGGACATGTCAAAGAAGAGGAAGTAAAGGTGACAAGTAGGCAACGGTACAGGAGAGAAGTGTGAGCAACATCTAACTGAACTGGATGGAGAACAGACACCACTGAGTTCAGCTGGGAAATTCTTAGAAGGAACCAGAGATGATGTGAGAAGACCTGCCCTGGGACGATAGAATATGATTTAAAAAGAGGTGAGTACCAGGAACAGGTACCGTCCCAGGAGAAGCCGATATGACCCACAGCTTCAGGGATGGGCTCTCCTTTGCTTCAGCTGAACAGCACAGCCCATAATCCTGGCCAGAGTCACTGGTTTAGAGCTGGCCCTGTGGCCTTGACTGAAATGAGACAGGAAGGGGGCAGGGCGCAGCCATTCAAGGAATAACACAGCAAGTAACACTAGAATGGTGAATGATTCAACCCCTAGTAGGCCTTGAGGCTCAAGATGGCGGGAGATTTGACTTCTAGTAGACCCTGAGCTTCATTATACGCCCATTGTAATATATCAACATGGTGAATAACATGCCCACAGGCGCCATGGCAGTCCCAAGGCTAGCCACAAAAGGTCGAAGAGTGGGAAATGGCCAACTTCCTGGGAATCCCAGCCCCTTCCCCAGGCTAGTTAGACTGGTCCTTCCAGTTATTAGCATATGAAGCCACCAAGCCTATAAAAACTGGCAACGCTGCCCCTCACAGCATCTCTCTCCACCTTTGGAGATGGCCTGCACACTGTCTATGGGGTGTGTACCTACTTTTACTCTAATCTGAGCACCCAACCCCGATACCTCATGGCCTTTCTCTTGCCTTACGATGTATCTCTAAATACATCTACCTTTACTCAACTGTGGCTCACTCTTGAATTCTTTCCCGCACGAAGCCAAGGATCCACACTTGGTGGGGCACACCCCGGGGCTCCAACAAAGCCCGGAACATGGCCCTCCTCACGCCCCACACCCGTTTTTCCTGTGTCAGAAATGCTTGGAAAGAACATGCTCTTTGCAGGATGGTGTGCTTTATGGAGCTGAAGCTTGGAATTGCTTCGGCCATGTTGACACCATGAAAGAAAACAGCGTTTGGATGAAGTTTACCCATGGAAGGCAGAAAAATCAAGTCGTCAAGGACAACACAGAGCTACTGGATCAGCCTCCGCTGAAGGTCAAACAGTCCCCAGATTTAACAAATCTGACCACATTGTGAAATAGCTAGAAATTGACGATGGGGTTGGTGTAGCCCAGAAGGTGTTACTAGCGGAGTTAACAGTGCGAAAGTTAACCTCTTACTAGAAGATGATCTAACACATCCTGGGCACACAGACAATGCCCAGTTAAAATACAGGATAGAGGGGAAAAAATTCATTTCATCCAACACATATTGCTGCAAAAAAAAAAAAATCAAGATTAGAAGCAAAGTTATCGCATGCTTGTGTTTGCAGAGTGGTGATTTGGGGGGAAGGGGTGGGTTTTGCCATTGGAAGTGAGGAGTTGAAGTAAAAAATTATATGGGGTATATTTCTCCCATTCACCCCCTGTGATGGCAGAAATAAAGCACCTGGAGAGGTAGACAGTGTTCAGTAAGCAGGCTTTCTCATATTTTCTCAGCTGATTTTTCCATTCTGACAGCCGGCAGCTCGCAAGAGGGGGAAAGTGGGATACTTGCTTCTAATTTTTCAGGGCAAAGGGGACTCTCTAAAAGGAAAGTTACAACAGAAATAAAAGCCCAAATAAACAAATGGGACCTAATTAAACTTACAATCTTTTGCACAGCAAAGGAAAACATAAACAAAACAAAAAGACAAACTCTGGAATGGGAGAAAATATTTGCAAATGATGCTACTGACAAGGGCTTAATTTCCAGAATATATAAACAGCTCATACAATTTAATAGTAAAAAACAACTCAATCAAAAATGGGCAGAAGACCTAAACAAGCAATTCTCCAACGAAGACATAAGAATGGCCAATGGGCACATGAAAAAATGCTCAATATCACTAATTATCAGAGAAATGCAAATCAAAACTACAATGAGGTATCACCTCACACCAGTCAGAATGGCCGTCATTCAAAAGTCCACAAATGGCAAATGCTGGAGAGGCTGTGGAGAAAAGGGAACCCTCCTACACTGCTGATCGGAATGTAGTTTGGTGCAGCCATTGTGGAAAACAGTATGAAGATTCCTCAAAAAAACAAAAAATAGACCTAGTATATGATCTGGCGGTCCCACTCCTGGTCATATATCCAGAGGGAATTTAATTCAAAAGGATACATGCACCCCAATGTTCATAGCAGCACTATATACAATAGTCAAGAAATGGAAACTACCTAAATGTCCAATGACAGATGACTGGACAAAGAATTGTGGTATATTTACAGAATAGAATACTACTCAGCCATAAAAAAGAATGAAATAATGCCATTTGCAGCAACATGGATGGACCTAGAGATCGTCATTCTAAGTGAAGTAAGCCAGAAAGAGAAAGAAAAATACCATATGAGATTGCTCATATGTGGAATCTGAAAAAAAAAAAAGGCAAATGAACTTATGTACAAAACAGTAACTGACTCACAGGCACAGAAAACAAACTTATGGTTTTACCAAAGGGTAAAGGGGGTGGAAGGGATAAACTGGAATTTTGAGATTTGCTGGTACTACCTACTATATAGAAAACAGATAAACAACAGGTTTCTACTGTATAGCACGGGGACTCTATTCAATATCTTGTAGTAACCCATAATGAAAAAGAATACGAAAATGAATATATGCGTGTATACGTATGACTGAACTATTATGCTGTACACCAGAAATTGACACAATGTTCTATATTTCAATAAAAAAAGAGTAAAAATAAATAAATACAAATAAAAGGAAAATAATATTCAATAGTGTTCTATTACAGCTCTGTTTTGATGTTGACTTTTCTTAAGGGGCCACTATAGCCCAAATTGTCTCTTTCTGCTAGGGCAACTGTGCTCCCTCTTCCGTGAACCGACATGGTCAGGCAAAGATGCTCAGAAACTCTGCAAATATTAATTACTGGAGAAATAGTCAGTTACTAGCTGGCTAGTGAGAAGAAATTACAGCCAAGAGGAAATAAAACTGCATTTTCCTTAGTCTTCAGGTCCAGTGTGTGTGCACGAGGCTGGCTAGTGTACGTGTTGTCAGTGAGGGACAGGAGCTCTTTCCTAATGACCCCAAACAAATTTCAGAGACCAGACAAGGCCTCATTCTAGCTAATAAGTGAGGTCATAAAGTGAGTCTGCCGATTTCTAAGCTACCATTGTGTGTGGGGAGAGTTCCTCTTTATGAACAAAATACATTAATTTTTATGGAGGCAGATTTTCTTCTGAGAGCAATGGTGTATCCCATTTATCAAACTGTGTGTGCCCAGAGGTGCGTGTTATGTTACTGAGAGATAGAGAGTTAATAAATATGGTGCAAATTTTAAAAACTGGCTCACCTGTGGGGAGAAATAAATGAGATAAATGGAGTGATTAAAGAAAGGAAAGAGCTTACTGCATGTCTGCCTCCTGTGCTACCAGGAGGCATGAGTGTAAACAGCAGAGAGGACAGAGATTCGCCACAAAGCAAACACTGGTGACCTCGAGGGCTCAGCCCAGGAGAACACAGTTCAAGGCTGTCACTGAAGTAATTTACACACAACACACATAAAGAGGTAGATAAGAGAGAGTCTGCCCTCCTGAGATTTGCACTCTATTTAGGAAGACAGATTATGCACATAGAAAGATGCCTACAGTTTGCTCAATAATGACACTTCAGGGCTAAAGGCTCAGAGAGTTGCTGTGAGCTTGAGTACCTGGGGGTGGTTTTGAGCTAGGCTTTGCAGGGTAGTGCTGAATGGTTGGGTGGGTGAATGTGTGTGTGTGTGTGTGAAGGAAGACAGGAAGGCAGAGGGGCAAGACAGATGATGGGGCCCCCGTCCATCCTGGGACACCCAGGAACCCCCTGCGTGCCCACAGGTTATTCCCCCCTCTTCTTTCAAGCTTCAGTGTTGCATGTAAAGGAAGACGATTTGAATGAAAATTAAAAGAAGTCCAGGTGCCAAGAAGGTCTTCTAGAAATCCTTAAAAAGAACAATTCTATTGTAGTGTTGGCTATCTATTACTTCTATTTGTATACTTGTTACATCAGTGCAGAAAAATATGACAAAAGGAAGAAAATTGGCTCTAATAAGGATACTAGCTGACTAAGCCAGAAGTAACAGCAGTCCCTCCCAAGAATTTAAGCACAGTCATAACATCCTCAACTGAGACTGAGTTCACTTCGGGCACAAAACATATTTAAAAGGATTTTCTGGAATAGAGAAATAAACCCACACACTTACGGTCAATTAAGCTTTAACAAAGGAGGTAAGAGTATACAATAGAGAAAAGACAGTCTCTTCAGCAAGTGGTGTTGGGAAAACTGGACAGCAGCATGTAAATCAATGGAGTTAGAACACTTCCTCACTCCACAAACAAAAATAAACCCAAACTGGCCTAAAGACTTAAGCATAAGACAAGACACTATAAACCTCCTAGAAGAAAACATAGGCAAAACATTTTCTGACATAGATCTCAGCAATGTTCTCCTAGGACAGTCTAGCCAAGCAATAGAAATAAGAGAAAAATAAACAAATGGGGCCTAATTAAACTTACAAGGTTTTGCACAGCAAAGAAAACCATAGACAAAATGAAATGACAACCTACAGAATGGGAGAAAGTATTTGCAAAAGAGGAGACTGACAAAAGCTTAATTTCCAGAATATATAAACAGCTCATACACCTTAATAAGAAAAACTAACAACCCAATCCAAAAATAGGCAGAAGACCTAAACAAGCAATTCTCCAAGGAAGACATACAAATGGCCAATAGGCACGTGAAAAAATGCTCAATATCACTAATTATCAGAGAAATGCAAATCAAAACTACAATGAGGAATCACCTCACACCAGTCAGAATGGCCATCATTAAAAAGTCCACAAATGAGAAATGCTGGAGAGGCTGTGGAGAAAGGGGAACCCTCCTTCACTGCTGGTGGGAATGCAGTTTGGTGCAGCCACTGTGGAAAACAGTATGGAGATTCCTCAAAAGACTAGGAATACACTTACCATATGACCCAGTTATCCCGCTCCTGGGCATATATCCAGAAGGAACCCTACTTCAGGATGACACCTGCACCCCAATGTTCATAGCAGCACTATTTACAATAGCCAAGACATGGAAACAGCCTAAATGTCCATCAACAGATAAAGAAGTTGTGGAATGGAATATTACTCAGCCATAAAAATAATAAAATAACGCCATTTGCAGCAACATGGGTGGACCTGGAGATCATCATTCCAAGTGAAGTAAGCCAGAAAGAGAAAGAAAAATACCATATGATATCACTTATATGTGGAACCTTAAAAATAAAATAAGGCACAAATGAACAGACTCACAGACACGAAAAACAAACTTATGGTTACCAGGGGTGAAATGGGGTAGGAAGGGATAAATTGGGAGTTTGAGATTTGCAGATATTAACTACTATATATAAAATAGATAAATAACAAGTTTCTGCTGAATATATTCAGCATCTTGTAGTAACCTATAATGAAAAAGAATGTGAAAAGGAATATATGTATGCATATATATGACTAAAACATTATGCTGTACACCAGAAATTAACACAACATTGTAAACTGACTACACTTCAGTTTTTAAAAATAATGTTTAAGTATTAAAATAAAAAAAAGAGAGAATTTCCTGGACATGTACTCAGGAGGAGGTTTCAGATCAGAAGTCACATTAAGAAATTAGCCATTGAGTACACGGACAAATCCATTCACATGTCATCTTTGTGGTCACCTGGCATACTGCCAACCCAGCCGTCAACATCGTCAAGTGGACAGAAGGGGAAAACGATAATATGGGAAGAAATGACCACATTTTCTGTAGGTATTAAAGAGCCTGAAGATATTTCCCGGAACGGCTGAATGTTTCCATCTCCTTAACGAGCGACACCTCATCAGGAAGGCAGAAGTTGATGTCATCTGTTCGCAGAGTCCTATTAAAGATGGGTTCAGCGTCAACTCAGCTGCCTTTTAAGGTAACGCTCTTCTCATCATCTGAGATGTCCATGTGCACACAGTTTAAGTCACCATCTTATCCTTTTTATTTCTTCCCTCATCGGCAGAGCAACCTCTGCTAAGGTCCCATCTTGGAGAATGACACTACCATCCCTCCAGTGACCTAAGCTGACAACCTGGACTCCTGTGGTTTCCTTCCCTGCAGTTCCTGCTTCTCTCATTTCTACTTCCTTATCCCTTCTCCCGCCTGTCCCTTCCACCCCAGCCCTACTGCTACTGCCACCAATCAGCTTCTCACTGTTGTGCAGGTGGAATCTGGCCACAGTCTCCTAAGTGGCCTGTCTTGCTCTCCTGTAACCTACTGTCCATGACAATCAGAAGTTACCATTCAAACACAACTCTGTTCGTGTTTCTCCCCTAGTTTAATCTTGCACTGCTTCTAGGAAGGGTTTAAACAGTTCAGCTGGCACAGGAAAGTCTTCCTGACCTGACCCCCGCCGACTTCACGCACTGTACCGCCTACCACACCCTTCGTCTCTTACCCCGCGGCCCAGCCGCTTGAGTGTTTCCATGAACGCTGGACGCACTCCCTCCTTCCTGCTTTTATGTCTCTGTCCAGGCTGCTTTTGCATGGAATCTTCTCTTCAGTGACTGGTACTGCCTGGCTCACCTTTACAGGCTCAGTTCAAGAATTATCTATGAAGCCTTCCCTATCTGCTCCTTTAAGAATGACCATTTCTAATTCCAGGCTCCCTTCACATCTGTACCGTCTTCTGGTACCACATATACCTCACTGTGCTTCCTTGTTTCCATATCCGTCTTCCCCTCCAGGCTGAAGATGAGGCCACGTTCACCCTCGTGTTGTGCTCGTATTTGTACTGCCAACTGGTTCCACGTCAGGCTTTGCCAAAGGGAGCTCTAGGAAGAGGCTGCAGGACTGAGGAAAAGGAAGGGACTTGGTCCTCCCTGTCTGCCACTTTCTGGCTTCTCACCTGCTTCCTGTCCCTGTGAGGAGCCCTCCAGCAACACGTCTCACTTTTCTGAAGTAGCCGCTAAACCCAGCTCGCAATTTCTCCATCCCTTGCGGGACCAGCCTCACTGTGTCTCCCAAAGAGCCACCAGCGTGGCCCAGCGCTCCCTCCTCGGAGGTGTGGGTCCTAGTCCCTCGGGACCACCGCTCATCCAAGCCTCTAAGTTTTAATAATTCCAACCTCTTTCCTTGTTCCCCACGGAGACAGGAGCTGCTTCCTGCATCGCTACCTCCACGATACTGCAGAGTTCTCCTTTTACACTTTTAGCTACCTAGTTAGCAACACATCTGGCTAACAGTTCTTCTTAATGAATTTGAAATTTTCTGACCTCGCCCTGACTAATACAATTGCTGGAACCAAAGAAATCACTGATGGATTAAAAACTATTGTACAAATACAGATCCATAACATAAAAGCTCATCTCCAAAACACCCATGGAATTTGTAATAATATTGCCTGCAACTTTATTTAGCACATGTTCATTCCCTGTGCCTTAAATGTGGCATTGTTTCAGAGAACGCCTGGCTAACTTCTGCCGGTCCCTTCCTGCAGGGACCAGGCTAGACCAGACTCCTGGTGACTAGCCCCACCCCGGGCCAGCCGTGCTCTTCCGTCTCCCTCCAGCCCTGCTGTACCTGCGCCCGCCATCTTGGGCATCTGGCCCTGCCCTCTCCTGGTGTGTCATTTGTGTGTGTTGTCTGCCCTTCCCTCCCACTCCCCTGAGAGTGGGGGCCTTTCACCTCTTCCCGTGACTCCCCCAAAGCTCAATAAACGTTATACAAACAAACAAATGAAGGAACGAAGTGGATAATCAGGCAAGGGCAAAACCCATCTGCTTTGAGTCACCCCTGTTTGCTGAGCGGGCCCTGGGCACAAGGCCACTTGGTAAGTAACGCTGATTGATCGTTCCCCAGGACAACATATGACCCCGGTTTCTTGCGAGTGCTTCTGACTGTTCTGCTGTTGTCATTTGGCTCTAAACCTCATTGGAAACATGACTGCAATTTCTATTGATGGTGACAGAGGCAGTCATAGCAGGAAGAGCACGGGTTTGGGGTCAGAAAAACTGACGTGTAAATTCTGAACCTGCCACTCATTACCTGTGTGACCTCAGGTAAGTTACTTAACCTCTCAGAGCCTCAATATTGTCATCTGTAAACTGGAGTTATAACAATAAACACCTATCAATTGTTACATGCCAGATATGTGTCGTATTCTAAGTGTCACATTAACTAAATTACCCTCACAACCTCCTTCTGAGGTATTGACTGTTATTACCCTCAATTTACAGACAAGACCAGTCTCAGACAGGCTACACAGCTTGCCTAAAACCACCAGCTAGGCGTTCTCAGAGTTCAGGTGTAGACCCAGGCAGTCCGGCTCCAGACCCCAGCGTCCCAACCGTCTACCTCCTTGCCTCTTTCCCTTCATGATGACCAGGAATCTCACTCACTGATCTGACAGACACGGAGGGCATGGCCATACACGTGCTTCCTAAGGGACTCTCTCCTGGCACCCTGGAAGAGAATTCAGAAAGAGCGCGGCTTCGGTAACTCAGGGTCAGATTAGATTTACCTCTGAAATGACCGAGCTGGTATGAATGGTTATTTTTTGTTGTTATGAGCAATCTGGCAAAAGCCTCTGCCTCAAATAGTGGCAGGACATTTTCCTGCCATCCTTACTGGTCCACTTGGTGGAAGGTATTTGGTTCTGCAATGTTTGCTCTGTGCTCTGTTGCTAAGGAAAAGGTGATGCCGTCAGACAGAAAGGCACGGGACGCAAGCCCAGTCAAGTGAAGGAGACTGGCTGAGCGAGCCGCCCTGCGGCACACGCGCTGTCCCTTCACTCTGCTTCGTGTGCCTTCCCAGGACCCCTCCTACCTGACGTGATGCACTTATTTGTTCGTATGTTGTCTGTCCTCCCGCAAAATTACGGCTCCTGGGGCCAGAGCTTTGCCTGCGTGCCTCCCTGCTGCACGGTCTTTGTCTGGAACAGCGCCCCGCCGAGAGTGGGTTCTCCGTACTTGTAGAATGAAGAGTGGACAATGTCTTCAGCCCGTTTTCCAGTAAATACAGAAAGATTCTTCATGTGTTATGGTTCACACCCATTCCTGACAGGAACTGACGGTAGAATCTTAAAATCTTAGAATCTAAAGAGAAAGAAGGTCCAGATACGGTGCAGAATCAGAGGTGGTGTTTCCTTTAGCGCTTGGGTGCAGGGTGCAGGGGACAGCCAGACAAGAGCGCTCAGAGGATGCATAGACGGGAATGAAACACGGAGGTGGTGTTGCTGTGAGCACCACGAATAAGGTCCAATTTGGGAAATTCCTTTCAGAATTTGGTCCCAGGAAAAAATATTATCTCTCCCAAAGAGCAATGAGGACAAAATAACCGTGTGCTGCACTTTTTGCTTTGGCTGCTTGGAAACATAGAAACAAACATATTACTCAGCAATAGTAGTGGTACTGACTCAGCCTATGGGTTTAGAATCTCTCTCTCTCTCTTTCTGATATATACATACAATGAATGAATGTAGTTTTCTGATGTATACCTAATCTGCTTCTGTTTTGAGAAATTTATAAGATGTGGTGTATATACATATATATATATACACACACACAATGAAATATTACTCAGCCATAAAAAGAATGAAATATTGCCATTTGCAGCAACATAAATGAACCTGGAGATCATCACACTAAGTCAGGCAGAGAAAGATAAATATTATATGATATCACTTATATGTGGAATCTAAAAAATAATACAAATGAATTTATTCACAAAATAGAAACAGACTCATAGACTTAGAAAACAAACTTATGGTTACCAAAGAGAAAAGGGGGGGGTATAAATTAAGAGTATGGGATTAACAGGAACTCACTACTATATATAAAACAAACAGCAAGGATTTACCATACAGCACAGGGAGCTATATTCAATATCTTGTAATAACCTATAATGAAAAAGAATCTGAAAGAAATATATATAACTGAATCGCTTTGCTGTACACCTGAAACTAACACAGTATTGTAAACCAACTACACTTCAATAAAATTTTTTTAAATAAAAAATCTAAAAAATAATAAATTTATTATATATGTTTCTTGCATTGCAAACCATCTCAAATTTAGCAAGTAGGATATAAATGTAAATACCCAAATAAAGAAAGAAAGTAGAGGAGTCCTAGAGAAACCAGCACCATGGGTCAGGCTGCTGGCCCTAGAGGAGCCTCTCCCTTTCGGGGTCCCCGGCATGGCCTCCCTCTCTGGCCCTTGCCGCCCCACCCCCACGCTGCCCTGGCTCTGGGGGCAAGCAGTGGTCTCGTCTCCTTCCACCTGCTCTTCAGTGTCTCTCAGACCAGCCACACATCTGGCAAATCTGACCTTGAGCTCTTCTGTCTAAACTCCTCTGGGATGCCCCCTGCCCCGCAGAGCACAATCCATGGAGCCGTGTAGACTCTCCAGCCATGTTCCACGTCACGGCCCCCTCCAAACTCAGACTTAGCCACATGATTCTGTTGATCAAGTGTATTGCGTGCCTACTGCATGCCTGGCACTGTGCCCTGGGGGTGTGGAGCCGGCGAGCCTAGCTGTCTCGGTGAAGCCCCCTCCACACTCCATCTCATCACATCTCCCGTGTCCCACCTTGTGTACGGCATGTATTCCTCTAGTCATTTGCTCAAGTTCACACCGGTGGACAGGGACCAGCTTAGGTTTATGGTTTACTTCCTCTGCTTGACTCTGAGGTCATGGAGAGCAGGAGCCCTCATCCATTCATCTCTATGTCTTCAGAGTACGGAGGCCGGCACACGGTGGGTGCTGAGATGTGTGTGTACATATATATACATACACATATATATTGCATGCACATATAAATACTTGTGTATGTGTGTATAATAAGTTTTAATTGAGGAAATTAAGACCATGAGGGGCAGAAAGAATAGGGCTTTTCACATAGTATGTGCTCACTAAATATTTGTTTATGGGAAGGAAAAAAATGAAGTTCAGAGATACCCAATAACTGCTTAAGGGAAAGTTTTGGATGGGCTGCATAAGCAGTGAACGTACGTGTGGGAAAGCCACGTCTTCTTTTGAAAGAAGATACAGTGACTGAATCTTTGAATGTGTTTATTTAGTTCGAGTCAATAAACTTGGACTTGAACATCAACTGTAAATAGGGAAGCTGACTGAGCAGCTGAAGATGGAACAGCAAAGCCCACACGAAGTGTCCTAGTGAAGCACTGTTGCATTAAAGGCGCGCACTCTGGACCCAAATGGACCCTGGGTTCAGTCCGCCTTATCAAGTTGTCTTGTCTCCACTGCTAACCAATTGGATAACTTTGGGCAAGTTAATTAACTTTTCAGAGCCTCGGTTTCCTATATAAAATAAGAATAAAAATTACCTAGTTCGCAGTTTATATGAGTTTGAAATGAGACAAACCACGTGGTGTGTGAGGTGCACAGTGAGGATGCTGCCAGTACCAATGGCCAAATAAGACATCGCAACTGAGTTCCAGACTGACCTTCTAATTCACAGAAAGAGCCACATTAACTTTTCACGTAAGTATAAAAATGTTTACTAAACCCCAAAATATTTTAAGCTGAATCATATGAAATAATCAATATTCAACTCTTCCTGACTTTTTAATGTGGCAGTAACTCTTCACGGCCCAGGACTTCCTATCTGGTGTGGCTGGCCACTGACCACGCGGAGGCAGAGGCCGTAGATCTCCTCTGTCTGCTCTGACCGCCTTCTCTCAGCCGGCTTGTTCCTTTATGTTTGCTCCTAACGCACGCTCTGCTTACCTCTAGAAAGGACTCACAGAGACTCCACGTCTGCAGCAGCCAGGCTGCCTGTGAAGTTCATTCGACAATTAATCCCCTGCTGCCTTATGACAAGTCCTCTGTTGCCCTGAACTGTTACGTGAACCTTGTGTGGGTCTTAGCGCTTGCAGGCCAGAAGCTACCAGCAGGGACAGAAAACAACCTGGCCTCCTGACTGGGGAAAGGCTATGCGGGCTGGGGGGCACTGGCTCGAGGAGCTGGGAACAGGAGACTGGAGAGGAGGAGGCACAAAAGCCACGCGCCAGGGAGCTGCCACCAGCGTCCCGACAAGGGGCCTGAGGGACGGAAAGGACTTGTTCTGTTCAAATCCAAGACGTGAGGAAGTGGGATCCACAAAAAGTGTCTTGAGCGAGAGGCTGAGAGGTCTTGTGACCTCAAATCTGAGGCATGTGATTATTCCTCACCTCGGTTAAGAAGAAAAGAGAGCCTTTGTTCAGGAGTGATACTCAGGGGACAGCCCCACAGGGGGATATAAACTGCACTTTCTAGACACTGCCCGAGAGGAGGTGGCATTTCTACAAGGTTGGATTCTACGGGACCAGAAGACGCTACGTTCCCAGCTCCCATCTGTCTTCTAGCTTCCCGATGGCTCGTTCTCCAGGGGAGGCACTGTGCTCAGACTGTTCTTATAACCTGCACAAGGTCTACCTAGCGGTGGAAACACTGTAAGTGCTTATAAAAGTCTGCTGGGGTGATAGACTAGGGCATCCAGTCCCTCCACTGGACAGGATATAAGGGTGCAAGAAGGGAGGCAAATCCTCGTAGTTATAATTTTGGATACTCCTAGCAGCTGGGTGCCCAGTGGGTTCTGTGTCTCTTAACCTCAGCTTCAGACTTTAAGGGCCTCACTACCATTCATATGTGTGGAGTATGCTTCCTACATAATACTTAGTATCTCATTGAACACTGCATCATAGATGAGATGGGTATTATCATTCTATTTTAATGAGGACTCAGAGGCTCAGAGAGGTTAAGGAACTTGCCTCAGGCCACACAGCTAGAAAGGGGCAGGCAGCAATTTGGGCTTCTGACTTCTGTTCCTAGCTTTGGATAACTTTCTTCTCATGAACACTCACAGAAAGCCATGTCCAGAGAGGGGAGGAGGAGGCGGGGAGGGGGTGGAGAATGGGGGTGCCATTTGTCTCATCATTCAGCAGTGTTTCCGGGTGTGCGCATTGATCCCAGACTGCTCTGCGCACGCATCCTTGCTTTCCAGGTAGCAGGTGCACCCCCCACCCCCCATCTCCTCACCCTACCCCCTGCTCCCGGTCTCAAGGGCTAAGGAGTGAGGGATGAAAGGTAGGCTTCTGGCCAGGAAGCTTCTGGTGGGTCAGGAAGCTGGCCAGGCTGCCAAGGGCCGCACCAATGAGCAGGGGGGCCAGGAGGGCTGGATGGATGATCTTGATTCAGTCTGTGTCTGACTCTAGAACCTGTCTCCTAAGCCTGGAGCAAATCTCCACTTAGCTACCATTTTCACTCCCTCCTGCGTGGCTGCCGCAGCCGCACGTGGCCCCTGGCTCAGAAGCGCGACATATGTTCCTCCTAATTAGTACGCGACGTGGCGGCTCACAGCTATGACAGCAGTACTTTCAGGCTGTCTCTCCCTACAGCGCAAGGCAGATGACAGGTGGGCTTTTTGTCTTTCATATGCTACCTGGACTGTGACACGCCCCAGCGGACAATCCAGGCGGCAGTGGGTCGCAAGCTTCAGTGCAAGATGTGACACGTGTCGGGAGAATGAGCTGGCTTCCTCTTCATGTCAAAAGCTTGCTTTTTGTGAGAGTCCAGGATAGCTACCAGGTGGATCCCTTTGTCTGGTGGGTGGACCGAGGTGAGGCAAACCCCCAGAGCTGACCCAGAGCAGCAGCCCCTCTTGGTGAGACAACTGGGTATTAAAGATCCTGTGTTTCCCGGCCTCAGCCTGACACTAGATTTACCCAGTGTCCTTAAGCAAGTTGCCAAACCTCTCTCAACCTCTGCTTCCTCGATGGTAACACAGCTGTTCTGGAGTTTGTTAATAGTCCCGGGGAAGAGTTAATAAAATGAATCGTGAGACAAACCAATAAATATTAATCAAAGCTGACAACGATGATGCTTTTGCAAATATGAAAGTGCCCCAGGAAGACAAGCTTGTCTGATTCTTCTGAGTGATTTCCATAAGGCTGGGCTGGCTCCCAGGTAACAGCACGGAGCTGCTACACAAAGAGACTGACATCTGCATCTTATTCTCTTCACTATTTCCCACTTGGTTCCTATTTAGATGGCTGTCTAAGGGGACGCCATCAATATCCCATTAGTCACGACTAGGCTAAAGGTGTCTTTGTGTCCGGGTTTGTCATTAATCTGCATTAGTGGTGTTGTGACAGCATCAGCAGGGCACGCCAGCTGGGATGTCAGAGGAACGGACTCCATCCCACCAGAGGACGCAGTGGATCAAAACAGATCAGAAGCTTTCCAGCCCAAGATTCCAGGAAAGATCCCCAGAGGCTGAAGGCAGCTTCTGACCAGTTAAAGCAGAGATGTGCTCCTTGAGGAGAAATGTGTACACGCAGTTCAAAGCCTTTTGTCCTCAGCATTCTTAAAGTTTATGAAAATCTACTGCTGCTGAATTTCAATTAAGGACTTTTTTCCACGACTGAAGTTATCTTTGCATTCAATAATCTTTTACTGAGCACGTCTTATGCACCATGAGCACCTCCCTCCCTCCTCAGCACTAGAGATGTTAAGGATGAAAAAGGTGTGATGCTGGCGTTAAAGAGCTTACAGTCCGTCAGGAGGACCAACACAAGATAGACAACCTCAGTACGTGCTGTGGAGACCTAAATCCAGGATGCTGCGGGAGACAGACGGGGGCCTCTGACGCGGCAGGAGGAGTGGCTTCTGGTTGAAGATGACCGATCAGCCCCACACGGTTAACTTCTCTCTCTCCCTTAAGAGATTATAACCAGTACTGTAATGGGGGTATATTGTGAGCATAAACCCACAGTGATGTAGAAAAGGCAAGAAGTGGCTTTAGACGAGAGACTTTTAGCCCATCAGTGGGGGAAAGTGTATGGCGGCGAAGGACTGGGGATGAAGGCTGTGGCCGCAGCGACCCAGAGAACCAGAGGTGAGTGGTGAGTGGGGCTCAGGAAGGACCAGAAGGTAGAACTCGGGCCGGACTGAGTTGAGCACTGGAGTCTGACAGGCGGCAGGAATCAGGAGGATTCATCGAGGGCCTTTATGAGAGAGGCTGTCTGTGAGACCGTCTCACTCCCCACAGCATATCGAGCTGCTGAGTGTCAGTCACCACAATAAGTTAGGGCGTCCTTCAAAGCACTGACTGCCCCTGTAGTGTTTAGAAGTCCTTCCGAGGAAGGTGGGCTTTATGCTCCTTCACCCTAACGCGGCGTTCTCACAGCGAGTATTTTGTCCCCTGTTGGGGACATTAGGTAGTGTCCGGAGAAGACATTCTTGGTTGTCTGGGAGGACAACCAACGTGGGACAGGTGCTGCTGGCATCTGGAGGGCAGAGGCCAGTGATGCTGCTAAGTATCCTGCAATGTACAGGAGAGACCCGCACGACAAAGAGCTACCTGGCCCCGAACGTCACTAGTGCCAAATTTGAGAGGCCTGCTCTAACGTGAAGCCCTCCGGTCTACAAAGCCCACACGCACAAGCTCAAGCAGCGCCCTGCAACCATTTCAGCAGTGTCCCATTGCAGTCACCAAGAGCAACTTAACCCGCCTGGTCCGTGCTGGATGCCGTGGGCGACGCTCTAGGGCAGATCAGGAGACGGACATCCAGAGCATGGGGTGGGGAGGTTTCAACATGGTTAGAAAACGCTGAGAGTGTACATCCAGATTTTATTTTTTGAAGAGGGAAAAGAAAGCATAAGAATTAGGAAAAAAGAAAGGAAAGGTCCTGTTACATGACGGGTGACAGAGCTGATCACAGTACCCATCGCCGGCCAGCAGAGGGCAGCTGGGGCAACAGAGCAGGAAGAGGGGGACTTCTGCCCTCCAGGAAGGCAAACCCAGGGATGAGCACTCACTAGCAGAAGTCAGGGGTTCAACTGGGATTACAAGCAGGAAAAAGAGAAGGCAGCTGCTCACTGACCCCAGGACAACACACAGCGAGCCGACACCTGCTGACTCCTGAAGGAACAGGGACTGTCCAGTCCTCCCGCCCACCTGCACCCTTGCACTGTTGCCAAGTGACCTCTCCAATTTCCACGAAAACTCCCTGCAGGCTCGTTAAAGCCCAGTTTGTAAATTTAAAATAGGTAGAGCTTGACATTCTCTGAGGCATGCCGGCGCTTACTCCTGCCAGCAGGGTTCTGCGGCCCACCGGGAACCTTTTGGGGAATCCTCAGGGTGGGACAAGACGGACAGAGCAGCCCACCAGCCAGCTGTTGCCCCTCTCTTCTCCTGCAGCTGCATTCACCTAAAGCACCACATGGGCGATGGAGTCACCTGTCCCCTCCACCTGCCCTCAACTGCGGCTGCTCTGGGGGGCTGAAGTGCCCTCTGCCCCCCCCCCCCCCGGTGGTTCTCAGACCAGCCCTGGCCAGCCTGCCAGTGGTCTTGTCTGGGCTTGCTTGCTGGAGTCCATTTCGAGAGGACAGTCAAAAGGAGAGAGGCGAACATTAGTGGAAAATTGGGCTGATGCATGATGGTAGGAACTCTGCTAAGATTTCTCCAGCTATCAACACTCCTTCTCAATCACCCGTTGAAGCTAAAGGGAACAGTCAGGTCCATGTGGGACAAATGAGATTTTAGTCTTGGGTGTTCCGTGGAGACAGTGGCCACCCATCACAGAGCCAGCTCACTGCTGTGCGATTAGCCAGAAGAGTATTTACTGTCATAACAAAGCTCAAGGATATCAAAACATGCTTCTTATTCCACCGGATTACTTTGAATAAAATGTTAATTCATAATATGTTCTCTAACTTCTTTTAAAGACTGTAAGTCAAGCCTTTCAGGGAAGAAGTTAGTGTCTGGCAGCAGGTATGTTGTTTAAGTGGCTTGTGGACTCTGCCCCCACAGAGAGAAGAAAAAGCTGAAAACCCCTCGGCCTGCCTGGGGACGTTACAGAATGTTAATGTAACGAGTTCATAACAGGCAATATAGTTCATTTTAATTAGGATCCTACAATCCTAGAAATTAAGTTGGAAGAGATCTGTTAGGTCATCTGGCCTGTCGCCTTCCCGTCCCCTCTTCGGGGCAGCATTGCTCCCTGGGGTCTGCTTGCGGACGCATGCTTCAGTCACATTCAAACGACCGCGGCGATGAGGTTTGCATCATTCCCCTTGGGAAATTATTGCACAGTCTAATGGATCTCACCATGATAATGTTTTTTTTTTTCCCAGAGATTCAGCCCAAATTTCTCTTTGCTTGAGTTTGTCACATTTTTCCTCATTATGTACCCTCAGATTAAAAAAAAAAAACAAACCACAAAAACGACAGTGAGAAAGACCACGTCTCTATTTCCAACTCTTTAGCAATAAAGTTGGGAATCTCCACCCAGGCCAGTTTCTCAGATCCAGATTTGTAAGTGAGCGAGGGCGCCACTCATTGTTTCTACCCATGTAAGATCCTCTCCTTTTCTCGTAAGAAGAATCCACAGGCTCACCAGGATGGGGCCAACTTTGAGTTCCACCGTACAGTGGACATTATTCAGGCCTCTCTGCCTTGTCTGACCCCCGCCCCCTACAGAGACAGCAATACATTGTCAGTGTTTGAGATGCTCTGTGTATCTGTTGAATGGAGTTCATCCTTTTGGCTTTGGGGGATGGAACCTAAGACTTTACCTTCATTAGAATCACTGTCACCCAATGAAGCTGCCTGGTCCATATTACGTTTCCTTGGATGAATCTTGGATTCCTCCAAAGAATCTCAGAACTCCAAGCTGGCCGAGGGAGTAAGGAGGTTCGGAGCCTCTTCAAGTCATCCATTTCACATGTGAGCGTGTGACGTGCAGAGGGAAGCAGCAGCACCGGGGGGGGGGGGGGGGACGACGACGGAGAAGCAGCAGCAGGGCTGCAAAGGAAAACACAGCCCGCATTGACAACCTTCTATTTATAAAGGAGAATTGAGTCCCACGCACAGTGGGACTGTGACTCATTAGAACTCCTTAATTAAGAGGAAGGCCTCCCTGGTGATTTCACTTCCTTGGGTTTGTTTTTGGTTATTATTATTGCTATAATACGGGAAAGACTGCAGTGCCCTGCTCTGAGAGAGGACCTTTCTTCTGAGCACCACACGATGCTGAAAAGAACACTAATGAATTCGGAGCAGAGCCAGGACTCAATTGTAGCTCCTTGCTGTCCTGCAAGAAATGGTCCCTAAATGTAATTCCACTGAATTATTCTCCTGGATGGCAACGCAGGCTGAGGGGGATGGGTGGAGAGGAGATGACTCTCAAAGTGTGATTTAATGATAGAAAGGGCACAGGGCACACATGACCGGGCTTATTCTATTTCCAAACCCAGGCCCACTCACCCATTCCTTCCTTCCTCCTCTCCATCTTCATTTACTGCTTGCTCTTCTGGAGCCGGGCACCGCGCCAGGTACGGGGGACAGTTGTCCCAGCACTGGAGTGGCAAACCACCATACCTTCACCTTCCTTTGTGGTGGAAGTGAAAACTAATTTTAAATCTTTTAAAATGGATTACAAAATTCTGTAAAGATGTACAAAGTGAGAGAAAATGACATAATGAACACTTGTCTGCCCACTACCTCCCTCTACCCAATCTTACCATTTTGAGTCATTTGCTTTAGGGTTTAAAAAAAAAAAAATAAAAGATCACAACTATAATTGAAATCTTCCAGGTACCCCTCCTCTGAGCTGCCCTTCAGGGAGCCACAGCCATAAACTTGAGAGTTGTCATTCCCACTCGTGTTTTACAGTACTCTTCACAATGTGTGTCTTCTGTATACATCCAAAAGTAACTAGTAGGAATGTTTTATATGCTTTCAAGCTTTATACAAATGGTACCCCATTACACATACTCTTTTGTAATTTGCTTTCTTTTATTCCGCATTATGTTTTTGAGATGTAACCACGTTAATACATGTAATTCTAGTCCAGGCATTTCAGTTATTACATAATATTCCATGGCAGCATCATCCCATGACGTTTAATTAGCCACTCTTGATGGTCATTTAGTTTCCTCTTATTTTGTTCTATTACTAACAATGTTGCAATCAATACTCTTCTAAAAATCTTTCATTACATGCCTGTATTGTTTCATTAGATTATATGCCTAGAAGTGGGATCTCTGGCTTAAGGTGATTATAACCAAGGACAAAGGAGCGTGGGAGAATTTTCACCTACCCCACATCCTTGCCTATACTTGTCACGATCAGACCTGTAAAATCTGGGTCAAGCTGAGGAGTAAGTGAGTAACGGTGTCTTTTCGTGGTTTTAATTGGCAGTTTGTTACTTACTGGGGACCTTGAGCCTCTTTTCATGTGCCAGATGACAATCAATGACTGTCATCTTGTGTTTTGTCTGTTTTCTGGTTGTTTTTTTCTTATTGAGTTGTAATTCTTTAAAAATTCTGGATACTAGGTCTTTATCAATTATCTGTGTTTCTAGTATTTTCTCCATGTCTCGGGCTTATCTTTAATCTTTGTTTATGGTGTATTTCATTAAAAAAGAAGTTTTAGGGGGAAGGGTATAGCTCAAGTGGTAGAGCACATGCTCAGCCCCCAAGAGGTCCTGGGTTCAATCCCCGGTACCTGCTCCAAGCAGAAATCAACGAAGAAATGTAATTACCTCCCCCTCAGAAAAAAGAAGTTTCAGATTTAGTGTTAATGTAGTCAGATTGGTCACTATATTATTTTTCTTTTTTATTTATTGTCTAAGGAATCAGTCCCTAGCTCCTAAGTCAAAGATGCTTTTCCCACATTTCCTTCTAGAAGTATTATTTTTACTGAGTCCAAACTCATTCTGCTCTCCACATGACAGGCCAGTAAATTGGGAGATGAGGTGTTGGGGCAAGGAATAGTGACTTTATTTGGAAAGCCAGCAGACCGAGAAAATGGTAGACTAATGTCCTGGAGAACCATCATCCCCAATTCAGAATTCAGGCTCCTTTTATAAAAAAAAGGGAGAGGGTGTGGTTGGTTGTTGCAAACTTCTTGCTGTAGGAATTCTTTGTTCTTGCAGCCGTCCACATGGGTCAGGTCATGGTGCCCCTTTCAAACCTCCAACAAAACAAATGTTATTTTCTATTCTGAAATTTTTTATCTTTTTATAACTGCAAAAGTGCTAACATCCTTAAAGGTCAGAGCCCTGAGAACAGGCTCTCCTGACTATTTCAGGCTAAAGGCAACATTGTTTTACAAAGGGTGCAGAGCTGGCAAGACTGAGCCTAGAAAACAGGGCACAGGGTTAAAGCGAAGGAACAGATCTGATATAGGGTCAGATTTGTTCTTTTCTGTTACATTATGCTTTTGCTTTCAACTTTTTCATGCACTTGGTGTTGATTTTTTGGTGTGTGATGTGTTTTTCTTCTCTGTATGGATAACCAATTCCCCATCGTTCTCCTTTCTCCTATCAGCTTTTCACTTAGTACGGTTTTTAGTTTTGTTCTCTATTCCCGTGGTCTGTTCCCTGTTCCTGCACCAGAGCCGGCACCAGTGCTGTAACTACAGGCAGTCTTGGTATCCAGTGAGGGAAATCTCCCACTTGGTTCTTTTTTAAAACTACCACTTTTTATCCTTTGTCTTTAATCTTCCATATAAGCTATTTTTATATTTAGCTATTTTAACCTTAGCTTATTAAGTGTCATGAAGCAATGAGTGGACTAGACCCATAATTCAACATCTGAGCGACTTCGTCTTTGCTCTGACCTCTGTTACTGTGCTGAGCGCTAGAGAAGCGCCAGGCACATGCTAAGTGCTTTATATGCATTGCCTCACTGAAACCTAACCCCAACCCTAGGCGGCAGGTACTGATTATTATTCTCTTGTTCTAGTTAAGGAACTGAGGATAGGGTAAGATTAAAAAAATTGGCCAAGATCCCATGGTTATTATGGGGCATAGCCAGAGCACATCCACTTAAACCCACTCTAATCATACTCCAGGGCTTACCTGGACATTCGAAAACTTAAAAAAAAAAAAAATTTGCACTTACTGATGAAGCACACATTTAAAATATTTATCTTCTTTATCTTACCTAAGAAGAAACTAATGCATAGGCAACGTGCACGATTTACCTAAAATGTCCGTTGCAGAACAGAGCTTCAGTTCCTTGACCTTCCCTGTCTGAAACCCCTTCCTCCACTTCTACCCCCATCACTGCCCACGATCCCTTGCCTCTGTGCCCTGCCAGGTCAGGCAACTGAAAGGCACAACCAGGAGGCCACGGTGAAGTCCTTGTCTCCACTGAATGCTCCTGGGCCCTCAGTGGGCCATGGTGCTGAGCAACTGGAATCCAATTCCAAAGATAAAATAGCTTCTTCAGGCTGTGGTTTTGGGGATGCTTAGCAACACTTCCATGTCATTTTGAAAAACGAGTGGTGATACAGGAGTGGAGATGGACAAGCAGAGATCTCTCCTACCTGCGGCAGTGCTTGCCGAATGACAGAGCAGGCGCACGCTCTAGGAGATGTATGAAGGAAGCTGTGCATGCTGGCAGCACTGAGGTCAAGTCTGCAGGGGCTGATTATATGGAAAGTAGTTAAATAAGAAGACACTGGTTGGGAGCTGTCAAGGGCGCCAAAGAGAAAAGCATGTTATAAAAAGGTACTCATCATCCCATGCTGGTGTTTGGAGGACAGACCCCATCAGCAGCAGCTTTTGATATAAATCTTGACCTGCCACCAACCTGCTCCGTGACTGAGCAAGTCACTCCGGACAGCCCGATGCCTCTGCTCCCTTATCTGCGAGAGGAGGCCGACGGGGGTTGTACTAAGGAAAGGGAATCAGTGTGACCTGGAAGACAGAGCACAAGCCTATTAGAGGGCTCTTGCCCTGCCAGGGGTCTGGGGACCCCTAAGCTGCCTGAAGGCTGGAAGGAAGGGGGTGAGGGTGGCAGAGGAGTCACAAAATAAACTAAGCGTACTCTGGACTCCTCCAAGGACAGTTTGTATGCCCAAGCTCCATCTCCTCCCACTTTTTTTCTTTCACTGTCTTGTGTTGCAAAAAAGCTTTGGCAAGTCAAGTGATTCCCCTCTGTTAGCCCCTAAGGTAGGATTATCGAACTGCTGGTCCTTAAATGGGGCAGCAGGTGTGAAGGCTAACACGAGATACTATTAAGTCAGCACCTCCGGTGACTAGAGGAAGGTGATGACTGGAGGTGGGATCAGATGGGGGCTCTCCACTGGCCTTGTGTCCTCCTCCCCTGCTACAGAGGCTGGAGAAAGACTGCAGGCCAGCCCCACGCCTCAGAGGAACTGCAGCGCTGGCTGGAGGCGCCTGGAAGGGGTCTGGCCCAGGCCTGCCCTCTGGAAAGAGCCTGTTTCCTACTGGTTTGCCTCAGCCCCTCTGCATCCCTTCTCCAAGCAGTGTGGCTCCCTCTGCCCTGCCCTTCCTCTAGCAGGAGGGCATTTAAAGGAAAGGGGGAAAAAGAAAGGTCTTCCTTTCTTTAATTTTGGCTTTGACTTCTGACGGTATCTCTGGTCATAAGATTTGCAGTCTTACCCATTGTAACTGTAGCCACTGTTTACGGTTTCCTGAGTACCTGCTCAGGTCTTAGTTATTCTTCAAATGAAGATTTAAACCGATTTTACGTGCACCTGGCTCTTCTGGATAAATCTCTGAGCAAGTGAGCCCACCTGGGCCCGTGGGCTCTGCAGCCAGCCCCACCCCCAGTAGGCAGATGGGGAGTCCTTCTGGGGCGCCACACACTGGGCTGCTGTTCTTGGAGTTCCGCTCATAGTAGGAGCTGTGGCCACGTGACAGGTTGCCAGGGAAGCAGCAGCCAGAGCCAAGGTTATGAATATGATTTACTCAGTCAATCATCTCTCCAGGAATTAAGTCAGCATTAGCTCTATGCAAGGAGTGTATAAGGTAAGACACAAAGATGCAAAAAACGGGGTCCCTTCCCTTACCAGTTAGTGGGGATCACACACACACACACATGCGTATAAGGAGCCAGACAGCCTAGAATGTGATGTCTCATAAGTGGCACCAACCAAGTGCTCTGGGCCTGAAGGAGAGGGGTCAGGGCTGGCACCTTGCAAGAGGGCGGCCTTTAAGCCCTGACAAGGGAGGATTCAGAGTTGAAAGTGAGGGACACAGACCGAAGGGAAATGACTAGAATACAGGACTCATAAGGAAGAGAGGTGAGAATAGAGATGAGTTGGGGGGAGGGCTTCCATGCTGGGGTAAACAGCACGAACTTATCAGGGAGGTCGTGAGGAGCCATGGGAAAGTCCTGCGGAAGGGAAGCCACACCATTAAAGCACCGGCACTGAGCGAGTAGGGGAGAGAGAAAGCTGTCACTTCCCTTACCCTCCATCAGAGAGGACTTTGAAAAGATAGACTTTGTAAGTGTCCAGCGCAAAGAGGGAATGCAGCTGTGGAAGGATTCTTGGAGTGTCTGAGGCTGGACTGAGGTGGAAGGGCCGGTGTGGGAACCAACCGGGAGGAGAGAGAATGAGAGCTGCGGTGACGGAGGGGTTGTCCTTGTAGCTGAGGAGGAGGCTGGAGCTCACAGGCCTGGGGAGGCCGGCCAAGGGAGGAGAAGGCAGGGCTCCAAGCGAAAGGCCTGAGCTCAGCCCCGCTGCCTCCGCCGCTGCCTGGCAGACAGACCCCCCCACAATCCTGACGGCTGGGAGCTCCCTACCTTCCTCAGACCCAAGATGGGCAGCGGCTCACGTAAAGGGAGGTGCGATCACGTGTGTGAAGTCACTCTCTCGACTCCAGGGTGTATGTGAAGTATGCGGAGTGGTGTGTTAATCGTTTCCATCGGTGGGGCTGGGGGGGACAGGGTGCCATGTGCGGCCTGTGTGCTGAGGAGTGTCAGGGGGACCCGTCCTTGGTTCGTCTCGCAGAAGACTGTGATGCTTCTTGGGAAAAGGTGCCCAGAAACACAGAAAGCACTTCTGTCCCAATGGATAGATGGGCAACGTGGCCACGAGAGGAGAGCAGCGGGGACGCAGGTGATACGGGCTGTCGAGGGGACAGCATGCTGAATGTGGGCCTTCGAGCAGCCCCCGGGCCTCACCTCCACCCCAAGAGAAATTTACCAAAAATCTTGGGCTTTAAGGGGCATGAGCATTAGGGAGGTCATGACACGCGCAGGGCAAGGACGGTGCGGGGTGGGGCTGGTGGAGGAAGGTGAACACAAGGATTTGGTGGCTCCAGGTGAAGATTCCTCTGCAGACCAGGAGGACCTCTGGCATCACTGCTCCCACCTGCAACAGAGCTTCCCTGCACTCCTTGACCCCTGGAAAGCATCTCCACCACCTGGTGGTTGCTGACCTGCTTCATTCTGATCCAGCACACTTAGAAAACAACAACAAATACATTTTAAGACAATGGAAAGGATGTCTATTATCTAATGGGGCTGCAGCACACGCCTACTTTCCATAAAGCAGTTTGAAGTCAGGGAGGAACACAGGGAGTGAAAGTCATCATTGAAAATGTACCATGGGGTAGAGAGGGATAAATTAGGAGTTTGGGCTTCGCAGATGCAGACTGCTATGTACAGAATAAGATAAATGACAAGGTCCTGCTGTGTAGCACAGGGAACTACATTCAATATCTTGTAATTACCTATAATGAAAATGAATATATATGTATAATTGAATCACTACGCTATACGCCAGAAACTAACACAATATTGTAAATCAACTATACTTCAATAAAAATTCTTTAAAACCGTACCATGGTACTACCACTCAGCCATAAAAAAGAATGAAATAATGCCATTTGCAGCAACGTGGATGGATCTAGAGATCATCACACTAACTGAAATAAGTTGGACAGAGAAAGACAAATATCACACATTACTTACATGTGGAATCTAAAAGAAAATGAGACAAATGAACTTATTTACAAAACAGAAACAGACTCACAGACATAGAAAACTTATGCTTACCAAAGGGGAAATGGGGGTGGGAGGGTAGATGAATTAGGGTTTTGAGATTAGCAGATACAAACTACAATATATATAAAATAGCTAAACAACATGGTCCTATGGTATAGCACCGGGAACTATGTTCAATATCTTGTAATAAGCTATATTGAAAATAATATGTATATATACGTATGACTGAATCACTATGCTATACACCAGAAACTAACACAACATTGTAAATCAACTATACTTCAATAAAATAAAATAATGTCCTATCTGAAAAAAAAAATGTACCATGGTTCCACAGCAAGGACCAGTTCACTTAGCCTGGCTGCCCTCAAATCCTGAGCAACTGACATGGCACCCCAAGTCCTTGAGGATTACAGAGGGCAATGTGCAGCGATAAACTCCCCAGATCCTGACAGCTGAGGAAATCTAACCAGTGACCCAGCTACTGTCCCAAAGCAACATCTCCCAAAAGGGGGATGTGCCCACTAGCAACAAGCGCTCAGTTTAGGTCCTTGTCCTTCAGAGAACTCAGGCCACCCACGGGACATGACATGGCGATGCCTCCCAGAATCGTAAAAATGCCCTGGATGTTCAAAAGGATGACCTAGAGTTGTAACGAACAACATAGCCCGGAATTACTGGATGATATTTAACAATAAAAATACCAACTCTCAGCATTTAAGTTTTTGATGTGTTCAAACTATTATTATCCATGTGCAAATGCAGTCTTGACTATCTTCAGTAAGAGTAACTACCGAGCTTCCCACCAGGTGGCTCATAGGATGACCAGCTTAACCAAGGATTGAAAGGGACTGGTGAACACTGACACTGTCAACTGAGAGGGTGAGTGAGAAGCAATGCTATAGGCCAGAGGAGGTAGAAGGTCGATATGGAAGTAGATCTTGACATCAATCAGGTTTTGATTATTCCCAAGAAACCAGCGCAGGCAAATCTCATTACAACTGACATGATTAGGTTAGAAATCTGTGCATTAGCATAACAGTTCAAAAGTCCCCAGGTGGCCCCGTTTGTGTGTGAGGCAAAGGGCGGATTCTTGCTGGTCTGGGGACTGGGTGATAAACTGACTCTCCCTCAGTTCTCCCGTTATCTAGCTGACAAGTCCCTCCTGTGCTTGGTGCCTCAGTCCCTACATCTGTTAAATGGGGACAGTGATGCCTCTACGTGGAGAAAATGAGAAAAAGATGTCACATCACTAGAAACCTAGTAAGATTTGTAATCACTTGATACTGACAAAGGGTTTTCAGATCATTCAGGCCATTTGATTCTCACAGTAAGGCAGTGGTTAAGACTCTGTCAGATGCTAGTCACCCTTTGTATAACAAATATTTTGTAGAACAAAAGGAAATTAACTGAAAATAGAACTTCAATACATGTAAGATTGTAAAAGATAGTTCTCTGTAATAAAAGGAAAATTATTAAGATTTTTATAACGTGGTCATTAAATGTGGGTTAGGAACTCAACCCAGTTCTTCTGATACCACTGCCATGATCTTTCCAGTGTCCTCTAAAATTATTTTTTTTAATTAAAGACAACTAAAATTAATGTTTAAGAATTCCCCAATACCATCATTTTTCTCTCCTCAGAAAATAGGAAAACATTGCTTTTTCATCGGCATGCCCTTTCATAGCAAGCCTAGTCTTGCTGTACTGGTCAGCTCCACTACAGTGACAGATAATCCCCAGTTCTCAGCGGCTTACGGGGACATTTACTGTTCACTGACGGCTGTGGGTTGGCTGCACTGTTTCAGTGGGTGGTGCAGCTCCAAGCTGGAAGAAGTCTGCTGTTGGTCTGCGCCATGGGCTCTTTTCATTCTGGGATCCAGGCCGGAGGACGATGGAATGTGTTATTCCCATAGCAAATTTAAAGAGCCAGAGAGCTGGCGATAATTCACAATGCCTCTTAAAGCCACTGCTTGAATGATCTGCACGTAGTCACATGGCGATGGTCAGAGATGTGTAATCCTCTCATGGGGAAGGGGAGGTGGATTGTTGCAAACTGCGGTGCAATCTGCCAGAACGGATCAGATCCCCTATGGTACTACAGACTCGAGGCAGCGCATAGAAACACTTGTTCGCCATCTTTCTTGAGACCAAGCATCTCAGGTTCAACCACTCCTAGGAAGCGGTTAGGAACTACGGCAAAGAGGCCATACCTCACATGAAGGAGCAGCTGCTATCAGCCCCAGTAAGGGGTACAGGGAGCAAATGACAGCCCACGTCCTCTGATTTCTCAAGAGAAGTCAGGAAACTGGATATTCATGTAAAACCTCCTACTTTAAAAATTTTTGGCAACCGTTTTTATTTTGAAAAAATAACACTACCCTGCAGGCCAAGTAAAGCATCCCCAAATCAAATTTGAACCTTAACTGAAAAGTTTTCATCCTCTGCTTTAAGGAACTTTTAGGGGTGTGGCAAATGGGGCAGGGGCACTGTTGTCCCAGTTGTGGGGGACTGCGTGTTTTAGTAGCTCAGAGAGTCGGGGCTCGCACGGCCCAGAGTCACTCAGCCTCTGTTAATTGACTCAGGACTCAGATTATGGTCTCACTCACGGCCTCCAGTTCTCCTGTCCCGGGCCTGGCTCTGTGAGCTGCGCCATCTCCCAGGAGATGCCTTTCAGGCAGATGGACTTAAAAATTAGAGCTCAGATGGCCAAAAAAGAGAGGAATTATAGGTTGAGAGATTGCACTCATTTGCCTCTTTAAATTTTAATACGGAATGCGATTTGTTAACAAGGGGGAAGTCCCGAGGTAGCGAGGGGCATCAATAATTCAGGAGAAGCTGTCAGGCTGCAAATGGCCCCCTGGTGCCCAGCTGATGTTCCTGGTTGTGATGCAAGCTACTCTTTCAAGCTCTAAGAGAAAGGGTTAGGTTTCCATTGTCCAGCCCATTTCAGTCCTGTCTTTCCACAGCTCCCAAGTGCTCCTGGTCCTGGAGACCACTGTGCTGGACACTGTGACTGTGTTCAGACTCTGAGGCTAACAGTCCATAATGCTAATCTGATCGCAGGTTAAACATGCAAGTTCCCTGATGACAATGGGGAATGCAGCAGCCCCCTCCTTGGTAGAATCTTCAGTGTGAATGCTGTCTGCTGATCAGATGCACTGAGTGCCCGGGATTTAATAAATGCCTGCCCCATCCCCAGAACAAATGGTGCTCCTTCCTGTTTGCAGGATCTCATTTCTCTCCTTCTTTAAAAACAGACTCAACATTCACCTGAACCTGGTCACTGACTTTGCTGGATGGTGGCATCCCTTGGCCAAGGTCAGAGGGACATACTGGGATCCCACCTAAGACACTGGAACATTGAGGCCGAGAGCCACATAAATCTATAAACCCTCTCACACCAGGATGTGTGAACTTTGGGCAAGCTTCTGAAGTGTCTGAACCTCAATTTTCTCATTTTTAAAATAAGGATAAAAATACCTACCCCATATAAGGATCAAATAAGACTGAGCATGTAAATTTATGATGATTATTTTTACAACTTTCTGAATGGATTTCCAGCTGTCTCCACCCTCACTTGCTGCATGCTGCCATTTAAGGTCAGACATCTCATGGTGAGACTGGACATCTTCATGCCAAAGAGCCAGTGACACAGCGTCTGTTTTTACCGTGAGAAATAGAAATAGATGGAATTAATATCAGCCAAACGGTGCTAGGGGCTACCTCAGGCCTTTGCCCTCAAAAAGTGAGTGATATCCAAACTCATCGTGTCAATAAACTCGGCTTTCTTTGGAAGGCCCACCAAATGTCAGCCCCGAAGGGCACCTGGCAGCGTCAGGGCGGCGTTCATTTCCCATCACCGCTGCCAGGCAGACACAGAGCTTTGGAGCCTACACAGCCTCTTCGCATAGCAGGAAGAGCCCAGTAATGTGGCGAGAGCAGGACAGGGGGCAAGCGTTAACCCAGTGGGTTCTGCTTAATGCACCGTATTGGCTGAGATGGATTTCATAAAGCATTAGCAGTTGAAGCTATTAGCCAGCAGTAGGTCTGGGAAATGCTATTCAATATATATATTTTTTTCCTTTCTGAGTGAAACAGAGAGCTGAGAGAATAATCCTGCGATAAGGAAAGATTTGCTTCTGGCAAAGGGCACGTCCTCTCCCCCACTTTGTTTGGTCTGTCTCCAGAGCAGGAAGCAAGCAGAGCTGGGGGTGAAGGTGGAGAGGAGGGAAACTCTTATAGGTTTTATGATTTGCTCTTCTATATTATTTTTGACAAATTTAATGCTACAGTAAAGTGTGAAGTCCCTACGTCACTCTGAGAAGCGGCATCGTGTGGACTAAAGGGATGAGAGAATGTCAGATGGCTTTCTTCGTCCCCATCCACACCTTTGCTGGTCCCTTAGAAGCAGACTCTTCCCCACTGCTCCAGGATTTCCAGGTAGTGAACGGCAGTGAGGTGGATGGCGGCCAATAGCAGGGCTGAGAGTGGCAGTTAGACACCTCAGCAAAGGTGGAAAATAAACCCTCTCGTTAATGACCCATTGATGGGAAGATAGCTAACGAAGAATAAGGGGCTGGTGGGAGGAAAGGGAAGGGCAGATGGGCTGATGCTTGCGTTGTACACTCACAGTCAGTAAAGACAATCAAAGTATGAAGGAAAAAAATACGCATGGTCCAAATACACGATTTTGCACTTTAAATATAGGGACTTTGACTTCTCCCTGGAACGTTTTGTCTGGTCAGAAATATCTCTACTGGTCTGTCATATTGCCTATAGTCCCATTATTAAGTTGACTTTTTTTTAGTTTTCAAAGAACGTCCACTTGGAAAAACACTACCTATTAGTCTTGTTCCACAGCAAATATGCGTGGTGGGAAGGCTGGACAGAAACCTCGCAGTCTGCCCAGTGTGTCCATCTCCTCTGCCTCTACTTCACTGTCACTCTTGCCATCTCTTTCCTCTGTTAGTGCAATGGCCTCCCTCCTGGCTGGTCTCCCTGCCTCTGCTCACGTTCCCATTTTAGCCCTTTCTCCAAAGAACAGCCCAAACAGTCTCAAAGGCTAGTTCAAATTGTGCTCTACACTGGAAATTGACACAACATTGTAAACTGACTATAACTCAATAAAAAAAATAAAATAAAGGCTAGTTCACATCTCACTCCCCTGCTTCAAACTTCAAAGGCTCCCTAATGTCCTCAGGAAAAAGGCTAAACGGGATAAGGAGGGCAGCAGCAGTCCCCGTCTACCTCTCCAGACCCATAACTCACCACCATCATCACCCCATTCTGTGACTGCATGTAGGTCCTCACTCTTGCCCCCAAGCCTGGGTGCCTGCAGCTTCCTCTGCCCAGCTTCCAATTGCCCTGCCTCACCTGGACCAGCCCTGGATGTGGGGCTCCTCCCACAGACTCTCCTGGGATTCTACACAGATCTCTGTCACACCACTATTGTTCTCTGTTGTTATTGCTACATTCATTTTATCAGCCATATCTCCTGTCAGCTTGTATATTCCTTGAATGTTTTATTCATTTATGTGTCCCAGTAGCATCTAAGCTTGGCATATAGTGGTTCACAGTAAATAAGTTTTGAATGAATATATTTATAACTTTAATAAGAAAATTAATGTTCAAAGGAGTGTTCGGCTTACGCAAGGTCACTCAAGCTATTTATTACTTGGGTCAGACAGGCATCTACAATTTTTCTAGTTAAGATAGTAATCTTTTTTTCCTAAGCAAGACACAAAACTCATATTCATGATGGAAGCATTTGTGTATAGGAAAAAACACCGTATTTGGAGTTGATATAGATGTGATGGATTGGGAGAACATATTTGTAACATAGATAACAGGCAAAGAATTAAGAACCATAATATCTTAAAAAGCACCTATAAGTTGGGGTGAGAGTATAGCTCAGTGGCAGTGTTGCAGCAAAGTGTGTTACAGCTCAGTGTTACAGCTCAGTTCTGACAGTAACCTGGATTCAGACGAGAGACCAAGCAGCACTCGGAGGGTTGGAGAACTCAAGTTTATTACGGCAGCGGGCCCAGAGGAGTTAACACTCCAAGCTCTGGACCCCATCTGTAGGTTTACACAGGCTTTTATAGGCTCCCAGTCTACACTTTGCAACATCTTATGCAAATATGATGTAACAAAAGTTGACTAATTAAGAATGAGCTTTGTAGAAGTGGACCAATCAGGAGTGATAGAAATGGACCAGTCAGGAGTGAGCTCCATGCAAATGAAGTGCTACAAATGAACCAATCAGAAGTTAGCTCAGGGAACCAATAGAATCTTAGGGGTAAGTTCTGCTTTCCTAGGAGTAAGCCATTTCAGAGGCAAAAAGTGAGATAATGCCGCTGGGCCAGGGAACCGGATGGTGCTGGCAGGAGGGTAGTGGCCCTGCCTGGGAGTCCTACTGGTCTTTTTCATGGGGCTTCCCACGTCAGTAGAGCGGATGCCTAGCATGTATAGGGTCCTGGGTTCAATCCCCAGTACCTCCATTAAAATAAATAAACAAATAAGCCTCCTCCCCCAACCAAATTTAATTTTTTAAAAAAGGTAACTATAAGTCAATAAAAAAAATCAACCTTGTTTGAAAACAGGAGAGATAAACGTTTCATTTGTCAATAGGGATGTAAGAACATAAAAAGATCTTCTATCTCAGCATCAAAGCAATAATAATTTTTCACCCAATTAAATTATGAAAAATACAAAAGGTTGATAAAATTTAGTGATGGGAAAGGTATTAGGAAATGGGCTTTCTCTTACATTGGTGGTAGAATTGTAAATTGAAAATGCTGCTTTTGGTAAAAGGCATTTTCATCATCCATCAAATTTTAAACATGTATTTCCTAGGACTCAGTATGTTAGTTTTCTGTTGCTGCTATTTCAATTTACTACCAATTTAGTGGCATAAAACCAACACAAATGTATTCTCTTACATTTCTGTAGTTCAGAGCACTGAAGTGCGTCTCGCTGACCTAAAATCCAGGTATTGGCGGGATTATCCTCCTTGCTGGAGTCTCCAGGGGAGATTTGTTTCCTTGTCCTTCCCAGCTTCAAGAGAGCGCCCACCGTGGCGTGGGGACCTTTTCCTCCACCTTCAAAGCCAGCAACTTCAGGCATAGTCCTTGTCACACTGCGATCTTTCTGATTCTGTCTTTTGAGCCCTTCTTCCACTTTTAAGGACAGGGTGATTGTATCAGGCCCACTTGGACAACTCAGAATAATCTCCCTATTGTAAAGTCAGTTGATTAGGGATCTTAATTCCATCTGCAACATCAGTTTCCATTTGCCATGAAATCTGACATAGTCACGGGTCCCAGGGATTAGGACACAGACATGGGGAGACATGGGGGCGGGGAGGGCATTACTCTTCCTACCACTTCCAGAAACTCAACTTCTAGGAATAGAAGTACACACACATATGCCCCGAAATGTATGATCAAAGATTTTTATTGTAGTGTTTCTAATAGTTAAAAAGAAAAGACAGAGAAAAAGAAAAAAAGAAAAACCTAACCGTCTATCAAAAGTGGAATAATTAACTAATTCCATGTAATGGTTAATTACATGTGTCAACTTGCCTGGGCGACGGAGTACCCACATATTTGGTCAAACATTATTCTAGGTGTCCCTGTGATGGTGTTTTTGGATGCAATTAATATTTGAATTGGTAGGCTGAGTAAAGTGGGTTGCCCTCCTTGGGGCGGGTGGCTCTCATCCGATCACTTGAAGACCTAAATAAAATAAAAAGGCTAACTGTCCCCCTAGAAAGAGAGAATTCTTCTTTCCTGATGGCTTTCTAAGTGGGACAACAGATCTTTCCTGCCTCTCAAATCAAACGGGAACATTTGCTCTTCCTGGGTGTCAAGCCTGTGGGCCTTCAGACTGGAACCAAAGCATTGGCTTTCCTGGGTCTCTGGCTTTCTGACTCACCCTGAAGATCTTGGGACTTGCCAGCCTCCATAATCACACGAATCAA
This sequence comes from Camelus dromedarius, assembly GCF_036321535.1. Lineage (NCBI taxonomy): Eukaryota > Metazoa > Chordata > Mammalia > Artiodactyla > Camelidae > Camelus > Camelus dromedarius. Next base: position 28,149,846 of record NC_087458.1, on the reverse strand, counting down.
TTCCTTTTCATAAACCTCTGTCTCTCTAATATATACATCCTATTAGCTCTGTTTCTCTGGAGTACACTGACAAACATCCTGTGGGAAAACATACTCAACCATAAGAAGCAGGAAGGCCGAGCTCTGTGGACCGACGCAGAAGGATGTCTATGGGACAAAGCTATGTGCAATGGGGAAATGTTTAGTGTGATCTGATTTGCATAAAAAATTGAAAGGGACAGTTATAAATATGTAAATATACACCTCCACTTCTGAATATGCATAGAAAAGGGGCTGAAGGCTGCCTAATGGACTCACAACAGTGATCATCTCTGAGACCGACAGTGGGACGGGGACCTGGCCCTGAAACGGGCTTTCATGCGTATTTATTTCCATTGTTTGACTCGCTTATGATGAGAAAGTGTATGTGAACTGTCTGTGTGATTTCAAAAAGCAAAGACAATTAAAACTCAAATCAAAAATCCGTATTTCCCAACTATTTAAGAAGCTGGCTTAAAAGTTGCAGTACCAATGTGTGAATTCACAAGGAAGACGGTTTCTCTCTACTGACTGGAACACCCATATCCACTATCAAGGGAATATCTTCCTAATAAAATAAACTGGAAGAAATCAAATTAGTGGACGGAAAGGATGTGTTAAGCATGAAATCAGAGCACGGAAATTCAGATGTCTTGGAGGAATGTTTCATCTTAGCTGAGGTTTTAACACCAATGAATTATCCAATTGACCCTAACACTTGGGCCTCTAGACAGCAGCCTCTCTTTCTGATAATAGCTCGCTCTCTCTGCTCTGAAGAGTCACTTGAGAATTCCTACCAGACTCTCACTCTCCCAGTGTCATTTTGAGAATCTACATTAAATCTACCTTTCCTATTTGCACAAAACACTGTATTGTGTCCACCCTCTTTTTTTTAATTTTAACAAATTCTGAGATTATCTTCCATCTCTTTCAGTATTTTCACTTTCCTGGCAGAGGACAGAGGTCTTTTGCATTCCCCCAGTGAACACAGAATAGACTGGGTAACCTCAGGGGCATCTTCTGTTAAACAACTGAGTGCATCCGTGGTGAAGCTCTTCCTCGGCCTTCCCAACCTTGTTCCTAGGTCTATGATTTCAGCTTACTTTGGGGGACGTGAACCCCTGTTGACTACACTGAATTATCTTACCTTCCTGGCAGGATGACCTTGGGTCATGGCATTACTCTTTGCCACGTTTCTCTCTTTCTTTTAATCTAAGACAAGGAAGTCAGGCAGTAGAACAGGAACACTACTCAATTTCTGCCACCTTACAGGATGACTGAGAGGTTAAAATGAGGAAACATTTATCCTTTCAGTAAAAATGTTTGCGGAGGTCCTTTATTCTGCCAGGCTCCATGCGTGGTTCTGGGGACACAAAAATGCGTAAGACAGTCCTGGCTTTGACAGCACTCACAGTCTCACAGGCAAGGCGTACTCACCAACAATCACAATACAGTGTAAGAAATGCGAACAGAGTGTGTTACGTTATACTCTGGAGGGGGTAGGGTTAAGAAAGATTTGGGGAGATGTTATAACTCTTGAGCAAAATCCTGAAGAAAGAACAGCAAATAGGACAAGGTGAGAAAAGAATTTAAAACCAAAGGGACAGCACGTGAAAGGGTGTGTTAACCAGGAAGGGGCTGAGGGTTGGACTTGACATAGAGTATAAGAGATTTAAGACAGTCCTAAATCCTTTGATACTCTGCCTCAAGAGGTGGGGTATATGTTTGAACCTGGGTGGGCTCCGACTGCCTGCCCAACGTAAGACCGCGGAAGTGGCACTTTGCTGGTTTTCAGGCCCAGGCCTTACGAGACCCGTGAATTCCTCTTCCTGTCTCTCGGAACGCAGCCACCATGTTATGAGGAAGCTCAAGGGGCCTCAGGAGGAGACCCCAATGGCGAGGAACTGAGGCTCCCCGGGCGAACTCCCTGCTGACCACCGGCACTGTGTTGTCAGCCGTGCAAGTGAGTCATCTTGGAAGTGGAGCCTTGGTTGAGATGTTCCAGCTGATTTCACTGGGAGCAGGGATGAGCCATTACAAATTCATGAGCAAAATGAAACGAATGTTGTTATTCTAAATCTCTAAGTTTTGTACTAATAATTAGCAGTGATAACTGAAACAGAGGCCAAAAGAGGGGAGAATCAGGGTCAGACTCCCAGGCCTCCAGTCTTAGGTAATATGATGGAGATTTTTTTCTCAAAGGTAAGATTTAGCGGTAGGGCAGGCCTGAAGAGTGGAGGAGGCGAGGGGGCGTTGGAGGGTAATAGTAAGTTCAGTTTGTGACCTACAGAGTTTGAGGGGCAATGAGCTATCCAGTAGAGATAGACGGTAGAGTTGGACATATAGAGCTGAAATTGAAGAGAGAGAATGAGAGAGCCGACCTGGAGATGTGTGAATGACGGAGGGAGGGAGGGAGGGAGGGAGAGTGCGTGATGGCGGATATGAGCATCCAGGTGGAATATACACGGTAAGAGGAGAAAAGGGCTCCAAGGGTGCAACCCCAGGTAAGGGATGGCAGGGAACGGTCTCTGCAGCGGGCTCCAAAGACGTGAGAGCAGAGGAGTGGGGCAGGGAGGTTGCTCTTTCTGCTCCCGGTGGGCAGTGGCGGTGATCACAAAGCAGAGCTGCATTCAGTGCTTCACACTGAGCCCGATTCAAGGTCAGGCAAGCATCCTTGACACGTAAGCTGTGGCTCCCTGTGCCCTGCTCTGTTCCTTACGGGGGAGGATAAGCTTAGGCTGACAGTGGGAGCGTTACACCCAGCGAGCCACCCGCGTGGCGCCTTTCCCCCTCCCCTCCAGCTAGTCCAGCCTTTCCTTCCATAGGTGCCAGGGCTTCTTCCTGCCCAGGAGCCCAGGGACACAGCCCTGACTGTGCTGTGATCCAAGAAACCAAGAAGTGCATGGGTGCTCTGTCTCTGAACTAAATGTGAAAAGAGGCCTCTTTTCCATCTTGTATGAAGCTTTTCTTCCCCAAGCTGCGCACCTAAACAGATGGGGGAGAAATGGTTTATTGATGCAGTGGAGCAGTGGCTGTAGGGGAGTGGATGAATATTTCATGGGCACCAGGAGTGGTTAATAAATCATGAGGTGCTGCAGACAAGTGCGTCGCTCACTCCACCCTGGACAATGGTTGCTTAGCTCTAGTCAAGTGGCACCTCCTTTTTTGGCATCTCCAGTCTGCCCTGGGTGCTGCAGGGAAGCTGATGTGACAGTCCTCTGGGTCTTGACTTCTCAATTCAGTACCTGCTGAGGAAGGCTAGTGGTTCTATTTTTAGCTATTGCCAACTAGATGAGGCTCTAATGTAGGGAGATTCAGAGAAAATTGAACTAGGAATCAAAAATTTGATTTCTGGTCCCAAATCTGCTGATGGCGTTGGACAGCATACTGAACCTCTCTGAATAATAGCTTCCTAGCTCTAAATTAAATGGATGGATAGATTGGTAATCTTGAAGTCTCTTGTCAGACTTATGATCCTTTAAATCAATGAGTTTCTTGAAATTGTAATAGAGGAGAACAGATCTGACTCCAGACTGGATCTTTTCCTTTAGTTTTGACCACTGTGCCCTGCTTTCTAGGCTCAGCCTTGCCAGCTCTGCACCTTTTGGGAAACAATGTTGCCTTTAGCCTGAAATAGACAGGAGAGCCTGTTCTCAGGGCGCTGACCTTTCAGGATGTCAGCACTTCTGCACTACATAGAGATGGCAAGTTGCAAAATAGAGAATAACCTTTGCTTTGTTGGAAGTTTACGGGGACACCACGGCCTGACCCACATGGACGGCTGCAAGAACAAAGAATTCCTGCAGCAAGAAGTTTGCAACAACCAACCACATCACCTCCCCTGTTTCTTTGTATAAAAGGAGCCTGTATTCTGACTGGAGCAGGATGGTTCTCCAAGATGTTATTCTGCCGTCCTCTCAGTCTGCTGGCTTTCCAAATAAAGCCGCTATTCCTTTCCCCAACACCTTGTCTCCCAATTCATTGGCCTGTCCTGCGGCGAGCAGAACGAGTTTGGACTCAGTTACAAAGTGACAGTAAATGGCTCATGATATTGAGTGATCTGTTTCATAAATGGTAATTGATAAGTTTCTGTGACGTGTGCCGTGTTTGTAAGAAGCATTGACAATCTCCCTTCCATGTCTAGGAACAAGGATGCACTTATGCCTAACTTTTAAAAAAATTTAAAAAAAGAGAAAGAAAGTGAAAACATAGACCTACTCAACAATTAGCTTTGGAAATAAGTACAGAAATAATAAGTATCATTTTGCCAGACTCAATATTTGAGGTTCTTTTATTTATCTATTTATGATGTAAAGCTTTGACTATATCCAAAAGAAATTTTAGCTGATTATACCAATAATGAAAACAACACTGACTGGTTATATGGACAGAAGTTTCAACATTGTTGAAGTTGCCAAATTTAATAATAGAAATAGTACTACCACTGTTGAATGTTTACTCAGTGCTAATCCCTACATGGAGTATTTTACCAGCATAATTCTGAGGTGGGAAGCCCCACAAAAAAGACCGGCAGGAGCCCCAGGCAGGACCACTACTCTCCTGCCAGCACCATCCGGTTTCCTGGCCCAGAGGCTCTATCTCACCTTTTTGCCTCTGAAACGGCTTACTTCTAGGAAAGTGGAACGTACCCCTAAAATTCTGTCGGTTCCCTGAGCTCACTCCTGATTGGTTATTTCTCTCCTTCCTGCTTGGTCCATTTCTACAAAACTTGTTCCTAATTAGTCAACTTTTGTTACACCTTATTTGCATATGATGTTGCAAAGTGTAGACTGGCAGCCTATAAAAGCCTGTAAACCCACAGACGGGGTCCAGAGCTTGGAGTGTTAACTCCTCTGGGCCTGCGGGCATAATAAACCTGAGTTCTCTAAGTCTCTGAGTGCTGCTTGGTCTCTCGCCTGGATCCTGGTTGCTGTCACCACTGAGCTGTAACACTGAGCTGTAACACGTTTTTCTGCAACATTTCTACTTATCCCTCATAAATCCCAGAATGGCACACTCATAAACAAAACAAAAAAACAGAACAAACCTGGGCTGAGAAAGATGAATTTCCTTGCTCAAGGTCACCCAATTAGTGAGTGGCTGAAATGAGATTTAAACCCAAGCCTGTCTGATTCCAAACACACTATTATTGTAATAATAAATAATAGCTAAAACTTACATTGAACTTACGCTGAACTAGACACTAATGCAAGCAACTCACCCATCTGGATTCTCTCCACCTTTCATTGTCTCTGAGCTATTTTATAACCCTGTACATTGTGGAGCACAGATAGCAATACAAATTCCTCACACCCATAGAGATGTAAACGGACCGATTACTGCCCTGTGGGCGGGCACATCTTGCATCTATTAGTAAATTCGTCTCTGAAGTCTTTATTCTGGGGCAGTTCTCGGAATTCTTTAAAGCAGCTGTAATGTCTTAATGGTTCATTGATTTATTGAATTAAACACAGTATTTGACACCGGTTCATTTCATATGTGTAGGACAGCATTTTACTCTTAAAAAAATAGCCTTTAACAGCATAGCACACACATTCACACGTTCTCAGCGGGGAGTAACACCGCTCTGCAACGTGACTTCCGGGGCTGCTGTGGGTAAGCACAGCCGCACCAGTCTTCTCCACCCCTCACATCTGTGATGTGGCGGTGGGGCCTGTTGCTAACTAAGCTGGCTGCAATCGGCGGTTTGGCTGCTTTGCCCTGCGGGTGGCTTACTGACTGCTCCTACACCTCTCATGCTGGCAGCTGCTACCGGGGTATTGCCCAGCTGCCTCCTATTTTGCAGTCTTTGCAGAGTCTGTCCATAGCCTTCCAGAGCCTGGCTTTCTTCAAAGGTGCTAAGGATGAGGGCAGTGGAGAGTGAAGGACAGAACTAACCAGCTCTCCTGGGCCATCCTCCTCCTTTCTGTAATTGCTGTAATTCCGTAATTTCAGATTTAAAGATTGGAATCCCACGTGAGGAGCACACAATCATGCGCCTTTACCATCAAACCACCACGACAGGGTTTCTCAGACTGTGTGCCCTGGAACACTGGTGTTCCGTGAATAACTCACAGATGCGCTATGATAAATGGAAAAATACTTCCGAGACTTGGGATAATCATCGGATCATGGTGTCGCAGCAAGGTGTGTCACAGCTCAGTGTTCCAGCTCAGTGGTGGCAGCAACCTGGAGCGGGCGAGAGACCAAGCAGCACTCGGAAAGTTGGAGAGCTCAGGTTTTTTACGCCGGCGGGCCCAGAGGAGTTAACGTTCCAAGCTCTGGACCCCATCTGTAGGTTTACACCAGCTTTTATAGGCTTCCAGTCTACACTTTGCAACATCATATGCAAATAAGGTGTAACAAAAGTTGACTGATTAGGAACGAGCTTTGTAGAAACGCATCAATCAGGAGTGATAGAAATGGACCAATCAGGAGTGAGCTCAGGGAACCAATAGAATCTTGAGGGTAAGTTCCGCTTTCCCAGAAGTAAGTCATTTCAGAGTTTAAAAAGCAAGATAATGCCGCTGGGCCAGGGAATTGAAAGATGCTGGCAGGAGGGTAGTGGCCCTGCCTGGGGGTCCTGCCATCTTTTTTGTGGGGCTTCCCACCTCAATGATGGTGATGAATATTGAAGTAATTTTACTGCCTAACGTTTCGAGATCAAATCACTTTGTTCTTATCTTATATAACTTCGGGGATTTTGTTGCTGTCCTAACAAAATAGCTTTTAAAGAAACAAAAGTCTGTGCATAAAAATACTATCAATTGGTGCTTTGTGATATCAAAACTTTAATAAATGTTCTGTTACAGAACAGGAGACCCTTCATCATGTAATATAAAACGTATAAAAGTTGAGGACTTCTGAGAAGAGATGGAGATCTTTTTTAGCAGCACATAGTCTAGACATTGTTCTCGCCTTTAGGTTTGGGAGCCCTAAAAACACCCCTTCCCCCTCCCCTACCACAGGGCAGACTAGAGTAGAGGATCTCATGTGCCAGTTATCAAGGGGCTGCGACAATCCATAGGCAATAGGTTTAACAGGGAAAGACTGTGTTCCAGCCAGATCTCTGAAGTGGCTGAAAACAGTTGTTGATAATACTGTTCTCAAAATCAGTACTTGAAACAATTATAAACAGAAGCACAGAATTCTCTGCATAACTCCTGAAATGAGAGGATTAGCATTCTGATGCAAACCAGCTTGAAAACAGAAGAGAAAACATGAAAGGAGTCGACTGTTAAATGTTGGCGATCTCTAACAACTTGCAGTCATTCCTCTTCTCCGTACAGTGTGTATATTCTCTCTCTTTGATCTTAATTCACTCCCTGGACTTTAGCCACCTTCTCTGTGGAACAGAGTCCCAGTTCCCACCTCCTCCCTGAGCTCTTGCCTAAGCTACTGACCCCACTGGGCATCTCTGGATATCTTGCAGACAGTAACACTTTTTTCTTCATCCTCCTGTTACAGAAACCTGATCCCGTCGAGAGATCAAGCAACACTTGAGGGGTTGGAGAACTCAGGTTTGTTATGCTGGTGGGCCCAGAGGAGTTAACACTCCAAGCTCTGGACCCCGTCTGCAGGTTTACACAGGCTTTTATAAGGTTTTAGGTTTTGATTAAGTTTGCACCGTATGCAAATGAGGTGTTAGAAATGGACCAATCAGGAGTGAGCTTTTGGGAACCCATGGAATTTTAGGGGTAAGTTTTATTTTCCTAGAAGAAAGCCATTTTACAGAAGTGCAAAAGCAGGAAGGCAATGGCCCTGCCTGTGCGGTCTTGCTGGTCCCTTTGTGGGTTTTGCCCTTTCACTCCCACCTCACCCCCAAAATCAGCTCTTTCCTTTTACGCTCCTTGCCTTGGAGGATGACACCGTCATCCACTAAAAACATGGAAATTATTCTGAAATCTTCCTCATTCACATGTACTCGATCTATTACTAAATTCCATCTATTCTATCTCCTAATTATGTCTCCAGTGTCTTCCTTTCTCTTCATCCTCACTTGCTATTATTTCAAACCAGTCTTTTAATCTCTCTCGGTTCCTGAAAGCTCATTTTAACTGGCTTACCTGTACACGGCCTTTCACCCAGTTCTCACCAGTGGCAGACTGACCTCTGTACGGTGTCAATTTGATCATGTCAACCTCCTTTACAAAAAATCCTTTTATGTCTTTCCATTGCCTTTAAGGTGGCATATTTCATGATCTGAGCCCAGTTTACCATCTCAACCTCATATTTTACCAAGCTCCCATCCTACCATATTCTCGCCATAGTAACTTGCTTACAGATCTCCGTATATGACATACTGTCTGTGATGGCCGTCGCCCTTTTTTGTGCTCCCTTCTCTGTCTCCTGAGCTCACTTATCCACTTAGCTAACTCCTTCCTCCACGAGGCCTTCCTTGAACCTCCCAGTCAGCTTTAAGTGCCCCTCTCGTGTGTGCTTATGACACTCCGTGTGTTCACTCCATCAGAGCCCTTACTGAGCACTCTACTGAAATTGCCCGTATGGAGAGAAAACCTTTAGGAAAAAATTACTTCTTTCTCTAGGATTTTCTGATACCCCTGTCCTTTCCTCCATTTGCAGTAGACAGGCAGTCTATGCTCACTACCCTCCAGAGTAAGGCTGTTAAATAAAAAATTCAAAGAGCAGGAAATGAGTTAATATTAGATTTTTCAGTTTCCCCAAATAGACTCAAGTTGGCAGTTCCTTGTTTAAAAGAGAATATTTTAAAAGATCAAAAGCTTGGGTCCAGAATGTCTTACAGCACAAAGCTGATTCTGATTTGGACGATCTTATGGACCAGAGCTAGAGAAAAGGGAGGCAGAAGCAAAAGCAAGTAAGCCACTGGTGAGTGACAGCGAGGGTGGATGAGGGTGGCCTCGGAGGGGAGGAGAGCTCCTCAGAGCCTCGCTTCCCACAGCCAGGGAGGGAGGGAGGAGCCGGGAGTGAGTCAGTGGCTCTGGAGGGACCTTTCAGTGGGGAATGGGAGGGTACCGTGCATCCAACAGGAATTGATCACTGGACACCAGATATGAGCCCAGACACCATAGCAGGTGCCCACATATGTTAGACAATGGTGTTCCTCCCACTGACGTGGGACCAGAGGACTCTAAACGCAGCTCGAGGGAGGAGGGTAAGAGGGAAAGCCTGAATTGTCTACTACTCTAGACTGGCTAGGAATGCAAGATCAGAGGTCGAGGTAGAAAGGAAACATGGTCATAGAAAAGCCAGTGAACAATTCTTGCTCTCCGGAACTTGTCACCTAGGATTCCCACTTGTGGTTCCTGTTTAAAAGCCCGCTTCCTCCACTGGCTTGTGGGCCCCTGGAGAACAGTGATCATTTGCACCCACTTTTGTAACCCCAGTCCGGCCATAGCATGGAGACTCAGTAAATGCTGGTCAAATGAAGAAAAAAAAAAAAAAAGAATAAGCAAACCTGGGTGATGAAGGAACAGGATCCAGACAGAGCCAAGGCAGAATAATGTCCCTTGGTCAGATATGATTTTCCTTAATGAAATCAGAGTTGAAAATCAGAAACAGACTGTATGTTTTTGTTGTTTTGCCTGTTAGGATAAGCTTGTTCAAATTAACTATTAATTAGCTGTATTTATTTTTCACTAAATGTTGAGTCATTCTCATTTAACCTTCTTGTTGAGATTGTTACGACAACTAAATTGAAGATCGATTACATTGTCCATTTTACGTGTTGCCTAAAATTTACTATAAGACACTGCAGCTCAGTATGGTACGTGTGATTGTGTGTGTGTGTGTGGTGTGTACTGGTTTGAGTCTACATGCTGGGGTACCTGAACTACATTCCTAAGCCCCAACACACTGTTCAGAGGTGCTTAGTTAAGGTTTTTAAAGTCTTGCTTACAGGTCCACACTCGAGAGTACTATGAGTGTTTCAACGTCTCTATTTCCGTAGAGGGGTTATTCGTTAGCATAAGTGGAGTTAGAAATAATTTTTGAAGACAATTCAAGTGGTGTCCAATATATGTGAACTGACCAGCAAGGTACAGACACCTCCACTGGTGTGTGGAGCTGTCCCACTCAGCAGCCTCATACCTTGCAATCTGGTGCCCCAGCCTGAAGTCCCATTTGGTCCTGTGTCCCACCTCTAACTAGAGGCCTTGCCGTCTGATGCTGACTTGACGGCTAGCTGATCCCCTGGAGAGAATATTTCTGTATCTGCCACTAGTAAGATTGTCACACAGGGGGCCCAGCAGAGGGACCGGAAGAGGGAGTCACTAAGAATGTATTGTATGACTCCTCGTGTTTGTGTGCAAAAACGTCTGTGTGTGCGTTGCAGGATTTGGTCTGAGATTTGCTTTCTTTGTAATGGACCACTTGGTGGCAAGTTTGGTGGGAATAGGACATAGACCCTTCCTCTATCTTCAGTCACTGGAGGCCGCCACTATGTGCCAAAAGAACCCCACAGTTGTGAATGACCAAACTGGTTTAGATGAGTTGACAATACAACACTTAATATGAGGCACATTATCAATGCTTTTTCCTCATAATATTTCAGCTTTCTGTAAAGGTATCTCTACATATAACCAAAACATTCCCACATTTTCTCTCTTCGTACTGTGTTGACGCTAATATTTTCATAGCATGGCTAAGCCTTGGATAGATCACCCACTTAAACGTCACTGCACTCTCTTACTTGAATTCCTTTCAGAGTTGGACTTTATTTATTTACTGTTTTTATCTTGTGTGCCCTTCTGAGCCTACTACAGTATCTCTCCAGGAAGAAGCCATCATCAAATGTCTTCTGGCCGGAATGTCATGAAATAAGCTAGATGAAGGACTATAATGGTACCAGAGTCTTCCTCAGTGCAAAGCTCTATCACTCTCTGAGGTCACAGTTGACACCTATAAGAAGAGAAAGGAAAAAGCAGTATTGTCATGCAAGGGTGGACCCAAAGTAGTTGGGGGCAAAACTACAGAACTGACACAGTGTGGCCTTGAAGATGGAGAGAGGGCGGACTCTGCTGTAACTGTAGGGGCCTTCCCGCCACTGGGAGGGCAGCAAAGAGGAGCACCGTCCAGCTTTGCTGGGAGGTAGGAGACCCCCATGGACAGGCGATGAGAGCATCTTGACAACAACTAGATTTTTCAACCTGGTAGCCAGGTCTGTCAATAACATACGAGGTTGAAGCATTTACTGTTCCACTTGCCACAGATAAGACTTGTGCACAAAGCCTGACAGCTGGTCCTCACGGGACTGGGGGTGTGCGGAGAAGCTCTGACCCAGCATGAGCCCCTTAAGAAGATGGAGTCGGTCTTGTGAGAACTAATCTTGCTGCAGAGGCTGGTGCAGAGGCCCAGAGGAGAGCGGGGAGGCGCGGCTCAGTTACAGGACGCTGAGGGGCCAGCAGCTGGTGGCAGAGCATTGTTTTGATTAAAGCCATTGGGGTTACAAACCTGGCCGGACAGCCGTAAGGAAAGGAGGCAATTTATGGAAGCGCTCCCGGCAGAAGCTTCAGCTGGGCTGTGAGGGAGAACCAGGAACGGCTGTTGCGATGAGCAGCTGCTCTTTCCACTTACGCGGGGGCCCCGGTTGTCCATCTGGCATCGCCGACGTCTGCCCAAGAGCCCCACGGTCCACTCTTGCGTCTTTGCTCCCTCCAGACTGGCTCGGCTTTGCTTTCCCAAACACGGTGGGAGTGGCCGGACACAGGCTCTCACACCCGAAGGGGATGTTGAAGAGCCAAAGATGCTGCCGAATCCAAGCTCGTCCAGCTCGCCGCACGACGGGCCAGTGAATTGGGAGACGAGGTGCCGGGGCAAGGAATAGCGACTTGATTCGGAGAGCCAGCAGACTGAGAGGACGGCAGACTAACGTCTTGGAGAGCCATCCTGCTCCAGTCAGAATTCAGGCTCTTTTTATACAAAAAAAACAAGGGAGGGGGTGTGGTTGGTTGCTGCAAACTTCTTGCTGCAGGCATTCTCTGTTCCTGCAGCCGTCCATGTGGGTCAGGCCGTGGTGTCCCTGTAAACCTCCAACAAAACAAAGGTTATTCTCTATCTTGCAACTTGCCAGCTCTGCGTAAGTGCAGAAGTGCTGACACCCTTAAAGGTCAGCGCCCTGAGAACAGGCTCTCCTGTCTATTTCAGGCTAAAGGCAACATTGTTTCCCAAAAGGTGCAGAGCTGGCAAGACTGAGTCTAGAAGGCAGGGCACAGTGGTCGAAACTAAAGGAGCAGATCCAGTGTGGAGTCAGATCTGTTCTCCTCTGTTACAAAGATGGGCCCTCACAATGGGAGCTTAACTCTTGACCCAAGTCACTCTCTGATGTTCAACCCTCTGTCCCCTCCCTGGTCACTGCCCCCGCCCCTTACTGCTGCCACCACCACCACCACCAGCACCAGTCATGTCACTGGTTGTTCATTCTACAGCAGCGCGTCCCGAACGTGCCAGCTTGGCAGAGGCTTCTGGGGGTATTTGTTTAAGATATACGTCCTCAAGCTCAAAGACTGGGAATTCCGGGGAGGGTCCAGGAACCTCTACTTTTATTCAGCATCCCCAGGCCGTTCTATAATTGGGCGAGCTTGAGCACTGCACTGGAGTAGTTCTAGAATTTTCTTTAGTTCACATGGGAGTAGCCTGGGTGCTTATTACAATGCAGATTCATACCCTGAAGCCCCACAAAAGATTCTACTTCAAAAGCCCTGGGGCAGGACTCTAGGAATTGCAACTGAATAAACATTCCGGGGTGATTCTGAGAGATGCCTGGGCTATCCCAGGTAGGTATCCTGAGCTCTTTTTGTGATAAGAAATTGCTCTGAAGGGACGGTGGAGGAGGGAGGGAGGACAGGGCAGGAAGTGGGGCTGGAGACACACCTCTACTTTTCAGTTCTTTCTCTGGCCCTGGCGCTCCCATCCCCTCTCAGAGAAGTATTATTTTACTTTGAGAAGTATTATTTTAGAGAGAAACCCCAACTGGCTTCAGGGGCTCAGCCTACAGCCAGTATGATCTGGGAGTGGCCCTTTTCCCAGCCCATCGGGGGGTGGGTGGGCCAGAGAAAGACTTCAGCCCTTGGGGGAGTTTGAGAGCCAGTGGACCAAAGCCACTGTGCTGGAGGGGCAGTGGGCAGAATGGTTAAGGAGACAAGTCACAGCGAAATGTAGATCTCACACAAACGAAGCAGATAAAGCTGAATTTAAATAAAAAGTGGGTAAACCAACCTTTGTATGTAAATACTCTAATAGCAAAAAGTCAGAATTTCTTAATAACATATTGAGCCCTCATTATGCCCTAAGGCCTGCGGAATGCTATCTCATTTAATAATTGCAGAAAATTTAATTTTGTATTTTTGAGAGGGTAAGAAACACATAGCAAGTAAGTGGCAGAGCCTGGTCTCAAATCTGGTTCTCACTGAAGTAAAAGCACATGGTTTTAACCACCAAAGTATGTTTGAGCTAGGAACACGAATTCTGGAGTCAGGATAAAGAAATCCACAAATGTAGTGTTGTATACACTAAGAGAATTATGGATTAATAAAAGGGACTCTGAATTTGATTAGAAGATTGTCTTGTAAAAAATAATCCATTCCCATAATTTACCAATTCTGTAAGCTCAGATATTAATAAATTGTGTTTTATTAAAATTACACACCTGTAAGGTCTAGGAGGACCTGAGGGCTCCCTCAAATGTGCAAATAACTGAAAGACGCAGAAATGATGTAAAAGGAAACCAGCTAAGGATCTGAGACTAAGTAATTTCCGATTCCCATGGAAACGCTGCCACTAAAATAAATCCGACAGCTGCTGGCTCTGTGACAGTCCTCCGCCTTAGTCAGCACCACATTCAGGGAGCCTCCTGGCTCGTTGCTCAGGGCGGCCCCTGCTGCACCCACACTGCACACGAGGCCACTCACCCAGGTGTCGGGGGGTCCCAGGGCTGCAGGGCTTAGGCCTGGGCCCCCCGGGTCAGGCCTGCAGTAGCAGCCAGGCCGGCTCCATCTGGCCTGGTGGCACCACCCCTCGGGAGCCCCGAGAAGCCGCAGGTCTGACCTCCAATTTTCTGCCACCTTGCTGTGTGTTGAGAGCAAATAGCGATAATCAAAATGCCTCCTGCTGACTTTGCGGAGCCACGGAGGAGGAGTTTACGAGTGTTAAACACATGTTACCAAATCCCCATCTTCGAAGCAATCTTTCAAGACATAAATGTATATGGATCTCTGAGGGGATGGGGGCGCAAGGGCCAGAGGGAGAGCTGAAAAACAGAGGTGCGTCTCCAGCCCCACTTCCTGCCCTGCCCTCCCTCCTCCACTGTCCCTTCACAGCAGTTTCTTGTCACAGAAAGAGCTTGGGACACCTGCAAAGGCCTTTATTTTGCATTTGGTCTAATCCAGTCATAACCACAGAGGAGAAACAAGTGTTCTCAGGAACACTGTTTCCTTAAACTCTTATTAAACTCTCCGAAAACGGATGACAAAAATGATGACATACAAGTGATCCCCGAACCGCAGATAACCCCAAACCTGCCTACTGAGTACTTGGCTCCTAAACAATTGGGCGGCCCGGTTTTTCATTAGTCACTTTATTAACAAGTATTTATGGGCTACCATCTGTAAACCCACCACTGAACTGAGCAGGAATCAGAGATACAGGACCTGGACATGACTTCAAGAAGCTCACCGTAGAGGAGAAGTTCAGATTGATAATTAGGGGACAACACAAGGCAGTAGGATGGAGTGCTACCCTGAGGAGAACTGGAGACATGGGCTGAGGAGAGAAGACTAAGGTGAACCAGGGGTATCAAGGGTGGCTTCACGGAAGAGGCAGTCTTTGAACTTATTAGGATTTGGAGAGCAAAAGAAAAAAGTTCTAGGGCATTCCAGTGGTGGGAAGAGGATGAAAGGCATCTCGTCTTTCCACTTACCAGAGTCTTCTGAGCACAGCTCAGTCCTGGCTCGCTCCCGCAGCCTTCCGCCACGAGGACTGTGAAGATGAATGCCTGCAGGTTTCTTTGAGTTTTCAAACAGGTATACACACAGAGTTACCAAAGGCATCAATGGCGTTACATTACCTCAGTTGCAATTAAAGTATTATGGACTTAAAAAAGAGGTGACATCCTATATTCTGAATATCATGGAATCAGAAAAACTAACCACAGATACCTTTTACTCTTCTCTTTGCTTGGACATGTTTAAAAAGTTAACTTCCAGAGGAAATAATTAATTGGATGCATACGAGCATACACTCCTTTCTACATGTGGTGATTTATTTCCTCTCTACTGTATAAACCAAATAGCTACATTTAGTGCAGATACCTAAGATTCCATTATAATTACAGACGCCCCTAACCTGCCATTTTCCTGAACATTTTGAAACACTGAAAGTGTAGCTGAAGAGATAGCTTGCATTATATTTGGTTACGGAGGGGCAGCATTCCATGATGGGAGGGGAGAGCTACCTCAGAACTCTACACCTGCTCGCAAATAGAATTTTAACTGACACTTTGGCTTCTAGGTAATGTATTATGACTTATAAAATAAATTAATCTTTTTTCTTTCATACAGAACACAAGGCTGCAATCAGTGCCAAGACTGCTCCCCAGAACTGCTTGGCAGTGTTCCCAGATGTTCCCACAGTAGCAGAAGTTTTCCAAACCGCGCACTAGGCGGTGGTGCTTTAATTTGTTTCTTCCAGTTTGACAGACTGCAACAATTCCCACCCTTCCTGGCGTCACTGGACAGGAGTATTTTCATCTCCTCCTTAATGTCTTTTTTTTCTCAGACCCAAGGTTTTTCTGAGATTGACCTTGTTATTTACTCTGTTATTCTCTTCAAGCCCACATGGTTAGATTATTTTCTTAAACAAGGAAATCCAAGTCCAAGTGGATTCACATTCAACCAAAAACGTGTTTCCTGGAATGTCAAGTTTCTCAAGATGTTAACAGATATTCCACGAGATAAAGTCATGTCAAAAAAAAAAAAAAAAAAGAAAGAAAGAAAGAAAAGAAAAGAAATGGCTGCAAATCCCTCTACATCTCTATTTAGGGATTTATAAGGCACATTAGCTGAGCAAAAACTTAGAGAAAACAAGCAGGAAATATGTTTAATTTGGTTAAGCAAAACTGATCTGACTACAGAATTATCTCTCTCTTTCTATAAGATTTCTGGAATATAATAATTATAATCATAGAACAACAATAATAATAATGATAAGAGCTAACATTTATAGCTATTTCTACTCCTTTAGTGGTCGTCATAGAAGCTTTAACATACATAATTAACAGTTTAATATTAATGGTTTTAATCCTCTTCTGAACCACATAAGAATCCTAGAATACTTTATGCCATTCATCACTTTCCCTGTTACATTCTGTTCTTTCTTGATATTTAGACTCACACACTAGAGATTAACGTTACCATTATACACAGTCAGTATTTATGCTTTTTATCTTCTTGTTTCACAAATCTTCCTTCTGACATGAAGCACCTTCACTAGAAGTTTCTCTTGTGAAGATGTGTTGGTAGTAAGCCCTCTTGGGCTTGTGTCTGAAGAATGCCCTTTTTTTCTTCCTTTATTTTTGAAAGATTATACTGCTAAAATGCAGTTCTAGGTTGAAAGTTATTTTCTTACAACACTTTGCAAATTTATTTTCATTTCTTCTGGGTTTCGCTCTTGTTTCTGAGAACTCAGCTATCCGTTGTTACAGATAAAACTCCCCTCACCCCACCTCCCACTTTTTTCTCTGTGGCTGCTTTTGTTATCTTCTCTGTGTTTTTATTGCTCTGAATTTCCACTCTGTTGTGTGGGTCTCTTTTTACTTATGATAATTGGTGTTCTTAACCCCTTCTGGAAAACGCTCACTCATTATGTCTTTTAACATTGAATTTCCTCAATTATAATTTCTTCTTAGAACTCAGAGTATATATTTTATGTTGTATATTATATTACCTGCTAAGTCTTTCCTCCATGTTTCTCAATCTTTTTCATATTCCTCTTTGCTTTGTCTCTGTCCCGTATCATGTGTGACTTCTTCAACTTCACCTTCCAAATTACTAATTGTTTCTTTAACTGTGTTTAATATAATGTTAAATCCATTTATCCAGATTCTTTCAATTATTATTTTTATTTCAGCAGGTTCTTTCCAGAACCCTTTTTTTTTCAGTTCTATTTCTTTATATACATTAATTTATACATATTTATTTTCATTATATATTTGGTATGTGATAATTATAATGTCATCAGTCTCTGTAAGTCTGATTCTGAGTTTGCTATTTTTGTTGAATCTTATTTCATGACTGTATGTTCAGAATGTGTGCAGTGATATTTTGGTAAGTGAATGGAACATGGAACTTTATGGATTTCTTTGAGGTGAGGCTGAAACCTGAATCCATACCCAGGGATCCTGCAACTTCACAGGCAGGACTGAGATTTGCTTACGGCTCCAGGCAGAGGGGAAGAATTTGCTCCACTTGTACCTTTGTGGAGCTGCGCCTCTGGGGAAAACAGGCAGTGAGTGCAGTTCTGGCACACTCGGGCGTGAGTATGGGTATGGCATTTACAACAGGCTGGCGTACCACACCGTATTCAGAGGTGGGCTGTGCTGACCCTGTGGCACACTGAGGATTCAGGTGATGACTGCACACTCACTACAGTGGGTCCTAGTGCCTGACACTGGCGGATCTGCACTGGTGGCTCTGCAGGCACAGAACCTGAGGGACACGAGAGCGGGTGGCTGACATTCCCACAGCTAAGGTGGGGATAAGGGCACTGTCAACAAAAAGTACTTTGTAAGCCCGCATAAGTGACAGACAGCACCACAGAGGGCACTGCCTGGTGGACACGCTCAGTGATTCTTCTTTCCAGCCGAAGCCCTCCAACACCGCCTACCATACACCACAGCTCAGAAATGGGTCTGGAAGCCTATATTCCAGCAACAGGGGAGCAGACCTGGCCCCTGTCAGGGCTGTGAAAACCAAAGAACAAAAAAGGAGGTCCCACTCAACAACAACAATCAGCACAGGATCTTATCTCCACACCACCAACCACACCCCCAGTCAAAGGGATAACAGCCAACACACACAGAAGAAAGATGTGGGAACTATCCAGACTAAGAACAGTGCTTGCAACAAAACTATTAGATGCACAGTTTACACAGGAATGCTCCCACTTTAAATATTTTAAAATGCCCTTCAAGACCACAGTAGATAACTGATCTCCTAAATCCATACATTCAGAGAAATATAAGTAAAATGAAGAAGCAGAGGAACAACTCCCAAATAAAAAAATGGGAGAAGTCCCCTGAAAGAACAAAAAATCAAATAGACCTCAACATTCTACCAGATCATGACTTCAAAAAGGGGGTGAAAAAGCCAGAAATGCCATCATTAAAAAGTCTATAAATGATAGTACTGGAGAGGGTGTGGAGAAACGGGAACCCTCCTACTCTGCTGGTGGGAGTGTAGATTGGTGCAGCCATTATGGAAAACAGTATGGAGATTCCTCAAAAAACTAAAAATAGGCTTACCATATGATCCAGCCATCCCATATATCTGGGTATATATCTGGAGGGGACTTTAATTTGAAAAGATACAGACACCCCTATATTCATGCAGCATTATTTATAGTAGACATGGAAACAACCTAAGTATCCATCAACAGATGACTGGATAAAGAAGTTGTGCTATATTTATATACTGGAATACTACTCAGCCATAAAACAGAATAAAATAATGCCAGTTGCAGCAACATGGATGGACTTAGAGATCATCATTCTAAGTAAAGGAAGCCAGAAAGAGAATGAAAAGTAACACATGATATCACTTACATGTGGAATTAAAAAAAAAAAAAGACAAATGAACTTATTTACAAAACAGAAATAGACTCACAGACATAAAAAGCAAATTTATGGTTACCAGTGGGGAAGGAATAAATTGGGAGTTTCAGATTTGCAGATACTAACTACTATATATAAAATAAACAACAATTTTCTACCATATAACACAGGAAGCTATATTCAATATCTTGCAGTAACTTTATGTGAAAAAGAATATGAAAATGAATGTATGTATATGTATGACTGAACTGTTATGCTGTATGCTAGAAATTGACACAATATTGTAAACTGACTACACTTCAATTTAAAAAAAGACTCTCTGGTGTTGCACAGGGCTAGACAAACAGAGATCAGAAACAGATGTTCACATATATGGAAAGTTGATGTATGACAGAGGTAGCTGTGAATTACTTTCTAAGAGTGCTTTACAAACTAAACAGCTGTTTAATGTGTCTCCCAAATTTTGACGTGTACTTTCGTTTTTATTTAGTTGTAAATATTTTCTAAATTCTCTTGTGATTTCTTCTCTGACTCATTGATTATCCAGAAATGTTTGCTTAATTTCCAAATGTCTAAATACTTTCTTTTTGTGATTTCTAATTTAATTCTATTTTGGACAGAAAACATGGTTTGTATAATTTTTAGCCATGTAAATTTATTAAGATTTGTTTTATGGCCTAGTAAATGCTTATTTTAGTAAATGTTCCAAATGCACTAAAAAAGAGTGTAATCTACTGTTTTAGGTGGGGTATTCTGAAATGCTGATTAGGTCAAGTTAGTTGACAAAGTTGCTTAAGACTCTAATATCTTTATTAATTTTGTATACACTTGCTCTCTCAATTACTGAGGGAGAAAATTTGAAATCTCTGACCATGTCAGTGGATTTTCCTGTTTCTCTTTCAGTTTGTTTAACTTTTGCTTTATGTATTTTGGAGCTCTATTTTTGGGTGCAAATATATTAGGACTGTTACGTCTTCATGGTAAATTGACTCTTTATCATTATAAATTGCTTTTTTAAAAAAATCCCTGGTAATATTTTTTTCTAAAGTCTACTTCAGCTTCCTTTTTGTTGGTTTTTGCATGGCACAACTTTCCTCATCATTTTACTCTTTATTTATTTATTTATTTATTTTAACATTTTTTATTGATTTATGGTCATTTTACAATGTGTCAAATTCCAGTGTTCAGCACAATTTTTCAGTCATTTTACTCTTTAATAATAGCTTTATTGAGATATAGTTTGCATATCATACAGTTAACTCATTTTAAACCAACCACTAATCTACTTTCTGTCTCTATGGATTTTCCTATTCTGGACATTTTGTACAAATGTAGGAAGTAGATTAGTGGTTGCCAAGGGCTGGGTGGGTAGGAAAAATAGAGGTGACTGCCAAAGGATCTGTGGTTTCTTTCTGAGGTGATGAAAATGTTCCAAAATTGTACACATTATCAGGGTTATTCAGGTTGTAGCATGTATCAGTAATTCATTCCTTTTCATTGCCAAGTAATCTTCCACTGTATGGATTTCTCACACGTTACTTCTCCATTAATTAGCTATGGATATCTGAGTTTTCACTTTGGCTATTATACATGATGCTATTACAAATGTTCATGCACAAGTTTTTGTATGGGTATGTTTTCATTTCTCTTGGAAATACACCTAGGAGTAGAATTGCTGAGTCATGTAGTAACTTCGTATTTAACACTTTGGGGATCTGCCAGATTATTTTCCAAAGTAGCTGCACCACTTTACATTCCCACCAGCAGTGTATGAGGGTTCCAATTTCTCCACATTCTCATGAGCACTTGTTATAATCTGTCTTCTTTATTCTAGCCATGCTAGTGGGCATGTTGTGGTATGTCACTGTGGTTTTGATTTGCATTTCCCTGATGGCTAATCATGTGGAATGTCTTTTCATGTGCTTATTGGCCATATCTTCTTTGGAGAAATGTTTATTCAGAATCTCTGATCATTTTAAAATTGAGTTATTTATCGTTTATTATTGAGTTATATCAGTTCTTTACATATATTCTAAATGCAAGTACCTTATAAGATACACACTTGCAAACATCATTCCATGCTGTGGGCAGTCTTTTCACATTCTTGATGGCATCCTTCAAAGCAAAAAGATTTATGTTTTGATGATGTCCAGTTTATCTATTTTTCCTTCTGTTGCTTCTATCAAATCTTCTATTATTTTCCTTTAATTTACCTGTGTCCTTACATGTAAAATGGGTTTCTTATAGATGGTATACAGTCGGATCTTGCTTTTTATTCTGTCTTTTAATTGAGGCATTTGGACCATTTACATTTAATACAATATTCAATATGTTTGGTTTTAAACTTGTAATTTTGTTACTCTTTTATGTTCACCCCATCCGTCACTTATTTATTCTTTCTGTCTTTTTGTATTAATTCATTATGTTTTAGCATTCAATTTTGTCTCTATTGTCATCTTTAGCATATAAATTTATCCCTAACTATCTACTATCTTATTACTTATGCCTCTTTTTTTATGGTTCCTCTAGAATTTAAAACATACATATTTAACTTGACAAAACTACCTTCAAATAATATTATATCAATTCATATATAAGGCTTTTATATTATGTTTCCACTTCCCTCCTCCTTTCTTTTATGCCATTTTTGTCATTTGTTTTACTTCTACATCTATTATAAATTCCAGAACATATTATTATTAAAAGTAAATTATATTTTAAAGAAAATGAAATATGAAAAAATAATTTTATATTTATCTACTTATTTACCATTGCTCTTAATTCCTTTATGGAAATTCACATTTCCATCTTGTGTCATGTCTTCTGCCTGAGCAACTTTTTAAAAAACATTTCTTGTAATGTAGATCTCCTAATGAATTGTCATAGTTTTGTCTTTCTGAAAAAAATTTTACCATATTTTTGAAAAATATTTTAATTGCATATGGATTTCTAGGTTGACAATTTTTTTCCCCCTTTTAGTATTTTAAAAATAGTAGTCCATTGACTTCTGGTTTATAAAGTTTCTGACCAGAAGTACACAATAATTCTTATCTTTGTTTCTCTATATAGACTATCTTTATTCTTTGGCAGCTGCTAAGATATTTTTCTTAATCACTAGTTTTTTAGCACTTTATAATGTGCCTTGTATCACTCTGTATGTGTGCATTTGTATATGTGTGTGATAGCTTCTTTGATATTCTCTGAGATTCCTGGATCTGTGGGTTTGTAGTTTTAATCAGATTTGGAGATGTTTCAGCCATTGAGCTTTCTAATGTTTGCTTTCCCCTTCCCTTGTCTCTTCTTATTCTGGGACTCCAATTTTATGTATGTTGGACTTCTTGATATTGTCTTACAGGTCACTGAGGCTTTGTTCATTTTTTAAAGTCATTGTTTCCTGCTTCATTTTGGATAAAATTCTATTGCTATGTCTTCAAAGTCATTAGTCTTCTGCAGTGTGAAATCTGTTGTTAATCCCCTCCAGTAAATTTTTTATTTCAATTATTTTATTTTTCCACCCCAGAAGTTCATTCTAATTAATTCTTCTTTGTATATTCCATTTCTCTCCTCACATGAAGAAATTTCATGTCTTTATTTATATACTTGAGCATTATATTAGTAATTATTTTATCATCCTGTAACTTCCAGCATCACTGTAATTTCTGGATCTGTTTTTTATTGACTGCCTTTTCTCCTGGTTAGAGCTCACATTTTCCATCTTGTCATATCTAGTAAAAGAAATGATTGATTCTGGACTTTGTAAATCACACTGTTGAACATCTGGATTTTTTTTTGCATTCTTTTAAAGAGGGTTGGGTTTTATATTTGTAGATACTCAAGTCACTATCAGATCAAAATAATCTTCTTGAGGTCTGTTTTTAACCTTTTATAAGTAGTGCTAGCATAGTTTTTATTCCAGAAAGAGTTCATATCTACTTCTAAGGTGTGACCTCTCAGGAATCTCCACTAAATGACCCAGATGGTCACCAAAGAGTCTGTACTGCAGCTGATCAGACTTTGAATGCCTTCATCCCTGTGCAGGCTTACAACTCCCCAGCATTCTTTGAACAGCTTTGTGTAATTCCACTCCATATGTGTGTAGCCCAGTACTTGGCAAAGATTCAAAGGGACTTTTATGTAGATTTCTGGAGTTTTTTTGTTTTTTTTTTAAGCTTCCTCATTTCTGGAACTTTCTGATCATGTTTATAAAAGTCAATAAATTAAATTCATAAATGAATATTATTTCTTAAACGTGCCTAACAAACATACAATATAACTAATACAAATAACGAATAACAAACCATAACAAACAACTAATCAGATTATCATACAAATGATAACATGCATTACTATGTTATTCACATTGATGACTTATACCTGGATACTTAAGTCAATAAAGTAAGTAAAGAAATGAGTATCATTTCTTTGGTGCTCACTAACCAAGTAATTTTATTATTATCCAAGTGATAGACTGCATTACCAGTCTCAGCCTTGCCATATCCCTTCACACAGCTCAGTGACAATTTCTAGGTGGCAGCAACAGCCGCTCGTTCAGACGTTCTGCAGCTCCACGTGCTAGTCCTCTGCAAAAGCAAGCTTAGATTCAGGACATTTCATGTGGCAAAATATGCTCCCGTCTCAGTGTGGATTCCCCAAAATCAGAATCTGAAAAGAGAATTTCAGTAGAATTAATTTATTTGGGTGGTGATTATAGGATGGACATTGAGGGAATAAGAAAATGAAACATAAAGGGAGTAAAGCCAATAAATTGTGAGTTAATGAATTGTGGGTGACTGAGGCTTCGTACTTCTGGGGACATTCTGAGAAAATGGATGGGGTACACCTGAGAACTATCCCTCTGAAGGAACAGAAAGCTGAGTTCTTTATTCACCGACTCCTGTCTCTCTGGCTGAGGGCTGCTCCTGGGGCACCAGCTCCCAGAACTGTTGGCTACTCCACTCCTTAGAGCACAAGGGAGCACAGCGGAGCTGGACAGTGCCCTCAGATAGAGTCACAGGAACCCATCAGTGTGTGTGGGAACAACCGGCAGGTGACCTGCAGGAGGGGGTATGGGTGGGGCATCAACAGTGTCCCTCTGCCCTTGAAAACTGGAACTCATTCAGCTCTCCTCTTCTGTTTACCCTAATCAAGTCCAACCATATTAACATCAAAAAAGAAGGGTAATATAAGTCAGGTGCTCACTAATGGAAGCTTGACCCTGCACAGATACTGTGGGGTGAAAAGAGAGACAAAACAATCACTAACAGTTGCTGAATGGACAAAGGTTAAAAAACAGTCCATAAGCAAACCAAGTTTTTGGCCCCTTTAGCAGATTCCTTCCTTTAACCTGATGTTTATCTGGCACGAGGTCTGTGATGCAGCTGGGTCTCCATGGCAGTCAGACTCACGGCTATTGTATTTATATCGAGTGGGTGTGGGTGGTGTGCTTTTTAAAGGAAGGGACACAGTCCTAAGCCTGTTCCCAGAGAACAGTTGTGGCCATTGTACATTTAGTGCTTCAGATTTTCCCCCAAAGGATGTGAAGGGGGAAAAAAGGGCTTCCCACAGCACACAGGTGGCACAAAGACTCTAGCCAAGGCAGTGGCCACAATGATCAACTCATTTGAATGCCTGAAAGAATCCTGCCCAAACTTATGCAATATAGTCAGCCTTTTATCATTAATTTTAATTTTAAAGTGAATTCTTAGAGAAACAGTACTCAGGATAGATCCATATGATGGCAGAGTCAGAGACCCCACCAAGATAATTTTGTGGATATATTTACCCTTACCATGTCTAAATCTTGAAGTTCCCTGAGAAGAGAGATGCCTTTATTTTTGTAATGAGAGACAAATCTCAATTACAAGTAGTCCTGTGATAGGCAACAGTCTGATTTAACTTTATTCATTTATTCATTAATTTAATAGTATCAAGTACTGTTTGAGGTTCTGGGGATATGATAGTGAACAAAATAACCAAAGCACCTGCCTTCTTGTGGCTTACAATTAATTGGGAGACACCAACAATAAACAAACATATACTAACAAGTGGTCGTAATTGCTAAGGCTCACAATAAATCAAGATAAAGGGTATAGGAATGCAGAATTACAGAAGGTGGCTTCTCTAATAAGGGGACTTTTGAGCACAGTAAAAAGTAAGGAAAGTAAGAGTGGATGTCAATCATACACGTATCAGTGTTCCAGACTGAGAGATAACACGTGCAAATATCCTGTGGTAGGGGCATGACTCATAATACTCATAATACCAGAACAGCAGGAGACCAAGAGCAAACAAGCTAAGAGAAGTGATAGGAAATAGATATTTGGATGGGGTTAGGACAATTGCAAAGCACATAGAGCTTATATGAGCCAGTGAAGGAATTAGGTCATTGCAATGAGTGACATATGAAGCCAGTATACTTTTAAAAGAACTGCTGTAGTGGAGCAGGAGTGGAAGAGTAGAGAAATTAGGATGCTATTATAACAATCCAGGCAAGATGGTAGAGGCTTGGACCAGACCAGTACAATAGTTTGGAGATGGTGAGAAGGCACTAAATTGGAGAAAATATATTGATATTGAACTATATTGATATTGTTGATAGTACATTCACAGGATTTGTTCATATGAATTTGGGATAAAGA
This sequence comes from Camelus dromedarius, assembly GCF_036321535.1. NCBI lineage: Eukaryota > Metazoa > Chordata > Mammalia > Artiodactyla > Camelidae > Camelus > Camelus dromedarius. The sequence goes on along the minus strand of NC_087458.1, from coordinate 28,124,388 downwards.
GGAGTCAAAAATGACTTCAAGATTCTTGACTTAAGCAATGAGAAGAGCAGAGTTACCATTTATCGATATCAGGGAAAGCATGGAAGAAGCAGGTTTGATAGGAGAAATCACACCTTTCATTTTGGTCATAGTAAGTTTGAGATATCTCTTAAATATTAAAGTTTTAAGATACAGGCAACTGAACATACACGTCTGGACTTCTGGAACAAAGTCCTGACTGGAAATACAAATTCAGGATTCATATTCAAAGCTATGTGATTCAAAGTGATCACCAAGGGAGTGAATGTAGAGATTTCGGAGGAGGAAGGGGGAAAGTGATCAATTACGTCAAATGCTGCTGATGGGACAAACAAGAGGAAGTTGAGAATTTAACACTGGATTTGTCATCAACACCATTTGGATGTCAGTAATCTTGACAAGTAAGAGGTAAGTGGCTGATACAGGGTCTTTTCATGAAAATAGGCTCCTTTATTTTTTTGTATATATGTATTTATTGAAGTCTAGTCAGTTTACAATGTTGTGTCAATTTCTGGAGTACAGCACAATGCTTCAGTCATACATGAACATACATATATTCATATTCATATTCTTTTTCACCATAAGTTGTTACAAGACATTGAATATAGTTCCCTGTGCTATTTGGTATGAACTTGCTGTTTATCTGTTTTATATATATTTGTTAGTATCTGCAAATCTTGAACTCCCAATTTATCCCTTCCCACACCTTTTCCCCACTGGTAACCATAAGTTTATTTTCTATGTCTGTGACTCTGTTTCTGTTTTGTAACAAATTCATTTGTCTTTTTAAAAAATACCACATATAAGTGATATCATGTATTTTTCTTTCTCTTTTTGGCTTACTTCACTTACAATGATGCTCTCTAGGTCCATACATGTTGCTGCAAAAGGCATTATTTTATTATTTTTTTATGCCTGAATAGTATTCCATTGTATAAATATACCACAGCTTCTTTTATCCAACCATTTGTCAATGGACATTTAGGTTATTTCCATGTCTTGGCTATTGTAAATAGGGCTGCTATGAACACTGAGGTGCATATATCTTTTTGAATTAAGGTTCTCTCTGGATATAAGCCCAGGAGTGGGATTGCTGGACCATATGATAAGTATTTTCAGTCTGCTGGAGGAATAACCCTCTCAGACTTCATACAATACTGCAGAGCTACAGTAACCAAAACAATATGGTACTGGTGCAAAAACAGACATGGATCAATGGAACAGAATAGAGAGCCCAGAAATAAACCCACAAACTTGTGGTCAACTAATCTTTGACAAAGGAGGCAAGAACATACAATGGAGTAAAGACAGTCTCTTCAGCAAATGGTGTTGGGAAGACTGGACAGCTGCATGTAAATCAATGAAGTTAGAACACTCCCACACACCACACAAAAATGAACTCAAAGTGGCTTAAAGACTTAAACATAACACAAGACAGTATAAATCTCTTAGAAGAAAACATAGGCAAAACATTATCTGGCAAAAATCTTAGCAATGTTCTCCTAGGGCAGTCTACCCAGGCAATAGAAATAAGACCAAAAATAAACAAATGGGACCTAATTAAACTCATAAGCTTTTGCACAGCAAAGGAAACCATAAGCAAAACAAAACAACAACCTACAGAATGGGAGAATATATTTGCAAAAGATGAGACTGACAAGAGCTTAATTTCCAGAATATGTAAACAGCCCATAAAACTTAATTATAAAAAAACAAACAACCCAATCCAAAAATGGACAGAAGAGCTAAACAAGCAGTTTTCCAGTGAAGGCATACAAATGGCCAATAAGCACATGAAAAAATGCTCAATATCACTAATTATCAGAGAAATGCAAATCAACACTACAGTGAGGTGTCACCTCACACCAGTCAGAATGGCCATCAATCAAAAGTCCACAAACAAGAAACGCTGGAGAGGCTGTGGAGAAAAGGGAACCCTCCTACACTGCTGGTGGGAATGTAGTTTGATGAAGCCATTATGGAAAACAGTATGAAGATTCATCAAAAGACTAAAAATAGGCTTCTGTATTTCAAAAAGGGGAAACAAACACCTGAAATGAAGAAGAATTTATGATGGAAGTCTGAAGGCAAATAAAATGAGCCTCAGTAACTATATGCAAGATCCCTCACCTCACTTGGCCTCAATATTGAGAAGGACCAAAAGAAAGAATTGGTCTCCATCCTCAGTTTTCCCTTCTGAATAATGGGAATGTTTGCTGTACCTACCTTATAGGGTTATGATTGAGATTCAATGAATTCAAACATGTGAAGTATTTACAATAATTCCTGGACATAAAACAATAATAATAAACATTACTACATGTTTGCTATAATTACTGTATTATTATCATCATGTTAAATATTCTTATTTTCCCTTTAGCTTGGAAATTTCATGACTCTCTATAACCATAATCGTCTTGCTAAGAACCAGCCCTCCCTGATGCTAGTTGTGACGTGCTGCCGTGGTAGGACGGATTTGCTTCCTGCCCAAATATTAGTTACGGCTTCCTTGCTGTCTTCTCAGTAAGAGGCGATTTCAGATCAGAATAAAGTAGGTTGAAAAAAGGAGTTGGGAATGCTTTTCCCTTGGGTGAGGGGTCCTCTATGGATACCATGGATTGGCAGATACAACAGGCTTTAATCTTAGTGCTTTAATGTTAGGTCCACTTGGCTTGTGATAAAACATTCTCTTGGAAAACTGGTCCCTGAGTTTGCTATGGCTTTGGAAGTGGCTGCTCTCCACAGTTTATATATCTTTGCCTGGTTGTTTTTGAAATGTTTACACTGCCCTCTCAAGCTAAAATTGCTAGCCTGACTTTGTTTCATCTGGACTTTATGTTACCCCATAATGATTAATCCACTTGGTCTGTGCCAAAATCAGCTAGCAGCTAAGTACTGCTTGTAATTCCCTCATCCAATGAAGTGATTCATCCTAGCCTGGAGTTTGTACTTGAGAAACGTCCAATCCTTGTCTACAGTGCACCTGGGACCTTGGGCATAACATCATAATAGTGAGAGATCTTTAAAATTAATTCCGTACTTTCTTTCATCCCCTAAACATTTTTCAGATTTGAGGGAGAGGCTTATGGACATGGGACTAATAAAGCTCAGAGTTGAAAGAAAGGGCCAAGAGAGGGTGACAATTAGTTTATCTCTCACTGAATTTGATCAGCCTTCCCTCCATGAGGCAGGGATGACAGCAGGGACCACCTCTGTGCCACGGCGCACAGTCAGTGCGGTGAACTGACTGCAGAGGTGGGCGTGCGGACCTTTGACTTCCACTGCCCTGCTTCCTCAGGACACTTTCCAGACCCTTTGAGGACGGGGTGTGTGTGTGTTTTGAGTCAGCCATCTTTATTTGTATTTTCCAGATGTGGAAATTGAAGTGCAGAGAGAATTTAGTACTTCAGTAAAGTCACACAATCAGTAAGGAGTAAAGCCACGATTTGAACTCAGGGCAGCCTAATTCCAAAGCCTGTATTCTTAAATCCTACTCAATACTATCTCTTGATTCAATCTTACTTTTTAAAGTATACAATTCAGTCATTTTTGGTATATTTAAGAGTTGTAAAAACATCACCACAATCAATTTTATATTTTCATCACCAGAATGAAACCCTGTACCCTTTAGCCGTCAACCCCTAAACTTATCATTCTTCCAGTCCTAGGCAAGCACTAGCCTACATTCTGTCTATAGCTTTGTGTATATCAGACAATTCATGTCAATGGAATCATACAATATTGGTCTTTTGTGACTGGCTTTCTTCAGTTAGCATAATTTGTAAAGAAAGACACTTCAGGGGACCAGTTTTAAGTTTCAGAGCAAAATTAAGAGGAAGGTACAAAAATTTCCCATATACCTACAACCCCTGCACATGCATAGTCTCCACCATTATCAATATTCCCCATCAGAGTTTGTAATAAACCACATTTGTTACAATTGAAGAACCTACATTGATGCGTCATAATTACCCAAAGTCCATAGTAACCTTTAGGGTTCACTCTTGGTGTTTTACATTCTATGGGTTTGGACAAATGTGTAATGACAGGTATCCATCATTTACAGCATCGCACAGAGTATTTTCACTCCACTTAAATCCTCCGTGCTTTACCTATTCATCCCTCCCTCCTTGTCCCCAGCCCCTGGCAATGATTGGTCTTTTTACCATCTTCAAAATTTTGCCTTTTTCAGAATGTTGTACCTTAAGTAGCCTTTTCAGATTGGCTTCTTTCACTTCACAATGTGCATTTAAGTTTCCTCTATGTCTTCTCATGGCTTGATGGCTCATTTTGTTTTAGTGCTAAATAGTAGCCACTGTTTACACTGTTTATTCATTCACCTACTGAAGGACATCTTGGTGGCTTCCATGTTTTGGCAATGATGAATGAATAAAGGTGACAGAAACATCTGTGTGCAGGTTTTTGTGTGGACATACTTTTCAGCTCCTCTGGGTATATGCCAAGGAGCGTGGTCACTGGATTGTAAGGTAGGAGTGTGTTTGGTTTTGTAAGAGTCTGTCAAACTGTCTTCAAAAATGATGGCACCGTCTTGCACTCCACAGGCAGTGAATGGGAGTTTCTGTTGATCCACATCCTCATCAGCATCTGGCGTTGTCTTCGTTCTGGACACACCAATAGGTGTGTCGTGGTATCTCACTGGTCTTTTAAGTTTCATTTCCCTGGTGACATATGATGTGGAACATCTTTTATATGCTTATTTGCCATCTGTGTATCTTCTTTGGTGAGATGTCTGTTAAGGTCTTTGACCATGTTTTAATCTAGTTGTTTGCTTTCTTATTGTTGAATTTAAAGGGTCCTTGTCTACTTCAAATAACAGTCCTTTATCGAATGTGTCTTTTGCAAATACTTCCTCCTAGTCTGTGACCTTTCATTCTCCTGATACAGCCTTTCACAGAGCAGAAGTTTTTAATTCTAATGAAGTCCACCTTATGAATTATTCCTTTCATGGATTGTGCCTTTGGCATTGTATCTAAAAAGTCTTTGCCATACCCAAGGTCATCTAGGTTTTCTTCTATGTTGTCTTATAGGAGTTCTATAGTTTTGTGTTTTACATTTAGGTCTATGGTCTATTTCAACTTCTTTTTTTTTGTGAAAGGTGTAAGGTCTGTGTCTAGATCCTTTTTTTTTTTTTTTTGGTATGCGGATGTCCAATTGTTCCAGCACCATTTGTTGAAAGGACTATATTTGTCCCATTGTATTGCTTTCGCTCCTTTGTCAAAGATCAGTTAACCGTATTTATTTGGGTATATTCTGGGCTCTCTATTCTGTTGCACTTACTTGTCTGTTCTTTCACCAATACCACAATGTCTCAGTTACCGTAGTACATACAGTACATATTGTGGTAAATCCTGAAATTGGATAGTGTTTGTTTTCCAACTTTGTTTGTCTCCTTCAATACTGTGTTAGTTATTCTGAGTTTTTTATCTCTCTATATAAATTTTTAGAACTGGTTCATTAACATCCATAAGATAACTCCCTGGGATTTTGATTTAGATTGCATTGAATCTGTACATCAAGTTTGGAAGAATTGATTTCTTGACAATATTGAATATATCTCCATTTATTTAGTTTACAAATTAGTTTAGATTATTTAGTTCTATTTTTATTTCATTCATCAGAGTTTTCCTCACAAGGGTCTTGCACAGCTTTTGTAAGATTTATACCTAAGTATTTCATTTTCTGTGGTGCTAATATAAATGGTATTGTCATTTTAATTTCAAATTCCACTTGTTCATTGCTAGTATACAGGAAAGTGATTGGCTTTTGTGTATTAATTTTGTATCCTGCAACCTTACTATAATCACTTATCAGTTCCAGGAGTGTTTTTTCTTCTTGATTTTTTTCAGATTTTCTACAGACAATCATGTTACATGCAAAGACAGTTTTATTTCTTCCTTCCCAATCTGTATACCTTTTGTTTCCTTTTCTTGTCTTATTGCATTAGCTAGAAATTCCAGTACAGTGTTTAAAAGTGGTGGAGAGGGAACATTCTTACCTTGTTCCTGATCTTAGTGGGAAAGCTTCAAGTTTATTATCATTAGGTATGATGCTAACTGTAGGGGTTTTTTGTAGATTTTCTTTATCAAGTTGAGGAAGTTCCCCTCTATTTCCAGTTTACTGAGCATTTTTTATCACAAATGGGTGTTGGATTTTATGCTTTTTCTGCATCTATTGATATGATCATGTGATATTTCTTCTTCAGTCTGTTGATGTGGATTACATTAATTCACTTTTGAGTGTTGGACCAGCCTTGTGTACTTGAGCTAAGTCTCACCTGAGTGTGGTATACATTATTAGATCTGACTCTCTAATATTTTGTTGAGGATTCTTGCATCTACGTTCATGAGAAATATTGGTGTGGTTTTCTTTTCTTGTAATGTCTCTGGTTTTGGTATTGAGGTAATGCTGGCCTCATAGAATTATGTGGTAAGTAGTCACTCTACTTCTATTCCCTGAAAGAGATTGTACAGAATTGTTATAATTTCTTCCTTCAGTGTTTGGTGGAATTCACCAGTGAACCCATCTGGTTAAATAAATCTCCCAGACATAGAGCAAAAAAGCAAAGAGGTAAATTTTGAGAAGAATGAAGAAATGTAGAGAAGCAATATAAAAGAACCTAAATCTACCCAGTATGATTTTCAAAGGTCAGAAATTTAACCAAGAAAAAATTAATGGAGGAAATTTTTTCCATAGCTAACAACAAATAAGAATCTTATGAATGGAGGCACCAATAAAGTACCCAGCAAATTAATATTAGAAGGATGATTTGTCTATTTTATTCGTTGATCTATTCCTAGCACTTGGAACAGTGCTGACCTGGAGTATGTAATCAATATTGTTTTTAACTTAAATAGAATGAAATTGATTGAATAATGAAAAATATTCATTTAATTAAATATTATAAATCCTGGTTATTTTTAAACTTAATAAACAGCCAAGATACAGAAAAATCAATTGTATAAGAAAGCATAAATTCTATCAATTTTGACAATGTAAGATTAACTACATGACAAACTGAAGCTGTGCCACTGACAGGGGCTCTGAGAGGAGAAAGGGAACGTTGGGTTATTAAATCTCTCATTGTCTCAGAGGGAGGTCAAGAGATATTGTCTAGAATTGGTGGATCAAGAAGCGGAGGGATGAGTATATTATATAAAGCTACAGAGGTCTCTAAGAATAATAAAGGATAAAACAGATCTGTGGGAAGTTATTGAAGGGAAGTGTAAATGAGCCAAGATCCTCATCTTTCATAACGGGGCCCATCAGGTATACTTTGAAGTTGATACATCAAAAACAAAGGGTAATAAATTACTATTGTGAAGGTTGGCCTCAGAAGGATTAGAGACAGAACAATTTTAAGCTGTTACTTCTGGGGAATGCCATAGAGAAAGACTTTTACTTTTTTTTCTCTAATTACTCTCCATTACCAATTATTGCCATGTGGCCATACTTTAAATGTGATGTTTTTTTAATGTAAAAATAGTGTCTAGAAAAGAGAAGAATTTTTAGGACAGGAAAAAAAAATGATCCAACAGTTTGCAATTACATACTGCTACCAGCAAGGACCGTCAAACATTTTGCAAACATTGTCTGATGGTGAGTGTCAGAATCTACATTTGCCAGATGGAGAAATTCAGACAAAGATGGAAGTGACTTGCCCATTTTCAGTGCATCTGTGACCAAGCCAGCGATGAAACCCAGGCTTCCTGTCCAAAGACAGATTTGGATCGATTTCTTCTTAGAAAAACCACAACATATTGGTGTGATGATAGTTAGGGAAGAAATCCAAACTAATAGATGGCATACTTTGTGCTTGAGGCTTGGAAAATGCTTGTGTTTTTCCATCTGATAATTTGATGCCAAGATGCACATTGTCCATCAAGAGAAAGACCAGTGCTTCTCTGAAGCACCTGACGGGAATAGGTACCATTTCAAGGAGCTGTGCCTGCAGAAGTTTTAAAATGACAATCGTTGTAACAACTGTAACTTTTAAGTCTCACTGTACATTAAAGATTTCTGCCATTTTTTTGGCCAATTTAGAAGCTAAATATGGTAAATTAGCTTGATAAATAATTCTGAGTATTCTGCCATATGCTTCTAATATTAATTCAGATACTAGAACAGGTGGACAGGAGAAAAGAATGTTTGACGGATCTGGCATCATTTTACCTACTGGTTTCACTCTTAATGTGAAAATGTATATATGTGTGAATGTATGTGTGTATATATATAAACACCATATATATATTTTTGGTCTGACTTCCCTTTGTGGTTAAAACTCTGGAGGGCAGTGGAGGGGAGTCATTAAATGACAATAGCAGATTCCTCTTATTTCATCACTGAAGTTCCCTCCCCTTCCGTCCTACTCCTGAAATCACACACGAACACCTCTGAAAACAGGTCTGCAGCCGATGATACTGGTCCAAGTGGCCGAAGTGAGCACTGGAGCCAAGCCGCTGCACGACTGCCAGGAGAATTCGGAAGGGGGAACTGTGAGAGTCGGACTCAGTCTGGCGGGCTTCTTGAGAAAGGGAGAGCTGTTCTAGGCCAGGAGCTGTCGGCCCCTGTGCTTTTACTGTGTGGGCTGAAAAACAGAGAAGGAAGGAAGGAAGGAGATGTATGGGGAGGAGCAGAGGTGGGACACATGCAGTAAGTAGGAGTCAATCTTTTTTTAAAATTGTGGCAGACTATATGCAACAGCAGACTTACCATTTCACCCTTTTTTGACTGAACGACTCGTGGCGCTAAGCACATTCACATTGTTGTACAGCCAGTCACCGCCATCCATCTCCAGAGCTGTTTCGTTTTCCCAAACTGAAAGTCTGTCCCCGCCTCCCCACTCTCCCAGCCCCTGCTAACTACTATTCCACCCTTTCTCTGCAAGTCTGACTCTTCTGGAAATTAATCATTCTTACCAGGGCGCAGTTGAGAGCTGTGCCAGTTAGCAACTGATCGTCACTCAGATCCAAAGTCAGCCTTCAATACATGCTCTGCAATAATGGACGGCGTGCCTGTAAGCGGTTCTTCTTTACCAAGAGCACTTGTTACGCTTTCTCGGTAGAGGGCGCTCGAGGGAGAACGCAGGAGGAAAAGGCCCCGCTGCTGCTCCCGGCAGCCGCACATCAGCTGGGGGTGCTCTGCCCCGCCCGCAGGCCCGGGACGCGGGGCCTGCCCTAGCGAGCCCCTGCCTGTGAGCTTCCTGACACGGACGTCGTATGCTCCAGGCCTCCTGTCTGGCCCGGTGCCCCGACTCGCTCTGCACGCCCGATGCCTGTGTGCCAGGCCACTGGATGGGTTTTCCCATGTCCCACTTGTGTCTCAGAGACCTGCTTCCTGATTGCCCCGTGACTGCAGGCCAGCCCTGGCCTGGACGGACCAGCAAAGCTCTCTGCTGGCCAGTGGCTGCACCCCAGCCTTGGGAGGGGAGTCTCCTTTTACTTTTGTCCCTCTGCTTGAGTACTGTACCCCACCTCCTAGGGCATCACGTACAATTCTCTTGTATCTTATTATTGCTCTTTTATCAGAAATTTAAAAATATTTATATTAAATTTCCCCTATTGTCACTACATAGTTTCTGCCTCTTGATTGGACCCAGACTGATGTACAGCGTAAAGGGGGCAGAGGGCAAAGTAAAACGGGATCTTCTACACAAACTGAAATATGTGGCCGCCTTCTCTCGGGACCACAGGGAAGGCCCTGACTGCATCTGAGGTTCTGGCTCTAGTTTATTTCTGGAGCCCACTAGCTACCTGCCCCTGGGTTCTGAGACAAACCTGTCTCTTTAAAACAAACTCTATCCCTCTTTTTAAAAAATTTTACTGAAGTATAGCTGATGTACAGTATTATACGTTACAGGTGTACAACGTAGTGGTTCACAATTTGTAAAGGTTATATTCCATTTACAGTTATTATAAAGTATTGGCCGTACTCCCTATGTTGTACAATATAGCCTTGTAGCTTATTTATTGAAAAAAAAAAACTCTATAGCTTGACTTTAAGAGAGCTCAGATGTGTTTCTGTTACCTGAAACCAAGAGGGTCATCACAAATAAATATGCAATTTCGCGTTCTCTCAGATATGGTTCAGAAAAAGAAATGGAGGCACAGAGGACTATTCTAGAAGCAAAAGAAAAGAGAGGAAGGAAGACTATGTTGAAGATTAACATAAGAGCAGCCTCCAGTGTTTTAAGAATTGAAGTTAAGTTTGATGTTTACGTTAGGGCTTCGGGATCTATGACTTACCTCACTTGTCACCAATGGGGACTCACACAAAGGGAACAAAATGAGGCACTGGCTCAAGGGAAGGGAACATGGCTGGGGTCACATGAAGCCTCCTCTCCCACCGCCACAAGACCTTACGATCTGCTCACCCAGTGTATCTGAGAAAAGGGTTGGGGGTGCAGAGCCGACCCAAGTTCACTCACCGGCTGCCTGGAAGGACCAGGGCTGCCTCATGCCCCAAACCCCAGGGGTCAGAGTAGGAGCCGGCTCCCTGGGAGCACAAAGGTGAAGGTAATGCACGGAGCTGGTTTTGTTCTGCAGACAAAGGAAGTCGCTGCCCCTTTGGAAAGCATGGCTTAGTAAGTGTCTGACTTTCACCCATCCGATCTGTGTTTTTGTCTGAAGGGGAGTGAGATGGGGAAGAGAGAGGGGTAGGACCTCCCTCCCCCGCACTTCTCAAGCGAAGGCAATGCTAAAATGTTGGGGTCAATTCCCTCCTCCATGAGCCAAGATGGAATTTACGGAGACAAAAGGAACACAGACGCTCCTCCCTTCCAGTGGGACCTTTCCCTACCTATCCGAATAAGAGTGTGTGAAGTCTGCACATAGTCCATGATCTATACTAACCACATGGAGTCATTATTATCTTTCAAAGTGCCCCTTTTTCACAGTAAAAAAGAACCATGTATCAGCCTTCAACAGAATGTGAAACCTGAGATGGTTTTTGCTCTGAAAGGAGTGAATCGAAGTGGATCCGTCCACTCTCTTTCCTCTGGAGTCCAAAGCTGGATGAGACAGTTCCTTGCCTTCCACAAAGTGGAGCATTTGCACTCATATTGTGCTTCTCCTGGCTCTGCCGTGGAGAAAGAAAGTTAAACTGGGTTCCAGCCGACCGGAATGGAGGGTGAAACGGGTGTGGGTGCCGCAACCAGCCAGAGCAGACCCACCGCTAACGGCAGAGACGCTGGCTGTGAACTGCTGGTCAGGCTGACAGCGCTGGTCTGCGGGAACACGGGTCTCAGATGATGGGAAGGGCTGGCGGAGGGACCCTGGCTGCTCTGACTGAAGTCATGCCTTCTGCTCTAAGTTAATTGCATCTAAAGTTACTGAAGAAAACTGTAAGGAGCTTTGAGGAGTATTTTCCCTAAAACTTACTCTTGCCATGACCGAATCATCTCAGAACAGTGCAGCACAGCCTTCCTAGTTACTCTGGGCAGTGCGTGGCGCCGCCTCTTTTTTCTCTACATTTGCATTGTAAGCAATCCTGGCCGGTCCACCTTCAAACTGCACCCGTGACCTGACCACCTCTCACACTCCTGTTATGACTTTCCTGGCCAGTCCACCGCCGTTTCTCGCCTGGATCACTGCAGTGGCCTCCCCACTGGTCTCCTTCCCTTTTTCGGTCTGTTCTCAACCCGATAACCAGAGTGATTCCATGAAAGTGCAAGTCAGGCGGTGTTACGCCTCCCCTGGAAACCCTCCCATGGCTTCTCACGTCAGGGTAAAAGCCCAAGGGCTTCCTCGGGCCCACAAGGCCCTACCTCGCCTGGCTCCCCGTTACCCACCAGCTCAGCGTGGGGGACTCACGGCAAAAACTGGTCCTCATTTTCCACTCCTCACTATATTCACACGCTTTGCAATGTGGCTTCAAGGCTCTTCCCGGGAAGAAGTGAAGGTTATTTCTGGCTCCTTGAATCTAAGCTGTTTGTTTGAGTTGCTCTGGCCAACAGAATGCAGCAGGAGTGCCACAGTTTCAGCTCTGAGCCCAGGCTTCAAGAGGTCTTCTGTGCACGCCCTCTCTCTCCTTCCTTCCCTCCCTCCTCTCTCACTCTTTCTCCATCCACTCTCTCCCCTTCTCTCCTCCTGTTACTGTCTCTCTCCTTTCTTCCCAGCCTCTCTGCTACATCATGAGAACAGAACATCATCTCACTGGAGGATGAGAGACACACAGGTATCAACCTGGTTGTCTTATCCAAGGCTTAACATGTGAGAGAGGCCAGCCAAGATCAGCAAAATATGCCGGCTTGCCACTGACTGTAGAGGCATGAGTGAGCCCTGCCAAGCTCAGCTCAGCTCAGCAGAACCACCCAGGTGATCTTTAAACTCAGGAGTAAAACTAAATGTGTATTATGATATATCACTGACATTGTGAGGTTGCTTGTTACTCGGCATTATTGTGGACTGGATAACTGATACATTTTCCAGGCAGAATAGCCTTCTGAAAAACACTGGTCACCACCTCAGAGTCTCTGTACCTGCTGTTCCCTCTGACTAGAATACTCTTCCCTGATCCACCCCACTCCTGATACCCACATGCCTCAATCCCTAGCCTCCTTCATATCTTTTCCTCTTAGTGAGGTCTTGTCTGGACGTATATAATGTGATCTCATTCTAACACTTCCTATTCCCCCCTTTTAATTTTAACTTTCTCCTTAACATTTGTTGCTAGCAAATATATTTTATATATATATTATCTTCCTTGTTTATGATCTAACTTCCTTGCAAGCTCCTTGAGAGCAGGGATTTTTGCCCATTTTACTCATTACTATATCCCCATGCTTAGAATAGTGCCTGGCACATAAAAGTAACACAATACATATTCATTGAATAAGTAAGTGAATGAATGAAAATTCTTCAAAGAATGGTAGAGTTGATTGAACATGTTTTCTTATTTTTTTTTTAACTGGCAACGTTAAAGCCCCCCAAATTAGATTTATCCTATCTAACTTCTCTCCTGTCCACATCATGATCTCTGTCATAGCCACCCTGAACTCCTGTCTGGATGGTTGCAACTGCCTCCTGACTAGTATTTTTGCATCTGTCCTTCTCCCTACAATTCCTTTCCTCCATCACAGCCAGGGTGGTCTTTTAAAAGGGAAAACCTGGTTGAGACCAAAATCCTTAGCATGGCCGACGAGGACCTGTGAGATCCAGCTCCCGCCCTCTGTATCTTCAACTCACAAATGCCCTTCCCATTCTCCCTCCCAACTCACTAGTCTCTCTCTTTCTGACAGTGGCCATGACCTTTCCTGCCTCAGGGCCTTTACACAAGCTGTTTCCGGGTGATGAAGAGCATCTTTACCGTCCCTTGGCTGAGTCAGCTCCTATTCATCCTCCTGCTCTCATGGTAAGGATCATTTCCTCAGGAAAAGCCTTCCCTGAACCTCCAGGTTCCAGTTTCTTTGATAGTCAGGGCTTCTTTAAGGCACACAATACAGGTTATACTTCTGTCTGTGCACTTACTTTGATATTTGCCTCTCCCAACATGCTGCAAGTTCAGTGGGGACCCGAATCATTTGGCTCAGTTTAGCCTCAGGTGCAGATAAACCCTTTGTAGCTGAGAGACGTGGCGCATCAAACAGGAAGCCCCTGGAGAAAAGGGCTTTCGCAAAATGAGTCGAGTCTTCCAGGAAAGACTCCGCTGTGAGGATATTTTTGTTCCTCTCTGAAGCCACAGAAGTCGATAAACCACGACCATCACCAGCTCATTAGCAGAAGACGGTCAAAATATGCACCTTCTAGGGGCTTGTACCGAAGAACAGCTCCTCGGTCATTCTCGCAGTGTCACGATTCACGCAGTCAGGTATCGTATTGCTGCAGACGACAGCCGTCAGGGACAGAAGCGGACCCGGCAAGGACAACAGAGGCAGCGCTGAGTGACTCTGGGGAGGGTATTAGTCTTCTACTGTTGTGAACAAATTACCACAAACTAAATGGATCAAAGCAACACAAATTTATGACCTTACCCTCGCCGTGATCGGAAGTGTGGGCACGGCTTAGCTGCGTCCCCGCTCAGGGACCCACGAGGCTGCCGCTTCCCCGTTTCCTTGCTGGCTGTCCTGCGGGGAGCGCGCGCAGCTCCCAGAGACCACAGGCATTCGGTGCCACACTGTCCCCGCAGACCACTCACAGCATGATGTCCGCTTTCTCCCAGGCCAGCCGGAGCCCACGTCTACAACTCCTCCCCTGTGACCAGCGGAGACAGCTCTGTGCTTTTAAACTGACTAGCTCAGGTCCACCCAGTGACCTCCCTTTTGCCATATAACGAACCACAGCCATGGGAGTGAGATCTCATCATAGTCACAGGTCCCGTTCTGCCCACGGGGGTCATACAGGGCATCACCTCGGGGGGCCTGCCTACCCCCAGCAGCTGGCACAGCTGACAGTAATAACAGTGAACTACTGGGTGCGTATTCCTTGCCAGCACTGTGCTAAGTGCTTTCAGCATTTAATCCTTAAAATAATCTATGAAGAAAATTCCATTGCTTTCCCCTTTTTATCTGGCTTAGAAGCCAGGTGACTGTCCAGTTTTACACAGGCAGTAAGAGGCATAACCTAGATTTTGAACTCTGGTCTTTCTGACTCTAGCATCCATTCTTGTCCACTTTACCTCACCAAGCTGTTTCTCCTGTAAGCAGTGGAATGATGATTATTACTGTTTACAGATGTGAACACCGTTTTGGGGAGATTAAGTTACATATTCAAGACCACCCAGTTGGTAAATGAGAGAGCAGCCTCCAGTCTCCTCTCCTCCTCCTCAGCCCCATGCTGTTGGCATCCCGTGTACCAGGGGATGCTCCCAAATCGCTTCTCAGCTAGACGAGAACTCAGCAATGAACCCTCCCCCAGAGACGAGGGAAACCAGCCTGCCTTCAGGCTCCGACGCTTGGGTGAATGACGTAACACCCGTTATCGAGGCTATTTCTTTTAACCCGTAGTGAGTGAAAGCAGAAGTGTCTTATTCCCACACGGAGGAAAGTTATCCGAGCTAAGGGCACCTGGGCGTCACTCCCTCCGAAGTTTCATGAAACGTACCACCAGAAGGTGCTCCCCCCAAGATGGTAAAAGGTTAGTGATCGCTAATTTCTCTCTTCTGTGCTTGTACACCTTTAAATGAAAGGTGTCCCGGGGCTGAAGCAAATAATTATTCAGGAGTGAGGATATGTTTCCCTGGGACTGACGTAGTTTTTTTTCATAACAAAGAGAAATACAGCTTTGGCCCCCACCTGCTAACAAATACAGTTCTCCATTGTAACCATCGTCACGCCAGCCCCACCTTGTGCTTTGGCAACCAGAGGTCAGCCTCACCTGAGAGTGCTGTCCCTCTTGTTTCTCTTGATGTTTCTCAGAGAAACAGCCAGCATGCCGCAGAAACAGCCGTTCAGATGGCACACCTGTCTCCAATACCTCAAGTGTAGCCCCTTGTCCTGCTAGTGTGCTTCAGACAAGAGATAGCAAATAAAGTTGCCAGAAAAGTTTCATGTCATTTGAGTGCCCTGCCAGGTCCAGGTCTGGGTTATCACCGCACTCCTCGGTCAGCAGCCACAGCCCCCAGTGGGCAGCTCTTCCCCCGGGCACCCGGAGCACCACCCCCTCCTCCTGCCCCTTCAGGACGGGGTGGGGGCGGTGATAGCTGCCCGCTGGCGCTCATCCCTGGGGCTGCACCATCCCTCGATGGCCCACACCTCAGTGAATAGCTCCTTCCTAAAAATGTTCTTAATTAACCTTTAATTAATTAAAATGTGCCATGCATATCCTACCACGAACACTGACTGATAACCACTTTAAACTCTTAATGGAATTACTGACTTATGCAATGAGTATTATAACCTGGCAATAAAGGACTTAGGCACGTGCTTGGCGGGGCAGCGGGCATTGGCATGCTGCCAGCATGACACCATCAAGTTTGCCTGCTAGTGCTGCAGGGAGAGCTCGGTGCTACAGGGAAGGATAAGACTGCCTTTGCCTTGGCTGATTGCTCAGTGCTAGGGTCCTTACGGGGGAGCCAACCAGAACATATGTGTCTCATGACGACATGCAACGAAAGGTTTGCGTCTGTGACATAGCCCAGCTAACAAGGTGTAACTTGAATTCATTACGCCTTTGCATTTTACTACCAGTTTATCAGAGACAAGTGGGTTAGAGAAACAAGCTAAATGACACTTCAGAGAAGCAACTGGTCAAATCCAGAAGATGGAATGTTCTATAGATTACTAGCCAAATCCATTTAACAAGCATGATATCATGTCTCTACTTGATTTAAAAAAAAAAAAAAAGAACTTAAAAGATTGATATGCAATGTACCTGTCTGAATTGGTCCCTAATTGAACAAACCAGCTAGAAAGGACATTTGGAGGATGATTTAGGTAATCAAATGTGGACTGGGTGTCAGAGAAGGTGTACTGACATGAAAAGTTTCAAATCACTAACTGTAAAAAAAAAAGCAATTTTAAAAAACAGTATGTAACAATTTATAAAACAGTATTTTTCTCCTTTGGTAAAAAGATACAAGTGCATATATATAAAATGCACTAAAATTCTGAAAGGAAATACAGTAAGACATTAACAGCGTTAATCTCTGGATGATGGGAATCAGGTCTTATTTCCTTATTTTGTTTATCTGTACATGTGCTGCTTTGTAATTATAAGAGGTTTTTAACTAAATAGGAAGGACAAAAGTTATCAGTATTCCGCTTGCAGCCAAAGCCACGGAAGTAAATGAGATTGTCCAGGGAAAAGCCTGAGGGAGAATTTAAGAGGGCTGAGGACACAGCCTTCAGAAATAACAAGACTTCAGAGAGAAGGCCGGGGATGGAGAGCTGGTTGGGGACCGAGCAGGAGCCAGCAGCCACGGGAGAACAGAAGAAGCAGGAAGGTGCGGGGGTGGGGGTGGGGGGTGTTTCCAGAAGGAGGGGAAAGTCAAGTGTATCAAATGCTTCAGATGGGCGAGCTGGAGGATTAAAAGGAGGCCACTGATGTCACAGCAGGAAGTCCATGGGGATTTTTGCACGTGAAGGGGTAAGGAACAGAGACGGCTCTTGGAAGAATGGTAATAATGGGAAGGAAGGACACGGGACAGGAACTGCAGAGAAGCAGCGGTTCTGTCTTCGCAGGAGGAGGTGGAAGACGAGGAGTTGCCTTCAGGTTGGATTCTGGGTGAAAAAGCCTCCTGGACCACTGCTCCTTCACCCAGATCACAGCATGAGTGGCGCCCCCTGGAGGACATGAAGGGAAGGCTCTATGAAGCCAGCAGAGAAGAGTTGTTTGGAAATGCGGAGCTAAGCAATTTGTAGACTAACTGGAAAAGGCCAGTTATCTGAGAAAACCCAAGAGGAGAAGGCAGGCTCATTTATGGCAGAGGATGGAGAGGTTCACAGGGGAGGGCATACGGTGGCGAGCCGAGGAGGTGGCTGAGCCTGGATGGGGAGGACTGAGGCTGCCTCTGAATCAGCAGGGAGGGAGCCAGGACCAAAGCCATGAGATGCTGCCCTTCTGTGGAAGTCACCAAGCCAGAGACGATGAGCAACACAAGGTTTTGAGTCAGCAGGCGAGTTTCCGGTCCTTCCCTTCGGTCACGTACACTTTGTGAACTTCAGCTAGACTTGCTTCAATGAACATTTACTCAATACCCACAGGGGAAAAAAAGACACTGCTCTCGGTACAGCCCACGACATTCCGTTTAATCAAGAATCTGTTTGGAGAAGGGGCTGGAATTTCCTGGGCCTGCAGTGAGAGATACACGACAGATGTCTGTGTACCTGGAGCAGAGACCTGCCTCCTTAGACAGTTAAGTCTGACAGAACTAAGGTGCACTGTTTACTATGATCACTTCTTTTCTGTTTCTGGATTCTTTCTACCACCCCATCACTGAACCGGAAAGCCCCAGTGTCTTCTGGCCTCTTCTGCCCCATGGAGCCCTGCTTTGCCACCACTGACCACAGTAAACTGTCCCCAGGTCTCAGATGTGGCCATAACACAGCAAACCAGGGCTTTGAGGAGACCGCGGCCGTCTTCCGGGGGATTCAGCCACTGCTCAGGGTGCAGCTGCTCAGGGTGCATTCGTCAAAGGCTGTCACTCTCGACCACTCTGCCCTGTTGCTGTGTCAGGCAGATCTGGGACAAGCTCTGGGTTGGAGGGTTTTCCCCCTGGAGACTACAGGTAGACACTCATCTTCCCAATTTATCCTTGAAGCAATTTCTTGCAGGAGAGTGGCGGTATCTCCCACCCCCCTGAGCTTCAGAAACTCGGGGGCTTTGCATAAATGTGTGCAAATGGTGGAGACTTGAGCCAGGAGAAGAGAGTAGGAAGGAAAAGTGCAAGGGGAGTGGGAGCTGAAAGGTGCCGGGCCTGTTAATGCCAGCTCAGTGGGGATGGGGAAGGAAACAGTAAGTCAGAATGGAGCGCTGGAGCTGAAGCAAACAGGAAGGGTTTAATGAGAAAATCCCTGAAAGGAAATGACTCAGTGGTCTGGAAAGACTGGGCTCCAGCCGGGCTGGAGGTACCACTTGGAGCCCCATCCTTGGGGAGGGGCGGGAGCCAGTCCAGAGGGGGCCACCTGGGAAGGGCGGGACTCTCTCCTTTGGTGCCAACACAGGGCGAGCAGCCTCGTCCTCTGCTCGGGCTTTCCCCCCACATCACCCTGGCATGGGGGCTGGGGAGAGGGTCCTCAGGCAGGAGCAGTTGTCCCATCTGCTCCAGGGTCGAGGAAAGCATCTTAACTCTCCGTAAGGGTACGGAGACCTCTCAGGAGGCTGACGGCATGTGGTCAAGAGCCTGTTTGGGGCAGGGGCTGGAATATTCTGGGGCTGTGCCTGCAATGAGGAATACACAAGGGTTCTCGCAGTGCCTGGAGCAGAGCACTTCCTCCCTAAAAGCGCCGTGCTGCCGAAGGAAGGAGTAAGGCACCGTGATCACCGCCATCACGGTACACGCGTGGTGTGCACGTTAGATGGGGGGTGTATTTCTGATTCAAAAATCAGGGCACGGCATCCAACTACAGTTTTTTTCTGGTTTCTTAATTTGTGTACATGAGACGCCTTAAAATGGCATAAAATGAAATCATCTTTAGTCACAAATGAAACAAAATGAACTTATTAGAAATCAGAACATTGCATGAAATTGGAAATGTGCTGAAGAATCTGGCATGAATGAATCCAGTGCTTTGAGCTGAAGCGTATCTGCGAAGAGCTAGGGGACGGGACTGTGCAAAGCGTGAGCGTGTTCATTCCCGCGTCAATCAGCAGTGGGCAGAGAGACAGAGCAAGCTCCCTCCTGCGGGCAGCGGCGGCGGCGGGGCAGAAGTCAGAGCCCCTCCAGTGCGTTCCAGTGCAAAGGGCTTGGGTGAGGACCCGGCTCCGGCCCTGGCTCTCCAGCATCCTAGCTAGCTGTGCCTCTGGTGAGTCTGGGCTCCCAGACCTGCCCAGTGAGGACAGAACTGAGCCTTCCAGATGGCTGTGAGAATTCCAGCTGATGTCCGCCGGGCTCCTGGTCCAGTGTCTGGCGCAGTTGGCTGTGCACCAGCGTCAGTCCCTTCCCTCCCTCCACCCCATCTCCGTGAGGGAGGGAAAGACGTGCCAGCTCTGGAAAGGGGCCCAGGCCCTGAAGACGCCCTGCAATTCAGCAGACATCTGGGGACTCCTCCAGAAGCACGAGGGGGCCCCGCCCGCCTCCCCTCAGCCAAATGGGTGATGAGAGAACACTTGCCGTTCCAGATGCCTGCTGCTCCATGCCCACTGCAAACCAGCAGCAAACCAGTAACAAACCAGTAATGGGCCAGGCTGCCACTGGCTGGAAAACTGCACAGGGAGGAAGCTGTAAACAGCCTGGGAGGAAGGGTTCCCGTTGAATGAGGGGCAGCATGAGCTGATGATTCTGGAAGAGCTGGGCAGCGAAGAGGGGGAAATGCAAACCCAGGCGAGACTTGAGCCCCCCATGCAGGGGCGTTTCATCTGACCCGAGGAGCAGCCTCGGCAGAGAGGACGCGGGAGCCTCAGTCATGCTGTGGACGATCACAAGGAACTTCCCAGCCTTAGGTGACCCCGCAGACGGCTCCTTCAGTGACTTAAAGGGCACTTTAAACGCCAGTCTCCAAGGCCCTCCTGCAAGGGGAATGGGGGAGATTTGTCACTTCCACCCAAATGCAGCTTGCTGTGCTGTCACTTCTGGGCACCCTGGCTTTTTCTAAAAAGGTCTCTGTCTTTTAAATTTCATCATTTACACCACTTGCTTCAATGACTCTGAACTTGGCGTGCGGCTGCATGGTTTTGCTGCTCTGTGAATCACATGCTTTTACCTACGTTACGTGGCAGGGCTTGGAGCTGAGCCTCAGAAAGTAGTTGCCAAAGCCTCTCACTCCTTTACCAAGGCTGCTGGTGGTGCGAGTCATCAGAAACACACTCGTTTCCTCCAGATCTTTTCCTTAATTCTAAATTAACCTTGAAAAGAGATCCCAGGCTGGGCCATGGCTGCCTGAGAGCCCAAACCAGCTCAGATGAATACATACTTGGGCACCTACTATGTGCCAGGCACTGTGGGGACTCCGAGGTAAGGATCCTTCGCTTCCACCCTGCAGGGCCTTGCTGCCCATGAGGGAGCAGGGCCCAGGGGCTTTGCAGGGCCTGTGCCAGAGACCGACCCACTCGTGTGGGCTGCGAGCAGAGGCAGTGAGCGGCACAGTGGGAACAGTTCGCTGTTACTGTATTCATCCAGGAGATGTTTACTGAGTATCTGTTATGTGCCATGCACTTTTCAATGCCTTGGGGATACAGTAAAGAGTACACATGTGGGGTCTGAGGCCAGGCAGAACTGAATTCAAAGCCTTGCCTCCAGGGCAATTAACCGTGTCGGGGCGGCAACCCTGTTAAAATTCAATGAGCCCCAGATTTTTCATCTTTAAATTGGAACTATAATAACGATAATATTAATAACATTGTCTACTTTGCAGAGTTCTTGTCAAGTCAAGGAGTCATTGTAACAGAGGCTGAATGCAGCTGATGGGCTGCTGTAGAATAAATAAGGGTTTTGGCTGTTTACGCAAGCAGAGGAAATGAAGAAAATTAGTTTTATTTCTTGTCGGACATGACCCAAGGCACCGGGAGAGCAGAAGGAGAAGTAAGGCCACATAGAGAGAGAGGAGTCATTCCAGACCAGGCTGCATCTGAAGCACTGTTGTTCCTAATTTTCTAAGAGAATGTTTTACTTTTTTATTTTAAAACTAAAATTTGAGGACTATGTCGTACACATGATGCACACGTACACATACACAGGGACAACGTGTATGTAATAAATATAATGCGTGGTCTTCTAAGTGCATATATTCTAAATTGTCTGGATATCCAGTGCATAACCCACAGTCACCACGCGACTGCCGTCTCCTTGTTTGTGTCTGGGATCACGTTAATGTCAAGCAAAGTGACTTTATTTATTCATTTTCCTCTAACGAGGATCGAACGGAGGCGGACTTAACATGTGAATGTGCCAGGAGCGCACGCTGAGACGGGCATCGTATTTACACTTATTCTCAGCTCGCTTCTTGTCCTTTCCTGCAAACTAAGTCTTTGCAGTCCTGCACAGACTTCCCAGCCCCACTTCTGCAAAGAAACAATCACGCTTCATTTGCCTTATTCGGCCACATGCCTGGCGGGGGGCGGGGGGGGCACGTGCCAGGCAGGTCAGGGACACTTTCTTTTCCCCTGGTGCTGTCTGAATCCAGGCCAGGAACCTGTAAAAAGGACAGGCTACAGAATTAGGGGGCTAGGAATTGGGGGATCCAGTGCCTTATAAGCAGGGATTATTTTCCCGAGGGATTCTGGGCAGGAGCGAGTTCTACAGAGCGCTGGAAGAGGCAGCGAGGAAGCAGGGCGTGACTGGCTGGGAGGCGGGAGTTCCTCTAAGACCCGCAGGCCCTGTTTTCCAGGGTAAGGGGAGCCACTAAAGCTGGGCTGGAGGATGGTGACTGGTGTACGTCAGGTTTCCTTGACAGGGAGGCATTTCCTTAAGTGGGGACTGACTGAGGTTTAGATTTGTGATGTGAGCCAGGTCACTGGGCAGCCTCCACTTTGTGGGTCCCGATGTTTGAATTAATTTTTTATCACATCTTAGGTTGGGGTCTTTGGAAGCAGAGCCTGAGGCAGGGTTTTGGGGACATGTGATGCGTTGATTTAGTCAGGAAAAACTTGTAAGGGAGGAAGGGAAGCAGAAAAGGGAAGGGAAGAGAGTGGAGCAAGGAAGAAGCCCAGATTTGATTCCCAGAAGGTTCTGGAGAATAAAGCTATCACGAAACTGTCCCCTCCGTGAAGCAAGAGGGCCAGATTTCTGTGGTTGGGAGGGTGTGTGTGTGTGTGTTGGAGGAGGGGGTGGCTGGGGCATAACTTTGAAGCAAGGCAGCTCCCAACAGCTGTAAAGGTAATTTCTAGAGAAAGGAGACCTGGGAGCTGTGGGCTCACCTCCTCTATGGGATGGGTGCGCCAGCCCGGTAAAGGGGACCTGAGCGAGGTTCCAAAGGAATCCACCGCATACAGGCTCAAATGCAGAGCTCACCTTCACGGGTTAGCATGAGCGTTATATGAGGGGGTGACGAATAGCACCTGCTGCGGTAAGTGTCCTCTCCTTTCAGGCCTTAGAGGCAGAAGTTCTTAACAGACCAGCCCCATCAGAAAATCTACCCGATCCATCCTCTAGCTGAACCATAAGGCACATCCATCACTGAGACCTTATTTCTCAGCACCCGCATCCCCACCACGTGGAGGAGTCCGGCCTCATCACCCGGTCTTGTGCTCAGCTGGGGCTTTGGGTGCTGTAACGGCCCCTCTGGGTATCTCTCACACAGTGCTCCGCAAACTGTAGTCCGTTAAACTCCAGCGTGGCGGGGGTTGGGGAGTGAAGGTTATGGTAGGTAATGACTCTCCCAAGGATGTCCACACCCCAGTCCCGGCAACCTGGAGCCTGTGACTGTGTTCACAGGAAAGTGGAACTTTGCAGATGTGACTGAGGATATGGAAAGAGCAGCCTGGATTATCCAGGTGGACCCAACCTAATCACACGGGTTCTTAAAAGCTGAAAAATCTCCCCTGGCTGTGGTCAGACAGATCGGACAGGAGGAGGAGGAAAGATTCAAGGCGTGACAGTTACCTGACCTGCCGTTGCTGGCTTTGACGATAAGAGGAAGGGGCCATGATTCAAGAAACTCAAGTAGACTTTAGAAGCTGGGAAGGGCCCTGAGCCAGCAAGAAAATGGAGACATCGGTCCTACAACCAGAATTCAATTCTGCCAAGAACTGAAATGACCAGGGACATGGATCTTCCCTCTCGAGCCTCCAGAACGAAGCACAGCCCTGCTGACACCTTGATTTTAGCCAGCAGGTACCCACATCAGACTCTGATCTGCAGACGGTAAGAGAACACATCCGTCTTGTTTACGCTGTTAGGTTTGCAGTGATTTTTACAGCAGCAACAGAAAACTAACACAGGGGTCCTGATCAAATCAGTCTGGGAGATGATGCTCAAGGCTATAGAACGCACTGATCATCTTGTGATGAGACAGGCATGGTGAAACAAAGCCAGTCACAAAACGTTCACTGAATCAAAGAGCACATAACTCGCTCACGAAAAAGGGAGGGGCCGGCGCCACGCTGATTCACAAGCCCCTGTCCCAACAGCATCGCGAGTGCAGACGGAGGGCAGCTGCCTGCTCCGTTGCCATGGTTACCCTCTGAAAAGGAAGATGCCCTGACAGAGACCAGACTGGCTGTGGCAAGTGGTGGGAAGTTACCCTGAGGGTGGCCAGATGCTTCCACATTCATGTCAGAGACGGTTTCTGAAATTTGTATTCCGCCCGCCCTGCCCCCGATGGAAACGTGGTCACTGGCGCTTAGAGAGCAGGACGCCTCTGTCAGTGACGGCTGCTTTCTAACGAGGAGGCTTGCTCGTCCTTCCTAACACCTAGGGCGACTCGGCATCAGCAAACGCAAGGGTCTGCCCCCAGTTAAGCACCAACTGCTGGCAACTTCTCAGCCCTCATTTCCTGCCCTTCAGCTTAACCCCTCCGTGCTGGCCACGCTGGGCCTCCTCTTACACCCTGACTACGCCAAGCTTATCCCTCCGCAGGGACCCCACCCCTGCCCGCCCCTCGGCCGCAGTGCCCCTCCTCCAGAGGTGGGCCTGCTTCACTCCCTGCCTCCATCTATTTAAGTCTCTGCTCAAATGTCCCCACTCAGCGAGGCCGTCCCTAAGTTCTTTATCTACAATAGACGCCCCTCCAACATTGTCGGTCCTCTCACCCAACGTTAGAGTTCCTCCCAGCACGTCTGTGTCGGCTTAAGCAGCCGTTCATGGGGTCCCCACCAGGCTACACACCACATGAAGGCCGGGGCCTTGTCTCTTGCCCACGGCTGTGCCCCCAGTTTCTGGCACATGGTAAGTACCCAATAAACACTTGTTGAATGAAAGAAGAGATTGCTTGCAGTCTTGGTTCTCCACTGCCCTCCCAGCCTCCTGGCACTCAGCGCTGGCTGTAGTACCTCATCCAGTGTCTCTCAAATCCAAGCTCTTCCCCAGTCCAGTGTAACTGGCATGAAAGAGTGTGTCTTTCAAAGATGGCCACCACCTTATTTCATACGCCCCCTCTTACAAATTGCTGTTGATTCCCCTCCCTTTGAGGAATGTGTCTGTATTCTCTCCTCTTGAGTCTGGCCTGGCCTGCGACCATGCTGGGACTGTACTGTGACGCTGTGTGACTTCTGAGGGCCAGGTCATGAAAGGTACTGGTGTTTGCCTCAGTCTCTTGGGTCTCTCCCTCTGGGAACACAGAAGTCCAGGCCACGTGGAGAGACGATGTGCAGATGTCCTGATGCACAGCTGAGCGGAGGTCCCAGCTGACAGCCAGCACCAACCTCCAGACACATGAGGAAGCATCTGAGATGACTCCAGCTCCGACTGCTGTCCAGCTGCCACTGAAGGCGAGACCCCAGTGACAGCAACCCAGCCAGCCAGCTTCCAGAGCCACAGGAGGTAATAATAAAACGATTGTTCTTATTTCAGGGCACTAAGTTTAGAGGTGGCTTGTTATATGGGAATAAACAGCTGAAACAGATGCCTATTAATATCTGATTTCTAATCTCTATTCTTGGCCACTCACATATGTCAGTCTCTCCACTTCCCAAGGACTCAGTTTCCATCCTACAAAAGCACAGTGCGCATGTAATCACCTCTTCTAACCTTCATCCTCGGGTAGTACGGTAAAAGTTGGTCATCCCCAGGAACTGCACTTAGAAAAGAGTACATGCGTATTTTGGTATTTTCATATTATCACAGTTCAGAATTCACCTGGATTCAGCCACTGTGAGGGTTACTGTCACCCAGGACGGCTGGGTTAATGAACTTCATTCACTCCACTGCCAGTCTGCTCCGCTCCAGCCCCATGCCAGTCCCTGGAGGCAGTGCCTTTTCCAGCAGCCCTTGGCGTCCACAAGGCGGAATTGCATACATCTCTGTGCACCTCTGCTTCCCCGGGGCAACCTCTCCTAAGGCCGCTCCACTGCATCCACCAAACAGTTCTTACTCAAGGGTGAGGGCAAAACCAAGGGCCCCCAACCTCACTGAGCTGTTTCTGGGCCCAGTCTGGGAGGGGTTCTTAGGGGAGTCAACGCAGTCACAGGGGGGCTGGATCACAGAACTGCAGTCAGACCCCTCAAGTGCAGCTAAGCATTAAGTCTGGAAAATCAGCTGCAGATGGAAATAACATGCAAAAACTACAGTGTCTACTGCTAGCAAAAGAAAGAAGAGAGAGAGACTTGCTGGGCAGGGTATGCAGAAGTGGTCAGTATGATGACTGCAGTTAAGATCACCGCCTGGCTTCCGCGAGCCTGAGCTTGGATTCTGACTCTGCAGGTCCTCGAGCCTCTCTAAGCCTCAGTTTCCTTAGCTATAAGGCTCAACTAAGAATAGAACCTCCCTCATAACGATGGACAAAATGGCCTGATGCCTGTGAAAGCCCCGAAAACTGGCACAAGGAAGGCCCTGCATACACGGGAGCCCTTGTCCTTCACTGAGATGATAGCAGTGGCCGTCCAGGGGTTGGTGAAGGCCGTCAGGAGGCTGTCCAGTGATTTACGGAGCTGGAGTCGGGCAGCTCTGAGACGGGCGAGGACCGTATGCTGCCTCAGGGATGCTGTACAAAAGCCTCCGGCCTTTTAAATTCCTTCCTCCCCTGACCAGAACCCCCTCTGCCTCTTCTGCAGCCACCACCCCTGGATTACTTTTGAGCCATTCAAAGTGTAGACCCTTGAGACTAACACCCTGGGAAAACCCTGCCTCCACCCTCTCCCACGTCTCATTTGAAGGTTGACTGAAGGGCCAGCTTGCAACACTTAACATAAAAAAACCCAGCAAATCCACTTAATGCCCTTGGTTTCCCACGAACTAGTGGTGGAGCAGTCGTATTTGCACAAAATGGCATGTACTAAAATAGGCAGTTTGAAATATTCCTGGCAGAGGGGGCTAAATATAGACACAGTGACAGATGGGCCCCACAGCGTGGCTCTTCTCCCGAGCGTTAAGAACGTGCTGGAGCCAAGAAGCTTCTTTTTTTTTTTCAGAAGATTGTGGCAATAGCCCTGGGGTCTCACCATGCCAGAGAGCTGCCAAGATTTAGAGGAGGGAGGTAACCTCTGAGAGTGAACGCTGGTGCCATGGTAAGAGGTTGTCAAATTCCACAAGTGCTGAAATGGAAAAAAAAAAAAAGGTGCAGATAAGAAAAAGTTCTAATGAGTTGGAATTTATTTATTGGTCCTTCTGAAGGACCAACTACTCTCCCAAAAGGTGTCTTCCATGAGCAAAAATGTAAATGGAAGCAGAGGCAGTAGAGTGAAATGGTCAAGGGTGGAGGTTTGAACCCCGGTTTTGCCTCTTACTAGTTATATGAGTTTGGTCATGTGATTTAACCTGTAGTTCCTCGGTTTTTTCACGTGCAAAATGGGATAATAATAATATCTATCTCATGTGAAGATTCAATAACATAGCAGGCCCTGCACAGTGCCTGGTACAGAATAACTGTTGCTTGGATGTGGCTATTTGACGTAATGGACGAGGAGGGAGAGAGGGAGGTATCTTAAAGGGCTGAAGGGCTTTAAGACTTGGAGGAATATTTTGGATAAAAACCAAGCTGAAATTAAAAATAAAGTCAAGTTGCAAATTCTTAAATGGTTTCTATATCAACTGAGATTGTCTTTAGAATGGGTGATACCATAAATAGCTACCTGGTGGGAAGCGATCACTGTGGGCAGGGTGTTGGCGTGTGAAAGGCTGACTTCCGAGGTGGGGAGGAGACAGTTTGGAGGCGGCCCAGTCATTATCTTAAAGAGAAGGCAAATCTACCTTTTCATAGCTGATAAGGACCCGGACTTTGAACGCTGTGAAATTCGCTGTCTGACTTCCATACAGTAAAACTTTTTAAACCCTGGAGGATTTTCTCTTAAGTGTTAATGACACTACCTGCCAGTCCGTGGCAAGTGCAATCCTGGAAGGTGGTCCTGTGCTCTGGGTCCCTGTGTGTATGTCGTGCTCCATTGTAGCTGTGCCTCTGGTCTCCTTCTATCCAATTTTGTTCTCTCCAAGCTCTGGAGTTAGATTCCTGTGTATTTTATACTTTGCATGCTGCTGGGACCACGTCCCACAGACCAAGAGAAATGCTGGCTTTGAGTTGTCCTTATAGGACTGGAATACTCCTGACAGCCTAAGTTCTGCCCCCTGGAGCCAGAGGAGTCTTTCTTACAGAATTTTCTCAGTGGGGACTGTGGTAGAGGCAACCTCTGCAGGAGAACGATGGGACTGTGCTCAGGGCTGTGGCTCCAGAAATAATAGGCAGTGTATAGTCTTATGGTACAGACTTGCTGATATTCTTACATCCTGTATTAGTATAAGTAGGCTAACTGCTCTTACAAACCCCAACATTTTAGTGGCTTAACAGACTGAAAGTTTATTTCTCACTCAAGCAAAGTCCACTGGCATTGGGATGGGGAGGAGTAGGGGTGGTCTGTCCCTGCTCCACACAGTTAATCCTGAACCTAGGCTAGTAGAGGTCCTGCACTTTTCCATTTGTGGCTTTCAAGGTTGTTCTGGCATCATTATCCAACAGACAGAAAGGTGCATGGAGAACCACGGTGTGAATTTTTTACAGGTCAAGCCTAGAAGAGGTGTGTATCCATCACTTCCACTCTTATTCCATTGGCCAGAACTTAGTCATATGACCACATATAGAATGCAAAGGAGGATGGGAAGTGTAGGTGATCTGTGTTTCCAGGAAGGAGAGGAAAATCAGGAATTTTGGAGATCAGCAAGCACTGTGTCACACTTCTTGAAGCTACTTCAAGAGACCAGGAGACATTTTGAAGCAACATTTTGAAGAAATTCTAGGCCTTTCTTCAAAATTTCCTGTGCTGTTTTCACTCAATGTTGAATAAGCTTGTTAAATAATTGCTTCTAATTTCTTCCTATTAAGACTCATAATCAAAGAACATTGCAGCTTGCTTACAATAGAAGTTGAGTTGATCCACCGCTCACAGCCCGTTTCCTTGTGAGCCGCACAATGAATAAGTGCCTCCTTTTAAGAAAAAAAATTACCAATTATTCTTAAAAAAAAAAAAAAAGGTTATTTCCCTCAATGCAAGACTCAGAGTTTTGCATTTTGGATTATTGCTGGGGTTTTAGAAACTGCTAATACTCCTCTAATGCTGTTTGTATCAATAGGCTGCAAAAAAGCCTGGTAGATGAAGGGAAAAAAGAAAAGGAAAGAAGCCTTTCATTTATGAGAGGACCAGTCCTGTGAGGGGCACAGAATATGCTTCCCAGCGTTTAAGTGGAAATTGCCGGATGCTTTCCACATTCCTACTAAAGGAAGTTGTATGCGTGGGTATAGTGATATTTGTAAATTCACAGCATTCTCTTACCTTTATGATCATTTATAAGGACATTAAAGTTTTCGGCAATATTAATGAAAATAAATCGCATCGCTAAGGCTTTAATACCCTAACAAAAAATTCCATTATAGCTGAAAATTGCAATACTGTTGTTGAGTGTACAGTCGACTGCTATAGTAAGATACAAACATAGTAAAATTTAATACCCACTCTAACCTGTGTATCCTTCTATCTGACACTTCTTACATTTAAATTTTTCACTAAATATTTTTACATAGAACAATAGTTCTAAAGCTTTGCTGTGTGTCAGAATCACCCAGAGAGCTTTTTAAACATGGATTCTCAGAAATGACCCTGGACCTAATATGAAGGAGGGCACTGGGGCATACGTATTTTGAACAAGTTTCCCAGGTGGTTCTGACGCACACCGAAGCTTGGGAACCACATCTGATGTGCCTTAGTGCTCCCAGTGTCTGGCATATAGTAGGCACTTAACATAGATTTGATGGATGAGTGAGTGAGTGAATGAGCAAAATAAAGTTGTTGCTGAGTCTAAAGCAATAAAATAAAAATTCATTGGGAACTTACTGCCATGAGCATTAAACACAAAAATAAAAAATAGTCTCATTCTCAGGGAAGCTGCAATAATAAATTAACTTCATTTGTATAATGCTAGTTGTCATGTTTCACTGACAGCAAATATTCCGATTTACTACTGGAATGCCAAAAAGCCACAGAAGAGGAATAAGATATCAGGAAAGGCTATGCCACACGTAGAGGGGAACACAAGAATCAGAGTAAAATAAATTTAATGAAGACACTGCAGCTTAATAATGCAAAACTCTCCATCCTTTTCTGGCCGAGAGCTCTTTATCTGGTGGCAAGAACAATTTAGCGCTAACTTAAAATTAAAGGGCAGGTGCTTTACTGAGAGTTAGTGTGTCCTACGTCCTCCCAGTTTTCTCCCGACCTCTCTGGATGCTTCCTCTGCCTCCTCAGGCTCATCGCCTTCTACTCAGCCAATAAAAGTTAAATTCCTCAAAGCTGCAAGCTAAGCTCCTTCCTCTTCTCACTCTCCAAGGATATGATCTATGCTCTTTGCTTTAATTATCATATTTTTATATATGATACCCAAAGTGTCGCCTCCAGTCCAGACCTCTTTCTGAGCTCCAGTTGGTTATATGGACCTTATAAGAACTGTTCACAAAACTTAGGCCTAACTTTAATGAGTAAAAGAAGAATATTAGTTATCTTTTATTTTTAACTGATTAAGTGTATAGATATATAAAATATCTAATGTGCCAGATGGATGTAAAATATCTTACTATCATATGCCAAGACTCAGTAAGTACTACATGCTGTTTTTTTCTGATGTTGTTGTATAATATAGCCCTCCAAAGCAAGATAAACGTAAAATTTCAAAGCTACATCAAGATGTACATCTGAGTAGAAAGTGTCAATCAGGCTAAGATGGAGTGATATTTTGCTAGGATCCTGAACACCCAATCTTGGACTGAGGTCACCTGAGGATACCTCTCTCAGGTTCAGGAGGGAAAAATACAGATGCAAAGGAAAACTACTCTGTTTATTACTCTGAAGTCTTAGGCCCTCCTTGCCATCTCCACCTGGAAATTAACCCTCACTGAGCTGCACAGGACTGTCTAATGTCAGGGGGATTCCTCTGCCTGGATCAAAATCAAGCACGGTGGCCTATTTCCTCAAGATCTTTATCCTGTCCTGGTCCTCAAGTCCTCCTACTTTGATGCCTAGAAACTGTAAGGAAAGATAAACCCCAAGGAAAAACATGAGAGGGAAAGGAGAGTTTGTACCTATGGCCAAAGCATAGGCACCCCTTACATCTCCCACCCTTGACCTTGAACCTGTCTCAGTATTCCACTGGTGTTGCCCCACTGCAAATCTCCTCCAGGTGGCAGGGTGAGGGGATTTGCACTTGTCCAAGAGAAGAGTGGATGCCGTTTGTTCAGGGATGTATTTATTCGTCCAACAAACATCTGTGAGTGACCACTGTGTGCCAGGTATTGTTACAGGTCCTGCGGCTACAGCAGTGATGGAGAATGACGAAATCCCTGCCAGCATGGGACCTACGTATTCTAGCGAATAAGTAAAATAAAATACTAGGTCAGATGATGGTAAGTCCTGTGGAGGAGAATAAAGCAGAAACGGGTGAACAGTGAGCGCTAAGCTATTACAATAACTTAAGCAAGAGACGACAGTGTTCAAAAATCAACGGTTGGAGATTTTTACTCCATTCTCAATAACTGACGGAACAGCTAGTGGAAAATCAGCAAGCCTACAGAAGACTTCAAAACACTAGACCTCACCGGTATTTACAAAACATTCCACCCAATGGCAGCATAACAGACATTCTTTTCAAACACACATAGAACATTCTCTAGAGTAGACCATATGTTAGGCTATAAAAGAAGTTTCAATAAATTTAAAAGTTCTGAAATCATACAAAGTCTGTTGTCTAACTACAATGCAATTAAATTAGAAATCAGCAACAGAAGGAAGTTTAGGAAATTACTAAATACTTGGAAATTAAACAAAACACTTCTAAATAACCCATTTGTCAAAGAAAAATACCAGAAGGAAACTTTAAGAAATATTTTGAGATGAATGAAAATGAAAAATCAACATATAAAAATTTACAGGAGGCAGCTAAAGCAGTTATTAGAGGAAAATACATACTATAAATGCCCACATTAGAACAGAAGAAAGATCTTAAATCAATGACTTAAACATCAACCATAAGAAACTAGAAATGGAGGTGTTAACTAAATCCAAAGCAAGTAAAAGAAAGAATTAACGAGTAGAGTATAAAACAGAGAAACAGAAAACAAACCAAAAAAAAAAAATTAGAGAAAATTAATTAAACCAAATGTTGGTTTCTTTATAAGATCAGCAAAATTGATAAATCTTTAGCTAGACCTAAGAAATAAAAAAGAAGACATAAATTACCAATGCCCCCTAAAAAAAAAAAGGCCAATTCTTACCATTCTTGCAAAAAAGTTAAAGGATTATAAGTGAATATTATGAACAACTGTTGAATAGACCTATAATAGGAAGGCAAACGATTTGTAATTTAAAATCTTTCCACAATGACAAAGTCATGCCCCAGTGGATTCACTGGTGAATGTTTCCCCACTAATACTGGGAATAAGGTGAGGACACCCACTATTACTCCTTCTACTCAACATTGTACCAAAGTTCAAGTCAGTTTAATAATGCAAAAAAAAAAAAAAAAAGGCGTATCAATTGGAATAGAAGAAAAGTTAACTGCCTTTATTCACAGACAATACGATCTTTTATGTAGAAAATCCTGAGACATCCTCACATAAAAATCTCTCTTAGAACAAATAAACAAGTTTAGCAAGGTCACGGAATACAGGATCAATGTACAAAAATCAACTGTATTTCTACATGTTAGCAAGGAACAACTCAAAAAGAGATTAAGAAATGAATTCCATTCACAATAGCATCAAAAAGAATAAAATATTTAGGAATTAATTTAACAAAAGAAGTGTGAGACAGTGCTTGTACACTGGAAACCATGAAACGTTGCTAAATGAATGGAGATACAGTCCATGTTCATGAATTGAAGACTCAATATTATCAAAATGGCAGTTCTCCCCAGAATGATCTATAGATTTAACACAATCCTGTAAAATTGCCATCTGGGTTTTTCTTGGTGGAAATTGATGAGTTCACTCTAAAATGCATATGAAAGTGCTAAGAACCTACAGTAGACGAAATAATCTTGAAAAAGAAGATAGGACTAATATTGTCTAATTTCAAACTTAACCATAAAATGATAATAATTAAGACAATGTAGTATTGGCATAAGATACTCACATAGATTAATGGAGCAGAAGTGAGAGTCCAGAAATAAACTCTCACGTTTATGGTCAATTGATTTTTGACAAATATGCTAAGGCAATTCAATAGGGGAAAGGATAATCTTTCCAATAATAGAGTTGAAACTACTGGCCTTCATATGCAAAATAAATTAAAAATAAAAAGAACATAGACACTAACTTCACATCACACACAAAAATAGATTTAAAATGGCTTAAGACTTAAATATAAGATAAGATAAGATAAATCTCCTAGAAGAAAACATAGGCAAAACATTGTCTGACATAAATATATCACAACTTCTTCATCCAGTCATCTGTCGATGGACATTTAGGTTGTTTCCATATCTTGGCTATAGTACACAGTGCTGCTATGGACATTGGGGTACATGTATCTTTCCGAATTAGAGTTCCCTCCAGATATATACCCAGAAGTGGGATTGCTGGATCATATGGTAAGTCTATTTTTAGTTTTTTGAGGAATTTCCATATTTCTTTCCATAATGGCTGCACCAAACAACTCCCACCAGCAATGTAGGAGGGTTCCCTTTCCTCCACACCCTCTCCAGCATTTATCATTTGTGAACTTTTGAATGATGGCCATTCTGACTGGTGTGAGGTGATATCTCATTGTAGTGTTGATTTGCATTTCTCTGATAATTAGTGATACTGAGCATTCTTTCATGTGCCTATTGGCCATTTGTATGTCTTCACTGGGGAATTGCTTGTTTATGTCTTCTGCCCGTTTTTGGATTGGGTTGCTTGGTTTTTTATTAATAAGTTGTATGAGCTATTTATATATTATGGAAATTAAACCTTTTGTCAGTTACATCTTTTGCAAATATATTCTCCCATTCTGTAGGTTGTTGTTTTGTTTTGCTTATGGTTTCCTTTGCTGTGCAAAAGCTTATGAGTTTAATTAGGTCCCATTTGTTTATTTTTGGTCTTATTTCTATTGCCTGGGTAGACTGCCCTAGGAGAACATTGCTGAGATTTATGTCAGAGAATGTTTTGCCTATGTTTTCTTCTAAGAGATTTATACTGTCTTGTGTTATGTTTAAGTCTTTAAGCCATTTTGAGTTTATTTCTGTGTGTGGAGTGAGAGAGAGTGTTCTAACTTCATTGATTTACATGTGGCTGTCCAGTTTTCCCAACACCATTTGCTGAAGAGACTGTCTTTTCTCCATTGTACATTCTTACTTCCTTTGTCAAAGATTAATTGGCCATAGGTCTGTGGATTATTTCTGGGCTCTCTATTCTGTTCCATTGATCCATATGTCTGCTTTTAATGCCAATACCACACTGTTTTGATTACTGTAGCTCTGTAATAGTGTCTGAAGTCTGGGAGGGTTATTCCTCCAGCTTCGTTTTTTTTTGTTTTTGTTTTTGTTTTTGTTTTTTTCAATATTGCTTTGGCAATTCTGGGTCTTTTCCATATAAATCTTAGGATTGTTTGTTCCAGTTCTGTAAAAAAGGTCCTGGCTAATTTGATAGGATCACATTAAATCTGTAGATTGCCATGGGCTGTATAGCAATTTTAATGATATTAATTCTTCCAACCTAAGAACACGGGATAGCCTTCCATTTCTTTTAAGTCATCTTAAATTTCCTTAATCAATGTTTTGTAGTTCTTCAGGTATAAGTCTTTCACCCACTTGGTCAGATTTATTCCTAAGTATTTTATTGTTTTGGATGCAGTTATAAAAGGGATTGTTTCTTTACTTTCTTTTTCTTGTTGATTCATTGTTAGTATAAAGAAACCCAGTTGATTTCTGTACATTAAGGACACATTTTTTAAACGTGTGTGCTTCAGTGGGAGAAACGTTTTCTTGTCTCCCTACTGCACTGCTAGCCCGCTGCGTGTTTCCGTGCCAGTCCCACTGACGTGATAGTTACTGCTGCACCCAGTCAGACAGTTCACTATAAAGGCTCTGATTTAGATCCACAGCCTGCCGGGGGACCACCTACCGTGTCAAGCTCTTTGTCTTACCCATGGACTCTCAGAATGTGTAAAAATCTTTGGAGAATAGTTTCCCATTAAATTTTTTTAACAAAGGTACAAAAAAAAAATAAAATCAGAAGACTCCTCATGTAAAAAGCCTACACTTCTGTCCCACCAGCAGCATGGAGCTTTTAATCTTTTTATTTATTGCATGCACTCTCCCCACCCCCTGTTCATTTTTCTTGCATACCTGTTTTTAGTTAGTTTCCAATCCTACGTATTAGAGCTGGATTCTGTATTTCATTTATGAGTGTCATTGCAGAAGCCATCACATCTTCCTGAGCTCATTCATCATTCTCCTCCTCTCTCAGCATTACTTTAAATATTCAAGGTCTCATCTCCAGCATCAGGGTCCCTGGTCTGCAAAAAGAAATAAAGGAATACAGTTCTAAGACACAGTCTGCCTTGGAACCATTCATTCATTTTTCACGTATCCAGAACATTTTCACTTAATTGCTAATATGTGAAGGTCACCATGGAGGTGCTTCAAGAAATGCTAAGATATGCACGTGTATAACTTCAAGGAATTTACTGGCAAGTAGTGTAGACGAAAGAGAGGAAAGAACAAGGCAGCTGATGATACGGTCCTGGGTGAGCTGGGGTTTCAAAGGAGCACAAGAACACTTCGGCTGGTGTAGTCAGGGTAGGTCTCCTGGAGGCAGTGGTAAGATGGCGGCATTTGAACTGGGCCTTGGAGGATGAATAAGGCTTTGAAAAGTAGAGGAAGTGGGGCAGAGGAGAAGGAATTTTAGGAAGAGGGTGCAGTATGGACAAAACCATGGGAACAAGAGGGCTTAAATTGTGTTTGAGGATGAGAAAGTGAATTCGTGCTCTGGGGCCCACGAAATGGAGGTCACCCCAGGGGCCTGGCCCACATCACAGATCTAAACCTAAGTCAGCTGCACTTACGGGAAACACCTCACTGCCAAGGAAACTTAACATAAACCAACCACAAGCTCCCTTACCCTGGAAGACGGGACCTGCTAGCCTTGTCAGGAAACCCCAGACCGCCCGGCCAGTCACGCCCTGCTTGCGCGTTGCCTCTTCTAAGCCTCCGCAGGGCGCGCTCCGGCCCAAAACCCCTCTGGGCGAATGCCCCTCCGTTCGCGGGGCACTGTCCTCCTCCGGTCCGCGCACTGTTTCCTGCTGAATGAAGGTTGCTAAAATGTTTTAGTTTTGTCATCTGGCAAGGACATCATCACGAACAGGGGCTCCTTCATTAAGAGCTCCCAGAAAGCAGAGCAGCGGCACGGGTTCCCGAGACTCGCCCGCAAGTTCTGCCGGGACGCCCCTCCGCCTTCTCCGGCTCGGGCTCGCCCCTCGCCCCTCGCCACGCCGCCGCTCCGCGGTGCTGCTCAGCGCCTCCAGAGCCCTCCCTGCCCACCGCGTCTGCGGGCAGGGCTCCTCCCGCCAGTGTCGCCTCGCGGTGCCCCCTCTTCTAAACCTTAACACGTGTCACGGTGTATAACCATTTTGTC
The DNA here is from genome assembly GCF_036321535.1 of Camelus dromedarius. Lineage (NCBI taxonomy): Eukaryota > Metazoa > Chordata > Mammalia > Artiodactyla > Camelidae > Camelus > Camelus dromedarius. Next base: position 28,088,078 of record NC_087458.1, on the reverse strand, counting down.
GATATCTTTGTTTACTTATCTAGCAGTTGCATCTACAGTCTCTAATAACAGAGATCACATCTGTTTGCTCAGTGCCTGAAAAACAGTAGGAGCTTAATTGGTATTTAATGTTTGGACGAATGAAAGGCCAGGGCTGCACTGTGACATTCGTGCGCCCTCAGCGCTTTTGTTTCATTAGCAACTTCCTTCGTTAAAAAAAAAATGTTTGAAATTATGTTTTGTAACAGTGATGGTATAAATATGAATATAATTCAAGCTGGATAATAATCTTTTGTTTTTGGTGTTGACTTTAAAAGAAATGAAAATATTTTATGGACCCCCCAAAATCATGATGGGCGCTAGGCATTGTGCCTTCTGTCCCCAGTGGATAAGTGAACCCTGTGACCAGCAAAGCATTTAAAAGAATTATCAGGGAGCAAAGCTAGACAAATAATATGGAGTAAACTTATGGGAGGTCTTGTACATCTGACTTTGAATTTGGTAACTGTGAACTTTATTTAGTAGGTATGTATTGTGATTTTTAATAAGAAACATATATTTGGTCTTTGTCCTGTTCAGGCACAGAGCTCCTAAAATACTTAGGTATTCCTAAGTGTTCAGAGTAATAAAGGTGTCTCTTGTTAGGTTAATAAGGTGAGTTTGGAAAGCTCCAGGTAACCTAAGGATGGGGACTTGTTGCCAGGGGAGGCAACCAGGTGAAGAGAAAGCTGGAAGTTTTGGCCCCACCCACCCCAGCCTCGAGGCTGGGGAAAGGGACTGGAGATTGAGTTCAACTGGCCCATGGCCAATGATTTAATCAGCCTTGCCTGTGTAATGAAGCCTCCATAAACACCCAGAAGAACAGTGTTTGGCAGGCTTCCAGACCGGTGAAGCAGAACGCTCCCACATGCCACCACGCTTGGTCCAAGCTGTACAAGGACCGAAGTGCCTTTGTTTGGGACCTCTCCCTGTGTTCTCTCCTCATCTGGCTGGTGATTCGTGTCACTTAATATCCTTTGTGATGACCTTCTGATCTAGTGAGTAAGCTGGTTTCCTAAGCCCTGTGTACTGTTCCAGAAAGTTAATCAGACCCAAAGGGGAGGTTGTGGAAACCTCTGACTTACAGCCCGCTGGTCGGATACAGGTGACAACCTGGACTTGCAACTGACAGCTGATGTGGAAAGCCACCTTGTGGGACTAAGCCCTTAACCTGTGGAATCTTACCCTATCTCTGGGTACATACATAGTGGGTCCAGATTGAGTTGAATTGTAGAATACCCAGCTAGTCCATGAATTGCTTGGTGGTGTGGGTGGAGACCCCTCCTCATCCCCTGATACACACACACACACACACACACGCACACTGGTGCAGAACTTTAAATAAAAATCATGGAGAAATTTTGAGCTCAAGAACGATATGTTTTCAATTTCCCAGAACCACTATAGGAAGAAGCCACAAAGGAGGAAAGCATTGGCTTCCAGAGTGTGGTCCAGACACTATGAGGTGAAAAGGGGTCTGAACTGTGGTACCAACAGTGATGAGAGTATTGGGAAAGTAAAAGACGAGCTGAGAGAACTGGTGAATATCTCTCACGGCTGACTATCTAGGGAGGACTCAAAGGCGGTGGTGGTTCTGAGCCTGGACTTGGGAGAACAGTGTGATCGGGAAGAAAAAGTTTCATCTGGAGAAAAGAGACAGTGGGGAACATGATGGATTCGATATGGATATGTTTGGGGGGAGAGGATGCTGGCAGAACAATCAAATGGAACATTTCAGCAGGCAGGCACCTAGAAGTGTAGGCCTGGAACTCCAGAGCTTGGAAATTTTAAGCAACTATCAGCCAACTTGCAAGGTTCTTTAAATCATGGTACATGGATAATTAAATCAGGAAAGAGCATTTCTAACCATCATTCCAGTACCACCTCCTCCCTGGGTTGGCCTGCTTGCCCTCGTAACTGTGCCCAGTTAAGAATGTCTCCCAAGTCCCCTGCCTCTTTGCACGTCTTAGCCAAGGAAAAGGGGGAAAGTCCAATGAATTCTTTTGCAACAGAGAGTGAATGTAGGGTTTGGTGAGTTCATCCTTATTCCTAATGGGCTGTAATTAAATGAGCTAACTGGCCATGGATGTTATCATTGCACTTTAATTAGCAGAGGCTTAAAAACTCCTCCTGCCGTAAACCTGATAGTCAAGGATGAGGCCTGAAGCATTTCAGCGGGTCCCTGCCAAAGAGAAAGTTGGTTGGGAGAAGGACAGCTTGTGAATTAGAGGCCAGGGCCCTGTGAACAAAGTTGTAACTATTGGAGCTTCATGGTCCCCGGTCTCAATGTTTGGATCCTGTGAAACAGATTCTAGGATGGGCAATTTCCTCAAACTCCATCCCTACCTTAAAGTTACCAGCCTGGCATGAATTGTTAATGTTAGAATCAGGACAGAGCTATTGGAATAATGACTCTTCCTCAGGGTGGGTTTTGAACTTCCCTAGAAAGTTCTTCTGGGATATTAACATTTTTTTACATTTTACTGTGGAAACAGGACAGGTGCCAGGGTCTTCATAAGCAATCCGTGCCTCTCTTACCCTGTTTGAAAAAAATGGGGGAAGTGTTACTGTACATCTCATGGGATCGCATTGAAGACTAAATGAGCTAATTTATACATAGCATTTTACGCATTATAACAATTTATGTATAGATGAGTCCCTAATTTATAATAAGTGCTCAGTGAATATTAGCTTTTAAATTTTTATCATAGGAACTCTTTCAGGGTCCTTTTCCTCTGCATTTTTTCCCTGAAAATGGAAATCGCACATTATCCACATCACTACTTAGGAGTTTGTTTGAATGCAAAGTCCTGGGCCCCACTCTGGACCAGTGGGATAGTGATCTCTTGGGAATGGAGCCCAGAAATCTTGAAGAAATTTTCTAAGAGATTTTAGCACCCCCCACCCCGCCGGAGTCTGAGATCCACCAGACCAGCCTACTGGGATTATGTGAAGTCCGCATGACATTTCTCCCTTGCCTTCGGGTCCTGCTGCCTGGATCAGCTATGGAGTATTCCATCATCTAGAAGCCCAAGACCTGAGACGTGGTGATTGTTCAAGGCGTGGTGGAGCCTGAATCAGGATGATGTCAGCCAGATCACTCTGAAGAGCACCTGATTCCTGCTCCGCCCTCTGTCTTATAAAAGTTTACCTCCTGATCTGTCATGATCAATTCCTGGCCTGCAGTCGCTGCAGAGAGCCACCCCCAGACACCAGCTTTCCTGGAAGGAGATCTGGTGACGTTTGGAACACATCTGCCACCACATCAATCAAGCCATATCCACAACATACATGGTTCCTGCTGCCTCCTGGCTGTGAGTTGTCTGATTCCCTGGCATGTCAGCAGAGCAAATGATTCATTTTCAACCAAGGCCTCACGGGGTGCGACATTCGAGTTTGAATCCTCTGAGACTCCTTACCCCAGAGCAGCTACTGAATGGCTCATGTAAGTGTGAGAACTTTGCCCCATCAGCATCGTGATCACAATGTGAAATAACAAGTCCTTCTATTTTTATAAGACTCTATGGTTGGTTGTCAAACAGCTTTCACAGCTGTTGTCTAGCACGCCTGCACAATGGATGCTAGAAGAAAACAGGAGTCCCTTCTGCTTTACAGAAAGCAAAACCTCAGGGAGTTTATGCGACTTAAATTCACCTACCAGATCAGAGGCCGGCATGGCCAGTGATTCTTCATCCTCTAGCACGGTCTTGTTCAGCTACCCTCCACCTCTTCCAGAACCGTATCCTCAGAGCAGAGGAGATGGAGCGCTGAATCTGGAGCCCATCACTCACCGGTTGTGTGACCTTGAGATAAGGATGCGATGTAAAGCACCGCGCTTGGCACACGGTGAGGACGCACGGCGCTGCACGTTAACGTCCTCGCCATTGTGATCGGCTGCGGACACCACCAACACGGAGTGATGGTGTTCTGACCGAAATGGCTAACGGTCTATCAGGAGGCTGTTTTCCCCTGTACATATTCCTCTTGGGAAAGAGGATAAATTGGTTATTATGTCCCATTTTTGTCCTCTTTTGCTTTGATAAAACAGAGGAAACTTTTGGAACTTATTCTGCAGTTTTCAAGAACTGGAGACTAAATTATTATATGACATTATGTTTGACACAGGGAAATAAGGTTTTTTTCCTCCCAGAGAACTGAACTTAAACTCTATTCTTGTCTCAAATCACATGAATTCAGTGACTCTGTTTTGTTCCATTAACTTTTTGACCAGATTAAGCAGATGTGGTACGTGTATACAATGGAATACTACTCAGCTCTAAACACTGCCGTTTGCAGCAATGCAGGTGGACCCAGGGAATATTATGCTTAGTGACATAAGCCAGACAGTGAAAGACAAATACTGTGATATCACTTATATGTGGAAAATCTTTAAAAATACAAATTAATGTATATACAAAACAGAAACAGACTCATAGATACAGAAAACAAACTTGTGGTTACCAAAGAGGTGAGGAAGATGGGGGAGGGACAAATTAGAGGTATGGGATTAACAGATGCAAATTACTGCATATAAAATAGATAAGCAACAAGGCACAGGGATACCCATTATGTTATGTAATAACCTATAATAGAATGTAATTGGGAAAAATACTGAACCTAATTGTGTACACCTGAAACTAATACAATACTGTAAATCAACTACACTCCAATAAAAAAAATCAAAACTAAATTTAAGATGTTGAAGAGAGACACTGGCTCAGATGAGCAGGTAAGTTATGACCAGGCAAGGAAAATATATTTGTTGGGTGAATTTTCCTAATACCTGCTTGACCTGGCAAGTTGGTCCCCGACTAATTTCTCAACCACATCTAGAAATTTAGAACGAAATATTAAATAAAGTAATAAGTAAACATGTTGATGCTTGGGGGAACCATTTGCCTTAGATGATGTAGTTAATTACAGTCAGAGATTTTATGCCTCTTCACAATCACTTCCTGCTAACAATGATTTAGTTCGTCACCACTACCTCTGCACATTTTTATTCCACAGACAACACTCGCCAGGAACTTGATAGGCCCTTTGGTGAAACTGCAAAGTGAGGAAGGAAAATCAGTTACCTGTCGGGCTAAGAGTCATGGAGGTTCTGAGTGCAGAAAAAACCCCAACAGAGGCAACATCCTACAGGATAAAGTGTATTAACACAGCAACCTGTGTTCTCTGTATTTCTAGTGAGGACAGTCCCCCTCCTGCCTGCCCCTGCCCCTGCTCCTCCCCTACCAATGGAGTGGAAGTGGCCAGTACCATGGGAATTTGCTCGCCCCCAGGCAGGGCAAGTGAAGCATGACGCAACAGAAGACTGTGAGCATCGAGCGGCCATCTGACATGCAGAGGAATGACCCACGAGGGGAATGTAACCCAAGAAGATACTCATACAAAAACAGAAATATTCCCAGCAACACGATTTTTAAGGAATAAAAAGCTCTACAGAACTAAAACCACACAAGTGTGTGCAAAGGACAAAAATACCATGATGGAAACCATGATGAAACCCAACACAGCTAATAAAAATAACAAGTTTATGGACTACAAACATGTAGAAATGTTTACATAGAACAGTGTGAAGCAGAAAGTCACAACCAACAACCTAAAAAATTTCTATGTCTGCATCTAAATCCTGAACACTGCTGTAAAAACCTCACAGCTCGAGAGATTAGAATCTTTATGACTTTATCCTGTCTCAACTTAAATGGATCATATGACTACACTCCTCTAGTTAAGTTCATTCTCTCAGTCTTACAACTTGTATTTATAGTCCCTCCACTAGACTCAAACTTCCCAGCTCTCTCATAACTGAGTCCTAGGAATCGTCTGTGACTCTCGTTCTGCCTGCCCGATTTTGGCAACCATCCCTCTCCTGTCTTGTGCTCCAGCCACAAGGGCCTCTTGGATCCTTGAATTTGCCAAGCGCTCTCCTGCCTTCCCCTGCACTTCCTGCTGCCTACGAGGCCCTTTCTCCACATCAGTCAACTCAGCCAAGTCTCGTATTTATGCCCCTCCACTGTTATCCACACGCACTCTTCCCTTCTTAGCATCTAGCACACTCTGCAATTATAAATGTATTTGCATGATTATTGGCTTACCACGTCCCCCTCCCCTAAATAGACTGGAAACTCCAGGAGATATAATATCTGGGCTGTTCACAGTCACAGGACCACCTACCACTCGACACAGTGCCTGGCCCAGAATGGTTGTCTAAAACAACTTTGTTGAATGAATGGATGGATGGATGGATGGATGGATGGATGAAGTGATGTGAATACAACTTTTTATTGAAGTATAGTTGATGTACAATATTATATAAGTTACAGGTGTACAATATAGTGATTCAGAGTTTTTAAAGGTTATACTCCATTTGTAATTATAAGATACTGGCTAGATGTGAATATAATTTAATATTCATTGTTTTCTTTTTTCCACAAAAATACCATGTAGCGTAGACTACTGAACAATGCCTTGTGCTCATTTGAGCAGTGCTTTCTATTTTCAAAGCATTTTCATATACAATAATAAAAATATTTCAATTCTTTAGAATCTTAATGAGGCAGACATCATTCCAGATTCACATTTGAGGAAAGAGAGACTCAGAGAAATGAAATAATCAGCTCAAGTTGAACTAAGCAGTAGAGGCAGGTCTGGAACCCACACCTGCTGAGATCCAGGCCAGTGACGTGGACCCTCTGCCTCTGTGGCTCCGAGTATGTCGCTGTGTCCATGGTGAGGTGCGGTAGGAACCCTGGAGGGCTGGAAGGTGCAGAGGCACAGTCCCGCTGGCCACTGCTGCTCGGGGATGATGGGAGGCGACGGGACCACAGTGCGGGGAGTGTCCTGGCCCTGGCCAGGTGGGGTTGGCGTGATGAGGCAGTGAGCCTCAGCAGTGGCTCTCAGGTCGTTCTTTCACATGCAGCCTCAGTTGTTCAGTGCCTCACTGTCAGTGTTGCTCTGGTGACCACACAACAGAGCTAACAAACTTTTGATTAACGACAATTGTCTGTGCGGCTCCACAGGCACCAGGCTCAGACACAGCAGAACAGACGGAGCGTGGGCCCGGAGTCCAAGCGCCTGGGCTGGAGGCCAAAGCTATGGTCCGAAAGTCAAGTGACACAGAGACGTAGAGGAGAGCCAGCGTGCGTATCCCACACTGACCCTCTGGCAAAGCTACAACCTTATTCATCATATTGTCTGTCCTACCTGAACATTTACAAAAATACAAGCACAAAGGGCAGAGGTGTGGTGCGGGAGGGCGTACGATGTAAAAAGATGAGTAACCAAATGAAGGCCTCATCCCGAAGGCAGAAGACCCTGGGTCCGATGCTTTTATGTACCTTTCATCATTTCAACTTCCACATTCTGTGAAACCTTCATCTTCCCTCTACAGCAGCTTTCCATAAAAGGCTTGATGACAGCCGTGTCTGCTGGGGAAACCACAGCCTCGCTTTTTGCTCTCTTCAGAAGTATCTTAGAACGGCGACGCTTGCCAGCACTTAGCAAGGTGGGGTTGCGAGGCCAGCAGAGGAGAGGCTGGTTACTTCTCCCCTGATGGCATCTGAAGTTCCAGCCGCTCCTCCCAGGCAGATGGCAGGTGGTACCCGGTGTGGATCACACATGCTCATAGCTGAGATCCACCCCAAAAAACAGTCACCAAAGCAAGTCAGGAGTTGAGTGCTCATTGCCTCTCTTAACACTTTTGCATTATTAAATGACTAAAATTTTTTTGTATTGCGCTTTTGTATTACTAAAATAATAATACAGTTATTATTAATAGCGTAATTACTTGAGGGGAACACTGTAAGATTAAAGCAAACCCAATAACAAATACAGCTGCCATTTTTAACACCTTGCCTATGTTACATTTTTCATTTCTCATAACTGGTTTAACCAATAAGGAAAATGAGGTTCAGACTTACCCAGTAGGGTGTGCAGTTGGAAGTTAGGAGATTAAGTCTGCATCCCCAGCTGTGTTATTAATTAGCTGTGTGGCCACAGGCAAGTCTCTGTACCTTTCTGGGCTTCAGTCTCCTTTCTGGAGACAGGAGGTGAGTGAGCTAGACCTGCAGACGGTGTGGGATCTTCTCACTTTAAGTGTCTTCATGCTGAACTGCATCGCTTTCCTTCATCAACGATTGTTCTAGTTCTTCTTTTAGGTTTTAGGTTTTTTCTTTCTTAATCCTCATAACTTTCTCATCATCCAACTCTTAGCTTGGCATCTCCCAGAGAGGTTTTGTTGACCAATCCTGCTAAAATAGCTTGTCCAGCCTCGTCCGCTTTTATCACAAAGTCTAAACACTTTGGCAAGGCACACACGCTTGCTGTAGTTTGGCCCCTGTTTTCTCCTCCAGAACCTAGTAAATAATGAATAGATATTTGTTGATTGAATTTGTGAATAAATCCAATTTGTTAAAAATTCCTTTGTTTCTGTTATAGAAACTCTAGAATTGTGCTGTTCAGTATGGTAGCCAATAGCCACACATAGCTATTATTTAAATTAAAAGTTCAGTTCCTCAGTCTCACTAGCTACAGTTCATGTACTGAAGAGCCACATGTGGCCAGTGGCTAGTGTAATGAGTGCAGAATAAAACATCTCCTTCTTTGCAGAAAGTTCTAATGGAGGGAGAGGAGGTGGGAAGGGGTAAATTGGGAGTTCGAGATTTGCAGATACTAATATGTTTTTAAAAAGATGAACAACAAGTTCATACTGTACAGCACAGGGAACTATATCCAATATCTTGTAGTAACTTATGGTGAAAAAGAATATGAAAGCGAATATATGTATGTTCATGTATGACTGAAGCATTGTGCTGTGCACCAGAGGTTGACACAACATTGTAAACTGACTATACATCAATAAATAAATAAACATATATAAACAACAAACAAAAAGAATGGAAGTTCCATTGGCAAGCACTGGTCTAAATTCCGGCCCTTCCCTCCAGCCCCACTGTAATCACTCACCTGGGTTCTTATAACAGCCTCGGAAGTGGTCTGATGGTCTCTTCCGTGGAGAAGGCTCCTCCACTCTGCCTCATTCACTTAGTTCATTTATTCATGCAGCAGATATTTAAGGAGGACCTTCTTCGTGCCAGGTCATCACAGGAGACCGAGCAGGGCACAAGTCAGACCTAGTCCTGACTCAGCGAACGTACAGGCTGGAGATAACGGGTGCGTGTCATTCTCATGCTTTAAAACCAGTGCTGGGTCCTCTGCCAAATTGCTCTGTGGCGTTGTTCCTAGAATGCTGGGATCTGGGGGAATACAGCAGAGAGGGTCAGCTCTGCTCTCAGGAGGGGGTTGACTGATGGAGGGGTTCCTGTGTGTGTGTATGTGCGATGTCAGGGGGGCCCACGGGCTGCACTTGTGCCTCCGGCCCCCGAGGTGGAGGACGAATGGCCTTCTGGGGCGCTGTGGTCTGCGGCCCAGCTCCCCCCCGTCACCTGTCCTGCACGTCTGTGCCTGGTCCTCCACCACGCTGTTCTAGCCCCTTCCCTCTCCTCTGCATACCCTTCTCTCAGGGAGATTTTCCTTCTCTTCACCTGATGAAGCCTCACCCATCCTTCAAAACCCACTTCAGATACTACTTTCTGTGAAATCTTTCCTGGGCAAAACCAGATGGATCAGGGGTTCTTTTTTCCTGTGTGCCCACAGCGACCCGTGGTTAAGTCTAGCACAACACGCATTATGTTTACCCCAACCATCTATTTGTATATGCCTCCCTCCAGCAGGCTGGACCTTTTCCAGATGAGAAACTGCTTATTCATCATCACAGCTTCGGTGCCTGAAACATAATCGGTCCCTAACAAATGACTTTGGACAGATGATTAATGAAGGATGCCTGGATGAATAAATGTGTGAATATCATGGGAGTGCCTGGCCTTTCTGCAGCTCCCCAGGGAGGCTGCCCTGGTTCTCAGACTTCCAAGTGGAATAAAAAGACCATAACTGTCTACTTATTCTTTTTCAAAGAGAAAAAAATTTTTCCTTAACATTCTTATTTTTAACCTACTCTATCTTTTCTGCCATTTTTCTCATAGAGGTTTTTTTTTTTTTTTTTTCTCTCTCTTTTGCCCCGCAAGCTTTTTATTGTGGCTACTCAAAATTCAGGAATCAAATATTTCATTTCTAAATGCCATGTGTCCCGGGCAGCTCTTCCTTCCGATCGGTGCGGCCAGGGTGCTTCCTTACCATCTCCTCCCACCTGTCACGTTTACGACCTGCTGCAAAACTGTTGTGGGTAAAACATGAAATTTCTTCATTAAGCGTTATCACACCACTAGGGGAGTGTCTTATAAACCAATCTGAAGCAGGCCTGACATTTGTTAATATTTCTCAGACCTTTAAAAACACAGTCAAACCAAGGAGAAGCTTCATGAAGTAGTTACACAAAGGTTGCCTTCAGGTGCCCTGGGGGTGGCCCTCCGTTCACCCAACCATTATTATAATTTCTGCGGTTTCTGTGCAACCTCACAGCAAGCCACCTCAACAAGCCAAATATTAATTAACCTTCAGCTAGCTTGCCAACTTTCTGAGAATCAAAGAGATTTTCTTGATATTTCAGGATATTTCAAGTGAGTGGATTAATCTCCCTTACGTCTGCGCCTCCATGTGACTGCAGACACACCTCCTGAGACAGAAGCCTGGGTGTCTTTACCAAAAGTCCCAGTCCCAGCTGCTTCCCACTTCCCCAGTGCTCTGAGCTCCACGTCTTTCACTACAGGCTGGGGAAGAAAAACCGAGTTGGAATCCATCTATAACTACCATTTCTTAGAATTACTTCCATTTAAATGTGCTGGCGTCCATGACACAAGAGCAATATTTCATCGCTGGAAAATCCTAGTTCCTAAAATCTGTTACTAGTCACTTAATCAGCAATACTCAGAGGCTAAGCCACATCCAGCCCTTGTTACGTGTAAGATTTTGGTGTATAAAATGACAATCCTTAATTTTTTAATAATATTTTCTGGTAAGCTCCTGTTTTCATTTTAGAAATGATCCAATAATGTGCATGGCTGAGATCAAGGCTGCATAAAGGGGGTCAGGTGTACATGTGTGTACACACGTATGTGTACACTTGGGTGTGTGTGCTATCCTCAGGGTATCGGTAGATATTAAACCAGACCAGTAAAGGAATTTCTGTAAAAAATAAAGGCTTGCCAGAGGCTCTAGACTTCCCAACTATGACTTTTTTTCTTTTAAACAAAAGAGAAATTCCTTCCCAGATTGTGAAACTTCTGTTGACTTTTAACTATTAAAAAGAACAGATCTTAACGTGAGGGAAAAGTTATGGTTTTCTTAGGAAAAGGAGTTGTGTAAATACAGTGGTTCTGCTTCATTATCTTGGCTGAGCCTGGAAAAGCAGACGCTAAGAGAGATACATTAACCTTTCTCAAGTATAGACACAGATTTAGTGAGAACACCGGACATTTGTTTTTCATCTCAGGGAAGACCACGTAAGTAAAAAGGGACTTCAGCTTCAACCAGAGAGGGTGTGATCAGGCCTAAGCGAGAGCGTCTTGATTGCACAGCTGGTCCATGTAGCTTTTCTAAAGAAAGCAGGGGATTTAACAAGTACCTAGTGAGCATCCACTGCCGAGAAGGCTTGGGTTGTGGGGGATAAAAGGAAAAGAAAGGCACATGCAGCCTCTGCCCTTCAGAAGGTCACAGTCTAGTTGGAGAGAAGATAATCACTCACGAAATGATGGTTAATAAAGAGTAATAATTCAAGATATGGCCTGAGACAGTCTATACAAGGGCCAAGTGAGTGGGGGAGTCATGTACTCCGAGCTCTCTGAGTCCAGGATGGGAGAGATCTCCACGGGCTGAAGCTACTGGAAAATCTTGGTTTTGAGCCTTGAAGGATGGAAAGGGTTTTGAGAAGATGAGAGGAGGGGGACTGGCAGGAAGATTTCAAGAGGGGCTCCCAAATATTTTGAAAATAAGCTTGAAGGACAAATACATAATTCCACTTATGTGAGGTAACTTGAGTAGCCAAACTGAAAAAAGACAAAAGGCAGAACGATGGCTGCCTGGCGGGACTTGTTCCTTAGTGGGCACAGAGTTTCTGTAAGGGCAGATGAAATTGTTCTGGAGCTGGGTGATGCTGATGGCTGCACAGCAATGTGAATGTACACTGAACTGCACACTCAAAATGGTGACAATGGTAAATTCTATTTTATATGTATTTTACCACAATTAAAAAAAAATTAAGGTGGACAACTATCTGTCCCTAGAGGAGAGAGGGTGGGTTTATATTGAGCTTACGAGGTCTCTTTCATGACTCCATGTGAACTGTATGTGTGGCCCATGTGACAGCAAGCATGAGATGATTAAACATAACCCATCCCTGGGCTGTTGCACTTTAAAGGACTGAGGTCATGCATGGCTGGGTCCTCTTCTGGTTTCAGGATTTTCCTTGTATCAGCACATGCCGGAAAGAGCAGAGAGGAAGCAAGCTCTCTCTCGACTCTCGTAAGGGCACTAATCTCATTCGTGAGGGCTCCACCCTTATGACCTTATCTAATCCCAGTTACCTCCCAAGGGCTCCATCTTCTAGTATCATCGCACTGGAGTGTAGGGTCTCAACATGTGAATTTGAGGGGGACACACACATTCAGTCCACAACAGTGGTTGACTGCCCAGCAGCTTTCCCCTCCTTCTTTCTTATGCATAGATGCCCACTTCTGCCAGGGAGGCCAGTTGCCTTCCCAGCTTCACCGTAGGTGTGGCCTTAACCTGGCCCTTGACACAAAGGGGAAATCTTCCAGGGAGTATACTTTTGGAAAAATTTTCCTCCCTATTTAAAAAATAGAGAGAGAACTCTAATGGGATGAGCTTTCTATGTTGTTGTGTAAAGACATAACGCTTGGCACTAGATGGCTGACCTTCATCCATATGGGAGAGGCTGAAGAATGACAGATAAATTAATCTGGAATCCTGACTACCTTGTTACTGTATGAATCACTCTCAGAATACAGATTCCTCCTTGTTTAAGTCGCTGTTAGTTTAATACTTGTTTATTTGCCGCCAACATGATTCCAATGGACTGTGGTATTGCAAAGACAGCCCTACAACACACTACAGGAAATTCACATTCAGCTGGAGTTTATTCTTCCTTTAAAAAATGTGTTTATCATTTTCCCCCCATCACATGGCAGGCAAAAGAAAGAGCATAATGAGCAGGGCACCAAGGCCAAAAGAAGAGCTAGTGATGGGTTAGGAAAGGCACAGGGCTGTCAGCTAGTAAGCTGCCAGCAAACAAAGGAAACAGCCAGTGTTCTCGCCACACACTGGAGAGCTGCATTCTCCTTGGTAGCTGAGAAAGGCTGTGTTCAAAGGGAACCTTGGGTCAGAGTGTAAACAAAGACTAAGGACTCGCTGAAGACAGTAAGGCTCCAGAAGCAAGAAAGCAGAAGCCCCGCAGAGACGAGCGCAGCGCACTAACAGCGAGGGCGGAGAAGAGGTTCACGGAATCCAGACGGCAAACCGAGCATCTGCATCAGACCACTGTCTTCCCTCAGCTCAGCTCTAGAGGTTTCGGTGATTCTCACAGGCTTTTGGCTTCTCTTAGTTAAGACCCAAGTTAAAGTGCCCCTCAACATATTGCTACCGATAGATATAAAGCTCCGTGTGGGTCTGCTTTGATCTGAAATGAAGATGCTGGCACTCTTCCGTCTGATTTCTCTATCAAGATGAACATCTTTCTGGGGATCCTGCAATTTAGATATTTATTAAGCACTTTTATTAGCTGGTGCTACGCTGGCTACTGCCAAAGGTGATACAGGCAGACACAGCCAAGGGAGGGCAGCCGGCTCTGTCCGTCCATTAGTGATGCCGGCAGCCCTGGGAGAGAAGTCCTGGCCTGGGCAGTCCATCACATCCCAGCTGTGAGCGTCCTCTGGTGCTTTTAACAGGAGCCAAGGTGCTGCTCTTACACATCTGTCCCTCAAGAAGCAGACCTCTTGACCTGAGGCAACTAGAATTGAACCATTTACTTCTCCAGAAAAGAAGAAATGGATTCCTTGCCATGGTCTAGCCCCTTCTCTGTGTTCTCACACTAGCTTTTTAAGAAAGGAAACTTGAGTTCCGTACAGGAAGCTGATCCTAATGTTTTGCAAAGGACCATGTTAAAAAAAAAAAAGAAAACCCTCAGAGCTGTGAATGGCTGCTACAAATGTCATCGTAAAACTGCAGCCCATGGGAAGTTTGGCAGGTCCAGCACCTCAGGGGTTAGTGAGCCCTTCCCACCAGGCCAGCCTGCTTCAGGGCTAAAAATGGAAGTGGAAGCTCCGCCTTGCATCTTCTGATTCTGATCAGGGGCAGAGTCTTTGGACTATTCCCTCAGCATTCAAAGGCCGTGGCATTGTTCCCCTGACAGCACACAGACTCTCCGCGGAGTCGTGGAGTCCCAGCGGAGATGTAAGAGTTTTGCCTCTGGTGAAAATGAGTTTCCATGGAAAATGTGACACACACACTACCTTTTGGGTCTCAAATAAATCAGGTTTTATACCAGAAAAACTTTTCTCATTAAAACTGTGCTTTGGGGACGCAGGCTCTCCACGGGCTCGTGGGGCTTCCAGATGGTCCTCCAAGGCCTAACGGGTTCTCTGACCTGCTCTGTTTCACTCAAGTTTACAACTGGGGAAAATGCAGAACAGTGGGGAGAGTATGGGCTGGGGAGTCAGACATATGATTAAATTTGAAGCCTACTGGCTTCCTTGCTGTGTGATATTGAACAAATTAACTAATTTCTCTGAGCATCTACGTTAGAAGGTGATGTGAGCCAACATAGGCAAGACACCTAAGAAAACAGAAAGGATCAGATTGTCAAGGCAGACTCATAAGAACAGATCTTGCCCAGGATCAAGCTTTACTAATAACATCAATGAAACAGGTCAGTGCAAGGTTCAGGTAGAGCAATGAGTCTTCGGAGACTAACGCAGCCCTCCGGCCCTTTGCTACCACGTCGAGACGCTCTCGTGCCCAGATGAACACAGGAAAAACCTGTGCCGCGGATGTGGCCACGTCACCTACACAGGAGAGAGTCACTGGGAAGGAATTTCATATTTATATTCACGTAGTTCCATAATTTACTTTGTTTTCTCCCAGAAACCGTGCTCAATGCATCCACAGATTCTAGATTTCTAAGTGAGTAACCCAGGCAGGTCAGGCACCTCCTTACAAGAGCATTTTGTGGATAAAGAGCCTGCAACTGGCAAATGCCACTGGTGTGCTTTCTGTCACACCCTGGATGTTTATATGAAGGTGTGACTGAGTTACCCTCCTGTCTTTCCCACGGGCTCCCCGCTGGTAGAGAGAGAGGAGGGACTGTAGGTCTATTGCCAAACATATCCTGCCCGGCGCCTCGCCCAGGCTGGGACCTGACAGTAGTAGCTCTTATCTCGTTATGAAAAATAGTACTTAGCAATACGACTGTGCTCACACTTCTGTTTCTTCCTGACCTTCCGGGTCTTGCAAAATTCAGCCTCTCTGTTTCATCCAGGCCTCACTTGCCTGATAGTGCGCGATTCTCATCTCTGCCTTTTCTGCCCTTGTTCTAGTCCATGGTTCTACTCATCTTTCAAGGACAGTCCAGTGCCCCTTCCTCCTGAAAATGTCCATGCCTCCTTCTGCCCTCTGATCTCGCCCTTTCTACCATCTATAATCCATGGTCTAACGCTGAGCCTAGAGTATCTTACATCATTCTGTTTCTTACTCTGATGTGTGTGTGACAGTTTTCTTTCTCTAAATAGATTATAAACCCTATGAGAGCTGAGAACTCTGACTAAACAGCTTGCTCTGAGTCACTTATACCAGGAAGCACCGCTTGTTCCAACCTCCCCAGTAGCCCAGCCCAACAGACGTGGTCCCCCCGCTAGTGGCTGACCCCAGCGGCACTCCGCCCACCACACTGTGGTGTCGCCATCGTTTCTTGTGATTCCTGACTTAACTGTTGTCTCTCTTTATGGGCAGCACGCTCCAAGAAGATGGTCATGTCTCTCTTGCTCACTCTTATAAACCTGCCTGACATGGCACCTGGCAAGGAGTAGCTAATTCATAAGCATCTGTTGAAGAAAAAGATTTTCTAGTGGTAAAACCACTAGAGCAAGGAAGCGCATCACCGTGAACAGTGAACGTGCTGAGCATCTACGCTGGGCACTCGGTGAAAGGGTGAGTAAGACGTGACGTCAGTCATCTGACGCCTGCACTGGGCAAGTTCGCGCCCACGCCTTTACCACCGCTACCTGGGTCCCTAGACACGCACGAAAGGAGTTCAGCAGGTAAGGTCAAAACTAAATCCCCCTAGTTAAGCCCACTGAGTTACTGGGAAGAACGTAGGAAAAATAGGGGGCGATAGCTCTGGAGGGTGTGGGTGTTCTCAGGAAGACTTCCAGCTCCCGCTGCCCCTTCTTCCTCCCCAAATGGCCATCGTACCAGCTTTACTCCTGGCCTCAATTCACGTGAAAAGCTTACAGCAGTCCTTAAACGGAGCTTTAACTTGGGAGCTAGACATTTGTGTAGGAGTATGCTAGGACACCTTTCTTTAGAAAGACACAATCTGAATCGAACTCTGACTTGTTTACAACGGATTTGGGCCACCAGCATAGAGCTGTGTGCTAATTACCTATATCGCTCAAACCAGATAGTAACATACACTTCATTTTGTCCAACTTAACACCATCTGACATAATAAAAGACACCATTTTATCATTGCTTTTCCTAAGTTAACAAACTTTGATGGGTTTGGCCCAAGGTCAGTCCATTCCTCAGTCTTCTGAGAAATAAGAGAATCAGTGAATTTGGTATTTATTAGTTGTATGAAAGCTAAAGAGAAACTCTGCTGGACCAATCTCTCAACTCCTCCTGGGAAGAGGGGTTGGGATTATGGAACGGAGGCAGATGGATACATATACAGTCTTTTCTTTCTTTCTCCCTTCCTTCCTTCCATCCTTTCTCCCTTCCTCCCTCCTTTTCTTCCTTCCTTCCTTCTGTTCTGTGCCAAATGGTTACACAGTTCTGTTCAACATAAGAAGGTGTCTTGCACTCAGGCTGTCACTTACCGAGGCTACGTCTTGGTGCCTAAGCTAAAGTAGTCTGCAACCTACACCAACATCACCAGCTGCCTTGAGCCATATATCAAAAAGATTGATTCTTTCAAAACCAACCAGCTGGCCGCTTCTTGTTCCCCATTACATTTCCTCTCCTACTAAGGTTCTTGTCTTTTCTTTTTTTTTACCCACTCCTGGAAAATCACCTTCACATCCCTTCAAAGCCATTCTCCGTGCTCTGTCTTCCACTGTGGCCATGTGTTAGTAACTATTCCTCTGCTCTCCCACTAAACTGGAGCTCTTTGAAGGCAGGATCTGTCTCATTTGTCTTAGCATCCCCAGCGCCTTCATGGTGAGTGCTGAGTAAATGACTGGATTTAATGAATACATTGAATCAGAGAACAACTACTTAGCATCTGGGGGATACAAAAAGAAGTGGGCTTAATGATTCAGATTTGAGCTCGTCACCCATCTGTGACAGAGGGATAAATGGCAAGGGGTCCTGCAGGCTACAACATGCTTCCCCGCGAAGCCAGGCTCAGTGGAGAGGCAGTCACAGGAAAGAACAATAGAAATTTGAGCTGTGCCTCGTGTAGTCTCTGGGGATGGTTGGACAACACAGATTTAAAGAGAAACTTGAGGAGGAAAACCATACAAAAGAACCCCTTTGATGGGTTTCAATTAAGCCAATGTACCCCCCTTCACACGGATCAGAAGTCAGTACATTTTTTTTTCTTTTCACACCATGTAGGACTCTGACCAGTGATCTCAGATGGTTCTGTTTTGCCACACAGATTTTAGTACCATCTCTAATGTCTTCATTCGGATCTAAAATGAAGGCATAAGGAACTGCAGTTGCTTAAGGAGCTTCTTCTGCCCCCTCCCCGATCTGTCCATAGGAGGTCTGATGCCCAGAAGTCTACTTGGAGGGGCCTGATGTAGGTGTCCCGAGGAATGTAACCAGCATTATGAAAGCAGAACCTCAGAGTTTGGGTGAGAGAATGGAGCTTTGGGAGGTCCCTCTCCCTGATATGTCCCTAAGTCAGAGTTAGCGGTACTTCCAAAGGAGGTGTACCAGCCATTAGCTAAGGCCACCTTGAAGGAAAATCTGCCTTGCATGGTAAACTCAACTCTGCAATCCCTAACATGGGCCAGCCCAGCCTGCTTTCAGGCTGTGCAACCTAAACCACGGAGAGAGTGGAACAAATATGACGATCGTGTTTATCAGAGCTCCCCTGTGCACCACCCTGGTCTCGGGCACCTGGCCGTCTAAGACATTCTCTGAGCTCATCCTCAGGAGGCAAACATTTGCCTGATGGATAAGTAGTTGGCATAAGCGCATTAAGTTCCTCAGGGGAAAGATGCAGGCACATTATTTGACACAAATCACTATGACTTATATACAAATAGGATCGGATAGGCTCACTGAGCATCGGTTCGCTTTCTTTGATGTCCTCAACTTCTCATCAGAAGGTTAAAGTGGATTTGCAGGCTGTTTGGTACAGGGTTTCCAGAATTCTCTTTCCCTCCTAGAAAGGTGGTATTTTATTAGAAGCAGTAAGAATGACAATTGCTGCACTTAATGGAGCTCTGCCCCGTGTCAGGCGGCCTTCGTATGCGTTACCTCTGTGCTCGTTTGCTGGGGCTTCCGTGGCAAAACCTAAGCCTGGGTGGCTTAAACAGCAGAAATCAATTTTCTCTCAGTTCTGGAAGCTAGAAAATTAGGTTTCCTGTGAGGCTTCTTGTCCTGACTCGCACATGGCCACCTTCTCACTGCGTCCTCACATGGCTTTCCCTCTGTGCACACGAGGAGAGAGAGGCCCCTCATGTCTCTCCCCCTTCTTACAAGGACGTTAGTCCTGCTGAATTAAGGCCTCACCCTATGACCTCATTTTAACTTGATTACCTTTTTTTAAGCCCTAGCTCCAAACAGTCATATTGAGGGTAAGTTTCAACATGCGAATTTTGGTGGCACACAGTTCAGCTCACAATAACCTCACTGAGTCCTTCCCGCAAGCTCAGGAAGTCAGGGGCGTTCTCTGCTTTTTACTGCTGAATAAACTGGGGGTTAAGTAATTTGCCCAAAGTCTCACTGCCAATAAGTAAGTTGTTGGTTTTGGTGTTGCTCTTTTTATAGAAGGAGAAGTGGAGAAATGGAGAGTCCTGTGGTATGAATATAGGATTGCTAATTTTCAGAAAAGTCAGAAGGGAACTGGCAGGTGGAAACAAGAGCGGAGCAGTGGATTCATCAGGACGGAGCCTTTCACGTCAAGTTTCTGGAAGAACAAGAAGCTGGAAAGGCCAGACCTGCCCTCCAGCACTGCAGAAACTGAAGAAGAGATTAAAAATTTGGTGTCCAGCAGATCATTGCCTGAAAAGGAGAATATGGTGTGTTTGGAAAGCCTGGGGATTCAGCTACATGAAATGAAGACCAGGGCAGTCTAGATTGGGTGTGTTCTAAAATGCTGTTTTCCCCTGTGAGTTTCAAAGACCCAGCGATACAGAAGACAAGAAAAAAAAATTTTTTTTAAATAAAATATTTATTTGGGGAGAAAAGAAAGATAAGTTCACTTAGATGAGTCACTGGTCATTGTGCAGAGCTCTGAACACAGAGACAAGAAAACATGGCCACTGTCTTCCAGGGGCTCACAGTCTTGGCAGCAGTGAAGGCCCTGATCTGGATAAAATTGGGGGATAGAAAAATGTCCCTTTGGGCCTCTTCCTTCTCTGAGACACCCTTTGGGGTCCCCCATTGGTGCCACTTTTCTCAGAGGCCAGCTCTTCCATGTCTCCTTCCAATCTGGCAGCGGGCACCCCAGATTATTCAGATTATTCAGAGTCTTCACTGGTGGTGACTCAACCCTGATTATTCTTCCCTTACCCTCACCCCTGTCCAGAACTTTCTTGATATTTCTTCCATTAAAATATCTTTGTTCCAACTCCCTTTCCCTTGAGGCAAGTCTCTGGCTAGGAAAGGAAAAGTCACAGCTCATTTGTTCCTTCTCCTGGGTAATATTCTGACATTTTATTGGTGGCCTCTGGTGACTGGTGACTTATGGCACAAATTTCAGGCACCACAGCAGGCGGTATGGTGGGAATTTTTTGAGAGTAGGTGGGTCTGTCAATGGACATCAAAAACCACAGTGAGGGAGACATTCTCTAGCCTGAGCTTTTCACAAATAAGGCTACGCCTGCTGCTACACAGAACTGGCTTAAAGGGTGTGTACCAGCCCCTGTCGACATTTCACTCCTGTCTCCCAGACCTCGTATCTCAGAGTGAGGAAGGCCGTGCTGCTTCTGGTTGCCGGCCAAGGACATCCCTGGGAGTAGCCCTCAACCAACGACTCTCCAGGGGTGGGGTATAAATACCTCAACTCCCTCATCCCTTGGGGGGGATCATTCTGAGGCATGTGTCTTACACTGTGACCTCACGCTTCCCCGGGGAGTTTCAGTTACTCACAGCAGAAAATGCATAACGACATACCTATTATCGGCTGCTTCCCTTCCCTTCTTCACTGCCAAATGGCAAATGGTGTTTCCTGTGTCTCGGAAATCAAGTACTTGCACTGAAATCCTCTACCAGTGTCAGCTTCTGGAGGGACCCAAACTAAGACAGGGTGGTCGTGAGAGAAATGAGCAGAGGTGCGCAGCAGGACAGTGTGCAGACCGGGCTCCCTCATCATGCCACGTTGCTGGCAGCCCACTGTGGGGAGCCTTACCCACACCCCACTTTTCCCTACTCTGCACAGCCATGGGAAGAGGGTGGGGAGCCCACATCAGAGGTGGTCTCTCTGTGGAGATGTTTGGAACGGGTAGCCCCAGTTTTCCTAACTTCTCTGAGTGGAATCTTTATTGGGATTTGTTCTGCCAGGGCAATGACAGGGCCTTAGGAACAAATGTTTCAACAGAATGCATGAGATTTGGCGTCAGAACTGTCTCGTCTGGATTCTAGGTCTACCACATAGGAGCTATGTAGCTATTTAACGTCTCTGTGCCTTATTTTCCTCATCTACCTAAAAGGATAATAATTGCTCCCTCAAATAAGGATGAAAAGGATGTTCCAAAGATGACAGTAATAGCTAACGAGGTCCCAAGAGGCTTCCATGAAGTTAACGCAGCTCAAAATAGCCCTGTGAGGGCGTGTCAGAGGCCTCTAACCCAAATCCCTGGAGCCAGATGAGTTTTGAAATTCAGCATTCAGATTTAATAAAGGTAACACGGCCCATGTAACAGATATTAGAGAGCCCCCTCAGGGTGCTGGGGAGTCCCCTCGACTCAATCACAGTATTTCTGCATCAAAATTAGGGAGATTCATACCAAGTGGGATAAAGCTCATAAAAAGTCTCATTTTGGAAGCGCAGACAAAAGATTATGTCCCAGAGAAGTTAAGCAACTTGCTCAAGATCACATGCCAGGATCTGAGCCCCAGAGTCTCGCGCCAGAGCCCCTGCTCTAACTACCACACAGCGCTGCCTGCAGCCATGAGACCCTCCCCCCAGAATGAATGATGGTGCTAAGTGACTTGTATCTGATTCATAGGGTAGGTGAGAGCTGCTTTTTGTTAATTTCATCAGCCAATCAATCAATCAGTCAATCTGTATAATTTCCCCAGAAACAAAGTCGAAAATGTGGTCGCACTTGAAACATGAATGCTATAGAATACCAGCCTACAAAAAGATAATAGCTACCATGTCTTGAAAAATGTGCTCAATAATTTACGCATATTCATCTCATCTAGCCCCTGTGGGAGCCCTAAGAGAGAGGTTTTAGATGAGATTAACTAATCTACCCAAGGTCACCCTTGGATGAGGGGCTGGGCAGGAGATCCAGTCTGGGTCTGCGGAAGCCGGTGCTCCTCCCACTGCACTGCCGTGCTTCTGAAGGACGGGTGCACGCTCCTGGTGGTGGCATGACGCGCCCAGGGGCAGAGCAGAGCCGGCCCCGAGCACCAGCGGCCCGGGCCTCGCTCCCTCAGAGGCCTTGCGGTGACTGGCTTCCACTTCGGAAGGCTGCCACTCGGCATCATTTCTTTTTTGCTGCCTACTCTTGCCACTCTCAGGAAAGAGCAGTACCTGGTGTTCCGCAGGGGAAGATGCAAGGGAATTGATTTGAAAGAAAATGTTATCTTATTCCTGCCCTGTCCACAGTGCTGTGCCATTCTATATTTAGATAAGTGCTCTGTGCAGCCAAAGAGGCAATAAAAACAAGCTAAAAAGGTCCCAGGCTCCTGCCAGGAAACATTAAGCTGCAAGTTCTTATTCTTTGCCCAAAGATGACTATTAAAAAAAAAAAAACAAAAAAGCAAGAGGCAATAAAAATAAGCAATCTCTGCGAACACACAGCGCTTTTAGGTCTGGGGCGTCTCACAACGGGGTAGTTGAGGGAAGACGAGGGGAGCAGAGTCCTCTCTGCCTCTACAGGAGTGAGGCCCCAAGAGGGGAACCTGAGCAGGAGTCAGCCTGAACCCCTTGGAAGGTCAAGGAGGAGTGTCAGCAGGGACGTCGCGGGCTGGCTGGGGGGGTCCCCCCAGGGCACCGGGCCTCAGCTGATAGTCCGCAGGCCAGGTCTGAACGCTGGTGTTTCAGAAACTTAAAGATGAGTTTGAAAGATAACCAAGGTTCATTCGTTTATGGATCTGAGGCCCTGACGGGAAACGGAGGTCCAAGCTTTTAAGTCCCCGTGAGAAGCCCTTTTCTGGGCTCCCCCAGAAGGTTGTAATTCCTCCGTTATTTATAGCAACCGACATTTCAGTCACTGCCTTCCACGACGGATATTCGGACATGTTTTAGCCTTCTTAGTGAGCGATGTACTCTGCGGGCAGAGAGCAGTGCCCAGTTGTTTCACAACCTCTGCAGAAGGTAGTGCGGCATCTACTGAAATGAGATTTTTAAATGTGCCTCTTGTTCAAAGTCTTTTTTCATTCGGATCTTCTACTGGCTGGAGCCAATAAGTGATTTTCCTCTCCAGTTCTGTGAAGCGGTCCTTTTATTTCTGCTCTCATACAAACCAGTTCTTGTCTGAGCGTCTCTCTGTCTTGTCATACTTTGCTAAACACACTAAGTGATAACCAGTCCCTTCCCTGGAGACAGACTTGTCAGGCACTTGGCCTGCTTTTTAAATGATCAGTAGCGACAGATTTACCAAATGCTTTGCCATCGCTTCCACAGGCCTCCATCACCCAGCCTGCGATCTCAGGGTCCGTGCCACCCCTTCGTCTATCTGCTGAGTCAGTGCAACGTATTTTAGGTTTTCCTTACATTCACCCCGACTTCAAAACGCCCATTTCTAAATTCACCAGGGTAATTAACGCTAGCTACTGTGATAAATTAACCCCAGCACGTCAGGGACTCAACACAAAATAAGCTTATTTCTTGCTCATATAGTCCAGCGCAGGCGCTGCTGGGTGGCAGGCAGCTGTCTCCACATGGTGATGCAAGGGCCCCAGGCTCCGTCTATCTTGTGGTCCCACCACCTCCTAGGGCCCCTTTGTCTCCTGCTTCCAGCCAGTGCAAGGTGAATGAGAGGTGGACAGGGGACACCGTCTTCTAAAATCCACGCCCCAGGAGTGACACACAGCACTCACATCCCACTGTCTCCGTGCCAAATGTCCACACCCAGATGCAAGAACAGCCTGGTAGCTGTTTCTACCACTGGTGTCTCATAATAATAGCTAGAATATATTATGCATCTTCATTTGGCAAATTGTGTACTTTAATGATTTCATATAATATATACAAGGGCCTAAAAAGTAGGAATTATCATCACCGCTTTAGAAATGAAAAGAAAAAAGACCCATAAATATGTATATCAATCTTTAAACCTTGGTAATTATATATATATACTGGGGCTCAGAGAGGATAAATAACATGCTTAAAGTCACAAAGTGGCAGGTGAAGACGTAAATTCAGACTTACATGATACTCAAGAGCCCTTGTCTCTTCTTTTGTACCATGTAGCAAGAAATACACAAATCTGCTTTGAGACTGTTGGGCGGGAAGGATAAGGGACAAGGACTCAAGCTGGAGTTTTGAAAAATAAGTGTCTGACAAGCCAGAGAGGCACTGAGACTGGAGAACGGGCTTCCTGGTTGAAGCAACGACATGTGCAAAGGCCCTAGGGCCTGGGTGAGCACACTGCGACAATGGGAAGCTCATTTTAGAAATAATTATGATGTTTAGACAATTTACCAAGGGTTTTGGCATTATCAAAAGCATGTCCTAAACCTCAGCCACCTTTCTCCAAAATGACCCTGAGGGAGCTCCGTACCTGAGAACAATGGTGAAGAAAAGCAGAGAAAGTGTCCCATTCTCAGCTGAAGTTGGGCTCTCGTCCCCAGTGCGGCGCCTTTGCCAGCTGGGCTGGAGCCCCTGAGCAAGTCTGAAGGCGTAGAGAGGGGACGCTTTTCCTCCCCATGAGCCCAAACCCAACTTCAAGAGTTCACCACACCTCCCCTGCCATAAAGGAAGACAGGAAACCAGACGGGTGCGAGACCGGAGCAAAGGGGCATCTGGGCATGTCCTGAGCAGGAAGGCCCTGACTTTCCCCTCAGTCAGGCCACATGGAAGCAGAAAGGAGAGCTCGCCCTCCTGACTGCCTCCGCAGCACAGGTGAAAGGTGCAGGAGAGCGCCAGCGAGAACTTGACCTTTGCTCGTGACCTTTCTGTTTGAATCAACTGTATGGAGGGATAATTTACCAAAATAAATAAATAAATAAATAAATAAATTCGCATTTGAAGTGTAAGCGTGTTGAGTTTTGAAACTATAACCACACATGTAACCACCGCAACCACAGTCAAGATACAGTCATTTCCATCACCCCTCCTGAAAATTCCATCACGCTTTTCCATTTTCCACACCCTCAACCACAAGCCCCAAGCAACCACCGATCTGTGTACTGTCCCTATAAATTAGATTTTCCTCTTCTAGAGTTTCGTATAAATTGAATCACATGATGTGAACTCTTTGGGCTCTGTCTCCTCTTGTTCAGCCGAATGTTTTGTGAGGCATCATGTGTACATCAGCAGTTTGTTCCCTTCCATCGCTGAGTATTCTATTGTATGGACATACACTGTGTATCCATTCACCCACTGATGGACGTTCAAGCTGTTTCCAGTCTTTGGCTATTGTGAGTAAAGCTGCTGTGAACATTTGCGTATAAGTTTTTGTATGGACATTGTGCACAATCTTTTAGTAGACAGTACACGATTTTTTAATGGACCTACTGGCAAACATGGTCCAGTGTCCCAGAATCTCGCCCATCTGCAGCAACCCTGCCCCAGAGAAGAAGGAAGAGGGATAAGGAACACGATGAGAGATGCATTGCCCCTCTTCCATAAGCCTAAGGGGAGTAGCTCCATAGCACCCATGGGTGAGGCACAGCTCGTCCATCTCATCCCATGTACTTCTCTCCTGTTTTCCCCAACTAGTTTCTTCCTGTATTTTCTCTCTTATCTCATTCTTCCTTCAACCTTAAAATATATATTTAGCCTTGAGCACTGAAAAAAATATTTTTTCATCATGAGACCTAATACCTTTGTGAGTGACTCCGATGTTTCATTCTGTTAGTAAATAAGGACCTACTTCAAATAATCTGTCAATTTATTAGAGGAGGCATCACTGAAAAATGGCCAGTTGCATCTTGGCTAGTCCTCTCCCACCCCAGCTGTGAGGTCCGAACCTGCCACGGGAACATGGCATTTTCTGTGTGGTCTGCTGTGTTAGGTCTCTCACAGAGTGACACACCTCAGTGCCTCACACAGCTCTATCCAGTTCCTAGAAAGGAGGTTAATCAACAAATAGGGTCGGCCCCATTGTAATTTCTCTTGGAGAATTAAAAACAAACAAAAAGCAAACATACAAAAGCAACCCACATGAAACTGGTGGGTAAAGTAGGAGACATAAGTAGAAAAACACAGTTAAGCACGCTACACCACGACACAAGTAAGGCGTTGAGACTGGTGTTGACTGCTGGTGGACTATGGGCTGGTTGGAGCCCACGGGCATGTCTTACCGGGGTTTCAGTGTTTAAATGAAGTGTACCCAATAGCTAGAAGGCTGACAACGTCACAAAAAGTTCACACACACAAAAAGCAGAATATCTGGCAACGAGGCCCCTGTTGCCTCTTCACAAAAGCCTCACGGACCTGAGGGGCAGCCGCTCCCACTGGCCGAATGCATCGTGCGCTCTCTGCACTTGCTTCGCTCCGGTAGGTCGTCTGCACGGCCCTTGAAGGCGTTCTGGTTTGCAATCCTGGCATCGAGGCATCTAGTAATGACAGGGAGGTAGCTGGACATACTTCACTGACAGGATACACACATACGAGGGTCCACCCTGCACTCCAGGACAGGGGTTCTTCAGTTCTGACACCTTATCCGGACACTTTTCCTTCTCCTCCTAGTCCCCCTCAATAAGACAGCACAATACTCAGGCCAAGGGGTTCCTGCCTGTCGCTGAGGACCACTCAGCGTGGCTCCTGTGGCATCTCTCCTGCTCCCAAGTGACCAGGCCGCTGGAAACCTGAGGTGGCTCTGCTCCCTCCTTTTCAGCTAATTCTGCCTCCACAGTAAGCAACTGAGAAGACGAGAACTCTCCACCGTGTTCTAGGGCTTCACAGCGACGGTACAGAGAGGGAGGAGGCTTTGTGATGCTTCTCCTGGAGGTGCGTCTCCCTGCTAAGTCCCCGACCCACCCATCCTACTGTCCGCAGACCGCCACTTCCGTCCTCCACAGTTACCCTCAGGAGAAGCTTCCGAAGCCACATCTGAAGTCTCCCCTTGCCATCCTCCCAGAACAAAATATGTTCTGTGCCCAGTGTTTCCTTCTTGAATTCCCTGAATCACCTAAGCCAGGAGCCTTGGAATCATTCTAGGCTTCTCTCTCTTCTGACCACTTACTTTCCCACATCCGAGCAGTCACTGGACCAAGCAGCAGCCACCTCCTTACTAGCTGTTACTCACTACGGGCAGGCCACCCAGATGCCTGCTCTCTTGCCCTCTGTCCACCTCCTGCTCCCCCAGTCCCTGCCTCGCCTGCCTGCTCACCTGACTGGCCCTCCCCCTTAATCACAATGCCTAATCAGTAAATGCCTACGTACTTGTCCCCGGCCAGGCTGGTGATTGTTCTAATCTCTAATCAGAATTATCTCACTATGATAGTTTATCAAAGGGGCGGGCCCCTCTGCTGGTTTCCCTGACAACAGGTTAGCCAACCTGACACCTATTCCCCTTTACAACCAGTGACACTCCCACCCCGACCCCAGTAGCCAACTGCTGCCACATCCTGCCCACTGTCCGCCACACATGGTGGGGTGTCGCTCCAGGACCTCTGTTTCAGACAGGCGAGAGCCCCCATCCACTAAACCACTGATGTCTGTCACTGACTCCCACTCTATCTCCAGCCTTGAGGCTGGACAAGCGCAGGGCTGGCAGGCCTGGGGGTGCAGCCCAGCGCTTTCTTACGTCCCCTCTTCTCCACCACCTGAGTTACTAACCTAGTTCAATCTCTTACACAGAATAACCCAACAGTCTCTCTAAGTCCAGTCTGACCCACTCCATCCCTCCAGGTCCTAACCGCACGGCAGTCAGAGTGATTTCCAAAACACAAGTCTAGCCTCCAGCTTAAACTGCTTATTGGGCCCACTATTTGCATCATGGATTCTACCCAAGGTTCTCAGTGACCTGCTCTCTAGACTTGACTGTCCACTGCGGTGACCATGAGCCACATGTGGCTCCTGAGTGCCTGAAATAGTGCTAGTCCAAACAGAGGTGCTGTAAGTATGAAACACACACCAGACCTCAAGGAGTTAGGTCAGAGGAAAAAGAATGTAAAATATCTCATTAATAACTTTTACACTGAGTGTATGGTGAAATAAAAATGTTTTGCATATATTGAGTTAAAGTACATTATTAAAATTAATTGTACTCGTTTCTCTGTACATCTATTAATGTAGCTTCTAGAAAACTTAAATATATATATGTGACTTGCATTATATTCTAGAAGTTCTTCTTATCACATCCTCCTTTATCTTTCCCATCTCAGACCATGCTAAACATCAGGCATGCTCAATGACTGAAAAAGCAAGCCAGGGTGTTTTACAGTCTTACACAGCCCACTTTTAAATGAAAATTATGATGCCCTTGAACCATCATACTTCATTCCTCCTGTGGTAGCTTTAAAATATATGCACAAATCCCTTAATACTCCTCCTTTTAAAAGGTAAACTCTAATTCCCCTCTCCTGGGGTATGGCCTGGACTTAGAGACTAAATAAATAGAATAAATAGGAAAAGCAGAAGTAGCAGTGTGCATCTAAAAGGTGTTGGAGCACCCTCCTCCTCTCTCCCTCCCCCACCCTACCCTGTCTCTCCCAAGGATCGCTCACTCTGAGTGAAGCCGTCTGCCACGGTATGCGGAGAGTCGAGCAGCCCCACGTGGGGAGCTCCATGTGACAAGGTGCTGAGACCGCCTGCCAACAGCCATGGCAGTGAGCCACCTTGCAAATGGATCCTTCGGCCCCAGTCGAGCCTGCAGAAGACTTCAGCTCCAGCCAGTGTCTTCGCTGCAGCTTCCTAAGAAAATCTGAGCCAGAACCACCCAGCTAAGCTTCTTCCAAATTTCTGAACCACAGGAACTGTGAGATAATGTTTGCTGTTTGAAGAGGCTGAGTTGTAAGATAATTTGTTACATAGAAACAGATGACTAGCACACCACACCCCTTACATCTCCTCCTCACTTCCACCCGAGGAAGGAGAAGAAGAGAGATGTCGCTAAGAGCTCAGACTTAGGTTTCATCTACTTAGACATGAAGGTTCACTTCACAATCATCTCCCCCATGACGCCTTTACCAACAAACCCAGCCAATTCCCATATGTCCATAAATTTTTTAATTAAAAATGCTTTTCACACATTTTGAACTTAGTGTCTTAGAAAACAATGTATTTCCTATATTAAAATTAACTTTTTTAAGAATAAATATTTTTCTGATAAATACACACAGTAGAAATTCTGGAAGTCTAAAAAGACAAACAGAATTTAAATCACTGAAATGTGACCTCACTGTGGAAGACACTACAGATATTTTTAATACCCATTTTTGCATATAATTTTACCTAATGAGATTATTTTGCATATGCAATTCTTCATCCTCTTTTTCCCAAGCAATGACTTTACCTCTCAGTTCTTTGACCTCCTCATGTCAGCTACAGACTCCAAGGTCAGGCTCCTTTGCTACTCAAAGTGTGGTCCATGTACCAGCTGCATCAGCATTGCCTGAGAGCTTGTTGGAAATGCAGACTCTGAGATCCCATCATGTTCTCACCTCAGGACATTTGCACTTACTGTTTCCTTTGCCTGCAAGGATAATCTTTGCATGACCAATCCTTGCCAGATTCACTCCCTCACTGCATTCTGGTCTCTGCTCCATTGTCACCTGCAGAGAAAAGTTATTCCTCACCTCCCTAACTAAAGGTGCATTCCTGTTTCATTCTGTCTTCCTACCCTGCTTAACTTTCTTCTTAACGTTTATCACCATCTGATATTATTTTATAGGTATTCATTTGTTTACTTCCTTCCACAACTACTTGGGGAACACCCACTACGTGTCAGGCACTGTCCTAAGCTCTGGGAACACAGAGAGCAAAATAAAGTCCCTCCACCCCCCAGTCTACAGTAAGTATGCTCCACAAATACAGGTTGTTACTTGTTCCTTCATGTGCCTTTACGTACTCACTCCTTCAAGAGGAGGCCCGATCCCTACCATCAACAGAAGGCTCCACGCCAGGTCCCATGATTTGACCCCAGCCTGAACATTCCAGATGCTATTTAGAGGGAACTTTTCAATGTGCTTTTGTGTTGTGCTGAGCTAAGTTTAACTCTGTTGTTTTTCAGTCCCAGTGAAATATTCCAGTACATCATTTCCTTGCAGTGGAAACTTCCCTTACTTAAGATAAGCCTCCAGCGACATAGCTGGTAGCTGTCTAGCTGTCTTATTCTTGTGCAACTTATCTGAGTTTAAAGGGTTCCCCAAAATGGGGCCAAAAATTTTATCATCATCATTGCCAGCAGCAGTAGCAGGCTCAGGGACAAAGCTGATCTCTGGTGGCCTCCTGCCTCCTCCTCCCACCCGACTGCACGTCTAGGTCCTGTTCCTTGGAGACCTGGCTCTCAGCTGGTTACTGTGTATCCCCTCCTAAGGTGGCAACCCGCACATCAGTGGGAAGTGCCTGGAGACTGCAAAGGAAAGGAGCCCTGACCGCTTATTGTGCGCCAAGCTTTGTTTATCACCATAGAATCATCCCAGTGTGTGAGGAAAACACAACCTAGAGGGACATATTTTGTCCATCATTTGACAGACGAGAGGCTGAGGCTTGAGGAGCTCACACAGCCGCCACACCCCTCTGGATGGCCTCCCGAGCCGCAGAGACTCACAGGAGCACGCTTCTAAGGGGGGTATCAAAACCCATGACTAGAAGAACTTTTTTTTTTTAAATATAAGAGTGGAGGTGGGAAGAAAGTGATAAAGTGCTGATGGAAAGGATGCACGCGGTAAGGTCTTTCCCGTGCAGGCACGTGGGCCGTTCACGGGCCTCGCGCTGCCTGCGTCAGCTCCTTCATCTCACAGGGTGGAACCCTAAGGCCCGAAGAGGGTGAATTACACTCATTTAGCCCTACAGGACTGGGATGAGAGCCTACAGGCGAGGAAGAGCACACCTCTGGCTGTGTTTACAGGAACCGCGTTTTCCAGTGGTCTTACCTGGGATGGAAGAAGAGCTGAATGATGTTTCACCCATTTATAAAACCGCACTGTCCCTATCTGTAGTCGTAAACAGAATTATAATCGTCATCATTCTGTAATTACGAGTAGCAAATTGCCATTTCTAAGTAGAGTTTCCAAATTTAGCAGTGTTCACAGGTCCACATTCCTCCCCAAAACTGTTGGATAAATTAAAACGCGCAGGTTTAGCATAGGAAAGAATGTGTAATTAAATACTAAGAAGATACATTTTGTTTAGAAAATCCTGTTTTGATTTCTCAAAACTACTAAGGCAAGGGATCAAAACACCCTGGATCTCACAGCTTGAGCACATTTACACGAGCAGACGGCACGGGACGAGTGCGGCCTCTCTTCTGGCCCAAGAACAGGCAGCTCCCCTTCCTACACGGTTGACAGGGCGGAAAGGCGGCTGGTCCCTGTCCTCTCCTTGGAGCGGCAGGGGTGGGACTGGGTGAGGAGCAGCCTGTTTATGAACCCTTGAATGTGATCAAATAGAACAGCTTACTGAGCTCTTACTCTGCACCCAGTACTGCATTACCAGTAGGCAGGGTGCAGTCTGATTAGCAAGATATGATATACACTAAGAAAATTAAATAGTTCTTGTGAGTCTAATTACACGTGTTAACTGTAATTAACACCTTCTGTTTGCGGATGTAGCAGGATAATATTTTGCTGTATTAACTGATATGTTTTCCCTCCTCAGTAATTCCTGTTACGTGTGAACCTTTCCCTATACAGGCCTCCTTGGCACAGTGCCTCGGGGATGGGATTATACTATAGAACAAAAGAGGCAAATTCTGGCCTTTCGAGTTTCAAAACCTGAAATCTTGGCAAAAACAGTATATTTGGAAGAAAAATAGATCTGGAAATGGTCACCATATTTTTTTCTACCCCTAAGATAAAACCAGGGGGAAAAAAAACTGGTTGTGGGGACAGGTCAGAGGAAAAGCAGGCGGCTGGACCCTGGACTGGGTCACTCGGCAGAGGCCTGTGCTCCATCCCCTCCGCCCTGACCCCGCTCCACACCCGCCCCCCCCAACTGAGTTCCTGGTGCAGAGGAGAGACAACAGACACTCCAGGGGAAATCCCCTCATCCACATGGGGAGAATCTGAGGCCAGCAGCCAGTCCCCAACTGCCCGCTGCTGGCCCCAGGCTCCAGTGAAATCTCAGACCCCAAACCCATATGGACCTCCAGCCAGCAACTTATTAAGACAGCAGAGAGGACCATCTGGCCGGGAAAGCGTGTCTAGACGGAGAGTCTGAAAGTTGCTCTGCATGCCATGGAGCTCAGTGCCAGAACCAAGCACTCCCCAAGTGCCCGAGAGCATGAAAAGATCGTGTGGCCAGGGGTTAGGAGGACACGGTGGAGGCTTACCGTGGACAGAGCACTGCAGGATGAGCCTGGACCGATGAGAAGCCCTGCGGACTGGCGTCTCCCCGGCTTTCTGTCCCTATCCCAGGCTGATACGCCCTGGAAGCCCCCGAGATCTACACGAACACTCCAGGCTCACGATCCCACTAGACAGTTATCCATCCTCCAAAGAAGGTCCCCAGAGCCTCAGAAACCCAGGCCCATCCACGTGTCCACATTAACCAGCTTCCTTCAGAAGTATTCTTGCAGGGTTCAACCAACCCCCCTAGACGGCAGGCACCAATGCTCTCCCCTCATTCTTAGGAAGTGAAGACCAGACGGTCTAGTCTGTGTAACCGCCCACGGTCCACCGTGATCCCAGCTTCCTGATGATAAAAGATCTCCCTTCTGGGCTCAGATGTTAAATCCAGAGCCTGAGTAGAAAAGTGGGGAAAGTCTGTCTTCCAAACTCTCCCCTCCTCCTCAGCCCCCCAGGTCGGCCCTTTTCCCACCTCAGGGTCCCTCCTGTAAAGTCCTCTCACTGTCTCCCCGCTGCCACCTGAAACTCATCCACATTAAAGTGACTCGGAGTGCCTTGAGGTTTAACGCCCCCTCCTTTCCCGTCCCCGCAGCTGGTCGGTTGTTAGGTTCACCTCATGCTGTCCCTCCTCCCCTTTTCACAGCCTGGGAATGCTGGTCTCCAACTGTTCCCTCTTGAGTCCAGGAACACGGTGGACTAACACTTCCTCTCCTTGATCGTGGCCAGCTGTGCGACCTGCTTTGGCCGATAAAACGTGGGCAGGGGTGACACGCTGCTCCTCCTGGACGTGTTTAATTGCGTGTGTGACACTGCAGTGCTTTCTTCTTCCTGCCATTGGAGCCAACAGCGTCCCAGCTGCCGGAGGCTCTGCTGCCCTGCTCCCCAGAGTAAGAGCTCCAGGGGACTAGTAACGTGAGCAAGAAATAAACATTTGCTTACCTGATTCACTGGTTGTTACTGAAGATGTTGGAAAGGTTATCAAGAGGACGTGATCCTCAGCTGACCCCCAGGGCAATGGAGGCTCCTCACCCCTCCCCTGTCCTTGGAACACACAGGGGATCCACAGTGCGAGACGTTCTCAAGGACACAGCCTTGAGATGCTAATGTGTTGTTAACCATCTGGACTGAATATGTGACTGAACCCAGTTAAGGCCTCAGTATAAACTTTTAAGATTCCGGAGGGCAGGTGCAGAGATTTACTTGTCTTGCAGCCGCCCAAGGCAAGCCTCGTACGTAAGTTCCCTCACTTATTCAAACTGCCACCTACCAGACTGAGTGGTCTGCCTCTCCCTTCAGTCTCTCCTGGCCCTCCACGTACGGGGGCCAGTTTCAGATGTCACCCAGGAAATTCCCAAGGTTGTGAACCAGCAGCATCATAATCTTGCCCATCCTAACATACCTCGGCTACTCTTGGGTTTCAGGCTCTCAGCACTTCTCATCTGAGCTCTCACACATGCTACTCAAAGTGTGGTCCGTACACAGGTGTCAGTCAACAAAATATTGCTGGTCTGCGATAAGGTAGGCAAAGGAATTGAGAATAAACATTTAGAAACTTGTATAACAATTTTAACTGATTAACTTAATCTGTTGAGTCTAATAATACACTATTTGGGCTTATAGTCCCCCAAAATCTTAGCATTGGGCCTTGCTCACAGGGTCCTGCAAAAATGCTTGTCAAATTAAACTGGATCAAAGCTTCATGATTAAGAAACAGAATTACAGTCAGATCTCAAGCAACAGCAGGCAGATCCGGGGGATCTGCAGGGTGCAAGACCCTTCCGCCCTGAGGCTGACATCATCATTTCAGAGTTCCCTGAGGCTGCTCTTCGTACCAGCACAGAATTTACCTCCAACCTGGAGCTGTTTTTCATTTAACACTAAATATTGTTTTAGGTTTGCCTGTATAAGAGCATGGGCATGAATGTATTTATTCTTTGGAATAAAACTTTATAAATATGTTGCCTATGAATATGCTTTTACAAATTATCCACATGCAGCTTGACATTTGGATAGATTTGTTCGAGAGTACAAGGGGACACTATAGCTGACCCCTAAACCACTTCCTAGCTCCCTCGGGACTGAGGAGAGTTATTTTCTTCTTCTCAAAGGCAGTTTGACACATCCTAATGTATTTCTCTGTACTATACAAGATTCTGAAAAGCCCAGTGGGCTAGATGCTGAGAGACCTGGTTCTAGTCCTCACTAGCTACTGCATGAAGCTGTTCCTTAACCACCTGGTGCCCTAATTTCTCCATCTATTACATAAGGATAATAAATTAATAATAGCAAGTAAATAACACCAGCTCTGTGGTGAGAATCAAAGCGTCCTGAAGCGTTTAGTAGTGAATAAAATACTATACAACTATCATTTAGCATTTTTATGTAATACTGCCTGTAATGCTCTCAAATTATCTCGTACACATAGATTTTCTCTTTTCAAGCCAGACAATGTCTTGGAGAAGTGCACTGTGGAATATTTCTCTGCATCCTGTTCAACGTTCAGCCCTTTGGGACAAATGATATACACACAGTGCTTGTTTAAAACCTGTTTTAATTCACCAAAAGTTGCCGAACCTTTTCACGGTTAGGTAAACTGCGTAAACGTCACATGCTGCGTGATGCGCGTTCCTGACAATGGCAACACTCTTAGAGTGAGAGTTGTAACTGGCTATCTGAGCTCCTCGAGGGCACAGGGCACATCACGCTAACCTTTGTAGCCTCAGCCCTTACCACAGTCATCTAACCACAGAGGAGGAGCCCAGTTAAC
Organism: Camelus dromedarius; assembly: GCF_036321535.1. Classification (NCBI taxonomy): domain Eukaryota; kingdom Metazoa; phylum Chordata; class Mammalia; order Artiodactyla; family Camelidae; genus Camelus; species Camelus dromedarius. Next base: position 28,053,073 of record NC_087458.1, on the reverse strand, counting down.
GTCTGAAGATCAACAAGTATGTTAGTAAATTAATGAACTTTAATTAAATACTTCCTTAACATTACCTCCATTCAAGTACTCTGAAATCTAAAAAGTCAATCTTTGATTTCAGTTAAATTGGTTGTTAATCTTCCAGAATCATCTAAACATTTTAAAGGCAGACCCCCCCCAGTAAGTCACGGGATTGTCCCATCCTTGTTCCTTGGGGAGCCCAGGCAGCTCTCCTTCAAAGATTACTAAGAGGATTAGGCTGCAGGAGTGGGGGTGGTAAGGAACGGGCCAGCTCTTGGTCTGAAAGGAAGGAAAATTGTACTAATTGTTCAGAGAATACGACATTATTCTGCACACATAAACAGTCAAGTTAAATACGGCAGATGAATAAAGAGCTTCTGTCTAGAAGAACTATAAACGTTGGCAGGAACCACTGGGCTGCGGCAGCGCAAGGCTTCCTGCTGGGGCTGCAATGGAAAAAGTGACCTCAGAGAGGAATTCAGAACTGAAATGCTCAGAAAAGAGAAGATGAAACACCATGAAGTTTTGGTTAAGTCATTTGGTTCGAGGCATATTAAAGTGTAAAGTTTGTTTTAGTTTTTTTTTTAATGCAGATTACATGAACTTTGTAGGTAACTATTCTATTCTAGTTGTAACTTAGAATTCCAAAGTGCCCCCACCCTCACGTTCTTCAGGAAGGATCTGTGGTATTTAGACACACATTCTCCTACAGAACCCCAGGCAAGGGAAGCAAAATAAGTTAAGTCGGGAGGAGTCATTGGACCCAGATCACTCAGTGTTTCACTGAGCCGTCCCAGCGTGGAGGGTGCACTGACTAGGGAATCCAAAATACAGAGGCAAAGGCAGCACTGGAGAGATCACAGTGTGCCCTTCCCCTCCTGCCCCCACCTAGAGAGGGCTGCCCTTAAACGGAAAAGTTTGCAGGCACAACAGTAGCGATGTATGTCTCTCACCACCAGGATTTAGCCAGTTCACCGAGTTTCAGAGCAGGGGTTTCTTGTTCCGTGATCTGATCTTGAAATTTTATTTAATACACTAAGCTTTTGCAATGAAAAAATGAAATCATCATGGGATATGGGTATAAACAAAACTATAATCTAGAAAAAAACACCCCCCACCCACCCCTGACCCAAACAAGCTTTTATTTTAAAATTGATCTATATTTTGAGCAAATAATGAGTCAAATCACATATTTAATGTCAGTAGAGAGGGTAATTTTAGAGGTATGCTAGAAAGAAAAGGGGGGGCTGTGAGCACATAAAACTTATTTATATTTTTATCTGTGCCATTTCCCACAGATTGAAAATAAATTTTCAAGAGCATGACTTCTCAAGTTGATCCATCCCTCAAGTCTGAAAATTCTCTGCTTATTTAGCAGTGCCCTCTGCTGTCCACATGGATCATTTTAGTTTACCCTGAGGTGAAAAGCAAACCACTATATAATTAAGTAAGTGTGCATTCAGCATTTATCCTTTCACCAAATATTTATTGGAAGCTTAGTATGACCCAGTTTGTGGAAGGTGGTGGGATACACAGATGTGTGAAAAAAGCCATGGTTTGTTATCATTTAAATGTGGAATCTAAAAAATGAAACAGACTAGGGAATATAACAAAACAGAAACAGACTCAGAGATATATAGAATAAACTAGCGGTTACCACAAGGGGAGAAGGAAGGAAGGAGGGGCGAGACAGGGGTCAGGGATTAAAAGATACAAATTACTATGTATAAAACAAACAACAAGCACATATTGTACAGCACGGGGAAATATAACCATTGTGCTGCAAGAACTTTCAACGAATATAACCTATAAAAGTATCAAGTCGCTATGTCGTACACCCGAAACTAGTGTAACACTATAAATCAACAACACTTCATGAGACAAATTAAAAAATAAAAGCCCTGGTTCCTTGTTCTGTCCTTAAGGAGCCCACAGTCTAACGAGAGAGACAGAAGTCAGTGCAATTAATTACAAAGTTACTTGATCATGTAAAAGAAACCACTTTACCTAGTTTTTCACTAAAATGAGACTGACAGAGCGGGGTCGTCTCCATTTCCAAATTGCTCTGGACCATTATTCACATTAGCAGGTATCTGACTGGCCTTGGACAGATCAATTTTAGTCAAGTACACAGGGAATATTCTGAAAAAGAACAAACACCCCAGGACATACAGTGAGACTGAGACCAAGCTTTACAGATCCCTGTGAGGAGGCTCCTTTCACAGGCCACCCCCAGACGCCCCCGGCCCTGTAGTTACATGGGGGGCCCACCGGTCACCAGATCTGACACACGTACCTAACGTTCACTAAGCCTTATGCTCCATTTTGAAAATGCAGACTGTCTTTCGAGCACTGTAATGAAAAGCCTCAAAAGGAATCAAATAGCAGAGACCCTAAGAACGGACCATAAACTGTTTCAGGATCCTGAGATCTGCAGATTGCCAGCTGGGGCCACAGAAACACACACTGTTGAGTTGGCACACCGCCAGGCCGACTGGGAAAGCAGAGGGAGTCTGAAGGAGATGGTAAACCTTCTCTCAAGAAGAAAAGTGAAATTCAAATAACATCAGAGGAAAGGGGTCAGGAACCACTACAGATAAAGAATGATGTTTATACTACTTCATAATTTTCCTACTTTTGGCCACTTTTCCATTCTTGTTATTATTTTCTAGAGTAATTAGCCATGACTTGCTTCCAACCAACAGAATATGGCAAAGGTGACAGGACACACGGCTACATTACTAAGATTACGAGGTCCACTTTGCTGAGACTCCCTTGTTGGCTTTGAGGAAAAAAACTAGTTGTGCTGGCAAGGCCTAGGTGGCAAAGAGGGTGGCCCCTTGCCAACAGCCCACTGAACTGAGGCCCTCAGTCCAAGAGCCCACAGAGGACAGAAGGCTGCCATCAAGCACATGAGTGAGGAAGCAGACCCGTCCCCAGTGAAGATGAGAGCGCAGCTCCGGCCCACACCTTGATTGCAGCCTCAACAAAGACCCGACTCTGAGATACTGAATGCGTGCTATTTCAGGTTGCTAAGTGACAACTAATACAGATTTCAGGATGCCTTTATTTTAAAACATTTTTCTTATAAAAGTAATACAAATAAAGAAAAACTGAAATACTGAAAAAGACAAAGTCATCCATTCACCACCCTGCCATCCTATTATAACCACAGTTAGTAACTTATTTTCTCATCTTTTTGAACTTGGTGTGTTATTTATAGCCTTGGCCATACCCATTCATACACTTTTGTACCTTGCTTTTTTTTTTTTCACTAATATTTTCTCATGTGTTTCATTACATTCATTACTAATTTTTAATGGGTACATAATGTACCATTCATTAGCTATGTATGTTTATTGACTATTTCCCCAGACCAGGGTTGGCAACCTATGGCCCTGCATTTGTAAATAAAGTTTTATTGGAACACAGCCATGCCCATTCCCTTACATATTGTCCATGGTTATTTTTGCCCAACAAACAGCAGAATTGAGAAGTTGTGAGAGAGCCTATACGGCCTGAAAAGCCTAATATTTCCTTTCCGGTCCTTTCCAGAAAAAGTTTGTTGACCCTGGCCTTAAACTTTTAAGTGGTTTATAATTTGAGCTATTTCATGTCCCAAAATGCCACCTGAAACACCTTTGTGCATATAATTTTTTATACTTTAGGCAACTTAATTGGGAGGTATTAACAAAAGTAGAAAAACTGGGTCTAGTTCATAAAGATGTTTCTAAGGTTGACACTATCCCCTACTATCCCTCTTGAAATATTCTAGCTATGACACAGTAAGGGGTGAGAGGCGGTAATAAACGTGGGAAAGAGAGGCCCAGGACTCCTGCAGGTGGAACTTCTCTGGTCCCTATTATTCTGGACATGTAATTTTATACCCTGGGTGAGCATATTTTTAGTTCTGATTTAAAGTCAACCTAAGAGGGAAGTAACCGTCATAGCAACACGAATACCAATCAAAAGAAAACCCTTACTTTCTTTTGGGGATGAAGAAACAGACTAAACTCTCCAGGTGTCACCGAGTATATAGAATGCTATTCCAGGCTAGCTATAGTGATGAAAAGGCACTGGGAGGCTGAGGGAGGGGACGAGCTGGCAGTGGTAGCGATGACAGAAGACACACGTGTTCCACCTTTCTGGGCACATCCTCGGCATACACTTGTACACAACTATAACTAAACGGTCTCCAGATAAGAGAGTTCTTAAGATAAGTAAGAAAGCAACTACCCTCTATTTTGAACAAAATAAATTCTTCTATCTGGGAGAGACTTATGCCCCAAAAAGAAAACTTATGGAATGGGACCAGCTAAGTCAACCCTGACCATCTCTGCGCCAGAAGGTGAACCAGGCTGCTGGGTCTCAATCCAATCTTGTGTGAACAGAGTAAGCACCAGGAAGTGTAGATGTCATCTCCTAAGGGAAATATTCTGCAACATAAAAAAAAAAGATCAGGATGGACCTTTTCCCCAATAGACAATGTAATTTAAAATCAAAACTAGAATATTTAATGTGATTATCCCAATTACGCCAACAAAGTATGTAAATAAATCATATACATTTATTTATTGAAATGTTCCAGTCAAAATGTCACCCAATTTAACACTTCCTAAAGGAGTGTTCTTTTGGTTAAAACTATTATAAGCCTTTATATTCCACCCCAGTTACTCATCAAATAATTAAATGCATCCTGGCTTCATGAAGTGCTCTGGGAAACTATAAATTTTCCATAGAGTAAGAAAATCAAGTCACTTTTGTGAAAACAGCTAGGAACCTGTTACTCTGAACAGAACGTAGCCAGTTTTCTGAGGTACGAAAAATCAAGTCATTTTCTTGAATTTTCATATTACAAAAGAAGCAATAAGTAGGTCTATGAATGGCTTGATTTACACCTAAAATCATGTTATAATTTTCCTTTTTTTTTTCTTAACTGTTTACTGATAGTTGCCTCAAAACTGACCTGAGGATCTGGCAGCATAAATCCATCAGTAAGTTTATAATAGACGATGGTGGAATCGGACTCCACTATGGCCAAAGTGAAAGACATCGGGGAATCTGGATCACCCTGCAGTTTCCGAGCCGCCTTCAAGATCTCCCTTATCCTGAAAATACAGTCACAATACATTTAGGATTCACAGTCACTCACTTGATAATAAGATGACATCCTGTGAAATCTTGGAGAAGAGGTAGGTGATAACATTATGTCCAGAATGCTCACTTAGGAAATGTCTGAAAGCTCAAACATAAACATTCAAAGCTGTCTTCTCACACAGAGAATCCTCAAAGTAAGGGCTATGCATTGACTTTCAGCCCTTCTCTCTTGTATTCGCCCATCTCTCCTGATCATCATCTCTGAGAGAATCAAAACTGTATTTAGAAACCTACAGAATGGGACCTTAAGAGTGTTTAGTGCATCAAAATTAGTTCAAGATCCTGATTATTCATTTCCCAATTTTCCAACTTGGTGTCTTACAGTGGAACAATTCGGTATTCAGGTTTGTTTTTTAAAAAACAGACTATAACAAACATTTCCCCATCTTTCAACATGGTGTTCATAATTACTACTTTAAATGGCTATATACTATTCCACTGACTCACAATTTACCCAGTCATCCCCCTATTGCTGTCAAGCTCTTTCAGGTTTCTGTGGGAAGGAGGGTGCTGATAAAGATAAGCTGGGATGAGCATCTTTCTGCAGGTAGTTGTTTGCTTTTAAATAATTCTGTTGGGTCTTTCCAAGTATCAGAATTATTAGATATGAATGTAGATATTTTTGTAATTCTTAATATGTATTCTGACACTTAAAAGCTAAAAGAAAAATATAGAGAAAGACTAAAAAAAATTATATATCAAGCATCAATGTTAGAAAGGATTTCAGTTTGCTTGCTATGGAAAATAATCTACTATACCTAATGTCTAGCTCTTCAAAGCACTTTTAGCCTTTGTTTACCACAAATTAAAAATCCTTATTACCTACTCAATAAAGCCTGTGTTTAATAATTCAGTAAAATGTTACTTCCAGAGGAGCTTTCTCAAAAAGGCAAATAAAAAATGATCAGTTTGTTTTTTTCATTAAGCTAACCAACTTCCCATGAATTGGAAAAAGATTTACTAGCATATTAACATGCTACCACTGAATACATAAGTAACTCAACACTATATTCTCTTTAGCAAAAGTCCAATTTTTCCCCTTAAAGTTCTAATCCCATCCCAAAGCAAAAATTCCTATGGTCATTCTTCTCCCATTCTGTTAGCTATTGAATTTACAAAGTACCTAAAAAGAAAACTCTCTGCTTTGAAATACTCTCACTACAACAACTACAATGCTTCTTTTTAAATCTGCAGTAGAGATGAGATTTTTACAGTGATTCTTATCTGTATTTTATTTTTTAACACCATTGTGCTACAGAGTGATTTAAAACAGCAATAAACTTCTCAAAAGGCTGAAATCAAATTGCTCTTGCTAAGCTATTATTTAATCACTGCATAATGTTGGAGTGATAACTGGTTTGTTAAAACAGTCACAAAAGGCTGTTTATCTACCACCTACCATTTATATTTACAGAGGCATGTAACCGTCTAAGGAGAGAATGAGTTTCTAAGTTTGTTTCCTCATAGTCAGACTATTTCTAAAGTGACTGTGAAAGAGTTTATCCAACAATATGGCAATACTGGATGAGTAAAATGTCTACCTGGCAAAATCTCAATTCCTTTTCAGGAGTCAGCAAAGCATCACCTTCTCTCTGAAGTCTTCCCTGTCACCTTTCCCCAATCCTCCAGAGGCGCCCTGGGCAAAGCTACATTACTGTAATCACTACTTTGTATTTATACATCTAAGTGTCTGTTTTCTACTCATGTACCCATTTTGAGGCTTATAGCTTTTTTAAAAAACTTTGTTAATGCTCAATATATAGTAGAATTACTCCAGTGGAATGAATGAGGCTTTTTAAATGAAGGTTTCCACATGACTATAACCAACTCTTCAGCTATATAAACTTAAAAAAAATATTTCTGACAAACATTTTTCTAAAATTTATTATTCAATTCTATGACACTAAACAAAACTTAGAGTTGTCTTGACAGCTCAGGATCATCATTTTTGGTACTTACTGTGGGTAAATCTGGTAGATGGTGCAACAAAGAACCCTCTAGAATTTAATTTCTTAAAAGTATCTTGTATTTGTTTGCTTTTTGTTCATCAAAAAATTCAAATTTTTTTTTGTCATTTGTCGTTCCACCAGTGCGTGGTGAACTACGGTCACCTGTTTTTTTATGGCCCGTGAGCTAAGAATGGCTTTTATGTCTTTAAATGGTACATTTTGAATAGTCATATATTAGTGCCTACAAAAAAGCCTCAATTTTGCCACTCTGTCCACAAAGCCCAAAATATTTACCAGCTGGCCCTTTAAGAAAACGTTTGCTGGCCCCCACCGCTACACTATGACAAGGGCAAAGGTAAGAATCATAAGACATGATCACAAAGCAGTGGTTTTTTTTCAATATTATTCATTCAAAAGTCAGAGCAGCAGAAGGTTCCATTTCTAATCAGGATGTAGAAGACCTCACAGCCACCATTTCTATGACAAGGGCTTTAAAACATGCCATTTTTCTTCAATGCCATAAAAGACAGGTAAACACAAAGAAGTTCAAAGGAACTAAATCTCAGTAAGAAAAGAGCCCTTCCTGGGTAAAGCAGAGAGCACCAGATAGCCACTTCCTTCCATAAGGCCAGCTGTTAAGTCTGGGCACAGGGGCTGGAGGGGTGAGCCAGCAGCTCCACTGGGACCAGGAATGAACAGCGCTGCTTGTAAGGGCCACACGTGAACCGGTGTGGGGACTGGAATCCAGAGGGACACCAGTCCCTCCGGTTCACCAATTCTCCCTCACAGGACTTTTGCTATGTTTAAGCAACAGCATGGGAAGCTGGGGAAGGGACGCAAAATGGCAAGCGAGCTCTGATCACAAAGCCCTGCCGAAGAGGGAGCCCTGCTCCCATCCTCAAGACATCTGAAACCAGATCCGAGGTAACTAACGTTGCACCTCGGCCACGACTCCTCCTGACTTCTGATTACACTGACCAAGTGAGACCCTGGCTCTACTTGCCAGACAGAGGGAAGGACGAGATCCCTGGCGGGGGGCAGAGCATCAGCATCAGTCTGTTCTTCACACACAGTGTCCAGCCTCCAGTGAAAACTCTAAGCTGGGTGAAGAAGGAGGGAAGTGTATTCAGGAATCGAGAGCTAAAGCCAACATAAGAAGACCTTCAGAAAACTAAGGTTGTTGAAAACCTTAGATGTTGGAATTAATAAAGACTCTAAAATAACTATAAAAAATGTTACAGTATTGAGAAAAAAAAACACAGACAAATGGGTGACAAAATGAAAACTTTAAGCAAAAAAATGTAAATTCTAAACAAAAGTCTAGAATCAAAACACGTTTTTAAAGGTACTGACTAGGCTTAATTGTGGGTTAGGTGGAGCCCAAGCAAGGATTTAGTGAACTTTAAAATAAGTCACAAGAAACTTAACTGAAGTACAAAAAGAAAAATTAAAAAAACAAACGTCAGAGGCCTTTGGTGCAGAATCAGTTTAACATACGTGTGATGTCCGTGTAAGCAGAATCACAGAAGGAAAGGAAGGAGAGAACGGTGCGTGCCTTAGTCTGTTCGGGCTGCTACAACAAAATGCCAGACTGGGCAGCGTATAAACAACAGAGATGTATTCCTCAGGGTGCTGGAGGCTGGAAAGTCCAAGATCAAGGCACCAGCACGGCCTCATTCTGGCGCAGGTCCTCCTCCCTGCTCACAGCCAGCACCTTCTCACCGTGTCCTCACGTGGTGAGAGGGGCAGGGGCTCTCTGCGAAGTCTCTTTTTAAGGCACTAATGCCATTTACGAGGGCGGCTCCATCGTGGCTTAAGCATCTCCAAAGGTCCCACCTCCTAATACGATCAGAGCTCGGGGTTTCAACGCATGGAACAGAGGGGATACATTCAGAGGGTAGAGACAGCTGGGGTTCTTCCAAAGCTGGCGTCTCTGATTGTGAAGTGCCAATCTTACAAAGAGCACATAGCTGGATCTTGTTTTTATATCCAGTCTTTTAATTTCTGTCCTTTGACTGGAGTGTTGAATCCATTCACATTTAAAATTAATATTGATATTGCTGGATTTACACCTGACACTTCCCCATTTGCTTTCTATACAGCACATGTCTTTTTTTTATACCTCTGCTCCTCATTTACCACCTTCTTTTGTATTACATAGATATTTTCTAGTGCACCATTTTAATTTCTTTGTGGCTTCTGACCACTGAACAGCATGGGTTTGAACTGTGCATGTACACTGATATGTAGATATTTTTTCAATAGATAAGTTCTACAGCAGTACATGATCCCTGGCTGGTTGGCTCTGCAGACATGGAGCTGCAGATACAGAGGGCTAACTGCAAAGGCACATGTGGGTTTGCAGCTGTGCAGAGGGTTGCCACTCCTGACCCCCTCATTGTTCAAGGGTCAACTGTATTTTTTTCAGTTTCTTAGTGAAGGTTCTAGAAATCACTATATGCATCTTAATTTATTACAACTGACCTCAGATTAACACTAGTCCAATTCTAAAAAACACAGAAACTGCTCCAATAGAGTTTTATTCCTTTCTCCCCACTTTGTGCTATTATTGTCATATATATATATATAGATACATAGTGTCTATATATTATAAACTCAATACAGTGTTATAGCATTGCTTTATACAATGCCATGTCTTTCTAAAATGTTAAGAAGGATAAAAAATATACTAACCTACATATTTAATGTTTCTGGTACTATTCATTTCTTCAAGTTACTCTCTGATGTCACTCCGTTGCTTCTATAAAGCCCCATCCTCCGTGTAATACTGTCATATGTATTACTTCATAATATGCTGTAAGTCTGGTCAGTTGATTTCTGACAAAGGTACAAAGGCAATTCGATGGAGAAAGACTTTTCAATAGATGGGGCTACAATCTGAAAACTGTATCCCTCTATGTCCACAGGATGATCGCGGTAAGCATCAATGAGGCAGCCTACATGACAAGGCTCTGCAAGCTGGCAAGCGGTCACTGAATACAGTCTTTCTATATAGTATCTCTACCAGCGTTGCCACCTTACAAACTGGGGCATATGTTGTATCACCACCTTCCCCTTAAAAAATAATTACCACCGATGTTAAACTGCAAGGCAATTAGCTAGCTTACTATTCATAGAAGAGATCCACTTTAGAAAGAGATATTTAGATGAAGCAACCACGTGTATTAATCAGAAACCTCATTACACAGCACTGATAGAAAGTAACACTCTGAAGCCACTGCAACAGACAACTTAGAAGTAAGTTTCTTTAAATTTCCCTTACTGGCAGAGTATGACAAAGATGGGGCTCAGATGGAAGCGGGCGAAAACCTATTAAGACAACTTTTACATATTTTCCTTCTCTCAAGATGTGATATTATTTAAATCAGAAACATACACACGTATCTGTGTGTAGCCACATGTACGGTTTTTCCCTAACGTAAACTGTGTGGGTACTCTGACCCATATACTGAAATTTAGGGTAAAAATTTCCATCTCATTCATATTTGTTTCCAGAGTCCTTCGATATAAATAGCAAAACATTTTCAGACTTACTCAAAACACCCATGTGGGAAACACTAACATTTGAAAATTAGCTCAGAGCTGTAAAGGGGGTATTGTCTTCAGAGCTGAGGGAAATCACTGTCCAAAATGAAGTGGAAGTTCCCGTCTCAGCACTCTGTTTACCCTCCTTGGTAGTGTGCGGGGGGAAATTACCAATGAACATGCTCAGTAATAACAGAGTGAAATCACTCACTGGCTCTGTTACTCAAAGCACACTTGGGAAGTCTTCGAAAGATTCCTCTTCAAGATCTCCTCTAGTTTAGTTCTAGCATACGTTTAAAGTAATGCCACGATCTTTCCCTGTTTGAGGTCTGTCTTGTTTATTTCCTTTATAGGACACTAATAAACTCCTAAAAATGTTTACTTTGCCTTTAAGTCAACAGATTGCACTTTCTCAACGTCACAACAAAAGTTCCAAAGTTCTACTTAAAAACCACACATGACTGTAAAGATGCTGCGAACAGTGAAGCGTCACTAAAACACTACAGAGGCAGCCTCTAACGAGCTTCCGGTCTGAAGTCTTAGTTCAGAAACCACAGGACAAAGGTTCCTTACATGCATATTTTTTAAAAAGCTCAGTTCTTTGGAAAGATATTGTAGGGATGTTGCCACACACAAATCTAAAACAATAATTCAGATAACAAGACCCTTTATAATTCATATTTGATAGAAATTCACCTGTGTGAAACATAACCTTTGTGTGAATAGTAAGAATTTCAGGTTCTTGAGTTCGTCATATTACAAGGGGAAAAGCCCACCTAAAGAAAGAGCTAAATCAGTAATAGTCATAGCTGTTGATCAACAGTAACAGAGCTGACGTTTACAACTGTTCAGAGAGGAGCCCAGCATACTGAAAACAGAGTCGCTCTGAAGTTTAACAGAGCTACCGTGAAAACGAGCCTGAGGCAGACACACAGGTAATACTATCTGGCCGCTGCCCTTCCTCCGAGCTATTTAAGTGCTTCCAAGAATCCCAGCATTCCTCTTTTGGTAACAGTCCCACCATAAGGACTCAGCAATCTCTGGAGATTCGCACAAAGGACAAGAAAGGTCAAGAAGACATTAATTTTAACTTCAAATGTTGTCGAAATAGAATGCATCATGGGTTAAAATTATTATTAGTTTCGACCCACAGAAAGCAATTATCTCCTGCCCTCTTCAACGTGGCCAAACCGAACCACGCTGTAGCTTCATCAGTGAAAGACATTAACTCCCTGATTTGCCTCATTATGATATATTGAGACGACACACGGTAATGCAACTCTGAAACACAATGCAAAACTAAATTGGTGCCCAAGGTGCCTTATTCATCCACAGGCTCAACCCTGAGGAAAGTTTCAGGAATAACAGACCACCTCCTTGGGAATCATGCCAATGCCTTCCTGCTGAAAAAAAAAAAAAAAAATCAAGACAGTTAAAAATCCCAGGGGGGTTTATTGAACAATTAAGTGCCTGTGTGGTTATTCACCGAGTGGGAAGCCATTCTGCTAAAATAAACTGCAAGGTTGTTTTTTCAGGGTAAGAAAAAAAATGCTATGTCAATTGAAAGAAGCTGCCAGAATTGGGGGTTTCACCAGCAACGGATTTCCAACAGAGGTCGTGTGAGGGCACACGTCCTGACACGCTGGGGAGCCAGATGACAGACGTCAGTTTACTAGTTACGAGGCTTCAGGCCTCCAATAAAATAATGGCCATTAAATGGATTTGCAATAAAGAACATACTTTTGGGGAGAGGAAATTTTTTTAATCATAGGGAAATAATAATGGAGTATCTTTAATCTCATAACTAAGAGTATCTTTAAAAACGTTTCGAAAAAGGAACTCAGTTCTGTTAACCCTTTACTCGACCATTAATACAAGTCCTTCCCCCAAGACTCTAAGGAAAAGAAGGATTGAAGGGGAAGAGGGGTCGGGGGGCAAGATACAGATAAAAAGGAATTTAACTAAAAGGTAAGGAGACTACCCATCGCATTGGTAGAGTGGCTCTCAGATTTACGATTATTCTCTGTCTTCAGATGCACACAGTTATAGTTACAGTGTCACATGTGGGGAGTAACAGACAAAGCCTGAAGGCAGATGCATTCTGCAGACATTCTAATTTTTTAAGAAACTCTTGTACGGTTGCTTGTAGCATATCCTTATGTTCTTTAAGATATTATTTAGCAAGTCACTGCTGCAGGAACTGAGCAGTCTAAGAAAAGTCATTCACTTACCCAACAAATGCCTATTTAACACAAAATACCAGGTACCAGGCTAGGCGCTGGGGAGACAGCAACGAAAAGAACAAACTTCCTGCTTCCATGGAGGAAGTGGGGAAGGACGACAGCAAAAAAACACAACAAAAAAAAAAATGTAATATGTTGAGTAGCAATAAATGTGGTAAGTGTTATAAAGGAGGGCCACATTGTACAGTGGATGAGATGACAGCTTATACCAGAGTGATGCAGTATAGCAGAAGTGGTGAGAAATGGTCAGATTTTAGATATACTTTTAGGGGAGAACTGACAGAATTTGTTAAATTAATCTGGGAGTCTGAGAACCAGGTGGACAAAATCTAGTAAGAGATAGGGCAAGGTTATGGGACACAAAGTTAATGTACAAAAGTTAATTGCTTTCCTGTACACCAGCAATGAACAACTGGAATTTCAAATAAAAACCACACCATTTACATTAGCATTGAAAAAGTGAAATCCTGTATGTTCATGTGTAATTGAAAAATTGTGCACTACACTGGAATTTGACACAACATTGTAAAATGACTATAACTCGATAAAAGAAAGCTAAAAAAAAACCCAAAAAAGTGAAATACTTAAGATATAAACCTAAGAAAAATATATACAGGATCTATGTAAGGAAAACTATAAAACTCTGATAAGAGAAATTATAAGAGATCTAAATAAATGGAGAAATAGTTTATATTCCTGGATGGGAAGAATCAATATTGTTAAGATGTCAATTCTTCCCAATGTGATCTATAAATTAAACACAATCCCAATCGAAACCCTAGCAAGCTATTTTGTGGATGTTGACAAACTGGTTCTAAGGTTTATATGGAAAGGCAAAAGACCTCGACAAGTCAACACGATACCAGAAGAACAATGTGAGAGGGCTGACGTCACCTGCCTTCCAGACTTCCTATGACGCTGCACTAATTAAGGTCATGTGGTATTGGGGATGAAACAGATAAATAGGGTAATGAACTAGAATAGAGAGCCCAGAACTGACCCACATAGATACAGTCAACTGATCTCTGACTAAGGAGGAAAAGCAATCCAGTCTTGCTTTTGAATAATCTTGTCAACAAATGGTGCTGGACAACTAGACATCAACATGCAAAAAAAAAAAAAAAAAAAAGAATCTAGACACACATCTTAACACCTTTCATAAAAATTAATTCAAAATGGAACATAGACCTAAATGTAAAACACAAAACTATGAAACTTTTAGAAGACGGCACAGGAGAAAATTTAGGTTGACTGGGTTTGGTGATGAGCCTTTAGATATAAAACCAAAAGCATGATCCATGAAAGAAATAATCGTTAAGTTGGACTCTATTAAAATTAAAAAATTCTGTTCTGCAAAAGACACTATTAAAAGAATGGAAAGACAAATCACTGGCAGGGAGGAAATGTTTGTAAAACAAATATCTGATAAAGGACTTGTATCCAAAATATACAATGAACTCTTAAAATGCAACAAAAAGAAAACAAAAAGCCTAAATAAAAACAAAAAGGGTGAAGGATCTGAACAGACACCTCACCAAAGAAGATACACAGATGGCACACAAATCTATGAAAAGATGCTCAACATCACGTCATTAGGAAATTTCAAATTAAAAAAAAAAAACAATGAGGCACTACTATGCATGAATTACAGGAGCTAAAACAAAAAACTAACAGTGCCACGGTGACAGGCTGCTATGTGAAAGAAGTCAGTTGGAAAGGGCTACATACTGTATGATTTCAACTACACAAAAGTTCTGGAAAAGGCAAAACTATAGAGAAAGTAAAAGTTTAATGACTCCCAGCGGCTCAGGGTAGGGGCAAAAGGATGGATATATGAAGCACAGGGGATTTTTAGGGCAGTAAAATTATACGGTATGTAATGGTGGATACATGACATTAAACATTTGTCAAAATCAATAGAACTGCACACTAAAAAGAGTGACTCCATTACAATGTAAACTATGAACTTTAGTTAATAATAATGTATCAGTCTTGGTTCAGTAACTGTTACAAATGTACCATCCTGAGGCAGGACAGTAATAACCACCAATAACTACTGTGCTGAACTGAAGCTTATATGGGAAACCTCGGCACTGTCTGTTCAACTTTCCTGTAAAGCTAAAATTGTTTTAAAAAATAAATTACATACATATGTACGTACACATACATATGTGCACACACAGACCTCCAAGGCTTTCGGCCTGAGCTTCAGAATGAACAGAGTTGCCTATTTCCTGGAAGAAGGAGCAGTTTACGAGGCAAACCAAGAGTTCTTTTAGGGACGTGGAAATTTGAGATGCCTTTTAGGTCTCAGTGGAGATGTCCAGTAGAGTTAACCCTGAGCCCTAGGTGCGTGGCGGGGGCAGAGGTAGAGACACAGACCTGGGAGGCATCAGCGTATCCGTGATGCGCCAACTGTGGAGCCAGATGAGGGCACCTGGGAGCAAGCACAAAGCACAGAAAAGCCCCGAGGTCTGAGCCCTGGAACACTTTAACATTTAGACGCCAGACACTTGAAAAGGTTCAGCAAAGAAGCTATGAAATGGCAAGAGATGGAGTCACTTAATATCCGCAAATCCCTAAATTACACTCTTGTACCAACAGCTGTTCGTTTCCCGTGTTATAACAGATTCGTGTGTTTTCACTGGTATCTTTAGAGAAAACAGAAAACAAGCATCACAATTCCTAATACTTGGATCCAAGTAATAACCCCACCTTTGTTTCAGGAAATACCAGTGCCTCCCAAAGACCCTGAAGTGGCCAGCTCGTGACCTAGCTTCCTTTCACTGCGGGAGCCCTTAACCCACGGGGCCTCTTCTGATCTACTACTTCCCAGGAGGGTTCCTTTTTTCATATTTTCTCTCTGTCTCTCCTTTCCTCCCTTCCTCCTCCTTTTCCCATTCTCATCTCTCTCACATCACACACACACACACACTCACACACACACACACACAACCCAGGGCTCGCTCACCAGCTGCAGGCAGGCACCCCCCCCCCCGCCATTACTAACACCCAGTTTTAACGACCGTTTGCAACTGTCATGCTCTTTCGGCCCTCAATACCTTGCTCCTGTTACTACTTCTGCCATGAACATCCGTTCCCAACCCATTCCACGTGGAATGCCTACACATATTTCAAATGACTCCTCCTGCAGGAAGCTTTCCCAGACTCCCCCACCTCCTAAAGCACCAGCCGAGGTTCCTTGTCCTCCCTCTGCAGTCTCCCTCAGAGCCCTGGACACATCCCTCCTCGCCTTCACTATGTCTGATAGAAATGCCTGTCCCAGCCCTGGACTGTAAGCATTTTGTTTTGTACCCCTTGAGTGCAGCACACAACAAGTGGCTAATTAATGGATGAGCAACCTAGAAAACGCTGGGGTAATATGCAAGCTACTTCTTTATCCTCCTCCCACAAAACAAAACGTGCTCCTACTTTGCCTCTAGATAGTCTGTAACTGTATTTATATTCATTATATTTCATGCTTAAAGAAAAAGTATAACTATATCCATTCATAATTTTTTTAATGAACATTACTTTAGTATAAGAATAAATAAAATTTTAATTTTCCCTACACATCTCAGTGTTTTAAAATACGGGTTTTCTTCTCCTCATAAAGCCACTGATACAATGGATTTAAAAATAAACAGCTGGTCCATTTTTATTATCTGGGTTACTGCTGTGGTAACACACAAACAGCTAATAAAATATTTTTAAAATAATCATGCTCTTTAAAAAAAGAAAATGACTATTTACAGTCTTTATGAACTATATTTAAAAGCTACAGTGACGCCGACAGAGAAGAAAGAACTGCACTTCCTTTGAATCAACGTTAGGAAGAAGGGAGAATGTATCCTTTCGAAACGTTGAAAACATTGACAACAATGTTGTAGGAAACAGGTTGATACGGTTCAATAAGCTAGACACCAAATTAAAAACGTCACAGGCTAGAAATCCTGACTGTGTCTCTGACACTCATTTCTCTGTGTAATGAATTGTTTTCACTTCTCTTAAGGCATAAACTGTACAAGAATCTTGCCAGAAGAAGTCTGATCGAACCAAACGACAAAAGTTCTTAGACTTTTAGCCTTATGGCCGCTGAAGTGGCGAAGACCACTTTGGTACATGGAATGTTGAAGACTTTTTCTGTATTTCTAAAGTAATAGTCAGACTGGAAGATGCTAAGAAAGAGAACATTTAGAAAAAGTATCTCTCAGATAAATTGGCTGATGGTACCCATTTTAAAGAGGTTATCAATCACCATAGACCAAGAGAGATGCCATTAATTTGTGGGGTTGGGGGATAAAATGGTCACTGGAGAGGCTCCATCCTCACTGAGCTATCCACTATCCTGCTCTGGCAGCGAGAGAAGAGGGCCACTTACACTTCAGTCAGGTGTAAAAGGATGAATGATTCATTGGTATTACTAAGTAAGCAACTACGATCTTTTGTAACAAAGGAGATTCATAGAGCGTTTCAAAAAACAGTATCTTAACTGTCCCTGGATCTCCTAATTGCACAAAACACTTTGCTCAGCTTTTTTTTAAAAACTTATGTATAAAGACAGACAAGCTTAAAATATGGCAACTGAGGTTTCAGTTTTTAGCTCATCCCTCATATTTTACCGAAGAAACTAAATCGACATTGAAATTGGAAGATGACGTAAGTTCTATTAGGAAAAAAAAAATTGGTAGTTAAAAAATAGAAGAAAATTTTTTTCCTCACCATGTGCTCTGGGTCCTCGTGTAAGTTTCTTACGCTATTTCCCCATAAACAATCCCCTAGAACACTAACACTGTCACAGAGCCCCGGGACGCTGCTGTCCTAGCTTTGTCGTGGTGTGCTTCACCCGCGAGAGAAGCTGGTTAAGATATCCGAACACCAGCTTGACTCCACCTGCTACCTTAGCTCTGATAAAAGCCCCTGGATTTCATTAGGGTTCCTCTGGTTGTTCCAATAAATTCACCAGCTCTCCGTGACCCCTATGAATTTATTCATATGATTTTATACAACTGCAGGGTCTGGGGAAACCACAGTCATAACCTCTAGAGTCACTGACCAAACCTGCTGCGTGGAGTCTTGGATTCACTTTAGTATGAAACAATCTGAAGTCCTTTCCAGATGCATATACCACCCAAATACATAACCTAATGTAGTATCCTAACATGTAAGCTAAAGATTCTTTTACATGAGCTTTAGGAAATAGTTTTAGATGAGAGAAAAAGGAGCTGAGTCCCTCCCTTCAAGAAGTGCAAACAACTTGCCACTCCACCAGCATACTTTCCCCACTAGATAGCAGATATGGGCACTTTACCAATTCTCTTCTCCCACTGGAGACCAGCAAGTAGTATTAAATCAATATTTTCACAAGGGACTAGTATTCACAAGACCCTCTGAGACGTGAAAAAAAATGCTGAAGTGTTTCACCTATGAACAAATATTATGTATAAATGTTTTACAGAAAACACTAGTCACAAGTTGTACTTTGCTCAAAGTAATGCATTCACTCACTGCTATTCAAGTACACATTCTCTCTGCAATGTACTCTTGCCAGGAACTACGTACATAAAATCACCAGGTCCAAAGCCTGGGAAAGTAAGCAGGAAATGGATACAGAAAGTGTTTGGGTATTCTTAGAAATTCACACACACGAAATGTCATCTAGAATTGGTACCTTTTAAGGAGTCACCAGATACATATACACCAGAAAATAAATAATGGAATGAATAAGCCATGCAAATGTATTCGCAGCTCTGCCCCTCAGCAGTCAAGCAGCAGGACAGCTACTGCGGTAGCTTTAAGGGCTGCAGTGCGATTACTGTTATCACTGGGGAAACATTTTGCAACTAAGTTGTACTGA
Organism: Camelus dromedarius; assembly: GCF_036321535.1. Taxonomy (NCBI): domain Eukaryota; kingdom Metazoa; phylum Chordata; class Mammalia; order Artiodactyla; family Camelidae; genus Camelus; species Camelus dromedarius. The sequence goes on along the minus strand of NC_087458.1, from coordinate 28,034,309 downwards.
ACTATGTAAATGATAAGAGTGTGGTCCAGTTTTACAAACAACAGACTCCAAAACTTGGGACTTGAACAAAGGAGAGAGCCATCGTGTCTTCCACGCAACATGCCCTTTGTAAATAACCGGCAACTGCGCCCGCAGCAACTGTGCCCGCTCCTCGGGCTCTCAGGTTTTGTACACCACCCAGACTTCCTAGTAATGAAAACGTCATTAGCGTTGTTGAAGAATCAAGCAGCTAAGCAACACAGGCCAGAAGTGTGCTCAGGTGGGTTGTGCACAATAAAGCATCAGGGCTGGCAGGCCGCGTTTTAATATAAAATTAATATTCTCCGTAATGTATCACCATTCTCATTGGCTCACATTCTACCGTGCTTTTTGAGTGAGAGTCAAAGGGGGAAGTCAGGTCCTGGGAGGTGCTGGCAACAACTTATCAACGGAAGCCCTACTGTTTCTACGCTGCAGTTGAAGGGAACAGACTAGAATGAATTAGTATCACGGTTCAGAACAACAACAACACAAACAAAGGTGAGAAGCACGGTGAAGAGCTAGGCATTCAGCATGGGCAGCCACTGAGACCACATAGAGAGGCAACCAGATACTATGTGCCCCTGAAGAAAGAATAGATTAGGAGCTATAGCCTTTACTAACATGATCAAATTTTATCGAATCAAGCTGCTGGTCCCAGCTGCCAATCTGCAGAAAACAGAGCAGACAGAGAAACGCTGAAATGCACCACGAGTACGCCACACAATAGCACAGCCAAACAAAAAGTACTGAAAGGAGAACAAAGCTGGAGGACTTAGCTACCTCATTTCAACTTTTTCTTTAAAACTACAGGGATCAAGACAGTTTGGCACTGACATAAAGACAGACATACTGATCAACAGTGCAGACTAGAGAGTCCAGAAACAGTCCCACACATATGATTAACGGATTTCCAACAGAGCTCACATGGTAATTAAATGGAATCTTTTCAATAAATGATGCTGGAACAATTGGACATGCATTTGCAAAAAGATAAAAAAGAAAAAAAAATCTTGACCCTTAGCTCAAACCATATATAAAATTCAACTTAAAATTAATCATAAGACCTAAAAGTAAAAACTAAGATTATGAAAGTTCTAAAATAAATATATATATATGGGAGAGAATTTTATGACTGGAGGTTCACCAAGTATCTGTTACACAGAACACAAAAGCTAAAACTATAAAAGAAAAAAATGATAAATTGGACATAATCAAAATTAAAAACCTCCATTCTAAGGGAATTAAGGAAACAAAAAGATAAGCCACAGACTGGGAGAAAATATTTTCAAAAAAGGTATTTGATAAAGGAACTGTATCCAGAACACATAAAGAACTCCTCTTATTCATGAGAAGACAAACAATACAATCTGTACAATATAGGCAATAGATTTCAACTGATACTTGATCAAAGAAGAGCTACGGGTGGCAAATAAGTACATGAAAAGATGCTCAACAGCATTAGTCATTAGGAAAATGCATATTACTCAATGAGATACTTCTAAAAACCTAACTGAATCACTACAATTAAACTGATAATCCAAAATGTTCCTAAGGATGTGGAGCAACCAGAACTCTCACACACTGCTGGAGGGAACAGAAAATAGCATAACTACTTTGAAAAATAGTTCGGCAGTTTCTTATAAAGTTAAAAATACATTTACCATGTGGGCGAGTAATTCAATGCCTACGTATTCACCCAAGAGAACAGCAAGCCGATGTCTACACAAAGACCAATATGAGAATGTTCACAGAGGTTTCATTCATAAAAGCCAAGAAACCAGAAACAACCCAAATATCCAACAACTGATGACTGGATAAACAAATTGTGGCACATGCATACAATGGAATACTACTCAGCGACAAAAAGGACACCCTCGTGATGCGTGCAACAGCATGGAAGACTCTCCAAATCACGATGCTGTGTGATGGGGCATGACCCAAAAGGCTATGATTCTATTTATACGGTATTCTGGAAAAGACAAACTACAGGAACTGATGACAGAGCGGCATGAGGGAAGTTTCTGAGGAACTGCAGCACTGGTTACATCAGCATATGCGTTAAGATTAGATACTGTAATCTATACAATATAGATGACAGATCTGTGCATCTGAAAAGAGTGATTTTTACTGTACATGTATTTTACCTCTGAAGTCTGGCTTCCCTTAAAAAAAAAAGGGCATGACTAAACTACAGAGACACACAGGAAGTTACTATTATAAAAGTAAGAGTAATGGTTACTTCTGTGGGGAAGGAAAAGGTTATGCCTGCGACAGGGCACAGGGAAGGGGTTCTGGGATGGCTGGAAAAGCTCTATTTCTTGACTTAGTGGTGGTTACCAGTGTTCAATATGATTGCCTTATAACTCAGTCTATACATTTACATTGTGTGGTTTTCTGCATCTGGTTTTATTTTACAGTGAAAGACTTTCAAATCACCAACAAGGCAGGAAAAGCTCTAGTAGCAGGGAGACCTCGCTATTTAATATGAGATCCTGGTGTAACTGACTTAATCCTTTATTGTCTTTTGGAAACAGCAGAGCATAAAATCTCAAGCTTCTCGTATGTCAAACTAGGATAAAACAAGTACCCTTTGTACCACTAAGGATTTTAGAGGTGGTAAAATGAGAGTATACTTGTGAAGGTACTTTGAAATACTTATTCTATATGAATGCAAAATACTTATGACCACACGGAGTAACCCACAGCATCACTCCCCTGGTCAAAGCCCTTCAATGACATTATCCACGTAGCAGTCATTTTTACAGAGTTCTTTCTAGAAACCTAGGACTCAACAGACGTGATTCAGGGCCAGGGAATCACGTATATTACAGACTGTGCCTTGCACAAGGATGCCTGCTACAAGTGCATCTGAAATCTGGTTTATGCTGTTTGCTGAACCTTGAATTCTGATGAAGAGACTTTTTTTGGATGACCAGAGGGAGTATCATTTTTTAATCCACTCAAAGGTACTTTATGAGCTAGCTGTAGCTCTGTTCAAAGGTTCCCCCCAAACTAACACCTTCTTTTTGTCAAACAAAAACAATGTAAACGGTCTGAAAAGCCTCTGCATCACTAAGATAAGACATGAACAAGCACGTTTTGTATTTGTAATTTCCCTGATTATATACAGATTTGAGCATCTGGGTTCCTCTTCTCTGAACTGCCCTTCTCATATTCCTTGCCCATGTTTTTTAATTGGTTTGTTTTTGCCTTGAGTCACATAAGTTATTTATACATTCTGAATTAATCTTTGCCAGCTACATGTCAGTAAATCTCTTCTCCTAGTCTATGGAAACTTACATATTGTCAGTGGGACCTCAAACTGATAACCTTCTAGAGAGCAAGTCAGTAATAACCAATAGAGACAGAGGTGTAAATGCTGTCTATCCTAGCCCAGCCATTTTACCCCCAGGCTTTGACCTTAGAGAAACTCACACGTGAGAACAAGGACACACTTCCATGGCTACTCACGACAGTACAATCTGTGACAGCAAAAAAGCGAAAACAGGGACGGTCTTCATGACGCAGGCAGACCCTCCCCCTTGTTTCCCGTCCTTCCCTTCTTCTCTCATGAGTTCTACACGTTCATTTGTTCATTAGCGGCCTTAACTGATATCATTAAGCACCTACATGCTAGGCAGGCAGTCATGCTTAACTACCTGAGTTATCCTACTAAAACATGGTCTCCTACCACCTTCAGGAAGCTTCCCTGTCCTCCTTCTGGGACCTAACACAACCTCGTGTACTTATCAGTACTCCATCACCCCTGTTATTCAATTACCTAACAAGAAAGTAAGTGGAGGTGGTCCCCAATTACACAGTTAATTAAATCTCTGAACAAAGGACAATTCTGCTTTTACTAGCTCTCATCTAACAATTACCAAAAAAGTGAAATAAAATTTATTTTCCAAGCCAACATTTAGTACTAGAACATTACTTTCAAGAGGATGTCTTAAATACCACACAATCTTACTCATATGCAGAATCTTAAAAAAAAAAAAAAAAACAAAAACTCACAGATACAGAGAACAGACTGCTGGTTACCAGAGGCAGTGGGTCGGGAGTGGGTGAAATGGGTGAAAGGAGTTAAAAGGTACAAACTTCCAGCTACAAAATACGTAAGTCATGGGAACGTAGCGTCCAGCAGTGACTACGGTTAATAATACTGTACCACATATTTGAAAGTGGCTAAGAAAGTAGATCTTAAGCGTTCTCATCACAAAAAAAAATTCTGTTAACTATGTATGGTGACGAATGTTAACTAGACTCAATGTGATGATCATTTTGAAATATATGCAAATATCAAATCATTATATTTAAAACTAATATATAATGTTGTATGTCAATTATACCTCAAAAAAGAAAGAGGCTGGCTCAACATGGTATCCCCAGCACTTTGGTCACTTCCTGACACATAACACTCAGTAAACATTTGCTACATAAAGATAAAAAGTCTAAGCGACATTATCCAAAAAGAATGAAACTTAAAAGTGAACACAGAGTGATTTACTCTGTAGACGATTTATTATTGAACAAAGTAAGAGCTGTTTGCTCTCTTAAATTTAGAAAAAGTGTATTTTTTTTACGGTGAGCTGCCTTCATAAATTCCTACCCAAATACTTTTAGGACTTGCCTTAATGAATTTCTTCCCCATACAAGGTTGCCAAAGATTCAAAGTCAGTAATTTTCTTCTCTGTGTTACTAATGAAGGAAAATTCCTACATTAACCACAAACATCTGAAATTGCAGCATGACTGTTAGATATGTAACATTTCACATATAAAGTACACATGGAAGTAAAAATAGATAAGAGTTTGCCTCCTACCTAAAAATGTCACTTCTGTTAAAAATGCAGGAAGGAAATCAAACAAACACACAAATCTTTATTTGCTAAAGGTTATTTGCATGCTTTGAGTTGAGAAAATTTTACGGCATGAAAGGCATAATAAGTCTCATCTGTTTTTGGGCTCATTTGTGCTATTTGCTAAATTTTACTGCATAATATATTTATATTTATATAAAAGCAAGACATGTAGACTTAAGCCCTCTGAGTTATTAAGTGCAAAGGTGTAAAAATAGATCACTAAGTTATCCTTCCAACTAATTCTATTTAAAGAAAAAGACAAGCTTAAGAAGCTAGAAAAGCAATAACAAACAGCTGGGAAAAACTAGAAATTAACAGGACACAAATAGTACTTCTAAACTTTTGAAATGATTTTGATTCACATAGGCTATTTTATTTTTTAGGATTAAATTTAGGTTAATTCTAAATGGTAGTTCCTTGTCCAAGCAAATAATACAACAATAATACTAGGATGGTATTTGTTACAGTAATTAAAAGACACAAAAGGAGAGATTTAAGGAATGAATGAAGTCTCTTAGACAGAGGAAGGCTTGGAAATGGTATGAATAAAATCGTTGTGTATTGATTCTCAAACACACAGAAAAATCCCACAGTAGAAGCCTCTCAAAGAAGGGTATGAATAGCCTGATATATCAAACAAACAATTCTCATAACAAAGCACATGTACAAAAAATACTTAATAGAAATCTAAAAACGAGTTTCATACAGTTCTATGGAAGACACACAATGAAAATACCCAATTATGGTAGCTTTGATTTGGAAGGGAACTTACACATTATCTACTGATAATCTGTATCCCTCAATAAAAGATACAGCGAAACCAGAAAAATTAGGTGTGTTGCCAATCATCAAACAACATGTTAAGTGTCAATGCCAAGACCAGAACCCAGGTCTATGGCTTCAGTACAGTGCTCTTTCCACTAGATCACTATGCATTTAACCACAGAGAATAAGGAAAAAAACAGGTATTCATCAAAGTGCTTCATGCTGAAATTTCAGGTGCTCTGCCCTCTTCACTACTCAGACACACTCTCAGAGACAGTTATGTGCAGACTGTCCTTTCTATCTGCCCCGCAGCCTCAGAGGTTGAGGGGCTCCTCCTCCAGCTCAGTATTAATCTCTTCAACTAGTCCCTTGAATCCACCCCTCCCCACGGCTCAAGAATGTTGCTCCATCAGTGTTACCTTCACTCCTTTCTGTAGCACAATTCACAGGGCAGCTGGCTGCCCTCAGAATGAGCAGGTGAGAGAGAGAGCCCAAGACAGAAGCCGTGGCCTTTTATAACCTCATCTTAGAGGTAACATCTCATCATTTTTGCCAACATTTATTTGTGAAAAGCAAGTTACTAGCTCCAGACCACATTCCAGGGCAGGGGAATACACGAAGGCGTGACCATCAGAAGGCTGGATTATAAGAAGCCATGTTAGAGGCTGCCTGCCACAGCTTCTAAAGAGGAAAAGCAAAAAGGGAGACTGCTAACCATATACCAGGACTTCTTAGGAGCAAGTGATTAGGAAAGTGTGGTATTGGCACAAGCATAGATATACTGACCAATGGAATATAAAGAGAGCCCAGAAGTGAATCAATGCATAGACAGAGCTGTGGAAAATGACAGAGATGATACATCAGATAATAAGGAAAGGTCACTATTCAGTAAGTGGAGGTATAAAGAATGGTCATCCATATGGAAACTGGGTCCCTAATCTTCCTCTCACACCACTGGAAAAAAAGGAAACTTTAAAACTCAGTGAAAATATAGATGAACTTCTTTTAGACCTTTAGATCATAAAGTTTAAACTAGACACAAAGATATTGATTATAAAAATGGGTAAATCTAACTATACTCAAATTAAGACCTGTTAGTCATCAAAAGATACCTGGAAGACAGATTTTTAAAGTTGGGAAACACAACCAAAGGGATTATTATCAAGGAATATATAAAGAACTACTAGAAGTCAATGAGAAAACTACAAGCAATCCAACAGGCAGAGGATATGAACAGACATTTCTCAAGAGAGGAAATAATAAATATATAAACAAATGTTCAATATCAGAGAAATGCAAATTAAGAAATTTGAGATAACCCATTCAACTGGCAAAAATGTAAAAGTCAGACAACACTAAATACCAGAAACCACACAGCTCCAAAAGATCTTGTTTACATTGCAGGGGAAAGTAAACGGAGGCTACCACTTAGGAAAATAGTTTGAAATTATCCCCTGAAGTTGAACATTAGCAACACTCCAACATCAAGAGAGTAGATGTGAAAACTGGTACCATCACCCGACAGAACACTATATAGCAGTCACCCCCAAAAATACACAGTAAACTTTAGCAATATAATATTAAGTCTATAAAGTCAGCCTCAAGATATTACATACCTTTTTATAAAGTTAAAAAGATCGAAAATAATTTTGAAATCCAAGTCATTGTAGAATAGATACATAAGATTATACTGTGTAGCACAGGGGAATATATACAAGATCTTGTGGTAGCTCAGAGAAAAAATGTGACAATGAATATATATATGTTCATGTATAACTGAAAAATTGTGCTCTACACTGGAATTTGATACAACATTGTAAAATGATTATAAATTAATAAAAAATGTTAAAAAAGATCAAAAATAAAACAACTCATAACAAACATGAAAAATACAGTAAGTGTTAACTTAATAAATACTTCTTAACCACTCATATTTAACATATTCCTCAAATAACCAAGAGGAAAGCAATGATCCCTGCACCCCAAATTCCTTTTAAAATATATTCCTGCCTTTAATTGAATGATTCCTAGTGCTTTTTTCAGGAAAGGGACTAACCTGTTAAACAAAGATCAAAATCACCTGCCTACCTGTTATGGCTGAGGGACGCATTGATGGGTGTAGGCACCACAGTTTGTAGTCCTTCTCCTTCGATCTCAGTACCAAGAAGGCAGATGAGCTGGAGATCTGGTAATCCCACACAGTTCACTTCATGCCAACTTTTACCTGAAAGTGCATCATCGAATGGACAGTTATGTTTATTAAAAATAAAAGATAAAAATTCCAAACATCTACCTAATACTGAGCTGAGCAAACACTGCTTATAAAGCTGTCTTCTCTTATCTTCTAGTATTTTCTGTTACCCAGTAATTCTCAATGTAAATGAATAAAGAAATCATAAAATTGACAAAATTAACAGCAAATACATAAATGCTATATCCCAACCCAACTCACCATCCCCTCCCGCCCCCAACCCCAATAACAAAACAATAATAAAACAAATGACTTACTCTCCATGAGGTCCAGGTAAACCAAGAATGCTATATAAACTTGGGTGGCATCTCCTATATCTAACTCCATCATTTCTAAATACTGAAAATCAAAATGTAATTGTCAAACAGAGAAGAATCTCTTAATATTTTCTTTCAGTCAATAACTACTCATCAAATACATAATATATTAAGACTCTCTTACAGGTATAGTGGGAGTTACAAGGCAATTAAGCCCTGCTCCCTGACTCTAAAAAAAACTTTTGATTATCAGAGCAAACACTGCACACTTGCAATTGTTAAGTAAATAATAAAAGATGACAGTAAGTGATTAAAAATCAAATGAATGGAATTAAAAAAAAAAACATGACACAACAGGTCAAAGGAGCTCAACTCAGGTGGCTTGGTTAGTGAATGTTTCTTGGCAGAGGTGGGATGCAAACTGGACCCTGAAGGACATGTGGGATTTGCATAAATGGAGAAGGCAGAGCAACGATGTGAGCAATCACACAAAAGTGGGAATAAGCACAACATACGCAAGGGCCTATAAAGAAAGAACTTATCGCAAAGAAGTAGAGACATTTTTTAATGGGACTTTTGTTGGAGCATGTTAATGTAAGCCTCTATTTCCCTGGTATCTCATTTGCCTGTGGAGAAAGTCTGCTAGAAGACCACTCCTGGCCTCTCTCCCCACACCTTCTTGCTCAAGAGTAGGGAGTTCTTTAATTGTTGGATCTTGAAGAAAGGACCGAGCAAGCCGCTGCTGCTTTCATACTTGTCGGTCAGCATTGGGTGAGCATTCTTCAGAAGCCTGCCCCTGCAGGAGAAGCCTGAGGTAGTGCAGCTATGTCAATGACTAGATGGGTAAGCAGGGCTGATGCAGCGGTAGGCATCAGCAGGCCCGCAGGGGTGCAGATCTGAAATCACACTTTCCCATCAGCATCCTCCTAGGTATGTGCAGGTGCAGGAGAAGGATTTTATTAGTTAACTCCTAAATCTCAAATGTGTTTGAAAATAACACAGAAAAGGCCACTGGGGTGGCAAGGTCTGGATGGCCAAGCTAAAAGTTTGAATTTTACCCAGAAGGAAATTCTCTAAGCATGAGAGTAATATAATGAAAGTGGTGTTTAAAGATAATAAAGTTGATACCGTGTTACTGGATGAACCTAAGTAATTTTCAAAGTGAGTAATACAAATGCAGAACTGGAAAATCAAACACCCAATATTTTTTCTTTTCTTTTTTTTTTAAAATCAATTAGATCCTTCAAGAAGAAAAGTCAAAAGAGAAAAGTTGATGGTTAGAGCCTATTGGGCTGCTGACTTTAAAGAGAAAAAAAATCTGTAAGCATGAAAACTAAATCATACCATCAAATCTAGATGAAGTTTTTAAAACCTGTTACTGGTGTTTCACTTATTAAATACTTACGTAGTGTTTACTATACGTCAAGTGCTTTACCACTATTAACTGATTCAATCTTGTAACGGCCCTATAAGGTCAGTCCTTTTCCTATCCCCATTTTACAGATGAGAAAGCTGAGGAACAATGAGATAAAACAACTTGGAGGAAAAAAAAATCACAAAGCTGGTGACAGAACCAGGATTCAAACTCAGGCAGTCTGACACTGAGTTCATGCTCCTAATCATCGTGTGGCCTCTCCATGCTAAGACACTTTTTTTAAGGCCCTGAATAACATCTCCACGCTAGTGTCTGACTTTCTCACCTTGAGGGGATCAGAGCAGGAGGATAAAATCAAGCAAAAGAAGATGCAAAAGGATTAACTCTTTTCAGACTTAAATCTTCACGCTTTTCCTTTTCTTGACTGCTTTTAGATGATTATGAAATATTGCTCCCCAGCAGAAGGCTACAGTTCAACTAAAGTTACTAGACCAAAGTATCCAGTTCCTGAGATTCCTACAAAACCCCTATTGCCATTCACTGTCCATTCATCGCTTGGAACATTACTCGTACAAGGGAGCAATTTGCCAAATAGAAGCAAGAGTAGACTGTGCCCAAACCTCTATCACGGTGGACTCCGGCCTCTTATCCACGGCCCACTAACTGTTTTGCTTGGTTAATGTGAGGATTAAATGAGACCATCCCCAGAACGAGCCCTAGAAAGCAAAACTGTGATATTAGTGGCATATTAGTGGGCTTTTCAAAAGGAAAGATACTGGGTGTTGGATTTTCCAGGTCTGCATTTGTATTATTCACTTTGAAAATTACTTAGTTATTATCTGGCTTGAGACGCGATGGGTTTAAGGCTTTGCACCCCAAGTTACAATGGCCTGAGGGAGAGAGGAGGGGGGCGAGGTCAGAGCAACAGCTCAACTCATTTCAACAAAGAAAGACAATACTGCCCGTGCATAAGAGGCCCCCTTCCGTGAGGTTCGCGGCGGGGAAGCTCGGCGACCCCGCCGGGCAGGGGGTCCAGGGCCCTCGGGCGAGCGCGGCCCGGGCGTTCCGCACAGGCCAGGGGCCGGCCCCCGCGCCCTGCTCCTCTCGCGCCTCCTGACCTTGGGGTGCGTGCCCATCCAGGCGTCCTCGGGGGCCCATGACGGGGCGCCGGCCGCGCCGCCGCGATCGCCGCCCGGGCCCGGACGGCTGCAGCCCGCGGGGGGCTGGGGCTCGCCGCGCTCCTCCATGCCCGGCCGTGCGGCGCGCCCGTGGTGCACCGCGCTCCGCCGTCCCCGGCCCGGCCAGAAACAGCGGCACCGCGCGGCTGGGTTCCGCTTCCCGTGGTCCGCGCGGGAGGAGCGCTCGACGCCGGGAGGCAGGTTCCCTCCACCTCGCCTTCCGGCAAACGTAGCTGGAACCTGCGCGCACGCACTCTCCTTCCGCTCTGCGCTTGGCCACATCCGGGCGGATGCTGGCGTGGACGGGGTTCAAAGCTACGCCGAGCCTCGAAGCCCTGAACTCTGCCCACACCAGCGCTGTTTGCAGCTCCTCTGAGACAGTGGGAATAAAGACTTAAGGCCTCTCTGCCGCCGCCGGCGTCGGGTCCAGATCTTCAGTTCCTGCAAACAGGAGGAGCCTCGTCCACCGTCCTGACATGTTAAGCCGAAGGGGTGGAAGTGGATGAGATCTCTGTAGAAGAAAGTGGAAGGAAGAAAGACCAGACTGCCAAGCACCGTATCTCTAGGGTGGGCCCACCTTTCAGCATCAGAGGAGCAGGAGTAAACACGAGTTGTTGAGTGTAAACACAAGCGGTCGGAACACTAGGATGCAAACTAGTAGAGAAGCATGTGACGTGGAAGCCAAGGCAGAGGAGTTCCAGACAAGCCGAGTAGGACGTTTTAAGCATTTATGGATGTAGTGTGAGTGATACGGGGAGACGCTGAAAGTTCGTTACGTTTTCATTGTATCCCTCTGCATGAAGTGATGAGAATAGACCTCAGGGCGGGGCCAGGGTCGGGGCAGGGGCTAGTTACGAAGAAATGACTTTCAAGAGTGAAAGTGCCAGGCAGGGATAGAACTTCTGCTTCCAAATGTGACAGACTAAGACCCTAGTGGACCAGGCCCCAGCAGAAAACAGCTATGAATTTGGACACAGTACAAAAAGCAACTACCCTAATATCCTAGGATGCAAACGGAAGCAGGCTGCCTCTGGTCAGGAGAGCAAGCTTGCTTGGAGAAGGGCAGTTAAGGAACCACACAGGAAAGTCCCCCTTTCCTTGGCGTTTAGCTTGGAGCTAAGTGCAATCCAGGAGGCAAGGTCTGCGGCAGCAGGGGTGCACAAGGGAAAACTCTCAGTTTTTCTTCTCTGGGGAACCAAAAAAGTGAAGCCAGGAAACTTTGAATGCTGAAGAGATTGGGAAATACCGAAAGGGCAGGAGCCAGAGAGCGGATCCCGAACTCCACTCACATCTCTGACAGACTCTTGAAGCAGAATCACAGCAGTTCAGTTAAAAACGAAAGATCTGAATTGAGACTAGAGTTGTCCCCCAAGAAACGGAGTTCACAGTTCAAATCCAGCCGAGAAATTAGCTGCAAATGCAAAGGAAATAACACTCCTTGCAGAGAAATAACACTCCTTGCAGAAAAATAACACAATCCAGAATCTCCACAACTTACCATTCATTAAGTCCAAGATATGATTCAAAATTACTGACAAAAATCAAGAAAATGAATCACATTTTCTAGAGTCCAATCACATTTTCTAGAGGTGAATCAGATGCTGAAAACTGACGGATAAGGATTTTAAAGTAACTATTATACCTCTCTTCAATGAAGTAAAACAAAACATGTTTTCAGTGAATGAAACTCTCAGAAGACCAAAAAAAAAAAAAAAAAAAAAAAGAAAAACAAAACAAAACAAGACAAACAAACAAAAAAAAAAACAGCAGAGAAAAAGATAAAAGAATCAAATGGAAATTCTGGAACCAAAAATTAAAATTTTAGAAATAAAAAAAATCCACTGGTGGGTTTAACAGCCAAATGGAAATTGCAGAGGAAAAAATTAAACGAACTGGAGGGTAGAGCAACCATCCAGGAAATCATCCAAGGTGAACAACAAAGAGAAAAACGATTTAAAAAAAAAATAAACAGAGCCTCAGAGACCTGCTACATGTTATCAAACAACCCAACATACATGTAAATGAAATACCAGAAGGAGAAAAGAAATAGAAGGGGGCAGAAAAAAAATTAAAGAAATTAAAAATTCCCCAAATTTGATGAAAGACAGAAATTTTTACGTACAAAATGCTAAATGAATACCAAGTGAAATCAACATGATGAAGTCCCTGCTGAAGTCAAACTGCTGAAAGCCAGATAAAAGCTTGAATGTATTTCTTTTAATGCATTACATACAGGGAGAAGTACATCCCATTCAGTGATGTAAAACCTCACGTGAAGATTCATAAATTGCCCTAGAATGTACCGCATTTGAATGAAGTCACTAACCTTTGCCTTTACAAAGTAGCTGCTAAGCCCTGAAGAAGCGAATGACACTGAAATTAGTAAGCTCCTTGAAGCACGGAACACTGACACTAATTCAAGTAATTAGAGGTGAGTAAATCTTTCTGTCTCACCTCTAAAGGTTCCAATCAGTTCAGATAATGGTTTTTATAGAAGCATTTAAAAGCATTTTGTTCCTCATATGAGGGGAAATTTTATAAAGCCATAAGGCAATCCAATGGAATTAGGTACTATGAGAACAAATACTGTGGGAATAAATGGAAGATTTTAGCTTAAGTTTAAGGGAAAAAAGTGGGGGAGGGGTGTTTTATGGAATCCCAAAAGTATGAGGAAAGAACCATTAACTGTAAAAAGCAACATGCTAATGCTATCCTTAGGCAAATAGATGAAGTTCTATTGCTAAGAAAAATCATGATGCATTTAAGTGTAAATATTAAATGTTTCTGACCTTTAATGTCATTGTCTATTAGAAAGAGTTGAAAAATGAAAATAGAATGTCCCTCGGCTTCCATATTAAGCAGTGGAAACTTATAAATAAATCTTGGTGATTGGGAGTGGCTAAGAAAGAAAGCAAAAGATTCGGGAACACTTAAAGAACCTAGTGTTTAAAGTCTAGTCAAAATGGCTATTGTGACAGTCTAGAGGGGAATCCACCAAGAACAGGTTAGAGTTTCAGCTTCTGATTGATTGAAGAATGTCTCCTTTCATAAATGCTTCAGTGGTTCACTATATTAGAGAACCAAAGAGGTTAGGGAAAAAGCTAGATAAGTAAGAACAAATGAAATTTCCCCTGAGTATACTGGATGTAATCAAATTCCGTGTAATCTGGCACTTCTCTACTGATTTCCCATCTTGATACCTGAGCCAGACCATTTTATTCTTACAAAAAACATCTAATGTCTAGGCAGAGACATATTAATTCAGTCAGAGTCTCCATAGGAAAAACGAACTTTGAATTGTCATGTGAATGTTTAGTGTGTTAAAAGAAAAGGCTTTTTTACGGTATTGTATAAGACAATGATCTCAAACCGAAAAATGTAGGCTAGCGTTCTGGATCAGCTTTTTAATTCATTGGTCGTGAGAATTCTCATATATATCTTGTTCCTTCTTTTGTACACAAAGCATACAATTTCCCATTCTCTGTGTTTCAAGAATAGGTGAAATGTTTTTAGTAAAATATTTAGAATGCTGTGATGTTTCAGTATTTGTATGCATGAGTATGTGTGAAGGATTTCATACGTATAAGAAAAGAATTTAGAATAATCAAAATGTGTCCTCTCCAGTTTCTCATAAATTTAAGACTGCAATCTAAATTCCCCATTTACAAAATCAGGATATAGTATATTTAATTTTTTTTAAAAGATACTACGTACATTTGGAATGCAAAAAAACCCCAACAACAAAAATAAGGTACCTAGGATAAAGATGAGCAAGCCCTTTTTTGAGAACATTATAAACATCATTGAAGTATGTTTGTCCATTTATTTAGGCCTTCTGTAATGATCTTCAATAACATTTATAGATCAGTTTGGGGAAAATTGCCATCTTTACAGTACTGATCTATAAATTCTAGCAATTTCAATCATAGTCCCAACAGGGATATTCCTAATGCTTCATAAACTGATTCTGAAATGTGGGCCTAAAGGGCCAAAAATGACCAAGATCTTTCTGATGAACAAACTGGGAGAATATGTGATACTTCTGCAGGGATAGATAAACCAATGAAACCAAGTAGAGAGTCATACAAATATGGACAGGGATGACTTTGCAGATGCAATGCAGAGTTGAGGCAATGAATACACACACACACACACACACACACATACACACACACACACACACAAGATGTTGGATCCCTAATTGCACCATAAACAAAATCTGATTTCTTCTCACCCCTCTTTTTAAAAAATTGAGATATAGTTGATTTACAATTTTATATTAGTTTCAGGTGTACAACATAGTGATTCAATATTTTTATACATTATACTCCATTTAAAACTGTTACAAAATAATGGCTGTATTTCCCTGTGCTGTACAATATATCCTAGTAGGTTATTTATTTTATACACAGTAGTTTGTACCTCTTAATCTCATATCCCCTTCTTCCCTCTCCCCACTGGTAACCACTAGTTTGTTCTCTATATCTGTGAGTCTGTTTCTGTTTTGTTATATTCATTTGCTTGTTTTATTTTTTAGATTCCACATATAAGTGATAACATATAGCATTTGTCTTTCCCTGTCTGGTTTATTTCACTAACTGTATTACCCTCCAGGTCCATCCGTGTTGTTTCAAATGGCAACATTTCATTCTGTTTTTTTATGCCTGATTAATGTTCCATTGTATGTATGTATATGCCACGTCTTCTTTATCCATTCATCTGTTGATGGACACTTTGGTTGCTTCAGTATCTTGGCTATTGTAACTAATGATGCCATGAACGTTGGGGTGCATGTATCTTTTTGAATTGGTGTTTTCATTTTCTTCGGATATATACCCAAGAGTAGGATTGCCTGATCATATGGTAGTTCTATTTTTAGTTTTTTGAGGAACCTCCATACTGTTTTCCATAGTGGCTGCACCAATTTACATTCACCAACAGTGTACTATGGTTCTGTTTTCTCCACATCCTCACCAGTAGTTGTAATTTGTAAACTTTTTGATGATAGCCATTCTGAGAGATATGGGGGTGATATCTCCTTGTGGTTTTGATTTGCATTTCTCTGATAATTAGCGATGTTGAGCATCTTTTTATGCACCTGTTGGCCATACATATGTCATTTTTTTTTTTTTTGCAAAAATGTCTATTCCAATCTTCTGGCTAAATTAGGCAACAGATCCAAAAAAAAAGATTGCTACAATTTACATCAAAGAGTGTTCTGCCTAAGTTTTCTTCTAGGAGTTCTATGGTTTCTGGTCTTACCTGTAGGTCTTTAACCCATTTTGAGTTTATTTGAGTGTATGGTATGAGAAAATGTTCTAATTTCATTTTTCTGCATGTAGCCGTCCAGTTTTCCAGCACCACTTATTGAAGAGACTGTCTTTTCCCCATTGTATATTTTTGCCTTCTTTTTCATAGATTAAATTGACCATGGGTGTGTGGGTTTATTTCTGAGCTCTCTATTTTGTTCCGTTGATCTATGTGTCTATTTTGGGGCCAGTTCAATACTCTTTAGATGACTGTAAACTGTAGTATAGTCTGAAGTCAAGGGGTGTAATACCTCCGGTTCTCCAGAATCTTCTTTCTCAAGATTGTTTTTGCTATTTGGGGTCTTTTGTGTTTCCATACACATTTTAAAATTACTTGTTCTAGTTTTGTGAAAACTGCCCCAGATATTTTGATAGAGATGCTATTGAGCTTGTAGATTTCCTGTGGAAGGCTGTGCCCTTTGACCGCTTTCACCCATGTCCCTCGTCCCACGCCCCCGCCGCCACCAGCGGACTCTTTGTTTCTGAGCTTGGCTTTTTCAGATTCCATATTTAAGAGTTCATATAATATCAACCTTTTTTCTGTCTGACTTATTTCCCTTAGCATAATGCCCTGAAATTTCATTCATGTTGTCACAAATGGAAGGATTTGCCCCTTCTTTTTTATGACTGATATATATCACATTTTCTTACTCATTTATACATCAACAGACATTTAGCTTTCCATGTCTTGGCTACTATAGATAATACTACAGTGAACATGCGGGTGCAGATGTGTCTTCAAGATAGTAATTTCAATATTTCAGTTTCTTCAGATCTATAGAAGTGGAATTCCTGGATCACATGGTAGTTCTATTTTAAATCTTTTAAGAAATGTCCATATGGCTTTCCATAGTGAGTGTACCAGCTTTTATTTCCACCAGCAGTGTACAAGTGTTACCTTTTCTTCACATCCTTGTCAGCATTTATCTCTTGTCTCTTTAATAATAGTCATTCTAATAGATGTGAGGTGATATGTCCATGTGGTTTTGATTTGCATTTTCCTGATGGTTAGTGATGATTAGCACCTTTTCACGTACCTGTTGGCCATTTGTATATCTTCTTTGGGAAACTGTCTATTTGGGTCTTTTGCCATTTTTTAAATAGGATTATTTGGTTTTGTTGTTGGTGTTGGTGGTTGGGTTTTTTGTTTCTTGTTTGTTTGTTTTTACTATTGCAGTGCATGAATTTCTTATCTTGTTTTTCGTTATTTTTTAATTGAAGTATAGTCAATTAAAAATGTTGTGTTAGTTTCTGGTGTACAGCAAAGTGATTCAGTTTATATATATATATATATATATATATATATTCCTTTTCATAATAGGTTATTACAAGATATTGAATATGGTTCCCTGTGTTACACAGTAGAACCTTGTTGTTTATCTATTTTGTATATAGTAGTTAGTATCTGCAAATCCTGAACTCCCAATTTATCCTTCCCTCCTTTTCCTTGGTAACCGTAAGTTTGTTTTCTATGTTTAGATTCCACATATAAGTGATATCATATATTTGTCTTTCTCTTTTTGGCTTACTTCACTTAGTATGATAACCTCTAGGTCCATCCATGTTGCCGTAAATGGCATTATTTCATTGTTTTTACAGCTGAGTAATATTCCATTGTGTGTATGTGTATATCTATCTATCTATCTATCTATCTATCTATCTACACCACAGCTTCTTTATCCAGTCATCTGTTAAAGGACATTTAGGTTGCTTCCATGTATTGGCTTTTGTATATAGTGCTGCTATGAACATTGGGGTGCATGTATCTTTTTGAATTAGAGTTTCCTCCAGATACATGTCCAGGAGTGGGATTGTTGGATCATATGGTAAGTCTGTTTTTAGTTTTTTAAGGAATCTCCATACTGTTTTCCACAGTGGCTACACCAATTTGCATTCTCACCAGCAGTGAGGAGGGTTCCGTTTTCTCTACACCCTCTCAACATTGATCATTTGTGGACTTTTTAATGATGGCCATTCTGACCCTAGTGAGATGATACCTCATTGTAGTTTTGATTTGCACGTCTCTGATAATTAGTGATGTTGAGCATCTTTTCATGTGCCTCTTGACCATCTGTATGTCTTCATTGGAGAAATGTCGGTTTAGGTTTTCTGCCCACTTTTTCATTGGGTTCTTGTTTTGTTGTTATTGTTGTTATTGAGTTGTATGAGCTGTTTGTATATTTTGGAAATTAAGCCCTTGTCAGTCACATTGTTTGGAAATATTTGTTCCCATTCCATAGGCTGGCTTCCATTTTGTTTACAGTTTCCTTTGCTGTTGCCAAAGCTTATAAGATTAATTAGGTCCCATGTGTTTATTTTTTGCTTTTATTTCTGTTGCCTGGGCAGACTGCCCTAGGAGAGCATTGCTACAATTTGTATCAGAGAACGTTCTGCCTGTCCTTATTTATTTTGGATATTAACTCCTTATCAGATATATGGTTTGCAAATATTTTCTCCAAATATTTGCTTCTCCATGTTGTTGACTGTTTCTTTTGCTGTGTTGAGGCTTGTTAGTTTGATGTAGTCCTACTTGTTTATTTTTCCTTTTGTTGCCTGTGCTTTTGGTGTCATTTAAAAAAAAAATCATCACCAATGTCAAGGAGCTTTTCCCCTGTGTCTTCTTGTAGGAATTTTATGGTTTTAGATCTTACATGTAAGTTAATTCTGAGTTAATTTTTCAAGCGGTGTAAAGGTCCAGTTTCAGCCTTTTTGCATGTGAATACTTTTCAGTTTTCTCAACACCGCTTATTGAAGAGAATATCCTTTTCCCTACTGAGTATTTGTGGCTGGCTCCCTTGTCAAGTTTTAGTTGACCACATATGCATGGGTTTATTTCTGGGCTCTAAATTCCGCTCCATTGGTCTATGTGTGGGTTTTTATGCCAGTACCTTACTGTTGTCACTACTATAGCTTTGTATAGTTTGATATCAGCAAGAGTGGTGCCTCCAGCTTTGTTCTTTCTCAAGATTGCTTTGGTTATTTAGGGTCTTTTGTGGTTTCATATGAATTTTAGGATTGTTTTTTCTATTTCTGTAAAAACAAATGCCACTGGAATCTTGATAGGGATTGCACTGAATCTATAGATGGATGAGTAGTAGTGACATTTTAACAGTGTTAAGTCTTCCGATCCATGAAGATTCATAGTTCCATTTATTTGTGTCTTCTTCAATTTCTTTCATTAATATCTTATAGTTTACAGATCTCTTACTTCCTTGGTTAAATTTCTAAGTTTTTTAATGTTTTTGATGCTACTGTAAATTAGATTATCAGTAAATCAAATAGTTTGTGGTTAGTGTATAAAAAGGCAACTGATTTTTGCATATTGATTTTGTATCCTGAAACTTTACTGAATTCATTTATTAGCTACCCCAATAAATAGAGTTTTGCAAAGATTGTGTAATCTACCATGGAATCGACTTCTGCACCAAGCTTTGTCTATGGACTAATTAAATCTATTCTACATCTCACACATAAGAACTACTGTTTTCATATTTTATACATGCAGTTATGATTAATAAAAGTACATTCTATTAATATGTCTTAGGAGCCTGCCAAGATAGGGGAAATTCCCATTTTCTTTGCTAGGCCATAATTAATTAACAGGCTTAGCTTGTAAATCAGTAAGGGGACCATTCAGAAAACTGAAATACACCCAGAAACGTCACCCATCTCATCGCAGGGAAAGGACAATGTCTGAAAGTCCCTGTGGCCTGGGCAGGATAGTCCAAGGACCTCCTTGTTCTCTGTGGCCGAGGCCAGAGCACATTGTGCCAGTATGTACGTGTTTGGTGGTTTCCAAAAGCACAATTGCTGTCGTGCACAGGGTCTTCTCTTTTTCCTTGCATTCAGAAAAGGTTCCTCCTTCTAAAAAGTAGTAGGAACTATTGTTTTAGATAATAAAATGAAGAACTTTGTTTTTGTATGTTCTTCATATGATTTATATGTTTAAAATTAGAATGGTTTTTAAAAATGTATTTAAGGTAAAATATTTAACCATATAAATTCAAAATTACTGAGTTTGAAAAATTGGGTATTTAAATTAAAACTTGGGGTTTGAGGCTTTACTCACCTGGAACCTGCCACGCTGCCCTGTGACAGTGACCATTCAGTATCTTTAAAATCAGATGAACATTTGAAAGCACTATGTAGGCCAACTAGACATCAGATATTTAGCTCATTTTTTTCCATTTTTAACCAAAGTGTTGACTTTTCTAGAAATGATCATATGTATAATTACATAAAATCATATAATATTCCCTCTCTTCCACTTCCCATCCTACCCTCGAGCACGTTCTACTCATTGCAATTTCTCTGTGCCATGGCTCTCATTCTTTAGCCCCATCCACCTGAAATTCCAACCCCCCCACCACTGTCATTTTCCTAAAACATGCTACTCACTTTTCAATGCTCAGTTCAAAGACGTTTCTTTAATGAAGCATTTCCTGACCATCTTCATTCCCTCTGTATTCTCCTTTTCCACCATAACACGTATGCCAATTTATTATATTTATTCATTCATTCAATCGATCTTAATTATCCATGCATTTCCAGCACTGGTGCCTTGGCACAGAGTAGGCACTGAGAAAATGTTGGAACAAATCAGTGAATACAGTTTAAGAAACATAGCTGATCCTTTTAAATGGCACGAAGGAATGTAGTTTCAGTTTGTATAAATGTGTTTGGAACTGGAAAGCATTTGTCTATGGTAACTGTTGTATAGCTTTTGGAGGCAGGCCAGAGCACAGACAAAGCTTTGAAGTTTGAACAGTTGAATTTTAGCCTTCCCTTCCTCAGTCGCTGCTCTTTTCCTCCCTCCACCCTCCCATAGCCTTGCCTTCTCTTGGACCCAGTGTCCTCAAGCCCACATATCACGAACCCATAGGACTTGCTTTGTCATCACATGAGGATCCCACTCAGTTCCCTTCATCAGAGCTTCTCGCGGCGCACCTCGGCCAAGGAACTGAGAGTCAGAGCTCTGACTTAATGAGTTCACACAAATGTAGGAATGACTACTGCCTGATATTCTTCCCTCCAGTATTTTCATGTTGAAACTGACATATTTATCAATTCAAATGAATGTTTATATTGTAGGATTTGGGGCTGGATAAGAAAATGGAATAAAAAAATCCAGGTAGAAACAAGCCCTGCTGATTCAGCCAGGAGACTCGGTCCTCCAGCTCTGGCCTAGCAGGATAAACGGGGCGGGACACCGTCTCCCCCTTTTTCTAGGGAGAAAGGATTCAAACACTCAACATCCGAATGATTGACACTGAGAAATTTTGTAAATGTTTGTTGAATGAAAAAATAAGGCAGGCATTTGAAAATGTTTTCACATAGGAAGAAATTGATGTCCAGAGAGATCGAGTTTCCAAAATCACACAAAGAGTAAGTGACACACGTGAGACAAAAATTTAGCTCCAACTCTAAGCGTCCCTTGCTCTTTCTGGCATGTGACTCCTGCCCAAAGGCAGCTGTTCCCTCCTCTGCTTGGCTGCTGGAGCCACAGACACTGCAAGATTCTTTCCTGCAAGAAGCCCTCTGCCCATCTCAGAGGCCCTGCCTCCGCCACGGTTGCACTGAGGATGATAGTCAAAGAGGTTTTGTTGTTCCAAGTCCCCTGTGCTGGCACAGTGAGGTGAGGGGAGGTGAGCAAAAGTGCTTACTTTCAACATTCAGGCAAGAACTGTGGGGACAGTCTGTTAGCAGTGGAGACAAGGAGATGCATGTGGCTTCCAATTCAACAAATTTTCCATGGAAAGAGCATTATAAGCAATGCATTTTTAAAAACATAATTGGCTTTTATTCTTAAACAAGTTTTTACAGATGAACTGTTTTGTAACATTGATTCTATTAGGGAAAAAAAAAAAGCCATCCAAGATTTGCATCACTGATTTTTAAAGAATTTATGGCATAAATCTGATTAGTATGATGGGGACTCCACTTTCCCAAAGCTTCCTCTCCTTGCTCCCCACCCCACAACCCCCATCTTTAAAATGATCCAGGGAGGAAGTCTAATAGTTGCCAAGAAAGATGGATACAACTAGTAAAAAAGACTGTGGGACGGTGCTGAGGGCAAGCTGGGGTTGGAGGGTATGAAGGTGCACTGGTATCAATCCAATCCTGCGTACAGACTGATCAAAGTCTATACAGTTTCACAGAGAAGGCACCCAGATTTCATTGCTAGCTTTCCTTCCGTTACATTCAAGAGTAAATGTCCCATGGCAGTGTACCCTAGCAATTCATTTTACCTGCTAATTGTGTTCTTCCATAACCTCTTCTTTTCTTCCTCCTTATACCTGTCCTCCAACGTGTATAGATTTTCTCCTTTCTTTGTCACTCTGTCTCTTTGAGTCATTAAGGAAGAAGAAAACCATCTAAGCGAATCTCCTCTTTAACATGCCACCCTGTCGAGAAGCTCAGGACCGCGGCTTGGCCGGTGGAGACACTTGCCCCACAAGAGGCTTTCTTTTAATTTCCCGAGTTCGATCTGGCTCTAAAATTCTCCAGCTCTTCCAACTTGATCTTATCGGGGGTCTACTAGTCAAGAATGAATTTAAAGAGAACTTGAGCGTGTAAGGAAATGCAAACATTATGCCTTTGTGGAAGTTAAAAAAATTGTTTATCTTAGTCATGAATCACTGGGTGACTTTCCATTTTAGAACTCTACCCGTTTAGTCAATAGGTGCATTATGAAAAGCTGGATACATTGCATCACTGTGAAGGACTTTAGACTGCGGTTTGCAAAAGCAGAATAAATTTTCTCGGAGTTGCACCGCTATGTACACGCGCGCGCGCGCACACACACACACACACACACACACGCCCGCATTCACACGCCCATCGGCAGACGCGGCCACACCTCACAGTTCTTGGGGGAAGCCGCAGACCTCAGCTGTACAGGCTGAGTCTGGGCTAGAGGAACGTTCCGCGGGACTCGGGACAAACAGCCGCACAGACACGACTGTCTGCGAGCCCGAGCCGCAGGCGAGCACCGGCGGCGGCAGGTCCCGGGGTCCCCGGCGGCCAGGCCCGGGCGGGGCGGCGGCGGCGGGAGGGTCCCCCGCTGCCGAGGTGGTGCCAGCGCGCGCGCGCCAGCCGCCTCCCCTCCGCCCCTCGCCGCCAGCCTCGGGCATCCTCGCCGGGCTGTCCCGCCGCGCGCCACGGCCCTGAACATGGCCGCGCGCCCCGCGGCCCCCCTCGCCTGGGCGCTGCTGCTCCTGTCCGGGGCTCTGTTCCGCGGCGGCTGCCGAGGGCGCTTCGCCGCCGAGCCTGACTCCGAGGACGACGCCGAGGAGGCGCTGGTTTTCCCCGAGTCTCCCCTGCAGAGACCCACGGTGCTGGTGGTGGTTCTCGCGCGCAACGCTGCGCACACGCTGCCTCACTTCCTCGGCTGCCTGGAGCGGCTAGACTACCCCAAGGACAGGATGGCCATCTGGTGAGCCGGCTGCGCGGGGCAGAGGCGGGGGTGGCGTCCGGGGTGCCCGAAGTGCCGCCGCGGGGCCAGGGGACCTCTCGGGGCACGCGGGAGACGTGGTGCGCACACCCCTCGCCGCCGGCGCGGGTCCTGGCGGATCCGCAGTGGGTTGGGGAAGGACGCGCGGGTCTGTGTGCGCATCGGGTGCTAACGGGGATAAGCAGCCCGTCCCGAGCTCCCACGGGGAGAGTGTGGACGGGGGTGACCTCGATCCTCTCCCCGACGGGGCTGGGGAGACCCGGTGAGAGTGCTAGCTTCTCCCCCTTTCCGTTCCCGAGGTTTCTCTTTTCCCTAACCTCATATCCCTCGCCCTGGAGTGAGGGAATGAGGATGCCGGTCGCCGCCGGCCCCTCCAGACGCGACGTCGAATGTAACAGCGGCCGACAAGGGGAGCTCTTGGGTGGCTGGGGTGGCTGGGTTGGCAAAGCGTGCGCCGCCCTTGCTTCCCTGTACCGTGCTCCTGCTCCCACCTCAGAGGCTGGCAAGAGTGGCTCCTGGTGATCCCCGGGTAGTTAGGGAAGGGGGAGAGGGGATCAGGACCCAGAGTTGGAGGCCAGCGGGGACCTGCGGTGTTTCCAACCACACCACCACCACCACCGGGGATGCTGCCTGCTCTGAGCGCTCCAGGCTGACCCGCCCGCCCGTGCATCTTCCCTGGGGCTGCTTGCCCGCCACATATGCTAACCTCGTGGGGCGCCCTAGGCTACTGCGTCCTGGAGCCCCACTCGGGGAGGCAACAGCCAAGTCTTGTTGCCCTTAGGATAGAGCCCCGAGCGAGGTTCCTGTGTTTGCTGCGGGGAGGGCCAGGGCATTAGTGCGGGTGGCTGCCCACCTCAACTTTAGGACTTGGTCTAGCCCCGCATTTTTTATTTTTTTAAAAGCAGGTATCAGAGGGTAGGAAGTTGGTGGCCAGGTGAACCAGATGGAGGAGGAGGTGGGCCCCTCCCAGGGAGATAGGCAGCTAGGTGCATGGACAAGAGGCTTCTGGTCCCCTGAGGAAGACAGCCCAGGTCACTGGGGGCAGTTTCTATCGTGTGTTGATAAAGGGAGCTGTCCACAGGCAGGACACATCCTTAAAGCCTCTTGGGCAGAAAGGGAAAAGGAAGGGTAAAGCTGTAGCTGACATTGGCCGCCTAAGGGGGAGAGGCGCCGAGGTGAGAAAGCAAACATGCGATATAGTGCCGCACTGTGCTATACACTGCTGCGCTACATACCCTGCTATACGTGCCGGCCGCCACGGAGCCGGGCGTGCTGGGTGGAGGGGGGGACATTAGTGCAGCCAGGTTTTAAACCAGAATGAAGGATTTTTTTTAACCATTTCAGTACCAAAAGAAAATTTCACAGACATCAGTTCTTAGATGCTTTTTTCAAAAGGGATGTTTTGCAGTATGGCCTTGGTCTTCCTGCATTGTGCGGTTTTAAGGAACGTCTCATCAGTGGCTGTAGGAAGCTAGGGGAGAAGCAAGCGCAGGGCACAGGCTTTGCTACCTGATGTACCGACATTGCCCCTTTTCTCGTGCAGTAAACTTTTAAAAGAGACCCTATAACCCTTATGTTACAAATGAGGAACATGAAACTTGGCTCAGTGCAGTAACTCAGTCACAGAACTGATAAACGGTGGAACTGGAGTTTAAGCCTGAAGACCACCCAAGAAAAGTAGTGGTGGGAACATGATATAAGCAAAATGTGTATAAACCTATCAGCTACAGATTAGGAGATTTGAGGGTTTTTGTCACTAGCTTGATGTGTGTTTTTTAGGCCAGTTGCTTGGGATCTGTAGACATCAGTTTCCTCATCAATAAAATGAGGGAATTGGAATCAATTATTTCAAAAGTTCTTTCCAGCTCTTGACTTGTGTAGATTTTGTAACATGGTCAGCGTCACCCAGCAGTGGTTGTACGTCCTGAGTTCCCTGGGTGTCCCAGATTCTGTGGCCTGAGGTGTTCGCTTTGGATGGGCAGTGCTCCAGTTCTGCACAGACCTTGGGGGTCTTTCCCTTCACCCTTGTGCATGGTCCCTGTGACTGCCTTTATGATCAGTGTTGGAAAGTTTGGGTAAGGCCTTGGGCAACCCCTCCTTTAGCCACTGAAGTCTCTTCTTTGAGTTAAAAATCAAAATCCACTAAAGTTTCTTCTTTGGCTTAAATATCACATATAATTTATTAGGTAATAATAAAATGCCAGTTTTAAAATAGTCCTTTATAGCTTTCAGAATACTTTCATCAACTGTTATCTCATTTGATCCTTACTCCCATCCTGTAAAGAAGCAGAATTATCTCCATTTCACAGAAAATGTTGTCTTAAGTAACTGACTTAACAGCAGATTGTATTTACTTATTAATTTCACAAATATTTAATAATAAGAGCCCACATTCTTCTAAGCACTTTATGTTTATTTTCTGGTTTCATCTTCACAATAACCCTATCAGGTATATATTATTATTATACCCTTTTACAGATGAGAAAACTGAGGTACAGAGAGGTTGTCCAAGCACGTGCTCCTAATGATGTTTTTGGTGAGAACCAGGCAGTATGCCAGGTTTGGGCTGAAAAAGATTGGATAGATGTGGCTCCTCATAGACCAATATGTTTATTTTTTAAACTGGGCAGTGTAAGGTGATCTGAATGGCATTTATAGGGTGAGTGCCAAAAAGACTTCTCAATCATATTGGGGTCCTGGAGGGCTTCTTGAGAAGAGTTGACACTCAGTTTTGAAGGAAAAATAGGAATCCACTAAAATCTGGGAAGGAAGGAAGGTTCCAAGAAGAGGGAATGGCAAGATGAGTAAAAAGGTTGGGGTGCTCACCAGATACTGGGATGCTAGCCAGAGTTTCCTGTCAGGGGAGGGCAAGTGAATGGCAGGTCTGCAGATGCAAATCTCCACACTCATGGCACTGTACCACCGGGGCTGCTGACGTTGGGGCTGGGGGAGTATTTGGCCAGGAGGGTGATGGGATATAACCCTCCAGGAGAAGGTGGTACCTCAGTTCAGGATGCTGCAGCTTTGTGGGGCTTCTGCCAGTTACTTACCTCTACTCTCTCAGTCCAAGGCTCTACTCAGCATTCTGAGATGCTGAACTGACTAGTACCCACTCTGCAAAGCCAGCACACGCTGATGTCAGAAATGGTCAGGTCAGAATGGCCATGAGCTACCCAGAACTTTATAGGACAGAACCGTGTTAGAGCGCAGGGGCCTGGGCTGCCGGCTTCCATTTAACCTTATTTTAGTAACTCTCTGTATACTCACTTTTCTCATTCATCTGCTTCCCTCTAACAGTGGCTGGAGGAGCACCTGGTAAGACTTCTTTCCTGCATGAATAATTGAGAACCTAGTCAGGCTTGCCGGTGGTGAGGCTTTTTTTTTTTTTTTCTCCTCTCACTTAAAGTTCTAGACCAGATCTGCACTGTACCAAGAAACTGACCTGAAAACTTTTTGAGAGATTTAGTGAGTTATCTCAATTAGCATCAAGTTTATTTGGAATCGATTGAATTAAGGAAAGTTTACATTTTAGAGATAATCTGTACCAGCAAAAAGGAAAACATGTCACATTTACCTGTCTGATCACCAAAGCCCACCAAGCTGATTGTTTTCCTTTGAATATCACAACTTTGTGGTGAGGAACTGAGATTTTCCTTGTGTTCTAATTAAAACCTGCAGTCGGTTAACGGGATCACTGCTGTGCCGAGATGATGGGAACCGTGTACATAGTGACATGCGATGCAGTGCACTTCAGTGGCCTTTCTTTTATTCGGTGGAGCCATGAACAGTGGCCTTAGCAGCAGAGGGAAGGCTGACCTCATCCCCTTGCCCAAACCTATGATTAAGGAGGGCAGTGCCAAGTAACATGATGATGAAAAATGGAGCAGGGCACAAGAAACAACGTTTGACCCAAGAGATACATCAGGTTTGTCTTCGGAGAGCATGCTGTTCTTTGTGGGAAGACAGTTGGGATCCCCAGAGTCTGTGGAATCACAAGGCATAACGGCCATGTAATTACAGAACAGTTTGGGCATTTCATTTGGTAGAGTTTTGAAAAGTAATATGTAGGCTGACTTGGAAACCATCGTATGGCTTCTCAATAGAGCAGTGGGTTTCTGTTGACATAAACATTAACGATGGTGAACTTCTGCTTGTTCTGGCCTACTGAGGCTGCTTGACATTTTTTTTTAAATTTTTAATTGAAGTACAGTCAATTACTTTTGCACACAAACTTTCTCTGTGCAGTGTTTGAGGATTAGCTTGGATTTACCACCACATTTTGATGTCCAACTAGTAGTGTTTTGGTGAATGTTTAGCTTGATACACTAATCTAAGTGTGTTTGTAAAGTGTTCCAAACTGCTAGGAATGATAGTTCTCAGCACCAACTGTGAGCGCAATGTCACATGTTATCACTATAATCTTGACATTAAATGTTTATATTGTCACTATAGACAGAAGTATCAGCTCATGGCTGAAACCGTAAATGGTGCTTTAGTCTCCTTCTCTTCGTTAGCCAAGTTTCCTCATCTCACCCGCTCCTTTTCCTTAGTTTTCCAGCCTGGTAGTTTAGTGCGGAGGGGAAAGTATGAAGCTTAGAGTCAGACTTTGGCTCAAATCTCCTGTGTGATCGTGGGCACATCAGTGAAGTTCTAAGCCTGCCTTCCTCATCTGGAAACGACTAATAACACCTACCTCGAAGAGTTATTGTAACAAGCAAATGAGATAATGCATTACAATGTCTTTTACACAAGTGCGACTGAATAGAGAATGACTGCCATTTCCCATACATCTTTTCCTTTTTGTCTCATCTCCCTACGTTTCTCTTCCCAAATGAAGATTTTAAAAAAGAGCATGTGTTCAGAAGGAGCTCTTTTGATTTTCTTCCTTCTAATGAAAAGTCATCAGCATGATGCACACTGACATTCATGGAGGAGCTGTTGTAGAATGTCCACTGTGCTATGATGCCTGAGTTACTCCTGACAACGGCACCAGGTGCAAAGTGTCATCACTGTCCTCACGTTACCAGGGAAGGAACTGAAGCACAGAGAATTTAAGTGACTTGCCTGAGGTCAGAAGGCTAGCGCGTGGTGGAGCCAGGATGTGACTCGGGCAGCTCATGTCACAGACTGAGTACAGATGGTCTGTTTAAGATCAAGAAAGGACCAATTAGTTCTAGTTTTTGCTTCTGTCAGTTGACCCAACTTGGGAAGATAAGAGCGCCAGTGTTTCTTTCAGAGAAGAATGGCCCCTTCTGCTTGAATGACACAAGGGACTCGGTGGTTCCCTTCCGCTGTCTTGATAATTTTGTCACTTGGCTTAGGCACTTTTTAGTTACTAGGAACAGAATGAGATTTAAAAATGCAGGTCACTCGCTATGATCATAGCCCCATAAAGAAACACAGCAACAGAAAGAAATGTATCAAGAATTGTTAGTGACCAGTGAGTGCGGTAGCACTATTCGTATGTGTGGTGGCTGCAGCGCTTTGGGTTCATGTTGGCAAGACAGAGGGTCAGTTTTTTATTAGTGTTCTTCGATTTGGTTAACACCCAAACTCAATTTTCTTCCAAATAGTTGGATAACACTATCCATCTTTCCTCCACCCTACAATTTCGAAACACGATTGGACCTCAGAATTATGTATTTCCTTTGGGTAAAAACTGAAGTCACCTGTCTTATCACTTGAGTTTACACAAATTGCTTGCAGAGTTAGAATGGATGCCTACATTGTCCTGGATCCTTTTGTTAGCTTCCTTGGACGGGGAAACGAAAGCACAGGGAAGTGAAGGGATTTCCCCCCCAGTATATTACATCATGAGTAAGTGTCAGGGTAAGAGAGCAGATTTCTAGATTTCGAACCCTGTATGGCTGTTTTAATGTTGGTTATTTTATAACGAAGGTCATTCGCGGTTCAAAGGAGCATGCCAGTCATTCCAGGTGGGGCTTGGTTTTATATATTTGTCTTCAGCTCCTTTCTCCAGGTGATCCCACCACGGACGTCCTTTGTGATCCCTGGTACGCAGGCGTGCTCCTTGGGGCCCTCGCCCTTGACCGTCTCTGGCGGGGGCAGGAATGAACAGTGAAGGCTCTGTAACCCAAAAGGCTGTTGGTTGTGCCTTGGTCGCTTTTTCAACACTTAAGTGTCCTCGTGGGTCCTATCACTGTGTGGCATGTCTTCACGTCTACAGCGCACTGTGGTGGGACCATGACAAGGCTTATAGAGGGGCTATAGCAGAACCATTACGAGGTTCATTTCTGCATGTTTCTTCAAATAACGTAACAATATACAGTGCAGTTAAAGTCTGAGCGAAAATGACTGGCCTCTGGTTGTTAGTTCTCCTCCCCAGTCACCATATCATGAAGAGGTTTCACTCTGTGTGTTTAAATCATAGCTATTATTCATCAGGAATTACAAAATATGTGCATTGTAGACATCTTGACATTTTTATTCTCAAAGGAGTGACTTGTTCATTGAATTGCGTTTCCATTGTTAGCATATCAAAAATTGCTGATTAAAAAAATAAGAAGGCTAAATCCTTTAGCGTCCTTGCAGATTTAGTCATAGCAATTTAATTATTTTACGAATTTTCTTTCCTGATGTTTTCTTTTTTAAATTGAAAAAGTAATACCCTCCCATAGTAAAAATTTGAAGAGTGTGAATGGGAATAGGACAGAAAGTTAATCTCCCTTCCACTCCGTACCACCTGCCAGGGGCAGCCGTTGTTAGCAGGTTTTTGTGTACTCTTCTAGAAACTTCCTGTGTATATCTATCTCCTTTTAATGTTAACCCAGTGTGAGCGTTTGACATATCCTGTTTTACACGCATTTTTTTTTTTAATGCATCTACCTCTTCATCCCAGATTCTTTCAGCTGCTGGCCCATCTGTACCCACACCCTGGCTGGCACGGGGTCAGCTTCACACAACGCGTGTTGCAGGCAGTTACTCTGAACCCCTCCCTGACTACACCCATCCTGCTCTCTTGTTCTTGAGTCTCTGGCCCCAACCCATTTTTTGAAAACCCTGTTTTATGAAGTATAAAATGTGTCCCCAAAGTGCATTTATCATAAATGTATAACCAGGTAACTTTTCGCAAACCAGACGCACCCAGTCAGCAGCACCTGCCCCACCAGGCCTGCATTTGGACGCAGCAACCGTTGTGGGGCTGAGTAGCTGCTGTCCCCTGGGCCTTGTCCAGGGAGTCAGGTCCCCATTAGGCCCACCCTGTGTGCCCTTGCAATCGGCCCCTGCTGTCTGACTCTTTGACGTGGCTCGCCGGGCCCCACAGGCATTTGGATGGTGACCCTTGTCCCGGCTCAGGCCCCTCAGGAGCCCTCATAACTGCTCTCTAGAACCAGCAGGGTTGGCAGGCTGCCAGCGAGTGACCTAGTGGTAAAAGGATCAGGGTTGTAGTACCTTCCCCTCAGCTCTCCGTCCCCATGGTTGGAAAGCTGTGTGTTAATGTTTCTGAAGGTACAAAAGCATCTCATTATGGGTAGTAATTGGAAAGACAGGCAGAATATAAATAGAGTGGCTGTAATTAATGCACTGGAACTTGCTGCCGTTCAGAGCCATGAAAACTCGGCATTTGTGGTGGTGACATTCGCCAAGCCTCTTGCATGAATTAAACCTCAGATTTGGCCGGAGGGCATTTCCTTTCCTCTCGAGGAGCATTGTACAGAAATCATTTTGGACTTAGACTTCTAATAATAGCTTCCTGATACCCTGCCAAGGCTGAACTTATGATTTTACAACACATTTCATTTAATTGAGGCAGTAGTTATTATTTTAGTTGTTGGTCAAATTCAGCAAGCCAAGGCCTGTCCCTGACTTGCTGGTTTAGCTGATGAGATTTTGTTCCTCTGCAAACATAATGCAAAACACTCCCCCTCCCCCTAGCATGTTCTGATTAGTTTCAAGACCCCTTAGAAGATGTGCATTTCAGAAACATAAATGTTAACGTAAGTAATGACCCTGGGTGGCACGTCCCTTGGAGGATGGCAGAGGGCTGAGTGTGGGCCCAGGCCACCGATGAAGCATTCTCATGAGTACTTGGTTTAAGCGATAAGTTGGCTATTTTGGAAGAATTCTGTAACTTCTAGGTTGGATCACTTCAGAGTCTATTGAGGGACATGTTAGGTTGGAGAGAGAAAGTTCCTTAAATGGCGATTCCCCCATTTTGGCTCTTGCCATGATCTGAATGTTTGTACCTCCCCTCCGCCCCCAAATTCACATGCTGAAATCCTAAAGTCCTAAAATGATGGTGTTAGGGGGTGGGGCCTCTGGGAGGTGCTTAAGTCATAGGGGTGGGGCTCTCATGAATGGGATTAGTGCTCTTATAAAAGAGGCCCCAGAAAGACCCCCTCACCCCTTCCTTCCACCACGCGAGGACAGAGCAAGGAGGCCACACCCTGGAAGAGGGCCTTCACTAGAGCCCAGCCATGCTGTCATCCTGACCTTGGACTTCTAGCTGCCAGAACTCTGAGAAATACATTTCCATTGCTTGTAAGCTACCCCGTCTGCAGTGTTTTGTTATAGCAGCCGGAATAGACCAAGACAGCTGTCAAGCCCAAGAAAACCATACAGACAGCCCACAGTGCCTGCATTCCAGGCAGTGAGGAGGTAGAACCCTTTCTTTCCAGCCCCCTTTCTTTCTGAGAGTGACTGTGTACATTTTGGAGGTGGGGAGGGCAGAGGGCTACGTCAAGCTTTCCTATTCTCACGGGGCGAGAGATGATTCTGAGAGAGGGGCATGTATGGACGTATGTAGATTGACATTCTCCGTAAAAGTCATATTAAGTGAGAGATTGCTGCTTTTTGGGGTCTTGGGAAAGGCAGGATTTTCTGGAGACTAGCAGTGGAACTTAAATTCCTGGGCTATCTGTGAGAAATATGGTCATGGACATTTGGGGCTGTGGCATTTCCAACACGGAGTCCCTTGCTGGACTGCTTTTTAGTTTCTTGGTTTCCAGCCAGCTCCATAGTCTGTCCAAGCTCTACACACCACAGTGATTAGGGCTGAGACCTGCCAAGGTAGTGGAAAGTTGCTGCCAAGTGGAATCAGGATTGTTCATGTCATCCCCGCACCACTGAACAGTCAGCTTAGGTGCAGCTCCTGCGCTGTTTCATTCCCTCTGCCAGAAGCAGGTGGGGTGGGAGAAAGGTCAGACAGACTGCGTCTTGCGTTTCAAGTGGATTTTGTGGAGCTGGCATGAAAAATTCAAAACATACTAAAATATTTTAGAAAATCACAAATCTCTGCCTTTCCTCAATCTTGTTAGACTTTAAGATTTATGGGGTGCGTAGATTTCCATCCTAGAAAATTCTCTTTAGTGAGATAAACTATGAATTTCTAAAGCAGATTAAAAAATATTATACATACCCCTTTATTTATTTGGCCACCACGGATTGTCTATGAGGATAAATCCAGGTAATCATGTTGGAGTTAGTAGTTGAGGTGGCCTCAAAGCGACCCACCTGCACTGGTCAAGTTCATTGCCCGTGAGTGGACATGACCCTCATCACTGTTCCACTGACCTTTGGTATAAAGCTGCCGGGCTTCTACTAGTGGTCCCTAAATAGGGACCAGCTGCATCACAACACCTAGGACATTGATTAGTTATGTAGATTTCTGGGCCCCGTTTCAGCCACATTCGATCAATTGGGTGGCCTTTGGGAGGGGCCTGGGAGTCTGCAACTTAAAAATGCACACCGGTTATTTCTGTGCACCTCTGGGTTTGGGAGCTGCAGGAGGTAAGCTCCCAGGAGAGCGCACGAGGAACAGGGGGCCCTCGTGGAAGGACCGAAGGCTGTGGACGTGTCTGAAGTGCAGACCGTGGGATTTTCAAAACATGGAAAGTTGGCTCACTCTGGAATCTTCTAAACCCCAGTTTCCAGATGCTTAAGCAATCAAGAAGGCCAGGGGGGTTCTTATTCAGAGAAGTAGTGAAGTACAGGATTACAAAGGAGGAGCCCTGCCAGGACGGCGTTGTTCGTGTCTTTTTATTGAGTCAAGGACATGTGTTCTCCCTCCTTCCAACAGAGGCTATTTTAAAAAAAATGATTTTTTTAAAGGCGTTGCCCTAATAAATTGCCCATTGTCTGAAACACCTTGCTCTGGGGCTCGGTGTAAAATGACACTGCCTCAAAAACCCTTTTCTTTGCTCAGTTATCTCCCATCGTGCGCGCATTTAGGTTTATAGAAGAAAAGATACCCACTGATGAACCGCTCTTAATACGCTGGAGGGGAACCAGACCAGCGCATTTCCTTCAATGGGGACCCATAGTTCCTCATCTTGGTGTTCTGGTTGCTTGTATTTAATTTTCTTACCTCTGATTTTCTCTTTGGCATGCTATTAAAAACTTCTCTCATTTGGGAAAGGTATAACCAGTCTGTCAAATTAGCTTGCTGTTAGTAGTTGAAGCTTACCTTTCATTATGTGATATTACAAAGTCCCTAACCTGGTGTCTTCACTGGTTATGAATCTAAAAATAGAACTTGCTGGAAATTCACACCGTTCGAGTCCACTGTACAGAGGAAGGGTTGTTCTGAGTTTGTCGCTGCTGCACTGTGGAAAGTTCAGAGCTGGTATAGTAGCATTATTACGACCTCACCTACCGGCAGCCTTCTCTGGGGAAGGTCACAGCTCAGGTGCTAAATCTCATCCTATTCTCCACCCTCGTTTTATTGTGTCCTTTAGGTGTCCACAAACTCCACAGTAAAAGTTCTCAAGTTTATGTGTCCATTTTCTTTTTTGAAAAAGTCCTTTTCTTTCTCAAAAATGTGAGCTGCTATTACAGCTTAGTGCCTCCCGCCAAGAAGATAATGATCACCTGGGGAGGAAGGTGAGGCAGGTGCACCTGGGGAACTGCAGGACGGCTGTCTCTGGCCAAAAGCAGCCTCGTCCATCCCCCCGCCCCCGTGTGTGAATATCATACTTTTGTTATTTACGTTGTTTTGTGGAAGGACTGGGAGGCATTGCTCGTTTGTTCATGCTGTGTCACTCTGAACAAGTCACTTACTCTTTCTGGCCTCAGTTTCCTTTCCTGTAACATAAGGGAGATGTGCTGGGGTGGTGGTTCTCAAGTGTGGCTGCTTATGAGATCATCCGATAAGATTTTAAAAATACTGATGCCTGGGCCCCATCCCCAGACCGTTTAAGTCTGAGTCTCTGGGGTAGGATCAAGGCAAGTGACATATTTTGAAAACTTCCCAGGGAGTGATAATATGCAGCCAAACTTGAGAACGTCTGGATGAGACAGGTGTTCTCTGGGATCCCTTCCTGAGCCAACATTTGTACCCCCTTCATGGAAATGATCGTTTCTTAAGAATTTTCATGAGTCATAACTCTGCATGATTGATGCTTCCTGGACCAATTTTAGATCTTTTTGGAGTGGCCTAAAAAAAAAAAACCTAAGTTTTCTCAGAAGCCTCCTGTATCTCATCCTATTGTGTCCTGTGCCCATGGGTGTTCCCTCCTGCGGTTGTTACAGTGTTGTCTCCTGTGGAAGGCGTGTCCCACATGATGACTGAACTGCCAAGGGCACATGGCAGCAAGAGGGCTGGCCTTGCAGGGGCACAGATTGGAACTTCTCAGGAAGGGGCTGTGAGCATGGGGTGCAGAGTGTCAGGAGCCCAGGGGGCCTCCCCGCAACACACAGATCCTGCCCCTTGGCTGAATAGCTGCAGACATCAGGCCTTAGAGCGCACCCAGCCAGGCTGAGGCCCCACAGGGGTTCTTCCCAATGTGTGTTTTGGTGAGCTGCCCAGCCTCGCTTTCAGGCATTCTGTTTCACATGGGTGCAGGGCCTCTAATCGCCTCTGGGTATTGAATTTCTGATGTTACTTTTAATGGCTTTGGATTCTAGCTTCTTTTATTTCTTGATCTGCATAAACAGGGCTGCCTTTGTCCTGTGGTCTTAACAGAGCTTCAAAGCCTGGACTGGGCATCAAAGACACACTGGATCCTCATTTCTTAGGCGTCAGATTGCAGCAACACCAGCAAGTGGCTGAAGGTTACAGCCCCACTTCTGGGCCGGTTTTCTGCCTCCCAAGGATTAGATTCTGCCAAGTCCCCTTTTGATAATGGTGTGGAATCTTAGTAGCTTTTCCCAAGGCCTGTGCAAATACTAGTGAACTGAAGGGACACTGCTGGCTTTTGTCTGAGGAGGAAAGGACAGTAACTCACTAGTATTTACTGAACTCCTCCCTTACCCCATAAGAGGCAGATTGTTAAGGGTCCCTCTGGGAAGCAGGGAAGCCCCAGGCCTATTGGCCAGTCTTGGCTGATGTTGGCATGGTGATGGCCAAA
The DNA here is from genome assembly GCF_036321535.1 of Camelus dromedarius. Taxonomy (NCBI): domain Eukaryota; kingdom Metazoa; phylum Chordata; class Mammalia; order Artiodactyla; family Camelidae; genus Camelus; species Camelus dromedarius. Next base: position 27,998,528 of record NC_087458.1, on the reverse strand, counting down.
CCCTCATTTTCCCATGTGTCTTATCAAAATAAAGGCAGTAATTGAACTGTCAGTTACCCATGCATGGCTTGTCTGTCTTTTGGATAGACAGAGGCCAGCTTTTGATAACAGATCAGTTTGGTCCAATCACCTAGCACACCCTTGAGCTGTCTTTCTCCCTCTCTCAGCACTCACGAGAGTTGTGTATTTAGACAACAGAGTGATTTTTATCTCACTAACATTCCACGTAAGGCATTCCATACCAGTTTTATCCAGTTTCTTAGCTGTTTGCTCTTTTGCATCATCTGTGCCACGCGCCTCCGTATTTTCAGATTTTCCCGAATCCTCTGCCTTGCCTTGGCCTCCATCTATACCATGAGTGCTGGACAGGCTGACTTTAAAGATTTTTCTAGCCACAGCATGCTATGTATTTGCAGTTCCATTACTGATACCATGAAAAACAAAACAACTTACTCTGTTGCTGCAATATTTAAGATGACATTTGGGCCTTTGTTTCTTTATTTGTACTTAGATACAACTTCCAGTAGTTTTGAATTATCCAGTGTCCCATATTTGTTACCAAGTCCAAACTCATTTTGCTTAACAGGCCAGTGAATCAGGAGATGAGGTGCTGGGGCAAGGAATAACGACTTTATTCGGAAAGCCAACAGACCGAGAGGACGGCAGAATAATGTCTTGGGAGAACCATCCTTCTCAAGTCAAATTCAGGCTCCTTTTATACTAAAAGGGGAGGGGGTGTGGTTGGTTGTTGCAAACTTCTTGGTATAGGAATTTTTTGTTCTTGGACTCCTTTGTGGGTCAGATCATGGTGTCCCTGTAAACCTCCAACAAAACAAATGTTATTTTCCATTCTGTAACTTGTTATCTTTATATAAGTGCAAAAGTGTTAACATCCTTAAGGGTCAGAGCCTTGAGAACAGGCTCTCCTGTATATTTCAGGCTAAAGGCAACATTGTTTTACAAAAGGTGAGGAGCTGGGAAGACTGAGCCTAGAAAACAGGGCACAGGATTAAAGCCAAAGAAACAGATCTAATATGGAGTCACACTTATTTATTTTTTATTATATCATATCCTTGCTGAATAACTGATGGTTCATATCTTATATAAAACTATAAAAATAAAAAAAAAGTTTTGCCCTTTGGGATAGTTAATTTTCTGCATTAACTAGGTTGGGTCATGGTGCCTGGATATGTGGTCAAACATTATTCTGGATGTTTCTGTGAGGGTGTTTTTAGATGAGATTTCAATAAAGCCTTTCATAATGTGGGTGGGCTGCATTTAATCAGTTGAAGGCATGAGTGAAACAAAAGCCTGACCTCCTCCAGCAAGAAGGAATTGTGCCATCAGACTGCCTTTGGACTTGAACTGCAACACTGGCTCGTCCCTGAGTCTCCAGCCTGCTGGGCTACCCTCCAAACTTTGAATTTGCCAACCTTCATAATTACATGAGTCAATTCCTTAAAATCCTCTCTCCAGATAGATAGATATGAAGTAAATACATATTATCTAGAGGTATATATATTCTCAATCCTTCCCTCACTCTCACTTTCTTGCTCTCTAGCTGTTTTATTAGTTCTGTTTCTCTACAGAACCCTGACTAATATAACCTCTGACCTGAAAGAACATATCATCCTTTCATGAACAACAACAGCCAAAAGAAAGGCTGTGTTGAGAAGAAAAAGAACCCAGAGAATTACATCAGAAGAGATAGTTCCAGATCTGAAAGCTGGGAAAACCATTGCTGGGAACTCCCAGGACGGAGTAGCTGCAGCATGAGTGTCCATGCCGACTTTTCTCACGCGTGCAAAATAAGTAAGTGCAAGTCGGCCCTAGAAGGTCCCCGCTTTTTTTTGAAAAGACAAAAATAGGAGTTTGACATTTACCATTGTGACGGGAAACTATGTATGTTTGTTCTTTGCAAAAGCTCCTGGCCCTCGAGCAGACCTGTGTGTTTCGCTCAGTCTGCTTCGTGTGCACTGTGGGGCTAGGAGAACCTGGCAGTGGAAGTCAAATGGGCTGTTGCACTGATGTGGCAGCTCCTCCCCAGGGAGAGGCTTTACCTCACAGTGGTGTCATCATAGCGCGGAGGTGCTGCGGATCAGTCCGTGCTGACACCTTCAGAGGCCAGGAGCCTGTGAAAGGTCCTTGTGACATGGAGCTGGGCAGGGCCGTGTGCTTCCTTGTCAGTGCTTTAATGCTGGGGCAGAAGAAGAAGTTGGGGGAGTGGTGAGAGGGGAGATAGAATCACTTGTCTCCTGATTTTGAATTTATAGGCTGCAGAAAACCAAGAAGGCAACAGTTTTCTTTTCCAAAGAGAGTTCTCTTTGGTGACTCTTTGACTTGCATTCCTGGGGTTCAGTCTCTAAAGTCAAAGTCTTCCTTTTCTGAGCCGAAACCAGGCAATGAAAGAGCAAAACCTTCTGCTGGGTCAGAATTCTCTTGAGAAAGCCCTGCGCTCTGGCTGCCTCTCCCAGCTTTCTCTGGTCTTGGCTCCTCAGCTGATCCAGCTGTGCACCGGCTGCCTGTTTCCCCCACAACCCAGCGCCAGCCATTCTGAGTTTCTGCAGTAAGACTTTTCCAGGATGCGTTAGCAACCCCGGGGGTCCAGGCATGGTGGCATAAAACACCCTAATGAGTTTTTCTTCTGACATAACAGTGAGTGTGGTTGAAGGGACAGAGGGTCAGTTTCTGCCCTGAAGTGAAGTGGGTTCTGAAGCTTTTTCTTTCTTCCGTTATCAAAGTAGCTGAGACTTGGTGGTGTTTCCTCTTAACCTGTGTATCAGCTGTCAAGTTTTAGATAATAAATTGTCTTGACATTCTGTAGCTTTGAGCTAGAAAGCAAATGGTTTCTTTAAAAGGAACGCTTCATCTTTTTGATGTCGAGGGGCAGCAGGCAAATAAACCACAGTCTGCGTTTTACCTTCTGAAAGCGTTTCTCTGCAGTAGGTTTTTGGAGTTCTCATTCTAAGTCTCTGCTTTTACTCACTGTTACTGCTGTTAACTCCTCTTAGTAACTCTTACTACTTCTCTTACTAACATCAGAGATTTGGCTCCAACTTCTCTTCTCCAATTCTTTCCTTTTCATTTTTATAAAGAGGCATTTTCTAGGTAGGTCTTGGTTTATCTATTAATGGATTTACTTGTTTATTTATCTATAGAATTAGCAGTACTAGAAGCTCAGGTCTTTTATCTGAAATAATTAGGACAATCTATTCTTTGCATCACCTTGCTCAAAATGATTATGACTTTTAAAAATCCAGACAGATAATCCTGATTTTCAGCAACTTAAAAAAAGATCAACCGTACTTGCCTTCCTTGGCCTTTGGTCCCTGAGAAGACCCGGGTCTCACATGGCTACAGTCTGTAGTTAATTTCACGCTGGGTGGTAAAATAATACAGTATGGTTTCCAGACCCTTGAACAATCAGCTGTTAACAAGTGAGGTCATTTTTGGTTGAAGAATTGTATGTGTCATTGTCTCAAAAGACACATGGGCTGCAGATCCTGTCTGGGGACCTGCTTCCAAATACTTGAGCGAACCCCTCCCAGCTTAATCTGAACTTGGCCTGCATCTCACTTTTACATTGCAAAGTGCTTGAGTCCTGCACATCCCCAGCTAAGTAGACGGTAAAACAAAACCAGTAACCTGTTGTTAAACGAAAAGTGAGAGGGACCACAGTAGTCATTTTATGATTCTTTCCATCCAGTTCAGTCACTGAGAAGAGATTCATGCTTTTTTCAGGCTCCATAAAAAAGTAGAAAGCTTTGATTATTTCTTTAAAAGTGTGTTAACTATTGAAGTATGAGGTATACAGGTATTTGCTCACCTTACCTCAAAGGCCTGCTTTTTCAATAGCGGACTAACTGTAACCAGCAGCGTGGTAACTGACCTCCACGATGGCTCCCAACGATCCTTGCCTCCTGGGCTCACTCCTCCCTAGTCTCCGCGCCTGCCGACTCACGTGACCAGTCGAAGAGGTGGAAGTGAGGGTGTGTGGCTCCCGAGGTCAGATCATAGAAGGCACTGGACTTTCTGCCTGGGTCTCTTGGGTTGCTTGCTCAGCGGGAGGGGGGGGGCCTGTGCCGCGAGGACATTGAAACAGCCCCCAGGAGAGGCCCACGCAGAGAGGAACTGAGGTCTGCAACCAGCCGCCAGCACCCACCTGCTGCCGGGGGAGGAGTCCACCTGGGAAGTCAGTCTTCCAGCCCAGTCTGGCCTTCAGGTGACATCTACTTACAAGCTCTTGAGAGGAGACAAGTGCAAATACCCTAAACACCTGACCAACACGTCTGAGACCATTATCACCACTATTGCGTGAGGTGGTGGGTGTGCAGATGAAGCCCCTGCTCCCACAGAGCTCATGCTGTGCTGAGGGAGGGCAGCCGTGAACGTGAAATAAACAAAGCAGCTGATTTTAAAAGACACGTGTTAGGAGAAAGTAAAACAGGGTAACGGGTTACGTATGAACTACCTGGATAGGCGAGTACTTCACATGTGAGGTAGTCAGAGAAGGGGTTTTTGAAAAGGTGAATTTTGAGCCAAGCCCTGAGTGATGAGAAGGAACCGCCTTGTCAAGAGAGGTGGGATTGGAGAAGAGAAGGGGAACTCGTCAGGTTCCCAAGTCAGAGGAACGTTCCACTCGCTGGAAGAGAGCAAAGCAGGCCAGTGTGGCTGGTCTGTTTTGGACTTATGTCAGATTTGCCTTGTAAATGGCATTTCATTCTTCTCTGGGCTTCTTGGGGAAAATAGGGTCAGTTTTCAGTATCATCAACAATATTATCATATTTTTATTCTAATTCTTATCAACCTGCGTAACTATACAATTAAACCCTGACCAGTTAGTGGAAACAAGCCTGAGCTGTGCTGTTAACCTTTGAGTACGTCAGCAAATTCCCTTCTTTAGCATCCACTGCATCCTGATTACACAGTGGAATGTTTCCCAAAGACTTTCTTTCCCTTCTCTCTGAACTGTCATCAATGGTAATGCCATTAATAATAAGATTCAGGGGGCAGAACTCATAAAAAATTAAAGAGCCTTGTTTTAAGATGACAAAATAAAATGAAACACAGCAAACAACCCCAGCAGTAAATGAAGACATTCTACAGAGCCATCAAGAGAGTCTAAAAAACAGGTGAATGCTGGCCATCACCAGTTCTGCATGTATCTCTTACTTAAAGCACAGGGTAGGTGTTGTTGGAAGGATGTGCTAAATTTACAGCATGCATCACTGAGATTTAGATGCATGTTATTTGCCATACTTTACTTTGTTTTCTTGAAGCATAAAGCAAAATTTTGCAAAAATGTAGATCAACATTTTACATCCTGCTCTGCATCTTCCCATGGAAATCATCTGAACACAGTCCTTTTTTGAGGTCCGGTCCCTCCATTAACATCACAGCACATCTCATCTTGATTAAAAAGAACATTTCTCAGGTTGGCTCTGGGCTAAACAGAGAATTTTGTTTTGAGTTTGCCTCAGTTTGTGCTTAATTTCTGAGTTGCAACTATGGAGTGTTAACCTCCTTAGACACTCTCCTATTGGCATCAGTTGTTGTGAGGCTTTGATTTCTTTATCTCCTAAAACAGGAACGAGACCACCAAGCATAAAGACTGTGAATTAAAAATAGTCTGCTTCGCAGACTCATAGACATAGGATACAAACTTGTGGTTGCCAAGGGGGCGGGGGGTGGGAAGAGATAGACTGGGAGTTCGAAATTTGTAGATACTGACAGGCATATGCAGAATAGATAAACATTATACTGTATAGCACAGGGAAATATATACGAGATCTTGTGGTAGCTCACAGCAAAAAAGAATGCGACAACGAATACAGGTATGTTCGTGTATAACTGAAAAATTGTGCGCTACACTGGAAATTGATGCAACATTGTAAGCCGACTATAACTCAATAAAAAAATGTTAAAAAAAAAACAGTCTGCTTTGGTGGAATATTTATTTTCTTTTTAATCTCCTGCTTTGTCACTAATGTAATCGAGAGAACTTAGGCTCAAGTACAGGCAAAGGCTACTGATTACTGATTTAAAAAGAAAAACTCTGTAAATCAATATTCGAGTTATGTTTTCTGCATAAACCCGTTAGTTCTGTCCCGGGGAAAGTCTCAATGAGTAATTATTTCAGACCGGTGAGTTCATAGCTGTCTGCTTGGCAAAGCTCAGCTCTGGTTTCTTCATGAAAAATAAGATAACTGCCAGGGTTTTTCTGTCTCATACCTGAGCTCTCACAAGTGCTGCTTGTCACCCCTTACGATGTAGCTTCTGAAGTCAAGGACATTTCCTCTGCCTCCCATAAAGCTCAACCAGGAAGTAAGCGGGTATTGAGAAGCCAAAAATCAGTGGAGAGCAATGATTTATTTATTCCAGAAGAGAGGGGCATTTGTAGGGATTGTGGGGACTGTGAGAAGGGCCTTTAGCCATTCAAATTCAAGTGTTCCAATTCAAGATGTTTCAAAATCTAATCTCTAGTAAAATAGTAATTATAATCTGGTTTGCTTTAAGCAGATGTCTGGTTCCACAAACTCTCGCTTTGTTTTTTAAAAGCGTTCCTGTCCCCCCTGCATTTGGCACTCTTACTGCTTGCTACTGGCAGAAAATATTTCTTCCTTCTCAATTTATGCTGATCCCTGCTGTCCGGAGCATCTTCCAGCATATTCACATATGACTTTGAAAGATCACATATTTTGTTTTGTAGGGGCCTCTGTGTCAAGTTTGGCTTTAAAATATCTCATGCCTTTTCACTTAGATAATTTGCGTGACCATTGTTTGTATATTTTACTAGACGCCTAGATTTTTAAGGTAAAGTGTAGGATGTGTATAGTCTGGAAAAGGCTTAGAGTGTTCCTTGATTTTATGAGCAACGAGAAGTTTCCTATGAATGAAATCATTGTTAAGATTTGTTTTTCATTTTGTTTGCTTTGCTTCTGAAGATGTTTTGAAACCTCGATTTCTGGGAATGGAATTCTTTTTACGCTCCCTAGGAAAGGAAATATGACGCATCATTTAGAATAATTAATAACAAAAAAGCAACGTCCTACTTGCCCCCATATTACTGTGGTGGAACAAATCACCCCTCTCCCAGTTCAAACATAATGAGGTGGGGAGAAGAGGTGTTCATTTTGTAGAGTCTCTCAAGTACAATTTTTAAAATTGGTTCCTTGTTTTCAAATACATATGGTCATTTAGGGCAATGCTACAGGTATCCTTTGAGAATCATTTATAATTAATATATGGCTGTTGTGTCTGCTTAATGTCTTTATTGTTGGCATATGAATTATTTTTCTACATAGTTTATTATATTATATGGTCCTCTGCGATACAATACCGTTCACTTAATATGGAGAGCCAACATGTGTTGAACACTTACTGTGTTCCAAGAATAGCTCTCCACGAGTCAACTCCTTCAGAGCTCACCACACCCCCGTGAAACACGTGTTATTAGCAGTAGCCTCATCTGAAAAAGGGGAAACTGGAGTTGAGACCAATTGGGATTTTCTTCCAGAGCCACATGTTTAGTGGCAGAGCAGTGAGCTGGCCCAGGCCAGAGGCAGACTGACTTGGAAGCTAAGGAAGGTGTGCTTCAGCCCCGTTGCTGGGGTCCCCTCCGCAGTGCATTCGCGTCTATTTCGGTAAAATGTGCAAAGGGAAAATACTTCCCCAGCGGTGGGCGAAGACCACTTATCCAGGTCCCCCTCCGTCGTACGTCCCCTTGTTTGGGGCCGTGGCGAAGTGGCAGTGGGTGTATCTGGGGTCTGGTTAAGGGGAAGCCGACTTGGGGATGTTGTTAGAGGTTAGCAGAAAAAACATGGTTTGTGGTCGTGTCTACGTATAGTTTATTAGTCTAGCAGTCCACTTAACACCCAGAACCACAAGGCTCTGCTGCCTCGCTGGTCTCAGAAGTAAATGAGGTGCAGAGGAGAAACAGTGATTGAATCTTGTCTCTGGAAGGTACCTCCAGCCATCAGACATGAGCAATTTTAAGTGAATGGTTTAGTTCTCATTGGTGCCTCGTCAAAACAAAAACTTCCCTTCTGTTAGAAACACACTTGATAATGCAGCGAATACTATTGAATATAATTATAAAGCTCTCGGACACTTTGCTTTTTTCTGTGGGAATCACAAATTGAATCAGAATTGCTGTCTGAAGAGCACAAACCAGAGGTAGCGTGTCTGAGTACATGCACATTTTGTGCATCACAACACCTCAGATTGTGTACCAGCAGGTGGAAGGCACCTTGGCCTCACAAAGTCTGGCAGCTCCATTGGAAATGGAGTTCAAAACCAGCACCAATACAGTGAAATGGCTTGAAAGCTTTCTGTGTTATTAATACTAAAGGACAAATTTCAGCGAACATTGGTTCAGGAAAGACTAAATTATATTTCTCTTCTCTTTATGCAATGAGATATTGTGAAAATAATCGTCATAGGACGAGGTGATCAGAGGGTATATTAAAAAAAATCTAAGAAAGTAAGTTTATAGAAGTATGTCAGGTAGTTAATAAAATATTTTTCTGGTTTTTTGATGTCTGTGGCCTTTCACAGCCCTTGAAAATTTGTTATAATTACTTAATTATAAAGCAAATCTATTAACTTGTCATAATTATTTATATAGTGATTTCCTCATTCTAAATAAATATTCAGTCTCATACTTAATTTTACATTTGGAATCTTGTATTCCTTTTCTTAAAGTGGGTTCTCCCAAGGTGCATAAGCTCCAAGCCTCACAAAACCTTGTTTCAATCCTGCCCAAGCCCTTAGATTTCAGACCCAGCTCCTGCCACGTGAGTGGTACAAACAGTCCCTTTCAAACCTTGTTTTTCCTTTTGCTTGTCTCGCAAGCCAGCTGTTCTTTCAATTATATGTTCATGTTAGGGTTTTCTGAATTAATGAAGTTTATCCTTATTTAACACTGAAATAAAAAAAGAAAAAGGAAACGAACACCCCCAAACTGGTAGTTATCAATAGTATTTCAACACCCACATTCATTTCCCACAATAAAATGCCCTGAGAACATTCTGTACATCTACTTTGCCAACCAGAAGGGCAGTCCGGAGCACAACACAGCCCACTCCAGGCTGGCTGTGTAATTCTCTCCTGGATCTTTGGTGTAATTCAGTGAATGATAAACATTTTAGTGACATAATTTATAATCACAGTGGAAATTTTAAAATCATTTTGACCCTGAGATTAATGTAGTAACTAAGGGTCATTTAGTCCATAAAAAAACCCATTTTGTCACATTTTATTAACCGCATATGGCCTCAGAAACCACCATGTGTCTATAAATAAAGCCACTCATGACAGTTTGAGGCTTGGACTAAGAATTCATTTTCATTGCATCACCTTTGACATTTTAAGTGCTGCAGCATTTTCACTAAAGTTAATAGTGTCTGTCAAGAAATTACAATGAATTAGAATTTCTAATATGTCTGACTTTCACACACGTCTGTGATGTCCACAGCTAGGACTTAGGGTATTTTCATAGTTTCACGTAAATAGCCTTTTATTTAATTTACCAAATCCTCTGCACAGCTCAGGAGGTGCCCAGTGAACTCAGTGGCTGGTCATCTCCTGCTGAAGCTTCGCTTTCTCATGTCAGCCATGTGGTTCCTTCCATGGCTTCTTTACTAACGTTCGCTATAATGACTCCGTGGCCCAGGGCCAGCGTTCTGCAATGTGGATTTCAGAACTGAGAATGTTCCACATGTACCTGTCTGTGCAGGGAAAATGAGCAAAACAGTCTGAATTTCATCAAAGTAGAAGATATGCAAATACATGGAGGTACACTTGTATCTCTTTGTTCACTGACGGTGTCAATAAACTTTCTAATGTCAGGAATTCTGCTCTCAGGAAGTGAGTGAAGTACTGTCTCTTTCTCCCTCTGGAAGCCCAGTGTCACAAAAGAGGCACAGGGAGTTTAGAGCAAGAGAGCCTGGAGGGGCACCGAGACAAAGTTGGAGAAGTTGGTTATGGCTTCATGTTAATGGCCATCCAGAAAAGTACCAGGATTAGGTGTGTATTTCCCTTCCATTTCCATAGGATTTCTTTCCATAGGGAGCCTTCAGTCCCACCCTGCCATGCCCTCTACAGTCCAATCTTTGATCTTTGTCCTCCATAAGACCTCATTGATCCTGCTTGCTGCCAAAGTCCCGTTTGGTCTTCAGTTCCTTCTAGCCTTGACCCATTGCAAATGCCTTAGATTCTTGTCATTTAGAAAAAGCTCAGTCCCAGATCAGTCCTCCTGCAGTCTCTGCTGTGGGGTCCTGTTTATCTCCTTGTCCCCCCAACCCACACTCATGCTAATTTGGCCACATGACCTGAGCTCTGTGGGCCTCAGGTGGGCCCAGTGATCCTTCTGTTTCCCAGTTGCTTCTTACTCTCTTCTTCACTCTTCTAAGTCTACGTTGGTTTCTTCCCAGTTCCTCGGTTTTATCATAATGGTTTCTTCCCAGTTCCTCAGGGGCCTGTCTGGTTACAAAGTCAGGGCTCACACTGAGATCTTATGCTGCTTTTCCAGAAGCGGGAGAATTAGAATTCTCTTCTGTAGGATCCCATCTCTTATTTTGCTTATTTGATGATGCAAATGGAGTGCGTTTTGAAGTGCACAGTGAGGATGAATTTCATGTTTATTAGAATCCCACATCCACTCTGAAAACATACAGTTTCTTTGTCATGATGGTAAGGTCAATAAAAACAGTGATTCATTGTTTCAAAGAGTGATCCATCCTTATTATGCAGATTCAATTCAATCTTTTTTCTCTCAAAAAAAAAATTTGAAATGTAATCCATCATGGTGATTCTGTTTTTCCCCTCTGATAATCCTAGCTGCTGTGGGATACCACACACACAGTTTAATTTAGCTTTCATGATTCCCAAAATCCCTGATGAAGTAGTTTGTTTTCTATGTTTGTATTAACAGATGACATTTTCAATGTTTTTAAACACTTATAAAGACATCTGCACAAAAATGCTTATAAATATAATGGATTAAAAAAATCATTTGTACTCACCACCCTAAAGAGGGAGGCAGCAGAGACGCTGTAAGCTGTGGGCCTATGATGGGCTGAATTCAGGAGAGATTTGGGGGCACCTCTGCTCTCTTTTTGCTTTGTTATTCTATTTTTCTTTCTTATTTCGGAGATGTGGGGTCTGAGAAATGTATTCTCAGCAGGCATGAGGAAGTGACACAGGAAAAATGAATGTGGGGCAAGAGGATGGCAATGTCGTAGGTCTCAGTTGAGTCCCTGGGACGTGCCCTGCCAAGTGTGGGTCCTTGGCTTCGCACAGGAAAGAATTCAAGAGCCACGTTTGAGTAAAGGTAGATTTATTCAGGGAGATACACACTCCATAGACAGAGTGCAGGCCGTCTCCCTCAGAAGGGGGGGCAGCCACGAGGTGTGGGGGTTGTTAGTTTTGTGGGCTGGGTAAAAACTTCATATGCTAACAAGTGGGAGGATTATGCCAAGTACTTTGGGGAAGGGATGGGATTCCCAGGAACTGGGCCATTGCCCACTTTTTGACTTTTTATGCTCAGCCTTGGAACTGTCATGGCACCTGTGGGTGTGTCATTTACCATATTAATATATTAAAATGAGCATGTAGTGAAGCTCAAGGTCTACTGGAAGTCAAATCTCCCGCCACCTTGGGCCTGAAGGCCTGTGGGGAATTGAATTTGCCGCCACCTTGGTGTTAATTGCTGTGTTACTTCTTAAATGGCCTGCCCTGCCTCCTTCCTTCCTGTCTCAGAAGGACAAAGCAATAGCCTTCTTTTTCTGCGCTCTTCTGTCTCTTTTCTTATATCCTTCTTGAAGATAACAGTAGTAAGTATTTTATAATAAGAGCCCATGTAAGTGCAGAGGATTTGTACAGTTGCTTTTCCTGCCAAACCGCAGTGGTCAGGTCGCCTTAATTATTGGTTTATATAACAGTCTGGGAGCAAATTGACCAGTAGATCAGACTGCCGCCCGCTTGTGCCTCACATGTGGATTTTACACAGAGGGTTTACGCATTCTAAAAGCGGGGTACGACAGACAACTCAGAGAACCACATAAAGATCCTAACTGCATCCTTATGTTGAGAGTTAAAGGCAAGTGTATGATTGTGACACCGTGGATTACTAAGCGAGTGGTCCCTGACCGTGTGTCAAATATTGTGACAGCTGACTGGAGCGAGGAAGTTGGTTCTGCACGTACTGGCTGGCAGCTTAAATAGGAGTTGATAGTAGGAGTGGAGGCTGCCTGGGTTTCTGTGCAGCAGACAGCTTTGGAGGTCAGTGGAAGTTGGAATTACTCTGGGGTGAGTTGGAAAAAGAGACGAGAGATTGTGAGTAGCAGAATGGTCTGCAGTCTGCTGTCTCTTTCTGGATAATTTCTCTTCCCCAGTTAAGCTGTCAGGGGAGCTACGTAGGAGAAGGAGTGCCAGCATGAAAGCTTTGCTGGCCTAGATTCCAGCTTTCAGTTGAACAGGCTCTTAAAACCAACCATGGCCGGCACTTGCGTAGGTGATGCTCTTGGAAGTGCTCACAGTGTCTCCTGTGTTCGGCGCTCGGGATGTGCACTGAGCAGGGAGCTGAAATCTAGACATTACTGTTCTGATTAGGTTTTGAATTGTTTCTTGCGAGGCCGTGGCAGCCCCTGGGTCTCCACTGGCTCCCTCCATAGCTTGCTGCCACTGGTGATTATGGGTCGAGAAATGGCCTTCTCACAACTCGCAGCCCTTCATTGAGCTGCCGCATGGTGCCACTGAAAATTCAAAGCAGACCTTGCTCCTCACAGGTCCGTGGGGCACCACTGGCTCCCTGCTCTGTGGCTGTGATTCATCTCCTGGAAGCTAATGGTCATTTGTTTCATTTGCCCAGAATCTGGCCAGGAGTTCCATTGGTGCCTCTGGGACAGGTGGCCAGTGCTTTTGGAGCAAAGACTGGCGCAAGTCCAAAGGAATCTGGAAGCCCTTTCCTCCAGGAGTTGGCCAAAAGCACAGTGTTTGGCAGTTCTGGGCGCAAACGTTCAGTTGCCCTGTCATTTTCCTTTCTGTCCTTACAATAACCACTGTTGTTATGAACTACAGAGCGTGGGCAAGAGTGGAATGAAAATAAATCCTGTCCAAAAAGTAGGGAGAGAAGTCATATTTTAAAATATGATAATAAACACACATTTTAACTTTATGCCAAATCTTTTTTTGTTTTTTCACTCTGTCTCTGTTGACTGCTTGCAGTGTCACCACCAGTGTTCTGGGAGTTCAGCAGTTGGGAAAAAGTCGTGCCATCTTCTGTCAATAATATGAATACAATCCCCCAAGTGAGCTACTCGTAACTCTGTTTGAAATCTGAAGGGAACACAAAGACTGCCGTTGCGATGTTCAAAGGAAGGAAGAGGGGTTCATATGGAGGGAAGAGTGTAAGACCAGTAGGTTAAAGAGTTGCCAGTTTCAATCCAGAGTTAGAGGCTTCTGGAATAATTGGCCAAATGTAATGCATGTGGCTGAGAAAGAGACCACGATAAGAATCTTAACATCTGTTAATTTCCTTACTCTTCACCTGTTTCCAAAAAGGATTTGAGAGAATAATGGTGATTATGAAAATGTCAACCTCTTAATAAAATGAAATTTCAGGAATGTTGAAACAGAGGGAAATTTTTTTGCTCTTAATTCACGTTTAATTTATCATGTTTAATGCTGACAACTCCTTCTCTGATCTTGACTTCATTTAGGTTCATTTCTCAAGATCTGGAGATTAATGTGTTAGAACTCCTAACCCCAGGGTTTGCAAGTTTACTTGTCAATACATCTCATTGGATTTTTTTTTTAATTATAGTATAGTCAGTTGTACTTTGTCAATTTCTGGTGTACAGCATAATGTCCCAGTCATGCATATATATATACATATATTCATTTTCAAATTCTTTTTCATTAACAGTGTTACAAGATATTGAATATAGGAATTTTTTTTTTTTTTTAGTTTAAGAATAGAGTTCTCCATAGAATACTACTCTGCCATAAAAAAGAATAAATAATGCCATTTGCAGCAACATAGATGGACCTGGAGGTCATCATTCTAAGTGAAGTGAGCCAGTAAGAGAAATAAAAAAATACCATATAACATCACTCATATGTGGAATCTTAAAAAAAAAAAGACGCTATGAACTCATCTACAAAACAGAAACAGACTCTCAGACTTGGTAAACAATTTTATGGCTACCGGGGAAAGGGGGTGGGAGGGAATAAATCTGAGAGCTTGAGATTTACAAATGTTAGCCACTATATATAAAAATAGATTTTAAAAAAGTTTCTGCTGTATAGCACAGGGAACTATGCCCAATATCTTGTAATAACCTTTAATGGAAAAAAATATGAAAACAAATATATTTATGTATATGCAAGACTGGGACATTGTGCTGTATGCCAGAAACTAACATGTAATTGACTGTACTTCAATAAAAAGTTTTTTAAAAATAAAAGTACTGAAGAACAATTAAAATGTTTTGAAGACAAAAAAGTGGAGTTCTCTTAATTGTGCTATAACCTTACAAGTATATACAAAGAACTTTCATGTGAATGATCTATGTTTTGCTTTTTATTTTGAAATAATTTAAAACATCACAGAAAAGCTGCAAGAATAACACAAAGAACTCTCCTATACTAACATTTTGTTATATTTGCAGTGTCATTTGCTTTCTCTGTGTGTGTGTATAGATGTATTATTCTGTTTTGAACCATGTGAGATAGTTTGCATATGTCATGTCTCAGTGTCTCTTTTCTTGTAAAAGGATATTTTCTTACATATCTGCAGCAGTTATCAAATTCAGGAATTTTAACATTCATACAACACTACTTGAATCTACAATCTACATTTCAATTTCCTGAATTTTTCTAAAAACACCTTTTACAGAATTTTTTTTCTTTCTTCTTTTCTTTTTAAGAACAGGCTCCAATGGAGGATCATTTCTTGCATTAAGTCATTCTGCCTTTTTCATCTGAATAAATGTTTAATTTCAGCCTTTCTTTATCTTTCATACCACTGACATTAAAAAAAACTATATAAGCTAGTCATTTCTAAGATGTCCCTCAGTCTGGTTTTTCTGATGCTTCCTCATGATTAGCTTCTGTGTATGCATTTGGGCTGGAATACTGCGTGTCAGAGGCCTGCGGGATCCAATGGAGGCTGACGTCTGTTTGCTTCTTTCTGGTGATGTTAATTCTGGCCACTTAGTTAACGTGTTTCCAGTTTCTCCATCAGACAGTAATACTTTCCTTTTGAAATTAGTAATTTGCTTCAGTAGATTTTAAGCTCCTCGCTGGCAGGAAGCATCCTGCATTCCCCAGTGCATCTGCAGTACTGAGCCTGCGACCTGGCTACGGCGGGTGCTCAGTATTTGTTGGATAAAATGGATCTCCGTGTGTATTCTAGTTTAGTAGTTCTCGGAGATTTTTTAGAAAGATGACCTAACTTTGGTAAAAGAAAGGTTAAAGAATAGTAGGGTGGGGCTGTTTCCAGAATACTTGTTTGAGAACTCGGGGAGTCTGTGGCCACAGTGAACCTGTTTAACAGAATTCACACCAGATGAAGCTGGGGTCTCGGTTCTCAGAGAACCCACCGTCCCAAAGACATGTACTCTCGTTTCTTACTCTTCAAAGAGTGACAATATATTAGGAAGGAAAGACCTATAAGCAGATTAAAGTAAAAGCCGTCTGATTTGTTGCAATATGAAAAATTTTAAAAATTGCTTCAGCTTCTGTTATTAGAGAGTATGCTCATAGTTCAAGACACGGTATTTTATCAAATCTAAGATACACTGTGATTTTATGTATTACAGAGAAAGAAAACCTGCAAGTTAAACTATAACATACATTGTATTATCACTTAGAATTTTTGTACCATCACACTGGCGGTTAGGATGTCGACATATGGATTTGGGGGGACACAAACACTCAGTTCATGACAGTAGGCCTGGCGGAGGAGAGGTCTGATGGTCACTCCAGGGCTGAGGCGTCTCCTGGGAAGTAATTCAAGTTCTGTCAGTCCCCGGGGACCAGATCTGCTGGCATGCAGGGGCTGGCGGGGGGGAGACGGCGGGGCAGGGTGTGGGTGGGCTGTGCGGGATACCGACAGCTTCCAAGAGGAAAGTGATCCCTTCAGACTCGTTCCAGGCAGGAAGGGCAACCAGTGGAAATTCTGAATACTACACTCCTGGTCATCCAGCCATCAGCAAAGTTCTATGGCTGGGGAGGGACTAGGGACGGGGGAAGATGGAGGCACCAGGTCACGTGGGCTGCTGGGTGCAGGGGGCCCTGCAGGTCCTGGGCGAGGAGGTGACGGATAAAGTCGGGCAATTTGGAGATTTGACACTTGTTGATAGGTTTGTGCCCACAGGCTGGGGAAGCCTGAAGAAGTTTGGGGTTTCCTTGCTCTTCATTCAGAAAATGTTCATGGAGCCCCCACTCTGTGCCCCTCTGCGTTGGGCTGTTGATCCGTCTGCCCCGGCCACAGGCAAGCGGGTGCTGAGCACCTGCTAGAGCTTTGTGCCACCGTCCCCTCGGGCTTTCTGTTTTCAGGTGCCTCCTGCCCTTAGTGTGGGGATTACCCACTTGTTAGTAGAGAAAACAGCTTCCTTTGGGATGTGAAGTATTCCTTATTCCTAATGATTTTCATGAACCTGATGATACGAGGAAGTCTTTGAATGATACTCAGAGTCAGTTGCTGGCCTGCCCACTGGTCCCCACCACGGCAAGCAGCCCCCGCTCCCCATCCCCGTCCCGGGTGCTTGGCTTCCCGTTGTTCTGCACTGAGACTGTTTTGTAATAGAGCGAAGTACAGCACTTCTTCTACAGAAATTCCCAGGACACTCGTGTTCCCTCAGTGTCCACAGAGGGTCAGTCAGTCCCTCAGGATGTTTGTGAATCATCCACTCTGCCGATCTAGAGATAAAGGAAATAGAAAATTCTGTATCATGTGTGCTGTGTAACTGCTGAGCAATTTTTATAGAGAACTGGTTGTCTCTTGCTAGAACTCCTCCTAAAAGGGCTTTGCAAATTTAAAGAAGTAAGATGCCTTCAAACGCTTAAGGAAGTTGTTGTAGAGCACAGTTTAGAACTTAAATCATTTTGCTTTATGATTTCTATTCGTATTTCCTGATAACCATTTGGAATAGGTCCTCTGCGTTACTAGCTACATCCCATTTTATCCCTTAACTTTGCAGTTTGGTGAAGTGGGTGGGTAAGGGTTTTTTCCCCTGGCATTACCAGATTTCAAGACATTTGTATGAATTCTAAGGATGCATGCTTTCCTGCAACAACTGGGGAAGAGCGACTGCCTGTCTTTCAGATCTTAGGTTCTTGCCTGACTGCCCACTGCCTCCCCTGGTTAGACAGCACAGGGATTTAAGACTGTGGCTAGCTTGCTGCTTGGAAGATGTGAAGTGAAATTTGTGTTCAACGTGCACCTTGACCTGTGATTAAAATAATGCTATTTTAGACACTGGGCTAGATGATGGTAATTTTCTTTTTTAATGAATAAGTTTTTGTGGAAAAGAAACTGACAGAAATTTTATCATACTGAGATACTATAGTTGTTAAAGTTGGTAATACGTCACCTAATTTAAACACCTGGAATGACTGTAGTATCGTCTTTATCTTCTTTGGACTCTTTAGCACATGTGCTCAATTGGAGATTTTATACTCATGTTGCTAGTGGGAGTTGGCAGACCTGCTCCCTGGTGTCACACATCTTCCTAAAAATACCCTTTTTTATACATGCTTGAAAGGTACAATAATACATGTACATAATAAAAGAAAAATTGAAATGGTATGAAAAAAGCACACAGTGAAAGCTAAGTCTTTAACTCACTCTAGATCCCCTATCTCACTCTCCAGAAACAATCAAGATTAATATCTTTATTTTATAGACTTCCTGAAAAATTTTATACACAGAAAACCATGCTATTATGATGCAACAAACCACTGAAAGCTCTGTGACATAAAAAAGACAACCATTTTACTAAGCTCACCACCTCTGTGACTCAGAGATTCAGAAAGGGCACCACAGGGATGACTTTCCTCTGCTCCATGATATCTGGAGCCTCAGCTTGAAAGACTAGGGGGCTGGAATCATCTGGAGGCTCATTCACTCCCATGTCTGGTCCTGGGCGGCGTTGAAGACTGGGACTGCCGAGCAGAGCACCTACACGTGGCCTCTCCGTGTGGTGTGGTTTCCTCATAGCAAGGCAGCCTCTTACGTGGTGACTTTGGGCTCTGGACTTGAGTCTTCCGGTCAACAAGGAGAAAGCTGCCTCAGCTTTCTGACTTAGCTCTGGAAGTCACAGGAAGCCCTGTGTCACTTCTGTTGCCAGGATTCAAGATGAGGAAACTTAGCCCCCATGTCTTGATGGGAGGAGTGTCAAGGTCACAGCATGAGATGGAGACAGTGCTGCAGCTATCTTTGGAAAACGTAATAATCCTTTTCCCCCCAAATGGGAATTTACTGCACTTGAAGATTATTCCATATGGATCTCTGAGGCTAGCAGCTGCATAGTAATATACTGTTTGAGTACAAATTACTTGCATAACCAGTCACCTACATTTAGTTTGTCTCCAGTCTTCTGATATCACCAACAGTTATGCAGTCCATATTTTTTTTAACATTTTTTATTGATTTATAATCATTTTACAATGTTGCGTCAAATTCCAGTGTTCAGCACAATTTTTCAGTTATTCATGGACATATACACACTCATTGTCACATTTTTTTCTCTGTGAGTTATCATAACATTTTGTGTATATTTCCCTGTGCTATACAGTGTAGTCTATTCTACAATTTTGAAATCCCAGTCTATCCCTTCCCACCCTCCACCCCCCTGGTAACCACAAGTCTGTATTCTCTGTCTATGAGTCTATTTCTGTCCTGTATTTGTGCTTTGTTTTTGTTTGTTTGTTTGTTTTTGTTTTTGTTTTTTAGATTCCACATATGAGCGATCTCATATGGTATTTTTCTTTCTCTTTCTGGCTTACTTCACTTAGAATGACATTCTCCAGGAGCATCCATGTTGCTGCAAATGGCATTATGTTGTCGGTTTTTATGGCTGAGTAGTATTCCATTGTATAAATATACCACTTCTTCTTTATCCAGTCACCTGTTGATGGACATTTAGGCTGTTTCCATGTTTTAGCTATTGTAAATAGTGCTGCTATGAACATTGGGGTGCAGGTGTCATCCTGAAGTAGATTTCCTTCTGGATACAAGCCCAGGAGTGGGATTCCTGGGTCATATGGTAAGTCTATTCCTAGTCTTTTGAGGAGTCTCCACACTGTTTTCCATAGTGGCTGCACCAAACTGCATTCCCACCAGCAGTGTAGGAGGGTTCCCCTTTCTCCACAGCCTCTCCAGCATTTGTCATTTGTGGATTTTTGAATGATGGCCATTCTGACTGGTGTGAGGTGATACCTCATTGTAGTTTTGATTTGCATTTCTCTGATAATTAGTGATATTGAGCATTTTTTTCATGTGCTTTTTGATCATTTGTATGTCTTCCTTGGAGAATTGCTTGTTTAGGTCTTCTGCCCATTTTTGGATTGGGTTGTTTATTTTTTTCTTATTGAGTCGTATGAGCTGCTTATATATTCTGGAGATCAAGCCTTTGTCGGTTTCACTTGCAAAAATTTTCTCCCATTCCGTAGGTTTTCTTCTTGTTTTATTTCTGGTTTCCTTTGCTGTGCAGAAGCTTGTAAGTTTCATTAGATCCCATTTGTTTATTCTTGCTTTTATTTCTTCTAGGAGAAAATTTTTTAAATGTATGTCAGATAATGTTTTGCCTATGTTTTCCTCTAGGAGGTTTATTGTATCTTGTCTTATGTTTAAGTCTTTAATCCATTTTGAGTTGATTTTTGTATATGGTGTAAGGGAGTGTTCTAGCTTCATTGTTTTACATGCTGCTGTCCAGTTTTCCCAACACCATTTGCTGAAGAGACTGTCTTTATTCCAATGTAAATTCTTGCCTCCTTTGTCAAAGATGAGTTGACCAAAAGTTTGTGGGTTCATTTCTTGGCTCTCTATTCTGTTCCATTGGTCTATATGTCTGTTTTGGTACCAATACCATGCTGTGTTGATGACTGTAGCTCTATAGTATTGTCTGAAGTCTGGGAGAGTTATTCCTCCAGCCTCTTTCTTTCTCTTCAGTAATGCTTTGGCAATTCTAGGTCTTTGATGGTTCCATATGAATTTTATTATGATTTGTTCTAGTTCTGTGAAATATGTCCTGGGTAATTGGATAGGGATTGCATTAAATCTGTAGATCGCCTTGGGCAGTGTGACCATTTTAACAATATTGATTCTTCCAATCCAAGAGCATGGAATATCTTTCCATTTTTTAAAGTCTTCTGTAATTTCCTTCATCAATGGTTTATAGTTTTCTGTGTATAATTCTTTCACCTCCTTGGTTAGATTTATTCCCAGATATTTTATTACTTTGGGTGCTATTTTAAAGGGGATTGTTTCTTTACTTTCTTCTTCTGTTGATTTATCGTTAGTGTAAAGAAATGCAACTGATTTTTGGACGTTAATTTTGTAACCTGCTACCTTGCTGAATTCTTCAATCAGCTCTAATAGCTTTTGTGTGGACCTTTTAGGGTTTTCTATATATAGTAACATGTCATCAGCATATAAAGACACTTTTACCTTTTCTTTTCCAATTTGGATCCCTTTTATTTCTTTCTCTTGCCTGACTGCTGTGGCTAGGACTTCCAGGACTATGTTGAATAGGAGTGGTGATAGTGGGCATCCTTGTCTTGTCCCAGATTTTAGTGGGAAGCTTTTGAGTTTTTCACCGTTGAGTACTATGCTGGCTGTAGGTTTGTCATATATAGCTTTTATTATGTTGAGATATGTTCCCTCTATACCCACTTTGGCGAGAGTTTTTATCATAAATGGGTGTTGAATTTTATCAAATGCTTTTTCTGCATCGATTGAGATGATCATGTGGTTTTTGTCCTTTCTCTTGTTGATGTGATGTATTACACTGATTGATTTGCGTATGTTGAACCAGCCTTGTGTCCCTGGGATGAACCCCACTTGGTCATGATGTATAATCTTTTTTATGTGTTGTTGGATTCTATTTGCTAAAATTTTGGTGAGGATTTTGGCGTCTATGTTCATCAGTGATATTGGCCTATAATTCTCTTTTTTTGTAGTGTCTTTGCCTGGTTTTGGTATCAGGGTGATGGTGGCTTCATAGAATGAGTTTGGGAGTATTCCCTCCTTTTCAATCGTCTGGAAGAGTTTGAGAAGGACTGGTATGAGTTCTTCTTTGTTATGTTTGGTAGAATTCCCCGGTGAAGCCGTCCGGTCCTGGACTTTTATTTGTAGGGAGGTTTTTAATTGCTATTTCTATTTCCTTTCTAGTGATCGGATTGTTCAAGTGTTCAGATTCTTCTTGATTCAGTTTTGGTGGACAGTATGTTTCCAGAAACTTGTCCATCTCCTCTAGGTTATCCAGTTTGGTTCCATATAGTTTTTCATAATATTCTCGTATGATATTCTGTATTTCTATTTTGTTTGTTGTAATTTCTCCATTTTCCTTTCTTATTTTGCTAATTTGTGCTCTCTCTTTTTTCTTCTTTGTGAGTTTGGCCAGAGGTTTGTCGATTTTATTTACTTTTTCCAAAAACCAGCTTTTGGTTTGGTTGATTTTTTCTGTGGTCTTGTTAATCTCTATTGTATTTAATTCCTCTCTGATCTTTATTATTTCCTTCCTTCTGCTGCTTTTTGGGGCTTTTTGTTCTTCTTCTTCTAATTCATTCAGGTGGTGGGTTAAATTGTTTATTTGAGATTGTTCTTCTTTTTTGAGGAAGGCCTGTATCGCTATAAACTTCCCTCTTAGCACTGCCTTTGCTGTGTCCCATAGGTTTTGAGTGGTTGTGCTTTCATTATCATTTGTCTCAAGGCATTTTTTAATTTCAGCTTTGATTTCCTCATTGATCCATTGTTTTTTCAATAACATATTGTTTAATCTCCATGCTTTCCTTGTTTTCTCCTTTGTTTCTCTGTTGTTGATTTCCAGTTTCATGGCATTGTGGTCAGTAAAGATGCTTGAGATAATTTCTATCTTCTTAAAATTGTTGAGGTTTCTTTTGTGCCCAAGTACATGATCGATCCTGGAAAATGTTCCATGTGCACTTGAAAAGAATGTATATCCTATTTTTGGGGGGTGTAATGCTCTGAAAATATCCACCAAATCTAGTTTTTCTATTGTAGTATTTAATTTCTGTTGCCTTGTTTATTTTCTGTCTGGAAGATCTGTCTAGTGATGTTAATGCAGTGTTAAAATCTCCAACTATGATTGTATTCCCATCAATATCCCCCTTTATCTCTGTTAGTAATTCTTGTATGTACTTAGGTGCTCCTATATTGGGTGCATATATATTAACGAGTGTAATATCCTCATCTTGTATCACTCCTTTAATCATTATAAAATGTCCTTCTTTATCTTTCTTTATGGCCTTTGTTTTAAAGTCTATTTTGTCTGAAATCAGTACTGCAACACCTGCTTTTCTGGCTTTTCCATTTGCATGGAATATCCTTTTCCATCCTTTCACTCTCAATCTATATGTGTCCTTCTCCCTAAAGTGGGTCTGTTGTATGCAGCATATTGAAGGTTCTTGCTTTATTATCCAGTCTGCCACTCTGTGTCTTTTGACTGGAGCATTTAGTCCATTAACATTTACAGTAATTAATGATAGATGTGTGTTTATTGCCATTTTGAACTTATCTTTGTAGTTAAATTGGTGTATTTTCTTTGTTCCTTTCTTCTTCCTTTTGTGGTTTGGTAATTTTCCTTTGTATTCTCATGGATTTTATTTAATTTTTGTGACTCCTTTGTAAATTTTTGGCTTGTGGTTACCCTTTTTTGTAAATCTATCAACCCATTACTATAACTGTTTTTATTAAACTGATAGTAACATGATCTCAAACCCATCGTACTGTTAAAAAAATTTAAAAAAGAAAGAAAAAAATATTCTATATTTCCCTGCCTCCCTCTCCCACTCTCAGTGATTTGTATGTCTTCTTTTATAATTTCATGTTTACTTTATTTGTAATTCATGAGTTATCACCTTTCCAGTTGTGTGTTTCTCATTTCTGTAGCATCCTGCTGCTTTTCTATTTAGAATAGCCCTTTCAATATTTCTTTTAGCATGGGTTTAGTGTTGCTAAACTCCTGAAGCTGTTTTTTGTCTGTGAAACTCTTTATTTCTCCTTCTATCCTCAAGGATAGCCTTGCTGGATAAAGGATCCTAGTCTGCATCTTTTTTTCATTCAGGGCTTTGAATATATCTTGCCACTCCCTTCTGGCCTGTAGTGTTTGTGTAGAGAAATCAGCTGAGAGTCTTATGGGGGTTCCCTTGTAACTTACTCTTTGCTTTTCTCTTGCTGCCTTTAGAATCATTTATCCTTGACTCTGGCCATCTTGATTATGATATGTCTTGGTGTGGGTCTATTTGGGTTCTTCCTGTTTGGGACCCTCTGAGCTTCTTGGATATCTGATTCCTTCTTTAAGTTTGGGAAGTTTTCAGTCATGATTTCTTCAAAAACCTTTTCAATCCCCTTTGATCTTTCTTCTCCTTCTGGGACCCCTATTATGCGAAGATTGGGACGCTTTATATTATCCCATAGGTCCCTTATGCTATTTTCATTATTTTTTATTTGCTTCTCTTGTAGTTCTTCTGAATGGGTGCTTTCTATTGCCCTGTCTTCTAGATCACTAATTCGTTCCTCTGCATTATCTAGTCGGCTTTGCACAGCTATTAGATCATTCCTCATCTCTGTCAATGAGTTTACCCATTCTACTTGGCTCTTCTTTATAGCTTCAATTTCATTTTTGACATATTTTATGTCTCTAAACACTATCTCTTTTAATTCCTTCAGCAATTCGATCACTCCTTTTTTGAAATCTTGATCTAGTAGGCTATCGATGTCTATTTCGTTGATCTTTCCTTCAGGGGATTTCTCTTGTTCTTTTAATTGGGAAAGGTTTTTCTGCTTCTTCATCTTGCTCATACCTCTTTGGCACTGTGGTTTATGGAGTATCAGTTGTTTATTTTGGTCCTTAAGGATTTTATCTATCTGATGCCTATTTAGGAATAGAACTTAGGAAAAAAAGAAAAAAAAAAATAAGAGAGAGAAAGAATTTTAAAAGAAGGGAGAAAGAGGGTTTGAAAACAGTGTATAATGAATAATAGAAGAGTGAGTTGAAGCAGAGTATTAATCGGGTTGAGATGTCCTTTTAAAACCTTTACAAAAAAAGGGGGGGGGGAGATGAATAGATGTATTTGAAACCTGTGTCTAATCAATAGCAGGACATCAAAACCCAAGAGAAATAGAAATGAATTAAGAACTAAAAATTAAGAGAGTAATAGAAAATAGAACAGGTAAAAACAGATTTAAAAAAAAAAGGGGGGGGCGTGGTTTGTAGGTGTTCTCTTGGAGTCTGTGTGCTTTTAATGTGAAGTCTTTCTGTCTTCGTCCTGTTTTGGAAGCTCAGCTTGCTGTTTTCAGAGGCCCTCCGTTGGCGCCCTCTTCTGTGCTGCTCCCAGCACCTGTCGGCAAGCCGATCGCACCTCCTCCTAACACTGGGTCAGGTGCAGCTCTCCTCTGCTGTGGGCGGGCGGGTCGCTGCCCCTCCGGATGCCGCAGTCAGATGTTGCAGACTGGCCAGGTAGGAGGGCGGGTCGTGCCCCCTCCCAGCACCTCGGTCAGGGGCTGTGTTCCTGCCCGAAAGGCGGGGGGGCCGCTCTCCCTCTACCTGCACCGCCGGTAGTTCCGCTCTCTGTGCGGCTGCGCGCTCCTCCCAGGTCGGCGCTCCGCAGGTGGGCTCGGGGAAGACCGAGGGACAGCCCTGTCCCTGATCCGAGCCAAAACCCAGCTCCTTGTTTGTCTTTGTGGAGCAAGTTCTCTGAGGGACCAGGATGGAAGGATCCTATCTGCCCCGGGCTGCAGGCCAGTCTCAGTCTGGCCTTTGACGCTGCTAAGCCCTTCGGTGCGGATGCAGGTTTCGCCCCCGCCCCCGCCTGAGCGCTCAGCGCGGAGGATATGGCGGCTGTGCCTGAGCCCCGCCTCTCTTCCCCGGAAAACTTTCCGCGGGTTTTCAGAGATGGGGGTATGCAACCTTCCCCCGAGAGCACATCAACCTTGCTGTTTTATGGGGGGCCCAGGTTGTTCTGCCCTGTGCACCCACAGCCACGGCGCGCAGCCCCTTGCGTTCCCCCGGGGCTGCCTCCGTGCAGCCGCCCCCGTCCTCCGCCTGGCTTGTGCAGCCTGGCCCTGCCCGCGGCTGCCGGCCCGCGTCTCAGGCTGGGTGTCGGGGGGACGCTCTGTGCCCGTTTAACTTAGTTCTGTTAGTCAAGGGCTGCTCTGTGCAGATCCGAGCCTCGGAGGCTCCCCATCCGTCCCGCTGGCCTCTCAGTTGGAGAGGGGAGACCCAGCGAGCAAGCGCCAGTCCTCCTTTGCGGCTCCCTCCCCGCGGGACCCGTCCCGCGCTGCTTTGCCTTTTGTTCTTTCTTTTTTCCTTTTCTCCTACCAGATTTTTGGCGTCTTTTATCTTTTGAAGAGGGCGATGTTCTGTCGGAGTTCCGCAGGTGCTCTGGTTGGCTGAGTGGGTCTGTAGATGTGGGTCTTGGTGTATTTGTGGGAGAGGGTGACCTGCGAGCGTCCTTCTACTCCGCCATCTTCTCCCTATGTAGTCCATATTTTTGATTATATCTTCTATGCACATATCCCAGTACACTTATAGGAAAGATATATATATACACATTACTGCTTGGAAGATGTGAAGTGAAATTTGTGTTCAATGTGCACCTTCATCTTATATATATATATACACTTATTCTTATATATATATTTAATATCTATGTAATATATATCATCTTATATATATAGTTAAGTGGGATTGATGGGTCAAAAAATGTGAAATTTTAATTTTGGTAGATATTAAGCCTGTTTTTTGAATCAGAATTAAGTTTGGTTGAGTGCAATTTGAAGAAGAAACTCAAAATAATACTGACTTAAAGTCTTTTTCCCCCCCATAAAGGAATTTGGAGATAAAGAGCCCAAGGCCAGTATGGTGCGTCCATAGTATTGTTAGGAACCCAGTGTTCTTCCTACTCTTTACTCTGAATCTCCACTGTAATTTGAATCAAAGACAAATTTATCACTTGTCTTCCTAGTCCTAAATGGTTGCTCTTGTCTCACCCAAGTTCCAGGCAGTAAGACGAAGCAAAGTAGGAACAAAGGCCACCCCTTCCTTTAAGAGCCTTTCATGAGACTCGTGCAATATTCCTCATATATTTTGCACATTATCATTATCATATTTATGTATCATTAGCCCAATCTTATACATACATAATTGTATGATTTAGGGAAGTGTATCCTTTTCTCTGGGTGGTGATGTGCCCAGATAAAATCAAAGTTCTTATTTGGAACTTTGGAAAGAAAAGGAGACTGGATACCAGCAGACAACTAGCAATTTCTGTATCATTTCTTTACATGTATCATCTCTGATTCTCCGAGAGACATAGTTATTTTTATGCCCTTTGTTCAAATAAGGAAAAGTGAAGCTCAGAAATGGTAAGAAGTTTGCCTATGGTCCCCAAAATAGAAAGTATGGAAAAATAATTCAGACCTGAGTCCTTTTTCTACAGCTACAAACTCAGCATTTACTCACCCTGTTCTAAACACTGTTGCTTTTTTCTGAGATCCCAGTAAGGTGATTTGGTCTTGTTTTGTTTTTGTGGTGTTTGCATTATGTACACAAAGATTAGCTTTCTCAGGATGATTATTCTTTAAGTGTAAAACTATCTTCCTGTCGCTACAAAGCAGCAGTGGCCTGGGACAGCAGCCTTTGCACCTTGATTTCAGTGACTTTCTCATCTCTGCAGCTCTCCTCTGCTGTTTCTTATTTCAGATCGTCTAGACTTCTGCTCCTCACACACAGTGAATCCTTTCATGAAGCACGGCTGAGTCATGAGAGGGAATGCAGATGGCCATGAGTTTATTTGCAGGCCTGGAGTCCAACCCGGGTGTCTTCTCACAGCCTGCAGGGCAGTCACCTGACAGCGGTCCACTCCAGGTCAAGTGGCCTTGCCTGCTGTCAGGGCTCAAGCTGTCACGCACTGGCTGGTGGTAGGGGCACCGAGCCCGGGACCAGCTGGTAGTGAGCACTGGGCTTCCGTCCCCAAATCCCAGTGAGGAGCGTGTGCTTTCTGCAGCAGTGAAACAGGAAAATCATAGTCTTCAAAATGAAATGCAGAGGAGGAATAAAGGCAGAAGGTAGCATAGCTGGAGGGTTTAAACTCTGCCAATCAAAAGCTCCAATTGAAAGAACCTTGGGAAAAAATGAGATTTTATACCAGAGAAGCCATAAGGCCCAAACCTGCAGGCCTGTGGAACATTCCCCACTATAGCTAAGGGTTTAGACTTCTGACTCAACCTAAAAAAGATCGTAATGACTTTGAGACTCAGGGGTCAGGAGGGTCTGGAGCAGGGCATTTTATAAATGAGACAGAATATTTCTATGTGATTCCAGCTGACTTTCCTAATAACAGAGAGACTCGTACACTAAATTCAATAATAATTTTTAAAATAACACGAATTGAATTGGCTTGTAATGAAAGTGCTTTGGAAATAATGTGATTCCCTGTATATATGAAAGTGTGAAATAAGATGCATGAGTCATTCTAGAAGTGAAAAAAATAATGATGCTGTAAGTCAGAAATGCAGACAAAGTACAGTATAAGAGCAAATTAATACACTGGAAAGTAGTGTTGAAGAGTTATCCTGATTCAGTATAGAAAGTCAAAGAGGTGGAAAGTATGAAAGAGAGGTTTAGACATATGGAGGAAAGGAGGAGATGGTTAAATATATGCTTGTTGGAACTCCAGAAGTAGATTTTAAACAGAATAGAGGAGAGCAATATTTAGACAAAATATGGCTGAGAATTTTCCAGAATCTGTAAAAGACACCAATCTTCAGATCTACATCCCAATGAATCCCAAGCAGGATAAGTAAAAGGAAATCCACAACTTGATACATCATAGTTAAAAACTGCAAAATATGTTTTTTAAAAAAGATGAGACCTTAAAAACAGCAGAGAGAAAGGATAGATCACTACATACGACAGCTGATTTTCCAAGAGCAAAATCAAAGCTGGAATAACATCTTTCAGGAGCTGAAATAAAACTGCCTTCCTACAATCCTGTAACTAGCAAAGCTTCCTTTCAACAAGGAAGGTGAATGGAGGCATTTTTCAGACAAAATTGAGAGAATTTACTATAAGCAGATACTTACTAAAGAGGCATCTAAATGCCTGTATGTCAGGAAGACGGAAAATGGTACCAGAGAGAAGACTGAAGATGCAGAAAGTGATGATGAGCAAGGAAAATGTTAGACGTGTGGGTCAATATTAACAAATTATTGACCTTGTAAAATGGTAGCAATATGTCTAATTTAAAGGATAAAATATCAAGATAAAACTAAAATGCGGTATAACAATAGCATTTAGTTTGGGATGTGATGTGACAAGTTAAATAGTTCTAAGGTCCTTGTATTGGTTTGCAGAGAGTAAAAATGTTTACTAAGTTTAAAACTTGTTAAGTTAGATGCATATATTCTAACTTCTGTGATACCTACTAACTATTGGAGGAGAAAACAATGAAATGAGAGGGAAATATCTCAGTCTAAAGTAAGTCAAGAGAGGAAAATGTTGGGGGAAAAAAGTGCCATAGCTGCAGAACACATATTCTTCCCCAGACACATGGAACAGTTACAAAAATTAAATCCATACAGGCTGAAAGCAAGCCTTGAAACATTTAATGGAACGATGTCATGCAGCTCACATCCTCAGATTAGAGCACAGCTAGACAGGTATCAGCGATGAAAAGATAACTCCAAAATCGCCATATATTTTGAAAGTGAAAATCACAATTATAGATCGCTCAAGGGTGAAGGAAGAAATAATAATGGAAATTTAGAAGACCTTGAAGGTTGAATACTGCTTAAATACGCTAAGTGGTGAAACTAAGTCACTAGGGAATAAAAATAGAATAAATCTGACAAGAAATGTAGGCACAAAGTAATGCACATAAAGATAGAAATTAATAACGTCAAAACTGAGTATAAAACCTGGTAAGACTAATCATGCAAAACAGTTTAAGAGATGAAAAAAAGAATATACTGGGAGATCGAAATTTGTAGTTACTCACAGGCATATACAGAATAGATAAACAAGATTATGCTGTATAGCACAGGGAAATATATACAAGATCTTGTGGTAGCTCACAGCGAAAAAGAATGCAACAATGAATATATGTATGTTCATATATAACTGAAAAGTTGTGCTCTACACTGGAAATTGACACATTGTAAAATGACTATAACTCAATAAAAAATGTTGAAAAAAGAATGTATAAATAATGATAAAACTAATATTAAGAATATAAAAATACTATAAAGTTTATACTAATACATTTGAGAAATTAGGTAAATTATTTAAAATTCTTAAACAATCTGATTCATGCAGAAAGAAAGATTCTGTATGTCCCTATAACCATTGAAGAAATTTAGCCAATAGTTTAAAATCTTCCCACAAAGAAGTCATTCAGCCTAGAAGGTTTTTCAGATTAGTTCTACCAAGTATTTAATAAATGGATAATTCCAATATTCTGTATACTCTTTGAGTAATTAAAAAAACAGCAAATACTTTCCAACTTGTTTTAGGAGGTTAACATAACTGAATACTAAGACCTTAGAAGGGCAACACAAGATGGGAAAATACTGGCAAATCTTACCCATGTTCACAGATGTAAAAATCCCAGGTAAAGTACTAGCAAACTGAATCCAGCAATGTCAAAAGACGTTTTATCATGTCTAAGTTGGGTTTACACCTGGAATGGAAAATTAGTTCAACGTTAGAAATTCTATAAATGTATTTTATCACAATAACATACTAATGGAGAAAGTTCATTCATTTCAATAGATGCAAAAAAATTATGGCATTTCACTGTCTAGGAAAGCAAAAAAAAAAAAAAAATTCTCAACCCAATAAATGCTACCCACAAACCAAAATAAAGCAACAAGGAAAGCCAAACACCAGAACAGACTGTAGCAAACATGATATTGGATGGTGAAATGCTAAAGCACTTCCTTTAAAATTAGAAACAAGACAAGGGTTGAACTGTCATCACTTTTATTTAGCATTATTCTAGAGATTCGGTCCTCACCAATGAAAGAACTAAAAGGTTAAGGATTAAAAAGGAAGAAATAAAACATCATTATTCCCAGATGATATGACTTCATAGAAAACCCAATAGAATTTGCAGGTAGGTTATGAGAATTTATAGAAAAATTTAGCAGAATCCACATACAAAAAAGTTAACTAAATTTCTATCTACCACCAACAGAAAATCCATTTAAGAAAAGATAGTATTTATAACAGCAACCAAAAATGTAAGATACAGAGGAACAAATAACAAAAATAGGTAACATTTTTATAATAAAATTCTAGAATTTGTTAAAAACATAAAAAAGACCTAAATAAATGTGGAGAAAGAGATGTTCATGGATAGGAAAACTCAGTAAACATATTAATTCTCTCCAAGCTAATCTATAGATTTTATGTAATTCTAATCAAAATCTCAAGAGGATTTTTCCATGAACTATGAGAAGCTGATTATAAGGTTTATTTGAAATAGTGAAGGACTGATAATACCTAAGTTATTCCTAAAACAAAAGAACTAATTGGGGCGGGGGGCTTTTTTTTTTTCTGAAGACACCAGAAAAATTGCAGAAAATTATTTTTGCAACTGACAGAGGAATAGTATTGAGAATAAATAAAGAACTCCTATGAATAAATAAGAATAATCAAAGAACCCAATAGAAACATGAGCAAAAACCATGAACAGGTATTCACAAAAAAGGAACAGGAATGACCATATGCACATGAAACATTGTCCTACCTGATCAGTAAAAAGGGAAATACAGATAAATACCACAATTAAGTATTGTTTCTTAGCAGCCAGATTGGCCAAGATTTTAAAGCCTGGCAACACCACTTACTGCTGGAAGTCTACAACAGGAACTCACTTAGACTGCTGATGGGAGTATGGGTTGGTGCAAATACTTAGAAAACGATTTGGCATTCCCTCATAAAAATGAATGTTCTCAGACCTCTCCTGCAGGAATGCCACTCCTAAATGCACTATTGTCCATGCACATCAGAGGAAACATACCACAAAGGTCAGAGCAACATGGTTCTTACAGCAAAAACCCGGAAACACCCTAAATGTGCATTGAAAGTCAATAGATCACTAAACCATGGCATTGACTATGAATTCACTATAGAAACAAGCATCAGCGTGTGTGAATTTTAAAGTCAGTGGTGAGGCCACAGAAAAGCACACGTAGTATGAGTTTATTTACATAAAGTTCAAAAACAGTCCAAACTAAAGTATTCTTTGCTTAGGATAGTATACATTTGTTGTGAAACCAGAAAGAAAAACAAGGGAATAAATAGCCAACAATTCAGACTAGAGATGGCTGGTTTAGAAGGAGAAGGAGTGACTAGGAAAGGCACATAGGGGACCTCAAAGATGTTGATAATGCTTCTTAATACTTCTTAAGAAAGGTGGTGGTGGGGCACATGGGTGCATTTACCACTCTTCTAAACTTATGTTATATCTACTTTTGTGTTATGTAGTTTACAGTAAGAAATACGACAATTTGTAATTTTGTAGCTTTATGTAATGTTGTCTGATGAAACTTTATTTTATGTTTATCTTCATAACATCTCTGTTAAGTAAAAGATAGTTTCATGCTACAGCATACAAATTTGAGGTATAAATTTATTTTCTTGGAACTCCACACTAGGGTGGCTGGGGCCAGATCCCAAGCCACTTGTTCTAGAGAGAGAGTTCTACAGCGCGCCATCATCCCACGCCATGGGTTCATTTGTTTATTATTTACTTACCCACTCATTCACTCATTTAATATGTATCGTCCCCTTTGTCAACCCAGGCACTGTACTATTAAAATTCTCTCGAGAGATAAAGCTCAAGAATGTAAAAAGCTTAAGTAGTTAATATTTTGATTACCTGAGTGCCAGGGGCCCCAGGTACATATTCACTTTATTTCACATACGTAGACATATATATATATATGTATGCATACGTGTGTGTGTGTTTCAGGGGTACAGCCTTATAATCCAATTCCTGTATACACTACAAAATGACCATCACCACAAATCTAGTTACTGTCTGTCAACATACAGTTGACCCCCTTCATTTATTTAGCTCACCCCCAATCCCCTGCCCCTGTGGTAACCACTCATCTGATCTCTGTACCTATGAGTTTGTTTTTGTTTCATTTTGTTTGTTCATTTGCTTTGTATTTTAGATTCTAAATATGAGTGCAATCATATGTTATTTTTCTTTCTCCATCTGACTTATTTCACCTAGTATATATCTTCAAGGTCCATCTACGTGGTTGCAAGTGGCAGGTTTTCATTCTTTTTTATAGCTGAGTAGTCTGCCATTGTGTATATGTACCACATCTTCTTTGTTCATCCATTAGCGAACCCTTAGGTTGTTTCCTTATCTTGGCTATTATAAATAATGCTGCAGTGAACACAGGAGTGAATGTATCTTTTCAAATTACTGTTTTCACATCTTTGGATAAATACCCAGAAGTAGAATGGCTGGCTCATTTGGTAATTCTGTTGTTAATTCTTTGAGTTTCCCATGGTGGCTGTGACAGTTCACGTTCCCACCAGCCGTGTATGAGAGTTCCCTTTTCTCCACATCCTCTCCAGCATTTGTTTTTTCTTGTTTTTTTGATGATAGACATTCTAACAGGCATGAGGTGACATCTCACTGTGATTTTGATTTGCATTTCCCTGATGATTAGCTATGTTGGACATCTTTTCAGTTGCCTGTTGGCCATTTGTATGTTTTCTTTGGAAAAACATCTTTCAGATCCTCTGCCCATTTTTTAAATTGTGTTATTTGTTTTTTTGTTGTTGAGTTGTATGAACTGTTTATATATTTTAAATATTAACCCCTTGTTAGATATATGATTTGAAAATATCTTCTCCCATTTAGTAGCTTACCTTTTCATTTTGATTATGGTTTCTTTTGCTGTGCAGAAGCTTTTAAGTTTGATGTAGTCCCATTTGTTTATATTTGCTTCTGTTTCCTTTGCTTTTGGAGTCAGATCCACAAAAGCATCACTAAGACTGATGTTTCTAACTTAGCAAAGTCTATGGGAGGCAGCAAAAGCGGTTCTAAAAGGGAAGTTCTTAGCAATACAGGCCTGCCTCAAAAAAAAAAAAGAAAAACGAAGAAACAACCTAACTTTATACCCAAACTAGGGGGAAAAAAAAAGAACAAGTGAAGTCCAAAATTAGTAGAAGGAAATAACAAAGATCAGACTGAAAATAAATGAAATAGAGACTAAAAAACAACAGAGATGATCAATGAGATTAAGAGCTGGTTCTTCAAAAAGACAAAAAAAAAAATCAACTAACCTTTAGCTTCGTTTAGCAAAGAAAAAAGAAAGAGGATTCAAATAAAATAAATGGAAGAAGAGAGGCTACAACAGATATCACAGAAATACAAAGAATCATAAGAAACTACTACAATTATCTGCCAACAAATTGATTAACCTAGAAGAAACAGATAAATTCCTAGAAACGTACAATTTTCCAAATCTGAATCATGAAGATACAGAAAATTGGAATCGATCAGTTACTAGTAAGGAGATTGAAACAGTCATCAAACATCTCCCAATAAACGGAAGCCCAGCTCCGGACGGCTTCACTGGCGTATTGTTCACCCTGTCTCTACTAGGTCTCATCCATCAGCCTGCATGCATTTCTTCAGGATCTCAGACACCTGCTGTGTGTCCTAACCCATCCTGCGGTTTCTCTCAGCAGGCATGCTCACACAGACAACTTCAGTCTTCTCCAGTTAACACCCTTGCTTGTCTTTAAAGAGCACCGGCGCCCTGAGGTTTTAGGGCAGATGGGCAGCCCAGGTCCTGCCCCTCAAGCAGGCTGGCCTTTGCTTGCTTGGCGGAGGGCTCACTGCGCCTGCAGGAACGTCAAAACATTGATTTTTTCCTGAGGAGAGAGAACTTGGCAGAAAATACCGTTCCTCTCTCAGAGCTGCAGAGTCCGATGGTTTGAGCTCGGTCTCCTTACTGTTTCTTCAGAGTTTTCTGTCCACTTGTCTCATCGGCCCTGACTATGGGTTTCCTTTCCTGAACACTGAAGCCCAGTCACTCTATACCTTTGAATCACTTGATCATTAGATGGATTTACTCAGCTTCTAGTGGCTTCTAAACTTCACCCACTTGAACTTTCTGAATTCCCTTCCTCATACAGGTTTTCTTCCATTAGTGCAAAGGAATTTTATGAATTTTATGTCTCTCATGGGCCCCACCCTGTGTTGGGCATCGGACTGTCAGACTGCTTAGGAGAGGGCTGAAAAGAACACTGTAAGATTTAAAGTTAAAAAACCCTAAGATTTGTTTAATGAGATAACAGACAAGTAGCTAAAAGAGCAAAACACACATCCATGTCTTGTGGTTGGGACTGAAGAGAAGAGACAAGAAGTAAAAAGTTGGGAGTAAAAACACGAATAAAAACAGTTATACTTTTTTAAAGAAAACTGTAAGAATCCTAAAGAGATGAGAGAAAGATGAGAAATTAGAATACCCCATAAAACAACAATTAAAAAGAGTATAAATGAAGACAACACACTTAAATGTGTTAAAGTAATTGGGATATTTTGAAGTAAATTGGGATTTTGACCAGAAAAAAAATTGTTAAGAAAGCCCAAAAGGTTTCCTTAGAAAAACAAATAGTCAAACCAAAAAAAAAAAAAAAAAAAAAAAAAAAATCAAAGAATCAAAACAAAGCAAAACAAACCACACCAGCTGGAAGCAAAGCAGTGATACAAGAGGACTTTGAGCACTTGCTGGCCACAGGCGGGGCTGGCCCCCGGGCTCCGGGCCTCCACTCGCAGGACGTTCAGCCTGGAAGGGGTGCCGCCCTTCTCCCCCTCTTCCCCACTGGCCCAAGTGGATATTTCTTTTACTGAGTTCAACACATTTATTGTATTCTATTTTGCAAAGGTTTGATTTAAAATTTTTTAAATCTATGTTCAGACATAGCTATATAGATTTGAAATTGTTCATTATAGACTTAGGGTTCAAAAATCATTTTTACCAATAAATTCGAGTTTTAAAGATTCCTTGGTTACTTGGAAGATTTTTTCCCCCACTGAATCAGGGCCAAGTGCCTTTATTGGGTTACGGCATAAGTTTCTTTTATTGATGAGCTATTTATAGTTATAATTTCTTGCTATGTAAGTTTAGAAATTTCATATACTCAAAAAATGACTATTAAAGTTTTGCATCAGTGTTATTATATCACTCTATTTTGTTTGTTTCTGTTAAGCTTTTTCTTTCCATATATTGTTTCTTCGTCCTTAGACAATACAGATAACAATGGTGGCTTAGAGATGGTGGGTAATTCAGGATTCAGTAGTTGAAGGGCACCAGAAGCCATTTCGGTCAATGCGCAGCCTCCTGGACAGGATGAATCCATCTGTAGACAGTATAGTCAGATACACTTGGACTTTATTTTCTACTTTTAAAAAATCTGACCAAGTACACAATCCTTGATTTTATGCCAGAGCGTTTTGTTATTCTTGCCCTTGAGACTTGACCACAAGGAAATCTCTTTACCCACTGCTTTTGAACATTCACCTTTAATTTGCAGGTTAATTAGGCTTGAATCATGGGCCCATTACTTACTAGCTTGCTTTGTGACTCTTTTCTCATCCATGAAGTGGGAAGAATGCCTACTTCCTAGGATGTTGTGAGGACTAAATGAGACAATACATGTGATTCATTTCACCAAAGCCTCATCTTGCGTGCCGCGTTGCACCGAAGGGCTCCTGTTGTGTCTTCACACAAATCGTGGTCCTGAGGAAAGTGTGGCTCTTCTCAGGCTGTGCTCTGATCCTCTGCTGAAGGAGCTTGGGTCAGTGGGTTCGAATCTGGCTCTCGTCATGCCTGACCCTCTCTCAAAACATCAGCTATGTAGGAAAGAAAATGAGAATTTCACCAGTGACATGTTATGAGGTAATTTACAGAAAAATTGAACTGAGAAATTGGTCGGGAGTTTCTGGGGAAATGAATTTGAATGTTGGACATCATCGGCTTCCTTCGCACGATGCGTCCAGGAGCACGTGCCTGCAACTGAAGGCGGAAGCTTGCCTTGAACCTGGCCTGACCTGAGGCTGGGGAAGGAAGGGCGGTGAGAGCTGCTTTGGGCTGCTTGGTCCTGGGGAAGCATCGCGCCCTCTTTTAGGTCTGAAAGGGAAGGGGCAGCCTTCTCCCAGCATTGGCTGGACCTGAACTCTGTTTATGACAGTGAGTGCCAAGTCCTTCTGCTGGATTTCTAATTCGGTTCAAGGGACACACCCTAATGAAAGCCGGGAAGAATGACTCACCTGTCACCATATTTACCATGACCGCAATTACATTTGTGTGAACTCTGCCCTGGCCAGATGTCTCCTGTGCGCTGCCTTCAAAGCAACTGGTCACAGACCCTGCTTCCCCCTGGACAGGCTCCCAGGCTTCCTCGGAGCCTTTCAGCAGCTCAGTACCAAACACATCCGACCCCAGCCTGTTTCCAGGGGCCACCTGAAAGTCAGACTTTCCAGATAAGGATGATGAGACGGGATTTTCTGCAAAAGGTATTTCCCCAGTCTTGTCTGATTGTGTGTTTCATTTTTCCAGGTCAAGTGTCCACATTGGAAATGTTTAGTGATTCAGAAAAGGGGTGAGGACAGCAATCTTGCATTCAGTTATTCATTTAGCAACCCTTCACCCAGTGTCGAGGCCGGGCACTGCCCTGGGCTTGAAGTTATGCTGATGGGCAAAGGCGAACACATCTCTCTCCTCAATGCAGTTTGCAGACCAGATTTGAGAAGTAGTTACTCAGTATCATAGAAATAAATATAAAATCGCAACTCTAATAAGTACTGGAAAGAAGAAGTGCATGGAACCAAAAGGACTTGTAACCAGGGGTCTGACCCACGCAGGGGAGGTCAGGGAAGACCTGGGATGCCTATAGTCTGGGACCTTTGTCCTACTTTCCAAAGTCACTGGGTGAAATTTGGGGCAGCCTTTTAAAAAGCTGTTTCGGTCTTCTTTTCTCTAAATCCCATGCCTTCATTCACAACAAAGGCAAAGATCCTTAAGTCTATCTGTTAGAGAGGAGATAATAAAGTTAACAAAGTTTTGAGAAACACTAAAAAGAGAAATAAATCAGATATTGTTAAGTGCCGCTTTCTCTTCAGGGCATCATTCAAAATTATGAGCACTTGGTTGGGTAGGTTTGTTCCCGAGGCATAAAAGTAAGCGGGCCATGGTCCCCCGGGACCTCTAAAATAACGCAGATGTCCCCTGGCTGCAGCCATTTGACTAATCACATAAAGTCTGTTGTTACAGCTAGCACTTTGAAGACAAAGTCACAATGTACTTTTAAAAAGTACTTCCTTCTGTTTTAAACTTCACTCCAAGTACAATTTCAAAATAAGACCTAGGTGTAACAAGCCAATCATCTGAGTCCCGCTGTGTGACTTCAAGTCTGGCTCTCTTACTGCTTCTGAGACTTGGGGCATGATGTGTCCCCTCTTGGACTTGATTTTCCTCATCTGTAAAATGGGGTTAATAAGAATACAGCCTCACAGGGTTGCTGTGAGGTTTAAATGAGATGTCACAAGTGCAAGGTTCTAGTTCAGTGCCTGACTGGTGATGAGGCTCTTCTGAGGTTGCTCCCCTCCCTGCAGAAAGAAATGAGTAATGAAGGTAGCAGGGCCCCCCTGTGTATTTTGTGCGTGCCCCCCTTCCCAGTAGCATGTTACAAAGCCATGTGGATCCTGGAAATGTTAGGAACACAGAGTGTTCCTCCCCTCTGACAGTAGTTTTCCATAGTAGAGACTGGAAAAAATACCATCAGAGTAGCCTCCTGTTTGCCTCTGACACCAAGACTAAGAGTAAAGTAACTTGAAATGCCTCAAAAATATGTCTTGGCACACTTCAATTTGCTTAAGTGTGAGTATAAAATACGAACATGGATCTACCACCTGCCAAACAGTGGTCCCTGCCTCCCAGCCCCCAGTAAAGAGACCCTAAACAAGGTGATGTAGGAAGGCCAGAATTAGAATTTTTCAAAGCAGGTAAATTCAAGCAAACATTTCCTCTCTCCCTCCTGAGCTCGCCAGGCATGTTATTTCTGGAGCCAAGACAACAGGTGTGGGGTAACAGTGATGGACTGGACGGAAATTTTTCATCAGTTAGAGCCAAGTTTTCATTCTAGGTGACTCTGTGGAAAAAAAACAGCCTTGAATTCAGTCTGTAAATTGGACACTTTTTGTCTGTTGATGTTTCTAGCCCAGCTTTTTCAATGGGGATAACAAGTGCTATAGCAGGAAAAAGTTTTTTGTTTTATTTTAATTTTTTTTAATTTTTAAACATTTTTAATTGAGTTATAGTCATTTTACAATGTTGTGTCAAAGTCCAGTGTAGAGCACAATTTTTCAGTTATACGTGAACATACATATATTCATTGTCACATTTTTTTCCTCTGTGAGCTACCATAAGATCTTGTATATATTTCCCTGTGCTATACAGTATAATCTTGTTTATCTGTTCTACATTTTGAAATCCCAGTCTGCCCCTTCCCACCCCCTGCCTCCTTGGCAACCACAAATTTGTATTCTATGTCTATGAATCTATTTCTGTTTTGTATTTATGTTTTGTTCTGTTTTGTTTTTAGATCCCACATATGAGTGATCTCATATGGTATTCTTCTTTCTCTTTCTGGCTTACTTCACTTAGAATGACATTCTCCAGGAGCATCCATGTTGCTGCAAATGGCGTTACATTGTCGGTTTTTATGGCTGAGTAGTATACCATTGTATAAATATACCACATTTCTTTATCCAGTCAGCTGTTGAGGGACATTTAGGCTGTTTCCATGTCTTGGCTGTTGTAAATAGTGCTGCTATGAACATTGGGGTGCAGGTGTCATCCTGAAGTAGGGTTCCTTCTGGATATATGCCCAGGAGTGGGATTCCTGGGTCATGTGGTAAGTCTATTTTTAGTCTTTTGAGGAATCTCCATACTGTTTTCCACAGTGGCTGCACCAAACTATAGCAGGAAAAAGTTTGATTGCTTTTTAAAAAATCGGAATGCTTTATATGGGTTTTGTGTGATTCTGTTTGCTGCTTCTTTTGCTTAAGTGGTAGACCCTTAATAAATATAGAGACCATGTTTTTATTTTATCATCAACTTATGGGAACATTTATTTATTGTCTTAGTCATTCAACAAGCATGTGCTAAATGTTTACTATGTACTGGGCACAGTTTTTGAGTGAGAAATTTGCACACGTGATCTGAGAAGTATAAATGAAGTTATGAAGAAAATGGATCAAAATGTCAGAAATCACTCCTTCCCAGAAAACCCATCGTATGAGGCAGGTGCGCCTGTGTATGAAAGTGGGATAAAGCGGGTCAGAGCTTCACGTGTATTTTGAATTCCCTTTGAGGAATTCGAAGAATACACTCGTGTTATAGGCAATACCTGTCACAATCTAGCAAAATCTATTATTTTAGAGAATTACTCATCAGTTTATTTTTCCAGTAAGGCAAGATGCTGAGGGCCCAGGAAGGGGGGACATAACCTTTTCACTGCTTCCTACACTTACTCCCTTCCTGAGAGACAGCTGTGTCATCCCTAACCTTCGGCAGCCCCCTCACCCCTTCGACCTAAAGTCCTAGACTAGTAAAATTACTGCAGACACATCACACTGTTTCATACTTCTCTGCCTCCACACGTATTGTTCCTCCTTCTGGAATATTCTGTCTGCCTTCCACCTCCCTCTGGACACCTGCTCACCCTTCAAGTCCCAGCTTGGGCTTCTCATCCTTTGCCTCCTCCCACAGCTACCTGCCGCTCTCCCCTCTCTGGCACTTGGGGCTGTTGCCATCCACCACCATTGCAAATGCCGTGCTAGCTGACAGTTCTTTCTTTATACAGATCTTCCTTGATTTGTGATGGGATCACCTCCCAATAAACTCATGGTAAATTGAAAATATTGGAAGCTGAAAATGCATTTAACATACCTGACCTACTGAACATCACAGCTGGGCCAAGCCCACCTAAAACGTGCTTGGAGCACTTACATTATAGCCTACAGTTGGGCGAAATCATCGAACACAAAGCCTATTTGATAATAGCATGTTGAATATCTCATGTAATTTATTTCACTAAGAGTGAAAAGCAGAATGGTTGTGTGGGTGCAGGATGGTTGTCAGTGAATCACTGTCGCAGTCGTGATGCTGTCGCTGGCTGGGAGCCGCGGCTGCTGCCACTGTCCAGCATCACGAGGAGCCTCATACTGCTTGTCGCTAGCCCAGGAGGAGATCAGCATTCAGAATCTGAAGAATGGTTTCTACTGAATGCGAATTGCGTTAGCACCATCGTAAATTCAAACCATCACTGACTCAGGGA
Organism: Camelus dromedarius; assembly: GCF_036321535.1. Taxonomy (NCBI): domain Eukaryota; kingdom Metazoa; phylum Chordata; class Mammalia; order Artiodactyla; family Camelidae; genus Camelus; species Camelus dromedarius. Next base: position 27,957,897 of record NC_087458.1, on the reverse strand, counting down.
CCATCTGCACACCTGTAGTCCCCGTTCAACTATTTTTTTCCAGCAGGTGCTGTGAGGCCTGGCACAGAGGGAGCTCAGGAGACGCACAGGTGTCTGTTGGACCGAGAGCGCTGAATAGGTGTTCTTACAGTTCTTACTAGGTTAGACATTTGATGGGAAAGGAAGCATTCAACAAATATTTGTTGAGCATCTGCTATGTGCCAGGCACACTTTCAGATGCTGGGGATGGAGCAGTGGCCAGAACAGACAGCTGTCCTGCTGTCACGGCGCTCACAAGCCCCTCCTCAAGCTGCTGGTCCTGGGCTCAGCTAAGAATTCTCTTACTAGGGGAGAAGAGGAAAACTAACAGTGAGACACTCAGCCTTTGCCGCACTATTCTTTCACTTTCTCTGTGTTTCAATGCGCAGGTGCCTTTTTTATTCGTAAAAACGGTAGGCTGTGGTAATTCTGGTTTCTGACTCAAACGCACGTATTGAATTTTGTTACTATGCTTCGTAAGAGCCTGTTTATCAGGCTGTCTTATTTCTTGTTTGCGGGTGTGTGTGTGCTGGGGACAGCTAGGGAGGGCCCAGGTTCCGAAGTAAGTTATTGAAGGCTCCTTAACATGCCGTTGGCTCATCACAATAACCCACTGAGCGAGGTATGAACAGCAGGTGTTGTTACTCCATTTTACAGATGGAAAAACAAGGCACAGGGAGTTCAAGTAGATTCATTAAGATTATAGAGCTAATTGGCAGGAGAGCCATGTCTCCTGACGTGATACTTTTTTATTTGTTGAAGGATGTGGTTAGTGGCCAGTGGAATATTTACTGTTGTTTTGATCTGCAGTTGTCTGTACAAATGGGTGAATCAAAGTAAACCTTTCTGGGAAGAATACGGGCACTTTTAGCTTTCTCCTGATCCCCCACCCAAATGGCCACCTTTTCTTTGTATTTTTAGCCTAAATCAGCTGGTTTTCCTCTCCACACAGAGAGTGGCTCCTGGTGGTGAGGTCTCCCGTTGTGGGCCATTCAGCAAGCCCAGTCCTTGGGCTGTGACTTTCTTTGGGGTCACCCTAGCCCCAGTTCATCATGACCTCATGTTCAATGGCTCTGGGTTTGGCCAAGGCATTGTCCCACCAGGCCTGAGGACTGACTGTTTACACCGGTGGCATTTCCCAGCTCCTCCGCTGAGACCTGACCCTCCTCGTGTGCTTGTGGCTGCCCCAGGCTCCTGGGCTGCATCTGATCCTGTTCTGTACAATCAAGACATTCACATAGCAGAGTAAAGGGTCCCTCTTGGCTGCATTGGAACAGAAAACCGAGAGTTTCAGAAATTGAGAAAAATACATATCAGAGATGAAGCAGAAGTGAACAGAGAACACGCTTTGGGAGAGAGTCTCTAAGTCTCAGATTCCCCACCTGTAAAGTTAGGCTAATAACACCTACCTTGAGAATTATCACAAGGGTTAGAGATGTAGATGGAAAATGCCCAGCTTAGTGCCTGGAACTTAGTGATTCTTCATAAATGGGAGAGAATAAAAGAAAATCTGTTTTCTTCATCCTTCCTGATATTTTAAATGTAGTCAGCAATCCCAAGGAAATGAAAATACACGCGCACACAAAAACTTGTACGTGAATGTTCACAGCAGCACTATTCGTAGTAACTAAAACATGAAAACAACAAACTTCCATTAATTAATCAATGGATGAACAAAATGTGGTCTATCCATATGCTGGAATATTATTCAACCATAAAAAGAAATGAAGTACTGACACATGTTCCAACATGGATGGACCTTGAAAACATTATGCTAAACTGAAAGAAGTCAAACACAAACGGCCACACCCAAGTGAGTCCATTTATATGCAATGTCCCAAAAAGGCAAATCTATAGAGAAAGAAAATAGAAGAACGGTTTTCAGGGGCTGGAGAGAGGGGGAGGATGGGAAGCAACTGATAATGGGGACAGGGGTTCTCTTCGGGGTGACAGAGGTGTTCTGAAATTGGATCATGGTAATGGTTGCACAACTCTACGGATGCACTAAAAACCACTGAATTGTACACTTTAAAAGGGTGACTGTTAGGTATGTGAATTATATTTCAGTAAAGCTATTACTTAAAAAATGGGGTAGCTGTAATTATGCCTTAGTTGCATGCAGAGATGTTACATAAGGTGGTTGTGGGAAGTTGTACCCTTATGCTCACCCCGTGGTGCCCGAATCATTGTTTCTTCTATTTTTCCAACTCTATTGCTATTAGACTGCCTGAGAGAATTATTTAGACCTTGCTCAGCCTACACACATCAGTCTTTCCTTTTCATCGAAGGTGCTTTCTGGGTGTGTGAAAGCAGGGCAGTGATATTGTTACTGTCCTCGCAACCATACCTGAAATACGTCTTTACTGAAATGTACGCCCTGAGCACGTGCAGATGGATGGGCCGTGGCTACCAAGAGGTGAAATAATGTGGTCTTTGTGACGGGTCCCTGGTTTCCAGAGAGCCCCTGTCATGCTGGGATATATTCATGGCATTTCAGCCTGATAGGCTGTAAAAAAAACAAAACCCCTTTTATCTCAAAAAAAACTGAATATCTGGCTTCTCTTGAAACAATTGGAAAATCTAGCATTTTGGGGCACATATGGCAACGATCAGATGGGGACTGTGTGCGTCCTTTTTTTTTTCATTTTCATGTTCTTTTTCATTATAAGTTACAACAAGATATTCATGTGCTATGCAGTATAAACTTGTTCTTTATCTATTATATATGTATTAGTTAGTATCTGCAAATCTCGAACTCCCAATTTATCCCTTCCCCCTCCTTCCCCTCCTCTTCCCCCCTGGTAACCGTAAGTTTGTTTTCTATGTCTGTGAGTCTGTTTCTGTTTTGTAAACAAGTTCATTTGTCTTTTTCTTTTTTAGATTCCACACCTCTCATGCTGTCAGCTCAGACATGGCCCATCTCACTCCCTCCTTTATATTATCTGTGTTTAGCCTTTGTAGGCATTTGCATCAGATTGGGGAAATTTCCTCCGAAATTGCACATTCATTCATTCATCAAGCCCATGATTAGTGCCTGTTTTGCACAGTAAACTCTGTCAGGTGCTTGGATAGCCCTATCCTTAGGGAAGAGTCTGGTTCACAGAGAAGGACACAGAACCAGTTAATTATGGTACAGGAGCAGGTGCGATGCTGGGCGTGAAGGCCGGGAACTGATGTGTAGTTACAGAGCTGGGCGGAGAGGCACAGGGCTCCTGGAGAATGTGTTCCTGCGTCCCGTGTGTCCTATCTTTCGAATCAGTGCTTTAGTTTCTGACCACATGGGAGAACGCTTCACCAGTAACTCCATTTCTTCAGGGCACATCCACAAATTTAGCAACTTAATAGAGTTGGAAAATCCAGCAAGGAAGAGAAAAGAGGAAATGAAGAGTGGGTGAAAAATGGTGGGAAGAAGAATAAACAAAGGACAAAGGAGAAGAAAAACAGGAAAACGAGCGCTTAGACCAACAAGAAGCAGATTTATCTTGTCTCAGACGCTGCCATCGGTATTTTCATGGCATTCCAAGGGTTTTGACTCCAAGGAAAATTATGCTGAAGGGAACTTCAACAAAGCTTCTAGAGAACTGATGAACCTTCCCTTTTTGTTGCTGCTGTTGTTTTGTTTCCTGCTGGGGCACATCCATCCTTTCATGCTGTGATGATACGTGGGTTGTGTTGATTAATGTCCTTGACAGGTCAGAGGTTCCCCTACAGTCTGACAGGTGGGCATCCCCTCTCTGTGGGTGAATGTGGTGGAGGGGCTTGAGCCCGGGTTGGGAGTGGGCATCAGACGCCCTGAAGGAAAGGTCCAGGCTCTGACACCCACCATTTGTGTGGCTTGAGCAAGCCGTGGCCTCTCATCCTCAGCCTTCTCTTCCATAACATGAGGAGATAAAAATACGCCTAATTAGTTACCCACAAGGTTCAGAATGGAACAGTACATGACATACGGGTGAGGGGCTCTTCACATCAAGAGAGGAAAGCATCAAGAAATAGCTCATTTGTCATACGTTTAATTAAATTCATCTTGACTTTATTAAGACGATACCAGGTTTTTGAATTGACTGTTAACCGATCAGTTGGGAAATTTCACCATTCCTCTTTCCTGCCCTTTAGGAATGAGATTGATTGCTTGGTTGATTGCCTTCCCCAAATTAAACGTTTCTCTTTACATCATCCTCACCCAGTCTTCAGGGGTATAATGTCTGTGATTGTTTACGGAATTAAGTGGGACATACCGAAGAGGGACACTGAGAAAACATAAATATTTATTTATTGGCGAGGAGGGTTGGTGAGAAGTGAGTTTTCCTGGTTTCTGAGCTCACTGGGGAGAAGTGCTACTAGCTGACTTGATAGGATCTAGGAAAAGGACTCCCCAGCCCCCAGTTCACGTCCGTATCCTTAACTGTGTCCATATCTGGTCTCCACGCAACAGACAGAGTCTAGATCTTTAAACAACTGGATACAGTAACGAAGAGGCAAGAGTCCGTCGTCATATTTTGCCAAGTGGCCACGCATCTCTCTTCCCCTCGCCAGAACGGCTGCCGGTGAGGCTTGCCCTGAGCGCAGAGACAGAGGTGGTAGCACTTGAAGACAGGCCCTTTCTTGAAAGTGAACTTCACTAGGTTGCTTCCAAGAGTGAAATTTTATTTTTAGGTGGAGCTCTTTATTTTCTCCACCAAGGAGCCTTCCTTGCTGGATGAAAGCATGAGGCAGTTAAGAGGGTAGTTCAGTTTTTGAAGCCGCAAGTTGGAAAACTCGTTTTTGCCAACTCACTAGTCACGTTGTGAATGGTCCAGGTGGCGACTGACTTTGTTGTTCGTTCCGTCACGGTTCCCTTGAGCCTCCGGGGGACGTATTTTGCAGGTTCCGAGGCAGCAAAGATCAATTGCTGCACAGTATTACCTTCAGCCTGCCCCACTGCTGGCAGTGCTGCTGTTCTGTCGCACCAGAAGTCTAGACTTGCGGGGCTGGCAGGGCGGCTAAGAACATCCCCAGAGGGTCAGTGCAGATGGAGGTGATCAGGAGTGCCGTGTCCTCAGTATCCGTGCTCCACCTGCTGAGAGAGCCAGTCTGCACCTTTGATGTGGCTCCAGTGGCCCCTCACTTAACTCATGTGAGTTTAGGCCTCACAACCTTTGTAGGATTTGTGTTAAAAATAAATGAGTCAGTTCTGATTACTTTAAGTTGGCTATTAGTGTAGGAGCCAAGACTGAGGAATGAAAACTGACCTTTTAAAACAAGGAGAAATGTCAGTGTGTTTGGGCATTGTCAAAGAACTCTCAGTTTCATTTTTGGCCACCGCGAGCTCTGCCATCCTGCAGACAGGTTTACCTTCTGGTCTGCTCCAGGGGCTCCTGCTTTTCCCTGTAACAGTGACAGTGCACCTGCTGGCCCGGGAGCTTCACTAGCCAAGGAGACTCCTGACCATGCTGTTGATTATACTTGCAGGATGTGTTTGCCCCTGTCCTAATTTGGCTTTGAAATGGGGACCCGTGGGCCTTTGCTGACGTGCACAGCTAGGGACGAGGAAGAGGAAAGAAGAACTGGAGGCAGAATCAGAGAGAAAGCGGATGCGTAGCTTTGTGGTGACAGGGGCCTGGATTTCCCTCTTCGGGGGCCAAGTGGTTGTTGCACCTGTATCTCCCAGCTCTTCCATTCCAGGTACGCGCTCCAGAGAAAGCCAGCAAAGACCGATGGACAAAGAGGGGACCAGCCAGGAGCACTGCGGCCACATCAGGGCCACAGCTCTCCTGAAGGCGGAGGAGGGAGACCTCTCAGTGGCTGGCAGGTCCTCGTGCTCCTTAGAGACCGAAGGAAGTCACTGTCCCTGTGGGGCCTTCAAAGAAAATTAGTTATGTGAGGATAGGCAGGGCTCAAGAGCTGAGCTCTCCTCGCTGCCTTATCTGGAGCCGGAGGGATGATTTAATGTGACTCTGCTCCGGTTGGGAGAATTGAGGCAAAGATGGAACAGGCTTTGCCTCCAGGGAGTGTGGGCTTCCAGCCAGGGCCTGCCTGTGCTTTTCCAAACAGTAGGCTTCCAGTTTTGATTAGTGACTGTAAATCACTTGTCGATCGCCTCTCCAGATGTCTCTCCTCATCCTTTGTTTTCTTCACGGAATCCCTAAATGATGTTTGTTACCTCTCTGGGTGCCTCCCCTGATCTGACTGGGAGAAGGATGGTAGACTCATCCTCCATGGGACTGGAAGGACCCGTCGGGTTGGGAGAGAGGCCTCGGCTTCTCCCGACACTCTCTGTGTCCTCAGCTTCCTAGCTTGGTGGAAAAATCCATCCTGGCCACAGAGTTTTCTGTGTCTTGTTGCTTGCGGAGACTCACAGCAGGTCAGGCACTGCACTGCTGCATTTTCTACAGGACTCTGAAAATAGAACCTCTAACTCAAGCCTCATGTTTCCTCCAGGGAGCTTGCATCTGGGCCTTTGCTGTATCTCTCCAACCCTCCGAACAGACCAGCGCCTGCATGCTTTAATGATTATGTATTCAAATGGAAACACATTGTCATGGGAGGGCTTAAAAGGCAGCGGTCAGAAGTATCTGCCTGGATTTCTGTTTATTTGCCTCCGCCAGGGGAGTGGAGGGGCAGGGCAGTTGGTCTTGAGGGAGGATTGCAAGCCTTCCTCAGTGGGACCATGCAGGAGATGGCACTGCACATCAAAGACCCGGCTGGACCTGCGGCCACAGCTGGAAGATTTGCTCGTTTCCGTAGTAATCTGAGAACAAAGAGAATCTTAATAATTCGGGGAAGTAACTGTATAGGAAAATTTTTTTAACTCAATAAGGACAATGTTTGAAATCTCTGCCTTAATTAGACACATCTATCTTTGCACACTCCAAGCCGCTCACTCCTAAGGATGTTTCTCAGGAGTGGGTACTGAGGCCGAGTCTGGGGTCTGTACTCCAGGAAAATAAATTTCACCCAATGAGACCTTTGTTAAATTTTAGATTTGTTAAAGTGATTAGGAGGAAATGCATCCACATGTAGGGAGGGCAAAGAGAATAGAAGTCCTGTGTAATGAGTAAACAGCAATCAGTGATCGAAGCAGATGCTGTATAAATTTTCTTACACTATTTGTAAGTAATTTGGGGATAACATAGATTCCCTGAAACTCCCGGTGAACACTGTAGTCAAGATTTTGTTTTGTTTTGTTTCAGCTCATTCTTACCTGTAATTCGTTGCATGAAGAGTAATGTGCATCAGAGCGGAGGTGTTCTGTGCATGCCTCGTACCGGGGGAGAGTGGCTCGACTCTCCTGGGGCCCGTCCTGGCTCTGATGATGGACGTTTTGCTGGACACGGGCAGCTTGTGGCCGTGTGTGTGTGGCAGTGGATGTCGGCACAGCTGCAAGCTGGGTGGAGCCCGTGGCTCTGTTCCACGCTGCCTCCTGGTCCACGCTCCCACCTCCTCGCACTGCCCCGTCTTTGTCCCAGCTTGCACACCTGGTGTCCTCCGGCACTGTCGGCTGCACGCCGCACCTCTCGGCCCTCCAGACAGTGGGATGTCTGGGTGGCTCTGTGGGTCTCTCTCCCTCCTAAACCTTGTTCTGGAGAAAGGAGCTGGTTCTAATCTGATTTCCAGGAAAGATATGAAAGTAGATCAAGGTGACCAGTGACATCACCTCCTGATGCTCTATTTTTTGAATAATGTTTAAGGCTAGTTTTCATTCAGATACCCATTTTATGAAATAAAATTTTCAGACATTACTCATATACCTCTAGTCCCCATTTTTTAATACCTTATGACTTAAGTTACATACCTTTACTTTAGTTACTCTGTGTTTTACAGAAATTCATTCCCTGTGTAACGTGGAGTTCTGCCATGCTTGGCATAATGATTTATTTATTTTTTTCTCTTGAACATTCCTAAATATTCTGTCTCTTAAAGATTTCATTTGTTACTTTTGGAGCAGCAGTGACTACCAAAAGCTCAGGTAGGAAGACCAAAAACCATTATAAGTTGGGTTTAATAAAATCCTATTGACTGAAGTTGCCATAAGTGGAAGACGTGACCACTGTCCGTATGTCTTCATTTGCTCTTATCAAGGCCGTGCTCCCAGGGACCTGCTGTTGCTGATAAGGCCAATAGCTTTCCCTCCCAGTAGGAACTCCTTGGTATCGGTTTAGTGTTGCTGAATTCTTTTAGTTTTTGCTTGTCTGTGAGATTCTTTCTCTCTCCTTCTACTCCAAAGGGTAGTCCTGCCAGAGAGAGCATCCTAGGTTGCAACTCTTTCTCATTCAGGACTTTGAATGTATCACTCCCTTCTGGCCTGCAGTGTTTGCGTAGAGAAATCAGCTGAGAGCCTTATGGGGGTTCCCTTGTAACTGACTCTCTGTTTTTCTCTTGCTGCCTTTAGGATCCTTTTTCTACCTTTAACTTTGGCCATCTTAATTATAACATGTCTTGTTGTAGGTCTGTTTGGGACCCTCTGTGCCTCTTGTACATGGATATCTGTTTCCTTGTTTAGGTTTGGGAAGTTTTTAGTCATGATTTCTTTAAATACCTTTTCAATTCCCTTTTCTCTTTCTTCTCCTGCTGGGACCCCTATTATGCATAGGTTGGCACACTTTATATCATCCCAGAGGTCACTTATATTGCTTTCACTGGTTTTTATTTGCTTTTCTGCCTGCTGTTCTGATTGGGTGACTTCTGTTACCCTGTCTTCTAGGTCACTTACTTGTTCCTGTGCATCATCGAGTCTGTTTTTGACTACCTTTACCTCTGGTCTTATCTCAGCAGTTGAGTTTTCCATTTTTAATTGGCTCCTCTTTATAGTTTCAATTTCCTTTTTAAAAGTATTCGCTGTCTCTATTCATAGTCTCTTTTAGTTCTGTCAGTGCTTTGATCACCCCCTTTTTGAAGTCATGATCTAATAGACTATTGAGGTCTATTTCCTTGATCGTTCTTTCAGGGGACTTCTCTTGTTCTTTTAATTGGGAGTGGTTCCTCTGCTTCTTCATTTCACTTACATTTCTCTGGCTCTATGGATAATTTAGCAGTGTCAGTTATCTACTGTGGTCTTGAAGGGCTGTTTTATCTTTTTATTAGTTTGTTTTTATTTAAAGCAGGAGCATTCCTGTGTAGACTGTGTGCATTAACGGTTTTGTTGTGAGGGCTGTTCTTAGTATGGATAGTTGCCACCTCTTTCCTCCATGAATGTTGGCTGTTATCCCTTTAATTGGGGGGTGCTTGGTTTGTGATCAGAGCCTGCCTTGATTGTTGTTGTCCAGCGGGGCCTCCTTTTTGTTCTGTGGTTGTCACAGCCTTGACAGGGGCCTGGCCTGCTCCCCTGTTGTTGGAATAGAGGCTTCTAGACCTGTTTCTGATCTGTGGTGTGTCGTTGGCAGGGTTGAAGCGCTTCAGCTGGGAAGAAAAGTGGGCAGGAGATGGCCCTTGGGAAGTGTCCTCTGTGGTGTTGTCTGTCACTTGTTATGCGGGCTTACAAAGTACTCTTTGTTGATGCTTCTTTTGTCCTCACCTTAGCTGCGAGAATGTTGGCCACCTGCCCTGGTGTCCCCCAGGTTCTGGGCCCCAGGAGCCACCAGTGCAGATCTGCCAATGTCAGACCCTAGGACCTACCGTAGCAAGCATGCAGTCACACACCTGAATTTGTGGTCCATCACAGGGTCCGCACAGACCCCAGCCCCGCCTCTGCATATGGGTATGGTACGCCAGCCTGTTGTAAATACCTGTACTCACCCCGCAGTGAATCAGAACTTCACTCACTGCCTGTTCATCCTGTAGGCTTGGATCCAGAAAGGGTCCCGAGAGAGCAAATCCGCCCTCTCTGCCTGGGGCTGTAAACAGACTCAGTCCTGCTTGTGAAGTTGCAGGGCTGCTGGGTGTGGATTCAGCTTTCTGCCCCGCCTCCACGTGGCAGTGATGGCTATGACCAAGCCCCACCTCTCTTCTCAGGAGAACACAGCAGCAATGGAGCCAAGTGCAGAAAGCGGCTGTGTGCACCCCTCCCTCTTACACACACCAACAGTAGTGCTTTTTTATAGGGGCCCCCGGCTATTCTGCTCCATGCGCACACCCCCAGCCCAGCTCACACTGCCCCCCAGCCCCTTGAGGCTGCCTCTGTGCAGTGGGCCCCAGTCCCCTGCCTGGGCTCCTCACCCATCTCCAGCAGCCAGTCCCGGCTTATCCCTGCTGGCTCGGGGCTCAGCCTGGAGTTTGCAGGGACCCTCTGTGGCAGTTTCCCTTGGTTCTGTCTGCCAATCAGTTGCCACTTTCTGCTCTGAGCCTCGGAAGCTCCGCTTCTGTCCCCGTTGACCTCCCGGCTGGAGAGGGTGTCCCAGAGTGAGGGTGCCTTTCTTCCTGTGCCACTCCCTCCCTGCAGGACTGGTCCTGCACCAAGTTTTTCTTTTTCCTTTTTTCTCCTACCGGATTTTGTGAGAATCCTCCTGTATTTCGAAACGAGGGACACTCTGCCAGAGTGCAGGAGGTGTTCTGTGTGAGGCAGTGGGTTTGTGGATGTAGTTCTTGGTGTATTTGTGGGAGAGGGCGAGCTGTGAGTCTCTCTGTTCCGCCGTCTTGACTCCTCATTGTTTATTTTTAGAAATTTTAAAGTTGATTTGTATTTCTTCTTTCACTCAATAATTGTTTAATAGAGAGTTTTTAATGGAATTTTGGTGTTTTATTTTATTACTAATTTCTAGCTTTATGACATTGTGATCAAAGAATGCTGTTTAAGTTATTCCAGTTTATTAGAGGCTTGCTTTCTAGTGTAATTGTTGGTCCATCTTTGTGACTGTTCCATGTGTATTTGACAAGAAGATATAATCTCTGTCTGTACTGTGTTGTATAGGTCTTCTGTATATTTACTTGTTTTCCATTTACACTATGTCAGCTTCAACTGAAAGTAGTAAGTTAACACCTCTTTTTCTTTGTGTTTCTGTTTTGTTTGCAGTCTCTCTACTTTCTGCTGTACCGGGGGTTGACAAACCACAGCCTGCAGACCTTTTGTAAATAAAGCTTTATTAGAGCAGAGCAGTGTTCATTCCTTTATATGTTGTGCATGGCTGCTTTACTGCTACAGTGGCCGTGCTGAGTGGTTGCGGCAGACAGTGTATGGCCTGCAAGCCTAAAGCAGTCATTAGCTGACTCAAAGGAAAGTTTGCCAACCCCTCCCCTCTGTTATGTGAAGGTACACGGATATTCACATTTGTTAATATCTTTGATGTGAATTACATCCTCTAGCTTTATTACTATAATTATAATCTTGCTTTGTCATGTTTAATTTCTTTTGGCCTGAATTCTGCCTTATTTGATGTCAAGATTACAACCCCTGCTTTCCTTCTTTTCCAGTTGACAGGAACATCGGTTCGTTTTTAGGTATCCTGAATAGCTTTGTTTTAGATGTGTATTGTACACACAGCATGAGTTAGCTCTGTGATATAATTTGAAATATCTTTGTTTTAATAAGTGATTAAGCTCCTTTTTAGGTGGGTCAGTTTGCTAAACTTTCAAGGGAGAACAGAAGCAAGTTTTGTGTACATTGTTGGAAGACTTTTGAGGGTACTCAAATTTGTGTAAGTGGTGGTAGAATTAATCCAAAACAGAGAAGAGACGATACCTTGGATTTTTAATTTTATGCTGGGAACTGTTATCGTGACTTTCCCCTCTATTTCATGTGATTAAAACAGCGCTGCTGAAAAAAATCTGTTGGACTTGAAATGAAAATGCAACTGAATCATTGCTAAAGTTGAGGGTCCTGGTTATTGAAGTTAAAAGGCAGAGTTTACATGTTAGATAACTAAAAAATTAAATGAGAAACTTTCCAAGAATATTAATTAACTGGCTTTAATTCACTTTCTGCATATACTATTTTAGTACAACCATTTATTGATTCTGCTATTGGCCAAGTCCTGCTTGAAGAGCTAATGACACAGAGATGGTTTTAAGCATCATCTCTCCCTTTGGAAATTCATTGTCTAGTTTGGACGATGAGGGGATCATTTTCATATATGCAATTTCTAGAACTGGCCTTTGCTGTTCAATTCATCTGGGGTCTTTTGGATTTTTCCCTCTTTCTCTGGATGACATCATAACTCAGCTGTGCTGTGCTTTCTCTCACACAGGGCAGCCACAGACCACAATGTGGATAATACAACAGAAATACTCAGGGAGTGGTTGAAAAATGTGCAGAGAGTCTACCACTATGTGGAGTGGAGGCCTATGGATGAACCTGAGTGAGTAGCAAGAGAGCATTCTGTAAACTCACTGTATACCCGTGCCCCGCTCAGCCAGGCTCCCAGTCTTGGAGGTGCATGTGACTTCCCTTGTCTTTCGTCTTTGTATCTAGCAAGTTACAAAGACCTGCTGTTCCTTGCTTTGAGAGATCTTCTCTCTCCCTCTGCACTCCTGCAGCTACCAGCCAAGTTCAAGTTCTCGTTAGTTCTCAAGTATGTTACCAACAGCAGTATGTATTAAAATATTGATATCATTTATTCATACTTTGAGTGTAAACCTTTTATACTTAGGGACTGTAGCAAAAAGTTTGTGTAATTTTTACATACACCTTGCTTTTTCACTTATCTTAGTTTGGTAATCATTCCATAGCAATAGTGAAGAGGCATCTTCATTATTTTTATGACTGCAGAGTGAATATCCATTGTATGGATGTACTGTGATTATTTAATCAACCTCCTACTGATGGACATTTAGGTTATTTCCAGTCTTTACCATAACAATCTCTTAGTTGTTTCTATCTTTAAATCATCCTACATACAATACAATCAAATCAGTCTACCTAAAACATTTATAATGTGCTTTCATTTCTCAGTTGAAAAGATTCCAGTGACTCTCTAGGACCTACAGAACTGAGTTCAAATATCTGATTATATTTTTAAAAGATTCCATAAATTTAGCCTTCATACCTGTGCACCAATTTCCTAAAAGTGCTCTATCTAGATGTTCCTTTTGTTGTCAACCCCAAGCTTTCCTTTCTTTCTTTGTAACCAACTCTTACCCCAAATCCCAGCCACTACCAAAAGCTGTTGCCGATCGTTCCATTTATAAAGATCTACCTTCCTCTCAACACTTGCATTGCTTATTTCCTGTATCACCCAGTGAGGCACAACCATAAACTTAACTAATTTTTACTAATTCATGCATTTTTTTTCTAAGTATTTTAAAAAATTTCTTTGGCAGGGGCCAAGATATAAAAACATTTTATTTTAAACCCAATGCTATGTTCTTGGTGGGCACTAAATTCATGCTTGTCAGGTGAACAAATGAATAAATGAGAAAATAAATAAATATATTTAAAACTTACTATTCTGAACATTCCCAAGGCTGCTACAATTGTAGAATTGTAGAAGCAGGATGGATTGAGCTGTTGAAATTTGCCCAGGATAAGTCATTTATTGAAAGCCAAATTTGTATTATAATAATAAATACTTTTCCAAAACAAATTTTTTGTTCTTCTAGTCTCTCTTTTTATCATACTTTTATTATATATATACATACATATACACGTATCTACGTGTATCTCTCAGATCTCAGCATATGGTTCATATATGGAGCAAAATTGAACAACCAAACTTGACCACTTATAAAAGATTTTGAACACTCTTTTGGAGGTCCTTATAATGGAATTTGGTCTAATTAGAATGGCCCGGAACAATCTATGTACCTATAACTGCCCATTTTCTCCATAGCCAGATTTTGACTAAGTATATTGTATGCCAAGGTCATTGTGAGAAATATCAGGGAAGGCGTTTTTTGGGGCAAAGTATTAAAAAAAACAGAAATTCCACTGATTTTTGTAGAAACAATAATTAGGGAAGACATTCCAGCAAATTCTTGTGCAATAAATAGCTTTATTCATCTTATGTGTATGGGTACAGCCTTGTTTTTGTGGTTTCTCATTCACTGAAGCCAGTGCCTGCCAGTGCAGCTACAGGAACTGGATGTGGCAGCCAGTTTGGGGCCACTGTCACTTTATCGACGTCCACACCAGTTGGGAGCTTTCAGAAAGGTTCTCGAGGGTGTGCCGACCTGCCTGCCTCCGTGGCCGTGAAGTCCTGGCCTGGCTGTTTTGTGGACATTGATAGAGATCCCAGCAGCATTATGCATTTGCTCCATGACCTCAGTCGTTCTGTGTAGATCCATGCGTTAGGCCCTGTGGAATCCTTTCCTGAGACGTGACTATGGAAAGTAAACTTTTGTTTTTCCTGGAAAACTTGTATTCTGATGCTGTAACATTTTCCAAATTTATGTGATGGTAGAATGTAGAAGAAAGTGTCTAGGAACATGAACGTTGGGGTTATGCCTGGATTCAAATCCTAAGTGTGCCCCTTATTTACTACGTAACGTTAAGCAGATGACTTAACCAGCTAACTGATTACCTCATCTGTGAAATGGGGAGAGTGCTGGCACTTCCATCATAAGGACTGTGTTCTATTAAGAACCCACTGAAATATTTCACATAACGATTCATGTGTATGGTAAGCAGCAAATTACTTACTCCTGCCTTGCTTCAGCTTCTTATCTGTGATAATGGGATGATGAAAGTCATAATACTGTCAACTTCCTAGGGTTCTACTGGAGGATTAAATGAATTAGTACATAGTGCCTAGAATACACAGGTACTCAGTGATTATAATTGGCTATTATTAATATTACTATCTTTTTTTTTTTTAGGTCTTACCCTGATGAAATTGGACCAAAGCACTGGGCTGGCTCCCGTTTTGCTCATGTGATGAAACTACGTCAGGCAGCCCTTCGAACTGCGAGGGAAAAATGGTCAGATTACATTCTGGTAAAAACGGATGTTTTATTTCTTGACAACCGTTATCTAGAATGTGTCCGAATCAGTTGTTGATAACCTAGGACTGTGGAAGCAATCAAAACAACATTTATTTAGGCATTATCTCCTCAACTTTTTAATAAAAGCACAAGAAAAAAATTTGGAGAACTTAGTATCGTGACACCCGGACTTCACCTCAGACTTGTTCTTTAAATGCATTTTCAGTGAGTGAGCAGATAAGCGCCTGAATTATAGTAGGCATGAGAAACTCTGAATCTTTTTAGTTCGTAGGGAACGCAGTGGGTAAAGCAATGTACAATGTCTTAGTAACAATAAAATATTAAATTAAAATAAATAAATAAAAATAAAATAAATATGTATTTACATGCAATATAATGTGTATGTGCAGTTGAACTGTAATAATTCTACCTAATAAAATTGAAAAAGAAAAAAAATAACTTTTTGGAAAAATTTGGGAGATATGGGAAATTAATTACATAAAAAGAGATTTGGGGCAGTGGGGAATATAGCTCAGTGGTAGACTGCATGCCTACCATGCATGAGGTCCTGGTCTCAATCCCCAGTACTTCCATTAAAAAAAATTAAAAACTTAACTTTGAAAAACTTTAAAAACTAATAGTAAAAAATATATATATATTAAAAAAAAAAAGAGAGAGAGAGATTCAGATGAACAGCTCTGAACCTTTGCTCCCTTTTGCTCCTGAGTGTTTGGGGGATGGCACTGCCTGCTTGGCTTCCTGGTTGCTCCTAATTATGCTGGACTCCCCTGGAGAATTTCTCTCCGTGACGGGGTTCCATTACTTCCCTTGGAACTTTGAGAGTGGTCCTGAAAGATACTGGACTTGACGATTAAGAATCAACATTACTTTCCGTCCTTGTCCCCCTGGAACCTGTCTCAACTGTAAAGGACAGCTTCCTAAGCAGCAAGGAGCTATGGTCCCAGTTCCCTTTTGAAAATTGACAGAGGCTTTTTTCCCCCACAAGTTTATGGGCTCCAGGTTCTTCATCTGTTGCCCCTAAACTCCCATTTAATTCTTTTGACAAACGTTTCCCAGTACAAAACTAGAAATAACACCAAGAAGGCAAAGCCAATGTCATTTAATTAAATTTGCAGATGTCTGCTCTCTGTCACTAGACGCTGATTCCTAAAGGGAATACATTTAACCTGTACACACCCCCAGCCCCTCAACCACAGCAAAACCCAACCCAGTAGTTTACCACGCACACACTTTCAGTATAAATAACTTCGTAGAAGTTCTCAAATTGTGCTGATATCTAACATTGTACAGCTGTTTAAATGGCATTGTGTACAAGTGCTGAACCACAAAATTTTTGGTAAATAAACAGATTTACTATCATAAGAATGAAAGCTGATTATTTATTGACTTGTGTGCGTGGTAAAATATATATAACATAAAACCTGCCATTTTAGTCGTTTTTAAGTATACAGCTTAGTGTGATTATTTATTTTATATGATAGAAACCGTCGTTACACTGTCCCTGTAAACGGATTAGTGTTAACATGGACTTTTGGCAATAAGGGGAAATAGACTCATTGGTTAGCCCGGGCTGGTGTAATGCAAGCAAAAATCCTAATTGTAACATTAAAATTGTATCAGTGGATCTGTTTTGAGTCATTTGGGCATTACGATAGACAATCTAAATCTGTCTTTTCATTTTTACCTACGGTGGGGACCTCTGTTTGTGGGAGTGAATCTTTAAGGGCTTGGAGCTATTGATTTCTTGTCCTTCAACCACTAACCACGGTGTGGGTCAAGTGAGGTGTGGGTTGAGCCCTGGTTGAGCGTGTGCCCAGTATGCTAACACCAGATGACTGCTTGGTGCCTTCTGCAGAGATAAACATCTGGAAATTAGACTAGATGTACTGCTCCTGAATGAAAGCCACTCGGCCGCAGTCGGTTTCCATGAAGAAAATGGGGATCGTTGGTTCCACGTCTCATGGGCGAGTTCCTGTGATCCTTTGGGAGTGCTGGTCTATTCTCGTGCCCACTACTGAAAAGTGTCTTTTCACCTGATGATTTCCCTTTCTTTTCCTAGTTCATAGATGTTGACAACTTCCTGACTAACCCACAGACCCTCAATCTAATGATGGCAGAGAACAAAACCATCGTGGCCCCCATGCTGGAGTCTCGGGGCCTGTATTCGAACTTCTGGTGTGGAATCACACCTCAGGCAAGTCTTTTGGCTGATGAATTAAGGTTATGAGGATTTTAAAATGTTTTTATTTTATTTTTTAATTTTTTATTGAAGTATAGTTGATTTTTACAATATTAGTTTCAGGTGTACAGCAAAGTAATTCAGTTACATATACACATACATTTTTAAAGATTCTTTTCCATTATATGTTATTACAAAAAATTGAATATAGTTCCAGAGCTATACAGTAGGTCCCTGTTGTTTATCTAAAGGTTATGAGTTTTAATAAGGCAGCCACAAGTCCACAGTAGCCCCATTAAGCTTTTTCTCATCTTCTCCCTTGAAACACGCATGTCAGTGTATTACTAGAGCAAGCATTCTCCGGAAAGGAGGTAAGTTCAGGTCCAGTGCCACAACCCAGTGCGCTCTTCTGTATTAGTGAATTATGAGTAAAATATTCTGATGAGCTTAGCATTAGAAGCTTTAAATTAACCAATAAAGCTTGCTGGGATTTGTCCTTTTTTTCTCCCTGATTCAGAGATTTTTTAAAAAATTAAATAGTTTTTTTTTTTGTCATCACAACTAGCATAAGGACAATAAAAAATTGGAAATAGAAAGAAGTAACAAAAAAATCATGTTAATTTCTGCCACTCTAGCATCAGCAATAACAGCTTGCATGTTTTTAACTGTATCATCAAGTGGCTATAACTGCAATTTATTTAAACTTTCTCTTAGTTTAAAAACATTTAAGTTGTTTGTAACTTTTAATTTTTTTTTTTTTTTTTTACTGACTTATAGTCAGTTTACAATGCTGTGTCAGTTTCTGGTGCGCAGCACAGTGCTTCAGTTGTACATGAACATACGTATATTCACTTTCACATTCTTTTTCACTGTGAGCTACTACAAGATATTGAATATATTTCCCTGTGTCATACAGTATAAACTTGTTTATCTGTTTTATATATACCTGTCAGTATCTGCAAATCTTGAACTCCCAGTTTATCCCTTCCCACCCCTCTCCCCTCTGGCAACCACAAGTCTGTATTCTATGTCTGTGAGTCTGTTTCTGTTTTATATGTAAGTTCATTTGTCTCTCTCTCTCTTTTTTTTAAGATTCCACATATGAGTGATATCATATGGTGTTTTTCTTTCCCTTTCTGGCTTACTTCACTTAGAATGACATTCTCCAGGGACATCCATGCAACTTTTAATGTTATAAGGACTATCGTGATTAATATAAAATTTTCTACATTTAATATCATTTCCTTAGGACAGCTTCTTAGGAGTGGAATTAGTGAGTCAAAGAGTTTTAAATATTTTAATGGTCTTTGATATGTTGCCAAGTTTATTTCCAAAGAGAACTAATAATTAGAACTGCTATGGTAGGTGTTTTTACAAACTTCAAAATTAAAGCAAAATTTTAAATTTCCATCATCTGTATTTTCCATTTTAAAATCTTCAAAGTCTAGAGATCTGTTATAGTGAATGTTTATGGCTGATTGTATTTTTTATTTTTCAGTTAGTCAATAAGAGAAATAAACTGATCAATGTACGATCAGTGTAGAATAAAGGGGGGAAATGTATGTTAAGTGTGCTCTTGTGCTAAAAGAGCTAAACTTTCAGTCTCTCTTTTACACCTGGTTTGGTTTTAGATGAAGAATGAGGCCAGTGATGCACTGGAAGATGTTTGATGCCGGCTCTCGGAGGGGGGAAAGCCCTGACTGGTAGCTTTTGCCAGTTTTTATGGTATAAGGACGCCCACCATGCAAATGTTGTTTAAGCTAAGGGAAAGGCTAAGTAAATTGCAGTACATCCACTTGGTGATATAATTTTTAAAAATATGCGAAGCTTGCTGTCCATGGTCTATTTAGAACGGTGGGGATTAACGTGATTTTTGTTTTTACGGATTTCAAGCTGCTAGCATGTCAACTGGCTCATACACTTTCTGAAACTTTGACAGTGGGCGCCCCTAGCACACTACTGGATGGGCATTCCTCTTTTGTTACAGTTATTTCCTGCAGATCTGAGAGATTTTAGTGCATATTATCCGCATCTCTTTTAGAGACCCATTAAGTTCCTATTTATAAGAGTCACTAAGTTCCTTGGGAAGAAGATGTTCTATTAAGTTCGTTTAAGTTCATGCACTCTTAGTTAATAACCGGCAGTGTTTCACATGTCAGAATCACCCTGGAGTGTTTTGAGTGAGTTATGCATTGGCACCAGCAACAAGTGTGGATTATTCTAGTAACCACAGCCTCCAGGTTTCTGTTATCTCCTTTGCTTTCCTATTAAAAGCAGACAGGAGAAATGTGCTCACTTACTTTGCGCAGCAAAAGTAAAACCTAAGCGATTTAGGGACAATTCTAATTTATCTCTGTTTCTGGCTTTCTATCATTCCTGGGCAGGCTTCCGCTAGGAATGGAAACAGCCAATGACTTCATGAGTTCAGAGCAGCCCCTGGTTTCCACAGCCTTTAAACACGTTCAAAACAAAATGACCTTGGTTTTGTACTGACCAATGAGCGGGAATTATTACCAACAACATTCAGTTTATGTGGAAAAAGAGACACATCTCTTGCCCACGCCTGTCTGCAGGAAGCATATTAAGTCTCTTTTCTCTCTTTATTTCTTCTTTGCTTCCATCATCCCTGCCCCCCAGATATCCAGTGATTCATCATCATTATGAATTTTCCAGTCTTCTCATTCTGAGAATATCGTCCCTAAGTAGTCTAGAACTTTATATTTGACGGTGTTCTTAGGCAGTGCTTTAAAGAACCAGTCTTCCCTTTATCCCTTGGAAGAATGCTCAGAAGTCGAAGGATGTTAAGTGATCCTTAAGTGAAAGGCTAATAAAAAATTGTAGGAATAATAATACTTCATACGATGCATTACAGTTTCCAAAGCATCTTCTTAGACCTTTACTATGTGCCATCCCTTCTACAACCCTGTGAGATAATCAGCCTTTACCCCATTTTTTCAAGAGAAGGAACGTAGGCTCAAAGAGGTTAAGCACAGGCTCAGATCAAACATCTGGAAGGTTAAGATGACGCTAAGACCCACATCTTCTAAGTCTTGCTCTGTGGTCCTTCTGCCTTATCACGTGGTCAGTGTGAGGGTCAGCTTAGCTGGAACACCAGTCCAGACACTGAGGGGAATGCCAGGGAAGAGGCGGCAGTGCCTAACGTGTGAGTCCTGGCATCACTGCAGAAAATGTGACCCTACAATAATGGGGCTGATGGGTGAATATTCAAGAACGTATGGAGCCACCAGGTACCGTGCCCTTCGGAGTGCCTGCCTTGTGAAGCCTCGCATTCCCCGAGCCCGCCGTCACCTGAAACGTTTTTGGAAATGCCTCTCAAAGCTTATACACCCTTTAAAGTAGGTTTTGTTGAGACACGTCTTCGTCTTCTCTGGGATGGATCTGGGCTTTGGCAACAGTCAGGCCACCACTGGTGCCGCTGGAGCATAAGCGTCAGTGGCTTCTACACTCCGTGGGGGCTGAGACTGGCATTGCCAATTTACTGTTGAAGCTCCATCACCTCCTGTAGCCTGGATTACAGGAGGTACTCAGTAGATGTTTGTTGAGTGAACAGTTGAGTTTGGAGGGAAAACCAGCTGGTTGTTCCAAACCAGTGTGTTCAAAACCACAAAGTAAGAGGGTCAGTTGTCCTGTGTGCTCGCCCAGAGGGAGCTGTCAGAAGGAGAACCCTCCAAAAAAGTGGAGCAGTGAATAAGGAATTGCACTGAAACAAGGCCCTGTTTATATGTTTAAGTTACCACATGTTTTGTTACCAATATTCGCCGATGTAATGTAGTCATTTTAGTAACAGCCAACGTTGATCGATGCTTTCTCGGTGCTAGGCACTATGCGCTGCAGGTTCCAGGTCTTACCTCAGCTAATTTTTACAGACAATCCTGTGGAGTAGATAGTGATTCCTGTTTTACAGATGAGGAAGTGGGCCCAGCAAGGCGCGGCAGCCTGACCAATAACTACAGACGATGAGTAACTGAGATGGGCCTTGAACTCAAGCACCCAGATGCCAGAATCTGAGCTCCTAACTGCTCTGCTCCCCCATCTCTGGCTGCTCATACGTCGTATTCAATCCTAAGTCAACGTAAAATATGCTTCTATGAGGCTATTAAGGCAAGAGATACGCTGAAAGCAAAATTGCTTCTGATAACAAGACCCTCTTAGGGTTCTTTTAAGTGTAAGTAGCATTTCTTGAGCTCAGTTGGAAATTCTCAGGCCAAGATGAAAAGAGCAAAGGTGACTTTGCTTGGGGGTTTGTGCTGAACTGGTGATGACTTAGGAATCAGCCTAACAGAAGACTGGGGGAGCGGAAGCCCTCAGAGCAGAGAGTGTAACCCACCTGTTGGCTCCTTCACAGGGCTTCTATAAACGGACCCCAGACTATCTCCAGATTAGAGAGTGGAAGAGGCTGGGCTGCTTCCCTGTCCCCATGGTCCACTCCACATTCCTGATCGACCTCAGGAAGGAGGCCTCCGACCAGCTGGCGTTCTACCCCCCGCACCAGGACTACACCTGGGCCTTCGATGACATCATGGTCTTCGCCTTCTCCAGCAGGCAAGCAGGTACTGCTCATACTCGGCTGTGCTGCCAGCGTGCAAACACTGCAGATAACCAGCTCCTTTGCTTTGTGGATTTTATTTTAAAGCTCTCTTATGTAAGGAAACAGGTTTCCTGTTCAGGTAGTGTTAGAGGCAGTTAATTGTCTGGTCATCACACCAGCACTTTCTGGGTTGCTGTTCCTGTGACGGCCAGCGACACCAACGACCAAGGGCCAGGACCAGCCCTACCCAGGAGCCCACTCTCTCTTTTTTTCCTAAGTGGCTGGGGGACGGTGGCGATGGTGGCGGGAGCCCTGGACATGTGACACTGCTGCAGCGCTCTGTTCGTTACAGGAGTCCTTGTATTCACTGAAAAACTGTGACAGAGGCCAGAAAAACCCTGGGAAAGACCCAGACTTAAAACAATGGAAGTTTATTTCTTCTCAAAAGGACTGGAGCTAGCAGAGTGGCCCTGCTCCATGGAGGTCTCAGACAGCCGGGCCCCCCCTCTGCTGCTGCTCCGCCCTCCAGGAGGTGTCGCCCTCAATCATGTGGCCCAGAATGTCTCATCGGCGTGGAAGCATTCCAGCCACTGAGTGAAGACCAGAGAGGGGCGGGCGCTGTCCCGCCCTTCAGGGGCTACGGTCCTGAGGATGACCACACCACTTCCGTGCATAGCCCATTAGCCACACTGAGTCACAGGGCAGCACCTCGTGGAAAGGGAGGCTCCGAATGTTGTCTGTATCCTACTCAGTCCAGAGCCCCAGTTCTTTCTCTTGAAGAAGGACAGATTTGGGGAGGCACCCAGCAGTCTCGGTCAGTCCCCATGGGAAGAAAGGCCAAGCCAGGCTTGACTCCTTCATGAACCGTTGTAGGCTTTTTGAGGACAAGTCGGTGGGAAAGACAGGAAGGATGCAATGCCCTGAAGCAGTTCAGCGTGCGGGTCCACGACATTCCTAAAGCAGAGCTTTATTCTCAAGATCACTCAGGCCTCCCTGACAAAAGTCAGGTCCCACGACCAATGAGCCAGAAATGTGCCATTTCACCACGAGTGAAAGTGAGTTTAGAAACCAGGCAGATGGTGTGTAAACCCACGTGGCCATGTAAGTCGGGGGGAATGGCATGATGTCAGGACCCCAGGCGGCTGAGGTAGGGTGCCGGCAGCTGAGAATGTTAATACAAACCCGAGCCACGGCTCATGCATCAGGCCATCCTGGAAGCCACAGGGGTCCCCCTCATCCACTGCAGATTTGATAGGAACGAGGATATTTGGTGAAAATGTGGAAGGCTGATTATCTTCCCTTGGCTGCTAGAGCCATTTAGAGCCTTTGGCCAAGTGTAGGCATTTTTTAGGCCTGTGTCAGGGCAAAAGTGAACTTTTTATCCTCATGTGGACGGGAAGTTCTCATGACAGTCCTTGTGTCATTACGAATGGTGACTGCTGGTTTCCACTTGGCCTGTGATTGGCTCTGACTCCTCCAGGATGGGAAGCAGACGCAGGGCCTTCCCAGCCCTTCAGGTTGTGCCAGTCCCTTTGCTTAAGAGCTTAAGTAAGGATGTTCCAAGAAAGTGAGCTATTAACAATTACAGTAATGATCCTCACCTAACAAAGGCCTCCTTGGTAGCCATGGCACAAGGCATTATTGTGACCCAGGCACTAAATTATTATGATATATTTTTTTAAACCAAAAATTAGATTTGGGGCTGGAAGAGTGACATGGGCTGCATAGGAACTTTTCAGCTCTGCCCCTTGTGTGGCCTGTTCTCTGGGACTTCATCTTGGTCGGTCACATTCCCATAGCCTTCCCGGGACGTTGAAAGCAGGTGCGGAGGCCACGAGCTGCTTGGTGATTCCGCTGGGGAGAGAGAGGAGAGGCAGGAAAGAAAGGAGAGAGGCTCAGCCTTCCAGGCTTCCCTGTGTGCCTGGCGCTGTGCTAGCTCTGGGATGGTAGGGGAGGAGATGTGTACAGGTGGGAAGGTAGGCCACAGATACAAGCGGTGAGAGCTGAGGGTCAGATTACTGGTACAGACTGTGAACGGGGTGGGAGGCAGGGCAGGAAAGAGTGACTGCCATTTAGGGGGATGTCAGCGCTTTGCTGACAGTCGGTGGTCCTAGGGTAGCTCTTTTACTCATCCTGAAGTATTTTTAACCTTTTTTGGGGGGGAAAGGTAATTAGGTTTCTCTCTTGCTTGCTTTCTTTTTGAATGAAGCTAGATTTATTTAGAGAGGTACATACTGTGTAGAGCGTAGGCTGTTTCAGAAGGCAAGAGAAAGGCCCCGAGGTGTGGGGATTGGATGCTCAGGTTAAAGTAAAAGTGGATACACCCCCCTCGACAGAGCTGGTGGGCACGGTGTTGCCAGTTTTTACGGGCTCGGTAGCTTCACACGCCAGCAAATGGGAGGACCATTCCAGCGCCGCTGGGGAAGGGGCTGGGGTTCCTAGGACTCGGGCCACCGCCCACTCTTTGACCTTTCATGGTCAGCCTTGGGACTGCCATGGCGCCTGTGGGCATGTTATTTGTCATGCTGATATGTTACAGTGAGCGCATAATGAAGCTCAAGGTCTCCCAGAAGTCAAATCTCCTGCCATCTGGAGCCTCAAGGCCTCCTGGGGGTCAAATCTCCCACCATCCTGGTGTTAACTGCTGGCATTCCATGAGTGGCTGTGTCCTGCCCGCTTCCCGCCTGCTGGAGGCTTCACAGTCAGATTCTTCTTGTAACATTTACTGCTTCTCTCTGTGGATATATAAAAATGATTGGGCTCCTAAGAGAACATTTAATTCATTCTCCTGACTTTAAGCAGTATAATTTTTTAAGGTTTTTTTTTTTTTTGAAGGGGGTAGGTAATGAGGTTAATTTATTTCTTTATTTTTAGAGGAGGTACTGGGGATTGAACCTAGAACCCTGTGCATGCTGAGCATGTGCTCTACCACTTGAGCTACACTCTCCCCCTTGAAGTATTTTGAGAAGAGACTCAAATGAGCCTGGGAGTCCTGGGCAGCCCATGGAGTGTTTCCCAGGCTCTTCCCCTCTTAGGTCCAAAACAAAGCACTTCCATTCTCTCTTTAAAAGAGTCTTAATGAAGGATGATGTATATTCTTTTGGTCCCACTCTTGTGAAGCTCCCTAGCTAGGTATCAGCCTTTGGAGCATCATTTTTTTTTATGTCCGAAAGAAAATAAAGTGTCCCCATGTCCCAGGCAGGACCACCTAAGCTTGATCCTTAATGGCTCACCTCTGACTCCAGGCATTGCCACGTGTGGGTGATGAGAGAGAGCAGCAATCCGAGGGTGCCGGCGTGCTGGGCAAGGCTGCCCATCTAGCCCAGCAAGCGAGCCCAGGGGGCATGGGCGAGTCTCTGGCTGTCATGAGGCCAGGGTCAGGAGTCCACTTCCCACTGTGGCCAGTGATCTGGGCCCTGTATTGTGGCCACAGTAACCGTCTCTGGCACCAGCCAGTCATCTTCCAGATATCTTCCAGATGTGAGACAAAAGAGGCTGGAGATGTGGGTGACGGGCAGGCAGACCTGCCTCCTGCACATCACTGGGAGTAATCAAAAGTGACTTCCGTGTTCAGGGATGGCGATCAGAGTGATTGCCGGTCCTGAGACGTGGCTTCCAGATTCTGGGTGGATAGAAGGATTCTTGGCATTGGCCCTTTAGGGACAGGGCTTTGGCACTAATGACTTACTGGGTGACCTTGGGCAAATCACAGCCTCTCGGCGTCTGAGTTTCCATCACCAGAAATAAAGGTAGGCGTATCAGTCTGCAGTGTTAAGGTGCCATGTGTGTGCAAGAAAATGTTTGCTGTCTTCATAAGAGAAGTACAAGCCTTCAGGCCTTTCTCTTTCAAAGAGAAAATTGTTTGTGCCAGAAGTAGCTTTCACGGAGACTACCAGATTCCTTCACAGATTTTACTTAATTATTAACACATTTCCTTTTAAAATTTTTTAATCAAATTATTGAGGCACATAGTTGAGACAGTCCAAATAGCCCCCACTGTTTATTGTAAAACCCCCTGCACATCACCCTCCTGTGCCAGTTCCCTGGTCTGGAAGACCAGAGCTTTGATCTCCAGATGACGACACAGGTGTAGCAGTCACATCCACGTTTCCAAACAGCACGCTTTGCGACGCTCCTTCTCGATACCCTGGTTTTACTTTGGGCCTCGCCTTTTGACTCCACTACAGAAGACGAGGAGTTGGCTCTCTGTCCGCCCTCTGGCCCCTCCACACAGATGCATTCTTCCCAGCACCCTGTCCTCTTGATGGAGTTGCATGGTAATTGAAGACAGATCGATGGTCAGTGTTTTTGTTGTCATAATCAAGTGACCCCAATTCCAATTAAAGACTATGGTTAGTTTTCCTTTCATATCTAATTTAGTGATTGCCTTTTTTTATTTGCTTAGTTTTATTATTACTAACACAGTCCAAAGCTGATCCCCAGTTGCCTAAAGTGCCTCTTGGAAAGGCCCGATTTAGCAAATAAATGTTCTTTGTGCCTGTGTGTGAAGGCGTCTCTCTGGGAGCCTCCTAATCTCTCTGTCTGAGAGGTGCCAGCACTGGGGACCTGGGGCTCCTCCTCTTCCCTTCTGCAATGACTCTCCTGTTCGCTGTGTTCCACACCTTCCCTGTCTGATTGTTTGTTTTGTAACCCCCACCCTCTCCTTTCCTCCCGCTTACTCCTCTTTCTTCTCCTTCCCCCACATCATCCAGTCACCGTCTGAGGAAGTGTGATAGGAAGTAAATATTTATGATCTTGCGTGTCTGAAAATGCCTTTCTTGTCCCCTCACATTTGACGGATAGCTTGGCTAGGTCTCATCTCCCTTTTACTGAAGCTTTGGAAAGTTGATTGGTAAAATGATTTGCCTAATTAGGGTAGAGAGGCAACCTAAACATTAAATCACTTTCCTTCTGTTTCCTGAACTCATCACGACCTTGCAGGAGGGTACATTTTGGTTTGAAGTTTCTCAGAAGCATTCGTGTGGGCACACAGGAGAGTTAGTGAGTTCACCTGGGGAAGGCAAGAGCGGTGACAGTGTTTGCAGGACCAGCCCTGACGGGAGCCAGATTTGGTAAAGGAGAGGACAAAGGTTCTTTTCTTTGTTTGTTCTTCTCTGTTAATGCCATGAGACAGCTCCACCCGATTTGGAAGGTGATGCAGCTGACTGGAGGAAATGTCATCTACGCAAAATAGAGAAGTCACCTTGCAGGCGATTCTCGGTCTGGAAGGCATGGGCGATTGTAGAAATTAACACAGCAGAAGCTTGGGCACGTGGACCAGGGCATGGCAGGCTCTTCCCGTTACCTCAGCACGCTTTTCCCTAGTCACGCCCACCAGCCGCTGGACGTCTCTGAGCCCTTCTGGATTCCAGTATCGCTAGCTACCTGGTTGAAGACACATGCTGTCGAATTCATGGAGTTAGCCAGTGGGGGCTGTGAGGACAAGCGTTGAAAACGAGGGCTGTGATATGTCTCTGGCATTATCATACTGCAAGTTCTTTTTACTTTTTTATTTTTTATTTTAACTGAAGTGTAGTCAATTTACAATGTTGTGTTAATTTCTGGTGTGCAGCATAGTGCTTCATTTATACATACATACATATATAATACTCCCTTTCATATTCTTTTTCATTATAGGTCATTGTAAGATATTGAATATTTCCCTGGCTGTACAGTAGGACCTTGTTTATTTATATGTAGTCATTATTATCTGCAATTCCCAATTGCCAATATATCCCTCTACACCCTCTTTCCCCCCTTGTAATTGTAAGTTTATTTTCTATGTCTGTGAGTCTGTCTCTGTTTTGTAAATAAGTTCTTTTGCATCCTTTTTTGTTTTTTTTTTTTTTAAGATTCCACATGTAAGTCATATCATATGGTATTTTTCTTTCTCTTTCTGGCTTACTTCACTTTATATGATGATCTCTAGATCCATCCATGTTGCTGCAAATGACATTATTTTATTCTTTTTTATGACTGAGTAGTATTCCATTGTATATATATCACATTTTCTTTATCCAGTCATCTGTCGACGGACATTTAGGTTGTTTCCATATCTTGGCTATTGTAAATAGTGCTTCTATGAACACTGGGGTGTGTGTATCCTTTTGAATTAGAATTTCCTCCAGATATATGCCCAGGAGTGGGATTGCTGGATCATATGGTAACTCTGTTTTTACTTTTTTAAGGAATCCCCACACTATTTTCCATAAAGGCTGAACCAATTTATATTCCCATCAACAGTTGAGGGTTCCCTTTTCTCTACACCCTCTCCCGCATTTATCATTTGTGGAGTTTTGAATGATGGCCATTCTGACTGGTGTAAGATGATACCTCGTTGTAGTTTTGATTTGCATTTCTCTGATAATTACGAAATTGAGCATTTTTTTTTCCTGTGCCTGTCGACCATCTGTATGCCTTCATTGGAGAAATGTTTGTTTAGGTCTTCTGCCCATTTTTTGATTGGGTTGTTTGTTTTATGGTTATTGAGTTGTATGAGCTGTTTGTATATTGTGGAAATTAAGCCCCTGTCATTCACATCGTTTGCAAATATTTTCTCCCATTCCATAGGTTGTCTTTTCATGTGGGTTCTTAACTGGACTTGAAAATGCAGGCTCTTTTTTGGTCCCTTTCTGACTCTGTTATCAAAATTTCATGTCTATTGGTTGACTCCAAAGCCATGCTTGCTAACAGAAGAAATAAAGCCATGGAGAATCATGGAAAATTTTAAATTTCCTCTGTTTTTTATTTTTTGTTCTACATGTGACTAGAGTTAGCTTTAGTAATAATCTGTCGGCCTTACAGGATTTTCCTGTTTGTTTTCACATCCAGTGTGGCTGCTGTCCCTCACTCTCTGTTTCCTGTGGGTGGATTGCAGTGCTCCATTCTGTTCTCGGAGCAGGAATTCCTGGCCTCCTTTTTGATCCTTTCAGGCCTTTAGTGTTCGTGCCACGAGGATGCTTTTTCTTCAGAGAGGAAAAAAATCAATTTCCTCTAAGCTGAAGAATGGCCCAAGATTTTTCTTTGCCCCCAATGCTATGTTATACTTTCTTAATAAAGGAGCATTTTTGAGGTCTACAGACAGTGCCTGAAACAACTACTTGTTCAATTTCTGTGCCAAGCTCAGCTTCGGCCCCAGGCCAGTCTCTTTTTCCTTGGTTGTCATTATAAACTAAGAAATGTGTTCTCTGACTGGCCAGTTTTGTCCCTCTCTTGTGTCCTCAGGCATCCAGATGTATCTCTGTAACAGAGAGCACTACGGCTACCTGCCCATACCCCTGAAGCCCCATCAGACCCTGCAGGAGGACGTCGAGAACTTCGTCCACGTGCAGACAGAAGCAATGAGTGAGTGACCCAGGAGCCCGGGGATGGCTCTTGGTCCGTTGCCACGGTGCCCACACCAGCCTCTGCTCCCCTCTCCCAGGCCTGGAGCCTCATAGCCGTCAGGCTGCCTTGGCTGAAACACATTTGTTCACTTGTTCATTCACTCTTAAACTTTCCCTGTGTGAAGTATGAATGTGACAAAGTCTTTGCCCCCAGGGGGCTTCCCGAGCAGGTGGAGAGCTGGGTATGCAGTAAATACATTTCACATAATGACATAAGGGCTCTAATGGTGTTTTGTGGTCTGGATTTAAACTCTGACTTTGTTGCTTTCTAATTATATGGCTTTAGGCAAGTAATCTGACCTCCTTAGTTGTGAAATGAAGATTAAAACATGTAGTGTTTGGGGGCAAATTCTCCATGAGATGTATATAAAACGTCTACTACCAAAAATGATCATTCTGACTTCAATTTAGTAATAGCTTATGATGTAACACATAACATGATAGACATTTTTGTACTTTGTCTCAGTCATCCTTACAACTACTCAGTGAAAGGGGTTTTATTATCCTCACATTAAAGATGGAGAAATTGGGGTGTAGAGGGTTTAAGTGTCCTGCTCTAGACCATTCTGCTAAGTAAATGACACATTTATTTGTCAACTGGGATTTGAACCACTCTTGCTCTCTCCAAAGCTCAGGTTCTTAAACACTGTTGTTCTTGCCTCTGGGTCTGGCATGATGCCAGGATTGGTAAATGCTCAATAATCAGGGCACAAATTATTATGTCTAATTATTATGTCCAGTGTGCCTGGTGCCTAAAGGAGAGAGTGACCAGGCTACTCTGCTAGGGGAGGATCTTGGGAGTGTCCACCCAGGGGAGGGAAGGTTTGCACTGAACTGTCACGCAGCATCTGAGAAATTCTGTTATTCATCACTGGAGCAAGGCTGTGCGTACATGGCCAGTGGGGGTCACTGGGGAGGTACAGTGAGAAGTGAGGTTGGAAAGTCAACAGGAACCCAGTTAGAAGGACCTCTAATGTATAAGAAAGTGTTTGCATTGTTCCTGAAAGGAAGGGAGCTTTTTAAGAGATTTTAGCAGAGAAATATCAGGTTGAAACCTGGTGATAAGGGAAGTACGACCGGGGCAGGGTAGGGCAGTGGGCGCTGGGCTCAGGCCAGAGGGACCGTTTTGGACATTGTGTGGTAAACTAGGTGAAAGACGGTGAGGATCTGAGCTGGGGCAGGGGCGGTGGGAATGGAGATGAAACTTATGACATAGACTTGAAAAGACTTAGCCAAGGGTTTTGGATGCGCAGAAGGGAAGCAGAGGGAAACTTCTAAGTTCTGACTTGAGCGTCTGGAATGACTATAGAAACATTAAGTGTGTGTAGATTTAAGAAGATATTTGCAAAGAAAAATTATGACTTTATTTTTAGACTCACTGAGTTGCCCATAAAAACACCAATTTCCTGTTCCCCACTCCCAGACAATAAATTCCTCGTTCATGTTAGTCTCAAGATGTAACCCGTTACCTGCCACCTAGTAGGCACCCAGTAAATATTTGTCAAATAACTGAATGAATGAGTTCAGGTGCAGATGCCCGGTGAGTAGGTGGAGAGATGAATCTGGAACTTAAGTGCTATCAAGCCTCAAGATACGAGGCTGAGATTCACCAGCAGAGTAATGTGATAACCCAGAATTCCAAAGAAAACAGGAGCATGCGGTGTGGGGAAAGCTCAAGTAAGATAAGGACTGAATAAGAGTCCATGGGTGTTTTTTCAGCTAATGCCCATGACAAGAATGGTTTCAGAAAAGGCTGACTCAGAAATTCAAAGTGTTTGAGAAATAATGAAAAAGCAAGGACATAGAAAGCAGAGTTTTTTGTTTTTTTTTTTTTAAAGAAACGGAGTTGGGACCAGAAGATAAGAAAGACAGCAATGATTATAAAGATTCGTCGGAAGATCCCTTTAAATGTGAAGCTCTCCTACTGTATTTACATAGGATTCTGTTGATAAAACGTCAGGCGGCCCAGTGCGCAGGGGCGCATCAGGGTGACGAGCCAGGTCCATCCGCCCATCCGTCGACTCTCCCGCGGATGGGGAGCGAAGCACTCCTGACAGCGCAGCCTTCGCTGCTGATGCGCTTGACCATTTACAAGCCGCTCGGTCTCTCCTAGTCTGAGTGTCCTTGGGTTCGAAAAGAGAAACAAGAAATCAGTTCTGTTCTCTATGTGTAAGGAGAACAACTGAGATAATGGGGGAAGGAACAGTGCTTGGGGGGGAAGTGAGGGCTGAATAGCAGCTGGTTCATTGTGATAGTATTTCTAGAACCAGCCCTTAGGAGTTCTTCTGTGAGTGTCTTCAATAGATACTGCCTCTGCCTCTTGTCTGTGTTCTAGACCCTAGAGGCCAAGGGCAGTGTCTTATTGCCTTCTATCCCAAACACCTAGCACAGTACATGACACTTGTTGGGTAACGAACAAATATTTGCTGAGTGCATGACCAGACAAGTGAATGAGAGAATAAGTAAGTGAATAAAAACTGTACTGCAAAGAGCAGTGAACTTGAAGCCAGGATAATGGACTTGAACTCAGGCTCTGTCATGCACGAAGGGAGACTCAACCTCTCAGAGCTTTAGTTCCTTTATCTGTGGAGTGAGGATTGTAAACGAAAAATACTGCAAACCATGTCAGTAAACAAAGAATGCTGAAGCCATCAAGTCATCAGTGCCCTCCTCCCGCCCCAGTAATGACAAGCCTGCAGCCTGGCCTCTGCAGCCACTCACAGTGGTGCCCTCTGAGGGACTCAGAATAAGAAAGGACAGGATACCGGCCCTAGATAGCTAGATGCTTGTCAAAGGAATGAATTCAGTGAGCCCAAAGTTTGCTCCCTCCCATACATAGAGAAGCGCTAAATTCTTTAACTTGAGATGCCTGGTTTTCTTCAGTTAACAAGTAATCTTTTAATGTTCAGACTACCTGGTCTTTGTTGTAAAACTCCCATATATCCTGGCTCCTCCTCTCCCTCTTTGGAGCAGTCCTTCAGAGCGATCCGAGAGGCTGTCATCCTGGTCTCCAGTCCTCAGAAATGTCCACCGAGTAAATCATAACTCTCAACTTCTAGGTGGTGCATTTGTTTTAGTCGACAGGATAATAACACTGATCTTTGCAGAGTTGGGAGGAGCAAATAAAATAATGCACATCAACTTCATTGACGAGTGAGGTGTTGCTGTTATTAGGACTCCCCGTTAACGCTTGGTAATGTGTTTCCCCTTATTAACCCTGCTCCGTGGCTGTCAGTCTTGACTCCCAGTAGACGTCAGCCCAGAGGCTGCCCCGAGCCTTGCCTTCTCTTCTTTTCCCCCTTAGAACTGATGGCATAGAAAGTTCCCTGTGCACAGAAGCACACACACTGTCAACATCGGTGCTAGTGATCACAGACACGCACAGCACTCCGTGCTGGGGCGGGGTGGGGTCCTCACCGGGGCTGAGCCTGTGACCCACAGCTGTCATTGCTGATCCCCTGTACGTCTCAACTCTGGTACGAGGCCCTTTGGATAATCACATTTTATTTAATTCTTGTATTTACCTTCCCTAGTTATTATTTTGTTAAAATTTCAGATAGTGAATTTTAAAAGACAGAACATCACTGGGATAAAGAAGGTAATTGAAAATAAACCTTTGAGGGTAAGAACACAGGAACATAGACTGGAGGCCTGTGTAGGATTAATAAAAGGCTGGTGATGTTGGAACTGTATCTGTCAAGCATCTCAGGAAGGATGAGCTAGATGTTAAAAGCTCTTTGCCAGCATCTGGAGCCCAGCGGGCAGTTAATAAATGGCTGCGAATAGACTGTACAGTTGAAGCATTAGAGGAGGCATCATATTCCTGTACAAACGCTGGATGCTCACCTACACTGTAGGGGTCACCCTGTGAGGGTGCTGGCGATTCAAAACATTTTACAACCAATTCTCTGCTGGGTGTTGACACTTAACTGATGAGACACGTCAGATTTTAAAAAAGACCCAGTGATGCAGTATAGTGCTTTGTGAAAGGAGCAGATACAAGGGCAGTAGGGATTTGGGATAAGGAGAGATTGCCGTGGGCTGGTGCAATCTAGGAGAGCCTGGTGGTTCTTAAACTGGGCTTTGATAGAAGTGTGGCGTTTAAACAAAAGGAATGACATGGTGAGTGAGTGATAGGCAGAAGAAACAGACTGAGCAAAGACGTTGTTCAAAAAGCATTATCACACTGGAAGAGAGTTGGCTTTGAGAAGTAGAAGGCAGTCAAGGCTGAGGGTTGGAGTGGCCTGGGTGTTGTGGTCCTTGAATACCCAGCTAAAGCATCATGCCCACCCTAGAAGCAGTAAGGATGCTTTAGAAGAGAGATTCAGGCTAGAAGTAGTTGTTAAGCACATGCTATGTTCCATGGATGGTTCAGTTGCTAGGGATACAGCAGGCAACAAAACCAGCAGCATCTCTGCCAAGAAAGGTGTATTCCAACACAATATGTCAAGGAAGCCGCCACATGAATATTTGGGGGAAATAGTGTTTCAAGCAGGAAGCACACACATGCAAAGGCTCTTAGGAAAGAGCCTGCGGTACTCCAGGAGCCAAAGGCCAAAAGGAGATGGGGTCATGGAGAAAGAAGTTTTCATTTTTCAGATCATGCAAAACCTTGCAGCCACTGTAAGGAATCTGGATTTTATTCTGAGAGTAGTGGGATTCCGTGTGAGAGGAGGGAGGGACGATGGTAGGAGATGACTCATGCATTCAGGTAAATCACTCAGACTGTGTTGTGGATACTAGGGTGCAGGGACCAGTGCATCTCTCCTGGTGAGAGATGATGGTGGTTAGAATGCAAACTGTAGCAGAGAGGTGATGAGAAGCAGGTGGATTTGGAATCGATCTTGGACTAGAGCCAACAGGACTTACAAACAGGACCTGGATGCATCCCATGAAGGAAAGCAAAGAACCCAGGCTGACTCCAGGATTTTGGCCTAGTATACCATTTAATGAAATGAGAAGGGCTTTATAGGAAAAGAGTTGAGGAAGGAAGTTTCGGTCATGCGAGCTTAAGATTTTTCTTAGACATCTGAGTGGAGAAGTTAGGAGATAGTTGGGTAGATGAATCTGGAGTTCAGGGAAGAGACTCCAGTTGGAAACAGATCCTCAAGAGTCATCAGCATTAAGAGGATATTTGAAGCCATGGAACAGTGTGAACTTGTTTAGTAGAAGAACATAGAAAAAGAAGAGGAGAGGCTGGAGGACTGATCCCTGGGGGAGACAGACAGCCAGAAAGCCTGAAGGAAAAACTGGGAAGCGTTTCAAGAAGGAGCCAGATGCTGCAAAGTCAAGTACAATGAAGAAAGGGAACTGATCATTGGTTCTCTCGAGATAGCGATTTGTGATGACCTTGACAAGAACCACTTCAGTGCCATGATGGCGACAAAGTCCACTGGAGGGGGCTGAAGGGAGGGTAATGGGGACATGAGAAAGTGGAATCTCGTGGGCATGGGGACTAGCGTAGTGGCTGTAAGAGAGTGAGAGGTCGAGAGAGGTGGTTTGGTTTTGTTTCATTTTGTTTTGTTTTTTATGTTGTTTGTTTTTTTTAAGATAGGATTTTAGCATGTTTGTATGCTAATGAGAAAAAGCCAATATACAATGAGAATTTAATGATGTAGAAAGGAAAGTAAATTTAGTCTGAAGTCCTTGAGAAAAACACGTTCTAGATAGAACAGGGTTGCTGTAGTAGGTGGGAAGGCAGAATGTGTAGGGACGGATGCAGCTGGGCTTGTAGACTTGAGATGGAAGGAGAAGGTAGGCCTAATTTGGCTTTAAACATTTTCTCTATGATGTATGTAGTCGAATCAGCAGATCAAGAGAGATGCTGAAGATGTCAGGAGAGAGGAAACGACATAAAACAGATCTCTCAGAGAATGGGAAAGCAGATTTACTGTTGCATCATTTGGCAGTATCGAGTGCCATTCTGACATCTGTGGTTGTCGTTTTGAAGTGATCCAGTCAACATGATGGTGTGAATTTCTCACACATTGTTCCAAGTTTGGAGTTTTACCAAGCAAGATCAATGGAAGGGAATTTAAGAGTCTTTCCAAGGGATGTTTTGAGTGCTAGACCATGAAATCTAGGTTGGCTGCTAATGGAAGTGAGGACAAGAAGGTTGTGACGGTTGCAGATATGATAGTGGGTCACTGAAAGAATGTTTGTTGGTGCTAAAGTCGAGGACCTAGAAGCCAGGTTGGTGGATGGATCACCATGTGGATGCTGAGGTTTCAAAGAATGATGGTGGAGACAGTGAGATTGTGAGCCAGAGGATTAGGAGGTAGAGGATGCTAAAATATGGTTCAAAGCTGGAGGTTTTGAAGGATGAAAGAGAAAACAGTTTGGAGTGAGTTGAAGGAGATGAGAAAAAGCAGCTTCCACTCTGCTGCAAAGGAGGCAGTGTCTTCTAAGGAAAGCCGAGTTTTAGTCAAAATAAAAAGACGAAGAGATATTCAGAAATAGTGAAGGGACTGAAAATATCAGAGAGTTTGTGACTTTCAGACTGGAGTTTCCAGAGGGCAGAGTGGAAGACTTTGGGTGTGGTGGAGATGGGATAAAACCACATCGATGGCTAACAATTTTAGAAGCGCTCTGCCCATTGCATCACATGTCCTTACTCACTTAATACATTAGGAGCTGTACAGAAAGTTTGGGAATGTGCATCCGGTACAGAAAATTTGAGCACGACTAACAGGAGGTTAGCTCTTGCAAAGGTGATAGGAGTGAGTGAGTTATGAGGCACGGGGAGACTGGTCGTGAAATCAGAGCACGAGGCAGTGGGAAATCTTAGGTGCCTGTTCCCAATGTTGACATTTTTTGAGGCAAGAGAATGTCACGGAAGGGTTGTTAGGAATACTGGATCTGAAGGCAGAAGGTCCAAAACCGAGTTCCAGGTCTACCAGTCACTCACCCTTTGACCTTGGACAAGACTACCTCTGGGTTGACCTCAATTTCCACATTTATAAAAACAAATAATACCCTCCTCCTCCCAAAAAATACAAGTGAGGAAAAAGCGATGTGGTGATTATGAAACCACTTAGCACATTGTAATGCACTTAGGGGCCAAGTGTGACTGTCATGGCGGAGAGCAGAGCTGTGTCTGAGGGACAAGATTATTTTGGCAACAGTACGCAAAATGAGTGACAGTGAGGCGAGACCAAGAGCATGTGAGTGTCTGAGAAACAGGCATGGTGAGTGAGGACTGCGCAAGGGTGTGACTGCAGCCATGGAAGAAATCCAGGAAAAGCTATAGAGAAGTGAGGATTTGGTCCAAGCACAATCTCTCAAATACCTTCCCAGGCGTGGCTGGGCTGGTCCATTGTATGCTGGGTGGTGTGTGCTCCAGTGTAGACCGCAGAAGGAGCGACAGGTGGTGGTCGCCCAGGAACAAGGACTTAGCTAACCGAGCTGCTATGAGCCCAGCCCAGTTGCCCAAGGCCAACTTGATGCCAGTGGCTACCAAAGAACAACTCTGGGGACAGGGTAGAGTGGGGGTTGCGGGTTCAGTGCAGGAGTCAGATGTGGGCTCAGATGTCAGCTCTCTCAGCTCTGTGACCTTGGGCAAGATATCTAAGCCTTTGTTTCCTTATGAAACAGTGACACTAGACCCACCCCATAGTGCACGTTGTGAAGATTAAATAAATGTGATGACGTATGACAAGAGTGTAGCCCAGAGTTCAGTAATACGTTCTCTCTACCAGGAACTATTATTATTCCGAGGTCTCGAAACTATCCAGGAGCCAACGAAGCACATCTCAGTTGGTGGAACAGTGAGGGACGTGGATAGGGAGGGATTCAGTGAGGGACTGGATTAATTATGAATGACGGAGTCAGGAATGGCTGCAGACAGAAGCTGGCATGTACCTCACCTTCAAGTCTGATGTCAGCCAGGGCATCCCTTCTCCCCACATAGTGAGCTTTTCAGGTCGAACTCATGGAATTTCTTGTTTTCCCTATGACTCAGCTCTACCTGCAGTGACAAAACCCACGCCTGAGGCTCATGTTTCTGCTCAGTGGTGGTTTTCAGGAGCCAGGCGCTTGTGGCTTCTGGGGATACTTGCCCTGTGAACGCAAGGACTGCCCGTGTTTCATGGGAGCAAAGTGGTTAAAAGTTGTAGGAGTTGTGGCTGAAATGTTACAGCCAGGCAGTCCATGAGAGTGCCAAGTGGAGACCAGTAGGGCGGAAAGGGTAACCCCAAATACATACCCCTGCCCCAAGTCCAGGGCCCAACCAGGGAGAACTAGACAGCTCCTCAAACAACACGAACAGGAAGGAGTTTGTATGTTGTGTTTTTTACTTGTAAAAACCTAACCCTGTACGTGGTGGCCCTGCAGTCAACATTTGTTGATTTTAAAAGAAATTAATGGAGTGGGGTGGAGCAGAGAGGACCAAAATATTCCGGGCTGCTAATAGAAACAGAAACACACACACTGTGTATTCACAGAAATGTGACGGTGAGGGTCGGGTTTGATAGAAGGCCAACTCTCATGTTTGGCTTAGGGAACCTTTTCCACCACCTATGTACTTGATCATAAGTCAAACTGGACATCATGGTTTGTCTTTAACCCCCCCAGTGAAGGGTAAGGTAAATCAATGATATTCTTTGGACAGTATCTCAGTCAGGATGGGCGAAGTTTTGCTGGGATACCGAACAGCACTGAAATCTCGCCGGCTTCATACAGCCATGGCCCCTGTCTTGCTGTGCAAGTTCTGCGGTGGTCCTGGTGTCTTTCCCGGGCAGCCGCCCTCCGCATGCTGGCAGGCACCCTCAAGTTTGTGACTTTTCCATATCAACACAGGCTGCTAAGATCATTGTGGTGGGGCTGGGGCGGGGGTGGGAGGAGGGTTTGGAGATATGAATGGCAGCAACTCATGTGGCCATGACCACCCTCCAGGATGAAAAAGCATCTCTCTCTCACGTGCCTGAAATAGAGAGGAATGGATATCGGTGATTGGTGAACAGGAGCAATGGCCATCAGCGATCGTTTTTCAGTTACCAGCTCGCACTTAAAATTTTCCTTGCATTATGTCTTTAAGGCAAACCAAAGGGGCACTTTGAGTTTGTGCAATACGAAAAGTCTTCGAGACCTTCTCAGGTTCTTTCCTCAACATTGCTTCTAACCTTTAGAATACAGAGTTTCTAACGAAAGCTTTTTCAGAGTATCAAATACATAAAACTTTTACTACTTGAGACATGACACACCTCTGGAAACTTGCCTGTTTCCCTGTACCGAGTTCTGGGATATGGGCTGGCCCTCGGAGGTGAGTTCACGTTAAAATAAAGGACCTTTAGCTCAACCTGCTTGGATGGGATAAAAACTAGTCCCAGAGTTTGACAACTTTAAATGTATAGGGGGAAGAAAGCATTCTTCAGGAAAAAAAAAATCTTGCCTGTTTTTTAGCTCTTGCCTCGTGGGCCACGGTGAGTACGAGCTAGGAGTCATTAAATGTTTACTTAATTTACTGTGGTTAGTGCTTTGCCTGTTGGTCTAGTTTAAATTTTATAGCCCTCTAAGAGATACACTTCTACTATCCTGAGTTTACACGCAAAGAAACAAGCTCAGAGACGTCACCAGCTGTTCCAGACCTTCACAGACCAAAGTCTGGACCCAGATCATCTGACTCCAGAGCCCTTCATCATGGCCCTGAACCACCTCCTAAATGCTCCTAAAACAGGTCTTAAGGGAAGTAAGAGCAAACAGTGCAATCTGCATATAAACAAGTGCCCTCAGCACCAGCGCCGCCCCCACCAGGGCTCTCGTGCCGCCTCTGAGCCCTGGGACACTGTGGAGCGGCTGGCTGCCCCTGCCTGGGCACCCGGGTTGTGTTCTTAGAGGCAGGCATGCGGGTGGCGTGCTGTTCTCCGTGCCTTTCACTAACAAAGCACTCTCTGTGTTTCTCGTGTCTTCCAGTTGACGGTCCTCCCATGGAACCTTCCCAGTTTGTCTCAGTGGTCCCTAAATATCCAGACAAGATGGGATTTGATGAGGTAGGAAAGGCGTGTGTGTGTGTGTGTGTGTGTGTGTGTGTGTGTGTGTGTGTGTGTGTGTGCGCGCGCGCGCACGTGCACCTGTGCCCAGGCAGACGGCACGTTTCCCTGTCTGTATCGGAACATGAGCCCGAGCCCACGTCTGAGAGCCAGCCAGACTGGCCCGGCTGCCGAAGAGACACCGAGGTCTTGGAAAAGGGCCTCAGTTTTTGTTGTACCTTAGTCTACTTATGTTAAAAAAAAAAAAAAAAGGAGCATCATGGTAAACGTGAGTTAATCATCGAGTCAGAAAGCAGCTACTATTTAGTTATGAAGGTGAATTTGATATTTTCTAGGAGCAGATATTACCGTATTTTATGAACCTTTTTTAATCAAGATTCAAGGGTAGGGTAGAGCAGATACGTGTTTTAGGTATTGGTCCTCTTAACTTTATTCTGGGTAGATAAAAACCATTCCGGAACACTCTGCTTTATTTTCTCTCTGCTGTTTTCCCACGGGAAAAGGTTGGAGGGCAGGGTTTAGAGGACAAAGAAATAGAGAAAAAAGAAACGTTCTTAAATTTCCCCTTTCAGCAGACCAGAACTTTATAATAGTGCTCTGTTATATTTATTATTGGGCCATATTTATTATTGTTTCAATTGTGTAAAGGATGAAGCAGAAACGGAAAGAGATGCTTGTCTTAGTAATATCCACAGCAGATACTTGGCAGGGCCAGAACTGTGACTTC
The DNA here is from genome assembly GCF_036321535.1 of Camelus dromedarius. Taxonomy (NCBI): domain Eukaryota; kingdom Metazoa; phylum Chordata; class Mammalia; order Artiodactyla; family Camelidae; genus Camelus; species Camelus dromedarius. Next base: position 27,918,266 of record NC_087458.1, on the reverse strand, counting down.
CAGTCACTGAATCCTCCACGGGTCCCTCATGTCACATCGGTGCTGATCAGTGTTCCGGAACTTGGTGGTCCAGAGACCAGGACAGTGCCTCAGGAATATGCAAACTGAGGTAGAACTTCTCAGGGGATTCTGAGTATGTTCTAGACCAAGCTTTATGCCCTGTGCTCATTGCCACTGCTTAGCTGAAATCAAATGCCTTGTTTATCACCCTGTGCCATGTTGTTTATCTCTCCAAAGTACAATCCTCTTAAACTGCTCCTGGACCTGGGAATTGGGATTTCTTCTATAAAATTTATTTACAGGCAGACTTCAGGAATGGAAAAGACGATTTCATGATTATTAAGTGGAAAAGAGTTAGCAGCTATTAATGCTATTTCCACAGAGGGCAGAATGAGAAGAGATGATTTCAAGTGTAGTCAGGAGGAATTAGACTAAAGTGAAAATAGTTTTAAAAACCATTAGGGCTGCAGAAGCATTGCCCCCCTGCCACACACTGAACCAGGCTCCACGTATCACCGCAGCTCCCCTTCCCTGTGGCTCTCACCAGCTCTCAGGACTCGAGGTAAAAGGACCCAGGGGTCTTTCCATATATTCATTTTTCCTCTTAGCACACATCCTGATGAGGATCAAACCAAAGCACATGAAATGGGACAAAAGCGGGATCTTCTTGCTCTGGTTGTCCCCTGGGTTGTGAGTGGAGGGACCCGGTCCTTCTTAGAAGCCTTCTGGGAGAGGCCAGCTCTGTGAAGGATGGAGACGTGAGGACTCCTCTCCTGAGTCCTGGCCATCACCTCTCCATCTGGAACAGAGGTAGGAGAGTGGGAAAAGGGATTTTCAGGGACCTTTGCAACCTTCCCTGTCCTCCGTGACCTTGCTGGTGGTGTCTGGGCTGCATTTGGCTCTGTGACTTTTTCTCTGTTTGCCATTCACTAAGTATGAGCAGAGCCGTCTGTGTTTTTCCTTCACGGCTATGGTTTTTATTGCACATGTCCCGGGCAGGAACCCCGGACAGGATTATTATTTACTAAAGTCTTCCCAGACTAGAGGTCTTGGGTCTGAGGGGACTTTGTGCTGTATTTCTCTTATTTTGGGGGGTCTTGTTTTGTTTTCTGTTTGTTCTCCCAGAGTGACCACAGGGAGCTCGGTGTGTACACATGAGGAAGTGCCCGTTCCTGTCCAGAGCCAGAAAACCAGGAGGTGGAACGTGGCCCAGCCCAGTATGATTCTGAATAGGAATAAAATGAAATATAAATGAAAATAGCTCATTAAGTTATAAAATCCCAAGTAACAAGGCAAACAGAGTCACCACAGAAATCGTTTTTTAAAAAACAATTGCCTTAGCAGGGAGGGTACAGCTCAAGTGGTAGAGCGCGTGCTTACGTACACAGGTCCTGGGTGCAACCCCCAGTGCCTCCTCTAAAAATAAAATAAGTAAGCAAACCTAATTACCAACCCCCCCAAATAAAATAAAATTTTAAAAGTTTTTTAAAAGTTTAAAAAATAATAATAATTACTTAGTTGGTAAACAGTGGAAGTAATGAAATCATGATGTACCCAATGTGCTTTGCTCTGATTCAGATGAGAGAGGAGACACTCCTCCGTCAGTGTCTTGGCCCAGAGCTGCGTCAAGGACTGGACAGGAGTGAGAATATTTTGTAAGGAAGGGTTGAAATTTTAGTTAGTATAGCTTTTGATCCAGTAAAACATATAACACCTTGATGACTACATTCAGGTTGACCATGTGAACCACAGCTTAACCTCCAGCAGGGTCTGAACTTCAGCCTGGTTATAAGACATAATTTCTTCTTTATTCTAGACGTAGCATAAAGCAAACGTTATCACTAAACCATATGTTACGGATGTTTCAGTGCTAGTCGGTATTTCCTGCTAGCAGCTGAAATCTCTCTCTCTTGAAGGACTAGTTTAATATTCAGGGTGAGTTTATTACTGCTTGTAGAAAAGGACTTCATTAAAACACACAGTTAGCTATAATACTGTTCATGAAGCTTTGGGTACTTCTGTGGCTCCTTAAGTCAGGCCAGCCTCATTATCTGTGACTCTGTAGTTACAGGGAAGTTATATGTGTGTTCAGTGCAGCCATCGGGAATTCAGGTTTTAAGGTGAGGGGCTTCACGTGGCCCCAGCCTTCATGAGGGATAGTCTGAATGCACATTTTGGGGGACTTCATGGAGCGGTACGTGTCCTCTCTATAAGGTTACCCCCACATCCACGTGATGTGGAAGTTATGCCTTTTACCAAAGAGTTATCCCCAAGGGTAGGGCTCTTTGCTTCTTTTAGAAAAATTCTAAGGGAGTTGAAGATCCCTGGCAAAGAAGCTACTAAAATTGAGACCTTGATAATTCAGTTTGGAACCTTTGGAAATAGGAATTTGCTGAGACTAGGTTTTTCTTATTCTTTGAATGACTTTAAATTTTTCTACAGTGGATATAAATTATAAAGAATAGCTAACATTTAGTACCCATGTGATAAGACTTATATTATCTCAGGTTTATGGCTGAGGAAACTGAAGCATAGGAAATGGTCCAGAGCAAACACTTAGTGAACAACGGGTTGTAAACTTAGGTCCGCTGATAAATCTAACCACTTGCCAGGCTGCCTCTTACCCCTTAGTCTCATGTGTTTTGGGTTTAATTCACCTTTGGCTTCCTGAAGAGTAACTTTTTGACCTGAAATGAAATATAAGCGAATCTTCATCACAGCTTTCCCTACCTTTTCCATTCCTTATCCTAACTACAACTTTGTTCCTTACATTTACTTTGCTTTTCAAACAGCCTGAAATGAGACTTGAATAATCTGTGTTTCTCTTCCTGTTCAATTCCGGAGTTAGATTTTCATGATAAACCTCAAGCGGAGGAAGGACAGGCGGGACCGGATGTTACGCACGCTGTACGAGCAGGAGATTGAGGTCAAGATTGTCGAGGCTGTGGATGGAAAGTGAGTTGGTTTTCATTTTCCCTCTCGACTCCTTGCAGTTGTGATTGGAGTGGGGAAGCATCTCTCTGACAGAGATTTAGTCCTGATGGGAGGAATCTGCCGTCACTGCGAGACAGGCATGGTTTTACAGTGCAGCCTGCTTTGGGAAAAACTTTGACTGACAGTAGCTTGTACGTGTTCATTTCACTGAGTAGAGCTGAAATCTACTCACCATCCAGTGCTCTCTGGTGTTCACTGCACTGAAGGCTCATCCTGGACGTGGTTTTCCACTCTGGGTGTTCTTGCTGTGGCTGTGGTGGTTTCCAGCCCTGTGTTGGACAGAATGCGTTCAGAGTTGCATTCAGAGCCTGATTTAGAGCAAAAATGTCTAAACTTGGGCCACCTGAAGAAAATAAATGGAAAAACTGCATAATGGTCTGTGTGTCCTGTTGCATGAGATGCTTGCCACAGTCTGCCCGGGCCAATCACTTCTCCCAGGAACGTGGCAGGAAAGTCACATAGGGTACCTGGTTGGATTCCTTCAGGGGTTTTTGTTATTGCTTTATTGTTTTGTTTTGATTTGCTTTGCCCTTTTAGTTGACACTCTTATTTCAAAGCATGGAGATTTGCAAAATCTACAGTTCATGTTCTGTGTCAGTTTGGAATGTGAATGGCTCTAAGGAGTATGGCTAGAAGCTGTTGTGAAAGTTTTTACGACTCCTTTAGAGTCTCTCCCCAGAGTTTCTTAAAGTGTAGCCTGGACACCAATGTCAGATGTCCCCAGGGGCTGGTTAAGAGGGCATCTTGAGTTGGGAATCTGCATTTAAGAAGTTCAAGGTGATTCTTGGGTAAGGTTGTCACATAAAGTACAGGACACTCGTTAAATTTGTCCCAAACATTGCACAGGGCTTACTCATACTAAAAAATTATTGTGTATCTGAAATAGAAATTTGACTGGACAGTCTATGTTTTACTTGCTATATCTGGCAGCCGTATTCTTGGATGCAGTAGAGTTTATGGTTCTGTGGGCTGTCTTTTCACTTTCATGATGGTGTCCACTGAAACACAAAAGTGGTTTTTTTATTTTGAAGTATAGTTGATTTACAATATTGTATTGATTTCAGTTGTGCAGCAAAGTGATTCGGTTTTATATAGATTTTTTTTTCAGATTCTTTTCCATAATAAGTTATTACAAGATACTGAATATATTCCCTGTGCTGTACAGTAAATCCTTGTTGTTTATCTGTTTTATGTACAGTAGTGTGTATCTGTTAACCCCACACTCCTAAGTTACCCCTGCCCCCTTCCCCCTCTGGTAACCATCAGTTTGTTTTCTGTGTCTGTCAGTCTGTTTATGTTTTGTAAGTAAGTTCATTTGTGCCATTTTTTTTTAAGATTCCATGTGTAAGTGATATCATATGATGTTTGTCTGTCTTTGACTTAACTTGGTACGATAATCTCTAGGTCCATCCATGTTGCTGCAAATGGCAATAGTTCATTCTTTTTATGGCTAAGTAGTATTCTATATATATATATATATATATATATATATATATATATATATATATATATATATATATATATATACCATCTTCTTTATCCATTCATTTGTTGATGGACACCATAAGCTTTTTAAAACTAGAGATGAATCATATTCTCTACCTCCATAAGACTGTCCTGTTACTTCTTTTTTTTTTTTTAGTTTTTATTTTATTTCATTTATATTTATTTATTTTTGTCTTTTATACAGGTTTTAAAGGTTACTTCCCATTTACAGTTCTGACAAAATGTTGGCTCTATTCTCTGTGTTGTACACTCCATCCTTGAGCCTGTCTTACACCCAGTGGTCTGTGCCTCTCACTCCCCCCCATATATATATATATATATATACATACACACATATATTTATATATGCCATGTTGTCTTTATGCAGCCATCTGTTGATAGACATTTAGGTTGATTCCATGTCTTGGCTATTGTAAATAATGCTGCTATGAACATTGGGATGCATGTATCTTTTCGAATTAGTGTTTTGGGTTTTTTGTGTGTTCTTTTTGGATATATATCCAGGAGTGGAATTGCTGAGTCATATAGTAGTTCTATTTTTATGTTTTTGAGAAACTTCCGTACTGTTTTCCATAGTGGCCGCACCAATTTACATTCCCACCAACAGTGTACAAATGTTCCCTTTTCTTCACATCCTCGCCAACATTTGTTATTTGTGTTCTTTTTGATGATCTCCACTCTGACAGGTGTGAGGTGATATCTCATCGTGGTTTTGATTTGCATTTCACTGATGATTAGCAATGTTGAACATTGTTTCATGTGCCTGGTGGCCATCTGTATTTTCTCTTTTGGAAAAATCTCTATTCAGCTCTCCTTCCCTTTTTAATTGGGTTGTTTGTTTTCTTGATGTTGAGTTGTAATAGCTGTTTATATATGTTGGATATTAATTCCTTATCAGTCATATCATTTGCAAATATTTTCTCCCATTCAACAGGTTGTCTTTTCATTTTGTTGATGGTTTCCTTTACTGTGCAAAAGCTTTCCACTTTCATGATGGTATCCAGTGAAACACAAAAGGTTTTAATTTGATGAAGTCCAATTTATATTTTTGTTGTTGCTTATGCTTTTGGTGTCATATCTGAGAATCCATTGCCAAATACAAAGGCACAGAGACTTACTTCTATGTTTTTTCTAAGAATTTTATAGTTTTATCTCATACATATATCTTACACATTAGATCTTTGATACATTTTAAGTTTTTTATATAGTATGAGGTAGGGGTCCAAATTCACTCTTTTGCACATGGTTATCTAGTTGTCCCTGCATCATTTGTTAAAAAGACGATTCTTTCCTTTATTGAATTGTCTTGGCAACCTTGTGAAAAATCAGTTGACTACAAATGTAATGGTTTATTGCTGGATTTTCGATTCTGTTCCATTGATGTCTATGCCAATCCTTTTGCTTCACACTAGCTTCTTACATAAGGAGTCCTTCAACTTTGTTATTCTTTTCCAAGATCATTTAGGCTATTTTAGGTCCCTTGCATTTCCATATGAATTTTGGCATTGGGTTACCACTTTCCACAAAGAAAAAGACAGTTAGGATATTAAATAAGAAATGCATCAAATCTGTAGATCAGCTGAGGGGAGTTCTTCTGTCTTAATAATATAAAGTCTTCTGATTCATGGCCATGGGATATCTTTACATTTGTTTATATCTTTTATAATTCTTTGAATAGTATTTTATAGTTTTCAGTGTTCAGTGTGCAAGTGTTGCATTCATGTTGTTAATTTTATTCTTAAGTATTTTATTCTTTTTGATGCTGTGAATTATTTCCTTAATTTCATTTTTAGATTATAAATTGATAAGTGCATAAAAATACAATTGATTTTTGTATGTTGAGCTTGTATCCTACAACCTTGCTGAACTCATTTATCAGTTCTAATATTGTGGTGGCTGTGCATGTGTGTGCGTTTTGTGTGTGTGTGTTCAGGCCATTCAAGATGGCTGTTCGTCTGCTCTCTCTACATCTGCTTGACCAGTCTCTGCTTCACTCACGTGACGATCTAATCCTTGTAACTATAGGGCTTGATCAGTCACTGCCTACGTGCTTGCCCCGCCCCAGCAGCTGGCTTCCCTGGTGACTGACGAGCCAACGTGATGTTAATTCCCCCTATAGATGATAGCCTTCTCCCAGAGTAGTGAGGATTGCTGCCATGTCCTGCCTGTTTGCTGCACACAGTGGGGTGTTGCTCTGGGACCACTTGCTTCAGGCTTGTAAGGTTCCCCCCCGTCCAATAAACCACTAATGACTCCAGGCTCTTCCTTCAGTCTCCAGGCTGGGCAGTTAGACGGCTCGAGGCCTGCAGGGTGCAGCCCATCAATGTTGAGCCAGCCAGGAGGGTGAGGAAGCTCCCCGTGAGTGCCCAGACGTTGGGAAATACGGACCGGGAAGGAGAAGCTGCAGGGGTGATCCTGAGGTGGCCGTCTGCTAGCATGTGGGGCTCCGTAGCTGCAGTCCTGGATGATTGGGGCTGTTAAGAGAACCCAGGTGTTCATGGCCTGTCCAAATTGCAGCCCCAAGGTGTGATACCCCACCAAGAGCACTGGTGAAGAAGAGGAGGAAGATTGGGAAAAAGTCATAGATGTCCCTGTCCCACAGGGTACAGATGAATGGCTCCCTCTCCCAGATTGGAGGCAGCTGACCACCAGGAGAGATGGCTTCCTTTGCCATTATACTGATGATATCCTGTTAGCCTCAGAGTCTCATTCCAGTTTAAAAGTAGCAGCCCCATGCCCGTGGCTCATCTGACTGCACAGCGCTGGCTGGTGAATACTGACAAAATGCAAGGACCTGGATTTTGTAATGTGTTCCAGCCCCAAGCAATTAGACACAGCCTTTAGGGATATTAATTCAGGGACAGGCTTGTTAATTGGATGTGGCCAATTACCCAGAAGGGTTTGGCCACAGAAAAATAATAAGAGTACCCCTGGGCTCTGGTCCCAGCTCTGGAAGCGGGCAGAGCAACGATATGGTGTGATGGGACAACAGCTGTGTGCAGTCTGTGATGTGTTACAGCAGGTGAGAGACACTACAGGCCGCTCAGCAGAGTCGTCGAGCAATGCAGAAGACCGCCATCTGGGGTCTAGAACAGCTGTGCAGGAAATACAGGACCCCCATGGACAGAGAGAGCAAACGAGGAACCCATTTTACTGGCCACAAAGTTCAGAAATGGGTCTATAAAAATGGCACGCACCGGCATTTCCACCTGCCCAACAAGCCCACTGCTCGCTGGCTAACTGAAAGGATGAATGGGTGGACTGTCTAAACCGCAGCTGAGACGGGAAGCCCACTCTCTCAGTGTGTGGACCAGGAGGCGGACTGTAGCCTTACGAGCTGTAACTGAACACACCCCGGGAGCAGTCGTCCCAGTGCCTGTGCCATGTTAACCCACAGGCAGCTGGTCGACACCATCCAAGTTCAACTGGTGACCACCCAAGGACATTGCCAGCTATCAGTCAGGACAGTAACTCACTGTTGGCCTTGTCTCAGGATCTACCCCCAGGGGGCACACATTGTAAAATGGCCCGGGGCCTGGCAGGGTAAGGCCCTGGTGCTCAGAGTTTGCCACCACGTGCGGAATAGGATTTAAGAGGGGCTTAGAGATTTCACCTGTCTTCTGCCTGGCCCCGCTGCATGGCCCCACTGAAGCCTGTGAAGGCAATCCATCAGGGCCCCGACTGGGGAAAGGCGCCATTACACTAGCCTCGGAGTCGTATCACCTCTCCAGTGTTAGGTGCCTGCCGTGGGGGCCGAGGGTGGAGCAGGGGCCTGGCCCTCAGGCCAGGACAGGAACCGCGGCGGGGTGGTACGTCTCAGGGTGTGGTGCTGCTCGCGTTTTGCTTGAGGGTCACGCCCTCCCCCGTACTGTGCCTATCAGGACATCTCACATCCCCTCTCCAGCCTGAGTGGGGGAGTCTGTTCGCAGACTGGGCAACAGCGGTGGCCCTGCTGTGCAATGAGTCTGATTGCTGGGTCTGCAGCGAGATGCCGTGGACAGCTGGCCCGGCCAGCGTGACCACGCAGGGATGACTGAAGGCTCCCACCTTCTCTGTCCCCCATGCCAAGTACCCGGCTTACTCTTGATCCTCTTTAGCTGCTGGTGTCTGTCTTGCCTTTGTGGTACTCGGTTACAGTGCACTTCTACACACCTGACCCCAGGGAGATCGTGGAAGAGGGGTGACCATGGCCAGGATCCTAAGGAACAGGCAGAGTATGTAGGGGTGGAGTGTGTGGTCAGGCCATTCAAGATGGCTGTCCTCTTGCTCTCTGCTCATCCTCTGCTCGACCAGACCATGCTTCACTCACATGACTTATCCAACCCTCGTAATTATAGGGCTTAATCACTCACGGCCTACGTGCTTGCCCCGCCTCAGCCACTGGTTTCCCTGGTAACTGATGGGCCAACCTGATGTCAATTGCTCCTGTAAATTGTGGCCTCCTGCTCCCCGAGAGGCGAAGGTTGCTGCCATGTCCTGCCCGCTGGCTGCTGTGCTCAGTGGGGTGTTGCTCCAGGACCTTCTGCTTGGATGTATAAGATCCCTTATCCAGTAAACTGTTGATTGTCTCTGTCGGCTGTCACTAGGTCATTACAAGGCTTGCCAGCCTGCAAGGGACAGCTCAACGGTGTGTGTATCCCTTAATCTTGTGTGTAGAAAACCCTGTGTCATCTGTGAATGTAATTGTGGTACTTCGTCTTCCAACCTGAGTATCATTTGTTTGCCTAATTAAGTTATGCTGGCTAGATCCTCAAGTGCAATGTTGGACAGAAGAGGGAAAAGTGGACGTCCTTGGACGTCCTTGGTCTGTTCTTGATGCTCAAGGGAAGCATTCAGCCCTTCACCATGAAGTATGATACTGGGGTTTCACTGATGGCTTTGATTGGGTTGAGTGTTTTTATCATGAAAGGCTGATGGAGTCCTAGTTTGGGCTGCTGTAAAAATTACCATAGACCAGGTAGCTTAAACAACAGGTGTGTCTCACAGTTCCAGGGGCTGGGGAATCCCAGAGAAGGGTGCCAGCGTGGCTGGGTGATGGAGAGAGACGTCCTCCTGGCTGGTAGACCCTGTCTTCTTTCTGTGCCCTCGTACAGCAGACAGCAGAGAGGAGGGAGAGCGAGCTCTCCTGTCTCTTTCTAGAAGGGCACTAATCCTGTTTACGAGACACCCACCCTCATGACCCAAGGCCCCACCTGCTAACACCATCACACGTGAGCTTGGGGGAGGACAAACATTTAGTCCCTATACAGTTGGGTTTTGTCTTTTTTTGTTTCTATCTTGTGATTTGTCAATAATGATAGAGCACTTTCTTTTTTACATGTGAAACCAGCCTTACAATCCTGGGATAAATCCCACATGGTCACGGTGCATAATCCCCTTTATACATAGCTGGATTCTGTTTGTTAGTATTTTCTTGAGGATTTTTGTATCTATGTTAATAAGAGATAGTGGTCTGCAGTTTTCTTGTAATGTCTGTTTCTGGTTTTGGTATCAAGATAATACCTCACAGAATGAGTTGGGATGTGTTCCCTCTTCCATTTTTGGTAAGCGTTTATGAAAGGTTGTTAATTCTTTAAATGTCTGGCAATATTCTTTAGTGAATCTGTCTGTTCCTGGACCATGTTGTGGGAAATTTTTTTTCACTAATTCAACCTCCTTACTTGTTATAGGTGTATTCAGATCAGAATATCTATTTCTTGAATCAGTTTCTATCTTTCGTCTTCACAAAGCGCACCATGCTACCACAACGCCTGAGCCCCGAGGAGCTCCTCGGAGATAACGGGGAGACTCGGGTGCCCTTCTCAGTGTGTAGAAACGCTCTGGGAAGATGCAGAGCACCCCCTCTTCTGGCTTCTGTGGTGCGGACCTCTCAACTTGCTGATTTCCAGACGTGTTCTGTCCTGCAGGGCACTCAACACAAGCCAGCTGAAGGCCCTGAATATCGAAATGCTGCCTGGATATCGTGATCCCTACTCGTCCAGGCCTCTCACCAGGGGTGAGATCGGCTGCTTCCTTAGCCACTACTCTGTCTGGAAAGAGGTAAACGATGCTTCATTCAGATGTGCAGTTGTGTGATGAAGAAGAAGGAGAGTGGGACTTTGTAGGTGAATTAGGGCCAGATATAAAGTGAACAGCTTCCCAGCTGTTCTGGGAGTATGCTGGGAAGCTGGTGTTCCCTCGTGTCCCTTCTGACACCAGACTAGTGACAAGCAGGGAGGGGTAGCTTTGGTGCTACGTGGGACGATGGCTGGGGACGACGCTCATGTTCCGGGGGCCACACTCATGCTGATGCGTCCTCACCCTTAGTAGGAATGCCTTGTGTGTATCTAGCATGTCATCGGTTATTAAGTGATTCAACACAGGAAGCCACCCAGAAGCCGCATGAGGTGGGTGGCGGGGGATGGGCCCATTCTACCCAAGAGAAAATAAATAAATATCTTGCCCAGGCAAGAAGTGGCAGAGCCAGGACTTGAACCCATGCCTTACAGATCAGACATTGATGGGGGTGGTACTGAAGGTGGGGTGTCTAGAACCCCCCTTCAGTTCCCACAAGAAAACAGTCCCCAAAGAAAGGCCCCTTGAAAGGGCCTTCTCTTAATGATCCAGTCTATGCCCGTCTTCTTTATTCTTCACACTTTACATGAAATTTTATAGACAGAAGTATACGGAACATAAGGTGCAGGCCAGTGAAGTTTCACAAGTTAAGCAGCACGACCACGTTAACCAGCACGTGGCTCACGTGGCAGGTCACTGGCAGGTCACCGGCAGGTCACTGGCAGGTCACTGGCAGGTCACCGGCAGGTCACCAGCACCCAGAAGCTCGTCTCCCCTCTGTGTTTCTTTCAGGCCATCAGTCCCCAGGGGTGATCACTGTCTTGGCTTCTAACAGCACAGAATAGTTTTGTCCACTTTTGTCCACTTCCTATATGAATGGGACTGTATGGCACATAGAATCTCTCAGACATTATGAGATTCGTCCATGATGCTGCGTTTAATTGCAGATCCGTTCCTCGCACTGCTGTGAATGTGCCAGTTTATCTGCCTGTCCTCCTGTGACGGCATCTGCTTGGGCTCCAGCTCTGAGCTCTAACACGCTGCGCCACCACACACTCAACTGTTCAATACTTGTTAAATAAAGAACAGGTGCCAAGCTTCTCACAGGACGTCCTCTGATGCCCTTCACAGGTGATTGACCGAGAGCTGGAGAAGGCCCTTGTCATTGAGGACGACGTGCGTTTTGAACATCAGTTTAAGAAGAAACTGATGACGCTGATGGATGACATTGACCGGGCTCAGCTGGACTGGGAACTGATGTGAGTGACAAGAAGAGCTTCTCAAGGAGCACTGGGGGCTTTCGGTTCTTTCCGAGGGGCAGAGTGCCTCCTCTCCCCAGCGCGTAGAAGATACGGCTCAAGCTTCCATTTTCCTGGTTTTCCTCCATAAATGTTCCCAGATAAGAAGTGAGTGGAGGAGAGCTTCCGGTTTTTGCATGTCTATGTGCTGCAGGGTGAGAAGCTATGGGAGATTCTCTGAGACGTAGGGTCTGGCTGCAGATCGAGGGCCTTCAGGCTCAGCGCTCACCTGGGAACACAGCAGAAGTGGTACATGGTGGGAGTGTGTGGAGGGAGGAGGGGGCGTTCGTTCAAGGGCAAGGGTCCTGTGTCACCCTTAAGCCTCAGCTCCCAGGTGGACGGGTTTCCTCTGCAGCCCCTGATGGTGTGGGAGGTTTGGAAAGTCAGCGGGTGTGCTCCTGTTGGGGAGGGAGGCTGCCCAACAGGACAGAACGCTGACAGCTGGGTTTGAGGGGTCAGAGGCTGCCTTCGGAAAGCCAGGCTCACCAAGGGAGCACTGGCTCTGAGCCGACATTTAGTTAATGCTCGTTGCCTGCTACCTTGGGAACTGAGCTTTCTCTCTCTCTCTCTCATTTTCTTTTTACACTAAAATAACACTTTTTACTTCTCTCCAGTGAAGCAGAAAGTTCCCAAGCGTGATGTGCACTTCCCAGCTGTGTGTCAAAGGCAGTTTCATCAGACCAGGGGCTGTTCCTTTGCAGCAGCTGCAGGAGACAGGCTGTCCCTGCCCCTCCCATCCTCAGAGGGACACTTAGCTGTGGGCCAGGTGGAATGTTTGTTCTCTTAGAAAATGTGCCATTCTGAGCTTGAAAGGAACCTAGGAATGGCTCAACTAACCCATGGGAAGTAGACCCAGAAATCGGTACTAAGTGATTTAAAAGACTGGCTCCCTGTCAGGTACCAGTCATGTGATTAGATTCTGTACTAGGATCTCTTAAGGTCATTGTTCCTATAATCCTCCAGAATCCTCTGCTCGTCAGCCTGTGGTTCAGGCCTCACAGGCATGGAGCCGGGCAGCTAGTCTATGCCTCCATGACATGCACAGAGGCCTTGGAATCACAGAGGGCTGGGCTCGGGGAGTCTGAGGCTTGGGATCGACACATGCCCCTGTTCACTTGTAGTTTCTCTGATACATTTCCCGGGACAGGGTACCAGCAGATCCAAGAAAGAAGAATGATCGTCCTGATAAAGATACAGGGTGAAAAAAGATGTTTTCCAGACTTGATCTATCACACTGAGATCTATTATAGAGTCATCAAGAATTATAGTGGCTTCAGACTGCTCACATCTCACTTTCTAAAATGAATAAAACAAATATTACTTAAATTCAGAATGTGAAAGCGGACAGGCTGTCCATGGCTGCTGTATTGGGTTTCTTCAGAGAAAGGAAGTTGTAAAAAGGGAGAAAAGAGCAAGTCATTATTTAGGGCAGCGCGTCCAGCAGAAGTGTAACGTGACCCACCTAACGCTTCCGATTTTCTAGTGATCGTGTTGAAAAGATAAAAATGAGTGGAATTAACTTTAATAATTATATTTAACCCAACATATCCAAATTATTTTAATATGTAAGCAGTATTTTACGACTATTAATGAGAGAGTCCATGTTCTTTTTTCATCCTGTCTTCAAAATCCAGTGTGTATTTTGCAGATACAACACATTCTCCATCCAGATAAATTTTCAGCTGTTGAAGTAACCTGTGGTCCTGCCAAAATATAATAGTACATCTTGTGTAGTGGAAAAAAATATTTTATACATCTTCAATTTTTCAATTAAAATTTAAATTTAGTAAAATCAGTAAACTGAGTACAAACCCCCATCCCTCAGCCACTCTGGCCGCATCTCAAGTGTTGAGTAGAATTTTCTCTTGCACTTTGTATAAGAGAGAAATCCAGGCTCTTGGGTCCTGAGGAGACAGTGGCCGGGAGGCCGATGTGTTTGTCCTCAGAAGGACTGAAGGTGAACACAGACTTATTCTGCAAATCCTGGGATGTTTCGGCAAGAGGGATCCCTTGAGTATTGAAAGAGATAGTTTCAGGCAAAACAGAGGAAGTCAGCTTTATCGAGTGAGCGGGGAGCGGATGTCCTCAGCTTGCTCCAGACAAGTGGAAGCGACTAGGTTCCAGACACAGTGATGCGTTGCAGATGCATGACGGGGCTAGGGAAGGTGGGAAGGCTGAGGGCACCTCCTGTGTTACAGAAGTTGTTTGTGAACGACAGGACACGCCTGGGGACAGAGCACCCAGGAGGAAGCGTGGGCACGGCTTGGGGAAGGGGAGAAGGCCCACAGGTGTTGTCATGCCTTATGCCCCCCCCCAACTCCTGAGGAAACCCCCTTGGGCCCCTCTTGGGTTCCGACCTCCTTTACTGCAGGCTGTGTCTTCCCCACGGCCTCTTCTGTGGTGTGTTTACCACCAGCATTTGGAGAGCTGTGCAGGAAATACTGAAGGCGAAAACTCTGGGGACTCAAAAGCAAACTCCAGATTCTCACATCTGGCCGTTTTTGTCCCCTTCCAACCTCTGTGAGCACAGCTGGAAATCCCATACTGTCTTTGAGAAGTGATCTCAAAGTTTCTTTTAAATCTCTCTACATCTCAACAGTCAGGCTTGAATAGTCTGCCAGGCAAAAATAGTTGGGGTGTTGATAAGGGGAACCAGCGAAATGGGCCCACTGATGGCCGACGACAGCCATGGTTGACGTGATGTGTCTCGTATGATGCGTTCAGTATGCGACACACTTGGTCCAGGCTTTCACAAGTGTGTGCAAAGCTGTGATCTGTTCTCGTGGATGTCTCGTACTTGAACTGGAATCTCCCCCTGCCCACCTCCTTTTAGCTACATTGGCAGGAAGAGGATGCAAGTGAAAGGGCCAGAGAAAGCCGTGCCCCACGTGGCGCATCTGGTTGAAGCCGACTACTCCTACTGGACGCTGGGCTACGCCATCTCCCTGGAGGGAGCGCAGAAGCTGGTCGGAGCCAATCCGTTTGGGAAGATGCTGCCGGTGGATGAGTTCCTGCCTATCATGTACAACAAGCACCCTGTGTGAGTCGCCCTGAGCTGCCCGCCTGTCCCTCTGAGCACAGCCCACTTGTGAATTACGCTACTTGGCTTCTGGGTAACGCTTGGCATTTTTAAAGGGGTGCTGCCTTCCCAAATGATCTTTCCACAGTCGTGACCCAGAGAGGCTGACATGAGTGATCATCCCCTTTTCCAGACGGGGAAGAAGAGGCAGGAGTCACGAGTCCTGCGTAGGAGTCCTCTTTGACCCCCAGTGGGTCGTTTAACTGGACGTAATCTGCTCAGTCTTCTCCTCCTTCCTTACTTCCGTAAATCCATACCCTCAAGGTGAAGGTTGTCTTCCTAAGCACCTCAGATTTTTCAGCGCGTTTCTTAGTCCATTGTGTGTGCTGTTGGCCAGGCGGTGGCCCACAAGCTAGTTGGGAACCCAGATCGTGAACAGTCACCGTGATGTACTGTGATGTCTGCGATCGCAGATGCGTTAGAGGCTCAGGGAGAGAGGAGGTGGCCTCTGAGCAGGGAGTCCATACAAGAAGGCAGTGTGGCGCTCGGGTTCCCGAAGCCCAGGCGTTCACTCTGACCTAATGCTTCTCAAGGACGTGGGGACTGATGATCTGGTGTCACTCTCCCCACTAACCGGTGAGCCCCTGAGGCAGGAACAGTCTTTTATCTCTGTGTCCATAGAGCTTAGTCCAAACTCTACACAGAACAGCAGCTCAATCAGTGCTTCCTAAATTCATTAATGGAGCAGGAAACTGAGTTCTGACCTCGGCTGCTTCTCTCAGTTGCTGGGCGATCTCCTCATGAGATGGTCTTCATTTTGCAGTTGAGCTGTCCTGTCCTGCATCTTCCTCACTTGGTCTCCCGTCCTCAGTCAAGATGGACAACATGTGGGAGACTGACTTTTATCTCTGCGACCCAGCAGAAACATGGAGGTCAACCCTCATCCCCTTAACAGAGAGGAAGTTAAGACCAGCGGTGCCCTCACTGGCCAGCAGCCGAGCAGCTGTCGCCCCGTATAATCTGCACGGGAGCCCTGACAGGGAGGCCAGGTCCTCCCTCCCCTTCCCCCTCGCAGGCATCCTCCAAGCCTGCACCGCGATCTCACCCCACCGCTGCCGTCCGGCTCCCAGCCGTCTAACTGATTACTCCAGGAACAGGGCATTTCTAGAAAGTGGTCACACTTATTTATCATGATGGTCCAACAGAGCATACGTTTTTAGAGTAAGACCCGAAATTCATTTTTTAAACTAGTCTACCCAAATACAGCAGAGGTTACCTGACCCTTTTTGTGTGTATTTGTTTAGATCATTTGAAAGCTTTTAAAGAAGACTGTGTGGTGTTTATAGACGAAGGTTTTCCACAAAGAACACAACTTAAACAATCAAATGAATCCACAAGCATGTAAGAGGTGACAGGCAGGGCTCTTTCTTCCTGCTGTGCAAGCACGCCTTCCTCTCTCGTTCTCAGAGCCGAGTACATGGAGCATTACGAGTCCAGAGACTTGAAAGCCTTCTCCGCAGAACCGCTGCTCATCTACCCGACACACTACACAGGCCAGCCGGGGTATCTGAGCGACACGGAGACCTCCACCATCTGGGACAATGAGACGGTGGCCACTGACTGGGACAGGACACATGCCTGGAAGTCCCGGAAGCAAGCTCACATCCCCCGCGGTGGCAAGAACACAGAGGCCCTGCCACCACCAACCTCCCTGGACACTGTGCCTTCAAAAGATGAGCTATGAATTCTCCACGGGGGCTTCACCACCCTTTGGTTTTCCTAATGGGCTATTCATCCGGGTTTGCTCCAGTTTCTTTTTAGTGTCATGATGGCCATCTAACCAGAGCGGTCTAATGGTCCAAATTAATATATTTCTGACAGGGGAGGAGACTAGGGAAACGAAACCCGAATTCCCTAGGGTGACTGGAAAATAGGCTTTATGGCAACTGTTAAGATGAACTTCAGTCCAGTCGCCTTGCCCTTCAGCTCATCACCCATGTGACACTGGCTCCCACATCAAGGTCGAACAGTATGGCTTGGACTTGTCCGAAGGAAAGGCCGTCCCCACGCTGTCACGTCAGTAAATGGGTAGACCGGGCGGCCAAGCCAGCGGGACCGCATCTGGCCTGCTGGGCGCGTTTTATGTCCTAGATGTGACCTTGAAAACTTGAATACGTTCCAAGTTTGGGTGGCTGGGCGGGGAATCAGATCACTTAAAATCAATTTAATTGGGCTTTTTCTTTAAAGGCACTGGTCATGAGCCTCCCTGCGAAGCGAGCTTTGCATCTTAGTCCTCCTTATCCGACAGGGATGGGCATTTGGGTCTGTCTGAGACGTGGCCTTTGACTCTCGTGGCAGTTGAAGCTCAAAGAGGTGTCCCGTTTGCCATGTGGATATAGTTTGGTAGATACTTGAGGGTTTGTGTAGATATTTGAGGAAAACCCTCCAACTTTGGCCTTCTTTATTGTGGTCACTTGGGTGGGGGTGCTCTATTTATGAAGATAAATTTAATATATAAGGGGTTAGGGCTGGTGTGTGGCTCCTGTCCCAGGGGGTCACGTGCCGTAGGTCAGACTCTCCCTTCCACCTGAGCCTGGGGATGAATTGCAGGTGTGAGTTTTATGAGTCACTGTTAAGAGGCAGAGCACATTTTTAGGCCAGCAGCTGTCCTTGCCTGGGATTTTCATTCTATTTTGAATTATTTATTTTACAAAATGTAGGGGAAATGTTTGCAGGAAGAGGCAGCGAAACAGGTGTGCCAAGCTTTCACCGCCCCCTGGGGAGGGGTCAGTGTGGACATCCTGGGTCGGGTCGGGGATCTGGTGTGGACACCCTGGGTCGGGGATCTGGTGTGGACACCCTGGGTCGGGGATCTGGTTCTCCTGCGTCTCCCAGCCTGACTCTCACAGGGAGGCCTGCTGAGTGGGAGAGTCTGACCTTCCGGAAACAAACGAGTCTCCGTTGCAGGTGCGAGAACTTGGTTAGAAACAACGGGCTGATCAACTGATGGAAGCCGACAGCCAGGGAAGCCCTGGGAGGCAGGAGCCCGGGCAGACCGCCTCTCTGCTTTGCTTCTAAGTGGATTTCATGTAAAACGCAGAGCTGGATGGCATCATCTCTTTTACCTCTTCAGCTCCGCCATCTGCGATCTTTGGATGTCTCACGATGATTTTTGGTTTATGTTCTCGTGCCCACAAGCAGTAACACTTGGCCTGCAGAAACCCCCTCCCCGGGCACCCCATCCACACACGCTCCTCTCTCGGTGTCCTTGGTGTCGGGCTTTGCAGGGCCAGCAACCTGAGCTTCATGCTTTGGGGCAGCGCCCACCGTGGCCTTGCTGGTGGTACCAAGCTGACTGCCCCCCGGGCAGGGCCCCCGGCTGCAGGGCAAGCGGGCAGCGTCCTCCCACAGAACACCGGCCCCGACCTTCGCTGTTCCCTTGTGGCTGGTTCTTCTGCGCTGACCAATGAGCCAGCAGGCTGAGGAAGGTGATCTCGGCCGACTCTGATTTTTACTGCTTCGACAAAGCCGGCAGAGCTTGGCTCTTTTTTTTCCCCCTAGAGAAACAGAAAGACCATCTGGGGAGCTAGCGAAACCCCCAGGCAATTGCTGAGGCGTCCTTGGGTATTTCGTACTTCGTTTGCGTATTTGACTGTGTGCAAGTGTGTGTGCATTTCATGATTTTTTAACGGGGTGGGCGGAGGCTGAGGCACTGGGAGTGAAGGAGGGTTGAATTGATTTTTGTGTGGCGTTGTTTAATAGAGAACATTAGTGTGGTTTTGTTTTTTTTTCTTTTTCCCTATCAGCTGGTCTGGTGGGTTTATAAATTCTCATTCTTAAAAGACGTTGTTCATAAAATCTAGAACTTTAGCTTAGGACTGTTCTACTGTGAATAAAGTTCTGGCTCTGTCAGCCCTGGGTGCTTCTCTCCACTCAGGTCTAGAATCCCATGCAGTGTTCTTCTGTTGTGAGCGTTGTGAACTGCAGGCCCAGCATTTCTTTCAAAGTCGTCTCTTCAGCACCCCAGGGGTTCCTTGACCTCATTATCCTTCCCGCCTCCCGCCTGAAAGCCTTAAGTCGGGACATTTGACCGTCGCAGTGTCCGAGGAGGACTCTGCCTCCAGCCACGGCACCTGCTGTTGGCCTCTGGAGATTAGACCCCGTCTGGACCCCCGCTATCTGGCTCCCTCTCTGTATCTTGAGATCCAAGGTGGGATTTCTGGACGGATGACCCTGACGTCAGCAGTGCCGGTGCTGCTGAGTGTGGACTGAGTGTCCATGACACGCAGAGGACATGTTGCTTGGGCCTCGCTTGGTTCCCGGGGCCCTGCTGCAGGAACTCTGGAAGACAAGACAGAGCCGGCATCCCAGCGTCCTATACAGTCTGTCACGCTGTGTCCTGTCAGGGTGGGGACGTGGTAAACGACTTGCCTTCTAGAGCTCTTTGTGAAAAATTAAAAAAAAAGAAAGTGCAACACTGTGATGGTCCCTTGGTTCCTCCGACGCTGATCAGCAACCAGCACTGCTGGAGTTCCCAGGTCTGCACTGGACCAAGGATGTGGGAGGCCAGAGACAACCGTCATGCTGTGCAGCCCCCACGGCAAGAGAGGGTGGCCGCCGGCCTTCCTGTGCAGTGAGGGGTGCTTTAGATTGCTGGAGAGAAGTGGGGAAGCAAAAAGGGGTCTAGGCTACAGACAGACAGGAGTCCCAGTGGGAGAGGGCGGGGGAGGGAGGGTGCATCTTGCGTCTCTGCGTTATTGGTCAGCCTGTCCATTCATCAAAAGACACTGGGATGCTGGTCTAAGGCCAAAGGGCTTTGTCTTGGGGCAAAAAAAAGAGAACCCATGTTGGCCTCAGTAATGCCTTGAATTTCAGATCAAGCTCCCCCCAAACCTCAAAAACCAGGTGTCAGCCCTGCCTTGTTTCAGGTCTTGTGCGGGGCGCTGAGGTGCTCAGAGGTCTGGGAAAGACCCCACCTGCTGTGGGGTCTGTGGTCCAGGGAGCCGCCGTGCAGACTGGATGGCTGTCCTACAGACTGAAACACGGGGCCGTAGGACCCCAGGGAACCCGGCCCTGCTGAGGAGGGCCGCCGGGGGCAGCTTTGCGGGGAAGGTGGCGGTCATGTTGGGCTTTGGAGCAAGAATGGGAGTTGAGGAGAGGGAGGGGGGTCGGGCACAGCGGGTGGGAATGCTGTCTGGACATTGGGAAGGTGTGGGACTGAAAGGGCTTCCTGGGGCGGGGTGGGGAGCTGGGCAGGACCGAAGAGTCAGGAGTGTGTTGGAGTTGATGACAGGAAACAATCCTGAGACCTCATAATGATGGCAAGGGAGCGGGCTCCCCTCCCACCCTCCCACCCCGGGCTAGCAGGATGACTGCAGAGGCCACTGTTCCTGGGGGAATTCTAGCTCGGGTGACTCTCCTGACAGATGACGCAGAGATTTCCAATAAGAAGTTGGTGTCGGAAACAAGAAAAAACCCCCTATTCTGCTACACACTTGGGGACCTTTTCCCTTACGGTTGGAACAAATCCCTCGAATCAGTAACTGTAAAAGGAAGGCGGTCTTCCCGAGAGGCTTCTCCAGCGTGCTTTTGAGACATTCTCTCCAAGTAAGTGGTCTCTGACTGACAAGAAACTAATTCACCGAGGAATTAACCAATTACCAAGTCAGTTACCGTGAGGCTGGTCACTTGCTAAGAAAACGGCGTGTCCTGGGTGAGGCGTTCAGAAGGCTCAGCGTGGGCAGCCTCGGAGGTAATCATTCCGTCCACATTCTGTGTTTATTATTTCACCGGGAACCTTCCTCCCCTGGAGATGCTCTGATTAAACGCAGCAGAGGAGAGCCCGGAGGAGAGAGCAGTGACCTGTGAGGGGCCGCCTGCGAGCGGGCGGCTGGCAGCCCCGAGTGGATGCAGGGCGGCTGGGGCAAGGGCAAGAGCATGGCCTGTGGGGACCAGTACGTCATTCTGTTTTTTGTCTTTGCTTGGAAATGGCTGGTTTCAGTATATCGTGTTACAACAGATTACATAAAAAATGGTTTCTCTTCTCACACACACAGATCGAGGGCGATGGCTTGCATTTCAGCACAAAGAGTTTAGGTGAGCTTTCGGGGAGAATTTGACGGAATTATTAGACGAGATCGGGTGTGTTCAGGGTGGTATGGCCGTAGACTGACAGAATTATTAAATACTGAACGGGATTCCCAGGCAAGTGGTGGAATGGCTCCATTAAACTCTGTTGTTGAGCTGGAGAGAGGCTTCCTTTCTGGTCTGCGACTTTGCCTGGAACGGTCTGTCTTCGTCTCCACCCGCAGGTGCACGGTACTGAGACCACCTTAGCTCAGGTCCCTCCCGCCACCCCAGCCAGGCTGCTGGCAGTCCAAAGCCATCCTCCCGTCAGCCCTCAAAAGGGATGGAAAGAATGAAGGGTCATCTCCGAGCACTGGTTTCTCTTTGCTTTTAATTTACTGAGTTTATTTTTCTGCCCCTCCCTGGAGTTTCTTCAGCGTGTCTTCCTCTGGAATGGGTACTTAACCAGATCTCCATGTCGGGACACACAGCCCCTGCTGGTCCCGAGGCGGCTCCTCTGCATGCTTCCGCTCTGGGGGAGGCTGGACAGAACCTGGGCTCTTGGTCGTCGGGGAACTTGATTTTCAGGATACCGGGCAGCCCTCTCTCTCCGTTCTTCAGAGCAGCTTAGGAAATAACTCGTGCCAAGGTGTCCTCTCCTGAGGGGAATCAGCAGTTTGGGGAAGACCCCCAGACGAGTTGAAATGTCCGTGCTGACGGTGTGGTCGGAAGGGTTTTAACTTTTTTACGATGCCAGCATGAATTGTGAAGACTTGAAGGGGTATCACTGTTCAGGATGGACCCAGGGAGGAAGCCATGCCCACAGCTGAGCGGGGAGGGGGCAGCTGAGGGGTGCAGGCCACGGGGAATTAGTAGGGAGAGGAGAGAGGTGGCTTCCAGGGCACAGCACACGGATGCGAGTCCAGGAGCAAGGGCAGGGGGTAAGAAAATAGATTCAGGCCCAACAGTGGAGAAGTGAGGTCAGTGCATAGATCAGAAGGGAGGGACCCAGAGGGGAAAAAAATAGTAGAAGGGAGGCTTGGAACGGAAGGGACAACCCTGGTCCCTAAAGTGACTATTTTATCCTTGCAAACCTGCCACGATGGGAGAGGCTAAGGTGGAAGGGCGCCGAACAGCCTGCTAAGGAACAGCTGGGCTGTCCAGCGCCCCCAGTGTCTGGAACAGCAGCAACTCACAGTCCTGCATGTGAGTCCTCCCAGGACAGAGCGAGAGTCGGAGCGGAGAGCCCCATCCTGCCAGGAAGGATCCAGGTCCAGGTGGACCCAGGAGCGGGGGCTTGGCTTCTGGTGAGAAAACTGTCCCCCCACAACCGCAGAGGGAACCCGAGAAGGTGGGGACGCTACGGGGAACGGCCGCAGGCTCTGGGCGGGCTGCTCCAGCTCAGGGCTGCGCCCCGGGGGGCCCGCAGCTCCCTTCCAAGCCTGTCCAGTGTGGGCCCCGTGCAGCCGCAGCCCCGCCAGGAGGCGCTGTGGTCAGGGCCACGCTGGGCCCACGCGCCCCTCTCGGTGGGCCTCTGGGCCACGGCTGTGGAGCGAGCGGAGCCCTGGCTGTCCTCCAACTCCGTGAGTCAGTCCTTCCCCAGAGCAGCAGCAGCGCGACTTTCCCAGGGTTGCTGTTCAAGCGCCTGAAGTCCCGCCTCCGAGGGGTCCCGTCCCCCCTGCAGCCGCTCAGCGGGGAGGGAAGCTGGACTCCCTCCTCCCAGGCCAGGAGCATCCCAGCAACGGCAGCGGCAAACTTGCACAGGGAGCGCAGGGCGGGGCTGCTCCCTTCACCTGGGCTGTGTCATCTCCTACCACGTGAACCTCAGAAGGTGGGAACAGTGATTGATCCTCACTTTTTAGACGGGGCAACAGCTAGATGTAATGACTTGCCTAAGACAGTAAGTGGCCTGGGAGCCAGAACCAGGCAGGCAGATCCCGCCCACACCTACCTGCATCCACGCAGAGCTGCTGGGGAGTCTGTCCCGTTTCTTGTCCTCTGATAGCTAATGTTTCCATCCGTCTCCCGCTTCCTTTTCACACACACAATCTGATATATGAATAAGCTTGCAACTCTAACCCTTTTGTTTACGTCTCACCTATGAAATCTCATACACTGATTTTTTTTCAGCTGAGCAGCCTGATTCCCTGACATTTTGCTGGAGGCTTGGATGTCAAATATCGTATAGACAATGATCCGAAGTGGGCGTCTGGGGGCGAGGTGACAGTCTCAGAGTGCTTCTCCCAGTTTGAAACTGGTGCCTTGTTATTTTTATTGAAGGCTGGAGCAATCCAGAAACAGTTTAAACCACTCACTGTCTTTTCTTTTTTTCAACTTGATTTACCAGTAGCCTCTGTGTAAGAGATTGGCACTACAGCACAAAATGTTGCTTTGGGGTGAAACAGAGGTGGGAATAAAAATGATTTCTCCTGAGAAGCGTGTGACAAAGTTCTTGGTACTGATAACTCAGTAGAGAGAGGCCAAGCCAGGTGGGCTCACGCCTCAGTCACGTCCACTCCTTTAAACTCGCTCGCATCCTGCTTTCCATCCACCCGACCCCAGGCCGGCTGCGTCATGGAGTTCTCCTAGCTGGGCGCCGAGTCACAGTGTAACACTGATCCTTAAGGCCCGTCTCCCCAGAATGACGCTCAGGATAAGAAGCCACAGTGCTTCCTCCAGCAGGAGAGCTGTCCTTGGAAACTTTAAAGAATTGACCAGATGCCCATTGTGTAAATTCACACAATTGGACGCCTGGGGATCGGCACCAGACCCCAGGCATTCTCTTCAGCCCCAGGAGGCTGTGTATGTGTCAGGAAAGCCCAGCCCAGCGTGACACCCTCACGGTGGGGTTTGGTAGCTCAGAGCCCAGCCCTCACCTGTGGCAGCTAAACTGCTCTGCCACAGGCTGGGGATCTGTCACATGAGGGGGGTCGACTACATGATTTGTAAGATGCCTTCCAACTCTGAGGAATCCCTGTGTATTTAACTTTTCTTACAACTGTCAAATAAATGAATTACTTAAACACAGTCTTCTGGGTAGAGATGTTGAGAATCCACAGCAAATGGTGGTTTTTCAATTTGGAGTCTAAGATAACTAAACCTGCCTGGTTTCTGTTTGATTGCACGGCTTGTGTGTAAACACTTTCAATTTCCTAGATTTTTAAAAAAACTTGACCTACATCTACATCTGTAAAGCAGCTTGTAGTTTAGTCAAAGCGGGGACCACATTAGAAGCATATAAATTGGTGGTGACCACATGTTAAAAATTAAAAATTAGATTCTGTAAGGCTAACCTGAACCCAAATTAAATTACTCTCTGGTATGTTCTCCTCCTTTGAGCATCTCTTCCGTCAACCCTTCCTGTGCTCTGTGCAGCCCCTGTCTCGGTCCTCGCTGCCAACTCTTCCTAACACCATGTGACTGTGGGGATGCGAGCAAGGCCAGCACTCTAGTGAGAAGACAGAACTCCTCTGTGCAGAGACGGAGGTGCACGTCCACTCCAGGGGTCCCCTGCGCTGAGGGCGGGGCCGAGGACTGGCCAACGGGCTGGGAATGGAAGTGACAGGTCACTCGAATCTAAGTCAGTCAGGAGCATCTGTGGGTTCTCTCTCCCAACATTGTGGCTTGAAGGAAAAAAATCTGAGATGGCAGAGCCACTAAGGAGTGCTGCCTGACGTGCACGACTTGCGACCTGGTGAAAAGCAAAATGGCAAGTTACTGGGATTCCATGGTTTGTTACTTCAGCCTAGCCTAATGCACCCCTTCCGGAAGTTTCACTGTAACGGAGACCCGAAGGGAAACAGCCATGCAAACCACAATGGCGACCCCTTCTCACAGGGGAACCGTGGAAACCGCCAGGTGTAACTGGCGGCATTGCAGCGGCTCTGTCCAAAAGGGGACTGGCGTCAGGGAAGCTTCTCGACACCACTGAAACCAGGACATGGAACAGTACTGTGCCTCTCAGTGGCCCTGCGCTGCAAATCTGAAGTCTCCAAAGAAGGACATTTTAAGGCACTCTTCCTTCAGGCAAAGTCACCAAGCTCAATTTCTGGAGAAAGGCAAAACAAGGAAAACCATTGTCTCAAATGACCTTACAAATAGTCACCTAGTGCCAAAGATAGAAATCCCTCTTTCCTGCCCATATTACCAATTATTAAAATACCTACTTGGCTCTCTCCAAAATCCCCATGGGCCCAGAAAATTTGATAATTTGCCTCCATTTAGGAATGCATTTTTTTGGCAGTAATATAATGGAATGACAGCGCGCATCTGTTGAGGGAAGCTGGCCTCAGTCCGACCGCCTTTTGGGAAGCCCTTCTCTCCTCCCCCAACCCCAAACCCCCGGCGTCCAGAGCACTGTGGATGGTTTCAAGAATTATGCAGATGGTCACAAATGGAGACTCAGGAAAAGGCTGTCAGAAGCAAGGCAAAGTACGCCCTGGGAGCTGAACTCTTAAGTTTGACTTTATCTGAAGTGTCCCCAACCACACGGCTGCTAAGAACAGCTCCAGCAAGGCGTCACCTCTGATGGCCGTTCCCTGTGACGTCACTCTCTCCCCTGCATGCACAGGACGCTTGCCAGTGGAGAGGCGCCCTCCTAACGCTGCCGCTGGCTCTCCCTCTGCTCCCCACAGCCGAGCCAGAGTGGGCCTCCAGAACGCTCACTGACACATCCGGAACCCGGATCCACCAGATTCACACTCCAGACCCCTCGGGGCCTGGCAGCACATGCCAACCAAGACCCAGACCAGTTTATTAATTTAACCAGAAGGTAAACAGATGATGGAGACAGACAAGCGTGTGAGCAGGTAAAAGCATGACCTGGCTGGCCCCCAGGAGACAAACTTAAGACAATTAAAGTGGCATTAAATAAATGATGCTATGTTTTTATCTACTTGGAATTTCCATTGTCTTTAAAAAAGGAAAAATACATATATATTTTACATTGCAGCGTATAAGTCTGGATTCTACATATACAGTATAAATACATGTGGCAAGCACACGGGAACAACATGTATGTCTTGGTAGCCACACCCTAAACAGGCTGATGGGTCCACATTTCTTTTTTGACTTTCAAACCAAGAAATTCAGGCTGAGGCTACGTTTACTTCAATCTCTGTGATGTATAGCACCCTGGCCATCTCTTTTCCAAGAACCAAAGCGCAATTCGGACCAAGCCTCACGAGTGGAAAAAGTGCTTTTCAACTTAGTTGAAACCAGTCGATCTTCACGACGCACAGTCTGATCTAGGAAGACCTAAGAGAAACCTGAGGCCTTCCTGGCTCACTCTCGCCCTTTGGCCCACTGACACAAATCTCTGACTTTCCCTGGTGTTTCTAGCAGACTTCGTATGGCTATTTACGCAACACAAATCTCCCCTAACCTTTGGGAGCTGTCTTACAGGACGGGGGAAAGAAAGCTCCACATTACAATCTGCACGTCATATCTGGGTTCGTTCTTTATTTTTGGAATAAAAACTGGTATTCTGAGAATTTTTTCTTAAAAAGGACAACATTCTGAAAGTGCTTGTTACACACGTCAACATCCCGCACGTATGGCTTTGTAGTTCAAACCCCAGCACAGCTCAGATTCGGAAGGGAGAGGGTGATGGTGTAACTCGAGACCGAAGTGTCACTTAACAATGACACCGTGACACCCAGCATGGGAACCTGAAAACAAAAGTTACGGGTTCCATCTGGAAGAATGTACCTCTTTAGGAATGATCTGGATAAGCCACGGAGCCCCACTCCTCTCCCTGCGACCAGGCACAGGAATGCCATCGAGGTGAACGAGCACAGACAGGGCCCTGCTGTCGGCAGGGAGCGTCTGCCCAGGGGCTACTGACGCAGCAAATCGCCGTTCAGACACACCGCACAGGCTCATGTGATCAGAGTCAACTGCAGTACAAATGTCTACACCTGAGGAACAGATTGCACATAATACAGAGGGCCTGCAATGCAGATGGCAAGAGACTGCAGACGTGGTGTCACATGCAAAGGGCCATCGGAGAAGACAGTGGGGTAGTGGCATTCTGCGGCAGCCCAGAGTCCGGGTGAGTCACCGTTCTTGTGCGCTGTCTTTTCTGGCTGATTGGTTACCAAAGAACATGGCTGTCTGTGCAATAATGATGGTGATAATGCTATTTAAGGGGAGAAACGCAGTGCGGTGGCCAGAGATCAAGATGGGCTCGCGCTGCCTCCAGAGGCGTCAGGACGGCTGGCCCGGCGGGTCACGGGCCTCCGCAGCTGCCCCTCGCCCTCCCTGGGGGGGCAGACAGTGGCCGACGCGAGCACAGGTCACAAGCCACTGGCTCATAGAAACCCTTTCTGCAGCGGCCTTTCGTCCAGCCCATGGCAGCTCCCGCCTCTGTGGCTGCTCTTGTCTGGTGGCACATGACTGAGAAAGTAACCCTCCCCCTTTACAAAAATAGCTTGGACTTCTTGTAACACAGGCACAAAGGACACGCTGTACTCCTGGGGTTGATTCCATTTACTTGGAAGGTATGAGACTAGGGTTCTCAGTTTCTTCTATTTCCCTGTAAAAAGTGACCTCGACTTCCCAGGCCATTGTGCAAATTTGGTTTTCCATTGTCCAGAACCTCCCATAAGCCCCTCATATTTATATATCTATATATACACATACCTACCAAATATGTGTACATACCTATATATTTATAAACATGGATAATTCTGCATTTCAGTCAAACAAGTCAACGAGAATCAGCGAATCGTTCATCCTTCTCATTCACATTCGTCTCCGATTTCCCCACGGTGCCTCTCAAGAATGCCCTGCACACCAGAGGTTCTCAGTAAATATCTGTTGACTTCACCAACGATCCGCTAACGCTGGGTGGCAGCTGCGACCACCACGGCCTGACCTCGGCCCCGCGCCGCCCTCGGCGAGGAAGCGGCGCTCGGCGCCTCCGTTCAGAGGGTGATCTTGCTGTGCCGGCTGCCCCAGCAGCCCCGCCTCGCTGTCCTGGGCAACGTCAGGCTGGTCCGGCTGCGCAGCTTCACTCGCTCCTCCACAGAGTTCTTTTTGCGTAAAATGAAGTCGAAGTTCACTTGGCTGTTCATGGCGTAGAAGACGTTCGCCGAGTCTGGGATCACGAGTTCTAAACAAAAAAAAAAGATAAGGAAAGAGGAGGTGGTCGGCTTGTGCGGCTTGTGCGGGACGGCCCAGCCCTGAGCGCGGCGGGTGGGAGCTGCGGCCAGGCGCACGGCTGGGTCTAGGGCCCTCTGCCCCTGGGACGGGAACGGAGCCAGACAGAGACCACCCCTCGCTCCCCCCAGATCCTAGTCCCGGTTTGAAAAACCTAAGTGTGAATACAATACAATCTTAGAAATTCAAGCCACGGACTGAATGTCCAAATGCAGACTGTTTTAGCGAGAACGAAGCAGGCACGAAACGGGCCGAGAGAAGTGAGGCGACACTCCCAGGACACAGCCGTAGGTGGCAGCCCTGGGGCCAGAGCCCAGTTTCCTTCCTCTGGGCTCCATTTTCTACTCTGCTATGAAGGTTTTCTCACCACCTAAGTGAATCCAATGATGCAGGGAAAAGGCAGAAAGTCTACAGCTCTTTCCAGAACCCTCTACTTGGAATATCAAAATATTTTTTAAGTTAACCCCAAATTAAACCAGTAATTACACCATACGAGGCCTTGCTCCACCAAGAGCTTACACTTGAATATAAACAAGACAGTGAGGATCTGTAACATTTAAACTGTCGTCGGCTTCAACGGCTCCCATCGAGGCAGCTGCAATTCCTGGACAAGGGTTACTCCAAGTATAATATGAACTTACTGAATAAAGCGACTTATATTCATTTGTATTTTTAAAAGAAGGTCTATATACTACTTAGCACTCAGAGGTAATGGGTACCTAAAAACACAAACAAGAAATAAAGAAAATAAAACCACAAGCCTGGCTCTGCGGCAGTGGAGGGAGGGAGGGAACCGGCGGAGGCACCTGACTGCGGAACTGGTTAAGTCAACCAAGTCAGCTTCATGAAACACAGATTCTACAGCGAGACTGGTGCAGTCAGGTCCTAAGTGACTCTGGTGCATTTTGCACAAATGTTCCTTGAAGAAGAACTCTGTTAAAGTGTCCCCAGCCTCCTGCCCACACACTCCCGGCTCAGCAGCTGCTCACTCCCAGCTGCGTATCAGTTAGCACACCTCCTCTCGGGCACGTTATTTCCTGTCGCACTCGCCCCACGATGCACGGGGAGCCGGCAGGGTGTTGTCTCAGTTTAACCAAGGACCCAGGCCCGGGGAGGTCAGGCGGCCCACCTGATGGACACCACACAGCTGGTGGACGCGGCTGGGCCCCGGCCACACTTTGGGGCTCCTGCATCTTCAGACCCATCGGCCCCACCTTAGCGCTGGTTTGTAGGCAAGATGATAAAACTCAGGAGCCCACTCTTTACGCTCAGCCTTTCAACAGTAACTACATTAAACAAACATCTTACAGCTGAGAAAGGTTTGTCCCCCACCCAGGTCGGGCTCAGCTGGGTCAGGGAGAAAACTTCCGAGAGGGAGTTGGTTGAAAAAGAATCTTCTCAGAGGCCATCGCTTTTCAGCTCTAGGAAATCACTGCTCTGTGCTTTCAGCTCCCTCCTCTGGGCCCAAGTTACAGCCCCGGGTGACCTGTGGGTCAGATGGCGCGTGAACAGCCACTTCCTTCCCACACGCCCAGCTTGTGTGAGGTGTGTCCACTGCAGGGGGGCCGCCCGTGGGTCAGCCCTACATTAGGACCCTCGCACTGGCCAGTGTTGGGTCTGTCAGTAGACAGGGTTGGCCTCAGTCAACAGTATTTGCTGCTCCTTTTGCACGTGGAAAAGAGACTTACTCTGACTGAGTCACTTTCCATGATGACACAGCACAGACGGGTCACCAACCAGCATGCCTGCTCCGCTCACCAAATGTAACCCCAGTTCAGGGTAGCAAGTAGATACGATCAGGGTGATTCTTTGCCCAGAGTTTTCATTTAAAAAAAAAAAAATCTTTAAATAATGGATTCCTAGCAAAGTGAAGCATTTCACAGCTCACCAGTTCTTTGCCTCAGTAAGTATGAGGCAACCTCACAAAAGAACCCCTTCAAATTCTGGTGTTAGAAGCTTTCGCTGCACTAAGATGGATCGTGAATAAGGCCAAACTGTCATAAATGGTTAACCAAGACCACATGAAATTATCACAGGACCTGCTACATTTCAGGATCGCACGCAGCCTAGACACACATCATGGGGTAAAGGAGGTGCGTGCCCATCTGCAAAGACCCAGCAGCGCCCGCTGACCCCCCACCTCCTGACTCAGGGAGGGACCTCTTCCTCCAAGAACGCTCGACAAGGGAAGTTTACAAAGAAGCGGAGGAGGGATGTGCAACAAAATTGCAGGAAAAAAACCCCAAGGGTTGTTGGGGGTCAACTGAGATGCTTAATTCTACAAGTGAGGGCATGGCATGGGCCCCCACACAACTCCACCCTTGCCCAAATGAAAACCCTGACTTGGTTCCATTTGAAAAAGACACTGTAGCCATTTTCGGTCTTCTGACACAGGGGCAGCCCGCCCAGAGAGGACGCACCCACCTTTGTCCTCTGAGATGGCCTGCACCAGCTCGTACTCCTCCGCGGGGTCCGCGTCCAGGTTATGCTTCATCATGGCCCTCTGGATCACGGCCGGAGTCTTGTCCTGGCTCGTCAGCTGGAAAGACAGTGGCAAGGCTGGTAAAGTGCTTAGCTTCACGTTTCCTGGAAGAGTTTTCCTGACCTTATTCTTACAGTCCTGTGTCTTTCCAGGGGAAACGGCCCAGTGGAATGAGAGCCAACCAAGAGCCGATACTCCTGGGTTCTAGTCTTGGCTCCACCCTCAGAGGCCAAAAGACGATGGTCGCCCATTCTCTCAGAGCCACAGTGTCTTCCCCCATAGAAACAGAGAGACTGAGTGCCTTGCCATCTCCCCACACGGGTTGAGGTTCCGATGGAAAACTATATAGGAGGGTGTTGTGAGAACTGTACCACGTTCTCAGTCCTGGGCCAAAGCCCGCCCCAACCTGTCAAGCTCCTGCTGTGGCCCTGGTCCAGCACCTGGGGGTCAGGAATGGCCGCGGCCCTACAGGCCGACCATTTCCAACAGCACAAGGGAACCCGGGACCCAGGAACCCCACCCCTAGGAATTCACCAGGAGAAATGAAAACGCAGGTCCACACGAGGACTCGTCCACAGGTGTTCACAGCACATTGATTCCCAACAGCCCCACCTGGAACCAACACTGGCTCTCCATCCACGAGGGAACAGGGAGGATAAAGACACCGCAGTGCAATCATGACAGGGCGCGGCCCGGGGGGTGCCGGGAACGGAGAACCGAAACAGGCAGCCACGTGGGGCATCTCACCAACGCCACGTTGAGCCAGAGACACCAGACACTAAAGATTGCGGGTCTGTTCTTTCAAAAGCAGGCCGGATTAACCTGTGCTGTTAGGAGACTGAGTTCAGCTAAGCTTATCTTCAACTGAGGTAAAAGCAGGACTGACTGGAAGGGGCACAAGGGGATTTGCAGAGGGGGATGGAAAACGCTCTTTATCCAGACTGGGGGTGGTGGCGACACAGATACACATACGTAGCTACATATGTACATATGGGTATGGGTGTAGTTCTTAGAACCCAAGGAACTGAACACTTAAGGTCTACACAGGTAACTTCAATCAAAATGAGCTAAGTGTTGACAAAGAATAAATCTAACATTTTTTATAAAGTGCGAGTAAAGCCTCGTCTCGCTCATTACCCCCTTCATCCCTGCCCATCACCAGCCATTTTCAGGGTGTTCAGAGCAACAGGAAAAGGGGGCTGACTCAGGTACCAGCCCTCGGGTGATTATTCTTACTTAAAGACACAAGCTGTTCTCACCAGGAGGTGAGAGGAAAGACAGCCAAAAAGAAGAAGAAGAAGAAATCTAATTTCCTCCAAGGAACTGTCATTTTGAGCCTGAGGGTGTCAGGCCCGCATGCCTCCCCCTGGTCTGGGGCAGCGGCTGTATCTGTGAGTCAATAAACGATACGCGTTACAACGGGCGCCTCTGTCAGCAGCAAAGACCTGGCTCCGGTGTCTATTACCAAAACACCTGGCACATCCTTATATAAGGGAGAGGTGGATGAACAGAACATCCTAAAGGAGGAAAGATGGTTTTTGATAGTCTAAAGGAAGTGCTCCCACCGCTAGATCAAACTGGACTAGGAGCTTAAAGCTAGAGGGAAAAGGCCACCGCCTGGGGGATGGTTGTTGGGTCAAGGTGGTCAGTGTTAAGATGTCACCTTTAAACCTGCTTACGGAGAAAGCCAGGCTACGCGTAGTTTCTTTAACTTAACTCAAACCTCCCTAGGTATGTGCAAACAAGGATGGGATGGCCAGGGACTCTTGAGTGTTTGTTACTTTGTACTTTTGAAGCTGCTGGGAGGGCCTGATGATCAGAGAGCACTCACAGCTCAGCCAGGCAGCCCTGCGCTGATGGGCTGAACCAGCGCTGCCCCGCAGATGCGTAAACGTGAGCCTCATTTGTTACTGTAAACATCTAGTAGCCACTTCTAAAACCTTTTTCAAAAGGGAAGTTGATACATCCAAAACATTCCTTCAGCATACAATCAATACAAGAATCATCAATTTCACGTTCTTCTGTTGCTGTTGTCAATATTTGAAACCTCGTGTGTATCTTGCGCTCAAAGCCCAGCTCAGTGTGGACCTTTTGCACTTCAAATGCGTAACCACCACACCGTGGCTGGGGGCTACGCTCCTGAATGAAGCGTGGATGTCACCTTCAGGCACCTTAAATAGGAACGCAAAACACCTGACCTGACCCGAGGTTACTTTTCTAACGCTACAGGCTAGGCCTGTTTTTGAAGGATGAGACTCCAGCAGGATGCCTGGGGTGGTTTTTCTGTTTTGCTTTTTGGGGGTATTTTGTTTTTTTTTTTTGGCTCAGCATGCTGTTTTAGAGATGCACCCCCTGGGTCCTGCCTCGGCCCACCGTCACTCCCTGCATGACCACATCTACCGCATCCACTGGGTGGTGGGGGTCGGGGGGCTGGATGACTCCCAGCATCCGACCCCAGCACCAGCCTCACGCCAACCTGTGTTTCTGACCATCGACCTGGTGATGCCATCTGGATGTCCTACTGGTGGTACCTCTGATTTAAGTGCACCCAACACTTCCTCCTCCAGTGGTTACATCACACTTGGCAGGACCACCAACCATCCAGCTGCCTGGAAAGCCTTTAGTTCCTCCCTCTTCCACTTCCCCACAACAGTAACCAAAAAGTTGATAACTAAATGGATGGAGACTACAATTCTACCTTATCAAAATCTTTCAAAACTCCGCATTGTCTGCAGTCACATCAGCACCATTCGAACCCTTATCATCTCCTGCCTGGAACATGGTGGCAGCTGCTACCTTCTTCCCCACCTGCAGCCGACCCCCTGCACTCCTGCATCAGTTCTGCACAAGGCCAGTCACTCCTCTAGAGAACAAGTGTCCTCACTACATAAATGCCCTCAATAAGACTCTACTGCCCGCAGGACTAACGCAGATTCCTTCACGTGGGACCCTCAAAACCCAGTCTGACCTCGGAATATTTAGCAGATTTAAAATAATGCTTTATGACTCCCTTTTGATTGTAAGTTCCTCAAAGACAGAAATGTCCCATTCATCTTCCTGTCCCTAAAGTCTGGCCCAATGAATTCTACACTACTATTTCAAAAGTCAAGAATTATTTTGCTGATTCAGTGAATGCTTTAATAAAGCTTTCCTTTAGATATTAAAAGACAGTACCCCCATGTCACTTCTGTCATTCAGAGCTGGGCTTGTAAGCACGTGCCCTCAAAGAAGGCAAGTGAGGAAGATGGCGTGAGATGCAGGATTTTTCTACAAAGGAGAGTCTGCTTTTCAATACGTGATGTCCTACAAAGTAAGTCTCCTCTTGCCATAAACACATCAGACCTCACACACCAGGAGAGGCTCTGCATGTATTTCAAAATATTTTGGGTACTGTGCTCAGAACACACAATCTTTACAAGATGCTCAAAAAGATCAATCTCTTATTTATAAGTATAGTTCCTCATGGACTCAAACCATACGTCCAACTTGATCATCCACTTTACTCGGTCTGATTCCAAACGACCAAAGGGGAAAAATCTGCCACCACGGAGGATGCTGCTAAGAAGGCATGGCAGCTCAGTGACGAACGCAGACGCATAAACCCACAGGAAGATCTGCAAGGAGGCGTGCAGCCGTGGCATCTTCTCTGCAATACTCTTATATAGTCATCCTGAGTGACAGTTTTGAAGAGGGTGACACTGACCTGGATGAGTAAGTTTCAGCAACTTTTAAAATGTAAGAATTATATCCTATACTCACTGATGGCATGCAGATTTTTAAAAAATTTAATTTATTTAATGTCTTTTTTTCCTTCTGTTTTTTAGTCACATCACTTTATTTTTATTTCATTTTGGTGGGGGGGGGGAGGTAATTAGGTTTATTTATTTATTTTTCATTATTATTTTTAATGGAAGTGCTACGGTTTGAAACCAGGACCTCGTGCATGCTTTTAGTAACATCACTTTTTATTTTATTTTTTTAATTTTCTTGGTGGGTGGCAGGTAATCAGGTTTATTTATTTATTTTTCATTATTAGTTTTAATGCAGGTACTGGGGCTTGAAGCCAGGACCTCGTGCATGCTAGGCAGGCGCTCTACCATGAGCTGTACCGAGTCCCCTCCGATCTTTATATAAATGTTACCAGTCTGTAACCCGGGAGACGCGGGCGTTTGCACACGGGACGCGCCTTCGTGCGCAGGGACCCGCGTGCGCAGACGGACGCGGCACGCACTAGCGGGTTGGGGGGGGCGGTCTTACCACGATGCTCTTGTACATGTTGCCGTTGCTGTCCTCCACGCTGATGCGGATTATGCAGGTGTCCTCGTTCTGCTGGTTGTAAACGGGGGGCAGCACGGTGGAGGTAATGGATGTCACGGAGACTGAGCGCTTGTGGACCCTGGGGTTGTTGTTGCAGGACGGCGGGGAGGAGACGGGGTTCGTCACGGACGACACCCCTGAGGAAGCTGTGTCCATGGAGTGGATGGAGGAGCACGATGAGGAGGACTCGGAGAGCTGGAAGGGCAAGCAGAGCCCGGGAGGAAAGGCAGCCGTGAGAGCCCCGGCCGACGGCGCGCTTCGCACGTCTCTCAGCAGAGGCAGATGCTGAGGCTCATAAAGTCAGTCATTTCCCCCTACAACAGCCCAGGGCACACGCGTCTCGTCCCTGGTGTGCGCATCCCCCTGGCAGACGCCTGTCAGTGACCCTACTTGGCCCAAGCACCTGGCATCGGGACGCCAGGTGGGTCTCTCACTTGGGGTTTTAGCTGCTCTGAAGGAGGCTGACCAGCAGGGGGCAGCAGAGACTAGAGGCGACACGGGCTGCGGAAAGACGTGGGCGGCTCTCCAGGCCGGAGGAAAGCCCGGTGCTGCCGCCTTGAGCAGGATAACGACCTGCCCACAGAGATCACTGCTATCCTGACCACGTCACACCCAGATTTTGGAGCAGGAGAGAAATGTCTATATTTTTAGAAGTGTCTAAACTAAGGACCACAGATTACACAGCTCTGCGTGGAACAGGAGCCCAGGAAGGGGCCCCGGGGGTCGCCTGGCCCCACTCCTCCCTTTCTCCTGCGGAGGAACCTGGGGCACCTCCAGCACCAAGCTTCTTGACTCCACGGCTGGGTTCACAGGGCAAGGGCGCCGCCGAGACCCAGCCTGCGGTACGAACACAGGGCAGTGATCACCTCGGGGGCGCTCGGCGCCGTGAGGTTTGTGATGAGCTTTTACAGGTCGGGTCTCATTTTGGCCTCACAGCTACCTCGTGAATCAAGTGCAGAGCATCACAAAGATGAGGGAAATGAGATTCAGGGAAACAGCGACCTGCCCAAGGGAACGCAACCCACGAGAGGCTCCGCCACTGACCACGTTGGCTTCGAGAACCGACTGCGTACGTTTTCATGTTGGGTGTCAAGGATAACTAAGGAGCGAGGCGCTGAAGTTAGTGGGTTTTTCTGACTAACGACAGAGTTCTGATATGTGCAACACCAGTTAGCAAAGAAATGGGGCGCCCCCAACTCACTAGATGGTGTTCTAGGAAAAACCATTAATTGAATCATTTAAAGTAGCAAGTCTTACTATAGAAAACTGTAAGTAATTTCTCAGAATAAGTTAAGCTAAATTATACCATATTAATCCAATAAAATAATCTGGAAGTCCTTTAAAAAATAAATTACTTACTCAATTCTTTCACACCTGTCTACCGTTCCATGGAAACAAAGCATGGAAGTTTAGTTTTCTGGTTATCTGGTTTCCAAGTAAAATGGAGTCTACTTTATTTCCTACGGATTTTTCCCCCTGTGGCATAACTATACGTTGGTTTAATCAGAGCCAGTGGCAACTCTGACGCGCAGGAGTCAAACTGTGGCCCCCATCACAGTGTGGTTTAGTTATACTCCTTAGGTTCCCACGTGAATCAACTTCGTGGCTCAATTTGAGGGCTAACTGGTGGCGGGTAATTTCAGCAGCCTAACTCTGCCTGCAGGTGCCCCACACAGTAGCCGAGAGGGTCCATTTTCCAATTATTGGTTCAATTTTTTTCACCTTCCCTTTCCTCCACATAAACCCATTTTCCTGTTAGATTTTCCATGATTTTAATGACATCCATAACTCAAATGATGCCCTGAACATGCCTGGGTTACAGAAACTCCAAACTAATCACCTGACAAGACCCCAAATTTTTACTGAGAACTTCAGTAGCGAGGAGCAGACGTTAGGTAAATGTTTAAAAGTCGTGATCAGGGGAATGAAGGAAGATGAATGATTACACTTTACTCAAAAGGGCAACCTTGCAATGTAGCCAGTGGGGAGGGCAGGGTGGACGCGGAGGGCCGCAGGGCTGCAGGGTGGGAAGGGACCACTGCCTCCTGGCCCAGCCGTGTGCTGAGCAGAAGTGAGGCCTCTCCAGTTAACATTCAGCACTTCTGCAGCCCAGCAACTACTCACATCCAACTCAATTACTCATTTTTAAACCTATGGAAATTCATGACTCTGAGAGGTTCATCCAAAGAATTAAAGTTCATGACTTGTGCAAGAAATTAAAGAGTCAGTGTGATAAGGGAGGAGACCAAAAGGATGCAGCCGGTTGGGGGGGGGGGGTGCCCAGGACACACACGGGGCTCCAGCACAGTTTTAAAGGGGATGGATGATCTGGGCCATGTGCACGTCCACTGCACCAGCAGATGCAAATGTGATTCCCCCTTCTTCCCGGACAGACGGAAACCCCACAAAGGCGTGGGCGTATCTCAGTTGTCACTGTTGCACAATGTCTGTCATCAGACATGGGGCCTACAGAGCATGAGAACCTGTCAAAAGGTGAATGATGAGACTTTGCTCCAGGATTCTGACAAATTCAATGCTGACTGTCAAGTCACGGGGAATGCTTGCACCCCTTGTTAAGAAGGCACGCTGGAGAGAACAGCCAGTCTGGAGGTGTTTGCCAAGCCTTCCTTCAATATTTAGAGCATTAAAGATGTGTTCTCACCTAGATTTCAAAGCAGAAAGGTGAGAAGTCCCACCCGCCGGGGCAGCATCTGAGGCATCTCAGTCTCATGAGTCCCTCCTGGTTTGGCTACTTTGTGACAAGGGCACCTGATGGTTCCCAGATCGCTGCTGTGGCTTATAACACAGCGAGACAGCACACAGATCCCCATGCAGGATGGCGGATACAAACAAAACAAAGGCATTGTTCCTAACACTCCACCTCACTGGCCAAAGCAGAAGCTAAGGGGTCAGAAGTCACTCACACAGCAAGTGTGACCAGATGTAGAGGTGACATCTCTGATGTCAGCTCCTTGACCAACAGATTCAAGCAGATGTGTACAGAAGACTAAGGTGGGTCTTTTCTTTCATGTATTTATACGAAAAATAGCCATGGAAAATAAAAGCTTTCTCCAGGAATTCCTTTATCACCTCCCATCACTTTCCCTTTTGGGGGGACACGGTAGATTGTTACCAATTCCTCACCATCTCCCGCATCCGTGCCCTTTGCCCTGTGACACCATAGTTCTAGAAGCGGCGTCTAGTTCCCCACCTCATTTATTTATGGGGGATTTGGCCACATGATTTACTCTGGCCAATAATGTTGATCTCACCCCAGGGAAGGTCTGTTATGCGGCTGCAGGGCTGGGACCGCCCTCTTGCTCACCAGTCTGGCATGCTAAGAGCTTGCCCTGCGGAGCTCCTCACTCCAAAAGCAACGTGGCCGGGTAGAGGAGACCTGGGCCAAATCTGGGCCCTAGGACCAAGCCCAACCCCAGTCAACCAACCTGCAGGAGCATGACAGAGGATAAATGGTGGTTGTGTTAAGTCACTGAGGTTTGGAGTGATTTGCTCTGCAGCATTATTGTGGTAAAAGCTTGGCTGAGACACAGTATGACACCGAGAAACTGCCGCATCTCTGTCTCTTGACTTTCTGCTCCTTCTAAGAACACTCTACATCTCCTAAGTAAAGTGTAGCTCCCGCTCCACGTCACAGTCCGCCAGCTGCCTCTGGACGTGGGCAGGGAACAGCATTTCAAAGGTGAGATGAGCAAACCAGCAGGCTTGTCGCTTTTAGACGTTTCTATAGGGAAGGAATTCCCAGAATGAACTATGCTTTTAACACCTTGAAAAAACAGGACTTGCAACACACTGTCGAGCGAGCAACCTGCAAACAGACATTGCTCCCGGGCAGACACCGTGCCAGGCGCCGGCGTCGCGAGTCACGGGCAGGGGCCGAGCGCGCACCTTTTTCTGAGGCTCGTCGGGCGTGTCCATGGGCGTGATGGAGCCCTCCTCGGCCTCCGAGTGGTTCGACTCGCAGGATGACACGCTCACAGAGTCCATGCTCTCCCCGGAGCTCCCGCTGGCAGCGGACTTGGGCGGCTCTTTGGTAGGCGTGCTACTGGTGATAAGGTCCGACCCCAGAAACAGTCTGCGGAAAACATAACGCCAGGCATTCGGGTTCTTACAAGTCTGGAATCCATGGTGAAGCAAATAGTTTTGTGTTAACTAAGTCCTCGATGTTTTCTTAATCGTGTGCGCCCTGTCATTATTATTTTAGGAAAGCATTTGCTAGCAAGTTTCTAACAGGATCAGAGTAAACATCTTGTCCCAGGGTGTTACCTGCAGCCTCAAAGAGCACGCGGACTGCTTGGCTGAGTGAAGGGCCATGTTAACCTGAGGTCTTTGTGGGTCAGCAGTTCTCCGTTTTTTGGTGAAAGTCTACGGGCCACTTTGGCAGGATCGAAACACCATGGCCACACCCCATCACCTCCCACCAGGAAGCAAATTCTAGGAGGCTGAAGGCGAAGACCAGCCCTGCGCTGGGCAGGAAGCCAAGGGGGAAGGCTTTTTTTTCCTTTTCCGATAATCTAATGAACTAAAATAACCTCAGCCCCTTCACCATAAAACAACTCGGTAAAAACATGGACAATTCTCTTTAGAGTTGAGCTTGCAAGACAGTAAGGAAAATCCCTGCAGGCCAGAAACGAAAAGGGAACAGAAAACCAGAAGCAGGCGAGCTCCTTCTGCAGCTGCTCTGGACGGGGGGCGGGAGGGGCCGATTGTGGCAAACTAGCGACAGGGGTTTTAACACACACATAGCATCCAAAGATGAGGGCTTCTGTTCATGCACGGTGGCGGGTGGGCACTGACATCCCTCATACAGAGCCAGGACCCTCAGAGAGCTTCATGCACCCTGAGTAAAAAGATGGGCTAGAAAAATACACTCCTGCTGGCATAGAAAGACAGCAGGGAGACTTATCTGCCGGCCTGAGCTTGGGTGGAAGAAAAATGTCTCCTCGAAATCACGTGCGATCTTAGCCAACACTTCACTCAGATTTGCTGCCTAGCTGGTCTAAGAACTGGGAACTCCCAGGCCAGTGAGTGAGACTTTTGAAGAAACTAGAATTTAGAAAAGCAGACAAACAGAAATACCCAAACACCTTTCTGGAGGAATATTCCTTCAACTTAGGCGGCAGAGAATTCCCTGATAAAGATGAACTCACAATATAAAATTACAAAATACACACAAGGAAACAGCCCACCCTAAGCAGGAGTCAACAGGCATAATGAAATGAGCAAATCTAGACCCCTGAGGACTTAAGATTACAAGAGCTCTCAGAAAGAGATGAGTAATTTATTCATTCATTTAACAAATATTCAAGCGTCTACCATGAGCCAAGCTATAAAGCAAGTGTGTTTAAAAACATTAAAGAGATACAAGAAGAAATTGAGAACAGGAGTTAAAAGCAAGACATTCTAACAAGAGGACAGGAAGATAATTTGGAAAAAAAGTTTACTTCTAGAGTGAAAAAGGTAGTGATTTAAATTTTAAAACTCAGTGGAAAGATCAAATGTTGAAGAGAAAAACTGTGAACCAGAATTGATAGGTCTGAAGAAAATCCTCAGAGGTCAGCATCAAAATATGAAGAATGAAATGAAAATGAAAATCAAAATGAAAAATGAAAGAGGTTAAAAGGCACAGGGAATGGGGTACGGAATGCCTGCCTGTGTGAAGAGGAGTTCCGCAAGAAGACAGATGAGCGAAGGGAAAAAGGGACCGTGGCTGAAGGGGCGGTGGCTGAGAAGACTCCAGAACGAGAGAACCGCGTGAATCCTCGGATCCAGGAACCACATCTGGGGTCAATAAGGCTAAATCCCCACTTAACCTGCACGATGGTATAGAAGACCCA
This sequence comes from Camelus dromedarius, assembly GCF_036321535.1. Taxonomy (NCBI): domain Eukaryota; kingdom Metazoa; phylum Chordata; class Mammalia; order Artiodactyla; family Camelidae; genus Camelus; species Camelus dromedarius. Next base: position 27,877,514 of record NC_087458.1, on the reverse strand, counting down.
AGTTCTTAAAAGCAACATGGCTGGAGGCATAATGCAAAGGAGCCGTAATTCAGCAGACATCAGACATCTCAATAGCAACGATGGAAGACAGAAGGCATAGAATAATGTCTTCAGAGCGCTGAGAGAAAGTACCAGTCATCCCTGAATTCTGTACCCACCTAACAGAATCCCAAGAGTGAGGGCAAAATAAAGGCTTTCTCAGACAAAGACTGTTTACCATCAACAGACAAGGAGGAGGGAAGGTGTAAGGCACAAGAAGGAATGGGATGCGCAGAAACTAGCAAATGGGCCCAAACCCAAACAAACATTGTCTGTATAAAACAACAGTAGTAGAAACAATGAGGATTTTATATATATATATATATATATATATATATATATATATATAAAACCAGTACCTTTTCAGGCACCCCTTGTGAGCCGGGCACTGTTTTAGGGGTGTGACAAACCTGCTAGCCCTGACAACAACCCACTGAGTGAACATTATCACCCTCGTCTCACAAAGGACAGGACAGAAATTCACACAGCAAGTGGCTGTGGCGCTGGGATCTGTGGGGTCAGCGTGGTTCCCGAGCCCACTCTGCCGCGAACAACGTCCGTGTTCCCTGATCACTGTCCCTGCACGCCCCTGGCCAGTGCAGACTGTGTCACCCAAAGATCAGACCCGGGTATACATCTTCAAAAGAGAAGAACAAATTTATTAATCAAAGGATAACCCTTGTCTCTCTGAACTAAGCTCCTTAGCCTCCATGAGAGTCATCGGCCTAATGTCGTTCAGAGTTGAACGTCTAAGAGATGAACTTCAAGACAGAGACTAGGTTCTCTTAAGACTCTTCTAATATAAACTGCTGAGATCCAAGCACAGGGTCCAATTAAACTAACATCTCCCTTCCTTCCCTCCCTTCTTCCTCATCCTCTCTCCCTTCCCTCCTCATCTTCTCGCCTCTTCTACGTCTTACTTTCCTCACTTCCCATCCATCTTTCCTTCCCTTCTTCCTTCCCAAAGTATTTATCCAACAGGTGGCACGGTGAAAGGGCTGTGACCTCGGCTTTGGGGCCAAACCTCGGGCTTGAGCCCAGGCCCCACAACAGCCAGCATGCTCTTTGCCCTGTCTGGGCCTTCCTTTCCTGGTTGATTAAAATTTGGCATAATAGCAGGACCTACTAGGTTATTTTGTAGATTGTATGAGAAATACACAGGTATTGTTCTCAGGACAGTGTTGGCTCATGGCTCCATTTATCCATTCAATAAATATTTATTAGTCATTTACTATGCGTCAGGCACTGGTCGAGGTTCTGGGGATACAAGCCATGAACAAAAAACAGACATAAACGCCTGTCTTCAAAGAGCTTGCACTCTAGATCACAGACACAACGCACAGCATGTCCGCTGGACGGAAGTACAATGGAGACGTTCAAAGCAGGTGACGGTGAGAGTGGGCGCCAAAGGCAGGTAACGTGGGGTGTGGTTAGGTTACAGCATTAAATGAGGTGGTCAGGGAAGGCTCATGAGAAGGGGGCTTCTCAGCAAAGATCTGGAGGAAGTGAGGGAGGGAGCCATTTGGCTATCTGAGGAACAGTGTTCTGAGCAGAAGAAATGGCAGATAAAAATGAGGGTGCCTAGTGTGTTCAGGGAGGACTGGGTGGCAGGGTGCAGAGAGTAAGCGGGGAAAGGTGAGGACAAGCAGGTATGGGACGGGCGGACGGGGCTGGGATGGTACCACAGATGGTGAAGAGTCGTGTAAAGACTTTGGATTGTGTGCAAAGGGAGACAGGTGTTCAGGTTAGCTCTGGCGGGAACTCTCGTGTGCCCGGCACTGAGCTGGGCTGACGGCCATGAGCATGGTGGACAAGGTTCCTGCTCTTGGGGCTTACACTCCGCTGGAGGAAACAGCCAGCACGGCTGAGGGGTGCGGGCAGACAGCAACATTAGATGGGATACCCTCTCGGGGGGGTAACGTTTTTGCCAACATCTGAAGGAGCAAGCCCCAGAGAAAGCACACGCCGGGACAGAGGGACACATGGTACAGGCGTCTAGTGCATCCAGTAAGGAACAAGCCTGGGGGCTGAAGGAGGCCGGGGGTCGGGCGAGGCTGGATCTTGGTGAACAAGGGGGTTGGACACCAGGAAGGTGGTAAGATTAGGAGATCATGCAAAACAGGGTAAGGCATTCAGGTGCTGTCTAAACAAAACCACTGGAAGTTTTAAAGCCAGGAAGCAAACTAAGCTGGTGTACGTGTTAACAGACTACCAGTCTATTTGGGAGTGAAGAGATGGCTGGAGCAAGGGTGGGGCCAGCAGCCAGTAAGGATGTTGCTGGAGTGTCCAGGCGGGAGCCAATGGTGGCTCCTCCCAGAGAGAACAGTGGAGAAAGATGGATGGATTCAGAAAACGTGCTAAATTCATGGCAGAAAGATCAGCTATTTAACAAGTGAGCCAATGGGCTCAGGGGAGCTTCGCTGAATCCCCGTCCTCTCCCCGACTCTGATGGGACCCTCCCGGGGCCCTGGGACCCCAGGGTCACACTCACAGGCTCAGCCTCTTCACCATGCTCTTCCGAGGCTTGGGCGACGTGGCGCTGGCGTCCGCGGCCGCTTCGATCTCACAGGAGAGGGCGTAGCTGGGGAAGAGAAGGGGCTGGTGAGGGCGGAGCTGGAGAAGTGAACAGATCTAAATTCACGGGATTAATTGGTTTTCCTTCAGAGGAAGGCTCTGATGATTCAGAGTAAAGATGGGCACTGTGTTGTTCTGCGACAACTGTCAGAGGGCGCTGGCTTAAGGACCAGACCTCGCACATTCACACGTGTGCTTCCTCCCCTCGGCCCCCCACTGACATCTGGGCTGGTGCTGGTTCGCCTCAAAAAAGCACGGATCTGCCTGCTTCAAAGCTGACTCCCTTCTGTTCCCTGATCATTCTCATCCCACGGCCAGACCAGGATAGGAATCCTTCCGCCCCTACCACCTGCCTCCTGTTACATGGTATGTGTGCGCACGGGTGCAACCTACCTGTCCTCTAAGGGAGATGGAAGAAGAGGCTTTTGTAAACTATCTAATATTCAGTAAATAGACACAGGCAGCTCTATTACCGATCAAAACATAGAAATGTAATTTTTAATTGCCAAAACATCCTAAATTAAAAATGCTCCAGGTTGAGACATCTATATGGCAGGCAGGGCTGACTTCCATGGGCACAAGAGGAATTCACATCTTACTTGAAATGTCTTTTGTGAAAGCTCGTAGCTCTAGTTAGGGGGTGTACTCGGTCCTGCGCAGGTGAGGAAGGGTAAGAGTGGTGAGTGTCGGCTTGGGGAGTTGCTTATTATGAGTACTTTTTCTAAACCTAAAGATGTTTCCAGGGAGTTGGTTAAGCAGAAGTATTTACTGATACAGGAATTATTCAACTATTAACTTTAGCTATAGGAGTTTTATAAACAGCAAGAAAAAGTGAGATATGCTTAACAAGACTCCTTTAATCATTAAAAGGTCCACTGCGCTGCTGATACTTAGAGCCCGTGCTTTCTGATCCAAACCACCAGCCACGGTATGTACGTTCCATACGTGAGAAGGAGGCACAGAAAGAGGAAGTCCGTACAAACTGATCATCAGACCAGAAAATGTAAAGAGAGGGAAACTGTTCTGTTTCTTACATTAAAGAAAAAAAAACCAGCTTCATTAACGGATGAGTGCTCCGAATCAAGGGTTTTAACCTAACAGGACGAACCTATTCTGAAATTTTAAAAACAATCTCAGAAATCATCTTTCAAATGAGGAAATGGACGTGTTTAGTTTACATGATCTGCTCAACGTTATAACCACCTTCAGAGCTTAGGACGTAGTGTCTGGAGACCTGAGCTTGAATCCAAACTCTATCACTAACTGGTTATAATATTTCTCAAAACCTCAATTTCCTCATTGGCAAGATACTTGTTTTGCTGGTAACTGCAATCTCCCTGGTGATAAACTTTCAAGGAAACCCCCTGGTCTACAGCAGGGGTCAGCAAATATTTTCTGTAAAGGATGAAATAAGAAGTATTTTAGGCTTTGCAGGCTATGTGGTCGCTGTTCCCACTATGCAGCTCTGCCTTTAAAGCATAAAATCAACCGTAAATACGATGTAAAGGAATGGGCTGTGTTCTGGTGCAACTTTATTTTCTTATTGGATACTAAAATTTTAATTTCAAATAATGTCCCAGTATTCTTTTTTATGTGAACCATTTGAAAGTATAAAACCAGGCAGTGGGCAGGATTCAGCCTGCGGTCTCTACTCCCCGGGACTGCAGGGTAAGGGCTGCGCAGCGCTGCTGGGCCAACACTCAAGGCCCAGGGATGAGTGACCTGTCCACGCCTGTCCTTCTCTGTTTTGAGACCCGTCCCCTGTGAACCAGCCGCACGAGAGTTCTGACTGTCCTTCCAGACCCCGAGCTCGTCAGGCTGCCGGGCCTGGGTTCACGCTCTCCTCTCTGTCTGGATTGTTGTTCTCCAGTTCTGGTGAAATCTTTTCTCTCCTTCACAGCCCAGCCCAGACATTCAGGCCTTTATGACAGCTTCCCTCTTTCCCCCGATCCTTGGCCCAGTGAACTGTTCCCCACTGATTACCTAATGTATTTCCATGCTTCTTGAGCTCCTCTCCTCTCTGTTTGAAAGCTCCCTCAAAGCTAACACCACTTAGCACTTAGTGACAAGCATGGTGATGACGGTGGTGGCGGTGGTAAGCACTGAACAGTGCTGTCCCCAAAGAGGTTGCATTTAAATCCCCACAAACACTTTACAGATGAGGATCCTACCCTGCAGGTCAGGAGGATGGAGTCACTTGTTCAAGGTTACAAAGATAAGTAAATGGTAGCAAGAGTTCTGACACCATCCATCCAACTTCTCCTGCTCCACCATCAGCCTTTGAAAACCGAGGACCCAGAACCTAGGAGCTGCTCGAGAAGTCGCTGCTGAATAAATGGCCGGGCGAGGAACTGGATGCAGCGTCCCTCTGGCCAGCACCGCAGCTGCACCCCGGTGGGCGGCGTGGCCACCTACCTCTCCTCCTCTGTCAGCAGCTGCTGCTTCTGGAACCACTGGATGAACTTTGGGTCTGGGGTCATACAATAGCTGTTGCAGGCAGATTGTAAGAGCTTTATTTGGGCAATCACTTCAAATTCCTAAAGCAGACAGACCAGCAAAAAGAAGGAGTGAACAAGGCCAATCAGGTAGACGCCTTTTCAACATGAAACCACAGCACATTAGGGTAAGTGATGGAGAAGACTGCCTTCCTTAGAAATACAGTAGCTGAATCACTCGTCCGTCCTAACTCTGGCTCTGACTCTCAGCACGCTTTAGTTGTCAAGTCCTCCTTCCTCCCTGAGAAAGCAACTTACATGAATAAAACTGGCCACCAGGGCACCCCAAGCTAGGGGTTCCCTCAGGTCGCAGTGGCTTCCTTTTTCTCTCTTCCATTTCTATTCTTGGGACAGAAAACGTATTTTTTAAGGTTGAGTCCTGCTAAAATGTATTTTAAAATTCTGTTTCCTAAAAGATATAGAAAAAAACTTAACTTTGAGAAGCTCTCAAGTTCCCTACCCCCATCTTCTTCAACCCTTACCCCTCAATAAATAAGTCTTGGTAGAGCTGAATATCCAAACAGTCCAGGGCCTCATAAACTTGGATGTTTAGATTGCCTAAGTCCTTGGGATTTCACTACCTAGTAAATCACTTAACTGAGTCTTTTAAAGCTCACAAGAGAAACAAGTGTATAATTACGTCCAAAATTATTTATACTTCTTTAGATGTTTCAATAAAGATTTTTTTTAAGTCAGCAATGGGTAGAAGCTATAGCTTTAGGTTTTATACTCAAAATTCCCAAAAGTTTAATATGCTAGTCTTAAAAGGAAAGAGATCACCATCCAGGGTTATTCTGAAGTTGAAGGACAAAGATGGGTAAATGTGGAGGCAGTAGCTGGATTTGTTGTGTCATTACAGGACATGGCAGAAGCAGCTTAGCAACTAGAAGATTCCATGGGTGTCAACTCCCCATTCAATGCCCGCCACCCTCGGGCTTAGCATCCTCAAGGAACATGTGTCATCATCCGCTACCAGGGACAGAAGACGTACGTTTTTCTAGGTTAGCCTATCTTGTTACTTACGAGTTCAGCCTGCTAACTCCTGCAACTTTGGTGTTAACTTCAATGTCCTTTCCTCCTGGCGGTTTCTCAGACCCCCACAGGCTGGGGGCAGACGCCCCTCCTGTGCGCTCCTGTAACGCCCGCAACTTCTGCTCACAAGCCCGCATCAGGCTGCATTATAACTGCCTGTTTGTCTACCTTCCTCGCTGACTGTGGACGTGAGGTGGGCAGGGAGCTCCGGGATTTCCTCCTGCCATCCCCAGCCTGCCACAGTGCCTGAGCCGTGGGCCGTGTGCAGCCAGTGCTCGTGGGACAGAAGCGTGAGTGGGTAACTGAACAGTGTGAACACTGGACGGTGAAGTTATCACTGTGCTCATTCCTGTCCCTTCGAATCGCTCAACTACACCATTTCAACACTAACGCCATAGCGAATTTTCAAAGCTCTGTTTTGCCTTTTTTAGTGTGGGGCAGAACTATTCTGCTCTCCCCAGAAAAATTCAAGTGGATGGACAACCCCCCCTCCTCTGCTGACGGGGAAGAAAAGCAATTATCCACGTGTGACCATGAAGACTGTTTCCTCCCCTCCCTCCAGCAGGCCTGCAAAAGCCAACCGTCTTTATTCCCTCTTCGATATCATCTGCACTATGAAACCCTTTCTCCTTAATAGGATGAACCTATTCTTACTGAAGCTGATTGTAAAGAAGGTGGTGATGAAGGGGTTTAAGAAAGAAATGTGGTCTCTGGAGAGGCAGGACAGGAGCTGAACCCTGGCTGTCCTCCCGGGTGACTCTGGTCGAGTTACTTCATCTCTCTGGGTCCTGGCTGCCTCACCTTTGAATTGAGGATGATAAAACCTACCTCACAGGGCTCTCGGGCAGTAACACGCAGGAACACACCAAGCACAGTGATACACAATAAATGTTCAATAAATGCTAATTCTCTTTCTCCTGCCTCTACAAAAAACTTGTCTCCACTCCTTAATAATTTTGTTCACGCCCAGATGAAGTAAAACGGAAAACCACAGCCAGCCGAGCCCCCACTTACCCTTCTCCTCTTCTCAAAGTTTATCAGGCCGCCCTGAAAGAATTTAGAACAAGGAAGAGTGACGAACCAAGCTACTTTGAAGCACAGCCCTGTCTGTTCTGGGTCGTATTAAGCTAGATCAAAGGGACAATCAAGTCACAGTTGTTCATGGCACCGTTATCATGGCTACCTTGGAGGAAGAGATGTCTCATTCGCTTAAAGAAAGACATTCTTTTAATTATAATAGGACAGGATGGGCAGACAGCCTTCTCCTAGAATGTCTGAAACCAACTCAAACAGCAATGATAAAGGATTTACAACTCAGAGAATCCAAATACATTCGGAGAGTCAGTGAAGGCAAAAGCTTGAGTGAATGTCCGGCTACACTTTTGTTTTTCCTTTCCTGGCCCCAAAGCGATGAAGACAGATGGTTACTGACTCATACTGGAAACCAAATTGTTGATGGTTTATCGAAAGGGAAGACACTTCTACATAACATCATCATAGAAGTTAAGTTTCAATTCTCCATCCCCCCCTCCCCCGACCCTATTCTCAGAAGGCTGAATTTAATCTCTAAATCATTGGTCGCGCCCCACCACCGGAATCCCCAACACTGGTGAGTGTCTCCGGAGCCCAGCTGAGGCAGCGGGTGTGAGACTCAGCACGGGCCCTGTGACGGGCGCGCGCGGAGGGAGGCACGCGCCAAGTGGCTGCTGCTCCTGGTTAGAGTGAGAGGCTGACTGCAAGTGACGACGAGGAAGGTGGGATGCATTTAAATACGCAAGAAGTCCTCAAAATTTCATCTCGAATATCAAATCTCTCCTCCATGCAATACTCTATTACTGTTACTAACACGTAGCTTGTTTGACTGGGTTTCACTTCTTTCCCATTTGTGGGGAGAGAGAGAGCGAAAAGGTGATAATGTGAAACAAACAAACCAAAGAAGGATACTTAAAAATCCACAAATTGGACTGACCCCCTGCCCCACCAGGCAGAGTGTTAAGGCATATGATCCCCTCATTTCCACCTGTCCAAGTCCTGCCCAACATCACAGTCTTGCTCAAACCCACTCCTTCACAAGGCCCTGCCATGCCACCCCCTCATCTGGAACTGGTCGTGGCCTCGTCTCCTCTTCTCTCGGTGTGTTTCTGTTTGAATTCTCATCACTTCTACCCACCACTGCCTGCTTGGATGTACACCTTCCACCACACTGGGGGCCACGGCTGGCGGTCTTCATCTTTGGGCTCCTCAGAGCACGGAGCATAACGCCACGTTCACAGTGGGCCCCCCGCAGACACAGAAGCACATTTCCCTCTGGGGTAACCAGTGAGAAGGCGGCAGGTCCAACTGCCCCGCCGGCCCAGAACTCACCTCGATGTAGTCCGGGAGGGCCGTGTCAAGCATGGTCAGGTCGGTCAGGAAGGTGCCCAGGTAGGGCACAGTCCCCTGCATCACACCCTGGAAGGCAAGCACAGCAAACCCGTCTTTGCCGTTGTTGAAAAGCTTAGGGCTTCAGTAACCTGCACACCGGACCAAACGGACCTGTGGTCCGCTCCCTTCAACAGCGTGCCCAAGTGCAGATGAAGGCGCAGGCACTCTTGGAACGGCTCGGTGAGCCTCGGCACCATTTGGAGGATAATTAAGGACCATTTCAGGCCCAATTTAAGGCCACGAGCGCTAACCTCTATGAATGAACTGTTTTAAATTCCCACACAAATGGGTCAGGAACTCCATCACCAGGGTCACTTTCAAAGTCACGAAAACCAAGCCCCAAAGCCAGGAGGCGGTTCCCACGTGTTCACAGTGGGTTTCCACACTGCTTAGACTCAGGCCAGAGGGACATCTGCTCCTTTCACAGCGTGCAGACACTCAGGTGGTTGAGGACGGCCCCGGTAGGGGTGGCCTCGCCATCGGTGGAGGAGTGGGCGGGGGCACACTGGAGAAGTGTGACCACAGGAGCGTGGGGCGCCACTATTTAAATGGCAGCTTGGTGGCTCGGTTCTGAAGAACAGAGGAGGGACAGGGAAAACCAGTCACCTGGAAGTGGAAAACCCGACACCCCTACCTTCACCAAGTGATGCGGGCTAACGCATCAGCCACACCAGATGCCACCCCCTCTGCGATGGCTGAGAAGGGCGCCTCACATCTGTGGTGTTCTTCCCCAGACCCGTAACCTCCGTCTGCCCAACCACTAGGGAGACAGCAGACACGCCCTGGCGGGGGGACATTCTAAGGATACCAGGGCAGTCTTCCTGAACATTGCCAGACAACGCAAAACAAGGAGAGACTCGGAAACTGTGACAGAGCAGAGGAAACCAGGTTGACAAGGCAACTAGATGCGGCGGAGGGGCCGGGTTGGATCCTGGAACAGAAAGAGGAGACTTCACGGAAAACTAGCGAAATCCAAGCCACGTCTGGACTCCGGTTCACAGCGCTGTGCCCGGGTGGGTTTCTTAGTATTGACAGAAGGGTGGGTCATGATTACAGAAGATGCTCACAAAGGCGGGGGATGGGCGATGGGCTCACAGAAGCTCTCTGTACTACCTGGAACTCGTCTCTAAATTCTAAAACAAAAAGTTTATTTAAAAAAAAACCTGTCCCTCGGAAATGCAGGTAGGAGCCCTTCAACGGCAGGTATGTCTGTGCCCTTTTAATTTCACCAAATGTCCTTTGAGATTGTCTCTGTTCTCCCCCAGGCCGCCGAGGCCCTAGCCATTCCGAAGAGAAGATGAACCGACACCTGACCCTACAGCCCACCCGGGCAGGAAGATGAGGGCCCGCCCGGGGCTTCCTCGCGGGGCCGCTTCGTGAGGGCTGCGCCCGCGAGCACTTTGTCCTCCAGGACCTCACTGTCAGCTGCAGCCTGTCCTTCCCTATCATGCGTCCAAGGTCTCATCCTGAACCAAAATAATCTCTCTTTCAAAAAAAAAAAAAAAAAACCCCAGCTATTTTTAACTTGTCTTTGAACAGCCAAAAGCAGCCTGCAATGCTGCGGGTGTTTTCGGGGCCGTGTCACAGAAGAGCCCGTCAGTCAGAAACAACACGCCTGGTTCATGACCAGCCCTCCAGAGCAGGAGAAGGAGGCTGTCACAGCAGGGGGGAGGGTATTTACAGTCTGTCAGACTCTGACCTCCTCTCTCTGGTCTCCCCCTTCTGTGCCAAAAGCTAGGGGAAGCTTAAACTTCAAGCCAATGACATTAAAAGTGCCTTCCGGTCTTAAAGAGGGAGGTAGGGCGCCCCCTCGAGTCCTGACAAACTAGAAAGAGCTGGTGCGCGCGTGGGGTCAGTGAGGGGAGGCAGAAAATGAACAGACTGGTTGGAACAAATGATCTCCAAGGACAAGGACCAAGTCCTCCTGGGAGCCGACGCTCTCTGTCCTGGGCCACCACGTGCTCAGTGCTGACCGCAGATGGCATTCCCGTCAGGGAACTGAAGCCCAGGAGGTCTCGAGGCCAAGGGAGGAGTAGCTCCTGAGGGCAGGCGTGGGCACAGGACAGCAAAAGGGGACAGACATCTACCTGCCGCAGACTTTCCCTCACTTCCAGGAAAAAAAAAAAGTTCCAGAAAACAACATGATTTGCGACTCTCAGTGTTTACTTCCTGCTGGGTTGAGTGGGAGGGAGGAAGGCTTTCCTGCAGCCCTCCCAGGGTCGCTGGGAACAAACGAGGGTGAGAATGGAGGAACATTCTGGAAAGCTGGGGCACCCAGCAGACCGGGGCCCATCACGCACACGGGGCTGTGCTCTTGGCCGTGGTGGGGGGTGGCCTCGGGAAGGCCTGGGACCTGACATACCATGTCCTTCTGGAGCTGAAGCCGCCTCTGAGTCCGCTTCTGGTTCTCCTTCACACTGCTGTCCAGGTTTGCAAATTTTGAGGTTCCTTCCTAAGAAACAGAAACACATGCGGAGGAGGGTTACGGAGGATGATGCTACCACCAAGGAGCAAGGGGTGCGTGGTTCCGGGGCAGAACCCCTGCCCCCCGCCATCTGGACGCCGCGCAACACCAAGGGGCCTCCAGCAGGCCCTGCGCTGTCCAGGCAGGCCTCGGGCTGGCTGGTGGCGAGGGGTCTTGTGTGTGAGGAGGCCTGGCGACAACGGCTGATCCTGCTCGCCCCCTATTTTGTAAGAAGAGCCCCCGACTTAGCTGTAAAATCTCTCGTTAATACAAAGCAGGCCGTTTCTGGAGCTGGAGACAATTTTTACACACCCCAAATATCCCTCAAAGGAATCACTTGTCCTGGAAAGTGACGAGCTCTTCCTCTGCCTGTTTTGTGCTTTCTTGATCCTGGCCTGACACGCACGTCCCCGCGTGCTGTGAAAGAAAAGAGACCATTTCTGTGGTGTGGCTCAGCTAAATGAAACTTCTGTACCGGAAGTTTTCCGAGGAAGGCCAGCACTAATGTATGAAAGCCAGACCTTCAGACATTTTTTCCCCCTCTTTTCTCCCCCAGTCAATCCCCCCCAGTTGCCTCTAAATCACCCCTTCCTCCTGGCGCCGGGGGACAGATGGCTGCTCTGTGTCGCCTCCCCTCTGTTGTAACAACAAACTCTTCTGCATAATGACTGATCTCCAGTTTGCTGACTGAACAGAAGGGGTTTCTGGTTTTGTGGTTTCGGGGTCTTGCTAAGTTCTCATTTTCCAGGAACTGTATGAATGGGAGGTGAATTTCACAATTCGGCAGCGCGTCACCTCTGCGTCGGTTTCCCCTCAGTCAGCTGCCCTGGGCTTGTTACGTGACCACAGCATGTGGCCTTTCACCGCCGCACAGCTACGAGGGGACCTCTTTCAGCGGCTCGGCCTCTCCGACGGCAGTGCAGCATCAGCATCTTCCATCATTCACCAGCCTTCCCCCGGGCCAGGGGCACCGCCAGGGACAGAAGCCACAGCCACACACTGCCTACTTTCAGGCTCTCTGTTACGAACGGTAACAAGGAGAGGTATCGTCTGAGGACCTCCTACCTAAGAGTCTTTCCTGGGGGGGAAACGAAAGTGGCCTGAAATGTGCCGCTTCCTGGGCTGGGTGGTTCTGGGTCCTCCCAAATTCTCGAGAATGTGCTTGCAGTGAGAAATCAACTCTTTCTGACTTGAAGGCGAGTGTCATCTCTTTCCAGTTCCTTCTGGCTCCCCTTCCGGTTTCTCAATCATTGGCAGATGCACAGTGTAGGGAAAATTATTGCAGATCTAACCGAAATTCTTAAGAAGGACTTCTGAAGAGTGAAGAGGCTCCTGAGAATCACTGAAATGGGGGTGCTCTAGGAAGAGTGCTGAGGACAACCTCCTCCCTTCCAGCCGGGGGCTAGAAGACTCGCTGATTCCATGACTTCATGAGAGTGAGATTCCCCTACTGGCTGGAAAACTAAAGACTGGCTGCCGTCAGTTCTTCCAAATGAGGTGCCAAGTGAAAATCCACCATGTGCCATAATCAGCCATGTCAGTGTCTTCGTTCCTCGGCCCTAAATCCTTTGCCCTGCAAGGTCCCACAACACCCATCCCTTGAAACTTCTCAAGACCTCACAGGTTCTGTGACCGCACTGCTCTGGTTCTCCCTCCTGCTGCTGCTCATGGTCACACCCGCTTAGTGATGCTTCTTTCTGACAAAGTCATCTTCTTGTTTTTCGCTATGCTTCCATCTTCAGTCCCATGGCCTTAATCATCACCCGCATTTGGATGCATCCCAAACCTCTCCCTCCATCAGCGTCCCGCTGTCCCCCGTCTCGTCCCCTCTGTGTCCTCCTTTCTCTTCTTTGGCAGAGGTCAGCTGCCCGCATCCATCCTGCTCCTGGGCCTCGGAGGAGCCTCTCCCACTAGGGTGACACACAGGCACTGGACTCCTCTCACTCCACACCGGTTAAGTCAATGGTTTTATGTGAACAGGCCTAACAGCCCTAACAGGCTTCTGCCCCGGCTCTGACAGCAGTGCGTTTCGGAGCTTCGCTAAGCGGACAGCGCCAGCAGAGCCAAATGCCTGCGCCTTTCTAGGAGGTGTTCACAGCAATTCGATCCGGGAGAATGCTCACCAAGGGTCCCACGAGCCAAGAAGGTTTGGTGGTCCTCTGCCTCCCTGCTGTTTTGAAGTGTGTGGACTCCTTAGTTTACCTGCTTGGAATGATCCAAGTTTCCAAAATCACGAAGAGGTAACAGGTTTAAGGTAATCACTGAGTCAAATAAAAGCATTTGTTTCCAATAGTCAAAAGGAAAACCATAGACTTTTGCTAATTATTATGTCGCCTCAACCGCAGTGTTAGAGGTAGCCCATTACGTCCACCCAGGAGCAGCAGAGACGCCACGGAAGAGTAAGACCGCCACAGACCGGGGCAGGTGCAGCCTGGCGCGTTAAATGGAGGCCGGCATTTTTCCTTAGTGGCTCTTCTGAAAACTTAAGTACTCTGATTTCATTTTTTTTAAAAAAAGAACTGCACTGAGAATTAACACCCAGAGTTATACACTTCATGTGGAGAATAATAAACAGAGAAGACTGGAGAGGGCCCTCCATATACATGTGACCTGCCCCAAACATTCCACTGTCCTTAATGATGAGGCCCAGACCACATGAATCCAGAGCCAAGGTTTTCACTTCTCTGGGGTTTGAGCCATATATGAGAGATTTAACTTAGCGCGCGGGGTAAGCGTCTACATTTGAGAAAGGCTTATGGGACCTTTAATGTCCAGATACAGCTCTGCTTCTAAGTTGTCAGCCAGAAGATGGCCACCAGGCCACGGGCTGCGGAGTGTGCAATTTATCTGCTTTGGAGGGATGACTCGGAGCTGTTGGGATCTGAATGTGTGGCTCCAGTGAGTCTAGCCTTGTATCGCTGACAGGGAGACCACTGAGCCGTCTCCTTCGAGCCTGATGAGCTTCCGTTTTAAAGCCTGCAAATTCCTGGGGGATGTGAAGCAGGGAGCAACCCGAGCTCAGCAAGCAAGCAAGCATTGCCCAGTGGGCCAAACCCAAAGTCAGACAGCAGCCCCGCGGCCCCGCTGGCATCACCTCTCTGGGAAGGGCTAATAGGGGGCAAGTTGTTCAAGTCATGTGAATCAGAAGGCCCCTCAATTCACGGAGTCAGAGTTTCTGAGCACTCACTCCATGCCTAACGTGTTTGGCATTAGAGATATAATGGTGAAAAGGTCCTCGCCTGCAAGAGGCTTGCAGGCCAGTGGGGAGACAGGGTAAATGCACAATTCATTCATCAGGCAATTTCTAAGGGCGCACATGGGAAGAGTTGGGCTAGAGGGGTGTCGGGCTTCTAGAGCACGCGGGAAGTGCCTGGTCAGACCCGAGTGTGTCCAGGAAGGATCCAGGAAGAAGGGGAGTCCGCACTGAGACCTGAAGGAAGAGCAGGACTGGGGAGGGACAGTCAGGAGGGCGGGAACGGATGCAAGTCCGGGAACGGCTCATCTGACCGGTACCACCCGATGCCTGTTCTTAGCGTCGGCTCTAGGCTTGTACACGTAGCTCACGCTCGACTCAGCTTCATTTGTGAGGCATACTTCGGCCTAGCAAATAGTGAGCTTGCCAAATACTAAAAATGAGTTACATTTGCTCATCGCCTTCGCATATTTTATCTTAGTCAATCTTCAAAACGGTTCTGTGATGTCGGTAGACTACCCAGTACTGCTGTCGTGTCCCATTCATAGAAAAGGAGACTGAGGACAAGGACCCTGTGCTCTGCTCGCCCGGCGCAGGGCGGCCCCGAGCGGCAGCGCACATCCGGGGCTTTCATTCTCACCCGCCCCTCCAGCCCCCCCCGTGAGGGCAGAGAGCGCCTTCCGTGCAGTCGGTCGTACCCCCAACGCCGAGCAGGGTGAGAGCTCCATCGACGTGCACGGAGTTACCAGTTTACCTTCTCTCTGAAGTTCTACCTCACCTACCCTGCCTCCTGCTCCCAAGCGGTCGAAGCAACAGTTTTATGCCTCGGTGTTAAAAGCACAGATCAAAGCTCACCAGGCTGGATCCGCGTTCCAGCCCCACTACCCGCCGGGTGTGGGGCTCGGGCGCATCCCTTAGCTCTCTGAGTCTTGGCTACCTGCCAATGAGGAAGATACAAGCCTACTGGATGGACAGGCTGTAAAGATAATGCCTGGGCCATGTTCCCCTCTGGTGACTGTTCACAACCTGTTATCTGTACCTCTATTTGCCTCCTTAGTCTTGTTTAGGGTCTATATCCACCCACCAGAAGGTGAGTTCCTGAAAACAGGGTCTGTATGAGCCATCTCCATACTCCCAGAGGCCCAACGCTTTACAAACCCTTAGGCATTCAACAAGCTCCTGGAGAAATGAATTGAACCAAGCTACCGCTTTGCCTGGCCTGGAGTTCAGAAGTCAGTCCTCGTCTGCTGTCCCACAAATACTGCTGACTGCCAGCGTGTGCAGTTCAGTCCAAATAAAGGACGTGGAGTTGCAGGCTTGGCCCCTGTGCCTCCAGGAGATGTCCCGCTGAGAAGGATAACCTGGGGCCTCTCCCCCACCAACCTGCCAGCGCGCGGCGATCACAGAGCAGGTTTCAGGAGCTACACGTGGCAACACGAGTCTCACAATCTGGTTGTGCAACAGTCAAGCTGAGGTGCTGGACTTTGAGTTTTCTCAGCCCCAAGCTTCTCAGATTTGGCATAAAAAAAAAAACCCAAAACAACCAAAAGTTCAGCCTTCAGGTCCCGTTAGGCTTTCTCATGGGACTTCAGGAATTTAAGCAGCCTCCAAGCTACTCTCCCCGGGAATGGCTTCCCAGGCTGTCAACCCAGTGCCCTCACCTTCATCAGCAGCTCCCGGCTGGTCAGATGGTTGTTATGGTCTGAGAAGATATCTGAAAGTTCTTCAAACATCAGCATTCGGTCCCTACAAAAGGGATGAAGAAAATATTAACAAATGAAGATTAGCAAAAGCCGAACCCCCCGGCCTGGCCGTCCTCAGGACCCAGGGCCCCGGGGGGTGGCTGTCCTCAGGAGCCAGGGCCACGGGGTGGTGGCGCCGAGCTCAGGACCCGTGGGCAAGGTGAGCACAGGTGAAGCCAATGACTTTTCTCATGCAGGGTGGCCTCTTTTTTTCTTTAAGGTAGACATGGTCACCTGCGTAAAGAGCCTGTGTAGGGATATTTTCTAACCATGCATGTTATAATCATTAAAAAGAATCGTTGACTATGTATGTATAGGCATGGCTGGGACACTGCTGTGCACCAGAAACTGACACATTGTAACTGACAGTACTTCAATTAAGAAAAAATTTTTTAAAAGAATTGTTAAATTGGGGTATTAAAGGTGCCTGATTGGGACATGTTGCCTTTAGCAAGTTAAAAAAAATTTAATCTTAGCAACACACACACAGCCCCACGGGCCCCGAGAAATCATCTTGGCCAGTCCCCTCATTTCAGAGGTGAAGATGCCAGGGTCAGGGATTTGCCCAAGTTTCCACGACTAACTGCTGAGAGCTGCAGCACAGAACCCAAATTCCAGACTCACAGGCTGGTGGTCTTCCTCTCAAAGTCAAAGTATACGGTGGATTCAGCATGGGCTCTGCAGTGAGGGGCGTGGGTTCAGATCCCAACTCTGCCACTCTCTCCCTAAAAGATCTCAGCCAAGTGGCTGAACTTTCCTGAGCTTGTTTTCTTATCTGCACAGTGGAAGCCCCGATGGCCCCTCACAGGATGGCTGTGAAATCAGCAGGGTCACACACACAAAGCGCCCACTGCGCTCCTGCCCCGCCCTAGTCCCCGCGTCTCCACGGGCCTCTGCTTTCCTTGGCCCCTCTAGGGTTGCTGAGTGCATGGTTCTGAAGTCAAAGAACCCACAGAGAGGGTACTATCTGTGCAACACTTTCATTATCATGAGAAAGCCACTGCTAAGAATTTATGTGTTTTACAATGAATATATTACTCTTAGAATTAAAAAAGAATCCTTAAAACTATCTATATTTTGGGAAGAACCATTAAGAACTTAATCACACGTGGGCTTAAACAGAAAAATAGACAGCTGTCTTCTGAAAGTTATTAACGTAAAGGATCATGGGGAAAGTGATAACCAGTAAGATGTCTTAACCCCGTCCCTCGCATTTAGCAATGGGAACTGTGTAAAGCTGGTGCGGAAGTGGCTTCTCTAAGGACCTGTGGTACTTCTGTAGCGTCCTTGCTAGAACCTGAACCCAGCAACCAACCAAGAAACAAACCAGACGCCCATATGGTGCAGAACAGGGCTTTGAGGTTGGTTCTGTGGTCCTTCTTAAATACAGAAGCCAGCTCAAGAATGGACCTTCTCATATGATAACCAAGGAGATTAGAGAACAAGTCTACTTTTTTTTTTTTAACTTGTGTTTTAGCCTCAAATTTGCTGTGGATGAAATCTTAGGCTGCCTAAGTGACTTTCCATAGAGTGCAATGTATGGACCACCAAGGGAAGACAGGATTACCTTTCACTGCCACCAGAGAAGGCTGCAGTGGGGCAAGGCTGGCTGCATGTCGGCCCCTGATCGTCCCTTTGTTTCTGACACCACGGCTGGGGCGCAGCGGTGAGGGTGAGGGGAGGGGGCGGGGTGTCGAGGACGAGGGCTCTGCAGGCATCTGATTTTCCTTCCCTGTCTCACCGGGCCCTGTCACCTAACGACTTGATAGGATCCGTGTCTTTCCTAAGACTCCCGTGCAGAGAATATCAATCAACTAATCTCTCTATCACACACAGAGTCAACTTGATTATTGAAATTAATGAAAAGGAGGAAGAACCCAAGAAAAGACCGGGAATCAGGAAAACTGCACTCGACTTTGAAAAGCCTGTCCACCCCTCCTTCTCCTGACAGATAACAGAGCCGAGCTCTGGAGTCCAGCTGGCGGTGGCGTCTGCAGACCCGGAACACCAGGCACTAGGATCGCCCACTTCCAAACCCGCTACCCATCAAAGGATCACGTCATAAATAATGTGACGTCCCCCAAGCAGACGTTCCCCTGATTAAGAATCCGAGCTTATCGGTCGCTTGGGTGCTCTGGGACTCCTCTCAGCATAAATCTTCGAAGCTCTGGTTTACCAACCTGAGTCTTTTGCAAGCTGGGACAGTGTCATTCCCTGAAGGCTTAGCCAGCTCTGAGTGAGCTGATGGAACTGACCACGTGGACTCTAAGGACCAAACCCACCGATTCTACAAGGCAGGCCTGCCTGGGGAGCCAGATGGCCCCTCTCCGGGCCGGAGCTGACTATGCTGCATTCAGTAGCATATATAAACAGTCCACTCATCCTTCCCTGTTATGGCCTGATTTCTTCTTTTTTGGGGGGGAGGGGGAGGTAATTAGGTTTATTTATTTATTTATATTTAGTTTTTAACGGAGGTACTGGGGATTGAACCCAGGACCTTGTACACTCTAAGCACGCACTCTACCACCGCCAGACCCTCTGGTCTGTGAGTGAAGCTCTGGGAATGGGGGCAAGAGTGACAGTGAAACAGTTAAGGACATTCTATTGTTCATCGTTCCAAAGGTTACAGCAAGAAATATGAAGAAAATCACAACACAGAAAGTGGTCAGTTAATAATTTTTGTCGGGTACCCAGGAAAGAGCACTTAGAGGTTTGTAACATCACGAAGGTAGCTTTTAATATGCTGAAGCGGAAACGAGCCAAACGGATTCCTGTCGAACAGCAAGACCTAACGTCCGTCTGCACATGTCATCCCTCACGGCTTGCAACGGTTTAGGGCTCTGGAATGTGGCTGCCAAATAACCGGGAGTAACGGCAACACACTGTAACTTCATCACTCCACAGCCTTAGCCCTCGAACCCCCGACAAGACGCACATCCTTAAACTCACCCCCCATGCCAGTCATCTTGGCTCTGGCACCCTCTGAGGATGGGTCTGATTCCCGCAGCAGCCCTGCCTCAGAACTCATTAGCGGCGATGTGTAAGACGCACCCCGCCTGGAACACGCAGAGGCTTTCAAGTGTGTTTCTCTAGGTACATAATATGAGCTTGGCAGGTGAGGACCCACGCCATTCACGCAGCAACCAACCAGCCCAGCCAAAGAAAGCGGAGCAGACACCTGGGAACTTACTTTGGGACCGCAGCCCAAGTCTTTTTTAAGCGATAGATGGAATTAGACTGCAGAGCTGAAACGATGGCCCGCAAGGAGGAGAAATTCTTCAGGATTCTACATTCCTGTATGGAGAACGATCAAAACATAAAAGGCATTTAAATATCAATAATACAGTGAGTTGGTGGCTTCCTGTTTTAGAAGTATCACAGCCGCTATGAATTCTTACCACTAAATAGGCAGCTGTGTAAATACTGAACATCAAAAAAGTGGCTCCTTACTCCCACCCCGGTCACCGAAACACTTTATAGGTTTTGGCTCCACCGGCTTGTTTTTCTCCCTTTAATATATTTTTTTGCGTTGTTGTTACAGTTTTATAGTTTCCAGCTTTCCCAGTGAAAACACGGACAGAGGTGAGTCTGCAGAGCTATGCGAGAGAAAGCAGACTTTCTTCTGCTGCGAGCACCCAGATGCCCTAAAAATACCCATGAAAGATGCCTGTATCCTTTAGACCCACAAAGTGAACCGGGCAGCAGCCACTTCGAGGTCAGACGGTATCAAACATCTCATGACCCACCCCTGTCCAGAGGGGGGGCGTATAACTTGGCAGTAAAAATTCGCCACAAGTTGAACTTTGGCTTTTATGCTCCTTGGCCAAGAGGGAGTATTTTTATACACATTCATTTGGTTTCAAACTGGCTTGTGCCTCAATCATAAACATTCAGAAACACCTTGGTACCTCAATGTTTCCAAAATAACCTGGGCTTTTAAAATAAAACTCATTTTGGCAGCGCTTTAAAACAAAATAGAAAGAGAACAGGAAGCATTCTGGATGGCATTTCCTGGGGCAGGAGAAGGGCTCCCTGATCCCCACACTGAAGCTAGCGTTCAGAGGCTGTAGCAGCAGCAGACAGTGACCCTGGAGTTAACGTCCTGCGGAAGGATCGGCAGGGACAGCGAAGCGGAGAGAGGGCCCCATTCTCAGCCGGAAAGAGAAGGTGGCAGCACGGAGACAGCGGACTATGCCTGCCTCACGTCCACGGAGAAGCTTCCTACGCGGGCGTGTGGGAGTGTAGCACACCCACTGTTTACGATCGAGGACACTGTGCGCGTGGGCTCGGCTTCGTGCAGGGCTTCCGGGGCAAGAGGTCCCAGGCTGGTTGGGTGTAAATGCACACTGCTTACAAGATCACTTCATGAAGTCATGCTGATCCTGACTATGAAGGGAAAATGGCATTCTCTGACTTAGCACGCCCAAATCTGGCTACTTAAAATTACCGTGCCAAACAAACAAACCCCACGACATTTTCTTAGAGTAAATGCCAAAGTTCTTTACAAAAGTCATGCCCACTCTTTTGAAATGCCTCAATGCTTTCCTTTTATTGAAAAAGAAAGAGAGAGAGAGAGAAAGCAAGGGAGAGAGCGAGCGCGCGAGTGAGCCAGCATGCACTCTGAATTAGTCAGCCTGGAAACCGAGCCCACGAGAGCACGGTTCAACAGAGGTTCAGAATCCAAGTTATGTTCTAAAAATCAGGAAACTTGCAATAAATAAAGGAACTCGGGCACAGATATTTCATGCAAATTGTAATAAACATATGGAACACATTATTCAGAAAGAGGCTTAAGCTCAGGGTTTAAAGGAATACGAGAAGCATCTGGCCCCCTTTCCAGAAGAAGAGGTATCTTCAGGGAGATGTGATGCAAAAGCAAAAAGGCAGCCGTGAGGGCAGTCCAAGAAAATACAGTCACATTAGGTCAGAGATAGTCTCTGCATGTAAAATGATCAATTTTCAAACATCCTCTCAACAGAAAATGTGATTAATGCAGGAGAAATAAAATATATCTTGGCTGGAAACCACCTGTGAGTTTTATTATCTTATTAAGTAACCCACACAATTCCCAGCATGCTCAACACTGGGAGCCTAAACCTCCAAGAGTGAAGGACCCTTGGCTTTTAAGCATGTGCTGTGGGGTTTGGAGTATATCTCAAATTATACAATTTGGATTTCTCATTATCACATAAATGCACAATTTATCTTTAATTTGGACCAAAAGTGATTGTTTGAGCCCCACGCTCACATACACAGATGCTATAAGGCGTCCATAGATTTTCTAAGCAGTTGACTGGATTAAAGGTAGATTATTTTCTTCTGAGACACACAGATGACTGTAAATGATATGACATTTGTGGCCAAAAAAATTATATATATATATATATTTTTTTTAATCATTATAAGAAGACAGAGAAGTTCCATGCACTTTCACACTCTATCAGAATTTCTTCTGTAGCTCTCACTTGTTGATAAATAAGCTAAATTCAGAACAGGAGAAATCTAAGTCACATACGATATTCTTCGTTTCTTCCATAGAGTATTTTTTCATATACGAAAAAGTCTGTGGTATCAGACCACCTCAAGATTCAAAATAAAGCAGCTTCTCCGATACAATTATGGCTTTGCTATTTAGTCAAAGACCACAAAAGAAAATGCAAAAACAAACAAACAGAAAACATGAAAGTTTCAGCATTAAGCCCATAGACAGGGGCTTAATGAGAAAAGTACGTAATGGGATAGAAAACAAAATGTGTTTTGGAGAGCGCCGACCCCTACAGCCCAGGACATAGGATATTTACATGACAACTTTTGTCAAAATTGTTGTTAATTACATAGCTTTTGCTGATGTAACTTCTGCCTAGAAAAAAAAATCTTCCCCAACCTTCAAATACCCCAAATCCCATCAGTTGTTCAAAGCTAAATTCAAAGGTCACCCTACGTACCGAGCCTTCCTTGACCACCCCCGTCAGGAGAGATCCTCCCTCCTCCACGTTCGCAGTGCTCATCTGGTAAGGCCCCCCCGCCCCCCCTCTTCAGCCTGGGCTGAGCCAATTCCAAGCATATCTGAGCTTCCTTGTTTGATGACAGGCTCCTGCAGGGCCACGTTAATTGTGCTGGGCCTGTATATGACCCCAAAGTACTTAACGCTGCAACTCAGGAGCGTTTAGGGGCTCATGAGATGTTTGGTGACTGACTGACTGACTGACTACTGCTCACCTTTTCTCAATCATGAAATAAGATGCCCGTAAGTGAGGGTCATATGGCGTGGAAGCAGTTGACCCAAGGGACTGACAGCCAGCAGAATGTAATTCAGGCAGAGGAATATACTTCAGATGTAAGGCCCTCAGAAAAGCCCTCACTTAATGTGGAATCTCTGTATCTCTTAAGAAAAGAGATTTAGGATTCAGAGAAGGTACCGGCTCTTCAAATCTGCACAAGATATAAATAACGCTTCCAGGTGCTGGAAGAATGTGTGCGGAATCCGTCTGCATTGAAGAGCGGTCCATTAGACACTTACACCATGAGTTTATATCTACTGAACACGGGCAGGACCAACACTCAGTCTGTGAAAAAGCAGACATGCCATTTCACCCAGGAGAAGCAGTAGTATGGGGGCCGATGAGCAGGAAGAAGTGAGCAAGGGGACAATTTTTTTGAAGAGGAAAAACACATAAACTCCCCCATTAAGAAAAGCAACTTCTTTTTTCTTACTTCGGAAGGGCAACACCAAGGGCAACCAAAACCCAGCACGCCCTCACATGTAGTCCTTCAATTGCCTTTCAACCAAATGGAAACATCAGAGTGACGGAGTCGTCTCCCATAAAAATAACATTTTGAAAAAGACAATTACGTGAGCAATGTTAATCCATTTCTCGATGATTTTGGCTCTCTGCTGGGTTTTGAGCTCTTTGCCCCCCAGGATGGTGCTGACAACGCATTTGGTGAGGGTGTTAAACTGAGAGATGGTGGCGCGGATCGTAGGAGCCAGGTGTTTGTTTTCCTTCTTGTCCCTTCGAGACCAGATGCAGCCCAGGCAGTGGTGAGGCACTACTTTCTTGAACAGTTGCTGGAACAAGAGAGGAATGGACCTTAAGGACAACGCAGACATTTCATATGGCAAAGCACGTCATCTGGGTCGTCTGTAAATGGGTATTTTGTGAAGGCACAAATGATCCTTTCCTACTTGCTTTCCCTCATGGTGTCCATTTCAGTAGACAAAAGTAAATGATTAATATATTAACTGATCAGAAAAGGCCACACGTTCTTTCTAAATCTGCTCAACTGAACAAACGGAACACAAAGACCAAAAGAAAATTTAAATGACCAAAGACATTTTGACTTTTCTGTCCTGGAAGGAAAGCCAGGTAAAAATCTATACTGCTAATCAAAAAGAAGTGTTTAAGATTATTTTGCCCTCAGAATCATATCCACAGTACGTTCTGGACATTCACAATCATGAACTGGGTTTGATGCATACCGGTTCACCTGAAAAGTGATTTGCAGGACACGTGACACTCATCAGTGTCACTATTTCCTGTCATTTGAAATGAAGAAAGTAAGAAACGTATAAAAGGAAAAACTATTCAACATCGCACTGTAAAAGCAAGAAAGAGGGATTTAAATAAAGCCTGGTTTCCAGGTCTTGCCTAAAAGTCATAACCAGTGAAATTTTCCATCTTTTTCTTACACTATCAGTTGTGAACAAGAATAAATTTGTGGACAAGTCTGAATCTGCTTTGTACAACAACCCAATCTGAGCTGTGTGAGGGCTTGTATTCCAGAGGGAGCACCAGGACTTACCTTTTGCAGACTCTCTGGTTTACTTCTGCTAGTTTATTTGCCGGCTAACTGGATGGCAGC
Organism: Camelus dromedarius; assembly: GCF_036321535.1. Lineage (NCBI taxonomy): Eukaryota > Metazoa > Chordata > Mammalia > Artiodactyla > Camelidae > Camelus > Camelus dromedarius. Next base: position 27,853,688 of record NC_087458.1, on the reverse strand, counting down.
TCTCTGCCACTTTCTACGCTGCTTCCTCCAGAGTGATAAAAGTGCAGAAGAGCTAACACCATTGTGATGATCTGTAATGGCCCTCTTTTCTTTACCCAGCTAACACTGAGCTGTGAGGTGTGACTGATGTGATCGAGTGTGTACAGCTCACAAAAATACTCAAACTTCAAAAGACCAGGAAGCACATGTGGAAATGAGTTGCCAGATAGAGTCACATGTGGGTTCAGTGAATTTATTTTATCCCAACTTATACTTTGACCCCTTTACAATCCTCCAAATAAAACAGTTCAGATCTTGAAATATTTATGAGTCTAAAGGGAGAGGAAAACCTAGGGAACAGGACAGATTTTGTTTCACCAGGATTAGAATTCTTGGTTCCCTCTGGGTATTGAGCGCCAAGTGAAAAGCACCTTCGCCCAGAATTGTAAGAAGAGCTCAGGCCTGAATTATTCAGATGAGTGATTCAAATCACATCTTCACTCTGCATATGCAGGCACAGCCTCTCTCTCAAGGATTTGAAAAGACTTCAAATCACGTTACCCCACTGCCCTCCCTGGGGCCACCAGTACTGTCACTCCCCACGTTTTACATAGAAGCGCATCTGAGGCACAAGGGGGAGACGTACCGCGTCCATGTAGGTCAGCTGCTCGGCCACGAGATCTTCGGAGAAGCACGTGAATTCCGCGGACCCGCCCCCCTCCAGGTCCTCCTCCTCTTCCAGGCTGAAGGAGATGGTGTTGGGAAACCCGTCTGTACACAGGCGGAAAAAAATCAGTCATCTGGTGCCACTGTATATGACCCTGTTCACAGAGTCAAACTGGACTCGAACTGAGGAAGGGGACGGCTACAATCCCTCAGCAAACCCACAGGGAGAGAACAGCATGGACTGGGATGAGGGTCTTCCCAACCTCTGCTTGCTCCGAGATGCTTTATAAGCTCAGAGGCCTCATGGTGTCACTTGGACAAACCACTGGCTCCCCGGCCAAGGACGGCCAGCTTGGGCAGAGTCTGGAGAAGCACAGCTGGGCTACGTTCGGGGGCCTCATTCTGGGCTCCCTCAACCTCTCTGATCAACACAAGCACTAATCCAACTATTTCCTAAAGCTAACTATGCAATTCTTTTTTTTTTAAATTGAGGTATAGTCAGTTTACAGTGTTGTGTCAATTTCTGGGGCACAGCACAATGCCGCAGTCATGCATGGATGCGCATACATTCACGAATTACGCAGCTCTTAATTACCGGGCCATTTATAACCAGCCCAGACGGCCTAGGCATGAAGGCAGGGGGAGTAGAAGAGGGGCCATTTTGGTATCAGAAATGCTGATGAAGTCTTCAGAATTGTCAAAAAGTCCTTAGAGTTCTCAAAATTTTAGAAGCAGCTTTTGGCTTCCACTTGAAAGTATTCTAGAAGCCACAGAACAGTCTTAACCTGAATCCACCTGAACCTCATTAGAGACAAGATCATCAATTAGCAAATTAATAAGGCACAGACTGAAGAAGTGGGGAAAGGCCCAGGACTCCAAATCCAAAGCAGACGGGCTCGGCCTGAGAGCCGCATTCTGCAGGACTGGAATCGTTAGAGGTCTACCTTGACTCCCTCGCCTCCCCTCCCTGGAAACCTTCCCCGATTGCTGGGTGGTTCCCCAGCCTCCTTCTTCACACTCCTTGCTCTCCTGCCTGTTGAGTCCATTCTCAAGAAGAAAAATCGAGTCACAGCCAGCTGCATCTCAGCAGACAGTTAAATCAGTGTGTTACCGCTCCCCCAGAATGCTTGCATCGTAAGCCTTTGTGAAGTAAGACTTTTAGGCATGGTGGGTCAAGCTGGGGTGGCCTGTTCTTGGTTTCCTAGCGGAAAAGGGGTGCTGAGGGGGACCATGTGGGTATCCGCCAATTCCGGTAACAAGTATGTGATTTAAGACTGGCCCCCTCACCCTGGAGTTGAAGGCCCTGGGTCTGGGCCACAACTGGGGAAGGTGGGAGGGAGTCACTGCCGGCCTCTGGAGTCTGGGACACAAACAGGCATGGGCTAAAGCAAGTGGAAACCCTATGATTTCACCACTTTTCCTCCACATAATTCTGGTCCTGTCTCATCTGGTGGAAGAATAAGACATCTGACTGAAATCCCAAAGGTCAGAATGGGCCCCTCAGCCCTCTTGCTAGCACTGTACGCACATCTATCCCGGGCGCTCTGCGGCGCTGGGGCTGACCCACTGCAGCCAAGGCCTGGGGTGCTAAGGCTGATCTCAGTCACTCAACCCTGAATGAGGCCTGATCTGTGCCCTGGAAGATGGCACAGTCCTTTCTCTCTGGGGTCGAGTCCACGCTTTCACTGTTCCTGCTTTGGACTGTCTTCCAGAGGTAAGTAGGTAAACACTTGAAGCAAAATTTCCCCTTTGAAACACGTGTAGGAGACTTCGCTTGCTTTCGCCAGCATCAAATTGGGTAAAGTTAGCACCTGGGGACCCAGCTCCTAAAACCCCTTTCCAACAACGATTCCTGTACTTAATAAACAGAGAGTTTAGAGCTTTCTTGATTAAAAATTTCCAAACATAAAAGAAAATTCACTCCTGGGATTGCCTAAAAGCCTTTCTTCCCAAAGTCGGGCGACCTGCCTCAGCCTGCCAAAGGGGCTGGCCTTCCATTCTGGCTGGAAACAATGACCACTGGTCCCACCGGTTCCCCAATTAGGCCGGGAGCCAGGGGCAGCCCCCGTGGGGAGATCCGGGCTCTACCCGGGCATCCACTCGAGCACAAAGACAGGAGGGGAGGCCCTGAAGGGAGCTGAGGCCGGCAGCTGGAGGAGTGCCCCCGGTATTCAGACATTCCCGGGGGGTGAAGTCATCTGCGATACAGCGGACTTGGCAGTCAGCTGCCAGTGATGCAACCGCATTTTCCCCCTCCCTGGCCTCCATACATAAAAAGTTCACAACAGGGACTGTTTGGAGTTTAAGGCTGTTTTCTTTGGCACTGATGCAGCTTCCCTTATCGGTGCTGAGGAAGCAGTTCCTTTCCCCCACGGAGGAAATCGGGCGTCACTTCAGGGAAATGCCTGTCAGAAGCTCCAAGTGGGTCAGCCGCCATGGCAGCCGCCACCCCGCGGGCCAGTGAGGGGGTGAAACGTCACGCTGCAGGCCCGTCCTGACCTCGCTCTGACTTTCTTCAAAGCCTGACAGTTCGAGCAGCCCACGGCCTGCCGCGGTGGCCCTTCCTCTGTCCTTGAAAATAGGCTGTCAGCTCCTCAGTGAGGAAAAAACAGCCACAGGAACTTCCCTCTGGTGAGGCCATGGGAGACACTAAATAAATGACGGTGATCGGCCCTGGCAGGGGACACATTCCAGAGATGCTTTCCGGCTGAAGGAGAAGCATGTTTTCCCAACTTCTCCAGCTTTTGTGAGGGTGGGAGCAGCACTGGATTGAATTCCTTGCCTGCTGGGGGGGGATGGGGGATGGTTTGTGATGGGTTCTCACCTGACAGAAGGAGGACCCGGTTAGGCAGATGATGAAAAGCGAATTCAGGTTCCGTGCGATCTGTCATGACAGAGGAAGGTAAAAGCTCCCCGAGGAGCTCGTCCTCTTTCCAGTATGGAAAGAAGCCCTGGGAAATCACTTTCCTCGTCTATAAACTGAGGGAGCCAGACCACATAGTCTTGAATATCCCCTTTGCTCTAAAACTCTAGAGGCGCTGAAATTAGCACTTCGATAACCTCGAGAATGTCACACCTGCCGCCAGTCCCCCAGCGGCTTGTCCTGAGGGAAACCAAGGCCTCCTCTTCTACAAACATAGTGGGAACATCCCACCACAGAGGTTCGCAGACCCAGAGCCTAGCTCCTCCCCGGGAACCAGACAAGTACTCACTGTCGGCGTCCACTTCCTGCTTGTGAAACTGCTCGAGAAGGTTCTGCGCCCTTCTCTCCGGGTCAGAGCCTGGCATCATCTGCTTGAGATAGTCCAGCAGCTTCTGCAAGCAAGGGAAGTGCGGGGGCTCTCGGAAGTCCTCTGCGCACTGGTCAAGCCAGGCCCTCAGGATGGAGGCGATTGCGCTGAGGAAGGAAGAGAAACGGAGAGTCACTGCATCCAGCGGGCCGAGGGGACGCAGAACAGCCCCGGCCGGGGCCTGGCGTGGGCGTGCCGCGGGGGGACGCGGGCAGGTGGTCAGCAGGTAATTCACCCAGAAGTTCCTGGCAATGTCGGTGAAGGTAAAGCATTTGAAAACGGCCTGACTACCTTTTATTATTTTCAGTGGTGGCTGGGGAGCAGTGGGGAGACTGTAAGTAAAAACAAAAAAGGGGGACCAGAAACTTTGGAAAAACCCACAGAGAGCAAAAAAAAAAAAAAAGACAAGCAGAAGAAGATTTAGTGAGTCCCGAAGCAACTTCAAAGTAATCTGTATGCAACAAGATTACGTGTTTCCAATTCTGGATTCACTCAAGTCAGAGACCACAAAATCTACTATACTAACATTTTAGGAAATAAATGACTGACAGCAGGCCAGAAATCTGAGCAAAGGAAGGGCCTGGCTTTCGGAAAGATAAAGGTATAAATTTAATTTTACAAAGATTACCAGGGGTTTCGGCATACCACCAAAAATGTGCTCACACAATTATCCTTTTTGCCTCTCAAATTACAAGAGGACAATGTGTTTCAACTGGGAGAAACTGTAAGCAGAGAAGTTAGGGTTTGCAAGGTAAAGGGGAAACACTTGATAAGCAAGAGCCCCTGCGGAGGCGGTGTCCTCTGACCACTCGGCAGAGTCCGCCCTGGGTGGAACGAGGACCAGGGCCCAGTTCCCTTCAGACACGTTGCTGATAACACGAGCGTGTTCCCTCTCAGTGAGGGGCAGCCTCCCGCTCAACGGAAGAGGCACACAGCTGGCTGACAGAAGGGATAAAAACTTTTGCGTGCTAGTATTCCAGGCTCCACATTCAAAGAAGACTCTACAGCCTCTCCTGGGTCGGCACGTGCTGGGCTGTGTCCACGGAGGGCGCGGTACTTTGTCCCACCGACGACCAGCCATCCCCGGACACAGGGCGTCTTCACTGATGACGGCTGGAGGGGAGGACAGGGACTACATATTCATCGATGCACATTTTATTGACAGAGATGTGACACATGGTTTTAGCTGAAGACCTAACCAAAATGTCTCAGCTGAAAAAAGAAACTTTGGGCAAATTTTAAAATTACCATCGAATTGTACTTCAAACTAATCACTTGCTTAGTTAACAAACTGTAAAGAAACTAAAAAGTATTATGACCCATAAACATGCACATATGACACTGCAGGCTGGGCTGTCTCGGGTGTGTCTAAACTTCACGTCTCAATTTCATAGCAGAGAGCTGGACTGCAATCAAGGCATAAATACAACTGAAGCCAGTGTAATGCTTAACTTTTGGAACTGAAGTACAAACACAGAAGGAAAGTAAATTTATGAACTGTTCTCACTGCTGTGGGGATCACTGCTTCACTAACACGGTCATGTAGGCATCTGGAGCTGCAAAATTCACGTACCAACAGCAGAAACAGATGACATCAAACCATCACTTAATGCTGGAATTTAAAACCATAGAAATAATTCAACATTTTCTAAAGCTTTCGTCCAGATTAAATCAAAAGGTAAACAAACGCTTCATTCCCCTGCAGAAAGCTAGAAGAAATTAATCTGGGCTCTGGGATTAATTGAAAGCACAAGCGAAATGAAATTAATGAACTTCTAGTCAGTGAACCTTCAATATTTGCTTCACTTGTTACATCATCTGCTTTGAATGAATGTTTGTGTTGCCCCCGACTTCATAAGGTGAAGCCTTAACTCCCCCCAAGATGATGGACTTCTAGTTTTTGGGACCCCACACACAGCCTTCATTATTTCTCCTTTCTTCACCAAAAGAAGTATCAGGTATCACGAGCTACAGAAGAAAATGAGGCAGCACTCTAATATTTCATTTGTAAAAGGGATAGGACCTTTTCCACAGTTTCCCTTCTTCGCTGACAAGCATCGATCCCAGAACCAGGATGGGCACACAGGTGGGGTGACAGCCTGGAGCACAGGTAAGCCTGACGTTTGCTACGTTAGCTTAACTCTTACAGAGCAGTTTTGCTCTTCTCAAAAGAAAGGCAATTTAATTTAATTAGCACTACTGCTCACTTAATATTTTTTAATATTTCAGCGAGAGCATGTTCTTTTGACGACACTGATGAAAAACCTAGATATGCCAGGATGAGGATTCACACCCCACAATTAAGGGAGCCAAAAAAGAGCATCTCCCCCTCACAATGAGACCAGCACCCCAAGGACCCTAAGGGCCCCTTGGAGTTTCATAACTTGAATGAAAACCCAAGTAGAAACCCAAAATTACATTAAAAGATAGATATTAAAAGATATTAAAATATCTTCTACTCCTTTACCTCCATCACTGTTTTAAAATTACAGAATGGATTATTTATTGCAAAAAAGTAAATATTATGAGTGTGTATAAACTAAAACAGCAAAATATCTGCTCTCCCTTCATTCTAATCCTATTTACATGACCTTGGGTTACCAGTTTGGACGCTATCCTCCTAGGCTTTTCTATGGAAAGATTTAGATAGATAGAGCACATATGTGTAAACCAACGTGGATGTTTTCCCCCACGAATAGTATGTCATGGACACATCCCTGCCCACCACCTCTAGCTCCCACAGCTTCTCAGGGTCACACAGTGTCCGCTGTGTGCACGCACATGATTAATGTTAAGTATTCTACTGTGCGCAGGTATTTAAGTTACTGTTAGGGTCTTACAACTACAACTACAAAATGTGTGTCCCTGTGTACATCTCTGTGCACCTGCCTACTTCCATAAAGCACATTATATAGTGCTTCCTTCCACAGCAAGCTGCGGCCTCGGTAGGTCCGGGGAGATCTGAAGGGGACCCTTCATTCAGAATTAAAGGGACTTGCCTTTAGGTGCACAAACTCGGACCATCAATCTACTGACTCATTTTATGCTTTGTGACAGTGCCCCTCCCACAGCTTGGCCCAAGAAGGCTTTGAAAGTCCATTACCAACCCAGACACTGAATTAGCTAGGAAAAGGGTTTTCAGGCCAAAGAGGCAGCAAGCCGGAGGAGGGAGAAGCGAGAGAAGGGAAAGACGGACACAGACAGGGCAACACAGCACGAGGCTGGCCCTGCCCTCCTGTCGTGGGAGTGTTTCTCAGCATCCGGGGGAGCGGGCTTTCTGGAAAGGCCTGGACACGGGCCCAAAGCTCACGGCAGCTTTATGTTTGCTTGCCAGTCCTGGAGAGAAATTTTCTGTTCTTGATAAACTAAGAAGTAGTTAAAATGTGAGACGTGTAACATTTCTAAAAGGAAAGGAGCATCACAAAATCATGACAGAGACAACAGGATTGCTGGCCAACGGCTCTTCTATCCTCCCCTTCCTGGCTCCCCTCCTAACATCTAACTTACATCCGAACCAGAACTGCTTTGTTGGAAAGATGTAACGAACCTTGATAATGAAGGGAAAGCCTAGTTTACAGTCATAAACTTACAACGAAGGTGTGACTGTTAAACCCAAGATGCTTCTTGGCTCTGTTCACAGAACAAGAAAGGTGGCTAGTGAAGGAAAACCTGGTCCCCATCCTGGCCGTGCCACTCGTGACCCACGGGAGCCGACGGGTCACTTAGCTCCACTGACCCTTATCTGGAGAAGGGACACAATACCGCCTGCCTTCGTCTACCTGACACCGATCAGCTGAATTTCAAGTGACACCCTGTCAATAAGGACATTGGGATACCTGGGGAGAAACATAACTGTTAGCCGACTTAAAACTACTTGCCACAAGTCACAGAATGAAGGGATTGAAAAGGGTATGGCTCCGTGAAAAGCAATCAGCGCTCGGGAAAAACTCAGAGAAACTGCCACCCGTAATAGACAGAATGGCACAGAATACAAGCCATGCCGCTACAGCAGATCACACACACACACACACACACACACACACACAAACACAGACACACACACACAGACACACACACAGACACACACAGAAACACAGACACACACACACAGAAGCACACACACACACACAGGCACACACAGACACACACACACAGCCCTGACGCATCCTCCTCAGGACAGGCCAATTCAGAAACATCAAAGTGTAATCTGAACTACAAGACATGCTTCTGGAATGACCTGCGAAGACGGAAGAAATAATTTCAGAAGCAAAATGGAAAGACTCAGACTGTGATATAATCTAAACTCAGAAAGGGGAAAAACCAGCATGTGGCCTCCTGAATTTCCAAAGTCATCTTTGGTCGGTTACAGAGCAAAACTCCTCCGTCCCAAGGGGAAGTGTGGATCTGAGGAAGCACGGTGAGGGGTGGCCAGGGTGGGGCCCAAATCTGAGAGCTGAGGGGACAAGCAGGGTTGCTTTTTCTACCACAGGCATTCTCAACAAGACGCAAACCCTTGGAGTGCACTGCTCCTTTCCCAGCCTGCAGTGGTGTGGGAAGGAAGGCATGCCCAGACCTGGAGGCGGTTTCTAAGACTTTTTCTTCTAGTAAAACAGATTCCTGAAGAAAACCAATTCACAGATCAAACCAATATTTATTGAGTGCCCATTATTTTCCATATTCACAAAAACTACTTACGTGGTGAATGTCACAATAGGGGAGTCTAGGGTCCCACAGAAAGATTTACCTTCAGAGAGAGTGAACCTGGCCAGGGCTCCAGGGAGGACCCCTCCAGGGAAATAGTGTTAAAGCTGAGATCTCAAAGGTAAGGGAGAGTTAGTGGGGTGAAGACTCTGGGGAAACAGCATAAGCAAAGGTCCTGAGGTGGGAGAGAGCACAATGCTCGCAAGCGATGGAAAGAAGAGCTGCTTAAGGAATAGGAAAAGAGGGAGGAATGCAGCATAATGAGATTTGCTGGCCAAACTGAAATCACACTTAATAATACCTGGTTGGAAGATATTAGACAGATGTCCTAGCTGAGAGGTACAGGGAAATAGCTCAGAATTTCTAGTCACTCTCGGGGCCCTTCAGGCATGCAATGCAGAGTAAGAGGGCTCACTGAGAAGGGCTTTAGGCTGCTATTATGCTCAAACCACAGATTTTTAATGCATACATGGATTTTAAGGTAAATGCATTAAATCATATTACAATCAGTCCCATAGGTAGTAAAATTCTCCAGAATTGGTAAAAGGTTTAATAAAAAAATTTCTACGTAAGAAGTTATCTCTCCCATGATGCATAGCTTCCAGGCCAAGAAACAGGATTACCATGACAAAAAAGAATAACTCTGTCCATTTAGAGCTCCTTTCCGGCCCCAGAAATCTGAGATAATAATTTATTGTTACTCAATCGTCAGCAGAAGATAAGACATGGAAACATTTTTTAAAAGCAGCAAAATATTTTTCTATTTTAGGATATTCTCCAAGGATTAGCTCTTTCCCTGATGTGGATAATGAAAAGGTAAGATCTATGCAGAAGGTGGCCTTTGAAGCAGTGTTGCCCGGGACACTGCCAAGCCCTTCGGGTGGGAGCCACTGCTCTCTGCCCTTCAGGGAAAGAAAGCAAAGCAACCTTGACCCTGACTCCGAGCCAGACCCTCCACCTTGTTCTCCTAGTCACAGAACAGTCTTCTTCTGTTCCAGGGAAGGCTGCCAGTTACAGGCTGCCTCTGAGACTCCCAGCTAGATGGTTTTCCTGATGAGAAAGAACAAAGGAAGGTACAGAGATTTCCCACCCTCCCCCCTGGTTGTTTTTTTTTTTTTTTTTTTTTCTGAAAAAGCATGGAAACATTATTATCCAGGCTCGTCAAGGTAATCTCGCAATGTTTTCTTGTAAATTTTGGTACTAACGGTGATTAGAACACTGGGAGGGAAAGAAAAAGAAGAGTCAATAAGAGAGACCCAGGGGTATGAACACAACGAAGCCAGAGTCAGGGAGAAGCACAGAAGATGCGAGGGGCCACGGGGTGGGGGGAGAACAGAGGAGGCGCCAAGGCAAGGAGGAGGAAGGGGAGACCGTGACGGGCAGGACACATGGGGACACAGAGTGACTGGGGGCACGGAAGGGCCGAGGAGGGTGGGGAGAGGGACCCAAAACCAGTTCCTCAAAACCAAGAATGTTTACACATCCGTCTTTCATCCCAAACGACGTGTGCAGGCCCTGGCATCTAAAGGTAAATTTAAGAAATGGAAGAGAATTATTGTGCATAGACGTAACCCTGTATCACCAGGCCTTCCTCAGGACGTCAGTGACTGCATTCCATTAGAAGAGGAACAAAACTAGGAGGTCTCTGAAATGCCTGTTTTTCATGAGCAGTGTAGCCAGTGTGGCTAAACACGCTCTCAGGAGTCAGACTAGCCTAACCTCTCTCCACCTCAGCTTCCCCGTCTGTAAAATGGGCACAAGAAGATATCCCTCCTCACAGAGTTGGTTTGAGGCCCAAAAGGGATGACACATAGAAAGTATTTAGAACAGTCCTTAGGACATAATAAGTGCTCAAAAAAAATTAGCTATTTTCATTTTTTAAAAAAAGAACTGCCGTCTATAAGCCTAAGGACTAAAGGCAGAAGGAACGACACTTAAGCACCGGACTCTAGCTGAGAGCTGTCTCCCACAGGGGCACGAGTTAACGATTCTGATGCTGCTACACCTGTGTGCCGGAGCTGACCAATTCAGTAAACGGAGGGCAGGTGGTGGGAGCCAGTTTTCACACTGTGGGAGCGGAAATGTACAAGTAAGTAAGGGGAGGTGGCTGGAATGGTCCATGTGGTAATGGATTAGAGTTGAAGACATCAGTAAGAACTCATATTTAACATAATATAGATACAGATGGTTATACAGAGAAATATTTATATATTTATAGATATGTATATTTACATAATTAATAATACACATGTACGTCCTAGCCATGTCAGCTGAGGGGGCCTAAAAGAAATGATGCCCAGCCGCAATGAGCACACCTAGTGCCCAGATCTTGGTTTCTAATACCGTTCTCCAATAAAAAGGACCAGGTCTCCTTGAAGAAATGGCTGATTCTAGGACTGGGGTGGGAAATATACCAGATGAGTCTAGAACATCTTGTCATGCCACAAAGTAAGGAGGGGACACAAAGTGAGGACAAACACAATAATGGGGGCATGTCCAGGTGACAGGGGAGTCAACCCAAAGAGCTCCCAATGGCCAAAGCTGGAACAATCCAAGCAAAAAAATAAAGTAGCGTGGCATCATATCCCACAGTATAAAAGAAAAATCCATGAGACATGGAGACAGCCTAAATGTCCATCAACAGAGGACTGGATAAAGAAGATGTGGTATATTTATGCAATGGAATACTACTCAGCCATGAAAACTGACAACATAATGCCATTTGCAGCAACATGGATGTTCCTGGAGAATGTCTTCTAAGTGAAGTAAGCCAGAAAGAGAAAGAAAAATACCACATGAGATCACTCATACATGGAATCTTAAAAAAACAACAACAACAAACAAACCAAAACAGAAATACAAAACAGAAAGAGACTCATAGACATAGAATACAAACTTATGGTTGCCAAGGAGGAGAGGGGTGGGAAGGAATAGACTGGGAGCTCAAAATCTGTAGATACTGACAGGCATATGCAGAATAGATGAACAGATTATACTGTATAGCACAGGGCAATATATACAAGATCTTGTGGTGGCTCACAGCGAAAAAGAATGTGACAATGAATATATGTATGTTCATGTAGAACTGAAAAGTTGTGCTCTACACTGGAAATTGACACAACATTGTAAACTGACTATAGCTCAATAAAATAAAATTTTTAAAAAATCTATGAGTCCATACTGATGTAAATAAGCGATTGAATAAATTAATAAATGGGGAAGACAAAACTCTCACGCAGAAGTTTTCCAAATCAACCGGGTCGATGCTTCACCCTAAAAGAGGGGGAGCAGGACTCCCCACTCGCCAAGTGTGGGCTGAGCGTAGTGACGTCCTCCCAGATGATACAATACGGAAAGGAAGGGGAGGGGAAAAGACATTTCCTGTGAAGAAACTGGAAGAAGGACAACTTCAGCCAGGTCATCAAGGCGAAACCCATCAACAGTCATAAACCGTGTTCACGTTCTGTGGCCTTGATGCCTTGGAATGAGAATGACGCGTCATCTCTGTGATGCATCTCCCAAAGCCTCAGACGTTCAGTCTGATTATAAGGAAGAATATCAAACCTAATTACGAGAAAAAGAAATCTTATAAAGGGGCATCCTAAAATACACCTGACCAGTACTCCTCAAAACTGTCCCAGCCATCGAAAACAGGAAACGTCAGAGACTGTCACAGCCAACAGGAACCTAGGGAGATACACCAACAAAATGAGCACAGTGTCCTGGATGGGGACCTGGGGCGGAAAAGGGACATGAGGTAAAAAATAAGGGAATCTGACTCAACTATGGACTTGGGTTAACAACGCACTGGTCCATTAATTGTTACAAGTGTACCATACTAATGTAAGAGGTTAGTGACGTATCAAACTGTGAAGGGAGTATGTGGGAACTCTGTATCATTTGCTCCATTTTTATATAAATCTAAAATTGTTGCTTAAAATGTCCTATGGGGAGGGAAAAAATGAACAGGAGAGTCCAACTGAAGTACTTAAAGAGAAATAGTCTCGTTTTTATCACAGAGGAAGAAGCAGAGGCCACAGCGTGTCAAGGTTAAGGCCTGGGTTAAACCCACTCTTTCATTCATTCACTGTGTGACCTTGGACGTGTTCCTTAACCGATGTCTCGGACCCTCATCTGTAAATCAGGAATAACAACACACAGCGTTATTACGAGGATGTTGAAGGCGTACACGGTGCTTCACCCAGGGACTGCTCCTACGAAGCCGTCAATGAGTGCCAGCCTCAGTATTAGAAAGAGATATTGCCACTCAGCAAAGCTGGTTTTCAGGGACCTCAATAACTCATTATTCTCCAATTACTCACAGTCTGAGAAGGGAGTTTTTATGCTATAAATAGGCCTCTAATGAAAAATTTGCTGAGGCATTCTGCAGTTTTCAGCATTGGGATGGCCTTTCTGTTGATGACGGCAGATGCTACCAGGCAGCAGGAACAGGAAGCAGGCGCTCGGGCGGACGGGCCTTCCTTCTCCTTTCCTCACATCCTGCAGCCCATCTCCTTCCCCAGGAAACAAGCCCAACTTCCACAATTCTAGCAGCTGTGTGGGGACCTGGCTTGGGGTGTTCCTTATTAACAGAGCCAGGCAAAACAGCGTGGGCTAAAGGAAATAATCCCAAATTTTAAAATCTCAGAATGCTAACCAGCTCAGCCATCCATCACCACAGTGATACTGCACCCTGGCTCTTGATGAACTTCTGTCCGCAACGCTTTGACTGTGATGCAGGCAAACGGGTGGGTGCGGAGGGGGATTCACGAGCGCTGGAGATCCCAACGCTCTTTGAAATGCAAGGACCAGGAGCAAAATGAGGAGGAGCAGCCCCGGTCCTGGAGTCTGGTGGACCTGAGGTCAAACACCAGACCTGTCACTTGACCAGCTCCTAGACCTTCGTCAAAGTGCACTACTTTTCTGAAGCCTCAGTTTACACACCTTACACCATACACACCATAAAATTACACACCACAAAATGAGGACAACAGCTTGTAGCATGTCTCTGGCGGTAAAAGCAGGTACACAATGCCCAGCGGAAAGCCCTCCGGCAAAGCAAATGCACCCCGACCTGCAGCCGGTGGTGGGGCCGGCGCCGTATGTGTCATCATTTTCCTCTTCTGCAAGGCTTCAGGACAACCAAGTGACAGTGGCTGGATGTGGTGTCTGTCTACCCTTCTCTAACACGCAGACCATCTTAAGAGATTCTCAAGTGACCAATTACTCCTCTTTCTGCATCGGTGACGGTCCGTGCTGTCTCACTCCTCCTTCAGCAGAAAAGGAACTTTTCCTTGGGAGCCTACACTCGTCCCTGAAGTGCACAACTTTGATTCAAGATTTTCAACGACTTTTAAAACTGTAATTTCTCTTTTTCATTTTGTCCAGTATGGGTGTTTTAAAGACATATCAGGCTCTTTTACGTGGCATATGATGTCTCCATTTCTTGGGTTTTACTTTTTAAAAAATGCTCCTTTCACATTTTAGCTTTCAATTCTTCTAAATTTGGAGTTGAGTTTTAAATCTGATTTTTGCTCTGTTCTTGACCCCTCTTTCTTTTCCCCGTTTTTGTTACAATCACTCAGATCGATTTCAATTGCCTTTGTAGGACATTTGAATTTGCTGGAATGAATACTGATTGCAAACTCTCTCAATGGGAGGACTTATTAAAAAAAAAAAATATTTTCCACTGTGAAGTTTCCCAGATATTTAAGAATCACAGCCAACTCTCTTGAACTCATCTCCCTTTTCTTTAAATTGTTTCCAACATCTTGGATTGCTCCTATTTACATGACTCTTCACCAGTGACTAAAATCTGGTGTCGCTATTCACAACTTCTGGGAAAAGATGACAAGAATGACATTCATATTATCTGAATGTGCGCCGATTACAGTCGAATGATTTCAGCAGGTTAAAGCACTGCTGTGGTGAGGAGTGTGAGAAAACAAAACAAAGGCCCTCCAGGAGGGAAGCGATGGGGGTCAGTAACAGGAAACAGAAACGACTTCAACATTATAATAGTCATTTTAAAAAGGAATTAAAAAATGTCATTCCTGAAGAGTTTTGAACCTCTTTAAATAAAGTTATGTATATATATGATATTCTGATCTCAAATGTATTTCAGAGAATGAAGACTCCCTGTGTCAAGGCTCTGTGTGGGTCCATCCCTTCTTCACACGCTCTTTACTTCTGAACTCAACGAATGTAATAAACCAATGCTAGGGAAGGTTTCTTTTTTCCATCTGGTTCAGATTTTATTACTCTAAAGAGACAGCATCTCATCATGTAAGCATGTCAGCAGGAAAGAGGAAGAGGGCGCAGGTAGGGTGAACATGGGCAGAGGTGTTGTCTTCTGGTGTAGGAAGAGACTTTTCTGCTCTCCAAGTAGCGACCAGTTTAGGGACTACACAAATAAACTTGGCACGGCTCAGCATGGCCAGCAAGTCTAGCGCTAACATCAGAAGTCGCTGTGTGGCAGATTCCAACTTCTAGAAGCCTTGGGAGTTGAATTCCTTGCAACTAAAGGAATTCCTGGGTTTTGCCAGATGACTTTAAAGGTTCTGCTATCACACAAAGCCGGAACCGGGCATACTTGGGGCTGGAATTACAAGTGGAGTCACGGCACAACCTGATACTTTTTTGAAATTCATGAGGAACACTAGCCAGTTGTGGTCCAAGACACCAGAAACCAACCTTTCATCTTGACTGTTTCATCTGCATTTCCACGTTCTCCTTCTTTCAAGTTCTTTTATCCTCTGAAAGGCTGATTAGATCCATATTTAGAAATACAGGAAAGGCTGTTATCTTGGGACTTGGGAGCCTGTATCAAATGTAAGCCTCGCTCCATGCTTTACATCAAAAACTGAAAAGCCAAACAATTAGTTGAACATTTTTCTTGTCACAGTTGAAGCCAGTAGTGACTCCCCACCTCCATCCTGTCACCCCTGGCCTACAAAACTGAAGGCATCTGCCCTAAAACGGGATGTTTGCTTCTTAGGATGTCACTGAATTCCTGCCGCCTGTTTCCCACCTGAAATCACCAGACGACGGACTGCCAGCAAAGGAAAACAAGGGGCCTTCTGCCGTTCCTCGCCCGGCCCCGCACCCGGTGCGCTGGCCCATCTCTTTATTTATGAGCTTAGTGAGCAGCTCTGATGTCGCGATTAGTAACAGGCTGTGTTCTTTCTTCCCTGTTTTATCAAAACTGGTTACACCGTCTTTCCAACAGAGATAAGCAGTCAAGGGCACCTCTCAGTCAGCATAATATTTGGACCACAGCTCTGTTTCCGATATTCATTTTCATTTTTAAGAAGATGAAGAGAAAGCTTAATAGATTTCATCCTGGGATATCATTGAACTTGAAAAGACCTCAGAGCACCCATGTTTCGGGCGAAGGGACCGAAACCGAGAGAAGTGAAGTGACTAGGTCACATGGCTGGGAAGTGACAGTGATGGGGGAGGAGCCCGAACCCAAAGTCTCCAGCCTCCTCACCCAGGGCCCTTCCTGTGGCGTGAGGCTGGCCCCGCGGCCACCACAGCATTTGAGTCGCCTAATGATAAGTAGGGGCATGAATAATGAATTCCCAAGTCAGTGTGGTCCTATCTTTATGGACATTTAGATGTTCACAAAGAAAGACGGTTTTCAGTTGAGGACTGCGGCCTCATCGCCATACAGAGGGTGTCTTACCTAAGGCACTACTGACACTGAGGGTCAGGTCATTCTTGCTGCAGGGCGGAACGGGGCTGTCTCGTGAGTGGTCGCTACCCACTAGGTGCCAACAGCATCTCCCCACCAAGTTGAGGCAACCAAAGTTCTCCAGACACTGCCGATGTCCTCTGGGGGCAAAATCGCCCCTTTGAGAGCTGCCAAGTGGCCGTGTCTCCCGTACATCCATCAGCCAGCAGGCGCCTTCAGTCACTGCCACAAGTCAGAAGCCGGAGCGCTGAGACGATCAAGGACCTTTCAACACGTTATATGTGGATCGTATTCCCTAATTTCTTCCTGGAAAGACAAAGCTGTGACCCTAATCGAGTCATAGAAACGATCAGAGCTTTTGAAAAAGAGAACAAAAAGGTAATGGTGGAGTGAGATGAAAAATAATAAAAGAAGTGGGGGGAAAAACAGTAAGAAAGAGAAGAAAAGGGAATGGAAAGAAGAAAGGTCAGCAGAGAGGAGGCATCTCAGCATCCCAAGGGTCTCAGGACAGAGTGACCCATTATTAGATAAAGAGGCACATTTTCATCAAGCCTGGTTTTTTAAAAAAGGCAATGTGGTCTGAGAAAAAGGGTCAAGAACTTTCTACCAATTCATTGTGAGGCTTTACGAAAGGACCATTGTCCCCAGACGATGGTCCCCTCAGGGGAGTTGTTCTGTGTGAAGCTCTTTGTTAAGGCCTCAGATGCTTAAAACTGTAAAGCCCTTTAAAACAGCTTCTCCTGGAGTCTCACCCACGTTTCTGTTCCCCGGTGCACAATGAGTCTGAATGACGTTTTAGAATAGGCCTTTAAAGGAATGAGCGTGACTCTCACATCCAGGGTACAAATCAATTTTCCTTAACTGCTACTTCCCAGAAACCTGTTTAATCTCAAAACAGCCCCTGCAGAACAGGAAAGCTCCAAGTATTTTCATACTGTTACTCTCCTGGGAGCAGAACGTTCAGACGGCTAGCTGCATGGTGGGTCTAGATGTGATGCGATTCCAAAGCACGTGGGTAACAACACACTTCTTTCTGAATCTGGTCACGGGTCAAGGTTCCATTTGACAAGCAAGCCACTCAATTTTCATAGTATCTCTTTTTTTATACATGTTTAAAGACACTTATTATAAAAAGGTTCTTTTTAAAAAATTATTATTTCAGTACGTTTTCGTGGATAAACAAAACAAACAACAGCAACAAAACCCCTCTAATCCTACGATGCTTGAACTTTAAAATGCACGGGAACCACCTGAGGACCTGGTTTAAATGCAGACTCTAATCTAGGTCTGGGGCAGGGCCTGAGAGTCTGCATCCCTAACAAGTTCCCCGGGGATGCTGACGCAGCTGGTCCGCGGACCACACTTTGAGGAAGAAGGTTGTAAGTCCGACGTGGGACTAATATTGACTCTAAGGAGCGTCTGCCATACATGCTAGTGAACAGGAAGTAGGTGCGGATGAGAGGTGGGGCGCACCTGGTCGTGAAGGATTTATGGGCTAGGCAGTGGCATTTGGATTGGGCACAATAATAAAGAACTACAAATAATTAAAAAAAAAAAAAAAGAAGTCTGTAAGGCTAATCCATTTCTCCAAGTCACCTATCTGAATATACTGTTTCCCTCCTGCAAAAATGTTTGTAGGGCAGACTGCCCACTGCTTACCAGGAACGTCCAAATTCTCCTGCGAGAAATTAGACCCCTCCATGGCAGCTTCAGCTCCGCTAACTGCCTTCCCCCAGCATAAACACAGAGCGGCAGCAAGCACCAGTTCTGTGTTGTTCCCCCAAATGTCACGCGCACTGCGTCTCCCTGCTTTGGTCCCACTGTTTCCTCTTCCTACCACCCAACTCTTCATCCTCCTTCACGGTCTGCTTCAAATGTCACCTCTTCCAAGAAGCCTCCCCAGACCCTCTAGGAATGAGGCATTGATTCCCTCCACTCGCCACATCTCGCACTTGGCATTCAAATATCTACACTAGTGTGTTTGGTTTTCTGGAAGGTTATGATCTAACCAATAAAATTATAAAACTACCTGACACCTAACTCAGGAGTTAAAAAGATACTCAGTTTTCTCATGTTCACATCCCCGGCTCCTGGAAAAAGCAGTCCATCGGTCAATCCTCTGAAGAGTTAAAAATCCCGCAGGGTATCCTCCCCCTACGCTTGACCCCAAAGTGACTGTTTGCACAGGGGGTTCAAGCGCCCTGGCACATAACCCGTCTGCTCGGGAGCCGCACTCCTACAGCAGCCCGTACGCCTGCCACGTGGACGTTTGCTTCAGTGCGCCTCCGTCATTCTCATCAGCATAAACTATCTCCCATTTTTAAAAAACACACACACAACAAAAAGACCACCCCTTGCCCTCATCGTCCATCCTATTTCTCTGCTCCCCTTTACAACAAAACTCCTCCGAAGAGCTGTTAAACGTGCCGTCCCCCCGCCCTCCCCTTCACCCTCCCTCGAGTCACACTTCCACCCACCGAACTGCACCTGCCAAGGGGGCCAAAGATCGAAGTGATGCAAAGGCAGCTGTCACTTCCCAGACTCCTCACCTGAAGTCTGGGCAGCTTCAGACACTGCCTGTCACTCCCTCTCCAAAACCCCTTCTTCGATGCTCTTCTGGATCACAGCTTCTTTCTTCTCTGCCCCTTGCCTGCTCTGCTCCAGTCTCCTCTGCTCGACCCTCCACTTTCCTAACTGTCAACATTGGAGGGAACCAAGGCTCAGTCTTTGGACCCTTCCCTTCTCTTTCTACCCTTCGTCCCCAGAGGTCACATCCAGCCCCACAGCTTTAAACACCACGTATAAACTAAGGATGCCCAAATGTACACCTCCAGTCCGGACTTCTCCCTGGAATCCAGACGCACCCAATTACTTAAAAATTAACACATCGCAGGCGAAATTGTTGACACAGGCTCTCCGCCACACCTGCTCCTCCCACAAGACTCTTATCTTGTGAAGCCGAGGTTCTGTTGTCAGATGCTCACACCGCAACTCTTGGAGGCATCCTTGCCTCCTCCTCCTCTCATATGCCCCATCCACTCCGTCAGAGCCTCCTGTCAGCAACACCTCCAAGCCGTTACTGTCGCCATGATGATGGCGACGACTCCTGTTACCACTCAAGTCCACGCTGCCATCAGCCCTTGCCTGGACCATGAAAGGGTCCTAACCGGGCTCTGTGCTGCCCCTCGGCTCCCACTCTCAATGTCATGGTCTGTTCTCCACACAGAGCCAGAGGAAGCCTTTTCAATATAAATCGGGCCACAGCACTGTTCTCCAAAAACCTTGTAAGTGCTTATCTTCCTCAGAATAAAATTCAACATCCTTCCCCAGGCCTTCGAGTCCCCACACGACACGGGTCCCCAGTGCCCACAGATCCCGTGCCCGGGCACACGCTGCCTCGCCTGCTCTGCTGCGGCCTCACTGCCCTCTCCACTGTTTCTCGAGCACGGCGCCTGCCCAGAGCCTCTCCCACGTCCTCCCTGCTGGACACGCACCAGGCCTGGCCTGTGCTGCCCTCAGCTCGTGCTCCAGCAGCTCCGTTGCTGACATCCTATGTTAGCCAGCCTCCCCACTGCGATCCAGCCCCCCTGCCTGCTTCATGCCTTTTTGCGTGGATTTCAGTCTCTCTCTGCTGAAATATAAATGTTGTAAGAGCCAGGATTTATTTATTTTGTTCACAGCTTAGCCCTTAGCACTGGGCCTGGCAAACAGTAGGTGCCCAATACATTTTTACCGAGTGAATAAATGAATATCATTAGATAGTCAAAAAATAGTTCTATGACTTTACGTATTGTGGGAAAAAAGCCATGGCGATGTTCCAAGGGAATTTAAGAACTCTACTAAATGACATTCTTTTAAGACAATAAGCCACACTGAGCGCTCGCAGGGCCGAGAAGAGGCAGACTCACTTCCTGATCACCGTCTTCGACTCCGATGAACTGTGGCCTCCATCGTCTTCACAGCTTGGGCTTGTCAGGTTTCCGTACCTTCACAGAGAAAAGCAAGTGAACAAAAAAATCAGTCAACAGTGTTGGAAATAGAACAGTGTCTATTCATTCCAATCACAAGATAACAGCTACACTTTTCAGGAATAATTAAGGAAAGTAACATTTATAAAATAGCATCAAAAAATGGTACTGCACATATGCAGTGGTCACTGTTTCCAAGAACGTTTAGAGCTTTAGCTTTTGAAACTTACATAGTTATCAAAGGAATGTAAATTTAAAAATATATCTGCAGTAAATAAAAAAAAAGATCTATCAAGAAGAAACTTAAAAGACACATTACGAAATGCAAGAAGCCAGTCTGAAAAGGCTACAAACTGTACGATTCCAACCAAATGACATTCTGGAAAAGGCACAGCTACAGAGACAACAAAAAGATCGTGGTTTCCAGGGGTTTGGGGAGAGGGAGGGAGGGAGGGAGGAATAGATGGAGCACAAGGGATTTTTAGGGTAATGGAATTACTCTGTGTGACACTACCGTGGTGGCTACATGTCATTATGCGTTTGTCAAAGCCCATAGAATGTACAACACCAAGCGTGAGCCCTAATGTGAGCTGTGGACTTTGGTTGATAATGATGTGCCCATGTTGGTTCATCGATTGTACCAAATACGCCGCACTGAGGAGGGGTGCTGAGGGGAGGGGAGTGTATATGTGTGGGTGGGGAGGGCTATGTGCAAACTCCCTGTATTTTCTGCTCAATTCTGCTGTGAACCTGAAACTGCTCTAAAAACTAAAGTCTAAAAATAAATAAATAATAAATAAATAAGATCCTGCACTGGTGATATCTGTTTGATAGGTAAATACGTGTGTGTGTGTGTATACGCATATGTTCTAAATAGAAAAGTGATTTAACAGTGAATCACACTACTTAAAGCTCTCCCTTAATATTTAACATTTTTTTCTTTAGATTTTTAGGTGAAATTTGGCTGCTCCCCTCAGCAGGAGAATCCGGTCTTCGGGGACTCCCAGGCGGCAGGCTCCTCACGATCTCTGCGGCACGCAGCCCACACTCCCGCCCTCCGCGTATCTACCGAAGGGAGACGTGGCTCTGGTTTGCACAGTTTCTCACCTGAGCCGCACGTGAGCGCACAATGACCACCCCTGCGCTCCGCCTGTGGGTCTGGACTCTTTGAGGATAAGCGCTGCTGGAGAAGGGCTACGGACGTAACTCCGCACCCTCAAGGAGAGGCTGAGATGGACACAAGGACTGAAGAGCAGAACGCTTACATCTCGGCCACCAGGAGAGCAGCCATGGGCACACCGGGGCCAGGCTGAGCTCGCATCCCCAGCCTCGGGGTGGGGAAGGGACACAGGGCCACAATGTTTTAAAAAGCGATAGGTGCTTAAATTCTAAAATCGGTCTCATTACAGAAGCACAACTTAACTAAATAACCTCATCACACGCCTCCAACTCCATAGGCAAACAAGCCCATTGCAAACAAATACATCACGTTTTGCTTGGCTCAGAACATACATTTAGCAAATTCACTTAAATTCTTAAGGAGGAAACTTTATACTAACTTGTAATGCCTAGACTGTTTCTGCAGTTTCTCTTCCCATCAGTGAAGAATTGAGAGATTCCTTGGAGTTTCACAAACTGGTAATCTGTCCCAAAGTTTTGATAATAGAAATTCTCTAATTGAAGGGGCTTACATTTTTAAAGAGCACACTTGTCTTCTACTCATGGGTTTAAGGGCCCCAGTACCCCTGTGGTTCCTTGTTCCCAGGATTTACTAGTCCTTTTAAAAATGAAAGCCCGCCATCTGGTTTGACCGAATGCCAGTCCATCTGGCTCCCCATCACCCGATTCCAGCAGGTTCTAGTTTGCGCCCTTAGGCCCTAGGCGCCCCACCCCCGCCCCACCCCATCCACCTGCTCCCTTCTCGAGCTCATCAGCCTTATGGACTTCTTGGCCTCCCGAAGAGATTTTCCACCGGCCTCCGGCCTCCGCCCTCCCTATGCCTCTTCATTCTGTCCTGCACCTGCTATTTAGAGGCCTTCCGGGGCTACCCTTTGTTTTCCCAGAGATAAGAACTCAGATTAAAATGTACGCAGCCCCCGGTGGGCAGGGCGGGGCTGGGAAGTGGGACTCCTAGTAAATAAACAGAGTGGGATTTCTTGGCTCTCTCTTCGGCCACCATCATAGCGCGCTGTGTCCTCATGTTCCCTTGAAACAGACTCGGCGGTTTATCTCAGTAGGAGAGATGAGGTGGGTGCAGTGAAGAGTGGGGCTGCTGTGCCTGCCACGCTCCTGACTGGGGTGACCCCGACCTCCTCCTGCCAGCCCCAGTGACTAAATGTGGGTGTGATCTTCCTTTTGTCCCAGTCTGTGTTCGTTCATTGACTCTCCTTCTGGTCATCCTGGAAATACTGCATCTTTTATCTCCCAGCTGGAAGCTCAAGAGGTAGAAACAAAAGGGAAGCATTTACAAGGGAAAGACACACATTTTACTGCTCCTGATAGCTTTCTTTCCGGAGACGAGTGTACTAAAAAATTCCCTGACCTTCCTCCCCCTTGGCTTTACTTCAGATTCTCATACTCTGCTGCTCTTCCTCTACATTATTTTCAGGCTCAGGGCCTAGATGCTGGCTGGGATGCCACAAACACCCATCACGGTTCTGCTCCCAGAATGTGATGCCACAGGGGGGTGCGGTCAGACGGTGTCCAGGAGGACCAAGCCACTTACACTGGTGAGTAAGCAAGGTTCCTTCTCGTTCATTAACCTGGTACCATCTGCTCAAAGACCACACAGACACTTCTCCCCGCCAGCAGAGTGACCAGAGGCTCACAATCAGGACGAGCACGATCAGCTGGTAATAACTTGGAGACCAGAGAGAACCATCAACAGTAAGGCATGCGAAACATGGAACCTGCCTAAGTGTCCATCAACAGACGGCTGGATATACAGTGGAATACTACTCAGCCATAAAAAGAATAAAGTAATGCCATTTGTGGCAACATGAATGGACCTGGAGACCATCATTCTAAGTGAAGAAAGCCAGAAAGAGAAAGAAAAATACCATATGAGATCTGACATGAAGGTGTGGAATCTAAAAACAAAACAAAACAAAAGAAAAAGACACAAATGAACTTATTTGCAAAACCAAAACAGACTCACAGACAGAGAAAACGAACTCATGGTTACCAGTGGGGAAAGAGGGTGGGAAGGGATAAACTTCAAGATTTGCAGATACTAACTACTATATACAAAATAGATAAACAACAAGTTCCTACTGTAGAGCACAGGGAGCTATATTCAATATCTTGTAGTAACCTATAATGAAAAGGAATACATGTATGTATATGCATGACTGAAGCACTATGCTGTACACCAGAAACTGACACAACATTGTAAACTGACTGTACTTCAATTAAAAAAAATAAATAAGGCATGTGTGTGTTAGCGCACATGGCCCAGGTACTCAGGCTCAAAGACGGCAGTCATCCCTGACACTCCTCTGCCTGGTCCACCAGCAAGTCCTTCTGGCTCTCCCTTTACAACATATCCTGAATCCTGACACCACTCATCACTTCCACCCCAGCAATGCAACAGCCATTAACTCCTCTCCTGGCTCCCGCCCCACAGCCACAGCGGTCCTGTTCACGCAGCTGCTCGGCTCAGGGCCCTCCCCGGGCTCCCACTGCTCTTTACCCGGAGAAAAGGCCGAAGTCTTACCCGTCTCACGAGGCCCCAAGTGACCTGCCCCTGATATCCCCGGCCACGACTCCCACACTCACAGTCTCCCTCGGCCTCACTGGCCTCCTTCCTGCTCCCCCCATACACCAGGCATCCTGCTGCCTCTGAATCTCTGCACTCGCTCCGCCTCGCCCCACATGCAGCACCGATGGCACACGCCCTCGGCTCCTGCGGGTCTTTGCTCCAATGTCGCCTTAGCAGTGAGGGCTCCCCGACCACCCTGTGCAGAACCACCACTAACACCGCTGCTCCGTTTTCCTCCACAGCCTTTAACACCTTCCAGCATACTGTGTAATCAACATAGTTATTGTGTTCATTGTCCATCAGAACATAAACTCCGCGAGAGAAGGACTTTTCTCTCTGTAGAGCTTGAAACAGTGCCTGGCACCCAGTAGGCTGAGAACAAATGAGTGCTCCAGCGGGGTTCCCAAAGGCAGGTTCAGTTTTGTGTCTGCAAACGTACCATCTGGGTTTTTGCTTATGTAAGTGTCTTAACCCACCTGTGCCTTCATGTCTAACATTCTAGAAGGATAAGGAAGCTTGAGGACAGCTGTGATCACTGCAAAAATCTAAAATTAAAATGCAAAAGAGGAGGGAGGGTGGAGCTCAGTGGTAGAGTGTGTGCTTAGCATACACAAGGTCCTGGGTTCCATCCCCAGTACCTCTATTAAAAATAAATAAATAAATAAGTAAAACCTAATTACCTTCTCCCAAATAAATAAAATAAAATGCAAAAGAAATAGTTTTAAGATCTCAAAGCGGAGATCTTGAAGGTGTAAACAGTATGAAAATGCAAAAAAAAAAATGTATACACAGCTTTACAAAGGAGATGTTTAGAAGCAAGGTAAAATTAAAAAGCCTGTAACCCTCTGGAATTTAACAGACGAGCGAGGGAACAATTATTTGCCCCCGTGCCTTTCGTATCATTAAGGAGAATTAAAGCCTTACAGAAAAGAAAGTAGACTAGTGTTGGAATCAAGAACTCTTTAATGTTCAAGCTAGGTCATTTGAGAGTTAGTTCTACCAGATTAAGAGTGTTTCTTTGATGTTTCCTGGCCCCTCTCATAGCTTCCCATCAAAAACCCAAAGTCAAGTTCAATTCATTTACTCCAGGGGAGTAAATAAAGAGTGTGTATGTATGTGTTTAATTAATGAATAGCTACAGACAAACCTGTCAACAATGTCACCTCCAATTTCTGCAAAGCCTCCCTAGGATTTAAGATCAAAGTCCCCACCTCTTAAGAAGGCTTACCAGTGAGAAACTGCCCTTCTTCAAATGGTAATTCATAAACCTTAAATTAAAATACAAATTGTTGGAATGACTTTTTACATGGTTTCTCTCTCTCACAAGGCAAAAAAAGATTTTAAAATGTCTCCAAAACACAGTCTTAAGCAACTCCATAACTGCAGCCTTAAAATCACTAGAAAAAGAAAAAAAAAACCCAACATAATGTTTAACTGGCTGCTAATGTTTCAACAGGAAACAGTTATTTCCAGAGGGGATGGATGTATTGTTTGCAGCCTATCTGGGGAGATAAAATGTTTACTGTGTGTTTGAAGGGAAGACCAGGGATACTTGCGGCTCCAAGAAATCTCAGGATAAAGCTATCCCCAGGGACAGCCTTTCTGGTGGGGGAGCCCTCTAGCCTCTGCTCCGTAACAGAGATGCCTCAGACACACCAGGCCACAACGGAACTAACCTGAAGAGCTTGCCAGTCTCCACTTGATTACGGCAAGAGATCCAGTAAGACCAATAACCGCAGTTAATGATTACTGAGCGCCCACTGTGTGCCAGGTGCTGTGCGAAGCTCTTCATAGGGGTTGTTTCATTTAATTCTCACGTTAACCCTCTATGCCAGAATTATTTTTATTTCTATTTAATGAATAAGAAAATGAGGCCCAGAGAGCTTAAGTCATCTGCCCCTGATGACATGGGGGGGAGGGCAGAGTGCGGTGGTAGAGCGCACGCTTAGCATGCCCGAGGTCCTGGGTTCAGTCCCCAGTACCTCCATTAACAACAACAAAAATGCACAGTAACAAAAAGAGAAAAAAAAAAGAACAATCCCAGCTTAAAAAAAAAGACACAGCTGCTAAGTGAAGCAGGGATGTGAGCCTCGGCGGTGAGACTCCAGACAGAGCCCAGCTTCCGAGTCACTGCCTCTCAGACAGATCGTTGTTATTTGGTTGATTTATTCTATGTCTTCTGCCACCAAATGACAAATTCTTTAAGGAGAGAAACCTCGAGCTTTTCATTCATTCACTCACTCATCCGTTTGTTCACTCATCTAGTCCTCGTTCAATGAGTATTTGTTGCAGCCTACGTTCTGGGGCTGTTCTGGGATTTGGGGACACGGTAGTGAACTAAGCAAAGCCCCTGTTTTCACAGGGCACACTGCAGTGGGGGTAGATAAATGCTGAGCTAATAATTAGTTACTACGCACTAAGTCAGACAGTAAAAAGTGCGATGGAGAAAAAATAAAGCAGTGAGGGTGCTCAGACGTGACTGGAGGGCCGGAGGTGGCTGCTTTGAATGAATGTCCAGGGGAGGCCCTGGACAATGTGACATGTGACAATGACTGAAGGCCTCCAGAAGGTGAGGGAGTGGGCCACAAAGATCTCCAGGAGAAGAGCCTTCCAGGTGGAGGGGAGAGCTGGTGCAAAGGCCCTGGGGCAACGGTAGGACGGTGTGCCTAAGAAACATCCAGAAGGCCAGTGAGGAAGGAGCAGAACAGAGTAAGTGGGGGCAGAGAGGAAACTGAGCCTGCGAGTGGTGGGGACAGATCATGAGGGCCTGGTGGGCCATGGTAAGGGCTTTGGTTTTGAGATAGGAAGGAAGAAGGGCAGGGCACAACAGCTAAAAGAATGAGGAGGGGGACACAGCCGTGAGAAAAACAGGATAGGACAAAACCCTGCTGGAACCAGCTAACACCAAGATGGTGCCAAGGACGACCCCTCCATTATACTACTAAAAACCACTCCCCTGCCATGACAGGCACCGTGACAGTTCCGGGGCTGACCACGAAAGGCCAACAAGTGAGCGCGTAGCCCAGTTCCTGAAAGTCCCCGCCCCTTCCCCAAGATAGCTAGAACATTCCTCCCACTCGTTAGCATATAAAGTCACCCAGCCCGCAGACAGCCCCACACCCCGGGGCCCTCTTGTCCGCCTTCTGCCTACGGAGTGTGTCTCTCCCTGAATAAACCCGCTTTCATTCTGCTTCGGCTCACTCTTGAATTCTTTCTCACTCGAACCCAAGGACGCTCACTTGGCGGAGTGTCCTGGGGTGTGACATTTCCCTCTCCTGTGACATCTCCACTCTTTTACCTTGCTCTCTGCCATATGTCCCGAGCCCGGAGTAGAGCCTGCTCTTAGCAGATGCTCAATAAACATTTGGTAAATGAATCAATGAGTGCCCTCTGCTGCCACGAATGAAAGAGAGGCTGGGGAGGGAAGAACAGAGAGGAGGCCGGCGGGGCAGGGGGACCTCACATGCAGCCGCTGCCTCAGGGGCCTCTGGGAGATTTTGCTCTTCCAATCACCCCCAGCCCAGGAGCAGCTGAGGCTTTTTTCTTTAACTGACCCAGAAGAACACAGGTCAGGTATGAGAAAAATGTTCAGAAGCTGACCTTGACTCGGGAGACTGACACGGCGCAACAGTCTACAGGTGTCTGCAACACCCAGCGAGGCCTCTGTGGACTGCACACCACAGTCAGCACGAGGGTGGTTTTTAATCCCTCTGAATAATCTCCTCCATGGCAGGCACCTCTCCACCCAAGTGTGACCTGAGAACGGGGTCATGGCCACCAAGTCTACCTTGGAAAGGTCCTGTTACCCCCGGGGAGGCATTTATTCAAGGAGAAAACAGAGGTCAAAGACAACAAGGCAAAAACTCCTTGTTCCCTAGCAAGAAAGGAAGGGGCCAGCGATGCTGAACAGAGAACCTGGCGGGTGCTCTCACTCACAAGGTCTGCTTCTCTGTGCAAAGTTTCCCCATGACTAGACAATGCTAGAAGACCCAGCAAGAGCCCCAGGTCCCCCTCTAGGCCTTTGCTGTGAAGGGCCCTGCCCGCTTCTTGCCCTTCGACTCACCACGTTATCTCTGTTAGTCCCTGACAGTTAAGACAATGCTGACAGCAAAAAGTACCCAGTGTTTCTGTGCCACGTGACAGTTACCAAACGCCACGAGATTTCCCCTGAGGATAATACCTTCACCCCCAGCCCCAACCCACAGCTGTCTGAAAGGGAGACCAAGAAAAGAACAAAGATTTCACAATCACTATGGACCAGAGAAAGAAAACAAAGTAGTGTCTCTTGCTATAACTTGCTTCTCATTCACATGTAAAGTTATTTCTTAAGTCTGATAGCTTTCATGCCCTTGCCATAAGGTTTCTTCCACTTCCTATTCCAAGTCCTGGTCACCCACTTCTCTTCCTCCCCCAGAGCTCAGGGGCTAACCAGTGCCTCCTCCTTCCACATGTAGGTTGTAACAGTTCTAAACCATCCATTGCAAACCTGTCTTGTTAGCATGCTACAACTGGACAGAAGAAGTAGGTTAGGACTGGGGGGAGGGAGCTGGCGGCACCCTGACAATCACAGAATGTGTTAAGAAGTCGGGATTTTCCTTGCATTTCAGATGAATTAATACATTATTAGCAAGTCAGCGCTAGCCTGCGGCTCGGTTTTCCCCAGCCGCAGAAAGCTGCTATGGCAGAGCTCTTCACTATGAACAATGCTGTGTAAAACCAAACACAAGGACGCTGAGTTTCAGATCACAGCATCCCACCAGTTTTAGATCTGCTTTTCTCCCCTGCACTTACAAAAGCTCAGTATAACATCAATTTATCTCAATTGGTGCTTGCTGGCAACCTTAGTAGAGACCAAAAAAAGGGAAAGAATTAGGACTAGGAGTCTGATGTCATTCTCAAGGGCTAAGTTCATCAAAAAAAAAAAAAAGAAAGAAAGAAAGAAAGAAAAAAAAAAAGAAAAGAAAAAGAAAAACAGAAATATCAAATAAAAGTAATAAGAAAAACATAAAATTAACTCAAAAATAGCCAATCCCTTTTCCTTTTCAAGTTTCAGAGACATACTTTTTTTTAATCATTAAATTTAATGAGATTGATGAATTTACTTTTCAGAACCATACTTTAGATACTTGCCCCATCCACAATATAAGCCAGGAGTGGTACTCTCCTTGGACTCATAGTGGCCACCTACGTGTTCCCTGCCATCCATGCCTGGGAGCCTTTGCTTGGAGAGTCATAACCGCGGGCCCCTGGGTGAGCTTAGGGAACCGTAGGGGTCCCCAAGCCATAAGCAGTCCGGTAATGTGCTCTTTTTTCTCTAGAGAGAGCCCACACTGTGTAGCAGGTTCTTAAAGGGGTTTATCATCAACCCCTCCCACCAACTGCTAGAAAATGGTCAGAACCACTGCTTTAGATGATCAAAGCTGAATTTACAGCTTTCCAGGAACCACTCAGAATGTATGTACCTTGCCTTTCAGGTTTTTTTGGTCAGTTTTGTTCTGTAGTTTCCAAACACAAGCACATTTAAAAAAGAAAAAAACCTGCTGGTATTCTTTTCTTAAAAAAGGATGTCCTGTCTCCCTTTGCCAAGTGAAAAAAAATTTTTTTAATCAACTTCATAGAAACATTTTAATCTCATTTCTTTCCCAAGCTGGCCTGCTTGGATCTGGGACGAAGTCTTTGACAGCCAGTGTCCCTTTAGGGTCTCCTTTAACAGAACCACCACTGTCGTCCACAAAGCTGGGGCCCTGCTGCCCCACCGCACGTTTCCATGGAGAATTCCCACAGCGCTGCCGGGTGAGAGGCAGGCCCATTTAGCCAAAAGTGAAGATGGGCCAAAGGCAACCAACCCAGCAGGCAAGGGAATTTATTTCCATTTGCCCTCACGTGATTACGGCTGAATGTAATTCTAAAACAGCACCACATTAAACTTTTCTGGTTAACCCACAGCAAAGGCACAGCTGCAGGGAGGAGAGAGTTAACAGCGCTTGTCAGGCTGAGGGTAACCACCGTGCTTCTGGGGCTGAGTGTGGGGGCCACGGCTGAACGCGGCACGACGCCGTGACAGAGCAAAGGGAAGGTGAGCCCCCACCTGTCCTTCAACTTCCCCGAGCCCACGAGCACAAGATTTTTGGGGTCAGTCTCCCTGACAAGAATTCCTTGTCTCCTATCAAATTACGAACAACCTCCCTAATAGACCAAAAGTTTATTGATGATATATTAGTTTTCTATTGCTGCTACAACAAATTGCCACAAACCAGTTACACAAAATTAACAGAAGTCCAACACGTCTCCTTGGGCTACAGTCCAGGTGTCAGCAGCACTGTGATCCAGAAATTATAGGAGGTACTCCGTGTACTTGCCTTTTTTAGCTTCTAGGGGCCGCTTGCATTCCTTGGCTCAGGGTCCCCTTCCCCCAACTTCAAAGCCAGCAACACAGCATCTCTCCGATCCTGTTTCCATCCTCGCATTTTTTTCTCTCTCTCTTTTGCTTCCATCCTTCACTTTTAAGGATGCTTTTGATGACACTGGATCCACCCAAATAATCCAAATTAATCTCCTTAGTTAAAGGTCAGCTGGTTAGCAACCTTAATTCTGCTTTGTCACGTAATCAAATACATTCATAGATTCCAGGGACTAAGACTGGACATCTTTGGGGTGGGGGCATTACTCTGCCACGGGCGGGAATGTAAATCATTACGGACGTTGTATCTTCTATAGTTTTATGAGCTAAACTCTTTTTCTCCCCTCAATAAAGCAAGAGCATAGGACCTTTCACGATGGACAGGCCCTACAAAAGTTCTCAATGCTCTTTCTGATGTTAGGAGCATTTCAATACCCCCAAAGATTCTCATAGCCCTTGTTACAACCCTCTTTTTCTCTTCTATCAGCAAATACTTTCATCTTTCTGATAGTCACAAGGAATAAGTTCAATTTATCTTTCATCAATCTGCCTTTTTTGAAAAAAATCCTGTAACATATACACCACTGAAGGTGTTCTTGCCCATGTGGTCTCAATACTTAAACCTAGAGAAAACCTATTGAAACTCATCTGCTATAACAAAAATCTTAAGAAACGGGCTTCATTTTCTAATAAATTCTCACCCTAGTCAGGATTCCAGTATGTCTGCATCTAAAGCTAAAAAGGGAACAAAGCAATCTTAGGATTTCCTGAAAGCTTTCCCACTCTATGAATGGAATGCGCATCCTGGAACCAACTGACCAATAAATCTCAACTTTTTCACTCATGGGTGGGACAAAGGATTCAATGGCTGAATCAACCACTCTGTTCGTTTCCATCTGATTTTGTTGGGATTTGAGGAGGGAAGTTACTAAAATAAATGAAGAATGGCATGGCATTCTCTTGAAAAACGTTCCTATGTAACTAGTAGAATTTAGACATAAATAACTCTGACACGAAAGTGTCGGGAAAATCATATTAGTGACATTTAATGTAAGTGTTACTGTTGTAAGAGACAAGCACCTGGGGGTGACTTACGGTCGTCACCAGCATAAGATGCTGTGAGGCCCTCTAAGTAGGTTCAGTTCCAGGATCTGCTCCCTAAAGTGTTCTCTGCTCATAAGCCCCTCTCCTTGGACCTAGAAGAGCAGAGGAAAGATACTAGAAGCCTTGTCTCCTACTGAAAGAGAAGGAAATAATAGAATCCAATGAGCACTGCATGCCAGCATGCATCTAGGAATATTTGGCAAATGCCTAGTCTAATTACAGAACTAAAGTTTTTTTAAAAGCTTAATTAATTTTAAGTGAGGTTTAACAAAAAATAATTTGAAACATATTGTAAGCAACTCAAAAATGCCAACCCAGCTTCTTATGCTAAGGAAGCGTTTGAGAGCTGAATGGATTTGTGTTCAGAGTTTTTGAAAGGAGGTTCACTACAACCACCTCACAGCTCTCAGAGGAAGAGGGGGAGGAATGTTTTTCTTAAAAGTACACATTGAATAAAGAAAATGAGAAGATAAGCTGCAGACAGGGAGAAAACATTTGCAAAAGGCATATTTGATAAAGAACTGTTATCCAAAATGCACAAAAACTCTTAAAACTCAACAATAAGAAAATGAGCAACTTGATTAAAAAATGGGCAGAAGAGGACTTCCAGTTTCCAGTCCATCATGTAAGGAACTTAGAAGTCCCCACTTTAACCTAACAACAAGTAAAAATCTGAATAAACTGAAAGGTCAACAGCTCTTCTTAGATCCATCAAGAAGTCAAGTCACAGGGCAAATACTCATCTGCTAAATCTGAACAGATAGTCAGGCAGATACAGAGGACCACGACTTAACAGAGCAGAAATCTCCATGGGAACCAGCGCCAGGGTAGGAAAATCTGAACTGTAATTGATGCATTGCTGCAGGTTCAGTGTGGACAAGTCTAAGAGAGAAAAACTCCAGTGGGACCCTGTCATAGGGGGGCCACCACACTTTTGTGAGTTTTACCTCCAGGAGCTTGACCAGGTTCTGAGAGTTAATACAGGAGAAGTCTCCTTGTGCTTTCAGCAAGGGGAGGGGAAAAGGAACCATTCTGAGATAGACCAGAGCACTCTGTT
Source organism: Camelus dromedarius (assembly GCF_036321535.1). NCBI lineage: Eukaryota > Metazoa > Chordata > Mammalia > Artiodactyla > Camelidae > Camelus > Camelus dromedarius. The sequence continues at coordinate 27,821,067 of NC_087458.1, read as the reverse complement.
CCTCTAAACAACACCTGCCCTCAGAACAAGCCATTTTATCAGAATCTATCCTGCTGGGGTTTTATCAGAGCTTAGCCTACCTAGGGGAAGGAAAATACCTGACTCTAGTCTTCTCTAGCCTTCCACATGAGGGAAAGGAACCCCTTATCTCCAGCTCCATCGAGCCATCCTTTTCCTAAAGGAGGAAAGAAAAACAACTAAGAAGCACTAATGAAGTTCATGATCCAGAGGTACAGGCCAATCATAAGACTAAAACCTAATCATAGGACTGTGGAACACTCCCCACCTCCCCTACCTCCTCCACGTTGCAACTTCATTACCGAAGCCCAACTTCCTTTTACCTGGTACATCATAGCCACCTTTTATCAAGAAATTATAAGGTATGCTAAAGGGCACAAAACACATTTTGAAGAGACTAAACATCAGAACCAGAGTCAGATATAGCAGAAATGGCAGAATTATCAGACCAGGAATTTATTAAAACAAACAAACAAAAAACTATGACTAATATGCTAAGGAATTTAATGGAAAGAAATAGACAACATAAAAGAACAGATGGATAATATAAGCAGAGAGATGGAAATTCTAAGAAAGACTCAAAAAGAAATGTTGGAGATCAAAAACCCTGTAATAGAAATGAAGGCTGCCTTTTATGGGCTCATTAATAGACTGGACATGGCTGAGGAAAGAATCTCTGAGCTTGAGGATAAGAAAATAATAGTTTCAAAACTGAAAAGAAAACAAACAAGTAACAAAACAAAACAAAAAAACTCAGAAAAACCAGAAGAGCATATCAAGTACTACAGGACAACACAAAACATGTGACACATGTAACAGGAACACTGGGAGGAGAAGAAAGAGAGGAGAGAACAGAAGCAACATTTGAAGGAATAATGACTGATAATTTCCCCTAAATTAACATCAGAAACAAAACACAGATCTAGGAAGCTCAGAGAACACTAAGCAGGATAAATGCTAAAAATACTACACCTAGGTATATCTTATTCAAACTTCAGAAAACCAACAATAAAGAAAAAATCTGGAAGGAAGCCAGGGGAGAGGAGAACAAACATCTTAACTAAAAAGGAGCAAAGATAAGAATTAAATCTGACTTCTTTTCAGAAACTATGAAAGCATGAAGGGAGTGAAATACTTAAAGCACTGAGAGGAAAAAAACCACCAACCCAGGATTCTGTACTCTGCAAAATTATCCTTCAAAAGTGAAGGAGAGATAAAGACTTTCTCAAACAAAATATGAGGGAATTTGTTGCCAGTAGCTCTGCCTTGCAAGAAATGTTAAAAGAAGTTCACAGAATAGGAAATGATATAGGTCAGAAATTTATACCTACAAAAAAGTCACACGAGAAGAAACAGACAAACTGAATAAACCTATATTATTAAAGAAATGAGTCAATAATCAGTAACCTCCCAAAACAGAAAGCACCATGTCCAGATGGGTTCACCGGTGGATTCTTCCAAACATTTAGTAAAGAAACTACAGCAATTCTCTACAATCTCTTCCAGAAGATACGAACAGAGGGATTACTTCCTAACTCATCCTATAAGGACTCCAAAACCAGACGAAGATATAAGAAAAGAAAACTACAGGCCAAGATCTCTCATGAACACAGATGCAAAAATCCTCAGGAAAAAAGTAGCAAATTAAATCAAACAACATGAAAAAAAATTATACACCACAACCAAGAGGAATTTATTCCTAGTATGCAAAGCTGGTTCAACATTTCAAAATCAGTTAATGCAATCCACCATATCAACAGGCTGAAAAAGGAAAATCACATGATCATATCAACAGATGCAGAAAAAAACACATGACAAAATCCAATATCCATTCACAGTAAAACTCATAGCAGACTAGGAATAGGGGGAAATTTCTTTAACTTGATAAATAACATCTACAAACTCTACAGCTAACATCATACACAACTGTTAGAAACTCAAAGCCTTCCCAGTTAACAAGGATGTTTCCTCTCACACTGCCTTTAAACATTGCACTGGAAGTCTTTGCTAATCAAAAAGACAAGAGGAGGAAATAAAAGGTATAGATTGTGAAGAAAGAAAGAAACTGTCATTTTTTCAGATAACACAACTGTCTATGTAGAAAACCTGAAAGAATCAACTAAAAACTTTTGAAACTAATATGCAGATACAGCAAGACTGCAGAATACAAGGTTAACATACAACAGTCAATTGCTTTCCTAAATACAAGCAATGAACAGTGGAATTTGAAATTAAAACATATTACCCTTTATAGCAGTGCCCCCTCAAAATTAAAATACTCAGCTATAAATCTAAATATAAATATACAAATCTATATAAGAAAACCTACGAAACTCTGATGAAAGTTATCAAAGAACTAAATAAAGGGAGAGATATTCCATGTTCATGGATAGGAAAACTCAATGTTATCAAGATGTCATTTCTTCCCAATTTGATTTATATAGATTCAGTGCAATCCCAATCAAAATCCCAGTAAGTTACTTTGTGGATTTTGACAAATTGATTATAAAGTTTATGTGAAGAGGCAAAAGACCCAGAATAGCCAACTCGATATTGAAGAATAAAGTCAGAGAACTGATTCTGCCTGACTTCAAGACATGTTATAATACTACAGTAATCAAGACACAGTGGTATTGGTGAAAAGAAAGACAAAGAGATCAATGGAACAGAATATAGGGTCCAGAAATAGACCTGCATAAATACAGTCAACTGATCTTTGACAAAGGAGCTAAGGCAACACAATGGAGCAAAGATAGTCTTTTCAACAAATGATGGGTGACAGAACAATTAGACATCCTCATGCAAAATAATGAATGTAGACACAAACTTTGGACATTTCATAAAAATTAATTCAAAATGGATCACAGACTTGAATGTAAAACATAAAACTTTTAGAAAATAATGTAGGAGAAAACCTAGATGACCTTGGGTATGACAATGATCTTCTAGATACAAGACAGGCACAAATCATGAAACAAAAAATTGATAAACTGGACTTCATTAAAATGAAAAATTTCTGCAAAAGACAATGTCAAGAGAATGAGAAAATAAGCTTCAGACTTGGATAAAATATTTGCCAAAAAAACAAAAAACGAAAAAACAAAACCACATCTGATAAAGGAGTTTTATCCAAAATATATAAAGAAATCTTGAAACTCAACAATAAGAAAACAAACAACAGAATCTAAAAATGAGTAAAAGACCTGAACAGATACCTCACCAAAGAAGATACACAGATGACAAATACTATATGAAAACATGTTCCATATGTTCCATGTCATTAGGGAACTGCAAATTAAAAATACAATGAGATACAATTACATACCTATTAGAATAGCAAAAATCCAAAACACTGACAATAACAAGGATGTGGAGTAACAGGAAATCTCTCTCACTGCTAGTGGGAATGCAAAATGGTACCGCCACTTTGGAAGACAGTTTTAACAGTTGCATACAAAACTAAACATATTTTTCCCCTATGATCCAAAATTCTTGCTCCTTGGTATTTATCCAGAGGAGCTGAAAACTTATGTCTACACAAAAGCCTGCACATGGATGTTTATAGCACCTTTCTTCATAATTGCCAAAACTCAGAAACAACCAAGATGTCATATAGCAGGTGAATGGGTAAATCAACTCTGGACCATTCAGACAATGAAGGTTATTCAGCACTAAAAAGAAATGAGCTACCAAGCCCTGAAAAGACACGAAGGACCCTAAATTGCATGTTACGACATGAAAGAAGCCAATCTGAAAAGGCTACATGCTGTATGATTCCAACTATATGACATTCTGGAAAAGGCAAAACCATGGAGAGAGTAGAAAGACCAATGATTGCCAGGGATTGGGGTGGGGGTAGGGAAGTAAACAGGCAGAGCACAGACGATTTTTAGGGCAGCAAAATAATTCTGTGTGATATTATAATGATGGATACATGTCATTATACATTTGTCTAAACCCATAGAATGCACAACACCAAGAGTGAGTCATAATGTAAACTATGAACTCTGGGTGATAAAAATGTGTCAATGATTTTAACAAATGTATCATTCTGGTGGGGGATGTTGATAGTGGAGGGGCATGGACGGGGCAGGAGGTATATGGGAAGTTCCTGTAATTTCCACTCAATTTCGCTGTGAACCTAAAACTTCTCTGAAAAATAAAGTCCATCTTTTTTAAAAGGACACATTGAGCCCTCACTGCCTTGACAGTAATGGTATGAGTCTACAGATTTATTTGTCTCTCCTACTAAACGTAGGCAGAGGCTGGGTAATGTTCACTGGCGAATCTTCCAATGTACCTGCTCATAATAGGCATGAACAATAATAACCATGATTTATTTGTTAGACAAATGGTTCCTCAGCACCTACTGCCAGGTCCTGTTCCTCTCTAAGGGTACAGCAGTGAGCAACAGACATGGTCTCTGAGTAGGAGAGGCGACCAGGAAATAAGCACGATAAACAAGAAAGGTAATTTCAAATAGCGGTAAGTGCCATGAACAAAGGAAAACAAGGGGATGGTAATCTCTTAAGCACTTAATACTTGCCAGCCACTATACTAAGGCCTTTGTATTATCAAGCTTAACCGTCATAATAATCCTACAAATTAGGGTTATTTTTCATTCATTTTATAGGTAAGAAAACCAAAGCTAGTAAGATAAAAAGGCTCGCCCAATGTTGCAGAGCCACTAAGGGGTGCAAAACTCGGGTCAAATCCGTTTTCTGACTCCCAAGCCCATGCTCTTAACCATTCCTGTACCTCAGGCATAAATCTCATGACCAAAAGACAGGAAAATTGCTTTTCCCGTAAAATATCCTACACCTCTGAAAGAAAAAGGAATCATGTTTGGCATTTACAACAAAATCTATGGAGATAAATAAAAATGTTTTCAAGCTTTCTATTTGCTCGCCTTCTCTATGCTGTGCAGGAAGTGGCTTCACTGGCAAGGGCAGCTCCGCCCTTGCTGGTTATTGGTACATCACCTTTTACAGAAGAAGGTGTTACTACTCCAGGATTTGGGGGTGGGGTACCGCTCGGAGGTAGAGTGCATGCTTAGCATGCCGAAGGTCCTGGGTTCAATTCCCAGTACCTCCCCTAACAATAAATAAAAATTAAATTAAAAAAAAAGAAAAGAAAATATAGATTTTACATTATTATCCTCATAGGAGTATATATATATTTGCATAAACCCTCTCAAGTTTCTGCATTTTCTGTATATCTACCCTCCCAGAAGAGTTCTCTTTGGCAAGTAGTGGATTCACATCAGGGGATTTGGTCTGAGTACACCAAACAGAAACAGTCCATTCACATCAACCCAACAGCAACCTTGATGACCCATGACATATCTAACCACCTCAGACCGCTGGCCAATATCCACTTCTGTTTTGGAAATACCTCCTCTCCACCCCCCACCCCGCAAAAAATCCTCTCGTTGTCTGTGTCACAGAGCCTAGCTCTTACCTCCCGAAGATTGTATCGATTTTAATTATACACATTTATTTGTCTACTTATTTAATGTTTCTCTCAGCCATGAAGCATGAAGAGGGCAGGAGTCAGAATTGGTCTGTCCATCACTTTATGCACAGCACCTTGCACAGTGCATGGTAGATATTAAACACTTGGTAAATATCATCTGAATGGCTAAGTGAACAGAAGCATTGATGTGCAAGTGAGCTGCTCACAACTGTGCGAAGGGAGTATCCCACAGGAAATGCAGCTTCCCAGGAAAAGCAACTGAGGTAACAGAGAAAAGGACACCCAAGCAGGAGACCCAAGTCACCCTTCCTTTAAAAGTGACGTTAACAAACCGTGGGAGGTGACCTGGCGTGCTTGCAAAGAGCATCCAAGTCAGAAAGAGGTAGGTGTTAATTACAGCTCCGCCTCTAAGACTGAATGTTTCTGAGCCTCAATTTTCTTATTGGTGAACATGCAGGTAATGATGAATGAACTAAATAAGACAAAGTCTGTGAAAATGCATGGCAATCAAACACGGGAGGAAGAAACAAGCTGGAAGAGCCACTGAATGAATCTCCTCTCTGTGACCTAAGCAAGCAAATTCAAGTCAGTCTGGTCTTAAAGCAGAGTGTTTATGGAGGGCTTCGACCTCCATCCTCTCCGAAAGCCCTCCAGTGGGAGAATTCACTTAAAATGAAGGGAAATTCAGATTGCTACTCAGTCCCTTCCAAACTGTGGCCCGAGTGCCACGGGTGACTCAGCAAGTTTCTGGAGCCCTAGTCCACTTGACCTTGGTGCTCTGCTCATTTCTGGCATCAGAGAAAGAATGGCCAAGCAAGAGCCCCAAACTAGCTAATGGGAGGGCTGTCTGAGGAAGAATCTAGACACCTGTGCGGACGTGCCACGGTCCTCAGTGAGGCCCCCCAGCTGGAGCAGGCTCCTCCCAACAGTTGAGGCTGGGTATTTTCAGCGGTATCTAACTTCCTCACTTTTTTTTTTTTTTAATGGTGCGGTGGGAAGAATGTATTTTCAAGTGAAATGTTATGTTTAAAGTTAGAAAAATATAAAATTTCAAAGCCCCAACACAAATAGCTGAACCACAATGCAGAAACTTACTCTTAGGTAGAAGGGAAGCCAGTGAGCCCTAGAATTAACTCTGCGCCACAGTGAGAAGCACGGAAAACAGGGCTTCTTATTAACTGCTGATCACCCCCAAGTAAGGGACAAAGCAAACACAAGGGATTAGCCAAACAGGACTTCAAGCCACCGTCCACTGGTCAACCACAAAGGCTCACATTGGCAGAATAAAAAAAAAAAAAAAAAAACTATTAACAATGTTTTTAAATCCCAGAAAATGAACAGTTCCGTATGAGAAAAGCCACACGAGTGGACGTCTTAAGAAAAATCAAAGTTTAACTTTAAATACACTTTGCTCTGGTGGGAAAAAAATACCACAGCATCTGCCTGCAATCCATTCTTGACTGGTTAGAATGAGCACATCCTAGAATAACTCCTTGGTGTTAATTTCACAAAGGATGAGCAATCTACTATTAAGAAGCCAAGAGGGTTCATTTTTTAAAAATCACGTAAGAATACTAAATAGCCATAAACAAGTCACCACAATTTTCTAACAAGAAAATAGTATAGTTAGCTTATCTTCAGAAAGGTAAATTTATGCATCTTAGTTGCTTACCTCCCAATCATAGGCATTAAAACTCCCAACGACCAATTCAAGAACCCAGTGTTGCAGACGATCTGCATTTTGCTTAAAATCAAAGATTAACACTCGGCCACAAAATCTAAGAGGGAGTGGGAAATGGAGTGAGGAAAAAACATTCATGTTGAAGTTATGAACATATATGAACAATTCCAAATTTCTGCATAGGAAGCAAAACAAGTGGGATTTATTCCTCTGAACTTTTGTAGAAAATGTCAGAGCTCATTTTTACACAGTCTTGCATAGCTGTCTACCTGTTTTCTGAATGTAATTCTCTTTTGCAGTAAAATATTAAGTTCTCAGGGATGGATCTCAGTTTTCTAGGGCAAGTATACATGACTTGAGGGGGCCTCTGTAAGACGAAGCGTATAAAATGATGAATATAAATTATGCAGAGGGCACTACAAGTGAGGGGCCCTGGGCGGGAAGTCCCAGCAGCTTCCCAGTAAGTTCACAAGGGTGAGAACATACCAGGTCTCACATTTCTGCTTCACCCACACGGTGTCTTGCAGAACACAGGGCATTTTATAGACACTCAGTACATGTTGATTACACTCATGTCAGAATCAAACAAAGGACGTGACTATGCGATTAAACTCAAGGTCGAGGCTTGGCCCATCTAAATGGTTCAAGATATATCTTATCTCTTCATTCGGTTATACCTTAAATGGTAGTTTGGATTGAACATAATTGGAATTCATGTTGATTCTGTTATTTAACGACTGTCATCGAGTAATATTTTAAAAATTAAAAAAAAATGTCTACCCACTATGGTAGGAGAACAAGCAGAAGATTTTTTTTTTAATCATCAAATAGAAGCTGGATGTACGTGAATCAGACTAAACACTCCTGTTCCTGTGTGTGTGCCCACTGTGACACGCAGCTGGGATCCGTGCACGCTCCCTTGCTGACTGTGAACATCTGTGGCCCATCAGCAGTGGGGTCACCCCATGAGCAGAAGAGGTTACCATTCCAAGGAAAACCTGGAGGAGTTTCTGATGTGTTGACGTATTTCCTCATTCTGCCTGCCAACAGTTAGCACACTGCGTCTTTTTTAATAAATATAAAATAGCAAAAAGAAAATTCACACAATTCTTCAGTTTCTGTTTAGAGGTATGAGGTATTTTGCAAGCAAACAAACTATGAAGGAAATGACTCACTAATCCCACAGGTGTGTGCTCCGGGCTTAGCATTTTAAGTGCTGCTATGCAAAAACACTGCAGAACTCCCCACCTGTGCTGAAGTCCAGAGCTAACAGGATCAATGCGTGATAAAGGGCAGATATTTTGTGAATGTTCCTGAAAGTGAACATATGAAGAATCATTGATCCAAACGACTGCACTCTGTATGCATCTGTGAGGAAAATTTCTTAAGAAAAACCCACTGTTATCAGTAACCTTAGTCACATCATAACAGAACTTATTAAAGGCCTTTCTTAAGACTGACAGGACTGCATAAAAAGCATTTTTAATGTCTTCATTGAAAAGAATATTTGTCAACAACTTTTATAACCAAGGAACACATTAGCAAAAAAATATTTCCAACATATGATAAGAAGAAAAAGCTTTAATGTTGTTAATCTATGAAGAGTTACAATTAAGTGGTCAGTAATGAGACAATAGTAGTCCAAGAAAAAAATAAGAAAAGGACGTGAAAAGAGAGCTCACAGAAAACATACATGCCCAGCAAGTATTTTAAAACATGCTAAACCTCACTCATAAATGTAAGAAACATAAATATAAAAATAATGAGCTACTTCTCAATGGACAGATCACAGTAGGGTCCGCTCCCACGGTAGAGATGAGAATGCCCACAGTTGGCAAGGGCGGAGGGAAAAGAAGGAACAGACACTCTCATTCTCGTGGACAGGGTGTGTTTGGTGCAGCTTTCTGGAGGGCAGTCTAGCAACAGCTTTCACACTTTAAAATGCTCATCTACTTGGACCCATCAACCACTCTTCTATGAAATGATCCTATGGAATTCTCAAACAAGCTCTTAGAAAACATACTCAAAGACACTCTTCACAGCCTTGTTTAAAAGTTTAGAAACAAATTAAGAAACTGGAGAGAGCTTAACTCTCCAACCATAGAATACCATAAAGCCACTCAAAAGAATATAGCTAATCTGTATGTGCTGATTTGAAAAGAACAATAACTTACAGTTCTTGAGTTTTCAATATGCCGGCCACTGTTCTAAGCCCTTTATGTATGTTAATGATCTTACTGAAAAAATCTCCAAGATACAAATAAGCGAAAAAAAGAATGTTGCATGTGTGCTATGACTCTATTCATACTGTATATATGATAAACATCATATATAAATAAAAATATATACACATACACTTATATACACACAGAAAAACTGGGGGATAATACAGAAGGAATAATTTACAGTTATCGAAGAAGAGTGAGACTGGGAATGGTACTTGGGGAAATAGAAATGTTTACTTTTCATTTTTATAATTTTCTGAATCATTTAAACTTTTCACTATGTACAAGAATTACTTATATTTTTTAAATGTTAATATGTGTCATAATTAGATTAAAGTCTGCCCTTGTCTGTTTAATTTTTTTCTTTCTACTTCCACATATTTAAAAAAAAAACCTGATAAATGTTATTTAGGAAAAAGTAGCAATATGAGAAAACATTAAAGTTTCTTTTTATACCTTTCTATGGTATAAGAATTTTTAACAGGAGCAAGCATTACTTTCAAAATTAAAAGATCTACTAAAAATCAATATTCACTAACTCCAACAAAAACCCCTCATCTCCCTTGCTTCCTTATGAAACCCCAGAATATAAGAGTTTGGGCGAGGATATCCATGGTCCTAAAACATCTGTCTGGCTGACAGTCTTTTTCCTCCCAATATCAAGTCAATTTAATAGTAATTTTTTAAAAGACCAAGTTTAATTACAAGCAAAACAAAAACAGTGGGGGAAAATACAATTATCAATGTGTGAATTATAATGTACACTGATCTATTTATTCTGTGTAACCCGTGACTTAATGACACAGATCAAGGAAGATATTTACGTGCACATCCATAAAGCAGCCAGTGCATGGCGAGGTGACTGTTAACAGTTACCAACAGCACCGTCGTCACCATCACAGCCACTGTCCCCTGGCCACTTCCTATGGGTCTAACACTGAGCTCCATACTCCACACACTTAGCATGTTTAATTCCCACAACAACCTAGGAAGATTCCTGGTTAGCTGATTCTTTACTGGAATTATATAAAATTATAAAACTGGGGAGACAATTTTAGGGTGGCAAATAGCAACCAAAATCTACAAGCAACTGAGACTAGATTTCCGGTATATACTCCTAACCCTTTCACAGATTTTTTTTTTTTTTTGAGATATTTTCACCAGAAACTGACTGTGAATAGTCTTCACGCCCTTAGTTCCAAAGGGCGTTCCTCCTGGCTACTCCTTCCCTGTGCATCTGTCCGGCACATCAGGTGCAGGGGATGCAGGGCCGCGCGCCTGAGGTCCTGTCACCGCTCGCACCCTGCAGGGTCCTACCTGTCCAGCAGCAGCTCCAGCACATCTTTGGTGGCGGCAAAGCCTCTGTACGTCGACAGGAAGATGCTGATATAGGTGAAGTCATTGTCCCCGAAGGCCGTCAGCAGGTTCTCCACAAGCTTCTCCAGGGTGCCAGCTTTGATGGTCCTGATCTTACAGGTCTCGTACTGACTGACTGTATGTCCCGGAGGAAGCTGGTCCCCTTCAACCTGTACAACAAGTTCACGAGCATCATCAGGAAATGAAAGTAAACCTGAAAACACTGCAGTAGCTGAGGTATGGCCTGTCACATTTTCCCTTTGCTGTGATTTAATTTCCCTGCAAGTCAGGTGAGGCAAACCTCTCACCTGTGGGCACAGGAGAGTGGGACGGGAGTAGGGCTGCAGAGGTGATACGTGCGTTCCCTTCCTCTCTAGAAGCAGAGGTCTTACTCCGCAGACGTTACATCTGCTCCTACGTACTTCCCTACCAAGGACTAGGTTGCTGGCGCATTCTGTCAAGAATGTTTTCTATGACCCCAGGACTGAGTTTAGCAAATGTTCTCAGTCATTCCCTTTTGCAGTGTTCCACAGTAAAGTTTTCAGACTCATTCTCAAAGACAGCTCCTACACTGGTGTGCTGGAACCGGCTCGTACTGGCTTTGGAGAGCTGATTTTGTAACTTTTAGATTTGGGTAAACCAGGTGACATCATGTTGATAGCTTGAAACAAAAAAAATCAGCCATGGAAGGAGTGTGTTCTCCACGGAAAAGCAGGGAGATCTGACCGTGATGTGATGCGCGACCGTCCTCGGAAGGCAGGATACGTTCTGACTCAGCATCACCAGGAGTCAGCAGAGATGGCTGAGAAGGGGCCGCACCAAACAGGCCTCGGCTAACCTCTGATAAGTAACGGAAAGGGTAGGTGGGTGCATGACCCCCGCCTTCTGGAGACTTGCGATGGACAAGAGAAGACATTTATTTGCTCATCAAAAGTACCCATCACATGAGAAGGACACCGTGACTAATATTCATAGGTATACCTGCACGTTGGGAACATAAACCATACTATTTAAAAACTGATTAGTGATAAAATCTGTGAAGCTTAAAAACTGAGTATGAGGGAAGAGAATTAAACTGAAGAAAAACATGGGTGTGCCTTACACGCCGCAATAAACCTGTACCTAACAAATCCTACAGCGATTCGATTTTCAGAGTTCAACCTGCCCTTCACAGGCGCTAGGGGAAGATGGCCTATGGAGAGGATCCTTCCTGAAAGCAAATAATCATTCTAAGTGATCCAAACAATCACCAGGCGACGTCCCTGAAGTGTTCGTTTGGTATTGTTTTACGTTGGATGGTGCTGAATTGAAACAATCAGACACGTGAAAATTAAAGAAAGGGAGGGGAAAAGAGAGAATCAAATCTCTAAATGATGACATGATGCTTTAAGCAGCATGTTTGCTCTTCCTTCGCTGGGCCTGTTGGAAGTTAAACCACTAGAAGGAAATTAGCAGGCAAGACTGCATTCCATTAAGACCAGAGTGGAGGCCATCACTTTTAGAAGGGGCTTAGAATAGCTTACTGTCATCACGGCTAACTGCTAGCAGGAATTAATACTAAGACTCCAGCATATGTGGTGGGTGGCTTTTATTTCTTTATTTAATTTTGAAAGATACTTTGAGTTTACTAAGGAAAGGAATCTGGTTCAGGTGAAATACTGAACGTTTCTTTAGGCCCCTTAGGACTGTGGACTCGGATCCTGGCTTAACAATTACTCTTTCTCTCTCTGTGTGTAGTTTTAGGACTATCAGTACCCACCTGTCTTCCAGGAGCTTCAGTTAACTTTAACTGGAAACAATAAATGAAAAAGATACATGGTTTCAAAGTTTAACTACATTTTAAATTACTAGGTACAGTGTTGTCCTAAGGGTGTGCTGTAAACACTAGCTCCAAAACAAAAAGCCCTGTGGTCAGGTTTGGGAACTTGAGAGTTAAACGAGGTCAAATATATTTCTTTGCTGCAGAATTTCTTCAAGTCTTTAAAATGCTAACATGTTATAAAATTCCAAGAGAAAGATACGGTAGATGACATTTCCTAATGGATTTCCCTTCAGTCTCAGGGCATCTTGCATAACATTAGAGTGAACCTTCTTTGGAAAATGTTAGCGTCGTAAGACACTGAGATGTATTTAAAAATTAATTCGCATTTGCCCCCTTTCACTTAAAAAAAAAGAAAAATCAAGACATTCTAAAAATAAAATGTTAATTTTTATCTTCATACATCTATATTCCTTTGATCTTTTTCTTCAATACAAAATTTAGGAGTGTTTTATGTGTTTTACTTTGTCGCTTCAAAAAATCTGGTCAAAATAGTTAGCAACCGGATAATATTTAAAAGTATGGTTTAGAAATATGCCTCAATGTCAAATGTTAACAACAAAAACAAAAGGAATGGTGACTTCTCAGTTTCTATGGATGCTCAAGCTCTGACTCTAAATCAAGCTTCCTTAACGTGGGACAGTGGCAGCGCTCCCTCACCAAACTGTTTTGTAATTAAACGATTCTTATTTTACTCACAACGCAAATTCCACTTTAAAAGCTAAATCTTTTCTTACTGAAAGTAGTAACTATTTAAAAGAACTAATTTTTCCCTAAGCAGGGATGTGGCGAAAAAGTCAAACACAGAGAAAAGTGCTTGTCAAAGAACCTGATGAAGTGGGTCCCTTTTCCTGCCAGAAAGGAGATTTGGCAGGAAGCCAAGGCTCCCCCTTGGGAATGGAATCTCGTTGCTCATTAACCCAGTCGCTTCCTTTCAGTCTTCCTTTCACTCTGAAAAAAAAAAATCTCAACGTGCACGCCTAAGCCTCAGAAGTCCCTTTAATGGTTGCTGTTCCTCAATATTCGCATCTGTACATTAGGAAGAACCATGCTTGAACTAATAGAGTATTATGAATATTTCTATTTTAAAAATTATTCTCTAAGTGCAAAGAGTGAGCATGGCAATGTCATAAATGAAGTCTGGGAACTGCTCTGATGCCTAAAGTCACCCTCACAAAAATTTACAACGCATGGGGAGGTGTCAGAGCACTGGCTTAATGTCATTTTCTGCACATTTGCTAAGCACCCTAGCATCTATTTGCTGTAGCAGGGGGAAGACCAGGTTTCTGAAGATGAGTTTTAATTGATCAACATTCAAATAAAGTACATTTTTAGAAAATAAAAATGTTGTAATTATCTGCTTGGAATTATTTGGAAATAAAATATACAAAAGTGAACCACAAAAAAGATACTACACCTTACGGTCAGACTGGAGAAGCTAAAATTTAAGTTTCATTTTTGCAGCAAAATATTCAATAGCTACATGACCCTTTCAAGAGATTTTAGGATCTGTTTTTGTTTGTAATATCTCAATACCTTTGAATTCTAGTTTAAAAGAATAGTTGGGAGAGGTGGGGGGGAGAGCCTTGGCAAACTAACCCAGACACAGAGAGCAGGGCATGGGGCACTGAGCCTGCCCTCTGGGTTAGCACGCTAACAGGAAACAGCTCAATCTGGATTTAATCAGAGACCATCGCTTTACTGACAAGATCACTGATACTGAGGCCACAAAAATGTTTCATGATTGTTTTTTTGGCCAATCCTTCTGCCATTAGAATTCAGCTTTTCCTAAGAGAACACAGCTGACTCCTGTGGGGTAAATATCTAAAATTCTGCCCAACTGTCCAAGTCATGGAATTTCCATAATTACCGATTTGGACACGAGGGGGACAGGAGAGAGAGTATGTGAGAGATGAAATGTGCCATATTTCAATTCTGCTTCCAGTCACTGAGAAATATACTTTCACCTTCTAAAACACACACTGTTCACAACTTGGGTGCGCCTAATCTGAAAAAAATTTTTTTTTCCTTCAATCAAAATAATCCTTTAGTCATCTGATACTTCCACAGGGAATGTGTTAAGTAAACAACCTCATGAGACTGGAGACGGTATGGAGTCCTTCCCCCCGTCAGGCTTAGCCTTCAGTACATCAGTTCTCAGGCGTCCTGACCTGAGCCAAACGTCAACAGTGAACACTATTCGAGTCATAACTTCCTAAGAAAACCTGAAACCCAGAGCCAGGGTTTTACAGAACACGTCGCCATCTGACCATTCATCCCAGAACACCAAGGGGACATTTGACATTTCCTATTCAAATGCCCTACAACCACCATCCAGTAACAAGAAACCACCCCAGGATAGGAGATGCCAGAAACAACTCACAAGTCAACTGATCATCTGTCCGTGTTGCCCAAATACATAGAGATTAAATGTCTTCACCAGGCAAAGAAAAAATATGTGGAAGTAAAGGCACACAGCAGAACGTTATGGGAAGGGCAGTGTATCTGAGCATGGAGAGTTACTTACACGTGGGACGTTCAGAAAAGTAAGGCATAGTCTGTACGAACCCCAGGCCATGTGGCGTCAGGCTCGGTGTGAGCTTCTGCACTGTGTCAACTTCTACTTTGGGTGTCAACTGACTTCTTTTTTTGCTAGGTTAGGGTTGCCAGGACACCCAGTTAAATACTAATTTCAGAAAAATAACAAATAATTGAATAATTTGGGAGCAAAAGTATGTCCCGTGCAGTATTTAGTACCTACTCATATGGAAAAATTATTGATCGGAATTTCCAAACTAACTTGGCATCCTGTATTTTCATCTGCTAAGTTTGGCAGCCCTCTGCTAAACGCATACAAAGGGTAGAGAAGGGTTCTCTCATCTATTCACCTACTTACTCAGCCACACATGAACTAAATGATACCAGGTGCCGGGAACCATCCAAGGCAGTAGAGATGTAAGGTAAATAGTACACAGTTCTGACACCCAGGGTGTTCAGTCTGGGGGAGGAAACAGACACAAAGAAACCATTATGATGCAGTGTGAGTAAAACAGTAGAGAGAGAGGCAGACATCATGAAAGAACCAGGAGGGACCCAACAGGGAGGTGGCATCTGAAGGTGACTGGAAAGATAATGGTGCCACCCTCATGAAAGAAAATTGAGGAGGGGAGGCCAGATTTTGGTGAGGCAGAAGCACTGAGTTCCACTTTTAAAAATGTAAAAATTGAAGCATCTTTGGAATTTTCCAATGTTACGGTCCTAGAGGCAATCAGAATCCAAAAGCTGCGGAGAGGGGTCTCAAATGGAAACATGTAGGAGTTACATCAATTAAAATGGCTTCACTCTTCCAGGCAGAGCGTGCAGAACAGGAAAGAGAAGAGGGCCAAGGATGCCATCTGCAAGAATACCCAAGTTAAGAGGGTTCCAAGAGCAAAGACGTCAGCGCTAGGAGAAGCACCGGCACATGTGAGTTTACACTCACCTGATCTGTGGTAGCTTTTCTGGGCAGAGAACCCAGAAGAAACCTTCACTGCCAGGTTCACATACATGCCAACATCTGCGCCTTCCATCTGATCATGCAAACGTATTGAGGTCTAGCCAGGAGCACTCTGGGGCCAGCCTGTCCCGCCTGCCAACTGTTCACACCTTCTCAAATCTGTGCTCAATGACAGCATGTTGGTATGCGAACCTGGCCATGGTGGAAATCCTTACACCATGGAAACTGGTGAAACTGGTGGCAAGTCAGGGCGTTTGGTCCGGAGAGATGATTTATCAGCACACCACTGCCTGGGAGTCCCTCTCAGATCATGTCAACTCTCAATTCAAGAGACTGCATACTGGTAGGTCATTTTTCCCTTTCGGGGGCCACTCCAGTTAAGGTGCCTATGTTGTCCCCGTGATCTCTGACCCTACTGAAGATAGAAAACGATGCCCCTGAACTAAGAAGACAGCAGCCACGTGAGGGAAGAGCGGCCAGAGGAGCACGTGCCTGACAAATGAATGTGCTCTAAAGAAAAAAAAACAAGAGAGAGAGAGACAAGATCCCCAAAGTTGACTCTGCTTGAAGTTCGTGTTAGGATGTAGTCGGATTCTATGATGAGCACCTTCATCTGCAGGAAAATGCTAAGAGAGCTGCAACAGCAAACAAGGGTCAGTGTATCATCACACAGGAACCCGCCCCGGCCGCCGACCTGTCTCAGCGGGGTTTCCTAGATCCCCCGCAGAGTCCAGGGGCACGCTCCCGGGGAAACAGGAAGTTGTGCTTTCCATCTCCCAAGAAATGGTGGTCCTCCTGACTGTGAATCTGCTCCGCCCAGTGTTCACCCACAACAGACCAGATCTTCTCTGACGCAGACCCCTGACATTCTGGTCTTCCTTTAAGGATTCCAGAGGCTTTAAGGAGGCAGATTCAAAAATTAAGTGGATTTTAGGGAGTTTGCAGGCTACATTTTCCAAGAAAAATAACTTCATTTTTATATGCTACTTTTTTGCTTGAAACTCAGAATGCTGATGATTAAGAGGTTTTGAATGAATCCGGCCTCTGTTTCCCTTTCTGAAGCCAGTGTCCTATGGGACATAGGGCAATAACTTAGTTTCAATGTCTTGGTCATCAGTTTTGCAAAATGAAGAAATCACATGCTATTCTGAAACATTCAAGGCTTTAGAGCTGCAGCAGGGGAGAGAGGTTTAAACTAAAATAGTCCTGTTCTCATGTGCCTTAATATCAAAAACACAAGCAACCCAATCAAAAAATGGGCAGAAAATACCTAAAAAGACTTCTCTCCAAAGAAGACATCCAAATGGCCAGCTGAGAAGCACGTGAAGAGATGCTCAACATCACTAACTGTTAGAGACATGCAAATCAAAGCTACAATGAGATACCATCTCATACCAGCCAGAAAGGCCATCATTAAAAAGTCTACAAACAACAAATGCTGGAGAGAGTGTGGAGAAAAGGGAACTCTCCTACACTGCTAGTGGGAATGTAAATTGGTGCAGCCACTGTGGAGGACAGTATGGAGGTTCCTTAAAAAACGACAATTAGACCTACCATATGATCCAGCAATCCCACTCCTGGGTGAATACCCAGAGGAAAATATAATTCAAAAAGACACCTGCACCCCAATGTTCATAGCAGCACTGTTTACAATAGCCAAGCCATGGAAACAACCCAAATGTCCATCAACAGATGACTGGATAAAGAAGTTGTGGTATATTTATACAATAGAATACTATTCAGCCATAAAAAAGAATAAAATAATGCCATATGCAGCAACATGGATAGACCTGGAGATTGCATACCAAGTGAAGTAAGCCAGGAAAAGAAGGAAAAATGCCATATGATACCTCATATATGTGGAATCTAAAAAAAAGGGACACAAATGAACTAATTATTTATAACTTAGAGGACTGAATTATTGAATATGTGTAGGCACATCTGACTGTCCTTTATGATTGGATTACTGCATTCTGTTGATTCTTCTTTACTAGTTGGCTTTATTCCTTTGATAACTATG
Source organism: Camelus dromedarius (assembly GCF_036321535.1). Classification (NCBI taxonomy): domain Eukaryota; kingdom Metazoa; phylum Chordata; class Mammalia; order Artiodactyla; family Camelidae; genus Camelus; species Camelus dromedarius. The sequence continues at coordinate 27,802,977 of NC_087458.1, read as the reverse complement.
TAAGTTTAAAAAGCTAAAGCTCTAAACTGTTCTTAGAAACAATGAACAGTACATATAGGTAAATTTCTCCAAATGTGTATAGAAATAAAACATTATGTCTATGAGAGCATTGATTAATTAATTAATTAATTAGTCACTGTTGCATGTACCAAATTACATCACAAATCGTCACAAACAGCTTTCAGTGTCCAGGGTGAACTTGCAGAAGTCACAATTCCCTCCTTTCTCTCACATTCAGACCTCAAGTGCCCGATGTCTTCCTGTCCTGAGGTCACAGGTTCACAGGTGCCCTTGGCTTTCTGGAATTCATCCTACTTTTGTGCAGTCCAGCCAACCTCTGTCTGAAAAGGTCAGCAGGGGGTAGCACGCTTCTGTGTGACCTAATACTCTCTGTGAATGATGCCTGCTGTGAATGGCAAGTCTTCCCCACCGCCCAGAAGCCTTTCCAGCCCTCCATCAGCCCCCCAGACAGCTCCGTGGGGCTTTATCTCCTGCTGGGACGTGAAGTGCTCCTTCACCAATCCTTGGGTGGGCCGGGAGCTGCCAGATGCTCCCCGATTTAGTCACTAGTTTGATTCTCATTCGGCATCTCTTATCGTCCCCACTTTCCTATGGGATTCGTTCAGTTTTAAGCAAAGTAAACATTTAGTTTCCACTATCATTATCACCTATTATAAGCATAAAAATCAAGCCCCATTATCAAAACACCAGCAAAACCATTACTTCCCCAGAATTCAGAATTCAAGTGAAGACTCTATCTATCCAGCTTGCCCCTTTCCCCCTCCAAAACGAAATCTTTCCTGTCTATGTGGACTTATAAGCTCAAATGTAGTTTAACTTTACAGTTCCCACAAAGCCCTGGGACACAAAGCCTCTGGCAAGCACTATACCCCTCAGGGCTGTGTTTGGCATAGGGACTGTCCCTACGCCACGGGCTTGCAGAACTGGCAACCAATAGAACGAGCAGGGATCTTTCAAGAACGCTATCAGGTGATCCAATCTAGGGCATGGTAAGAAAACCAATTTAGTTTATCTTGAGCACATCTCTCTGAAAGATACACCGAAGTAAAGTGGCTTTAAAAAAAAATAAGTTTTCCTCTTCATAAGCTGCACATTAAGTCTAAGAAAACCATCCTTATGCCTTAAGTGAAAAGGAAGACAGAGAGTTAACAGATATTTATTCAGCCGTTAGGAGTTAGATGTTCAATCTTTAAGACAATGCTTTGGCACAGGAATTATTCTCATTTCACTTAAGGACTCTGAGGTTTGGAGAAATAGGGGTCTGACCCAAAGTCAGCCAGCCAATTAGCATAGTTAACAGTCGGGACATAAAACCAGCGCTGTCTTTCTATTACCATGTGTTGTGTGAAAACACAAAGTGACACAGTACTGGGCATTCAATAGGCTTTATCTGCACGCCCGAGACGATCGCAGCTCAATAGCCCAGGATCTCCACACTTCACAGGACTGTTGTGAGAAAGAGATAAAATTAGATAATAGATCTAAGTCCTGCTGAATGGTTACAAGAACTATTTAGGATTCTACAAGTAAAAGAAAATATTGTATGTAATACTAAAATTCTTCTCTTTTTACTTTCTTCCCCCTACCTCAATTACTTACAGCAAAAATTAGGTCTTATTAAGTGTTCTCTGGTATTATCCCAATTACTTCTCTTTTTTTTGTTTGTTTAATTGAAGTATAGTCAGTTACAATGTGTCAGTTTCTGGTGCATAGCATAATGTCCCAGTCGTGCATATATATACATATATTTGTTTTTGTGTTCTTTTTCATTAAGTTACCAATTACTTCCTGACATTGACTGAGATCTTTAATACCTAAAGATGAAAAAATATTGTTTTAGTGCTAAACACCCTGTTTGGAGGAAAACAACAATCTCCCCTCATTATTACAGTTTCTTAAAAGAGTAAATTAAGTCTAAAAAAAAGATGAATGACTTTACTCAAGGGCTCAGAAGAAGTCAGGAGAACAATGTTATTAAGTTGCATGAGAAGCCGCTGGGTGACACAGCGTAGGATATCCATGGGGGAACACTCATGCTCTGCTCTGATTTCCAAATTATTCATTAGTTTTCCCCTCTGCTAGGTTTATAAATCTCTCTAGTCACGAGACAATTCCCCTGTATTTTTAGAAAGAAAGGAAAATGAAAGCAAAATGGCAATATGACTGATTATGCGAGACAGCCAGACAAAGTGGCAGGTCTATAAACGCTGACACTTAATAAAAATAAATAGAGAGAGGGCGGAGTGTAGAAAGAACCGATATCTGGCAAAAACACAGATCCAATATCCCCCAGCAAAAAGAAACTTTTGAGAAAACAACCATTTTGTTCACCAGATTTTAATGTGTAAAAAAACAGGCGTGTCAGTTGTAAAGAAACTGTTTATCTTGCTAATAACGTGCTCATCATTCCCATGGCTCGTGAACCTCTCTTGATGTCAGTTAGTAAAAATAGTTTCCAAATGGTTTCTACCGTGCAAAGAACCCAAATGAGGGGCTAGGGGAACCTAGAAAGGAAATGAAGGACCACACTGTTTAAAATCCTAACTGTAGAGATTATAATATGATTGTGATTTTTTTTTTCACTTAGTGGCATGGAAGGAAAGGACTGTTTATAGCTTAACACTAGTGAACATTTAATAAATTAGATAAATGCCTGGTAAATAAGCAGCGGCCCGACGGAGAGAATTTCAGAACCGATGGGGATAAAGCTCTCTTGCCACCTTGAGATTCAGCAATAAGGAAGGCAGGGAACTAGATCCTGTTTCCAGGTCCAGGTCAGCGAATCGTCAAGTACTTGTCAGTGCCTTCTCTTCATCTGCTTACCTAGCAGTGGGCTAGAATCACTCTTTCTAATTTAATTGTTTTTGGTATTTCCTAGATAGACTTGACTGGATTCACTCATTCAACAAATGTTCATTGAGTCCCTACCACGTGACTGCTGAAAGCCAGAGGTAACGACAGAGAATTAGACACACAAGATGCCAGCTCACACAAGTAAAACCACGTCCTCGACAAGCAAGCAGATGGGGGAGCCGTCGCCGACCAGGCCTGGGCGTGGTCCAGCGGAGCCCACTCCAGGAGTCGGAGTCTCCCATCACCCCGTCCTGAGAGGTCACAGCTGCTCCGGAAGGAATGCCGTAGAGAGCTTCGGCTCATCTCACCACGGCACACAAACAGGTAGGAGCTACGACTGTGTACAAGGAAGGCAACTCTGTCTAATCAGTAATATGTAACCAGAAGTAGTTACTGGAGACGGGACCATTGACCAAATGGAAGTAAATACAGATGGTCCTCAGTTGTCGCTTCTCTGTGACACCTGAAACAGTGCTATGGCAACAGAACGACAGACTGTGTCATTCATTTGTACACACCAAATCAGTCTTACTTTTAACCAAAGGCACTACTCAACTTCATAAAGGTAACGAGTCAGACAGTATGTTCAGCAAAGGTTCTAAAATTTTAGTTATAGTAGTTTGAGTTTCAAAATGTAAAATATTTTAAGATTGTTTTTGGTAAAAAAAAAAAAAAAGTCACTAAAAACAATGTACATTTTGGGCTTTGTCTGTTTCGTTGAACACACTAAACAGTTTTCAAGAGAATCACCTGAGATGCTGGGTAAGAATCACTGATTCTTGGACCCATATTGCAGATTCTGATCAACAGACCTAGAATAAAACCAAGGGATCTGCATCTTGGCCAGCATCCCAGGTAATTTTAAGTGCAGAAGATCTGCTGATCACCCTTAGAGAAATACCGTGCTTGACAACGCAAAAATCAAAGATGAGTAAGATTTATTGATGGGATAAAGGAGAAGTTGATAAACCAATATAACACTTAGACAAAGCCACGTGGCCCCCTCCAGTGTCCTCATTTGTAAACTGGGAGTAATATTACCTTTACCTTCCTCTGTTCCCCTTGATGTTGCAGGATGATTAAAACAAAACAAAACAAACAGAAAATGGGATAAGCTTTGAACTGCTTGACATGAAAGGACTATATAATAAACTAGTGTATTATTAACACTCACGCCAATGGGCTGAGATCCTTTCAAACAAACCATGTGAACCTTCTTATGTGTTTATCCTGTAAAATTCAATGGGTCTTCCTACAAGAAAGGAAGGTATTAAGACGAGCCTGCAGAGTACACTTCTGCCATCACTACTCTGCTCCCCGGCTGTCAACACCGTGGACGTGCTCAGCACCCACCTCTGTGGTGCTCCTGCAGGTCTGACACTCGGACTTTCTGCCCCTCTGCTCATGAGCAACACTTTCTCGACCACCACCAATAATTCTAAGCACTTTACACATATCCCATGATAACCTTACAAGGCAGATAAATTTCTTGCCTCCATTTCACAGGTATTTTATAGAAAACTCAGAGAGGCTCAGAGAGACTAAGTGACCTGTCCTAGAGCACACAGCTGAAAAGCGGCCAAAGCCAGGATTCCAATCCAAGTGGTCTGGACCCAGCGTCACGCCTGACCAGAATTCTATTTCATCTCCTTCAAGGTTCTCTTGAGACACTACAGGCTGGTCGCTAGTTCCTGGCGCTTCACTTACCAATTCCGTATGGAAACACTTCTAGCCCTCAGGCCTCTCTTCTTCTTAGTCTGTACTGTCTTTCTGGCTATCCCATACTTACAGCCCCTTCCCCCAGGTTCACATAACACAAGTATTCTTCTTATTCCCAAATCTTTATCTCCAGTCCTTACTTTTCTTCTAAATTCTCCATCTGATTTTCCAATTTCCAACACATCCACCTGAATAATCTATAAGGAACTCTAACTCAACATGTACAAAAAGAAACTCGTTTTATTCCTCTAAAATCTCACCCCTTCTCTCTAGCTTCTGACTTAGTTAATGGTCCAAGTCCTAAATCTAAAAGTCATCCTTGTCCCCACCTTATCTCCCCCTCACCTCCAAAATCCGAACTGTCCCACTCCCTGGCTCTCTCTCCATTCTACTCCTCGCCCCACCCTGCGTCACAGTAACTGGGCATGGAGAACAAGCGATTAACGAGTTCACTTGTCTCTAGTCTTGCTAAAATCATCTTTATAAGGAACAGATCCTAGTTTAGAATAAAGTTTCCCAGTATCTACCAAAGCTAAACATGCCTATCCCGTGACTCGGCAATTCCTTTCCCAAAAGATAATGCATGGACGCCCACCAGAAGACTTGGGCAGAAACAGTTACAGCAGCTATTTCTTGAGAGCCACACACACTTTCCACAGTATGTTGTAAGCCTTCGTTTACTTACAGGCATCTTCCACGAGACTGTAAAATCATTAAAGGCAAAGACCATTCACGTTGATATTTCCAAAAATCAGCCTATAACCACGTCGGTAAGTAAAGAACATTAAATAAGTATGTTTTTAAGATAAAAATGAGTTTTTTATCTAATGAATCTAATGACACTATGTTCCCTAAGCAACCTGTTTCTTGATTCTTCCAAGTTCAGTCAAATTAAAAAAAATCCGTACATAGATACAAGAAAAGTCTGTACATCATAATACAATAAGAGCATACAATACTTGGTCATCACTTCTTAGGTGGACGCTAAAGTAAACACTCTTTCAGATTGTTCTTACAGCACCCAGAGTAATCTTTTTAAAACACAAGTCAGATCGTGTCACTCCCCTGCGTAAAACCTCCCACCGGCTTTAACGACACTTGGAGCAATACGCAGACTACCGCGGCCCACGGGCCCTTCCTGCCTACCTCTCCGCCCTCCCCACCGAAGCCAGCTCCTTCCCTCTCTAAGCCTCAGCCACGCCCGTCTTCCTTCGGTTCTTAAAGCGTAGCAAGCTCATTCACACCTAAGGATTTTTGGCATTCGTTCCTTTTGCCCGACCCGCTGCTCAGCCGGATTTTCTCACGGTGGGTCCTGCCTCTCATTCACTTTTTTTTGAACAGGTGGTACCTCCAGATAAACCCCCTGGACCCTCTCTCCAGTGTCACACTCCCCATCTTCCCCCGCCAGGCCAGGTCACGTTATTCAGGTTAATTGCTTATAGAGCAATTATTCGCATGTTTGCTGACTGGTTCACATGTTTGCTGTCTGCAAACTCTACAGCAGCAGAGTTTTCATCTGTCTTGTTCACTGCTATATCGCTGGGGTATAGAATGATGTCTATCACACAGCGAGGGCTCAATAAATGTTTGCCGTACTAAGTGAAAAACAAATTAATGTTGTCATTAAATTGCAAATTATTTAAAAATCTGACTCAAAGGCTTGCTAACCTCCAAAGATTTACTGAAAAATGCAAAACTCTGTCCCCTGAACTAAAAACCTTAGGCAAACAAAGTTAACTGATTCTATCTCTGCACAGAAGTTGAGAACTGAAGTGAAACTTATCAAAATGACTATTCTGAGCTTTTTTTTGAAACTCAATTAATGCCACTTGGTGATCATGATTATAAAAATTACTGAAGTCACAGGGTTTTTTCCTGCAGAATTCCTTTCCCATCAAGACTGAGATGCTGAATCAAACTACACAGAACAAGGTTCCCTCATTCTCCGAGCCGGACACAGCCCTCATTGTTCCATCAGATGCAAATGCCATCGAGCCAACTGCTTGCTTTGAAAACAGAGAGTGGGAATATGCTCTTGTTTTGACTTCTTACAACCCCAAGTGGGAGTATCAGAAGAAATGAATACAGAAGCGAATCAACCAGCTCCATAACGTGAGTAAATACGCTGCAAGCTGACGTATGGGGTGCTGGACTACCAAAAAGCTTCCAGCACTTTCTGCATGAAAGACGTGGTACAAAGTAAGGAGGGATTTCATCGGAAGTCTTTTAACTTCCCCTTTCCCTTGTGCCAGGGTCTAAGCCTTGAACACTTAGAACGACTGCTTGAGGTCTCTAAATTTAAAATACGTTTTTACCGCTGAAACGAGTAAGCACTCTTAACGTCTCATCCTAGAACGCCAAGCGAGGGCGGTTTCCACCTTCCAGTAAGGCTCACTCGCAGCCAGTCATTAACCTTCTTCAGTGCGGGTCGAGAGCAGTGCTTCTTTACCACAAATCCAGCTTCCACTCATTTATTTATTCAGAAATGTTAAGTGAGCTTTTCCTATGTTCAGGTACCATATTATAAGACACTGAGAATACAGAAGTAAACACAGACACAGTCCCTAGCCTCATAAAGACAACACTCAAGCAGAGAAGACAAACAGTAAACAGATAAACTTCATCACGAACTATCTAATGACAATAGAGATCATTGCTCCCCATAAAAAAGGTGCTAAAAGAACATAAGGCAAGGGGTTCAGATTTTGTCTTGGTGGTCAGGGGAAGCTTCCCTGAGGAAACAAGGACCAGAATAATCAGTACATGGAAACCACCTAAATGTTCATCGACAGATGACTGGATAAAGAAGTTGTGGTGTACATACACACACACACACACACACACACACACACACGATGTAATACTACTCAGCCATAAGAAAAAATTAATAATATTAATATCATTTGTGGCAACATGGATGGACCTGGAGATCATCATTCTAACATGTGGAATCTAAATAAAAAGACACAAATAAACTAATTTACAAAACAGTAACAGACTCACAGTCATAGAAAACAAACTTGTGGTTTCCAGGGGGGGAAAGGGAGTGGGTGGGAAGGGATAAATTGGGAGTTCAAGATTTGATAACTACTATCCAACTATCACAGATACTAATTACTATGTATAAAATAGATGAACAAGTTTCTACTGCATAGCACAGGAAACTATATTCAACATCCTGTAGTAACCTATAATGAAAAAGAATATGAAAGGAATACATGCATGTGTATGTATGACTGAAACATTCTGCTATACACCAGAAATTGACACGTTGTAACTAACCATACTTTAATTTAAAAAAAAAAAAGTAACAACAACAAAATAATCAGTAGGTGTTCACCAGGTCAAGGGTGAGAGAGAGAACACTTCAGGTGAAGGAACTGCATGCAAACGTCCCGAAGTAGGAAGAAACGTGGCATCGAGGAAGGACAGAGAAAGGCTGGCGTGGCCAAAGGAGAGGGGGCTGGGGAGAGTGGCAGGAGAGAGCTTAGCCAGGTGAAGGGTTTTGATCTTGAACCTAATATCAGTGGGAAACCATTAAAAGATCTGAAGCAGGGCAGTCTACCATGATCAAATATAGCATGGGTCTACATGAAGAATGAACTGAAGGAAATAAAAAAGGATTCAGCTAGAAGACTACTAGAGACAGCAAGAGTTTCTCACACTGTGGGCCAAGGTCCACCAGCATCAGGACCGCCCGACGTACTCGTGAAAAGCAGATTCATGAGTCCAGCCTCCAACCACCCAAATGCAAACCCCTGTGACTGGGGAACCTGCACTTCATCCAGGCTATCACAGCAAACATTCGTGATTAAGCAGCACAATAATAATGCCGGAGGAAGGCAGTGATCATTGGGTGAAATAAACCAGGACTGCAGTAAAACCATCTGCTCTCATCTGGGCCCGAGTTCCCTCTTCAGGACCCCGTGTCACCATCTCCTCTCCAGCTCCCCTTCCCCCTTCCCTGTGGCAAGGGGTCAGTTTTATTTTTTGTCCACAGTCATCGACTGACATTAGTTTTACTCAGAGGAGAATCCGCGCACTAACTCTCACTCGTCCACGCGTGGAGCAGATCAGAGGAGAGGACCGCGCACGTTTATCAGGGTTACTACACAGGCTCACTTCTGACTAGAAAAGATCAGATCGGAAGTGACACTCTTTGCTTGTGTGGCCCTAATATTCAAAGCTCTTTTGTATACACAGTCTCATTCAATTCTCACAGCAATCCCCACTTACAGACGGGGACAGTGAAGGCGCGAGGCTCTACGTCTTTTACCCAGTCACATCACCGGTCACTGACAGAGGCCCGCGTCCAGCTCAGACCCTCAGACTCCAAAGCCATGCTGAGGGGCAGTGCCACGTGGCCCCAGTAGGTCGGACCCCCATTTGCCCAAAGGTCCCCCAGGTACTGCCCTCTACCCCTCGATCCACACCTGTCAAGCAGTGAGAGCCTACCCCAGCTCAGATGCTGTGAACGCATCACAAACTCTCAGGTCCTGTACGCAACAGGTCACACGTCCCTGTGTGGCACTGGGAGAGAAAAGATGCCGCTGCAGGCAAATGAGGACACCGCTGTTCCACGTCACCAAAACAATCCGAACGCAAAATAGTTCGATTTTGTGTTAACGGGATAGAGGTCACGGGGCTCTGGGAAATGGTAACTGTCTTAGTCAAACAAAACATAAACGTCTCTTGTCAAAGGGCTGCAATGGTCATGTTGCCAGTAGTAATTGTATGTTTGGATTTTCAAAAATGCATTCTCCTCTCCCATTAAAAAAAAAAAAAAGGAATTGCAACATTTCCCTTTTCAGGAATGTGATTTAACTTAATAGCTAAGCTAATAATCACTAGCCGCTTATTTGGTGCAAACAAAGAACGCGCTGTCTCTGCAAGGGGACACAATGGTCCTGGATGTGAGATGGATTTAAGCGTCTGGGTATGAGCGACCATTGCGTTATGTAACGAATGGCGCTGTCCGAATGCCCATTACATAACTCCGGACAGCCTTGTCACTCTAATTAAAGCGGGGGGACTTCCCTGTCACATTCAAAAGCCCTCCTCGGTCTCTGCTATAACTTGCAAGGTTAAGTTGTGTGCAGGGAAGTTGTCTGCATGGCTGTTGTGTCCAAAGTAAATAATGAAAGAAGGGAATAAGGAGAAAAAAAAAAAAAAGCAACTTTAAGGTCTAGAAGTAACTGCGAAAGATTTAGAATGTGGAGAGGGTGGCCAGGCTAGAACTGAACCGAACAGCTATGTTGTGTAGCTCTGTCTTAACTGGGGAGAAATTGCAGCATTTTTCAAATATACTTATGTATTTTGATGGACACCTGTCTGTTAGAAGCACAGACAGTCATCTTGGTATTCGCAAGGGGTTGGTTCCAGGACCCCTGAGGATGACAAAATCCACAGATGCTCAAGTCCCTGATATAAAATGGAGTAGCGTTTGCATATAACCCACACACATCTGAATACTTTAAGTCATCTCTAGATTACGTATAATAGTCAATCCAATGTAAATGCAATTTAAATAGCTGTAAATACAATAGAAATGCTACGTAAATAGTTGCCAACATAGCAAATTCAAGTTTTGCTTTTTGGAACTTCCTGAAATTTTTTTTTTTTAATATTTTCCATCCCCAGTTAGTTGAACCCATGGATGAGGAACCCGTGGTTACAGAGGGCCAACTATATTGATTCATTTTGCCAAAAAAGGCACAAACAGGCCACTGATGTCACATAATAAAGCAGGGTCAGTGCGGAAGCCAAACCAGTGAGAGCTTCTAATTTATCCGTAAGTTTAGCCACCACACACTTCTCTGTAGCCCCAACATCTAACTAACTCCACACCTTCTGGTCAAAGGCCTCAGACTGGGAAGGAAGGAGGAAACACCTTTAACATCTCCTTCCAATAGAGCTGGAAGGAAGTTGTTCACGGTGCGAACAAGGTCAGAGAAAGCACTAAAAGTTTACAAACCGCTACACTTAGATCGCGCAACAGTGATCCTTCAGGGGAAGTTCACCATTCAACATAGAAAGAGCTGTTCTCCCAGTGAGCGGTCTTTTACACACCAGCATTCTAAAAGTTGTATTTATATGATGGAAATGTCTCTGAAATATGTTGTTCTTCTGCCTTCAGAAGCAGAATGCCCTGAGCATGATTTAACCTGTCACTCATAGCTCAGGGGGCCACCAACGCCACCGGGGACGGTGTATCTGCCCCCAGAGACACCGACACAGGGAATGGTACTTATTCCAAAGCTAAATGATCCCAAACAACTCAGTGCCTGGTATTTAATCATCACCACTTTCTTACATTCATTTAGTCAACAGATAAATATCTGTTGTGTCTTCTGTCCACTAGGTGCTCTAACAGACTCTGGGAAAAGAGTAGGGGGCAAACATGACCCAAATCCACGTTCTTACAGAGCTTACATTCTAATGCAGGAGAGAGACATTCAATCAGTCAATCAATGACAAATGAAAGGATATGAGACAGTGGTTAAGTGGCAAGGAGGCCGAAGCTGAACTGGGGGATTAGGAGGTCCAGGGTAGGGCAGGGTTGCAATTTTAATGAATAGTTAGAGAAAGTCTCCCTGAGACAGTGACATCTGAACACAGCCTCCCCCTGGAGCATCGGGTTTTGTTACTACAAAGAGTATGCCTGCGTGGAAAAGCCCCACTCTCTCCACGTTTGCTACAGCCACTCAGCTGTAAGCGGTTTATGGTGACGATGTGCGAACAACCAGCTCTGTTACGTAGTAGGGATTAACGTGGCGTACAGATTAAGAACGACGGCCTTCCCTGTGGGGCGAGAGCTCTTCCAGCTGCTCAGAGAACCTCTTTCAACAGCTTTCTCAGGTTTTAAGCACGCTCTGGAAAGCTGAAATAACCGCAAGTGAGGGCTGTTCCTCCCCTTGGTTTCCGAGTGAATCTTTGGCCTCCCCTGCATCCTATGGGAAGGAGCCAGCCCGTTTCTCCCCTCACCTCTCTGACTACACTTCCGCCTCCCCGGCTCACTGCCGCTGCCTCCCTGCCTCCCGAAAGGGACACTACCCAGTCCGGGCCCTCGACCCCCTGCGACTCTCCGTGTCGGTCTTTCTGACTGCTCTGTTCACCTGTGTGTGGATGACACCCAAAGGCCTTCCTCTAATCCCAAATCTTTTTTTTTTTTAATTATCTTTTTTTAAAATTGATGTATGGTCAGTTTACAATGTTGTGTCGATTTCTGGTGCACAGCACCATGCTTCAGTCATATAGGAACACACATATATTCGTCTTCCTATTCTTTTTCACCATAAGTTACTACAAGATACTGAATACAGTTCCTTGTGCCATACAGCAGAAGCTTGTTGTTTAGCTATTTTACTTATAGTAGTTAGTATCTGCAAATCTCCAACTCTCAATTTAGCCCAAGTCTCTTCTAATTGGGAGACTCCTCCTATATGCTGTCTCAAAAAGTGAAATAATCAGGGTACCACCCTCCCATCAGCACCACAGAGAAGCTCTTCTTCCCCAAATCCCCACTTCTGCCAAGGACACCACTGTTCTCTTCGTGAAGTACACCAACAATCTTAGAGCCACCCTTCTCACGGCAGTCACCGACAGCTACGATGCTTTCTTTTGGCTTTTATCTGCTCTGCTGATAGCAGGAAAGAAAAGCAATTCTCCAAACAGAACTGGGATCACCACTGAATAGTGGTTGCTGCAGGATTTATGGAAACCTGGGGAGAAGGTGATCATGTTCTCCTACAAACGTTAAGAAAACAATGGTTTTTAAAGTTAGTGTCAGGGGAAGGGTATAGCTCAGTGGTTGAGTGTGTGCCTAGCATGCATGAGGTTCTGGGTTCAATCCCCAGTACCTCCATTAAAAATAAATTTAAGAAAACCCAAATTACCTCCCACCAAAATTAAAAAACAAGTAAAACAATTTTTTTAAAAGAAGCTTTAAAAAAATAAATAAAAAATAAAGTTAGTGTAAACCTTCTGTAACAGGGGTGAGGATTTAAGAAAAGGTAGGACAAATATTCCGAATATGACATAAAGGTTTTAAGAAGTCAAGACGGTTGTACAAGTTTCCCAAATTATTAGAGACAGAAAGAAGGCCCCTGAAGTGAGGCTGCAGACTTAGGGCAGCACATATCTGAAAGCATGGTAATGTGAAAGTTAACAGTCACAGTGAGCTGGGTCTGGCGAGAATGTTGAGGTCAAGTTAAAGAGCCTTTTTTCAGCTACATTAGGAGCAAAATGAGGAAGGGAGCGGCTCACTGCTGTTGGGTGGGGTAATGTTAACTGATAACAGGAAAAACAGAACTACTTCACTCCTCTTAAGCTTCCATCTTCACTATCAAGGAAAATGATCTTCAAACTGGAAAGAGCAGGACAAGCATGGTGAGGGGGAAACCAGAGACCAAGATAGAGAAGGCGAGATTAAGCAAGCATTGAGCCCTTTAAGTGACTTCACGTCCCCAGAGCCAGATAAATAGCCTGAACAGTGGGCGCTGAGAGAACCAGCAGATGTGCTCATGAGACTGATGAATGCAATCTTCACAGAAGCACAGAATCACAGAAGCGTCTAAACACTGACAACGGGAAAACATACCAACCTTCGGACAAGAATCTAAGGCAGACTGGAAACCACGGACCCATCTGCCTGCCAGCCACTGCTGCCAGCATCCTCGGTTGTTTGCAAGCAATGATCACTAGGCGTGAACACGAAATCACTGAGAAACACAAAATCACATCAAACTAACTTTCCATCCTATCCTGACCCTAGGCAAGTAACATGGAATACTATAGACATGCTGCTCACAGAGTCAAAACCCTACTCCATCAACTCTCTCCTTAGATCTTCACAGATACGACGGAGCCCTATGAGCTGAACAGTTGTAGATTGGCTAGATCTGTATTCAAATCAAATAGTCAGGGAATGCTGGATGGTGAAGCCATGTCAACCAGCGGAATGTCTCCAGCAATATAACACAGAGTTTTGTCTTTGGCCATGTTGATTAAATTATAATTAAATTAAATTATGATTTTAATAAAGGAAGTGGATAATTACATACAACCTTACTGAATTGAACTGAAAGTTACAGCTGGTACACTGAATTTTAGAAGTCTTTTTTAAAAACTGTAAAAAATTAGCTAAGACTAACAAAATTAGATTTAATAAAAATAAATATTTTCCACATTTAGACTTTTTTTAAAAAAAAATCAACTCTCCAAGTTAAGTGAGACTTAGTTTAGTAACAATTAATATTACAAAAATTAAAAAAGATCGAGAATCTTAGCTAACCATAAGGCATGAGCATAACACAGTTGTCAAGAGACCCATTTAAGTTCCACTCAAGAACACTCCTAACATTAAAAAGAACCATATAAACTTGCCAATCTTCAACCATTTTTAATGTACGGGTATGGAGACCTCACACAGGTCAGCCCAATACGACTGCAGGTGGCACCACAGGAGGTGGCATCACCAAGTGCCGGGGAGTTCGGAAAAGGATCATTTACCACCATCTGGGAAACAGAAGTAGACTCATGGAAGAGTCGGCACGTGAGCTGGATGGCTGGGCTTTACCGAGAAGGGCACTGGGGGAAAGAAGGACACTTCTGACAGAGACAACCGTGGGGACAGGAAGGCAGCCTCGTCCGGTCACAGTGGGGAGTACGTAACGGTGAGGCACAGGGGATGACCCCAGTGGGGAGGCTGGAACTAAACTCTGCAAGCCCTCAAACCCACTGTGCTAAGTGCCCTGAAATTCTGTGCATTTCCTACAGAGACCAGGAACAAGACTGGGCACATCGCAGGGGCTCAAATTTGAATGAATAAGTGAATGAATGAATGAGGTATTTATGGTAAGTACAGAACAACAGGAGGTCAACATAAACACAGCTCCCGCTTGCCAGTTCAGTCCGACATTGGGGTCACAGTGCTTTCCATCTACAGGGGATTCTGAGGATCGTTTAGCCTAACTCCCTCAGAGGTTCTGGGTAACTACCAACAGGACTGGAAATACTCAAGCAAAAGAGGCGAAAGGCTGCCTGGCTCTCCGCCAGCTCCTAGGGTAATCTAATTCACCAGAGCAAAATCTCCAAAGAAGATTTCAGTTCAATAACCCCTAAATGTTGTGCTTTTGGACTCTTTACTGCAAATGAATGCCATCTAAGTCTACAAGTTTCAGAAACAAATGTCTGGTGGCTTTTGTGGGCAATTGTTTTTATAACATCAAGCATGTCTAAGGTATAATTTTAAAGAATCTGGCTCCAGGAGAAAAAGCTGAAGCATTAGTCACATGTTTCACATTTCTTACTCTTGCCTGCCAGATTTTTTTTTTTTAATTAAGAAAGGAAAAATGGGTCAGCCCCAAAGAATTTTTACAACTGTCAGAATAAATACAAGGCCCAAGCAACTCCGTAAACTTCATTTTCGGAGCCTCCCCTTCCCCCTCTGTGGCTTTAAGTGTCCTTCATTTAGAATCCAGCCAAAGACACAGCCCTGGTGACTGCCCTTACATCTGTGTACTGTAAGGACATGTTTTCTGTCAAGAGGAAAGAGAACTGGTGTGACCCTAGACGTGAGTCCAGCCTCTTCTGATTTCAACAAGACGTAGTGGGCGGAGGATCTAAGGGTCAGAGAACTCGTGTCCAACCCAGCTTGGCTCCAAGGTCATTAAGAAACCACCCTGCTTCTTAGAAAGTACCACCACCCATGAAGCAGTTTTGAAGGCGTCTTCAAGAAGCATCTAGTCAGATTAAAGTCGCTCCTGGGCTCAGTGGGCACTTTAGCACTGAGCTCGCGTGTCCAGACTTCAGTCGGCAAACCTAGAGCCGACCCCAGCTCGCCCTCCGCTCTGGCAGCCCCTGCGGCGCTACTGCTTCCAGGATGAGCGCCCGCTTTCCTGCAGGGTCTGGCCTAGTTGAATTTTTCCAGAAGAGCTTCCACCAACCAGACCTAAAATCTTACGGTGTTCTTGGTACCAACCTGCCCTCCTACAAAGCAGACCAGGCCTCCTGGTGATGCATGAATTCAGCTGGACCCCCCCGGCACAGTGATTTTTCAAACATTTAAACTATGACTCATAGAAAAGACACATTTCACATGTGACTCAGTATGCACACGTACATATTTTAAGTAAGTTTCACAATAATGCCATTCTAATATTTTCTATTCCATTCCATTCCAATTTTAAAATATTGATTTGACCTACTAAATTCGGTTCAGAAGCCATCATAAACTACACCCTGTATTTTGAAACACAAGGCCTTAGAGCAAGCCTGTCTAACAGAAAACTGCCAGCCACAATGCATAATTCTAAATTTGCTAGTAGCCATATTAAAAAAAAAAAAAAGTAAGAAGAAACAAGTGAAATTCATTTTGACAATATGTTTTCTTTAACCCATTATATATCAAACTATTATCATTCAACACGTGACCACTATAGAAAATGACTGAGCTCTGTTACATTATTTTCATCCTGTCCTACTAAGTCTTCAAAATCTGCTATGGATTTTGCACGGACAAAGCATTCAGTTCAGATGAGCCATACTTCCAGTGCTCCAAAGACACAGGAGACTGGCAGCTAGCACGCTGAAGAGAGAAACCCTAAGAGTTCTGGTCCCACATCCCCAGAGCAGCAGGACCCACGATGGTGCCCGGCAGTGTAGACAGAAGGGGAGCCAAGCATGTGCGCTGAGCTGCACTGCGTATCTGCTCACAAGTCCTCATCTCATGCTGCACTCTCGGCTCCTCCTGAAAGCTCACAGCCCTGATAAAGGAGGGGAGATTTCTCAAGGAAGAAGACCAGAAAAGAGGCTTGTTAACCAATAATAAGCATTATCGCTCTGGAACTCCTTGAACACAAAGTCCAAATGCATTCCTTTGTCTGTGACATCAGAAATATAACAAATGTCCCACAGGATTCAAACCAGAGAGTAACTTTTAGAGAGTCTGTTCTGAAAAATATATCTTGCTGATTACAAAAATGAATAAACAGCATGACAGCAGCTATGTTAAAATGTGTGCCTGTGAACAGAGATTGGAAGATAAAATGCAAAGTTGAAAGAACTGTGTTCCTGCAGTAAAATTATGGGTGATTTTTTTCTCTTCTTGTAAAAAATATATATATGTATATTATATATATATATATTATATATATATATAAAATGTTGTGGCAATCACTCTTTTAAGAATAACATTGCTTTCAAAAGGTTCTTCTTTCTTTTCCAAAGCAAATATATATGCCATGGAATCCCTGTACAAAGAAAAAAGGTAAGGATAACATGCTGGGACAAAAGGCGAGAAGGAGCAGAAGTAGTCAAAAACTTGACCTTGACAGAGCCAACGACTCTGGGACAGTCGGAGCGGAAACACCTACCAACAGCTGGACTTATGAAAACTTCCAGCATAGGCTTTATGTTTTGCCTGAAGTAGCAAGTTAAGGGGTAAGAATGTAAGACCACAGGGCAGAGAATACTTCGAGAGGGTAAGAGAGCAAAGGGAGCCGTGTTACTAATGAAAACTGAGACGTCTACAGGTATTATTATGCTACGCAATCAAGTATGAAGTATGTCACTTATTTGCAAGTTCCCTTTTGCCAATGAACCCTGTTAAGAGGAGCATACCCCAAAAAGTGCCCCAGGCAACAAGCCCGCCCCACACGTCTCAGAGACGCTGCATCGCTCCATGCATAGCCCAGTGGTTATGCGCATGGTGGGGGACAGATCCTTTACAAAAATGTGTTCCACAGAACAAATCCAAAGTGGTTTGATACTGGCTTAATACAAGGTTGAAGCAAATGATAGCCCTCAGATATGAGAGAAAATAAAATATGTGAAAAATCCGAAGTAAAATAACTTTGGAACTCAAAGCAGAAACTGGGTTTCCAGAGGCCTGTCCTTGACTCATGACTCAAACCTACATGTCACCAAGAAGCTGATGGATTAACTTTAAATACCATGTCATTCTATCTATAGACATCACCATAATAGTTAAATCAATTTTCATAAGATCATTAAACGTGTAGCTTATGAGATCATGAAAGATGTAGAAAAATGATGAAAAAAATGAGGCAAAAGCAGCATTTTAATTTTTTTTATTGTGTCATTAGCTGGAGTATAAAATATAAATTAACTCTAGCTTACTTTTCCAATACTTTCCTTTTTGTTTCAAAAAGTGAGATTTACAATATTACCAAATGGCCAAAAAAATTCATTAAAGACACATGCTTTATAATAGAGATAAGGTCAAACAACTTATTCTGCTTACTGAGCACAGACTGGCTTGGACTTGGTTCCAGGTGATGGGAATATGAGGACTGATTGAGTATGGTCCCCGCCTGCCCGCCCTTCAGTCACTCAAATGAACAGAGCAAAGAGAAACTTTTTTTTTTTTTTTTTCACGAAAAGGATACAATGTGATACATGCTGCAACAGAGCTTTTGGTAAAGTGCTGAGAAGACCCAGATAAAAGGGTAATTATCCCAGAAGAGGACCAGGATAAGAAGAGTGGAGATGACACCTGAGCTGAGACCTGAACGGTAAGTCATTCATGGGTCCACGAGTGAACAGAGAAGCACTGCGGGCTGATGTGACGTGAGGGAGACAGGGCGGCACATGAATGTGGACTTCACTGTGGGCGATGAAACCTACAGCTCCGCGCCCTCAGCTGAGGGGAGGGCGGGCTCTCTTCATGGAGACATAAGCACCTAGGGAGCTGGATGGACAGGTGCACGGAGACCATTTGAGCCTGTGTCTGCTACACAGAAAAGTTATCACCAACCCTGTTCCCATGACTCTTAGCAAAACAGGGAGTTCAGGGTCAGGCTGGGGTCTGAAATCAGAGCTGCTGCCATCAGCGCTTTCCTGCCCAGTCATCTAAAGTGTTACAAGCCTCTAGCCCACAAGCCGACACTCATTTGTGGATTGTCTAGGTCAACATTGGATAGAAAGTCTTTTTGTAAAGAATATCATAATCCTCCAACTCTGACCAAAGAACGTTCAAGAAGAAACACTTTAGTCAACTTTAGCTCCCTGAGAAACACTTCTGTGGGTCCCTCCGGGATACCCACAGACGCCTGATGGATGACAGTTGGTTCCTGGGACTCACTTGATTTGCACGTGGATGAATGTTACGCATGCGCCTTGAGTCAGTGTGTAAGACCCCTTCTCATTTCGCACCACACAGTCAGCACATGCAGAGAGAGTCCAGTGTCCGTCAGTAACGCTTAACATGAGCAAGTCACTTATTCAGCACCTTTGTACAAGAGATGTAATTTCCAGTTACAGCTCTGAGTACAAGGGTCAGTCAGCCCCATAAGGCAGCTGAGAACAGGCGTGAATAACAGGGAATGGACGCAGAAGTCTGAGTATCTTGAGAGCAAAGGAGAGGATCTAAGATGCTTGGGGCGGGGGGGCCTCTGCATGAACAGAGGAAGGGCAAGTTTGTGGGCAAGAAGCCAAAGACCCTGGAGGCTATTTTTAATCCAGAAGAAGGACAGGAAGGAACAGGAACAAAACAAGGAACTCACCCAGGAGAAATGGAAAACTAGAAGGAAGGGGCCGTTATAAGCAAATGGAAAGACAGTGAGAAAAACAGATCTAAAAACTAAAATTGTATTCCTAACAGGGGAGCCAGGAACACTGCAGGGAAAAGGCTGAAAGTCAGAAGAGAATCCAGAGCAACAACTGAATTACTCAAAGGAAGTATTTTAAATGCCTGCATCTTAGGAGGGTCTGTGTGGGTTGGTTGGTAACATTTTGCCTCTGGCATCAGGTCATGAGTTCAAGTCCCACATCAGGATCTGGCCTCAAACCAAGCGCTGATTTTCCAGCAGCTCTGAAAGGCTGGAAGCACTTTCCATTCCTTGGTGCATTAATTCTACCACCCTTCACTGCAACAAATTAAAAGTACCCTTAGGAAAGGGAGAACCAAAGAGAATCAACAGCCATTATCTCAAAACAAAACAAAACCAAATTATACTGGAGAGAGAATAAGAAAAGAAAGAGAAAGTAGGAGGTTTGCACATGCAAGATATTGACTGCGTTTGTCTGGGTATCTATTCCCACGCCCGATCTACAGAGAGAAGCCTTTTCTGCATTTTCCATGCATCTAGGATAGCGCTAGTAACAATGGTGGTGGCTATTATTAGGTAATTAGCAAATGGGAAGAAAAAAATATAGAAAGGATTCTCTCCAGAATGAGGGAAGAAAGTCAGGACTAATGAACAGACCATATGCCAATCGAGCACTTAGGTGGTAAAGAAAGGAAAAAAAAAAGAGCCTTAAGGTTAGTTAACAGTAAGAATATCCTTGTATTTGTATAATAATTTATATACTAAAAGTACCTGTGTATAGGTTAACGCATATGATCCTCATAAGACCCACAGGCAGAAGGAAAAGCAGGGGTTGTCCCCATTTCATAGAAGACGAAAGTGAAGATTAAAGTCATGTGACATCCTGCAAGTCACCATCTCAGGAGGAACTCAGCTCCATCCTAGCGTGGGGCTCAGGTCTTGCATTAGCTGCTCCACATGTGGCACCATGAGAAATCTTACCTTTATTTAAACTTGTGCAAATGCAATTTACTGCCATCCCAAATTATGCCCAGTGAAGAATGACTGGCGTGACACTTACAAAGCAATTCTTAGAAAAATTGTTTCCTACATTTCCACTTTTTAGTCAGAGATACCAACTATAGAGGACAGAATACAGCCCACTGCTAAGTAGTAAAAATGTTTTAAAAGCCTAAAAATCAGAACACCAATAAATTAACTATCTAGGAAAACTGAAGGAATTTGAAAGGAGACAGACTGGAACCCAAGCAAGCATTGTCCTTCCTCCTCCTCCTCCCTCCTCTCTCTCCTCTCCTGTGCAGGCAGCCAGCCAGAGGAAACAGGACAGTAAGACAGCACTCTAATAAACAAGGGTCACTGAGCCCTGCTGTGGTCCTTCCTCCCAGATGTGCAAAACGAGAAAGAGATGTCAGGGACATGATTTAAAGCCATGCTAAGACCGTTGCTCAATCAAGCAGCCTGGTTTATACACAAACCCCAAGTTTCGGGGGGAGACCCACAACTCTACAAGCTTCCTGGGCAGGGTTTAAAAGAGGACCCGGACAGTGGGGTCCCTGTGAGAGCCCAGTGCTCAGTACTGGAGTGCAAGCCACGTCCTAGGCACCGTGCCAAGCACCCGACACACGTCACCCACTCAGTCCCCCCAGGAGCTGTGTCCGGACGGCGCTGCCCTGCCCCTGCCCTCACAGGCGAGGAGCTCAGGCTCGGGGAGGGCAGGCAACTTCACTGCTCACGCCCACACCGCCCGCTCGCGGCGGAAGCCAGCTCTGGATTCAGGTCTGTCTGGCTCCAAAGCGCGGGCTCTGGGCTGGGGCACTCGGTCACCTCCCTTAACTGGAGCTCCTGCTGGAAATGCCCCCGTGAGAAGGAAGAGCCACCAGGAGGTGCCACCGCCCACGGGCAAAGGTCCCAGCCCAGGAGAAAGAGCCCGGCGCTGATTCCCCGCTGGGCCCTGTCAATACCTGGTTAAGTCGTTCGTGAATCACACGTGCTCATGGTGTTGTGGCGACAGGAGGAGTCGACATTTGGTTAGAAGACAGCCAGTGTCTCCCCTGTGCTTCACAAACTAGCCAGATGCTTCCAACTTCCTGAATTTTCTATTTAGGAGTGTCGATGATCTCAGCAAACAATTTCAAGTATTGCCATTTTAATGAGAAAAGTCATGATTATAAAGCATTTTCTTTTTAGCCAATGTGTAATCCAGTTTCGATTATTTTTACCTATATCCATTAAATGTACTTTTGTTAGGTAGAAATGGTCCCCAGATTCTGGCTCCGTCACCAGCAGAGACAGACGTTACGGCCGCGAGAGGAGCATCCAACGAGAGAAGACGTGCAAAGGGGCCTCTGCTGACGTCGCTGACCAAAGACAGGCGACTTTCAGCAGAAAAGGTTTGGTCTGGGCCTTCAAACTCTCTTCAGAAGGATAGAAGGACTCTGCCTTGGCTTTGCTCTTAGAAAAGACGAAAATGAGCATTTAGGTCAGCGGGACACAGAATGGAAAAGAGGCCACACAGTTCAGTTCCTTGCTGGAAACAAACAGCAGCGGCCGGGGGAGCTGACATGGGCTGAGGTTAACTGCGTGGAAACAAATTCGAATGAATGGCCCTCAGATGGCACAGGCACTTAAACACTAGAACACGTCGGGTAACGATTCTGTGAGGGTGGAGAACCATACAGAACCACCCTCCCCCCCCCAACCACAACCGTTATTGCCCCTGGAAGGCAGCCACACAGAGGAGACGGTGGCTCTGGGAAACCAAGTGAGGCAGAAACCCCACGCGCGGGAACACAGCGCACAGCCTCACGGGTGGAGAGGGACGGGCTCTCCCACAACGTTGAGCCCGAAGGCTCAGTGCGAAGCGACATGATCCTCTCCGCCCGAGGCTAACTGGGCTCCCGCCAAGGATGTGTCTCCTTAATGTTGTAAACTTGTCCAGCCTTTTATACCTTCCTTCCTCCTTCCCTCTCTCTCTCTCCTTTTTTTGTTTTGTTTTGCTTTGTTTTGTTTTAGGGGGGAAGTAATTAGGTTTATTTATTTATTTTATTTAACTAGAGGTCCTGGGGATCGAACCCATGACCTCCTGCAAGCTAAGCATGTGCTCTACCACTGAGCTATACCATCCTCTCTTGTTTTCATTTTTTTTTTTAAGACTAAAGACAGTTCCTAAACAGGGGAAAGTTCATCACAATAATGACACAATTAAGGGAAACCACGCAAAATATGACAAAGTTAGGCTTCGATCAGAGACACGGATGTAGTCATGAAAGGACATTACAAAGATACACCAGATCCTAAAAAATGCAACATGAAGAGACATTTTCATTTAGGTCGTGTGTGTGCATGTGTAAGAGAAGAGACAGACTGTGGTGACAGAGAACTAGGGAAGCAGCGGACCTTACCAAACCTCCAGAATGAGCAGAATCAGCAGTCAGAGTGAGCCTCCACGAGCAGGAATGTGGGCGACCAGGATAAACGGTTTCAGAAAAAGGGTTTAAAGGCACTGAGCAGGGAGAGGGAGAAAGACCAGGACACCCCACCTTAAAGTGTCTTGTGTCCCTAACAACACAATTGCAAGTTTGACCGCTGCTGTCTAAAACACAACTCTGTGATCACGGTCCTGTGGGTTCCATATTTATTCTTTCTCCAAGGCCGACAGATGCCATCTGTTTAGTTTGTAGGGAAACAGAGATTTTACAAGAAAAACAAAAAAACAAAAGACAGAAACCGCCAGCTCTTCAAAGTGCCCTGGAATCTGAGAGCCAAGCAGTGCTCGCTGCCCCATTCCTGAGCCTTAACTGTGACCGTGTCTCCGGACAGGACACATCAGGCCTGCCCGGGTCTGGTCTGCAGGGGCCTTTTGGCAGGAAAAAAAGGCATTTGCGAGTGTTTACACAGAGGAAGCCCAACTTGAAGTCCCGGGACATTTCATTCAGTGAGAAGAGGATGGTGCTGACCCCAGAAAGCCAGGAGGCTTTTGACCCGCACTTTGAAAGCAGGGGTGCTAAGATCCAGGCCCACCAGGCCTCCTCTCCTCGCCCTCCACGCCCATCACTCCCACTTTGTTCTGCTGCCACGGCTTCATCCAGGTCCTCACCCCATGACCGCTTCAGCCTCCTTCCTGAGTCCCGCTGCATCCCCTCCTGGGCTGTCAGTCATCTTTCTAAAATGCAAATCTGACCACGTCAGGCTGCTTCGGGCCCTTCGATAACCACCCGGCACTCGGACCCGCAAGTTCTGAGATGTGGCTCCCTTCCTGTCACTCTCCCACCAGGAGCCCCTCCCTCTTACCCAGGATGCGCCTCACACAGTGGGCTCGTCTCCGGCCTCCACACCCTCCCCTATGCTGTGCTCTCCGACTGGAAGGCCTGTCTCCAGCGCCCCCCACCTTCATGTAACTCCTATTCATCCATCGATTCTCCACTCAAGGGCCCTTCCTCCATGCAGCCTTCCTGGAGCCCCACCTCCCCACTCCCACCCGACTTACATGCCACTCTCCGGGGCTCCCGTAACGCTCGATGCAGAACTCACATCAACACTGATCACAGACCACAATGTATTGTAATTAATTCCTATCTCCCCTACCCCCTGAGATTCCCTTAAGAACAAAGGGTGTTTTGTTTTTACTTTGTGGCATAAAGTTGGCTTTTGATGAACAAATGACTCCCACTGAAGGCGAGGTTCGTGGGCTCAAACACAGATGACAGAATCACGCTGAAACGCACAACAGCGGCGAGCATGTTTCCCCAGCAAACAACTCAGAAACTGCCCCAGCCTCCAGACCCCCAGTCAACTCCGTGCAGACAGCCGCACCCACCAGCAGCCCAGGCACAGCTCGCCGAGCATCTCTGATGGAATAAAGCAACATGGGTCTTCCCCATTCCACCCAGACTTTCCTTGCTTCGTTTACAGAAATCTCGTCCTTTCCCCCCTGTAAAGAGAATATCACGGTAAAAATTAAAATGTTTTACTTATTTTGGCTTCTTATTGCACGTTTTCTATTCTTTTTTGGGGGGGTGGGCAGGGGGAATTATGTTTATTTATTTTAGTGGAGGTACTGAGGACTGAACCCATGACCTCCTGCATGGTAAGCATGCGCTCTACCTCTGAGCTACACCCTGCCCCCTAGTATTGCATATTTTCATGTAAGGCGTATAAGAAGGTCACTACAAGGTTCTGGTTACGCAGAAGGGGGAAGCGTACAAGGATATATACACCACGGAAAAAGGAAGCTAACAGAAGTGGGATGGAAAATGGCAAACTCCAGCCCCGCGCTAAAGGCGAAAGGCACCGTATCCACTCCATCGCTCTCTTTTTCTTTCTAAACTGAAAACTCCAGGAAATTTTTCTTCATAATTTCACAGAAATAAGAATGAAACACATTCGTAATATTAACAGAAGTACACTTTAAGTACGAGGAGTTAATGCGCCTCGTATATTTCAGCTGTTATGTATTTACTTGCTGGAGGTGGACGTGTGTCTCGGACTCGACCGGGCGTCTCTGGGATTGCTGAGCTGAAATGGATATTCCTGGGCTGCAGGCTAAATACTCCTGACACAGGTCCCTGAAGATTTCTGAAAGCAGAGAAGTGACCCAACGCAGCACTGACACCTCAGGCAATTGAATTTACCAGTTCTTCCTGACTGGTGTAGGTCACGGGCCTTATCACTGGATTACTTTAGAAACATGTTCCCAAGGTCAGAATGAAAAATACCAGTTGGTTCATTTGCAGATGGCTGTTAAATTTTGAAATTTACTTTCTAAAGCCTAAATTAAACATTCCGATAGATAGGAAGAAGGCAACCCAAGGGCCTGTTTTAACAGATGAAAACAAAGACGACAGACTGTAAACTGAGGGCTTCTCTAGGGCTGATCTCCTGCAAGTCGGAAACCCCGCCTCTGAGCCCTCCGACCACGCGTGCTGCGCATGCATGCTGACACCTTTTCACTTGTGCATGGCCTCTCCTTCTTCATCATTCAGCAACAAGTACACTGGACCTCTTGCTTCGAAAAGGCACTGGGGGACTGTGTAGTTAATTCTCTGTCACGGATTTTTTCGTTAAGATGGATAATCATGGCCTCTGTTTGTGCCCTGCTTTGTCACAGGAAGGACGTAGGAAAATCAGCAGCTAATTGGGTCTTCTCGCTCCCTTGCGCCCCCTCCTCTTCTTTATTAGCTAACATTTTCATGCTGATTTTGTTTTCAATGAGGAGCAACCATACATTCATATTTGTCAAGACAATATCCACCTCCCAATAGGGGATGAAGCTTGATCCGTGCACTCAAACATTTATTGAGTTTCTGCCGACTAGATGGTCATCGTTCCCACTTCACGGAGCTTACTGTCTAATGGGAAATACGAACAGACACACAACTACAACAGAGTGAGATGAACGCATGATGGACAGAGAAGAATGCTACTGGAACCCGCAGAAGGACCACCCACTCCAGACTTGGGAGATCAGAGAAGATTCCCAGGAGTGAAGTTAGCTGAAAACTAGAGCAACTGTATGCCATTTAAAGGCCATGTGGACAGCAACGCCATGGGGACATCAGGTGAAGTCGATCCAAACAGTGGATCCAAGTGAGGTCAACTTCTCGATCCCAATGTGACCGGCGGTTATCTTACCAGGGCACTCAGCTAACCCACCAGGATCTTTAACAGATTTCCAGCTCCTTTTATTTCTAAGTATATTCTGCTTTCTCCTGTCCTATTTCACTATCTTTACCAGCCTCCCAGCTTTCAAGCATTTCAACTCAACCCACAAGGGCCTCTGAGTGATAAAAGGTGTGATAAATACGAGACAAAGGGAAGAGAGGAGGTGGGGGGCCCCTCCACGAGGACCATGTAACCACAGAAGTGCAGAACAGGGAAAAGCCATGGGACTGTCCACTGACCACTCCAGCCCCCACAAGCCCTGCGGAGGTGGCCGGCACCACCAGGCCTGCTTGTCAAGCAGATACTCCCACTCTGACTTTACCTTGGGTTTGACACATTGCTCTGGACCCCGCGGCCGCCATATGCTGAAGACAGCAGAGTGGGCTCTTGACAACAAAGCCCCTCCCCTAACAGCTGGACCCTTCTCCTTTCTCCATCTGAATATTCCTCCTAAAACAGTACACTCCCTGCTTCCAGAGAGTACTGAGATTTCCTTAAATCATTTCTACATATCACTGTCGATATACAATCACAAAGCCGGGACCAAAGAAAAATAATAACTTTTCACCATTTGCTCTTCCAAAAATGACTGGAATTTTTTTGAATGGTTCGATAAAATTACTTTTTAGCGTCTCTTCCAATCCTGAGATGTGATGATTTTATGACATAAGCAGAGTCATTTTTCTTTGAGGGTTATAGCTGGGTAAAATTATCCCAGTATAAGATGTTACTGTAAAGGAAAAATTGGGTCAGTATTTCAACAATATTTGGTTTTTCAAAGTTGTCCAGCGAAACCTCACTGTCAATGGTCAAAGCTGCAGCTGCAATGTGTAAGTAAATCCAGTCTGGGCCACAAGCAGTTATATATTTTACAACCAAAGACAGGGGGGTTTACTTCAAAAGATCAACTGAACACAAAATTTAACAAACAAAACAAAAAAGAATGTCCTGAATTTCTTTTTATTCAAGTATAGTCAGTTACAATGTGTCAGTTTCTGGTGTGCAGCACAATGTCCCAGTCATGCATATACGTACATATATTTGTTTTCATATTCTTTTTCATTAAAGGTTATTACAAGATATTGAATATAGTTGCTTGTGCCATACAGAAGAAATCTGGGTGGTTTTTTTTACGTCCTAAATGTTTTGGATTATATGAAACTTCACATCTAAGGGGAGGTAATTATTTTGCTGTCCTTCCCAAACTGACTCTTGTGTTTTATGACCTGAGTGGTAGAAAATATAAAAACTGTACTCAGGCACTTAGGCTTTGTGAATAAGACTCACAGACACGCAGCGAGAGCCACGCCCACTCGCAGGGGCTATGTAGCCTCATACATCTTCGGTGCATCACGTTCTACACATCCCAAATGGAGAGGTTATCAACAAGCTACACAGCTTCACAACAGACGTCTCCACGTGCAGCTCAAGTCATCACTCAGAGCACAAAGAAAAGAAAGCCACGTCACGCAAGTCCTGCACCAGGTGTAACATGTAGGGGGAAGCAGACCATAAGCATCCTTGTTCTGGGTCTGTGTTCTCTTCCACTAATACAGAAACAGCCCCAAGGTCCCAGGCAGTTTCTAATAGCAAGGAACTAAATACCTGGGTTCAAATCCAGCCTCTACCACTTCCTAGCTGTGTGGCCCTGGCAAACAATTTAACCTCTCCGGGCATTAGTTTCCTCACGCGGAAAAGAGATAACCATAATACCGCCTTCTCACCTCACCTCAGTCTCTAGTTCGCTCTAAAACTGGGTGCTCTGATTTTAGGAATATGGTCAATGGTATCGTATGGACCAGACTTACGGTGATCATTTCATAACGTATGCAAATGCTGAATCATGCAGTACTCCTGAAACTAACCTAATAGGGCACGCCACCTGTATTTCAATAATAAATAAAGAAAACTAGTTGCTTTGAAGAATTTTGAAAAGGTTACTGGCAAACAAATACAAAGAAAAGCCACTCAGGGGCCTAAAGAGAAAGACTCTGTAACTGCCATGGCTTGACTGCTTGAGTCACATTTAGTTAAGTCTGGAATTTCCAGGGACAAAATCAGAGCTTCCCAACAGGACACCAAAGACACGAAAACAGGTGGGATCGGAATTGGAGAGTTCCTAGAAACGTGCCCTCGAGGGCCGGGGTGCTAGCAGCGGATCATACTTTGTTGAAATGAGGGGAAGGAACAGACTCGTCCATTAACTAGAAGCCATCTGTTTACATATTTCCCCTCTTGATATTTTAGCTCTACTGCTACATCCAGGGTGAACCAACTCTGGATGCTGTATAAATATGAGAACTCTGGGAGAGAGGAGAGAGGAGCCCAGCAAACAGAACAGCCAGTGGGAATTACTGAATAACTGGGAGCATCTAAGTGAACCAGACTTTGTGTGTCTGGGGCCTGCAGAGTCAACCCCTCCCATCTCCCCCATGACTTACGCATTCACTGCTCCTGTGTTTGGCTAAAACCTGAAACGGCCACCCAACCAACATCAATCCCATTAGAAAGAGAGGAGCAACCTGGCATCAGAGAATGTCCTGACACCTTTGAAGGCGGCTGCTTCAGAACTTGTGAATCATTTTGAAACAGTCAGTCGGGCCAAACCACATCAACAGTCACGTTTGAATAAAATGCATACACACACCCGCCAAACACAAAGCGCTGACTTGTCAGAATTCCGGCTCTGCTTTCCCTGTCAGGTCTGCTGGTGATGCACCAAGTCCATTTCAGAATCATGCTCCGAGTCAGGTGCCTACTTCGTAAGTGAGAACCTCAGGTTTTCAAAGGAAAGGTTCCGAGCTCTCCAGGCCACACCTGCAGCTGTCACTCACCGTTTACTGCCCTAGTGGGTGGACAGAGCAGGAAAGGCCTGACCTGAAGCGGCTGGGGAAGCCCGAAGCAGTGAACGCCTGCGTCAGCAGCCCGGCAGCCCCGCGGCAGAGGAAATCACTGCCGCTGGCCGTCCTGCCTTCGGCTCCAGGAGTTGCAAGCCATGTGTTGCCTCTAGTCTTAACATGAAGTCCCTGGCAGTTTTGTTTCCTGCCCTTCACACGCCACCTTTGGATGCTGTTCAAAACACTCAATTTCTGGAAACTCAAAGCCAGTCAAGATTGGATGCGGGTGCAGAACCTTCTTCACTGTCACGCCTGTCACCTGTGATGCCCGAGTGTGGCTAGAATAAGGCCTGGGAGACCGCACTCCGTCCCCTCTGCTCGCCTACCACTGTGTTCTTTCTCAAGGTTTTCGGCGTCCCCTCTGACTGCTCCCTGAGGATTACTTCTATCTCCAGATTCAGAACTTCTCCGTTCCTCCACATGCCCACGTTTGCCCAAGACTTCCATTCCTCACAACCCCTTTAGGTGGGATGTGTTGAAGGATCCATTAGGCGAGAATGAATAATTTCCATGAACCCACCTAACACTTTCAAATCTTGGTGGAAAGAAATCTGGTTTAGGAAAGCAGTGCTTCACCAAAGAGCAGGCACTCTGCGCACCCTATGCGTCAAATCATGGGCACTAAGCACGCATTTGCCTCCTCCTGGGATGTTGAAAGGAGGTGATATCTGCCACCACCACCCCCCCTAGAGGAGGCAGATTTGGAAGGCTCTGCCCCCTGAGCATTCTGGGTACTTGGTAAAGGTGCAGGAGTCAGCATCCATGGGGCGGGTTAAGGGGGGAGACAGGGAGAGAAAAGGGTGCGTCTGGGCCAAACGGCTCTTGCTTAACCCAGTGTTACTTTCTGGTCCTGTTACTCCGTGTCACTTTCTGCCACTCCACCCCCACTCTATTTGCCAAATACCTCAAGATGTTTCTAAGAGGTTCTGAATTATTGACAAACCTAGGGAAGATGCTTTGGAAAACATTAAGTACAAAAACAGATCTGTACCGCTAGTGCAAACACTTAGTCATTGGCAGTTTCCTTTTTAAGGCCAAAGAGAAGAAAAGACGGGGAAAAAAAGCCTGCCTCTGCTAAATAATAATGGTATTCACAGAACAGACACTGCAAGTCCAAACTTCACAGTCTCCCCAGCTTTACTCACCCCTAGCCATCTTGCTCCTTTATTGGCAGCCTGTTGAATCTGGACTCTTTTGAGGGTGACATGGTAAACAGCTCCTTCCTCTACCTCTTCACCCCAGTCCTGAATCGAGCTCTGCCAGGGGAATGGGACAAAGAGAAAGAAAAAGAGTATTTTTTTTTCCTCTCTGCTAACCACAATTTATCCCAGCTGCTTCGCTGCTTCCAACAGCACTCAGGGCATAAGATGGGCTGTTCAAAATAAATATTAGAATCAGAGCAACACGAGACACATTGCGATAGAGGGAACGCTGAGATTTTCTTGGCCCCCAGCCCTTTCCTGTGGTATCAGGATCCCCGGACTTTTCCATTTAGTTATTTTTCCTAGACTCGCTCACATATCTTAAATAGTTTTTTTTTAAGTCTTTTTTTTTTCCTTCTTAAAGAAACTGGTTTAGTCGTGATGAACTGTGCCTCCTTCAGTGAGAGGAAAAAGAATTCACTTGCAGAAAAAGTTTGTCCTTTTACAAGTGGCTCCGTTATTTGAGCAAACTACATTTTAAAATTTGCCACAAACAAGTGTTTAAAATGCCAAGAGTCCTCGCTCGTTTGGAGTGAAATGTTTTTGGCATGTCTTTTTTCTCCTTTGGAACCCCCAGTTAGCGGGAGGTAGAAAGTTTTTTTAATTTCCGTCCAATAATCTGGCAAGTGCAGAAAAAGCAACCCATCAACCGTGTGCAGCGGCCCCCTGGGGTCCCCCACCCCCACCCCGTCCCCGACTAAACTCCAAGTTTGCGATGCAGAGCGGCTGGGACGCAGGAGCGCTCCTCGGCTCGCCCGGACTCGCGGTCCTCTTGCCTTCAAAGTTTTCCTTTCCTGACACACATCTTCCCTAGGCACACCAAGGGCAGCTGCTGAGAAAGTAAGCGTGGTTCAGAGGGAGAAGACACGCAGAGAGGAAGACGTACAAAGCCGAGGGAGGAAGCCTGGACTCCCGGGCATGGGGCCGGATTGCTCCGTCCCCTCCAAAACCCGCCCAAGAGAAAGCGGAGAAGATTCCCCAGCAGGGCAGCCTCGGGAGCAGGCAGAGGGTGTTCGCGTTACCATTTTAGCTTGCCAAAGCAATTTCATTCTCAGCGTTCCCTCCGGTGTGCGGCCGCGGCATGGTGCGCCCTGCTCCCGGGCAGACGCGGTCCCCGCCGGGCTCAGCCGCGGCGCCTCCAGCCCCGGCCCCGAGCGAGCGGCCGCCGCGCGCGGAGCCCGGACACGCGCCGCCGCCGCCGGTGCGCGCGACTCGGCCACAAAGGGAGCGCGGCCAGCGAGCGAGCGAGGGCGCCGCAGACTCCTCCCCACGCCACTCCGCCGCTCCGTGATGTCAGGCTTTCCTGTTTGCGCTGCGAGCACACGCTCCCCTTCGCAAACCGCATAGATAAAGGCAGCGGGAAATAACTTCTCCAGCTCTGATAGTGGCCCGCGAACCGCCACCCTCTCAAGTGGATCAGGTTTTCCCGATTGGTCACCAGGTGCCAGAAAAGATCCGGGGGTGGTTGTGCGGGATCTCAGTGCGTTTCTCCTAAGTTCGCTCAAAGAAATACAGGGGGAAGGGGAGGTGCGAGAAGGATGCGAGGATGGGGTCAGAAAAACGGCTGTTATCTGCCTGTTACCCACTGAATTTAGATTCAGTCGGAGCGACCCCAGTGAGACTGGCGATACGGGAAGCCCGGAAGTTTTTCATCAGGACAAAAAAGGACTAATCGGAGGGTATTCCAAAGCCCACGTCCAGGGGCTGTACCGTGTCCAGCATCAGCACGCTCCCAACAGGAAATTGCTCTGGACTTCTTTCCACCCCCCGGGTGGCAAGGCCCGTCACTGGCCATTGCGGGAGGAAAGGGACAAAGCAGGAAAGGGCTTTGCTGAGACTGACAGCACGGAAATTGGGCCGCCGGTGGCCCGGGAGGTTCTGTGAGCCTGTGAGCAGTCACCGTGGGCTGAGTTCTCTGGACCCTAGGGACACAGTGGGACAGTAACCGCGGGGAAAGAGCCATTCACGAGGAGTCTGCCAGAGGGAGAGTTGTCATCGCAGAAAGTAGATCAACGGAGAGATACCAGTTGATAATTTAATCAAATCTTGGCACGTGACAAATCCATGCCAATTACAAAAATGTTAGGGCGCATGTCTTTTCTACTATTCACCCCTAAATCAATTTAATTGCCTTTAAAAAAAAGTTTTTAAAGGCTTCTCACTAATTGCCATGCTAAGGCATAAGGCTAGGCTTTGGTTAATAATGAATTTATTATAAGCTGAAAAGCTAGAGAATCAAGTGGAGTCATGTTCCCAGGGGAGCAAAATAAATAACAGTGAGGGCGCACCACGGGAAAATTAATGGATCTTTGGACGTTTGAGAGCATCTTGACGTCACTCAGCAAAGTTCCCCTCATACAACCAGAACCTCCAGGGCTCAGTAACTGTGGATAGAGGGTATGATCTTTTTATAAACCTGAAGTGGTTGTTTCTATTAAAAAAAAAATAGACTGGAACCTTCTTTAATCACCAGAATAGAGTGTCCCCAGTGTGCAGAGGCAAATCGTGTGGAAGACCTACCTCCCCGCTTCTAAAACCATCCTCTGCCCCCAGGTCCTCCAATTCAGTGATCTTGAAGAACACAAGATGCGCCTGGGGACAGTTAAGTGACCCATAAGATTAATTTCACCAGTACTTTAACCTGATTTGGGGCTGTAAATTTGGAGATTACTCCTTAAAAGTTTCCACTTCAGGAATATCAAAAAGTTTCTTCAACGTCTCCCCTCCAGGAAGCCTTTTTGGACAGGGCAGCTTGTAACTCATAAGGCTCACTCGAGTTTCAATCTCATCACCCTCCTCTCTTCTCCAACAATACCCTGGCCGGCCACCTGGTGTGTAAGGGGGAAAACAGGCTCCTGGCGGATACCCCACCCTAACATTAAAAGTGAACTTGGGTGCTGCTTCCCTGACCTTTAACGTCCTCATCTGTAAAATGGGACAAACATCTATCTCACAGAGTTCGAAAAAGGATTAAATAGAATATGTATACAGATCATCTAGCACATGGTAAGTGATCAAAAAAAAAAAAAAAAAAAGCACCATTCCCTTATTATTGCACTTGCTCCCAAACTGTAATTTGCCAGACTCGCTGAAAGGTTGCTGTATGTACGCGAGGTGTGGGAATCTAACATGGCGTATTCTCACTGAATAATTTCAGAGAGGCTTCCCAAGAAAAACTATTTGTATTTATACCTGATCATGTATGTGATTTTGTCCAGATATTGATCCCCAAAAAGGATGGTTTTATGCTAGACAGAGCAATCAAATGTTGCAGTTTATAGTTTTTAAATACTTATTTTAAAATATCTCACCTGCAGGCAGCTCAGTCAGTGTTATCTTATTATACACACTTTTGGGTTAAAATACCCCTGGTCAATATGTGGGAAAGATAAACTAGTAAGCGATTTATAACGAAGTCTTAATTTATTTACCAGACTAACCTACTCATGACCTGGCATAGTCCTAAAAGCACAGGTCAAGTTTGGGCAAAAGGATATCAGCAACGTTTTGTACTTTTCAGCATACACATCTTCCATCTCCTTGGTTAAGTATATTCCTAAGCATTTTATTCTTTTCAGTGCTGTTGTAAGTGGGACTGTTTTCTTAATTTCATTTTCAAATTGTTCATATTAGTATAAAGAAATGCAACTGATTTTTATGTATTGATTTTATATCCTACAACTTTACTCAATTTGTTTATTAGTTCTAATAGTTATTTTGTGGACACACCAAAAAGATGGAAAGACATCCTATGTTCATGGATTGGAAGAATTAATATTGTTACAAATGTCAATACCACCCAAAGCAATCTACAGATTCAATGCAATCCCTATCAAAACTGCAATAGCGTTTTTGATAAGTAAAAATATTTAGAAATGGGGAAAAAAAATCCTAAAATTCATGTGGAACCATAAAGGACATAAAATAGCCAAAGCAATCTTGTAAAAGAAGAACAAGGCTAGAGGTTTCATACTTTCTGGTTTCAAAACATATTTCAAAGTTACAGGAATCAAAACAGTATGGAACTGGCATAAAGGCAGATATGTTGACCAATGAAACCCAATAAAGAACCCATAAATAAACCCACAAACATACTGGTCAACTGCTCTTTGATAAGAGTGCCACGAATACATGAGAAAGACAGTCTCTTCAACAAATGGTGCTGGGAAAACCGGATATCCAGATGCAAAAGAATGACACTGAAAACCGAACGCTTAGCCCAAACACAAATATCAACTCAAAATGGATTAAAGACTTAAATATAAGACCTGAAACTATAGAGGAATACACACAAAGCTTCATAACATTGGTCTTGGCAATGATTTCATGGATATGACACCAAAAGCACAGGCAACAAAATAAAAATAGACAAGTAAGCCGACCTTGTGCTAAGAAGCTTCTGCACAGCAAAGGGAACAGTTAGGACATAGTGATAAGGTGACGAGTGGTACGGGAGAAAGTATCTGCCAAAAACACATCTGATAGAGAGTTAATATCCATAATATATAAGTAACTCCTACAACTCAATAGCAAATAATAGTAATAGTAACTGAATTTAAAAATGAGCAAAGGCCTTAAATAAACATTTCTCTGAAGAATACAGACAAATCGTCAACAAGTACATGAAAAAAGGCTCAAGGGGGGAGGTGTAGCTCAAGTGGTAGAGCGCATGCTTAGCATGCATAAGGTCCTGGGTTCAATCCCCAGTACTTCCTTCAAAAATAACCTTGAATGCCCCCCCTTGCCAAAAATAAAATAATTAAATAATACAATAATAAATAAATAAAATATTTTTAAAAAACATTAAATTAAAAATTATTAAAAGAAAAGAGGCTCAACACGACTAATCATCAGGGAAATGCAAATCAAAACCACAGTGAGATATCACCTCACACCTCTTACGACGGCCATTATTATTATTTTTCTCTTTTTAGGGTGGCCATTATTAAAAAAAAATTCACAAACATTGACAAGGATGTGGAGAAAAGGGAACCCTTGTACACTGTTGGTAAGAATGTCAACTGGTACAATCATTACAGAAAACAATGTGGAGACTCCTCAATAAATTAAGAGTAGAACTAGCACGTGATCCAGCAATCCCACTTCTGGGTATTTATCCAAAAGAATTTAAATCAAGATCTCAAAGAGATCTGAGTTCTCCCACATTCACTGCAGCACTATTCATGATAACCAAGATGTGGAAACAACCTCATTGTCCAACGATGGATGAACGGATAAAGAAGAAGTGGTGTATACAGACAATGGAATATTACTCAGCCTGAAGAAAGGACATCCCGTCACATACGAGTCTAGAGGTCATTACGCTGAGTAAAACAAGGCAGTCACAGAAGGGTAAATACTGCATGGTTCCACTTACACGAGTAGCTGAAGCAGGCAGAGTCTTAGAAGCAGAAAGTAGAACAGTGGTTACCAGGGGCTGAGGGAGCGGGGAATAGGGAGCTGCTGTTCAGTGTGCATCACATCTCAGTTATGCAAGATGAAGAAATACTAGAGATCTATGGACAATATTGTGCTTATAGTTAGCAGTGATGTGCTGCACCCTTGAAGATGTGTTCAAGTCGAGGGAGAGGGAAAAGAGAGCAGAGAAGACCGATATTTAAAGCAACAGGGCGTTGCTGGGAATAGTTCCATGTTGTCACGTTTGGTGCTCACTGACAGTCAGCAGCAACAGAAGAGTCTTAGGGCAGAACAGGAAAGAGGGAAGAGGTGTGGAAGGACTCTAAGCTAGGGAAAAAGAAAAACAAACACAAACACAGAAACAAACTTTCTCGCTTTACAGTTCCACCAGAGCCAATAAATAGAGAACCGGTAAGCGCAAACACAAGCAGCTGGTGTGCAGATTCTATAAGCGACTCTGTCTAGAAGTGGGAATATATTGTTTACACTCTCCATTCATTCATTTACTCATTCTCTGGCCTCTATGACACCATGCTTTTCTAGACTTTATTCTACATCTCTAGCTGAAAGGAGATGTGAAAAATATAAAAATTATGACAAGATGCTTTTATGTATGTGGGTTGACATAGAGTCAATACTCCTGTGGCTGGGTGAATGATGAGACATCTGGTGTGCGAGGGCCAGGAGTTGAATTCCAGCCCCAGACAACTTGTCAACCAAGAGTCTGCCCCCCACTTCTCACAGCCTTGGTGTCTGCCTCTGATTTCCTTTCATGCTTATCATGAGCGTTAAATAAACCATCTGTATAAAGCATCTAACAGAATAAACGCTGCTATCTAAAGCACCCAATAGAATACTTGGAACATAGGGGGCCTTGAGTGAAAATCTATCTCCCTCCCTCCCTACCCCCACCCTCTTTGTCTGTAATGTAATCTGTGTTCATTGACTGCTCTTGGCGTGAATCTGCCTGTTCTTTAGGTGTTTGCTTAGGTAGCAGACGGCACTGCAGGACAGAAAAGTAAAAGCGATGCAAGTGTAACAGACATTGTACTTGGAAATCAGTAGTTAACACTCGTCTTGGAGATGGTGATATTGGCGTAAGATGGTCAGAGATGGGAAAGCCTTGGTTTTGTCCTCAAACTCAATGCCGGACTAGGATGTCCTACGCCCCAGCTACACGGTCAGAGGAAAACAGTCCTAAGACAGCAATAGTAATAATAATAACAAAGCAGCTGTGTGAAAAGAGTTAAATAAGTGAGAGGGCAGGATTCTCCTCCCTGACCTGACAGGTGAGGACAGCTGAGTGCCCGCTGCCTGGGTTTGCCTACAGCCCTTACCTAAACAGGTGAGTTTCAGAACCTTCCCCACTTTTGAATGGAATTGATAATAGACATTTTGCAACACGTTATTCACAAATACACCTTTAGCTGTTTGGAGGTCCCTAAAAGAAGCAAACAACTTTGGGTGGAGGACATAAGCAAATATTTGTTACTTCTTAACTCCTTTCCCCAACAAATATCAAAGCGTTGTCAAAATTCAACCTACTTAATCCTTTCCACATCCCCAGGAAATGCTGCTCCCTACCCCAGGCTTGCAGGATGGGGTGCTCATTAACGTTCCATCTTCAGCTTCCCACCATCAGCCGAAGAGGCAGCCGGAGGCAGCCTATCAGCGCGGCACCCTGCGATGGCTGTTTCTAGCTATGCTAACTGGCGTTGCCCCACTCACCTCCTCTTGGCTTGAACTTTCAACCTTGCTTTGCAAAAGGTAAGGGGCCAGTCATGCTTGGTTAAAGATGACCGGTCCTCTTTAAGCTGTAGACAATTGCTTCGATTTTCTGAGAGCCCAGAAGTGATTTTTATTAATTATCACAGAGATGCTATGAGGTATATGTTAAAATTTTTCAATGCTGTTATTAGGTTGTTTTTTTTTTTTTTCATTTAGGCAAGCAAATTACAAGTCAGTTTTAGATGGACCTACTACAACTGAAAAAGAGGCTGCCCTAGGGGGTAGAAAATGGAGACAGAAGAAACATAAACAAATTGCACTCAGACAGACGGCAGGCCAAAGGCAGGGGCTTCCTCTGGCCGTGATGACACACACTGACCGGCTGTTGGTGGTCACTCTTAATTGTTGGTGATGCTTCTCCGAGGAGGAAGCTGGTTACTTGAACACTATTTGTAACTTGGGCTAATGAGCATCAGAAGCTCATCTAATTATAGATTTCTGTGAAAGAAAAAAAGGACACACAGAAATGTTTTCTCATGATGGAAAAGATCAAAGCAGACGACAACCAGCTCAGACACAATGCCAGGTCTGTGTGACACACAGTAAGACATTTGGCAAAGTGGAGATGGGTGACCTGATGCCATGAAGGGCATGACCAAGATTCTGGGAGGAGTTACTGGGCAATTAGACAAATCATATCTCGTTTCAGGGCTAAAGGAACCTCCTTTATCCATAATGATGGTATTGAAGCGGTGCTGAAAACCCAACTGAATTAGAGCTATTACCACATAACAGCTAGAGTGAGACTCGGCAGCAGGGACACCGGATCTGAGTCCTGATCCGTCACTTCTCTCCGAGGCAAGGTCTCTTCTCTTAAGCCTATAAAATGCAGGGACAGAAACACCTTCCTCACTGACTCACAGTGAGAATCAAGTGAGATGATCCACACCAGCCTTTAGCACAGCATCTGGCACCACAGTTCATACTCGGTGTTGTTCATGACGATGGTGGGGATGATGCTGCTGATGTCAAGTCAATGGGTTGCAAAAGCGACAAGAGACTGACTCATTCAAAATCAGACCTATAGCTCAAGATTTTGCAGCATGAAGCTAAAACGTGGTGGTACAAAGAACCCAGCAAGCCCCCCAGCCTGCCGAGTCAATGAGCAACATTTACTGAGTTGCTACGTGGCGCAGAAAAACACTATGCTCTATACTCTTTTCCACCTCCAACTGTCTCCACACCGGACCTGAGTAATCTGTTCAAATCACCACACCACCACCTCCGATTCTTAAATCCCTCCAGTGGCTCCCCATTGCTGAGGATGAAATCCTAGATCCTTCTCGTATCCCGTCAGGCCTTGGCCAGGCTGGCCCCCGCCGACCTCTGCAGCCTCCTCCCACCTCACTTCATGGACGCTCTCTGGGCTCCAGGAACCCCTGTCATCCTCCAATGGCCCCACCCCATCACGGAGCCTTTACTCATGTGATTCTCTCTTTTTGGGACATCCCTCCCTCTTCTCCTCTCCGACGTGGGCTAAACCCCCCCATTCTATGCTCTCATGGCACCATGTTCCTCCCTTTGTAGCTCTGTCACAGTTGTAATTTTATTTAATTGTATGATTATCTGATAAATATCGATTTTCCCCAAACTCTTTGAAGGCAGAGGTAATGTTAGCCTTTCCCTCATCGCTGTGCTCTGTCACCTTACACAGTGCCTAGTACACAGCACACGCTCAACAAATAACTATTTGACTTGACCTATTGATAGATACATAGATGGACGCCACGCTGTGAATTCAGGAAGCGCTTAGTAATTGTGTGAGTGATGTAAATAAATCTTAGACATTATCTCTGCCTTGAAGTTGTTTATACTCTAAAAGCAGAAATAAGGTATAAAGGGAGTAAGTGGAAAATGACTTTACGCAGCCACCGCTCAGCACGTACAGACTCAGAGGGCAGGGCAGCCTGAGAAGCAGGCGTCCGAGAAGACACCGAGGAAGTCCATCAGGTGGCGGCCACCGCCACAGCGCTTGCAGATAACTGCAGTTCCCAGTAAGGCTGTGTTAACCGCTACCTTTGGGGGAAAAAAAAACAAAACACGAACTGGGGGGTGGGGTGGGGTCTTCCAGTTGGGAGGATGGAAGGTTCCAAAGATGATAGTTGTTTGGGGAAGTGGCTCACATAGTCCAGGGAAAAGGAAGTTTGGATAAACAAGTTGGTTGGTGGAGATTCTTGAATTGTTCTTAACAGGAAATTGAAACAATAAAACAGAGCGTGAACAAGATGATTCTAACACTTGTCCAGAGGACAACTTAGAGGGAGGAAAGCAGGGAGGCAGAGCCGTCTTCTAGGAAGCTGTTAGTAATGCACACGCCAAATAATTAAGCCCCAGGCTGAGACAAGGTAAGGGTTTTGAAATAAAGAAATGAGTCTGAGTGATATTTTGGAAAAATAAACGTTGCAACCTAATGACAGGCAGCCTGTTGCCAGTAAATGAGAAGGGAAAAAACAAAAAAAAGAAAAAAACAACCCTGCAAGGTTTTAAGAGTGGGACACTAGGATTGTGGTGGGGACATGAAAACAAGGAGAAAATGGGAAGGACTCTCTGCTGTGGGGAAAAAATATGACCAGTTCAGTTCTGGGGAGAAAGAAAAGAGAGAGACTGAAATGATAAGAAAGAAAGGCAAAGAGTTTCAAGTTAATAGGCACAGGAAGTTGTCTGAAGCCCTGAAGTCACATTCCCCAGGAGGAATCACAGAGGCTAAGCAGTCTCAAAATGCACCCAGGGCTGAAGAAGATTGAACAAAAGTAACCACAAAGGAGAGAGAGGGAAAGGAGGCCAGCAGAGCGTGGGTTATACAAACTCCCTGAAAGGAGAGCTTACAGCAACCAAAAATGCTCAGACCCGCGAAAGTCAGCCTCGGAATCCAGGCAGTGTGCTTTAGAACACTTCAAATGACAAAGGATTTACCTTCATCATTACCACAAGATGCTGCATGTATTTTAAAAGGATTGTCCCTGTTTAAAAACATACAAGAGTTTTTAGAAGTGAGCACTGGTTATTCTGTTCTGTGACACTCTTCAATAAAATGTAACCGGAGTTAATTGAAAGTCTTAGTGTGGTCAGTTACATAACACCAGAATTGCTGAATAGCTTAAATGTGGTGTTTTCCCAGAAATATTTGTCTTTTGGATGAAACCAAGAATGGAAAGTTTCGGTCTTAAAGGAGAACTTTTGAGAAGGTGGAAAGAAAAGAAAAACATATATAATGGGAATACAACTTTCACAGCCATTAACAGAAATGCTGCAAATATGGGAACTACTCACACAAAGACACACAAAAACACAAACAGAAGTGAATTTCATCGCTTCCGAGAGTTAATTGTGAATTGGATATCAATTAGATGATGTCTTTTTAAAGATCAGAAAACCTCTCGTATATTGCCTTTGCCAGGAGTGGAGTTAGACGGAGGTTTGGTTCTTGGTACTTTCCTGTTAAACGGGCAGAATCGACTCCTGCTAACCCACACTGATCCTGTTTTGTCTGAGACATGAAATGAGGCCTATAGGGTGAAAATGTGTTTCATTTGGGGGCAGGAGAAGGGGAAGAGTCACAGCCTTTGGTTTATTTGGCTTCTTCTAAGTAGGAGAACAGCTGATGCTCTAGAAAGCTGCATACAGCTCTACTCCTACCCTGGTTTTTCTCTCCTTTTCCTCCAGAGATTGTGTGTGTGTGTGAGTGTGTGTGTGTGTTGTAGAAAGGGGAGTTGGAGGTGGCTATGGTAGAAGCTGGAATATTAGGTGGCTTGTGTATGTGGTTGGACTGAGTGTATGCATTGTGGGACTGGAGAACTGATCACACAGTTGGCCTTCGTCGCAAACCTTAATCATAAAGCCTAGTGATTTCTCTCCAGAACAACACAAGCCCACCAGAAAGGCACGATAAAGAAGGGACAGTGCAATTGCGTCATGTGGCAACCTCACAGCCAAGGAGGTAATATACTTTTACTTAGAGCCAAACAGATAATGTATTTAACATTATGTGAAGGCATTTCTCTCCTGTAACCTGCCAGGGTGCCCTGCTGTGAAGTCAGTGTGTCCCGTGCCTCAGGAACCCACACCACAGTTGGTTGAAGGCTCGTGACCTTAGCGGGAGGACCAGCTGACACTCTCGATATACGTGCCCAACTCAGGCTAAGTTTTTGGTCTTTGCCACCTGAAAAGGCTTGGGGGGGGGTAAAGTGGAAGTTGGTCAAGCAGTGAGAATTCCCACAGTCTGGCTGGTTCTATAAATCCATGCCAGACTCAGGCTGCCCTAGGAATGTCCAGAAGAGCTCAGCATCAGTTCCAGGCAGCAAAAAGGAATTAAATTTACTTTGGGTGTAGGGTCCAAGGATTCCAGGACAAAACTGGACCTCCTAGGATTTTGTTGTGACCATGAACCGTGCGGACAAGGGCGTCATTCTAGGATGATGGAGCGGCAGGATAGAAAGGGCCCGGCTCCGACTGTTACCTCGTAGAACAGAGAGTCTGGGACTGTCTACTCTGGACTGCTTCATAAGAGATAAACAGAATTCCTTCTTGTTTAAGTTGTAGAATTGTCTCTCTGTTACAAGTAACCAAATCTACATCCCAATTAATACACCTGTTATATAGAACATAAATCAGCAGAGGTAAGACAGTCACTTAGCCAAAGGCTCAATCATAATAATCTAAGATTTACTCTGATGTGCTCTGATTCTGAAATTATTCTGGGCTCTGAAAGGGATTTTTTTTATCTATTTATTATGCATGCAATGCATAATAAGAAGCTGAATAAACCAAAGGTTGTGACTCCTCCCCTTTTCCTGCCCCCAAACTAAACACATTTTCATTCTATACACCTCATTTCTTGTCTCAAACAAAACAGGATCAGCGTGGGTTAGCAGGAGTCAATTCTGCCCATTTAACAGGAAAATAACAATACTCATGCAATGACCATTTACTGAGTGTTCACTACATATCAGGCACTGTGCTAGTCACTGCAGAAATAACTTTGAACAAGACAGTTGTGGTACCTGCCTCACGGTGCTCACGGACTAGAGGGAGAAACAGACAAAACACATATATTTCTAGTGTGATAAATGCTGAGAAAAGGGTTGGTACTGGAGTCTACAGGCTGAGCCTATGAGATTCAGGAGTTGCTTCCCAGGGAAAATGATCTCTAAGGTGAGCTCTGAAAGGTGAGATGGAACTAGAATTAGTAGAGGAAACAGATGCGGGAGGAGGAGAGAGCAACCCAGGCAGAGGGAAGAGAACAGGAGAAGGCCCAGGACTCAGAGGGATCGCAGATCAAACAGAATCCTAGACACGGCCCAGTAGTTCACAAAGTGCTCCAAACATGCTGGTAACTACACATCTTCCCTAAAAATTAAGTAGAGCCACATCTTCACTTTCTGAGCACTAACTTGGCTTAATAGTGTAATACACTACCTGGACACATGTGCCTTGGAAATACGAGGTATGCTTTTATTTTCTTTTATGTAATCCTCCAATCCCTCAAATAATGCCCTGTGAAGGGTCAGGTAAGTAAGTAATGATTTTAATGACTTTAACAGAGCACATAACTATGTGTGAGGCACTGACTCTCACCTCCCGGTCCAGTATCTAAAGCAAGGGCGGGCGGTCCGGGGTGGCAAACAAGGGAATGACCGAAGCAAGCGGGCAAGAGGGACGGGCGTGGCTGTGGGTCTTGGGTGGAACCACGCAGACTCTAAACCCCAAGCCAGAGTCTGAGTGCTGCAGTCTGTCCTGCTGAGAACAGCCAGCCCCGCACGTCCCAGGGGAGCGTCTGACCCAGGTCTGGGGGCAGGAACACCAGCGGGGCGGAGAGGCCTCCCTCAGGTCCGCCTCGGGAACACTCGCTGTTGGTGCTGTCCCTGCCCAGGGGGTGGAGAGGATGCTGGGGTCTCTTTGGAGGAGGGGGAAGCAACATTAGAGACAGTGAATGCTGTGAGTCTCCTGAAGGAGATGAAGTATGAAGAGAGTTTCAGGGGGCGGCGGAGGGGTTTGGGGAAGGAGGGTGGGGGCAAAGGAGAGAGCCGTCCAGAGCGCGGGAAAAGTGTGAGCCCAAGCTTAGAGTCAGACGTAAGGCCACGACAGACCAAGCAGAGGAGGCAGGCCGCCCAGACCCGCCGCACCACGTGGGCACAGGCGCCCGCCGCCCCTGGGGCTCGTCTCTCGCCAGAGTGCTCCGAGAGTCGTGTTGATGGAGATGCGTGACTTCACCCGGGGTAAACTGGACAAGCTCCTCTGCGCCCTGGTGGTTTGTTTGAGAATTACATCGTTGGGGCTGGTCGGAATCATGTATAATTTAGTCCCCACAGCATGACTGTCACCTGTTTGCAGGTGTGAATATTTTTGTGCTGGTCATCACTAACGCTTTCTGTCATTCTGCAGTTTACACATACATTAGTTCTCTTAATCTTCACAGCAGCCCTCCAAAGCAGAGGTATTATATCTCCATTTTATGACCTAAGAAACTGAAATGCCAAGATGACAAAGACAATATAAATGCTGGAGCCAAGTCTTTTGACTCCAAATATCATGTTCATGTTACTT
This sequence comes from Camelus dromedarius, assembly GCF_036321535.1. Classification (NCBI taxonomy): domain Eukaryota; kingdom Metazoa; phylum Chordata; class Mammalia; order Artiodactyla; family Camelidae; genus Camelus; species Camelus dromedarius. The sequence goes on along the minus strand of NC_087458.1, from coordinate 27,759,306 downwards.
CCCAAAGAACACATTTTTGTTCTTAGACATTTTTGCTGCATTGTTGCTGTTGCTTGTATGTTTGAGGACTTAAGGAACCTCATGAAGTATGTTGGTTCTTCATCCCCATTCGTAATCAGAGGTGCATCCACACAGTTGCCAGCACTCAAGAATCACATCCTTCCTGGCTCTTTCATGAGTGTCTCATCCCTTCCACTCCCAGTGCTGCCATCCTGGTCCAGGTTCGTGTTGTCTGGCCTGACGGCCCCATTTGTTTGCTCACACAGTCACTCAGGCAGCCACTGTGCTCCAGGACTGTGCTAGGCGCCGGGCAGGCTGGGGGATCAATAGGGAGCCCCTGCTTTCAGGGAACTTACAGTCTAGAGGGGAGAGAGAGAAGTAAACAGGACCTTACAGAGAGTGTGAGTGCTTAACGGAGAGGGCACGTGGTGGCCCCTAGCATCAGGGAGTGAGAGGAGTCAGAGATATCTAAAGCTGGGACTTCAGTGGGAAGCAAAAGTTAGCGGGTGGGAAGGGGGAGACATGCTTAGTTCAGGGAAAGGAGTAAGACCAGCAAGGCCGTGGATGCCGACGAGAAGAAAGTGATGTCACACACAGAACAGAATGTACATAGTGTGGCGGCCTGACGGATGAGGGCAATGGGAAGGCGCTGTCGAGAGATGACATCAGAGCCAGATTACGGGACGTTAAGGCACCCGGGCTCTATCCTGGGGCGTGGAGACCGTCGGGAGGCCTCACACCGCAGCGTGGCAGGAGAAGGCATGCATTTAAAAAAGATCTGATGGCGCTCGCAGCCGCCAGCGCACCGCCGTCGCTCTCCAACGCCAGCAACGCCTCTCGCTTGCCGAGCTCCGGCCGAAGGGGAAGGAGGGTAAGTAAGGAGGTCTCTATGCCCTGGCTCGTACAAAGCGGACTGCCCGCAAACCCGCAAACCGACCGGTGGTAACGCCCGGAGGAAGCAGCTGGCTACAAAAGCCGCTCGCAAGCGTGCGCCCTCTACTGGAGGGGGGAAGAAACGTCACCGTTACAGGCCCGGCACCGGGGCGCTCAGTGAAATTAGACGTTACAGGGAGTCCGCTGAACTTCTGATTCGCAAGCCTCCCTTCCAGCGTCCGGTGCGGGAGATCGCTCAGGACTTCAAAACAGATCTGCGCTTCCAGAGTGCAGCTATTGGTGCTTTGCAGGAGGCAAGTGAGGCCTATCTGGTTGGCCTTTTTGAAGACACCAACCTGTGTGCTGTCCATGCCAAGTGTGTAACAATTATGCCAAAAGACATCCAGCTAGCATGCCGCGTACGTGGAGAACGTGCTTAAGAATCCACTATGATGGGAAACATTTCACTCTTTAAAAAAAATAAAAGATCTCTTCTTCCTGTTATTGGTAGTTCTGAACGTTATTTTTTTTCCATGGGATCAAAAGGTACCTAAGTATATGACTGCAAGTGGAAAAATAGGGGACAGAAATCAGGTATTGGCAGTTTTTCCATTTTCATTTGTGTGTGAATTTTTAATATAAATGTGGGGCCATAAAGCATTAATGGAAGTCAAAATGTTTCAGTGAACGACTTTCAGCAGTTCAACTTTATAACAATTATAAATAAACCTGTTAAATTTTTCTGGAAAAAATTTTTTTAAATTAAAAAAATAAATTAAAAAGATCTGATCTACACACATATATATTTTATTGAGGTATCGCTGACTTACAATATTGTGTTAGCTTTAGATGTACGGCCAAGTGATTCAGTTAGAAGAGTTGTATTTTTATGCTTCATGGCCAGAGACATAAATTCTGAGATATCATGAAATGATAAATTCTAGGGCACCATATGTGTTTAAAGGTAACTAAATAAGTGTGAATATGGCTTACATTTGTTTCTAAAAAAAAAAAAAAAAAAAAGGATCTGATTGCAGGATGAAGAAAAGATGAGAGCAGAACAGCCCCATATAAATATAATGTGAGCCACTTCTGTGATTTTCACCTTTCTAGAAGCCGCATTAAAAAAGTAAAAAAGAAATAGGTGAAGTTAATATTTTATTTGTTAACTAATTTTAATAATATAGTTTATTGAACCCACAGTTCTACAGAGATGTATGCAGAGAGGTGAACACATTGGAGAAGTATTCAGGACGAGGAAGAGTAGAAATTTGTTACAGGTGAGAACTTACTTAACTTTAGTTCATTCTACCCACTAGGATCAAACTGATCTTCCTGAAATACAACTCTAATTAAGATATTCCCATGTTGTCATTTTTCCATTTTTCACCTTTTGCCCACCAAATAGAGCCCAGACTCTTTGACCAGCAGTGAGCCCTGCCTTTTCTCCAGCATCTGCATCCTCCCCTCCACACAGCTGGGCTGCTTCCCTCCCACCTGTAGACCGAGCGTCTGAGACCAGTCATAACCTTATGCAGAAGGAATGAAAAGCCCTTGGCTCAGCGCGCTGGAATGGAGCATCCGACCATTCCTCCTTCGAGTCGGGCCCCGTGTTCCAGGTCTGACTCCTGGCTTGGAAGTCTGCCTGCTCCCTCCGGGGCGGGGGCCCTGCTTCTCGCTCTCCGTTCCACGCTTTCCTTTTTCCAGAACTTGGAAGTCGGCCCGTAAACCAGAGTGTAGCGGCTGGAGCCTGCTAACTGCTGACCGACTCTCCCATTCCCTTACTTCTGATTGCATTTCTCAGCGCCACCTGTTTCCAGATTTCCCAGTCCCAGCACCTCCCAGCCCTGAGACTTGTCACCCGCCTCCCAATACCAGCCCTGCTTGCCTGGGTGACCGCCTTGCCGTCTGTGGCCATATTCCTCCCAGCCCCTGCCTGTCCCCAGGGGCTGATCTAGGCTCCACCAGCTTGCTGTGTCTTTGGCAGTGAACCAGGCCATTTCTAACAATACCTTGAGCTGTAACAATTGACATGCAAGGCCCTTCTGATTAGGGCCCACCCACCACTGAACCTTCTTTCTCACTCTGCTTTGTGCATCCTTTACTCCAGTCAAAATAATCTCACTGCCATTTGCTATTCATGCCCCACGCTTACGGACCTCTCAGATTCATTCCTCCCAAACACTCGGCCTGGAAAGAGCTTTCTCCCATTCCATCCCCATTTACCGAGGAATTCTTAATAAATATTAAGTCCCAAAATATGACCATCCAATATCTCCTCCGCATCCTGGCTGGAAATTACATCTCCCTCTTCTGAACTCCTGCAGCTCATTATCTGGACTTCCATTATGGATTTTTATTGCATTCTTCCTTATTTTAAACGTCTTATCTCCCCAAGAATATAAATAAACATCCTGGGAATAAGATCCATGTCTGATTTCTTAGCAAAGCAAAACAGCCAGGGGAGAGAGACAGGGAGAGACTTGGCTCGGTTTCGCAAAATGAGTAATGGTCCATCAAGGAATAGAGCTGAAAAAGCTCACACTGTCAAGTGCCTGCTTAGCATCCTTGGTCAAATCATTCCTGAAACATGGGGGGGTAAGGGCCCTGTCACTGTGGACTTTGAGGAAATTCACCGAGCATTCCTCTAGTAATAATAAAATATTATTCTATACACATGTGTGTGTGTGTTCCTTGTTTTCTTCCCTTCAGCCTCTCTACTTGGAGTTATCTCTTTGCATCTCCCCATCTCCCCTGACCCCAAAATGCATCTGGAAGCCCCCATCCCCCACCCCCAGGTTTGATGGTTCCCCAAAACAGAGCCAGAATAGTCAGTCACCCAGTTCAAATCCCGTCAGCTCCTCCTTTCGGCACCTACTAGGTCCACAAGTGTGATGAAAAAGTGCCCAGCAACCTTCCCCACTGACAGAGGGAAACCCGGGGACCCAGGGAACACAGCTATTTCCCCCCCCGCCCCCCCAACCCAGCACGGGTAGGAAAACCAGACTACGTGGGTGTTCCTGTTTATGATTAAAATGGGCAAAGTTAATTCTTGCCTCCTGAGTAACACTCAGCCTCTTGTTCCCTGTGGGGCAGTACATTCTGGACATGGAGATCCTCCTGCCCCCTTATTTTGCCAATGTCTGTGCCGCAGCGGGATGGGGGAGAGTTAAGCACATTGTGCATCATTATTTTACAATCACTTTCCAGCTTTACTCTTAGGAGCTCCAGATTCTTTACAAAACATGACAACAATCTCACCAAATCCATGTCTGGTAGCTAGAGTACTCTACCGAGAAAAATAAAGTAATTATAATCCATCCACCACAAGGTCTGCTCTACCTGCATTAGTCTGTCATATTACACATGTCTGGGTGGCTTTTGTGACTAACATTCCCATTCAACTATACAAATACACAGTGCCAAACTTGTGGTTGCCGGGGGTGGGGGTGGGGAGGGACAGACTGGGAGTTAGCTGTTTGTAGATACTGACAGACATATATAGAATAGATAAGCAAGTTCATACTGCATAGCACAGGGAAATATATACAAGATATTGTAAGAGCTCACAGTGAAAAAGAATATGAAAATGAATATATATATATATATTCATGTCTGACTGAAGAATTGTGCTGTACACCAGAAATTGACACAACACTGTAAATCGACTATAACTCAATTTAAAATAATCAATCAATCCATCAATCCTAAAAAAAAAAAGAGAAAACACATAGTGCCAAGTCCAGGCCAGGAGGTCTGAAGGATCAGTGTCAGGGGGCCTACGATGCTAGTCAGACATCAGAATGCCAGGTTTTGTGAAGAAGCATCCAACCATGATCAAACACACTGCAAAGTCTTTCAAGTGCTGAGTCATTCCTCCCTGCTGCCCTGTCTGGGCCATGAGCTCTGTTTCCCTGACGAAGCTTCAGATGCCGATTTGATGCCAAATCATCAAAGAAGATTCTTTCTTGCCTCACAGGTTTGATGGGGCAGCAGAGCGGGTGATACCCTCTCAAAATCTTGAGGGCCTGGGTTGAGATAAAATGGTCAAAGCCCTGTCTTCCAGATACCTTGCCAGGAATTTGGAACCCTAGTGTCCTTGTGGCAGGTACCCTGGGGACAGAATGTCACCACAGTGGACACAATTAGAACCCACATCCTTTTCTGGTCCAACGTAGGTTGAAAATGAATGTTTATGGTCTGGGGCAAGAATTACTCCATTGATTGGCTTCAGGGCCTGATGGCTCCTCAAGGGGAGGGTGGAGGAGGGAGCTGACGTGAGCATCATTTACTCACGTGTCAGATTCCAGAAGCTAAAACACAGAAAGCACATAAAGAATAAAAACAGAAACCAGCTCCACAAGTCTGAGAAAACATCATTTTTCTTTCTACTCAGAATAGACTTTTATCATCTTGAGAGTGAAAATGGGCATAACCTTTTTAAAGCAGTATCTATCAATATTAAAAACACACTCTCCCTTTGAACAAGTGATGGCACCATTAGGAACTTACCCCATGGATGTTCACGGAACGCTTCAATGAAACGTATGAACAAGGATGGTCACTGAAGCATTACTTGTCATGGTTTGAAAAATACATCAAATGTCCATCACTACAGGGACTGGTTAAATAAAAATGGCATATCCGTATAATGGATGAGTTAAAAGAATGGGATGGATCCATGGGTGCCAATACGGAAAGTTTTCCATGACACATCACTAAGGGAAAGGAGCCAAGTACAGGAGAGTATGTACAGTGTGACTACTTGTGTGTTAAAATATACACATGTATGTAGAGGAGCATGTAATTACATTCAGGCGTGTGCATGGAAGAACCTCGGGAAATAGTCAGCAGTGGCTAACTTTGAGTGAAGAACCTGAGATGGGGTGGAAAAAGCGCTTAACAGGGTAGGGTGGCATTTGGGAGAGAGATCCGACACCAGGGGAGGCTTCTCATGTGTCCCCCTCATTCGTAAAAGTACTGATAAATATTCTATTATGATTTTAAAGCATTTCTGAGTTAGTGTCTTCAACAGAAATGGGGTACGTGGCCAAAGAGGGAAGGAAAAAGGAGATTCTTGGCAGAGAGACTGGTAACATCCTGAGCCAGCTAAGCCGAAGAGGAAGTATTCCAGTCCACACAGAGGAAGAAGTTGGCCCCTGCAAAAGATGTTTACTGTGGATCAGGGCGGAGGGGGAAGTGGAAAGAAGAAGGAAAATAATTGCCTCATCTGGGCTTTTTATTGAATTTAATTTTTTCTACTAACTTTATTTTGGAAAAGGGACTTTGAGAAGAGGAACTAGCCCTTGCCCAAGAGTATGAGGGGCCAAAACGTTGTCCCGGCTGTCCAGGAAGCCTCAGAGGGAACACTCTCATCCCTTCCCCACCCCCCTGGCCAAGAGCTGTTCAGCGGGAACACTGACAAAGGATAGGCCTTTAAGTACGAGGAACATAAACCAGCCTCAGAGAACAGATCTTGCACAGCTGCTCGTGGCTCCCTTCCTACTGAACAGCGTGAGTCCTTTGTTTTCTTGGACTTGGAAAAGGGGGGGGAAAAAAAAAAGCCTTTGCTTTTGCATCCAGTCTTGAAGTGCAGCTTCCTTAATCCATTTCACAGCCTAGGCTGGTGCAGCTTATGACAGAGACAGAGTGAAGAGATGAGACAAGACTGAGACTCGATTCAAGGGGACCCGCTACACTGAGTCTCACCTGTCACACACCTTTTGTTGTGACGCACATGAAGGCTTTCTATTGGCCAAAACCTACCTCAGTGGCTTCCATTAGAGAGCAAGATTGTCAACATTTATCTGAGTGAAATATCCACGGTGTTGGCCCAGATACAAATCCTATAAAATAAGCATGACTTTAATATTATTTTCTACCTGATGGTGATCCCAGGGGAAGCACAGAATTTTCCCCTCTTCTCACGCACCATCCAGGTGTTCATCGCAGGGCAGAAGAGGGTGGTCAGCATCATGGTAAGCCTTTCTGGATAATTTCTAAATTCTAGAGCCTCTTCAGGGAAGTGGACTTTCCCCCAGGTAGGTTGCCTCAGTTAGTTATAACGTAAGGCTAATAAGCCCACGGTCATGAGCGCATTTATTTACCCCGAGGGCCAATTAGCTTTGGCCACATCCTGTATCCCCTCAACTCAAACAGCTGTTTTTAAAATGATGCCTTGATGACAAGGGGGACTGGTCCAAAGTAAAAGAGATAATACGAGTTCAAATTTATCATGCTCCTGAAAAAAACTGACACAAAGCACATCAAGATATTAAAATGATACCACCTGGTATTTGTTCCAAAGAGATCCAGGAATAATAACGCCAACAGACCTCAAAGATCTCTGCACAGCTGCTGGGCTGGTCATCAGACAGAAAACAGCTCCATATTGAGGACAGCTCATTTCTGTTTTAAGAAGAAGGCTATCATACTAACTATGAACCCATTTTTCCACCAAAATAATTCTTTAGAGAAAGTTATTTCATTTAGGACATAAAGAATGTTCAACTTGTTTACAGGTATCCCCGCCAGGGAGGAAACTGAAATCAAGATGAGTTTTATCAAATTCTAAGCCCTTTCTGTCCCACTAAGTGTTTTATATAAAAACTAAACTGAATGATCATTTTAGTCCCTATTTGGTCTGAGCAATTTTTCATGCTAATCAGACACTGATTTTTTTGTTCTTTTATTAACTGATAATTCTTCAAATAGCCTCAGTTCTTTCCTCGCAAATATGGTCTTCGTCCACACGCTAAGCATAAAACGCCTTCTTTTTTTCAGCTGGGCCACAGAACCCAGCACTGATGCTTTTCCACCACTCATCAAAAGAAACACACTTCCAAACTGTCTTTCCTCACACTTCTGTCTAGCTCTTTGTTTTTGAGGTTTCCAACACAACCCACAAACATGATCAGTATCTGCAATACCACATGCACCAGTCTCAGACGCACATACACAGGCCTGGAATTAACCTTGGGGACTAAATCACACTCTCACCTTGACACAGAACTAACTCTGGGGACCATCTCCCACACCTTGAAATCTGAGCACGTCTGCCACTGTAAACTCTCTGGTCACAAGAAAATGCAAGTTGGCAATACTACAAATAAGAATCACCTTTTTTTTTTCTTTTTTCTTTTTTATTGAAGTATAGCCAGTTTACAATGTTATGTCAATTTCTGGTGTACAGCACATTGCCTCAGTCATTTATGAACATACATATATTCATTTTCATATTCTTTTTTACTATAAGCTACTACAAGATATTGAATATATTTCCCTGTGCTATACTTATTTATCTGTTTTATATATACCAGTCAGTATCTGCAAATCTTGAAACCCCATTTTATCCCTTCCCACCCTCCTCCCCACTGGAAACCACAAGTCTGTATTCTACGTCTGTGAGTCTGTTTCTGTTTTATGTATAAGTTCATTTGTCTTTTTTTTTTTTAGATTCCACATATGAGTGATATCATATGGTATTTTTCTTTCTCTTTCTGGCTTACTTCACTGAGAATGACATTCTCCAGGGACATCCATGTTGCTGCAAATGGCATTATTTTATCATCTTTTATGGCTGAGTAGTATTCCATTGTATAAATATACCACACCTTCTTTATCTAGTCATCTGTCGATGAACATTTAGGCTGTTTCCATGTCTTGGCTATTGTAAATAGTGCTGCTATGAACATTGGGGTGCAGGTGTCTTTTTGAATTAGGGTTCCCTCTGGATAGATGCCCAAAAGTGGGATTGCTGGGTCATATGGTAGGTCTATTTTTAGTCTTTTGAGGAATCTCCATACTGTTTTCCACAGTGGCTGCACCAAACTGCAAGAATCACCATTTTTCAATCCCTGATTCCAGAAAACGGGCAGCTACACTGCTCCCTTACTGGCATGAGTCTGTTCTCTAGGGGAGGACAGAGTCTCACCTTCTCTGTTTTCCTTCCAGTCGCTTACAGATGCCCCTTGAAAGACTGAGAAAAAAGTCTACAGAGGCTCCCAGATTCAGGAATGCCAAGTGTACCATTGTGTCAGGGGCAGCGGGGGGAACAGAACCCTCTCTTTCAGAAACTGCTCCACCATCACTGCTCACTTGCCTTCAAGGAGCACCGAAGCCAGGCCTTGAGGAGAGACAGCTAGTTCTGTGGAGGCTGGGCCTATCTTGAGTGATCTGAGAAAGTATACCACCCTCCTCAGAGAGACCGGTGCTGTGTAAATCTTGATCCAAAACCTGAGCCATGTGGGTGAACCATGGACGGCATGTCAAATCAGACTACGGACAGAGAGTCTGGGATATGGAATCCGTATCCTTTCCCCATCCTAGAATTTCTAATCTTTCCAACTTCCTTCAAGAACCTCTCCTAGTTCTCCACGAGCTATGGAGCTACCTCCCCCCCAGTTGCTCTGTTTACCTTGATAAACGACAGGAACATAGTATAAACTAAGGTCCCCCAACCCCTCGAACCCATGGAGAATTGTACATGAACATCCCTGTACTCAGTAAAACTGTACATACCGTATAGTTTTCCTCTCACTACTTGTTTCTGAGGTCACTAGGAAAACCGCTGCCCTTTCAGTGTCTCCTTGTCCTGTTTATCTTTGACACCCGACCTCCTCCCTCCCCAGCTCCTCCCTTCGTCTCTCTCCTGCAGTACAGACGTCTTTTCTTCTTCGCTGCATAATTCTAAGCACAGGCTCTGCCAATAACCCTGCATCATGCTGATTTGCCCCAGCTGTGCCTCATGGTGGTTAACCCATACTTATAAGAGTCTCCTTAGATCCTCCTCCGAGAACAGGATTCCGCATATACATCTAAAAGTCATAACCAGGGGGGTGGAAGCTGAGCCAAGAATAAATAGATCCTGCTTTGAACTACTGATTACCTTAAATAAGAAAAATAACACAACTGGAGAAAAGAAAAACACTACCCAGAGTTGTAGCTTAAAGGTTTTCTTAGATACACACAACACACTATAAGATGACCTGCCCCTTCAAACGTCCCACTTCCTAATTTAAGGTCAAGTTTCTCAAAATAAATGAAGGGAAGATGCAGGTCAGGGCAAGGAGTGGAAGAAAGGAAGATTTCATCATGAAAAACTCAAGTGACAATAGAAAGTATACCCCTAAATGAGCGCATCCAGGAACTTTACTGTAAATAGAGTTGGCAAAGCTTAGAGTCTTTGAGAACCTTATACAACTGCAAAAAAACCAAAAAAACAAAAAAAAACCCCAAGTGCATGGAACAATAGTTGGGGATCAGAATGTAATGATGCTGCTCTGCAACTCTGGGCAGATCACAATCTCAGATCATCAGTTTTCCTATCAACTCCCTCCCCGAGGAGTCGCTGGCAAGTCACCAGATGGTTTATGTATACTGAATTGTCTGGCCCATTTATCTTTCATTATGAAACCATGTTAATGGTCCCATGTTTGAATGTGATCAGATAATGTGAGTGACTGTCATTAGAATGTAATCATCCATCTTCATCTCTGTCCCAGTGTGACTGTGTTTCAGATTCTTCAAACCAAACTCCACTCATCCGAGCTCCACAGGATAATGGACAAATGCCATTCGTTTTGTTAAAAGAAAAATCTTCCAGACTGAAAAATTATTTATTGGTTTCAAAAACTCTGACTAACCTCAGGATCAGGGACATAAACATGATCCATCTGATGCCAGAGGACATCAGCAGTCTAAGAAAAACATAATAAAGCTAACTTTTTATTACAAAGCTCATCTACTAAAAAGTCAGCTTCCCAAAGGCTGTCTTCAAGTCTGTTTCTCTGCAATGTCAACGAAAGTGACATGAAATAAGCCACTGCTAATAAACCATCTTCCGCTGACGGCAGGCAGAAATGGGCACTTCGGCTCAGGACAGCTTCAGTCCATCTCTGAGAGTTCTGAGGTTGAAGAGCTGTGGGAGACAGAACTTCTACACCCATTTTATTCACTTGGAGTAGAGCGAGTTTCTGTCCACTAAAAATAGCAACACAATTTGAGGCTCCCGGGAAAACACAGCATTCCGTCAGCCTTTAAGCACTGGATTATCGGTTCCTAAGCATCAGCAACATTAACACAATTGAAGACCCCGCCGATGGTGGCAGACAGGGGTCCTGACGTGTGGAGGAGGAACTCGGCCCCAGAGTCACAAAGCTTAAATGGCCCTTCACGATCTGAGCCCTGCCCTCATTTCAAGTCTCATCTCCCCGACACCTCCTGCCTTGAACCCTGTCTTCCATCCATATTGAACTCCTCTGCACTCCCCCAGCCCCTCTATGTCTTTGCACTTGCTTTTCCCTCTGCACATGCAAAGGGCTCCTTCCCCACCCCCATCTCTTGGTGTAGTTCACCCTATTCATTCTCATGTCTTGTATCATTTACTCCTACACATCATTAATTACTCTTAGCTTTTCCTAACCTCCCAAATTTTGGTAAAAGGTGCCTCACATGTGCTCCTTTACAACCTTGTATTTCCTTTTAACTGCCCTAATTACATGTATGTGCCTTTAAAAAAAAATCTGTATTCCCCACTGGAATGCAAGCTCCAGAGGCAGGGATTATGTCAGCCCTGTTCATAGTAATTACTCAACAAACACTAACTGAGTAAATGACTCAATTCACTATTCCACATGGTAGGAATAAATTTATTTTAGATGTTTTCTTTATTTAGCTGTCATTTTCTTTAACCCTTTTGTTTTGATATGTCTAAATGTTAGAAATGTAAAAGATATAGAGAAACACAAACACAAAATCGTGTTCATATTACCACCACCTGGAATTGACAAATGTTACCAGTTTTGCATATTACTTCGAATCGATTCAAGACTATTTCCAAAGGGCCAAAACTGAGATGATTTTGTGATCAATCCTGAGTTAACCAGAGAGAAAAAAAATGGAAATAATATTACGAAGCACTTGTGACGTCTGGTTCATTGTCCTCGGTTTATGTATATTGCGTAGTCAACTGTCCTTAAAGGATTATTAGTATCCACACTTCATGCATGAAGAAACTAAGACTTAAAAGATTAACTACTGCCCAAGATAATACACCCAGTAGATGTTACGGCCATGTTCAAACCAAATTCTACCCAAATCCAAAATCATGGGGCTTTCCTCTTTATTGTCTAGATCCTCAAATCCAATCCATATCTGGGAGTCATTGCACTTTTTGAGCCAGAAAATGTAGTTCCACATGTGTTATTCATCCATTCAACTTAAAAAATGTCAAGTAAGTGCCTGCTATGGGTTGTGTGCTGTTATCTCATAAATGTGCAGAAAATTAAGTTGAGTGGGGGCACTACATTCACAAGTATCCTGATTCATTCAGCCAAGAATAAGAAATCGAGTGGCCATAACTGCCATGGAAGTTTCTCCACTGCAGAAGAAACATGCAACCGTCAAGGCAATGAGAAAATAGCATTAAAAGGCTGAACAGACCCCCCACAGACGCTGGTTAAGGATGACAGGTGACAAGCTACATTCAGATTGGATGGCCCCTGAAAGTTCATCCTGGTCCTACAATGACAATAATACTGTGGTTGTGGTGTGAAAAGACTTTACAAGGTGACTAGATATTTGAGTCATTTAAAAACTGGTTGTCACTTATGATTTCTACAGTGTCCTCTATTTTTGTTTTCTCAAATAAAAGCAAGAAACCTAGGGATGAATAATGTGGCTCTTTTCTCAGTGTATCGTCTCAGCTCTCAGATCAAATTCTTATGGTTGCTCTTTAATGGGAAAAAAATAAGAAAATGATTATATGTATCTATATGCATGAGTGGGGATATTGTGCTGTACATCAGAAATTGACACATTGTAATTGACTATACTTCAATTAAAAAAAAATTCTTTTGGTTGCTCAATGGTCAGCCCATGTGTGGCTCTAATAGGTCACGTTGGGTACAGTTAAGCCTCTGCACCTTCTTTCTTGCAGTCCCTGCCTCCCTTCAGAAAATGATGACACTTTGTTCCCTGAGCCAAAGGGACTGCCTGTGCCTGTATGTGTACTTTGTATCAAGGGGCTTGCTACATTTCTTCCAGTAAGTCCTGAGTGTTTGGAAATCACTCACTTTCTTTGCGACAGTATTGTCAGCAGTTGGGACTTCCCTTACTTCTGGACTCCCATTTGAAAATCCTGGCTCTCTCTTGTTTTCTCAGATCTACCACCCTGCACGATTTCTTAAAAATAACTTCTTGTCCCACCTTGACAGAGCATGATTCTTCCATCACAATGTTTCTTTGGGTCATTTTTAGTTTCCCTGATCAACATTTTTACTTGGAAACAATTCAGATGTGTTCTTGCATTGCATCCAGCCTACTTAAAAGTAATGTTTGAGGCAACAATGAGTTCATTTGTAAGCAAGATTTAACCACAAGGGTAAACAAGAGTGGGTGGAGAGGTTATTCTGCTTACTGAGGACTCTTTTCATCAGGCTATTTGCTTTTGTTGTCACTGTATTTTTACTAAACACAAATAGTGTGGATTTCTCAGAAATCCAGTAAAATTATAACGGTTCCTATTCTTGGCAGGTACAAGCCACAGAATAAATCTCGTGGTTTGGGGCCTTGGATCTGTCCTTCTATGACGTCAAAGAAAACACCACTAAACCCCACAAAATTCTACCACCTGGGTGCTCTTCTCAGAATAAGTGCGGACATGTGAGATGCTGTTTGCCTGTTCATCCCTTTGTTCATTCACTCACTCATGCACTCATTCAACAAATATCTCAGCAATGTAGTGAGGTAACTTTCAAGAGAAAAGACATAGTTCCTCCTGTCAGGAGCTCATAATATATTGGAAAAGAATACAAAATAAGTGATTGCCATATAGTGTAATAAATGGACATAAAGGAAACACGGTGCTAAAAAAAATAAAGATGAGAAAAAAATTACAAAGGCATACAACATAGTCTGTGGAGATCAGGGAAAGTTGCCAGAGTCTGAAAGATGAGTAGGAGTTAGTCAGGCAAAGGAGAAGGAAGGGCATCCCAAACAGAGACTATGGCATCATGTGCAAATGCACTGGGGCCACCAATATCAGGGTGCAATTTTTAAAAGAATATTAACCCTTTCCTACCAGTGACCTCCCCTAAATCTTTATCTTCCTGACATTTTCTTCATCTATAAAGTTTCCTGAGATTCCTAGACCAGGGTTTCTCATCAAGTAAAGCAGATAGATTTCTCAGACGCCAGGTTGTAGGGGAAGAGTTTATAGTGCAAGTTTTCAACTATTTCCTCCTCTGGGGCCTGAAGGAGGATGTACAGTACAGGGAAGAAGTACAGCCTCTCCCTAATACCCTACATTTGTAATCCGAGGACACATTTAAATAATGCCCTTTCTGCCTCATCTTTGCCCCCTCGAAGGAGAGATAAGCCTAAAGGACAGAAGACACTTCCTTTCCCTTTCATGAGACTGTTTCAGTTTGCGAGCTCCTCTCCCCCATCCCTTGCCTCTTCGTTGTCTCATGCCAAGCTCGTCCTGACATAATGGAGTTTTCAAGGGAATAAAATGAGACCCTGAGATTTACAGCAGACACAGTTTGTAAGACAATGAGCTGAAACAGAACTGCTTTGCAAGCTTTTTCTTGGAGACCTAAGACCCACATGAATGCAAACCCCACGAAGGAATGATTTCCAGGCCCCCAAGAAACTGGTCTTTTTCCTTCTTTCCTAAATTCACCTGGAGTTCCCTTTCCTCTCTCTATAGTAAAATGCAAGGAAATGTCCACGTCTGATGTGGTGAAGGCAAGGCTTGTTCTAGGACCGGGAGCCAAACAGGACAGGCCATGCTGGCTTGCAAACGTCTAAGAGCTTTTTACAGGAGAAAGCGCTCGACATACCAATCCTATTTTCTCCTCCCAGAGGGCTTCTTTTCCCCATTCAAAAGGTCATCTGAGTCGGCAGCTTGGATAACACAAGGTCTGGAGCCCAGCCTGCCCACTCCTTTGCAAGAAGACTATCCCGGAGGAGCACACTGCTGACTTGGCCACCCCACCCCTCACACAGGGGAGAGAGGGTGGAGCTGAGTGGTTCTGAAACACCGCCATCTGGCCACTCCCCCAAATTATTTGCATATCCCAACACAATGCTCTTTAACTGGGGTTGATTGTCTTCCTCCTTGAAAGATCAGCACATACGAACCTTAGTGGGGGCAGTCTCACTGGAGTCAAGGAGCTAGCTGTGTCTAGCAGTCCCAATGCCACAGTCATTTAAAAGCACAGAAAGGACCCCAGAGTGTGGGGCCTTCCAGGATGTGGGGGAAGTCTTGAATTCAGATGGCAGTGGTCAAAACGGCTGTGCAACTAGTAGGGCAACACGGGACAACATCTTGTACTCTTTCCCCATCTCTGATTCATTCAATAATGATAAAACTCTGCATCCATTGCTTACTATGTAGGAGACACTGTTCTACACACTCTGCATATTGTATCTCAATTCATTCTCACAACAACCTACTACTATACACTGTTTACAGATGAGGAAACTGAAATACAGAGAGATTAAGAAATTGGACGAAGTCATGAGCAAGTCTGGCTCGAGTCCATGCTCTTAATCCCTCTCTATATTTTCTGTATTCAGTAAATATGTATTAAACACCTACTAAGTGCCAAACACTGTGAATAATGTTGGACATGCACAGATGAGAATGACAGAGGCTCTGCCCTCAAGAAGCTTACACTCCAGCTCAGGAGACAGCAATATATAAACATACACTAAGCACCGTTCATGTGATGAGCCCCATGAGATAGACAAGCAGAGGTGGGACCACACAGGAGCGTCACTAACCCTGACCACAGGGATCGAGGATGCCTTCCTTGAGGAGATGATACTTGAGCACCTTCTAACACAACACTAGAACGTAACCATAGTAAAAGTTTGGTATCCGGAATATCCTTCTTCGGTTTAGACTATGAAACTTACTGAAAACGTCATGCTGTAATTCACATGGTCTTACACTGGGCTACTTGGGATTCTGGCAGCAAGAGCCAGTGGATAAAAATAAGAAGAGAAAAGTGGGTAGACTGGAGCTAGAGAGACCTCCTGACAGCAGCGTGTGCCCCGTGGTGAAAGCAGCCTGCTGGGTGAGCAGTGTCTCAAGGACATAGGGAGACTCTGACGTGATTCTGGCAGGTGTCACGCCCAGGGAAGCAGTTCAGGGAATGGGCGAAAACACCCAGGTTCCAAACAATCCGACTGTTCACAATGGGACCCCAATCAATACCTTGGGGTATGCGGAGTAGAATTCAGTTACGCAGGAAAAAAAGAGCTAAAAATTGCTTAGCAGAGGTTTGGGGCTCCATTTACGTGGGATGGAGTTAAGGGCAGGGTGCAGCCTCCGTGAGATACCAGGATACTATATGCGAGAACTGAGATGGAAACCCAGCCACACACATGGGGACAACACTTTGAGGAATGGAAGAAAAGTTACGGCTCAGTGGGCACGCTGGTGTTTGCTCACACGAGACATCGCCGAGCCAAGCTCCAGGAGAACAAGACTGGTGCCACCTACTGTGCTGAGGGTGCTGCCCTGGCCAGGATCAGCCGAAGTCCGGGCACCTGGGCAGGGAAACCAAACGTAGAATCAGATTGATTTAAACAATTTTGGTAAAGAGATTCATGAGGAGATAAAACTATAAACGAAGAGAGACAAGCTTGAGTTTGAATCTTACCGGCTAGGTATCTCTGAATGTGCCCCTTCACCTCTAATCTTCAAAGTCCTTACGAAAAATGTCCCTATGGCTGTGACAATTAAAACACAAGGATGAGTATGAAAGTGCCAAGGACAGCTCTTGACACAGAGTGGGTGGTCAGTAAATGATGTTCCCGCTCCCTTACAGACCAATATTCCATCTCAGTATTCCATTTCTCACTGCTGATGGTCATGTCAACTCATCTCAGTACAAATTCTTCAAAGCATGTTTATATGTTAATAAATTCCTAGGCAGGACATTTCTATCCCTTTGCTTCATATTTAAGCTTGTGGCAGAGGGAAGAAGGAAGTCATTTAGAATCACAAAGAGCCCTAGCGCTGTCATCAAAGCACTGCCTTTAAGTTCTGCAAAGAGCTGGCTCTCTAGAGATGAATACAGTGCACTCCCACTGCTCGTCCAAACTGTCATCCAGTTTTTCTTTTTTTTTTTTTTTTTAAATTCTCTCTTCCTGTTCCTCAGATGAGTATGATTTAATCTCCAAAGAATGCATGATGAACACATTACTACTTCTTCCTCCAAAAATGTGATGTTACAACATAGGGTCTCTTTCCTGAACTGGAGAGAGAGGGAGAGGTCACATGTCCAGTCTCCATACAGGCATTCCCTAGTTTAACTTCACACAGAGGGCAGCTCTGTTTCATAGCCACAGAGAGCGTTGCTTATCTTGGCAGCCTTCTCACAAATGTAAGACACTAAACACAGATTAAGTCCAGTGCATGGTGAATGACTCAGTGCAAATTCAATCAGTAATAACCCCCCTCCCTCAAAAAGAATCGCAGCCACTTACTACTATCCAGCAGTGAATCAAATGAATCACCTTCGTACCCAGCAACGTCAGTATTTTGGTTGACGTCACAATTTAGAGAAATAACATATTACAACTGTAACTGAGCAAGACCCTGTGGAGCCTTCCAGGGTCAGACCCCTCCCCCTGCATATCCTCTGCTGTAGCCCCCTCTGCAGCCCTCTGAAGCACCCAGATAATAGTACCTCATGTCTCTTTCCTGAGTTTTTCAGATGCTTAAAACCACTACCAACGGGAAGAAGTGAACTACTTGGATCTAGAGCGCGTGGCCCCAGACAGACCTTCTGGCACCTCGGGGTTGATCGTGTTGAGCACTCTGTTACCTCAGCATCAACCAGTCAGAGGACTGCGCACAGGCCGATCGCGTTCCATGCAACGCCCCCTCCCTTACCCGGCCTTTAAATATGCTTTGCTGAAACCCTTCAAGGAGTTTGGGGTTTCCTTGGGCATAAGTCACCTTGCTCAGCCCTGCAATAAACATTTTTCTGCTTCAAATTCATGTTTCAGTTTGTTTGGCCTCGTGGTGCAGCGGGCACATGAACTTGCCTTCGGTAACACTATGGAATCCCGATTACATACTTACAATGAAAATGATTCACTAGTCAGCAGGTATTTATTTCAACTTGCGTCCAGCAGCATGTCGATGTCTGGGGCTTTCTAGGTGAAGCAGAATTAAAACTAATGGGCATGGTCTCAAGGACAGTCTAGCTGGAAAGAGAAGTCCCAACACGAAAAAAAGAACCACCACGAATACTCCCCAGGTGAGCGCTGACTAGCGGAGTACAGACAGAGAAGAAAGAGACCAAGGCTCCTGCAGCAGACCTGAAGGGTTCTGGGCCATCCTCCACAAGTGTGGCAGAGCAGCTTTTCTAAAAAACACATCTGACCATGCCACCAGCCCTGCCTAAAACCCTTCAGGGACTCGCCAAGGCCCACGGGGTAATTTCTGAATGTCTGAGTGAGGCATGAAGACTTTTCATTATTCGTCCCTCTCAGCTCCACCTCTTGCCCTTCCTCTTCAGCTGCAGATGCTCTGGATGCAGGACATCCTCTCCAACACTGCCCTTCACACAGTTTTCCCTCTTCCAGGAATATCTGCTCTGATTCCCCTTCTAAAATCCTTTTCCTTTAAGAATGGACTCAAGTATTACCTTGCTGGAGGCTCTCTTTCCATGACCCTCCCACCCACCTAGGCAGGCTCACACCCACACTGGGTCACACCTCCATGCTGTAGGCTCTCAAAATACCTGTGGGCATATTTATGGCAGCAGTCATCACAATGTATTGCAATTATTGATTTATTTAACTCTGTTCCCCCACTCTATTGCCCACTTTTTTGATCAACTTTATTGAGGCATAATTGATGTATAATAAAACATATCCATTTTAAGTGTATAATTCAGCTTATTTTGACAAATATGTAAATCCATGTAGCCACAATAGCAATCAAAGGATAGAACATTTTCATCACCACAAAAATATGTTCAATCTCATTACTCCTCTGCTCATTTAAAAAAAATGAATTTTTAATAAAACCTCATTATTTTTTATTTTTCATACTTGATCACTCATTAAAGACGTCTGTATTTTCTGCCATATGCAGGTATTGTTTATAATTAAAAAATGAAATATTCATATTTTAGGGGTATATTTAGAGTAGTGAAAATTAATTACTACACTAAAGATGAAATAATATTTTAATTTCAAATATATTTGCCAAGCTGATATGTGCCTACACAAAATTCATAAGTGATTATAAGAAGTCAGTTATGAATACTGTGTAAGGAGGTACTTAAGTAAATTGGCCAAAAATAATAAAGATTCCAAATTATCTAGATGTCACTTTCTGCCAAATGAAATAATTTTTTAAAATGAGTTTAAACATGCCGTCCTTGAGCCCCCACCGCGCCTGCGTGTGGTGCTGGGGGTCAGGCTACAGCACCAGAGCACACGCTTGCGCATAACTGAAGCCATCTGTCCCCAACAGCGGTGGCCCTTTTAAACAGGTTGCTAGTGACACAGTAGCACCAGACTGCCGGGTGGGTGGGAGGAAAAAGTTTAAAAAACATGTATTTTTAAGACATATCTTGTTTAAATTACTCACAGAAGAGTGCAGGGCTCACATTTCCACCAATATTGTGGACTGACTACCGTAATTAACTCTCCCACTAAGAAAACTTAACAAGTGCTTGATAAAATAAAACTAAAATACCTTTTTCAAAATATTGATAGGTGGGCAAAAAATTAAGAACTCTTAAAAGCCAAAACCTATAGGAAAAAGAACCCACAGAGTTAGGCACTGAAGTCAGCTTCCATTTAGAGGGCACTGGCCAAACCAGGAAAACTTAAGCTTTGGACTTTGTGACACTTATTTCACTGACCCCCAAAATTAACCATGTGCTTCCCCTTCCATAGTACTGGGTCATCGCCAGTAAGTGGTTGCCCAGCTAGAGATTACATTTCTCCACCTCACCTCCCTCACATCCATGTGGGGCAATGGGACTAGTTCTCAGTGACAGAATGTAAAGTGACATGATGCTTGTCACTCTGGTCCAAGAGGGTTAAGAGCTGGGTTATGTCTTCTTCAATCTCTCTCTCTTTTTTTTTTTTTTTTTTTTTGCTAATTTCTAGCTGAACACAAAAGACTCCTAGATCCTAGGGAATGCTGGAGTTGCAAGAATAAAGTAATCTGTGTCCCGGAATCACCATACGGAGAAAAGCTGCATTACCATCAGAAACACCTAAACTAGGCTATTACGTGATTGAAAAATAAACTGTTATTGTGTTAAACCTCATGCCCTCTTTGACAATGTAAGGAAAACCATCTCTCTTGAAATATGGTTCTGAATAGGGACAGGGAGGGGGGAGTCATTTCCACTGAGAATTAATTACCACAAGATACCCATCTATAGGTTTCCAGCCTGTATTCACATTGAATGGCCTGAAAAACCTCAAGCTGAGAATTTATTTTAAAGTGACTCCCAGTTGGTAGTGCTCCCGGAAGTAAATGCAATTTCTCTCTGGAGAAGACTCCTTTCATTCCAAGAAAGATGAACCCACATTCAAAAGTCATAAAACTCACAAAGAAACAAAACAAGTACAAGAGCCAATAGAAAAAACAGATAGTTGAATAAGACCCATAGCTATCAGAATTGCCAACTTAGAATATAAAACCATTATAGTTAATATTGTTGAAAAACACTCTTCCATGAGCCTCTCCTGTTCAAAAAAAAATCAAGGCTCTACCTGATCTCGACCTGGACCACTTTTCAGACCTGTGTCTGCAGTGAGTAACGTTCAAGGATAAGATAATGTCTCCCACTAGGAGAAAGTGTGGGCTTGCTTACTGTCCACTGTAAACTGGCAAGTCTCCCAAGGTCAGTGATTCCCTGTGCAAGCAGCTATCTGCACCCACTTATGTCATTCCAGTAGGAGCTGGAACACGGGGAACCCACACAAACGTGCTGCCATTCTGGCTACTGCTTCTTCCTTGACTAATAAAGCCTTTTGGCTCTGAGGCAAAAGCGTCACGTCTTCTTTCACTTACTTAAAACTAGTGCAAAACCACATAGCCTTCAAAGTTCCTGACAAATAGGCTTTAAATATAAAAATATGAATAGAAAACAAGAAACTTAAAACAATGACTAGGAAATATTAAGAGAACAAAACTAAACTTCTAGAAATAAAGTCTAGAATAACTTAAATTTAAAACTCAATGATTAAATGTCATCTTACATACAACTGAAGAAAGAATTAGTGAATTGGAAGATAGATCTAAAATTAATCAGAATACAATACAGAGAGGGAAAAAGACAGCAACTCTGAAAGAGGTTGAGGGATGTAAGTAAAGCATAAGGAAAATGGATACAAATCTTGATGGAGTCAGAGAAAGAAAATGAAGGAAAAGCAATTATTTGAAAAGAAAATTACAGAGATGTTTCCAGACTGATGAAAGACACCAGTCCACATATTTGGGAAGCCCTATGACTTCTAAGAAGTTAAATAAGAAGAAACTCACACCTAAACACAGAAGAGTAAAACTGCGAAACAGCAAAAACAGAGAGAATATCTAAGTAGTTAGAGCGAAAAGGTATCACAGACGGTCCCCAGCTTATGATGGTTCAACTTATAATCTTTCAAACTCCTGATGGTACAAAAGTGATACACATTCAGTAGAAACCATGCTTCCAATTTTGAATTTTGACCTTTTCCCAGGCTAGCGACATGCAATGAAATATGCTCTCAAGCTGCAGGGCAGTGGCAGCAAACCACAGCACGCAGTCAGCCATGCAGTCACAAAGGTGACAGTCACTGCACTGACAACCATTCTGTACCCATAAAGCCATTCTGTTGTTTCACTTTCACTACAGTATTCAATAAATTACACGAGATATTCAACACTTCATTATAAAACAAATCTTGTGTTTAGATTATTTTGCCCAACTCTAGAACTGTAACTATTCTGAGCACATTTAAAATAAGCCAGGGTAAACCACGATGTTCAGTAGATTAGGTGCATTATATGCAATTTTTGACTTACAAAATTTTCAATTTATAATGGGATTATCAGGATGTAACCTCATTGTAAGTCAAGGAAGATCTATATATTCAAAGAAATGAATCTTATATTTTCAGCTGGTTTAACGACAGAAACGACAGAATGCAGAAGATAATGGAATGTTTTCAATGCACTGAGAGAAACTGACCTGCAATTCTATACGTATTTAAACTATCTAAGAGTGTACTCAAAATAAAAGCATCTTCGGACAAAATACACACACACACACAAAGAGATTTTTGCTATAGCTAAACCCTCAGAAAAGTAAATTATAAAAGAAAAAGGAAAACTAGATGGAGTTGAAATGCGAAAAGAATTGATGAGCAAAGAATGAGATTCTATTTTATACCAACTAGATTGGAAAAATTAAGAAAGCTGACAATTCCAAAACTTGGCAAAGATGTGGAATAAGGGAAAATTTATGCACTGCTGGTTGAGGTGTAAGCTGATACCACTTTGGAAAACAATGTGGTAATAACTTGCAAAGCAGAACTTCCACATACCCAACTCCAATATTCACCTAATCGGTATTAACCTAGAAAATCTCTTACATAGGGGCACCAAGACATGTATAAGCATTTTCATACTAACATTGTTCGTTATGGGAAGAAACTGTAAGTAATTAAAATGTCCAGCAACATAACTATGAATAAATAAATCATGATATAACCATATAATGGTGTATTATTCAACAGTGAAAATTAATGAATTACCACTATATATATTAATGTTGCTGAATCTTCAAAATCTTAGAAACAGGCTGAATGAAAGAAGTGAGCCACCAAAGAAATCATACATATATCATAAAATACTGCATATCTAGTTCATATAACTGAACAATATTGTTTAGGGGTATATATATATTACTTCTTAAAAGCCAGGAACTGATTAAACACAGATTTCAAGAAAAAGGTTACCTTTGCAAGGAAGGAAATTAAAGGAAGGAGGAGTCAACATATGGATTCAACAAACTGGTAAAGTTCTAGTTCTTAAGTAGGTTGTGAGCTCACAATAAATAGGTTTATTTATTTATTGGAGGCACTGGGGATTGAACCCAGGACCTCATGCATGCTAGGCATGCGCTGTACCACTGAGCTGCGCCCTCTCGCATGCAAGTGGTTGCTTTATATACTCTATAAGTTACATGTGTATTATTTTATAGGGATCAAATATTATCATGTAAAGAAATTAACATTTAGCAACAAGAGAAAAGGAATGGGAGCTTCCTTAACCTTCGTTATGAAAACCTTACAGCAAGAAGAGTATAGGACAAAATACTGGTGAAACATTGAGGTGGAAAAATTGAAGCGTGCCCTTTAAAGTCAGCAATAAGAAAAGACACTCCCTGAATCATAAAAATTCTGATACTCCCCAAATTCATCAACAAACTTATTGTAATCCCTATCAAATCCCGAGCAGACTTGGGTTTTTCTCCAAATTTGCAGAATTTAACAAGCTCATCCCAGATTCATAATGAAAATCTAAGTTCCCAAAGCAGCCAGGACAATATCGAAGAGCAGTAATTCAGTGGAGGGACCTGCCCTGTCAGGTATCCAGGTTTCCTTCAAAGCTAGAATAGTTGAGAGGGTGTCATATCAGCAAAGAGGGTCTGTAAAGAAACATGATACATGAAACAAAGCATCACAAGCTAAAGAAGGAATGATGGACATTAAAAAAAAATGCTACTAGGATAACTGATTACCCATCTGGAAAAAGTCATGTTAAAACAGCAAGGCCTCATTTCAAAACAATCAGATTAGCCAATATTTAAAGGTCTGATGACATCAGTAACTGGGAGGATGCAGAGCAGAGGAGATTCTCACATGCTGCTGGCGGGGATATACTCATGTCCCCATCTTAGAGACCGAACGGGTCACAACTGGTTAAAAGGAAGGTGTTCACACTTCATCACCTAGCATACCACATCTAGGTGTCTATGCTATAAAAATGTATTACACTGCCTCATAACAAACAAAGTTAATCATCAAGAAAATGGATAAATAAATTTGACTCTATTAATCAATACAATATAAAAAGCAGGTTAAATGAATAAACTAGAACTACATGTAACATCATAGGAAACAGACAAAAGAGAAAGAAAACGTTAAGTAAAAAAAAGCGAAGTGTGGCAGTAGATATATAGCATAAAGCTCACATAGAATCTAAAAGATGTAAATCAATACTGTATACTGTAGATGTAGATGACCCGTATGCAGTGTATATATCGGAATATGCGTGAGACTGATCAACACCAAATTCAGGATGGTGATTGCCTTTGGGGAAGAAGGGAGGGGAACAGAAATGGGTGCCGGGACCAGGACTAGGGCTAGGCAAGGAGGGCACCTAGTGTGAAAAATATAAGGATTCATCAACCTTCAGATGAATCAGATGCAGGTGCCGGACACAAACCTCAGAGTGAGCGCCTCCTTAAACTTTGTGTCCTCAGCACCTCACTTTTCTGATCCCAGTCTTGGCCCTGTTAGGTGGGGTACACAAAGACGTCAACAGCTCTCTGTGGAGTTTTATCGATTAAAACAAACGAACAACCCTGCTGTGCAAGTGTTCTGTCGAAAGGGTTTGCACTGCTTTGGCTGCCATTTCACATGCATAAGACTGTAGCTCTTGTGTTAATTCCTTGAACTGGAATTGTCACACCATGTGGATATTAGAGATTTGGCCTCCAAACACAAGAGCTCTGAGGCTTCGGTATAATGATTTCTTGTGGAAGATTGTTGTTTTTTCTTTACAGAATAACCAACAGAATGAGAGGTGGCTAAGCTTGGCCGTGAGCCCCTCTTTCCCATGGTTTTGCATCTTGAGCAGAGAAATATGAGAATAAGGGAAGGGTAGAGACCAGTTTGGAATTCATACCAGGGGTAGGGCTCAGAGCAGTTCCTAATGACTTGGTTCCTGCCCTATTTCCAAACGTAGTCCTCCAAACTTCTCGTCAATTGTGTGAGCCTCCTGATATCCTCCAATGATTTCCAATTTTCTTTAAGTTATTCTGGGTCAATTTCTGTTGCTTGCCACCAAAGAGCCCTGCTACTTAGCCTCATGCTGTCAAAGAATGAATTTACATAATTCCACTTGTTATAACTGATCCTGAGGAATCAACGTCCTCACCATAGGTTGATTTTCCATTGAGGTTTGGTAGGATTCTATAAGGACAACGTGTACTTGTATATTTTAAGCCCTAACTGTCAGGACTACCTCCCTTGGCTGAATCACCGTGGAGTTATTAAGGTTCAAGGTACATACATAACCCTGACTTCTTGCTCTCCAGTTGTGGTTGTGGTTGCGCCTACGTCCCCTGAATAAAAAATTGCCACCGTGGCCTATCATGATGGCTGCACTAAGCATGAGAGTCTCAAGTCTAAGAAAACCCATCATCGCACCAACTTTGCCACTTGGAGCTGCCTTACCTCCTCTGTCTTCAGAGCTTCCCATATCCGCGCGTGATCCTCCACCAGCCAGTGTCCTGTGCTGTCTACCTTGGTGGAAAGTTTGAATTTAGACGCCACATGCGTAGGCTCTCCCTCAGGCGTCCCCTCCATCTTGAAAGAGCCAGGCAGGAGGCATTACGGATCTGCGTGGAAGAATCAAGTGTGAGCCAGGTTAAAATGTTAGGTAACATGAAAAGAAATACGAAAGCAAGCTCTCATGCTTGATTTGTGGATAATGAGATGGCTGAGAAGAGTGTCACAAGGGGCGCCAACCTTTACAGCCACTTTTTATATTTCAGATATTCATGATTGGTATTTTAATGCAGGCTTCTGGAGCCAGGGATGCTTTCTGACAATGGTGAAGTGATAAAAATTTTAAAGCAAAGTGGAAAACATCACCTGCCTGTTACATCTGCAGGTCACTTTGCTCTGGCCCCTCGCAGGAGAGAGGGAGGTGGGTGGATGTAAGACCAGCCACGCGGAAGCTGCACTGGCTGTGGTGTTGCAAGTTTCACTCTCAGGAGCATCTATTAAACACCCGTTTCTACGGGGCTCCAGCAAGGCACACACAAATAACTCGGGAGTTTCGTTCATAACCGTGAGAATCTGAGTGTCTCAGGGCAGAAAGGGCTGTCAACAAGTCATCACAACGCACAGTACTACAGCACAGTGTGCAGAATGCCGCCATCATCCTGTTTCCAAACTGCGCGGGGAGCACAGAGGAAGGTTCTCTTCGATAGTTATTGGTTGTGCTTAATATTAAAATTTGGATTAAAATGATAAAACAGCTATACCGTTTGTTGATCAGAGAAAGTACCGATAATAAGCTGATCACAACGTGCTAACATTTACTGAGCATTTACCGTGTGCCAAGCGAGCACCATGCTAAGTGCCTCACTACAGGTGCATTCAACCCTGAGGGAAGGAGCCTTGCTCTGCAGCCTGACTTCACCCCGACCTCTGGATCAAGTGTGGTTAGTCAGATACCCCCAACCTTGTTGAAAGGATAGCTAGGCAGTTATCTTTTCTAAGAAGATTAGATCCCATGTTCTGGTTACGGGGCTATGCATTCTTTGGTAAAAGCAAATTCAGATTAAGTAAACTACATATTTAAAAAAAAAAGTTATGGGTTGTGTTACTTTTCCTGAGCCTCAGTTTCATCAGCAACTGCTGTAAAGACGATATGTTAAAACTGACACCAATTCTGGAAAGTCTGTTTCCTCGACATCCTTCCATCTGCCACTTCAGAATCACACCGTGCCTGCCCGGCACCAAACTGCCCTAAGGAATCGCCTTGCCTCCATTCACATTCCCGTGAGTTTGTCCTTCTCCAGGTAATTTTTCTAAAAAGCAAATCTGACCATGCTGTTCCACCCACCTAAAACTTTTGCCAGAGAGAAAAAATCCAAACTCCTTAACACGGCACCCGAGGCTCCCTCCACCTCCGTTCCCCCTCCATGCCCGGCTGCCTCCTCAGCCATTCTGCTTCAGCCGTTAGGAAGTCCTGTCAGATCTCAAATACGTCCAGTATCTTTGAGCTTTCGTTTGTGTCACCTTCCCTCCACCCATGATGCCAAGAGAATAAAGACACCCTCTCTATATGTGCTCTGGACAGATTTCTATCATGTCACCTGTAACACTTTATTACATGTATTTGCTTTCAACTCTATTTCTACCTTCTGGTCTTTTTAAGCGTCTTAACCCTAGAGATGATGTCATGGACAGAGTAAGTACTAAATAAATGTTTGATGGAGTAGTTCATTCAGTCACTCATGAGAATCCAGGAAAAACGAGGCAGCAGATCTAATATATTCCAATAACATTAAAAGTTGAGTTACCTCTCCTATTTAATTTTTATGGACTTAGTGAGCTGTAAGATTTTCAGAAGGAAGGGCCAAGCTTACATTCATCCTCCTCCCCCAGGTAGCTAGTACTGCAAGCAACAATCACTCATTAGTTAACAACAGAGTAGTTTTCAGAAAATGTCTTCAAGGCATTGAGCACGTCTGCAAAACGCTGGTCTCATGCTCACGTAAGCTGCTGCCCAAATGAAAGTAAATGGAAATCGGCACTGGTAAGATAGGTCAGAGAACTTGAGAAAAAGGTCTTCTGCAGCCAAGTTACTTTGCCTTCCATGCTCCACTGTAAACTCTGAAAAGCAAGGAATCTGCTGGCAGAGCACAGTGATGAGGATGCTGCCAATCAAAACCATCGCGCAGCACTCAGAAGCAGGGAGCACCTGATATTCTCCCACAATGAACCAGGAAACAGAACCTTTATAATTAATGAACAAAGTTCTTCTGAGTGGACATGGTAATATATGACGCTGATACATACATGGGAGGAAATAAACAAAGGAGAGTCACGTGGAGGTTTCAGTCCAAAAAAAGGAAATTAAACAGGCAAAATGGAAATAGGCCAAATTAGTGGGGAAGGAAATTCCATGTTGTTATTGGAGGTAATACTGTAAACAACAAATAATAAACCAAAACAAAGTGGAAAAACTCCATGAAATGGGTTGGGCTGCATCCCTTGTATATCATGGAAACGTAACTGGATAAAACAGACAAACTACAGAAAGCTCAGGGCGGTCTTAGGAAGCCCTGCAGATGTGACGCAGCCCAGTGACCCATGGCTCTGGCTCTACTGTTTGCCCAAATTTTCAGTGTTGGAGACTGAACTCCACTGCGCACTGACTTCTCACAGACTGCCTCTTACCCTGCTTGGGAAGAAGATGCAATACAGAGTTCTAAGCCATTCCGAAGCACTTCAGAGCTAAGGACGGATGCAGGGGGCAGCCAGCTCCTACGAGGCTCTTCAAGCATTTTGAGATCCTCCAGTCTGTCTGAGACTTGAGGCCTCTCACCCATGCTCAGTACATCACTTACCATCTGTTGGGCTTCCATCGCATCCCAGCCATTGTGCTAGTTTACTTTCCACATTTTCTCAGATCCATACAATAACCCTTCTAGGTAAATATCACCATTTTATAGCAATGAAAAGTCTGATTCAGAGAGATTAAAGAACTTTTACACACTGCTGGAAAGTTACAGGGTTCCCAAGTTCATGCTTTTTCTCCTAGGTCACTTCAGAAGACCTTCAACCTCAGCCCAGCCCAACCGCATCACCGGTGGAAGCAGCTCTCCCTCTCACGCCCTTCCCCCATGGACTAGAGTTGAAGCATCAGTGTCTTAGGTACCTGGCATAACAGTGCCCTGGAGAGCTGGTCACATTTGATGGATCACAGGTAAGAGTGGGATGGACACAGGGAGGGAAACATCACGGAAAAACAGATCAGTCCTTTTCCTCTTTCCTCCCATCTTGACTTCTGACCAGGGCAGGCTGCATGGGTATGACCAGGGCAGTCACTCAGGGCCTGTGCTCAGAAAGGCCCCCGGCTTGGTTGAATGCTCTGCTGTCACTGTCTTGAAATTCCTGACTTTTGAACCTACATTTTCATTTTGCACCAGACACCCCAAAATTATATAGTCAATCCCGCTGCTGGCCCAAATTTTTCCTCTTCAATTCTAAAGTTCCACTCCATATCTTCTTTAGACAATTCATGCATTATAGACTTCTTATTCTCCTAAAATGAGCTAGAAGTCTATATAGTGGGGCCACTTTTTGTTAGAATGAAAACACAAGGCATATTTAGATCATCTACCTCTGACAGGTCGCAAGCCGTGAAGTCGAACTACTGTCTTCTTTCTTAAATCACACAGTCAAGGCTTACCAGCCAACTTCCATACAAATACTACTAATATGAGCTCATTCAACAGGTAAGATAAAATCACTGCAAATCTAAAAGGCAGAATCTTCAACTCTACTTAATAGTTAGTCTAAAATATCATTGTCCTGATAAGCTTTTTGGGAAATCATTTTTGAAGAACTGTCATTCTAAAATACCTGATACCCAAAGCAGAATTTTTTTGTAACCACTGAATGATGAGATCACCCTTAAGTTGGAGGTGGGGTAGAGAAAGGAAGCTGTATGTCTATAAAGGCAAGTATCTGATCAGTGAACATAGAAGCAAAA
Organism: Camelus dromedarius; assembly: GCF_036321535.1. Lineage (NCBI taxonomy): Eukaryota > Metazoa > Chordata > Mammalia > Artiodactyla > Camelidae > Camelus > Camelus dromedarius. Next base: position 27,729,875 of record NC_087458.1, on the reverse strand, counting down.
TTTTGCTTAAAAACTCAAAAAGATACATGCACCCCAATGTTCACAGCAGCACCATTTACAATAGCCAAAACATGGAAGCAACCTAAATATCCATCGACAGACAAATAGATTAAGAAGATGTGGTACATCTATACAATGGAATATTACTAAACCATAAAAAGAATGAAATAATGCCATTTGTAGCAACATAGATGGACCTAGAGATTACCATAATAAGTGAAAAAGTTAGACAGAGGAAGACAAATATCCTATGCTATCACTTATATGTGGGATCTCTAAAAATGATACAAATAAGCTTATTTATAAAACATAAATAGACTCACAGACCTAGAAAACAAACTTATGGTTACCAAAGGAGGAAAAGGAGGGGAGGGATAAATTAGGAGTTTGGGATTAACAGATACACACTACTATATATAAAATAGATAAACAACAAGGACCTACTGTATAGCACAGGGAACTATGTTCAATATCTTATAATAACCTATAATGGAAAAGAATCTGAAAAAGAACATATGTATGTATAACTGAACCACTTTGCTGTACAACTGAAACATTGTAAGTCAACTACACTTCAATTTTTAAAAAAGTAAGTACTAGGGCACAATTCCACTGAAATCTGTATTTATGTTATTAACCCCCTGCTGGACTCTGATAAATCAAACTGTACTTTACTGAATTTGACTTTCCTTCCTGTGATAGTAAATAATGTAAGAGACATCCCTCGAAATCATTATCTTTTTCCTCCTCTCTCTCCTCTTTACGCATTTTTGGAGAGAAAAAAAAAAGTGTTTAATATTCAGAACCTTACTGGAATGGTGCAGTGTTTCTTGTCTTCATCTATTAGGGCCATGCTTTCCCACTGCCCCTGCAGGTTCCATCACTCATATCAATAATAAAGCGTTCTGCTTTATTCCCTTCATGCACACAAACTCTTGCTTCTGTCTGAAGAAATCTTTTTTTTTTTTTTTTAACTCAACTCAGATTTCTTCTAATCTTGAAAATGCCTGGCACTTGCCCTGTTCCAGGCTCTTCCCAGGAGCTCTTGTCTTTCTGCAACTTCTTTCTTCCTACTTTCTCTCATCCTCTTTCTTCTCGCTAGTGAGCTGAGGTCCTGTTCAGATAAGATAGGTTTATCTGTATCTCTTTTTATCTACAATTCTTCCATCTAAAAAGTCTATCTACCAAGAACAGACTTGGCATTTTAGTTTTACTCAGAGGTTCGGAAGAGCACTTGGTGCTCACAAAGAGCACTGAAATTCCAGCCAGGAGACCTGAGTTCAAATCATGAGGCTACAGTAAATTCTCTACATAACCCCTGAGCAAACTAGTTCATTTCTCAGCCTGTTTCCTCATCTTTAATATGAACAGCCTACAAGACTGCTGAGACCCTTCCCAGTTATAAAACCCTCACCTCCCCGCAAAGGCAGATGGCAAAACTAATATGCACCGATTGTTTTTCCAGCAGAGCTGCAGGAGCTATACTACTAAGCAAAACAGCAAAAGCCTGTGGCACCTGCGGCCGCCCACCCACTGTACTTACTCCCGCGTCATGCGTGGGTTCACAGTTCAGAAGTCAAACAAGCAGCACGAACGGCCCCTCAGCATGGGTAGATAAAACACCTGAGTTTTGACTATTCAGGGACAACCCCACATCCTCTGTCACATGGTCAACTCTACGTCTGCTGAGGCTTTGTAAAGCTGGGTGTGCTCACCAATCCCTAGCACCCAAACCCTAGCTTGGTGGAAGGTTTCTCTCATTGTGACTGCTAGTGTGGTATTTAAAAGCTGGGGTATCCATGAAGGTTTCAAGACGCAGCTTTCCTAGCTGCAGGGGTGCATCATAGTGGTTGTACCAGTCTATTCCATCTGAACACAGAGAAAGCAGCTGTCTGGAATCAGGGATTCTGGGGAAACGGAGACTGGAGCACAGACAGAGATGAGACCGAGCGGACTCCAGGAAGCCATGGCAGAGAGAGAGAGAGAGAGAGATCCCTAGGGTTGGGCAGCATTTGTCCTGGGAAAATGGGCACGTAAAATCATTTCACAGCAATACCAGAAGCTATCTGTGTTTGAAGGGACAGCCTATGCGAATGCATTAGCAGGTAAACAAAACCTTTGTTACCTCTTCCTCTTTGGAATCTCAACAGCATTCATCTATATAATGCAACTCATTTATATGGTGCATATTGTTCTCTGTTGCTTTCCTCAACCTACCCTGTCTCCCCTGTTGGACTGCAAGCTCTTTGAGAGCAAGACTTGACATAAATTAATTATATTGCTTCAATTAAAAAAAAAAACTCAATCATACTTAAAAAATTTTTTTTTCATTTTATTTTCTTTCCGTTAGAAAAAAACAAAATTCACTGGAGTCCGAGATTACACATTTACCATTACGATGTATTTTGGAACAAATGTCAATCATTGGGCAACCATTTCCAAAGGAATTTTAATTATGAACTGTCTCCTTGAATACTGAACGAGGTTGCACAACAGTCTGCGGGTTCAGAAGTGACCTCTGAGAGTGACTGTCTCCCGTTAAATGCAGAAAATTAAAGTGCAACGCATTCCTTCTTCATTCAAGTTCATATTTTTTAAAGGCTGGTCCAGCTGAACTTCAGACTTTGTGTACTTCTCCCCCTCACTGATAGTATTTGGCAGAAGTTTTTAATAATTATTCAAAAAAAAAAAAATCAAACCCAGACTGAGTTTGTACTACCCTTGTGAACCTCCCTGGAGAAATGGTGCTCTTTGCTCAGCAATTTGTGCTCGGCACAGAGAGCCAACACAAGGAAGACAGCTGGTCTCCCGTCCTGATCTCCGTTCAGCACGGGCAGTCTGGAAACAAGTCTGCAAGGAGAGATGTGGGGGAGGGAGAGGACACCTAAACAGAAGAGAGGCTGTGGTGACAAAGCGTCCTTCAGCGTTCTGAGAGAAAGAATTCTAAGGGACTGAAACTTTTATGGCCGGCATTTTTATTACGCTAAAAAGCTCCGTGATTATGTTGCTTGAAAGCTTACGAGATGACACCGTAAATCACATGACTGTCCCAGGCTCAGATGTTTCACAATTCTGTGGACTCCAGCTTTAACTGGCTGAATGAGGGCAAAATACAAACTCCACTTAGCGGAGCATCACCCAGTTCAATAGTCATCAGGCTAATTTTTACCTTCAAGTTGAAGGAAGTTGAGCTGATTCAGGTCAGAGCCATCTTTTAAGTCCAGTCATAACAGCAGCCTCGTGGATAACATGCCCTGCCCCCCACCGCAGTGCATCCAGTACTCACTGTGCCAGGCACTTCGCAAGCATCAGGTCATCCTCAGGATGGCCTCAGGAGAAGTTCAGAACAAGGGAGATGAAGGGACCAGCCCTAGAGTTGCTCTCAAGCCATCCTGACCCCAGCGCTGCGCCCTCACCCCTACACTACACCGCTACCACACTTTAAGAGTAGTCAGCGTTCCACTCACAAAATAACATCATGTTAGCGCTGAGAAATCTGAATTCCCAGGAATCTGAGCTCTTGAAAAGATTCAGAGGTGGGCTCCTCATGGGAGGAATGTAAAACGTTTTACATGTTAGGTTCAGAAAGGATGTCTGTTGAGTTTATCAGTTAATGCACAAAATCATTTCAACTAACTTCCAAATACACTGGCCTTTCCACATCTCAAGTTAGAGAGCAGCCTGTTCTCAGTCTTCTACTTTACCAAAAACAGAAGTCCAATCTATTTAACTAGTCACTCTCTGGGTCACAGGATAATGGCAGGCCCCGATGGGATGGGGGGCAATCTCTTTCAGGGTAACACTTCTGGGAGAAGTGTGTGCAGTGAGCTGGTGCTAGACCAGCCATCTAAGCAGCAAGGACATCGTGATTTTTACATATAACATGGATTCTTAATTATAATTCCTCTTCCATTAGATCAGATAACATCTTGCCCCACACAGAGGGTCCTGATTAGTGTCACACAGTGATGATTGAATCTAGCTGAGAACGCTGAATGCGCAGACGCCAATTTGCTAGACTAGGCGCAGGAAGCTTTCTATTCAGAGCAGCATCTTCATTTCCACCCGACTACATTGTTCCTTCCTCGGTCTTGACCTCTGAGACAGGAACAAATGCCCAGAAGCGGTGCTGAGGGCAAAACAAGGGGCCAACATTCATCCACCGTCAGGGAGGGAGGGATCTGTGTGCCTTGGGTCAGGGTGACTTCTACTCCTGGCTCACATTTCTCACCTTCTCCTCAGTTCTCTTGGTCTGCACCTGCGATAGAACAGGGCAAGCCTGTGCCATGTGGGATCAAAAACTCAATGACCCGGATGCACACAGGGACTCTGAGAGACGGTGAAATCAAGAGAGAGAAACCAAAGGAGGCTGCTTCCCGACTCTGACTCTTGCATGGATCTTGTGGGCTTATCCCCAGGTGACCTGTGTGCCCAGAGTGAACACAACAGAAAGGCAAAGCCATATCGTATGGAATTCTACGCAGCCCTGCCAAAGGCTTGAGCTTGCCAGAGCCTAGTGACATTTTCATCAGTAAATGCAGTTATGCTGGTCATGTTCCATGTATACTGGAAAAGATGCAATCATTACTTCCAAGGATTTTCAATATTTCCAATTGTTTCAGATAGTCTTTTAGTAAACTCTATAAAGACACCCCAATGTCTTCTATTTCTTCCACGTGTTTCTTTTCTTTCATGTCATGCTCTGGAGGGGTGTGCCATAGAGGACGCATCCTGCATTCATGTGTATATTAGGTGAGAAGCAGCTACTGAATTTACCCTCCACAGTCCATGAAGGATAGAACCCTCACATTATTTTGGAGTGAACCACAAGATCGTAAGCCTACATGAGGCAACTGAAGACCAAATTCAATTCTCAAATCTCACACAGGTTTCCAAAACACACTGGAAAACTGCTCTGCATAGCAACAGAGTCAGGAATGTTTTCAACTCAGCTTGGAGGGAGAACCTTGCTGGGATATATTAAATAGTCACTGAATTAGAACCTACTTTTTATTTAAGGTTGCAAATATTCCTAGCAGGACCAAGCCTGGGTTTCTCATTAGGCCTTCAGAAAGCAGCAGCCATCCGTCACAGTCTTCTCAAAGGCTGCAGTAAATGACTGGTGTACATCTGCAGGGTTTCTGTGTTTGATCCTAGGTTACGTTCTCACTAAGGTTAAGGGTTAGAGTTTTGGTAGATGTGGCTGTGGTCTAATTGGCCTATTTTATCTGCCCTTTTCTCACATACATACAGTATTTGAGAGCCAAATTTGTGAAACGTCTCAACTTCAACATCAACAAATGAAGGGTGGATGGAATGTGGGTTTGAATACTCAGTTAGGTTTCGGTTTTCATTTCGAAATCAGAATGAAATCTACTGCAGCATCTGTCTGAGGGAAAATAGGATTATTTCTTTCTATGTCACTATCTCATTGCAACTGGGCTCCGGTTTCCTTCTTCTTTGTTTTTCCCTCCTTAAACTTTTACAGGACGTTCCACTTTATTTTCTTCATTGCCACAGCTTGACCTTGCTATTGCCAATAAACCACGGTGGAAACTGAATGAGAGTATGTCCTGGATTCAGACCTCTTAGCGTAAATAGCAATTGTGCAAATATACAATCTAGCATCCTTGACGTCCTAGCTGAGGGAGTCAATGGACCGACCCAACTTAACTGCAACAAGATGGCAAGCTTTCAGGGACGTGACAGTTAGGTTGCTCAAACCTCACCCAGCACCATGCCATGCACAGGAGGGATGGGGGAGTCCTTAACATTTTACCTCTCCAGCCTAATCACTGTGCCAGGTGTGTACGAGGCAGGGTGAAATAAAGATAAACAAGCACGTCCTCCTTTAATTGGCTTCCCTGCTGGGTGTTCTTAATCCAGGCCATTGGGAAGTCCACAGTCATGAAGAGAAAGAGATATCTTTCAAAATGCTAGGATAAGTGTAGAAGAGAGATATACACAAGGGCATTACATTGAGAGCCCTGTGAGGAACGTATTAATTCCCCATCCCAACTTCGGATGACACAGAGAATTTAAGTCAACCACCCAAGGTCACACAGCAGAATGCAAATTTGAAAATGGATCTGTCTGATTCAGAACAAAGTCAGAGCTTTTTCCATTCTATAACGGCATTTCAGAATTTTCACAGAATTGTGGCTGTGTTAATTTTGGGCTTTGGAGCTTCAATGTTTAAAGAGAAACACTAGCCCTTTGCACTCAGGTAGGAGGCAAAAGGCCGAGAGGGTTATCTAAGTGTGTGCTTCCTTATCTGTGCCTCCTTATCTACCAAAGCTGAGGGTCTGCTTCTTGCTACCGCCCTTCATCATCCATTTTGTCAGCTCCTCCCCACTCTCTGGGGCCTATCACACTTCCCCAGGCCTGCCCTTCCTGAGCTAAATAAAGAATTATTCCACTATTTCTAAAAAGTGGCAGCAAACAGAAGCAAGAAAGAAATCGACATTGTCAGTTCTCAGTTCTTATTCACATGGTAGATTTCTGCTACAAAAGTATGGTGATCTGCAAGCCTAATTATTTTTTAAGACCTTCTTTAAAACGACATATGGAACCAATTACAGGACTCACTGACTTCTTCACTCTTGCCTCTGCTCTGGAGGGTGATGGGTTTATGATTTACAGCTCAAGTGAATGTAGTGCTTGGGTTCATGGCTCCAATTTGATTACAGCTGACACTGATTCTGGATGCCAGAGAGATTTTAATTACTATTAACTCCGTTGTGGACTGAAAAATGACTCACATGCTAGTGAAACTGACAGTATCTGTGCACTCACCCCATTTCTCCACTTCAGTCTGGACAAAAAGAAGCGTGGGGTTTTATTTTGTACCCTTTTACATGCCCTAAAATGGAATTCCAGGATGGTTGCTTGGTAAATGTAACATCAACCAGAAGAGGAAATGTAGTGAAATCAGGTCCAAATCATTTTGAGGTCTTACCTGAGAAATAAACGGATTGATTAAGTCAGCCTAGAAATCTGTCAACAGACTGCCTGGGTGAAGGTCGATTAAATCTCTCTCTTTCTGTTTCCTTGCCACAGACCTCCAGAGTTGTTTAGATTTATTCCAGTTTCTACTGGACCAATTAGCCAAAAAAGAAGTTCTGTATTCTCCAAATTAAAATCTGGCAATCTTCACCTTCCATGCACAACAGGCTGTCATAGCCAGTCTCACATAACCACAAAGGAACTTGAAATAGAAAGACGGGACTTTCAATACACTGGAGCAGCACATTAGCAGTGACATCAGTTTTAAATGTCCCCAGTGCTTCAGTCTGAGCCCTTGAGCCACCCTAAACCCTCATTCTCCTTTTCTGCATTATTTCAGGGAGAAGAGGTAGTAAAGTGAGCTAAAAACTCCCCTGTGATCCTCTCTGCTGGGCCAGATCATGCACCATCCTCTGGGCCCAGTTTGGGACTTTAAGCAGAGAACCCCTAACTCTTGGTCTTAGCCAGTTTTTAGGGAGGAAGTGCTTTATGTCACAGCCAAAGTTTGTGCCAAAATCTTGCTTCGTTTGAACTATAAGGAACTTCTAGGGCAATGTACTATGGATGTAAAGAAAGCATCACAAATATTGTTCGTAGCGAGTAATGACTTGTATACCTATTCCAGGAAAAAAAAAAAAAAAAAGATCCAGAAAGAAGGAGGAGAAAAGACAGGTCAAGTGATCAAGTGAGACTTCCCCAAGGTGAAGAAAACCCACCACGTTTCTACTCCACAATCCTGCAAGCAGGCCCGGCAATGGCTTTTGTACCCAGTGAGTCTAAAGTGGGTAATTAACACACTCTCCACTTAGTCCCCGAGACTGCGCACTGGAGCGCAAGAAAAATCACAGCCCTGATTTATATGTTTATCTCTTCTCTTCTGTTTTATTTCCATTTGTTATGTTTTACAGTGCATGTAAATGTTAGAATAATAGTGCATGCATACAATTTATAAATAATTGTATGTATACTGGAGGACCCCTCTAAAAAATTGTACTGAGAAGAACATTCAACCAAAACACTTTCAAAATCACTGCTTTCCGCAGATAAAGCATCCACTGTCCATACTTTTTAACAGAATGCTTCTCTTCCTCCTGGATTTCCTGTATCCACTAATGGCCAGATACGAACTTTCTTTATTTAGGTGATACAAACAAACTTTAACCCTTCATGAAGTTCCTCTCAGAGAACTACAGAATGAGGCAGAAAGCAAGAGACTTTTATAGGATAAAATGTAAGAATCAAAGAAGAGACAAACAGAAAACGTAGGACTGGCTGGGGCCACAGAGTCAGCCTTGATGGGATGAGAAGGCCCCGAGCTGGCCTGGCCTTTGGGGACTGGCTGACTGAGTATGGTTGTGCTGCACTTCTGGTCAAGCGGAGTGTTTACAGGTGCACAGAAGTTAGCTAAGTTTCAGTCTGATAACACGGCACCCCGGGCAGGAGTGGCTCCATCTTGAGCCTAGAAATTTATTTCAACACCGTCCACCCAGATACCCAAGCTGGCAATCTCAGAGTCATCCTCAAACTGCTCCTTTTTTTTTAATTGAAGTTAGTCAGTTACAATGTGTCAGTTTTGGTGTACATGGCTCCTTATTTGTTACTTTTTTGAAGGCATCTCAGATCAGGGCTTCCCTACATTCCAGCCACCAGCTTGATACATCCTTTCATTGTCTCAGACTGACAAGATACTAGACTCTCCATCCTTGACCCATGCTAGCCATCCTCCATGCCATCACCAGGGTAGCCTTCCTAAAAACCTTTAATCAGATCAGTGGCCTCCTTAAGAACCTGCAATATGAAGGTGTCACCACAGGATAGAGTGCAAGGCTCTTAATACAGTTTGTCATGGCCTGGCTGTGTCCTGACCTACAGGTCACGTATTCCCAGCTGCCCTGCTCCAGCTCGCCAGCTCTCTCACGTTGCTGAACTTCTTGGTGTTCTCCAAGCAGCGCTCTTTCATGCCTTTGTTTATGGACTACTTCTCCCCCAAATACTCTTCTTCCCCTCTCCTCCTCTTCGCCTCTGTTAGAGCAGCTGAGGCTGTGCCCCACCCCAGTACACCAGCTGTCACCTGTCTGAGCAGACACATGCCTGACGCTGTAACACACTGGCTCATGGCACCCGATTTTGATTCTCATTCAACATAAAGAGTAAGTAGCCGGGGCCAGGATTCTAATCTGTATCTATCTGGTTCCAAAGCATCTTAACCACTCGGCATTAAATTTTAAAAGCAAATGCAAATGTTACCTCGTGATGATAAACCCACTGGGGAGAGCTATTAACTCTCATGTAGGTTGTTCATATTTCCATCACAGCATTTGCAACACTGCGCTGTAGTTTGCATCCCGGTAGACTGTGAGCTCTCAGAGGTCAAGGACTGCTGGTGCTCAGCTTGATATGTTGGGCATCTAAGACATGCTAGCACATATAAGATGGCCAGAAGATATTTGTTGAATAAATCAATTCACAAATGTTCTGTCCTTCCTCATTGCTTATTTTTTTCCCTCTCAACCCACTATGCTTCATCACAACTTTAATATAAATGCAAAAGTCACAGGAATGCCCAACACAGTGCCCAGTATAGAAAAGGCTTTATACAATGGAGAAATTGTCAACGGCTTTATAAAGTTTTGCTACACTCCTTGCCCTCAAAAACAGAGCAACTACTATGCACAAAGACAATTTTAATGAGGTATAATTTACTCCTCTCAACTTAAGGCTTCAATGGCTTTTGATAAATGTGTTCACTTGGGCTACCAACAAAAAATCAAAATAATGAACATTTCCATCAACCCCGAAGGTTGTTCCCTTAGTCCCCCTCCCAGGGTGATCTCACCCCATCACTGTATTCGGGGAACCAGAGATCTACTTTCTGTAAATACATGGTGCATTTTTCTTTTCTGGAGTTTCGTTACACTGAATATCATACAATATCTATACCTTTGTGTCTGACTTCTTTCACTTAGCATACTTGTTTCATGATTGATCCATTTTGTCACATGTCTGAGTAGTTCATTCATTTTTATTGCTGAATAGTATGCCAGTGTTAAATATTTTATTTATATATTCACCTCCTGATGGACATTTGTGTTGTTCTCAGTTTGGGTTACAATAAACAAAAGTGAAAGTAACATTTGTGAACATAAAGTCTTTATGTGGACATATGCCTTCATTTGTCTTGGATAAAATACCTAGGAGTGAATTGCTTGATCATATGGTAAATATATGTTTCACTTTTGGAGAAGCTGCCAAAACTCCTTTCCAGAGTGGCTGCAGAGTTTTGCATCCCATCAGCAGTGTATTATGAGAGTGCCAGGTGCATCACATTCTCCCTGACACCTGGTAGCGCTGCTCATTTTAATATTACCTGCTCTAATATTCTAATAGATGTGTGGTGACGTCACATTATGGTTTAGTTTTCATTTCCCTAATAATGAATGACAGTGAGGACCTTTTCAAATTGCCTGTCTGTATATCACCTTTGGTGAAGGTTTTGTTCAAATTTGTCCAATTTTGTATAGACTTTTTATTTGTTCTATTAGTGACTTGTAAGGTATTTTTTTTTAACATATTCTAAAATGCAGTCCTTTGTCATATGTGTGTTGATAATGTTTTCTCTCAGTCTGAGACTTGGCTTTGAATTTTCATTTTCTTACTGGTATATTATGAGGAACAGAAGTTTTAAACTTTAGTGTAACCCAATTCAAACATTTTTATGTCCATGCTTTTGTGTCCTATCTAATAAATCTTTGTCTATCTGAAGGTTACAAAGTTTATTCTAGAAGTTTTATAGTTTTAGTATTTACATTTAGGACTACGATCTGTTTCAAGTTAATTTTAGTGTGTGATAAAGTAAGGGTTGAGGTTCATTTTTTCTGTCATAATAAGTTGTTCCAGACCATTTCTTCAAAAAGTAATCCTTTCTATATTGAATTATCTTGGCATCTTTGTTGAAAATCAATTGATCATACATATGTGGGTCTATTTTTGGACTCTATTGTATGTCATTGATCTATGCGTCTAAATTTATGCCAATAACACACTGTTTTGATTACTTCAACTTTATAGTAAACGTTGATATCAGTAAGTCTAAGTCCTCTAAATTCATTATTCTTTTTCATAATATTTTTGGCTGTTCTAAGCATTTAGATATCCATATAAATTTTAGAATTAGCTTAAAATTTCCTACAAGAAAGCCTGCTGGGATTTTTATTGGCATTTCATTGAATCTATAAATCATTTTGGAGAGAAGTGACATTTTAATAATATTGACTCGTAGCAATACTGATCTTACTGAGATTTCATTGAATCTGGAGATCAATTTGAAGAGAACTGAAATTCAACAATATTCAGTCTTCCAAGCTATTGACATGGTAAACCAATCCATTTAGGTCCTCATTAATTTCTCACAGAAACGTTTCTAGTTTTCAGGGTAGAGGTTTTATGTATTTCATGCTCTTGCAAATGATATTTCTTATTCTAATTTCTATTTTTTATTGCTAATATATAGAAATACAATTGACTTTTGCATATTGATTTTGTATCCTGAAATCTTACTAAAATTACTTATTAGTTCTAGTGGGGTTTTTTTTTTTTTCTGTAGATTCGTAAGGATTTGCAGTATGTTTGAGCATGTCAGTTGTGAATAAAGATGGTTTTACTTGTAGCTTTCTAGTTTGTTTGCTTTTTATTTCTTTTCCATGTCTTACTGCACTGGTAAGAATATCCCACAGAATTTGAATAGAAATGGAGAGAGTCAACATCCTTGTCTTATTCTTGATCTTAGGGTAAAAGGACTCATTAAGTGATATGTTAGCAATAGTTTTTTTTTTTTAACAGCTTTCTCGAGTTATAGTTCACATGCCACAAAATTCAACCATTTTAAGTACACTTTAATTTATTATTTAATTTATTCTGATTTACTCAGTGACTTTAGGATATTCGTAGAAATGTGCAATCGTCAGCCTTTTATCAGATTGAAGAGGTTCTCTTCAATTCTCGGTTTCCTGGGAGATTATTATCATGGATGGATGTTGAATTTTTTTCAAATGCTTTTCTTGCATCAGTTGAAATGACCATACAGTTTTTCTCCTCTATTGTGATAATAAGATGAACCACATTAACTGATTTTTAATGTAAATCAACCTTCTATTCCTGGGATAAACACCACCTGGTCATGATGTATTATGCTTTTTCATATTTTATTTTTGGTTTGCTAATACTTTGCTAGAGATTTTTGATCCATGTTCATGACAGATATTGGCCTGTCATTTTCTTGTAATATTTTTGTCTAGCTTTGACATCAGGATAGTGCTTGCCTTATGAAATGAGATGAGAAGTGTTTCTTCCATATTTTCAAAATGAGTTTATGTAGGGTTGGTGGCATTTCTACCTTAAATCTCTGATACAGTTCACCAGTTAAGCCATCTAGGTCCGCAGGTTTCTTTGTGGGAAAGCTTCTAATTGTTAATTAATTGATAGAGGTTTTCTATTAATTTTCAAAACAGTTTTGACTGTCTTTCAAGGAATTTGTCCATTTCATACAGGTTGTTGAGCTCACTGGCATCGTTTACAACATCCCGTCAGCTACCCTTGTAAGTGTGAGGAGCTTAGAGATGTTTTCTTTTTCATTATTGATATTGGAAATATTTATATCCTTTTTGTTTCTTCATCAATATATCCAAGGTTTATTTATTATATTGATCGTTTGAAAAAAATCATCTTTGGATTTTATTGATGTTCTTTATTATTTTTCTATTTTCTGTTTAAGAAATTGATTATTATTTGCTTCCTACTAATTTGAGGTTTAATTTACTCTTATATTTCCAGTTTGAAGTGGAAGCTTATATTACTGCTTGTAGAGTTTTATCCTTTTCTAATGTTAAGTTTTTGAACCTATAAATTACCCTTTAAGTTACATTTCACAAATTATGATAATGTGAGTTTTCTTTTTATTCATCCCCCAATATTTTCTAACCTCCACGTGACTTCTTCTTTGAACTATGCATATTTAGAAGTAAGCTGCTGAATTTCCAAATATTTGAGGATTTTCCAGGTATTTTTTCATTCCTTATTTCCAATTTAATTCCTGTGATCCGAGAACATATTACATATGATTTCAGTCATTTAAAATTTCTAGAGACCTGTTTAATAGCTAATATATGGTCTATCTTGGTAAATGTCCATGTATACTAGAAAAGAATGTCTATTTTGCATTTGTTGAGTGGAGTATTCTCTAAATGTCAGTTAGTCCCACTGACTGAAATGTTTAAATCTTCCATAACACTATTTTCTGTCTGCTTGATCTGTCAGTTACTGAACGGAGTGTTGATACCTGCAGCTGTAATAATAGATTTGTCTTTTTCTCTTTTCAGATCTGTCAGGCGCTTCATGTCTTTTGAAAGTTAGTTATTAGGTGGATATACACTTAGGATTATTATGACTTCTTGATTAATTGACCCCTTTTATCATTGTGAAATATGCCTGTTTATCCCTGGTAATATTTCTTATTCTGAAGTCTATTTTTTCTGCTGTTAATATAGCTAAAAACAGCTTTATATTTTCCCAGCATTTCCCCTTTAATATGGGTCTTTATATTTAAACAGAATTTTTATAGACCACATGCATATAGTAGGGGGTTTTACTATCCTAACAATCTCTGACTTTTTATTGTAGAGTTGAGACTATTTACATTTCATGAAATTATTGATACTATTGTGTTTAAATCTACCATCTTGCTAGTATTTTGCTATTTGTGTCATCTGTTCTTTGTTGGGTTTTTCCCCCTATTTTTCTACTTTCTTTTGTATTAACTAAGTATTTTAAATTTACATATTATCAACCACTATTGGTTTGCTAGCTATCTTTTTATTTCTTAAACGTTCATCTAGGGTTGACAATATGCATGTTTATCTTATTTCTGTTTACCTTGAAATAACATTATATACTACCTCACATAAAAAGTAAGAATATTGCAACAATATACTTGCATTTCCTTATCCTGTCCTTTTGTACTATTGATGTCATACATTTTGCTTTTTCATGTTAAAATTTCCACAGTGTATTATTTTAAGAAATTTTAAAATGATTTTTGAAAGCCCTCGATATTTACCCACACATGTACCATTTTTAGAGTTCTCCATTTGTTCGTATTAGATCCACATTTTCGTCACACATCATTTTCCTTCTGGCTGAAGAGCTATATACTTGTAATGAAAGTCTGCTAGCCACAAACTCCCACAGCTTCTGTCTGAAAAAAGTTTTTATTTTATCTTCAGGTTTGAAAGGTATTTTCAGGGGGTCTAGAATTATAGGTTGACAAACTTTCCCCCCACACTGTAAGGATACACTACCTTCAACTTGCATACTTTCTGAAGAAAAGTCTGTCATAATTCTTATCTTTTGTTGCTTTGTATATAATGTGTCTTTTCCCCCTATACCTCCCTGTAAGGTTTTTCTCAGCATCAGCAGACTGCTGTGGTTGGGCTGTGAGGTTCTCGGGGTGGCTTTCTTAGCGTTTATCTTGCTTATGTATTTCCATGGAGTTCTTTAGGTCTTAGTTTATATTTTTCATAAAATTTGAAAAACACTTGGTCATTATTTCTTCAAACATTATTTTTGTCCTCTTTTTTTTCTCTTTTCTCCTTTTAAAGACTCCAGTACACATGTTAGTCAATATGACATTTCCCCTTGGGTCTGTTTATTTTTCTTAATTTTTTTAAATCTCTGGGTATAAGCTTCATTATGGACAGGTTCTACTGCAATGTCTTCAAGAGGTTCTATTCAACTTCATCTTTTTTTAAGTCATGTCTATTCTGCTGTTCATCCCTTTATCAAGTGAATTTTTCATTTCAGACATAAGTTCCCTTTACTTTCTCTTTGTGCTTCCCTTTTCTCGACTCATCATGTCCAGATTTTCCATTTAGTAACTTGCCATATTAGATGTATTTATTATACCTGTTTTCATGTCTTTGTCTGTTAGTTTTATTCCCTCTGTCATCTGGGGGCTTGTTGGTGTTGACTGATTTTCCTCTTGCCTTTGGATCACATTTTCCTGCTTTTTTTTCTTTTGCATGTCTTGTAATTTTTTATTAGGTGTCAAACATTGTGAATCTTTCATTGTTAATTATTAGATTTTGTTTAACTCCTATAAAAATGTTGAGCATTTGCTCTCACAGGAAATTAAGTCTCTTGCAGATTAGTTTGATTCTTCTGATATTTATTTTTAAGCTTTGTAGTGTACATCTCAATTATCCTTCACTCCAGATCTATTTTAGCCCTACTACTAACACCCAAGTCTTATAAGGTCACTACTAAATATTGCACATGTAGAATGAGGTCTCTCTACTCTGGCTGGTAAAAACTCAAGTTATTCCTGGTCCTGTGTGACCTCTAGGAATTGTTCAGCTTACAAGTATGTAAAAAGAAAATTATGTGCCAGAAATCTCAACCTATGGTTATACAAATTTCTAATCAGCCAAAGACGCAAGGGGACCCATATGCAGATTTCTGATTCTCTTTCTTAGCATAGTTCCCCTTTAAGTACTCTGTCTCACAAATTCTAGCTGCCTCAGCCCACCTAAATTCTAATTTGTCTTCTCAATTCATCAAAATGCAGGGTTCTGTTTGGTTCTCACTTCCTGCACCAAAGTCCAGAAATTGGAGGGAGAAGACCAGAACCATCACCGGATTCACATCATTTGTTTCCCTTCTCAGAAGTCATAGTGCTATGCTGCCTGTTGTCTGAAAAAATATATTTTGTCCAATTTTCTAGCTGGTTTTGGTGGCAGATTAAATGCGGACCCTACTCTACCCCATGGCTGGAAATCAAAGTATATGTAAATGTCAAAAAACCCCAACATATTTTAAGTAACTGTTACTTGTATAGCAACTTCATACAGCATAAGACAGTCCCCAAAATATAATTTCTTAACCCTGTATCAATTGAAGAATGATATAAATCACCTAATATTTGAAGAAACTGTAAAAAGTCTTTGAACATGTAATAAATGAGGAGTTAGTACTTTATTCCCAAAATGTAACGAAAGCCTGTCAGGCAATCTGAGGATCATTTGCGTCTGAATAATGCAATAACTAGTTTTAAGGAAATAAGCAGTTTTTTTCAGCACTTCATCTGACAGTATTCAACAACCTAATGTTTTTTGCCCTTGAGAAATTTTTCTGACCAAAAACTTCTACTCTTTTTGGTTGTTTCCATTTCCCTGAAATGCAAAGGTGGTTTTCATAGTAGGGTACTAAATAGAAGACCCCCAAGCCACTATCTCTCTAGAAAATAAAGATTCCTCCAAACTTCAAGACTCACAATAATTAAGATAAAATGTTCTACATGAGGTCTTTATCTTTATTGGTGATCAAGATTCTTCTTCCCAATCCTCTATGCCCCTCAATCCTTCAACAAGACCATCACCGCCACTACAATACAACTAGTCCCAGCTTACACATAGGTTAATTTACTCTTTTTTATAATACTGATTGCTTTCAACTTGGAATGCATTTTCAGATAGGTTAGAGACTTTCTGACATTCTGTGGTGTATGTTAGAGATTCTGTACAGGATCCAGACCAACTCGAGAGAGAAGTCTTTTTAAGAAAGAAAATAGATAAGCATGTTCTCAGCACAACTTAATGCCTACAGAGTCCACATGTCCTCTGTTTCCCACAAATATTGAGGTACTGCCTCACGAACATAAAGACTGGATTAGTCCTGGCCTTGGTACTAATGGTTGGATTAAAAGTAGCATCTCAGCGAATTGCTAGCCAGTTGTTCCTTAAGTTGGCCAAAGGGCAAAAGCACAAGCCAAATTTTCCACTGATTCTGCTCAACATCCTGCCACACCCAATGAACTTCATCCAGTGCTGCAGACTCCTTGGTGTCTAGCATCTGATTGCCCTAAGGATGCAGAACTTATATATGGCATTGTTGTCTCAGAAGCTTAAAAGAAATTCCCTGCCAGAATAATCGGGTACAATGAAGGGGAAGAAACCTTTGTCAAGTTTCTAATTCAAAAAATCTCGTTATTAATTATTTAACATGTAATCCTCACAAATCTACAAGGCATGTATTTGTATTCCTCCTTTTCAGATAAGAAAAGTAAACCTTAAAAAGGTTAAATAAGGTTCCCAAGGTCCCATGAGAAGTTGTAGAGGTAGAGCCAACATTCAAACCCAGATTCATATGGCAGCCAAAATTGTGTTCTGAATCACAGACTTAATTTGCGAGTCCAAGTTTGGCTTTTCACAGATAGAACTCTTCAACATTCACAATCCTTTCAAGAGAAACTATAAACTCTGAAAAGAGAATGGATGAGAGACTGGGTAAAAGGGGAATAAACCTAACCCTGGAGTCCAAGAGTCATTCTGGGTTCACAGTAATATCTCATCTCTTCTCTTCCCTTCCCTCTTTCTTCCCTCTTCCTTCCTTCCTTCCTTCCTTCCTTCCTTCCTTCCTTCCTTCCTTCCTTCCTTTTTTTCTTTTTCTTTCTTTCTTTTTTCTTTTTCTTTCTTTCTTTTTCTTTCTTTTTTTCCTTTTTCTTTCTTTCTCTTTCTTCCTTCCTTCCTTTCTTTCTTTCTTCCTTCCTTCCTTCCTGTCTTTCATTTCCTTCTTTCTCTCTCTCTTTCTTGCTTTCTTCAATTGAAGTGTAACTGACATATGACATTGTACTAGTTTCAGGCGTACAACATAATGACTTGATATTTGTATATATTGCAAAATGAGCACCACAACAAGTCTAGTTAACATTCATCCCCATACATGGTAAATTTTTTTTCTCTTGCGATTAGGACTTTTAAGATCTATTCTCTTACAACATTCAGATATACAATACAGTATTATTAACTATACTCACCATGCTGTACATTACATCCCCATGACTTATTAATTTTACAACTGGAAGTTTGTACCTTTTGATCCCCTTTATCCATTTCTCCCACCCACCCCCAGACCTGACCCCTGGCAACCACCAATCTGTTATCTGTATCTATGAGCTTAGTTTTGTTTTGTTTTTAGATTTCACATGTTAGTGAGGTCATATGATATTTGTCTCTTTGTCTGACTTACTCACATAGCATAATGCCCTCAACGTCCATCCATGTTGTCAGAAATGGCAAGGTTTCCTTCTCTTTTATGATTAAGTAATATATATTCCTCCGTCAGGGGGCACTTCAGTTGTTTCCATATGTTGCCTATTGTAAACAGTGCTGCAATGAACATGAGAGTTTACGTCGCTTTTCAAGTTTGTGTTTTCATTTTCTTCAAATAAATACCCAGAAGTGGCATTGCTGGATCATATGGTAGTTCTATTTTTAACTGTTTGAGGAACCTCCATACTATTTTTCACATTGGGCGCACCAAGTTACATTCCTACCAACAGTGCACAAGGGTTCCCTTTTCTCCACGTCCTCACCAACATTTGTTATTTCTTGTCTTTTTCTAAATAATCATCTTAACAAGTGTGAAGTGGTATATCATTGTGGTTTTGATTCACATTTCCCTGACGATTAGTGACACAGAGCATCTCTTCATGTACCTGTTGGCCATTTGTATGTCTTCTTTGGGAAAATGTCTATTCAGATCCCCTGCCTATATTTAATCTGATTTTTTTTCTTTTCTTTTCTTTTTTTTTTCTTTTTTCTTTTTTTTTTTTTTTGCTATTGAGTTGTATGAGTTCTTTATATGTTTTGGGTATTAAGTCTTTACCAAGTATATGATTTTCAAATATTTTCTCCCATTCAGTAGGCTGCCTTTCCGTTTTGTCAATGGTTCCCTTTGCTGTGCAGAAGATTTTTAGATGGATGTTGTCCCACTTGTTAATTTTTGTTGCCTTTGATTTTGGTTTCAGACTTTAAAAACCATAACCAAGACCAATGTCAAGGAGCTTACCACTTATCATTTCTTCTAGGAGTTCTATGGTTTTAGGTTTACATTCAAGTCTTTAATCCATTTTAAGCTAATTTTTGTGTATGGTGTAAGATAGTGGTCCAATTTCATTCTTTTATGTGTAGCTGTCCAATTTTCCCAACACCATTTATTAAAGAGGTCCTTTCCCCATTGTATGTTCTTGGCTCCTTTGTCATAGATTAATTGTGTTGGTTTATTTCTAGGCTCTCTATTCTGTCCTCTTGGTCTGCCACCACTGTACTGTTTTAATTACTATAGCTTCATAATACAGTTTGAAATCAGACAGCATAATAACCCCAGCTCTGTTCTTTCTCAAGATTGCTTTGGTTATTCAGGGTCTTTTGTAGTTCTATATAAATTTTAGGATTATTTGTTCTATTTCTGTGAAAAATGCCATTGGAAATTTGATAGGGATTGCATTAGTCTATAGATTACGTTGGGTTGTATAGACATTTTAACAATATTAATTCTTCCAACCCAAGAACATGGGATACCTTTCCCTTTATTTGTGTCTTCTTCAATTTCTTTTATTAATGTTTTACAGTTGTCAGTATATAGGTCTTTCACCCCCTTGGTTACATTTATTCCTATGTATCTTATTCTTTTTGATGCAATTGTAAATGGAAATTATTTTCTTAATTTCTCTCTCAACTAGTTCATTATTAATGCATAGAAACACAAACACAACACAAAATCAATATGCAATATATTTTTGCATATTGATTTTACATCCTACAACTTTACTGAATTTGTTTATTAATTCTAGTAGTTTTTCTGGTGATGTCTTTAAGGTTTTCTATACATAATATCATGTCATTTACAAATAGAGACATTTTTACTTCTTTCTCTCTAAGTTAGATGCCCTTTATTTGCCTAATTGCTCTGGCCAGGCCAATACTATGTGAAATAAAAGTGGTAAGAGAGGCAACTTTGCTTTGTTCCTGATCTTAGAGGAAAGGCTTTCCGCTTTTCACTGAGTAGCATATTAGCTTTACCTTTATTATGTTGAGGTACATTCCCTCTATACCCACATTGTTGAGAGTCTTTATCATAAATGGATGTCAAATTTCATCAAATGCTTTTCCTGCACCTATTGAGAGGCTCATATTATTTTTAACCTTGATTTTGTTAATGTGGTGGTGTATCACATTGATTGACTTGTGGATGTTGAATAAATCCCACTTGCATCCTTGGAATAAATCCCACTTGATCACAGTGTCATCTTTTTTTCTAAGAAAAATGGTTGAGTTTGCTACTCCCTTCATAAAGTTATGGGAATCCCAATGCAGAAGTTTCGTTGGCATCTTATCTGCTTCCTAACCTACAAACACATCTACATGCACATTATTCTTATCTTTCAATGTTTATTTCACTTATTGCATAGCGCACCCTCACAAGCAAAGACGTTCCTCCGTTTATTCAAAGCTTATTTCCATACACAGGCTCAAAACGCTCTATGACCTCTGTGAAACTCTCCATCAATTATCCTATGTCTTGCTTATGTGTTCAACTAGTCTGTCTTTACTTACTTCTTCCTATAATTTATAAACATTTTAAAAACCCCTTTTCAATTCTATATTGTCCTCTAACTACCTCCACAAATCATTCTCCTTCAGTTTAGGATACATTTTTTAGAACAATGACATATATTCATTGTCTCCACTTTCCACCTCTCATTGACTTGACTCCCTGAAATCTGGCGTCCAGCTCTGCCACTCCATCAAAATTACTTTCATTATGATCACTTATCACTTCTAGATAAAAAAAAAAAAAAACCTAATAAATGCTCTTAAGTATTTATTTTTGTGGATTTTTTCAATATTTGGTCCTATCACATTCATTGTTCCCTCCATGCAATTTTATTCATCCCTGGTTTCCACGACTCTGTTCTGCTGTGTCCTCTCATCTTCTGCGGTGCTCTTCCTCAGACTTCTTCATGGGATCTGCTTTCTTGTCCAGCCCCTTAAACAATGGTGTTCCCCAGTGTTCTGTCTTGGCTGTTTTTTCTCACCCTAAATTCTCTCACTGAATGATTTCATCCATAGTCATTCCTTCAACTGCAACCAGAGATGCTGGAATCACAATGGTAAACAATCCCTGTCCCTACGGGGCTTATGATCTAGTGAGAACAGTCATTCCATGAATAATCACGTAAGTAATACCATCACCATTGTGGTAAGTGCCTTGGAGGAAAAGAAGAACGCTCTCTGAGAGTGAAAGCAGCGGAGCTAAATTAAACTGCAGGCACAGTGGAGGTTTCTATGAGAACGTGGCATTAAGCTGACCAAAGAGCAAGGTAAGAGGGACATATTCCAAAGTGAGAAAATACCATGCAATGTGGTCTGACGGGGAGAAAGTTCATTCCGAAGATACGAAACACACGTTCGAGAGTATCACACATTTGGATAGAAGCAGGTTATCCAAAGTGTGGAGGAGCTGAGCGGTGGAGGGAGGAAGATGAGATTGGTATACACGGATGCGCAGGGGCCAGGAGGGGAAGGGCACTTTCTGACAGACATTGGCATTTATATTTTATGGTTATTATTGATGAGACACCCTTGAAAGATTTCAGCTGGTGGCAGCAAGGAAGTTCACTTGAGGTTGAGGAACAGTAGTGTCAGGGAGACAAGTTTGAAGTTATTAAAATAGGGGTAAAATGAGCATCTGTAAACAGCAGCAGTGGAAATGGAAATGAGAGAATTGCATTAAGAAATGTACAAACCGAAGCAACTAACACAACGTGGGTGGAATGGATCTGCAGGTCAGGGAGAGACAAAGGGAGCAGGAAAAGATAACTCCCATTGAATGACTAGGCTCATAGGGAGAGAACTGAGCTTTGGAGAAAGACGATAAATTGTATTTTAGACATGCTGAGTGTGAGCAGACTGCGGGTCTTCCGGGGGAAAGTGTTCAGTAGCAGCTGGAAACAGAGATCTGGGATCACGAAGAAGGCCAGGTCTAGAGACTTGAGGGCCAGGGGACGTGGATCTGAGCTCCATGTATCTAACTGCCAGCTCAACCTCCCCACTTGGGTATCTCAGGTCTGTCATCTCCCTCCTAAACTTCCTCTCCTCCAGTGTCCTCTGTTCTAGGCAATGATGCCAGCACCCTTCCAGAGCTCTGTCCACATCATCCTTGACACCTCCACCTTGCTCAGCACCCACACGCAACCAATCACTGAGACCTGCCCTGTCATCACAACCTATGTCCAGAAAGTCTCAAATAGACACTTCCCTCTGCTGCAGCTTCCAACACGCTGGATCCAGTCCCCTTTAATTCTCACCAAGACTGTTTCTTACCTGCTGTCTCTACCTAAACACTGACTCCCTCCCAATCCAATTCATTCTCCACACACTAGGTACTGGGGTTATTATGTGAGCAAAACGGCCTCAATCCTTGATGCGAAGGGCCTTCACGTGAGTAAAGCGGATTATCAATTAGGCACTTGTAACATGGACGGGTCAGTACTACAGCAGGAGAAACGGACAAGGTAAGCAAACTGATCCGCTGCCAGCAGCAGGCAGCCCAAAGATGCAGACCTTGGCGCATCGGGGTGGTTCTTACAGGTGCACACACAGTTTGAGCCGGTGAGAATGAAATAAAAGAACAGCAACACAGCTTGTGTTTGGAGTGGGAGCCCAGGGCGGTATGGAAGGCCTCATTCTGGGTGCACGTGCTTGCGTGGGAGCCACAGGCAAAGGCTATGGCTCTTCTGTGGTGTTTTTTATAAGCCGGACACAGGCGAGCTGTGTACACAGAAGTATTCTTTCTACTCCAATATTTTAGCATTAAACTTTCCATTAATGACTTTAAGGGCCTTGCAATATCTCCCTGGTGATGTATCAGCTGTATTTTTCCCTTACTTCATCTCACATTTTTCCTACTGCTATATATCCTAGTGAATCCTTCTTTTTGCTTTTGGCAGACTCTCTTTTTTTTTTAGGCTAATTTTTCTACCACACTTTACATTCATCTTCCAGTTTCTTTCCTTGCTCCTTCCTTCAGGTCATTCTAAGTCCTCTCTTCTTCTAAGGTCGTCTTCATTCAGTCTCTCTTCACCCCACCAGATCCGGTGCACTTGCTTCTTCTTTCCTTTGCAAACATTTGCTTCATCCCTGTAACCCCCAGGTGTGTCACATAAAACCCTCATGGCCTTTAAAAAAAAATGAAAGAATACCGGTCAGAATGGCCATTATTCAAAAGTCCACAAACGATAAATGCTGGAGAGGGTGTGGAGAAAAGGGAAACCTTCTGCACTGTTGGTGGGAATGTAGTTTGGTGCAGCTATTGTGGAAAACAGTATGGAGATTCCTCAAAAAACTAAAGACAGACAGACCACATGATACAGCAATCCCACTCCTGGGCATATATCCAAAGGGGTCTCTAATTCAAAAAGATACATGCACCCCAATGTTCATAGCAGCATTATACACAATAGCCAAGACCTGGAAGTAACCTAAACGTCCATCAACAGATGACTGGATAAAGAAGTTGTGGTATATTATACAATGGAATACTACTCGGCCATAAAAAAGAGTAAAATAATGCCATTTGCAGCAACATGGATGGACATGGAGATCGTAAGTCTAAGTGAAGTAAGCCAGAAAGAGAAGGAAAAATACCAGATGATATCACTTATATGTGGAATCTAAAAAAAGAAAAAGAAAAAGAAAAAAGAGGACACTAATGAACTCATCTACAAAACAGAAACAGACTCACAGACATAGTAAACAATTTTATGGTTACCAGGGGAAAGGGGGTGGGAAACGATAAATTTGGTTGGGAGTTTGAGATTTGCAAATGTTAGCCACTATATATAAAAAAAGATAAAAAACAAATTTCTTCTGTATAGCACAGGGAACTATATTCAATATCTTGTAATAACCTTTAATGAAAAAAGAATATGAAAATGAATATATGTATATACATGCATGACTGGGACATTATGCTGCACACCAGAAATTGACACATTGTAACTGACTGTACTTCAATTAAAAAAAAAAACAAAAAAACAGAAGATAACACCCTATCAAGGCATCTGGAGACAGAGCCTTCAGCACCTCCTCAGGGAGAGGCCACTCTCCCACATTGCATCTCATTGCTCTCTACAGAGATCCATGTGCACTGGAGAAGACTGAAGGAAAAGTCTCTGATTTCCTCAGTGAGCCTTCTCTTTACACCTACGAGAACAGACCACATGTAATCAGGGCAAAACCAGCAGAGAGCTCCAGGACTTTGCAAATGTCCGACATATATTCTGCTTGGACCGCCAGTCAGTGAATGCTGACTCTTGGGTCAGAAGCACCAGCATTTAGAATAGAAACGCAATATGGTCCTTGACCTCAGAGCTCAGGGTAGGGAAGAGAAGCAGACAGTGGGCCAATAAATGTTGTTTCTTTCCTGCAACAAAGCCAGAATCAGAATACAAGTTCCTCACCCCACCCCAGTTCAGTCCCTTTCCATCCCCACCGCACTGCCTCCAACTCCCAGTCCCCAGCCTTTCAGCAGTGGTCCTTCCAGCTCTTTCCAAGGCTCACTGCTGTTGGCCGATGAAGCTCTACCAGGTGGCCTAGGGGTGTACAGTGCAAACAGAAAAATTGCTGGGGGCAGGTTATAGGTCAGTAGTAAGAGCGTGTGCTTAGCATGCATGAGGTCCTGGGTTCAAACCCTAGTACCACCATTAAAAAACAAATAAATAAATAAACCTTATTATATCCCCTCCCTACCCCCCGACAAGAAAAAACCTTGAGTTCCAAAACAGCACAGTTTTTTTAAAAAAGCAAGAAAGAAAAAACTGTTACTCTTTTTTCTGGCTTTAATCATATGATATATAGTTATTTTTTAAAAAAATAATAAACAGACATAGGCACCCTGTGGCTTGCTGTGGCACTATTATGGAAAAAAATCACTGCCAGACAGAGGGTTCAAGTCTTAACCCCGGTTCCTTACTCTGCGCTCCTTTGGGGCTTGGCTTCCTCGGGTGTAAACCAAGGAGATTAAATTATAATATCAGGCTAGGATTATTACTGATGCTAAAATCTGATTGGTCCACTGATGTCTTATCAAAAGCATCCACCTCCCTTTATTCTGAAGTGCAATTTTGTTTCTATGACTTTGTGGCTCTGAGTGTGCGTGTCTGTGGATGCTGGCAAAGCAGAAGCAGGCTGGACTGGGTTCTCCGTCTGATCGTTTATACTAAGTGGTCCTTCGTTTAAAAAAGAGTAAGATACACCAGCTTTCAAACTGCAGGTGGCCATTAGAAAGCTGAACAGCATTGTTCTCCGGCCCAGGGCGGAGTGTGACTCAGATGCAAAAGCATGAAACCCTGCAGTTAGGTTAAGCTAAACATCACAGGGCACATCTGCATGAAATAAAGCATGAAGCAAGAAAATAAATGAGCGTCTACCCCAGAAGAGGAAAGCCCTCCGCCCATGATATGTGCTCATTCAAGACATATTCACAGGAAGTGGGGGGGGGGGGAGAACTCTGGCTAGTCTTCTCACAGAAGACCGCTGTGCTGGGGACAAACTCCATAGCCCTGTGGCTTAAGGTGCCAGCACTTGTGACACCCCCCCGGGGAACCCCAAAGGGCAGGACTAACCGGGCCCCAGAGGTCGCTCACTCCCCGTGGGAGGCCAGATCTCTTATTTTTGATTGATTCATTCATTAAACAAATATTTGTCAAGCACCTTCTGCACCAGGCTCAGTTCCAGGGCCTGAGGACACAGGAGTGAATGAAATATACAGAATCCCTGCATCTGTGCAAATCTCATTCTAGTGGCTAATTTACCTCTTGTCCTGGAATTTAAGAGATAAGGTTTTAATCTAAAGGGTCATTTTTAAATGGGCTCTGTGCTTTTAGATTAAAAAAAAAAAAAGCAGTAACACTTCTTTTAAAAACCTCCATCCCTTCCACTAGCACCCAGTCATCAAAGGCAAAGGGAGGCCGCACAGGTCCCGGCCACGCGGCAGACAGCTCAGTGCCAACTGGTCCAAATCGCCTCCTCACAGCCGGTTTAGGAGCAAGCATCTCTAAGGCCTGGAACCCGGGAGCGTTTATAATTCGCAGTGGCAGGATTAAGACCCAACAGGGACTCCCCAATTTCTTCCATTTTGTTTTTTGTTTTTTTAAATGTTTACTTTTATTTATGTTTAAAATTATTTTTTTTTTACTGCTAACTTTTTTGGGTGGGGAGCAGAGGTAATTAGGTTCCTTTCCTTCTTTCTTAATGGAGGTACTGGGGGGTTGAACCCAGGACCTCATGCATGCTAAGTGCTCACGCTACCACTGAGCTATATCCGCTCCCACCTTTCTTCCATTTGTAAGAATGACACAAAGCATTTCTTTATTATAGCACCAAGAAACTTGATTTCTGCAACTCCACCCTACCACAGGAACTGGGAGTAAGGTCCGTATCCTCCACTACCCTTGCTACCAACCTACGCCCACAACGATGAGACATAAACGAAATTATTACATGACTTACTGTGTTCATTTCTTGGTCCAAAGACCAGATCATCCTAGTAAAGTGTCCTAAACACAAAGCCTCAGAAACCAATGATGAGGGTGGCCCGTTGGTGCACGGAGAGCTCCCAAATCACAGTATTAAATCACCAGTGGGAGTTACTGCAGCTGAACCAAAAGTGAACCCCGTACAACCCCGAGGCCGTCCTTCTAGGCACTGACGTCTTCCTCCCGGAGAGCTGACCATGGCAGGCTGTCAAGTGAATGTCTCACGGCCTCCTCCCGCTGCCCCAGGCCTCACACCGCAGCTTTACAAAGATAATACAACAACTATGTGTCCATCAGGCCTTCTTAAACTAGCTCTGGGCGATGTCTGTCAAGGCCCCTCCCGGGCCAGCTCCTGCCAGGAAATCACCCCTGGCCAAGGAAGAGCTGACAGTCCAAGCACAGCCCCTCCCTGGGTCTCCCGGCAAGTATCTTTCCCATTTCTACAGCTCTTCAAACTTGAAAAATACCTCACGATCATTTGAAATACTTGATCTAGGGTGCTTCAGTCCTCAGAACAGCCCTGCCACGTACATCTACACTGCTCTTCTGGTTTTACACATGGGAGAGCTGAGAGGCTTATGTAAGGCCACACCGCAGTTCACGTCTGTGACTCACCACTTAGTTCTTGGGCAGATAACATGACTTGTGACGCCATCTGTTTGCTATGGGAGATGTTCACTGCGGGTGTCTTCTGCTTCTCCTCTGCCCCCTCCCACCCACCCCCATTCCCAGAGTTAAGGGAACACTGGGGATACCTGGGAGATACTTGAAGGCTACCTGACAGAGCACCCCAGGGCAAAGATGGCTGTTGACCTCACCGAGCAGCACAGGTTTCACTGAACGTAAAACAGGACTCCCCAGGTAGCTGTAACAGGATGCAAACAGACTCCCTCCCAAGTCTTGCCAAGGGGAGCCTAAGGGGCCGGAGACTCTCACCATTCACCTCAGCGACCGAAGGAGGGAGCTGGGGAGACTCAGCAGGACAGCAAGAGGGGCTGCAACACCCGCCCCGTCCCTGTGCTGCTCCTCCGCCACTCCCCCCAACCCCCCACCAAGTGCGGCGGGGGGTGGGGGGTAGCTGGGGGCCTCCCAGAAAACAGCTCTCTGAGGCTGGGGGTGACTGCCGCTCCACTGACAAGTGTTCACTGAGCTGAGTCCAGGGACAGCTCATGCGAGAAACCGATGGCTGTGTTCCCTGGAAGCTGGGTGTCTGTGGACGCAGAGCCCGGGCCGGCTTCCCACTGAAGATGTGCAGTGGAGCCAGTGCGCAAAGGCAGAGTACGCGGGAGGGGGCGGGGGGGAGTGCAGGAGGCCACACTCTCAATATGATGGTGTTTTGAGTTCCCCAGGATCCAAGTGGACACTGCAAAGGGTAGCCAGGCTTGAGACATCTTGAGGGGACCCCGTCTAAAAGGACTGACTCAGTAACAGGTTGTGCAGTCAGCCTCCAGAAGCAGGAGCTCAAAGAACACCGAAGCAGAGAGGTCCCCAGGGAAAGGCCCCCAGAGGACCACAAAAAAGGACCCAAAAAAGGACCACAAAAAAGGACCACAAAAAGGCGAGGAAGCGAAGCAGGGAGGTGAAGCATTCCTCCTCTTCTAGGAGCTTCACCATGAGCACCTCAAACACGGGGGTCACACTGATAACCAGGCGACCACCAGCATCAGCTCCAGGCTGGTTCTATTATTAAGTAACGTCAAGCCTTCAGAGAACTAAAAATCACTCTTTCTTCATCAAAAGATCGGGAGCCCCTGGTTTAGTGGATTGGTGTCCCCCAAACTAATACCTAGAATCTGTTCAGCAAATCCCTGTGTGATTTCAGGGGCAATACTTGATTAATCCAAGTCTCAGTTCCCCATCTGTTGCCTGAGATTCTTGAAACCTGCCTTCTGTCCACGTTCCTGGAACATGAGAAGGCTCCACATGAGATCGTGTTAACAGTGTTATACAGAGTCTCCCAATGTAATACTACAGAGTTGAAATCCGGCCATAATGCCCCCCTCAGGGGCTGGACCCAGTGGGACTAACTCGACGCAGCCACCGCCAGAGGCCTGCCGCTCCTCCCTCCCCACACAGCCACCCCTCCTCACTGAAAAGGCAGTGGTTAGTGACGCAGTTGGGTTGATCGTTGCGCTTAACGATGCGGGCAATTTCCTGTTACTCCGTTCAGGTCTGAGCAGGATGGAGATGGGAGTGGGGAGAGCGATCAGAAATAGAATTAGTCTGGTCACAGCCACTGGGAGAATGGGTTTCGTCTCAAGCAATAAGAGGAGGTCCAGTCTGGTAGGCAAAGCACCACATCCAAACCACACATAATGGTCCAGAGAGCAATGGCAAAGGCAAATGAGATGACGTGGCACTATCTCAGCGGGGGGGGGGGGGGGGGTGGCCACAACACAACATCAGGAAACTGGGAGACACACAATCCAGGGAAGGTCTGGAATGCAGACCATAAGCTTCAAGGAAGCCTGTTAACAGATGGGTAGAACCTAGACTTCAGGTCGGAATTTGGGACAGATCTTCAGGCCCTGGGATGAGGATAAGTGAAAACAAGAAAGGAAGAGACGAATAGGCAGGTAAATTAGAACAAGGATGGAGGAACCAAGACAGTCAGAAGGCCAGTAATAAAAAATAAAGTACAGGGTATGCATATGAGAACAAGGTAAACACTCAAACATGCAGAGCAGGGCTGGAGGGCAGAGGCAGACGGTCAGCAGTGAGGGACGTGAAGCCGCGGGAGCCTGTACAGAAGATCTAACGGCTCCCACTGGGGAGAGAGGGGGCCCCAGACAGGGAAAACCAGGTCGGTCCTGCCACAGTTCATACCAACCCTGAGCAGAACCTGCGGGCGATGAGGTAACATTACAATCAAGGTATCTTTCACATCATATCTCCTCACTTGCCCCACTCGGAATGAAAGACGTTGATCTAGACTGAATGACCTCTCTCTAGATCTCTCTAGAACACTCCTTGGAGTACCCTGTAAGGGGGGCATAGAGATAAAAGATGGAGTTATAGTCCAAGCCCGTGGCCTGGGGCAAATTTAGAGTAAGCCCTAATTCAGCGCCACAGACAGTGGCGTGAGATAGTTTCAAGGACGCTTAGGCAGTCTGCAGCGGTAGCATTCAAACAGTAAAAACGAAGTTTAAAATGTCATTCGGGGCAAATCACATCAGCACGTGTGAGGGAAATGGGGGGACCTTACTAAACTCTGGGCTACCGACCCTGGAGTGAGTGTACTGGTTGGCCAGGCTTCCTTGCCTCAGAAACACTGGTACTGTTGGCCACATATTATCGCACGAGTCTCCAAAAACGGGTGTGCCACATGTGATGAATAAGAAAGCTAAAATCTTCACAATTCAGTTAACAGAGAGTATGGATATTATACTTTGTTCTGTTCCAGAGCAAGGCAATGGTCCAGATATTTCAGATAAGACCATTTTTTGCTTGTTTGTTTTGTACTGCTGCTAAAGATCCTCTCTGACTTCACACAAACACAGCATGGTTGCTCTAGCTTAACATATTCTATCAGACAAGGTACAGGAAAACAGAAACCATTTCCTGTTTCTGCAAGGGAAGAAATTTAGTGCAGGGAATTCCTTACAAGAGTGATCAAGGACCTGAGTCCTAAACAGTTTCTTACACTAGAGTGTGATCCAGGGATCAGCAACACCTGGAACCCTAGCCACTGCTGGGCTGGGCACAGAAAAGAAGGGGACTGGCCAAGCCATGGAAGCAACCTAAATGTCCATTGACAGATGAGTGGATAAAGATGATGTGGCATATATTCATATATACATGGACACAATGGAATATAATGGAATATTACTCAGCCATAAAAAAAGAATAAAATACTGCTATTTGCAGCAACATGGATGGACCTAGAGATCATCATTCCAAGTGACGTTAGCCAGACAGAGGAAGATGAATATCATATGATATCACTTACATGTGAAATCTAAAAGAAAATGACACAAACGAACTTATTTACAAAACAAAAATAGACTCACTGACATAAAAAACAAACTTCTGGTTACCAAAAGGAAGAGGAGGGGGAATGGACAAATTGGGAGTTTGGGATTTGCAGATATAAACTACTCTATATAAAATAGATAAACAACAAGGTCCTACTGTATAGCACTCTTGTAATAATCTATAATGAACAAGAATATGAAAAAGAATGTATACATACATATGTGTAACTGAATCACTTTGCTGCACACCAGAAACTAACACAACATTGCAAATCAAATAGCAGCACAAGAAGAAGAAGAACGGGCTGTTACTGGGGCCCACAGCTAGGCCCACAGGAGTATGCTGGCAAAGGTTTAACAGTGGCTCTCTGTTGGAAGAAAGTTTGCAATTTCCAAGGTGTAGATGCTCCAACCAAGGCTTAGGTCATCGATGTGATATCACTAAACACACTGGTGAGGGAAAAATGAACACAGTTGTGAGCAGGTATGAGCTGGTTCCAGCACAACCCTGGCTGGAGTCAGTTGATGGAAGCTGTAACCCCAGCAGTGGGCCTGGCTGCTGCCAGTGGGGCTGACAGAAGCAGAGAGGCAGGGGTTGGGAGGAGCCCCATCATCCACTAGTGCCTCCTATTGGCCCAACCCAGCCAGAAGGATGCCCATGCAGATCCCCTACGGCACAGAGCAGAGTGGGGAAAGGAGAGAATGGATCTGGAATGCTTGCAATCTTGCTGCTTTTTTTCATATGTTCAATTAGATTAATTTGGTCATGCAACGGTTGAAATGCACGGTGCTTAGAACTGCAGATGAAGTATCAGTACACAATTAAAAGCTCAGATTTGGCCTCAACATACAAAACCAATGGCAGTTTTGAATCTGTGATTAAATATTCAAGAGATAGGCTTTGAGGTATTTGAGATTTTTTTAAATGACACCATTGAACATCTCATAAGATACATTTAAGAGGTATCTTGTGCACTCCAAAGAGAATTTAAAGTGACTACAATTCCACTCATCACCTATTTCCTCAATCTCACCATCACTCAAACTCACCATCATTCAGTCAGCAACCATTTCTTGAGCACCCAGTCTGTGCAGACTTTGTCCCAGACACCTGGCAGAGAGCAGCGAACAGAACAGACAAAATCCTGACCCCCAAGGAGCCTACACACTGGTAGATGAACTAGACAATAAAAATAAACACGCAGACCATAGAGAATATTAGGAAGCAATAAGGACAATGGGGAAGGAGTAGGGGTAAGGAGTGATGAGGGGGTTCACAATTTTTAAAAAATTGGCCAGGAAAAGCTTCGCTGAGAAGGTATCATCTCAGCAAAGACTTGAAGCAAAAGAATAAGCCATGGAGATGGGGTGGGGTGAGGAGACGACCCTTCCAGGAACAGGGAGGTGTCCCCGGGGTGGAAGTTGCCTAATATAAGAACAGCAAAAAGACTGGGGCAGAGTCAGGGGAAGAGGCAACACAGATCACGTCCTCCACTGTAAGGGCTTTAGCTTTTTCTGCAAGTGCAATGGGGGAGCCGCTGAAGGGTCGTGAGCGGAGGAATGACGAGGATCATTCTGGCTGCTATGTTTGGAATAAACTGTAGGGGTCCAACAGTAAAAGCAGGGAGGCCAGCTAGGAGACTACGGAGATATTTCAAGCTCTCAGGAGTTGACGTGGCTTAGATCCAGATGGTAGAAGTGAAAGTTGGAAGAACTGGTCAGATTTGGGATGTATTGGGAAGGTAGATGCGGTAGGATTTGCAGGAGGATTGGCTGTAAGGTGTAAAAGACAGAGGGAAGTTCAGGGATGACTCTAAAATTGGGGGCCTGAGAGATGACAACTGGGAGTGGGCCAGCTTTAGGGACAAAAGTCAGGTTTTGTGTTTGAACATGCCAAGACTGGGGTGTCAGTTAGATACTTACAGTGTTGAATAGATGCTGGACAGAACACTCTACCTTGTGTTCAGGTAGAGGTCTAGGCTTGAGATATAAACTTGGGGGTTGTCAGCAAGTAGATGGAATTTAAGGCCATGAAACTAGATCAGATACCTAATGCCTGTGGACTGAGCCTGGCCACCCTTCTGAACTGAGGTTCTGTAAAATTATTTTTAAGACAGGAAAAGAAAAATCTAACATAAAAATTTCCCTGCCATTTGAGCCACTAACATCGCCCCTTTAGTGTGCATTGTGCATCTGAATTATACATTAACCATATCCCCTTAGAAGACACAGGAACGCCTACTTGCCACCCCCCTCCCCAAAAAGGCAATTTCCTCGTGGTGCCAGCAAGGTAACTCCTTACGAGATAACGTTCCTTTCTCAGTCCTGTAGTGGGTCACAACGACCCACTGCTCCTCTTGTTGGACTATGTAAGCTGTCAGTATGTTACTCTGATGTATAACCCTTTGTCTCAAAAACTCATATAACTGTGCTTTGACCTCTAACTTGAGAACAGTCTTAAGACCTTTCTGAAAGACTGCCTCCCAGGTTATAACCCTCAAGTTGGCTCAAATAAAATTTTCCATTTCCTTCTTGGATTGACTGTTGGTTAATTATTTTGTCGACAGATATTTAAGACAAGACATTGAATAGATGTTGGGTAAACACTCTGTCTTCAGTGTTCAGTTAGAGGTCCAGGCTGGAGATATAAATTTGGGAAGTCATCAATATATAGGTGGAATTTAAAGCCATGAAACTGGACCAGATACCTAATGTGCAGACTGAGCCTGGAAACCCCTCTGAACTGAGGTTCTGGGGAAAACGTAAGACAATTCCCTAAGGCACCCACTGTGTGTGACAAACCAACCTCCCTCTTCTGCACCTAGAACAGTACTAGTTACTTCCCTTGGGAAAATTGAGGAAATAGTCCTTCACATTGTTTTCTGTGTTGTGTGGTTCAGATGAGAAACGGGATTGGGAAAGGCTGATGAGAGGTCTCCAAAGTAGTCAAGACAATGAGGGAGCAGAAAGAAAACTGAGAAGTGTCCGGTGAGGTGGAAAGACACACAGGAGAGAGTAGAGACCTGGAAGGTAAGTGGAGAGAGTGATCAAGGGTACTGAGTGCAGCTGATCGGTCCCATGAGATAAGTGCTGAGGCTTTATGGACAGATCTGGCTACATGGAGCTCTTGGGACCTTGACAAGTTCAATTTCAGTAAATAGGTTTGGACTGGATTTAAGAGCAAATGGAAGGGGGAGGGTACAGCTGGAGTGGTAGAGCGCATGCTTAGCATGCATGAGGTCTTGGGTTCAATCCCCAGTACCTCCTCTAAAAATAAATAACTAAACCTGATCCCACCCCCACAAAAAAAACTATTAAAAAAAAAGAGAGAGAATGGGAGGAATAAGCCTTCTTTAGATTAGTTATATGGTGATTCAAATTGGACCAAAACTTCCTACTGATAGTTTTTCAAGATTCTGAGTCAATCTAATTGAAGATTATTCTGAGCAGGCTTAGTTGTTAAGAAAATTAAACCTGTTTGCAGGAAATGATCTCTCAATCAGATTTTTTTTTCAATGCTGGACAATCAACAAAACTTAAAAACATATCAGATATTGAGGATCTAAGTAAATCTGGATCTACATAAATCCAGATTTTAAATATTTGTGTTCATCATAAACACTCTGTAGAGTTACTGGTTAACTTGAAAGTAGGTAGTTATCAGAAAACTGAAATTTTAAAATAAATTTCTGCTAATAAAATAGAAACTATAGCTTAATATATCAGGCTTTCACACTAAGTTTCATTTGCCAAAAATATTTTAAAGGCACTAATACAACTCCTATTGCTTCAGACTTCTTTATACATGTCACATACATGGAGAGCTTCAAACACTTGAAAGTTAGCAGCTAACAATATAAAATATACTGTTCTATAGTTCTTCCGATGTAGGAGTCTGCTTATGTGATTTGCACGAATCAAAATTGTCTAAGCACTAGTTTCTTTTTCTATAGGCCAAAATGATAATATGGGAAGAACTCATTAAAAGTGCTTTCAAATATAGTTTCTCCTTTGTCGAAGATGAGTTGACCAAAATTTTGTGGGTTCATTTTTGGGCTCTCTATTCTGTTCCATTGGTCCATATGTCTGTTTTGGTACCAATACCATGCTGTCTTGATGACTGTAGCTCTACAGTATTGTCTGAAGTCGGGTAGAGTTATTCCTCCAGCCTCTTTCTTTCTCTTCAGTAATGTTTTAGCAATTCTAGGTCTTTCGTGGTTCCATATAAATTTTATTATGATTTGTTCTAGTTCTGTGAAATATGTCCTGGGTAATTGGATAGGGATTGCATTAAATCTGTAGATTGCCTTGGGCAGTGTGACCATTTTAACAATATTGATTCTTTCAATCCAGGAGCATGAGATATCTTTCCATTTTTTAAAGTCTTCTTTAATTTCATTAATCAATGTTTTATAGTTCTCTGTGTATAAGTCTTTCACCTCCTTGGTTAGATTTATTCCTAGGTATTTTATTACTTTCGGTGCTATTTTAAAGGGGATTGTTTGGAATAAAGACAGTCTCTTCAGCAAATGGTGTCGGGAAAACTGGACAGCAGCACGTAAATCAATGAAGCTAGAGCACTCCCTTACACCATACAGAAAAATCAACTCAAAATGGATCAAAGACTTAAACATAAGACAAGATACAATAAACCCCCTAGAAGAAAACATAGACAAAATATTATCTCACATGCATCTCAAAAATGTTTTCCTAGGGCAGTCTACCCAAGTAATAGAAATAAAAGCAAGAATAAACAAATGGGACCTAATGAAACTTACAAGCTTCAGCACAGCAAAGGAAACCATAAGCAAAACAAAACGACAACCTACGGAATGGGAGAAAATTTTGGCAAAAGATGAAACCAACAAAGGCTTGATCACCAGAATATATAAGCAGCTCATATGACTTAAGAAGAAAAAAAAAATGGGCAGAAGATCTAAATAAGCAATTCTTCAAGGAAGACATACAAATGATCAATAGACACATGAAAAAATGCTCAATATCACTAATTATCAGAGAAATGCAAATCAAAACTACAATGAGGAATCACCTCACACCAGCCAGAATGGCCATCATTCCACAAATGACAAATGCTGGAGAGGCTGTGGAGAAAAGGGAACCCTCCTTCACTGCTGGTGGGAATGCAGTTTGGTGCAGCCACTGTGGAAAACAGTATGGATATTCCTCAAAAGACTAAAAATAGACTTACCATATGACCCAGGAATCCCGCTCCTGGGCATATATCCAGAAGGAACCCTACTTCAAAAAGACACCTGCACCCCAGTGTTCATAGAAGCACTATTTACAATAACCAAGACATGGAAACAGCCTAAATGTCCACTGACAGATGACTGGATAAAGAAGATGTGGTATATTTATACAATGGAATACTATTCAGCCATAAAAACCGACAACATAACGCTATTTGCAGCAACATGGATGTTCCTGGAGAATGTCATTCTAAGTGAAGTTAGCCAGAAAGAGAAAGAAAAATACCGTATGAGATCTCTCATATGTGGAATCTAAAAAAAACACAAAACAGAAACAGACTCACAGACATAGAATACAAACTTGTGGTTGCCAGGGGAGAGGAGGGTGGGAAGGGACAGACTGGGAGTTCAAAATTTGTAGATGCTGACAGGCATATGTAGAATAGATAAACAAGACTATACTGTATAGCACAGGGAAATATATACAAGATCTTGTGGTAGCTCACAGTGAAAAAAAAAATGTGACAATGAATATATGTATGTTCATATATAACTGAAAAATTGTGCTCTACACTGGAATTTGACACAACATTGTAAACTGACTATAATTCAATAAAATAAAATTAAAAATATATATATACATATATAGTTTCTCAGCAGTGGAAGTAAGTGACATATTAACACTGAACTGGACCAAGTGGAAGGTTTGAGATGTTTAAACAGACGGCCCAGCTGACTCAAGTGAATGGAACAAAAAGGATCTAAAATAACAGAAGTAGAACTATCACATGCAGAGCTCTTATAAAGGGTTTTTCTGTGAGGTCGCCACCGAGCCAACGCGCGCGCTGCGGCTTTCTGGCGTCATCAGCATGACGTCATAGCGGAAAGCGCAGCCTCCACGCGGGCATCGCATCCCGCACACCTTCATCTGGTGGCTGCAACTCTTTTCCTCTTAGATTATCCCAGAGCTTCTGGTGATCGGGGTATGGGTACTTGAGATTCTGTGGACGACTTGCTTTTCATTTTCGAGACTTTCTGAAAACAACTGCAGAAATACCAAGACCTTTGGAAAAAAAGGCTGTTCTTACTCCCTTGTGAGCCAGATTGCAAACCAAGAGAAATGGAAATATAACAAGCCTGTTTTCCTGAAATCCCTGGCAGAGCTGCTCTAGCAATTTCTTGGCTTTATACTTGACCTCAAAACAGGACAATCTCCTCGTCCAAATTTGCCTGCCTTTCTAGCTTTAGTTCTAGCCTTATATTTAAATATGCAATTAAGTCAGGCACAATAGCCTGGGAGTGCTGGGAGTACCCAGATTTGCAACTCTGAATGACGATACGACCATAGGATATATAAACTAAAATCACAAATCCTATACGTAAATATTCAACTCCGAGGAATCTATCACCAGCAATGTACTACAATACACGGTCAGGCTAGCTAAAAGACAAAGGCTGCATGTTGAAGTGATCTTAAGCAAGGGTTGTGGCTCCGGTTAGCAAATGGCAAGAATTTTAGTTGACTGTTATCTCATAGCTGAATTTTAAAATCCAGAATAACCTAGCAGAAAGATTGAAACAAAAAGTGATTACCAGTTTTTAATGTAAAGAATGTAAGTCAGAAACTTCAGACGAATCTTTTATTCCATCAATCTGGAACGAGCACTCAGGAAGCTGCTATAAACAGTCAGCACTGCACAGCCCACTCCTGCCTGCGTGGAGCTCCATGCTCCAGCCGCACCTCCCCCACCGCACTCCCCTGGGGACTGCTGCCTCCAAGAATCCATGCAGCCAGTGCTCTTGGAAATAAAATTTAACCTTTCCCTTCCTAAGAGATATATAACACTCTCCTATGGTCCCTCATCCAAAGCTGTTTCCTGGGCAAATGATCAAAGGAAGATCCATTCAGAAAATCAGAAATCAGGTTGCCAAGCAAATAAAAAACTTAAGAGACGGTACTGAGGGAAGAGGCCATGCTGTCCTGTGCCCTGCCTTCACAGCCCTTCAATATCTCCAGAATTCTGGCTGAAATTTGGTCCAAGCCCAAGACATAAATTTTTTTCTTTCTAAGGGACAGAAAAATAACTGGACAAGAGTAATCCTGGGAGGTCCAGCCCGAAGAACACTGAAAGGCCAAGATCAACTGGAGGCCTATGCCAGGGGCCCTCTGGTCAGTTCTGGACTGCATCCAACTTCTGGACTCTGGCTCAGTTCTAACTCAAACCACATGCTCAGCTCCAGAACAATGCTTAATACTGTCGGAACTAGGGAGGCCTTCGGGTTGGGTTGGGTATCACAGGTGTGTTCTGGTGAGCCTCAGGGCTTCTAGTTTGATTTTATTCTGACTCAACTGCCCACCCTGAGGATTGGAGCAGAACTAGACCAGCCCCTCATCCACCCTCATTTCATATTTCTTCCATGTCATCTAGAATGCCGCTTCATCATGTCAGATAGCAGGAACTTAACCCAAGAAAGAAAGAGAGGAAGAAGGGAAAGAGGGAGGGATGAAAAGAGGAGAGGAAAGTCTATTTCAAAAGAGACAGAGGGAGAGGAAAAAAAACCTAGTGGGTCAAAAAATTTTGTGGTTCCATGTAACAATTTTGAAGTGTGCCCTCCATCAACCTGAAGAGCTAAGAAACGTGCAAACCTCCACCTGGAGGACCCCTGCCCTCCACAGCCTTCTAGGACTACCTTGATGGACTTTGCACCATCATTTGCCTTTTATACACTAAAAAGATCTTTTTATTTCCCTGCTAGCGTTTTGTGCTTCATTTGTATTTTTAAAAATTATCATGCTGTAAAATGGAATTTTTTTGATATACAGTTCTGTGAGTTGTAACACCCGTATGGGTTTGTGTAAACACCACCACAGTCAGGATGCAGAACAATACCATGACCCCAGGAAACTTCCTGGTGCTGTTCCTTTGCAGTAACACCTTCCCCAGACTCCTAACCCAGCAACCACTGACCTGTTCTTCATAAATAGATGTTAATAGTTTCTTTGTTTCACATTCCCAAACAAACCACAAATGCTATTATTTATAGCTTAGAAGTTAAACATCTTGTTACGGCAGTTATTTTAACTCATGTGAAATGTATTCAAAATAAAATGTAAATTTATGTTAATAAGCATGAAACTAGAAAAGGTGAGCCATCTGAACCTGTGCCTCTAATGCCAGGCAGCATCAGCCTGGGATCAGGCAGCCCAGAAAACCCAACTCTGCTCACGAAAGCCTGAACCTTCTCTCAGTCCCGCGTGAACCTTCATTCACCCAGGTCTTGAGTGCCTTTTAATCAGCCTCACATTCAGAACTGATGACGTATAGAGCTCATCTAGTTCTGACCCCATGCTGCCTCTCGGATGTGGGATGCGCTCACTCCTGCACACTCTGCACTTCTGGATTCTCTGATTATTTCACGTGGGTCAACCTCCAGCCTTCAAGCCCCAAGCCCCAGGAGTGGCCCATTTGGCCAGTACACTTTCTTGGTCCAACAGGGTCCCAAGCAAGGGGCAAGTTCTGAAGATACTACATTCCCCAGCTTGCTGAACAATTATCTGAAATGTCCACATCTACATATCTACCATGAATACAACTTTTTTAAAAGTACAAGATATCAAGAAATCAAAAAGTATATTATGTATCAACTATATTACAATATATGATGTATTATATAATCTTAAAATACATAATGATATCATAGTATATGATTCTAACATTATCGATAGTGTGTATATAAATATATTATTACCAGATTTTAAAAATGGGATTAGACAACCCCAGAAATGCTAATGCATTTTAAATATTCACTGAAGTGGCCCTTTATGTTGAATCTTCAAGGGTTGAACGTCTATTTCTTATAAAATTTATGTTATCTGGCAATTTACATAATATATCTTTCTTAATACTTGAATTTAAGGCTATTAAAACCCAACATTATTAAATTAATACCAGTTATGCATTTTTTAGGTTTATAACTCTGAATCAACAATTTCCCAGGTCATCAATTTGCTCAGCTCTTCCAATTAAACTGAATTCTGTGTAAAAATATGGTTTACTGATATCTTAATTTTTAATTTAAATTGAAAAATTACATTTTAAATTTTGTATAGAAACACAAAAGACCATGAATAGCCAAAACAATCTTGATAAAGAAGAATGAAGCTGGAGGAATCACACTCCCTGACTTCAGATTATACTACAAAGCTACAGTATTCAAAACAGTACAGTACTAGCACAAAAACAGACACATAGATCAATGGAACAGGATAGAAAGCCCATAAATAAATCCATATGCTTATGGTCAATTAATCTATGACAAGTGATATAAGAATAAACAATGGAGAAAAGACAGCCTCTTCAATAAGTGGCGCTGGGAAAACTGGGCAGCTACCTGCAAAAGAATGAAATTAGAGCATTCCCTAACACCATCTACAATATAAACTCAAAATGAATTAAAGACCAAAATGTAAGACCAGATATTCTAAAACTCCTAGAGGAAAACAGGCAGAAACATTCTTTGACATAAATCACAGCCATGGTTGTTTTTTTCTTTTTTTTTTTTTTTGATCCATTTCCCTGAGTAATGGAAATAAAAGCAAAAATAAACAAATGGGACCTAATTAAACTTAAAAGCTTTTGCACAGCAAAGAAAACCATAAACAAGACAAAGGACAGTCTATGGACTGGGAGAAAACATGTGCAAATAATGAGACTGACAAGGGGTAATACCCAAAATATACAAACAGCTCATACAGTTTAATATCAAAAACCAAACAACCCAACCAAAAAATAGGCAGAAGACCTAAACAGACATTTCTTCAAAGAAGACGTCCACATGGCCAACAGGCACATGAAAAGATGCTCAGTATCGCTAATTATTAGAGAAATGCAAATCAGAACTACAATGAGATATCACATCATACCAGCCAGAATGGCCATCATTGAAAAGTCTACAAATAATAAATGCTGGAGAGGGTATGGAGAAAAAGGAACCTTCCTACCCTGTTGGTGGGAATGTAAATTGGTGTAGCCACTATGGAGTTTCCTTTAAAAACTAAAAACAGACTTACCATATGATCCTGCAATCCCATTCCTGGGCATATATCTGGAGAAAACTCTAACTCAAAAAGATACACACACTCCAATGTTCACAGCAGCACTATTTACAATAGCCAGGACATAGAAGCTACCTAAATGTCCATCGACAGATGAATGGGTAAAGAATTTGTGATATTATATATATATATTAAAAATCTAGCCAGAGAAAGAGGAAATCCTATTATTTGCAACAACGTAGATTGACCTTGAAGGCATTACACTAAGTGAAATAAGCCAGACAAAGACAAATACTGTAGATTTCACTTACACTTAAATGTGGAATCTTAAAAAAACAACAACAAAATTCCAAACTCATAGAAAAAGAAAAAGAGGTCAATTTTTGGTTATCAAAACACAGAGGGTGGGAGGATGGGGAACTGGAGGAAAGTGATCAGGAGGTACAAACTTAGTTACAAGATTAAAGACACTGACAATAAAAACAAAAAAATCCCAGTCAAGTCTATAGAATTGCCTGCCTCTAAACCTAGAGTTCCATTTGGGCAGCAATGGTATAAATTTTTATTTACTTTTTTGCAGTTATTTGGCTTCTCTCAAATAGTCAGCGTTGGCCCCCAGAATTTTGACCTTCATTGCTAGATGATCTCTTTTGGTAATCAGCAAAAGATTCCTCAGGGTCACTGATATACTTTCAGGGAGATATCATTAATAAATATTAACATCTGTATTGTTACTTTGTTTCTTCAAGCATTAGCCTGAATCTCCTTCCTCTCTCTCTTTCCCTTCCCTACCCTGTCCCAGAAATCTTCCC
The DNA here is from genome assembly GCF_036321535.1 of Camelus dromedarius. NCBI lineage: Eukaryota > Metazoa > Chordata > Mammalia > Artiodactyla > Camelidae > Camelus > Camelus dromedarius. The sequence goes on along the minus strand of NC_087458.1, from coordinate 27,688,389 downwards.
TTTTCCCTCTCTTTCAGACTTCATAAAAATACAAATGGTTAAAATGCTACCTATTCCTGATTAAATTAGAAGATGGTATGTGTGGAATATTACTCAACCATAAAAAAGAACCAAATAATACCATTTGCAGCAACATGGATGGACCTGGAGATCATCATTCTAAGTAAAGTAAGCCAGAAAGAGAAAGAAAAGTGCCATGTGATTTCATTTATATGTGGAATCTAAAAAAAAAAAAAGACACAAATGAACTTATTAACAAAACTGAAACAGACTCACAGACATAGAGAACAAACTTATGGCCACCAGGGGTTAAAGAGGGTGGGAAGGGATAGATTGGAAGTTCGAAAATTGCACCTTTTGGGGAGCGACAGAAATGTTAGCTATCTTGATTGTGGTGGTGGTTTCATCGGTGTCTACATCAAAATGCATCAAAATGTACATCTGAAATATGTGTAGTTTACTGTACAGGAAACATGTCACAATAAAAGTGTTTTTAATAAAGAATGAAGGGAAAAGACTTCATGAAAATACAAATGGTTAAAATAGCACCTATTCTTGATTAAAGTTACAAAATTGAGCATTCTTTTAAAATTCTACATACACATCTTTAAAAGCGGAACCTCATCACTGGTGAACTGCCCATATGCATGTACAAACAACATTTGCAAATATCTCCAGGGGTTCAAAGCCCCTCTAGAGCCTCTCCGTGGATGTACAAAGGGTCTGTAGTCCCCAGAGTAAACTCTGCTCCTTAAGCTCATTCCCACACAGTCAACCATTCAACTCTCTCCTGGCCCAAGGCTTGCCAACTTCTCAGCCCTTCCTTTGGTCAATACAGCTGAGCTTAAATTAACCTGTGTCTACTCCATGAAGACTTCCCCAACTCCTTCAACTCACATAGCTTTCTACCTATCCTGGCTTCCTGATACGCATAAAGTCTTATTATTCAGCATTTAATTTCCCTATAAATGATTCATGCAGGTAACTGATACCTCTAAATCCAGCTGGTAAACCCCTGAGAGCAGATACAGGGAACCCCACATCTCTACAACTGCCCCCGCAGCACTTGACACACTGCCAGAAGCCCAATGAATATTTATTGAACGATCAACCCACGCATCTGAGTATCTTCTAGGTAGCCTCTGCCCCACCACTGCTACTTTGCCCAAGGAGAAGGAAGAAGCCAAGAACCACAGCTTTTTGAGCAGAATCTAGGTTTTGCAGAGGTCAGGGGCTAGCACTCACCATTTTGTTCATTCCTTTGTATGCACATTGCAAACATGTACTAAGCTCCTACTACATGCCAGGCACCAAGCTAGGCACAGATGACACAAAAATGACAGAAATGCAAGCAACTGATTTAAGGTACACTGCACGCACTAACTGAGGTACACACAAGGCAACAGCAGAAATGGAGCAGGCAGCTCTCTATCTAGAGATGTTAATAAAGTAATCGCTGAGAACAGGATGCTTGAGACAGATGCTGGAAAAATTAGTATGAATTTAACAGATGAGCTAGAACGGGAAAGGCATCCCAGGAAAGTAACAGCAAATGCAAAGGCATAAACGTGTGGAAATAACACGTCTCTTTTATCCCCTCCTCGCTTTTCTCGGTCAGCCAACTCACCTTTCACATTCGCTCACATTCCAATAAGGCAACTCACTCCACCTTCAGGATTATTTACTTGAACCAAGTAACAGGGATTTATTTTTAAAGACTGACTAAGGTGCACTGCCTAGCAAATGTGAATTTTGAAACACTTAAACAAATTTAGTATTTTGGACTGGGAAATCCAATACAAATAAAAATTAAGGATTTGGGGGAAAAATATGTGACTGATTCTACACTTATATTATTAGGTTACATATTTTTGCACAGAAAATGTTTAATACAATTTTAATTTTAATGATCTGTCTTCAAGGGATAAAAGAACATCCAGAAAAGGGTTTTTAAGTTACTTACTCAATATTTCCATTCCTGTATCATTCACTTCTCCAAGTGAGTTTCAGTTTCTCTGTCTGTGGCTTTATAAACCTCTCTTTGGGCTTTAACAAGCATGGAATCACTTTTACTGTGAAGTTTAATATCCTGCTTTAAAATCCAAATATGATTCACATATTGCATCTTCAGTATTTCTAAAACAAAACAATCTGTTTGGACTTAAAAAAATTACTTTCCTCCAAAACACTTAAAACCATGCTTTCCAATATCTGGAAATGGGACTCATTTAAACGCATGCAATAATACTGCTTCAGGCTCATTTTCCTGCCAATTTAAGAAGAAAAATTAATAACACTGCTAAACTAATTTTATATAAGAAATAGGTACTAATGGTAATAAAATGCATCAATAGTCTGGCTTTTTAAAAGTTGTTTTTTTTTTTAAGTCAAGAACAAGTGGTTGCAAACGTGCCATTCCAGGCACTTACTACTTTTTCAGAGACCGGAGCCTGTAATTGCTTTTAAAGACATGAAAACCTTCATTCTTTCTCCTCTGATATATCCAAAAGAGACTGCACAGCTGAGATCCAGAAGGCACTCACAAATTTATGACAAAAACATAAATTCAGATCTTGGCCTCTTCACAGCTGTCGGACTTCTAGGATCCCGAAGCTGAAAACAGCGAGAATGAAGACCTGGGTCTTCATACTACAAGGGTGAGCTAGTGATAATAAAAATAAAAATAGAACTACCATATGATCCAGCAATTCCACTTCCTAGGTATTTATCCAAAGAAAACAAGAACACTAATTAGAAAAGATATGTGCACCCTTATGTTCATTGCAGAATTATTTACAATAACCAAGATATGGAAGCAATCCAAGTGCCATCAAAGACAAATGGATAAAGAAGATGTGGTATGTGGAGACGGAGAAGATGGCGGAGTACAAGGACGCTCGCAGGTCACCCTCTCCCACAAATACACCAAGACCCACATCTACAGACCCACTCAGCCAACCAGAGCACCTGCGGAACTCCGACAGAACATCGCCCTCTTCAAAAGATAAAGACGCCAAAAATCTGGTAGGAGAAAAGGAAAAAAGAAAGAACAAAAGGCAAAGCAGCGCGGGACGGGTCCCGCGGGGAGGGAGCCGCAAAGGAGGACTGGCGCTCGCTCGCTGGGTCTCCCCTCTCCAACTGAGAGGCCAGCGGGATGGATAGGGAGCCTCCGAGGCTCGGATCTGTACAGAGCAGCCCTTGACTAACAGAACTAAGTTAAACGGGCACAGAGCGTCCCCCCGACACCCAGCCTGAGATGCGGGCCGGCAGTCGCGGGCAGGGCCAGGCTGCACAAGCCGGGCGGAGGACAGAAGTGGCTGCACGGAGGCAGCCCCGGGGGAATGCAAGGGGCTGCGCGTCATGGCTGCGGGTGCACAGGGCAGAACAACCTGGGCCCCCCATAAAACAGCAAGGTTGATGTGCTCTCGGGGAAGGGTGCATACCCCCATCTCTGAAAACCCGCGGAAAGTTTTCCGGGGAAGAGAGGCGGGGCTCAGACACAGCCGCCATATCCTCCTCGCTGAGCACTCAGGCGGGGGCGGGGGCGAAACCTGCATCCGCACTGAAGGGCTTAGCAGCCTCAAAGGCCAGACTGGGACTGGCCTGCAGCCCAGGGCAGATAGGATCCTTCCATCCTGGTCCCTCAGAGAACTTGCTCCACAAAGACAAACAAGGAGCTGGGTTTTGGCTCGGAGCAGGGACAGGGCTGTCCCTTGGTCTTCCCCGAGCCCACCCGCTGAGCGCCGACCAGGGCGGAGCGCGCAGCCGCACAGAGAGCGGAACTACCGGCGGCGCAGGTAGAGGGAGAGCGTCCCCCACCCCCGCCTTTCCGGCAGGAACACAGCCCCTGACCGAGGTGCTGGGAGGGGGCACGACCCGCCCTCCTACCTGGCCAGTCTGCAACATCTGACTGCCGCATCCGGAGGGGCAGCAACCCACCCGGCCACAGCAGAGGAGAGCTGCACCTGACCCAGTGTTAGGAGGAGGCGCGATCGGCTTGCCGACAGGTGCTGGGAGCAGCACAGAAGAGGGCGCCAACGGAGGGCCTCTGAAAACAGCAAGCTGAGCATCCAAAACAGGACGAAGACAGAAAGACTTCACATTAAAAGCACACAGACTCCAGGAGAACACCGACAAACCACGCCCCCTCCCTTTTTTTTAAATCTGTTTTTACCTGTTCTATTTTCTACTACTCTCTTAATCTTTACTTCTTCATTCATTTCTATTTCTCTAGGGTTTTGATGTCCTGCTATTGATTAGACACAGGTTTCAAATACATCTATTCATCTCCCCCCCCCCCTTTTTTTGTAAAGGTTTTAAAAGGACGTCTCAACCCGATTAATACTCTGCTTCAACTCACTCTTCTATTATTCATTATACACTGTTTTCAAACCCTCTTTCTCCCTTCTTTTAAAATTCTTTCTCTCTCTCTCTTATTTTTTTTTCTTTTTTTTCCTAAGTTCTATTCCTAAATAGGCATCAGATAGATAAAATCCTTAAGGACCAAAATAAACAACTGATACTCCATAGACCACAGTGCCAAAGAGGTATGAGCAAGATGAAGAAGCAGAAAAACGTTTCCCAATTAAAAGAACAAGAGAAATCCCCTGAAAGAAAGATCAATGAAATAGACATCGATAGCCTACTAGATCAAGATTTCAAAAAAGGAGTGATCGAATTGCAGAAGGAATTAAAAGAGATAGTGTTTAGAGACATAAAATATGTCAAAAATGAAATTGAAGCTATAAAGAAGAGCCAAGTAGAATGGGTAAACTCATTGACAGAGATGAGGAATGATCTAATAGCTGTGCAAAGCCGACTAGATAATGCAGAGGAACGAATTAGTGATCTAGAAGACAGGGCAATAGAAAGCACCCATTCAGAAGAACTACAAGAGAAGCAAATAAAAAATAATGAAAATAGCATAAGGGACCTATGGGATAATATAAAGCATCCCAATCTTCGCATAATAGGGGTCCCAGAAGGAGAAGAAAGATCAAAGGGGATTGAAAAGGTTTTTGAAGAAATCATGACTGAAAACTTCCCAAACTTAAAGATGGAATCAGATATCCAAGTACAGGAAGCTCAGAGGGTCCCAAACAGGAAGAACCCAAATAGACCCACACCAAGACATATCATAATCAAGATGGCCAGAGTCAAGGATAAATGATTCTAAAGGCAGCAAGAGAAAAGCAAAGAGTAAGTTACAAGGGAACCCCCATAAGACTCTCAGCTGATTTCTCTACACAAACACTACAGGCCAGAAGGGAGTGGCAAGATATATTCAAAGCCCTGAATGAAAAAAAGATGCAGCCTAGGATCCTTTATCCAGCAAGGCTATCCTTGAGGATAGAAGGAGAAATAAAGAGTTTCACAGACAAAAAACAGCTTCAGGAGTTTAGCAACACTAAACCCATGCTAAAAGAAATATTGAAAGGGCTATTCTAAATAGAAAAGCAGCAGGATGCTACAGAAATGAGAAACACACAACTGGAAAGGTGATAACTCATGAATTACAAATAAAGTAAACATGAAATTATAAAAGAAGACGTACAAATCACTGAGAGTGGGAGAGGGAGGCAGGGAAATATAGAATATTTTTTTCTTTCTTTTTTAAATTTTTTTAACAGTACGATGGGTTTGAGATCATGTTACTATCAGTTTAATAAAAACAGTTATAGTAATGGGTTGATAGATTTACAAAAAAGGGTAACCACAAGCCAAAAATTTACAAAGGAGTCACAAAAATTAAATAAAATCCATGAGAATACAAAGGAAAATTACCAAACCACAAAAGGAAGAAGAAAGGAACAAAGAAGATACACCAATTCAACTACAAAGATAAGTTCAAAATGGCAATAAACACACATCTATCATTAATTACTGTAAATGTTAATGGACTAAATGCTCCAGTCAAAAGACACAGAGTGGCAGACTGGATAATAAAGCAAGAACCTTCAATATGCTGCATACAACAGACCCACTTTAGGGAGAAGGACACATATAGATTGAGAGTGAAAGGATGGAAAAGGATATTCCATGCAAATGGAAAAGCCAAAAAAGCAGGTGTTGCAGTACTGATTTCAGACAAAATAGACTTTAAAACAAAGGCCATAAAGAAAGATAAAGAAGGACATTTTATAATGATTAAAGGAGTGATACAAGATGAGGATATTACACTCGTTAATATATATGCACCCAATATAGGAGCACCTAAGTACATACAAGAATTACTAACAGAGATAAAGGGGGCTATTGATGGGAATACAATCATAGTTGGAGATTTTAACACTGCATTAACATCACTAGACAGATCTTCCAGACAGAAAATAAACAAGGCAACAGAGAAATTAAATACTACAATAGAAAAACTAGATTTGGTGGATATTTTCAGAGCATTACACCCCCCAAAAATAGGATATACATTCTTTTCAAGTGCACATGGAACATTTTCCAGGATCGATCATGTACTTGGGCACAAAAGAAACCTCAACAATTTTAAGAAGATAGAAATTATCTCAAGCATCTTTACTGACCACAATGCCATGAAACTGGAAATCAACAACAGAGAAACAAAGGAGAAAAAAAGGAAAGCATGGAGATTAAACAATATGTTATTGAAAAAACAATGGATCAATGAGGAAATCAAAGCTGAAATTAAAAAATGCCTTGAGACAAATGATAATGAAAGCACAACCACTCAAAACCTATGGGACACAGCAAAGGCAGTGCTAAGAGGGAAGTTTATAGCGATACAGGCCTTCCTCAAAAAAGAAGAACAATCTCAAATAAACAATTTAACCCACCACCTGAATGAATTAGAAAAAGAAGAACAAAAAGCCCCAAAAAGCAGCAGAAGGAAGGAAATAATAAAGATCAGAGAGGAATTAAATACAATAGAGATTAACAAGACCACAGAAAAAATCAACCAAACCAAAAGCTGGTTTTTGGAAAAAGTAAATAAAATCGACAAACCAAACTCACAAAGAAGAAAAAAGAGAGAGCACAAATTAGCAAAATAAGAAAGGAAAATGGAGAAATTACAACAAACAAAATAGAAATACAGAATATCATATGAGAATATTATGAAAAACTATATGGAACCAAACTGGATAACCTAGAGGAGATGGACAAGTTTCTGGAAACATACTGTCCACCAAAACTGAATCAAGAAGAATCTGAACACTTGAACAATCCGATCACTAGAAAGGAAATAGAAATAGCAATTAAAAACCTCCCTACAAATAAAAGTCCAGGACCGGACGGCTTCACCGGGGAATTCTACCAAACATACAAAGAAGAACTCATACCAGTCCTTCTCAAACTCTTCCAGATGATTGAAAAGGAGGGAATACTCCCAAACTCATTCTATGAAGCCACCATCACCCTGATACCAAAACCAGGCAAAGACACTACAAAAAAAGAGAATTATAGGCCAATATCACTGATGAACATAGACGCCAAAATCCTCACCAAAATTTTAGCAAATAGAATCCAACAACACATAAAAAAGATTATACATCATGACCAAGTGGGGTTCATCCCAGGGACACAAGGCTGGTTCAACATATGCAAATCAATCAGTGTAATACATCACATCAACAAGAGAAAGGACAAAAACCACATGATCATCTCAATCGATGCAGAAAAAGCATTTGATAAAATTCAACACCCATTTATGATAAAAACTCTCACCAAAGTGGGTATAGAGGGAACATATCTCAACATAATAAAAGCTATATATGACAAACCTACAGCCAGCATAGTACTCAACGGTGAAAAACTCAAAAGCTTCCCACTAAAATCTGGGACAAGACAAGGATGCCCACTATCACCACTCCTATTCAACATAGTCCTGGAAGTCCTAGCCACAGCAGTCAGGCAAGAGAAAGAAATAAAAGGGATCCAAATTGGAAAAGAAGAGGTAAAAGTGTCATTATATGCTGATGACATGTTACTATATATAGAAAACCCTAAAAGGTCCACACAAAAGCTACTAGAGCTGATTGAAGAATTCAGCAAGGTAGCAGGTTACAAAATTAACGTCCAAAAATCAGTTGCATTTCTTTACACTAACGATAAATCAACAGAAGAAGAAAGTAAAGAAACAATCCCCTTTAAAATAGCACCCAAAGTAATAAAATATCTGGGAATAAATCTAACCAAGGAGGTGAAAGAATTATACACAGAAAACTATAAACCACTGATGAAGGAAATTAAAGAAGACTTTAAAAAATGGAAAGATATTCCATGCTCTTGGATTGGAAGAATCAATATTGTTAAAATGGTCACACTGCCCAAGGCAATCTACAGATTTAATGCAATCCCTATCCAATTACCCAGAACATATTTCACAGAACTAGAACAAATCATAATAAAATTCATATGGAACCATCAAAGACCTAGAATTGCCAAAGCATTACTGAAGAGAAAGAAAGAGGCTGGAGGAATAACTCTCCCAGACTTCAGACAATACTATAGAGCTACAGTCATCAAGACAGCATGGTATTGGTACCAAAACAGACATATAGACCAATGGAACAGAATAGAGAGCCAAGAAATGAACCCACAAACTTTTGGTCAACTCATCTTTGACAAAGGAGGCAAGAATATACATTGGAATAAAGACAGTCTCTTCAGCAAATGGTGTTGGGAAAACTGGACAGAAGCATGTAAAACAATGAAGCTAGAACACTCCCTTACACCATATACAAAAATCAACTCAAAATGGATTAAAGACTTAAACATAAGACAAGATACAATAAACCTCCTAGAGGAAAACATAGGCAAAACATTATCTGACATACATTTCAAAAATTTTCTCCTAGAAGAAATAAAAGCAAGAATAAACAAATGGGACCTAATGAAACTTACAAGCTTCTGCACAGCAAAGGAAACCAGAAGTAAAACAAGAAGAAATCCTACGGAATGGGAGAAAATTTTTGCAAGTGAAACTGACAAAGGCTTGATCTCCAGAATATATAAGCAGCTCATACGACTCAATAAGAAAAAAATAAACAACCCAATCCAAAAATGGGCAGAAGACCTAAACAAGCAATTCTCCAAGGAAGACATACAAATGATCAAAAAGTACATGAAAAAATGCTCAATATCACTAATTATCAGAGAAATGCAAATCAAAACTACAATGAGGTATCACCTCACACCAGTCAGAATGGCCGTCATTCAAAAATCCACAAATGACAAATGCTGGAGAGGCTGTGGAGAAAGGGGAACCCTCCTACACTGCTGGTGGGAATGCAGTTTGGTGCAGCCACTATGGAAAACAGTGTGGAGACTCCTCAAAAGACTAGGAATAGACTTACCATATGACCCAGGAATCCCACTCCTGGGCTTGTATCCAGAAGGAAATCTACTTCAGGATGACACCTGCACCCCAATGTTCATAGCAGCACTATTTACAATAGCCAAAACATGGAAACAGCCTAAATGTCCATCAACAGGTGACTGGATAAAGAAGGTGTGGTATATTTATACAATGGAATACTACTCAGCCATAAAAACCGACAACATGATGCCATTTGCAGCAACATGGATGCTCCTGGAGAATGTCATTCTAAGTGAAGTAAGCCAGAAAGAGAAAGAAAAATACCATATGAGATCGCTCATATGTGGAATCTAAAAAACAAAAACAAAAACAAACAAACAAACAAAAACAAAGTGTAAATAAAGGACAGAAATAGACTCACAGACAGAGAATACAGACTTGTGGTTACCAGGGGGGTGGAGGGTGGGAAGGGATAGACTGGGATTTCAAAATTGTAGAATAGACTACACTGTATAGCACAGGGAAATACACACAAAATGTTATGATAACTCACAGAGAAAAAAATGTGACAATGAGTGTGTATATGTCCATGAATAACTAAAAAATTGTGCTGAACACTGGAATTTGACACAACATTGTAAAATGATTATAAATCAATAAAAAATGTTAAAAAAAAAGATGTGGTATGTACACAATGGAATATTACTCAGCCATAAAAAAGAATGAAATCTTCTCATTTGCAACATGGATGGACCTAGAGGGCATTATGCTAAGTGAAATAAGTCAGACAGACAGAGAAAGACAAATGCTGTATGATTTCACTTATATGTGGAATCTACATATCGAAACAAATGAGCAAACATAAGAAAACAGAAAGAGAGCCATAGATACAGAGAACAAACAGATGGTTGCTAGAGGGGAAGGGGTTGAGGGGAGAAAAAAATAGTTGAGGGAGATTAAGAGGTACAAACTTCCAGTTGCAAAATAAATGAGTCGTGAGTGTGGAATGCATGGTGTGGGGAATACAGTCAATGACTGTAATAGCTTTGGATGGTGACACACCATAGCTGGACTAATTGTGTGATCATTTTGAAATGCACAGAAATATCAAATCATTATGTTGTGTAAAAGGAACAAGCATGATGTTTTTAGGTCAATTACACTTCAAAAACAAACAAACTCATAGAAAAAGAGATTAGATTTGTGGCTACCAGCAGCCGAGGGAACAGGGGTAGGGGAGGAACTGCATGAGGGCAGTCAAAAGGTACAGACTCCTAGTTACAAGATAAATGAGTAACGAGTCCTGGGGACGCACAGCATGATAAATGTAATTAACACCGGTGCATGTTACATATGAAAACTGTGAAGAGAGTAAATCCTAAGAGTTCTCACCACAAGGAAAAAGATTTTTCTTTTTCCTATTTCTTTAATTTCGTGTCTATAGGAGATGATGGAAGTTCACTAAACATACTGTGATGTTCATTTCATGATACGTGTAAGTCAAATTATTACTCTGTACACGTTAAACTTACACAGTGCTGTATGTCAATTATAGCTCAATAAAACTGGAAGGGAAAGAAATAATTTTAAAAATCTGTGCATTTTATAGCTTATAAATTGTATCTCAATAAAGCACTGTTAGCATTTTTAAAAAGAATGCATTATATTTATATCATACTTTATACTTATAAGAATTCTTTTCCAAGATTCACTTCATGTGATCATCTTACACTGCCAACAGAGATAACAAACATCGATTCCAGAAGGACATGTGGCCAGCTAGTGGCAAGATTAGAATCAAAGCTCAGATCTTGCTGGTGCAAAAATATATATTTTCCATTACATCAAATATAGAATAGCCAATCAATCTCTCTCTCTCCATTTTCCTCATTTTGTTTTGTATTTCTTAATAGAGTCATTGATTTTTTTAAATATAATATCTTAGGATATTTTGACCTTTGTTTTAAGTTTCTACTTTAAAAATTTATATCAGCCCAATATCAATTTCCTGTTTATTCAAAGTTAACCTTACTGGTAGAAGGGCAATCCAAAGTAAATTATGAAGTTTTGCATTCACTTCTCTTTTTTCTTTTTCAAGTCACTGTTGAAGTGTATACTGACTACCTCTCTCAACCAGTAAAAGCTTCTTCCCATTCATTTATTGGGCCAGGCCTCTCCCAGGAAACATTTTTAGGTTTCCAGAGAAAACCTCTCAGAAATATCTCAGGGAGTAGAAGATGCAGGCTACGAGGCTCAAATGACACCATATATTTAACATGGTAAGACTCTAATATTAGTTCAGGAACACACTATTAAATAAGTCTTTTGACACTTTACAAAAGATCCCTAATAAAGCTAGCAAAGGAGTAATTTTTCCTGAATCCCCAACTACTGAAAACGAGCACCAGATTTCTTCCCGTCAGTCACTCATTTGTTCATTCACCCATGCATTCACTAGACAGGAACTGCACTACTGCTGGCAGGGTCCTCGCCCCCAGGGGTTCAGTGGTCACAGGACAAGGGCTTCTGCCATGCAGTGTTCCATTCTAGACAGACTGCAACAGAAACAAGCCCATAATAAGTAACAGCCTACACTGTTAAGTACAATGAAAAAGTAAAACAAGGTACCAGGGAACAGAGTAGAAGCAGGGCAACCAGCTGGGAAGTGGTTATGGTAGCCCAGGTCAGAGATGAAATTAGGTTAGTGAAAAATAGTTGGGTTTACCACTTGCTGATGGATTTGATGTCAAGCCTGAGAAAGGGAGAAATTGAGGATTATTCCAGGATTTTTGCCTGAGCAAATTAGTGGCTAATGATGCCATTAGCTAAGATGGAAAAGACCTTGAGAGAAACAGGATAGGGGCAGGGACATCATGGGCCCTTTTTATTAAGTCAAGTTTGAGACACCATCAAAGTGGATAAGAAGGGGGTGGGGCAGGGGAGGAGGGAGAGGAGGAGACCATCAGAGTGGAGAAGAAGGGGGTGGGGCAGGGGAGGAGGGAGAGGAGGAGGGGAGGAGCGGGCTGGGAAGAGCGGGAGGAGGAGACAACAACAGTGAAATACACACGTCCAAAGCTCAGGGGAGAAGTCAGGGCTGGATGGAAATACAGACCTGAGACTCATCAGAATTCAGACAGTACTTAAAGTCATGGGACCAGACAAGTACACTGCAGGATATGTGTAATCAGAAGGAATTCAAATCATGGCTTTGTCACATGTTAGCCAACTTGGGCAACACAGCCTTTCTGTGCAGAGTTAATACATATCTGAACAGGCCAGGAAATCTTCCTAGCAGTGTACAAATACATGTTCTTGTCAAGCACCTAAGAAATTAAACACCATGGAAGGACAGAAACAGTAGGACCAGGAATGAAAAGTGCAGATTTCCTAACCATGATAATAAATTACCAGTTACAAAATAAATTGCCAGCAAATTCCCTGGAAAAAGCACCACTGAGGAATGCAAAACTAGGGTGCCCCTACTCTGACCCACTGGAAAGAGAAAAGATTTTCCTTAACAAATGCAGCAACTGAAAATTAACAGTTAATTTAAATTAAAAATTAAATTTTTCCAGGGGCTGAGTTTATAGAGAATAATTCATCCCTGAAATCTTATCAAGAGCATATACTACTAATTGGCATGACATATACAGCTAATGGCAACAACAGCAACAAAAATAGCAACTCATAAACTATTTTCAAGAAGCTTCCGATGTGAGACTTAGAATTACCGAAGTACTGATAAAACTAGTCTAGATGGTGATTCTTGCTAAACTGTAAACGGATGTGTGCCAGTAAAGTAAAAAGCAAAATAAGAATCCAATGAATATTCTTCCAAGTGCTAAGGTTTTAAAAGATAATTATTCTAGAAATTTCAAAGATCCCGTATATTCACCTACTACAAACTTTAAACTAATGAACAAGTAGAGGTGTTTTTTTTTTCTGATTGAACCCATCAATATTTGTTCACCATTGGAAAGACTTTTTTAAAAGTACCAGACAAACTAGGGATTACACAATTGCTGTATTACCAGACAATAAGTATGAAGGCTGCAAGATTATTATCTGATTACATTCCTGCCATGCTTTTGCTTTTTTATTTCTGCTTACCCTATTTATGTTATAGATGTTTTTTCAATTTAACCTGTAACCCAAGGTTTTATTAGAACACCTGGGGAGCTGGTACTACAAAAAAGATTTCGTGTCATCTTTATGAAATTATAACTGCTGTTTCTAATGTTAGTATGTTTTTTTAATTCAACACTAAGGGGGCCTTGGAGAAAACTGTAGTTTCTGCTAGTTTGAACTAAAAGGATGACCCCTTCTGATGAGATAAACCTGAAGTCTTAACATGGTGAAGAGTACTTTTCACGCTCTATGTAAATTACTGAACGCAGAGCAGAATTTCTTGGGCTTCCATATCCCTTGGGGGCACTTCCAAGTGTAATTCAAGGTAGTGGGCACTAGATGGCACTGCTGATTCATAACCAGGCTGTTGATTTTTCCACGTTTTATGTTATAGACTTAAGAATCTTTGTTATTAACAACATTAAAGTTCTTGAGTAATTAAAGAAATTTTAAGCATTTCAAAGAGGAAAAAAAAAGCCCTTAAGCGAATTTAGGATGTCCTCTGCATTACTATAAACCTTTCCCCAGTTGCTATTACTCTAAATCAAGTTCTCTAGATGAGGTTTTAAATATATAACTACATATAAATATAACTATAAATGTAAACACAAAAACATTTAAATCAAACATTGGTGTACTTTCAGATGATAATTATAATTTAAGTGAAAAGAAATAAGGTTCTCCAGAGCAAAGTTTTCAGCTTTGCTAAAGCAACGTGCCACTAACCATCCTTAGAGCAGGAGGGGCAAGGAGCAAATTATGGGTTTAGCCTTTCATCTGCATGATGTTCTTAGGACCTCTACATAGAGGCTCTTCTGTCCACTTTGGGAATGAAGTCTCCTGGTCTTTCCACTTAAGAACGAGAAGTGTCAATATGGCAAGTGCCCCACCCCAGCAGTGTCTGAAACTATTCTGGGCTTGTAAAGGGGGACTGACAGTGACAGTGAGAGGTCTCTTGTCTCACCCTCACAAATGCTGTCCTCAAGTCCTCCCATTGTTCAGATAAACAGCCAGGGCCGGGACTGGATCTGACCAAGCTAACAAAACTTCTCCAAAATCGAAACTCTTAAGAAGTAACCTTGCCCTTTGAAACGTCACAACTTTTTTTTTAAGGACCTTACACTTTTATAAAGAAATACAGTAGCTTCTCAACTCACCAACAACAAAAGAAATACAGGTGACATTAAAAATCTCTTAAAGCTAACATGCAGACTGCCATTCCCCAGTTCATTCATTTATTCAGTTAATGTGGCCAAGTGCCAGGAGCGGTGCTCAGAGCTGGTAACGCACAGTGAACAGAAGGGATGGGGGTCCCTGACTTTATAGGATCTACTGTTTAGTAATAGAGGACGTCAATCTTTTTAATGTTGCTGATAAGTTAACAGACACTGACATCACCTCAAATCCTTTTTGGAAGTAAGCCTGATATAAACAAATAAAAATCAGACTCGCTGGTCATGGTATCATGGCAGGAAAGACCATGGATCCACGGAGAGTGAGAAAATCATTCAGAAGAAGGCACTTCGGTCTTTGGTGCTCCAGTCTGCTCCATGGAAAGCGAACTGTGATTCACTGCCTAAGCGGTCACACACAGCTACACATACTTTTTTTTTTTTTTAACTTTTTGGGGGGGGATTTTTGGAGGGAGGTTTGGGAGGAGATAGTTAGGTTTATTTATTTTTTTAATGGAGGTACTGGGGATCGACCTACGCACGCGCTCTACCACTGAGCTATACCCTCCCCTCAGCTGCACATTCTCTTTACTTCATTTTCATGAAGAAAAGTAAACAGACATTGTGAATGCTTTACAAGAAACCAAACTGGACAGTCTTCCTCAAACTGTTATTCCTTTTCCCCAAAGTTCCAACTCTTCTACACCTGCTTTAATAACTTCATCTTTATGGAAGTAAAATAGTTAATATTTTAAATAAGAACTATGAATCATCAACAAAATGATAAACTGCAAATGCAAACAATTTTATCCCATTAGAAGAAGGTCTTCCACTTTAGAAGGCTATTTTATCCAGAACCTCTGTCCAAATTTTAGCCCTGAAGGTACCCCATTCTCCAGTCATCCTGACATGACAGACCGGGTTCAGGTCCCCTCTCTACCCCTCACTACTCCCTGTGTGACCTGCCTTCCTCACCTCTGAGGTGGAGGTAATACCGACGCCGCAGTGGCACAGCACGACTAAGGGAGGCGTGTGTGGAAAACGCCTGCCGCTGTGTGTCGCACACAGTGAGGGCTTGATAAACAGCAACTGTCACAGTGTCCAGATTTCAGTGAAGAATTCCACTGATACATTCACAAGAGGAACAGAAACCAATGATGAGCAAGATTTTAAGAGAGGAGGGAATCTAGCTTCTCTGAAGAAGCTTAAGCCTCCTGGCCTGGCCAGTCTGTATCCCAGGAGATGGAAAGAACTTAGCAAACAAGATCATGGCGCCAACGGTGAGTATCTTTAAGGAATCTTAGCAAGAAAAGAAAATGGCAGAAGGAAGGAGAGTTCCAATTTTCAAAACGATAAATAAGGCAAGTTCTGTAAACTGCTAAACCTCAACACTCTAAACAGACTATTAAAATGTGCAGTCATTTAAAGAACACTGTAGGGCCACTGCTGAGGATGAGTTAGTCCAAACAACACCATCTCCTTCTTTCACAGCCGACCAGTAAGTCTGGGAAACATGACAGATACGATCCAGCAGGAAAAAGGCCTTTGACAGGGAGCTTACACTATCCTTTGGACAAGAAGAAGAAATACAAATTGAGTAATGATGCAGACTCATTATCTGCTAGATGAATGCCAAATACTACTTTTAATGGATACAAAATTTTAATCCAGAAGGAAGCATCTAGTGACCAGCCTCGGGGCTTCATGTCAGTCCTCTCCTGGTAAACCTGGTTCACTTGGATTAGGCCACAAAGCAGCCTTGAAGGGGTGTCAGTTCCCAGGGAGAAGGGACTTGCCAGCTGGTCCCTTGCTCCATCCCTGGCTCCCAGAACAGGACCTGGCAGCCTGCAGGAGCTTATTAAATCCTACTTGAGCGAATTTAAAATGTGTGAATAAGATGAAGTTGAGGGGATTAATAAATACCCTGAATGGCTCAATCAGAAACCAAAAGGCCTTCGCAGGACAGGATGATGGCCTGAATCAGACCCAGGTAATTGCTCCCAGTGGGAAAAGCCTCGGCTTTGGAGTCAGGCGGACTCTGGTTTCAATCTTGGTTCTACTCCTTGTCAAGGAGGAAAAGAGGGGTAGTGGGCGGGGAATTGAGGTGAGGTTTCAATTTTTTTAAAAAGTAAGGTCTTTCACATAAATCCAGAATTGATCAAGCACTTAGTGTGAAAATATTTTAGCTAGGGTGGCATGTAACTGGGGAAAACATTCATTCCTACTACAAAAATATAGTTGAGAATAATCAAACATGAGGTTCTAGCTGGGCTACTTCTGAGAGCAAAAGGGGTCACTGTTAATCACTCTAGGGCAACAGGTACAACTGGGGGTGCCCTCGGCAAACTGGGACGTACAATCACACCATTTAGAGCGCACACCAAAAGCTCTAGCCACTTGAGCTGACAAAAAGTTAAATGGATCACCAATTTGCTGTAATTGGTTTAAAAATACACTAGCTCCCTAAGTGCTCACTGTATTCCTGGCACTAAGTCCTTTACATACAATGACTTGTTTAATACTCACAAAAATATTATGAAGTATTATTATCCTACATACGGATGAAGAAACTGAGTCACAGAGAGGTTAAATAACTTGTTCAGGGTTACCAGTCTGCTTACCCTAAGGTTATTGCTAGCTGAGCAGACAGACGCCAAAGCCAGCGGCCCTGCGCGTGCGCATTTAACCACGTGTTCTGTCACTTGGCGCTGCACTGAAATGCGCTGACCTAGGCGAGGGACGGTCCTACTTGTCTCTGTCTGTCAGAGCACAGCTAGGGACATTGTTTTGATGCCAGGTCCGTGTTTTTCAAGCAAACTAGGTACACTCAGGTGTGTTAAAGATGGCAGGGAAATGTGAAACGATGATAAGCGCGGATTGAGCAGAAGGAAATACTTACCTTAGAGAAGAAAAGACTTGGGAGGGCGTGAGAACAGCTCAGCTGGAGGAAAAGTTACACACACTGTATTCATCAGCTTTCAGACTTTCTCAGCCAGTGAGATCCAGTTCACATATGCAGTTGATGATGTAATTAAATAACTTAATTATGCAATCGGGACAAAAGTCTCATGGAAACCTTACTACGTGTGACAAACTCTGATATTTTTCTATCTGTTCTATGCCATTTCTTCTTTGTCTTCTCTTTTAATGCTGGCCATAGCCAACTAAAATTATTTTACCACCCTGGATTTTAGCCCAAAATTGGAAAAATGCTGCTGTATATGATCCCAAGGAGAGAAACTAAAAAGCAATGGATAGACGTTATAGGAATATATATTTTAACTCAACATAAACAATAAAGAAGTGTCAGAGCAATTCAAGATGTAATGAGCTACTTCAGAACAAGGGGAGTCCCATCACTGCAGGTGATGTAAGTGTCCCATCATAGGCTACAGACAGAGTAGAGGGGGTTCCAGTGTTAGTTAAATGGCTAAAACAGAAGAATATTAAGTTTTATTTCAAAACCTGGGATCTCATTATTCTAAACTACACTTCTGTAATAGAAATAATACTTTCCCTTCAATAATGTCCATTTTCCAAAATGCTTAGGTATGTTCCAAGCTACCAAAATAGAAGGAAAGAAGGAAGGTTGGAAGGAAGGAAGACAAGGAAAAGGGGAAAGAGAGAAGGAAGGAGGAATGGAAGAAAGGGGAGGGAAGGAAAGAAGGAAGAGAGGTGGGGAGGGAAGAATAGAAAAAAAGGAGAACAAAGAGAGAGAGGAGAAATAAAACTAAGTAGAATTTAAGTGTTTCCTACGTAAATTAAAGCGTTTTGGGAAAGTCTAAAACTCCACTTTCCCAATCCCAACAAAAACGTAATTTGGGTTCAGCAAGAGTGCAAGATTCTTGAGTGCCTGCACGAGAAAAAGAAGGAAAAAGGGCATCTGCAAGTGCCTCTGGGCTCTATAATTAGCTCTGATGGTTTCCCTTCAGATCATTCTGGATGGTCAGCTCAGAACAGAAGAGCTGAGACTGGCTCAGGACTTGATGTGTAGAATAGCTTTCAGCATGGTTTGGTCAATCCTCTTTGACAGGTGTACACATTTTGCAACAATCTTCAAAGGCAACTTCTGGGAGAGCCTCCCAAATCCTTCTGAAGATACTGCCAAGAAAGGGAAAAGAGAAAATAAGAAGAGAAATCTAAATAAGGGAAAAATGATTGAAAGGAAGACACTAACACGAACCCCAAAGGATGCAATTGACGAAAGATTAAAAATTCTATTAGACTTGACCAACCACGCAACCCACAGTTTCTATGGGCTTATTACTCGCACATAGTGCTCTCTCGCCGGCAAGAAACCTTGTTTAATCTTCAGAGCCATGTTCAGAATCAAATGCTAACACCACTGGTCCAGGACTAGGGGTTGCTCTCTGAGTAAGACAGATGTTTCAGTGGTGATCTCAGCAGTGTTTCCTAAAAGGAATAAGAAAGTCCAAAGTGGAGTAAATGATCTATCCAACACGACCAAGAGCTCACTGGATGCTTCTCACCAAACACACAAGATCTCAGAGTGAAAGGGTGAACAGACTAGAAGAGCCACAATCCAGCCACAGCACGCTGTATTGGGTACATGGGGAGATGGCTACTTATAAATGAAGCAAATAAAAGTAAATCAAAGGATATTCTTAACTGTAAACTCCTCTTTCTGACAAAATGAGTAATTCAGTATTTATCCTCAATTAACACTATGGGTACATATATTACCAACATGTAATAGAAAGTCTTTGAAATTTACATACTCAATAAGTTAACTGGTTTTGAAATGAAGTGGAAAGTTAGAAGCTTTTTGCCAAGACCATCTGGGCATTCTAGAAATCTGAATCTTAAGTTGGACCCATTCCCACATTGCTATAAACCACACTACAAACTCTCAAATCAGTGACAGTCCTTTGTGGAAAGATGAGTTCAGGAAATAAACTGAAACCAGACTTAAGTTTGGCAAGTCAGTGAAGACACAGACTTGGAAACGGAAGAAAAAGAATAGAGGTTGACATAATTCAGGTAGGTTGGAATTCAAAGCATGATGGGACCTTGGCAACACAGACCAGCTGGAGCAAGACGAAGCCAAGACCCAGCCAGGCACAATCTAGGGAAACACATACCAGCTCCAGAGGTCCGTCTGCCAGGCGGATGTTTGCAAACCCAATGCGCCATGGCCAAAGGCACCGAAAGCTCACACTTGGTTCGGGCAGACACTGGGAACAGGAGAACGAATTCAAGGACAGGGCATGGCCCTGAAATCCAGACTCACAGTCAGAGCAAGACTTCTACTTCCAGCAATGTTATGATCTAAGCACACAAAAAAAGCCTAGAATTGCTGGATAAAATGTAAGAGTCACAGGGAAGTGAGAGAAATTCTAGATCCAAAATCAGGGGAAAACATAAATATAGTTTTGTTACACTGGCACTGACATTTAGGCTGTCCGGAGGGTATTTGTTGATACTGGTAAGTAGGAAGCTTGGGTGTTTACAGCCATATGGAAATAAAGGATGAAGCCTTGGGTTTGCTCAGTGTGAAGAGGTGGGACAGAGCCCCTCCTTGCCCATCATGCCCTCCAAGCACTACTTTCTCAGTAGAAAGAGATGGCAAGGAACCTGTCTGTTTCAGGATGGATGCTTGGGGTGGGGAGCCACCCCAGACACAAGGATGAAACTTACACTACCTAACTGAAAAGAAGGAACACTTCCAAACTCATTTTAGGAGGCCTGCATTACCCTGATACTGAAGCCAGATGAAGACACTACAAGAAAAGAAAATTACAAGCCAACATCCCTGATGAACACAGATGTGAACAATGTCAACAAGATACTAGCAAACTGAGTTCAAGGGCACATTAAAAGGGTCTACACCGTGATCAAGTGGGATTTACCCCTGGGATGCTAGGATGCTTCAACATACACAGATCAATAAATGTCATACAGCACATTAATAGAAGGGAGGATAAAAACCATGATAATTTTAATAGATGCAGAAAAACCATTTGACAAAATTCAACATCCTTTCATGATAAAACTCTCAAAAAATTAGCTATAGAAGGAACATACCTCAACATAATAAAGGCCACATATGACAAGCCCACAGCTAACACCACACTCAATGGTGAAAAGTTAAAAAAATAGTCTTTCCTCTAAGATCAGGAACAGGACAAGCATGCCCACTCTCGCCACTTCTATTCAGTGTAGTACTGGAAGTCCTACCCACAGCAATCAGACAAGAAAAATAACTGAACAGCATCCAACTTAGAAATGAAGAAGTAAAATTATTTCTGTTTGCAGATGAGATGATCTTATATGTAAAAAATGCTAAAGACTCCACCAAAAAAAAAACCCCGTTACAACTAATAGGTGAATTGAGCAAAGTTGCAGGATACAAAATCAACACCAAAAAAATCATTTGTGTTTCTATACACTAACAATGAGTTATCTGAAGGAGACTGAAAAAACAGTTCCCTCAAAAACAGTAAAATACTTAGGAATAAATCTAACCATGGAGGCAAAAGATCTGCACACTGAAAACTATAAGACACGGATGAAAGAAACTGAAGAAAACACAAATAAAGGGAAAGATATCCCATGCTCTTGGGCTGGAAGAATTACTATTGTTAAAATGTCTACACCACCCGAAGTGACCTACAGATTCAATGCAACCCCTATCAAAATTCCACTGGCATTTTTCATAGAAATAGAAAAAAAGAACTATACTAAAATTTGTATGGAATCACAAGACCTTGAATAGCCAAAACAATTTTGTGGAAGAATAAAGCTGGAGACATCACACAACCTGATTTCAAAATATAATACAAAGCGATGGCGGAGGGGTGGGGGGAGAGTATGGTACTGCCACATAGACCAATGGAACAGAATAAAGCCCAGAAATAAACCTATGCATATACAGTCAGCTAATCCTTGTCTCAAAGTATTTTTTAATTTCTTTTTTGATTTCATCGTTGACCCATTGGTTTTACTTAGCATGTTGTTTAGTCTCCAGGCAGTCATTTTTTTCTCATTTGTTTTCCTGTGGTTGATTTCTAGCTTCATGCCATTGTGGTCAGAAAAGATGCTTGAAATAATTTTTATCCTCTTAAATTTGTTGAGGCTTCTTTTGCGCCCGAATATGTGGTCTATCCTAGAATGTTCCATGAGCACTTGAAAAGAATGTATATTCTGTTTTTTGGGGTTGTAATGTCCTAAAAATATCAACTAAGTCCAGCTTCCTATTGTGTCATTTAGTATCTCCATTGCCTTATTGATTTGCTGTCTAGAAGACCTGTCCAACGGTGTTAGTGGGATGTTGAAGTCTCTTACTATTATTGTATTCCCATCAATTTCTCCCATTATGTCCATTAGTATTTGTTTTATATATTTTGGTGCTCCTATATTGGGTGCATATATGTTAATGACTGTAATAGCCTCATCCTGTATTGCTCCTTTGATTACATAGTGTCCTTCTTTATCTTTCTTTATGCTTCTGTTTTTGGGGTTTTTATATATATATGTTTTATTGAAGTATAATCAATTTACAATGTTGTGTCAATTTCTGGTGTATAGGATAATAGTTCAGTCATACATGAACATACATGTATTCATTTTCACATTCTTTTTCACAATAAGTTATTACAAGATATTGAATATAGTTCCCTGTGATATACAGTATGAAGTTGCTGTTTATCTATTTTATATATATTAGTATCTGTAAATCTCAAACTCCCAATTTATCCCTTTTGACTGCCTTCTCCCCCTGGTAACCATAAGTTTGTTTTCTATGTCTGTGAGTCTGTTTCTGTTTTGTAAATAAGTTAGTTCATATTTTTTTTTATTCCACATATAAGTGATGTTATATGGTATTTTTCTTTCTCTTTCTGGCTTACTTCACTTAGAATAACAATCTCCAGGTCCATCCATGTTGCTGCAAATAGCATTATTTTATTCACTTATATGGCTGAGTAATATTCCATTGTATAAATATACTACAACTTCTTTATCCAGTCACCTGTTGATGGACATTTAGGTTGTTTCCATGTCTTGGCTATTGTAGACAGTGCTGCTATGAACATTGGGGTGCATGTATCTTTTTGAATTAAGGTTCCCTCTGGATATATTCCTGAGAGTGGGATTGCTGGATCATGTGGTAAGTCTAGTTTTAGTCTTTTGAGGAATCTCTGTACTGTTTTCCATAACGGCTGCACCAAACTGCATTCCCACCAACAGTGTAGGAGGGCTCCCTTTTCTCCACACCCTCTCCAGCATTAATTGTTTGTGGACTTTTGAATGTTGGCCATTCTGACTTGTGTGAGATGATACCTCATTGTAGTTTTTATTTGCATTTCCTGATAATTAGCGCTATTGAGCATTTTTTCATGTACCTATCAGTTTGGACTTTGTTTTAAAGTCTATTTTATCTGATATGAGTATTGCTACACCTGCTTTCTTGTCATTTCCATTTGCTTGAAATAGCCTTTTCCATCCTCTCGCTCTCAGTCTATGTGTGCCCTTCACCCTAAAGTGGGCCTCTTGTAGGCAGCATATTGTAGACTCTTGTTTTATTATCCAATCTGCCACTCTATGTCTTTTGTTTTTCAACATTTTTAATTGAGTGATAGTCATTTTACAATGTTGTGTCAAATTATGTCTTACAATTAAAGGATTTAGTCCATTAACATTTACCGTAATTACTGATAGATATGTGCTTATTGCCATTATAAACTTTGTTTTCTAGTTGATTTGGTATTTCTTCATTCCTTTCTTTTACTTTTTGTTTTTCTTTTTGTGGTTTGATAATTTTCTTGTGTATTAGCTTGGTTTCATTTTGGTTTTTGTAGCTCTATTGTATGCTTTTCATTTGTGGTTACCCTGTTTTTCAAGTTTGTTAACCCACTACCATATGTGTTTGCTTTAGACTGGTAGTCATGTTGGCTCAAAAATATCCTAGAAAGGATGAAGAAAGAAAAAGATAGAAAAAAATCTATATTTTCTTGCCCCCCCCCACCTTATTTTGATGTCCTCTTTTTTTATATCTTCATGTTTATTCTCTTGCAACTCATTGTAGTTATTGCATTTCCACTAACGGTTTTCTCATTTCTATAGCTTTCTGTTTCTTTTCTATTCAGAGTAGACCTTTCAATATTTCTTTTAGGATAGGTTTAATATTGCTGAACTCTCTTAGGTTTTTTTTTTTTTTTTTTTTTTAATCTGTGAAATTCTTTATCTCTTCTTCTACTCTAAAGGATAGTCTTGCCAGATAGAGCATCCTAGGTTGCAGCTTTTTCCCCTTCAGAACTTTGAATGTATCTTGCTACTCCCTTCTGGCCTGCAGTGTTTGTGTAGAGAAATCAGCTGAAAGCCTTATGGGGGTTCGCTTGTAACTCACTCTTTGTTTTTCTCTTGCTGCCTTTAGAATCATTTCTTTAACTTTGGCCCTCTTAATTACAACATGTCTTGGTGTAGGTCTGTTTGGGTTCTTGTTTGGGACCCTCTGTGCTTCCTGTACTTGAATATGTTTCCTTCTTTGGGTTTGGGAGGTTTTTAGTCATGATTTTATTCAAATACCTTTTCAATCCCCTTTCTCCTTCTCCTTCTGGGACCCCAATTATGCATAGGTTGGCATGCTTTATATCATCCCACAGGTCCCTTATATTGCTTTCACTGGTTTTTCCTTGCTTTTCTGTCTGCTGTGCTGATTGGGTGACTTCTGTTATCTGGTCTTCTAAGTCACTCATTCATTCCTCTGCATTATTTAGTCTGCTTTTGACTGCCTTTAGCTCAGCTCTTATCTCAGCCATTGAGTTTTCTGTTTTCAAATGGCCCCTCTTTATAGTTTCTATTTTCTTTTCATAGTATTCTGTATCTCTATTCATGGTCTCTCTTATTTCCTTCAGTGCTTTTATCACCCCCTTTTTGAAGGCATGATCCAGTAGACTGACTGCCAAGGCCTATCTCATTGTTTGTTCTTTCAGGGGACTTCTCTTGTTCTTTTAATTGGGAGTGGTTCCTCTTCTTCTTCATTTTACTTACATTTCTCCGGCTCTATGGATAATTCAGGAGTATCAGTCATCTACTGTGGTCTTGAAGGGCTGTTTTTTTGTAATGTGGGAGCATTCCTGTGTAGACTGTGCATCTAATAGTTTTGTCAAGAGGGCTGTCCTTAGTATGGACGGTTGCCATGTCTTTCTTCTGTGTGTGTTGGCTGTTATTCCTCTGAGTGGTTGGTAGTGTGGTGATCAGAGCCTGCCTTGACTCTTATTGCTGACTGGGGCCTCCTTTTACGTTCTGTGGTTGTCACAGCCCTGACAGGGGCCAGATCTGCTCCCCTGTTGCTGGAATAAAGGCTTCCAGACCTGTTTCTGAGCTGTGGTATGTGGTAAGTGGGGCTGAAGCACTTCGGCTGGGAATAAGAGTCACTGAGTGTACCTCCACAGGAGATGTCCGCTGGGCAGTGCCCTCTGTGGTGCCGTCTGTCACTTATGTGGGCTTACAAAGTACTGTTTGTTGACAGTGTCCTTATCCCTACCGTAGCTGTGGGAATGTCAGCCGCCTGCTCTGGTGCCCCCCAGGTTCTGCCCCTACAGAGCCACCAGTGCAGATCCGCCAATGTCAGGCGCAATGACCTACTGCAGTGAGAGTGCAGTCACATGCCGGAACCCGAGGTGCACCGCAGGGTCGGCGCAGACCCCGCCCCCGCCCCTGCGGACAGGATGGCCTGTAGCAAATGCTGCGCCCGTACTTGCTCCCACATGTGCCAGAATTCTACTTGCTGCCTGTGCATCCCAGAGACCTGGTTCCACAAAGGCATCAGCAGTGCAAATCCACCCCCTCTGCCTACCGCTGTAAACAAACCTCAGTTGCACCTGTGAAGTTGCAGAACCCCTGGGTGTGGATTCAGGTTTCAGTCCCGCCTTCATCCCAGAGCTGCACAGCAGCGATGCAATGGCTATGACCAAACCTCCCCTCTCTTCTTGAGAGGACGCACCAATAACGGAGCCAAGCAGAGACAGCAGCTACAGCGCAGCTGCACTGCGCCCCTCCCCCCATGCACACCAGCAGTGGTACTTTTTTATGGGGGTCCCAGGCTGTTCTGTTCCACACACACTCCCAGCCAGAGCTCACACCACCCTCCAGTCCCGCAAGGCTGCCTCTGTGCAGTGAGCCCCGGGCTCCTCACCCATCTCCAGCAGCCAGTCCCAGCCCAACCCTGCCAGCTCATGTCTAGGGCCGGGGATCACAGGGACCCTCTGTGCTAGTTTCTCTTAGTTCTGTCTGCCAAGTGGCTGCCACTTTCTCCTCCAAGCCTCAGACGCTCCACTTCTGTCCCCACTGACTTCCCAGCTGGAGAGGGGGCATCCCAGTGTGAGGGTGCCTTTCTTCCTTTGCTGCTCCCTCCCCACAGGACAGGTCTCACACCAATTTCCTTTCTTTCTTTTTCTTTTTTGTCCTATCAGTTTTTGTGAGAAATTCTCCTGTATTTTGAAGTGAGAGACACTCTATCAAAGTTCAGTAGGTGTTCTGTGCAGTTCAGTGGGTCTGTAGATGTAATTCTTGGTGTATTTGTGGGAGAGGGAAAGCTGTGACTCCCTCTACTCAGCCATCCTAGCACTCTCTACAGTCAACTAATCTTTGACAAGGACACCAAAAACACAGAATTGGGAAAGACAGTCTTTTCAACAAATGATTCTGGGAAAACTGGATATCCACATGTAAAAGAATAAAACTGGATCCCTTATCTTACACCGCTCATAAAAGTTAACATGAAATGTATTAAAGATGTAAATATGAAACTTGAAACCATAAAACTCCTAGAAGAAAATATAGGGAGAAAGCTCCTTGACATTGATTTTAGCAATGATTTTTTGGATTAGACACCAAGAGCATAAAAGCCAAAAATAAACAAATGGACTACATCAAACTAAAAAGCTTCTGCACAGCAAAAACAACAAACAATAAATTGAAAAAGCAACCTACAGAAAGAGAAAATATTTCCAAACCATATACATAAGGGTTTAATATCAAAAATATATAAATAACTTACATAACTCAACAGCAAAAAAAAACCACAAATAATCCAATTAAAAATGGATAAAGGACATGAATAGGTATTTTTTTCCAGATGCCCAAAAGGTACATGAAAAGGTGTTCAACACCACTAATCATTAGGGAAATGCAAATTTAAACCATAATGAGATATCATCTCACATCTGCTAAGATAGCAATTATCAAAAAGGTCAAAGTTAACAAACATTGGTGAGAATGTGGAGAAAAGTGAACATTACACACTGTTGGTGGAATTGTTAACTGGTATAGCCATTATGACAAGAGTATAGTGGTTCTTCAAAAAATTAAAAATAGAACTACCTTATGATCCAACAATCCAACCCCTAAGTATATACCCAGAGAAACTGAAATCAGTAACTTGAAGAGATATCTGCAGTCCCATGTTCACTGCAGCACTATTCACAATAGTCAACATACACAAACAACCTAGATGCCCATCAACAGATGAATGGATAAAGAAAATGTGGTATAATATATATAATGGAATATTATCTGGCCATAAAAAAGGAAATCCTGCCATTTACAATATGGATAAAACTGGAAGGCATTATGCTAAGTGAAATAAGCCAGACAGTAGAGAAAGACAGACACTATAGGGTATTACTTATATGAGGAATCTAAAACAATAAACCAAAACCAAAAAACCTGATTTTATAGAAAGAGCATAAAATGGTGGTTTCCAAGGGTTAAAGTGAGAAGTAAATGGGAAGATGTAGGTCAAAGGGTCCAAACTTTCACTTACAAGTTTTAAGAATCTAATGTACAGAATGGTGACAATAGTTAATAATATATTATTGTATACTTGTTATATACTTGAAAGTTGCTAAGAGTAGATCTTAAGCATTTTCACCACACACACACACACAAAAAGTTAAATGATAAATGCTGGAGAGGCTGTGGAGAAAAGGGAACCCTCCTACACTGTTGGTGGGAATGCAGTTTGGTGCAGCCACTGTGGAAAACAGTATGGAGATTCCTCAAAAGACTAAAAATAGACTTGCCATAATACTCAGCAATCCCACTTCTGGGCATCTATCCAAAAGACACCTGCACCCCAATGTTCATAGCAGCACGATTTACAATAGCCAAGACACGGAAACAACCTACGTGTCCATCGACAGATGACTGGATAAAGAAGGTGTGGTATATTTATACCATGGAATACTACTCAGCCATAAAAAATGATAAAATAATCCCATTTGCAGCAACATGGATGGCCCTAGAGAATGTCATTCTAAGTGAAGTTTGTCAGAAAGAGAATGAAAAATACCATTTGATATCACTTATATGTGGAACCTAAAAAAAAGACAAATGAACTTACATATAAAACAGAAACAGACTCACAGGCATAGAATACGGACCTGTGGTTGCCAGTAGGGAGGGGGTTGGGAAGGGATAAACTGGGAGTTCGAGATTTGTAGATACTGACAGGTATGTACAGAATAAACAAGTTTATACTGTGTGGCACAGGGAAATATATTCAGCATCTTGTAGTAGCTCATGGTGAAAATGAATATGAAAGTGAATATATGTATATTCATGTAGGACTGAAGCATTGTGCTGCGCACCAGAAACTGACACACTGTAAACTGACTACAACTCAATTCAAAAAAAGTTAATTACATGAAGTGACAGATGTGTTAATTAGCTTGATATTGGGAAATCATTCTACAATGTATACATGTATAAAATCATCATGCTTTACACTTTAAATATATATAGTTATATTTGTCAGTTACTCCTCAATGAAGTTAGAAAAAAACAAACCAAAAAAAATTAAAAAGAATCAAATTAGTATGCTGATATTCTCTATTAAAAATGTCTCTCTACTGTTAAAAAAATTATTCTACCTATGTAGTTCAGGAATCTAGAGCTGAGAAATTAATATTAAAGTGATTGAGGGCAGGATACACACTCCTCATGCCTGTAAAAATTAAAGGCAAATTCTCTCTGGAGCAGTGCTTCTCAACCTTGATTGTGGAGCTTGAAAAACACCAATGCCTCAGTCTCAAACATCCAGAGTAACGGAGTTAACTGGTCTGAGGCTCAACCTGTCATCCTAATTTTTAAAGGCTTACTAGGTGATTCTAATGTGCAGCAAAGATTGAGAACCACTGCTCTAGAGACAGATGCCTTCAGTGCAGGCCACACAGGATCCCCACCAAGCATGACTTAGAAAACAGAATTTTACAACTCCCAAAGGATAAAATCCTCTATAAGTAAGAACGGGCAGAAATAATAACAACAACAACAGCAAACAGAGTTAAACTCCTAAGAACTTTAGATAAAGATAATGGAAGTATTTGTTAGACTATACAGTAAGAGCATTTAAAAGAATTAAAGATGAATAAATCAAAAATAAGAAAATGAAGGGAAATACAGGCACAAAATAAAATTCTAGAAAAGATAAATATATTCATTGATTTTAAAAAAACTCAGTAAGTGAGTTAAACAGCAGATTAACAGACCTGTAAAAAAAAAAAATGTGGAGACCTAGATGATTGATCTGGAAAAAATCCCCAAATGTGGCCTTAAAAGATGAGTACTTGGAATTATAAGACAAAACATAGGATAAATGAGAAGGTTCAATAAATATTTAGTCCATGTTCTGAAAGAAGAGAAAATGGAGGAGTACAGTATATAAAGAGATAATGACTGACCTAAAATAGTTCAGAAAAAAATAGAGAGAGCAAGACAGAGAGAGAGAATAAAAGAGCTTTCACAGAGTAAAACTGGCAAAGCAGATCTACATAGGCAAATCTGGACACAAGGTCTAGGAGTGCTCCTTGTAACTATCTTTACTTTTACAACTTTCTTAAAAGTTTAAAACTATTTCCAAATAAAATCTTTATCAAAAAAATTTTAAGAGATAACGGCTGAGTATTTTCCAGAATTACTGAGAAACAAGAATTACCAAATTTGAGTTTCAAGCAGGATAAATAAAATTAAATCCATACCTAGACACATCTCATTGGAAATTATAAAATATGAAAGGCAAAGAAAGTGTCTTAAAAGTCATCAATGTAAAGGTAAATTATCTATAAAGAGCAAATCAAAACCACAATGAGATATCACCTCACACTTGTTAGAATGGTTATTATTGAAAAGAAAAGGAATAACAAGTGTTGGAGAGGATACGAAGAAAAGAGAACCCTCGTACACTGTTGGTGGGACTGTATATTGGTGCAGCCACTATGGAAAACAGTAAATGGAAATCCCTCCAAAAAACTAATAATAGAACTACCATATGACCCAGCTATTCTACTCCAGGGTATTTATCTGAAGAATGCAAAAATATGAATTCAAAAAGATATATGCACTCCTATGTTCACTGAAGCATAATACGCAATAGCCAAGATATGGAAACAACCAAAATGTCCATCAGTGATAAATGGATAAAAAAGATGTAGCATATATACACAATGGAATATTACTCAGCCATAAAAAAGAATGAAATCCTATCATTTGCTACAACATGGATGGACGCTGAAGGTTTTATGCTAAGTGAAATAAGTCAGATAGAAATAAGTCAGATATGATTTCATTCATATGTGGAATCTAAGAAACCAAAACGAATGAACAAACAAAACAAAAACAAACATATTGATACAGAGATCAGATTAGTGGTTACCAGAGGGGAAGGGGGTGAGGGGTGAAGTGGGGTGAAGAGGGTCAACTGTACAAAGATGGCTGGAAATCAGACTTGTGGTGGTGATCACTTTGCAGTGTACGCAGTCTGTTGAATTATAATGCCATACACCTGAAACTTATCTAATAGTCAAAACAGTATTGTAGGACTGAAAAATATACATCTATATCTAACAGCAGTTAGACTCCATAGACTTCCCAAGAGCAAGCTCTTGGAGGGTTTTCAGAGCTCCACATCTCTCCTCTTGAGCCTGTGACCATACTCTTTTCCCTCAAGTGCCACATACTCTGTCCTAATTGAGGGAGAAGATTGAATTGAGCTCCGCTCAGCACTATCTGTGACTTTATTTGGAAGAGACTGGGTCAAGAGGAGCTGAAAGCAATGATAAGCTAAGTATCAAATTTCCCGCTAAGTACGGTACCCTGGGAGGTGTACCGGGCATTAGCTATCCAAATGAAGAAACAGAAGTACTACAGAATCTTATCCACTATTCATTCCCTTCCTGCCAAAGGCAAGTGTAAAAGAAACTAGTCTTTCTAAGTCGATATGCTAAATACTTCCTTTCGCTGACAATACCCAGTGTCGGCAAGGATGTGGAGTAACTGGAATGCTCATTAGTTGCTAGTGGAAATATAAAATAATAAAGCACTTTGGAGAACAGTTTGGCAGTTCTTAGAAAGTCGAGATGCATTTGTCACACAGCCTAGCAATTCCACTCTTAAGTATTTGCCCAAAAGAGAGAAACATATGTCCCATACGGAGACTTGGACATGCATGTTCAGAGCAACTTTTTTCATAATCGCCCAAAACTAGAAACAGTACATACGTCCCTCAGCAGATGAACACATGAATTATAGTACATCTAGGCAATGGAACAGTACTCAATGTTAAAAAGGAACAAACTATACATAACCACCCAGATGAATCTTAAAAACATTACGCTAAGCAATCATCGAAAGATTCCCGGGTTCACACTTCTTGAACACATTTATGCAAAACTTTGGAAAAACAAATCTAGTCTCTAGTAACAACATGTAGGTAATACTTCCCTAGAGCCGTGGGGGAGGGTGACTGATGAGAAAGGAAGGGACGCGGGGGAAATTAGGGATTGATGGAAATGGTCTCTAATTTTATTGTAATGATGGTAACAAGAGTATATACATCTGTCAAAATTCATAAAACTGTACACTTGAAATGAGTGCATTTTATTATATGTAAATTATACCTAGTGAAGTTGATTTCTACAATTTCTTTCCTCTTGCCAACATTTTCAGCTGTTTTCCTACACATATTTATCATTTTTTCATAACACACTTTTCCCACATTTTCTTCTCTGTTAACTTTGTTATTGTCGCACTTTTGAAATATGATTTTTTCCCATTTATCTTAAGATCATGAATTCAAAATTATTTTCTTCTTGCTCTCAAAAGTAAGATATGAGGGAGAGATGATGACATAAAGAAAAGAGTTGTACAGTGCTCGAATCCCAGCTTCACTGAATATGACCTATGTTATCTTGAGCATTACACACTCTGAACCTGTTCCTTTTTTTTTCTGTAAAATAGAAACTGTAACAACAGCCACTTCTTAAGGATGTAAGGCACATAAACTTTTTGTCACAGAGTAAGCATTCAGTAAATGTCCATCTTTATTCAACAAATGTGAGTGGGAGGGTAGAGCTCAGCAGCAGAGCGCATGCTTAGCATGTATGAGGTCCTGGGTTCAACCCCCAGTACCTCCATTAAAAATAAATAAATAAAATTAAAATTGTAAAGTGTTAATCTTTTTTTTAAATGTAATTTTCATTTAAATTCTTCGTCATTTGTATTATAAGCTAGACAGAGGAAATAACCTAAATACAATTCAGTGAACTTAGTTAAGTAGGATCACTACCCAATAGTGACTTAAGTGGACTGAAGTACACGGAAGCAACATCTCTCAAAGCTGAATCTGTCCACCAACTGCTACCAGTGTGAAGAGATCAGTTTAGAAATTGAAAGTATTTAGAAACTTTTCTAGAAATTTGGTATGACCTTGTATGATCTGTATCAGAAAATGTGATTTGGAGTTTAAACCTTGTACAGAAGGTTCTATAGTCAATGCTCAGATTAAGGAGCTTGAGCCAGAACGTAAAGCAACACACTGCTTCCTTCATCGAGAAAATCTTACTATGAAAAAAAAGTCAGCAGAAATAAGTAATGTGCTCAGCGACACAGTAAAGATTATGAATTACACAGAGGCTTGAGAT
Organism: Camelus dromedarius; assembly: GCF_036321535.1. Lineage (NCBI taxonomy): Eukaryota > Metazoa > Chordata > Mammalia > Artiodactyla > Camelidae > Camelus > Camelus dromedarius. Next base: position 27,655,858 of record NC_087458.1, on the reverse strand, counting down.
TATACTACGTTTGAGATTATACTCTTCATGTGATAGTATGGAATCTTACCATCAACCGTAATTGTACGCTACGTACAACGGTTATCTAGGAAAAAAGCTCTGTAGAGAATGTTTGGATGTTGATTAAACTCAGAGCTAAACTCAGATGGATAAGAAACCAATTTCGGTCTAACTTTTTAAAGACATGTATTAGACAGCCAGACTTGCCTATCTGAAATCTTTGCTATGTTAATAATCTTAATATTTCCAAGCAAAGAAGAAATGCAACATGTTTTTCAGTAGCAGATGACTGAAAAGTCAAAATAAACTAAGTTTATTTCGAGGTATTTTGCTGTTTTTGATGCAATGGAAATGTTTGCACCAGTTATAAAATTCTGGTTTTTGTAGTGAAAAAAAAAAAAGTGAATCAAGGGCAGCAAATGGCAAAATATCCTTCTTTTTCATGGGTGAGTTGTGTTCCATTGCATATGTACACTGCATCTTCTTTATCCATTTATCTATTGATGTGCACTTAGGATGCTTCCATGTCTTGGCAATTATAAATAACGCTGCTGTCAGTAGCAGGGTGAGTATGTATCTTTTTTAATAAATGTTTTTGTTTTTCTCAGATATATGCCCAGGAGTGGAGTTGCTGGGCCACATGGGGGTACTATTTTGAGGTTTTTGAGAAACCTCCATACTGTTTTCCATAATGGCTGCACCGACTGCATTCCCACCAACAGTATACAGGGGTTCCCTTCTCTCCACATCTTTGACAACATTTGTTATTTTTGTTCTTTCTGATGATGGCCTTTCTGACAAGTGTGAGATGGTGTCTCATTGTGATTTTGGTTTGCATTTCCCTGATAGCGGTGATGTTGAGCAGCTTTTCATGTTCCTGTTGGCCATCTGCATTTCTTCCTTTGGAAAAATGTTCAGTTCTTCTGCCCATATTTTAAATGGGTGGGTTGGTTGTTTGCTTTTTAATTAAAGTACAGTTGATTTAAAATGTTGTATTAGTTTCCGGTGCACAGCATGGATGGACTTGGAGGGCATTACGCTGGGTGAAATAAGTCAGACAGAGAAAGACAAATACTGTAAGATATCACTTACAGGTGGAATCTGAAAAAATACAACAAACCAGTGAATGTAACAGAAAAGAGACAGACTCGCAGCTGTAGAGAAGGAACTGGTGGTTATCAGTGGGGAGAGGAACAGGGAGGGGCAAGACGGAGGGGGAGGATTAACAGGTACAAACCATCAGGTATAAAACAAGCTACAAGGATGTGCTGTGCAACATGGGGAAATGTAGCCAATATTTTATAATAACTATAAATGGAGTATAAACTTTAAAAATTGTGAATCACTATATTGTATACCTGTAACATATAATATTGTATATCAACTATACTTCAATTTTTAAAATATGACATTGTAAAATAAATACATATATAAATGGGAAAAATTTTAGTAAAAAACATTAAAAATGAGTATCTTGAGCTAGTGAAATTGCTTTAAGATCTCCTCCTCTTGAAACTGGCTTTCTCTATTACGATGCTATTAAAACAGACAGAAACAGTCTGGATATACATTATATGCTGCAAACAGTGTTATTATCAGGTGAATCCAGATTAGCTAGAGTAACAAACAAGAAGCAAGTTGGTCACAATAAAAAATTTTTAAATGGATATACATGATGTCCACAAAATGTACATATATAGGGCACTGAATATAAAGGTTAACTACATCCTTCATATTTTTTTCATTTAATTATAGAATATAGTAATAGTAATTCTCTATATTAATCATCTGTACATATGCTTTCAATAAACGACATGTATAGTTGTGGTAATTCTTTTCTCTTTATTTTCTGCATTAGGTTTGTTCTGTTTATATTTACATAAAGACAGCATACAGACCAACAGGACAGGATGGAGAGCCCCAAAATAAACCCACACACATACAGTCAAATGATCTCTGACAAGGGTGCCAAGTCTACACAATGGGGAGGAGACCGTCTTTTCAACAAATGGTGTTAGGAAAACTGGATATCCACATGCAGAAATGGGACCCTATCATATACCACACACATACACACACACACACACACCCTCAAAATAGATTAAAGACTGAAGACCTGATACTATAAAACTCCTAGAAGAAAACACAGAGCAAAGCTTCATAACATTGGTCTTGGCGATGACTTCTTGAATATGACATCAAAAGCTGAAGCAATAAAAGCAAACATAAACAAGGGTTCTGTTTCTATTTAGTAAATGTTAATTTTAAAATTTTTGTATGTTGATCTGTTTATATCTGTTGAACTAATTATTTTAAAAATAAGCTTACTATTTCAATGTCTTTTTGGTTCATTCTAATACAATAATTTTCATTAAATTTTACAAAATTATTAGTGGATGATGATTTGGAAACTTACATTGGTTCTTCCTTACAGATGGTTGGAAACCTTTTCTAGAGCATTTATTCAGAGTCTGGGAGTAAAGACGGTGCCTTATCCTGCACTTTTTCTCAGCTTGTTTTAGGAATGACCTTTGATTTTGAACATTTGTTGGTGTTTCCCTAGGATAACGGGGGAAACCAGCATGGAGGAATTCTGAGAAAAAAGTGTGGTTTTAGCAAACTAAGGGTGAGCCAACAGAAAGTCTCCTGCTCCTGAGTCTGTGCTGCCACCGTGCGGCCATTCCTATGACCCCACGTTAGAAGATGCATCCTCTGCTTCTTCGTCTCCCTTTCCTCTGAACCCAAACAGTTATCCTTCCCACCTAATTCTATAGTGAGCCCCATGAAATCTACTGAATTCTCTGCTCTTCTTTATGTCATGTTTGCTTTGTCTCTTCCGTTCCTTTTTTTTGAGTAGTTTGTTACTTCTACACGAATGTAGGCATTGAATTTATTCAGTGTCAACAAAACTACGAAAGCAATGAATTATTAATTGGAATTATATAATTAATTATATACATTCAAATAAAAGTAAAATATTTTAGCAATAAAATAGAAATTGTTTTACTTCTTGCCACTCAAAGAGAAAGTCGCCTTCTATGCAGCAACTAGCTATGCAAGCCAACACAACACAACACAAGCCATCTTGGATATGTCTCAAATTGGATATAGGTGGGAACTAAGTTTTAATTTACAACTAAACTAAATGTCTTTTAGAAACAGGTATCAGTGTAGGAGAATTTGGCCTTTTAAAGCTTGTTCATTGTAACTTCATATTACTTTTATAAAGATAATATATATTATAACTCATTTGAATAAAGATGAAACATGGCGAGTTGACACAGGAAGATAGAAGAAAGAAGTCTGTGATGCTGGATGTTTCTACAGTGCTTCCTTCCAGTAAACGACAACTTAGCAACAAGAACTGTGAGTGGGAACTCCATGATCAAGGTCTTTTGTTTCTTTGTGACTAAATTCAGTTTCAAAAGTCATTCTGTGCAACCTAAATGAAGCTTTGCCAAGTAAATCTTCCTTTAGAGTTCTCTTACACCTAACAGATGTAAAAAACAGTAGCTTAAAAAATGATGGCTCATGCAAAAGAATGAAATTAGACACACCTCACACCGTATACAAAAAATCAACTCAAAATGGAGTAAAGACTTAAATGCAAAAGCCTAAACCATAAAACTACTAGAAAAAAACATAGGGGAAAAGCTCTTGCCATTGATATTAGAGGTGATTTTTTTTTTAATAAGACACCAAATGTATAGGCATCAAAAGCAAAAACAGACAAGTGGGACCACATCAAATTAAAAAGCTTCTGCACAGCAAAGGGAACTCAGAGTAAAAAGGCAACCTACAGAAAGGCAAGCAATATTAGCAAACAACATATCTGATAAGGGGTTAATGTTCAAAATATATGAGGAAAGCATACAACTCAACAGAAAAAAAAAAGATCTGATTTATAAAAAGGCAAAGGACTTGAATAGACATTTCTCAAAAGACATAAATGAACAATAGGTATATGAAAAAGTGTTCAAACATCATTAAATCATCAGGAAAATGCAAATCAAAACCACAAGGAGATATCATCTCACATGTGTTATGATAGCTATTACCAAAATGACAAGAGATGACAAGTGTTGGTGAGGATGTGGAAAAGAGAATCCTTGTGCGCTGCTGGTGGGAATGTAATCTGGTACAGCCGTTATGGAGTACAGTACAGAGGTTCCTCAAAAAATTAAACATAGAATTACCATGTGATCCAGCAATCCCACTTCTGGGTATTTATCTAAAAGAACTGGAATCAGGATCACAAAGAGATATTTGCACTCCTTATTCATTTCAGAATTATTTACAACAGTCAAGACATGGGAACAACCTAAATGTCCATCGACAGATGAATGGATAAATAATGTGGTATATACATACAATGGAATATGATTCAATCTTTAAAAAGCAAATCCTGCCATTTGCAACAACATGAATAAACCTAGAGGACATTATGTTAAGTGAAATGAACAAGACACAGAAAGACAAATACTGCATGATCTCATTTATGTGTGGAATCTAAGTCAAGCTCAGAGAAGCATAGGGGAGAATGACGATTGCCATGGCCTGGGGAGAGGGGGAAATGGAGTGAGGCTGGTCAAAGGGTACAAAGTTTCAGTTATGCAAGATGAGCGAGCTCTGGAGATCGCAGCATGGTGACTGCAACTAACAATTCTCTATTGTACACTTGACATTTGCCAAGAGAGTAGATCTTAAGTGTTCTTGCACACCCCCTCCAAAAAAGATAACTATACGAAGTGATTGATATGTTAATTAGCTTTATTGTTGTGGTCATTTCACAGTGCACAAGTACATCAAAAGATCAAGCTGTGCACCCTAAATATGCACACTTTTTATTTGTCTGTGACACCTTGGCAGAGCTGTTTTAAAAACCGTTTGGCCACTCAGGATTGTCTATCTCTAAAATTACCCTAAAACACAACTGGTAAGTATGCTAGTGGATAGAGGCTCGCTTTTCAGGTCATATTTTTAAGTGGAATATAATTTATTAAGATTAAATAAAAGGTGAAATTTAAGGATCAACTTTAGGTTTTATATTTACCAGTTCACTGGGTTAGGAGAAGAAAATGGAGGCAAGAATTGAGGACAGAGGGCACGATCAGTGACGAACGGTGGGGAAGGAATGGGATGCAATAGAGCCAGCATGCACCAAAGACAGCGTGAAGGGAAACGTCCCTGAAATCAGCCAGCCGAGGAGCTGATGAGACGCTGAGACCCTTCAGAGGCACAGAGGTCAGCACAAATACTTAAGCCAGAAAGAGTCCCCTAGAGGGGAGGAGGAAAGGCGGTGGCTGTTTTGGGGACTGAAGTTTGACTATGAGAAACAAATCAAGTGCTGACGGAGCTGCAGGGCGCCCTCTAGGGGCTTCCATCCTCCCTGCTGGGTTACTTTTAGAGTAATGTATAGGCTTAAGCACTTGCGGCGGTAACTCACGGAAAGATACAACAGAATACTGATCACCACACCCTCATTCAAGTGGGCCGAGGCAGAGGAGGGTGGGCACAATGAATCGTGACCATCTACATGCCTGGTGTCTTAGGAGATGGTGTGGAGATGAAGGGGTTGGGGGAAAGGATGCAGAGGGTGAGTGGCTCTTCCATCAGCCACTGGGGAAGGACCACAGACCATCCAGGGGCAAAGCCTGTCTTAAACTGGAGTGAGCCACACCCGTATTAATAGCAAGAATCTCCCAGGGAACCAGTAAGGGGAGGGAAGCTGCCAGTACATACTAACAACCCAGGTTTGGACAAAATAAAGACTCCCCCTTCAGGAACTGTGGGCCTGTTAGGAGAAAGCGCCTCCCTTTGGGGAAGTCGAGTCTCTGCTCCCTCTCACAGAAGGGCGAGCCTCCCTAGGAGGGGCCCTGGCCCCTCTGCAGGCAACAGAACCAACAAATCTTGTCCACACACCAAGCCGGGCACCTCGTCTGCATCAGGACAAAGGCGCCGACCTCAGAACTTGACTCTCACAGCCCGAGGGAGAAAAAACCCCAACATGTTCACTTGCACAGTCAGATATTACGCTCTTATGCAGAATGGACTATGCATTCATGTATATTTTCATCCTTGGAACAGGTGGTTTGAAATGCAAATGAAGTACGAAGTGTCAGAGCTGTATCCTAGCAGGAGCTACTTTGCAAACGTTACCATGGCACCAATTCAACAGTGTTCTCAGAGGCAGCCACACCTCAGCAAAGTCTTTCTAACTCGGGACAGCCAAGTTCAAAGGGGCTGACGGGCACAAACTGCGAAGTAGTCCGATACAGGGGGTGAATCTTTACAGCACAAGTGCCCTCTGAAGCTACCTGAAACAGGGCATGGGACTTTAAGGAGGGAAAAAAAGGAAATGGACCGTCTCCTAGAACACCTGCAATGTGATCCAAGCCTGAAGACAACATGATGGTAATTATAACCGCTAACATTTGTTTTTAGCTGCTAACAGATTGCACCCAGATTGGGAAGGGCACACTCCATTTTCCAACTACTCCAGTGCAAACTGTGCTTTACCAGTACTCACTAAGTCCTCGCTGGGTGGGGAGAAAGCAGATCGCTCTCATGTATGGCTCATTTATGTTAAACTAAGGAAGGCTGTCTTCCCACGGCCGCAGCCCCCGGGACCACTCACAACCGATGTGAGGCGCTGGGTTCTGCAGAGCTGCACTTCTCACTGCCAGCAGGTCTGCCGCACCGTGAGCAACATGCATTTCCCAAGCACACACAAAGCAGAAGGAAATGACTACGTGGCAGGGACACAGGATGGTGGGGACACAGATCTTAGCCAACCTGGCCTGTGAACCAGTCGAGGTTCCCGAGGTAGCCCCTGGGCTAAACAGGGCATGTCTCTGTCTGGTTAGGAGAGAATGCAAGGGCAGACACCAGAAGTGAACAAGACAAGACAGTCTGCCATCAGTGGCAAACTGATGACATAAACCACAAATTCTGTAAGAGGTCAAAGGGGAAAGGAGTTCTTTCCTGCCTCCCCATCAGATGGGGGTGATGAAAGAACAACCTTTAGATAGACCCTCTGAAAAAGTGAAGACTTGCCAAGAGGGAACCACAGTTAGATAACGCTGAAAAGCCACCCACAAAAATGAAACTCCAAAACTCCCGCCATCACATAAGAAAGCCACTAGACCTCAAGATCGCCTTTAAGACAGTAATGACACACCATTCGTGGCTAAAACAGCCGTAGGGGAAGGATGCAAAGGAAGGAGTGCTCAGAAAGGCAACTAGGAGTTTCCATACTGCTTTTATCTTGAAAACACAAAGAATTCTCCTTCCCAAAAGGCTAATTCTGGAACCATCATATATAGTTATCTCCATACCCACCCCCCGCAAAAAAATAAAGGCAGAAAGGGCCTATTGGTATAGGTTCTATAACATTTTAGCCAAATCAATCTGTAAATTTTCTGTAGGTGAGCTGAAACTGTAATTTGAGTTGTAACCTGGGTATCAGGTGTGCCGCCCAAAGGCAGAGCACATTCAGGGCACAATATTCAAAAGAGAGTGAGACTTTGGGCTTGGTTTCAGCAAGTTTTGTTATTCAGAGAGATCCAGTCTCGTGAATAAGGCTGAAAGAGGAGCAGATCTAACGAGAAAACAACCCTCTGGATCAAGCAGAAGATGGTGTCAGGGTCCAGGTGATCAGTCCATCGCCAAGGGCTAAGCAGGAAAGGGTCCGGGATCCCAAGGAAAAGCTGTGCAAAGTCTAGGAAGCCTCAGGGCAGGAATCCGGTTGCATCAGAAGACTGTAGCACTTAAGGAGGAAACTGAGGCAAACACCCAGGCACATGGACTAAGTTGAAATGACAGAGGTTATTTGATGGGTACGTGGTGCCCAGAGTTACTGCAGCGACATTAACCATTAGGGTAATGGTGACATGGGTAAAGTCACATCCCCTCCACAGCTGCACTGAGGCTCCTAAAGCATTTCCTGCCCAGGACAGGATGAGCCAAGGAGCCTGGCAGGTTTCAGCCCAGAGATCAGGCCGGATCAAATGCAGCAATGACTGGGTGCCCTGGGTGGAGGAAGGCAGAAGTTGATCAAAGTGCTTCCACAGGAGAGGCTATAAACACTTTTGAGATGATAAATTACATTTCAAAAAGTGAGAAATACATTTTGTTGCAGTGGTCAGTTTCTCTCTTAAATTTTCTGCTTTCTCCATTTCGCTGCCTGGACAAAGAGTTAAATGTAAAAACCACATATACTATAAGAAAATCTGAGGAATACTTCAACTCCTCTCTGATAGGGAAGTCTTTTCTAAACAAAATAGTAGAAAATAAATCATAACTAATGGTAATTAGACCACATAAAAATGTAAAATTTGGTGCAGTTAAAAATACCATCGGCAGGGATGGTATAGCTCAGTGGTGGAGTGCACGCCTAGCATGCGTGAGGTCCTGGGTTCAATCCCCAGTCTCTCCATTAAACAAAACTTTATATATATATAAATTTTAAAACTAATAATAAATAAAAAAATAGACCTAATGACCCCCCCCAAAAAAACAAAAAAATACCATCAGCATAATTAAAAGGCTCCATAAACCAGGTGAAATATTTGCAACAAATATGACAGCTAATATTCTTAAACACATAAGGAATCATTGCAAATCAATCAGAACAACTGCAAACAAAAAAATGGTAAGGGGTCACATATATTTCACAGAAGAATAAACACTACAGACCAATACCCCTGTGAAAAAGCATTCGCCTCACTAGGAATGGGAAACGTACAAATTATAATCATAAAGAGATACAGACGCTCATTCCTCGAACAGACAAAGGGCTTGATAGACAGCATGGGGAGAGAGTGGAGGAAACTGGTACACCTTCCTAGGCAGCCGCCCAGCAAAGCTTGATCTAACAATACAATGTCTAGTGGCCCGCATTAAAGAATTGGAGATGTGAATGATTTATTTACAGAAATGTTCACCGAAGTACTGTTTATAAGAGGCAAGAACCTGGCTGTGATAGTTACGTGATAAAAGAACTGAATATTGTGTTTTCTGAAGAATTTTTGCTCTCATGGGGGAATCCTCATGACATAATACTAAGTGAAAGGGAAAAGTATGAAACATGATTTAATTATGCTATGCATCGCGAACATACATGCAAAGGCCTGGGGGAAAAGACCGTTAACAGTGATGGGAAGGTTACGAGCGCGCACGTGTGACTGAAGCACTGTGCTGCACACCAGAAACTGACACAACGTTGTAAACTGACCATACTTCAATAAAAAATACACATATACAGAAAAAAAAGTGATGGGAATGTAAACTGACACAAACTGGTATGAGTTTTTATTTTCTGCATGCATCACTATTTAAAAAAAAAATATTCTACAAGAAACATGCAATACCTGTATAAATAAAAAGTCACTTTAAAATGTTCCTAAAACTATATCATAATGCCCAGAGTTACCGCTCGGTAACAACGATAACTGAAGGAATATTTTTTAAAGGAAAAACCATTTCTTAAAGATCTCAACTTTGGGGGCTTAACATTCAAGAAATTACTTGTTTGAACTGTCCCAAAGAATTATCTCTTTGCCTTCCAGAACAGTAGTTTCCAAAATGCTCTAACAAGACCCACCCACTGGAAATAAAACTCTCAAAGGTCAATGAATGAGTTCACAACCCAAAAAATAAGCAAATGACACTTCTATAAGAAGTCTCTATTAAGCAAAAGAGAGCCTATGATCCCCAAAGGATAACCACCTCCAACTTATCGCCAATAATTTGAAGAAATGGTTGATTTTAAATGTAAGCACATTCAAAACCTTTGCACGATGTGTTAGACACTTTCATATTCAGAAAAGAGACAAAGGAAGAGCATAGTAAGTAAAATGCAAAACCCCTGCTTATTTCTTTGGACTTTCATTTAAAAAAAAATCATCTATAAATAAATAAATAAATAAATAAATAATAAAAAAAATAGAAAATCATGTAGATAACCCAAGTACTTACACTGCTGCTACCGAGAGCTAATATGTACTGAGTCCTTAATATATGTCAGGCACATAATAAAGCATTTTATATTTAGTCCATCATTCCATCCTCAAGCAAATCTTGTGAGGTAGGTTCTATTCTTAACCTCATTTTACAAAGGAGCTGTATGTGGCTCCCAGATGTTCTACAATTTGCCCAAAGTCACAAAGCTGGTAAGTGGCAGAGCCCGGATTTGAAACAAGGCAGTCTGTTCCTAGACCTTGCACTGCTAGCCCATTAGCTCTACTGCCTCGGAGTCCATGAAACAAGCAAAGGTATATGATTAGGTCTTTCTCTTCCAACTCCTGCCCAGGGTTCGTCTAATCCTCGTGACTGGAATCCTGAGCTTTCTAATCTATCAGTATCTTTTAGAATCAAAGATGCTACTGGAGTTATAGTGTTACTTCCTTTAAAGCAACGTATGGCTCAATAAATCAATGCCTTGTCTTTCATTGTTCCTGCACTGGCTTTATGTATAATTTCTCTTCCTTGTTTAGGGTTGCAGCTAGGAGACAATAAAACTAACAATGGAGCCCTTATATGAGGAATTCCTAGCCAATCGCGGAACAACAGTAAAACCGTATTGCTGGCGAAGCTTCTCTCTCGATTGCTCTAGTTGTCCTTACCACATTCGGACGGGCGAGGAAGCGAGAGTTCCCCACACAGAATTTTACCAGCTTTTTGGATTCCCTTATGGGCCAGTATATCCTCAAACAAAACACCTCACATTCTATGAACTGAAAACATCTCCTGGAAGCCTGGTGCAGAAGGGCCATGCGAACAGTTGCAGTGGGAATGACACCCACGCAGAATCCATGCTCTCTGAGATGAACGGCTATTTTGACTCGGCCGTCCGCAACCACCAAGGCATCAGGCATATCATTCTGTATTCCAACAACTCCCCTTGCGACGAAGCTAACCACTGCTGCACCAGCAAAATGTACAATTTCCTGACCATGTATCCAGACGTCACTCTTAGTATTTACTTTTCTCAGCTCTATCACACTGAGACTGAATTTCCTGCCTCGGCCTGGAACCGCGAAGCCCTCCGGAGCCTGGCCAGCTTATGGCCGCAGGTCACTGTGAGCCCAGTGAGTGGTGGGGTTTGGCATTCTCTCCTCAACAGCTTTGTGTGTGCCCTCTTGGGATCGCCTGTCTTCCAGCCCATCCTGACCGGGAGAGCACTGGCCGACAGGCACCATGAGTGCGAAATCAATGCCATAACAGGTGTGAAGCCCTATTTCATGGATGTTCTCTCCCCGGCAAAAGAGAGTCAGAACATAAAAGCTCAGGCAGCTTTAGAGGGCCACCCCGTAAACAACGTCTTTCCCAGGCAGTCTTTCCAAGTGACAAGCGGACGACTGCAACCCAATCTGACCCTAGACCCCAGGGTTCCTGTCGTTTTCGTGCTAGTGCCTTTCAGGGACCTACCACCAATCCACGTGGGACAAAACCCACGTAAACCCAGGAATATCATAAGACACTTAAGCATGCCTCCAATGTCATTCCAGGAAGCCAATGATCTCAGAAGGTCTCCCACTGGGATGCCAGTGGAGAGAGTAGAAATCACAGAACAGTTTGCAAGTATCAAAGAGACAGATGAAAAGAAGAAGAAAGGGAAAAAATAAAATCTGCATTCCTACAACAGGAGATCAAACTGCTACCAAAGGACTTCATTAGGCAATAACAAATCTAGAAACTTTCTCCTTAGGTCAGATCCAAGATGGAGATAACTGATACACTAAAAGCAAAACCTGAATTATTTATTATCTCAACTCTTTTAAAGCTAGACTGTTTTTAACATAATCTAAAACGTTTCCATAAGCAACTTGATCTCTCTCCTTTATTTTGAACATGCCAATATCAAAATGAAGCCATTAGCAACATGCTAAGATTCTGGTGTGGAAAAGGAAATGCCATTACTCTACACTACCCACATCATCTTCCCACTAAAAAAAAGCCCAGGGACTAAATAGCTTCCTATATCGGTTTCAGTATAAAAATTTGCTGCAAAATTGGAAAACAGCCTGAGGTTACTAACATTAAGTGCTGTTTGCAAAAGTATACCAGTGATTTTCCATGAATTGTTAATCGTGGACAGAAGATTTTAGGCAGCTCATTTTTTTTCCTAAAGTGCTTCAAAATAGTTCACGTGGAGAAGGCTCTTTTGCTAATTGATTAGATATAGCTACAAAAATTAATATTTGAAACCAGCCACCTGCTCACTTTGAGCTTTCCCTCGCGAGCAGATGATAAAGCCAGGATGATACATGCTCCTTCCACCACACGCCACATAAAATCCAAGCCACTCTTACTGGCTTTCAGGATTCCCGTTGCCCTGTCTCATCAGTAGGACTGTGAAGTTCTCACAGGTCAAGCACTCTCTCTCTCTCCCCTCTTTGATTTTTCCCTTAGGGTCTCACACAGTATCCAGGCAAAATTTGGGTAGCAAGGCTGTGAATCTGAGTCTCAATTACATTACCAATCATGGTTCCCCAACATTCCTTCTCCATTCCAGCCAAGTGCCTGCTTAACCAAAAAGATGCAATGAACATTTTTTTGGCCAGCATCCACCCCCCCTTTTTCTGATACAGCACCCCACTGCACGACTTGTTTTACTTCCCTCTTTTCTGACCCCTTCTATGTCACCAGTGCATAGCTATACCTTCTCTGAAAATCTTGCTCAACACACTTCCAAGTGTTCCTTGACCAACATGCTGAGGCTGTACATGAAAGCACTTTTTGCTTATGTTTAATTAGTTATATTTGCTGCCTCACTTCCCTCTTAGAAATATGTAAAAATGCACTACAAGAAGAATGGGCATTCATGTGTAACTTGCTACTAAATTTTTTCTTAATATATGTAAAAAGTAATGCTAAGCTAATAAGATAGTTTTGCCATTAGAAGAAAAAACAGAGCACACTATACTCCATGCAGGAGAAGGAGGAGGAGGGGGAAAGAAAGAAAAGAAAAATGTTTAGAATAGAAATTTCTATTGTGATTAAAATAAATACGAATCAAATTTGAAAAGCAATTTCTACTGTTAGCCTGAAATTTTTTATAGATTTATTAGAATATAATCATACTATGTATGTAGTATGTAGTAATTATTATTTAAAGAGGCACTGTTCAAGTTTATTATGAGATCATGAAATCATATGTCTACAATTTGGGATGTAGAGTTTTTTTAAAAAGACCCCAATATCACAAATTCAGCATATCTGATCATTATAAAAGTAGACAGATACAGGTGGGTGACTCAGCTAATAACGTCAGCAAGTCTGAGGGGCGTGGGGGCCAGCTGTGAAACTTCTTGCTTTGGGGGTGCCTCAAAAATGTTTCTTTAAAAAGTAGACCCAATTAGTCACTATGAAATCCATCGCCAAGGTGGTCAAAAAGACCACAGTATCAATCATGCTACAAAGGATCCAGTTAGAAACAGTCTGAAATCTATGACGAATTTGTATTTCAAACGTGAGCCTGGATATTAGCAGTATATAACAAAGGGGAAACTGTTGCCACAACTGTAGGAAAGAACAGTGCTTTTGGCAGATAAATGTTTGAACTCGTTAGATAAGAGTGAGGCTAGGAAGAAGAATATTACTGACAGATCATGCGTCCAGGCCAATACAGTCAAGCTTTAGACAAGAGACTGTTTAAAGAACATGGAGATACATGGCCCTAGGCAAATAGTCTCCATTTCCCCATCTGCAAAATAAGAGCGATGAGCCAGCGCATCCTTAATGTTGCCTTCAGCTCGTTTTGCTCTAAGATGACACACAGCAGAGCAACAGCTCTGTGGAGTGGGCTCTTACAGTGCAGTCATCAGGTCTTGCTGCTCAGCACCCAGTGGGTTCTCGGTTGTGTCCGGCAGCCCCGGAAATGTAGGGAAGAGTAGAAGCTGGGATGCTCCACCTCTCCTGAGCAAACTGGCAACGGCGAAATCAAAGAATCATAACTGCCGCCACACACATGGAAATCCCAGCAAAGAAGATACAAGTCAATAAATTAAAGCGGCCAGTGGTGTGGTGAGCTAAAACAGGCAGGGGAGGATATCCCAAGAAGCGGATGCAAGTAGGGGGAGGGGGGCATTTCCTTGGTGAATCAGACATGGTCCGGGGCTTGGGTCTCGCCTTTGAGGCTCAACCACCTGCTTGGTCAACACAGAGAAACTGGATTTATTAATCAGGGGCAGACCTGGATTACCAAAACTCTCAAGATTTACATATAAAAGCAGAAAGCTAACTGATTTCCAGTGAGATTTACAACTGGATATGAAACCAGATATCCGAACTGCCCAGCCTATACAGCATCTCCCGGTAAATAAGCCACATGGGAAGTCAGACTATAATCGGAGTGCTGCTTTCTGGATTGGAGGAGTTCCTAAAGTAATTCAAATGCTTGATGGTATCAGACTCTGTCTACTGGGCCGATAGACTTCGGCCCCTTGGAATGAAATGATGGGATGTGCACAAGAGCACCTGCCCCTGGCCAGTGCTTAGGTGGGCTAAGGCTGTAGGGGGCAACACAAACCTCGGTAACCAACTCCTGTCGTGACCAGTATTGATTTTCTATAGATGTTAACATTTCATCAAGCTACAATCTAATCCTGCCAGCCTAGGAGCAAATCTTACCACTTCAAACTGCTATTGGATATTTTTTTTGATTCATAGAGTATGCAATCCAAAAAGTTTAACTCACAAAATGGAACGCTATTTATCTTCCTTCCAAGGATTTTAAGGAAAGCCACATGGTAATCTATACTAATTAAAAATATTACTACTGAACATTTAATAAAAGCCTAGGCACTTTTCTAAGCACTTACATTGCTAACTCATTTAATCCTCCCAACAACCCTATGAGGTAGATATTATTACAGCACCTGTTTTACAAGTAACGAGAGCTTAAGCAACTGCTCAAACAGTAAAGGCTGAGTTGAGAGTCACACCCAGGAGGTCTAGCTCCAGAACCCATGTTCTTAGTCACTGTACCTTAATGCCTTTCAAAATAATTACAGTGTGGACTCACTACAAAACCTGGAAAAATCGGTATCTATTTAGTAACAGTCCTGTGGCTTTTCTGTGATTCTGCCCAAACCAATGTACCAATGGGCATCTTCTAGACTCAAGGCGCTAAGTAGGCTGGGTGGCCTAGGGTGGAGAACTTAAGTGGGTTCTAGATTCCAGAGTGTTGGCGCTCTCCCCACTCCCACTCCCTGCGACCCAGGACCTCGTGCCAAACAGAAGTCCTGAGATTACCTTACCTTGGATGTCCTTGGTTCTCAGGGATGTACCAGAGACCCTACTTAGTTAATTAAGTGGAATTGGCTCCCTAAAAGAATATGATCCAGCAATTCCACTTCTGGGCATACACCCCAAAGAATGGATAATTGGGTCTCAAAAAAGATATCTGCACACACGTATTCCTAGCAGCATTACTCACATCAGCCAATAGGTAGAAATAACCCAAGTGTCCACTGATAGATGAGTGGATAAAGAAAGCGTGGCATATGTATACAATGTAGTATGATTCATCCTTAAAAAGGAAGGAAATTCTGATACTTGCTGCAATATAAATGAACACCGAGGACACTATGCTCAGTGAAATAAGCCAGACACAAAAAGACAAATATTGTATGATTCCATTTATATACGGTACCTAGAGTTGTCAAACTTACCAACTCAGAAAGTAAAATGGTGGTTGCCAGGAGCTGGGGAGACAGTGGAATGAAGAACTATTATTTAATGGGTACAGAGTCTCAGTTTTGCAAGATAAAAAGAGGTCTGGAGAAGGATGGCGGTGATAGCTGCACAACAGTAACGCACTTAAAACTACTTAACTGTACATTTGAAAATGATTAAGATGGTAAAATTTATGTTATGCGTATTTTGCCACAATTTTTAAAAACTTAAGTTGAATTATTGACACCAACTGATTTCTCTATATACCAAAAAAAAAAAAAAAATGACCTCTTTCATGGGAGACTAGAATTAGGTAACAGGTTCTGTGTCTGGTCTCAAAATACTGAGATAAGATAGGGAAAGTTCACAGGAATATCTGAAAAATAATTATGTTCTTAAAAAATCATTACAATAATCAGTTCTTTTTTAAGTTCATAATTTATGGTTTATTTCAAGCTTTTGTGTTGTTTTATTCAGACCCTTGATACTCAGCTATATCCTTAGCTACATACTCAGCTCTATATGGCGCAAAGGTAAGTAATTTAGCTGGGAATTAAGAGACTTGCTGAAAGTAGAGAGTGGCAATTAAAAGCAGAAAGCTTCAGAATCCGACAGGCCTAATCCCCAAACCCATCTGCCACTTGCATCACTGAGTGCGCTGCATAACCTCTCTCAGCCTCAAGTTTCCTCATCCATAATATGGGAACATAATTCCTGGGCCTTAGATTAAATAATGTAAGTGAAGAGATTATTCACCAAGTGTCTAAAATGCAGTGAACACTCATTAAATGGTTGTTATTATTCATAAAATAGTAACAGAATAAGGACAGACAGCAGAAGGGGATAGGAATTGTTAGATCTTTCAAATTTTATCAAAACTACAAGTCTGAGATGGCCACTTTCCTAGGAAGTAAATAGGCATTACTAGAATTTGTGAAAATCAGGTTAGGGGGAGAAAAAGAAAAAAAAGTGTTGATTTTAATATTTTGCTTAAATAGTTAATAGTAGCAATAAGAAAAGCAGTATGTCTGTGGTCATGGAAGATATTTTAAACATTGAAAGAAAATGTTTTGTAGAACTTCTTGCCAATAAATTGGCATTCTAGATGAAATGCATGATTTACTAAGAGAACATAAATCCTAAAATTGACTCAAAAAGAGAAAGAAAACCAAACAAGTCAATAACCACAGAATATAAAGATGATCAAAGATCTACCTCTAAAAATCTGAGCAAGCCCACATAATTTTGCAAACCCATTCTACCACTTTCAAAGAAAAAACAATATGGTAATTTTCTATTATTCAGACTATTTCAGAGCATAGAAAACAAGGTAGAAATCTTCTCAGCTCATCTTACAAAGTTAGACTAACCCTAATGCCAAAACTGGATAAAGGTATAGCACAGAGAAATAAAACCACGGACCAATCTTATACACATAGATTCTGAAATCATGTAAACAAAATATAAACTAATCAAATCTAGCAAGTAATTAAAAATAGTAGTCGAATAGAGTTTATTCTAGAAAGGTAGGAATGATTTAGTCTAGAAAAATACAAATTAATTTATTACATTCATAAATTAAAAGATCAAAATCTGTAAGATTTTTATCATTAGGTTCCCCCAAAAAGCATTTGATAATTTCAGCAAGTCGTTCATACAAACCATAAAGAAACAGGAAGTAAGAACTGGTGAAATGCCGACATTTCCATTAAAATAGAAACAAAGAAGAGAAGCCTACTGTCATCCAATTTTTCAGCACTGTTTTTGAGAGTCTAGCTAACGCAGTAAGATAAGAAAAAGAAATCAAAGTAATATAAGCATTGGAAAAGATGTAAATTATCCTTATCTCAACTACAATGATTATGTAGCCTTAAAATAATAGTATTAATAAGGGATCCTAGTAATGGGAAAGAATATAGAATAAATAAATTTTAAAATCCATAGCTTTCATTTATATTATCATAAGGAGGTAAAATAAATAAATAATAGAAAAAGAGTCCCGTTCACAATGTTTAACAAACAAGGTTTATTCTTTCATTTAGCACTAAACTTTTCCTGAGATAGGAGTACAGATTTTTTTTTTAATTTTAAGGTCCTATTGTAAAGCAGTTCACCCTATCTACCCTACCTCAGTGTGTAATCATAAAGTTATGTAAAGCTAAAATTAATCACCAAGAAAAGAACTTGAAGATTTGCAGATTGGTGTTTCAACACTGAACCAGTTAATTTGCACACTAAGTACAAGCATTAAACCATAACACAGTCCATGGGTAACATGCTAAAAACTTTTTATATTGTAGTGATTATGTTGCTGGAGAACAGTGGTATTATCATTACCAGAAACAAAATTTATTTACTTTCTATTTATAATGTTTTGACATATCTGATTAACACAGTTCACTTTCATTTCAAATAATAAAAACATAGTGCACAGAATTCAATGTCTTGGTTTGTTAAGTATTTATCAACAAGTTTGGGGGAAAAGAAAGACATAGTAGTACTTGGTTTAAAACATCTGAAGAGAGAGACCTATTACAGGATAGTTTTATTAAAATCCTTTCTAACTAAAAAGATCCTTCACTCTTGGCATCATCACACAAAATAAGAAAGACGTACAAGCTACCACTGAAGCATTAACCTTGAGAAAATTCAGATTCAGTCTTACTTTTGAACCAAACCCAATAAATAAAATGTTTTAAAACCATAAGGAACCTTTATTTCAGGGATAAGTGCTCATTTGAAAAATTAAAATAGGAAAAATAATATTACTTAAAATGAATCAAATGCAATGACTAATACTAAAAATTTAGAATTTGCACAGAAGTAGAAGAATGTCTTTTCTATTTAAAGGATTATTAAGGACTGGTTTCCTCTCTCTCTCTCTCTCTCTCTCCACACACACACACATACACACACACACACACATTTCCCTAAAGCTTTAAAAGATTTAACTATTAGCTAATGAAGGTAGGGAGGTAATTAATGTGTCCATTTAAAAAAAAACTCAATCTCTAATTATGATTCCAAAATTAACTTGTCAGATTATTAATTTATTGGATGGAAAAAGGTGTTGAGTACCTACTGTGCTTATCACTGTGAGACAGTAAAATCTCTGCATTGGAAAAGAACACTTTTAACATGATTACATCTCAAATGTAATATTCATTATATGGCTGAGAAGTAATTATATTTAACACATTCAAATATAGAGCAAAATGCTGAGCAATCGAAACAACTATGCCTTTGAACAACTCGATTTTTAAAATCCCCCTCACTATTCCCTTAAGGTGATTTTCACCCTGGTGTTCCTTCCCAGTTCTAAAAAAGGAGAATAAAGAAATTTCCTAAATAAACCCTAATACAAAAGAATAGAACTGCAAGAGAGAAGGGGTGTATTAGCTCTTGAATCCTTATTTCCATTTGCTCTCAAATGCGCTTCTAATGTTCAATTTTCTCTTCAAAGAAAATCTTGATTTAGAAGAACAAAAAGTAAAATCATCTTTAGCATTTAAACAAGTATACTGTTTAGCTCTTACTAAAGTTAGCAAAAGATTGAAACTGAGAAAAAATATTAAAACAAATATTTATTCTAAGTTATATAATGCCATTCACCACGGTAATGGATCTGATACTTCGGTATATGACTTTTTAAAATAAATATTAACAACAGGTAGAAATTTTTCCTTTGCTGTCTTAAGACAGCCCTTGGGGGAGCTTTTCCCAGTATGTTTGCTCATAACTTGATTGTTAATTTAAATAAATGTCACTTCTATTACCTAAAAGATAATCTTATAAAAGAGTAATTTAATTGGGAAAAGGAAAATGAAATATTGCTTCTTCCTCCCAAGAAAAAAAGGATGCATTCCATTCCTGAGGGGTATCTGGCTATCCACCTATCTATCTGAGCACAAACATGTATAGATATTGATGTAGATACAGATATACATATACACATATGTATGTATATATGTCCAGCAAAGGTTTGACTTTGAGATCTCTCTTCCTCTTCTGATTCATTATTCTCAGTATGACCCTCAAATGTATTGCCTTTCACGTTTTATTCATCAATGAATAACTGAGCACCTGCATGCTCAGCTTTATGTCAAATGCAAAGGAAGAAACAAAAGAAGTATCAGACAGTCTCTGTCCTCTTGACTCTTTCGATCTCTTCCGGGGTCAAGATAAACACAATATATCATTAACTAATGTATAAAACTAGTGCCAAAATCAATGATACCAATAATAACGCATTTTACATTTATGTAGAATTTTAGAGCTTCAAAACGCTTCCCTGTATTTATCCTCAGGACAATCTTGTTAAGTAAACATATTAGCCCCACTTCAGCACTGAGGAGCCCGAGATTCAGAATTGTAAGTGGCGTGCCTCAGTCAATAGATGATGAGTGGAAGGAAGAGTCAGGACTCAAGGCAGGGTTTTCTGATTCTCAGCCCAGTGCTCTTTTCAACACAGCACAGGAAATCAAGGATTGAGGTACTTAACAGGGCAACAGCAAGCGCTCTGCTAGAGGCAGAATTAAACTAGTTCTGACAAATGTCCAAATTAATTTTATTCTGCAAATATGTGTACTTCAGTGTTTCACACACAGCACAACTACCATTTCCTCAGTTTTAGTGTTTTCACCTGTTCAGTAAGAGCTCTGCTCTCAGAAATGGGAATGTCAAATACAAAAAAGCTGGCCTAGTGGGATCCTATAAATCTTAAATCACAAAATCTTAAAGGTCTGGTTTCTACTAATCCTTCCACATTTCGTTTCTCCTCAGCACGAGAGAGCGTAACTCGCCCCCACCCTTTTCTAGCATTCTTGCGCCAGACAACCACTTATTTTAAGATGTCCATGACTGACCCTACCCCAAATTCCACAGGTTCACCCCAGTCTTGCCAAGCGGCCCCAGCCCCTGCCCAGGCACCTCCCCCTCCTTCCCAATGAATACGATACCTAGTTCAGGTTCTGCAGGTGCAGTCGCGATGCTGTCACATACCACTGACACATAAGATGTGACCTTTCGACTCCGTCCTTGGGGACCTCCCGCTGGCCGCGCAGCGCAGTTCCAACCCCGGGAAAGGGGCTCCCGGCTTAGGAACGAAGCCAAGGGCAGCACACGGTCCGAAGCGATTTCTCTGACAACTAGAACGATGCTGGGCGGCTGGGCGCTCATCACTCCGCCTCATACTCCTGCCAACTGCAGGGCACTTGGTCCGGCAACCAGTCCATTCCACCTCACAGACAAGTCCCTGCCAGCCGGGCCTTACGCAGCACCCCAGTGATAGGTCGTTGGAGGAGGTGGCGGCAGCAAAAGCCAATGCCACCCGCCCCCAGTGCCCATCGCCGCCAACCTAAGAACCCCCAGACAGGACCGCAGAGAAGCGTTTCCATGGAAACCCCCTAGGGACCACGTGACGCACTCGGACGACCAATCGCCTTTCCTCTGCCCGCGGCACCGCTTTCTGCCCGCCTCCTGCCCCGCCCCCCACCCGCCCCCTCCTGCTTCGCCTAGCCCCGCCCCTTTCCCGCAGAGAGTCTGCGCCTGCGCACTGCGTCCGGCGCGCTCCCGCCCTTGCGCGCTCCCCGCCGGGGAGCGTGGGGGCGGCGTAGGAGGCCTGAGGAGAGCGTGAGCCTGAGGAGGAAGGAGCGCGGCCGGCGCGCAGGCCCAGAAGCGCAGGAGCCGCGGCCGCGGGCGACGCCTCTGAGCGGAAGAGGGAAGTGGAGGCGCCAGGCTGCGGGTTCCAGCCGGGCTGGACTTGCGGAGGTAGAGGCAGCACCCAGAGGAGGCTTTTGCCGCCGGTCCGGATCGGGAATGTCGAAGAACACGGTGTCGTCGGCCCGGTTCCGGAAGGTGGACGTGGATGAGTACGACGAGAACAAGTTCGTGGACGAGGAAGACGGGGGCGACGGGCAGGCTGGGCCCGACGAGGGCGAGGTGGACTCCTGCCTGCGGCAATATCCTTCCGTCTCCGGCCTCCCTTCCCCGCCCGGCCCGGCCCGGCCCGGCCCGGCCCAGCCCGGACCTGCTTCCGGGACCCCGCTGCGGGCCGGGTGCGAGGGGCGGGCCCGGCCAGCTGCCTCTTTGGGGCTCCCCCATTCCTACCCCAGGGTCCCGCCCGGGGACACTGGCCCTCCCCGGCGCGCCGTCCACGCCCCCGGCTTCTCAGGTGCGCCCCGAGCTCTGGGCCCCCTGGGGGCCCGCGTGCCGACCGCGCCCTCGCGGCGCCGGAGCCGGTCAGCCGGACAGTGGCGGGGCTTCAGCCGTCCTCCCCGGACGGTGTTTCTGGGGGTCTCTTTGGCTCCCGTGTGTGATTGGGAGGGTTGGGCCTCGTTCTTCCGTGATTTTGTTTTAAACGTGGTGATGGTTTTGTTTTGGTAGCGTTAGGGTAGTGTATTTCATGCGGGAGACATGGGTCGGATTGCAGAAATTGAGGCCCGTCTGTCCTTTCAGCCTGTGGGCTTTTTTTTTTTTTTTTTCAGAGAAGAGAAAAATATAGATTGCACAGAATTTGTTAACTGGGGAAGGGGAGTGAGTACAAACCCACCAAAACCGCCCGGAAGGAAGCCGGGAGCCTTTTACCTGCTAAGCAGAGGACAATGGAAAGAAGGGGAATCCCTGGAAGTATCCGAAATAAACCCCAATGAATAAAACAGAAGAAGATGAATCATTTGTACAAAACTCATTTTTATAATCCTGGAATCGTTTACATTTTAGTTAAAATGTGGCTGTCAGTTCCTGGTTTTGTTTTTGCATATTTGAATATTCATGGCTTTGAGGGAGTATTTGCATCAGCTCTTTTTTAGAAAAATATACATGTTGAAATAACCAAAGCTGTAGTTTTTGAGAGTCTCAGTTACTGAATTCACTCATTTCTAATTATTCTTGGGTGTATTCATACGGTAAGGAAGGCTTTTTAGACCCTTTTCTTCATCAGTGTCCTATTAACTTAAATGTGGAAATATGTAAGTGAAAATATTTGGTAGCAACCACAGCTGGTCTTAGAGGCGCCTAAAATACAACATTAAACATTTATCAACATACAGGTGTTTCTTTGTTTCCAGGACTTTTACAATCAGCTGTTGCTATTTTGCATTATTTGACTACTTATGTGTTTGGTGTCTTGCCAATGAGCCGGTCTGCAAAAGGCATGCTTCTCCAGAAGTCCATTAAGCCTTGAAAATAAAAGCCTTCCACCAACCATAGCTTTTTTGGTCAGATCTTTTTCTTTAGAAGATAAGTGGTGGAAATTATTCTGTCTTAAAAACATTCTTTCTGTTGATGTCTGGTGAGACTAACTTTAGGTGACATGTGATGACTCTTAAATGGTACTGCTGTATCCATGAGGTGGATCAGCTTTTTAATCAATTCATCTTAAAATACATAGGTACTGTCTTTTCTCCCCTTGTTACAAGAACAGACAAGCCCTGCTCAGGCACTACAGATGGAGGAACAAGTGAACTCTGTGTGGTTTTCCTTTTAGGGGAATGACTGTACATTCTGACAGTCTGATTGGCCTTCTGTTTCTCATACTTGGCAACTCACTGGTGCTTTCAAAGTGAGACTAAATGTAATAGGTGTGGCCTAAGACAATCTGAATGACCTTTATGACATAGGAGAGAAAATACTAAGCTGCTGTCTAAGGGTCATTGAATTGTATCTTCTATAATGCTGCTTTTTTTTTAATCAATATTGAGAGGTTGCTAATTATGTCATTCAGATTGCTAGAGTCATCTGCCAGAACTTCAGTTAATATAGAATATAATTCTAGTTAAAGTTTGGTTTTTATGTGAGAATCACACACAAAGACATATTCTGGTTGAGTATGAGCTGTCTTATTTTGGGGCCTGATACACATGTTCTGATAGATATTTTAGAATTTTAAAAAATATCACTCTGGATAATGTTTGCATATGTGTCTTACTGGAAATGACAGGTTATCAAGGTATTCAATAATTAGAACAGTTTTGCTTTATTTTAAAAATTTTTGTTTTCGGTATTTTACCTTTGATTGACATCCTTGAAACCAACATGTTGGATTTTCCACTATTGAACATAGTGATCATAGTAATTTTTCTTTCTATGCATAAAGTCAAATCTTAAAAATCAGTGGTTCCTGGGAGTTACACTTTCCTGAGGGCTGCCCTTTGCTGCTATCCCCTTAACCTCTGTCACAGGAAACATGACAGCTGCCCTACAAGCAGCTCTGAAAAACCCCCCTATCAACACCAAGAGTCAGGCGGTGAAGGTGAGTCACAGACAACAAGTGATCTCTGCTGCTATCTTAGCGTTCCTAGCAGAATCCTCTGAAGTGTCGCAGAATCAATCAATATTTTAACCATTTACTCTCTTTGATGTAGAAGAGCTCCCGATGTAGTTTGATAGGTAGAAAACTGACGTATGAAAAAATAGGGCTCTACCGTTGAATTATAATAATGCTGCACAGTAGACATACTAAGTTTGTTCAAATGAGAGAGATCATTTTTGTGTCTTTTTAGAGGAGGCTGCTCAGGTTGAATTTGAGCAAAGGCTTGGAGAATACATAAAACTTTCATAAAATAAGCAGATTCTATTTGCTTTTTAAAAAAATTGTTAAAAATTATACAAGCCTTAGGTATTACAGAAAACTCGGAAATGTGAGGGAATAAAAAGGTAGTAATCCGTAATCCCACCACCCATAGATAATTAATCACTTTTTGGTGTTGCTATGTGCTTTATAGATCTTTTCTATGAGTGGTGTTTTTTTTTTTTTAATGAAAATGGAATGTTATAACCTTTTTCAACTGTATAGCAGTATAATTGAATGTCTTTCCTTGGCAGTAAGTTATTTCTATAATGTTTTTAAATTAAAGTTTATTCTTAAATGTACAGTAGGTTCCAAGACAACACTTCATTCTAGCTATAGGTGGCAACAGATGCTCTGGCAGGGAATCTAGATATTTAAACAGGAATGGAATTAAGGTTCACTGCCTCAGGCACACGGAACAGCTTGCTTTTTGCCAGATTTCTTAATTCCACCTTTCCCTGAGGCCTTCCTTTTTAGCTCCTTGAGTTTCTTCTGTTCCTCTTTCTTGTTTCTGCTTGAATGCCTTATCTTCCTTCCTTAACTCCTTGGCCTGCTTCTTTCTTAGGCTGCCTCAGGGGCTGCTTCTTGCCACCATCACAGCCAGACATGGTGCCTGCCGCCCCTTCCCCAGACCCTGCCACTGTAAACCTAGTTCTATAATATCTTTTCTTTTTCCATCAGTTTATTGAGTCTGTTGTCATTAATTCTTGTTCTGCGGGATCTTGGGTTAGTAAGTAGTCTGTTTTCATGAAGCTGTTTTGTTATTTTTTTTAATTATTGAAGTATAGTCAGTTTACAATGTTGTGTCAATTTCTGGTGTGCAGCACAATGCTTAAGTCATACATGAATATACATATATTCACTTTTATATTCTTTTTCACCATAAGCTACTACAAGATATTGAATATAGTTCCCTGTGCTATATAGTGTAAGTTTGTTTATTTTATAGAATATCTTTAATGGCTGCATGTAGATAATGCTACAGTTTAGACATAACCCATCTCCTTTTGTCATACATTTAGATTATTGACCTTTTTTTCTGTTGTAAATAGTACTGAAATAAACAGTTTTTGGTCAATTCTAATTGTTTCCTTTGAATAAATTTCTAGCAGTGAGTCACTGGATTTTAGACTGCATTTTTTTTAAGGCTTTGGCACATGTGGTATTGCCACATTGCTCTTCAGAAAAAATGTATAATTGCATTCCCTGTGCCAGTCTTACAGTGATTCTTAGGAAACTATTTAATTAGTTATTTATTGTTTAAAATGAAGCCCAGAGCATTGACGCTGCTGACCATGGCTATTCATACATCCCAGGAGCCCCAGGCATCTCCTTTGTTGAATGGGAGTAAGTAATATCTTAGATAAATGCGTAATAATTGTCTAGACAACATAACCTTTTGTAAGGGGAAATTTTTCTTTGGTTTTTAAGAGTAACAGCATTGAAATTTCAGTTTTACCACCTTCTGCTTTTATACGGGTGGGTTTTTTTAATCCAGGTTTGTGGGTGGGAGGTGATAGCTCTGGGTGCAAGGATATTTTTCTAAATAGGGTAATTGCATAGTCTTTAAACTGAAGTTAACAACAGGTGATAGAAACAAACTATACAACCCTGACCAGTAGGAATGCTAAAGGTGCTACTTGGTGTTGAATAGAAAGAGAAGCAAATCGTCGAAATGGGAAATTACGTGTTCCTTGTGCTTGGCTTGATGGGTAAAAAAATAATAACTTTGCTGTTAGAGCAGCCTTTTATTAAAGACAAAAGGTCATTATAAGTGAACATCACTTGGCTGTAGATACGAAACTTAGAATAAATTTTCTTAAAAACTTAAATTTTTATTAATAACCTATTTCTGAAGGATGGTTCAAGGTAAAGATGCAATTCAATTTCCTTTTGTCGTTTGTATTCTTTTTTAAGATCAAGAAATAAAATGTATTGACTTAGTAAACTGGTAGATGATCACACCTATCTGTAAGCAAGTCCTTTCGTCTCTGCCTTCAGCTATGTCAGGAATCTGTCCACCTCTGACCACCTGCACTGCTACCATGCTAGCCAGAACGTGCTGTACTATCGCAGTGACTTCCAAACTGGTCCCTGCTTCTGCCTTGTCTCCTGCTCCCCTTCTTCCCCACCACCCCCAGTGTGGTCTCAACATGGCAGCCAACATGAGCCTGTTACAGTGTAAGTCAGATTATATCCCTGTTCTTCTCAGAACCTTCCAGCTTCTCGTTTCTCTAGCTGGAAGCCAGACCCCTCACAGCGGCCTGCAGGGCTTCCATGCTGTCTTCCCGCTGCCTCTCTGACTCCCCGTCCTGCTGCTCTGCCTCTGCTGCTCCGCGCCCGCCGTCTCGGGTCCTTGAGCGCAGTGAGCACTCACTCAGAGCACCTACTCTTTCCTCGGTCTGCAATACTTTCCGCAAATATGCCCCAAGTTTCCTCTTTTAATGTCCTTCAGGTCTTTACTCAGATGTCACATTTTCACTGTGGCCTTTCTAAAAGTGTAACCACCCCCACCCCGGCTGCACACGCACACATCTAAATGGTCTGTTCTTTATTTGCCCTCAGGATCGAGCAGGCAGCATTGTCTTGAAGGTGCTCATCTCCTTTAAAGCTAATGACATTGAAAAGGCAGTTCAATCTCTGGACAAGAATGGTGTGGATCTCCTAATGAAGTACATTTATAAAGGCTTCGAGAGCCCCTCTGACAATAGCAGTGCTGTGTTATTGCAGTGGCATGAAAAGGTAAGTTACGAATTACAGATCTGCATGACTGGCTCCTTTGTCATAGTAACAATGGTGGCCGCTCTCAGCTAAATAACTATTTTGACTTCCTGATTATACATTGTTGTTATTACAAATATATGCATGGAAATGAAAGTTTAGATTTATGCTTAATAGCCTTGGTCTTAAGAGATTCTGATCTGCAGTGCTTAAATTTATTCAGTAATGATTATTGCTCATTGAACACAGTCTTGAGCTTTGATCTAAATCAAAACTTGAAAATAAGGAATAAAATCAAATCTTTGACAGTGGCCAAAAGGTGGAAACAACCAAAGTATCCATGAACAGGTGAACAGATAAAGTGTGGTACATACATACAATGGAATATTATTCAGTCAAAAAAAGGAAGTTGTGATACATGCTATGGCACGAATGAACCTTGAAAACATTATGCAAAGTGAAATAAACCAGACATAGCAGGACAAGTACTGTGTGATTCCACATACACGAGACACCTGGAATAGGCAGATTCATGGAGACGGGAAGTAGCTGAGGTTACCAGGGGCTGGGGACAAGGGAGAATGAGAGTTAGTGCTTAACAGGTACAGAGCTTCTGTTCAGAGAGATGAAAAAGTATCGTAGAGAGAGTGGTGATGGCTGGACAATATTTGGAATATAATTAATGCCACTGAATTTTACATTTAAAGATGATTAAAGTGGTCAATTTTTTGTTACATATTTTATGACAATTTTTAAAAATGAAATCCGGGGTAGGATCAAGAATTCTAAAAGATTTTTTTTTCTGTTTTCATGTATTTTATTTTGCAGTGTAAGCAGATAACTGGTACACTTTCCATCAAAAAAAGAAAAATGGCTAAGGAGAATTTTTAGCTTTAGGTAAAAAGTTGGTAAGGTAATCTTTAATACCCAACTCTTACATTATATTGGTATGAATAAACCAGTGTAACATTCAGATAGAACCAACCACAGGTAAGGTGTATGTTTTGACATCTCATAGTTCCCAGAACTCGGTTTTCCAGAAGCTGTCGTCTGTGTGCCTGAGTGAAAGTGCACACGCGTCAGGTGAGACCAGGTAGCAGAGCTTGCTGTTCACCTTGGTCAGGTCACCGTAGTCCTCGTGCACAGGTCTGCTGTCAGATAAAAAGTGCTCACATCTATGGGTGGGATAACCATTCCAGGTTTTCCCAGGACAGCCGCTGTTGTCCCAGTATCATTATGAAAATTCCTTTCACTCTGCAGTGTACCAGTTTGGAGAATAATTTATATAGTCATCCTATTCATGGGATGTTTTTTGTTTGCTAACTGCTGAACCATTAGTTTCTGTTCCGTGTGATCCTTACGACAGCCCTAGGAGATACATAAATATCTTTATCATCCTCAATTTACAGATGAAGAGCTGGCTTTAAAACCTATCAGCCCAGTTTGAGTAGTTTCAGGGTCATAGCAAACACTGAGCACTTACTATATAACAAGCACTTTATAAATATTAACTCATTTAATCTTCATAAAAATACTAGGAGTGAATGCTTGCTATTCCTGTTTTGTAGATGGGGAAACTGAGGCACATGTTAAGTCTTCATTTATTTCTAACAGTCATCAGGTTTTTTCAGTCTTACTCCCAAATACTCGTTAAATCATCCACCCCGAACCATCTCTGATACAACTGTTCACAGCATCTCTCACAGTTTGCTGCTATAGATTCCTAAACTGCTCTCTTGGCTGCTAGTTTTATCGCCCTCAAATCTGTTCTCCACCCCATCACCAGAATGTTCTTTCTAACATCCACATCTACCCTTGTCAGTCACCTGCAGAATAAAGTCCAAGTGCCCAGGTCCAGCCTTATCTTCATGCCCTTGAAACAGTCACCCAAGTCCAGAAAGCACAGAGTTCCACACAGGATCAACCCAAAGAGGAGCACACCAAGGCACATAGTCATCAAATTGACAAAAGTTAAGGATAAGGAGAAAATATTAAAATTAGCAAGAGAAAAGCAACAAATAACACACAAGGGAATTCCCGTAAGGCTATCAGCTAATTTTTCAGCAGAAACTCTACAGGCCAGAAGGGTGTGGCAAGATATATTTAAACTGATGAAAGGGAAAAACTTAGAACCGAGAGTACTCTATCCAGCAAGGCTCTCATTCAGAGTTGATGGAGAAATCTAAAGCTTCACAGATAAACAAAAGCTAAAAGAATTCACCACCACCAAGCCAGCTTTACAACAAATGTTAAAGGAACTTCTCTAGTCATCAAATCATAAGAAAAGAACAGAAAGAAGAAAGAGGGGGAAAAAAAAAAAGACCTACATCTTCATGTCCTTCCTCCTCTAGTGCTCCAGCGGTGAGCATAATGAAGTGTTTTCCCTGAACACACCATAATGTTTCACGCCTCTATACTTTTGCTCATGATTTTCTTTCTGCCTGAGTGCCTCCTTACCTTTGATGTCAGTCTGTCCCCTGCTTGTCCATTTAATATGTCATTTCCTCCAGGAAGCCTTCCCTCACCATTCCACCTTCCTCTGCACCCTCAGGTCGGGTGTATGCCCCTCCTCTGTGCTTTTACAGCACCCAGAGCATAGCTCTGATGTCATTTCACACGTTATGTTATACTTACGTGATCTGTTCACGTCTGTCTCTTCCCAGTAGACTCGAATGCAGTATTTGTTCCCTTTTGTAACCCCAGCATCTAGCATAATGCCCAATACACAACGGTACACGGTGTTTTCAACCACGAGTAAACCAGAGCTTCAGATTCCTAATACTTAATCATGACTTCTGATTTTTTAAGGTAAAGTCAAAGTTCCCAAGTTCTTAGCTATTAAATAGTTATTTTCTTAGCTTGAAAAATAAATCTGACCAACTCTGACTAAACGGAACTTAGGACGGTTGATCCCAGTTTGAATTTCTTCCTGATGCTGCCGAGAATAAGAGAGCAGCATGAATGTCCTAAATTTATATCTGAGCACTTGTTTTAGGCAAGAATGTTGTGCTGCAGATCTTTAAGAACATACTGTTATTTGAAAACGACACACCAGAGTGTACGCTAGCATCTCAGGAGAATGTCCCTGCCTGAGGACAGGGACTCTGAAGGGTTTTTTTCGTTACTGTATCACCAGTGCTGGAAACAGTGCCTGGTGCGTAACGGGTGCTCAAGAAATACTCGTAAAAATTAGTGAATCCAAAGTCAGTAGCTGCGCACATTTCTCCTTTAAGAAAAGCGTTTTACTCGGTGTGAGAGCTGAGCCTCTGTGGTTCTGTCAGCATTTATTTACATTTTGGTCTGTGTTTAGGCACTCGCTGCTGGAGGAGTGGGATCCATTGTTCGAGTCCTGACTGCGAGGAAAACCGTGTAGTCCAGTGGGAACTGGATGTCTCCCGCAGGGTGGGAGTTGCTGGTACAAAGACCAAAACAACCAAATGCCACTGCTGCCCTTTGGGCAGCATCCGTTTCTCTCAGCTTTGCCTTCTTGCTTCCTTTTCATATCTATAAAGAAGAAAATTACATATCAGTTTTCCTTTAATGAAAATCAGGATATAGTACAGGCAATGTTTCAACAGGAGTGTTTCATGCTCTCAAAACTACTCCAGTGGTGTGTACGCCAGTCTGTATATAGCATAATTTACATTCAAGTTTAACTGTGCAATTTTTAACCCCTATTGGCTGGTGTGGGTTTTTTTGTTTTTTGTTTGTTGGAAGGGTTTTGGGGGGTTTTTTTGGTTTTGTTTTTGACTGATAGTGAGAAATTTGATCAGAATTTGAGGCCAGTTTCCTAACTTACTGCTAGCCAGGAAATGATCTTTATTAAAAACAAAGATGTTTGAGAGACTGGCAGCTATTAACTAACATTGCAAAACTGGACCATACTTCCCTTATTTAAGCAAAATGTGTTTCTGGAACCAGCGGTGGCTGAACACCACGACCAGGCTCCAGCTCGGTTTCTGCTTGCCTCCGGATTCTGTGAGTCTAAGTACGCGTCCTCCTCTCGGCATCCAGTAACCGTGGCCTCTTGGTTCCTTTGTGGTCACCCGGGCTGTAGAGCAAGGAGTCCTGCTCTACACAACGTGTCTTACAGACCGTTTATAAAACGCAAAGTGTGTTGGCCAGAGCCTGTTTGGTGCTAGCATAAAACTTTTGCTCCAATAATATGGCCCTATTTGGGGAACCTACTCCAAATCAGAAAGGACATAGAATCTTTGATGTAGTTCAAACTCTGGGCAGCCTCGGAATGAAATACTGTTTTCTTTGGAATTATAGTGGCTATCTTTGACATTATGAGGTACATAACTAGTATTTAATACGTCCTATAAATGTCTTCAGTGTTCTTCAGGGTAACTGAGATCTCATAAGATTTGGTTCAGTTCCAAACACATACACATTCTGTATTTTAGCTCAGTGTTTTTTAAAAAAAGATAATGCCACACATCAAAAAAGTGTTTACTTTGTTGGACAAACCAAATCAGTTTTCAAAAAAATGACCGGTGCTTTTGAAAAGTTATCATTCAGTAGCTCTAAAAGATACCACCTGAATGCTTATGACCAAGAGAGAGAGCAGACTATATTTAGTATTTCTTATATCACTGACTTATGTGAAAACTGGTACAGAAATTCTGTAAACTCTTTGCTGTTTTTGATACCTGCTTTTTGTTCTGTTTTGTAAAAATGAAAAAGTTCAGAAAATAAAATGTCAGTGTTGAATAATTTATTTTTCTCACTCTTACTGTAATACTTAGAATGTATAGTTAATTAAGAGGAAAGATTTCCTGTTTTATCACCAAGTCATTATGCTCTTTGACAAGAACAAATTTTGTATAGAAGGTTTATAAAAACTGCTTTATTCAAATATAAAGCAGTAGACATGGGGCGTCATTAATAAACATTAGCAGTGACGCCTCTGGAGCGACCCCACAGCCCCGTGAATGCCCCCAAGCGCCAGAGACAAGACCAGGATGTGCCGGTTGGCCTTGCAGCCACTGTCACTTGTTCCCGGCTTCTAAACTATTTCTTACACCTCAGGTCTTCTGTCCCTACCGACTCAAGACAACCTCTGTTTGCTTCCGCACTGCACCTGCTTTAAAGCTTTAGAAACTCACAGGCAGTTCAGAGGGCTGGAAGCTGAGAGAAGCGAAGCTGCGGGTGTCAGGTGGTCCAGTAGGTAATGCATAAGCACGAACAAACCTCAGAACAAAAGCAAGTGACACTGCGATACTTTTTCATAAAATCCATTTCAACACTTTCACAACCATAGTGTTGGGGAAAATTCTGGGGTTCTGTGTTTTATAGTGACAAGAATTGGTGTATTCAGAATTTGCCAGCCAGCTTTACTCAGGGCAGATAGCAAAAATAGGTACCAGAACGGCATAGGGGCTGGGTCAGATGGATGCCAGCTGGAACCCACTGGCTCAACTCATGCATTTCGGCTAAACGTCAGCCCAGGTGCTGCTGGCTGACGGCACCGTTGGGGGGGGGGGCGTGGTCGGGGTGAACTGTGGAGAAAAGACAAATGCTAAGGGACACTTTGGGCACAAAAGTGATTCTCCCCCCACCCCATTCCCTTCTACTTGAATCTCGGTGTTCTTACCGTTTGTAGCCATTTTTGTGTTTTGTTTTTGCCACTTTTTAAAGGCTCATGGCCCCTTTGTTGATCAGCAACGTTTAGTTACATCATGCCTGATGGTAAGCGTGATGATGTGTCACGGAACGCCATTAACACAGGTGGAATCAATCTTGTCAACTGGACAACTTAACTGAGTACTTTTCAAGTGTGTACTGTGTTCCCCGGGATCACGGAGGAGACAGAAATGTCTGGACCTTGCTCACAAGCTGCTTTCAGCCTAGTTGCAAAGTAAGATTTAAGCACTTTGAAGTCAGTGTCACACATTTTCATACTTGACTGTAAGTATAGTCAGCGTTGGGGGAACAGTGAGATCCGGGTGGCCTGGAGTAAAGTGAGGCAGGTCGGTCTGCACGAGGCCTCGCGCAGGCGGGAAGAAGGGACAGCAGAGGGACGACAAAGCCAAAGCAGGTTTAATCGTCGCTGTTCTTAGGGTTTTAGTGTTTTTAACATAAAGTTATGGACAGTGATTAAGAGGATTTAGGTTTTGATAAAGTATCTCCATGGGACAAAATTCAAGAAAGGCATGAGATTTTAGAAAATTTTTTTTTTTAGCTGAGTTAGACATCAGTGGTCACTCAGTCTTACCCTTTTTATAGGAGTAAACAATGGGAAATTTATAAGAAGGAAACAAGTTAATAATGAAGAGCTTCACTTACAAAAAATGGGAAGGAATAATTTAATCCTTTAAATACTTTTGATCATTTCTTAAAATGTCAGTTATGTTCAGAGTATTCATTTAAAGAACATCAGAACTGCTGCTTGGGTCCGTGTGGCCCAGAGTGACCACGTTTATGAACTACATGAAATAGAACACAGATAGCAGGAAACCAAAGGCATGGTGCCCCCGGCGTGTGGTAGTAGTACGGCTTTTCATTTCCAAAGCAAGATTCTGAGTGAGAAGAGGTGGGCTAAAACACAAAAGCCATCTTTTATTGAGTACCTACTCTGCCAGTCCCATCTGATTTTACCTTCAAAACTGAAGCTTAAAGAATTGTCTATCATACAAGACACACAGTTTGTAGGAAGTGAATTCTGGTACATCCGCCTGATTCCAAAGTCCTACCACACTTTCTCTCAAGTCCAGTACTTAGGAAATGCAGATGTCCCCAGGACAGAGGAGGGCTGAGCTTTCTCTAGAAATCTCACGCCTTAATGCTTGGAGGGGACTGTATGTCTTGCTGTTGTCTGATTTAGTTGAAATATAGTTGATTTATAATGCGTTGGTTTCTGGCGTACAGCACAGTGATTCAGTCATACATATGTGTATGTTCTTTTTCACTAGAGGTTATTGCAAGGTATTGAATATAGTTCCCCGTGATATACAGTAGGACCTTGTTGTTTATCTATTTTGTGTATTTTGTATCTGCAAATCCCAAACTCCTAATTTAACCCTTCCTCCCTTTCCCCTTTGGTAACCATAAATTTGTTTTCTCTGTCTGTGAGTCTGTTTCTATTTTGTAAATAAGCTTGTTTGCATCATTTTTTAAGATTCCACGTATAAGTGATAGCATACGGTATTTGTCTCTCTCTGCCTGACTTAACTTCACTCAGTGTGATGAGCTCCAGGTCCATCCATGTTGCTGCTGGTGTGTGTATATAGACCATGACTTCTTTATCCATCCTCTGTTGATGTTGGAGGGTCCTGTTGAGAGGTGAAGTCCACTCAGGAGCCCTTCACAGAGGCCACAGTTGACAGGCATAGAAGTCAGAAGAAAGATTAGGAGAGGAAGCTGTGAGGTCAACGCCCAGAACACACATACCTCCACTAGAGAAGAGAGAAGTGACTGAGGGCTGGGCTTCTCAAAGCATGCGTTTCCCTGGTGTCTGGCTCTTTACCCGTGTTTTTGGAAGGTTCCTGTTTCTCATGTTTTCATAGATGATGCCTTTTAACTAAATAAGCTTCTGTTTTTATTAGTTTTGTCGTAATTCCATTTAGCAAGAACCAGAGCTGCAATCTCTCGTTTCATTAGCCAAGTTCAACAGATGACTGGTCATAAATTAAAAATTATCTGCTTAATTGAATGCCTAAGAATCACTCTGACCACCTTCAGTATAATTTTGAGGTACCCTGAATTGGAAGCTTATCTCCGTCCATACTTCTGGAGTGCCCTCACATTCCACTCTCAATGCCAGTTTTAGATTAAGAGTTTTTGCAGGGAAATCCCTGAGAAAAGTCCAGGCTTGAGGAAATCGGGATCAAAATCACAGACTCTGGAGGAGGAACTGACCCACCGCCCACAGGGCACCAGCCTAAGAATCACTCTGACCACCTTCAGTATAATTTTGAGGTACCCTGAATTGGAAGCTTATCTCCGTCCATACTTCTGGAGTGCCCTCACATTCCACTCTCAATGCCAGTTTTAGATTAAGAGTTTTTGCAGGGAAATCCCTGAGAAAAGTCCAGGCTTGAGGAAATCGGGATCAAAATCACAGACTCTGGAGGAGGAACTGACCCACCGCCCACAGGGCACCAGCCCAACGATGCATGTTTGACTATGTTCCTCAGCCCGGCACCGTCACGTTGTCGGCCAGCCTTGGGTTGGGTTTGGATGGGTTTGCGTAAGTTGTACCCTGCCAGTGTCCGCCTCTGCCCTTTCCGCTTCTTGTTTCATTTGCCATGTATCCTTCCTTTGCCCCAATGCTTTTCTTCTCTGTTTTCTTTCTCTCTTTCCTCAGTCCCTGCACCTGCTGCCTGCCTTCCCTCTCTCTCCTCTCTCCAATCCCCCTGCCTCACTTTTCCCGTTAGTTTACCTGATGCTCATGCTAAGGCACTCGGAATCATTCCTAATAAATAAATATGTGCTTCTCAGGCAGATTAGTGCAAGCAGTGCCCTCCCACAGTTCTCGAAATGACTCAAGGTGTTTGAATTGCTTATTTCTAAACTGAAAATGCTGTTTTATTTCCATGGATTGCTTTGGCTAGCAACTGAGCAAATAACCCAAAATTGAAGACCGATTTTTAAACACGTCATTTTCCCTTTAGATTTATAAATAACTTCACTTTACAGACAAAAAAAAAAAAAGTACAAAAGAATAAAGTGACTGGGAATGGAAGGTAATTACGCCCAATTCAAAAACACTGAATGGACATTTTAGAAAGGGGTGCTCTGAAACAAAGCTTCTTTTGTCCATATTCCTGCTGTGGATCTTTCCCCAAACCCCTCTCCACCTCAGCCCATCATCCCTGATAGAAGGTGTGAAAACCGCAGCGTTAAAATGCTCTGTGCACTAGAATGCAGGTGCCTCCTTAGACGAGCCGGCCAAGCCTGGGACACACGGACGCACAGCGCATCATCTGCCTCTAGGTGGCGCTGCTTCCCCACATCGATGAACCACAACCAACTCGGCACGCAGATTCACTCCTACGGTTCCGTTTAACTTCATCACCTACATTACTTGGATGTATAAACATAATAAACATATATTATCTACGTTTGCGTCTGTTCTTACTCTATGAGACGGTTACCCAAAGGCTGTGTATGTAATCACAAATTGAACAGTATATGACTCACTTGAATTCCACAGTCCAGCATCCTGACTTACATATTTCCCAGCCCAGCATTTAGCTAATGTTCCCCAGGACACCCTCCCAACCTTTCTACTAGACCCCATGGCCTTCTTGACGTCACAGGAGCAGTGACTTACTCATTCTCCACAATACTTTGACATAATTGATACTCAGCCAATATCTGTTGGTTGCATGATATTGATTGAGCCAAATCACCTAAGATATCCCCAAGTTCCATGCACAGGTCCCGGCTTCCCCGAATAGGAGAAGATACTAGAAGCACAAATTTGAGAGCTCTGCAAAGAGTAAACTCCTCCCTAGGTTCAAATAACCTGGATCCAATCAAGTTTAGTCACAAACATTCAATTTACTTCCACGTGGAACTTTAGGCAGAAAATGTATCAGCCTTGGGTGGAAATTAGAGCCATGATGGGTAACATGTGCAGCCTTTGTAGTGTGTGGCTCTGCAAGTCACCAGAGAAAGAGGCTGACGGACAGAATTCCAGCTCACATCTGACTGACAGCGGCATCAAGGGAACTTATATGGACAAGCTTTCATGATTCTGTGGCATCACCTTCTGAGATCAGAGATGTGTCCCGGGACTTTGTTTCCCTTAAGGGTAAAAAAGTCATTAAATAGAATCCATGAACTAATATCACTATCACCTTTTCTGACTCCATTTATGCTTAGAGTTTTCTTATCGTGTCAGTTCTTAGGGTCACAAATGCCGTAAATGGACCATGCTGCTGAATAGCATCATGCCTCTTTTTGTTTATCCAAAAATTGAATCAAGATTCCAGAAGCACCTTTAAATTAAGATTTTCTTCAACTTGATGACTGAGTTAAAGGTCAGTGTATTCACTATCGATTATTTTATAATTTTATTCATTTTAATTTCTACTCATTTATTTTCAAGTGAGTAATTTGTTTTGTATAGCTCACACATAATAAATGCTGGAGAGGCTGTGGAGAAAAGGGAACCCTCCTACACTGCTGGTGGGAATGCAGTTTGGTGCAGCCACTGTGGAAAACAGTATGGAGACTCCTCAAAAGACTAAAAATATGATCCAGCAATCCCACTTCTGGGCATATATCCAGAGGGAATCTTAATTCAAAAAGATGCATGTGCCCCAATGTTCATAGCAGCACTATTTACAATAGCCAAGACATGGAAGCAGCCTAAATGCCCATCGACAAATGACTGGACAAAGAAGTTGTGGTGTATTACAGGATCTTTTGGTGGCTCACAGCAAAAGAGAATGTGACAATGGATGTATGTATGTTCACGTATAACTGAAAAATTGTGCTCTACACTGGAATTTGACACAATATTGTAAAATGACTATAACTCAATAAAAAAATGTTAAAAAAATTAAAATGCAAACTAATACCAAAAAAAAAGAAGTTGTGGTGTATTTATACAATGGAATACTACTGAGCCATAAAAAGAATAAAATAATGCCATTTGCAGCAACATGGGTGGACCAGAGATTGTTATTCCAAGTGAAGTAAGCCAGAAAGAGAAAGAAAAATACTGTATGATATCACTTATATGTGGAACCCCCCCCCAAAAAAACTTATTTACAAAACAGAAACAGACTCACATAGAAAACAAACTTACGGTTACCAGAGGGGAGAGGGGGAAAGAGGGTGGGAAGGGAAAAATTAGGAGTTTGAGATTTTCAGATACTAATATATATAAAATAGATAAACAAGTTCATACTGTATAGCACAGGGAACTATATTCAATACCTTGTAGTAACTTATGGTGGAAAAGAATATGAAAATGAATATATGTATGTTATGTATGACTGAAGCATTGTGTTGTACACCAGAAACTGACACAACATTGTAAACTGATTATACTTCTATTAAAATACATATATATATATATATATATATATATATATATATATATATATATATATATATAAACCAAGAAAACCCAATCATTTGTTATCTCTCACAGTTTCTGTGGGTCAGGAGTTTGGTGGTGGCTTCCTGAGTATTTTCTGCTTTGAGACTTTCATGCGGTTGGACTCAGGTGTTAGCAGGGGTGACAGTCACGCGAAGGCTCATCTGAGGCTGGAGACCTGCTTCCAGGGCGGCTCCCTCACCAGGCTGGCACAGTTTTGCTGGCTGTGGGCAAGAAGCCCCAGTTCTTTTCCACGTGGGCCTCTGCACAGAGCTGTTTGAGTGTCCTCATGACACAGCAGCTGGCTTCCAGCAGAGAAAACCATCCAGGTGTCCCAGTCTGCGATTTTATGACCTATGGCTGGAAGTCACAAGCAGTCGGGGCTGCGGTGTTCTGCGGGTCCCACAGGCCAGCTCTGATTCGTGGGCAGCCTGCACGAGGGCGTGATGACCAGGAGGCTTGGACTAGAGGAGCCGTCTGGGAGGCCTGCTACCAGACACGTCTTTTCAATACGCGTATTTTATGACCCCGCCATGTATGCAACATTTGCACAGAGGAGGCAGGGCATCATTCCCAGAAGCATCTATGTCTTCCTTGGAACTACCCTGGGTTTTCAAATTGAGAAACTCCAGTAAAAGTCTTAAAAGGTGACCTTCTCATACAGATGGAGTTAATCAACAAGGTGCTGCTCCCCCAGTGCCTCTGCCCGATTTGAGTGAGTCAGAGGCCCCATCGTTTCCCTGCTGTATCACCTGTCTCCTGCTTCATAACAAACTACCAAATGCAGAGGCTCCAAACAGCATGGCTTTACCATCTCACAGTTAGCTGCTGTGGGTGGAGAATTTGGCACAACTTAACCAGGTCCTCTGGGTCAGGGTCTCTCTCAAGGCTGCAATCAAGCTGTCGGGCTGGGAGCCACATTCAGCTCAAAGTTCGACTGAGACAGGATCAGTTTTGCACAGGCTGTTGGACAAAGGGCCTCAGCTTCTCACTGGCTGCTGCCGGGAGGTTGTCCTTTTGGCCACACCAGCATCTCCACGGTGCAGACCATCACAGAGCAGCCGATGTCACCAAAGTGGGTGAGTGAGAGAGAAAGAGAGAGAGCTAGCTGGATGGAAACACAGCCTTTTGTTACCTAATCTTGGAAGTGACATCCCATCACTTTTGCAGTATTCTATTTTTTTTCTTTTCATATTTAAAATTTTTTTTTTTATAATTAGGTTTATTCGTTTATTTTTAGAGGAGGTACTGGGGATTGAACCCAGGACTTCATGCATGATAAGCATGCACTCTACCGCTTGAGCTATACCCTCCCCGTTTTTTTTTTTTTAATTTAAAAAAATTGTTTCTGTTTATATTAATAACTTGTTTCTTCTTACTTTGTTTGCCATATTCTCTTCACTTGAAGCAAGGCAGTAGGTCCAGTCCACATTCAAGGAGAGGGGAGTGCAGAGGGTTGAAGGCTGGGATCACGGGGACCACGGGCTGCCTCCTGTACCCACTACGGCCCCTGAACGAAGGAACGTCTCTGCCCTGCACATTCCACCCCGGTTTTACTAATCCCCGCCCTTGGGACCAATTCTATAGATAGACTAACCTGGGGTGTCTGGAAACCGTCATGGGAAAAATTCTCTGTCCTCTCACCAGTTTAAAGACTTCTTCCTTTTTCTTAAGAGAATACTTAAAAAAAAAAAAACATAGTTTTTCATATTTCAAAAGTCATACAAGCTCCTTGTAGAATTCCAACAATATCAAAATATAAAAGCTATAAATAAAAGTCCCCTAACGTTCCTCCCACACCCCGGAGGTAAGCAGTGTTCATCTCGTGGTCTACCCCTTTTCCCAGTACACGTGCTAATGTCATATTCTCGTTAAATTACTAAAAAAAAGTTATCAATCTCTTCTTTAGGTTTTTGTTTGGTTTGTGTTGTGTCTTACTTAACCCAGTAGCTTGGCCATCTCCCATTTTTTTTTTTTTTACGATGGAATGCATCACAAATCTGAGTGTCATCTTTGCACAGGGGCCATGCTAACCTTCTCCGTGTTGTTCCAATTTTAGTACATGTGCAGCCGAAATGAGCAGCTGGCCATCTTTTAATAACAGCATGTATAGATCTACCTCATTCTGTTCCTGTACACATGTATCATAATTTATCTAACCTTTCCCCTATTGGTGGTCACTTAGGTTTAAAAAAAGTTCTTACCTACCGTGCTTATTATAAACAGTGCCACAGTGTGCATATGTGGGGCTCCAGAGAGCGGGTATTTGCACATTTGCGTATTTCAGCAGAACAGGTTTCTAGAAGTAGAATGCTGAATCGAAGTGTATTACAAGATGTTCTCCAGAAAGGTTGTACCAATTTCAACTTTCCCAAAGCTGATAGTGAGTGTTTTTCAGAGGGCAGTCCCTGCATGATTTGGTCTGTTGCCTTTTACAGGGACCCAAGACCCTGTTCATTGTGAGAACATCTCAAAGCAGTGGAGGAAAAGTTGTCAAAAATCATGGCTGCAATCAGAAAACCTCAGATTAGTTCTCAGCTGACTCTGGTTCTGATTCTGCTTGGTGACTCTGTGCTAGTACTTGACAAGGAAGTGTAGCTGTGTGAACCTCACCCACACAGCTCAGCCCGCACCACAAGCAGGGTGACTCTGAAGTGTTCCCACAAGACCCAGCTCCTCATCCGGGGCAGGACATTCACATGACTGATGAGCCCAGAACAGACCACCAACACTCCCATCTGGGACCTCGCCGAGGTCAAGTGGTCATCAAGTTCCCTCCCCAGCAGTTGGAAGGGACCCTGCAGGGCCTCTGGGCTGGGAAGTTTTCTTGATGGAGTCTTGCTAACCCTGCTATCTCAGCTGAGGTGGGAGGGGCTGAGGAATTCAAAGGCCAGACACCCTTATAAAAGCTGGCACACAAGGTCAGACCATTTTGTGCCCCAGTTTAGGCTGTATTTGTCCCAGTTCCAAGACTGCACTCACGATCTCCCATAAAAAGGGGGCACTCTGGGTGTGATGGCATACACGGGTAATAACTCACTGAGCTGTATGCTTCACATGTGTACATTTTACTACATGCAAACCACATTTCAAAAGAGAGAAGGGAAGGAGTGAGGGAGGGAGCATAAAAGAGAAAGAAAAAGGGGAAGATAGGAGAGGGAGGGGCAGTAGAGGACAGGGTCCCAGAGTACATCTGCCCGTCCGTCCGAGCACACCCCTCC
Source organism: Camelus dromedarius (assembly GCF_036321535.1). Lineage (NCBI taxonomy): Eukaryota > Metazoa > Chordata > Mammalia > Artiodactyla > Camelidae > Camelus > Camelus dromedarius. The sequence continues at coordinate 27,614,607 of NC_087458.1, read as the reverse complement.
TCGGGATGTGGGGAGAATGAGGACCTAGGGAACCGCTGCCCTGGGTTCCATCCTGGACCACGTGAGCCGCTGGCGCTGGCCTGAGCCCTTTGCTCAGCCATGGGGCATCCACTGGTGAGAGTCAATTGTACAAGGGATGGAGTGTCAGGAGAGCTTCTCCACAGCAACGTGTGGCGATGTCGTAGTGCAAAGTGTTAATGGAATATTACCGCCCCCCACCCTCTCTTTCATTTCATGACCTTTCCCCACATTCCTATGGAGAAACAGGAGGCTGCCATTTGTCCCAGAGAAGAATTGTCATGGTGGATCTAGAGAAGAAAGCCAACAAATTGTTGTCTTTTAAATTCAAAAGCAGCGGCCCTTATGTAACATGGAAATACAGGGTGGAGGGGTGGAGAATGCTGGCTGAGTCAGTCTACTACACTCTCCACCAGTCCTCCCCCTGCCAACCCTCTCTTCCCTGCCTCCACCCTCCCATCCCCTAGAAGATCAAGAAGGGAGAGAGACCAGTTGGATGGGGAACTCACAGGAGAGGCACTGAAGACCACTATCTCCTGGAAGCAGCTAGCTTCAAAAGGAAGAAATGACAGCCCCCAGAAAAGTTTGGAAATATCAAACTAGGGGAACTTGAGTAGGTTTAAACTTGAAGTGTCTGAGTATGCCTGGAACCAAATAAGACTATGTTTTCTGCCACCAGAAGAAAAAGCTAAAAATAGAGAGTTTGGAAAAATACAGACTTTTTTTTTTTTTTTTTTTTGCATCTCTATTGGTGGGAAAATGAATATTTGCCACAAAAGTACAATTTTTTGCAGTGGGGGTTTTTGCATTCTGTATCACCCTTATTGCAAAGATGCATTTTCCAAGCCTAGAAATCACACGTGTGTCCTAACTAGGACCCATAATAAAAGAAAAGGAAAAAAAGAAGAAAAAAAGATAGTTATGGCTCAGCTCTTGTCCTCTGGAGATTTTCAGCCAGAAGGTCAGCTCAGACATCAAATGAGAAAACAGAAGGTACTAGATTTCCCCTCTCTCTCTGCCAAGAAAGATGTTCCCCAGGCCCCTGTGCCCAGGCCTGTCAGACCAAATTAGGAGAAAAGAACCACATGACAACGAGGCTCATTTCACAGCCCTTTTTACTTCCTCATCCCTGAGTGTGACTCAGAGGACACCCAGGAACTGGATGAGAGAGAGAGGGTTCAGTTCTCTGAGTACCACCGAAGTCTGCTAGAGGTCAAGTGAAAGGAGGCACTATGGATACAGGCTTCTGCAGCCTGGATCCACCACCTGGACACCTGGCCCCCTTCCCTCCCTGCCCTCCCACCTCTCCTCACATTCCAGCCTAACACTGGCCTCCAGAAGACGTGGAAATGTCCCTGCGCATGGGGGGCTCAGTTCTAAGAGCTGAACTGGGGGATCGATTGGCCAAAGGTAACAGATGGGGTTTTTTGTTGTTGTTGTTTAGTTCAAAGGGAGCAAATGAACCTAAGACTCTATGGTTTTATCTCCCCGAGTGCGTGCTTGGTGAGCGGAAGCATGGAGTAATCAGCTGAAGTGCAGAAACCCTGCCTTGGGTAGTTGGCTGAGTGCTTGGGAAATCGTTTCTGAAGCAAGAGCAATAATGATAACCAATCAAACACTGGCTCGAGATTTTGCAAACCGGACCCGGAAGAATCATTTGAGGTCTAGACAGGTGTTGTAGTGTCACATGTTATGAGAAGCACAGGAAATCTTTTTGAGAGCCAGCTGGCTGAGAGACAGTCCAAAGAGAAAAGGGAACCCCTCTGGTTCACCGAAGATGGCATGTCGGAACAGCCAAGCTGTTGGAACATTTTAATTCTGGAAGAAGGAAGAAATCATTTGAATACATTTGTCACATGTAGGGGTTTTCAGGGCAAGGCTCTTGAGCCGGACTTTGCTTAAGAGGACGCTAGAGTGCGCAGACTGGAGCTCTCTGATTATCTGAGGACTCCGCTAAGCTTGACATCAACCTTGGGTTTCGAGTCTCCATTTCCTTCTCTCAGTTAAAACAACGAGTATAGAGACTGATAAGAAAATGATTATTAAATGTAGCTTAGAAAACAGCCAACTCAGTGGTACAGCGTCGTGACTTTTTGCCTAAACAAAATAGAAGTGAATTGTTGGACTTTGAACTGCTAAATTTAAAACGTGAACGTTTGCCTTAAAAACGGAACCCAGAGCCAATTTGTTAACCATTTTCCTAGAATTGAGCAAAAGTATCCAATTTTTTTAAATGGAGGTACTGGGGATCGAACCCAGGGCTCCCGTGCATGCTAAGCGTGCACCCTACCACTGAGCTATTGCACCACCACCACCCCACCTAAAAGCATCTGATTTTTAAAGCTACCTCATGGTCAACTAAACACATTTTTTAATTCCTCAGAACTCTATCTTGAAAGAAAAAAAACAAAAAACAAAAACCCTCTGGTAACTGACACTGTTTGTCGCCTGTTCCGTGCTCTTCCTTGAGCCTGGTAATCAGGGCCCTGCTGGGTTTCTTGGTCTTCCAGCTGGTACCCAGGTTGCTATAGAGATGCTAGGAGCAGAATCCAAAGTGAGCGGTTGTCTGAGGAGTCCCTGCTCAGGGCCTGAAAACAGCTCAGTGGGAGCTTCAGCAGGTGACACAGATTTTTCCAGAGTTAAAATGAAAGCCCCAGCGAGCAAGCATTCACCTGCTTCCTCCCCAGGCAGAGACAATCTAGTTGTTAAGAGCTTTTCTCCAGTTGACTTTGGCCAGTGACCTCAGTGTTCTTTACTGGAAGTTTCTCAAAACATCTCAGGAAAGCTAGGGGTCACCAGATCCCCAGTCCTTCCCACAGGGCCAGTCTGCTCCCTGCCCAGCTCTCTGCCAGGGTGCCCCAGCCTGAGCCAGAAAAGAATTCCAGACCCCTCGGGTGGCCCCGGGGGATCTGAGAAGGTACCTGGGCCCAGGGCAGTGGCTAAGGGGGTGGAGCTGCGGGCCCAGGCTCCTTCAGCTAAAATGGGCTCCAGGTGGAGGCCCACGGGGTCGGCGTCTTGGGAGACGCAAGGACCACAGCAGATAAGGGAAGAACACAGGGTCATGCCAGGGGCTCCAGATCCCAAACGTCTCAGACATTTGTTAAAGTTCTGGCTTTTATTTTATTTTTTTTTAATATTTGCCTTTATAGAAACTTGTTAGAGGTCACAAAATGAGGAAACATTTCTAGTATATATTTAAGCTTTTAAAAAGTTAGGAGGTCAAGGCCGTGATGCAAAACCTGCTTGCATGTGTGGCGGCCCTTGTGCTGATGGAAGCCCCCACCCTCGGGCTCCCAGCCTCCCCTGGCCCAGCTGCTGAAGCCCGGCCCGTACTGCCCTGTGTCCTCTGCCCTCAGGCCCAGCTGTCTCTCACTGCTTCTCCCATAATTCGTTTCGCACTGGGGAGACTCAGCTTTTGATGGACTGACACATCCGAGGCCGGAGACTTTAAAGCAGGAAGTGAAGCTTTTGTTCTGTGTGGCCAAGGGCTTGAGTCTATCTGATTGTGGCTCAGAACTTGAGGAGACCTCTAAAGGTCAAATCGCTCCTGGCTTCTGGACAGGAGAGCACCGCTCCTGGAAAAAGAGTCCCCGCTTTTGCTGGGTTTTGTTTGCTGTTTGCTTGTTGATCGGGGGGCGGGGGGGCAAAGTTTGCAAGTGAACTGTCTTTGACATCCTTTGGATTCTGGGAAAGAAAACTGCTGCCAAAGCAAGAATAAGCGAAACGCTTCTGAGGGGGCCATGGCTTTCCCTCTTCCTTACTGAGCAGGGACTGCCTTTGGAGTCAGGCAGAACTGCGTCCTGACCCTGGTCATTTACGTGCTCTGTAACCTTGAACAAGTCCCTTAGGCTGAGACCCCGCTCCTTTTACTGTCAACAGGTTTTTGCAAAGAGTGAGTAAAAGGACGCACGCCTAGTTTTTGAGCTTTCTTGGCACGCAGTAGGAGCTCAATAGAGAATGACCTAGGCTGTTGTTATTCGGATTAGTTGCCAGCGCCCCTCCTACCCCGGAAGGTGCCAGCCTTTGCAACTACAGCGGTTAGATGCATGGGGAGGGGGGGAGCGTGCAGATATGGAATTGGGCTCGTCTCGGGGGACCCGCAGTGGCAAACAGGCAGTCACAGGGTACACAGTGAGGGGGGACGATGGAGAAGGGGCTGGGTGGGTCCTGCTCGTTTCTGACAAAGTTCTGAGAACGCAGCCCTCTGTTCCCTGACCTTCTCGAGGATCAAGTGGGAACACGGGTGGACCTGTGCCCTCCTCGCTTTCACTCACCTACGGGGGGAGGCTTTTTGGTGGGTTGTTTCTGTCATTACGCCTCTTCCACGTGCACAGTGCTTGAGAGGCACTTCCGCCTCAAACTCTGTGTCCAGAGGGGAGGAGGTGCACGTGGAAAACGTCTGCCTCAGACCTGGGCCCCTGGCAGGTGGGCTCTGAAGACCTCAGAGTCACTGCTGCTTGTCACCGAGTCCTTCTCTGCGACCCCAGGCGTTTTCTTGGATTACTTGGTGAAATTGTGGAAAAGAGTTGGGGTTGATTTAACCTAATTTAGCTGCTCAGTTCTGTTCAGGAAGCAGGCAGCTAGAGCTTCTGCAGCAAGAAGGAAAAAACCATTTCGTCAGGGGAGAGGTGTTACTTCAGAAAGATGCTGGAACCCGCGTGGGGTTCGAAAGTGCCAGGCAGAGGCGTGGGGGCTGCACCCAGGGCGGCACCACTCCCACCTGTTTGGAGCATCACTTCCTTCGCAGCGTTGATGAGAAAGCAGCCACCCCTTGTCCCCTCGCCCCCTGCTTATCTCCCCTGCGCCTCACACCCTGACTTCTGCCTCCCCTGCATGGCAGCGGCTCTGCCAGAGCCCTCGCCTTGGCCCTCAGCCTCCTCACCCGCTCCTTGAAGTATTTCGCCTCCTGACACGTGTGACCGCGTCGCCCTGACTCTTTTCTTGTCTCGCTGAACACTGTCTCCCTCAACACTTCACAGGCCCCCCCTGCCTCAACTAGGAAAGCTCTCAAGCTCAGCCCTTGTTTTCTTAAAGGCGTATCAGCCCATCTCAGATTTGTGTTCTGCAGAGCCAGTATGGCCAGGAGTTACCGGTACAAAGCTGTGGGAGCAGACGGATTACCTCTCCATCTTTTCCATCTCCTGTGGCGGCCATGGCTGTGCCAGCCTCGCCATCACTCTGGCTGGAAACACCAGGGACTCCTTTATCTTTGATTCCTCCTCTTTTTCATCTCCATGTGCAAAACAGATCATCTTTGGCATTTATTCCCACCCTTCCTCTCTTCCTGCAGCTAGCTTGGCATTATTATTTCTTGCCTGGAATATTACAGTAGCTTTTTTTCTTTTACATGGAGGCACTGGGGATGGAACCCAGGACCTTGTGCATGCTGTCCTCCACTGCTGAGCTGTACCCACCCCCCTCCAACAGCTTCTTAATATGTTTTCTTGTCCAGATAAGAACCACTTCTCCAGGCTCAGAACACCTTATTCTCCCATCTTCCTTCCCAATGGACAGGGATGGAAGGAGAAAGCAAGAGACGGTCTGGAAGGACTGTGGCTGCAAAGAATCGACGTCTCGCCCGCAGCTTGTAAGCAGACAATCCACAGAGGGAGAGAAGGACGTACGAACAGCTCTGTTTAATGGAAAATTACACTAGATTCTAAAGCAGGAAGTCCACTGTTTTACATAAAAGGAGATTTTCACAGCATTTAGTGACACTGGACAGAGTGTCTTGAATTTTATGGCTTTAATTGTACCTCAGTGCAATAAAGCATTCTGCAAAGCTTTTGTGTGCTAGAAATTCTAAGGAGAAAATGGCTACAGAGCTGAGAGCAGGCAAACCAGAAGCTGAGAGAAATCTGCTTGGAGTTCGGACAGAGGTAGGGTTGAGCGTCCAAGGGTCCAGCTGAAGAGGTGGTGCCCAGATGCTGTGACGCTTATGGTCCAACCAGCCAAGAATGGGAGGGCGAGGATGCCACACAGAGGTTCAGCACCCCAGGGAGCAGGCAGAGGCTGCGTGTTCATTTTCCTGTCATAAATTTGGAAATCCGAAAGCACCCACTGCATGTGGGCAGCTGCATGGAACTTTTACGTGGCATTTCGTGGCAGCCTCTGGACAAAGCAGCAAGTTGGGTGCTACTTATGTAACCATTTTGCAGATGAGGAAACTGAGGCTCTTGAGAATCAGTGTGACTTGTGAAAGCTGGCTTAGGTAGTACAGGACAGACCCAGCATTAGAATCCAGGCTTTCTTGGTTAAAACACAGCTTGAGAGAGGGCCAGCGGTGGTTATGTGCTTCCACGGAATTCAAGGGCATGAAAGAGGACAGAAGTCACTGAGACACCCCCAAACCCTGGCTCTGACCAGTTCAGGCTCCCTGGAAAATCTAGGGGAACTCGGCACCTCTCCCAAAGGCTCTTCTCAGGAAAGATGCTGGGAATTTGCTGAGAAGTCTGAGCGAGGTGGGACCAGGGCAGAAGGTGTCAGCAGAGGGGGCCCCAGGCCACAGCAGAAATGGCCAGATTTTAGCCTCTGCAGGGGGTCCGGAGGGGACGGGCTCCACCCAGCAGCATTCAGGAGCAACAGGGGATGACAGTCCGTCGGGGGTGGCGGTGAGAGAGAGGAGACCATGTGTACCCAACAGTACGTACAGAATGAGTTACAGAATTTCCAGGGCCTTGTGCAAAGTGAAAATGTGGCTTCTTGTTCAGAAGCATTAAGCACTTCAAAATGGTGACAGCAGAGAATTAAACCAAGCATGGGGACCTTATAAGCCCGGGGCCCCGCTGACTGACAGGTCACGCGCGCGATCACACGCGGTGACCGGCTTCCCTCGTAGCTGCCGTGATAGACGTCTCTGTGGAGGAGGAGTGTTGCAAGGGAGAGTGGCTGGGCAGGTCGGAGATTCTGACTTCTCTTCCTCCCCCAGATTCACTCAAAATAGCTGAGTTACAACAGCCTCCAATTTATCAGGTAGGCTCTCGTCCCAAGTGCTTGACTGGATCATCGCTCCTCTCCCACAACCCGCCTTTCCACCCAAGAAAAGTGAGGCTGCGAGGCTGGGACACCCACAGCAGCTGGAGGAAAGGCAAGATCTGAACCCGGGTCTCTGGACTCCGAAGCTCTCCCCCGCTTCTGTGCGTTGCCTCTACCTCTGAACCCTGCAAGAAATGGAGATTTTAGGAGCTTCTGGAAGGGAAGCTGATAGCTCCACACTAGGTCAGTGTTTCTCCAACTCCAGTCTTTTATAGATCACTTCCACAACTGTTAGCCATATTTTCAATCCACCTATCATTGGTGGGGTTGGTAATTAAGTTTTTATTTATTTAACTTAATGGAGGTACTGGGGATTGAACCCAGGACCTCGTGGGTGCTAAGCAGGCACTCTGCCACTGAGCTGTGCCCACCCCCTATTAATTCACTTTTTTTTTTTTTTAAAACATTAGCCTCATCATAAAATGTAACCGTGAAATTATGGGTTTGGTGCGCTAACTGCATGCTTTCTCTAGCACACATTAAAATAAATAAACTCTCTGTCCTACCTAGAATGTCCTTCTGTAAATGCATCCTATGAACATGTTCACAGATGTGTGAAATAACGTCTACAGTATGCAAGAACATTTCGCTGGAACATTGTTATGGTAGTATATAATTAGAAACAACGTCACTGTTTCTCAATAGGACCCTGATTATATGAAGGAAAGCTACACAGCCATTAAAAAAAAAGGGGAGGAAGCTCTCTTTGTCCTGATAAGGAACTGTTGTTAGGAAGAAAGAGCAAGGTGCAGAACTGGGTATCAAATGTGATGTGTACAAAGGGGGAGGCAATAGGGGTCTATGTTTGTATATGCTTAAAATCTCTTCTGAGAAAAGACTGCCAATAAAGCAATGTAAATCGTTCCTAGTGGGCGGGAAGTGTTTGGCAGTGATGGAAGGAAAACTTTTCATGTTTGTTCACTTTGAACCATGTGAATGTATTATCTGTCCAAAAAATTAAATGAGCTAAAATACTACAATCTTTATTATGATGGGAATGTTCATCCACATGCTGCCTAAAATCATCTGGTGAGACATCGATGGTAAGTGTTTCTACTTGGGAAACACAGCTCTGATGGGTTTGACTCACATGAATGGGGTGATGGTCTTGGTCGACGGCTGTCAAGCAGGTGGAAGTCCTGGACAGGTGGGCCAACCCGAGTGCTGAGAAGGACCTGGAAGAAGCCCATCATTAAGCCAGGCTCTTCAGTCATATTCTGTGCCAATGCGGTCCATGTTGACTGCCCTGAAGCCCAGCAAAGAAGCTGAGCCCCAGAGAGAAGGGGCTGTGTCCCTTCGTGAAGACTACGTGAGGTGTGTCCTCTCTGGCTGCTGGACTGTGACCTGATGGGAATAATGACTGACTGAAATGGGGGCTTTCTAGACAAGGTCTCCTAGTCTGAGCCCAGGGTTCTGGGGAAAGAGAGGTGAACGCCTGCCAGGTCAGGATGGGAGCCCAGGATGACAGACAGGCACCATGAATAGGAAAGGGTGTAGGCAAGAATGTTCCGAGGTAGGGAGTTGGTGTGTGTCTCCTGCGCAGGTCAACAGAGAGATTACTCAGGCCCCTGGGTGGGTGGTTGAGTCAGGAGCCAACTGACAGAAGAGGTGGTTGCACTTAAAAAAAAAAAAAAAAAAAGAGGTGGTTGCACTTCTGTTAACACGGCCTCGATTGCATGAGCTGTTTTGGCAACTGTGTGATCCTGTTGACTCAACGCTCGATTGCATGAGCTGTTTTGGCAACTGCGTGATCCTGTTGACTCAACGCTGACCTTGCAGACAACCCAGATGGTGAGGCTACTTCCAATGCGTTGTTCTTAGAGTAACTGTCTTCCTATATTTGGGCAGTTGAGTTTTAAATTTGAGAGTAAATCCTTACCTGTCTCCCCATCAAATTTCAGCCTTGGAACTTTTTGTGAATCAGTATGACTCAGCCCGTATTTTAACCCTGATTCTGTTACTGTACGTGTTGGTGTTCTGTCTCCAAGCTTTGGGCCGTTTGTAAAGCTGATCCAAGTTGTTTATAAAAAGGTCAGAAAGCACGGGTTGACATTGACACACCAGGAAGACTCTATGGACATACTAGTGAGCCAACTAACTCGCCTGAAGTGTCTTATCCAAGGAATAAATACCTTGGCCAAATATCTTTCTGATATTTGCCAACTTCCTGGTCCTCCTATCTGGCAAGTTTTCTCAAAAAAAAAGGGGGGTGAGTTTGCTTTCACTTGATTTGTTCTTAGTAAACTCATGTCAGTTCCTAAAACCCCAGCTTCCTTTTTGTTTCTGAGTGCCTTTTTAAAATAATCTATCTTTTAGAATTCTTCCCAGGGATCAGCTGGTAAATCTCTGACGTCATTTTTAGAATCATGTCTTTCAGAAAACTAGAATCACACTAACCCATCCATCCGGGTGTTCCAGCCTCTACCCCAGCCTTCACAGTGCGTCAGCCAGGGACCAGGTCGAGTGGTCGTACTTGCAAAATCTTTCAGTTCCTGGGATTTCACGAATCTAGGTCTGATACCTGGAATTTCTTTAAAGCAGCTCTCAGCTTCTTTCCCATCCTCTCTCCGTCTGGGTCTCCATTCCCTGTGTAGCTCGGGAACAAAGCAGGAGCTGAGGAGTTCTGCTTTGTCTTTGACGTCTGCTGATGTGACGCCACCCCCGGCAGTGACCCTCCCTGCTCCTTCTCTGTTGCGTTGTCCTTAGTGCTTCTTGCAGCCTCAGCGCACTCTGGCTTCAGCCTTCCCTGTGCTGGGCCTTTGAGCTCTGCCCAGCATTCAGATTCCTCCTTGGTCAGGAGCTGCATCCTCCATCGTTTGTGCATGTTTGGCCTCCGGAGAGAATTCCCTGGGGAGTCGCATTGGCTCTGCCTGTCTCTCATCTCTGGGATCCCTGTGGACCACGCGTTTATGTTTGGTTCTGAGACTCTCCCGTCTCTCCTTAGCAATCTATTGTTTCAGCCAAGCCAGGAGTCTTGGCCAGGGGCACATATCTGATTTTCCCTTTTTGCTAGCCAAAGCTCTTTTTTTCTTTATTTTTCAATTAAAAAAATTTTTTTTGGCATACAACAAAACTAACTAGAACAAACTTAAGCAAACACTGAAATTTATTATAAGGGCCTTCAAATGTCCCTCAGAGGCTAAGGCTGGGCACTCAGGTGAGCCCTGGGGAAAACTGGAATCAGGGAGGGGCTGGAAAGTTACTGTGTCCCTGTCTGTGTCCCTAGAGAAGCAGGGGGACAAGCACAACCATCCATTACTTACTCATCATGCATCCGTTCATTCATTCAGCAAATATTTATCCTGTGTCCAGACACCATTTTAGTTGTTAGAGACACCACAGGGGAAGCAAAAGAGAATCTTTAAAAACTCTCTTTTCCTAAACATGAGGTAAGTTTCTGACTCTCCTGCAACTCCCCCTCTTTCTTTGTATCGTGACGTGGTCAGTTTCCACTCCGTCTGCATCAGTCACCGTCTCACTTACAGCAGCATTTCCCCTTAGACACCCACTGACTGAGGAGCCTGCCTCCCTGAAGGAAGTGCGCCGTATGTGAAGAAGCACATAAATGAATTCTCCAGAGACCTGACCTTCCCAGAGAGAGCCACCCGCGGAGTATTTAAGCATGCCCAAGAGAGATGCAGACCTCGTCCCCGACTCTGTGGCTAGATCACACTTAGTGGATGGATGCTATGGAGAGAAGACACAGGACTGAAATGGCCAGTTGCCTCCAAGAAGAGAAAATTGCAGGATGTGTAGGACTAGCATTAAATCAGATTAACCATACTTAGAAATAATTTTGAGGTCAGTGCATGTTTACCAAGTTTTGCTGTAAGTAGGATTGTTAGATGCTAGGTTCTGTGGGAAATAGAAGTGGAAAGCATACTTTATGCCCTCAGAGAGCTTGCAGCTAGCCAGATCGATAAGGCAGGAAGCAGATAACGGAACAGAGAGTGCTTGTGTTTGGGGGTTTGATTATAAATGCTACTGGAATTCAGAAAAGTGAAAATTGCTGAGACTCGCTTAAGTCAGGAAGGGCTTCACGAAGGAGATGCAGCTCAGCTGGGCTTTTAAGGATGGGCCGGATCCATGTGTGCAGAGAAAAGCCACAGAGCAATTTTGTGGTGAGGAGCCCGTTCAGGGCTTCGATCATTATGTGTTCTTCATTAGGTTGTATCCTAGCTCATTCGTCAGACTTTTACCGAGTGCCCACCAGTGTAGGGGCTAGATACTGTGTGTATCAAGTTTCAAAGATGAAAATCGTCCTCGCCTCTAGTGTGCTTAATGTGAAGATCCTTTAAAAGAATAGGCATTATCAGGCCTCATTTGCATAACAAGATGGATACGTGTAACCAACCAAACGAAACATTACAGTGAGTTTAAAAGCACCTTCCGCAGCACGTATTTTGAGAATCTACCATGCGACAGGCACAAAAAATGAAAGTGGAAAAATCAGACACAGGTCCTGCACTCCAGGAGCTTACGGTCTAGCTGGGAAACAGTCACTGAAACAAATAATGACAATTGTGTGTGATATTAACCCAGCAGGCGAGTCAAGGAAGGAGAAGCCTGGAGCCCTACAGTTGTGGTGGGCAGAGCCTAAGCCGGCCCCCAGAGACCCCTGTCCTTGTGTAATCCCCGCCCCTCGTGTGGTCAGGGACTGTGGCTTGCTTCTCACCCACAGAATGTGGCAAATGTGAAGGGGTTTTGCAGAAGTAAGCAAGATTCCCTAAACAGCTGACTTTAATCAAAAAAAGAAATTATCATTCTCTTTCCCTTAAGACATAGCTTGATCTCAGCTGGCTCTCCTCATGGTCACACGATAGCTGCCAATGCTCCAGGCATCTTAACAAACTGTCTAGGGAGAAGCAAGATTGTTCTTTCCCATATATCTTTTTTTTTTAATCAGTAAGGAAGGGGGGAAAAATATTTTTCCCAGAAATTCTAAGCAGATTTGCTCTGACATCTTATTAACCAGAATTCTATCTCATACCTGTGCCTATACCATTCAGAACCCCATTTCCTGGGGCATCACTGGGGTTCTATCTCCCCCAAAGCAAATGGCCTCCAGAGAATGGAGACTTGAACAGAAAGGGGGTTCTACCAGAAGCAGGAAGGAGAATGGAAGGCGGCCAGAAAGGTCATCTATTAACAGTGGCAAAGACCATTGTGATTAAAGACAGTAGTAGCACAGTCTCTGCACCGGGAACAGAAACAGTCTCACAGATGATATACAATTACAAATTGTGACAAACACTGACCCGAGAGAAGTCTGTGCTCTGAGAGAGAGAGCAGGGTGATCACAGGGTGGCCAGGGATCAAGAAAAGCCACGCAGAGGAAGTGAGAGATGAGTAGGAGCCAGCCAGGCAGAGGGCTGAGGGAGGAGCATTCCGGGCGGAGGATGACTTCAGAACAAGACAGGAGAGCGGTGCACACAGTGGACAGGAGTGGCGGGGGGAGATGGGGACCGGCGTGGGATGGGGGCCGGGGGCAGGGTCCTCCCTGCACTGCAGGAAGGAGTTTGGGTTGTACCCTAAGAGCAATGAAAGGGCACTGAAGGTTTCAAAACAGGGGCATGATGTGATCCGTCTTGTGTTTTTAGAAGATCCGTCTGGCTACTCTGTGACCAACAGATGGGTGAGTGGGAAGAGGTTAGGACACTAGACGTTCATCCACAAGTTGACGTTAGCTTGGGGGCAGGAGGGAAAGTGGACAGGATTGAACGTGGACGGCCTTGCTGGGTCTCTGGGGGATGCAGGGATGGGGTGGCCCCAGGACGTCCAGCCCCAGGTGGGGAGCCTGCTCCAGGGCTAAGACACATGTACACACACTGAACCCCACGTGGGCGTCCAGGGGAAGGTGGGATCCCGGGTCTGGGGGCTTGGGCGTGGGCCTGGTTTCAGCACAGCTTCTGAAAGGAGGTGACATCTGAGCGGGTCGCCCACGGCAGTGCCAGGTGAGTTTGAAGGTGCAGACATGGAAGGGCGGCCCCGGGAGATGGGGCAGCAGAGCGAAAGTGGAGAGGTGGGAAGTGAAGGCCTGGAGGCAGAGGGACAGGCCATAGAGCTTGCAGGGTTTGTGAAGGACGTTCTGGGAAATAAGGCTCGAAGAGTGACGGGCATCAGTGTAAGGAGAGGTCTGTGTGGCAGACTAGGCTAATAAACAGGGCCCCAGAAAAGTGTAAGTAAAGTCTAGTTTACCTACAAAACCACTTGGCTTTCCTAGGACATTGATTAAATGTGCTAGTTGAGTTTTAGGTATTTATTCTCTGGATGAGAGAACAGTACCTCTTCCCACATCACTGCTACCTGCAGGTCATTTGCCAATGATTTCTAACTTCTTTTCAGAATATAACCCCTCCTCATGTACTGAGTAAGGGTGCTGGGGATCCTAGAGTAAAAAGGCGTGGGCCCAGCTCTCAAGGGGGTAAGAGTTTGGGCAGATGAGAAGAGAACGCCAACAAATAAACTTGTTTGGGAAGAAGTGGGACAGAGAAGGGGGTAGTTCTCCCTGCTACCTAGAGCATGGAGCTAGATTTCAGACAGGTGGTGACATTTAACTGGGCCTTAAAGGATGAGTAGGAGTTCGCCAGGCAAAGAAGTGAGGTGGGAAGGCCTTCCAAACGCAGGGCATGGTCTGTGCAAAGGCACATGCTGGTCTTCTCAATTCCCACACCTTCAATCCTATGAGTGCTATAGAATGAACACTTTATTTTTTAATTTCTTTTGTTTTGTTTGTTGGGGGAAGGTAATTAGGTTTATTTATTATTTTTTTAATTTAACAGAGGTACTAGGGGTTGAACCCATGACCTCATGCATGCTAAGCATGCACTCTACCACTGAGCTATACCCTCCCCCCTTAGAATGAACATTTTAGTTGTATTTCCAGGCTCTTAGGGGAAGCTTGGTGATAACTGACGAGTGCTTTGCAGTTGCTACAGAACAAGAGTTGGCATCTAAGTATCTGACCCCCAGAAGCATGCACATTACCTAATATTAACAAGAAGTCAGGAGGTTAGTAAGTCAAATTGGTTATACCCTCCACTTCCAATTTTTCCCCTGGGAGGTTTTACTGATTTTTACTCTTCCAGGGCAATAGAGGAAGGAATCGTATATCTGTGTTTTAGGTGGAGTAAACACGTAAGTCATCAGTGAGACCCCTTGTCTTGTCAGTTTTTCACGGAAGGATGGGAGAAGTCAGAATTCGCTGTCATAGTTGGCTCCTAACTTTCTCCTTTGCAGGAAATCAGTCCCCTCTGAGCTTCCTAAGTGTTTACAAAAGTATCTCAGGCCAGATGGACACCCAAGACCATCCTGTCTCAGAAATTTGTTGCCAATTTTAGCTCAAATAGGGCAAACCAAATAGATCAAGATGGTCTATGAAGGGATGAGGAAGTGAGCAAGGGATTCATTTAAGACTGGGAAGCATGATTCTGTCATCCAGCACCCTCATCTGACAGGGAGCTGGAAGTGGCCCTGAGCGGGGACGGCGCTGCCACAGATGGGGGAAGACAGAGGAGGAGGAGCTGGGGGATAGAGCAGCAGCATTTTGGGGAACTGATGCATGACAGGCACTATCTGATGCACTTCCTCTCCCCTCCACACTCCGCCCCTCTCGCCCTCTCTCTCCCCTTCTCTTTCCCTTTCTCTCAGGGTAGGTTTATGCGTCAGTTGCCAAAAGGTGGGGACATTTCCTGCTGCCTTTGCAACACTGAGAAGTTGTCTTAAGGGAGACGAGGCCCCATTCTGAGCACCAGGCCAGGAAAGGGAAGTTCTGCTGGCAGCCCTGCTGGGGAGACACCTGCTCGCCATCTCCTGATCTCTCTGTCTCCAGGCAGCGCTCACAGCCTCCTGGTTTGCACCTGACCATGTCCCTGGCCGAGGCCATCAGCCTCTGGAATGAAGGGGTGTTAGCAGCTGACAAGAAGGACTGGAAAGGAGCCCTGGACGCCTTTGCTGCAGTCCAGGACCCCCACTCCAGGATTTGCTTCAACATTGGCTGCATGCACACGATCCTGGAAAACATGCCTGAGGCGGAGAAGGTGAGTGGAAGTGCCCCTGCCCAAGGACTCCCCGGCTTTTGTGATTGAGGTTCTCAGCCCCGGCTGCGCTTGAGATATTAGAAGCTTTAGAAGAACAGAAACTGCCCAGGCCCCACCTACCCCCAGAGATCCCGATTCAATTGGCCTGGGGAGCGGCCTGGGCGCTTCAGGATTCAAAAGCTCCCGGGTGGTTCCAACCTGCAGCCCCGACTGGGAGCCACTAGCTATGGGTTCTGCTCTCCTTCCTTCTCCATCTGCTCCATCTATCACATTCAGATCATCTGGAATCATTCTTTAAAACCTTTCTGAGGACTCCCCTAGTTACGCTTTGGGTTTTTTTTCAACTTGTGAACTGCTGGCCACAGGATTTCCATCTCACTGCTTCCTGCCTGATTTTAAAGCACCTCCTTTGACTTTCTAGCAATCTCCTGTGTGTGAGTTTTGCCTGCCCAACAGACCAAGAGGAGGCACTTAAGAAAAACAGGTTTCCTCTCAAGTGACAATTCTGATCTGCTCCCTGGCGCCCTCTTGCGAGGAGCCCGGGGCTGGTGGCAGGACAACCCGCCAAGGGCACGCTGTGGGACGCCACAGCGCCTTTTTCAGGTGTTCTTTCTCTCGTATTTCCCAGCATGGGGTTGAGCCCTGTCAGTGATCGCTTCCTCGGATTGGCTGTGGTGAGCTGGAAAGGGTATGGCATTTGGAAGCAGACGCTCTAGGATCCGACTCCAGCTCTGCCTCTCTCAGGACCTTTGGGCTTCAGGAAGCCGTGTAGATGTCGGGCTCTCAGCATCATGAGCGTTAAGTGAGGCACCAGCTGCTAAAGTGCTGTGTGACTTCACACCCCTGTGCAGACGTTAGCTCTTATGTTTCCCTTTTACTGCGCACGTTTGCAAGGCGGTGTGGACAGGTGACTGACTCCCCAGCCCCCTTAAAGGGCTTGTTCCTCTTACAACCACCCTTACCTTGACAAAGAGGGAGGGAGAAGCTGCTTGGAAGACGCTGGAAGACCGCACAGACTGCCAAGGCCGCCCCAGGCTGCAGAGTGGGCAGAAGGGCCCCCCAGGCCCACCCCCTCTCAGCGGCCTGCCCCGGGGGGGGGGGGGGCAGCAAACAGCACCAGAGATTCCTGGCTGTCGCGGGCAGAGGCCGGCAAAGCCGAGCAGCCGGCCTGGGCGCAGCTCTGCCAGCAGAGGCTGTTGTCCGGCCTCAGGGCTCCGGGGCGAGGCTGTGCGGGGCTGCTCACCCCTCGGCTCCACGCAGGGTCTCTCCCTGCGTCCTTCTGCCTCTGGCCTCTCAGTCTCTCTGCCTTCATTTGGTTTCTTGCTTAAGTCCTCATTCCCAGCATTTCATTTACATTCTTATTTGTTATTATTTTACTTGTATATTATTTCAAAACAATGAACAAAATGGCAATAAGACCACATATATTTTACCTTAATTGTATACCATTTCTATGATACAGTTATTTACAAAATAAACAAATACTGTATATAATATTTTTTTGGTCAAATTTGATTATTTTTATTTTAATCCTGTCTTGAAAGGTGGATATGAATAGACCCATTTTATGGAGGAGAACACTAAGCTTCAAGGGGATTGGTAACCTGTAAACACCCTATAAATTAGGGAGGGACAGCCCAGGGGGCTCTGGCCCTGGTGTCTGACCCCGAAGCCTCCTGTCACCTCTGAGACACCAGCCATTCTCGGGACCCTTCCTGCCTCATTCTCTGGTTCATCCCACGCGGCCTCACTGCCTGGCTCTTCTCCCCACAGGCCTTCACCAGAAGCATCAACCGAGACAAGCACTTGGCAGTGGCCTACTTCCAGCGAGGAATGCTCTACTGCCGGATGGAGAAGTAAGTGGTCCAGCGTCACGCGAGCTGGGGAAGTGCGCGGAGGAAACCGGAGGGGGTCTTGGTGCTGCCAGGCGTGGGGTTTGAGAAGTGTCCTCCAGGCCTCTGCTGGGAAGTCTTGGACTTTCTCTGGGCAGTTACACAATCCGTCAGCACGAGGCAGAAGCCCTCTCGGGGAGGGAAGGCAGGCCCACCACTCAGCTATGGGCCAGTTGGGTCACAGCTCCGGACCAGCCTACATAACCACCGCAGGCCTGGTGTGGCCCGCCCGCCCGTGTCCCTGGTGGGTCACAGCCTGGGTGGTGCTGGCTGTAAATACCGTGGCCGTCGAGGGAACACCCGTGGTGTCCCCCACTACGAGTCACCAGGCTGTCACCTAATGAGGAGTATCGTGAAGCCACATCCAAACCTTCCTTCACTCCTGCAGAATGTGTTTCCAAAAACCTGGCTTAATCCATTCAGTGAAATAGAATTCAGCCACCAAAATGAGAATATGAATGGGCAACATTATATGTACAAGGTTTTACTGGTGCAGATAAATAACCAGCATATATCTTAACATAGGAAAAAGTCGACGATAGATATTAACTTCAAAAGACAGATTTCAACATTGCGTGTACAGCACAATTCCACTTCTGTTCCAAAGAACAGTCTGAAAGGCCACGGACCAAAACGTTGTCAGTATTTCTCTCCCGGCGGTGAAATTACAGGGATTTCCATTTCCTTCTATCAGCCTTTCTGCATTTTTGGTGCATTTACAGTCAACATGAAATAATTAGCAGAGACAAATAGAAAATGAAAGTTAATCTCACTTCCCACGCCCCTCCCCCAAACACCCCAGTAAACATACAGAAAACAAAGAAAACATATTCTAAGCATCAATGTAAAATGTTTTAGGGGAGGGCAAACTGACCCTTTGCAGAAATTGTTCCATCAGTGCAAACAAGTTCTAGGGAAGATGATTCAGCTCAGGCTAATGAAGAAATTTCTAAACAGTGAAGATGGTCGGGGCATGGGGAATAAGGTGCGTGCGTGCGTGCGTGCACGCGCGTGCACAGCAGGTGAGGCGGGGCGTGGGTGGGGCGCGGGGAGGCTGCAGAGGCTGTCCAGGCACTGAGGAGGGCTGGGCTGGGCTCTGCTCCTCTGCAGCCCGGAAAGGCTTTGACCCTAGGGTGTAGTCAGAAACAGAGGCTTTAAGGCCGCTGTGCTGAGCCGTTGCTAGGGGCAACTACCAGAAGCTCAGAGGACTTCCAGGATGCAGACACAGTCGACTGATTATCCGAATGAGTAAGAGCAGAAGTGAGTGAAGTCTCCCCCAGAGGAAAACCACACAGGCAGTCTGGGGAATGAAAGCCTGGGCTTGAGGACAGACTGGCTTTTACTTTTTGGCGGCTTCATGCTTCAGTCTCCCTTCTTAACATCCTTCTCGGTGCCCCCTTCCCCCATCCTCAATAATCTCCAGATGTAAAGAATATTTGGAGAGGGCTGAGCACAAATCCTCCAGCTGATCTTGAGTTGCGAAAGACGATCTCTAAGGCCATCCTTTAATTAGCTCCAACAGCCTCTAACGAGGAGAGAGAGATGGCAAAGAGGGAAGGCTCCCAGAAGAAATTTCTACGTGAAAAAGCCCAGTTGTCCCCAGAATCCAAAAGGTTTCTATTTTGAGTGAGTCAAAAAGATCTTAGACCCAGGAGTAAGACCCAGGATTCAATTAGTCTGTGATTGGTTAATAGTTAAATCTAAGAGAAAAATCTACCAAATTTTATCTTTACTTCAAGGACTATCTACTGAGTAAATAATGTAAATGAGTAGCTGTTCTCGCCCTGAGCCGCCTCCTTCTCTTCTGCTCAGTCCATAGGCACTGGTGTCCCTTCTCCCCCCAGAAAGATCGAGGTCTTGGCTCTTCCCCCTTTTATCACTATAGCAGTGGGTGTTACATAGCATAACATATGGGCTGTCTTCCCAGAAACACACACACAGGTACCTACATTTATGTGCAATTTCAGGCGGTTCAGTGTCCCCTGAAAACCATACGTGCGCCCTTGGGGCTCCGACGCTCTCCTGTGGCGTTGACCTCCAACCGTAGCCAGCCGGCTACTAAGTGTCTACCTGGGGTCAACCCAGAATATCTCTTTTCCTAAACCTGGTCAAGTTGACCTCTTAAATGTCTCCCAAGTGCACCCTTTCTCTCCCTCTCCACCAGCACTGCCCTGGTGTAGACCTCATTTTCCCCAGGACCACTGCAATCACTTCCAAATCACCCATATTCCCAAGTGATCTTGAAAAAAGAAATGTGATCTTTTAAGACCCTCCAGTGGATCCCATCACTCCAGGAAAAAGGGCAACTTCCCTTGCCTGCTGCTCTGGTTCCGCCCCTGCCCGTCGCTCGCAGGCTCCAGGGCTGGCCCCAGGCACGCTCACCTGCCAGCATGGCGACTGCCTCCCTGTGCCTCCTTTAATCGCCCCCGTCTCCTCTGGGACACATACTTGCCTGTGGGTTTGTCTCTGCAGCTCGTGAGGAAAGAGCACTTACTCACTCGTATTTCAGTGTCCAGGATGGTAGTTAAATCCTTTGGAATTAATTAAACAAACGTGGATGAAATACAGCCCCTGCTTCAAGGAACTTCCACATCAAAACAGGGAAACAGGCCGCCAACATGAGTAGCTGTGGCGCAAGGCAGAGTGGGTCACGTGCTGAGGCGGCATTTTTAGACAAGTGCCTTGGGGACCGAGAGCAGTCGCTTCTCAGTGAGGGGGTCAGGCCTTCCTTCAGATCACGGTGGGTGGGACCTGCTTTGGCGCGTCGTTGGGTGCTTCCTTTCCGGTTTTCCCACCTTCAGATGTTGCTGCACTGGCCCTGCTGTCATTATAAAGTTCCACCGGGACGCAGTCAGTCGTTCTGAGCAGGCAGGTCGTGTCAGAGGGGTGGCTGTGGCCGACTGTCTGACCTCTCTGACCCCTGCCCTTTCCTCCAAAAGGGGAAGGAGCTCACCTTTCAGATCCTGGCCGTCTGAACCCTAGGGCTGTGATGATAAGGTGAGACCCTTTGGAGGGAGATGCTGGAGGAGGCAACGCAGCAAAGCCTTTCCCCTGATGTCTTTGAACCAGGAAGGGGCACGGCCCCAGCCCCCGGCGCCCAGGTGCTTGACATTCTGGCTCCCTTCAGCTTTCTGAAACTCCCCATTACCCCTGATGTCAGGGTGTGGAGTGCGGGGTTCTAGAGAGCCCCGGGCAGTGGCAGCCCCGGAGCAAGCGGAACGTCAGTGGTTACTAAGCAGACTTCCCAGAGAGTGGTCCAGAACCGAGCGTGATGAGCCCTCTCGGGCTCAGCCGGTGAGGCGCTTCGGCGGGTTTGCCGCTGCACAGCCCAGCCCTGCACCGGGTAGCGGGGGCTCCGGGCCGGGTCCTGGGGTGGCCAAGGCGCCAGGCGGGGTGACGTGCAGGTGTGGGCGGGGTGTGTGTGAGGAAAACCCTCTGGCCCTGCCCAGCAGAACCTGAGGGGGAAGCTGCCGACCCCTTGGCCTCGTAGGGGACACTGCAGGCTCCAAATGGCACGGAAGGAAACTGCAGAAGGGCTGGAGGGAGGCCGGAGCACGCTGCCTGCCCCCCAGCACGTGGGCTGAAGGTTATTCTGGAATTTGTATACGGGGCTTATTCAGACCCTGTGCAGCGGGGAACAGAGCTGGGCGGCAGTCCAGGTGCCCAGGGGAGCAGCTCCGGGTAAACAAGGGGGCTAGAAGAGGCCGGCAGCAGGCGGTCGGGGCGATGCTTTCAAAGATACGTTTAAAAACAGACATCTGGCAGGGGGACCCCCACCCTGTTTTTAACACAAAGCAAACCCTTTAATAACATGTCAGTTCTTTCCCCCTCCCACTGGGCCAGATCTTTAGCCATCTTGATGGGCGGACTTCGGAGGTGGAGTGGCTGGGCTCACGCAACACCAAGTGGACGCAGGCGGGGGTACAGCTCACCAGGGAGGCAGGCACGCCGCAGGTTACTGCTGATGACGCCTCATGCGTGCCCTCTGAGGACCTTCTCTGTCACAAACAGGCAGCAGAACACGGTGGATATCGCGTCTGCCCACGAAGCGGGACGCCTGCATCTCCGCCTGTACCCTTACTCTTGGCTTAGTGAGTCACAGCCAGGCTCCCCATCCTCCAGCTTAGAAAGAAGGAACGGGGGCGCTTATCCTCCGCCCCTTCAAAGGAACGCCTGCAAAGACGTGTAAACCACTGCAAATGCCTCTCACTTTGTAAGGAATAGCTTGCGTGTTTTGATGGGTTTTACAGTCATCCTGGCCAATAAAGGCACGTTAGAGGAAGCCTCCCTCCTGTGTCAGACCCAGGCCGTCCCCTCCCGTTACTCCCACAGCCACTGTGTGTGTGGGTGTCTTCCAACCAAACGATGACAGAAAGTCCAGCTTCTCCCCCAGCCAGCGTGGGACCTCTCGTCCAGTCCGCCCTCCTGGTTGGCTCCAAGCTTCCCTGAGATCAGCACTCCAGCTTCCACATCTGGGTATTTTTATCTCCCAGTGATAGCTAATACAGCATCCAGTGTTAAGTAAGCACAAATTAAAAGACTGGTCTATGCATTTAGTTGCCAAAGATTTAGAGCTGAAAAAATATGTATATATGTTAATAACAGTGAATCACTGGGTGTGCCAGGCGCCATTCTGAGCACCTGAATGCTTTGTTCTCTTGTTAGTCTCTAATTCTAAAGATGAAAAAACAGACTTAGAGAAATGAAAAGTGCCCTTTGTCACTAGATAGCAAGTGGCAGAGCCAAGACGCAAGTCCATGTAGTTTTGACTTCAGAAATCAGATCCAGGGCCACGTTGCAGCAAGCCCCTAGTGTTCTGTGCTCCTTGAATTTGTTGGCCACTTGTGCACAACACTCTCCTTATAACATCAGTCTGGAAGCTGTGGCCAGGGAAGGAATTTGCCAGGGTCTCCTGGTCAGAGGCTGGGCTGATGGATCTGGTCCCAGTCCCTGGGGTGCCGTCATTATACCCCACCGCCTCTCGAGGGTCCCCACCAGCCCGTGTCCACATTTCAGGCTTGCCTCCAAGAGAAGCCACACGTGACCGCCTGGGGCCAGACAGTGGCCCAGGGACTTTACAGCTCAGTTGCCCGGCAGGAGCCACAACCAGATAGTCACATTTGTTCTTGCCAGGCCAGGGGTTGGGGCAGGGGTGGGGGTAGCTTGATTTTGGCTGCTACCACCCCCTGCCACCCAGGAATGTCTCCCCCCGACCAGGGCCTCTGGGGAGGTCAGGGGCAGGCCAAGCAGGCTGGTCCAGGTCCTGCCCACACCCCCGTGGGCACTATCGATGTGGTCAGCCCCATTCTCTGCGTGAATCCAGTAGCAGCAGCCCTGATGCATCTTGAGCCAGTCAGCACCACGCCAACCCAAGGAAACAGAAGGGCAGTGCCAGGGGCAGTGGCGAAATGCCATCTGGCTTGAGTGGTGGTTTCTATTCTCTTTTTCCCAAAGTGTGTGGAGGAGGAGGGAGGGGACAGGAGACTACAAAGGCCACAAAACCAAGAGTTAAGTTGGGCTCAAAAGAAGCCAAAGCAGAAGCTCTTGGCAGGAAGGTGACATCAGCGACTGTGAGGAGGCTCCTTGGAGCCGCGTCAGGCTGGCCCGGCCTGAGGGTGGGGAGTGAGGCATGAGCCGTGCTCTGACTCGGCTCCGAGGGACACCGGGGCTGGCCGGCAGGGGCTGCCCTGCTCAGAAGCTCTCGGGAGAGAGAGAGGCTCTTTTGGGAAGTGACAAGGGGGCGTCAGAAAAGCGGGAGCTGGTGCAGTCAGTCCACAGAGATGAAAGCACCCGTGACCTCCTGAGGCCGGGAGGCTGGCGGGGCTGCCCGGATGTGTGACCCCAGGGGGCCCCATTCACACCGAGTTCCGCAGAGCACAGGGCTCAGGGCTGGCGGAAAACCAGGGCAGGTCAGAAGTGACTGGACCTTGCTGTTTATCTACTTCATGTACAGTAGTTTGTCTCTGCAAACCCTGAGCTCCCCCATTTACCCCTTCCCACCCCTTTCCCCCACCTGGGAACCATCAGTGTGTTTCCTATGTCTGTGAGTCTGTGAGTCTGTTTCTGTTTTATAAATAAGTTCATCTGTGTCATTTTTTCAGATCCCACATAGAAGTGTACAGCCCAGGGAACTATATTCAACACCTCGTAGTAACCTATAATGAAAATATGAAAAAGAATATATACGTGTGTGTATGTGTAGCTGAATCACCAAGCTGTATACCAGACATGAACACAAGGTTGTAAATCGACGATGCTTCAGTTTAAAAAAAAAAAGGAGGGAATTGGAAAGGCTCCCTTGTCCCAGTGAGGCGGACGGACAGAGGGAAGCAGACGCACATTCTGTTCTTCCTTTATTCCTCCGAGCCCTGAACTGGTTTCTTTCCCACAGGTATGATTCTGCTATTACAGATCTTAAAGAGGCCTTGACTCAGCTTCGGGGGAACCAGCTGATAGACTACAAGATCCTGGGGCTGCAGTTCAAGCTGTTCGCCTGTGAGGTGAGGGGCAGGGCCTGGCCCAGGGGGGCGGCCGGCGGCCGAGGGGGCACCGGCACTTCCAATGCACAGCGATCTGTTGACGCCTCCAGGGGCCTAGAAAAGGCGTTTCATCTCCCCAGCCTTGGGACTCAGATCTTCCCTTAAGAAAAGATGCAGGTCTATCATTTCAGGCTCCTGATGGAGTCTTCAGTTCCCTGAGTGTGTGTGTTTTATTAACGTGAGGCTCGAAGGACCCTGCGGAAACGAGTTTGCTGGGCTCTGTTTGGAATGGCTTGGCTGAGCCCGAGTGTGTTGGCCTGTGGAAGCATTCAGAATGATTTGCACAATTTGGGTTGAGAGGCTGTTTCTCAGCATCACTCTAACAAACCCAGAATCAGGGGCTCCCTCTCCGTGCAGAACCTGCCATGACCTTGCTCAGTTCCCGAGCTCACGCTCTTTATGATGAATGGTCTGGCCTCGTGTCCTGGGCTGACGCCCAAACACAGAGTGAGGATAATTGAGCGCCAGTCCGTCCCCCCCGGCTCGACGAACGACTCGGAGCACACAGTTAGGAAAGGTGTCCCTAGAAGGATGACGCACGCTCCGTCTGCCCGAAAGGAGGCAGCACGGCTGCTTGGACGAGAAAGGTTCATGGACCTTGTCCAGCCAACCCGCCTCACTCCCCTTCTAAGCCCCAGTTATGCACCAGTAGCTTTAAACCTAAAATCCCTGCAAATAGCATAGAGCTTTATTTAGAAGAATTGTTGGAAAAAAGTCCCCGGCTTTAGTTTCTCAGGCAAGAGAAGCCACGCGTTCCCAGGGTCACTCAGGGCTAATAATAGAGTCTGCAGCTGCCTGGGCCACTGGGACACATGTCCCCATACAGCTCTGTGGCAGGATAGCCCCTTCCTCAGTTCCCCCAGGCGAGGGAAATGAAGCTTTTTGGGGGGAATTGGCTGGCATTTGGCCAGCTTCCAGGGTACAGCCTCTGGAACAACCGCGGCCCTGTTGTTACGTTAGACCGGATAATTCTTCATTGCAGGGGGCTGTCCTGGGCATTGTAGGGTGTTGAACAGCATCCCTGGCCTCCACCCACTAGATGGCGGTAGCACCCCACCCCCGTGTCGCTAGACATTGCCAGTTTCCCCTAAGTGAGAATCACTCAGATTAAAGGGTTGAGGGACCACGTGGCTCTAGAGAAAGGACCCTAGAAGAGGGGCACGAAAGCAGAAATCCATAGGAGGAGTGCTCCCGCTGTAGCTGGAGTTTAAATGACTCAGGGGGCAGGAAATGCCCTCTGGGCCTCTCTGCAACTGAGGCTGGACTTTTCAGGGTCCCGTCCACCACATGGGACACTCCAGTCACCTGGCTACTCATCATGCCACGCCTCCCTGCCCACCAGCGTGCAGAGAAATTGCACCATCCTTTTGGAAAAGAGTCTCAGGCTTTTCCAATCATGGACTCATGAAAACCTGTTGCTAGAAACGTTCTTAAGAGAAAGTGGCTGAGAAGCAAACAGGAAGTTTCAAACGGCTTTGAGTTCTCCTTTCTCTCTGCACACATGGTCGGGGTGGGCTGGGCCAGCCAAGCACGTATGCAAAAGGCAACAGCTTCACTGAGGCTCAGAAACAGCCTAGGAAGGGAGCCTAGGTCTCTGCCCCTGGGCTTGCTGCCTGCCCAGTGCCAGCCGCCAGCTCTATGGGAAAACCCATCCTGCTGCCCATCCACACGCGCCTTGATAAACTGTTCTTTTTATCTGGATGAGACCCTGAACCAAGTCACACTGTGAGTGGCAGACTGGAATAGAGGAGAAGTGTCATTACTTATCTGTGGCTGAACACCAAACTGCTCTAAAACACAGTGACTTAAAATAATACTGTTTATGATCGCAGTTTCTGGGGTCAGAAACCCTAGCTTGGCTGGGTGGCCTGGCTCGGAGGCTTCCATGAGGTTGCAGTCAAGGTGTCAGCGGGGCTGCTGCCATCGGAAAGCTTGGCTGGGGCTGAGGCTCTGCTTCTAGGGCGACACATGTGCCTGGCAAGGGAGTGTTCCTTGTTGGCAGGAGGCCTCAGTTCTTTGCCACATGAACCTCTCCATAAGGCTGCCTGAGGCCGTCATGACCTGGTGGCTGGCTTCCCCCAGAGAAAGTAATGATCCGAGAGAAGGTAAAAATGGAGCATCAGTGTCTTTATATGCCACACCCCCTCATTTCCATAATATTCTATTGGCTACCAGGGCAGCTCCCTTGGATTGGGTGGGACTACCCTGGAGGGTGAGCACCAGGAGGGGAGGATCACCTTGCAGCTGGCTACCACTGAAAGCAAGGTCCTTGGGATCGGAGAGATAGGAATCAAATCCCCACCCGACACTTACTGGTTGTATAAACCTCGGAAAGTTACGTGCCACTGCCGAGCCATCATCTATAAAGCAAAGCTGAGCACTTAACCTCATAGCCATTCATTAATAAACTAACTCGTTTTTGCGCACCTTTCTGACGCCTACTAGTGTCAGGCAACAGACGTCCAGGGGTCCGCAGGACGAGGTGTCGGCAGCCAGAAGCTCACGGGCATGTGGGACAAGGTGGGGCAAGAGCGGTGCTATGGGAGGACTGTGGGCCCACAGAAGTGGGGCTCCCGCCCCGGTCAGCGGTTGTGAGGCTTGCAGATCACGCAGACGGGGTGCCTGGTCCTACAGCTGGTCAGTAAATGGGGTTGGTGATGATAATGAGGATGGTCAGGACAAGGACAAGGACACTGCCTCTGACAGGCAGCACCAGGCTCCAGGAGCCCGAAGTTCTTCACAGCGTTAGCCTTGTGATTACAAACACAGGGAATCCCCAGATGGCCTGAGTCTGCAAACTCAACCCTGTGATCTTCCCCAGAGCACGCGGGCAGCGTGGCTCTCCCTCAGAGGGCAGACAAGACCTCCTTGCCGAGCCTCCCAGCCAGTCCCAAGATAGTTCGGCAGACGACAGGGCTCACAGTGGTGACTGTCCGTACAGCACCCTCTGGGTGCCGAGCAGCTGAACTCGGGGCTTTAGGTGAATTATTTGTTCTTTACAACCATCTGGAGGCAGGAAATGTTATTATCACCGTTTTATAAAGAACCTGGGGCCACACACTAGGAAACAGCCCGGGGGTACCTCCACTGCACGGCCGCACGTGTTCCAGCTTGGAAGGCCAGCTGTCCCCTTCTCCAGTGGGGCCTCAGTCAACCAGCTGTGTTTCCCCTCTGAGGCCCTGCAGCGCTGCCCACACCCCGCCCCTGGACGTCAGGCCATGAATCCTGCCACTCTCACCCATGGAAGGCCGGCAGCGGCTCCTGGGAGCTCATCCCCCAGGCCTCATGCGGGGAGCCCTAAGAACTTGCTGCTCTGCCATTAAAAGGAAACAAAGTAAACCCTACCTGTCGGTTGCCATCTTGATTTTCAGCCACCCCAGCTGAAGTGTTGCCCTGGGTTTATGCCAAGTCTCTCTCCAGCTCCAGGGGACTTTTGCCCACAGATGTTCCCCATGCCCATGTGGCTACATCACACAGTCTTGTCATTCCCGTGTTCTGGACAGGGTTCTGTCGGTGCTGGGGCAGGACGACGCATCTGGGACCCCCCCCCCCCCACCTGTCCAGTGCCTGTCCAGTA
This sequence comes from Camelus dromedarius, assembly GCF_036321535.1. Taxonomy (NCBI): domain Eukaryota; kingdom Metazoa; phylum Chordata; class Mammalia; order Artiodactyla; family Camelidae; genus Camelus; species Camelus dromedarius. The sequence continues at coordinate 27,587,507 of NC_087458.1, read as the reverse complement.
TCCCAGCCTGGGCTCAGTGGCCGGAGCTGGTCTGGGAGGCCACACGCATGTATTTTACTCCCAGCTCTTCAAGGGGCCTTGAGCACGTCGCTGTTCTCGGTACTAAAACAACACAGTAGCTCTTGTCCTCCCCCCGACCTACTTGGTCGTTGAGAGAATGCACACGATGTAGGATTTGTGTGTTACGTGAAGTTTCTTCACAGCATCCTTGCGCTAGGCCTAACTCAGTAGCAGGATTGATGGCGTTCTGCTTCAGCTGCTCCCGGGAGAGCTGGGAAAGGGAAACATGCCACCAGGCAGCGTTCCAAGCGCAGACATGCAGCTCTTCCCTGCCTGGTCCCTAGACTTGGAGTAGCCTCAAGTTCTCGGTGTGGCCTGTGCCTTTCTAGGTGTTGTATAATATTGCTTTCATGTACGCCAAGAAGGAGGAATGGAAAAAGGCCGAAGAACATTTGGCGCTGGCTGTGAGCATGAAGTCTGAGCCGAGGCATTCCAAAATCGACAAAGCCATGGAAAGCGTCTGGGTGAGCACACTGGTGGAGCTGGTGGTGAGGACTTGAGTGGGTGTGTACTTGGTTCAGTGCACATGTGGACTGGGAAACCATAAACGAGGTGCTTTCATCTCCTCTGAGCTCCAGGTAACACTGATCTTGGGGGTAAATGATTCTGTGCAGGATCCTGAGTCTGGAAGTCGGAGATGCTGAGGCCTGGAGCCCAGGCCAGTGGAGCCCTGGATAAGGTCCCCCCGAGGGAGGCTGGGGATAGGGGCCGAGCCCCAGGCAGAGGCTGTTTCTGCCTGCTCACTGCTCGCCGGGTCCTCGCAGCCTGGCACCGTGCCAGGCCTGTGATGGCTGTCAGCAAAAATGCATTGATTATATGAACAAATGGTGAAACTTATCCATTGTTTGGGCACATTTGGGGATGAAGCTGGTTCTAAATCAGATTTCTAAAACACTGGCAACAAGGGGGCTCCACTCAGCCTGCACACGAGTGTCCCTGGCCGTGGTCTGCCAGTCCCAGGAGAGTGCTGCCGTGGGCCTGGCTTGGGTCCTGGGCCACTCTTGTGGCTGTGGTGCCTCCTATGCCATGAGGGACGGCCCTGCCTGAGCCACGCAGAGTGGGAGAGCGGTGGCTCCCCCAGGAAAAGAAGGTGCTGGGCAAATGACACCCACAGGGGTCCTGATAGCCTCTCCAAGTAAGGTGCTAGTGAGCCCAGCTGTTCCCACCTTAGACACCCTGAAATAGTAAGAAATCCCATCCTGACATGTTGCGAAAAAGCATGCTTGGGAGGTTATCTCAACAGATCCTTGCACCTGTTCAGTGAGGGAGACAGGACAAGCATCACTCCCCCCATCTTACAGGTAAGAAAATCGTGTTCTCTGTGTTACAGAAACAGAAGCTGTATGAGCCGGTGGTGATCCCTGTGGGCAGGTTGTTTCGGCCAAATGAGAGGCAAGTGGCTCAGCTGGTCAAGAAGGACTACCTAGGCAAGGCCACGGTGAGTGAGGTCTCTCAGCTTCCTCCGGGTCCCCCGTGGCCACACAGAGCAGGGTGGGAGGAACCCTTGGAAGAGGGCATCGGCCTCGTGGTTCTACCCTGGGATGGCAGCAGCTTCTGACCCAGAGGGTCAGCAGTCCTGTCCTCGGCTACTGGCCACTTCAGGAGCCAGGCGCCCGCGAGAATGGATCCAGGGTGTGAGGAAGGAGGGGCTCAGGGAAACCACAGAAGGACGGGGAACAGTGCCGGCTGCGCCCTCACACCTTCCGTCCTCAATTTCAGGTCGTGGCGTCTGTCGTGGACCAAGACAGTTTCTCGGGGTTTGCCCCCCTGCAGCCACAGGTGAGGCAGTCCTGCCCTTCCCCACGGACCTGGGTCTCCAGACCCTCTCTCTGAAACAGCCGGCTGGGGAGGATGTCTGTGCTGAGCTGCCTTGTTCTCAGGGCGCCTTCACCTGGGTTCTCAGTGCTGCCGAGGGGCACGGCCTGGCCATTCCTGGTCACGGGTTCCATGACCGGTAGGGGAACAAGGCAGTTTTAGACTTAACCTCAAGCCTCAGGGACCAGCCCTTCTGCTTTCCCCAGAATGCCAGCAGTCTTCACTTCTCTAGGTACCAAGAGAACTTGCAGGAAATTGAAGCACAAGCTGTGGAAGGCTTTTTCACAGTGCCTCTTCTCAGACATGGGACACAGGGGCTGGTAGGGGACTCCCACGGGCTCCCTCCACCTGCCTGCGTGCACAACACAGGCAGGGTGCCCGGAGTGAACCATCTTTCCGCCCAGGCTGGGCTCGGAGACACGGTTCCAGATGGACTGGGGAACGATGGGTCTGGGAATGTGAAGGCAGAGCTTCCTTATGAAGGGAGGAGGGTAGGACAGGCTGAGAAGATTCCGAGCTCTGTTGCCACAGAGCCGTGATGGGCAGGAGCGTCGGTCCCCACTAGCAGTGGGAGGATTTTCTGAGCGTGGCACCTACAGTCCAGTGTGCACACACCCGGTCACTCTGAGAGCAGCGCTGACCGCCTTCCAGGGTCAACCTGTTGGCCTGGATGTGACTGACACTGGGGCTCTGGAGGGAAAGATGAGCAAAGGAGGAGAGCAAGGGAGTCAAGGTTCTTCGATCTCTCTCTTCATCATAAAGTTGAAGAAAGCCCTATGGGACTCCTGTGACTTTCAGGGCAGCCAGGGGACTCCAAGAAAGGGGAGAGGCCCAGGTAGCGGGGCTCCATGGCACTCAGTGGAGAACAAGGAGCACACCTTGAAAGGAGGGTCTTGCCTGGTCTGTGGATCCTGGGTTGATTTTTAAGTGCCCATGAGCGTCGGGTGACGGAGCAGACGTGCACTACAGGGCAGAGCTTTGGGAGACTGTCCTGGGAAGGGGACAGAGCTCAAGGTCAAACGCACCCTTGTGATGCCATGTGGCACTGGGAGAGCTAAACGTTCCAGAAACCGGGTCTGGCCCAGGATGAATGGCTGTGCTGGTGCAACCTGCACCCGGGAGCTGGTGGGAGGGGTTGTTCTCCAGTGTTTAGTCAGGGAACACTGCGCCCTCTCCCTAGACGGGGTTCTGATCGAGCCAGAAATGCATTCTTTGATTTTCTGGTCTGAGAGAAGGCTTAAATTACCATTAACCGTCTGTTCTCTCTCCCCATCCTTCCCTGTTGTCCTGACGTCTTCATTTCTCCTGAATATGCAATAGGCAGCTGAGCCTCCACCCAGGCCCAAAACCCCAGAGATCTTCAGGTAAGTTAGATTCAGACCGAAATGCCAAATATCCAAGCTCCAAGCCTGGACTGATGGCAATAAAGGGCGTGAAGCTGGGGTCAGGGTCCAAACCTTGTGGAATTCAGCCTAGCCTGTCAGCCACTTCTGCTCTCCAGGTTAGAATGGAGTGATGGAGGGGACGGAGCCTGGCCGCTGGCGGGGCAGGCCATGGGGTCCTGGCTACAGTCGCCTGGTGTCCCTGTGTCCCCATGTCAACGTGCACAGGCCCCAGGCGGGGAGGGGTGGTTGCTGGAGTGCGCGGTGTCCGCAGAGCATCCCCCGGGGCCGGCACGCTGACCTCAGGGTGGAGGGCTCTGAATGGGCCGCAGCCCCTCGGAGGCCCAGGAGGCCAGGCTCTGGGGAGTCGGGTGAGCAGAGGAGGAGGCCGAAATGGCATGTCCTTTCCTGGGTGGGCATCTTTCATTCCCCATTGCACATGGTTTCGGAAGAAGTAAAAGGAAGGACTGGAGAAAAAGAAGTCATTCTTCTATAAGATGAGGAGCCAAGGATGACATAACCCACAGCTTTCTTAAGAGTTATCTCTAAGTGAGGAAGCAAGCCCAGCCTCCCCACTCAACAGAGAAGATTGTTAAAAAAAAAAAAAAAAAAGAAGTGGAGAAAGTCCCAGAGCAACTGTGAAAGTGAGGGGGTTGGATTCGGATTTGCTCACTCCGAAACTCTCCTGGGCTGGAGGAAGCTGTGCCCTGGAGGTGAACGGGCACAATGTTGGGAAACAAAAGGAAAGGCTGTGGGGAAAATGGTAGAGCTGGGGGGGGGGGGGGGGGCGGGGACCCAGCAAGGCCAGAGTGAGTGAGGGGCGGCCTCGGTCACACTTTCCGAGGTGGCACAGATGGGACGCCCGGGAGCAGAGCGGGTCTGGAGGAGCCGGGGAGGGGAAATGACATTGCATAAGCAGGCAGGGAGGCCTCAGAGCCTCGCCACACAGCCCTCCCCCCACGCCTCACAGCCCGTCCCTCCGGCTGTGTGTCCCCTCCCACGCTGGCTCCAGGGGATTTCTCCTCCCCCTCCTCCAGGCGTCGTCTTTCCCACCCAGCTGGCTCCCGCCCACCTTCCGCCTTGTGCCTCTCATCCTCTCCCGCCCCACCCAGAACCGGGCGCCGGCCAGCCCCCGCAAGGGAGGGCGGGCACGGGTGGCAAGGCCCGTTATCTAGTGTGGCGGTGGTATGATCCTTCCACTGTCGCCCCGCGGCGTGTTCACGTGCGGTTCCCTACCCAGTCCTCCCGGGACCTCAAGCAGGCAGGCTCCCTGCTCAGGGTCACCTGGGCAGTCAGAGGTGGAGTTAGAAGGTGCCTGGAGCGGTCTCCCGGCTCCCAGTCCATTGCTGCCTGTCCACAGCGCCGTGGGACGGGATGCAGTCCACGGGCGGGATGCTGTCCAGCCTAGACGGTGGGCGGGACCTTGTGTCGACCCACCTCCCCGGCTGCAGGGCTCTGGAAGGGGAAGCCCACCGTGTGCTGTTTGGGTTTGTGCCCGAGACGCCAGAGGAGCTCCAGGTCATGCCGGGGAACATCGTCTTTGTCTTGAAGAAGGGCAGTGATAACTGGGCCACGGTCATGTTCAACGGGCAGGTATTCGGAGGACCGGGGGTGGGGCTTGGGGCTCAGGATCCTGGCAGCACGCGGCAGAGCCCCGGAGGAGCGGCGTCTGCTACCTCACTCGCAGGCCCGCCGCCCGCTTCCATCTGCCCACCCGTCCCTCCCCACGGCCCTGGGTTCTCCTGCGGTGTGGGCGCTGATAAACACGTCTTTATTTCCGCCTTTCTGACTCGGCGATGCTGCCCTGCAGAAGGGGCTCGTTCCCTGCAACTACCTCGAACCTGTTGAGCTGCGGATCCATTCTCAGCAGCAGCCCCAGGTAACGTAGTGTCCGGGTCTGACCCGACCCCCCCCCCATCCCCAAACCCCCACCACTGACAGACCTCTCGGAGGAGGTGGGGAAAGCAGTGTGAAAGAGGGACCGAGGACTCGCTGGCCCCGAGCCTGCCCTGCACTGGACTTGGGGATGGAGGGAAAACCCAGATGAGCTGAGTGGAGGCATCAGCAGGACCTGCTGGGCCCCCCAGCTCTGTGACTCCTCCTGGTCAGTGGTGACGCCACCAGAGCCATGGCACACGAAGGTTAGGTCTTCCCAGAAATGTCTTCTTCACCTGGAAGGATAGTCAATGTGTTGGCTGGTGAAATACATTTAAGAAACCAAAATATCTCTTTAGAGCAGAGCAGAGTCAGAGTCGGCCTTGGCAGCCACTGCTTCTGGGGTGGTCTTGGTTGGGTCTGAGCTGCCAGGCAGATGTCGGATGGGCAGGGGACCCCGTCTCGCTCTAGACTCTGCAACTGGTTGTCCTCAACGGGCTTGGCCCTCCCAGGTCAGAATCACTCTGTCCAGATGACCTGAAAAGTTTGTTTTTTTTTTCCAGGACTTTTATTTTTGTTTATTTTTTTAAACTTTTTTTTTTTATTGATTTATAATCATTTTACAATGTTGTGTCAATTTGAAAAGTTTTAAATGTCATGCAAATGAGAAGGGGAATTTTTCCTTTGAAGGGGAGATGTGGGGTGAGAGGGTGCGCTGAGCCAACAGCTCAGGGCCCCGCCCCAGCTCCGCGGGTTTCCAGTGTGGCTGGAAGGGGTGATTAGGCCGCAAGGGCCTCTGAGCTGGGGGTTAGGATTTTCATTTCTGCTGTGATTTGTTTTCACCAGGCCAACCCTTCCTCCCATTTAGCCAACACTTTGTTCAGTCTCCCCCAAATATCACCACTACTGCAGCGTCTAGGAAGTCGTTTGCATCTGGCTATTCCCACCCCCGACTCGTACCCCGGCCTGAGAACTTTGTCTGAATGAAGGTTCTCACCGTCTCTTCCTGTCCCCTCCAGGAGGAAGCCTCCCTGGAGCCAGATATCCCAGCTCCTCCCAGTTCCAGTGCTCCTGGAAGACCCCAGCTGTCACCAGGTCAGTGTCCTTGGAGCACCCTCCTAGCCCTGGGTGCCGGAGTTCTCCGGGCTGCTTCCTGACAGAGCTGCTCCCCCAGCCTTCCAGGAAATTCTGCTTTCTCCTCCCAGCATGCCACTCAGCTCAGGACCGTGCAGCCCAGAGCCCCCGTCTCCTGGACCAGCCTCCCACAACACGGGAAATAGGAACCCTTTCTCCCTCCCTGCTCCACAGCACTCCTGGGCTTGGGTGAATGTAGCTGGTCTCTGGGGGCAGTGAGTGTCCCAACCCAACTCAAGCAATCACCAAACCCTCTCAGTCAGGAGGGACTGAAACCATGTCCCAGGAGGAAAGGTTGAAGTCATTGCACACGTTTACCTCAGAGGTGGATGGAGTGGCTCTTTCCAAACTGCTCAGGAGCTCCAGCTGGGAAGGAAACTGCTCCCCAGAGCCCTGAAGGATGGACAGAGAGCCAAGGGGCAGGCGTGAAAGGGAGACTCTGCGGATGTGCGGAGAGGGCTGCCCTGGGGAGTCACGGGCTCTTTGTCATGAACGCGGGTTAAGCGGATTCTGCGTGTAAGTGCTCGGTAGAGGTGCATTGAATAGGTGGTTTGTCCAGACCCTAGATTGGTGATTGCCACGCCCACCTGATCATTAGAATCACTTGGGATGCTCCCCACCCCTATTTTTACTTGGAAGATATCAAACCTACAGAAAAGTTGAAAGTCTAGTACAGTAAACCCCAGACTACCTCTCACCTAGATTCGCTAGTCGTTAACATTTTGCACCAGCTACTTGCCTGGCTCCCCTGACTGATATAAACATTTTTTTCCAAATGGCTGAACCATTTAAAAGTAAGTTACAGACTCATGACCCTTCACCCCACACTTTGGCATGTGTCTCCTAAGAACAAGGACCTTCCTCTCCACAAGAACAGTACAATTGTTATATTTAGGACATTTAACCTTAATACATAGATTGTATGTTTCATATTCACATTTCTCTAGTTGTCCCCCAAAATGTCCTTGAGAGCTTTCCTGTATTTGTCTTTTCTGTCTAGGGGTCCATCAAGGATCATATATTAATTAACCTAGGGACATTTTTAAGGATATAGATTCCTAGGCCTTTGATTTTGTATTTTTAAGACTAGAATTGGGTATTTCTAGAAAAAACTTCCCACGTGATTCTAATGATCAGCTGGGTTTGAGTCAGTGCGGGCTTTATGATCACGCACCCCACCCCCGTGGTGAACGCCTTTACGCACACTTCTCTTATCTAAGTTCTATATACGTAGACTGCTATATTAACGTATTACGCACATTAGAAAACATACCAAAAGTAAAGGACAAAGTGAAAATGAGTGTTCCTACTACTCCTTCTGTGGTCCCCGGCTCATCGCAAACCCCCTCTTTTTTGTGTCTCCGAAGCCCACTGGTTTAACCCACCTTTGGGAATCTCGCATGGTACATGGCACGCCTGAGGCTCTGCTGTTCACTGACCCTTGGGCCCCCTCCCGACCCCCATGGGTTGGGGAGGATGTGATGGTCCTTTGGTGACTACCTGTGTGGTCTCTAGAAGCAGAGACTGGGTTCCTTTGTCTGTTCGCGGCTCTGCCCGTCACCTTTCTGCAGAGGGGTTTCTCCCCCCCCCCCCCCCCCCCGCTTGTGAAGGTGAATGATCGCTCCAGAGGCTAAAGGGTGAGAAGCAGGGGGCGCTGTGCCAAGAGGTTTCAGCCTGTGTGTGGCAGGGGCGGGCAAGGGTGTTTATTCATCACCTTCTTTGGTCTAATTCCTTACCTTCTCCATTTAGGTCAGAAAGAAAAAGGAGAGCCCAAGGTAACATTGTTTTTCTTGCACTATTTCAAATGGTAGCAAGGGGAAGCGCTTGGGCTGCGCACCTAAGCATGTCCGTGGGCATGTGTCCCTGGGTTATAGAAGGAGTCCCCAAAGCTGCCACCACACACACACACATGCACACTGTCCATGGGCCAGGGCCCCTCCTCGACAACCTCTCTCTCCTCCATGCACACGTTGCCTACTGGTCCATGGCTGGGGGGCCGGATCTCACCCAGCAGGAATTCTTTTCCAAGCAAGAGTTTGGCTGGAGTACGGAGTTCCGAAGGCCCTCTCACGTAGCTATAAATCCAGGTACTTCTCGGCCTCTTCCTGCCACAGAGAATTCCTGGTGAGACCACGTGTTGCTCGGAGGAGGCCTCAGACACTCATGTATCGCCTTTGCGCCCTCCCCCTGCAGGAGGTCAAGGTCAGCGTCCCCATGGCCTACATGCTCAAGGTGCACTACAAGTACACGGTGGTCATGGAGACCCAGCTTGGGCTTCCCTACAGCCAGGTCCGGGCCATGGTAGCCAAGAAGCTGGAGCTCCTGCCGGAACACACTAAGCTGAGGTGAGTGCCGTGCGTGGAGCAGGTGGGGGTACAGATGGGAACCCGGGGCTGGCCTGGAAGGCGGAAGAGGAGGATGGTCCGGCACCGACGTTCTCTGACTTGGTTCTTACCCATCATCTCTCCCCAGCTATCGGCCTCGGGACAGCAGTGAGCTGGTGCCCCTTTCGGAAGATGGCATGAAGGATGCCTGGGACCAAGTGAAAAACTACTGCCTGACTTTGTGGTGTGAGAACACAGTGGTGAGTGCAGTGAGCCCAAGGGCCTCTAACGCCACCTTTCTACTGGGTCACTTCCTCAGGAACAGTCCAGCACCTACCAAGGACCTTCTGTGTGCCTGGCACTATGCTTGTGTTGGGGATACGGTGGGTAACGAGCCGCAGCTCCGTCTGCCTTCCGTCTGCATCCTCACCTGGGCTGCAGCCGGGAGAGGGGCTCCCACAAGAGGAGAGCAGCCCAGGCGCCCACAGAAAGCCTCGAGTCCCTTCCATCTGCTGCCACACCCCATTGTTTCCAGGCCTGTCGCCGTCAGGCAAGGTGGGGTGAAGTCACAGCTTGAGGCTGAGCTCGCAGCCATTCTGCACCTTAAGTTTCCATGGGGAGGAACACTTGGGAGGGAAAGAAAACAGTGAGCATTGGTTTCACAAAGAGATGACTTGGATAATAACCTCCTACTCATTGCAAGCCTCCACCGAGAACTTCCTATGGGCCTAAGCCTGTGCCAAGTGCACTCTGGGTAGTATTCCTACAATTCCCACGGCTCTACGAGGGAGATATTTTTGGCCTAGTTTATAACTGAGGTAGCAAGGCAAAGGGAGGGCAGCCTGGCCAAGGCTGCACAGAGCCCACCTGTACGGGACACCTCGCTTCTCTGAGAGGGGAAGGGCAGGTTGTCTAAGGGCCCTGGTGTCCGGCAAAGAGTTCACTGGCTCCCCTGTAAGAACACAGGGAGCCAGAGCGAAGGTAAAGGCTGGGAGTCGTAGCTACCGACGAACACTCTTGGACTTTGTCCCTTAGTTTCCAAAGGAAAAGTTGCCATTTCCTTTTGTTGAAGATGTTGATTCCCTCCCCCAACAATGGCCCTTGGAAACTGTCACCTGCCTTCTGTCAACATGCTTTTTTGTTTGCCTTTTTTGTAACCTCATACAAGTGGATCGCACAGTATAGGTATTCTTTTGTGTTTTAATAGTCCATTTCTTCTGAATGCTAAATGGTATTCTGCTGTGTGGATACCACAGTTTGCTTTTTCATCCACCTGCTGGTGTACATTTGAGCTGTTCCCAGCGTTTGGTAACATTTATTCTTCTGCAAACACTTGGTGGGTACTTACTGCTCTCTAGATAGGCGCTGGAGATAGAAAAACTAGTAAGATGTAGGTCCTTCTTAGGAAGATGAGGACAGATTACAAAGCCACGTGTTATTACGTAAACCGACGGTGATGCACACGTGACTCGCTGTGTTATGTAAGCACTTGGGAGGGTATCTCACCCAGAAATGCTGGAGGGAAGTGGGACAAGTCAGTAGTCTTCTTAGAGAAAATGATGCTGAAATTGTCTTGAAACTTAGCCTTAAAATGGTCCCTAGCGTTAGCCAGGTGGAGGAGATTAGGATGGGTGCAGTACACAGATGGAGCGGACAGAGGGAGCACCAGGGAGTCTGCACAGTGGGAGAGGGCGCTTAGGGTTCCCGGGCGCAGTGGGGACAGTGGTGGGAGACAAGGTGGGAAAGGCAGGGGGTCAGATCCAGGAAGGCCCTGTGCCCTGCTGTGCCAGGGTGATGCTGTGAGCAGGGGAGGAAATATGGAGGTTTTGCTTTGGATTGATGGCTTCTGCTCAGTGAGGGGAGGGTCTCTTTGGTAGAGTCTCACTCAGAGACAGATGTCTGATGAAAAAAAAAAAAAAAAAAAAGAGTGGGAGGGGAAGGATTAAAGAGGATGGCCCTGCAGTAAACCCCACTCAGCAAACTTCGTGCTCATCTGCGTTGGGGAAAGTCAAGAAGCAGAGAGCCCCCCGAACTGAGACTCCCCAGTGTGTCCGGCCCAGAAGCCCACGGGTGAGTGCCAGTGCAAGGGGCCCCTTGCAAGTCTGGAAGGTCACCTTTAGGTTTTCCAATTGTCTGTCTTTGGACTCATCCCTTCAGTTCTGTCTTGAAAGGATTCTGCTTAGAAGGAGTTCTGCTCTAAATGTGAATTCCTTCACTGAAAAGTTTTGTTTGTTTGCTTTTATTTTCCTTTTTGAAGAAACTTTTTACTTTTGTTTTCAAGTACTGTTACTTTTTGTCCTTTGAAGAGCGCTTCAATCTGTTTAGTGGCTGTATGCAGCTAAGCCTCCCCAAGCCCCCAACACGGTCATTTTAGAACTCAGTCCAGCCTCAGAGGCCACTGTGGACTATCTTTTCTCATCTTATTGCTTAGTCTTGGACGGTGCAAGGAAGTTCTCATTCCCTGACTAGAAGAGAAGGGAAGTGAGCTTAAATTTATGAAGTATCTACTCAGCTCAGTGCAGGAACACATCATGAGCCAAGTTTAAACACACACACACACGTGTGTATATATCATTTTGTCACTTACTTGTGACTCAGCTTGTTTCTCCATCTTTTCAGAAGTAGCAGTCGGAACTATTCTACCTTTCTCAGGATTACTGTTGAGGTTTCAGGAAGGTTTGAAGACCGTCTCTGGTCCTGCAGACCTTTGGTTTCACTCACCCGGCCAGTCGGAGTCCATGAAGAACGTGCCAGGTCTCTGCTAGGCACGGACCACAAACCTGCCTTTCTGAGCTTACACCTCTTGTGCTACACTGACGTCTCGCTGACCGATTCCTTTAGTTCAGTGATCACTGCAGACATTAGGAAAGCTAACAGTCCCTTTACTATTTCAGGGTGACCAGGGCGTTCCAGATGAACCCAAAGAAAGTGAAAAATCTGATGCGAATAACCAGACATCCGAGCCCCAGCTCAAGGGAGGGAGCCAGGTGGTAGCACTCTTCAGTTACGAGGCTACGCACCCGGAAGACCTGGAGTTTCTGGAAGGGGACGTGATCCTGGTGATAGCAACGGGTGAGTGCTACTCCCGGACTGTAGGAACTGCTTGTCAGCAGAAAAGAAATTCAAGGGCAGAGAGAAAACATCAGGAAGCTACACACTTAGCCAGTGGTTTCGGCCTCCTTCCCAGCTTTCAGCTGGAGGGAGCGCGCCTGAGCGGTCAGCCTTGCCGTCTGCTGTTCTCACGGGCAGGGAAGCGACACGTGCCAGACTTACATCACAGTGTGATTATTAAAGATGGCTATGTTTTAGAAGCCATGGGTTCTCATTCCCAGAGTTAATGAATTGGAAGGTGGCTGGAATCATTTTGCCTTTGCACCAAGTCTATGGTGTGTCTGCAAATGATTGTTCTTTGAATTGATGAACTTTTTGAAGATGAGGGAAGGGGATAAATTTTGCCTTAAAAAGGAACTATTCAGAATTGCTGTCTCTGGTGACTTTCCTATTAGGTATTAAACACATTAAAACCTGAAGTAAGTGGAAGTTTCTAATTTAGTGCTTCTCTAGTAACTTTTTGAAAAGTCTAATCCTTCTGCATTTCACTCCTCCGATATCACATCTAAGACAAAAACCAGTAATAAGATGGCTAAATCCTACGTTCGCTCTTACCTCCGATCACTTCCCAGTGCCGACTTTTCCCTGTGGCACAATTGGCGGTGGAGAAGGTCTGGCAAAAGATCTGGTAAACGATCCAGATGAGGTCACTGTCCTATATACGGGATTTGAAATCAATGTATACTTTTCCTTTTATCAGTGAATGAAGAATGGCTGGAAGGGGAGTGCAAAGGGAAGGTTGGCATCTTCCCCAGAGCTTTCGTTGAAGAACGCGCAGACTTGGAAAGCAGTCCTAGGCGAGTCTAGGAGGTTTCACAAGAAAAGGAAGCACCACCACGTGCAAGACCCAGCACGGCTCTGCAGCATACTGCACAGACACCACCGTGTTGAGGTGTTAGCTCGCCTACTTCTCCCGGCTAACATTTGACCCATCAGACAATGACGTGAGATTCCCCTGGGGGCAGGGACGGGTGGTGGCTGGAAGCGTCTGGAAGGGCATCAGGGAGCCCCTGGGGTGCTGATAATCTGCTTCCTGCTCTGAGTGCTGGCTACCAGATGGGTGCAGTTCGTGAAAATTCACCGAGTTGTACCCTGATAATTGGTACATTTCTCTGTATGTGATGCCTCAATAAAAAATTTACAAAAACAAGACACGCCGAGTGCAGGCCCCAGACCTAAGTGTAAGTACCCCTACTCCTGCACCATCACTGTCCCAGACTCCCAGGGCCTGAGGGAATTTTAGGGGTGATTCAGAAGGCGCGCGCACACACACACAATTTTTTTTTTTTTTAAGTTAAAATCCTCAGTGCTTAAACAGAACCTACACTGGGTTAGGTTCCCCCGGAATATAGCTGTTAACCCCACAGAGAAGTAAAATACTAGAATCCCAGGCCCTCATGCCTCCTCAGGGAGGGACATTTGTTCAGGGCTCAATACTGAATCCACGCCACTGACAGGTAAGTGCGCCATCCTGTCAGATGACGTTTATAATACGTACTATACCGATGTACATAATAGATTGCTACGGCTTTATTTTGGTTATCATTTACCCCAACTGCCTGGTTTTTCAGGGTTACCTTGGGTGAAAGATTCCATTAAATACTAGACCTTCAAAGACGTGGCCGCACTCCCCCTTTCTCTTACAGAGCACACGAGGCATTGTGAACAGTGTGTCAAGTGTGTAGGTGCTTGCGGAAAGCAGAGCTAGGAAGTGAAGTGCAGGCTCAGTCAACATCAGGCGACAGGACAGCTGGTCGCCGTGCTGAACACGGACGGGCGGGCCGTGCCACTGGCTCCGGGTGCACCGCCAAGGCCCAGCGGGCTGCCGCTGGAAATTTGGGACACAACTCAAAGGAAACACAGCCCCAAAGCTAGCAACACTAGTTACTACCTCTGAGTTGCCTTATTAACAGCAACAAAGGGGATAAAAACGCTGGGTTAGCCCCCCTGCATAAGCCATTTATTTATTAAAAGAATTTTGCCAGTTTCTACCCACCCCTTTCCATAGTCATGCATACTGGTTTAGAATGCGACTAAAAGCAAAAACAACCCCGAAGCGTGTTCGATTCTTGACCATCTTTGCTTCCCCTAGATGACTCGTGAGCAGTTCAGGCTTTCGTTTGGCTGGATTTTCTTTTAGGACAGAAGAACAACCTATACACAGGGCTGGTTGGAGAACGTGGTTTAATTAAAGGCAAAGCCGAGTTCAGCAGCTGCAGGGCTTGCACAGACAGACCGAAACAAAACAAAAAACAAAAACAGAAACAAAGCACAGAAGAAAGTTTACTACACAAAACCAGCTTCCGGTGAAGAGCCTCCTCTCCTCCCCACTGCTCCACGCGGAAGGCGGCAGGGCGAGGGCTCCCGCCCCGAGCGTCAGGGAGCATTCCACACACCGAATCCTCATGCAGAAACGGGGCTGTGGGTGGGACGTGGGCACTTCGGGGAGCGAGACGACGAACCTGGTCAGCCTGTCGAGGGTGCAAGAACCGGTGACAGTTCAAACACTGGAATGTCGCAGCTGCCTGAATGCAGAGCTCAAACACAACGTGGGCAGAGGCGGCAGGGAAGGAGGCTCGGGAGGGAGGGAATGGGGGAGAGGTGGCACGGGGAAGGGGCTGGAGAGAAGCACAGAGGGCTTCATATTGCCATTGGGTGGGGGACTTCACCCTTTCAGACCTTTCAAAAAACAAAACAAAAACAAAAAACCCAAACACCACGTCAAACTAAAAGAGCAATCATGTAAGCACACGGGACTCCAACCGCTCTAGCAAGAGCAGTGAGTGTTCCCCTCGCCCCTTGTCGCTGCCGGGGCTGCCCGGACTCCAGTGACGCCCGGGGCTCCTGGATGTGCTTGGCTCTGCAGCCGTTCTCCAGCCGGGGTCCCACACTAACCCCACACACGCACACACCCCGCCCCTCCCCTGGGGGGCAGCTGGGCGTGCACACCTGCACACAGACACGCACACGTACACAAGAGACCTCCCAGGAAACAGACCCTACCACTAGCACAGCAACTGGACATTCATCAGATTGTTTCCATCATTTCCCCTTAAAATATTACTTTTCTAGGAAATAACTAGCAGAAATGCTGTCCTTCTGTTTCTACACAAGAACATTTTCAGTCCTCTTTCCTTCTAATAAATATCAAATAAAAGTTGATTTTCCTTTCTTTCGCCTTTTCCAGAAGGGGCTTCGTTGCGCTTTCTTCTGTGCGGGACGCACACGTGTCCGTGCTGCCCTGGGTCTCACTCTGGAGGCGGAGGCTGGGAGGCCGCGGCGGGCGGCCCCTCGGCAGGCTCAGCAGACGCCGCTGCTTCCTTTCTCTCAGACTGTCTTTGGGCCCCCCTCCTGGCCCCGTGCTGCTGCTCCCTGGCGAGATGTTGTACACATTAGGAGTAAACACAATTACCAGCACACAGCGCAGGGCAGAAAGGGGGATGGAGGTAGGGACAGCAGGAGGTGGGCGGTAGGTAGGATGGGGGCACAAAAACCAACCAAATGAAAAATAACCACACTGAAAGCTTCTACCTACTAAAATGTGTCAGGCCGCGAGTGGACTAGCCTGCCTTCCGTGAGACGGCTTGCTATGCTACCGTAAAATGTACAGGAATCGAAAACGTTCATTTAAAATCCTACAGCAGTCGTCAGCTAGTCCAGCCCAGCACCACCACCCACGCTGCGTCCTCCACTGGGGCTCGAGCACCGACAGAGAGAAGGGCGCTTCCTGCTGGAGTCTCCAGGCCAGAGGAGGGCCCACCAGAACCTTCTGGGTGAAAGTGGAGGCCTCTGTCCTCTCCCTCCTGGAACACTCCACTGGCGGAAGAGGTCAGTCTCCCCCTCCGGTCACCGCCAGCCTCGCACAGGAGCAGCGCACGGGGCTTTCCTTGCTACACACTGACTAGAAGCACGTCTGTGTATGGAAGAATTCAGTGTGATGTTTCACTACTGAGAGTAATAACAATAATAAAAGATGTTCAGGAGTAATTTCAACTACATTCTCAGTCAGCAAAGCAATCATTAATGGATTCCTATTTTATTCCCCAAAGAGGAAAAAAAGGACTGAGAAGTTCCCACTGGCTTCTCCCATCTGCCTTCCCTTCTCAGCTTTCACTGCCCGTGTGGCTGGGGACATGCACGACGGAGAAGGGGAGAGGCAGTGATGTCACGTAACTGAGTGAGACGAGCAGCAGCTCCTCCCCCTCCGCAAGGCCCCGGGGGACGGACAGTTCCTGGTGGTTTTTCTTTTTGTTGCACTGCGGACATTTCGTGCACACTCAGCGGGCTGGTGGACGCTTACACCCTCTCAACAGCAAGGAACAGAAAAGAGGGCTGCCACCTGCAGGGGACTGCGTGGGCCGGTCCTGCAAGCCCAGCATGCCATGGTTTATGGAGCCTTCGTTCCCAGGGCTGCCCCTTGGCTCAGTGTGGAGGGTTCATGGTGCCGTGTCCCCGCTGCTGCTTCTGCTTCTGCTGCATTAACAGCTGCTCCAGAGCGGAAGGTCCAGGATGCATCATGGAGCTGGACCAGATAGACTGAAAAACAGCCCAGAGCTTGTCAGCAGAGGTCAAGTGCCTGGTTGTCTGAAAGGGATTTGCTTTTTAATCCCAGCCAAACACAAAGGCATTTATGTCCCAAGATTTCCCACCCCTAAAAAAATCCAGCTGTGAGCAAAAGTTGTTGTAGACCAGGTCTCCCAGACTGACCAGTTCTCATGAAGATCATTTTAAACCAGAAAAGCTGAAAGGATGTTTCAAACGAAGTCTTTTTTTTTTTTTTTTAACTAAAACTCGGCTCCATGTGAGACCACAGAGCATTTACTAGAAAGGTTTTAGGCAAACAACACATGTCTAAAATTATATATCCTCCTTCTACTTATTCAGAAAAGGCTTAAATAAAATATTTCAAGATGAGGCAGAATTTTCTTAATCTTAGACTCCAGCTAAAGACTTCATGCCCGTCCCAAAGATACTGCTTCATCACTACCAAATTCACAAATTAAAAAAAAAAAAAAAAGCAATCCTATTCAAGAATTTCATAAGGCAGGTAAAGGTAAAGGAAGTGCCATGAATCAGTCAGTTCGAAGGGCCTCAGGAGTGAGACTAGCCCTGTGAACAGAAGCAGAGACTGCAGTTCTTGCCCCCGGCTCACTCACCTTTAAGCTTTCCATGAGCACAGCAGAGGAATCCTCCATGGAGGGACCATGGCCTGCCCAGGAGCCACCCGGAGTGCTGGCCTGATGCCAGCTGCTCTCAGAAGATGACGTTGCTGAGAGGTAATCAATGCCAAACCCCCCCATGGCTAGGAATGAAAAGAGGTAAGAGTAACTCAAGATGACGCGCTACCAGTGTCAAATGCCCGAAGCCAGGGAAGGATCGCTAAGCAGTGAAGCCCGGACTCACCTGGCTTATCAGTTTTCCATCGATCTGCAGTTCTCCTGTCCCTGTTATCTGGAGTCCCAATGGGTCCAAAATTGGAGAACGGGACAGAATTATGGTTGTGTGTTGGAGGGGAGCTCGGCAGGCTGCTTGGGTTCGAGGAATGAGGAGATTGGCTGGCTGGTGTTGAATGGTCTATTAAAGAACAGCAATACAGTACATTAACTAGAGGAAGATGCTCCACAGACATCCCAAGAATGAAGGTTTCCTGTAGTTCTGATCCCTTGAATTCTGCTACAAATAACCATACGGCTTTGGGGGAAAGGCAAAACGAAGGCCCCAAAAGGGAGTCTGCCAGATGTGCTGTCTCACTGCACACATCTAAGGCGCGCTCCTTGCCTTAAAACAGAGCAGCAGACAGGTTTCCCAGTGCGCGCGCCGGTTCGGTATGCCTGTTTCAGGTAAGTATGTACTCGTCTTTTCTGTCAGAACAGAACTGCCTAACCTTAAGAACTGCTATTAATTTTTTCTAAAAAGTGCCAACTTTTCCTGCAAAGAACGAGTTATCTACAAATAAAACTAAAAAACAGCTGGAACCCTCTAGGTAAAACCCCGTATCTTTCTCCCTTCACAACTCTGCTAGTTAAACAGAGGATGCAGAGCAGCTTTTTTAGTGGCATTTATTATGTGAACCAGCTCATCAGGCATTCCCTCTCTATTTTCTTTCAGAAATTACTTTAAAAACAAACAAAAAAACCCCAAATACAAATGAACAAAACCCACCAAAGCACCAATATACTTATAATCTCAAAACCACACTCTCCCCTAATCAGTGTCCGTGCACGGGAGACGCACGGCCTACGGCGCAGAGACCGGGCGGCACCTGAGCTGGCCGGGAGTGACGGCGACCACGGGGTTCCTTCAAACAGGGAGTACAGCGACGCTTCCTGCGGGGCCGCCGAGGGGCGCGGTTCCGCTTTGGAGCTAGTGGTGAGGCTTTTCCCATACACCTCGTTGAACACACTGTTATTTGGGTATCTTTCCTGAAAGAAAATAACCACCAAGTTAACAAACTCACTCCTAAGAAGGAGATTTAAGAAAACGCAGTGTTCATGCTTATGGATGCTTGATACATCCTCAGCTTTTCTTAGCAAACAAACTTTTAAAGGCTTTTATTTCTGTTTCTTTCAGCTTTCCTATTTAATTCGTTTCCCCTTTGCTCTCCCTCACCCTTTTGCTCTATGTAAACCACCCTGATTAAAAAGTAGGAATAATTTTGGGGCTGAACAACAGAGCCCCCAAGGATTTTCACATTAATGAGAAGTTAAAGGGTTCACACTTGTAACACACAAGTTTCTAGTACACCCTCATCAGAGAGGGAGAGGGCTGTGGGAGGGCGGGGAATAAAATCAAATACCTGGAAGATACCAATATACGGAAGAGAAAGAAAAGAGAAAAACAAGCACATTGCAACAGAACAGGAGAGAAAACACCAGCCCACAATAAAAGCACAAAGCAGGATTTCCCACTGTTTACGCACCTGATTGAGAGAGAATCCGGTGAGGGACAGAAAAGAGGATGAATGTGACATGAGCTCTGAGGGCTTCTCCAATAAGGATTTCTTCACGGTCCCGGAAAAAAAGGTAGTTAAATTATGCCTTCCATTTTCTTCATATTAATTTTAAGACACCATACAACCGAAGTAAAGGACCACAATGTAATAAGCACACTTGTACTCACCTCTCCTGTACAATGTAAAATTCTGAAGATGAAAATGCAAATCTGTTAATACCGTGCCGCCAGCTAAGTGCCAGCTGCCACAGGCACGCCAGGGAGAACGCTCCGTGATCGGTGCCTCTAGTCTTGCACAGAGACCCCGGCAGGAAGCAGACACACCTTGGCAACTGGCACTTCTGAGTGTCCACTAGGCAAGAACCTCGGATCCCTTTGTCAACAGTTCAGTTCGAAACACTCTCAAAACAAGATGCTGAACTGGTCTGGCACTGTTTTCTATACAAATTTTTAAAACACTGACATTAATGACTTTAAGGAAGCCTTTAAAGCCACTTGACAACGGGTTTCTAAGCAGCTCTATCTGTGGTATGTATTAAATAGTCGCTAAAGTCAACCTTAGCCCTAAGAAAGTGACTAGATTAAAAAAAAAAAAGCTGGCTCTCTGATGCTCGCTGTTACTGAATAGTTGGTCACAAAGCATTTATTAACACCTGCTACATGCACGGCACTGTCACACGTGACATTACATCATTAACAATGTTAAATACAGGAAGGGCTACAGTCAAGGGTTTTTTTAAAACATGAACCCCCCCCCCACTAAAAAGCCCCCACTTCCCTCACACCCCTGCCACCCCTGGCTTGTTCTACCATCAGCTTCACTTCCAGCGAAGGGCAAGCATGGCAGGGACGGAGGGATCAGGAAACCAGTGGACAGACAGGCGACCCCCCAGCCCCTCAGGTCCCCCAGCAAAAAGGTAGCAAGAAAGAAAAGCAGCAAGAAACGCAGAGGCAACAGGTGGCACCTGGGCTTCCCGCAGTCCCCGGGCGTTTGCGTGTCCAGGGGAGCTTTTATTTTTGCTAATTTGGGGGCGGGGGTGGGGGTGGGAGGTGTCTATGGCCACTCACTCAGTAAAATTTTTTAAGGGAACTTCACGTGCCAGGGACAGCAGCTTCTGTCACGAGAGCCGTTAAGCTTTTACTTCTCCTAATACTAAAATCAATGCACTTTAATCTTATGAATGTATTCTTCCCCCTTGTGTTTAACATGGGGAAAAAACAGCAAAAAAGGTGGAATTCAGATTTGTTTTATGATTTATTAAGATGGTGTGAAGGGAGGAGGGAAAAAAAACTCACATCTTTCTTACAGTCCTCTACCTTCATAAAACAAAACATGTAAACGGTGGCAGACTGGGTTACAGAAGACTATTTTAGAAAGCTACCACTAATCAATTCTCAGACTTTATTTCCTGCCATTCTAGTTATCTGCCTCTGTGCTCACTCATCTACGGTCCTCCGGTGTTTGTAAACAGAATCCTCTTCATTCTCACTCATTCTGTTTATGAATCTGGCTCTGAATTTACATCAGGGCTCTGAGTTTAACCCAACAGAAAAGAACCACATACTGTTTGGTAAAACCATTCTAGAATCTTTTTATTCAGTAGAACATCTAGAACATTATTTCATTTCATACTCTGAGTATATGAGGAAGAATCTCACTGTTCCTAAGCAAGATTCAGTGACACCCGGAGTTCCTGGATCCGGACGGCAGTGCCCCCTGAAAGGAGAGCTAGTGCGCCAGCATCACATGGGTGTGTGAGCAGCCCTGCAGGGCACTTTCTGGGGAACACGCATACCAAAGCTCTGGTTGAGGTCTGGGGAAGCTATGGAGTCGGAAACGGTCTGCCATATTCTACCAACACTTGAAGGTTAGTCTGGGCAGTCAGGAAGTAAGTTTTAAAATTCTGTAAAGGAGGAAAGCCCTAGAAAGAAGACACCACCTTTATAAGGACTACAGAATCTCAGAAAAGCAGCTGGGTTAGAGCAAGAAGAAGAATCACGTCAAATACATACAAAGAGGCTTCGTCCAGGAAGGGAGGCGAGAGGCCCCAGCAGAGCTGGGTAAAGATCAGGAGGGTTAGAAAAAATCAGCTCTTCCTCCTCCTCCAAGGCAGCCAGACTCTTTAACAGGTCCGGAGGGAGCAGAGGGGAGCCCTTGGGGTCCTAGTGACAGAAAGGATCACAGTGAGACGCTGTAAGACAAAGGCACAAAGGAGCAGTAGTACGATTAGGGGGATGAAGGCAACTTTAGTCAAGGAGGAAGAAGTGATGAATAGGGAGACAGCATTAAGCAAAGAGGAAGAGGCTCTGAAACCCCAAAGCACAGCGACACAAGGACAATGGCAGAGGACGGCCAAGGCAACAGAAAGCAGCCAGAACAGTGGCAAACACAGAGCAGGACAGGAAAGGGCAACGTGGGCAGTGAGTAAAGCAATGCAGCGGAGCGACGTGATCAGCACACCTTGTGCTAAAAACCAGAGAAACAGCTTTTTTGAAAGTTACAAACACACACCTGTTTCTCACGAATAAAAGGGGCAATAAAAGGCAGCTCCACTATCAAAGATAACTGGCTGACTTGGTTCCCCTCAGAAAGCAATCTGCTCAAATACGCAGCAAACCTATTTTTAACCTTAGATGATTCAGCCTGACTGCGAGGAGCTTTGCCTCAGAATTCTCTAACGCGCTGTGTTAGAGACTTCTGCACGCGGTCTCTCTGCCAGACCAGCATCACAGTTCACAGTCAGGAACAGAACTCTCCAGCTGCCCCAAACCAGGCGCGGGGCGCACCTGTGCAGGAGACCCAGTGCTGCGCCACGCACCCAGCAGCACTCTGCAGCCTAATGGGTCAGAGCGACCTTTATAAACACCTACTTGAGAGTCAAAAGACACGCAGCCCAGACCTATCTGCGGAGGGCCTGGTGACGGGAAAGGACACACACCTCGAACGGCATCCCGGGCGCAGGGTCCTGCTCTGGACGGAAGGCTCCTGGGGACCGCTTGCCCCTGCGGTCCACGTTCGCTGGCTGCGCCATGACAGCCCTGTTGTCGGCCATGCTGTACGAAGAGTCCCAGTAGAATTCTGGGACCTTGACCTCTGAGGGGTTGTGGTTATATGGCTCCATGGGAAAAGGCTTCATCTTTTTCTCTAGAGGCTGCTGCTGCATTACGGGAGGTTGCAATGACGGCTCAAACAGTTTTATGGGGTCTTGGGTTTGAAGGTAGTAGGGCTGTTTCACAGGCATGATTTTCCCTAACGGGCCTTGAACCTGAGGGGGATTCCACAGTTGTTTGGAGGCATCTGCCTGTTGATACTAAAAAAGAGACGCTTGTCACCAACACGAGGATGAAACGCAATGTCACTCACACTCAGTGCCCAGGAATCAGTGAGCCTTGGAGGCTTTGCCACCAACAGAGCTCTAGGCAACGCAGTTCCCTTTACCCTTTAGGCTTTTCAATACACAGAGCTTTCTGGGAACAGATTAAGGGCACTAAACTCATATTCTCTTTCAATCCCATTAGTTATGAGCCTTAATAAATGAGCATGAGTGCGGTGCACACGCACTTCCCCTGCTGCTTCAAGTGCTGTGGGGATGACAATGTTGAAGACTGGCTGAAGACTTAACAATCTCATCAAGATTATGATTCTATTCCCTTTCTTTAGTTTAGCTGTCAAAAAGGAGAAATTATTTACAGAAAATCGTTTTCTATAAAGCTGACAAGCAGTAGCATCAAAGAATGGCAGTTAAGATCTATTATCCTTTACAAAAGTGAAACACTTGAACTTCCCTAACCAGCAAAGAGGAGACAAGTATTCCCATAGCCATTATAAGTCTAAGCGGGAAGCAGCTGCATCTTAACCAGCAGTCTTAGTCAACCCAGCACTGAACACGCCCAGCCTCCCTCCCGCCTCTCCTCAGCCGGGCAGCGCGTGAGACTGCACCTTACCTGCTGGAATCCAGAGTGGTGAGGAGGGCTCTTCCCCAAAGCTGGCACAGCTTTTGCAGGGGACTGCTGTTGCTGAGCGAGAGCTTGAACCTGCAGCTGGCTTGTGGACTGGGCTGCTGGCTGAGCTGGTAGAGATGTAAGGGGCTGCTGGGCAGGTGGCTGTGGCTGTGGCTGTTGAGGTCCCTGGTTCATTGGCCCTGGTCCGGAGGGCCGTTGCTGGCTGTAAGGAATGTGGGACTGTTTCCCAGCTTGCACCTGGTTTCCTGCTGGAGAGTGAGCTGCAGGCTGAAGAAAGGTTCCTGGGACAGAAACACCAGCTGGGAAGGTGTAACCTGAGCCCATAGAAAATGCCACAGGTGGGGGGATGACATACGTTGGGGGCGGGAACCCTTCAAAAGAGAGTAATACAGCTTTAGTTCTAAGGAAACATAGCAAAAGAAAGGCAAAAATAAGTCATTTTGGGGTGGGATGGAGAAGAGGTCTTCTAATAAATTATAAAAGGCAGGGGTCAACCATCACATAAGATTGGTCAAGTATCCATCTTTAACCCGATTTCAAGAATTAAATATAGACTATTGGCTGCTACTTCCATGCACTGAAGTGACTGGAGTGCACTAAAGGCAGTTTTTTAGATGTCATGTTTAGTGACAAGAATTCTTCATAATAACAAGCCTGCACTTATACATAGACTAAGAGAAATGGCTCAAAAATGATTTCATAAACATTCAGGAAAAGAGAACTTTCTTCTACCTTTTAACATTACGGTTTAGCAATGTCACTCAGAGTATAAAATTATTCAGTGGGTGAACAGAAACTCCTACACATACTGAATTCAGTAAAAAAAAAAAAAAAAAATGACAGAATGTATTATTTACCTGGCCGGCTGGGAAGAGGGGGGAAGGCTCCAGGGTGATGGATGGGGATGAACTGGGAGTTACTTGCTTGACTTGGGGTTTGAGTGACAGGTGTTTTCCTGGCTTCAGACACCGGAGTCTTTCTTAATTCTGTCTGGGATTTTACCTATGGCCAACCAGAAGCAAAACTATCTATAATAATCTGAAGCTCGAATGTGTCAAAAAGAAGCACCCACTCTAAAAAAGTGTTAAAACACCATCATGTCAAAAAAAAAAAAGTATATGTTGAAGATATTTAATTTCACCTAAATAAAAGATGGGAAAATCAAAACAAATTACTTAATTGCCAATAAAAGATACAATGGCTCAGTTTTACTTATATAATTATTCTGCTTTCACAAAATCATAAAAGTACGAAGCATGGAAAAGACCTGGGAACTCAAATGCTTCACCAATGAGGCACCTGATGCCAATAATGTAAAAAGCGCGCCTGTGATCCAAAGCCACGTGCTACGGGCCCCAGGACCCGGCGTGCTCTAACTCACTAAGCCATGCGCGTGAATCATGGATTAATAGTGACCACTAACCCACAGATGAGACACTCTGGCCCTCAGTTTAACTTCACCTGGGGCAGCCTTAAGGGTCCCAGTCAGACATCCACCCTCCACCCTGCAACCCTACCACCCTTCTGAATAAACAAGGCCAGTTTCAGCAGTAAGGAACAGCCTAAGGTCCCACACATGGAGCCGGAGGGGAGCAGACGCCATGTGTACTGCTCGAGTGAAGGTGAGTAGAACAAGGGAAAACAGGTAGCATTTATGGAGAACTCAGGATGAGGTACAGAGGCTGGTGATACACTGACTACTGTCAGGCTTTCCGTAATCGTCACCAGGCAGATCTAAAAGGGATGAGAAACTGGAAAAGAGATTTTATTTTCCACCTGGACATTTTTGGGATGCAGCTGCAGAGAATGGGGGCCAAGCAGGCAGGAAACGCTGAACTCTTTATCCTGAAAACACTGGTCCTTGGGCTTCACAGTTCTTTGGATTTTTCCCCTTGCCTTTCCCCAGCACCTCTCTCTCTCTCTCTGTGCCTCCTCTCAGTTTTTACCATGTTTTTCTCTCTGCTTCTCCCCCTACTATTAATCTTAAAATGGAATTATTATGTTCTTATTTCTCTTTCCCCCTTAAAAACCCTGTAAGGGAAATGCACTGCAAGTACTGTTTATTTGCAAGCAGCCTGCAAAAATGTAAGATTCTTTCTGCCTACTGCAAATACATTTGCCAAACTGTGTTAATGAATCAAATGGCTACTTAGGTATTTATGCAAACATCAGTGGTATTAATAAAGCAGCAGAGTAAAGACCCTTTTCTGTTTATATGAAATCATCTGTATCGCTTGGGAAAGGTATTAAAAAAAAAAACAGTCACAAATAACCGAGCAGTGTTTATCTTTTCCTAGCAAGAGACTTGGGCTCTCGCTCTGAGACAAGTTCTTATGAGGCCAAACAACACTGAAATCATATGATGCTACTGCTGGCAGGGACAGGCATAAATGTCAAGGAAAAGAGCTGTAGCTTTTCCCAAAAATGAAATTTATTTTGTATAGTGGATCTGAAAAAACCAAAAACAACAACAACAACAACAATCTGTGTGTAAGCCTTAAAACATTCGTCCTGTGGGCTACGAAAGACCCCACGTTTCCCAGGGCAGCACTATCAAACGGCAGTTACACCTTCCAGAGGAAATGTAACTCTCTGTGGAGCTGACAGCTCTGCACCGGGTCACTTCCAGCCACCTCAACTAAAGAGAATTGACAAAAATGTCAAAGTAGGTTGAGATTCTTTGCACTCCCATTACAATTCCTGAGAGGTGACGGAGTTCGCATCTCCCATAGCCCCTGACATGGCCTTACTGTGCAGCCTTTGGAGAATGCATTCAAGCTCCCAGAGCAGCCAGTTCGCAAGGCTTTAGGAACAAAATGCAAACTCTCGCCTTCTGTGTGAGCCTTCCTCTACCTGCTTCGCAGCTCAAACACAGCTTACCTGCACTGCCACATTCTGCTTTCCTGTTTCCTGTAACTTTTCTAAGGTGCATTTCTTGGTTTCTGTTTTCCTCTGGTTGTTGTCCTTCGTTCCATCATTCTTAGTTACAGTTACTCCTTTGCTACAGTCCCTTCTCACCTCTTTGGGAGGAAAGCTTCTTCCTTGGTCTCTGTTCACTTCTCGCGGCTTGATGTTCTCTTTGAAGGTGACCATGGGCTTCTCTGCTGGGTCACAGCTGCTGCTTACACTCCGGCCCGTAGACAGCACTGACTTCAGCCCCGGGTTCCCGTCCGCAGCTAATGACTCTATCACGGACGTTTCTTGCAGAATGAGGTTCTCTTTGGCTTCACTGGGGTCTTCCACTATTAACTCTGGGATTTCTGTGATAAATAACAATTTCCCTACCTCATTTTCACACTGAATCAGCCTAAAAAAGTAAAAATAAATCCATATATGAAAAACATAAATCTAAAAAACAGTAACAACTGAACTGTGTATGGGTCCCACAGCCAATACATTCCCAGCCTAAAAATGTCGGAAACAGCGGGATGTAACAGTGCGGATTCAGGTGACAAAAAGGAGTTACGGAGAAACTCAGACTCACTGTCCCACTTAACATTACCACAACATATTCCCATGCCCTCTTGATGTTTCCTAAAAATTACAACCACATTTACTGAGCATGTCTGAAGCACAAGACACTAGACTAGACGCCTGAAGTAGCTAGAAGTCTGCAGGTATGAATACCGAAGCTCAGAGGCATCAAGTCCACCGAATATACAACCATGTAAGCGCTTACGGAAATGTTACTGACTCTGAAAAGGTTTTAATCAAACTGGATACACACCTGGGTAAGAGGCAGAGCAAGACACTGAACTCAAACCTATCTGCCTCTAAAACCTCTGCCTTTCCATTACATCAACAGCCATACCTGCTCTGTATTTAACTAGCCACTAGCACCATCCTGGTCTATCTTGACTGAAACTGACCACAATGCCCCTGTCAACACAAATCACCGTAACTATGAACGCGCAGTGTAGCTAGACTGACGTAGATGTTTATAAATCAGAGCAGACGCTCCTGATACTCAAGGGAGACGAGGCCAGTGCCTCTACAATAGGCAGTGTAATGGAGAGAACGGAGGTGAGAGATACTATGATCACTAGGGACATAATCTGATGCTGTGTTACCAACATTCTGATGTAAGAGTTTATAATCAACAGCATCACATCAAAGCCTTACGCCCACGTGGGTGGTGCGTGTGTGTTGGGCGAGGGATACCTCGGCTGATTGTCTGCGATCCATTTGCCTATGGAGATCAAACGCTGCTGCCGAATCTGCCGCTGCTGGCCCTCTTTGTCTCCTGTGATACCCTGGTGGCCTTTGGAAAAATCCAAGTTCCTGAAATTGAGAAAAGCAAATTACAGAAAATTAAACTGCTAAAGTTATTTTCCAGGCAACCAAGTTCACCTAATTAATTGTGATGGCTTCAGATTTTCCCATATAGGCCAGCCATTTGATGCCATCAGTTGCATTTTTCAGAATTTATACTCCCAAAGATTTTAAATGCAATAAAACAATGCAGAAAAGACAGTATGAAAATTCACTACATGAATGTGTTATTTTTACTTGTATTTCAGTTTCTAATTAAGGAGCTCAAATCACAACCGTTTGTTAGGGAAGAGTCTTTTATTATAAGAATAAATGTTTCATTAGCACTTACCTTGCATTCTAAGTAATTTACTTCAAACGACCATGGCAATGCTAAAGGTCTCTGAGATGCCTATTCTAACAAATAAATATTAAGTCACCCATGTTCCTGTGGCCCAATCGAAATTGGAAAAATGCATAAATATCACAAAGTATATAGAGCAGAAGACTCACTGACATTAGAAAAGTCAACCTAAAAAATTTTTCAGATTTCTCATTAAACTATCTGTTTAAAAGAAAAAAAAAAAAGCATCCAGGAACTGCTAGGCAGTAGGCCAGGTGCCGAGGACACAGAGATGAATGAGGAATAGGCCCT
This sequence comes from Camelus dromedarius, assembly GCF_036321535.1. Classification (NCBI taxonomy): domain Eukaryota; kingdom Metazoa; phylum Chordata; class Mammalia; order Artiodactyla; family Camelidae; genus Camelus; species Camelus dromedarius. The sequence goes on along the minus strand of NC_087458.1, from coordinate 27,559,986 downwards.
ATTTCAAGGAACAAATAGCTATGATTTAATCTGAAGAAATAAAAACTATGCAAAGAATAGGAGAAGCATAATAAAGAAGGGCTAGTTTCTTCTGATAAGCCTTGATGAGGTTTCACAGGAAGTGATATCTGAGTTTGGACAGGTAAGGGCAAGCGCTCATAGGTTGGTTAGGGAAGGCAGAAGAGGAAACAGGAGTGCTCTAGGCTTAGCAGAACAAAGTTCTGGAGGAATAAAAATACAGAGCTATTCAAGAATGGACGGAGAGTATGTATGCAGTATGTGTAGTACTGGGGCGGGGGGAGCAGGGAGAGGTGGTGACAGTGGCAGAAACCGTGGCTGAAAAACTAACCTTCTGGACATTAAGCCAAAAAAGACACTGTAACAACTGAGGGTGAGTAAACTGAACTTTTTATATTAGTAATGGGACATCATCAAGTCTAAACTTTAAAAATACAACTGTGGAAGCAGAGCAGGGCTACACAAGGAGAGGAGCTTTAAGTGGCATGGCTGATTAGGAAGCTTTTTGGTTTTTAAGTGTAAAGGTTTTTTTTTAATTGTGTAACATAAGCAAAATTATTTAAGTTAATAAATCTTTTAAGAACTTCACATGTTCTGATTCCTTCCACTGCCCATCACCCTCGCTGCTCCAATGTGTGAGTCGTAATCTTCAGGATAGCCCTTCCAAAAAGAACTTTTGCTCAGTCAAGTTGTCACATCAGTCAGTCCATGATTCTTTTAGTTGGGCTTCTCTGATCTCCAGTGGAACACGGACACACTTCAAAAGCTCCTCACCTCTAATCTTTGGGATCCAGTTTCCTCAAGCAATTTACTTTAGGACTATTACGTATTTGGGGTTGGGGAAGAAGGATCTCCCTGGTTCTGAGTTCTAGACACTCTTTAAGCAAGCCTTAAATTTACAGCGTATTTACTCCTAAGCTTATCACACCCTAGAACAGGACTGATCGCTGGGGTACGCCAACACCGACGGTAAAAAGCGTGACCGTCAGGTTTTTCAGTTTATCTAGCAGCGCTGTCTTGTAGTCCTTTCCCACAGATCTGTCATGCAGTTCTGTGAGTAAGGGAAACCACACAGTCGCTCTGTGAGGCGGTTCCAACAACGCAGGGCTATGGAAAAAGCCCCATCGGGATGGACCTCAACCAGGAAGCTTTTTTAAACTCTAGGTAAGTGGTGATAGAAGCCACCTACCTGAAAGAAGGTCTCAAAGCCAAGAATCCTTGTAACTCAAACTCCTCCGGAAGTGGTGTAGCTAGACAGGGGTAGAAATCAAGCTCTGTAAACATTTTAATTAAAATATTGCTGTTCAGTAGAACACTGCTTCCTAAATTAAAATTTTTTCTATATAAAAGGAAAACTATAATGTTCATAGCTCTGTGCTCTTCTTTACAGCACCCCTGGTCAAACAGCGTACCTGCCCAGCCCCTGCGTGCTGCCTTTGGGCCCTAAACATGGCCCGGTACTCGCCAGTGCTCAATGCTGGGGACGACGGGTATGATGGACTTGCCCCCTCTGCAGGCTTAAAAACCCACAGCCTCAGACCCAATCATCACAACGTTTAGACCATCTCCTTGTTAACTGAAGTTTTAAATATCAACACTGACGTCACCTGGGAGCTTGTCACAAATGCAGAATCTCCGGCATTATCCCAAACCTACTGAATCATAAACTGCATTTGAACAAGACCCCAGGTGATTCATTTGCAAATCTGATACTTGAGGGGCACTGATCTAATGGAAGAAGAATCATCAGAAAGGAGTCAACTACAGACTGTTCAGTGTGAGATTATTTATACTGGGGAAAAATTTTAGGCAAATGGACAATGATTAAATAAATTATGGCATATCCACAGGATGGAATATTAAGCAGTCTGTAAAAACTATGTTTCAAAATGCAAAGGAAAATGCTAACAATATAACGTTAAACTTAAAAAGCAGGCACAAAGCTGTATCTGATACCAATCAATGCAGGTGTGTGTGTGTACACACAGGTGAAAGTCTTAAAGAAAATACACTACCATGTGAACAGTATACAAAATACTTCCGCATGAGAGAACTAAGGGTGATGCGTTCTTTATATTTTATGTCCCAAATGTTCTATGATAAATACTGCTTTGACACAGTAATGTTGTTTATATTAGTTCTTTAAAAAAAAAAAAAAAGTACGAATGAGGAGGAGGAGACGACGGAAAGCACTTGAAGGCACCACCCCCTCTGGACTCCTATTCAAATGCAGCGACACAGAGAGCAAGCTGCTGAAAGAACAGAGCAGCCTCAGCTCCCTCTGTCTCCATGTACTGAACCAATGCAGAGTTCAAAGTTGCTTCTGAGACACTGAATTTAAAGTCAAACACTTAAGAACAAAACCTGGTTTTCCCCGGCCTTACGCCCATCGTGTGTGCTGGCGAACCGCGTCAGCAACACAAGGTCAGGGCAACCCTCACCGTTAGTGCTTGAAAGATCCTCTTCGTGGGGGTGGAAGCTGTTCAGAAGAGAAATCAGCCAGGGCCAAATGCTGCAAATTAAATAGTTCAGACTTTACTTTTGCATAAGAGAAACCAGAACACTAAGAAGCCATGAAAATGCTACCTGAGGGGCCTAGACTTTATGAATCTTCCCCTTGCGTCAGCATTTTAAAGGCTGTATGGTTTCCTAAAACGTATTTCCAAATACGTCCATGTAAAAGGTACACCAGCAGGGCCAAGTTCCTGATGGGGACCTACTGCTGCGCGTCATTTCCCAGGCTAATTTAACAGCTAGCAAAATTAATTCATCAGTCCTACACACTGAAAATTGGTGTTTACTGAGAAAACTCTGACCAGAGAGACAGCGTATTACGCTTTTGCACTTTTCACATATATTATCAGTTGTGGAGCCTGTTACTAGTTCTTAATCTGTAACGGGGGGGTGGTTACATTACAGCCAAATCACATTCTCTGTCCAAAGTGATGAACATGCCTTTGATGTTAAAAAATCCACACATTGTTATAATATCCTTATCTCTAAGCTCTGGTTCCTAAAACAAAATTTTTGAAAAAGTTTGCAAAATATTAAACAATATTTCAAATATTTAATTAAAATGTTAAAAATAATCACGATCTACTTCAGATAATACTAAGGTTTTCTTGGAAATATGTAACAACCAACGTTGGTGAAAAGTGTGGTTAAAAAAAGAGCCCAGGGTGAGGTGCCCGGGATAGAGAAACTGGGCGTAAATAATCACATCACAGAAAAAAACTGGAGGTTGACAACTATTTCTGACAATTGTACACTTTGAAATATGGGAACATGCTACTTAAATAATATAAATGAAATATACAGAAAAACGTATAAGGAAGTAAACAGTGAAGAATAAACGCTATGAGCCTTTCAGGGATGTAACAAATTAGGAGACAGCTGGAAAAGAAGATTAATAACAATGTTGGACTAGAACAACCATGTCCTTATGCAACAAGTATGAGATCTCAAGAAACAGACTGCAGAAGAGTGTGAGAAATGACTTAATGATACTGCTTTACCCTACTCTGGGTTACTTAATCTAACTTTGCTTTCTACAAAGGACAAAAATACATCACTATTTCACAAATTTATTACCTTAAGATAACGTGTTCTTAGAAAAGTACAGGAGAAAACAAGTTCTAGAACTTGAAAAGGTCCGAAAGCAAGAAACTGAAGGTTATTTGACTATGTATAACATTCTGAGTTCACAAAGGGAAGAGGAACATTTTCATTGTTTAAAAGATATAAATGATAATTATTGACCTTGATGTATCAGACACATGAAGAAAATCTCTAGTTTTGAAGAAATACTCCACATTAGTCTAAAATGGGTAGTGACACAGTTGAAGATGGAATGAAATACCTGCAAGGTGTTCATTATATTATAATTCTAAAGACCCTAAACCAATGTGAGAGAAGGAGGGGGGAAGCGTAAATGACAGGGAACAAAAAGGAATGAAGTTTGTAAAAAGGTATTCCTTGTCTGAATGAATATCCTTCGCAATGATAAGAAATGGGAATGCACAGAGTGGGCCTAAAAGATAATTGTGCAGGAACAAAAACCCAAATAAAAATATCAATGCTTCTCTCATAGCATTACTGATACAACTTACTGAACCAAACACAAGTTCTAAAGTACACACAGGAAGGAGAAATGTATGGCCTCTGGTCAAGAAGTGAAAATTCTGTGCAAGAAAGCAATGTCTAAAATTATGCATCACTCACCGAAAGCTACACGTCGGCACAAACAGGAGATGTGCAGCCTGCTGTGCTATGTTGCTGAGCCCTATTCAGGACGGTGTCAAAAATGAAGGCACTTCAAGTTAGGTTTGAGGGAGAAACAGGAGAGAGAGGTGTGAAGTCAGAGGGACCCCAGGGTCTTAAATGTGGCCAGGACAGTTTCTAGGCTGAGACCTCGGTCAGCGTGTGGACGCTGGGCCACAGAGCAGGAATTTCAGAGGCTCTCCTTACACCCACCAGCAGCATCCGCAGGGGAGGAACTTTCTGCTCACTGCAAAGCCTTCCTGGAAATTTTTATTTCTGTAAGCAAAGGTAAACTGAAAGCTTTCACTTGTCACTATAAAATGAGTAGTTCCTACGAACTGTCAGAACTATTCTGAGCAGAGATTACAGAGAAAATGGTGAAAGCCAAAATAACTTCCAATCTTCAATGCTTAAAACAAATATAACTCAAATCAGGTGTTACTAAAAGGCAGCTTATGTATCTATACAGCTTACGTATAGAAAATAGTGGAAGAAGTAAAAATCTCTTTCCTTCAACTCCTAAACAGAAAAGGGACATAACGGTAATGAATGAGAAACAAAATGGTTTTATTTCAATTTCATTTTGAAATATGAAAAATGCCTTTTCCCCAGGATGTCAAACAGGAACAGGGGGAGCAAACCGGGAGGGATCCTTACAATTGTGCCTCACGTGAAGAATTCAAACAAATGAATGAAAAGCATACAAAGAAGTCTTCAGTTCAATTTCCAAAAAGTTAGGTGGAAAATACAGAGTCTTCCATTGTTCCAATACTGTGTTTTAGAAGGTCGTTTCTACGTTATCTATGAAATCAAACAAAGCACACAAGCTAACGTGAAACGCCAAGACACTTACTACTGTCTTTCATCCACCACCGCCTCCTGGAAGACCCTGGGCCTGAGCCTCAGCCAGTCCATGGAGACCTTCACTGCAGGGAGGGGGTAGGCGTTGTAGGACTCCTCCTGAGACTTGTTCTGGAGAGGACATTTGCACAGGATGCCAAGAAAAGACACTTAAAGAGAAAACGTGTTTAGAAAGCGTAAGATATCTGAAATTGTGTACTAGTCCAAATTACAATATTATTATGAACCTTCTGCAAATGCTACTTAACGCTTAAATATCTCACAGCTTCTTTCTAAAAAGGCACTTTCTCTCCCATGTTAAAAATGTTACAGATACAGTTGATGGGGGGGGGTCAGTATGTAAAAAGACAGGACTTAAGAGTTTAGGCCTTCTGATTCAAGATTAAGAAATATAGGACACTTTGTAATGTTACTAATGCTCTATCATAATGATGAAAACGCCCAAGATTATGCTTTCCAAAGAAGACGGCACAGGAAGTTAAATGATTTAATACTCACTAAAGAGGGCTAACAACTGTGTCCAACACAGCTGCTCATCTTGGCTATAACTATGCTGTTCCGTTTCATTGCTAAAGTCACGAAGGTGATGAAGTTGAAACAGGTTAATGACAGTGACGTGAACTAACTGCTGAGAGTTGAAAGCTTTTTGGAACAGCAGCCTCTGCAAAAGAAGACAGGAACACTGCTGTATTATCAAGAACAGAAGCCACCTTCAACGCAAGATTACACCGGCAGTCTGCATTCAGAGTCCACACTTATAGACGAGTATTTTAATGAGTCTGATGTGGTCTGATGTTTCTCATGCTGCCTTTTTTTACCTCGAAAGTTTCGGGTTTAACTCAGACACCACAGAGCTGTTTGAGCTCTTTTTCATTATACTTTTTTCCACAAGAAATGATATATCTTTCAAAATATCTGAGAAAAAATGTTTTGGGAGACCATCAAATATTTATACATCTTAATCCGTTAGAAGCTGTTTTATAAGAGATGCAAACATACTAAAATATTAAACTGGAACCAATGAGCAGAAAGCAGATGCACACACTAAGAAACAAAATTTCAAACAAAAAGACTCAAAAAAATACATTTTTGAACTCTTGGTACATAACAGATGGCTTCCAAAATTTGTCATAAAATTTACTCTTTCAAAGCCTTGATGCATTTAAAGAAACTTATTTATAAATGGGATATAAAGCAAGAACGTATCTGGAACTCAGGGTAAATGATATACCAAAGCAATCATTAACGTGTTCTAGGCACTTCTATAAATCGTTACGCTGATGTTTCCCCTATTAGAGAAGCATGGTCTTCATTATGGAGTTTCTCTGGCTCAGTAACTATGGGGTCAAGGGACCCGCTAACTGGCACTCTGAGGAAAACCTCATCCACGTGCTCTCCGCTGCTGCTCTCACCTCAACCACGCCGCCACCTCAGTGTCTGCAGCAGTTCAGGTCACTCCATGTGACATGCTTTTCAAACACAAGCCCCTAACAAAGTTGACAGCTACTAGAGATGAATGATATCCCGGCTTCAGCCTACACTTCAGCAGTAGCCAACTACTCTCCCTCCCCAGGGAAGATTTTTGGAGAAAGTGGGGATTCACTGTCACTAGCCTGATGGTGGGAAATAGAGAATGTTACTTACAGTTCTATCAACAGCGACAAGAGATCCCACCACCTCAGAAATTTATAGCTGCCTTTGTCCATCCTGTTCTGAGATTTTTTTCTATTTGCACTGTTAAAGAATCTGAAATATTCAAAGTTCTGTGATTCTATTAATAAGAACTTTCGCATCATCACTGGAGAAATAGAAATCCACTCCACTTCATTCTCCCCGTCCTCTCTCTTCCGTCTCCTCGCCATTCCAGTCTATACATCAAGAATGCTTACTCCTTTCCTAAAGGCATCAAGCACTTTTCTCTTTGTTACTCCAAATGTTCCAAAATGCTCTCTCTTCTCCAGAGTTCTGCCACAAAACTTCTCCTTCATCCAACTTCTACATCCAACCTTCTAGATAAGCTGATCATTTACACAAATGCATAAAATACTAGCATAAAATGAGAATATTAATTTGTATTTTTCAAAAAGCATTTTTCTCGTAAGTACAATTTACAGCGACGTACCCCTTGTATCTACAAAACCACTAGCCTTTGTTTTAGAGGGCAACGCCCTACAAAGCAGAACCACTAGCCCTTTAAAAATGTTTCTAGTGCAGGCACAGCGACAGGACAGCACGTGCACGCAGCCTAGCACCAGCAAACGGTACCCAAAGCTCAGGCTCAGGGAGGCGCAGACTTTGTCCTGTTCTCCCCTGTATCTCGAAGGGCTTAGAAAAGCGCCCAGTACACAGCAGGCGCTCACTCAGTGAAGGAATAATCCACACTTCTAGGAGTAAATGTGTAATTATTCAGTTGTCATTTTGTAAAATTTAGATTGTATTTTAGTAAACAGAGGGGCTCCCTGGGAACAAAATCGGACCGGAACTGACTTTTTGTTACTCAAAGACACTTTCAGCAGTGGATTGAGGAATATACTGAACTAAATACCATTAAGAAACAGGACACATTTAACAGATACAAAGTCTTATATCTCAGTTCCTAAACCCCAGGCCTTAAGCCCTTCCGTGAATCTCAATTTGATATACATTTCTGCTCAGCAGCGACAGACTACTAGTGAGACAGGCACACTGACATTCACATGTGGATAATACGAATTATCTCTAAATGCTTCAGAAATACTCACTCAACTGTGCTAAAATTTCATTCTGACAATGTTCTTCTGATATTTCGGTACTGAGTAAGGTTTAAAATAGATCTGCCTCATGCTATGTTTAACTTCAGAGCATTGGAATGATACTTCAAAGTGTATTTTAGCAATTGCCCACATATACCCACTGAACCTCAGTCAGAAATACGTATCTGAAGAGAATATTAGTGTTTGAGGTTGAACCAAATACAAAACTGACTACATTTTAGACTAGGATAATTTATACAGAGAAAACCTCATTAAGGTAGGATCCCGCCCCTCAGCCCCACTCTTACAGAGTATCTTTCATAGAACCAGAGCTGGAAGCAATCTCAAAACGCCACCTGGTCCAATCCCCCGCTATTTAACGGGACTGCACGTAAACCATCCAAGAAAGATGGCTGTCAGTCTGACTTTTAAGCTCTCAAAAGAGAGACCCCTCAGCAGCTATACGGATCTCTATTTAAATTTTAAGATTTTATTTCTGACTTCAGGAAGACAAAGATGTGTTTTTATATATATATAACAAGTTTCATATATCCCAAATACATACATATATGAAAACATATAATGAAACTATTTAGACACGTTTGTTCTCTCTAGGCTGGGTTTTAAAAAGTTAGCTGTTTCCTTCATAACCCAACTCTATAAATCTTGGGCTAAGTTTAAATAGGTCACTAAAAGAAGCGGAGAACAGCAGGGGACTCTAGGAGTTTACTTTAAAACAAACTATTTCTATTACAGTTATTCAGTATAATCTCTTACACACAAAAAATATCAACTAAAAATATGATTATCTGTTAAAAGCTATTTCACAACGACTATATCTGGCTAACTTATTGTCTCTTAAGTGTCTAAGTTCTACAGTCTCTGGAATGTGAAACTTCTGTAATACTTATAAAGCTCCAAAGCAGTGACAGACAATGCCCCAAGTGTGCAGACACCCAGATGTAACCAGGAAATACAAAATGTTGTTTGAGACTGTCTTATCCACCATTGACTAAAACAGTGACTAAACAGTGACCAAAACAGTGACTGATACATATTATTCAAATGTTTGTTGAATAAGAGAACTAAAAATAAAGTTAATACTTAATTTTGACTCCTCCAGTATTATATATACTATACATTTAAACTGTTAATATACTAATAAAAGATTATTTTCATATATAGAAACAGAACAAAGGTCACTTAATTTTATCTTCTTACACAAATTAGTGAAATCTATTCCCATTGAATGAGACTCTCATTACTTTCCATCAAACACCCACAGATCCTGACAGACCCAAGCCCAGGAAGAACAATGAGCTCGGTCTGCAGAATGGAAACACGATCTACAGGGTAAATGCCAGAGTCTTACCTAAACAGAGAAAGCATCAAAAGCAGGGCTTCCAAAACCGAGAAGAGAAAGCGCTTGGTCTGAGAAGGACCGAGGAGGAATTCTTCTTCCCCTTTATGGTATTTTCTGCCAAATGCCAGCTACCAGGTGAAAACACTGCTGCTGTATTTCTTTACGCAGACAGCACCCTCAGTTTTAACTGACGGAATGCTATACGCAAGAATTTCTTATGTTTCAAATTTACTTTTTACCAACAGTTCACAGTTAAGTAATGACATAAAAACTGGGAGTAAGCCTCCTCCAAATCTTATGCTTCCTCATTAGACAAGACAAAAAAATTCTCTATTTAAAAAGTCTAACCTTAAACTGTTCTTCCAATTTCTCTCGAAGAGGGCTCAACTTTTCCAAGCTCTTACTCAGGTACACATGACCGTGGAATTTAATAAAGGCCTTGATGAAGTCAGAGACACCCCATCTGGTTTTCACCTCATCCCGGCTGAAATGAAAGAAAAACGTCCATGAATCTTAAGCAGAACGGCCAGAAACTCTTACAGGAGGGCTTCTCGGACAAAAGCACATGACTGGAGCACCTGATCCCCAAAGGCAGTCAGCTGACTAACTTTCCGACTCAACACACTCGGTGAGTCAGTACCGTGCAGCCTACGCTCCTGCGCTGGGAACAGAGCAGGGGCTGGCTGGCTGAATTCAGGGAGAACGATGTGCAAAACTACTACACAGGTTCAGAAACTGGGCAAATGTAAGAGAAGAGACGCACAGGGAACCATCTGTTGCTTGTTTGCCCACCTTTGAGGGGGCAATGCCACCAGGTTACAAAACTCTCTTGGAAAAGGCAATCGTATACCTTTCCAGTGCTTTAGAAAGTGCTTTCTGTAGATTAGTAGAGGCAGCTGGGAAAGGGAACTTCACAGCGATGCTTCTGCAGTAGTAGAAAATGGTGGTCAGATGGTCTCCTTTGGAGGAAGCTAAGATAGCCAACTGATTGTAAGGCTGACCTGGAGGAGAAAGTAAAGATTCCAAAGTAACACAAGATGCACGAAGTCTTGCTATCAGAATACAGAAGATCAGCTTTCAAACCTTTATATTAATGAGGAGTATTTTACAAAATAAATCTCCTGACTACCTCCTTACAAACGGGCACAACGTAAAGCAGCAGGCTTCAGTGATGGTGCGTCTTATGTTTAGGTTCACAAGTCACACAATTCGGGGGGAGAGCACTGTAAGCTCAAGTAAGACTTCAGAAAGGGCTAGGCAGTAAATATTTTTGGCTTTGTAGGCCAACGTTGTCTCCATCACAACTACTCAACTCTGCCACTGCAGTGGGAAGGAGCCACAGACAACAGTAAATGCAAGTGTGTTCGACTGCCATCCCTGCCTGAGACTCTTGAAAGCGGCTCTTTCGGAATTTAAAGGAATTTCAACATGGTTTAACAAGAACGTACACCACCAAACATCTGCTGTAGTTTAATTCAAGAATCACTGCTAACACCTGTTTTGGGAGCCATCAAAAGATAAAAGGACTATCTTTTAGGTAATAAGAGATAATAATTTTTCTAGGAGGGAAATAATGGTATTAAAGAGAAAATTATTCTATAAGTAATTAAGGAAGCCAGAGTTGTTGAAACAATTTTAGATCACAGTAGGGGATATTCTGTTTACACTGTTTTACTGACAACAGCACTATTATTTTAAAATTTCTTTTCAGCTATATAGAATACATAGTTAAAAGAAAAAAAAAATCAATACCAAAACTCAACATCTTTTGGCTCCATCAAACTTGAAAGGTAAGCCTTGAACTACTCTCTGTATTTCTATCAAGGATAAAATGTCACTGTCAACCGCAAGTTGACGTGGGAGGCCCACTCACCATTAGAGGGGACAAGCTGAGCTGCATGTCTATAGTAGGACTCTGCCTGGCTGGTCTGGTTTCTGTATCGAGCTGAGAGGGGGAAAAAGAAAGTTTAGTTTAAAAACAAACAAGCAAGCAAGCAAACAAACAGATAAAACAGCCAGCAGGGTAATTTTTCCAAAACAGCTATAGTTTTAAGTCTTAAAGTTAATAAACACATTAAAGTTAATTTAAAATGATTAAGACAGGATATATCTTAAAACAAATTAACTATAGGATTATGTGTGAAGTGTCCCTCCAGCTTTCCCTATTTGGGACATTCAGCATGTAACCAATTTTAAAGCTTACCTAGCCCCCATTTTCAGGTCCTCCAGTGTCATGCATCACCAGCTCCCACTATGGACTATGCTGGTGACCTGGAGCCGGCCCACAAGAAGGGGTGAGTTATATGGCACTTAAAAACAAAACAAAACAAAAAACACTATACAAGAGGATCTGAAATTTATGTATTTCTTCAATATCTTATAAAGTGATTTTGAAAAACGCCTTATACCTATTACAATATTAATTATGTATGTGTGCAAAGAATACACTGAAAGCAAAAACCATCTAAATAAACTATTCACTGAATTGCCTCGCAGAACTTGGTGCTTACTTTGATGTGACCTCTCATGGAGTCAATGATTTCTGACACCAAGAAATCTAAAATCTTTGAACTTTAAAGCAGTAATGTTCTCCATTTCTTGTTACTTGGGGACAGTCAAAACATAATCCTATAGTTAATTTGTTTTATAACCCTTTAGGTCACCTTAAAGGAATGAACAAGAAATAAGTAAGTTATATAACATTCGCAGATAAAATGTATAAAATGGAAGTACAAATTTAACTGTAAAAAGGGAACAGTTAAAAATGAACTTTTAATGCACTGGTAGGAAGGAAAGAAGGCAATCTAGTTTCAGAAGGAGTACTTTTTATAAACCCTACCATTCCAAAAGAGTACAGATTCAATTCAGAAAATATTATGACATCACTTTGAAAAATTTAGCTTTGATTACATTTTTGCTGTTTATTACTTGCCTATATCTGCATAAAGTTTGAATAAAATTTAAATCTTAATATGAAAGTTACTTCCTTAAAGATCTTTTGCCAATCCCAAAACATTGAGAAAATCTAAGTTCCTTAAAATACATTTTACAGGTTTCCTCTTATGACAATCTAAGTTATGCGTGGATAGTCAGCTCAAAGTGACTACTGCAAAGAAAAGCATGAATATATTATCAATCCCTTCACACTAAAGGCTCACCAATGTCTCCGAGGTGGACGAGGCAGTGCTGGCAGATGTAGGAACAGGAGCTGGACTGTGGCTTCACGATGGCGCTGGTGTGCGTCTGTTTATTGCTGATAATCCCCAGCTGGGAAGACTTCACACGGCATGGTAAATCTACGTTAAACACTGTACACAGTTCTTGTAATAACTAAAAGGCAAACACGAGCAAGCTTTAGTATTAAGTCAGAACTGGTAAGTCAGAGGTGCGCCAACAGGGAAGTCTGTATACGTTAATGTGTGTAGCTAGTATGCACACTGCTGAGACCGGACAGAGAGGGGAGCCTTTCATAGGATACCTAGTGACAGTCATTACAAATCATATCTTTTGATTTCTGAAGTATTAGAACAATCTAGGATATACATCTAAAAGGAATAGCGTTAAAAAAAAAAAGACTACCTGAACAGGGTATTCAGACTCACTCAGCATGCAACTCCACGAAATTTACCTATCTATCTATCTATCTACCTACCTAGAAACACAAAAACCATTAAAGTTGGTTGGCTACAAATTGACTGAAGTGCAAACCCACACATTTGTTAGACAGCAGGAGTTTCACGCGCTCTGTTTTCTTAAGCCTGAGGTCAACCTGTGCCTTTGCATACAAAAAGATCTCATGTATTACAGACCTGGAAGGGGCTTCTGAGGTTATGTGGGCCACTGCTCTTTCCTCCTTTCTTCTCTGTTCTGCAGTATGAGAGGGTTCCTCTCCCTGGTCAGAGTGAACATCTCTGCCTGAGCATGCCTATTTCATTCTTTTCTGCCTCCTGCCTGTCATCCCCTCATTTTTTAAATCTACTTTCAAATTCTCGTGCCTATTTGCTGTGGCCTATCAAGTGTTGCCCACAGAAAAACAGTAATAATAATAACAGTAACTATTATTATAAAAAAACAAAAACAAAACCACCAAAGCACCCTCCCTTGTCCCTAGATTTCTCCTCTAGCAACCTTCTAACGTCTCCTCCTCTTCTCAGCCAAACTCCTTCAAAGGAGGCACATGGGTCACATCTGCTTTCTCAACCCCTCCTCACTCCTTGATCCATCATGATCTGGCCACTCCACAACCCCTGCTCCTCTCCCAGCCCACCATCCACTGAAACTGTGGTCAATATGACAACGGGTTAGCAACAGCAAACACAATGGACATTTTCCAGTCATCATCGCACTGGACTTCTGAACAGCTGATCTTATGGTTGATAACTGAGCTTCTCTAGATCTTTGTATCTTGCCAAACATTTCAGTGTTCTTCAATCAAAGGCTTTTCTCTCCCCACCCTGCTCCACCCTCAAGGGGTGTTATTCCTGGGCCCCACACAGTTCTTCACGCTCCGTTCTTATTCATTCAAATATTTACTCATAAATACATTCATTCAAATATCTGGTTATTATAGCACCCACCATGGTAAGTGACAGAGAGAGACGAATAAGAAAACCTGTGTTCTTACAGAACGCACAGCCAAATGAGTAAGACAGGCACATAAAGCGGTGGGCAAGAGAAGGATGGAGGGAGGAGGGTGGGGAGAGATACCAGCCAGGATGGCATAAGCCCACAGAACACTCTACATTTAAAATAAACTTCATTCCCTAGGTCACTTGATACACACGTCTTACTTTATCCTTGAGATAAACTAGTAGCAATACAGTATGTAGGCATGAAGCTCCACTTTTTCAGATAAGGCTAAGAAAAGTGACAGAGATAGCAAGTGTAATAAGGTTACAGAACTAGAAATATCTTGATTCTATCACCACTCTGCCCTATGCAAAATTCACAATACAAAATAAGACACCCTCAGGACCCAACTCAGAAGGATATGAAAGGTCCCCTTTTTTCCTAAAATAATAACCACCTCCATAATCGAATATAAAATCTGTATTCCCTTCGCACGACACCCAGGAATTACCTGCATCTTCACTTAGACCTGTACATTTGGAACGAGTAGGAAATTTGCTGACTTAAAACTGAGTAAACAAAATTAGTGCCCAGAGTGGCTAGAGTCTAGAAATAAAAAAAGCAAGAAGTACAAGGAGGGAACAAAAAATAGGAAAAAAAAAACAACCCACAAATAGATGACTGTGGAAGATGGCAAGAAGAAACATGCCAGAAAATAAAGAATTAAGTTCGGCAGGTACTGAAAGAACAGACTGGAAAACGAGGCAAGGCTGAGTGTCTATCAAGAAGAAAAAAGAATGTTCACGAAAAGTAAGTCACACATGGCTGGAAACTCATGTGACTGTCTTACAGTCCAGTTTCTGCCTGAACCCAGGAATTGCGGGCATACCAGGAAGTTCCTGCTGGTTCAAGGATTCTGGGTGAGAGAGCACCGGTGAGCTTGGGGGCAGAAACAAGGTGGAACTAAGGAGGAGAAACAGATGTCTAACACCTTGAGTAAAACCAGATGGCAGTCACTCTGTGAAAACTCAGCTCCAGGGCTCCTTAGCCCTTCACTCTACACGAAGCATGGAAAACCGACTATAAACATACAGACTATCACCTTTTAACTGTCCACTACAGAAACATAATGCTATCTTCTTTGGTTCCCATTTTCTTAGAATAAGGACTACTGTTCTGTTCTTCGATGTTTTAAAAAAAAACAACCCTACAAGCATAATGTTACATTCTTACATGGACTAGGAATTTGGTTCTGGCTTGAGGGACCATGCTTTAAATAGTTAAACAAGATGATATCTAAGTCAGGATCATCTTCGCAGAAAATATGACGGAGGATAATCGTGCATCAGCCTCTTCTCAATCTACTCCAAACAGATCTCTATCTCCACTGCTCTACAGAAGTCACCTTCAAGTCCAAGATACCATAAACTATAAAATGAACTAATATTTTATGTAACATTGAGGCAAAAAAAAAACCCTCCCAATTAAATGGCAACTGACCATCCTTTGTAACCGTATCCCTACCTCACAGATGTTAAAATACAAAAAATTTAGAAATGAGGAAATACGGTATTCATTAATTTCACCAATGACTTCCATGTTGTCCAATCTAATGGGCCACTTTTTAATCCTCTTACATGACTTCTTTGTGGCCCTGAACAGGGTTGATCACTCCTTCTCCTTATTGAAATGCTTTTCTCTTAGTTTCCAAGGCACTACTCTCTGATTTTCTCCTGTTGCAATGTGGCTCCTCCTGTGCTAAACCTGTTCCCACCTAGTCCTGTGGTTTAAATACCAAACACTAACGTCTAAGTCAGGGTGCTTTATTGCGGTTGTAAATTTTACTCTGGCCCTGAACTTTTCACTGAGCTCCAAGCTTATTTATCCAATTACCTATTTGACCTCTCCACAGAGATGTCAAACAGGTATCTAATTTAACATGGACACAGTTGTTTTCTCCTCAGTAAATGGTACAACCAGACAATCTGATAACTCAAGTCATCTTTGACTCTCTCCCTACCCTGATCCCACACATCCAATCCAATTCATCAGGAAGTCCTACTGGTTAAAAACCCATCGACATCTTCCCATAACTATAGTAGCACGCTACCTAGCTTCTGTTCCTGACTCCTGCTAATTCATTCTCCATACAACATCCAAGGTAACCTTTTAAAAATACAAATCTTATGTTACTTCCTTGCCTACTTTCCAATGATTTGCAACTACACTTAAGATTAAAATTCAAAACTCATCTTAGTCTATGAAGTTGTACAATGATTTGGACTTGGTCTACTTCCTCAGTCTGGTAGCTTAATCTGCACCGCATGTAATCAAGAAAGATATATAGAATATTATTGTTAGCAACATCATTAACTGTTTCAATGATCAAACCAAGATAACAACAAAAATGTAAGTAAAAAGTCCTTTTAATGTTGAGATCGGGAAAAAAAGTTTATTGCTACTCATTCTACAATTGTTGTAATTGCTCAGCCGCTGCCTGTGGAATGCAGTGGGGAGAATCAATGCTTATTATAAACATTTCAAAAAGTAAATTTCAAAATTAGATTACCCACATATTTTTCCTTATAAAACAATATTTTGAGACATTTGAATGATTCTATTATTTACTTACTTATAAAATGTTTTTGCAAGTACTATGCCCCCTTAACAAAAGTGGTGATTCCTGCTTTACTCCCTTGCAGATCTGTTCTGATTTATCAGTGTCTAATTAAACCCTGGGGATGTACTGCAGAAGGTGGATGCTTTCCTTCTACCGCCACCAGGGCCAGCTGCATCGAGTTCCTATAGCCCCTCCCTACTTCAGCTGTGTGCACAGTTTAAATTTCTACTGCATAAAGGAAGGAAAAGAGATTTAAGTCGGAAATGAGACTGGAGTTTTAAAACTGGACTATGTTTAAAAGCCAAAGAGCAATCAGAATGTTATGAAATTTGTTCAGGATGTTATAATGGGTACCTGGAATTCAACAAAGTAGAGCTGAAAGTAATGACTGGGGGAAAGAAAGATACTATTTTTGTTAATATCCCACTGAGCTGAGACTAATTAACACTTAGAAGTCAAACTGTATGCACAATTTTATATCATGGTTTTTCACTTAATAATAACACAATTTTCTCATCTTAAAAAAACTTTATAAACAGGACCTAATTAAACTTACAAGCTTTTGCATAGCAAAGGAAACTGTTGACAAAATGAAGACAAAGCTACTGAACAGAAAGTATCTGCAAATGATATGACTGATACGGGGTTAACAGCCACAATATATAAAGTGCTCATAAACCTCAACATCAAAAACCAAGCAACCAGATTAAAAAATCAGCAGAAGAACTGAACAGTTTTCCAAAGAAGACATACAGATGGCCAACAGGCTCATGAAAAGATGCTCAACATCGCTAATCACCAAAGAAATGCAAATTAAAACCACAATGATATATTATTACCTCACACCTGTCAGATGGCTATCATCAAAAAAGATAACAAATGATGGCGAGGATGTGGAGAAAAGGGAACCCTGTACACTGCCAGGGGGAATGTAAACTGGTGCACCACTGCGGAAAACAGCATAGAGATTCCTCAGAAAAACTAAAAATAGAACTGCCATATGACCCAGCAATTTCACTCTTGGGTATGTATCTGAAAAAAACAAAAACACTAGTTCAAAAAGATACATTCACTCCAATGTTCATAGCAGCACTATTTACAATAGCCAAGATATGGACACAAACTAAGTGTCAACAGATGAACAGATAAAGAAAATGGGGTGTGTGTGTGTGTGTGTGTGTGTGTGTGTGTGTGTGTGTGTACATCCACATACATACATAAACAATGGAATACTACTCAGCCATAAAAAAGAATGAAATTTTGCCATATGCAACAACATGGAGGGATCTGAAGAGTATTATACTTAGTGAAATAAGTCAAATACTGTATGTTATCACTTATATATGGAATCTAAAAAGTAAAACTATATATATAACAACAAAAAAAACCCAGACTCAGATATAGAGAACAAACTAGTCATTACCAGCAGAGAGAAAAAAGGGGGCAGGGGCAAAATAGGGGTAGGGGCATGAGAAGTATAAACTACTGTCTATAAAATAAATAACCTACAAGGATATATTGCACAGCACAGGGAATGTAGCCAACATTTGTAGTAACCATAAATAGAGTATAATTTTTAAAAAATTGTAACTCATTATGTTGTACACCTGAAACATAATATTGTACACCAACTATACCTCAATAAAAAAATCTTCACAAATATCATTTATAATAATTTCACAATTCCACTTTACAGATAAACTATAATTTCTTTAACCATTACTCTATTGTAGGATACTGGTGTTTTCAAATTTTAATACTTGAATTACAGTAGCTATTTGTTCCTTTAAATATAATAATTACTATTAAACATCCACTGATCTACAAACAAACAGGCAAAGAGAAAACTGTACTATAAAAACAAGCAAACAAAACCAATCTGATAATTCCCGTATTTCAAAACTTTTAACACGCTGATCCTCCCGCTCTGGATTGGATGCCCCCCTAAGGAAAGACAACTGTTACCCAAATTTGGGTGACATGGCAATCAACATTAAATAAGTGAAAGGACAAAAGAAGAAACTGGAAAAAAAGATGTTTGTCAAAAAACCTTTTTTTTAATTAATATCCTTTTATATAGAAAGAGCTCAGACAAACCAACACGGAAAAAATTCCATACGTTAGAGAAAACGCTTTATACACAAAGAGGCTTATCAAACCATTTAACAATACAAGGAAAAATGTACATTTTGTTTATAAAGCTGATACAAGAATGGATATGTACAACCATGTACAAAAACACTACAGCATTTAGATTAAAAGGGGTAATTTATCTTGAATGAGAGAATGAACAATTTTTGACTTTATAATTTTCAAATCTCTTGAAATTAGTATGCATGTTTTTATAATCAGAAAGCCAAAAAAACCTACATCTATTAATGCATCCATCTCCTCAGTCTGAATAGTCTCTTGAAAGTTAAAGACGGTCCCTTTTTCCCTCCAAGTCTCAGTGTCTAGTATTGTGCTTTACAAATAGTAGGCTTTTAATAGCTACTTGTAGAATGAATTAATCATTAAAATTCACTGTAAGGATTAATTAGTGGCACACCATGATCCCTCTCTCCAAAAATATCAACTCTAGCTAAAAGTCAGCCTCAATTTAAAAATGAATTTTGAGAGTAAGGACCATACTTGAGTTCTTTCAGCGATGAACTGTGATGAATGTTTTAGCCTAAGTAAAACAAATAAATCTCTGTAAGATGATGGCTACTTGGCATCTTCCAACGGTCTTTTCTTATTCTTACCATTCTAAGAAATGGTAAAACCAAAACAGAGCCAAAGTACAGGCAGCAATGGTCAAGCAGCAGAACAGAAAAAGAACAAGCCAAAAACTTATTTCAGTGCAAGATCCTCAAGACAAGACTGTCTTGTCATTGTAAGGTGAGAATTTAAGTACATTTTATTAATTAAATTATGAATGCTATTACAAGTGGATGAAATGTTCTAAAGAATTCTGCTTATAGTAAAGAAAATTCACTGTTTGAAGAAAAGATGCGTTTATTCTTTTACCTTGCCTGACTTAGAAGTTATAGCAGGATGTGACTAAGGACAAGGAAGGGCTCTGAGGATGAGAGTAGCTTATTACTCAAACTGAGGAAAAACTACTCCATTTCTTAGCTAGTTTAACAGCACTTCCAGCCCCAGATAAATTCTATGTTTATATAACACTATGAAGACTCCCTCGATGTCACACATTTTGACTCTTTCTTACCTGACACAATACAGCTGACAGCTCATAACTGCTACGCCAATACCCACACACTGACATTTGCTCTAACCCCACCAGTAACCGACTACCTCTGATGTTTCACTAATACACTGCTCTCATCACCCTTTTTTCATTCACACAATTATACCGCCAACCTTTAAGCTGAACAATCGCCTTTTTAAGAGCAGAGTCTTTACTGTTTTAAAAGTCTTACAGTAAACAATTTGGGACATTTTTATTCCCTTGAGATTACAGGTGATCAACTCCTGGACTGATCACACAGTGGGTACACAAGTGCTTCTATGAACAAGATGTGCAGAAAGAGAACATTCACCACCAACTCTACGAAACTGGTAGGCAACACAGAACTCACCTGAGTATAGAAGCCACTAGCTGCCTCTAGGAACAGAGAAAGGTTTGCCTGAACTTCACTCCGATTCGGGTTTGCTCGATTCTTTGCCTGGCCTTGTAGTGTTGTGATCTGATTCTTAAAGGCATGATTCCAGCTGAAAACAAAATGTAATTCTATTTGGTATAGCAGTGACTCACTGGGCAGACACTGGTCCCCCTGAGAACAAGAAAGAACTGTCTGTTATAATTATAACACACTAGACAGTAAACTTGCATTAAAGTTATTCACTTATTTAAATAACTTTATGCTCCCCTTTGAACAAGAATAGACAAGCCGTAGAAGGCATCTGACCTTGGTAAACACTTACCAAATGTTCGAATAACCAGACTGTGGCTTCAGTTACTAATCTTTTAGTGCTACTAGAGTTAGGGCCTATTTAGGGATCCCAGTATAAAATCAAAACCTCAGGGGCAACCAAAGTAAAAATAAGCTATTAATAAACTTCCACACATTGTACAGCTGTGCCGAAAAATGACTGTTCTTTATCAAGTGACATGTCTGGATTTGGGGAAAAAAACTGTTTTTTTTGGTCAATATGAAGCCATATCTCTTACTTCTCTAAAACCTATTTCCCATAGCACTCCGTTCTTTTTCTGTTTAATAGTTTGTTTATTTCTCTTAGGGTTAATATTTTCTTTCGAGCTTGAAATATAAGCTCATTTTTGATATTTCAATTTTGGCTATTCACTAATTTTGGCTATAAACTAAGAAACAACACAATGCTGAAATGTGGCATACCAAAGTTTATTATAAACTGTCTTTCATTAATAAGTTGTATGGAGAATCATTTAAAATTCAGTTATGGTAAAATATAGTCACTCCCTAATTTGGAAATTATAGAGGGGAAAAAGATACAAACAAATAAAAATACCCAGAACCAGGATGGAGGAAAGGAAGATATTACTGGCTTGACTAAAGGAAGCAATATGGTTGAAAAGGGTTTACAACCTACCTGGAAAGTACCTAATTCTTTATCAACAGCAGCTTTTCAGGCTCTTTTGAGGCACTGGGGTTTTTAATGTCTTATGAGGGCAATCACTCCCTCAGCACTTTTGATGCCATCTTATCCTTGACTCTAATATCAAAAATATGGATTTTGAGTGATTGTGATTAAGCTCTATTACTAGACCTCCTAACAACATAAAGGTTAGGTGTGGAAGACAGGAAAAACTCATCTTCTCCACAACTTAGCATAATGGGCATTATTAAATCGAATATTTTTGATTTTTAATTTTCCACCAGGCTAACATCCTTGTTCCAACTTATAACGTAAGGCCTTCCATGAACGGCATTCATTTACTCACTAGGGAATCTGACATCTGCCATTTCACCCCTCATAGAAAGAATGAGTAGAGCAGCCTAAACATACAAAATCCTTCTTTTGCTGTATTTTGGGGGGAAAAAAGGAAGTATTTATTTATTTGATTAAAAGGAAGAACTTTCCTTCTAATGCAAACACATTTTCTTTTGGGAGAAATTTATAGAATCACATTTATCAAAGAAAGATTTGTCTAAAGTCTACCCTTCAGTTTCTTTTTTTTAATCATATACTGAAGACAATACAATACAGAGAATCCAAACACTGTCTCTCAGTACTTGAAATATACACAGATTTGTTTTTATGATACGCCCTAAAGTCCTCAGTAAGGCTCAACTCTAAACATTTCTCCTCTTGCCAACTAAGACTATGTCTGAAGAAAAACCAGTGGTCAAAAATTTTGCTCAAAAAATCACAAGTATTAGAATTTTTCTTTTTTTTTTTTTTTTTTTTCACTGAAAAAGCTTACTCTGACACCGGTTAAAAAGGAACAACCAAATTGTTCTCTTCTATTCTAAAGCCTTGGTGAGACTCTTGATGTTATAGGGACATCCCAAGTGATAATACTTACAGATCCTGTTCTACTTTCTTGTCTAAAGCGTATTCCAAATCAGTAACTAGCATTTTCTGGTACAGGTCCTGCAGAGCCTGCCTGGATGTCCAGACCTCAGCTGGACCCAGCTTAGAATCTGAGTAACGAAACAAAAACAGAACAGCAGACAGATGAACAGATAGTTAAGACCATTATACCATACCAGTGACTCCTTCACCCTCCTTTCCCCAGAGCAAAAGCTGCTTTCAGGACACACCACAGACTGCTGGGGAAGCTTTATACTGCCACGTTTCAAATGACTATCACGTTCTGGCGAATGACTAAGTCCTGTTTAAAATGCTTCTTCATTTGTCTTTTAGTTTTGAAATAACACTATGAAGTGAAAAAGGCTAAAAAAAAAAAAAGACTCGTTTGCCCTTTGCTCTTAACTTGGACTTCTATGTATTCGCACCACAGGAAGCCATGTGCCCAACAGTAAGTCACCCCGACTGAAATGATGGACTGCCCAAATTGGTCTGTTTACTCGCATATCTCTTTGTCCAAATGTCTCTTCATTCTGAATCATTTTCACAGTTGTCCTTATAGAAGTCTCCTGCCGGCTCACAGTCCAGCAGGTGTTTGGGCATTCTGCTATTACTCCTACTCTCCAAGGCCAATAAAGCCTTGACAGTAAGTGTTATTCTAACGATTGGCAGACTGCTTGCCAAGACACTTTTGTGAGCAATACATTCTTGCTATTTAATATAAATGAAGACCAGCAGCAGACAGTGATTAAACTGCTCAAGAGGCCAAATGAGAGACTGGGTACAAGATGAAATCAGCAAGCCAGGCTATGCCCATACGTACTACCAAACTGGGGCCACACTGTCTGCCAGAGTCCCGCAAGGCACATCAGCCTTTCTGATTACTAGGCTTACGAGTGCAGTAACTGACAGCCCGCTGCCTCAACAGAAGAACTGAACAGTGGGCTTCTCAGTGACAGATTTCTGCCTGCCAGTTAGCCTGGCTGGCTGGCTGCAGTCAGTATTCGCTGCTGCACAACGGCCTGAGCCTCATTCTTCTTCAGGTCTGATGTCAGTATCTACAGCCACTGTCACCCTACTCTGCACACAGAATCTCCTAGCTATCTGAGCTAGTCCTCACAAGAGTTTCCTGGCTAATAAAAATAGGGTATTTTGGGGGGGTGGCTTTGGTATCAGGTTCTTAGTCCCTTACTAAGTTTTTAATAACTAAATAAAGAGATTTACAGATTTATTCAACCCTGCTTCAACTCATCGATGGCAGGGGAAGGATTATAAGGGATCGTTAACTCTGACCTGTCAGACAGAATATCATTTAAATGAGTGGATTTAATAACTTAGTTAATGTTTCTGGGCAGCCAGATGTCCTCTATAAAAGTCAAACCCTAAGTCTACCTACTGAGGGTGTTCAACACTTAAGAAAATGTAAAAGGTGTACAGATAGCTTAGCATTACCTGATGTACAACTTCTGTCAGACAGTGCAGATTTACGCTTACAATGACGGCACATGGGCGTCATACAGCAGCTCAGAGCCGACACTGACACGAGCATGATGACAGCTATAAGGTGCTATGCGAAGTAAATCTACGAAAAGTGTTTTTGGCTTTTTTTTTTTGCTTTTTGCCTCGAACAAGATGTCGATGAGATTAGCCACAAATTCTCAGAATACTAGCCTGTAATTCTAGAAGTTGAGAAAAAGAGAACTAAACAGCCCATTTCCTCTTGGTTGCAAGTTTTGGCAGGTGTACTGGTTATAACAACAGTTTAACTCTTCGTGGGTTTAACTGCAGAATTAAATTCTTCAAAAATCAGAGTGAGTTGCTCTATGCCCTGTCTCTTCTACAGTTTCGGACAGTGACACAGAGCAAAGTGCTACTGTGCTGTCACTCAGATCATATTCATCGCTGCACAACTACTGTCATATATTCCTTAAGTTTGGAGTTAAAATCATCTGCTGCTTTTACTTACTTAAGTTCAGTTATTCTTTCAAAATCACCCTGGCGGCTATTAATCAAAATGAAAAAGAGAAAAGAAGGCAAAGTGGCAAGGTAGCTCAATTTCAAGGACTTTCAATTTGCAGGGTTTTCCTGCAAATGTTCTTTCTTTTTCTGAAGGTTTACTTACTATTCAACTATAACCAGAAAGATATGAGCCTAACATCACAAGATACTTACTTGTGTTTATATGGTGTATGAATTATTTTTTCTGTATCTCTTAAGTCGCTGATAGTTTGTAAAAATTAAACAATTATATGCATTAAATTAGGTAATATTTGACTCAACATAGCGCAGATTATATAAAATTCTTGAGAAGCCATTTAAGAATTCAAAACATAAAATTCTTGAGATGCCATCTAAGTAAGAACTCAAAGTATAAAGACAATAAATATTTAAAACAAATAGTAAGTTATCATCCCCTGTACTGCAGTGCAACCAGGACAGAACTATACGTAGCACAGAAAAGCAGATATACTCCCTTTAATTTAATGGTATAAAATAAGCTGTGGAAAACAAATGAGCCAGCCAGTACCTGTCATGTCAGCCTTCAGGACTTCTGCCTGCCTGAAAAAAGGAAAAAGAACATCAGTTAGAAACAAACTAGGCCCACCCAACATAATAACACTACAGGTTTGAAGTTCAGTGGAATCAGACACTACAGGAAGGATGCACGGCGCTGCAGACAGCGCTCCTGTTTAACTTCCAGAGGACCATGAGGTCTTGGCAAACCGATGCTATTACTGAAACGTTCACAGGGGCATCAGGAACTCTTCTCCTGAGTTCACTTTCTTACAGTTAGCATCCAAATTGGATATATTTAAGGTAACATTAAATGATAACCATCAAATAAAGTTTTCCTTCAACGAGGTCAGAAAACCCTGTTTCTCAAGTCACCAGCCGCTGTAACTATTTCAAATCTTCACTCTTGTCAAGCTACTGATTTCCGCCCCTTCCTCAGCCCCAGCCCTCTTCAGCAAGGGCAGCCCACACCTCAGGGAGAGCAATGCCCAGTTACCAAACACTGCATTCACACGGCCCTCTTCTTTCTCACCCTTTTTAAAACACTAGCGGTACTGCACCTCTTACTTAAGACTAGGAATTCCACTCAGGTATGCTCTTTCTAGCCTTTCTTAAGGGCTTCTGGTCCTTTAATTTCAATAATTTAAAAACCTGCCTCTCTGTTGGGTCCTTCTCATCAGTATTTAAACATGCCCCAGTCTCTCAGATTTTTAAAACTTCCTACCCTACATTCTCCTCTAGCTGCTGCTCCTTCTCTCTCTTCCAAATTCTTCAAGAACTGCCTGTGTTCAAGGGGTTGAAAACCAAACTCCTGGTTCATCCCCACCCCACCTGGTTCTCTTTCTCTTAGCATCTGCATCTAAGCTTGCTGGCTGTGAGAAGCAGACACCTGGAAGTCACTCACGGCAACTGCCTCTCAAATCCCTGGCACTCTGTAACTCCAGAGGACTTCACCAGCCCGAGCACATCCTGAGTCTACTGCGCTCCCTTTACCGGCCCTTCAGCCACTCTCGCCCAGGTCACAGCCACCCCCTGCCTGGACTACTGCAAAGCCCCCAAACCGTTCTCCCCACTTCACTCTTGTCTCATTTCATTCTGTCCTCTTTACTGCTGCCAGAGGGGGCTTTTAAAAATGCAAATCTGACCTTACCAATTGCCCACTTAAAAATCTTTAATGATTTCCCACTGCACTCAGGGTAAAAAAGCAGAACCTTCATGAAAGTGCTCTACAGAGCACTCTGCACTCCAGCCCTTACTCCCTCTCTCCGGAGCTCTGTGCTCCGGGCCCCTGGGCTCTGGCGTCCCGAGTGCTCTGCTCCTTTCCCACTCAGGGCCATCGTAAAGAAGAGTCCCCTGCTAGGGATACCTCTGCCCTCTTTGTCTGGCTCGCCACTCATCTTTCGTCTCAGTCAGAGACACGACTTCCTCAGGAAGCCTTACTTAAACCCTACATACAAGAAGGATACTGCTGCTTTATGCTCTCAAAGCACTCATATTTTTTCTTCACAGTACGTATCTCAGATTTTAAGAATGCTCACCATCACAACCCCCATGCCTGCTAGCACACTGCCTAGCATGCAGTGTGCTTTCAATAAATACTTTTTAAGTGAAGAAAGGAAAAAGGTTAAATTATGTTCATATCTTCTATTTAAAAAGTATATAAACTTAAGAGATCTCCATTTAAAAAAAATTGACATAAAAGCTAGAGAATACTGAGATTCTAAAATTCTAAATTTAATTGTTTTACATAATTTATTAAGTATTTAATATCAATTGGGAAGTTTAGTTTCATCAAAACGTAACATGAATCTTTTCATTTTTCTACCTTTTAAAAAGATACTATGTTTTTCAAAAATTAGGCTTTCAAACAGAATCACAATAGGATGCTATAGAAACCATGAGCTATATGAGAACTACCAGTATAAACAAACAATACTAAACAAACAGCTACACTCAGTCCTAAAATGTAACATCACGTCAAATTCCATCATCCATACAGCCTAGTTTCACTGTTTGCTTTGAATGTTAAACTTCTGCCATTAAAAAAAAAATCGTAACAAGGTTATTGGTTTATGCCTTTACAGCCTAAGATTATACAATTTGAGATTACCATGTATCCTACCCTACCAACGTCACAACCACAGCCCCCCCCCCCCCCGCCCCAGGCCTTCCTGGAGCACTACTAACTGAAGAACCTCACACTGAGACAGCCAGCTCTGAGCATGCATTGCCACACGATTCAATAACCTTTCATTCTGAGCTGCAAAGCTGCGAAGGATATACTTCACTATGCTTCCATATCTTAGCTAAAAATCCATACTTTGGTATATACAAGATATACTTAGGATCATGTGCCTACACGGTGTCTTCTCATTCCAGACAAGATTTGCTTGTAAAGATGAACAAATACCATTTTGGTACATGAACACCTGCCTAATGAGGATACCAATTTCCAGTCAAATGAAGATTAAATTGAACATATGACAGGAACTATCTCCAAATAATCTGCTATTCTGATAGGCCATCATTAAGAGAAGAACTATAATTGTAGCAGATTCTGGAGCAGGTTTCCACTGATTAATAAAGATCAAAATTTTACTCTATTTTTATATACTATAGCCTCTCCAAGAAAACTGTAAAACAGAAAATTCAAACACTAACAAAAATGCAAACTCATAAGAACTACCTGATGTGAAATGTTCAAGCATTCTGAAGTTCCAGGAGTTCTGATTCCTCAGTATGACAAGGGAAGAGGTGCTCACCTCTGCGCACAGTTCCCTCCCAGGCTCCAAGAGACACGTCAGTGACTAAAACAGCCTTGCTAAACTGAACTGGTGAAAAGACAGCTCAATGGAAAATAAAACGGCTACCACGATTCCCATTTTATAAACCAGGAAACTGAAGCTCAGAAAGAATTTGTCCACAGCCACAAGCAATTAGATACGATTAAGTACAAATTTAGTTTTCTGACTCCAAAATCCAAGTTATTTCTATTTCTTTCAAATTAGAATAAAAATACTCTATGACATAAAAAGCTAACATAGATCTATCTAGGTTCAGTTTTGTTCTCTGTCAATCAAATGCTAACATTTAAGTCCACTAGCCTAAATTAAAAATCTGTTCATATTACGGAAGAAATAATATCTTTATCAGAAAGAACACAAGGAGTAAAATTCATGTTCTAGTGCAGTGGTCAGCCGTGGGTGAAAGTCCCTGCCTTTCACACTGAGTCAGTTTTTGTAAATCAGTTTCGCTGGAACAGAGTCATGCCCATTCATTTACTGCTTGTCTACAGCTGCTCTCTGCCACAAGGGCAGAGGACGGTAGCTGGGGCACGACCACGTCTCACCAAGCCTAAAATATTTACTATCTGGCCCCTTTTCAGAAAAAGTTTGGCTCTCCTGCTCTAGGGAGTACTTGATCCAAAAACTGAGAAGTCTGTATCTACATATATATATATATCTATCTATAAATTCCCAAACCAGTTTTCCCATATGAGGAATTATCAACAATAGTTTCCTCAGAGTAAAGATCTATTTTTATTCATTAATATCATAATCTTGTCACAAAGAGGACTACGTTAAAAAGTGGTCTCATGTAACTGCAAAGTTAGTACCTGTAGGCGACACTGTTTTTGATGGAATTTATTTGCAAACTGTTTAAAAATGGTTGTTTATATATTATCCACTAATTCTTCCTTTTCCCTGTGTACCAAAAATACACATTTACACAGGTGAGAGGGTTAAATTGAAAATTACTACCTCACCAGAAGAGGAATCCCCATCCTCCTACCACTGCACAATCATTAGGCTTTTTTATACAGTGCATAATATACAAGAAATCGAATCAATAGACAGTGATCTTATACCCACTGCTTTCATAAAGATTAGCACAAAATTGGCTATTGGGTGATTTTCTTTTTTTTATAAAGAAAAAATACTACACCTCAGCTGACCTACTGGTTTTGTTTTGTTTTCTTCCTGGTTTTGTTAAAGACTAATATTGTTAAAAGATTAATGTTACAGTTTATAGCCCATGCTCATATAGAGAAAAAAGTTTAAAAATGTTTCCCCTTGGTTTCTAGAAGGTGTGGCAACATGAGTTCCTTTTTATTCTTACTTTTAGCGGAAGGAATTATTGAAAAGAGTGAACAAACCAAGAACTCAAGAATTAATGTCATCATGCCTTCAGTAACAAAATAGCACTACCAAACAATTATATAAAGCTTTGAAAACAGCCAATATATTGTTTCATTAAGTAAATAAGAGAAATTAAGCACTTCTATCAAACAATAAAAAAGAAAAAGTCATTAAAAGGCTGAATAAAATCTGAAACATTCAGTGATAATCAAATGTTTAGAGCTAACAATCTGAAACAACACTCCTGGAGACAACACGGTCGCCAGGGCCTGCAAGTGCAGGTGGCGCATTCTGACGCACAAGGCGCACTGAAACAGCCAGCACTGCATTCAGCGCCCACTGTCCTACAGTCAGTGCCTTCCATGAAGTCAGTCATTTAATCCACAGTACGTGCTATCATTACCTGCACTTTATGAAGAAACCCAAGGCGACAGAGGTTAAGTAACAAGGTCGTCAAGTTAGTAAGTAGTAGAGGCAGCACTTTAACACACTGATTTCAGAACCTAACTCCTAACTGTTGTATCATAGTTCCTCTCTTATACACGATTTTAAGGAAAAAAAAAATCTGGAATGTTTAATAGTAAGTAGCCCCCCCCAGAATCGGGGCCTTCAATAGTTAAACATTTTATGGTAACATTTTTATAATGTCACTAGAGGAAAAAAGCTAATTAATGCTTATCTTCTTTAACAAATAGCTTGCTTACACACAGCACTGATACAACAATGCAAGGCACCCAATATAGGCTACTCTCTCTTAAGAACACACATTAAGATCCATGGCTTAAAAACAGAAGATATTTCCAAATCAGGGACAGAGTCAATGGAAGACTCCTTCTACCTGGACTCCCAACCCCCTCCCTCCTATAAGCAGAACATAAGAATATAAGCCAGCATCTCCTAAACTCAGTTGTGAAGGAAAGGTGAATCAGCCTCTTCTGTTTTGGAAGACAAGGCTAGAGGAATTTTTTTTTGAAATTTAAATAAAAGCCATAACGGGTTTTATTTCAAGATAATTTGGTTATTTACTTATTTCCACAAAGTACTAAGGAATATCTGGGATGACAGTAGCCATCAATTATAATCATAAACATAGTATCTAATGATAATTATTTGTGCTAAATAACAGGCCAGACCTAGAAACTGTACTAAAGTGAGCTGACCTGGGCAGACGTGAACACGCACCCAGGTCTTAGAGACACTACCGAGTCTCGTGGCAGTGATGAGAAAAAAGGAAACCATACTGTCCGCTGCTGAATCCCACACAAGAGCACCTAGGGAAGACGCTGCTCCCAAAGGAGCTCCTCTCAGTGAGAGAGAACAGAACGCGAACTTGCTGTCTACGCTCCCTGCAGTCTGTCACAGGTTTACAGACCGCCCAGCACTCCAATGGCCTACATCACAACCTTCACTTGACAATCTGCATTATTTGAGTATGTGAGTATTATCTGAGTATTTAGTTAATGAGCATAGGTGTTATTAAGGGCCAGTTCAGGTCTGGGAATCTCAAAGCATAAGGAGTCGTTCTTCCCGGCAGAGAAAGCAGCACAACAATAAAAACACGGGCAAGCCAGTGAGAGAGGTAGCCTGCCACATCAAACGCAAGGTAGGAAGCTTCAGAAGGTGAGCTGGAGAATCAAGGCACACGGCAGACTGTGAGGCCTCACATGACATGTGAAGGAGCTCAGATTTTGTCTTTTAACTAACGGGAAACCAGTATTGAATTTTAAGCAGGAACACAGTATTGTCAGAATTGCATTTTTAAAAGATTACAACAACAAGATGCGTGGAAGATGGATTTTAACGAGGCAAAACTGGAAGACTCCGAAGCAAGGAAGTGACAATACAGATGGATGGAAAAGCCTAGACTCAAGAAATATCTGTAAGTAAAATCAGTAGAAGGAGAGACAAAGCAGAGAAAATAGTCTAAAATCATTCCCAGACTGTTGGCTTGGACGTCTGGGTGTACAAGAAAGTGGAGGCATGTAAGCAGACACTCAGAGCTGAGTGTCAAGCACGGGGCAGGCACAAGACTGGGGACACAGTGCTGCAGGGAAC
Organism: Camelus dromedarius; assembly: GCF_036321535.1. Taxonomy (NCBI): domain Eukaryota; kingdom Metazoa; phylum Chordata; class Mammalia; order Artiodactyla; family Camelidae; genus Camelus; species Camelus dromedarius. Next base: position 27,529,341 of record NC_087458.1, on the reverse strand, counting down.
AGCACAGCAGTGCAGTTAAAACCGTCAGAGTATGTGTAACTGCTCAGAAAGGCAGAAGGGTGGTGCTACGTCCTCACCTTCACTTTTAAGGGGCAGGTAAAGGAAAGATAAGGAATACCAAGAAGGAACTAACAGGTATGTGAGGGCAAGAGAAGAGTGGTGTACGGAAAAGAAGAGGATAAAAGGGAAGAGGAATCAACAACACTAAAGGCAGCGTAAGGACTGGAAAGTGTGCTGGATTTGGTAGAACAAGGGTCAACGACAGCCTTGCCAGAGAAAGGAAAAAAGGTCAAACTGCAGGGAAAATGAGGAACAAATGAGAGGGAGAAGTTTAAATCAACTCTTAAGACACTGACTGCGAAAAGAAAGAGAAGGGGGCCATGGGTCAAGAGAAGTTTCTGCTTTTCAATGGGAGCGACTCGGGCATGTCTGGAATGTAGAAAAGAACCTAGGAGAAAGGTCTAGGCTAAGACAGGGAAATGAGAATAAAACTGACAGAGCAGGGCACTGGAAGAGTTGGAAGGACATGAGAATGCGCGTACAAGCCAGGAAGCACAGCTGGCGTTAAAAAGGGGCAGGGTGAAACTGGAGGGAGGAAGAAGAGACAGAAACGTGCTAGGAAAATCTGGGAGTAATGCAGGGTGGAGAGATGTCAAGAGAATTCACTGCTACACTGCCTCAAATTCAGAGATAAAGTAGATCAGATCAGTGTCTGCAAGTAAGAGGGAGATTAACTGAGGAGAATGATGGATCTCTGGGATAATTACAAAATGAACAGGAAACTCACGGCAAAGAAAAGAACTGAGAAAAGTGAATGGTGCCATATGGCTTAGACACAATGAAAAATATGAAAACAGATCAAGATATAAGCAGATAAATAGGGCAGAGGACCAAACTGATTGTTCAAAAAAGGAGATATAACTAGCAAGTGCAAATGAAAACAGGTAAATATTTTTACTCTAAATAATCAAGAAAATAATATACATGCTAGCCTTAAAGACAGTGGGCATCTCATACCTCTAAGGAACTCGAGGCAGAGTAGAAGACACAAAGACATATACAATAATTTAATAATTTCAATAAAACATGATTGAGAATAGGATAGGAATGCATACCTAGAGTACAAACAGAAAGAGAAGAGCCCCTGGAGTGAGGGAGAAGGCGGCATTCAGGGCTACATTCCTAACACCTAGAAGAAGGCCTGGTGCGCCACAGCTGCTCACTAAACTTGCTGAATTAATACAATGTGTATCATACAGAAGGCAATTTTATGTAACAGACAATGACATAGAATAAAAAAGACTTAGGTCTGAATCTGCGTTTCTTACATACTAGTAGTGCTACCTTGGAGTTGGTTTCCAAGAAACCTCAATTTCCTCGTCTATGAAACTGATACAAACTCCCTTTCAGTGTTGCTATGAGGAATAAATAAGACAACAAGTAAATTGCATAAAAGAAATGGACTGATAACTCCAGGAGGGAGGGGTAATCCGACTGTGACATGAATACCTCAGTGACCACCAAATTACTTTTCCTAATCTGGTCACTGGCACAGGATCCCTTCTGAAGTAGCACACCAGGCTGAAGGAGACAACAATCCAAAGTGGAGGTCAAAAATCCTAGGCCATCTACTACCACATCATGCTAAGTCACAAAAGAAAGAGACACTGTTTGAATGTCACCATGACCACATTCTAGCATGCACAGAAAATAAAGCTGAAGGTAGACAGACAAAAATTACAAACGATTTCTAGTATTTTATTTTTGCTTCTTCCCAAACATCAGTTTTGATTACATAACTTAAGCAAATACATTTTAAAATTGGACCTGATAATAATCAAGCCTAGAAATGTCATGGTAATTGATTAGACTCTAAACTAATCTGCTAAGAATTAACTAATAACCTAAATAATAATACAGTTTGATCACGTACTATTTATTTGCCAGGTCCTATTTACATGCTTTCATATGTTATCAAATCTTTAATTCTCACATTAAATCTATCAGGTAAGTAATAACATTATCCCCATTTTTCTGATGGGGAAAAGTTTACCCTGCCCAGTCACACAGCTACGAAGGGTCAGCGCCTGGGCTTCAGAGCTCATAAGCATTATACAGCACTGCAGGTCTTCTGGAATATTCTGGCCATAGGTGTCACTGTCATGGTATCAACTTCTAGGGGCAACTATCACTTCTCGTTTAAAAGCCACAATTCCAAGTCAAGCACCTTCACATTCTGTCATTTCCACTGACACAAGCTGATGTGACAAGAGCTGCTAGCTCACCACGTGGTTGGAGAGGCTTCTCTTGCACACCATCACATGCCTATTTCTATAGGCGCCTAGGAGGCATGACTGCATCCAGGCTGGCATACAGAACCAAGAACTGATGATCCCTGCACTCCAATGAGTGCCATATACGTAACCCAGCACACAGGCATTTTCATTTTAAAGGATAATCTGTAAGACAGATCACACGTCCCTCTGCTGATCATAAATAGTCACACACAGCATATATAAACATAAAAATTTCTTGAATTTACTTTAGTAAATGTTTAAAAAGTTTCCTTGGACTACAAGATATAAATGCTCATGACAAAGTAAACATGCCAAATCTCTCATGAAGCCACATAAATAAAAGAAATTTTTTTAGCACTCCCCACCCCCCATCCTGGCCAATATTAAATGCTTTAGAAAGCCTCTAATTCTTCTATTAGTGTTCGTAGTATATGAATATTTTAACATATATCTCTAAAAGAAATACAAACATGTAGAAACCCCTTGTAATTTTTATCCTACCTAATATTACTTGATTTCAGATGCTCCTCTGATTTCAAGTTTCCGGTCCTCATCTGGGACTTAAATGAAACGTTTTCTCCCACAATGACTATCTGCAAGAACATCCAAGTTCTCATAAGGTAGAATGGTTTAAGACATTCTAGACAGAGGAGAGGAGGAAAACATGAGTTAACCCACAACAACAGAGAATCCCCTTGAAGAAAGTTAAATTATTTTCTCTTTAGTTAAAATGATTCAATGTCAAAGGTAAAGGAAAAATATCAAAGCTTTTTTTCCTTTTTATATTTAGTTTCCTAGAACACACATTTAAAATTTGTAAATTCCTCAAATATACTTGATTTGTATATTTCTAAAATTCTAGCTTGGGATTGAAGTGTTATTCTAATCTCACTCCCTGTCTGAAAGCTGAGTGATTTTTACAAGCAAGCAGACACCAGTTACCCAGCAGGGTTCTTGTAGTACCAAGGTGACAGCACCCTGCAGAACACAGGAGCAGATAGCTGGTGCAAACTGGACTGCTTATAGAAGGAAACACATGTAAAGCAATTAAATCACAATTATAGATGGTATAAATAATGCTTAAGTTCTAAGATAATCTGAAAATGGCCAGTTTTTAGATCTTCATTCCCTCACTGAGCAGTGATTTGGTCATTCCTATGTGCTAGATTATAGTATTTGGACTAGGTATACAATAATGAACGAAACAGATTACAGTCCCTACACAGATTTAAACTCTAATGTGGAGACAGACCAATGAGGAAAGCGAAGGCAGCAGAAGGCGGTGGTTAAAGGCATGAACGTGGGTGCACACTGCACTCAACAGCATGCTGGGAGTAATTCAAGACACAGGAAAAAATACAGCACGATTTCTTAGGGACATCAATTTAACTCAAAGATTTGGACAAGAAGTTAAGGAATTATTATTGGATACCGATAACTGCTTATATTTACATTACACTGTGGCAGATTCTATGCTAAATGTTCTAAACATCTGATCCCACAGAACGGGAGTGTAACGTAGTAGTTATGTATTTTATACCCCAGACTGCCTGCGTTCAGACCAAGCTCTGCCACTTACGCACTGTGTCACCTTAGAAAAACTACTTCTCTGTGTCCCAGTTTTGTCAGAAGTAAGAAGGAGATAATAAAAGCATCTACCCCACTGGGATGTTTTGAGGATTAAATGAGGTATAGAAATAAAACACCCAGGACTGTTCCTCGGTAAGTAAGCCCTCAAAAAATGTTAGCTATTATTGTCATTATTACCTTTATAGTTATCATTACTCTTCCCAACAATCCTAAAATGTAAATGCTACTATTACCCTCATTCTAAAATTAGGAAATTGAAGCTAAGAACACACACTAATCAATTCTAGAAAAGAAAACAAAGTTATTCATAATTTTTAACAATACAACACCAGTCTTAAGAGAAACTTCAAACGCAGGAGGCCTTTGTGGACTTTGTCTCCATACTTCCAAAACCTGTATTCAATCTCCTGTGCTCTAGTCGTACTTTAGAGGAAAGGCTAGAAGAAAATAACCTCACAATATAACCCAAGCATGTTAGTACAGCACGTAAGGCCCCACAGCTCCCCACCATATACCTTATGACCCAATAAAACTAGATCCCTTTAGTTCCTTGCTATTTTGCCCCTTAGTATCTTCATTCATGCTTTTTCACTCGACCAGGAATGCCTGCCTTCTTCTCTCCTTGCTTGGTTAACCCCTTCTCATATTACTCAGTAACTCCTATAACAGGGACTTGGCTTGGCCAAGCACTTCCAGTGCATCTTAATGCCTGCTTCTATTACAGCACTCACAGTACTGTGATAAACTTATCTGTTCACAGATTTCCTCCACCAGAGACTACCCTATTAGATGACATATGCCAGAACAAAGGTTTTCAACACTATTGGACTCAATGCCTTAAAAAAAAATGCATTATTTGCAATAACTCTTGTACCTTCCTGAAATAAAATACAAGGTAATATAAGCTACGTACTTAACACATTAAAAATAAATAACTAAATGCCTTATAAGTAACAGGAAAAATAAAAGGAAAGCAATTTTAATGAAAACTATCGTCTCTTTATATAAACGGTCAGGTAAGACTATCTTTAAAGACACATGAAGTAATCAATGCCTGCACATACTCATAATTTTAAGAGATTAACAGAATCCCAAAGATAAGAATATGAAAGCAAAAATACGAACAGACACTAGAATTAAAATGTGTGTTAACGTAACAGACAGACAGACCTACTGGAAATGTAAGAATAAGAGAGAAACAAGGGACACAGGGACAGCATGACAAGACAAAGCATAAAGAGCTGATGTGCGGAAACAGGGGTGTCACTATACCCTTTGACGGGTAACAGGGAGCAAAAATCAGACTGGAAAAAGATACAGCAAAGAGTCCTATATATAATGTAAAACACCACATAAATTTAAGTTAGGAAAAAAATAAAGTACAACTTGCCAGTTTGGAGTGGGAGGATAGCATGGGACATGGACAGGTTAATTAGCTCAGCTAGTAACAATATTTAAGATACTGTCTGATTTAACTAAATAAAAGAATCTATAAATTATTATGGTACATAAAGTATTCTCTACCTCTAGGTGGTCTCTGAAATTACAAATAAAAGATATGCAAAAATCAAATCTGATTTTCCCACCCAAGAACCATTATTCAGCCCATACTTCCAGACATCAGTTTTACCTAGTCACATTCCTTTCTTCTTTCTTATTTTTCTATCTGATGAAAGTAAGGGGTGCTGTATTATAATCAAATAATCTAACAAATTAAACCTGATATAGATCATAGAGGGCCTATGGAAGATTGCCATGTTAATGGCCTCAATGAATCACATACCTCCGGGCATCTGCACCATTGTGGACCCTCTTCACACAGTGACCCTGGGTTTGGCCATGTGACTTACTTTGGCCAATTAAACCTCAGGAAGTGTGACAAAAACCGAGGCTTGATAAACACTTGTCCATTTGGGTTTGCCCTTTTGTAGGCATCAGTATGTTACAAAGCCAGCAAGATAAGTCCCTTGGAAAGAGGGAACTCAGTTTTCCCACCTACCCCAGTTGAGGGTCTAGACGTTGGAATAAGGCCATCTCGGACTACTCAGGTCAGGCTGAGCTGCTGGATGACTGAGTTATTTAACTTGACTTAGATGGTCTGAAAGATGGGACACCTTTGGAGATTTTGAGCAAAAGGTGCTAGATTTTAACAGGTTCCACCTGGCCACTATGTTGAGCACTGACTAGCTTGGACAGAAGACAGCAGTAGAGATGGTAAGATGTGATCAGACTCTGACCAACAGCATTTGTTGAGTGAAATATAAAAAAAAAGAGAGAGAGAGAGAGAAATCAAAAATGATTCACGGTTTTCAGACTAAGCGAATGGAACAGTGGACTTGTCATCTACTAGCAAGAGGAAGATAATATAAGCAGGTGTAGGAGAGGAGTTCACTGTGGACAACGGTGCTCGGCACACGGTATTACATAGCCACTTACTGTTATTTTTTATAACGATGATAACTTTGAAATTTTATACATCCACATGAATGTATACAGTTAATTAAAGAATCTGAGGTTTAAAGAAAAAGTCTGGACTACAGATATTCATTTGGGAGTCATCAGCACATAGACGTTAGAGATGTAAACAGAGTTAACGGCCAGAGAGGAGGGAGGAAAACATGTTGAACGTGGTGCCCTGGAATCCAAATGAAGAAAAAGCTTCAAAAAAGAGGGGAGAACCAATAAATGCTGCTGATACATCAAGTAAAATGAGGCCTGAGAAGTGAGTACTGGATTTAGTAACATGGAAGTCACTGAGGACCTTTTTAAGGAAGAATCTGGGCAGAGAAGCGGTGGTATTGGCCCATGAGATGAATTCAACAGAAAATGACAGGAAAGAAACTGAGACCAAAGCTGAGCTTAGACACCTTCATCTGGGATGGAGAGGCAGTAGAGAGAAGTGTTTGAGTCAAAGAGTTTTTAAGAAAGAGTACATAATATTTTTTTGGAATGGAATAAATAACAACATGGAAAAGATTCAATGGAGGGAAAACAGGATGAAAACAGAGTCTCATGAATGCCACAGGGGCTTGTTTCAATACTGCACATGTTTAAAAGGTAAAAAGGTGCTTGAATGAAAGAATAAAATTTAAAGTGCATATATAAAGGAAGACAATTAATAGTTATTGGGGGGCCTAGTAAACGACAAATGGATTACGTAAGCCATTTCTGATTTAATTTTCATACCAACCTAAGCTAACTACTATTTTTCCAATTTTACAAAAAAAAAAAAAAAAAAAAAAAAGGCTCAGAGATTTTAGGAAACTTGCCCAAGTTCGCAAATATAGTAAGTGCTAGGACTGGCATTCAAAGCCAGGTGTGTCAGAATGCCATGGTTTAAACTCCATTTATTTATTATTCCATGATGCAATACAGACCTCAATTTTCAACAATCCACATATTCAAAGCTAAATTGTGAATATTTTATTGCTTATGATTTTATTCAGAATTTGCCTTTTGAATAGTGTAAGACCCACCCACATCCCCTTTCACCTAAACCTGAAAAACCCTACTCCAGGAACTCTTCCTGATTTTAGCATCTCGCATAGATTCTGTCCTGGGGTCTCATAAGCTGTTCTTCCCACCCTCTCTTTCTCCTCAACACAACGCAAAACAAAAATCCTAACTTCTAAAAAATTGTTTTAATAAGACAATTACCAGATAACACAGGTCTACTGTATCATTTTCTTGCACAAACTATACAGGAGAAACAAACACACATAGACTTCAGCAGCAACAGCAGAACGTTCCTTGGAGTGACTCTAAGTCATCCCTTCAAATAATTTGTACCAGGGCTTAGTGCCAGAGTTATTCATTGAAAGAGTTCTTGAATATATGATTTAAAAAAAAAAGGGTAGGTGGTATCATGTGGACAGACCGTCCCACTATACCACTTCCTTAGCATCAGTAATAAAGATCAAACAAATTTTACTATACCCTCCCATATTGCTCCTCAAAGCAAAAATACAGCCTAGCCTCAATGTGATTCCAACATCACTCAGTTTTTAAGTTCTTTGTTACTATAAATAAGGGGGAAAACCCTCTTTAGTTGCTCAATGTGAAGTAAATAACATATACAATTCTATACCATATTAACAAAATCAAATTGCTAGTTCTCTTAGGCAAGAGACCCCCCACCCCCAATTAAGAGTTTATACCAAATCTGGCTCATATTAATTGCACAAAAAAATTCCCTGAAGAAACAATGCTGGGATATTTTCCAAATTTGATGAAAGTTATAAGCCCAGAGATCTAAGAAACTCAATAAACTCTGAGCATTGAACACAAAGGAAAGCTTTCAAAGGCATTATAACCAAATGGTTGAAAAGCAATGAAAAACAGAAAATCTTCAGAGCAGGCAGAGAAAAAAATAAAGAAAGAATAATGGCAAAATTCTTACCAGAAAAATGCAAGCCAGAAGATAACAGAATAGTATCTTTAAAGTACTGAAAGGAAAAAAAAAACTGTCAATTTATAGTTTTATTTCCAGCAAAAATATCCTTTAAAACTGGAGCTGAAATAAAGACATTTTCAGAAACACAAAAGCTGAGAAAATTTGATGCCAACCGATCAATGCCATGAGGAATATTAAAAAGGAAGTTCTTGAGGCTGGAAGAAAAGGGTACCAGTTGGAAACCTGGAACTACACAAAGAGATGAGAATATCAGAAATGATAAATAAGTGGGTAAACATAAAATAACTTTTTTCTCCTTGTTTTGAAACTTACTTAAAATTTAACTGACTTTTAAGTAGAAATAGTAACATTGCAGTCTGGGGTTTAAAACAAATGTATAAGTTTGACAATAACAGTACAAACAGAAGGAGAAGAAAATGGAAGCACTCCACTGTAACATTTTATATTATATGTAAGATGGTAGATAGAGTAATCCCCTCCCCCAAAAAGGGACATGGTTAATATACCAGCAGAAGAGATAAAACAAAAATAGAAACAGAGAAAAAAATAAATAAATCTAACAATGATTTGAAGACTTCAAAACTCCTTTCATTGCTAGAACAAGTGGGCAGAAAACTAGTAAAGTTAGACTAACAGCCAAACGGAGCTAACTGGCATTTATAGATTTTACCCAAGAGAAGAATACACGTTCTTTCAAGTGCACATGGAACATTCAGCAGGACAGACCATATGCTGAACCACAAAATAAGTCTCTAGGAATTAAAAAAACCTAAAATCACAGAACTATAAATCAATACAGAAAGAGTTGGAAAATTCCTCAAATACTCAGAAATGAAATAATACATATTTTAATAATTAGAAGGTCAAAAAATAAATCACAAAGGCAATTAGAAAACATTTTAAATTGAACAAAAATGAAAACAAAGAGTGTTCAGAGAGATTCTACTTTAAACGTTTATATTAAGACAGACCTAAAAGCACTGACCTAAGCATCTATCTTAAGCTATAAAAAAGAACATACTACACCAAAAATAGAGGAAAATAAGGAAAAGGAGAACACAAAGACATCGAAAACAAAAGCCAAAAGCTGATTCTTTAAAAAGATCAATATAATTCTCCCCAACATGATCTATAACACAATTACAATCAAAATTCTAGCAGACTGTTTTGGTAAAAACTGACAAGCTAGTTTTAAAATTTATCTAGAAGTGGAAGAACCTAGAACAGCCAAAACAATTTTCAAAAAGAATAAAGTTGGAAAACATACATTACCTGATTTCAGAACTTACTACAGAGCTTTGATAATCAAAACAGTATAGTACTGGTATAAAGACAGATACATAGACCAATGAAACAGAACAGAGTCCAGAAAGAGACATATCTATTTACAGCTGACTTGAACAATGTGAGGAATTAGGGGTGCTGACCTGACCACCCTCTACGGTCCAAAATCCGCATATGACTTTACAGTCAGCCCTCCGTATCTGCAATTCCTCACCTGTGGATTCAACCAACGGCAGATCATGCAGTACTGTAGTATATGCTTATTGGAAGAAAAATCCACACACAAGTGGACTGGGAAGTTCAAATCCATGTTGCTAAAAGTCAGCTATATTATATATGTGTATATGCACACGATGTGTGTGTTTGTGTGTAGAGCCAACTGGACTTTTTACAAAGGTGCCAAAGCAACTGAATGGGAAAAAAATGGTATTTTTCAACAAGTGGTTTTATCCAGAACAACTGGATAAAAATGTAAAAACTGGAAAAATTTAACCTAAATAATACATCACTACATACACAAAAATAAATTCAATATGGACCATACACTTAAATCTATAAAATTTCTAGAAGAAAATTTAGAAGAAAAATTGTACTACCTCAGGGTAAATAAAGAATTCAATAAAATACAAGATTCAATAAAAGAAAAGAATTGATAAAATGGATTCACTAAAACCTAAACCTTCTGCTCCTCAACAAACATCATTTAAGAAAATGCAAAGGCAAGCTAGAGTGGGAGATACATATGTACACATATACACAAAGAGTTTACATTCAAAATATAGAGAGAACTCAGTAACAAGACAATCCAGTTTTTAAAATGGACTAATGACTTTAGACACTAGAAAAGAAGATACACAAATGGCCAATAAGCACATGAAAAGACGCCCAACATCTTTAGACACCTGGGAAGTGCAAATCGACAATGAGATACCAGTTCATTCCCACTGGAATGGGGAAAATCAAAAGAACTATCAAAACCAAGCACTGCAGGAGAGGATGTGCAATAACCGGAACCCTCATACACTGCTAGTAGGAGTACATAATGTTACAACTGCTTTGGAAAACAGCTTGGTAATTTCTTGTAAAGTTATACATGCACTTACTGTATGACCCAGCAATTCCATTCCTAGGTATTTACCAAGAGACATGAAAACCAAAAAGACTTACAGAATGTTCCTAGAAGCTTTATTCACAGTAGCAAAAAAGAAGAAACAACTCAAAGGTTCATAAAAAGGTGAATGGATAAACAAATCTGTAGTATAGTCATATAATGGAATAGTATCCAGCAATAAATAGGAGCAAACCAATTGACACATGCAACAAAGTGGATTATGCTCAAAAAATATTATGTCAAGCAAAAGAATTTGGATACAAAGGGTATATAGCTTATTATTCCACTTATGAAGGTCTGGAAGAAGCAAAAATAATCTGTAGCAATAAAAATCAGAAAAATGATTACCTGAGACATAAAGGAACAAATAGGGGAAGGTTAGGACTCATTAACAAAGGGGCTTGAGAGAACTTTTGCAGGATTTGGAAGTGTTCTATATCTTAATTAGGGCAGTGGTTACAGGGGTATATGGTCATCAAAATTCACAACTGTACACTTAAAATGAGTGCATTTTATTACATATGATCACCTCAACGTGATTTAAAACAGTATATGCCATACGACCATAACCTGATGAAAATGCAGTATCTGTATAAGCATAAAATGCATGTTCTACGTTCATAAAAAGACGGGAAAGTATGAACAGTGCTGGCGGCAATTTAATACTACAATTCTTTCGTTGTAACAGCCTAATTTTATTCAATGTACATATACCTTTGTAACATTAAAGGGACAGTAAATACATCAGGGCTCTAAGAAGCCAATTTTAAAATACTTTGTAGTCAGAATGCTTTCTGCATAGGAAGCTTTCACAGGTCAGACTTAAATAATTTCTACAAAATAAATGTCCTTTTCCATTAGGTCTAAATGTACTTCAGTGCTTCCATTCTAAGGAAGTCTCATTTAATCCTGCTACCCCTCTCAAGCATACATCTTTCTCCTTGCCTCTAAACTTTGCAAAAACAAAATATATAGGTGATCACTTTCTGATCACCTAGTCACGTCTAAACTTGCAATTAGGTAACAGATTTTCTCAAGAGTTAACACCGACTTTGCCCAATCTAAGAGCTTTTTCTCAGTCCTCATGCTTCCTGAACTCTCAGTAGTATTATTCAGCACTACAGTGTATAAGCATTGTTTTCAAACTTTAGCCCACATTAGAATCACTCAGAGCTTTTGGAAAGGACTGCTTAAGGGGAAGGAAGAAGGGGAGGGGGAGAAAAGAAAATGACTGCTGGACCTCATCCCAGAGCAGGTCCGAGGTGGGGCACCAGAATCTGTACCTCTAGCAAGATCCCAGGTGCTGCTGATGCTGTTGGTCTGGGGACCACACTTTAAGAACCACCGCAACAGAGCAAGCTTTCGTTAAAATTTTGTGCACACGTAGCTTTTCCTGGCCCTTCGTTTCTTGCTTCTTTCTGCTTCCACCTATCTAGAGTAACAAAATCATTAAGAACAAAACTTAACTTTTATTATCATCTGGTACCTGTTCCCTAAGGATCTAACTCTGAGACCCTTATACTTCTCTAATTCCTTCCCATAGCTAACATCACACTCGACAGGAAAAAGCTGAAAGCATTTCCTCTAAGCTCAGGAACAAGACAAGGATGCCCACTCTCATCACTTTTACCAACACAGTAATGGAAGTCCTAGCCACAGCAACCAGATGAGAAATGAATGTATCACATGGACTCTACTGCTGTAGTTTTATTTTCTTATTTTCTTAGGATTGCAGGATTTTGCTCTTATTTTATTTTTGTTTTACTTATATGTTTATTACACAACATAATTATATAAAACATATACATAAATATTTTCTATGTATAGATGGTCTCAACAAATTTTTCTCATCAACCTTGGCTTCCTAATGTATATGATACATACTTAAAAGCATGAATTCTGGAGCCTGATTCCTGCGTTCAACTCATGGCTCTGCTATTCTGTGTATGACACTGAACTTAACTATTCTGCCTCTGTTGGCTATTCTATAAAATAAAGCCAATGATAAATACCTCAGAGGCTTGCTACTAGGATTCAGAGTTAATGAACAATGTCTGGAATAATGTCTGGCACAAACTAAAATTGTTGGCTTATCATTAATCATGCCAAAAGCACAAACCAGCAGTCTCTCTCTCTATAAATTTATCCAACCTCACTGCTACTCTATGCAAGCCTCAAAGTTGGAACTGAAAAAACAAAAGGTATGTTAGCATTGCCAGATTATAAGTGACTGGAGGCTAATCCAGGACCCCTGAGGCAGAGGATCTAGAACATAATCATTAAGAAGCCCTTCAAACAACAAACAGGTCAAAATGATTCCTAAAAACATTTTTATAAAATCATAAAATGACATACCGAAACAATTTAAGATAAAGGATATTAACTGAAGATTCTCGTTTAAAGTCTCACAAAGACACATTAAAGGGTATACCTGTGTGACCACAAAATGCAGAAACAACCCAATCCTCACACAAAAGAAAGCAACTAAGCAACTCCCTGTTAGCATTTAAAATGAGAGAGAATTACTCATGATGACACATTTTTGAGCACTGCCATCACTTGCAGCTTCACACTAGCTGCCAGCCATAGTGGAGAGGAAAGACTGTCATCTTAGGCATGAAGAGACAGTGGAGGTAGCAAGCACAGGACAGCAGGACACTTGGAGGCTGTTTTACTAGCTTGGTACTGCACTGCATCATTTTCAAACTCATGGCTGTAATTCCCAGATTCTAAACTGCTCTCTCATTTTCATTTTACCTCACTTGGGAATCTGAAATGAATAACATAAAGAAAGAGATTATTTCCACATTTAGGCTTAAGGAAAGCACCTACTTCAACCACTTCTTCTCAGAAGATGAAATACACACATCAGTTACTCAGTCTAGCCCTCCACCATTTCTTACCTGGAACCCCCCAATTAATCACCTCCTCTAACTCACTAGTGTGGTCTTTCTCCCTCTGTTTAAAGCACTTATATGACTTGCCACAGCTTTCGGGATCAAATTCAAACCACGATGAATCTGATAATCCTGCACCTGATCACCCCTTTAGCCCATGTCCTGCCACTCCTCCACACACATACACACCCTTCATACTAACGTGCAGGTCACCATACCTCTCGCAAAACCACTGTGCCTTTTACTGGAAATGGTCCTATAGATGGAATAGTCTTCAAAGGCTCTTGGAATTGTTTCCCTTAAGACAGTTAACAACATCCATCATGGCATCCTCAGTATCCCAATTCCCTTAAAACTAACATCTAAATACATTGTACAGTAAGTTCTGTTTCTGGTTCTCAGAGAAGATTAAAAATAAAATGGACCTTAAGTCAAATGCACTTGTATTCACAGGACTGTCCCTGATCCAGTGATCTATCACAGTCTCAGAACTTGGTAAATGTAAGTTCAAATAAAGAAAAAAAAACTATAAAGAAATACATTACAGATAATATAGGACAATTGCTCCATAAGGATGTGAGGTTTTTATATACAAAATAGTATACTCTACAAATAATTAATAACAATAACTCAATTTACTGTTGTTTTTTTTTTAAACCAGGTACAGGGCACCATGCTATGAACTGTTACTCTGTTAACTAATTTATTCTCTGTCAAGTTCTAAGAAACATATTATCTCCATTTTACCATTGAGGAAACTGGAATCAAAAAAAAGATTAGGTAACTTACCCAAGACCATACACCCAGTATTCAAATCCAGGGCTGTCAGAAAGTTAAGGCCTTGTTCTTGAATCATGGTATCTTTAAGTGTTATACTTGGCCAATGCTTTATTGGGAGTATCAGCCTAAACTTTCTGATAACATAGCTCCACTACCAGAAGGAAAGTAACACACTGACAAGGTAAATCCCATGAGATAATAGCTTTCAATGTAAGAATTATTCTGAACACAACAAGAAAAAGACAAGTAGAAAAAGTACCGAACTCAAGAGTTAGAAAATAAAACAAAAACAAACAAAACCCAAGGAAAACATGAAGACATAAACAAGGCCAGAGCAAAGAATTACAACAGACAATAGGAACTGAGGTACATTCATACATTCTTTGAATGAATATTCATCAAACACACACAAAAATTCCACTAGGTGTCAGGCACTGCAGAGGCCTGAGGAACGCAACTGTCAGCATAAGAGTCCCTGTGCTCAACTAATAAAAAGAGTCCACGAGTTACAAACAGAGAAGACTGGTGATGCGAGCAAGCACAGCTTCAGGGGAAAGGCAGGGGCAGAAACAAGGGAACGATGGTTTGAGGAAGCAGAGTTGGTACAGACCATGTTTTCAAGGTGATAAATGGGGAAGATAAATGACAGAACATTGCTAGGGAAGGACAGGTTAAGGGGAGCTTGCTTAAATGTTTATGACAAAGCTGCAATAAAGGAAAAAAGGCTGAATATATTTAAAAAAAAAAGTCACGATCTAGACCAAACACAAAGAAAACAACCTTAATAAGGAGGATGAGAACCTTCTTTCTGAAAAGAGGGACAAAGGCAAAGACTAGTAGAGGAAGGAACAGGATCAGCCCCACCAAAAGGTTTTTGTTTTTATTTTTGCATAAGTACCATCTGCTAAGAGTAGCAAAACTTCAAGAAAATAGTAAAAGTTTAAATTGACAACTGTAAAGAAGTGGGCAAAACAGGGGCGGGAAAAAGAACTAACAGGCAGTGGAAGACTATGCGTTTAAACAGCAGTTGGCCAGTCTGTAACTTTTTTTTTTCCTAGCAAGGTTATCTATAATACCCAAAGAAGCATGTTGTCAGAATCATTCAGAGTGGACCTTCCCAGACAAGTGAGCTGGAAGGACAACGGGACAAGGGGACTGAGGATAGTGGTAAGACAACAGGTCACAGTGGTGCCTACAGATGTCTAAAGAGCAGAAGGGAAGAGCAAATACAGGAGGAGGAAGAAAAGAAAAGCAGGAAGTGACCAATAACAGCAGTTGGATTAATGCAGATGAGGCTACGGTTAAAATGGAATGGCTCAATGTAAGATTTTAGAGGTAGAAGAATTCTTAAGAATCACAAGTCTAAGATATAATATGGGCATACATGAAGGTCAATACATTAAAAAGAAAGGCGAAGAGATAAAAGAACAGAAAAAAGAGAGCTGCATTTTCAAATGAGTGTTCCAAGAAAACATCAGTCCTATGCAATGTGGCACAGCTTTGGGGACATCAAACTCTACCTCACTCTTGCAGGTTTACAATAGACATTAGACATTAGCATATTATAAGTTATGAGAAGAAATAAAGAATCCACTTTAACCTAGTATTCTTAAATTCATTTTGCCTTAGAAATATTGAAAATCCTAACACACATGAGTTTCCCAGAGAATTCGTGTTCAGCGGAACACACAGACTTGTCCATGTGTGATACATGTAAACACATCAAGGAGTCTGCTTCAAAAAACAGCGAGAGGCACGAGACCTTCAGTATTGGTGAGAATGTGGGGAAACAGGTGCTTTTCAAGCACTGCTAGGGCCCAAATAAACAGTATAGATTTTCCAGTATCTACCATGTATTATTCCCTTATTGCCGTTGTAACAGATTACCACAAATTTAGTGGCTTAAAACAACACAAATTTTATTTTCTTAAAGGTCTGAAAGTCAAAAGCCTAAATGGGTCTCAGTAAACTAAAATCAGGGTATCACCATGGCTGTGCTGCTTTCTGGAGGCTGTAGGGAAGAATCCCAGTTTTTGCCTTTTCCTGGTTCTTGAGATGCCCTGCACTCCTTGGCTGTGAGCCCCCTCCATTCCAACAGGATGTTCTCTCTCTACTTCTGATTCTTCTGCCTCCCTCATCCACACTTAAAGCATCCCTGTGACTGCCCTGGGCCCACCAAATAATTTATGATAATCTCTTTATTTTAAAGTCAGCAGATTAGCAACCTTAATTCCCTCTTGCCATGTAACACAATATATTCATAGGTTCTGGGATCAGAATGTAGATGTCTTTTGGGAGGCATTCTGACTACCACACTTAACAAAATATTTTTAAATGTGCACACTCTGGCATTCAAATAAGCATACACAAAAATGTGTGTATAAGGATGTTCATTATGGCATTTTTTAATAATAAAAAGTATTAGAAACAACATGAATTTCCATTGTTAG
The DNA here is from genome assembly GCF_036321535.1 of Camelus dromedarius. Lineage (NCBI taxonomy): Eukaryota > Metazoa > Chordata > Mammalia > Artiodactyla > Camelidae > Camelus > Camelus dromedarius. The sequence goes on along the minus strand of NC_087458.1, from coordinate 27,512,518 downwards.
GGAATCAGTTTAGAAAATTACAGTACTCCCCACACAACAGAACAGTAGGCTGGTGTCTCTAACGATGCCGTAGATATAGAATTACGAACGCTGAGAGGGAAAAGAAGAAGATTACAAAACGACATGATTTAGCCCAACCCCAGTTGCTGAAAGTATATACATGCTTACGTACATACACGCATGTGACTATGTTAACACACATACACTGGAAGGCTACACAAGGCTGGACGGCATGGGGACCGTAAGCTCCTGTGTGCCTGGGGCAGTCCTGCTGTCCCAGAATCAGTTAGTACTCTCTTTCACTGTCATGTGATCATTCTTAAAGTTTTTTGAGTTTTGTTTTGTTTGTAAACAAACACGTATTACTTGGCTGGATGCTGAAAATGGCAAGAACCAGATCTATATTACACTTGAAGTTTTAAAAAAAAACAAAAGTAACTTTTAAGAAATGTGCTTTCTAACATATGAATTTGTAACCACTAATTGTGAACCATCTACATTACATATATTACACCACTGGGCAGTGTCAATGGCAATCAGATACCAAAAGGGAAATTCTTCATATTTAAGAGCACAGCCCAAGTGTATGCAGACGACAAAGAGGGAGCCGATCAAGGCCAATGCCAATTCTGCTGCTAGTTAGGTACTCTGAGTCTCATTTCCCTTCTCCACAAAATGCCAGCCCAGCTCTACAAGGTTCCTGTACAGAAATGCTTATGAAGACAATTAGGTGAAAGCACTCTGAAAAGCATAAAGCAGAAGTAAAATGGAAGATGGTCCTCTTGAGGAATAAAGTAGCCCATTTCACAGGGAAGACCCTTCAGCTGCCTTATAGCCACTTAAGGCACAACTGCTCCCAACCAATTCAAATACTATGTTAGAAGTTTTAAAGGAAATATTAATACATTCAGAAATGCAGAAAATGAAAATAATGCATAAATTAGGCTCTTTACCCACCTGGAACTATGGTGGGTGCCATCTGTATCTGCATCTATATCTTCTCATGTAATTCTCCCAACAAATCTATCATAGTCATTTTATAGACAGGAAGATACAGAACAAAGAACTAAAACTACAGACTGAGGTTTAAGGTCATATTGCTACATGTAGCAGAGCTGGGACTGAACTCAGGACAACCTAAAGAAAAATTAGGCAAATCTTAATCTAAAGGCTTTTGCTCATTCAACTCATTATACCACGCTCCTTTCATAGGAAGCCAAAAAGACCCCTGTATGATTTAACAGACAACTAAATTAACATATTTTTAACTAGCAAGTGATTAGTATGTTAACATTTTCTTTTCCTTTTATAAATGAGAATCTATGACCAATAAGCCTTAACATTTGAGTTGTACTTCTTAAAATACTCTGACCATTTCTCATGAAAAAACAAAATGAAACAAAGCAATATTAAAGACTATTTCAGACAAACAATATTATTATTTTGGTTATTTAAACTAAGCAGAATTTGAGAAACATGTATTTTAGATATTAAAACACAAGAATTTCACTTTAGACTATCTTAAACTATGTATGTGTGTAGAAGTGAAAATTCTGCAGATGCCCTAGGATACTTTTTATACTCAAATCTGTCCTGTGGTGTTTCTCTTAACACTATGCTTTTTATCTTTTTCCACCAGCAATAAAAAAATTTTCAAGTATAACTTTGACCCCTTTTTTTCTTTGAATACCCTTCTTCCAATTGTGTTTTACACTAATTACCTTATATCTCATCACCGCACAGTATCTCAAAGAAAATCTGTTTAAGTTGTTGCCTGATACAGTCTACAGATTTAATGCAATCCCTATCAAATTACCCAGAACATATTTCACAGAACTAGAACAAATCATAATAAAATTTATATGGAACCATCAAAGACCTAGAATTGCCAAAGCATTACTGAAGAGAAAGAAAGAGGCTGGAGGAATAACTCTCCCAGACTTCAGACAATACTATAGAGCTACAGTCATCAAGACAGCATGGTATTGGTACAGAAACAGACATATAGACCAATGGAACAGAATAGAGAGCCCAGAAATGAACCCACAAACTTCTGGTCAACTCATCTTCGACAAAGGAGGCAAGAATATACAATGGAATAAAGACAGTCTCTTCAGCAAATGGTGTTGGGAAAACCAGATAGCAGCATGTAAAGCAATGAAGCTAGAACACTCCCTTACACCGCACACAGAAATAAACTCAAAATGGATCAAAGACTTAAACATAAGACAAGATACAGTGAACCTCCTAGAAGAAAATATAAGCAAAACATTATCTGACATACATCTCAAAAATGTTCTTCTAGAACAGTCTACTCAAGCAATAGAAATAAAAGCAAGAATAAACAAATGGGACCTAATGAAACTTACAAGCTTCTGCACAGCAAAGGAAACCATAAGTAAAACAAAAAGACAACCTACAGAATGGGAGAAAATTTTTGCAAATGAAATCGACAAAGGCTTGATCTCCAGAATATATAAGCAGCTCATACAACTCAATAAGAAGAAAATAAACAACCCAATCCAAAAATGGGCAGAAGACCTAAACAAGCAATTCTCCAAGGAAGACACACAAATGATCAACAGACACACGAAAAAATGCTCCATATCACTAATTATCAGAGAAATGCAAATCAAAACTACGATGAGGTATCACCTCACACCAGTCAAAATGGCCATCATTCAAAAATCCACAAATGACAAATGCTGGAGAGGCTGTGGAGAAAAGGGAACCCTCCTTCACTGCTGGTGGGAATGCAGTTTGGTGCAGCCACTGTGGAAAACAGTTTGGAGAGTCCTCAAAAGACTAGGAATAGACTTACCATATGACCCAGGAATCCCGCTCCTAGGCATATATCCAGAAGGAACCCTACTTCAAAAAGACACCTGAACCCCAATGTTCATAGCAGCACTATTTGCAATAGCCAAGACACGGAAACAGCCTAAATGTCCATCAACAGATGACTGAATAAAGAAGATGTGGTATATTTATACAATGGAATACTACTCAGCCATAAAAACCGACAACATAATGCCATTTGCAGCAACATGGATGCTCCTGGAGAATGTCATTTTAAGTGAAGTAAGCCAGAAAGAGAAAGAAAAATACCATATGAGATCGCTCATATGTGGAATCTAAACAAACAAACAAAGCATAAATACAAAACAGAAATAGACTCACAGACATAGAATACAAACTTGTGGTTGCCAAGGGGGCGGGGAGTGGGAAGAGACAGACTGGGATTTCAAAATTGTAGAATAGATAAACAAACTTATACTGTATAGCACAGGGAAATATATACAAGATCTTATAGTAGCTCACAGAGAAAAAAATGTGACAATGAATATATATATATGTTCATGTATAACTGAAAAATTGTGCTCTACACTGGAATTTGACACAAAATTGTAAAATGATTATAAATCAATAAAGAATGTTGGAAAAAAAACAGAAAAAAAAAGTTGCTGCCTGATAAATTAGTAATTCACGAACTTTCTAAGAGGTAGTGATAGTAAAACACACTCTAGGATACTGTACCCCAAGTAGTATAGCACTGAAATACTAGGCCTTTGGGAAGAGGAGAGAAGGAAGAAGGATTCAAGTTACGTGGTCAGTGACCCACAGTTTTTGGAAACAGACTGAGGGTATTAATACGTCAATACAGCAGTTCTTTAAATAGAATAGATTTCAGAATCATGCTTCTCACTTAAGACAGACACTACGGAAGGAAAAATGCCATCAAGGACTGAGAACAAAATGCTAATCACCAGAGAAGGTCTGTAACTTTTTTCTTTACTTAATGTTATGCTCTGCCCCCTCCCATAATGCTGCAGACCTTCTTCCTTCAACCCCACCTCCATTCCACGTCTGATCTCAACAGGTGAAGAGTCTACTAAAGAAGTCCTATCAACCCAGTTATTTTCAGAATGACAGGTATTCACTAAAACTCTCATCCCCTATGTGATAATTTAGTAATGTTCCAAATAACTAATTTTTGCCTAAGATGAGGCTATTTACAAAAATATGGAAAAGAAATTTAAATCTTTACGTATCTCCAAGGAAGACCTGGAGGCATTACATACATTTTTCTTGTGTCTTCACATTCTAGTAGATACATATACAACAAACATCAGCCATTCAAATATAAATTGTTCCCATAAGACTGAAGACCAGGTTATTGAAAGAAAATCTTCCACTCCCAAAAGAAACACAGAATGAGACAGGGACTAATCAAAATTCACATGACACAACCTGACTGCCAGTCTGATCTGATCACGATGTTTACAACAACCAAACTCTCAATCATTCCTAGTATCAAATTTTTTAGCGTTCCTCCACCACACTGTCCACAGGCATTTACTCATTCTGTGCCTCTGCCTGCTACATTCTTCTCTTCTTTCTTAACCTGACTAATCCTACTCATCCTTTAAGACTGAGCTCCAGGGTTCAACTCCAGAAGACTTCTCTGAAGTCCCAAGCTATAGAAGTTCCACTTCCCTCAATATACTCTTCATCCCTTGAAATAATTTAACTGGTATTTACCACATTACAGCTGTCTCTCAGTACCCACGGGGATCGATTCGCAGATGCTCAAGTCCCTTATGTAAGATGGTGTGGTACGAGCATATAGCCTTCACACATCCTCCCCACCCTCTCATATACGTTAAATCTTTAGGTTGCTTATAACTCCTAATCCAATGTAAGTGCTATGTAAATAGCCATAAATACAATGTAAATACTATGTACATAGCTGCCTGTGATTGGTAAATTCAAGTTTTGCTTTCTGAACTGTCTGGGATTCCTCCCTGCCCAATATCTTCCATCTGCAGATGGAACCCAAGGATACAGAGGATCAACTGTGTATTAAAGTATCTGCGTAACATCCATCTCCCCCAGGAGACCACTATCCTAAGGAACAAGAATCAGTTCAATTGCTTTTATATTCTCAGAGCCTAGCACTGGCATTCTTAAGTAGTCCATAAATGTTTTGCAAGAATGGACAAAAGCATAAAAACTCTATTCAACACCCATCATGTACCATGCACATTTAAAATTTGCTGAGACGTGATCTCTATCACACTCAGTCTAGCTGCAGAGATAATTCACTTAGATATTAAAAAAAGAGGTCATTACAAATTTTAGAACTTACAAGTACCAAATGACTAACAGGAAATTCTACAAAAAGTCAAAGAATGCAGAAATCACTAGTGTGGACAAGAAGTCATAAGAGAAGGTGAAGCTTAAGACAGTGGAGGATGGTACTTCCTACAGGGGAAAGGCCTTGGAAGAGAGATTAAAGCAGCAATTAAAGCAGGAACGGATAAACCATGTTTAGAAGACAGTGAGTAGATGACTCTGGCTAGGGTAGCTGGTTCCTCTCAAAAGGTAAGGAGACATGCGGCAGAGGGAGATGAGGGTCATTTTAAGGAAGGCCAAGAATGCTGACCTAAGGAGCCGAAGCAAGAGAAAGCCATTTACAAATGGTTTTCAGGAATATTAATGAAGAAACAATGCAAAAGACTAGCAGGGGGACAGGGTCTGATGGAGAAGCAGAATTTGTTAAAGGTATGTAAACCTCTGTTATTTTTTCTAACACTGACTGCAATTTTATGAATCAATGTTCCATTTTAAAGATAAAAAAATCAAGACCCAGAGATGTTGTTAGTTCAAAAGCAGAGAAAGTAATGGGCAGCGTTTAAAAACCCGAAGTCAATGCTGTCTTCTTGCTCCCTGAGACACCTGGAGGCAAGGTATCAGGTAGAAGACCACTTCAACAGTCTGGGTGAAAACTGACAGGGCCGGAAATGAAAAAGAAGAGACAGCAGGAAGGTGACATTTCCAAAATGATGGATGTGTGGAAGAGGGTGAGGAACACTGGGAGAATCAAAGGTGACTGCAAGGTTCTAGGCCTGAATGGGAGGATGGGGAGTGGCAGCACCAATGAGGAAAATGAGAAAAACATAGGGTAAGAAGAGAAGGGTAAGGATTAAGGATTAAGAGTTGACTTTAAGAATGCTGAGTTTGCCATGACAGAGAGACTTCAAAGATTAGGAATGTCCAGAAGGCAGAGGTGCAAAATTACCAGATTAGTCAGTGCCAGTGGCGAATTTTCAGGCATTATACATAGCTGAAACTTACATCAGCGCTTGCTATGTGCCACAAGCATCCCAAGCACTTGACATGTCGCCTCCCTCAGCCTTTGTAACTCTACGGGTCAGATGCTCTTATTATCGTAACTTCTCAGGTGTGGAAACCGAGGTACAGAAAACTCGAGCAGCTTGTCCAAGGCAACACAGCTAGTAAGTGGCAGGGCTGTGGTTTGGGTTCAGGGACCATGCTCTAAGGCACTATGCTCAATTGCACTTCGCTATGTATCACTTGACGTTTATGCCTATTTCATTAAATAGTTTATAAACTCTCTGAATGACAGGCATGGTACTGTATGCCGATTTGTCTCCACAGGACTTAGCACAATGATTTATACCTAAGTAGGTGCTTGACAGATTTTAAACAGTGATGATGGAGTGACAGCGAAAGTCCTGTCATTTCTGCGAAAAAAAAAAAAAAAGGTGAAAGAAAACAGAGAAACAGGGCTATGCCTTTCTTTTTGCCACGAGTGGGGTGAGGTGGACCAGGAAAACAAAATAAAAGAGGCAGGGTAATCAGAATCATGGAATTTCAGCGCTAAAAACAACAGAGCTCAGAAGCTCCCATTTGTACATCACAGCAGCCATGAACTATGTGGTAACTATGTGGTAGGTACTTACTTGTGCACCTGGTAAAACTGCTTGAGAGTATATTCTCTTTTTATTCCTGGGATATATCTTGGCCCAAATTGAATGTTTACTGGTGGGATGGATGGTTGGATATGAGAGGGACACAGAGACTGAAACAAAGGAAAGTAAACATTTGAGTGTGAGAGAGAAAGGAAAACAATCGATGGATGAATCTGGCCATTGGGTCTCTGGCACCTCTGGAAATACCAATTCCAATAAAGTGCTAAGGAAAAATAGCTGGATTACAAAAGGGATTAAGGAAAAACATGGTAAATAAAGGGAAGAACACAGTATAGGTCACAGTTGAAATTGTTAGCCATAAAAGAAAGGTAAGGAAGGCCAGAGCTTAAAGGGAAACAGGAACAGAAAAGGATTTTTAAGAGAAAACTGAGATTGGTCCACAAAAGAGGACTAGTGAAGGGGATTAAAAAGACTGCAAGAAGAGAGACAACACACGTGAAATAAGGCTCGGGAGTAGTTAGTAATACACAATCAAGAGCACAGGTGCAGGAAGGGCTTGTGCCGGACTCTATTAGCCAAACTGCTTTTCCCTTTGCGAAACCTACGCTAGCTATCAAGTCTGCAAAACTACCACCCTGTACATCTCTACTTCTCTGTCAATAACCTATTTGCTCTAAGAAAAACTTGGAAAAGGCCTGGCCTGAATTCTACTGTCATGTATTAAATGGGAGTGAATGGAATTTTTTAAAATGTATGTGGAATAAAGGAGACATGAAATGTTTCTCTTGCCTGAAATGTCAATTTGCCCAATATCCGCTTTAAAAAGTCCAATACATATTTGAAAACCCAGATCAAATCTCACCTCCTCCAAGAGACCTTCCTCACCTCACCTCCAACTCTGCTGGAATAAAGTTCTTCTTCCCAAAACTTAAACAGTACCTGTTTCTCTATCATAGCTCTTACCAGTTCATCCACTATTACTTAAATGTCTTTTTCTAGTATCTTTGAGTTTCCCAAAGGCAAAGTCCTTTTAATTGTGCTCTGCACATAATAAGTATTCAATAATTGCCAATAAAATAAAACTCAAATTAAAAAAAATTTAAAACATGTACAAGTTTCTATGGGTAAAGTCTAAACATAGTAACTAGTCTATTACTACTTAAGAGAAAACTGCTAAGAGAAGCCTTAGAAATAATCTGTGGCTTGAAGGAGAAGAAAACAAGAGAATGAACCTAAGTGAATGTGCACACTCACAGGGAACTTTGGGCAATATGTGGAAACATTTCTGATTGTCACAAATGGGGGAGAGTGATACAGGATGCACAGAGGCCAGGGATGCTATTAACCATCCTCTGATGCACAGGACTGCTCCCCACAACAGGGGATTATCTGCCATAAACCCTGTTCTAAACAAAGCAGCGAAGAAAAAAAGCCCAGAACAAAATCGCTACCAAATCTACCTGAGACTCCCACAGTTTTCTTAAACAATTAGCAGTCACCTATTCTTCAAAGTGACTTAAAAATTGAGTCTAGGGAAGGTGAAAACAACCTGCCAAAGCAGCTCCACTTACATGTTAACAAGAAAGGAGCTGGTGACAAGTTCTCACTTACCATGTGACACGTCTGCCAAAACGCCATCCCTGCATTTTCCTGTGTTGGTGATGAGCCCTTCTTGGTTCTCACCTCCTAGATCGTTGATAAATCTACCCACAATTCAGCAACTAAATTAAAATACAGCTTGATTACAAAACTTAAATGGCAATACGTGATGACCATTTGCCAAAATACCCTCATACAGATGAACAATCTACTATCCAAAAGGTAACTGCTCAACCGTCTGTTCTCTAAACGAGATCAATCAGTTAAACAAACCCACCCAAACTTCCAAGGACTCGTTCATGCCACCAGCAACAAAAATTCGAAAGGCTAGCCAGGATGAGAGATGTAGCTGGAGACTGCAAACGGTATTTCTCCACTAAAACACAATCTAGCCCTTTCAAGTCTGAACTCCCCCTCTTTCAAAGTTGCCTCATGACAAACTTGCTACACGAGTGGGTCCAGATCTTATATCTTAAAACAAAACAAAACAAAAAACTCGGCAAATGTTTCATCTACCATGAAGGTAAAACACAGCAGCTGTTAGAAAGCAATGAAACATAGGCTCCGACAGGAAGTATACATTTTGAATCCAACTGAAACCACAAGGGAAGCAGAAATTAACTGCCAAAATAATTCAGCCAGTTAATATCCAAGCAGGTAAAATGATATTAACACTATTATAACAAAAAGTAGATTTGTAAGCCTCAAGAGAGGGTAATTTCTTTTTTTTAAACAATTTTCCCATGTTTGGAAAAGCAGCCACATTTGGCTGATTTTCTGGGTCCAAAGCTATTTTAAATCCTGTGCATGGGAGTGGGGGCGGGGGTGCATGGGTAAGGGGAAGATTTCTTGACCATGTAAACTTCTATCAGCTTGTACTATAGGATTTCTTGAAACTTCTAGAGACAGGGATTAGCCAGCCCAGCATTACCAGATTCTTTCAGAACCTGTAGCCCACTCCATTTAGTATATACATTTCTCCCAAACGCTCACAGTACCTGTACCTCTCCCCAGGCTAGAGTAAAGCTGTTTGCTATTTTATCTAGCCATATCCCCTCCCTTTATCTCCCTCTGTCCCAAGATTTACAGCAACACATTTTATCTTACAATATATTGGATATTTTAATTAGTATTTAAATGGCAACCAGTTTCTAGTGTCTCAGAAAATAATCCTGTGGCTGTTATATTATTTCTACTCTGGTAACAAAGTTTCTGACCAAGAACTGTGCCACTGGAATGCGGCCTCTCCACTGATAAGAGATATCATACGAAAAAAAAAATTCTAACAAAATGGACAATTTGTAGACTGTTCCTGTAAAGTGGTCTAACAGCAGGGATATAGAGAGGAGTGAAGGAAGGAAAGAGGAGAGTTGGGGGCAGCATGAACAGCTGCCTCCCACTACCGCAGCAGATGTGTGCCACCTTTCACAACCGGGTTTGACCTGTCTGGTATTCCCTATGGCTATGGTTATTCTATGCTCTCATCTTCCAGAACAGGTTCAGTGATGTCTTCCCTGTCTGGTACTTCATACTCCCCCCACCCCTGTTTCCCCAACTTTTGGCATGTGAATTTCCATATTTCTATTCTTTTGAATGCCATTCTTTTAAAGCACGACATTATCCCTCACTACTATGGCCTGTTCGCACCCTTCTCCCATCCTCACCAGTATTCAACACACCCTTTTCTTTCACTCAACAGAGATGTCAGTCTTTAAAATTCTTTCCTTTTTGTCATAAATCAAAAGAGAAAACACTTAATTTTCTTCAATTTGAGTATTAAATTTCCAACATTATTCAGCTAAGAACTCCCATATCTAAGACCATTACTTATTTTTATAAAATATAAGAAGTCTTGCTGGTCTGCTATCTCAAAATGAAAAAAACAAAACAAACAAACAAAAAAAAAAACACTTCCACTCTAACAAAAAAACTGAAATTTCATCATTTTTTCCTGCCCAGAGCATCACCCACACAGAGGACAGCTCTTCCTTCCTTTCACCTCTGCTCTGTTTCTACAACTCAAGACTAACTCAGTCCCCTTGATGCTGGATTCCTTCTCTTCATCTTCCTGATGCTTCTTACCTCATATCCTCATTTCTCACTCTTTTGAAACTGCCATTTTGCTCCCTGGTGTGCCACCACCCCACCATTTCAACACCAGACACCTCAGCTCATTTACTCTAACAAATTAATTCAGCTGAGACAAAACTAATTTTTACCTGCATAAGGGAAGATCTGTAGCTGTGCAGTCTAAAAATTGCCCAGTCATGGTCTTACACTGACAACGGTAGGCAACACAACTCTTCCTAAAGTCAAGGTCACAAATAACTGCTATACCCCCAACCACACCCACTAAGCAGTACACAGCATCCTCCCTGAGTTGTCTACTAAAACCAACAGTTCCACTGTCATCAAAGAAAGTGAACATCATGCTTCTCTGAGGACACTGTCTAGTCTCCCACAGCAGACTTTAAATGGAAAGATTATCTGAAGAAGCAGAAGAAGGAAATTCTGGCTGGTGCAAGCCTTTCTTTGCTCTCTCCCCACCTCTGTCCCAGACTACTATTAGCCCTAAGACTTGCTTTATTTACTTAGGATAGATGAGTAAGATTGAGAAAAGACTGGCTCTCAGGATTCTTTAAGGGATTCCAGGTCCTATGCCTGTTCAATTTTGCCTGTTCAACTTTAGGTGGAAAATTTAGGCTATTTAAACATTGTGTTCATTTATTCTTATTCTTTTCTTTCTTCAAATAACTAAATTCATCTCAAGCTGTCTGTTATTGATTCCACAACCTAAGGATAAGTCTTCCCTACCATGCTAACTTAAAAAAATAAAAGATGTATTAACACAGAAGCCTCTCAAAGACAACTGATCTTTCCATTAAAGTCACTACCTCCCTCCCTACCTGCTTTTCATCCTACCTTTCTAGTTCCACTGCCACCACCTTATTTCTGGCCCTTAAGTGCCTACTACACAGATTCACCTTTCTAATACAGAGTTACGAAAGTGTGAATTCCCTTTTAAGCAAACCATCTCAGATTCTCCATTGTCCACCCATTTTAACTATAAACTACAGATCATAATATTCAAGACACTCTCAAATATTGGCACCTAATCAAACAGGCTTTCCATTATCACCCTGTCTGTATAAAACAGCACATCCTTGTCTTGCTTTATTTTTCTTCCTAGTACTTGTCACCCCTGATTAACAAATTTATCTGTTCATATGTTTATTGATTGCATCCTTCTACCAGCAAATACCTTCCTATGTTCACTCTTTTGCTCACCACTGAATCCTCAGTGCCTGGAACACAGTAAGCTCTCAAGATATACTTGTGGAAAGAATCGATGAACTCAAACATGTCGCACACAGTATAGCTCGTCTGGAATTAGAAGATCTACATTTGAGTTAAGAGCTTCCACATACCAAATATATAATCCTCAACAATTTTGACTTCTTGGGGATATACTTTTTTCATCTGTAAAAAGAACGGGTCAAACTTAATAATCTATAAAACTTATGTTTTTTCTAGCTGCATCACCCTATACCCTTGTTTAATTGGACCGAACACCTCCCCTGGCCCCCAACTTCCCTATCTATGTACCTCTGCTCAGTTTCCTTCCATCTGGATTCTTCCTTCTCGATCCACACTTGTCAGAATACCGTTTAACCTTAAGGTCCATTTTAAGTGCCATTTTCTCCTTGAAGCCTAGCAAACTGTAAACTCTGCAAGAGGAGGGTGGAGTTCTCACTATTCTATTCTCAGTAGTTAGTACAATGCCTAGCACATAGGCAATCAACAAAATGATGAATCATGTGTTATGAATGAACATGTAACAAAAGGAGCTTTTCCTGATTCACCCCAATTGCTCAGGTAATCTCCTGCCTATGGACTCTTATAACACTTGGCAACTTTTATGATACTTACCATATTTTATTTGCCTAATATATACTAAACTGCAAATTCCTTAAAATTAAGGACTGTCCTGGTAGTTTCCAATCTCCCTTCTAGCGCATCTCAGAGATCTCTGCCACACTTGTATTTGTCAAACTCATCTGATATGTTAGACAATGAAGGGCTAATAAAGGAGAAGAAAGGGCCTCAATATACAGGTATCGTTCCAACGACCCTGCAGTCAGCGGGCACGCACGTCGTGTGGCTCCTGTCCCTACTAAACTCAGACATGCAACCATAATTGAAAAGTCTCATCGTCCTCTCCTCTACACAACCCTGCTTAATAAAACTATTACTACTTTCAAAAGGAGCATAGCTACCCTCATGTTATCACTTAACTACATACCCTGTCTTGCAATATACATACCGGGATCCACTCACACATCAATATTCTGACACCACTAAACAGCCAAAGTGACTTTTCTGCTCATTTCAGATTTCTACTCCATCGAATTCCCTCCTCCACAAGGTATGAAACCGTTTTTAAAAATATTTTCCCATAAGCTTGCCTTCTTAGTTCTGCTACTGAAAGACAAAAACGACCTGTTTCAAGGTCTTTCTTCCCCTTTTCTAAGCAATGGTAACTCCCCAATTAATCTCAGGCTCTAACAATCTTATTTTTCTCTGCCATCAAGATTTTGATCCTCGTTTACTTCTACCTCCGAGCTCTTACTCTGCTTCCATGGAACCTTCCTAGCTGTACAAAAGCGGGTGTCTTTCCGTTCAATATGCTCTCGCCATCATGTACTTGGTTCCAATGTGTCTGCATCTTCTTCCTCCAACAATGGGTATCAATCGCCCCCCTTAACCCTCCCCAGATACATATCACATACTCTTACACTCTGTACCCATGCGTCACTCTACCTCCGACATACAAGTTCTTTACACCACTCTTAATGAATCCACACGACTCTCAGAATGGTATCTTCCGACTGCACTGATTCTAACCCAGTTTTTCTGGGGGAACCCAACCCCGTCCACAGTACCTCCCTCTTTCCTCACTTCCTCATCCATTCTCCTTCTTTATACCCCTCCACCCCGACTCTGCCAACTAACTACAAATGATATTATTCCTCGGTACTTCCAACCCCAAAATGAAGAACAAACTCCAGCCTCCTGCGGTCCTCCCTCCCGGAGCCCCCACACACCTCAGGTGTGCAGACTTCCACCTCGGCTTCTCCCCAGGCATCGCTCCAGCCAATCCCACACCACTCCACGCTTCCCCGCCACCGAGATCAGACTCCTCCACACCCACCTCCACTCCGGGTCTCCGCCGGCTCCCGGGGCACCCCCCTCCCGACTCCGGCGAGCCGGCGAGCCCACGACCCCGGGCGCGCGCGCGCACACACATTCTCACGCCTCCCTAACCTCCTTCCCAGCGCGGAGACGAGCCGGCTCCACTGGAACTCGGCCCGGCCAGCGGGGGGCCCGGCGCCCGCGCGTGTGCCCGCCCCGCCCCCTCCCGCGGACCCTCCCGCAGCCCCCCGCCTCCCGGCCGAGGAAGGAGAGGACCCCGTAACTCCCCCGCCGCCCCGGACGTGCCACCTCTGTGTCTGCCTCTCCATGCCCCAACCCTCGGCCCGCTCCCCCTACGTCCCGGGCCAGCCTCGGCCCTCACCGGAGATACTGCGCGCTCTGCAGGCTCATCCTCTGCCGCCGCGTCTTCCCGCGAAGCCTCTGTGGGTTTCTCAGGCTCCTCGGAGCGGCCCCGCGGCACCGCGGGCGCTGGCGGCCGCCGCCATCTTCCTCTCCTCCGACTCCTCCTCGCTCGGCGGGGGGGGTGGGGGGTGAGTGAGGCGAGGGGGAGGGAGCGGGGAAAGCTGCTCTCGCTGCTGCTCCGGCCCGTGGGGCGCAGGGACACTCCGACCCGGGAGGGGGAGGGGGAGGGAGAAGGGATGGGGGCGGGGGAAAGAGGAGGGAGAAGCAGAGGAAGGAAGTGGGGGTCCCTCTCGCGAGATTTCAGCGGCGCCCGTCCCTCCGGGTGATTTCCGCTTTTCTGAGGCGCTCCTTCTTGGGATCAGCTAGCTGTGTTGCGCCGGTGCGGCTGCTGAGCGGCCGGCTGGAGGCACTTGGCAGCTTCCGGTCAATCCACCCCTCTCCTCCCGCGCGAGGGGGCAACCCCAGCCTCACCAGGAACATCGAGCCCTAATCAGCCGGGAGTTACACTCAAAACCTTCCCCCGTCTTTCCACTCCACCCGTTTTCTCTCTTCCTTTTCCCACTCCTCCACTCTTCCCTACCGGAAACGCCGCCCCTTCCTCCTACAGTTCCGGCCGCCAGTCCCTCGTCTGGTCTGCCCTCGCGCTCTAGAGTGACGCTGAGGACCCCCTCCTCTTTTCTGCGGCCCCTCCCCCTGCACGCAGGGAGGCTGTTGGAGGGGATAGGGTGGAGCCCAGGGATGAAGAGAAAAGAAACCAATCGGATTGGGTAATCAGCTGCCAAGGCAACTGGAGGCTGTAGTTGTATTGTCATAGTAACCAGTGTGTGCGGACAGACTGGCTCTCCCGTGGCGAGTGGATTCCCAGTTAAGTGCCCAGGCTTCCCCCTTGGCTCCCCTTCCACCTGCAGGCGTCCCCCAGGGTGGGAATCCGGGTAGTTATCCTGGGCGGTGAAGCTCATTTCCTCCTCCCTTGCCCTTCCCCGCAGCGGTGGGGAAGACCCCGAGGCATTCACCGTGGGCTTTTCCACCCGCCTGCGGGCGGGAACCACCTCCATAGTTCCGTCTCAGTGCGGGGCGTGCGGAGGGCCGGGCCTGCGAGGAGGATGCAGGGCCTGAAAGCTGGTGGGCGGCAGGCTGGAGCCAAGAGGGCGAGGCTGCGGCGCGAGGCGGCCAGGCGGGCGAGGGGTTTCCTCACGACTGCCTTGGGCTCCGGGAGGCGGGATCCCTCCAGAACGGGGTCCCTGAGGGAGGAGAACGGCACACGACTGCCGAGATCCCCATTCTGCCGACAGGGACATCTGCGGGTCGACCCTTACAGAAATCCCCCGAAGCCCACCCGGCACACACCCTCGGTGACAGAGCCTCCCTGGAGTTCCCCCCGCGCGGCCTTCACGAGCCACCTCCTGCCGCGAGGAGGCCAGAGTGAGAGTGGGGACATATCCTAGAAGGCTATAACAAGTGGTTTCCCAGCACTCAGAGCCAGGGACGTGGCGAGACGCTGATCACCGCCATCCTTCTCAGAGGCAACCCCCGATGGAGGTCCCCCTTGATTATCAAAAGCCGACCTCCGAGTTCCTTCCTTCTGTGCAGATTTCCTCCTTCTGCGTCTGCAGTATTTTAGAACTTGCCACTCTGTCTCTTTCAGGTTGGAGAGGAAACCGTTGGGCAAAATAGTATCAAGAAAAGCCTAGATACTGGCGCGAAGTTCCGATGAAAGGCTTCCGATAGGGAAAGGATTTTTATTCTTAGAACAAATATTTTTGAACGTCTATTATGTGTATTTTGTCTCAGGTTTGGAACTAAAAATGCAGAATAAAGAATGAAGTCAATAATAGTATAGGGTGTGTGAGAAGTAGCTGGAGAAGTCGTCATCCTAATGGTTTGAAAGAATTATTTGACATTTACGAATTATATTTTCAATTCGTATTGTGGAGTCTTTAAAGTAACCATCCCAAAGTACTTTAGGGTGTGTAATGGTATAAATTCCCCAGGAATGCAGCCCTCATTGGATGCTTAAGATCAGGATTTTAACGGGCTATTTTCGTTTGGCTAGGTTTGGGTACCTGTCTTTTACGCTAGGCGAAGAGGCGCTTTCTAGATCTTTCCCTGACACTGTTGGGGGAGAATAGGTTCACCCTCTTTCCTCCCACTTCAACACCAAACGTATTAAAACACTGGACCAATGTCTATCTGGAACATCATGTGTAAATTTAGAGGAAACGAAAGTACAGGCTATTTTGAAATAAATTCCAAAGACAGATTATCGTTAACGGAATAGAAACTGAACTATGACCCTCTGCTGCAAGCGCCTACTGTGATGCGACGTGACACGTGGTGATGGCAGCTGTCCGGTGCCCCCTGTCATCCCTCCAGCACCGAGGGGCCGCCCACTCACGGGAAAGGGAGCCACCTAGTGAAAGATTGTTCTCATCTCTGGCTTGAGATCAACCCTGAGAGCCCAAGGATGGAAAGTACCACTACATATTACTGAAAATACCCTACAGCTCCTTCCTGAAATGTATTGGTTAGATTTTTTTTTTAAAAAAGATTTTAGCCAGGAAAAAAAGGTTATGTTATGTAAAATAATACCCCTTTAGTAATCATTGTAGTAACAACCTTTTATGTCTGTGGCTCTTGTCTCTAGTCAACATATGAACACATATCATGAAACTCCTGAAAGCAGTCCAGGAAAATGGTACTATCTTCTCATTTTGGAAATAAGGAAACTGGTATCAGAAAAATCCTTTTGTTGTGTTGTTTGCTCAATAAACATTTACTGAGAATTTATTATGTTTCAGGTATTGTCCAGGTTACTATGGATACCACCGTAGAAGAGACATGGTCCTTGTCTCAGAACCCACCTTCTGGTAGAGATAACAGAAAATAGGGGAGCAATTAGGATCCAATGTGACGGTGTGGCAATTAAGGTAAGAACAAAGTACTTTAGATGCACAGATGAAGGTGCACAGGTGAAGGTCACACTTATAAATAACCTTTGTATTTTATAGCAGCTTTCCTAAGAATTTTATAAATTCTTCAATAGCTTTACAGTGTCCCTACAAACTAGATAGAATAGTAACATTTACATTTTATAGATTATAAAACATTGATGCCTATCTTGAAAATAACTTAAAAAAAAATCAAAGACTCAGAAAAATTATGACCCCAAATTTACATATTACTTCATGCACGTTCTCCAGTCTCTTCTCTTTTTGCTACCCACCCTATCAACAGATTTGTAGATTATCAGCATCTTTCTTCAATAGATTTTATTCACTTTTTCACCCCTGCAGATACAGATTACTTCTAAGCCAAAAGAGATTATAAATGAGAAGCTGTCTCATTTTGTTTAATTGTACCTGATGTTAAGTTTTTCAGTTTATAGCTAAGTGATTTTGTGGAAAGGTCATAAACTAGCAGACTTGAGTGTGCATTCCAACTGAGCCATCTTAGTCTCTGAACTTCACTTTCTTCCTTGACCAAAATGGAAACATTACCTATTACAGGCTTCCTGTGAACTTTAATGGCAATACACATGACTGAATATATGAGGGCCTGACATACAACACTGGCAGTTGATAAATGTTAATTTTCTCTTTGCCCTCTTTTCTTTTGTATCAAGCTGAAATGCATAATTTAGAATGACTGCAGCATAACATTATTTTTTAAATAATAGTTTATCTAGTCTTTGTCTCTAATGCTCATAGATCTGACCACACACCCAAATCTATTCTCATTCAGTGCTAGAAGGTAGATTTCTTTATCCATGACTCTGATTACAGAAAAGAATATAATATCAGGACATTGTGAGTCAGATTCTAGAGGGTTGAAACTTTAAAAAAAATGTTTTATCACTAAAAACAGCCTAATATAACCACATTTCTGCCCAAGAAAACAGAGTGGCCAGTCTTAAACCAGATGCCAAGTACTTGCTGAAAAGCAACTCTTAACATTCCTACCAAATTTTCCCAGACCTTTGGTAACCTGACCATACATAGCAAGCCTCCTCCTTTTTTTTTATAATAGTTATCTCAACAGTTCCATGAAACTTTAACAAGCATTAATTTATTTTTAATATTTAACTTACATATTCTGATTGTTTCCAAGTCATATGTACAATTAGGTACTTAATAAATATGTTTCTATTTTGATGAGAATAATTTATCCCTTGTATGTGAGGCTGGCTGGTGCTCTCTTTAGTACCACACCCCTGACAAGGAGCTGAGTGATTCAATCAAGTGAGTGATTCATTCTCTTTAAATAGTGAGTCAGATACAAATTGATGATTAAACTCAGATCTACTGTTGCTCAAGATTTCACAGAACAAGGGTCAGCAGCCTTTCTCAGACAGTTTGCCAAGTGTATATTTATTCATTCATTTCTAAGAGCCTCCAGAACAGTCAGGAAGCATAGAAGTCCAGGATTTAAGAGAAAAACTTCTGGTTTGAGAGACAGTGAGGTGACAGAGAATGGTAGTCAGAACTCTCTCTCTCTCTCCTCCACTCTCCTAGTATTTACTAAGAAAAAAATTTATTAATCCTCAAGAATTTCTCTCAACTCCCAGTGAGAAAATACCACTGGGAAAGAACCTTAAAACCCCATCTGCTAATTTAATGGGCGCAGACCATCTGGAGAAGGTAAGAAGAAATGCTCATAGGGAAGACTGACGAGTGTAAAAAAGAAAATTAAAACCTCATCCTCTTATACTCTGTTGTCCAAAGGCCTTGGTGTTCATGGGTCTCTTTGCTACTCCAAGAACAGTACCACTGATAGCATCTCGGGGTGCCCAGTCTAAAATCAATGTATTTTCATGTCAAAATCTACTGTGTTACCCACAGGCTGCCATTTTTTTTTCTTAAAACACCCAACTAAAAGAAAAGAAATTGTTTACTATTTTATAGCCTCCACTTTCCTACTTTCTGTAGGGTAGACTACTGTTTTTGAGCACAGAGTATGTGATACTGGTGTTGTCATAAATCTGCCCTTCCTCAGAACCACAGGAAACCACCTGTTTGCACACAAGCACATGCATGCATGCATACCTTCCACCTTTCCCTGCCTTCATTACTTCACCACTTCCATTTTCAATTCAAGTTAAAATGTAATATAGATAAAGAAACTGAGGACATGCATTTATTGCTTCAAGGCTTCCTAGAGATATGTACCAAAGTACTGTTCTGCTTTGTTTAACTATCCTAGGGTCTTTTTTATTCTCAGAAAAATTCTACATATCAGAATCCTGGACAATTTGTCCTATATTTATAAAAATTCTTAATAGAATTGGATTACTAGATACGGGAGCACATCCCAGAACAAATTAAATAGTAAAACAATGTATTCTTATATTCTACATTATAGCCATGTTAAGCTTTTAATTTTTTTTTTAATTCCTGGCTTGGATTTTCCGTTGTCTTTCCATTGTCCTTAGAATAAAGTCCCCGGGCTTTAGGGTGACCTGTGTGATCGGGTCCTTGCCTGCCTCTTCTCTGACATTTCCTAAGCCAGCACTCCAGCTGCAGTGCCCTTCTCTTAGGCACCTGAATAGTTGGTGTTCTTTTCTATTCAGAGCCTTTACACAAGCTGTTCCCTTATTGAGATAACTGTTTCCTCTTCTTATGCGTCAAGCTTAAACTTCAACTTCTTTGGAAAAATCTTTTCAGCCCCACCCCCCAGTAAAGCTAGTTAGCTACACCTATTACCTGCTCCCATTACATCCTGTCACCCTGCCCATCTTCTCCATGCCATTTGTCGTATTTGTAATTCTTTGTTCAACGTCTGTTGCCTCCAGTTGGCTGTAAGCTCTGTGAGTGCAGGTGTTCTGCCTGTTTTGCTTGCTACTGTATTATCACTCCCTTAGCAGGGCGCCTGATGCAATAAATGTTTGTCGAATCAGCTAATCTTGGACAAAAATAGAAATTTGGACTATAACTTTCATATAAATGCTTAAAATTCCTGCATACCTTACTATGGAATATATCATCCCTAAGCAATAAGAAAAGAACTTTACTGGGCCTTCAACCCATCTGAGGAACTGACATCTGTTATATTTAACATGATGAAAATTTTAATTAAATGCAATTTACTTAGGCAGTGAGTAAAACAAACACTTAAAAGATTATGGATAATTCATCAATTATCTCACAGCAAAGTCTCATAGTTCAACGTAGGAAAAAAGTCTTCAATGTCCAAATTATTTTTGTTTAACTTCTATGTTTTCTAATTTGGGACTAGGGGAAGCAGTTTACCCTCTAATTATGAAGCAAAAACACACTGGAGAGGATCGCAATAAAGAAGAGGCTATCAGCTACTTGGAAAATAGGCTAGAAAAATTAGATTTAAAAATTCAGAAAGGAAATTAGATCGGAGTATAGAATGGAAAGCCCAGTGATCTTTGCATTTCTCACCAGAAAAAGTGTTTATAAAGTCTGGCAGTATTATTTTTATTATTTTTCCTCCTATAATGGGTTACGGCTAACTAAATTTAATGTAAGTTTCTTAAGGAAAGGGCAATATGCAATTCGAAAGTAAGTAAGATATTTAAATTCTATTTCTGGAGGCAGACAGGTTCTCCAAGTTCAAATAAATGATGTATGTAGTGTACCTGACAGTGCCGGGCACTTAGTAGGCACTCAACAGGGGGCGCTGCTCTTGTTACACGTATAGATTGAAAAGAGCTTCACACGCTCATCTTCACACTCCAGTTAAGGTAGATTAAACTTGTGTTTTTTTAAAAAAAAACAAACACAAAACGTTGCAGAGAGAGACATGCACAGCACTCTGCCTTCCTTATGGCCGGTTGTATCATGTGACCAAGTATCCAATGCCAGAAGACAAAACAGCTTTCACCTGCTTACAGAGAATGTCTCGGTTCATTAGCAGTTTTGTTTGAATGAGATGAGATCCAGGATCTGTCACCCTGAAGCGGATAAGGAAGCTCGGAAGGAGCAAAACCAGCTGCCTGTACTTGCCTCCGCCCTCTTCCATGCTGACGCCCCTGGAAGTCTCCCTGGCTCACTCTCCTTGTCGCGCTCTCTCTCCACCATTGGCCATGAGCTTTCTCTTGTGGTCCCCACGCTGATGCAGTCCTTTGTCGACGAGGACGGGCGTGGTTTTAGTTGCTCTTTATTAGTGGCCCTGTGGTAAGCCCACAAGGCATGCGAGCTGTTGGCATGCCAGCCTTCTCGAGACGTCGGTGGCAGTGGCCTAGATGTTACAGAAGGTAATTAGCTGTAGAAAGACGTTGAAATAAATTTTCTGTAAGCATTCATGGGACAGCCAGACTGTAGCATTAAAACACAATAGAAATTTAAGGTGAACAGTTTATAGAGTATATAGGGATGTTCAACTGATGATCAGTTCCTGTCTGTCTTTGTTCTCCCAAGACGAGTCTAAACCTAACCAATCTTTTATTTCTGGGAACCTCAGTCTGGTTGTATCCTGACACTAAGGAGAAAGGTTGATGAGTTTTGGACCCTCTAGAATTGTAGTATTTAATTAGTTGCTCATTTTTTTATTCATTCAATCTTCAAAAATATAGTAAGAATTTTCTCTGTTTTGGGTCATATGCTAGTCACTGGGGTGCAAATGGTGAACAATGGAGTCTTGCTGTCAGAGTTTAAAGCTTAGAGGAGAATTAAGAAAGAGGCAGTTATGTGACAGAGTGACAAGGCTGTGGCAGAGGTCTTTGGGACCATTCTACCTGGAGATCACGTGCAGACACGCAATCAGATAATCCACATAAGTGTCCCGGTCAGCTACAGAGTTCTTCATAAGGAGATTTTGCGGAGTTTGCTTTTTCAAATTCTGTTTCCCAGTAGGAAAAGGAATATATACCATTCAGCCACCAGAAAAGTGATGGAAAACCATGGCTAAAAGTATTCTAGACTAAAATATGCCTGAAAGATAGAAACCACGCAATTCTATCTCACAGTTATACATATTATAGTGTGTATTACAGTGTATGACGGGCATACACCTATAATATGTGTGACTGTGAAATAACACGCTGTAACATGTGGAATAACCCCGTGGGCCATATCACGCACTGTAACGTGTAACTGTGGAATGACCCCCGTAGGCCATGACACGCACTGTAACACGTGTAACTGTGGAATGACCCCCGTAGGCCATATCACGCACTGTAACGTGTAACTGTGGAGTAACCCCCGTAGGTCATGACACACACTGTAACATGTATAACTGTGAAACAGAATTGCATAGACAATGGTCATAAATACAATAAAATATTAATAGCCATTATTTCTGTGAGGTGAACTATTTATGGGTGACCTTTATTTCTTATATTTTTCAATATCTTCCACCAAGGAAAATATAAAGTAGATTTTATTGTTTTTGTGGTTGCTGTTGTTGTTAGCAGTTTCATTGTTTGTCATTGTTTCTAAAGAATGCCTGAAATACCTGCCAGCTTACAGGAGCCTCAAAGTAATATTGGAAACTGAAGAAGAGATAGGTTAAAAATAAATGTAATAATAACTTGTCACATACTGGTGATTGAACAGAAGACCTTATGGGAGGCAATGCCTAAGGCGTTTGCTAAGACTCACTCGAACACATTATCAGCTACTGATACTTTTATACAAATAAAAACTGATGAGGGTAGTCATCTTTGAATACATCATTACTGACCCTCTTTGTCATTTGGGGTCTACTGAGAACCATCACAGCCTGAGAAGGATGGAATGCCTAGTTGGGATTCACAAAAGAATTATTTTATGTAATAAAAGTCTAAAATTAAGCCTTTACTCAGCTTTTTGGCCTTCTCTTACCTTTGTAATTTTCTTCTCCTCATCTTTCAACTTTGGGCCACATCTGGCCCCTCCCAGTTGTATAACAACCTGCATTTCCTCATTTCTCTGGAATGTGACCAGTCAGGAACCTCAACATTTGCTGCTGCTGCTGCTTTTTTTTTTTTTTTTTTTTTCTATTTATGGGTGAGAAGGAAAAAGAGAGGCAGGAGAACTGAACTGAGAAAGAAGCAAGCATAGGGAAAGAGAGAAAGAAAATATAAAGTCTGGAGGAAGAGAAAGAAGTGATGAATGAGCGAAGAAGCACACTGCCTGGTGGTAGTAATAGTTGTTAGACGTTCATCTGTTAGAATTTACTTTCTGTGCGAGATACTGAGAAGAAACTAGATCCCCAATCTGTATTGAAAACAAACAAAAAAAAAAAAGTGGGAAGTTGGTGACCTCTAAAATATACTTTCAGACTCAGTAATCTCTTATCTTCTGAATAGGACATTCCTGGTTCTTGCTGTTTATAATCTGTGACAGTTTGAGATGATTCCAGTTCAAAAAGGCTGGTTATACACCATGAGAAACTTTGTATTGCCACTTGAAAAACAGATAGCATCCAAAACAAAATGTATCATTTGAACTTGGTGTGTGGATACCCTGTGGAATGTTACCCTGCTCTTACCCACGTAGTGAGAGTGGAAACCCCATTTAAAACAAGTCAATACAAAACAGTACAGTCCAGACAGCTGCTGAGCTGCTGCACACTCTGGACAAAGTCCTCTTTTACCCCTCACCCTCGTGATTCTGACATCACCAGGAACCTTCTAACTAAATCTAACAATTGCTTGTAAGTTTTTATTCTTTCAAAGTTTCTGTTCTGTTGAGTAACACTAATTGTGTTTCCTTTACCAAACCTGTTTTTACCTTGAATCCAACGAATGACAGTTTAATTTTTTTTATTCCAATACCTTAACCTCATCTTTAATTCATGATACTGCGCTGGCTCTAGTAATGCATAAATACTTGGGTATAACAATTTCATAAGTGGAAATATAATGACGGGACTCGGTCACTTACTGGGTGTGAGAGACAGAGAGGAAGAAATCAAGGAGACACCCTGGTTTCTGCTCGGGAAACTGGATGAAAATAGAACACATAAGAGCAGAGGCTGTTGGGGAGATGTGTGGATGTGGAGATGATGAATTTGCTTTGGACGTGTTGAACTGTAGTTGTCTGGAGTTGAGAGGTCTTGTGGATCTGGAGAACTTGAGAGACATTTGAGCTAGAGTTGTAAATTTGGGAGGCATCAGCATGTAGAGAGCAACTAAAGATACTTGAGTGGTTTCAGAAAGCTTGCTATAAAATGAGAGGACTAGGAGAGGTTTTGTGTTACAAAGACATGACTGTGAGACTTCAGCAGAGAGTCTCCAGGATAGAAAAATAAGAGATAAGAGAGGCTAAGTAGGTAGGAATGTGGCTTCTGAGGAAATGGGAAGAGGTGAATTTTCAGGACACAGGTGCAGAGAAAGAAATCTCTTTTCTGGTAGAATAATAATATGATTGTCAGTTATAGAGCTTCCCCTCCTCCCCTCCACCACTGTTTTCTTTTATCCCTTCCCCTTTTGGATTTTAAAACTTCAGGTTACAAAATTGCATAGACTCTGAAGAATTTAGGACAAAGACTGATGATTTAAGAGTAAGGCTTTCAGCACCAAAATACATTAAAAATCCCCCAAATTGGTGTATACAAAAAATCAGAGGGGAGAGCAAGAAACAAGGGTACTTTGTACCCTGCCTCCCATCCCAAGCCAGAAACCTGAGGAGATTTATAGGGATTCTAAATAGGTTTCTGGCATTCAAGAAAAGAAGAAACCTTATTACTGAGTAGAGTAGAAGATGGTGGTAGCAAGACCCCAGAGTTTCTCACATCCAGAAAGGCACAGGAATCGTCAAAATCGTATTGTGAGCTATGCTTTGAATTTCTCCATCCTGTCCAAGAACTTCAATCATAAAAATTTTTTTATTATTAAAAGATGTCTTTAGGCTCATTAAGAAGATAATTACCCCTGGGAAAGAACCACACAGCTGGACTGGTGAGGCTAGTGTTGTGACTTGATGGTCTTCTGGGTCTGGAAGCAGGTAGTTGCTGGCTAGGAGTTTGAATCCTTTAGAGTAATGGAGATGAACAGCACTCCATGTAGGGGATGGCGCCTTAATCAGGCTCACTGTGGAACTGGGATTTTGGAAAAGCTTTCAAATGACTTCCACCCTGATCTATAGTTTAAAAAACAAACAAATAAAATGCTTGTTTATCTGTGGTAGTGGAAGGAAGGAGAGAAATCAGTGCACAGGGCTTGTGCCAATCTGCTAGTCTCCCCAGTATCCCTGAGGGTCAGGAGTCCTGGGACACCTAGCTCTGGACTCCGGGGTCTCAAGATCAACATGGAGGCTGTGCTAAAGCAGGAAATGGAGTGGAGGAGGTGGAACGATAACGCTACCAGTAAGATGGGCCGCCAATTATAATTTGTGCACAAGGCAGATCAGTGCTAAAAACATTAACCAACCTCTTAGGTGTGTTTAATTGATCTATGAATTTCTAATAAAGATATATTAAAACGTCCCAATATAGTTGTTGATCTACTTTTTCTTATAATTCAGTTATTTTTTGTTTAATTTCACGGTTATACAGTTATCTGGATGTAACTTCTTGGTGATTTTAAAATCTTTTTAAATTTTTATCATGTTTAGTGTAATTTTTAATCATTGTGCAATGTCTCTTTATCCTTATTAATACCAACTGTCTTTAAAAAACGAATTTATCTGATACTAGTATTCCACTGTAAGTTTCTTTCAGTCAGCATTTGCTTGCTGTAATTTTTTCCGAAGTGCTAGGAAATCTGTACACCTGTGTAATAAGGCAGATAAAGACCCCATTCACAATTGCAACAGAAATGATAAGATGCCCAGGAATAAATCTTACAAAAATGTGCTAGATTTTTATAATAAACAAGTATATAATATTTAATTCACAAAATAGAAAAATCAATACCATAAATATTATGATTCTCTGCAGTTAAGTGCAATTTCAGTCAAAATCCCAACAAAACTTTTTTGTGGAATTTGACAAACTAAGTCTGAAGCTAAGTAGGAAGAGAAAAAGACGTCTAAGAAGAGCCAAGACAGTTCTAACCCAAGGAAGTGTGATGGGAAGATTCCTTACGGAACTGTAGTAATTAGGTCGTGCGGCGTTTGTAATGCAAAAAAGAACACTGAAAAAGACGCCAGTGCGTATGACAGAGGAAACATTGCAAACCTAGTGAATGCGAGGGCTGCTGACTTTCTGTACTGAAAAAAAAAAAAAATGAAATTAGATTCCTATCTCAACCTTTATGCCAGCAGTTCTAAAAGATTTTTATACTCTTAAAAATGATCGAAGCTCCCATAGAATTTTTGTTTATGCGGGTTATATCTGCTGATAGTTACATTACGCTATAGTCTGAATGTTTGTGTCCCCCAGACTTCATGTGTTGAAATCCTAATCTCCAAAGTTGATGGCATTAGTAGGTGGGGGCTTTTGAGGATTAGGTCATGGGGTGGAGCCTTACTGAATGAGCTTAGTGTTCTCATAAGAGACCCCGCAGGACTCCCTCATCCCTTCCCCAGTGTGGTGACACAGTAAGAAGTCTGTGACTGGAAGAGGGCCCTCAACCCACCATGCTGACAGCCTGGCCTCGGATTTCCAGCCTCCAGAACTATGAGCAATAAATTTCTGCTATTTATAAGCCAGCCACTTTGGGGTACTTGGTTATAGCAGCCCAAACCAACTCAGACGCCATGTTAGAAATTAAAAGTAAGAAATGTATTAAACACGCACACAGATAAGCACAGATTCCATTAGCCATCAGAGTGATGACATCATAACATGTCATGTAGCCTCTGGAAAATTCCACTGCTCATGAGAGAATGAGAGTGAAAAGAAGCAAATAATGTCTTAATATTATTACAAAAATAGTTTTGACTTTGCAAGTCTCCTAAAAGAGTCTTGGGGACCACCTGGTATCTCCATACTACAGTTGGAGAACCACTACGATAAACTAAACTACAGACGAATTAAAGATCTAAACTTGAAACAGAATAAAAACAGTATAACTATTTAAAAATTATAGGTTGAACACATTATGGTCACAGGGGAAGGAGAATTATTTAAATGTACCATCAAAAGCACAAAGTATAACAAAGGAAAAACTTAGTAAATTTGAACACTCCAAATTCAGTGCATCTGTTTGGTAAAATATCTCACAAAGGAAAGCCATGGTCTGGGAGAAGATGGTTGTAACATACATATCAAACAAAGGATTAATGTTCATATAATATAAATTGCTTTTAAAAATAAGAGAAAGACAACCTAATAGAAAAATAGGTAAAAGAAGATACACTTAACCTCCCGAGTAATCAGAGAAGTATAAATTAAAGCATCCATTAGGTCGGGTTTTACTTCTAAGTTTCACAGCACCGAGTGTGGACTGTTAGTTGTGTGGAAGCTACTATCCATTGCTGGTAAAAGTGTAAATTAGGACAACCACTTGGGAGAGCAATTTAGAAGTACCTAGTCCAGTTGAAAACGCACACGTTCTATGGTCCAGAAACTCTACCTCTAGACACATAATTGAAAAGAAATGTTGAAAATGCATGAGAAAACATTAATTCATTGATTGAATAAATATTTATCAAGTTCCTTCCTGAACCAAGCATCATAGCAGGACTTGGGAATAAAAAGTAAACAAGACTGCTGTCTAAGTGAGACAGACTTACAGAGCTATAGATATAGATTAGCTATAGATAGATGTAGATATTGTGTAAGTATTAAAAGAAATTATTATTAGAAGAAGAGTCTGTGTATCAGTTCAGGGAGGGATGAGTACCCTGAAGCAAAGTTTAGCAGGGTGAAGGGATGGGGGCTGGAAGTGCTCTTTTAGGTAGGATGGGCATGGAAGGCCTTCCTGAGAAGGTGAATTTGAGGAAGGACTTAGTGAAATGAAGGACCCAGGTCTTTGCTTAAGTTCTGAGGAAAATGCATTTCAGGCAGGAAAGCATGGCAAATGCAAATACTCTGAAACAGAAATGAGCTTGAAACATTAGAAAAAAGCAAGCAAGCCATGAGGTAGAGGGGAATCAATGAGTGGGGTAGGGTGGAAACCTACTGCAGCAGTAGGAAGGAGACACTGGTGGCCTGGACTTATTTTAAAGTGTTGGGAAGTGATTGGATTCAGGATCCGGAACAGACAATTTGGTGATGGGGATCTGAGGTGTGAGGGAAAAGGTTCAAGGATGACTGAGGTTTTTGGCCAAGGTGCCTGGTGAAGCCGTTTACCACGATAGAGATAATTAGGGAGTAGCAGCCAGTGAGAAGGGGCAGGAAAGGATAGTCGTTACAGTATTGTTGGTGTTAATAAGATACTGGAGACACCCCCAAGAATGAGTGAATCGGGCGCAAAGTATGGTATATTCATTTGATGAAATATTATACAGAAGCTCAAATAACTAGTATCAATTCATGGATGACACTTGAAAATATTCTGCAACATCAAATTGCAGCGTATTGCATTCAATATGATACTACTTGTAAACTTTTAAAAAACAAATACCAAATATTATTTCTGGCTACAGATATATCAAACAAAAGCATTACAACATGGACTAGGTTTGCACAAAATTCTTGTTAGTTTTTTTGAGGTAATCTACTTAAATCTCAATCACTTTTGATTTAAAGTCAACTTAGTTTAATCCAATACCTCTCTACTTAGGGACAAGCTCTCGAGCTCAGTAAGATGGAGAAATCTGTCTCATATTACAAATGGAAAAGATTGGTAAATGTCCTTTATACTTAACCTGAGTTGTCACTTCCCTAACTATCTTTGGTTCTCACGTTATAAAAATGTATACATTTTTTCCCCATCAAATTGTCAAAGATCCATAGAATACAAACTTGTGGTTGCCAAGGGGGCAGGAAGGCATAGACTGGGATTTCAAAATGTAGAATCAATAAACAAGATTATACTGTACAGCACAGGGAAATATATACAAGATCTTATGGCAGCTCACAGAGAAAAAAATGTGACAATGAATATATACATGTTCATGTATAACTGAAAAAGTGTGCTCTACACTGGAATTTGACACAACATTGTAAAATGATTATAAATCAATAAAAAATGTTAAAAAAAAAAACAAAACAGTAAAGCCAGACTAGAGCAAAACAAAACAACAAACAAAAACAAATTGTCAAAGATCAAAACATTTGATGAAATACTGCTTTAATAGAGATTTAAACGAGTAGCCCCTCGTACATAATTGATGGATGCAGGAGAGCAATCGGGAAACATCCTGCAAAAGTAAAAATGCACACACCTATTGACGGAAATTCCACTTGTAGGTGTTTATTCAGTGAGTCCATTCAATCCAATATTGTTAATAATATGAAAGATTGGCAACAATATAGTCCTCAATAGAGTGGTGAACAAAAATAATACAGGCATTCAGTGAACACCATACAGCTGTTAAAGTAACCAAGGCACTAGCTCTCCATGTACTAATTTAGAAAGATATTTAAGATACATTAAGTGAAAAACGATTAAGGTAGAGAGCAGTGTGTACATATATTACGGTAGCATCCGTGTGAAAAAGAAAACACGTGTGTGTTCATAGACGCATAGAACATCCACGGGAGGATATGTAAGAAATCGGTAGTAATGGTTGCCTCTAGAAAAAAACAGGGTCACTACGGAGCAGAGGAAGGAGAGAACCATACTTCTAATGGTGTGCTGTTTTGTGCCCCTTGCATTTTGTATCATGTGAGGACGTCATATATTTTAAAGTAAACAAAAAATTAAAAACAAAAAGCCCACAGCTATGCAGGTAGTAATTTATTTATTCATGAAATGTAAATAGACACTCCCCCCACATTAAATGTTACTTATGAAACACTGCACCAGCAATTCTTGGATTATTGAAAAGAAATACACCACACAGGCAAGCCTGGCTTCTTCAGATAGAGCATCGTCCTGCCAATGAAGTTCCCTTCACGTAAAGATAGGAGGTGACTCCTTAAGTGGTAAAATCTGTGGATCATTAAGGACCCATCTAACCCCAAACATTTCCTCTTGTTAACTTGTCCATTTCCGGAAACCTCTACCGTGGACTTTCTTTTTTGGATAAAGGCATTGTATTTTCAGCATGCGGCAAATATGGAACATGGCTAACCTGGTAATGTTAAGGGTGGGTTTATTCATAGTAGTTCCCTAGCAGAAAGCAGTTTTCTAAAGAATGTGATTGCTTTTGGTGGGAGGGAGTTAAAAAAAAAAAAAAAAACTGCTGCATGCAGCCCTACAAAGGAAAATTTATATCCTAGAGATTTGCCAAATAAGAAATGAGCTTGAAACGTTGAAAGAAACATTCCTCGGTAGGAACAGGCATCATGAAGGCACTGAGTGCATAGGGGAAATGGAGAAGGCATACGACTTCGCAGAGTGCAAATGCAAACCTCACCCAGGTTTTATGAAGCAAGTATAACAGGTGAAGCCCTGCACTGAAGTTACAGGAAAGTCCAAAGTCACAGTAATTGACAGTATAGATTGACAAAGAGGCCTATGATCCTCAATGTTTTTTTTTTTAGGTGTAAGAGTTACTAACCCATAAAATGGTTACATACACGTAATCTACCCTGATATTAAACAATGTGTGTTCTGAATAATTCTAGCCTCTTTGGATGTTAATAGATGTTGCTCATAATGTATTCCATCACCAAGTAAGTTTGGACAACAATAGTTTAATGGAATTTTTTTTTTCCCAGTGAGACATCTCAGAGCCTATGCACATGTGTTTCCCCAAGGGGGAAAAATATGCAATGTGTCAAAAATTAGCTTCCCACAGGACCTTTTATTTTTTAAACAAAATCACAGAGCATCTTAGGGACTAAAGTTATGCAGGATAGTGGGAAGTAGTTGATCCTTTCCATTTCTATCTGATGATTGCTTCCATCTTGTCTGACCTTACCCCCCCGAATCATTACATGTCCTCCATTGTGATGACATTAAAAATGGTGACGACCTGCATGCAAGGTCCTCCTTCCCACTTACTGCCATGTTCCCTTGCACGAGTACAGGCAGGAGGCTCTGCGTTTTCTGAGGCAATCACAGTCTGTCTGTAACAAGACCCAGAGAGATCAGGGTCTGATTGGAGCAGGACTGAGTGTGAGGCCTGCCCTTTATGTGTCATGGTGCTCTCTGTAATCTGGTCTTGCCTTCTCCTAGTCCTCAAAGACTGGGTTCAGGGCTTGGCCTCAGCTTTCTCTGAAGCAGTCATAGTGCTTTTTTTCCCTTCCGTGTTCAGTCATCTAAATTCCTAAATCCTTTAGGTCTGAAATTAAATTTCATTAGTGTTAAAAACTCCAGACCATAAAATGTCACCCATCTCTGGCCAGCACCCACTACACACATGACATGACTTGGGAGTGGGGCAGCTCGGGCCAACATATTCCCCAAGGGTAAAAGACGGCGGCAGGTGGCGACCCTGCTGGTCATTTTCCTCAAGAGTCTGATTATATATGTATTTATCCAATCAGAATAGGGCTTACTCCAGCCTTAGTGTCCATCTGAACATTTTATCTCATTCAGAAGAATCACAAGGGGGGAGGGTGTAGCTCAAGTGATAGAGTGCATGCCTAGCATGCACAAGGTCCTGGGTTCAATCCCCAGTACCTCCTCTAAAAATAAATAAATAGACCTGATTACCTCCCCCTACCAAAAAAATAAAAATAAAATATTAAAAAAGAAGAAGAATCACAAATCCATCTCTAAAGAGCTTTCAAAAATATTTTGGCTTCACTGAAGCCTTGAAGAAGTAGCAGAGTGGTGACTCACATCACATGACAAACAGTAGACCTTAGTTACAGTCCCGCTTTCCTATGTGTTTCCCCAGAGCACCCAACTGCTGTCAGAGTGCCCCCTCGGCCTTTCAGTCAGTCCCCTTCTCTCCCACTTCTCTACTTTCTCTTTCCCCTTCCTCTTCCTTCCACATCTTTTCCACTGTGGGTAATTTCTTATCTTTTTAAAAATTAATATAAATCATTTTATTTTCTCCCCCAGTTCTTCTAACTCTCATCCCCCTTTCCCCCACTGCCTTCCCTCATTTACCCCATCAACTCAGCATGGAAGCTGGGGGAGAACAGAAGAAGGGAGAAGACGGTTCGTACATGTTACACTTTTCCTCTATTATACACGTATACATATAACACATTTATACAGTAAGATATAGAATGCATGTTATATATAACATAGATACTATTTTATGTATGTATATAAAATACGTTATGTGGAATGCCCAGCGGAACGCCTTGCCACGGGTCCTGTACGCCTGCAAACTGCACCAATCAGGCATTTTCTGATACTCTAGTGACTAGTTCTTCTTCAAAGCGCATGCCCTTCACTCACTTCCACAGTGTAGAAAATGATGTTCTAAGGAGTTTCTCCAAAGATCGTGTAATTCAGCTGGGTGTGATTAAAACAAACGGACAAAATACCCAGGTTTGTGTCATTTATATGAATGTATATAAATAATGCTGGCCATCTGTCTCATCTCCCTCTGATCAGGTGGCCTGAGCTCACGTGGGAAGACCCTTTATGTCTTATTTGTGCTCAGCAAGATAAGGAGCGCACTGAATAGAAACTAGGTCAGCTGCCTTCCACTGCTCATCACAGCCATCAAAGCCCATTTCTTAGGCTTAGAAGTTTCATGTCTTTTAAATGGATTCTGTGTTCTGTTTTCTTCTGTACAAACCAGAAAGGTTTTTGCTAATATCCCACTGTCAAGCAAGTTTAAACATCATTGTGATTGTGTGTGTGTGTGTGTGTGTGTGTGTGTGTGTGTGTGTGTGTATGGGGTTGTGTGATTTTTCTCAAGTTATATTTTGGCTTGCTTGTCTAGTCATCTGCTGGAAAAATGTTTCATATGTAAACTATGCAAAAGCACATATCCTAGTATGAGCATAAGATTTTAGAATCAAAAGTAAGAACTTTTTCTGAGAGAAACTCAACTTGAAAAAGAATAGAAAACATCAGAATATGATCCCTGATCATCCTGCCGCTTGATGTTGGTCAGACTGAAGTCAGGATGCAGTGGTGAGGACCACATCCTGTTGCCATGGAAACGATTGTACTGTCACAAATTTAGTACTATGACTTCATGGTGAAGAGGAACAGATGGTCTGGAAGAGAATGAAGGCCTAGGGTTACCAAAATTGTTTGGGGACTGAGCCATCTTGGATCCTTTTTGGAAATAGGTGGGAACATAAATAATAAGCAAAAACTATTTTTGTAGTTTTCCACAAGCCACTGAGCAAGAAAGAACTTAGCCAGGTAAAACTATAAAGTTCATTTCCGATGAGAGGAAAAAAAAAAAACAACGTTTTAAGGTAGGATGAAGCACAGCTAAGAATACAATACAACTTACAATATTCCAAAGCTGCATCTTCATCCTTCACCAGCCCCTCACTTGACCACTTTTGAAATTAGTAATATCTTGAACCCTTAGGGCCAGCAGTAAGGCCGATATTGGCCATGTTTTTCACAATGTTCCATTTTTAGGTATTTCTGGCTTTAGTGTCAATTTGATTCTGGCATTCTGAGTCAGATACTTCCAAACAGCCTCAAGAGTACAGGCTTGGTAGTGGGGCTATTGGGGTAGGGGGCCTGCTGCAGGTGTATATGTAGCTCGCTCACCTTACCCCTGAGCGGTCAGGGTCCAGGCCTAATTCTCCAGCCACGTTGGCGCTCCAGCAAACAGTCTCCACTGATAGGCCAGTAAAACCAAGGTGTCCCCAGCAATTCAAAAACTGACCAAAAGCACTAACATTTAGAACTGTTAGCCTGATATCTTTCCATCATGATATTGTTCATTTTTAAGGACAATGAAATTCTCCAAGCTTATAAATGCCACTAAAATCACTCATCCTTAAGAATACACTTTTTATTTGGAGTAAAGGCAACAAGAGAGATTTCCCATCACTATCTCCCTCGGGGGATGATTACCAAGTAAATTAACAAAGAGAAGCTAACATCAGTCAGCACCTAGTATGTGTGAGCCTAAGTGCTTAAAATTCTTTTGTTGTTGTTTTGAAATAACTTTGGGTTTACAGAAGAGATGCAAACATAGAGCTTCTGAACACGTTAGATAACCATAGTAAAGTGATTGACGGTGAAATTAACGTTGGTACAATACTATTAACTAAACTACTAACTAAATTCTGATTTTACTGGTTTTCCCATTAATGTCATTTTTTTTTTGGTTCTGAGACCCAGTCCCTGTTACATTAGTCATTGCATCTAAGTTCCCTTAAATCTGTGATAGTTTCTCAGTCTTTCCTTGATTTTTCATGACCTTGGTCAGGTGTGTTGTAGAATATCTCCTAGTTGGGATTTTTCTGATGTTTTTCTCATGACCAGATGGAACTTTTGGACTTTTGGAAATGATATCCCAGAGTGAAGTGCCCTTCCCCTGACATCATATCACCAGTGCATGGTATCAACCTGACTTACAACTGATGATGTTAACTTTAATCACTTGGTTAAGCTGGTGTCTGCAAAGCTTTCTCTGCTGTAAAGCTACTGTTTTTCCCTTTCCATGCTCTATTTGCTAGAGGAAATCAGTAAGTCCAATCCATAGCCAAGGAGAAGGGAATTAGGTTCACTCCTGAAAGGATGATTATTAAAGAATTTGTGGACAAATGCTGAAAACACCACAATAATTAATTTTTTTTTTTGGTGAAATACTTTGAGGCTATACAGATAGTCAGTTTCTTAGTTTCATCTACTAATTTTAGGGGACCTTGCTTGCAGTAATTATCATGGTGGCACTCCTATGGTCATTTCTAATGTCTCTAACTCCTTCTATACTGGAATTCTCCTGTAAGAAAGATTCGGTTCCCTTTCCCCAGTTTATTTATTTGTTTATTTCATTCACTTGTTTATAGCCGTATAGACTTGTGGATATCTAGTTTATTCTTTGAATTACAATCCAGTGCTGAAATTACTTGTTTTGTTGTTCAAATTGTTCCCGTTGTGGCCACGGGAGTGGTTTTAGGTTGCTCCTCTGTCCCTCTGACCTGCCATGTACAGGGAAGAGTTAACACAGTAGGCCAGGGGCTGCTATCTTTAGAAGGGCCTGTTTGCAAGGTTGCCTTTGGCTGGCGTCTGGGAGATTGGCTTGTGAGAAGTTCCGCACACTGATAGAGAAAATTCTCTATACTGGTAAGGTTGTTTTGACCACTTAAGACACTGAACACCTACTTCCTTCTGAGAGCCTGGGATTTTGATAGTGGCCAGAGAAAGCATGCCCTACGTGACCAGCACTCAGTAAAACCTCTAACCTCTGAGTCAAATGGGCTTCCCTAGGAGAAACACACCTGGTGTGTCCCCTCCTGGACTGGAAGAGAAAGTGCAGAAAGCCTATGGGTGACTTTCTCCAGACTCTGGCCGATGTGTCTTTTTCGCTTAGTGATCTGCTGTGTAATCTTACTGTATCATTGTAATAAATTTTAGTCATTAGTGCAACTATATGCTGAGTCCTGTGAATCCTTCTAGGATAGCACAGAATACGTGAGTGGTCTTGGATGCCCCCAAACATGCCTTAGCCTTTAAATTTTTTAGCACTTCCTTACTTTGTAGTGCTACAAAAAAGGATAGTGTTTAGAAAGCAGATCTGGGTGCTCATTGCTCCTAGGGTGCCATTGTTTCTAGGTCCTTTGAGCAGATGAAAAAGGAAATGTATGTATGTTTACTAACTCAGAAATACCCACAGACATATTTATTTCTATATCTTTCTATTTGTATATATACATATAGTGAATTCATGGAGGTTTGGTCAACTTTAAAGCTACAAGGTTTATTCTAGCCCTCTCTGATTATTTTTAACTTCTTTCTTTGACAGTGAGAAATGTGGCTTCCATTAGCTACAATTTATTTACTTATTTATCCAACCCTGGTATACACACACAGTAGTTTCAGAATTGCTAACTTATAGCCCTGCGAGAAACAAATTTACCAAGGAAAGTAAAGCATTTATGTTCAGTTGCATTTGCTTTAGCCTTCCAGTGGCCAGTCAAAACCCATTTCCAAAGTTACTTTGGTCAGCCCATTTCCCCCCATCCATTTTAGTTAGGTTATGTCATATGTTTGTAATATAGTTAGATTTGTTCATCTGAGTTACATCCTGGGATCCTGCACACATCACCCCCCCACCCAACCCCAATCATCCTGGTTGATTTTTAAAATTTGCAGACAAGAAATTTCACTTAGTTTTGCAGTAAATTACACCTTATTAGAATAGGGGGAACATTGTATTGATGTTGACAAATGCCTAGAGTCACGTATCCACCACCACAGTGATTTTGCCTTTTTCAGAATGCTATATAAATAGAACTGTGCCAGCATGCTGTCTTTTAGGTCTGGCTTCTTTGACTTACTAAATGCATGTAAGATTCATGTGTGTTGTTGTGTGAATCAATAGTTCATTTTGTAAAAATTGCCATTTTGTAATACATTGCGTGGATGTATTACAATTTGTGAATCTGTTCATCTCTTGAGGACTTCTCAGTTGCTTCCAGTTTTGGGTGATTATGAGTAAAGATACTGTAAATACTCATTTACAGATTTCTACATATGCAGGTTTTTCACTTTACCCTTGATCATTGCCTAGGATTGGGATTGCTGGGCCATATTATAAGTGTGTGTTTTACTTTAAGAAACTGCCCAAGTAGCCTTACCGTTCTGTATTTCCACAAGCAAAGACTAAGAGTGCTCGCTTGTTGCACCACATTTTAACCAGCATTTCGAATTGTCAATTAAAAAACTTTTTTACCTATTCTAATAGGTAAGTAGAGGTACCCTATTGTAGTTCTCATTTGCACTTTCCTAATGATTAATGACTTTCGTATCTTTTCATGTGCTTATTTGCCGTTTGTGTAATTTCTTTGGAAAAGTGTCTCTTTTTTTTTAGGGGAGGGTTGTTTGTTTTATTGTTGAATTATAGCAGTTTGTTACATCCTGGCTACAAGTCCTTTACTGGGCATGTAATTTGCAGATTTCTCCAACTCTATAACTTGTCTTAGTCTTCTTAACCATTTTTTTTTTTTTGCAAAGCCAAACTTTGTAGTTTTGATAAGTCCAGTTTACCAGTTTTTTCCTTTTATGGATTGTGCTTTTGGTGTCATATCTAAAAAGTTAGCACCAAACCCAAGATGATATAAATTTGTGTATTTTCTTCTAGGAGCTTGTTATTTCTGCATTTTACATTGAGGTGTATGATCCACTTTGAGTTCATTTTTGCCTAAGGTGTGAAGTCTGTGACAGGGTTCTTTTCTTTTTCTTTCTCCCTTTTGTGGATGTATGTTGAATTGTTTCAGCACCATTTATTGGGAAGACTATACTTTCTCCATTGAATTGACTTTACACCTTGTCAAAAATCAGTTGACTATATATTTCTGGGCTCTTCTATTCCATTGATCTAAGTGTCTATCCTTTTGCCGATTCCACAGTCTTGATTATTGTAGTTTATAGTAAATCTTAAAATTGAGTAGTATGACTCCTCTACATATCTGTGTATGATATATATAAATACTTTCTTATAAAAGTATACAGAGCTTTATAGTACATCTTAAAATTGAGTAATATAACTCCCCTAAATATATATAATACTTTCCATAAATGTGTAAATGTGTATTTATATAATATATAAATAAAAATACATTCTCATGTATACTTTATATGTAAGTGTATATATTATCAAATATATATATTATCTCCTGTTTAGCTCTAACATCTATCTGAGTCTGCTTAGATGATTGCTCTGTCTATTCAGGCTGTCAGCCTAGATGTTTTAAATGTATTATCTCAAAGTTCTCAAATGTACCTAAGAGTTCAAAGAAGATTTTTTAAATGCTATGTTTACATTTTATGGTCATCTAAGATAAGATTTTTCTGGATCTTGTCATATAATGTTAGTCCCCACATTGGTTCCTAGATGAGTTTGTGCTAATGAATATCTAAGCCAGCAGCATATAATATTAAACGAGTGGAAAAGCATATCAGGCGCCTGTTAATCTGCATCTCTTAACGTCAAGGTGATAATAGTTATCCTGCATATATCGCTGTACTCATATTGATTAATTTTATCTGTTATGTAGGCAAAGCTAAGCTTTTGCAGTGATGATATTAATTGGAAAGATATTTTCATAGAAAAATACTTTGGCTTAAGTTATTTAATAACTTGAAACTTTGATTAAACATGATGAAAATGACATAGTGCCTCCGGATGAGCAGCAGCTGACCTAATATGTACATTTATTTGTGTCAAGTGAAGGATAAACGATGTCATGCTAACTGCGCAAAACAAGCGCTTCTAGCAGTTTAGGCAGAGGAGTAGGGTTAAATCACCTGCACCGCAGCAATTTCACACTGCAGACGGGTGTATTGCTTTGATATGGTCTTCATCAGCCCAGTTTTAACAGATTATTGGCAAAAGTGTGCTAGCATAAACTCAAAAAAGAATTTTGTACTAAATAGTACTTTTCCCAGAATTGTGTTTTGGGGCGCATTATTGAAAAATGGAAAATCCAGTATTGGATTTGGAGTTAAAAATAAAGTCACTATTTAAAATGAAAAGTAATAATAACAACAACAGCTCAAATTGTAGCCAGTCAATCTCAAAATTAAATTAAGTCAACAAGCAAAAGGAACTCTCATTGCTTTCTCCTTATTTGGCATTGGCACCTGAGCCCTTTAACAGAGGTAGCCCTCCAGTGTACTTAAGGCGGCAATTTGGTGATCTAAAATGGCACCAGGGCACCTGGCAAAGGAAGTGAGTAGGACTCGAAATCCATCTAGAGGAAGAAGCATCTTTTAAATTTACTCAGAAGTGTCAAATGGGGTAATGGCAGCCCTACCTGAAGAATCCTTGTCTTTGCCAGCTCTGTTATTTCAGTCAGGATGCATATAGCTACAAATCACAGAACATGTGACAAAAGAATGGCTTAAGCAACTAATACAT
This sequence comes from Camelus dromedarius, assembly GCF_036321535.1. Lineage (NCBI taxonomy): Eukaryota > Metazoa > Chordata > Mammalia > Artiodactyla > Camelidae > Camelus > Camelus dromedarius. Next base: position 27,473,715 of record NC_087458.1, on the reverse strand, counting down.
TTATCTGGAGGTACATAGTTCCAGGATTGGGAAGTGGCTCAATGATGCCATTAAAGATTATATATATAAATATACACATATAAAATCTTTCCACTCTGACATCCTTGCATGTTGGATATTTATCCTCAGATAGTCATCTCATGGTAACAAAATTGCTGCTGCAGCTCCAAGATCACATTTTCATATAGTTATATTGAACCCCTATGTCTGTTTTTGTCAGGAATAAAATCAGCCCCCTCAGAAGTAAACTCCTCCTTCCACCTCAGCCTAATTCCCCTCATGTATCATTGGCCAGAACTGGGTCACATAGCTGCACTGGCTTCAAAGAGAGCTGAGAATGACAGCTTAAAAAAAGGAAGAGAAGAATTGGCAACCAACAGTGTCTACCACCCCCATAAAAGAAAAGTATCTTTTCCACTTTCTGTCTCAAAGGCAACCTCTTTTAAGTCTGAGGGGCAAAAAAGCATCTCGACCACCTTTTTCTTTGACTCTGGACTTTCTTAAGTAACTTTGTAATCTCTATACTGTTGCGCTCATGCAGACTAACTGGAAAGGTGAATCTGAGTTAGCGTGGTGTGGTGAAGAATTTTCATAACTTGTATGTCTCCCACTTTAAACAGCGCCTTAACAGTGAAGGCAAAAAACTAATCCTTCAGAGGAAGGTTTAAGAAATGAACACTAGTCACCTAGGATAAATATATTCTTTGTATCCAAATGGATCTCCCAATCTTCTTAGGCATCCCCTCCACCACACCCCACCCCGTACTCCTCCTGCAGTTCTGTTTACGATGTGTATCTTTTGTGTGTGTAGGGTGGAGGAGTGGTTAACCAAGGGAGCAACTAAAGGAAACTAAGGCAAATTAACCCAATATTGTCTTCTTAATGTATCTATAACTTAGTTTCTTAAATCCTATAACATAGATTCCCAATCAAGGTCTTGGTAGTTGAAGAAATCCTATCTGTGAATCTTTCTCTAAAACAAAAAATCCATCAACCAATCAAATAACCACTCTCTAGTTATTCCTTATGTAAACATGGATTTACACATTTAAAGTTTGCCTAATACATGTTATACTATTTTTGCCTTGATTTCCTTTAGTTGTGTTATTTTCAATAGTATCCACATCTCTCATAACCAAAATTTCCAGGTAAAGTCTTATTTTTATGCTCCCTGAGCAAGACATTTCCCTACACACACACACACACACACACACACACACACCCCAAACAGACTAATATACCAAACCCCATTTATGCTCAGAAAAACCCCCTCTTGTTTAAACTTGCCTTTTTTTTTTTTTTTTTTTCCTTCATGGAGCTTTTAGAAAAAGGTTTGAGCACGCTTCAGTCTTACCCCTCTGACTCGCATCCCCAAGACCGATAAATTACATCTGATCTGGGTCATTCTCGTGTGACGGCGCTTCCTTTTCTTTCAGTGTCCTGGATTTGGTGAAGAGCAGCATGGTGAGAGGAGAGAGAGGGACATGTCCGAATCAGCCCCCAAGGCGGTTACTTAACCATCGCACTGTGAAATTGCCTCCTTGGAGGTAGCACATTTAATTTTAATCCACATTATGGCTCCTGCATTTTTCCCAAGGAGTCTGATAAAGCAAAAGATCCATCATTTCTAATTATACAAAATTTGATTACTTGAGAGTACCTTTTCAGTGCCGTTTACTTGAGGAGATGAAACATCTACTATACATTAATGACACTTCCCCTACTGTGAGGAGTTTTCTCAAATCATCTTAGAAACTACCTCAACTCCTGGGTAATTTTTAGGGCCTAAAGGAAGAGTTTTAAAACATTTTCACCCCGAGTGGTCTTCTGTCTTATCTTCTGTCATGACGTCTTCCTTGAAACAGGTACGACCTGGGAGTAAGAGTTCCCAGAACCAGAAGGAGGTTCACAGACGAGCTGAGCCAGAGACCTTTCCAACAGGGGCCTCCGCAGAGGCGAGCGGGTGAGGGAGGAAGCAGAACAAGGAGCTGGTGGTTGCGGGCAGTCAGTCTACCCCTTATCTACCCCATATGTCACTGGAATGCCACCTGGCGAGACTCAGGCTGGCAGTCACTCCTGGGTAAACTGATGGGCTTAGCCTTTGGCTGGAAAGTGGGCCGGCACAGCAGTCTTCCTGTCCTCATCCTGGCTGGTTACCGTATTTGCAAGTCAAGAGAAATCACAGGAAACAGTTGGAGACCCTCACTAAGTTCATAGTCAATTCATGCGATTGGCAGAGGCAGGCATATACCCCAATCCACAGGCCTTCCTTCGAAAAGGCACGTGGAGCCTTGCAGTAGGAATGGGGCCTGGAATGAAGAAAGGCACCCCCTAATCCTGAGGGGGGCAAAGGCCTTCGTGACGGGGCCTACAGCCTTTGTGTTCAGACTTTAAATAGCATGCCTACCATCCTTGACAGTCTGCATTTCTCAATTATCCCCATTTTTTAAGCCAAAGTAATTTCTGTAGCGAGCAGCCTGGAGTGGGACACTGGACTTCAGGATCAAGGTTCTGCTCCACTCACTTTCTAGCCATCACCTTGAGGAAGTCACTTAAACTTCCTGAGCCTTGCTTTCTTTCCTCATGTGAAAAATCCATAATAGAGCCGGCAGATTTGTAGTTCACAGCATCATTTACTGTAAGGATCAAGTTAGAATAACATATGTGAGAACACTGAGCTCTAAATGGCTCCGCACATGTGAACAGATTGGATCAAGTTCTTCATAATAGCTTATTATTAATTCTGCTCTGCTGTTCCCTTGTGGAACCCTAGGGTTCTCCGCTCATCTTTCCCTTTGCCCAGTCATCATCTGTCATTCTGCTTGTGTCCTCCCTTCCCCTGCTCGTGAAACACACACACACACACACACACACACACACACACAAAACCTATCATCCTTTCACCCATTATTCTAGTTCCTGTCAATCAGTTTCTTATTCATTGCATATTTACATTTCCAAAATAACTGCATTTACATATAATTTGCACCTGCCTGCACCAAAAGTGGCTACAGCTAGATACAGCATTTAAGGTGGTGTGTCAGTCAGTTTTCAGCTCAGGAAACAGAAACAACTCTATGTATTTCAACCAGAAAGGGAGTAAAACAAGGGATTACGTGCTTACAAAATTCATTGGAAGATCTAAAGAAACTGAAGTTAGGGGCACTGGACTTTAGATTTCAAGGACACACCATGACAGCTGTAGTCCAGAGGTCAGACACCAAACTGCTTCTCAACACCCGTGACTTTGATGACTAGAATTTGGGGACTATTGGAATGTGGGTTCTGGCTTCAAACACACATCAACAGTGTTGCCTAGCAACAGGAGCAGTGGTAAGGTGGCTTTCCCCTCTCTTCTGCCTTCCAAATCTCACACAAGGACATCTCCTGGTAGAATTTAATTAGTATCCAGAAATCTAGCTGCAAGGGAGTCTAAGAAATGTCAGATTTTTCGGGCCTTAAATTTCAGAAACATACATGGAGGGCTTTGAGAATGGATGCCTACTTCCAGTTGACAATAGCCTTTTCCAGGGAGTGACTTTATTTCTCCCAGAATGAACAACACAACCATGGTCTAAAAGAGAGCTTGAGAGGAGAAGGGAGGAGGAGGTGTACAGCTCTTACATTTACAGGCTTTAGAAACAGCTGTTAGAGGGAAATATATACAAGATCTCACTGGCAGCTCACAGTGAAAAAGAATGCGACAATGAATTTATGTATGTTCATGTATGACTGAAAAACTGTACTCTACACTGGAAATTGACACAACATTGTAAACTGACTATAACTCAATAAAAAAAAATGAAAAAAAAAAAAACACCTGGTAGGATTTATTTGGAGTGGTCCTTTTCTTAGTTTTTAAGACATTCAACTCAGAAGAGGAATAAGAATTGTGCATAGAGAGTGGAGCCAGCCATAAGCACAGATCATCCCACATTTATGAAACCAATAGTTTTTGAGCCCTTGCTATGTGCCAGCCTGTGACAATCACTGGGGATATAATAGTGAACAAGATAGAAGCTGTTCCTGCCCCCATGGAGGTTTGTGTGAGGTGGGTACCAGAAGCGTCAGGTTGACCGCGCAGGCTCAAAGCCTGCCTCCCCCGCTTACTAGCTGCGTGGCTTGAACAAGCCACTTAACTCCTGTGAGTCTCAGTTTCCTCATCTGTAAGATACAATCATAGAACCGACTTAACTGATGACTGAGGTACGGTGAAAATTAAATGGGATAGTGTAGGGTCTGAATGAATGTTGGTGTGAAGCAACCAAGGGTGTGAGCAAACCAAAATGGATTCACAATACAGGGCACTGTGCTCGTGCCGTGATACAAGAGAACAGCGCCTGTGAGGAGTGGTGTTAACTCAGGCCTGCGGGGCTCACAGGAGGCTCGGGGAGTAAATAAAATAAATCCAGAGCTGGCATTTGCTGGCTGAGAGAGCAAGCCACATCTTATGCCTAAAAGAAGATCCGTGCGACTCGAGTAAAGGGAGTAGAGTGAGGAGGGGGGCAACTAGGCATCAGCTCATGAGGGGACTTAGTCGATTTTTAGGAGTTTGGATGTTTTTCTGAGGATACTGGGAAACCATTGAAGGATTCAAAGCCACAGAGTGATATGATCTGATTTCTATTTTAGAGAAAAATCCCTTTGGCTGGTATATGGAAAATGGCTTAGAGAAAGGAAAGATTACTGGCAAGAAGTTCAACCAGAATTCCTCAGTAATTGGAGAGGAAAAAGGTGAGAAGTAGCAGAAGGGTAAAGAAAAATGGAACAACCCTGGAGATATTTAGGAAGGAATTGACTGAAAGTAAGGTGTGCATTTTTTCCCCACTATCCTTCCTCTTCCTTTGTCTTACTTTATTCACTGCTTTATTCATTTAAATTAGGAAACAAAAATTCTTTAAGAAACTCATTTTCTTAGGTAATAGCTCAGTGCTGTAATAGTGGTCTCCCAGAGCAAATACCCCATGCGAGTCATTTAACCTAGTGGAGATATCAGTATTGCAAATTCAGGGACACATGGAGAAAAAGATGGAGTGGGGACTATATTTGCATTTGGTTGTTGCTTTGGTGACCTTCAAATTCTGCAGCGTAGTTTAGTGATCACCTTACATTCTCTTGTTAGGATAGTCTTTTTTTTTTTTAAGACGTATAATTGAGATTACATTAGTTTCAACTATACAACATAATGATTTGATTATATGTTAGTATTACAAAATGATCACAATAGGTCTAGTTAACATTTGTCCTGATACATAGTTACAAAATTGTTTTTTTCTTATAATGAGGACTTTTAAGTTCTACTCTCTTAGCAGCTTTCAAATATGCAGTACAGAATTGTTAACTCTGGTTACAGGCTATTCATTATATCCCAGGATAATCTTTTGATCTCAGCTACTTCTCTGGAGCCATCTTAGGGGTAGTAAAAGTACCACGTCACACCATATTTCCCATTCCTTCTCTAGATCCTGGGCCTGTTTTTCATGGGGGAGTTTAATTTTGGGGTGTGTTTGGGGTATTAGAAGTAGAACCCTGACTGAAGAGGTGGGTAGAGGCAAACTTCTTTTTTGGCTTCTGGTGAGTGAACCAAGATAGTCACATGAGTCAAGCTAAGCTAAGAGAATTCTCTCTTCAGTTTGTACCAAGACACAGCAACTGAGGTCAGTGGATGCTCGAAACTGGAGGCCATGTTGGGCCATGAAAATCCAAATCATTCTTGACAGAAACAGCAGGGACCAAGAACCTTTCGGAGAAGCTGGTACCCAGAGTGAAGGACGATGCGGATGCGTGGCACAGACAACAGATGATGCAGAGGGAGGAGAAAGAGGGAGGAGGCGGAGAGGATGGGAGGGAAGGGCTGGGTGGGGGGAGGGAGGGAGAGACTGAAGGAATTGAAAAGCTGCTAGATGCCAAGCAAGACCACCTTAGAGTCAGAGTATTAAGCTCTCATCCTCAAGAGAGTTTTCAACCCTCTCCTCAGTCCTTGAAAGCTACAGCACAAACAGCCTGGATTCACCTAAAATCTCACTTATCTTGGAATGCTTTGTTCCTTTCCCACCAGCTTCTACCCTCCCACCAAAAAAGAGAGTCAGCTTACTCTCTACGAGGAGTTGGAGTCTTGAGTATTAAGGCATTTTCTTGGGTTCAATCAGATTGGTTGAATCTACAGATGTGGAACCTGGATATGGAGGGTCAACTATGTATATAATATAAATATATATATTCCCACCTTGTATATTATGGTGTTTTGACACCTTAAAATACCTTTAAAATGCCTTTCTGGCTAGGGAGAGACTGCCCCTCCCAGAGCCAGCCAGTTCTTAGAGACAGCAAAGGTCTTGGCCAAGAGCAAGCCTTTGATTGCAGCCTAGCCCTCCAGAGCCATGCTCCCTGTATCTGGCCCACGCACCTCAAAAGGCAATATTCCCCCACCGTAGTCATCCTGTGGCCAGGACCCCTGTGGCCCAAAGCCCTCCAGAAGTATTCAAACCAGTCTATGCTAAAGTGACTAACGTGCCCTGCCTTTCCTGTGGAAACCCCCATAAAGGCCTGGCCAAAGCTCCCCACTCCTTCTGCCTTCCGGCCACCCTGGTGTTTTTGCATGTAGCCCTACATGGCGCGTCATGGCTTCTGTCTTCTGTCATGAATTCTGACCTGTAAGAATAATAAACTTTGTCTTCCTGAGCCTCTCCTGTGTCTTCTCTTACGACCCCACCTGGCTGCCCACCTCATAAAAGAACACAAAACAACTTCCCAACCACACAGATCAATACTTTTTCTCTTTACCCTAAATTAGTTTGAATAAGATTTCTGTTACGGATTTCTGAAAGAGTCCTGAGTAATACTAGCAACTTACAAAATCTAGAAACACACAGCTGCCACTCTTGAGCTGCCTCAACTCCAGCAGCAGAATGTATATGGGTTTGTGAGGACCGGAGCTAGCCGGTCCAACTGGTCCGAGTTTTTCTTGTGCGCCTCCATTTCCTTTGAAATTAGTTTAGTTATTACTGGCAAGTGATCTCCTAAGTTTGGGAAGTCATGGGATTGAAATTCTAGGTTATATCTGACTTAACCAAATTGTGAGATAGTGATGTGATGGAAAAAATATTTTGTATTTCAAGTTTCCTATCCTTTATTTAATGCTCCCTTGAGCCAACTGTGTTTTCCATTTGGGTGACTTAAAGGAGGGAGGCAGAGATAGTCTCAGATGTCATTTCAGGGAATTATTTTACTTCTTAATCAATTATACTTCTTGCTAAGTCTGTTAGAACTGATTTTTTTCTGTCTCCTATTTCTCTTGGGAAAACTTCATGATAAAGTAGTGAAATCTTCAGTCTCAAGATGAAAATAATGATTTGTACACGCCCCTTCCCCATTATCTGAAAGAAGCCATGGTAAATAAACCAGCAAATATCCAAGCTTGTTGAAGAAACTTGCTATTTTTAATGGTGCACAGTGCTTATTGGTTATGAAGCCCTGTGTCCTTTCTTCTCTTTCACTGTGGTGCCAGCAGTACTGGTATGTGTGTAATTGAAAACCAGGTTTTGAAATCTGGAAACATCTTTTATTTTTGAAATATGATCAGAATAATCAGACAAATTGTAGATCTGGGTGAGATTTGGGGGATTTAGAGCTGGAGGAAGGAGGATCTCAATCTTCGGGACATTTCTCCCCCCACAGATGTAAAAATATTTGCTTGTACGGAAAATGGGAGAGTAAAGCCAATAATTTTAGCCATATCCCTGAAGGTGTTTATCTTGAAGGGAAGTGGAGAAAGCAAAGGAGAGAGAACTGTACAAATATAGAGAACTGAAGAGAATCCCAAGAAATCAAGGTTTTCTCGGAATAATATTTTTTCCAGAAAAACATGAAATAAATATTTAATGTCTGACATGAGCCCAGGAACGAGGGGAGCCACATTTGTGTGTGTGTGACTTTGTGCTCTTCCTGTAAAGGACAACGCCTAGTATTACTCTGGAACCCAGCTTCATAAACATGGAATAGTTTTACCCTGATTTGTGATGCAGATGGATGATTAACCTAGACTAAGCAAATAGGAAGATGAGTGAGCATACATACACACTCTGCTAGACTTTACACATGCGCATTTCAAATCAGACCCAGTAGACACTTGAGCCTGCCCATCAGAATAGATGTTTACAGCAGGAAAGGTTCTGGGCTGGACTGTCTGCCTTGAGCGCATTTGGAAACTGAACTGACTGGAGCAGATTGCAAAGTTAAGGCTGTGGGAGAATGACTCAGGTTCCTTTGCAGCCTAAAGCAATTACCTAGCTGTTGGAAAGTTGAAATATTGGACCAAATTATATTACCTAAGTTAAAATAAGCACCTCTGAGAATAGATCACTATATATATTAAGGTACATGTATTATGCAAGGGTTGACATTCCTATTTCTATATCCTATGAACCAGCCTTGGAATCTTCACTGAGAATAAATCTGTTGTTAGTATGTTTTGGGCTGTTTTTGTTGGTTGATATATGCACTGTTGGCACATTCCCCAAACTATTACCCTCTAAGATCGAAACTCCCAGAAACATCTTCGACAAAGCCGTCAATAGAAACAACAAAACACTTAAAAACAATAGGTGTTTTCTATGTAACAGCTATGGAATTTGACCTAAAGCTGATAATATGCTTTTTAAAAAAATCTGATTTACTCACCCATGGTCTTATTTGATCCATATAGGACCCTTGTAAAGTACACAGGGCCTAGGGGATATGTTCCAAGACCCGCCATGGATCTCTGAAACCAGGGATAGTACCAAATCCTATACATGCTGTGTTTTTTTCCTATACATAAATACCTATGATAAAGCTTAATTTATAAATTAGGCACAGTAAAAGATTAACAATAATAACATAGAACAACTACAACAATATACCGTAATAAAAGTTATGTGAATCTGGTCTCCCTCTTTCAAAAATTTCTTCTTGTACTGTACTCGCCCTTCTTGTGATGATGAGATGATGAAACACCTACATGATGAGATGGAGTGAGATGAATGGCACAGTGTTAGGCTACTACATTGATCTTCTGAAGATTTTTCAGGAGAATCATCTGTTTTGGGTGATCCTGGGTCATCCACCCACAGCGACGTCTATGGTTGGATGTGAGAAACAGATGATGTTGATGGTCGGGGTTCCCAGGCGGGATGAAGCAAAGGGGTGCGAGATTTCATCATGCTAATCAGAATGGCATGTAATTCAAAACTTATGGATTGTTTATCTCTGGAATTTTCCATTGACTGTTTTCAGACCCAGGTTGACCAGAAGTAACTGAAACCTTGGGAAATGAATCGAGGGATAAGGGTGGACTACTGTATCTCCAGTCTTGGCCACAAATGACTTGGCCCAAAGCCAAACAATAAGCAAGTGGCAGAACCAGGATTTGCTTTCCATGTTTTTCTATTCCAATTCCAGAAACTTCTATAAGAATTCACAAATTAGAGATAAGCAAAGAGAAACCTCTAAGAGACAGAATCACAACCAATTAATATAATTTATAGAATTTAAAATATTCCTTAACACTGAAGCATATTTATTGTGTTGTATTACAAATTTACATTTCATTGTTATCCTCTGGGTCCAGGGCTGGTAAAAAGATTTTTGTACTTAACTCATTAGTAAATGTTTGTTGACCAGTGGGTTAGAATGTTGAATTGGACTTTTTTTTCCTTTCTTTTTATTAAAATTAACTTGTAGAGTTGATTGCATGTCCAGTCATTCCAGCAGGTTACACTGAATTTTGTTGTCTACTCTTCCATTTTTCCTGCATAAAGAAAGGAAACTTGAAGACTTGGTAAGGCAATTCTCAGTTTGCTACAGCGTTCCAGTCTCTCATTTATAAAATATGTAGCACTCATTGAGCATCTACTGTATGTTCGGTGTTCTACATACATTACTGGTAATCGTCACATCTCTGTGGCTTGGTGGGTATAGTTACCTTCATTTTCATAGATGCAGTTCGTTCAGGCATACTTCAGAGATATTGCAGGTTTGGTAGCAGACCACCACAATAAAGTGAATATTGCAGTAAAGTGAGATGCATGAATTTTTTTGGTTTCCCAAAGCATATAAAAATTATATTTACACTATACTGTGGTCAGTGAAGTTTGAAATAGCATTATGGCTTTAAAAAACAGTGTATATATTCTAATTTAAAAAATACTTTATTCCTAAAAAAAAAAAGATAACTGTCATCTATGCCTTCAGTGAGTCATAATCTTTTTGTTGGTGGTGGAAGGTCTTGCCTGGATGTTGATGGCTGCTGACTGCTCAGGGTGGTGGTTGCTAAAGGATGGGGTAGCTGTGGCAATTTCTTAAAATAAGACGACAATGGAGTTTGCCACATCAACTGACCCTTCCTTTCACTTGAACACTTAGAGGCCATCGTAGGGTTATTAACTGGCCTAATTTCAATATCATTATGTCTCAGGAAATAAGGAGGCCTGAGGAAAGGGTGAGAGATGGTGGAATGGATGGTCAGCAGAGCAGTCAGAACACACACATTTATTAAGTGTGTCATCCTGGTGCTCCAAAACAATTACCACAGTAACATCAAAGACAGCCTATTACAGACCACCATGACAAATACAGTGACAATGAAAAAATTTGAAATACTGTGACACACAGACCCGAAGTGAGCAAATGCTATTGGAAAAATGGCACAGGTACACTTGCTCAACTCAGGGTTGCCAGAAACCTTCAATTTGAAAAAAAAAATGCCACATCTGCAAAGTGCATTAAAGCAAGGCGTGCCTGTATAGCACAGCAGAGAAACAAGAGACAATAGAAGGCCTGGAACAAGAGCAGGGCGGCCACTCAGAACTAGCAGGGTTCGAGTCTGGCTCTGCACTTACTTGGACCAGTAATTTCACTTCTCCGCCCTCCGTTATGCTCATCTCTCAAATGGGGTAAAATGAACTGAACTCAGAGTTATTGCGAGTGTTAAATAAATTAACATCTGTGAACGGCTCATAGTCTGGGCTTCAACGGATGCTCAATGAATGTTAGCCATATTTCTGAGGGCCTCTTTTCTTCTTTATATATATAGATCTGTTATTCCCTAGATGACTTCATTTAATCCTATGATTTTAAATATAAAACTATACTGATGACTCCAAAATTTATATTTCCTGCCAAAATGATACTGTTCAAGTGTAAGTCAGCTCATGTCACTTCTCCGCTCAAAACCCCCCAGTGACTTCCTGTCTCTCTCAGAGAAAAAGCCAAAGCCCTAAGCGGAGCCTAGGAGGCCCTGTCTGATCTGTCTTACTTTCCCAGGCGGTCTCTCATCGCTTTTCCGCTTGCTTTTTCCCTCCAGCCGTACAGGTGTGTCTGCTGAAGATGCCCAAACACCCTTGCTCCCAGGCTCCTTGTACCTGCTCTTCTGCCCAGTGTATTCCCCCCCAGATATTCAAATGACAGACTCCTCTGCTCCCTTCAGGTTCCTGCTCAGGCCCCGACTTATCAGAGAGGTCATCTCTGACCACCTTGCGTAAAGGAGGGCTTCCCTTACCTTTTCTTCTTACCCGGCTTTATTTTTCCTTATGATATCTATTAGCATTATGTTCATTTTTTTTATGGTCTATTTCCCCCTCTAGAATATGAGCTGTATTAAAGCAGGGACTTTGTTTTGTCCACAGCCCCTAAATCAAATGCCTGGCACATGGCAGACAATAAATATTGCTCAGCTAGTAAGTGTCAGAGTTTCATGCCCAAACCAGGCTTCTTTCAACATCTCCTGCTCCTCTTCCCCACTAATCTGCATCCTAGGTCAAGGAAGATTCAAATCCCACTACACATGTATATCAATTCTTTGGACTTGTCTTTAAACTAGAAATTTTATGCATATTAGGATTGATTTGCTGCTCTGCATAATTTATAACAAATATTTAGTGTACACCCACTACACTCTCTTAAATTAGAAACAATGACCAACTCACTAAAATAGGGTAGAAATTTATCCAAGAGTCATGAAGCCCAGGAATGGTAAATACTCGTACTTGTGGATCTCTAAGTTCAGAAAACTAATACAATGGTATATGTCAGTTATATCTAAATTTTTATAAAGGCCATTAAAAAAACTCAAATTATTAGGTCTATCTGTTGTATCAGAAGAGAACACTTGGTTGTCCATGAAACTTTCTTTCCCCCTTTCTCACTCAGTCCACTCATTTTCTTAAGCCAAATTTCTAGACATGGTCCTGGATTTCTCCTTCCCTCACCATTCACATTCAATCCATCTGCAAAGACTGTAGATTTTATCTACGAAACTTGTCCTGAGACCATTTGCTTCTCATCAACTTCAACTCTCCAGTTCCTCATCCAAGGACAACTCCACCTGCCTAGACTACCAACAGGACTGCCTAAATGCTTTCCTTGCCTTCCCATTTTCCACCCAGCAACCAGAGTGATCTTATTAAAATGTAGATTGCTTACCACTTCCCTGTCTAAAAGCTTCAGTGGTTTCCTTTTTGTTGCTCCTTTCTAAGTTAGCCCTCTTAGAAAAACATCCAAACCCACCCTTAGCCTACAAGCCCTGCTTGATTTGGTCCTGCTCACAGTCCAGTCTTCTCTTTCAGCGCTTTTTCCCCATTATTGATGCACTCTGGTCACACTGGCCTTCTTTCATTTCTAAGAGCACAGTAAGCCCTTCTCTGTTCCTAAATATTTGAATTAGCAACTCCTTGCCATGTAGGTCTGAGTTTAAATTTTACCACCCCAGAGAGGCCTTCCCTGACTTCTTCATTTCAAGGGGTCCCCTCTCCTGCATTCACCTTTTGTTCTATCATAGAGTGAACTGTATTCACTTCTTGTGCATTGCACAATTGCCGTCTATTATTTTCCTCCCATTTGTTTATTGTCTGTCTTCTTCCAGTAGAATGTAAACTTGATGAAGACAGAGACTTTGCTTTATCAGCAGGGGTTATAACAGAGCTTAACACATAGTGAGCACTCAAAGACACTTGTTGAATGGTAAATCTTTGCCTCAACTTTGATGCTTGTGTGAGATCGCAGTAGTTTCCTAACACAGCTTTAGCAACTCTGCCACATCCCTGTTCTCAATCTGATAGCATTGCTTCAACACACAGAAAGGCCCGATATACCGGGGGAAGGATTCGGGTTCCCCTATTTATTGGCAACCACTAGGTCAAGCTCTGGACTCAGTTCAGTAGTTCAAAACCGTGAGATAAGGGGGCAAAGGCAGGCAGAAATAATACTCCTGAAAGAAATAATTGTGAGGGCGAAAGAAAGAAAACAATTCTTAAAATCGAACACTTTTGGGTTTGGAAATATTAGAGAAAGTAGATGTGGAGAGAAAAATATTAGAGGGAGGGAGGAAAACTAAATCAGAAGGAGGTAAGAGAAAGAGCTCACACATGCTGTAAGAATTCAGGGCTCTGGGCTTGGGTACCACATCTTAACTCACAGGAAAACACCAAGCAAAAGAGAGTGATGGGGTGGGGTGAGGTGGAGGTGAAAGAAAGGGAGGGGCGAGAGACTGGGGCGAGAGACGCGAAGGAAGCTAGAAAGGAAAGAGGACCGGGCAGAGCAGTACAAAAGCCACCTCGGATCTCGCCGGAGCTGCAAGCGTTAATGCGAGGCGGAGAGTGACGCGGTTTGCGTCTGGAGCGGCTCCTTGGAGTCCACAGCATCCACCGCCGGAGCCTCGCCTTCCTTTCTCCCTCTGCAGACATATCGAGACACAAAAAGAGTGCCGACCCTTGGACCAGAGCGAGGGACCCACCCGCACCATGACCGAGACCACCAAGACCCACGTTATCCTGCTCGCCTGCGGCAGCTTCAATCCCATCACCAAAGGGCACATTCAGATGTTCGGTGAGTCCTCCCGCCCACCCCCGGAGACTGCTTCCGCCTCCCTCTTTCCCCGGCACCTGTGTTTTCCAGGGCGTCTAACAGTAAGGCGGGTACCCCTCCGGAGGGGCGCGCCAGCTGATCCCACTGGTGGGAGGGAGGTCAGCCCCTCCATTCCGGGCTCCCGGGAAGAGAAGGAGACTGGGCTTCCGAGGCGTCACTCGCTCAGGCCAGACCCGGCTCACAAGGGGCCACGGGGTGGGGGAGGGGAGGGGCCGGAGGGGAGTGTTGGTTTGTGTGGGATGGGAGGTCGATGTTCGAGAACCGGGGTGCGGTGGTGCAGAGGTTTGGCTGCTTGGCTGGTGAGGATCCGGATGGGGCTAAAGGGAGCGAAGGGAGGAAAGGGTTGGAGATAACTTGCTGTTTGTTTAGGTTGGGCTGAAAGCTCGAAGGAGTTAATGAGGAATATGCTTCGGAGACACAAACACTCGCACACAACACGCCAGGAACAGGGCTGGGCTTCAAAGAAATTCGTTTAGGGTTTGGCTGGTGGTTCGAGGCGGCCCAGGGGCAAACGTTTGAGGATTGTGGACCGTGTACTGCCCGCGCGAGGTGGATGGCCGGGTGAATGTGGGGGTGGGGGCCGGAGTGTGGGGGCCTGGGCTAGGCTGCCCTGACCGCTGCCTCGGAAGGGGAGGGGGCCGGGCGGTCGCTGCGGGCGGCCCTTTGCGAGCTAGTATTGAAGGATCGGGGCCCAAGTTGGTGGAGGCTCTACCAGGGCGGAGATGGCACCCGCAAGGCTTGCGGCGTGCGAGTGTGTGTGTGTGTGTGTGTGTGTGTGTGTGTGTGTGTGTGTGTTGGGGCGGTGGGGGAAGGGAATCATCGCGCGTTTTTTTCAAGGAGGCTTCGGGGCGAAGAGACAGACGGAGCGAGCTGGGGCTCCCGGCTGCTGGTGTGGGATTCAGCGGGGGCCAGGGAAAGGGGATCGTTGCCTGTCCCTGTCGGCGATGTCTGGCCACCAGTGGGTAAACGACGCGGCTTCGCTGCTGCTCTAGTTGGACCCAAAGACGCGGAAGCGTGCGCATTTAGACCCCGAGGAAGGGACGCGGAGGTCACTTTAGAAGCAGGAATGCAGGAAGTTAGGGTGCTTTTTTCCTGGCACTGAGGGAAACGTGAGGAGGGGAGCGTGTGGACTGAGGATGGATGAGCGAAGGGTGAGAGGCCTTGGCCCGGCGGGCCCGCGAGGCGCTATCCAGAGACAGCGGTGCTGAAACGCAGGGCGCGCTGGAGCGGGCTGCCGGCGGCACATGTGTTTACCGGAGCCTCAGAATTGCGTGGACCCTCGTAGGGCTGTTTAATGAAAGCCACATCACGTTGGTAAAGACTGGGCGAGGGGCTTAGACTAAAAATATTCCTCTCTTAAACCTAAAAGGTGCGTTGAGCTGGGCCTCCTTATTGAAAACATCATGAAAAGAATATGGAACTACTTTGAGCAGAGCCCAGATCAGATAAGCCCGTTTACAGGATCCACGCAGGGAGACTGAGGTAGCCATCCCTCACCAACCCTTCGCTTTTTGAAGTGTTGTATTAGGAGCTGGTGGCAACTTACCTATTAAAGAAAGACTTTTTGTTCAAGCATCAGGGTACCCCAGAGCATCCCAACAGTCTTCTAAGGGATGTTTGTACCCTGGGAACACTCTACTTTCACTTTCTTTTGATTCTAGCGTCTTCACCCCTGTCCTCCTTTTCTTCTCTGTCCGTATTTCCTCTAGCCATTTTATGTTGATGTACTTTATTCCTCTCAGTTGCCCAGACAGGGATGGGCTTTCCTCTGGAACTCCCTTGGCTCTAGGAATCTTTAGAAAGCCAGCAGATACTCCCCTTTTCTTCCTGGGCCTAAGGATATACTTAATTCCACTTGTTTTGGATTGTAAGAGGGGTAGATTTAGATTGAAAACCAAGGATTTTGTTTTGCAGTTAAAGAGAGTTTGGTAACAATGGCAACAGCTTTTGTTAAGTTGATGCCAACCCAGCAATTCTCTATGAATTCAGAGGAGAGAATATATGGGAATAGGTATGGATTACAGCAGGGAGGTTTAGACATAGAATAGGTGAAAGGAGACTTTTTGACAGTAGTGACTGCTTGCTTGATATTGGAACTGAGGAAGAGGGGATAATACCTATCAGCAATGCCTTCTGAGCATCCATTAGTTACGTGTAATCCAGTGAGCAACGTGGGAAGAGGATATGCTGTGCTCTCTGTAGCTTTAAGGAGCTTATAACCGAATGAAGGATTTAGTACATATATATTGAAACAGAAACAAGAACAAAAACATCAAATACATATTAAACTATTTTTTTGTAGAATCTCTTATGGGAATCTTTGAGCTAGGGATAAATTTTGTCATTTATTTTTATAAGGCAGCTTCTGATCTACAAAGCATTTTCATTGTGTTATGTCATTTATTCCCAATAAGAAGCTTATAAGAAAGGCATTATTATCTCCATTTTACAAATGAGAAACTGATGTTCAGAGGCTAAGTGGATTTCTTAAGTGGCTTAAGTGACATGGAGAATGGGAGGGCAGATTTGAGACTTGAACCCCACATTTCTGATATCTTTTGAATAAGCCTGTACACTGTACCAAAGGCAGGAAGACATGCTCACTAATCTTCTGACTGCATAATTCCACGAACTCTATTTCCTTCAAACATATACTGACAGAAATTAGAATTAAATTGGCGATCAACTAAATGAGATTCATAAATATACATTTCCTTAAGAGCTCTTTCCCATCAGTTATTCACAAACTATTTTCTCCTTTTAAATGGCTTTTAAATTTTTCTCTCCAACAATACAGAAATAATTAATGCTATAAAAATCATCAGACTTTCTTTAAGATGCCTGAAATTTGTAATAGAAAAAAATTTGAAGGCCCAAACAACTTTGAAATTACATGCCTTTAATAGAGCTCCTGTGTTTGGAAATCCAATTGCTTAAGAAAGAAAAAAGAGACTGTAAACAAAAAGAGAAGTGGCATTCAGAACTAAAAACTCACTCTTCGCCTCTGTAAATTAGTACTCATGTGGTTCTCAACATTTGTAAAACGCTTTAGAATGAGCTTGTCCCTTTATTCTGAAAGGGAGTTGATGTTCCTATTAGTCATGTAGAAACATATAAGAAAAAAATAAATATTTATGATAGAGATATTTTGATACTTATATACTTAACTTTAACTAAAATATTTTCAAGGATGAATAAAAGTTTTTGGCAAAGTAAACCCATAAGCTAATGATGTTTTATTT
Source organism: Camelus dromedarius (assembly GCF_036321535.1). Taxonomy (NCBI): domain Eukaryota; kingdom Metazoa; phylum Chordata; class Mammalia; order Artiodactyla; family Camelidae; genus Camelus; species Camelus dromedarius. Next base: position 27,456,574 of record NC_087458.1, on the reverse strand, counting down.
TATGTCTGCCTTATAACCTACAAAGATAGCATGATGGTATTTTTTTTTTTTTTGATATGTAAGTTCTTACTTCAGTATATAGAGATTATATTTCAGTATAACTTTCCTTGCATTTGTGTTGTCATATTTGTCAATAAATATGCCACTGGGAGATCAGATAGCAGATTTTAACAGAAAAGTAAGAAAGGACTGATAAATTAACTTTTCCATAAAAAGTAAAGGAATTGAGGGACTTGACCATAGAATGTGATCAAAGAAATGTGTCCTGTTTTAGGATGATTGCAAAATAACTGGGTTTTCCAGTTTTTCTACTTCAAAATAGTTTTGCTTTGAACAGTTTTGTTTTTTTTAAAGAAACATAATCCAATTCTGTTTCCCTTAAAGGGTAATGAAGAGGGCTTTCTACTTGTGGTGGAATTGGAAAAGCAGCCCCTATTGCTGCAACTAAGAAATCATAAGAAAAATGAATTTGAGTTGCTACTAATATAGAGAACTGTCTGAAATCGAGAAACTGTTTAATATGCTTGAAATGCCTATTTTAAAAAGATCATTAAGCAGTGTGGTACTTATGTTTTTGCACCCCTGTCTCATTTGATCCTACCCTGTAAGTTAAACTGGATAATATTACCATTACCCCTTTACAAGTGACAAAGCAGAGGTACATGAGTAAGTCATTTGGTCTTTTACAAATGACGAAGCAGAGATACATGAGTAAGTCATGAGCAAAATTTAGGATAAACCAGTTTCTTGATATCTAGACACTGTCTCTCAACCAATATGCTTCTTTATTCCTTTAATAGCAACAGCATTTATAAAAGGAAGAGCCACCTGAACTTAGTTATCAACAAAGGGTAATGAGAACTTTATAAATTTTTTTCCTTTGCAACACAGGCCACCAAAAAAATATATTCAGTAAAGATATCTGGTCCCAATATCTTATGCTTATAATGAGGAAAGACTCTTTCTTCCCTCAGTAGTCATATAGTTCCCATTTAACTGTGTCACTGGAACATTTCTTCCACCTTTCCATTCCCCCATCTCCACCTTCCCCATTCTTCTGTTACCATAACTAACTCCTCCTCATCCTTCAGATTTTAGCTTCAACAGTACTTCCTCAAGGAACCTCCACTGACTCCTAAATTAAATATGGTTACCTTGACATTTGATCCCCCATCACCTTATACTTTCCATGACATAATTCTAATCTCATTATATGTTTCATGATTGTTTTCCATACTAGACTTTAAGCTCTATTAGGACAGAAATCATGCCTGGTCTAATCACTGGTTTATTTCCTAGTATCTAGAATGGAGTAGGTGCTTTATAATAGTATAATATAATCATAGTTGTAAATAGCAAGTCTTTGCATCATAATAGCAGTTGAATAAATAAAAAATAAATGAATGTATAGAATCTTGTTCCAAGTAGAAGAATCAACCATGTCTAAGGGCTGGGGTGATGAGACAGAGAGCCATGACATAATTAGAACAAAAAAAGAAAGTTCAGGATGACTTGAGGAGGGAAGTGAGAGGTAAGACTGGAAAGGTAGATGGAAGTCTGATCAATTATGAAGGCTTGTAAGTCACATTAAAGAATTTAGATTTTATCCCAGTGACAATGAAAAAAAAAACCATTGCATTTTTTAAAGTAAAGAGATGTCATAATCATATTTTTAAAAGTATGATGTAATTGAATTTTGAATACAAATTGGTGAAGGACAAGGATGGAGATGTAGTAACCAGCCGGGCACCTATTTCAGCAATACAGAGTTGAAGTCAGAGAGAACTGTCACCTCGCTCAGATTGGTGGTATTTGGGATGGAGAGTGAGTGTATTTGAAAATATTTCAGCGATAAAAGAGATCCTTATTTGTTGATTTCATGTGTGAGTGATAACAGAGTAACCCAGGGTAACTGGCCGGTTTCCATCCAAGGTGGATTAAAAAAAAAAAAAATTGGAAGAGAAGGAGGTTTGGTTTTGTTGGGAAAAGTAGATATTCATATTTCTTACTCTAAAATTTTGAAAATATATTCTTGGTATTATAACCAAGTTCTAACACAAAAGAAGGAAATATCTAAATTCAAAGGCTCTTTGTAGGCTGGGACATCTGAAACTTCTAATGAAAAGCTCCCACTCCCAATAGGTTCCAAATGCATTATTCAGAATTCTTCATGCAGGAAATATACTGAAATTCATTAACATTATGGAAATAAAAAAGGTAAAGAGTTTGCTGACTTTTTTATAAAGTATGAAATGGAAGAAAATCAAGGTCCTAAAGCTGACTCTTTTATAATGTTGAGGCTGTGAAATTGGAAACAGTGGAAGCAGTTCAAAAGACCGCTCCAGAATTTGCCCTTCGCTGTGATGATGGATGTGATAATATATTTAAGTAGATGCTTGGGAATTATAATCCACTGATAAGCTGAAGGTCCATTAATGGAAATGCATGGCTCACTTATGGTAGTTTTCACTGGCAAGAGATGCGTCTTTTCATAACATGAGAATAATGGCTGAAAAAGAAAATTTAGATATTTTTGTCCACACGAACAGGTAGTTTGATTTACTTGCTTCTGCTGAATTGATTGACTGAACCCCATGTGGACACAAGCTGATTATGAAAGGCAAATATCCAGCCTAAAATTCACCCCAAACCAAGGGACAAAATATAACCAAGAAGGCTGACGTTCTAAGGATTTTGAAATGAAGAAATATTAATTCTCAGTTTCTCTTCTCTTTTTGTTTTCCTGGATCTTATTCTACATATCCAAGCCTTTATGCTTCGAACTATCAGCATTAGAGGTTCACATGCCTTTTAAGAAATAGTTCAGATTACTGCTTAGTGGGAACATCCTTTAAAATGTTATGACTCTCAAGAGAAATATTTCTACACCAATTTCGAATGTTAGACCAAGTCAAATGAGCAGCCTCAAGTGTGGAGGCAAACTAAACTAGAAACATATCCTGACAGCCTTCAAATCTTGATCCCACTCTGCTTCAGAGAGACCTTCAGGGATGAGAGGAACATGCAAAACTAGACAGACAATCTATATTTTCAGTTATTTTTCTATTGATAGACAATAATTGTGAAAGTAGTCTATGCCTGACTGGAAAGAGAATGAAAATCCATTTTTGAAAGTGGTTCTTTAAGAAGATTCAAATCTGAGTTTTATAATATCATTGTCCTCTCAGCCATCAATACAGTGCTGTGTATACAGTGGTTGCTTAATCAATGTTTAATGATATTGTGAAATACACGCTTTCTAGTAGAGTTCTCGTCCGTGTTTGAAGAGTTTTCAAATCATCGTGAATTGCTCAGAAAGTTCCTAAGGACACAAAGGAATATATTAAATATTTTTTTAACACCAGGCTTCTTTTTTTAAACAAAACACAAAATTTTGGTTAAACAAAGGCATTTAAAATAATTCTTAAGGATCTGATATAACAGACTAAGAACTGGGATTTATGAATGCATTTTACAGAGAAAGGCACAACTTTACTTATGGATATGGTCCATATCTCAATATGTGTAAATGCAGCATCAGTTTATAAAGAAGGAAGTTTTCCATTGCCAGAGGTTTTCCAATTATAAGCATTCAAATGCTTGGAACACATTTGCCTTTTAAAAAAAAAAAAACACAGTTTGGCAGATGGCCTCAGAAGTATTTTAGCCTAAAAAAGATGTTCAGCAGCTGACGTGGTGTGACTAAGGCCATCCTGATATTGGCTCGCTCTTCGTTTTGTACAATGTTTCTATGATCTATGAACCCTGCAGCAAAGGGCAAATGTTATAGACACTGCCAGCACCATCATCTTCCTCGTGATCATTTTATTAATGGCGTGAACCTTATCTGAGCTTCTTTAAACTCTACTACCATTAAACCATTTTCCGCTAAATCTACTGCACAGTTCTCTTTAGTTTTGGACAAGTGAGCCAACCAGAAAAATTATTGTAACTCTGGGGACAAGAGGGTAAGAGGAGGAGGTAGAAAAGGAGCAAGACTCAGAGGCTAGCCCCAGGAAGTGGTGGCAGCTAAACAGCCCCCTTTGTCTGCTCTCTCCTGCATCAGGTCGCCTCCACGTGGTAGCTATGCTGCCGCGCACTGACCTCATTCAATGTTTACCAGGCAGTAGGCGGGTGAGTGAGGTATAGCCCCTGTGTACGATTAAATACTTACAGTTTTGCTCCTGTTCTAGTGGCTTAGGTCAAAAACCTTGGACTAATGATTGATCATTCTCTCTTTGCACAAAACCCATCAGCAAATGTTTTTACATCTCTCTGTCTTCAAAATATAACTAGGACTTTTCCCCATCTACAACCCTGGTATATGCCACTGTTACCTTTCATTCACATTATTGCAAAACCTCTCTGATCTCTCTGCTTCTATCCTTGGCCCCAGAACTAAATTCTCAATAAAAAATCCAAGTGATCCTTTTAAAATGTAAGTCAGATCTAAGTCAGATCCTATTGCTTCTTTGCTCAAAATCCTCCAGTGGTTCCCTATTTCATTCAGGGTCATAGTCATTTCAATGGCCTGTGAGGCCTCCATGATCTGCCACCTTTCCCCCTCACCCCCCTGCCTCAATACACCTCTTTCCAACTTCACTCTTAGCCAGCCTCACTGACCTCCTTGTTTTGGCCTTAGAGTCTTTGCACTGAATGTCCTCTTTGCCTGGGATTCCCTTCCCCTACATATCCCCATGTCAAACTCACTCTGTAAGTCTTTGTCCAAATGTAACCTTCTCATTGTCTACTTGGCAGGTCCTACTCCCCTGAACACATAATTTAAAATCACAGCTCACATACTCCCAGGCCCTCTTACTGTGCTCAACTTTTGTCTTTCTCCCTTACCTCTTATCCCTTTTTAACAAAGCATGTTAACTTCTGTATCTATCACATTTATTGTTCAATGTCTGTCTCTCCACCTAGAATGTAAGCTCTTCCAGGGGCAGGGATCTCCATTTACTCTGCACACTAATATATCTCAGGCTCCTAGAAGAGTGCCTGGCACATAGTAGGTGCTCACTAAATGTCTGCTGAATGAATGAATGAATGAAATGTTAGAATTACCTACCATCCTGATCTCAAGTCTAGATTCTTTTTGTGGCAGGAAGGGTAGAGTCTTAAGAGGACTCAGTGGGCACTGATTCATTCAACAAATATTAATTGAGTTATGAATGTGCCTCAGGCACTGTGCTAGGCCTCAGGGAAATGAAAATTAAAGGCATTCCTTCCTGCACCTCAGGGAGACCATCTTCTGTAGAGGGGATAAACTAAACATAGCAGTTCAAGACATAGTCCTATAAAAGAGGGGAGAATGAGGGCAAGGGGGAGCCTAGAGGAAAAAGTAATCACTCTAGACATGGTGGGAGGCCCATCAGGGCAGTTATGAGTGAGAGTGAGCTTGAAGGTAGAAGATGCCCAGTGGACAGGATGGAGAATGGCCTGGGCTGAGGGCAGAGCATGTGTAAAGAAAGGCCCCAAATGGCATGGCACACTGAGGGATCTCCAGGGAGCTGGCTGGATGGCTGGAGTATGTGTGGGGACAGGAAAGGGCAGGAGATGAGAGAGCCAGAAAACAAGTTTGGACAGGGGCTGGGGGCAGGCAGGGCCCAAGAGTCTAGACTTTATCCAGTCTTTTTAATGATGGGCAGAAGAATGCATTTTAGATATGGGGCCTGTGTCTCAAATGTCAGTGTTCTCATTAGGGCTCTGACACCATAATTTTATCTGAAAAAATTGTTATTTCCATTATCACTCTTTTAAATATGAAGGGCTTTTCCTTTTTCCCCTCTGTGATTGTTAAATTTTATTTATTTATTTATTTATTTATTTATTTATTTATTTATTTATTTATATTTTCTGGAATGGAACCATTGTCCATTGTACAATCTACTGAAGGAATAAAAGTTAATGGAAAATTATACTGCTGTACAGCTCCATTTAAACAAATAAACCAAACAGCCACTTCTCAGACAGGAAGCTGTGCTCACCTAAGTTCTAAATGCAGCCCTTCTGCACTTCAGTGGGCTTGCCCCTTGCTTCTGAGTCTTCTCAGATTCGGTGAACTCCGTGCATCCTAGTTTGACTTTCCATGATCTTGTAGAATTTGCATCGTATGCCTGCTCTTTTCTGTAGGCTTAAATAAAGAGTGAGGGCCATGGAGATTCTTTCCTTTGAGACTTGTTTTCTCCTTTAATCCTTCCAGGAGGTCTTAAACAAGTATATTTCTGCTCTTGCTACAAGGCTATGGGTTTCCATGACTTTGAAATGTATTATTACATCATTTCAAAGCCTCAAATAAATGACATTCTAATGGGGGCTTGGGTTTTCAATGTTTTATTTGTCAACACTTTTCCAGCCCTTCATCTTAGCACCTACAGAGAGGTGGAATCCTCACCCTACGGAGCACTGAGGTTAAACCATGTCAATAATTGTTCATATTTCTTTTGAGACATTTATATGCTGATAAATATTTAGCAGTGTGTGGTTCATCACAGGAACTACAAGATCTTCAAAATAAGGGAATTTTTTTTACCTTAGAGATTGTCACCCATTATAAATTAAAATGAAGAAAGACAATAAAGTATTATACATATAAATTTAAGCCATAACTGCCTCATTTACCATGACCCAATCTTGCTAAGCACAATTTAAAAATTATTTACTTGTTATGCTCCAGGGAATCAAAGTTTATAGATAATACATGATTTTCCCATGCAGTGAATCATGTTGATAAAGAATGGGTAAGTGTCTCAGTTTTTCCTATTGCTTCATTATTTCTCTATATATGGAACTTAATAAACTGAACTGCTATTGATTTGAGAATATACTTCGTCTCCTTTAACCTTTGTTTTATCATCTGTAAATAAGGTGATTGCTATAACCCGGGGGTCAGCAAACTACAGCCTGCCAGCCACATGTGGCTTGCAAGCTAATAACGGCTTTTTACATTTTTAAATGGTGGAAAAAACATAAAAGAAGAAGAACGTTTTGTAACATATGAAAATTTTCTGAAATTCTACTCTGAGTATTCGTAAATGAAGTCTTATCGGCACTCAGCCACGTTGTCCATGGCTGTTTTCAAAACTACAACAGTAAAGTTGAGCAATTGTGACAGAAACTGTTTGGACGGCAAAGCCTAAAATACTTACTACTGTCTGGCCGCTTACAGAAGTTTGCCTCTCCCTGATAGACCCCACCTCTGAGGGCTGGATTGGGGAGTGAATTTAAAGGGTTCTAAAAATACGAAGTGCAGTTGAAGTCCATTACCCAGAGGAACTCTCTAATGAACAATTTTTCAGCCTAAACTAAATCTCTAAGAAGACTCATTTAAGCCGCAAATGTAGTTGCAATTTCATAATTGTAATTTTTCTAGCTGACTGAGTAAAGTACCGTGTTCACAGTGGGGATGGTTTTCTGGTGTTTGGTTTACACTGGACATTGATTAGCCCCTCTGGCTAATGTTGCACATTTATCCGCTGCCGAATGTTTGGGATACTTTGTCAGAACATCCTTTTTCCCGATTCACGGCTACCTCCTTCTTTCAATCTAATATTTGGTATACTTTAGAGTTGAGGATTTTAAGAACTTAGCACATCAGCCGCATCAGGCTTTTACAGGCTGCTCTTGCAGTCACTTCCCGATTCTCCGCGGCATCTCACCTCCCTCTGAGCCCTGATAGCATTCGTTTGTACCTCTGTCCTCGCACGGAGCACCTTGTGCTGGGGCTGCAGCTATTTCTGTCCATGTTCATATTCTTTATCCGACTGGGGCCCTTGCCCACATCATATGGCTTTTTGTATCTCCTAAAGTGCCCAACACAGTGCCCTAGGCATGTGGAAGATACTAGCAACTAAGTGAACAATCGAGCTCTTAGGAATATTCAGAATCTCAAAAAACTTTAGGCAAAACATGTGGTTAGAAATCAAACAGGAATCTGGGAACAGGAAATACAGGAAAACAGAGATTCAAGTAAGACAGAGTCAGAAAACAGGACAAATAGCAAACACGTAGGGAATTCAAAACTGAGATGGATTGTCGCCTCAAGAGAGAAAGGCTCATGTGTCCTGAGGGAAACCCTATCCCAGAGTACAGCCTTTCCAGGTGTCCACAGGGGAACCTGCAAGTCATGCCTGGGAGCTGTTAAGTACGTAACCTGGCAGGGGTAGAAGATGTGGGGTCAAGGATGAAGGCGAATCCTGCAACCATCCACCGGATACTTCAGTCAGGTACATGGTACATCCACGAATGGCTTCTCAGTGAGGCAAAAGTAGGTTTGGGGATGACAGGGGTGTCAAATTTTATTTTTACTTACTCACAGTTTGAAAAAGCTTTTATGTGCATGGTACCTGGCAAAGGGAAGCTTTGTATATTATTTGCTCTACTTCAAACAAACAAACAAACAAAAATGAACAACAACAAAAAAACCCTTTGGTTTGTCAAATCTGTTTTCATCTTCAGAAATCACAGAATCTCAGTTTGGAGATTTCAGAAATCATGCAGACACTCACCTAGTCCCGAAACCCCCTTTAAAACATCTTCACAAGTGTTTGATCAAACTCTGGCCTGAGATCTTCTAGAGCCATGGTGGGCACTATTTTCCAAAGCAGCCAAATAGCACTTGGCACAATTTTACCTCTTTTAAGACTATTCCTTCTATTGGGCTGACACTGACCTTCCCGAGACTTCCATGTGTTGGCCCTAGTTCTTTCCCTTGAGATCCATGGAACAGATCTAATCTGTCTTCCTCTGCTGGTCAGATATTCAAATAACTGAAGACAGCTACTCTGCCCTCCTCACCAGCGTTCTCTTTAGGCTGTACAAGCCCCAGTTCCTTCGGCTGGAATCCATTACTGTTTCTAGTCTTCAGAACATCCTGACTCATCTTCTTTGAACATATCTTCATTGTCTATATCCCTCTTACCAATCAATTTGTTGGACTAAGCTACTCAACTTAGTCATATATATATATATATATATAAAACATGGCTGGTAAAACAAAACAAAACAAAGCTGATTGGTATACCACCAAGATGGGTATCTTCTGAAACTTTGCAGGTCAATGCACATACTTGGTTGTCTGAGATGTCAACCACACACTGCTTTCAGAATAAGAAAGAAACTTTCAGGTTCCCAGACAGGGCTGAGACTGAAAGTCTCTAAATTGTTGAATTATCAACTTCCTTAATATTTCATTTCAGGGGCTATTATTTTTCAAATGGATTCCATTAAGGGCTCCCAATCAACTCTCATCCATGCTTAAAAGCCCTAGTTTGGGGACTGAATTCTGAACTCTCTTGTCTTATCCAGCTCCTCCCCTCGTGGTTGTGCCATGGGCACTGCCCTGTTCCCAGGGCTCCCAGGGCAGTGGGAAAATGCTCGTTCCCTGCAATGGTGACTTTGTTTCAACAGAGGTGGACAGTGTCACAGTGAAATTGGGCAGGTGGAATCTTTAAAAAAAAAATAACAAATAAGTCATTTTGCTTATGGAAGATTTCAAATATGCTAAAGTAAACAGAATTATATAATGAACCCCCAATATACCTGTCACTCAACTTCAATACTGATCAATTTATTGCCAATCTTGATTCATTGATACCCCTACCCACTCCCTTACCCCTGCCTGTACTCTTTTGAAGCAAATCCCAGACATCCTATTGTTTTAAAGTGAGATCCTTTCAGCTGGCACATGATTGCTTCTTTGTCTATACGACCTCCATGTACAGACTGGATCTTTCGCCTTCCCATTTTACGTTTGTTTGCTTGACGGTCTGGGGTTTTGCAGACAGGGCTGGTATGCAGACAGTGTCTAACTTCCATCTTTGAGCAGATATAATGACACCTCCCCCCAGTCAACAGTGGGTGACACTTTGGTATCCCATTGCCTTTACAGAAAAGAATTTATGGCGGTTCCCATCTTTCTCACGTGACTTGGGGCCTCCAAGGCTCCCACCCAGAGTGAAACTCCCACTGGACGCAATGCATCATTCTTCCACCACTTGCAGCATTCAGCTCTTTATTCCTTGTCGTTCAAAGCCATGACTGTCTGTGTTAGATGTTCTGCACCAATGGTTCCCAGCCTGGGGACTCTGAACAACCAGGGTTTCTCCTAAATCACAATCAGGGTCTGGGAACTGTTTCTAGCATCTCTAAGCATATGCATTCACCCTCAATATGGCAGAAACTAAGTGTCAAGTTTCTGGGCGTTTGCTTGTATTATTGTTGGTTTCATGAGAGAAGCTCATACTGATCAGGGGTCCTGCGAGGTAGCTGTAGATGTCTTTGACGAGCAAAAAAAAAAAAAAAGGGATATTTTTACCCTTCCATTTCTTCATAAGAGGAGGAAAATAATTAAACAAATTCTGTTTGGGGACCAGGTTGGCTCCTGCCTTAGTATTTGAATTCTGGGCTTCTGCTTGGCCTGCCTTTAACCTCTGCAGAAAATTAAAATAAAATCCTTCTTATTGGTCCCTTAATCCATCCCTTGAGCTGTTTTAAATCAACTTTTCAAAGTATATTGTCATGCAGTTGTCTTATCATTTGCATCTAAATGTCGTGAAAAAGGAGCTCCCTGCTGAAGCCCTCGGGGGTGTGTAAGCCCGATATCCCAGTTTGCCCAGTAAATCACATGGCTCTGAATATTCATGCAAGAAACTTGAATGACTTCTCCATATGGAATTTGCTTTTCCCAGCGGCATCTGTTTCGTTAAGATGGGCTCTTCGTGGTTTCATTTATCGTTGTGTCGCGCTCTAACAGTGGATGGAGAAGGAATGAGGGCGACCTGGTGAAGACCGGCTCCCTAATGGGGCCTCCCATCATGGTCATTTAACGTACTTTTTCTGGCATTGCTCCTTTTCATTTGCTCCTATCCCCCACTCAACACACCCCCACAGTGATTTACACATACACGTTTGTTTTAGATGCAAATTGGTTTCAGTCTATTGTGATGAAAATTTTTGTTTGTTTAAAGAAATGTAGAAACACATTGTGTTTGAAAAGGCTTGGAAAGAGCAAAGAAAGAAGAAATGACATTGCTTATGAGGATTCTTTTTTTTTTAAATGACAATAGCTACAGGGAATAGTTTGAACTTGAGAAACAGAAGGAATGGGGAAGAGAAAAGAAAACCCAACTTGACAATTAGATGATTTCTCAGCTTCCTTTCCCCTCCCCTTTCCACAGCCTTGAACTATCTCCAGAGGGCACTTGCCCAAAGGGCTTTGTGGGAAATGGAACCACTTACAGACACTCTGGTCTGTGTTGTGACCAACTCTGAACACCTTCTCCAGTAAATAATCACTACAAACTAACACATGAGCTAACATTTATCGAACAGTTACTTTGTGCCAGGCACTGTTCAAGTGCTCTTTTTGCCTTACCTCATTTAATCCTTACCACAATCCTATTATCATTCCCATTCATCTAATCATCAGAGAGGTTAGGTAACTTGTGTCTAGTCACACTGCAAGTGCATGGTGGGTAGAAATGTCGACCCACATGCTCTGACTCTGGAGGTCACTGTTTTAACTAGTGCAAGACACTGCCTTGCTCATTTGCTGTGGGAAAAGGGACCCTCAGCACTCTGTTAGGGGCTGTGACAATGCAGAAAGGGGGCTGAGCCCCATTCAGAACTTGCAGCTACTATGTGGGCCACAGCCAGGGCTTGTGTGCAGAGAGGCCAGCCCTGCTCTGGGGACCCTGCCCAAAGCCACCAAGTATGGGTGGGCCAGAGGACTCTGCATACAACCAGGTCCAGAGAATGGAGAGAGGAGCCAAGAGAAGGGCTTGGCCCGGAACCAGGAGACGCTGGAGGGAAGCAGGAGAAGTTGGGGAGCAAATCACAAAGGGTCCTGGGCAGTGACTGTGAACAGAGCGAAGTGACCCTGCCCTTCGTTCTGCTTTCTCACTGGCACAGGGTCAGAGCGGACAAGTATGAACATGAAATTCTCTCCTTTTACACTGTAGTTGGTAAGAGTGTCTACAGATAATTATTTGGAACCTCCCTCCCCTGCATGCACTGTAAAATAACACCTACCTTTTGGGGCTGTTGTGAGAATGAAATAAAATAATGAATGTATTGTAACACCACTTCCTTTGACCACCTGGCTTCCACCTTGGGCCCTCATACATTATTGCACCCCCTGAAAAATCACAGGTCTAGTCTCGAAATACTAAGTGATGTAGATTTTACTAAATATTCTACGAAGAGATGGCAGAGGCTACAGTGCCAATCACCAACAATTTCCAAGATGTCCCACTCCGCTTTAGGGGGGAGAAATTTGGGTCCTCCCCTGTGGCAGAATGGTCATATCTCTTTTTTCAGCAACCGCTCCCCACCTCCCCATGTTCTTCCCACAAAATGCCCTGGTTCCCCCTGCTCTCACTGCACTTAGCTTCTTTGGTCCCACCCATCCTCTCCATCACCGTTCCCACCTCTCTAAGTCCCTGGGCTGGCCTGCTGCATTCAGCAACCGAAAGCCACCACCGCTCGTCAGACCCTGCCCAGCTCTAGTTCTCCAAGTATGTACCAGCCACGTATACAGAGTCCATCCTGCCACATACAGAGCTCTTATCAAACTGTCTGGCCCGCAGTTAAGTGACGGATAAATGGGGGCAATATTAGTAGTTGTTGCCAGTGTCTGTCTCGTGATGTCTTGCCTGGGCCAGCACGCAGTCACACTGGAGGTCTGGCTGCCAGTATTAGTGGAGGACTTGGGAAATGGCTGAAAGGCAGAGGGCAGTGAGTGACTGCAATCCAGGGGTATCATGAGTGGGTGGGGACCTCAGAGGCCTGCAGAGGTGTGGACATTGCCAGTGGACATCCAGAAGTCAGCTACAGGAGGCGGCTTCCGGTCCAGGACAATTTGTAATTCTCCTTTTCATAATCATCGGTGGCTTAACTGTCAGTGAGAACAGAGTGACTGGCAGAGACACCCCACCTGCTTCCGCCTGGCAGAGCACCTCACTTAGATGTGAGCCCTTGGTAAGTCCTGCAAGGAAAAGCTAGAAGAGTCTGTGCCCCTAGTCTCCCTGCAGAAGAGTCAGCTTTGGCTGCTGCTGGGAGGCTCCACGGCCAACAGTCAGGTGGCTGCTCATCTCCTGGGAGGGCTGGCAAGAGAACCGTAGTTTGGGGCCAGATTTTTGCGCCTGTCTTCACCCCATCGCCCTCTGGAACTAATGGTGATTTTGGGTAGAAAGAGGCTCCACAGAATGGGGAATAATCAGATTTGCAGTTGGAAGAGACTCCAGAGGTTATTCACTCGCTTATTGGATACTTCTTTATGACAGGGAGCTCATCTCCAGGCTGCTTCCTTGCTGGGCAGCTTCATTTGTTAGAAAGCTCTTCCATCGTGAACAAAATCTGTGTTCCTATAACTGGTGGCCGCTTGTCCTGGTGTCATCTTCTCAAACTGTCAACCAGGCTGTTTTATTTAGCTTTACTATCACACCATACCCCCCCTCCCCCCCAGTATCTAGAATGGGAATCTGGAACACCTTTGTTTTTCAAGTGTATAATAATACATTTTGTAGAATTTCCACCCAGCAATCTGAAGTGCTGTCCACGCCACTGCCAGAGGAAGGGTTTGTGGGCAGCATGTTAATTCCTGGGCGTCTCCAAATAGCTCATCTCCTCCGTTCCCTATCCATCTCTATTCCTTTCCCCTTCACAGCACTATCCCCCTTTGACACATTTTAGGCACTGCTTATTTGTTTACTGACATCTCTTCTCTGAGAATATAGACTCCATGAGAGTATACCTTGTCCTGCTCTGTGTTGTCCTGTTCTGCACGCCCAGTGTTTAGAACAATACTGCAACATTGGAAGGACTCTATTAACATTTGTTGAATAAATCAAGAGACGAGTTAGGATGGTGCTGGTTGCAGATACTATCAGGACTCATCTGAGTGCTCCAGAAGGTTGTTTCTTGAAAGGTTAACTGGTACAGCAGCCGCAGTCCTAATCCCGGAGTCAGAGGACCAGGGTTCACCCCAGTTTTGTCCTTATGGTCTGGATGACCCTTAAGGGGCATATTTAACTGCTTTAGGGCTTACCTTTCTCATCTGTAAAATGGGATTTAATGGGGTTGACACTCTCTGCCCTGTTCGACTTGAGCGGTCCTGAGGATAAAATACAACCGTATGGGGGAAAAAAATCTGTAAGCTGGAAAGCACCACATAAATATGGGAGTTATTATTGTGATTATTATGATCGATGTTGTACAATCTTGATATAGCAGCAGTGTATTTAGCCTGAGAATGGAATTTATCTTCTGCTTGAGAAGAATTAATGTCTGGAGCAGCGAGAGATTGTTTGTTTCCCAGAGATGCTCTCTGTGAGTTCGCTCACCAACACCGCCGCCAACAATACTTATCTAAGTAGCTGCCATGTGCAGGCGCTAGCCCAGTTGCTGGAGGGACATCAGAGGACAAACCGACGAGAATTCCTGTCCTCGTGGCATTTACAGTCTAGAGAAGACAGGAAGACAATCAACAAAATAAATAATTGTGTAGTGTGTTAAGGTTATAAACGCTAAGGTGTAAAACAATGAGAGAGAGAGAGAAAGAGAGAGAGGGGTAGGAAGTACCAAAAGTAGGGGCTGTGATTTTAAAGGGTGGTCAGAGGCGCTCTCTCTAGATGGTGACATCTGAGCGAAAACTTGAAGGAGATGAGAGATTTAGCCACGTGGATGCTGGGGGGAGAGCATTCGAGGCAGAAGGAACAGTAAGTGCAGAAGCCCGGAGGTGAATGCGTCTGGAATAGAAAGAGGGACGGGGAGAGGATGGCCAGATTGTGTAGGGCGATAGTGTAGGGCGATACAGGACATTTTTAGGACTTTGGCTTCTTCTCCAAGGGAGAAGGGAAGCCATTTGAAGATCTCGAAGAGGGGTGTTACATGTTCTGACTTCCACGGACTTCCTCTGACTGCAGTGATGAGAACAGACCATTGGAACTGAGACTAGAAACAGGGAAACCAGTTAGAAAGTCAGTCCACGTAATCTACAGGAGAAGCAATGGTGGTTTGGACCAGGGAGGTCGAGGTGGCAAGAAGTGGTAGGATGTAGATGTATTTTATAGGAAGCACCAATAGGATTTATTAATGGATCTGTTTCGGTGCAGAAAAGAAGAAAAGAACCAAGGATGAGCCCAGGTGTTTGGCCTGAGCCATTGGAAGAATGGAATTGCTATTTATGGATGCGGGGTGACCATGGGAAGAGCAGGAGGGGCTTTCAGGAGCTGAGCCTTGGGCTTGTTGCCTCCGAGAGGATGATTACACATTCAAATGCCCATGTTGAGTAAGCATGCACCAGCATGAGCCAAAAATAAGAAAATAAAAGTAAAACAAGAACTCGGGAGTCATCAGTAGAGTTGGCGTTTGAAGCCGCGAGTCTGGCTGAGAATACGGAAGAGGTGTGTCGATGGAGCAGGGGTCCAGGCACTGCAGAGTTTCGGGCCAGGCGAGACGGGGGCAGGCAGCAGCACTGACTGTGAGAGAGAAGCCAGTGAGGCAGAGGGAGCTCAGGAGAGTGTGCCCTTCCTTGTCAAGGAAGCCAAGTGGCGTTGGTGCTTCAAGGGGACGAGATCAACCGTGTCAAATGCTGCTGAGGGCTCAGCTAAGATGAGCATGACAACTGACAGTCAGTGTCTCAAAGCAAAGGCCATTAAGGGCTTTGACCAGAGCAGCTTTGCTGGAGTAGTGGGGGCGGCAGCTGGGCTGGAGCAAACGTAATGAGCACCAGAGGAGAATGCCATCCGAGGGGGCAAATTTAGATGCTCTTTTGAGGAGCGTTACTCTAAAAGGGAACAGAGGAGGTATATGGCTGGATGGGGACATGGGTCAGGAGACGGTCTTTGTTTTTTGTTTGTTGTTTTTTTAAGATGGGAGAGCTAACATCATGTTTTTATACTGATGGAAATCATCCAGTGGCTATGGATAAATTGCTAGTGCAAGAGAGAGAGGAGAGAGATTTTGGAAGAACGTCCTTAACTAGGTGAGAGGGGTTGGGTCAAGGCAAAATGGGGGGCTTGGGATTGCCTAGGAGCACCAAAAATTCATCCACGTAGTAGAAGAGAGAGTGGGGCATGCTGAGTCACATGCAGGTGGGTGGCTAGATCTGGCGGTAGAAGCGTGGGGAAATTCTCTTCCGAGAGTTTCTGTTTTCTCAGTGAAATGGGGAGAAAGGTCATCAGGTGGGGCTTGAAGAGGAAAGAGAAATACACCAAAGACGCAGGGACAGAAGAACATCATTGACGTGGCGGAGGTATTTCTCTAGGGGCCCGGGCCCTGCACTTGTGCGAGAGAACTTGGTCAGTGTCGGTCTGCGCTGCATATGGCAGGTGTCCCTCATCCTCCTTCAGGATTGCTCAGTCAGATGCTTTATCAATTTTTAGGCGTAAGTTTTGAAATTAAAACTTACATTTGCACCACTCGAATGGTTCCAGTTGCAGGAGCCATCAGAACTGCCATGCCTTTTCAAAACTTGACTTCATAGAAAGTAAAAAGAAAAAATGTTACGCACTGATGCAAGCTGACCTTCAAAATGTTCCGAATGTATGCAGCATCACGTGGTTTCATCTGCCCTTCGCATCACTACCTGGGGAGTCAGTGTTGGCCTGCGAGAGGAATTCCTCATTTGTTTTGTTTTGGGTAAATGGGCTTTCCTTTACACTTCTCCCTGCCAAAACGACTTTGGTTTATCTGGCCAGGTACTCCTGGCCTCGGTTACTTTATCTTTTTAAAAATTCTAAGCGCTGCCTCGAATGACTGCCTTTTAGACAGCAGCCAAGAGTCTTCAATTTTGGTTTTAAGTGAAATTTGTGTAACTACCATTAGAATCAAGCAGCTAACAAGTATTTCTGAGGCAATTATGAGGTACCAGCCGGAAATCATAATGTGCAGTGATGGCGCTTGCACACTTGGCATTAGCGATGTGCCAGCCGAGGCAGGACGGGAGGCCTTCTCAGGCTCCACCATCTCGTGTAATCAGGAAACTGAGGACTGAGGAAGTGATGAGAGGAGGAGGGTGGGACTATGACCTTGGTATGTGGCATTTTCCTGCTGGTCATTAAGCTAAGTGAAGTCAGTCAGACAGAGAAAGACAAATACTGTAAGATAACACTTATACGTGGAATATAAAAAAATACAACAAACTAGTGAATATAACAGAAAAGAAACAGACTCGCAGATGTAGAGAAGGAGCTGGTGGTTACCAGTGGGGAGAGGAGGGGGAGGGGCAGGATGGAGGGGGAGGCTGAATAGGCACAAGCCATAAGGTGTCAAACGAGCTGCAAGGATGTGCTGTGCAACGTGGGGAATGTGGCCAATATTTTATAACTATGAATGGAGTATAACCTTTAAAAATGTGTGAATCACTATATTGTATACCTGTAACATGTAATATTGTACATCAACTATACTTCAATTAAAAAATATATGATATTGTTAAAAAAAAAAAAAGATCTGTGTATCTCCCTTTCAGTGCTGGCTGGTACCCTGGGCATCTCTGAGTAGCCGTTTTCACAGTGATGTGCACACAGCTCACCTTATTCAGCCATCTCTGATTTATAAGCGACACACACAGAGACAGCAGTGACATCCCCCCACCTTCTCTCACCACTGCTGCCCACAGGGCTGCCCTGAGCAGTCAGTGCCCTCCGAGTCCCTGGAGCTGCAGAAGGAAATGTTCTCATTGGTGATGAGTTTCTATTGTACTGTTGTGTCCTGTAAATCCTGAACTCTCCACAGTTCACAAGTTCCTTTGGACAGTTGAGCGTTTACTTCGAGGTCAAAAAGAGAAGTAACATTTTCTTTAACACCTGCTCTGCACCAGAGGCTTTTGCCTGTTTCGCCCTATAAAGTCAGTTTTATCCCCGTGTTTCCAAGATCAGATGATCAAGGTGGTGAGCGGTTATGTAATTTGAGGTCATGCAACTGTAACATGGAAAAACGTGGATTCAAATTCAGGTCTTTGTTGGGGACAGAAAAAAATTAAGATATATTTGTAGAAGAGAAAAATTCTTTTTCATTCTCATACTCCCTTCTAAGGAGCATGGATCCCAGGGGGCATGCATGTCCCTTGCTAAATAGGGACCACAGGTGTGACGAGGTAAACTGGAGACCCTGCATTGCTCAGGGCCAAGGGGGAGGATACAGATCTGGGAGGAAGAACAGCTAGGGAGCTGCAGTGCGGGCGGTGGGCGGCAGGAGAGGGTGGAGGGATGACCCGCTGGCAGGCCTGGAGCTTGGTGTGGACAGAGATGCCCAATGGAGATTTGAAAAGAGGCCAAATGCTCTGCTCTGTGTGAGGCTGCATCTCTCCTCCATCTCCCAACCCACTCCAGCAAGACCCTTCTTTTCCTTGTGTTTCATGACGTGTGCTTGCTTTGAGGGTGATGGAATAGTCTGGATACACTAACTCAGGGTTGGTCAGCAAGAACAAAGGCTGCCCACAAGGGTCTGGTGAGCATTTACGAAGTCCTTTCTTTTCAAATATTCACTTTGTGAATATTTACAGAGCTCTTTTTATGTGCCAGGCATTGTCTAGGGTGCCAGAAATACAGTGATTAAT
This sequence comes from Camelus dromedarius, assembly GCF_036321535.1. Taxonomy (NCBI): domain Eukaryota; kingdom Metazoa; phylum Chordata; class Mammalia; order Artiodactyla; family Camelidae; genus Camelus; species Camelus dromedarius. Next base: position 27,438,009 of record NC_087458.1, on the reverse strand, counting down.
ACGAATGAAGTCTCTGCCCTGACGTAGCTTATGTACTTGTTGAGGGGGACAAACAATTAAGAAAAACCAAGGGAGAACTATAAAGAAAAAACAAAATAATTGTTTTTAAAGTGTTGGATGGAAATCTTCCCAAAATATCTTTAACATGTGTTTGCTTTATTAAAAAGAGCCAATTGAACTGAAGACTAATGGTTTATGACATTTGTTTATGACAATATTTTACTGATTAATTACCATGTGCAAAGTCCAGTTTTAGATTCAATAGTATGTGAATTGAACACAGATTCTCAAGGAGCATCTGGTTAATGGGGGAGATGTGACAGGTTTATTAGTAATTTAAAAAGTAATGAGGTACCTAAAATGCTACGCCTCTTCCAGTGCAGTTGGCAGGATCCTGAAATTAGTCCCGAGTGGGAAGAAAGCCTTAGCAGGACTCCACTCTGCGCCCTCACTTTGCTGCCTCTCTGCCTACTTAATGTTTGACCTTTGCTTCACCCGACTAAACACGTGGGCCTCCATAGCGCCCAGTTTACCAGCCTGTCTTCCTGCCCACAGCGGATCTCTTTTTTTTCTGGTAGTCGTAAGGCAGAAAAACATAAAGGTGAAGTCCGTGTTTTCTCAGCTCTGTCACTTGTAGCTGGGCACCTTGGGTAAGTTACTTAAACTGGGCTGTAGTGTCCTCATCTGCAAACTGTGGATCATACTGTATCTGCTTGATGGGATTCATGTGAAGAGCAAATGAATTAATCTGTGTGAAGTAATTAGAAGAATGTCTGCCTAGCACACAGCAGACTTTGATTTAGAGTCAGCCCTTAGTGTTCTGTTATCTAAGTGTCCATTGTTTTTGAACTGACCTCACTCACCCTCAAGACCATCCCTGCTGAGAGCCGATCCCCCCACCCCCACCCAAGCAGAGGGGCTGTTGGCACTGAGCCCTGGGGATCTGGATTTGGGGTTACAGAAGAGAAACCTGCTTTTCCTTGAGACACATAAAATGACGGTGGAGTGGTATTTGAGGTGGACCTTGGAAATGCAAAGGATGCAGACATTTGGAAACGGTGGGGAGCAGGAGGGAAAAGCCATTCTGGTCAGAGAGAACACCATGAGCAAAAGAGCAGAAGCTGAACATTTGGAGCTGGCACTGAAATACTGGGCGGCTTAATTTGTCTGAATGTTGAGGGCATGAAGTTAAAACCAAGAGATAGGTGTGGGAACGTGGTAGGTTAGTTGACAAATTGTGAAGGCACGTGAATGTTAAGGTCGTTGGTGTTAGACTTTACTCTAAAGGCAGATGGGGAACTATTGTGGATTTTCAGAGATCCAAATTTGTCCTCTGCTATAGTGCAGGTATGTGGGTGTAAGGGCTGTTTACCTCAATGTTAAGTGACTCAAAGCTACTGCAATTTTTTGAGATATCTATTTTTTTTTTTTACTAGTTGTATCTATTAGATGCTCTACAGGGATTGATCAGGAAACATAAATGAATTATTTATCTGCAGTATAAATTCTAAATGAAGGGTATTGCATATTTTCTCAATAAGAAAATACAAAAAATACAACCTACGGAATGGGAGAAAATTTTTGCAAATGAAACCGACAAAGGCTTGATCTCTAGAATATGTAAGCAGCTCATAAGACTTAATAAGAAAAAAACAAACAACCCAATCCAAAAATGGGAAGAAGACCTAAATAAGCAATTCTCCAAGGAAGACATACAAATGATCAAAAGGTACATGAAAAAATGCTCAATATCACTAATTATCAGAGAAATGCAAATCAAAACTACGATGAGGTATCACCTCACACCAGTCAGAATGGCCATCATTCAAAAGTCCACAAATGACAAATGCTGGAGAGGCTGTGGAGAAAAGGGAACCCTCCTTCACTGCTGGTGGGAATGCAGTTTGGTGCAGCCACTGTGGAAAACAGTATGGAGATTGCTCAAAAGGCTAGGAATAGACTTACCATATGACCCAGGAATCCCGCTCCTGGGCCTATATCCAAAAGGAACCCTACTTCAGCATGACACCTGCACCCCAGTGTTCATAGCAGGACTGTTTACAATAGCCAAGACATGGAGACAGCCTGAATGTCCATCAACAGATGACTGGATAAAGAAGATGTGGTATATTTATACAATGGAATACTACTCAGCCATAAAAACCAACAACATAACGCCATTTGCAGCAACATGGATGCTCCTGGAGAATGTCATTCTAAGTGAAGTAAGCCAGAAAGAGAAAGAAAAATACCATATGAGATCGCTCACATGTGGAATCTAAAAAACAAAAAACAAAACATAAATATAAAACAGAAACAGACTCACAGACATAGAATACAAACTTGCGGTTGCCAAGGGGGCAGAGGGTGGGAAGGGACAGACTGAGATTTCAAAATGTAGAATAGATAAACCAGATTATACTGTATAGCACAGGGAAATATATACAAGATCTAGTGGTAGCTCACAGCGAAAAAAAATGTGACAATGAATATATGTATGTTCATGTATAACTGAAAAATTGTGCTCTACACTAGAATTTGACACAACATTGCAAAATGACTATTACTCAATAAAAAAATGTAAAAAAAAAAGAAAAAAAGAAAATACAAAAAAATAAATAGAGGTTCCCATCTCATGTATATACTTTTAGGGCTATAGATGATATTTAAAATAACATTTAGTTCATGGATATATTTACTCTTGAAGATTTAAAATATATACTCAATGACATAGTGTATTAATTCATAAGCATTGCTTTTCTTCACGTACATTTCATCAGTTTTGTTCAGACTCATCACAAGTGTTTCAACACCAAGGTCTTTGTCACTGGTGAAGTGAATTTTCAAATCATCCAATAGTTTTCCAGAACATGGTATCTTTACCTTTGTCTAAGTTGTTTGATACATAGCATACATAGCAACAACCTGAAGGCCTATCTTTTAAGCAAAAATTAAGCTCACCTAGAAGAAAAATCCAGGCTGTGAGCAAAGCAGGGACAAGACCAGACAATGGGAGACAAGAGATGATAAATGAGCAAATGGAAGTAGTCCGTAACACCCCTGAGGAAAGAAAGGGCCATCCCATGTATGCGTCTTCCCAAAGTCTTTAATGTTTTGAGGTGCCCTTTCAATTACTTTATTCTGAACATCAAAATTATACTATTGGATGAGATTAGATTCACCTAAAACAATCACAATCTTTGCCAAGTTTTGATGCTTATGCAAAACATCTGATAAAATCGGTAAAAAGCAAGACAGGAAATTTAACACAAGTGTAATAGTTATTCCTGGGGATATAAGCTCACTATAGCGAGGGGTTGATGTTATGTATGAGCTTTGTGAAGATTGCTTTTTGAAACCAATATAATCATTTTGAATATTATTTCATCATAGGTGAAATCATACTATATTTATATAATTATGTATCCTGCCTATTTCATACTACTTTTTGATATTACTGCATCAATGTTTTGCACAAAATTAAAAATTCTTTAACAATAAAAAAGTAGCCATGTAGTATGTAGTCGTTTGTGGAGCTCATGAATAGCTAGTAATAGGAAAAACAAAAAAACCAGAACTGTTCTTCTGTTATGCAAATTGACGTTTGTAGCTGAGGGTAAAACTTTATTACACACAGATGCACAAAGGGCACTGTAGCGTTAGACCCAGAAGAACACAAAAACTGAAATTCCCTGGTACAGTTCTCCCGGCGGGCACCGTGGGTCTCCCAGTGTCCCTTCCTCCCCAGAGCTCCCCTGACACAGTGGCTCAGTGCCCTCCTTCTGTGCTCTCAGCACCCTGGGAGCCTCACCAGTTGGCCTCATGTGCACCCACTTTCTTGTGTGGCCCTCTAACTAGACGCTAGGAGTCCTGAGGGCAGACACTGTGTCTTGCTCACTACCTCAGGCCCTGGCCCAAAGCCTGAAGGAATGAATGAACAAGGAAGTGCCACACAATCCTCTGTGATAAGGAATCATTGTAGTATCTTAAGAGAGTTGGTATAAATTTTCAATGATGCCATATGCAGATGTTAATATTTGTTGATTGCAATACATATTAAGATCGTTGCCATCTGCTGCTTAAATGTATGGGTGGCCAAGACTCATACATGAGGTGATGAAAGGAGTCCAGGCACTGCCTGAGGTTTAAATGGGGAGGCTTTTCTGGAAAAAACCCAAAAATCTAGGCTCGGTCTGTTCGTTTGTATCACATGACTTTGGTTTTGTGATGGTGCCAGGCCACAGCCCTGTCTTCATGGGGTATGTGCGAGTGTAGCACGTCTGTAGACTGCTAACCTGCTTTGAGTTTTAGCTCAACTAGACCATTGCCTGTCTCCTTCCAAGGCTGTCTTCCAAAGGTGTGCTTTTAGATTGTTAGATAGCTGGTGAATGGCTTTCCAGGAATTTCTGGCATCTGTGGGTCATAGACCATTGCTTCAGCCGACCTTAACCACCATTAATAACATGTTTTCCAGACACACACAAGAATACGCATGCTCCTGTGTACCTATGGGCATTGATTTTTACAAAGTGTTTGTTATGGCTATTCCCTACATTGCGATGATCTTGCTCCCAGTTTATATGCTACATCCTACCTAACACTCTGCTTGACCATACCTGATGACTAATGGGGCACCAAATACACCATAGACATCAATCTTCAAAGCCTTCCTCAAGTTTGTGTTACTCTCTTAGCCAGGAGTATCAGCACCTCCTACCTCAAGGCGGTGAGAGACACTCACTCTCTGGGTGAGGATATGAGTTGGGAAATTATTGCAGGGTCCAGAGCAGTCAGCATTAGAGCATAATGACACAGAGCTTGGACTCTGAAATCACATGCCTGGTTTGAGTCTTGGTTCTGCCATTTACCAGCTATGGAATCTGGATCAAGACTCTTATTCTCTCTGTGCCTCAATTCTTTCATCTGTTAAATGGGTATATAATAGTTCCTACTCATGGGGATTCTGTGAGGAGTAATGAGTTAAAATATGTGAAGTGCTTAGAATGGCACCTCACAAAAACTGTTATGTTAAGTGTTAGTTATTACCATTTTACTTTTTTTACACTGAGGTAAGAAAATGTACAGCTATTATTAATACATCTGCTGTTGGCTCTGGTTAACTGTAAAGGGACTGACTACCATGATCAGCCCCAATGGGGTGACCCCCTCACTCCCACAGGCAAAGTAGGGGTTAGTTTGGGGTTGGTAACCTGCACCTTCTCTGCTTGCAGAGGTTGGCAGAAGGAAGACCCAGGGCTTATCCATCTTCTGTCCAAAATAGGGATCATGGGCATGCCTATCCCCCTGGTCATCTATATAGTTTATCTCTCTCTCACTTACTCTCACAACCAATTCTTTGACCCTTCCTAGAGATTGCCTGGTACATGGTGTCCCATTTCATCTTTGTCTCATTCTCATAATGGTTGGTTCAGGTCCTTTTTCTCTCTCTCCTGGACCATTGGAAAGCCTCCCCACAGTTGTCTCTACCTCCAGTCCCAACATCCCCATCCAGTTCTCACACTGCAGGTCTTTCTAAAACAAATCTCATTGTGTTTCTTCTCTGCTGGAAACCTTTGATGGCTCCCTATGGCCTGCACAATAATGTAAGAAGACACCATTTGGCTTTCAGAACTTCCTACAACACGGCTGGAGGCTCATTTCCCCACACTCCTTTCTTGTGCACTTTCCACTCCAGCCCGACTGAATCAGTACCTATACCTCTTGCTTCATTCTTTTACTCAGATATTTCCTTTTCCAAATTACTTTTCCTGCTACGTCTATCTTTTGAATTCCATCTTTAAAATTTAAGATGAGATATTACTTTTAAAATGAGGCTTTTTCCCTTAGATCCTTCATTCTCCACCCCACTATCCCTCCAGTCAGAATTTCATCCTCTCTCATGCTCCCATAGTAACTTGTTTATATCTCTGTGATAATGCTTAGCACAGATTGCCTTGTGACATTTATTTTTATCTTTACTTATTTCAAAATGCTTTTAGATGACTAACAAAAACATGGTGGTATTTGTCAAAACTCATTGAACAGTATACTTAAGATGGGTTTATTTTTGAAGTAAGCCAGAAAGAGAAAGAAAAATACCATATGAGATTGCTCATATGTGAAATCTAAAAAATAAAAACAAAAACAAAACAAAACAAAAAACAAAGCATAAATACAAAACAGAAATAGACTCATAGACATAGAATACAAACTTGTGGTTGCCAAGGGGGTGGAGTGTGGGAAGGGATAGACAGGATTTCAAAATTGTAGAACAGATAAACAAGATTATACTGTATAGCACAGGGAAATATATACAAGATCTTGTGGTAGCTCACAGAGAAAAAAAAGTGACAATGAATATATATATGTTCAGGTGTAACTGAAAGATTGTCTCTACACTGGAATTTGACACAACATTGTAAAATGATTATAAATCAATTAAAAAATGTTTAAAAAAAAGATGGGTTTATTTTATTGCCTACAAATTATACTCCAATAAAGTTGATTTTAAAAGAAGAATACAGCAAAAGCATATATATACATACAATAAATGAATGAATAAAAATAAACAGATGAGAAAATTGAGATGATGGAAAAACAAAATAAATTCAGGGGTAAAATTAGCATAAAAAATGCACACCATAAATTCCCACGGGCTAAAATTTGTCTCTGAGCAAATTTCCCTGCAGTCAAAGGAAACAGAGAATTATGACCAGAGAAATAGAGACTTTCCTAGTTCTGAACCCTAAGAAAAATCTTTCCATGGCCCCTATGAAGAGAATGCTATGGGCTCTTAAAGGACAGCTTTCTCAACAGTAACTCTATGTTAAACCCAATAAGGAGGTGTTTAGGCCTGTTTCTTGTAACATCTCTTAGTTCAGATTGCTGGCAGAACGTCAAAATACAGTTAAGAAAACAGCTCCAAAAGGGACTAAAATAGTGGCAGATCAAGTGCACAGCTTTCAATGGTTTGGCTAGATAAAATAATAAATTTTAAAGTAACTATGGAAATGGATAGGCTGCTTATCCTTAAAGAAATTCTTTGAATTAATATGAATATACCATGAATATACCTTTTGTGAATACTTGGGAATTCAAGGCCATAGCATCTGTGGCCAGGTCCTAGCTAGAGTGCAGGTAACTTTGGTTACTGATCAAGGGCAGATCTTTGTTTTTGAAGTTCTGTTGTTAGGTGCGTACATATTTATGATTGTTATGTCTTGTTGAGTTGACCTCTTTATCATTATGTCTTGTCTCTCTTTATCCCTGAAAATATTCCTTGGTCTGAAGTCTATTTTATATGACATTGATTTAGCTACTCCAGCTTCGTTTTGGTTAGTATTTGCATGTATATCTTCCTCTATCCTTTTACTTTTAACCTATTTTTTATATTAAAAGTGGTATTCTGGAAGATAGTATAGAATTGGGTCTTTTTAAAAAATCCAATCTCACAATATCTGTCTTTTTAACTGGTGTGTTTAGACTATTCATATTTAAAGTGAATAGTGATACGATTGAATTAAAACTTACCATCTTGCTTCTTGATTTCTATCTGTTCCAGTTGTTCTTTGCTTATGTTTTCTTTTTCTGTTGTCTCTACGCTTAATTAGAACTTTTTTGCAATTCTATTTTTATCTTCTTTAATGATAAATTATTTACATTAGTGACTGTTCTCAGTTTATAATTCATGTTTTAAAATAATCTGAGTCTACCTTAAAATAATATTATCACCACTTCAAGGGAAATGTAAAGACCTCATAACAGTATATTCTCAGCTCCTCCTTCCCACCCTTTGTGCCATGGTAGTTATATTATTTCTCTTTAACCTATGCTACTAGCATATAACACCTTGTCACTCCTTTTGCTTTAAACAGTGAGGTATCTCTTAGGACAGTTACAAATAAGAAAAAAATATTTTCTTTCTTCATTTCTTTATGTAGATTCAAAATTTTTTCCTATATTGTATTTCTTCTGGCTGAAGACTTTTTTCAACATTTCTTACAAAGTAGGTCTGCTGGTAGTGAATTCCCTAAGTTTTTTGTTTGTCTGAGAAAGTCATTATTTCTCCCTCACTTTTGAAAGCCATTGCTGCTAGGTATAGGATTCAGGATTGATTTTTTTTTTTTCCTTTCAGCACTTTAAAAATAGCACTCCATTGTCTTCTTGCTTAAATGGTTCTGATAATAAGTCTTCTGTAACTCTTAGCATAGGTAATGTGTCTTTTTCTCTGGTCACTTTCAAGATTTTTCTCTTTAAGCTTCTTGGGTCTGTTGTGGTTTTGTGTCTCTCATTAATTTTGGAAAAATCTTTATTGCTGTTTCTCTGAATATTTCTTTTGTTCATTCTCTCTCTCTTTTTTTTTTTTTTTTTTCGATGGCTGCTTGGAGTTTATTTTCTACTTGGTGCAAGGCACAGGGTTATGAGGTGTCAGGGAGGCTCTCATGTGGCTTGGGTAGTAAAGAGTGGGGTTTTCTCTACTTCCTTTTTGGTGTTTTGCTGTTTTGATATTAAAGGACCCCACTACTTCCAAGACTGCTGCAGCCTTTGTCTCGGGGAGGGGAGGGAACAGGTGAGGATGGTGGGGCTTTTATGAGCCTAGTGCCTTGGAAGGAGGCTTGGCAGCTGGTGGTGGCCACTCATGATGGGGGCCTAGAGTTGGTTTTGCCAGGCTGGCCTCCAGGCTGCTATTCCCCCACGGCATCCCCAGCCAGGTCCTAGGTGATCATGCAGGTGGAGGTCTGGGGTGATTCCCAGTGCTCTGGGAACTCCAGCTCTGTGGCCATGAATGGGAGACTGGACTTCCTGAAAAAGAAGCTAGTCCACCAGTGTCCTGGTTTGGGTTTGGGGAGACCAGGGTGGTGGGGGATGACTTCCTCAGTGTCCTCAGCACTTCCAGGGTCCACAGGAATGTTACCTGAAGTGGAACCCAGGCGGCATCGGTAGTAGTCATGGGTGGCTGCCGAAGGGGGTGGCTGCCATGCTTGTAGGCTGGTGGAAACCTCGGCAGTGACCCCTCATGGGCCTCAGTGTACCATCATGGGTGGTGGGGACAGGGGCACTAGGCCATGGAGCCCACTTGTAAAGGAGTCCTCGGTCACCTTCTCCACGACCCAGACGTGCAGGGCTGTTCTTCTGTGTGTGTGTGTTGGGGGGGCGTGTGCGTGTGTGTGTGTGGATTGCAAATACATATATATTTAATACTATGTATTTAATATTGTCTCACATCTCTCAAATTGTCTAGTCTATTATTGCTGTTGTTTACTCTTCTTTCTCTTCGTGTTTCAGTTTAGTAATTTCTATTGACCTATTTTCCAGTTCACTGATTTAGTGATAATTCCTTTGGCTATGCCAAGTCTACTGATGAGCTCATTGATAACATTCTTTATTTCTGGTCCTGTATTTTTGATTTTTAGTATTTTAAATTAGATTCTTTCTTATAGTTTTCAACCCTGTGATGAAATTATCTATCTGATCTTCCATGTTGTTTGCTTTTTCCATTAGACCCTTTAACACATTTATCATAATTATTTTAAATTCCTAATCTGATAGCTCCAACATCTGTATGCACCAAAGTCTTTGACTTCCTCTAATGATAACTTCTGTTTACTGTGTAAACTAATTTATAAGAAGGTTTTTGTCAAAGTCTGTTCTCTGCTTGGCTTTTAGTTTTCCTCCTTGGACCTGAGTCTCCTTTTGCCCTGCTGCTTGGAGAGAATCTGCCTTTTGCAGGTCTCCCAGCTGTCTGTCGCTATTAGTTTTACTTGATGCTTTCTAGTGTGGAGAAGATAGGTGTGGGGAGGGGCCATTCTCTGATGTTCCAATCAAGTCTCCGCTGTAGGCAGCACTATTAATCTGGAACTCAGGGTGTGGCTTTCTCAAGTGTTCTTAAACCTCCTCCAGATGTAAATGTGTGACCAGAGGCAGAGCCTCACCAGAGGGAGAGCTTTCCTGGTTTGTTCTTTCCCTAACCCCTTACTCCAGCTTCTGTAGGTTTCCAGATGTGCTGTGTCCTTCCCGCTGAATATTTCCTTCCTCAGAGAGCAGAAGGGAGATGGACTTTCAGCAGGCTGTTGTTCTCCACCCCACAGCCAGCAGCACAATGGGAGCTTTCTCCCTGATCATTCCTGAAAACCTTTGGTGAGGTTCCTGGAGGAAAAATGCTCAAAGACAGCCTTATGTTTGACAATCAACTGAGCAGAATTGGACTTTTATTGTGAAAGTTAAGGCCCCCAGTCAGTTCTCAGGCCTGAAGATATGGCCACTCTAACGCAGTACAGAGGGGGCTGCTGGAGCCCCTGTAGACAGGGCCAAGATATTTCTTGGAAAATATCTTCTAAGGCTTGTCTTCACTCTAGCCACCCCACTGTCAGATGCATCTTCAAGTTCACGAAGTTCAATATGGAGGAACTGTAGACCCCAGGCTTGGATTTCATGAATCAGTAAAATTAAAACAAAAAAATTGGGAGGCTCAACATCAGGTTCTCAACTTTTAATTTTTCAGACCAAAAAGCACCCATTTGCAATCCCATCATTTCAATATGAAAGGACATTTAATATCCCCTCCTCCTCCCAAAGTACAAAGGATGTACTTTTGGAATAGTGAACAGTCCTTTTACTTGGAATAAATTTAGGCCTATTAAGGCAATGAAATTATTCTGTATGATACTACAGTGGTGGCTACATGTCATTGTGCATCTGTCAAAACCCATAGAATGTACAACATCAAGAGTGACCCCTGGGGAGGGTATAGCTCAGGTGGTAGAGTGCATGCTTAGCATGCACAAGGTCCTGGATTCAATCCCCAGTACCTCCATCAAATAAATAAATAAATGATCCTAATTACCCTTCTCCCCCCACCCCCCAAAAAAACTAAAAAAATCAAAAAGAGTGAACCCTAATGTAAACTATGGGCTTTGGTTGATAATGATGTGCTCATGTTGGTTCATCAATTGTACCAAATACACCGCACTGAGGAGGGGTGCTGAGGGGAGGGGAGCATATACATGTGGGTGGGGAGGGCTATGTGCGAACTCTCTGTATTTTTGCTCAATTCTGTTGTGAACCTGAAACTGCTCTAAAAAAATAAAGTCCATTAATTAAAAAAAACACACACACACAAAACAGCAAAAAAAATAAAAAGCTAAAAAAAATTTAGCCCTATTAAAAACTCAAAAAAGTGAACTTAATTTTTTATCTTTCTCATCATAGATCAATGAATGCCTAGTTAGGGACCAGACAGGCCCTGTACTCATGGGCTTGCTGTAGGGCATGGCTGCCTTTCTGTGTACTTTGGTCTTCTATATTTTTGTTGTGACACCCTGGAAGGCAGGATCGTGTCACATTCGCCTTTGTTTTTCTAACTTGACCTTCAAAAGTGGCCCACTTAATAGATGTCGGCTAATAATAATGATTAATATTAATTACTAAATTGTTAACATCATACTATATTACATAAATACATTAATGCTAATTATATATGTGTGTATAAGTATGATACTATATATGTGTATGTGTGTATATATGTATGTTGCCATGTGTATATACATAATAAATGTTAGCTGAACTGAGCTGGCCTCCTGGCGTGCTCTCCCCAGCACGCCTTACGTCCTCTCCCAGTGCCTCCCCAGGCCTGCCTGGAAGGATGGAAATTGACGTTTATTTTCTTTGATATTAATGGCATTTAGTAAGTGCTCACTTTGAGAGAGGAATTTCTTTTTAGAGATAAAAGGATAAGTAAGACACGAGTTTTGCTCTTCAGTGGTTTATAATTATTATGTGCACGGGTATTTATAATACTAAGCAGTGTGTGATCAGTGACCTAATTATGAGTGCCGAGTGCCATGGGCTCTCTGAGGAGGCAGTGTTCACGTGCCCATTTACTCAGAATCCTCTGAGTGGCCGCTTGGTTCTGGTCTTAAGGTGGAGGGAGGGGAACGAGCATGGCTTTGCTTTTGATGGGCAGTAGTAGAGAAATAATACTCCCAAGTCGTAAAGAAATGACAGAAGGCCGTGGAAAGAGCATGGCAGTCCAGGAGCTCCGATCCAGGAACAGGGGCTTCTTCCTGGGGATGAGGGGGTCAGAGAAGTAATTAGTGCTGACCTGGGACAAAAATGGGAAGGTTTCATAGAGGAAGTAGCACTTGAGTTGTCCTTGAGGCTGGGTGGAGCTGGGAGGTATGGGTGTGGGGGAGGGAAGAGCCTGGACAAAGGCACGGAGGGAGCATGTGCAGGTGTAGGGAGGGGGTCCGGAGTGGAGGGAGTGGGGGGTAGATGTGCCAGGAGAGCCTGGTCAGAACCAGGTCGTGCTGGCACAGAGCAGATGCTTAGCGAACAATTGTCAAATGATTGGCTAAGTAAACGGCAGCACAGACACGTGGGTTGTTGTTATTTTATTTATCTGTTTTGGTAGGTAATGGTGAAGACCTTTGAAGAAGGTGGTAGAGCCGTGTTATGATGGCAGCTCTGTGGAGGACAAACGAGAGACAAAGCTGAACATGGGCAGGGATGTGAGTCAGGAAACCAGGGTGCTCACCCTAGATGACCTCCCAGCCCCCAGTCCTGGAAGGCCTGATTCAGAAGCCAGGCTGGAATGCTTCTCTCTTTGGAAACGCTTGTGGGTCAATGGATGTCAACACTCAGGTTAAATGCAGGGTGTGTCTGGACACACTGGGAACATGAACACGCATTCTACACCTAGGGAGAGAGGAATGGCGCCTCCTCATTGCATTGGTGCCAAGGTTAGTGTGGCCCCCAGGAAGGCTCTGGGCAGGAGACCCACAGTGTGACCGACAGCCCCCAAGACTGTTGAAGCCTCCAACCCCTGGGCTTGGTGATTCTCGTCCTTCCTGCAGGGAAGATGAGAAACCATCTCATGTTTCTCTCTTAGAGCTCCTCATCTGCTCGGTATTGACATCAACAGACAATGAAATCACAGGATCCAGATTAAGTAAATCTATTTTCCTTGCATGTGGTGCAACACAGTTTGAAAATAAAAAAAACAAATCAAATGCTCTGAAAGCAAAATGAATGCAAATTAAGGTCTGAAGAAATCTGTCAGCATCGGAGCATTTTATTTTGGTTTCTTCTCCCCTTTAAATTAAACTAACACCACTTTCCGAAGCTCAGATATGAATCACAGCCCCTTCTGGAATCAATGATTATGGCTGTGGCCTAGTTTAAGCAGATGATCCCCCACAAGTGGAGGGAGAGAGGCTCTTCTCCGGGAGGTGGGAGGTGCTGAGGCTGCAGCCTGTTGAGGGCAGACTTCCAGGAGTGGCATTGCCCAGGAGAGGATGCCTGGAGCCTGGGGCATGAAAACAGGCACCTGGAGTCTATTTTTCCTTTTGGTAAACCCATCATTGTGTTTTTAAAATTTTGTTAATGCTCCTTGTTAAGATTTTTCTATGGTACTATAGTGTATGATTAAGAGTGTGAGCATAGGGTTAGAGGGACCTGGCGCAGACCCTCATCCCTAAATGTGTGACCTTTTTATTTCCAGTCTCCTTGGAAATTATCTAGCTGTTAAATTAAAAAGCACTTTTACTTTTTTTTTCCCCAAAAGCAAAAACTTTGAAGAGGACAGGAAGCCAAACAATTTTGCAATAAGTTCTGAAGTTTAGTCTCACTAAAAAGTCTACTTAATTTTGAGGAACCGGAGGGACCTGGCTTTCCATCTGCTGCTCTGCACAGGTGGCCCCGCGTGGACGATGCTTGACTTTCGGCAGTTGAAGGCCAAGCCTTCCCGGTCTCACTCTCCCGGCCCTGTTTGGCAGCCATGCTTTCACTCCCTCGCGCAGTCCCCACCCCCTGGCTTCACTGTTCCCTTCTCTCCTTGACTTTCTTCCGTGGCTTTCTGTGGTGTGTTTATTTCTCTGCCATCACTGTTTCTGCTTCTGCCTTCTCTCCTTCTTTTCTGTGTCTCTGTCTTTCTGGTTTGCTGAGAATCTCTCTGTAAGCTTTTTCACTAGCCAATGTCCAGCAGCCCAGTTCCTAGAGAAGTGAGCTTTGCTTTCCGGAGCCCCTTACTTGTTTTGGATGTGCCCCTAAAGCCGTCCCTTGCTTCTCCCGAGAAGCAGCCAGAGCACGCCCAGCTCTTAATGTTTCTATGATACCCTGGATCCTTGCAAAGGAGAGAGGTTTGGGAAGCATAGCAGCGCCCCCTCTCCTTGCCCTCCAGCTGCAAGCAAATCCCAGCAGAACTCAGAGCACCCCAGAGTCTCAGGCCTTTTAAACTTCTTGGATTTACGGTTTCAAGAAGTTTGTCTTATGCCCCAGATGACTGAAAGCTTCACTCAAAATCCCCCTGCCCTCAACTTCAATTTTTTTTTTCTTGTGGACGGCATTGGGGGAATCCACCCTGAAATATTTATCCGGACAGTTTGCTCTTCCTAAGTAAAAATGCACTCCAATCACTGTGGTCAGGTGACAAGCATTCACTCACTCAGTCACTGACTCAGTGCGCATTTACTGCGCTCTCCCCTGTGTGCCCAGCCTGCTGCGAGGCTCTGGGGATCCAGTGAAGATACACACTGGGCTCTGCAAGAGCTGTCTGGCCTGCCTGCTAGCCGAAGGGATGGAGGGTTCGGGCAAGGATATGGCTTTTTAACAGCATCAGTGTTAGTGTGAGCCCACCAGTGTCTACCTGTTCTAATTTTCCTATTAGGAGGCAGCACATTTTTTATGGCTGAGTAGTATGCCATTGTATAAATATATTACATCTTTTTTTTTTTATCCCTTCCCACCCTCCACCCCCTTGGCAACCACAGGTTTGTATTCTATGTCTATGAGTCTGTTTCTGTTTTGTATTTATGCTTTGTGTGTTTTTTTTTAGATTCCACATATGAGTGATCTCATATGGTATTTTTCTTTCTCTTTCTGGCTTACTTCACTTAGAATGACATTCTCCAGGGACATCCATGTTGCTGCAAATGGCGTTATGTTGTTGGTTTTCATGGCTGAGTAGTATTCCATTGTATAAACATGCCACATCTTCTTTTTTTTAAAACATTTTTTATTGATTTATAATCATTTTACAATGTTGTGTCAAATTCTAGTGTTCAGCACAATTTTTCAGTCATACATGGACATATACACACTCATTATCACATTTTTTACTGTGTGAGCTACCATAAGATTTTGTGTATCTTTCCCTGCACTATACAGTATAATCTTGTTTATCTATTCTATAATTTTGAAATCCCAGTCTATCCCTTCCCACCCTCCGCCCCCCTGGCAACCACAAGTCTGTATTCTATGTCTATAGTCTATTTCTGTCCTGTATTTATGCTTTTTTTTTTTGTTGTTGTTGTTGTTTTGTTTGTTTTTGTTTGTTTAGATTCCACATATGAGCGATCTCATATGGTATTTTTCTTTCTCCTTCTGGCTTACTTCACTTAGAATGACATTCTCCAGGAGCGTCCATGTTGCTGCAAATGGCATTATGTTGTCAGTTTTTATGGCTGAGTAGTATTCCATTGTATAAATATACCACACCTTCTTTATCCAGTCACCTGTTGATGGACATTTAGGCTGTTTCCATGTTTTGGCTATTGTAAATAATGCTGCTATGAACATTGGGGTGCAGGTGTCATCCTGAAGTAGAGTTCCTTCTGGATATAAGCCCAGGAGTGGGATTCCTGGGTCATACAGTAAGTTTATTTCTAGTCTTTTGAGGAATCTCCACACTGTTTTTCACAGTGGCTGCACCAAACTGCATTCCCACCAGCAGTGAAGGAGGGTTCCCTTTTCTCCACAGCCTCTCCAGCATTTGTCATTTGTGGATTTTTGAATGACGGTCATTCTGACTGGTGTGAGGTGATACCTCATCGTAGTTTTGATTTGCATTTCTCTGATAATTAGTGATATGGAGCATTTTTTCATGTGCCTTTTGATCATTTGTATGTCTTCCTTGAAGAATTGCTTATTTAGGTCTTCTGCCCATTTTTGGATTGGGTTGTTAATTTTTTTCTTATTGAGTCACATGAGCTGCTTATATATTCTGGAGATCAAGCCTTTGTCGGTTTCATTTGCAAAATTTTTCTCCCATTCCGTAGGTTGTCTTTTTGTTTTACTTATGGTTTCCTTTGCTGTGCAGAAGCTTGTAAGTTTCATTAGGTCCCATTTGTTTATTCTTGCTTTTATTTCTATTGCTTGAGTAGACTGTTCTAGAAGAACATTTTTGAGATGTATGTCAGATAATGTTTTGCTTATATTTTCTTCTAGGAGGCTCACTGTATCTTGTCTTATGTTTAAGTCTTTGATCCATTTTGAGTTTATTTTTGTGTGCGGTGTAAGGGAGTGTTCTAGCTTCATTGCTTTACATGCTGCTATCTGGTTTTCCCAACACCATTTGCTGAAGAGACTGTCTTTATTCCATTGTATATTCTTGCCTCCTTTGTCGAAGATGAGTTGACCAGAAGTTTGTGGGTTCATTTCTGGGCTCTCTATTCTGTTCCATTGGTCTATATGTCTGTTTTGGTACCAATACCATGCTGTGTTGATGACTGTAGCTCTATAGTATTGTCTGAAGTCTGGGAGAGTTATTCCTCCAGCTTCTTTCTTTCTCTTCAGTAATGCTTTGGCAATTCTAGGTCTTTGATGGTTCCGTATAAATTTTATTATGATTTGTTCTAGTTCTGTACATCTTCTTTATCCAGTCACCTGTCGATGGACATTTAGGCTGTTCCCATGTCTTGGCTATTGTAAATAGTGCTGCTATGAACACTGGGGTGCAGGTATCTTTTTGAATTAGGGTTCCCTCTGGATACATGCCCAGGAGTGGGATTGCTGGATCGTATGGTAAGTCTATTCCTAGTCTTTTGAGGAATCTCCATACTGTTTTCCACAGTGGCTGCACCAATCTGCATTCCCACCAACAGTGTAGGAGGGTTCCCTTTTCTCCACACCCACTCCAGCATTTATCACAAGTTTATATTGTATAGCACAGGGAAATATATTCAATATCTTGTAGTAGCTCACAGTGAAAAGAACATGAAAACGAATATATGTATGTTCATGTATGACTGGGGCATTGTGCTGTGCACCAGAAATTGACACAACATTGTGCACTGATTATACCTCAATAAAAAAAAAAATTAAAGAAAAAATTCAAACAGAAAAAAAGAAAGAGGCAGCACATATTTTTCTGGGGATTTTGTTTCATTCCCCCAGGGTGAGCAAGGCTCACCTGTAACTTCCCAACACCCACAGCTCTTCGTCTTCCTCACCTTTGTCCCCCGGCACACCTGGCAGTCCCACCAGCCGAAGGCCACTTGGGCTCCGGCGTGTTTCCTTCTCAAGGAAGGGCGCAGTGGACAAGGAGGGGGCACAGAGGTCACTGCTCTGTGTCAGCTCTGTGCCTGGTGGCTTTACAGATTCATTTCTTTTAACCCTTATTCTCAGCCTACCTGTAAGGTAGGTAATCTCATCCCCATGTTAATGAAGCAGAAATGGAAGTTCAGGAAAGTTCAGACCAACCATCCAAGACAGATACGTCTGTGTGATGTCCAGACATTTTAGTACATCCCAGAACGGCGCCCGGAGCCCAGGTCTGTCTGAATCCCAAAGTCAGGTGCTTCAGCCGTGTGTGTGTGTGTGTGTGTGTGTGTGTGTGTGTGTGTGTGTCCCCACGTGTGTGGTGGGATGTGCTAGGAAAGGATGCACCGAGTGGTGTGAATCATCCCAGTTTCTTTTTCTCCTACCTTGAGTCTCGGTCCTGAAGAGCACCTCGCTGTCCTGGTTCAGATCAGGGTACAGCCATGTGCCCTGGATAGATGACGCATTAAGGAGTGAGGTACCTGGCTGTCTCCCCAGAGGACTTCTGCTCACTCTCACATGACCTGGTGGGACCAGAGCCAGAATGTCCAAGTTCTAACCCCAGCTCTTCTGTGTGCTAGCTGTGTTATCTTGGGCAAGTTATTTAAACTGTCTGTTTCCTCTTCTGTAAAGGGGATGGCAATGAGAATACAGTTCTCATTCCTGGCACGGTCAGGTCATAGAGACAGAAGGTAGAATGGTGTTTGCCAAGGGCTGGAGGAAGGAGGGGAATGGAGAGTTGCTGTTTAATGGATCCTGGGTTTCAATGTGGGATGATGAAAAACTTCTGGAGATGGATGGTGGTGATGGTTGCACAGCAATGTGAATGTGCTAAGTACCACTAAATTGAACAAGTTAGAAGTGGTTACATTGATAAGTATTATGCTATGTATATTTTATCACAGTAAAACAAAAGGTACCTGCCTCAAAGGATGTGGCGGAGACTTGAGTGAGCTGGTGCTCGTTAAGCACTGAGAACAGAGCCGTAGGAAATGCTCCATAAACAGAAGCTCTTACACGCTTCACCAGGGAGGCCTGAGGGGCCGAGGGCGGAGCCTTGGCGAGCACTCCTGTCACCGGCTGGGGGTTGCCGTGGGAGGAGGTCTCACAGCTGGTGTCCGGAGCAGCTCGTGGTTCGGCAGCTGTCAGGTCAGGGGCTGGTGACTGTGCATTTTAATGGAAGCATCCCCGCTGCCCGGGCCGAGCACCGGGGTTATAAATGGAAGGCTGCTGGCTAAATTGCCCCATTTTGCACAGCCTCACGCCATGGGTCATGGGCTCTGACGTGAGGCTGGGTTTGGTGGTTAAGCTAGAACAAAAGAATTATGAACCCAGGCAGGAAAACGTCCAATTAAATGGCATCAACACAGTATGTCCGAGAAGAGAATGGTGTTTTAATGTTTTCGCTGGCCTTGCCCACCAACATTTATGGAGTGTCCACGGGGAATGCGAGAATGCCAAGCGCTCAGAGTCCAGATCGGAGAGCAGCAGGCGGCTGGCAGTGGATCAGAGGCGGGAAGGCAGCTCACCCCGCCCACGCCCTGTGTCGTGCTGGATCTGGGGACAGGAGTCCCTTCAGACTTCCTGCCTGTAATTCTCCCCAAACACCCTAACTCATTCCAGACCAGTGACGTTCATTGTGCGGTTCCAGAGGCCTCTGGTTGCTCAGGAAGGAGCGGACATCCCAGTCTGGGGCAGGAGCAGTCAGGAGACAAGGCTTCCCTGTCCTTGGCCCTGCTCTCTGGAGACCCTTCCTGGTCCACTGCGGCCACGAAGGTCCTCCAGTTCTGCCCCGGGGACCCTGCCCCTGCAGGGCAGCTCGGGGCCCTAAGACGTAACTGTCTGCTGCCCCCTAAGCTCTCTGTGGTGAAAGACCAGGCTTCTGGCTCGTTTCGTTTTAATTTCCAGTCCATCGTGAGTGCATGCGCTTACAAAATACAGTAAAGACTAATTACTAAGTTCATCTGATAAGGACATGAAGCAATAAATTACAAAAATGAAACAAGAAGCAGAATGTAAAATACAAGGCCACTTTTGAAATTACGATATCCAGCAGGTGTGAATTATGTAGTCAAATTGCTGTAAAAGGTTCTGGATGCTTCCTCTCCATTTTTGTGCTTATTATGTGTGTCACAGACCAGTAACAAAACGGTGCTGCCCGGACACTGGCTGGGGGCCCCCATTTCATCTCCCACTGCGGCAGGCTGCCGGTCCCCGGATACAGGAGAAAGTACTGGCATCTCTGCCTGTATTCCACCGTATTCTTTCTCTCTCTCTCTCTCTTTTTTTCTTCTGTTTGAATTTCTTTTTTTAAAAACCTGAGATATAATTATCCTACAACACTATGTTAGTTTCAGGTACACGGCCTAGTAATTCGGTATTTCTATATGTTACTTTTTTTTTTTTTTTTGGCAGGGGGTGGGTGGAGGTAATTAGGTCAATTTATTTATTTTAGAGTAGGTACTGGGGATTGAACCCAGGTCCTTGTGCATGCTAGGCATCGCTCTACCACTTGAGCTATACCCCCCCTTCTATATGTTACAAAATGATCACCACCATGAGTCTAGTTACCATCTGTCACTGTACAAAGTTATGACAGTGTTATGACTATATTCCCCATGCTGTACATTTCACCCCCCCGACTTATTTATTTTGTGACTGAGAAGTTTCTACCTCTTAATCCCCTTCACCTGCTTCACTCAACCCCTCCCCCCTTTCCCCTCTGGCAAGCACCTGTTTGTTTTCTGTGTCTCTAAGTCTGTTTCTGTTTAGTTATGTTTGTTCATTTACTTTTGCTTTTTAGATTCCCCGTATAAGTGAAATCATGCAGTATTTGTCTTTCTTTCTCTGGAGTATTTCTCTTAGCATAATATCCTTGAGTTCCATCCATGTTTTTGCAAATATCAAGATTCCATCCTTTTTATGGCTGAGTAATTTTCCATTGTATATATGCCACATCTTCTTTATTCGTTCATATATGGATGGACACTTCAGTTGCTTCTGTATCTTTGCTATTGTAAATAATGCTGCAATGAACATAGTGCATCTGTCTTCTTGAATTAGTGTTTTCATTTTCTTCACATACCCAGGCATGGAATTGCTGGATCATAAGGTAGTTCTGTTTTTAATTTTTTGAAGAACCTCCGTGCCGTTTTCCATAGTGGCTGCACCACTTTACGTTCCCGCCACGCACGAGTGGTTCCCTTTTCTCCACATCCCTGCCAACACTTGCTATTTGTTGTCTTTTTGAGAATAGCCATTCTGACAGGTGTGAGGTGATACCTCACTGTGGTTTTGAATTGCATTTCACTGATGGTTAGTGCTGTTGAGCATCTTTTCATGTGTCTGTCGGCCATCTTTATGTCTTCTTTCGAAAGATGTCTATTCAGGTCCTCTGCCCAGTTTTCAATCAGGTTTTCTTTTTGGTGTTGAGTTGTATCAGTTCTTTGTATCTTTTGAATATTAACTCCTTATCAGTTATATCATTTACACATATCTTCTCCCGTTTAGTAGGCAGCCTTTTCTATCACATCCTCTTTTAATTTTAATTTTTGTGTATATTTGAAAGATACAGTAGTAAAGATACATATATAATTTACTTCCTTTTAACATATTCTATATAATACAACATATACATATTAACACATATTACATATGATGAGTTGTGCTTAAAATATTTTTTCTGAGTTATGTGATCAAAAATATTTGAAGTCTACTGTCCTCTTTGAGACATCTCTTTTCTTGCACTGACCTCCCATTATTTAAGGTTTCAAATATTTAGGCCTGTCTTAAAATTATGATTAAACCATAAATTCTTTGAGGGCAGGGGCTATACCTTATTTAGGCTTATTTATTCAGCTGAGAAAAGCATGGTTGTGCTGTGCTAGGACATGGGGCTGAAACAATGACTAGGAATTGATCTCCATTGTCTAAAGGGCACATGGCTAAGATGAGGACAGACAATTGCAAACGAATAATTTCATCGCACGGTGCAACATGTGCAATCAAGTCAGCACGTGTTAGTAACAAACCTGAGGCATAAAGTGTGGTTAACTCTGTTAGGGGTGGTTCTCAGATACCACCCAGAGGAACTGACCCTGAGAAGGCGCTGAGGGAGAACCATGGTTTGTGTGGACGACAGGACGAGGCAGGGAATTTGGGCTAATGTTAGCACTAAAAAAAGCCATAAAGATCTTCACGCCTGTTAGGATGACTAATATTAAAAAGAGAAAATAACAAGTGTTGTTGAGGATGAGGAGAAATAGGAACCTTTGTGCACTGTTGGTGGGAGTATAAAATGGTGCGGCTGCTGTGGAAAACGGTAGGGTGGTCCCTCAGAAATTGAACATGGAATTACCATCTGATCCAGCAAGTCCACCTCCGGGCATATACCCAAAGGGATTAAAAGCAGGAGCTCAAACAGATATTTGTACACTCATATTTATAGAAGCATGATTCACAATAACCGAAAAGTGAAAGCAACCAACATATCCACTGATGGATGAATGGGTAAACAAAACTGGGCGTATGCGTACGTACAGCGGAACGCTGTGCAGCCTTGAAAAGGACATCCTGACACATGCCACAACAGGCATCAACGCTGAAGACGTGCCGGGTAAACAAAGCCAGCCACGAAAGGACACGTATTGCGTGGCTCCACTTACACGAGGTACCCAGAGCAGTCAGAACTACACACAGAAAGTAGATGGGTGGCTACCAGGGGCTGCGGGGAGAGGGGCATGGGGAGTCCATGTTGAACGGGCATAGAGTTTCAGTTGGGGAAGACAAAAATGTTCTGGAGGTGGATGAAAGTGATGGTTGCACAACGATGTGAAGGTGCTTAATGCCACTGAACTTAAGAATGGTTAAAATGGTAAATCTTATGTTATATTACATTTTACCACAGTTGTCAAAAAATGGCATAAAGTTACAAATGACACAGCGTATTCAGAGCATGGCACTTCCTGCACTTCACTGTGGCTAGACCCTAGTGGGCCTGGCTGGACCACCTAGGGGAGGTGGGAGGTGAGCTTCCTCCATCCTCCATCCCTCTCTAGCTACTCACTCCTTTTCCTTTGCCTGGGCTGCCAGGTTTTATGACAGTCAAACCTCTTTGTAGACACTTCACCTTCACCCCTATCTAGACTCAGTCAGGACTGGATGTGGCCCCTCCATCTTCCTGAATGGCTCACAGTGGACTCTTGGTGCTAAATCCCATGGACTCTTCAGTCTTCTCGACACCACTGATCACACACTTCTCCTTGAAACTCTCCTCTCCTGAGATCCCTTCGGGGTCCCTCTTCTGGTTTTCTCCCACTTTCTCAGTTTCCTGGCAGGCGTCTCTTTCTCCACTTGTCTCTTCATGAGGTTGTTGCCCCAGGGTTCCATCTTGGGTTCCCGTCTCACCTTCTGGAGCCTCCTCTTGCTGGCTCTCATTCCCTCCTGTTACTGTTTACATTTCTCTGGCTTCCAAATTGATGTCTCTATTCTGGATCTCTCATCTTAGCTTAAGATCTGTGTATCCATCTGCCCCGAACGTCTCTCCATCAGCTCACACTCAGTGTATCAGTGGCCCCACCATTTATCCCTGCTCCCACTGCAGACCCTCCCCTCCCTCCCCTCTAACATCTGTTCTTCTATCCCCCATCTGTTCAACTGTATCTCCTGGCCACATGTAAAGTGCATTTTGTTTCAATGTTAATAATGATGCTTCTTTTTCCAAGGCGACTGTTTGCGGCCATTGTGTGCCCTTTGAAGGAGGAGGTTTAATGGTCTCGGAATCTCCAAGCCAGCAGAGTGCTTGGCTTGCTGCACGGTGCTAAGACGAATGAATAATAATAACGGTGACGTCTGATGCGTCTATGGTCCTTAGTATGTGCCAGGCACTGTTCT
This sequence comes from Camelus dromedarius, assembly GCF_036321535.1. Classification (NCBI taxonomy): domain Eukaryota; kingdom Metazoa; phylum Chordata; class Mammalia; order Artiodactyla; family Camelidae; genus Camelus; species Camelus dromedarius. The sequence continues at coordinate 27,414,804 of NC_087458.1, read as the reverse complement.
AGTCACTTCACGTGCATGTAATGACTCACTTAATTCTAACAGTGACCTGTAAGATAGATACCATTATTCCACTTATCTCTGGAAAACTGAGGCACAGAGAGCTCAAGGTCCGCAGCCTATGGATGTTCGACATTGAACGAACGAATGAATGAATGAAAACAGACATGGGAGAATAAATGAATGGGGTCAGCAGGATGGGTTAGGGCATGTAATAAGTTGTGCCATGTGTATAGTTAGTAGATTGGGAAATATTTCTTGGGTTTCTTTCTAAGGAGACACTAATTGTTTGGGCAGTTGTAATTTGACCCATGATATAGTGATGCATCAGAGAGCATGGGCATTTGATGTATGTGATCAAAAGAAATCAGAGGATAAAGCATCCTTGATGAAGAGAGAAAGGAAGGTGGCTGATCCAAGGTGTTGTGTCAGTTAGAGATGTGAGTCAGGGGCAGTTTACCTGCAGTCTGTGCCTGCAGGGTGATGCTGGCATCCTGCCTTGTCCAGTCCTCATTACAGAAACATCATGACCAGTGTCCCCCAGGGAGCGGCCTCCCTGGGTTTTAAATAGGACAGAGTCCTGGACATTTACTGGGGGCTGCTGGCCACATGCCTTTGTCCCTTATTTTAAAAACTCATCCTTGATACCCACATCTTCTCTATCACATTAAAGCCTGGTTACTCCAAACTATTGGTTGCACATTTCCTAACCTAGAAAAACAATGCTGTCTGGACCCACTGGCTGTCTTCCTCAGTTCTTCACCTTCCCTGAGCTTCCTGTCTGTTTCCACAGGACTCTGTGCTACAGTGCTGTGGTTCTGTCCCACCAATGAGAAAGAAAAGCAATGAACAGTGTCCCCCTCACCCCTTCACTGTCCCCTACAACCAAATAAACGTTGGCACCTCCATTTTTCCTGATATTCATATTTTCTTCCTTTTTCCCAGCTAAAAATAAACCCATGAATAGACTTCCCACTCTTATTCGTAGATTCTCAGAACTATAAGGAATCTTCAAGACCTGCTTGTTCAACCTCTTCATTTTAAAAGTGAGCAAACAGAAGTCTAGAGAAGGCTGAGGATCCCAGTCGCAGGGTCGGATAAAAAACTGTCAGATTCTGGGGGACAAAGGCGGTAGGATCACTCTCCCTAAGTTCTTCCCTGCAGCTTCTACTCATACATAACAAAACTGCACTGTAAATTGATTGTAATATTTTCCTATGATTTCTCCTTTTATTTTTCTATTTAGAGAACTATTTTCAAAAATCTGTTTGATTTTATTTCTTCTCTGCTGGTCCGCTTCTCCACAGTGTGCTTTGACACAGAAAAATGAAGGAAGGTGTGTGGTTTTCTCTCTTCCCTTCCCTTCTAATGGTTGTGTGAGGTTGGAGGGGTCGCTCAGAGGATGCGTGAGGAAAGATAAAAGTTTGGTGTCTGCTATCCTTGCAAGCTCTACCCCATGTGTGCCAGTGGTGAGAGTCACCGAGGGGCGATCACTGAAGCATGATGTTATTTGTAAATATCTGTTTACACATCCGTCTTCCCCAACACATCGTGAGCCTTTGAAGACGCAGGCTGTGTCGTCTTCTTTTCTGTGTTCCCAGTACACAGCACAGTGTCTTTAACGTAGTACATGCTCAATAAATGATTATAGCATTGATAACTGAGTGCAGTTATCAGCCTGGCCACTCCCTCAGGGCTTATAGCCCCTAACAGAGAAGACTACTTAGAGGAAATGGCCTTCGAGCTGAACTTTAATGGAAAGAAAAACAGCACATGAGAGCCAGAGGAAGAAGGTTGTTTTTATGCACATGGAACAAATCAGACAAAGGCTTGGAGCGGGAGACTAAAATTACTAGATTGCCCATCAGGAAATTAAACAGCCTATCCATTCATTAGAGAAAGAACAAATGACAGGCCTTGTGCATTACCAGACTGTTAATAAGCAAGAGCCAGACTTGCTCTTATAAAAAGCCAGGCTCAAAGTCATGTTACTCAGCCCTCTCAAGCCACCCATTCTTGAAGTCTTACGATTCAGAATCACGAAGGTTATACAGAGTACTCACGCTGGCACGAGGGGTTACAGTCCCTCTTTTATAACTGTCTCTGTCCTGTTTTTCAGGCTACTGGCTTATATTTGCTCAGATGATCTCATGCAGAGATCAGCAAGGTTGTGGTCGCGCCTCACCCCAAAGTGGAGGCATTGTGTGCATTGGGGGGACCTCATAGTAAACTCGTTGACCTTCTCCAACTGGAGGCCCTGCCTTTGAGACTTCGGTCCACTCCATTGGCCGTGTTCAAATTGTCCCGCAGGGTCAAATACATCTTCCCAAGGGAAAATATGTCTAAGCTGAGGGTACAGAGATAAAAGGGTCTAACAAACTTTTGAGTGTCTGTTGGGCATGCCAGTCTGTGCTTGATGCTTTTACATCTCATTTGTTCCTCAGAACAATCCTGAGAAAGAAGTGTGACCCCCTTTTTATGGATAATAAAATTAAGATTCAGAGAAATGAAATAACCTTGCCTGAGGTCACATAGCTAAGAGATAGAACCAGACTCAAGTTCAGGTCAAACACAGTAAGCCTGTGAGCCTTCCGACATACCACACAGGCAACAGCTGTTACAAAAATACCTGAGGCCAACAAAAAACCCAATATTTAAAATGGACAAAGCATTTGGATAGACAGTTCTCCAAAGAAGATATGCAAATGGCCAATTAGCACATGGAATATGCCCAACATTATCAGTTATTAGGGAAATGCAAGTCTAACCCACAGTGAGGTACCACTTCACGCCCACTAGAAAGGCTATGATAAAAAAGGTGGGCAATAAACTAGTGTTGGTGAGGATGTGGAGAAGTTGAAACCCTTGTACATTGCTGGTGGGAATGTAAAATGGTACAGCTGCTTTGGAAAACAGCCTGTCTGTTCTTCAGAAAACTAAACATAGAGTTACCATATGATCCAACAATGCCGCTCCCAAGAGACTTGAAAGCATATATTTGCATGAAACTTACACGTGCATATTTACAGCAACATTACTTGTAACAGACGAAAGTAGAAATGACCTCGAATATCCATCAACTGATAAATGCATAAATGAATGCGGTATATCTATATCATGGAATATTATTCAGCCATAAAAGAAATGAAGAACTCATATAGGCTACATCATGAAGGAACCTTGAAAACATTTTGCTAAGAAGTCAAAGAAGCCAGTCTCAAAAGGCCACACACTGTAGGATCCCATTTATATGACATGTCTGAATGGGCAAATCCACAGAGACAGAAAGTAGGTGAGTGGTTGCCAGGGGCCGGGAGACAGGAGGAACCGTGACTGCCAAGGAGTGTGGGGTTTCTTCTCCTGTGATGAAAGGGTTTTGAATTAGATGATCTTATGGTTTTTACTCTTCTGTTTGTTAACGGGGTTAATCACATCAATTGATTTGCAGATACTGAAAAATCCTTGCATCTGTGGGATGAATCCCGCTTGATCATGGTGCATTGCATGAGCCTTTTGATGCACTGTTGGAGTCGATTTGCTGGTGTTTTGTTGAGGAGTTTTGCATCTATATTCATAAGTGATATTGGCCTGTAATTTTCCTTTTTGTGCGATATCTTTGCCTGGTTTTGGTGTCAGGGTGATGGTGGCCAAAAGAATGAGTTCGGAAGTGTTCCTTCCTCTGCAATTTCTGGATAGTTTCAGAAGGAGAGGTGGTGACTCTCCTCTACATGTTTGGTGGGATTCACCTGTGGAGCCACCTGGCCCTGGACGTTTGTTTTTTGGGGGGAGTTTTTAAATGACTGATTCAGTTTCAGTCCTGGTGGTTGGTCTATCCATATTTCCCATTCCTTCCTGATGCAGTACCAAGAGTTAGGCTTTACCAGTAAAATGACCAACAGAATGCTTGCTGGGAGTGTCTATACATAACAGGCTTGGAAATGAGGTCCTTGATAAACAGCCAAAAAGGAAAGAATGTCCCTTTGGGGTCCAGTGTGACAAATGTCATTCAATACAAATAATAATAAAGTACCTCACAGAGATTAGGGTGCGCTGAGAGCGTACAGTCAATAGGAGACAACAGCCCCCGAGCTGTACAATACGGCAGTATAATAAAGGTAAACGCAATGCTATGATCTGCCGTCACCCCTTTCTTGTGTTCATCCATTAAGAAGTATTTATCGCGCATCTAGAGTGTACCAGATACTTTGCTAATGGTGTTGGCGTTTATTACATTTTTCCCTCACAGATAAGCCTCCCTGTTTTACAGATGAGAAAACTGAGACTCACAGAGGTTGAGAAAGCTGCCCCAAGTCACACAGCCAGTGAGCGGTAGAGACAGAATTTGTGCCAAGATTTGTCTGACTCCAAAGCTGGGGGTCAGAGTGCTGGGTTGGAGAGTGGAGAGCGAGCAGGGGGCGGCCAAGTGCAGCCGTGAGGGAGGGGAAGATACACGTGGTGGTGGAGCCAGTCGTGTTCAGCCCAGACCCTGGGGTCAAGGGCCTGGGTTTGAATCTTGGCCCCACCATCTCCTGGGGACGTTGTGCAGACTGAATTAGTTATGCGTGCAAAAATGCTTCCAACAGTGCTTGGCACAAACTCTGAGTGTGCAGAGCGTTTGTTATTGTTATTGCCTCTTCTGCACACATGCAGGTGGCGTGGCTCTGAGATGATCACCTAAAGGATAAAAAAGCATCTCTCAGATTTGCAGTTGAAATAAAGGTTGTCTCTGGGGAGTGGAGAGGGGGAGGGGGAGGGGTGGGGAGGGGGAGGGGAAGGGGGAGGGAAAGGTAAAGGAAGGATGTTTCACTCTCCCTTATTTTCATGTTTGAATTTTTTACAATCACACGTTACTTTCTAAAAGAAAACACGGCTGGTAAAAATGCTTCCACCGATAATAGAGCATGTGCACTTGGGGAAAAACAAATCAAAACCTGGGGCATCTGTGTTTATTCTAATTCTCAGGAAACCCAAAGTCAGTCCTCTGTATGCAGCCCACAGACTGGAGTGTGTGCAATGAGAGGCGGGTACGGGGCCAGTTTCACAGACTCCCCTTGCTCCTTCAGCCTGTGTTTCCATTATGGGCAAATGTGTTATAATTTTGATCTTCATAGATGACCTGGCAGGCATTTTCAGACCTCAGCCCTGCCGAGGGCGCCTCTCAGGTTCCTCCCTGCTTAGACGGGCGACCCTTACAGGAGTCTGCAAGCAGGACTTTCCTTTCAGAGATTCAAGAGTGGTGGGGACTCTGCGAACTTTCACGGGTGGAACCCGGGGCTGAGGAGAGAAGAGGAAGAGGTGAGCAGCCAGCATCCTTCCAGATGCGAGAAGACAAGCTGTCTCCAGTGTGTCACCCTGGGTGGCCGTGCCTCTCCCGTCTCACTCAGCCCTAAGTTTTCCATGTCAGCTCTACCAGGCTCTTTTTCCTTAACTGAGATTTAGCTTTCTCACCTCTGAAATGGGCCTCATGTTCCCTCTGTTCCAAGGATGTGGGGAGATCTAATTAGCTTTGGCCTGAAATGTATCACATAGGCTTCTGGGAGCAAAGTGTGAAATAATAGAGAACTGAGGATGGGGGACAGGTCGGGTGACCCATCACTGGGTTTGGAAGAACCCAAGTGTCTGTGGAGGTACTTAATTCACATTTAGACTTAACAGCCCACTAGGAAAGAGTCCAAAACGAGCAAAAGTTCATTGTTTTACATGTAACTTTAGTAAAGACAAGGGTATGCTTGGGCAGACAACAGGGACACAGGAGGAAAGCTCCCAGGATGTTGTAAGCAAAACTGCCATCCTTCTTTTGCAGGTCTCTGTACAGGACAAATAACTAGTAGATGTTTATGTCCAGGCTAAAGTTCCAGGAACAGATGCCTTCCAGGGCTTCCTGCCTTTACAGCACGCCTGTGTCCTACCGCAGAGCCACGCATCTCCCCGTCTCCCCTCTCCCAGCACTGGGCCAGATCTTGGCCAGGGGCAGGAAGGGGGCAGCCTCCCGCCAGCCCAGCCTTGCACTGGCTCCATCGCATGTGTCCCTGACAAATGGCGCAGACGCCCTCTGTCTTGTTCTCCTATGCTCAGAAAGAGGTTTGCCCAGGGCCAGCGCAGCCTCACATGAGGGAAGGGCAGAGTTCAGAGCTCACATAGTTCCAAATATAAACTGATCCAGGAAATGAAGAGGCAAAGACAGCTGGCATCTGCTTTTCAGGGCTTTCTTCTGTTCTCATCCCACAGCAACCAGACAGTGCAAGATGGGCCGAGGTGTCGTTCCACCTGACAAACAAATCAGGGGGTTCGCACACCACCGTGCTATCTTCTCGTCCCTGTCTGTTGGGTGGGCAATGGGGAGAAGAGAGGATTTCCATTTCCTGAGAGTTCTTCATCTCCTTGTGGAAAGGTTCTTAACAGCAGCACTGGGTGTGTGTTATGAAGAAGTTCTTATTTTACTAACGTAATCTGTTGGTAAGTGTGGCATTAGGCCTTAAGGGACCCAGGATATGCCCTACCTCCCACTTCCAAAAGAAAAGGATATTTTTGGAGGTGTGATAGAATTATTAAAATTGTGTGATGAAATCAATTATGTGGTAAAATCAATTTTACGTGTTCTGTAACTGGAATTAACATCACGTTTTTAAGAGAAAAACCAAGATCAAAAGAAAATTCTGTATTTGAACAACTCAACGAACAATGACATTTTAATCGTGCCATCTCTGTCCAGCTGTTTTCTGCTGGCCTACATACACAAACTTTGTTCATGTTGACACTAGCATAGTTTTCCATTGCAAGGCACACACATTCCTTCAATCATGGGCTGAAATGCCACTATTATATTCGAAGTCATTTGAGCTTTTCCCCTCTACTCCCAACCCTTAAGCATTTTATTTATGCTCCACCATTAAATCTTGTTTTGATTAAGTGATGCTTCCCTTCAGGAAGAAGGTTCCTTTCAAAGAGAAGGCAAATGATCAAATGGAAGGAGTCAGAAAAATCTCATAATGGGGAAGGACCTCCAAGATCACTTGATCTAACCATCTGGTTACAGTTGAGGAAGTTGAGGACTAAAAGGTTAAGTCATTTGCCTAAGGTTGCACGGAGCGAGCAGTAGAGAGCGCAGAGGCCGTAACTCCTGACTCCCCTCCCCCCTGCATCACCAGGATGCTGCCAGCTAGCTTTGGCTCATTCATGCCTGAGTGAATTAGGAGTGTCTTGGCAGGAGGCAGGCACTAGCTTTAGTGTATTGCCTGGATCTTTCCATTTGTAGCCAGCCAGAAAGGAGGAGAGGAATGTGAGAGGACAGAAAAAGAAGGAAGCTGCACATTCTTGGCATGTTGGAAGATTCTGGAAAGATTTTAGACCCAGCATGTTTAGGCAACTGCAATTGTCAGACCGAGTGATGAGGAGGGGAATGTGACAAGGCAGATGTCCCCCACCATTCTCTCTGGTAGCTCCCACTCTGGTTTGCTCTCCAGTTCTCTCTTCTCAGTTGGGACACTCAGCTCAAGATCTTGCAGAGTATGTTTTCAATGTTTCACCTCTGCAGTTTGCTTGAGCCTTTCCCCCTTTCCTCCTTCAAGGCCCAGCTCAGAAAGTCATGTCCTTCACGAGGGCCCCCCTGCAATATTCTATTGAATTTATCATCTCTCTTCCCTGAGGCGCCCAAGCACTGGGCTGCGGCACCTAGGTTCTGCCATAGATGACTTCAGTGCATTTTTTCTATCCTCACCAACATCCTCCACTCTCTGCTCTGCCCACCACCCCCACAGCCAGCCCGTGTTATCGGTCAGAAGCTTTTAGAGGGCAGGTGTCTGTCTTATTATTCGTTTCCATATTATCTGTAGCACATGGCACAGACCCAGACCACTGTGGGCACTTAAATTGAGTAGAATATTAGCTATGAATTGTAGCAGTAGACCTGATTTTGTTAGTGAAAAGTTGCTCAGGTTTTAGATGTCCGTTTTCAGACATGTCCAGTTTAATCTAGATAACTCCATCTTCCGTTGCCATAAATAGCCACTGGCAGCTGGAGGGAAACTTAGCACCCTCAGAAGGTGAGCATTTCTCACCTCCTTGGTAGTTAACTCTGCTTGTTTACATGCTGTGAACTCAGATCGTCTTAACCAGTTGGCTCAGGCCCACAGTTTATCCAGCTGGTCTTGTCTCTGGCGTGGGGTTAGTGGGTTCCATGGTCTAATGGGAGTCAGGTCTGAGCACAAGTTTAAACAAAAGACTTGAGATCCGGGACAAATGCCCGGTGATGATGCCGCACGTTTGTGCTCTGCTGTTTAGCAGGTGCTCTGCTAAACAACCCACAGGGCTGGGAGGTGTCCTGGCACCCATCTAGTGATTCTGACTGGAAAGCCTTCGGAGCCAGGGAGATGCTTAGATGCACCCAGCATGCTGGCTGTTCACCAGAAGTGGCTCTAAAAGTCTGCGGCTCTCTCTGACTTATGGAGAATAGTACACAGCATAACGGATTAAGAATGAGGAGTACTGATGCAAATTACTATGTACAGAATAGATAAACAAGGTCCTACTGTACAGCACAGGGAACTATATTCAATATCTTGTAATAACCTATAATGAAAAGGAATATGGAGAAGAATATATATATAAATGTATGACTGAATCACTATGCTGCACACCAGACACTAACACAGCGTTGTAAATCAGCTACACTTCAGTTAAAAAAAACAAAAAAGAAAGAATGAGGAGTGTTTGGACAGAACTAAGTTAAAGTCCTGGTCCCACCACTACTAAAGGAATGATGTAAAACAAGGTACCTCATGAAGGCTCATTTTTTAAAAAAAAAAAATCTGTAAAATGGAGTCATAGCCCACTTCATGGCATTGTTCTGAGGATCCCATGGAATTCTGCCTCTCTCAACAGCGTCAGTCACAGGGTGAGTGCTCAGTACGTGCCGGCTAATGTGAGAGGATCAGTCCCATGCGCTCAGCAGTAGGCACTCAGCGTCCCTGGAAGCAGCCCTCCATTGGCCCATTGGTTCTGGCTTTTAAGCAGGAAGCACGGCTCTCGACAGACTCAGCTGAACCTGCTCTCCCCTCAGTGGCACCCTGAGATTTCCAAAAGGAAGATTCAAAAAGTAGAGAGGATGATGGTACAACTCTGGTTGTCAAACCCTTTCTCCAGGGGGAGGGCATGGCTCAGGGGCAGAGCACGTGCTTAGCGTGCACGAGGTCCTGGGTTCAATCCCCAGTACCTCCATTAAAATAAATAAATAAACCTAATTACCCACACCCCCGACAAAAAAAAACAAACAAACAAGAAAACCCCAAAAACCTTTCTCCAAGTGCTGAGGCTGGAAGAAGGGCAGTAGATACGTCGTCTGTACAGCAGGGGCTCCATGGGTTAGAATAGCATCATGACCTCTACAGGCCCAGAGACCCGCTCTGAGCAGGGTGGGGGCCGGGGCCGGGGCCGGGGCCCGGCTGCTGCGTTCGCCATTAGAGGCTGGGAGCAGACACGGCTGCAGGAGACCGGGCCAGGGCTGCACGTCTGATCTTGGCCTCGTTAGCATCCCTCCCAAGCAACCCACGTGATGCACACTGATGAATTCATTCACTCAACAGAATTGTCTGTTGTGTGCCAGGCACTGAGCGCATGGAGTTTTCGTTCAAGTACGGAAGACAGATGTCAATCAACCTGCCACAAGAATAACAATAAGGTACCGATCCTCAAACCTTAGGGTGCGTTTGAGCCCCCTGAAGGGTTTGGAAAATCACAGAGTTGAGGCCTGCCCTCAGCTCTGATTCCGCAGGTCTGGGGTTGGGGAGCCCGGTCTTTTGCATCTCCTGGTGAGTTTCCAGGCGATGCTGATGGTCGGTCTAGAAACTATGGTTGGAGAACTGCTAATATATAATGACAAACTGTGATAAGTTCTTTGGGGGAAAAATATTGGGAGTTCTGGGAGCGTGGATCAGAGGGTCCTAACTCAGACTGGAAGAGCCTCAGAAGCCCTCTCTGAGAAAACAGCATTTAAACTGAAATCTGAAGGTGAATAGGTGGGAAAGAGTGGGGGGAAGATATGGGGGCCGCGAGGAGCGAGGGAGCGTGGTTTGTTGGAGCAAAGAGGCCAGTGTGGCTGGAGCAGAGGAGGTGGTGGCAGAGCGATTCAGGTAAAGCCAAAGGGGCAGGGGTCATGTTGTCATCAGGGCCTAGGGGGATGAACGGAAATGTTGCGGGTTGTATGCTAAGTACAGTAGGATGCCTTTGCCGCACAGAAGAACGACGTGTTCTCATTCATAGTTTTAAAATTGAGCTTATTGCCACTGTGTAAAGGATGGATCGAAGAGAAGCAAAAGTGATAGCCAGAGAGTGGTTAAGGAGTTTTTACGGAAGTCCAGGCTAAAAATGGTGGCTTGGACGTGGGTGGTGCCTGTGTTGGCTGAGCGGTAAATCTGGGATATTGTTTGGAGGCAAAATGGATAGAATTTGGTGCTATATTACATGTGGGAGAAAGAGAAGAAAAGGAAAGCATTAAGGCCGATTACGGGTAAGTGAGATGGCACAGCAGTCGGACAGTTCTGACGATCGTCCTGAGAAAGTGATGAACATGTTGTGTCCCCAGCTATGGACAGTCTTTATTTAACCTCATCCCTCATCCTTCCTCCCCCTTTCTCCTCTCCCACCTTTGTCCTCATGCCGGTGTATACCCATCAGTCACTTTTCTGGGCTAGTTAAGCCATCTCCTATGGCACTGGGCTCCCTGAAGATGAAGACGTGGCTCTGGCAGGTTTGATAAAAGACTTGTGGGCTTAGGTTCCCAGGGTGACAAACATGGTGGGAAGAAAGGATTGTCCACACATCCAGGTGCTCTAGCCTTGCAAGCTTTGTCTACTAAACTCTTGAAATATTTATCAGAGAAAGTTGAATACTGTCCTCCTTATTTCACTGTGGCAACCTTGAACCATAGCCTAACATGTCTTCGTCTCTGCCAGAGAAGGAATGAAGCCAGTTCCAGAGTGGGAGTCTGGGGCTTCCTGGCTCCTGGGTATCTCACCAGGGCCTCTTGTTCAAGCACTCAGAAGTAGGGCAGGAGCTGCAATTAGGGACAGGAACAGGATGCTCGCAGCTGGAGGGCTGAATACCAGTGAGTCAAAGTGGGAGTTCCCATGGCAATGGTGATGCCACCTCTTTTCTGAGGCCAGGAAGCCAGTAATATGGGGATGAGTCAAGTGCTGCTTTGAAAATCTCTTGTATTTCTTCATTTTCATGTCTCAGATTGGAAAGATCTGTGACGACATGGTTCCCTGGCATCTGATAGAGTTTCAGATGATTTTCCAAATGGTAATGTGGTCTTAGGGTAGAGGCCCTAGACGCGCCATCTCATAACGCGTCTTTTCCCGTTGTCCACTGCACTGTTCACGGAGAGTGATGGACTTCAAAGCACCAATGAAGTGAGATTTTTCTACTAGCTTAAAACTCTTTGTCAGGGCATTCCAAAATCTTCCAACTTTTCTGATTTTGAAAAATACCAAGAGAACGTTGAATAGAAAAGATCTTGCAGACTGTTTCTGAAAGATCTCTGAGAACTGCCTCTTTAGGGGGATGTGTTTAGAAAAAGATGGTCCAAGCGTTCTCCCTAGGCCCCCTCTTCATGCCCCCTTGCTTGTCTGGTCAAACTGCGTGCCCAGGCCATGCAGGCACCCTCGCAAGAGGACTCAGAGAATTCTAGAATCATAGACTGTTAGAGCTGAAAGTACTTCAGTCAGAGAGAGATGAGCAGGCATCTGCCTGAGGCTTTTAAGACTTCATTCAGGCAAGACCCTCCTATAATGCAGGACCTTAGTGTGGTCACTGTGGTCCTGTGACCAGCCATTAGCTTATAGGTCCAGGTCTCATGGACTGACTCACAATAACCAGGTTTGAAATAAAATGACATATGAACTCAGATGTCCGTACACGCATTTTACAATGGGGGTTACTCTATTTCCGTGATCAGAATTCTCACATTTCTTATCCAGTATCAGAATATTTGGAAGAGTAGAATAAGTAATCAGAAGCTTGCTTAGCGATCAGAGTTTCAGGGCAGACAGAAGTGGATGACCTCGAAGGATGTTTTGTCTGGGACAGAACCCCTGATGAACCATCCCTGACAGCGACAGGCAGTTTTTTAGGTTATAGCAAAACGCTCACTTCCCCTTGAGCTGGCTGTTCCCTTCCCAGGGCCGCCCTGGGAAAGGAAGTGCTGGTAAGTTCTGTTCCTTTGGGGTCCACTCAGACCACATCCCTGCTGGTAACACGCTACACTTCATCGGGTTTCAGCTGTCTCGATCCTAATATCATTTGCAGTTATGTCCACTTAAATCATACCCTGGGCACCTGGTCTCCTGATCTACTGATGTCCCCTTAGGATGGGTTGATTGTCAACAGCGTCCCTTTCCAAGGGCACCTGATTTCTATCTTTTTACAGGAAGCCCACTAGAGCCTCTTCCAGAGCTGCGGAAGGACCAGCAACTCTTCCAGTCCAACACTTGAGAACACAAGTTCCCAGTGCGATAGTCCTAGCCTGCTAGGCTTGAATGCTGCCAGTAGTGGAGAGCTCACCACCTTCTGGGTTCTCAGTCCTTTCCACCAAGCCCCTAGGCTGAGAGGGATAAAGCCATGAGAAGACACACCAGTGCACTTGTGTGTGCAGCACCGGCCCTGCGGGCGTGGTCTTCCCCTAGGTGCTGCAGGGGACGTGAGAGAGGAGTAAATGAGATCAGGAACGGGCAGCTGGCTCTTTCGGAAGTTCTGCAGAGAAGGAAGGCTCAGACTTTGACAGCCTTGGTGGTTTGTACCCTTCGCATCCCTGGAGCTTGCTCAGTCACTGCTTCTGTCTATCCAGGGTTCTGAGCATTTGCTATTTTGATGACAGGAGCCAAACCACATGAAGAGCTGTAAGGGCAAGGTTGGGCATAGCATGGAGGTAATAGCCGGCTGCTAGGGCCCCTTGAGGCTGTCAGAGCGTCTGAAAATCCCACCATGCTTTGGTTATAGCATTGTCTCCAAAAGGTTCTATTATAATGCAAATCACTTACAGTGAAGTCAGTGACAGATGAAGATGTAAGCGGCTGAGCAAAGAGCCAGGACCCTAAGAAGGTGGGGCCCAGGTGCCGGGGCCCTGATCAGAGGATGAGGCCTGTTCTGAAGGGAAGAGTGGAAATGCTGAGCGATGGTAAGTTGGCGGGTAATGGTGACAGGACACGGCTCCCAAGGACATCCCCTTCCCCAGTCCTCAAAACAGATTTCCGCGGTGTGCCTTCATTGCCAGTTTTGCCGACACAATTCTGGAAGTAGTGCGTTCCCCCTCCAGGTTGATCTTGAGTGAGTAAATCCCAGCTGTACCGCTTAATAGCTTTGCGATCTTAAGGGATGTAATTTCTCCGGGCCTTCGTTCACTCTGCTTTAAGAATGAGAAAATAATACATACTATTTGGGAAATTAAATGAAATTACATGTAGCGTGTGTCATGTGACAGACGTGCAGTCAGTGGAAATTACCCTTTCTCCTTTTATTTCTGGGAGCAGCTCCCTCGAATGTGTCCATCAAGAATTCCTTTTACTCCACTCCCAGGAGTCTTCTCTAGGCTTAAAATTGTTCACTCAAGTGTTCCGGGGGCTGAATTGTGATCAAGCCTAATAGCAAAGGTGAATTTTGACAGATTAGAATTGGGCTTTGAAAGCCAGGCATGCATTTTTCTCACTAAAGATAACTTACATACTTTGAATTATAAAATCATGTAATAATTCTTTCCTTCTGCCTTCCTTCACCCTTTTTCTTTCTTCCCTTTATCATCAAGGCCTCCAGCCTGCAGGGTATCTTTGGACTTATGTCAGCTTTTCCTCCCAAGTTCTCCACGGCTGGCCAGGACGGTCCCCTGATCTCACAGTTGATGGGGTGGGAATGGGGATGCCACCTTGTCCTGTTGGACACTCTAGATCGTGGCTCTTGCGTGGTGTGTGAGGGAGTAGAGAAGAAGGCGGACCTGGATTATCATGTTCTCCAATTTATTTATTCAAAGCACTTACGTTCTGAGGAGGATGACTATGGATGCTGGACTTGTGCGGGTCTCATGCACCTTTTCGGGCTTGGTGTTTGCACGATGCCTGGTGCACGGCAGGAATTCAGTAAATGAAGGGCGAATGAAAGAATGCATGCATGTGTGTGATTGTGGCCCCGCGGGGCGGGAGCCCATCGCAAGAACTGGAAAGAACTGCGCTCTGGAGCCTCCAGTGCCAGCAAGGGGGCCTCCTGTTGGGGACTGAGTCCTGCCTCTTCCAGCAGGGTCAGCCCGGGGATGGCGTCTGAGCCTTTCTCCCAGAGCAGTGAGCCTCCCTGGTCTCCCTGCCGGGCTCCCAGTCGGCAAGGCCAAGACACCTTTCCAGCAAGAAATCAGTACACGTTCCCTTCCTTCTCCAGCGTTCGCGTTTGCAGCTCTGGAAATCGCATGCCGTCTTCACACCATGCAGACAGGGCATTTCTCCTTTGGCTCTTACATCCTGGGCCCAGGCCACGCACTGCTGCAGCGGATTTTGGCTGTTTTATTTTTTTCCCTCTATGGCTTTGAGTGTCAACTGCACCCTCAGTGGAGACACAAACATGCAACCACACAGCTTGCGCCTGCCCCGGAGGCTTGCCGGGAAGTTAAACAGGCAGTGAAACGCGGGCTTCAAACATGTCAGGGTAGAAGGCATTTAAAATTCTCAGTGGGGGCTGCGAAGAGAACGCTTTCAAGTCTTTTCCTTTAGTGCTCTTCCCTTGCCTTCAGCATCTGAGCTGCCCGAGAGTCGTCCTGCCCCTCCTCGGTCTCTGTGCCCGCTTAAGGATGGCTGGTCCTTTTGTGAACAGTCAGAGTTTGAGATGTGGGCTGTGACTGTGGACCATTCCTCCCAGGCTGCCTAACGACGCCGAGGTACCTAAATTTGGCAGCAAACATTTGCAAGCCTGCTTTCAAATCTACCGTGCAGAATGGTGTTATTACGTTGATGATTCAGGATCGCAAACCAGCAGCTCTGTCCTTTGGGAGAAATATAATCCATTTGACAGGTTTCACGTGGGCTATTTCTGAACACAGACATCAGTGCCCAGGACAGTGTGGATGATGAAGCAGGTGAGGCTGGGCTGTGGGTCAGCAGCTGCTGGCAGGACTCCCCCGGTCACGCCCTCACTGCCCGCCTCGGTCTTTGCAGCCGACGTACCCGGGGCAGCATGAGTGCCCGCTGTGTTCACATCAGTGTCCCCTTCTCCTGTACAGACCTGACCTGGGTCACGGGCTCTCCTAAGCGTGACATGAGGAGAAACTTCAATGACTTCTAAGGACTCGATTCCTGATCCTCTGCTGGGGCTGTCATTTCAAGGAAAAGCTATGCTCATTAGCTGATGAAAGGATCAGGACTCGAATAGTGAATTCCGTCGGTCAGGCGTCGAGGGCTCACCAAAACTCAAGGCCTCAGGAAGCACAATATCGTCCTTGTATCTGGATAGTGTGGCAGGAGCCAGTGAAGGAGAGGAGTTTGGGTTTGTTTTGTTAAAGGTAAAGAAGCCTGCTGAAATGCCCCTTCTCTTGCTCGCACTGTGGAAGACCCTTTGTTCCCGGGGCTTTCTCAATTATCTGGGCTGCAAGGCTGGTCTGGCGTATTATGCAAAAACATTTAGCTTTTCTCTGTCACCCACCCCCCTTCCCATCTCCTTTTATTATTATTTTTCCCACTATATTCCCACTAGTACAGGGATCTTAGAGACAAAGAATACAAATATCTTTGTGACTCTGATCTTTCTGTGCTGGGTACAGCTCCTTGAACACTGGGGAGCACAATGGATGGACACTGATGGTGAAGGAAGACAGAAATGGTGTACCAGTAGCTCACTCAGCGTCGCCAGAATAAGTGATTTCCATCCCCACCGCTGCCTGTGCATGCACCTACACACCCACGCGTGCGTGCACACGTCACACATGCAGATTAGGGCCAAACACACCATGTTGCTTATTATTTCAAAGGACTGAAAAAACCTGTAGAAGATGTCTTTGCTGGGTTGCCACTGTTTTAACGAAACCTCGGGCTGAATTGAAAAGGAGAAAATGTATCACCATGTTGGGAGAATTAAGGAATAGGGCATTTGATGTACGAGTCCTGTCTTTTTAAGAAAGATAGGTGAGGACACACTTTTCAAAAGGGGAGGTGGAGGGAGGTGTATCAGGAACTCCCTTGGGGATGATTCTCAGTGTGCACGTCCTCACTCACTCCTCCCAGCCTGAGTTGCTGGTACAGTGAGCCAGTGTGTCATCTCTCAGAGCATCGGCGTGAAAAAAAGGTTCGAGTCAACTGGTCCAAAAGAATAGGATGCTTTGGGGTTCATCTACCATGAGGGGAATGGCAAAACTCAAGAAAAAATCATTTCCATTCAAATCTGGGATGTAACTGGACTCCTGGCTCTATGCTGGTCAGCTATAGTGCATCTTCAAAGAACAGCACTAGGGCAATCATTCATATGCACAAAAATATTTTTAAAAATTCCTGTGTCCAGAGTACAGTGCTAAGTGCATCAAAGACATAAAGATGATAATAATAGCAAACATTTTTAGAAAGCTTACTTAGGTATTAAATTTCCCAAGCATTTTCCATCTAATAATTTATTTTATCTAATTTAATCCTCTCAACAGTTCCATGAGAAAGGCTCCAGTATCATCCCCATTTTACAGATTTTGAATCAGGAGTTTGTGCCGTACAGTAAGGATAGAACACTCACAGAGAAAGGGATAAAATGCCGGAGGGGAAGATGCAGTGGATGTGTTATGGTAGTTTGTAGGAAGGAAAGGTCACTACCAACCAGGAAGATCAAGGAAGGCTTCATAGAGGAGGTGGCGTCTGAGCTTGGTCTTGAAGGGTCAGGAGGGCTTCTGTATGTTTGGCCCTTTGCTTTGTCACAGGAAAAAATGGGGGCAGGAAATGACTATCACGGGGTGAGATGGGGGTTGCAGGGCTGTCCCAGACAGAGGGCAGTGGGCAGACGTGCAGGGGATCATTTGGCTGGGGAACAGCAGGACAGAGGCTGGAAGAGTAGAGGGAGGGCAAGTCAAAGTATGTCTGTAGTTTGGACTCAACCGTATTGACCTTGGGAACCACTGCAGGTGAAGATCAGAGCTGGCTCCAGGGTGTGTAGTCTGGCGGCAGGGGATGCAGTGGGACTGAGGGTTAAAAGCCTGCAGGGGATCCCAGAGAGGGGCCATTGACAGTCCAGGGGTGAGGCAAAGAGCCGAGAGGTAGAACTGAGACTGGGAATCAGGAAAAGGTGTGAGAGGTGACAAATGATTGGATGTGGGGGAGAAGGAAGTGGACAGGAAGAGTCGAAGATGATTTCAAGGGCTTAATGGCTTGGTAAGGTGGGTGAATTTATGAATAGAAATGAGTCAGCCAGGGGGAGGAAGAGGGGTGGGAGGAGCACGATGAGGTGGTGTATTAGCAGAGTGATTTTAATTGACAATAGGCCATGGCGGGGAGATTTTCAACACGCGGAATCAGGAATAAGCCTTGGGAGGGAAGATGGGATTGGATGACCACCCTCACATTCCTACTCCCCGCTGAGAGCAGACCTGGGAGACCTGGAGGAGCCCCTCTGGCCCTGCCTGAGTCAGACCGAATCTCATCCTCTAGTGCTCAAATCTAGCCTCCATCATCGCTGGCTGTGTGGTCCTGGGAAATATGCTTCAGTTTCCACCACTAGGAAAACAGAGTTTAAATGAAATAGCATGTAAAATGCCCAGTACACCTCCTGGTACTTAATGAGGGCTGTAAACATTCTAAATATTTTATTTTGTATTGTCTGGAAGTGTTTCCAAATTTATTTATGTTTTCTCCTTATCTCAAAGGGAAGTCTAGGTGGACTAAAGGAATTCCACCTCCAGCCCTGCTGGATTCCTTCAGTAATAGGTCGGCCAGATGTAAGGGCTAGTTTTATTACTGGTAGATGGTAGTTGAATTATAGGGGAAGTTAGATTCATTTCATTTTCATTAGGATTGGCATGGAGGTCAGGAGAGAATGGCTTCTAAACTAGGAGATCTATTTCGACGTCAGGGTCACAGTTAGAAGCCAGCCCTCACCAGGTCACCAGTCGCTCGCCGCGCTGATGCAGAGCTGGGTGAGGGGCGGGGTTGGGCTCTCAGCGGGCGTTCCTGTCCTGTTACCCGAGCCCAGTGGCTCTCAAACCTGGGCAATCTTCTCTCCCAGGGAACATCTGATTTTTTTTGGCTGTCACAACTGGGGTGGGGGCACTACCGGCACCCCGTGGTAGAGGAGGGACGCAGCGAAGCTTGTCACAATGCACAGGACAGTCCCCACAACAAACAGTCATCTGGCCCAAAACGTCAGCAGTGCTGAGGCTGAGAAAGCCTGCGTCAGTCCACTGACTTCTCATTCATAAAGCACCTGCTAAGTGCCAGCTCTAAGCAGTGTGCTGGCTCAGCTGCCCACCGACCGCATGACCGTGGGGAAGCCTCCTGGCCTGTCAGAACCTAGTTTCCTTGTCAGTAACACAAGGGCACGTCCTGCTTTGGCTCACGGCTTGTCATCAGGATCTGAGGCAATAACACACGTGGAGCCTTTGTGAATGACGGCCCAACCCAGGGAACGCTATTACGCTAATAGCCACTACCCACCCTTAGTGGAAACTCCAGCTGTTAGCGGGGGCTTCTGGGTCATGACCCTTTTCCTCCCCACGATTAGTGCACGTGCTGGAGGCTCTAATTAAACCAGCAACCTGGCAGATCATCCTGGGGTTATTCTTCCTCAGCCCAGCTTGGCAAGCCTGGACAGACACCTCCCAGCACCCAGGTAGGGATGCTCACACCTAAGTCAAGCAGGTGTTTGGAAAGGCTTCCCAGTCTGGCTGCTCGCAGGAAGGAGCAAACCAGAGGAAGCAGCATCAGGATTCAGATGGCCATTGGCACCAGCTACTTCACGGCCTGGGTACCAGTCAGCTGTGTGTACTGCAAGGTGTGCCTTCCCCGGAAGGCGTGTGAGAGGCAGGGCTTGGGAGCTCCACTGTTTGCTCTTTAGTAATCCCTGCAGGGAGGCAGCACCCAGGAAGGGAGAAGTCAGAAAGTCGGATTCTCTAAGCTGAGGCCCCTTGCAAGGCTGGTTGGCGGTGGACCCTAATGAAGGCGATGATGGGACCAGACTCTCCATGCATTGTAACCATTCTAATCAGCCCAGCTGGCTCTCTTGGCGTTCAAAGGGCCACGCCTGTTTCACATGTTTGTGTTTGCATGGTCCTGGTTTTTAATGGTAACGATGGCTTCACCTCCCTGCACGTGCCTGTGTGTTCAGGCATTAATGGATGCTTCCCATCCCCCCCTGAGGCAGGCACGCCCCCTTCCGGGCCTCTCCCTGGGTCACCTAGAAGGCAGAGATGGAGCTGCTATCCCAAAGAAGCTTCGTTTTACTGGTGCATATGGTACCTCCCAGTCTGCCAGAGAACTTATCAAAAATGCACTGTGTGACAACTGAGATAATCCATGTCAAGGGCTTAGAACAGTGCACAGCACATAGTAAGTGTTCAGTTAACGTTAATCGCTATTATTATTACCCTCCTCACAATAACCCTATAAAGAAGGTATTGCTCGTATCTCAATTTCAAGCGGGAGGACATTGGAGCTCAGAGAAGGTAAATCGCTTGCTCCGGAACCTCCAGCTTGGCCTCAGGATTTGAATCCAGATTCTTCTGAGCTGGGCTTCCCTCCACAGAGGAGCTCTTAACCCTGAACTATTTCCAAAAATGCTGAAAGGGACTAAAGCAGTGTTCTTCAAGCACCCACTCTGGACATCAATCCCTGAGGATTTAGAACTGTGATCCCAGGAGCCGGAGCTGCTATGCCTGTCCATAATGGGACATTAGTCCCCAGGGGAGCCCTTGTGGAGGGACTGGGGGAGAAGAGGCCACTGGCTGGACCTTCAAACTCAGCGAACAGTGAAATAGACACACTTGGTCCTGATCCCTTCAGACATTTCCTTCTCTCTTCCCAGTCCTGCCCTCCCCACCCCAATCCACCCCAATTCTCCTGAGACAAGGGGGCAGTCTCCAGAAGGTTGCCTGGCCAAATCCTCTGCCATGGCAGTTTCTGCTTGCTCCTTGCTGTTCCCCAAGCCTGCACTGTCTCACTGTGGCGGTCAGCTGCCACCCCTCCTACACAGCCCCCTGAAGCCAGATGCCGATTCCTAAGCCACGAGGTAAATGACTGCTGAGGAGCCTAGGCGCGGTTTTCAGACTGATGGAGTGCACTCAGGAGACCTGCGTTCTAGTTTTAGCTTTTCCATTTGCCAACTTGGGCAGTATTAATAACAGGCATTAATATAGTGTTGACGAAACAGCTTCTCAGACCCTGTTTTATTTGATTCTCCTAAGACCATGTGAGTAATCATGGCAGATTCTCTTATTTTCATTTTACAGAAGAGAATCTGTGGTTTGGTTAAGCACTTGATCAAGATTATACTTCTAATAAGTGAAAACCAGGACATGAAACCAAGATTTCTTAATTGAAATTTCAGTGCTGTTTCCACATTGTCATTTCTCTGAGTCTGTCTCCCGTTCACACACACACAATGAACCTCAATTTTTTTCATGTGTAAAATGAGGGTGTTTAGAATAAATGATCTCTGAGGACCCTGTGAGCTCTCAAATAAAATCCAGTGTCTTTCAGTTTTCCAGTGAATCCTTACTCATCTGAAGAACTCAGAGTTATGATACTGGTATCAGGGTTATGATCTTTCAGACCTGTTCCCACTTTTCTGTCTGCATCCTGTAACATTTCCGTTTTTATAGTTCACAGAACACACTTTCTTCAGGGAGGGGACCTATTTGAAATTAATAAGAGAACGACTAGTTTACTCCTTAGATTTGGAGAGCAAATAAAGAAACAGCCCCAGCAGTGTGTGCACACTCCTGCAGCCCCATTACTGGGGCATTAAACTTCCGAGCACAGCACGGCCGCTCTCTCCATAAAGAAGCCTGGTCTGTGACATCTTCTAGCATCGTCCACGAGGCATTTAGATCTTTGGAGAATGGCAGTAATAGTGCAAATGGATATAGAGTATTGATGGCTCAAGGTATCCAAGTAATTAAGAATTTAAAAATGGAGCAGGAAAGGATTGTTGCCAACAGAGAGAAGCTTCAGCTGAATCCTTGGTCCATTACTCTTGAAGGGATAATTACAATAGCCCACAAACTGATGGCAGTTCTCAATTATAGATGCTTCTCAAACATATGGTATTTTTTTTTTTTTTTGCCACAGAGGGGAGGTGGTCAAGTTTATCAGTAGTAAGAAAACCTAGATTCAGGACCTTATTTTTTTCTGTGGATTACTTACCTTCTTTCTGTCTCAAGTTTTTATTTATAATATCTATATTGCTATAGTAACACTAAATAATATAACAAATAGTGAAATGAGGATTTTAAAGTTAATTTTTCTTTCTATTTTTCCAGTTATTTCCTTCCCTCCATTCCCTCTCTCATTGTGAGGGGAAAAAAAAGATATTTCCCCTCATTCTTTTCATTTTTGAAAACTGAGGCAAAATTTACATAGAGTGACAAGTAAATGCACAAGTCACTGAACTTTGATAAATAGGTACACCTGTGTAACCAACTCCCCAGTCAAGATACACATCATCTCCATCTCCCCAGAAGGTTATCCCTCACCCAGGCAATCCATATCCCCCATACACAGCTGTCATTCTGATTTCTGCCATCAGAGATTAGTTTTGCATTCTTGAACTTCACATAAATAGAATTATACTGTATATATTAGTTTAATTGTTTGGCTTTCTTTGCTCAACATAATGTTTTTTTGCGAGTAGCGTAGTTTATCCTTTTTATTGCTAAGCAGTATTCCATTACATGAATTTATCACAGTTTGTACGATCTGTCGATGAACATTTGGGTTGTTTCTGATTGGCGGCTATTGTGAACACACCTGCTATAAACATTCTTGTAGAAGTGTTTTTGCGGGTGTACATTTTCATTGCTACGTGGCAAGTCCTTAGGAATAGAATTACTGAATCACATAAGTATTGGTTTAACTTTATTAAGCAATATCAGATTGTTTTCCAAAGTGGTTGCCACTTTACAATCCCACCAGTGGTGTATGAAATTTCCAGTTCTTCCTTGTCACCACCAATATTTGGCATTGTCAGCCTTTTTAATTGTAGGTCTTCGCATTTGTGTAAAGTGATGTGAGATGTAACCGATGGGGGAAACTCAGCGAAGAGCACACAAGACCTTTCTGTACTCCCCTTCCAACTTCCTATGACTGTAATTATTTTCAAAATAAAAGGGTTAAAAATATGTGTTAAGTTTTCTTATGTATTCAAGTTTTCATACATTTTCCTTTAATTCAGTTATCTTTTTATTACTGAATTGTAGGAGTTCTTTATATATTCTAGATAGAAGTCCTTAGTTACATATGTTGCAAATATTTTCTCCAGTTGGTCAATTGCCTATTCATTTTCTTAAAAGTATTTCTTGATGAGCAGAAGTTTTAAATTCTCTCAAAGTTCAGTTTACCATTTTTTTCTTTTATAGTCAGTACTTTTTCTGTCCTAAGAAATCTTCGCCTATTGCAAAGTCACAAGTTTTTTATCTTATATTTTCTTCTTGGAGCTTTAGAGTTTTAGCTTTTATATTTAGATAAATATGCTATGCTTCATGTCAAGTTAACTTTTGTGAAAGTCTGGATAGGAGCTGAAGTTCTTTTTTATCCCCATACTTTTATCTAGTAGTTTCAGCCCCAACTGTTGTTGCTGAAAAGACATTCCTTTCCCCATTCCTTTGCTTTAGTTGAGAATCAGTAGACCGTATATGTGTGGGTCTCGGGAAAACCTTTTGGTCAGATTCAACCTCCTGGGTTGATCTTCTATCTTCTACCTTTTTACCCTCTCCTATTGTGGTTTGTCTTTATGGTATACTTTATGTGATTTTTTTCAACCAAATCTTTGAACTTTTCTTAGAATTTTAATTTTTGGCCTCAGTATTTTTAATTGGCAAGAGTCTTTCCTTGGTCTCATATTTGCTACCTAGCCACCTCCACTTCTTTGTTCCAATGTCACCTTCTCCATGAGATCTTCCCTGGTCATCATGTTTGAACTTAGATAAGCCCCTTCTTCTAGCTCTTTCTAACTCCCTTCTCTGCTGTTTTTTACCTCCATGGCATCTATCATAATCTGCCATACTATATTTTACCTATTTTTTGGTTTGCTGTCTGTCTCTCTTGCTGAAATGACAGCTCCATGACGGCAGGGATGTTTAAATGTTTTCTTAATTATTGCTACTGCTATGTTCCCAGCACCTAGGATAGTGCCATGTACCAATAGGCACAGTCAATATCTAATGAATGAATGAATAACTGTTTCTTTGTTATAGACTTTTGTTCTCATTTCATGAAAGCAAGATCTTATATCTCTCTGAGGATGTTATAATATCTTCATTTTTTTCTATTTTCTGCATTTCTTCTGTTTCTCTGAGTTCCTTCCCACACCACCACCACCCCTTTTTGTTTATTTTGATTTCCCACCTTTATATCAGATGCTTTCTTCAAATGACTGGTGACCCTTGACTGCTCATTCATAAGCTGGGCCTTGCTGAATCATGGATGGAGCCTGTTGACTAGTGGGTTTTAGGGACATGCAAGGGTGGTTCCATTGATATCGGTCCATGCTTCTCTTGAGCCCCTCAGTTTCCCCAAAGAGGAGTTCTCACTGGGACATCGTGCTGCACACCAGAAACTGACACATTGAAACTGACTGTACTTCAATAAAAAAAAAAAATTTTAAATATAAATAAATAAATAAATAAGCAAGCAACATCAAAAAAAAAAAAAAAATGCTCAAGGGGAAAATTGAAAAAAAGAAAAAAAAGAGGAGTCCTCAATCTTCTGCTTGAGGAACGTAAACTAGTCTGCAAGTGTTCTGAGAGCCTCACAAAAAAGGAGCGGTGAATCTTACTCTTCAGTAGCTCAGAGACTTTCACTTATTCCCCTTGTGTTCCAGAAAGCACTTTCCTTCTGCCCTTTACTTTGGTTTTTCAGAGTCTAGAAACTTTTCAGATCATTTGCTCCAGAGAATAATGGCCCCATTTCCCTGCCAGGGTCAGGGAGGGACAACAAACCTGCCACACGGGGGGGGGGGGGGGGGGGGGGCCACGGGGTGTGTGAATCTAACAGCCTTAGACAGGTTTTGACCCCTTCCATGTTCGGCTGCATGCTTTCTAAGGTCATTGTGCCTCAAATCCTGAGTCATTCTTAGGCTCAGCAGCGCAACTTAGCTCTAGGCTTGCTCCGCTCTGCGCTGTCCGTCACCGCTCACGTGTTTATTCTGCAACTTCCAAACGTGTGTAGGCATCTTTCTTCTCCCTTCCCGTTTTCTTTACCCTTGACATTTTTACCTTTTTATTCTTTTAATGTCAATTTGGTGGGGGTTTCAAGAAAGTGGAAATAAATGCATGTATTCAGTCTGCCATGTGTAAGGATTAAAAGAAAGATAGAGGGGACGGTGACTCATAATGTTAATAGTTATCATGTTTAATCCTGTCCCCCTAGCTTGATTTCTAATCTAGTCCGTGAGGCTTACATTTGATCTTGGTGCTAATCTAGTGACACTATAGTGCAAATGCTGGCTAAAAGCCAACAAACTGAAGTTCATTGTGCTGATTTAGGGAGCCATTAAAGTCTGTTGCCAGGGAATAAAGCTGGTAATTAGAGGAAATTATGTAGGTTCAGGCTTTAGTGCTTCCCAGAAACGAGTTTCACAGAGTTTAGACACTCTTGCTGTCATGGTCTCTGCCTCCTTCTCTCCTTGTAAACCTCTTCATCTCCTAAGACCATCCTGTGCTACAAAGCATAGGCCAGCCTCTTATGTTCATAGATTATTTATCCAATAAACACTGATGGGCATCTGTAACATGCCAGGCACTAGCTAGGCTGGGGATTAAAAGGTCAACCTGGTCTTGATGTCTGAGAGCATACAATCTAGCTGAAGGACTATATATAAAAAAAATAATCCAGTGAAATAAATGACAGTGCTTGGGCAAAACTGCAAAAAGAAGTTTGCACAAGTTTACGTGGGAGCGCAGAGAAAGGCTTGATCAACTCCACCATGGGGCACAAGGAAGGCTTCCAGAGGAACCAAGGTGTTGTTCCCTCCAGGAAGTTATATTTTTTTCCCTCAAGCTTCAGAGAGGCATCATGTAGACAGGTGAAATGTTCATCCCAAGGAGACGGAGCCAAGGCGTAGCTGGAGGTGACCTGAGCAGAAACATCTTCAAGCAAAAGCCACCACGGATCAGAAAAGGATGCCCCACCCCCACCACTCCACCGCAAGGGGCTGTGGAGACGATGGCCGAGCGATGCTTCATCCGCATTTCACATTCAGGAGGGAAGAGCTGTCTCCTTCCCGCTTGCACCCGCAGCCGGAGATGTGGATTCTTCAGGACCCGGAGACGGATGAAGAGGAGAAACACGGAGCAGGACAAGATCACGTGGCTTCTACCTGACGTTTCTGGCTGGGCGTCTGAGCGGTCGGTGCGGCAGTGGATGAAGGCCGTACCTACTCAGGAGGAGGAAGGCCGCTGTGCCGGGACTTGTTGCTTTGGTTGTGGTTGTCTGGTGACGTCACAGAAGCCCAGCGAGATGAGGATGGTGGAGGCGGCGAGTGAACTGGATGAGAGGACATCTGTAAAGTGCCTGGGAAGCTGTATCTGGCAATTATTATTCATCCACACGGTGAGGAGGTGGGAGACACATACTGACTGAGCCCCAGACTGTGCTCTAGTAACTTGATTCTCTCTCCACGTAGGTCCATATCATGTTACCTATTCCTGACCCGCTGACCAGGGCCGACAGGAAGTGGGCCAGAGCCGCCTCCCTGGAGCGCACTGGCGCCTCCCCACCACCAGGGCTCAGCCCCGTGGGAGTCTGAGTTGGGAGCAGACAGACGGGTGGGGCCCTGCTCACCTTGGCTGCCCACCCCGGCCCCTATTCAGGAAGGCGCAGGTGGACTCCCGGGTGAAATGAGCTCAGCTGATCATGCCTGTCAACCTCAGGAGGCTTTGAGAAAGCACAGATGTGCTGAAATGTAACAGGACTTAAGCATTAAATGTTGGTGGGGCCCGAAGGCCTGAGAGCAGCTGCCTACGGTGGGAAAGTTGGAGCAGAAGAGAGTGGCTTGAGCCAGCTGGGGCTCAGAGAATCCTGAAATGAGCCTGTGCCTTTGCAGTGGCGCATAGAGACAAACACCTTTCGCTGGAGGAGGCCGTGTGGAAGGCCAAGGAAGGTCTCTGACTATTTGTCTATCAGGATTGCCCAGGTGACAGTGGGTGGGGTGGGGACACATAACTTGCTGTCCTGTCCTGTAGGGGAGGCCCTGGGCCCTGTACACCCCCGGAGACAGCATTGTGTGACAGCCAACCACAGTCTGCGTGACACACTACGCAAGACATTTGTCTTGGTGTGGCTGGGAGGGCTGATGGAGGAACGTCTGATCAGCTCTGTGCTGGGGGGACCCTTCCCAGCATCCTCTTCAGTCAGTGAGGAAAAGGCATCAAGCACATTCCTCAAAGCCTCTGTTCCGCCTTCCAGCTTTCTTACTGGGGGCAATTAGACTGCACACGTGGGTCCCTGAGGAAACTGAGGAGGACGAATTCACAGCTGGAAGTGAGAGAATTAAGGGCAGCATCAGTAAGTCAGGAGAGGTGAACACCAGGGGCAGGTCATCCGTGAAGGATGTCAAGAGGGGCCCACGTTTCAGGCTTACCCAGAAATGGTTCGTAGAAGTCAAGTGGCTTATAAGAGTGTTAGTTTCCTATCTGCTGTGACAGATTATCACAAACTCGGTGGCTTAAACCAATATAAATGCGTATTTGCAGTTCTGGAGGTCAGACGTCTAAAATGGGTGGGTCAGGTGGGCTGCTTCCCCTTCTGGAGGCTGTGGGAGGATCTGTTCCCTTGCCTAGTCCAGCTTCCAGAGACGGCTGCATCCCTTGGCTTGTGGACTCGCATGATGCTGACCTCTGCTTTCCTCGACACATATCCTTTTCTGACTCTGACCCTCTTGCCTCCCTCTTACAAGGAACCGTATGTTACATTGGGACCACCCAAATAATCCAGGATAATCTCCCCATCACAAGATCCTTAACTCAATCACATCTGCAAAGTCTTTGCCACGAAAGGTGACGTTTGTACAGGTTCTGGAAATGAGGGTGTAAGCATTTTTGCCTCTGCAGTAGAGGTGACCTTCTCAGCCCACCTCCAGTGTGAGTTTCCTTTTGTCTTCGGAGCTCTCTGGAAACACTGAGCAGTACTTCTGAGCGCTGGGGTTTCCAGGACTCGCTTTTACCAGCTCTAAGTATCCCCTGGAGGGTTCTCTGGCCCTGGCCTCCTCCGGGGTTTTGTTCCTTCCCCTGAAAGGAATTTGGACAGCTGGGTGGAGTCCTTCTCTCTGGGGTTTCCACAGTGGGAGCCCGATGCATCCCGGCTTTGTGCCAGAACGGGCAGCGTTGCCTAGTAACACGGACATTGCAGCCTGCACTGGCCGTAGGCCTGGTGGCAACTTCTCTCCATCGTTATCTTTAAGTTTGCCACTGCCCTGTGGTTCCTGGCAGGCTGATGGCTGTCACTGCTGCCAACAAAGTGAGGAAAACTGGGCAGATGTTACCAAGGCTCAGAAAACAGTGGGAAGGGTGGGAGGGCAGGGCGGCCGGACTGGGTGAGGCTGGGAATTTTCCATGGTGAGTCTGGATCCCCAGAGAAATGGTTAGATGCAAGCAAGCCATGGAATTTCCTTCTGGTCCAGGATAATGTAAAAGTGATTCTGGGGTGGTCCTCGTGGGCCTAGCTAGCGTGCTGTCGTTCAGACTCAAAGGCAGTCTTGACATTTCAGAATCTCTTTCCCATTCCGGTGCAGGGCCGGCTGGTGACAGCATCTGCTTGCACCTCACCCCTCGCCACGTGCTCCTGCAGATCCTGGGCTGCATTTGAAGTCTTGTCTCCTTTGTAGTTGCCCTCAGTTTCCCCTCCCTCTGGTCTCATCTACATGACTGAGTGCTTTCATTAATTCAGCATTTGGTGCTTTTAAAACTGAATGTTCTCAGTCATTAATATTACATCCTGCCTTTTATAACTTAACTCTGCTGTGTATCCTGGGTTATCACGTTTCCAAGAGACAGTCAGATAAGATAAAGTTGTCTGAAAAAAAAAATCCCATGTTGTTGAGATCAGAAAACACAGAGAGGAACAGGCTTAACTTTGTGACTCTGGGCCCTGCATGCAAATTCTAGAAAAGGCCCACTGGCCCTTTGTTTACAAAGCTGGATCTGGGAGGCACGTGTGATGTTTGGCAGAGCTCTTATCCAAGGATACAGGTTCCCTCTGGAGGGTTACAAAGGGGTGGGGGGGCGCTGCTGTGGGCGAGAGGGCCGCCTGGGTGAGTGGGGGGCAAACTGTGTTCCCCTGGGGAGGGGGCCCTGAATTACCGCCAGTGTGGGTCTCTCTCTCTCTGAAGGACTCAGGCCTGAGGCCGCAGCAGGAGGACCCCATAGAGAGCACGGAGCCTTCCATAAAGGAAGGCAGTTCAAAAAGGAAGCCTGGCGGTGCTTCATTAGAAGAGAGGTGTTTATCTTCCAGGCCCCCCTGATTCCCTTGGGCCACCCCTGGGCCAGACCTGCCTCCGCTCCCCTCCGCCTCGCAGCCCCGTGGCACCGTCTCCCCTTTCATCCTGTCCATCCAGCAGCGTCCCCTGCCAGCTCCTCACCCTCCAGCTTCCGCCTCTCCCCTCGTGCTTCCCCATCAGCCCTCCTTCCCCCCAAGTCCCCGGGCGGGCCCGGCGGCGGTGGCCGGGAGCCCTCCGCCCAGCCCCTTCCCTGGTTTCCCTGCCGGTTCCCTCTCTCCAGTGCGCATGCTCAGGGCACGGCTGCCCACTCCCCACCCCCACCCCCCGTGCCTCAGTTCTTTTGCTGGAATTGCCGTCAGGGGTTCCGGTTGGAGGGGACCCCAGCTGAGTCTCAGGCTGTCTCTGCCTGGACATCAAGCCTGCAACTTGAATAAACCTGGGGCAGTGAGAGAGGGAGGGAGGGAAGAAGGAAACAAAGGGGAGAGAGGGCGAGAGAGACAGAGACAGAGAGGTAGGGAGACAGAGGGACCGAGAGCGAGCCTGAGCACAGGAGAGAAGCAGAGAAGGTTCTGTCCGCATTCCTGAGAGGCTGAGTGCCGGTCTGAATGGCTGTCAGGATCATACAGACAGGACTGGGGGCGCTGAGCCCTGAAGGAGGCGAAAAGGGTTCTCTGTATATTTCACTCTAGCCTCAGAGGGAGGACCTTCCAAGGGGAGGCACTGCCAATCAGGACGGAATTCACCTCACTGTTCCTGTTTGAATTAACCCTTAAAGATGCAAGCTGGCAAAAAACAAACAAACAAACACCATGTGTTTTTAGAACACCTCCTTTATATAGGAGTTCCTTTTGTGACCCTGCCCTACGCTTTTAGAGCTTATGGCAGGTTGACCCAGACTTCTGGAAGCTCTCACGGCCTCCTGAGCAGGAGCCTCTGAAACCCTCTCCTCCACCGGCCCAGCTGTGGGGAGGGTGGCTGGAGGTGGCTGGCCCTTCAGCATGTGGTCCCACTGCCACCAACGATGTTCTCAGGGCACCAGGAGCTAAGGTGCACTTAGGAAGGACAGGGAGGTTTCTGGGAGGGAAGGTGATGGGCATCGCGTTGCGGTCACCCAGGCTGCCCTCCTTTCCTCGGGTCTGTGCATGGCTGCTTCGGTAACACAGCTCCTCAGCCTGGGGTTGAGGGACTCTGTTCACCTGGTGTCCCAGGATGGATCCACCCCCAGACTCCGGTCAGACCCCACTGCTTCAGAAGCTGCTTGATTTTATTTAACAATCCTGTAGAGCACACCACGTGCCAGGCACTGTTCAGAATGCTTTACTCATGCTAACTAAAATAATGCTGCAACAATCCTGTGCAACAGGCAATGTTTTAATCCCCATTTTAAGATAAGGAGATCATGGCGGAGAGCTGCTAGGTAGCTGGCCTGAGCCCATGCAGCTGGGGAGTGGTGGAGCTGGGATTTGAACCGGGGCGCTCTGGCTCCAGCTCCATGCTCTTAATCACCTGCCATGCTGCATCTCATGACAGCTCCCTTTGTATCCCTGCTAGACACCAGCCTCCCTGCATTGGCGTAAGAGGAGTGGTGGTAGGGTGAGTAGAGCCCAGCCCCAGAGGCCAGTGAACCTGGGTCTTTTCTGGGTTATGCCACTGTCTGGACAAGTCACCGTGTGCAACTCCCTTAAGCTCTCTGCCCCAGTGCCACATCTTGCAGAGGAGGGAGTGGACTAGATGGCTTCCAAACCAGTCTAACATTGGATGTTCGAAAGGCCTCCATGGAGTGCTCAGCTGTGCTTGGGCCAGGCCATCCCTGCCTCCACCTGGACCTCACCTTGGGGATTTCTGGAGGAAGATGGAGGCAGGGAGGAAAGTGAACACGCTCGGCAAAAAGCCAGTGGGTGGGCAGCCTCCTCTGGAAATGTGGCAGCTTAATGTGGCTCTGACTGTGTCCCTCCACGAGAGTGACAGTAAGAGCTTGGATGATATTCTTAACAGGGAGATCCTCTTATGATTATGATCCATGCTGGTCCCCATGGTATGATTCCCCACGGCAAGGAAGCTGCCAAAGGCTGCTCCAGGCCAGCTAAAGGCTAAGCCAAGTGGGCCTCCTCCCGTGTAAGTGATCGCAGATACATTCCGGTTACTCCTTAATGACTTGGAGACGTATACACTTTAGTTGGATTTAAATAGATCATTTTACCTAATTGAGAGTCAAGATCAGAGAGTTTAAAATTGAAGTGTCCTATTTCCTCAATGTTAAGTTGCATACTTTTCATGTTGAACATTTTTGAAATTGGAATAAATCATACAACCCACAGTATTTATTTTTAATGTTGTGTTTTTCCCCCAACACACACACACACACACACAAGCATTATTCAAACTGGTGGTGCATGTTAGAATTAAAGAAAAATGACAGTATTGTTGTTGCTTTCGTCTGTGTTGGTGGTGGGGAGAGAAATGACGTTAGCAAGAAGAGGGACTTTGTTTGACTAAGCGTGAAGCCCTGTGGGGGGGAGTGGGCCTCAGGGAGGCTGGAAACTCAGATCTGGAAAGCTGTAAGGAATCCCTGAAGTGTTTTTACCTCTCATCTTTGCCTCTTTCTGTGTGTCTGATTCATTGTTCACTCTTCCTGCTGACTTGCTGCCTCTTACATCTCAAAATTCTCAGCACAAAATGGCCAACCACAGCCTCAAAGAAAGGCCGGATCTCTCCATCTCCATGTTTTCCTGTCTCTCCTCTAATTCTTATACCAGGGAAGAGATTCCTTTCGGTCCTTCTAGTCCAGTTAACTGTGAGTGGAGTTGGAGAGTGAGGTCACATTATACAAGATGGCAGCCAGCTTCCTGTCTCTGTGGGTCCCTGGGTATAGCACAGGGCGATGCTGTGAACTGGGCAGACGTTCCATGAGATCTCCCCGGCAGGAGGCAGACTTTTCTACTGCAGCTCATCCCGGCAGCACTAAGTGTTGGGGTTGGGAAGGACGGTAGGCAGGGCACCCGGAGACGAGCCCCCTGGACCAGATCTGGGAGGATGGCTGGCCCTGAAAGCAAACCTGAGGTCAGATCAGCAGTGGCCGGGGCTGCCCAGGGCTGTGCACTGATCTCCATCTTCCTTAGAAAGGACTGGAGGACACAGGGCCAGGATCATCGGAGGAGTGGCAAAGAGACAGGGATGGTGAATCACAGACAGGACTCTCCTCGAAAGGCTCATTGACCTTTAGGTTAGCACCACAGAGGTTCTTTCCAAAATGCTCTGTAAGGGTCCAGATTCTGCTGATTTCAGCCTCAGATTATGTCCACAGAAAGCACGGCCCCTCCACAGGTTCTGGAGGTGAGAAGGGGTGGGGCAGCTGGGTTGGGAGGAAGCCAGGAAGCCGGGGTCTTGGCCAGTAGTGTCTGGCCCCTCACCTTTTACAGGGACCTGCCAACTCAGTCTGTTCGAATGGCTGGAGTCCAGCCACAGAGCTGTGTGTTCTCGGGTTCCGGGGCCAGGTGACGCAGCCCTCACAGGACACCTCCCTCTCTCCTCGCTGGCTGCTGCAACCTCCCTGCCTGCCCTGGAAGCTGCGGGGGCAGCTGACATCCCATGAGCCACCAACCTAGAGATTTGGCAAGAAAGTCCCTTGTTCCATTGGAGAGGATGTCAAGTGAGAAGAGGTGGTGTTCAGTGCCAGCTCCTCTGAAACCCAGGGGAGCCAGGGAGCGGGGAGGGAAAGCAGCGCCTCCCAGGGCAAAAGAAGAAAGCCAGCGTCCAAAGGAACTGTTTTTATTTCCAATTCTTCAGGCGCCACCCCCAAGAGATCTGCTCTAGTGACTCGTGAATGTCCTTGTGCACCAGGAAATCACCTGGTTTGGGGGTACAGGGAGCTCTGTGCTGCTGAGTACACATCCCTTCTCTTCTTCAGCCACTCGCCCTACCACCACGGTGAGCGATTCTGGGAAATCCTAGTCTCTGTGCGGTGTGCAGATTTTCAAAACGCAAAGAGCTGTTGGAACATAGTAAGAGGCACGGGCATACATGAACCGTCAGGTAACAAGGAGGATCGCGTGGAAAGATGGTCTAGTTGGTTGGCCGGGTTGGCAATTCTTGTGCCAACAGATCTCCAGAATTTGCTTGTGAACTGAGAAAAATTACCTCACCAATTTCTGTCTCTATTTTCCTATCACTTGAAAACAAACAAAACCATGAACGCTGCTGGGAAATGGTGACGGTGACAGCCATCCCAGCCCCGTGCCCCTGTGCGGTATGATCGCAGACTAACTCTGTTCCTCTCCTTATCTTGCTCCTTCCCCAGTCCTTGTGCATGCGCTGGGCTCTCTGAGCCCTTCCCTAGCCCCGGAGCCAGGCCCTCCACTTGCCCCGTCATCCTTCCTCCGGTGTGTGTCTTGAGCCCATCCTTCCCTTTCCATCGCCCTCACCCACTCCCACCTCATCTGCTGGTCCTCTTTCTTAATCCTTTCTCCCCACAGCCCAGA
Source organism: Camelus dromedarius (assembly GCF_036321535.1). Taxonomy (NCBI): domain Eukaryota; kingdom Metazoa; phylum Chordata; class Mammalia; order Artiodactyla; family Camelidae; genus Camelus; species Camelus dromedarius. The sequence goes on along the minus strand of NC_087458.1, from coordinate 27,381,685 downwards.
GTGCTTTTCTTAAAACACAAGTGAGATCATGTCACTCCCTTTCTTGAATCTCATCAGTGACATCACATTCCCCTTAGAGAATGCCCGGTATGTGGCCTCTGAACCACTCCAGAGACACTGGACCCTTCATGGCCTGGAACGCACCAAACTTTATTCTGTCCCAGAGGCTGCCCCTGCTGTTCCTCCACTTGGAATGCTGACCCTCTAATCTCTGCCTTGATCGTCCTCATTCATGTCTCAAAGGAAAACTGTTTTTTCAAACTTCTCTTCCCTGGTGACCGTAGCTAAGTAGTGTTCTTCACGCGTTCCATGTGTGCCTGATTGCTGCATTCTGTTCACTACTTTTCATGCCATTTTTCTCCACGTACATTCACACACGAAAGAGTGTTTGTGTCTATACTTCAAAATAAATACCTGTCTTGCCTGTCTCCCTGCTCCAGGTTGTAGGCTCCAGGAGGGCAGAGACATGTCTCTTTGGTCTACCTCTGACCGTCAGCGCCCAGGCTGGGTACCCAGGATAGAGCAGATGCTCAATACGGTTTTATTCACCGCTTTTTTGGGCACCTACTACGTGCAAAGAATTGCATTGTGAGTTGGGCAAATAGTGAGGAAATTAAACAGACTGCTCACCTAGGGCTGACAGTCATAACATGTGATTTAACTATTATCTGAGTGTGAGGGGAGGAAAGGGGTTGGCTCTTTTAATATCCGAAGCACATTGAAATTGCATTTAAAGAAACAGAACAAAGGAGTGACAACAGACTTATTTTGCTCCGCGGGGGAAATAATATGAGGTGAAAGAAGGTTTTATTTAAAGTGGCTCCAGCCCAGGTGTAATGTCTGGGGCCTATTTAGCCATTGGAATTTTCTCTAGAGATTTCTGATGTGCCTTCCTCAAACCATCACAGCATTAAAGCAGTTTAAAGAAAACCTGGAAGGTTTCCCTGGGTCTCTTAAAGAACATGACACTTTTTTTTTTTCATGCAGATAAATGTATGTATCTCTCCAGAGTATCTGTGAATTTCAGTCCCTTTACAAGTTGGCTGTGTTTGCATTTAATTGAAGGAGAGGGAATAAAATTCCTGTACTTACACTGAGGAAGAACTGAATTCAGGATGAAGCTGCCTGATGTGGGGGAAAGAGTGCTGCCTGGGAGTCGGCAGCCCAGACCCGGGCCCAGTGCTACCACTAAGCAACTGGAGAGTCAGCTCACGTCAGCGGGTGTGAATGAGGAGGACAAAGCGGGTAGAAGCCAGACCATGCGGGGCCTTCTGGGTCAAAGTAAGGGGCTTGGATTCCATTTTAAGTAAGGGAAATAGTGTGACTGGACTTACATTTCACCGGTGTGAAGCCATCCTCTGCAAAGACTTATTTTTGTTAATTTTCCTGTGATGCGACTCCGCTAATGAAGGCCCGCTTCCCCCTTGTGCGGGGGCACAGGGCAGATGGCCTGGTCAGTCCTGGGGCTCGCTTTTAGTACTTTTCAGCAGTTTCAGAATCCTCCCCCTCTTTTTCCTTCTCCCTTTCTCTCTGGATTTGCTCAAACTTCCAAGGGGCTCGTGACCTTCCTGCTGTTGAAGGAGGGGTGTCTGACCCACACTAGCCTTCTGATGGTATCGGCTGCTTTCATGTGTCTTGTCACTTGTTCCCTTGCCCTGGACAACATGAAGTGATTGCTGCGGGATCTGCCCTCGTCTCAGCTCTCACCACTAGGCCCCGTCTCAAGTCCCAGTTTGGTCACCCGCCCTGAAGCTGCCGACATTGGAGCCTTTTGCCCACTTTCTGGCGACCCCCCATCAGGCCCCCAAGCTCTCAGTTCTCAGCTTACCTTTGTCCTGCTTTGGCACATGGCTTTCTGTCAGAGCTACTCCCCATCTTACAGGAAGCAAAGATGACGGGAGGGGCAGGGGAGGGTGTGCAGGGAAGGTGGCATCTCAGGCCCTCTCTCTTCCTAAATCTGTTCATCTGCGTGAACAGGGCCTCCCTGGCTGGTGCTAGAATCTCTGTCTCCTTCCAGAGTTGCTGAGCACAGTGGGGCCAAGTTTTTTCCATTCTCAGATTCCCAAATGTTTCCAGATTTGCGGATGGATGTGAATAGTTTTGAGATGTTTGTGTGAGACACTCGAGGGAGAGATGTCAAGCAGATAATTCAGTTTTGGAGATTAGAGCTCAGAGGAGAGGCCTGCAAGGTGATAGAAATTTGGGAGCTGTCAGGGGGAGGGTATAGCTCAGTGGTAGAGTGTGTGCTTAGCATGCACAAGGCCCAGGGTTCAATCCCCAGCACTTCCACTAAAAAATAAAATAAAGTAAAAAATTAATTTAAAAATACACAAAGAAACCTAATTACCTACCTCCCCTCCAAAAAAAGAAATTTGGGAGATGTCAGCAGACAGATGGTATTTGAAACCGTGAGAATGGACAATAGATAGTTTTAAGTGTTCAAATGGGGCTTTGACGTCACTGTGTGGTTCTGAAATTTTGGGTAAAAAGAGCTGAGTCTCCAGATGGCTGCTCCAGGGGCACTGGGGCCCCAGGGGATGGACCAGCGATGCGCTGCCGGCTGCTGCTGCTCCCTCTGCAGACTCGTAGTCTGGTGACTTGCGGGAGCTCCCGGCTGGGGGCAGTTTGTGAGGAGTCAGGTAGGGGGAGGGGGAGGTCTGCCCAGCTGGATGGGTGGAGGGAGGGGGAGCTTTCTAGATGAGAAGGAGCCGCATAGTCCTAAGTGGTTGCAATGCTTCGTGAGCCTCAAGGCTGCAGGTGCAGCACAGAATAGGGAAGAAGCGGAGGTCCAGGCCCGCCACACTCCGAGCCTGGGACCGCACACCTGGACGTGTCCTTCTCCCGGGGTTCTCTCAGGCAGATGATTCTGTGATCCCTCACATGTGTGTCCCGCATAAACCCAGATAGTGGGGTCTCAGAGGGGTGTCACATTCAGAAATACCAGCTCAACGTTTACTTATAATTTAAAAGGAATTCCATCTTTATGGTCAGGGATGTGAAAGGCACTCAAATGTGTGGTCCCAGCAACACTAATTGAAATCTTCTTTCTTTTCCTACTTGTACAGTTTACACACTAAAGCTGCTGTCACACCGACATTCTCAAACCTCTCCCCTAAATAAACTGTATTCTACCTGAGCCTCTGAGCCTTCCTCTCCTCCCGCCCCTCCCCTCTCTCTTTCTCTGAGCCCTTCATTTTATATATGATTTGGCCTCTCTCCTAGGAGGAAAGAATGCATCCTCTTCCAAAGTGGAGAAAGGTGTGTGGAATTAGGTTGGCATGAAAGATTCTCTCTGGTGGGTTGGAGGGGTAGACATTTTGGTTTCGTCACATCACAACTTACAGCTTACAGGTCAGACTGCGCTTCCATGCTCTCATTTGGAATTCCCAACTACCCTGCAGGTTAGTTGCTCTTATTAATCCAATTTCATAGAGCAGGAAACTAAGGCTCAGATAGGAGGTGATTTGCCCAAAGCCACGCAGCTTTAGAAAAGTCAGAGAGGGGACGGGATCTGCTTGCCAGCATGGAGGTGGCTGAGATGTGGGGGCACCAATGTGAGAAGTCGGGGGAGACGGTTGCTCTCTCTCCCCTCCTCTCCTGTTTCATCTCTGCTCACCAGTCTCCCCTCATTCCCTTTCAGCAGCAGAAGGATGGGAGGGAATTCCACTGCCTGGTCAGGAAATTAGGTGAGAAACAAAACACTGGGATCTGCCTGGCTCCTCTCTGTTTCTTTACCTGTAATAAAATGAAGAGGTTAGAACTGATGACTTTCAACCGAATTCTGTGAATGCTGGTGTAACCCACACAAAGCACGGCTGCCTGGTGGCCCAGTCCTGGCGTGGCGATGCACTCAGAGGAACAGCTGTCCTGTCGGGTGGACAAAAAGCCATTCACAAGGAAATCTCAGTCTCTGCTAAAGTCTCTCAAAGGACATGCAAAGTGGGTTCTGCTCAAAATAGAGCAACACTTTAAAAAAGAAAAAGCCTGTCTCATCATATACATTTCAAATACAGTGACCTCTCGAGTACCGTCACCTCGCTCCACACCCCTAACAACTCTCCCTGAACCCGGAATGTTTGCGTCATTCTTTTCTTCTCATCTCCCTCTCAGGATCTATTTACTTCTCTTCCACCAGTGTCTCAGGGAGTTACTTTCCAGAGGAAATCAATCTACTCTGTCTGGTTTCTCTCAGTTCCCCCTCTTTCCTTTACTCCAGTTCAGCAGAGAAGACAGTGTTCTCCCAGGGTCGCCCTCTATAGGCAGAGAAGGGGAGAGGCTGGTCATAGAAATGGGTAAATGAGCTTCCTGTCACACTGGGTAAGTCCAGGAAAACGGGAACGAGAGGATGGGAGCTCTCTCACATCGCAGACACTCAAAGACAGAGCAGATTGTGGAAAAGTCTCTTCTGAGGCCTTCCTAGGTTTCACTCCATCCCCAACCCTCCCAGCTGAGAAGTTCCTCAGTTGCTGACTTTGGTCAGAGGGGAGAGGAATACCTGCTGGTCTACCCGCCAAGGACATCCCTGGATACTCATAGAACGATGGAGAAAGAGAGAGAGAGAAAGGAGGGAGGAAGGGAGGGAGGTATTAGAGAGAGAGTGAGAGGGAGGAAGGAAAAAAAGGTTAGAAGGAAAGAAGGGCCCTGTCACCGCGCCAGGTAGAAGCAGCAGGCAGCCCTGGTCTTGCTGAGCGGAGGCACTGCCGAGCGGGTGGGCTCGCCCTGAAATTCTCTGGAGGAGTTCTTGGGGCTCCTCCTGCCCGCAGGAGAGCTGGCTCAACCTTGGGGAAATCAGGGTGGTCCTCGGATTTGCATGTATCATCTCATTTAAACCTTATGACCACTCGGGCACGTCGGCCTTGCGCTGAAATCATCTGTGGGTATGTCTTTCTCCCCACACTGGCGTACGAACTACCCCAGGACGGGACTTTGATGTCCTAGATCCTTGTATCCTGGCACTCAGCATAGCGCACTGGCACATAGTAGGTGCTCAGTGTTGGTGGAAGGGAAGAAAGCAAAGCAGATTTTTTTTTTTAACGAATCAACTAAAATCCAGAGCCACCAACCTGTTTCGGGGGGAGTTAAGACCAGAGCTAATCGATCTTGACCTCTACCTCGGGGTGGTGTCCACTGTGGCAGGCCTGGGTCGCATCATGTCGCGGTGGGTGCATACTTGTGTCCCCAGTGTACGGGCCTCTGAGTCCAGACTTGGTGTGGCTCCTGACTCTGCCCCTTGCAAGCAAGTCCTGAACTTCTCATCTGTAAACTGTGCTTACTGTTAGCAGCCCCAGTAGAGCTGAGGTGATGATTAAATAAACAGTAACAACAAAAAGTGACTGTAAACATCCTTAGCACTTCTTGCCCCAGGCACCCAGACCCCAGGCCACAGAGCTCCGTGTCTGCTCCTGCATCTGCCTTTAGGAAGTCGGGCGAAGGTGGAGGTCAGCAGTTCGGGCTTGTTTGGCGTGTGTATCTCCAAGGTCTCTGCAGGTGGAGCCCGTGGCCTCTGGCTCACCGGAGGCAGGAAGGACTTCGGACTTTTCCCAGGGAGAGGACGATTGCGCAGTGATCTGCTGCCCTCTCCTCCCCTTCCCCTCCCTTCCCTGTTCAAGAGACACCAACCCTCAGAGTTTCCTCCCCCTCTTTGGGGGAATTCCTTTCTCAGGGAGGGCAAGATGACCTTGCTCTAGTTTCGAAATTCCAAAACCAATGGGGAATAAAGCTTCCAGAGCTGACCTGGCTTCTAAACACAGACCTCAGCTCGATTCCTCCTTTCCTGCGGCCCATCGCCTCTGCATCCCCTTTCTCCTCTCAAGCAAGAAGCCAGCTCCAAAGGCCAGCCCAAGTCTTCATCTGCCCTGGGCTTTTCTCTGACAGGCTGGGCTAGCGTCTGCAAACAGACCAGACAGCTTCCGGATGGGGGCCCCAAAGGCCCAACAAAGCTGAAGCGGAGCTCTCAGGATCCAGGGCTGCGGTCCCGGGGCCTGCTGGGCAGGTGGGGCAGAGACTGGGTTAGCCCGGGCCCAGGGCCCAGGGCGAGAGGCTCAGTTTCCCACTCTGTCAGTGGAACTCAGCACTCTCGTAGCACACGCACTTACCTCTGTCCTTAAAATAGTGACTGCCAAGCCTGCAGCCTGGTGCGCGGCACCCACCCACCACTCAGAAATCTAGCCGTTATTGTAACTTCCAGCACTGCGTGGTGTCTGTTTACGCATCTCTCTCCCACACCGGGTGCCCTGTTCGTACCCCTTGGGTTTGGCACAGTGTCCAGCTCACAGTTGATACTAATTTAAAAACACATAACTTTGGGCCCTAGTCAGAACTCTTTGAATAGCTCTGGGCATTAACCTGGGTCTAGGCCCTTCCCTTGACCAGTGACAAAATTCCTAGAGTTACTGGACTTGGGGTGGGGGTTCAAGAATCCTTTTCCAACCCAGGGGGTTATCTTTGGCAGTCTCAGGGCAAAAAAATGTGGGGAAACTGGGTCAATTCTAACAGAGCTGTCTTGCTCCCAGGAACTGTCTCAGGTGACTTGATTGCAGTGCGGAGGGCCGGGGATTAGCAAGGACTCAGAAAACCGGGGGTCGGGTTAAGGGCGGCTTTGGGGACGTGGGGCTGAGCTTTGTGAGGTGCAGCTGCGCTACTGTGTGCAGTCAAAGGGCTGACCGGCAGCCCTGTGGCCCCATGGCCCTGTGGCTGCCACTTTGGAGGTATGGCCTGAGGGCCCCAGTCTAGCGAGATCTACCCCAACCTTGACGCAGATTCCTGAAATGCCATCTTTAGTTTAGAGTCACTTTTCCGGGGGGAGACTCTGCTCTTGTTAAAATGCACACGTTAGACATGGCTCAGGTAACATTTATAAAATAGATACCTGTCTAGTGGCTAGCAGTGTCAGAAGACTGAGTGGCAGCCAGCTGAGGGCATGAGGGAGGCCCTGCGGTCTGGAACATGGGGCACACCAGGGACATGAATGAGATTCCAAAATGCAGAACCAGGGCCCAGCAGGAGGAGTCGGTGCTGCAGGGAAAAACCTGTTTCCACAAGTGGGAGGAAGGGGAATCGGATTGGGGGCTATTTCCAACAGATTCTGCCTAGTGTGCAACGTCCCTGTGGGGACAGCGCTCCTGTTCACTCACTCACTGTTTGTTGAGTATCAGTAATATATTTAAGATGCTCTGCTAAGGGCGAGGAGGGGTGGGTGGGTAAGGGAGCAAGCTGGGTGAGATCCAGTCCTGCCCTCCAGAGCACTCCTGGACAGTCCATCGGGGACCCACGGCCACCAGCTCGAAGGCCCAGGATGCCTAGTGGGCTGGCCTGCCCTGGGCCTGGAGCGGGTGTTACGGAGGCCTGGGGAGAAACCTGGGGCTGTCATTTGGCTAAGCATGTGGTCGTTACAGACATGAAAGAGATAATGGATCAGGAAGAATGTGTTTGGTGTGAGTCGGCTCCCTTTTCAAGCTGGGGAGCCTGCATTGCAGGAGATGGGCCAGCCCCCTCCTCTCTGCGCCCCATCCCACAGAGTGGCCGCTGATCTCAGAGAGGAGTCCGGGAGACAGACCCCGGGTGACACAGACACTCGGCCCTGCCACCCGCTCCCTCCTCGTTGTTCACATGGCTCTCTGTGACCTGTGTCAGAATGAATTCCAGATTTCAGCGGGGAGAGTCCCTGGGAACCGAGCATGTGGTGTCAGAGGGGACTCTGCCTGTGATGTCACCGCTTTTCCCAGGGCAAGCTGCCTCACTGCCTCCGGCACCCGGTCTGTAGATGGTGTAGGGTGGGCGGAAATGAGCCCAAGAAGAGAAACACAGGCTGACCCCTCCCCGAGAGCTGGGTTTTTTTTTTTTTTTTTTTTTTTTCAGTAGTCTTTAAGGAGGGAAAAAACCCTCCATGAGTCAAAGATTAAAGACTTTGGTTACTTTGAATTTGGTGGCTTGCTCAGTTCGTGGGCCACTCAATGTTTTAAAAGCAGTTTGGATGCAATGTCTTTAATTTGCATGGAGTTAGATGCGCACACACACGATACGTGTCCTCGGTGGGTGTTACCCTCTGAAGGAAAGCTGCACTAGTCATACACACGCCGCCAAACACGCACGATGCTCGTCTGCATTTACCGACGTGGAAGTACTGTAGCAGTGGGGAACTCAGTGCTTGTTATTTTGTTAAAACAGTTGAAATATAAATGGACCCTCTGAAAAGCATGTGCAGAAAGCCTTTTATTTCTGTCTGCCCCGAGTGATTTCAGAACCAGGTACAGATGGTCATCACAGTATGATGAATGTGCTCTTCCATTTTTTTTTTTTTATCGTAAGCAATGTCTTTTTGTTGGGGTAGGACGATGTTCTAGATAATAAGAAAAAAAATTGGGTGGAATATTAAGTTGGAGTGTTCACTTAAACTTTTGACATAATTATGTAGCTCTTAAAATCTGTATGAGGTGACATTAGGAATTTTGGTTTTTGGCTTGTTTGTTGGTTTGTTTGCCAACAAGTTACTACATTCCTATGTGAAAAAAAGCACCTTCAGATTGGAAATTCTAGTTTTTGGGTGCTGGTACCTTTATACACGCCTTGTGCTGTGGTTCAGCTCAGAGCTGTACACTTGATGAGCGCCTGTAGCATATTATGGAATATGAGTTGATAAAGAGGGGCCGTACATCCAGAGTTGTGGAAAGAATGAATGAACTTCGCCTCTGAGGGCCTGGGGAGGTGGCATGGTGACATGGACTTTGAAGGGCTGGCAGGTGTCAGCAGCTGGGGAAGGACGTCTGAGGCAGAAGGAGCACATGGTTGAAGGCACCAGTGGGTGTGTTCATGAATTCATGTCACTGGAGGGCGCGGGGCACGCTTGAGGGCTGCGGCAGGAGCTGCAGGAGGGGGGCTGCAGGGTTCAGATTTCAAAGGCCAGATGCGCACTAGTTGGGAGTTAGGGCCTCACTCTACAGGCAAATAATTGTGAAAGGTTTGAAGGCATACTAGAGGGGGAATGGGTGACTCTGGAGACAGGCACAAGGGTCCACTGGATCACCCTGAAGGCTGCTTCTGACTCTCAGCCAACTGCTTTCGTCGTCCTTATAAACACAAGACCCAGAGCTGTAGCTTAGCAAAGCCACCCTGTTCCCAACAGCCACACCCAGCAGGGCCCTGGAGAGAAAACCCAGCCGCAGCCGGCGCCAAACCTAGCTTTCTGTTTCAAGGCATTTCTTCCAGCCTTCCCCTTCGGAGCTGGCATTGGTAATAATTAGTGATTAATTATATGTGCATTGTTGGATTTTAAGAGGTATAGTTCTCAAAGGGAAATGCTTGAAAATGGAAATATCTGAGTACCTGGTGAGAGTGCCAGAAATATAGTAAATATATTCTGAACATTAGATTCCCCCCCCCCCCCCAACCAAATGCCCAGTTATCCACGCCGAGGGAAAGAAGGTACTGCAGGTCGACCCAAATACCCAGCAGCGAGGTACCGCCCCTTGTCGGTGCTAATCATGCAAATTGCTCTTTATTGCTCCGGACGAGCTGTGATTGCCAGCATGCTGGAGTCTCTGTGGTTGTCCTACTTTTAAGCACAGTACTTCATAACCTTACAAGAAGTGAGTTTTTGTTCTCTTCTGTTCTATCATATGCTTATAAATTTCTAAACCTGTCATGGTTAAAATGAACAGAAGACTGATGTGTGGGGGGAGGGGGCCTGGCAGCAGAGAGGGAGAAATTAGCGAGACGGTACGTTTAATGCCAGTTCCGCCAATGAAAACCGTGGGATTGGACTTCATAGGAAAGGGCCCCGGTTGGAGAAATACTGGCACGTATCCTGAATGATGAGAAGTGAAGGAGGCAACGGTGGCTAATACAGAAGCACGGTTGTTACTGAGTGTTATTTCACGTGTGTGTTTAACACGTCCATGCATAGTCTTATTCAGTGACTCAGTTCACTTGATCCTCACAGCAACCTGTGAAAGAGATACCAGCATAACCTCCATTTTACAGATAAAGAAACTGAGACAAGAAGGTATTGGAAAGTGGTAAAGCCAGGCTTTAAACCCAGATAGACCACGAGATCCTTGGAAAATCCGATTTTGCCGGCCCAGACTTGGAAGCCATTTGTCAAATGTTCAGCTTTCCTTTACCTGGAAAAGGAGGGGCTTAAGAAACTGTCACAACAATGTCTTTTTTGTTAGGAAATACACATTTACGTATTTAGGAGCAAAGGGACAGCTTAGTATCAAATAGTTTAAAAAGTAATAATAACATGAATATACGGAAAGCAAAAAGGATAAAGCAAATGTGGTAAGACGTTAGCCAATGCGGGGAACCTAGGTAAATGGTATATGGAGTTCTTTGTACTATTCCTGCAATTGTTCTTAAGTCTGAAATTATTTACAAATTAAAAAAAAATTACCCCCCAACAATAACAAAAACCTGTGACTAACGTGCCTGGAAAAAATGATTCTCTGACTGTTTTTTATTTCATAATATGCTTATAAATTTCTGAATTTGCTTGGTTTAACTGGGCAGAATACCAGGATGATGGTGATGATGATGGGGTGTGTGTGTGTGGCCAGAAGTCTGAGATGTATCACACAACCATCTTACTCTGGTCTGGGCGGCAGTCCACTTAGGAGCCACAAGACAAAAGAAGAGTCGTAACTACATTACATGACTCTTAATCACCTGATTATAAAGCAGCCCCTCCTGCCCTCCAACCTGAGAGGTGGGAAGCAGGTCCTTGCAGGGAGCTTGACTAGGGACCAGCCTCTTGGTCCACACCTGCCAAGACAGTGCAAAGAGATCCATGCCATTTGAACTTTCAAAAGAAGAACTCCTTACCAGTGGAGTGCCAAGAAACCAGTGCAATTCATTTAGCCTGATTGTTACATAATATTATTTTCAGTCTAGAAAACAGGCTGCTGGAAAATCCTTCCACTGCTGCTTGTCTGAATTACTCCCTCACAGCTTTTCATAAAGAAGCAATTAACTAATTAGGGCTTGCAAGGAGAAAGGGTCTCTGTCCCTTGATCTTTAGCCAAGAATTCCCTCAATCACTCAGTCTGCTTGTCCTAAAATCCTGTGCTCCTTAACTACCGCGCACAGAAATCATTTGTTCTGTCAGCTCAGGGCGGGGTGGCGGGGGTTGAAGCTGAGATGCAGGACTCCCTAGAGGGACTCAGTTTGTAAGGATGGAGCGAGCTGATGGAGAGGAAGCAGGCAGGTGAGCCGAAGCTTGTCCCAGACCCTAGTCCATCCTTCACTCTAGCGGAGGGGCAGGGCATGTGTACAGCCTGCCCTTGGGGGAGCACGGGTCCTAGGCCTAATGTGGACGGCTTGGAAATCCCTTTGTCATGCAGGCATTTGGTCATAATGGTATTTGACTTGGCCACTTTTTCCAACAGTCCCTTGTGCTAAAAGAGGCGGAAAGGCAGTCTCTGAAATCCCAAACCTCACCCCCCTTTTTCTTCCCCCTCTTGGGGCTGTAAATTCTTCCACCTGTGTTAGCATTGTTAGTTTCCACTTTACCAAGACCAAGGCCTTGTTTTAGTTACTTAGAATAGGCTTTCTCAGCCTTAGTACTACTGACATGTTGGACCAGATCATGCTTTGTTGTAGGAGGCTGTCCTGTGCTTTGCAGGGTTTTAGCAGCAGCCCTGGCCTCTGCCAGCTAAAAGCCGGTAGCATCTTCCTTCCAGTTGTGACAACCACAGTTCACCTCCAGGCATTGCCAGATGTCCCCTGGGAGCAAAATCAACCCCAGTTTTGAATGACTAATCTAGAAACTTCCTTAAGAATGGGGGGTTGTCTTTCTTGGGGGAGGTATAGCTTAGTGGTAGAGTGTGTGCTTAGCATGTGTGAGGTCCTGGGTTCAATCCCCAGTACCTCCATATAAACAAACAAACCAACCGAACTACCCCCTCCAGCAAACAAACAAACAAACAAACAAAGAACGGGAGTCTTTCTGGCCTTCTTGGGAAACTACTGGGGACAGGAGAGGAACCAGAGCCAGCTGGAGGCATTTGATTCAAGGCTGGGCTAACGGAGGGAAGAGCAGTAGATGTGCTTTGATATCTGAGGCACTGTGGGAGTTGAGGCTTGCTGTATTTTTCCACGTGCTGGTTCTAAAGCGTTAGGACTATGTCACATTCCTCACTGGCTGTTGACACAAGGATCAGGGCAGGATTGGGAAGCTGACCCAGAGATACCAAGCTCCAGATTGCCAGGCCAGGCAGGGGCTTGGAATAATCAGAAATACAGCATCTCAAGAATGTTTGGGAGGGTCCATCTGAGCCTCGCCTAGGCTGACTAGAGATTTACCTAATCCTGGCAGTCTCCTTCCTTCCTAATTAGAACTGCCTTCTCTGCGGAAGGTCGTGAAATGCATCTTTTACATTCCAAGGACAGAGCTATGGACCGCCCAGGGTAAATTTCCATGGTTCTTTGGGTGTCCGCCCTGTATTTTCAGGAAAGTGCTGAGAAAGTGCATCCAGGAAAAATATTTGCTATGCTTAAAATTAGGATTAAAAATTAAATAAAGAAAGACTGGTCTTGTAGGGGGCACTGTAACTTCAGCTAAAAAAAGGAAGGAAAACCAGAGAGAGAAGTATGCTTCAGCACATGCAGACATACTTAACAGCCTAAGACTATGGGACCATACTTACGAATCTTGTACAATTTTCATAACTCCTGGGGTCTCCTTTTGACTCTTGGGTTTGGGGGAGCCATTCTGCTACCCGTTTCCTAAACTAACAATATAATTTCAGATTGTTGAATAAACTGCTATGTGCTAGGGGAAGAATTTGACCAGATCATCACAAAATAACCTGCATAATTAATCAGCTATAACAAAATTTAGTTTTCCTATAATATTACTCTCCACTTAATGGAGATCTTTTTACTGTCAAAAATAGCCTGGTTACCAAACACCTTGTAAGATGTACGTTAACATATCTCTGTCAGAAGTGAATGACAGGGCCTGGTGACTAGCAGCTTCATGACTATTTCTCACCTGGACTCCCATGATTGTCACTTAATTGGTCTCGCTGCCTCCACACTTGCTCCCGCACAATTCATTTTCCACCCAACAGACAATTTTGAGCCTCCAGAAGTGTAACTCAGATCATTCTCCTGCCTACAGCCCTCCGAGCACTGAGAATAAAATCGCAACCTTTCTTCCTGCTCATAAGGCCCTTCCTCGCAGGTCTTCCTCAAACCTCTCTGACTTCAGCATCAGCCTGGCTCTTGTACCTCGGGGACTTTGTACCAGCTGCTCCCTGTGATCTGCCACACGTTCCCTCCTGATCTTTGTGCAGCTGATGCCTTATCATTAACTTCTCTGCCCCCGTGTCACTTCCACGGAGAAGCCAACCCGCACCACAGCCTCTGTTTCATTTTCCCTTCCCTCAGTGTCATTATCGGAAGTATTTTACACTGGTATAGTTTTATTCAAAAGTCACCATACTATACATACTGTTCTGTGACTTGATTTTTTTTCGCCACCTAGCAATGTGTTTTAGAGATCTTCCATGTCAGACTGGAGAGGCCTACTTCATTCTTTTTAAAGGCTGCATAACATTCCTTTAGATGGATGTGCCATAATTTGTCTAACAGCTTTCTTATTGATTTTTTTTTTTTGAGATATAGTCAGTTTACAATGTTGTGTCAATTTCTGGTGTACAGCACAATGCCCCAGCCATACATGAACATACATATATTCATTTTCATATTCTTTTTCACCATGAGATACTAATATTGAATATATTTCTCTATGCTATACAGTATAAACTTGTTTATCTATTCTATATATACCTGTCAGTATCTACAAATCTCAAACTCCCAGTCTATCCCTTCCCATCCCCCTCTCCCCTATCAACCACAAGTTTGTATTCTATGTCTGTGAGTCTGTTTCTGTTTTATATATAAGTTCATTTGTCTTTTTTTTTTTTTTTAGAATCCACATATGAGTGATATCATATGGTATTTTTCTTTCTCTTTCTGGCTTGCTTCACTTAGAATGACATTCTCCAGGAACATTCATGTTGCTGCAAATGGTGTTATTTTATCATTTTTATGGCTGAGTGGTATTCCATTGTATAAATATACCACATCTTCTTTATCCAGTCATCTATTGATGGACATTTAGGCTGTTTCCATGTCTTGGCTATTGTAAATAGTGCTGCTATGAACATTGGGGTGCAGGTGTCTTTTTGAAGTAGGGTTCCTTTTGGATATATGCCCAGGAGTGGGATTCCTGGGTCATATGGTAAATCTATTCCTAGTCTTTTGAGGAATCTCCACACTGTTTTCCACAGTGGCTGCACCAAACTGCATTCCCACCAGCAGTGTAGGAGGGTTCCCTTTTCTCCACAGCCTCTCCAGCATTTGTCATTTGTGGACTTTTGAATGGTGGCCATTCTGACTGGTGTGGGGTATTGATTTCTGATCTTTTATTATTACAAATAATGCTGAAGTGAAGCATCCTGTAGAACACATCTGTGTGCACATGCATAAGCTTCTTCTGCATTGCAGGTTCCTGGAAGTGAAATTTGGAGCCAATGTTACGCCCGTTTGTCATTCTGGTGGGTGCTGTTGGGCATATTGCTTTCCTAAGAGGTTTCAGCAATTTATACTCCCACCAACAGTGTGTTGAATGCAACCTTCCCTTCCTCCTCACTGACACTAATTAGTATCATTTTAAAAAAAAAATTTGCCTTAAGGAACGGTATCTTATTTCACATCTTAATCCTAAAGGCCATTGTAAGATTGTTTCCTGCTGGTGTCCTGTGGAGTCGTGCATTCAGGTCGGTTCAGGGAGAGGCAGCAAAAACCTCTGTGGTCTCTGAGAGTTTCACAAAGGCCAGTGAACCCTTTCTGAACAGTCTCATCCATCGCACCCGAGACCTCCTCTGTCCCCGCTGCCGGCAGAGCGCAGTCGATGCCTGGAGAGCAGTGGGCCAGCCAAACGTCTGAATGCAGCTCTCTCTCCCATCCATCATCCAGACACACCCTGGCGACTCAGCGAAGGCTCATGGAGCGGAACTCTGCCCAGTGCAGCACGCCTGCCACCCCCACCCTCGGTCTTGGCCCCGCTGACATTACTCAGAGCTCTCTGTCTGGTTTCACTTAAGGATGAGTGGTGACCAGGGTCTGGAAATGGCCAGACACTCGGTCTCCAGAGGTGGCTTCTCAAGCAGAGAGGGGCACATCTTCTCTCCTAGGGAAGGGCAAGACAGGACAGGCAGCGAGCACAGCGAAAAGCATCTCACTGGGGACCCCGACAAGCATGGCAGGTCAAAAGCAAGACTTCTTAGACTTAATACCCCCACATGGGCAAGCTGCATACTTTTTAAAAAGGGTTTTTGAATTTTTCTTCTCCTAGCTTCACTTTGTTTATAAAGAAAAAAAAATCTCAGTTTTCAGCCTTCCTCGGTAGGGCAAACCCCAGCTCTTCCCTGCTCTGAGACCCTTCCTTGTGAGTCTCCTTTACCCTTCGCACAAAACACTCACATTTCTGCCCCTTCTGGTGACCGAATGTGTGGAGGTTTTTCTCCACAACAAGCAACAATTCTCTGCCTTACCAACCTGGTGCGCTATAATTTATCTCACTTCTGACACTACCTGTCCGGAGATGGTAGCTTGGGCTCCGTCCCACAAGCCTGTCCCATTCCCCCACCCCAACCCCGCCACACACACACACTCAGACACCAGGAGAAAGCCAGTCCTTTCACCTGTGCTTCTGACCAAACTCTACAGACGGGAGGTTCTAAAAACTCCTTCCTTATTATTTATTACTTATTATTTATAACTAAGATGATTGATTTCTTGAATATGTGTAGGCACATCTGACTGTCCTTTGTGATTGGATTACTGCATTCTGTTGATTCTTCTTTTGCAGTTGGCTTTATTCCTTTGATAACTATGTGAGTTTAAAAAGCTAAAGCTCTAATCTGTTCTTAGAAACAATTATCAGTACATATATGTAAACTAAAAAAATTGTGCAGTGTACTGTATATATGTATTTACATGCAATATAATGTGTAATTGCAGTAGAACTACAATAATTCTACCTGATAAAACTGAAAAAGGGGAAAAAAAACTTCCTCCTTAGATTCGATTAATTTGCTAGGGCAGCTCACAGAACTCAGGGGGGAAAGCTTTACTTATGTTTACCAATTTATCCAAGGATATGATAAAGGATACAGATGAACAGACAGGCAGATGAGGAGAAGCGTAGGGTAATGTCTGGGAGGGTCCTGAGCAGAGGAGCTTCTGTGCCTGTGGAGCTGGTGTTTATCACCCTCCCAGTGTTGTGTTTCCAGCCTGGAGGCTCTCTGAACCTCCTTCTATTGGGATTTTTATGGAGGCTTCATCATATAGGCATGATCAATTATTAACTCCATTTCCAGCCCCCTAACCCCCTCTGGAGGATGTGGGGGCAGGGGCCGGGGGGCGGGTAGTGGTGGTGCTGAAAATTCCAAGCTTGGAATCATGGCCTGGTCTTTTTGGTGATCGGCCAGCATCCAGGAGCCACCCAGGAGCCCACCCAGAGGTGCCTCATTAGAACAAAAGATGTTCCCTGGGCTCTGATCACTTAGGAATTTGCAAGGGTGTTTTGAGCTCTGAGTCAGGGATGGGGTCAAAGATAAATATTAGAACAAGAGATGTGCTCAGTTTTCTTATCACTTAGGAAATTATAAAAGTTTTAGAAGCTCTGTGCCAGGAGCTGGGGGCAGAGACCAATATGTATATTTTCTATCATTCCACAAACTTTCCTCCCCAAAGGAATTGTTAGGCCTCCTTAAGAAAGAAAAGTATGGCCAGTGTTTCCTGAGTGCTTTGCGTCTACCAGCTCACAATGCCGTGAGCTGAAGAATTTTATTGTCTTCAGCTTAGGGATGATTTGGTAGCCAGAGCAGTTGAGTAACTAACCCAAGATCACCCAGCTGGCCATGGCCTGAGCAGGGTTTAAACCCAGGTTCTAGGACGGGGGCAGGATTTGAACCAGGAGCCTGTTGTGCTCTGTTGCCTCCTAGGTGAGCTTGGTGTCTTAACCTGAGGAATTACGAAGGCTTTATTTTGGGATGTTTATAAGTTATTGTACATTTCTTGACTTAATAGGTTTCTTTTACGAGAAAAATGCCAAAATCACAGTGGAATTACTTTAAAATTGTGTCCTTTCTGGCCTCGAAAGAGTCCAGCACATGTACATTTTTTGTGAGCTGCTTTCTTCTGCCCACTTCTGGGGGAGCTGACACTTGTTCTTTGGCTCACATGATGCAGAAGAACAAGACGGCAAGGTTCCGTGGTCCACGGGCTCCCTGGGCACCCTGGGCGAGGCAGGGTAAGGGCACAACTGTGCTGGCTTACTTCTGCTGCTGTAACCCATTATCACAAACTTCCGGGCTTAAAGAAACTCAAAGTTATGACCTTATGGCCTGGAGATCTTAAAATCAAGGTGTGTTCTGCCTGGAAGCTCTGAGCCTTTTCCAGCTTCCAGAGGCCCTCTGCTTTCCTGGTCCTACAGTTCTTCCCATCTTCAAAACTCTCTCCGCTTTCTGCTTCTGTTGTCACATCTCCTCTGAGTCTGACCCTCTTGCATCCCCTCTGTGATTTCGCCAGACCCACCTGGATAATCCAAGATAATCTCCCCATCTCAAGATCTTTCAGTCACATCTGCAAAGTCCCTTCAGCCACGTTACAGTAACATATTTTCAGGTTCCAGGGATTGGGACACGGGCATCTCTGCAGGGCTGTTATTCAGCACATCACACCAACCATCTCAGTGTGCTGGGGACCGAAAGGTCTTCCAGATCATGGAATTTCAGTGCTAAAACTAAGAGAGTTTTGGGCAAAACTGGGCAGCCGGTTGCCCTTAGCTAAGGGGGCCATTGTCTCCCCTGTTTAGAGGTATTTCTGCTGACTCTTGGGGAAGCAGAGAGGGAAGATGAACACAAGAAAACTGTAAAGGAAACAGTGTTTTTCCAATAATGTCCTTTAGGAGAAAAGCAGCCTTTAACCTTTAAGAAGTCCTACCCTGCGTGACAGCCTCAGCAGGACCACGTCCTTCCTGAAAGAAAACTTCTCTGCCTCGTGTTCTCCACTTGTTTTACTTGATAAAAGCAAAGCCAATAAACTCTACTTCAAAGCCTGAATTATTGCTAAATCAGAAGCCTGTATAGTGAACTTACATTTAGAAAGGTTAATGGTTAATAAAGTCTGGAGTAACAGACTTGTAGTTAAAAATAGAGCATGATCCGTTGCAAATGACAGAGACTCATCAGCTTAATGCGAAGCCATGGTGAGTTTTCTGCGTCACATGTCCCCTGCCTGTCTTTATTCCTCTCCCCCTCACCTTCCTCTCTGCCCCCAGCCCCAAACCACCCACCCACCCAGTTATATTTAGTATTACAGTCTGTGGGTTTCTAAAATAACTCTCTCACGTGTTTATGTGTCTCACTGAAGGGAGAACCAGTTCATGCCATATTTTTATGTATATATTTAGCTCTCTATTTCTGAGGAAATAAATAGAAAAAAAAATCTTTTTCGATAACGGATGCCTTCCAAGAAGCTTATAGCCTGGTTGGAAAAGGCTGAGGGATGGAGATCTGGGGGACCTTTTCAAGTGGAAAGGATTGGAATGGGGGCCAGAAGTCTGGGGGTGGTGCACAGCAGCTGGGGCATGTGAGAGTTTCACCTGACACGGTCTGTCCCAAGTGCCAGCTGAGGAAGTGAGGGTCATAAATCATTTCCCAGCTGTGACAACAAAGGGACTCACATTCTCCCCAGCCAGAGGGAGCGGAGCAAGTAAGACCAGCAGTAATGGGAGGGGTGGGGCCACTCTGCTTCTCCCTGACAGCCAGCTCAGGGCTGCAAAAGCCAGAAATGGATAGAAGTCCAGGAACCAGAGGAAAGCCAGGCATGCGGGGGGTTCTGGGAAGCGCCTGTTACTCCCCCTGATGAGCTGGAATAGCCTGAGGTGCACGCAGTGGGGTGGGGGCAGATGGTGGGAGCTGACGGACGGTCCCCAGAGCTGGGCTCTGTGTCCAGGGGAGCTTCTCAAGGACTGCAGGGCTGCTCTGCTCATGAGTCTGTTCAAGGACCTCTGCTTGATCCCCATGTGTATCCCAGCTCAGATCACCTCTGCTGATCAGCCACTGGCCCCAGAGACTGGACAGAAGGTTGCACCAGACCTGGAGACCCTATCATCCCCTCAGGAAGTGTAGGTTCCATCACATGCCTTCCTGAGTCAGAGAGGCAGGACTAAAATGCTGTCTTTCACTGTGAAGGAAAAATTGTGCTCTCGTGACCTCAAGGGGCTTCCTATTTCATCGCTTCTCCTAGAGTTGCAGGTAAAGACTATGAAGGAGGGGACAGGCTACCGTGCTGGTGAACCCACACCCTCTCCCTGAGTTGTGCTGGCGCGTGATGGCAGGCGTTTGTACATGGCTGGCCAGGGGCAGGGCTGCTTCAAGGAAGAGCAAAGCTAATTTCTCCTCGGGAGTAAGTTCATCATTAGCCTGCACTAATGAGACAGGGCTCTCAGACTGCTCAGCTCATGGCGTCCAAGGGGTGGCGCGGTGGGCTCCTGCGGCCTCACCCCGGATCAGCATCAGAGACAGCACCCCCCTTCATCCCCATTTCAGACTCCACTAGGAATCTCACTTGACAACTGTCTTACAGTTGGGACTGGACAGCTCAGAGGCAGGACCCGGTGTGAATGGCTGTTCCTCCCACCCGGGGGATGCGATCGTCTGGCTCCCTGCTCCCCAGACAGATCGGCGCTGGAGGATTTGGGACTAAAGGAAGATCCAGAGGGTGCTCAGGCTGTGTGGGGGAGGGCGAGACATCCTTAGTGACAGTGGACGCAAGTGACGTTGTTGGTTTTCAAACAAAGAAAGCCAAGCCACAGAGCCTTCAGTCAGGCCTGGAGACGCCACTCCTGATTCAGTTCATCTGCTCACGTCACCTTATCCCCCCTGGAATGAGTGTCTTCCTTCTGTTTCAAAACATAGGCATTACTGTTTCATGTGTGGCAAGGCCAGCAGGTCAGGAGACGGTTGCACTGAGAAGACGCTTATACTCACAGGTCCCAGGAAGGGAGGACATGCCATCCTGCAGGGGTGGGGGCCACGCGGGGAGGCAGCAGGGTCAGTTAGGGAGGCTGGGAGGGGGAGAACCGTGAGCAGGAGCCTTTACAGTGGCTTCTGCGGGAAGGGACGGGGAGGCGGGATAAGCAGCCTTAGGATGGACTAGTGTGAATGCTTCCAGCGGGCTCTGTGACTTGGCAGCTGTCTCGAGGTGTCTGGGGTGATCGGAGCAGGGGACCAGTGGCCCTGAGTGTAAGAGCAAGGCGGGGGAGGTGGTGGGAGGTGTGGGCTCTGGACCCGCTGGATTGCATTGAAAGGGTGTGTTCTTGAGTGAGTTGTTCTCTGTCTCTAGGGTAAGTTGTTTACTAGCTCCAGGAACTGGCTAACCCTTGGAGGGTGGCCCTTCCAGGGTCCGCAAGGCCCCGGGTGTTAAAGCATCAGGAAATAGAAAATAAAAAGACACAGTGAATATGCCTTCCTCTTCCCTGCGGTCAGGACACAGCTCGAGTCTCACCTGCTCTAGGAAAGCTTCCCAGGCCACCTCACTCCGCTGGGATGGCTCCCTCCCCTGAAGTCCTGTCACACTTCTGTTCACTCCGGTATTGGTCTCTGCTGTTCATTTAGGTGCTAGTATCCAGGCAGAGGACGCCGTGTCCCTGTATTGAAAAGCTAAGCTTCCAGGAGATAGGGATTATATCTTTTACTTCTCTATGTCCCCTGCCATCACCTGGCGCAGAGCCTTGAACATAATAAACGCTCATTAATTTTTTTTTAAGGAATGCCTGAGGTTCAATTTACTAGGCCACAAGAATGATTCCTTTAAAATACATATATATTTTTTTAACCCCTAAGCAGGAATAACCCTGCCTGGAGGGACTCAGAGCTTGGTTCCTTCTTTTATTAACAGTGCTATCTAAGACTTAGAGCGTTTGCAAATCCAGGCTGCCTTTGTGAAATTCGCAAACAAGGAAACTTCAGGCAGCTTCAGCTGTGAATACAACTCAGAAGGGGTCATTTCTAATTGCAGCTGAAGAGACAAAATTGAGTTAGTATCGATGTCCTGACTTCAGTGTTTCCTCCATTAACCTCCTGGAAAAGGAGGGCAGATTACACACCAGCTGGGTTCACTGAGCAGCCAGGAGGCAGACAAAACATGCCTGCCTCTGACTTATTATTAATGGACAAATCATCTGGGCTGTGTCCATCCTTCGCTGATGGGTCCAGCGTAGCCTGTCAGGAAGGGAGATTTACCTGGTTCCAGGTGGCCTGGAATGAGTTGTGACACTAGTGGATCCTTGGTACCCAGGGCAGGGCATGACCATGCCCCTGGCAGCCTTGGGCTCCTCCTCTGTGAGAACAGGAGAAAGGAATGTAGGCCAAACGGAGGGTGGGTCAGACCTGAGTGCAAAATGTCAGAGTGATTTGGCTCTGTCCCTGGGACAGAGCTGATGGACAAAAATAGACCACATCTTGGGAAGCTTGGCATGAAATTAAATTCCAGGGCCCTAGCTACAGCTCTGCCAGTGGGCTACCTGCCAGTGTCCAGAAATGCCCTTGTCATGCAAAGTGGAGGTAGTGGTGGAATGGACGAGGGAGGAGAGCTGTTTTGTGGGTACCCTATCATTGCAGTGGGCGCCCCACCTGCCTGTAGTCCCTTGCTGTTCAAAATACACTCTATAGACCAGCACTCCTGGTCTCATTTGGGAGCTTATTAGAAATGCTGAATCTTAGGCAGGGCAGGGAGTAGGGTGAGGCCAAGAGGGATGGCCCCCTCTAGTGCAAAATTTAAGTGGGTGCCCCGAAACTCAGTAATCATGATAAATAATATTTTTAAAAAATCAAAATTAATGCAAAAATCCATGATGAACAAAATATTGCAATTTCAAATGAAGACAGGATCTGACCTTGACCAACCCTGCCCCTGCCCCTCACCTCACCCTAATCCTGATCTCAGGCCCCACCCAGCCTCTTGGAATCACCATCTACATGCTAACAAGATCCCCAGAGAAGTCACATGCACATAAGTTTGGAGAAACACTGCTTTTAACAACACTTCCCAGGCCATAACAACCCCAAATCATGGAACCCAGATAGCAACAAAACTGGAAAGGGATGAGATGAGATAAATTTCCAGAAGCATCTCACCCCATGAGTTTGCTTTCCATTTGCCTGGATTTGCACACTGCTACCTTAAAATTGTATGGTGTTTCATGGTTTACCATGAACTCTTTAAAAAACCCTTTATTTTGAAAATTATAGATTCGTAGGAGGTTGCAAAGATAGTGCAGAGAGAGATCCCATCTGCCCTTCACCCAGTTTCCCAAAAAACTTACATTTTATTTAAGTACAGTAGAATAGCAAAATGAGGAGACTGACATTGCTGTGAAGTGCACGTGTAATTGTACATGATTTCATCACCTGTGTAGATTCATGTACCCAATGCAATTAAGATACAGAACTAGTCCATCACCACAAATATCTCCCTGGAGCTACAGCTTTATGGTCACGCCCACCTCCCTTTCCGGTACCCTCATCCCTAACCTTTAGCAACCACTAATCTGTATAATTGCAGATGTTACATAATGTTACATAAATGGAATACTACAGTACGCAGCCTTTTGAGACTGGCTTTTTTTCACGCAACAGGATGAACTGGTGATCCATCTCAGACGTTGCATTTATCATTTTTCCTTTTTGTTTGCTCAGAATCAGTTCGTTCCTTTTTGTTGCTCAGTAGTATTCCACGGTATGGATGTACCACAGTCTGTCTAACCATTTACTTAGGATAAGACGTTTTATTTGTTTACTGTATTTGGTTGTTACAAATGAAGCTGATATGAGTGATCACGTACAAGTTTCTGTGAGGACGCGTTTTCATTTCTTTGGGATAAACACCCAGGAGTGCAATTGTGAGGCCATATGGTAAGTGTGTGCGTGTAGTTCTTTAAGAAACTGCCGAACTACTTTTCCAAGTAGTTTGCCATGTTACATTTCCACCAGCAATGAATGAGAAACCGAATTTCTCTACATCCTTTCCAGCATTTGGCGTTGACATTCTTTTCTCTTTTAGCCATTCTGTTGGTGATGAGGGGTTATCTCCCCATGGTCTTAACTTACATTTCCTAATGCTTAATGGTGCTGAATGTCGTTTCATGTGCTTATTTGCCATCCATGTGTCCTCTTTGGTGAAATGTCTCTTCATGTCTTTTGCCCACTTTCTAACTGGTTTCTTGGTTTTTTTACTGTTGAGTTTTGAGGATCTTTTCTGTGTACTAAATATGAGTCCTAAGATACATGGGTTGAAGATATTTTTCTCCCAGTCTATAACTTTTTTCATCCTCTTAACAAGGTCTTTTATAGAATTTTGTGAAAGTTCAGTTCATTGGGCTTTTTTCTTTCATGCATCCTGTTTTGGTGTCATATCTAAGAGTCATCACCAAGCCCTGGGCCCGAAGATTTTCTCCTGTATTTTCATCTAAATGTTCTATAGTTTTATATTTTACATGATTGAAATCTGTGATCCATTTTGACTTAACTTTTGCATTAGGGTATGAGATTTAGGTCAAGTTGCTTTTGTTTTTATTTTGTTTCTGGTGCATGGCTGTCCAGTCGCTCCAGCACCATTTATTGAAAAGACTAGCTTTCCTCTATTGAATAGTTTTTGCACCTTTGTCAAAATTCAGTTGGCCATCCTTTCGTGGGGCTATTTCTAGACTCTCTATTCTGTTTCACTGAGCTCTGTGTCTGTCTCCCTGCCAGTACCTCAAACTCTTGATTACTATATCTAGATAAAGCTCGAAATTTGGAAAGATCAATTTTCCCACTTTATTCTTTTTTAAAAAAAGGTTTTAATTATTTTAGCTCCTTTACCTTTCTATATAAAATTTAGAATTATTTTGTCTTCATTTGCAAAAAAAAATCTTACTGGGATTTTGATAGGAAGTGCATTCAATTTACATATCAATTTGGGGAGAATTAGTATCTCTGCTATGGTGGGTGAGTCTTTTAATTCATAAATGTTGTGGGACACAGAGGGGCGGCCAATCAGTGAGTCAGTGACACGCAGGTTGGTAAAAGAATTTACAAGAGATGAAGTATGGGAATAGAAAGGAGTTTATTAGTTTACGCTGCCATAGACAACAGCAGGCCACACAGATGAGCGGTGCCCATGTGCGCACTGAGGGCCAGTTGTTCGGATCTTTTATAAGGTAGGGTCACAAGGTGCCTGATCGGCTTGTGCACAAGTCTCTGATTGGTTGTAGGTGAGGTAAGAGGTTTAGGGGGGGTCCGTGAAGGATGGTGGGGTTTATGACTCTGATAAGGTGGGCTGAGACAAGCCAGCCTGAGCAACTGTGAGATTAAGCATTGCCTAGGACTAATAGTTTGTTAGGGGAACACACCTGGTAAAGAATGTACTTTATCTGTTGGGGGATCACAGGCAGACATCTGAGAGCCCAGGAATGGGGGGCGGTGGACTCTGAAGGATGTCAGGTGGCCCAACAATAAACACAATATGTCTCAACATTTATTTAGATCTTCTTTGATTTCTTTCATCAGCATTTTGTAGTTTTTAGCACACATGTTCTATATATATTTTTATATTTATCCCTAAGTATTTCATTTTTTGAATGGTTATGTCATCTTATATTTTAAATTTCAATTTCCATGTGAAATACAGTTAATCTTCTTATATTGATGTTATATCTTATGATCTTACTGAACTCACTTACTAGTTTTTGGAGTATTTCCTTGTAGATTTCTTGGGATTCCTAAGTAGACTTTCATGCAAATAGAGACAGACTTTTTTTTTTTCCTTTTTTTATCTCTACGTCTTTTATTTCTTTTTCTTGCTTTATTGAACTAGCTAGCACTTCCAGTCCCATGCTGAGTGGCAGTGGTGAGAGTGCACGTCCTGGCCTTATTCCTGATCTTGGGGAGAAAGTGTTCAGTCTTTCACCATTAAGTATGATGTTTGCTGTAGGTTTTCATGGATATTCTTTATCATGTTAAAGAGTTCCCTTTGTGAACTAAAAACATTGCAAACCATATCAGTAAACAAAGAATGCTGTGGCCATCAAGCCATCAGCAACTACTGTCACCCTGGACAGTGAGTGGAGAGAACTCAGGATGCAGACAAGCAGGCAGCCCAGCCTCTGCTGCCACCCCCAGTGGTGCCCCCCGAGGGGGCTCAGGATGTGGAAGAACAGGGCAATGGCCCTAGACAGCTGGGAGCATGTCAAAGGAATGATTTCAGGAAGCCCAGACCTTTGTACCTTCCCATACGTAGAAAAGTGCCAAATTCCTTAACTTGAGATATCTAGGTTTCTTCAATTAACAGTAATCTTTCGATGTTCTGACCACCTGGTCTTTGTTGCAAAAACTTATATATCCTGGCTTCTACCTTGCCACTTCGGAGCAATCCCTCAGAGCGATCCGAGAGGCTGTCATCCTGGGCTTAAGTCCTCAAAAATGTCCACCAAATAAAACATAACTCTCAACCTTTAGCTTGTGCATTTTATTTCAGTCAACACCCTCCATTCCTAATTCTCCGAGTTTTTATCATGAATGAATATCAAATTCTTTTTCTGCATCAGTTGATGCAATCATGTGATTTTTCTTCTTTAGCTTGTTAATGTGGTGACTTTTATTTTTTCAAATATTTTTCAAATATTGAAACAGCCCTCCATCCCTGGATTACATACCACTTGGTCGTGGGGTCTAATTCTTTCTATATATAGCTGAATTCTATTTGTTGATATTTTGTTAATGATTTTTGCATGATTTGTACTCTCTTTGCCTGGTTTTGGTATTAGAGAAATGCCAGCTTCATAAAATGGATTGGAAAGCATTCCTTCCTTTTTTTTTTTTCCTAGAAGAGACTCTAGAATTTTTTAAAATTTGTCTTATTGAGATATAGTTAACATCCACAATGTTTATATATTTAAAGTGCACACTGTGATGATTTTATATGAGTATACATTGTCGAAGAATTTCTCCCATCTAGTTAATTAGCACATTCATCACCTCACTTGTTTACTTTTTTTTTTTTTGATGAGAACATTTAAGTTCTACTGTCCTAGCAATTTTAATAACAGCATTATTTCAACATTGTGTTTTATAAGATATATATATATGTGGTCATTCAGATGTCCACATGTATGTTTCTCACATATATTTGGCTTCATGCACAGTTGCCGGCTCACAGACAGCTCCCCAGACCCTCGGAACTTCCTGAGCAGTCAGAGCAGTGGGAGCATCATTTGTTACAATACTTAGTCTCTCGCCTCAGTTCCTTTCCACCGCTACTAGGTTGACGTTAATTAGATGACCTTTAGAAAGCAACTAAGAATAGAACGTTGGAACTTTCAGTCCTACCCCTGGATTTCCAGGGAAGGGAGAGGGGCTAGAGGTTGAATCAATCACCAATGGCCAATGATTTAATCAATCGTGCCTAAATAATGAGGCCACCGTAAAAGCCCAAAAAGGAAGAGGTTCAAAGACTTTCTAGGCTGGGAAACCAGAATGCTTCCACATAGCACTGTGCCATGTCCCAGACTCCATAAGGACAGAGTCTCCTTTGTTCTGGACCCCCACTCTCTGCATCTCTTTATCTGGCTGTTCATTTTTATCCCGTAATATCCCTTGTAATAAACTGGTAATCTAGTGAATAAATGGGCTTCCTGAGTTCTGTGAGCTGCTCTAGCCAATTAATCAAACACAAGGAGGCAGTCATGGGAGCCTCTGACTTATAGCCAGTTGGTCAGAAGTACAGGTGACAACCTGGACTTGTGACTGTAATATGAAGTCCAAGAAGTGGGTCATGGGAAACTCCAGTCTGTAGCCACTTGGTTGGTCAGAAGCACAGTAACAGCCTGAGCTTGGAATCTGGCGTTTGAAGGGGAGGAGGCACCCTTGTAAGACTGGATCCTTATCTTGGGGGACCTGATGCTCATCTCCAGATACACAGTGTCAGAACTGAGTTAGGACACCTTGTTAATGTCCAAGAATTGCCTGATGGTGTGGGAAACACATACATACATGCACACACATTAGAATTGAGTGTTAGTATCATTTTACTTGTCAATTAGAATCACCGTGTTTTACATTAGATCCTTCTGTAGCATTGGTTTTAGTTCTTCTTTAAATGTTTGGTGGGATTCTCCAGTAAACCTTTTGTCCTTATGCATTTTTATATTCAGAATTTGAGCTGATCCTTATAACAACCTTGCAAGGAAGGCATTTGACAAACATGGACTAAGGCTCAGAGAAATTAAGTGACTTCCCCAACACCCAGAGGTCTTGTAATCCCAAGTCAGTGTTGTTTCCACAATACCACAGTTCCTGAGTTTTGACATCACTGGGTAGACTTTTCAAGCATTTAGAATCTCTATGGGAAATAAAGAAAGAGAATAATCATATCTGCTCCTGGCCACTTTTGTTTAGCTGGGTTCCAGTTTCTTTCTGGCCTGACATCCAGTTAAGTTAGAAGATAATAAGGGAACCAGTGAATTGCAGAGTATAAAACACAGTGCTATTAGTGTGGTCATAAAGGTATGGTCTGAAAGACTGATGCTCGAGTGATGTGGCATTGCCACGGCCAACAGCAAAGCCCCAGAGGCAAAGCAAACAAAAATGTCTGAAGAGAGGCGGAAACCCTGCTTTCCAGGGTCCCCGAACATTCTCTGGGAAGTTTTCCTCTAATCCTCATCACTTGACCCAAAACTTCCTCCCAGGAATGACTGTCTCCTTTAATGTAGGATTTTTCACCACCTTCATTATCCCTCCTGTGAGTTTTTCTCCCAGCTCAGAGCATGCTGCTCCTCTATTCAATAGCCTTCAATGATTCCCTATTGTCTAGACTTCTCAACTTTACAGTCACTGTCTATGTATGGCTGCTGTTCTCAAATTTTGGAGAACAGGAGAATCACCTGGAGAAACTAATTTAAAAAGTAGACTGTTAAGTCCCAGTCCCAGAGATTTCTGCTCAGGAACTCTGGACTGGGACCTAAGAAGTCTGCGTTTTAGCCTCCCCCCTGGTGATTCTAGTGCAAGTGGTCCACAGAATACACGTTGGCCAAACAATGGAATTAAGGTCACGCTCCTTGGCTTGGCGTTCAGAGCCTCTGAAGCTTGATTCCCACTTGCTTACACAACAGTACCTCCCCCTCACCCCATGCCTCTCCTACCGGACCCGCTACGGCCCAACCGCAGTGCTTAAGACTAAACCAGTTGGTGAACCTGCTTTACACATTGTGCAACTTCTGGGTATTTGCAGAATCTTCTCACTCTTCTTGGAAAGACAAAGTTATCTCTCCTGTCCTTCTTCCCCCTTGCCCTTCGATATCAGCAGAGTTGTTCAAACTATAGGTTGACACACATTAATGGGTTGTAACCAGCTTTTTATTTAAATTTATGATTACTAGAATGGGATACACTAGGAGATTTTGTAATATTTGTTTCAGTTAATTATATGTATACATACATATGTATGTATTGTATCAGGATATAAGATTTTTTTTTTACTGTGATTTGTAGTAAAACCCCATCACTAGCAACAGCATTGACAGCCACGGCCGCAGCACTCACCCAGTTTGCCTCTAATTAGAGCCATCAGGATAGCCTTCTGTTTCTCCATTACTGGGAACCTTTGGAGAATAATAAATAAAGCCGTCTTTACCGTCTCATCCCTCTGGCACCCGTCGTGGTATTTTGTGCTCAATAAATGTTAACTAAGTTGAATTGATTGCATGATCACAATCATGGCTCCTCTGGGTTTAACTCTTTCAGATCAAGCATCCTTTTTCAGGCTGTGGGGTCGGGGCTCTGCCTTTCAGACATTGCTTCTTCGTGAGACAATGAACTTTGGAGCATTGCCAGGGGAAGTGGCCTCTCATCTTGGGTAAAGAAGAAAAGGGTAACATTTCGCAAGGCAATGAGGTTGCTTGGTGCAACAAATTTCCCATGGAAATTCCGGAGCGTCTGAGGAACGGAGTGGGTGGCTCTCTGGACCAACATGGCGCAGTGGAAGGAAACGCCACAGGAAGGTGGCTACGTGAGCTTCTAGGTGTGAGCGTTGGTTGAGCATGTGTTGCTCAGCAAGCAAGCCGCTGTGCTGAGTGAGTAAGAGCTCAAGAAGTCTTCGGCATCGGTGACAAGCTGAGCTGCTTGTGGACGGCAAGGATGTTTTCTTAAGCCTGCAGTGTGTCAAGTGGCAGTGTAACAGGTCAGGGTTGTTTGACTGTAAATCATCTTATATTCAACCTGCTTCTCATATGTGTGTTAACTGTACATCTCGTTGATCTGTCAGCTTGGGACCTCTTATCTACAGCAAAGTGCCTGGCTTTGAAGAATTCAGTAAAGAAGAGGAGGGAAGGCATAAACTTTCAGAAACAATTTCCAGACCAGGTCCCTTGAACAGGATGCACAGGTAGCCAGTAGGTCAGTAAGCCCAGCAAAGAGCAGGCATGCTGGGTGTGGGCAGAGCTGAACTTCCTATGAAAAGCTTGGGTAAGTGGAGAGCAGAGAGACGGCACTTTTTGTAAGACGGAGAGAAGAATGAAGGTCTGACTTATTGCAGTAGAGGATCCATGACAGCCAAGGGCCGAACAGAAATGATCCTGAGGAAGACTGGGGTATAAAAGGGCCAAGGGAAGTGAAGGGGGGCTATGGAATTTATTCAGATATCAAAAAGGTTTTTGTTACAAGGCCTTCAATTTATCATTGGCTTCAAAATAAGACTTGAAAACAAATGAAGTAATGTCACTCTTTTAAAAAGCAAAGAAGACACATTTGTTAGAATGGTTTAAATAAAAAAAAATGATGATATCAAATGCTGGTGGGGATGTGGAGGAACAGGAACTCTCATTCATCACTGGCGGGAATGCAAAGTGATGTAGCCACTTTGGAAGACAGTTTGGTGGTTTCTTACAAAACCAAGCATACGCTTATCATGTGTCCCAGCAATCACACTCCTAGATATTTACCTGGGTTGAAACTTTATGTCCATGCAAAAACCTGCACAAGAATGTTTTAGCAGCTTTATTCATAATCAGGGAAAACTGGAAGCAACCAAGATGTCCTTCCATCAATGAATAAATAAATTGGTACATATAGACAATGGGATATTATTCAGCAATAAAAAGAAATGAGTTTTCAGGCCACGAAAAGACATGGAGGAACCTTAAATATGAATTGCTAAGTGGAAGAGGCCAGTCTGAAGAGGCTACATCATGCATGATTCTACCTATCTGGCCTTTTGGAAAAGGCAAAACTATAGAGATAGTAAAAAGGTCAGTGGTTACCAGCGGTTGGAGAGGTGAGTAGGTGGAACACAGTGGATTATGAGGGTAGAGAAATTATTCTTTATGAAACTGTAGTTGGACACATGCCATTACCCATTTGTCAAAATCCACAGAACTGTACAACACAAAGGGTGAGTCTTGGGGAGGGTATAGCTCAAGTGGCAGAGTGCGTGCTTAGCATGTAGGAGATCCTGGGTTCAGTCCCCAGTACTTCCTCTAAAAATGAATAAACCCAATTACCTCCCTCCTCCCCCTACAAAAATAAGAATAATTAAATACAACAATAATAAACAAACTGTGAATCTTAATGTAAACTATGGCCTATAGTTAATAATAATGTGTCAATGCGGGCCCAACAAACATAGCTAACATACCACACCAATGCAAGATAGTTATAATGGGGGAACTGGGGGTCGGGGAGGTCAGAGGGTGGGGGACTCAGTACACAGAACTCTATGTACTACTCTCTGCTCAATTATTCTGTGGATCTAAAACTGTGCTAAAAATAATTTATTACTTAAAAAAAAAATCTCTTGAGATTTCACATTGAAAGAAACAAAGGGGCAAGTGTGAAGAGAATTATTTCTAAGTTTTAAGAAAGCCAAAAGCTAATCCTGGAGTCTTGCTTGTAAACTCCACAGCCAGTTTTGCTGGCACCCAAGCCCCCGTTTCCTCACGGAATCCCTCACCTAAACAGTAAGTCCACACTGCATTCCCTCCACCGTACAATCTCAGGCCCTTTTGGATTTATCCAATGAGTGATTGGAAGGAAGACAGAACCAAACTTTTCATCCCTTCCTAGTTGGCTGAATTTTCTCACGAGAAGGAAACAGGGCTTGTCTGGTAAATCTGAAAAAGCAACATCACAGATTTTTTTTCAGCAGAAAAAAAAAAAAGGCTTTTCTCTGGATGAACTTTTCTCAGCCAACTGTAATGATGGTTTTTTGGTCTGATTGTTAATTCTCCCTAATTATGTAGAAGGCCCTTTAAATTTATGTTGGTGGTTTTTCTCTTTCGAGCAACTAGATTAGGCAATCAGCCCACCTTTCATATTATAAGAAGGCTTCTTCCTTCTTTCTTTTTCAAAAATTACTCCTCCACTTTGCAATTTCTGCAAGTGCTCAAAGGGGTAAATGCAATCTGCTGCTCTCTTAGCTTTGAGTGATGTGCTTGTTTTAAATCTCTCTAAGCTTGTCCAGCAGAGGACTTTTAAACCTGGATTAATCCCCTTGAGTTCTAAATCCTTTTGCTTTGAGGGCTGAAATCTGCTTCCATAACCTTCTGAATCACCAACGTTTGCTTTGAAAGTTGGCACCTTCTATTTAAATGGCAAGAAAGATGGGAAATAAGCCTTACAGAGCTGAACGTATTGATTTCAATTATCACCTTTAATCCACACCTTTCCTCTTTATCATGTGTGGTTTTCTTCTCTTCGTTAGAAAGAGCCAGGGATTATCTGCACAAAACTGGAAGGTTTATCGTCATTGGCGGGATTGTCTCTCCGGTCCACGACTCCTATGGAAAACAGGTGGGTCCACCTTTGCCCCTCTCTTCCCTAGCCTCTCTTCTGGACCTGAAGGCTCCTCTGGTATAAAACGGCCCCACTGCCATCTCTGCTGCGATTCCGGGAACACAAAATACCCGACGGCAGGTGTCCCGCGTCCCATCTCTGGACCACAGTCAGGCCTGAGCGAGGGGGCGTTGGGCAGCAGCTCGGAGGAACAGTCAGAACGCACCCAAAGAGGAGCAGGCACACCTGCTGAGGGCCAAGGGTGGCTTGGCACGGACGCCAGGTTGGCGGCTGGTTAAGGGCTGGGCAAGTCTTTCCCAGCATTATAGGAGAAAAAGGCCTGTGGCTCTTATTAGCTGATTTAAAATTCATTTCCCTGCTCCTCCCTCCCTGCCACACATCTCAGAAAATCTAGACTCTCTCCCAGGCCTTCACTTCCTCCCCTAGATACAACTTGGTGAGCCCCGGGGATATCACCCAGCCAGACTGAGCCATGAGACAAGACAGCACCCACCACGCTGTCTCGTCTCTGTGCTGGCCGCGCGTCGGCTGGTGGGGCAGTTGACCTGATGCTCATCTGATGCTGTTGGAGGGGGTCTACTCCATCTCCCATCCGTTCCTTTCCTTCCCTTCTGCCACTCTGTGCCTGTGTGTGGCAGATGGACACATACGGGGTCACACCCCGTTCTCTGTCACCACTGAAAAACGCTGCACTTTTATAATGGGCTGGCTTGGGACGGAGTGTTGGGGAGGCTGTGGGGAGCAGGGCGAGCCTCCCAGCGATTGCTCTGTTGCTTCCCAGGGCCTCGTGTCAAGCCGGCACCGTCTCATCATGTGTCAGCTGGCCGTCCAGAACTCCGATTGGATCAGGTAGGGCTTGCCTGTTGATGCCGGAGGTAGGGGTGGCCCTGGGACTCCCTGGAGATGCGTGGAGAAGAGGAAGAGTCCTCAGGGCAATTTGGACCCCACAGGGTTGGGGAGGCGGTTGGGGGGCAGATATTAACCCCATGCAGGTGATAATTATGTGAACATTCCAGGGGGGTCCAACTGATGACTTTATTTTTTAACCAAGCCACGAGGCCCATTAAACTAAGAGGGAGCTTTCGTGTTTCATCTGCCTTGTCACCTTTGGATCCAGAGCTTCCAAAAGCATCACTGGGTTTGGGGTGAGGCAGGGCCAGAAAATCCAAAATGCCTCTCCAATTCTATCCCCACTTGCTTCCAGGAGCTCTCACTACCTTTCAGGGAATGTCCCCGGCCTTGGCTCTTTCCCATTCCTGAGCTCAGGCTCCCCTGGGCTCTGGGCTGACAGTGGGCCAGGGGTGCGGGCGGTGCGCACTCCCTCACTGCCTCTCCCTCTGACGCGCCCCGCGCAGTCCCCTCGCTAAGACAGCAGACGCTGTTATCCGCTGAGCTTGCGCTGTAATTAAAGCAGGCTTCCACTAATTATGCTAATTATGCTCCCCAAAGCTCCTGCAGTTATAATTTGCATGAGAAGATGATGTTTTTAAAAAAGTAATGCACACCATTTGTCCTGGCATCTCCCTACCATGGAAGAAAAAAAAAATCACCTAGAGGTTTCCATGAAAGGAGGGAAATGAAGGGGCTCAGAGCGAGGGCTCAGAGCTAGCGGAGAGGCAGGGGTGGGTGGAAATGAGAGCAGTGGAGGAAGGCGACGGTAATAATTAAATCGTGATCCTTGCCATTTACGTGCAGTGGTTTGTGTGAGCAGCACGTGCCCTGTACGGACTTCCTCATCCCCGCCTGTGAGAGCGGTTAGGCGGAGAGACAGCTCAGGAGAGATCAAGGGCCTTGAACATGAACAGCACATCCGTGGTCGAGTCAGGGTGGAGATGAAGCTTCTCAATCCTGTACCTCGTGATCTCCTGGGGAAAGTGGGGCCCAGTGGGGAAAATACTCGGCAGGAAGCTGTTCCTGCTTGTGTGTGATTAGAATATTCTGAAACAATCCCTCATTCATTCAACAAATATCTACTGAGCACTTACTGCCTGTCCCGCACTGCTCCAGGCACTGGGAAAATTAGAATTCCGAGAACTGAGGTCACTAGGAAGGCTTGGAGCTAGCTGTGGAGATGAGGGTTGGGTGCTCAGGGCCCCTGGACACAGGGGAGTCTGTTTAGCCAGGTCAGGCGTCTGCCTATCTCAGAGGGGAGGGTGATCAGAGATCTGGGGGGAGCCAGGCTCAGGGAAACTGGTTCTCTAAGGATTTTCATTTCGTGAGACCTCATCTTCGGTGTGCTTAGGTGCGCTGCGTGGTGGGAGGTGGGCAGGGAATGCTCAACTGCTAAGAACACGTTTGAGAAACATCCCAGTTTAGCAGCTCATCAAGTTGGCGATTAAGCCCGAGTGCTGCATCCGTCTGGGGCTGGGTCCCCACTCACTTCGCATCCTTTGTACGGCGGGGTGGGGGGCGCAGTCTGCTGGGCTGTGCCTTCCGGTCCAGGCGCCACGCCCACCTCCATGCCCACAGAGCACCTCCCTGCACAGGGAGGCAGCCACAGGCAGGGTCCCCATTTGAGGTAACTGCAGTCACCACTTGATGAGGGCCTGGCTCACTTAATCCTTTTTGCAATCCTATAAGGTCCAGAGGAGAATTCCCATTCTGCAGCTAAGAATGAGAGTACGATGTATACTAGGCACTTTGCATATGAAGCTCATGGAACCCTTCTAATAGCCCCGCAAGAGAGGTATTATTGTTATTCCCATTTTACAGCTGGGGAAAGTGAGCACCAAGCATCATATAACTTTCCCAAAGCCCCACAGTTATGGTGCTGGTATTAAACCTGGCCAGACCAGCGCCAGCATCTGCTCATGGAAGCCGGTGTCATACTCCTCTCATTTTACAGAGGGGAATCAGAGGCTCAGGAAGGTGTTCCAAGCCCATGTTTTATCTGATTTGAGATCTAAGTACACAGCACGACCAGGTCTGCAGAGCTTTCTGAGCTATGTCTTTGGAAGGAACCAATAAGGAAAGAGTGTGAGAATGGAAACCAAGGGGGACGTCTTTCTGATTGTTAGGGTGGACCCGTGGGAGTGCTATCAGGACACCTGGCAGACGACCTGCAGTGTGCTCGAGCACCATCGGGACCTCATGAAGGTGAGCTGGGCCGGGCTCAGGGCTGGGTGGACCACAGAAGCCGGGCAGGCTGCGGGAAGGATGCTGCTGGCCCATGGTCTCCTGTTTCTCAGCCAGCGGTGGGGGAGACCAGGGTCCGAGCAGCACCGGCCACTGCTCCCTGCCTTGTCCCCACCCTGGATGCGACTTAGGGCAGTTTTCATCTTCTGGCAGCAAGTTCAAGGTAGGATTAAGGAGACCACAGTTGGAAAACTTCAGAAAGTGAGGCGAGAAGGAGAAGTGGGCAAAGAAAGTCAGGAGGAGAGAGGCGCTCTGGGAGCAGGTACCAGCAGCCAGGTCCTCCTGCCGCACCTCTTGGGGACCCGTGGGTCCTCTTACTCCAGGACAGGATGCTGTGACTGTGGGCCCTCACACCCACCAGGCATCATGCACACGCCTTCCTCCTACAAGGGTCCACGGGCAGACGGTGGTGCTCTGACCTTTGCTTTATTTGTGGGTAAAAGGAAACACAGAGAGGTGAACCGGGGTATCTGAGGCTTCGGCCAGGCACAGTGACTGAGGAGCTGGTTGTTAGTTAAGTGCAGCTTCTGTACCAGCCAGCAGCACCGGCCAGAGTGTGCAGAGAGCTCCCCTCGCAGGTCAGTACCAGCCCTGGAATCCCACGGTGATGGGATGAAAAGCAGTGCCATCGACAGCAAGAAGCCCGCCCTGCCAAGACAAGATGTGGTCCATCCTGCTCCCCTGCCCTGACGCGGGGCCCTGCCTGGCCCTCAACAGCAGTCAGGAGGGCATCGTCCTGACACAGGGGCGCCTCCATCGCATCTGGGTTTGCCGTCAAGGGGCCTGTCAGAATCTTCTCCTTGAGGGGCTGGCAGCAGCCCCAGTGACCCCACACGCCACCAGCTGGGCACAGTGCTTTGTTTTAACAGATTGGGGACTCTGGGGATCCAGACCATCCAGGAGTCAAAGAGCGAGAGCAGTAGGAAGGACTCGCTGGCTATAGCTTCATCTCTTAAGATCCACTTGCATGGAATTGAAGAAAACTTGGCTCCTGTCTTTCTGCTCTCAGAACCCTTCACACACATCCAGAGTCTTTCCTGGTGCCCCTGAAAGGGCTCTGACCTAGGGTGGCACTGACTTGCTCCTCTGGGCTGGTCTCAACAACAGGAGTAACAGAGGCGTCCTGTCTTACCCGCTCAGGGTGTGTCCGTCAGGATAGGCTAGATACGCGAACATCCTTCAAATCTCAGTGGCTTCACACACATTTATTTCTCACGCTATGTGTCAGCTGGGGGCGCTGCTGGGGGCCTGTGCGCCTCCTGTTCATCCAGAAGCCTCCGGGCCCACGATGGGAGGGAGGAATCAGGGGCCCTGCAGGCGTGCCTGGGCCCTGGGTGTACCAGCCAGAAAACCTCACTACTGTTTTGATGTCTAAATGTCTGGGCTTCCTGAACCTCCCTCTGTTACTCGTGCCCAGAGGCACGAGTCTGGGCCAGGGGTGCCTGGCCAGGAGCCCCCGCTGTTGCAGTGATGGTCCCGGGCCAGCAGAGAAGGTCAGTCATGACGGCCCCCTGCCTTGGGGCGGGAGCTGGGAGCTGCTTGTAACGCCCAGTCTCCCAGTCCCAGCATCAGGCCGGTGTTTCCAGCATGCAGAGGAGACCTGTCGGAGAGACAGACACAGGGCGTAATGAGCGATGCAAGGCTGCGAGGACGGGGGAGCCTGTGGGGGGCAGGCGGGGCACGTGGCCAGCATTTTCTTCTCCGGCTTAGAAGAAGTCAAATGGGACCAGCGATGCGTGCGGCCGGAGGAAGGAATTCCTCAGCTACCTGACCAGTTATTTAATGAGAATGTGGCGTTTTCTCTTCTGGAGGTGAAGTAATAATAAAAAAGGAGGCGGGCTGTCCCTTCCGCTCCACCAGCCGCTGCCGGGCAGAGAAGCCTGTGAAGCAGGCTGAGAAGACCCCACGGCCCCCGACCCCAGCTGGCTTCCAGATGTGGCTGGATGCTGTCATGACCGTCTCCTGTCAGGAACATTACAGAAGTGACAGGTCACCCCGCTAGACAAACGCCTGCCCTTCCAGGGCTCGGAAGGACTCATGTGCTGATCTGCCTGCAGGGTGGCGTGTGGAAGGTGCCTTTGGAGGGTGACCCCGGCCCTGGGACTTGGGGGGTCCTCCGGCAGCGAGACTCGGTCATGCAGAAAGGGTGGTGGACCAGGGATGGGGGGAGGCTGACTGTCAGGGACGGGAACTTGAATGAGCAACAGCCCTGTGAAAACTGATCCTTTGTTTCTCTGTTGCCTGATAGCTGCTGCCCCACTCACCGCGGGCAAGGGGGGTTGCTTCTGGGTCAGCTGTGAAGAATGCTGCGCTATCAGCTCTGTGTTTGCTGTGGCACTGGGGAGAAGCAGCCGGCCAGATAGCACAGGACAGTGGATAATGCACAGAGAATTTCCGCTTGGCTCTGGAATGTGTTTTCACACTGTGAGCAGGCGCAAGAGGGCCCCGAGCCCCACCCCCCTTCCTGCAGCACAGACACATCCTGCTCTGCCTGGCACGGCTCCCCGGCCGGGCCTGCCGTTGGCATCTCTGGCTTGGAGAGGCGGCAGGTGGTGATAGCACCGGGTGTTTGCATGACCTTTCCCAAGCTTGCACGGCCCTTTTGCAGACTTGACCTCGTTTGAGCCCCACAAAGCAGGCAGGGAGGGCAGGGACGCATGTTCCACAGAAGGTCACAACATCCAGACAGGGTACAAAGTTCTTGCCACGTGCCAGACGCTCTAAAGGCACTTCGCGTCTGCTCGCTCGTGCCATCCTGCCACAACCCGGAAGGGCAGCTCTGTTTCCTCTCTGTGTTACGCTCTTGAATTGAAGTTCATGAGCAGTTAAGTGAATAGCTAAGGTCATGCAGCCCGAAGAGGGCAGGGCTCACCCTTGAACCCAGGTCTGTGCGGTAACACATCCCATGCTGCTCCCACTGAGCTATCTTGCCTCCTGCCAGCCTTGTGGTCCCAGGGTGTGGCCAGGTCTAGAATTCACCCCCAGTCCTCTTTCCGGGACAGCTCACCATCATGGCCAAGCAGATGAGTATTTGGAGATACCTGGGAAATGCTTCCGTAAGTCATTCAGCTGACGACACTGACTCTGCCCTTCCTCCTTCCCCAGCGGGTAACTGGCTGCATCCTCTCCAACGTCAACACACCCTCCATGACGCCCGTGACCGGACAGCCCCAGAACGAGACCACCCAGCCCGTTTACCAGAACAGCAACGTGCCCGCCAAGCCCACCGCAGGTAGGGGAGCCCGGGCGCATAGCTGCGGTTCTCTAACTTCAGGATCGCCTGGAGGGCCTGTGGAAGCCCAGACGGCCAAGCAGCGCCCCAGAATTTGATTCAGAAGGTCTGGGAGAAGGAGGAGAATTTGCATTTTTAAAAAGGCAATGCTGATGCTCTGGTCCAGGGACCATACTTAGAGACTTCTTAATACAGAACATCAGCAAGAAGCAGTCACAAAGAGAGACAGGGACAGAGAAAGAGAGACAGGTGATGGAGTGCATTTTAATATAAATATGATTGCTTTACCTGGGAGTTAAAGATACAAAATGGAATGCTTTTCTCTGGCTCGTCCAAGGAGGGTGAGGATCTCGCCCAAGATCACATGGTCAAGAAGTAGCAGGGCCAGGAGTCAAACCCAGGCGGTCTGCACCCTGAGTCCCACACTCTTAGCCATCCCTTCCGTGACAAAGAGCAAGGGCCCCCGCCGCCATTTACTCAGCACCTAGTGCGATATGTTTGCACAGGGCTCGGTGCTTTACAGGGGGCTCAGTGCCTTGCGCGGGTTTTCGTTTAACGCAGTAATTCTGTGATACAGATAGTACGTTCCCATTACAAAGAGGAAGCCGAGCGTCAGAGAAGGGAAGCGATTTGCCTAAGGTCACGCAGCTCCACAGTGAAAGA
Source organism: Camelus dromedarius (assembly GCF_036321535.1). Classification (NCBI taxonomy): domain Eukaryota; kingdom Metazoa; phylum Chordata; class Mammalia; order Artiodactyla; family Camelidae; genus Camelus; species Camelus dromedarius. Next base: position 27,342,757 of record NC_087458.1, on the reverse strand, counting down.
GGCAGAATTCATACGCAGGACTGTGTGATTCCAAGGTCCGTGTGCTTTCTAATACTGTCTTCCAGGCCGATTGCAAGAGACAGGTCCTGGTGTTAACTTCTCAAGCCTAGAGACCATAAGCCAGTTTGTTACTGGTCTGCTAGAAATAGGGAAAGTCACAAGGAAGAGCCAGAATTCCATAGTTTGCCTACAGCCACCTGTGGGGAGCTCAGAAACATTTTCCAGATTGGAGCCCAAAGAGATCATTGAAAAACCAGACCCCTCTCAGCCCAAGCAGGCTATCTGATTAAAAGACCGTCCGCATAAGAAGGAAAGCCTTCGCCCAGCAGAAATTATTCCAAGCAAGTTCTTTGCCGCTGGCCCGGTCTCCGTGGATTTGAGTGTAATTGTTTAGCGTTGGGAGTGGCCGAGGACGCGCTCACGATGTTAAAAAACGAAAAATGCTAACAGCGCACGTGTCCTTTATTTTTTATATTTTTCTTCAAGTTTTACTGAGATATAATTGACATACTGCCCTGTGTAAGTTTAAGGTGTAGAGCATAATGATTTCCCTTACATACATCAAGAAATGATGACCACAGTTTGCTTAGTGAGCATCCATCCTCTCATACAGGTACAAAATCAAAGAAAGAAAAAAGTGTGTCACACGTGCCCTTTAAATGCAGAAGATGCTCCAGTGCACGTTACAGACATATCTGCATAATACACATAATAAAAGTGGGAGAAAATAAGCAATATGCAGGTGCTTTAGTGGTGGCTTTCTCTAGCAGTGGAATTATGGATGCTTTTAATTTTCCTTTTTATATATATTCATCTCTTATATTTTCCAACTTTTCAACAGTATAATAAACATGGCCAGAAAGTAGATTCCTGTCTAGGGCTCAAGATGCCTTGGGCTGTGAATGAGAAGAGGGAATTCTGGCTGTCATGTTTCTGTTCTTTCTCTCCACCCTCCTTCTGCCTCCCACGACCCGGTCCCCACCCCTCCGGAGCAGCCCCTTTGTTCACAGTGGCCCCAGCCCCAGGCTGACACGAGTGTGAGTTGTGAGTGCTTCTCTCCCTCTGTCCCTGTCTGTCTTGCTCTCTCCCACAGCCAAGATCTTGGGAAAGGTGGGGCAAAGCCTGAGCCGGATCTGCTGTGTCCGCCCGCCCGTGGAGCGCTTCACCTTTGTGGGTAAGGGGGCAAGGACCTTCTTTACCCATCCCACCTCTTTTCTTTCCCTCCTCCCTTCACTGTTCAGCAGACACGCCTGGCTCCTGCTGTGGGTTGGGACATTTATAGAGCAGTGAGTGAGACAGCAGAGGATGTCACCAGGCCCGCGGGGCCAAGTTGTTATGGGGGCCCAGAGGGATGATCCCCCTGGCTGTGGACCCCCTGGAGACCTCCCGTGCCATCAGCCCCTCCTCGGGCTGTGCTCCGTGCTCCCCCCAGCCCCCTGCAGAGTGTGTGCGCACGCCTGAGAGCTCCCAGGGGCCCGGAATCCTCCCACCTCTGGCACTGTCAGTGCTCCTGCTGAGGGGCTAAGAACACATCAGCCCTTTCCTTAATTCTCTCTTGTTTTTTTGGCTGCTCCCCTAAGGATGAGAGTATCTGATTCTGGGGATCTTTCTCCCACAAACCCCAAATTCGACTGTGCAGGAGAGCTGGTCAGGCCCTCATTCCTTTGACTGTTTGGGGCTGATTCCTGAGATTTCCAATTTCAGACACCTTGGAAAGGTCCTAAGAGGGGTGGTGGAGGAGGAAGGGAGCCAGGGGGCCAAGCCAGCATCCCCGCGGTGCTGCGCACGCTCGAGGCGCACAGCAAAGCCTCTAGCGTCTTCCCCGAGCTCTGCATTCTGCCCCGTGAAAAAGCCCAGCGTGCTCAGTTCAGCTTGTTCTTTGAACCAGGTAACCCCGAACAAGAGAGGGCCACCTTCTAGTGACCCGGAAAGCTGTCTCCCTGGGTCTTGAGGATGCTGCTCTTGTGGCCAGCCTCCTCCAATACAGAAAGACACAGAAGGCACCCAGCATGAGCGTGTGTGTGTCCCTTGTTGGCTCCCCACCCAGGCTGTCTCATTCTGAAAGTCCCAGAAAAGTGAACCCTGGCCCTAGAGCCCAAGGAGATGCTCCCTGTCCATTGTAGGCTGGACCCTGCTCTGCATTCATTCAAATGTTCCTACTGCCACCAACCCCACCACCTACCCCATCCTGAGTTTTCTCTCTGAGGCAGAATGCCCATCAGGTACCAGGAGGTTCATTCCCTGATATTTCTGCATTTCTTCTTTCCTCCCTAGATGAGAACGCCAACCTGGGCACGGTGATGCGATATGAAGAGATTGGTGAGTGGGGCTGGGAAGGTGGGCTCCTTTGGAGCCACCTGCTTCCTCCACAGACATAGTCGCGGGGGAGAGGCTTGAAAACCCTGGGTGGGGGTTGCTGCAGGGTCTTAGCAAAGCTCTTCAAAGGATGAGTGGCTGTTCCCAAGCTAAGGTCACATTCTTAGTTATCTCCCCTTTAACATCACTTCCCTGGATCCAGGCAGGCTCCCAGGGGGCAGGGCTGGGTCAGTTGGCAAGTTTCCCTTTGGAGCCTCTTCCCCCTCACCCGAAAGACAGGAAAGTTGAGTTTAGTGCCGGCCAGAGAGACTCTTCTTTTGTCCAGACACTGTGCCTGAGGCAGAAGGGCCCCCCTGCCTTCCTCACCAGAGGGCTGTTTCCAGGGCAGCCTGGGCTGGAGACTAACACCTGGACGGTGTGTGTGAGGGCCGTGAAGGCCCCCGGCCAGAGCAGGAGGAGGCGGATTACCCGGAGCTGTTAGGACGGGAAGGAGCTGACCCCCATGGAAGACAGAAGCAAACCAGGAAACAGATCTTTCCAAGGTTCCAGAGTAGGTTAGAGACACCAGTGTCTGCAGCTGGGGAAAGGGCAGACAGACAAGACTGGAGCTGGAGCTGACGCAGGTAGCCGGTGACAAGGAGGGTCAGTGACAACAGGAATGCTTGAATTTCTTCGATGAGGGGCAGCCTGAGGTCCAGCAGACATGCTCAGTCTTCAACTTCCAGCTGCAAAGACACTCCAGGACCCCCTCGTGGGCCCTCTGTCCCGGGATGAAGGTGAGGGGCTGCCCCTGGGCACCGGGCTCTCCCGGGGGAGCCGGGAGGCGTGACGGCACTTCAGGGGCTTCCCCGGGTCTCGTCCTCTGATCCCAGGCGCACCTGAGTTGGCTCAGACTGGTTTGCTAGAACCATCTGTAAAATTTTGGGACATTTTACCAACCGGTTGTCAAATGCAGCCAATACTAAAACTACTAAAAAAAAAAAAAAATTAAATTAAATTAAGTAGAAATTAAATACATTGCATTAAAACCAAAGGTAATAAATACTCAAATCTCCTCACTTCCTAATTCTTTTATTAAGTTTTCATAGCCTTTATTTACCAGGACATTGCTGTCTGAGGGCCACAGGAAAGGGCGCTTGCCTTTCTGGTTGTTCCCCAAAGCAGGCAGGAGCGTTTGACCCCAGGTTCCCCAACACCCAAGAGCCCTGCCCTCCCGCTTCCCTGCGGCTCCAGCCCTGGCCAAGAACTGCCTTCCCAGGAGAAGTCTTTCCTGACCAGCAGAGCGGTCTTCAGACTTTCAGCTGTATTCCAGTGTATATTTTTCTCCAACCCCTTGTTCCAGAAAGAATGTATTGTGGCCAAGCTTCAGCTGGGACCTCGGCTACCGTCCCAGCGCCCAGGGCCAGTGTCTCAGGCTGTCCCGCCCTGGGCAGCTCCCCTCCTACAGGGAGGCCGTGTGACAGGTGCTTGCCTGGCCACACTCCCTGTGCCCCCCCGACCCCGGCCTCTTCCTCTGCGGCCTTGTGAGGGGCAGGGCTAGCCCCAGCCCCCTCTTGCTTACCCCTCTTTCAGAGAGTGGACAGCTGGGTGGCCACAGCTGTCTGGAGGGACTCGTGGCCTGGGGACGGGGGGTGCAGGTGGCGGCTGCCTCACATGCAGTGGGAGCTGGGAAGGGCCGTGGGGCCTGGGGATTCACACACCCAGGATTCCTGGGAGGAGCGTGTGACAGGAGGCCACAGGTTCTGGCTCCAGGTCCTGGGTCCTGAACTGGGGAAGGAGGTGGGACCCAGTGGAGGTGGGAGGGAGCTGCCCAGCCTCCAGACCATGGTGCTGGGAGGCCCTCTGGCTCACAAAGCCCCTTTTAAATCCCCTTGCACACTTCACAAGAAGGAAAAAGCCACTTCTCCCAGCTCAGTTAGCATCTGCGACTCCATTTCCATGTTCTTAACGGGATGACTGCTCCGGGACCTGCCCCAGGCCCAGGGCTTGTGGGCTGGATTCCAGCTCCTTAGTCTCATACTGCAAGCCGGAGAAAGCACTGCTGCCCTCCAGCGGCCACACGTGGGATCAAGCCCTACTAGGGCCTCTGGTCTGTGGCAAATTCCTCTGTTTCAGTCCTGCAAGCAAAGGTGGAAACCCCACTCTAACTTGCCCTGCTTTGGCTTTAAAAATAATCCTGCATTTTACTGGAGTGGGAAAGTGAGTCTCCGGCTTGGGAACAGGCAAGAGGTTCATTTCCAGGGCTGTAGAGCACAGTTTCTCAGCCACGGCACTGCTGACACCAGGGATGGGATAGCCCTGTGCTGCCGGGGCGGCCGTGGGCGGCGTGGGCAGCACCCCTGCCCTCCCAGCGCTAGGTGCCAGCAGCGCACCCCCCCCCCCAGCCTTGACAACCGAAAATCTCGCCGGACATCGCCAAATTCTAGAGACAGAATTGCCCCCGTTGAGAACCACTGACGTAGGAAAAGCTGAGGGCACACCCTCTGGACACAGCCACCTAACTGAACTCTTAGGCGCATTGCTATAAAGCTTCAGCCTTTCAGCAGAAAACTGACCTGGAACCCTGGGTGGTTCCAAGTAGGGGACAGGGAACAACAGGTTCCCAGAGTAAGCCCGGTCCAGCTCCTCTCAGCCATCCCGAGGCCGGTTCACCTCTGCAGGTGGCCTGACACGGAGCGAGGCAGATGCCACTGACTGGGGTGGGCACTCCCCCAGGGTCTTCCTGCTGCAAAAGCAGAGGCTACGGCGTCCATCCCGACTGCCGTCCCGGAGCGCCCAGGAGGCTCTTAGACAGCCTGCCTGCATGGCCTCTGTGGTCAGCACGTCTGTTGTTCCCTCATTTAACATGTCCAGAGCAGCTACGATGTGCAGGTCACTCTGCCAGGCCCGGGGGAAATAAAGATCAAATGAGGTCCCTGGGCATAAACAGGTCATTAGGCGACAGTGTGATGTGGAGGAGAGGGGAGAGGAGGGGCTGCAGGATATTTAGGAGTTCAGGCCCCGGTGCTCCATGGGGCGCCCCGAGGATGGGCTGCCCAGACCTGGGACAATGAGATGTTGGCACTGTCTGTGGTCAGCCCGGCAGCCTTCCACTGAGCCTGCCGCAGGGGCAGGCTCGCTGTCTGAAAGTCCTTGTCGGGTCTCAGAGCTAGACACAGAGTCTGAGTCAGCCTCAGGGTCCAGGGCGGCAGTGGTCTCCGGAAGGTCAGCGGAGGGCTGTCTCACTGTTTCAGGCAAGAGACCCACAGCCACAGCCTCTTGCTGGAAGGGCCTGGGGTGCCTGGGACCCAGACCCACCACTGAGCCACGCCCCAGGTGGACGTCTCTCCCCCTGTGGCTCCGAGACCCCCAGGATTCTTTTCTCCCCTGTTGCTCGGTTTTCATGCCTGAGTCAGTCTGCTGCCTGTCTTAAACGACAGTGGCCTTGCTGGGATAATTCAGAGTGGGCTTAATGAGGGAAGAAAGACTGCTGGCAAGCAGAGGCGCGCCTGGGAGGCAGGAAGGTGGTGGGGGCAGTCTTGCTTCTCAACCCCTTTGCTGAGGACAGTGGCCACGTGAAGAGAGGACATCTGATGAGCGGAGCTGCCCCGGGTGCACTCCGTGTCTCCTGCCCGCCACCGCGTGGGCACTTGTGACGCAGACCAACCCTCAGACCAACCCCGGCTGATGTGCCGCGGCGGAGGAGCCGAGCTCCACTGGCACTTCAGTTTGCAATGGAGCAAGAGAGAGGCCCTTAGACCTTAGACAAAGCACGTGGCCGGCTCAGTCTCTGTTTGGGTGGCCAGCCATCCTGGTTTAGCTTGAAAACCTGTCCTGGAAACTCCTCCATACCAGCCAAGCAGAACAAATAGTCTCCATCTCTGCTCCATTCTCCCTGAATGGGATTCGTCCCGCAGGGAGTGAGGGTGGTCTGTAAAGGAGCCTGGTGCCGGGGTGCCCGGAAGAACTGGGCTCTGGTGCCCCAAGGATGGGACCCTTCTGTGCTCACTGGGGGAAGAGGGCTGAGACTCGAGCGTTTCCCAGGCCTCCACTTACTCCCTTCGCAAACTTTGTTCCGCCTCCCCAGAGCTGCGGATCTTGCTGCTGTGTGGCAGTGACCTCCTGGAGTCCTTCTGCATCCCAGGGCTCTGGAACGAGGCAGATGTGAGTAGCAAGGTTATGGCCTGGCGCACAGCTGGCGTGGGGAAGGATGGGGGGGGGCACTCGGCTCTGGCTTCTGGTCTTCCCTCCCCTCCCCGCCTCCCTGCCCAGCTTGAGCCTCCCATCTCCTGTGAGCTCCCAGGAGACCAATCCATTCGTATCGTGATGGAGGAAAATTCTCACCCACCGCAAGCTTTATCTCCTGCCGTATTTTTGCACTCATTCCCCTTCACGCTTGCTCCCGTGAAGCCCCTGGGAGAAAAACAATCCGGGTCACAGAACGCCTTCTCCTAGTGGTGCTTGGGGTGGTGTGTGCTGGTGGGGAGGGTGGGGGAGGGAGGAAGTTTTTAAAAGCCGTGGCCCCTTCTGAGATTATTGTGTGTTTTGTTTTCCTGTGATTCTTTTGAAGAGGTTGTAAACACCAGCTTAGAATTCCCTTAACAAGAGAAAAGGGGTCAAGAGGGGAGCAGTTAATGGCAAAGGTCAGGAGGAGTCTTCTGGCAACTGACTCGGGATAGAAGGAACCAGGTCAAACCTGTACCCTTTAGAAATTCAGTGGACATCTTTCGTTACCAGCTCTGACTGGGATGGTCCTAAACTGGCTGATTCTTAGGTCACTCACCCTTCAGACATACATTCATTTTTGTTCTTAATTCATTGATTCATTCATCTGACAGCCAAAGCCAGTGCCGGCTCCCAAGCCCACAGCCCTGTGAAAGTTGGATTCCCAGGGCAGACATTTCAGACCTGGTACTTTTTCATTACTTGCTGTGTGACCCCATGCAAATCACTCAACTCCTTTGGGCCATGGCTGTTTTTTTAAATCTGTAGAGAGTTATCTGCAGCATTCTGAGGTTTTAAAGAAATACACAGTGCAGTCCCTGCCCCCAAGTCTTAAGTGGCAAGATGTCTGCATATGAAACTTTTTCATGTACATATATGTCTCTGAAGAGACAGAGAAAGAGAGGAACTTCAGGATCAAACTCAAGATTCCGGTTCGGTTCCAGTGCAGCTCATGACAAAATATATTCTAAGCATCAGTTTTTCCCATCTGTAAAATGGGCATCATAATACTACCTATCACATGGGGTTTGGGGAGAATTAAATGAGATTGTCCACGTGCAGGGCTTAGCCTGACCCCTGACACACAGTGACGGACAGGAAATGTTAGTAAGTGAATTTATCTAAATAGACATATAGGTAAACACATAGATGTTCAAGGTGAAGGGCTTAAGTGCGAACATGCTGTGGGACCACCAGGAGGGGAGGGAGAGTTTCAGGGAAGCAAATTAAACTGTGTCGGCCTTTCGTCTCCACCCCTGAGCAATTTCCTGCGGGTGAAATTTTAAACCTCCTTTCGGTCCTGGATTAAGAGGCTTAATTAACTTTTACTTTCCTCTCTGCTTCCCAAGTTGCTTTGAAAGTAAAAAGCAAGGCGGGCGAAGTTCTGTACAAAATTTCAGCAAAGCTCTTTCAAGAATCCAGGCAAATCCGGGCAGTGGCCCGAGGCCCCAGCCCGTGGGGAGGCCCTGGCAGCCGGGGAGGGATTGAGAGGGAGGCAGTCAGCAGGGCCAGCAGCCTGAAGGGCCTCTTTGCTAAGTGTGGCGTGTGATGTGTGCCTCTCAAGGGCAGACCCCGGCTTTGTGGGGCCTGAAACTGACAACTGGGGGCCCCTGCAGCACGGCCTGTCCCTCCCTGTTCCTCCCAGAGAGACTGCTGCCTGCAGCGCCTCTAACTTCTCTCCAAAGACTGAGCGTGAGGTTGTCAGATCCGACATTTAGAGACCAGAGAGGGGGGAGGGTGTAGCACGAGTGGCAGAGTGCATGCTCAGTGCGCGAGAGGTCCCGGTTCAATCCTGGTACCTCCACCAAGCGGAAATCAGTGAAGAAACCTAATAAGCTGCCCCTCTGAATGCAGATAATGCACACAGAGACCAGGGGGAAGAGCCCAGGCCGCTCCTCTTCCGCTCGGTCCCTGCTACTGAAGGGATGTGTTAGTTAAAACAGAAAATTTGAGAAACCGATAGCCATTGATTTACTGGGGACGTGACAGCGGAGGTGGAGTGAGACCCTCACCTATTCAACCAAGTTCCCACTGCCAAGTCCCCCTGGAGATCAGAGCGCCCAGCCTGGCTGCTCCCAGAGGCACACCGCTCCAGACCAGCGGGGACCCCACACCTCTCCTGTTCAGGGCGGTGAGAATTCCAGTCCACAGCATGGGCGGCAGGGGGTATGGGGGAAGCAGACCCTCAGGGACTTTCTAGAGCCTAGAGCTCTACCCACCCTGCACCCCCTGACCCCCGCTACCCCCCGCCCATTGCTCGGTTCCCTAATTCAACCCACACCCGGTCTGTGGGGTCCTTAGAATCGCGACAGCCAAAGGAGAAGCAACAACAATCACGGCACCTTTTCCTTATATAAGGAGCGTGCATCTCAGGCCACAGCAGAGGTGTGCCAGAAATATCACAGTTAATTTATTTAAATCAAATTAAGATTCAACTCCAAGTCACTATCCCACAGGGACCATGGGAAGTTAGTCTCAGTCATCACTGACTCGCAGGACCTGAGAGGCCCTGTGGGCTCTGAGCACAAAGACCCGTTCACCGCGGTCGCCACAGGCACCTCCCTGGTCAGGGCCTCCGCGGTCCCCTGAGGAGGGTGGCAGGCAGCCCCAGGCCCACCTGGGAAGCCCGGTGCCGGGCCCCACTCACCCATGGCCATGGCTCTGTTTCCTTGTGAGGCTTTGCCATGAGGGTGCTGTCCGGGAGAGAGGGAGGGCGGGACAGGTTTCACAGACCTCTGGTTTCTTTCTACGTGGAAGGGGGACAGCTGAACCTCTTCTTTCTAGTCTGAGATAAAATATTCCATTCCCGATTTTCTCTCCCTTCTCAGGACACCTGGGGAAATCTCCTTAGTGTGTTTAAAGCCACTGACTTCAAAATGTTCTGTTTTCTGCCCTGCAAGTTCCTCTCCTAAAGGATCTGGTTCTCTGCCTGAAATAGGGTGGGGATTGGGCACAGGTGGATATAGGGGCCAGAAACTAGCAAGTAACAGTGAATTATTCCACTGTCCTTATTTGGACAAGGTTGGAGCTCAGGGTCTAGAAAAGGAAGGTCTTTCTTTCAAAACTGGTACAGAGGGAGCCCTGCTGATTCTAACAGAAGGCCCTACCCTCTGGAGTTTGCCTGGAAGCAGCCCATTTTAAGGATCTCAGCTCCTAACCATGAGGTTACCAGGCGTGAGGTGTGACACCCGCCTCTGTCCCAGGTCTCATTCATTTATTCAACCCTGTATCAGAACACATTTCTCTTTATTACCTGGTGTCCCAAGTGAAACTTGCTGGCCACAGACCTGTGCTCAGTGATGACCATGAGCCCAAAAGCCCCGAATCTGCCAGTGATGGGACAGGAAGGCGGGGAAGAGAGCCAGGTTTCTCGGACAAGCCCTAGGCCCTTGCTCTGCATGCCCTCCGGTCCCCCGTGCCTTCTCCAGAATCCTCAGAACAAAGCAGGAGAGAAGCCACCGGTTCAAACAGGTCTGGGGAGAAGTCAGAGTCCTTCCGCCTTCTGAAAGGGCGCTCAGTGGGGGCCGGGCGGCAGCGGAGCCCCCGCCCCGCCCAGGCGGGGAAGCCGCTGGGACGGACAGTCTGCCCTGCAGCAGCGCTGCCAGCCCCTGTCTCGGCGCAATCCCAGACTCTCCGCTGAGTCAGCCTTGCTCTTCCTCTTCCTTTGACTTCCTGGACCTCTGCTCTCCATCCAGAAATCTAATTATGCAACTAAAGGAACCATCCCCCTCCAAGATACCTCCCTTGGGTATTTCCTAACAGGCACAGAGATCCATTAGCCCACAGTGAATTCTGACCTCTGACCAGTGATACAACCCACCCCCTTACATTCCATGGCGAGAAAACTCCATACGTATTCATCCAGTTTCTCTCCGCGAAATACAAAAGAGCTGCTTGTGTGGCCTGGCACTTGGCATTTTTATTCTTCATTCCTGAGAAAGACCAAGGTCCAGTTTCCTGGACCAGCCTTGGCGATCAGGACCCAGTTGGTCCAGCCCATCCCATTCCCAGACTTTGCGTTAGAACTAGTCTTCCCCGGGAGACTGGATCTTTGCTGTCCTGCATCCTGACACCAGCACTGAGGCGGGTGTCCAGGCATGGGCCAGGACCTGTGGGAAATCAAGGCAAAGCCGAAGGGTCAGCCACGGACGGATTTGTGGAGCAGGAAACTCTTACACTCGCTCCCTTCCCCCCAAACAAAACCCTTTGTCTAGGGATTTGTGCTGCCAGATGCTCTGCCCATCATATTATAATGGAAGGCAGTCCGGCAAATTAATTCTGATTCAAGCATTCTTTCCTTCAATCAATCTTTCAACTCACCCTGGGTGCCCAGTGTGAACATAAGCCCATTATTTGTCTTGGAGGCGCTGACAATTTAAAAAAATCTGGGTTTTTATTCTATTAATTCTTTTTATTACATGAAATAAAACATGTAAAAAGTTTAGATGAGTTCTTGAGCCTAGTGAGCATTCAGTAAATGTTGGCTGTTAGTCATTCATTGGTTTTAAAATATTTATTGAGTACCTGCCATGTGCCAGACACTGTTCTGGGGCTGGAGGAACACAGAAACAAAACAGACAGAGTTCCAGACCGTTGTGCACTTTTACTTCCTAGCGGGAGAGACAGATAATAAACACTTTCTTTGTTTCTCGTGGATTATTTCAGTCGACCCTGCAAAGTGGAATCTTGGTTCCCATTTACAGACGTGGAAACCAGGGCTCACATGGATTTTGACTTGTCCAAGAACCACTTAGCTACCGAACAACAGAGCAGGACTTGGCGTACATTCAGGTCCCTAATCCAGATGAAAGAGACAAGTGGGAAGAAAGGACATGTAACTCACCACCGGTCACAAGGGGGTAGCACTTGAGCTGGACTTTGAATGACGGGCAGGACCGGGTTACGTGGGTGCGAGGAGTAGGGCTTCGGGGGTTCGGGGAAGGCTATAAAAGACCCAGCGGTGGGAGTAAGACCTTCCGGGAAGATGGCTCTGGTCGGTTGAAATAGAAGGTTTATCCTGGTCTTTATCTGGGAAGATTTGACTTTTCAGCAAGCAGGCAAAATTATTCAGTTTAACGATTAATTGTTATTAGCTGCTTGAAAACCGTATTTTTGTTTTAAATGAGCAAGGGTTAGTACTTAGCTCAAAGGACTGAAAACTTAAAGTTGGAGCATGAGGCAGCAGAGATGGGCCGATGAGGACATTGCTTTTCCTTTCTGCCTTTCTGTTTGCGCTTCTCCGAGCCCGGCATTCCGCAGGCTGGCCCTAACTGGCCACAGTCTACATTTCTCCAGCCAACGGGGCATGGGCTAACTGCTTCCTACATCCACCAGCTATGGGAAAAGCACCAAAGAAAGCAAACAGAGGAAGAGCCGGGGGCACTGGCCACTCCAGGAGAAATCCCAGGGCTCCCGGACAAATGGAACAAAGACAAACATTTGGTTTTTCAGGCTCAGATGGTTTTTATCAGACAGCCCAGCCCCAGCCAGGAAGCCCGGTGGACACTTCCACCCTGGGGATTAGGGCCCCGCACTGATAAGCCCAGTGCCGCGTTCTCAGCGCAGGGGAAGGAGGCTGAGCCCCGGCCGTGGGAGCTCTGGTTCTCCTGTGAAAGGCACTGTTGGTTTGGTTTTCAGGCTTTTGATCTGAGTCTGGAATCCCATGCCTTCCCACACCCCCACGCAAACTGGAAGTGGGAGTGGGGATGATTTCCTCTGGGAAACCCCTCTGAAGGACCATTTCTTATTTGCACTAAGAGAGCCATCCTGGAAATGCATTCCCGCCTTGGCCCTGACTTCCTTCCAGAGAGGAGCAGGGACCAGGACGAGGGAGGAGGATGCGTTCCTGAGACGGGTGGGGTATGTTTCAGAAGCCCCTCACCTGCTGCGTGGATGGGCTGCTCCGTGCATCTTTTAATCTGCTCAGAAGTACACAAAATTTTGTACTCCAGGGGGCGATGTAGAGTAACAAACTAAGGCCCTCGCTCGGGCTAAGCCTGGAGAAAAAATAAAATATATTTTCAGGCCAAAAAAGCTTCAAGTCACTAAAATGTGAGACCTAAAAATGGATCTAGAAGAGGTGTGATGTGATGGGAAGAGCCTTTAAAGCAGGCTAGGAGGGATTCAAATTCACTTCCTGGCTGTGCAGCTCAGACTAGTTGCTGAATCTTAACTGGGTCATGGTTTCCCATCTATGAAATGAGAACTCAAGCACATGGCTCAGAAGATCGTTGTTGTAAGGACTGACTGTGATAATAAATAAGGCTCCTAGTACCGTGCCTGGTGCATAGCAGGCACCATAACAATATCACTTCCCTTCTTGCTGGTAGTCACCTGTTCAGCCCTGAGTATCTTCTTCTGGAGAAGAAACGCAAGTGGGTCTGAGTAACTCACATGCTGTACGTAGAAGGAGGCCTGCCTGGGAGAGATGGTCAGGATTCTGCATCCTGATCTCAGAGTGATTCTACAGAGGGTCTCACCAGTTAGATTTGCCAGGGCGGGTCAGTGAAGACTGGATTCTGTTGCTAACAGAAGTCGAGCCCTCTGTTCAAAATATTCTAATGGCTTCTCTTTACTGTTGGAATGAATGTCATCTTTATCATGAGCTGGCCCTCGTTTACTTCCCCTGCCTCTCTGTGCTCCAGTTCCTCCTGGTTTCTTTATTTGAGCAGTTTTCCCACCTCAGGGCCTTTGCACTAGCTGTGGCCTCACTGGGAATGCTCTTCCCCCAGCTATTCTATATCTGGTCCCTTCTTGTCACTTACGTTTTGTCTTAAAAGTCATTTTGGTTTACATTCAATATTGTACTAACTTCACCTGATGTTTTCTTATTTACATATTTTTAAAAAATTTTTTTATTGAATTATAGTCAGTTTACAATGTTGTGTCAGTTTCTGGTGTACAGCACAATGCTTCAGTCATATAGAAACATACATATATTTGTTTTCAGATTCTTTTTAACCATAAGTTACTACAAGATATTGAATATAGTTCCCTGTGCTCTACAGTATAAACTTGTTTTTATCTATTTTATATAAAGTAGTATCTGCAAATCTCGAACTCCTAATTTATCCCTTCCCACCCCCTTCCCCTGCTCATAACCGTAAGTTTGTTTTCTATGTCTGTGAGTCTGCTTCTGTTTTGTAAATAAGTTTGTTTTGTTTTGTTTCGTCTTAAGATTCTGCATATGAGTGATATCACATGGTATTTTTCTTTCTCTTTCTGGCTCACTTAACTTTCAATGACAATCTTCAGGTCCATCCATGTTGCTGCAAATGGCATTATTTTATTCTGTTTTATGGCTGAGTAGTGTTCCACTGTGTAAATATACCACAAATTCTTTATCCAATCATCTGTCGATGGACATTTAGGTTGTTTCCATATCTTGGTTTTGGTAAATGGTGCTGCTATGGACACTGGGGTGCATGTATCTTTTCAAATTAGAGTTCCCTCTGGATATATGCCCAGGAGTGGGATTGCTGGATCACAGGGTAAGTCTGTTTTTAGTCTTTTGAGGACTCTCCATACTGTTTTCCATAAAGTCTGCACCAGCATTTTTATTTGTTGATGATCTCTCCCTGTGGAAGGTAAGCTCTGTGGGCACGTAGACTTGTCTGTCTTATTGGGCAACATGGGGACAGTTCGTCACATACACTCAGTGGAAGCTTGCTGAATGAAAGAATGTTAGGGTCCCTGGGAACAGCTTGTTTGGGGGAGCCTCCACCATGAGATGTGACCTAAACTTTTACTAGTTACCCGTAAGATGTTAGTGACTGCACAACGTTAGCCGCTTAAGAGTGACCTGCCCTTATCCTTCAGAGCAGTACGTTTGAAATAATCATTTGTTTAATGTCTCTCATTAGAGAGTGTTTGATCCAAGAGATGAAGCCATGTCTGTCTTGCTCAGCCTTCTGTCCCTGGTGCCCAGGAAAGTGCCTGGCTAGGACCACAGGGCATCCTTCCACCCAGAGTATCCCTGAAACCCAGAAGGGCAGGTCTTGAAATTCAGCTTCCTGGAGGGATGGTGAGAAGTCCACATTCCTTCTGAGAGACTGGCCGCCCAGTTGCCATGCTCTCTCTCCCAAGGCCAAGTTGCTTCCTGCCTCCACATGTCTCATATCCTTTCTTCAGATTCCCCACATTTGGGGAAGCAGAGTCCGCGCCCTCCCACTTCCTCTCCCCATCCCCCCCACTGCCTCCCCTGGGGACCCTCTGACCAGAAGATGAAAAGATACGATCAAAGCTGTGCCTGTGAGCAGGAAGCTGAAGCAGGATGAATGTCACAGACCCCCCCCCCCACCTCTGAGACACGACAGAGGCCAGAGCTACGGTGAGAGGCCACTGTCTACTGCGGTGGGGAGAAGGTGGTACCCCGATCCTGTTCACTGCGGTGTGGCCGAATGAGGTCACAGTGGTCCCCATCAGTGGAGGGGCTCGGCTCCGTGGGCAGGGAGAGCTTGAGGAACCCTCTGTTTCCTGGGGTTAGACATCTGCCCTCCCCACCCTCTCTCCCCAGGGAACGAGGTCGGTGTCCTCATTTTTGCTGGTGTCCCCAGAGGTACTCATCCCACGAGTATCTCATTTTTGACTTCATCCCAAATCAAAGAGTATTGGCAGCTTAAGCAACTGCCTATATGACTTAAAGGGACAATTTTCCAACGGTGGGTGCACACCAGGGGGGCTTAGGGAGCTTTGTAAAGGGAGGGGCTCCAGCCCACTGCGGACGTGTCGTATCAGAATCCCTGGGGTGAGACCCGGAGGAGCTGTGGTCATTGTTATTGTGGTTGTTACTGTTTTTAAAGCTCCACCCCCACCCCCCAGGTGATTCTACTGATCAATCAGATGAAGTTAGAAGTTAGGGAACCTGCAGAAGTAAGATCACCCTTGCTTTTCACTGGGACCTAAAGTCTCTTTAGGGCCACTTCTGTGGGTCTCCCATGACTCCCATTAGGTGCCACGGGCTTCCTTCCAGGTCCTGAGGTGGGGAGGGTTTACCGGCTGACTCGGGAACACCTGCCGGAGGAGACTCTGCAGGACTCCACTGACTCAACAGCATACACTGAGGATGTACGATGTGCCAGGTTCTGTCCACCTGGGAACGTGGCAATGAAGGAAACACGCAAAACTCCCTGTCCTCATGAAGGTTACCTTTAGAAGGGAGAGAGAAAGAGACAAAAGAAGGTTAAACAGAGAACATATACAAGATGTTGGAGACAAATGCTCGGAGGACTATGAAGCCGGTAGTGAGGGTGTGGAGAGGGTGCGGGTCTATAGGTGCACAGACACGGGCTTACATAGCGTGGCCAGAGGAGGTCTCGCTGAGAGGGCGATGGTTACATGAAGGGTTCTGAGCCAAGGAGCAACATGATTTGACTGCTATTTTTATATTATTGGTCTCTCTGTTGGGAATAGACTGCAAAAGGCAAGATCAAACAGGGAAACCAGAGAAATCCAAGTGAGAGAGGATAGAGATGAATTAGTTTGCAGTTGCTGCAAACCTGGTGGCTTAAAACTACACCAATTTAATTGACGCAACATTGTAAACTGACTATACTTCAATTACATATCACATGATTGAATACGATATATAATATATAATAGAATATACAATATATTATATAATATGATATACAATATTTTCTATATCACATGATATATAATATATATTATATATAGTCATATAATATGTATATTGCACCAATTTATTCTCTTACACTTCTGGAAGATAGAAGTCCGAAATAGGTTTCACTGGACCAAAACTAAGTTGTCAGGGCAGAATTCCCTTCAGAGGGTCTGCGGAGAATCTGTCTCCTGGCCTTTGCCTTTCTTTGAGAGCTGCATTTGTCTCATTCCTCAGCTCCTTCTTCCGCCTTCAAGGCCAACAATGTAGCGTCCTCTCTGCCACATCTTCGCACCACCTTCTCTCTCCTGTGTTAAATCTCCCTCCGCCTTCTTTTTGTAAGGACACGAGTTACTACATTAGGGCCCACCTCCATCATCCAGGATAACCTCAAGATTCGTAGTGTGATCACATCTGCAAAGTTTCTTTTGCCACGTAAGGTAACATTCAGTAGGTTCCAGGGATTAGGAACCTGGATGTTTGGGGAGGGGGCCACTACTTAACCTACCGAAGGAGGCTTAGACCAGGTAGAAGTGATGGAAATAGTGAGAAATGAGAGGTTCTTGGATTTGTTTTGAAGACCAAGTTGATTGGGTTGCTGCATGGATTAGATGTGGGATATGAGAGAAAGGGATGAATCAAGGAAGATGCCAAGGCTTTGGCCTGAGCAGTTGGAGAGAATTTCCATTCACTGAAATGAGAACTGTAGGAGACTACGGGAAAAGCATCTTGGTGTGTGTGGCGGGGGCGGAGGGGCGGTAGAGGGGATTGATTGATGTCAGAGGGGATTGACTGATGGATGTTGGAAGGTTCAGGGGCTTGTGGACGTATTAGGTTTGAGATATCTCATCCAAGTGGGCATGTTGGAAAGGTCACTAGGATGTATGAGTTCAGGAGAGAAGTCTATGCTGGAGATAATAAATTTGGGAGCCTTTTGTGTGTCTTTCAAGCCCTGAAATGGAATGAAATCCTTAAATGTAGATATAAAGAGAAAAGACAAGAGGTCCAAGGACTGAGGCCGGGGGGACTCCAGTCATTCAAAACTGGGAGCTGAGAAGGAACCAGCGCAAGGAGCCCGCAGAAGAGCAGCCAGCGAGGTGGGAGGGCGATCAGGGGAGGGTGGATCCTGGAGGCCAGGTGAAGACAGGAGGCAGAGAATGGGGGTGCAGGTGGGCAGGACAGCTA
Source organism: Camelus dromedarius (assembly GCF_036321535.1). Classification (NCBI taxonomy): domain Eukaryota; kingdom Metazoa; phylum Chordata; class Mammalia; order Artiodactyla; family Camelidae; genus Camelus; species Camelus dromedarius. Next base: position 27,325,434 of record NC_087458.1, on the reverse strand, counting down.
AGCCCCTGGAGGGAGATGGGTGCCTATGGGACTGAGGGCACACCTCACCAACTCTAGCACCTGGCACCACCCCCACCCCAAACACACACCCACACGAACACCTTCCAGGAGAAAAATCAAGCCCATACCCTCAGGTCCGGTCAAAGGAGCAGAAAAGGTCAGCTGTCGCTGGTCCAAACCCCTGCAGAGATGCCAGCTGGATGTGGTAAAGCTGTGTGTCTTGTCTCGTGGACCTGTCTCCTTCTCCCCATCCATGCTTCCCAGGCGGCAAGTCTGCCACCTGTTTCTGGGAAAGGAATCTGTCTCCAACAGCGAGGTGTCCCTCTGCCTGCCACCCACGGAGCAGCCTGCACTGTCACTGACTGGCCGCTCAGGTCATTAGCTCTTGAGTAGAAAGCAGCAGGTGCACTGATGTGGCCCACTGGGCCGTCCCCCCCGTGAGGGCTCCCGCCATTCTGAGTCATTGCTTTCATGCTTTAAACTAGAACGCTCACTTTAAATGGCCCCATTATTTCACACATCATATATGAAACATCCATCAAATCCTCAGGATCCAATTGAATTCACATCTTACGTTATGCAGTTGACAGCAGGGTTCTGAAACATCTGCACAGCCAGACAGTTGACGAACCTCCATGTCCACCTGCTCAGATAGATTCTCCTCCCTTTCCTCCCATCCCCTGCATTTCCCTTCCCTCCTCTTCTCTCCTCTTCTCTCCTCTCCTGCCTTCTCTTTTCTGTCTCTTGTGCCATCCTAACAGTCCCCCTGGAGTTTTAATTCAGTACTTAGATCACTGGCTCTCAAACTTGGCTGCACACTGGAATTAAAACCTAGGGAATAAAAACAAAATATTGATGCCTGGGCCCCATTCCCAGGGACTCTTATCTAATTGATCTTGGGTCTGAGCTGGGCTTTGGGTTTTTTTTTTTTTAAGCTCCACAAGGGAGCCGCACGACGTGCAGCCAAGTTTGAGCACCAGTGTCTTCGATCACCTAAGTGGTGAGTCCCAGCGCAACGTTCTAAATTCTGCGGCAGGAGGAGGTGGGTCTACCTCCAGCTCTCTGCCCTGCCTCTCCCTAATGTTCCTGATTTATAGGACAGAGACCTGGGGCCAGCTTATGGGATCTGAATGCCACCGATAAATGCAGCGTGTTGTGTAATGTTCTGTATCTTCCAAATGGTGTGATCCAGTGGGGACTCTGATACTGTACACCCAGCTCTTAATTCCTCTCCACAACTTCCTTCCTAGGGCAGCTTCAGCCAGTGTTTCACTGCAGCTCTAGCTCCAGGTGTAAGCAATGGGAGAAGCAGGGTAAAGGCAGGTGGAAATAGCCAAGGGCACTCACGTGCGCACACACACAATCAGTGAATCGGACTTAGAAGTGGGATTCTGCCGGGACAGAAATCCTCTGATAGGGAAGACACGGCCATAGTGCTCCATAATGTCTGTTTTTGTGGCACTTGTTTGGAGAATTATTAGGAAAAACCGGTTTGTTTGGTTTTTTTGCCCCTAGAGCATGTCTTGCTCAATGAGCTGCACTGCTCAGGAGCAGCCTGCCTTTCCCCATCTTCTCCCTCCCTCTGGGATCCTTAATTGGCAAGATCTAAACAGTAATATGCCCAGACTAGACACAAGTCTATTAGATGTCATAACTCTCAGGCTCTTTGAACATAAAAATTGGCACAACTTTCCAGAAAGCAGCTTGGTGATACGTCTCAAGAGCTTGAAGTATGTCCAGGTCATATCCTTTCATCCAATTATTTTACTTCCTATCCTAAGGAAATAACCCAGAGATGTGGTAAAAGATTTATGTATAGAGATCTTCAACAAAGTGTTGTTAGAACTGCAAAAAATCAGAAGTAGCTGTACACGCTCTATAATACGACTTTGGTTTAATATATCATGATATGTCGCAGTGCAGGCGGGCAGTGAAATATACAGATTGTCAAAACATATTTTCCCGTATTTTTTTAACAGTTTGAGAAAATACTCGCAATATAATGCTAAGTGAAAAAAATATGTAGGTACGATGATGAATTTTGCAATTCAATCCAATTGTGGACACACACACTTACTTGTAGAGAAGAGAACCCTGGACAGAAATACTGAGATGGTAACAGTGATTATCTGGATTGTGTGGTTGTGATTTCTTCCTTCCTTCCTTCCTTCCTTCCTTCCTTCCTTCCTTCCTCCCTTCCTTCCTTCCTTCCTTCCTTCTTTCCTTCCTTCCTACCTTCCTTCCTTTCTTCTTTCCTTTCTTCCTTCTTTCCTTTCTTTCTTTCCTTCTTTCTTTCTTTTTTTTTCCCCCTGAGTTTCCCAAGCTTATGTTATGTCTGTAATCAGGGAAAAAAAAAAAAGCTTTTTTAATGAGAAAGTTTCCTTTCTCATGATGGTAGCAAATGTCTATCAGAGTCTGATTTCAGAAGTGACCCCATAGTAATCCTCCCCCGTCACTGCCTGTGCACACGCTGTTGCTTTCCAAGTCCTTCCCTGCTCTTCGCTGCCCCAAGTCCCACCGCGGCTCTGCCGTGGCTGAGCCCAGGTAGGTTCCAGCCCCTCTCAGTAGACCAGCTGGGGGTGGGGTCTACTTGCTGGGCAGCTCTGTGTCACCCAAGAGGGTATTTACCAGGTAAGGACCACGTGTCATGCTCTCTTCAGCATTATGAGCTCAACAGGAGCTGCAGGAAATGGCGAGATCTTGCCCAAACACGCAGGAGCACATTTATTAATTCAGTCCAGAGGTATTTATTAAGTGTCTTCTATGTGCCAGGTGAAGTTTCCACTCATTCCATGAACACTGTTACAGGTTGTTACTTGAAGGAGCTGACTTGATGGGGATAAAAAGACAAGTTTGGGACTAAGGCTTGGGGTTCCAATGGAAGCTAGCTCCACCCTGCTAAGTAGTTGCTTGGTACGGGTTTGGTGTCAGGATCTCACCAAGGGCCTCCTTCTCTCTCTCTCTCTGTTTCTTCAGATGGAAGTAATCGTTGGGGACTTTGGGATCGTGGTGGTGCCCCGGGACGCAGCTGACACAGACAGAATCATGAACCACTCCTCAATACTCCGCAAATACAAAGTGAGTCCTCCATCTCCCTGCTGGTGTAGTGATGCGATGTGGCCCTTCCCTGAGAGGCCGGACACCGGGGGCCAGGGGAGTGAGGGCACAAGGGGGTTCAGTGTGAGGCGCTGGCAACCTGCCCTCTCTGCTCTGTCCCCAGAACAACATCATGGTGGTGAAGGATGACATCAACCATCCCATGTCTGTTGTCAGCTCAACCAAGAGCAGGTACGTTTGACAAACGGCCAGAGAGACCTCGGTCAAGCTGGCCTACAAGTTTCCGTACAACTCAGTCCAAGCTGACCTTAGATTGGCCAACACCTGCTGCCCTAGTATTCAGCCTTCTTTTTGGACTTCATTTATTTGTCCCCAGTCATTTACTTTTACAAGGGGCACAGGCCATTGGCTAATTTTAGCTGGTTTGAGGAGGGAAGAGGATGTTTTTAGTTTGGACTCAAATTAGAGTCCAAGCTAGAGTCCAAACTAGACTAGACTAGCTTCCATGAGTATTGTATTAGTAAGGGTTTAGGTCAAGTTGTCATAACAAAAAGACCCCCGGCAGTCAGAGTTTTAAATAAAAGAAATGTTTATTCCCTGTTTACTGAAGTCAAAAGAGATTGAGTCCCCAGCCTTTTCAAAGTGCAGCCTCCCTCTCTGGGTCCACAGCTGCTACGGTGGCTGTTCCTCTTAGCCAGTGGGAAAGGGCAAGGATCTGTGTCCTTCAGAAGGTGACCCAAAGTTGCACGTGTCACTTCCCCTTCATCCCACCGTCTCAGTCTTAGTCCATGGCCTGTGAGGCTGGGAGCAGACTTTATAGCTTGGCAGCCATCTGTCCATCTAAAACTTGGAAGGTTCTACTAAACAGAAGAAAGAGAGAATCATTGCTTGGGACCAGTTAACGGTCTCCATCACAGCCCCCAAGTGCAAATGTCCAGTGGAATGGTAAGCTACATGGGGTACAGAGGTCTGGAAGTGCAGTGAAACTAAGAGGCAAGACCACGTAAGTTTAAATGAAAGTTGGGGATGTAGCTGAGTCAGAGGGAGAGTCAATGCAAAGAGAAGACGAATATGGGGAGCATTTGAAATGTATTAACATTTAAAAGAAGGCTAAGGAGCACTCAGAAAGCACCAGCAGAGGTGGCCCTAGAACCAAGGCAGGAGAGGGGACAAAAATGCAGAGCATTGTCATCTGTGTCGCATGTTTCAGAGAAATCAAATGAGCCCAGGATTTTAAAAAGTCCACAGGACTGCTTCCCAGGAAGGTGATTACATAGACACTTGAAATGGCAGCATCAACTGTGAGGCGAGAGGGAAACCCAGTGACAATGGCCGGTGAGGGGTGGGGGGAAGGCCGTGGCTCCAGACATGGCTGCACAATACAACTACCATGAAAATGTACACAGCATCACAAATCCCTGTGCCCTGTTCGGCCCCACCGCATCAGAATTTCCGGGGTTTGGGCTGAAGGATCTGGTTCCTGGGTGATTCTCATGAAGTTGGGGTTGGCATTAGGAAACCACGGATACAGAACCATTTTTTCAAGAAGCCTCCCTGTCAGCTGGGCAGGGAGGCACTTAGGGACCTAGTTTGCTGAGAGATCAGGACGCTGTACACATTGAAAAGGCAGTGAGCCAGCCTCTGGGGAGATCTCACAATGCAAGGTGTGCACAGACGCCTTTTAGAATCTTGCTGTTTGGAGGAGTATATGAGTTCATACAAACAGCTCCCTGGGGCCTGACATCCCAAGACCATCATGTGCATGAGAATGGGAAACACAGAGAAATGTACGGCAAGACACGATAGGTCCCCTAGAAGAAAACATAGGCAAAACATCCTCTGACATACATCTCAGCAATGCTCTCCTAGGGCAGTCTACCCTGGCAATAGAGATAAAAGCAAAAATAAACAAACGGAACCTAATTAAACTTACAAGCTTTTGCACAACAAAGGAAACCATAAACAAAACAAACAGACAGCCTACAGAATGGGAGAAAATATTTGCAAAAGAGGAGACCTGACAAAAGCTTAATTTCCAGAATATATAAAACAGCTAATACACCTTAATAAGAAAAACAAACAACCCAATCCAAAAATGGGCAGAAGACCTAAACAAGCAGTTCTCCAGTGAATACATGCAAATGGCCAATAGGCACATGAAAAAATGCTCAGCATCGCTCATTATCAGAGACATGCAAATCAAAACTACAATGAGTTATCACCTCACACCAGTCAGAATGGCCATCATTCAAAAGTCCACAAATGACAAATGCTGGAGAGGCTGTGGAGAAAAGGGAACCCTCCTACACTGCTGGTGGGAATGCAGTTTGGTGCAGCCACTGTGGAAAACAGTATGGAGATTGCTCAAAAGACTAAAAATAGACTTACCCTATGATCCTGCAATCCTACTTCTGGGCATATATCCAGAGGGAACTTTAATTTGAAAAGATACATGCACCCCAATGTTCATAGCAGCACTATATACAATATCCGAGACATGGAAATAACCTAAATGTCCATCGACAGATGACTGGATCAAGATGTTGTGGTATATTTATACAATAGAATACTAGTCAGCCATAAAAAAGAATAAAATAATGCCATTTACAGCAACATGGATGGACCTAGACATTGTCATTCTAAGCGAAGAAAGCCAGAAAGAGAAAGAAAAATACCATATGATACCACTTATATGTGAAATCTAAAAAAAGGCAAATGAACTTATTTACAAAACAGAAACAGACAGACACAGACATAGAAAACAAATTTATGATTACCAGGAAGGGGAGGGGTGGCAGGGGATAAACTGGAAGTTTGAGATTTGCAGGTACTGACTACTATATATAAAATAGATAAACACCAAGTTTCTACTGTAGAGCACAGGGAGCTATATTCAGTACCTTGCAGTGATCTATAATGAAACAGAACATGAAAATAAGTATCAATTGAATGAATAAGCACGGGAGTAAATACATGTGTTGCACAGGGGAAAAAAAAAAAAAAAAAAAAAGAATGGGAAGCAGCCAGACCAAGACTGGAGCAAAACTGTGCAGAAACCAAAGTGCATGACCAGAGCCCTTCAGTCGCTGGTAGTGCCAGCCTTCCCCGGACCAAGGCTTGTGAGAAAAAGAGAAGGCATCAGGGTTTCCAAAGGAAGGAAAGGAAGTGGTCAATGATGAAACTCATTTTCGTGAGACCACGGTGCAGAGAAACACAAAGAAGTAAAAAAAAAGAACAGCTAATACTTATATTTAAATCTAAGTATTATATAAATACAAGTCTACTGCCTGCTTGGGCTTTTCTGAGTGCTCTGTGTAATGACTCATGTCATCATTTTAATAACTGAGGTTGGCCCAAATATTGCCCCCATTTTATAGAGGAGAAAACGGAAGAATAGACGGGCTGACACAACTTGTCCAAGGCTCCTCAGTTAGGGAGAAGTGGCAAAGCCAGGATGAAATGGAGCTACTAGGCTGGGGGAGGATCCTGGGGGCAAAAGGGCTTTTCCGGGCGGAGATGCCATGTACGCAGCCTAAGCGCAGACTGGTAACTGGGCGTTGGGCGGACCCTTCGCCCTTCGATGCTCCTGCCCTGCTCCGGGAAGGGGTGGCGTCTGATCACCGTCTCTTCTCGCCCAGGCTGGCCCTGCAGCACGGGGACGGCCACGTCGTGGATTACCTGTCCCAGCCGGTCATCGACTACATTCTCAAGAGCCAGCTGTACATCAACGCCTCGGGCTAGCAGCCACGGGGCGCTCCGCGCCGCTCCACTCTCGCCTGGTCCTCCGCCAACACACGGGCCCCTCCAGCCTCCGTCGTCGGCCCCCGTCTCCCTCCTGCCTCCATCTCCTCCTCTTGACTGTTCTCCCCACTTGCTGACTCAAGCCCCCACAGTGTGGGGCGCCTGCAGAGAACCACGGCATACCCTACTCCGCAGTCATCCTCGGACAGACTTCCCTCCGGGCTCCGCGTGGGGTGGGGGAGGGGCGGGCGGGGAGTGCGGTCCGCGGAGGTGGTGCTGGCGTCCGTCTCCCAGCATGCTCCCGGGAGGCGGCTCTGGCCCGCGCCCTCCCGGCGTGCCCTTTGCCACAAAGGGCTAACTTTCTTTCTTTCTTTCTTTTCTTTTCTTTTCTTTTCTTTCTTTTTGCTTTTTGTTGTCATTGTTCACTCCTCATAGAACTTGGATCAAATCCGTGTCCGTGGTTCTTTATGTCTGCAGTCTTGATGCATTCCCGTGGTGTTCCTTGCCTTCTGCTAGGAGACCGCAGCCAGCCTCAGCTCCCGGAAAGTGTGGGAGGGGTAGGCCCAGTGGGCGAGGCTGAGCCACCTCCGCTCTCCCGATGCCCCCCAACCATCCACCCCACCCATCCACCCCACCCCCAACACCCGCACAGCAGTTTGGGGTCAAGATTGAGACTTCCATGTTCTGAAACATGGGCTGCAAGTCTGGGGACAGTAGGAATTCCCAGGAGAGTTTGAGTCCATTTCCTTAGTTTCAGAAGGCCATTTTTCCTGATGCTCTGGGCGTGATCACGCAGAGCCAGCCCATTCCCGTTTCTTGGTGGCATCTGTAGAGTTACTTACTTGGGCTGTGACTGATGGCAGAGTGTGGGTTCCCTGCCAGCCCAGGCATTTCCAAGGGACCTTCAGATCACCATGGAAGCCCTTGGAGGCCACACTTAGCCACATTCCTGCCTCTGAGAAGAATCACATAGGCAACACAAAATCCCAATGATGCAGTCCTCTCTGAGATAAAACACGCTAGGAATTCACTCAGTCCTAGAGATCTTTGCTAATTGGGATGATTTATGGCCTGTTTGGCTGGGAAATGTCTCTGTCATAATGCAAGTCCAGGATGACCTAAGAGAAAGCAGTTTGTTTCCCTGATGCGAACCGGTGGTTCTCACCCACTCTAGCTCTGGAAACGCAGGCGCTGCCTGAGGTCAGTTCCTTCTCGAGAAGCCATGCCTCAGCCTTGTTTCTGAGCCCAGCAGCCACAGTCATTGCCTGAGGAATTCCGCCCGGCAGGGACGTGGGTTCACAGAACAGAGATCTCGGGGGAGTTTCAAGAGCCACTAAACTCTTTCACAGCTCTTCTTCCCACTTTTCTACCTTCCTCTGCTGCCTTGCAAATAGTTTTGACAGACTCTGTCCTAGTCATTCAGACCTCATTCGTGTCCTGCTTGGAAAACCAAAAGGAAATTACTCTCTTGTGCCCTGTGTCTCTCATCCAGTCTCTGGCTCTTGGGTTTCGGGGTTTTTGAGGAATGGTCCCTGAACAGTAAGCTAATTTATCAAAATCTAGTCCCAGCTATGGCCCAGGAGGGGTCAGGTGGGATCTGACACCAGGGACGATGCTCTTCACCACACGTTTCACCTCTGTAGCATCCTCAGTGGCCTCCAGGAAAAGACACTAAACTCAACGGAAGAGTAGCATTGGGGTGGGGGGTGGGGGTTATTCCTCTTGGATTGTGAAAATCATCTCGAAAGGACAAAAGTAAGATCCTATTCTTGGGTCTCAGTGTTTGGCTAAGGATCATGGAATTAAAAACTGAAAAAAAACTTTTAGAGATTAATTGATCCCACATTTCTTTTAAAGATGAGGAAGCCGAGAGCCACTGAATTAAATGACTGGTCCAAAGTCACACAGCAGATATAAAGGCTGGCAAAAGGATAATGTTTCCCTCACCTTCAGGTCATCACACCCTTTGTTCCCCATGACACTGACCAGGTGACACATGATTTTCAGCCTTTACCTGGCATCTTTCTCTTAAATTATGTCTGTCCCAGATACTCCCTGCATATGGAATTGTGCTTGCCAGTCCTGGGGGAGGATGTGGTGGTGAGGAAGGCTGTCGCTAGGATTCCCTGAGACATCAACAGCTAGAGATCTCAACAACTTGGAGAAATCCCAGAAGGTGACCCTCTGAATCCAAGAAAGGACTGCTTTGTGGAAAGCAAAGACCCAGAAGGTACTCAAGATGACACTAGTGCTGCAGAGAAAGACAGAAGAACGAGCCTTTGTCTAGGCAAGACAGTCATAAGCCAGGAAATGAAACAAATGGAAACAGGGAGCTGGCTCCCTGGGGAACACACGTTTTCAAGGCTATGGAGTTTGTGGATAGCGTTTACTCTGAAGATCCGAGTGAGCAGATCTGAGAAAGACCAGATGTCTTTTGTCTCTTCAGTCCACTCGGACTCTGCTGGGCTCTGTGGTCAAGCCCTGTCTAGTCCACAGCCCCTGGGAGGAACGGGCTGGCTCTGGCATTCAGTGTGGGGGCGAAAGGCGGGTTGGAAGGGAGAGTGGGCTGGGCTAAGGTAAAGAGCAGGCGCAGAGAAGTAGATTTCTAGGAATGAAATGGGGCAGATCTTATCCTGATGAATTACAAGCATTGTGTTAAAATACCTTCTCTTTAATACAAGGAAAAGCGAATCCCCTTTTGGGTAGAATTGTCCATTCCCTGCCCTGCTCCATTCTTCATTTGCTAGGGGACAGTCAGAGTCCCTCTCTCAGTCCAGGGCGGGACACGGTGGCAGTGACCCAGCCAAGGCCAACAGCAGAAAGATGACTCAGAGTTTGAAGTAGTGCCCCAGGATGGCCTGACTTCCACTCTGTGGTCCTGCCCCTTCCTACAAAGGTCAGCCTGAGGGCTCAGAGGTTATGAGAAAGGCATGGGCTAGAATGATTACTTCAAGATGGGTCAGAGCCTCATTTCCTGCTACCAATAAAAAAACTCCCTCCCACTTTTATGAAAGTGGCTGATATGTGTAAGAACGGGCCAGAGGGAGACCCTTTGTGTCAATGACTCTCTCCTCAAGGAATGGCCCCGGGGAGTGGGAGGGGGTGGGGTTTGAGCTGCTAGCTGGAACCTCTTACGTCTCCCCCCTCCCTAAGCCCCTCCCCAACCCCAGGCAGCCTTCTTGCTTTCATTCTCCTTGAATGTACTTGGGAACAGGGGAGGAAAGTCTCTTACTGAAGTGCCTGAACCCCAGAACTAGAGCTTTCAGAGACGCTGTTCTTCCTGACCCAGCTTGGCCAACCTTTCCCCAACATTCTAGTCTCGTGCTCCAGCTTCTCAGAAAGAATAAAAGAACTCACTGTTCTAATTAAGTAAAAAGTGAGGCTCCGTAAACCAACTACAGCAAAAAGGTAGAGAAATACAGGGAGAAATGACTTGTATTTTACTAGCCCAAATCCACACTCCCAAACTGAGAAACGCACGCATATCCACACGCACACACTTCAGCAGACCAAGAGAGAGAAGCATGTTATTATATTTTGTTCATCAAAAATAAATCAGTAGACTATGAAAAGCTCGGGGTCTCTCCCAAAGCTAAGGCAGGATGGCGGGCAGGTGAGAGGGGAAGGATGGAAACAGGGGTCGATTTTGTAACTCATCCAGTCCAGGCACCCTGGGGATGACATCGCGGGAAAGAGGACGGATGCGCGCTGTCCATTTCACCTGATCCACGCCTCGTCTTCGCGTGGCTTCTGTGCTGTGTCGGTTTGGAATGTCCGATTTGCCTGTACCGGTCAGTTAGGCAGGAGTTACCCTCTTTCCTTCCTCCTTCAGTCTAAGTCCGGGGCCCAGACCTCAGCTGGATCCAAGCAGGCTCAAGGATTGGCATGGGGAGGCGGAAGCTCTTTTCAATCACTTTTTGGTCATTGAATCTGCCATTTTAAGATTTGCTTTATGGAAGTCAACACAGTAATAAAAACTACATTCGAGTTGCAACACCACCTCACAGTGAAATATTTTGAGTAAAATTTTGTTGCTAGGATAGTCACAGGCAAAAGTTTTATCGGCAAAATGTTTCAATCATGTTAATAAACAAGATGAAGCTACTAGAGTCTTGTGTCCTGGTCTAGAGTCTTGTCTGTGAGTTGCAGCATTAATCCCTTTTTCTTCACAGTCTGACTTGGCAGGCACCAACAGCTGTAAGAATGTTTTTAGAGCAGTTTGTCTGCCTGGTTTAGCTGACGTCATATGTGTAATATGGAAGCAGCTACACCCAAACCCAAGGGTCCTGAGTAGGGAAGAATATTTAACAGATTTGTCAATTGTACCTAAGTTTCTCAGTTTTTTTAAAAAAATAAATTTTAGGTTGTACCTAATCTGTGTGGTCCAGCATTAGCTAGCTTTGGATCCTTAATGAAATGAGTTCTTTGCGAATTAAAAATATATTTGTGAAAAATAGAAACCTGAATAACTTACTTTTTGACATAAAAGAATCTCAAGGAAGACAGAAATTGTTAAACTCACAGCTGGTTTTGTTTGGCAAGGCAAACAAGCAAAAAATGAAAAAGGTGGGGGAGGGTGTAGCTGAGTGGTAGAGCGCATGCTTAGGACACACAAGGTCTTGGGTTCAATCCTCAGTCCCTCCGTTTAAAATTAAAAAATAAAAACCTAATTACCTCCCCCTGCAAAACAAAACAAAATTTTAAAAAATGAGTAACTTCATTGTTCAATCGTGCTGTGAGCATCAGTTCCATTTCATTTTCAGTTGGGACATACGTTACGTATGGGTTTAAGTCTAAATAGTGATCGCCATCAGCCAGTATCAGTCATGATTCAGAAGGTAAAATGACGAGTTTCCCATTCAGCCAGCTCATTTAAGGCTCAGCTCCTTGTTTGTTAGATTGGTTGTGTTTTTTTGTTTTTTTTTTTAAGTCATTTTGATTCTTAGTATCTTTTTCCTCAAGACAGAGATTAGTCAACTTTGTGTGTATCCATGTGGGTTTGGTGGCGTATCACGCTGGTGCTCAACATGGCTTATAAATCGGTGGCTTGTATTTATGTTTGCTGTTTTGGTCACAAAGCTAAACACTTTTTTCCCCTCTGTCTTGAGACTACGTAATGATTAGATCTTGTTTAAAACTGGGTATAAACATTGGTTTATTTTGCTTACTTACGCTAATTTATAAAATATATACTCTAAACATGAGTTGACATACATGTACATACACATTTTTTCCCTTATGACCCATGAGTAAGCTTCAGATCTTGGAACTTCCTGGAAAGTTCCGTGTAGCCCATAGTGTAAAGAAAGCAGAGCAAAAAAAAATCTACTCTTTGCTTTCAGGTGGGAAACTTGAACCACAGCAAGAACCTGTAACATTGCCATGCCCATGCAAAGCATTTTTTAAAAGACTGGATAAACATATTCCTGGTCCTTGAGACTTGTTCCAAACATTGGACATTACTGAGCATCTTCTTAGCCTTTTGTCCAGCCTCCCAGGAGTCCTGAAAAGAAACCACATCCTGGGGTAAGATCAGAAATACACCTGCTATGAAGTTATGGGCGGTTTTACTTCTACCTGCCTCTCCAAAGAGAAATCCCCATGAGTCAAAGTAGAAGAAATGTGTGGCAGCCTACCCGTGGCACAATTAGTCAGAAAACTCTCAGAGAAGCACAGGAGAGTTTTCACTGCAAATCATAAACACTGATGAGAGACGAGAAGGGCAGTGCCCTTTACCCGGCAGCGTCGGTCAAGGCTGGTAATAGAGTCTAACTCCCGGGTAGGTTCTTTCTTTTTTTTTTTTTTTAATGTCTATTTTATTTTTCACTTTTTACTGTTTTTGTGGGGGGTGGTAATTAGTTTGACTTATTTATTTATTGTCTTAATGGAGGTACTAGGGATTGAACCCAGGACCTCGTGTGTGCTAGGCACGCGCTCGGCCACTGAGCGATACGCTGCCCTCCTGGGTAGGTGATTTCTAAGCCGCAGGTCCCTACTCTCTTAGGGACAATCTGCCACGTCCTCAGAAATGAGGGAAGCATTTCTGTATCAAGGGAGTCGCATGGGTCACTTCCCCTTTTCCCATCTCTACTCAGGGTCATCTCCCATTTGTCAGGGAAGACATTCTTAGGACTTTCTTATCAATCTATCCCACTGAGGAATCCTTTCATCGTTGTGTGTTTCTCGGTTATTAACCGATGGGATTCGCCACCAAGTTCCCTGGAAGATGTACTGCCTCATCCTACACTTGGCGGGGACAGACAGCCAGGCACTAGTGATGCCCTCTGCCCTCTCATAGTACAGAACCATCACTGAGAAGTGGCCTCCTCCCAAGCACTATGTTTCCCAGACCCTCTGCAAGGTAGATGGGGTCATCTCTGACCAGATGCGGGTCTGGACCACGAGGTGTGAGAGAACGTGAGGTGCGGCCCCCCCAGGCCTGACCCACGCAAGCCTTCCATGCGCCTCCTTCTTCTGTGGCTCTTTTCCTTCCACTGGGATGGAGATGATTGCTAGGGCCACCATAGAGGTCGCTGTTGTAAACGACAAGGTCCCTGGATGACTGTGGAGGGCCAGCCTGCCAACCTTCTCCCCATCCAATCTCTTATGAGAGCAAGGAAAAAAAAAGTCTGCCATGAATGAGTTACACACATTTTTAGGTCTGTGTGATACAGCAGCTAATCTAATCGAATCTGTAGGATACAGGAATGAGTGTTCTAAGGCAGGATTAAAAATTCACTTTCAGTGAAGGTAAAGCAAAGTGATCAAAGGTGTCAGAAATTGGGAGGTCCATGTAGACAGGAGCAGAATCCTTTCCCCAGCCGCTTGGGTAGATGGCCAATTCAGGATCTCAATTAAATTTTAGTTTCTTAAAAAGCATGACACTGTACCTCAGACCATTGAGTCTACCTTCATTTTATAGCTGATGAAGGAAAAAGACAAAAATGTTCATTATAACCCCCACCCTGCTCTAGTTGCTCCAGAAATAAATCCTTCTTTTTGCTTAGGAGACCACATCCATTAAATCTCATGAAGTGCCCGCATGGTTGAAAAGGACAAAACAAGATGCTCAGGAAAAGGTGTTGAAGATGCTAATTCGAGAGCTCAGTGCTCTTTCTGAAGCGTTTTTTATTTCCACTGCTTTGGTAACTCCACCTTAAGCTTCGAGTTTAACAAATTAGAAACTGGCCACCATCTAAGAGCTGTTCTTTATTTAAAAACACGTCCATGAAAAGCCAAGGAAATACAGAGGTGAGGCAGTACCGAAATCTTCTGAGCCGAGGTTGGATGTGCCTCTGGTTTTTCCAGAAATCCCCACTGGTGTTATGACTCAACAATCTGTTGCAATCAGTTGTGGAAAGGGGCAGAGTGACAGCTGGAATGCAAAGAAGTGTGTACAACCCAGAGCCACCTCAGCTATTTGCCAAAACATCCAAGTGTCCCCATGGAAATGTCTTGCAACATATGTTCTATTGAGGAAAAGAGGTTGCAAACCAAGGGGTGATTGCAATAAACAACACTTGTGATGAACAGGATTTGTGAGTTAAAATTCTTTTTTATGGTTTGTCTTCCTCACTTAGACAACCCTATGAGGGCAGAGACGATGTCACCCCACTGTACCCCAGCCCCGGGCACACAATAGGAACTCAATAAACATATGTTGTAAGGATGGACGGATGGAAGGATAAAAGGATGGATTCTACCCAGCTCAGGTATGAGTAGGAACATTGTCTGCTAGAGGAAGAGAGAGAAAAAACACATAAAGGCATATAATTTCTAGGGTTTGAAACGTGGGTTGGAATTAGGACTGATCTTCTGGATAATTGCATCTCTTTCAATATCCAAGCTACATTTGCCATCACTTTGAAACCCAAAAGTAAATACTTTCTCAATGTTTACTTTGCTGGCAGGAAATGCTTTAACAAAAATGTAGTCTCTAAGTTGCTCGGCAGCATCAGGGAAGGGCTGTCACTCTCAGGCCCAGAGAACCCAAAGGTGGCAAGGTACCACCGCTCCAAGCGAGCCAGCCTTCCAGCTCCTCGCTCCGTCACTGCTAGCTTCTTCCAGCTTGACAGTGGAGTACGTACATGTTTATGCACCGGCCGGTAAGTGGGAGGCACTCTTATCAAAAAGAACACATCGGACACTATGAGGCAATAGCATTTTACTGGCCACAGTAGGACTGGAATTCACTCTCTGTTCTGACAATAGGAAGAATCTGATGCGTGGGCAAAGCCAAAAAAAGTTTCCTTTGGTCACATTACTCAAAGAATGAGCTGCCGATAACCCAGCAGCTCTTGTCCGTATGCCGGGACTCAGCTGATGACTGTTCTGAGGCAGACATCCGCCCCTGCAGTTTGTCCTTCCATCCAGTCTACCTTCTGGTGTCCAGGCCCTTGATGAGTCTCGTAGCCAATGATATTTGCCCCATTGCCCCGCATCAGGAAGCAAATAGCATCACACTGGTACAATAAGACATCTATCTGGCCAAGGTCTCCAGGATAGGACCAGGTTCAGTTGGCCTGAGCACGCGCATTCAGCGTGTTCAGATGTCCCCATCCCGCCCCACCCGTGTGAGCCGAGGTCTATGTCCCGAGAACCTCGGTCGAGGACTCTCCAAGGCAGCCTCAGTGCTGCTCGAGAGCCTGGGTGTTGTAGCAGCCTGGGGGCAGGTTGTCCTTAATGTTCTCCAGGTTTCTCACATCAGCCAGGATCCCGTCTATGCTGGTCTCCAGCGAGCGGAGGTGGCCCCTCTGCCGACGTGCCCTCTCCTCCAGCTCGGACATCAAGGGCCGCAGCTGGCTGTCGATCTGCGTCTTGGCTCGGAAAAGCTTCTGCTCCAACGAGATCAGCCTTTCTTCATCCACACTGCCAGGCTGGTCTGTTTTAGGGACCACGAAAGGAGTTAACAGAAAAAAGCTGTGGTTACATCTCCTTGAACACATGCGGGCCCTTTATACCCTTAACTAATTTCTGTTTCTACCTGCCCAGGTGCAAATAGTATGCCATACATTTAAAAGGCTTATTTATTTTTTAAATTTTATTATTTTTTTTAATTGAACTACAGTCAATTACAATGTGTCAGTCTCTGGTGTGCAGCACAATGTCCCAGTCATGCATATACATACATATATTTGTTTTCATGTTTTTTTCATTAAAGGTTATTACATAAAAAGCTTATTTTAAATAAGAAATAATCTAGAAAAAATTCTGAGTGCACCAGCCTAGTTACTGGGTTTTAAACAGTCCAGTTTAAGCCTCTGGGCTCTGGAGTTATGCCATATGAAGCTCGGAGTTATCTTGTCATATTAGGGTCAACAGCTCCTGCTCTGACAAGATGAAGACTGAAGGCCACAGGGGACTGAATACTGCCCAAGGTGTCTGCCCACGGCAGCTCATCCCTAAGATCAGAACCAACTCCAAATTACACTTTCCGAACCACCCTTAGGGAACAGCTTGCTGTCTTCTGTTAGAAGACTTTAGAAACTGGCTGGGCTCCAGGGTTCGGGGAAGCCAAGGTGTGCTTTGCTATTTGGGGGATGAATTCCAGCTGTCAGGAAATGGTGCAAGACTTCATTCTGGCCTGAAACAGTGGGAAACCGGCTAGATATGAGTTTATTTCCAATACGAAATGTGGTCACGTGTGTTCAGGTATGTTTTTATCCATAAATGATCTGAAACGAGCGTCAGCATGAAGTGCACCTGGCCAGACCCACTTGGGTGGAATACGTTTGAGTGGAGCTTAGTGACTTCAAACTCAAGGTCAGGTGCAGTGATGGCATTTGATTGGGGAAGTTTATTACACCTAGAGAGAGGAAACAGTTACTGTTCTAGAACTCAAGAGAGCAAAAAACAGCTCTGTAATAAAAATGTTGATCCAATGGATCAGCCTGGTTGCAGGGGAGAATTCCAGATTTTAAGGTCCTACGACATTCAGGGAAAGTTAAGCAGGCTTGGGGACAAAATGTCCTTGGGGAGGCAGCCTGAGCTTCTCAAAAACAGCAGGTACATTGGAGTGAGAGACCTCGGTTTGAATCCTGCCTCCACCAACTACTATGTGATCTGTGGGACAGTATTAAACTCCCTGAAGCTTCAGTTTACTCCTCTGTGAAATAAAATAATGAGAATAGTAAAACCCACCTCATGAGACCTTTAAAAGACTTAAATGATCTTACACCACGGAAAACCTGGCATAGTGACCGACAGCAGTACATGCTCGAGCGTGTCCCCACTGTCTCGTTTGCTCTTTAAAGGCCCTGTTAGTTTCATTACCGTTTCCAGAACACTAAGCAAAGCTGCTAAATTCTCAACTGGGGAAGTTGCTTTTCGTGTGTGTGTGTGTGTGTGTGTGTGTGTGTGTGTATGTGTGTGTATGTGTGTTTAAACCTTAGAGGGTATTTTAGTCTTTGGGGCTCAGTGCATCACAATGCCGACCCACCAGGATAACGACTCAGGCAATATTGGTCTCTCAGGGCTATGGTGACACTCTACCGAAAAATCAGGTTTCAAAGTCATTCAGTTGAACTGGAAAAGTAGAACCAAGCCTTTTCCTGAACGTCGCTGGACTCTCTGACCGAGTCCCTGGTTCCCCATCCGCCACAGTCCAAGCTTGATAAAACCGGCTGACGGCGGGTCTGACACCGGTTCTGTCTAAACACAGAATTTTAATTCAAATCAGTTTTCCTTTTGGAGGGACTCTGGGAGGAAGCCCGAGCTGCTGTCACATAGTGCCAGCAAATCTATTTTATCCCTAAATGTTTGCACTGTCCTGTGGACCAAACACCTGGACATTTCTTCTGGGTCATCTACCAAGCTTCCATAACTGGTTGTATCAAGGTATAATGTGGTTTGGGGAGGGAAAACCAGCAGAATCAGCAAGTGATCCTGACCTCGCAGACTGGGAGAATCTTCCCCCCGACCCCTCCCACAGCCTCAGAGCAGATGCCCTCACCTCTCCCCTCGGCCACCGCCACTGTCCCCTAAATGATCTCACCTGCCTTTTGCCTAACCTGCCTTCAACCTCTCCCTGACTCAGCCGTCCTAGTGGTCTTTCCTAAATATACAGCAATGATATTATTCCTCTGCTTAACACTCTCCACCAGATTCTCAGGATCAAGGTCAGAATCCTTAGCAGGGCTGCAAACTGGCCAGTCTTCTCTTTGGCTGTGAAGTTCGAATCCTGCCTCCACAACTTGCTGTGTGACCTTCGGGACATCATTAACCTCTCTGAGCCTCAATACACCTTCCCAAAATACACCCAATTTTTTGACCTAAAGACTTTTACCTCTAAGGGCAATAGGTGCTCAGTGACCCATCTTAGAGATGGTAAAACGGAGCCCAGAAAATGTAAAGTCCTGCCTGAAGTATCTGGGCCTGGAAACAAAGCCAATTTCCTGACACTCGTAAGGGAAGTTGAGACTCCCACTCAACAGGGCCAGGTCTAGTTAGGCTTCCGGGGAGAAGCCCTGGAACGTGGGGCTGGAAGGCTGCGGAGAGCCCGCATACCTATCAGGTGTAGGATGCCGTCCAATGTGTTGAGCGTGTCTTGGATGGTAACTCCAGCATTCTTGGCTCTGTTATCAACTCTCTGGGCTTCTGTAATTACCTGAGGAAAAGATACACACAAACCCACCCTGAAAGGGTGTTCCCGTACCGGCAAGTTCAAAGGGGCCTCCCGCAGAGAGCAAGGGGAACCCACCATCTGCACCGCGTCCATGTCCATGTCGAACTCCTGCTCCTTCCTTGCTAGTTCTCCTTCTACATCCCTCATCTCACTCTTCAGAGTGGCCAGTCCCTTCTCCATGGCCAAGGCTCCATCTGCTGTCACATTGGCTTCCAAGTTCAGACCCCCGATCTCCTGGGAGAAGGAAAAGAGCCAGGGACGGAAGGAGAGAGAGGAATGAGACACAAAAACATCCCAAAGACAACGGCAGAAAAAATACAGCTGCAGCCAGGCTCTGATGGAGTCATTTAGATGAACAATGAGAGAGTCAGACTTGGGGACACGACACACCCTTCCCCAAGCTCTGCCTCAAGCAGGTTAACCTCGGGTACGGCCCTAGGGACTAGGAGTGTCCTCGGTCAGACACTGCTCCCCTCTGAGGTCAGTCTCACCACATGGAGACCGAAATAGGAGCCAGTCGGGAAACCCAGAGGGCGAGAAACTCACCTCATTCTCTGTCACGTTTCTTTGTTGTCACTGTCTTTTGAATGGCTTAACTCCCTAGGACAGTTAAGTCTGGGTTGCGGAGAATGAATGTGCTACAGCTTTGACTTTTGTTTTTATCTGGACAAATCTTACCAATATCTGTACCAATAAGCTAGGATTTAGCATCAAGTTGCAGGTGTCTCTGTGCCAGAAGCCATATAAAGAGAAGCACATGAAACTGGTGTCTACCCTCAAGGGACCTAAGATTTGAGGTTATTTCTGGAAGTTACTAAGTGGTTCAAGACTGAGCCCACACCATCTAGATACCAAGAGTTTCTGCTGAGTTTTCTAGAGTTGCTTAAGCTTTCTAGAAGCTGTGCTTAAATAAGATCTACAAAGCTCTTTTCCAGTTGGGAAGCATTTCTTCCACAGTAGCCTTTAACATATGGGTTGGAAATGTTCCTAGACTGTCCCTGCCCATGACACTGAATGTTCCTTGAAAAAAAGGGCTGAGTCTTTCCCATGTGCATATCCCCAGCCCCAAGCACAGCGCTGGCACAGAGCGGAGGGTAAGAGGTCAATGAGTAAGTGGAGCTAAGACACAGGACATGGGGACAAGGGATCGAGAACTGCAGAATTTCAAAACCTTGAATCATAACGCTGCAATACACATGACCCAGCAATCCTACCCCTGGGCATGTATCCAGAGGGGACTTCAATTCAAAAAGACACATGCACCCAATGTTCACAGCAGCGCTATTTACAATAGCCAAGGCATGGAAACAGCCTAAATGTCCATCGATGGATGGCTGGATAAAGAAGTTGTGGTATATTTATACAATGAAATACTACTCGGCCATAAAAAAGAATAAAATAATTCCAGTTGCAGCAACATGGATGGACCTGGAGATTGTCATTCTAAGCGAAGAAAGCCAGAAAGAGAAAGAAAAATACCATATGAGATCACTTATATGTAGAATCTAAAAAAAAGACAAATGTACTTATTTACAAAACAGAATCAGACTCACAGACATAGAAAACAAACTATGGTTATGGGCGGGGAAAGAGGGTGGGAAGTGATAAATTGGGAGTTTGAGATTTGCAGATACTAACTGCCATATATAAAATAGATAAACAACAAGTTTCTACTGTAGAGCACAGGGAACTATATTCAATATCATAAGAATAAGATATCATATAGTCACCTACAATGAAAAAGAATATGAAGATGAATCTATGTGTGTACATGTATGACTGAACTACTGTGCTGTACACCAGAAATTGACACAACAATGTAAACTGACTACACTTCAATTAAAAAAAAAAACACTGGTATAGTTGGTATAGACTGAATTGTGTCTGGCCCAAAAGATATGTTGATGTTCTAAGCCCCAGCACCTCAGAACGTGACCTAATCTGGAAACAGGGCTGTTGCAGACGTAATTAGGTAAGGCACGTCATACTGGAGTAGAGGGGGCCCCAAATCCAGCGTGGCTAGTGTCCTTATGAGAAGCGCTGGAGACACCCAGGAGGAAGAGCTGCATGTGATGACAGAGGCAGTGAAGACTCTGCAAACCAAGGAATGCTAAGGATTGAGGGCCACCCCCGGAAGCTAAGAAGAGGCAAGGAAGTTGCCCAGAGTCTCGGAGGGAGCATGGCTCTGCTGACACCTTGATTTCAGGCTTCTAGCCACCAGAACTGTTAAGGGAATAAATTTCTGTTTTAAGCCACCCAGTTTGCAGTGCTTTGTGATAGCAGCCCTAGGGAACTAATACAGCAGTCTATAAAAAACAGTCTTGGATGCTTCTTCCCGTGGTGTTGTCCAAAAAAGGAGCTGAACGTGGTGGTGGGGGCAGGGGAGGGGGTGGGCTTTAGCACTGAGTTAAGGACAGCCCTGTGAATCAACCCACAGAAGGGACAGCCAAGTAGGTCTGGGGCCACAGCAGGACTCTGAGCCCTCGGGGCACAGTGGGCACGATGCGCTCGCTCCTCCAGCGTGACCCTTGAGCGTGGAGCTGCTCCTGCCAGCCTGCGCCTCCATCTCTCTTTACCTGCTCTATCTTGCCGCTGATCTCCAGGGCCTCCCCGGCAGCCTTCTCTGCCCTCTGGGCATCGGCCGCAGCCCCGCCCAGGGCTGTTTCTGCTCGCTTGGTCTTGTCGCTGGCGTCTGCAACCTTCTGGCTAATATAGGAGAGTCTCTTCATGGCCTCTTCGGCTTCTGCTTTTCTGTCTTCAACCTGCAGGTCAAACTCTGAAACGAAGATAAGAAAACACTGCCATAAAGATGCAGATTAACTTACAAGCGGAGATGAAAGGGGCCGAGGTTTTGCAGAAAAATTACAGAAAGGGTGTTCATACTGCCTGGGGGTAAGAGTGTGGGAGGTTGTGGCCATCACTCCTTCTCATCGGGGAGAAAGCATCTTAAAGGAGACGACAGTCAACGGTCAGCCTGCCCAGGGCCCCCACTATTGCAAAAGTGAACCGCAAAGTGACTCAGAAGCAGGTGGACTCTTTGAAGACCGAAGTTTCAAGCCGGAGCCTTAAACCCTAAGCTGCCGAAGGCCGCGCACGAGGACTGGGCAGGACAGGTGGAGAGGGACTTTCTGCGAAGCGAAGCCCAGGACTTCAGGTTTCTTTTTTGCTCTTTAGTGAAGAAGCTTGAAACTTCAACCAAATCTGTGCAAGGCACAAACCCAAATTTCCTGGAATCTAGATGCTAGAATAAAGCTCCCTGCACCATCACCATAAAGCAACCTCGCTGGTTCTGTATGGGAACCAGCCAGACTACACCAAAAAAAAAAAAAAAGAGAGAGAGAGAAGAAAGGAAATAAAAAAGAAATATCTATATAGTAATGGGGTGTTGGGTCTGTGAGGGACCTTAGAGACATTTAGTTCAAATTTCTCCCTTTAAAGAGGGAGATTAGGGTCTGGAAAGGCTATGTGACTTGCCTCTGGTCACACAGCCAGCTCAGCCTGGTCTTGTGGTTCAGCAGAGATCAGAACCCAAGGCTTCTGACACCTGGTTCAATTCTTTCTACTACATCAAATATTAATAAAATGATTTTCTTCAGGAAGAGATTTATTGTCTATTAATACCTCCATGTGTCTGTCACTTGGAGAGGTCTGTGAGGATTCAAAATGAACCAAAGTTCATACTTATATCTTTAAAATACTCAAATGACCTGAGCCATGAAATGCTCACCTCTGAGATTCTTTAAGATGTTTTCAACTTCATAAAAAGTGGCATTGCCCATGCTCAGCGCTTCCTGGGCTCTGCTTTTAGCAAGGTTGGCACGGGAAAGCAGCTGATCTGATTTCTGCAATTAGGCAGGCAGAACAAGATTAGAGCAAACGCAACACACACCTCGGAAGTGCCCTCCTGCCAGCACAGCCACTCTGTCATGTTGCGCTCCATGCCGACAGAGGGCCGCGATTCACTGAGGAGTCTGGGGATGCGGTGGCAAACCCCTCCACAACCTGGGACAGAACTTTGTAACCCAGTGACCCAAAGGGATCCCACACACAGAGCAGTCTAAAACTCTGGCTCACTATCAGGGACAAGCACACTTTTACAAATCCTAATCTTAAACTCCAGACACTTCCTGAAGCCAAGCTAGGGGACAGAGCTAGACCAAAACTGGACCCAGGAGGCCTGAGTCCTAGTCCTAGATTTGAGGGCTGACTCCGTGGGTGGAGCTGAGCCAGTTACATTAGGGTCTCTGTATCTCAGTTACTTCCTCTATAAGCAGCAGTGCCACGACCTTCCTTAAGAGAGTTTTCGACGGTTCTCCTCACTGCATTTATTCACAGGGGAGGCATCCAACACATGTTCGTTGATTGAAAAATTAACACAGGGTACCTGTCTCCCGTTCTTCCCATTCTGTAAGAGCTTCTGGGTTTCTTCCTCCCAGCTTCCCAGGTTGCTTTGCACACGCTTGAACTCATCCATACGCTTGGTCACCAGGCTTGAGAGAGACTCTGCTTTTTGTCTGATCCTCTTCACTTCTACCTATGAGCCCCAAAAAGTGAATGAGCCTGACTTTCTGCTCACCAGTGGCCACATCAGCCTTCTTAGGACCTGACATCATTGTTCAAAAACAACACTCCAGGCCCCAAGTCTAACAGAAACAAAGCAACTGTCCTCACGAAAGCCGGGCAGCAGGGCCCCCAAGCGTCACACAAGGTTTGTGTCTGGTTTTTATCATTATTTTATGAATTAGCTTATACACACATGAAAACATATTACAAACATTTGAGGGAATCATCAGTGCTTTCTGCCATATGTAGAAAGCTGAATCTTAATCTAGTAAGTTTGCAATAGTTAAAGGAATTCATGACAGAAAAAATGCAAACCTTCTGAGAAAAACAGAAGCTTTCTGAGTGGCTGTGCACAGAGATGTGCTATAGGTTGGAACCAAATGTAAATATAAATTTTTATTTATAACAATTTCCAGAGGGGGGCAGGGTATAGCTTAAGTGGTAGAGTGCATGCTTAGCATGCCTGAGGCCCTGGGTTCAATCCCCAGTACCTCCATTAAAAATTTAAAAATTAGATAAATAAACCTAACTACTTCCAGCCCCCATATATATATAATTTTCCTCGGGCTTCAATGGTCCCCAGGACTAGGGAAGAGATAGAAAACCTTTATCCACTAATAGGTTCAGGATGTGAGCCAAGGAATTTTCAGGGACTGAGATTGGGTTTAAGAACAAGGAAATGGATAATGAGAAGGATAAATACTCTTCCTAATCTAAAGGAAGAGAAAAAACTGAATGCTTGGACAACACAGCTTAACCCCCAGAGGAGAAAGCATGGCGGTCCTTCCTCTGCACATCAGCGCAAAGGCCAGATGCCCTCACCTCAAAGGACTGGTCGTTGGCCCCTTGAAGCTGAGACGCGGCACTGAGGAGGTGGAGACTATGCTGGTAAGACCTGTCTGCTTCAAGGTCAGCTTGAGTGGCCTCGCTCAGCAACTGCTGGGCCAGAGACTTGGTTTTCTCCAGCCTGCAGGGGAATGAACAAAGAGGACGTTGAGCATTTGCTCTTTTCTGTTAAAAGCAAAAATTCATCTTGTTGTTTTAAAAGCATGTCGTTGGGATTATTGCAAGAACCAGTTGAGCACAGGTGTCAGAGATGTGTCCCTCTCCACCTTCACAACATGAACCTTAGAGTTTTATACAGGCTGGGTCGGAAAAATGCAACCCAAGTCCCCCAGCTCTTGACAG
Source organism: Camelus dromedarius (assembly GCF_036321535.1). Taxonomy (NCBI): domain Eukaryota; kingdom Metazoa; phylum Chordata; class Mammalia; order Artiodactyla; family Camelidae; genus Camelus; species Camelus dromedarius. The sequence continues at coordinate 27,301,262 of NC_087458.1, read as the reverse complement.
CACGACTGTGTTAGGGTTACATCCTCCAGGCCATCCGATGGGCATCCTCACATCCCTCAGGCACCACCGAGGGTGACCCTATCTTCAAGGATGCAATCCCTCCATCAAAACACAGACTTTACTTAGATTAATCAACCTTCTCTTCCAGCCTTACAGGCATCTGCTTTTCTCCAAAGTAACACTCTCATTCTCTCATCTCTCTCTTTATGGGTATATTTTAAACGCAGCACCCCTGGTCGCAGTTTACCCTGTACCCTGCGAGGCGGTGGATTATTGGTCCGTGGGAGGACCTGTCGAAACGTACTTTCCCACAAGCCCTTGCACCACGGAGCCCTCCAGGCTGCCGCTGCCGCCTCCTTCGCTGAGAGCCTTGCGCACCAAGGACAGCGCCTGCTTGGAATAGTCCTCGGTTTCCCTTGCCAGTTGCTCCATGTTATTGGCTGACTCAACGTGGCTGAAAGGATTAAAAACAAAGAATTTGAGTTTTCATACCAGAGGGCTTCCTTTAGGACTTCTACTTAAATGAAGGGAGAGGAGTAAGGGAACTGGTTTGACTAGAAAAACCAAACGGAACTGACACCCGATTAGATGGAATTAGAGGAACTACCAAGACGCAGAAGATGCTCTGGAGAAGGAGCCTCGTGTCGTAGACATTTTTGGTGACCTTCTCCATTTATGGCATAATCAGGGGAAGCCTGGGGCGGGGGATGGAGATGCGTGGGAGAAGTCTCAGGGTGGTAAGATATTTGTAAGCTGTTTTCTGCAAGAAGAAACCCCTAGGTTTTATTTCATCCAGGATCCAACTCCCGACTCACTCTCTAAACTGGACCCACCCCTCAGGGGGAACAAAGCGTGTCAATAAAAGTCCCCCAGGTGCTTTGTCCTCCTAGTTCTAGAAAGTGATGGAATAAAGCCCGGGAGGCAGCTCCTGCTGCAAGAACAAAGCCACCTCCTTCTGCTGATTGAATTCCACTTGGGAGTAGCAGAGCCGGCCACCTTGCTGAGCCCACCGCCAGGAACAAACCTCTTCACATGGCAGGACTGGTAGCCAGGCAGGGATGAAGGAGCTGCCTGCTATCACGGGGGCCCTGCAGAGCCGGTTTTCAGGAAGCTCCCCCTGTGCAGGCTTGGCTCCCACAGGCTAGCAAACAACTCGTTGCTACTTGCTCCCAGGCTTGGTGTGGGGGCCTGGGAGTCCCTCAAAGCTGCAAAGTGTTCTCTTCCAAGGGCTGATTCAGTTCACGGGGCCCAAGGAATTACATCTGACATGCACCAAAGCCATACTGTGAGTCACAGAGAAATCTGGAAAAGAAACAGCCCCACCCCCAGCACCTGCCGAACGACCTTGCCCCGTGGCCACCTACATACACTAAAAGCTGAGTGGCTAAGAAGTGGCTTCAAGGCGGGGCGGTGGGGGGTGTGTCTGCTAGGGAGCCCGGAGGTCATGAATATGGTGCTTTGGTCCCCAATACCTCGCACTGTTGTTCAAGGCTGGCCTTGCCCAGGTGGTCAGAAGCAGAGGTGCCCCAGTGCTGCTCACCTGTCTGCCAATCTCGTGGCCTCCTGAGCTAGACTTTTAAAGCCATTTGGCCCCACATAGTGGTCTGAGGGAGGAATGTTCTGTGGAAAAGGAAAATTGGTTAGGACTTTGCCATGAGCCTAAGAATGAGACAAGGAGCCTAAGCAGGTTCTGTATCTGTCCTGTCAGAGCCACACAGCATTCTGCACCCTGCACACCCAGAGTCCCTGGTCACCATGATCATGACATTAAAAAAGAAAAAAATGCATAGACAAGAATACAGTAGAAATCCAAGTTCAAAAAAAGTCCATATATAGGTATAGATGCATTTAAAAATATGTTCATATTTTCGTATGGATTTAAAGTCTAGTAGAATATACACCAGGCTTTAATAGTAGTTATTTCTTAGGAATGAGGTCATAGGGGATTTTTACTTCTTTTCTGAATTTTCTACAGAAGGAAAATCAATATACATTATTTTTTAAATCCTTCATTTTCTCAGCATAATATCTGATTATCTTCCACTATTCTTGATCCACCTCCCATCCACCCACTTAATATCATTGTCACCACTGCCTTCTCTATTCAGAAAGAGAAGGGTGCTCCTGCAGACCTCTCCCCCCTGCCGCACTACGAATCACATCATTAAGAAAATCAGCCTGGCAATTTTTTTCCCCTGCTTTCAGAGCCATTTATTCATTGGGGTCCTTCCTTCCTTCTCCCTTCCCTTCCTTCCTTTTTCATTTGTCCTTTTGTTCATTCATTCATTCCTTCTTTCAAGCAGCAAACATTCATCACAGCCACATATTGGGCAATGGGCTGGGAATGTAAATGTGGATGAAATGGAATCCTGCCCCTCTGGGAGCTAACAAGCTAGAAGATATGCAGAAAGAAGGAAGAAGAGGCAGGGCTCTGGGTAGCGAGAAATAAACCAGGAGAAGAATATAATGCAGTAAAATGGGAATGTGTAGGAAGCCAAAGAACACAGAGAATGGGTGTGACTCTGCAAGGAAGATGAGTTGGACTGTCCGCCGGAGGGAGCAGAAAAGCCGAGAGACAAGCGGAGCCAGCAGCACCTGCAGGTGGGTGTCCCCTCCAGCCATGACCTCAGTCCCTAACCCAGCACCACCTACCGAGCTTTGCAGGGCAGCCTCGCTTTCCTCCAGGCTCAGGCGCATCTGAGTGAGGAGCCTGCGGGCATCCTGCCCGCGGTTCTGATGCTGGCTGCCCAGGGCCCGAACTCTCTCCACGGTCATCTTGAGGTCATCCAGGCGGTTCCGGTAGCTGTTCTCCTGGCTCCTGGCCTTGGTCAGCTGGAGGTTGAGGGATCTAATAGCACCTGAGCACCAACAAGGAAAGGGAGGATGAGCACTCTGGGGGGCAAGGAATCAAACAGTAACGGAGGGTCGAACAAGTGACTTTGACTGGCTTATGGCAAGATGGTGAAAACCCAGCCTATAGATGCATGCAGCTGCTCTTATCTTCACCACTCAGGGCCCAGGAGAATGTCACAGAAAGTCCTTCTCCTCTGCACGCACGAGGCAGAGGTGTCCGCTGGGCTGTTACCCGCCAACGATTCTATAACCTAGCGTAATGCTTTCTAGGACTGTGAATTCTCTCCTGTGTGAAAGGAAATTGGCCTTGGTCACCTTCTGAAATCTGGGCTTCTCTCAGGATGTCCTGAAGGGCCTGCTCGGCCTGCCGCATCCTGCCTTCCAGCTCTGTGCTGGGCACCGCTCCCCCGCCACCCTGAGCCGTCGAAATCAGGGTCTCCAGGCTCTGGAGCTGCTGCATAAACTGATCCATCTGAAATCACACAGGAGGGAGGGTCAGGACAGACGAGGGAAGTCACCAGGCAGCCAGGGGAGAGCAGCTAGGAGCCCAGAAGCGCTTGGCACGTCACGGCAGGCAAAGGGCACGCTCCAGAGCCCAGCCGTGCTGAGCCTGAATCCCGGCCCCACTGCTCACTGGCTGTGTGACCTCGGGCAAGTCCCTCCTTTATCCATGGGATGGGGTGATGGTAATAGCACCTCGCAGACATGTCACCCGGACTAAATGAGCCAGTGTTTGTGTAGTGCTTCAGGCAGTGCCTGGAATACGGGAAAGGCTACAGAGGGCCGGTTAAATAGATCAGTTTACAGCACAGGTTGAGTGGGTTCTACATTTGGGTTCTGTCTGAGTTCTCTCCTCCCTCACCCTTCACCCCAGCAAAGCAATAATTAATAATTAACAACAACAGCATAATTTCATTCTTCTCTGGCGTTTAAGTGAGATACTTCTAGGGTGGAGGGGACAGCCTTCACCTGTTTGGACAGCCGCGGCACCTCTGGGGGCCTCGCACCTTTTGTGTGTTTTTCTTCATTTGCTGTGTAAGAACATCTCCGGGGAAAAAATCCAAACCGGAAAGCGGCATGTGAGTGGAAAGAGCACTGAACTCAGATTCAGGAGACCCAGGTGGGACTCTCGGCTCCACCTGCCCGCCTGGCTTTGCAACATTGTAAGTTTTTCAAGACTTTGCTCAGTGAAAACTGAAATCAGAATGCTTTTTCTTCCAATTTGACTGTTACCATGACTACCAAATAAGACAGTATCTGCAGAAGGGGTTTTGAAAATGATATGTATAAAAACATAAGCCTGAAGTCCTATTATTATTATTATTATTTGGGGTTTTTTTTTGTTTGTTTTGGGGGGAGGGGAGGTAATCAGGTTTATTTATTTATTTAAAAAAAATTTAATGGAGGTACTGAGGATTGAACCCAGGATCTCACGCATGCTAAGCACACACTCCACCACTGGCTTATCCCCTCCCCCCCATAGGTGGCAACTATCACTATTATATGGAAAAATTTTTTCCAATATACCAATTCTTTTGTGTGTGTGTGTGGGCATTTTTTTCCTTGTCCCTTTTTTTTTTTTTTTTGAGTTACAGTCAGTTTACAATGTTGTGTCAATTTCTGGCATATAGCGCAATTTTTCAGTCATACGTGAATATACATATATTCATTTTCATATTCCTTTTCACCATGAGCTACTATAAGGTCTTGAATATATTTCCCTGTGCTATACAGTATAAACTTGTTTATCTGTTTTATATATACCTGTCAGTATCTACAAATCTCGAACTCCCAGTCTGTCCCTTCCTTCCCTCCTCTCCCCTCTGGCAACCACAAGTTTGTACAATATACCAACTCTTAAAGAAACAAGTGGTAACTCCCAGCCAGTCCCCAGGAGACTAGGAGGGTCCTGGGTTTGTGACAGATCCGCCCAGGAGACACTTGAGGGGTTTACTCCTGGGGGTGAGGGCTGGTTAGCACGCACACCTGAGTCTTCACTTGGTTATAGCACGCTGGGCAGCTGGCTAATGCTGCGTGCTCACAGTTGAGGCCGCCGAATCCCGGTTTGCAAACACAGCTGCCATCACTTCTACACTCCACGGGCTCCGAGCCCACGGGGCTGCAGTTGCAAGCTAGAGACAGAAGACAGACAAACAGCTTTCATGTCAAGCTAATTCCAGAAACTGGAGGTATAGGAAAGGTAGAAGGAAGATCCAGTCACCCAAGGGCGAGGAATCCTTTGCCCTTGTTGATTCCTATTGTGTTAGATTCATCTCTCGGCTGTGCCTCCAAGCACGTTCCCAGTACAGAGAGGTCTCAGGAACCACCTGGCAGGTCTGTTTGGGGTATGTGTGGAGGGAGAGATACTAGAACCGCCCATCCTTTCTAGTGGCACTGACTTCCCCCCATTAAACTGTAAGCCTGTTAGATGGTCTGCAGATGCTGGGGCTTTGCTCACAGGGAGGATAACATTTCTTCTGGGCCTATGATGTGCCAGATGTACACATCTCCCTCTATTTTACAGATGAGTAATATGAACTCAGAGAGGTTGCGCAGTTTGTCCTAGGACACACAGCAAGAAAATGGCAGGCTGGAATGAGAACTTGGAAAGAGCCAATGCTCTTTTCCTCCTGCTCTGCTGCCTTTGATGTAGGAAGTGCAGTAAAGCAGTACCTTTATTCAGTCAAGTTAATTGAGTACCACTATGTGCCATGTTCTATTCTGGGAGCAGAGGACGTAAGCATGGGTGAGACGCTGCTCTAATGGCGCCACAGTGATTTCTCTAGGTTACTCCCTCTTTGGTGCTCACAAAGCATTTGGCACGTGGTAGTATGACCATATATCTAAGTGTATTGTCACCATTTGTTTACATGTTTGTGTCTCTTTCTTATTAGCATATGAGCATTTTGGGAGCTGGGACTGATTACCCATTATTATAACCTCAGTATCTAGCTCCATACTGGGGACATGATAAGTGCTTGATAAAAGATAACTGAGTGAAGAAATGTGTGGTCTAAAGGCAGGGAACAGTCTATGAACAGCACCTTATAGCTGGAATTACGTAGTTTACAGTGTGCTTTACAGCCACTTTGAGTTGTATGTTATTCATCCATGTGAGGACACCGAGACTCAGAGAGCTTAACTGGCATGACCAGCGCAATACAATAGGCATGTTAGAAAACTGGACTTGAACTCAGTACTGCTGACGTCACGTGGACACCTCCTGCCGTGGGTACATCACAGCTAACCCACAGGTTGGGGTCAGGGCAGGTGGAGTTTGTGCCCCTAGGGAGGAGCCCCGAGTTGCAGAAAGGTCCTGAGGCATTTCCAGGGCTGGGGACTCTGGTGTGATGGGGGAGCTCCCTGCAGACCTCCTGGGAAACCAGGAATCCTCCAAGCTGGGTCCCCAGAGCCACTCTGGACCTGAGTTCCGGGCAGTAGGGCTGGTCTGGGGCCTCCGTGAGTGAGGGGTGAGTCTGCAGGGCAGGGCCGGCTCCTGAGAACTGATTTCCCTCGAGTGCAGAGCATGTGCGGAGGGTTGGAGGAAGGACCGGCGAGAGGCCTGAGCTGCTCATTCACGCTTTGATCTGAAGCAGCCCCAGGGAGGGCTCCACGAGAGCTGCTGCTTTGAAGCTGCGTCTCCTTCACGGAAGTCTGGGCCGTCACCCCCCACACATCAGTCGCCCTGACCTCCTAAGAGGGCCCCTTTGGCTCCTTTACGACCCACGCCCCTCCCACTTCAGTGGGGTCGGGCTTAGTCTCGAGTCATTTACTCCCCCTCTTGCAGGTCTGGCAGCCGCTTCCCTGCCCACCAGCCTCGGGACGGGGCAGAGGACACGGCCCCATTTTAGCTCCTCTTCCACTTTGGAATGTAAACCTGACCTTTGTCACTTCTCCCACCAGGCTTTAACCCATTCGACATCCTCCCCGGGCCCTGCTGCGGGGGAAGCTGGTTTTCAGGCCTTTGACAGGTGAGAGGTCCAGGCTGCTCATGAGCCAGTTGGTCAGAAAAACCAAAGTGGCATCACGCTATTACCCGCGGCTGGCCTTGCTGATTTGTGTGTTTTTACGTGTGCACACGCACACACACACACACACACACAGACTGGGGGCACAGTCCTACCTCGACACTTGTCCGCTGGGTTGGGAGCCAGGGGGTCCCCAAAGTAGCCTGCTTTGCACTGGTCACAGCGGCCCCCGGCCGTGTTGTGGATGCACTTCAGACACCTGCCCGTCAGGCGGTCACAGTTCCCGGAGGCACTGGGGTCCACGTTGTTGTTGCACTGACAGGGCTGACAAGGCCTCACTGGGCCACGTTCCCCAAAGGGGTCCCCAAAGTAGCCATCGGCACAGAGCTCGCAGCGGGCACCTGGAAGGGACAAATGGCCAAGCCCAAGTGACCATCCGTTGGCAGCAAGACCAGACGCAGAGGCCACAAGCACAAGTCACCCTCTCGAGGTGTGTCCCCCTGGACCCCAGAACAGTAGCCTCAGGAACAGGAGCCCCCCCGCGAGGGTGGTCACAGATGGTGGAACACAGCACCACTGGGAGCCTTCCAGACAGTCAACTAGCTGGCTGGGAAAAAGTCAGACTTAGAGCCACACCTCTAAGGCACTGCTCTGACCGGCAGAGAGGTGTGACATTTATAAGGTCATGAAGTTTTCCTTCTTTACCTTGGTTCACTTTTTTTTTTAAAAACTTAGCTAAACCCTGAATTTCGTCTGAAAACTTCACCTCCTAATGACCAGCCTCCTAAGACAGCTTTCAGCACTTCCTCCCAGAACTGCACACTCCGCCCTTCCTCCATTCACTTCTGCTCTCAGGCACTGAACTGTGCTTGTCTTTATGAGACCATTTAGGTTAACCCTGAGGGATGACAGCGCCCTAGAAAACCTAGCAATGACAACTCTCTGGACGTGAATTCACAGCGTGTGCACAGGGCAGGCCCAGCGGCGGGGCGGGCAGCTGGCCTCACCGGTGACGCCCGGGGGGCAGCTGTTGCACACCACCTCCTCCGTCTCGGGCATCGCGGAGCAGCCGAACCCACTGGGACAGGGACAGGGCTGGCAGCTGCGGGGGTCACGCGGGTCGTTGTAGAAACCGAGGGGGCAGTCGGCACACTCGATGTCAGGGCTCTCGTCCCCTGAATAACAGTCTCCTGGGAGGCAGAGGAAGAAAAGAGGGGCAGACAAATGAAACTCTCCCCCTCCTTTAATACAGATGGTGCATGGGAGCCAGAGGTTGGTAGCTCAAGGCGTCCCTTTGGGAAGCTTTCCCCAGAGTGCCTGAATGCCCGCCCTCACCTCTGTCCTTAACCATCCATAACTTAACCCCACTCCCCGTCCCCCAGGCCTGGCACCATCTGTCAGCATGTTCATTCAGGCCCTGACTTTGCTTTGATCTCCCCCTACAACTCTGGCAACTTGACGCCAGCCCCCTCACCCAGCACTGAACCATGACAGCCACTTCCTGGAACCTAGCACCTCTCCCACCGCCTCGCGGCATTTCCACAATGAGAAGGATTGAGTGTAACAGAGCAGTGCCGTGTCCATCTCCCCGGGCTCCAGCCCCGCTTCCCACAGCCCTTTCCCATCTCTGAAATGAGTTCAGGCCCGGCCTTCATGCCGCTCTCTCTTCCACCGGAGACCCCGTCACCCGGCTGCACCCCCGACCGCCTGGTCTGGGTGTCCTTTCACTCACCTGTGTCTGGGTCACAGGCCCCGCCCCCTTGGCAGTTACACGGGATACAGGAGCCAAAGGGTCCCAGTCTGGCTGCATCTCTTTTGTAGCCAGAAGCACATTCCTGGCAGAACTGTCCCTTGTACCCAGCAGGACACACGCATTGTTCAACCCAGGGTGCTGGGGCTCCAGAGACGGGGCGGGCTGAGATCAGGGTCACGTTGTCAATGTACCCAGTACCTGCAGGACAGAGAACAGGTTAGACGTAGCAGACGGTAAGGGCCAAGGGTCTAAGGCCGGGCCTCTCTTTCGGTTTTATTTTTCTTAACTCCCGGATGAAACAAAAATTCACATTTTAAGGCAAGACAAGAGCAATTTGAACATAAAACTTTTTTCTGTGCTTTAGCCTCCTCCTTCCCCCTCCATCAGCTGCACTGTGTATCTGCGATACGTGTTAACCGGACCTCCGGCAGAAGTGCCTGCTCAACCGTGAAGATCCATTTTTCTCCCTCTGGCGCCAGCCATGCGACTCCTTAGAGGACAACGTTCCTTTGTCAGTCCTGTCGGGGGTCACGATGACCCACTACTCACCATGCGGGTGCAGACATCCTTGGTGAACTTTACGTACAGGGCCGATATGTAATTTCCCTTAAAGACAGCGACTGGTGCAGAACAGACCGGTCAGCCAAGCTGGGGTGATGCTGGGCCACACTTAATGCAAGTTCTCGCTTAAATACTTATGACCTATTAATGTTACGAGCTTGCATCACCAAACGTGAGACTGAGCCTTAGATAAAGTTAATGATGATCAGGCGACTTGAAACAATTTGATCAAAGATGCAGTGCTGTAAGGTCAGTGACTGTCAGAGTGTAATTCCAGCCCTGGGAAGAAGCAACAAGAAGGAGCCATCCTGGACTGAGAGGGAGTAAGCAGCGAGGCAGGCGTCCAGAGGCTCTGCTTACTGTTCGCAGAACCCAGTCCAGTATCGGCACATTGAGCGACCCATCAGGGAAGTCCTCGCCCGACCTGGGAATGAGCATTCCTAGCGCCGTGGGACAAATGGGTCAAGAAATGCCTCCCAAACCTGGGATAAAATGAAGCCCTAAAAAGAAGGGACTGTAAAATAAAGGACGTTGCCCACCGTCCTGTTCTGCAAGAATCAAATCATTAGCCAATGCAGTGACTGATCTACAATACACCCTGCAAGGAATTCAGGGTGAGGAACTCTGTGCCCTGGGAAAACTGGCAGAACTGGCCCTCAGACGGGGAGGTATTCTCAGGAGAAAATTTTATGAACCCAGTTTCCCACATCTTCCCATGCTTTGAAAAGCGCTAAATCCATTAACTAAGATATCTGTTCCTTGCAAACAGCAGTGACCTTCTGCCAAGAGGTGTGCATGCCTGCATGTACCATACCCTTCCAAACTCACACACGTGCTGGCTTCCCCCTTCACCTGTTTGAAACAGTTCTCAGAAAGCTTGGACAGACTCTCTTCCAGATTATCCTCCTCAGGTTGGCTCAAATAAAATTTTCCATTTCTTTCTTAGATTGACTGCTGATTCGTTTTTCATTGACAGCCCCGTCAAAGACAGGTGGCGTTCCCTCACCATGCCCACGGTCTGACATGACTGAGGGCACAGGCTCTGGTGTGGGAACAATCGAGTTTAAATCACCCTCACCAGCTGTGTGATTTGGGCAAGTCACGTTAGCCTCCCCATGACTGTGTTTCCTCAACTGCAGAAGAGAAATGACAGTGGTGTCTACTTCCTCTGTCTGTTGGGACATTCAATGAGACAACGCATACATTACAGTGAGCCTGGCACACGGTGACGATTCAGCGCACGGTGAGGAATCTACCTCCTGCTTTATTTGCTGTATCAGCGGCATGGGAATGGTGCGTGCAGGCCATGCTTCCTTTTCACATGAGCGCTAAAAAGCTCGAGGAGCTCCTATTTAAATATTTCCCATAGGGACTAGGAGTACACAGCAAGTAGGTAGAAGTTCAGTAGCAGGGATGAATAGCACACGTGGTGATGTGCGAACACGGTAGCCCCGAGTATAATCCCAGAAGAAAGCTACTCAAGAAATAAAGAGAGCAGTCTCGTAGGCGCCGTTTCCGAGCTAAGGGAACATGCCCTCGTGTTGTTGGTTATCTTCTTCAAATAATCAGCTTTAATCTAAATTCAGAGACTCCTTCAGCAAAGTAGCATCATTCATTCTTCATTGGTGCTGACCTCTTGGCTGGAGAAACATTCCTTTTTAACAACTTCTAGAATGTAAAACTTTAGACCCAATCGGCGACTCTACACCAAAGCCATCAAGTAGTTCGTCTCTTTGTTTGGAGACTGAGGCCACCTTAGAGGGCTGAAGCAAATTAAACTGAAACCTAAGAAGAGAGGAATTCATTTCTTTTGGCCACTTACTGTACTCTCCATAGGTAGCCCGGATCTGCAGGGATGTGAGGTTCCGCAGTAGCCTTCGAAACTCAAAGTAACTCAGCTGGGGGCTCCAGTTACTGCCCGGGTGTTCATTTAACCTGCATGATTTAAAACCAAAAGCTGAAAAATCCAACTCTTATCAAATCTTACAATTTGTATATCTGATATGAAGTATGCCCTAGACTGTGGGAACAGCTAAGCCCCTTTGCGGTCCTGCCTTGAGGGGGATGAAGGACTGGTAGCCACATCCTCGCAGGCAGATCTGGAGCTTTCTCACCCCAAGGGGAGCGCAAATCTCACAGGCTGTGATGGAGGGCGTCCCAGCGCAGGAAGCCGAGCTCCAGGGGTCAGGGTGTCAGTGCTGGTCCGAGTCCTCAGAGGCCACTTTCTATTCTTAGTGATGCAAAACCTAGTATCAGGGACGTCTCTGAGTGCAGGAAGCTCTGGTCCTCGAGAACTGTCATTCATTTTTGGTTTTGTTGTTTGAATGATTTCTTATCTGAGCACATTTCACCTCCTCCTATTTTCAAAAGTCAGTCCCCACCTTCCACATTGTCCACACAAATACTTCCTAGGTTGGCATCATAGTGTCTCGGCGCATCACACCACCAGCCCCGGCACAATTCCTTTTTATGTTGTTTTTTTCTTTACTGCAATGGCTCTTCCAGGGCCAACCCTAACTCTTTTGTTTCATTCACTGATTCGTTAAACAATAGTTTACTGTGCCCTTGGTTTGGGCCAGAAGCTGTATTAGGACAGAGAACACAAAGACAGCTAGAGTGAGGTGATCAGTGTCTACCCAGGGGAGTCGGCAGGTACGCAAAAAGCCATGATACAGTGCAGTGAGTGCTGTAACAAATTTGTGAACGGGATGCCGTAGAAACACACGATGGACAGAAACTCTACCTGGGATTCCGGGAAGGCTCATACAAAGGAAGAACCTGTAAGTTGAATGTTAAAGAGTAAGTTCACTAAGCTGAGAAAGCTGAGAAGATGGATTGGTGTTCCAGGTTGGAGAGCTGGCTGTGGGTACCGTTAGAATAAATGGCACTGGGTGTGTGCGCTGCGGGTCTTCTGTTCTCTATTCCCTTTACCTCTGCTCTGGGGTGGACCCCCAACAACCCTCACGTGAACCACTGCAACTGTCTTCAGATGGTTCAGTTAAGGACCCTACCTCCACACAGTATTTGCACCCAGCCTTCACACCTGATCTTGCCACTTCTCAACTTCCAGCCTCTCAGTAGCTTTCCATCATCTTAAGGTATGGGCAAGATCTCTGCACCTTGACATGATGTCCAAGGCCCACTATGCTGGGTCCTTTTCCAGTCTTTTCAACTTTATCTGCCCATGCCCCCTATGCATGCTGCGTCCCAGCCATAAATACTGCTGGCCAATCCCCCTGTTTTATGCCTTTCCACCTTCCCACATAGACTCACGTGTACAGGTTGTCCTGAGTTCATCCCTGGGAAAGCCCTTGCTTCCTTCTGTTCTCAGTCCACACACAGCCTCCTTTGTGGCGCTTTTCCTGACCCCTCCAGGCAGAATGAAGGTACTCTTCCCTCTCCTCCCAAGTCCCCCTGAGCACGCACCACCACGGAAGTGATTTTGTATTGTGTTATGTGCGCTCTTCGACATGTTACATATCCAACTAGACCATGAGCTCTTGGAAGACGATAACCATGTTTCTTCACCATGATTTCTCGGCCCCTAACACAGCACTAAGCATTTGGTAGGCACAGTCCCCTCCCCTGACGCTCTGTACCCACCACTCACAATTCCCATCCTAGGGAGAAAATATTTGCAAATGATATATTGGATAAGGGGTTAATATCCAAAATATATAAAGAATTTATACCACTCTACATCAAAAAAACAAACAACCCAATTGAAAAATGGGCAGAAGACCTAAATAGACATTTTTCCAAAAAATGACATACAGACAGCCAACAGACACATGAAAAGATGCTCAACAGCACCAGTCATCACGGCCATGCCGCTCAAAGCCAGAATGAGATGCCACCTCACACCTGTCAGAGTGGCCATCATCAGAAAGACAACAAATAACAAGCGCTGGTGAGGATGAGGAGAAAAGGAAATATTTGTGTGCTGTTGAAGGGAATGTAAATTGGTACAGCCACTACAGAAAACAGCGTGGAAGTTCTTCAAAAGATTAAAAATAGAACTACCATGTGATCCAGCAAGTGCACCTCTGGGCATCCTTCTGAAGAAAAAACGGACACCCCTATGTTCACTGCAGCATTATTTACAATAGCCAAGATATGGAAGCAACTTCAGTGTTCATCAACAGATGAATGGATAAAGATATTGTGATACATATACAGTGGAATATTACTCAGCCATAAAAGAGAGTGAAATCTTGCCATTTGCAACCACATGGATGCACACACAGGGTATTATGCTAAGTGAAATAACTCAGAGAAAGGCAAGTACTGTATAATTTCACTTACAAGCGAAATCTAAAAAACAAACATAGCAAAACAGAAACACACACACAGATACAAAGAACAACAGGTGTTTGCCAGAGGGGAGGGTGTGGCGGGATGGGTGAAACAGGTGAGGGAGATTAAGAGGTACAGACGCCCAGTTATAAAATAAAGGAGCCTCGGGGATGAAATGTACACATGGGGAATCTGGTCAATAATGTGAACACTGCATGATGACACATGACAACTAGAATTTTCGTGGTGATCCTTTTGTAACGTATAGAAATGTCAAATCACTATGTTGTGCACCTGAAACTAACATAGCATTGTAAGTCAATTACACTTAAAAAAACACCCATTCTGCAGGATAACATGTAACCTCCTTGGACACACACAGGGCTGTCCGTGACCTCGCCTCCGCTTTCTCTGACCTCACTTCTCACTGTGTCCCCCCACCCCCATCCCACTCCATGCTCCACTCATGCTTAACTGCCTGGAATTTCCTAAATGTACAAAACTTCCTCAAGCATGTTTCCTCTGCCTTGTGAACCTTTCCCCCTTTTCTTAGAGAGCTGCTCTGCACCTGCCACTGTGTCCCGGGAAGCTTTCCTTGATTACTCCAGCGTGAGTTACTGGTGCCTCCTGTGTGTGTTCAAAACACCTGTGTCCACCTTGTCTCCCTTGTCGCTTACAAGCTGCGCTGTCATCATCTGTTTATCTTCCTCTCCCATCAGCCTGTCAGGGCTTGTGGGCAGAAATCTTGACCTGTCTCAGCACGTAACACCACGTCTGGTATGTAAAAGGTGCTCAGAAAAGCTTGTTGAATGAATGAATGGTTGACCAGTTTGCTCTATTTGACCCACTCTGAAGTCTCTCTTTTTACCTGAACGTGTACGTCTTGGTGATCCCACAAGGCAGTGTCTTGCCAAGCGGCATCAAGGGAGCTGTGATCCGCAGACCAGCACCTTCCAGGATCATGTCGTGGGCAGATGGGCGTCTGCCTCCCCTGTCCACACGGTAGTCAAAAGACAGGCTTTGCCCATAGCTCACCTGTTGATTCCCAAGAAATTTGGCTGTGAAATAGAATTCGAAAAGATTGAGATTGGTTGTGGGGCTGGAGAGGCAAATGAGCGAGCAAGTTAGCGCTGATGGCTGTGATCCCTCTGGGAGTCCTACGTTATCTGGCCACCACCCTCCGCAAACCGCCCTACCAGACGAGCCTGTTCATGGCACTGGGCATACTGCTACTGGCTATGAAGATGGGTTAGTTATTGAAATACTGAAACAGCCTCATTATAAGACAATTTCATCATTAGATGAGTCATGGCATGACCCTCATGACAGACCAGCGTGTAAAGGGCCCAGGTAGACCAGCCACAGTGCCGTTCATCACGTGTGCTTTCCAGTTTACAGCCCGCGGTCACAAACATCACCACATTTGTTGGTGATGATTCTTGGCAGGAGGCATTACTGTTCCCACTTAGCAGCTGAGAGAATTAACATTTGGAGAGGTAAAGAGGACACCTTGCCCAGGAGTCACAGCTAGGGATCTGAGCTAGGGATCTGAGCTAGGGGTAGAATTCCAGCCAGAGCTCCTCCATCCAGGCTTTCTGACTAAGACATATTTTTAAAATTTATAAGTGGTTAAAGCTTTGAGAAATGCTTTGTGTTCACTTTTCCATCTGCTTCTCGGTAGACCCACAGAGTTGACCACAGTCCTTATTTCTTGTCTTGGTGGAGAACCTAGAAGCTTCCCATTGGACTAAAACAGGAATCCTCACCAGGGGTCTGACCACCTGGACACCCAGGTCTGCTCTGTTGTGCTGTGACTTTGTCAAATAGGGCTGAAGTCCCACCTGTCTTTTGGAGATGCTGCTCCCCTGAACACTAAGTGATGTGATTTCCATATTTTCTAACTCCATTTTTCTATCCTGACTTCCTGGTCTTACAAGTTGGCTCCTATAGGAAAAATACCACACATACCAGGAGCTACAAAATAGACAGGGTCTGATCGTCTTGCCGAGCTGAACACGTCTTGATGGCGCTGTGACCATTGGAGCTTTGCAGGAGATCCATTTCTTTGGACAGCCTTCCAGCCATCCACACCTGGAACACAAATAAAACCGTTCTGCATTTGGACAAACCTCATCCTCTGTTGAATTAAATGAAGCAAGACTCGGTTGCCAAAAGTCCTAGCAGCGAGCAGCAGGCAGACTTTTCTTAATATTTCTGCCTTCGTGTTCAGTCCTCAAAACTTCTGTGCACCTCTCTACTTGGTCCTCAGCATCACCTGTCCCTACCCTACAGCTGCCTTGACATCTGTGAGTTTGACTCTTACAATAAGAGAGCATGTTTTCATCCGCCTGTAATTTGCATTTTTATTTTATTTATAGAAACAGGGTCTGATCTTAGTGAGGTAAGAAGGTCCGGTGTGTTCAAAGAGAAACTCAGAGTTGCAGTCATATTAATCTCCCATGTTTTTAGAGTGCTTTGTAGTTTGGTAATTAATTTCACATAAATTAACTTGCTTGGCGTATGTGAAAGCAGCATCATGAGTGACTGAATTCCAGGAAGACTCACATTACACCTCCCAATCCAAAGGAGTGATTCTTTAGTGGTTTTGAAATAGATGGGGTGGGAAAAGCAGGGAGAGGAAAATCTGGTCTCTTCTTCGTTATTCTTTTAAGTTATTATTCATAAGGTGGAATGAGCAAACTGTTCAGCTCTAACTTTTTCAAGACACTAGGCTCTGCGTTATTGCCTGAGAAAATAACATACATTAAAAGCTAGAAGATATCTTGTAATAACCTTTAATGGAAAAGAATGTATGTATACATATGCATGACTGGGGCATTGTGCTGCACACCAGAAACTGACACATTGTAACTGACTATACTTCAATTAAAAAAAAAAATGCTAGAAGTGAGTTGCTAAGATGACTTGAGGACCCCATCCTGAGGATGGAAGGCTATAAGCACAAAATCCTATACAACATTAAAAGCAAAAAACCTAGAATACAGAACGTTTTACCTTGGTGGAAGGTAGAGGTGATTCTGTGGACACTGTAGCCTCCGGAGCTGTGGCAGCTGGCCGAATGCCCGTAGCAAAAGCACTGGGTGCAGCCCTCAGGGTTCCCACTATCCAGGTGATAGTAACCCGGTCGGCACCTGCAGTGGCGTTTAGAAATCGGGACAATATTACAGGTTATTTCTTATCCCTGCGGAGAAGATGATGACTGACCACTTCTACTTTCTCCCCACACAGCCCATTAATTCCCAGAGGTGAGAAACCACGTCACACGCACCAGCCCCACTCCCTGATGGATAACACAGCCCCCCGTTTGGTGCGCATGAAGAAGATTCACTTTCACTCTGGTAGAGCAGAATCATGTTGACCTGGTGGTCTGGAAGCAGTGATTTTCCCATCCTTGGTGAGGAACTGAGTGGAGGTCGCATGGGCAAGATGGAAAGGGGTCAAGCAGGGATATGCAGAGCTGGCCCTGTCCTGGGGCAGGTGTTTAATGGGGACAAAAGGGTGGGAGGTGTGAGCCAGGAAAAGAAAGCCCCAGCACCCGCTGAGCTGTGCTGACTCCCCAGAACTCCACCCTCCCTGGCACTGCCCGGCACCCCTGCCCCCTGCACCTGGGCTCTGGCCCACAGTGGACGGGGCAGCGGAGGAGATGCCACAGAAGGATGGCTGGAGGCTCTCTACAAAAGCAGCAGGTAGGCTAGGGTCCCCCTCTGCTCCCAGCTCAAGCCCTCCAGTGGCTTCTCTGAGGACCACGGTTGCCAGACAAGTCCCAGATGTTGGGGTCATAGAGAAGAGGGCAGGGGAAGCTGGCAAGGGTTTGCTTTTTCTCTGTTCAGGTGAAGGACATCATTCTACATGAAATGATAGCAGTTTCAATGATCATCTACTCAGCACCTGGGATATGCCAGGCGCCGTACCTATGCTCCCTCATTTAACCCTCGCTACAACCCGTGAGACAGGAGTTGGTATTTCCAATTTGCTTGGCTGGAGAGACCAAGGCCAGAGAGGTTAAGACACTTGTTCAAGGTCACACAGCTGGTAAGTGGCTGAGGGAAGATTCAAACTCAGGTACAGCTGCCGCTAGATCACGTGGTCTAATGTTCATCGTGCAAAAGCACAGAAAAGCAGGTTGGCTGTGAACAGCAGACACTTCAGAGAACAGCTGTAAATAAATACTGTGTTTTTCCCCTATAGGGCAAGGGTTTAAAAAAATCATTATAGTTTCTGTGGAGGAAACCTATAGATTAAAAGAGATTAAGAAAAGAAGGGAAGAAAGGGGGAGGGAGGGAGGGAAGTGAAGGGAATCAGGTAAAACTAAACGATAGTGTTTAAGGATGTCCTTGGGCAATAAATTATGAAGAAAAGTAAGGAAGTCAGAATAGTGGTCACTTCTAGGAAGAAGGGAGGGTGTGATCATGGGGGTGGCATATTTTTAGCAAAGCTCTGTTTCACATCATTGGTGGCACTGACAACATTTGTTTTATGTGACTTTCTATTTCTGTCTTATAGTTTGAAACCCAAAATGTTTTTCCAAAGTGACTCCTCTTGTAACACTTACACTGTTTCCCTACCCTGACCTCAGCAGCAAAGAACCCCCTGAAAACACAAGCCAGGGATGTACCTGGCATTTCCTCTGCCCAGGTATAAGCGATTGGCAGCAGGCCAAAGACCTGCTTTCTTACTTTTAAGGAAGTAAGGAGCGAGCCTTCACCTCTGGGGCCTACCTCACAGCCCTCTGCTCACAACCATCTCAGGGAGGGGAAAAGGTTTAAGTCTGAGCACTGCTTGTACGTAAGGAATTTCCTGCAGCAGCAACTGAGGATGGATCAGCCTCGTGGCACCACTTGCCCCAACGTGGCACCCAAAGGTGAGACCCAGAGGGTTCTTGCATCTCCCCCCGGCTCGTGGGTGTGCGTGTAACCACCATCCCATCCCTGGCTGGGCTCTTCTCTGCACACGATGGTTCTGTATGGCCATACGTTGCGACAGTCTCTGCTCCTAAGATTTCCCCAACACGTTTAATTAGGGGACCGGGCTGAGGCATGTAAGCCCATCCTTGCATCGCCCCTCGTCTCGGGGCACCTGGGATGCAGAGCCAGCTGGACAGCGTGTCCCCCGTCACAGCACAGACAAAGAGAAGGGACCCAGCAAAAGCAGGAGCCCAGGGAGATCTGGGGGTTGGCTGCATTTTTTTTTTTTTTAAGTTTTTGAGAACAGTGGTCAGGAAGAAAGAAATCGGTATCTGTTAACTGTCCTTCTTCCGTCACTGCACTCAGAGGATGAATTCTCATGCTAGCTGCAGAGGGACTCTCCGCACTGTGCCTGGAGGGCCACAGTTCACACAGACCTGTCACAGCGCTCTCCGGTGACAGCTGGCTTACAGACGCAGCGGCCGGCGTCACAGGGCCCCGAGATGCCGGCTGGGTCACAGTCACACTTGAAGTCTCTGGGAAAGAAGAAAGAGAAATTGGGGATGTGTTTCCAAATGCTTTGCAAACGTACACAGAAAGCTCAAGTGCTCATAAGCAAATGGCACCAACTTGAGTCAATCTCTCATCTTCAGGGAGGCCTCTCTCAGCTATTCTTGTCCATGCTAATCTCTCTCAGATCCGTTAAGAATTCGCTTGTCCGTGCAAGTGCTACTCAAAGTGTGGTCCGCGGGCGGCAGCCAGGCCAGGAACCACTTGCTGCCCACTCCTAAAGGCAGGAGGGTTTGCGCCGGAATGTAGACCAAATTCATCACTAAACTGTTTAGTTTCCTTTGGTTGACTGTTCAGGTCAGCTGACATTTTAAAAAAGTGTATCATTTATTTCTCTGTTGTTTAATTCAACGGTGTCTGCCTTCATCACGACTGACTCCACGAACTTGCTTTTCAGTTCACTTAGTTCTTGCTTTTAGTTGCACTTCTACTGAGATGTGATTCACACACCATGCAACGCACCCCTTTAACGTGTACAGTTCAGTGGTTTTTGTTGCTGTCAGAGTTGTGCCACCATCCCCATTACCAATTGCAGAACATTTTTATTACTCCGAAAAGAAACGCTGTGCCCCTCAGGAGTCACCCCACTTCCTACCCCCGGCCCTAGGGAACCACTAACCAAACTTTTGCCTCCACAGACTTGCCTATTGTGAACGTTCCCTGTGAATGGAATCACACATGTGGCGTCTGTGTTTGGCTCCTTTTACTTGGTATGTTTCCAAAGTTCATCCATGTTGCGCCATGTGCCACTCAGTAGCTTACCCATTTTACGGCTGAATAAAGTCCCATCACATGAGTGTCCTACGCTGTGTTCATCCGGTCACCAGCTGTTGGGCATCTGGGGTGTTCCCACTTTTGAGCTATTATGAATAATGCTAACACGAACAGCTGTGTGCACGCTTCTGTGCAGGTACGTGTGTTTTCAAATCTCTTGAATGTATACTTAGGAGTGAAACTGCTATTACTTTGGCTGATTTTTTATTTTCGGTTGCAAGACTTTCTCAGTGGAAAAAAAAAAACCCCAGCATTTTCATTATTTAATTTTGGCACAATTGCCTAGTCTTGTGCAGACCGGTGACTGACGCACTGATCTGTCACCAAGTTTGGCACACGAGCATGTGTACTTACCTCACGGCTCTAAAACTGAGTTTCTCGTCTTTTCCCAGCTGACCTGCTCCTCCTCTGACTGCTCTGCGATCCCATCAAATCCTGTCTGAACCCCCTCCTCCTCCCTCCCAGTTCTCATCCAATCAGATGCCAAGTCCTATCAGGCCTCCTGAAGCTTTCTTTCCCTCAGTTCCCTCAGTTCCCATGGTCTTCCCCCTTCCCTGGCCCCTCCAGACTGCCATCTGGGCCCTCTGAGAAACAGGTGTTCAGCCGCTACTGGTTGCTAAGCAGCGGGGAGAGTAGGAAAAAGGAAAAGGCCGCTGTTCCCCAGGGTGGGTATGTGAGCGGCTGGCACCCTCTGTGCGCCTCTTCCTGCAGCGGTGAGCAAGACAAAGCCCAAGGGGGCTTGTATCCCACTAGGAGAGACAGACAGACAGACACATACAGAAAAGGAGAGATTCTAAAACAGCATTATCAGAACTTGGAGGGTGAGGACCGGTGAGAAGGGCCTCTGGGAGGAGATGGACGAGGTGGGGCCGGAGGCCCGTGACCTCTGCCTGGCTCTGTGGGAGGGAAGAGGGCTCTAGGCCAAGGCTGGGGTCACATTCATTTGGCTTCTTTGAGGAAGGAAAGGAAGTCTGGGTGGCTGGATGCAGGGAGCCAGGGGAGGGGGTGAGAAATGGAGCGGGAGCCTAAGGCAGAGGATGGAGAGGGTGGGAGGGTCTGGCAGGGCCCTGCCGGCCTTGATAAGAAGTTTGGACCTCCTTCTGGGTGGGAAAGGAGGTCACGGAGGGCGGCGAGCCAAGCAGTGGTACAACCTCCTTCGTGTTCTAAAAGGGTTACAGTTCACCACTATATATAAAAGTAGATTAAAAAACCAAATTTATTCTGTGTATCATGGGAACTATATTCAATATCTTTTTAACAACTTTTAATGGAAAGGACTATGAAAATGAATATGTGTGCGTATATGCATGACTGGGACATTGTGCTGCACACCAGAAATCGACACATTGTAACTGACTATCTGCCAATAAAAAATACATGCATACATACATACATACATACATACATACATACATAAAAGGGTTACAAAAGGGAGACAGGGCCCAGGGAGGGGTCAGGGAAGGCTGGGAGAGAGTAATCCACACGAAGACCTGGAAGGTAAGAGAACCTGGGACCTCGGTGGCAGGGACGGTGCGCCGCGGCTGGGGGCGGCGGGGCTTCTACCTGCGATGGGGAGGAGATTCCGCTGCGGGCGGCCTTCAGCCTGTGGCCTCACTGCCAAGCTCCCCCCACCTAAGCCGCCCCAACACCCTGCCGGCTCTGCATCTCCATGGATTGCTTGCGTGATTTATAACCTAGGCTCCATCTTCTTCCAAAAAAGAGGTTGAGGAGGGATGGAGAATGCTTCAAGCTAAAGGAGATTATAATTATGCCAAAAAGCTCGTCTCCAAATCCATTTATCTGAAATGAGTCCCAGGTTAAAATTTGAGTGACTCTTTACTTCCATCCTCGTTCATCTAAAGTGGGGAGGGCGGGTGGGGGGGTTGTCGAGGTGAAGAGCCTGGGCTCAGAGTCAGACCTCGGAGTCTGAACATGAGGTCCACCCTCAACAGGAGCGCTGGCCATCTTATTTAACCTTTCACCACTGAAGTTTCTCATTTTCAGATGAGCACAATGTTAGTCCCGACCTTGTAGGGTTATTGTGAGGATTAAATGAGATAACCCACAGAAGCCCTCGAAACAGTGTTTGGCACAACATCGGTGCTCAGTAAATGTACGTGGCCCCCGACGTGGACACGATTGCCTTTATTCACAGCGGAAGCCGCAGTGGTGGGGCAGGTGCTTACAGGAGCCTCTGGTCTCGGGTGCACCCAGCGTCAGTGAGGGTGTGGAAGCCCGGCAGGCAGCGGTCACACCTGTCCCCTGTCACACCCGGCTTGCAGCTGCACCGTCCAGAGTTGTCACACCGAGCACTGAGAGAACCTGCAACCACAGGGTAGGGGGAAGGAAAGAAGAGAAGGCAACATTTAGTGTATATGGTGTTAGGAAGCACCTGCCACCCTCTGGGAGCTCAGTAAGCCCTAGGTAGTAACCCCCACCTGCTGCCTCCAGCAAGCTGTTCACGCCGGCTATGCATCCGCCCACTAGAGGAAGCGCTGACAGCCGAGGAGCACTTCCTCGGGGAAAGGAACGGAAATGACTCCTGAAAGCAGTATTAGTTAGTGTATCTGCTCTGGTGTCAACATTAAGTAGTTTGTCAGACCCTCGAGCTCTCAAGAAGAAGGACAATTTGTGAATGAGCCCAGCAGCCTCCACGAAGGGAGTCAGGACGAGACCGTGAGCCGCCTTCTCCCTCATCTCGGGCCGGCAAACACCACCTTTTCAGGGTCAGTGCTTGCGTGGTACGATTTTTGTTCTAAGAGTACAGAAAGGCCTCTTAACCAAAAATGGCTCTACATACCTGGAGCGGTAGACATTCTCACCCTGGGAGCATCACCCCTTGTGGGCAGTGAAGACCCTGTGCCTTGTATCTGGTTTGGTGCATGAGGGTAGGGTACCTGTCCTGTGGATAATATTTTACAGACATGCTCTTCCCTGTAAGTGGGACCTCCCAGATTGGATGCTGATGGAAGACAAGAGTGCTCAGACCAACAGATGAGCCCACTCTGGGATCCAGCCACTTCTCACCACCTCCCTTCTAGCCCCCCAGTTCCAGCCTCCCTCTTCTGTCCCCTGGATCCTGCCCCTCCGTCGCCTCCCTGCCTCCATCCTTGCCTCCCTCAGCTCCAATCTCTCTATAGAAGCCAGAGTGCTCCTTTTAAAATGGAATTCAGATCATAGGACTCGTCTTAGTCTTCTGGTGGGTCCCCTCTAGAAGCAGAATAAAATGCAAACTCTGCAGCATTGCCTACAAGACTAGTCCTCTCTGACCTCATCTTCTACCCTCTTTCACTAAGGTCCAGCTCGCTGCCCCGCTCCCTGTTTCTGGAATGTGCTAACTGCTTCCTACCTCAGGGCATTTGCACTTGCTGCTCCCTCAGTCTGGAATGCTCTTTCCCTACAACCCCCCCTGGTTGGCCCATTTGCAGCAGTTGGGGTCTTGATTGAATAGTCCTTCCTAGAGAAATGGTCCCTGACTCCCGCATGGAAAGTACCCACCCCACTGCTCCCCCAGTCCTTAGCCCTGCTCACTTCTGAGCACCTCAGCTGGATTGCCTGTGCCTGGCACCACGAAGAGGCCCAGAAATCTGCTGAATTAATGCACAGATGCCAAGAAAAAGGAGTTAGGAGGAAGCCAGAAGCCGAGGTGGAAGGTGTCTCACCGACTTTGTGGCTTCCCTGCGCCTGGCAGAACTAGAAATCAATCCATGTGTCTCACCCACCTGTGGTCATCAGGCTACTCACAGTCTATAAAGCCAGCAGAACACTAACCAGTTGTGCCTCGTTTTCTAATCTCTTATCTGTCTAGGAAACTTCAATTCACTTGTGGGTACAATTCAAATCAATAAAGGTATTGGCTCCATGCCTGTGTAAAGGCTTTTATGCCACAGGTGGAATGTGACATAAATTAGTCACGTTCACAGTCAGAGTCTGCGAAAGTCTCCATGTCATCTCTGCACAGCTTGAAAGGGCCCTCAGCGATCAACTGCATCTTTTGAGCACCTGCTGTGTGTGAGACACTGAATTAGGCGCTTCATGTGTATTAGCTCATGGTATCTACTGGTGAATTAAGAGCCGAGAGAGGGAAAACTAATCCATTTGTGGATAATGGGGAGCTACCGGAGGTTCAGGCAGGCGGCGACAAGATCAGACGAGCAGCTCTGAGGGACAACTCCAGAGCAACTGCAGGACGGCTCGGGGACGGCAGGCCAGCGGGCTCTCGTGGAAAGAAAGTCCTCCCATGACATGGTGGCCTGGATCAGAGGAGTCTGGGTGGGAAGGGGAGGGAGGGAAATGCTCTGAGAGCCCCTGCAGATGTAGAATGAACAGACTTGGGGTATAGATGACAGGGGAGGGGTGGATCACACGGATGACACCAGGTCCCCAGAGTGCACACGAGGTGTGAGGCTACTGACAAACCAGAGAGGGCTTTCTGGTGGAAAGGTGGGACAGGATCTCACACTGACACATCAAAAGAAGGTGATGGGTTTAGTTACAGACACTGAGTTTCTAGTGGCATATTCAGGCGGACGTGTTCACCTGGAGCTCAAGAAAGAGGCTGGAGATGAAAGGCTAGGAGCCCTCAGCCCATGGGTGAGACAGGAAGTCTTAGCGAGTGTAGGCTCACTCCGGGAGCGGGTAGAGAGAGGAGGGGAAGGTGCCTAGGACAGAAATGGAACCTCACTGGTTAAGGGAAAGGGTGGTGGGAGGGGGAAGAGGTCTCAGGGGAGTGAAAGTCGAGGGGGCAGAACGCTGAGGAGGGTGAAGGGAGGAGGAGGGTGGGGTGGTTTTCAGGATCCGAGGCAGGAGAGCATTTAACCAGGTGAGAGTGGGGAGGGGCCGCTGGGGTTGGCATTTAGAGACAAGCAGCAGACAGAGCTGAGAAGGCACATTCCTTTTTGTATTTGTGCTCTGATAAGTCAATGTCTCACCCAGAGTAGATGCTCAAAAACGTAGTTTATACTCAAAAAGGTAGTTTATGGTTATATCTCTAGGCTTTCTTCAAGTCTTGCCAAGTTGGAATGGAGACTTACACAGGCTCTCACTGCGAACGGGACTGATTTACTTCATGTTCCCAAACTTCTGAAATAATAGCGTGGGGTTTTCAAAGTATCTCATTAAAATAAAAACACGTGTCCCAGTTCCTACATCGTGAGCTACTCTTAGGGACTGGGAACAACTGGGTTTAAAGACAGAGGAAGGTTTCAGCTTCCTGTTTCAAGTTCGTGTCCCTCTAAACACTCTGTATAGTAGACACGGTCCCCACGCAGTTCAGGACTCAGGGCGTATTCTAGTTCCAGAGTATTCTGAATCGATTAATATTTAAGGACAATTTGCTTCCTTTTGAGAGCTCTTTAAAACGACATACACTTGCGTTTTTAAATAGCACTATTAATATTATTTAATCATTATATTCAATCATAATTAAATTACTATCTAAGACATGTTTTAAATAATAACCCAAATGTTACAGTCTGAGGAATCCACTGTTGGGTCATATATATGTTTAAAAACATAAAATTAAGAGAACAAGACCAACATCACTGATGTCCACACGGATCTCAAGAATTTAGGAGTCAGAGGAGGGAAATACACACACAGTAAATTTCAAAGTAGCTGCAAGAGGTTACACCCGTGGTTACAAGAATTGAGAATAACTCAGCCCACAAACTCATCACCTAAAAATAAGCCTAGTTGCAATCTTTAGGAGAAGCTGATGTGACATTCCAAATCTGCCACCACATTGGGGATTATGCGTGCTCTTGGCTTCATTTGCCAGGCATGGAATGGGAGCTTTGGGTAAGATGCATTTTTTCTGCATCTGAAATTGAATAGACAACCAATTCCATTGGGCAGTTAGTATTTGAAAGTGAAAAATCCCCTCTGGCTGACTGGGAGACTAAGCAATCACATGGGGACTTAAACTTGTGCCACTGACCTAGTGATCCGTGCAGCCAGCACGTTGCCGGGGATGGCGCACGGTGCGAACGGTCCTGCCACCAGCGACAAGTTCCATTTCCCTCCCTAAGCCACTGACACCTCATTTGTAAACTGAAAATAATAATAGTGCCCTCTTTTCAGGGTTATTGGGGAAGATTAAATTAATTATGGGATCAAAGCATTTAGAAAATTGCCTGGCACAGTGTAACGAGTAACGCCTGTTAGCTCTCATTCGGGATATAAATCATCGCTGGGCGCCACCGCTTCCTACCAGGCTGTTCACATGAGATAGCCATTCCCTAAAAGGAAAGAAGGAGCCAGGCTCATTGTTGCCGGGCGAGCAATGGACTGCAGTGCACAAGAAGAGATGGCGTGGAGTCCTTCATCACCTTCTCTCTCTGCTGGGCGGCAGCCTCCTCTGCTCGGAGACTAGCAACCCTGTCTTCAGGCCAGGCTTTCCAGCCGAGCCAGTTACATTTCTCAGTACATTCTGGCTGCTGGGTTTGCTGGGATGACTCACACAAAGCTGCATAACCTCAGGGCATGTGGGCTCTTCAGAGAGGTTAAATGCCCATGAAAGTGGAACCATTTTTCTTTTCATTTTTCTTTACGAAGTTCTCTGAGTCACAGGGGGAACTGCTAAATCCCAAGGGTTCTGGATGCTGAGTCACAGCCACAAACCATATCGTAACAGCGGCTCTGGTGAACTGGGGAATGACTGCTGGTAGACGGGTCTGTATCACCACAGGGTCACCCCCGTTTTCTCTAAGGCACCCCAACACACAATACCAGCGAGTCATGGCTGGGCCGAAGTCTGCCCGTTTTTAGATTCTTTCAGCTGCGTCTATGAATTGGCCCCACAGAACTACACTGAGTCTTAGCCACGCACTAAGGCTGTATCTTTTAGATAGACTAATATTTATCATATTATGCTGTGAAACACTTTCTGGCAAAGAGGAGAAACAGATACTGTCAAGGAAGATAACAGACAAATAAGGAAGCTTTACAAAGTCCCAACTGACTTAACAGAACTCCCACTCTCTCCCTCTCTGTATTTACTAACGTGTCTTTACCGTCTGCCCACGATGAACATAGCACGCCGTGTGCATTTGTGTGCACGAGAATCGCCTGTGCTTCTGCGAATACAGCATCGGGTGATACATTCAAACAGGCCCTCCTATGAACCAACCGCTCTGCTAGCCGCTTCCGGGTTGTTACTCTATCTTTGCTCGTTCACAACCCTGTGAATGACTCTAATCTGCCTTCTTCATCTCATTAGCATCATTTTATATTGCTAACACCTAGCATAGCACCAGAAACAGTGTTACTGTTTCTAATCTCTCATTTTCTGAGAGGTGGGGCAAAGGGATGGTTATGAATACGAAGAATTGTCACTGAAACACGGCAAGCCAGGCTCAACGCCTGTCAACTGCCGGGAGAAGTAATTGTGTGCCCCATTTTGTACTAGAATTCAAACGAATGTTCCCTGAGAGCACAGCTGGTTCCCACAAACCAGATTTAAGAAAAACACATTTCCTTTCAGGCTGGAATTGCCAACAAGACCAGTGTCCAGTAGATTCCCAGTTGCTCAAGGAATTGAACATTCCCCTCTTACCCTGCCCTCTCCCTCCCTCCATCCTGGCCCCCTCCCCCTCCCTCCCTCTCCACCCCCTCCCTCCCGCCCCTTCTTTCCAACCACCTTTGGAGTCACAGTTGCAGGGCAGGCAGCGGTCCCTCTCTCTCTGTCGGTAGAAGCCCTCCTTGCACCTCTCGCAGTGGATGCCACCTGTGTTGTCGCTGCAGTGGAGGCAGCGGAATCCGTTTCCCGTCAGCCTGTGCAGTTCCTGATCAAAGACGCATTGCCTGGACTTCCCATTGCAGTCACAGACTAGGGGTCGGGACAGGAAAAGAGACGAAGTCAGCAGAAAACAAGCCAGGGGCAACTCTCCCAGGCGTTTTATTATCATTGATACAAATCACGCCCGGATGCTACGTACTAAGTTAAACTGCTCAGTAGCATAAGGTAAGAGGGTGAGATGGGCCACGTGGGGGTGGTGGGAGTTCCCACTCTGCCTAAAGGAAGCAGGGCGGTGGGCGCGTTGCCTGGGAGAACACACACAAGTTCAGGGTTGCCAGACGGTCCGATTCCACAAGAGAAACCAAAAATCTTATCTCATGTGTTTTTAGGTGAAAAGTCCTGATGTAAATATTAGCAGGGAATTCATTGTTCAAACTCTGTGCAACCCCAGACAAGTCCATGGCCTGGAGAAGACCTGAGGACACCAGCTTGTGCACTCGGACATCTGTCTAACAGCCAGTGACGTCAGCCTTTCAAGACCCACAGCTCCCTCCCTTCAGCGACGGTCCAGCCTGAGGAGCTATGACTGTCAGACAGGCACCCCCTCCCGCCTCGCTGTGCCACGGCTCTCCCAAAGCCAGCTGTCCAAAAGAACCCCAGGCCCATGAAGAGTGGCTCTTCTCAAGTGTTTGGGGAAGTTCGCCCTGTGCCTGTTTCAAAGAGACTCACAGAGTGACTAACGGCTCCATGAGGGACCACAACGGTCAACGAGATAACAGGGGACATGCCTCCCATTGTCCCTGGTGCACCACAGACACTCGAGAAATGTTTCAGCCATGGTTTAGAAAAGACAGTGAGCCTTGAGGTTAAAAGAATCGTGTCGAATGCCCGTTCTGCTAGCTCCTTAGGCAAATCGCTTTGACTCTCTGCATCTCATTTCTTCTTTTTATCAACGTGGGCTGATTATCTGCCCGCCTGGTTTTTTGAAAGGATGCCACTGAGAAATGAACGCCGAGTCTTTCGTCTAACACTGTTTCATTCCTCACTCACATGAGACAGGCATTGCCTCAGAGGAGAAAAATGCAGCTCAGGAAAGTTAAGTAACTTGACCCAGTGGAGAGCTGGGATTTGAATCTCTGTCTGATGCCAAAACACGCTTTCTTTCCCCCCAGGCACAGTCTCCATTGGCTGTGCAGCTCCAGTGAGAGCCTGGCTCTGGCAGTGCCCAGGCCCATGGCTTACCCGGAGCACTGATTTCAAAGTCAGCAAATGTAGCGACATGTCCAGAGCAGCTGCCCTGAGCAGGCCGCGCCAGCTTGGAAGGCACAAAGGGGACTAAGGCAGTCTGATGAACTTCCTAAGTGACTTTCTTACAACGGCTTCTAAAACTCACCCTCTTACTATTTTGGATCCCACCTAATCCAGGCAAAATCAAAGCATGTATCCAGAGCCCCCTCTGCTTACACTCAGCAGCTCAGGGAATTCTCGCAGGAACATTTTAACAGGGTTAAATTATTCCCATGCAACTGACAAAGAAATGAATGCTTCAAGGGGGCAGATGTCTCACTTGAAGTCATGCAGCTAAATGGCAAGGATGTGATTGCCCCCAGGTCCGTCTGGCCACAGAGCCCTTGCCTTTCCCTGTTACCCTGCACCTCGAGGATCTGGTTTACCACGCATGTGGGCATTCATCCTGTAACCCCCCGTTAGAGAGTCACTCAGCCCTTTCTGCAACTCTTCCCCATCTAGTAAGACGTCCTGGCCCTCCTTAGATAACACTGGTTGTTGTAAATTATTTTTTATGCAGTTTTAAATCTGCCTCCCTTCCTGTAATTTTTACCACGTGTTCTTGTTCTTCCCTGGAAAACAAAATACACACACACACACACACACACACACACACACACAGAGGCATACCTACTCTCTTCTTCATTTATTTACTTACTCATCAGACATTTATTCCAGGCATTGTTTTACGAGGCACTGCATCAGCCTTTGAATATCTGAAGATAGTTACAGCATCTCCCTCTTTAGTCTTTCCTTCTCCAGGTTAAACTGAAGACCTGTCACCTCTAGGACTTTCAACCATTCTCCAGGTCATGATTTCTAGATTCTTTTGGACAACCCTCCTAGGAACAAACTCTAATTTTCAATGTCTTTCTTTAAATGACCAGAATTGATTACAGTTCTTCAAGTGTGGTTTGAACAGCTCAGCTAACAACAGGACTCGATATTATAATTCCATGGTTGAGCCTCACTTCTCATTAAACTCACAGCATATTAAGTCTGCATTCAGTCCAAGCTCCCAGGGCTCGTTCACAGAGCTGGTGCCAAGCTGAGTCTTTCCGAACAAATGCCTGTGTAACTGATGTCTTGGGATTGTGAACAGATGTGCCACACAGCTGTCATGTGTTGTGAAATCTCCACCGAGCACATTGTTAGGCACGTACAAGAGCTAAACTCACCAGCCAGCCGTCCTTGTGAAGTTATTCAGCCCATCACATGCTGAGCCAGTGCCCTCCTTGTGTTTTGGGAGCAATCTCAAAATAATTACAAATTGTCCATTGTGCCTTTATTATTCAGAACAAACTTTTGGCTGGTAGTGATCAATTTCATAAGGAAGTGATTTATTTTAAAAATAGATAAGCTTGTTATAATCTTTTCTTTAAACCATTTCCCTCTCCTTCTGTCCTTTCTTCTTTAAAACTCTGAAAGAACTGAAGTTCTTCCTTTCAATTACAGTTCCAATAAGGGAGCTCTTGACCCAGCATCTCCACTCTGGGACTGGCCCAACAGCTACCAACCTATTGCTAAACTACCCTCCTCTCTCTCAAATGGGCTTCCGTCAAAGCCCAGGGTTATGCAGGCTGGAGTGAGGGGACCTATGGGCCATGACAGGAGACAGCCATGAAGACACCGTCTCCGGCCTTGCCTGGGGGACTTTTAAGTTACTGAGCTGCGCTGAGCTCAACACTCAGCTGCACTGCACTGAGCTCACCACTGAGCCTTCTAAACACCCACACCCAGAGAACGAGAGAGCGTTTGCTCCTTTTGCAGAGAATAATCCTTCGTGTCATCGATGCATTTGAAACATGGGTCTCTCGCAAATCTCTCAAATTTAGACTAACTTCTCTAAAACCAATTATAATTTATTCTCACTACTGGGGGAAAAATATTTATATTTCAAATTGCAGGATATTCTTGCCACTGGACTTAATGAAATGGGCCCCATATAACTTGTGCCTGGTCTGTTTTATTCCGTGACCGATCTCTGCCCAACTACTACTATGGACACATCAGTTGCCAAAGGGCACTGCCAGGCCAGGGGTCAGGCAGCAGGGAGCAGTGGGGACTCTGACGAAAGGCTAAAGGGAGAAGCATCCCCTCACACCCCGCCAAGGGTAGCCACCAGGGAATGATGCCCATTGCAATCAGCGTTTCCATTTATGCTTTTTTAAAGGCAGAAATTTGACTTTCTTTATGAAATCTACTGAGTTTCAAATGTTGACAAAAAAAATTTTTTTAAGTTTTAAAAATAAAGTTGTGCCCAAGGGCAAATCTTTGCACTTCACCCTGCTCTTCTAACAGGCAAAAAACACATCTCATGCTTCAGAAAAGAAAGCATAAAGCCCCATTGCACAGCACAGAGAGTGATCCACAGTAGGCACTTAAGGCTTTTTTTTTAATGAACAAATGAATGAATGTTCTCTTGAGCTTCAGGAAACCCCTAGGTGTGTTTCTGCCATCTACAGGACTCCATGCGTCCCCACATGTCCGGACACGCCTTATGAGTACAAATACCAATATTAAGCCATCACTCTCTTCCCCACTCCTTGAGGGGACACTTTTCCCCCACGTGACCCCAATCCAGAAAACAGCCTTTCTTGGTAACTATAGTGATTTATCTGGTTAACAGACCTGCATACACTTCTGTAACACATTTGAAAACAAGAGGAAATCCTAAAAAAAAAATTTTTTTTATTATACTTTCCTTCCTTTATGTTTAGCCTTGTTCAATTTGATGTCTCAAATTTTTTTCATTTTTAGTTTGTAATCTACTTGCTCATCTTCCAAATTTAAGGCCAGCTATAAATTTTATAACTATGTTGTTTAGTTTCCATCAGGGAGCCTTCATACAAAAGTAAGAGATGGAGGTATAAAGATGAGGGTCTTGGACATGTCCCGGGTTGGCTGGGAACCAGTTATCAGAGTCCATTCTCCCAACAAATACACATGGAGCATCTCTGTGCCAGGCCCTGTTCGAGGCACGGGGGATTTTGCGGCAGACAAAACCAATGGATGTCCCAGCTCTCGTAGAGTTTTCATGCGAGTTGGAGGAAAAGAAAACAAACAAGACAGACAACGTAGAGAGAATACGGGGATAGTGACATTTGTTATGGAGAAATACACGAAGCCGCAAACGAACTAGGAAGTTGGAGGGGGGTAAAGCGGGTAGGAAGGGAGGGCTGAAAATTTTCATGTGCTTGTTTGCTGTTTTATTTCTATTTTGGTATTGGTCTGTTTATGGTCTTTGGCCATTTGTTTATCAGGAACAATGCTGTTCTTATAAATTGTCATGAATTATTCATATAACAAACGTATCAAACCATCACCTGCCGTTTTGTTACAGGTGCTTCTTTGCCTCCCCTGACACGTCTCCTTTCTCTGCAAAGAACCTCCCTGAGAGATTTTGTTTTACTGATTCTTACTCCTTCCCCCCTTCCTTCTCTGTCCTCAGTCAGTGAGGTGTACATTTATTTCGTTCATTTCACAGGCGTCCCGTCACACCTAACAGGGAGGCTGCATGGGGTGCTGGACCCTGGGATCTCATGAGCCAGCAAGATTCCAAAAAAGGGAGCTGCAATGTTTTCCTCTGTCAGGTAAGACCTTAAGCACAGACTTATCTGATGTGCTTTGGGCTCTGTCACACACTCGTCACGTTATCGATGTTTTCCTCCTTCCACCACGGACAGGCACCGGTCCAGGACCTGGCATTAAGCTACCACCGCATCAGAAAAACACACAAACAAATCAGGCCCAGACCCTGAACCGACCTGGAAGCCTTACAGGGTCTGGGAATTAAAACAAGCAGGTTCTTCCTCCCTCCTTCACTGAACCCTGCGTGACAGGAGCCGGGTCCCATCCACTACTCTTATCTGGCTCTTCATTTGCACGGTGCTTTTTCTAAAGTAGGGACCGCTCTTCAAGGTTTGTCTTGTCCCCCCTCCATCCCTTTACTCCGCTTCCCTAAATCCTTGCCCTGTCTGCCAGGGTGCTCTCCACAGCTAAGCGAGCAAGATTCATCACACTTACCCCCAAGCCCTGCATAAACACATCAGAAACGGAACCATTTTACACAGATTTTCACCTATATCCTTCAGTCAAGAAAAGCGTGGGTGGTCATCCCGTCTGCCTGGGATGTGCGCTGCTTCCTTGGCACGTAAGCATTTATTATCATAATGACTATAATAGCACACCACAGCTGACCCTCAAGGTGCTTCTTAGAAAAGCCTGCGGGGCAGCCAGACACAGACTGGTCCGCCCACCGCCACCCTCACTCCCCCACACTCCCCCCCCCACCCCCCCAGATGAGAGGCGCATCCAGGAGCTGGAAAGTCGGCAAACAATGGAGCAAGGTGTGCGGCACGCCCCCGGCTCACCTAACCCTCCCAGCCTCACTCAGAACTCAGCTCCAACGGGTCGGGGCAGGAAGCTCAGGGGCAAAGGCTGCTTCCAAGCTGCATCCTTAGGAGAATGAAAGGAAATGGAAAATATTTCCTAGGGCTGGACTCCGGCAAGGCCTTGGAATGATCAGCCTCAGGGGCTTCAGCTCATCAAGGCCTCATCTTAGATTCCCCGTAGGAAATGCTGCGAGCAGTTACGAGAACTTCTAACAATTTGGCGTGAATATGATCATCTGTGTATAAGCAGATCCTCTTTCTATTGTTCTAAATTTAAAAAAAAACATGCTTGCCTTTTACCATGCTGATCTAATGTCCGTCTTGTACGGTGGACCACTGCTTTTTAGTGCTCTAACAGTAACAACGAAGTTAACAATCCAGACTCCTTTCAAACCCCTGCAGACTTGCCCTGCTGGCCTCTCCAACTTGGGCTCGGTCCTCTTTTCTCTCTTGTTCACTGCACTCTGACACAGAGACCCTTGCACCCACGAGTCCTAGGAAGCACCAAGCTCTTTCTTCCCGTCCTCCGGCCGTGAGGCTGGCTGTTTCCCTTGCCTGGGGCCCTACCTGCTCCCACCCTCCCCGAGTCCCCGCCTCCGCAGCCAGAACTATGTCGGGAGGCACACATCGGATCGCGTGCGGTTCCTACTGATAACATTTCAACAGCTTCTCCCTCTGAGTGCCCACAAGTCTTCATCCCCATCCCTCCCCGGGCATTTGTCACTTTCTATCCTGAGTCATCACCATTTGTGCACAGGACTTCCTTCCTTTCTAGCATTTCTCACGTTGGTGTCCCCACAGTACCTAATACAGGGCTTGCGACCCTGCCTGCTGGGTGGGTGGCTGGAAGGGTGGCTGACCAGAAAGGTAGATGCAAGAACGGACAGAAGGAGGAAAAAAGCGAGGGAGAGAGGGAGGCAGGCAGTCTGACTCTAAGAAAAGCTAAGCCAGAACCAGAACATACAGAGATCTCCCAGGTGTCCAGGGACCCAATGTGAAATTTTCTCAACACAAACTACAAAGTTTTCATGGTGGGCACACATAGCATTCGGGGTATAAAAAAAAAACAGCTAATGTTTGAAACAAAAACAATCTGAGATGGGAACAGAAAAAACTGAGAGAGGACTGTGATTCTGAGTGTCCGAGACGTTCAGGATGCTGTGATGTTGCGTGTCTGTCACACCGGACGGACTGTTCCTGTGCCTGGAACGCCTCCCACCTGTGCGGGAGCCTGGAGCTGCCGTCTCACAGGGCAGGAGCCGCGGGCTGCCGGGAGGAGGCGCGAGGCCTGAGGCAGGCGCGCGGCCATGAGCTCAGCTGGCCGCGTTCGGCAGCCTGGAGACGCAGGGCCCTGGGCGGCCTGCGGGACTACCTCAGGGGCCAGGCATCCGAGCGCCGTGTTGGAACCTGCCAGCGCGTGCCGGCTGCCCTTCCGTGCAGCTTCGCCGCCCTTGCTGCCGTTTCAGCTGCTTAGTGCACCAACGCGAGTCAGTTAAACAGCAGCAAGTTCATCAACACGCCGCCCGCCTGTCACCTGCTGCGGGTGAGCCCCCGCGTCAACCGCCTCGAGGCGGGGCTCAGCGCGCTCGCTCCCGCAGAGGAGCGGTGCTGCGTGCCTTGCGTTTCCTTCCCAGCTCTTTGTGCCCCTCCCTCCCTTTCTGGCACATTGAATCCTTTCCTCTGCTTCCGTTTTGGATGCTCCATGCCCTACTGTCAGGTTTCCTCTTGGCTTCTGACCTTACCTCTCACCCCATCCTAGTCTGTGCGGGACCCTCTCCTTACCCCACCTCTAAAGGCTGGTGTCCCTCCAGGCTCAGTCCTGAACCCCCATGACTCAGCCTAGAACTCTCTCATCCAAGCCCAGGGCTTCAGGAACCACGACAGGGGCTGACATGCCAGGATACTTCTCTGGTCCAGAATTCATTCTCAGCTTTGGACCCTCATGCCCAGCCCTCCGCTCTTTACATTTCCAAGTGGTTGTCTCAAAATCTCTTTACACAAAGCATGTTTAAAAGCGACCTTGTGATTGTCGTTCCTTCAAGTCAGAACGCTGGAAGCTGTCCTTACAGGGTCTCCATCTTTCTCACCTGCCCATATTCTACTCAGCACCCAATTTTATTGATAAAATGCACTAAATAGCTCAAATCCACCCACATCTACTTTAGACCAAACCCCAGTCCACTCTTGCCTGCAATAGCTTCCTAACTGAATTCCCTGCAACTTTTCTTGCCTCCTTCCACTCAGGAGTTGGAAAACTTTTCCCAGATTAAAATTTTACTAATACCTCTTTGCTTAAAACTCTGACAACTTTTCTTTGCTTTTAAAGATAAAGACCAGAATTCTTAACATTGCCTGCAAAGCCTTGCATGGTCCAAGTCTATCTACTTTTCCAGCCCGATTTCATATAACACTCCCTGCTGGGACCTCTTCATCTCTTTCCCATTCGTTTCACAGATACTCGATGTCTTTCCTTCCTCCACTTCTTAACATTCTTGTTTTAAAGGAAAAGCATTGCAGTGGGGAGATGTGAGTTGGGGTTAACAATCCCACCCCCTCATTTTTGTTTGTTCAAAGAAATTAAAATAAAAATTCAGTCTTATTTTATTATTTAGATATTTCCTTCCTCTGCGTCAAAGACCTGGCCTCGTGTAAACTTGAGAGCCCTTTTCTGCTCACAGATAGTAGCTGCCACCTCCAGGAAGTCAGCTGTAATCAGGGCCTTCATCAGAAAGTCCGAACGCAAAGCACTGGACTGAAAACGGTGAGTGAAAGTAAAGACAAGAATAGTTTACTCACTTTAAAAAAATACCTGGCAAATGCTGATTTTCAGGAAAAAGGCAATATTGAAAGTGCCT
The DNA here is from genome assembly GCF_036321535.1 of Camelus dromedarius. Taxonomy (NCBI): domain Eukaryota; kingdom Metazoa; phylum Chordata; class Mammalia; order Artiodactyla; family Camelidae; genus Camelus; species Camelus dromedarius. The sequence continues at coordinate 27,265,288 of NC_087458.1, read as the reverse complement.
TTTAAGTAGCAACCTACTCTAATGCATTTTAAAAAAAAATTTTTTTTTTTACAAATACTCAAGCTGTAGATTGCTTATGAAGTCGGAAGCAACAAACACCTGACATCCATCAGTTTGGTATCACAGGCATTGTAAGGTGTCATCCTATTTGCAAAAATTGAAGTCCCCAAACCTGAGAAACTCCAGATGATGAGGTGAGTGACCTTATTACATCATAACAGAAAGATGATGATGAAAATGATCCTAGGTATTTTCTAGCTTTCAACCCTCCCAGGTGAGATTTTTTTCTTTCCAAGGTTTAGTATGTTTCTCAGCTTGGGTGAATACTTAAAATATGAACATTTCATCATTGGAACTGATCTTGAACTTCATGGTTTTGTGTGTAAATGTCTCTTCCAGTCACATCTTCTTCAGGGGCGTCACAATATGTTTTCAAATTAGAACAAGAAGAGTGATGTGGCTCTTCCCTCGCTGAGAGTCTTTTATCTGAATTCAGTTCTGTGCCTCACACTTTTCACAGCTGCCTTTTAAGCCAACGCCACCCAAAGCACTGCGGCGGAACCACTGCCGATCCATCTGCATCCCAGGACCTGGGAAAGCCCAAGCGGTGTAAGGAGGTGACAGGAAGTGCTCCAAGGAGACGAACAGCAGAGGTCAGTGTTCTAACCACGGGCAAGTCCGAATGATAAAATATGGACAAATCTGTTCAACTGTAAATACTCTGAAGTCATCAAGAGTCAATGAAACTCAGATCACCACGCTTTCCTTTTAACTGGTTATGGCTTAAAAGGAGTCACTTCTATTCCTGAAGAGTTCATAGAACATTTTATTGCAGTGTAGACTTAGAAAGGGTACGTGTGGACTGTGGATGACTCAGCGTGGTGAGCATTAGACCAGGAGACCACACCTGGAGGTACCTTCCCCCAGCGCCCCACCGGGGCCCAGGCAGGCAGTGGGGAGAGGGGAAGACGGTCCCAGTGAACAGGGAGGCCGGGGGTGCCAATTTTTGCCCAAGTAGCAAAGATGAACAGGAAGAGAAGGTTAGGACACAAGAGACAACACGAAAGAGGCAGGATGGAGACTCAGCAAGTGACCGTGGGGAGGACTCTATCTGAAAGAATTCATCGCCCACATGTAACCCCACACCCTCCGACCACAGAAATTGCTGTAGAAATTTCTATATTTCCATGAGACCATCTATAAAGAAAAGCATTCCGGTACAGAAAGCACATTTGACTGTCTGCTATTCAAAGAGCACAGTGTTCTTTGAGCACTTGCTACATGGCCCAGCAAAAGGTGTCATATGCCCCTTTAAGAATAGCTGAAGTCCAGGGCAGCTGGAGGCGACCCCTGTAGCAACGGAGGAACAAAAAGAAAGAAATCACATATGAAGAGTCTGAGTAAAGAAAAGTTTAAAAGGAAATTCTGATTTGTACTGAAACGCTTTTTGGAGTGTGCATTAAATGTGTTTTTTCAATCGCTTAAATTGTGTTTTGTTGGCTCCTTAAAAATAAAAGTGACCTAATGATTCTTCCTCTTTAAACCTTTTCTTGCTTTTATGAACAACATATTTTTGTACAAGGAGATTAGCCACATTTTTTTTTTTTTGCTATCACTGCATCCCTTCACAAGGATACACACAGCGAGGTATGTGCAGGCTTGCTATGCACCATTATGGTTCTCCGTTTTGACAAAAGAACATGGTAACTCATGTGCATTTACAATGTTGGGGAAAAAAATATATAGCGTCTTTTAAAAAATTCTTTTCTGAAAAAAAAAATCCATTTGAAAACAGTTAAAACTGTACTGCTTAGAGGGGAGGGTATAGCTCGAGTGGTAGAGCTCATGCTTAGCATACAGAAGGTCCTGGGTTCAATCCCCAGGACCCACTCTGAGAACAAATAAATAAAACTAATTACCTCCCCTCCTCAAAAAAAAAAAAAAAAAAAAAAAAAAAGGACTGAAAAAAAATTGTACTGCTTAAAGTCAGGAGAATGAATTAAATGGTCTTTTAGGAACATGACCATTTTTATATAGCCACAAAGAGAAGTAACAAATATTACAGGAAGAGGCTGACCGTGAAGCCTCCAGCAGGGACTGGAAGCAACGTACCCACGTCCCAGCTGGACAAATGTGCTGCTGGTCCTCTTCCCACACCAGCTCAGCTATGGCCTGGCCTCTGTCCCCGCAGATCTCAGCATATGAAGACCCCCTCCTGTCCTGCCCCACGTACAACCCCGTGGATGAGGCAAGAGTGACAGCTTTGGGGATACTGTTGAATTCACTGCTGTTGCAAAGTAGACCAGCCTATTGCAATGAGAAGTGATTTTTAAACATTAGGAATCCCCTTTAACCAAGAACAAAATGGGCAGTGATTTGAAAGAGCAGTAAGTATGTTTAAAACTTTACGATCAATGTCCTGGCCGTGAAAGTGACCCCATCCGAAAAGACTCCAAAATTTATACCAATCGTCTCTAGCAGGGAGAGGAAATAACCCCAGGTCACAACGACGCATAAATCAATTCAAAACATTGACGGCAGAACAGGAAGTCTTCTTGCTGTCCCTCAACTGTCCAGAGCCACTTGGTCAATTCCAACCTGTGTGATAATCTAACAACAGAGTTGAACAAACAGAAGAGGAAACTTGGTAATTTGAAATCTGTTCTCTAGCCAATGCCCCAGAAACCGGAGTTTGTGCTTGGTTTTCACCTGTTGTTCGCTGACATTTTTAAAGGAAAGGCCACTCCGTGGGCTCACGTACACGGACGAGGCTCCTGAATAGCCAGGGTACAGATGCCCCAACTAGAGACAGAAAGAATGTTCTTGTAATAGACCAAGATTCCATCAGGTCTGAAAAATTGATTTAAATGAAAATTCTTAGTAAGAATGAGAAATAAGCCAAGGAGGAATCCTGGTAAAGAATATTAAACTAGCGGCTGGAATCTCTCACTCACTGACTGGCTCTGGTCAAGGCCGTCACTTTCCTGTGCCTCAGCTTTCCAGTCTATAAATGAGGTCACACATGCCGGAGCCTGGCTCTGCTTTAAGCAACCGCGAGGACTGGGACAGTTTCTTTGCCTCCCTGCGTGTCATTTTCCTTACCTATAAAAGCAGAGGCTCTTACAGAGAATCCTTAAGACCTGTTATCATGAAGTTTCATGCTGCTGTAATAACAAAGTGATGAAACATGCAAATCTTTTTGTAAGAAACATCCCAGAGAAGTGCAGCTGAAGATTTGATCATTTTTTCCCCAATGTTTAAGTTAGTGCAGGAAACGATCGGGTTGCAATTTAACTACTTGCAGAATGTGAAGATCCACATTCACGCAATGAATAAAAACTAAAGCTGGAGAAGGACCCACTGGAATTCTATAAGTGGTCGACAAGCCTGAAGAAGTCCAGGATGCGAACACGTCTGTCCTGTTGGTCTCCACCTTCCTCTGATCCAGCAGGAGTCCTCACGCGGATCAGCACTGGAGGAAGAATCATTCTTTTCTTCTTTTATGACACAAGGTGGCACATGCTTGTTGGGGAGGCACATAGACATACAGTCACCCACAGACACTGGAAAGACTCAGCTTTTGGCTTTGGATATGATTCAAATATTACATCATGTACCTGGGGGTTATATCAGAACACAGCCCAGCAATGATTCAGTAATCTACTAGGTCTAATTTGTGACTGAATTAGAGTATTCCAGAATCTGTGGAGCTCCTGTCTCTATACTGGTCTGTAACAGATGATTCAAGTCTTATCCTGGCAAATTTCTCCAGGAAAAAAAAAATGTCAATACAGTTGAGCCACTAAGGACCGAAATGGGAAAAACATTCCCAGGATTGCCTCAACATCCTAACTTCATGCTCCTGACTTTCCCACAAACATTGAACACAAATCAACATTCTTCCTCAGCTTCTTAGATCAGTGGAGCTAAGCCCATGGCTGCCACCCGATCAGGACACCCAGAATTAAAGCCGACATGGGAATTTCCAGCTTGCACTCCAATCTGTTCTACACTCCAATTTACTGTGCATACTTGAATATAAGGTGAATATAAGGTCACCTTTAAAAGTCTTTTCCAAATCTCTCGTGTTACACAGCACTTTCTTAATTACCTTATTTTTCAAAAAAATTGTTTGGGGAAGACACTTAACCTGAAATGATCTCAATCAGTGTTACAGATATTTATCAGGAAGGAAGAGGCTGGAGGAGGGGATAGCCAGCGGTAGAGCATGTGCTTAACATGCACGGGTCCTGGGTTCAATCCCCAGTACCTCCGTCAAATAAATAAATAAATAGATAAATAAATAAACCAAATTACCTCTCCCTGCAAGAAGAAACACACAAACAAAAAAAAAAGAGACCAAGCCATCAGATACGATTCTCATAATTATTCTTTAGCTCACAATTGTGAGCGTTGAAAGTTGTCGTAAGTATTTAAGATGATTACGCTGTGAAGATCACAGTGTGCACTTAAAAATTTTTTTCACGTTCTGGAAATGGTGTACTTTCTAATGACAATATCAAAAGCAGATTCAAATAGAGCTGCGTCCCAAGCCACTTAGTCCGAAGTAGAGAAAAACTGTATTAAAGTGGCTTTAGGAATATTAAAGATGGAATTTGAATATAATTACTACCCAAAATATAAATGAACAGATACTTCTCAGCTATTTTATAAATTATGTGACTTTAAATATGTTTGTAATGCAATATAATGTATATGTGCAGTCAAACTATAATAATTCTACCTAATAAAACTGAAAAAGGAAAAAAAGCACAACCTAAAAAAAATAAATGTGTCTGTAAGACAAATTTAATATTAAATTTAATTTAATACTAAATTAAATATAAAGACATGTGACCACTGCATCTATATTGCTCAATGTTTTCATAATCGACTTGGCCAAACCTTTTTTTTTGGTGGTGTGAAGGGGAGGTCTTCCCCTGGGAAGTGCGAGGTCATCTTACACGTGGGCATGTTCTAGAGAGCAACAGAGATGCTGACTCTGCATGTGGTGAGGTCTGGTGGTGACAAAAGGCAAGAAGAAATGATGTGAAATCCAATCTTGAAATTCTAGTCTGCTTTGGGTTCCTTGTCAGAAATTCCATTTGTTTCACTGAGAAAAATTTGGGGTTCCTTTCAGCCTGAGCCAAAGGGCTCCTCATCACCTTTCTTGGACTAACCAGAGAAGCCTCTTCAAAAACTTTACCTCTTAAAACTCAGAAGACATTATTCTCACATTCAGTACTGGCGGAGCAGTTACTTATAGAATGGCAATACTGAACATATAGGGAGTGTTTACTGGACGCTGTGCAAAATGTTTCACATGTAATAATCACAACAATTTATTACCTTCATCTTAGAGATGGGGAAACTGGGTAACACGTGGAGTAGCTTGCCTCAATCCCTTAAGTGGTAAAGGGTGGGGCCAGGATTTGAACCCAGGCAGTCTTGCTAGAGTCTGCACCCCAATCCATGAGCTACACTACTTCAGCAATTTAAATGACAGAATCTATGAGAACAGAGACCTTTTCAGGAAGGTCTTTCCAGACCTTTCCACTACCCCCACTACTACCCACAGTACTTCTTCTCCAGTATCAGGCCATGGAAGAAATTAAGTTAGTGATCTATAATAACCTTGGATTCTGAACCCACCATTCTAGACCAGCTGCTTCAAAACCTACTTGGTGCCTGAATCCAACACCAGTGCCGTCTTAGTCCGCGTTCTTTGTATATTCATATTTCTACTTGACTCCTGCACTGCTGAAACTCTCTCAGGCTAACAAAACTCTCCTCTGTCTTGATGCTCCTCTATCCTCAAGGCTCATTCCCCACCTTCCCCTTCACTGTTCTTCCTTCTCCTTGTTACGTGTTGAGGTTTCTTTCACCTCTTTGTCCCAGGGTCATCTCATCTATTGTCAAGACTTTGCTTCCCACCTTTGGCCATCCAACTTTAGATTTCAAACCTTTCTTCTAAATCGAAGTTCCAGCAAATCATAGTTCCAGCTGTTTCCTGGGATGGCTGGCCATCTCCCTTTGTATCTTCAATTCAACCAATCCCCGTGGGAATTCACTCCCTCCTCTCCAGCCACTACCCATCCTTGCTCCCAAGTCTGACCCTTCTCCTGTAGTCCTCTTTTCCTTTAATGGCATCACTGTCTAACCAACTAAACAAACTTGGACCCATCTCGGACTCCTTCTCACTCACACTTTCTCTTTCCCATTATCCCTAACACACACACACTCATTGGATCACCAGATTCTTTCCATTTTACCCTCTAAACGTCTCTGTAATCTGTTTCCTCTTTGCTATTCCACCACCATGATGAAAGCCGTTGTCATCTCCCATTTGGACTATTGCAATGGCCATTTATTTGCCTCTCATAGCTCACCTCCATCCTCAAATTCCTTAAGGTCGCTCGCTTAAGGACCTTTCTAAACATGAAACTGACCACGTCCACCCATGCTTATAAACCACCTGCAACCCATCTTTGCCTACAGGGCGCCAGCCCAACTGCATAGCCTGACATGCAAGGCTCTTCACAACCGGATTCTTGCTATATTTCTAGTCTCATTCCTACCTCCTTTCTCCAGTCACCCCCCACCCCACCAAGTGAACTATGCTGCAGACCATTGGAGCCACATGCCACATTTACACCCACTGCGAGCTCCCCAATGGGAGTCTTTATCTTTCTTAATCTCTAAGCATCCGAGTTCACTACACCTGTGCTGTTGGCATCAGACTTTTTAGAGAAATATGGTCCCAGGCATTTTAAGGCACTTTACTGTAATCTCTCATCTTTTCAACAGCCCTACAAGGTTACACGGCACTGTTGCCTCTACTTAACAAGCAAAGAGCAGACTCCAAGCAGCCGAGGAGCCTGAGTGGTTACAAATAAGGAACTAGTTAAGGGAATTGGTCAAAATTTGAAGCCAGGTCAGGCTGACTCCAAAACCTGCGCTTTAGCTAAAACCAACTCTGAGAATCTTGCTGTTTATATCCAGCACCGTAATCTCATCTGCAAGGGAACACCCGGGAAGCAACGTCATCGCTTTAGGCTCTCAGGGGTGCACAGATGCAGGTCACTTTGGAAGATGGCAAATACTGTGATTTCAGTCCAGCTTCTACTGCATCCAAGCATCCCATGAATGGAAAAGCATGTGTGCTCGACCCTAATAGCAAACTTTTCACAACTTCATTGAACCCTGAGCAAAGGCCTTTGAGGAGGCAGCCTAGTATATTAAGTGGCCTGTCTTTAAGGAAGGGGAAGGTCTGGAAGTGAGACTCAACATTGCTTCTGACTTAGTGATTTGGAGGGAATACTCAGAGCTTGTCCATCCTTGAGAATTGAGAGTCCAAGCTCTGTCCTCTTGTTATATTTTATTAAACAACTGATAGCATCCTCCGTGTTCATTTCTGTTATCTAATGCTAACACACACGTACACTCAACTATAGCCAAGGGGGAAATGGGTTCAATAAATACCCATTATGTAAAACATGTGCACCTTGTTCCCTTACTACCTTTATAATGTGGTCCCCAAAGCTCCAGGCTCAGAACCCCAGGATCAAGTGCCCGATGTATCTCTGCCTGTAGCTACATATGTAGCTTTGCACAAATCCATGCCCATGTTTTCATTTTTTAAGCCAAGGGAGTCTAGTCTTTGAATCCATAAGCAGTCCCTCTGAATTCTAATATTGGAAGACTGTTCTTTCTTTTTGGGTGTTTCTCACTAGGTTAAGGCTATTTATTCTAACTTTAAGGGAGCCCAACCTACGTGATCATTTTCACAAGTGATTTTTAAGTGGTAGTCAAAGATGATGGGTTGGAAGTTAATTCCAAGACTATTTTAGAAAAAATAAAAGGACTGTATCAACACACTCAAACCCAGGGTAAAAACATCTATGCCATTCAAATACAATTCAGGCCAGCATCACCCAGACTGCACAGTAATAAACGGGATATCTAAGGTAATTCCCTGTGCCCGTGAACCTGGTCTGAAGTTCACACATGCACATGTGTGAAGATGGCTCTTGGACCTTCTGAAATGATTACTGAAATGCCAGCAGATGCAGGAAGCCAAAATAAACATGAGAATTTGGGGTAATTATAAAGGCAAATATCACTGGCAAAACTTACATAGGCAAGATGACATCGGTAAAACTAAGCAACTGCTAAGTAAAACTAAAGAAAACACCCGTTACATGTTCTTGCAGCTGACACACGCGTTCAGGAAACTGTTGCTACGTGCTCAGAAAGTTTTGTTTACAGCAGCTGAACCTCTCACAACGTGACAGCCACTGGGTGCCCTAGATAAGATCAAATGATCTATGACATAGGTGTGCAATAAATGCCTGTTGAATGAATATTATGTGAAAATACTATAAAAAAAAATGTTACGCAAAAGTAAAGCATTATTAAGACTCTCAAGGCTCAATTTTCCATCTTAAAGATGAAACGGGAATTCCAGAAGGGTTATCGAAGAGGTTCCTTTTCAGTCTTTGTGGGGTTCACGGCCACAGAAAAACACTCTCACCAGAATCTCATCAATAAAAACACACACTGGGAAAAGGATTTATATACCAACATACTACGATCTTACTGATTAAATAAACGTGCCCCTTGAGCAAAAAAAGCAATCAAGACGGAACATTTTTAAAGTAAGGAAAACTGACTTGGCACAACCTATCAGCTTCAGATTTGAAAATCAGACAGCTTTATACAGCATTAGTAAATAATAATACAATATTCCTGTAAACCAATCTCTGGGCAAGCCCCGGATAGGGGAGGAGGAGGGAGCGCTACAGGGGTTCTCAGAGTGGGGCTCCTGGAGGTGCGTTCAGCCATCACGGTCTGCAGAGGAAGGCCAGGTCAAACAGCCCAGGGCCGCGACGTTGGCCCCTGGAAGCCGACTCACCTTGCCTCCTGGAGTCGGCCCGGGCTGCAGGCAGCAGGAGCGCGAAGCAGAGGCAGCAGCTGAGCCAGAGCGCAGGCATGGCCGGGCCGCCGCGTCCGCCGCCGCAGGGGTGCTGCGCGGGCTGCGAGCGCTCGCTCTGCGCTCCGCTGTGCCTTCCTTTTCCTTGATCAGGTGGTTTTATCGACTCTTCTACCTGACTCAGTCCTGACAGGAAGAGAGCCTGTGTTTCAGGGTGTGACTCACCTGTGAATAAGGAGGACCCAGCCCTCGGGAGGCAGACAAACACGCAGCACACACGGAGCTGTAAAAGCGCTGGCCCCGGCTGCGCCCCCACCCCAAGACGGGCGCACACCTGGCCTGGGCCAAGGGTGTGGTGCCGAGGCTGCGGCCCCGGGATCCTTCTGGAGGAATGTGCCAGATCCCCCAGAGCCCCCCTTCTCTCCCAGGGTGGTCCAGGGCAGAATCCAGAGGTAGCTAGCAGCCCACCCCCTCCTCAAACCGGGAGGCCCAGCTGCAAGTGCGCAAACTCAAAAGTAAGTCAGCAGCCCTGATCATCGGCTCTGGTCTAAAAGACATCAAGGAAAGTACGCCAGTCCAACAGTCCCAGCAGGGTCCTCTCCACTCTCCCACCTGGGCTCAACCTCTCTCTGAAATGCAGCAGCCCTACCTCTACCTACCCACTCTACCGCTCCTCATTCCTTCCCTCACTATCACCAGGCTGGACCAAGGCTTCCTCTCCTGCATCCCCATTCCTCCCTGATCGCGGGGGCTAGCAACTCATCAAGTCACGTGTCGACTGGTGGGCCTCCCATATGAAGGCTAGGTATCACCCTGTGTCCTAGGGCAGTATCTAGCACACAGTTGGTGCTCAATTAATATCCTCTTGGACTGAGTAAGAAAGAGGATCCAGATTTCAGATTCCTTTTACATCACAGAGCGTATTTCTAGGCCAACCCCTCTGGGCCCTTTAGAGTATGTTCATTGAGTCCAGCTGTATCTTCCAAGTCCGTTGTCCTACATGAGTGGGTGGCATCTAGAAAACTGAAAACTGTAGAAAACTGTAGAAATCCTACATTGTCTCCTTCCCCAGGGAGGCTGGCGGCAATAATTTAAAGAGGTGGCTGTCAGGGAGGAGGCTTTAGTGCCTATGAGAGATTTAAAAATTCCCAGGGGTTTGTGTGTGTGTGTGTGTGTGTGTGTGTGTGTGTGTATTGGTATGTACATACACACACACACATATCTACAACCTGTCTAAAACAATCACCCTTACTTTTCACCATCAAGGCCTGCAAAGGCCCCAGTAAATTATTGTTCACTGACTAAATGGATGTTCTCTAGTTAGTTCTACAGATGATTAACAACATAAGGTAACAAACAATACAAGATAGTATGTGGTTAAGTGTCAAGGGTGTAGGGAGTTCAGTTTATGCGTGTAATCAAGGCCGGGGCGGGCTGCCTGGGACAGCGAGGGATGGCTCTGTCCAGAACATGGAGCACAAAGCCAGTGTTCAGAAATGCCTGGGATCTGAACACAGCGCCAAAGACCCACAGGGGCGAGGCAGGTTACTGCCAACTGGCCAACACTTACTCTAAAATCTCTGGCAACGAAAAATGAGGACTAGAAAGTAAACTCCAATTTTCTTACGCCAAGCTTGATTTTCCTTTATTCTGTTTAGGATTCCAAAAAGTAACAAAGATTGTTCTCTCTCCAAATTCACAAGGTCTGATGATTGCCAAAGTTTCAGGTCACAGAGACCAGGTATGTAGAATTTTCCCTCCTGGTACCTGGTGCAGTGCAGAGGCTGAAGTCAGTTCTCCGAGTTCTCTGCTCCCTGTGTGCCTGCTCATCGGTGACGTGCAACGCCGCCCCGCCCTGCAGGGACAAGGAGCGGAGCCCTGCGCTGTAAAGCCTGGAAGGTGATTTCATCTTAGTACAGATTACAAATCAAACACTGGGGCAGTTGTTTTCATCTGCCCTCATTTTTGTGATAATGATAACCATAATAGTAACACATATGTGGTGCCTAATTGCCCTAAGTGCCGTGTATCCTTTCTACCTAACCCTTCAGTTTTCAAAACAATGCTGAGAAACAGGCACGCTACTCATTTCCCCATTTTTACAGAAGAGAAAAGAGAGGCACAGGGAGATCAGGCAACAGGCACCAAGTCACACTGCGAGAGTGACACAGCCAAGATTCGGACCCAGGAAATCTACTTCTAAGTCCATAAGTTCTTTGTTAGGTCAGATTAAAAAGCACCATGAAAAAGACAAATTCACAATATTGAATGAATTCAATACGCAGTCAGTGTTGTTATTTATCAACATCTCCATTATAACCCAACCAGACTGTGGACCCTTGGCCCACATCAATAAAGCCAAGTCACAATGAACTCTGAACAAATACTTCTGGTTTTCCTAATGTGTTAGCTCTGAAGGGACCCCCAGGGGTCATTAGACCTGGGGCAGAAACTGGGCAGCAGGTCCCTGGGCACCAGCCCAAGAGTCGCCTCTTCCACGTGAACAGTATGATCCAGGGTCTCTCAGTTCCTATTCCTTCTCATTGCCTTATCCTTGGCCTCTTCACATGTCGAAACAACCTGTGTGGCCCAGGCTTGCAACCTCAGCTCTGGCTTAATCTCCTCCCTTGCACAGGGACAATATCAACTCCTCTTGCCAACTTGAATATTCCTCTAGTGCATTGCTGGGGTCAGATGTCAAGGCTCAGAGCAGATTCCCAGAACCAAATCCTGGCTTCACCCCTCCTCAAGGCAGGTTACTTAGTTTTCTCTATGCCTCAGTTTCTTCACCTGTAAAATGGGAATGATAATAGAACACCTACCTAGTAGGTTTGTTGGGAAAAGTAAATGAGTTAATGACCTATCTAGTGCCCAGGCATATAATGTGCACTACACAAGTAAGCTATAATAATAATAAGGTATTAATAAGAGTAATATTTGTTGCTATTACTATCACTAAGCACTGTTAGTTTTTCCTTGAAATAATTACTAACAAATATCATATGAGAAAGATGGGTGTTTTTAAACTTCTGTGAAACTCTTGGTCTAATCCAGGTCCGTGTCCTGATTACCAACATTTACTTGAAAGTTATTAATTAATTTATATTCTTGCTACGTATCTGGAAAATTTCTTCTCATTCAGATTTGCATTCACCTTACTAATGTTTCAAAAGTTTTGCATTTAGAACTTCATTTTAAATAAGTTGAGGGGTGGAATCTTATACTTGAGGGAAAATATAAAGGTAAGATGGATTTGAATACATCCTTACGAATAGCTTCAATTAACGCACGCTTTTCAAAAAGGCAACAAAAATCTACTTGCTTTTCCCTATGACCCAAATAAATCTTTGTTTTTCAAATTCAGACAAAAATCAACTTGAGCTACACATAGAAATGGTTAAGATAGTAAATTTTATGTTATATTTTAACACAAGAAAACTGAGAAAAAAATCTTGTCACTATTCAGCAATAAAAAGGCATGATCCACTGATACATCAGAACGTGGATTAAATATCAAAGCATTGTGCCAAGGGAAAGAAGCCAGACACAAAAGACCAGATTCTGTATCATTCCATTGATATGAAATTCTAGAAAATGTAAAACTGCAAGGAAAGAAAGCTGATCAGTCGTTATCAGGGCTACTGACTGCAATAGGGTGTGAGGATAATTTGGGGGGATGAAGGAAATATCCTGAAATAGGATTAGTGGTCAAAAATAATCAAATTGTACACTGAAAACAGGTAAATTTGATCATACATAAATTATACCTCAATAAAACTGAAATTAAAAAATAAGAGAAAAAATCTCAAAAATCTATTTAATAATTGAAGACAATACTTTCATTCAAATGTGTCAAACTCAGAACTAGAAACACACCAGTGCTGCACAAGTTGTGACCGAGCCCCAGCACGGACTCCAGCCTGACGTGCTGCTATTTCTGACAAGTTCCAAGAAACCTGAAGCAGAAGAGCATCTCAGGGCTTCACGTAGAAATGCCCCCCACCCCCAGAACTGCAGTTTCCCCTCGGGGCATCTGTTTTGGTAATTTACAAAAGGTAAGAGGTGCCTTTCTGAAATGTTTGCTTCAGAGCACAGATTTCAAACCCGCCTTGGACTTTCATCCTAGAAAGTCAGCACGTGGATTTTCCTCTTGTCTTTTCCAAAGCTGTCACAGTCACCTAGAGTGTAACCCCTGGTATCAGTGGGGACAATGCTTTGTGCAGAAGGCCTTGGCTCAGAGACAGGAAGGTGCGGGAGCATTTCCACAGGGCATGGCCAGCCTCCTGAAGTCCCAGCCCACGCCCTGGAAATCCCCTTTGTCCCCCGTTTCAGTTGCAGCTTGGTCACCAGCAGGGGACTTTTCCTCACAGGGCTGTGCAACTCACTTCACAGAACTGTCATCTCTCCACCCCAACCTCCCAAACAGAACTGCAAGTGACATGTTGATTTCTCGCCTTGCGTTCCATCATTACCTTAGTTAACTTTCAGCAGGAATGTCTGGCATGTCACCCGCTTTCAAACTCACTTAAGATAAAAACTGAAGCACTTGGCTGTTAACATGCCAGCAACAGACAGGGCTACTGGTCTCCATTCCAAGCCTTTAATCTCTCCAGATAGTTCTAATTACGTCAGCATTTGCATAAAAATTTTAAAGGCAAAAATACAGCAATCAGGGGGTTAAAAAAAAAAAAAACCAACAACTCCCCTTTGTTCTTAATTGGTAAAGGAAAATGTCCATAAATGGAAATGGTTCAGCGTTTCCTGGACCGTCTGGGCGAATTCCTTGAGGTTGGCCGGACTCCAGAAAACAATGTTCTCTGAAGCAAGCACCCTGGCTGGAGTGGCACGCTTCCATCTTCCACGGAAACGTATATGCTGCTCCCACAGCTAGTTTTCAGGGAGCAGCAGAAGCCAGACCAGAGCTCCAGTGATGCCTTTTTACTTTTTAAGGGGAGATGATCCTTCTGTGCTCGGCTGGTGATACACCTGAGGCCGGGGAGGTGAGGGGAAGTCAAGAGCTGCGCACGAAGAACAACTTCATTTGCATCTTCTTGGTGTAGTTGTTACAGAGAGATACTCACATCAATTACTTACTTAGTAGTAAACAAATGGAAAGGAGTGGAGAGAAGAGGGGCACATGATTTAAAAAAAGGGCAAAATAGAAAAAAAAAGAAAAAAACAAACAAGAGAGGATGAAAGATACTGCAAGGAAACTTCAGTAGACTCAGGAAGGGTGCCACCTGTGAATGTGTTCCCTTTGACTGAAATTCTGTCATCCACTCGCGTGTGGAACGTCCACTAGTAGATTGAATGCCACCCGTGGTTCCTCGCCCACTCTAATAAGGGGACACAGATATTCAGGTTTGCATGAGAGTTAAGGAGCCCACTGCAGTGAAATTCTTCCCTGGATTGCGGGGGTGGGGTTCAGGGCTGCAGCTGTGACAAGATAAGTGGAAAGCTGGGTAGTGGGGGGCCACCCTTATATCAGAGACCGCCCCCCCCGCCCCTGCCTTTCAGAAGTAAGAAGCGAGTCCAAGAAATAATGTTTCTATGTGTGTGTCTTAATTTCAGTCTGTAACTTCCCACCTTTAATAATTTATAACATTATAAGGTCTGAAGAACTCAACAGCCTTTAAGAGTCTAACCTTCTGCCTTTAGATAGGAAGTTCTGGATGTGTTTGAAACATCTAGTAACAGTTTTGACAATTACAATACTGACAGCTCTGTGTGCGCCCAGCTCGGTGCTGGGAGTCTTGCAGGGGTTTTGGAGCTGGTTCCTCACCGCTGTCCTCTGAAGCAGGTGCTATTATTATCCGCATTTTGAGGTTACCCAGGCTCCCTCACAAATCCATGCCAATACCTCACTCCAGAGTTATTCAACTACAATGTAAAAACAAATTAAGCCTCTTACTTGAATAAACACATTCTTCTCCAATTAAAAAAAAAAAGCTGAGTCGGATTTCAAATAAAAGATGGAATGCCTAAACGTTTGATTTTAATTTTTGCTGAGGGAATCCCCCCTCCCAGTTTTATTGAGCTGTAATTGACATACAGCACTGTATAAGTTTCAGGGGTACAGCATAATGATAATGATTTGTCTAACTTATACCATGAAAGCATTTCCACAATAAGTTTGGTGAACGTGTATCATCTCATACAGATGCAAAATTAAAGAAATAGAAAAACTTTTCTTGCTTGCGATGAGAACTCAGCGTTCATATATAACATCCAGCGGTGTTAATCGTACTTATCATGTTGCACATTACATTCCTAGCACCTGTTTATCTTATAACTGGAAGTTTGCACCTTTTAACTACCTTCATCCAAACCCCACCACCACCACCTCTGGTAACCACACATCTGCCCTCTTTTTCAATGAGTTTGTTTGTTTGTTTTTTGAAGCATAACTGACCTACTAAATGCCTAATCTTTACAAGATATACTATATTCTGCAGTGGACCCCCCACCCGCTCCTAAAGATCAGCAATAGAGATTTGGCTATTAGAGGTGCATTTTCCTTTTCACATTACCTTTCGTAACTCCTCAGTGTCCAATGACTTCGGATTTTTACGCAAAATCCTTTGCCATCATCCAGTCAGGTCCTGATGGTTTTCTCTTGACCTGATGCCTTAATCCAGGTATGGGAGCCCTTTATTAAGTTAGTCAATTCTTCAACTCCTTAGAATAATTGGAAACTATTTTCAGCGTGATGTAAAGAGTCCAAGCTGCCGGAAAGAGCTGCAGGATTTAGTAGCTGTCTCCCTGGGCTCAGCTTTTCCAGGGCCTGGTTACACAGAAATCCCCAAACACTCCTGGGTGGGTCTTTTGCAGGAAGCCCGCAGATTAGACTTCGGTTAAAAGGTAAAACTGTGGATCACTGCAATTATGCAAAGAGCTCCAAATAACCACATAAAAATCTAGAGACATTCCTCATTAACCTAAAAATTTCTCTCAGCCTCGGTATGTCTACTTAGATTAAGTAGAAAAATTAATGCAGTGATTCAGACATGTAAACCAAAATGACACACTTGTCTCAACCGTCTGGCTATTTTAGGAGAATACATTTCAGGCCTGAATCATCTGAACAATTGTTTCAATGTTTTGCCTTTTATTGTATGAATGCAGAGCAAAGCAAGGTTTAACTGCCATGCTTTACAAAGCTGCTAATGCCTCTGCTATTTCCTTATCGCGAGGTCCTCTGTCAGTACAGCCCTGGGAAGCAACTTACAAAATCTCAGCTAAAGCAGAATAACCACTTGGCTTTGCAGCAGAATTGTTTCTGTGGAACTGAATACATTTTACATGCTTCACATAAACTTAAAAATGGATTTCACTTAGGCTTTAATTACACACACACACACACACACACACACATGGAATGTATTACTTGGACTCTAGGTAGAAAATCTCCTTTGGAGTAAAATTTATGGGCTTTTGTTTGGTTGTTTGGGTTTTTAGGTTTTGCTCCTACATTCAATATTTTCTAAGAAAAGGGCAAATCCAAATCTTCTCCCCTCCAGGGCCTGATGGAAAATCCATCTCAGAGGTAACTGTCCCAATGTTATCTTCATGCTAATCTTTCCTGTTGAAATTTTCTGAAGAATTCTTACTAACTTTATAAATAAATTTGTATTAATAAAAATTAATTTAATGAGCTTCCTTTCAGAACCAGATCTTGTGTAACCAGTCAACCACAAGGTTGATTTTCCCTCCAGAACACTGACAGAGTCAAAAGAGTGAGAACACACAAAATGCAGCTGATTCGGGCCAGTGTCCCCTCACACAGAGCGAGGCTGGACCTCTCAGGAGCATCGCGGAGGTTTTGGGGGGTAGGGGGTGGGTTGCCTCCATGACACTAACTTTAAATGTTTAGGAAAACAGTCCAAAATTTCCTTAAAATGTACTTATTAGCATACTATGGAATTATCACCTATAAATGTAACCAACTCTCCCTTTTAAATATCTGTATTTTCTAGACGTTTTTGATTTGCTATATAAAGTCAACTTTCTTTTATTTTACTAAAAGGACCTCTTAATCATCCCTGGTTCTAGTACTTCAGCATTTGCTAAACCAGAGTATATTCCAACCATTTCCCAATCCCTTGTGACTTTATGAATATATGTCCTTTGCCCTTCTGGCTGAAAAGTCCTATTTTTAGACTCATCTAGTAGTCTGCCCTTGTGATGATTTTGGTTGCTTTTTAAAGGACATTGCCAAGCTTTCCCATGTGTGTATTGACAAAAAGAGACCAGTTTGCAAAAGCATCTTACGCTTGGATGCACCACAGCTTGCAAACTGGCATCATAACAGTTTTGGATGGAGGGCCCTATGCGGGTCACCTTGTACCGCTGTGGCCAGCATAAGAGTATCCGGCAGAGGAAGCTGGGGGGCGGGGCGGGGGCTGGGAGCGGTGGGGAGCGGGTGGGGATAGAGTACTAAAATCCAGCAGGGAGCTTTTCCTGCCAAGCCACACACCCGGGCACGGGCCTGCATGTACCCAAAGGAAGGAAACTCTTCTCCACTGGGGCTCCTTTCAGCCATCAGTGGGAAATGGGAATGAAAGAATCAGTCCACATGGCTTCTTGATTTTGCCTTTGAGGTAAAGCTGGATCCAGATACCACCGTTTTGTTATTCTCATTTACGTTCCCTTAAATATAACAATTAACACCAGTTTTCATTGAATTTCACATTTCAACTTTCTGCTTACTCAGGTTCTTTTGAGATTTTCCAAAAAAAAGTTTCTTTTCTCTGCATCGATATTTAGCACTAACTTTAGCAAAACACCGTTTGGAAGATTAAACCATGTATTATGTCTTCCAGGTAATTTACAATCATTTTAGAAAGCGTTGCTTACCACACCAGTCTTTGAAGAACATTGCCTTTAGCACATTTTCCTCCATCCAAAAACCTTCCCACTCCCCCCTCTAAGCAAGTTCCCTCTGCATAACAAAATAGGACTTCCGGTTCTAGGGTAATGAAAGTTGAAAAATTATTTTTGGTGTGGAATTTTGGAACAGCGAAACAAACAACTATTGTTTCTGTCTTGTCTCGAAACTCACTTATACTCCCAAAGGGCCATGCTAGTGTGATCGGATGTCTCCTTCCCAGAATCCATGCTTCCTTTTCCAGAGTAAGTTGCTTGCCTGCCTTTATTAAAGATTTTGCCAGCCTGAGTCCCCTGTCTGCACTTTCTAAGGCAGTGTTGTCTAGGGGACATTTCTGCAGTGATGGAAATGCTCTACATGTGTGCTTCCTAACAGGGGAGCCACTAACCACATGTATCTATTGAGCATTTTACATGTGACTGGTGCACTGAGGTGCTACATTTTTCATTTATTTAATTTTATCTAAATTTAATTAGCCACATGTGGTTAGAGGCTACCATATTACATAAATAGCTCAGGTCCAAGACCTTCTCTGGTACCCTTTTTGTAAATGGAATCTCACTCAGCACCTCCTTCACAATGGTCACTTGTAACTAAGTGTTTTTTTTTTTTTAATTTGTTTGTTGGTTTGGGGTTTTTTTTTGGGGGGGGTGGTAATTAGGTTTGCTTATTTTAATGGAGGTACTGGGATTGAACCCAGGACCTCGTGCAAGTTAAGTATGCGCTCTACCACTGAGCTACACCCTTAAGTGTTGTATGTTATAGTCAACAGTCCCTTAATTTGAGTTCTTGCAAAATCAGTGGGTATATAAAATCGTGTGTGGTGAAAAAAAAATTGTTGAAAGTACATTCTTAACAACTTATTGTTTGACTGTTAACATTTTACCCAGCAGAAAGTTTATCTTATGTGTTACCTAAACTTTTCCAAATAACCCTACATTTCTACTGGCAAATATCGCTTTCGTCTTAATACAGTCCTATAAACCAGATGCCTGGAAATGAGGTGTTAAGTTTTATACTCTTTTAGTTTCACCTTCTTGAGTCTAAAATTTGGAAAGCTGCACGTATTTTTTGTTTTCACAATTGCAAAGTAAGGTATTCACATTGCTATACTTGAGGGGTGTTCTATGAGGAATTAAATAATTAGCATATGTAAAAACACCAAAAATGTATTTCAAATTGCCTTCTAGAACACTCTTGAAAATTTACTCAGGTGTTGTAATAACCTACAAAAGGAATTTACCTACAAAAGCTATCACCACCATGCAGATTTTGATTTTATGATTTGATCTTTTTAAGGAAAATAATGTGATGTAAGAAAGAGGAAAGAAATGCTCGTAAGCTATATTTTTCAGTGACGTTAGGCTAAATTATATAAGTCTGAGAAATGTATTTTACGGAGAAAATTTTTACGCAGAGAATGTTTTATCACAATAAAACATTGTCCTGTGCTCATTCTTCCATCTACTTGTTAAGTGAATGTTTCTGAGCATGTGCCGTGGGCCAGGCATGGTGGGAGACACTTGATAAGTAACACAGCTCATTCTGTATAATCAGTGGGAGAAGGGTGATAAGACAGGTGCTGTAGGAACACAGTTTATTAGGCGTGAAGGGCGCGCGCAGTTTCAAAGGCTCATCCTGGTACAGTAAGTTGAACTGAAAGAGAGAAATGAATGAATCCTTTCAATCTAGCGAATAAATGGCTACTCCACTGCTTGCTCAGACTATAAATCAGCTTGATGAGCAGAAAGGATTCATAAATCGTATGTCTTTGGTATTGCTGGGGACATCTAGGCTGATCAGAGACTCTGTAGGCTTGTGACCCTTCCAGTGAGTCCCATCTTTCCCAGAATAAACCCCAGAGCCATTATGCAGCCTCTAAGGTCATACCCGAAGTGCCCTGCGCCACGCCTCCAGCCAGTCCCCTCCAGGTCTCTGTCTCCTTCGTTCTGTCCAGCTGCACTGGCCCCTCTGCTGTTTCTCAGACAAGAAGCCCATGCACCTCAGGGCCCAGCCCACCTGAGAACTCTGTGGTCAGGTGCCACCACCCTCCCCTGCCGATCATTCTCTATTTCTTCCTTTGCTTTCTGCTTCTTCTTACCACTTATGATCACTCGACATAAGAGTTACATTTTTTTTCATCCATCTCTCCTTCTAGAACATAAGCCCCAGGACAGCAGGGACTTTGTGCTGTAACTATGTCTAGAACAGCACCCAGCTCTTAGTAGGCCCTCGGTGACATCTTTTTGAATGAATAATACATGTTTAGTACTGATTTTGCAAGACTGAAAACAGACTTTACCTGTTTCTATATCCCAGTTTACATATTAATATGATGAGGGAAATTATATCTTATCTAAATTACCTCTGGATAACGTTAGGAAGATGACTAAGTTAATACTATAACTGCTTGCAAGAAAAACAATTCTAAGACTCAAGCTCTCTTATTTTATCAAGATAATTTCACAGATTGCCAAAGCTATAAATGTATATGAGTAAAAGAGACTAAAATGACTATAGAAGAATTGCACATAACTATAATAAAAGTGTTGTAAAAAAATCAGATTTCAAAATGACACATTGCTTATAAAAAGTACTTTCTTATGTTTAGAACTTGAAGATGAAACAGGGAAGAGACCTGCCTTTACGACAAAGGATGTGAAGGGAAGACGGAGAGAAAGTCCCGATCCCAAGGGCGTCTTTGCATCCACCTTCTTGGTCTCATCACAGAGTAAGTGTCCTTCAATCCAGATATTCCGCAGTTCCACACATTAAAAGTCATTCCATCCAACCTTTTCTGCTCCCTGGAAGACACATCGTTACCAATCTGGGAAATTAAAAAGAGTTGTCGTGGTTTTATTCTCTATTTTCCATTTATGTTTAAAGACAGAAAGGAAATTTGATAGAAACAGTGTCAACTCTTTTTAGTGTTTGCAAACTTTGAGAGCCATACACAGCAACAGAAACAAAACGATTGTGGTTTCCAGGGTTTTGGGGACAGGGAGGGAGGGAGGGAGGAATGAATAGATGGGGCACAACAGATTTTTAGGGCAATGGAATTATTCTGTGTGATACTGTAGTGGTGGCTACATGTCATTATACATTTGTCAAAACCCACAGAACGTACAACACCAAGCGTGAGCCCTAATGTGAACTGTGGACTTTGGTTGATAATAATGTGTCCATGTTGGTTCATCGATTGTACCAAATACGCCGCACTGATGAGAGATGCTGAGGGGAGGGGAGAATGTATGTGTGGGTGGGGAGGGCTACGTGCTAACTCTGGATTTTCTGCTCAATTCTGCTGTGAACCTGAAACTGCTCTAAAAGAATAAAGTCTATTAAATTAAAAAAAAAAACTTTGAGAGCCATAAACTTATTTTTTAAAATTTCCCATGAGATAGGATGCATTGAGCTACAAGTAGTAGAAATCCCGACTCAAAGTGGTTTTATATCATAAGCAAATTTCGAGGCTTGCGCAAGGCTTGAAAATCCAGAGGTGGAGTGGGAAATAGGGCTAAATCACCCTGCGGTCTAACAATACTGTCAGGGATCCGAGTCCCATCTTTCTCCTCTGTCATCCAGAGTTCACTTCGTCTCAGGGCCAATTCCCTTCTAGCTGCAGACTGGTTGCCAGTAGCAAGCAGGGTTATGCGCATCCTGATTCACGTAGGGGTCAGAGGAGCAGAACCCTCTCTCCTCTCCCAAATGTCACCCAAAAATCTTTCCCCTTCCTGACTGGGCCAATTTAGGTCGTATGCCTGCCTCTGAACCAGTCATTATCCCCAGGAAAATGCTTCTTGCTGATTGGTTTAAGCTGGGGCATCCTGATCATTGGCAAGAGAGACGGAAAAACTATGACTGGCTTAGTTAGGCCAGAGGTCGGCAAACTACGGGTGTGGACCAAATCCTGCCCACCAGCTGTTTCTGGAAGTTTTATTAGAACACAGTCACGCTCTTCCTTTGCAGATTATCCGTGGCTCCTTTTGCATAAAACAGCAGTGTTCAGCAGTTACTGACCACAGAGCCTACACATCCTCATTTACTATCTGGCCTTTTACAGAAAAAGTTTGCCAGCCCCTGGCTTGGGTCAACATGGGCCCGCTTTGGAGCTGAGTCCAATCCCCTGAATCATGACACAACTACATGATGAGAGAAAACTGGACTCAGTGGGATCAATGTAGGTTGCTCACCTGTCAGCCTATGTTGATTTTTTCCCCTCTTGTTCTTTCCTGAGCAGAGCTGAACAAGAAAAGAACACAGCAGCTTCAGAAGGAAAGCCCACTGGCTTATCCTCATTCCACTCCTCCAGGCTGATTAGTCCTGATTCCTTGTGTTACCTGTGTTCCAATCTTAGCCATGTGTGGTTTTGTTCGTTGGTTGGTTTCGTTTTGCTTTGTTTTCTATTTTTAAACAAACTTTGGGGGGGGGTGGTAATTAGGTTTATTTACTTATTTATTATATAGAGGTACTGGGGATGGAACCCAGGACCTCGTGCATGCTAAGCACACGCTCTACCACTGAGCTCTCCCCTCCCCCTTGCTTCATTTTCTGCATTGTCTTACAGTTATTTGTTAATTCTGTGGAACCAGGCGATTCAAACTCTCGACCAGATCTTCAGTCCACCAGCAGCACGCATTCCCTGGAGTCCTCTGCAGCCACAGAAGTCGCCCTCTTGCAGCACTGGTCAGTCACAGGAAGAACCACCGCTGTGCACATTCACATCATGAGATTCCAGGTGAGCCGCTTCCTGCCAAAACAGCGATCCGATCTATCTTTATTTTTCATAGCTTTTCTTGTTTATTTCTATTATGACAGAAGCAATACATGTCCACTGGAGATACATTAGAAAACACAGATAACCAAAGGGGGAAGAAAAGAGAGGACTTGTCACCATCCCACACCCCGGGGAACTTTCAAAACAAACAGCTTCTTCCGGAGGTGAGGTCTTCCCTCCATGTGATCTGAACTCGCTTTGACTTTTCCAGCAGGAAGTTGCGATGGAATATTTTATTTTTTTAGTTGCCTGTATTTATGAAGTTTCTAAATGGGTCTATTCTTTGACTAGCCTTTCTAAGAGTCTTTATAAAGTTGTGAACTTTCTGACCATTTAAGGAAATTTATGGAAAAGGACAGAGTTTGAGAAGTTGCTGTTTCAAATTACTTTTTCAACATCTTCTGCACATCTTTTGCAAACATGTCAGAGAACCTAGTTATTAGAGGGAGGGTATAGCTCAGAGGTAGAGGGCTTGCTCACCATGCATGAGGTCCTGGGTTCAATCCCCAGTGCCGCCATTAAAAAAATAAAACAAATAAGTAAACCTAATGCCCCCCACAAAAAATAATAATAATTTTTTTAAGTATCATGCAAAAAGAAAAAAAAGAAACTAAAAAAAAGAGAACCTAGTTCTCTTTGTTTGGGCTGGTATATACAATTTTGTCTTACTCTGTAAATAAAAAGGAGTGAGCCTTTCTGAAATACAGGGTTGGGAAAGTCTGCTCAGCCTCCCAAATCCTCACCCAGGCACACCTGTGGGTTCTCTAATGCTCATTACAGAAACCACTTGAAAATGCCCCAAGGTTGGGTTGTTTCCAAGCCATCAGGTGGGCACAATGTTAGGTTTAGGGCTAGAATCAACTATAGGATGGGACTCAGTATCACTGCACGCCCCCGCGGGGGATCCGAGCGCGGAATCAGAGCCAGCGCCGTAATTAGCAACTAGGCGGAACTCCAGAGAGCGGCGCCTCCCGCCCTGCTCGCGCGCCCCTGCACCACCGTTATTTCTCTGCGGGGTCCGCCGAGTACCGCCGACACCTCGGGTCATAGCAACTCCAGCCCCCATAGTCCAAGGACACACGTTGACAGGACTGTGAACCCCTGGATCCCTGGAAGGGAAGGAGTGAATGGGGGAGGGCCGTCCACAAATAAGAGAGGCTTAAAGAACACTGGCTTTACGTTAAAAAAAAAAAAAAATGAAACGTTGCCACTTGCGGCTACATGGATGGAGCTAGAGAATATTATAATTAGTGAAGTAAGTCACACAGAGAAAGACGAATATTATAGGATATCACTTATATGTGGAATCTAAAAGTGATACAAATGAATCTATATACAAAATGGAAACAGACTCACAGGCATAAACAAACTTAAGGTTACCAAAGGGGAAAGGGAGGCAGGGAGAGAGAAGGTAGTATTGGATTAAGAGATGCAAACTTCTATATAGAAAACAGATAAGCAACAAGGATTTACTGTATAGCACAGGGAATTCTATTCAGTGTCTTAACCTACAAAGGGAAATAATCTGAAAAAACATATATATATATAATTGAATCATTTTCTGTATACCTGAAACTAACACAATATTGTAAATTAATTATATTTCAATAAAAAACAAAAACAAAAACCATATAAACCCACTCTCCCTGGGGCCCAGACCGTGATTTTTATCCCAGCCAGGCACGGTGATCTCGGGTCCTTCAGCTTGCTAGGGCTCGTTTTCTTCCTGGATAAAATGACAGTAACAGCACTTACCTACCTCACAGCGTGTGCTACCGTGCAGGCGGAAAGCCATGAGTGGGTGAATTACCACGTACGTATTAGCGCTCACCTTTGGAAGGGGAAGTGCACAGAAGCGGGGGGCGGGGAGCTTGGGGACACACTTCTCTTCCCTTCACATCTCTGGCCTGTGGAGCTCGTCCTTACAGGGTTCCGACTGCCCCGAACTGCCCGATTCATCATCAGACTTCTCTGAGTCAGATGGACTTATGAGAGCAGTGGGGTTTACCTTTCAGCCAAGCAATTTAAAAAAAAAAATAGATTTTACTTTTTAGAAAAGTTATAGATTTATAGAACAATTGAGTATATAGTACAGAGAATTCCCACATACGCCGCGTTCATTTGCCCCATTACATCTTACGTTAGGATGGCATGTTTGTTACAACTGATGGACTGATGTGGATACGGTATTATCAACTAACGTCCGTATTTTAATCCAGATTTCCTTCGTTCTTACCTCATGTCCTTTGGTCTGCTCCCGGGATGCGTCCAGGGCACCATATTACACATGATTGCGGTGTCTCCTTAGATTCCTCTTGGCGGTGACAGTTTCTCAGACCAGTTTTCGATGACCTTGACAGTTTTGAAGAGTCCTGGTTATGTGTTCTGTACGATGTCCCCCCACTGGGATTTTTCTGATGTTTTTCTCGTTATTAGGCTGGGGTTGTGAGTTTCTAGGAGGAAGATCACAAAGGTCAGAGCCATTTTCATTTCATTGTATCAAGGATACACATTGTCAACATGACTTCTCACTGTTGAAGCTGACCTTGGTCGCCTGGCTGAGACAGTGCTGGCCAGGTTTCTCCACTGTAAAATTACCTTTTCTCCACCTTCCACATCGGTCTCTTTGGAAGGAAGTCCCTACACGCCACCCACACGTGAGGGTGGAGAGTTACCCCCAACCTGCGCGAGGGCAGAGTACTTAGAATTATTTGGAATCCTTCTGTGTCAGAGATTTGTCTTTTCTCCTCCAGTAATTTTTCTAGTCTAATCTTTGTTTGAATGAATTATTTTATTTTTACTAAGGGCCACTGAAATTAATCAAAAGCCGACTTCCCTCAAATTGCTATCCTTTTAAAACGCACCACTTTCTGTAACTAAGTATTACTCTTTGGGGGTGTTCTTAAGCTGGGCACAGGGGAAAAAGGACAAAAACAAGATTTCTAAAACCTGACTTAATCTTCTAGTCAAGTGTCACAAAGAGCAGCTCTGGAATTAGCAATTCCTCGGTAACTCTACACGGAAAGATCTGAAAATGAATAAGGAATTAAAAATAAAATGAGCCAATGTGAATGAATAGCTGTGAGCCAAGTGGAAAAGCATCCTTTGGCAAGTTTAAACTGGTTACCTCAGCATGTCCTAAAATGTGCTCTCAGTGTTCTGGGCCACTAGGCTCCTTTTGTGGGCATGAATCCTGCCCCTCCCCAAAAAGGAAGCGACTGTCATTCCCCTTTCTTTAGATCCATCTGGTATCAACATGCTCTTAAAAATTAAACACACACACACCCCTCACCACCTACCACACACCACCAAGCAACTTGAGAATAAATTCTGTGTTTCAGAATTAGAATAATTAGAATTCAGATAATTGGCTGGGAAACCCCACGGACATCTCCTAGGCAAGACTGCTTGTGAAACTGATGAGTGTATGTCTGGGTCGGATCAGGCTTCAGCCACCACTGACTCCGTTCTATCAGAATACCCTTTCTCTTAAAGCCATCCAAATTTGCTTCCAAAGCACAGGCTGCCAGAATGAGGCACTTGTTCATTCCTCCAAAGTTGACCTCAAGACAGAGAGACCGTTAACATGCTCGGGTCAGGCCCAGCCCGAGCCACGGCATTCCGCGGCTCTGACGCAGTTCTTTGGAAACCCACCTGCGGCGTGGTGCACAGGCGCATCCACTCCCCTGCGGTGGAGGCCTGGGTTCCTGTCTTGTCCTGTTCTGCTGTGCCTCCACAAACACCTGAAAACAGGCCTTTGTGTGGACCTGGTATCTCGGGCCATTAAAACGAGTCGTGGGGGTTTCCCTTGAACAGCTCCACTGTAATCACGGTGAAGATTTTTAGAAGGAATGACCCCGGTCAGCTCAGAGCCTTCTCAATTTCCCACTTCCTGTAAACGCAGCAAATGGAGAATCCTTGATTAAATGGAAAGTTCAGGAAAGAAAATGGTGAAGCCAAATATGGTCTCTGGCTACCGAAACCTCTGCTAACAGAGTTTTCTACAGCGTGGCTCATTCACCTTGCAGACTAAGGCGTTCATGCCTGCATTTAACAACTTAGGCGCCCTCCTTTGTCACCCACGTTGCCTAAAGCATGATTATTACCATCTTTCTGGAAGATTTTGGACCTTGTTCATTCTTAATCATTATGTTTACTCTTGAGCACTACCATTAATGTAGACAGCGTAAGCCAAATTTTTGCTCACCGTTCGACTTCATTTGGAGATTTTTTGATACTTGGCTTTTTTTTTCAGCGAGATCATTGATATGAGCTTTTATTTTTGAGATGTTTTTCTTTTCAGTTAACTCAATTGCTGAAAAAAAAATTCAGTCAGATTAAGAGTTCTGATTAAGGATTTCTGGGTAAATGGTTTTCAAATTCTTTGCCTAGGGGAACACTTAAACGAAGGCTAGATTGCAGAATGCATGTGGCAACCGCAAAAGGAAATGCAGTAATCTGATATTTGGTTAGAGCAAATCAAATATCTCTACTTAAATCACCAGCTTTACAGAAATTACTCAGGTATACTTCATCAACCCCAAGTATGTACACTAATGTTCGTTCGGGATTCGGACCCATCCACTCCCACCAGATGTCCCCGTCATGTGTCTGTGTGCAGGGCGCGGACAGTCGGAGCATCTATGAATCACCATGGTTCACTCTGGTCAGTGGGCTGCCAGTGAACAAAGATTTCATTTGGCTTCATTTGAGCACTAAAACTTTGGGGCAATTTACTGAGGCAGCTTCCACTGGGACAGGGTTGAAAGAGAGAAAAATGTGGTATTTAACCAAGTAAATTCTCTAGTAAAACACACCCTACTCAGCTACTCACTCCGGCAATCACATGTAGACCTTGACATTCCAAATGACCGTACGTCTTCCGGAGCCTCAGTTTCAAGCCCCCAGTCTCTACTCACTGCCTCTGATCTTTGGAGGTCAGTCTCTCTGGTGCCCAGACTTTGAAACCGCAGCCCCACTGGGGCCTACAGTGCACTGAACCTACTGCCTTTGGACTTCCTCCACACCGTCTCGCCATCACGGCCCTCCTGGCCCACGGTCAGTGCCACGGTCAGTCTTTAGAATCTCTCCCTTTGAGTCCCACCAGAATCCCCCACACAACTCACTGTCACGCTTTGAAATTATGCTCATTAACCTCAAGGGGTCCTGAGCACTCAGGCTCCGTCTCCACGGTTCTTCCATTCTGCTTGAAGACCATTTCACTTTCCCCCTCTCTCCAAACCTCTCCCACCCCGTCCCCATGTCACTCTGCTAGTGACCTATCTCCTAAGACTCTGAGAAAACAGAAGACCGCGGAAGAGAACCTCTACCATGTGCTTTATTGCCAGATCCATCAGCCTGCCCCCCTCTACCCGCCCCCCGTCCTGTCCCCATCTAAGGCCCACAGGGGGCTCCTTCCCTGCCCTCGTCAAGGACCGCGCTCCACCCCCTGGAGAAGGGTCGTCACCTTCTCTCCCGAGTCATCGGTTTTTCTTTTTCTCCTGGACTTTTCCCATCTTAAAAACAACTCCCTTGGGCCCACGTTACGCTTCAACTTCGGCTGTCCTTTCTGCTCCCTTTTACGGTGGCCTCCCTTGGGGACAAGAAGGGCTGTCTATCTGTGCCCTCCTTGGGTTCTTGCTTCGCAGTCTCTCTTGCAGCTGCTGCAGTTAGAATTCAGGAAGCCCCTCCAACCTCTGTGAGTAGGTCTTGGCCTTCACCACTCCACCAACATGCCCCCGCCAAGGCCTTCAAGGACCTCCACGGGACAAAACCCAATGGCCGCCTCTCAGCCTTCGTTTCCTGGCCTTTTCAGCATCATTTAGCGTGGCTGATCATCAATCCAGGACATCGTGTGCCACGTGGCTTTTCTCCTAGCTCACGGATCACCCCTTCTTGGTCTGCTTCGCTGATTCCTCCTCATCTTGCTGACCTCTTTCCACAGAAGGGCTCTTCTGATGGAGAAGAAACCACCCGAGGCCTCATCCCCTTTCTGTCTCTGCTCACTCCCTTGGTTCTCTCAGCTAGTCCCAGCTTTAAGCACATCTGCTGATGACTTTCACCTTTATATCTTTCACCTACTTGCATGGTCCCCCTTGAACCCTTAAGATCACATTCATCTTCCCAACTGAAATCTGCACTTGGACGGGTAGTTAATGTCCCCAGTGTAACACCAAGCTGAGCTCCAGTATTCTGCTTCCTATGCCTCTTCTGCCTCCAGTCTTCCCGTCCTTCTAGTCTTCAGGCCAAGCACCTTGAAGTCATTCTCAACTTCTCTCTTCCCCTCCCAGCGGGTCTTGCCGCCCCGCTCTACCTCTGGAGCGTGATCAGAATACGGTCACTTCTCATCACCTCCACTGCAGTCGCCGTCATCCAGGCCCCTCCTCTTTTGCAAGACTGTTGTGATCACTTCCTGTCTCATCTCCCTGCTTCTGCCCTTGCCCCCTCTCGTCTGCCTTCGCACCCCTGCCAGACTCCTCCTGTCACAGGATAACCCAGACCACATCGCGCCTTGTTGCAGAAGCTGCCGATGGCTTCCCTCTCACTCCGAGTGAGAGCTGGTCCTTGTAACAGCTTCACGATCCCACCCTGGACCATCTTGTATAAAATTGCAAGCTTCACTCCACCCCCTAAACACTTTTCTTTCCTCGCTTCCCTGCTTTATTTTTCTCCACAGAGAATCGTGTTCCTTTCTACCCTACCAGACATCAGTGTGCGCTTGGAGGCAGTATAAGGTGGTGGTTAAGATACAGGTATGCCCTGGAGTCCATCTGCCTGAGGTCAAGGCCCGACTGTGTTTCTTATCAGGTCGTCAAAATAAGAATCTCTCTATTGCTCACTTTCCTTGTTTATGAAAGCTCATAAAAAGCTCATCAGGCTGTAGGCTTAATATTTGCGCAGGTCTTAGAACAGCATCTGGATCCCTCTGAGTGCCACCCGGTTCGCTGACTCGTATTTCTCCCATCGTTTATTGAGCCTCCTCCCCTAGAATGTAAGCCCCACAGGGTGGAGTTGTGGCTGGCTGGCACATTTCTGTGGCCCCGCCACGTAGCTCGGGGCCTCGCCCAGAGCTGGTTCTCAGTGTAGAGGTGTAGGATGGCAGGTTGTTTCTTAGGCACTCAAGGTCAGCAAGGAAGACTTGCTAACAATCCCCTTTGTATAATTACGTCAGATGAACATGAACTCGAGTTCCCGACGGCCCCCACGGACACGGGCTTAGAGAAATGGGCGCCAGTCGTTCACAGGCGGCAGGCCTCCCTCCTCGGTATTTCAGAAAGTCACGGGCGAGGCTCTCAGCAGGCTAGGTGGGCATGCAATGGCTCTGTTTCAGTACCGGATCAATAACTACCCAAAATCATTTTCCTTTGATAAAAGGGAAATATCTGAAGTGTTCTAGTCCTAAATGGAAGCTCTGCTCAGTGTTTTCTGACCAGAATATTCTTATGGGGAGGGTATAGCTCAGTGGTAGAGCGCATGCTTAGCAGGCACAAGGTCCTGGGTTCAGTCCCCAGTACCTCCTCTAAAAATAAATAAATAAATAAACTTAATTACCTGCCATCACCCCCCCAAAAAGGAAAAAAACCCAAAAAACAAAAAGCGTATTCTTCACAATGCCACTTGAGAGAGCAGATGTCCACTGGGTCCTCTGGGGTGTGTCCAGTGAAGCGGGCTTCCTCAGTGAAGGACACACTGATTGTCTGATCCAGAAAAACAGACTCAGAAAGACAAGCTTAAGAGTTCAGCTCTTCCAGCTCACTGAACCAGCAATGCTTTTATTGTGTTGGCCATTTTGTTCTGCTTTAATAACAGCAAACCCAGCCACCGAGTCCAGGCTGAAACCTCGGGGCCTGCGTCCTCGCTGTCCGGGGTTCAAGTCCTGCTCAGTGCGGTGCATGCTTAGAGCAGTCTGGAGCCTGAAGCACCTCGACGTGGCTCCAGCACTGGACTGTCTCTGGTGTTTAATTCCCTGAGAACAGATGTGGATGGAGTTCTATTTTAAGAAGTGATCTCAAAGAAGTGAGTTCTCTCTCTTTCCATTTCTGAGATAAAAAAAGAAGATAGCGTGGGCCCTGCCCAGTCAGGCCTCCACCATCTCCCCAGTGAGTACCTGCCTTGGGGCGCCGTCTTTTCCTTTGGCAAAAAGTCTGATTCTGCAGCCGCTGGGCACATTCTGGAGGCCGGGCACTCCCCTCCGAGCCGCACCCACCGTCGTCATGCAGTGAGCAGACCAAACAGGTTCCCCTGGCCAGACGGCCGCTGAGACGTCTGCAGTGGAGGGGAAGTACAGTCATGCACACGCCCCATGACACAGTGACAGAAAGGAAGCCACTGCTCGGCCTTCCCTCGGCTTAAAATAAACGTAGGAACCACGCAGACGTGGATTTCCGTGTGGATGTGATGGTGCGCATGGGCCCCTTGCCAGCTCTATGCTTACTTTTGCATCTGTGATCTTTTATATATATATATATACTTTTAAAGAAGGCCCCAAATTGCACAAGCTTCAGGCTCTACAAAAACTTAGTTTATCTGACTATACTAAATTTTGTATAGTTTTGCATCCTTACCCGCTTATGTGAACAACGCGGTAAGGCTGTGCTGGCCCCATTGTGGGAAACACTGGCAGGTCGAGGATGAAGCTAAGACCACACAGCTGAGTCGTCCATTAATTCATTGTGGCCACCCAGTAGGGCCTGAGGTTTGAATTGAGATTCTTTTGATGGCTTTAAGTGCATTTTGGGGCATTCTAATTTCAAACGCCTCCCCCACATTAAGTGACTTGGCGCTCTTATTTTATACTTGCAGAATCATTCAGAGCAAGCTCACCGAATTCACAGCAGTGGGTGGTAATGATGAGTCATAAAAAGTCTAGTCTATCCTGTAATCTTTTGGCCTGTTCACATCTAGTGGATAGAAATGACTATTTAGAAGAGCTTATGAAAAGTGGACAAGTCAACAGGGAGATTAAATACTTACATTAAAAGATTTGAAAAATAGATGCATGAATCTCTACCTGCTTCTTAAGAAGGCCTCTGTACTCCGTAGGAGGAATGTCTTGATTAATCAAACAACTCAGTGTTCTGTAATACTTAAGAGTTTCTCCGTAGTTTTAAGAAGCACAGAAAAGAGTGAACATCGTCTCTAATGCTGCATTTAGCACGAACACATTCTGAACTTCTCTCTCCTCAATTCAAGAGGTTACAACCTGTTTCCTAGCAAGGGCAGCTGAAAGTAAAGACGACGCTCGGCCGAGTCCAACATGCGGACGCACAGGACACACCAGCAACGAGGGTTAACACAAGGGGGGGACTTGTTGAGGACAGAGCACAGCCGTCTGCGATGCTTGAGGCAGCATCAGAGTCCCCTGGAAGGGGCTTGTTAGAACACAGACTACCCCCCACCCTTCCACCCCTGAATTTCTGATTCAGTAGGTCTGGTGTGGGGTCGGAGATGATGCATTTCTAACAAGTTACCGGGCAAGGTAGATGTTGCGGGTCCCAGAGTCTCACTTTGAGGAGACATTCTGAGTCCAAAATTCTACATGAGTACAAACTTCACTTTATTACATAGTTAACCCTCGCAGTGCTCAGCAGAAGAGCACGATTAGGCCAACGGCAGTTTTTGCCAGCGCGTACTTACGATGCGGTACCAACAGACGACTCATGGTTTGATTAACTACCCTTTCTGATCTCAGCATGGCACGCTCTCTCTGGTTTGGGTCCTGATTAATGACGAGGCACTTCTTCAGAGCCTCAAATGAGCAGTGAGAGTTTGAAATAACTAAATCATTTGCTACATTGTAGTTGGTCTTATGAAATGACAGCATCATGTACAAGAGTAGCTGACAGTCATCAATCAAACACGAGAACGTGGAAATGAGGACACAGAGTGTGAGTTTTCCTTGGTATTAGAGACCACAGGGTGCAGGTTCCGGAATGTCTTCAACACACAGGGAGGAATGGGTAGGAAGAAAACTCAACTATACAGTGTGCGTCTCTGAATTCTCTGTGCATGTATTTTCATCTTTGGGTCAGTGTCCCCGAACTCATTTCCCCGACTACATTCTAAAAATACTCACCTTTTCATACAAATATAATGTGTCCTTCAACCACTGCCCATAATAAACAGTCCTGAGCATTCACTTATTACACACACACACACACACACACACACACACACAATGTCCCTAGTCATCTGTTTACCAACATGCTCACATATTTCCACTTTATAGAAATAGATCTTCCTCTTTTTTTTTTTTTGTTGCCTCCTTGACTGAAATAAATTTATCAAAGCAGGAGTAATTGCTTTTGTCACACTCTAAAATCCACGGGTACCAGTACTAGGTAGGCTATGCAAGCAATGAGGATGCCAAAAATATTTGTTGATAAAGCATAAAATAGGCAGTCATCTTTGGGGAGAGAACAGACCATGTCCCCTAAAGTCAAGCAGCCTAATGAACAATTTGCTTAAAATTCAGCATGAGTTTCAAGAGTTTTTGCACTCATTCGAGCAAACTGTTTTTGTTGTCATTGTCATTGTCATTGTTAGCTATTGGCAATAATTTTGAGAAGCAACAAACCTAATTTTGCTCCTTGGAGAAGTGGCTGATTCCTGGATCAGGGCAGAGAAAGTCCAAGACAAGCCTGTAAATGACTTGATGTGCAAAAAGTCAGACAACGCTCAGAGAATGATGGGAATGCATCAAAAGTCCACAGAGGCCGGGCTTACAGTCCTCCCACTGGCCAAATAAGGGACGTTTAAGACCAATATAAATGTCAAGAACAACATATTAAATAAAATAGGAATCCGTGAATCTAAAATAATATAAATATAGATATAGATAAATGCGAGAGAGGGAAAAGCTCCAGCTCTACCTCCCATCATAATGCCAACTAACAAATACAGAATGATGGAGTTAGAAAATCTCTATGTGGCAGTCACCATCAATGGATACTAAAACTAATGGGTAACAGTTAGTTTACTTATACCTTCTTCTTTATTTATACTTAGTCATAAAGGGTAACAGGAACCATACAATGGAGAAACCTGGAAGGTACCAGTCCAATCAAATGTCAAAGTTAATGTTGCCAGTGATTACTTACGTGCCTCCTGATTTAATGTGCTGAAAAGAATTCAGCATCGCTTCTATGATCTCCCTGCCAAGAGTGCACAACCTGAATCTAATCAAAAGAAAACATCAGACAAACCAAACTGAGGAAGATTCTACAAAATAAATGTCTGTATTTTTTTTTTTAAATGTCAGTGTCACGAAATACAAAGGAAGACTCAGGAATTGTTCCAGATTAAAGGAAATGAAAGAGATGTGACAACTGAACACAACACACAACTTCAGATTTTCTTCTGCTGTGAAGGACATTATTGAGACAAATGGTGTATTCAGTTTCCACGGCTGTGTAATGAGTTACCCCACACTTAGTGGCTTAAAAGCATACACATTTATTATTTCATACTTCTGTAGGTTAGAGTCTGGTAGGGGTCCCCCTGGGCTTAGTCTCCTTCTGGAGGCTCTAGGGGAGAATCATTCCCTTGCCTTTTTGAACTTCTGGAGGCTTTCACATTCCCCGGCCCCTACCCCTCCTCCATCTTCAAGCTGGCAGTGGTGGCCTTACCGCATTGCATCACTCTGACCTCCTTTTCTGCCCCCTCTTCCAATTATGAGAATCCTCATGGTTATATTGGCCCAGCCAGGTAATCCAAGATAATCTATTTTAACATCAGCTGATTCACAACCTTATTACATCAGAAACCTTAATTCCCCTCTGCCCTGTGTAACCTGAACATTCACAGGTTGCAGAGATTAGGACGTGGACATTCTGGGGAGGTCTTTATTCTGCCTCCCACGAATGCCGCACTCTGAGTAAGGGCTGTCGATTAGATAATGGTGTTACATCAGTGGGGATTTCCTGATTTTGACAATTGTACTGTCGCTATGTGGGAAAGTTTCCTGTCTTCAGGAAACACACATTGACGTATTTATGGCTGAAGGGGTACCACGTCTGCAACTTTAAACAGTTCTCCCCCCACCCCCCACAGACAGCGAGAATGAGAGCAGTCAAAAAGCAAATGCAATAAAATAGTAACACTTGTGGAATCTGACGAAAGAGTATTGGAGAATTTTTTGTACTATTCTTGAAATTTTTCTCTAAGTCTGAAATTATGTAATAAGAATAAAAAATTTTAATGAGGTCTTTGTGAGTAAATTTCTTATCTCTAATAATAAATACTTAAATCTGTGTCATATTATGAATGACATGTACATTCTGATGGATCTTTAAAAATCTCTTTTGAAACATTAAGGACATTTTAGCAGGTTGTTTAATGACTGATTTGCAATTAACTATGAATAAGTTACATACATGGGGCAGTCCTGAGTGCATTATGAAGGTAAAATCAATTATTTTGGACTTGATGTTCCTGTTACCCCACAGTGTGGGTATTAATGTTGAGTATTTTCATTTTCTGTCTTAAAATTCAGTACTACTTTTTAAATGGTGTCTAGAAAGGTATTTAAAAGTAAGGCAAAGACTGTATTTAGTTAATAGTTTTCCTCCAATATTAATTTCTTAGTTTTGGTAAGTGTATCACGGTTATATGATGGGTTAACTTTAGAGGAAGCTGGGTGAGGGTAAAGCTAGATGAACAGGCTTCACATTCCTTATCCCTGAGCCCACGTAGGGGGAAGAGAAAGGGAGGGAGAAACCCAGACAGGAGAGAGAAGTGTGAACTGGGAGGTGCATACGGCCCAGGCTGCTTGAGGACAATCGGGTTCCAAGTAATAATTCTGACACTAACTGGTTCCTTAATACCCGGCAAGTTACTAATATTTTTAAATCCTGTCTTTTTTTTTTTTAACTGAAATATAGGCAGTTACAATGTGTCAGTTTCTGGTGTGCAGCGTAATGCCCCAGGCATGCATCTACATACATATATTCATTTTCATACTCTTTTTCATTAAAGGTTATTACAAGATATTGACTATAATTCCCTGTGCTGCATAGGAGAAACTTGGTTTTTTTTAATCTGTTTTTATATACAATGGTTACTTGTGCAAATCTCAATCTCCTAAACCCTGTCTTGGTATCTCCAAAAAAAGGGATTTGAGGAAGCTTTTAATAAAATACATGTATATATGACACAAGTTCTTAAAAGGAAAATGGATCAAAACTATGAGAGAAAATGAGGCAGCAGCTAACCTGGTGGCTAGGGAGAAGGGGCAGCAAACCACGGCTTGCATTTTCTCAGTGGTCAAATGGAAAGCCTCATCACAGGAGGGGCAAATGAGACACCCAACATGCAGGTGCCTTTTAAAACATGGGATGTGATGCGAGCTACCTTGACGGCGCTAGTCCTTCCTGAGCCCCTCAGAAACTTAAAGAGGGCAGGCAGCCTGTCTGAAATCTACGTGGCAAAAACTCACCTGTGTGGCCAGGTCTTCACCTCTGGATCTGCCCGCCCGAGACAGCGCAGGGAGCAGACTGTCTGAGCCAAGAGGGATCAGCAAGTTGTAACACAAACTTCCCCGACCACGCTCAACGTGTAATCACCCAAATCACAGCCGTTGCTCCCGAGCCTTTCTCTGGGACGCTGGCTCAGCAGCCCAGGAACGTGTAACCCCCACCAGGGCAGCACATCTTCCCCAGACATTTCTGCTCCTGGCTGGACCGGTGCTTACCCTGCACTAATCTCAACCTGGAAGCCATGCTCAGGAGGAAAGAAGGGTTCATGGAAGAAACGGCTGGGATCACGGAACAAAGAGGAAGGAATATCAGGATTGTACACATCCTAGAAACCAGGCAGTGAATATTCACAACAAAATGGCACCAGAAACCCTTAACACTAGTTGCCACTGTGCAAAATTTGGTGACTGCATTTAGTTTCCGAAATGACAGAGGATCTTGGGATTAGGGCAGGCACCACAGATGGGCCCCAAAAGCATCCGTCTAAAGCTCAAGTAGCATCCTCTGTTGCTAGCCAAGGTGGAAAAGGGCTCCGGGAGGACGGAAGGGTGGCCCTCACAGGTACGACGGGGCGCCTGTCACAGAGAAACGCGCTGAACACTCTCACAGGAACGATGCTGTAGCAGAGGGTTACATTCTGATGTGATCAGAGGCCTGATGCTCAGCTCTTTACAGGAATGAACACAAACTGCACTGAGGTAATTGTAAGTGGTGTCTCTGTGGCCTGCATTGTAAGGCTTTCTAAGGTAGGAAGCAAACAAAACAAAACACCAACCAAAGTGTTGAAATTGACTGGGACCATTCCCAGGAGTTAGACAAAAAGAAAGGGGATTCATGTTATAACTTGGGTCAGGAGCCAGAGAGACCTACAGAGGGGACTGCGGGTAAAGCTCACAGACACATGCACACAGAGCACTGGGAACGGCGAGGGCGTAGACCAGCTCACACCAGCTGCTTGCACAGCCAGGTGTGGTCTGTGCTGTGCCACTGGGTGAAAGACAGTGGTTTTGGTTATTTCCCTGCAAATCCACCCTCAGGTAGGAGTGCTGAGGGAGCAGAACGCTGTGGGAAGGAGAAGGGGAGAGAGAGAGGTAGACAGAGAGAAGTTAACGAGCACCCACAAGGCTCCCTCTCTGCTCACAGCAGGGAAAAGCAACAGGGATGGGGGAATAGGACGAAAGGCTGACTACCTTCCTGCCACTACGACAACCTGAGTGATGACTGCCTGCCTCCTCGCCCTGAGGGTGTGAAATGGGAATGACTAAGACTCTGATCTTAGCGGCTAGGAGGGAGTGGGGCTGGAAAGGTGAGACACACCTGACCCCTAAACACATGCCCAAGGGCCGTGCACCAGGCTGAGGGGGTGGAGGACACAAGCAAGGACTGGACAGTTTCAACAGAGGAGGTAACACCTTGACCTCAGGCGTTCCTGCACTGGGGAGGGGAAAACAAAACATTCTGGGCAGAGAAGAGTTAAAGTAAAGACAGGGAGGTCTTATAACCACACCTGAAATGTTGAGGTTTCTCTTATTTGAATTCTTATTTGGGCTTTTCTTTGATCTTCTGCTAGACATTCCCCTTTCTTAAGCACACGATTGTTAGCTGGAATTTCATCTGTCTGGCTAGAGCAGGTATCGTCTCTCTAGGAGACTCCATACAAGCAGAAGACACTCTGATGACCCACGAATGAGAATTCTTACTTCTCACTCCAACTACTAAGACCCACTTCATTTAACCCTGTTTAGTGTGAACAGACAAGATGACCTGCTGTTCACAGCCGTCTCATTTCTGTTCCCATAAGCTGTGGGCCCAGGGAGACTTGACCTTTCCTTGGGTGGGTCCTTCTTGCCTTACGTGGACCGTGCCACCTGCTTTCTCACCTCGTGACTCACCTGGGTGCCCGGAGGCCTGTCTTCTGCAGACATTCCATTCTGAGCGTAATGGAAGCGGGGCTGGTCAGGGCAGCTTGACTAAGAGGCTAGAATGCTTATTTAAGAGGTAAACCTTTGGGGATATTTTGAATCGGATTGTGCTGATGCCAACTTTGGGGAAACGGCTGACTCTGAAACAACGAAAGGAATGAGAACACATTTCTAAAATCCCACCCATCAGGCTGACACAGTAACTATGGAGCTATATTTGCATCTGAACCACATCCTACAAGCGGGTTAAGAACAGGGTATGTAAGAGGGTTGGTAGCCAGTGCCCTCTGAGGCCGCCTGCACGGACGCCCAGCGGGAAGGGGGCAGCTTCTTCCTCACAGGCGTCCTGGTGACAGCGCTCTACGTGCCCGGGAAGGTGGCACCAGGCACTCACGGGCCGTGAACAGCACCGCGGAGTAAAGCAAGGCCTCGCTGCTGTCCCTGCAGCTCCAAACCTCTCCGCCTGCTCTCCAGCTACTCCAGCGGGGTCAGCCCTCCAGATGGCCTGCTGGTCCAGCACGTTCCCTTACGTTTCCTTCCATTATGTCTCAGAGTGTTTCTCATCACGTGAGGAAGGTACCGTTCCTTTAGCTGATGACATGTGTATATTTAAAAGGCGGAGAGACAGCGTTTTACATACATCTGCCAATTTAGGAAGAGCAAGGGATTTGAAAATAGTCCTCAGGAAAAACAAAGAAAAGAAGGAAAAAAAAAAAAGAAAACAGTCCTCTGCAGTCATTAATCGAGGACTGAGACCACACCAGGGGGTCCAGTGAACTCCGGCCCGCCGGCCCGGGCCTGCTCCTGTGAACAGCGGTCCTGGACCACAGCCGCGGCCGCCCTCCTGCTGCAACAGCAGCACGGCTGTGACCCACGGTGCACGGCCCGCGAAGCCTGAAGTATTTACTGTCTAATTCTTAATGGCAAGAGTCTGCCAACCTCTGGCCCATACCAGAGCACCCCAACCTGAGAATGGTAAAAAAAAAAATTTATATACATATAATAGACGTATATACTCGCACACACGCGCGCTCCCATACTGTCCTCAAGAAAATAAATAACCCAAGGAAGACAGCATTACGAGGAGCTTTCTCTTCACTGCACCTTTTCAGACGTCTTATATCCCCAGGACCACACTCAGGACACACCAAGTATAAAGGGTTACAAATATTCAGATTTTATTATAAATAAAATACTGTTCTTTTTTTAACATAAAAAATGCCAAGTGTTGCATTTTATTCACCACCCTGGAGAGCAAGACCGCAGAGATTAAGGCAAACAGCTGAAGTGAAGGCACATGGAAAAGGGCCACAGTCGGAATTAAAAGGGAGAACCCCGGGAGCAGCTGCGTGTGCTCCCTGTGATGCCCAGCACTCTGCAGTGGCCACCCGTCACCTTCATCACGTAAGATACAGGGAACTGGAACTCTACAGTAAAATAATGGCTATATTGCAGGAGTGTAATTAAGGTATCGTCTTATAAAGAACTTTTATTTTAAAAATAAAATTCTGTTTAAAAATACACCACACAGATGGAAAAGGAGGAAAGAAGCAACAAGGACAACGAACCGCCCAGATTCCCCTGTGGCCTAAGACTGACGGGAGTAAACCTGCCCCCCAGGCCAGGCGGAGAACCACCGGAGCCGTCTACCTTCTGTCCTCTTCCTGCAACCTCGACCAACACGTCTCTGTTAGGATGTGGACACGTAACAAGAGGAACGAGCTAGGAAACACTGATGTGAACACTTGGCAAGAAAGAGCCCTGCCTCCTGTGACGGTGGAGGAGGCCGGAGAGGAGGCGTGGAGGGCAAGCTCAGGAGGATGCCAAGTCACAACACGGGCATCAGCTCCAGCAGGCATGAAGGAGACGGGAAGAGGATGAGCTGGGAGGGACCCCCCTCCCGCTCCCACTGCAGTGCGACCCCTGATGCCCTGCAAGCGCTCAGTCAGTACACACCCCCTTGAAAAATGACCCATCCGGCTCCAGCAACTGCCAGAAAGGACACTGCTAGCTCCCTCCTGGCTAGACTCGCCTCGATGGTGAAGACGCCCTTCAGCAAAATTTGCTAATTCCTTCACGCCCTGTCATCCCTGCTCTGGACCAGGCACGGAGAACAGCAGTGTGTGTGGCTGAGGGAGACCAGGGCTGCAACGGCAGACGGGTCGAGGTACCTCTTCAGAGTGGCTGTGTGTGGAGGAAAGGAGGCTGATGCGGACATGCGGCAAACACAAGGCGGAGAGCAAAGCCACGGGGAACAAATCCAACCCGAAGAACCGCAGACGGAAGGGAAGGAGGTACAGACACGCTGTGCCAGTGAAGAAGGGGACAGACAGTGCCATTCTAGAAACAGGACCAAGTATATTTACATAAATTCCTTACTCTATAATCATGATAAACAACAACAAAAAAATTCACACAAAAATATAAATTTGAAATAATTAATAGCACCAGTGTGTCAGATAATAGTTTCTTTCCCCCCCCCGCTACGCAAAGTACAAAGTTGCATAGTGTTAAAGGCTATATGTGAATCTCAAAGGTGGGCTGGTCGGAGGGAGGGGCTCGTGGCAGGGAACCGTCATGCTGTGACCGTAGAAGGAAACCCCAGAGCTGAGGATCAAAGGTGGAGAAGCCGACTAGGACACGCCGCATGTGGGTCTTCCCTCTGCACTCGGAGGGGAGGCTCAGAGCGGGCTTAAACCACAAAGTGCAGGAACTAGACGGTGTTGGCAGCTGTGTGAAACACTGAGTGCAAGTATTTGCCACCAGGACTTGGCAACGTGTTTTGAGGGATTCTACGAGATGGGAACACCCGGAGGAAACTGAGGCGAAGGGTTAAATGTTTCATCTCTCCCCGACGGAAAGAACAATGAGGATGTGGGACCCTGACAAGACAAGGTGCATCTAAGGTCTACCCCTCTGCTAGAAAAGACTAGGACGAGGAGGCTTTTCTTCTGTTTTGTCAAGATCTCGGGGACCAACTGTTCTCTGCCAGATAACGACACTAGTTCTGAGACTAATATACTAAAAAAGCTCTAAGAATTCATTTGATTTTGAAAAAAAAGAACTTTAGTGGTTATCACATCCCTATGTCTTCTGTATAGATTCCATTTACAGGCACAGAAGATGTCTACTGGCGAGCGCAGACCGCCCATCCAGATTTAAATTATCAGCTGCCCAAAGATCTGAAGAAAGCTTATCTTCCTAGTCAATTATCAACATCTGAGAAGATGTTCAGCCTACTTCTGCAGTCTCGTGTTATCCTGGAGGCTGTCATAAATCATTGCATCCTTACCCGTGGATGGCTCAGTGTCCTATACTCAAAATAGCTCGAACAACTGATGATGGCTCTTGACATTCTAAATGACCAATAATACCTTTGGCACAGGACGTGTATTTCCTTTTGCTTAAAAGGAGGAGGGGTGGGAGATGGAGACGCATTTCCTTTCCCTGCGGACTGGATATACTGGCCATCACAACGCGACTGTTAGTAGCCAAGCTCTTCCTTCATAGAAACGACAGTGCTGAGGCTGAGTTCTGCTGGTATCAGTGGGAGAGGGAGGGCTACCTGCTCAGCCCCGGCGGACAGCGGCTCCCACGGGGTGCTGAAGCCGCTGGGCAACGCTGCAGGAGGCCGCCCAGACGTCCTCGTGCAACGCAGGGGGGAAGTGTGGGGAAGAGGGGGCGCCGTGAGGGGAAGAGACCTTATTAGATAAAACCCTTTGTTCCCGATTCATGCTGTTTAATTTGCTTCTCTTTAAACTTTGTGACTTTTCCTGGTTCAAAAGGACAGTGGTGGAGAGCAGCAGAGAAGTGGGGGTCTGGAAAAAATGTAATCTTTGTGTTAAGGCACTCTGTGGCCTCGCAACGGCTGCCCGGCCGGGGTGGCCGCCCTCCAGCCCGAGCGGAAGTAGCTAGGGCTTCTCGATGGACGGGGTGTTGAAGCAGCCGGAGGGCAGCGTCTTCCTGATGTCCTCCAGGTTGCGGATGTCCTTCAGGATCTCCTCGATGTCTCTGTTGTAGTCCATGATGGCCGCCTCCTGCTTCCTGGCCTCGTCCTCCAGGTTGGACACCTTCCTGTCTAGATCACTGACTTTCATTTCATCTTTGGCTTTGTTCAGGGTGCCTTCAATCTCATTTAGCTTGTTTAGGTCCACTGTGTCCAGCTGCCCTGCAGCGTCAGAGAGGACACGGAAGAGGACAGA
The DNA here is from genome assembly GCF_036321535.1 of Camelus dromedarius. Taxonomy (NCBI): domain Eukaryota; kingdom Metazoa; phylum Chordata; class Mammalia; order Artiodactyla; family Camelidae; genus Camelus; species Camelus dromedarius. Next base: position 27,223,093 of record NC_087458.1, on the reverse strand, counting down.
CACGTTCAGTACGAATCACATCACCGCACAAGGACCTCTGCCAGCCTCGTTTTAAAAGGAAGCCCAGCACCTGCCATTGCACCCAAGTCGCCCGAGAACCTGACGCCTGTCATACGAGGGCACGGACAACGCAAACCACGTACGACACTGACCTAACACAGCAAGGATGGGTCAGAACATATGTCGAATACATGAACATTGGGGCTGGATTTTTTTTCTGAGAAAATGGTTTTTGTGAAATGTTTGCTAAATAGACAGCTATCACGTTCCAGACCTTCAGCCTCACTTGTGGTTTTGAAGGTCAATTGGTAATGTTTAACACCTTTTTCACGTTTATGTATGCAATCTTTGTGCCTTTTTAGTGCCGTCTAAGGAACATAAAAATCTTTGAGCTAGAACCCTGAGCCCTCAGCTCTAGACTGCAGAGAAGCTGGGTTGTTTTGGGGGTCATGTCCTGCTCCTGGGAGTTAGACTTCATTATAGGAGTCCTCCTATGGAAAATGGCCAGGGTTGAAATGCTGAAATAATTTCAGCAAATTTTTAAAGCTTTGCTTTAAAATTAGCAAGAAGAGGTTCTTTTAAGAGGAATTGCTTCTATAGTAAATGAAAGCAGACAGCTAGCTGCCCAAAGACCAGCAGTTTATGCAAACTGTACTTGATTAAATTCTCACAAGACCCTTTCACATCAGTGACTCTCAGATGTTAAGTAATTTGCCCCAAATTTTCAACAGCTTATAGGCAACAAAGATTCTAACTCAAGTCTGACTACCTTTAAAATTTAGCTTTTTCTGCCATAGAAAGCTACCTCTTTTAGCTTACTTTCATTTTAAAATCCATCTGCTGGCATATAATTTATTATTCTTGACAATTAAGACAGATAAAATATCAACCCCCCCCCCAAAAAAAACCACTCCCACAAAACACCAGCCAAAGCCAAACATTACAGGCTAGCGCATTAAAACAGGATGCACGCTGGAGGGCTGCAACTTTGTAACGGAGCCTGGTGACGAAAGCACCCCTGCCCTGTAATGAGGCCCGCTCCCTGTCCACCTGGACTAAACGGACATTTCCATGTGCTTCCGTTTCCTTCAAAAAGAAAGCCTCTTCTTTCTTTTGGCAGAAGGACTGTCCCCTCATCAGATTATCCTCTAATCAATGACCCTTTACAGTATTCTTTTATTCTATCATTGAAATCCACTTTAGATCCTTATTTAAAGACACGCTGTCAGCAGGATGAGCTGAGAGTCATCCCTGTTCATTGTATCATAAACCTCGGCTATAAATGAGCCACCCTGAGTGGCAGCGTATTTCCAAAATTGTATTAAGTCCTTGGACCACAGATTCCAATACTGTGATCAGATTCTGCGAAGGACCTAGTAAGAACTTACTGAATTATACAATTTAAAGACACAATTCAATTCGTGCAAACCTTTACACAATAAAACCTGCTTTTGAGTCAACTGTCTCAGGTCCCAAGAACAGCACAGGGAACTCCGAGACTGCGTGAAACGGCTCTGCGCACTTACCCAGCTGCTCCAGGAGGTCAGTGACAAGGCTGAGGAGGCTGGTGACAGAGCTCTTGGCCTTTCTGGCGTTGACCTCGGCTTCCTGAGCGGCCTGTGAAGCCTGAGCAGGAAAACACAGGTAAGTGACGCAGGTCATCCTGATGGCACGTTCTCGTCTTCTTGAAATTTTCCCCCAATGAATAAACAAATCTAATTTTCAGATGCTCCCCCCGCCTAACTCATGACACTATAATCTCTTACTGTAGGTCTTTTGGGGGGTGGTATCCTCACGTCCAGGACGTCGGGGTTTTACTCACACGACAGTCATGAAGGGGCGGTCACTACGCCTGCACTGATCATTTTTTTATTTCAAAGATCCGTATCTCCTTTTCTCACTTTCTCACTCAGGCATAGATGGAGGTGTGCATAATAAAAACCCATCAAGCAGAAACAGGTTATTTTTTTAAGGATGTGTAGAGAAACTACATTTTAAAACCAAAGCATGACCTCCAGGACACTGAGGGACTTGATTATTGGAAATGTCCTGGTCTCAGACAATTTTCATAATTGTGACATTCTTCTACAGACCCCTCTCCCTCTGCAGCCACACACACACACACACACCACACCACACCACACACACACACCAGTAATACAACTTACATTTAACAAATGAACCAAAGGTAAATACATTTGGGAAAATTCCGTGAAAAAACTTGAACAAACACACTTGTGTGTGAGTCACAGGAAACAGCAACGGACAGGAAGTGTCCAAGCATCAGAAAACAGACGTGATCACTAACAGTCCTGGTCATGAGTGAGTAGCTCTGAGCTTCCTACCACAGAGCTGTTGCTCCTAGTTCTCCGGGTCAAGGCAATGTAAAATTTTTGGATAGAAACAATGCAAAGATTTTCAGAAGGAAAAGAAAGCGAGGGGGAAAATCCTTCACATATAAATAATTAACCTCTGTTCAAATCTCAGCCATTCTCCCTGCGCCGTCCCCGGCTGCCTGTGAGTGCTCTAGGAGAGCAGAAAAGGATGCTGCCACAGCCTGCGAGAGCCTCCCTGTCCATCCTAACCTGCTGCCTGCAGCATCCTGTTCCAGGAACAACTGGGAGCCTTCACTCTTTTCCATTAAAAAAACAAAACAGGTTACAGACTCCAACAACACTGGTGCAACGCTGGCCTTTCAGGACTGATAGTAAGTGGGACAGTACGTGGGGGTGCTCTGCGCTCGGCAGAAGTTACTTACCTTTTGGTACAAAAGACGGATCTTCTTTCTACCCTTGAAATTCAATCCATACCCTTTTCTGAGGCTCACAGAGAATATATATCTTTTCCCTTCTTTCAATAGGCTCTAAATCTAATGTTTCTAAAATGGTATTAAACAATAAAATCAAGAGACCCTCAGCACATATGAAAAAAACACATTTTTACTAAATGGGAATTTCCACTTGAGCCATATCTTGCTACAGAAAATTATGACAATTCAAAACCAAAAAACCCCCCAAAATACCTAATAAAATAAGGGATTTGCACATCACTGCCCTTGGGATTTCTTTACCTAGATTCACAGGCTTAGTGTATCTTCTCTCCATCCCAAATGACCTACAGTGAAGGGCGTGGTTTTTAGCAGGAGTCGGGGGGGGGGTTCCCTTCCTTGCACTGAAAACGCACAAACAGGGTCATGTCTGTCGTTACAGTGACTGCAATTAGGTGGAACTGGAAAGGAGTATTTCCATTGTGACCCCATCAAAGTCTTTCAAAAGTGAAATATAGCATAAAACAGAAGAATGGACTCCAGTCCTTTGCTGGGCATGCGTTCACAGCCAATTTTGTTATGTATACACATCATCAAAAAAGGTGAAGAATTAAATTAGATGTAAGCTTGATATGTTTTGTCATCTATAAAAACGTCCTTTTACACAAGAAACTGGCCTTTGCCTTTAGGGAGCAAGTTGCTGGGGAGAACAGGAGGAGGAAGGAAACTCACTTTTCTTTCCTTCCTTGTTCCTTTCTGATTTCATACCATCTATGAATTACCCATTCAAAAATGTAAATACATACTTTTAAATGTCCTAAAACCTCAAATGTGTAAAACAACGCTTTGCTTTTAGCTGAGAGTAGCTTTGGGAAGGAACTACTATGCAACAGCCTGGTGGAAGATCCAAATTCTCTGTCTTCTATGTAAGTTACTAACCCAGTTCTTGGCCAGAAAACACAATGAAAAGCAGAAGTCACTATGACGGGGACTCTTCTCAACAAGTGAGGGATCTTCACTATTAAACAGCCTTCACCTTCTGCCCATTAGCACATGTGCCAGAACCACTTACCATCCCCGCCATCATCATATCCTGGTCAGCATCATCTTGTTTTCTCTTCAGCTCCTTTTCTGCTTCCTGCAGTTGTTTCAGCATATTATTCACCTCGTTATCCAGATCTGTAACTTCTGCAAAAGTCCTTTCAGCTTCTGCCTTGGTGCTGGTAGCGTTCTAAGCACAAAATAAACAAGTGCTAATGAAAAGAAGCTTTCCTGGGGGGAGGGCATAGCTCAGTGGTAGAGTGTGTGCTTAGCCTGCATGAGGTCCTGGGTTCAACCCCCAATACCGCCATTAAAAAATTAATAAATGACCTAATTATCCCCACCAAAAATTAAAAAAACAAAACAAAACAAAAAGTAAAAAAATAAGGATTAAAAATGGGGGAAAAGTTATTAAAAATTTTTTTTCCTTTTTCTAAAGTATGCTGCTACCCCTTTTATAACCTGAAAATGGATCAAAGATACGATCCAGAAAGACCAGGACAGTACTTTGTACGATATGTTGACTTATCATTCATTTGGGCTACAAGTAATAGTAATAAAAAATAACATTACCACCAAACATAATAACATTTCATATTTTACAAAGCACTTCCACCTGTGTCACCGAGCTGCAACATTTTAGAATGGTATGTACTTTCCATCACAACATATTGATTAGACTTTTTCACTTGGATACATTTTCTATTCAAAGCTAGTCCTTATTCTACCAGGCAGTTCATCCCAATGTACAGAAAGACCATAATCCTGAAATATGATCTATTTTATAAAATATAATTAATCCAAGAACCAACTGTTCTAAAGAAACTGAAAAATGTGTGATTCTTAAACACATAATTTGAAAATCAGCTCTGATCTCGCCTTTAAATAAAACAAATAGATTGATCTCTAAGTAAGAGAAAGCCCGCCAAAAGAAATTATTCCGTAAGAGGAGTAGGAAGAATCGCAGCATTGGGGGCTGCAAGAACCCTAAATGGGAGGGGCTTACATACGGCACCGGGCTTGGAAGGAGGGGCCTGAGGACTGTCCTGACTTCGCACTCTGCATGTTGAGGAACTGTATTTACTTAGAAAGAGTCTGATTTGTGTGTGTGTGTGTAGGAGGGGGTTCTATGGGTCCCTGAAGCCACCCCGGCTCCTCACAACTCATAACCCTGCCACTGAGACATCGTAGAAGTTTTAGAGTAAAGGACCCTTTGATTGATTCTCCCTCCACAATCAGTGTGGTTACTTGCTCTAAGGAAAAAATGAACGAACGACAAGGATGGTGTGATGCAACTTCACTGGAGTCAAGGAATAAACTTGCAAGAGCTTCTGGGGGGGCTGGAAAGAAACTGGAAAATGACTAGAGAAACACACGTGCCAACGCTCTGCCCCGGAAGAGAGGGGGCCGCACACCTTCTGGACGAGGCTGGCGATCCTCTCCGCCTCATGGGCCTTGTTCCTGGCCTCGGTGGCGTCTGCGGCGGCGTTGCCCAGCGCCTGCTGGGCTTCCCTCGTCTTCTCGTTGGCTTCGATGATGGTCTGGTTGATGGCGGGGATCCTCCTCAGCGCCTCCTCTGCAGCAGTCTTGTTATCGTTTACTCGCCTATCGAAATCTAAAGCAAGTACAAGGATTGCATTCGAACTGAGCTTTCAACAAGCCAAAGGGGAAACTTTCAGGGAGCTGCCACTGGGTTTTTTTATTTTATGAACAATGAAAGTTGGGGGGAAAGGATGAAAAACAGCATGGACTGAAATCCTAGGAGAACAAAGCACACAGAGCTACGTGGGAGATTCATATGAATGAACACCTGTTTCTGGAAGGCAAATTCTCACTTGAAAAACTGACTTCCGTGCAGAGCGCTGAGGAGGCCATAGCCTCCACCTCACCCCGTGTGGAAAGCTGAAGCTCATTTCATGTTTACTATGTGTTAGGTACCAGCCTTGTGTGCTTGCGATGCTGGCACCCTGTCACTTCCACATGTGAGAAAACTGAGGATTAAAGAGGTGGATAATTTTTCCAAGGATTCACAGTAAGTAAGAGGGGGATCAGGGATTCTAACCCAAACCCATGGACTCAGAATCCATATATTCAACCATTATCCTGTAAAGCTTCTGTGTTTACAGCACCTACATTTATTAGAGGCAAGGCCAAGGCTGCACAGTGAATTGAGCACATTTCTTTTTTAATCTTGGGTGAGGAAAGAAAACACAAAGATTGAGATGCAACTGGCAGAGAAAATTAAAGATAATCTCCACTTAATGCCATTAAGTCAGCTAAAGGCATTTTGGTTACAAGAGTGATCCTAACATTAGAAAAATGTCTCTTTTGGTGGGGGGGTTCCATACTGAGATATAGGGGTAAAATGACATGAGCTCTGGGATTTTTCTTTGAAATACTTTAGCATAAAAAAAATTAGGGCAGGTGCTAGGGGATGAAATTAATGCAGTAAGAATATTAACTGCTGAATCTGCATGATGGGTATATAGGATTTATTATACTACTGTCTTTCATGTTGTATATGTTCAGAAAGTCTCATGGTAAAAATGTTTCACAAAAGAAAGAAAACCACCCTAGTGGAGGATGCGCGTACCAACCCCCCCGTTACCTAGCCCCCTCATACCTTTCAGGTTGTTGAGAATGTCATTGGCTTCTTGTAAGGTATTTCGTCCCTTTTTAGCAGCTTCCTCTGCAAGAGCCTTGGCCGCATCCGCTCGGGCCAGGAGTTGGTCGGCCGTCTGCAAACACGCGGCAGGTCAGAGGGCGAACCCTCCACGGTAAACCCCTCCTCTCTCCTAGCAGACCAGGCACCTCCAAGCTGCCGACCACCCCGCGCCCCAGCCAGCACTGGCAGCGGGAGGCCCTCCTGGAATACTCCGTGCTTCGCTGCTTCTCCGGCTGTGGTAACACCGCAGACACAGCTTACAGCTGGACGCTTTCCATTCTCGCCTCAAGAAATGAAGCAACTTGCCAAGCAAACCAACCTGCTGTTCAGTCTTTCCTTTCTCCAGAAGGTTCTTTACTTCAAATTCCTTCCCTCTCATGTCCTCTCTGAGGTCCTCATAATCTTTTAACTTCTGGTCAATCAGACGATCCAGATCCTCAGCTTCCTTCTTTATTTTATTTGCCTCATTCTGTGAAAAGCAAGTAAAATCATGACATTTCAGGCAAAGCAACTAAACTGATGAAAAGGCAGGCTTCGTAACTCTGTAATACTTAGTAGGTACTTTTAAAAGAAGGGCACAGATTGAGATATTATGGCCCTTTTATAAAAAATGGAGGCATACTTTACACACAGTGAAATCATAACACTCAGTTTGATGAGTTTTCACAAACGTATTCACCTGTGTAACCAACACTCCAATCAAGAGACAGCATATTTCCACCCAGGAAATTCCCTCGTATCTCTTTCCAGTCAGTTTCCACACCCACCTTTCCGACGACAACGCAGCTGCCACTGGGCTGGTTTTTATCAACACGGATTAGGTTGCCTATTGTCAAATTCCAAATATGTGGAATCGTAACAGTATGAACATGTCTGGAGACCTAAACCTTTACAGTAAAAACCAAGCCAGCACCTCAGACGTAAGAAGCCATACATTTTAAACTGAATGTAAAAAGTACACGATTCATAGAAAACCCGGTAGGAAGAGTCACGATTAAAGTGCAGATGAAATTAACTACTACCAGTCCCCAAGTATTTTACTTGCCCCAAAGCTCCCTGATACAGTTCTCTCATTTAAAAGATTCTCCTTTCTTTCATTCTTGTTCAAAACCAGATAGTGTCTGGGAGTAACGAACTGGGTGTACGGTGCTTTAATTCAAATATTATTATAATCTGAATTTATATTCAAGATTTAGGAGTGACGATTCATATCGCTAAAGGAGACATTACTATCTAATGTTTATTTTATTTAAAAATTTATTTTTTATTTTTTTAATATATTTTGATTGACGTACAGTCAGTTTACAATGTTGTGTCGATTTCTGGTGCACAGCACAGGGCTTCAGTCATATAGGAGCAGACGTATATTCATTTTCATATTCTTTTTAACTACACGTTACTACAAGTTATTGAATGTGGTTCCTGCGCAGTATGAACTTGCTGTTTATCGGATTTTGTCAGAATCCTCCTGCATTTCGAAACGAGAGACCCTCTGCCAGAGAGCAGGTGCTCTGTGCGACTCAGCGGGTCTGCAGATATAATCCGTGGTGTATTTGTGGGCGAGGGCAATCTCTCTGCTCCACCATCTTGGCTCCTGTTCTCTCTTTAATGTTTATAATTACAGGACTTTTTTTTTCCAACTTCAACAGGTTCAATTAACATGTCTAAACTAGAACTCAACTTTACCGTGAGTCACTGAGAGGACTGAGGAGGGGACAGAAGGGCCCCCGCCCAGACTGAGGGGTGCGGTGGGGAGAGGGCGGGGCCGTGGGCGGGGGCGCAGCGGCCACCAGCGCCTGCGCACACAGGCCGTCAGCCCCGTACCTCCAGTGCTTCCGAGTCCACGGCACTCAGCTGCGCGACGCTGGCGTAGATCTCCACAGCTTTCTCCCCAGCCTTCTTGGCCTCCTCGTGAACTCGGGCAGCTTGCTCCTCCAGATCCTGAGAGATGTTCTTTGCTTGTTCATACCTGAGGAACAACAGACGTGACTTCATGAAAACCTTAGTTGCTTTTAGCACCTTAATGTTAACCACATTCATTCTAGTTAAAGTCACTGTGACAGTATTTCCAAAATCTCAAAGAAGTGCTATATTAAAATGTTATTATTTAATACCAATATAGCTTAAATTTATATTTCATCTCATCGCTTCTATTTATAGCATATGGTTTGCCACATGCTTTCTTATTTCGGAGACCTTTTAAATATTTGTAACTCAAGTGTATTTTCTCTACTGACTCTAGGACATTTTTTTTCCTTTTTTCCTTTATGCAGAATTTTAAGCATCATGGCTAGTCTTGTTCATTCTCTGCTGATGGAGTAACCAGATCAAATAAAACCTCTGTGGCTCTGCATCCCCTGTTCTAATTACTGCATCATTTCAAAAGCATGACTAACAAAGAAATCTTACTGCATGGCCTGAATTCACTGGCATTTAATTTTTCGTTGAACCGGTATTACAGACGAGAACAACGGAAGGGCTATAAGCTACTTTTAAATTACACTCACTTTCTATTAAGCTCTTCAATCTCAAATGCTGTTTGATTTTCTCCTGCCAGCGTCCTCAAAAGCAGATTATATGCCTCAGTGGATGTATCATTAGCTGTCACTGCCACCCGTACAATGTCATCAGCTTCTTGTTTATGGCTGCATAACATAAAAGGAAACACAGACCATGGAACAGAGAAAGCAGTGGAATTCAGGCGACGCTTACCTTATTATACACGTGTACTAATGCGGGCAGAGTTCTGCAAGTATTGGAACATCCTGTGAATTTGGAATTTTGCAATCAATCGTTGAAACTGAGGCTGAGTTTTTAAATAGCATTCTGTAAGCTGAGAATGGTATTTTCCAAGAAAATTAATGGCACAACATTTACAGGGGCAAATGTTTGTATTTCTTCAAAATTGCTTTTAAATATAATTAAGAGTAACTTATGTATAAAACCGTGTATGCTAGCAAGAACTTATTTCTCTCAGACACAAATCCAGACCTCAGCTTTTAATCGCTACTCTGGTTCAGTTACTACCTAGTCTTGAAACAGCTCTGACTACTCAGATTTCTCACATGGAACCAAACTGCTGGCCAGGAAGAGCAACTTAACACCAAATGGCAAAGAACATGGCAACAGGACTCCAGACAAATCGTGCACTTCAGCTAAGTCGCCGCTAACGTTTTTGTTTCAGTTCTAAAACTTCGTGTTACACTGGCACACTGCAGTATGTGGCCGTTCTTTTTGGCATGATAAATGTTCCTTCAAAATTCATGTATTAAGTACACCGCTATTAATTTATCTCCAAGACCTAATTTTCTTGGGAGCTTTCTGTAATGTTTTCAGCTGTCTTCTGCTAATCAGAAGCTCCAGCTATGCAAACATGAATGATCTATGAACTAAATTACAACAGCTCACACACTCAGATTCACAAAGAACAGAAGGAGTGCACACGTTAAAGCAAGAAGCCAACATAACTGCTCGGACACTGAGGCTAAAATTCTAACATCAAGTTTACCTAAGCACCCCAGATCCATGAGGTCTACCAGCTGCTCTGCAATCCAGCCAGTAAACATTTATTGAGTGCTTACTGTATGCCAGACATTGTCTTAAGCACTGGGACTTCAGCAGTGAATAAAACATACAAAAAAGCCTGCCTTCGTGGAGCCTACATTTTAACTTGTTTTTTAAAAAAAAAATTCTCTACCTTGATGACCCCTACAATCTAAAGTCTTCTCAAGAAATACCTTACATCTGATCAGGAATGAAGCAATCTGTTTCTTTTGCTGATTTTCAAAATGTACTATGGGTTATTCAGTGTGTTCTGTTGAAACTTAAAAATTAAACAATAAAAATCTAAAACTTAAAAATAATATTAACTGAATTCTACTGAGCTTCTTTATTATCTACTAATTTTCAGGTTTCAAAATTAAAAACCTAAAAGTGTTATGGTTTTCCTTAGATGCGCAAACGAAATTTTCCTCCAAACCATCATATTCTAACATTCAAAGTAAATGTTCTAATTTCAAAGCAAAGGGAAGAAAACAGTACCACGTAGCTGATTACATTTCAGGAAAAAAAGAGCAAACTTTGCAAAAGTGGCTTCTGTCCAAAGTGTCTTGGGTACAGGAAGGGACAACAGGTGTGTATCCACTGTAACGACAGCCATAACTCAACCGTTAAACCGGGATCTGGAGGTTACCGTTCAGCAAGCTTCCGCGCTTCCTCTGCCAGGAGGGTCATGTTGTTTGGGTCCCCGGTGGACTCTGGCTGAGTGATCGACTAAAGAGGAAATAAGCAAAGCACTAATCTCAAAGGAATGAAACACTTGAAGGAAGCAAGTGCCAAAACTGAGTTTTTATTAGGCTTATTTAGTGGAAAAAAATTAAAAAGCCTCCTCTTAATTTCAGAGTTCTTTACTTAAATATCAGCATCCTTGATTGCAGATTATTATTTCTATTTCCAGCAAAGAATAAAGGAAGCTTAAGCTGCCTGGTGCCACAGAAGGAACAAGGCTAGAGAAGGGACCCAGATATCCGCTGGTTTTAATCCAGTTCCTGATTAACTATTTCGGGGCAACTGTGAGCAATGTGGCTTTCTTGCTCCATGTTTGGAGACAAATACAAAGACACAAGGAGTCACCTGAGCTGAAGCAGCACTCCACTGCCAGGAACAGACTTCCTGCCCCCTCCGCACCCCCCCGTCACTCACCACGTTGGCAGTGGCGATCTTTGCTTTCTCAAGTTCTCTGGACGCGATTTCGATCAACTGCCCCGTGCTTTCTACCCGGGAACGTGCTTGCTCCGCCAAGTTTCCAGTCTCTTCAACGGTATTCCGGATATTCTGTAAACGGCTGATTTGGCTGGATAAGGTGTTATTCACTCTCTGAAGCCGATCCATCAAATTTTGGTCTACATCTGCAATAGCAGTGCAGAAGGAAGTCCATAAATGATCTGAAGCGGGGGAACATATCATCTCACATGGACTCTGAGGCACTACTTGTCTTTACCGTTTCAGACACAGCGCCTTTCTGACAAGTCTTCCCCAGGCCCGCTGGCAGAGCTGGTCTGTCTCCACTGCGGCCAGGAGCACTTCCGTGGTTACAGTCAACCCAGGGTCTCCAACCGTGCCTAACTGGAGACTAACATACTGTCTCTCCCACTTGACCACACGTTCCTCTTTCTTACCCATCACTGTACCCCTAGTCTTACACAGTGACCAGCAAAGAGAAGACACTCAAACAAATGTCTGATGAAGGAAAGATTCTGATACGCCAGCATATGCAAGATTTAATCATCAAAATACAATGTTATTAAAAGCACCACTAGTCCTGAGAGCTGGACATTTTTGTCACTAGGAAAAAAATAGGTTCAAAACAAATGTTGACAGATGGCACATTACATTCATGTTGTATTTTAAACAAGATAGACTCTCGCTGCCACTCCCTACCCTCCTGGCACCTCCATGTAATTTCTTTTAAATTGATTTCTGCTTTTGAATAGTTCTTCAAATTATTCTTTATTAATTACGCCCATTCAACTTACACCTCATGCCTGGGTCCTAATTAATCAAAAGATAAATATAAAGCCCATGCAAATATACTTATGACATTAAAATTTTCATGTGTCATAAAGTTATATTAATATACAAAAGACCATTAAGTCAGTTCTATTCAAAATTGAATAGTTCTAATTTCAACATGATGCTCAGGGTTGGCGTCCAAATTTCCCAAAGAATGTAAAAGAGATGGGAGGTCAAACTTATTTATCAATAAGGATGAATACACGTTTGGGAAAAGCAGGGCCACGTGCAAAGTTGGTGGACTGAAAAATTCTCACCTAACTGTATAAAATGGCCCTGCTCAGATGATTATTTAAACAATTCTTTGATAACCTAAGGATTTTTAAAGAAAATACAAAATATAAAAACAAGTTGAAATCATAGAAAATCACTTAGAATTAGGAAGCATGAGTAGCCAATGACGTTACAGAAGCCCCTTCCCTTCAGACCGTCAGGAAAGTACCAGACAGCGATCCCTCTGGCCAGTTCTTTAGAGAAACAACAGTATCCTGAAAGGGGAAGGGATAACCTAAGTGGGACCCTTCAAAGCCTCTAATTCCAAGTGTCTCACTGCAAGACCCAACTGCACCATATCATCTCCTTTTAAGACTGCAGAACAAACAGTTTAAACCAACTTAAACTACAAATGAAGACTGAACAGATAAATCTTAATGAAGATATTTGGACTCCTGGCTAGTCTGAACCTAAGTAGGAAGGGCCAGTCAGGAGCTCCATGAATCAGGTCTTAGTGGGAGGGTATTTCAACCCCAGCCTCACTGTGGAGCTCCCCAAGCTGTCAGAAGCAGCGGCCTATCATGCACCCCGCCCTTCAGGTGGCTCGGGGAGGGGGGGGGGGGTACGGTGGCCAGGTCTTCTGTCAGAGCTTCCGTCCAACAGAGTCACCTGCTTGGGGAGAGGAAAGTGCGTAGTCTCTGTGGCCCAGGGGAGCCCGGTGTAGCCGGGGCTGCACTGATGTGTGAGCCTGGAGGAGTGGTTCCCTTTCTCGCGCCTGACTGTGCCCAGGTGCTGATGGTGCTGGCACCAGAGCCGCGCGCCAAACCCCGCCTCTCAGGTGAGCTGATCGGCACTGAAGAATGATAAACTCACGTTCAATTCTTCAACGGATATGGCGGGACAGATGTGAATTTGTTGTTACAAGAGAATACATTAATGGAAAAATGTGTGTCCAAGTTTGTAGCTGAAAATGAACATCCTAAAAAAAACCTACCATTGTTTATACAGAACAAGAAATATTTAAATTCTTATAAATCTATTTTAAGACTTAAAATGTAACCACCACCAAAGCCAAAAATATAAGTGTTTGACCTCTCTTTTCATTTTTCAGTTTTTAAAAAGCTACCTCATAGAACAATTTCTGGACTCACCTATAAAGATTAAACAAACTGGCCCAAACCAGATACACCGAGTCACTTCCCTCTCCACTTCCCTAATTTTACAAAATCGGAACTCTGTATATTAGGGATATTTTACAACATGAAACAAGCGACACGTTACGTTTTGCTGACCTGTACTCTGACAAGAGGACTTCTCTAACTCCACATGGAGAGAGAGTCACACACTTAAGAGGGAAGTTGATCACTGCAGGCCCGGGTGTATTAATGTTAATGCAAATGTACTGAGTATCTGGTGAGCACCTGTATCTCGATGATGGGAAACCCCAAAACAAACGTGACCGCGGCCCCGTAGTGAGCACCCTGATAGAAGCAGTCACCTTTTCCTTACTGCTGTTCAGCACAACGCCTGGCATGCTACAGGCGCACAGTAACGCAGAAAAGGGCTTGTCCAAATTTAGAAAAGAAGCTGAATTCAGAGAGTAAGAAATAAAAAATAAAATTTTACAGCCATTTAAAAATCAAACAAATCACTTAAAATAACATTTTTAATTCTCAAAGTTTAAAAAACTGTTAATTTTAAAGTCAGTGTTTTAAAATAGTTTTCTAAATCTAAAGACCACCCTTTTTCTGCTGACTTTCAGTCCCATAAGATAAAAGTACAGAAGACTAATCCATCTAATTGCAAGGACATTAAATATGTGTATAAAGTAGAACGTATATACTTTTACATGATGTTATTGGCACATTTGTTCACTAATTAAACAGAGAATATCATAAGCAGATGCTAATTTCTAATATTTACTTTCATAAATACTAAGTATTACATATTTCATAGCTAGCTGTTCAATCAGTGCTTAAAGACCACAATTTTTCCTGAAGAGTCCTTTCTAAGGAAATAAAGCAGTGCATTAAGATACGTGCTCACTCACCAGAATGACCAAAAATCAAAGTTCAAACTTTTTGCTTAAAATAATGCACATCCAAAACACATACTTTAAATGGCTTTTTAAAAACTATTTTAAAACACCTGGTAATGGAATGGATTTATAAAATGCTTGGAATTTTAACATCTTATAGTTTCTGGCATGTCGAGAGAATCATTTATGCTTAGTGTATCTTAAAACATTAAGTTGACAGGCTCTTTTTTACATGTTTAAAAAAATAACTCATATTCTAAACACAGTTTAAAAATTGAGAAATAATTTTATAAAGCCATCCTGAGTCACCCTGAATCAGGAGCCACATCTGAAGATGGACCGTCTCACAGAAACGACCCACTTGTTTAATCATGTGTACCTTTGACATCCTGGGCCTCACGAAGGAGGTCCGTAACCTCTCTCTCTGCTTCCTTTAGTCTGTCCTCGAAGGCTTGATCTGTCACCATCTCATCCCCAGTTCCCAGGTTTGCAATGAGATTCTCTAACTCCTGGAGTTTTGCTCGGTGATCAGCGACCTAAACATGATGAAGGAAGAAAAGGGGAAGGTAGGAGGCAGGAACATCCCTGAGGAGCGCAACGGCACCGCCTGCAACAATCACAACCACAGGCACCCTCCGCAGACACGGAGGTCTGCACACTCCTTCTGCGTCTGCTTCCAAACAGATAATGTGGGTAGTTTTTCCTCATAGAGTTCTCTGGCTTCAGAAGAAAAACTCTCAGGCTGATTCCTCTGACTTTAAATTCTACATGCTGCTAATTCTCCAGTCTTGCCCTCTCCCCTGTGTTTGAGATCACCTCCCTGATGTCTCAACTTGGCTCTCTGATAGGTGTTCTCAACTTCACATCCAGAACTACATCTTTGGTTTTTTTTCCCCTCTTAAATGTGTATTCTCTGAGTTTCCATCTCAGTAAGTAATGTCTCCAACCACTTTAACCAAAAACCCAACATCCATCCTTGATTCTTCTCTTTCCCTGTCCTTGCCCCTTCTCATGCCCTGCCTCGCTGAATGCACATATCTATTCAATTCAATCTGCAGCTCCTATTTTGCCTCGCTCCTAACCATCAATCTTCACACAGGAAGAGTGTTCTTCTTCAAATATAAACTGGATTTGCTAGCTTAAAACGCTTCAGTGCACTCTCACTAGATGTGGAATAAAACCTGAAGTCCTTACTCTGGGCAACATGGTACCACATAAGCTGTCTCTTCCAACCTCTCCAGTCTGATCACCAACCCCTCCCTCCTCATTCAGAGGCTCCAGACAGCCTCCAGCTTCGAGGTGTTCACTCTCCATGCTCCCCTGCCTGGAACAGCCCAGCCACCCCTTCTCCCCAGGCTTGCTGCTTCTCGTCCTTAAGACCTCACCCGCAGTGAGTTTCCCTAGAGGCTTTCTAGAACGTAGCTCTGCCCACTTATTCTCTGTTTGTATTCTTTCTAGTACTTATCTCAGCTAGCATTTCTTTAATTTTTATTACTTGTCTCTCAACTGGAACTTGAATCTTTGGGAGCAAGGCCTGTGTCTATCTTGTTCACCGCTTCTTCCCTAGGGCTTAGAGCACCGGGAGCGCCCGCTCAGGGTCTGCTGAAGGAAGGGACGCATGCACTGCTGACAGCTGACCTTATCCTTCACCAGCCGGTAACAAGCAGGGCATTCCTGGCAACCAGGCCAAGACCGGTTGTAGAAATAGTTCTCCTCACACTGGTCACAGCGACTCCCCACAAAGCCTTCTCTGCATTCACATCGACCATCGTCTTTGCACTGGAGGGAGACAGACCCCTCAGGATGGCAGTCACAGGCTGCGGAATACAGGGAAGAGGGCACATGGTAAGGAAAAGAAGGGAAGAGTGCATTTTCTTTTAACTCAGAGTGATATCACTAAGCCAACTGCACTATCATTGTAAGTAGACCCTTTTCGAAAAACAGGCTGATTTAGGAGAATTTAAATGGTTAAGTCTGCTTAGCAGAGAAGACAGAGTTTTTTTTAAACAAAAGCGAATTTTAAAGTAAAATGGGCACCCTTTGGAGGGGGTACATTTCATGTGACTGAATAATTACAGAAATTAGTCTATTAAACTCATCAGTGCCCTTCCCATGCACTTCAAAAATTCATCTCTACACCATTTAATTCTTCTCTCACCAAGGAAATAGAAAACCCAAATGCTCATGCTTATTTTGCATTATTTTATAGTTTGTTTACCCACTTTGCTCTCTGAACAGAGTCAATGACTTATGCTACATTCCACAGGAGAAATGAAGGAATTCAGAAAGCAAAAACCAAACTGTTCCACGGCCTAGTTCCAGGCAAGTGTTTATGCCAAGAAGCAGCAGATGTGGACAAGTAACCGCACCAAAAGGGCCCCAGGGGTGGGAAGCAACTGCAGCCAGTGCATCAACAAACACATCTGCGCAGAATCCCTCAAACTGCTTCATTATCTGCGCTAAGAATGGGATTGATGTAGAAGCTTCATTAAGGGGAAGGCTCAGTCATCAAGGGGTAATCATTTGGAAAAATAAAAGACTAGAAAAAAGAAAGAATCAGGAACACCATAAAATAAGACATAAACAGGGTAGTTGCAAAGAAACTGGAGAGGCTTTGAGCCCTCTGAGTTTTAGAAACAGCCACTATTCCTTGCGTGAAGCGTCTATGATGATTTAGGTACTGCCCTGACTGGGAGCTGGGCGGCCTGACCGAGACTGCTCAAGCCCTCCCTGGACTCACAGCTCTAGCTGGAGCTAGAGGAGACCTAGTTAGGGTTCCACGCCACCCACACCCCTTACGTTTGCAGCCTTCCGGTCCAAACCCGAAGTGGTTGCCCTCGCAGAGCTCACAGTGCTGACCGGTGATGCCAGGCTGGCACTCACACTGGCCAGTGCGGATGTCACACTGCCCGTTGGTGGAACCCAGCGCATGGCAGTCACACCTGAAATGAACACATGACATTTCTCAGGTAAGAAAAATAGACTTGAAGCAATCCTTCCTATTTTTTCCCCCTTGCAGCACAGGACTGATGTAATTCGTTTTAGAAAACAAAACGTTAAGGGCTATTAAGACAGCTGTTAAGGGTTATTAAGCCCCTGAGGTTCAAGTAATTTTGATGAGTTCTATTCAGAACTTCTTTTTCTAACCTAACCCACACAAATACCATTATTCCAGTACTAAAACCACGACCAGTGGCTCTCCAATCTGGCCCCCTATGGGTACTGAACGGGAGCTTTGAAAACATGAATTTCCAGACAGCTGCCACCCTAGAAGGCCTCATTCCAAGCATCTCAGAAAGGACCTTGCAATTTGCATTTTTAAAAAATCTTGCTCAGGTGACTCTGACGCAGCTGGTGCCACTGCATTCCCCTCTTTCCTCCCACTCCTTAATTACAACCCTCCAGTATATTGACTCTAAGGGCGCCTTGCCTATTTTAAGCACTCAAATAATTCCTGAACAAAGTCAAGCCAACTATGAAATGTAACTCGCAAAACTTCGTCTCTGACAACAAAAAAGCAAAGATTGCTTTGCACCAAAGGCACTCCGAAGTAGCCTCACCTCTCGCAGCCCCGCCCGCTCTGCAGGTTGTAGAATCCAGGGTCACAAGCCCCGCAGTCCCGGCCGGTCACGTGCGGCAGACACTCGCACTGCCCAGTCACAGGGTTACAGCTGCTCTGCTGCTTCGCGGTCCCGTAGGGGTTGCAGTCGCAGGCTGAGGCAGCAAGACAGGGATGGCGAAAAGATGCATGTCACCCGAGAGAAACAGTCAGGAACAGATGACACGAACAGATTCTTTAGACTTGCACTGTCCAATACGGTGACCACTGGCCACCGGTGGCTACTGAGCACCTGAAACGTGGCCGGTCTGAACTGAGATGTGCCGTAAATGTGAAACACGTGCTGGACTTTGAAGACTTGGTGGGGGAATAGAAGAACATAAACCTCAACAATTTTTTTACTGGTTACTTGTTGAGATGATAATGTTGGCTATATTAGGTTAAATAAAACATAGTATTAAAATTGATTTTGCCCATTTCTCTGTATTTTACCGTGTGTACTAGAAAAATTTAAGTTACGTAAGTGGTTTGCACTGTAGTGCCACCGAACAGCACTGCGTTAGACCCGACTACAGTAGACCTGGAAAGAGGCCGTGCGATGGGTTCTCAGGATGAGCGAGAGTAACTGTGACAGAAGCGGGCCGATGGCTGAGTACCTTTGCATTTGTCTGCTGGACTGGGAGCCAGGGGGTTTCCAAAGAACCCGTCTTTGCAGCGGTCACAATAGAAGCCGGCGGTGTTGTAGATGCACTTGAGGCACTCGCCCGTCAGGCGATTGCAATTGCCGACCGCGTTGGGGTCGATGTTGTCGTTGCACTGGCACAGGCGGCAGAGCCTCACGGGGCCGTCCCTACCCAGAGGGTCTCCGAAATAGCCGTCGTCGCAGAGCTCACATCTCTTACCTGAGAACGAGACAATCTGATGTTACGAAAGAGAGGCCTTGGACGTCTCTAGTGCTACTGGTTACAAACAGTCTGGAGCCACCATCAGATGTGGGGCAACTGGGTGCAGTGGATGTGGCACCAGCCCAGAGAGCAGGGGACCGGAGCGGCAGTCCTGGCGCCGGGCCAGACCAACAGGGTGACCCTGGACACCTTTCCATTTCCTTACTGTGAAGACAACGCCTGGCCTGCCTACTTCGCTTTAGTCGTTTTGAGGATTAACTGAAGTCATGCACTAAGAGTGCTTTGTAAATGGGTCTGGCTCGGGGTTTATGAGCCTCACCAGTCCCAAGGGCGGGCACGTTCATCTATGTTTGTTTCTGTTGATAATATTAAGAAGAATGAAAGATGACTTTTTTTTAGTTTACTCATTTATTTCTGTTTGGAGGAGGTACTGGGGATTGAACCCAGGACCTCTTGTGTGCTGAGCATTCACTCTACCACTTGAGCTATAACCCCCCACCCCCAAAGGATGACTCTTGATATAACAAATTTCTTACACAACAGGGAGAACAGCATCATTCTCCAAGAAAATAAAAGGCAGGTGCTAATCCTCATTTGAGCAGTGTCCGCTAGCACACAGAGGAACCTGGCGAGCACCACCTGCCGCTCGCTTCTGTCACAGCTAAGGGAACAGACAGGCTGAGAAACGTGCCCACAACCAAACAGCTCATAGTAAAAGGGACAGAGCTGGAACTCAGGCACTCTCCACTGTACTAAACTCACTGCTCCTCCTTTTTCCACTTTCCCACCATTATTAGCTCAAGTTCTTGGTATCTCCGTAGCCACCTGGGCCTGAATTAGCCTAAACTTTTTGTAGAAACAGAGGTTTGCTCGTGTGTTCACCCCACAGACACCAGCTGAGCCTCTGCAGTGCACAGGCGCTGCGCCGGGCTGTCGGGATGATGCAGTGAACAGGGTGGACAGGCTCTCTGCTCTCACCAAGCTCATGCTGTGGCTGGGGGAGACCAACAAGATCACTACAGATGGGGACACTCATCAAGAAGTTAAACGGGGGGCTGGGTACAGCTCAAGTAGTACAGGGCACGCTTAGCATGCACGAGGTCCTGGGTTCAATCCCCAGAACCTCCTCTAAAAATAAATAAATAAATAAACCTAATTACCCACCTCCCCCCGCCCCACCTCAAAAAAAAGAAACACAAGAGAGCCACGTGACAGACGGACAGGGTTGTGGCTACATTACAGTGGGTGGTTAGAGAAAGCCTCTGTAAGGAGACAACTGGGACAACAACGGAAAGACACAAGAAACAAGCCACTAAATATCCAAGGGAAGAATGTTCCAGAAGGGTAAGGCGACCTTGCGGCAGGAGGAAGAGCCAGCCATGAAGGTCCCAGTAAGGAATGCGGGTCTGAATGAAAGTGCAGTGAGATGTTGTTGAGGGTTTGTGAAGAAAGGAGGTCTGGTTCACATGGGACTGCTCTGGCTGCTGCATGGAGAGCGGGCTGCAGGAGAGCACCGTGAAGCAGGTGAGAGGCGACAGTGGTGTAGGCCAGGGAGGTGGCAGTGAGAGAATCAGTGAACAATGGCTGAATGCTCCTGGGAAACGAAGGAGAGGAGGATCAAGGACAAGCCTAGGACTTCAGCCCGAGAAGCTATGGGGATGGCAGTGCTTTTTACTGAGATGAGCAAGACCGGGGAAAGAGCAGGGTTAGGGCTGGAGAAAAATCAAAGCTCCGGCTTGGATTGGCTTAAATGTGGGATTCCTTTCAGCCATCTGAATCCAGATCACGACAGAAAATACTTGGCACATTCAAATTTGCAAGACTTGAGGGCAGTTAACAAAGACACCATCTACAGAAGGAAGGGGAGGTGCGGGGGAGCCACAAGGAGAGTGCAGCACCGGGGGTGGTGACTGCAGGGCCCCGTCACCTCGGCCGCAGGGGGTAGGTGAACAGAGAAGTTACCAGAACTTAAGAGTTTCTATCTCTAACAGAGGACTGTCTGGAGAAGGCCACCTGCCAGGAGCTGAGAACTTTAAGTTCACCAAACCACGGGGACCCTACAGGGAGGGGGCCTTGGAATACATTCTCTGCCCTCAGCACCCTGCCTCCCTCTCTGATCTCCACGTGCTCCCATCGCCTGCACTCAAACGGAGGCTGCCACTTGATGGAGCACGTGTGGGTCTCATCAGGGTGGAGAAAGATGAAGAACGGATATGGAGGGGCAGACGGAAGGCTTCCAGCCCACCATCCAGGCGGGGCTGCCAAGTAGGCAGCCAGAGCTCAAGAGAGCGAGGTCAGGGCTAACGACAGATTTTGCAGTTGCAGGCACAGAAGGGTTTTTGAAGCCTAAAGGTAAGATTTGCTCACCTAAGGAGAGAATATAAATGACATGAGAGCCCTCAGGTGAGAAACGGAAGTGATCAAAGGAGACCCAAGAGGAGAGAAGAGAGGCAGAAGGAACCGAGGAGAGGAAAATGTCACAAAAACGATGAGCAAAGTGAGCGGTCAGTCAACAGCGCCCAGCGCTGCTGAGCGACCAGGTCAGACGAGCACTGAAACCCGACCACCGCGTTTGGCCAGCAGGGCCCGCTGACGCGGCAGCAGGAAGCGTGGCCGGGGGCGGGGCAGGAGGCAAAGGCACAGGACGCTGAGGGAGGCAGGGCGCTAGCGGCACTGCTTGCCTCTGACGTAAACAGGTTCCAGACTCACCCACGATCCTTCTCCAGATTAGAATTAAGACAGCATTTCAGTTCTCCTTTTTCTTCAGATAATTTAGCTAGTCTAGATATGATCCATATTTAAAATGTCTTAAAACCTATTTTAAATAAAACTTAATAAAAAATCCGCTGGAAAACCTAAAACAGAGCTACATGGTCGCCCGTGAGAAGCTGTCATTGCAAAGGACCCTCCACAAGTGCAGCTGGTCTACCCCTTTGTCGTAGGGTCTCGGATGTAGATACAAGTCCTACTTACATGACCTCGAGTAAGTTACAGACTTCTTTTAGCCTTGGTTTCCCTTATTACCCCTCCAGCACTGGGAGAGGCATCTTTCTTCCCCTTTAGCATCTTGTGTGCATTCCTGTATCTAAACTAACCACACTGTATTGAAATGACCTGTGCCTTCCTCCCCACCTTCAGACCCTGAAGACTAGGGACCATCCTTCATTCATCTTCATATGCCCAAAGCCATGCACTCAAAACACTTTGTTGAAAATAGATTATTCCTAATTTATCTCAAAAGACTGTTTTCAGTATTAACTTAGAAGCATAAGCATACCATGCGTGAAGGTCTCAGTGACTATCAGCAGTTACTCACAGTCTTCAATAGCTGTCTACATGAGAAACATCTTACTTTGTATCTGCGATCTCTACTCATTTATTCAACAGATATTTACAAACACATGTGCCAAACATTATTCTGAGACAAAAGTCCCTGCTCTCCTGGAGCTTAAGCTGCAGGTGGAGGAGTGGAGGGGGAGACAGGCAATGCAGAAATACATAAACATGGAAATAACAAGTTGTTGAAAACTTCTATGAAAAAAAGTACAGCAGCGTATAGGAACATAAGAAGCGATGGCATAATTTCTCACAGGGTCTGTGGGTCTGTGCTGTTTCCATGCAGACCTCTATGTTCTAATTAACGTCCTCAAGCACTGCTATGGGTCATTCCCTTCAAACCAGGTGATAACTAACAAAACACACACAGGTGACCCTTGAACGAAGCAGGCGTTGACTGCTAGTCAAAAATCCATATGCAACTTACAGCTGGCCAGCTCCCCCTATCTGCAGTTCCTCTGCATCCATGGGTTTGACCAACCAGGGATCACAACACTGTAGTACTTACTACTGAAAAAACCCGTGTGTAAGCGAACCCACGCAGTTCAGACCTGAGCAGTTCAAACCTGTGCTGCTCAAGGATCAACTGTGTATTTCACAAGTCTTGTCTGAGAAGCATCTGATTCGTGCCTGTCTATGGCGTTTTCTGAGATCTCCCACAGGACACGCTCTCCCTCCACGAAGCACCCCCAGAAGTGTCACTTCACCACTTGCCCTGTTTAGTACAGACAGGAGAATGACTCTGAGATGCTGAGGTGTCTCAGTTCCCTGTCCAGTGAGACACAGAATGAGTACAGGGCTCGCTCATCAAAATGTTCTATTAAGCACTTCCGAGAGCAGACACTGCCCATGGGACGCCTACTGCGCACTGTGGTAGCAGAGCAAAGGGCCCTGAGAACCTGGGGCAGGAGGGCAGGGCAGGGCACTCACTGAGAAAACCACCCCAGGAGAGGGACGTTTCAACCCAACCGCACAGAAGAGACCAGAGTTGGCTAAGAAAAGCGAGATCTGGGTAGGAGAGAGTCAGGTCAGCACTCCGGGGAAAGGACAGCACGTGGCCGGCCAGAGTCAGGCACGCTGGAGGGACTACAAGACGCCCAGGAGGGCTGGGGGAGAGTGACAAGTGCAGGAGTGGGTGGTGGGGAACAGGCTGGAAAACTGTCTGTAACAGACCCTGTTGGGCCACTGTTTTTAAAAAAAAAAAAAAAAAAAAAAAGCACAAACTAGTCAAAAATATGAAATTTTACACTAATTTCTACTCATTTCCTCAACCATCTTCAGCAAATGACTGGATTTCTCTGTGTGGCACTGCCCTTATGCCCGGCGTGGGGGGCCGGGGAGAAGTGGAAGGAAGATGGAGAGTCTTCATGTTTCCCAATGATTAAAGAATGTTTTGACGAGACACAGGAGATAGATTATTAGCTCCGTGTTTTGTTTTTTTTTTTCACTTATGTTCATGTTTTGCAGCATTATCTTGTGACCAAAGAGCTGGTAATAGAGTCAAGGCTGTATCCGAAGCCTGGCCAGAACCTCCCCACGATGCGGAGGCTTACGTCACTGGGAGACGAGGCTCACCAGTGAGCCTCCGTCTCCTGTCAATCAGCACAGGCAGTTCCTTGAGTAGCTAGGAAAGGTCTAGTTTCATGTTCTTATCAAAAAGAAAGAAACTCGGAGAATGGGAACAGAGGTCTATCCAAAGCTATAAAAATATTTCTTCCCAACTAAAGGTGATAGGCTCTGATACACTGAAAGGACAATTTAGAGAAAGAATTTAAAGAATTGTAAAACTGCCACTTTACTTAAGAATCCCAGGGAAGCCTCACAATCTAAAAATCGAGTTTTGATTCTCATCTTATAATGGAGAAGATACTGCAATGACCATCATCTCTGGAGCCAAAATGCCTGGGCCGGAATTCCAGCTCCTCCGATGACCAGCCTCGGACCTGTGACTTAGCGTCTCTGTGCTCAGTCTCCTTAGCTGTCACCTGGGGACAACAGAAGAAGCCACTTCGGAGGGTTGTGAGGACTGACGAGGCAGTAGAGGTTAAAGTGCTTCGAGAAGCACCTGGCCACAAGCGTGTTAGCCATCATTATTAGTGTCTGATACGCATTTTATGAATCCATAATAAACCTGTTTCCTACAAAACTTCTGCCTACTAGGAAAACCAATCACTGAACCAAGCAAGAAAATCCAAAAAGCTCCAAAGCCCTCCCCGCAAGGTGCCTCTGCGAGGAGAGCAGGCATACCGGTGGTGCCCGTGGGGCAGCTGGTGCACACCACCTCCTGTGTCTTTGGGACGACGGCACAGCTGGAGCCCCCGGGACACGGGCAGGGCTGGCAGTCCGAGGAGGTGCCCAGGGTGGAGTCCCCGTAGTAGCCGTCACCGCACCTCTCACAGTGCGGCCCGGCTGTGTTGTCTCTGCAGCTGCAGACACCTGTTTGGAGAGCGGGTGTGAGGAAACAGGCAAGGGCGTGAGCAAGTAACAACGAGCATTTCCTGCCGCTAAGGAGAACGTAGGTCTGGCAGCCCCCAAAGATCACCTCCTCACCTGTCTCGGGGTCACAGGTCGCACTGTGTCCATTGCAGGTACAAAGCACGCATGGACTGTATGGCCCGAGGCTCGGAGTTTCTCTTCTGTAACCTGAGAGGCACGTCTCACAAAACTGCCCTCCGTAGCCCACGGGACAGGTGCAGGACTCCACCCAAGTTGCAGGGACCCCGGGCCCAGGGCGAGCGCTGGCCAGGGTGACGTCATCCAAATACCCAGCACCTGTGTATGGCGTGGAAAAGAGGACACTGAACTGGCTTCCGTCTTCCAAAAGCTCACGAAAAGTCAGTAATGCTAAAGAGTGTCAGAGCCAGTCAGCCATTAGCTTAATTCATTTACTGAAGGAGACAACCAGAAACTGCATTTAGAACAATCAGGTGGTACTCGGTGCCAAGCATGTGGAATGGCGGCCCAGTACATCTGTATTTTTTATGCACATGCACACGCATGTACACACACAGAGATGTGTTGGATTTTACAGCTCTCTCAGTCACCAATGTGGAAAATGAAAAGCATAAGGCAACAATCTGGGGCAGAAAAAGACAAAAGAGGAATGTGGGAACAAGAAGGGTTCAGGGCTGTAGCCATGAAGCCATGTTTTTGTTCTCTTTGCCACAAAGCAGGTACTGACTGCAGAGTTCAGGGTAAGAAAGCAGGAGAAGCACCAGTCAACCGGAACCACTCAGTTATGTTCTTGGCTCTACATAAAACCACAAAAGTACGTAACCAAGTTCTGATAACCAGGGCTACTTTGGCAAATACATAATTACTACAACGCCATTATGCCGTGTATCACAATGCTTTCCCGTTTCCAGAAGAGAGTAAAATAGAGAAAGCCATATACTGGCTTAGCCCAGCGGTTCCTCCAGCCTGACAGGGCACGTGACAGGCTCGGCAGCAGCGCCCCATGCAGGCGGCAGGTTTGACTGTATCACCACAGGTCCCCTTCATTTCCCTCCCACCCCTGCCTCTTGCAGTCTTACCTTCAAGTGTATTTCCCCACATTATGAAATATCACTTGTTAATTATGTAATTCTTAGAAATTGACAACCTGAGGCCAAAGGACATCTCTTTCATGACTACCCCAAACTTAGTTAACTTTTAATATATTCATGGGCTTTTTTCAGCCATTAGATCATGAGATAACTCTCCACTGGTTAATGCACTTTCAACTCTAAACATTATGTCTCTATGCCCTAAAGGTAGTCTTCAGTCTTGTGCCTACTCCCGAATTACAGTCCATCTCTTTTCCTTCCCTTCAGCCAAACTTCTTAAAAGAAAAACCTTTATTTTACATCTTCACCTTCAAACTTATCAAAACACTGCAATCTAACTTCAGTTTCAATACTTTTTTTTCAGTCATATTTTCAAGTTTAAAAATTATTGCCCTTACACTGACAACCTTCAATTCCAGACCTCCAGTCCTGACATCTTCTTAAGCCCCATCCATACTTCTAACTATTTATAAGACATTTTCATCTGGACATCCATGTAGGCATCTCAAAAAACAACACATCCAAGCTGCGATGCCATTTCCAATGTCACACCACCATCCTGACTCCTCTCCCCCAGAGAGCTGCACCTTTCTACAGAAAAAGGTCTTCATTAGAAAAAATTTATAGGAGAAAGAAATCTTTAAAGGCACATTTAAAAATAACTTTGTTTATCTAAAATTATAACAAATGTTCATTCAGTAATTTTTAATTTTTCATAATGGAGACAATTTAGTTGAAAGGGCTTGGTAATTTACAGAGCAAGGAACAAAAAAATGAGAGCCAGCAGAATTCTATTTGGGAGTCTTAGAAGAATCAATTTATATATCATGCAACCTCAATAGGGCTTATTCACTACAAAACAACACTATTTATTAATTTTGGCTCATTTTCTCCAGGTCCTTAAAAGTAGTTTAAAAATGCCTTATTTTTTATACACAATTCACATATAATGAAGACATTTATACCACTTCTTCAGGATCAGTGTTACAGTATTAGGACTTCAGAGGTACTTAACTTCCTCCTACTTAACCATCTTCCTGAACGATTCTCCTAAATCATATCACAACTTACTTCTCTCATTGTACGTCCCACGGATCTTGACGGAGGTCAAATTGTTCAGGAGTTTCTGAAACTCGAAAGGGGTAAGAGTAGGCCTCCAAGGGTAATCTGCCGCTTCGTGGAGCCTGGAGAGGAGGGAGTGGCCACGTTAATCTCTGTGAGGACAATTCTGAGAAGTGAGAAAGCACGTCTCACTCGTTTCTGCCACCAGCGCCTTGCTCTGCCAATCTAACCAGGTCAGCAATGCGTCTGTTGTTTTCACAGTACAACTGGAAGGGCAGACTGCCTTTCACAAAGTCACCTTGGGAACCCAGAAGTTTTTCTTCAATATACACCTTGAGGCCTGATGAGCTTGGATAAAGAAACCACTTTATAAAGATAAAGAAAACTCTGGTCAAGTCAGATTTTACAAACAAAAAACTGTCCTACCTGAAGACGTATTTCACGGCGGTCTCACTCGGATACGAATTGCCCTGAGCGATCAGGGGCACAGACACTCTCAGGCCAGCTCCCTCAAGCACAAGGTCTTCTGCAGAGAGGCGAGTGTCTCGCCTGTCCACGCGAAAGGAGAAGGAGAGGTTCTGACCATAACTCAACACCTGCTTGCCCAAGAACTTCGCTGCAAGGCAGACAAACAGGGAGTGGGAACATGAGACTGAAACAGACAGGCGCACACCCCAGGCCAGCGCCCGCCCTAGCCGTACTTACCAGGAGCAATGAAGTACCTAGGAAAGTAGCTGTCTGAGATGACAGCGATGTCCTGCCTCTCTGAGGACCACTCCAGTGATGCTTCAGAGCCATCCCTTTGCTCGGCACGCCACCCATCCTCGTCTGCAAGGAGAGGATGAAAACACAGGTGCCATTACTTTATAAACATCCTGAATTCCAGTCCTCTGTGTACCACAAAATATATACAGAAAGTCATCAACAAAGGTTTTTGAATAAATGGAGGCTACAAGAGTATCTATACATGCTGTACCCTTTGAGCTGTATTTTGCTTTATTTTATACATTTATACTCACTATGGTAAATTCTAAAATCATTTATATATGTTTTCATTAAATTAGAAAGCCATACAAGAAAAATCATGTACATTAAAAACCAAAATGTTGACACCTTCCAAAAATCCTCAGAGTTACTGATTTTTTTAAACACTGTAAGTCTAGATGGACAATTCCAGGGGAGAAGGAGAGGTCTACGTTACCAATCTGAAAGGTAGAAGTTATGGCGTAAACACTGTAGCCGACGGCATTTGTGCAGACAGAAGAATGCCCGAAGCAGAAGCAGGGTGTGCAACCCCTAGGATTAGATGATTCCAGATTAAAAAATCCAGGTTTGCATCTGAAAAAGATGAAGACACAATCAGTGCTTTGGGTACCTGAAATATGCTAACAGAGAGAACACAACACAGCTAGAGAAATGCGCTACCTCTCACAATTGAAGCCTTCGACATTGTCTTTGCAAACACATCTTCCCGTTTCAACGTTACACTCATCTGTGCTGCCGGAAGGATTGCAGGCACATGGCCTGTTGGACAGAAAATGGAGAAAAACAGTGAAAGAAGAGGAAAGATAAAGGAAGTCCACTCTTACAGTCAATCTTTTGTTTTGCCTGTTAATAGATTTTTTTTTTTAAGGAATACATAACAGCAAAATGAATCCTAAAGTTACTTTTATATTTGGATTTGGTTTCAATCAAGGATACCCATCACATTTAGACATTGAAAACTCCACTTAATCTCTGTACAAACAATCCTGGCTCATCATTTACAGCTAGAAGAAAACTTAAAATTTGGTGACAATTATTATGGGGGAAAATGTTCATACTGCTGCAAGTAAGCCTCAAGATCCATTAAGAATCAGCTCCATTTGGAGTCTGCCCCCTTCCTCTGGTTTTGAACAATCTTACCTGCACCCGGCCTCGGTGAGAGAGTGGTACCCAGGCTGGCAACGGTCACACTTGTCACCCATCACTCCTGGCTTACAGCTGCATCGGCCGTAGCTATCACACTGTGTGCTGAGAGATCCTGGGATTTAAAGAGCTCCTTGTCAACCAGGTATGTAAATAAAATTAATGCCTCAAAGAAAGAAAACTGGTAACTAAAAGCAATACTTGAAAACCAGTATGTAGACTGGTTTTCAATATCTAGATGGTTACCAAGAGAATAAAGATCAAATTTTAAATCATAGCTCTCTCAAAATCATACCCCCCCTTTTTTTTAATTGAAGTATAGTTGATTTAAAATGTTGTGTTACTATATGGTGTACAGCAGAGTGATTCAGTTATACACACATATTCTTTTTCATATTCTTTTTCATTATAGGTATTACAAGATACTGAATATAGTTCCCTGTGCTACACGGTAGGACTCTGGTGTTTATCTATTTTATATATAGTAGTTAGTATCTGTGAACCCTAAAGTCCTAATTTATCCTCACCCCTTCCCCTTTGGTAACCATAAATTTGTTTTCTGTCTGTGAGTTTCTGTTTTGTAAATAAGTTCATTTGAATCTTTTTTTTAGATTCCATATATTAGCGATATTATAAAAACCATACCCCTTTAAATCATGACATTTAAACTTTTCAGACATGTACCTTAAGATGAATCTACTCATAATTGTTGAAAAACGCTAACTAACTAACACCCTGTATCCAGTGATAAACTGCACACAAAACCAGTCACTGCTTCGTGGACAAACACAGACTCCTCATGGCCTGTGTGTAGATTTAAGGATATACAGGCATGAATGACAAAAATAAAGTTAAAACTCTTGAAAAAGCAGAATGGACTAAGAGAACTCTGCTTCTCTGAACACCACCAATGGGCTGAAAAAAGTTCAGCCTTCCAAGGAGGTTAGACTAAACAAAATCAGTAACAAGGAAGAACTCACGAAGCAGCTCACCTTTTACAGCCAAAGTTCAAATGGCCTCTGTGATCTTACTGCTAATTATTTACACAACCATTACTCAGGCCAACCCTTTTATAAACACCAGAAAGTCATCTGAAAGCTTGACTTGGTTAAAGAGAGCGGAGGCAGATCTGAACCATTGACATGTTACTCGATGTGCACTCTTCCGTCCTTAACCTGTGCAAACCCCCAGGAAACAAAGCTCTATTTCCTGAGGGCACAGGGAACGCTTATTTTGTCTTCCCCCCCCATCAGGCGGAAGCAGACGCTGCCTGTCACTTACCAACAGGACTACAGTGGCAGGGAGAGCAGGCTTCCCGGCTCCCGAGGCGGAAGAAGTTCTCCCTGCACCTCTCACAGTTGGCTCCGTCTGTGTTATCCTGGCAGTTGGTACAGTGGCCACCGTGGCCAGTGGAACGGTACAGCTCAGGGTCAAAGTAGCACTCTTGCGATCGGCCATTGCAGTCACAGGCTGTTGGCCAAAACATCAAGTTAAATCAGGTCCATGTTCCTATACAAACGGCAGTTTAAAGACACTCAAAGAAAACCGAACCGTAATTTCCCACACCTCTGTGACGGACAGTAAGAATGAGCACCAGATGCTTTCTTCATCAGAAAACAAAACCAGCATGTCTGTCAGCAAAGGGTTTGTACAGCCAGGTTACTGGCCTCCCAAGAAATACTCATCCTTATCAAAAGACAGCACCACCATAAAACATGAAGAATTCTTGTACTTAGAAAAGAATCTCCAGGTAGTTGTACGTATACAAGAAAGAGCCAAGTCAGCTTACGATTTTTCTGAATCTTTATCCCTCATTCCGATGCCAAGTCCAAGCACAAGGGGCCAATTTATACGCAGGCTTCAATTTATCTTAACTTTTCAGGGCTCAGACAATTCAAATGCATTAGATATGAACTCCTGGCCCAGACTGGGGTAATCTGAGACACGTGGGTTAAAATTAGTGCCTCTGTGGACGGAAGCAGAACTGAAGGGAACTCTCTACCTGCTAGGTACGTCCATCCACCAGGAAGCCACAACGCCAAATGCGTCACCTGCTAAGTGACTCTATTCCCTACAGGGCACAAGCGTATTTCAAGAACAAGTACCTGTGGTCACTAAATTTCTTTATTATGTTTACATTAAGATGATTTTCTTCAAATTACTGATTCTGCCCCCAAGTACAGGCAGTATCTTGAGCACTAAATAAAAATAAAATTTTATTTGATTTCAGACAGAGCAGGAAGTTGCTGCTTTTTAAAAAAATGTTTGAATATACGTATTTTTCCCCTTCCTTCGTTTACAATCAATTCTTTCGTATCATTGCATTTGAAAACTCTTTAGAAACTTGAATCACTGGCACCAAGAATTAGGGTGGTGTTAAGTAACTTTTAAAGCTCCCTTT
Organism: Camelus dromedarius; assembly: GCF_036321535.1. Classification (NCBI taxonomy): domain Eukaryota; kingdom Metazoa; phylum Chordata; class Mammalia; order Artiodactyla; family Camelidae; genus Camelus; species Camelus dromedarius. The sequence continues at coordinate 27,192,082 of NC_087458.1, read as the reverse complement.
CATTTCTTTAGTAGCTCCGTCTCTTTGTTTAAGCTTCCCTAGAGTATCTCGCCACCCGCACAGCCCATCGCACCTACATGGTCTGGTGCCTGGAAACCATGAGGACGAACAGTTCCCACAGCTGCACTGCCCTAACCCACCATTAGAGCAGGTGCCGTGGCTCCCACCCCAGCTGGTAAGAGGGAGGCAGCTGTCGTTTTTCCTTCCCTAGCCCCAGTATCCTGACATACGCCAGAAACTGCACGCTTTGAGGGGTCACGGTGCTGAAGGGACCAAAGAGGAAAGCAAACTGGCTTAGCTCCTCATCAAAGCCCGTTAGCTGCTGTATTCAGTTCATTTGCTAATGAGAAGCTGGCAATGTTACACCTGTTTTTCCCATGATGTTCCCATGATGTTTCTGGACAGACTCAAAATATGACATCATTAAGCAGATTACTTTCCAAGCACACGTGTACATTTATGTAAATGTCACATCTCAGGAGTATTTCATTCTTTCTTTTATCAGCATTTATCACGAAGCTTCCAACAGTGGATACTACAGTTCAGTAAAAGAATTAAAGATTCAAGGAAGTGCTTAGGAATGCCAGGGGAGGCTATAAAATTTATCTTAAAATCAGGGATTTGTTAAGAAAAGAAGAGATGAACGAGAAAATCTGCTGTAGGAAGCTCGTGGAAACAGTCATGAGTCAAGATGCTGGTCCTTTCTCCAGGTTTCTGTCAATAATTCCTGCAAGTTCAGAGTGTCTTCCTCCTTATTCCCTTTATAACCAGGAGAGTGTGATGAGGAATATTTATAAGGACTTAAGAAAATTACAGATGCTTTATTTTTAAGTCCTTGGCAAATCATGATGACATGGTTTCACAGTTTTTCTCCTGAGACTCCTCTCTCTTCAGAATAAACCAAGATATTATGAAGGAATACACGCGGCGTACTATTTTTCATTTTACCCTTTCCTAGGAACACTAGGCTCTGCTCTTCCTCTCAAAGCCACCCACCTCTGCATGACGGAAGGGGGAAAACCCTCCCCCGCTGTGCTCTTCAGTGAGATAAAGAAAAAGTAACTTTGATAAATAATCTTTTGAAGGCAGTCTTGGTCTAGAACTCATCATACTTGACGCGTGTGAATCAACAACCTGGTTGCTTGAGTAAATGAGCATCGGTAGGAAGAAGAGGATTTTAAAAAAGGGCAACAAAGACAAGACTAGAGACACTGTACTGTAGAGCAGGCTACACCGGCCCGGGGTTTGGATCTAAGCAAAAGGCTGAACCTTGAAGATGCTGCTCCCTTCTCTGTGATGCGTTTTCAAGAAGAAAATATAAAACCAGCAGTTTATGTTTATGGACAGTTGCATGCAGCTTGTTGTTCTATGCTCTCAAATTATGGAAGAAGCACTGCCTTTCAGACTTTTCGTTTCAGGGAGGAATCAAAGGAAGTCACCCACTCCTTCTCCCACCCCTGGACATCCTCAAGACAATCTAGCAGGTGGACGCCAAGGGGCACTCACGCAGGCATTCGCTGGCACTCTCGGCAGTCGCCCTCCTCCAGGGCCGGTCATTGAAGAAGGGGAGACACTTTTCACAGTCCACCCCGTAAGTGTTATGTTTGCAGTTACACACCAGCTTGTCAAACTCGTTCTTCACACACTCACTTGCGTGTCCGTTACACTTACACCTGAGGAGAGAAGAGACACTCAAAAGAATGAAACAAACAAACAAAAAGAATGAAACAGCTATAAAGTCCCAGAAATGAACACAGAAAAAGGCTGTACATCAGAACGGTTTTGAGTTTACCATTCAGAACTGGAAACTGACAAGATTAAGTAGTGGTTGTGTGTTTTCCTATATGAAGAAAAATTAAACAAGACCAAAAAAAGGTAGCTTCATTTAACAAGGGACGGGGCATGAACCAGACATGAGAAGCAAGTCCCTAAGGTCACCTGTAGGATCACATCCTGAAGTGCAATGTGTGTCTCCAGAGGCAGCCAGGGGCGGTGGTTAGGAAGCATGGACTCCGAGGCCAGGCTGCCTGGGTCTGAAACCCTGTGCTGTGACTGACTGAAGTGACTTAGCCTCTGCGCCTTACCTGTAGACCTGACATGACGGGAATGTCTATTTCAGAGTTACTGAGAAGATCAAGAGCTTGCTCTGGTTTATGTGCCTAGGACTGCACGGGCATATGACAAGCCAGGAAATGTCAGCAGTTATCTGCCATCATGATACTACAGTGTTCTGATCTGAGGGTATATCACCGCCATGTGGATCTCTGGCAGACTGATAATCCCTCCGGTTGTCTGGGGCGAGAATCCTTGGGGGATCCCCCAGATGCAGGTACCACCATACACCACAGACGCGTGGAAATCCCCATGCGCTCCGGATGCAATTTTAAAAGGGACTGTTTCTTTACTTTCCTTTTCTGATATTTCATTGTTAGTGCAAAGAAATGCCACTGATTTCTGTATGTTGATCTTGTATCCTGCTACCTTGCCGAATTCTTTTATCAGCTCTAGTAGTTTCTGTGTGGAGCCTTTAGGGATTTCTATATATAGCATCATGACATCCACATATAATGACAGTTTTACCTCTTCTCTTCCAATTTGGGTCCCTTTTATTTCTTTTTCTTGTCCGATTGCTATGGCTAGGACTTCCACCACTATATTGGATAGAAGTGGTGAGAGTGGGCATCCTTGTCTTGTTCCGTGAGGATTTCAGGGCGAAGGCTTGCAGCTTTCCACCACTGAGTGTTATGCTGGCTGCAGGTTTGTCATAAATAGCTTTTATTATGTTGAGATACTAACATGCACTCTGATGTACTGCCGTTTCCCTCACCTGCCTCTGTACAGACAGCAATCAGTTCCACAGCTTCAACTACCATCTAACAGCACACTCAAATCCTCCCCAAACATCCATGGTGGACCAGGATGAACCCGAAATCTGTATCTCTGGCTCTCACCTTTCTTCCAAGCTCCCGTCCTTGACTGCTGCACACATTTAGATATCCTCCAAGCCCTAAAGCTTTACATTCTGCAGCTAAGCTCACCATCTCCCCAAATGAGCTTACCTTCCTGATTTACTCTGCTGATGGTGCCACCACTTTCCTGATCCCTAAACCTTAAAATCATCTTTGACTGAAGTTCTAATTATTCTCCCTTCACAATAAAATGCACCTAAGTGTTCCTTTCCATTCTGCTGTCACCACCCTAGTGTCAGATATTTGTCACCCCACAACTAGATCACAGCATGACAACAGGAATATAAATTCTCTTGATCGTGTTCCACCTTCACCTTGTCTGCTGCTAATCTTCCTAAACTACCGTTTTAATACCAAAGCCCTACTGCAGAAAAGTACATGGCGTCACACTGGGCACAGTTTCCGTCAGCTTTCACTACGCCTCAGCCCCTCACCAGCAAAAATAATGTTCCTGCTCTTGAGACCTCACAGCCTAGTAACACAAGGGGAGGCAAGCCCAAGGTCCCTGGCCTGCTGTCTGCGGTCTGCGACTGCCAGACTTCCTCGCTGGTTTACAGCTCTGCAAATTCATGTAAGATTTTCCTGAAGTCAAGAAGGTTTGGACTCTTCTAACGTTATGTTTTGGTCATGACATGCTCATCTTTCTGCACCAAACCTCACTGTCCTCCCTCCTTATCTAAATCCTACCCATTCTTCAAGACCCAGCTTAGATCCTGTCTGCTTCTCTAACCAGACATTCTGTGATGTTCTTGGACACATGGCCTCTTTTAATCTAAAATACTATGACTGTACTAGTATTTAACTTTTCACACACTCATGCATCGCCTGCCCCGTTCATTCATCTGTAGGATCCTGGAAGGTCAGGTCCTTCTCAGCAGGTGACTGTCAGTCTTACACTTCCTCGGTAGCTTCACAGTGCCTATCACAAAGCTTTGCACTTAAATGCTCAATAAGAATTCACTAAGTGTGTTGACTGGACAAGGTTTTAGAAAACCTAATTACTTTGTCTCCAGGATAATGTGGTCTAACAACATTACTAATATGGTTGTTAACAAGATGCTACATTCACTTCTAAACCAAAGCTCCAAACACTTCGAAGGTTATTTAATGGTTTACTTACCTACCACCCACAGCAAAATCAGAGATTGCATAATAATAGGATTTGAGAACTTTGGGGTCGTTAAACACTTCATCTCCAAAAGTGTTCAGGCGATTGAGAGTTACTCTGATGTCAGTGGCAGTAACCCATTCCTGCCAGGAAACAAAAACACAGAAAAGGGAGATAAAGGCACTGAAGAGCAGAGATATAAATGTGCCATAATCTTCTAAGCAGCTAGGGTATCATTTAACTTATACCCTCTTGTGGCGTGAAATCTATTCTAACACTCGAGGACTCCTTTAGCTTCCTAATATTTTCCTCCTTCTTGACTCTTCCTTTCTGTGATCTAAGTTTGTTACTTCACCACTCAGAGCCCTCCCCGAGGCAGGAATAATACTAGTTTCCTCACAAGGTTACAGAGAGACTGAAATGAAATACACTTTTATTTATTTTTTTAATTAAAAAAATTCAGGGGGGATGTAATTAGGTTCATCTATTTATTTATTACTTTTGATAGAGGTACCGGTGAAATAGACTTTTTAAAAATTTTTATTATTCTTAAAATTTTTTTAGACATATACTTTTAAATGCTTAACATGCATTAGGTCCTCAATGCACATGTCCCACCTCCCCACTCTGAGTCCACACCCCAAAGCCAGTCACGAGACGCCATCAGAGGACGTGCAGTGTCACAACTGTCATACGCTGGTCACTGCTTCCTCCTGCCGGTTCCATACCACCTCCCCCTCCACTTCCAGTCCACTCCCGACAGAGCTGGGAGACACACCCAAGTACGAAGCAATAAATCATTACGCTGGCCTGAACCAACGAGGCGCACTCTTGGTCTTGACTCCGCCCACAATGTCACTTCTCGCGAGACCTTCCCTGGCCGCCCTATGTAAAACCACCCTCCCTGCAACCCCCTGTTCCCCTTCCCTGTTTAAGTCGCCTGCTTCCATCGGCACTACCCCCCAACCCACCACCACCTGATTAGAAGCCCCACAGGGGAGCAATTTTTTGTTTCGTTCATCGCAGTTTGACTAGTGCTTAGCATATGCCTGGTGCTCGCGTGACGTCTGCCAAGCCAATGAACAAATCTGAACTACTGGCCAAATCGGTAGGTGTGCCCCGATGGCAAAGGACAAGAAGGAAGGCTGGGCCATCTTCCCCTGGGTTCTGTGAGATCCAAGCACTTAGAATACACGCCCTTTCACTGAGCTAATTTCAGTCAGACGTTTACATCTGCGGTAGATTGTCATAATAATGATCCCAATGAATCAGGACTGCCAGTGTCCACACCCCGTGCAGTCCCTTTCCACGCTGATTCTAGGCTTGGGGGTGTGACTTACGGGCCAAGGAGACATCAGCAGAAGTGACAAGCAGAGGCTTGATAAGCACTTGTGCCCTGGGACTCACCCTCCTGGAAAACTTCCACCATCACATAAGGAAGCCTAGTCTCGTCCCCTCGGGGATGTAAGACCACAGGGAGAGAGAGAAAAACCCAGCTCCCAGCTGACCTGCCAGGGAGTGAGCCCAGGCCATCACAGAGTCATGAGAAACAATAAATCATGGTTGCTTAAAACCATTATGGTTTAGAGTGGTCTATTACACAGGGCCACCTAAAGACACCCTGCCCCCTTTAAGTCCTCTCCAGGGACTGCCTATCAGAATCGCCGACACGCAGAACAAGACAGCGCAGAGGCGGCCATCTGTGTTTTCAGAAGGCTTCACGTGAACCCGGGAGGCACACCCCTGACCAGGAGTCACTGCCCGCACCGTGCCAAACACCTGCACACAGAGCAACACCGGGAGCTCACAAGGGCTAATCTCCACGAAGCCTCCACGGACACTTAGAAAGGAGCAGAGATGACAATCTCACCGGACCCGCACTTGGGGCTCCAATGACAACGCCCACGCATGGCCACAATGTCAGGAACCTTTCAGCTCTGTAACGTAAACGGCTAGACACATCTCTGGGTTCAATGCTTACTGTACCTTCCACAGGCTTCCTCTCTATCACAGCTCTCCTTGAAACAAAAGCGTCTCAAGGGCCGAATCTAAGCCACACACCCTCCCTTTTTCATAATGGGCATCTTAAAAAGACTTTCTAGGCTTTCTAGATTTTTCTTAACTAGACTTTCTAGGTTTCGAATCCCAGTTCTGTCACTTAAAACTGTATGATTTGGGCAAGTGATTTGATATTTTCTAAGCCTCTGATTCTTCATCTGCAAAATGGAGATAATGAAAGTATCTACCTCACAGAGTTCTCTGGACAGTTAAACATGTTAAAGTATCTAAAAGGCCTAGAACAATACTTGTCACATTGCAGCACGTGATGGCAAGTGCTATAGTAAGTGCTAATATTCTTATAAACCACTACGTGTTTGGTGACATTCATATACCCTGAAACCAGGAAGGGGCTGCTCTCCCCATCCGGGAGACCACACACTCTAAAGGGAGGCAAAGGGGGCACTGGGGACAGAAGCCAACTGTCTCCGTCCTCACTGTCAGATCAGCTAACCCTCCTCAGCGACTGCGTATCAGGACCAGAGCTCTTACATCCAGAGACACATAATCAATGTTTCTGCATAACGATACCAACTGACCAAATCTACTACAGACGCTCACAGCCTTCTGCCACAGTTAGTCTTATGAGTTTCTGGGGGATGAGGAGTAACTAACATCAGAATTCCCAGAGCTGGAAGAACGCTGCAGGGCAGGCTGACAAGGCGTGCAGTTAGCAAAGGGGCCAGAAAGCCACGGTCACAGTGTCGCCTCACCACGTGTTCCTACTGACGATACTGTCCCCTCCCCAGGATAGTAAAACACAGCCATCTGTGTAGGAAGAATCAAAGCTAGAAAATGTGCGCTAGCTGATCAACTTAAAGAGTGTCTGTGGACCTCCTCTCCCCTAGGCAATCCACTCCCTGCTTTTCTATCGAAGTCGGTTATTCTTTCTGCCATTTATGTTGAACACATCTCACTGCCACTGAAAGAAAGATTCTTCTGAAAGGCCTGTGCAAACAGGCTGGATGCTCACCATAACCCTCAGAGTTTAATCAAGATTTACGATCTCCCAGCAAACTACAGAAATCCAGTGCAAATGAAGAACTGGACCCAGAGAGAAATACATTCTCATCCTGTCACTGTCCAAAGCCACAGGAGCAAATGAGAAAGAGAGTCCTTAAACATAAAAAGTCCCGAAGAGAAAGAATGAGAGGACACAAAGGCAGGAAGCCCAGAACAACAGGAGGACGCCTTACTTAGAAGTCATGCGCTTAGAAGCTTCTCACAAAATGCACACGGCATTTGCAAACCCACATCCAGTCTTTCTCGTCACGGTGAGTACAGGCTGCCCACATTTGGATGTTAACTTCAGCCACGTGACAGAAGCGTCTCCGGTTCTATGATAATGTGCTGAGTGTGGCGTGAGACTTATCAGCCTCTCCATAATCAAACAGCCAGAACATCAGAAAAGGTTCCAGACGTCTAAGTGATACAGAAAGATTCCAAATTATGGTGTATGAGGAATACACACACGGAACTCATGAAAAAGAGAAAGCTTTCATTCTTTCTTTTGTCACAGAGGGAAAAGTTTGCCACTGTCCTTAAAATGAATTTCTATCCTGTCACAAACACCAGTGCTCTAAGGTGACGAGGCGTTTTTATAGTGATTGACAACAGTGCCAGACAAACCCCAACAAAATTTCCTTGTACGATAATGAAGAAAGGCAGAGTTCTTAAACATCTTGCCTCAATTGTTTCCTCTTGCTAATATTAAAAAAAAAAAAAAATTTTGTCAAACCAAAGAAGAGGTAAGAAAGAATATGAAAAAACTGGGTTGATTCAAACACTCTCCTTTAAAAGGAAAGTCAGAAGCAAAATGTTTCCACCGCAAGTACAGAGACTCAAGTTAAAATTGTTCAGCACTTGAAAAAAATTGGTAAATTTACGTCCCAGGATACACATACAAGTGCATGAAAACGTAAGAACAAACATCACCTGGGCAGCGAGAACACGGTGACCTTCCTTCACTTACTAAGAGGACACGGGGGAGCAGAGCAAAGCCCGCTGCCTGTCTCCCACCCCTGGCCCTGACTTCAGCAGTGGGACCACAGGCCCCAGCACGGCGGTCTCCCTGCATCCTGCATGTGGAGGAGCTAACTGGCTACAACGTCGACTTCCAGGAGCCCACCTGCAGCACAGGGCTGTTGTCAAAGTTGTAGGCACTGGGCCTGCCTTCCAGGGTTGAGAAGGCCACGTTGCCCCCGGTGAGAGGGGAGATGTCGCTGAACTCGTCCGTGCACAAGGCCTGCTGCTCGTCCCCGCCCGTCCGGATGAAGCCGCGGCTGGCCTTGGCGTAGGTGCTCTCGCAGGAGCCGCTGTAGTACTGGTACGGGACCCAGGGGCCGTCCTCCCGCGTGCGCTTGTAGATGGCGAAGCTCTCCGGACGGCTGGTGTGGAACTTGAGGCGCACGTATGTGATGTCGAAAGCCTTTCCTGTGGGACAAACACATCAGAGTTCCTAAGTCATGTGCATGAAGCAAAGAAACAGGATACGAACCACCCGTGCACACTGGACCAGGAAGGTGCCACGACACACAGGAGCACACGACACACTGGCTGTGCCCCGTGGGCTATGCGAGGCCTGGAAACGGTGCACGCTTTCCCGTAGAAATGACAAGTTACAGTGGGTTCATAAGCTGGCTCGGAAAAGCCTGTTTACGATGTGTGTTGTTGAAATTTTGTTTGCCGTGAAAAACGGTAGCATGTGTTCGGTCTGCACTTCCATTGTTAAAAAGAAAAGTGGATGAAAAGGTGCATTTATTCTTAATGCTGCTGCTTCAGCAAAAGCTCACTCAACAGATAGAAAGTATCTGCTGGCTTTCTAATGAGTCCTCTGGGCACTTCCAAGATTTTTAAAAACCCATTTTTTCAACTCATTGTGACGTCACTTCTTGATGCAGGAAGAATGTCTTCAGTATTCTTCCTCTCATTTACCGGCTAAGAAAGAGCATCTGAGAAAGAGTAAAGGACAGTGACTGAGAGATGGGGCAGGGAGCAGAGGAGGAAAGAAAAAAAGAAAAAATCCTGCAGTAGTTGAACAAAGAGATGAAAGAGAGAGACGAGAAAGGCAGTTTAAAGAAACTGTGCTCAAAACAGCATCTATGAGCGCTGAGCAGGGAATGACAGCAAAGGGGGGGGGGGCAGCCAGCGGGCTGTCGTCCCCCCGGAAGAAGAGCCACCGGATCAGATGCTCCCTGCGGCAGCCAGAGCACAGAGCAGAGACGGCGGGGCAGCATGGTTGTCAGTCAGCATGCTTTCAGGTGGGTAAAAAAGATAACGTGCAGCTGTTTTTAATCATCATTCACTCATATATTGGGTCTTTCTATCGCTGACAATGTCTACACTTTGCCATTTCTACGCTACAGTAAAGATCACCGTTTGTCAACAGGTGTTTACTGGGCACAACTACATGCTAAGCCCCATGCTGTAAACTTTGGGGGGCAGGGTGTGTTAGACATAAGGGGTCCTTGAACTCAACGAGATTATAGTCTCTCCTGCCCAAGTGAATTACCTTCAAGGAAGAACCACCATCCAAGTGCACAGAAGAGGAACTCCTGCACGGGGCCATTCTCACTTCCTCACACCCACCCATCCCCAGGGGAGAAGGCGGGGTGCTCACGTGTGGCCTGGAATCTCCTGAGCGCTCTCCTCACTGCCCACCTGAGTCCCCTCTCCTCTCCTCCACTCCTTAATGCAAGACAGCACCTCTGGCTCTGTGCAGGGGGGGCTGCTGCTGCCCCGCTACTGGATCTGAGACTAAGTGGGTGAGTTCAGTTGGGGTGGGGGTGGGAGCAGAAAGCCCATGTAAGCCACGTGCCCAGGCTCTGTTCTTCAACCCAGTTTTAGCTCTAACACACCTGATATGATCAGCCATACCTGCCTCTATTTCACAGCTGGTCCAGATCATAAACAAGGGGTTTGATGAACTGTCCCCCTATTCATGAAACACACTCACACACATAAGGTCTTGAACATAAAGGTGTACGGTATGATGGAAAGAACACAGGGCTGGGCACTGTGAGACCCAAATTCAGATCCTCGTTCTTTCAATGGCTAGCTGCGTGACTTCTGCTCCATCAGCTTCTCCTCCGTGAAAATGAGGGTGATTACCCCTGAGTCACCAATCTCCAAGAGTGGTTGGAAGGGCAAACTAAGATCCTACATTTATTTAATTAATTCTAGAACTCTGTACAAATACAAGGCACTATGATAGGAGGGTTCAGAAGAAAATTCCTCAACTAGGACTCTGAGTATGTTCACACATAAGTGCCTGATTGTACAAGGGACCACCTGCTACAGCTGCCAAAGAATGTAACACCAATCTGGATCTCCTTCCTACGATGCAGCACGATGCTCTGGCTGGACACGAGTCATGCAAATACAGCTCAGAACCCTCCTGTAAAAAGTACGCAAATGTATCTCTTTACTGTGTCGAAGATGTAAGGACATCACCTTTGAATGAGGGCGAGGCTATAACGCAGTATGTGTGGCATTCCAGAGACTATCTGAAACATTCTGGGATAATAAAACAATTCTGTTTCACTCTGAGTAGGTGGCTCGGGATGTTCAAAGGCTTACACGCTAATCTGTGGATTACAGATTACCTCTGCTTTTCTATTCTCTGCCTACACTTCGGCCATCTCATTGTTCTTTAGCAACCCAGCCGACAGGCGAATGGATCAAAGGTGAGAAGGGGAAATGGATCAGGGTATCCTGTGTCCCAGACCAACATCTGCATCACAAAGCCACACTCTGAAAGAAACAGGCATCTGTGGTCACTCGCTGTTGGCACAGACACGGAGTGATGGGCGTCAGAACATCAGGAAAGCAACTCTGCTCGTGTGAAACTCTGAAGCAGCCTAGCCTGCTGGTCCTGGCCCTTCACCACGCCTCGTTGTTCATAGCTGCCTTTTTCACGCTAACCCACAGCTACAGCTGAGAGAGGAAAAGGGCTCCGTGGCAGTCTGTAAAGGCAGCTCACACGCCCCACAAAAGGTGGCCATGTGCGTGGCCTTCAGAGTTGCAGTCAATCCAGCAGTGGACACAGATCACTGCAATTTCGCGTGAGGACCACTATGATAGGGGAAGGCCATGATGTTTTGGGAGCATGGAGGAAAGTCACCTAACCTAGATTTGTGAGGTCAAGAAACATGTTCTAGAGGAAGTGACACCTAAATCCAAGACCTGAGCAAAGCAGAGGAATCAGCTAAGGCAACAGAGGTCAGCTGTCCAGGCAGATGGAACAGCATGTACGAAAGCCCCGAGGACACGGAGGAGTGGCCACTGGAGGAGTCAGAGCTGTGCAGCGTGGTCAGAACTGGAGAGGAGGGGTGGCAGACGAGCCAGAGGGCAAGCAGGGACAGCAGGCCTGAGCCCGCATCGAACAGCAGCTTCACGTCCCCAGGCTGATGGCAAGTCCCTGAAGGACTCACGGCAGGAAAGGCATGAGGAGGTCTGGTTTCTAGAAAGATCAGCCTGGCTATTGTGTGGAGATGAGACGGGACAGGACTAAAGGCGGGGAGAACAGTTAGGACGATGGGGCAGTAATTCTGGCCAGCAGTGGCTGAACTCAGAGCAGGGACTGCTGGACTGGAGGGAAATGCATGGACCGCGGCGAGACGCAGTTATCAGACTGCCACAGTCATCTGGTAACTGACCGCGGGGCTGGGCCAGCGGGAGTCACTTCCGAAAGGCTTCTTTACTTCTCCCCTATTGGCATTCTGCTTCACTGTCAAAGCTTCTTTTACTCATTCCACAAGTGGAACAATTAAGAATAACATTCGGTTTTCTAGTTTAAAAAAATCAACCAGAGAGAAGTACCATGCACTGAAATTGAGAACAAAGGAGGTTAAGCAGGCCTGGAGGCAGGAGTGGAGGGCAGGATGGGGGCGTGACTTTGATTTTGGACACACAAGTTTTCAGGTGTCTGTGGTCATCTGGACAAGAAAAAGTGTCTAGTATGCAGTTGGATGTGAATGGTCCGAAGGCCCAAGAGAGACAGAGTCAGAGACACAGATTTGGGATTCATTAGCCTGTGGGTGCATACTGAAGATCTGGGTACGGCTGAGACCCACGAGGCAGGAGTGTTGACTGAGCTGACTTTTGAGATCGTGCCGAGGAGCTTGGACCGTTAAGGCGCAGCTGAAAGATGACATTGTGAAGCCCAGAGCGGGGAGGGCAAGCAGAAGAGCACAAGTATCACAGAAGCCAGGAGGGTCTCAAGGAGGAAAGAATCAACGGTGTTTAAATCTGCTAAGCGAGCCAAGTCAGAGAATGGCTACGAAGTGTCCACTGGCTTCAAGTCACACAGGGGCACCGCCGTGCTCAGAGCGAGCGGTCCCGCGGGCAGGGATCGTGACGAGTAGGAATTGAGGATGCACGGCAGACAGGAGGCGGCGAGGTGGACACAGCGAGGGGCAGCCAACCGCGTGGGACATCCGGCCAAACAGGAGAAGGGACGGATGACAGCTGGAGGGGGTACTGGGGCAAGGGAAGATTCCCTCTTTCTTTTCTGTGGCAGGAAACACAGGGCGGTGTTACGCAGTCAGCAGAAAGGGAAAGACTGACTGCGGAAACGAACTTGGGGAACAAGGACGTGACTCAGTGCTGGTGAAAGGACTGGCCTCGCACGGGAGGAAACCGGCACCCTTGCTTTCTGCCTGGGTGGTGCGAATGCAAGTGACTTAGTCGGTTTTAAGGGATGGAAGTTGAAAGAGTGCTCACTGATGACTTAATTACTTTTCTGTGCCATGAAAATCAAGGGCACCTGCTGAGGGGTTGTGGGCAAAGCCATGGGGGAACGTTAAACAGGGAGTATCTGAAGAGACTGTAGAGACTAGCAGAGAGCTGACCAGAGCGAAAGAAGGCTTGTGGGGCAAGGACGAGGCTGCCGAGAAGAGGGTGCGGACATCTTGGCGGAGGCGTGATTTTCTGCAGCAGCACTTAGCACCCCCTTTACAGGAGCAACGGAAGGACCGTAAGGCAGGGGGACTGAAGTTACCTCGAGGAATTTGGAATCTAATCTGAATAAATAAGGAAGCCAATACAGAAAAGAGAGCGAAAGAGCCAAGGCTTGAGCATTCGGTGCTACCCGGAACCACCTGAAACCATGTATAATCAAGAACTGAAAACCAAGAGTACTTCTTACTGCACTGAACAGCCACAGGTGGGTCCTACCATGTGCTCTCTCACTCTCTCTCAAATCACTTCCGTTGATCTGTCCATCCCACACATTTCACCGTTGACAAAGTAAGATCTAGTCAAATGGTAGCCAAACGGAAAACAGGACCAGGTCTCTTTTTAACCAGTCCAGAGATGCCTACTGCACTATCTTCACACCGTGCGGGCACGCAGAGGCAGACAGTAGGACGTTAAGGTAACGGAACCAAGACAAACAACTGAGGAAGTCAGTAGGTGCACATCCGGGAAGCATCCCAGCAGCCAGACCACTAGGACGTCTTCCCCGCTCACCTCACGTCCACGCACGTGAGGACTTACCAAGGAGACACACGCCCGCGGGGAGATATTTAGCTTCTCAACATCCTATTGCCTTCCCTGCTCCCCCTGCCACATTCCTTCCGTAAACAAAAAGGCTCAAGCACAGATGTTCAGAATGAAGCACACAAAATTAACTACCACTTCCTGCCCCGACTGCCACAGTTCACTCCGGCTGAGGGGCTGGGAGCAGGGGAGGGGGCAGCCGGACAGTGAGAATCCAGCCTTTGTTCCAAGGAATTCTGCTTAAGCCTCCTACGTGGTCAAGTATTTCTAATCTCTCTGGGTAGGGGAGAAGCCCTTCCTGTCTCAGAACTGGACTCAAGAACTAGCTGCTGGGGAACATGAATGCTCCTCTGTTCTGCGCAGCTCAGAAGAATTCCACGAGGATGTTGTGAAACAGCCTTCTTCACAGTGAAGCAACGAGCAACAAAGGCTGTACAGAATTTCACAAAACTTAAAAATGCCCCTCCGCGGCCTGAATCAGAGGAAGAGAACGAGCTCATTCTCAAGCGTCACGTTAGGAGCCACTGGTTCACCGCTGTTCCTACGTGCTCCCTCCTGAGAACCAGAAAATGACTGTTCTCCGTGAAGACTTGACCTTGAGAATAGGAAGCCTTAATGAGGTTGTAGCACAGAAAGTCAGCGAGAGCCGGGAGATGTTTAGGCTATTAAATGGGATTCTCCAAACAGCTAACACAAACAGTAGTCGCAGAAAGCAACTATTTGAAAACGTTTCCAGTTTTGTTAGTGTAACTGCTGGCTGAGGTAAGAGTTCCCAGGGCGGCGTGTACAGCTGCGTACCAGCTGCTACTGTTCCACCTCACCGTACAAACACAGCCGCCTCGCCAACCAGGGTGACCCAGGGCCACGCGGATGCTGAGCGTGGGGTCCTCAAGTAGACACAGACGGGCGATCAGAAAGCCTGGAGAGGAACAGCCGAGCACACACAGAGTGTGTTGAGGTGGTCTGGGTACATGGAGTCATTCCAGCTGCCAGAAGACTCAGTCCTAACTGCCTGATGAAAGGCTGGTTTCTACCGCTCAACACTCATCTTCAAAATAGATTGTTTTTAAAATCTTATTATCCTGTTCCTTTCCCTTAAATTTCAGTGCTCTTTCTTCATGGCTTCTCTCTTGCCAATTAGCTAAATGCCAAGGGTGTATAAGGGGACAATCCCATCGGAACTCCATCTAAATCAGCACAACTTACAAATGAGGACTAAGTAACCTTTATAGCTTATATGAAAGTCATTTTTAATCGAGTTTATTAAAACAAAGGCTGTGGCATTCACAATTTGAGAAAGCAGCCCATTCAAATGAGTAAACAAAATGGTTCAAATTCCCTGAGTACACGCAAGAAGCACATCCTATCACACATGAGCCCCCATCACGACAAAAAGACATGTCAAGATGAGCAGTGATGGAATATGAACAGTTTCAACCCCACGCTGCCACAGGGAACTATAACAAAGTAGGCAGATAAAAGGGAAGTGAAGATAATCGTTTTAGAATTTTTTAAAAAGCTAATAAAATTCCATACCAAAGGCTGTAACAGTGAAGCTAAGAGTAAAACAAAAGTTTTGAAATTGATTGGTACGATTTGAGGGAAAATAAACCCAAAATCCCTTAAGGAAACTAGACGTCCCGTAAAGTACCAAATTTAAAGTTTAAGCCAAAGAAGACAGTTCTACTCTCTCCCTAACACCCGCTGAACTTCCACTCGGTGCGACTACCGAGTAAGACCATGGCACTAACCCAGCGTAGCAGTCCTCAAGTAACAGAATTTTTCTGCCTGTATTACTCAACTACAACAGTGACAAATGCTGCATGCCCTTCGGCCAACTGAAGGGTCGAATCGGTTTGGCTTTACACATTAATTAAATGTGAGATCATCAGACAGCCGTTATGCGAACAGAGAAAAGTCTTAACACTACAATACCAAATACTTTCGCAGGGTAATTTCAGTATGTACAGGTTACTGTTAGAGGTTATAGATATTTTCCATTATTGAAACATAAGATACACTTATCCTAATTTGTGTATATCTCTGCCATTTTATATGAAATCTTCACCAGAAAAGACAAGCAAAATTCCCAAGTGAAATTCCAAGCCAAGAACTGGGTATATGCCTTATTAACCCCAACCACGTGCTTGCAGACCCAACACCAGCCCTGATTCAGGCTAGTAGGTCACCAGCATGCCTGAAATCCTTGAGCCAAGCTAAAGGAATGCAGCCAGCATTTACTCCCACTCACCCAAGCTGAGGCAAAAAAAAAAAAAGATCCCCTCTGCTGAACAAGAGTTCTAACTACAAGGAACTGACTGGTGTATAAGATTTAATGGAGTCACATGAAGAAAGCAGTTAATTATAACACTAAGGAAATAAGGAGGCAGTGAAATGTAATAAATTGCATTAAGTAAAACCTATACTTTAAAAATGTCTAACTGCTGGGACATGAAAAGGAAAAAAGGCACCATAATTTTCTAGGAAGCTATTTCGTGTTCTTCTTATTCCATACACTGTTGAGATTATTATTTTTTTGGCTTTCATCCATAACAGAGAGTGAAGAATTGTAAAAGCATAGTGAAAAAACTCTGGGAAAAAAAGAGAGATCCTAATATACAGTCATAATGTTGCAATAACAGACTGAGATCAATTTTAATAAACCCTCCCCAACAGTCACAAAAAGTTGACCAACAGTGTACTTTTATTTCGTCAATAACTACTTGCGAAGTGAATTTAAGGGACAGCCCGCCATGACAAAGCTGCTTGGAATACCCAACCCTTCACTTTGCCTGAGTGCCTTTTAGTCTCCAGCTTAAGCCTTAATAAACTCAGCCTCCTACTCCCCCAGATCATATACTCTCTGTGTCTGTCCTCATAGAACAGTTACAAATGTCATAACATATCTTAGATACTAAAATGTCATTCTTGGTTTTCACCGCTGTGTAATTCCTTACCACAGCCACCCATTAGGTCCAGGTTAACAGCCACGTCTGCTCTTGGTAACTGCAAGTCCATATTCTTCCACTCATTCTGCAAATATTTACTGAGTTCCTATTATGTCACTGTCCTCGGCACTGGGGCTACAGCAGAGAATCAGACAGACAAGGTCCCAACTTCGTAGGGCTTACAGCGCAGCAGAGTAGGGGTGGGTAAGGGTTAGACAGAAAGCAAAAATTTTAAAACATGTGTGTCTCAGATGATAAATGACGTGGTGAAGTATAAAGCGGGGACAGAAAGCACAGGAGTGCCACTGAATGCAGTGTCATCAGGGATGGCCTCGCTGATGAGGGTAAGGTGACATTCGAGGGGAGCACTGACGAGGCGGTGCGGGCGCCTGGGG
Organism: Camelus dromedarius; assembly: GCF_036321535.1. NCBI lineage: Eukaryota > Metazoa > Chordata > Mammalia > Artiodactyla > Camelidae > Camelus > Camelus dromedarius. Next base: position 27,175,104 of record NC_087458.1, on the reverse strand, counting down.
AACGAGCATCCCAAGGAGCACACGTGCAAATGCCCTGAGGCAGGAGAGCTGGCAGTTCCAGGGAGTGATGACGAGGCCAGCGTGGTGAAGCAAGAGCGAACAAGGAGCAAAGCACGGGGGACGAGGCCGCGGAAGCTGAGGGGAGGGAGGGCCTGCCTATCACGCGGGCCTCTAGGCCACTGTAAGACTTTGGCTTCTCGGCTGAATGAGATGAAAACCCATGGGGGGACTTTGTACAAGGGAGTAACACGATCTAACTAGTATTTTAAAAGGATCACTCTGTCTGCTTTATTGACAAAAGACAATGGAGGGGAGTACAGAGGAATGAGAAAGCTAGTCAAGGGGGCTTGCCATGACCCAGGCAGGAGATAACAGTAGCCTGGTCCAGGGTGGCGGTGGTGAGCAGTGATCAGATTCCAGCCGTATCTTGAGGGTAGAGCAGACCAGTTTCACTGATGGACTGGACATGGGACAGAAGCTGTGGCTTAAGCAACAGCTAATAAAGACATATTTTTTCCAAGTAATTTTGCTGTAAAGAAATGAGGTGGTAGATGGCGGGGAGAAAGGGGGGTTCAAGGAGACATTACTTTTTAAAATTGGAAGTCAGTCATATATTGTGTTGATGGGAATGATCCAATGCAGCAGTTAAATTTACACTGAACAGGTAAGGACCTTCTCTGGTGCTGTAGATGGATTACAGTGGGTTAAAGAGACTCATTTTGGTGCCAGTAAAGTTCTTTAAGCCTTCCCAAAGATTTCCCTCAAGAAAGAATAATGGAATTAATGGGAATCACAGTAAGTATTCAGATTAAAAAGAGTGATCTGGTACCCAAACCATTAAAAAACCCACAGGAGCCCGGGAAGGCCCTCCCCAGGAGAGCCAGCCCCATCCAGCCTTTCCTGCTGCCCTGGTCCTGCAATCTGACTCGCAGCAAGGTACCAGACTAGCGGTTAGAATCAACAAGAGCTTCTGAAAAAATGCAAGCTGTCATGCCTCATCCCCAGAAGTTCCATTTTGACAGGTTCTGGGTGAGTTCCCCAAATGTGCATTGTAAAAAGCACCCAAGGTGACTTATGCACGATTACAACTGAGATAAGACTGCCCTGCTGGAAGCTCTTCCTGTTTCTGGCTGCCCCCTGTGAAGACTCAGGTGGGCAAGGCTCTGCCCTTGGTGCTGCTCTGCCCCATGCACTCGGGCACTCATGAGTGGTGACTTCAACTTGCACATGTCATGGACCTTAAGGTGAAATTTATTACAAGTGTTAACTGCAGGCATGAGCAGTGAACCAGAATAACAGTGGTCTGTCTTCTCTAAGACACACACATTTGTTAAACTCCACAGGGGCTGCTCACTCCACACCCACGGAGGCTGGGGACGACTGGACCAGCTGGACCTAAGCTCTGCAAGGTTTTTCTCCATACCAGTCTCCTCCGTCATTCAGCAAGGATCCTCCAGGCCCTACTTCCCAGGCAAGGAGAAATGTGTGTTTGAGTTTGAGAAAAGCCACCCACTGCTCGTGGTTTCACAGGGCTATACTTTTCATACAGATATTGACCAAAATTCCCTATAATCCAAATTCTCCATCCCCTCTGGGTGTCTGTTCTTCCTGACTCCTCCCAACAATTACTAACAGTTAATAAAATGATACACCGCCAGTGACAACTCTCAATGGCAAGGAACAAATCTGGAAGCAAAGAGTTAACTTCTGCTTCAGTACACTCAGAAAGATAAGAAAACACTTTTTCCCCTTGGTCTAGAAACCTAGACCTGTTTAACCCCAGTCTGTGTCGGGTAGTGTTGGCATTTTCAGGGAGAGTGTTACATTCTGTTGGTTAAAGACAAATGTAGAAATATTTAGTTTTCAGAGAAGAAATTTCAGGTATTTATTTTAAAAACACACACGTTTTACATGTGTGTGTGTGTGTGTGTGTGTGTGTGTGTGTGTGTGTGTGTGTGTGTGTGTATATATATATATATATATATGCTTAAGATCAAAGAACCAGACATCCATATTGATATCAGAGAGACGGGGGAGGGGAGGGAAGGGGGGGTTGTGACTGAAGAATTACTGTAAGACACTTTGGAAATTCCGACTTGATATTCTAGATTTTAAATTCTCTCACAACATTCACACCTGATCTATAGCGTTCTTTTCATTTTAGAAATACTTTAAGGTCACTGATCCCATCTCCTTCCAGAATCAAGCCTTAAGACACACTTTTAGTCATTTCAAATCTAAGACTGGCAAACTGCAGGCTACAGACCAGTCTAGCCCATCGTCTGTTTTTTATAAAGTTTTAACAGAACAGAGCCCTGAACATTCATTGCACTTTGTTGCTGGCGGCTTTCTGGCTCCAAGGGCAGAGCTGAGCAACTGTGACAGAGACAGCATGGCCTGGAATATCTACTGTGTGGCCCTTTATGGAAAACATCTGCTGCTCCTGATCTAAGAAATCAACTATAAAAACAAAAAAGTTCTACTAAAGCCTCGTCTACCTCTGTCCAGCAGGCCATCCTATTTTAAAATTTAAAATTAAAAGTCTGAACTTTTCCCCCATGGTCACATAAAATATGGAAGGACGAAGTCTACATAGAAAATTTTCAAGATTAGTAACAGTTCCAATCCATTTGATACCTAAAATTACTTAGTTTATTGTTTCCTAGGAAAACTATTATTTCAAATGAACAAGCAAAAATATCAGCAGTTAAAGAGAGGGGATGGAGATTTAACTCATTTCAGAAATCAAATCTGTAATAGTAACCTTCAGCTCTTACACAGTCCCCTAGGTAAACCAGACACACAGAAAGACAAGGAAAACAACACCGGTGGAAAACGCAGCCCCATTTCCCCAGCGGTGCCCCCCCTCAGACCCGCCCCCGGTGGAGACTCAACAAGCAGCAGGAGTGAAAGGAGGAGAACTGATGAATCAGCTCCACGGCAACAGGAGCCGCGGCGGCAGGAAACAGTGATGCTGAAAACTGCAAATAAAGTGGAAAACGCGAGCAGATCCCACGTAGGTCCCTGTGAGAACATCCCTCCCTTGTCCTCTGGGTAGGAGTTCAGTCCTCCACACAGGCTTCCTCGTGCTTCAGCTCTTCTGAGCGGATGGACAACTCACATCACAAAAATACCCTGCCAGCTGGCACCCTCTCCACAAGCAACTGATTGTGAGCAGTTGCCTTTGTCAGATAAGGGTGAACGAATACACCCTCTTCATTTCTCATTCATTACCCGCCTCTTTGCAGAGGAAAAGAAATGCACACGCTACACGCTCTCTCTTAGAACCAAAGTTCGTGCTCTTCACGTCCCTTCATCTCGCGTGGGCTGTGCCTGAACTGACTACTGCGTTTGTATTCTGCCCCCAGCAAGTATCTAAAACGTGTGCCATGGCCCTAGATTACTGGCAAACAACCCTGCACTCCTGATGCACGTATCTGTTTGCTTCCCTCTGACGACTTAAACAAGCACTCAGTACTCTCTAGCACAGCCTTCAGGTAAAACATTTGACAATCCACCACAACAAAGAATCAAAACTTCCAATCAAAAGTCAATCAAAAAGACTGGTGCATTTAGTGTTATAGACTAAACAGTCATGTTTAAATATACTTTTTCTAATTAAATCCCCTTTTCCTTAATGTGCATTAAAATTTCAGAGGCTTATTTGTTTAAATTTCTCTCCAATTAGAAAGCAATACATGAGTTTCAATGTCCCTTTTCAGCAAGGAGGAACTTTTTGTGATCACTCCCAGAACTATTTTACAAATTATGCATTTGCCACGTTCAGAGGAGGGAAAGGGGAAGGCCACCTGACACGTTATTTACACAGTGCGCCTCGGGCAGGTGGGTCGGAGTCCCTGCACTTCAAAAACATGAACCTTTCTTATCTGCTTTGCCTTCTACATGGAGAGCAAATATTTAGCAGTGATATCAGAAGAAAAGTTCTTCTAACCCATCCTTCACCATATTTCAGACAGACAGCGCTGAGTTCCCGCCCGTGGGAGTATTTCGCAGGCACCACAATGGGACTGTTCCACCTTTCTATTTACATTCTGGACAGCAGCCAAAGTCCTTTCGAGCTCTCTTTGATCTGATGCCAGAGACTTGGTATCCAACACCCACCTAGAAGAAGTTCCCGCAGGAGCTCCGCCACTAAAGAGGAGCCAGGAAGGAGCTGGAAATACTCTACAAACCCACCCTACATTGTAACGCTCCCCAGTTACTGAATCCAGTACAAACTCTTTAGACGTGTTACTGCAAGGCATTCCTACGTCTGAACAATTGAGCTTCATTTTATGCCTCCACACCACATCCTAAAACTCTCCAATGCAAGCTGAAACCTCTGTGCCAGTCTCGCCATCTATATGCCATGCCTCACCTCTCAGTCCTTCGCTGGCCTTCAGTTCTTCCAAACCCTACCTATCTTTCCAGGTTTAGTTCAAGTGCCACTGTCTACACAACACTTCCAACCTGTGTTATCATCTAACTTTTTGGAACACACAGTACTTACGACCCAAACCACGTAATTCAGTCCTTGAGTATTCACTCCTCTGTGTAAGTTTCTTTCTCCCCACAAGAGTTTAACTTCTTTTTTATTGAAGTATAGCTGATTTACAACAATATATTAGTTTCAAAGTTTAACTTATTCAAAAGCAAGTAATCCATCTATACTTTCTGGATATCCTCTACGGTAGGATTTTTCAAGTTTTTCTGACCGTAACGCACAGTAAAAAGACACTTTACATTGCCAACTCTCAACACACACACACAACTGAACTCAAGTTTGATTAAAAACAACAAAATTCTACCTATGAGGCAATCTGATACTCTATTCCATTCTCCATTTCATTTCTCAGAAAATGCTCGTCACAGCTCACATAACTGATTTTATGACATTAGGAGGCTGTAACCTACAACCCAGAGAACACTGCAGAATTCCTCGGGCACTGTCCTTGGCACAAAACAGGTGCTCAATAAACACTTGTTTGGTGTTGGCTGACCCGTCCACTGCACACGACAGGGCAGAGTTCTACAACGGAAGGATGCTCTCTAGATACTGACATAAAGCTGAAGATGATGCCTTTCAAGAACTTCTTCCAATTATTCGAAAAACAGAACATAAAAAAGAGTCTTTGTATGTGGCAGCTTTTAACAAGATCAAAGAAAAAAAACCTTTCCTAAAGCTAAAAGGCAAAAACCCTACTCATCAACGTGGCATCCCTAAGAGGACCAGAAGCCACCAGCCCAGCCTGAGCTCATCCTTCTTCACAGCCCTGGCTCCAGGAGAACTCCTTCAACCGTGAGCATGTGATAAGCCTTCCGGGTGGCAGCGAGCATCCCCTCTCTGTAGGGAGGGGGACTGATGCCCAGCGCCATGGGTTAGACGCTGTGGAGGAGGAGACATCTGGGCACTTCTTAGGAAACTCAGTTTCCGTGACTTACGTTCATGTCACTTTTCTCCTTGGATTATCAGCCCCTAAAATTATCTCATTTGTTTTTTCCTATTTTGTTTATATGAACCCTCCTCTCCCCCCCAAAACACACCCACACACCACACACACACACACACACACACACACACACACACACACACACACACAGGCATGAGAGTAAGCTTTCTAGGACCAGGACTCTCGTCCCCTGCTATCCCTTTATTCTGAGGTACGTTTTTGTTGTTGCCTTTTAAAAGGAGAGAAATGTTTGACTTGTAAAGCAAGCAGCAAGCCAATAGGAGACAGTCAGTGATTAGGTAAGTCCAGTTTATTGTTTGGTTCATTCATTCACCAATTCGTTCATTTCGCAAAGATACCCTAAAACCTACCGTGTGCCAGGCAATGCTTAGGTACTGAAGACACAAGGGTGAAGTAAGACTCCGTCCTTTCGCTGAAGGAATTCCACATGAGATGCAAGGGAAGACACAAGTAACTGAAACGCAAAGCGAGAGGAGTACTGAACTAGGGAGCAAGGAGCAATGTCCATCTATTTCCTCATCCATAGAAGAGTTTTGACAAGATAATGCCCAGATCCAAAAAGCTTGATTCCACAATCTCACATGTCAGCGACACTTCTAAGGCTACCTCCCTCACCAGATCTTTTTAATATTTTCTCTTCTTATGGTAACATTCTAGAGAAATGTTAAAATGCCATAGGAACTGATTTCACAAAGACCAGTGACGTCAGAGGCATGAAATAGCAGCTGCTTTCCAATAACCTCAGTTCTATAAAGACTTAAAATAATTTTCTGAGCCTAATACAATGCTTTTGCCAATATTCTGTGCTCAGTCAAGTCCTATAATCTCAGGTGAATTTGCACCGAATAATCCACAAAGGACAACAGAAATTAAGGTTCCATTTTTAAGGTTACAATCTCTCTGACTGAACAAAGGGTTCTCAAATAGTTGCTTCCAACTTTTGATGAGAAAAAAAATAACTCTTGGTTTCTATGACCACAAAAGATGAAGCAGTTCAATCTCCAGGCTCTCAGCAAATTCTCAAACATCTCTGTCCACCTCCAGCCACGAGGGACAAATGACACATAGTGTTTTAGGATAATTTCTTCAGTAGCAGGGAAGAATGGATTTTCTGCTCTCGCTTCTCTCACTTGAAAAAGTCACCATCTGGATCCCTTTGAAAATTAGCCCAATTTGCAAAACAATGGAACTGAACTGAACTCCCACCACGACTTGGTTCATGCATTCTTCCACAAGTTTGGAACAAAGACCCCATTGACTTGCGCACGTGGGCGGATCACAATTGCGAAGCAGTCATGGGGCACACACCGCCCAGTGATCCCACCCGGGGAAGTCAAGGGAGCTATCTCTAGGTTTTTCTCCCCGTTTTCCTTCCTCCCACAGCAACATAACTTCAAGTCCACCAAGTAACACAGACGTGTGATTTAGCATAAAGTAGGCCGGTCTGCCTATTTTTAAATAAGTAACAAGCATTACATTTTTTTAACTTGCCTGCTTACACTTATGTGCTGTTTCCAACACTTTTGAGAGCTCACCTAAAAGGCTAGACTAAGTGGACACGTGCTAAGGGTCAAACACTCCAAGCGCTTAAGTGTCCGGTGAGAACCTAGAAAGAAAAATATTACCATGAGAAATGAAAGGAATATGAAAATGGGAAAAGGGCTAAGTGGTGAAACACAAGAGCGAAGGGACAGTATGAACATAAACCGATTTTCACCAGTTTTCTGTATCTGTAGAATTGATAAAACATGTTTAAAACATTTTTCAGTGGCACCTACTTTTTAATTTCCAAGCACATTGCCCAAAGTGATGGAATACGTACGGATGAACGTGTTCTCTGCCCTCATAAAGTTTAAAATCTCGTGGAACCACAAATCCAAGGGCAATACAGAGAAGAATGCATGTGCTACATTTTAGCAAAGGCATGAACAGGGCAGACTGATTCCAAATGAATGACTCCAGAAACTTTTATAAAGCAGTTATAGACAAACTTAGATTTCTTCTCTTGAATAACTGATAAAATACAAGTGGGTGGTTTTCACAAAACCGACCAATATAATATATATCCTTAACAGCATTTTCTTTCAGTGCTTCTCCTGGTGTTTTAGTTTTAAGAATATACACATTGAGTAAAATGCCTGGCATTGTCACTCTTAATGCCAGAATAAAAAAAGGGAGTATTGTGAGGAACCCACAGAAAATTTAAGTGAATACATGTACAAATAAGGACAGAGACTATTTATAAATACCATATATGCCTGAATATAATAAAAGAATTTCCTCCTTAAATTATCTTTTCAGAAAAGGGACAGCTGCTCTGTATTCCCGTTCTTATAAATCTTCCCAATTATTTCATTTTAGACCACAAATTACTGTGAGGAAATCAAATCAGCTTGAAATGACCTCAAACAATACAAGTTTTGGATACTTACATAGAACACAGAATAAAAGGTTTTTTTGTTTTGTTTTGATTTATAAGAGGCAAAAAATTTAACCCAGATTTATGTAATTTGATTATCAAAGGCAGGTATGGCTTTAAAATTAAAAGTGCTGAATACTATTTGTTATGGTAATCTGTGATCTCTGGTGTTACTGTTTGCTGAAGGCTTAGATGATGGTTAGTATTTTTTAGCAATAAAGTACTTTTAAACTAAGGCATGTACCTTTTTTTTTTTTTTTTAAGGTATAATGCTACTGCACACTGGGGATGGAGGAAGATGGGGCTGATCCTCTGAGGACTCCAGGGATACACCCCGTCCCATCTGGCCCCCTCAGAAGCTACGGCTAAAATAAGTGTCCACACTCCAAGTTGTGCCCATGTATATTTCATCACTATTCAGTGTAATGCTCTCTGGAAATGAATAACCAAAGATGGAGGATACTGCCTAGAAACTGTAGAAACTATCTTGTTATCTTACACATCACCTGTGGAAAACATAACCAACATAACAAACTCCCCCCCCTTTTTTTTTCATTTTCACAGCACTGTCATTACTCAATAGCTATCCCTTTGTTACGTCCACAGTAATAAGTACATTTATGTTCTATTCAGTAGAATTCCATGGACTCTATTACACAGACTGGTAACACTGGTTAGTATTTTACACAAAATCATCTGATCTGCAGCTTTTCAAATTCAGTAATTTAATTTGTTATCAGTCCATTAAATCTGATTAGGCTCTTAGGAGCTGACTTATGCTAACTGAACTGATTTATCAACATAAACAACCACACGTTCATTTCTGATATAAACTATTTTTGTCAAAACAATAGGAGCAGATATCTGCGCAGGGCAAGTCCTCACAGGAGACCAAACCCGAGCTCGTGAAGTTGCTTGGTTAGCAGAGAACGGGAGCAAATGGGAGCAGACCATTTTCAGGCCACAGTTCTATCAAATTATGGCAAACTGCCCTTCTCTGTTCTAGAGACACTTCTCTCTAAAAATAATCAGACCAGTTGTCTAAAATTAGAGCACTCTCTCTCCCAAAGAATGGGACAAAGATTGAAGTTTTTACTCTTTATTTCTCCCTTTTCAATACTCCTTACATGTCACTGAAGTTTCTGCCATTACAGTTTCTTACACTGATTGTACGTCATGATCTCACGATGTTGCCTTTAGTCACAACATAGAGTGAGTCCAAATTACTCCATCCGCTAGGTTTCATCTTCTCACTCTGACTCCAGATTTGGGGATCTGAAGATCTTATCTCATTGCTTGAGCCTGTAGACTTAAGAAGTGCATTTAAAAAAGCAATTAACATTCCAATGTGATACCTGTCTTTTCAGGTAACACCTTCTCTCCAGATGCAGAAATTCAAAGGATCCGTAACTAGTCAAAAATAAACAACTATGATAAAGTCCTGTTAAGAATAATCTTCCTGAACTATTATCTTTCATCATTTGAATCTGAATCTAGAATATCAAGGGGAAAAGTATATTAAAACACAGAAACACAAGGAAACAAAAAGCAAAGCACAACTTTCAAAGGTTAAGAAATAAGTAACACCAGAGTTGAATAACTTTTGAGAGAACTTTATTGCCCCAAACAAGTCAACTCCAAAGAGATAAGAGAGAAAATTGGTAAGAACTAGTCAACATAAGCAACTAAAAGACGCAGCAGAACAGGAAAGAAGGGAAAAGGAATTCCTGCAAATAGTCAGCACTGTCCCCCACTCAAAATGACTCAACAGGATTACCTCTGGGATCACAGTGTGAAAAGAAAATGCTACAGAATTATTCTGCCAGGTACTTCAAAGAAATCCCCACTTCCCCAAAGCTTTCAGCAAGTGTACCTAACTTTCAAAAAAAAAAAAAAGGAGAAATGGAGGAGCAATTTAGGTTCGAGATTGTATTTTTAGGTCCTTTCTTCTGTTCTCTCTAAATCAGAAAGAAGCAACCCAAACTGTTCCTCTAAGTACCTCTTAGTTAAACCAATTACCAAAATGAACTCATCAAGTCCAACCTTGGCCTTTCAGGCTACTTCAAGAAACTAGTGAAAAGGCCAGTGACTCGATAGGTAACAACTAAAATCAGTAGGCCCTTCTGTAACTAGTTGGGCGTGATCTTAAAATACTTTTGTGCTTAAATGTTTATGACAAGGCACTGGATGGCTGGTGGGGTTCAGGAATGAGGGGGACACACTTGAGGCTCTAAGAGAAAAAATAATGTTTTTATTTTTGCATGTGCACAAATGTTTTGGATACCAAGTGATTTTGTCAAAATTTGTATCAAGCATTCAGTATTCAAACCTATGACACTGGTTAGAAAGTACATTCACATGGTGAGCTGACAACTGAGAAGGCAGAAAAGCAGGGGAAACAAGTAAAGACTGCCTTTGCTCTAATGCAGTATTAGATGCAGTAGCAGTAAGGTCCAGGCACTGTCTCATCCTAAAGGTCTACGATGGTCCTGAGGCAGGATGTGCTGATGTGTGAAGGTTGGCGCTCAGTCATCGTAGAAAAAGGGAAGATGGAAAAAGGTTAACCCCTCCTGGCTTACCAGCCCAGCCCCCAGCATGGTTCCACTGTATCCCCAGGTTGCTGGACAAAGATGGCAAAGGATGATGAACAAATGAATAGTCATCAAACATTCTAATGGAACAAAATATTACTGAGGTGTTTTCCCTCATGCTTCCCATTTGACATAAAAAAAAAAAAAAGAATCCCATGACAACATTCTTTTTGTCCCTACTGCTAAAAAACAAATGATAAAAACTCAGACCAAATGTCCTTCCCTACTCAGAGATAAAGGCAAATGAAAGGGAGCTGAAGGCATTAATGTGAAGCGTCCCTGGCAATCACAAAAAAAAGCTTGGTAAGGACAGAGCCTTTCACAGGGTGAATAGGTGCTTCATTTCCATCCTTCGTTACTACTGTAGAGGCATATTTATAGATTCACTGTTGGAAAGGACTTGCCAAGGAAAGCAAGTTCTCTCTTTATAATAGCTGTAAGATCTGGGAAAATGACAGAATGAGGTTTTATGATACACTGCTTATGACAGCTGCAGAAGCATTTATAGAAATTGGCCAGACAACACGTTGTCGAATCCACTGATTTCATATGTCCCAGTGTGCCAAGAGATTAGGAAACTGTTACTGTTCTACCTCTTACCCTTCCTCTCTACACAGGAGACAGCCAAGAGTCACAAGCTAAAACATTTCAGACACCCAGAATTTGATGATTTGTTTTAAAGGAAATGAAATGTTTTAAAACTCTCCAAGTATATGAGTTTACCCTACCAAGTGCTTGTAGCCATTCATTCCAATGCACTATACAAATTAACACCATACCTGAAATGGCTAACTCCAGAAGTTGTAAATTCCTTATCTTTGGGGAAAGACAGAGGAGGCCAGATTGTAGCTATCCAAAATGAGCAAACAAGATGGTCCACTGGGATGTGTGGGAAGAACATATTAGAAACTCTATATTTAGTTTTGTCTTATCCTTCTAAACTTTCCACTTACTGTATTTGTAAGATACATAATATATTACTATAGCCTACATATGTTATCATTTATAAAAAAAAAAATAAGAGAATACTATGAACAACCAAATGGCAATAAATTGGACAATGTAGAAGAAATGGACAAGTTTCTAGAAGCATACAGTCCACCAAAACTGAATCAAGAAGAAACAGATCATTTGAACAGATCAATCACTAGAAGTGAAATAGAAGCAGCAATAAAGAAACTCCCTGCAAACAGGACCATATGGCTTCACTGGGGAACACTAACAAACATACAAAGAACAGTTCATACCAGTCCTTCTCAAACTCTTCCAAAAGACTGAGAGGACGGAATACTCCCAAGCTCCTTTTATGAAGCCACCATCACCCTGATATCAAAGCCAGACAGTTCATACCAGTCCTTCTCAAACTCTTCCAAAAGACTGAGAGGAGGGAATACTTCCAAACTCATTCTATGAAGCCACCATCACCCTGATACCAAAGCCAGACAAAGACATTACCAAAAAAGAAAGCTATAGGCCAATATCGTTGATGAACATAGATGCAAAAATCCTCAACAAAATATTAGCAAACAGAATCCAACAACACAGAAAAAAGATCATACACCATGATCAAGTTGGGTTCATCCCAGGGATGAACAAGGATGCTTCAACATATGTAAATCAATCAACGTGATACACCACATCAACAAAAGAAAGGACAAAAATCACATGATCATCTCAACAGATGCAGGAAAAGCACTTGATAAAATTCAATACCCATTTATGATAAAAACTCTTACCAAAGAGAGTACAGAGGAAACATATCTCAACATAATAAAAGCAATTTATGACAAACCTACAGCCAGCATAATACTCAACGGTGAAAAGCTAAAAGCCTTCCTGCTAAAATCTAGAACAAGACAAGGATGCCTACTCTTACCACTTCTATTCAATATAGTATTGGAAGTCCTAGCCATAGCAATTAGACAAGAAAAATAAATAAAAGGGATCCAAATTGGAAGAGAAAAGGTAAAATTGTCATTATATGCAGATGACATGATACTATATATAGAAACCCCTAAAGGCTCCACACAAAAACTACTAGAGCTGATTAAAGAATTCGGCAAGGTGGCAGGATACAAGATGAACAAACAGAAATCAGCGGCATCTCTTTACACTAACAATGAAATAGCAGAAAAGGAAAGTAAAGAAACAATACCTTTCAAAATTGCATCCAAAACAATAAAGTACTTAGGAATAAATCTGACCAAGGAAATGAAAGATTCATCTGCAGAGAACTACAAAATATCGACTAAGGAAATTAAAGATGACTCAAAGAAATGGAAAGATACCCATATTCTTGGATTGGAAGAATTAATACTGTTAAAATGGCCATACTACCCAAAGCAATCTACAGATTTAATGTGATTCCTATCAAACTACCCAGGGCATTATTCACAGAATTAGAACGAATAATCCCAAAACTTATATGGAATCACAAAAGACCCAGAATTGACAAAGCAATACTGAAGAAAAAGAATGAAGCTGGAGGAATAACCCTCCCAGACTTCAGACAATACTACAGAGCTACAGTAATCAGAACAGCATGGTATTGGTACAAAGACAGACATATGGATCAATGGAACAGAACAGAGAGCCCAGAAATAAATCCACAAACTTTTGGTCAATTAATCTTTGACAAAGGAGGCAAGCATACAATGGAGTAAAGACAGTCTCTTCAGCAAATGGTGCTGGGAAAACTGGACAGTTGCATGTAAATCGATGACATTAGAATACTCCCTCACACCACACACAAAAATAAACTCAAAATGGCTAAAGATTTAAACATAAGACACTATAAACCTCTTAGAAGTAAACATAGGCAAAACATTATCAGACAGAAATCTCAGCAATGCTCTACTAGGGCAGTCTACCCAAGCAATAGAAATAAAAGCAAAAATAAACAAATGGGACCTAATTAGACTTATAAGCTTTTGCACAGCTAAGGAAACCATAAGCAAAACAAAAAGACAACCTATGAAATGTTGAGAAAATATTTGCAAAATATGAGCTGATAAGGGTTTAATTTCCAGAATAAACAGCTCATGCAACTTAAAAAGAAAAAAAACCCAATCCAAAAATGGGCAGAAGATCTAAACAAGCAATTCTCCAATGAAGACATACAAATGGCCATGAGGCACTTGGAAAAAATGCTCAATATCACTAATTATCATAGACATGCAAAGCAAAACTACAATGAGGTATCACCTCACACTGATCAGAATGGACATCATGCAAAATTTCATAAACAATAAATGCTGGAGAGGGTGTAGAGAAAAGGAAACTCTCTTACACTACTGGCATGAATGTAGCCTGGTGCAGCCATTGTGGAAAACAGTATGGAGATCGCTCAAAAGACTAAAAGTAGACTTACCATTTGATCCAGCAATCCCACTCTTGGACATATATCCAAAGGGAACCTTAATTCAAAAAGATAAATGCACCCCAATGTTCACAGTAGCACTGTTTACAAAAGCCAAGACATGGAAACAACCTAAATGTCCATCGACAGATGACTGGATAAAGAAGTTGTGGTATATTTATACAATGGAATACTACTCAGCCATAAAAAAGAATAAAATAATGCCATTTGCAGAAACATGGATGGACCTGGAGAATGTCATTCTAAGTGAAGTAAGACAGAAAGAGAAGGAAAAATACCATGTGATATCACTTATATGTGGAATCTTAAAAAAAAAAAAAGACAAACTTATTTATAAAACAGAAACAGATTCACAGACATAGAAAATAAACTTATGGTTACTGGTAGGGGGAGGGGAGGGATAAACTATGAGTTTGAGACTTACAGATACTAATCACTACATATAAAATAGATAAACAACAAATTTATATTGTATAGCACAGGAAACTATATTCAGTATCTTATAGTAACTTATGGTGAAAAAGAATATGAAAACAAATATATGTATGTTTCTATGTGACTGAAGCATTGTGCTGTATACCAGAAACTGACACAAAATTGTAAACTGACTATACTTCAATAAAAGTATATTAAAAATACACAAACATAAATTATGGATATATGCTAAGAAGTATTTTACTACTAGTGTGCTTGATTTAAAAAGTTTTAGAGACCAGATGGCCCCTTAGAACCTATGCTTATCAAGGGACTCAAACATGGGGTAACTTTGAAATAACCTGAGAGTTCACTTCTTAACTTATGTAACATCCTTTCATCCTTGCTCAAATATATCTATAATTTTAATAACCTGTTTTGGAAAATATTTCCATTAGACAAGAAAACTATAAGCAATGGACAAATCTTACTTCAGCACAATTCTTTTAGACTTAAGTAGGACTGAGTTTGTGTTTGAATTTGGGAGGAAATACGTTTTCTTTTTAAAACTAAATGAGATAAAGGCAAATCTATATATTCACAGGTAGATAAATAAATGAAAGGAATCAATTACTGCTTTTCAGTTACCTGATATTCAGGGAACGTTTCATGTTTCATTCTTACAGCACTGAATAGAGAGCTTCCAGGATTTTTTTTTTTGATAAAATTAACAGGTCAGAATGAAAAATATAATTTTTTCTGACTTATAAAGCATCCAAATACCCCATAATGGAGTAGACGGAAAAGGTGTTCTATCATCCAGCTCTTCCTTAGGTACGTAACTCAGCTTCCTCTTCATTAATAAAACATGTGACTCAAGTTTAGTATTACAAATCACATCCTGTGAATATTGGGGGAATGCTTGATAAACCATGCTTATGTGGCTTTATATCTTTCTGTTTTCTGTGCATGACGTGATGGTAAGAGTGAACCACACCCTGTACGGTAGGTCTGTACGGATGTACTTTTTAGATAACAGCACTTGTTTCCACAGGCAAATATCACTCAGACTCTGAACACTCACTCTTTCTAAGCTACAGGTTGATAGGGCTTACGTGATAAAGGCACAGTCACTTTACTTTATAAAAACACTACATGAGTGAGAAAAATTTATGCATATTCAGTAACACTAACCTGTAAGTATATCTAAAGACACATATGACTAATGTTACTATGCACCTGATTTAAATAATTTCATAATTAACCTCAAATTTCTCTTTACAGAAATTAAATTTCTCTTGACTCCAATAACTTCAATATCTGAAATTTGTGTGTCTGCTTTACTTGTCTATTATTTTGCTTATTTTCTTTCACTGTATCTTGTTTTCTTGTATGTTTGGTTATCTTTCACTAGGCACTAGACACTGTATTTTTAAAATACACATAGGAATAGGTAAGGTGTATTCCTTGGATAAGGACTCAGCCTCCTCTTCATTAGTACAACATGTGACTCATACACACATTTTATACACACACACACACACGTGTGTGCACACATATATAATCTGAAAGCTAGTATCTTCCTACAAAATAAAGTTCAATTGCTTATGCCAGGCACTTGGGAGTGACACCAAACTGGCTCACCCTTAATTCAAGTCCAAGGCTTGAGTGCCCCTGGATTATCAGGAGATGCAAAGCTGGCTCAAGTCTATTTGTGGGATGGTATGTTTCTGTCCTCCCCTTTCTCAGATGAGTGCCTTTTAGGGACCCAGCTGAAGGTCTGGGAAGGTTACCAGACTGCCTACCTTTGACAAGTCCTACACTTTCACTCTGCTTCCCTTGCCCTGTGAGGCAGCCAAAATCTGTTTTGTAGCTATTTCTTTGATGGGAAAATGCACTCAAGGGTTACCCCTGTGATTCCTGACTTGTTCTAGGTTTATACTCAAAGATTCCTACCTATTTTGATAGCACTTTGAGATTTTTTTTGCCACTTAGACTGTGCTAAAAATCCTCACTGAACACTACCAGAGGCAGAAGTAAGTCCACTCTAGTAACATATAAAAAAGATACTGCATTATGTCCAAGTCGGGCTAATTCCAGGAATGCGAGGTTCGTTAAACAATTTTAAAAACATGTTAACATAATCTATCATCTTGAGAAATCAATCTAATTATTTCAATAGGCAAAGAAAGTATATTTGATTAGATATTCTTTCATGATAAAAAAAAATTCAGCAAACAATAAATAAAAGAGAATTTCCTTAACCTGATAAAGGGTATTAATCAAAAAAACACAAAAAACCTTTAATTTAGCAAAACCACACTCAGTGGTAAAGTGAATTCCGTAAACACAAAAATTCCCACTTCTTGACATCATACTACTAAATAGAAATCTAGCCACCACAAAAGAAAAGAAGACAAAAATATAAAGAGCAGAGGAAGAACTTAGAGCCAACAAACAAACTAAAAGATGTTCAAGCTTTTTAATCAGTGAAATAATAAACCACAATGAGATACAATTTTATACCCATTAGATTGGTAAAAATTAAAAGGTCTGTCAATATAAAGTGTTACAAATCCATGAGCCAGTAGTGAGCTTCCCGCCGTGTTAAACGTAAATGCAGGGTTCCGTTTTCATCCAGCTGCGTGCGTGCAGTACTGTCCTGACATTAGTTGACATTACACTCCAGGTGTTTAAGGCTCGGAGCTCCGTAAGACTGACTTAACTTCAAGTGCCCTCTGCACTTCAGAAGTCCCAGGCCACCCAGACTTCTGACCAACTGGCTGTAGATTCAGGGCTTCCCATAACCCCCTCAGGTTTGATAATTTGCTATAATGACTCACAGAACTCAGGAAAGTGCTATACTTAAAATTATAGATCAGAAACAGCCAAATGGAGAGACACACATGGTGAGATGGGGGCCGGGGGGTGGGGGGGGGCAGAGCTTCTGTGTACACTTCTCATGGAATCCAGGAATGTCATCCTTCCGGCACATCAGTGTGTTTGCCAACCAGGATGTTCCACTGAGCCTCAGTGTCCAGAGTTTTGGGGGGACCTCGT
The DNA here is from genome assembly GCF_036321535.1 of Camelus dromedarius. Taxonomy (NCBI): domain Eukaryota; kingdom Metazoa; phylum Chordata; class Mammalia; order Artiodactyla; family Camelidae; genus Camelus; species Camelus dromedarius. The sequence continues at coordinate 27,157,770 of NC_087458.1, read as the reverse complement.
TACATAAGCATGACTAATTAAGTCACTGGCCATGTGACTGAGCTCAACCCCTAGTCCCTGTGCCCTCCCTGGAGGTCAGGCTGAGCCAAAATTCCAACCCTCTAATTACACAGTTGGTCTTTCTGGTGATCAGGCCCCACCCTGAAGCTAGCCAGGGACCCACCAACAGTCACTTCATAACAGACACACTCCTAACATTCAGGAAATTCAAAGGGTTTTTGAAGCGCTGTGCCGAGAACCAAGGACCAAGACAAGATATATTCTTTGTTTTAGAGCCTGGTTGTCTTAGCTCAGGCTGCTATACGAAAATGCCACAGACTGGGTGACTTAAACAACAGCTCCTTTACTTCTCAAACCTCTGGAGGTTGGGAAGCACAAGATCCAGGGGCTGGCAGATTAGTTCCTGGTGAGAACCCTCTTCCCAACTTGCAGAGGGGTACGTTCTCTTGTTTCCTCACGTGGCAGAGAAAGGAAGAAAGAGTTTTAGTCTCTCTTCCTCTTTGTGTGATGGTACTAATCCCACCATGAGAACCCCACCCTCATGACATCATCTAAACTTAGTTACCTCCCAAAGGCCCCACCTCTAAATACAATGACACTGGGGATTAGGGCTTCAACGTAAGCATGGGGGGGGGGGGCACAAATATTCAGTCCATAACAAGCATCATTTCAAACAGACTTTGGAAGCTGACTTAAATTTAACAATTTTTATGGGAAAAAATTTACACAGCAGATCAGGTTGAGAACTTGGAGTACATCCAACTCAGGCAAAAGTCCTACATACTTGATTCATCTAAAGATTCATATAAAAATGGGTGTGTCTCCTTTAGGTTCAAAGAACATCTCCTAGAATAACTATACAAATAGTATTTTTAGTTTGGCACTGCCTACCTAGCACTTTCTTTTTCTTTTAACTTCTCATATATATTTGATCTAAAAATTGGTTTAAGAAGTACTCTTCAGACAACAGTAAATGAGATCAAATAAAGAGGAAGGATACTGAAGGTCACAGGTGAATTTAAAAAGCAAGACTTCAGTTTTAACGGTATTGAAAGAAAACACCAAGCAATGACGCTGCAGTGATGTCCAACAGACTCTGTCCTCTAACCTGCGTCCCCAAGGCATCCATTCACCGCACCCAAGTAGATTCCCTCACAGCTCTGTTGCAACCATAACGTGAGAAAACTCTGTCCCACCATTCACTCTGGAAGGCCCATACCCATAAGGAAGGGTCTCCCTAAAAGGAACACAAGTGTTTGAAAACCAGTGGAGTGAGGGGCTCCCTGGCTGTCGACTTGGGATCTCTAACGAAGCAGAAGCAGATACACACACAGTCAGCCAGGACTGCTGGAGTCTAAGATATTCAAAGAGTTTTCTGCAGATCTTGCAAGGACCACTTGAATTAAATGTTCCCTTTGGAATGTGTTGTAGTAAGACTTTACCTACACTCAGGAGCTCACCATGGTCACATTACCACAGATGGTGTCCCCAAGTAACAGACTTCAGGAAGTCAGACTTTACCTGTGCATTATTATTTGCTCTTAGCTCCAAACTAAACAGTTCCTTTAAGTCTCAAGAGACCTTTTTAGTCATTAAAAAAGCATAAAAGTTTTCCCCACGTTCAAAGCCTCTGACACTATTGGTGAGATGTAAATTTGTGTAGCCATTATGGAGAACAGTATGGAGGCTCCTTAAAAAACTAAAAATAGAGTTACCATATGATCCAGCAATCCCAATCCTGGGCATATATCCAGAAAAGACAAAAACTCTAATTCAAAAAAACACACGCACCCCAATGTTCATAGCAGCACTATTTACAATAGCCAAGACTGGAGGCAACCTAAAAGCCCAGTGACAGATGAATGGATAAAGAAGATGTGTGTGTTTGTGTATAATGGAATATTACTCAGCCATAAAAAAGAATGAAATAATGTCATCTGCAGCTGCATGGATGGATCTAGAGATTATCATACTAAGTGAAGTAAGTCAGAGAAAGACAGATATCATATGATATCACTTACACGTGGAATCTAAAAAAAAATACACATTAACTTATTTACAGAACAGATATAGACTCACAGACATAGAAAACAAACTTATAGTTACCAAAGGGGAAAGGGGAAGGGGGATAAACTAGGAGTTTGGGATAAGCAGACACAAACTACTATTTATAAAATAGATAAACAATAAGGACCCATTGCATAGCACAGGAAACTATATTCAATATCTTGTAATAAACCATAATGAAGGAGAAAAGAATCTGAAAAAGTACATATATATACACGTACTGAACCACTTTGCTGTACACCTGAAACTGACATAACACTGTAAACCAAATATACTTCAATAAAAAAAAAATTCCCTATGTTCACCCAGACATCTGAACCATGAGTAGGTCCAATAAACTTCCTTTATACAGAGTCAATTTTCACTATTTGGTAATTATGTTCTATAAAATTGCCATGAACACTAAATCAGCAAATTTTTTTTTTTTTTTTTTTTTTTTTTGCTCCCAGGGTAAATACAGGATTAGGTTCTTGCAAGCCTCTGGTCACAACATTTTGTCAGCAGATCAATATACAACCTTACTTTATGAGTACTTCTGTTTTAGCACACCTTATTTAACATACATTTTTGTTTCTAACACTGAACTCAAAGCCAACAGCACTATAACTCATACCTGAACAAAGCCTAGATCTAACACACATATTTTCCTCCTACACCACATAAAAGCCTTTTTGCACTTAGAAACACTAGACACTTATGGGCCATTTTAGGTAGCAATATCACCAAGAAAAAGCACCAAAATGCGAAAAACATGGTACTAAAACTTCACAGTATGAGAGCTGAGATAAGAGGGCAAAGCATCACCTTCTGCACCGTCAGCTCAGGACGTATGTGTGTCAGGGGACTCATTTTTTTTTTTTTTACCACTCTGAGCATGTTCCCAAATAACTGCAAAAGTACCATGAATGTTGATTTTTGCGTTACAAATAAAGTTCAGTGAGAAGGGGAATTTGCAAATACTAAATCTGTGAACAGCGACTATGGACTGGGTAGGGTCCACACATATACCTCAAACAGCAACACAGGTTCCGTCTCAGTCTTCCTGGTGACCAAAGAAAGAAAATACAGACTTACTCTTTATTATTATTTTAAATTACAGCTGTATCTGGATACAGTTTCAATTTTCAAGTGAGAAATCCCACAGGGTTAACAGCTACAGAACACAGTGTATTTTCCTCCACCCACGTGTAGACAAAACATCCACACACAATTCCAAGTTACTCATTATGTCTCTTCCTGCATCAATCACCAATCCTCCTAACTTGACAACATATATATGTGTGTGTGTGTGTGTGTGTGTGTGTGTGTGTGTGTATATATACATATATATATATATATGTATATATACACACATCAACTTTCAAATTTAGAGCCTTAAAAGACATTTCCTGGATCAGCCTTTTGTGGAACAACAACAACAAAATCAGCTTCCTGACATACAAAACATGATTTCCTAAACAGCAATCTTGAAAAGCACTGTTACTTTGTATAGCGACACAGCAGGTGGCAGGGAGTGATGAAACAGGAAACGAGAACAAATGCCTCCCACACACACTTGCAGACCACCGCAGGGAACAGAGCAGCACACAGTCCCACAGCCCCATCTCCACCTTTAACTCACCCTTACCCTCTGCTCACCAACCCTTTCCACCAGTACAAGAATCCTTTACAGATTAATTCTTTACGTATTATCACAAAAAATTTGCCAAGGGTGACATTACAGTGAGAATTACACTGAATTCAAATGGGGAAAAAAAATTTCTAAATTCCTAATTCCCCCAAAATAATAATAATTTCTAATTCTCTACATTAAAAGAAAATCTCCTTAAGCCACAGATTTAAAATACAGCACTGTTATCTCAAGGAACCGTAAATCCTTTTTCCCTAACCACCTCCAGAGAGTAAAGTTTCCCTAACTACTAACTAGATATGGCATGTGTTCCATTTACAATTATAAAAATCCAAAAGGAGCTTTCACCTCACTACCCCAGAGATCGAAGCGGCTAAATAAATGCAACGATGGTGCAGCAGTGAGAGCATGACCCAGACAACAAAGGAAGGGCACACAGATGTCACCATCACCTACAAAGCCAGAAGTACCCCAGGAACATCTGGGCACCCACAAAGCAGCTCAGTCACCCCAACTCCACAGCAGGCCAGAGTGATGCTCAGAGAGCCAGGACACGGAACCCAACAGAAGGGGCTCAGCTCTGAAGCCCCAACAGAAGCACTAGCCCCCGTTCCTTTACTTAAAATCACAGTTGTTCTAAGGTGGGATGACTGTAAGGGTCACCTTACAAGTCTGTCTCATTTATAGACGAGGAAATAGGCCCAGAGATTTAAAAAATTTGCCAATACAACTACTGAGTCACAGACTGATCTACATGAGTACATATCTGCCTCACAAAGGGGCTATGGAGGGATGTTTTATTAGGCAATAAAAAGCCCCAAATTATAGAAGATACAAATCCAGTCATTTCATTCTCTTGTTCAGATCATTCAAAAATTTGCCAGAACACGATGGAACTTTTAAAAAGCTCCTTAACATATGGCCTGAAAGATGTTCATGGCCAAGTGTACGTATCTCTTACCTGATCCTTCACACAGCCTGCCACCCAGCACATTCGTTCATCTGGCCATGGGCTCGCTGGTTCTCTGAGCAGTGATTTACGACGGGTCTGCTGTGTGTCATGCACCGTGCCATCCCAAACTGCTTAAAATGACTCAGCCAGGCCACTCTCTTTTTGGACTCAGTGCCTGTGCCCATGATACCGTCTTCACCTGCAATGCCCTATCTTCTAAGTCTACAAACGCAGCAGGACATTCAACTGCATTTTTTAATAATGAGGTTTTCTGTATCTTGGTGAATAGCTCCCATCTGTCTCATTCTGAACATGTGTTAGAGCAGCAAGGATAATGAAACTCTGTATTTACTGTTCCCAGAAACATACACGGCTGTTTTTAGAATCTGGCAAGAAAGGCCAGCTAAAATGCCTATTTGCCAGTGGGTAAAGTGACCTAAAACACTCGCTGACAATGAGCCTAAAACCACTCAACTTGGTTCTTCTGAAGTCGCTGGAACGGGCAGCACGGCAGGTACCGTACAGTTTATGCCGTGAAGGTACATGTTAAAATTTAAAATGCATAAATCATGCAGAGTTCAACCATGATTTTTTTAATTTAAAAAAAAAAACAAGTAACAAGACAAAAAACTGACCATCAGGCCATTTCCTATTAAATTCCTCTAAAACGGGAGTATCGTTGAGCTTTCTGTTATTATTTCAGGGTAAAATTATTTCTTCTAAAGCTCAACCAGTAAGTGATAGGTTTTGAGTAATTTAATTTATCAAAATTTGTAGGTACAACCCATTTAAACACCACAGGAACATAAAGTAGACTAGCTACCAGATTCATGAAAGGTTACTTCTGAAAAGAACCTTGTTTTGGGGGTTTAAGGAAGATCAAGACCTAAAAATGTTAACAGCTCAAAACCAAGGTCACACCATCCTTAAGCAACGCAGCAGAGATCTGAGTCCTTGCCAAGCACCCCACAGAGTATTCTTTTCTCTCTGTGCCCGAACTGCAGCCTACTCAGGTTTCTCCTATGACCAAAACCCACACTTAGAGCTTATGCTGTAAATTTGGACAAACTCTTGAAATATAATTTCAAAAAATCTTTATGCCTCAAACAGGCATCACCAAGGTAGGAAAAGTTTAATATTGAGATCATTATTTCCCTCAAACATTTTAAGTCACCCAAATGTCTTTGAGACAGTACTTTCCAATTTCTGCCTTTAAGTGAAAATCTCTCACCTTAGGTTGGCTGCATTCCTAAAGCACCAGATTGGCAAAACAGACAAAAAAAGGAACAAACATCGAATGAGGGTTCTCCAGGCCCGCAGCATCTCAAAGAGGGAAGAGAACTCCTTAGCCTAACAGGGTTATCTACAGAAAGCCTTCAGTAAGTACCACGCTCAACCATAACACAGTAAACCATTCTCTTACTTAAAATCAAGAACAAGACAAAAAATGCCCACTTCACCATCTCCATTCAAGCCTCCGTTCAGAATTCACTGCCTTCGCCTCCAAGCCCAGAAACCCTCTGTAGAGCTTCCCTCATGGCACACGGCCACCTTCCTTCTTGCAGGTGGTCAAATGAGGAAAAACGGAAAGACAGAGCCCAGCATCCTTAGGCTCTACCCCACCACAATGCTCCTCCCCAGCGTGGGAACACGAGCACATCCCCTCAACCCTCAGAGCGCATCTCCTCAACTAGAAGATGGGGATAAATGATTCCAGCAACAAAGCACTGACTGAGCTCCTCCTAGCTGACAGACAAGATAAATAAGGGCTTTAAGAAGAACATGCAAACAGATACACTGCTGTGAAGAAGGGTACCACAGTGAAAGGTATGGAAAGGCTTTGGAAAACACAGACGAGAAACCTATAATTCTGTCCTACTCAAATCACAGGACTGCAGTAAGGATCAAATGAGATAAGATACGCGAAAATTTTTTAATAAATGACAAATCCTTCCACAAATATGGGTTACATTATTTCTAGAACATATAATCTGTGTTTTAACATCTGTGTTTGGCATCTGTGTCCCTTTAGTCCCTAGAGTACCTCGGACATGGTAACTGAATTAATTCAATATTTATTATATAAATAAAAAATGGGCAAAGCCCAAGAGATCTGGATTAAGGTGCCAAGTATAACATGCTGGATGAGAGCTCTCTGAGAACACTACTCTTGTTTTGATTGATACATAATTCACATACTGTAAAATCGACCCACTTAAAGCATGTAATTCAGTGGTTTTTAGCATATTCACTAAGCAGTGCAACCACTGCCACCATCTAATTTCAGAATATTTTCATCAGCCCAGAAAGAAACCCCATACTCATTAGCCATCACTCCCAATGCCATTCTCTTTCTAGGTCCCAGTGACACTCATCCACTTTCTGTCTCTATGGATCTGTCTACGCTGCATTTTTCATATAAATGGAATCCTACAATGTCTGGCCTTGTATGTCTGATTTGTTCCACTAAGTAAAACGTTTAAAAAGTTCATTTACGTTGTAGCACGTATCAGCGCTTCAGTTCTTTTTATGGCTGAGTAGTACGCCGTTACAGGAATACACCACATTTGTTTAACCACTCATCACATAACGGGCATGTGGATTGTTTCCATGGTTCAGCTCTTGTGAATAATGCTGCTATGAACATCTGTGTGCAAGTTTTTGTGTGAACACATGTTCTTCATTCTCTTGGATATTGTATTAGTCCGGGTTCTCCAAAAAATGTGACCAACGGGATATGTACAGAGAGAGAAAGACATTTATTTTAAGGAACTGGCTCACATGATTATGGAGGCAGACAAGTCCAAAACCTGCAGGGTGAGCTAGCAAGCTGGAGCCCCAGAGGACAACTGACATTTGCCGTTCAAGGCCAAAGGCCATCAAGCTGGAGACCCAGGGAAGAGCCAGTGTTGTAGTTCAAGTTTGAAGGCTGTTTGCTGGCAGAATTCCTTCTTACTTATGGGACTTCAGTCTTAGTTCTAGTAAGGTCTTCAACAAATTGAATGAGGCCACCCAAATTACGGAGGGCAATCTGCTTTACTCAAAGCCTACTGATATAAATGCCCATCTCATCCAAAAAAACTCCTAATGATGTCTGAGGAAACATCTGGGTACAATGCCCAGCTGAGCTGACACATAACAGCAACACGCCTAGGAGTAGTATTGTTGGGTCATATGGTAATCCTGTGTTTAACCTGACCGTCAAACCGTTTTCGGAAGCAGCGGCACAATTTCACATTCCCAGCAGCAGTGTATGAGGGTTCTAATTTCTCTACATCCTCACCAACACTTGTTATTGGCCCCCCTTTTTATTACAGCCACCCTAGTGGGGGTGACGCAGCATTTCACTGTGGTTTCCCTTTGCATTTCCCTAATGACTAATAATGCTGAGCACCTTTTCATGCACTTATTGTCCGTTTACATATCGTCTTTGGAGACATGTCTATTCAAACCCTCTACCCATTTTATAGTTGGGTTATTTATCTTTTTATTGTTGAGTTGTAGGAGTCTATAAATTCTGAATACTAGGTCCTTATCAGATACACGCTTTGCAAATATTTTCTCTTGATCTGTGAGCTATCTTTTCACTTTCCTGGTAGTGTCCTTTGAAGCACAATTTTTAATTGTGATAAAGTTCAGTTTACCTACTTCTTCCTTTGGTTGCTTGTGCTTTAGCTGTCATACCTAAGAAACCAACACCTAATCCAAGGTACAGAGGGACAAAGAGTTAACCTCTGTTTTCCTCCAGGAATTTTGCAGTTCTAGTCCTTGCAGTTAGGTCTTTGACGCATTTGAGCCCATTTTTGTATATGGTGTGTTAGGAGATCCATCTTCATTCTTTTGCATGTGGTTATCCAGTTGGTCCAGCATCTTCTGTTGAAAAAACTTATTCTTTCCTCATTGAAGGAAACACTATTCCTATGTACAATTGTCACTGATGGTGACCAGGCACTTCCTGATACTGCTGAACTGGAAGACTGGGGTGGGATGCGGGATGCGATGGGGATGCCACCAATGAGGAGAGAAATCTTGTCATTTTTAAGTCACTGGCTGATGCAAGCATTAATCTTCTTTTGCCAACCGCTATTCATCTCTCAAGATGCTCAGATGACAGAACTTTTAGAAAGCCTGCCCTAACACCTCTTGGGTTATGTGCCTACCCTTTCCATGAACCCAGAGCACTCCTCTCATTACATGTATCCAATAACTGGGTAAGAGTTTCTCATTTAGACTTTCCCCACTAGGCTGAGTTCCTCAAAGGTGTGTCTTCAGAATTTCCTACAGCTACATGCCTGGCATATAGTAAATGTCTACTCAATCAATAAATGAGTAAACTAAAATTATTTGAGGACCAAATTTAAGAACTGTGGGTGCAAATACTCACTTCTTTCTACGCCTGCCACTTCCTACCCTTACTCTAAAAATAAAAAAACACAACCTCATAATTTCATTTCATCTGTTACTCTTTCCACCATCTGAGGCACAAATATTCAATGCATCAGCATTTTACACTATTTGCCATCATCTGTCCCTGCTCCCCAATCACCATGATGGAAACAGTATCAATTTTAATAAATTCCCTATGAAGAACTCACTTCAATCATCTATGAAGATAACAAAACCTCATTCCACTCCAAAGCTGAGAAATACCTACATCAAACAGACCCTCATCTTTGGGAGCCACCAAGACCTCCTTCCTCCCACAGGCACTCTTTTCCAATGATTCTTTACTTTACAGCAATAATATAGCCCAGTAAGGACCACCAAGTAGAATTAGTATCCAAGTAGCAAATAAGTTGCACATTTAAAAGAGGAACAAATTAACTTCACTATTAGTTCAGGATGGTTTACACTTGGTTTAAAAGGCTTTGTTTAACCCCAGAGCATTACATAAGGCATAAGAAGAGTTTGATGTGAAATCAAACGCAAACTGGTAGCTACAGACTGGGAAAATGACTCATGATGCATACTTATGTTTAAATATTAGGTAACATCTCCTCTTTTTATTTACTGACAAATTAGCAAATGAAGTCAGCAAAACTATGGGCGATAAAGCTTTCTGACACATTCTCTAACGGCGAAAGAACCCATCACGTTAGAAAAATCTACAGAACTACAGTGAGCACAAGGCTAAGCTCAGTGTTCAGTAGCATCGTGTGGAAACCGAATCTAACTTTCTTGGTGTTGACTTCAAAGAAAAAGAGAAGAGGAGGAAGATCACCATGACAAAGAGAAAGGAGAGAACGGGATCAGAAAAGTCCAGCGTGCAATTGCTAAACCACTTCTGTTGTACAAACACTGGAGTTGTGGCAAAAGCATTTAAAAATCATTATTTGAGAAATATTCTGTAAATTCACAACTTGGTCTCCAAAAGCTTCCTTCCATTATCTTGAAACTGAAAAAGCATCTAAACTCATCTCCTCAAGTAAAAGCAGTTATTATTATCACAACAGCCTGCACATAACAGGTTTTCAACGCTCACACGTGTAAACGAGTAGGGACCCCCAAACCTTTGACTTTCAGTGAAACAGAGGCTTCTATGACTGACTGAAATTTAGACCTACATGACATACATACACGTATTATTTAAAGGAACTTGCAAAAAGCTATATGGCTTAAATAATTAAGGGCAAAGAGCTGGACTATCAAAAACAGACACTCAGCTGTAAACCTGCTCTGCTTTCTCTCTTCAGTTGAGAAATGAGTCACATGAAAAAACACATTTTAATTAACTCTTCATCACCAGACCATAGTATTCTGGTGCGTTTTTAATCAGAGGTGAACAACTTAAAAGTTCTGAAATAGTCACTAAGACTTCTTACTCACTGATTCTGCAGTAGGGCCCCCAGAGAATGGAGCAGAAACCAATCAATGCACCGTAGACTCGGTAAACTCTGAGAAAACGTCCCCAGATGGAGTCCCTCCCTCTCCCCAGGGCCCCCCTCCTTCAGCTGCGAGTCATTGCCACGCCCGGCCATGGGCCTGACATTACAGCTCCCAGGAGCGACGGGGTACGAAAAAGGGTGAGAAGGCCTCTTACTTGAAAATGAGGAGGCATCAACAAGATGCTTAAACGTAAATGCAAATCTGACAAAGAGCTACGTCTGGTTAAAACCTTCATCCTCCTTGGGATGACAGTGGTAAGAGCTGTGTGTCAGGTACGGCTCTCAGCTCGCTACAAGCATCTCTTCACTCAGTCCTCCCCATCACCCTAAGTAAAACTGAGAAGACAGCGGGGCTGGGACCCCGGCAGCTAAGCTGCAAGGCTCGCAAAAATCTCCCTGACAGCGTGAGCCTATTCTGAGTTTCCTCAGCTTTTCCCATTCAAATCAAATCAAGAACGTAAACACTAATTATGGTAAAATACATTGCAGTTAATCCCCAAATACTAACAGGTGTGTTTTTGACCCTGAAAAACAGAGCAAAATCTTAAACACTATGTGGTTTCCATATACAAACCAGTACACATGACTGGCTTACTGCCAAATAGGTTATTTTGGTATTTTGTGAAAGAGATAAAATTAAGGGATGGTTAGTAACAATCTACCAGTGGAAGGTATCCAATAAGCAAAACACCCCAGGGGGCAAGATACAGGAAGTGTGTGGAACAGGGAAAACTCAGGTCTTGTAGAAAATAATGAATAGAAATCTAATTTCACCTGCACAACTGAAATTTACCAATATTGTAGTAAAATCAGGTCAAAATGCACATTAATTTGTATGGAACAGAATGAGGTAGAAAAGTCAGTATTTACTTGTACTATTTCTGAAAAGCAATGATGTATAAAAAATCAGAAACACTGAGGTAATGACAAAAGGAAAAGAGGAAAGGAAATATCTATATGTATTCTTATTCTAGAAATGTCAGTGGTAAATATACGAGTATAGGTTCAAATACCTTTGGAAAAATTATTTAATTTTTCAATGCCATTATTTCCTTAACTTTAAAAACAGAAATATTGGTCCATAATCCCTTATCCTCAAATCTGAAACCTAAAAGGCTCTATAAATTAGTTTTTGTTACCATTTTTTTTTAAACTTAGCAAACTCCTTTGGCAGGAAACTCACTCTTAGCAAAATCTGACCTGAAATGACATGGGGCTATTTATAGCCATTATTCCACTTATGCATGAATTTTTATTTCACTGCAGAAATTGTCATACGTTCAATTACGGGGTACTGAGAGAGGAGGAGTCCATACTACAAAGGTATACACATTGTGTTATGTCTCTGAAAATCATGAGTTCTGAAACACATTCTGTCCCAAGGGTGCTGGAGTCGGGACTGCAGACCTGCAATCCCTTAGCACCGACTTCACAGCGTGGTTGTGAGGATAACGACCATCAAATGCTAGCACGATGCCTGCACGTGGTAGGTCTTCTTTAGGAGCAGTGGCTACTGCTAGCCTTCCGGGACCAATGGGTGAAGCGTGCCGATGCCCCTAAAACCTTCCCAGCTTTGATTTCTTCTTCATTCCCACCCCAGTGGACACACCTGCCCTTCCTGGCTGACGTACGATAAATGCGTTCCAGCTTACTCTTTCTACCTTGTACTGTAACATCCTAGGTGTCACTTCAATTTACATAAAAATAACTGCCTCACACTTAAAGTTCACTTAAGCATCTGAGACTGGGATAACTGTATTTAGTGTCATTCTTCACAAAAAGAAACCAACCACAAGACAAAATGGATAACCTGTCACAACGTACTATCATCTTAGGCGGTAAGACGGCAGCAAAGGCCTTTTTTAAAAAAAAAAAATTCCATTTTCAAGTAAGAAACTGAGTATTTCCAGGTGCTTTCTACACAAGAGGTGACTACACACGCTGTGCTCTAGGAAGCTCGCATAATGGGCTCCATCCTCTTACTCTCTGGGAGATTGATCGGGAGCAGCAGGTACAAACAGCTGAGCCCCTTCTGCCATTCATTTTATCACAGCAGCGCCCACGCAGAGCCCCCGGAACAGATCTCTCCAAAGCCCCCTCTGCTGCCGTGACACTCCCAACACTGTTAACATCACGGTCAATGCTGACAAGCTGAGGACACTCAGGGCAGAGCTACAGTGCTGAAGAAACACACAGAACTCCTTCTGCTGTTGTGTGGTCAGTTTTAAGAGAAGACACACTAATCATTTTTTAATTAACATAAAAATATTTTCATAACTTTAAAAATATACTTAAAAAAAGAGAATTCAAAAAAAACCTGAAAACCCTTATAAATCAAGATTACTGTTTATTTCTGAGTCACATCCCAGAGCTGTAAATCATAATTGTTAGAAAAGGTCCTGCGTGTGAAATCTGTAAGGCCATGACCTGCCTTAAAGATTTTCTAGAAGATACGGCTCCATTTCAATGAGCACTAGTATCAAAACAAGAAATCAAGTTTCAGATGTTCTCTTAGAATGTGCTTAACCATAACCTGTGACTTCAGAAAAATTATATACCAGTGACTAAAATACAACGAATAAAACTTACTGTCCCAAGCTCACAGACGCTTTTCAGGATCCCTCATTTAATCTTGAAACAACTCTTTGAGATCATAATACTGCTTATCTTTATTCACCATTCAATTATAATATTCTTTTTTAAAAGAATAATAAAATTGAGACATGCTGAGTTTTTATTCTATTTTTTCCCCATAAGATATACTAATCATGTACTCATACACTTTTGTATTAGGTTTTGTGAAAAGATATAAGGGAGCATTAAAACTTTAAAAAGCAATGTAAATGTAAGTCTGTAAGAATAATCACAACGATAAATTTTTGTGTACTGAATGTCACTATATGCCAGTCACTATGTTGGGAGCTATACCAGCATCCTCTGTTGTAATTATCAGAGTAGTCTGATGAAGTGACACCTTATTTTATAAAGGGGGGAATGAATTCAAATTTTAGAAACTTGACCACAGTCACATGAACTGTAAACAGCAGAGCTGTGATTTGAACCCAAGTCGCTCAGCTCCAAATTCTTGGCTCTTTTAATACCACACGCCTCTCAGAGTAAAGAACTTTCCATTCTTCTCAGAGCTCTGGGCTTCCACAGAACTCTCATTGAACTAAATTTTTAAAGTATTTTTAATGTTTCAAAACTTAAAAATACTCACTGTGATGGTTAATTTTATGTGTCTTCTTGGCTAGGTTATGGCCCCCAGATAGTTGGTCAAACCTCAGTCTTGATGGTGCTGTGAAGTTAGTTTTTAGACGTGATTAACATTTAAATCAGCAGACTCTGAGTAATGCAGATGACCTCCGCAACGTGAGTGGGCCTGGTCCAATCAACTGCAGGCCTTAAAAGCAAAGACTAAAGTTCCCAGAGAAGAAGGAATTTTGCTTCCAAACAGCAACACAGAAATTCTGGCTGAGTTTCCAGCTTTCGAACTCAAGACTGCAATATATACTCTGAATTTCTAGCCTCCTGGCCTGGCCTGCCTACAGATTTCACAGTTCGCCAGTTGCCACAATCATGTGAGCCAATTTCTTAAAATAAATCAATATATACAAACAAATTTGTATGTAAACATATATATGATGGCAAGCATATACTGATTTATACACATACGCGCACACACACCTCCCTCTCCTACTCACTGTGTTTCTTCAGAGATCTCTGACTTATACATACACTTAAATGTATTATATATAACATTTTAACCCCAAATGCATTAACTCATGCAGACAAGTTAATTTGTTTTTATGCAGACACCGGCAAAACTCTTCTCTATCTCTCGGGTGTATCTGAACTTACACATGTGCCTTTAATTAGGCCACTTATATATAGTTATGCTTTGTCTTCATGCAAATTCAGTTTGGAGCTTGTCCACTTGTGCAAAATTTTTAAGCATGCACACTATTACTGTCCTCACGTGCCACAGTCAAATGCCAGGGAAAGCCTAAACACACCTGCTCCCCTGGTGCCTGCACCTGCCACAGTGTGAAAGCCAATTCTACAATAATAAAGATGTTACCCACTTTGCTTCATAATACCTTAAAACATATTTAAAGTGTCAGGTCTTACTGTATTTTAAACTTATAATCTGACAATAAAAATGTAAGTAGTTTGTCATTCAAAAAAAAATTACCATATCACAGAATGAGCTATGTGGGTAGCGAATATTATCCAAAAAAAAAAAAAGAAAAGAAAAGAAAAGAAAAGGGGAAAAAAACACAGAATTAAGTTTGCTGTGTGAGCAAGCAACTGTGGAAATAAATTTAATATCATTATCTCATAACACTGCCCGGGGAAGATTCCAAGCAAGTGCATCCTTTGCATATGAGTTCATTCAAGGTCTGAAACTGGCTAAACTCATTCCAACCATCCAATTTGATGAGACAGGTGTGCCTCGGTCTTGTCTGTCTTTTAACATGCATCTGCAGAAAACATTATAAAGAGGATTTACAGGACATTATACCGCACTGTTTAAAGCAGTGACAGAAAAGCCCTCGGGAGGAGCAGCACACTCCCTACAGAGGCAACTGCACCGTGTGTTCAGCAGTAAGCACCCAGTGTTGGCATCTCCCAGACAGTCGCGGACAAGGACAGAGAGCCGTCAGCTTCACTAGGGACTCTTGGAAATGCTTGTTTTCCAGGCTATCAATACCCATACACAGCAGTTTCAACTTTTTTTTATACCTAAGTTTGCTATGTGCTCTGGAGCAATTTGCTGATTTAAATATTTCTACTGAAATTTTTTAAATCACTTTTTGGTTGATACATTTCATCAATTAACTCTGAAACAAAACATCTACGTATTAATTTGCCTGTCTTCCACAAAAAGCTCCAATCTTACTATACTAATGCCTGCAGACAAGTCTTTGGACTCATCATGTAAAACAAAATAAATCTGACTATCCTGAGACTTTGAGAAAAAAGCTGACAGTCTTTTGACTTTTTTTAAGTAACCACGAACATCTTAAAATGTTACAATGTATATTCAAAAATCATTTTCTGCCGAACAGTGAATGAATAATGAAACTGGATGCAGGGGTATTCACTAACTCCCTGTCCGTGCCCAGAATGAATTTAACTGATAAGGAATATGGACATCACTAAATACGATTAGTAATTCAACTTTAAAACATAATTTCCTACTATTTCTCCTTCAAGTTTTCTGGATCAATGTAATCAGACACTACCCTGAAATTGCAAGACAAGCTATTTAAAAAGCTATTAAAGATCTACACTGTAATTTTTAGCACTTTCTGACAAGAAAAACAATATTAAATAATAATGAATCAACCAAAAAAAGGCCACTAGAATTATCTTATCCACATGACTTTGAACTCTTATTTTGCAAACAAAATGTATACATAAATGAGTTATAAGGTGAAACTGGTTGAAGATTGAAACACAACTCTCAAACTGAAATTTAGTCTACTGAAAAAAATAAATATATATAACTGAACACTATTCTTACCCGTTTAACACATTGGGAGTTTGATTTTATTAGATACAATGTCGTGTTACTAAGAAAGTTTTTAGAACTGTTGTATGTAAATGTATAGGGTCCACTGAGCATATTTAAAAAGACGCAGGCTTCCTTTTTCACTACCTCCCAATTATGCACAGTGACACAATTTAATTGCACAAAGCTTTAGTTTCCTTAATAAAGTAAATTATTAATATTTACTTTATCAGGTGTTGTGAGCATTCAACAGAAAGTCTGTGGAGCTCCCAGCTCCAAGACTGGGGCAGGGCAGGCACCCATGTTAGTTTTCATTCCCTTCTTAGAAGGCCTGTGTGCTTTACCTCAACAGTAAATGTAAATGAGAGCGAGCAGTTTATCAATTAGAGGATTCATTTTTTAATGTACATGTTCAGAAAGCAGGACTGATTTCTGATTAGAATACTTTCTCTTTCTTCATCATCCATAAAAAAGGAACTTACAGGAGTATCTCAAAGAAACATAAAACTAAAAAGATACAAGAACCTTAAAAAAGGAAAGAAAAAAGGACACCGGTGCTGTTTCCCAATCAGCACTGTCAATCACAACCACAGCCGGCTGTCAGGAAGCCACATTATACTAAGGAAACCATAGGAACATCTTGTAAATGCCAGAGGGAACTGACAAATTATTTCCCAAATTTCCTTCTCGGCCCACAGCCCAGCAGAGATGAGCCCAGAACAAACAGAAGACAAAAGAAAAAAAAAGAAACTAAAGGCAAGAGTTAGTACAGAAAGAATTTCTATTCCTCTTTGAAAAACCAGAGTAGAAAGTTTCAGATTTCGGTGGAGTTTTTAGACTCTAATACCAAAAGACTGAGATGGAAAGGACTTTACTTTTGAAGGGAGGGAAGGAGGGAAAAAAAAAACCCTTGGCAAACCAAAACGTCAGAAATCTACAAGTAAGCTAGGTCCACCACTGGTTTGTTATTTTAAATGTCTCTCCTCTTGCCTTTCTGGCTGGCACATCTCCCTAGTCTCAGCCGTCATTAACGCACATCTGGATTGCTACAATAATTTAACTAGTATCCCAGGATTCAAGCTTTTCCTCATTCCAAACCACCCAGTCACTAGACTCATTTTCCAGTAACTCTGCTATGTAACCATGTCACTCCTCTCACAAAGAATTAAAATGGCTCCCTTCCATAACACCTCTCCACTCTGCTTCCTGTTCAAAGCCTCCCGAATGAAATGATCACATCTCTCTTTTACAGAAGCCCACTTCTCAGCACAAATTCTTCTTTCCAATTAAACTGTCTCATTCTTCCCGTCAAAATCATGCTAATTTTGCATCCTTGTCTTTGCTCACACTGTCATATCAGCTTAAGATAGAGAACCTCTAATTAGGGTCTCCGTTTTCATTCATTCATTCATACAATCATCTAATGAGTATCTACTGTGTATCTGGCACTAGCGATAGTGCTAGGGATACAAAGATGACTAAGATCTGATCTTTGTCCACAGGGAATGTAATTCAGTGAGTCAGACATGTAAACAAATCATTAGGACACAGTTCAATAATTGTTATAATACTGTGTACAAGGTACTATGGAAACACAATAGAGGTGGTGATTCACCACAGAAGAAGGTAAGAGATGGAGAAACCATGGTCTAAGAGATTGCAGAGAAGAAATGGAATTTGAATTAAGTCTTGCAGGATGACTTAATGGGGAGTGGTGGGACAGGATAAAGGGGCAACTGCTATTGAAGAGAAAAATGAGAGTGCATGCCATGTTCCAGGAACTGCAAAAGATTCAGCATTACAAATACAAGAAGGAAAGCTGGAAGTCCATTCATGTGGGCTTGAACTTCTAGATCCATGATGAGGAGCCTAGGATGACTTTTAAGCAGTGACATGATTAGATGTGAGGTTTTTAAAGACTTGCTCTGAACAGATTCTCCTTTCAAGATCAACAGACCCTTCTTGTGCTGGTTAATTTTACGTGTCACCTTGACTGGACAAGGGATGCTCAGATTAAACATTATTTCTAGGTGTGTCTGTGAGGGTGTTCCTGGATGCAATCAGCATTTGCATCAGTGGACTCAGTAGTCTGCCCTCTCTAATGTGAGTGGGCATCATTCAATGAATTGAGAGCCTGAATAGAAAAAAGCAGGAGAAAGAAGAATTCACTCCTTTTTGCTTCCTGTCTGCCTATTTGAGCTGAGACATCGGACTTCTCCTGCCCTTGGTCTGGGATTTACACCACTGGCTCCTTTGGTTCTCAGGCCTCTGGCTTTAGACTGGAATTACATCGCCAGCTTTCCTGGTCTCCGGCTTGCAGACAGCAGCTTGGGGAACTTCTCAGCCTCCATAATTGAGCCAATTCCTCATAACAAAACTCTTTATATATATATACATAAACACACATATATAGAGAGACAGACAGACAGACAGACAGAGACAGAGAGAGAGACGGGGCGGGGGGGATCTCCTATTGGTCCTGCTTCTCTGGAGAGCCCCGACCAGCACCTCTCCCCATTATCATCATGTTAACACTTCTCTCCTTGCTTCCCCCCCCACTGAGACAATACAACCTGCTATGTACCATGCACTGTGCCAGACACTTAATACCATCATATTTAATCTTTACAACATCTCTAAGATGAAGGAACTTAGAGTCAGAAAAATTAAGTTTCTTGTCCGAATAACACACAGCTTGTAAGTGGCAGATGCCATTCAAACTGCACTCCAGATTCTGTAGTCTCCATCCATCAGGCCATACAAAACGCACCCCGAACTACTCTCCTTGCCCTCTCTTTTGTCTGTCATGTAAATTGCTGCAGGACATGGGTTCTATGCTCAAGGCTGTCACAAATAACGTGTTGACTTACACTGGGCAAGTCACTTAACTAGTTCCCTTGGCTGAAATGAAGAATGAAGCCAGGCGGTCTCTCAGATCACTTCCACCTTCTCCTGCCACACACTTGGGGTTAATACAAACCACAAATGCTGGCATATAACAGGGCAAGCGTACTGCTACAACCTGGGATGCTGTGGTCCACCACGGTATTACTTATTAAAAGTCCATCCATCAACATTTACATCTCTCAAACCAGGAAGCCAAATCTGAGTTAACAAAGTCATCAACAGTGAAGCCTCCTCTCTTATGTCTGAGCAGGTTTCTTGTTCTGCTAACACAGCTTCTTCTAAGCATGGATACCTGAAGGCTTGAATTAGAGGCCACTTTACTACCATGTGAATCTAAGAAAATCACAAGATAAGCAAGAGCTGCAGGGATCACAATGGAAGGAGTTACCTACGGTAAACTTCCAGCAGACTGAGACACGTCGCCCAACGGAGCCTGTCATGTAGCACAGCTATCTTTCCAGAAAATCTTCAGAGACTTTATTCCAAGGCAAGAAAAACTTACGTGTAATAAAACAGAGCAGAATATAGATATCACCTTATCTGAAAAACCCTTGACTACTGAGATTGGAGCTGATGGATTTTACCTTTAATAAACATGTAGGTAGATTTTTGTTGGTGGCTTTTTGCAAGTTTTTTCTCCTCCATTAATCACCTTCTTTCACCCTCCAGGGAAACCAAACAGGTGGGCAAAAATTCCAGGAGGTTTTCTGGGAGGTACATAGAACACCCACACCCAGAGACATAAAAAAATACTTCAAGTCTAGAGAAACAGTCCTAGGAGACAATCTGCTTAACAAGAAACATTAGTATGAGTAAAGATAAAATATTACCATATTGAGACACAAGAAAATGTTATAGAAAAAAGGGAAATACGTGTAAGAACAACAAAACTTAAATCTTTAAGATGTGTTTTCTAATGATTCATTCACACACAAAACTCCCAAATCACCAAATCCATCATTCTTCACTTCACTGAGTGTTTTCTGGGGACAAAAAATAACATGGATCTCTATTATATCGAACCACTGCAGAGAAGAAACTGGATCAGACTTAAATTTACACCTGCCAAGCAAATTAAAACAACCACAGAGAAAGAATTCAGCCAGGTAGCAGGCTACAAGATTAACGTTCAAAAATCAGTTGCATTTCTTTACACTAATGATGAATCAACAGAAAAAGAAACTAAGGAAACAATCCCCTTTAAAACAGCACCCAAAGTAATAAAATACCTAGGAATAAATCTAACCAAGGAGGTGAAAGACTTATACACAGAGGAATCTTCAGAACAAAAGGTAGTGCGCTCACTTCAGGAAGCAGACAAGCATGAGGCTGCAGAAACTCACAAAGCACTGTAAAGTTCCGTCACCCCCACTGTCCCGCACCACCGGCGTAAGCCACAGCGGCTGGCCGAAGCTCACAGCCACTCGGCCACACAACCGGCAGGTTTGAGATAAAATCCTTAAATTGACTCTTTAAGTATACTTCCAAGAATTTACTAAATTTAGAACAGAAATACTGATGAACTTTCAGAAAATTACATCACAGACAACAAAATGAATGTCCTCCCATGTTAGAGAGAATGAGAGCGCCTCTTTTTAGAAGCGTCCAGTATACTCTGTGATGTAAGCTGACAGGGTATTTTTAGAAAGAGATGAAGTCTGTTATTATTTGCTAAACAGGAGCAAATCCTTCTAAAGATGGCTGCTGATTATGACTTCTGTTACTTCTGAGGTGTTGGGCATAATAAAACATACGGTATGTTTAGTTAGGACACAGAATATTTATGTAAGAAAAAGGAAAAAAGAAAAACTTCAGTAAAGACTAAATGAGCGTGATATATACACTTATTTTTCAACTTCTCAACCCTACCAGCTTAGGCTATAGTTGACAGCTGTTAGAATTTTCAAATAAGTTTTTGTGGTTTGGGATGGTCCAGGAAGTTTCCAGAAAGTCAGGCAACCTAGCCTCTCTGGACATGGGCCTGTAGCGTGTAACCCGTTTACCCACCAGAGACGGCTGAGGGAGCGGTAAGGAAAGAGGGCTGACCAGACAGCCCCAACAGCCTTCAGAAGGCCACGAGGCGGGCGCCGCTGCACCGCTGGAACATACGCTCACCTGCCAGCGCCTCACGCCTTCTCTCCTGGGCGAGCTGAGGGGAGAGCGTGCGGCGAGCACAGACCGTGTTTCTCTGAGTCCGTACTGTGGGGAAACAACACTCAGCAAACCCACGAGCGTGCAGGCCTCCCCAGAGTCTTCCATATCCCCATGGTTTTTAAATAGCCCAGCAGGCTGTGAGCTCTTCAAAGACACAGCCCCTTGCGTAAAGCTCACAGTCCTCAGAGCTTTGCCTAAAGTGCTTAGTAATGTATCATTATTAGTGCTTGTGCTGTGATTTTAAATAAGAGAGTATTACTCAACCATTATACCCACCATCTAAACAGAACAGGTACACAGACCATGAGCAGGATGTGCACTTGGCAGAGGCTCTCTTCTGCCCCATGAGGTGCAGGTCTGTGCACAGAACCCCTATTTGTTTGTTTGTTTGTTTTTAATAAGCTCCATGACGTGGCCCATGGCATAGTGAAGAAGGCATTACTCTAGAAACAGGACACCTGACCTCCGGTGATCAGCCTTCCCTGGACTTCAGCATCCCCAGCAGTAAGACGAGCGTGCGGGAAGAAATGACTGCTGAGCTCTCTGCGGCGCCTTCATCCTGCCTCACGAGGCTGGGTGTCACCCAGGTGGCCCTGGAGAGGTCAGGAGGGAGCGAAAGAGCAACGAGGTGCCGTGGGGACGGCGAAGGAGCCCAAGGAGGAAGACAGCTCTGGTCAGGATGCACAGACAGCGGTGTGTCCAGGGGACGACAGACACACCAGATCTGGGAAGGTCAAGTGTTCACACAAGGAGGACCTGGGGAGGAGCCAGAATACGAGGAGCCTCCAGTGTCGGAGACAAGGGAAAGGAGGCAGAGGGCAGGCCCTGCGATCAGGGCTGCACCAGCTGCCCGGCATTCACCGTGTTATTACTTACTCCTTACAGGCTCACAATGCAAGTACTATGACCCACTGTTTACACCCAAGAAAATGAAGGAGTTTCACACCTGAAAAGAGCTTTCAGAAGTCACACGGTGGCAAGCTGCTGAGGCAGGCGATGAGATCCACGTGCCACCGCAACGCACACGCACCCCTGCACCGCACTGCCCGCCCGCACGGCTGGGCGGCCGGAGACGGGTCTGCGCCAATGCTAGCCAAGCCCTGCTCAGGGAAGACATTTGGAAAGTGAAAATATGAAAACAGTACTCAATCCTCACTCCATACATGAGATTTTTCTAATGCAACAGTGACTTTATAATATCTAACGTATCTTTAAAGAAGTGTCCTCAACTAGATTCTGTTTTATTAAGCTCATTAAAAAATAATCATTCATTGGATGTTTGCTTTGTGCCAAACACTCTGTAAACACTATTAATGCACTTAACCCATTTCATCCTTACATCAGTCCTACTATGTGCACTATTTCACCATTTTTACAAATGAGAACCCTGAGGCTTCAAGGGGCTAAGTCACCCTCAGCAAATGTCAAGAACGCGGCTAAATCAGTCACTGGTGAGTGGTTAAAAATATCTACCACTGCATTGCACAAGCTGGTGAAAGAAACGATCATCAGAGAAGGTGCAAGGCTCTCACTGACCAAAAGAATAAGACAGCAGAAGAGAAGGCAACAGAGTGGGGCACCCTGACTGCACCTGGAGGAGCCATCCACCCTCCGGCTCTGTTTCCTCACTGGCAGAGAGCATTCAGTGAAAAAACTTCTCTCAGGTGCCTGTGGTCCTGGGAGTCCATGAATAAATCAGAGCTGTATCATCTCATCAGAGTCAGGTCTCCTACATTCACTTTTGTAATCTTAGAGTCAATTACGGTATCTAGCATACAACAGACAATGCATAAAATGTTCGCAGCTTTATCAACTAAGTAAACTTCAAGCTAAGAGAAACTTCTGCATAGAATTATTTAAGGTGATACACAAGGTAGATTAACCTTGAACCCGTAAGCAACCAGGTCCATTTAAGTATCAAAAAGACTTTACTCACACCAGTTTTCGCTCTTCACATGATCCCAGAATATCAACCTCCAAGGGGCAGCAGTACAGTGTCAGAGCCATGAGAATGCTGGAGACGACCTCGAGTTTCAGGGCTGAGTTACAAGCAGTAACGATCCCCCAAAGTCATGAACAGCCACACTTCATAGGAGGCACTTCATTCAAGAGGTAGAGTCACAGACTGACTCAGACCCCAGGGGCCACATCCTGGCTTGTTCCAAATAAGGTGTGTGGCCTCCTGGTGTCTCAGCTTCCTCGTCTGTAAATCGGGAGAGCTTACTGTCCCCACCGTGTGCTCTGAAAGGTAAGCTAATGTAAGAAAGCGTTCAGCACCATGCACGGCACAGAGTAACTGCTCGGTAAGTGTGCCAGCTGCTAAGTGCAGGTGGTAACGCCCCTAGCGCTATAAACGCCCCTGAAAAATCAGTAACTTTAAGATGAAAATTGGAGGTGATAAAAACCATTTATAGAGAACAAGACCAAAAGTGCCTCAGACAGTGCTACTGCAGAGAGAAAGAGAAAGAGAGACAGAGACAGAGAGGACGGGAAAGGGAGACAGAGGGAAAGAGAGAGTGTGCATTCTGCAAAACACTAGTGATAATGCTGAGAAAATAAAAAGTATCATTCAAGCAGAGACTACAGGTCCCATCTACCTTACATTTCTTCCCAGTAAGAAAATCTTTCCTTACGTTAAGTTTTGAATTATACAAGATTTTTACAAAATGTGACTGTTCTGATCAGATTCATTCACCAATGGGGTCTTTTTAAAACATTAATTCTCTCAGGGAAGCTGGCCAGCCTCAGAATCAGACCCTTACCAATTAAGCATTATCTAACTCAGTATTTTTCACATAACATGTTAGCTTGAAATGAAAAAAAAAAAGTTGGCAGATCAAGATCAGCACTTAAAAAATAAAAATTAGAACAAAATGGAAAATACCACAGTAAGCCTGATTTTAAGACACCTGTTTCAGTTATAGGTACTGACTAGGTCGCAATAGAAAGTGTGTTTCTTATAATGGGCTACAGTCAGAAATACCTGGGGAAAACTGATCTATTAAAAATTGACAATGAAACTAAGGTTTTTAAATCTTTAAGCAAAATTTTCAAGTTTTTACATTTAATGCACTGTAAAACCTTAGCAAGAGATTTGATTTACAGCATTCTTGTACCATAAATTCAAAAAAATAAATTCAGAAATGACTGATCTTTACCACCCACCCCAGACAGGAAGCAGAATGACGGAGAACTCCAGCCAACGCTAGGAAGAACAGAATAACCACTGTGTGAGTCTCTTGCCTCGTCTACCTGTATTTGCATAAGGAAACCCACATGCTCTCAAGACAATAATTCCTTAAGTTCCCAGTGCCCAAACCCTTAGAGAACTTTCATGTAGCTTCTCCGAGGAAGAGAGAAGGAAATGCAAATACAGAAAAGGAGTCTACTCAATCCAAACAATCTGATGAACACTATTGTGTATTATAAACAAATAAGAACTTCTCTGTCCCCAAACTGCTCATAATCTACTAAGGAATGTAAGACAAACACCGCAGAAGCCAAGCTGACTGTGCTCAAGGTGAGGGAGAGGAAAAGCATGAGTAGGAGGAATAAAGAAATACAGGATGTCCAGAAAATGAAAGCAACTGAAATTATTAGCCTTTTAGTATGAACAGAGTCATCAGCTGGCACAGTTTGGGAGACATGGGATGAGGAGTAGAAACTGAGGTGCTTTTGAAGGAGGTGAGAACAGCAAAGAAAAGGCACCAGAGCTGCAGGAAAATGGACAGGGAGCTAGTGAGACGCCTGCAGGAAAGCGGTGGCGGCTAAGGCAGTGGGCAGTGCTGGGCCTAGAGCATCAGGGGCCTTGGACAGCAGCAGGGGGTGCCTATTTCCTTTGGCAGGAGGTGAAAGGGAAGCTTTTTGGTGTGGGGGGTGGCAGGAACCTATGGGCACCAAGAACCTGAGCACAGCCTGCCCTCTCATGGCGCCTGCCCACACTTACGGCTCTCCTCAAGGCCATCTTACAGGGGGGTTCTGCACCTGCCTCCCACTCGGTAGCCACAAAAGGATGCTGACCAGACACAAGATTCCCTTGACAGCAACTTGGTCTGAACCTCCTGCCACGCTTCAGCTCTCACACAAAAATGCACAGCCCCAGGATCCTTCTGGCTTCTCTCCCTCTGCTCGCTAGCTGAAGCCAAGGGGAATTTCTGCTGGGACTCCACAGTTTTGTTTTTTTTTCCCCCCTTAAGCAACCATTCCAGGAAGGAAAAAAGGCTGACTCCCTTTGGGGAAAAACAGCTTGGGCTTTCCAAGTCAATACCCCAGAGACGCAAGAGCTGTTCCAGTTATCTACTGCTGCCCAGCAAGCTACTCCAAGGCTCAGCGGCTTACCACGGCCACCATTTTTCTCTCACGATTTTGAGAGTCAGGAATTTGGGAAGGGCTTGGTTGGGGCATTCTTGCACTCCCCAAGGTATTGACTGAAATCACTTGATAGAACTTGGCTGGGCTGGTCAGGCCTGGTGCCTTGGCAGGGATGGATGGAAGGATGGACACTGCTGAGAACACCCACCAGAGTGTCCCTCCATGCTCCCCCAAGCCTGGGGGCTTTAGTGTGGTCAGCCGTCAACATGGTGGCTCAGGCCCCAGGAGACCAAGGTGGGAGCCGCCCCCCTCTCCAAGGCTAAGCCTGGGACTGAGCTGGCGCAGCACCACATCTGCTGCCCCACTGCTGGTCAAAGCAGTCCACATGCAAAGCGAGGCGTGGCCAAGCATTTGTGGTCAACTTTAATCCATCCTCACAACCTAAACCATGGCTGCATCTTAGGCAGCCATGATTTGCTAACTATTGAATACTGGGAATGTTAAAACTCGGGTGTAGAAAAATTCATTTGACTACCTCACATTAAAAGGACATAAGGAAAAGGGAATTTCCATAGCAACAGATATTCCCAGACCTTACCACTCAGAGCTTAAGACTGAAACACTTGGATGGATGGAAACTACATTTTTGGTGGTGAGCACATTGTAGGGTAAACAGAAGTGGAAAAACAATGCTGTACACATAAAACTTACAAATATTATAAAACAATGGTACCTCAATAAAATTTTAATGAAAAATACGAAAGTAACAAAAAAGATTAGCTAAATGTAATTAAAACTTGAAAGGCAGAGCAATCGACAGTACTTGACCAAAAATATTTAAGTGAAAGCATTTAAATATTTTACCTTATTACTCTTATTTTTTGTCTTAAACGGGAATGTTATGTTGTATGTCAATTGTACTAACATAAAGCTGTTTTTTAATTTAAAAAAAAAAAAGATGACAAACAACTAAAGGCCTTAAAAATATTCATGTATTTTAATTCAGTAATTCCAGCTTTAAGAATTTAATCTAAGGAAACAACCAGAAAGGCACACAAAGTCAGGTAAATATATCAAAGTACTAATTCACTGTCATAAAGTAAAAGTAATCTATATTATAAAAAGAGATGGGTTAAATACCTAAATATAGACACAAGTGTCTTTCCAAAGATTACTGTTATATTATTAATAGAATAAAGTTCACAGTGAGATTAAACAGGTAATAAAACCTTATACAGTGGGAACGACAGCAACTTTGAAATGTGATTGACAAAGATCAATTCGTAAATAACACTATCTTGATTGGGAACTGTATTTCCTGCACACAGGATGCAAAATAAATATACTGAATTGGAAAGAGTAACACATAGAAACACATGTAAAATGCTGCCCACTACAGATCTAATTTACTGTCAATACTGCACAAACTCCTCTTGTTATACTCAGGTTAAAAAATAAATAAAACTGGTACAGAAAAGAGAAGGTTCAGAATAATTTTTTTTCATTTAGTGAGAATAGGAGAGCATGGTGTTTAAGGAGAAAAGAAATTTCTTCACCAGGAAACAAAGACAAAAATATACACAATAAATCAAATTCAAAACTGGAGAAAATAGCCATCAAAAAAATCAAGAATGTTGACATAAAATTTTTAAATAAACTTAAAAAAGAAGACTTCTTTTACCACAATTAAACACATTTTTAAAAACACTTCTGCCATAACTTAGTCTACTATTATAATTAGAATCAGACCAGTATTAAGGCCTTGCCATTTCTATGCATCTTTTCTACATCCAGGGGTGATGCATATGCCATTCTACCATGGAAAATATCAAGATACTTGCTGCTGAGACCTATTTAAAGAGCAGTGTGTATAAAACATAGGGAGAGTTAGTAAGGAAACATGGAGAATTTTCTCCAAATTCGGTTTCTACTATAACAGGGGAAAAGCAGACTAAAACTACCAGCAAACGCTTCTGGAGTACACACGAGCACAAAGAACCATGTTAACGCTGGAGATACAAAGAAATTACAGTCCCTGCCCATCAATGTCTCCAGCCAGTGAGACAAAGTACACACCGAGGAGTAGTACAAGACAGCGCCTGAGGAGCACCTGGTGTTGTAGGAACAGGAGAGAGAAACTAGAGGCAGGAGATGAGTGAGAAGCCTGCCCACGCGAGATCACCCTACAGGGTGAGCCTCAAGCCTCCCTGACTCCCGTCCCTCTCACAACAAACATTCTGGAACGCCCCCTGCTCACCCTACCTGCAACACAGTGCAGGAATTAAAAGGAAACACATGCATTCCAATAGACCAAACATCAGATCACTGCTAGGAGGGGTAACAAAGCGGTCAGACACCTGCACCAACTTCCTTACATAACAAGCAAGTTTGCATTTTAAAAAATAGGATTGGATCCATTCTGTACAAGACATACAGAAAATGAAGGGGCAGAAGTACAGGGGACACTGCAATAAAAAGCGGTGTAAGCAAAAGTAACAACACACCAGATTAACCTGCGTGTTTTAAGATAAAGAGAAATATCACCTCAACTGAGTAGGTGTAACAGGTCAGGACAAATTACAGACGGTCAAAGTGGAGAACCTAAGTTAGAATGATGCATCTCTGCCAACCTTATCAGCTTGTTTCCTTGTAACATATTCACTTAATCTCAATGATTTCATTGCTCCTAAGAAAAAATACGTTGGCAGGACAGGCATGTTAGCAACTATTCATGTGCAGGAAAAGCTGTAAAAGTAAATTCCAAAATTTCATCTGAATATGATCAACACTTTTCTTGACATTTGATATTTCAGAAAAAAGAGGCCAAATAAGAATATACAAATATGTACACAGACTCACTCTATGAGTGCGCGAAACGTAGTGGGATCTACATGTGTGCTGAATGGGCAACTTGAATACCGCAAGGCTACTGGCAGAGAATACTATGAGAATAACTTCCTAATTGGTGAACTAGCTCTTGCTAAGCTCAAAAACTATTTATTTACATGGTGGTTGTATTCCCGGGAAATTATGTATAATGAAGTTATATGGAGAAAAAAACTACATTTATGTATAAAGACAAAGTTATGTTTTAGGCTCAGTATTCATAATCAGGTTTTCAAAAGCATAAATATCCAATGAGAAATAAAAAAATTGGGCAGGATTTGGGCAACTCTTTTCTTTGGTGGACCTGCCTCCCCTCCCCACTTCATCCCCTCTGCCTCCTATCCACTAAATGCCCCTAAATGGACAGCACCACACTCCCTGGAAGACCATTTATATGAGGTTTACAGCTGATTCCATGAGGCTTATCTATTCCAAAGACTTAAAAAACTTCAGATTTATCACATTTTGCATTGTACAAGACAATCTTTCTACAAAGTCCCATCACTATTCTTTGTTCCAAGACCTCTAAATCCAATCCACTTATCAGATTATAAATAAGGTTTCAAAGTATATTAAGACAGTTTTAAAGAAAAGAAAAAAGCTTAAAGTCTATGACCCACATTAACGATAGGAAAACCATGACAACTGGCCTCATGGGAAATTTATCTAAGTCTGATAAACTTCAGTTCAGTTATAAAGATAAATTCAAGGGTGATTCAGTTATGAAGACAAATTAAGACTCAGGTCCCTCTAACAGAGTTGCCACTGAGACAGTTTGTTTTGGTTTTTAGGGAAACAAATATTATTAATCAAGTCTTCAGTAAATTTTATAAATAGCAATGTTTTCATTATCCAAAATATCACTTATCACGCCAAATAGTATGAATTACAACTATTCTGTAAGTTGGTAAGTACGTTACCAAAGAGGTGAGTAACACCTGTGTATTACTAAATTTGAGCTATTTCAATTTACTGAAACCTGTGCCCAAAACATTCCTTAAGGTGGTTTCACAGCAAAATAGTTGGAAACTAAGCTCAAAGAGATTTTGTTATTAATACCGCATCTCTTTACCAAAAAAAGGGAGTAAAGCAGCTTATAGAAATAAATATTACACAGCAAAGTAAAGAACAGCCTCAACAATCACAAAGGAAATGCAACCGACAATAAAAACATTCCTCATCTATCAAATCAGCAACACTTTGCAAAAGTCAAGTACTTAAGGGGAATGTTTACACAGGGACTTTGTATACTGTTCTAGTCAAAGAAAAGAAAAAAGAGTTAAGGGTCAGTAAGAAGAAACAAAATTGTTCTTATTTACAGATGATGATTGTCTACAGATAAAACCCAAAAGAGTCTAAAGATAAAAAGAATTAATAAGAGAATTAAGTGGTTATAAGATGAATATAGAAAAACCAGTTACATTTTTACATGCAACAAAGACTTAGAAAATGTAATTTAGAAAAAAGTTAAAATCACAAGCAAATAAATAAATAAAATGTACCCGGGAATAAATCTAATAGAACAAGGGCAAGGTTCACATGGATAGACTTATGAAACATTACTGGAATTCATTAAAGAATGCCTAAATTATACTATGCTTATGGACAGAAAGTCTCAAACCTCTCAAGATGTCAATTCAACCCAAACAGATGCATTAAGTCAATGCGATTTTTAATCAAGATCCAAATGGAGGTTATCGAAGAACTTAACAACCTGATTTTGAAATGTACATGGAAGAGCAAAGGCCCAAAGACAGCTAGGATATTTCTAAAATTGAAAAATAAGTTTGAAAGGGATTTGTCCTAGGAGATGAAGACAACACACAAATCAACTATCACATTTAAGAAATTCTGTCCAAAATCTACCATAGAGAATATAAAAAGACAAATCACACACTGGTAGAAGATACGGATAACATGTAACTGATGAAGGATTAATATCCAGAATATAAGAAGCATTCTACAAGTCAATAAAAGGGCAAGCCAAAAAACGGGCCAAAAACATGAAGAGATATTTCTCAGGAGAGGAAATACGAAAGACTAATAAACACACGAGAAGATACTCACGTTCACCCTTATAAATAAAACGACTATGAGATGTGATTTTACGCCACCAAATGAGCCCAAATTTAAGAATTCAAGCAATACCAAATGTGGATCAACGGTCTATTAACACCGCTGATGAGCAGTAAGCAGGCACAATGGGAAACAGTTTGATTCACTCATAAAAACGAAGACGTTCGTTATGAACCAGCAGCAACCCAGTTGGAGAGACGTGCTCATAAGCCTTAGGAAGCACATGAGAGAATCCTCACAGGACATTATTCATTATGACCACCAACACAAAAAGCCCATCAGTAGGATAATCAATCAATCAGCTGTAGTAACCACAACAGAGTACGCACAGGAACGAGCGTGTGAGTGAATTACAGCTACACCTTAGAAACGGACTAAGTGAAGACATCAAGGTGCCGATGACTACACAAGCCATTTTTATAAAGTCAAAAACTAGCAATACCTTGTCGAAGGATTATAAAGCTACTTTCTTTTAAAAGCCAGGGAATAAAACATAAAATCTAGGGTAGTGGATACCGAGGGTGGGGAGGTCGGGCAGAAACGCTCCTAGAGTTATGCATCTACTTCAGAGGAGTTCACTTCTCTAGATTTCTGTGCATGGAAACAGAGTATCTGCTGTACAAACAACAGAATTATCTATTTTATCTTGTATTTACCTGTGAGTACAAAACAACACCTCATAGTAATCCACAGCTGACCATACATATTTCAAAACAAAACAAAAGAGGGGACTCAATTTCCTACTGGTGAGTACTCGAGGACCTCCAGCCTAGGTGACAATGCGATTTCCTCCCTCAGGAATAATCCCTGGGTTCACTGGCAATTAGTGTTAAGAATTTACAAGAAGTGTTACATTGTAATAACCTTCAAATGACATGAAGAAGG
Source organism: Camelus dromedarius (assembly GCF_036321535.1). Classification (NCBI taxonomy): domain Eukaryota; kingdom Metazoa; phylum Chordata; class Mammalia; order Artiodactyla; family Camelidae; genus Camelus; species Camelus dromedarius. Next base: position 27,126,499 of record NC_087458.1, on the reverse strand, counting down.
AATTTAAACACCTAATTTACAGGACTTTCTCCTTAGTGAAACAGAAACTCTTAAAAGTTTCAGTCTGAGAAACTCTGCTCTCCTAAAAAAAGAAAGGTATTTAACTTGGCATTGTGGACCCTGGAAAGGAGTACAAAGCTTCTTTAAAAGAAACAAAATTGTGATTGGTTTCAGCTGTTTTTCTGTTCTTAAAAGAAAGTTCATCAGAACAATCAGGCAAGTCTTCTAACGTCCACAAAGATGGTGTCTTAAATTTTGAGAAAGTAGACCTATGGACTTTCTCCAAAGATTAGTAAATACATCTCTTTCAAGTAATTTTCCAAAGCCATAGTCTGGACATGCTTAATTGTTGAATTTAGCCCTCTGCTTCACTGTGAGTTTAGAACTGAGTCTCCTGATTCATCAAAACAACCAAGGAATATTCAAATGCCTACGACTTCATGAGTCAAGTACCTAACTCTAAGTTGCTGACCTAATGGTTTAAAACATAGCTCCTGTCCTCAGTGAGCTCATATGAAGAAACAAAATTAACACACATTAAAAAGATTCCACAACAAGATGGTATGCTCAAGTGACCAATGAACGACACAATAAGCACTATTGTATCACACTTCCAGAATGTTGAAAAGAATTGAGAGAGAGAAGGCAACTTCCTTCCAAAAGAAGCTGGGATGACAAAGCCCAGAGGACAACATGATACATATTTAGGCAAAAGGTGATCGCAAATAAAGACAATCAGTCTGACTAAGGGAAAAAAAAAAAGACGTCAAGGAGACCACAATTTTTTAGAAAGCAAAAACAACGCTGAGAGAACCCTACAGGCAAAAGCAATCATTATACCATAGTCACCCTCAACATAAATGATTCTTTAAAGATTCCTGGAGACACCGATTTAAAACAACTGGACAGAGAAAAAAATGCTGTGGTAAGTAGGGAGATGCATAAAGTGTGGAGAGAGTAAGGTCCCAGACATCACCAGAATCATCTGCTTCTGAGAACAAGAAGAAAATCAGGATTAACTTCCAATTCAAAAAGTATCTCACATGAAATGGCTTTGGCGCAGCCAGGTTCCTAAGACAGGCACTGGAGATGAACTGTATTTCTACAAAACAATCAAACAAAAACAAACAATGAACTAATGTCCATAGAGAAAAAGAAGTAATTTTAGTATAGCTAATTTTTTGTCAGCTTTCTACTACTAGTTCTTTGAAACATTTATTTAATGCTCTGTTTGGACTTCTAAACTGCTACTAGTTCTTTGAAACATTTATTTAATGCTCTATTTGGACTTCTAAATACTCTTACCATAATTTAATAACCCATCCACTCAAACTGTCTTAGAATACGTCCTTTCAATGAAACAAAAGTTCCTACTACATGGGCTTTATTCAATCATTTAGATAGTAACCAATTTATCAAATACCTATTGCATGCCAAATTTTTACATAGTCTTTAATAGTTTTATTATCACTATCTGTAAAAATGGTGTAACTTATATAATCAAATGGGAGACAGTCCATTATCCTTTATCTGTGATTCTAAATTTAAAAAAATCTAAACAGCAGAGAATTTTCAATAACATATGACAACAAAACATGACTTGATCTAGTGTGAAGCCCTTGTAGCCTTTAAGCAGCCTTTAATTCATAAAAGTATGAATACATTTCACTGTAGAGAGAGTGAGTATTTGACTGCGGGGGTTACTGCTGTGAGTATTGCATAATGCACATTCATTTCATTAAATTTACTATGACTCCATGTATGAGGTACCTGGCTCTAAGTCACTGCCCTAATGGTTAAAATACAGTTGCTGCCTCTCAACGAGCTCAACTCATCTTGAAGGAAAAGATGAACACACGTTAAAAAAGATTCCAGAACAAGACTGTGAGTGGTACCAAAAAAAGGCACTGTTTTATCACTTCTGGAATCCTTGTTTCTGAAACACATCTGCATTTTAAAACAGCTCTGATTCATCTATCACAGCTGAAGGTAAACATGATCAGCACTGTCAAGAAAATCAAGACTTAACGATCCTGCAAAGATGTGCTCCTCCGAGACAGATCTGACACACAGCCCGTCAGCCGAAGCATCTAACACCAGCACGGTGAGCGCTCAGTGCCAAGAGGGCCCGCGGGAATGAAACTGGTAGTCTCAGGACAAACTGTGCGAAGGCAGGGAGTGCAGGCTGCAGCGAGAGGAGCAGGACAAGCACGCACCCCTTTCCTTCAGAGGCTCTTCCCCCCAAAGACCCAGACTATGAAGGCCCACAGACAGTGTGTTTGCTAGTTTTTCTAGATCCGCCTCCTAAAACTGCTAGGCACAGAGTGGGATCCTCTGAAGAAGGCACTTTAGGAGGGCAAAGCTCAGGAAAGAGAGGATCCTGCAGCACAGGAACTGGCAGGCACAGCATCAGAGCAGAAGGGTCAGCATGCCAGTACCATCTGCCAAACTAGTTCTCCCCTCCTCCCCTGTGACACATTTGTGGCTGGGCACAAGGCTGCCCAGCTAAACTACGTTTCCCAGCCCCCACTGCGTATATGATGGCCAAGTGACTGAGAGCTCTCCAAAGGCAGATGATGCGATGACGTGGCCCACTGCTGGGTCTCAGTCTTGAGAACTAGGCATATACCCCTTGACAGTATCTTCCCATCTGGAACACAGAGGTGCTATCACCCAGCTTCAAACACACATACGAGGACAGCACCCTAGGGAAGGCAGATCATGAAGACGAAAGGACCCCAGGTCCCAAAGCGTCTGTGTGAGCAGAACCACCCTGCAGCCCGCTCAGGACTACCACATGGAAGGGAAACCTCTACATTTCTCCAACCACTTCACTGTTAGGGCTCCTTGCTACTGTGGCTGAGTCTCTACCTAACAACCCTGGTGAGGAAGCTACACCATGGACGAGCCACCCCACTCCGCCTGTCCAATTTCAATAACCCTTTCTAAAAGGCAAACTGCATCTTGGGCAAATCTAAACAAAACTGCCATTTCTCACCCTCATCTGCATTCTGTCACTGTGGCCTCACAGAAACAGGAATTCATTCATTCAGCAAGCCTTTGAGCACCTACTACTGTATGAAATGTATTATGCTATACACTAGGACTATAAAAACCAACGTAAAAAAGAAAGCCAACAAAACCTTCCTTGAGTTAGGTTTTCTGTTCCACATGCTTTTCATCCAGAAGTTAAGCTCTAGGTCTTCCTCTCTGCCCTGTCTCCAGCACTCTGCAGTGCCTTTTACAGAACAGGCACTCAATAAATATTTGTTAGGTGAATGAATCAGAAAACCAATAATTCACCTTGTCCTCAATGAATTCAGTCTAATGGGAGAAACAAACAATCTAGCACCTCTCACATCATAGGCGTACCAAAGACTCAGAATTGCCAAAGCATTACTGAAGGAAAAGAGTGAAGCTGGAGGAATAACCCTCCCAGACTTCAGACAATACTACAGAGCTACAGTAATCAAAACAGCATGGTATTGGTACAAAAACAGACATGGATCAACGGAACAGAATAGAGAGCCCAGAAATGAACCCACAAACTTTTGGTCAATTAATCTTTGACAAAGGAGGCAAGAACATACAATGGAGTAAAGACAGTCTCTTCAGCAAATGGTGTTGAGAAAACTGGACAGCTGCATGTAAAGCAATGAAGTTAGAATATTCCCTCACACCATACACAAAAATAAACTTAAAATGGCTTAAAGACTTAAACATAAGACAAGACACTGTAAACCTCTTAGAAGAAAACATAGGCAAAATATTATCCAACATAAATCTCAGCAGTGTTCTCTCAGCACAATCTACCCAAGCAATAGAAATAAAAGCAAAAATAAACAAATGGAACCTAATTAAACTTACAAGCTTTTGCACAGCTAAGGAAACCGTAAGCAAAGGAAAACAAAAAGACAACCTACGGATTGGGAGAAAATATTTGCTCTTAAGATGAGACTGACAAGGGCTTAATTTCCAGAATATATAAACAGCTCATACACCTTAACAAGAAAAAACAAACAACTCAACCCCAAAATGGGCAGAAGACCTAAACAAGGTCTCTAATAAAGACATACAAATGGCCAATAGGCACATGAAAAAATGCTCAATATCGCTCATTATCAGAGACATGCAAATCAACACTACAATGAGGCGTCACCTCATACCAGTCAGAATGGCCATCATTCAAAAGTCCACAAACGATAAATGCTGGAGAGGGTGTGGAGAAAAGGGAACCCTCCTACACTGTTGGTGCAGTTTGGTGCAGCCTCTGTGGAAAACAGTATGGAGATTCCTCAAAAGACTAAAAATAGAATTATCAGATGATCCAGCAATCCCACTCCTGGGCAGGTATCCAGAGGGAACCTTAACTAAAAGGATACCTGTACCCCAATGTTCATAGCAGCACTATATACAATAGCCAAGACATCGACACAGACTAAATGTCCACTGACAGATGACTGGATAAAGAAGTCGTGGCATATTTATACAATGCGTACTACTCAGCCATAAAAAATAGTAAAATAATGTCATTTGCAGCAACATGGATGGCCCTGGAAAATGTCATTCTAAGCAAAGTAAGCTAGAAAGAGAAAGAAAAATAACATATGATATCACTTATACATGGAATCTAAAAAAAAGGCAAATAAACTTATGTACAAAACAGACACATACTCACATATAGAAAATAAACTGATGGTTACTGGGGGGGAAGGGAGTGGGAAGAGATAAATGGGAATTTGAGATTTGCAGATACTAACTACTATGTATAAAATAGATAAACAACAAGTCTATACTGTAGAGCACAGGGAACTATATTCAATATCTTGTAGTAACTTATGGTGAAAAATAATATGAAAACATATATATGACTGAAGCATTGTGCTGTACACCAGAAATTGACACAACATTGTAAATGAACTATACTTCAATAAATATATATATATCTTTAAAATATGTTTAGTGATTTTTAGAAATGAACTAATGTCTGCACACTGAACGATACAACGGCAAATGCTATGGAGGGGCAGGAGGAATTAGAAATCAAAATCTTCCCAGAGGAACTGAAATTTGCCCTGAGCTCTGAAGGACAATCAGGACGCAGCCAAATAAACAAAGGAACCAGGCAGAGATGCAGCACCCACGCTGTCTGAACACGTTTACTACGACTGGAACTTAAGGGCAGAGCTCCAGTCACACAAGAACATATCTGGTACTCCTCTGAATACTGCTGCTTCCACTAATTAAGCCAAAGCCTGAATCCTTTTCTTTAGCATTTGCATCACCCTACCTGTTTAATATGAATTACTGTCAATGCAGAGCTCTCCCCTTCTCTAAGTTTCAGATATAATTTTCATTTTTATATCTAAAATCAGGATTTATTTGACTAGTTCTAACAAATCCTCCATCATAGAATCAAAGAACCTGAAGGCTGGTAAGAATCTGAAAGGTCACCAGATAAATGTTGTGAGAAGTCATTTATCTTGATCAGCTGTCATCAGTCCTTTGCGGTCACACGGAATTTGTATCCTTCTGTTACAGCCCTTGATATTTTGTCCCACAGTGTATTTGTTGACACACTTTCTTGGTCTCCCACTAGACTCCACGCTCTTTATGTATAACCCACATTCTTCTTTATCTCATATCCTTCCAGTGCTCAATAATCAAAGGCTCTGTATAAAATCATCTTTTAATCCACTCCCATCAGCTCCGACAGTCCCTGTCAAGTCCCACCTATTTGCCTGTTCCTGCGTACAGCCTCCCTGTGACCTCTGGTAAAGATGAGTTCTTGCACCTTCTTTCCAAGACCCACAGCCATCCCCACAGGTGGATGTTTTTAACGCCTATGATGCCACACTGCTGCTTTTTTCATCTCCATTTCAATCTGTTTTATAGATTAGGGCTTACTACTCCCAATGTTTGGAAAAAATGAAACAAGTTCCAAATAAATCATCCCTTTTGTTAGCTGAAGAATGCCCGTGTCTCAGAAACTGTCAGATGCTTTCCTGCAGATGTTTTAAGCCTAGAACCATCAATGGCCTTTCCCGTTCCACCTTTTGTTCTTCTGACAAGGTTACTGTGCTTCTTTGAGACTTCCTGTTTGAATGACCACACACTTGGGTGTTCAAACTCCCATGTGTCCATTATTCACCATAAAAGGGACCCGAGGAAGTAACCAGGCAGTTGAACACAAAATGATGTATGAACAAAAACAGCTGTGTATTAGCAGGATGGACAAAAAGACAGCAGGGATCTAGACACCACTGTGAATTTCAAAAACAAGGTCTATTTAGTTAGGCATGGTTAAAGGGCTGCTGATTCAGAGCATCAGTGGCCCCTTTCATAATTGAAAATCACTAGAGATGTGAAGAAGTCTTTTTAGTTACTTCCGCAGCATCTCACCCCAGCACTACCTTCCCAGCAGTCTCCCTTAAGGGAAGCTGCCTCTCCTTCCTCTTACAGAAATGGCAATACCAACTCAAAGATTTTGCCAAAAAAGCCTTAATACCTATTTTATTTCCCAATCCAAAAAGCAGATCTCCTCCAACCCCAGGGGGCTTTCCTATAAAAACACAGGAGAACACAGATACAGATACACACAGAACACACAAAAAGCAGCACAGAAAACAAGCCTACATTCTCCAAACATCTGGCAAGTATGTCACTTTCCAGAACCGGTCCATCTTCTGACACCCTAGGTTCACCATCGATGTCCTGTGGCAGGGTATTAGGGCTTTAGAGTGGGCATGAGTTTAAAACCAAAGCTTTATCCACAAAACTGAATGATCCCAACTGCACCCGGAGTTGATGCTAACTTATTTCTTGGCATGCAGCAAAAATGCTGAGAACAGCAGTTAAAAAAAAAAAAAAAAAAAAACCCAGCTTGAGCCTCTAACACAATCCTGATAAAGTAAACAAATTTTATTACAGCTGCATAACAGATGGTCCCACAAACTTGCATAATCTGTAGTAGAGTTCTAAGAATTTAGTATCTGACAGACTTTCTATCCCACGAACTTATCTAAAATACTCACTATAAATTCACAACTATGCATAGAGCCACTCTAAAAGTTAATCCTAGATGTTCAATCCCACAGAACATGACCTCTTTCCCATGAAGGAGCAATCACAGGACCAGAGCAATTAAAGTATACAATTTTTTTTTAAAGTATACAATTGCTCTTTTGGTTTCCAACTCCCCCTCCCTCCACAACCTTCACCTTTAGCCTGTATTTCTTTCCACTTCCAAAAAGAACATAATTTCAGTGAAAATTTCAGGATGCTCATCTCTACCAGATCATGAAGTGGCATTTAATTTTTACTATTTGGGGGGGGGGCAATTAGGTTTTATTTATTTATTTAATGGAGGTACTGGGGATCGAACCCAGGACCTTGTGCATGCTAAGAGTGTGCTCGACCACTGCGGTATATCCTCCCCTGCCGCCCACAACTGGCATTTAAGTAATAATAACCTAAAAACAGTGACACCAAGACAACAGGAGAAGTCATCGGGTTTATCAGAACAAGGGCCATAAAGAGTGGGAACCACTGGGGGAGGAACAGCAACCCTGAGGCACAGGGTGCAGATAAACTGCTAAACCAAAGCAACTATACCCTAACTTCTTGGATAAGAGATTAAATAAATTAAACCTGAACCCATCTCTAAAACATGTTTTCTACAGCCAAAATTTTCTTACACTTCTTTCTAACTCCGGAACTATTCTAGTTAGCCACATACTTAAAAGTCCATGGGATGCCGACACTCCAGAAAACGAAAGCTCTAAATGTTGTACAGGATAGGGTCAGAACACACACACACAAAAAAACATCTCTAGATCTAATCACTTCACAGTGCAGAGCTACCATAAGTTACTCCTTAATCGTTCCTGACAGTAAGATGACCTCAGATTCTGAGAACATCTGGCGGGTCATTCCCGCCTCTGACCGGGATTTGTGCTGTCAGAGCAGGAAAACGTCGCGTCCCGGGCCCCGCCGACAAACAGGGCGCCCAAGCAAGGCTGTTCAACTCATTCTCATCAAGCTGCCACTACCCCCTTTTCAAACATGTGACGCTCTTCTCTTGGAAATAGTTAAGATCCTTTTATTCTCTTTGAAGAAAGGTGATGGAAAGGCCCTTAGAAAATACTTCTGCTTCTACATTTTACTAACTGGCAAAAGCGGCGGGCAGTTTTAAGCCCGAGTCAGCCCTCAAATGTAGCAGTGGGTGCCCTCCTCCCCACAAGAAAGAAAGCTGAGCGTGCGAGCTTGGAAGCCACCAGTCACCAGACCGCGACGGCGCACTGGCCACACGTATGCAGAAGCGCAGTGCGTGCTACGCAAGCCTGTGAAGAAAGCTGAGAAAGCAGGACTGCGATCCGGTAGTACTTAATCTTGAGGTCTAGAAGCAAAGATAGTACACAGTGGGGAGCAACCCAAAATACAAAATCTAGGCGGGAACTATAACCCCCTTCCTTCAGAGAGGAAGCAAAAAGAAATTTTTTTTTTAATTTTTAAGACATCTAAGAGTCCCCTGATTGAACCTTAGCTTAGGAATGCTCTGGGGAAACTAAAGAGATAAAGATTGAATAACAGACAGATACACAGATAAGACAGATTAGACAGAGTTACAGATTTACAAACTAACATATCCAGAAATTGAGATGAAGGGAGTCACTTCTGAGCCTAAAAGAAACTGGTGACAAAGAACTCTCGTAGGACCACAGTGGTTATTTATCAATAAAAGGTGGTTAGACTTACTCAGTTTGCAAACTAGAACAAAAAAGCCACCAAGTAAGTTAGAATTTACTTGAGGCAGAGGAAACGAAATAGAACTTAGAGATGGACCTGGCAGCCTTATCTTTAAGGCTGTCAGATAAAGTAAGCAACTGAACTAAACTTAGCCATTCTCAACAACCAGAAAGGAGTCATGGATAAAGCAGAAGGGAGATAAGGTGGGGTTCCCCGATCACCCCTCAGGAAATGGGCAGCTGGTACATTTTTCCTATCAGTAGACACTGACAAAACACAGGATCTCATTCTGAAATTCAATAAATTCCTTACAAATTCCTAGAAGCGTTAACAGCTAAATATAAAACCAGTATAAGTATCCAAAACCTAGTGTTTTCCCATTGCCAACAATCCTCTGTTCTTCACAAATAAGTGCAAAGCCCTTTTTAAAAGAAGCAATCCAAACCCAGAGCTCCTCAAGCAGAGGTCGGGCAGAGGAGCCAGGGGCAGTCCTTGGGTCTGGTATGCTTTCACTTCACTTCCCAATTAAAGAGCCTTCTTCAGTGCTCTGTCACTTACCAGGTTTGTGCTGACCTGACAGGAGCAAGCACGCAATCCATCCACAGCAGGTCTGGATCTGAACCCAAACTCAGCCAGCTGAACTTCAGAGAAGTCACCAGTTATATCACTATTCACGGGGGTAACAACAGTTCTCAAGATTTTTTAAAGGATTCAAAGAGGCAACCAAGAGGTGCTCAACGAAACGTAATTTGCTTTCTGCTCTCCCCTAGCTTTCAAGATCCTCATCTCCTCAGAACACATCCTCCACGTCTCCACTACTCCATGAAAAGCAAACAACGCCTCCACCACTGTCTGGTTACTTTCAGACCTTTATTCAAACAAATCACACTTCCTGGAAAGTCCTCCACTCACACCCACTACTTTTCTTCGAGACCCAAGAAGTTTTTCCTGGTTGACTTCCATCCACACTCTTCAAGATGCTCTTCAGGTATTCCCTTAGCTCTTTAAAAAGTTTCAACTGAATTCTCTTTACTGTGTTTATGATCTCCCACTGATTTCCTGTACATGAATGTTTTTGTCACATCTCCTCAAACACATTACAAATTACCTGAGGATACAGAGTTTCAACACCGAATGTTACCTATACACCCCATATTACAATGCCCATAAATGAAGAATTTTCTAAGCAAGAAAATGAGAATTTTCTTATTTGCATAAGAACTTTGTCCACTAACTAATTAAAATCACAATCCAACAGACTCATCTCATTTTGAGTAGGTAAGTCTTTTCCCTTGATTGGAAATACTTCACAAATTCCATAAACTTCTCTAAGAAAGTCACACAATTCAAGCTTCACACTTATTTCTAAAAGGCTCAATGAGAAGAAGCCACTAAGTAAAACATGTCCAAAAAAAAAAAAAAGAAAGAAAGAAAACGGGGTCTTCACATTATACATTTTATGTAATCTGCGGAACATTTAGGGTGTTTCACTGTAGAAATTAAGTAACAAGTTTTATAAAACCCAGACATTGTAATCAAAGCACATGCCACAGGGACAATCTTAAAGAACTCTCTAAACTTGCCCCCCACCAAAACACAAACTTACTGTTTTACCACTTCAAACCACAAAGCACCAACCAAAACCATGACCTGGTTAAAGGTAGTCAGGAGAAGAGCAGAGAACAGCTCTTCCTGCACACCTGCCCTCACTCTCCTTCCTGAGACTTACCGTGACACTCACCGAATGCTTTTCTGAACGCAGTCTACAGGTACTTCGGTTTACCGCTGATACCTCAGTGAAAATCATCTTATTGGCTTGACTGTCCCTTCACTCAAAAAAATACTTGTTAACGCCTCTGAACACCAGCACCTTCTGGTACAGAGTATAAAGATGGTAAGAGAAATAAAGAAATATATCACCTATGATTAAATCACAGATTCTGTGCTGTCCTACTTTAAGCCAAAATCATGCCCCAAACAAACAAAATCACCTATTTTTTTTTTGTATTTTAATAGGTTGAAATGTTTAATTCTTTTTTCTAATTTGAGGAATAATTTCCATACAATGAAGCACACAAATATTAAAAGCACACCTCTAAATTTGTATGTAAGTATACACCTGTGTAACCTCTGTGCAGGTCAAGATATAGAATTGTAAAGTCAGAACTACCAAGGAGGGAAGAAAAAGACTGATCATTAGCAGTGTCTCTGAAAATCTGCCAGCCACCTCTGCAGTCACTGCCACGGGCACTCGTTCTGGGTAGCACAAATCTTCACATACACTGATTTATCATCGTGACACAAAACTCATTGAGTCCCTAACTCTATTCAAGATCACCTGTATTTTTTTATTTCAAGAAATCTTTTACAAAAAGAAATGTGAAGGAGGCTGATTCTGAATTCCTGTTTCCAAGATTTTTCAAAACAAAGAGAAGATAAAATAACAAAAATCTCAAAAAGATGATAAAGCAAAAATCCAGAGTCGCCTGCAATATAATAGGAAGCAGCCACGCAGCTGGAAACAAAGAGCAAAAGAAGGGAGCTGAGGGGATATAACTCCTGAAGTTTTAAAAGAAATCATGTAAGTAAATCCCCTCGTTCATCTCCCATCCTCGCCACAAGGCTCTCCTCCCACAGGAGACCTGAGAGCGCCATGGTCTAAGAAACAGATAAGTCTGTTTTATTTTATTTCATGAGTATGTGGCTGCAGAGGGCACCAGGCTGACCGGGCCCAGTTATTTTAGGCTGGCCCCTGGAAGAGCCCATGGAAAGAAAACCAGAGAAACTTAATCAGTGTCACCGCTCTAAAACCTCAGCGACGTTTCTATAAACGAGTCTTCTGCTAACTCTTTTTAGCAAGCTGTCCATTTTAGGCCCAAATGAGCAAACATCTTACTTCATCATTTAACAAGAAAGGAGATGCTTGCAAATCTTAGCAAGGCCCCCTTACAAACCTTTGAGCAAGAAACACAGGCGAGGTAATAGAACCCAGCAAACAGTCATCTTAAAATGCTATCCTTTGAAACTGACAATTTAAGATAAGGAGCAGATAATCCCATATTTTTAAAAATCGTCTCTGGAATTCTGGGCAGTAAAAATAAACAAATAGCTCTGCTCTAAAGTTTGACACTTTCCCCTAAAACTCAAACAGAACAGTACCAGAGCTGTCAATTAAGTACAGCTGGAAAAAAGGAACAAGTAAAGGAGCATCTGTTGGCTCTGCCACCTGTGGACTCTAGACAAGTAGTTGTTATTCATCTGTCTGACCACTTTAATGTGTTCTTCACTGTCTTCACTGTCCTGCAGTCAAGACACACCTTAGTGTGCCTGTCTTCTAACTGTACCTAGTGAATTAAACAAACTAAACATGATGCCATAAAAATAAGCAAGTAAAATTTTCATTGTAACCGTTCCCCACAACTGCTTAATGATACACTTTAAGAGTCTATTTCAATAGCAGACACGTGAATATATATTTTAAAATAAAATGTATGCCCATTTCTAAAGAACACACAAGATTAACATTTAAATTTCAGAAACATATTCATATGTGAAATTCAAATCTGAGAAGGTAGTTTACTCATAAAATTTATCCAGCTTCAAGTCATATAAAAGCAGAATTTTTACCCAAAAAGGACAATCACAGATCTTAAAATTCCATCAGTTCCATACCCAACTTAGTACTTTTTTTAGAGCTACAGAAATAAAACCACCATATACCACATTCACAGCGACATATACCTCTAGAAAACAGAGATGGCACTGATAACAATAAACACAAGCTCTTCTGGGGAAGGAGCCCTGAAAGTGGCAACACCTGGGAGACACGTTCCAAGCCGAAGTGTTGCTAAGCATGTAAACTAATGTGCAGTGTTTTGGGATTTCTGATAATTCAGGCATTCATTTTATTTACTCACTCTTCATATATTTATTGAACACTGTGCCAGACGGATTGCTAAGCACTGGGGATAAAGCCCTCCAGCCTCCCTTTAAATGATGCTTTCTGCGCGTGCACCTTTTACCTAAAAACTTACTATATAACGCTGAACATACTGGTCTAGAGCAGAGGTCACCAAACTTATGCTGTAGAGGATCAGATAGTAAAAAAAAAAAAAAAAAAAAAAATAGGCTTTGTGAGCCAGGACACACTATTACACAATTATTCAACTCTGCCTCTGAAGTACAAAAGCAGCCAGAGACAATATGCTAATAAATGAACTTGCCTGTGTTCCAGCAGAGCTTTAAGGATACTAAAATTTGAATTTCATGTAATTTTCATGTGACCAAATATTCTTCTTCTTCTGATTTTTGAACCAATGAAAGATGTAAAAACCATTCTTAGCTCATGGCCCATTCAAAAGTAGGCGGCAGGCAGCCCAGGGCTGGATTTGGCCTGTGGGCTATAATTTGCCTACCCTAGTCTAGAGACCTTGGTCTCCACACCTAAGCCACAAGCCCCATGAGGTCGGGGCAATGACCAATGAATCATTATACATCCAGGAATCTGTATGGTGCTGGGGCACAGCAGGCAATGGACCAATGTTAGTTATATTCAACTGAACTAAAAAAGGTGACCAAGTCCTTGACCCTGCCTTCAAAGACCGCATGGTCTAGAAGTGGAGATAGGCTAGTAAAGAAACAGACAATACGGTGTGATAAGTGCTGTGGTGGATACCTACACGGTTGCACAAGTGTGACACCTAATCCAGGCCAGGGAGTAGGATGGAAAGGGTTGAGAGAGAGAAACTGGGGAAGGAGTCCTGAAAGTGTTAACACCTGGGAGACACGTTCCAAGCCGAAGCAGCAGCCCTCTGAGCACGTGGAATGACAAAAGATAAGCCCAGAGGTTAAAAAGGTCCAAATCCAAAAGTACCTTATACGTCATGCCAAGGAGTCTGCTCTTCACCCTAAAGGCTTGAGGAGCCACTGTACAAGTTTCATCTGGGAAATGACATCAGATTTACATTTTAAGAACCATCACTCAGTCCAAAATGTAGCTGCCCAAACTGAGCAAAACTGGAGGCAGAAAGACCACCAATTAGTTAGCAAGTTGTTGCAATAATCGAGGTGAAATTCAATGGGGAGCTAGATTAAAGCAGAGAAAAAGATAAGGATTCGAAAGACATGATGGCTGAATATAGGTAGAGTCTCGGGCAGACTGGAGTAAGGATGGGTGGGAAAGAAAGCGGTGGAATTACAGCTGCCCAGAGACTACGAACAGCAGATCCTATCTGCTGGCCACAGTAATCTTAATAGGCTTAACGAAAACATATCAAGCATGGACCTTTCATGGGAGACTTGGCAAAAGACTGGTTGAGAGCCTCAGATTAAACAGCACTGCTGTTCATTAACATACAGCTTTGAGTTGGATAAGACAAGGAGGAATGAGTTTAGTTTTGGACATGGCCTCTGGACATCCCAAACTAACCGTGTCCAACAAGTCTTGAGGTCTGGAGAAAGAGCTGTCCTGGAGATACAAATTTAGAATTCATTGATTTGTGAAGAGTAAATGAAGCCTCAAGATTAAGAGGGGATCATTCAGGAAGAGTGAGCAGCATGAAAAAGAAAGAAATCTCAAAACATAAGTGAAAAGGAACAGAGGGAGAAGGAAGAAAACCAAGGGAGTCAGTATCTGAATCAGTGTGTACATGAAATTGTATTTTAAAATTGCTCTGGAATAAACCAGTCATTCTTTTGAGACATTTGTTAGGGAAGCTAAGAGCTGCAGGAGCTAGTATGTTAGACTAAGGAGTCAAAAACCTATCTCCTCTGTGATTTTTGGCAAATCATAACCTCCAGATCCTCATCTTTGCCTTCCTTCACTGGGTTGTGAAAATCTACTTAGTGAGAAACTGGAGGCTTTATACACTATAAAATATTATAAAGGCACTTCTGATTTCTTAGTGTAATGGCATTACATCTGGGTGTGAAAATTCCACTTCATAAAGCATAAACTTCTGAAGATGGGACTTTCAATTTTCTACAACTTTCTGTCAGGTACTATGTACTTAGGAGGTATGTAAAATATGTTTGCAGAGTATCTGGCAGCAACAGGAGAACGTATGCACAAGGGAAGGAGTGCATAGTAAAAGGCATACCCAACTTCTGAAAAGGATTCAGAATTGAACTAGTCAAACTTTATCCCTCCTACAAATGTGGCCAATGACAAAATAACGGGGGAGGGAGGGTTACAGTCCCAAATTCTCTCTTCTAATGTGTAAATTGTTTTTCTAAATGCTTTAGAAACATGGAGAAGGTATTTACAGAAAAAGCAGTGAATTGTAGAACAGGAAAACAGCCAACAGCAACTTTATAAAACCGTGTTCAGCAACAGCTGGCCATTAAAGGAGAGCTCCTTAACGTCTCAAGTTGAAACCTGCAAAATGTAAATCAAGCCTCTGTGAGACAAACTGAAACAGTGTCCCCTCGGGGTGCACAAATACCACAGTGAAGTCACCAGCGTGAACTATTCCCTGACAGAGCCAGAGCCTACCTTGCAAAGATTTTCCTGGGGGAAAAACTGCTGTTTGTTTCATATGAATTTTACACCAGGAGGACCAGTAATAGCCTTATATACCAATTATTCTGATTTAGACACACACACAAGATATTTAGATACAGCTTAAAAGTGTCATTTAATCAATACCTGTTCCCAAAGCTTATGAGGAGCTTGGCAACAGATCTGGTCTTGGTGTAAATTTTAGGAGTTCCATAAACTTTGACTGAGTTGGTTTTATACGCGCTTTCTTCCTTAATCTAATTGCTTTTAGAAAGAGGGAGAGCTACCTTCCTCCAAGATCAAAACCCAGTCTGCCAAGTTTCCATCCACAGCGACTATCAAGTTAATTAAAGGGATTGTTTAATAAAAGGCACATCCTCAGCAACAATCTTACTGTCAACTACTCTACTGACAAGAGAAAAAAAAAAAAAACTTATTATGACTTATTATAAAACATGAAAGCCAAACTTTCAAAAAGCAGTTGACTAACCCATACAGAAGTGAAAAGAGAAGATCCAGAAACTGAAGGCAAAGTAAGAAAGACTTTTTAGAAAAGGGTGCCTGGCTGAGATTTCTCTTCACAATAGGCAGAAAAGGCAGTCCTGACTCCCACAACTTTAACTCCTTATAGCCAAGGAGACACTGCACCCTGAACCCTGATGCTTAATACATTACTGTATATGGTGCTTAAGACATAGCTGCTTTCACAATCAACGCTGATTTTCCTGGCTTTGGTACAAGTGATGATAATGGTACAATCATCTAATTTGTACTTGCCATCTGTTAAAATACGCCTCACCACCACCCCCCCACCAAAAAAAGGTACCAGTTAAAATGATCGTGTCATTTTTTATATACATGTGCATGCACAAAAAGTTTCCAGAAAGTTACGTAAGAAATTGTGAGCTGTGGTCTCCAGGGAAATTCAGTAATTGGACATGAAGAGACTCACTAGTCATTATAGTTACTGTTTTAATTCACCATGACATGTTTTATTTTTACAATTAAAAAAAAGACTTATGATCAGTGGCAAAATATGCATGTTTCTTGTGACTACTTAAAGTGCGATCTGACTTTGCTTACTTTAAAGTTCACTCTATTTGAAGTTTAGCACCAAAAGGCAGGCTAGAAAAGTGGCGGCTAGACCTAGTTCTTTCACATTGCTCACTCCGAGTTTCACATGCTCTGGAAGGGCAAGGCACAATATGCATCACTTGTTTAAGGGTATGTGAAATTTGAACTGGATGGGAGATTTAATAGATGCACAAACAGTCATGGTCCTTGAATCCATGGGAAATAATTAGTAAGCCAGAGCCCATGGAGCAACTGGAGTTAGGGAGTGAATATGCTGAATATCAAAACACACAGTGAAACATAAAGCCTTGCCCATCTGCCGTAAGTTATAGATCATAATATGCATGAATACATACATCCTTGCCATTAAAAGTGAGAGAGCAGAGACAGAGACAAATTGAGACATCAGCCCCACCACGCACAAATCTCCCTCCCCTTCCCCACCTCCTCCACCACACACAATTTCCTCCCAGACAGCATTTCTGACCCAAGAGTAAGTTCAATGAGTTCTAGTCAAGTTTTTAGAAACTGTCTATCTAAAAAGTTTAAAGTGAATGTTTTTACAGTACAATACTTGTATGAAACTATTTTGCATGACTTTTTTTCTTAGAAGTTTTAAATCTATATAGTTCTATCAACTTCATTTAGCAAGATTACCAAAAACTGAAGACTTTTTTCAGCAAAACAAGTTCAAGCATATAACATGATTTACAGAGTAAAAATTCATGTTAAGGGTCCTAACTAGGTGAACTCTGAGATCTCTTTCGACCTTCGGCTAACATACCTGCCTCCCGGTAGCAACAACCTAACTTGACAGATATTGTCTTACCTAACACATTATCTTTGTAACAGAGGAGTAATCACTGAGTAATCTGCAATCACCTGCAATAACCTTTTGCTAATAGTGCTAACAGGAGAAAATTCAGAAGGCTGAGCCTGACAGCCCTATCTTTACCTAAATAAGAAATTCTGAGAAATTTTCAATTGAATCTCAGGCATTTGAGACATCAAGGCCACACTTCTGCTTTGAAATTTTTAACATTTCAAAATAGACAAAATAAGACTTTATGGGCATTCAAAATTCAACACAGAAGCCTTAACAAGGCAAAATTCAAAAATAATTGGATATAAATTTCAAAAATAAGTTTGGCCAAGTTTTAAAATATAATGAATGCATAAGAAAAAATAGCTAAAGAACATTCCCACAAAGTCTTAGGAGTCCCTGGGTCTCTTGCAGAATCTTTGGAGAAAGGCACTTGTTCCAACATATCGCTAGTTCTGCATGTTTCCAAAACCTTTGAAAAACTGAACCCAGTTTACTTCTTCCATCTCTGAAAAACAACTGTCTCAGAGTTTCATTTTATGGACTTATATTCAAAAAGTTTCATCTTCCCAATGACTTGTCTACAAATAAAATGGTATTTACCATAAAGGTGATAAATGTTGCTTTTATAAAACTTACTCTACACACAGAAACTTAACTCCACTTTTCAGAGTACTTTTTGTAAGTCATATTCTTTCTCTGGAATCTTGACACATAAAGTGTAATGTACCAAAGAGTAATGAGAAGAAAAATACAAACCACAACCAAAAGAACCACGTGCCCTCCAAACATTCCTTTCAAGGTTCCCCACATAATGTTTGTAGCCTTGCAATTATCCTGCTTTGACAGAAGAATGGCGTGGTACTCTCTTCTCTCTAGAAGTTCATTACTACTAGTTACCGGTAACAAGTCTCTCAAAGCAATGGGGATTGAAGCTGTCTACACATCAGATGCCACTTTTTTATGCATATGTTACTCTGTTAAACACAATAGTGAATCATTCTGCTTGTTTATATATTTCAAGGATGAAGAAAAACTGACCTAGATCAAACATGATTTTTAATACTTTGGGATAAACATGTCCATCCTCATCCAGCACCCAGCAATGAAGTTTTCTATACATCCCTTCCTTGATTTCTGAAAGGTCACTTACACATGTTTCCACACTCGCTTTGAATCAAAGCAAAAGGGAACACAATGAGGAGAGCCTTTTTACCCAGGGACAAAACTATACCCAACAATTACAGTGAGTGCAGATACTTCCTTTTGTTTCCTCTGTACCAGGATTAGCAGTAAAATCGCTTTGTGGCCCTTAATGAAAGCTGAACAACCCTAAAGAACAAGCACTTTAAAAGTGAACTTCTATTTTAATTACACACAGGCAAAAGCGACACAAAAGGCATGGGCTCCCCTCAAATCCCCTTAACTTAGATTCTTTCCTCTCCAGTTTATTTCAGCAATCACCCTCAACCCTGGAGAGACAGACGTTTTAAATAAGGTAAAAATGCTTAAGGTGGACAAGAGAGGATGGAAGTTTCTGATTAACGCTTCAGAAAAGAGGGACCAAAACAGCCGAAATGCCGAGTAATCGAGGAAGCGAGAATCCGGTTAGGTTAGAACATTAAAACAGAGATGCTGGCGGGAAGCACCTTGGCTCGCGGGCTGTTAAGTGCTAGATCGAGCTTAGAAGTCGGAGAAGGGAATTCCTGTGTGGCCCATGCTGGGGAGAGGAGGGCCAGCACGCGGCTGTCTGGGCCCCGCAGGCTGGGCCAGGGGTTGAAGATGGCCCGGGAGCTGAGCTGCTGGCGAGCAGCAATAGGGGATAAGGGGGTTGTCACCGCTTACCCAGGTGCAGCGTGAGGTTGATGGAGTTGGGGTACTGCACCCCGGCCAGCATGGTCTGGCTCTGCCACCAGGTGGTGTCGGCCTGGTTGTTGTAGTCAGTCAGGAAGGCTGCCCCGTGCTGCAGGTGGGGCTGCCCGGCGTCGCACAGGTGACAGGACTTGGTGACCCCGGTCACCCCGGTCTGCACACAGTACTCCTCGGGCGGAGTCCCGCACGTGTTGGTGGCCACCACGGTCACGTTGAAGGCGGCGTTGACGAACTCGGGCATGCAGCGCTGCGACCTCCCGCCCTCGTCCGTGCACTCGTCCATGGCCGCCCGGGCAAAGCCGGCCGCGGCGGCCGCCAGCACCGCCAACACCGGCCAGAGCCGGCCCCGGGGCCGCAGCGCCGGCGCGGCCCGCTCGCCGGCCCTCATCCCCGCAGCCGCGCGCCGGGCCACGGCAAAGGCCAGGGCGCGGGCGCGCTCCTCTCGCCCAGCGGCGTCCCCCGGAGGCCGCTCCGCGGGCTGAGCCTCGGCGCCCGGGGGCCGGACTCTCGGGGAGGGCGGTGGCGGCGGCGGCTGGCACCGGAGGGACAAGCCGGCAGGCACCGCGGGCGAGGACCGCGCGGCTCGCTGACCACCGCCCGGCGCGCCGCCTCCGCGCCTTCCTCACCCACCCGGGACGCAGCCCGCACTCGCCGCCGACCCCCGACTTCCGAGCGCGTGCTCGAGCGCGCGCCCCCGGGGAGGAAGGCGCAGGGGGTGGGGTCGGCAGGGTGGGGTGGGGTCTGGCCGAAGAGAAAGCCCAACCCCGGCCTCCTCGCAGCGGCTCCCTCGGCCCCCGTAGCTGCTCCCCCGCCCTCCGCGGAGACTCGCGGCGGTAGCGGCGGTAGCGGCGGCGGCGGCGGCGGCTGCGGCGGGGGCGGCGGCATCTGGCGCTCCGGCCGGCGGCGCGCGATCGGCGGGGGAGGGGCCTGGAGGGGCGCGAGGGGTGGGCGGGGAGCGGCAGCGGGAGGAGTGCGGAGGGAGGGGCGGCGGGGCGGTGCATGCCGGGAGGGAAGGGGAGGCCGCCAAGAGCCAGCGTCCCGCGGGAGGTGGACGCCGGGGTCCCCCGGCGCCGAGGCCTTGGAAGACCCCGGGTGGGGGGAGGGGGTAACGGAGGGGCCCTTAAAGCGGGCGACGCCGGGTGGATGAGGTCTCTGGGAGTGGGCTTTTGGGCCCCGCTCCAATCTGGGCCGCATCATGCGGATCCCCGCCCCGCCAGGTGTCGGTTCTGGCGTCCGGCGGGCCGCGCCCCGAGGCGGGGACCCGCGGGACCGGACGGTGGGGGCCGCCCGCAGGCTCCCCGCCCCGCCGGCCGCTCCGGCGCTGCGCCCTGCCGCGCGGGGCCGGCTCCTGCGCTTTCAGAGGAGAGGTCCCGGGTGTTGAGGGGACTGACACGGCCCCCGAAGAATAAAGGGCCTGGTCACCCCATCGAAATGAATTTTCTGAAGCGGTTTCCTGCCTCTGAATTAAAGTGTAACCAGTCGTTTAGCCCGGGCAAGGAAGGAAGTGAAAAGTCTGGGAATGGAATGACATTTTTCCCCTGGGTACGCAGACCCACTGTGAAATTCTTCCACTGTGTTGTTTATGTTCCCCAGCTTGCCTTTAAAAGACTTGAAATTATCTGGATCTGACATCCTCCTTTTCGGGCCTGCTGAGTCACGGAATATTCTCCGTGCCAGGATGACTCAGTTCACAGAACCTGAGCCAGAAGATCATGAGGTTTAGTCCGAGCGCAGAACCTGGGCGCTTACCCAGTGCTGATACGACAAGCAAAGAAGCGAAGGGAGGGTGCTGCGAAAGTGGATGGCCGAGGGCGGCGGGTTTTAAACCTTTGGAGTACCCAAGCAAAGTGGGTGTGGAGACTGGATGCTCTGAGACGGATTTTTTTATTTTAACTTTTCAAGATCTTGACAGTAAAGTGAGAATAATAAATACACGGTGTGGGGTAGGGGTGGGGGGCATAACCTGGTTTTGGATCCAGTTGTCCCATTTAAGACAAGGATAGTGGGGATGTGAAATAATGAAATAAGTAGATTTCATGGTTACTATGGTTGGCGTCAGTGATGGCTCTAGTAGGACCCCAGTGGTCTTTGGGCGGGGAGGGGCTAGGGGACTTGTCGAAGTGGTGAGCTTGCTTAGCAAGTACATGGTTAATTCATTTCATGAGATGCGTGGAGATAATGCATGCATGGCTCAAAGTCTAACTCCTCACCCTTTGGCAGCTACTCTTTGAATGAAGAAAGTTGTGGAGCTGTAGGTAACAAAGTTTTGACTCCTTTCGCGTTCTAGTTAAAGCAAAATAAATGTATTCATTTATACCTATAGGGGGTGACAGTCTATCCCAGTCCTTGACTGTACTTGAGAACAAATGAGGGCATAAAGGACAAAGATAAGGATGTCAGTTATGTACATAAAGTTACAGATGTTTTTAATAACTTTTTTAACATCTTTATTGAGTTATAGTCATTTTACAATGTGTCAAATTCCAATGTAGAGTACAACTTTTCAGTTATACATGAACATACATACATTCATTGTCACATTCTCTTTCACTGTGAGCCACCACAAGATCCTGTATATATTTCCCTGTGCTACACAGTACAATCTTGTTTATCTATTCTACATTTTGAAATCCTGGTCTGTCCCTTCCCACCCCACATACCCCTGGCAACCACCAGTTTGTAGTCTATGTCTATGAGTCTGTTTCTATTTTGTATTTATGTTTTTTGTTTTGGGGGGGGTTTAGATTCCACATATGAGCGATCTCATATGGTATTTTTCTTTCTCTTTCTGGCTTACTTCACTTAGAATGACATTCTTCAGGAGCATCCATGTTGCTGCAAATGGCGTTATGTTGTCGGTTTTTATGGGTGAGTAGTATTCCTTTGTATAAATATACTACTACTTCTTTATCCAGTCATCTGTTGATGGACATTTAGGCTGTTTCCATGTCCTGGCTATTGTAAATAGTGCTGCTATGAACATTGGGGTGTAGGTGTCTTTTTGAAGTAGGGTTCCTTCTGGATATATGCCCAGGAGTGGGATTCCTGGGTCATATGGTAAGTCTATTCCTAGTCTTTTGAGGAATCTCCATACTGTTTTCCACAGTGGCTGCACCAAACTTCATTCCCACCAGCAGTGTAGGAGGGTTCCCTTTTCGCCACAGCCTCTCCAGCATTTGTCATTTGTGGACTTTTGAATGATGGCCATTCTGACTGGTATGAGGTGATACCCCATCGTAGTTTCGATTTGCATTTCTCTGATAATTAGTGATATTGAGCATTTTTTCATGTGCCTATTGATCATTTGTATGTCTTCCTTGGAGAACTGCTTGTTTAGGTCTTCTGCCCATTTTTGGATTGGGTTGTTTGTTTTTTTCTTATTAAGTCATATGAGCTGCTTATATAATCTGGAAATCAAGCCTTTGTCGGTTTCATTTGCAAAAATTTTCTCCCATTCCGTAGGTTGTCATTTTGTTTTACTTATGGTTTCCTTTGCTGTGCAGAAGCTTGTGAGTTTAATTAGGTCCCATTTGTTTATTCTTGCTTTTATTTCTATTGCTTGAGTAGACTGTTCTAGGAGAACATTTTTGAGTTGTATGTGAGATAATGTTTTGCCTATAATTTCTTCTAGGAGATTTATTGTATCTTGTCTTATGTTTAAATCTTTGATCCATTTTGAGTTTATTTTTGTGTATGGTGTAAGGGGGTGTTCTAGCTTCACTGATTTACATGCTGCTGTCCAGTTAGTAACTGTGTTTAAATACACATATTAATGCATTTGCCATATAAATTTTCAATATTTTATTAGATATTGGCAAACCAAACCATGGGTCTCCTTTTGTTTTCCACCCTAAGGAGATCTCAAAGGCAGCAAGTCCACATAAATGTTTCCTTGCAGGGGAAGGTATAGTTCGGTGGTAGAGCACGTGCTTAGCATGCAGGAGGTCCTGGGTTTAATCCTCAGTACCTCCATTAAATAAACAAACAAACCTAATTACCTCCCCCTCAAAAAAAGAGTTTAAAAGAATAAATGTCTTCCTTGTCATTACCCCCTTTTGGGTTCTCATGTCCAAGGGTAACTTCAAGCTATTACTAATGCTTGCCTGCCCCACAATTTCATTAGCAGAGCCTCAGCTGGTATTTGTAGAGCACATAAAGCAACTTTGAATTAATTTCTAAATCCATTGCTCATCGTTGGAGTGTGTTACAGTGACAAGGAGACACCTGTTTTGAAGAGAGATAAAAATATAACCAGCCAGTGTGCTTGATGATTAAAAATTTTGCTCCATTGTTTGAATCCTGATTCAAACAAACCAAAAGTTAAAACAAATTTTTAAGACAATTTGAGAAATTTGAACACTAATTAGAGCTTTGATTATAACAAATTGAGTATTTTAGGTACCTGGAAAAGCCACTGTTGCTTAAATAGACTTACTATTTTTTTAAGTGAAAGTGTGTGAGATTTTCTTTTACTTCCAGTTGCCCTGTTTTTACCAAAAATTTCAGATCCCTTTAATACATGTTCTTAACTGCTTGGAAACTCCATTATATAGTAAACAAATGTGGTACTTACATGAAAAATGTGGAGGTGTGGGAGAAAGGAGTTCAGATCCCTCAGAAGATGGTATTAGTGCCCAATCACGAGTGCCTCTATGCTGTAAGAACGGTGGGATGAGGGAATGTAGTTGATTATTGTACAAAGGAGCTCCGAATTTTTAAAAAATTGCACTAAGAACTCCAAAGAAAAGAGATTTCCCCCTATCAGAATCTGCACAATCAGTTTCAGGGAAGGATGCTGATTCCCCTGGCTTGAGT
The DNA here is from genome assembly GCF_036321535.1 of Camelus dromedarius. Taxonomy (NCBI): domain Eukaryota; kingdom Metazoa; phylum Chordata; class Mammalia; order Artiodactyla; family Camelidae; genus Camelus; species Camelus dromedarius. The sequence continues at coordinate 27,102,668 of NC_087458.1, read as the reverse complement.
CACTGCAGATTCCTGAGCGTACCCACCCCTAGCTAGGTGAATAGACTAGTGTGATTCAGAAAACCATGGAGCTTAGGAAAAAGCAGGTCTCCAAGGAAAGAGGTTGCTGTTGCCAGAAGAGGGCAGGTTATAAAGCAGAAAAAAAAAATAAATAAATAAATAAATAACACCAGATGCCCACTACATCAAGAATGAGAGTGTGTGACACAATTAGAAACATAATTTAAAAGATTGTATTGACCTTGTACGCAAGTTGGCCCTTTTTTTTATCCTTTTATAAGTACCAATGTGTTTATTTTTCCATTCCTGGTCTTTCTGACCTCATTTCCCTATATTCTTTACAAGCGTTAAGCACCACTGTATTATAAACTATCTTTTTTTATATTTAGATGGCAACCTAAGGATAACAGTTACTACCAATTATATAATGATGTTAGTCTATATTCACATTCTGTTTTACACTTTTCAAAATGTAATAACTCTGAAGCAAGGGATATTAATTATGCACAGTTGAGGAATCTAAGGCTCGAAAAGATTAAGTAACAGCAAAGTCAAGACAGGAGCCTGCGCTTTCCGTCTCCCGGTCCAGTACTGTTTCCTTTTCTGTTGAGTAAAGATCATGGAAGAGAAGAGGGTAAAGGAAGAGCTTTCTCAAACTTCCAAGGCTTTTAGGTTATCAAATGGGAATTGATACTAGAAGAAAATTAATATGATACCAGAAGGGAATTACAGTATCCCTCTTCAAAGTTACACTAACTACACATGATTCTTGGTGTTAGGTTTATAGACCCTGCCTGGGTCCTTGGGACAAGTCCAAGCAAAACAAGATAAGATAGCATTGCGGCCAGGCTCAGGTGAAGACAGGATTCCTGTTACATGAGGTAAAGCCCATCCTTCCCACCCAGCCCCACGCACCCAGTTTAAGCCATGTGATAGTTTTAAAAGGAGAGGAAAAAAAAGGACATATCATAATTTATAAGATTTAAACTGGAATTTTCTTGTTACAAAGACAGTTTTAAAAGGAAATATTTCCAAAGGTGAGGAGCAAAGCCAAAACCCTCCGCCACCCAGAATCTTCCCATGAAAGGAACAGAGAACGTCACATCTCACAAATTTTATTCTTCTACTAACCAGTTGTGGAATGCTTCCCGCTGGAGAGAAGAGAGAGATAAAAAATCTTTTATATGCAGATGACATGGTTTTATCATGGGAACTCAGAATGTCTTTAATAAGGCATTGACCCTTAGTGGTTAAATTACTGTTAGAAAGGGTAATTCTTTCAAAACTAGAGTTATTATTGGTAGTTTTCTCCTAACATTTAATTGGATTATAGTTCATTACCTCATTCAATTATTTAGATATATAGTGTAGCAGGTTTTGGGTTTTTTGTTTGTTTGTTTTTTTGAGGCTGTGCCTAGAAATTATATTATTCAAAATTAGAAGTTCACAGCTCTTTGAGCGAGGCTCTCTTTGGGACTATAATAACACTAGCTTTAATTTTTTTTCTAATGGAATTTGTTATGGTCCTCAAAAAGAACTCAAGGGCCTCCATCTCCAGTTGATATGTGTATTCGAACAAAGGCTAAGTTACTTTTTCCTCTCACTGAAATTTTGTTTGTTGTAACAGCCAAACCAAAGCAAGATTTTTACAATTTCATCCATAATTCTCCTACACTAAAATGACTTTTTCTTTTATCAGAATTCCCTCTCCTAGCCCTAATCATTCTTTTGTTTTAATAGACATCTTTCATTGAAGTACAATTTGCATGCAACCCCCCCCAACACACATACAAATTCCAGGATATAATTCAGTAGTTCATATCACAAAGTTCACACACTTGTATAATCACCACCCAGGTCCAGAAATAGAATATGGCTCCAGTGCAAAAGCCCCATCCTGTCCCCTGACAATCAGTACCCCTCCCTTCTCCCAAATGTAACTTCTGTCCTTACTTCTGTCACCATAGATTAGTTTTGCTGTTTTTGACTGCTATTTAAATGAAATCACACAGTATGTATTTTGTGTGTGGGTGGCTTCTTTTGATCAGTATTATGTTTTTGATATGCATCCATACTGATAGATGTAATAGTAGTTCATTAGTTTTCTTTGCTGTGTGGTATTATAGTGTATAAATAAGCTATAATTTGCTTATTCATTCTAAAATTGGTGGACATTTCAGTCATTTTCAGTTTGGGGCTATTATGACTAATGTTATTATGCTGCTATCTAAGTTCTTGACCTTTGGAAACACACACACAAACACACATTTTTGTGAACATATGCTTAGAAATGGAATTGCTGGGGTATAGGATTAGCTATGTACTCAAGTTTGGTAGATGCCACCAAACCGTTTTCCGAACCAGTTGTGCCGTACTCCCCCCCACCAGCTGTGCTTAAGGGTTGTAGCTACACTGCATCCTCAGGATCACTGGGTGCTGTCCGTCTGCGCAGTCCACACTGGGCCACCGTATTACAGTACTGGGCAGAGCCTGAGGGCCTCTCATTCTGGTTTACATATGTATCTGAAGGGGGGTTATATATGTATTTGAACGAATGATAGCTTACTTGTATTACTGGGTGTGTAGTATTAAACCGTGGCTTTAATTTCTAATACCTTGATTACTGATTAAACCAATATCTTTTTCATATCTTTGTTAGCATTTGGGTATTCTCTTTTGGACATTTTCACGTTTCTGCTCATTTTTCTATAGAGTTTGCCGTCATCTTCTTACTGCTATATAGGTGTTCTTTATACATTTGAGGACAGGCCCCTTCTCTGGTTCTGTGTATTACAGACATCTTCCTTCACTCTGGGCTGTCTTTTCCCTCTTTAATAGTGTCTCTTCTTTTTAAACGTTTATTATGGAAAAATACAAATATACATTAAAGTAGGGAAAATTATGCAATGAAACCCCAGCTTCAAAAAAGATGCAAGACCAATCTTGTTTCAGCTCTGTTCCCTCCCTTCTCCCCCACCTCAGCACCATCACCACTTAATTATTTTGAAGCCGAATTACCGACACTATGCAATTTCACTTACTTTATTTTTTCTTCCGTTTTTATTGATATATGATTTATATGAAGGACTGTATACGTTTAAGGTGTACAACACAATGATTTGACTTGCATACATCATGAGATAATTACCGCAATAAGTTTAGTGAGCATCCATCACCTTATACAGATAAAAAATTAAAGAAATAGACAAAACTTCTTCCTTGTGATGAGAACTCTTGGGATTTTCTCTTAAAAACTTTTATGTATAACATAGAGCGATGTTAATTACATTCTTCATGCTGTGCAGTACAGCCCTAGTACTTATTATAACTGGAGCTTTGTATCCTTTGACTACCTTCATCCAATCCCTCTCCCTCCACCCCGAGGTAACCACAAATCTCATGGCTTTGTTCTCTGAGTTTGTTGGTTTGTTTCTGAAGTATGATTGACCTACAACACAATGTTAGTTCCTGTTACAGAACATAATGAATCAATATTTCTCCACATTTCAAAATGATCGCTATGATAAGTCTAGTTATAATATGTCACCATACAAAGATAACGTAGTTATTGACTATATTCCCCACACTGTACATTTCATACCTGTGACTCATTTATTTTGCAACTGGAAGTTTGTAGCTCATGTGTTTCTTTCCTCCCCCATCCCCCTTCCCTCTGGCAACCAATTGTTTGTTCACTGTAAATAACTTTCTTTCTGTTTTGTCATGTTTCATTTGTCTTGTTTTTTAGATTCCACATATAAATGAAATCATACAGTATTTGTTTTTCTCTGACTAATTTCACCTAATTTAACATCCTCTAGGTTTACCATACTGTTGCAAATGACAAGCTTCATTTCTTTTTTTTTATTTCTTTTTTTATAGCTGAGTAATATTCCATTGTATACACACACACACACACACACACACACACAGAGAGACACACACACATAAATACGTACCACATCTTCTTTATTCGTCCATTGATGGACACTTAGGTTGCTTCCATATCTTGGCTATTGTAAATAATGCTGTGATGAACATAGGGGTGCATTATCTTTCCTAATCAGTGTTTTTGTTTTCTTTGAATAAATACCCAGTAGTAGAATTACTGCATTGTATGGTAGTTCTATTTTTAATTTTTTGAGGAATTTCCATTGATGTTTTCCACAGTGCCTGCACAAATCACATTCCCACCAACAGTGTGCAAGTGTTTCCTTTTCTCCACATCCTCACCAACCCTTGTTACTTGTTGTCTTTTTGACGATAGGCATTCTGACAGGTGTGAGGTGATGTATCACTGTGATTTTGGTTTCCTTTTCCCTGATGATTAGTGATTTGAGCATCTTTTCATATGCCTGTTGTCCATCTATAGGTCTTCTTTGGAAAAATGTCTATTCAGTTCCTTGGCCCATTTTATATTCAGATTATTTGTTTTTTTGAGGTTGAATTGTATGAGGTTTTTGGATATTTTGAATATTATTGGATACTGTTTACAAATATCTTCTCCCATTCAGTAGGCAGCTTGTTGGTTTTGTTGATAGTTTTCTTCACTGTACAAAAGCTTTTTAGTTTGACATAGTTCCAATTGTTTATTTTTGTTTTGTTTCCCTCCCTGAGGAGACATCTAAAAAAATATTACTAAGAACAATGTCAAAGTGTATACTGCCTATTTTTCTTCTAGAAGTTTTATAGTTTCAGGTCTTACATTTAAGTCTTTATTTTGAATTTATTTGTGCATGATGTGTGAAAGTAGTACAGTTTGCATGTAGCTGTCCAGTTTTCCCAGCACCATTTATTGAAGAGGCTGTTTTTTCTCCATCCCCCCCCCTTGCCTCCTATAAAAAAGAAATGTCATAGATTAATAGATTAATTGCCAACTTGCAAGTGGGTTCATTTCTGGGCTCTCTATTCTGTTCCATTTGTCCGTGTGTCTGTTTCTGTGCCAGTGCATGCTTGTTTTTTTTCTCATGCTGTTTTGATGACTGTAGCTTTATAGTATAGTTTGAACTCAGGGAGCATGGTACCTCCAGCTTTGTTTCTCTTCTTCAAAATTGTTTTGGCTATTCAGGGTCTTTTGTGTTCCAATAACATTTTAGAATTATTTGTTTTAGTTTTGTGAAAAATGACATTGGTATTTTGATAAAGATTGCATTGAATCTGTAGATTACCTTGGGTAGTATGGTCATTTTAACAATATTAATTCTTCCAATACATGAACATGGTATATCTTTCCATCTGTTTGTGTTGCCTTCAATTTCTTTCATCAGTGGTTTATAGTTTTCTCAATACAGATCTTTTATTTCCTTAGTTAGATTTATTCCTAGGTATTTTATTCTTTTTGATGTGATTGTAAATTGGATTGTTTTCTTAGTTTCTGTTTCTGATAGCTCATTGTTAGTGTATGAAAGTGAAATAGAGTTCTGTATATTAATTTTTTTTAGTTTTTTTTAATTTTTCATTGAGGTGTAGGTAATTTGCAATGTTGTGTCAATTTCTGGTGTACACCATAATGTTTCAGTGATACATGTACATACATATATTTATTTTCATGTTCTTTTCATTATAGGTTACTGCAAGATATTGAATATAGTTTCCCGTGCTACAGTGTATAAACTTGTTATTTGTATACTAATTTTGAATCTTGCAACTTTACCGAATTCATTGATGTAGGTTTTTGGTAGTGTCTTTAGGATTTTGTATATATAGTATAATGTCATCTATAAAGAGTGATAGTTCAAGTTTTTCCTCTCCAATTTGGATTTTGTTTATTTCTTTTTCTTGTCTGATTGCTGTGGCTAGGACTTCCAATGCTAGCTCTTAGATTTACTGCTCTTTTTGGTAGATTTTTAAGTCTCTATTTCACTTATTTCTGCTCCAATCCTTGTGATTTCTTTCCTTCTACTAACTTTGGGTTTTGTTTGTCCTTCTTTTTCTAGTTCCTTTAGGTATGATGCTAGGTTGATTATTTGGCTTGTATCACTATAAACTTCCCTCTTAGAATACCTTTGCTGTGTCTCATAGATTTCAGATCATTGAGTTTCATTTTCAGTGGTCTCCAGGTATTTTTTTATTTCTTTTGTATTTCTTCAGTGATCCATTGGTTATTTAGTAGCATATTGTGTAGCCCCCATGTGTTTGTATTTTTTGCAGTTTTTTTTCTTATAATTGATTTCTTGTCTCATAGCATTGTGATCAGAAAAGATGTTTGATATGATTTCAATCTTCTTAAATTTACTGAGACTTGCTTTGTGGCTTAGAATGTAATCTATCCTGGAGAATGTTCCATGTGCACTTGAAAAGAATGTGTATGTTGCTGCTTTTGGATGATTGATCTATATATGTTTATTAAGAGTATATGATCAAATGTGTCATCTAAGGCCAGTTGTAATGGTTGTAAATTATTGTAATTGTGGTGCACCTGTAGGGGGAGATAAGCTCAGGGTCTTCCTACCCCACCATCTTGTCCAGTCTCCCACTGTATTATTTGATTTAATGGTGTCCTTTGATGAAAGAAATTCTTCATTTTTATATAATCTAATTTTGAACTTTAAAGTTAGTGTTGTTTGTACTCTCATTAAAAAAAAATCTTTATAAAGTTATTAGCATATCTTCCTATGCTATAATCTGGAAATTTTGTTTTATCTTCCACATTTGAATCTTTAATTCACCTAGAATTGATATTTGTATATGGTGTGAGAGGGAGGTCAAGGTATATTTTTCTATATGGCTGCCTAGTAATTGCTTAATCACTAATACTGAAAAGACTATTCTTTCCCCCATTACTCTGAAGTATGACCTTTATCATGAATCAAGTGCCAAGTGGTCTGATTCAGGTATCTGTACTTTTTAAATTGTAGCTCTGTAATAAGTCTTGATAACCAATAATGTAGGTTCTCCAACACTTTTTTTCTTTCAAGACCATGGTGATTATTCTTGGAACTTTGCTTTTCCTTGCAATTTTAATGTTGGCTTGTCAAATTCCAACAAAAAATATACCCCAAATTTTGCTTGTGATTGCATTCAATCTATATATTAATTTGGGAAGAAGTAACATCTATACAATATTGAGTCTTCCATCCCTTAATATGATATGCCTCTCCATTTACTTAGGTCTTCTTTAGAGTATCTTGGTAATCTATGATAGTTTTCTGTGTAGAATCTTGCACATCTTCAAAGCAAAAGTTTTGATAAGTATTTTCCTTTTTATCCTATTGTTTGTTACTCGAATATAAAAATACAATTGATTATTTTATATTGGCCTTGTATCTAGCAAGCCAGAAACCTTGCTGAATTCACTTATTATTTCCAAGATTTTGAAAATTCTTTTAGATTTCCCATCTATACAATCAGGTCATCTATACATAGTAACAGCTGTATTTCTTATTTTTTAAAAATATCTTTTAGTTCTTTTTCTTCTCAACCTGCATTGTTCATGACATTTTGTTTAATGTTACATAGAAATGGTGATAGTAAACATCTTTATCTTATTCTTGACCTTACAGGAAATCTAGTCAACATTTCACCATCAAGTATAATGAGCTGTACATTTTCTATGTTTACCTTTTATCAGATTAAGGAATTTCCTTTTGACTCCTAGTTTGATAAGAGGTCTTTTTTTCAATTATGAATGAATGTTGGAATTGGTCATGATTTTTCTGCATCTTCTGAAATACACATGACTTCTATTTTGCATGCCATATGATATTATTTTGTTAATGTGCTGAATTAGATTGATTATTGATTAAATATACTAAACTAATCTTGCATTCATGGTATAAACTCAGTTTGATTGTGCTATCATCTTTTTATCTATCACTGAATTTAGTATCTAATATTATATTTAGAATTTTTTTCTATGTTATTCTATGTAATGTTATTCTATTAATATATGAATTCTATGTTAATGTCCGTTTCTTTTTTTTTTAACATACCTGTCAGGATTTATTACCAAAATTATGCTGGATTTACAAAACACATTGGAAAGTATTTCTCTTTTTCTAGTCTCTAGAAGAATTATTTTAAGTGTTACTTCATCTTTAAATGTTTGGAATAATTCACCAGTGAAGCCATCTGGGCCTGCTTTTTTTTTTGGATGGGGAAGGATAGGAGAAGATATTTTAATAGTACATTAAGTGTTTAAAATAAATATAGAACTATTTAAATTTTCTGTTTCTTTTATAGTCAGTGTTGGTAAATTTTGTTTTTCAAGGTATCTGTCAATTTCATCTGAATTTCAAATTTATTTTCATGCAGTTATTCATAATAACCTCTTATTCTCTTTTTAATGATGGCAGGAACTTTATTCAATCCTGAGACGGGTATTTTCTCTCTTTTTTTACTTACTAGGATTTATTAGTTTGATTACTTGTTACACATGACCAGCTTTGGCTTTGTAGTTTTTCTGTATTATGTGTCTACAATGTCATTCATTTCTGTTTTATTATTCTCTTCCTTCAACTTTGAGTTTGATATTCTATTCTAACTTCTTGAGGCTAAATCTTAGATACATAATTCTAGCCATTTTCCCCCTCATATATATGTTTAAGTATATGAATTTCCCTCTAGACACCACTTTAGCTACATTCCATGAATTCTGATGTGCCATGTCATTATTATTATTATTCAGTTCAAAATATTTTCTAATTTCTGTTGTAATTTCTACTTTGGCCCATAGGTTATTTACAAGTGTGTGGCTTAATTGCCAAACATATGGGGATTTCTTAATCATCTTTGTTATTATACCGTTTGTTATTCCAACATGATTTAAAATTTAATAATTGGAACCTTAAGAAATGTACTGTCTGTCATTGTGATTGTCTTGCTTGGATCATGGAATCTGCCCCTAGCTGAGCTTTTGGGAGGTGAGAAAGAGAACTCTGGGGTTTGATCAAAATGGAAAGCGGGCTGGCACCAGAACCTCTCTGACCAGTACCATGAATGTGCACTGCAGGGCCAGCAGTGGCCTTTCAATAGCAGAGAACAGTCATCAGAACTGACCCCCTGAGACTGAGTAACAACGCCTGGATTCCTGGACTTAGCATCATATGGAGACCCAGAAAATGAAAAACCTTTTCTTTTCTTTTCTTTTCTTTTTTAACATTTTTTATTGATTTATAATCATTTTACAATGTTGTGTCAAATTCCAGTGTAGAGCACAATTTTTCAGTTATACATGAACATATATATATTCATTGTCACATTGTGAGCTACCATAAGATATGTGTATATTTCCCTGTGCTATACAGTATAATCTTATTTATTTATTCTACAATTTTAAAATCCCATCTATCCCTTCCCACCCTCTACCCCCTTGGCAACCACAAGTTTGTATTCTATGTCTATGAGTCTATTTCTGTTTTGTATTTATGCTTTGTTTTTTTGTTTTTGTTTTTTAGATTCCACATATGAGCGATCTCATATGGTATTTTTCTTTCTCTTTCTGGCTTACTTCACTTAGAATGACATTCTCCAGGAGCATCCATGTTGCTGCAAATGGCGTTATGTTGTTGGTTTTTATGGCTGAGTGGTATTCCATTGTATAAATATACCACATCTTCTTTATCCAGTCATCCATCGATGAGAAAGACATTTTCAAAATAAGTGGGATAGATGTTTGGCATCATATTACTACTAAAAATATGTGACCTTAAGTTATTCTCCAGCCTGGAGAAAGAGGATATAACACTTTTCATTTGATACTATATTTCATTTGATATTTGGGAGGCATGAATATAATTTACTCTGCCTTCTGTGTTAATAATAGCCATAGTTAATATTTACTCAGCGTTTTTACTATGTCTCAGGCACTTTTCTAAGCATTTTGGCTCTATTAGTTCAATTAGTCGTCATATCTGTTATCCTCATTTTCAGATGAAGAAACTCAGGCAGTGCAATGTTAAGTGACTTGTCCAAGGTCATTCAGCTGCTGGAGGAGCCCGGATTTAAACTCAGGATGTCTGGCACTGGAGCTGATGCTGCTGAGCACTGTGCACACAAATAACACATGCTTATTTGGAGTTCTCTCGGCAGTAGTGACATTTCAAGTGCTCAGTATATATTAATGCATTTAATCTTTACAGTAAGCCTGAGTTTTATTATCATCCCATCTTATAGATGAGCACACAAAGGCACAGGGAGGTTCAGTAACTTACCTAAGATCACACAGCTAGTAAGTGGCAGAGCTGAGATTTGAACACGGGCAGTCTGGCTGCAGAGTCTTTGTTTTCACTACTGCATAATACTACCTCTCAGGCTATACAGACTTATCAAAGACATAGGCTGTCAAGCCCATCTGTTTGTATGTACTGTATTATCAAATTAATATTCACCCAGGCTTGATAATTATGTCAGATGGTGAGACATTTATTTCTGAATGGATGCTTTACTCAAAATAAAAGTTCTTTCCAATTTTTAAAATTTAAAAATATAATTTGTAGGCACAATAGAAATTACCTGCAAATAATAATATTTAGGACAAATATAATTACATAAAAATAAACATAGTCTTAGATTGAATTCTATAACAAAAGAAATGACTTAAAGATAATAGCAGTTGAGGGAAAGGAAACTTCAGTTTGCCTTAAGTTATGCACACAAGTAATTTTTTTACATGGCTGCAACCTAAATTATTAAAGTTTAAAAGTTAAACTTTAATGTTAAGCCATTCAAGGACTTCATAAATATGCTGCAGAGATAAGGCTTATTAGGTATTGGGTCTACATGAAGGGGAAAGGATCCATGTTCATCCAAGACAGGATCATCGGTCTAATATCCATGTAAACTTAATGACAGCAAAGCTGAGCAATCCTATCCCCACATATCACGTTTTTTTAACTGTCCAGTAAATTATATAGTACTTGGAAGTCCTTAACTTGCTTTTAAGTGTTAGCATGCTGCAATTTTAGGTATAGAGTTTTCAATCCTTTATCCAATCATATTTGACTGAAGTAAAAACAGTTTTCTACTAACCTTTCACTTTTGATCTATGGCATGTGTTCACTATACCCATTTGTTAACCACACAAGATATGCTTTCCAAAGCAAGAATTAATACTGACTCAAAATGATTTTATGGGAAAGTCATTCCAGGAAGTAATCTGACATCAGAGTATTCACTGAATACAAGAATGACATTTTCTTTCAAAGAGATGGATGGTCTTTTAGATGTCCAGTTTTACATGCACGTCAGTAGAACTTTTTAGGCATAAGGAACCCTTGTTTTGTTTTTAATAGCATCCGAATATTTGTGCTAATGGAAGCATTGGTCATTTATTTGAGAATGAGTTGTGGAAAGGACAGTCTGAATAGAAAGGACCTCTGTGACATCACTGCATTCTTAGCAACGAAAGTACCCCAGGCTATAAAGCAGGAATACAGAACAATCACTATACAAGGCAAGTAGGTGAGAACATTCCACATGGCTTCCTAAGCAGAAAAAGAAAATAACCACTTCCAAAGTATTCTGAGTATGTCACAAAACTAAGGTTAAAGCAAAGTTTGGGAAGTAAAAGCCAAAAAAAAGAACACACTCTGGAAATGGGCACCATGGCAACTCCCAACAGTCCAAGTGCTTCAAGAAAATTTTTTAAAAACCCATTAAATTATCATTACAGACTGAATGTTTGCGTCCCCCCACAACATTTACATGGTGAAGCCTTACTTCCTAATGTGACAGTACTTGGTGCTGGGGCTCTGGGGAGATCATCGGGGCTAGATGTGATCATGATAGTGGGGCCCTGGTCTGATGAGATTCGTGCCCTTAATGCAAAGAGACACCAGAGAGCAAGTGCTCTCACCTTCTCTCTCTCTCTCTCTGCCACGTGAAGACACAATGAGAAGATGCCTGACTACAAGCCAGGAAGAGAACTCTTACCAAAATCTTAGTTGGCCAGCACCCTGATCTTGGAGTTCCAAGCATCCAAAACTGTCAGAAAATAAATTTCTGTTCTTTAAGCCACCTAGTCTTTGGTATTTGTTAAAGCAGCCTGGGCTGACGACCACTTGTTAAAAACTACCTTCACTTTGTTTCAGTCGATGCAAAGTGAACCTGCTGTATCTCAGAAAGTGTGATTCTTTTTGTGGACTGAAGGTGAGCCTGCTGTTTTTCTTAATCAGTTGTGAAACCTAAAAATAGGAATATCTTAATATGCCCAAGTTTGTCACAATCTAATATTCACTGACCTCTAAAATATGCCAACAAAAGTAACTCCTTAGGAACTCATTTAAGCTCAAGCAGACACAACAAGATGCCAAAGTCCTTTATGCCTGTAGTTCTAAGGTATGTTTCAACTCTCAAATCTTGTGACTTTAGGTAAAGTTTAATTTCGGTGATTTTAGTAAGAACGGACTTTCTTCACTCAGCATGTATAACATCTGAGCATTTTCAAGGAAGTCAAGTGTAAGAATTAAGAACTGTAATAATTTTTTTCATTTTGTGTATAGGATCATTTCAAGTAACAGGATAGCTTTACTTTATCCTGAAATACTGGAGTATTTCTTATTCTGAAACTTCCGTCTTAAGACAGCTCATTATAAAAGCATCATGTCAATGTCCATTGAGTGCATGAAAGAATCATTGTCATCAGGCTGCAATCCTGATCCGTCTTATCCCCTCATCTGAGATATATAATTACACAGCAGCACTGGAGCTACAGAAAATAGAATGTTTCCCACTGCCGTGGCAGAACAGCCAAGGGAAGAGCCCCTCTTAGCACAGGCAGGGGCGGGGCAACGGTCAGTGACGCACAAAGAATAAATTCACCTGTGTGCCTGATTCTAGTCACAGGAGATGCATCTTTTATATTCCAGATCATGTGAAAAAGCCGAAGGTTTCTGGCTTTGATTCTGTTTTAAATATTGATACCAATGAGAGATGGGAAGGAAATCATAAGAAAAAAAAGTAAAGAGAAGTTAGATCTTAATATCGACTAATTTCTAATGAATAAATGCAGTTTACCTCGGTATTGCAAGTTTCCAATAAATTTAAAAGAACCTTAGAGAAGTTAAATTTTCTTCAACGTTTATTGTTTTTTAAGGTGTCTTACACGTATCATGTGGCCATTAAGCCTGATTGACTGAGTTGGGAAAAATGCATCTTGGGATGAAGCCCCTCAAAAGTAAGATAACCAACACCAGGAACCTGGTACCTTTGACCCAAGCCCTAAATGCCAGCCCCAAAGTTCATGTTTACCCTGAGACAAAGCCATGAATCCATTTGTTTTGTTTTAGGGCAGCAAACTATGCTCAGAGACCAAGGTTGTCTTTGCCAATAATTTATTTAACACAGGTTCACCATGGGAATTAAAATAATTCCACAAGCCAAGAGCATACAGGATAATGACTCTTAATAAACCAATAAAGAAATAACCTGCTCCACCAGTAATGGATTAATCACACTATTGTCCCAGGCAAGGGGAGGATGAAAACAGTGCCATCCAAATTCAGTCGAAGTGCACCTTTGTACAAGCTGGTTCTCAGGAGAGTTGCGTTAGCCCAACAGGAACTGACATCCAACTGCAGGCGCCAAAGTGGAAGTCCCTCGTTGCTAGAGTATGTTGCTAGAGCAGGAAGGTGCCAGTGACCACCGAGGGGCTGCTGCAGGGTTTTCACCACTGCCTGGCAAAGAATGGCCTTGCCCAAGCAGGAGCCAATGCCTCAGTGTCTTCGGAGAGCTATATAGATCAGCAAAGGGTTGCCTTGTCCAGACTGAACACTCTTGAGTTGCAGGTCAGATCCCTTGGAATTTAAAGCTGAAATGTCCCCTAACCACATGTTCTTCTCAATCAGCCCCTAGCAGTGTTTATCAGTAGTTGAGCCACTGAATGCTTATCCACAGCCACCGATGGTCCGTGATGACATCTCGACACAGCTTCCTCAAAGTAAACAACTTCCCTCTTAGAACAAAACAACTTCATTCCTAGATCAAACAAGTGGATTTGAAATCATATCAGAGCAACACACAACACCATGCCAATCTTCTGTCTTCTGAGCATTTCTCCCATCCATCTTTCACTCTTGTAGGCTCACCCTTGCTGATCCTTCCATCACTGTGACTTACTAAGTGATCCCCTTATGCAGAATACAGTGCCAAGCGCCAGGAGGGTTAAGGGTGTGAGAGGAGTTTAAGAGTTTCAAAGCAAACAAGGCTCATGGTTTCAATTTCAGTGAGTTTATAGTTCAGTCAAGAAGATGGGGTACATAAATATAAAAATTATTCCGTAAAAATTATTCAAACACATTTATAAAATAACACAAAAATTTAAGTGATATGTAACTCAAATACATATGTGCATAAGAATTAATATTCAAAGAACCTCTCCCCCATTAATGAATCAGTGACCCATGCATTCAAATTTTAAAGACTGCAAAGGCTGTGGACTGACATAAAAGAAGAGAAAAAGGACTGAGAGTTAAGATATACACCTATAGAATATTTCAGAATGTATTGAAATTCATATTTGCTTGAGTATATCTGAGTCGTTGGCTGTTAATCTATTCAAGGAACACTTACTGAGCACCTACTACTTTCCAACTATTAATCATTTGTTCATTTATTCAACAAATATTTTTTACTGCCTGTTGTGTATCAGCAACTAGAAATATAGTAATAAACAGACAAGCCAGAGCTATTCCCTGAAAACATTTGAAATTCAAGGGGAGACGCAATCTTGTGATTTATAAGAAATATGTGTGTATATATATATATATATATATATATATATATATATATATTTATCATTCAGATGATCAAAATACAGTTCTCATATATTTTTGGTCTTCATCCACAGTTCCTGGTTCACAATCTCTGAAACTCTTGGAATTTCTTAAGTGTTGAGAACGATTAAAGTGTCTTTTGTTATGTTAATGAGGTGGCTTTTGGAAAGCACCTAAGGATGGCAGCTGGTTGCCAGTGAAGCCAAACATGTGATTAGAAGGTTGGAACTTACAGTCACACCCTGCCCCTATCACCACCCCCAGAAGGGGAGAGAGAAAGCATACGGAGTTTAACCTCCAGTAGTCAATGATGTCATCAATTACATCTATGTAATGAAGCCTCCATTAAAACTCAAAAGGAAGGGGCTCAGGGGCTTCCCAGTTGGTGAACATGTGGAGGTGCTGTGAGAGTGGTGCACCTGGAGAGGGCATGGAAGCCCCACAACTCTTTCCTCATACTTTGCCCTCCTCATCTCTTCCAGCTGGCTCTTCCTTCCATCTCTTCCAGCTGGCTATTCATGAGTTATATCCTTCTATAATAAACTGGTGACCTAGTAGGTAAAATTCTCCTCTGAGTTCTGGGAACCACTCCAGCATAATTAATCAAACCCAAGGAGGTGGTCGTGGGAAGCTCCGATTTATAGCCAGTTGGCCATAAGTACAGGTAACTTCTGGACTTGGGCCTGGAATCTGAAGTCCAAGGAGTGGGGGTCATTGGAGCCTCCAAGCTGGCTGGTTGGTCAAAACCACAGGTGATAGCCTACTGGTGTCTGAAGTTTATATGCAGTGGGGTGGTAACCTCGTAGGACTGCATCCTTAACCTGTAGAATCTGATGTATCTCCTAGTAGGTAGTGACAGAATTGAGTTGAATTCTTGAACACATGCTTCTGGTGTCCAAGAATTGTTTGTTGGTGTGGGGAATTTATCCCTCTTACCACCATTGGAAACTGGGTCTCAGAACATCCAAAAAAGGAAGACAAAAATTTTAGTAAATAATTATAATAAAGTAAGATGGGATATGACATAAATGCAGAACTGGAAGTTACTGAAGGGAATAGTAAATATTAAATAACTGGAAACTATTTAAGCATAGAGGTAATATGATCATACCTGTAAATTTTAAAGCAGATTTCTCTCATTGCAGATGAAAAATGAATCACAAATGGAAGACAGTCATTTAGAATGTTGGTGGCTATTATCCCAACAGGAGACAGATAATGATGGATAAGGGGATGGAGACACATGGCAAACTCAAGACATACATATGAGGTAGAATAAATACCTCCTGAGTATTTCTTGACTTTAGAAGATTAAGAAGACAATAGGAAATATACCTCCAGATTCTTGGTTGAGTGACTGGGTTAATGGAGATTTTAATGGGATATGAATGCTAGAAGAAGAGCAGATTTGCGGGTAAAGTTTGAAATGCTGAGTTCAATTTTCAACAAGTTCAGTTTTGGTCATAACACTGTGTTAGATGCAAAATAAGGCATAATGTCTGACCTTGAGGGTTCACAATATAAGAGAAAAATAATGAACACATTATTGTATTCAACATAATAAAAGGCTAAATAGAGACACAGAATGTTGAAATAGTCAGGATACATGAGATTACACACGGTAACGAATAAACTCTAAAGCTCGGTGACTTAATCAACACTTTATTTCTTGCTTATGTGAACTCTAATGCAGTTTCAAAGGACGTTCCAGAGTGCTCCGCCCACGTGGTGTGTTTAGGCCATTTCCGTCTTGTGGTTCTGCCATCTCATCACAAGACCCCCATAGCTGCCAACAGGAGAAGAGAGTGTTGGAAGGTCATGTACCAACTCTTAAGTGTTTTGGACCAGAAGTGGCACATCTGACTTCCACTCATGGCTCTTTGACCAGAAGAAGTCACATGGCCCCACCTCACTAGCAGGGAGCTGGAAAATGTGAGGCATCCAAAGATTACTCAGTGAGAAGCAAAAGTTTGAAGTGAGAGTGATTAAATAATTATATGGGAGAGTCAAGAAATCCTTCCCAGGGAGGCCACATTTAAGTGGGGATTTGAAGGGAGTCCAGGAGTCAGCCTCGTGATGAACACAGAGGAAGGGCTTTGCAGGCTAAGGGAACATCGTGTGCATGAGAGAGCCTGAGACACTGCAGATGTCTGGGGAATGGCAAGAAGAAGCTCGTAGCTGGGGTAGAGGGTTTCAGGGAAGTAGAAGAAGATCAGGTGATTATAAAGATTGGGGAAGGCTTGAATATCACACCAAGGAGGTTGGATTCTGGTCTGCAGGCAAGGGTGAGCCATTCGTAGTTTTTAGGTAAGTAAATAACTTTATCAGATTGGTGAGGAAAAAGAACTGGAAAGAGGAGAGACTGGAGGCAGGAACACCATCTAGGAGACGGCCACACAGTCCACGAGAGAGATGAAGAGCTATACCTACTTAGAAGATAAAGTGGGTGGGACTTGGAAAACCACTGACATGTGAGGGTGAGGGAGAATGAACAGGGACAGAAAATTTGAGGTGTCCAGCTTGGTCTGTTCAAGGGACTGTAAAGCCATGAACCGAGGTAGGGAAAACAGTCATTGGAACAGATGTAAGAATAAAAATAACTTTCTGCAGTTAGAGATTCAAGACCCTCGAATCATCCTTTGCTGGAGTTTGTTTACCAAGAATTGTTCTATAACTATGTTGCAATAACATTTTTCTTGAAAAAAAAAAAATGCTGTCTACGAAACACTGAAGCAGCAGCCTTTGTTATTAGCTAAAACCAGCCCTCTTTGAGTCTTATCCCGGTTTCTATGGCCTGCTAGAGCCGATGTGCTGGGAGCATGGAAGCATCTGGAGCAACCACATTTCCTTATTGAAGCCAAAACAAGTTAACTCATCTGTGGCTTATCTCATATCCGCCCTGGAGATCTCATGGGAGGATATAGCCCAGATTACTAAAATAATGTGTAGAAAACAAAAATAGCGTGGAAAGGAGTTTTGGAACATAATTTTTATAGTTGCTTTTCAAAATAACTTACTCATACAAAGTTAATATAAGTGAATGTTTTGTGTTTAAATAGTGCTTGGTTTTGATAAAATATCTTTGTTATGTTTTTGTTGGGGCTTTTGTGTGTGTGTGTGTTGTTATGTGTATTCATTTAACTTGGGGGAATTTTTCTTTTTATAAGAAAAGAAACACTTAGGTGCTGTTTTTTCCTCTACTGACTTTGTAACTTGTGATAAGCCACTTGACCTTTTGACAATTAAGCCCTTGATCGTGAAACTGGATAATAAGGTTCAGCTCCCCTATGAGAATGTGACTAAAACTTACTCAATCAAAGGTGTTAAGACACTGTTGTGCCCTTAGGTGAAATGTATTTGTAAATACTAAGGATGGATAAGTACTGCTACTTATTTTGAATATAATTATTTACTTAGTCCTGATATTTAGCGATCTTCTGTTATGTATTAGGTGCTGAGGATAAAAAGATAGATAACATGTGGTTCCTACCTTCAAGGAATCATTTTAATAGGGAAGATAAATGATAAGAGCAAAGGGTCAACATAGTGAAGTACAATTTCATGAATAGTCAAGTGAGTCACTAGAGGGGAAAAAAAGTGAAAGAGAAAAATAATCGACAGAAAAGTTACCTGAGCCAGCTGTTCTAAAAAACTTCAAGAATCTTGATGGACTCCTTTTTCACCTAATAACAAGTTACAGTAATTTTTAAAGCTTCTACTTGGTGGCGAGTTTTTTGAAGCAAGTCATATTTTTTCAGCCTAGTGTCTTATTTGTCATAAGGAAATGGTTAAGAGAGTTGGCCCTGGATGTGGACCTCCTGTATTTAATTACTGGTGTGTGACTTTGAGCAAACTTCTGAACCTCTTAATGCCTCTGTTTCTTCATCCATAAAATGGAGTAATAATAGCAAAACTTCATAGAATGGTTGAGGACTAAACATGTTATGCATGCAGAGTACCAAAAAGTAATTGAAGCCAGAAAGAGAAGGAAAAATACCATATGATATCGCTCATATGTGGAAACTAAAAATTAAAAAAAAGACACATCCGAACTTATTTACAAAACAGAAATCGAATCACAGCCGTAGGAAACAAACTTATGGTTACCAGGGGGGAAGGGGTTGGAAAGGGATAAATTGGGAGTTTGAGACGTGCAGATACTAACTATTATATATAAGTTGATAAACAACAAATTTCTTCTGTATAGCACAGGGAACTATATTCAGTATCTTGTAGTAACCTATAACGAAAAAGAATATGAAAATGAATATATGTATGTAGACATAGGACCAAAACAGTATGCTGTACACCGGAAATTGACACCACACTGTAAACTGACTAGACTTCAATATAAACAAAAGTAACTGCACTTATTAAGCACTCAGTAAGTGCTAGCTATGACTCTGTTATTAGCCACACCTCCTAACACAGTGCTTTGCATGCAGCAGACACGTGCTCTTTGGATTAAATTAGCAGACACTCAGGCATAATCCAGAATCACGTAAAAGGGTCCGTGCAACCGTCACTGATCTTGAAAAAGACAAATATAAAGTCTGGAAAGATTTCACCTCGTAGAGAAATGAGGAAAGAGGTAAAAAACTAAATATGGACCATGAAAAATTCCTGCAGAACTTAGGACGTGAACAGTATCTCTAACATGTAGAGACAATGCCAGTCTTACAGTTCTGACACCAACCTAATACCTAGCACACAATAGATTCTCCATAAAATATTTCTCGACTGACAATCCAGTGCGGGGGTTAGGGGTAAAACGTAATTCTGAAATTATCTAGAACATTATTCAGAAGAAAATTTCTGGTTTTGGCCTCTTCCATAAAATGCAAGAAGACGTATCTTCTATGAAACAATATCAGAAAACCATAATGAGAAAAAGATGGGACGTTGGTAGTCCAAGCACCAGTGATAAAACACTACCACCTGTGATAATTCTGAAGGCAGCGGCTGTCGAAGGCAAGACCTACGGATGCCATGTCCGCTGCAACAGATCTAAAGTAGGCGAAGGGTCGGGTAGGAGCGGGGCGGTCCAAGGAGTCAAAAATTGTCAGTCACGCTGGCTGCTTCTAACTGCTCATTTATGTTGTCCAAATCCTGGACAGTGAATACGTGAGGTAATGAATTCTAAGGATGATCGATTAGGAAGCAGGAATATAATTTTACATTGGGCTGAATTTATCACTTGGCAGTATCCATGAGACATTCTGGATTCAGTGAGCTAACTCAAGCATCTAAGAATAGTCCTAATTCTTGGCTTTGAGTTAATGGTATTCTATGCTGAGTTAAGATAACAGAAATTCCTTGGTATTACATGAAACAGTGATTCTCAGCCCTCTTTGAACTCATGCCCCTTTTTTATGATAATTTTCTATAATATTCCCTTTGTTCTCAGATGAAATTCATAGTTAATATAACCTACTTATACATATTATTTTTAAATCAACATAATATTCCAACTAACACAAAGAAATAAAAGGAAAGTATTATTGTTTCAATGTGTGAGTGCTTAAGCACACCTCTGCTAGAAGACACGGCAACAGAGCAGTCATATGTCTAAATCTATACGTGGAATTACTTGGGTGTGACAGCCCCAAGGGCTGTTACAGACGTGCAGTTTTGAAGACAAAAGTTCACAGGCGGTACTACAGTCAGGGATACAATTTTTCCACGATGATGAAACGAGTTTTGGTGAAATTATGAACAAAACAATATATTAATAGCTTTATTTACATGATTCTTGCTTTCCAGAAAGTTTAGTATACATGAAAGCCTCACGAAAGCATTTTGCATTGATATATTAGATGGTGTTAGGTTTCAGGCTCAGATTATTATAAACAGAGTTTTTACATACAGTAACACTGTAAGACCGTTGTTGTTATGATGCAGGGCAATTCTTTGCTGAGTGAGTCTATCCCATGACTTGTAGTACACTTACTATTCCTGGCCCCTGCCAACAAAAGCTAGCAGCATGTCCAGTCACTGTGATAACCAATGGTCCTACAGATTTCCAAAATTCCCTCAGGAGGTGGTTGCATCCCCGGGACTATCACTGATAGAGAAGAACAAGTCTAAACACTCAGAGATATAGGGATTTTGGAGTGGATTGATCACGTGTGACCAACTCAGCAATTCCCTGTATCCTCTCAGGATATCTCAAGAGGTATTTCCTTTACTTGGGCATAAAAAGGTTAATGGTGAAAGGAATGAGATTCTTCTTTAAATGTATTGAAGTGGCTGTCCTTTGTAGGCTGGGAATGAAGGAAAGAGATGCTGCCATTTGAATGGGATCCTTAATTTCAATGGAGATGATGGGAACCTGGAATGCAAAGGCTAATCAGCAACACTTAACCGCAGAGACAAAATGGGCATGGTCACCGCAACAGGCAGCAAAGCTGGAGGGACAGTCAGAGTTGTTTTATCCTCAAGGATCTTCTGATCATGGAGTCCTTAGGACTAAATAGCTGGGCAGCACACTAAAGTTCTATATGATCTGTATAAGCAAACCCAACCAACCCAACCAACCCAGTCAACCTAACCAACCAACCAATCAACCAAACAAACAAACAAACAACAACTTTTAGGTCTGATATATAGAGTCCAATTTGAGACATTTCAATAGTCATGACCCCTCACTGTAATACTGAGTCAATTTCTAACCCAGAGCTCCTAGATTTTTTCCCAAAGACCCTGTGTCATTTACTGACATGACTGTACACATAGAAATACTCCTCATGTATTATTGTACACGTAGCTCCAAGCTGCCGTGAATCCCTGGGAACCGGAATGTTACCGGAGTCACTCAGTTGAGTTTGACTTATACGGGGCAGGTCATAAGTGCAGGGGGGCTCAAGTCCATCTTAACAGTGGGTCTTGACATTTACAAACCCATCCTATGGTTACTTCCATTATTCCAGAGGGTATAATTGGAACTGTATACTCAGTAGTTGGTAGAAGTCTAGCATTGGCCCCAAGTCCAAGTAATAATAACTATTGTGGTAGAAAAGGTCAAAGAGAACACTATTCCCAATGAAAACAGCAAACCAAAATCGACACTGCATTTCTGGGAGAATCACAGAAATCAGTCTTGAAAAGGTTTAAAAGACTTGAAACAAGCAAGAGTACTAGTCCTCACCTTGTCTCCATTGAACTTGACATTGGCCTGTGCAGAAGACAAATAGGTTCTGGACTCATAAGCTCGATCAGAAAGAATATACAGTTGCACCTTTGAGCTCTTTTCTAGGTCAGTTCAACAAAGTGCCACATCTTGTATGTAGCTATTGATTTGATAAGTGAGTATTTTTTTTCTATCTCAACAAGCTGAGAACACTAGAAACAGCTTGCTTTCACTAATGTGGACAGTAATACAGCTTCTCGATCTTGGTAAGAAGATGTCATGTGTGCCAAAGAGTGGAAGACAAGTCCCATAAAAGTGCGTGGTCCTGCCACTTCAGTAAAGTTTCTGAGATTCTGATTGTTTGAGACACATCGGGATACTCCTTCCAAAAAGAAATATACAATGGTGCACCTTGCAATTCTACTTTGAGAAAAAGGAACAACACTTGCATTTGGAGTTAATATGTGCCATATTAACTGTACTGTAATATGTGCCATAATATGTACATCTCTGGCCTTCCCTGAGTAACCTATAAAGCCACTGGCATGGAATAGGCCTAGAGTAAGAGAAGAATGTCACTGCTCTAGGCTTCAATGCAAGTACCTGGTCCCTGAGACCCAGAAAATACAATGGCAACTGACCTATCTGTGACTAACTTGGAATGCTATGCAGAAACCTGTGGCATGTCCAAACAGAATTATATTAAAGCTCTTTTGGATTTTAACACAAAGACATTCTCTCTTCAGCAAATAACTGCTCTCCTTCTGATATATCTCTTAATTTGTTGTTGGGTCCTGATCAAGATTATACTCCTGACCATAAGACACTAAATGATTAATTAGCCTCATTACTCATCACAAACTGGGTGTTTTCTTATCTAATCCATCGCAGTGAAAATTTGGGCCTAATCAGTGCACTCCATCATTAAGTGCAAGCGGCAAGTTGAGTTTGGTTTGAAGCAGGTCCTTAAAGGACAGGTGAGTCGTGTGAACAGGTGGTTCATTCTTCCATCACACTTATACTATACACCGGCTCCTCTCCTTGAACCCACACACATGGCCTCATGGAAATCCAGTATCATCGAGTAACAGGATGAAAAATTCAAGCCTGACCTGCAGATGTTTTAGGAATATATGCTTGTACTGGCAAGAAGCAGATTGTCATAGAATTAGAACTCCAAGTTGGGGACGGGGTGGGGGTGGGAGGAGTAATGGATGAAAGTGGTCAAAAGGTACAATATTTCAGTTATAAGGTAAAAGGTTGAGGATGTAACGTACAACACGATGACTACAGTCAACACTGCTGGGTAGTATATTTCAAAGTTGCTAAGAAAGTAAATCCTAAATGTTCTTATCACAAGGAAGAAACGTTTTTCTCTTTTTTTTGTATCTAATTAAGATGGTGGTAATCATTTCACCATATATGTACATCAAGTTATTATGCTGTACACCTTAAACTTATACAGGGCTGTATGTTCATTATATCTCAATAAAACTGAAAAAAGTAGAAAAGAAAATTTAAAAATAAAACACTGTTAAGCAGAACAAAAATAATTTTATAAATTCACCAAAAAAAAAAAAAAAAAAAAAGGAATTAGAACTCCATCCAGAAGTGGCCCAGAAAGATAATTCCCCTCGTGGTGGAAGAACTTTAAGCTACCATATGGGTTCTCTGCTTTGCCTGGAAGGATGGGTAGCCAAAGGTTAAAAGCAACATGATTTATGGCACTCTCCAGTAGTCTGGATGAATGGTCAGGGACGGGAAAGAATGCTCACTGGGAGAAATGATCACAAGGAGACGTGGCTAAGCTATACATAGGAACCTCTCAGCCTAGATTCAGAATGCAAGGATATTTGTGTTCCATGTAAATGATCATCCAACTCGCTGTCCCACCCCACATTAGAGAAAGTGCTAAATAACCAGGAGGACAAGCTGATCTGCTCTTTGGATATAAGTCAATTTCTTTCTCCAGCCGCTCTAATGAATGTTTAATGAACTCAAGTACAAAGTACCCGTGATGGCAATAATGGAGATTACGTATGGGCTCATCAAAATGTACTTTCTCTCATCAAGGCTGATTTAGTGATTGCTACTGTTGATGGCTGTACAAGTTAGATTACAGGTTAGGCTGAAAATACAGAGGCTTAAACAAGGTAAAAAACTAATAGAAATGAAATGTATTTTTCTTTCCTATAAAAATCCTGGTAGGTGATCTGGGCTGGTACGGCAGTTTAACAGTCTGGAGGGGATCCAGATTCTTTCCTGCTTGCTTTTCCCTTTTTCTTTCCTCTGCTACTTTCTATAGGGTGTGGTGGTGAGTTTATTCAGTCCACCTGTCATATGTTTTCAAGAGAGGATTGTGACTGAACTAGAGGCAGAAAGAGCATCACCCAGAGATGAGTGCAGTGACTGAGAAGATTTTGGGTCTCCTTTTGGGAGAGATGGTGAGGAAGTTTTCGTTTGTACAAAGTGTAGTGTTCAGTGGGAATACACGCTTGTTGAAAGTTTAAGTATGGGGGAGACGGTGTGTATAGGTGTTGGGTGGCCAAGAGGGCTGTCGCTCATACTGTAGAATGGTTTGCACGACATCTACTTCACCCTCATCCCAGAGTGCCTTCCTGAAATGCAGAGATTGGAAAGCTGAAAGCTATTCATCCCAGAATTTAGATTCAAGTGGCAGGCTTCCAGATTCAGACTATTTGGATTGAACCAGGCAGATACACTTTGAAAGAATTTGATTTGGAGGTGAATTATGTGAGGGTAGAGACTGACATAGATCGTGAAGAGGAGATACGGTTCTAGAGCTGGCAGCTGTGGCGTACTGATTCCCAGGGATCCTCCTGTCTTAATAGGAGGCTTTTAGATTCAGCAACTTTGATGTGGCAGGGGTGGCCTGTGTCTGGTGCCAGCCATTGTGGAGGCAGCTTCCTGATTCAGCAACTTCCTGATCATGACAGAGTCAGCCACTTCCTAGTTCCACGATGTGACTTTGGGAGACGTCCTAGAAGTTCAGTCTAGAGATTCTTTTTTTAGCTCTTTCAATGAGTATATAAGTCAAACAAATTTCTTTGGGCTTAAACTAGCTGGATAATATCCTCTAGACTATTAAGAATCTACAGCAATACACATGGGAACTAGAAAACAGGGGATCTGCCACTGGAGGATGATAAAGAAATGTTCCATCTTAACAACTACACACCAGGCCTAGAGGGCAATCAGTTCATATTAGAATCAGGAGGATGGTGGACTTTGGGACAACGGTATCCAGCAAAATAAAAATGGAACTCATAGATTATCTGATGTCATTGAGCATTTGGAAAAATTATTGCTAGGTTTATTGGAAAAATAAATGGTAGGAACACTTGGAAAAAATTAGAGCTGGGTACAGAAAAAACAAACATAATAGCACAGGGAAGCATAATCAATATCTTGTAATAAACTTTAATGAAAATGAATATATGTATATATATGTGTGACTGGGATATGATGCTGCACACCAGAAATTCAAACATTGTAACTGATTATACTTCAATTAAAAAAAAAAGAGAGAAAAAATTAAGCAAATAAAAAAAAGGCAATTATTTTGCAGGAAAACCAGAAGGATGTACAGAAAAGATCAAAGTATATTATTTGGTCCAACAGTGAACAATATTTACATAATCAGATGAATATACATGTTGGCTGATGCTTTAGCAAGTTTTTTGAGAATGGAAGAAAGAAAGTACAGAGGTAAATCCTCGACTATCATAGCAGGTGATCTATAGGTTCTGTCTAAAAGTGATAAATCAAGAAACAGCAACATAGGTATAATTTTTAAAAGATGGAGATAAAAAGCAGAAAATAGAGCTAAAAGATTTGAAAATGGCTGTCCCTCAGGAGTTATGTTTGGCAGCAGAAAGAGGAGAGACTACTTCCTGACGTAAGCCTTTAGCTCCACTTGATAATTCATCTATTTGTATACATTATTTTGATGTAAATTTTAAAAATTAAAAATTAAATACAGGAAGTAAATATTCCACTCAAGAAGTTAGAGGAAAGCGTAACAAAACCCCCAAATAATTAATAGAATAAAGAAATGAGCTGATAAATATGAACCAAACCAAATACAAAAATGCAATCTTAATTGAGAAAACCAAAAACTGCTTTATTGAATGTATCAGTAAAATAGAAAAACCTTTGGTAAGACTAACCAAGAAAAAAATGAGAAGAAATCACTAAACATCATTCAAAGCAAGAAAGGGATACAAATGCATATAGCAAGACTAGACATTCTTAGATAATATTATTAAGTACTATGCAAAATTAATTTGACAATTTGAAATGGATGATTTTCTAGGAAAACATAAATGTTACTTCTGACTCAAGAAGGGGTAGAAACAATGAATACATTAAAATAGAAGAAATTGGATCTGTCAAAGAACCACTTTAAAAAAATTAACCAGTTTTATACAACTTCTTCATTAGTTTCAATAAGTTTTATGTTGTAGAAACTATTTAGGAAAATGTGTTTTAAAAAAATCTTTCCAACACATTCATGAATCAGACATAACCGTGGTTTTGTTCTAAAATACAATTATAGCACATCAAAAAAAATTATAGGCAGCCTCACTAATAAACAAAGATGTAAAAATGCTAAATAAATACTAGAAAATTAGATCCTGCAGTATATTGACAGTACTTTTGCTTAATTAGATTTATCACATGAATATAAAGACGCATCAACTTTATGGAATCTAAGCATGAAATTCACTAATTAACAGATTAAATGTAAATAAAAGTTATCACCTTAAAAGATGACCAAAAAAAAATAGAATTCAATAAAATTTTCACATCTATAAACCCACTTAGCAAGCTAGGAATATATCTTGATAAGACTGACCTACCAGAATCTATGGCAAACATTATACTTAATGGGGAAACATTAGTTCAATCCCATTCAAGTCAGGAAAAAGCAAAGACTGATAATACCAACATTGTACTGAAGGCACTAAGCATTGCAATAAGATAAAAAATAAAGTATAAATTTTGAAATGGGATAGACAAATGGTCATTATTTGTAGCAGTATGTACCAGTAATAATCATTATAAAATGTAATGAAAAGAATATAGTAGAAAACAAATAAATACACAAAAATCTATATAATGTCAAAGATGAAATCTATTAAATATGAGCAAGACCCAAATGGAAAAAACTAAAAATTTTACTCAAAGACACTAAAGACAATCTGACAATGGAAAGATGGATCATGTTCCTATACAGGGAGACTAAATATTGTGAAGGTGGTCATTCCTTCAAAAAAGTAACCTGTAAATTCTATCAAGAAGCATTTAATTTGTTTCCAATATTTCATCCATCTTTGTGACTATCTGGAATAATACAGTCTGATTATCTTTACTTTGTTGAAAAGTATATTTCCTTCTGGATGTATGCAACATTTCTTTATCTTTGAAATTTGTAAATTTTATCAGAATATATCTAGGTATACATTTTTTTTCAGTGATCTTGGCTGCATATCTACTTATAAATTTTTGTTGTTTTCTTTTTTTTTTCACTTCCGTGTTTTGATCTCTGAAACGCATTAAAAACAACATTAGATTACTTACATCTACATTCTGTGTTTTTATCTTTTTTCTAATAATCTCCATCAGCCTTTTTGTTCTCCATTATGAAATAGCTGACCAAGATCTAGTTCACACAATTAATGTTCCATAATTTGGTGCTCATTTAATTACAATCTATCTTAACTGAGTTTGTTTAAAATACATTTCTTTTTTCTTAGGTTGCTTCCTTTGAGCAGGAGCCGAGTCTTTAGCCACACTGATTGCAATCTCCCTGGAGCATGTCTTCAAGCAGGCTTCCTTTCTGTTGAGTAGTTTTGAGAGCAGGACTAGGCACGTCTTTCTCTGGGGGCAAACTCATAAAGAGGCTTCCTCCAGGGCAGGAGGCTAATAAGTATTTGTGAACAAGTCAATTCTCCTAGCAAGCAAAAAGGACCTGAGTCGAAGCCATTCTCCCTACCTTGCTCTAGAGAGCATGGTTAGAAGTAACTGCCAACAGGTTGGTGCTCCTCTTTCTTGCTTACGTCAGCTCGGTGAAAAGTCCTTGAGTCTTGAGATATATAGGTGAGATAGGTATTTATTTTCCAGGGTCAGACAAAATATATCCATTTTATATTTGCTAGGCTGTTTTAGTAGACGTTTTGAAAGTAAGGTCATCGAATGCATGTGCTTATGTTATTATCTTAGCTTCCTCCCAGGAGGAATTTACCTAACAACACATGGTGTTAATTGGAAAGGTAAGAAAGGAGGATGTGCAATTAGGAAAACAGTAATCATAATTTATTTTTTACTTTTTTTTGTTGAAGTACATCCTTACATACTAAAAGGGGCACAAAATCTTAAGTATACAGCCTGATTGATTTTTTACAAAGTGAACACACCTATGCAACCACCAGCCAGGTGAAGACACTTTTAAGAGGTCTGGCTGTTCCTTCTGTTGCTCTGGGAATCCAGCCATCAGGCTGAAAGAAGCTTGGGCTAGACTCCTGAATGATGAGTCACCATGTAGAGACAGAGGGGGCCACGTGGAGGAGCACAGAGGAACCAGTGGGAGGAGCTTTCTTGGAACTTCTAGCCAGAGCTACAGCTGAATGCAGCTGAGTGAGTGACCCCAACCTTTGCTACATGGAGCACAAAAACTGCCCAGCTGAGTCTTGCCTCAATCTCTAACCCAGAGAATTGTGAGAGCGTTACCTTCCTTTTCTTCATATACATCATATTATTTTGATATCATCTCAAACTTAGAGAAAAGTTGCAAATACACAGCAAAGAACTTTTTCCCAAATCATCTGAGAGTTAAGTTGCTGACTTGATGCCCTAACAATAGGAATGTTTTGTAAACTCATAACCACAATGCAACCATCACAATCAGGAAACAAACACTTATGATCTCCTTTACAGGAAACAGAGTCAGTCAGAATTATCTATTACATTTACTTGTGGTGTTTCTTAGACTCAAACAGTTCCTAGTCTTTCCTTGACTTTCATGACAATTTTTTTTTCAGTTCTTTTGTGTGATGTCCTTCAACTTGGATTTGTCTGAGATTTCCTTGTGAGTTCAGGTATTGTTCCTTTGTAGGGAACATTATTCTGCTCTGTTCTTCTTATTCCATCTAATCGAGGTGTACAGAATTTTGATTTGTTCCATCTGATCAATTAATTAAAGTGATGTTTGCCAAACTTCTCCATTTTATAGTTACTCTTTTCCCCTTCCCCATTGATAAGTATTTTGTAAAGCAGTACTTTGAAACTTTGTAAAGTTTCACCAAACCTTCAATGTATTAATTTATGTTAACATGGACTCATGGATTCATAACCTGTTACAAGCAGTACCTTGTTGTTCAAATAGTCCCCATTTTGGCCAGTGGGAACTCTGTGTCCTTTTGACATGTCCCCATCATCCGTTAAGCATTTCTTTTCTGTCTGGCACAATAAAATATTCCAAGTTCACCTTTCACTTTCCCTGCATCAACTCCAGAGTCAGCCATTCTTATAAGGAGCCCTGACTCCTTTTAGTGGAGAGTGGCATGTAGAAGCCAACTTGCGCAGTTGGCGTGCTTATTGCTGTTGGGCGAGGGGGAGGGGTGTTGCTCTAGGCCAGAATCAGGGAGTACAGGTATCTTATACCTATATTTATTTCTATGCCCATCTATATACATTGAAATCCATGAGCCGCACACCGATACTTCTAATTCCAACCCAATACGGTGTTCATTCTAGCTTACTCCTTTTCCGTATCTGTAACTCCCTTCTCCTGGCACCCATCATCAGTAATAAATTTTAATATTTTTATGTATTATTTTTGTATTTTGTGTACTATCTTCCATTGCCCCTGCTACATGCTTCGCTTGTTCAAGGGGTAGCGGTAAGTCCAGTACAGCAGGAATGGGCGACTAAAAGGGAAAATGGAAGAAGATGAAATTAGCACTATATCGCTAGAAACCTAATGTTAAAGCTTCATTCTGATTCAATGATAAGCAGAAAAAGTATTATATAAAAGGTAGTTAAATTTAACTTAAGTGAATAGAGAGCTAGTACGTGGACTTACACATCTTCAGATACGTACATTTTTTCTTCCTGTACTTTGAATTTTAAATTATTTTTGTATTATTAGTGTTTGTATGCTTCATAATACTTACCTAGTACATAGTGAGTGCCCCATATATTTTTATTATTTAACTTAAATTAAAAAATTTAAAGCAATTAATTTAAATTTGTTTTGAAAAACATAATTGAATATTTTTATCTTCCAACCAGGTACTGACTGAATTTTTTTTCATAGAGGAAATAATGATTTGCAGTATTTCAGAGGAAACCGGCTTATTTTTATATATTCTTAACATTTTCTTTTTTTAAGCATTCTATTGTTTTAAATATGTAGCTTAGAGTCTTAAAAATAACATTTCCTTCCCCTAAATACCAATGTATTTTTTCCTATTTGGCAAACATTGATCTGGGGCTTCCAAGGTTTATAACAGAACAAAAATCAACCCACACATGCTCCAGAATTACAATTAACACACACCTTATTGCATTCCTTTTATTGGAACTCTTTTCAGAATAGCTATGTAACTTCTTCATGCGATACCTCGGTGAGAAAATGAATTTTGTAGAGTATAACAAGGCCCAGTCAGGAAACGGAAACCATTCTAAGGTCTATGAACAAAGGGGTTTTAACACAAAGACTTGGTTATGTTTGTGATGAAGGCAGAGACGCCTCACAGGGACACGGTGGCAACCCAGTACCAGCAGGGGCAGTGGGATGAGCGCTCTCATCAGAGCCTAGAAGGCAGGGCCGCAGAGCAGGGGGAGGCAGCCACAATATGGGGTGCCCAGTGGATGCTAGGACCCCAAGGAGAGGGTCGTCCCATAGGGGCTGCAGCCATTGAAAAGGCACAGTGACTGCTGGAGACATAGCCTGAAGCGCACTGAAAAAGAAGAACCCCTTGACTTCTCCCTTCCCCCTATCTTCCAGTCTTTTGCCAGTGTCCCCTTTCAGGTGAACCTAACGGGAGCAGTTAGCAAAGGAGCCTGGGAAATGTGATTCCATGTGATACAGAGCAGAGCAGGGGAACAGAGGGAAACGGAGATGAGAACAAACAGCCAATGTGGCACAGAGCACATTTTCAGGAAAATAAATCAATAGCGACTTTGTGAAACCATAATAATGCCTTAGGGGATTTAAAAATACATCTAGAATTAAATTATATAACGATAGCTGTATATGAGGCAGTGAGGGGGAAATGGAGAGCACGTATTCTCCGGTCCTTCCACACCTGGGGAGAAGTAAATGTTATGATTTGTATCAGAAACTTTAAAAGGTCAACAATGGCTTAACATCACTACACATTAGGCAAATGCAGATCAAAACCACAATGGGACACCACTTTTCACACCCATCAGGATGGCTATTACCAAAAAAGCTCAGAGAATAACAAATGTAGGTAAGGATGTGGAGAAACTGGACCTCTGCATATTGTTGGTAGGAATGTAAAATGGTAGCTGCTATGGAAAGAGCATAAAGTTTCCTCAAAGTATATGTTAGAAATGAAGAAAAGCTGAGAGTTAATTATTGGAGTAAACATCTTAAAAAAAAATTTAAGTATAGCAAATTAAACACCTCCCCCCTCAACTGGCAGGGATAAAGTAGTAAAGATAAGAGCAAAATTGAGAGAAATAAAAACTAACACAGAATGGAAAAATATTAACAGAGCCAAAGTTGGTTCTTTAAAACAATGAATAAAATTAATGAATCTCAGCAAGGCTGGCTAAAAAAAGACATAAATTACCAAGGCTAAAAAA
Organism: Camelus dromedarius; assembly: GCF_036321535.1. Lineage (NCBI taxonomy): Eukaryota > Metazoa > Chordata > Mammalia > Artiodactyla > Camelidae > Camelus > Camelus dromedarius. Next base: position 27,070,967 of record NC_087458.1, on the reverse strand, counting down.
CAAGAAAAGGATACCAGTACAGACGCTTTGGACATGAAAAAGGCAGTAAGAGATTATTAAGAATAATTTTATGACAATAAAATTTTAAATGTAGATGAAATGAACAAATTCCTATAAAATGCAATTTTACAAAATGGATAGTATTACATCTAATAAAAAAGCTGAATTCGTAATTTTAAAACCTTCCCACAAAGAAAATTCTAGGCCCCGTTAGTTTCACCAGTAAATTTTATGAAGCATTTGAAGAAGAGATAACATCTTACAAACACTTCCAGACAACAAAAAAGGTATATACACTTCCCAACTTGTTTTATGAGGTCAGCAAACTTTCACATCCAAACTGACAACACATTAAAAAAAAAAAAAAAAACACAGAATGTCTCTGGTGAATTACATACAAAATCCTACACAAAACATGGGCAAACAAACCCAGTGTTACATAAAAAGGCTAATACGTTATGACCAAGTTGGAGTAGTTCCAAGAATACGAAAATGATTTAACATTTGAAAATTAACATATTACTTTACCATATTAGCAGAATATAGGAGAAGATCAGTTGTTCATTGCAATAGATGTGAAAGAAAAACATTTGGTAAAATTCAATACCCACTCACAATTTTTAAGAAGAGAAAGAGAATTTTCTTAACATAATAAAAAACATCTATCAAAAGCATACAGCAAACATCCAACTTAACTGTGAAATGTTCAAAGCTTTTTCCCTGAGATTTGTAATAAGCAAGGAAGCCATTCTCACAACTTCTATTTAGCATAGTCCTGAATCCGTAACTAGTGCAGTAAGGCAAGAAAAAGAAAGAAAAAGCAAAAAGGTTGGAAAGAAAGAAATAGAACACATTAATGCAGAAATGCCATGATTGTGTATGTAAAAAAATCCAAAAGAAACTGGAGATAAGCTATTACAACTAATAAAAGAATTTTACAAAGTCTCTGGATACAAGGTCGATAGCATAAATCAATTATATTTCCATAGAAGAACAATTAGAAAATGAATATTAATAATGAGGCAGTACCAAGAAAATCATCAAATACCCAGGAATAAATAAAGGATAGACTTTTACACAGAAAACTATAAAATATTCTTGAGAGAAATTAAAGAAGACCTAAATAATTGGAGAGATACACCATGTTGATGGGTTAGAAGAATCAACATTGCAAAGTTGTTTTTTCCCAGGAAATCCAAAGATTCAGTGTAATCCCTTATCAGAAAATCCAATGACTTTTTATTTCATGGAAATTGATGAGCCAATTCTAAAATGTATGAAACAATGCAAAGAGCAATTCTGTAATAACCAAGAAAATCTTCAACACAAAGTTGGAGGATATGCACACTTGGATACCAAGATAAAGCTACAATAATTAAAACAATGAAGCATTGGCACAGAATAGACAGACTGAAGAGAACAGAGAATCCAAAAAACAGACTCACGGTTAATAGATTCTTGATTTACACCAAAGCGGTACTGCAGAGTTGTGGGGAAAGAATAGTATTTTCAATAAATGATCCTAGGACAGTACAATTTAGGAAGAAGTAAATATTGACTTCTACCTCATTATATACAAAATTAATTCTAGGTGGATTAGAAGTCTAACTTTTAGGTGAAAGGTGAAACAATAAAGTTTCAATAAAATAACTTGGAAGAATGTTTTCATTATCTTAAAGAAAGTGTTCTTGAATGGGACACAAATTGCACTAAGCATAAACGAAATCATTTATAAAATGGCTTACATTAAAATTAGGAACCTGTCTTCGCCAAAAGACAACATTAAGACAGAGGGGTAAAAGCAAGCCGCAAGCTGGGAGTGGGTATTTGTAACAGATATACCAGCTTATATAAAATAACCACACATCAATAAGAAAACCTGACAGAAAAATTGGAAAGAGATTTAAGATTTCAAAATGAAGATATTCAAATGGCCAATAAACATGAAAAGGTGCTCAACGTCATTAATCACCAGGGAAATGCAAATTAAAACCACAATCAGATATGACTCTCACCCATCAGGATGATTCAAATTAAAGGGACCAATAATAGCAAGAGCTGGGTGAGGATGTGTTGCAACTGGAACTCTTACGTGCTGAGAGTAAACGGGTATAACTACTTTGTGAAACTTTTGCGTTGTCTGCTAAGGTTAAACATATGCATAGCCTATGACCTGTCATATCTACCCCCAGATACATATCCAACAGAAATAAAGAGACATGTACAGTAAAAGACAACTATAAGAATATTTACAGCACCATTATTCTTATTAGCCCCAGTCTTTAAACAATCCAGATGTCCATGAAGATTATAATAAATTGTGGTTTAGCCATGCAATAGAGTAACATATAGCAGTTAAAATGAACCAACTATTTCTACATGCAGCAACACGGATAAAACAAACAGAATAGTGAATAAAAGAAGCCAAAGACAAAAGAAAAGTTACTGTTTAGTTATATTTACATAAACTTAAAACACAGACAAACTTAACCTATGGCTTTAGGAGGCAGGATAGTTGATTCTCTTTAGAAGAAAGAAAACATTAGCAGTTGGAAGTGGGGAGGGGAAGACACGTGGATTCTGTTAACGCTCTTCCTCTGGGTGGTGTTAGAGGATGTGTTCACTCTGTAATAATTTATTTATATATGTCTATGTATAATGTAATAAGAAGTTATTAATAAAAATATATTCAAGTGAAATATATACTGAAATTCATTAAAATAATAGTAAATGTTGTGTTAGGGCACTGAAATTGTCGGTGATTTTTTGGCTTTAGTTTTCCAATTTTCTTTTTATTAATTGATTTGTTTTTATTGAAGTATAGTCAATTTACAGTCTGTTAATTTCTGGTATACAGCATAGAGTTTCAGTTATACATATATAGATATATTCCTTTTCATATTCTTTTTCATTATAGACTATTACAAGCTATTGAATATAGTTCCCTGTGAGTTTTCCAGATCTTCCATACTGCAGTTGGTGTGTCATAAAACTGCCTCTATCATTTAAAAATTATGCTTATAAATGTGATTTATTTTTTCAAATAGAGATCATATCTGTGAGACAAGTTTTATTTGTGAGACAGTTTTTAAGAGAACCACTAATGGAAGTCATTAGTTCTATTAATTTAGAAATTCTTTCAAAACCAGATGCATTTATTTCTCCTAATCATGCTTTGGTATATGCTTCATCGTAGCAAGCTGTACTTAAGTACTTAAGACAAAAAGTTAAGTAACTCATCCAGATGATTTACTCATAATGTGTTCACTTCCTACGAAAGCTTACCAATATTTGATCAGTACTTGGATGAAAATTAAGCCTGTACATAAACAACTAGGTTCAAAAGGGCAATTTCCTGTCTAGTATGAACTCTCTGTTCACTTTTAGTTGTAACACAAATTTCAATTTCTTCCAGAACAAATCCTACGCTGAGAAAAATCATGTTGTTAATTCTCCTCTGAAGATTAAAAATGACAATGAGCCATTACAGATGATTTAAAATGGAGCACTTCATGGCCTTTTCTCCCTTCTCAATCTAATTGCTTTCTCTTCTAATAATATGTTTTGATTTTACTTTAAAAAAATAAAGCCTTCTCTACTTGCCCAAATGCCTATCAAGATTCATTTCGATGCTGTAAGAATTCAAACATAGGTTTAGATAAAAGGAACCACAGGCAAAGGGACAAATAGATCAGTGACAGTGAAACAGAATGAAAAAAAAAAAAAACCAGATTAATGAGTGTTTGGGAACTTGGTATGTGATAGAAAAAGCTATGTGAACGAATGGGAAATTTGTGAGCGATTCAATAAATGGTCTTGGGACAATTGGATAATTCACATTTTTTAAAAGGCTATTAAATCTCTTCTTCAAATCTTACACCAAAATGAGTACCAGATGGATCAAGGATTTAAATATGAAGGGTAAAACCTTAAAACTTTTAGAAGAAAATACACGAAAAACCCTTATGACCTTAGAAGAGAAAGTTTTCTTAAACAAGGCATGAAAACCATAAATCATAGAGGAAAATATCTATAGATTTGACTACATAAATATCAAAAATATCTGTATGACAGAAGACATCAAAAACAAAGGAAAAATACATGTGACAGCCTCAGAGAAGGTATCTGCAGCATTCATGACCAATAAAGGATTCAGAACATTTTAAAACAAACTACCCAATAGAAAACTATGCAAAACATATAAGCAGCCAAATCACAAAAAAAGAAACTAAATGGTCACTAACAAAGATGATCAACTTCATTCTTGATTAGGGAAATGCAAATTAAAGTGATAAAACCGACATTCTCCAAGCTGCATGGGCCAAGGAAGCTTTCCCTTAATTCCCCGTTTTTGGTACACCCCATATGCACATGGGCCTTGTGTCTCCAAGTCCAAAATTCTGTTGTTGTTTTTTTTCCCTTTATCTTTTGTACTTGTGGATTTCTGACTTTAAAGCTCATACATATATGTGTACATTTTTCTATCACTGAAACAACTGTAAAAGTACATTCGATCAGCTATTTTAACTGTTTCTTTCCTTTATTTAACCTAATTTAGCTCTTTTTATAATTAATTTTACCCTCAAACCAAACTAATTTTAAATGTAAAGTTAATTTTAATAAAACCACAATACCGTATCACATATAAACATGTTTAATAATGTCCTAATATCCTCATTATCTACTCACAGTACTCAAATTTCCATTTATCACATACATTTCTTAGAAACGTTTAAACGTTAATTAAATCAGAATCCAAATAAGGTCCACGTTGGGATTTGTTGCGGTAACTTCTAAGTCTCTTTGAATCTACAGGTTCCTCTTCCATCTCTCAGTTTTCCTTTGCGAAGTTATAGTTGTTCTTATTGTTGTTATTGTAGAAAAAAAAAAGTTGTTTCTCTTTTAGAATTTTCCATGGTATGAACTTTGCAGATTGCATCTTTGTGGTGTAGTTAAAATATTCCTTTGCTGTCTGTATTTCCTGCAGTTGGTAGTCGGATGAAGAAGCTCAATCAGACTCAGGTTTGATTTCTTTCATCCAGACATCACCGCTGGTTTGTGTTCTTCCATCAGGAGGCGTTTACGTCTGATTCTCTTTTTTCCTGACGTTAGCAGCTGATGAACAATGCTATGAGCTGATTACAATTTGCAAAATGGTTATATTTCCTCACTTCTTCTTCATTTATTACCTAGACTACTATAAAACTTCCCTTATTTACCACTTAGATAACCAATTGTAGTAGTTTATATAAGAAAAGTAGGTAAGTGTATATATTTGATGTGTTTTTCAATCCATGTATCCTTATGGCTGCCTAAACTTTCCCACCTTTGTTAGTGGAAGAACCTCTTCAGATTGACTTCTGAGTTCTTTTTTCTTTTTTTTTTTTTTCAAAATTTTTTATTGATTTATAATCATTTTACAATGTTGTGTCAAATTCCAGTGTTCAGCACAATTTTCCACTCCTACATGGACATATACACACTCATTGTCACATTTTTTTCTCTGTGAGCTACCATAAAGTCTTGTGTATATTTCCCTGTGCTATACAGTATAGTCTTGTTTATCTATTCTACAATTTTGAAATCCCAGTCTATCCCTTCCCACCCTCCGACTTCTGAGTTCTTTTGACATCATCTTAGAAGTCTCAAAACCTTTCTTGCAGCCAAAGACAAGACTTTCAAGCTTTGTCCTGTATATTCCCTGTCCTGTATTCAAAATCAGTCCTTTTCCTAAAGAGTCTTTGTTCCTTTTAGTAGGAAAGAGTATTTTGAGACCACGGTCTGGTTGCTAGCAGTGCTCATTGCTAGTGGGTTCATAAATGCATTTAGGCCTATTCAGTGGACAAAGCTAGATAGCTTTTTTTTTTTTTTTTTTTTGCAGGGGGCGGTAATTAGGTTTTTTTTATTTACTTATTTAGTTTTTCGATGGAGGTACTGGGGATTGAACCCAGGACCTCGTGAATGCTAAGCATGCACTCTACTACTTGAGCTATACCCTCCCCTCTAGCTAGCTATTTTTAAGGAAATATTCTGTACACACCAAAATGTATACATAACACATATATAATCTTTGAGCATCCCTGTATGTCCTAGGTAACAGGCTTTCTGAGTTTCCCTTGTTTAATGTATCTTTAAACAATGTATTGTTTGGTTCTTCACTTTTGAAACTTCACATAAATAAAATTATACTGCAGGTATTTTGTGGCTTTTTTTTTTTTTTTTTTTGGTCAACGTGAAGCTCGCGAGAGTCACTTTGATCACGCTGTACTTCCCCATTCGATGAATATAGTGCGATTTATTTACTTGTCTTTTCTCCTAAGGATGCAAATTTGGGTCATGTCCAGTAATTCGCTCCAGTAAACAAAGCAGCTATAACCATCTTGTACAGGAGTCTCTTGGTGCACTTGGAAAGCATTTCTGGTTTCCATTCCCGGAGGAGTGACATTTCTGGACTGCAGGTTCTCTCCTAGCTTTTGTTCCTTCAACTACACTGAAACAGCCCTGTCAGGGTAACCGAAGGCCTCCATAGTGCCAGGTGGGGAACTGTCTGTTCTCACTGTGCTTGGTTCCTCAACAGCCCTCAGCTCAGCTTTTCCTTCCTAGGACCACTCCTCCCAGGTCAGGGCAGCGCAGCCCGCTGGCATGGCTCCCATTCCAGTGGCCTCCTTCTGGGTGCATTTTGCCAGCCCCTCCTGACCCCCAACCCCGCCTGTCTACACTGGACTTCCTTGGAATCCTTTCGAAGCCCTTACTTTTTTCCTCTGTTCCCATACTTTCTCTAGGCGAGCTCGTCCGCTTCCATGACTTTAATGCCATTTGTTTTAGACTAATTTGATTGGCTCTCTGAGCCCCAGTCGTATGACTAACTGCTTAGATGACTCAGCGTCATCTCCAGCTCAGAATGTTGAAAGAGGAATTTTTTATTTTCCACCACACGTCCCATCCTACTCTAGGTTTCCTCACCCTAACAAACAGCATCACTGGTCTTTCAGATACTGACACCAGAATCCTGGGACTGACTCTTGATGCCTCTCTTTCCTTCAGCCCCACCTGCCCAGCCCACTACTATGATCTGTTGGTTCTACCCCTAAAACATATCCTGAATCTGAACATATTTCTCCTTAATTGCTACGACCCTAGCCCAAGCTACTATCATCTTCCACCTGGCCTTCTGCAGGAATACGGCAACTGATCACAAACGCATCCGTTTCTGTAACCCTTCAATTTATTCTTCCTACAGCAGCTGGTCCTGATGCGTCAGTCACACATGCCTTCTGTCATGTTTTTTAAAATAATCTTTTGCCTTGTAGGCCTCTGCACTTGCCTGCTTGCTTCTCTGCCGGCACTGTTCCTCCTTCAGGTATCCCATGAATGGCTTCTTTTCAGTTTTCAAGTCTCAATTTAAAAGTCCCCAACTCAGAATGGCTATGGAACACAAGTAACAATGTTGGTGAGGATGTGGAGAAAAGGGAACCCTCGTACACTGTTGGGAATGTAAATTGGTGTAGGCACTGTGGAAAATGGTATGGAGGTTTCTCAAAAAACTAAAAGTGGAACTACCATATGACCCAGCAACTCCATTCCTGGGTATATATCCAAGAAAAACCAAAACACTAATTCAAAAAGATACATGAGGAGGCAAGAATATACATTGGAATAAAGACAGTCTCTTCAGCAAATGGTGTTGGGAAAACTGGACAGCAGCATGTAAAACAATGAAGCTAGAACACTCCCTTACACCATATACAAAAATCAACTCAAAATGGATTAAAGACTTAAACATAAGACAAGATACAATAAACCTCCTAGAGGAAAACATAGGCAAAACATTATCTGACATACATTTCAAAAATTTTCTCCTAGAAGAAATAAAAGCAATAATAAACAAATGGGACCTAATGAAACTTACAAGCTTCTGCACAGCAAAGGAAACCAGAAGTAAAACAAGAAGAAATCCTATGGAATGGGAGAAAATTTTTGCAAGTGAAACTGACAAAGGCTTGATCTCCAGAATATATAAGCAGCTCATATGACTCAATAAGAAAAAAATAAACAACCCAATCCAAAAATGGGCAGAAGACCTAAACAAGCAATTCTCCAAGGAAGACATACAAATGATCAAAAAGCACATGAAAAAATGCTCAATATCACTATCAGAGAAATGCAAATCAAAACTACAATGAGGTATCACCTCACACCAGCCAGAATGGCCATCATTCCACAAATGACAAATGCTGGAGAGGCTGTGGAGAAAGGGGAACCCTCCTACACTGCTGGTGGGAATGCAGTTTGGTGCAGCCACTATGGAAAACAGTGTGGAGATTCCTCAAAAGACTAGGAATAGACTTACCATATGACCCAGGAATCCCACTCCTGGGCTTGTATCCAGAAGGAAATCTACTTCAGGATGACACCTGCACCCCAATGTTCATAGCAGCACTATTTACAATAGCCAAAACATGGAAACAGCCTAAATGTCCATCAACAGATGACTGGATAAAGAAGAAGTGGTATATTTATACAATGGAATACTACTCAGCCATAAAAACCGACAACATAATGCCATTTGCAGCAACATGGATGCTCCTGGAGAATGTCATTCTAAGTGAAGTAAGCCAGAAAGAGAAAGAAAAATACCGTATGAGATTGCTCATATGTGGAATCTAAAAAACAAAAACAAAAACAAACAAACAAACAAAAACAAAGCGTAAATAAAGGACAGAAATAGACTCACAGACAGAGAATACAGACTTGTGGTTACCAGGGGGGTGGAGGGTGGGAAGGGATAGACTGGGATTTCAAAATTGTAGAATAGACTACACTGTATAGCACAGGGAAATATACACAAAATGTTATGATAACTCACAGAGAAAAAAATGTGACAATGAGTGTGTATATGTCCATGAATAACTGAAAAATTGTGCTGAACACTGGAATTTGACACAACATTGTAAAATGATTATAAATCAATAAAAAATGTTAAAAAAAAAAAAAGATTCAACATGCAAAAAAAAAAAAAAAGATACATGAACCCCAGTGTTCATAGCAGCATTATTTACAATTGCCAAGCTATGGAAGCAACCTAAGTGTCCATCAACAGATGAATGGATAAAGAATATGTGTGTGTGTGTGCATGCGTGCACAATGGAATATTACTCAACCATGAAAAAGAATGAACTATTACCATTTCAAGTAACATGGATGGATTTAGAGGGTATTATGCTAAGTGAAATAAGTCAGACAGAGAAAGACAAATACTATGTGATATCACTTACATATGGAATCTAAAAAATACAACTAGTGAATATAACAAAAAAGAAGCAGACTCACAGATATAGAGAACATACTAGTGGTTACCAGTGGGGAGAAGGAAATGGGGAGGGGCAAGATAGGGGTAGGAGGTTAAGCTACAAGGATGTATTGTACAGCACAAGGAATATAGCCAACGTTTTATAATAACTATAAATGGAGTATAACCTTTAAAAATTGTGAATCACTATATTGTACACTTTTAACTTATATAATATTTACATCAGTTATACTTCAATTAAAAAATAGAAGGGAAAAAATTCCCCAACTCAGAGAGGACTTTTCTGACCACACTATTTCATCAGTTCTTCTCTGGTATTTTCTTCTCAGTACCCTCTTTCCTTCAAAACACTAATCACAATTTATTAAAATATATTGTAAGAAGATGTTTACACCTGTCTCCAGCACTAGAACATAAGGTCCCTGGGAAGGGGAGCATGGTCAGTCTCTTGTCTGTCGTACCCTAGTATCTTGAAAACTCCATCCCATTTTAATTGCTAAAAACTTGACAGCTGTGAATAAGACCTATATCACACCCTTAGACTTGCCAGAGTGAATAGTTTATTATTATTTGTAAAACATCCATCAGCCTTGACAGTAGATGCCAAAAGAGCTCTATGCCCGTTGTAGTAACAGACGTGAATTTCTTTAATAAATTCCTGTCTATCTCGTTACTTTGCTTCCTTAGTGGAGGATATTTGGTGGCAGCTTCCGAATGCCATTAAACCCTTGTTTAAAATCCCATCAAACTTTTTAGCTTGGCCACACAGCACTGATCAAAAGTTCGGTCTTGAGGAAATGAGCAGTCCCTCTTCTTGGCCTGAAGTCCACCTGCGCAGCCACCAAGAGTCTCTCTGTTTGGTTGTGTGGGTCCAGCTTTATAAATGAATAACCCCTTTACCAACAAACAACAGCATAGGAATTTGACACAACATTGTAAAATGACTATAACTTAATAAAAAAATGTTAAAAAAAAAAAAAAGCATAGAGCTGGGCCACTAACGAGTTGATAGGTGTTAATCTCCTGCAGGTAATTATTTCCAGAAATCAAGCAACCACTAAAATGTTTTGGCTCCTACCACGTCCTAGAACATTTGAAAGATTTTGTAGTTCTTCTGCTGCAAACTTTTTAATTTCAAAAACCATGGCTTCATATTGCAATTGTAAAGTAATAAAATTTTTTCTTGTTATGAATTTATAGTTTAGAATCTAAGAGACTGACTTCATTCGTAAGTTTAATTCACTTTTAGCTCTTAACCTTGGGGAACTGACACACTGATCAAATGCGTGGTTTACCATTAATGCCTTCACCTCTCTACCTGAAGTGACATGTAAAACCTAGAGTCGTTGCTATGACCTGCCAACGTTTACTTCAAGAAGGTAAACATCAGACCCTGAGCCGGGGTTCATCAACAGTCTATTTCTAACAGCTTGCCGACAAACCAACCTTATTCTATGTCTTTCTAAAAACCACTAGAGTTAGTTACTGTAACTTTACAGTGAAAAGAAAAATGTGCTTTGCCTGATGTCCTGAGAGACATGGAGTCCTTAGAAACCAAACGTAAACCTTAGAATGAGGAAAACTAACTTTTAAACTTCATCCTCCTCCAAAATTTATGGTTGCAGGTAAAGTAAACTGGAGCTCCTCCCCACACCTCCTTGTGAATTGGAACAGTTCATGCTAAGTAATTCGTGCTTGGTAACACAGCATGCTGAGTTTAGCTCCTATCTGGCAAATACCACAACCATGCGCCATTGTTTGGCTGTATTTACTTTCTGGCTAGAAAGAGCTTCCGAGGAGCATTCACTCCTTCTACCTGTCGTAGGCCCTGGACCTTTGTTTGTTGTGGCATAGCTTTGTGTGTGGTTGAGTTCTGAATGCACAAAGGGCATGATTAGATTTATCTTAAAAATATCGTTTGAAAATTCTACCCGTATCTTACTGTCTTGAAGTCATCCCAGGCCATTTTTACACACAATTTCTAGATAAGCTGCCTTAATGTTTAACATCTGAGTCCTCAGATTACCAAAAAAAAAAAAAAAAAGACAACAGGAAAACCCAGCAGCTTGTCATGTCTGATTTGATTTTGTTATCGTTTAGATACCAGAGTCTTACACTGGACAGGACTCTGCATTCTTTGGTTGTACCTGTCAATTTTCAATTACAGGACTGAGCTGCTTCAAGCTCTTAAGTTTGTCTTCAGTTTCGCTTCTGGTGATGAGCAAGCTACGTTCTCTGGGCACTGACACAGGGACAGTCTTAGCTTTGTCTCGAGGTGTACATAGTATATTACTATATAATATATTATTATATAATATATAGTGTATATTTTATATGTAAATAATATACATTATTTCATATGTACGTATTGTACATACTTTATATGTAAAACTATACCTTATATGCTATATAATACAATTATAAATTATAATTTTATATCACAATGCCACTAGGCAGAAGCAGCCTCCAAGAATAGATTTCCTGACTGGTAACATTTCACTTTGACCTTTCCAATTGCGTTTATCTAATTACAAAATTTAATTTCTTAAATTACCTAAGTCAATAAAATATAAGAGTAAAAAGAAAGAAAATTGTTTCTGTGAAAAGTAAGTTGAATGCTTTGGAAACACACAATAAGATCAAATCATTTAAAACTGCTTCGTTGTCAAATTCGACGTAGGTTGAGCATACAAGAAGGGTAACTGACATAAAGAGGTCTGAGGACAGCTGCAGCATGACAGCCACCTCGCCACAAGAGCTAATGCTGTGGGCACCAGGTGGGCCAGGTAGCGCAGGGCATCAGAAGAGAGTCTACTTTAATATTGCTTCAGGGCATTTAATGACATTCCTTATCTTTAAAATATATCGTGGATGTGATAAAGCATGCCAAAGAAATGCAACTGAACAAATAAAATAAGAGACTCATGAAAAACTTAACAATCATGATAGTAAAAGTAGCAATAAAACATCCCAAAGAAAATGCCATCATCACTTTATGACTATGAAATCCTCAATCAGTTTTCCGTTACAAACAACAGAAGCTGACTCCGGATATTTAAGCAGCTTTTTAAAGATACTTGTGTTAAAGCAGATGAATTTTCAGGTGTATAAACCATAGCTCGATAAAGCTGCAAAAGAGGATATTGGGTGCCAGTGTTTTTTTATTTTTTCAATACCAGTAAGCAATTAACTCAATTCTGACTCTGTCTACCTGGAGCTAGCATCAGATCCCGAAGATCAAGGTTTCAGTCCTATAAGACTGTGCCATCCCCCCACTTCAGACTCTGTTAGCAAGTCCAGGTTGTCACCTGTGCTTCTGACCAACTGGTTATGGATCAGAGGTTCCCATGGCTCGCTCCTCAGGTTAGATAAATTTGCTCGAATGGCTCACAGAACTCAAAGAAACAATTTACTTACCAGACTACCTGGTTTATTATAAAAGGATGTAACCCAGGAACAGCCAGGTGGAAGAGATGCAAAGGGCAAGGTGTGTGGGAAGTGGCACAGAGCTTTCATACTGCCTTGAGCACGTCATTTCCCCCACATCTCTAGGTGTTCACCAACCTGGGAGCTCTTCAAATTCGGTCCTTTTGAGTTTTTAATAGAGGCTTCATTACGTGAGAATGATTGATGAACTCATTGGCCATTGGTGAGTGAAGTCAATCTCCAGCCCATCTCCCCCCCTTAGAGGGGGAGGAGGAGTGGGAGGGGTTACTGAAAGCTCCAACCCTCTAATCACTTGGTTGGTTCCCCTAGCAACCAGCCCCCACCTGTGGGTTACCTAGTTTTCTAAAAGTCACCTTGTTACCATTATAAAAGTCATTCTTATCACTGTCATCACTAGAACAAAGACTGAATGTAAATCACAGTATCACAGGGTGGATCCCAGAATCAGTGGGGACACTGGAGGGAGCAGGCTTGAGGCTACACTTCAGGAACAGCACTGAAAACCATGGTGAGAGCTGGTCTAACAAGGAACCTGCGGCTGCTGGCCCAGCTTTCCCTGACAGAAGGCACATCACGGCCCTTCTGCCAGAGGCTGACCGTACAGTGTCCATGCTGCTGGCAGACAAGCTGAGTCCCGGGTGAGAACTCAACCTTACGACCACAGCCAACCCCTCTGCTTCTGCCCTTGTCTGCAAAATGGAGACAGAGTCAGTCTCTTCATGCAGCTTGCCAAATAAAGTCTGAAATGCCTATGAACTAACTCAAAGGATCCTGGGGGATTGAGTTTTCTGGGTTTCTCTCTAGGGAAGCAGGACTCCTAAAGCCAGAGATTTCCTAGACGTAGCACGAGTGATCAAAAGACGCTGGCAGCCTGAAAATGTAAGAAGTGTCTATTTAAACAGCTTCCGATTTTCAGTGGGTATACCCATGTTCAGTCAACTTCTCCTCATCTAGTACTTAGATTAGACCTCCAGAATTCCACGCACAATGCGTGGCTAATCAAAGTCTCTGAATTCTCCAAAAGAATACAGTGCTTGAGGTTCATGGTGACTATACATACATCTCTTAGTGGTTGAGAGCATGACTCTGGAACCAACCTATTGGTTTCAAAGCCCAGTTTGGGGCAATTTATTGTAATATCTCAGTATCTTCAGCCGTAAACTGCGGATATTACAGTAACCTACCTCACAGCAGTGTGATGTGTTTTAAATGAGTCAATATATGTAGGGCCCTTAAAATAGTGCTTGAGTGAATACAAGTGAACTATTATTACGGGTAGGACACAAGGACTATAAGGACACAGGAGGGCACTGGGTCTCTGAGCTGCACACCACGTGCAGAGCTCACGGATGGAGGCTCAAAGGGGAGAGGGACACGTGGCCCTTGCGTTCTGAGCTGGAAACCGAGCGTGGAAGATAAACACATAAGTAAATGTGATACAAGGCAGACAGCAGTAAGTGTGCCATGTTGGCAAGCAAAATACTATGAGTAACATTCATTGAGGACGGAGATTCTTTCCTGCTGGGAGAACTTTGCAAGGCACATTGGAGTATGTCAACTTTGAGCTGTGCTTTAAATAAAGAGTTTAAATTTGATGGGCAGGTACCGAGGGGATGGAGAGGAAGAGGGCATTCCAAGGAGGAATGGAGCAGCTTGAATAAAAGCAAAAAGCTAAGAAACGGTATGAAAGGAATCACAGGGGTTTGCGTGGGACAAAGTTTAGCAGCAGACAAGGCGAGGAGGAAACATGGACCAGTTTGTGGCGTGCTTTCCGTTCTAGGCTGGGGAGATGCCGTTGATTATGAATGTAATGGAATCTTCACTTGTTTGGCACCGGGGAGGCGGAAGGGTCCCAACCCACCGCAAATCATTCTACCCCAAACCGTTCCATTTTTTTCTCACTCATTAGTTACCCTCTGACTCTAAGTTTTTTAAAAAGGTATTACTGTTTCAATAAAAGGAATGACATTTATAAATCAGACTGGAAACTGCTTTGAATTGGCCTTGCCTGGGGTCCCCCAGTTCCCCATTACTACATCCTTCCCTAGGCTGCCTGAATATATGGTTTCTATTATCTAAACAGGCAAATGGCAGTTAAAGGTATTCAGCGATTCAAGTCTATTAGCATTTATAAGGCAAAGACATGACTGCTTTTCTCACTCACCTCTCTACTAGCACATTCCCCCACCCCCCCACCCCCGCCAACTCTCCCTGAGAGCTAAGAGAAGGGTATGGAGAAATTCTACTTAGGTCAGACAATTCCTTATCTAAAATGTACCTCATTCCCCCTTGCCGTACTGTTTGGCATGTTCCCTCTAGCAACAAAGCCAGAAGAAAGATGGGTGAGTGACTTCCTGGATCAGTGCTTCTTCACATGCTTCCCTTGACCCCTGAGTCCCTCGCTCAGCCCAGGTCTGGCCAGAGTCCCAGGGCATCCAGCGCTCCGGCACCTCCCTCCCAGAGTGATTCCTTCACTTGGTGAGCCTTCCAAACCTGCAGCTGACAAGTTGTCTTAGGAAATGTGTTCATCAGTAAAACATACTTATGGCTTAGACTTTTAATACATGTGAGATGAATCTGAGTTTAAAAGTATTCCAAAAAAAGTAGGATTTGGAATCTCTAGTGTTAAGGAGCAAATGTACTACTGTTAAAACTTTGGTGTGACTCTGCGTAAGTCCATGCTCCATAAATTTGGTTCTATGACAGATATGGTATGGATACATACAGTGGAATATTACTCAGCCATGAAAATGAACGAAATCCCATTTGTGACAACACAAATGGACCTAGAGGTTATTATATTAAGTGGAATAAGTCAGACAGAAAAAGATAAGTACCATTTGATTTCACTTATATGTGGAATCTAAAAAACAAAACAATAAACAAACATAACAAACCAGAAACAGAGTTAGAGATATAGAGAACAAATAGGTGGTTGCCAGAGAGGAGGTGGGTTGGGGGGAGGAAAGAAATCAGTGAGGGAGATTAAGAGGTGCAAACTTCTACTTGCAAAGTAAGTGAGTCACGGGTATAGAATGTACAGTGTGGGGACCATAGACAATAACTATAGAATATCTTTGTATGGTGGCAGTGTAACTAGACTTATAATGGCGATCATTTTGAAATGTATAGAAATATTGATGTTGTGTAACAGGAACTAACACAGTGCTGAAGGTCAATCATATTCAAAAACAAACAAACAAGCAAGTGAACTCATAGAAAAAGATCAGGTTTGTGGTTATGGGGATGTCGGGGAGTGGGGAGAGGGACTGGATGAAGGCAGTCAAACAGTACGACTTACCACTGTAGGATAAATAAGCACTAGTGTGTCACGCACAACACGTAATTAACACTGCCGTATGTTATAGATGAAAGTTGTGGAGAGTCAATCCTAAGAGTTCACAGCACAAATAGAAAAAAAGTGCTTTTCCTGTTTCTTTACTCTCTATCTATATGAGGTGGAGGATGTTCACTAAACTTATTGTGATATCATTTATTTCATGATGTATGTAAGTCAAATCATTATGCGGTACACCTTAAATTTGTACAATGCTGTATTTATAGCTCAATGAACCTGGAAGAAAAAAAATTTTGTTCTATGACTCAAAACCAGAATAGGAAATGCACTTGTTTTACCAAATACCTGGTGGCTTCACTAATATATACAATATAAACTATCCATTATTGGTTATTTTTTTTAAAGCATAAGGATTTATTAGCCCATATAATTGAAGAGTCCAGAGATGGTTCCAAGCTCCCAGCATAGCTGGATCATGGCACTGGGTAGCTTTCTGTCTGTCCTTTTTGTGCTGGCTCTGTTCCAGGTTGGCTTCTGTAGGTTTACTGAGCTGTTTCACTTTCCATCAAAATGTAGCACGTTCTGCATTATTACACAGAGGCAGCGTCTTTGACTAGTGGTTCTTCGAAGTATCAAAGTGCTGAAGCACCAAACTTGCGGTGCAGGACAGCAACCAAGGCTTAAGTCACCAGGGGCGCCGTGGACGTCCTGGCTGTCCAAGTGCACGTGATCTCCTCCAGTTGGACAGCTCTGCTAGCCACACGTCAGGGGAGCACCCCAGCCTTTGCTTATTTGGGAGCCCTGGTGCTCAGGGCCAGGCCCTCTTGCATTACTGTATGGCCAGTTTTCTCCAGAATCCTTGCATTACCGGTTATTTGTAAGGGATCTGAAAAATAAAGCAATGGATATTGCAAAATATTAAGACGTATTTCTCTGAACATAGAGGAAGCCTAAATAACAATGTGAAAATTTTTCTTCTAATGTATCATTCTCTATTTATTTGATTACATTTTAATGTTCCGGCTTGTTCTATTTCTAGACTGATTGTTAAATAAATGCGCTAATTTGTATGACTGGCTGAGATTGCACTAATGGCATTTTCTCCGTGGCATGGCTTGTGTTTCTCAGTGTGCGGGTCTACACGCGTGCACGGACTGTAGCGGGTGGGGTTGGGGCGGAGACGGTCAGGGAGGTGAGAATAAAGTTCCGCTGCTGAGCTCAGTAGCGGGCAACAGAAACCAAGCACAACTCCGTGCCAATCATGGCTTTGAACTTTTTACAGACGTCATCTCGCCTGACTCCCATAACCACCCAATGATACAATTTCTACCTTGTTCCCATTTACAAGTGGAGAAACCAAAGTTCAGAAAGGCAAGTGCATTCCCTGAAGTTGCACACCTAGAACCGGGTGGAGCTGAGCTGTCTTTCTCCAGAGCCCGAGGGCTGACCTGCCCACCTGAACTGGTTTCCCGGGCTCTTTCTTCTGAAGTTTACTGCCTGCTGTTCCCTCCTCCATCCTGTGCCCTCTGAGAAGCCTCTTCTCTGAGAATCCCATCGATTTACAGTTTGGAGCCAGGAGTAGAAGAGCTTGTCCAAACCTTGTTCTTCCCCAGGAAACATTTTATTTCCTCCAGGAAAATGGCCTTTTCCCCTTTTCACATAATTGAATATGCTTCAAAACTTAGACAAGGAGCTACTATCTGATTCTTTAAAATCTGTTTTTCTCAGATTTCTTCTGTATAGCACAGGGAACAATATTCGATATCTTGTAATAGCCTTTAATGAAAAAGAATATGAAAATGAATATACGTACGTATGTGCATGACTGGGACATTATGCTGCACACCAGCAACTGACACATTGTAAATGAGTATAGTTTGATTTATTTTTAAAATCTGCTTTTCTGATTGTGACAGAAATACATGCAAATTTCAAACTTTTAATAGAAAGAAAACTTGGAAATATGTAAAGAACCCCCTAAAACGCCTAAGACTATGCAGTTCACATTTTTGTGCGTTTTCTCCTATCACATACAGCTTCACATTTTGTTTTTTTTCATATATGGTTATGTGGTAAGCATTTTCTCATAATTCTTGAGGGCAACAACTGTGTTTCTCTGGATTAACGTATTTCCAGGGCTTAGCACAATACCTGGCATGTAGCAATTAGCATCTAATTAGTAATATCTAATCATTTGATTTAATAAATATTAGTTGATTGAATGGCTGACATTATATATCCTTCCAAAACTTTTTAAAGGTCACATAATTATGAATCTCTGTAATAAAGTGTGACTGTGAAATCCCATTAAGATGGTGCATAACTCATTTTCAGAGGTTTCACAAGACAACACAAAACCCTGGGGCAGGAGTCAGGCTGGCCGGCTCTGGCTTAGCTCAGCCAGCGTACATATTACAATACATTACACTCCATTTTACTTCTTAATACCTCCGTTTCCTCTTTTGTAACATGACTGGACTGCTTGCTAAGATTCACTTCTATTTTTACACAGTATCATTTTCTTTCTTTGAATGGATGTTACTATAGTACGTAAATATTTTTTATTTTAAAACATTTAAGTAATACAGAATTATAGAGGGTAAAACGTTTCACAGTCACCCTCATCCCCAATATCACTCTCCTCCCCAAAGGTTACAACTAGTAGGTCTGTAGGTCCTTCCATCCTTTTTCTATGCTTTTATGTGTGTCCAAATTCAAATATGTAATTTAAAAAGCCATAAATGGCATCACATGATATGCATTATTCTGAGAATTGCTTCTTCTCCCTTCCCTCCGTTTCCCTACAATATGTCTTCGGGGCTCTTTCTGTGAGTCAGCACATTTAAACTGACTTTATTTTGATAAAGTAGATGTTAACCATCGGTTATTTATTCTACCAGCAACAGACATAGGTTGTTTACAGTTTTACACTGTTATAAACAACGCAACAGTAAACAGCCCAGAAGACACGGCATAGTGGCTAAGAGCATGCGCTCTGGACTCAGACTGTGTGCTTTTGAACCCTGGCTCTACCACTTCATAGCTGTTACTTAACCTCTCTGTGCCTCGGTTTCCTCGTCAATAAAGTGGGGATTACGGGGCTACTTTTAGAATTAAATTAGTCAACATATGTAGAGTTCTTCCACTGCGCCTGGCACATAGTAAGTGCTAAACACTATTATCACTATTACTATAATTATTATATGTAACATCATGGTGCACATATACAAGGGAACTGATTTCTAAAGACGGAATTATTGGCTTGAAGTTAAGCATATACAAAATTTTGAAAGGTTTTGCCAATTGCTTCCTAAAAGTTTTTAACATTTTCTACCTCATTAACAGCGGTGGAGAGTGCATATCTTACACTGGTCACTATCAATTTTAAATATGTTTGCTCCACTGTTAGATGCCAGCGCACGGTTCAAAGCTTAGGCTAATTAGCTATCGTCATTCTTCATGCCTTTTACTGTCAAGATTGAAATGTAAGAATTCTGATCGGTATTAAGGCAAGTTTGGGCCACCAGCTTTTTACCAGGGGAGATAGGCAGAGTTTTTAGGCTGTGCCTTGTCCATACCCTGTATTGTCTCTCTTTAGTGGAGTGCATGTGCCCTGAAAGATGTCTGGTGATTCTTTTCTTTCGTGTGGTTTACATAAAATGAAATAAAAATCCTGTATTTGCCTCAAAAAAGAGCTAAAAACAAAAGCAGAACACAAAAGTATCAGGGAGTGAGCACACGTTGTCAAAGCTCAAAGGTTTAGCAGAACATCACGCTTGAGGTTAAAGAAGTGTTAGACTTTAAAGAAACGTGTCTGAGCTTGTCCTTCAGCAAAGTGGTGTGTAGCCTGCTTCTGAGTCAGGGCTGGAGCTGGCGGGGCTGCAGGAATGCTTCAGGCTCCACCCAGCCCTTTGGGATTCAACAGCCCAAAAGCTCTCTAGTGCCCTCTTCTGGCCAAAAGGAGGAGCTACATGCTTACCAGAGAACTGTTCTGTATCGTCCCAACATTTATAGTTATTTGTTCACAAAGTTAAAGTCAAGGAGTTAAGGAAGAGAAAAAATTTTAGAGTTCTAAGAGAGGAAAATTAAAGCATTTGGGAATAAATAGCTGACTGGAGTGTTTGCATAACTGAATCACTCTGCTGTAGACCAGAAACTAACACAACATTGTAAATTAACTATACTCCAATTTAAAAAAATAGTATATTCAGTGGTGGTAAGTACTATGAAGAATGATAAAACTAAAAGGCAGAGCAGGGATGGGGGGGTTGCAGGGTGGGGCTGGGATGCAATCATTGTACAGAGCAGGGAGGGTAGGACTCACCCACAGGTGACATTGGAGTAAAGATATAAAGAAAGTCAAGAGGAAAACCATGACAGCCGCAAGGAAGGAAAGTGTTTTCCATCATCCAGTCATTCCCAGGGGGCAATTCGGATAGGGCATACAGGTCAATAAGGAGTAACTGCAGTTTCAGAAAGTTCTTAATACTGCTAGCACATTATTTTCACATATTCCTACATGATAACCCCCAACATCGTTCATGGTCAAATGTTTTAGTGGTTTGGCCCAGTTCAAAAGTTCATGGTTCCACCAGGTGAGGACATGCATAAGGTCCACCTCCTTAATGGCCTCCTGATTCCATTTTTAAGAACCCCTTGACATAAGTGACTCCATTTTATTCTACATTTCCCACTTCCCACTCTTGATTAAGATCTTTCTCTAAAGGCACTGCTAATCAACTTACAGATGTGCTCTGTCTCGCACTGCAAGGACGGACTTGTCCCAAAAAGCCACGTCCCGCACTGGGGGGAGTTTTAATCTTCAATGACTATTTCACGGAGTGAGCATCCTAGGGGTTAGGTCACATTTGAGCAACAGGGAGGCATTCAGGAAATGATTCCTGGGCAGTTTCCTTGTCTGGGAATTTCATCAAGTTATATGAAGGTTCAGGTGAATAAGCCGTATCTACCATTTCAGTCTGTCGAGTGATCATACTCTTGGTGTTCGTAGAGGTTTTGGAGCAGATCTGAGTGAGGAGTAGCATAAGGAGCTCAAACACAAGCACACAGAGCAAAATCCCAAAGCAAAAGCAGACTCTGAAGCCCTGATCTTGTCCAAGAGCCTGTACCTGGAGGAAACCAGCTGGAAACATCACTAGGGAACCAGAGGACACTGAACTGGAGAGGTCTTGTGCTATTTTTCTAATTTTTTTGAGTTCTAATTCAGCTTCACCAGAAGGGTTGATTCAGGTGCAGGAAGAGGTGTCGGTTATGGCACAGCCACCGCTCTGTTCCGCGAGGAGATAATCAAGTGCTTTTCGGTTATCTAGTGCAGACCCCCCTGGGGAATCCAGAGAGCATTGCTGTTGAGCCAAGGCTTGAGTGGTGGAACCTTCTAATTTAGCTCTGGTTAGGGACACATTCTTTATCAACCAGTCATTATGGATTGCATCAATCCGAGGAACAAATCCTTTGGCAACGGTAATCAATGTAGAGTAGATTGGGTATAAAAAGGGGGCTGCCAAGTCTCTCCGGGGCTTCTGAGATTGTAGCTGGATTTTTCCTTTGACAAGAACTTGAAATAAAATGCTATAATTTTCCAAAAGGCATCGTCCTATCATATTCCAGCTGTCTAGACATTCATAAGCCCATGGTCCCCCCTTGTAATCATATACAAAGGTGTACCCAGAGGGGGACATAGTATGCTGCCAAGAGTGTGGTTATTCACATTTCCACTGGCAGGTATGAACTTAGGGATATATTCTTGCCAAAGATCAGTGTGGCCATTGCAGACCATTATGGGTCAGCTGACAACCATCTACCCCAAGTGGGACGAAAGGCTTGACATAGACTGGTGAGACCACATTCCTTACAAGTTTTGGCGAGCCATTTGTTTGATGCTGGAGGTAAAGGGAAAAAAGGGTACAGGTGGTTAGAAGGCTAGAGGAGCAGGGCTTTAGAGACATGTTTTGGGACAGTGTCAACCAAAAGCAAGGTGGAGACTCCTGATCATATAGTTTTACTCTGCAGACAATTTTAGGGGCTGGACACTTAAAAGCTAACATAGCATTGGGAACCAAGGAGAAACTGGTGATGGTTATAACAAGGGGTCCTTAGAAATGGATGACCGTGATCTTTGGAGACAGACCCAGTACTCAGAGATGTCACCCAGGTGCTGTAGTCTGGGAATAGTTCGCTAGAATATTATCTTCCCATTTGCCGAAAGAAGTACCCTCAGGAAGGGAAAAACTAAGATTAAACAGATTCCAGCAAAAGGCTGACCACTCACCACCTTGGATATAAGAAAGTAAGTCATTAACTCTGAAACCACCAGCCCACTGGGGGATACTTCCTTAGCAAGAATGTTGAATTAGTGTCATTAAACTCAGTACATTTGTCAGTGAGATAGAACAGATCTGGTATGAAAACGATCAGCAATGAGGTGAGAGCTGTGTGTATGTGTGTACCAGCCTGGTCTCCAATCTTGGGAAAGCTGTCAGCATCAGAAGTCTGCTTCACTTCCTAGTAATTTAAAGTCTCCAGTCAGCTCAGAAGTCCAGTGGGGCATTGGAGCCTTTTTAAAATGAGAAACATGAATCTAAGAATCGACACCTTTAAGCTTTATAACATGAGGATTAATTAAAAGTACTTGATATGGTTCTTTCCATCTAGGTTTTAAAGCATCTTTTTTTTTTTTTTTTGAGGAGGGTAATTAGGTTTATTTATTTTTTAATGGAGGTAGTGGGGATTGAACCCAGGACCTCATGTATGCTAAGCATGTGCAATACCCTCTCCCCAAGAATCTTTTTGAGTATGTCGTTTCAAGTAGACAGAAATCATCTGGATGTAGATTGTGGCGATGTTTGTTGTCTTGTCTCCCGGGAGTGCACCATGGAAAGATCATTCTACTCCGGTATGGTTTTTATCTAAGACTCTGACTAGTCCATTGCAATACTGAATCCTGTCTCCTTTAATTAGTTGAATATATCAGGAGCAGAGAGAGCCAAATGCAGGTCGGCCGGTAATGATTTCAAGTGGTGACAGCCTGTGTTTCCCAAAGACGGCAGCTCTCAGGTTCAAAAGGACCAAAGGAAGTGCCTTAAACCAAGCCGATTTCAAAGTCTGCATAAATTTTGCCAAGTGAGTCTTACTGATGCTATTTGTTCTTTCCATGAGTCCAGAAGACCGATGGTGATAAACACAACGGAAATGCTGTAGGATAGGCCAAAACGCACAGACTGGTTTCGTAACATGGCCAGTAGAGTGTGTTCCCTGGTCACTGTGCCGTGCTAAGGGCCAGCCCAGGTGGGTATAATCTTCTCTAACAATGTTTTTGCAACTGTTGAAGTGGTAGCCTATTGGCAAAAGGGATGCTGCAATTCAATGAGAAAACATGCAAAGCACAGGAACAAATTTATAGCCTTGGGAAGAAGTCAACTGGATAAAATCCATTTGCCATAACTTGAAAGGCCCTTTATGTAAGTCAAGATGTCCAGGGGCAGTTTGGATATGGGTGCTATTCAGGGCATAGAGCACAAGTTAATCATGCCTCCCTGGTGGCCTTAGTAATACTTCCCCAACAGTGTTGTTTCACAAAGCTTACAAGTTCATCTTCTGCCCAGTGGGTCCTCTGATAAGTCATTTTCATGAGGGATCTTTTCATGGACAATGGCAAGACAAGTCTTCTATTTGGGCCACCCTATAAATTAGCTGACGGGCTAAAAACACAACTATTATCTGCCTAAGAAAGCCTTTTTTTTTTTTTAATGTGGTACCTTGGACTGGGCATCTTTGACCATTTTCATTGGATCCTCATTCAGAATGCAGTCAAAATTTGCTATTACAGTTCCAGGTAGGGTAGCTTGTAAATTAGCTGTCCTTGTGGCCTGATCAGCCAAATTACTTCCTTTGGTTTCAGCTAGATGTAATTTTGAATACCCATTGAAAAAAAATTTTTTTTGAATGAATGCCCAAGCACCTTAATGATGGCTAGAACAAAAGGCAGTTGGATCATACCAATTTCCATTCTTAATCTGGTCCCCACCACCACCACCATTGTCAAGATTTGTTTCCACAGCATGCCAAAGTCATGAACTTCCTCAAAGGCATAGCGACTATCTGTATAGACAGGCACAGTTCCTCCTTCTGCTGGTGTGCGAGCTCTCGTTAGAGCATGGAGTTCTGTGCGCTGGACCACAGCAGCAGTTGGCAGCAGAGCCGCCTCAGTGCCTTCAAAGGAGATGACTTCATGCCCAGCACAATACTTTCCTTCACCATTTTCCAAATAAGAACCATCAGTAAACCATGAAATCTCTGCATTGGCAATAGGGTTTTCTTGTAAGTCAGCACTAGGGATTAATTAAATGATCAGTCAGGGTCACACAGTCATGAGGAGCTTTGTCAGTAGGCAGAAAGAGAAGGCGTGCAGGGTAGTTCGTTGCAGTAGGAAAGGGTTATGTGAGGGGAAGTTAGTAACAATATTTCATAGGAGGTAAGAGGGCTTACAGAAAGGTTCTGAGTGTGATGAGAGTTGAGCAAGGCTTCTATTGCGTGGGGATTGCAGATGGTGCATGGACAGCTCATAACTGTCTCCTCAGCTGACTTTGTAAGAGCTAATGCTGCTGAAATAGCTCTCGTTCGTGGGGAAACACCTCTGGCCACAGGCGCAATAGCCAAGCGGTCAGCGCTGACTTCTGTGCCTTTGAGTGAGCACTCCTAAGGCTTTACCCTCCTTTTCACACACAAAGAGCAAAAAGGGAGCTGGTAATTAGGATGTCCTAAAGCAGGGGGACTGGGGAAAAAAAGGTGTTTTCTTCCCACTCTAAGGGATCTGGCCTTTCAGCTTTGAGCCATGTAAAAAGAGGCTGGGTGATTAAGAAAAAGTTAGGTATCCAGTTCCTACAGTTACTGGTCAGACCCCCAAATCCTAGAAGATGTCTTTTGGTCTGTGGCCATGGGAAATCTGAGACACTTTGAATCCTACTAGGATCTAAAAAAGTCCTTGACATGAGATCAAGTGTCCTAGATACTTGACCTGAATTTGAACAAGTTGTAATCTCTTTAGAGACCTTTAGTTACTAACAGTTTGAGGAGATGGATGCTGTCTCGCTGACTTGCTTGCCTGGAAGAGGAGCAGAAAAGTTCACCAGCATATTGTTGAGAGGGCAGACCCTTATAGAAAAATGCCATCTGCTGAGTCTGCTTTTAGGCTCTGCACAAAGCAGAAAGGTCTTTCAGTATCGCAAGGTGTACTGTTCTTCTCACGTGAAAGAGTGAAAACTGACTTTCAGGATCCTCCGGGATGCTGAAAAAGGCACTACAGAGGTCTACTAAGGTGAAAATGTTACCCTCTGTAGGTGCTGCCGTGAAAAGGGTATGAGACTACTGGATGACAAGAGATGACAATGGTATTAACAGCCCTCAAATCCAGGGCAAATCTCCACCCCCTTCCGTGGGGTTTCTTACCAAGGAGAATGGGTGCAGTGCAAGGACTGGTGCTGGGGCCTGTGAGGCCTGTGTCTTACATTCCTTCATGATTGGTTTAATTCCTAAGTTCTCAGGGTTTAAAAGATATTGTTTACTATTGGGAAAAGGCTTACCAGGGTCAATCTGAACTTGAATTGGGGAAGCTGAATGAATCCACCCCATGTTGACAGTGGATTTTGCCCAGAGTCTCTCAGGGACTTCTTCGAGGAGTTTTAAATTTATGTTGTCTTCAAAGCTTATCTTAAGGGCAAAAATGCTAATAGGGTTGAGGAGCTTGGAATGCCATTAGCTGTGGAGCGGGCTGAATCAACTTCGAGGATATTCCACCTTAGAGAAAAAAGATGGCAGCATGATATTTTTCTAAAAAGTCTTTTCCTAGGAAGTTGACAGTAGCAGAATTGACCAACAGAAAAGAAGAGCTGTCCTGGAGGGAGCCCAACTGGAAAAGTAAGTTAAGGGGCTTATAAGCTACGAGGGGTTTATGAGATATTCTAACCATTTGAACTTTCCCAGTGGTCTGAGGAAGGGGTGGTCTGAGGTTGGAGGAGTTGAGCACAGAAACTGCGGCTCCAGTGTCAATTAAGACAGTAAGGACTTCATTTCCAAACATAAGGGAAGTTTCACTCAGATGAGTAAAGGGAAGGCTTAGAAAAACCTCCTGTTTTTCCTTGGAGCAGGCTCAGTCCACAAGAGGAGCTGAAGGTTTAACACTGGAGGATTGTTGAAAGTGTTTCAGTTTCACGCAATCCTTTTTCCAATGACCAGGTTACTTACAAAAATGGCAGCCATGCTTAGAGTTTGGAGGTTTCAATTCAGCTTGTTGAAGCCTCTTGGAGGAGTCTTGGAGTTGAAGCTATAAATTCATTATTTTAGTTGCCTTTCATTTATTTGAATTTTGAATAGTCCAGGCCAGTTGGTTTGCTGGATTAACCAAATCATGAATTGCTGTGGTTTCCCAATAAAGTTGTGCTCACGTCACTAGAATTGTGCAATCTTCATCTGGGCTGTTTATCAACATGGAGTTAAAGGCCACCTTAGTGAACTCTGTGTTTAAAAAGGGTCCAGAGTTTTCCTTAAAAATAATTTCCAGTTGGTTATAATAGTCATGCACAGGGTCCTCTGTCCTCAGCGTATGCTTGGATTTGTTTCAATCAACAGGTTTTGGGAAAGCCTGCGGGTGGCTTCATATGAGGTTTTCGCTATTTTATCCACCCAATGTTGGGCCTGGCCTTCTCCCTCAAGCATGTGGACTGATTGATAAAGATCAGGAAACACAGCCTCCTAGGTTTGAATGGCAATGCTAAATTCCTCTGCAAAATGGTGAGGACCCTCAGTAACCTTGGGAAATTCTTTAGCAATAGCTCACAATTCTGCCTTAGTCCAAAGTGTGTAAATTACATTTAAAAGGGTACCCTTGTTATTGGGTTTCAATTTAAAGGAATGAATTTGAACTGGTTTGAAAGGAAGAGGTTGGGGCTGGAAGATCAATGGAAGCCTTGGGGTCTTAGGGATAAAGAGGGAGCTTAGCAAGGGAAGGGCAAAAGGAAGCGGGGGTGCGGGGAGTGGACAGATTTGAGGAGCCAGAGGGGTGACAGAAGAGTTACGAGTCTTTTGTGACTGAGAACTCTTTTCAGAAAGTTTGGAATCTGAGTCTTGGAGGGAGGTAATTTTGGAGTCTTAGACTTGTTTAGAGGCCTCAAAATACCAATTAAAGTAAATGATCCATTCAATTTGCTTAATTCTGCAGTTTTCAAGTTTATCGGGCAGAAAAATAAGTTTAGGGATTTCAAAAGAACCCCAGTGTGGCCACTGTAATTATAAATCGTATTTGGTGTTATCAGTCCATTGAGATAGAAATTTACAAGATGAAGGACCAGTTTTGAAACATAAAAACTGCTTGGGTTTAACCCTCTTGGAGGAACTTAGAAGAGGACAGTCCCTTAATTAAAGAAGCGTCCAAAGAAACCAGAGTACCCACCAGAGGGAAGCTCCTCTAGTGACACAGCCACGAAGTGACAAAGTGAGACAATCATCCCCAGGGCGACTGCCCACCTGATCCCAAAGAAAGGCAACGAACACAGCCTCAACCTGCAGAAGGGAGGCCTGAGCCTGAGACGACTCACAGTTGAAGAAGATGCCAGTTTGTGTGGAAACAGTGAACTCAAGAGGGTCTGAATGTGCCACACGGATTCCAGGAGACATCAGTCCTGTGGCTTTGAGAGGGCTTCAGATCCCGCTTCTAAAACCACATGAACTGATCTAAACAAATATAGGAGGCAGTAATCAGGCAAAAAGCATTTATTTGGTATCAAGGAGTTGCAATTCAAGGCAAATAGATTCAGACAGCAACCCAAACAGTGTCCTGCTAGGGAGTAAGAGTCAGGGGCTTTTAAAGGCAAAAATCGGAGGTTTGTACTACAAAGATTTTTCTTTGGTGTTGGAGGCAGAAGCTAGGCTTGACTAAACATGACTGAGTGCTAAGGTTATCACTAGAGAGAGGTAGAAGTCCATGACGGTGACAGGCTGCAGGTGTTCTTGCAGAGTTCTTGGACTGTCTGTGGTTTGGCCTGGTTCAAAAGCTCATGGTTCCACCTGGTGAGGACATGCGTAGGGTCCACATCCTTAGTGGTCTCCTGGCTCCATGTTAAAACCCCTTGACGTAAGTGACTCCACTTTACTTCACATTTCACAAATCCTCCAGGTCTCTGCTCTCTCTCTAGTACATTCCTCCAATCCCAAAGCTGGTTTTATTACACTCCAACTCTATTAAACCTCTGTATTTTTATCAAGTGGATCTGCGCTCCTCCTGATCCCAAGTCCCTACTCTTGATAGCAATAAAATATCAAGAAAACTCTGAGTCTGGGTGGATCTCTAAAATGTCGGTGAGCCTTGTCTGGTTTTCGCTTTGCTTAGGGCTAGCTGTTATAACTCATCAGTGCTTTGTTCTTTCCTTCTGCAACCAAGAAAGAGAAAAGAAAGCCTCAAAGAATTAATGTTCAGGCTGCAGGACTGAAAGAAGCCTACTTTCTACTTTACAGGGAACTAGGAAGAGAAGAAGTTTTGATCAGAAATAGTTTTCTGATAGAAAATAACGAGTTCTAAATTTTAAACAAAGTTTTGTTATTTAGATCATTTGTATACTGGAGACAGCCTTTGGATTTAACCCAGGGCTCCCCCAGATAGCCCAGCTCAAAGAGAATAACAGCTTACAAACATTCACGGTGCTCTAAAGAACTTAAGCACACATGCACCGACAACCAGCAATATGGGGCCTCTAGGTTAAAAGGCTCGGCAGTGGACATAAAGATGAGTGGAACCCGATCCTGGGCACCAGCGAGGTGACAACCTGGAAGGACAGACACACATTTCAATTTAAAAAATCTTACTAGCTATGTGCCAAGGATTGTGCTAAGGCTGGGGATTAAAACTACGAATGTCATTGTCCCAGCCCATGAAGTGTTTCAGTGTGTTACAATACTGTGCAAAAAGCACTCTGGGAGCACAGAGGAGAGAAAGGTTAGTTCTGTCAAGGGACATATATTAGAACCTGGCCTAGTGGAATCCTCACAGGTGGAGGCAAGCAGGAAAGGCATTTCAGGCGAGGAAGACAGCATGGGCAAGGCGGGACAATGGCTACTGGTCAGAGCCCCGGGAGCAAGAGATTAAGACATCCAGGACCTTAGTTTACTCAAATTCAGTTCTGCTGTAGTCAGGCATCCCCTTCAAGGTCCCTGTGAGGAGTAAGACAAGACCAGGAGGTTTTGGCCACAAAACCCAATACGGAAACTAGCCCGAGTATGCAGGGTCCACAGACACTCTCCTCATTTTTGGCAGGCCTGAGCCCTAACGTCCACAAGGCCTGGCAGCATCCACTCAGCTATCAACATCACACATTTTACCACTTCAGGGGTCAGGAAGAGCCAAGTCAAGGAAAAGCCTCCAAGGAAAAAGAGAGGAAATGTGTTTTTCCCTCCAAGTTCCTCCAGAGTTGGCCTCATTTAGCACCCAAGGCCTTGTTAGTTAGAGTTACTAATCAGATGAGAATTGTTTTAACTGCTGTGAGGAAGTACAGACTGATTTAACATTGATGGAGTGTGCTTCAGACACGAGCTAGACAGCAAAACATGTGACCTCATTACCGCAAACTTATTTAAATCCCATTCTATTAACAAGGAAACTAAGGCCTCAGACAGGAGGAGAAACTTATCTTAACATCATAGCCAAACCACTGAACTCAAGCAGTCTGGCCTGGGTCCATGCTTTTGACTATACATTTTGTAATAAAAATTCAGCAAAGAAATGAATTGAGAAAAAGTACTGGATAGAAAGAAAACTCAAAGACAGGGGTCCAATAAGATCAGTTTTATGGACATTCAGGCTTTTCAATTCCTTTGCATGTCTCCATCCCTTAAATCCCGAGTCCCAGCCTTAGGGCAAGGGTGACTGACACTGTATAGTCTAAACACTACAGAGCTACAGTAATCAAAACAGTAGGTATTGGCATAAAAACAGACATATGGATCAATGGAACAGAATGGAGAGCCCAGAAATAAAGCCACAGACCTATGGTCAATTAATCTTTGACAAAGGAGACAAGAATATACAATGGAGAAAAGACAGTCTCTTCAGCAAGTGGTGTTGGGAAAACTGGACAGCAGCATGTAAATCAATGAAGTTAGAACACTCCCTCATACCAGACCCGAAAATAAACTCAAAATGGCTTAAAGACTTAAATATAAGACAAGACACAATAAATCTCCTAGGAGAAAACATAGGCAAAACATTCTCTGACAAATCTTAGCAATGTTCTCCTAGGGCAGTCTACCCAGGCAATAGAAACAAGAGCAAAAATAAATAGATGGGACCTAATTAAGCTTAAACTTACAAGCTTTTGCACAGCAAAGGAAACCATAAGTGAAACAAAATGATAACCTATGGAATGGGAGAAAATATTTGCAAATGATGCAATTGACAAAGGCCTAATTTCCAGAATATATAAACAGTTCATTCAACTTAATAAGATAAACAAACAATCCAATCCAAAAATGGGCAGAAGACCTAAACAAGCAATTCTCCAATGAAGACATACAAATGGTGAACAGGCACATGTAAAAAATGATCAATATCACTATTTATCAGAAATGCAAATCAAAACTATAGTGAAGTATCACCTCACACCAGTCAGAATGGCCATTATTCAAAAGTCCATGAATGATAATGCTGGAGAGGGTGTGGAGAAAAGGGAGGCCTCCTACACTGTTGGTGGGAATGCAGTTTGGTGCAGCCATTATGGAAAACAGTATGAACATTCCTCAAAAAACTAAAAATAGACTTACCCTATGATCCAGCAGTCCCACTTCTGGGTATATATTCAGAGGGAACTCTAATTTGAAAAGATACCTGCAACCCAATGTTCAAAGCAGTACTATTTACAACAGCTTAGACATAGAAGCAACCTAAATGTCCACTGACAGATGACTGGGTAAAGAAGTTGTGGTATATTTATATAATGGAATACTACTCAGCCATAAAAAGAATAAAATAATGCCATTTGCAGCAACGTGGATGGACCTAGTGATTGTCATTCTAAGCGAAGTAAGCGAAAGAGAAAGAAAAATACCATATGATACCACTCATAAGTGAAATCTTAAAAAAAATAAAGAAAAAAAAAGGACACTGTGAACTCATCTATAAAACAGAAAGAGACTCACAGACATAGTAAACAATCTTATGGTTACTGGAGAAAAGGGGTGGGAAGGGATAAATTTGGGAGTATGAGATTTGCAAATGTTAGCCACTATATATAAAAACAGATTTAAAAGTTTCTTCTGCCTAGCACAGGGAACTATATTCAGTATCTTGTAATAACCTTTTATGAAAATGAATATATGTGTATATGCATGACTGGGACATTGTGCTGTATTCCAGAAATTGACACATTATAACTGACTGTACTTCAATTTTAAAAAATTAAAAAAAACAAACTCTGTATAGTCTAACGTAGTTGCCTAATTTTCTATCAATACCAGAGCTAAGATTGATTGACTTCAAGACAATAATCTCAAGTGCTGGAACTAACGCTGTCTTTTAGGCCAATAGCTCAGATGACTCATCGTCAAGTCCAAGGTTGTAGAGTTCTACTCTATCTTATAACCCCATTGTGATAACTGCATGTAGTGGATACTGTGGCAAGCTGCCCCAGTCCCTCTTTTAGGACAACACGTTCATTCTTCCAGCTGCTGGGAGTACTGCCTGCTGAAGACTCACATCACAATCCCTCTCTGGGAGTTGCCTTCAGCCAAAGGGAGCTGCCAGCACCACACATCTATTAGAAAGGCCAAGATCCAGAAAACTGATGACACCACATACTGGTGAGAAAGGGAAGCAACAGGAATTCTCATTCCCTGCTGCTAAGAAGGCAAAATGGTACAGCCACTTTGGAAGACAGTTTGGCAGTTTCTTACAAAGGCAGCTGCCATACCACGGTGATGCCCCCTCTCTGTAGGCAGCTCACATCCAATGGCTGGAAGATGCAGGGGTACAATGACCCCTTGCCTCAACTCTAAAGGGCCACCTCAGTCCAGAGCTTCCAGCAGAAATGGTTGAGGACTCTGTTCCAAATGTATCACAGTTCAATATCTCTCTTTGCCCGTTTCCACTTCCCTCATTCCCTTACAGATGTTGTTCTCCAAGTACTCCCTCAAATTCTCTTTATGCAAGTCACCATCTCAGACCCTGTTTCCTAGGGGACCCCACCATTGGTATGGAAGCAGCTTACAAAATGATATTTTGGAGACGGATCACCTTTTAGCCAACTGTCAACAAGGACCCTGTCACGGGTGGTGGGTGGAACGCTGATAACTCATAGCTTGATACGCAGGTGCAGTTGTTGACACTTTCACTGTGGGCAAAAGGGGAGAGCTTCAGCGGTGGTACAATGTAAGGGTTTGAGAAGTTTGGTGCAAGCGGTTCTCATGAGGACTATGGACTCAGAAGGCTCTTGCTGTGTCTTACCTATCCTATTCACCAGCAAAAGGCAAAGAAATGCTGCGGGATTGATCACCAATTTAAGGTGAGGGGCCAGAAGCCCGCACTGCAGCAAACAAAAAGACTCCTTTCCTGTTGAAGGGCAGAAAAAAACTGAGCTCCAGGTTTTTATTACAGGAATGAAGTTTCAGAGAAGGTTGAGTTCTCAGCCAGAGTAAGATTGCTAAACCAAAGTCAGGCTCTGACTGGGAAGGACTGAGATCCTGAGAGCTGGGGACATGTTGGTTGACACATTTGAAAGTACTGATTCCCCAGAATCCCTTAAACCCTCTGAGCACACATCTCCCCTGTTAAAGGCTAGTTCCCCTGTGCCTGGAGGTGATGCGTAGGTTTCTGCCTTCGAAGTCTCCGTGCACCACTTCTGAGGATCTACCCCAAATTTCCTCCTGGCCACCAGTCCAATAAATAGGGTTAAGATACAACATAACCCAGCCAGAGAAGTGCTGTGTCTGCTAATGGAGGATGAGGATACTGAAGGAGTGGCCAATATGTACTGGCAGGAGTCGGGAAAGTTTATATGGGAATCGATACTGAGGGCGATGGACGGGAGAGCAGAATATAAAGTTGGATAAGAGAGTTTATCAGGATGGTTAGAATTCAACTCCTTATATACATCATATATGTGACCCTTTGTGATAATGGCTTTTGCATGTCTTTCCAACCTGACGTTGTGTCCCAGTTTGCCCCCTCTATTCCAGCAATACCAAGCTACCGAGGTCAAGTTATATTTAGCCCTCTGTAAAACCACTAACAACTCTCTCTGCCTAGAATGTTTACCCTACTCCATTCCCCATTCTACCCCTGCCTTAGGTGCCTACAGCCTTCTATTTTATAGCACAGCCCATCTGGGAATCTTATCTGCTAATTGGAGTAGAAGTTAATACATCCTTTTCCGGAAACAATTTCGCAATACTGGGAGCCTTAAAGCGATTCAGGAATTCCATTTTTCCCTGGGAAGGGTGAAATCTGAAATTTTCAAAAATTTATGAACAAAGATAAAAATGGCATACTTATTATAAAAATTAATGTAACCCAAATATCTGAACATACAGGTTTATGGAAATTACATCCATACAAAAATTGTGTGTAGCTACTGAAAATGATGTGTTTTAATAATTCATAATAAGAAAATGCTTATGATAAACTAAATGAAAAACAAAATGAAGTTATAGGATCAAAACTTTGTAATAATGTGATAGGAAAAAGTACTGAAAAAATATGACAAAATCTAACAGTAGTTATTGCCAGGCACTGGAAGTACAAGGTATTTAAATTTTCTTCTTTCTTATTTAAATTTTCTTCTTTCTTATGCTTTTCTGTATTGCCCAAATTGGCTCAGAGAACAGATACTACTTTCATAATCAAGACTCAGCTTAAGTATCGCTTCTGAAAAGAAAAGTCCTTTTTTCTCAAAATGTGGAAAATATATATATTAAAACTTACATATGTGTATATAAGCTTTTTACCATGGTCCTAACCAAATACAATTATCTATTCACCCATCTGCACCCTTCACTATGATTATGTGGATAGAAATTTTGTCTTTTATTTCTATAAATTTAGCATCTATGCATTGCCTGGCACATAGCAGTTTCCTAAAAATTATTTGCCATCTTTTCTTTTTTCTTTCTTTTTTTTTTTAGCTGGGAGGTTGCTGTTGGCTTTGCACTTTTGACTAGGACAAGTGGTCTCTATTATTCTGAACCTAAGAACAAACCCAAAATTTATTAAAAACAAAACTTTTTGAAGAAATGCTAGAATAATCGGTTTTACTTTTAGTGAGTGAAATCTTTTTTTTCCCCCAAGTCCAGGACTTCTGACAAAAGAAATAAACTTGGAGTCAAACATGATGAATGTTGCAATTATTCCCTGAACTATAGTAACACGATATTAATACTAATATTTTCCTCAAAATAAACTCCAGATTTAACACAGTGTCCTTCCAGATGAGGGTGAAGGCAGGCAGGTGTTTCCCCAGTGCTGCTCTTTTCCGTGGGAGCTGTCAGCCCCAGGGCGGTACTCCACAGCTGGACTGTAAACAAAAGTTTTTCCAATTGGCTCAACGTACGTTCAATAGCAAAATAACAGAAAGAAGTGGCCTCTGTTCTCCAAAATGCACTATCTTGGGCAGACTTTTACTGTGAAAGTCTTCACAGTTTGCACACATTTCTCCCAGCTGGAAATGTACGTCCCGTTTAACAATTACATAATGTAATCTTTCATGTGAGAATTTTGAGCAGCACAACAGGGACATGGAAAGAGACTAACCTAAACTTCTTGGCAGAGAATGAGTGTCTTGCTTAACATGTGAAGGAAATTTTATTTTGGGAACCGTGTGAATACGTCGGGGGAAGCCTAGGTCGCTGGATTTGGCACTAGAGTTTCCTCTAGTAATAACCAGAAGGTTCCAGTTACCGCTGCCTCCCCGAATAAAAATAAATTTTCTTTCAGGCTGTGTTTTGCGCAGATACGGGTGTGCGGAGGGCTAGATACCTACGTGTGTTAGGTCATGATGAACTGGAGGGTGACTCACAATCACCCTGAAGATGTGTGAGATCTATGAAAACTCTCCTCGGGGGAAGAATTGCGCCTCTGCACGGCTCTAAAGGGACAGAGGTGAGGTCGGAGCGCGCGCCCAAGGCGCGGGCATCACGGAGCTGCACCGCCGCCACCCGGGCTCCACGCGCTCCTCCCCGGCCCCCGCCCCGCCCTCGCCCCGCGCCTCCCCCGCAACGGCCCGCCCCCGCCCTCAGGCCGCGCCCGGCCAACAGCTCGCTCGGAACCTTGCCCTTCACCGTTTCCCGTCACGCCCCAAAGCATCCCTGCCCGTCCCCAGCCCCCAGCGTCACCCTCCGACATCTCCGCCCGCGCCCGACACCCCATCCCCCAACTCCCCGCGGGCGCGCGACGCCCTCGAGCTGCCGCCGCCCACTGGCCGGCGCGGAGCAGGTGGGAAAATTGGCCAACGGCTGCGGCCGGTCCTGAGGGTGCCGAGGGGATGGCGTCGGGACCCAGGCCCGCGGCGCCTGACGACTCGGTCCGCACGACCAGCCCCGGCCGGCGAGGCGACAAGGTTGTCTCCGCGCCCACCGGAGACCCGGCGGCGGCGGCGGGGAGCCTGAAGAGAACCGCGTCCCCGGTGCGGTCGGTGGTGGCGTCCCCGCGCCCGGTGAAGGGGAGGGCGGGCCGGGAGGCGGCGCGGCGGCGGCTGCAGCTCCCGCCCGTGTCTCAGGCCGAGGGCCCGGGAGAGGGGCCGCGGGAGGAGGATGAGGAGCCCCTTCTCTCGGAGCCGGAGGAGGATGACGCGGAGGCGCGGCCGCTGCCCCCGGTCTGCGGGTCCCCCATGAGGGGGATGTGGCGGGACGAGAAGGTGGCGCTGTACTGCGACGAGGTGCTGCGGGGCTGCAACGTGAGTAGGCGGAGAGGGCAACGGGCGGGAACCCGCACGCGGGGACGCGGGTCCCCCTTTTACGGCGGTGCGGGTACAGGGGGCACAGGGAAAACCTGCGTTTCGAGAAACCACATTTACTGCACATTTCCAGGGCCCTGTTGAAGGAGTTACAATTACATTTTCCTTCGGACAGCATCCACTCTGATGGAGTGTTTTCTGGTTATCTGAAGATAGATAGGCCTTGTCGTCGCCCAAGTATGCGTCTTAGTGTTTTAATTTAACAACCTGTGCCCGAACATAAGGACAAGATTACTCAGCCTTGACTTTTACGCTACAATACTAAAAACGTTTAGTCTAGGATGTGTAGTGAGGTTTTGTAAAAGAAGATTACCTACCTACCTGGTGACGCTGAACAGAACAGATGTTGTATACTTCTACCGTATTTTTATTTAAGGTGTAGCAGAAGAATTTGTGTAGGAGGATTCTGTTGCACTGATGTTTATAAAACTTAAAAACTAGAAACTAAATTTCCAACTATGAGCGTAGTAAAGAATTTGTGATGGCTTCATATAATGGAAAACCACGCAGTTCTAAAAATTGTTTTCAGGACCTATACATATGCTTATGCTATAATGTTAAGTAAAAAAAAGATTAAACATATGATTCATGTGTGTGGTTGAATAAATATATAGAAAAAAGACTGGAAGGAAATGCACCAAAACATCAGCAATGGTTTTTCTGGCTGCCAGGATTAGGGGTGGTTTTTGTTTCCCTTATGTTAATATGTATTTTTTAGATTGTCTGTAGGTTAAACATTTTATAATCAGAAGAAAATTTTATTTTTAAAAATACCATTATCATAATAACACTAGGGTGGTATTTAACGAGCAACTTATATCTGATACTGAGTGTTGGAGAAGGTTAGATCTCTTAAAGCCAGTTGAAACACATTGATATAAATTACTGTGTCATTAATCAGGCAGGGTCTAATGACTGAGTTTCATAATAGCTTACATTATTTATCATCCTGAGGGTAGCTGAATTTAAATGTAGAAAATCAAATGGGCAGGTATTTATTGAATGCTTAATGTGCTCATTTGTTTTATAGCTTGGATTTCTATTTTAAATTTTTATGTACTGAATAAGTTTTAAATAGGTCATTACATCTTTGAAGTTCAGAAAAAATAATTAAGTTTTTAAGATGATAATTATTTTTTCTATGTATAGTTACAGTATTTTTATCCAGTGGATTAATAAAACAAATTATTTAAAACTTAAATAATAAGTAGATGTCTCATCTCTGAATTACTCCATTGAGGGAATAGATCTCTTTTAAGTTTAATTTTTTAATATTCATGATATTTTCCATTAACTATAGATTTAGTTAAAATCTATTATTTTCCAGGTTTTTCATTATTTAAGGATATATTGGTTTCATATTTAAATAAGAAAAATATTTATTTATAAATCTATAATTTCATATTTTTTTTTCTGCTGCTAGGCAGAAGATGCTGATGACGCTATGACTAAATACCTATCAGAAAAATTAAAGTTGAAAGACAAATGGCTTGGGGTCTGGAAGACTAATCCTGAGTTATTCTTTATGAAATATGAAGAAGCTTCTATACCTTTTGTTGGTATACTGGTTGAGGTAAAAATTTTCACCTGATCTTTTTTCTTTGCATGAAATTATCAGTTCTTTTTAAGACCAAAATAGCACCTTATTAATTTGGGGCTTTCATACTTAAACAGAAGTTGACAAAAGTTTACTTCTACTTTAAGTTTGTAAGCAAATAGGATAAAAAAAAAAAGGTAAGGAGGTATATTAGCACCCATTTTCTTATAGACAGTTATCATTAAATCTAATGGTACCAGATAATATCTATTAGTCTAGATTTAATTGATGAAATACCATAAAAATAACAAAAATGCTTTTCTTAAAAATTAGTAACATAAGCTTTAACTAATTTGCACCTCTTTTCTCATTATTTCTCTTTAATCTTCATTTATCTGAATTATGAGGTTTAGTTAGAGAAAGAAAAAAAATGGATCAGAAAACTGTTGGTAAAATTTGAAATTTTTTCCTATGAAAAGTGCCCTTTTATTGCAGTGCGTCTACTTCCAAGACCTCATATGATAAACTTTTGCTTTTAAAGATCTGTAGGGTAAATACTGTGGCATATTTGACATCATAAATTCGATTCCCCTAAAAGTTAATATCCTTGTATAGAAATTAATATTTACCATCACAAATCGCCTCAGATAGATATTTCAAATCTGTGGTTTTGGTGACAAGAAAAATTTATGTTTGAAACTCATTACATTGCACACTACCTTAAAACAATTCAATTCTATGCTTTATGGAAAAGTAAATTAGTGGTATTTTACAATAAAGGGTAGCATACATACAGTCATAGAGGCCACAAAGGAATATGAAAGAGTCTTGGGATTAATTTTCCAGTAATGCTCTATTTTTAGTGTTTCTTTGAGGATTGCTCAACTTCAGATTTTGAGTAGATTTTGTTGAGAACTTTTATAACTTCTTTGGAATTTTTTCATGTGGATAAAATAAGAGGAGATGGACAGTATCAGTGTCTTTAACATTTTTTTTTAGCAGTTTAGGTTTTTTTTTCAGTCAAGTTTTATGATGAAGCCCAATATGTACAGCACATTAAAACAGAACATTATTGACTGAAATGTGGGATGGTATCCTGGCCATTGCTTGGTTTCTCTCTCAACATTGCATGATAGCCCCTACTCCATAAAACCTTTCAAGATCCCTAAAGTTACATGGAAATTCACTGGGTTAGGTTATCTAAAAATTCTATCAAGTTCTAAGATTTTACAGGCAATACATTGATTATTTGCTCTCTTTCTTGGTCCGAAAGTAACAAGCAAGATTACAGGTAATTAGATTGCTTTAAAATCCTCTAGGAGATGCTAATGTCCTTTAAACATTAGAGAGGTGGGAAGAAAAGGAAGAACAGAAGAAAAGGCAGAATATAGTATATCGACGGATTCTAATTCTTTGAATTATAAGGCAGTGAGACTAGCTCATGGGACTTCTTAAGATTATGCTGTACAATTCAGACTTGTTGTTTTGTCTGCCTCTACTTTAGTCTTATGTGGATTGAAATATCAACAGTGGTATATAATGCTCCTTGTTCCGAAGTCACAATAATTTATTCCTGTGGACCTCACTCTCTGTCTTTTTCTTTAGATGCTGTATTAGTTTTCTATTTCTGCTGTAACAAACTACCACATATTTGGTGGCTTAATACAAGTTTATCATTTCACAGTTCTATAGGAAAGAAATCTTACATGAGATTATCTGGGCTAAAATCAAGATGTAGGCAGGGCTGTATTCCTTTCTGGAGGCTCTAGGTAAGAATGTTTCCTTGCCTTTTCCAGCCTATAGAAGCTGCCTGCATTCCATGACTTATGGCTCCCTTTCTCCATTTTCAAAGTCCTTCTTACACTGTATCTCTGTGGTTCTCTGCAGTCTAGAAAGATGCTTCCATTTAAAAAGATTCATGATTAGAATGGGTCGAGCTGGGTAATCCAGGATGACTTTCCCATCTCAACTCCTTAACCTTAATTATATCTGCAGAGTCCCTTTTGCCTTATAAAGTAGTATATTCACAGGTTCTAAGTATTAGGGGACCATCTGGGAGCCATTATTCTGCCTACTACAGATCCATACAAGCAACAAACAAATTTTTAAAATTTTGGAAGTATTATAGTTGATTGGAAGGGCATATCCTTAATCTTGGTTACAAAGTGGGCCAGATATTAAGGAAACTTTTATGAGCTCTGTAGAAAGCAATTTGGCAAAATATATTAAGAACTTTAAAATAGTT
Organism: Camelus dromedarius; assembly: GCF_036321535.1. Taxonomy (NCBI): domain Eukaryota; kingdom Metazoa; phylum Chordata; class Mammalia; order Artiodactyla; family Camelidae; genus Camelus; species Camelus dromedarius. The sequence continues at coordinate 27,031,127 of NC_087458.1, read as the reverse complement.
TACTCATTGTAAGTTATTTCTCAGTAAAGCTGGAAAAAATTAAAATAATAAAAACAAATAAGTAGGTCCCACTGCACAGAAAAATAGATAAAAATTTAAAAGTTCACTTTATTTCTAGAAATTCATTCTATAGAAATCAGAAATGTATGAAAAGATTTATGTGTTTAAGGTGATCACTGTGATATTTATAAAACTAAAAACTGGGAACACCATGAAAGTTTAATAATAAGATACTGGTCAAATAAATGATGATATATCTAAGATAGGATATCATGTAGTTATAAAACTTACAACAAAAAAATCATTTGGAACATTTTCACTGTGTATGTTAAATAAAACAGAAGATGCAAAACTAGATATACAATGTGATCCAGCTAAAGTTCATAGGAATAAAACTGGAAGATAAAGAGCAAAAGATTAACAGTGGTTATTTTTGGTGATAGCATTATGTTTGATTTTTTAAAATTTTGTACAAAAGCATGTCTAGTCACCATCAGTAAGCTTTTTTGTACATACTCATCCTCACTTTTTGGGCAATATGCTTTAGTATTTTGTTTATATCCCTTGATCAGGCTTTAATGTTTAATTTGCAGATATTTAAGGGAATTCTCGGTGGATTCTGGAAACTGGCTATTTACCGGATTCTACTATATCATGGTTCTAAAGAGGAACTAGTCCCTTTGAAACTCTAGTAATAGACTCCCTGGTTGTAAAGCCTGTTCTATAACTTTGCTTTCTGAACAAATGGGAAGGCATTTAAATTCATATTTTAGACTGCTTGGGACCTTCTCTTCCCTCCGGCTGCTATCCTGTCTCTCTCCTTTGTTTCACTGTAGAGGCCCCCAAATAGTTACATTAAATGTCTCAGTTTGCTTACCTTCTGCCTGTCCATTCGTTGTTAAATGTTTTCTTAGCTTTGTCAGAGTTAAACATGCACAGTTTATAGAGTCAGAATTATAATTTTTGTTACAAAATGATGTGGTTACCCAACCTCTCTCCACCCTCTGCTGCCATTTCTTGTATTTTCCAGATGCAACGAATTTCAATCAGTTATTATAGTATTAATTCTCCATCTCCAAGTATCATGCTTATATTGCTCCTTAATGTCTCTATTTTAGGTTTTACATATAGCTTCCACTATGAAAAATGGGTAACACTTTTATGTACCATTGCAACTACCATTCCCTGTTCCATCTTATACTCATATTTTTCACATGCTCATGTTCCCAAAATACCTATAAAATAATTTTTATTTGATCAGATACTCAGTCTTTACCTTCATAGATAGATAGTATTCACCTCACAGATAAAGCGTTTAGTATACTATGGCTAATTTTTCTTTCCTGAACATTAGGAAGAAATTTCCTTGAGTTAATAACCTTGTTTTTACATTGTGTTTAGTTTTCTCACTAATTTATCCCCAAACTCTTCCTTAATTATGTAAATCTTCAGCATGTTCAAACATAACTATCAGTTTTGTCTTCTTAAAGAGGGTATCTCTTGCATCCTTCTGATCTACAATCTGGACTGGTGATCTCTAGACCTACTGGATAGCTTTTGGGGTCTCCTTCTATCATCATTCTAAAAATTCTTTTCATCGTTCTCTTGTGTAAATAACTTATTTCCCAAAATTCCTGTCTTCTTTTTTTTCTTAGTTTATTCTCTCATTTTGGCCAAAGATCTTATCCTAATAGCTTCATGGGTAAGGGCACAAAGTAGATAAAATTATTGTGATCTTGTATACTTGAAAATATTTTTATGGAATCTTCATATTTATTTGATAAATTGACTGAGTACAAGAATTCTAGGTTTGATTTCATGCCCAGAATTTGTAAAATACTATTCTACTGTCTTCAGGCTTCCAGTGTTGTTGGTTGAGAATCCAGTAATATTGATTTTTTGACGATACTTCTTTTTTCCTGTCTGACAACTTGTGGTATCTTCTCTTGTATCATCCCCAGAGTCCTCCACCAAAATGACAACAAAGGAATTTTTTAAAGGTTGCCCAAGGACAAGAGATGGAAAAGGAGACAGTAGCAACACAATTTAGAAGGTGTAAAACATATAAATAAATGACAGCTGACTTGGTAGAGCTAAGAAAGTGAATTCTAAGTTTGCAGAAGGGAAAGCCAAAAAAAAAAAAAAAAAAGCAGCTTCATTTACACTGTAAAACCCCAAAGGCTTAAGAATTGACTATACTTACAACTTGGGTTGGGTTGAAGAGGGAGCTTAAATTCAAGAAGAATTGCTTGAAAGCTATTTAAGAAACAGGGACTTCCGTTTCCAGAAAGATGGGAGTAGACATACTTTTCCCTTTCTTTCTTATCAAGTACAACTAAAAACTCTGGATTATACATATAAACAACTATAAGATCTGAAAGTTGGAGAGAAGGCAGATAGACCAGGGACCTTGTGACTTAGGGAATGACACGATGATGAGTTCCCTAGGCGTCGCTTCATATATCCTAAACTGGGTACCAGAGGAGCAGGAAATCTGGAAACAACAACAGGTGTAGGTAAAAAAAAAAAGAAGTCCCTCCAAAAGCCTGCTTTCTCTAGTCAAAGTCAGGAAAAGGGTAGCCAAACACCACAGAAAAAAACTGCTGCCTCTCACTTCCATCCTTCAAGAAAAGACCAAGAGAAGAGCCTAGACTTCCAACCTTGCCAAGCTGTAATAAGGCGCACTAGCCCTGCTGCCAGAGTGATGCTAGAGGAAACCTAGTGGGCAGAAGATTGGGGGCTGGGTGATAAGGAACTTTCCCTGCCCCCCACGGTGTAGACTACACGGGAAGCCTGGACTCTGTCCACTCTCTGCAGAGGTGGTGTCAGAACAGACCTAGTGGAGAATCAGTACTTTCACCACCACCCCAGGATGTCAGTGGAGACAATGTGATGGGCAGTAATAAGGTGCTCCCCCTGTCTCTCTGCCAGGGCGGTGTCAGTGGAGGCCTAGTGGAGAATCTGAGCCCCCACCCCTGAATAGCGTAATGAGCAGACACTTTACCCCTCAGTGTCAGAGGCTGAGTGGAGAATCTGGACTTCCATCCCCATCTGGCAGTAACGATGTGGTAACCTCTTTTCCATGCCAGACTGGTGTCAGAAGAAGGATGATAAAAGATTTAAATAAGATCACGACTCATAATACTCAAAATGTCCAGGTTTCAATAGAAAATCACTTGTTATTACTTCTCAATCACTCCTAAGACTCAGGAAGATCTCAACTTGAATGAAATAAAACAATACATACCAACACTGAGATGACACAGATGTTAGAATTATCTGACAAGGATTTTAAAGCAGGCATTGTAAAAATGCATCAGTGAGCAATTACGAACACATGCTAGAAAAATGAAAAAACAGGTCTCTGCAAGGAAATAGAAAATCTCTGCAAATAAATGAAAGACATAAAAACCAAAGTTTTAGAACTAAAAAAATATAATAACTGAAATAAGGAACTCAGTGGCTGCACTCAACAGAAGAGTGAAGAAAAAGGAAACTGGACTTGAAGATGGAATAACAAATGACCTCACTGAACCTCCTAGAGAAAATAGACTGAAAAAAAAAATGAACAGAGCCTCAGGGACACGTTGGACTATAACAAAAGACCTAACGTTCATGTCTTCAGAGTCTTAGAAGAAAGGAAAAAAGGTTGGGCTGGGAAAAAAAAAAAAAAAAAGAGGGAAGTAATGGCTGAAATTCCCCAAACTTGGCAAAAGGCAAATCTACAGATTTAAGAAGCTAGCTTGAGAAGTATGGTTAAGGATGGGAGTATCCCACTAGAAAGAAGGGAATAAGTGACAGTGACAGTCTACTGGTACTGAATGTTAGGATCCTTTTGCCTTCTACTCCAGTTCTGCTTCTAGAATAGAGGCAGCTAAGATATATCCCTCTGGGCATGAGAGTTGGTTAAGGATGGGAGTATCCCACTAGAAAGAAGGGAATAAGTGACAGTGACAGTCTACTGGTACTGAATGTTAGGATCCTTTTGCCTTCTACTCCAGTTCTGCTTCTAGAATAGAGGCAGCTAAGATATATCCCTCTGGGCATGAGAGTTGGAAGATTTTTCTATGGTCAGTTCAAAAGAAAAGACCCAAAGTACCAATATGTGAAGTTCCCATGGAAAACATCCTACAGTGAATCCAGAGTAGACGTGTTCCACTCATACACACAGACCTTCCAGTTACTTTTATAGTCCTCCACTCTTAAATATGAGCAGACAGCCAATGGTCACCAGACATTTGAGGAAACTCTAATATCAAAAGGGTGGTTAAAATAGCAGAAAAGACATTTGGAAGAAACATGATAAGGAGAAGATAAATACACACATATATAAAACTGTATTCTCAGAAAGGACAAAGCATTCATGAAACAAGAACTGGAACCGATATGATGGGAAAATTCCAAGAAAGGAAGAGAGCTTTTGGAAATTAAAAATATGATAGCAGAAGTGAAAAACTTTAGTTTTAGAAGGATTAGAAGCACTAGAAGATAAAGTTGAGTAAATCTCTCATAAAGTAGCACTGAAGGCCTAAGAAATGAAAAGAGAGGAGAGTAATTAGGGGATCAAGTCCAACATCCAAATAAATGTTCCAGAGAGAGAACATGAGGGGAGGAGAGGAGGAGAGTGAGAGAAGTAGGAAGAGGAGAAAACAAGAATAACAGGGGAAAACAAATTGTCAAATCATGAAAGTTTCCCAGAGCAAAAGGATATGAATTTCCAGATTGAAAGGTCCCACTGATTGTTAGCACAGAGTGAAATTTGAGAATATGAAGGCCAAAGAGAAGGTCGAGGAATATTAGAGAAACAATAGGTTCATGTAAATGGTCAAGAGGCAGAATAGCATTTGACATCTCAACAGTAACTTTAAAAGGCTAAGAAAATACATTTTCAAGAAAAGTGATATTCTAACTTAGAATTCTATGCTACCAGTTAAGTATAAGAGTAGGAAAAAAGTTTTCCCTTTTCAAGGATGTCACATAGTTGGGATCACATGGTATACAACCTTTTCAGATTGGTTTCTTTCACTTAGTAACGTGTATTTAAGGTTCCTCCATGTCTGTTCATGGCTTGATGGCTCATTCCTTTTTAGCACTGAATAATATTCCATTGTCTGGGTGTACCACAGTTTGTTATCCATTCTTCTATGAAGGACTTACTAGTTGTTTCCAAGTTTTGGCAGTCATGAATAAAGCTGCTATAAGTAGTGTTAGGTAAATAAATTCTACCTAAAAATAATTTTACTGGATGTGTACTTAATAAATTTCAAAATTGATTATTGGAAGTGTTTGTTTTTTCAGCTTTGTGATATAATTGAAAAAATTGAAAGATAAGGTGTATAATGTGATGATTTGATATAAATACACATTGTGAAAGGATTTCCTCCCATTAAATTAACTAACACGTCTATCACCTCACATATTTACCCTCTCTTTTTTAGTGAAAACATTTAAGTTCTCTCTTAGGAAGTTTCAAATATACAATATAATATTATCAACTATAGTCGCTATGTTATTTATTAGGTCCTCAGAAAAATTAATAACTTATACTAAATATTAACACAAAATTAAAAATTAACAAAAATTGGTAAAAGGGTACAAACTTTCAGTTATAAGTTATTAATTTTTAAAGCTACTGTCAACTCTGGTTCTCAGGCACTGGTTTTCAGACATGCTGGAGGTTATCACTATATTTTGGTGAAATGAGACAAGTAAACAATATAGTGTGTTGTTTATGAAGCTAAATTTATTCAATTTCAGGACTTTACTCTTTGATTATGTTCTTTCTACTTTTTTTGGTATTTGATTACTCCTTCTTTTACAAATAATGTAATATAAATAGTAGGATTTTTAAAAACATACTTTCATGGCAAAATTAGTCAAAAAATTTTTGTAATACTACTGTTTTATAAAATCCAAAAATCTGGAAACTCAAACTTAGGCAATTCCTCTCATGAACCTTAAAAACTAATGTAATTTAGTCTATCAAAATTCATCAAATTGTACATCTAAAATATGTGTAGTTTACTATATAGGAATAATACCACAATAAAGGTGTTAAAACTAATGTTATTTAAGAAGTAGGGCTTGAAAAGTTGTATTGACATTTTTTTAACATTGATCTAATTATTATTATGTATATTGATGGTTAGAGAAGTCATAAAAACTTAAAAGAAGAAATTTTGTTAAGTGGCCCATATATGAGATAGAATCCTTGTGGTTTACTTTCACATGTAATTACAAATTTTATAACATTTATCTTAGGTGACTTGTAAACCATGCCCAAGCTCATCATCTTGTTTCAATGTTACTGTTTCTATTGCTGAGCCCTTTTCTTCTAACATTGCAAATATTCCAAGGAATTTGGTCAATGAGATTTTGGAAGAGCTAGAACATAATGTGCCTCTCTTGGAAGTGTACCCTGTTGAAGGACAAGATTCTGATTTACATGATATTGCTTTGGCCTTGGAAGTTGTAAGGTATTAGAGCTTCTTACTTCTTAAAGTTCTCACATTCAAAAAGTTAATTTAATATAAGTTTTATTCATATAGGCACTTTATTTGATTTAATTTTATTGCTGAATTCATCCGTTTTTAATGAATTTATTTGTAACTCTTACTTGAAACATTTTCTCTTGCAGAAATATTATATATGGGCAATGAAGTTTGCAATTTTTTGATATTATATGTTACGAAATTGAGTTTTAAAAAGTTCTGGAAATATGTAACACTAAATTCTGTTCATATTTAAGCTTCTTAAATATATTAGAATTCATTTTTCACATTTAAAGTCATTACAGATACTAGATACCATCATCCCCATTACAAATTGATATCATTTGAGAGAAGTTATCCATGAATATAGTAAAGAATATTTGGGGGCATGTTTTTATTTTTACAATGCTCCCTCAACAATATACAATACAATTATATCTCAAGTATTATTTCTTTGGTAAACAAAATCATAGCCACAATCTATGAAATTTGGAACTTGAATTTTACAATCCCACTTCAAGAAACATCCTATCTGTAATAACCTAAAATAGAATCCAGATTTATTTTTTAAAGTTTTACTTTTAATATTAGTTCACTGAAAGATCATTTTAAAATATTTTTCTTAGCAATTAAGATTCATATAAAGATTTCTGACATCAGAATGTCTTTTTAATTCTGAACCTGCTGCTGGCTGATTTTGATCACTTTCACCTCAATTTGATTTATCATAGGTTTTTTTATGACTTTCTTTGGAGGGACTGGGATGATGAAGAAAGTTGTGAGAATTACGCTGCTTTGATTGAAGAAAGAATTAATTTGTAAGTATAGCTAAAAACTTATTCATCACATTATATAAGATAGACATTGTAACTGTACTGTTACTTTTCAGGTGGTGTGATATACAAGATGGAACAATACCTGGTCCTATTGCACAACGTTTCAAAAAAACTTTGGAGAAGTATAAAAACAAGCGTGTTGAGCTCGTTGAGTATCAGAGCAATATTAAAGAAGATCCATCTGCAGCAGAGGCTGTTGAATGCTGGAAAAAATACTATGAGATAGTAATGCTCTGTGGATTATTGAAAATGTGGGAAGATTTACGTCTCCGGTAATAACTTGCTCTATTTTAAATGGAAACAAAAAGATTATATGGTCATTCTTTTATCGTATCACTTACCTTGTCATATATGTTACCCTGATTGAAATAGATTATTAAAGTAGATGTCCAGTTTCTTAGATAAACACAAAGTGCAGCTACCAACATTGGAAAATTATTTTTATATTAGCTGAATTCACTGAAATCATTGCTTTGGATTTTTTTGATGAAAAAAATCTCATACCAAGATTTGAAAAAGAAAAAAAAAGAGAAAAATTTTCATAAATCTAGTTTTTTCCTTACCTTTTTTCTTTACCTTCTTTTCTCCTCCTCCTCCTTTTCCTCCTTCTGCTTCCTCCTAATCTTCCTTCTCTTCTCTTCTTTTTCTCCTTCTTCTCCTTCTTGACTTTGGCCAGAACATAGGAAAAGAGTAGTTAGACCTTCTCCACATATAATATGCAAAGTAGATAGAGAGTTGACTAAATTGGGTGTGTCATAATTTCTTCTTTTCTAACCAAAATAAGTTAATGAGTTGTTTTTGATGATAAAACAATGCAGATTTAAACAGCGTCATTCTCCAGAATACTTCCAACTGTATTAAAATACTTATTTACATTACTGTGCAGTAAAGTTTATATTTCTGTCTTTATTTTAAGTTGAGAGGAAACAAGAAGTCTTGCTCATGTTCCCAAAATTAATGGAAAATCTTGAGTGCAGCCAAAGGACTTAACAACTATTTCATACTTAATTGTTAAACTCCTTCCTTGTGTTCCACCTTTACTCATTCTTTGCCTTAGGAATTCTGAGCCATATTTTATTAGTCTAACTATTACTTATTAGCCTAAATCTTTTTGTATTTTCTTTCCAGTTTGACCTTTTAAAAAAATCACTAACAGTCTCATTCTAGTGCCTGTTTTTGATGTTTCATTGTTATTTGGATTCCTGTGTGATAAAACCTTAGGATTACTTTGGGAAATCAGTATAGATAAGATTTTTGAAATCCACTTATCTAGAAATCCAGATTCAAAAAAACCCTGAACTTTAATACAAGTTCTTATCATCACTTGACTTTAGATTCTAATGGTATAAGGCAACACAGAGTTCTGTCATCTTAAAAGTTACAATCACAGAAAATCTCATTATGGGGTGGTGGTTAATTGGTCAAACCCTTCCATAGATAACAATTATGAAATCAGGACAAAACATTAAAAGTCTCCATCTATTTGAAGGTACTACTAAATGACCAAAAGCAGGCAGCAACCAGAAAAGTTTATCCTTAAAATATATTTATCCTTGGAATGGGTAAGAAATGGGAACTTGTGGCTTTCTTGTCTAATGGTCATCAGTTCTCAGATCTGGCAGCAAAGAACGCAGTCTAACTGTTTCAAGGTGTCAGAGGACAGAGTTCAGGCTGTCAGGGCAGCTGGAAATTTAGTTAGGATATTCTGAAAGTGGGAGAACTGCAGAAAGGGTGAGACCTCAAATTTGAGCATAAACTCTTCTTAGCTTCTTGGCTGCCCGCTAAACTATGCTAGCAATGACAGAGGAGAGAAATCTGGGAACTTTGCTAAATAAGGCATCATGATGTTGAAGCATGGAAGTTGAGAGAACTGAGCAGAGATGTCAGCTGCTGCATACCTCTAGGGAAACATTTTGCATTTTGAAGCTAGGCAAGCTAACTGCCTGCTAGAATGCAAGACTAACAATCCTTAGAAGAACGTAACACAGTCCAGAGTTACTAGGATCCAAAGATTCTCTTTGGATAGAATTATCCAGAATCTCCAGTGTTCAAACAAAAATTAATAGACATGCAAAGAAACTGGAAAATTAGATCCATACTGAGGAAAAAGGTGAGGTAATAGAATCTGATTTTGAGTGGGCCAGGTGTTACATTTGTCAGATGAAAACTTCAAAGCAGCTATTATAAGTATGTTCAAAGAGTTAAAGGAAAATGTACTGTTCATAAGTATACAGAGAATCTCAACAGAGAAATTAAGACTATAAAACAGAACCAAGGATTTCCAGATTCTGCTCTGACTTGCAAAGGTCTTATGAGTCATCACTCCTATCCTTACAAGAAAAAAGCTGAACAAACTGAAAATTACTTTATTGGACCTATTATAGAACTGAGATCACAGGGCAAACTGCCACCCTGAAATCTGGAGAGAGAGGTAAATTCAGAGTCACAGCTAAGAACTTTTTACCTTGAACAGAACCCACCAGAGCCATAAATTGTAAGAACATTTAAATGGTAATTTTGATAGATTGCTGGAGGCTGAATGTTGACTATTTTGAGAGTGAGAAGCTCCTGGAGGGCCGCTGTTCTTAGGGAGACCCCATACCTTTATGTATTTTTACCTCTGGGAATCTTACTAGGTTCTCAGGTAAATAGCCAAGAAAGATCCCATTGTGACTCTGGCAAGGTGAAGAGAAAAGTAAGCATTTTGAAATATACCCAGAGCATGCTCCATAACAAAGATCTGCTCCCCTGGGGAAAAAACTTTTACCAGAGCTTTTTCCCACCTAGAGGAAGGGCATTTCCCTAACTCTGCCCCACTCTAGCCTGCCTATCTGGAGGAAGAGGGGATTAAGAAACACTTGTGAAGATTGTGTCCAGGGACATAGACTCACTAAAAGACTGATACTTAATCATAAGAGTACAGAACACTTCCTCTCTGTGGAACCTTAAAATGATAGCGACAGGGCTCCAGTATAATAACTGGATTATAGTGAAAAGAGCTGCAAGACACAAAATCTTCTACAAAAGAGTTTTAAAGGAGGCCCAAAGATATAGAGGATACAGAAATATGGAAACTACTGGAATGTGAAGCCTCTGAAACCGAAAGCTACACCAAACAAACACAGGCTATCTCCTGGTCAGATTAATATAAAACCTCACACTAAAAGCCTATCTACCTTACTTCCTATTAGCCAATACATCATGCCTGGCTTTCAACAAAAAACTGTAAGATATGCTAAAAGGCAAGAAAAAACTAAGAGGGAAGGCAAGCATATGAAACAGACTCAGGTATGACTTTGAAATTAATCAGAAAGGAAATTTAAAATAACTGATTAATATGTTAAAGGCTTTAGTGGAAAAAAAAGTACACAACATGGAAGAGCAGATGTAGGCAGAAGATGGAAACTAAGAATGAATTAAAAGATGGGGGAGGGTATAGCTCAACGGTAGAGTGTGTGCCTAGCATGCATGAGGTCCTGGGTTCAATCCCCAGTGCCTCCAGTAAATAAATAAATACATAAATCTAATTGATTCCCTCCCCCCAAAAGCTCACAAAAATAATATAAAATAGTCACTTAGTAAAATTTTCCAAAAAAAATTAAATAAATCTTCAAAAAAAGATAATGCTAAAAATCAAAAACATTGTAAATAGAAATGAAGAATACCTTTGAAAGACTTAATAAATGGGACACAAGTGAGGAAGGAATCAGAGAGCTTGAAGATATATCAGTAGAATTGTCTCAAACTGAAATGTAAAGAGAAAAAAGAATGAAAGAAAAAAAAAAAACCAGAACATCCAACAACTGTGGAACAGTTTCAAAGAATGTAGCATCTGTGTAATTGGAATACCAGAAGAGAAGGGAGCAAATACAGCAGAAAAAAAAAAAATAGTGGTGAAAATTACCCCCAATTAAATGCAGACACCAAACCACCAATCCAGGAGGCTTAGAGAACACCAAAGAGGATAAATAAATACCAAAAAATGTATAAATTAGGCAATATCATATTCAAACTGAAGAAAACCACAGATAAAGAAAAAATCTTGAAAAAAGCCAAGGGGTTAAGGGGGCAACCTTACCGATAGGTGACAAGAGTGAGAAATACAACAGATTTCTTATAAGACACCATGAAAACAAGATGAGAGTGGAATGAAATACTCACATGTTGAAAGAAGACCATCATCTGAGAATTCTATATCCAGTGAAATTATGCTTCAAAAGTTAAGGGGAAATAGCTTTCTTAGCCAGAAAACCAAGGAAATTTGTCACCAATAGACTGGCCCTGCAAGAAAGGCTAAAGGAAGTTCTTGAGGGAGAAGAAAAGTTATTAAAGGTCAGAAACTCAGATCTATGTATACAAAAGGAGAGCTTTGGAGAAGAAATAAAAGAAGGGAAAATAAAATCCTTTCTTATTCTCAATTGGTCTGAAAGCTACCTATTTAAAATAATAGTACTTATGATATTAGGTGATAATAGTATATGGATTGGTTAAATAAGTGACAGTAATATCAGAAGGGATGGGAGGGGAGAATTGGGAAAATACTCTGTTAAAAGGTACCTGTACTACATGTGAAGTAATATAGTGTTATTTGAAGATGGACTTAGTTACAAACGTATATTGCCATCTATATGGCAAACTAATTTTTTTTTAAATTGATATGTTCACATGTTGATTACCCACTGTGGATTGGGTGGGTTTCCTGTGGGGCCCAAATTCACATTTCACCACCGTGTGATGCACTAACAATGTATGTGCTTATAATTAATCTGTTTTTCCAGTATCATTAGAATTGTTTTAAAAAACAATTTTTTATTTTCAATTTTCAACCTCTTTACAGTTTTATTTCTTCTTGGAATGTCATTATTCTGCATGAAATAGATTCAGAATAAATTGTGCATAATTGGATGAAGGAAAGCATCACCCATATCTGGGTGAGGGAGTCCCTGAGGAAACACAGTTGTCACCCAGATTTGAGTGACATGGCAAATAATGTGTTAAGAGGGTAGATAAAATGGAATCACAAAATGCTCAGCTAAAACTAGAAGAGGCAGAAAAGAAGGGGAAAAATAATATAACAAATAGAAAAATGTTACAAATATACTAGATATTAATCCAACTATATCAATAGTCACTTTATTTTTTATTGAAGTATAGTTGATTTATAATGTTTGTTGGTTTCTGATTGCAGCATAATGATTCAGTTCTACAGACAAATATATTTTTTTCAATTCTTTTTCATTTTAGGTTATTACAAGCTATTGAATATGGTTCCCTGTGCTATACAGTAGGACCTTGTTGTTTATCTATTCTGTATATAATAGTTTGTATCTGTCAATCCCAAACTCCTAATTTATACCCCCTCCTTTCCCCTTTGGTAACCATAAATTTGTTTTCTATGTCTGTGAGTCTGTTTCTGTTTTATAAATAAGTTCACTTGTGTCACTTTTTTAGATTCCACATATAAGTGATATCATATAATATTTGTCTTTGTCAATTTTTGACAAAGGAAATGAAATGGATGAAGGATATTCTTTTCAAAAAATGGTGTTAGAATAATTGAGTATTCATATGCAGAAACATGAACTAGATACAGACCTTACACCTTTCACAAAATTAATTCGAAGTGACCCATATACCTAACTGTAAAATAAACTGTATGGCTTCTAGAATAAAATAGGAGAAAAACCTATGTGACCTTGGGTTTGGCAATGAGGAGCTTTTAGATATAACACCAAAAGTATGATCCATGAGAGAAAAAAATGATAAAATTATTTTATTGAGATGAAAAAGTTCTACTCTGTGAAAGACACTTAAGAGAATGAAAAGTAAGCCATGGATCTGGAGAAAATATTTGCCAAAAGTATCTAATGAAAGACTTGTATCTAATATATATGTAAATCTCTTAAATTGCATCCACAGATAGCAAATAGCCCAGTTAAAAATGGGAAAAGGATTTGGACACCTCACCAAAGAAAATATATAGATGGTAAATAAGCATTTAAAAAGATGGTCAAGATTGTCATTAGGGGATTACAAATTAAAATAAGAATCAATTACAACCTATTAGAATGGTTAAAAAAGCAAAAAAAAAAAAAAAACCAAAAAAACAATCTGCCTATACCAATTACTGGCAAGGATGTAGAGCAATAGGAATACATTCATTGTTTATGGAAATGCAAAATAGTACATCCTCTTTGGAAGACAGTTTGGGTAGTATCTTAAAAGCTAAACTTAGTCTAACCATACAACCCAGCAATTGTACTCCTAGTTGGTATTTACCCAAATACGTTGAAAACATATCCATATGAAAACCGGACAGATATAAAAAGAATTAAGGAATCGTGTGAGCAATCATATGCCAACAGATAACCTAGATCAAAAACCTATGATCAATAACCTATGATCAATATATCATATATCATATGATGTTGATCATATATCATATGATCAAAAACCTATGATCAGTAACCTAAAATCTATGATCAAAAACCTAAACCTATGATCAAAAACCTAAACCTATGATCAAAAACCTAAAATCAATTACCTATGGTCACAAAACTGTCTCAGGCAAAAGCAGAGAATTTGAATGGACCTAGAGCAACTAAGGAGATTAGATTAACGAATTCAAGAAACTACTCACAAAAACCAAGAACCAGATGTCTTCATTGGTGAGTTCTACCAAACATTTAAAGAAAAATGAATACCAGTTCTTTATAAACTTTTCCAAAAAGTGAAAGAGAAGGGAACACCTCCCCAACTCATTTTATGAAGCTACTGTTGTTACCCTGATACCAAAACTATCGAAAGACATCACAAGAAAAGAAAACTACAGAAAATATTCTGCATACAGATGCAAAATTCTCAATAATACATTAACAAACTGAGTCTAGCAACATATAAAAAGAATCAGATATGACCAAGTGGGATTTATCCCAGGAATGCAAGATTGGTTTAACATATGAAAATAAATTAATGTAATACACAATAAAGCCACATTATCATTTCAATAGTCACAGAAAAAGCATTTGATAAAATTCAACACTCATGATAAAAATTCTCAAAATCTTAGAATAGAAGTGATCTTTCTCAACCTGTTTTAGGCCATCTATGAAAAACCTATAACGAACATCATACTTACTGGTGAAAGAATGAATGTTTCCCCCTCTAAGACCAGAAACAAGACAAGGATGTCCACTCTTGTCACTTCTATTCAAATTGTACTAGAGGTTCTAGCCAGAGCAATAGTCAAGAAAAAGGAAATAAAATACCTCCAAGTCAGAAAGGAAAAGGTGAAATTATCTCTATTTACAAATAACAGGATCTTGTATGTAAAGAATCCTGTAATGAAATAGTGCTCAGCAGTATAAAGAAATTGCTGATACACAGAATAACATGATGAATCCCAAAATAGCCTGACTGAAAAAAGACAGACACGAGAGTACATAGCATATTCCACTTTAAAATTCTCTTTAAAAATTCCAAGAAAGGGAGATCTATGACAGAAAGCAGGTCAGTGGATTTCTGGGAGTTTGTGTGGAGGACTGACTGCAAAGATGCATGGGGAGCTTATCTGTGATGGGAATGTTTTGTATATTGATTATTATGAGTTAAATGGGTGTATACATTTGTGAAATCTTATAGAATGGTTTACTTAAAATAGGGTACAATTTTTAAAAATCTCTGATAAATGTCCTTTAATTTTCAAACTAGGATTGTATCATAAACTACTGGGTTTCCTGCATGCATGATGCTTTTCTTTTTGAACAACCAATAATTAGGTATATGGTGAAAAATCATGAATATTTTTCTTTCTCAAAATCAAAACCACTTGCTTAAATTGGTGTAAAAATGCTGAATGGCTTTGATTTTGAAATACTAAATCAAACTTTTGCTTTGGAGGACATTGCTAATATCTTGGAATTCGAAATTTAATAATTGGCATGATAAAGTTTTAAAAGCAACTTCCTGAAATGTTAAGCTTCAAAAAATATCGATAATTGAAATATAAGCTGAAAAATAATGGTACTAATGCTGCATTCCATTAGCATCAAGCAGTAGTCAAAGTGCTGCAGAGAACCGAAAAGATTATACCTGAGGAGACTACTGGTAAATCTACATCTGTTGGAAAAGGAGTGGCCCTTTTGTCTGACAGTAATGGTAAAAGTTATACTCAATTTTTTTCCTTTGTTTGATGACACTTAAATGATTGATAGGAAACAGGACCTGTAAAGAGAAGCATAAAGAAGAGAATGAGTGGAATTAACTAAAAGTGCTGAACAGTAAACAGAAAACAATGAAGAAAGAAGCTGGAGTTATTCTGCTGGGAGGCCAGCAGCCAGCTGTATCTATGGGGACTTTATCCTTTGAAACAAAAAAAAAAATCTGTTAATTAAACATAGTATCTAAAATTAGGCTTGTCCCAAAAACATCTTATACCTCAGTGTCACAGACATAACCCATCTCTCAATTCCATGGATTATGAAAGTACAATCAAAAATTTTTCTACCATATTGAAAAGTTGAGATAATTGTCATATTGATTGTAGTAGGTTGCATGTAGACTTTCACTAAAATGAAAATATTTCACAGTACAAAGGTTTAAATACTCAGTTATCTTAAAGATTTCAGTCATTCTATTGCTCTCAAATTGCTCTTTGCTCTCCAGAAGCTTAGAGATAGTGAAACCTATTTCAAGTTTTATTTTCTAAGTATATGTTGAGTCTTTTTCATGTTAATTTAACCATAAATAATGTTTTCAACCTTAGAGTTCATGGGCCATTTTTTCCAAGAATTCTGAGGCGTAGGAAAGGAAAAAGAGACTTTGGAAAGACTATAACACACATCGTAGCAAAAGTGATGACTACTGACATGGTAAGAAATACACTTTTTTTATTTGTTCATTTAAGTTTTAGCTGCATATCATCAGAAAAGTAAAGACATTTAATTTGGTTGACTGAAAGGATATTTAGGACATCAACTGAATAGAGAATACAGGAGGACTAGAGACGGGCTGTGTACAAAAAAATAATAAATTGAAATTTAGAACTGTTGTATGTTAGTGAGACATGAGGTAAAGATGCTGAGAAGAACTTGTAGTAATGTTGGTCAGCGAAGCACACAAGCAATAAGGGTAAGAGAAAAGGGAGTAAATTTGCTGAAAACCCACTGTGTGCCAGGCACTGCCAGGTATTTTACACATCTTATTTCATCCTCAGAAAACCCTGTGTGGTATCAGTGGTGGTGGTGGTGGTGGTGGCGGTGGCAGTAATAGTAAACATTTACTGAGTACTTACTACAACCATTAAAAACTAGGCTTTGAAAAAATATTTGAAGGCACGGGAAAATGTGATATATAAATGCAATGAAAAAAATCAGGATTCAAAACCATATGCATCTATGGTATGATATATTGGTATTGTGAATAAATGAATATATGTATGGAAAAAAGACAAGAAGGAAATATCTATATAAATATATTTTATTTAGGTAAAAATTTATAGGTTAAATTTTCCATATTTGTTATTATGCTTTGTTTCATTTTCTGTGGTTTTTAAACAAGTACCCCTCTTATAATAAAAAAAAGATATGGGACTGATAATGCCATCCTACTGGGATAAAATAGGCTTTTTTTCAGAGTATATTTTTAGTTTCCAAATTTTGTTTTAAAGTTCTTTCCCCTTTTCTACTCCCAGTGCAAATTTCTGGTATTTCTGTTAGTTCTAGAATCTATGATATATATAGATTTTTTTGATTTAGCAAAGTCGTAGGGTCAGTCTGATTTAAAGAAAACAAAGTAGTAGTTTCCAGTAGGAAAGAGAGCTGGCATCATCAAAACCTAGAGCTAAAGCTTAGCTTCATTGCTCATTACCTCTATTTCCTTAAGCGAATCATTTCGTCTCACTGAGTGTCAGTTTCTTAACCTTATAAGAGGATAATAATACTTGACCTAAAGAACTGTTGTGAAGCTTAAGAGGTAGTATGTAAAGGTCCAAATATGACTTCTGGCTGTATTTAATTGCTGTAAAATTATTAGTGATCGTAAAGAAAGCCTCCTTTCCTCGTTCCTTCATAGACTTGATACTTTGAGCAATTAATGAACATAAATACATACAGTATTTACAGTATATTACCTATACAAGGTGAGTCTTTGGGAAAAGCACATGCTACGAATGAAGTTAACTGATTTAAATAACCTGTTTCAGTTTTACCTATTGTTTTGTTTCTTCTTTTCAGGTAAAGGACTTATCTTCAGACACACTTCTCCAGCAGCACGATGATTTGGATTTGGCTTTGGATAGTTGTTATAGTGGAGATACAGTAGTTATTTTTCCAGGAGAATATCAAGCTGTAAATCTTGCTTTATTGACTGATGACATCATTATAAAGGGTTAGCAGGGCATCCTTTGCAATCTTTTAATGTCTACATACTGGACAAATTGCATATTATAAACATGATTAATCAGATTATTAGACATTAGAAGAGTTTATGTTTCACAAAAATCCCTTATGTGCATTTTACAATTAAGATTTTCCACTTGTTCAGGAGTATGTACAAGTGACCTTGTGTTGACATACTGTACCAGAGCAAATCGATCAATGAGACTGCTTCTTCCCGGTGATAATGTAGCACTGCAAGCACAGAGTCTAAATAAATGATCAAAAACAGAAAAAAACAAAAAAATCTGTTCATCATATTTTCTATTAGCCCCATCTATATTTCTACCCAAACTACTTTTTGTCTGCTCTGTCCCCATAGCAATTGGTATCACTTTCATAGGAAAACCCAGATGTAAGGCTCTATTCAAATATACTCAGCATTTTCTCATAAAGTTTAACTCACATGCTAGCTTATTAAAATAGAAGTAGAAAAGCAGAGTTTACTGTCTGGCCAAAAGAAAAGACAGGTGTTTTAAATTTTGCCTATCACTTTAAAAACAGAGCAAAATTTTCACTAGATTTTGATGACTGTGATCATTTGATGACTGAAATTCAGTATTTTGCTGAATTATATGGGTTATAAGGATCATATTTGTAATTTTTAAAAATTGTAGCCTTCTTGAAGATCAAACCAATTTTTGGACTGATGTTAAATTTAAATGATTGCTCGGACTACTTGTGGATGTGATTATGTTAATCTTATACCCTAATTCAAGACTCTCTGCCAGTCTTTTTTAGTTATGGTAATTTATTATGGATTTGAAACCAGGTTATGGCAAGAGACTTTTTGTATCTTAGATATTTTGTAGATGACTGTTGACTGTATAATATGGGGAAATATGTAGTGGAATGAGTATGTTGAATAAATACCATAGGTATATTTAGATTCATTATAAACCCAGATTCTTCCACCATGTCATCAAACTAAGGACAAAAGATTATGTTTTGGTTAAGTATCTACTTAGTTAATTGAGTAATTACAGTATTATTAAAAATATGTGAAAAGAAAAACTTAGTAATAACAAATATTATTGAGTGACTAGAGGGCTTTAAGCTTTGGGATTACTGATTGAATTATGTATTTTTCTCCCTGTGAATCAGGAATTGGGAAGAGAGAGGAAATTATGATTACTTCTGAACCTTCTCATGACAGTTTTGTGGTGTCCAAAGCTGATAATGTGAAACTAATGCATCTGTCTTTGATACAACAAGGGACGGTTGATGGTATTGTGGTAGTGGAGTCTGGTCACATGACTCTAGAAAACTGTATATTAAAATGTGAAGGAACAGGAGTGTGTGTTCTTACAGGGGCTGCTTTGACAATCACAGACAGTGAAATAACTGGTGCCCAGGTATTTTATTTAATAAAATTTATGGCTTTGTATGGATAGAGACAACTTTGAGTGACCTTAATATGTAAACAAAGGGTAACAATTATTTTATCTTTGAATTGAATTATATAATTAAACTTAAGCACTGATAAAAATAAACAAAATGAAGACAAGAACAAACATAAGTGCTGGCTTTGGCAGCACATATATTAAAATCGAAATGATACAAAGATTAGAATGGCCCTTGCACAAGGATGACATGCAAATTTGTGCAGCATCCCATATTTAAAAAAAAAAAGGACAAACAAGTATGTCATAGTACACTTAGGAAAAGTGAACTGCCTCAGTCCAAAGTAAGGAATTATTAGCCTTGAATTATGTGTGATGTTTTCAAAATCTAGGAATCCGTGGCTATAAAACAAGTCATGAGTCAGTTATTTGACGGTTTACATAAAAAGGAATAACTGCTTATAAGTTATCAGACATTGCTAGAAGGTATTGTGATCAGTTCTGACAGTTTGAGTCTAAAGATAACAATCACCAAAGATCATTAAAGGGCTAGAAAATTGAATGAAAAAAAGATTAAAGGAAGCAGAAAAATAAGACATTTTTATAGAATGACTTTTTCTTAATTTCTACTAAAATGAAGGAAATAGACCTTAAGAGCATTATGATGGACTTAGAATATATATAAATAAATTTTTATAACTGTTAAAAATAATTGCTTAAAGAGATTTTTGACTCCCTTCTAGAGACTTCATCTGGGTGGGAGACCAATGTAATGGAACATATGACTTCAGCCTTCCTTCTGGGTCTAATGATTCTCTGACACAGATAATCTTTGTTTTCAACATTTTAAAACTTTATCTCCACAGTAAATTGTTGTTTGCACTATCACATATTTTCATGTAACTTAATGTGTTTAAATTGTTAATATAAAATTACAATTTTTAAATCTGAAGAAAATTTTGGAGAGGTATGTATCTTTTGTAGATTGTTTTATTTGCTTTTAATTTTCAGGGTGCTGGTGTTGAACTGTATCCTGGGAGCATGGCTGTTTTGGAAAGGAATGAAATTCATCACTGTAATAACCTCAGAACCAGTGACATTTCAAAAAGCACCTTAGGTGGAGTTAATATGAAGGTATTCTCATATTTTTTAATTTTATTTTTTATTGAAGTATGGTTGATTTCCAATGTTAGTTTCAGGTGTACAGCAAAGCATTTGAGTTATACATACATACATATATATACACACACACACATATATTTTCAGATTCTTTTCCATTATAGCTTATTACAAGAAATTGAATATAGTTCACTGTGCTATATAGTTGGTCTTTGTTGTTTTATCTATTTTATATATAGTAGTGTGTATCTGTTAATCCCAAACTTCTAATTTATCCCTCGCCTCTTTCCCCTTTGGTTACCATAGTTTGTTTTCTATATCCATAAGTCTATTTCCAGTTTATAAATAAAATTTGTTATCTTTTTTTAGATTCCACATATAAGTGATATCATATGATATTTGTCTTTCTCTGGTGTATTTCATTTAGTATGATAATCTCTAGGTCCATCCATGTTGCTGCAAATGGCATTATTTCATTCCTTTTTATGGCTAAGTAATAATCGTGTGTGTGTGTGTGTGTATCTATCACAAATTCTTTATCCATTCACCTGTCGATGGACCTTTAGATTCTTGCCATGTCTTGGCTATTGTAAACAGTGCTGCTATGAACATTGGGGTGCATGTGTCTTTTTGAATTATATTTTTCTCTGGATATATGCTTAGCAGTGGGATTCCTGGATCATACAATAGTCTACTTTTAGTTTTTTAAGGAGCCTCCATAATGGCTGTACCAATTTACATTCACATCAACAGGGTAGGAGGGTTCCTTTTTATCCACACCTTCTCCAGCATTTATCTTTCTGTAGGCTTTTTAATGATGACCATTCTGACTGGTATGAGGTGATACTTCATGGTAGTTTTGATTTGTGTTTCTCTAATAATTAACAATATTGAGCATTTTTTCATGTTGGCCATCTGGATGTCTCCTTTGGAGAAATGTCTTTTAGGTATTCTGCCCATTTTTTCATTGAGATATTTATTTATTTATTTGCTTTTAAGCTGTATGAGCTATTTATATATTTTGGAAATTAGTCCCTTGGCGGTCACATCATTTGCAAAATTTTCTCCCATTCCGTAGGTTGTCTTTTTGTTTTGTTTATGGTTTCCTCTGCTGTGCAAAAGCTTTTAAGTTTAACTAGGTCCCATTTGTTTATTTTTGCTTTTATTTCCATTACTCTAGGAGCTGATTTGAAAAAAAGACTGCTGCAATTTATGTCAAAGAGTGTTCTGCCTGTGTTTTCCTCTAGGAGTTTTATAGATTCCAGTCTTACATTTAGATTTTTAATCCATTTTGAGTTTATTTTTGTATGTGATATTAGGGAATGGTCTAATTTCATTCTTTTACAGGCAGCTGTCCGGCTTTCCCAGCATCACTTACTGAAGAGACTGTCTTTTCTCCATTGTGTATTCTTGCCTCTTGTGTCATAGATTAATTGACCATAAGTGTGTGGATTTATTTCTGTATTTTCTATCCTGTTCCATTGATCTTTGTGTCTGTTTTTGTGCCAGTACCATAATGTTTTGACTACTGTAGTTTTGTAGTATAGTCTGAAGTCAGGGTGTGTGTGTTCCTCCAACTCTTTTCTTCCTTTTCAAGATTGACTATTCAGGGTCTTTTGTGTTTCCATACAAATGTAAAAATTTTTTGTTCCAGCTCTGTGAAAAATGTCATTGGTAATTTGATAGGGATTGCATTGAATCCATATATTGTCTCAGGTAGTATGGCCATTTTAACAATACTGATTCTTCCAATCCAAAAATGTGGTATATCTTTCCATCTGTTTGTGTCATCTTCAGTTTCTTTCCTGAGTGTCTTAACAGTTTTCTGAGTACAGGTCCTTTGCCTCCATAGGTAGATTTACACCTAGGTATTTTATTCTTTTTGATGCAATAGTAAATGGGATTGTGTCCTTGATTTCTTTTTCTGATATTTTGTTGTTAGTGTATAAAAATGCAACTGATTTCTCTGTATTAATTCTGTATCCTGCAACTTTATCAGAGTTTTTGGTGAGCTCTAGTAGTTTTCTGATAGTGTCTTTAGGATTTTCTATATATAGTATCATGTCATCTGCCAACAGTGACAGTTTTACTTCTTTTTTTTCTGATTTGGATTCCTATTATTTCTTTTTCTTCTTTGATTGCTGTGGCTAGGACTTCCAAAACTATGTTGAATAAAAGTGGTGAGAGTGGGCATCATTGTCTTGTTCCTGGTCTTAGAGGAAATGCTTTCAGCTTTTCTCCATTGAGTATTATATTGTGGTTTGTCATATATGGCCTTTATTATGTTGAGCTATGTTCCCTCTGTGCCCACTTTCTGTGAAGTTTTTATCATAAATGAATGTTGAATTTTATCAAAAGTTTTTTCTGCATCTATGGAGATGATCATATGTTTTTTATTCTTCAATTTGTTAATGTGGTGTATCGCATTGATTAATTTGTGGTTTTTGAAAAATCCTTGCATCCCTGGGATAAATTTCACTTGCTCATGGTGTATGACCCTTTTAATATATTGTGGGACTCAGTTTACTAGTATTTTGTTGAAGTTTTTGCATCTATATTCATAAATGATATTGGCCTGTAATTTTCTTTTTTGTAATATCTTTGCTTGGTTTGGGTATCAGGGTGATGGTGGCCTCATAGAGTGAGTTTGGAAGTGTTCCTTCCTCTGCAATTTTTTGGAATAGTTTCAGAAGGATAAGTATTAACTTTTCTCTAAATGTTTTGTAGAATTCCCCTGTGAAGCCATCTGGTCCTGGATTTTTGTTTGTTGGGAGTTTTTAAATTACTGATTCATATTTTCTATTTCTTCCTGGTTCAGACTTGGAATATTGTACCTTTTGAAGAATTTATCCATTTCTTCTAGATATTCCATTTTATTGGCCTATAGTTTCTCATAAGAGTCTCTTACGATCTTTTGTATTTTTGTGGTGTCAGTTGTATGTAACTTTTCCTTTTTTCATTTCTGATTTTATTAATTTGGACCCTCTCTCTTTTTTTCTTGATGAGTCTGGCCAAAGGCTTATCAATTTTGTTTATCTTTTTAAAGAACCAGCTCTTAGTTTCATTGATATTTTCTAGT
Source organism: Camelus dromedarius (assembly GCF_036321535.1). NCBI lineage: Eukaryota > Metazoa > Chordata > Mammalia > Artiodactyla > Camelidae > Camelus > Camelus dromedarius. The sequence continues at coordinate 27,007,826 of NC_087458.1, read as the reverse complement.
TTTTTTTAAGTCTCTATTTCATTTATTTCTGCTCTAATCTTTATGATTTCTTTCCTTCTACTAACTTCAGGTTTTGTTCTTTCTCTAATTTCTCTAGGTGTAAGGTTAGGTTGTTTATCTGAGATTGTTCTTATTTCCTGAGGTAAGCTTGTATTGATATAACTTCCTTCATACGACTGCTTTTGCTGCATATCAGAGGTTTTGGATCATCATGTTTGTTTTCTTTTGTCTCTAAGTATGTTTTGATTTCCTCTTTGAGTTCTTCAGTGATCCATTGGTTGTTTAGTAGCACATTGTTTAGCCTCCACGTCTTTTCTTTGTGGCTTTTGCAGATTTTTTTCTTGTAGTTGATTTCTAATCTCATAGCACTGTGGTTGGAGAAGATGCCTGATATGATTTCAGTTTTGTTAAATTTACCAAGGCCTGCTTTGTGGCCTAGCATGTGATCTATCCTGGAGAATGTTCCGTGTGCGCTTGAGAAGAATGTGTATTCTGCTGCTTTCAGATGGAATGCTCTATAAACATCATTAAGTCCACCTGCTCTGATGTGTCATTTAAGGCCTGTATTTCCTTACTGATTTTCTGTCTGGATGATCTATCCATTGCTGTAAGTTGGGTGTTAAGGTCCCCAGTATTATTATATTACTGTCAATTTCTCTTTATGTCTGCTAACCGTTGCCATATATATTGAGGTGCTCCTGTATCAGGTGCATATGTTTACAACTGTTGTATCTTCTTGGATTGATCCCTTGATCATTAAGTAGTGTCCTTCTTTGTCTCTTGTAACAGTCTTTATTTTAAAGTCTATTTTGTCTGATACAAGTACTGGGACTCCAGCTTTCTTTTGGTTTCCATTTGCATGGAATATTTTTTTCTATCCCCTCACTTTTAGCCTGTATGTGTCTCTAGCTCTGAAATGGGTCTCTTGTAGACAGCATAGGTACAGGTCTTGTTTTTGTATCCATTGAGCCAGTCTGTCTTTTGATTGGAGCATTTAATCCATTTACCTTTAAGGGTAATTATTGATATGTATGTTCTTATTCTAATTTTCTTAATTGTTTTGGATTTGTTTTTGTAGGTATTTTCCCCCTTCCTTTTTTTGTTCTCTTCTTTTGTGATTTGGTAACGATCTTTAGCACTATTGTTGGATTCCTCTTTCTTTTTTGTATGTATATTTGTTATAGATTTTGGTTCGCAGTTACCATGAGGTTTTGGTATAGATGTCTCTCTCTCTCTCTCTTCCTCCCTCTCTCTCTCCCTCTCTCTCTCTCTCTCTCTCCCTCTCTCGCCCTCTCTCTCTCTCTCTCTCTCTCTCTATATATATATATATATGTGATAGTTTAAGTTTTTCAACCTTAGAGAAGTGGCCCTTTGTAGGTGATGTCCTGTGTGTCCCAGCAGTGCACTCCCCTCTTGTGACCCAAAGGTCAGGAGCCAGCTGGTCCCAGGGTAGAGTCCTTCTTGCTTCTGGTGTCTGTCTCCTGGTGGGTGAAGCTGGGCTAGAGGCTTGTGCAGGTTTCCTCACAGGCGGGGCCATTGTCTACTCACAGGTAGGTGGAGCTGGGCCCTCTGGTGGGCAGAGTTGTGTTCAAGGGCATGTCTAGAAGATCAGGAAGTCCTTAGGCAGCCTGTCTGCTGATGGTTAGGGCTGTGTTCCCACCCAGTTAGTTCTTTGGCCTGAGGCATTCCAATTCTTAAGCCTATAGGCTATTGAGAGGGGCCAGGTTTGGTGCTAATGACCCAAGCGAGATTTCTGCCTCCAGGCAAGTTCACGAGGCTGAATACTTCCTGAATGTCTGCCACCAGCTTTTATGTCCCCTGGGTAAGCCAAAGGTGCCCTCCACTCTCTAGGAGATCCTCCATGACCAGCAGGCAGGTCAGCCCAGGCTTCTATGAAATCACTGCTTGGGTTGTTGGTCTTGGAGCAAATAAGATTCTGTGTGCGCTCTTTAAGAGTGAAGCCTCTGCTTCCTCTAGCCCTGAGGCGTTCCCGCAATTGCGCCCCACTAGCCTTCAAAGCCAAATGCTCTGGAGCATCCTCCTCCTGATGCAGGCCCCCAGGCTGGGGAGCCTGGTGTGGGGCTCCGAGCTCTCACTCCTGCGCCTGAGCCTCTGCAGTGTTACTATTCTCCAGCTTATGGGTCACCCACCGGGAGGTGTGGGACCCGGTTATATCCCAGGTGCACCCCTCCTACCGTCCCTCTGTGGTTCCCTCTTTGTGTCTCCAATTGAAGAAGATCTTTTTTGGTAGTTTGCAGCCTTTTTTACTGACAGTTGTTCAGCAGCCAGTGTGGTTTTGATGTGTTTGTGAGAGGGAGTGAGCTCGTGGACCTACTACTCTGCCATCTTGCCTGGAGAAGGACATGTCTTTGAGATGCTTCTCCCCCTTGGCTCTTTCGTTGCCCCCCTCTGCCCTCCTGGGGACGGATGACCATCTCACATCTGCTCCAGCCACTGCCGTGTGATCTCATATTTTTTAACATAGAATTGTTGTAAGAAATATAAATAATCATTAGAAAGATACTATTAGTTTTAGTCTTAAATTTTAGTCTAAATGTTATTGTTGATTTGGAGAAATACAAATAATTAGAATGCAGTTTAAATGATGGTTAATAGGAAACAAGTTTAGTCTCATAATTTAATAATTTCAACTTAAATTCTTTGAGCAAATAATTTTGAATATGAAAAAGTAGTTAAGTTCTCTTATAAATATGTTTTAGATTTTTCATTGAGCGGATTTGTAACACTTTCACAAAGTAAAGCAAATTAAGAGGATAATAAATATATTAAGAACTTTTTTGTCTTTTAAACTTTGTAAAATAATTCAAGCTAACCAATTAAAACTTTAATAGCAATAATTTATAAGTGAAATGCCTTTCTATTCATTTCTACTTCTATAAATTCTGCCTTTCTAAGTCCCTCTCTATACTTGTATAGTTAATGGAAGTTTTCCCCTAGAACTCTAGTTTACATCTCATTATCTGAAATTATTTTCATCTTCATCATTTTTGTTACCTGAAATTATTTTCAGATTTCTCATGTTATATTAAAAGTCAGCTTCTTGGGATATTGCTGTATCCCCATCTAGAATCAGTTATTTTTATCAATAACTGATAAAAATAAATTGAAAACTTTATTTAATATTTCCTTGATACACATATTTGCAGTTAATATTACATTAATCCAGTGCGAAGAAAAATAACACTTGTTTAAAACTGAGATTCAGTTGTTTTAAAGAAACGTGTAGGGTAGTTCAATTGGTAGAGCACATGCTTATTAGCATGCAGGAGGTCCTGGGTTCAATCCCCAGTATCTCCTCTAAGAATAAAAAAATAAACTTAATTACCTCCCCCTAACCGAAAAAAAAAAAACAAACCAACAAAAACAAAGAAGAAAATGTGCAAACTCAGGAATAAGTTCTAGAGTTTATGACATGTTCATTAGTTCATACGTTGTTTTTATAGAAATTATTGAAAAACTAATTTCCTTAAATAATTTAACAGGTTCTTCCAGCACCCAAGTTGAAGATGACTAATAATCATATTTACAGCAACAATGGCTATGGACTAAGCATTCTTCAACCAACTGAACAGTTTTTTATTGTAGCAGAAGAAGCCCTCAACAAAGGGGCTGCTTCCGGAGATAAAAAAGATGATAATACGATCTCCAAAGTAATGCAAAATCTGAATCTGGAAATGAATAATAATAAAATAGAAGCAAACTTAAAGGGGGATATCAGAATAGTCACAAGTTAAAGCATCTGGATTTATGTTAAAGCTTTATATTTCAGACATTTAATAAATAATTCTCATATCCCACATTAATGGTACTTTGAATTAAATTCAAAACTTATTTAATTAAAAAAAGTTAATATTTAATGCTCTTTCACGGAATGATTCATTTTAACATGTTTTCCTAAATAACAGTTTCGAGATACAATTCACACACCATAAAATTCATCCTTTTAAACTATATAATTCAGTGGTATTTAGTATATTTTTAGCATATGGTAGCACCATCATCACCAATTAAGTCCAAAAGCAAAAGTGGTTAAATATTGTTTTACATACTCTCAGTCCAATAAGAAGCATTAGGTGTTCTATGTACAGAATAGAAAAAAAAATTTATAGCCAGTTCCTGAGTCATTTCCATTTATCTATGCAGATGAGATAAGGACTAAGGTAAGCTAGCACTATGTTATACAGGATTAGGCTTAACTACAGGAAATAAGAAAATCCAAAATAAGAGAGGCAAACAACAGAGAAGTGTATTCCTCCCTCACATTCAAGAAGTCCGGAGGTGCTCAGTATAGAGCTAGTGGGTGTTCACGTGGGTTCTCAGCGCAGGACTGTGGGTGGGTGGGTGTTAAGTGGTAGAAACCCAAGTTTCTTCTATCTTGTTTTTACCGTTTGTATGGTTTCCTTTCACAATCACCACATGGTCCGAGACAGCAACTGTTGTTCAAGCCTTTACCTGTAAATTCCAGCCAAGCAGAAGGGATAGGGGCCTCTTTACAAAGTTGCACACATTATTTCAACTTTCATGCCTCCCTCCAGCTAGCACTGAACCACGTGGCTACAACCTAGCTGCAAATGAAGCCAGGAAATACGATCTTTAAAATGGACGGCCATGTGTCCTCTAAAATAGGGTGTTCATTTTCTAAGACACAACTGGTCTTTTTCACAAAGCAGAACTTACTTTGACTTTGGAATATAAAAGGAAATGAGCGCTCAGGCTTTAGCTCTTAACCTTCCCTTCCTTAATTTGACTTTTACTTTGTTAACTCAGCAAAGGTGACCCTGTGTTGCTGTGGAGAATCTCTGGAGGCTGAGTGGATTACAGTATAGTAGATGTTCTTCAGTGTTTTCATTGAATAGCTTTCAAAACCAAACCAAACCAAACCAAACCACAAGGTCTTGTTAGCCAGGTAACGTAAGACAGGGATTGTCTGTGGAGGCTTAACAAGAACAGTCTCTCCATAATGAGTTCCATGAGCTGTAAGAGGGGATTTTCCTTTCCAGTCCTCTTCCTCTACCTGTTTTTGGCTTTAGGAAGGGTAGGTGACGGACGAAGATAGGGTCTTTTGAGAGTGAGCAGAAAACCGTAGCCTTACATGAGCAGACTTCTCAGCTCTTGGGTCATCTGCCTCCTTTCTGCTGCTGCCATTGGTTTCCAACTAATTACTCTTTTCCCCAAGCTCACTTCAGAATACAGGGTTTTTTCCCCTATTCTCATATCCATAAATCATGCACAAAGCATTTGTAAGATCTTCTAAGAAATTAGAACATTCATAAAGTTTAAGTTTTCTCCCTCCTTCACCTTCCCACCCATACATTTTCCCTCATAACAAAGTACCACGAGTTTAGAGGCTTAAACACCATTGATCATCACACAGCTCTGCAGGTTGTAGTCTGACATAGGGCACACTGGGCTAAAATCAGTGTTGACAGGGCTTTATTTCTTTTGGATGCTCTAGGGGAGGATTTTGTGTCCTTGCTCATTTGGGTTGCTGGCAGAATTGAGTTCCTTGCAGTTGTAGGATTGAGAACTAGTTCCTTGATAGTTGTCAGCTGAGGGCTGTTCCCAGCCTTTAGTAACTAATGGCATTTGGGTTACGTCCTTCCTGCATCACCACAGCCAGCAACACGAGATTGAGTCTCTTTCCTGCTTTGGAATTTTCCTGCCTCTTCTTCAGTCTTTTCTTCCTACCCACTCTCGTGCCCCCTCCTTCCACTTTTAGCATACTGATCTCCACGTCACCCAAATTTGGGTGACAGTTGTGTTTCCTCAGGGGCACCCGATCCACAGTGGGCAGTGAACGAGTTAAGGACTCACATGATCAGATTGAGCCCACTTGGATAATCCGGGATAATTTCCCCATCTCAAGGTCCTTAACTTCAGTTACATCTGCAAAGTCCCTCTTGCCATGTAAGATGTGTTCACAGGCCCTGGGAACTTAGGACGTGCACATCTTTGAGGGGCCATTATTCTGCTTGCCACCTGTCTAAACCAATTTTCTAGGTTAGGGGAAGGCAAATCCTAATTCTCCTCCTCAAGTGGGATTTAAGAAGTTTCTTCCATCAAGATGAACTATCCAATGTATAGCTTGTATGCATTTAAAAGAGATTCTAATTTAGAACCTAAAGAAGAGAGGTTCCCTATTTCGGCTGTCCTTCCTGTTTGTGCACAGACCTGGCTTCCTGCTTTATTGTACATTTTGGAGTACAGACAGTGGGGTCTCAGTAACCATTATGCCCCACCCTGTACTGTGCATTGCGAGTAGTAACTGTTAAGTTTTAAAAGAATGCTACCAGTGGGTCAATGCTTATGCAAAAGACTGAAATGAGATTTACATTCCAGAACTTTGAACAACATTTCATCACGGTTGCTGGGGATGGAAATGTTAGGATTCTCGAGGTGAAGACTGGATAAATCAAGATGAGAAGAATGATCTTGGTGTGGAACCAAAAGGGATGAAGGAGAACCCCTTTTTGGTTTTACATAAGGTACTTGCAGGAGGAGTGGAGACTTCCTCTGCTCCAGTGCAGGGCCAGGAGCAGCTGTGGCAAAGCCCCAACTGAAGAACAGAATGGGGACCGCAGTGCTAGAGCCTCTTGTCGGTCTGGAAGGTGGACGCAACGGAAGCGGCAGGTGGCTACAAGCCAAAGGGCTGGGAGGCGCTCCCCAGCAGCACGGGCACAGACAAGTTGCTAATACCATAGGAGCCAGTCACCGTTCTTCGTGAGACGCTCAAGATGCACGTTGTCTTATATATTTAACAGTTATCACCAGAAAGCAATACATTTGAGGACAAGAGTCTTAATTTTTCCAAAGTATTAAAGCAAAAAATGAAAAAATCCTGTATTTTCAGTGACTGAACCAAATCAGGTGTTCTTAGGCCGAGGTAAATAGACAGGTTCCAAGAGTGCGAACTACCTGAAATCTTAAGTAAGATCTTTGTGTGCACGCCTCTTGCTGGAGAGTCCACAACTGTCACCATGTTCTCAAAGGAGCCTCTTAGCCCCCAAAAGCTCAACACAACTGAACTAGATAGTGTTTAAGTTTCTTTTTCACACAGTCCTCATTATTATTCAATCGAGGCCTAAAACAGCTGTCTTTTAACAAAATGTGTTTGTTGCTCTTTCTACAGAATACTGATTTGTTCTGTAGAAAACTCAGGCAACTTTATATCATTAATATTTTAATACTAAACATACCATTTTTTTGTAGTTTGATATTTTTCAGATTTTGCAGTTGCATAAGATAAACATTTGTTTTATTTCCTGATAAAATTCTGAAGCCACTGGCAGGTGGTATTAGAATACTAGGTTAACAGGGAAATGCTCAGGACAACTATTCCTGCCAAAACACTTAGGTTTTATTTAGATCAGCAGGTTAACCTAACCCTATTTTGCTTCCTGTTATTTTGAAAAGAGCTAAAAATTTCAGTTATTTAAATGAGTAATTACTAAAGTATTAAAAATAACCACCAAGTACATATTTCACAGGTTAACATGAAAATATTATATAGGTTTACCAGTTGAGAAACATTAAATATTAGATTTGTAGCCAATTCCTTTATTTCCTTTATCTTAAATTTACTTCTAGATTTGAAAGAAATACACAGTTTCAAAGTTTGGAAGTTCCTGAAAGATCTCCCATTAAGGTTAATCCTAGAGCCACCAACTCGCCCCAGTTTGCCGACTACTGTCTCAGTTTTAGCACTTCTCATGTCTCAGGAAACCACAATCTGGGTGAAGATGGGACAGTTTCTAGTTAGTTCCTAGGAAGTAGATGCTTTTCTTAAAAGCTAAATTACCACTCAGTCTGGTAAATTCAGGGGACCTCCATCAGTAACTCTGACAGACTCAGTAGTACAGGCAGACCTCCTATTGCACTTTGCTTTAACGTGTTTCACAGATTTGTTTTATTCAATTTGAAGGTTTGGGGCAAACCTGCATCAAGCAAGTCTGTCGGCACCATTTTTTCAACAACATTTGCTAATAACTTCATGTCTCTGTGTCACATTTTGGTAATCCTTGAAATATTTCAAATTTTCATTATCAGTATATTTGTTATGGTGATCTGTGACCAGTGATCTCTGATGTTCGTATTATAATCGTTCTGGAGCACTGCATATTGTGCCCATAACAGACAGCGGACTCATGTGTGTGTCCTGGCTACTCCAGTCCCCTGTCTCTCTAGTTAGCCAAGTTGTGAATGCAAAGTTAAAGTTCTGAAGGCAATCAGAAGTGCTATTTCAGTAAACACATGAATAAGAAAGAAGAACCGCCTTATTGCTGATGTGGAGGAAGTTTTAGTGGTCTTGATAGATCAAACCAGCCACATTTTGTCAAACTAAAACTTAATCCAGAGTAAAGCCCTAACTCTCTTCAACTCAATGAAGGTTGAGAGAAGTGAGGAAGCTGAAGAAAAGTTTGAAGCTAGCAGAGGTTGGCTCCTGAGGTTTGGGGAAAGTAGCTGTCTCCATAACATCAAAGCGCACGGAGAAGCACCGACTGCTGACACGGAGGCTGCAGCAAGGTACCCAGACAGTTACTGAGGGTGGCTCCACTGAACAAGGGTTTCAAGATAGACAGAACAGCCTTACAATGGAAGATGCCACCTAAGACTTTCACAGCTACAGAGCAGGAGTCAATGCCTGGCTTCAAAGGATTGGCTTACTGTCTTATGAGGGGTTAATGCAGCTGCTGACTTGAAGCTGAAGGCAGTGCTCATCTACCATTCCAAAAGCCCTGGGGCCCTTAAGAATTACACGAAATCTACTCTGCCTGTGCTCACAAAGCCTGGATGACAGCACATCTGTTGACAACATGGTTTACTGAATGTTTTGAGTGCACTGTTGAGACCTACTGCTCAGAAGAAGATTCCTTTCAAAATATTACTGCTCACTGATAATGCACCTGGGCACCCAAGAGCTCTGATGGAGATGCGGAGAAAGATGAAATGTTTTCATGCCTGCTAACACAATATCCATTCTCCAGGCTATGGGTCAAGGAGTAATTTCAACTTTGAAGTCTTCTTATAGGTAGCTGTTCCTATGAAGGGTCTGGGCAAAGTACACTGATACCCTTCTGGAAAGGATTCACCATTCTAGATGCCATTAAGAACGTTCGTGATTCATGGGAAGAGGTCAAAACAGCAACATTAACAGGAGTTTGGAAGAAGTTGATTCCAACCCTCATGGATAACTTTGAGGGGTTCAAGACTTCAGTGACAAAGTGGCTGCAGATTTGGTGGAAATAGCAAGGGAATTGGAACTCGAAGTGGAGTCTGAAGGTGTGACTGAATTGCTGCAGTTTCACGATAAAGCTTGAATGGATTAGGAGTTGCTGTTTATGAACAAGCAAGGAAAGTGTCGTCTTGAGATGGACTCTACTCTTGGTTGTTGAAGATGCTGCAAAGATTGTTGAAGTGACAAAGTGTTGAGAATATAGCAAACTTAGTTGATAAAGCAGAGTTTTTAATTAATTAATTAGTGAAGATTGAGAGGGATTGGCTCCATTTGAAAGAAGTCCTATGTGGGTAAAATGCTATCAAATAGCACTGCACACTGCAGAGAAATCGTCTGTGAAACGAAGAGTCAACCAATGCACCAGACTTCACTGTTGTCTTGTTTTAAGAAATTGCCACTGTCACCCCAGCCTTCAAGCCCCACCCTGATCAGTCAGCCGCCATCAGCGTCGAGGCGAGACTCTCCACCAGCAAAAAGATAGACTCGCTGATGGCTCCGAGGTTAGCATTTTTTAGCAGTACAGTACTTTTAAACTAAGTTATGTAATTTTTTTTTAGTAACTTTCATATGCACTGGGAAACCAAAACATTTATGTGACTCACTTTATTCTGCTATTTGCTCTATTGTGGTGATCTGGAACCAAACCTGTAATCTCTCTGAGGTGTCTTGTACATTTCCCCATGATTGAGAAACCTTAAAAAAAATCACATGTAAAAGGACAGTCTACAAATGTCAAAAGTGCACAAATACTCTTTTAATAACTTTCCTGTCTTTGGGCCAATTCAAATCTAAATCTTTCAGGTAGTAAACCCAGTGGGATGCAGGAACCTTTTTCTAGTCAAAAGCCAAATTCATAAATCGGTCCCAGTCCAATCAAAAATTGCATTTCTGGTTCTTTACTCTCCTCCCACCCCTATTCCCTTCTAGATCCGGAGGGAGGGAGATTAGTGTTCCAGTATGTGCTTGGCACGGTCGCTGATCCTCTTTCTAGAAGTCGTCTATGCTGACCCCAAGCTGACACAGCCGTTCAGTCTCCTGATTTATTCCCTTGGCACAGGTGATGTGCAGCTTTATGTGCAGCTTCACAGTGTGGGAGAGCCCATCACACTGCAGCAGGCAGCTCGGCAGCGTGGCTTCCTGCAACTGGCACATTAGATTACCCCCTCAGTTACTAACCTTTGAGCATTTCTGAGCCCAAAGGAAATGTACCATTCTCTTCCACACCTCTCTCTGCCCTAAAGCAAGCTGTTGGGCTGTCACCACAACCTTCCTGTTTACTAGTGCAAAGTGAAGACGCCAGTTATGTAAGCTGCCAGTCACAGAACATGTGCAAAACCAGGTCCATTCCCCCCTGCCTGAATTTCTAGAAAGGCAGACCACCCCTCACTGTGCTTTCAAACCCCGATGTGTAATGAGAAGGGTGGTGAGCAGCAACTTGACATTTCCCCACGTTCCTTCTTCCCAAATTCTCTCCTCCTACTGTGTCCAGCCCCTTTTATTTCATCTCCCGACTGGGGGGGGTGGTGTAATCAGCTCTCTTGTTTTGGAAGAACTTTCCAATCATCTCACACCTGCTGCAGCATCACAAACCAAATATTCTTTGTTCTAGGCAGACTGTGGTTGAGAATGAGAGGAAACCCATCGCACAGATGACTTCTAGGTGTCATAATGGAGTCTTTGACAATTAGAAGTGACTTTAAGTTGACCTGCACTTACGACAGTAACTGGTACTTGATTTCCTCCCCCATATAAACAACTAGAAAACCAAATTCTATTTTAAAAACAATATATACGCAAACTGTATGTTTATGTGTGTATACATTTACATGAGTCAACTGCTTTCAGACACTGAACAGGCAATGTAGAGCTGTGACCCCCAAGGAAGGGAAGAAGCTGGGTGAGCGTATGATCACCCTTTCGGTGTGGAGGCGCTAGATCATGACAGGAGAGGCTGCACAGCAGTGTCACTGAGCTGGAGACAGGCACTGGGGTCTGAGGACGGTAGCTGGGATTTGTGGGGCAGGACACAGAGGGAGCTCTAGAGGATAGTTCTAGAAATCACCATAGCCAATTCCCTTACGTTTTCAGCTGAATTCTAAAAGATTGTAACTATGACTACCTGAGTGGTTCTTTCAAACTTCAGAGAATGTAAATTTGACATCTTGGCCATCTTTGACTTCTCATTTCTAGTTGAAGAAGTTGGAGGAATATGTAAGCGTCAAGTGAGGCATCACTGAATTTATACCTTTTATGTAAGTGTTCACATGTGCAAAGGACAGAAGCCAGCCACTGACGCGGCGGGATGCTCCGTATGGCTGCTGAGTGGAACTTAGTGCAGAGTTTAGCCTTCACCCTGAAGACAACAGGAAGCACGGTGTGAGCCGGGAGGGGCGTGGTGCTGACCTGAGGTCGCTGCATCACTGCACGTGCAAGTTAATGGACAGCCCGAGGAGGGCAGAGGCAGCTGGCTTATAAGTTACAACTGGAAGGTGTTTCCCAAGCAGAATTGACTAGGTATGGCGATATTTATGTAGCTACAACTCCTGCGACTAAAACATTTTGCTGAATAGGAGACAGTATAGGACACAGGGTGAGTTAGGGAGTTTTTTGTTTCAGTTTGGAAAGTACTTATTTCTGGACAGAAATACATGTCTAGTTAGCAGTTTATGTAGGTCTGATGCTCGGAAAATCTCAGCTGGAGATACAGATTCCAGAGTCTGTAAATAAACTGGACTAGTGAGCTTATCATTAGTAACTGTTGAAGGTGATCTAAAGAACATACGTAGAACAAGAGGATTTTGAAAAGGACACAAAGACAAAATCCAGCTTGCCGAAGACCACTCGTGTCAGAGGGCAGCGTTAAGATCTGAGCTCCGCTGTCTAATCCACAGCCTCGGTAATCTCCACTGTGCTGTGCTGTTTCTGAAATGGGAACTATGTGAAAACTCACTGCAAACTGTGAAGTGTTATAAGCATATAAACTTCTCCACTAAAATAAACTAGCTTAGAAATGTCCTTTGAAATACACGTTAATGTGGACAGAGCTGTCAGATACCTACCTGAACTTCACACATCGGTGCGGCTCCACTTACTTTAGTTCTTTGGCTAAATATAATCAATCTTCACTCAAGAGTTATGTGGATTACTTCTTAATTCTAATTAAACTTTTATATTAACTTTAAATTAATTTTTACACAATTCTTAATTCTAAAATTTTTATTAATTTTTATAAAATTTTATATTAATTTTAATTTTTAAACTAACTAGAAAAGAGAATGCTGACCTTGGTCTCAGATTTTTCAAAGACAACGCTTGGGAAAAAGTAAGTATGTCCAGCCCTCGGTCAGAAGTTTTACTCAGGTACAGAGGTCCACGTGAACTGTGTACCGGCCAGGATTCACTGCAAGAGCGACAATTCCCTTCCAGGGCTGTTTACTCTAACCACACGCAACGACATCAGTCGGTGTATCTGTGAAACAGTACAGTGTTTCCTCTGATGTTTAAACAGACGTAACTGGGGTTGTAAAATTATTCTAATGTGCATGATGAACAATTAACTTCGTAGCCGGTATTCAATGTAATACTTTTATTTTCTATTGTATTTAAACTAAAGCCAAGAAAATATCAAGTTAATTTTAAGGGCAAATCTTTACTCCTTAAAGAAAAAATACAAACTGTGGTATTTTTATAATAGATTATTCTATTTTACATAATATAAACAAAACCACCAATACATCTATGTGCTTTGTTTCCTTAAACTACAATGAACCACAGAATGGGTGGGAAATGGGTTTATTTGTCGGCAGCAAGTAAACCTGGGAAAACAAGTAGCATGCTTTCTCCCCCCGCGGTCTGTGCACAGGCGCTGCCATACCCAAGCTTTAGTAGCCACATCCTCCTCCTCTCCCTTGTCCCAAGTAGCCACCCCCACAGCCCCCTCTGCCCCCGCCTCGCTGGAAGCCCCCGGGCCCTCTGTAGCCTCCTCCGGTGGGCCCTCTGTAGTCTCCTCCTGATGCACCTCTGTAGCCACCTCGGGAGCCCCCTCGGTAGCCACCCCCCCCACCGTAGCCTCCCCGGTAGGAGCTGGAGCCGCCACCGTAGCCGCCGCCACCGTAGCCGCCGCCACCATAGCCCCCCCCACCTCTGTAGCCCCCGCCGCCATAGCTGGGGCCTCCCCTCCTATATCCACTCCCGTTGTCGTAGCGAGCCATCTTGGGGGGACGCGGACCATCTCCATACCTGGGAACAGCACAAAACCACCACTTCAGCACAATATCCTTAACACTCCTCAGCTAGTCACACAATACAAACATTCAGTCATATTTGAAAATTTAACGCATAAAGGGAATGAAGCCAAATGCACAAATACAAACTAAAACAAAATAAATTTGCTAAATCCAAAAAAGACAGAAGAAGAGACGTAAGTATAACCATGTGCTTCTAAAGTTTCTTTCTGGTTTGTTCTCAAAGATCTTAAATTTCGGCCATATGTCCTTACAGCTTGAAGTCAGTTCTCTCTCACTCACCTCAACTACACGGCACTCTCAGAAAGCAACGTGTGTTAGACAGAGGCTCCCAGGGCTGACAACAGATTACTTGCCCTTTACCACAAAACGTTTTCCTGCATTAACTCTGAAGCATGTTTCTGAAAACTGCCTTAGGGTCAATCTGTTTACACCTAAATCTGTTCCATAAGGCAAACAAAGAAAATGAGTAATGAATTGCAGGAAATCAAGATGTCTCACCAAAATTACAACCCACCAGACCCCAAAGTGCCTAGTCTTCCGTGCAGCTTTTCTTAGAGGCCAGCACTACCAGTGCAGCTGCTGCCCGAGTCAGAAACACGGCAGGACCTGCCCCCTTCCCTCACTGCACTGCTCTCCCCATTTTAATCCATCACAAACTCCTACCGAATCTGTCTAGTCTGTCTACTTCTCATTTCAATTCTCCCTAGTGCAATTAAGGCCACCGTTAGACTCACACATCCTAACCTCTTTTCTGTATTTACCCCATCCTTTCTCGTTTCTGGCCTTTTGTCCCTCACACAGCAGATTGTATGTGAAGCCTCCCTGATTACCACCCGTCCTAACAAAAGTCTCTCCTGAACACCTGAGCACCGCATCTGCTCCTGCCTAGGCCACTTATCTTCCATCTTTATGTCTGAAGTTTCTCCTTCTCAACAGTTCTTCTACACACCTGACCTGCTGAGAGGACCACAATAATAAATGGGAGCCATGCTGTCTGAGTTTGAACCCAGGTCTATCATTCGCTAGCTGTATGACCTTCGGTCTCAACTTTTCTGCCTACTTTTCTTACTTATACTAAAGAGGATAATGCTCTGACTACATTTCAGGCACATTAAATATTAAAATGAGTTAACATGAGAAAAGCACTCAGCAGTGTGGCATACCCTAAGTACTATGTGTTTGATTCATTTTAAAGAGTAGTTAATTTAACTCAGTTATGGCCAAAATGGGAAGTCAGAATCCATAAGCCACATGGTTCTATACATTAAGACTGTAACAGTTTATAATCAAATGCAGTAAGTGATCCTTGATGGAGAGATTAAAAAATAGTTTTGAATGACTAGAAAAAAATTTAATGTTTGCATATTAATTTTACTGTGACAAAACATGTTTGGGGTGTGATCTGGTATTACAGCTATGTTCTTAAAAGATACATGAAGCATACTGATGTAGAATGTCATGATGTCTGCATCTTAATCACAGATGATCAGGCAAAAGAAGTACGTGTGGGTGTAATACATGTATGACAGCAAGCGTCACAAAATGCTGACAGTCAGTGAACCTAAGTTAAGAGACTACATGGGTGCTCACTGCACTACTGTCCTGCCTTTTCTGCAGGTATCGAGTATTTCCAAATAGCAGTGGGCAGAGAAAAACTTTAAAGGTGAAAAAAACTAAAGCAAATAAAACATCTTAAGAATTAAGAGAAATTTCACACTTCTTTGGTTTAAGATACCCACATTCTTGTATTTCCTGAAGATAAACCCTGATGCTTTTCATCTGAAGGAGCAAGTTAACCCCTCGTAATTTTTCCTTCAGAGAAGACAAAGCAGTCCTGTGGGAAGAGGGCTGCCTGGGCTGTGACCTTCCTGGCACGTGACCCACCTCGGACTCTGCATACGTTTCCGGCTGTAGCCTTCTGTCTCTGTGTGAACGGCTGTAACAGATCATTAACACAAACGCAAAACCCTTTTCTCTGAGCGTGTTAACCACAACTAAACTTCACGTTCTTTCAGCATTTGTCTAGAATTTTAACTTAAATGACAAGGCTTCGAGTAACTAACTGGGGATTTTGGGCGAGTGTGAGATCACTGCCCTCCACTCAGTTCAAACAGAAGTCACCACGCTGCTCACCGTGTGTTGCCAATCATGAGGTTGATGCCAGCAGCCGAGGGCCGGGAGATCTGGCGGATTGTGTTCAGCATGCGTTCGTTCACAGGGTCCAGCTGGCTGATGATATCAGGCTGCTTGGTTACTTCCACAACCAGAGCCTCCACGGCGGCCCGGAGGGCAGTGACACAGGCGGCAGACTCATGAGACATCTGCAGTTTGATCCTAACAAAGGAAAACATTAAAAATAACAGGTGGTACACACAGAAAGGACTATTACCTCAGCTTCATACATGGCAAGTGATGGGATAAATTCAGCTTCTTTCCATGTATCAACCTCCAAGTATCAACTACTGCAGTGGCCCCAGACTCAGGCAAACACAGTATGCAGAACAACAAGAATCTACACTCACTTCTTACAATTCACCGCTAGCTACTGGCAGGAGCTGTGAACCATGAAGTCTATCACAAGCAGAACACTCTTAGCAACACAGACCCCTCAGCCTCCAGTAAAAGAATGAATGAAGTAAGACACTTGGATTGTTGGAGTTCTGAAAGTTTTCATGAAATGACTGAGCCTAATACCTATTCATTAAATTCTATTCAGTTTTTGCCAAGTGCTTACTACACACTCACCACTCGTCTCTCAGCAATCTCAAGTGCACGAAAGAGGCACCTAAGTTCCAGTTAGATTCTAATCCCTAAATAGGTAACCAACAAGGTCCTACTGTGCTGTGTAGCACAGGGAACTATATTCAACACCTTGGAACAACCTACAATGAAAAAGACTATGAAAAGGAATATATAAATACATGTGTAACTGAAACACTGTGCTGTAAGTCAGAAATTAACACAACATTGTAAACTGACTCTACTCCAATTAAAGAAAAATAAAAAATTTTATTATAAGGAATTATATAAAAATGGAAAAAATAAAACAAAACAAGCTTTCTAAACCCCAAAACATACAGAACATTCTAAGGCACACAAACACACAAATATATTAAAAAAAATCATGGTAGTGGATGTGGCTCCAACGCCTAATGCTTTTGCTTCTACTGGTACAGTCGACTTACGACTTCACCACCAAGTATGAACTGTACTCCTAAGATACACTACTAAGACTGTTACAAAGCACCTCGTTTCCTCATTTGTGCCATCAAATTTTGCCATGTTTGTTTCATAAATTAAGTTAGATTAGCAGCTGAATTCCACTGCATTTCAATTCTAAATTCAGTTGAGTGCATATCTGAAAATCCATACCAGTCATCTACAAGCACAATCTGTCCATCAGACTGCACTTTCTTGGAGGCAAAGAGAAGCAGCTGCAAGGGGCTGACTAAGGTCATGCCTTTAGCAGAGATGGCCCGGGTTCGAATCTGAAGAATGGAGAAAGAGGCAAGAGGATATAGTCGACATTCCAACTGTCAATCAACTACCATATAATGATAATGTGCTACGCTTTGAAAATTAAAACTCATGTTCCCACTGCACATTAGTAAGTACAGAGAATCTGGAGTTTCAATGTAAACTTTCCTTACCTTTTCACCAAATACAAAGAAGGGAGACGGGTACTTCATGTCCTGGCTGCTGAAAGGACAATTGACAGATGACTTGTGGATGAGTGCGTTGCGCCCTTCGGTCGTGAGAATCTTTCTCTTCTCCTTATGGTAGCACACATTGGGGTACACACCAAAGGCCAGGAGAGAGATAACAACATCCAGATTGTTGTCCGGTCCAGTGTTGGTAAACACTTGTGTCAGTAAACAATCTGTTAAGAGTGGGATTTAAAAAAAAAAAAAATCAGGTATCTGGCTGATCCTCACATTGCATGCAAACCATTTACAAGAATTGGAGGAACTGACTCCTCTCCCAACCCTCTTCTTTCAAACACCTGCCTAACTTCCTCTCCTGAGAACCCCTGCACTCAGATTAAGTGCAAGGAAAAATTCTGCTCAGTCTTCAAATAATAAGGAAATTAAAATGTCTGTATTCTCTTACAAACTCAACATAATATAAGCTTGGAGTTATTACTTAAAAAACAGAACTAGACGTATGACCACAACGTGTTCCACCTGCTGTTCTTGAACAGCTACTCCTCCTACAGAAGACGGCGTGACGACTCAGGAGGGACCCGCTGGGAGAAGGCTGCCGCTCTCACCGTCGGTGCTTCACGCGCACCACAGCATTTGGAAAGTACGATGGTAGCTACTGCGAGTGTGGAAATACTGTGCTAGAAAACCTGAGTCCTAGTCTTGTACTGCCTAACTGAGTGAGTCCGGGCAAGTAGTTTAACCTCCTGTGTCAGTTTCCTCATCTACAAAATGGGGCAATGATACCTGCATCTCAGGGGCTGTAAAGAGTCTATCATATAAAAACGTTCCTTTTTCCTTTGATTAAAAAATTACAAATTTAGTCAGTTTACAATAGAAGAGAACTACCGTGTTTAGTTATTTAGATCTGGCCCAACTACCTTCTTCACAAAACAGAGATTTAAAAACCCTCCCCATCAAAGCAGCACAATTCTCAGACCACCTACTAATCACCCGTGCACTGCAGTACAATGTGAACAGCATAATCTTTTGCATCCTTTTTAGGAAACTGAACTAATGTGAAAAACTGATTGTCATTATAGTTCAAAGAACTAAGAAACAGCCAGGAACATAAAAAAAGCACAGGGCCTGGAGTCCAAAGCTACAATGTACTGCACTATCAACGCGCATGTATTATACAGAGGCTACTTCAGACAGGTGTGGAGAATGCGAGAATCTTACCTTCTGGAAATCCAGAGTTAATCAGAATCTCTTTGAGCTGAACTTTGGCCTCCCAGGTCATTCTGAGTGTAGCCATATTGAGTCTTTTGTGCTCACAAAAACGTATCTCGGCCTCTTCTCCCCCCATTCTAAAGCAAACAGGCAAGGTAAGAGTCACGCACAGAGCCCAGAGAACCAGGCACAGACCACGAACCAGAGACAGTTCCCCCACATCTTGTAACTCCACTCTTTCAAGGCCGTACCTAGCATCATCCCAAGCTTGGAATACTGATAAAAGGGCCACGTGATCAGAGAATCTGTTTCCAGCAAAATTTCGATGGATATAACCCAGTCGCTTTCCTTCACTGATGAAAGGCTCTGGGAAGCAGGTGGCTGCAGAGATGGTACAAACAGCATCTCCCACACTAGAACAAACAGGAAAATTCAGTCTAGATCGTTCTTGTCCCAGCAACTCAGGCAGTACTGCTCACCGTGGGTCAGTCAGTATTGGCTATGGTACTGCTGTATCAGCACTGAGACTGGCTTAACAAAGAAACTCACAGCTCTTCCCTCCAGAAGCAAAAAGGGAAAAAACAATGGGCTCTGATGTTGATGGACGCATATTTACCACAAACTGTGACCAAATGTTATGCTTTTCCTTTTCTATTCTCCCTAATCTTTAAAACTTTCTGATAAAATACACCTGTTTTCCTAATGGTATTTCTTTCTCAAGGACGACTACTTAATTGAGGAATTGAATTTCTCTTTTGAGAAATCTGTATTCTTCCCCACAACAAGTTGGGCCCAGGTATCCATCTACTGGAACACTGTTCATATTTCGTGCTTCCCTCAGTAACTAAACTATGTCACTTCTGCACTGAAGGATAGTTAGTATATTCTTCTATCCGAGCCCATACTGTTGTTACTGGGAGGGGGTGAGATTCTGAAATTGTTCTCCCATTTAACTATCAGCAATAAAACAAAGCACTTACTAGAAAATGCACCCCATTATCATCATTTTGCCAAGACGAGGCTCAATGGGGAGTTTAGCCAGGATCCGTCCCAGAGGAGTCAATTCATCATTGGCATCTAATGCATCAAGCTCTGTGGGGAGATATTTCTTTGTGAGTTTAAACAGCAACGAACACCCCTGCAACCTGGGCAAAGATGGAGTACTTCCTTATTGCACTTAAGTTTTCATCATTTGTCAAGCCAACTGCCAGCACCATGCCCATAGCCAACAACTCTCTTCACTTAAAAACAGAGCAAAGCCACATTCTAGAGCACCAGATACGAAGAAGTCACTAGAATGAGGCCCTGCAGGCTGTCGAGCTGAGCGCAGTCCACGAGAAGTCTGTAACAGCTGCAGTAACTGCAGCAGCAGCGTAAGCAGCCACATGCTGCGCCAAGTCCGACAGCGCCCCTGGCAAGTCTTAGAAAGAAATGAAATCTGGAGAATAAAAGCCTGAAGTTCACATAGCAGATGAGCACAGGGAGATTCGAAGTTCAGGCTCAGACCCCCTGCGCCCCCGTGCCCTGCCGACCCCCTACGGTGCCGTGCTGCCGCTCGCTCTGCAACAAACAGAAACACAAGTTCTAAGAGAAGTGCACAGAACACTGTGGGTCTCATGAGTAATTCATGTTCTGATCACTGAACCCTGGATCAGAGAAGACACCGCCTTTTCTCCATCTCTGTCCCCTAAATAAGACTCACACTATCCCTTACCTCGTGTTGCTAATTTTACATCCTGACTATACCAAGCACATGAAGCAACACTGGAAGCCACATTGTCACAGCCCTGTGGACGGCATCCCCTTCTCAGTTCACAGCTAAGTGTTAATTACCAGGACAAGACAAGGACTGAATTGGCATGTGTTGGGTAGGCACGTGTTCGCAGGTACCTCTAAGCGTGTGCTCTGCTTCAATCACGGCATCCAGAGGCGGAGGCTCAATCGCCTTGGCCAGGAACTGGCCGATGCCTCCCAGACGCAGCAGTTTTATGCTCAAAGCAATTTCATGCAGCGGCGTTCGGAACATCTCTGGTGTCATGTGGGTTTCGAGTCTAAGACAAAATTAGCATAAAATAACCATCTTCTCTTATATACATATACACAGTTTGTTTAATAAAATCTTTGCAGAGAGATACTCAGGGATCTAGAGCTGCCCTTCCCTTAGCCTTTTACAATTACCAGACAGCGTTTTACATTTACCAGAGACTCTGAACAAGACCCTCTTAACTGGCTGAGTAGTGGCTTATGACTTTACACTTACAGCTTGAAGGTATTTTTGGCCGAGAAGTGAAGGAGGATGAAAAATTATCCCAAATCTCTAATGTTACTACTTCTACTATGGCTTCCTCAGGTCCTGTCTGCTGACAAACAAGGGTTAAAAATGGTAGCAACACCTTCTGTGGGAAACGCAGGCTAACACAAACCTTTTCCTGTAACCTCCTCCCGCCCTTCCTGGTCCATATAAATTTAGTACCACTGGAAAGGATCTTACAGATTATCTAACCCTTTAAAACTTTAATAACAACAACTATTAATATAAATTAACAATGGTAACAGCTAACGTTTACTGAGAGGTTACCATGTGCCAAGCACTGTTCTCAGTATTTCACATCATTGACTCACTAATTCTCACACAAATCCTTTGGGCTGGGTATCACATTATCTTCCTTTATTAATGAAGGAAAGAGATGCAGAAAAGTTAGGTAGCTTAATCTTACTTTGTAGAATGCGGAAACAAAGGCTTAGAAGTGCAAATGTTTAAGGCTCTGTAACATATCAGGCACAAACAGTATTAAAACCCAGGTCTCTACATTTCTAATCCAGGCTTATTCTCCATAAACTATTTACAATGAAGATTCATGGGAACCATTTAAAGGTGAATTCTAACACTGCTGGCAAGACTCAGATCAGCTTAAACCAGGATTACATAAACGCAGACAACATTCCTCATCCTACAGAGAAAAGAACAAAAACCCCTTATAAATCTATTCATGCTGTTACTGATTAATACTAGTAGGTGGTTTTCCTCTTAAGATGTTAGGGTACAGTACTTGTTTCTTCTGTTCAAGGGACAATCCAACCTTTAAAAAGCACTAAGTATCTCCCAAATGTTGCAGCCAGTCTCCTGGGTTAACCTCTGATGCTCCAATAAACCTACATTTACAGTTACGAGGGAGCCATATGCTACCAACGTAAAAGCAAATCAAAGCTTCTTTGATTTTTCTCCAGTGTGTCATATGCATCTGGCCACCTAAATTAGTCTGTCCCTCAGTTCTTCACTGTGGTAAACACACATACATGTACGCAAAACTCCTAATTCTACCTCTAGTATCAACTAGTTAGAGCTAACATACACCACGTGGATTTCCAGGAACATACAACTAAATACATTATCTTAACATCTGTAATTCACAGAGAAGAATTATTGTAACCAATTGGTCCCATCCACTAACATTCCCCAAAAGGCTCTGTGGTATAAATGAAATGGACAAGGTGTTAACAGACCTGGGTTTCAGTCCTGAAGAAGTCAGCTATGCTCCTTAAGCTTTGGTTCCCTTTTCCAAATAATACCCCGTTTCTCAGGCACACGAGGAGGATCGTACAAGAGAGGTGATGTGCTAACAGTGTGAGTCAGTATGGGTGTGTGGGAATTCTACAAATACAAAAGTATTCTTCAGAAGCTTAACCATTCCATAAATACCAGCAATCTCCAAGTGATAAAGCTACATAGTGCCAGAATAACGTTTCTATACCCTGCTTTCAAAAGGTTTTAATAAATAGTAACCTGGTATCAAATGTGCCACCACTGATAATTTCTGATTTTCATTCTCACCACAAGCTTGCTATCTAAGCTAAGTTTCCTCTAATGAACTTAACTAGAGGCACTTATGTAGTGAGTTCATTAAGTTCATGGCAAGGCAGAGAGGCGTGGGAAGGGGTGTGTGTGTGAAGGGCTAAGAAAAAAAAACCTTCACTCTTTATTCAAGAACTGGTCTTACCTCTCAAAACGAGCTCGGCTGCAGAGGTGGAAGCAGAACCCCGGCCGCACGCGGCCAGCACGCCCCTTGCGCTGCTCCAGGTTGGTTTTGGATGCCCACACTGTGGCGTAGTTGGTCATGTTGTTGTGAGCGGTGAACAGCTTCACTTTTTGCCTAAACAGGAAAGAGTGGTTAATCCTGAAACCCGTATGTACTATGAACACATAACCACCACATTTCCACTAAGTGGTAGGTGCTTTCCAGACAGTCAGCGCCTACTGACGACCTGTCTGCGAACAGCAGCAGTGAGGACCTGAGGCAGCACCCTCCCAGTGGCCAGCCACCGAGGCCACGGGACAGGCGTGTGCCGCTCACCAGCTGAATGATCTTGGCCACCTGGCTAATCCTTCTGTGCCTGATATTCCTCATCTGAAAATGGTTATAATATTACCTACCTCATAGCATTTTTATTTATAAACATTAAGTGAATTAATGAATGTATAGTATTTAAACAGAATCTGGCACGTACATGTAAGTAAGTGATAATGATATATCCTCTGTGTATCAATTACCATGTAATTACTTTATCTCTACAGAATGACTCCCTGTGTATTTCCCAGGCTCATCTCATACCAAATATGAAGTCTTTTAATTTTTTTTTTTTTTTTGAGTAAAGGTAGATTTATTTAGAGAGATGCATACTGCATAGAATGTAAGGCAAGAGAAAGGCAAGGCAAGAGGTGTGGGAATTGGGTGCTCAGGTTAAAGTAAAAGTAGGTGCACACTCCACAGACACAGTGCAGGAGGGAGCGAAAAAGGGCCTGAAGTCTTTTAATTCTTAAATGAGTGTCCTACCAGTAGGACGACTGTCACGAGCTAAATATTGGACATCTTCATACACCAAACAGCACCTGCTCCCACTACTGCATGGCCGCGGTCAGCGGAAAAGCCCACTGGGGAATGAGCGCGGCCCTAGCAGACAGCAGCGGGGAGCGGCCACAGGCGGTGTTAAGCTTTGGCACTTGCCATCACGATACCGACATGATGATCAACACCAGGAAGAAACATTAATTGCCTGGTACACACAGATGAAGCCCAGTAACCGTGACAGTGCAAGAACACAAGCTTTAAAAGTAAGGTGTTCTTGTTTCTGTTAACTGACACTATGTGGAACACTCTAAAGATTTATTCTAGGCGAATGGGTTCCTTGGGGACTTACTTGCAGGAGTCAATGACATAAACAACATCGTTTATAGTAATGCTCGTCTCAGCAATGTTTGTGGACAAAATAACCTATGAAGAAACATTAAGAAAAATTACACTTCAAAAAATATCTTCCTATTATGTACTTAAAAGGACTGATCTGCTTACGTAACAAATGAGAAGAGAATTACAGAAGTCTTAAAAAAAATCACTCACTCATTGACTGGATAATTGAAAACCCTATCAAGCTGAGGAAAAAAGGATTTCTTTTCTCTTCCTCAATTTAGATGGATTACAATTTTTTTGGATAGCTTTTAGAAGGCCTGTAGCATTTGGTTAATATCCACACCACTTCCAACCCCACAGCTGTAACGCTGACTACTTACCTTGGTTACTCCACTGGGTACTGGGTCAAATACTTTACGCTGCTCCTCTCGAGGGATCTGAGAATGCAGAGGCAGAATCTGATACCTATGGCTTCCTATAACAACATGGAAAGGTTAAGGTCTAAAAATAGGAGCTTAGTTTAAAACTGTGCTATGTTACGCATATTTTTAATCAAAAACTGACAAAAAACTAAATTTTGTTTTCACGTATTGGCTAGGGCACTAGCAAAAATATGCATTTTTCACTCTCAAATAGTTGAGAACTCAAAAAAGACTCATACCAAAATGTGAATTCATTTCTAAATGCTTTTGCATAGTATAAATCAAATTCCAGCCAGGCAGAAAAACCAACACAGCTCCAGGAACATTAAGGGTCTCAATGTACTTAAGCAGAGCCTCGATGAGTTCAAAAGGAGTTTCCTTTTCATTCAGCTGAGCCATGCTCATCTTTGTTTCTGGGCCGTATTCCTCGTCACAGATCAAGTTGCAATTTGCCTGTAAAAAAACAGACATATTTTGGATTGTCTCAATTACTACAGGTAGGAGTTAAGTCTCCTAGATTTGTTCTCAATGTTCAAATGACACCTAATATCCTTCAGCTGATTAGTCACATTGGCATATAGAAGAAATTTAATTTTTAAAAACTTAAAATCACTGCACGTTGACATACTGAATTTCTCCACTGACCAGTATTTCTCACAAGACATCACTAAAATTCAAGCAAACTCTTAGCTCTGAAACTTCTAACGGCTCATTCTATATAGTGTATTCCTCTCTTATGACTATAAATGCTTCGTTCCTTAGTTAAGGAACTGCTCCTATGATCCTCTGTATCAATTATCACGTAATTACTCTATATATACACAATGCCTCCCTGTGTAATTCCCAGGCTCGACTCACACCAAATATGAAGTCCTTTAATTCTTACATCGGTGTCCTGCAGGTAGGGTATCTGATCACCTTCATCTATTTCTGAAATAATGTGGTCTGTATTTTCCAAAAACTACCTTAGAACCAATGATAAACCAAGCCTTCAGCAATGAGAAAGGTTTTACAACTCATCTTTTTCCTCTGATAAACTTTCTAAATTGCTATTCATTTACATCTTCAAATCTTCTAACTAAAAACATCCTACCCCAGGTCATGTTTTTATCATGTTCTGCATTGCTGGCTATCTTACAGTACTCATTCTGTTCACATTTCCAGATCCAAGATGCACTTTTATATTATCATTGGTCCAGCTCTCGAGCACTACAAATATGAAGTGTCATCCCCCGCCCCATTTCTCCTTAGGAACCCCCTCGCTGCTCGCAACTGTAACGCCCTCTCCATATGGTCTCTCTAACCTGGGCTACAGCTGCTGCTGCTCAGACTTTACTGTGCATAGAAGGCTCACCTAGAGAGGTTGTTAAAGATGTGAATTCTGATTTAGTAAACCTGGAGTGGGGCACAGGATTCTGCCTTCCTGCCAGTTTTCCAGGTGCTATGTCTCATGGAAAACACTCTGAGCAGCAAAGCCTTATAAAACAGTTATTAAACATCTTATTCTTCCCTCTTTTTAAAAAAATCTTTATGCCAGAGATGATTTAACTCATGGACTCACGGTATGAAAAGAACTTGTTACTGAATGTGAAATTCTTTGGGGTGAAATACACCAATTAATTCAAAGACAAACAGTTTTTATAAGTTCTTTGTGATGCTAACTCATCGCATGCTTTTACTAAAATCGTTCTCTGCAATAACTTGCCCATAAAGAAAACTCCTCATGAAATGACGTACGTCATCATCCTCACCACCATCGTCCTCCTTGTCCTTCTTCTTCTTGTCCTTTGGTGGAGGAACAAAGTGGGTCATCTGAATACAGTCTTCCAAAAAATATTCTGAAAGGACAAGCCAGTCAGGTAGGTACCATCAACTTGCAGAATGGAACAGTCTTTAAAACTCACTTTCTAATTCATAATTCAAAATTGCCTTCACATCCTTCAATGTGACTCCTCACAACTGCCAAGAAATTCCAGTGCCAGTAACCTCTTTTCCTAATCAAACTCACTGTCCCCTCTCTTGGACCTTGAAGAAGGGTGAGGGCATCTCTCACACGTGTGCCTACAAAGCCAGTCGGGGTATCCTCTACGGACAATATTCAACCAAGCATTCATGGAACGCACACTGTGCGCAAGGTGTGGGAGTTACACACGGAAAGAAACCGACACCAACACAATCAGTAACACACCCCAGCCCCTCCTTCCTCTGTCAGGATACACACATAAAATGGGCTCCTTCCAGTTATTACTCTAAAGAAAGATCTCAATGCAAAGTTGGAACATCTGCTGACCAGGTATGCTCCTGAGGTTCTTCAAAGTGTTCCAGAAGTGCCTCAATCTCAACGCTTTCCCTCTATGCCTCAAGAGCCCCAAATTACCATTCTCATCGCACTGTTTCAAAGGTACATACTATCAACATGACTCACCACGGATGATGTTAAAACTTTACCACCTTTACTAGTGTTTGCCAAGTTACTCCACTGCAGTCACTCATGCCCCCCTTTCCACACTCCACTCTTTGGAAGCAAGTCATTAACCACAGTATACTCAAAACATACGGAGTTAATGAGCGCCACTTTTTGAGGTGAGAGTATCTACATAATTTTTTTGAAATACTTCCACATGAGAGCTTTGTTACCCACTTATTTATTCAACTATTGTATAAATTCATGTGTATTTATTTTATACTGTGGGTTATAATCAAATACTATGTTTTTTATTTTTTTGTTCAAACTATTCCATTTTTGGCCACTGACACTGCTTTCCGGTTGTACTCCTATGTTCTCTTTTTCCCCTGTACCATGTTTTTTAAGCACCTCCTGACTTTCTGGCACTACAAGACGTTCTAGGCTCACCTTGCATATTCCCTGCCTCAGCCTCAGAATCAGCCATCTCCTCAAGGACACCTGGTTCCTTCAAGTGGAGATTGGTACTGGAAACAAGAGCTGGGTGTTGGGCACGATCCCTGCTATTGGGATGCCACTGCTTCTAAGCCTGCAGCAGACAGACCTAGGAGATGTGTCCATGCATACTGATCCATGTAGCCGCCCACTTGTGTCTGAACATGAGTCCTTACTGATGTCTCCAACTGTGATCCAGTACCATGACTCACTCGAGCTTCCCTTACTTACCTGTAACCTCACACCAGCAGCAAACATGGCTCCCACCATCTGCCTTGTATTTACTTATTTTTTCAATCCTAGTATACACACAAAGCAGTTTTAGGATTGCTAACCTGGACTCCTGTGAGATATAAATACACTTTCATTTCAGAGCTACCCATACTTTTGAATTTCAAAAGCTGGCACCCTGATAGCCATTTGTAATTTCATACCTACACTGAGAATATTTTAGCTTATTTTCATGCCCTCAATTAGACTGTGCCATAACTCATTTTTTAAACCAAGTTTCTAGATGACTATCTGGAAAATGGTGAGGATAAAATCTTCTAAATAAAGCAGCTTTTGAACAATCAAACATACTTGACCTTGAAACACTTTCATATCATTTCAAATCTGCCTGCTCTGGCTCTAGGAAAAATTCTCTTGTTAATTTGACCTTAGGTGCTTAAACTTGTAAACAGTATTTCCCATGAACACCATCAGGCCATATTAATTTCTATTTGACTGTATAAAATCTTAAAAGTTAAGTTTAGCTATAAGTAAAGGGCAAGAAATTTACTTGATATGCAAACTCAAATAGTGAGTGACACTCACTACTGCTTGACTGAAACCCCAAGAATGCGACGATGCACCTGATACTGTAATTTGGATGGTATTTTAAATATCCTTTAAGCTGTTACTCCAATTTCTAGGATCAAAAAAAAATTTACCTTGAACTGGGTAAGTCCTCCCATAGACTTCAATGATGGGGCAATTGAAGAAATATTCACAGAACATGCTGGTATCAATAGTAGCAGACATGAGAATAATGCGAACTTCAGGGTAAGCCTGAACCACATCA
Source organism: Camelus dromedarius (assembly GCF_036321535.1). NCBI lineage: Eukaryota > Metazoa > Chordata > Mammalia > Artiodactyla > Camelidae > Camelus > Camelus dromedarius. The sequence continues at coordinate 26,979,879 of NC_087458.1, read as the reverse complement.
CGCAACACTACCAAAAGGAAGTCAGTCTGTAAAACACAAACACAAATGGAAAAATTGATGCACTAAAAAGTCCTCGCTGTAAGATAAAGCTAAAAGATCTCGTGTTATACAGCCACAAGACATCAGTGAATTCACTTTCTTAAGCGGCTTACAGAAGTAAAATAAAAAATTACCATGGGATGCATAACTGTTTTTCAAAACAGTTGTAGCCTAGTAGTTGTGAGGATTAGAAACGAGTATTATTCGGGTACGAGAAGGGAAGAGAAAAAAAAACATTAATGAGAGCACAGAATTCACCTCAAAAATTTCAGCGAAATTTGAATTTGCAGGTACACAAACTTTAGATAAAAGGGGAAAGACATAATGAGCCAAAAATCAGTTTTCCAATCACCTGTAAGGCTAATCTTAAAAATGCTGAAAAGACTATTTAGTTCAAACAAAACAATGGTTAAAAGACATTTATTATTTAATAATGTAAAGTTTCCATCACCCACCAAACAATATGAAAGCTGGAGAACTCTGACAAAACTCCTCTGCCTGTGTGGTCCTCAAGTCCCATCACTCTCTGCCCCCCAAACTAGAGGAATCCACCATTCTGAATCTTCTATTGTTCCTTTTACGTACCACTCCTCTCACCTAGATTCCTAAACACACACACGCATGCAGGCATACACACATTTTTAAATTTACCTTTTCCTAAGTGTGGGTATAGAACTGCACTCACAGGGCGTGTAAATGTTGAGCTTTAGGAGATAATGCTCAGCCATCTCCCCAAGGAGCTCCGCCAGCTTACAAGCCACCATGACAATGAGCAACAGATCCTGCTGCTGCTTATATTCTCCAAAACTTGGCATCGTCACTTAAATTTTTGTTTATCAAAAGGATATAAAGCCATTTGGTTTTATATCCTTTTTGATCAATTATCAAATTACAGTCTTGGCCTGCACCTTCCTACTCACCAACGAGACTCAACACCTCGTCATGACTATCAGCCAAATTCCTCTTCTGTAAAGTGCCTGTATTTTCCCCTATTTTTGTATTGAGTCATCTGTACTTTCCTCACGGATCTGTAGGAAGTGTTGATATATTTCTACACCAGTGCTTTGCTGGCTATATTGGAAATATTCTAGCTTGTGATTTTCCTTAAAACAGCTTTCGAATAAATAAATGATCTTAATCTCAGTCTTTTGTTTCATGATTAATGCATTTCGTATTTTAAGAAATTCTTCCAGCAGGTTTAGAACTGTTGTCCAATACAGTTTTGACTACCGAGCACACGAAACTAATGTGCCTAATCTGAACTGAGGTGTGCTCTAGGTGTAAAACACAGATTTTGAAGACTCAATACGAAAAAGAGAATGTAAAAAATCTCAGTATTTTATTTATTTATTTAAAACCTCAGTATTTTTTAAATTGACTACGTGATGAAAATATTTTAGGTACACTGAGTTAATTTTTCTTGTTTCTTTTCACCTTTTAAGATATGTTTCTAGAAAATTAAAAATTACATGTGGTCTACATTATATTTCTATTGATAGTGCTGTCCATGTGCCCACTTAACACTTTCCGCTTAAGAGTTAGAACTGCTTTGGCATGTAAGACTTGATTTATCTATGTGGAGTTGATTTTTGCACTTGGTTATGAGGTAAGGATCCAACTTCAACGATCTCCTCGTGGACGACCGTTTGTTTCCAGCCCCATCCATTGAACAGTCCACTCCCTTTCCCACTGATGCAACACGCCGCCTCTCTCTCACTCTTGTACCAAAGCTGCAGACAACACACACTCTGCATCGTTCCACGGGTCACACCGTCAATGCGTGTCCTATACTTTCTCAAAAAATACAGCTTCAAATTAAGTTCCAGTATCTATAAAGCAAGACCCTCCATTCTGTTCCTCTGTAAGAGTCCTGGTTATTTCTGGCCATAAGTCTTCCTTACAGGTATTTATAATTAGGCTATTAAAAAACCTATTGGGAATTTGATTAGAACTGCATTCAAATATGGATCAACTTAAGGGGAACTGACGTCTGTATTATATTAAGTCCTCCTAGCCGTGAACACAATGTAGTCTTATAAGTGTTTCTAATGAAGTTTTTATTTTTCCTGTGGAGGTTCTACAGGTCTTTTTCTTGGACTTGGGTACCTGACACTCTAACTAGTACAGTGGTATCTTTCTAGTTGTTTTCTATCTGTTTGTTTATAGTGTATACAATGCAACTGACTTCTGTATGTCATCCTTTCATCCAGCCACATTGCTATCTGCTTATATTCTATTATTTATAATAACTAGTCCATAAGTTCTTTTCGGTTTCAACTGTAGAGTGAGAAATTTAGATAAGGTTCCTCTGAAAGAGAACATGTTTCTGCAAAGTCATTTTTCCATTTTTCACTGTGAAGGATACATTAATAAGGACCTGACAATCAAACTTTCATGAAAAGTTGACCAAAACCACTTATTTTTTTGGAAAATAGTAATGATCCATGTTTTCAGTATGATCTGGAATAATTTAAACTCTAAGAACTCTAGTATGTTACCATGCTAGCAACAACAAAAACTGAAGCATTTAAGTTTGGTTAAGCTATTTGGGAAAAAAATTGTGTTTACAAAAGATTTTGAATGACAAAAATAAAAATTTTATCCTACTGAATAGTCAGATTTCAGATTTTAAAAGGTCATCTGATAAAAACCATGCAAACTTTCTTACTTGCTTTTGCTCAATCACGAAGGTCAAAATTTTACTAAAACCAAAGATAATTAATAATAATGGTGATGGAAGATTTTCTAAAGAGGAGGAACTCCAACAAATGTTTTGAGTAATAGCAGCTTGGCAATAGTTTGAATGACATACTATCAATCCACCGACGCCTTTGGTATGCAAAATGCTGTCATAAAAATAAGTCATTGCTTTATGGTAACACTCTCTGAATTATACAATTGTATAATAAGTTAATTCTATACGAGTTTTGCCAAGGACCAAAAGAGGGGAGGATGTGAAATACATTCTAATTTCTTAATTCTGACATGATTGTCAGTAACATCTGAAAAGACTGGAGCTGCAAACATCCAAAAATACACTATTAATTATATTACATTTAAAAATTGTAAAATTTATCACAGATAAATTCCAATCCAAAGAAAAACTGGTTATTAAAATTTCATCAGCTGTTCAACAGTAAATCATTAGCTCAATTGAATCATGCTAATAGCTCAGTGGTCACTGCAATTACACTTGCTTTACAGGAAAGTCTTTACTTTCAGAATTCTGTTCTTTACCAAAGGAAAAAAAAAAGGTTTAATGGCCTTGCTTTAAAAGGTAACCGATATCTTAGTGACTGAAGTTCGTAATTTTGACAAGACGATGTCAGCAGTGGGAAAAGGGAAATAAAATAAAAGACATTCTACTTTGATTTCTCTTCTTTCAGAACAACTAGCATTTGTACTTTACCGTAACTCTCAAGTTACTTACATTTATGTCTCTTTCGTGTATTTCATCTACAATCACATGACTAATTCCTCGAATGCCTGCTTCTAATTTTCTTAGGAGCACACCTTGAAAAGAAAATCAGAGGAAAAACTGAAGATGAGCTTCTATATTAATTAAAGTAGGGAGGTATTGAAAAATGCAAAGAAAAAAATGTCTAGACAATCAACTACGCTTTAATATAATCCTAGCATTTTAGGGGAAGGATAATCACTGGTATATTTAAATTATTAAAAAGGTGATCGTGTACTCTGCAACATGCTTGCTTAGTGAAAAGAGTATTAAAAGATATAACTCTAGTAACCTAAGATAATTTCATTTTCTCTAAGCTACATCAACCAGCAGGTACCTCAAAGTCTCTCTCAGAAAAAAAATGCCAAAGGTTCTATTTAAATAAGAATTCTGAGACTGGCTTTTTGATTACCATTTCTAGTCATTCTGTGCTGTTACCATAAAGTTTTCTTCACAAATAACCAAAATATAAACCCTAAATGAAAGACCAAAAAAACCCACGTTACTTACCCACAGTACAAAACATGATACTGGCATGAGGGCGGGGAAGTATGGACTCAAATCGAACACTGTAGCCACAGCTTTTCCCAGGCTCTTCTCCCCTCTCATACGCAACTCGCTCTGCCACAGCAACGGCACTGATTCTCCTGGGCTGAGACAAAACAAACACACACAATTGAAAAGCTACAAAATGACACTTGTACCTGTTTATTAGGGTTATTAAATTACTGTAATAAATCTGTCCCACTGCCAGCTCAGTAGTCAACAGAAACAATAACAGTCACGGTATCTTTGGGAAGCTCCAAAATTTAGTTTAAAAAAAAAAAAAAAGACAAAAATTTACCACTTAATTCTACGGCACTTAAAAAAGTGTTTTTTTTTTTTTTTTACTTTGTATGTAAAGTGATTCCAAGACTTTTATTAAAAATAAAATAAAAAATTTCTTTACCATTGGCCCAACTCTTAATGGTATCGAATGATTTTCCAGTAGGGAAGCACACAGAACACGAGGGGAAAGTTTGTTCTTGTAACTGCCTGCCATGGTGAAAGCACACGTTTAAAGAATTATTTAACTGAGACGCACGGGTATTAATTAGGAAGGTGAATAATCTCCTCCTCTGCTGTAACTGAACCCTAAGCTTAGAGAATGCTACAGGTTCGTGTTTGAAGTGTTGGACCCTGATTTTTCCGAAAACTTCCAAAGTGTTCCCTATCTTCTAAGTACACAAAACTGCATTTACCTGATGAATACTATGGCTAACATTACATCCTGGAAGTTCAGCTATGAAGGTACACAGGTAGATTTATAGACTGAACGCTTCTGGGTTGCCTCGTGTTTGATTTTGTCAAAAAGTTCCTGATGACAGATTGTGTTTTAGTTCTTAGAATGAAAAAACTTTTTCTGAGTTCCACATTTAGTTAAGTACCTATATGATTATACCCCAGGTTATGACATGACTATTCAGGAAAACAGAAGGAGACACAATCTTTAAAAACAAAAAACAAAAAAAAACCCCTAAAATTCAGAAGACGAGTAACTTCATGAGAGTTATCAATATCCCTTGGATTAATATAAAACCTGATTTACTCCATTCCCTTGCATGAGTCCCTCATGGTATAGAGCTAGTAACCAGTACAGATAAGTATATATAAGCACCCAGTTCATATTTAATCTGTCCACAGAGGTAAGGGATTAAAAGATGCCATCTTAAACATACTGTGTATTTTCCTGAGCTTACATTGTCTTATTATGTCTGGTTTATGTGCCTTCACTTGCTGAACGATGCTAGCTTTTAATGACCACCACTGACCAGTTAGTTCTCTGCACCTCGCTAACCCTGAATAAAAGTGTTACATGAAGGCCTGAGTACGCGTTTGTCCACCAACAGAAGAGTTCTGCTATACACTTATGTCAGGGAATGTGAAGACGATGTTCCACTAAAGGTATAAAATACAAAGTTTTCCAGGCACTCTGAATAAGTTCTTTGCATTCTATGAAGAACAGGTATAAATGTTCAACACTACTATTATCCCCTTCCTCTCCTGTCTTTCCTACAGTTTTCAACATTTCTACTAAACAGCTGGCTTCTAGAAGAACTTCAGATCAGTTAGGACATCTGACTCTTCTGAGGTGCATTCATACGCTACTGGGTGCTCAAGGATTGCTTTCATCACCTTGAGGCTACTTTGGGGTCTGTCATCTCTGTAGTTTCCAGCCTTTTAAAACGAAGAAGAACAGGAGACGGCATATTCCGCGAGCAGTACCTGCCGTAGTTCTTAACGTACTGCCCCCACCCCCAAGTCATCCACAACAGAGGTGGTTACCAACTAATACAGTAGGTGCTGAAGCATCATCTCCAGAAGCCGCACAGGCCAAATTTCCCTGAGCATAAAGAGAAAACATCGACATGAAGACGACTACTCACACCGCAAAGAACCAGCCCGTGTCTCCTTGCCGTGCTCTGTGTGCTTCTCTAACCTGTCGGCTTCCGATGTCAATAGCCCTGCCTTCTAAATAAAGCATTCAAAATACAAACTAAAAACAGAGGTGCTTCTTTTATTCATAACTGATTCACCTGGAAATCAGTGTAGCTTTTCCTGAGGAGAGTATGGCAATTGCATAAAAAGTTAAAATATGCATACACTTCAACCCAACAATCCCATGTCTAGGAATTTATTCCAATGAGATAATCAAATGAGAGCACAAAATGCATGTACAAGTATGTTCATCCCAGCATATGCAGTACCAAATATTAGAAACAATCCTGAAATATCTCCATCATTTTAATAAAGGCATACGCATAAAATGGAAAATTATGAAGTCATTAGGAAATTAAGCTGTTGCTTTAATACCACACGTGTTGTTACATAAAGGGGACAGGTTAAGATGGTGAACATACAGTATACACACATGAAATCTGAAAGGATAAAGACCAAAAGTAAAAATTACTGCTGGATGGTGGGATCTTGAGTAAGCTTCGGTTTCTTTTAAAATTTACTGTTTTCTGGTTTTTTTCCCCCAATGAGTATATATTACTGTTATAGTCAGAAAAAAAATTTAAAAATTAAATCTTATTCTCATAATTCTTAGCTCATTAGAAATACTCACAGGACAGGCATTTTGTGTAGGAGAACAATGCTTAACACAAAAGATTAATGAACGTTTAAACACTTCTCAGACTGCACGCCACCCAATTGCGTATAAAGAAGTCGCTCTACTTATCCCCTGAATAACTTACCTTTTTCCGTGATACTAAATAATCGTTCTACATACTGTCCTACAGTAAGTACAAAGCAAGCTTCACTGGTAAAACATCATCTTCTTTCTACACCTCTCCACACGTGGCTTAACTGTCCCTCTCAAATACTTCACAGTATACAGAAATACACTACAGCCTAAAGGAAATATAATTAAGACTATGAAAACCCCCAAAACAATCATAATTAGTATCAGTAAAAACCAGGACTGCATATACTATTTTACTTGTGCTTCAGAATAACAGCTTTTCCCATTCTAGTAGACAAAAACACAAGCTCAAAGAGTTATTTTGCCTAAATTCATATACGTGACTTTAGATATAATACAAATTTTCTTTACTCCCAATCTAATCCTTTTATCAACTATTGTGCCTCTTAATGTTGTAACTTTATGTTGAATTTGGATTAAATATGTTAAAAATAAGACAATAACCCATTTAAGTGAAACTAATTTAAAAAGCAGTGGCGATGAACACAAGGGACAATGTTAAGTCATTCCAGCAGAGCACTTCAAATTATCCTCCAGCATACGAGCTTTTCTTCATTTTCGCTTATTTATCTGCTCTCAGTTGCTCTCCAGAATCTTATTACTCTAGCCTGGAGTCTAGCCATAGGAGTAAAGTGATTACCTCCTCTTCACAGTTCTTTGCTTACTTTAATTAATTAAAATAGCTAATATTAGGAATAAAATTTTCCATACCACAGGTGGCTATCGACCTGTCTCAAGGTGCTCTTTTACAGTATTCTGCAATCTGCATCTCTTGCACCCCTTCCAACATTTATCTGGAACTATAATCTTAGAGATATCTAACTGAAAGAGTACAAGTTTCAGAGCTTTGCACCTCTATTCCTCATCTGGGTATTCAAATGCACGGTAGCAGAACTAGGCTGCAATAAAACACAAGACTTCTAAGGCATTAGATACCACAAAACATACTGGGCTCCACTTCCTCTACTTTCTTAAGGTCCAAGTTTATTTTACACGAGGGTCAGCTGTATCCCAAAATGACGGTACTTGGGATTGCCAAAATAGTCACAGAAGATGGTAATTTAACACACTTGATTTGCATCCTAGCAGTTATAACTTCTCTCTCTCAAACATCTTTAAGATCAGAAAATAACTACTATTTTCAACTGCTAATTCACTCACACCACAGTTTTAAGTGGCTTCAGTATGAACAGCCTGAAGGCCCAGAAAGAATACAGTAAGTTTGGTACAGAATTTACACTAAGGCTGGTGGTTAGGTTAGGAGCTAAGGTCGGAACCACTCACTCTGTTTTATTCTAGTTCATAATAACTTTCAACTTGTGCTCTAGGACTTGAAATAACATATTTAAACAAAGCACATAAAAAACTTAAGGTAATGACTTCATGTGGTGTCCTATACATGACTGCAAGTGAAGGAAAAAGGAAAACTGGCACAAGAGTGGCATTACTACAAAAGTTACTAACACGGCCTCAGACTACCTTGACAGAAGTCCTACACATATCGTCAGAAACACTGAAACCTGTGTTCTGCAGTGACCCAGCAGCACGCTCAGGCCTGCCTTTACAGCCGGCATGCTGATGCTTCGAATGTGGCTAATAGCCTTGGGCCCTAACCTCATGGCTGAATCACAGACATTTATAAGACAAAGGAGATACACTAGGACACTATGTAAGTCTTCAAAGTTTTGGAGGCTTACTATACATAAGCGGTACAGAGACTGGTCCGGGGACAAGCACTGGGTAAGAACATAGAAGCCACAGGATGCAGACCTAATACGACGGTTCAGGCATTCATCCCAAATCAGAAGTCAAGGCCACATCTCCACATGACTGGAAATTTTTAAGCAGAAGTCAGGTGACCACCTATTATGCACATTCCACCCTAAATAAAAAGACAGAATAATTCTCTGAAGTATCTTCTAACTCCATGAGTCCATCATTTTATGAAGGAATATAAATGCAGGAGGACTCGTAGGTAAGTGAGAGCTGTTTTCTACGCAAAAGAAGAACATGTAGCTCTTCCCCCTGTAGCTCAATGTTCTTACATCTGTTACAATCTGCGTACAGAAATCTGCACACTTTACAGATGAAACCCACTGGAAATGTCCACATTATCTGGGAAGGGACTCAAGTTAGTAAGCAAACTATTCAAAGCTGAAGACCACAATATAAAAACCACCTCTGTCTAGAACAACCGGGCTTTGATCAAGTGAGACAGGAAGGGAAAAAAAATACTTCTCACTTGGGCACGAGTTAGTTTTCTTCCTACTCATGACATGCAAACAACTTCTGCGTGAGAACACAGGGCTTCAGCTTATCTGCTGCGTTCCACATTTTTGCTATATGGCTGAGTGTTTTTTGAGTTTAGAAATGGAACAGTGGTAGTAAGGAGGGACAGCAGAGCAGAACTCAAAGTTCTTCTGTAAAATGATGCCATCCTGGAACAGTATACCTCCTGAGAGATCAGATAAACCTTAAGAGCAAGGATATTTTATTGATCAATGTACCTGGAGTAGGAACTTCCACTGTGAGGCAAAGAATTCACAGCCAGTTTGGGGAATGAGAAGGGCAATCAAAGAATGTTTCAAGAAGAAACCTAAGGGTCCTATCTCAGAAAAATGGAGGGAGACCTATCGAATTTTTTCAAGCTTAAGATATCACCAATTTTAAACGCAACACTGAGTCCTTCAGTAATTTTTTTAGGCCCCCAAACCCAACTTTCATTTACAACATAGATGTCAATTATAAGACATGTCTCCCTTTCAGGCATGTTTAAGCAATATGACTTGTACATACACATAAATGCACCTGCACGAACATTGTTTGCTATTTCAAGGTGCATTACTCTCCTGAGTATCAACTATGCTTCACAGGTTAAGAATCCCTAAGTCAAGGTCCGCGCAGCATGAAGAGCGTTACCTGGCCTCTCACACTGCTCCTTCCAAGGGCCGGAAACCCAGGTCAGAGCTGAGGGAACTGCTTTAACCTAGGAAGGCTTCGAAGAGCTAGTCAGCTCCTCCCTGAGCAGCCGGACAAACCTGCAGGCATCGCTCACTGCTGGTAAGCCAGCAGCACGCAGCAGTCAAAAGGAGGAATACCGAAGGCAGGTTTTTTGGTTATGATCTTAGTTTCAAATACTTCCTATGGTAACACTGGGCAATTTTTTAATCTCTTTGTGCCTTAAGTGATTAAAAGAGAAATACTAAATAAAATAGCACTTATGTCTCAGAGTCATAAAATTTAAATAAGTTAAAAAATATGAACTGTACAGAACTGAGCATACGGTAAGCATTCAACCAAAGTCAACCTTTACGTTTGCCTCGCTTGTCTACTCTGGCTCTGTTGTTTTTTTTTTTTTTTTAAACTGAATATTGAGGTGATAAGATAAAGAGAGTCAAGATTTGGATGTGAACTTAAGGAGAAAGTACTCTCAGTTTTGTTTAATTCTAGACCCAAAGACTCTCTCTAGTCCAGACAAAAAGAACTCCCCGCATGGTTCAGTTCAGCCTGTCAGTGAAGGACACTCGGGATTAGCACAAGATTTAAATTCTTTTCATGTCTTTTTTCTTTTTCTATTTTTTTTAATTTTAAAGGGCCTATTAGTCTATCACTTTCAGAACTTTACGTGGCTCCAAAGGGGAGCTGATCAAAGAATTAGAAAGAGACTGGCTTCTGGGTGTTTCCACCTCTCAAACACAACCCACACCGGGGACACACCCGTGTAGGCTGGCTTGCCACTTACCTGAGTCACTACAATATTACACTCTGCTGCTCGGTCATTCTGGATAAAGTCGTCTAGAATAAACTGGGGAACTTGCGTGGTTTTACCACATCCAGTAGCGCCTCGGATAATGACAACTGGATTTTGACTAATTGCTTCCAAGATTTCACTTTCAAATTTCTTCACAGGCAGTAATTCTCTCTCCTGTAAGATCTGTATCAGAAAAGTTACACCTCAAATTTCTGCCAGCATATATATTAGAAGCAATTCTAAAAATATCTGCCATCTCTGTAAAAAGTTACTCCTTTACATTGGCTTAGTCAAAATATACTTTTTCATAAAAGAACGTATATATTTACATCTCTAATTGAACTGCCTCTTTTCCCTGAATTTCTGAAGCATCTATGTTTTGGCCTTATCCACACGTTTATTCTCTCCTCTTCTCCCTAGATATTTCATATGCACTCCCTTTCTTCTAACATTTTAAGTTGTCTTATTCAGAAAATACCAAAACACATCAAGAAAGTTATTATCCACCTCTCCACTTACACTGAGAATCACAGGCCCTTAACAACTACCATAGAAGTAACGAGGATTAGCATTTAGGTTAATATCTTTGATCTACCTCCCTAAAGCAAAAATATGTCATTCACTGTCCTTCTGCCCATACCTAGAAAGTCCTGAAGCTCTGAGCACCGTATGTCTAAATACTCCACAGACTTACTACTTGCAAATCATGATCCTGTTCCAGCTGGTACGTTAATTCACTCTTGAGGTCCATGCTTATTTGTTCCGGAGTAGCCTGTAAATGGGAAGGCAGCCGCCAAAAGCGTAAGTTAGCTTCAAATGAAACCTTTTTTTTATCTAGACATCCTAATGAAATACATTCAAAAGGAAAACAGAAGAGTCTGATCTCAAAGCCAACACCGCACTCACATAAGCCAGGGGCCCCTCATCAATGTTGCTGCTCGTCCACGGATTCCAGTTGGACTGTGGAGGTGACCAGGGAACCACACCCATCTGGTTCTGTCGCTGAGATGGCTCAAAATGAGCCAATTTGCCAAGATTGAGGACAACAGGAACAGAAGGATCATCAGGCTATTAAAAAATAACAACAAAACCAAACCAAACCAAACCAAAAAAACAGTATCAGTTGCTCGTCTGACTAGAGAAGTTCAATAATACAAAGGTGAACCAAACAGCTGTATGCTCACTGGGGGCGCGATCTCAAGATTTAACTCCTGAATGATGTTTTGCAGCTGATGTTCCAAATCTTGAGAGAGGTTCACTTGGTAAGGGTCCACCTACAGAAGAGGGATGGCCATGAAAATCATGTAACATATGCCCACGAGCACTACTCACATCCACTATAGTAGGGTTAAGGGTACGTAGTCCACACCCAGGCTACAATATTCCTAAAGCCAGTGAGTCCGTTCCCTTGTGGAAGAACTACTTAAAGGATTATTCACTCGCTGCCAACCATGAACACAGCATCACGCCACAGATGGTTAGCAGGATCATTTCCATTTCTTGAGGCAAAAGTCCTATAACTATCAATTAAACTTCTTTAGCCAAATATTAAACAGAAGCCAAACTGAACCTTACAATATCTCTCTGGGCTACTAAGTCTAAAGACTCACTGTCTCTCCTTCTTTCTTCTTTGTAAGTCCAGAGTAAGCTTCAATCACTCCAAGATGGTAGAGCTGTCTGACGAGGGACAGTGCACAGGACTGTGCTGCCAGTTTTTTATTTGATCCGTGTTCACGTGCAAAAATTCCTGTAATTTAATGTCAGGATTACCAAAGACAGAAGAATAAATCACCTGAGTAAAGGAACATCTTACCATAAGCAACTAGGGGCATAGGTACAAAAGCTGCCCTAAAACTGAGTATGTTATGGGTTTTACATTCCTTTTCATTCTAACTGCTAACCAAAAGCAATTCCAGAACAGCTTATCAACTAAGTGACCAACCATCTTGATAACAGGCAGACACTAAGACACAAATCCTCATAAAAGCAAACACACTTATTTCAACAAAGCTGTCATTGTGAACAACATGTGGATTAAAGTGGGAAGAGAGTTTAACTTCTGAAAAGCAAAGCGTCAAAAAGTAAATCAATCAAAGGAACGAAAATGGGCCCAAAGCGCCTAGACCAGGAGCCAGCAATCTCTTTCTATAAAGGTCAGGTAATAAATATTTTAGGCTTTGCAGGCCACCCGGTCTGTCGTAACTACTCAACTCTGCCTCTGAAGCAAGAAAGCATTCACTGACAAGACATAAACCAGGGTTCGACAAACTGTAGGCCCAGGAACTTAACTTGTTTTTATGTTTTTAAAGAGTTGCAAAAATAAGACAGAAATAACAATGTATGCTACACGTGACTCACAAAGCTTAAAATATTTATCTGGACTTTTACAGAAGTTTGCTACCCCCTGATGTAAATGAATGACTAGCTGAACTGCAGTAAGTTTAAAATAAACTTATTAAATATAAAGTCTTATTGCAACACAGTTAAGCCACTCATTTATAAAACAAAGCAGGCTGTCTTTGGTCACAGAGCTGTAGTCTGCTGATCCTGGCATTAGACTGAAGCGAGTAATTACCCATACTCTTAAAGAAAATGTTAATAAAGGTTCCTCTCCTCCAACCAGTCAGCTTCAGGAGACATGACATAAGGAAGGAAGGAGCAGAGGTACCTTCCTGCCTGACTGGTCGATTTAGTCAAATTAATTCTGACGGTCAGAATGGGCTGACAGACTCTTTATCTTCTTCCCTTAACAACCCAACCACTCAAAACAACTTATTTTTAAGTTATAGGATAAAAAAAATTCAACATCATCTCCTGATGATTCATTCAAAGGCCTGATTCTATTAGAAGTTGCCCATACACTAAATTTAAATCATCAGAGTTAACTGCAGAATTCTCAAGCTGGAAAGACTCTTAGGCCACTTCTCTCACTTTGAGTTCCAGTTCTCCTGAGTCCCAGCAATTTACTCAGGGTGTGATTTATTCAAAACCACAAAACTTGTTAGTAACAAAACCAAGTACACAGGGCTATTCCTTATGATTATTATTATTTTTAAATGGAGGTCCTGGGGACTGAACCCAGGGCCCCGTGCATGCCAAGTGTGTGTTCTACCAATGAACTATTACCCTCCCCTACTATTTCTTACTTTCAAGCATGACACACTGCCTGCTTGAAACTTACTAAAAATAGAGTACATGCATATCTTTGCCTTTTTACTTCTTTTATGAATAAACCCCATCTATCCCTTAAGTGTTTCCTCAGAGTAACCTTCTCACCTTCTCAACTCTGACTTTTTTTTTAAATTCCATAAAAATCTCTTTATTGGAGTCTCTAGGAAATACAGCTTTCAAGAGCATCTTATTTTGTCCATAATTCACAAACTAACTAAAGAATTGTATGAGTAGTTTAATAAAACCCAAGGAGTAACTGAAATGCAGATTTTCTTTTTCTTTTTTTGACTCTATTGACTCTTAAACGCTTACACATCCACTTTTAGTTTTCCAACCCTATCATTTGATATACTCCTTTCTCAATGTCATCTAGCTAGTTTTACCTGAAGGAACTCTAGCTTTTACATAGAAAGATTAAAAAAATGTTTTAAAATTCTTTGACACTGGCAGGTTCCTCAGTAGCCTACGATCTCTTCTCCTATGAAATGTAACCCTAGTACAATCTTTTTTTCCCACATATAAAAATGGGAAACTGGGCCCTTTAATTACTAATATTTTAAAATACCCTAAATGCTACCTTACATCATGTACTCTTTCAAATTAATAAACTCACATATATGTGCCTCAAGACTTTAAAGTGAGTATTACCACACCATACACGATTCAGAATATTAGGGAAGCAGTAACACTTACTTCTGCCCAGCTGCTTGATATAAATGGTCATTTCTGCAATAAAGCTCCTGTAACAACATATATGAACAAGGTTAGAAATCCCACTATTAGAAATTACTAAATCCAGGACTCCCAAATTTGGCAAGCTTTCCAACTGCTTGGGCAAATCACAGCAAAAAAATCACTGTCAACATTCATTTCTGTTTAATCCTAGAACAAATGAAGTATGTGAACTTCAAATAATGCACAACATGGCACAAAACAGCTATACTCAAAGTTGATGAGCCAATTGTTCATGAAAAGAAAGTGTTAGGGCTCTTGATTCTGTACTTACTTACTCAACTCTTATTCCAAAGGCTGCAGTCTGAGTAGCTAGAACACATTCAGTGAAAAGGAATCCACTAAGCTTGAGGCCAAGAAATAAAACAGACCTAAAACTCTTTAAATTATAGTCATGATTATTTTAGGATTCCTTTGCATGCGCCACCCACCAACGATTTCAATCTGTTAAGAGAAGCTGAACATATGCACACACACATACACATGGGCATACAAACGCTGTGCATACGGCAGTGGCTCTGAGGCAGGGGTCTGGTATCTGCCTGCAGTTGGAAGCAGCCCTTGATAACAAAAGTTTAGCTTATTTGTATCACAATTATTTAAATCAGGTCCTGGATGACAAAATATTTTTGAAAATTATAGCTAAAATTTCTAGCAGACTCAAGAGAAGAAATTTAGGTTTTAATAAAGGAAAAACTGTCCTTTGAAAACTGCTTTCTGATCCTTCACTGCTCAGGTATATGCCAATCGTGCCGTGTGCTGAGTATACGGCTAGATGAGGCTTAAGAAAAAAATAAACGTTAGATTCCTTCCTATACCTCTCGTGAACTGACCTTCAGGCACAGCGGCTTCAGGGGTCAAAGGCCACTGGCTTTCAGGGGAACAACATCCACCCTTTCATTAATGACACCGATGCCAGTATGTTTCTCAGCCAGGCTTAAAGTCAGCACTCAATCTCATTCTCCTCCACCTGGGGGAACAGCGACACCAGAAATCAGTTTACATGAGTTTCCCATGTGATTGCTTAGTTCAGCCTAAGCAGCAGCACATGTGTGTGAACACAGACCTCTGGTGTCGCTGTCTGTTGCGCCTTTAAACAAAGGACATACAAGAAGCGAGGCTGTCCTAGCTCCCCCAGCTGTCTGTGCCCTCCTTGTCACAGCCTGAATCCTTCAACTCTTTGTATCAGAAGTCAGTAAGATTCTAAAAAATAATTTAAAAAAAGTTTATAATACGCTTCAGGCATACTCAAATTATCTAACTTCTCTTAAAATCACCACTGTTACCTAGCTCTATCAGTTTAGAACAAACTATTAAAGAAAAGTCATCAACAAATGAATCTTTGCTTTACAATCTGAGAGCTGAAAAAGTCTGACATCAAAATTAAGTATTTAAGAATTCAGGACTGAACAAAACAGCAGGAAGCAGGGGGAACCATGCTCTGAATATCATTTTGACCACAGTGTTGAAGTCTTATTTTAGTAATAATTATTTTATGGTTGCTAGATGCATCAAAGGAGAACACTTGGATTTTCAAGGAAAATACTTTTGATATATTTTGAGTAATTTATTTCATACAAGTAAAGGACAGCAAATTAAATCATCCAGGATGTTTCTAGTTTAACATTCCCTCCCTTCCAGTAAAGCACAGTGTCCCCAGAAGGTCTAATCCACATGAGCCTTCCCGGGAGTAACAATGACCACACCCTGGAACGCTCTCAGGAAGAACAGCAAGCAGGCTGAGAAACATACTGCCACTGTCAGAACCACCTCCTCCGTCTGTGTTCAGCTTTATAAATGTAATAGAAGTGTGCTAATTTAACTCACAAAGACGAAGCTGTCTCAGCTTTACATAAGCCCTTGAATCTTCAAGAACAGGACTCCTGAGAGGTAGTTAACTATCAGAGCTGGTGGGAAATTTGGTTCTAGATGCAAAGCCATCTACCTCTGAGGACTGTGAAACCTAAGTGTCTAACTCAACCCATTAAAGAAATAAACATCATGACTACTTCTAACAACACCAAGGAGATAAACTGCCACTGGCGGACTTTTCGAGTCAATTATGGACACATCACTCTTGTGGCTGTGATTTTTGCCTCTCAGATTCATATGAGAACCTAAAAGTCTAGCAACACAAACAGCAGATTTTTGCAGAACTTCTTACACAGCTAAAAATCACACTCATAAGTGAACACCATGGTCAACTATACATTACAAATCAATGACGATTTTTCTTGTGCAAAATAACACATCTTCTTCTCACAATCCATCAATCCACAAACTGAACCAGATAACATGTACAAAAACGGAACAATGAATATATAAACCCCTAACTTACTATAGAAGGTTAAGACTGAAACAAGCAAACCTGTTGTGGTCAGGACCCACTTGGGTGTACTTGTACTCCCCTTGGATCTTCTCCTTTTGAAAGTATTGGTTCAGACGAGCCTTGGCGTTTTCCAAGGTCCAGTTTCCGTGAAGCCCAGCATTTAAGTCCACTTCTTCGGACTCCAGAGTCTGTGGAATCAATGAGACTTAAACTTGGCTGTGCTAAATTTTAGTTTAGCTATGCATATTTAAGGTACAAACATTTATAAAAATACCTTTGTACCACATGCTTCATAATGCAAAAGTTATTATTTTTTTCAATAGTTTCTAATCCTAGTCAAAACTGAGCCAGAATTAGGTTTTACTCCATCTGATGGCCCTAGTGTATAAATGAGCTAGTAGTTAACGTGCTGTATTTAAACTGTTCCTGAGAAACCTTTAACAATTTTTTTATGCTGGCTTTAACATTTTAAACGTATTAAGTGGAAAAGTAAGCTGTCTTATCAAAGCACTTGTACTGTGAGTGCTCATGAAATGAAGCTTACTAAGCCCACTACATTTTCCATAAAGCAGATGAGGAGACCTTCCACCACCAGGATAAACACTGTTTTATTCCACAGGCAATTCTAGTGACCAGATTTAACAGTCTGCTCAGGTTTATGGTGTCCTGTGTCAGCAAAGAGTCTCAAACAACTACTTAAAACAATCACCAAATTATTAAGTTGCAAGTGTCTCAAGCCTTGCCGTGAGCTCAGTCCCAGAGACGCAGCACGGGGGACAGCCTTACCGCTTGTACTTCCTGCTCCTCTTTCCTTGAGTAATAATCCTTCAAATTGGCTCCTCGATCCCAGGTGGGCCCAGGAGCACCATAGCCAGAGGCCCCAACTCCAGAACTGTTTTCTATTAAGGGAAGAAAACGGTTGTTCTCTTGAGCAATCAAACTGTAGGAAGATTCCAGATCTTAAAAAAATATATATTCCTAATTAAGATTTTAGCTCTCCAGTATTAGAAATCCAAGGTTTCAATTATTTGGAAGTGGGCCTGAAATCTCTACGACTTACTTAAAGAGCATTCCATATGCAGGGGATGCCACTGGTAATGATCAGAAGTAGCTGGTAATCCAGCATACATCATCAGTGCAGCTTTGCTTTCCACATGTACTAACTTTGTTACGTATGCAGTAACAACTGATTAAATGATAAAATTGTTTCTTTGCTAAAGACAACCCTGAAAGAAAGCTAACTGCTAGTGCTAGAGATTTAAATGAGGAGAAGCTGAAAAGGTGTTAAAAAGTAGTGAATCTTGATGAGAAAGCAGAGTAACTAAAAACAACAGTTAATACTGACTAAAATTCTATTAAGTTCAGCACATGCTTTTTAAAAACTACTCCTCACAACAACCTTATGAAGTAAATACAAACATTATTCTTGTTTCATAAATACTGGATCTGAGACTTAGGTAATTTGGCCAATATCCTAGTTAATCTAGCCTACATAAAAGTTTTAGTAATATACAGAATTCAGCAGTGACTGGGATTCATAAGGCAAACAAACAAGCCTACAACGTATCTGATAGAATTAAGTTAAAAACAAGAAACGGCAGTAAATAAGACCCTTTAACCAAATGTTCTGTGCAAAATCTATCTAGAGTTCAAAAACTAGTAAAAGCTAATGACAACAAGGAATTAAGCTGTACCTCTTTATTAGAGAGATTAAGTAATCTGGTGGTATTTGCAGATTTACGAAGGCCTTGGGTTCTCTCTCTCAACACTATGTTTAGTACCATTACTTCAATCTATCCAAGTGAGAAAGGGAGACAGTGATCAACCAAGACTGTGTCTATCTTATTCTCAGTCGTGTGCACACATGCAAGTCCCTTACCTGCCTTGAGAGCCAGATGTGGAGGAAGAGGTCCTCCCATGGTTGTCAGTAAACCTCCCCCAGTATCTGCTGTAGTGTCAGGTGTATCAGTAATTGAGGGCGGAGGTGCCACCTGAAATAGGCAAAGTCAAGGCGGTGTCAGTAATTCTGCCTCCAGAGACTGCTAAATCCTTTATGCTTAGAGGAGGCCCATGTGTCAGCCCTTGTCTCTCCATAATATTAACATCTTGTTTCAGTGATTATAAAACAGTTATATTCTCACTTCAGGCAAAAGAGAGGGTAAGGGTAGTAAAAAAAAATTAATTTTCCACCTGGAGATTACATAATTATTTAGATGAATGAATTTTCCCAAAGTGGGATCAGTATGTGCTATAATTTCACCTTTTCCACTTAATATCTTTATAAATATGTTCAACTTTCAAGAAGCATCTGTTAGGAGACTTCCTTCTGACAGACACTGCTATGGGTACTGGGGGTAAAACAAGGAACAAAACAGATACTCTGTACTTACAGAGCTACATTCAAGTATCTACACTCTAATTCTGTATTCTCACAGAGCTAAATAAACAAGTCACGTGGCCCGTTAAGTATGATACAATACCACCAGAAAAGGAAAACGGGGATTGTGGGAGAACACCGTCTGAACACCGAGAACAGGCAGAGCTGCACTCACAAGGCGACATGAGAAGAGACAGGAAGCAAGTGCGGAGCCAACTTCTTAAGAATATCTGGGAGAAGAGGTTTCCAGAGAGAGGGAACACCAAGTTCCAAGACAAATACAAACCATTTTATGTACATCTTCTACTTTAAATACTGATCTACATGTATCTGACTGACTTACAAATCCGTTGTGCGGATGCTACTATACAGAACTCAAGCAATACCATGTTAACGGACATTTCGATTGTAGCCAATCTTTAATCATAGAACAGTATTGCCATAAACTCTTTGCACTTTGGCTTACTTCTTTCAGGAAAAATTCATAGAAGTGAATCCCTGGGTTAAAAGGCATCAACATTTAAAAAAGCATCACAGTGCTCTACAGAAAGCTTGCTGACTTTCACACTTACACTAGCATGACATATGAGAATCTATTTCCCCATATCCTCACCTATTCTGGGAATTACAGCATGTGTCTTACACTTGTACCAACCAGTATTAGTTTTATTTTTTGTTACGGCAACCTATCATTTTCATTTACATTTTTTTTTGCCCATTATTCTATCAGGATATTCATCATTCTCACTGATTTCTAAGAATTTACTATTTCAGTGCTATTCACTCTTATACAAGTTGCAAGTAATTTTTGTTTGTCCTTTTCAACTCTGTTAAATGCTGCTTAATGCTATTTTATCTTTGTTTCTGCAGTCCAATCTGGTTTCTGCTTGTGACATCCTCCACAAATGGCCTTCCCTATCCTGAGACCTGTCCTACATTATGTTCGTGTACACGCACACACACACACACACACACACACATTCCCCTTCCCATTTTGAAGCTAGTGTCATGCAAATTTAGTTACAGTAGATTTAAAATAATTAAAATTCTTTAGTAATATGTGATAGGAGTGACTAGTATTTTTAACTTTCAGTTTTTCTTGGGTATTCTTTAGCAATTATTTTTCCTAATTAGCTTAGTCTAATTTATCAAATAATATGTTAAATTTATGTAACTTACTCAGGGAGAACTGACTGACATCTTAAAATAACACAACCACCCACCCAGAAACAGGGCATGGCTCTACATTTCATCAAGTCTTCTATCTGCTGAGACAATTCTCCAGAGATCGGATATCTTGTTTCTGCAAGTCTTATTTAAACGCTTCTTCAAGCATGTTTGGATAGCAAATAACTATGGAAGATGGAGGTAATATCTTCCTCTAGGGTAGGAGGGGGGCTTGTTTCCTAAAACAATGATAAAGCTAGGTGGTAGGTTTGCCAGTAGCCCCCTTGTAAGACTGGGAATTCCCCAAGCTCAAAGTGCCTCAGCTGTGATACAAACCCACTGTGTCCTCAGTATCCACCTGGACCCACTCCACACTGTCCCCCACGGGATTTAGGGACAATGGGGGTACGCCAATGCAAACACAAAGCTCACGCTGCCTGCTATCCCCCGAGTAATAACATCCTTTGCCTCTGATTCATAAGTCTTGTGTCTTCTGCCGGCATCTATGAACCTGCCAGTCTGAACTGTCAGCTTGCAAGCACGGTAAAATCTCAGACTCTTTTAAGAGTTCTTGATGCCATTCTTCAGTGAAAATCTGCTGTATTGTTCTTACAGGTCCTACAAACTACACATTCTTAATTCTGTTATAATTTTTACTATTATAGTCAAATATTTTTCCAATCAAATTCTTTATAATATTTATACCTCATTTCTTTCTATTATATTGCACGTCCCTTTAATTTCTTCTTATTTACTGCATTATATTAAGTATTGTGGTTGACAGTGGACACCTCGGTCTTGTTAACTTAACAGAAGTTCCCCTAGTGCAGGGTATCTCAAACTGTATGTGATGAAGAACTGGCTTTGAGATCCCCCCTTAATCCACTGGGAACAATATTTTTGTAAAGTATTTAAAAAATGAATTGCTAGAAATATGAAACAGAAAAGCATACAAAATACAAGTGCAAATTTTCTACTTATTAGACTCAACAAATGTACGTTTGCTGTCAAAACTGTTAAGAATTTCCAAATGCTTCACTTCTGTACCTCCCTCCTCACAAACTGTAACAAACACTTTGGGCGGCACCGCCCTAGGGCTTGTTTTTAGAACAGCGCTTACTGTTATTTTTAGAAGATGCCTTTTAGCACGTCAGGAAGTATTTTTCTACTCCATTTCCAAAGTACTTTATTGGTAATAATCATTTAATTTAGTCAAAATTTTTTTAAAGCCTCTATTAAGTTGACCACCGAGTAGATATTTCTCTTCTAAACTCATCATGATGTAGTTAAGAAAGTCTGATTACAAGGTTCTAATTCAAATGTGCTGAATGTCATATAAGATATGGTATGTGCACCACATTACTTTTCTAAAATACAAAACATTCTCAATTTCCAGACCAATCTAACCACGTGGCTTTTTGATTCTTTGATTTTATCTAGGAATCTATAGTATTTACTTTTTTCTTTATTAGACTTGGGATGGACTATTTTATTTCTTTTACAAAGAGAATTCACAATTTTTACTTATCACTTTTACTTTTTTTTTTCTAACTCAGCAAGATGATTTTGTCATTATTAATTTCTTCCTGTTTTATCTGGTGTATCTTTCTGAGTCGAAACTTATTTTTTCATTCATTTAAAAAACTATTCCTTACATAATAATAAAAGCATTGGATGCTGTTCCTTTGAATAAATGACTATTCCTCTAGCTCTCCAGGGTTTTGATAGACAATGTTATCTAAATAGTCTGTAATTGTAATTCAAAACTTTCATTTAGAACTTAGTGTTCAAATTTCCAAGTGTCTGGAACTTTTTGGTCCCTTTGCTACCTGTTCACATTACCACTTAGTTTACCAATATATACACCAGCATTTCTAATGCTAGACACATTGGGACACTGTGAGATGATGTCTGTCTTGTCTGCTTCCTTCCTTAAAGGTTCCTGTGATATTAATATTGGTACTCCTACTTTATTTTGTATCTCATTTGCCTGTACACTTTGTCTTTACTTTCAATCTTTCTGACTAAAAGATTATTTTATACACATAGCACAGGGCTTGAGGCATGATACCCCCTCCAAGGTTAGGCTGTGGAGACAAAGTATAGCCTAGTCTTGGGACAGCCTTAACAAGCAGGTCCCCGGAAATATGCAGTGGTCAGCCCTGGTGTCACAACGCTGACCTGTGTTTCCTCTTTCCACCACCTTGCCCACTCCAGGGCCACAATTCCACTCCACCTATCTACATCAACTTAAAAAATTTCTTCCTCGAGGTTTTTTACTGGGACAACCAACCTCCTATTTTCCAGTGATAGGGAGTATTATGGATTGAATGCCTGTGTCTCCTCAAATTCATATATTGAAACCCTAACATCCAATGTGACAGTACTAGGAGCTGGGGCCTATGGGAGGTAATTAGGCCATGAGGTGGAGCCCCCCTAATTGGGTATAGTGCCCCTATTAAAAATAAAGCAGAGAGCTCTCTCACCAGATACTGAATCAGACAGAACTTTGAGCTTACACCTCCCAGCCTACAGATTGTGTGAGAAATAAGTTTCTCTTGTTTATAAGCCACCAATCTACTATACTTTGTTACAGCAGCCCTAACTAACACAGGGAAGATTTCCTTTTTTTTTTTTACATTTATTCATCAATTAAGATTTAAGGTGCAGGAAAGGGTATTAAAAGTGTGTCACTGTGTATAACCTTGGCTCTGCCTAAGGAACACTTAATAAAACAAGAAAATGTTTACGATGTTAAACGAAAAAAGGAGGTTATAAAATAGTAAATGCAATAATGTGTACCATCATGTTAAAATACACTTTTAAATATCTAAATAAAAATACAAAGACTTTAGCAACACTGGCAATACAATAGTTCATTTATGTCATCTTTTTGTAATCTTTGTTTCCAAAATTTCTGCAATCAACATATACTAATTACTGTAAAAAACACTTTTTTTTAATTCTAGAACTTACAGTTAGTAAAACACAAACTACTGATAGATAAGCGAGGAGATAATCCAAACAAGGAAGTTAAAAATAACACTTAGAAGAAAGAAACTTATTAATAACTAAAGAAATACAAATGAAAAGATAAAACATTTAGAAGAGACCTATTAATACTAAATACAAATTAAAACATACTATCTTTATCTCTCAAATTAACAAATAATTTTTTAAAAACAGCACCAAAAATACTAACTCTGTTGATATAAGTGATACACTGAAATGTAAAATGGTTCAAGAATTCTGATAATCTTGCAATATCACATTAAGAATTTATAATATTCAACATATACTCACCTACTGATTGGTGTGACCAACCCCCCGCCCAAAACAGGTGGCAATATAGGTTCACTATTTCAGAGAGCATATTGTTCCTATGAATAAATCAAACAAAATCCCCATCAAAACCCAAAAAGATTTTCATCTAATAGAAGGAAGCAACGCCAGAAAGACTGCTCACTATACATAATTCAAAAATTCAAGGTTAAGGAAAGAATTGCACAGGGAACTTTCATGAATTCTCACGGTAGTCACTCTGTCTTTCGGAATGCCTGTTTAAAGTTGATCTATTGAGATTAAAGGTCTTATTCAAGATGAAGGAATATATGGCTCCCTGTCAAGTAATAACAGAAGATTAATTATGATTTAGCCTAAGGAAATGTTGAGAATTGATACATTCATTACAAAAAGATACAAGTACCAATACCTGACAGAATGCAAAGCTCACAGAGCAGGATGGACAAAGGATGGGATAACGACAGGATGGAATACTTAGACTTAAGGGTATGGGACCACACCCTACTAAGTGAAGGGATGATGAAAAAGTTAAGCAGCAGTGGGAAAGACAGGAAGAACATCAAGAAAAATGGGTGCTCGAGAAGACAAAGGAAGAGTGTGTAGAGACGGCACAATAAAGCTGAATGCTGATTAGGCAAGGGGAGTAAAGGAGTATTCAGTTTACACTAAGAACATTTTTCTTGGTACGGCAAAAAATACCACGAGCAAAAATTAAGATATAAAGGACAAACTGGGGGAAAATACTTGTGACATATCACAGATGAAGGGTTAATACAGCTAACTGCAAATAACTTAAAAACAAAGATCAAGAATTCAACAGAAAAAGGGGTTAGCTGTAAGAACAAGTTCATTGAAAATACATGGGACTTAAATGCCAAAAGATCTTCAACTTTATTCAGAATAAAAGAAAGGCAAATTAAAGGTACACTGACATTTCTACAACAGATGGACAAAAATCCAGCGGTGGTGATGTTGCAGACCCAGGTTTCTCTACCCTGACACCACCACTTTGGCCACTTAATTTCTTGTGGGGGACTGTCCTGAACAGGATATTGTTTAGCAATATCCTTAGCCTCTACCCACTAGATGCCAGTAGCAACCCTCCTCCCCCTTGGTCAAAGATGCATCTAGATATTGCCAATTGTCCCCTGTGGTGGGGGGCAAAATTGCCCCCTGTGGTGGGGGGCAAAATTGCCCCTTGTTGAGAACCACTGCTGGTAGAAATGCAAAATAATACAACCTTATCCTATGGAGAGAGAAAATGGTAACTGCTTGCAAGCTCACATATGCAGAAAACAAGGTCCTACTGTACAGCACAGGGAACTATATTCAGTATCTGGTAATAACCTATAATGAAAAAGAATGTGGAAAAGAACATATACACATACATGTATAACTGAATCACTACACTGTACACCAGAAACTAACACAGCATTGTAAATTAACAACTATACTTCAACTAAGAAAAAAAAATCACATATGCATATATCCTTTGATCCAGCAGTCTCATTTCAAGGAATCTCTCCCATAGGGAGACTAGCAAAAATACAATACATATGCATAATATATAGGCTATTCATTTCAGCATTATAGGTAACAGTAAAAAGAAA
Organism: Camelus dromedarius; assembly: GCF_036321535.1. Taxonomy (NCBI): domain Eukaryota; kingdom Metazoa; phylum Chordata; class Mammalia; order Artiodactyla; family Camelidae; genus Camelus; species Camelus dromedarius. Next base: position 26,954,696 of record NC_087458.1, on the reverse strand, counting down.
CAGGAATCCACCTATAAAGGCTAGTTGAATAAACTATGGTACCATGAAAGTAAAAAACAGGTAGGTAAAGAAAAAAGTGTACACAATAAAATAGTGTTAAGAAAGAGTTGAGATAAGGGATATTAATATACACATTATTTGCTTATAATGAGAAAAAGGAAGGTTGACCAAAGACTAAAAAAACAAAAACAGAAAACTAGAAGACTGGAAAAAGGATGGAGAAGGCAGAGACAGAAGCCAGACTTTTCTAAGTTTTGTTAACATCAAAACTATGTAAATATTTCATATAATTATTTAATTTTAAAAAGCCAATCCCTAAAAATCAAAAGCAAAATGAAACAAATGAACTCAAGTACAGAGATGATAGTATAATAACCAAGATAAATTATTTCAAACTTTAAAGGGCAGTAATTTGTATGTCTGTAAGTGAGACATACCCTAAATATGATAAGAACTACAAAAAAATTTAAATTTTTCAGTAATCGTATTATTGGTGGTAGCACTGGAATTTATAGTGTGGGTCTGTTGTATGTATATTTGGGGACATTTAGGAAACCATACTTAACTTTTTTTTTTTAGGTTTGATAATAGAATTGCTGTTTTTTTTTTAAAAGAATCATCTTTTAGAGATACAAACTGCAATAGTAACAGGTGAATGACAGATGTCTGGGATTTGCTGCAAAATAATCTAGAAGAAGGTAGACAGAAACTAGAGATGAATCATGATTGGCCATGTTGAAAAGTACTGCAACTGGATTATGGGAACACAGGGATTCACAATATTATTCGTATTCTTACTTTGATACATGTTTGACATTTTGCACAATAAAAAACTTAAGTATCCTCTGCACTTAGAAACAGGTAATCTTGGGCAAGTGCCATCTGCAGAGTGAAAGAGCAAGTGAAGTGGACACAAACAGGGCCTGGCAGGGATGGGGAGGTGAGATAAAGATGGCAGCTCAAAGTAGAGATTGGCTTGTGCTGTAATTAGTATTTCTCCAAATTCATCCATTCCTCCTTCATTCATTTAACCAAAAAAACTTTTAAGTGCCTGCTATATGGGCCAGGAACTATTCTAGATGCTAAGGACACAGCAATGAACTAAAATCAGACAAAAAAATCCCCTGCACTCATGAATTTACATTCTAATATGAGGATCAAGGGGGAAAACAGTAGAAGAGGGTTTTTCGATCTTAGTACGACTGACATTTTGGGCTGGATAACTGCTGTAGGAGGCAATCCTGTGCTTGCAGGATGTTGAGCAGTATGGCTGGCCTCTACCTACTAGATGTCAATGTAGCCGCCACCCACTTCCAGTTCTAACAACAAAATACAAAAATATTTTCACATGTTGCCAAATGTCCCTGGGGGACAAGATCACCTCCAGCTGATTTTTGTCAACTGGGCTTTAAGCTAATTTAACTAAGTGCCATGGAGAAAAATGAAACAGCGAAAGGAGGTAAGAAGTACCAGGGTAGCAGATTTGCAATTTCAAACAGGATGGCTGGGGAAGAGCAATCTAGGCAGAAAGAATAGTTAAGCACAAAAGTCTTGAGGTGGAAAAGGTGCTGGCCTATTTGAGGAACTGCAAGAAGGCCAGTGTCGCTGGAAGAAGTGAGGGAGAAAATAGGAAATGCATAGTCAAAGCATTCAATGGGAAAGATCTGAATGTGCTAAAATGCTGTTATGAAAAAACTGAGAATAGGGTATCGTTTCTGGTAGGGCCAAGTAAGCTTCTACTAGACTGATCCTCCTACAGGTAACAAACTCTAGGAAAACAAATACAAAAACAAAAATACACATGAAGTCACTACGACTACATGCAGGCACTAAAAAGTGAACAAAAGCTGGCAGATTCTAGAAGGAACTTGAAATGAGAAAGCAAGAAATAGCAAGGATGTAATTTTTGCTTATTATGCCTTGTAGCCTGAAGGAAGATCAGGTGAGGCAGCTAAAACGCAACAGAATACCTAGTCTTCCTGGCCTGAAGAATCAGAAGATAAAAATTTGGGGAAACCAAAGCTGCTACAAAGTGAGAAGGGAATCCTGGAAAGGAAAGGAGGAAGCTCAAATTCTGTGTATAAACTCCCCAAATCTCTGGTTAACCCTTGAACTACATATATACAGGAAAAATTCGAAGACTCCTTAACATAGGATCAGAAAACGGAAGTGTGATCTAAGCTGTTACTCAAAAAATGGTGTTTGCAGTTTGAGTCCAAATTAACTACTCGACAATACAACAACAAAAGAAATACTCTTTGGAGGAATAATATTGTTTAATCTCTACAAGGTAATATTCACAATGCCCAGCATATAATCCAAAATTACTTGACATACAAAGAGGAAAAACCTCAAGAGAAAGCACAATCAACAGAGCCCAATCCTGAAATGGCCCAGGTGTTAGAATTAGCAGTCAAGGATTTTAAAGCAGCTATTATAACTATGCTCAATGACATAAAACAAACTCACATTCATATTATAAACATATTCTTACAATAAATGAAAAAGAAATGCCACCAGAAATATAGAAGAAATTGATTCTCTTCAATATATGGTGAATATATATATGCACACACACATATAATCATCCAGTCTGAAGAGCAGAGAGAAAGGAAAAAAATGAGACAGCCTCAAGGACCTTTGGGATAATATAAAAGGTTTAACATACATAACATGAAAGTCCCAGAAAAGAAGAGAAAAACTGAAGAAACATTTAAAAAAAAAAATAGCCAAAAGTTTCCCAAATTTGGTGAAGGACTTAAAAATACACAGTCAAAAATCTCAGCAAACCCCAAGCATTATTAGTACAAAGAAAACCACACCTAGTTACATCACAATCAAACTTCTGGAAACCAAAGATAAAGAAAAAAATGGAAGCAACCAAATAAAACACATTTCGTACAGGAAGAACTGATATGATTATTGCTGACTTCTCATCAGACAACAATGCAAGTAAGATAACAATGGAAAATTAAACTGCTGAAAGAAACTGGCACCTCAGAATTCTACATCCAGTGCAAAATAATATTCAAGACAGAAGATAAAGTAAAAATACTTTAACATAAAAGAAATTTAAGAGAATTTGTCACTGGCAAACCTATACTACAAGAGAGGGGAAAAGGCTAAAACAGATAGAGCAAATACCAAATGTTTTCAAATATTTGGAAGATATTTGCAACATTCCTTTCACAGCAGAAGGAATCTTCAAGGTCATCTTGTCCAATCCCTCCATTTCAACCAATGTAACTGAAAATTCTAAAGTTATCTTGTGGTACAATATACTAGGAAAGTAAATCTCTTAATTTCTGGATAAAAGCAATGGAAGAAAATAAAACATTTTTACCTTTATAAGCAAGTCAGAATACAAAAACTCAGTAAAAAATGTTAAAATTAATATATTATTCCCAAGGTTTTACTGGATCTTTAATGTAATACATAAAAGGATCTACTTAAATCATAATGTGAATCCTTCTATAATGTCAAATACCTCTTATTTTTATGAAACTTAGTATTTTCATTTTTTTAATGATAAAGCTTATTTCTTAAAAACAGTACCAAAAAGGGGTCTTTGTTGCATATTCACAATTAAAATAATCATGATCTCAAAAACACAAGGATGACATTCCAATGCACTAAATATTACCTTTTCAAAGCTAAGCGTCAACGGGAGAAAACATTGTATTCTACTAATTTTACTAAAGTCACTAATTTTTTACTAATGTTAAATTGTTACTAATTTTTATATTCTGTTTAAAATGTTATCTTTGGAAGTACACAAAACAATAGGAAAAATGTGAAAAATCAGCTTATGAACGAATGAAATATATAAAACCGTAAGACACACAGACTAAAGGACTCTCCCAAGCCCACAAGTCAGGTACATAATGAGAATGAAATCCAAACCTTCAGGAACTCTTCCTAGTTCTCTGTGAAAACAAGATGCCAAGGTTCACTAAGGAACACATTAATACGTTATCTGAAAGCAACAGTGAAGAATGATCACCCTGGATGAGCATAATTGCACAATGCATGTCTCAAGCGCTCGGCCATACTTACCCCAACCGCTGGGACTTCTTCACTCTTTACTTCATTAATTCGAACCAAATAGTTAACGAAGTCTCTGGCCGCATTGCTCTGGGCATCTTTTTTATTGGTGGAATTGCCCATGCCAGTGTAATTGTATCCCTCCACTCGGACCTTTGACAGTCAAGAGAAAAATACATTAAGAAATTGACCTGGGTAATTCAAAGATTTAAAAATTCATAATTCACTAGTCCCTTAAGGGATAATAGTTAACTGTTAGAGATATACCCTGTAAACACACTGAAAATAACAGCTAAAAGAATTCATGGATTGTCTTATAAAGAAGCTTGAATCATGTTGGCCAATGATAAGCTAATCCAAGAAAAAGAATGCTAATTTACACGGCTCAGATACTTTCTTCTCATGTAACAGAATGTTCCACATTAAAATTTTATGAGACCCAAGAACAAGCTCTATATTTGTATTTATCCTAAAGCACTTTGACTTGAAGCAAACAAGAGCTGATCTACTTTCTACCAGAGTTATGAACAGCTGACCCAGCTTTTCTAATCTGCACTACTGGTACGGTGGGAGCTGTGGGAGATTCATGTTCTAATGAGAATAATTTACCTATCAGATTGTTTCAAGTTAATGCTCACTTGAAAATGATTTACACACTCAGGGCTGACAGCCAAGAAGGCAGAGTAGAGGGAACCGGACCTCAACTGCTCCCAGGAACACCAAAATCACAACTAACCGCAGAACACCCATCAATAAAAAAGACGGGAACCTACCAGAAAAGATCTTCCATAACTAAAGACATAAAGAAGGCACCTCAACGAGATGGGTAGAAGGGGCAGACTCAGGACATAATCAAATCCCACACCCACCGCCTGCCAAGCAGCAACCCACAAACGAGAATGATTATATCACTGAGGTTCCCCAACAGGAGTGAGAGCTCCGAGTCCCACAGCAGACTCCCCAGCTCGGGGGTCCGGCATCGGGAAGAGGAGCCCCCAGAGCATTTGGCTTCGTAGGCCAGCAGAGTTTAATTGCAGGAGCTCCACAGTACTGGGGGAAAGAGAGACTTCACTGTAAAAGGACGCCCACAAAATCTCACACTCGGCAGGCCAGGGGCAAAAGCAGTAACTTCGTAGGAGGCTTGGCCAAACCTACCTGTTCGTCTTGGAGGGTCTCCTGGGGAGGCAGCTGTGGCTCACTCTGGGGACACAGACACAGTGGCAGACATACTGGAGAGTGTTTACGTGCATGAACTCTCCTGGAGGCTGACACCTTGCTTGGGTCATTAGCACCGAGACCTGGCCCCATTCAACAGCCTGTGGGATCCAGTGCTGGAACGCCTCAGGCTGAACAACTAACTAGGTGGGGGCACATTCCCCTCCAACAGCACACAAGCTGCCCAAAGACTTCCTGAGCCCTTAAATAGATAGATCACTATTCCAAAACCTCATGGTAACCACAAACCAAAAACCTCTAATGGACATACACACCAAAAAGAAAAAGGAATCCATACGTAACACTATATAGATAGGCACCAAATCACAAGAGAACAAAAGGGACATTTTCAAACTCATTCTATGAGGCCACCATCACCCTGATACCAAAACCAAAGATATCACAAAAAAAGAAAGTTACAGGCCAATCTCACTTACGAACACAGATGCAACATTTCTCAACAAAATGCCAGGAAACCAACTCCAAATGCATTAAAAGGATGGTACACCATGATCAAGTGGGATTTATCCCAGGGATGCAAGGATTTTTCAATAACCACAAATCAATCAGTGTGACATACCACAATAACAAACTGAAGAATAAGAACCATATGATCATCTCAACAGATGCAGAAAAACCTTCTGATAAAATTCAATATTCATTTATGATAAAAACTCTCCGGAAAGTGGGCACAGATGGAACATACCTCAACATAATAAAGGCCATATATGACAAACCCACAACTAACATACTCAACAGTGAAAAGCTGAAAGCATTTCCTCTAAGATCAGGAATAAGACAAGGATGCTCACTCTTGCCACTTTCATTCAACATAGATCTGGAAGTCCTAGCCACAGCAATTAGAAAAGAAAAATAAATAAAAGGAATCTAAATTGGAAAAGACGTAAAACTGCCACTGTCTGCAGATGACATGATACTATACATAGAAAATCCTAAAGATGCTATCAGAAAACTACTAGGGCTCATTAGTGAATTCAGTAAAGTTGCAGGATACAATAGTAATATACAGAAATCTGTTGCATTTCTACACACTAACAATGAAATAGCAGAAAAAGAAATTAAGGAAAATTTTATTTACCATTTCATCAAAAATAAAATACCTAGGAATAAACCTATCTAAGGAGGCAAAAGACTTGTACTCTGAAAACTGTAAGATGCTGATGGAAGAAACTGAAGATGACACAAACAGATGGAAAGATACCGTGTTCTTGGATTGGAAGAATCAATGTTAAAATGGCCATATCACCCAGGCAATATACAAATTCAATGCAAACCCTATCCAATTATCAATGACATTTTTCACAGAACTGGAACAAAAAAAGTTATAATTTGAATGGAAACACAAAAGATCCTGAATAGTCAAAATAATCTTGAGAAAGAATTATGCTCCCTGACTTCATACTACAAAGTTACCATAATCAAAACAGTATGGTTCTGGCACAAAAACAGACACAAAGATCAGTGAAACAGGATGGAAAGCCCAGAAATAAACCCATGCATTTAAGACAAGGAGAAAAGAACAGTGTCTTCAATAAGTGGTGCTGGGAAAACTGGACAGCTACATGTAAAAGAATGAGGTTAGAACATTCTCCAACACTATAGAAAATAAATTCAAAATGGATTAAAGACTTAAATGTAACACTCTAAAACTCCTAAAAGGAAAAACACAGGCAGAACACTCTTTAACATAAATCGCAGCTATATTTTTTTGGATCTATTTCCTAGAGTATTAGAAATGAAAGAAAAATAAATAAATGGGACCTCATGAAAGCTTTTGCATAGCAAAGAAAACCATAAACAAAATGAAGAGACAGTCTACAGAATAGGAGAAAGTATTTGCAAACGATGCCACCGACAAGGATTAATTTCCAAAATATATGAACAGCTCACACAGCTCAGTATCAAGAAGACAAACAAGCCCATCAAAAAAATGGGCAGAAGACCTAAATGAACATTTCTCCAAAGAAGACACAGATAGCTAACAGGCACATGAGAAGATGCTCAACACTGCTAATTATTAGACAAATGCAAATAAAACCTACAAAGAGGTATCACCTCACACCAGTCAGAATGTCCATCATTAAATGTCTACAAATAATAAATGATGGAGAAGGTGTGGAGAAAAAACCCTCCTACACTGTTGGTGGGAATGTAAACTTGTGCAGCCACTATAGAGAACAGTATGGAGATTCCTTTGAGAACTGACAGTAGAGTTACCATATGATCTAGCAATCCCACTGCTGGGCATATATCTGGAGAAAACTCTAATTCAAAATGATACATGCACCCCAATGTTTGCTTATGGCAGCACAGCACTATTAACAATGCCAAGACATGGAAACAACCCAAGTGTCCATCAACATATGAATGGATAAGGAAGGTATAGTGTATATACACAACGGAATATTAGTCATAAAAAAAGAATGAAATAATGCCATTTGCAGCAACATGGATAGACCTAGAGATTATCATACTAAAGTGAAGTCAGAGAAAGACAAATATATCACTTACATGCTGAATTTACAAAAAAAACCCAAAAAACAAAATACAAAAAAAACCAAATGAACTTATTTACAAGTAAGTTGTAAGAAATGGACTCACATAGAAAACTATGGTTATCAAAGGGGAAGAGGTGGGAGAGATAAATTTAGGAGTTTATATAAAATAGATAAATAAGACAAGGTCCTACTGTGTAGCACAGGAAACTACATTCAGTGTCTTGTAATAACCTATAATGGAAAAGAATCAAAAAAAGAATGTATGTATATATAACTGACTCACTTTCCTGGACATGGGAAACTAACACAACATTGTAAGTCAACTATGCTTCTATACGTATGTATTATATATATGTATATACACAGATATATATAAAATCCATACTCAGTTGACTCTAAGGGAGATAATCCTAGATAACCTGGATGGGCCTGATTCAATCAGTTGAAAGACCTTAAGAGGAGAGCTGTGGTTCCCCAAAAGCAGAAATTTTACCTATAGAAAGTAGGTTCAGCCCAGCCTGCCCTCCCTGACCACCCAGCCAAACATACCCAGCCAAACCCCACAATCATGTGAGACCCTTGCAATAAATCTATTAAAAAAAAAAAAAAAAGATTTACAATGAAATAGAATAGCAGGCAAGTCACAATAAACAAAATTCTCCATCATACAACACATTAACATTTTCAAACAGAAAACACTCTTCTAATAAGCCTCAAAAGTCACATAAATGTAAATGGTATTTTTTTAGTACCTCGCACATGAACTTCTGCCTGTTTTTGTTCCCCACTGCTCTAATTTCATAGGTTGGGGTCATCTTCCTTTTGCCACACCAGGCATACAGGAAATTTTTAACATCACCCATGATTCAAATCTTCTTCAGACCTAAGAAAGAAAACAAGTTAGTTAAAAACAGCATTATTTACAAGAACAAACATTGTTAATTACCAATCTGGAAATAACCAATAACTGGAATTCACCGGAAATCTAGGTTAAGTACAGATAGTACAGATACTAGGTTAAGTATCCTGCTGCTATCAACACTGCCTATGAAGAAATTTTAATGGCATAATTGGAAGGTCTATGATGTAAGAAAAAGCAGGACACAAAACTGTATGATTTGAACTACACAGTAAGTACACATACACAAATCAAGACTGGAGAAGAAACATTCCCTCCCATCCAAATGGTTATCCTTGAGTAACTACACGTGATTTTTATATTTTTTTTAAAAAACATTTTACTTAATGTTCTACTTTTTACAAGACACACTTTATGTATTTTAACTAATTTAATCCTCATAACGATAGATAACATTATATATGGTAGATTCTACTATATCATCTTTTTTACGGGGGAAGAAACTAGAGCACAGAAAGTTTAAGTAACTTTTCCAAGTCACCCACTGTGAAGGCCTCAATTCAAACACAAACTAGTATATTAAAAAATGGTCACGAATCATTTTGTATATAAATCCAATAGTTTATCCTCACTTGGATTATGTCTCTTAGTAGACTGTCCTCAAAGTTGTAGGCAATATTATATTAGTAAGTCCAAATAAATATTAAGTATTCAGTACTTAAACTGAAAATAGTAATCAGTTAACTTAAATATTTTGTACCAAGTCTCTCCTTTGGATCTCGTTATTTATTAAAATTTGAGGATATTACGTTTTCTTGAAATGCAACATGCCACACTTGTTGGCACTCTCCCTCTAATCCAGTTCATACGACAGCAAAAGATGGCACTTAAGTTTAAATTACAAACAAGGTATTTGAGACCAAATTTAGAACCAGAGAAAATATGCTATAAATTTAGTTTGCTGTGATGTCAGAAGAAACCCCACTGCTAGCACTGTCTGTGTCTCTTGTTAATGTCTAGAGCATTTTGTTAGCACCTAAGTTGTGTCATCGAACTGGACCCTAGTATAAAGTTTATTCTTCAGTCATAGGTTAACCCTGGGGACCATTCTATTAAGAATCTATGGAAAGCTGAATATCTATTTACAAATTCCAACCCTAAATAATTGATTTAAAAAACAAGCCCTCAGAGTGAATGACTAACATGAAACATGAAGAACTACACTATCAAATTCCTTCCTCCCGGGGTAGTCTCAGCTAACTCCATAATATTAAATATCAACAATATGCGAATGATGTTCAAATATGTACCGAAGGTTTAGTCTTTTTTCTTTATGCTCCAAAATCAAGTTCATCCAACTGCAGCACAAAAGTACCCATTTGAATACCTAACTTGGAATCTCAGTTAAATTAGAATTTTAAATTTCCTCCCCAAACCTGTACCTCTTCCCGACAATCCCAGTAATTCCCATCTCCTAAATGGCACCACCACCCACCAAGTTATGCAAGTCACAGCTTGGGATTTATCCAGTCCCTTGTCGACTGAAACAAATACGCAGCCTGAAAATTGAGAGTTGTTTTATTTGGCGGGGGGACTCGAGCCCGGGATGACAGCCTCTCAGAGCGCTCTGAGGGACTGCTCCAAAGAGATAGGGGAGGAGCTAGGATATATAGGAGTTTTACAACAAAGACCAGGTAGTCTGAACATTAAAAGATTAGTTTTTAACTGAAGAAAACCAGACATTTCAAGTTAAAAATTTAGCGCTTCTCTATGTATGGGAGGGAGCAAACTTTTGGGCTCACTGAATTCATTCCTTTGACAAGCATCTAGCTATCTAGGGCCAGTATCCTGTCCTTTCTTACTGTGAGTCCCCTCAGAGTGCACCACTGTGAGTGGCTGCAAAGGCTGGGCTGCAGGCTTGTCCTCACTGGGGGTTGGCGGCAGTGGCTGCTGACTTGATGGCTTCAGCATTCTTTGTTAACCGATATGGCTTGCAGGATTTTTCATTCACACCCTAAAGATCTTTCTCCATAGCCATCTGCTGTAGAGCCCTTATTAAGTGCATTATTATTATCATTCCCTTTTTACAGAAGAGTAATCTGAGACAAAGAATAACTTGCCCCAGGAGACAGAGCTCCTTATTGGGAGACCCAGAATTTCAAGCCAGGTAGTCCTGATCTACCGTGCACTTCTGCCTCCAAAACATCATCCAATCCATTCGCTTCTCTCCATTTCCCCTGCCACCACCACCGCACACCTGCAGAAAAACAATAACGCCCTAAGCAATTCCCACACTCTGGCTACACTACCTCCATTCTTCTCGCCACATTCCAGTCACATGGCCTTTTTTCGGTTTCCTTCCGATCTCGGCCAGTAAGCACTAACTAATCCCTTCTTTCTCTGTTCTGTGTGAACCAAAAATATTGCAAGCCCTATCAGTAAAAGCCATCAAATCATCAGTCACTGCCACCACCCCTCACAGTGAAGATAAGCTTGCAGCTCAGCTTCTGCAGCCTGAGAGGACTTAAAATATGAAGGACAGGATACTGGCCCTAAATAGCTAAATGCTTGTCAAAGGAATGACTTCAATAAGCCCAAATGTTTGCTCCCTCCCATACATAGAGCAGCGCTAAATTCTTTAACTTGAGATGTCTGGCTTTCTTCAGTTAACAAGTAATTTTTAATGTTCGGACTGCCTGGTCTTTGTTGTAGAACTCCTATATATCCTAGCTCCTCCCCTATCTCTTTGGAGCAGTCCCTCAGAGCGACCTGGGAGGCTGTCAACCCGGTCGAAGGGGTGTGAGTCCTCAGAAATGTCCGCCAAATAAAACATAACTTTCAACTTTCAGGCGGTGCATTTATTTCAGTGGACATCTGCTTTTCTCCGCATCTTCATAGCTGACGCATTCCGGAGACATCAGCTCAAAGATCTCTACCTCCTCAAAAAAGCCTTTCCCTCCACTCTGTGTAAAGTAGCTCTCTCTCTTTACGCTCATTCTCACGATTTTTTTACCTAAACCTGCAGGCATGTTTGCCTATTGCCCCCCCACCCCCACCCCCGGGAAGGAAGGGCAGGACCATGCCTAACCTGCTTACTGCTCTATCCACGCCTGCAGGACAGCACCCACTGCTTGTGGCACAAATGAATGAAGGAAGAGATCCTGGCATGGGTGGCGCCTCGGCGGGCCCACCCCCAGGGGATTCACCCCCGCTTCCGCGCCGCGGCAACAGAGCCACCCCCGCGTGCAGGCCGGGGGAGGAAGTGGGACCCCGAACGGCTGGCGAACAACTGGGGGCCCCATGGCGGCCCCGAGCAGCGCGGCGCGGGGAGCAGCCCGCAGCCCACAATCCGGGAACCCAGCGGGGCGGCTCCCCTCCCCCTCCCCCCACCCGCCACCCGGCCCGCGCTTCGCAACAAAGCCCGGCTGCAGAGTCGCGGGCACCCCTGCCGCCCCAACGGGTGACAAGGACGGCTTTCCTTACCGGCGTCCGCCTCCTAGTGCCCGAGAGCACAGCCCTCTCAGGATAGTCCGCGACGCCTGTCTTCCCCACAGACAACCGGCGAGCGCACCTCAACTTGCATGGAGGCGGCGGCGAAATGGCTCCGGCCGCGGCGCCAAGGGGGCGGGGTCAGCGCGCTACGCATGCGCAGAAAGCGGGCTTGGGCCCGAGGGCGCCCCGGGGGCGGGGAGGGGCTACGGCAACCTAGCGGCTGGAAGCGTCCCGTCGCCTGGGAGACTCTCTGTGCCTGCTGGCTGCACCCCCACCCGGCTTCTTCCTGCCGTGAGCTACCTACTTTTGAACGTTTTGGGGGCGTTAGGGATTTATAGCATTTTGATGCAGCAAAATGTTTTGCAGCTTCTATCATAGGGACCCCTGGTAGATGAGGTGCCCTTCGAAGACAGAACCGGAAACCTCAGGTGCAAACTTTCTAGGGTTGTTGGGATGATTAAATGAGATGGCATGTGAAGGGACCTTAGCGCAGTACCTGGCACATAATAGGCATTGTTACTGTAGTGGTTCAGATACTCTAACGCGAATGTCTCCTGAAAGAGAAGTAAGCTCAGGAAGGAAGGAACCCTGCATGGCTAGGGCTGAGCACATCAAGTGCTCAGTAAAAACTAGTTTAACGAATAGATAAAACCTGCAAGGTTGTTTTTGCCCAAATTGGATATCCTTTTGTCCTCAGTCTTTGGAACAATTTGTATCCTTAACTATTGTAGTAGTCACTATTAAAGTTTTGAACGTTAGTTTGTCATACGAAGGAAACAACACACAAAATTTCAAGTTGGAGTTGTTCCAGAGAATCCAGACTAATCAATTATTTGGCCCCATCAAACCTACCGTCCTTATTTTTCACCTCTTTCATTATGTTTTTTCCTTAACTCTAGCAGATCACTGTGATTAATCCCTTTAAAATTCTGTTGCTCCTACAATCAGAATAACAGAGTTTAGCATTTACTCATTTTAAAATTTTCTGCATGTGTTTGCTCTCTTCAACTAGGAATAAAATCATTTAGGGAAACACCTGAATCTTTTCTCTGTCCTTTTCAGGGTGCTTAAAGCAGTAGGTGCCTGATATTTATGATAAGGGAAACCCAACTGGCATAAATGGATTGCAAGTGTTTTGTAGTATTTAATGAGCACAGCAAAAGTGTCAACATATTAAGTATAAATAAACTTTCCCGAAGGGGATCTTTAGCCCTCAAGGATTACAGAGAATTTTATCATTGACTTGGCTCTTAATTTAGGCCTTGCACCTGAGACCTAGAGTCACCAGGGGATTGGGAGCCATGACTGGCATTACCTTTGTAGGTTACCCTTCGCAACTAGCATCCTCTAAGATCTTCCTTAACATTTGCAGAAGAAGTATCAAAACATGCTCCAGAAGTACAAAGAGTGGACAGAGTTCAATACAGCCGTCAGTTGTTCCCAGTATATGATTATCTAGAAGACTACAGAGTCTAGCAAAGCAGCATAGAACAGTGCAGGAACTTTTTTAAGCTTGATAAGAAAATAAGCAACAAATTCTTCCTACCTAAGAATTTGAAACTGAGTCTACAGGTTGCTTTTAATAATCAAATAATGAAAGGTCTTTTTCAATTGTACTAATTAATATTTCCTGTTTACTTTTTTTGGCTAGAAATAATTTATGAATCAAGCAACTTAGTTTCTGAGTGTAGTGAAAAATAAAGATTATAAAAATACGTATAAAATTCAATCTGTGGGTTGTATAGGAAAAAAAACTGTCAGAGTTTCTCATGTTATTTGTTATTTCTGCCAATCCAACAGACTGAGGCGGAGTTTCGGGCAAGGAGAATGAGATGGTTATAACTGGCTGTTATTGTTGAAATGGATGGTGGGAAAGGGGAGAGAATGTTTTGGTTACTCTGTTTCTCAAAATAGCAAAGGGCTGGGGGTGGAGGAACTAAATAAGAAACCAAGTACCAGAGCTAGGGTTTAAGCAAGGTCATGATGTCTTGAGGAGGCCAGAGCTGTTGAAGTTTTGAGCCCACTCACAAGCTTGTGAAAACCAGTAACACTTGTGCCCTTCGACACTCCTGTACTAGTACATACAATGCGGTATCCAGACGGGGATAAAATTTGTTTGTTTGTTTTTGTTTTTGTCTTTTTAAAGGCTCACAGAGATTTCCTAACAGCTTGAGTGGCTAGACTTTGGAGTCATAGGAAGTTGCCTATATGCTGAATAGGCTGAAGGTCTTTGTACTCAGAATTCTCCCAGAATCATTATAGTCTTTACACTTTCAAACCCAGAATAAATTAGATTAAAAGTGGTAGGTTTACATTAAGAGCATATAAAAAGGCAAAAGAAGTGAAAGTACAGGGTAGAAAGGCAAGATCTCCAGAGGAAGGCAAGGTGGGTGCTCTCTGTATTCCTGGGAGGTTTCCAGTCCAGGTTATCCTGTAGCCAAATTCTTCTGGCGCTTTCACAAGTGTGTCCATGGAACCTGGATATCACACAGGGTGATGGGAAAGATCTATAAAAAAATACTCATCTTAAAGAAAAAATGTACAAACCATAAGGCAAAAAACTAAAGGTGCTGATTATGTGAAAAGCAAGGATATCTGCTCAGTAAAGGACACCATGAAGGAAGTTAACCGTTGGCAGAGTAGGGGTAGATACTCGTGATGCTTAAGGTTGTCAAGAGATGACTGCCTTTTCTGGACTATTCAAGGAATTCCTTCAAACCAACAACAACAACAACAAATGCAGCAATCCTCACAGAAAAATGGGCAAAGGACAAGAAGAAGTAATTTTCAGAAGAGAAAAACCAAAAGTATATTCAAGGTGCTCAAATGCATTAGTAAGAGGAATCAAGAAATTAAAACATCAATCAGATACCACCACATGCCCACTAGACTGGCAAAAATTAGAAAAGAAAATAATGTCAAGGATTGGTGGTGACGTGAGATTCACCACGCCCAGCTGGTAAAACAGACTGATCCAATCACTCTGCAGAGAAGGCAGGTGCTAGTCAAACAATGTTGGCAAAATCAAACAAGCCTGTTCCTTACACACACACATACACACACACATTTACGGCCATCCCACATCCAATGGAAAGTTTTGGTGCAGAGTGGGTGGAGTCAGCGTGTTCACCAGGCTGAGACTGAGGGTCCCGGCAGTTGAAGCAGCCTTGCTGACCTCGGAGGCTGGGCTGCTTCTGTGGCGCTGTTTGAGTAACTGCCAACAATGTCCACTCATGCCCCACCTGGACCGCTCCCCAGACCCCTGGGTTGCCTCTGCATCCGTAGATCAAGTCTTTTCCCAGGTCCTGGCTGCCCGAAGTCCACTGCCAAGCTGTGGTGAGGAGTAAGTGGGGCCGGGGTGTTCTCCCAGCTCTTATTGGGGAGCGCGGCAAGGAGGCAGCTGCTGTGGCAGACCTTTCTCCGCCCTGTCTGATGGCAAGCCAGCATCTGCGCACTCCTCACGAGTGGAGTCTAGGTTTCTCCAGCCCCGTTATCTGTCCCGGCCATTCTCCAAGCAGCTAAAGGAGCTTGTCTCTTTCACGTCTGGGATGCCCAGTCTGGGCTCAACCCACTCACTCCCCAGAGCTAGTGTCCACCTGTGTGAGCTCCCTTTTCTGCTTAGTCCCCTCCCTGATAGGTTACAGGTCCCAGCCTGATGCTTTTCTTCCCATCTTACCTGATTACATGGGGGTCTTTCTTGCAGCCTTAGTTTTATAGGAATTTTTCTGCTGGTTTCCAGCTAGTTGTCCGTGAGAATTGTTCCACATGTAGATGTATTTTTGAAGTGTTTGTGAGCGAGGTAAGCTCCATATCCTCTTATTCTGCCGTCTTGATCTCCATCTCATGGGAATATTTAGACCACAGAAATGGGCGAACACTACAAATCTGGGCTTTCCCCCCCATCCTCTGCCAGAGCAGAGGGTAGCAACCATTTACCAGCTCACTGGCCTTGGTCTGGGGAAGTCCTTCCACTGCCCTGGGTTGAGTCTTCCCTTCCCTTGAGCCAGGATGGAGTGGATGCTGGTCTTCCAGCTCTGGCCTCCTGCCCTGCAGCCCAGGAAGTCCGTGGTAAGTTGTGCTGCTTCTGAGTTGCCCTGGAGCCTGGGTCCTGAGCCTGGGGTTCAGCCTATGATGAGGTGGTTGGGAGTGGAACCTCACGTGGTACCCAGCTGCTGAGGTTCCAGGGCTTTCCACACTTCAAAGAAGCCTTCAGTGTGGTTGGGAGACCCTGGTCCCTCGGGGCTGGTGACATTTGCCAAGTGTCTGTTTCTCTCTGAGCTTTACATTCTCCTCCAAGAATGAAACTCCTGAAGGAAAGCTCTTACCATCACTACCCCTCATATTTGAGGCCTTTGGAGTTCCTCTGAGGATGGCTCTGCTCCCATGTTATGTCTCTGATCCCTCCTGATCCCTCCATCGCAGATTCGTATGCAGCTTCCTCTGTAAGCACACCAAGTACCAGTCATGCCCAGGCTCTGTTCTGAGCACTTTGCATACCCTCTGCCTGGACAACCTTATTTTTCCCATGGTTTCAACTACCATCTATATTCCTCTAAACCTCTATCTCCTATCCAAATTTCTTTTGAGCTTCAGATCAACATATGTAAACACTTGGTGGGCCTCCCTACATAATGTCCCACAGGCTTTGATTCTTGGGTGTCACTCCTGATTCCTTTATTACTATGGTAGGCAACCGTCAACATGGCAACAATGATCCTTTCCTCCTGGAATTCCCATCCTACATTGTACTAGGGTTATTCTTTTTTTTTTTTTTTTTTTTTTTTTTTTTTTCACTTAAGGAAGGCACTGGGGATTGAACCCAGGACCTCAAGCATGCCAAGCATGCGCGCTACCACTGAGCTATACCCCCCACCCCGACTAGGGTTGGTCTTTTTGACTAATAGCATACAAAAGGGGATGGCAGGCCACTTCTGAGACTGCTTTAAAAGACTGTGCCAGATATTGACACAACATTGTAAACTGACTATAACTCAATAAAATAAGAAAAAAAAAGAAAAGAAAAAAGAAAAGAAAAGAAAAGAAAAGAAAAGAAAAGAAAAGAAAAGAAAAGAAAAGAAAAGAAAAGAAAAAGACTGTGCCTTCTATTTTGAGCTCTGGCTCCCTTGTGCGCCACCTCTGGCCAACAGCCAGCTAGCAACCAAGGCCTGCCCACAACTATGAAAGTGAAACTTAAAGCAGATTCTCCAGTCCCAGCTGAACTTTGAGATGATAAGGCTCTAGCCAATAGCTTGACTGCAACCTTTTGAAAAACTCTGTGCCAGAACCTCCCAGTCAAGCTGCTCCTAGATTCCTGATCCTCAGAAACTGTGTGAGTTAATAAATTTGCAGTTTTTAGCTGCTAAGTTTAGAGGTGATTTGTTACACAAAATAAATAACAAATGTAAGTACAGTTGTCCCTTGGTATCCACAGGAGACGGGTCTCAGGACCCTGCAGATACCAAAATACATGATGCTCAAGTGCCTTAAACAAAATGGCATAGTAATTGCCTATATATATAACCTATAGCATATTCTTCTGTATACTTTAAATCATCTCTAGATTTCTTACAATACCTAATACAATGTAAATGATATGTAAATAGTTGCAAATACAATGTAAATGTTATGTAAATAATTACCAGTATGTGGCATATTCAAGTTTTGCTTTTTGGAACCTTCTAGATTTTTAAAAATATTTCCCTTCTGTAGTTGATTGACTCCTTGGATGTGGAACCCACAGATACGAAGGGCTAACTGTATCTTCCATCTCTAGGTTCTGTTGATTCTTCTTTCTAAATATCTTTCATTCCATTCCCTTGCCTCCATCCCTGCTGCCACTTCCTTATTTGGGGGCTCCACCATTGGTAATAAGGGGTCACCGAAGGGTTCACCTGCTCCTAGTCTCTGTCTTCCAATCTCCTACTCCTACTGCTTCAAGAGTGCCAGTTTTAAAGCAAAAAGTCATGTCACGTACCCCCCTATCCCATATACACGGAAATACTTCAAATCTTCCAGTGATGGTAACTTTTTTCATCTGTGCCTCTTTGATCTGCTTGTTCCTCTAAAATCACTCAGTAAAAGGTGCACTCTCATTGTGTGTATCACTGTTCCAAACAGTGATGCATGGGTCATTGAAGAGCCCACAGCTATTTTCCATTCCCCATCCTCTACTGTTAGAAGCACAATCGAAAATTCTGAACCTAGGAAAAAAAATCTGAGGGTGGCACTATGTTCCAGGCTCTGGTAATAATAAATGCAAGCTTCTCTTTCAGTTCTTGGGTTTAGTATTATTTTCAACTTTATTTTGCCAGCTATTAAATTAAAAGGTTTAGCAGCACAGCAATGTGCTGTTTCTCTCTGGTGTATAAAGAACATATACTGAATGCCTCAGGTAGCTATAAAAACTAACAATAACTAACACTTCACTGTGCTTAGGCTGTGCCAGACTCAATTCTAAGAACTTTGTATGTATTACTTTGTGTAATCCTCATAATAACCCCAGGAGGCAGATATTATAATTCTCAGGTTACCCATGAGATGAGTGAATGGCTGATAAATTAAATGACACATTGTCGTCACACAGATAGTACGTGGTGGAGCTGGGACTTAAACCCACACAGCCTGAGGTCATACATGTAAGCACAAGGCTAATCCTGCCTTCCACTCAACCATGTTATACTGTTTGTTATTTCATTCTGTATTGAACCCAACTCTCTACTACATCAGTAGGTCCTTGGGCTTGAATCTTAGGGATAACTGGCTCAGAGGTGCTGTTAAAAGTGGACATATGGTTTTAAAACTCTTAATGTAAAATATAGTATGATGTCACCCAGTTTAGATTCATACTCCAGCAGCCACAGACCATGTATGACCTTGATTAAGATATATAACTTCTCTTTGCCATACTTCATCTTAAAAATAGGAAGATGCTATATTGTATCACTTCTAAAATAAACTTTAAAAAACCATTTTGATATCTCTGGAATGAGATCTGTCACATCGTACCAGTGTTTTTCTTTCTTAGAGGTACATAAAATAATTGTCTTACCATCAAAAACATCTTAGACTCGATGAAATATCAGTACCCATATCATAAGGTAATTATAAAGAATAAATAAATAAGCATGTAAAGTTCGATACCTGGCATATAACATATTTTAGAAAAAGAAACAAAAAATACAGCATCTGAAAATTGGGCTCTTTGTAACCATGTACGGTTGAAAGGCTGAGGCCCCACCAAGAGCGAGATGGGAAGAGGTATGCAGGTAAGGGGTCCAGGGTGAGCTGCAGTCATCAGTATGTCCTAGGACAGAAAAAGTGATGTGCCACCTGTTAGGGACAAACTGTGCCCACCCAAAGCATCCTAGTAAGGATGCACATTTCACCCTCTAGTCGGAGTTTTGTTAGCAAAATAACAAGCCACAAAACACAGAGCTGATCAGAGCCAGAGTCTAGATTATTCTTTTAAGGTCTGGCTTTGAATGTGTTAGTAACCCATGGCTCAAAAGTCAAGGAGGCCTTGGTCTAACATGAAGTTCAAACTCAACGTTGTAGACCCCGAGAAAGAGACTGATGAATGGAACTGTGGGCGCCCACTGAGCAAACAATATGCAGTTTTGGATAAAGTAAGGACAAGGGCCTGAAACATGCCAGAAGATGAAAATGCAATATATAAAACAAGAGAAGAGTTCACTCATTTTTTAAAAGTGGAATTAATAACGGTACTAATAATGGCTTAAGATGTAAAGGACTAATGACTCTTTTAGTGCAATGAATGTCACAGATGAAGTGCATAATCTGGATTCTAGCAGAAATGAGTGTCCAAGCCTTTGAGGACGAAATAAAAAATGTATGTGGTACCTTTAAAATTATTTTCTTCCCTGTTATATAGTCATGGTATTCACTGAAATGCTAATTGCTTTCAAAGTTGTTTTTTATGGTTTGCTGTGCAGACATAGCAGTGAATATTTGCTTTTTTTTTTTTTTTTTTTTTTTTGCTAAGCAAGGATGACGTTGGGAGTCATTCACATGTGTTGGTTTTCCTTATCCATTGTATCAGTTTCCACTGAACCATTTATTTATCTACAAGTTCCTTGGCCACCTGGACAGAAACTTATTTAAGTTCACTGGATTTTGCAACTTGCTTTGTTCCACTTTTACAGCCGTATTTGCTTTCTCTGCCTTTATCCTATTGGAATTAGTTTAGTTGACAGTTTCATTTGCTTCTTAACTTATGTCGTCAATGAACCACCGTATTCCCTTTTGCGTTTATGGTTCCCGTGTTAACTTGTGAGGCTCTGTCTCCCCACGCATTTGTACGTCTGAGCTTTGCATTGCCTGCTTCAAACCAGCTTTCACTGATACTAATACATTTCTATAAAGTTCCGGGATTATACTTCTTTTTCAGTGTTAAATAGTTTCACATATCCAGAATCTGTAATGTCCTATGGGTTATAGTATAGAATGTATTATATTTGCACAAACAAAATAATATGATCCTCTGCAAACTACTTTAAAAAACTTTCAACAAGGGTAAATGGGATATACCTGCCTACTGAGAGAAAATGACTCTCAGATTGGAGCGCATAGCAAAATACAAATTTGCTGTATTTAACATTCTGTAGACACCATTTCATTATGTTTACTAATTATGTGACTAAGATTTAAGAAATTCCTGTGAGGTTTTTCTTTTGGTTCTCTAACTTAAAATGCTGAAGTGTCCTCTATATCAAATGATTTCCTAAGAGTCACCAGGGGGGTTGACAGAACACATGACTTGGGTCAGTTATTTTGTCCACCAGGTAGCCATTTCTCAGCCCCAGAGCCCCAGGTGCAAGGTGATGCCCCACCTCTTAGCTGGTGATGCCCCATCAGGTCTTAGCTCTGCTGCTTGCATAACTTTGGTTCCAAGTTTCCTTCTTAGTTTAATTGAAGGAAATTGAGGGCTGAGTGAGCAAGTGATAAGGGGAATGATTAAATGGGTTAGATCTGTTGTTTGCTCTTCTTGATTTGATGGGCATATAGGTCCCACTCCGGTAACCCCCAAGATGAAAAGTTCCGGCGAACCCAGGTGGGTGCCTGGCCTTGGGTTACGGAGTTACTCTAGAAAGTCCCTCAGTCCAGCCCAGCCTTCTCTTAGACTTCAAATTCCTAAGAGCAGGGATTTTCTGTGCCCTTCAGGAGATTATAAGGAGGAAATTTCTCTCAAGTTGTGGCAGACAGCCTTTCTGGGGAAGAACATGTATTACCTACTTGCCCCACTTCACCACATGGCATTTTCCTACGTCTGTGAATAAACAAACCCAATAGAGATCCTAAGCAAAAACTAGTCCCTGAAGTTACTTAGTCCTTCCAACCATCTCCAGTGAACTAATTTCAGATTTCCATCTTGAAAAAGATGTTAAAAATCAGCTTTTAGTATTGTGATAAACAAAATATTCACATCATTACTTTAGTTTTAACATTAAAAACTAAATTCAAAGATAACAAAAAATTCATATCATTCCAAAATTACACTGCTGATTAAAGGCATTAGTAGTAACATACTGCTATATAATATTCATTTCTAAGGAGTTGAATGTTCAAATATATAGAGCTAAACTCAGCCCTGTTCATTCTGTTTAATCATCATATTTCTCTTTGTGTTCACAAGGTCTTATTAATCATGTTAAAAGTTCTCCAAGCACTGATTTCAAAAGAGTGAAAAAGAGAAAAACAGAATTCTTTGCTTAGCAGATATCCAATATTTATCTTCACTGAAAAATTATCTTGGCTTTTGTATCCTCAGAACCAATGACTGTAACAAAAACCTCAGTTTTCTTCTTTTAGGAAATTAACAGCTGCAGAGAAGAGTTTCAGTGAGATAGAACACAAGCTCACATAGGTCACTGTGATTCAGTTTCTAATTCAGATATCCTAAAGGAGAGAGAAATATGAGAAAACAGTGTGTCATTCCTGGGCCAAAAGAAGAGTGAGGAGACATAACAATTATTAACTACCTGACCAATTAAAGAGAGTGGTTAGCAAGATGACTGAATCCACTGATAACTCCCAATTTTCATTTTGAAAAAGGTTCTTTTTAACATTAAAAATTAAAAAAAATAGAGTAAACTGATAATGACTTTCAAATCCATTTCCTCTGCCAATGAGCAGACCAATTAGACGGGAAACAAAATTAAATCTTATGTAGTTAACAGACTGGATAGTCAAGTTTAAAATCACTAAGGGTTGACCATCAATATACCTTGTTGCTAGAAAGCAGGGTTTGTCAGAGAGGAGACTGAGCAGCAGTGATCTATTTCAGAGAAAGACAAAGGTAAAGAAGGTGTATCGAGAAAGCTAAGTGACATTCTTTGAGTTGTCCCCAAATCTTTTATCACTGGAAAGTGACTGCTTGAAAATGTGATTGGGAAATAACGGTGGCCCCTGGGCTCACTGCAGAAAGGACGATGGCTTTCACTTTCAATAATTCAGGGCTCTGTCCAAGGACACTTTCTTCTCAGTGAGGGAAGGGGAAGTTTGTGGTGCCCAGAGCAGAAAGCTTCTTGGTCCTGTGAAACTTTGAGCTTTGAGAAGTTCTCCAAAGCAACAGGTGGAGACTTGAATTCATCTTTGGGGAAGGCCTTTCCTTTGTTATGTGAAAACCACCCTAATGGACCCTTCAGTTATAGTAAACGAAGCAAATCTTCACCTAACCCAATGTTTTGGGAGAAAACTATGACATTGTAATCAATCTAGATAGAGCAGCCAAGTTAACTGATATGTTAATAGTTGTGCCCAGTTGAGTCATGTGGTAATTTGGCATTGAAGTTAGTGTGCCTAAATGAAACAGCTCAGAGCTGTCCTAGATTCCAAAGGAATATTTATTAAAAGGAAAGTACATTATAGTGATTTAAAATAAGAAAACTTTAAAATAGGATTAAGAACCAGAAATCAAGATAATGGAAGCTCCCAAAGGCAGTTGGAATTAATCAATTACAATTCTCCTCTTGATTCCATCTCATCCATATAAGCAAACATTTCTCCATAAAAATTTTGTGAAATATTGAATGACTTAGGACTCATGACTCTTTTTAGAATTTTTGCCCCTTTATAAATGAAAACTTTTAAAGGACTACAGTAGATATTTAAATACTTGTTGATTTCATTTGCTAGGAGAGTTTAGTTCAAGTTCATCTAAAAAGTCCTTGAAAATGAACGCACTCCTCAGGGTGAACTATATCTCAATATACACACCCTGATTTGAGAGAGAGGCACTAGCTACAAGCTTCCAAGTTTCCATCCTTTAAATCAGTGAAAGAAAGGAAATCCAAGCTTTTCAGTTTAGCTTCCGCATGATCAGTAAATTCCCTGGAGGCTTTCTGTAGTGGAAGCCGGGGTGGGCCCATTGGAATCCCAGAGACGAGAGTCATGATGGCTTTGGTCTGTGACACTCCGAAACCTAGACAGGAAAATATAAGTGAGGAAACATGGCTCAGATTGTCCACTTTGCCACAAACACCCTAAAGAAGAGATCATATTCTTACAGTGATTACTGTGATAGGACAAAATAGAACTAAAATATGAGAACATTTCTAGTCAATATGGCAGACTGAATGGACATAGGAAATCCCTCTTCCTGCTTTAAGCACATAGAAATGCTGGAAACTTTTTAACAAATTGACAAACTGTAAGACAGAACAATGTGAGATTCAAAATCAATCCTAAAAGTAAGGAGGAACAAGAAGTATCAGGAATGAAGAGGTCAGAGTGGTGAGGAGGAGCTGAAGCCAAATGGTCCACGAGGATAATCTGATTCAGCTATATACTGTGTGGACTGAATGATGTAGGACTTCATCACTAGGACAGAATTCAGTTTGAGCACATCTAAGAAGTCCCTGAGAAATGCACTATGTAAGGTGTTTTATGACTCTGCGCTGCTGTTTTAGACTGGGACAGGAGTGCAAGGTGAAGCCTTGAGTCTGTACATATCAAGGAGCTGGAACTAAACTCCCAGTGTAAAACTGGTAGCTAGCCTTCTATGAAAAGCAATGGGGGAAAAAAAACTGGCCCACTGGCAAGGAAGCCTGACATCTGCCAGGGCTGTGGATGGAAAAAGATCATATGAAAGAAACCCCAAGCTTGTACCATATATGAATGCTGGATCCACATTTACATTATGCACTTGGTACAGGAACCATACTAAGAAATATACATGAAGCCTGGCTAGAAACGGTGAAACTATATTGTCCCAGCAGAGACAAATGTAAAACCACTTGACAGGACACTTCACAACCTAGAGCACAATGCATTTCCCAGAAAACAACTACCTGTGAAGATGAGTTCAGAGTTAAAAATTACAAAGCACACGAGGAAAAAGAAACTGCAAGGGAGTCAGTGAATGTGTAACCGACAAATTTCACATCCTGAGAACAGATGACACAAAATTCTGAAGGAGACTTCACAGAAATAAAAGAAGGAATAGAAGCCATAAGCTAAGAGAAGGGCATATAAATACAGAACAGGAAGATCTGGGGAAAAAAAGCCAAAAAGAAATACTGGAAATGAAAATATATAATCAGTAAAACTAAATTGTAGGAAACATAGCTAAAGATAGAATTAGTGATTTTGAAGGTAGACCCAAGGAAATAACCCAGAATACAGCAGAGAGAGAAAGATATTTGTCTTCTTAACTGGCTATTGCTTTTGGATCCAAGGTATGAGACGTAACTTTCTTTTGCTAAGTTAACTTTGTTACAGTAATAATTGAGCATTGGGAAGGAAAATATTAGCATGAGTAAATATCTAGAATATAGTGTGATTAATGCAAAATGGCCTTATTATGAATAGCTTATTATGAATGGTGGAAGAAGGAGTTACCTTCATGATAAGACTTTGTCATGTTTATTAAATCTCTTGTACACACAGTGGAATATTACTCAGCCATAAAGAAAGAGTGAAATCTTGTCATTTGTGACAATACCAATGGACCCAGAAGGTATTATGCTAAGTGAAATAAGTCAGATGAAGACAGACAAATCCTGTATGATTTTACCTATATGTGGAATCTAAAAACAACACATGAACAGACATAAAACAGAAACAGAGTTATATAGTGCTGTATGTCAATTTTATCTCAATGAAACTGGAAGGAAAAAAAGATAAGTCTCTCTTTGACTAAACCATGAAAAGTTCAACCTCTAAGGAAGTCAGAAATGAACTCTTTAAAGATATGATCTTTTCGATCATAAACATTATCTTCAAGAGCCTCTTTCATAATGCCAATATTCTGGCAAAACAGTAAATCCTTTCAGGTAGTATCTTAGAGCTGTATTTTACAAAACTATTGCAGTATCACTGCTGGTGTGCAAAGAGATCTTACACATACAGGTAAACTTTTAGTTCTTTTAAAAAAAATTTAATAGTTCAATAACTAATGCACTTTAGGAACAAATACCAAGCCTGCAATTTTGGGAA
This sequence comes from Camelus dromedarius, assembly GCF_036321535.1. NCBI lineage: Eukaryota > Metazoa > Chordata > Mammalia > Artiodactyla > Camelidae > Camelus > Camelus dromedarius. The sequence goes on along the minus strand of NC_087458.1, from coordinate 26,929,112 downwards.
AGGTATTGCTTAGGGCAAGGGAATAGTAATTGTTAATAACAGTACTGGTGGCACACAAATATGACAAAAGTCATCCAAAAGCAAACGGGAAGTATTCTCTTTGAAGGATTAAGAAATCTAGCTGAAAACCCTGTGAGAATGAGGGGTACATAACACATAATAGATGCTTAGGGCTTGGGAGGAGTTGCCAGGAAGAGGCAGAAAGACTCTGAAAGTGGGAGGTCGGCCAAGAATAAACTTAAAACTATTCCTGGACTTGCTCCAGGTTCTCAGGAAGGGCCAATCTCTTGCAGAAGTGGAGTGAATGGTGGCATTTGTTACTTGCTATGGGATAAGACTTAGGAGACTGTGGAGAGGTTTCTCAACTCAAATTCACTGTATTTCCCTCAAATTTTACATTGTCATGTTATCCAAACCTCCATCCATTTAAGCTCACTTGTGTTAATAAACTCCTATTAAATTGCAAATGCTCTTGGGAGAGCTGTCAGTCATTCACAGTTTAATAAGATCTATATTCAAACTGCCCTCCTCCAAGCACTTAGGCTGAAATAAGCCACAGTGTGGAAGTAGAATTTTAATGAGCAGAGCCAAGTAAAGGGAGGGAGAGTTGATGGTGTAGGAGAGAAGGAATTAAAAGAAAAGGTGTGTGCATAGAGTGGGGAGGTGGGCAATGTGCTAAAATGGAGGAGAGAGATTGGTGAGAAGGTTGCCAAGACCTTCCAATTAGGTTTACTCCACCATTTTATAGGATTGGCCCTGAAGATTAGTATTAGGAATAAAACCCTGTTTGTAGTAAGTAGATTAAAAGCTGTTCTTGTCCAGCCCTCAGAGAAAGCAATGAAAGTCCCTCATCACTTTCTCTTAAACCCTCAGAGAAAGTCCATTTCTTTTATACTCTCCATTAGCAGACCAAGCGGGAAACTTACCCAGTTTGACCACAAAGTTGATAAATCTCTGAATGCAAAACTGGAAAGGAGCAAACAAATCTATAGTCAGTATTACTGAACCATGATAATAATTTAAAGAATTTAGAGGTCAAATGACAGAAATCCCAAACTAAAAAGTCCACACACACACCTTAGTTTTCTGAATGTCTGTCAGAATGGAGAAAAACAGCCAAGTGAGGATGGTTGAGGTCCATCCAGGATAAGGCAGGATCTTTCCATACATACAAGCTTTAAGAAACGAGCCCATGAAGAAAAGACGCTCTAATGATGGAATTGTATAACCGAGAACTAGGATGGGGAAGGTACCCTTTATCCATCTAGGTTACACGGGTAAACTTATTAGCTAGTGAGGATGTATCCAAACTGGGGCACTCTAACCTCTGGGGCGCTTTCCAAGATACCTCAAGGGCACTTGGCCAAGGCTAAGATTTATGGACATTAATTTCAGGATCCTCAACTCCAAAAAGTTCTATTTCTAAAATGGATCATAGTAAGGATTTGCACATAATGGAGGTGCAGGCTGTCCGTTTATATCTCTCCTTTCACAGACCTTCTCTCACTTGTGAAAAATAAAAAAACATACCTCCTATATCACTGCCTTGGAACATCTCTGGGAACCAAATAAAAGAGCGAATCAAAATGTTGGTATTGGAATCAACAAAGTTGACAAAGTGATTCCTCTAATTAATGGATAACACGTCCTCTAAAAAGTCAGAGGGTTTTCAATTTTTTCCTTTCAACATTTCTTTTAATGTGGTGATTGAGGTTGTCAGCTGAAAATCATTAAATGATCAAGCATTCTGTGATTTTTTTGGCATATGACTCAAAAACTGTTCAAAGAACGGAGTGACTGCTATATAACATTTCTTCCCTTCTTATCTACTCATATATATGAACAGGGTTTATTTCTAATACATAGCACTTATTTCTGTAAAAACAAAAAAACTGAAATAGTATTAAAGCTGAACTTTAGCTCATCCTAGCAATAAAGAATACTCATCCAGGAATTCATGAAGCAATTAATTGAAAAAAAAAGATTCCCATCCATCTTATTAAGAAATGCACTTTTAATAACATTTCACTTTTACATTGTTTTAATCAATTGTATGCTAGGAATAAAAAATTCAATGAAGAATAAAATTTAATATCCAGAGCCTTGCAAGCATGTGTACATGTTCTTTTTTCCTTCACACACAAACACATTACATTGTACATGACAGTCACATGTCTCTGCTGCCTTTTTAAGCAGTTAATATATCATGGAGATCTTTCCAGATCTGTGCATATAAAAGTATCTCATCCTTTTAAAGGGCTGTAGATAATTCCATTGCATAAGGCAAATGTAATGTATTTGACCATTTCCTTACAGGTGGATATGTGGGTTGCTTCCATCTTTTGCTATTATAAATAATGCTGTAAGGAACATCTTTGTACACATGTCATTTCATCATAAATATAACAGATGGCATTTAAGTCCATGAGAATAGGTAAGTTTAGCTCTTGTCTGCTTCTTCACTTGTCAGCAAACTCCTTTCGGGCAGAGACCAGCTTGAATTGAAATTGTGCATTTAGCTCAGCCCTTGGCATGTTAGTAAAAGAGTAAGTGAGACCCATTCACACTTGCAAGAAGAAACAGAGAATGTGATAAACTAAACTCCCTACCAACACTGTTTTGAGGGAAGTGATTTATTTGAGTGGGACTCAATAAAACAAAAGGTGGGGGCGGGGAAGAGATGGACACGGAATCAGCCAATAAAAGAGCCCACTAAGTGGAAGGGTCCATATCACAGCTGTTTCACACTTTAGTCCATCCTGTGATTTTCCTGTCGTTCAGCTTGGAAGAGGTTGGAATTTTCAGAAATGATTTTTTCTGGGAAACAAAGAAAAAATAAAACCATAAAGGAAAAGTGGTGGCAGAGTCTGCACACTTCAGACTTCATATCTTAATTTAAACCAAAGTCTTGCACAATGTTTAACTTAGTTGATGTAACTTCCTAAGTCCTTGCCCTGCTCCTGCTCTCAGCTTCCCCTGGTCTGGGGCTAAACACAGGTGATTAAGTAGCTATTTAAACTTTAAGTAGCAAGTAGATTCAGGCTGGCTCGCTGTTCAGGACCAAAGGGCAGAGAATGTAATTAATCATACCTGGCGACTGCTGCCTCATATTCCCCCTGGTTGGCGCTCTGGTCACTCCCTCTGACCTCCAGAATGCTTTCTGACTTCTGCTCTGTACTTTCCGATTGCCCTGATTGTGGCCCGTCTCATTCAAAAGAGCCCTTATCTGAGCTTCATTGGGTCCGACCACCTGCTCTGATCTTGCTTATGCTGTTCATTCCCACTCGTTTTTTCGGGATTGTCCTGTCACTTTCATGATCCTTGAAGTCCCTATGCCCCTCAGCCTCCAGAAGCCTTCCTGCTGTGCCTACTTCTTTCCACTTTATCCCGTTTACCTGAAGTACACACGCTACCACCTGCTGGGACTGGTTCCACCCTTCAGAGAGGCTCTTCCTTCTCTGGACAGCGAGGCTGTGCTCCATGAGACATTGACAGCAGCTCCCCTGGGGTCTTCCTGGAACACATCAACTCCTGCTTCCCTCTTTTCCTGTTTCAAAAGCCAGTGTCTCCTTTTGGATCACCTGCTTGGCTCTTGCTTGCTGCCCGATGGATGTTCTCGGTTCTCAGCACCTCTCCAGGGCAGAGAGGACTAACCTGCTGACTCTGGGTTAAGTCTCCCCCTTTCAGGTCACCAGCTTCAGAGCTTCCTTATATACTCGGGTGAGTCAGGTATGAGGTCCTCATGGGGATGGTATGTGGTCATTTCCCCAGAAATCCATCACTATTATTTCACAGTCACACAAATACTTGGAATGTAGAATAAAAATGAGATCACTCCTAAGAGGAACAGAGGGGACTCATTCCCATATGGGGCCTTTCCTGATAGACATTCAGGGAGCACAGACAGGGGCGCCAGGTTTGGTTTTAAACAAGGAAGAGTAAGAAACAGAAGGAAAAGCAAGCCAGCGGCAGCCAGGCAATTTTAATGAGGGCGGGTGTGGCAGGAACGCTGATGGGAGAGAACGAACATTCTCAGGTGGGAAAGAAGAAAGCTGTGATTTGTACGAAGGGAAAAGAAAGCTAACCTGATAGTTCAGGGCTGAAGAGAAATCCTTTCGTTCAAAAGCCTCCAACATCTGGTTTGTCTTTTTTCCCAGGTAGTTATAGGTACTGGAAAGAAAACAGCACATCCTGTAGGATCCGTAGCTCAGCAGGAAGGTCCCGCTCTTCAAACCCCTCTGATGCTTAAAAGGCAAAAATAGACCAGGGTTCCTTGAAGCCTATTTTCAGGCCCTATTCTTTTAAAGGATTAGGTGTCTTCCGTTCTGAGTTTTCCAGCAACACTAAGCAGTGCAGAGGAGGCAGGGGACACCAGAGGGAATGAAGAAAAGGGAGGGAAACAGAAAAAGTTCAGTTAGAAAAAAGAAAAAAATAAAGTGAAAGATGGAGATGTATTTGGTAAGGAGTGATTGAGGGCAACACCTGCCCCAGCGCACACATGCAGGCACAATGCTAGACAAAAGCTGTGGATCAAATGTAGTATTTGAGGGGGGTCCTCAAAGCCCTATGCTGAGGAATTGGGTGAACGGAGCACCAGAGTAAAAGGGACAGATCCCAACAGTTTACCTAAGCTCTCTGTCAACTTGTATATTACTTAGAGACGAGTTTCTAATAATAATATTGATACTGATAAAAATAATACAAGAGGCCATTTGTTGGCTATTATATTCCGGGTGCCTGATGAAGATCATGTCTAATCTTCTCAAAGCCTTGCGAGGTGGATGTGGTTTCTATTTTGCTGTGAAGAAACTATGTCTCAAAGAAGGGCTACAGAGCTGTCGAGAAGGCTCTCCACCTCTTCACCTGCCTTCTGTGATGCGTCAACAAAAATGAAGGTGAGAGTTAGTTATTTGATCTGATAAAATGTTCTTGATGACTTAAAAAAAAATCTCTAGTTCTACCAATGAGGCCAAATATCTTAGACTAATCACTGAGTTTTTAGAGAAATCAGCAAGGTAGAAGGTTCTAGAATTTCAGAACAGGAGTGTCTCCTTAGTTTCTAATGACTTTTCCTATAGTAAGGCAGGCTCAGAAAAGATTTTTATCTTGATGTAACAGGAAGAGAATATTGTTGGTACTTCATGTGTATAGCTCCTGGAGTCAACAGCAAGGATTCCCAGAACGTGAGGTTCACATCATCCTCTGGTAATAAAGTGGGGAAGAACGAAATGTAACAGTTCTGATAAGTCCCTTGTAGATGTGAGACACCCGAAGTCACAGTATGTCCATGAATGTCCGAAGGGTTTCAGAGGACTGTAATTCGAATTCCAGGGGTCTCAGGTGGCCAAAAAAAAAGGGGGGGGGGCCTAACAGGTAAGAATCTCCTGGGTCAGCAGATCCAGGCTTTCCGGTTTCCTCAGTAGAAATGTCCTTCAGTGAGGACAGATGTTGCAGCCATCCTGGTTTGGTGAACAAGCCATTAAGATTATCCAGCTCAACTACTCTTCATCAAAGCCATGCTCACCAAGACATGTTATGAGTATTATTTTGCTTCCCCTGTATTTTTCCTACTGGGAGGAAATACAGTTTCAGTTAATGCAAATTTCAATCAGTCTGCTTGCAAGCACGTTTCTAATGAATTAGGTTAACGTGTGCAGTGGACATGCTAAATCGAATGCCCCTAAGCCTTCTGCTGAGTGGACATCGGATCACATGATTCTGCCTTCCTAGCTGCAGCTACCTGGACCTTACGTGGACACCTGACCCTGCACTGCTATCTAGTGACATCCTGAGATGCCCCACGTGGGCACCATGACTGGCCACGAGCGTGCGGACGTGGAGAGAGCCCACCTAGAGAGAAAGAGAGGGAAATACAGAGCTTCCAGAGGACCACAGATGGAGAAAGGTCTGCCTTGGCTGTTGAGAGCTTTGCAGTTTCAAGTTCTCATCTTCACTGCACTTCCTCAAGCTTTATGAAATTTCCCAGAATTTTAAAATAACTTACCTCCTTTCACATAGCTAGTTTAAGTGGGTTTCTGTTATTTGTAACCAAATAATTTCTGACAAAGAAGTCCTGTGCGTGCTTTCAGCCTGTGTGCTTCACCTCTAACTGCAACAGGTGCCTCTTAGAACAAAGACTGAGTTGCTAAGAAAACGCTACTTAATTCCCTTTCACTGAAAGAATGTGGCAAAGAAAGGCACTCCTATTAGGAAAGGTGTACATGCAAGAAAGATAACTACTCAGGGGATGAATGCCTCTGGGCGGAGGGCATTTTACATTTATAACCATTGGGAAGAAATGTGTCCAGCTTACCTGCCCACTGCTCCAGTTGCTCCCATCACCAGAGCACTCAACAGTTGCTAATCAGAAACAAAGAGTATTTACTTTGATGAAAAATAGAAGAGATGCTACTAAATCAGCAGTCACATAAATTGTATGGGAGGGACACTAACCTGCTGGGATATGCCAGGGAGTGACTCACCTCGTCCACCCCAAAAAGGAATGCAAACTGTCGCTGGCGATTCTGATCGACACACTGCCCGAAGTCTAAGAGATCTGTGTCACTGAATTTCAGCCCTTGGAAGGTGGGGATCTTCTCCTGAATCCCATCCAACAACTCCTCAGCACGAACTGCACGAAATAATGAATGTCTCATTCATCCGCACACCTCCAGGAAAGATCAGAGAACATCTCATCTGGCCCTACACTTCTGCATGGAGCTGCCAGGGGCTGTTCTCAGCCACAACCGACTGTCGACTGGATATAATCACTTGCCCTTGCCTCCCAGTTACTGTGTGCTTGTCAGATTACAGCCCTAAGTCTTCTGTTCCTTGAAGACAATAGGATAATATTGATAAAGCACAATTTCTTCTTTAAGACGTATTTTTATTGAAGTATAGTCCGCTCATGAAATTGTCATGAACTAACAATGTTGTGTCCATTTCTGGTGTACAGCATAATATTTCAGTCATATAGGAACATATATATGTATATTCATTTTCATATTCTTTTTCACCATAAGTTACTACAAGGTACTGAATAGAGTTCCCTGTGCTATACAGTATAAACTTGTCGTTTATCTCTCTCATATATAGTAGTTAGTACCTGCAAATCTCAAACTCCCAATTTATCCCTTCCCACCCCATTTCCCCACTGGTAACCATAAGTTTGTTTTCTATGTCTATGAGTCTGTTTCTGTTTTGTAAATAAGTTCGTTTGGCTTTTTTTTTTTTTTTAGATTCCACATAGGATTGATATCATATGGTATTTTTCTTTCTCTTTCTGGTTTAGTTCATAGAGAATGACATTCTTCAGGTCCATCCATGTTGTTGCAAATGGCATTATCTTATTATTTTTTATAGCTGAGTAGTATTCCATTGTATAAACATACCCACAGCTTCTTTATCCAGTCATCTGTTGATGGACATTTAGGTTGTTTCCATGTCTTGGCTCTTATAAACAGTACAAAGCACAATTTCTATTTTTTCTCTTAAGGAAGTTAGAAAGAAGTGGGAGTTTTAAAAATAACCTCCTAAGAAATTTCATCTAAGTGTAAGAATCTTCTGGCTGGAGAAGCACAGTAATGACAAGAGGTCAGAGTACCTCCCTATATGCCAGGCACTGAGTATACAGTGGGGCACAAGGTAGACACAGCCCTTGTCCTACAGGGGCTCAGAGGCTGTGTCTTCCTGCATGAGAAGGAGAGGTGTGTGTGACAGACACCGGTGTCTGCTAGACGTGCCTAAGGGTCAACCTGTCTTTTATACTTAAATCTCCCACTGTAAGGTGGTGTCAATGATTGATGAGAGCTGACTTATTTTTGGCAAGAGTGACTTATATTGAGTAGTTGGAACCATCTGGTCAATATTCTATCGCTTTTGTGACATGGGGTGGGGTGGGGTGGGATGGAGTGAAGGTTTCTTAGTGAAACGGTACGATGTGAGGGGTGAAGGGCAAGACACATGGAAGGAAGCAGTACTTACTCTTTACCCCCGTCAAGGCAGGAATGTGATAGTAGTAAAACGGCAAAGCAGGGGCAGCGGCAGCCACCTCCTTTAGGAAATTAACCAGGATATCTGAAAGAAGAATGGGAAAAGCCATGGTGCGAACCAAAGTGAAACACCGGTTTTCCCCAGTGAAAAAATGAACCATCTAATGAAATGCAACCATCCTTTTCAGAAGCCAAAAATTCTTGACCACTCTCACCATCTCTCAGATTTCTACTGCAGTGTCTTTGCAATTCAGTTCCTTCAAAGTTTTATTTCCCTTTCTGCAGAAAGGCCAAAGTAAGGGGACCACCTTCCTGTCACCCCTACCGTACTAAAGTACTATTAAAAAAATGGTGCAAATCTTCCCACATTTTAAGAGAAGCTCATAAAATATTCTTACAAAAACCAGAAGCCCATCAGGCAGGCTAGGATCCTTGTCCTCTCACCCAGCAGGGTACGTGTGGTCAGTGAACAGCCAATGACTTTGAATTAGGATCAGAATAAGGTTGTAACTGAGGAAATTCGACAACAAAAAGATAACCAACATCTGCTCAAAATGGGAAGTCATAAAGGCAGTGGCACACCTCATAATAATTCAACCAGAGTTTGGTACTTTCCCCTTTTGGGGAGAAATTCAGATGTATCAGAGGAGAGTTCATTCTGGTTTACTAAGGAACTGGGGTTTCCTGCATCGTCCGATTTGAGCTTCTGCTGCGACGTTACTGCAGATGATAAATGAACACAGCAGAGCTGCTCACGATTTGGATGCCACTGGACAGTGGGAGAGAGAATCTTACGTACTTCATCTGAATACTGTGATGATGTATTCTGTCTGTGACAAATATTTCTGATAAAATTATTATGTATAATTTGTTATTTTTCCTTTGTCTTTTGGGAAAAGTACTTAGGCAAAAAATTCCAAAACCATGTGAAAAAAAACTTTAAAAATGTTCATTCTACATTTCCCAAATTTAACTATTTAAATTACTTACCTATATTAACAACTATTTTCTCTCTACCAGTAACAGGTGACATTTCATAATTCTGACCCATTATACATTTAGTTATGGATTTATTTAATCATGCATGCAGATAACACCTTGTCTGTTTTTAAACCTTTTAAAATTTGTATTTTATTTTTGATAATCAAAAGAATTCAAAAGACACAAATAGTTTCCACAGAGAAAACAATGATGATACTTTGGAAGACAATGAATGTTTCTGTGAAATGTCTTTTCAAATTCATTGCTTACTCAAACTTGAAAAGAACATGTAGTCTCAAAATGCCCATCACTACACTCCTCTTTCTTGAGAAAAATGGTCTCAAGCTTCGCCATGTGACTCTGACACTCTGCACAACTGACTGGACAGGAAGCGGACACCTGACCCAAACACAGGCACCTGTAGGTTGACCCGAGGCTTGGTGGGATGACCTGATCAGATTACTTGGCCAAAGAGCTTAAGTCCTTTCATTTAAGTCCCTTAATGGAGTCTTCTCTTTTTTGGATCCAGGGAGGCTGAATACTCCGGAGGACTACTGTACCATTGCAACTTCATGCCTCCAGTCCCCAAGCCTTTACTTTCATGACTTAGATACAACCATCTGGAATGAAGGCATAAAGAAGTGGACCATGTGAGGCACTATGCATTTAGAATCATCTACCTACCTTTGTTCCATGGCTTGAGAAAGAAAGGTGCGATGACAGCGATGCCATCAGCTCCTATTTTTGCGGCATGTTGGGCCTTTAAAAGAAGAAAGACCATTGGTCACAATTCTGACGTGTGTGGGTGTGGGGGCTCCTCAACACCAACAAGCAATTCTCAGACACCAGCTGGGTTCTTACAATTCAACTCAGCTCTGACACTGTGTGTCTGGAGACAGAGTCAGATTGCACAGGTTAAGGGCTCAGCCCCACAAGACTAGCCCCCTACCCTCACTTCAAATCCCAGGTTACCACCTGGGCTTCTGACCGATGGGCCACAGACTGAAGGTTCTAACGATGCCCTCCTTGGATGAATTAATTTGCTAGGGCAGCTCACTGAACTCAGAGAAGCATTTTAATTACTAGATCAATGTTGTTTTAAATTAAAGGATACAAGTCAGGAACAGCCAGATGGAAGAGATGCACAGGGCTAGGCATGGGGAAGGGGCACAAAGCGTCCCTGTCCTCTCCGGGTGCAGGTGCCCCACCCTCCCCATGTCTCCACAGGTTCACCAAACTGGAAGCTCGCTGAAACCTGTCCTTTGGGGGTTTTGTGGAGGCTTCACTACCCAGGCACGGTTGATTAAATCACTGGCCTTTGGTGACTGGTTCAAATTTCAGCCCCTCCCCTCCCTGGAGGAAGGGGGCTGGGACTGAAAGTCCCAACCCTCTAATGCACTTGGTTGGTATTCTTGACAACCAGCCACATCCTTAGGTGCTTTCCAAGTCACTTCATCAACATAACAAGAGGTATCTTTACTGTTCTCATCTCCAGAAATTCCAAGGGTTTCAGGAGCTCTGTGCCAGAAATGGGGCGAAGACCAAATACATATTTCTTGTTATAAATCACAGTAGCACAACCATCCTGAAGTAAGTGATTTGCTATGTTCACCGACAGCTTAGATTATTAGAAGTTAACAACAAACTCTTCCAACTTCTTTTCACTTGAGAGTGGAAAATTAGCCAAATTTAATGATAAACGTCATTACCAGGGAAACTCCAAGGCTGCAAAGCAGAGACCCCTGGCAGAGGTGAGCTGCGTTATTTAATCTTACTCTCTTCAGACTTCGTCAGTACAAAAAAACCTTGCTAGGAAGACATGAGCAGTTCATTTTGACAAATTATAACTATTAACAGAGAAACCTACAGATGTTATTTCTCTTCTAGTGTTCAGCCCACTGGATGACACCTTCTTTCTCTCCAAAGATATGATAATCATATTTTTAAATTTATATTACAGATTGGGAATGTGGTTGAGAAGGAAAAGATTATACACGTCATAGAAGATACACTGCAGTACTCTTCTGATGTTTTCTCAAATTCCCTCAGAAAAATTAAACATTTCCTCCCACTGGACCCTCGTAACATTTTTAAAATCTATTTCAAGCAGAGCACCTGAGCCTACCAAGCTGTAAGACAGTTACGAGTAGGCACTGTCCTCCAACACGAGTGACCTCCCTGAGAGCAGAGGCCAGATCTTACTGACTCTTGTGTTCAGGTCAGTCACGGTGCTGAGCACACAGCAGGGACTCAGTCGACGCTTGCTGAGCGTTCTGAAACACGCCCCGCTACCTAAAACGGGAAAATGGCTTTCCTCTGAGATACCACTTTAACTCACAGTGGTGTCTATATCTAATAGACATGATTAACTTTCGGCAGAATTAAAGTAGGAGAGTCAAAAAGAGACCGAGATATAGTCCAAAGACCAATCAAGACATTGGATACAATTTTACTAACACAGAACTGGAATGTGATGTATCTGAGTCATTTACTTTGCACCCTGCTTAGGACAAAGTGGAAGGGTAACCTTAGCTGAAAGTAAGGGGAAATAGCCCACTTTTGGAGACAGTTGATGGCAGTGGCCATTCAAGCATCATCCAGTGGGGAGTTATGTCTAAGCAGATGCCATGACTACTGTCCCCTTGGCAAGAATTATCCCTACAGCAGGAAAGTACCTGTACACTGAGATTATCTTTACATTGTTCTAGTGTTCAGCCCAGTGGATGACACTGCCTTTCATGCCATGACATGACAATATTTAAAATTTAGATTACACATAGGAAAAGAAAGCAATTGAAAAGGGAAGAGAAAAAAAAGATTTCCTCCACTAGGCTACTTTAGTTGAAAGATCTATTATAAGAAAAACAAATCAAATGTAAAAAGAATAGACCAATGAAAATAGAGTACATGAAATTGAAAGTCTGACTGGAAAGCCTGACTAGCTCAGGTCTCTGGGCAAGAGCACCATCCTCTTCTGGTCCTGAGAAGACAGCACACAGCTCCTGCCACCCCTTATATATTTCTCTTCTGTTTTCCTCCAGCTCCGGGGGAGCAGGAAGCACTTTGATGGAGGGGCATGAGCTCCCCCGTAACAGCAGCAGCGCCTGAGAGACAGTGTATCTCTGTAGCAGCTGCTCCCAGACCTCCCCCCCTCCAAAGGCTGCAGCTGGGGTTGGGGGTGGAGAATCCAGGTCCCCGCTGCTGCTGTTCGAGTCTCTAGGGTTTGCCCCGTCGGCAGCAATTTATCCGCAGAATTTTATCACCTTTTTCTTGCTTGTCAAAATGTTTGTTAAAAGAGGAGAAATTACTTCAGAAAATATGGCCTTCATAAAAATATAAGCCGCTTGAAATGCTTTGCAATTGAAAAGTGTGTTTTTACTATAGCATGTCATTTTCTCGTAACAAATGATGCTGTAATGTGAGGGTTCATAAACCTTTCTAGCAATGTTTCTCTAGGAAATTCAAATCATTGAAAACTTTTCAAACAATTTTTTTCTCTAATGTATAAAAATAAAAAAGATGTTTTGTAAATTAAAATAAAAAAAAAATAAATCGTTTCCAAGTGCTGACTCTAGGTTTAGTTTACTAAGCAACCATCTAGTACGTCTTCCTTTGCGGCTTGCCCAAGACTGCTGGATTGCAATTCTGTGAGTATACAGTACACATCCCATTTCTAAATTCAATCAATAGGAAACACAGTCAAACAAAACCCATCAAGAAGAAGCTGGGGCTAGATCAAGTCATTGTGCTCTGGAGAATTAGAATATCTGAATTCTGGGGACATGGTTACGTGGACAAAGAACGTCACCTGCCATTTCAGTAAATAAAGCCTGTTTCAGCCGTAAGGCCATCGGCCACTGCAGCCAAGCCCATCAGTGCACTATGCTGAGGGGATTCAGGATGGAGAAAAGGAGGACACTGGCCCTGGGCAGTTAAGATGCAGATCCAAGGAATGGTGTCAGTAAGCCCAGACGCTGGCACCTTCCCATACACAGAAAAGCACTGAAATCGTTAACTTGATATGTGTTTTTATGATGAGCAGTAATCTTTTGCTTTTCAAATACATGTTTTTAAAATTTTGGGTTTTTCCCCCCATTAAAAATCTCCTGTACATCCTGGCTCCTCCCTTACCTCTTTGGTAGAGTCCCTTAGAGCTACCTGAGTGGCTGCATCCTAGGCTTACGTCCCCAGTAAGTCCTCTGGATAAAACATAATTCTCAGCTTTTAGGTTGCACATTGTTTTTTTTTTTTTTTCCAGTCGACGGTTGACTGGCAGCAGTCCAGGCGATCACATCTTTGTACTTTCTTTCCTCGCCCAGTTCACAAAGGCCTCGAAACCACCACATCGTCTGCTTTTCTGCTAGCAACTTTAACTCCTTCCTCCTTTTGCCAAAATTTTGCTCTACCTAACCCATTCATCTGTAAACCCAGAGCCGCCCAACTGCTGGCATCCTCGTTCCTCTGCTCTGGCTGAAGGGTGTACCTAGAAGAAAATTTCCAAACCTGTGTTGAGTGGTGGTGTGACAAATTTATGACTCACAACTTTAGTTGCTTTTTAGTATCACTGGGGCAATCCTTTTAAAAAAAATTAATTAATTAGCTTTTAATTTATTTTTCAAAATTATGACTTAGAAAAACACAACAAAATTGACCATTTTAACCAGTTTTAAGTATACAGTTCAGTAGCATTAATAAGTACATTCATATTGTTGTGAAACAGCTCTCTAGTGCTTTTTCACTTTGCAAATCTGAAACTTGCAGGAGTTGCCAGCAGGAACTCCATTTTGTACTTTACGGCTCCATCCTGTTAAAACCGTGAACTGTACTGATCCTGCTGACTTTAAAAAAAAAAAAAGAACAAGAAGGGAAGAAGGGAAGAAGGAAAGAGAAAGAAAGAAAAGAAAGAAAGAAAGAAAGAAAAGGAAGCTATTTGCTGAGAAAGGCATCCCAGAGAACTGTGCAGACATGTGACTTTACTGATAATTAGTGAAACACACTTGGCAAGTCCATAAATTGTAACAGCAAAGAAAAAGAGAATACAGACCTTCCAATCCCAGCTCTTGGCAAACAATTTATGTAAACTAAGTGTACTTCCCTGTTTTCCTTTAAAAACTCCTGCCTTTTCTTTCCCAGAAGGGACACTGTTCTGGTTGCTGCTGGAATCTGTGCTGCCTGAATTGCAATTCTAAGACCCCAAATAAATGCGTTTCTTTGTTTTATAGTCTGCCTCTTTTTCTCAAATGACAAACTTTATACCCACTAAACAACCCTTCTTTCCCCCTCCCCCTAGTCTGTCATAACCACCACTTTACTTTGTTTTTATGAATTTGACTACTATACCTCATATAAGAGGAATCACATTTTATTGTAGCATGTGACAAGATGGATTTGCTTCCTTTTCAAGGCTGAGTAATATTCCATTGTGTGTATGTACCACCTTTTCTTTATCCATTCATCTGTCCATGGATGCTTGGGTGGCTTCCACCCCTTGGCTATTACAAGTAGTGCTCCTGTGAGCATGGGTGGGGACATGTCTCAGTTTTCTCTCCCGTTCTCCAGACAGCAATTCTCAATTTTTACCACTTCTCATGTCCAAACCCCATCTTCCATCTTCTTTGTGCCCAGCAGAGAGCCTTGTCTTTTACTTCCTAGAGAAAACTGAGGGTGGCTCAAGGTCTATTCCTTACCTGCAAACTAGGGAGCTCTAGACCCATCCTTATCTTGCCCCAAAGAAGAGGTGCCCATTCAACACTCTGCTACAGCAGTTATCACCTTGGGCGACTCTCTTTATGGCTCTGTGCTTGCTTCTAGGGAGTGGACTCCCTGAGGTCCCACACCTTGTATTCTCCAGCTCAGCATCCAATATATGGCAAAAATGGTACTGATTTTAACCTCAGCATAAAAACGGAGGCCCCTCAAGTAGTCTCTCCCAGATGGACCTACATACGTACCAGTTCTTGTGACTCCTTCAAGCTCAAGGCTCCTACGTGAATTACTATCTGGTCCAGCCTGCAAAAGAGAAAACACGGCTGCACCACCTGAAGTCTGCAGGAACATGGAAGGGCTGTGCCATCCTGGTTTGCGCTGGTTTAGCAGTTAGCTAATATCTGATTAATCTCAGTCTCAAGACTATTAAATTCTGCTATGGGCTGCTTAAAATTAACCTAGTCAGGGATTTAGAAAAAAATGTCCAGGGAATAAAATGTAAGGTTCAACCAAGCAATAGAATTTTGAAAACAGTAACTGATTAACTGCTACTTGAGTACTTATTTTGACTATGAATTATTATAGATGCTGTATCTGATGGTGATGATGTGCATGAAGACAGGGATAAAACAGATGGTCTTCATCGGAGATGAAAATAAAGAGGTCCCCCAAAGAGTACAACCAGGAACCAGCTACATGAAAGAAAGGATTTACTGTTTAAAGTCTTTTCCCTATGTTGTAAGCCCTCAGAATTTGGCCACGAGTGAGGTTTTTTCTGACACCCCGATGCTCATCTTTGGAGGTGCTCCACATGGCCAGTCTAAGATGCCACACTTCGACTGGTCTTCTGAGGGTAGAATGAATAAAACTCAGCTGTGAGTCCAGTCATGCTGGCGAGTCTTCGAGGGACTCTGAGTGACACACATGACACCCTTATGGGATGGAGACACCACCTCCCCACTGGGGCCCAAGCATCGAGTCCTCCCATGATGCCTGCTTGACTTGTTATGTGTCAGGTACTATGGGCCCCAGCAGGAAGTGCTATGACCAGGTTTGCATCTGTGAAGAGGGACAGAGGACTTCTAAGAGGAGAAAAGGCGGCTGGCTGGCCTGCCTTACCCTCACCAGAGCTTCACTGCATGACCTCCTCGGACCTTTCATGCCCTGATCTCCTGCTTAGCTTAGAACAGTCATGCGTTCCCTCCTCCCCAACCCCCCTGCTGGGTCTGTGGCTTCAGTACCCGCTTGTGATGTCCCAGTCCAGGAGGATGAGGCTCCCAAGAGCCTTCTCATAATCAGGACTTTCTTCCCTTTCCGATTCCCTGCAGAGGCTACGCCAAATTTCGACGGTTCTTCTCAAGCTCTAAATTCCGCCCAACCCCCTGTTCTTGGCAGATGACGCGAACGGTATTTTCACACCCAGACTCCCTCACTTCACCTCCTCTTCACCTCGGCGCTGGGCTATGTCATCTTCCAGGTGTTCCTCCCAGCTTTCTAGCTATCTCCTAAAGCTGCTCTGCCCATTTTTGGTTTTATTTCAAAGCCCTCGCCGAGACTCTCCATCAAAGGCACCAGTTCTCCACTCTTTAATCTCTTCTCCCCATGGGACTGTCTTCAGCACAGAAACGTGCTCAAGGCTTCCCCACTTTAAGAGGAAGAAATTACCCTTCTTTTATTATTTTTTTGTGAGGCAATTAGGTATTTATTTATTTATCTATCCATTTATTTATATATGTATTTTAATGGAGGTGCTGGGGATTGAACCCAAGACCTGTGCGTGCTGAGCATGCGCTCTACCACTGGGCCATACCCTTCCCCCGCCAACCCTTCTTTTAATCTTGCTTCCCCCTCCCTACTCTACTTTTCCATCTCTCCTTCCCTTCACCAGGAAATTTCTTTCTGAGAATAAGCTGCCCTCCCCGACCCCGTCTCCACGTGTCTTCTAGACAACGGCCCTTCTGGCTCTGCTCTCTGAGGTCACGGGTCACTTCCTGCCTTCTCTATCCTCCACCTACTGACTCTCATAGCATCTAACAATCGCTGTAACCAATGTTCTCACGAACACAGCATCTGCTGCAAGTAATTACAGGGAATTCTTATATAAGACTTAGCTCTGTGTGTCAGGCACTGTTTGAATCCTCACCTCTTATGACAGGTACTATTATTATTCCTGCTTTACAGGTGAAGCACAGGGCGTTTAAGATGTGCCTGAATTCACACAGCGGCTAAGAGGCAGAGCCAGGACCCAGCTCGGGCAGCCTGGCCCTAGATCTAGCCCCTGCTCTTAACCTTAGCCTCTGACCTCTCTGAAACCATCTTTCCTCTACTGACATGATTCTCTCTGCATCTCCCTCCCACCCTTCTGAGGGCCTCTGCTCTGCCCCTTCCCTATCCTCCCATTTCAGGTGCTTTTCTAAATGTTTATCCTTAGCGTTCCTCTTTCCTCACTCTGCCCATGGTCTTCAATCTGACTGAAAAGTAGCTGAAAACTGATGGATCACCAGAAAATGCTTCTGTGGACATGCATTCAAACTTGGCGCATAATTTCAGGGTAACCAAGGTGGGTGTTCTTAAGCCGTTTAAGGATTCCCAAGGTGGGCGTGGGCTTTGCACTGGCCATCTCCGCTCCAGGCTCACTTGGGCCCTCCCTCCAATCTTCACCTCCACCTAAGGCACCATCAATCACTCCCTTCTCTGATCCCTGTTTACACTGTTTATCAAAGGACCAGTGTTAGTTTTCCTGCTCTGACATCTCCACCAGATGGTAAGCAACCCGAGGGCAGAGATCCTGTTTCGTGTCCCCAGTGCCAGCACAGTGCATGACATACAGTGTAACAGACGACAAGTAACACCTGGATGATCGATGTGCTTACTGAACTGATGCTCTCCTACCTGCTTTACCATGGCGCAAATGGGGCTTTATAACCAAAACCTATCACTGCACTGACGTTTAGGGGCTGCAGAAAGCTCCCCAAGACCACCAGAGGATGCACCATAAGGCCACGCAGAGCCACACGCACATAGAAGACCTGTGAGGGAGCAACTGGCTGCTATTAGCATCAGGACCCACCCTGAGAAGGGACGGAGTAAGAGCTGCTGAGCAGAAGGGCCAGGCGCTCAGGGGTCAGTCACCAGGGTGTCCCTGCTTATGCCCTCAGCCCAAGGGCAGGGAACCCGAGGGACTGGCCTGGTAGAAAGACCGGAGGCAGTCTGCAGTTGCCCGATGGGACCTCTGACAGCCAGGTGTGTCCTGCAGTCTGACTGCCCTGCCACACAGAAGGGAAGGGCGCTCCTCTGCCTCAGCTCCTCTTCCTACAAGCTGACCTCGGGCCTGACTTGTGCCCGGAAGGCAGGGAGGCTGCGTCATCTGGGGAATGGCCACACTCTATGCAGCTCTTGCAGAGGAGGGTTTGTGTCCCGGTGGAGCCACTCACTTGTTCCTCCCTCTTGTCACCCACTCCTCCGCGACCCGGCAGCGCTCTGAGATGCTCAGGGACAGGCCTTCTCCGGTCGTGCCATTCACTGTTCCAAAGAGAGAGTCCATCAGTGGGACCCGCCCATACCTCTCGCTCCTCCAGCACCAGCGCGGGCGGTGCAGGGGCAGAAACCCTGCTCAGGAGGAAGTGACATGGAGAAACACCAGTGGATAGACTCCTGGAGGGGAAAATGCCATGTGTCCATTTTCACTCAGCCTGTCTTCCATCCTCACCTTGTCCAGAGGAGTGGGAAGGTTAAGAATGACTTGCAGTTATAAATCTGACATTGTTTTCAGTGACAAAGAGTAAGTGTTTTAAATGCAGAGAGAGATAACTGCCCATGTTTTAGGCAAATCTCCTTTGAACACACCAGTCAGTCCTGCATTTGGGCTTGAATGACAGGAAAGCCAGTACCATCCAGTCCTGGGATGTCAAGGTGGTCGTACGTGGGACTTACTTGGTGTATAGTACAGATCTAAAACAACCTCTATAGTTTGGTTACCAGCCTGGGTCCCTGGACTCTTAAATCAATGGAAATTGATAAGAGGCCAGACGAGAGAATTTCAGGCAAGGCTTCACTGAGACGCGTGCTGTAGCATGAGGGAGTGAGAGCAAGAAACTGGTGCCCTTGCTTGCTCCCCAAGGTGGGTGAGCTGGCTCCTTAACAGGGGTGACAACAGAGGTGGGTCTGTGGGTCAGGCAGGAGGCACAGCTTAGGTGGTCTGCCCACCCCCCTGATGGTGCCATGCACACGGATCACAGGCAGTGCCCTGCTTCTGCTCCCGGGACCTGAGAAGTGGGGCACTTGGCTCGTGGCCTTTTTGCATCTTACTGTTCACAACTGCCCCAGCTGCACACATGTGTAGTTTTTAGTCCCTTGTAGTTTCTTTGCATTCTGTTGCTCCAGGAGACATTCGTCCAGGTGCAAGCACTCCAATAAAGGGGCCAGCTCCCAGGTCTCAGTCTATCTCAGGTACACTACCAAATCAGATAATCTCTTCATTATCTTTATAGGTCTAAAATTGATAAGCCTAAAAATATACATGGCTTAGCTAGGCTCGATCATAACCTATGACACAATTAACGTTGTGACCTCCTAATTAGCAACCAGGTGACAACCACTGTCTAAGGGCTGAGAGATACGGAGAGAAATCTCTAAAAATGATTTACCAAAAATATTCTTCACTCCTTGTTCTTCCACAAGATAATCCACATACTGACCAATGACTGAAAAGTTGATTTCTCTGAAAGACAAAGGAAAAAAATTAGAAAACATGCATATTTATTCTTTTATAGATTATTATTCAGTCAATCCCCAAGTCTATAAACTGCTCTCTCTTGTTAAGAATTATTAAAATCTACCTAGCCAGTATGTGAAATTCTTAGCCTCCTCTGAGTAACGCCTGGGTTTTTTTCTTCTTCTGAGGCTGGTGATTTCTCTACTCAGCCATATAAGCCTCACTTACATGAGAAAAACACTATTAGTTATCGACAAAGGTTCTACACATAAACTTCATTACAAGTAATATTTAGAAAGTAGTTAAATAATCTTTTGCCCTTTGGGGGAGGAATGATGGCTGGGGGCATAATTAAATGAGAAGTTAACATTTTTCATGTGGTGAGAAGCAATCATTTCTTAGGATCACAAAGCAGGAAAACTCGATCTTAACAATTTAAGAATTTATCACTTGACATTTGAGACAACAAATGAAGGCCTAAACCTAGTAATATGTGCTAGTTTTAAACTGAACAGGATTAACAGCTAGAAAGGAACTTTGCCATCACTTTGCCTTTCAAAGTGTGGTCTGTGGGTGCATCAGCATATGGGGGGGACTGGTTAGAAATGCAGGCCCCACGCAGGTCCCCCAGCCAGACTGCACTGCAGCGGGGCCCCCATGTGATCTGAATGCGCTTTGCAGTTTGAAGGGTACTGACCTTGTAAAGATCTGATGCTTAAGGCAATAAGGGCCCTTTTCCTTAAAATCACATTGAGTTTAAAAATCTAGAAACTGAGTCACAGACAAATCAGCTAAAGTGACATATTCCCAGGCAAAATACAGGTGGGGGGGGATGGGGGATGGAGAATAAAAACACAAAGGAAAGCTGCGGGGCACGTGTGTGTTAAGTGTCCCAGAGCCCATGGCTGCCAAGAACACAGAGTACTAGCTGGCTGCCATTTGATTCCTGTCAGTGGGGCCAGAGGATCCCCATTTAATTTTAACCTTATTAACATTCGTTTCATCTTCACTTACTGTAGTCCTTAAAAAAGAAAAAGAAACAAAAATATCTGATGCATATAGAAAACAAAGACATCAAAGGGTATTTGTCAAAGGGAACAGAAACAAGAGATAAAAACAAAAGAGGCAAAGGCATCCACTGCCCATCACATGCAAAAGACAACTGGTCCAAGCGGCCACGAGGGAAGAAATATGCTTTAACGTAGTTGAAAGGCCTGTAAGAGGAGCAGCTCCCTCCCCCCCATGATGGCTCATGCCCCAGAGTCGTAACACTGCCTCTCCCCGCCCCACCTGCTCCAATGCCAGATCCTGGCCTCTCAGTCTCATCGGGCAGAGGCTCCCTGAATGCATGACAGGAACACATTTAGGTTGTTCTTACTTAAAGATGGGGGAGGGTGTTGGTTGCCTAGACAGTCCATCTCAGGAACCCGTTAGGTCAGCTTGACCTGCTCAGCTTCTTGAAATCTCTCCGCCTCCGACATTTCTGACCACTTGGAACCACAGCCTTACAGCACACTCACCCTCTGCTGCTTCCATCAGCTCACCCCCTCTTGGGACAAGCTCTGAGATGCAGGAGTAATCAGCCGGGCTTTGTCTGTACGACACTAACTCTGGTGTTGAGCAATGATGTCCATCTACTTACGCAACCAGGAACCAGCCCTAGCAGACCCAGGGGACATCCCAAGCACAGACTGGAAACTGGAAATAGTCCCCAGGCCACAGCGTGTGTGGGAGTCCCCGATTCACACAGTGGCTCCTGCACACGTTCGCTGAAGTCTCGACACCTCCCAGTCCCACCCTGGCTGCGGGACTCAGACACCGAGAGCAGGCCTGGCCTTTGCTCCCAGGAGGAGCCGCAGAGCCTGGATGGCTGAGGCCTGGCGGGCCCTGTGTGCGCTTCCACACGCCGCCTTCTGTTTTCTCACTTGGAAAGGGAAGCTGGAGCTTGTATCTATGCCCAGCGGGCCTTAAGGAGAGAAACCGACTTAGTCTCTTAGCACGTATGTGAATATCCCCAAACTCAGCAAGGACCACCCCCAACCAAGCGGGCCTCTATCGGCCAGTCCAGCACAAGTGCTCAGCACTGCACTTGGCTCCAGTCCAACGCTCAGTCATCACTGCGATTATTATTCCTCAGTAAAGCTCACATCGCTGTTATTACGAACATCATTCTGTACACCGTTGACGCCCGCCCTCCAGGCTACAGCGAGAACTTCCTGAAGGCAGGAACTGTGGCTTTCATACCGTCAACCCCCCTCGCCGGCACCTGGCACAGCGCAGGTGCTCAGCAAAGGCTAGAGAAGGAGTCATGACGCAGGACCTTACAACGAAAACGAAAGACCCGCGGTCTCTGCCTTAAAAGCAGATTATCCCCACACTCGCAGGCTGCACCTACATTTCACTGCCGCATTAACTATCGCAGTAACAGAGATAACATATATAAACAGCTAAAATGTGGAGGAAAAGGCGACGAAGGCTGTGACTGGTGAGAAAGTGCGAAGACTGATTATTCCAATTAGGGAGGCAGGGAAGGGCACTCCAAGGAGGGGGTGGGCCTGGAATACTAAACAGGATAAATCCTGTGACCATCACCCCCCCCCACTGTGCTGAGAGCTTTATTTGTCTGGCCCTATTCCCGTGTCCTCCTCCTCCTAGGGGGCTGGCCGCACCCTCGGGCAGATCGAGGCCAGCATGTGGAACCCCCAGTTCCTTCTCTTTCTTCAGTGAACTCCACACAATTTTATGGCTTCAGTGGGTAGTGCTTTCTTCGCACTCACCCCCTCCCCCCTCTCATTTGGGGCCTTGCTGGATGACAGCTGTGACAACTTCACTCAGGTGAGGGGTGCTAATGGGTGAGACACCATGTGTTCCCTCAGGACAGCACAGCCTGCTGCTCCTCACAACATGCCCCGGCCTACAGGGGGGACACCAATGGCAGAACCTCTGGGGCAGTGGCAGAGTCACCCCAAAATGTCCGGAATTCCGGAACTACCAAACCCCCTTAGAGAGGTCAGAGGTTGAGAAGGGATGTCTCCTAAATGTGTTCCGTTTGACTTTCACAATGTTAAAATCTCTTCATCCACATTAAAAAAAAAAAAAAAAAAAAAAAGACTTTATTTGAAAAGCCAGAAGCTCTAACAAGGCCAGGCCTAGATTTCTGTACAGCACCGGCTGGCTGGGAGGAGCAGAGGCTGCCCCCTTTGGAAGCACAGGAGCCCCCGAGGTCACCTCGGGGATTTCGGATCCCTGCCTGACTGCCGGTGTGAGTTTGCAGCCCTTGGCAGAGATGCTCAGGGGCTCCAGTCACAAGTGAGCCCAGGGCAATCACCCAGAGCTGTTGCCGTATTTGTCACGGAGGCGCCCCAAACAGCAGGGCTAGGTGGCCACGGGGTGGTAATCCTCTCGGGGGGCTTCGCTCCCTTCCCTGTTCTCCTACCTTACTCCACCTCCCCAGGGGGTCTGGGTTTACGTGCAGCGCTCCGGGCACTGCACCGGTTATGGGGGGGACAGTCACGAGAAGAGACTGGTTACTTACTCTTCTCCCCGCTGGCTGGCTGGCTGGGGCTCACCGCTCACAGAAGGTGACCAGCAGCACAAGCCAGTTCACTCGGGAGGGCTGGGCTGGCTTCCCACTGCCGCGTCTCTTCAGCTGAAGCACTTAACCTCTGTCATATTGCAGAAGCTACACTGTTTATTTCAGAAAGTACACACAGTAAAAAGACAAAAAAACATCACTCAGGCTCTCCCTGGAGATGATTACTCTTCCAGATGTTTTTCTACTCAGAAATATACAATATAGGATTTTCTTAAATAAATAGTCATAGTGTACACAGTGTTGTCGTTTTTTTTTTTTTTCACTTAGCATTCCAAATTGGGTATCTTCCCACATCTTCAGATACTGTAACTCTACAGGCTACACAGTATTTCACCACATGCATGAACATAACTAGCTTAGCAAATCCTCTATTCTTGGACTTTAAGTTTACTTCCGAGCTACATAAGGGGAGGGAATGTTTATTAAATTATTTTTGCCAGAAACTGAGGCCCAGAGTAGGTGAACTGTGAAATTACGTGCACAGCACATCTCTTCTCTTAGGGTGTAAGGAGAATAGAATTTTCCTCAAGTGGCTTTTCACAGAAAGAGCCCTATTTCTATACATTTCTTCCCCTGGCACATGACACACAGAGAAAGACGTTTGCTTTATTTGAGAACACAGAGCCCACAGGACAGGCCCTCTTCATAACCGGCATGATCTGGCATGCGTAGCAGAAAATCTGACTTGCTACTTCTTTCCCTACTTTATATATATGCATATGTCCTTCAGCATTCCAAATCAGATGGGACGTATGTGTCCTTTTGGCAAAACAACTACTTGGCTACTTCCAACCTCTTTCGGCAGGGAAGCATGCAGGGACTCCACCTGCCCTGGAAACATCCTGTTCTGAAATCTGAATCATTCAGTCTCCCAACACGGCTACAAAGACAAAACTCCACACCACTCTGACTCCAGCAGGCCAGGCCCTTTCTGACTAGTTGGGGAACAGGTCTGTGGTTAGCAGAGGGTGTTGTGAAGATTCCCATGGTGAAGTCAAGGGCATTTGAGGGAGAAAAACACAACTTTTTTTTTTTTTTTGACATTTTGGCCAATCTGAAATGCACTTTCTGTTCTAATGACTGTGAACTTGCCCAAAGGAAAAAAAAGTGTCTTAAAACAACTAAGGAAAAGCAAGTCTTTGACTTTAATGTAGAAAAAGACACGAGTTGGTTGGGTAGAGACAGACCTTCCTTTCCAGCTACGTGGGTGGCTAGCGGGCGATTGTGTCAATCCTTAAACTCTTGGTTTTACCAGCTGCAGAAGCAGGTAACAGTGCTCTCCCAGAGGTGCTGTGATTGGGACATGTCCATTCAAATGCCCAGCATGACAACTGACACATGGATTGGTATTCAGCCAATCAATGCTTGCTTCCTTTCCTCATGAAATAACAAAATCGTTTGCTTGTAACAAAATTATTCAGTCACGAAATCACAAAATGTACCACACATTGCTAGATGCCGAAGACAGAAAGAGGAAGAAGATACATGCTCAGTCCTTGTGTGCTGCCTGGTTCCCAACAAATATCTGCATGTGGTCAAGCAGCTCAGAGTCTGCTGGGAGAGACAGGCATGTGGCAAACAGTTATTGTAAAAATCACCATAAAAAATGCTTCTGATGCAACGTGAAAAGGCAGCACAGGGAGCTACGACACCACAGGGGAAGGGCTCTATCAGTCCTTTTAGGGAAAATGGGTGAGAGTCACCACAGGATGGTTTTGATGAATGAACAGATGTGTTCAGGTGGAGCAGAGAAAGGAAAGTGGTGGGAAAAAATGCTGAGGAAACAGAACGTGTGAAAGGAACAGAGGGAAGAAAGGGGTGGAGATGTTTGGGGAAACAGAAACATCGCAGGAAAGGCAGATTGTAGAGGACTTCCTATGTCATCCCAGACTCCGCGCTTGAACGTTTAGACCAGTTCATCTGGACTTCACTGCTAAAGGGCGATCCAGGGACAGTGTTAAAACGCAGGTCTGACCCAGCTGTATGTACTGGGGCCTGAGATCCTGCATTTCTATCAAGTTGCTATGTGATGTTGGAGCTAATGGTTCATGAACCATGTGAGCAAGCAAGGCTTAGACAAAAGGGACTCAGGAGGGATTCTTAAAGAGTAAATCTAAGAAATGACTAGATTTATTTACAAGGAAGGTCACTGGGATACAGCGTGGAGGATGGATACCACCAGAGGATTGAGGACTCTCAGCCTTTGAACGGGTCTTAGAGATAATATGGTTGAACTCTGTCTCTTTACAAAATATGAGAGCACTTCCACAAAGTGACAAGACCTCCCCAGGGTCAGACAGCTGGGGGTCAAGAACCCCGACAGTCTAACTAAAATCTATTTCGCATGTTCTTTCTGCCAGCTTCCTCACTCCAGGACATCCACTTATATTCAGAGTTGAATTGTGAGTATTGCTTAGAATTAGGAAGGAAAAAGGAGACAGGAGATAGCACCTGTTCAGCCATCCTGGATTACGGAGGCCCTGGTTTACCCTAAGAGCCGGGTTAGGAAAGCTCCTACAGCGGCAGGTCATCAGGCAGAATTTCCAGGTATTAGAGCCCATGTGACTCCTCTTTCTGTCCTGTCTTTTGCAAACATGTCAGAAGTGCAGATTCGCTTGTGGGCAAGTAGGTTAATGTCCGCCTGCGCCTGGTGCTCCAAACCTGCTTAACACCTAGAAAAGGAATGTTTGGGTTGGAGTAGGTGGTGGGGGGGAAAAGGCAACTAACATAACTCACATGCCTACTATGTGATAACACACATTTTAATTTAAGTTAAATTCTTACAAGGCCCTTATAAAAATACATTCTTATTTTTATTTCACACCTCAGGAAAGTGAGGATCCTAGAAGAGAAAAGAATTTGTGAAAAAAAAGGAAATAGCAGAATGGAGGCAACAGGGCAGAGGTAGCTGGGAAACAGAGAAGGATCTGGAAAAGCAGAGTCATTTTAGTTCTCTCTAGTATGTGGGTCCTGGTGTCCCGGGAACACAGAGGAATAGAGAGTTAGAACACACTGTCACTCCGAGGCTCCCAGATGAACAAACAAGACACTGAAGAAGCTCCTTCTAGGCTAAGAGTGGTCTGGTGAAAAAGGTTAAAGTAACATCAACCAGATGTGGTGTTTTGAGGTTGCAAACAGGATCTTACTACATAAGAGGAAGTAGATCCTGTCTGTTCATGAAGTCACATGCCTTCTGTTTTATCTGCCCAGCAAGTGGCTGACACACTGAGAAAGAGCTGACTTCAGTCTTTCTCAGGACTTGTGGAAATGGAGAAGCAACAGAACCCCCCCCCCCCCAAAAAAAAACCTGCCATTAACCACTGAGTAATGTGATATGGCCAGCTTTGAATGAGAATACTAAAAGTCACAAGAAATTTCATCTGCTTTAAAGGGGGTAGGGTCAAGGTTTACAGATTCAGCAACAGAAGACCAAAACCATAAAAGCCATTTAAAGGTATCTTAAATACCTCACCGTCCATTTACCCCGTCTTATGCCGCAATAGCGGTTCAAACTCATTGACCTAAGTGCATATGGACCCTGTGCTAAGCACTGCCACATGGATTAGCTCATTTTAACACTCATAACTCCCATGTAGATATAACTAAAATTACATTTTATAGGGGAAGAAAGGAGAAGCTTGAAGAAGCCAGGATTCTGACTGTTCCGGCAGACTGATTCCTCTAACAGGTGACATTTACTTTTAGAGCCTGAAGATGGATGCATCCCCGTCTCGTTAATGGCAACGTTCAGGGAGGAGCTGTGTCTTGCTCACGGACACCTGGGGCATGTGACCACATCTGATAGTTCCAGCAAAGGGACTACCATCATATTCATCTGGAAGTCAAAACACATGCTTGGTGGTGATTTCTCAGCTTTGCTTTGTGGAGCTACAGACACTGGGAGGAACTGGGAGGAACTGGGAGGAAGGCGAGCCTCGCCTCTTCCTGCACTGTTTGCAATGCAGAGACCCCGTCTCTGGCCTGGGGTCAGAGACAGTGCAGGGGATGACGGGCAGAAGCTGCCATTTGGCAACAGTACCACAGAGCAGCGGCGTCTAAGCCACGGCTACTGTGGAGAAACTCCGAGCACTGAGGCGGGGGGGAGAGCCCTTTGGTCTCGAACGATAGTTACCCGTGCTCAGTCATCGGCGTGATGGTCGCAGCAACAAGACCTTGAAGTCTCCTCTTCGGGGAGGCCATTGGGCTGCTGACAGAGTCTGGAAAACATACAACGTAACTCCTTTCCTTCTTCAAGGGATGCCAATTAATGACAAAACTCCCAGGCAAAGTCCATTCCTGGCTCAGAACTGTGAAAAATGCTTACAAGTACACAGACACACAGAGCAAATGAGAAGAACGTACAATGTGAGCGCTGCATCCTCCAGAGGAGGAAACTAGTTTTTTAAAGGCAGGAGAGGAAGAGACAAGAAGAGAGCCGTGTTCAGGAAAATATCGGACAGGCTTCCCATTTTATCTACACAGATGACAGAGGAATGTCTGAGCATCCATGAGGCTGACGCTGTGACCGTCATACATCTTCACCTGGCCCTCCTGCATGCATCTCAACCCAAGACAGCCCCAAGTGAACCTGCCACCTTGTCCTCTAAACGAGTTCTTCCTTTGCTCCTTACAGTAGAGGGGTTAGAACGCCAGCTCCAGAGTCAGACTTCATGGGTCTGCATCCTGGCTCCACCACTTACCAGCTAGGTGACCCTGGGACTGTTATTTAACCTCTCTGTGCCTCAGTTTCCTCTTCTGTAAATGGGGATAATAGTAATCATAAATGAATTAGTTCTTGTAAAGTGATTAACAACAGTGCCAGGCACATGGTACATACAAGTTCAGTCCCCTCTGTGAAGTCTGGTCTGCTGACGACAGGACATTAGCAAGTATTATTCCTTTGTCAGCACCGTCTTTCCTGTCATCTCAGCTCCGTGGGTACCTCCTCCCCAACCCTCGCCACTCTTTTCTATTCAGGGACTAACTCATTCCAATTCTGTTATCTTTCCCTGCAATCCTTCTTCCTCCCTTACTGCTCCTCTCGTAACTCACCCTTTGTTACCTCTTATCTACACCAATGGACACAACCCCATGTCAAAGGGGCCCACTGGGGCTCAAGAAGGCTCAAGTGATGAGTCCAGAGAGCTAGGTTCTAAATTAAACAGTATGAGGCTGTTTGCCCTAGATTTCTATATTCTTGTGCTTTTAACTACATTTATTTCATATTTTGTCTTAGGATAGCCAAAAGCATGTGGCAGATCTCAAATTAAGTGCTCTTAAGTACAGTTTGATTGGTTAAAAAATACGGGACCTGGGATGGGAGTTGGGAATGAGCGTCCTCATCCCAAGGGTCCTCTCCTCCAATAGAGGCAGGCCACCAGACTAATCTCCTAGTAGCTCAGGCATTTCTGATCTTGCCTTCGCCCTGCTGAAAAATATGCCAATTAACTTCTTCCTGGCTTCCATAGTGTAAATACCAAATTCCCTGGTCTGGGTCTCAATATAGACCTCTCCACACCGAAAGTGCACTAGCTCAACTGGTCCCCGTCACCCTGTTGCTACCTACCTTGTCCTGTCTCGCCTGGGTCTCCCATCCAGAATGGTAGTATCTCCCACTATAGCCCCTTCAGTCTAGCAAACTTTTAAAACTCACTTTAAAAAGCAGAGAACATTCTCTGATGCCCTAACATCAAAGTGCAAGCAATTCAAGTTGCTTAAGTCAAATTCTCTTAAAACGGCAAAGTTAAAAAAAAAATTCTTTGGAGGAGGAAGAGGAGGATGTAGCTCTGGGCATGGAGAATCACTTGAGAGAGAAACACTTGGAAAAAAAGAAACAGAAACAGAGAAACTAAAAACAAAACTAAATGCAGAAATACAACCAATTTCTTGTCAAATGAAGGGACTGTATCAAACGCAATCGCTAAACTCTGTGGCTCAGAGGCTGATTCTAATCATTTTGAGAACAGGATCCTTAGGGACCGGCTCTGGCGCCTGGAGAGAATCCAGGGGAGTGGGTCCCTCTGCCCCGACCTTCGGGACACTGGTCGCGGGCCGGGAGGGTGTCGCCTTCCCACTTCCTCAGGCTCCACTTCCCGGCTCCTCTGCCTCGCTCCTCGCCTCCAGCCGTCGCCGTCTCCACCACCCCCCGTCCTGTCCCCCGCGCCCCTCTGTCCCAGTTCCCTGGCGGACAGCGCGTCTCTCCCCGTCCGTCCGTCCGCCCATCCGCGCGCGCGGGCCGCGCTCACCCGAGACGCCGCCGGCCCGCCTCCGCCGCCCCGCTCCGCGCCGTCCCCGCCGTGCGCCGTCCCCGCCCCCGCGCTGCGCACTTTATCGCCGCGGCCGCGCACCACGTGCCCCCACGCGCCCGCCACGCCTCCGCCCCGGGACCCCGCGGCCGGCGCAGGCGGAGCTTAGTCTCCCCGCGGTGACTCCCGAGCGCCGCCTGGGCGCCCGGCCCGCTGCGAGCCTCCGACCTTGCTCCTGGGCGCCCCGGGGGCGCGCGCTTCCCCGCGCCGCCGTTCCGCTTGCCCTACAGCTCCCCTCTCCTTCGGCTCGGCCAGTCCTTCCGCCTCCTGGGCGCCTTGCCTTCTGTCCAGGGCCCTGCAACAGCAGGTATTCTGTGGTTCTGGGTTTTGAAATTTGGGCTGCTGTTCCAGAAACATGTTGGGAACACTGCCTGCCCATCGGGGATTCCATGCTCTTCGGTGCCGCCTCCCCAGCCCCGCTCTGTTAAAAAGAGACGAAAGGATATTAAAAGAGGATTCGTTACGGATGCAGCAGCTTTTCCGGCATATTCTGGAGAACGATCGAAAGTTTTGAAAAGGAAAAGTATTTATAACCAAAATAGCTCTACTTGCAGGAAGGTCAAGAGTTTTATTTTCTAGTATCATGTGCTGTGTTAATAAATCAGAAACACAGACATAAACACGTTCTTGGCTTTCTTTTGGTAATGTGAATTAACCTCAATTTCCCATAAAAGACAATGGCTGATGCTTATTTCATTTAGAGAAAATAAAGTGCTTTCTGGTTTGTAAAGTGCTTTTAAATTCATTATCATAGTTCTTTCATTGGATACAGCACCTGAAGTTGATTCATTAATGCATTCATAAAACAATTCTACGTGATGGGTACTATTTTTAAAATTCCTGTTTTACAGATTAGGAAGCAGTCTTCCATTTTATAGATCAGAAACAGCAGTTTAAAGAGCTTAACTGATTTGCTAAAGGCCGAAGCAGTGAGTGAGTTAGCTGTGATTTAATTTCAAGTAGTCTGGGAGCTGATGCTTTTAACCAATATTCTGTGCTATCCTGTAAAAAGGGAAGGAACGACAGAGAAGTCCTAGTCACACCTGTTTTGTTATGTTAAAAATAATATTATATCCCAATGGGACAATGTTAGTATTCTTTCAAAGCCACATTTTCATTATGTGCAAAATTAAATACTCCCATACCCAAAAGGTATAGGCCATTAGGGTTAATATTGTCATTCAATAGGCCAATATTCTGAATGCATAAACTGTTCATATACATATGGTAGTACACAGCAATGCCTTATAATAATGTGTTAGGTTTGCTAAGAAGCAGATGCTAAAGTAGGATTCGATGTGGAGGAGATTTTTGGGAGGTGGGAGCAGGAGAAGGCAGGGAGAGCCTTTAGATTGTCATCGTGGGCTGATTCCTGCAGAAGGAGAGACGGAAAGAAAGTGGCATCTTGTCAATGCTTTATCTGCATCTGCTGAGATGATCACTTTATAAAAATAATTTGTTTTTAGGCATAGTCAGTTTACCATATTGTGTCGATTTCTGGTGTACAGCACAGTGCTTCAGTCATACATGAATATACATATATTCATTTGATCATATGGTTTTTATCCTTCATTTTGCTTTGTGATATATCACATTGATTGATTTGCAGATGTTGAACCATCCTTGCTTCCCTGGAATGAGTCCCACTTGCTTATGGCATATGATCCTTATATTATCGAATTTGGTTTGCTAATATTTTGTTGAGGATTTTGGCATGTATGTTCATCAGAGGTATCAGCCTATAATTTCCTTTTTTTGTGTTGTCTTTGTCTGATTTGGATATCAGGGTGATGTTGGCCTCATAAAATGAGTTAGTAAGTATTCCCTTCTCTTCAAATTTTTGGAATAGTCTGAGAAGGATAGGTATTAATTACGTCTTTGAATGTTTGGTGGAATTCACCTATGAAGCCATTTGACCCTGAACTTTTGTTTTTTGGGAACTTTTTGGTTACTGCTCAATCTCTGTACTAGTCTATTCAGTCTTTCTGAGTAGACTTGATCGGTCTATTCACATCTTCTATTTCTTTCTGATTCAGTCTTGGAAAGTTGTATGATGCTAAGAATTTGTTCATTTCTTCTAGGTTGTCCAGTTTGTTGGTGTACAGTTGTTCATAATATTCTCTTATAATTCTTTGTATTTCTATGGATCTGTTGTTATTTCTTCCTCTTTCATGTTGGATCTTATTTATTAGGGCCTTCTCTTTTTTTTCTTAGTGAGCCTAGCTAATAATTTGTCAGTTTTGTTTATATTTACAAAGAACCAGTTCTTAGTTTCATTGTTCTCTTCTGTTGTCTTTTTAGTTGCTATATCATCGTTTGTGCGCAGATATTTGTTATTTTTTTCCTTCTCCTAACTTTGGGCTTCATTTGTTCTTCTTTCTCTAATTCCTTTAGGTGTAAAATTAGCTTGTTTACTTGAGATTTTTCTTGTCTCTTGATGTGGGCCTGTACTGCTATAAACACCCCTGCTAGTACTACTTTTACCGCATCGCCTAGATTTTGGTATGTCGTGCTTCCATTTTCATTTGTCTTCAGGTAATTTTTTATTTCTCCTCTGATTTCTTTGTTGACCCAATGATTGTTTTGTAGCATGTTGTTCAGTCTCCACATATTTGTGACTTTTCCAGTTTTCTCTTTTTAGTTGATTTCTAGTTCAATTCCAGTGTGATCAGAAAACATACTTGACATGATTTTGGTCTTCTTAAATTTATTGAGACTTGTTTTGTGTCCCATGCTCTATCCTTGAGAAAGTTCCATGTGCACTTGAGAAGAATGTTATTCTGCTGCCTTTGGATGGAACATTCTGTACAAATCTATCAAATTCACCTGGTCTAATGTTTCATTCAAGACCACTGTTTCCTTGTTGACTTCTGTCTGGGTAATCTATCCATTGATGTAAATGGGGTGTTAAAATCCCATAGTATTATTGTGTTACTGTCAATTTCTGCCTTTAGGTCTGTTGATAGTTGCTTTACATATTTTGGTGCTCCTATTTTAGGTGCATATATAATCACTGTTACGTCTTCTTGATGAATTGTCCCCTTTATTATCATATACTGTCCATTTTTATCTCTTGTTACCTTTTTTTTTGGCTTGGGGTCTATTTTGTCTGATATGAGTATGGCTTTCTTTTGGCTGCTGTTTGCTTGGAGTGTCATCTTCTATCCCTTCACTTTTTGCCTTTGTCTTTGGAGCTGAGATGAGTCTCCTGGAGGTAGCATATAGTTGGGTCTTGTTTTTTTAATCCGTTTAGCCAGTCTGTGTTTTTTGATTGGTGAATTTAATCCATTTACATTTAGGGTGATTCTTGATAGATGAAGACTTAGTAATGCCATCTTATCTTTTGTTTTCTGTTTGCTCTACACTTCCTTGTGTTTTGTCTGTCATTTTGGTTTGGTGGTTTTCTATGACATTTTTCTCAGTTTCAGAAGGGACATCTCTTAAAGGGAGAAAAGTCCTGTGCATAAGCTTGGTTTCAGAGAATCCTGGGGTCACAGGAAGGGAAAATTTTGAGAACAGTCTTGCTCAGCTGTCTCCTGACTCAGCCCTTTGGTGAACATCCTTTGGGTTCCTGAGGAGAAGGAGCTTGAAGGAAAAACATGAACTGAATAGAAGAGATGTACTTCCATATTTGGTATTCTTAACCTGGGATGTGTGAGTCCAGAGTTTTTAGTAACTGTTTTATTGAGATGTAGTTTAAATATTATACATTTAACCTATTTTAAAAATACATTAGTTCAGTGGTCTTTACTATAGTCAGAGAGTTGTGCAACCATCACCACAATCAATTTTAGAATATTTTCATCACCCCAACAACCTGTACCCATTAGCAGTCATTCCCCATTTCCTTCCTCCTCCCTGCCTCCCCATTCTCTTCCTCCTCCCTGCCTCCAAACCCTAAGTAACCACTAATCTCCCCTTTTCTGTAGATGTGTCTCTTCTGGACATTGCATATAAATGGAATCCTACATTATGTGGTCTTCCATATCTGGCTTCTTTCCCTCAGTGTAGTGTTTTCAAGTTTCCTTCCTATTGCAGCATATACTGTACTTTGTTCCTTTGTATGGCCAAATAATATTTCATTGTATGGATATACCACATTTTATTTATCCATTCATCAGTTGATGGACATGTGAGTTGTTCCCACTTTTTGACTATTATGAATAATGCTGCTACTGTGATTGCAGATTTTAAACCTCCTGGAATTCTGTGATGTCCTTTTCCCAGTGGAGTTATAGTTTATGGTTAGTTTATAACTGGCCTCGGTTTAGTTCCTCAGATGCCCCAGGTTCTTACCAAGATTAGGGCTTTTACAGGTGCCCAGGATGGTCTTCATCTGGCCAACTCCTGCTCATCCTTCAGATCATGGCTCAGATGTAACCTTCCTGAGTTACCTCGTGCAGACCCTCCCAGTCTAGGTGATGCCTCCTTCCTTATAGCACCCAGTGTGTCCCCTTCCCATCACAGCTTATTAGTGTGCAAGTTTCTCGAGGACACGGATCTGTCTGTTCTGTTCCCTGGGACACGCACAGTCTTACACCTATTGCCACATGGTAGGCACTCAATGACCAGCTGAAATAGTGTGGAATGCAGAGTGGATGTGGATAACTGAGAGCAGTATGCTAGCTCTCTGCCATGATCATAGACTCCAGCACAGGTGGGAAGAGGCTGCCTCCTTGTTGACTCGTGCTGATGCAATAGTAGGGACCCTTGTAGCTAAGCAGCATGGAGGACAGGAAACTAGGGAACACCGAGGACACAGGAGCTGGACGAAGAGGACAGCAGTGTCTCTCTGAGAGCATGAAGGGAGGGATTCCTGGCATGGATTAAATCTGGGGGGCATTGCTGACTTGGAGACCTTCTTTCGGGATTGTCTCTGGACTGACATGCCAGTGGGTGCACGTGTTGTTTTGTTACCATCTAATAATAGCTAAATAATACCACCTACAAACAGCTCGGAGATGTGGGGCTGTTTTGCCTATTAGCAAGGGTGAGCTATGAGGGTGCCATAGGTTGAAAACAAAAGAGAAAGTTAATAATATTAATTTTACCTGGCAGGGCTTCTCTGACAATATTCAAATAATTACAGAGGCAAAACTTCCTTTTGAAGGGTGTTCAGCCTGCGTTAGCCATTGTCTACATGAACCTCAGGAAGCACACGGGTGAGTCTGCTCTACCTGGGACGATAGTCTGTAAGGTTCTCCAGGGATTTCAAAGAGAAAGAAGCGTGTCTTCCAAGGCTTCCCCAAACCCAGCAGCTGCTCGTATTGTAGTACGGTAAGAACTCACCACTAGGTGGCGGTCTATCAACAGAAATTGCTTTCTCTTTTAACGAATCCGTCCTGGACTGAAAGTTTCTGGGAATATCCGTAAACAATAAAAATATTAGCTAATCTTTTCCTTTTCCTTCTCCCATTTCCCCATCCTCCTTTCCCTCAGATTTATGCAGATGATATCTTCCATTTTAAATATTCTTCTTTAATCCTTGTCCATCTCCTTAATACTAAAATAATGAAAAAAGTGTATAGAAACACAGAAACTAGACATGGAAAATTATGTTTTCCCTGCCCCCCCCCACCCCAAATACTAGTCCTTTGGGTTTTGAAGATGAAGATGACCATAAGATGAGGTATGCCCAGTGGTCCTGACTTCTTGACATGTAAAGGATACTTAGAAATCTGGTTCAATTCTAGTTTATAAATATTTTCTCCCTCATGAATGAAAAAAACCTCTCTATGCTTCTTTTCAGTGTTTGAGATGGAGATGGAGCAAAGTAGGAGAAATATATTTTAGCTGCTTTATGAAGGAAGTTCATTCTGTGTCCCTTTTGAATGAAAGGAAACTCCCTGGAAGGAGTTCATTGGGGGAAGTGCAATTTGAAATTTAATTTGCTCCTCCCCGAGGCTGTTCTGATTCTGGGGAACAGCTGAATTTAGGTGCTAATAGCCCAGGCTCAGGAGGGCTTAGGCCCCTCCTGTCAGCAGAGGGCAGGAGCCCAGGTGGCGTCGGGGATCGCTCGGGGAGATTTTGCTGGTCCTGACCCTCCTTGTTCTTTCCGCCCAGCCCATCAAGGCATTGCGATCCTGGGCCAGCACGCTCAGATTCTGCCTTTCGGCGTTCTTTCCACTGTCCCCATTGGCCAAGTTCTTCTGGGTCTGCTGGAAAGCTCCCACAGGTTATTCCGAAGTCTCACTCTTCATTCCTGCACTCCACTTCTCAAGGTAGGTATCTTAGTTGTAACTCAATTGTGTCGGCTCCTAAAGAAATACATACAGTCTGTATTTGGTCATGCATGTAAAAGGGTCTAAGTAGGTTAAATTAAAAAAAAAAAAGCAAAGCACCAAACACTATTCAATTCTCCCATCTGTATTAAAAGAAGGAAAGGTGTGTGTCAGAACATACCTGTATATGCAGGTAAGTTACCTGGAAGGATCATGGTGATGTTCAGAGCATTTAACCGCTGGCTCAGCCTGGGCAAACAGCGGTGGCTTCTGGCCTCGGAGCGGGAGGGGTGCCCGAGATGCCCTCCTGGCGAAGCTTTAACCCTTTCACGGCCGACTGAAATTCTGGGCCAGCAGCAGTCCATGGGCTTGAGACAGTGGCTATTTACAAACCGTGGGGAAGTGTTTAAGCATGTTAACAACCTGTGGAGTTTCCTAGTGTACGCCGGCTGCTGTGAACTGTTTCTCCTGGGAAAGGGGACTGAGGGGTGGGAGGGACCTACTTTTCAACATGCCCTTTATACTGTTGAAAGGGTTTGTTTATTCCATGGAGCTGTGTACTTATAGATAGAATTTCATCTTGTTTGGCTCAGGAGATAGGTCTTGGCTTTAGAATTTGGTTCTGGACATTTCTGTCTAGTCGTCCGACTCCAGCCTGTCTGCAGCCTCAGGGCCATTTTCTCTAGTTCCGTCTTGCTGGAAACCGCCCACTCAGAGCTTTGCCTAAGCCCCTCTGTGCTTGCCTGGCGGAGGCCCCGCTCACCACCGCTCAGTCCCCACCTGCCGTCCCCAAAGTTGGTGTCTGAATCTCCTTCTGTTACTTCTCCGGGGCCTCTTGTCTCTCCACCTGCTGGACCTCAGCACCACTGCTCACTAGTGTTGGCATCACTCTGCTTAACCTTGTGACCAGAAAATAAGTGCTCTTTTTTTTGTGCACACAACTTCTGTGTGCATAGAACCTGTGTTTCTTAGGGTTTTACCTTCGTATCAGCGCTGCGGGTAATGCTTCTGATCTTAGTGATTATAAGGTAATAACTCACATCGCATTGCCTTCTGCCTCCACCTGCCTGGTGTAGAGCCAGCCCTCCCTCCAGGGCTCCCCCAGCCTTTCTGGGAGGTGTGGTGGGACCTCCAATGTGCTCCCTCG
This sequence comes from Camelus dromedarius, assembly GCF_036321535.1. NCBI lineage: Eukaryota > Metazoa > Chordata > Mammalia > Artiodactyla > Camelidae > Camelus > Camelus dromedarius. The sequence goes on along the minus strand of NC_087458.1, from coordinate 26,892,452 downwards.
CATCTTTCCCTGTGAGACTTTCGGCTCCTTGTTGGTGTCCCCTGCCATGACACCACTGGGGGGCAGTGTCTCATCTCAGCCACTGTCAGCCACTCTCAGCCAAGGTTGCTCTCTCCTGGTGCCTCAAAATGTGGAGAGAAGCCCCTTCCCTTCTATTTTGTCAATTTTTTCCACCCCGGTCTCAAAGCAGCATGACTTGTGCCCAGAGTCTCACCCAGCCCTTCCCTCTCTGCCTGCAGGCTCTCCATCCACAGGCTTGGGCATGAGTCTTTGGAGCTTAGGCAGGGAACCAAAGTCGGAGACAAGACAATTTTTCCCTCCCATGCCCCTTTCCCCACCCCAGGGCTGTTCCCTCCTGTCTTGTCTCCACCCAAGGCTGTCACAAAACCATCCCTCCCCTTCAGGCTGGTCGGCTCCTAACCAGGTCAGCTGCCCCCTTAGGTCCATCAGGCCACGCTGTCTCTTCATGGTGGGCACCGCTGGACTCAGGCTGACAGCCTGGCCACGTTCTGGCCACACTTATCTCACTGTGCGCTCATTATCTGTTGGCCTGTCTGCTTTCCCCGTCAGACTGTGGGTTCTTCAAGTGTGAGTTCCTAACTGTGTGGGAGGCACCTTTGTCTCTCCGGCACCCAGGCCCTCCTGTTACATGGTGGACCTTGATAAATACCTTTGAAAAAATAATCAAACACAGTCATTTGGCACAGATACCCAGAAGGAAACAGCTCATCTTTACCCAAGGGGTGCTCCGGCAGCCCACGCGGAGGGGGGAAGCTGTTCTTAAAGGGCGTTCTCTATCCTACAAAGTCGCGTTCAGAGGTCTTTGGGCACCTTGGGTTCTCAGGGGTGGAGAGGATCCAGGGTCAGAGCAGCACCTGGGAGAGGCTTAAACTTGACCTTGTTTTAGGAGAATAGCATGTTGAACAACTATTTGACTAGTTACATTTTACTGTGTACCTGCCAATCGAAAAAACAACCTGATTCAGAGAGAGACGGTTAACTCGATGCTCCATTCACCTGCACGCTTACAGCAGAGGTAAAAGTGACAGACTGAGACATAGGCTTGTTCATGCTGGGTATTGGGTGTCCCTTGTCTTATTAGTTAGTAGAAGTAAGTCTGATGCCATGTGTTAGACCACTAAGGGCAAGTGATTCTTCACCCAAGAACGGTAAAGAAATTGTATGACTACCTGACTTTGTTCTCTGAGAAGCAAAGCCGTGAATCAGCGCTGGGGCAGACCCTCTTCAACTAGTGTGTGAGACAAACAGAGGTATTCATTACATTTATTATGATGATAACGATACTGAACACGTACTTCAAAACATGGCGTTTGCAGAAATTGGAAAAAATAAGAATATTCCAGCAGGCTTATGAGCACTCAGTGGTAACATCACAAGTAATTACAGTCATTGGAATAATTTCAAAGATGAGGAGTGAGGGTGTAGCTTCAGAGAGAGAGAGATGGGGGGAGGGGAGAAAGAGAGAGAAGGGGGTTAAACAATTTGTTGAAGATCACATAGCTGCTAAAAAGTCTCTCTAATTCCAAAACATGACCTCTTCCCCCTATGACGCAGTGCCTGCTCCCGTGGAGAATGTTGCAGTGTGAAATCTTCAGATGAAAAACGTGTGCTTTTCATGCAGTTTTAAAAATGGAATTTCCTGGTAACACGTTTTGGTTTCCCTGTTCTACATGCAAAGAGAAGCTTAGGCAAGCAGAACCTAAATGACTTGCTAGGTGACGAGGCAGGTTGGACTGCAGCACAGTGACTGGAATGACCACGGTGCCCAGCGTCCGGTTACCCAGCGCCTTCTCTGTTTTCTACTGCACGTTCTCGGTAACTCAGATGCTGGCGTGAAGCCCGGTCTCCCAACCCACCCACCAGCCGATAAACCAGCCAGCGTTTGTCCAAGGCCCACTCTGTTGTTGCTGCAGCAGGGTTTGGTGCTGTGGGGAATGCCAAAGCCAGACCAGACAGGGTCCCTGCCACCCTGGTGCTTGTAATCTTCTCGGAGAAACAAGACAAAAATACATGACACAATTGCAGAATCTGACAGAATGTAATAAAGTGCTAAATTGTGTGGTGTAGGCAATTAGAGATCAAGACAGTATATAATAAAGTGCTAATTGTGTGGTGCAGACAGTGAGTATAATGGGAATTCAGTGGAGGGATGGCTGCGTGTGGGCTGCAGTCTTCAGGGAAGGCTTCTCACCGTGTCAGGCTGCCGTGCTCATCCAGCGCACGATGGGAAGCGGAATATGAAGTAGCAGACGGAGGAAGAGCAGAATACCCGTGTTGTTCCGTGGCATCTCCTCTCCATCTGGATGAGGACAGACGGAGAAGGAGTTCTTTGACAGGTGGCACTCTCCATTAAAAAAAAAAAATCAGACAGAGAAATGTTTCATTTTTTAATTAATTGTGTTACAGAAAAATTTTACAGAAACTTGGTCATGTTTTAAATTGAATAATGTTTTATATGTACTAGGAGAGTCCAGTGTTTAAAGAAGTTACATTGTAAATCGTTTTCATTAATGAAGAATACTTTTGCAGGATAGATAATCACTTACTGGTTTATCTTTATACCAGGTTCCTTAAATTAAGTAAATAGATACTCTTGGACACTACTGGTAGCCCTGATGAATGTATTGTGAGGTCATTTGGCAACATGTACCTCAAATCTTAAAAACATGCGTATTGTTTGGCTTATCAGTTTCACTTCTGGGAATTTATTCCAAGGAAGTCATCAGGGCTGGCTGCAAGAGTAACTTTTCTACAAGGATAATTATCACAGAGTTGAGAGAAACTCCCAATTTAAATGCCCTCAGATGAAGGACTGGTGAAATGAATTAACACACAATTAACGGAATGTGTCATCACTAAAATGCTGGAATATGGGGGGAAATATTCACAACAGGTGACACGTGGAAAGAGCAAATTCTAAAACTTGTTAAGTGTGATTTCATTTGTGTTACGAAGATAGTTTATGCAGAAAAACTTACCAGAGTGGTGAAGGTATAGATAATTTCCACTTCTTTATGCTTTTGTGCCATTTCCAAATGTTTTCCAAGCTACATGGGTAACTCTGTAGTCAAATATGTACGAAGACCCTATGGTTCTCTGATATAATTGAAGAGTTTAAGTAGCCATACTGTGGATTGGCATCCAGTGAGTTTTCTTTGAGCAGGGTAGACCTATCCTAGAGGGATTCCTACAGACCTACGAGGAGGGAAAGATGGAGGGGAGGTGGAGGTTGGAACTGAAGAACTCATGCAAAAAAAAGACGTTCTGGGCTGAGACACAAGCATGAGAAGCATTATTCCCTTCTCCGCTGAATTATGAGCATTTCCTATTTAGCAGAATGTATACCTTAATTTTGTGAACTCATACCAAGGTAGGAGACATTTGGGAAGTAAGCACATTCTTTAAGGCTTATGCAAAATGAATTATTAGCAGCAGAGCCTTTCAGCGGGGGCAGAATGTCCAGGACGTGGATCAGTTTTTAAGACATCTGGAATACTAAAAAAAAGTATAGATGTACCAAAACAGAGTTTCCGAAATTGTGCTGTATTTTAAATGCTTATCTTGAGCAAGTGAACACCTTGAACACACAGAATACAAGAACAGAAAGTTAGGTGTCATTTGGAGATTAGGTCGGAAGCCTAAATTGGAGATCTTTGGTGAATGTGGGATTGAGGCCAGATTGGCCCCTGCCTTGAAACCACGTGGAGGATGTGGAATTTCTGAAAAAAAAAAAAAAAAAAAGCCAAAAATATCTGGAAAGGATTTTGGAATTTTTGATCCAGGGGATTTTCCAGATCTAAAGTGAAAGCAACATACTCTTTTTCTGTTCCGAGGACTTGATTTGGAACTATTTTGAAAGGGGCCTTTCTCTGAAACATTTCAATACAAAAGTACTTTATTTTCTCATCCTGTGACTCTGTATCTTACATTTTTTTAGGTTTTAACTAATTTAAGATCTTAGAATACACAGGTTTGAACCCTTTTTAGTTAATAATTGTCTATTTTTACCTCGCCATCTAGCTTTTCAGCTTCAGTGGGCTCAGTGAGAATAAAACACAGCAAAGTCTACAGCAAAGTCAGAATTTTTCTTCCTTTTCTGTGCTTCCCAAATAGAGCGGAAATCCTCAGATCCCCTGGTTTGGGGGAAGTCAGACTTAGCTAAAACTGGGGCATGTTGCCTCTCTTTGAAGAATCCATCCTGTAGGAAAGATTCCTTTTGTGGAGATGGCAGCATCCCTGGAGTCCAAGTGAGGACTTGCTCCTGCACATCCCTTTGTCTTCCGATTAATTTGGGTGAATTAACCCTCTGTGCTCCAGGCTTTCCATTGGACGGCACCACCCAGTGTTCAGCTGGAGGATGAGCAGCTAAAGGACTCCTGGCAAATGGCAGACGGTTGACATGGACAAGCCCACCGCTGGCACAGAGAAAGCCTAGATAAAATGTGGCAGCAATTAAAAAACATTTATATGCAACCAGTACTGAAAAAAGTAAAGGAAATGGTCTAGTTCTCAGTCTGAAAAAGGAACTCGGGGCCAGCGTGATAACTGTAACTGATGGTTCTGAGGCTGCATGTGGATCCTTAGACTCTGGGGGCTGGGGTCCTGAGTTCCAGGTAGACAAGGATATGTGGCCTCAGACTAGATTTAGGTGGGACTTTGTGACTAGGCTTGTCAGATTGAGCAAATTACAGAATTCCCAGTGACAGTTGAATTACACATAAACAATGAGTAATTTTTTTTTTTTTTAGTATGAGTATGTCCCAAAAGTTGAATGGGACATGCTTAAACTAAGAAACTGTGAATCTGAAATTCAGATTGAGCTGAGTGTCCTGCGTTTTGTCTGGCAGCCCTGATACAGAGTTCTGTCAGTAAGTCCTGAAGCCCAGGAGGGCTGCCTCACCCACGAAGAAGGGACATGAGAAAACGCTGACAGCTGTTGTGAAGAAGCAGGAAGGAAGTTTGCAGTTGGTCTGAGGCTGTGGGTGGGAAAATGTAAATGCTCCCCAGGCCTTGCCATGAGAAAATGCAGGATTCAGATGTGTACAGCCTATGGGATACAGGAATCTCAACCTGAGAAGTTATCCTAAAAATTGGTCCAGGACCTTTGAACCCTCAGAATCTCACCAGAAACAAACTGATGTGTTAGGGGTATTTCTGTAACACACAGGTACCCATTGGGATAACCAGCCATCCTGAAAATGAAGTCTTAATAAAAAATTACAAAGCAAATGAAATGAATCACCCTGGAGGGGAACTTGAAGGTAAAATAAAGAGGAAAATGAGCTAACTTTAAAAAATTGTAAAATAAATGTCTTTTAAATGCCAGAGACATAAAGGAAGGAATAGAATGAAAGAGTAGTTTATTATGAAAAAAGAGCAGGTTTATTTGAAAAAGAAGTAAATGGAAAGTATGGAAGTTAAAAGTGGATTTGTTGACGTTAGAAGCTCTAAGGGACGTGTTAAATAGCACATCAGACGTCTGAAGAGAACGAGTGAACGGGAAGAAAGATTAAGACAATCACGCCAAATGCAGGACAGAGAACTAATGAGGCAGAAAAATAGGAACGTGAAAGGAGAAATGGAGGTTAGAAGGAGAAGGTCATGCATGCGTGGGCACACACACAAACACACAAACACATACGCTAAGGGAGGCATCAGGGAAGGGGGGAGTGGAGAGAACAGAGGTACAGTTGTTAAGACATAATAGAAGTTGCTTTAAAAAGGACATCCTAAAACATAGAGCTTATACAAGACAGAAATTTATTTCTCTCACTTATGAGTGCAGATGTCAAGGACTGGTACAGTGGCTCTGGTACTTGTGGCTTCTGCTTCAGGATCCCACGTGGCTTCTTTAGCTCTGGCCCTCAGGTCTGCATCCTAGGCAGGGGTAACGGTGGGGGAGTTTTCAGGGAAGGGAAAAGGCGTACGTAAGCCCATTTCCTTAAAAGCCCTATACAGGAGGTACACACATTACTTCTCATATCACAAAGCCATTAGGTAGGCAGGGCGAGGTGCCACCCGTATTGCTCCCCATCTCCAAAAATTGATAGTTCTGTTCTCAATGCAAATAGAGAAAAATGGATGCTGGAGGGCAGCTAGCAGTTTATCCCACAGAGGTGAGGCAACGTGAGAAGAGGTCATGAGTGGGAGTTTTCCAGAATTGATGAGAGACAAGGGTCCTAACAGTGAAAGTCAGAGCATGTCCTAAGCAAGATAAACAGGAACAAACCTCACTTTGGGCTGATATTACAGATTATTAAAGTAAAACAAAAATGTTAAAAAACAACTAGAAAAAACAGATTAATCACAAAAGAAGGGTGAGTAGATCAATGGCAAACTTCTGATCAGCCACAAGAGATGCTAGAAGACGATGACATATCTTCAAAGTGTTGATGAAAAATAATGTTCAACCTAGAAATCTCTGTCCAGCTGAACTATCATTCAAGAATGAGGGGGAAATAAAGGCATTTAACGATAAACAAATAATTTAAAAAGTAGACTCTTGCTGAAAGAACTACCAAAGCATATGTTTGGTAAGATGGGCACTGGATACAGAACGAAGATGTGGGACACGAGAAACAGTGGTACTCTTCTCCCTGTATAATCATCTTGAACTCAACTGCACTTACAAATTCATCTCAAAATATATAAAGCAAAAATGAAACAGGACTATGAGGATGAGAGGTACCATGGAAAGCACTTCAGATCAGAAGATTTGGGTTGTAGCCTCTGCTTTTACACTTCATTTCTCAGAACTTCAGGTTAGAACTAGGTATTTCTGTAATTTATTCTAACTTAAAAAAAAGCAACGACAAGTCAACTCTGATTCACCAGTTTTACGTCCTTGTGGTATAACTTCCCTGCTTTACAATGTGGGTTTTGGATTATGACAGTCCTGGTTCAGATCCTCGCTCTGTTATTGATTAACTTTGTGATCTTGAGCAATTTAACCTCTTAAAGCCTCAGTTTCCACATCTGAGAAACAGGAAAATAATTGTATTAGTCAGAGTTCCGGTGTTAGGGTTCTCTAGGCAATAGAAGCTGACTCCCGCTGAAGAAATGGAAAAGCATTTTATTTTAAAAACATTGGGTGGATCACAGAACTGTTGCATGGACTGGACAACTGGGCTTGAGGATGAGCCTCGAGGAACAGTACCGCAAAGCAAGCTGACAAGCTCGTGGAAAACTGTTGCTGCTCCACAGCTGTGGCTTCTCCATGAGAAATACACCCTTGTAGTCCCCGAGAAATAGTCACCTCTGCTGCTGCCACTGTGAAAAACCCGTCTGCTTCCCCTCACCAGCAAATAGGCAAAGATGGAACGTCCACACGGAGCTTCTTTCCTTGTTGCTTACTCCTGAGTCAAAATCTTATGATGGCATCCCCGATTGGCAGTAACTAAGTCACGTGCCTGAATCCGCGCTGCAAGGGAGGCTGGGAATTTGCATTCTGACTCAGATGTCGGAGTGCTGATGACTCATAATTTAGATATTTCCCCAAACATAGGAAGGAGACTCAAAAGATGAGAGGCTGCCGTGAATAGGATATGCATGCTTCTGATCATCATCATAATGTTACCTGTCCTGAATTTGAGCTCCCTCCTATGTTGGGAGAACCTACCTTTTTGTAAGTCTTGCTAGATGGAGGGTCTTCATCCTACACCAGAAGCCAAGAAAAGACCAGATGTTGGTTTGCTTGAAATTTTGACATGAGACTTAGTACATGGACATGACACTTAAAGCTCTTGCCCTAAGCTTTGTGACTGTAAGAGTGATGTGAAGAAGCAGGGGCAGTTAGGTAGTGTCAGGGAGGAAGCAATTGTCCTCTACCCTTCTAGGTTCTTGTGGCTGGTTTAAAAATTAAATTGACAGGAGACAGATTTACAGGAGAAAATCAAACAAAAGTTAAATAACATGTTTACATGGTAGAAACCCAAAACTCAGTAACTTGCCAAATTGGCCAAAGCCCTCATCTTTATTTTATTTTATTTTTTTTTGGAAAAAGATATTTCTATTCTATTTACATAGAGTTAGCCAACAGGCAAAACAAATTTATGGGGCTAGAAATCAGAATAGTGAGAAATTTGGGGGGCTACTGAAAAGTTGTATTTCTTGACCTGGGCTATGATTATGCTGATGTCTGAACTTCATACATATTAACAGAGCTGTACACCTATGATTTGTGCACTTTCATGTATATGTTTTTTACTTCAGTCTAAAAAGTTAATGACGTGCCCATCCATAGATGACTGGATACATACATACAACGGAATACTACTCAGCCATATAAAAGAACAAAATCCTGCCATCTGTGGCAGCAAGGATCAAAGCCCTCATCTTAAATACCATTTTCAGCTAAAGACAAAGGAGGAGGTTGGGCATAGTGGTTTGGGACTTTAAAGGGGAGGAAGGTAATTTACGTGGAGATGGAAAAGCAAAGTTTGATAAATAAATGCTTGCCGGGCTATGCAGAGACAAATGGGATACAGAGAATCTCCCGGGTTCTCCTCCACCTGCAACATCTAACTGGTAGTATGGTTATCCATGGTGATAACTCCCTTCCTGGAACAGGTCCTCCAGCTACATTCTTTTAGGCTGTTAGAAGGAAGGTCAGTGGTTCTTCCTGAGTCTTCTTTTGGGTCTCAAAAATAATCATCCTAAATTAATCTTCATGCCAAAGAGACACAATTTGTGGTGGCAAATTTTGTTTCTTTGCAGTAGTCATTCCAGTGGCAGCAAGGTTGCTGGCTATGATAGTCAGTGTCCAGTGTCCGGTCGCAGAAATGACAACACGGTGCAGAGTCCACAGCTTTTCGTATCACCAGGAACATCTTTGTCTGGAAATGGGTGCACTTTAGAGGGTGTGAGTAAGAATTAATTGAGAACTGCGTATGAGAAAGGCGTTGAGAAGCGTCAAGAACCTTACATATGCAAGAAGGGTTCTCTTCCCCTGTCTCAGCCGTGGGAACATAGCTTAGTGTTTGGAGTTCTAGCAGAAAAGGAACAATCCATTTAAACTTCAAAGGAATAGATAAAACATGTAAGAGAAAGCAAAGACTATTCATTCATTTGAGCATCATGTACTGAAAGGTTATAAATGTGACACTATGTTGTTAGTTCTCTGGGATACATGACAGCTTACCTGTTTTGATAAGCTGGTTACTCCATCGCTATATTCCCCTCAATGTGCAATTGAGATGTTTGAATTCTAGCTGTAATATGTCTTCTGAGTATATTCATTTGAAGCTCTTGATAAGGTTTATTCAAAATTCTCTAGCATATTACAGTTATTCTCAGTTAAAGAAAAACTCGAGATGTCTCATTGCCAGAATCTCACGTGATAAGAACCCGCAGCTAATATAACAGGGGTTTTCATTTTGTTTTTGTTTTTCTGTCCTCCTAGTGTCGTATCCCCCTCTGAGATTTGTGTGTGTGTGTCTGTGTGTGTGGCTGCAGTTTCCTTTTTGTAGCATTTGGAGTGGAGCGTGCTGACTGGGTGAACTTGCGTCCTTTGGGGCTCAGTCAGTGATGTGCTGACTGGTAAGTCAGGTCTTGGAGAGAAAAAAACCCCAACAGCTAATTTATAGCATTTGTCGACTTCCAGGGTTAAATGCACCCAACATGGCTAAGTTCAAGTTACCCGTGTGGTGTCACAAAGCACGAAGTTGGGAAGAGATCTGCAAAATAAGTTCTCGCGAACTAGAGGCAGCCAGCTCCCAATGCATAGCCCTGGCAGTTTGCATCTTAAGTGTTCGCTCTGCTCTTAAGATAAAACAAAACAAAACTCTCCATAGGTCATAAATTATGCTGTATAGTTTCAAATATTTCAAAGCTATAGTGGCCAAAAAAAGGAGATTTCTAATAAAATGTTTTATCCCAAGATAAAACCTTTAAAACCTTCAAGCCTCTTGTCCCTCTAAACATCTTAAAAAGTTGCTAATTTAAATGAAATGGAGGCAGAGACATCTCTCTCAAACCCTAGAATGGAGGACATGGAGAGGCTTCTGTTCAAGGTGGGAGCCCTTTCCATGAGTTCCTGCATGAATGAGTCTTTCCCAGGGCTATAGAATTATTTCTTGCATTTACACCGCACTGTACAATTTCCTTCATCTGAGTCTCCGTTTTAAGGAGGAGAAAGACTTCCACTCAGTGGAAGAACCGAGCTTTGATTATTTTGATTCCAAATCTGGTGGCTTCCTCTCTGCTCCACGCTGCCTTCCCAGGGTGGCCAGAACTTTCCCTGATCCCTCTCCTGCAGCCCAACTCAGACGGGATGTTTTCTTTCCACTACCAGGAAGCTTCTCACGTCACCGTCCCCTTCTCACTTTCACAGAAGGAAATTCCCTTGGCCTTTGAGGGACTTGCTATTTTTGGTGTCTCCTTGGATCACATTCCAAGGTCCTTCTCCACTTGCAGCCTGACTAACCGCTGCCACATCTCTGCTCGGAACTGCGGCGTGTCCCCGTCCCAGCGACGCCGCAGGGATGCAGCGCTTGAGAGATTCCGGGCAAATGTTGAGGCTCGTCTTTAGAGATAACCTGTGCTGGGCCGAGTCATTCTGCCGTCTCCATAATAACATTAATCCATTCTGTTAATGGCGCTGATGATGAATTTTTGTGATACCAGTGATTGTCATACAAACTCTGAGATAGTTCACAACCTCACCTCGTTTGACTTTTGAAGCAGCCACAGCAAAAGCAACCCTTCAACAGTTTTGTGCAAGGAAAGACACTGACTGCACGGGAAGCTTGAAAAGCTTCAGCAGCATTTCATTCATGCATTCATAACGTTAACCAAATATTTATTGTGCACCTGTCATGTTCATGGCTCTGTGGGAAGGCCTGAAGACTCCAGGGTAAAATGATGGCGTTTGGAGTCCTCATACGTTTGCAGGTTAGCAATGCAGGCATAGGCGTGGGCAGTCGTCATTGAAGGTGAGACACACCAGAGCAGGGACAGGTGCAAGTGTGGGGGACGAGGTGTGTTACTCTGCCCAGGGGAGTGGAAGACCCTTCACAAGGGCTTAAAGCTGGAGCTAGGATTTGAAGAACAATGACACCAATTATGTAGTGCTTACTGTGTTCCTTGAACTGCCCTATTCTAAGCATTTTCCACATATTAACCTACTTAATTTTCCAAAAGCCCTGCAAGGTCGGTACAGGCATCATCCCCATAGGAGCCTGAGTAACAGAGAAGTCAAATAACATGTTCAATGTCACCTACCTAGGGAAACGTGGAGCTGGGATTTGAACCCATGCTGCTAACCCCTGATTTGCTAGGATTATGGGGGTGGGTGTGGGGGACATTCCGGGCTGAGGGAACAGCATGAGCAAAGGCCCAGAGATGTGAGAAAACATGGCATGACGGTGACTTTGTTTTGAATTTCAGTGGGAAGGCAGCACAGGGCCATTGATCATACACGCATCATTTTTCTTTCATCACAGAATTTTTTTTCTGGGGAGTATTTGGAAAGGAATTTGGCAGCACCATTCCTTAAGCCCTGAGTGTTCTTAAATGGCTGCTGTCCAACTGTTCACCCTGCTGAGTTGTTGTCTGAGGGTTGTTTAAAACAATCTCCTGCTAGAAGAAGACAATGTCTTGATTTCCCACTATTCCTGAAATTGATTATTCTAATGCTACTTGAGGCGAAAATTGCAAGATTGACTCCCACAGAAGACAGCATTTCTGGGAGAAAATTATTGGGCTTAACCACAAAGAGTATTCCTGATCATGACTGAAGTTCTTGCCAAATGTCAGCTGCTGGTCACCAGTAAGACAGCGTGTCCCGTGTAGTATCCCATTGTCACCTTAGGATGGCTGACAAGTACCGAATGTGTGCACCTTAGTAGCAAAACAAAATGTAGCAGTAATTGGCCCAGAACAGCACTGAAATGGAAGATAATCTGGCCCATTCCATATTTCTTGGGTAATTTTCTGTTCTTAATACACTGGAGGATAGGTCATTCATTCATTCATCCATTCATTTATTCATTCATTCAGCCTTTTCCAAGTGCCTCCTGTAGTAAAAATCATTTGATAGAACTTACCGTGTGACAGTCGCGGTGCTAAGCACCTTAACACTATTATCACATTTAATCCTCACAATAACCCCATGAAGTAAGAATATTATTATCCCCAGTTGAGGAAACAGAGGGGTTAGGAAGCTTGCTCCATGCCATGTAGCTTACGGAGCTGGCAGGGCTTGACTTCTGTCCCAGACAGTTGTAGTCCAGAGCCTGCTGGGCCATGCCATCTCCTTATGTCCGAGCTTCTGCGTCGGCATGGTAAGGGATGTGAACCACAGACGGTAGTCAAGTCAGAACGAGACAGGTGCAGAAACACCGGTCCCCAGCCTTTTGCCCACGGAAGCATAAGCCGGCTGATCCGCATGCATGAGATGCATTCTCTGGGACAGCACCGGAGAATTCTGCACAATCCACCCCCGCCCTTCACCCCACCCTCCTGCTCCATGAAAGCATACTAGGATGCACATGAGTAAGAATGATGTTATTATAGTAATGACATTGAATCATAATTAATTACGAAGGTGATAAATCCTTTGCACATTTTCGTATAAGACAATAGTGGATGTAAATCTCAGGACACAAAGCTATCCAGGAACTATGATATTTCTTCTGTTTCTATGAATCAACTTAATTTTGACTCTGGACACCCAGCCTCATGGACTGATGGAAACTGAACCTCTGCATTCTGGGCTAACCTCTCTTACCTCCCACGAACTGTGCCAAGGGTCGGGGGCCGTAGGCAGGGCCGGCGTGCTGTGTTGGATGGTTACCTGTGCTGGCCTCACTGAGACTGCTGCTGCCTTGAGCCCAAGTGGTCCCTTTGGCTCCTGGGGCCCTGAAACCCATGAGGAATCTGGGGGAGAATCAGTGAGAACACAGCCTCCCGGCTTCCCCGAGGCTGCACGTGGCCTTTTTCTCCAAAGTCCCCCCTCCAAACTCTCTTTCCCCCTCACCCAGGGCCATTTCTTTTTCTCACAGGGAAGTTCCCTACTCACTTGCCCCCTGAGGCCTTTTTCTTTCATCAAACTCTATTCTCCTACATGGGTTTTGTTCTTCGGGGAAAAAAGAAAAGAAAGCTGGAAAGTAAAGTATCTTTTACTGTGAACCTCTTGCAAGGCAAGTAAGCGAGAATCTGCTTGAATTAGAAGGGGGGATAAAAATGATAAAAATGATAGTTGGTGGTTAGAGTGGAATTTATCTGGAAATAGTCCTCATTTCTTCTTTCCCTCCTCTTCCCCCTCTCCTTCTCTCTTCTTCTTCTTTACAAAATGCAAATAACTTTTTGTTTTCAATTATAAAAGCTGCCATTGAGCAAATTAATAGTAAAGATAACTACAGTTTGGCATATGTTTTTCAGACCTTTTTTTAACTATGCATACATTGAACAATATTCAAGAGGTATTTATTGAGTTCTTACTATGCCGTGTAGGCTTGGATAAGGAAGTTGGATTTGATAGGAAGGGTCAACCCATTGGAGAGTTCGAAGGGCAGTCACTTCATCTTTACAAGTTTTAAAGCTCACACTGGCTGTGCCGTGGAGGGTGGAGTTTCAGGACAAGAGACGGTTAGAGAGAGTTTCAGATAAGAGCTGATAGTGCCTTGGGGGGGGGGGGAGTCATGGCGGTGGGGGAGGATAGCTTCTTGCCTCGCACAGGGAGGGGTTAAAGAGCAAAGACCTGGTAAAGTGAGTGTGAGTGTATTTGGAGAGATACACACTCCACGGGCAGAATGTGGGCCATCTCAGAAAGGTGAGGGGGAGAGAATGTGAGAGGTGTGGGGTGTTTAGTTTATAAAGTAAAAGTAGATACACACGCCATAGACAGCGTGGGCCGTCTCAGAGGTGAGCACGACAGAGCGAGAGCGACCACGAGGTGCAGACTTGTTAGGTTTTATGGGCTTGGCAGTTTCATATGCTAACGAGTAGGATGATTATTGCAACTACTCTGGGGGTGGGGTGAGGATTTCCAGGAAACGCACCCCCCCCCCACCCCGACCCTTTATGGTCAGCCTGGGAACTGCCATGGCGCCTGCGGGTGCGCCATGAGGCTCAAGGTCTACAGGAAGTTGCGTCTTCCACCATCTTGGTTCTGACCAGTTGCTCCTGTGCTCAGTGGCTGTGTCACTCCTTCAGTGGTTGTGCCCTGCCCCCTGTCCTCCCACTTCAGAAAGACAGGCAGGGATTCTGGATCTGGTTGGGAGGGTGCATGAGCTGGGGACCGGATATGGAGAGGAAGGGCAGTAAGGAACCAAAGAGGATTTCTAGGTTTGGGGCTGTGTGGGTGGCACAATCTACAAAGACAGGGAAGACTAGGGGAGAGCAATGTCCTTTGTTTCCAAAACTCTCTAGAAGAGCGCTCCCCAACTTCCAGGACTGCCTAGACTCTTCAGCAATAAATCTAGGGGTGCATCCTGACCAGGAGAGGCACGGGATAACCCCAAGAGCTGCAGGAAGAGCATTCAGCATTTCTATTTAGAACTGATTTTCTTCTCATTCTTTTTAATTTCTGCATTTGTTTTACAGTATACATATTAGTATAATGCTTTATGTATATACACACGTATGTATACCATTTATAAACAAATAAGAGTGACTGAATAAAGGAAACAACAAACAGAGTTGTGGCAGACAGCTAGCTGTTTACCAAAATCTGTCCTTCCTTCCAGAATATACAGTAGCTGGGAGCTGCTGCCCAGCCAGAGGCAGCTTTGCCAGACCCCTAGTATGTAGCTCTCAGTTCTCCCCAGTGGGAGGTACGGAGAAGGGATATTTATTGGTTCTGGACCAAGGCTTTTGAGAAGCAGGCATGCCTTCTTTGTACTCTGTCCCCCTTCTGCTGGCTTAGATGCAGGAAATGGCCAGGTCCTGGGGACGCTGGAGGCCTGAGATGGAAGGAACTTGCATCCCTGAAACATCGCTGGGAGGGTAGCCGCTCACTTACCAGGAACAGCTACCTCGGGCTATTATTTTATACGACCAGGAAATAAACTTCTATGTGTTTGAGCCATCATACTCATTTGAGTCTCTCTGTTATTACAGCCTAGCGTACAGGGAGCATGCCTGACATTCTGGGAAAGTGGGGGGGGGCATGTGCAAAATATTTGGAGGCACTAATAATAATATTTGGCTTAAGCACATGCCAGATGCAAATGAAATAGGGTTGTCTTGTTCTGTCAGACTCAGGGGACAGCAGCTCACCATTTCTAAGCCATCCCCTCACATCATCAAAAGCTGTAATTTTCATGGAATAGTGGTTAAGTCAGCTGAGTTTTATTTTTGAGGAACTCAAAGTAGTTTTTGAAGAACTGAAATTTTTAGGAAGACTCACAAATCCAGATTGCCATTAATTATAAAGAGCAACTAGCTTTCTTGGTAATCCGAAGATCATCTTAGAAAATGTGGAAGTACTCAGCGAACATTATTAGAAGAAATTGATGAAATTCAGCAAAATGGAACATTTGTTTGGCACAGATTTTGCTAACACTTGCAAATACTTTCATGTCCTCAGATTTTAGCTTGAATTGTCTTCCTTCAAGGTCCGTGGACTTAAGACACAAGTGTTTTCCACTTATATGAGAGTTCTCTGCCTTACCCCCCAGAATATACAGTTGTCACTGGTATTTAGTTGGAGCATTCCTCCTACCTGGGGTATAGATGGTGAGACTCAGAAAGCCTTCATTAGAGCATGCAGCATAAAGAAGGAATAGAATGATGCGTCAAGGCAATATTCCTGGAAGCTGAGATCAACAGATCATGATTAAAGTCAGCTTGCACTGATATTGGCTGAGAATGTCACGCCAGCTGCTTCTAAACCCCACAAGATGATAGATGTCTTACTGTTATCCCCGCTGCTCTCCAGAATTAATCAGCACAAAAGAAAAATAGGGCTAGGTTAGAACTCACAGAGATTCCAAAATTCTTCTCGCAGCAGTGAGCAGTGAAGGCTGGGGTGTCAGTTATGAATGCATCAGCTGGCACTTGTGTGGCAGCGGGGAGCACTGTCAGAACCTGGGCACAGTACTCGAGAACCGCAGGAACACCTGGACCAGTGATGGGCCGGTGAGGCGGTCAGAGGGCTCGCGTGGCAGGTGACTGTCATTCTAACCTGCGAATGTCAGCCAGCTGCCATTGAGGGCAGGCGGGGGCAGCTGGTAAGGGAGGCAGAAAGATGGATGTAAATCGCTCATCTTGGGTTTCGACGCTGGTTTCCCTCCGTTCCCCTCTCCTCTCCTTTCTCCTAGTAAGGGAGCTAAGAATAAAAATGCTGGAACCTGCTGTTTTATTTTTCACTCAAGAATCTGATTAATGAGGGCTGCTGGGTTTAATCAATGGTTGTCTGTTTCAGCTTAGAAAACACTATTTTGGGGAGTAGAAAAAATATTGGCAAGCATTCACCTTGTGGAGAGCTGCATTATTTTGCAAACGGTTAAAGAAATAGACTTCAGCCTTGGGCTGGAATCCCTGTTCCTCCAGCTGGGTCGGATATTTAATAGCGGTGGGGCCTTGAGTGGTTCCCTCCCTTCACCTGAGCCTTAGTCCCTTCACCCAGGACATGGGGATAATAATGTTACTCACCTCTTGAATTTGTTGTGGAAGTTGAGCCAAAGCCTCCTGTGTTGGGTAAACGATAACCTCTTCATTATCTACCTATCTTTTCTCCTTTCATCTTTTTAGAAGTAAGATCGAGATTGTATCTGTTTATGGGTACTTGGGTTTTGGGTCCCTGCTCCTGGTTAAATCCCCTGCTGAATGTTTGCTGAATCCCCACTGACCATTTCTGAATCTGGAGAGTTAGCGTCAGCCCTATTTATTTCTGTCTGGAGCCCTCTCCTCTCTTTCTTGCCTTAGGAAGTGAAAAATGAACTGATAACGAAGGAAAGTTCGCTTTGATTTCCTGGCAAGAAGCTGTGGGCTCGTAACGCGAGAACTTACTCTTTGCCGTGCTGGTCAGTGTTAGGCCCCCTCACACAGTGTGCAGAGATGCCGTCTCTGGTTAGAGCTATGGCACCTAAGAGAGAAAGATGGCCTGGCTGCTGCCCGAAGCCGGCCTTACGTCCAGGGACCAGGTGCGCTAAAGCCCAGCTATTGGATTGGACTGAATGGGCATTTCATTCAAGCTCTGCCCCACCGTGACCTCGTGGGGCTCGTCTCTCTCTCTCTGGAAAGTGGGAAAATCGGTTAAGGTTTAATTCAGGGAGCGGAAACTATCCCAAGTGTGTTAAATAGAAGGGGGATTAGTATGGGAGATTGGGTGCTTCCAAAATTGTTTGAAGTACAGGTTGGAGGAGTGGGTGCTAGGCGGAGCCCCGAGAGTGACTCCTAGGACGTCGAGGGGCTGACCCAGCAGACGTGACGAGCTCCGCCCCTTTAGGAGGGCAGTCAGAGGCTGTGTCCATCAGCTTTCGTGACGCAGTGTCATAGATCTAGAGATCAGAAGACAGCATTAAGGAGGGGCTGCTGCTTCTCCCCCACCAAACTGTCTGGACCGTGGAATGTGGAGTCTGGTGATCTCCATTGCCCAGTCACTTCTCAACATCCATGAAAACACTAAAATTCTAAAACTGAAAAGCACTGAAGTCATTGTCAGCAGTACACAGCAAAAGCAGCAGGAAGATGGCTTCCACCTTCCAAATCTCTACAAGTGCATCACATTCGTGGGACATCCAGTCTCCTAACTTGAATCCGGAAAATGTAGTTTTTCACTTCTAGCCTCTGTATCATCGGAAGGCACCCGGAAACAGGTGGGAACAGATTCTGAGCCAAAACCAACCAAATCCTGCACGCTGCCCTTCCTGAGTGCCATTTTATGCCCGTCGAACTGCCCCCAATTCAATAGCAGCTACTCAGCAAAACCAAGCGAATTCACTGAGGGAGACACAGCTGTTCAAACACGGCAGGCAATTGTATGGAACCCTGTGCTCAAGGAGGAAGCGTCAGATCTTCAGTGAGTGTGCTATGAGAGACAGGGACCTTCTGTTCCCCAGCGGATCTCAGTTCCTGTGTGCTTCTCACAGTGAGAATCTTGCCTGCCTATCTGTGTATAATCAGGCCTCCATCTCCATCATTCTGTATCCATGGATTCAACCAACCAAAGACTGAAAATATTTGGGAAAAAAAATTCCAGAAAGTTCCAAGAAAGTGAAACTTGAATTTGCCAGGTAACTATTTACAAAGCACTTTTACCATATTAAGTGTTATAAGCAATCGAGAGATGATTTAAAGTATGTGGGAGGACATGTGTAAGGTTGTATGCAAATACTGTGCCGTTTTATAATTAGGGACTCGAGCATCCTCAGATTTTGGTGTCTGCGGGTGTCCTGGGACCAGTTCTCCAGTGGATACCGAGGGATGACTGTACTCTGAATAAGTGAGTGGAATAACTGAAAAATATCTTTGTCATAGTCAGGCCCTCGGCCTGAGGCCAAACCCTTTGTGTTACAGGATACTGTGATAAACATAAAGAGAAGTTTAGGAGGGTAATTTTATTTTAACTGTTTAAGGTTTATTTTTGGCTTCCTGGCTTAAATCTCAGACCCCTTCCTCCCCACTCCACCCCCATAAGAAATGGTTTTATTGTACTTCATTGAGGATTCAGTGAGAATCAAACCAAGTGTGAAGTCGTGTGAAAGTATGTTGTAAACTGTAAAGTCCTGCAATGATGTCTGGTGTTACTGTCATACGGAGTGTCTTCTATGTAATGGGGACTTTCCATATTTTGCTAAATTCATTTTATCATTGTCTATCTCTTTCTCTCTCCATATATATTTATATATATTATTTATGTATCATATATCTTTGTATTTATGCATTACATATATTTATATTTTTTCTAAGTCTCTTGACAGCAACTTTCAGAAATCATGTCCCTTTGTCCCTAAATACTTCATCATATATTTTCTAGGAATATTCACTCAGGATATTTAACAATGATGTGCTGTGAACTAATTACAGATCTTACATTTTGCAAGTTGTTCCCATAACTTTTTATATAATTTTTTAATAGTGATGCTTTTTTTTTTTCCTGGTCCAGGATCCAATACAGAATCATACATCTGGAATGGTTTTCTAGCCTTTCTTTGTTTTTTTTTTTTGACATTGACATTTTTTAGGGAATTTAAACCAGTTATTTTTTAGAAGTCTTTCAAATTGGGTTTTGTTTGATGTTCCCTCATGATTAGAGTCAGATTATGCAGTTTTGACAGGAATATTAAATAAGTGGTTAATGTTAAGCTAAATAGAAGACATGATATGATATAGATTCTCTAAGTGTGAATTGTCAATCACCGGATGGTTTGAAAGCAGGGAGCCAGCCCAATGTGGAGTCCAGAACCCAATGTGGAGGTCAAGTTCTGGTATTAACCATGTGACACTGAGTTATATTAATAAAAATGATGATGGTGATAATAATAATAACAATTTAGCAATATACAGCGTGCCTTTACATTCATGATCTCATTAATCCTTCAACAATCTCATGAGGTAAAAGTGATTGTTACTTATGCATGAGGAAACTGAGGCTGAGGGAGGTCAAGTTCTTTGCCCAAGGTCACATAGATAGAGAAGGGCAGGGGGCAGGGGTCAAACCCAAGTCTCAAAACTAGACTTTACATCTTATGATTATAAACCCACATGCTGGAGCAGAAGTCACACTGCCTTGTTGGGAATTCAACTTTAAAAGAAGAAGATGAATTAAACATAATGCACAAGACAGTGCTTCCCAGCCTTGTGGATTTCAAGAGCAATAAAAATAGTTTAAAAAATTGAGGAACAGTGCAAAGCTTATAATACTGTATTCTACCAAGTAAGAATATTAAAATATAAAATCAAACGTTATCTAATATCAGTACTGATTGATAAAAGGACATTTTAATATAAAAATATAGAAAAGCCATAATTTCAGAATAAAGAACCGTCTTTGAGGTTGGACATGTTAGTTTTGTAACATACCCAGTACCTTGCTATTGCTTTTCCCAGTTCGCTGGGACCTGGTGAAAGCTCTGCCCAGAACAGCCCCCATCAGGGGCCAGGCATTTGGGGGGCACTGTATGTTGGTGTCTTCTTGCTCTGTCGTCCAGTGGCTTTATTCTATGTGGCAAGAGTACGTGGGCAGGGAAGGGGACAGTGTATGGTGAGATGCGCCGGGCTGGAGCGGGGTGGGGAGACACGGCCCTGGGGAGTGCTGGTGTTGTTGGCCCTTGGGGTTCATGCGTTGCCTTTGATTCGTCTTCCTCCTTACTCCACGGTTCCTTGTTCACTACTCCTTGCCTCATATTTATTGCTATTGCCCTTTTTTTTTTCTTTACGCCTTCCCAGTTTTTCTTATCTTGCTCCTCTGCTCCTTAGCCCTTACTTTCAAGGAATAAGGAAGAGTTGACACGATACCAAACACAACATCACTATCTGGGCAGCATCGGAATAGAATATCACGTGTTTTGTGTCTGAAGGCTCAGGGTGGAAGGTTCTAGAAGGAAGCTTTTGGCAGTTAAGTTAGGCACTCATCCTAGCACAGATATGTATTATATATATATTTGTATGTTATATATACATTATATATATACATACAAAATATGTTATATATATTTTCATTTTATTATGTGTCTTTTATTAATGCATTAAATAACCATACGTTGAAGTGGGTCTAGTAACTCCTGTCATGCCGAAGTTAGTAGTGATGACTGTGAACAAGGTTTTGCAACATGATATCAACTGTAATGTGATATTAGACTAGCTTTATCACAGGGGACTGAGGGACAGGGGCTGCTGCTACCACCGAAGTGGGACAGTTACAGTCATAGTCAAAGGAGGGGCTCAAGCTCGGGTAGAAGTGAGTGAAAATCAAGATGGATTTTTTTTTCCATTCCAAGTTCACGGATTCCCTGAATTCTACCCACGGATCTCTTGGTGGGGGGATCTGTGGCCCCCAGATTAAAAGCTCTGTTTTAAAGCCTGTACTCCCTGCTCACTTCCTCGTCTTCCATTCATGTCTCAAGTTTATGATTCCTCCGATATCTGGGTGCCGGCTGTGTGTAAGGGTCAGCAGTCTTTGGCAACCTGGCTTTTACTCCCATGGCCCCGGGTCCCTGTGCTCACCAGAGTCACCAGTGTTCCTTCAAATTCAAAAGAACTTTTTCCATCTCCGTATTAGTCCATCTCTGTGCAGCCGCAGAAGCCAAGCCATCTTCTCCTTGGAACTTTCTCCTTCCTGGGCTTCTGCAATATTCTTCTCTATGGATGTGACACAGTGGTTTTAACCCTCACAGAGGCAGAACTCACACAGGGAGCTTTTTCAAACATGGGTCTGGGGCCCTGTTCTCTGGATGTTCTGAGGGAGAAGGTTTGCAGGGGAGTCCAAGCTACACAAATAATTCCAATTTGCTCCAATGGTTGAGAATCACTTAAGTGATTTATGAGTGTATAAGGTATGTTTTACACCCACAACTATAATAATGATAATGATAATAACATAATAATAATAATAATATAATTATTATCTTAGACAGGCATTTTTCATTCTCCCACTGAGTTTCAAAGCACAGGTCTCACTTAATCTTTTCTTCGCTTCATTTCCCTCTTTAAAGGTGAAAACAAAACAAAACTCCACCTCCTTCAACAAAGTGATGTGTATATAAATGAGGAAATGTCTGCAAAATGCTGCTGGAATCAAATGTATTTTGTAAAACTAAAAATCGTCCTTTATTTTGGAAGCAAACTGGAAGAAGGCAGAGAGAGGTGATACATTCCAGGGGTGGCTAGCAAAGTGCTAATTCACCGCCAGTGGTGAGAAAGCAACGTTAGTCTGTGTGTGAGAATGTGGGACAAGCAGGAAGTGAACTTCTGCAGGTACCAGGTTTGCGGCCAGCGGTCCTAGTGCAAGGCCATAGAATTTTAAAGAAATGCTGATTTTCAAAGTTGGAAGGGACCTTAGGATCTTCCATCTCCATCCTTTATCTTGTGCTTGAATCCTTGTGAAAACAACCAGTCAGGGCCCCATTCTGACTTTCAAGAGTCCCTGACACATTTGCTTTTGTAGGCCATTTGCTTCATAAAAATGTTTAAAATTCTATTTTACGATTCCAGTGGTATATAAAACCAACTTTAATCCAGGGCTGGATTTATTACTATATTATTAATATTATCATTATCATTATTATTATTATTATTATTATTATTATTATTATTATTATTATTATTATATGTTCATTTTTCTTATGATTTTAAAAGAAATTAAAGTGAGAACATTTTCCTGGGCCCCTGAAAGAACCATGGGCCTTAGACACTTGCCTCTTGTACCTCAGAGAAGTCGGTCCTGCTTCTAGAGAGAAGTCGGTCCTGCTAATGAGAGTCAGCTCATTATCTTACGAAGCAGCCTGTATATTCCGTTTGAAGAGGATTTTATTTGATAGAAGGTTCTTTCTTATTTTGAGCTGAAGTTTGCCCCCCCCTTTTTTTTTTAAAAAGACTTTTATTCTAGTTCTTTTCCCTAAAAATAGTCTGTTCCTTCTCCCTCATGTCATGTGTACAAGAGCATGGCTCCCGGAAGTGGGAGCCTTAGACCAGAAGCCTTGGCATCACCTGGCGCTGATTAGATGTGCTGAATCTCAGGTCTCTCTCACCATTTGTCTATTGAATCAGAATCTGCATTTTAAGAGCTCCTCAAGTGCTCATATTCGCATCCAAGTTGGAGAAGCACTATACCCAGTGAGAATAACAATAGCAAGTATTTATCCAGTGCTGCTCTATGCTGGAGGCTATTTTAAGTGCTTTATGTGGTTTGCCTAATTAATCGGTTCAGTAACCTTATTTTCCCCATTTTACAGATTAGCAAACTGAGGCATGGAGATGAGTGACTTGCTCAAGGTTTGTCCAGTAAGGAAGTGGTGTGTAGGAATTCAAACCAAGCAGTGTGAATCCAGGACTATATGCTCTTTTTTCTTTTTAATTGAAGTATAGTTGTTGTACAGTAGTTTTGTATAAATTATAGTGATGCACAATTTTAAAGGTTACACTCCATTTATAGTTATTGTAAAATATTGGCTCTATTCCCCATGTTGTACAATACATCCTTGTAGCTTATTTTATACCTGATAGTTGTACCTCTTACACGCTCTTTACCTTCGTGCTTCTTTGCCTATCCCTCTGTGTTTCTTTTGAGAAAAAGTTCCTGCTGCCTTGCTTATAGCTCAGGTTGCCAGGGCAGGAGCAGTCTTTTTAATACCACTCAACCCCACTGTCTTGCTGTGGCTGATTGGAGTAGAGACGGATCGCTGCTTCATGGCCAGGCAACCTACAGCTAGTCTACAACTTAGCACTTGGGTGGTCTGCTATGAACCAGTAATTAATAAGCTAGACTTTGTTAAAATTAAAAACTCCTCTGTGAAGACAGTGTCACAAGAATGAGAAGAGAAGCCACAGACTGGGAGGAAATATTTGCAAGAGACACGTTTGGTAAAGGATTGTTTTTCCAAAATATACAAAGAACTCTAAAACTCAAGGATAAGAAAACGAACAACTCAATTAAAATATGGGCTGAAGATATTAATAGACATCTCACCAAAGAAGATATACAGATGGCAAATAAGCATATGAAGAGATGGTCACATCATACATCATCAGAAAGATGCAGATTAAGAAGTATATCTGTTAGAATTGTCAAAACCTGGAACTTGACAACACTAAATGCTGGTGAGGACGTGGAGCAACAGGAACTCTGACTCGTTGCTGGTGGGGATGCCAAATGATACAGCTACCTTAGGAGTCAGTTTGTGGTTTCTCACAAAATTAAATGTATTCTTACCATATGATCCAGCAATCTCATTCCTTGGTGTTTATCCAAAGGAGCTGAAAACTTATGTCCACACAAAAATATGCTCATGGGTGTTTATAGCAACTTTGTTCACGATTGCCAAAACTTGGACGCAACCAGGATGTCCTTCAGCTGATGAATGGATAAATAAACTGTGGTATGTCCACACAATGGAATATTATTCAGCTCTAAAAAGAAATGAATGGTCAAGCCACAAAGACATGGAGGAAGCTTAAAAGCTTATTACTTAGTAAAAGAAGTCAATTGAAAAAGCTACATACTTGGAATTAGACAGTATGATTCCAACTATATAACATTCTGGAAAAGGCAGAACTCTGGAGACAGTAAAAAGATCAGTGGTAGCCAGAGGTTGCAGATGGGGGAGGAGAGGTGAACAGGCAGAACACAGAGGATTTTTAGGGCAGTGAAAATACCATGAATGAAACTATAATGATGGGCCCATCTAATTATACATTTGTCCAAACCCACAGAATGCGCAAAACCGAGAGTGAACTCTAATGTAAACTGTGGACTTTGGTGGAGGATGTTGATGGTGGAGGAGGCTGTGTATGTGTGGGGACAGGCAGTATATGGGGAGCTGTACTTTCCTCTCAATTTTGCTGTGAACCTAAAACTGCTCGAAAAAAGTGAAGTCTTTAAAAAAAAAAAAAAGCATGCTAAGCCACTGGGATTCTCACTCAATGGTATTTAAATGAAGTAACTTGCAAAGAATTTGCTGGTTGTCAGAGGAAGAAGCAGATGGTTGACCAGATGAGTCATGTGAAAGGTGACTTTTCTTTAAAAAGGCACTTGAGCTTCTGCTGCTATCATATCTAGACCACCTTCAGTTCAAATCCACTCTCCCACCATTTTTCCAGGAGGCCCACATCCATTATGACTCCATCTCTCGGATTTCCCTCGGAGTCTCCTTAGAGGCTCTGTAATAATCCCATTTTACCTGAGCTAGCTTGAATGAGTTTCTCTTGTTTATCATAAAAACCAAACTGTGACACACATTCACATATTTGAAAACACCCATGCACCTCCTTGAGATCCCCTCTCTAAGCGGAACACCCCCAATTCAATCCGTTAATCTTCATACCTTATGTCCACTGCCTCTCTTGGTCCTTCCTCTCTGGAAGCTTTCAAAAATGGACTAATATGAAGGCTGGGATTGGAAGCTACTTTTATGGAGCAGTTTGAAGGCAGAAGAGTAGATCTGCCAGTCCCAACATTTCTTCCTTAGCCCTTGGCAAGACTCTTCCTCAGAGCCTTAAAATTGGTTTTGTTTACAAGAGGGTCTTTCCAGGGGCCACAGTATGCCTTGCTAAGAGTGAGGCCTTGTGCCAGTGAGTGGGAGTAGGTCCTTTGAAGAAAAGCAGTGAAAATCAAGGATGGAGAGAAGGGCCAGAGAGTGTTTCCCAAGCCTGCTCTGGCTTGAATGCATTTCAGAGGAGAAATCCTGGCAGAAGACTGCGTCTCCCAAACTCTGAGGAAGGAACAGGTGACTGGCTTGCAGCAGCAGAGAGAAACCGTGGTCTGTTCCCCTTGTGGTTGTCGTGTTCAGGTCAGTACTAACTTTAGCCGTGCAGTCCTCAAATGGGGACAGTCCACTAGTGGATTAAATCCTGCTTAAATGACTGAGAAGCTTTTAGCCAGAGATCAGAAGAAAGGAAAGGAAATTATTTCATCTCTTCTCTGCCTGGTGCGTGGTGGCTTCCGGGGAAGCTGTTCTCCAGTGTTTTGCATTATTATAAAACTTTCTATTCATATAGCATTGATCTCTCAGGAGCCTGGCATCCTCCATAAGCACTTTATCAGCAACTGGGAAGGAGGGAGGAAGTGTGGACAGCATTTGGCTTGTTTTGTTTCTGGTGGTCACTCTTTTAGCTGAGACCCCAAGGACTTTCTCATTGTATAAATAGGCTCACAGTATTGCCCCTCTACTGGCTTCACACTGGATGGGTGTCCAGCTACCCACGGCTGAGTAATTATCCTCATGCCATTATTGATTTGCCTCATTTCGACATAGGGTAAATATTCTCCATCTTGGTTGGGGAAATGGAGGCATAGAGGCACCTTGCAGGATGACTCAGTTCTCATGCTGGGCCACTGGCGAGTCTGAAGCAATTGCTATCAAATGTTCGGCTCCCCGCCTGTCTCACCACCTTCTTCCTGCCTGCAGTGAGCAGGGGACTGTTCCAGAGCTGAGGTGGGCTGGTTTGTCCTGAAAGAAGTCTGAGGGTCAGAGGGAGGTATCACTTGAGCTGGAAGGCATGACCCCAGGGTGGTTGGCTGACCTTCAGATACCCTCTCCTCAGACCTACGACCAGTGCACTTCTCATCAGATCAAGCTGCCTCTCTGGGACTCAGACATTTCGTAAAAGATCTGAAGGGCATTTCAAATGGCTCTGGGACATGAATAGCTGTTGCAAAAGAAGGTTGCTTCAGCGATATGATGGCTGAATCAGCACGGCGTTGAATTAGCAGCACTCTGGTCTTCAGGGTAATAGCATGATGATAAATGAACATTATTACATTTTTACCTTGTGAATGAGTCCTTAGTGAAAAGACAGACAGCTTCCAGGTGTCTTGCCACAAGATTTAAACAACTGAGTCACTAGAACTTGATGGAGGAACAAGTGACAGTGTAGAATCTCCTCGTGATTCAATGGGCGCCAACTTGGATTGTCCCCAGTCCCAACTTTAGCATCTTTCTTTAGTCACTCTGCCCGTAGTCAGTTCCCCTTCTGGGGGTGCACAATAGGAGGAAATTCTCATGAAGGAGACAAAGCTGCCACCGTCCCGCCTGACCAAACATCCCCCGAGAGAACGGGCTGCCCACGCCAGAGAGGGCGGCTCCCGAGAGGAACCACCTGCCGGTGTTCCACGTCAGGGCTTTGAGCTACTGGTCATCCCCGAGCAGGCCTGACTGATGTGCCGGCCCCTCCGGTTGCCAAGGAGACGAGGCAATCCCTCAAGAATGTCCGATCAGATGGCTCAGCCCAGACTCTGCTGTCAGGGCAGGGGGTGGAATGGAACGGAGGGAGCACTGTCTGAGAAGTCTTGTCTCTGTATTAGCTGGACATCAGCTAGATGGGTGGGTGGGAACTGTCTGGGTCTTGGTTTTCTCCTCTGTGGGGTTAATGACCTGGCTGGGCAACAGTTAGAGAGGAAGAACTCGTAAGCATGGAATATATTGCCTATGTCATAAACATAAAGGCATCCGACGCGTTTGTGTTGACTGGTAAAACAGAGAGGCTGCTTTTATTTACTGATCGTGGGTTTTCCGGGGCCATCCGTCCACTGAGGACCCCCAGACAGATGAGTTTGGTGAAAGGACAGGATACTCCAAGGGAAGAATGTCACCTCTTGTGACTGAATTTAAAAATATGTATCTAGAAAGCCTTCAGAAAGCAATTCAGCCTAATATAGGAGGGGTAGTTTGCCAGTGGGCTTAAGTGTCTCCCTATTGATTATAAAGAAAGAAAAATCCCCCGTGAAGTCAGAGGTCGGAAACTCTGGTTGATGTCAAGAGGGCAGTGTCCCTCTGACAAGTGCCACAGGAGGGGCTGGTCCGCACAGAGCTCGAGCATAGAAGCTCTGGGAAGCAGCACTATGTCTTCGTTGTTGTGCGGGAGAAGAGGCCATGCCAGCTGACTGGGCCCAGTTCTCTAGACAGAACGGAAAGGGGGCGATTCAGTAAGTCCTCATAGCCCAAGAAAAAGAGCCCTTAGTCACATTCCACACCCTCTGTTGTAATTCTGCTGTCACCAAACAACTTTCTGACCTATAGTCTGTTTATTAGTCATGATTAATGAGCACCTGCTATATGCCTGGCCCTGGGTACTACCTTTCATGTGTATTATCATGCGTGGCTCCTCACAGCAACCTTTGAAGGAAAGTTTCAAGAATCCCATTTTTAAAAAATTTTAAAAATTTTTATTTATTTTTTTATGTATTTTTCAGATTCTTTCCTATTATAGAGATACTGAATATAGTTCCCTGTGCTATAAGGTAGGTCCTTGTTGTTTATCTATTTTATATCTAGTAATGTGTATATGTTAATCCCAAATTCCTAATTTATCCCCCCTTCCTGCTTTCCCCTTTGGTAACCATAGGTTTGTTTTCTATATCTGTGAGTCTATTTCTGTTTTGTAAATAAG
Source organism: Camelus dromedarius (assembly GCF_036321535.1). Taxonomy (NCBI): domain Eukaryota; kingdom Metazoa; phylum Chordata; class Mammalia; order Artiodactyla; family Camelidae; genus Camelus; species Camelus dromedarius. The sequence continues at coordinate 26,864,441 of NC_087458.1, read as the reverse complement.
TTCCTTTGTATCATTTTTTAGATTCCACATATAAGGGATATCATATGACATTTATTTTTGTCTGATTTCCTTCACTTAGGATGATAATCTCTAGGTCCATCCATGTTGCTGCAAATGGCATTATTTCATTCTTTGTTATGGCTGAGTAATATTCCATTATATATATGTATATACGTACCACCTCTTCTTTATCATTCATCTGTTGATGGACATTTAGGTTGCTTCCATGTCTTGGCTATTGTAAATAGTGCTGCTACGAACATTAGGGTGCATGTATCTTTTCTTTTAATTTTTTAATTTTTTAAAACTTTTTTATTGAGTTACAGTCATTTTACAATGTTGTGTCAAATTCCAGTGTAGAGCACAATTTTTCAGTTATATATGAACATACATACATTCATTGTCACATTCTCTTTCACTGTGAGCCACCACAAGATCCTGTGCTACACAGTACAATCTTGTTTGTCTATTCTACATTTTGAAATCCCAGTTCCTTCCCACCCCCTGTCCCACTGGCAACCACAAGTTCGTATTCTATGTCTGTGAGTCTGTTTCTGTTTTGTATTTATGTTTTTTTTTTTTAGATTCTGCATATGAGTGATCTCATATGGTATTTTTCTTTCTCTTTGTGGCTTACTTCACTTAGAATGACATTCTCCGGTAACATCCATGTTGCTGCAAATGGCGTTGTTGGTTTTTATGGCTGAGTAGTATTCCACTGTATAAATATACAACATTGTCTTTATCTAGTCATCTGTTGATGGACATTTAGGCTGTTTCCATGTCTTTTTTTTTTTTTTTTAACATTTTTTAGTGGTTTATAATCATTTTACAATGTTGTGTCAAATTCCAGTGTTCAGCACAATTTTTCAGTCATACATGGACATACACACACTCATTGTCACATTTTTTTCTCTTTGAGCTACCACAAGATTTTGTGTATATTTCCCTGTGCTATACAGTATAATCTTGTTTATCTATTCTACAATTTTGAAATCCCAGTCTATCCCTTCCCACCCGCCACCCTCCTGGCAACCACAAGTCTGTATTCTATGTCTATGAGTCTATTTCTGCCCTGTATTTACACTTTTTTTGTTGTTGTTGTTGTTGTTTGTTTTTGTTTTTGTTTTTTAGATTCCACATATGAGCGATCTCATATGGTATTTTTCTTTCTATTTCTGGCTTACTTCACTTAGAATGACATTCTCCAGGAGCATCCATGTTGCTGCAGATGGCATTATGTTGTCGGTTTTTATGGCTGAGTAGTATTCCATTGTATAAATATACCACCTCTTCTTTATCCAGTCATCTGTTGGTGGACATTTAGGCTGTTTCCATGTCTTGGCTATTGTGAATAGTGCTTCTATGAACATTGGGGTGCATATATCTTTTCAAGTTAAAGTTTTCTCCAGATACATGCCCAGGAGTGGGATTGCAGAATCATATAGTAACTATTTCTTTCACCTTTTAAAGAACCTCCTTACTGTTTTCCATAACGGCAGCATTAATTTTCATTCCCCCAACAGTGTAGGAGAAAGAACCTCATTTTTAGGTGACAAAACAGACTAAGAATGGTTAAGCAATTTCCTCAAAGTTGCTCATCAGAAACAGTAGAGCGGTGATTTCATACTGCTCGGACTAACGTTCAATGTCTTCTTTCTTTTCTGCGTGCTGCTTCCTACTGGAAGGGACTGCTTGATGCTTCTGGTTGGTTCCAGTCTTGGGCCAGAGACGTCTCCCTGGGTGGAAATGAAGGAGTGGCCACAGTTGGTGGGACTCAAGCCCCCCAGACTGGTTACTTCTGGGTGAACTTCTTATTGTGCTTGAATGTATGGGATGGAAACAGATCAGACCTTGGACCTTGAACTGCAATCTTCTCATTAAGGTAGTGTCTCTGTGGCCCTGATAAAAATAGGCTGTCAGTTCTTCCCCTTATACTTCGGCAGTGACTGACTTCTGGCAGGACTTGTGAAGACACGGCACACTCCCTGTGTGGCATCTTTAAATGGGAAGCACACTGCAATTCACCTTCTCTCCCCAGGAAAGCTCGAAATTAAATGAATACAAGCAGCTTGGTATTACTGCTTTTGTTTTCACAGCTGCTGAAATAGCTCTGGCTTTTCTGGTCTGATTCATGATAACTTCGGTTGAAATTACATGTGTCTAAAGATAGGACAGGCAGGTCAGAGCTCCTGAATGGGGATTGTCCTTTGTTTAAATGAGATCTGCTCATTTTAGCTCAGAGCAGTCCTTGACCCACAAATAAATGTGAAAAGCCCGTAGAAGTCCCTCGACATGATTGATTTCACCTATATAGTCATAACATATTGTGTTTGCACTGAAGAGGTTATTTTAACAATTAACACGAGGCAGGTATGACCCCCTTTTCATTGGGAAGGTTCACAATTAAGTGCCTATATTGTAGATTTGTACTGAGGGACAGCAATGAATTGCTTCAATGGTGGGTGATCAGAAAGGTGGTGAGGGTAGGGGTAGCAGCTGTGTGGGAGTGCAGTGGAGAGAGGATCTGAAAGTTGTAAGATGGCCCAGAGTTTTTTTCAGCTCGGGGAAGGATTCTGAGGGAAGCAAGCTGTCTTCAGATAGTAGGGGTGGGGGGGGGTGCTCACTTGCCTTGGGCGGGAAGAAGTAGGTTTGCCCTTTTACCCCAGGGGGTAGAACTTGGACTAAAAGAATCTAGATGCAGGGAGACAGTCATGTGGGGAATTTGGATACTTGGGGAGTTTACTCTAAGGAACAATTCTGAGAACATTAAAGTTGTTTGGAATGATGGAGGCGGATACCTCAAGTCACTGGGATGCGTTCAAGCCAGGGAAGCCATGGCTTGGATTCTAGCCAATCCACGAGTGAGAGGTTATACCCAATGGTCCTAAGTTCCATCCCAATTCTAGTTCATGGTTTGATTTAAATACTGGTGTCCATTACTCTTACGTGAATCGAATCTGAGAAATCATTTAGCAGTGTTATGTTGGAATAGAGCGTATCTATGCACTAAAACCTCACTAATTTAAAATAATTGAAGAGGAAAGCTAGTTTGGTTGGTGAAGTCAATTATGAAATGCTTGTAAATAATAAATGGCAATTTTACGACTTTCAAGTCCATATGTGTGGAATTATGTCTAGCAAAGTTGCCCGACCAAGGTCCTGCTTTAATGAATAGAGAATGATTTGTAATCAACAGGCTTGCTCGCTTCTGCTTAGATTAGAATTAAATCATATGTAATTCAGAGCATTTGAAAACAGTTGGTCTCTTAAGTAAATAAACAGGCCCCTCAGAATTTCAAGTATGTATTTGCTGTCAGCCCTTCCTTTTTTCCGGTTGACAGGGCAGAGGGAAGCTTCCGTTCAACGCCTGTCCAAATGTCACAATTAAAAAACAAACAGAAGTGCACTATGAGTAAATGAGATTTTTTTGCTATATTTTTGCCAGACAAATCCTCTGTTTCTTAGGTTGGATGATAGATTGCTCAAAACTCATGGGAGGAGACTTTCTGAGGAACCGCTAATGTCTAGAGGGTGTGGCAGAAGTTAGATTTAACATTTCTTTCATTCATTGATCGAACTTTAATGTTTAAAAAAAACCACATGTTATATGATTCTGCTTCTATGAAATGTCCCGAATAGGCAAATCCATAGAAACAGAAAGTAGATAAATAGGGCTTTGGTGGGGGCACTTTGGGGGCGGATGGAATGTGACTGCCAACGGGTGTAGGGTTTTGTTTTGAGAGGATGAAAATGTTCTAAAATCGGTTGTGGTGATCGTCACACAACTCTGAACATACTAAAACCATTGAATTCTACGCTTCACACAGGTGAACTGTATGGTGTGTGAATTACATCGCAATCATTATGGAGCTGTGTTACGAGCCAGGAACCGTTCTGGGCACTAGACATAGAGTGTTGAACAGGACTAAGTCCCTGCCGTCAGAGAGCTTACATTCCAATGGGAGAGTCGGATAATAAACGTGTGAGCAAATCATGTAAAAGCGTAATCTTAGGAAGAGATAGTACTCTGTAGAAAGACAAAGCGGGATGAGAAAGTAGAGTGATATGTGTGTATGTACACGTGTATGTCTGGGTTAGTGTACGTGCGTCTGAGCGTATAGCACACCTGCCTGTATGTATGTGTATGTATTATGTGTGTGTACTTGTGCACTGAGTGTATGTGCATGTCTGTGTCTGCACACGTGTTCTCTACTTTAGATGGGGTGACTAGGGAGGACCTCTCTGGGCCTTTTGAGCAGCGATCTGAATGAAATGAAAGAATGAGCTGCCCAGATAACTGGCGTAAGTCCATCTCAGGCAGCGCAGACCCTAAGGCGAGAATATTTTTGGCCGGCATGACCAAGAGGAGGAGAGGGTGCTAGTGGGGAAGCTGGGGAGGTTGGCAGGGGTCAGGCCATGCAGGGTAATAACCATGGTGATGTCTGTGAATTACCTTCAGAGCGCGGTCTTAGCACAGGTAAGCCACTAAGTTTGCGTGCCTTTTCTGCAGCCCGTTAAGTTCTTCTCACAACCCCTATCTTGTCGGACGCTCACAACAACAGAAGTTAGTCTTCTCAGTCCGGAGATGGAGAAAATGCTGGAAATCGTCCACAGTCCTCCCTGCCTCACGAGCTCATGACCCCACGTCAGAACACGATCATGTCTGGGAACCCGTACTTCCTCAGGCCCCAGGTCAGCACTTGGCGCAAGACGGGGGCCAGGGAATGTTTATGGAAGTGACTGCTTTGAGGTCACGAAGTGAGTAGACACCCCAGCCAGGACGGGAGTTCTGGTCCCCTCGTCCCAAACGCCGTTCTGTTTGCTCTGACTCACACGGCCATGCTGCTTTTCCCGGGGCCTCACAGCATGATGAGGATGACGGAGTCCTTGGGAGTTATCTTTCCCGCAGGCTGACCTTTCCACGCTCCAAGGCCTGTGGGAGTTCACGTGGTTTTACGGGACTCTGCTGAGAGGTTCATCGGCCTCTCATAATCACGCAAGCCCGCTTTAACTGAGGAGTAGGTTTCGATTAGCATATTCTATTAGGTGACTTCAGCATCACTAATTTATGACTCTTACAGTTGGGTAATTTTCATCTCTGACTTAACCATACATCCAGGTCCCTTCTTAGCAAATCTTCTATCATCTCTCACCTTTTATCTACATAACAAGGTGATTAAGAACATGAGTTCAAACCCTGAAGTGAGTTCCATTCCTGGCCTTGCCCTTAATAGATGTATGACGTTTAACAACTAGTCATTCTGAGCTTCAGTTTTTCCATCTGTAAAACTGAGATAATGGTGCTATTGACCCCTCAGGACTGTTTGGAAAACTGAGGTGCTCAGAGCAGCACCTGGAACCGAGTGAGCGTCCAGTCAGCGCCAGCCCTGTTGGCTGCTACGCTCATTTCCCTTCTCTAGGACCACTCGCTGGAGAGCCGTGGCTGGGGAGGCAGAGCGAGCTAATTGCTTGTCAGTGCTTCTCAGCGCACAGAATTTAGGAAGCTATTATGGAAGGACAATTAGACGGTCAAAATATGTCCTTGGATTGGAACAACACGTGCACAGATGGAAACGTGGGCTGATTAAGTCCTGAGCATTCTACGCTGGCGTTAAGGGAGGGGGCGATTACTGAGTCTACCCAAGTACACTGTCCCATGTGGATCTCTGTGGCTGTTATTAAGCTCTCCAGCTGGAGGCTACTTTCACCAGGTGATGATAGAAACTGGGGCTTGGGGATTCAGGAGAACAGAATGGGCGGGCATAAAAAAGCCATTGATAAAAAGAGCCGTTTGCCTCCCTCCTCTTTCCCTCTTTTAGATTCTGGGAGAAACTGCTCTTTCTGGTGTCCGCTGCTGTTCTGTCTCCTGTTCGCAGATTGTCACTGTTGCCAGGGAACTGCTGGCACTTGCCAAGGCTTCTGGGGGGGGGGGGCTGCGCTTGGCCGCCCGCTGGCTGGGTGACTGGGGGGCCGGTGCAAGGAGGCAGAGGTCAAGGTGACAGGAAAGGAAGCAGCAGTGCCTGTACACATGAACCAGGGCTGCTGAGATGACCTCTAGGCTCATGGGGGAAGGGGAGGCCTGAGAAATCGCAGGTAGCAGGGACACCTCAGCACCTCCTTTTCCTATGCGTGCTAATCTCTGACACAAATAAAAAGCCAGTAAAACAAAATACTTCGGAAAAGAAAGAAACAGTTTGACTTATTCTTTTCTTCCTCCTTTAGACAGAAAACAAGTCCCCCCAAATTTCAGAAAAGATGTGCTTGTGTAGATGACTCCTGCTGCCTTAACACAGCCATCTAAAGCCCCGCAGGCCCCCCATCTCCGTGCTCAAGCTCAGGCCCCCCCAGTGCCCCTTACTGTCAGCAGCGGGGGCAGATACATCGTCTTACCAGACTCGGCAGAGCCCCCTGGAAAGCCGTCTTATAGGTTCTTTTTCTCTCACATATTAAGCACTGATCTTTTTTTTCCTAAATGAGGAATAACTTACTGATGCTGGAGAAAGAGCAGAAAGTAAGGCAGAGTGGCAGCTGACAGCACCCAGCATGTTTCGCTGTTCATCAGTAAGCTGAACGTATGTTTGGGGAAATAGTCCATTTCCACGTGGGCAGTGGCGGTGAATGTCAGTGAGAAGGGACTCGAGGAATGATGCAGATGATTTGCTGTTTCAGGGATGAGGAAAGAGCAGGGGTTAAGTGCTTATCAAGTTCAGGGATGAAACTCCAGATCAAACCTTCCATGAAAGAGAGAATTAATGTCCCCTTAATTCTCCAGCTTCCGCATCTTTAGGTGTCGCTTATCGTTAACCTTCAGTCTCTTGCCCCACAAAATGCTTCTGAAACTATCTCCCTGGCCCTCCGAGTGATGTTGTAGCCTCTTCATTCTGCCCCAGCCGTCTAAATGGACCTGCCCCCCAGCTCTGAACAGTTTCCTGGAGTCGTACTCGGTTTCAAGGTCCTTTGTTAGTTTTTCTCTTGGTGAGATGTTGCATCACCTCTCTGTCTAGAAGTGTTTCACTGACTCCAGCTAAAACAGTTTGGCTTTGATTTCCTTATCTATTCCTTCCTTTCCTGATTCCATATTTTACATTAACTATTTTTAACGTTTCAAACAGGATCAGCCATAAAAAGGGCACCCAGGGTGCAGCTGGCATGGCTTATGGAGGTGAAAGGGTCTCTCATAGGCAATGTTAGGTTTTTAAAAAAAAATTATCACCAAGTAATTGGCCTTGGAGAAACTATAATTTCGTTTAAAATATCTAAGACGGTAAGTCTAAAATATATTTAATTCTAATGAAAAAGAATATGAAAATGAATATATGTATGTATATGCATGACTGGGACATTGTGCTGTGCACCAGAAGTTGACACATTGTAGATGACTGTACTTCAATTAAAAAAAAGTTGCATTATCCATATGTGCAAGAAGAATAATGAAATATCCTATTTTGACCTGGGAACAATAATTTTCTAAAAAAAATTAAAAATATACAAATATTTAATTCTGTTTTGTTTTAGAATATGTATTTTCTTAAGGCTTATAAAAACAGTATAGGCTACTATTAATTGAGCACTTACCATGTGCCAGATCCTGAAATAGATGCTTTACGTATGTCATGAAATACTATCAGCAACACAACTAGGAAAGTATCGTTAATTCCATAAAACACAAGTGGAAATAAAGTCTGAGAGACCTCGCTTAAGGTGGTACAGCAAGTGGGCTTTTTCTTGCTCTGTAACTTGTGGTCTTAAGTTGCCTCCATTAATAAAACAGATTTGGTTTGATTCTCACCTTACATAGGCGTGAATACAACGTAACGAATTGGCATTTTATGAGCCTCGAGCAAAGCAGCTGTTAGTTACCTGTTGCCATGTAACAACACCTCCAAACTTAGTTGGTTACAAAAGCTTTTATTTTCTTACAGTTTCTCCGAGTCAAGAACCCGGGCACAGCTCGGCTGGGTTCTCTGGCTCAGGGTCTCTCACAGGCTATACTCACGGCTTTACCTGGGCTGCAGTTACCTGGGGCTCGACTGGGGAAGGATCTGCTTCTGAGCTTCCTCGTGTGGTCATTGGCAGGACCCAGTTCCTCACTGGGTGTTGAACTGGCCTCAGTGCTTCTCTAGTTGTTGGCTAGGAACCACCTGTAGTGGGTGGAAAGGTGGCCCCCCAAAATATCAGATCCTAACCTCTGGTATGTGAATGTTACCTTATTTTTTTTTAAAGTTTAATTGTGATAAAACATATACATGAAATTTACCATTTTGTAAAGTTTTTATGGATGAGAGTAAAATTTTTGAGATGAGAATTTTCCTGGACTGGCTGGGTGGGCTCCAAATGTCATCAAAAGTATCATTATAAGAGGGAGGCAGAGGGGGATTAGACACAGGAAAGACGAGGCAGTGTGACTACAGAGGCAGAGACAGGAGTGATGAAGCCGCAAGTCAAAGGATGCTGGCAGCCACCAGAAAGAACCAAGGAACAGAATCTCTCCTGGAGCCTCCAGAGGAAGCCAGCTCTGCCAACACCTCCATTACAGCCCAGTGAGTTTGGTTTCAGATGTCTGGCCTCCAGAATGGAGAGAATTCATTTCTGTTGTTTTAAGGTACGATGTTTGTGGTAATTTGTTACCAGTGGCCATAGGAACTGACGTTCCCCTGCTCAGTCTGTTGCCACATGGACCTGTCTGTAGGGCATCTCACAGAATGGTAGCTTGTTTCATCAGACTGAGCGAGCAGGAAGAGCCAGAGAGAGAGAGATGGAAGTTACAGCCGTAGAACCTCATCTCAGATGTACATCCCATCACTTTTGCTATGTTCCGTAACTTAGAAGTAAGTCCCGGCGTTCAGCGCACGCTGCACAGGAAGAGATTACACAAGGGCATGAAGATTCCAGGAGGCAGGCATGGCTGGGCACCGTCTTGGAAGCTTCTTACACAGCAACCTACAATATTTGGTGTGAGATAAGGGGAAACCAGAAAGCATCTCAAATAGCAGTCAGGCCCCTGCTGAAGTTTTTCTGCCTCTGGTTTGGTTCGCTTGCCTAGGCAGTGTTTACCTGGAGAACTTTTTTTGGGAGCGACTTTATTTCCTATAGGATCCATCCCGATTCATTCCACTTTGTGGGAAAAGTTCAAGCACATAATCTCTCCCCCACCTTTGTTTTACACCAACCTTAAATCTCACATCTTTCGTATAGACTATCATGGCCAAGCGCAAGTTTTATGTAGATTCCCGGTACCCCAAACGTAGCAAACACATGACCTTTATCTTCTCCGAAGGAGGGGAGAAACGCAAGACACCCACAGAGAGATTCCATCTGGGGCTGATACATGGTGTTTATAATTATTGAAGTGATTTTGTTACTGCGTTTATACTGAAGTGAATAGACTGTTCCATTAAGCACTGGGCATCTGGAAAGGGACCTTCCGCAAAACAGTGGAACGGATGGAGATCCTCAGACCCCTCCCCCTCACTGTGTATCTCCCCTTTATTGGAGTCCCGTCCAACCCCAGGGCGCTGTCACCCATGACGTAGCTTCATGTCTCGTATTGGGTTGTAGTGCTGCATCCCGGGATTTCTTGGGTGCTTTGCCGCCAGCTAAACACTCACCACTAAAAGAATGTGACAAAGATGCATATATGATAAAAATGCATATATCTGCACCCAACCTCGTTCTGCTAAATCTCCGAACTCTGGTGTGGGACCCAGAAACCTATATTTTAAATAAGTTCCCCAGATGGTTCTTAGGCACGATAAAGGTGAGAATACTAACATAAACCAGATTCCCTGCTCGGGCAGTTTTCAGAGCAAACGATTTATGAATGCTGCGTCTGCTGTAGAATAGTCATGTGTTCACAATCGCCTGTTAAAGTATTTGGAAATACTTAACCCAGCATTTCCTAACAGGTGGTAGCTTTAGCACTGGCGGTGGGCGTGATGATTTAGGGTAGGGGATACGTGACCATGTAGAATGCAACAGGGCTGTTTGTTACCTTTAGGGTATTTGTGGCAAATTGTATGGGTTTTACTTTTTGGTGGTGATACAGACTTCTTTCCTTCGTAAGCTGATTTCTGTGAAAAAAGAATTGGTTTAAAGGAAATATACGAAATAAGTAATAGACTAGGTGGCATATAGACCTGGCAGAAACGATGAGCAGCATAATCAAATGGTTGAAGTGTGGCAGACACTCTCCTCCCCTGGAGAAAGGCTCTCTGTGGATTTCAGGCATCCCCGTGGGATGCGGAGGAGGCATTTGGGGGCAGAAAGGGCCTTTGTGGGTCACCTCCCATGCTTTTGTGTGGGGCAGGCCGTGGTGATGTGTATCAGTCATGACGCTGGTCAGAGTAAGTGGATGAGCCACGCTTTCAGATGTGTCTCTTGTGAACAGAGGGCCAGAGCGATAAATAATTGCAAACTGGTGTAGTGACGCCATGTAAAGCCACAGACTTCAGGGTCAGGACCGGTTCTTGGCAAGATGCAGTGGAGACGAAGCCCCTCCCACGTCCCCCCACGAGGTCCTCTCTTTGTCGCTGGCGTAGTGCCCACTGGCCCCTGCTCCCCTCCCTCTCCCCCTTCCTTCTCCCCCACCCCGCCCCCATCAAATTTGGCTCTCAGGATTTTCATTTTTTTCAGAGTTGTAAATGACCCCCATTATTCCAAAGCCTTGGTCTTAAAATTCTGTTAGATTGAATCTTTCTACCACAAAAATTAACTCATGGACAGCTTTTCTTAATTTGGAAACAAGGAAACAAAACCCTTTCTTTTTCTCTTTTGAAGAATAAAGCAGTGACTTTACGTGACAGATAATTGTAATACTCTATAAACAAGGTAATACGATGTGTTGAAACAAGTCGATATTTTTGAGAATTTGGTTTATCATACTCGGGAAGCACTCTTTTAAATGTGAATTTCACTGTCCATTTGGTATCTTAGGTCCGTGTTGACCGCACGGTCGCCACTAGCCACGTGGGGCTGCTGAGCCCTTGATGTGGGGCCAGTTTGAACTGAGGTGTGTTGTCAGTGAAAATACACACTGCACTTCAACAACTTGGTATAACAAAAGAGAAGATATACCGTTAATAATTGTAAAACATTGAGTGTATGTTGAAATGGTAATGTTTTGGTTATGTTGCGTTAAAAATATATCATTCAAATTAATGAGAATTTGATTTATCATACAGTGTATTCAATAAGTGGTTTTTTACTTGAATTTCCCCTCTTTCTTTTCACCTGTTTTAATGTGGCTACTAGAAAATTTAAAATTACGCATGCGGCTCATAGTAGCGTGTTAGCGGTTCACATATTTCTATGGGCAGCATTGCCTTGGAAAATACTAAGTTCAACTTGCAGCACATCCCGACCGTTTATTGACTTGACACTATGTGATCGCAGGCTGTGAACCCCTCAGCATCCTCTGAGTGCCGACAATACAAAGTCATAGCTCTTTGTTTCCTCACTTGGGCTTTTAGGTCAATTCCCTTACCTCCTTTGTTACTATTAGTAGCTTCTATAGACAGGGAGATCGTCTTGGTCAAGCCTGATTCTTTCAAAACCATACCTTATAATGAGACAACATTAAAGACATGAAAAGTTATTTGGATCAACTACACAGTCAAAGGAGGATGTAGGAGTATCAGGTTATGGAATATATGTTTGTAACAAGCCCACGATTCCTTCGTTCATTTCCCCCATGGCTTATTGATGAGAATCTACCAGTTAACTGGCGAGTATCACCCTCTGCTCAGGTGGGGGGTTTGGATTTTGTACAGCTCTTTCTGCTGCAGATGCCATGAACCAGGCACTAAAAATCCGAACCCATCATCATTATGATCGGGTTCTTTAGCTTCCAGCCAAATCAATCTGTGAGCCTAGAGAATCAGATTCTGTTGTGACTGACCTGCTTTTTATGGTTTTCAGGCTGTGTCTTTTGTCCTGGCCATGCCATTAAACAGAATACCACTGGATTCGTGGGCCTCTGCTAGTCTGTCGGTGTTGTGACTGTATGTCCTGTTAACTTCATTGGACAGTGTGGATGCTCACCTGGGGCTGCAGGTGGACCTGCCCGAGTCTCCCTTCATTACCCTCCTCCTTACCTTGAACCCCGCCGGACCCTTGACATCATCCTTAGCAATACCTACTTTGCTTCCTTAACCTCCAAGCTCTCTCTCTCCAGCCTCCCGGTGCTGCGTCATGGCCTCAGATTACAGGAATGGGTAACAGACACTCCAGTGCATTGTCTCAGTCATGTCCTTACCCAAGCTTGCACCAGGGCCCGGATTCCAGTCCTAACTTAGCTCCTGCCTGCTGGCTGTATTCATCCTGTCCTGCCAAATTCCTTACACATTTGATACCTGATGTCCTGTGTCAGCTAACAAGTTTAAGTAGTCAACACAACCAATGAAAATATAGCAAACCAATATTAAAATGTAGCATCATAATTCTGTAATTTTTTATGAATTCCCTCAGGTAATTAATTTCCTGGAATATTGAGCATGGCGTGTTATTTCTCACCCAACACACTAGGGACTGTCTGAAACACAGGACAAATAATCTTGCCACAAAATTGTGTTGAGATTTGATTAACAGAAAACACTGTGTAACACACGTATCAGACGCTACGAGGAGTCACTGCCTGTAACCACAGCATTTGGCTGCCTGAGCGTTCTCTGCTGTGAAATCCATTCACCTCACTCACCCCTCTGACAGTAAAGCCTTTTTGAGAGCAGACTGTTGCAACCATGAGACGCACTTGCTTCTGAGTTCAGGTCTTCTATATGTCCCATGTATTGGGTATTTTAAGTTCCCAGAGCAACCTTTCATCTTGGTTATAATAAGCTGTGATGGCTTCACTTTATGATTTCTGGGAGGTCACAATAACGTTTGGCTGTCTAGCCCGGACCCCGCCGGAGGCACGTGCCACAAGGAATCACCTTTGGAGTTGCCCAGGTCGGGGATGCTTGGCTCTGTTTGCAGTAGCTGCCATCTTGCTGTTGTCACCAAAGGATCCTCCACGGGCTTCTGCTCAGCCGGCCTCTCTTTGTTCTGCCGTAGCACATCCCTCTTCGTCAGTCTCACCGACTGTAACATTCAGTGTCTAATGATAAAGTTATTCCTAGCCCAGGTGCTTCACAATGAACATCACCACTTGCACAGTCTCTGCCATCTCGAGAAGCCTGAGAATGCTTTTGCTGAAGCCGTATCTTCTCTGGAGAAATTTTGGCCAAAGGATTTAAATTCCACTGCTGAAATTTTAATGTTAGTTATCAGAGGAAAGAATTGGAGTGAGTGATATGAGTCCTTCCCAGACTCTTAAGATCCCAGCATCTAGCTGTTTCCTTATTTGCTCATTTGTTAATTCAGGAGATAATTATTTAGTACCTGCTTCTGGAAGGTTCTAATTGAGGCACTGGGAATGTGGCAACCTAGAAGACAACTCAGAGCAGTAGGACAGCCTAAGTACTGCTGTAGTGTTGCGTGTGTGCGTGTGTGCGTGTGTGTGTGTATGTGTGTGTGTGTGTGTGTGTGTGTAGGAGAGAGAGCAAGTGAAGAAAAACAGACTTCTACTTCTAATTTCTTTGGGATTAGTAGTTGTAGATCCAGCAAAAACTATTCTGGAATAAGATTTATCAGGATCTCTTTGCTTACTTTATAGCAAAATCCCCCAAATTTCTTCAAAGATGGAATCATAGTTTTCACAAAACACCAGTCAGCATTGTGGGAGTATAGTTGGGGAAAACCCCAGGTCAATCACAAGTGTCAGTTCTTTCTAAATCAGTCCTCTTGGAGCTGTCCCTTTCCATTCCCACTGCCGGTAACCTAGTCCCGTCCCCTATCTGCTTATAACTGGGCCATTGCAATAATTTTCCAGCTGGTCTTCCAGACTTCCGTATCTCCCAGTGCAATGCATCCTCTGTACTGTACTAATATGGGCAATCTTTTATTGAGCAATCTACTTTAGTTGGAAGCGAGGCTCAGAGAGATTAGGAACCACAAACAAGTTCATGTAGGCAACAAGTGGCAGAGGTAAGAATTTTTTCCATTATCCTGGTGTTTTTCAAACTATGATCTATAGAGCTCTGGAGGTCTAAAGACATCCTCATGTACTCTCGGAGGATTTGTAAATTTTGTATATTCATTTAAACCATAATCTGTTAACCCTGAACATTTGCTAGACAACCCGAGTAACCGTCTCATGGCTGAGGACTGCGGCATGGATTCAGTGCCTGTGTTTGTGCCCATGGTAACGCTGAGGACAAGAAGGGCTGCTTTCATTGGGATGGATTTGGGGGAAAAAGCAGACTGAAGGTTTTTTTTTTCCCCAGCAGTAATTTCAAGAATCTCAATCTGGAAGAAGACTGCCACGTTTTCTAGCTCTAAGGTAGTGGCTTAACTATTGTTGGTGGGTTTGCCCTCCATCCTTGGGGTAGGATGGGCACAGATGCATGACACAAGGCTTGGGGAATAAGCAAAAGGGAGTTATTTTATAGTATCAGGTAAACAAGAAATAGGATGGAATCCAACTGCCAATCAGTCAACCAACAAGCAACGAAATTGGAGAAATTAAAATGCTAGCATGGAGCCAGGTCTCTTGGATGTAGGATTATCGGACCAGCTCCTATCAAAGGTCTCCAGAAGCTACAGATGTCTCTGAGGGTGCGGGAAGGAGCTGCCAAGTTGCAAGAGGATTACTGCCCGTGCTCTGCTATGAAAGGGTGATTAAAGATCCTTGAGATGTTTTAGAAGCAAGTCATGGGTGACAGTGGGAAGACAGAATGCAGGACAGAGAAATTCTTCAGAAAAACCTGCCCTGGTGGAGTTTCCTGCAGCAGAGAGACGTGTTGGTTTTTCTAACCCCTTTGTCCTTTAGTGCAGTGCAGTGATTTTCAGATGTGGGTCAGAGGATGGGTTACATCAGACTTGCTTATATAGTGCTGGTTAAAAATATAGCTTCCTGGCACTGAAGCAGAATCTCAGAACCTCAGGGAATGGGGCTGGTCAGTTGTCGCATTCCAGAAAATTTTAAAGCATGTTAACATTTGAGATCTGCCGGCCTAGGGGCTTTCGCTGCAAGGTCGGGGGCAAGCTTCTGGAAGGACCCTGAAGTTTTCTTTTTCAAACCCGGCCAAACTGTTTGCAAGAAAAGGTGATGATCTGTTGGTGTGATAGGGTTTCCCTCTTTTAAACTTTACTATTGCACGGGCTTTTAAAAAATATAAACCCCACCTAAGGGGGACAACCCATTAAGTCCCTACACGTTAGCGTGAATGGCTTCTTACGGACGGCGAGCGGGACCGGGGCTCCATCATGAGTCGGCGTTGAAGATACTGGAGGACAGCTCCCATTAAGAAAAAGATATTAAAAGAAAGGGCGGGGAAAACATTCAGATTTCTTGGGCTTGCCCATTTTTTCCTAATTCTAAGGTCCTTTGCTTATTGTCCTCACCATCTTTTCCAAACCTGACCCTTTCACATTGTTGCCTTTTCTTTCAAGCTAGGGAAGCATTTTTGTCTTCATCAGCTCTTTTTGAATGTGTTTGGAATTTTGCCTAAACAAGGTGCGAAACCTGCTCCCATGTTATTTTTAGTGTCTCCTTTGCATGCGTGCCCGGAGGAAGTGAGATCCTCTGTGCGCTCTTTCTTCTGATGAATATTTGATTGGCAACCTTAAAATTTTTCTTTGTGTTTAAATTATAAACTCACTGCAAGCACAGGGCACCTTTCACAGTCTTTTAAACTACATGTCAATATGCGTTCTTGTAGAGCTGTAATTTCCTATTATTTCATAGCTTTCTGAATTAAATATTCATTAAACAAAAGCTGAAAATAGTGTTAAATCTATATAAAATTTTTGATATGCAAAAATTACTGATTGGTATCTTAAGGCAGTTTTATCAAGGGTTGACTTACGTGGCAAGGAAGGACACTGTATCTTTTCAGAATGCTTTGCTCTTTGAAGCCATTCACATTTACAGACTAAAGCACATTTTCATAGACTAATGAAATTATTATGTGACTGAGGGAGTTACAAAATGTAAATGAGAAACAATTTCGCTGTACTGTCTTTGGAGACAGGATGTGATTTTTAAATAAAAATGGAAGTTTCCCACTTTTGCCTATATTCAGAATTAACATAGGTAGTGAAGGGAGCGGACTGGGCGGGTGTGGGAGAAGGGCTGCCTTCCGTGACGGAGGAAACCTTTGTCAGGACCTCACTAACGCAGACATCGTTCGTTCATCTCAAGGTATTCTAGGGTGAAGATGAAATTACAACAAACCAACATCTTCACCATCTGTGCAGACATAAACATCCCAGGGGAAGAAAGTCTTAAATACAATCAGTCACTTCATGTAAAATTTTTTATCCTTGAATTTAAAAAGATCATGCAGACAGCCTTATCAAAGAAGCCAGTGTCTTGCCTCATCCTGTCCCCACTTGCCAGGGGCAACCATCTTTAAGTGATTTTGTGTTTAGCATTTTTGATAGTTACCTTTCTATTTTTAAATCCATTTGTCCCGCTAGTTTCTGACTGATTGCTTTAGGGTGTATCTATTGAGTACCCCCTATTAAGAAGGAATATTACACTATTCTCTTCCTCTTCTTCTGAATTTTAATGTAATTATTGTTAGTTCTTCTGTCAGTTTCCTTGGTTGAGTCTTTAAAGAATATCCTGGAATCTTTCTGGTTTGGTGAACTTTGATATCCGCCATGTTGCATGAAGATTTTTAGCACACTCGCCCTTCTGCTTTTTCTCCCTCTTTTTTTTTTTAGCTCCATTGAGTTTCGGCTTTTGGATTGACACTCTCCGTATTGCTCAGTGTTTACCCTTGCACCAAACTTCTTTTATGGGTGCTTGCTAGAGTGAGTGTATGTTCTTTGGGGTCTAGCGAGCTTAAATGGAAATGATTTGGAGCACATTATTTATATAATTACATATCCTATTTTCTTATATACTCTGATCCCATCATGAGCATTTCCCCACATCTTTATGTTTTAAACTGTCATCTTTCATGGCTGAAGACTATTCTAATGTATTAGAGACACACTGAATGAAGCCTTGGCTTTGGTATTGAGCTGAACACGCTATTCAGCCTCAGTTCAGCCTTAGTCTCTGAAGCCTACGTCAGTATCATTTCTGACATCTGTGGACCTGAGTGTGAGCAGTGCTCATGTAATCACTTATTTACCATCATAAAATATCAGTGTAACAATATCTACAAAATGCACACAAGGTATTACTTGAATTTGTTGTTAATACTGGAGGAATGGGGTACTGGAACACTCAAATATAGGTTAGTTTTATCCTGGATGTAACTTGGAGTAAAAAAAAAATCTCTTTATGCACTTTATTCTTTTAAATCTCTCAGGCAAAGTATAAACATATATCTATTTTTGCAAGACAATTCTGTAATAACTTATATGATTGTCAGAACTGTAATGTTATATATAAAAATAATTATTAAGAAATTTCAGATAAATAGAGATAGAATGTCAATTAATATATATAATAATGGGATATATTAGCTGGATTACCTTAGAGAAAACCACATGCTTTCTGAACCTACAAATATTTGTAACATTGAATAAATTTTAATACAAGGTAGAGAAATATAGAAGAGATGATATCAGAATTCCAATTTTTTGTAGAATTACTTGGTATTCTAAAATTGGAAACATTACACAAAATAGCCTGTAAGAATGGTATTTCATTTTTAGTTATTTAATTCCATTTAGGTTATGAGTCTCTCAAGTGAAGGTTCTATTTGGAAATTGTTCACATTTTATGAGAATGAATAAAAATCAGAATGTCAGTTTTACTCCCTTGAAATGTCATGAAGAGAAAAAAACTCTAAGTCATAAAAGATAAAATTCATCATAAACCATCTTCAACCCAGACATGTTATTAATCCAATGTTTAAGTTGCACTATTCTACGTAATCTCTGTGTATTAACTCACTGAATTCTGGTATGGGTATTATTAGCCCATTTTACAGATGTAGAAGCTCAGGCTTAGAGAGATTGAGTAATTTATATACCACATCTTCTTTATCCAGTCATCTATTGATGGACATTTGGGTTGTTTCCATGCCTTGGCCGTTGTAAATAGTGCTGCTGTGAACATTGGGGTGCCTGTGTCTTTTTGAATTATATTTTTTCCAGATATATGCCCAGGAGTGGGATTGCTGGATCAGAAAGATTGAGTAATTCATCTGAGGTCACACAGCTAGGAAGTGGTAGAGCAAGAGTCGAACTCAGGCAGTTTGACTTGAGTCCATGCTCTTAACCAAGGTGTCATTTCTTAAATGAGATATACCTGAAAAATACTTAGATGGGGTTCTTGGCACATGGTAAACACCCAGTAAAACTTAGCTCTTATCATCAGTTGCTGGGATGAAGTGGGGAATGCTGGAATGAGAGAGTGAGGAGCCAATGGGTTATTCACTTTTTACTATCCCAGCCTCTAGAGGAAGGTCCATGACGGTTCCAGGGAGCCAAGAAGCCAGGAGAGCCCAAGATAACAAAAGCCTCTATCAAAAGCCTCATGCCTGGCTGTCAGGCTCCTGGAGGTCAAGGACCTGCTGCGGTGCATGGGCTGCTGTGGCTGCTTCCATCACCAGGTTCCTTCTCACTTTGTAAGAGTGACCACGAAGATGGCTATAACATTACAGTTCCTTTCGCACTGGGCACGTGACTTTCAGGCTTTGCTAGGGAGCGG
Source organism: Camelus dromedarius (assembly GCF_036321535.1). NCBI lineage: Eukaryota > Metazoa > Chordata > Mammalia > Artiodactyla > Camelidae > Camelus > Camelus dromedarius. The sequence goes on along the minus strand of NC_087458.1, from coordinate 26,845,726 downwards.
AAATTTCTGTGAGTATCACGTTAGCGTTCGCCTCGAGGGACTTCATAGATTTAGCTCTACCCCTAGGTGAAAAGAAGGTTACTTAGGGTAGAGACTTGTAAGCCTTCTGCAGAGAAAGCTTAGTAAAACCCAAAGCCATTTTCTTTTTTTTTTTTTTTTTCCAAAGCCATTTTCTTTAAAACAGAAGTTTAGAAACCTAAGAATTCTTTCTGGGATTGGCATTGCATAGGCACAAATGAAATTCTTTCCTAAGGGCAATCAGTGCCAGCTTACTGCAGTCAGCAAGGAACTGCAAACTGCAAGCTACTGAGAAGCCACTGAGTAGGGGTGTGGGGCCCAGATGTTACAGACCCAGAGGAAATTCAAGCAGCGCTAACAGCAAGTTGTGGAAGCTGAGACAGCTGTTTCACTGGCGCCTGACTGTTCATAATTTATTAACTGCCTTCTCTAGACTGCAGCCTTTAAAATGTGTGCAAATGGTAGTTACTCACGAATTGTTAACATTAATGTAACAATAATTAATTAAATTTCTTTAATGGGGTTATACTTTATTTATTTTTAAAGCTGAATTAATGTGTCTTTCTTTTGCCTGTGATGGGGGAAAGCCTGGCTGATTGAATCACATGACCTTAACCTCGGGCATCACCGTGTGGCCGAGCCCACCAGGATTCTAGACATAGAATCTGGTTGAAAAACCTCTAGTACCTCTAGAGTATCATGAATACCAGCCAAACTCAGCCCTTCAAAATCGTGCCATGTAGCACCAAGTTTCATCTTTAAGTCCTTCTCCCCTCTCCTAGGGTTCAGGGGGGTCCCACAGTTCCCTTAGCACCTCTTACTGCTCCCCCTGGTTTTGCTCATTTTGCAGCTGTGGAAAGGTTCAGATGGGATTCTTGGCTGAAGGAGTGTACAAAGGTGTGTTAGCAGCAGCCCCTGCAGGGGAGTATCGTGACGTCTGTTACATTTTGGGGTCTGTTGTAGTAATTAACTTCATGACACGCTTCTATAATACTTTTAAAATTTAGAATCATCAATAATTCTGAATGAAATGCAAAATTAACCTGCAATTAAGGAATTCAGGCATACAAAGGGATAATTTATATACATTAAAAAATTGCTGTCATGACATACTGGGTTGCATTATCATTGTGGTAGGCAGCCTCCAAGAGGGCCCCGAGGACCTCCTGGTTCTCACATGCCTGTGTGGGCTCCTCTCATATTGTGCCTGAGTTGGTCTGTGGGACCAGCAGCATCTGACACAAGAAGCTGTGTATGACTTTTGACACCAGTTTGTAAAAGGTTGCAGTTTCTGCCTTCAGCACTCCCCTCCCTTGCTCCTACTCTGTCTTTCTGGCTCTGTCTCTCTCTCAGTCCCTCTTGGATCCCTGCTCTGGGGGAAGCCAGCTTCCATGTCGTGAAAACACTCAAGCAGCCTATGGAACTGGGCCCATGTGGTGAGAAGCAGAGGCCTGGGGACTGACAGCTGGACCACAGCTTTGTAAGAACCTGAGCCAGAACCATCCAGATACATAAACCAACCACTCCTGGGTTCCCGAGCCTCACGAAACCATGGTGTGAAATCATACGTACTGGTTGTTTGAGGATGCTGTGTTTTGGAGTATGTAATTGGTTGAACAGTGTTTCCCCCAAGTCATGCCCACCCAGAAGAACCACAGAACGTGAGCATACTTGGAAACAAGGTCTTTGCAAACGTAATTAGTGAAGATGAGGTCATACTGGGGTAGGATGGTGTCCTTGTACGTGGAGAGGAGGACACACAAAGACACAGACAAGAAGGCCATGTGATAGTAGAGGCGGCAGAGACTGGAGGGAGGCAGCTCTGAGCCCAGGAGCACCGCGGACTGTTGGGATCCACCAGAAGTTAGGAGGAGGCAAGGAAAGGTTCTTCTCTAGCGCCTGCGGAGGGAGCAGGGCCCTGCCGACACCTTGGTTTTGGACTTCAAACCCCCAGAGCTGTGAGAGAAGACGGGCCTGCCGTCCTGCCCCTCCTGGTCTGCGCTGATCTGTGGCAGCCCTGGGAAAGGAATGCGGTTTAATCTGTGGGGCAGCGATGGATAACGGCCACAGTTACGCAACCCAGCTGCTCTTATACTAGATTCCTTAACTTTTCGATGAATAAGTATATGAAAATACACTTGTTAATTTGAGTCCTTTTTCTGTGTGTCTGGCACTTTGGCAAAATTTTGCCTGGAACTACCTTCTCGATCAGGACAAGAGGGGTCGGACTTGCTCAGATGCGATGCCCTGGGATGAGGCAGGAAGCACGCAGCGTCACACGCAGGACCTGCAGGTTTGCGCCCTGTGACACAGCGGTTCTGATACATTTGGTTTTGCCTAGGTCCACCAAGGAGCCGGGAAAACGTGCTTCAGAATTATATGCTCTGTGTTAGGGAGCAAGCACTGGGGCTCGACATTAATGAAACCAAATTCTCTACTTAGAATTTTACATGTATTTGATTGGAAGAGTTGTCCATAGGCCAACTTCTGACTCTAAACTTCAAACCCCGCTTCTCCCCTGCTACCCACGTATTTTCAGGGTCACTCATTTGCACGTCGTGATCTGAACCTGGCCCTGCATCTTGTGTTGTATGTCAAGCTGCAGGGGTCAGCATGGTGGAGTACGCTTGGGAGCCGTTCCTCACCAGGATGGCTAGAAATGGCTGAATGCACACGGGAGTAATGGATAGGCCCACAGAGAAGCTCAGGCTGAATGTCCCCCTGACTCAGCTTCCCCTTAGCGGGTCCCGAAAACGCCCTTTCCCTGAGAAAGGACTCACTGTGTTTCCTTTGGCGTTATTATGTCTCGGATGATGCAGCCAGTGTGCTCTCTCTGTGAAGAAATCCTGCCAGAGAATGGAGCACATCCAAGAAAAGCAAAATGAAGATAAGTGTGTGGGGGGTTGAGGAGAGAGAGACAGAGGGACAGAGGGACAGAGAGACTGATTCATTTCTGATGACATCCCTGGATCCAGTTGTAGCTGAAACCAAATTTAATTTTTCAGCTACAGGAGCCAAGATACCCCCTTCCCCTTCTTTGCTTTTGCTTAACTGAGCTTGATGGCCTGTCTCCTTCCGCCTTTTCCACCTCTGCATCTTCAGCTCCGAGAACCTGGCACAAGATAGGTACAAAATAAGTATTTGTTGAATGAATGAGTAAATGGGGTTTCTGTCACTTTAAACCAAAGACGGCCTAACTAAATCAGGAAGGTTTAAAAAAGTACTGATAACCATGGTAGCTGTAGGCCGGATGCTAGAGGCAGCTCTGGTAAGTGTAAATGGCTAAACAGAGACGGAAGGCTCTCCTGGTTCCTTATAAGCAGAAGCCTAGGGGAAGGCAGGCACTGGGCATGCTCAGAACACGTGAGTGCAGTCATCCTGTCGAATAATGAGTTTCTGAGGGAGGAGAGTGGGGTGATGCTGAGAAGTCAAGGTTAGTCCATCTCAGAGCTTTGAATGGCCGGTTGAAGAACCTGGAATTTATCTGGTAGCTGGTGGGGAATCAATGGATGACTTTTGAGCAGAGAAGTGAGATACTGTCCCTTCCACGGAGAGGTTCATTTTAAGAGAAAACTCAGTGCCTAAAAAGGATATGCTTTTACATAATAGGAATCTGAGGTCATAGAGCAGGTTAGTGAAGACATCTGTGAAAGGGCTTTCCGTAGTCTCATGTCACACCGTGGAGGCCCAGTGCTCTCTTATGACTAGTCATTTTCCTGTGATAATCTGAGGTCAGGTTTAGTCCTTCCTCAAAAACCAGTTTGCAGCTTTTGGTACTCTGAAATAGAAATTATGAAGGCCTGAAGGAAGATAAAAAAAAAAAAAAAAACAAGAAAAATGAAGGAAAGCTTTTTTCTCTCCAGGTCTCTTTCATCTTCTGGAAAAATTTAAAATGATGAATAAAATATTTAAGATAAGCTTTCAGCAATGATAAAACTATCAGATGATTTAAAAGAGAAACATCTGAAGAAGAAAAAATTACATGAATAGCTCAGAAACTAAGGCCAATTATGCATACTCTGATTGGACCCTAGGGTAAGTAAAATAAATTAGACCGGAAAAAAAAATAGGGTGTGGTCAAATTAGACAGGGAGCTTGGAGGAAAAAGATAATTTTGTGAGCAATCCAATTAGAGTATGTAACATTTTATACCCTTTGCAATATAAGTGACTGTGAATTGTAGGAACATAGTGCAATTATTTTAACTTCTCTGCAGCATGGTTTTTCTTCTTTCCCCAATCTATACACATGAACAAAAGCCAAACAAACCTTTTTCCTTTCGATTTTGAAAATTTCCGGAAAGTTTATGTTTCTGGTCTCCAGGTATTCTGCCGTTTCTCTTGCATCTGCATCAATTTTCTCCTTTTTGTGGTATCTCTTGTAAAAATGCATTTCCTTTTTATAAATGAATTATTAGAAAGAAACTACTTTTTTATTCTCTTCTCAGAGAAAATTGTTTTCTCTGTTTTTGATTTCTGTGATAGAGGAGAAATGATCCTAAGTATTAAAATTCTCTTCCCAGGAGGAAGGGTGCTTGGTGCCACTCAGCTGCTGGCCTTGTTGGAGTAAGGGATGGAGATGGAGAGAGCAGAGGGCTGGTTATAATAATGAGACACCTTGGGCAGAGGGCAAATGAGGAGGAGCTGTTGAGACAAGAGAGAACCTGGTAGGGGGTGGGAGCACACAGGAACTTTCAGCCGCTGCTGGAGGGAGTTGGAGTGGGGAGCAATGATTTTTAAAAGCAATTTTAAGGAAGTTTTGATATGGGATCAAAGGTGTCACAGCCACCTCTGAATCCCTTACTTATTTCCATGAAAACACCTCACTTCCATGTGATGCTCTTATAGTCAGATGTGAATGTGCATGTGTTTTTCTAACTTGTCAATATGTTGAGATTGGATTCAAGGCGAGAGGAGAGTTCCTTAAGGTGGCCCAGTTTTATTTGGGTTACTTTTTCTTATAAGCACATCATACTATGGCAATTAAAACTATGGAAAGAAGACTTCCTGTAAAAGAGGGTCATGACAACAGCTCCAGAACAGTGTTTTTATTCTTTAGTCCCTCTCGTGTTGGTCTGGGGTTCTGTGTTGCTTAACGTGTTCTCATGCACCAGTCCTCTCAGCTGTCAGGTAGGGCCACCGATTCTCTCCTTTCTAGTCGGTTTAGGCGGAGTCTCTGGCCCCTGAGAGATCATAGCCAACGTCATGTCAATGATGTCTGCTCAAGGCTCCATTGCTCATCTCCACCGAGGTGTGGCTGGTTTGGGAAATGCTGCTCAGGTCAAGTGAAGGCTTCGCCACTACTGCCTCATGAAGATGTTTCTAACGTCTCTGAAGGGACCGTGATGCCGCCTGTATTTGCTGTCATATCACCTTCAGCACTTCAGCACATTCCAGTCATGGTTCCTGGTTGTACCCTGCACTGACTGTTGAATCCATTCTGTTCCCTTTTTGTTTGTACCTTAGTCCCCTCTTTTTTTTTTCTTAATTAAAAAAAATTTTTTTATTTTTTAAAATCAGCCTTTTTTTCTTTGGTGTGGGGAAGTAATTAGGTTGTAATTTAATTAATTTATTTTAACAGAGGTACTGGGGATCGAACCCAGGACCTCATGCATGCTAAGCATGTGTTCTACCACTCAGTTATACCCTCCCCTACTTAGGCCCCTCCCTTGAGGGCTGAGATATGAGACCATGGTTGTAGAACCATGGCTAGCCTCAGAAACACTCCTTCATCCTGGGGTCAACTCTCCCTGGCCTTAGGACAAGTTCTGTCCCCGAAGGTGCTGTGGCCCCTCATGTGAGGCCCGTCACAGCCCCGGTCGTGCTTAGACTTGTCTGAGTCGCAGCGTGCATCCAGCCACGTGGATGACAGTTTCCACAGCCCTTTCATTCTCATTCTCCGCTTTGATGAAATATGAATGAGCGTGCTGTTAGGGTACGAGGCTTCTGTCTCTGATCTGACAAAGTTTCCAGTTTTGAAAGAAAGATGAGCTCGTCTTGTTCTCTAAATACCCATTCATGTACTTATTTGCTTGTTCATTCAACACATTTAATTAGCAATTACTATACATGAGGGACTGTTCTAGAGATTGAGGCCCTACCAGTGATCAAGACAGACAGAACGCCCCCCTTCTCAGAGCGTACCTCCTCACGAGGGAGGCAGAAGACAATAAACGAGTCAACCAGTGTTGTGACTTCAGATAGTGGTAAGTTCTCCGGGGAAAATCCAACAGAAAAGGGAATCAAGAGTAACGGGGGGTGGGGGGAGTGGGTGGGGGGCAGTCTTTTGAGACGGTTGGTCCATCAGTTCAGAGTCTCTGAAACACCAGGCTTTCAGTCCTTTTACTGGCAGGTAACTCCCGTCCGGGGTGGTGTCAGTGGAATGAGCTGGAGAGCTGGCTCTGTGTGCTGAGGTCAGAGGTACCATTTTACTTCATCAATTTCGGTTCAGAGTCATTGGCACAAAAAGGCGAGGAGACGCCACTGGTTTCAGGAAGCAAGGTGGGCCCGACTCTTTTCCAGAGGGAAGTTACTGATGTTTCCAGCAGCCTCTTCTGCTCCCACCCACTCTCCCCCAGCTCAGCCCCAGCTCTCTCCTTCAGCTGAGATTGACTTTGAGCACGATTTTCACTTTCTTATAACAGCACATAGCGTGGCCCTCATTTAACTATATACAGCTGTAGTACAGCAGGTTATTCAAATAAAAGAAGTGAATCAGGCGTTTTCTCAGCGCGTATGTAGTCTTCCTCGCTATTCTGTACAGAGGGCGTGCTGGGTCTCGGAGCTCGTGACAGTAATGACAGCTACTCAGAGTGACTGCCTGCCATGTGCCAGGGACAGTGAAGTGTTTTACCACATACTCTGTTCCTGGAGGACAAGCATGAGCATGCTCATGGCATGTTGGAGGAAATTGAATTTGAAGTGATAAAAAGGCAGAGCAGAAAGGTAGAAAGCACCGATGCCTGTGTTGTTGCGCTGAACTGCTGAGTTAGCCAACTTCCAGGCTTCCTCTTATGTGCGCTGCTAAAATTATTGATATTTAAGTCATTTCGGTTGGGTTTTCTCATTTGCAGCTGAAAGCAAACTCACTGATATTCCCACATAACAGTCGTCTCTACGGAATGTGGGAAGATTATGCTCTACGGAATGTAGAAAGATTATGGTGTGCTGAAAATCACAGTAATTACTTATTTTAGTTTTCTCTAGAATTATTTATATTTATTTAGTTTCATTGGCGGTGGAGGGGCAGAGCATCCGTTTCTGTTTTCCTTCAGACTCTGAGCCAAGAAGACGCCGAACACCTGGGTGAAAAAGACACTCCATTTCTCATTTGTGTGCAGCGATCGAGATGTTTGGCTTCTGAAAATGAAACATCTGGAGCACGAAGCAGTGTTTTCACTTTTCAGCCATATTTTGGTATTATGTGGAAACCGTTATTAAGCAAAACCAGGAATAAAGAATTTGCATGAGAAATAGGCTCACCCAAGAGCATTGCTTGCAGGCTGTCCTGCCCAGATAGCAATTCATTCATTCAGTTTTTGAATCACTTGAAAGCACTGAATGTGTGCCACGTGCAGGACACTGTGCCCTAGGGATGTAATTATGACTTCAGATGTAAAAATGAAGTCATGGACTTGAAGACAGTCTTTGTTTCTCAGGAGCATACAGTTAAGTGGTGAGTGACTGGTATGATAAAATACGTAAGCTGACGTGGGAGAGATTGGTAAGGGGTTAGTGGGGACGTGGAGAAGGGAGCTGCTGTTCCTTTAGTAAAACACACAGTCGTGTGTGTCTGATGACACAAGGCGCTGTTTCAGGCTTTGGGGCACAGTAATAAGCATGACCAGCAACAGTCTCTGCTCTCATGGAGTTATCAGTCTAGTGCACAAGCCAGGAACGTATATACACACGGATAAATACACAATTATAAATTCAGGCAATGCGAGGAAGGAAAAGGACTGTGCTGTCAGAGAAAGTAAGCGGGGTGATGTAATTTACTTTGGGGGGATCCGGAAAGGACTGTCTGAGGATATGACATTTAAACTGAGACCTGAAGGGTGAGTGGGAGAGAGCATGATTAAGTCTGGGAGGATGAGGGGGAGAAAAGGTTAGAAAAATCATCTTACAGGAAATGGCACTAGCGTCGAGGCTCAGAAGTCAGACTGGTGTGGTAGAAAATGCCTGCACTTGTGCACATAAAGAAGACTGTAGGAAGACACCAGAAGACTAGCAGGATGTTATCTGTGGATACTTTCCGTTTTCCTGTTTCTGTTTTTCTTTATTTGCCACATTTTCTGTGTATTTTTTTTTTGTAATAAAAATTTACTATAAACAAGTATGGGAGGAAGGATAAATGGTTGTTTTCAAACAGGCGACGATGGGTCGAGATTGGGGCGTATGTGTGTGGTTCGGAAGAGGTACTATGGCCAGGCAATAGCCTGGATAATTTAAATAACTGCATGTCACCGACAGCTTCTTACGACAGCCTGGCAGTGGGGGTGGGGAGTGAGACACGGGACAGGAAAGCAGGCAAGAGGTGAGACCAGGAAGCACCTTGTGTTGTCAGGAAGAGTTCCAAGTCCATCCCATAGTCATCGGGGAGTAAGGGGACCAGATCTGTCCTTTGGAGACACCCCCGCTGGTGACAGTGTGGAGTTATGTAGGACATCTCTGCCCACCAAGGTGCGTGACGTCCGATGGGGCAGGAAATGTCATTTTTGTAAGTGGCACGTGCAGGGGGGTGACCTGAGGTTTATTCTCAGCTATCTGTCTTCCATGGCTTGTTGGTAAATTTGGCAGTTCTTGTCTGCACAGACTAATGTGGCTGAGTTGATGGATTAATTTCAAATGATTAATTTGGCCAGTCTGATTCCGAATACCTGGGCGGGTGCAATTCTTTGTTCCAGTTTTATTTCCATGCAGTACAGACCCAGTCTCCCTTTACCATGGGCTTCACTGGGGTTCCCGTGCGGATCTTGAGAGGAAAAGGGAGTACCTGTCCTTTTCCTGCCTTGGAGAGAGCTCAGGATGAGGTAACGTCTGAAGAATGATTGATTTCCTCAGACACAAAACCCACTGAAATATAAACCGTCATTATTATTTGCTCTGATACCAGCTTTCTGTGCAGCTTTTAATTTTGTCTGTTCACGGCAACCAAATTTGAAGTCTCCATGACTACAATGGAAGAGCAGAAGGAGAAGAATGCCTCTGTGTTGGAACACCCTAAATGCTATTGTTTATTGCAAAATGCGGATGTTTTAAAGGATGCCCACATTTTAAAAAGGTGTTGAATGCTGTTCCAGTGGTGTTCTGAGCCAGGCACACTTTTATGTTCTCGCCGTGGGTGATATGTGAACGCACTGGAAAGATGTATCAACGAGAGACTAAAAAGATGGCAGGCTTTCACGGTAGAGTTCAGATGCAACAAGATACGTTTATTTATTTGGTTTCTAGCGCAGCATCTGGCTGAGCCCTGAATGATGAGGTCAAGTGTGGCTGTGGATTGACGTCCAAGGAGTTTTACATTCCGAACGCATGAGTGAAAACTTCAGGAAAAGCTGTTAGGTTTTCCCGCGTCCTTCATGGGTGTATGTTAGCCCTCCCAGCGTGATGAGGATGTGATGGTGTCAGCACCCCTTTCCAAGAGGCAGTGAGTGTGTGTGAGACTTAGCAGTCAGACGGGAGCTCCAGCTCTGCCGCTGGCTCTCCGTGTGGCCTTGGACAAGTCCCTCAGCAGCCCGGACTTGGGCTTCCTCACCTGTTAAAGGGGCGCAACGAAGGCCGCCCTGCGGGGTTGCTGTCCAGGATTAGAGAAGACAACATTTACAAAGTGCCTGGCATTTAGTGAGGTCTTCAACTGTTGTCTTTCCTGCTGTTATTTTGTGCACTCTTAAACCGCAGGGAGCCGTGCAGGCGGCCACACAAGAATTCTGATTTCTAAACATAATGCAAATGAGAAGCGCTAGGGCGGGGAAAAGCAAAGGAGGCAAACAGGGGCTGGCATGGTGGGCAGCCCAGGTGAGGACTTCCTGGTGCCCTGAGAGCTCAGGTCCCAGGCCCCACACGGGTCTGGGGATTTCTGGAGCTTAGCCAGCATCGCAGGGCCAGCATCCTCCCGGCTGCTGATGCGGATGCCGAGGGCGGGGTGCACAGAGGTTAGGGCGAAGCCAGGCTGAGGCCGGCACTTGGCTGGATGTCCCGCAGCTCAGGGTGGGGGCCCGTGCTGGCTGACCCTGGTCCACTCCGTAGCCGTCTTGAAACTGCTCCCTGGTGTGTGTCCGCCACCACTGCTCAGTCCTCCTTTCCTCCCTCCTGGGTCTTGTCCTAGTCAGGTGCTCTGCTTCCAGTCAGGTACCCAGCCTGTGTCCTATTTTGGTTCTCAGCTTAAGGAGAGCAAACCTCTGCAAAGGTAAAAGCTTTTGCTGAAAGGGCGGGACCCGTGTTATTCTCAATAAAGACTCCCGGAAACTGGAAGGATGACATTTTCGTGGCACAATGACAGGTGACAAGTTGATGCTTGGGGACAGGGGCTCAGGCTGGCATTTGTGATTATCCAGCGGCCACACTTTCTGCTCAGAAGGCCAACTGCTGCCAGAAGTAGTGTTCTTAACAGTGTCCCTCTTGCCTGGAGGAGGTAAATAGCCAGAGGGTGGCTCAGGGCAGGGCTATTGGCTCTCCACCTCTTCACTTCCAGCCTGACGCACGTTGGGCCGACAGTGACTTTACCTGCCGAGCCGGGTGCTTGTGTGATGAACCGTTGCACTGCATCCCTTCGCCCAAGCCAGGAACCCCACGCAAGGGGGCGTCCGCCAGCGTCTTCCTGCATTGGGACCACCCCCCTCCCACCCCCGGTGGTTGCATTAATGATGCCTTTGATTTTGTGATGCCTGGTGCTCTGTGCTGCCGTGAAGAGCTGGGAGTATGTCCGGGAAGGAGGGTAACAGTGCCCCATAAACGTGGAGGTGCCACAGGGGGAGGCTTCTCTTCAGACACTTGGTCAATTTCTGTGACAACGTGGAAGTAACATCACTGCTACCCGCTTTGGGGACCACCTTCCGGTTTTCAGGCTTCGTGTCAAACGCTTTTCGTGATATATTGGGCACCTGCTGTTTTTGCTGGACCCACATTCCTCCTCGTCTCTGGTAAAGGCACCTTGATTCTGATCTCAGGACTCACCCACCCCCTGGAACGTGTCATCTTTGAGGACCTGTTTTGTTTGCCTCGTCGTCACTCCATTGGCGAGGGAGGGAGTCCCTTCATTGGGTTGCGATGCCTGACGCTGGGCAGACGAGTGACAACAGATTATTGGTCACGTGTACTCCCAGGCCACACAGAGTCACGCAGGGGCTGCATCGGGAAGGGAGTCAGCAAGCAGGGAGGGAGGCAAACTTCGTAGGGTCGAGAGGGCGGGGTACCCCCTGGTTCCCACATGAGGATGTGGTCGGGTTGTCTGAACGACTCCATGAGCTGGCAGGAACGGAAACTGGCGGCTCAGGGACGGGAGGAATTGCCCCTGGTCCGTTTGCTAAGGCGGGTCCTTTGGCCAAGGGGCCCCGTTTGCAGGAGCAGAGCTGGAGGAGCATCTGTGGTCAGGACATTCGAAGCCCTCCCAGTTTTCCCCAGATATCGAGGCACACGTGACATTGGATCTTAACTTTAGTCTTTAAACCACACCTCGAAATCCGAGCTCTGTGTCTCCACTGGTAACGGGATGGGTGTGTGCCCCATCAGGCTCCCTGCCTTGGAAATACGAAACTTGAGGTGAGTGAAACAAGGTGGGAACAATGAACGGAGTTGATTAACCCCAACAGGGCTTCCCCTCAGGAAACCACTCATTTCCGTAACCTGGAATCCTGGTGTTTCCTGCCTTTTCTGGGGCCTTGGCGTTCAGTCTTTTCTTTCGAGCCTGGGAGCTGTCCTGTTGGCTACACTGTCCAGAGCTGGATTCTGTTGCTATAGGTGTTTCATGTTTATTTGACACAAAGACCCTAAGGGCTAAGTGAGTTTTGTTGTCCCCATTTTAAAGATGAGGAAACCGAGGCAAAGGGGTGCTCAGGTTGCCTGAATTCACAGAGCAAGTAAGAGGCGGCAGTGAGATTTGAAAAAATAAGAATTAACTTGACAATAATTTGCAGCTCAGTGTCTTTTTCTCTAAGAAGGGAATAGGTAGTGTGTCAGAATTTTAAGTCCCAAGTAGGCAGGGGAGTGCCGGGGAGATGCAGTGTTATCCAGTGCCGATTCTGGCCATCCCATGGGGTGTCATTCAGTCTGTCACCCTGTGGAGTAACTTACAGCTCACCAAGAGCTAAGGAAACGCAGTCCTGGAATTCTAAGGGCGATTGGTTGTGAGGTGCCACATTGATGTGGAGATCGTAATTAGAGAAAGGTCATCATCTTTAAGTAGCTCAGGTGAGTCTGAGCCAAGCACATTCTGGCCCAGGTGAGAAGGGTGTGTGTGTGTGTGTGTGTGTGTGTGCACGAGTGTACTTCATGGCTCAGATTCCTGAGTCTTTTCCCTCACTGAGCACGTGTGCCTGGCCCTTGTGAGCAGACAGAGAAGGGCTGAGCAGAGCAAAATTGATTAGACTGGAAATGATGAGACCCTAGGCTTTCCCACCAATATATGATCACAAAACTGGGGAAGTGAGAGAAAAGTGGACAAAACCCTATAAAAGATAAAAATCCCTGCACATACATCGCAGCACGTCTGCAGAAGTAGGAGGAACTGCAGGAAAAAGAAAAGCCACTAAAACCAAAGAAAGAAAGGAGGAGAAGGAGGGTGGAAAGTGAGGAGAGGCCCTCCGGTTGGTCCCTCTTCCTTTCTAGGTGGAAGGAGGCCGGCCGCCCCAGCGTCCTGCACGGGGGCCCCTCCCTCCCCGTGCTCTGCCCGCGTAGGGCTGCTTAGGGGGGCTGCGCGGGTGCTGGAGCGGCAGGGTGATGCTCGGAGGTCATCACGTTAGGCCTGTGGTCAGAGAGGAAGTGGTTTCCTGCTGACCCACAGCTCTGGGGCGTGGGGTCAGAACCGGTGGTGGCCCTGAGCCGTGTTCCCCACGGGGGCCCCGACTGATTCCCCAGAGTTTGCAGCCTGTGGCTCTTACCACGGTCTCAGGGCCTCGGTGCAGAAGGACCCACTGGGCCCCCGTCTGCAGCCAGTCTGGTGGCAGGAGAGATGGAGCCGTGCGAAGACACGTGGAGCTAAAATTGTCCTGCCCTTGTTTCCGCAGCTGAAAGACACACACTGTGAGAGTCATGGGTATTATGCTGTCAGTCCATTGAAGGCTTCAAACCCCTCGTCTGAGCCATCATCTCATCCCGGGGTGGCGATGGCTGCTCTTCAGCGCAGGGCTGACAGCAGCCGTGAGCCGGGGCTGTCTCTCCTTCATGCACCGTCTTGAAGGACACCGTAGGGGCCAGGCCAGGGCCTCCTTTCCACTTCCGCCTGGGAGGCAGTACGGGCAGAAATTCTCTCGTCAGGCCTCACTGTGCAGGGACGCAACCAGCCTGGAAGACCCACAGAACGCAGACTTTTCATGACCGATTCCTCCACTAACCAGTTCTTCTTCCCCAAGGTTGCTGCTCCCTGACCTGTTGGCTAAGAGTCTGGAGTCAGACTGCCTTTGTTAAATTCCAGCTGCGCTACTTACAAGCCGTGTGACCTTGGCTTCACCTTTCTAAGCCTTAGTTTTACTGTTTTACAGTGATAAACTTACTTGATAGATTGCCGTGATGATCAAAGGAAGTAAGCCACACAAAAACCTCAGCACCTTATGCTGGCACACAGAAAGCAGCTAATGGTCCATGTTGTTTATTGATGATGACAACCAGATGGTTGTCTTAGGTTCCTCTGCCCCTTGGATTTTTCCCGGCCACAGCATGGAGATCACGTGGTCCAAGGTTATTGCAATAATGATCCTGGTTGCGGGGGAAGGAGAGGACAGGGAAAGGAATGAAGATGGATGACAAATATTAAAGTCAAGTCCTTGGTGCTTCTGGGCACACCCTACCGGCTTCGTACTTACAGGTTACAAAGCCAAGCTCAAATGGCCAATGTTCTTAGAAAGTTGGCTCAAACCACGGTTGCTGTTGTGTTCTTAGTGGGCAAGAGGCCGTGTTTCTCAACTGGACTAGCTCTGAGAAAGGCAAGGTAGGAAGGTTGTCTTCGCCTCTCCAGCCTCCTTCCTTGAGGCCCCTTTGATGGCAGTCGTGTCCTCCAAGCATGTCGGGTTGTCGTGTCTTTTCTTGTTCTTATCAACACCTGGTTTTAGAAAGGGGTCTGAAGCAAATTGATACCGAGATGTAAGTGACGGACAGTCTGAAGTGTCACCTCTTCAGGGGGAGTTTGGTTTTTGATACAAAATACTGCACTCCCCACATTAGTTTTAAGAGTGGGGCAGGCATTCTGGCGGGGGAAGGTCAGGTCTTCCTACTTAGGTGGTTAATGACCTGCTCAGCCTTGGTGTGCAAATCGCCACCTGCTCAGCTTAGCAGGTGGCATGGGGAGCACCAGTTGAACAGGGGAGTCAAATGATTTACGAGATGTATTTTTGAAGTTTCTCAGGGGACACTGGGACACTGAATCTCCTGCCCTATCTCCCCAACTTGCTCCTAAAATTCTTCAGTTCTAGACGATGCTATTAAGCAGGTGGCTGCTTGCTTTTCCCTTGCTGAGCGATGCTTTACGAGAGGCATTTCTGGGAACTGGAAACCCACGGCAAGATTGGCAAGGGCCTGACAACTCCCCTATACACAGCCTTGTTTTAAAATGACTTTCAGCCTCCACATCCCTGTCCTTTCATTCATGTTGTCACTTACTTGCACACGATGAATTTACTGATTCAGATGAGCATCAGCGGATCTTCTCTAAGGCTTTTGCTTCGTGTTTATCCGTAACGATGCTGGATGTTCTAGAGTAGCTTTTGAAAAAACCTGTAATACAGAGTAAGAACATACATAAAGTATGTGTCATTGCACATAAGAGTCCTTACTTCTACTGCGTGTGAAAGGCGTTGTTTGCCCTCTGAAACGAGTTCACTGTGACGGTGGTGCTGGTCATGACCAGCTTGGCCCTTGGTGAGCCTGGCTGGAGGTGTCTTCTGAAAACGCTTCACTCATCCCTAGCGTGAGGCCTCCCTCCCTCCCACAACAGACCGAGGACAGCTCAGGGCGGGGAGTTCTCCCAGGCGCAGGGGCAGTGAGGGTGGTTCTGGGGTCCACACCCAGCAAGCGCCACGCACATGATCCGCGTTACCAATTCCTCCTGCCATCGTGGAAACGGCAGTGAGGAGTGGAAAGGAGCCCGTTTTAGTAAAAGAATCTGGCTGAAGGGCTAGTGTCAGGGACTCCACTTTTTTTATCCCACTTCCCATATGGGTCCAGGATGGCCCCTGCCCCCTTACCCGCCTTCCCCAAGTTGGCACGTTTTTCTTCCGTGGATGACTGAATTGGGCAAGGATCCTGCCCTTTGAGGGGCCGTATCACAGATTCCAGGCAGAGGGATATAAACCAAGGAAGGCTGCGACAGGCTTGCCTAGAAGCGGTTGAACTGAGGACACGTGAGGCATTGAGTATTTGCCTCCTCGGTGATTAACTCATCAGTAAATTCAGACACGCCGTCTCAAGGGGAAACCTCTCCAAGCCATTATCAGGAACGCCTGTGTATCCTGGGAAATGGCTTCCCCTGCTATTTCTACAAGCCGAGAAACATGCACATTGTGCAAGCAGAGAAGCACAGAAAATTGCAGTATGGTTACTGGAGGAATCCCTATTTATCTGAGTCTTGTTAGATCAAAAACCACTCAGGCTCTGTTGATATTTGGGTTAAAAAAAATGCTATTTAAGCTTATATTTAAAGCTGCAGTGAAATCTCAGTTGTTTAAACACAAAATGTTTCTATACATTTCCTGAGAGGATGGCAAACTTCTTTAAGGCAGACACAGCATCTCATCACTACTTTATAGCTCCTGTAAAACCAAGTGCCTTGCTGGACCATTTGTTCCTGTTCAATAAATATTTGTTAAATGAATGATGCAGTTTGTGGTTTAACTCCTACAAATTGTAATCTCAAATCAGCTCTTCTCAACGCTCAGCCCACTCCCTGCGCCCCACCCTGACTTCCCAGGGTGCTGAGGGGATGCAAACAAAGCCTAATTAGGAGGGTAAATCGACTTCCAAACCCACACATACAAACAAATGTAGGCCAGTGCTTCAGAGTTGTCTGTGGTTATTATCCCTGACCCTGGGCTGGCCCAATTTTTACAGATAATCAGGTTAGGGCTGATATTGGCTCTGTATCTCCACTTTAGAGCAGAGGGAAAAGGCGGGAGGGTGCCGTGAGCACAGACCAGGAGAAAATAAAGTTAAGTAAACCCTGGAGTTGTTCTGGGTTGAAGATGCAAAAACAGAAAGGATAGTATTTTCCTTAGCTGCAGCCTATGCCAGTCAACGTCCAGGCCACCCCTCCACGAGCCCTCGTTCTGTGTGCTGTCTCACCAGGTTTGCTCCGCCATGGGGCGGGGGTCTGGGGGGCAGGCAGGGCGTGGGAGACCAGAGCAGCTTGTTACTCAGATGAGTGTCACCTCCTCTGGGGATGGTACAACTTTCCAGGCCCCCAGGGAGGAGTTCTTCTTGACGCTTTTCCTACTTCTCCGGCATCTCTTCTGGAAATGTGGGCTGCAAGAGAAAGTGCTCCTTCCCCTTCAGGGGGGCAGTCTGTAGAGATTGAAGCCTGGAGGGCAAGGGATCTTGGCAGAACTGGGGTCAGGGCTCTGGCTGGGAACTGTATACTCAGTCTGGACTGTTCAGAACCCCTCTGTCTTGTCCAGCACTGCAGAGTGCACGGCATGTGACAGGTACTCAGCATGAATGAATGAATGGGTGAGTATGTGAACGAACTTGCTGGAAACAAAGTGCGCTTGCCTTTTTATCATTGGCCTGCACATTCCAGTGACCCAGTGCTCTTCCATTTAGCAGAGGTAACTTGCTGGCCATGTGCTTGCAGTCAGTGGACTGTGATGTAGGTATGTTAGGCAGGCAGTTATTTGGTGTAAATCAGGGGACAGAAGTTTTTAGTCTCCCTCAAAATGCTGGGTCATCTCCTGGGGATTCATTCCTCTGACTGGTCTGAAATCCCTGTCATCATTATCACTTAGGGGCGAGATAACAAAGCTGAAGCACTGAATTGCCTGGGGCAGCCACTGGAAATGTGCATCATGTCTTTATGTAGGAAGTCACAGACAATGTAAATATTTTACTTACGATCGGACTTTTCACCCTTTCCCAGGTTAGCTGGTCGATCCCTTTGTTAACAAGTATACGAGCTATAAGGCAAGAGCTTGAAAAGCAGAGGACCCCGCAGTGACGAGGAAAGATCTCAGGGGAGATGGCATCTCGAGGGTTTCAGCCCAAAGGGCGGCTGGACTCGGAACGGGAGACCTTTGCCTCTGCCTATTTAGATAGAGGGTCCTGCTTTCCGCTCTTCTCCAGACTTCGCCCCATCTCCAGCTGGAAGTCGGCTTCCTTTGTAGGCAGCATCCAGTTTTCCAGGCTGCTGGATAAGAGGGATGCATTTAAAGTGTAGTGTTGAGGTCAACCCTGCAATGTTAGCTCATTTCAGGAGCAGCCGCTATGTCCAATATAAGCGTCGCAGGAACCCCCTTTATGGTGCACTTTGAGGGGCAAAAAGTGGCACCTGTCCCAAGGGGATTGGAATATGGCCCAAGAGAAGTGATAACTCGGATCTATCTTTTCCTCTGAGTCTGACATCTTGCTCCTGATGAAGTTTCCTAAAATGCAGCTGTTACAATGTCATAATTCTGCTCAGAGACATCCAGTGGTGGTTTTTTTGGCCATCAACTCAAACTCCCACTATGCTTCTCGGTGCCTCCAATTTCACTTATTTGCCTCTTTGGGGACAGAGCAAGAGGCAGGGGGAGAAGAGGCCTGACTGTCATGTGGGATATATTGAACAGGCTTTCAGGAAAACATGACAGACATGTTGAGTGCATTTTTATGACGAACTTGTCATGATTCACAATATGTATCACTTGTTTATTAGAATTGGGAAGCTTGGGAGGAATATTTGACTGGGGTTGGGAAACCTGAATATGAATGCTGACTCTGCTGTATTACTGACAATAAATTCTTAGATAATTTAGTTTCCTTCTAGTATCTGTTTCCTCGAAGGTAGTTCGCCGACTGGGTTGTTGTGATCAAAGTAGATGAGTGCAAAAGAGTCCTTTCAGATACTAAATTTTATTTTTATTTTAATTTTTTAAATTGTAGTACAGTCAGTTACAATGTGTCAATCTCTGGTGTACAGCAAAATGTCCCTGCCATGCATATACATACATATATTCGTTTTCATATTTTTTCCATTAAAGGTTATTACAAGATATTGAGCGTAGTTCCCTGTGTCATACCAAACTTTTTCAGGTGCTAAATTTTAGATTCAAAGTACTTTACAACACAGAATTTTGTCAGCTGACAAAAATTAGTGATCTCATTGATTTTTAAGTAAAGGGCTATTTCTATTTTTTTGGTACTTAATACAATGAGAAATCTAATAAAAAGTGTTTGGTCTCCCTGAGACACCTCTGAATCCGGGAACTCTGCTGTTTCGTGAGGGCCATGGAGATTAGAAGGTGGGAGACGCATCCTGCATCCTCTGAAGGCAGAGTCACCCTGAGGAGGAATCCGGGGTCCCATCTAGAATACCACCCCGGACTCTCACCCCTTTCTCTCAAAAGGGAAGCCAAGAAGAGAGATGCTCTTGGTTACTTTTCAGGGCAGGAATGCTAAGGGGTCAGAGATTGGTGTGCTCACTAAAATACGCAGGGACACAGAACCCCATCATGTGTGGAGTGTGGACGCGGAGGGGCGGCGTTTTGGGGGTCAGGTTGGGGTGAGCGGTTACACCTGCTGCCTTCCATTTTCCGTGGAAAATGACTTCAGCTGCTGCCCAGTAACAGCCGGTTCATCAAAGCCTTTGAGAACAGCTTTGAAAATGTGTCAGCCAACAGCGGGCAGGAGCGGCCTGGCAGCTGGGGGACCCCTCGCCCGAGCGGAGGCGCGGGGAGGAGCAGATGGAGGCCTTCCTCCCCTTGGCTGCCTCGCAGGCTCAGGACTCAGAGATCTGCCCGGGGCGGACCCGTAACACGGTTTTCGCCCTTGGCCCCCAGCTCTGGAAGGCGTCTTGTAAGCCCGCCTGCACTTTCCTTTGTGCGGTGTGAGGCGCCAAGCGCCCTGGGAGGGTTCGCTGTCCCGTGAAACCGGCCTCGAGTCGCTCATGTGCCGTTAATCACGCGGCCGAGCCGTTGCTGCCGGAGCGCGGCGTTCATTACAGTCCTCGAGGGACCCCTTGCTCTCCGTTCCAGACCTACTGGCTCTTGGAATAGAGATGTCCATCCTGCCAGGAAGTCCCCAAACCCGCAGCGCGTCGCAGGCCAGCCCGGGGCTTCCCCCGCATCCCCACTGCGGTCCCCTGGGAGCTGTGAATCCCCTCGATTCCCGAGGAGCCGACTTCGGGAAATCACAGCGCAGGAAGCAGAGCCTCGGGCGGCGGTCTGCGCGGGGTCCCGGTGCCGCGGGGTGTGAGTCCAGCCCGTTTTGTGAATGACTGCTAGTCTCCCTGTGGCAGGTGCTGGGACGGCTCCGCCCTGGTCCCTTCAGGACCGGTCCAGTTTTGAACACTGGCAAAGCAGTTTGCTTAGTTAGCAAGTTCACTCTCGCCTGAATAATACTGCTGATTTTTCCCCCCAGTTTCTTCTTGGACTTCGTGGAATTATTTTTTGGCTTTCCAGGGAGAAGGGATTATTTTTCTTCAAGGAAATTTCAAGTAAAAGGTAACAACAACAACAACAACAATAAATAACTATTGAGCACTTCTATGTGGCAGACATTACTGTAAGTGTACGCTTTTGAACTCATTTATGATCCCTGTTTTATGGATTTAAAAACTGAGGCAGAGCAGGGTTAAGTCGCTTGCCCAAAGGCACATCGCTTTTAACTGGTGGAGCTGGGATTCAAACCAAGGCAGTCTGGCTGCAGAATCTGCCGTCTTAAGTCCTACAACAGACACAGTAAAACAAACCCAAACAAAGAAACGAAACACGCAGTGACCAGATGATGCCAGCTCCTCATTCAAAGTCTGTCAACTCACATGTAGATTTTCATGGCTTTGGCTTCTCCATTCTTCCTGATTTTATATTTTTCTCCATTCTTTGGTCTAAGCAGCCCCTGTGCCAGAGGGTAGCAGGGTAAGGGAGGGACAGGGAACTCAGATCCATCACCTGTCAGTGATCGTCAGCCATTCTAGTCAACATCAAGTGAGGGAAGCACGCGGTCCTCTGTGTCGTCCTTCCCAGCACTACCTCTGATGCCCTGAATTAGAGACACTAGCACATTGAAGTCTTTGGAAACCCTCCCTGTTCTCAGGCCTTACTTTTCTCTGACTTCATTTGAATCATTTTAATAAACAATGAAGGGCAGTGACTCGCTACAATGTTTTCTCAGTTATAAGGTTCCATCAACTGAAAGAGGAATTCTGTTCTCAATACAGCTTTACCCTTGAGGGGTGTCGATGGGTGGGTGGGGGGGGGTTACCAATCTTACCACCTTATAGGTCGTTGCTGATTGTAAGGCATCTTGGTTACAGACATGTTAAAATGTGAGAAATAATGGGTTTCAGAACTGAGAAAATAGAGTATTTTATTTCTCTTGCTCAGCAAGGAATAAGCCTTGTTAAGGTAGCGTTTTGTCAGGGTTCTTCTTATGTGGTCTGCCCTCTCTGGGTATCAGAATTTTGATTACAGTTGTCAGCTGGAGTTCAGCCTGGTTCAGATGTCTATTTTTAGCAATAGCTGAAGGGTTGCTTTTTTTTTTTTTTTCCAAGACAAGAGGAAGATTACTTAAGAATAAGAGAACTGACTCATGGAAGGGGTCTGAGTTTCTTTCTTGTTAGGAAGGGGCTGGCTTCAGGGGTGGCCCTCTAATGGGCTGGAAATTGAGTGGGGATTCCTTATCTGAGGCAGAAGAACTGGAAAAGTCAGGGAGTTGAGCTGTGTTTGAGATCAGGGACAGCAGAGAGATTCAAACTCCAGAAGGAAATTCAAGTACCAAGATTGTGGTAGATTTATCATTAAAATGGCCCCAGTCCCTGTATTCACGCCTTGATAATGTGACTTTATAGCCCTTCTCATCAAGTGGTGAATCTATTTACCACTACTAGCTCTTGAATCTCTGCTGGCCTTATAACTTGGTTTGGTCAGTAAAGCATGGCCGAGGAAGGTCATGCCAGTGCCAAGCCTGGGCTTCAAGAAGTGTTTGCACTTCTCGTCTTTTGCTTGGGACCTTACCTCCACCATAAAAAGGCTTGGCTGGCCAGATGGATGATGAAAAACTTGTGCCCAGTCATCCTCATCACCCTAGCCAACAGGCATTGATGTGCCAGGCATGCTAGTCAGACCATCCAAGACCAGCCAGGCCCTGCTGATCCACCAGTTGACTTTGGATTCACGAGCCAGTCTAGTCAAGATCAGCCAAGCCTGGCCCAGATTAGAAGAATCAGTCAGATGACTCAGAGATACATAATCAATAACAAATGGTGATTATTTTAAGTCACGAAAATATTCAGGGGTGGGGAGTATAGCTCAGTGCTAGCATGCATGCTTGGTGTGCACAAGGTCCTGAGTTCAATCCCCAGTGCCTCTGTTGGGGGGAAATTATTTTTTAATTTAAAAAAGATATTAAGTGGCTTGTTACACAGCAATAACAAACAGATACAAATACCAAATACAGGTTTGAAATTAGGGCACCACACCTAAGGGTTTAGAATAAGACAGACACTAGGTTTGGAGCAACAGCAACTCAGAAGTGAAAGATGGGCTTAGAGGGTCTTTGCTGAGACCTTGGGTGGTCTGTGACTTACCTTCATGAGTATCTGGTAGATTCTTCAGTTAGATGGGTTTTGACACAGGGA
This sequence comes from Camelus dromedarius, assembly GCF_036321535.1. Classification (NCBI taxonomy): domain Eukaryota; kingdom Metazoa; phylum Chordata; class Mammalia; order Artiodactyla; family Camelidae; genus Camelus; species Camelus dromedarius. The sequence goes on along the minus strand of NC_087458.1, from coordinate 26,823,736 downwards.
TGCAGGCAGAGTAGGGAGAATGAAAACTGGAGAAGCCAAGATTTTTTTGTTTATGAAAATATCCCTAGCATTGGATCCTTAGCAAAATGCCTGGCCCGAGGAGGTGCTAAGTAAATAAAAGTTGATCAAAATTAATAAGTAAATCCTCTCTCTGGTAGAAATTTCATTTGTTCTTTCATTCATCCTTTCAACAGATTTTATATTGAGCACTATATATGGGTGTAGATGCTCATGAGTGGGCAGGCATATGTGCACAATTCTGCACAAGTTTTGAAATTCCACATCTACCAGACACAGAATATGTATCAGCAGTTTCCTAAACGTTCATCTCCAGCATGTGCATATGTAGTATATTCTGCAGTGCGTTGTGATATTTACCTCCAAACCTTGTATCTAAAACTGGGTGCGGACTAGAAAATGTCTCTTCCGTTCAGGCAAGAACCCTCTTATGGCTATTTAAGAGTGACGGTAGGTAGTTTTTCAGTTGCTCAAAATTCGGGTGGCCTGCAGAGTTCCCATCAATAGGATTCCTGAGCTCCAGGAACAGGAGTTCCTGAGTTTCTGAGTGCACTGAAATGTAGGAAGGTTTGTTTGCCTTCCAAGCACTCTGTGAAATGTGAGTGTCATCACATGTCCATTTCTGTGGTGCTGCAAATGTATCTCACTTGGCCCTGCTGCAGTGATGGGAGGGCTCAGGACCTGCTCCAGGGCGGGTTTCCAGAGTCAGTATGAAAAAGGACCAATCCTGTCAGCAGAAGTTATGACTGCTGAGATATCCTCTAGGTGTTCTTATCAAACACCTTCTCTGATTATGGTCTTTTATTATTCTACCAAGAACTTGTTTCATGTGTGCAGTGAGGTAAGTCAGTGGTTCCCAAATCCAGTCCATCTATAGGTTCCAGTCAAAGATCAAGTTAGCACTAAAACACACACACACACACACACACACACACACACACACACACAAAGTGGGAAAAAACCTAACACGATCCACCGTGTGTATGTGTGCATGGGTGCCTGTGTGTATGCATATATAGGTGTATATATATTTCTTTTTATCAATTTCTATGTACCTAAGTGTGGGTGCAAAGTTTCCAGCTAGACTTTCCTGAGAAGAATTATCCTTCATTCTCAGATTATGTCCTTCATACTTTTTTTGGCATTAAGATTATTTTATGAAATGATGGCAATAGAAGATAGCCACTTTTAATGTTCTTATTTGAAAAAAATAAAGATTGATGACCCTGTGGTTGCTGCCAAGGAATTTTATACATTTACTGGGGATATGATTGATAGGTCTGGAAATCACTGAAAGGTTGAACTAGGCCCTGTGACAGACAGAGGAGGACGGCTCCTTGCTCTCCAGGAGTAAGCAATCCCTGTGCGACAGGTAGACATTTGGGCAAAATAACTGGCACCAAGTTAACTTCCAAAGCTGTGTTCAATAAGTGGACTATGTCATGATAGGTGAGTGAATTAACATACCTATTATATTCAAGAAAAAAATTAACCCATCTGAGACAAAAAAGAGTTGACCAAAATTTCAGAACAAGCAAACACAAATCAACTTTCTACTAAAGCCTGGATTTCATTAGTTGCCAACATCAGGTTTACTCATTCATTGATCCTAAAAATGAAGTTGGGGTGGTGGATACATTAAAAATGGTTAGTGTAGAAGAGAAAGAGCTGGGAAGTACCCAGAATGAGTTTGAAATCTGGCTACTCCATGATGCATTCGTGAGCTTTTGCTGCATAACAAAACATCCTAAAACTGAATGGCTTAAAACAACAACCATTTATTAGGTCGTATTTATGTGGGTCAGTTGGGGAGTCCTTCTGGTTTGTGCTGGTTTAGCTGATCTTGGTTGGGCTTGCTCATGGGCTGGTGGGCTGGCTGCTGGCTGGATTATCATCTACTATGGCCTCACTCCCACATCTGGCAGTTGACTGGCTGTTGGCTGGTACAACAGTGGTGACTGGATCACATATTTCTGTTCATCCAGTAAGCTAGTGCAGGCATCTTCACATGGAGACTGCAGGATTCCAAGAGCAGCAGGAGAGAGCAAGCCTCAATTTACAGTGCCTTCCAAGCCTCTGCTTTCACCCTGTTTCTCTACATTGTTTCATTCCTCTAAGCCAAAGCTTCCCAGCTTGTTGGCCTAGGGCACACTGCCATGTGCTCAGGCATTCCTTCCCTCAGCATTTGGGCAGTGCAGCAGGGCCATGGACCCCACTTAACTCCAGTGTTCTGTAAAAAAAAAGCATTTTTGTGTTTTTAAAACAAAAACAAGTATATGATTTATTTCAGATAACCTAGAGAAATTTATCAGTGTAACATAAACAAGGAAGAGTCTCTTGCTGGATGGAGATAATATTGAAACTTTTCAGAAAGGACACCCATGAGAAAAGAGTTCAATTTTGAATGCAAAATGTGATTCATTGCCTTCATAGATTGCTCCTTAATCACGCAAAATCTGGGATTCAGAAGGAAAAATTCTTGAGAAGGTTATGAACTTTTTTACTCGTCGATTTTTTTGTTAAATAGATCCATCTTTAAAAATTTTTTATTCTGATATAATTGACATGTAACAGTAGTTTCGGTATACAACATAATGCTTTGATATTTGTATGTATCATGAAGTGATCACCACAATAATAAGCCTGATTTGAATCTATTACCACATGTAGTTACAAATTTTCTCTCTCTCTCTTTTTTAAGACTTACTCTCTTAGCAACTTTCAAATATACAATACAGTATTATTAACTATAGTCACCATGCTGTACATTACATCCTATGACTAATTTATTTTATAACTGGAAGTTTGTACCTTTTGACCCCCTTCACCCATTTTATCCAACCCCTACCCCCAACCTCTGACAGTCACCCATCTGTTCTCTGTATCTATGAGTTCGTTTGTTTGTTTTTGATTCCACATATAAGTAGGATCATATGGTATCTATTTTTCTCTGCCTTATTACGCTTAGCATAATGCCCTCAAGGTCCATCCATGTTGTTGCAAATGGCAAGATTTCATTTTTAATGGCTGAATAATATTCCTTTATATATCTATATAGATATATATGTATGTATCACCTTTTCTTTATGCATTCATCCATTGATGAGCACTTCAGTTGTTTCCACATCTTGGCTATTGTAAATAGTGCTGCAGTGAACATGGGGGTGCATGTACCTTTTCAAGTTAGTGTTTATTTCTTTCAGATAAATACGGAGATGTGGAGTTTCTGGATCTTATGGTAGTTCTATTTGCATTTTTTGAGGAACCTCCATACTGTTTTCCACAGCAGCTGCACCAATTTCAGTTCCCACCAACAGAGCACGGGGGTTCCCCTTTCTCCTCATCCTCGCCAAGGCTTGTTATTTCATATCTTTTTGCTGATGACCCTTCTAACAGGCATGAGGTGACATCTCATTGTGGTTTTGATTTGCATTTCCCTGATGATGAGTGAGGTTGAGCACTTCCAGGTACCTGTCGGGCATCTGTACCTCTTCTTTGGAAAAAAAAATGTTTATTCAGATCTCTGCCCATTTTCTAGTTGGACTGTTTGGTTTTTTTGCTACTGAGTTATATGAGTTCTTTGTATATTTTGGATATTAACCCCTTTGTATATTTTGGATATTAAAGTAGTTGATATGCAACTACTTTCTCCCATTCAGTAGGTTGCCTTTTCATTCTGTTGATAGCTTCCTTTGCTGTCAAAAGCTCTTTTCTGTATGTGAAAATCTGAGCAGTGGTTCTCTAAGCCAGCAGGTGTTGCGTGTGGTCCTAGACTTGCTGCATCAGCATTGCTGGGAACTTGTCAGAGGTGCAAATCTCTAGACCTACTGAATCAGAAACTCTGGAGGTGGGGCCCAGAGTTTTAACAAACACGCCACAGGATCCTCATATCCCCTAAAGTTTGAGACTCAGGGCTCTAAGCCACTTTCTCAGTGGTCACCAATTCAGTTCGCAATTCAGTTTCCATCTCAGTTATCACCCATGTTGACTTCTCCGCGTACTTGAGCCTTCTTTCTCAAAAGCCCATCTTTCCCGGCTTCTGTGACATTTCATTCCTCTGGCTCCCCTGCTCCTCACTCTGCTAATCTCTAATCGGCTCCTCTCTCCTCCTCCTTTAAATGTAGTCACTTCTCAAGGTTCTGTCCTCAGCCCCTCTCTTGAGTGATTTCATTTCTCTCATCATCTCTTCTCTTCAAGGAGAAAGCTCCCAGCTTCCCACCTTTTTGCTAAAATCCAGCACTATTTTCCCATCTCCTCCTCACCTTCTTCCCTGGGATAGCAATGGAACTCAACCAATCCCAAACCAAACACATGATAGTTCTCCTTTTAGCAGCCCACATCTGCTCTTTCTCCTGGGTCCCCTTGCTCTCAAAGCCCATTTGCAAATGTGAGATGATAGAGTCATTCCCATCTCCCTCCCATCTTACCCCGCCCTGAGCTCCCCCATCCCTCATGGCAGATCAAATTCTGCTGACTCAGCCTTTTTTTTTTTTTTTTTTTTGACTCAGCCTTTGTTCATCTCCTGTCACCTAGGGATTTACAATAACCGTGACTGGCTTCATTTTCCTCCAGTCCCTCTCTACTCAGTAACTCCTCAACACACAGATCTAATCATGAAAATGATTTGATTAACATGCCTTTATTTAAAACTTTTTAAAAATTGTCTGGTTGCAAATGTACCCCTTAAATTGCATCCTCCATTGCAGACCCCCATCACACTTAACTTTCTGCTCCAGCCTCCCTAGAAAGGGCTCTCGCTGTTCCCCAAACACACTGGGCACCTCTAGACTCTGTGCCTTTACACAGACTGTTCCTCAGCCTTGATTCGCCTCTTACTAAACTCCACGGGTCAGAATCCATGGGTCACCTTCACTGTGCAGGTCAGATGACGCCTCCTCTCAGAGGACAGCTCTGATTTCTCACATGGACCTGGTCTCCCCTCCTCCCAGCGATTCTGTGTCACTCTGAGTCCTTAGCTCACTTACCTATGCATTCGTGTCACTTAAATCTCTCTCTCCTCTGGATGGCCTGGGACACGACAAGAATGTCTTAGTCAGCTTTGCAACCCCAAGGCACACAGCAGGCCCCATGATGGTTTGCTGAGTGGACCTGATTTTGTTGAACTGCGTTTGGTGCAGCAGTTAAATGGTGATTGTGACCATCTACAGAGGCAGGGTGCTCACCGCAGCAGCCACCCCGCGAGGGTGGGTCATCTGGGCAGCGCTTGTCAGCGCATCTGGAGGCAGACTTGAAGGAAGAGATGAGCCTGTAGCAGGGAGGGTGGTTCCTGGCCCTGCGTCCCGCGTCCCCTCCAGAAAGGCCCTTGTTTGGGGTCTCCTTCCTGTCATTGGCTGCGCTTGCTGAGTCTCCTCAGCTGCACTCCCTTCGGTGTTCTCTGGCTTCGCTGTTTATTTGTTTCCCTGAGAGCCTCTTTCCCTGGCTGTGGCTGTAAATAGAGCCGAGGACTGTCAGCGTGGGGGCCTGGGCGGGAACCTGCCGCACGCGGGCGGCCGGTCCAGTAGACTCTGGTCTCCGACGGGGAGGGGTTATCCCTGGGGCCCGCGAGCTGCTCCAGGCACTGGCCCAGGCTGCTCAGAAGGTTTTGCCCCTGACCGTCCAAATGGGACTTCACACACTGAAGCGTCGCACGACACACTCTCTCCACCCCTCCGCGCCCTCCCTCTTGCTCCTGATCTTGCCACCACATCCCCAGTCACAGGCTGGGCAGTTGGCCGAGGGGACACTCGGGTTTGCCTGCAGAGTGACAAATCACACGAAACATTTCATGCACGATACTCTTCCATGCCTGACTTCTGTCTCCTCTTTGAGAATGCTGGAGCTCTACACTGCCTAGCCTTTCCGAGTTCCTAAGCCAGAGCGGCCTTGCTTGTTGGTTCTGTGGTAGGAGAGATACCAGCTTGAAGCCAGACCAGAAGCATGGCCTTTGTCTTTCGAGTCCAGCCTGGTCTGGTTTTAAGCTGAAGCTGGTTCTCCCTCCCTGATGCCGGTTACCCTGCTTCACCTCCTTCCCCGCTGTGCAACCCAGGGGACCTCCTCCCTCCCTCACCTCCACCGCAGGCCCCTCAGGGCTCTGCCTCTTCCTGAAAATTCTCCAGAGCAACAGCCCCTCGGAGGCAGCTGCCCGGGAGCGGGCCGTCAGCGGGAGAGCCACACAGACAGTGCCATCCTGCTGGAGTCTGCGGTCCTCCCCCGACTCTGCGTGGCAGTGCGCATCATCTGTCAGAGTGCCCCCTCCCCTCCCTCCGCTTCCCCACCCCCTTCCCCTGGTGCTGCTCGCTGCTTTCTGCTTTCCCTGTTCATGAGATGCAAAGCCCGGAGAGGAGTGGAGCCGGCGGGAGCCGCGTGTTGCAGCCACTCTGCTAGGGGCCGAGGTGAGGGGAGCCGCCCCTCGGCCACCCTCTCCCATGTACCAGCAGGTGGCTGACTGTCACTCAGGGTCGCTCCGAGCCATGCCCAGCTGGGGCCCGTGCCAGCCCCACCTTTTCCGCTGCACTGCTCACCGCCAGACAGGTAAGAGAGAGCAGCTCTTCCAGCCGGGCCTGAGCGGGTCCCTGAACTGGCCGTCCGAGCCACGATCTTGCTGGGAAGTGCAGGACACCCCAGAGCAGAAAAGGCACTGTCCTCCTGGCACAACCCTGCTTCGTTCTCCAGCTGAGCTCTCAGAGAGGGTGAAGCCTGTCCCCGTGCCGGGAGCAAGGGTGCAGGAATGTGCCCGTTCTTCGCGGGTAGTGGATGCTAAGCTGCAAACGTCCCCCCCCCCTTTTTTTTCTCCCTCCTCCTCCATCCCAACTCCCCAGGTCCCCTGAAACCTGCTTTCTGGTCCAAAGGGATGCAGTATCTTCCCTGCGATCCCTTTGGGGGCTCTGAGGACATGGTAGGTTATATCTAGATGGTGACACTGTCTCTGTTAGTTTCATTCATGTCTTTTTCAGCTGTTATTTTAAGTGGGTCTCCTGCACAGCAGTCTGGCTGCCCACAGCAACTGTTTGGTTTCCAGTCAGCGGGCAGGGCTCCGGTGATGCTGGTGACTAACACTGGTGACACATTCCGATGCAGGAGGACTCACAATGACAGAGTTCTAGGGAAATCAAAATACACTGGAGGTCACCTGTTTCTTTTTTCTTTTCTTCCCAGCTTTATTGAGATGCAGTGACAAAACTGTATTATGTTTAAAGTGCACAATGGGATGATTTGATACATGGATACATTGTGAAAGGGTTCCTGCCATCGAGTTAGTTAGCACATCCACTGGCAGGTCACCCATTTCTGTTTTAAAAACATTTTTCGAATTTTTATCATTGCATATAATGCTGAAATAACATCATAGTTAAAGGTTTGTTCACATTATGGATTGTTTTCTTAGACCTACTCTTAACTAGACCTTCTGGAATGAGGTTTTTAAAAAATTGATAGCAATTGCCTTAGAACTTTATTTTGATTTCAGGTGTACAACATAATGATTTGATATATGTATATATTGTAAAAAGATCACCACAATAAGTCTACTTAACACCCAGCACCACACATAGCTACAGGTTCTTTTTTTTGTTCTTTTGGGTTTTTTTTTGGCAGGTTGCCAATTTCTAAGCAGTGAGTTGAGAACACAGTTACCACCTGCAGGAGGTGATGGGTCCTTGGCATCAGCTAACTGGGTCCTTCTCAGTGCTGTCTAGGCAGTGACTTTTGAGGGGTGTGGAGGAGAAGGGTGGCTTTTCTCACTGTTAGTTTCACTCAGTATCAATCGATTGCTTCACTCCAACCTCAAAACCCAGCTTTCAGGTCCTCATAGGTCTTTAACTTACGATGCTCTCAACCTAGTGCAGTAAGCAGGAGGGCATGCCCCGTCCTGCTGTTTGGGTTATTTTTGGAGTCTTTGTCCCTACAGTTTTGAAGAACTCCAGGGTTTTCTTGGAAGATGCAGGAGGTTCTGGAAAGTAGGGGAGTGAGATACTGGTTATCATGAGATCATATAAACGCTTGGGGAAAGTTCAAAGCTTTAAACACGCAGTGTGGCATTATGCTATTCGTGGCTGTTATTTCTACCATTTCAGGCTGGGAATGATAGCCCTGTGAGCATTTAATCAATCTGGCAAACTAGTTTTTCTTCAGCATTTGCTCTCTGCTCAGTCCTCAGAGTGCATGTCCTAGAAGAAGGTTGATGGGAGTGGGGTGCGTGGGGATTGGAGTGTGTCGTGTGGCCCCTAGCCCACCACAGCCAGGCGAAGGTAAGATGTTCCTGGGGACCAGGTCCTTTTGATATTTAAAAAAAAAAAATACTTCACATAGTGCCGTACACACAAAGGAGTCTGAAAACTTTCTCCTATTCTTTGTCCAGTTGAGTAAGACCTGCTAATGAAGCCAAGGTCTTTCTCCTACGGGTCAGTCAGCTCTGGTCTGAAGAACATGGTTCTTTAGACACAAGAGCTATTTCACAAACACCAGGGACTCCCAGGGGATTGAGTAAGAGAGTGGATGGATGACTGCACAAAATCCATCATCTTTCTATTTAAAAAACCCTTCAGATGTGGACCTCAGGGGATGGGTCAGCAGCAACTGCATACAACGGGAAGTTGTACGGAGTGGAAAAAGCCCTAGCGGTCCTGGGTTCACATCTCCTTAGGGTCTTTAACTGAATTACCCCGTGCCCTTCATTCAGGGCTGCTGAACGCTTTTGGTTTTGTAATCTGTAAAATGGGCAAAATAACAAGAGCCCAGCTTACCTCCTTCCAGAGGTTTTTGTGAGGATCAACCAAAAGAAATGATGATGGCTCCCAGTTATCAGGATGTGCCAGGCGCTTGGCCAGATACTCCCCCTGCGCCATGCTGTTCAGTCCTCCCAGCTTCCCAGAACAAGCCGAGTCTCAAGGAGGTTAAGGAACTCGATCAGCTAAAGAATTGGAAGCAGTGTGTAGGCTGAGATGGTGCCGTACACATGTGAGTTTCACTGTGTATCATGACTTCCTGGCTTACAGTATTTGTCCTGTTCATCCTATCCCAGGCTCTCTGTTTTGTGCTTTCTCATTTCTTCTTTGCCCAAATACCCACAGCTCCAGGGACACGAGAAATGCTCCTTGCTTCTCATCTGTGCCTTGGGGATTAGAATATTTTTCACTGTCCAAGAAGCATCCGCGTTCTCATCAGGACCTTAATCAGTGTTCTCTGTATGGAATTTCCAGAAGGCTTTTGAATTCTTCCATAAAAGGTCCTAGAAAGAAGAGGGCCTCAGAAAAGCTGAATGGCTGAGGGTAGATTCCTGCGAGGGCCTTGTCTCTCAAGGAAAAGTGTCAGAATTTGCTCAGCATCTTTGTGCATCAGAGCGCACCCACACAGCCCTGGTCCCTCCTCCCGCCCCCGGTGCAGGCGTCCATGTGCACCCGGCGTGGGCCTGAAAGCAAGGCAACTCACTTTGCTGAAGGTGGGAGCAGATCCCAGCGGGAGAGCGGTCCCCAGTCTCCACACCACTGTTTCCTGCCGCTGTGGCTGCGGCCAGTCCCCATTCCTGGGTCTGATGGCTCGTGGATGTTCCTTTTCACATGACTCTCAGGGGCTGGCTAGGACGGAGCTGGGATGGAGGACAGAGAAGCCACTGGCTGAAGTCATTAAAAATGGAGGATTAGAAAGCACTTACTTTATATTCAGAGGAGGGGAGCGCCCTGAGGCTGCTCTCTGCCCACAGCTGTAGCCCCTGATGGCAAATGGTAAAGCTTTTGTTACTGCCCACGAAGGGGAAGAGAATGATGGCCAGCGGCCTGGCACCGCGAGATAGGAGGCGAGAGCCGCGCTTCAGTTGTGACAGTGTGTCCCGCTTCTGTCCCAGCCCCAGGGCCTTGGAAACTAGGTCCCTCTGCTTCTCCATCTCTGGCCCCGCTGCCCCTTTCTCTGCAGTGCCCGCCCCGCTTTTTGTGTCGGGCCTCTGTCTTCTGTGACTCTGCGATCTAACGTGACTGCATGTTCTCAGAAGGCCGAATAATTTACAATCTGTGTTTGCTTGTGGATCTCACTGAATTCTTACAGTGACAGAGGAAGTCCGCATTGTCTTAGTATTCTGATTTCAGAAATGAGAAAGCAGGGTCTTAAGATGACCCAGCCAAGAAGGGGCTCAAGAGTTGGAGTTTGAATCCTTGTCACCTGACACAGGAGCGTGTTGTCCATTCATTTCTGTGGCTCCAGGCTGTCTCTTCCAGCCCGTATCCTGCTCCAAACAGTCTCACTCACCTACCTGACAGCTGGTTCAGTTAAGTTCAACTAGCATGTATTGAGTATCTTCTGAGTGCCAGGCACTGTGCTTGGCGCTGGAGATGTAGAGATGAAAAATACACCGTTTACCTGCATAGTGTGCACAGGTCAAGCAGGGCACCTATGCTGTCTGTACATTGCTTGGCACATAGGAGACATCTGAAAGTCGGTTGAATCAATGAATAAAAGAATGAATGAATGGATCCACTTTCCTGTGCTTGATGAACCTAAGAGACCAAGTAGAAGGCAGTTGCAGGCACCTAATCGTGCCAGGCACTGAGGTAGAGAAGCAGGTCGGGGAGCACCGAGCAGGGCACTTGCAGAGCCGGGGTGTGCAGGGGAGGCTGCTGGGAGGAAGTGGTCCTCGAGTGCAGCTTGAAGGGTGAGTAGGCAGAGGGAATGGCAGAAATGAGGCCTTGAGACTTGGAGCCGTGATGTGTGCTCAAGACTGAACGGTGTGGCATCACTGGAGCATGAAGCACAAACCGCGAGAGTGGTGGGCAACTCTCAAGGGAGGCGGGAGCCGCTCTTGGGGAGTTCATGTGTTGGGATTTTTATTAAAGCTTGAACTTTATCCTCAGGCAGGGGGGCTTATGGGTTGTGAGGGGAAGGGAACACAGTTATATCTGTGATTTAAACAGGTGATTATAGCTGCAGAATGGAGTTGAATTTAAGGAGGTGGCTGGATCACAGAGACCCCGAGGACAAGAACCAAGGACGACCATGAGCCAGAACTTGAACTGGGGCAGAGGCAGTAAGGGTGGAGAGGAGGCAGGTGTAAATCTAAGAAGGAGATTTGATCCGTCTGATTTAGTAACTGGTTGACTCCAGGAGGTGGAAGAAAAGGAGTCATCTCTAATTATTTCCCTGTTTCTGGCTTGAGTTACTCAATGGAAGGTGGTGTCAGAGACTTGAGACCAGGAATTCCAGAGGAAGCCAAGATTTGCATGTGTATGTGGGGTGGGGGATAAAATGGGTCAGGAAAATAAGAGGATAAGATGTGCTCAATTTTTAGATATATTTGCAATGGTTGTGGCTGGGGGATATCTGAAGGTTATGCTCAGTGGCCCATCAGCTACAAGAATGTTTACAATTGGGAGAGGGGCCAGAATTAGAGGAAAATATTTCAAAATGGTCAATTCTACCTCAGGTAGTTAGGACTATGGGCAAGGATGAGATTGCCCAAGGAGTGTGTAAGGAGAGACAAGAAGGAAGCCAAGGTTAGAGGGCAGGGAAACATCAGCCTTTATAGGGTGGGGAGGGGAGGAGGAGCCAGCCGGAGAGACCCAGAGGAGGGCAGTTAGGAGAATCTAAGGTCACGGAGGTTGAGGGAGGAGAGATGCTGGAAATGCATGATCACCGTGGCGAAAGCAGTGCAGGAGTCCTTGAGGACGAGGACCATCGGGCCCCGCAGGATGGGGGTCGCTGTTTCAGGGGAGTGGTAGGGATGGAAGCCATTGTGAAGGATGGGGGAGAGGACAGGAGGTGGGGAAACAGGAGGCTCTTTCAGGCAGCTACGGGAGAATTTTTTGCTGGAAAGAGTATTTTTGTTTGTCTGTGTAATGGAGATAGAGAGCAAAGATAGAGGAGAGCGTTGATAAAAGCAGGGCAAAAGGGGAAGGAGGGCTCCAGGCCAGGGAGGAAGGGTTCACCTTGAACAGACAAGCCTGAGCATGGTGCGGTGAGGGGCTGTGGATAGATTTGCAGGAGAGGAGATGGGGAAAGAGGTTGAGGTACTTTGTACCTGAGGCTTTGATGATCTCGATGAAACGGGAGATCAGGCTGTGGGCATGTGAAGGGTTGTGTGTTACATGAGCCCCTTCCCCGCTCTGGCTCCCTGCCCTTCAGCTGCCTTCACTGGGAAGCTAATTTGTAAACACTGTGTAAGGCTGAGGTTACAATAGGACAGAGAAGGGCTGGGGAGGTGAGCAGACTTGGATCATCATTTGCATCCTCATCCCAGGTGGACTTACTGCCCTGGATTCTGGATGTGTAGACGGGCAGCTCAGCAGTGGGAAGAAAGGATGTAGATGGATTCATCCCAGCAGCTCTGAGCTGGAGTCCTGGCTGTGGCTCGGAGAAATGTGACCTTGGGTGAAATCTTTAAGTTTAGTTTCTGTAGATGATGTCTAACCCCCTATGAATTTTAGCTCCTTCTCCCTAGGAGTCAAGTAATAGGTTTTTTTTGTTTTTGTTTTTGTTTTTGTTTTTTTTGCAAAATGGATTATTCATGGGGAAGAAAGCTTGCAATGGAAAATGTGCAGGGAATCAATTTCTGTTCACATTGCATCCTTCTTCCAAATTTCGGTTTCCTTGCACTAAGAGTTTACATGTTGTGTGTTCACTAGAGAGAACAGACGAGCAAAGTAAGCCAACGCACATATTGTCAATGGTCACACTATTAAAGAAATTTATCCATAATATCAAATATACACAAGTCAAGAGAGTAGGACCATGAGACCCTGTGTACCTACCTCTCAACCTCAACCCCCTGCACTCCCCTCCCTAGATGAAGCAATTCCCAGAGAGCATATCATTGCAATGCTAAATATTTCAGAGTGTATTTCTAAATAGTAAATTTACTTAAGAAAAAGAATAACCTCAACATCGATATCACACTAATCACAATATCTCACAGTGCTCACATCTCCCTAATTGTCTCATAATAATTTTTTATGATTTTTAAATTTGAATCAGGATCCAAATTGAATTCCGTATGCCTCATTTGGTTGATGTATTTCCTAAGGTTTTTTTAAACGCCGATGACCATCGTCTGAGAGATAGTCCTGTAATCCTACAACATCTCCTGATCATGTGTCATTTCCCCCGGGGCTGGTCTACTATTTAATTTTAGGAAATCTAAGGAACAGTTGCAATTTAGACACCAGAGCTTAATTTAAAAATTTTTCCTAGACTCACTTAGAAGGAGAAGCATAAGAATAATGACTAAGGAAGAAAGGACAGAAAGAAGACAGGGCTGCAGCGGGTGGTAAGGAGACAGAGGAAGGCTCGCGAGGAATAAAAGAAAAAGGTAACAGAGCCTTATGTGACCCCCATCCACCTAGAAGCTTGAAAGTCCTTACTGTGTTTCATGCACTCTTGTTGTCACCTCAATTAGCAGGTGGCAAACGTGAATCTTTACATAGTTACATTCTATTTATTTAGCGTGTTTCCCCAAACAGCTTATCAAACAGCCGAGCAGGTATTGTCGAAGTAGTCCTCTGTGTAAAGTAGGGAAGAAGTTGGAATTTGAATTCCCATTTTACAGATGGTGAAACAGTTGATATGGCTAATAATAGTGACTTGTGTTGATAACAGTCGCCTGCCATTTGTTAAGCATTGTGCTTAACGCTCGGTGACGTTACCTGATTTAATTCTCCCAACAAGCTGACGACATCGCTGTGGGGATTGTGATAACCCTCACGACAAGCCAGTGGCATGATGCAAATAACACTCAGAGACAGAGCGCAACTTGCCCACAGGCACAGATCTGGAAAATCGTGGAGCAGAGATGGAAATTCAGGGCTGTCAAACCTACCATTCTTTTTTCCAGGTCAGTCTACTCTCCACCAAGTCATCAATCTTGCTCTGCATAGACTTGCTCACTGGCAAAGTTCCATTTAAAGAGAAGCTCAGAGCATCACCAAATATAATAATAGGGTGCAGTGTGCTGGAATTCGCAGAGCGTTTTCCTTCCCACAGACTTTCTCCTTTCTTTCTTATAACCGCCTTGAAAAATAGACGGGGCAGGTGTGTTAATTTGTGTTTTACAGATGAAGAGATTGACACTCAAAGCTCTTGGCTGTGTTAGTTGATCTCGCAGCTAGTAAGGGCAGTTAGCGTCCCGGAGCTGGTCAAAGGCAGAGTGAGGACCAGAGGCCCTTTTTTCTGATTCCAGATCCCGTGCTTCTCGGACTCTATTTGCAAACCTCACGGGCCCACACCTTTAGCTACTGACTTCTTTCCATGTCCCCTCTGCTGTTCCTTGTGCGAAGTCGAGCAGGCTTATTACAAATTAAATATCTGGATGCTTGAACTGATGAACAGGAAATGAGGCTGCTAATGCTCAGAGGAATGCAATCGAGATGCATTTTTTTAAAGCAGAATTTTGGGCCAAGTGGCCTCTTTCTGTCCTTCTCTTCCCTGTGTCCTTCCAGTCTCCATGGAAACCCCAAATCAATGTGGCATATGTTGATCCATGTTTCTACTGTTACTAGGAAGCTACAAACTGGAAATTGCTTTTAAAAGATTTGTGGAAGAGCTTTAGCATGCTGACCAGAATGCAAATCTAACATCCAAATGACTGTTTTATTAAAAGCTTTTAATGTGGTCCTCTCCTAGGTGGTATGTTGATTAAATAAGCACACAGGGGGCATTTGGCAATAAACCTCCTTCTCCACTATCGTGGCTTTTAAAAATATTGTATTGCAGGCTCTAATTCCCTTTATCTTCCATGTAATTACATTTTTGTGGCCTGTGTGACAATGCCAGGTGTCCTTTTGCTCTTGATTAATTCCATTCTGCCCTGACCAGGCTGTTGGGAACAATAGTTTGCAGAAGCCGTTAGGTACCTGTGCAGCTGCCCCTGGGTGTCATCAGCACCGGGCTGACATCGTCTTGACCCCGAGACTGCTGAAGTCTGGTGTGTTTCTGCCGTAAGGAATCCTCGGTGATTTTTCACATTTTCTCGTGAACTCCAAATCAAATCTAGCTGACATTTATTAAACACCTGCTCCGTACGTGGCGATGAGAATTGATGGCAAGGGGAGTAAGTCGGAGAGTCTGTCTGTGTGGAGCACCTAGTCCCCTGGGAGGACCTGAAAACATAAATCACAAGGATAAGCTGCAGAGAGTGATGCAGGCTGTCAGAGAACCACACGGCGAAGTGCTGGTTTGGGGATGGAGGGATTCCTTCTGGCTAAGGGAGTTGTGGAAAAGCTTTGGAAAGGAGAAATTTTGGCTTGGAGGTATTGGGTTTTGAGAAGGAGCTGGGAGTTAAGAGGCAGACCCGGGGTAGAGAGAACAGCAGAGGAATTGCATGCGTGTGTGCGTGTGTGTGTGTGTGCGCGCATGTGCATGTGTGCAATGGGATATGAGACTGGGTAAGTAAGTGGGACCAGTTATTGGAGTATCAGGCAGGACCGGGAGCTCCAGTGGAGTCCATCAGAGATGATTACATGGAGGATCCGCTCTATGGAATCCATTCAACACGTGACCCTCGCGGTGGTGGAGTGTGAAGGAGGTTTGGGGGGGACGGGGTGATGACACGGGGCAGGAATATCCATTACTTAGCTGAGGTTGGAAGGGCATGTGTTGTGCTGGACGCTGATAACCTCCAACATGGCAGTGTCAGTGCATGGGAGGGGAGGAAGTTGAGAAATATATCAGAAATATAATGACAAGGTGTAAAAACCAGTTCAGCAAGGGGAAGGGAGGAAAAGAAACCCCAGACACCTGTGCTTGTTATCCTGAGGGGCTAGAACAGAGTGATGCCTCGAGCGCCCACAGGAGCCCAGCGGGAATGGAGGATTTGGAGGGGAAGGTGACTGTTCCGGAGGAGGCAGTGGAGTCTGCAGGCTCTGAGAGGGGTGGAGCTGTCTAGAAGACCTCTGGAAAAGCAGCGTGGAGCTCAAGAGAGGCAGGACCAAAGCCCTGATTCTGGAGAGAAGCCGTGGCCGGTGCCTGGGAGGATGGGCTCCCCAGGCAGAGCAAGGGCAGCACGGGAAGGGGCAGAGAGGGCCAGCACAGCCCGAGGGGCCAGCTCAGGGCTTGCAATGACGTTGCCTGGGGAAAACCGTGCATCTCTGCCAGTGGCGATGTCCTGTGCCCAGTCTCCAGCCAGCAGCCAGAGAAGAACCCGGAGCTCCGTGTCCCTGGACCAGGGCCCCAAGCCAGGGGAGGCAGGGTCCAAGTGCCAGTGCCTTTCTCACTGGCCCTCCGACCTGCTTGCTTTTTCCTTTCCCTCTCCTTCTGGAAAGAAGACCACGCTAGGACGCTTCTCCCCTCGGCACAGCTTAATCCCCCCAGAATTCTCTATACACCTGCCTCTGTAGGAAGGAAGATTGCACTGGAACCCTCCCCTGAGAGCAGCCTGTACTGGTCTGTGCTTCTCAAACCAGGGCGCTGTGGGCTTACTCCCTGGTGTTTGGGAGTGTTTTGGTAAAAAAAAAAAAAAAAAAGAAAGTTTGGACTTGTTTAAATTTTCTCTTGTTACGCCTGCTAATGCATGTTCACAGACTCCCGTCCCCCTGCTTTTATATTCCTGTTCTTTTAAAACTTTATTAATTACGGTATCTTTCCTTAAACATTTGGGTTGGCTCATTGACTGCCTGTGAGTGTATTATTTCTCTAAAGGCTAACTGAATGTTCTGAGCCTTGTTAATATTGGTCAGCTCCCCCTTGAGACTGGGGCCCATCTGCACGCGTGCCCTGTCTCCTCCTACCTGCCGCCTTTAAATCCTGGATGCCGGACTGGGCAGCATAAAACTTGGAAAAGACCCTCATCCTCTGTCTTAGCACCGGCCGGTCAGTAAAGGAGCCTCCCGTGATGACGCTGCCTTTGTGTTAAGGCGAGAGGTGGAGCAGAGGCCGGAGGCACGGGGTTTGGTATCGACACCTGCTCTGCCGCTTGTAAATGACTTGTCTCTCTTTTTCCATCCGTGAAACAGGGATGGGAAAGGCGTTGGCCTTGAAAGTGTGTTGTGAGAGTTAAAGGAGATAAGGGCGTGCAGTGTTTAGCACAGTGTCTGGCACATTACTGAGTGCTCATTAAACATTAGCCACAGGCGTGGAATCCAGGGGTGGACCCGCGTGCTGGTATAAACTTATCTTGGGTTAGGGGCGTGCTTATCAGCGGGCTCTTGCTCCCCAGTTCATCTGTGTGTCGTTCTCTGGTGGTGCAGCACATCCGGAAGATGTCCGCGAGTGAAGGATTCTCTTTATGCTTTAATTCTAAACCCCAGCTAGCCTCAGCATTCAAGACAGGAATTCGGAGGCACGGAGCACGTTTCTCCTGCAGCTCCTTTTATAACACTCAGTTCCCTTTACCTAACAGAGGGGCACTGTGGATCTATTCAGAGAGAGACAGTGAGTCACCGTGGAGGCAGCATCAGAATTTTTATTTCATCCTATCATCAGGCAACGTGTGGCTGAGGCAGAGTCATTTGACCGCGAAAGTGCAGGTTATGCACCAGTAGATCTGCCAGGA
Organism: Camelus dromedarius; assembly: GCF_036321535.1. Lineage (NCBI taxonomy): Eukaryota > Metazoa > Chordata > Mammalia > Artiodactyla > Camelidae > Camelus > Camelus dromedarius. Next base: position 26,806,254 of record NC_087458.1, on the reverse strand, counting down.
AAGACTGGGCCCCGACGTGACGTAGGAGAAAAAGCTCTGCTCTGAGAGTCCTAAGAGAGCAAGTTCTGGTCCTTGAGCTGCCTCTGACGTGCTGTGTCACTTTGAAAAGGGCAGGTCACCTTTTCCGCCCTCTGGGACACTGAGATCATAACACCCTGACTATGGCATGCGGTTGTTGGGTGACTGTATGTGACAATGTTTTCTAGGTTGTAGAGGGTTCAACACATCGAATCTAGTGTCTTTATTGTAAAAGCATCACTTTTCGTAGAGATTTCTGCTGCCTCTAGCATATGCTGCCTCCTGGGTTTTAGGAATGACTTGCAGCAAAGTCTAGGTGCATTTGGAGCTGGTTCCTGAGTGGGAGCAGGAGACTCAGCCCCAGAGACCTGGGGTGGAATGAGGCGAAGATAAGTAAGCTGTGTCCCAGGGTGGGGATTTGTAAACTTCAGCATGTACTGGAGTCACCCGGAAGGCGGGCCCCATCCCTAGAGTTTCTGGTTCTGTAGGTCTGGGGGTGGGGCCTGAGGTGGTACATTTCTAACACACTCCCAGGTGATGCGGACACTGCCGGCCCAGGGGCCACACTCGGAGAACCGCTGTAGTAGGGAAAACAGGAAGAGAGAGTCCTCCTTCAGGAACTGAACCAGGCAGTGTGGAGATCCATGTGGGTAAGGTGATTTGGAAGGAAAAAAAAAAAAAAGTAGAAGACAGAAAAATAGAGATGATGTGCAGATTGGGCAGAACAAAGGGAAAAGTCTCACTCCGTCACAAAGGCAAGTAGGGGGAAGTTGCTAGGTGATGGATGAGGGAGAGAGGTGAATTTCCACTGTAGGAGAACCCAGGTGAGAGGCAGGAGCACAGATTTGGAAATGTACATGTTTGGGGAGGTGGAAATTTCTCATTAGGAAGTGAGGAGTGGTGTGGTTGGGGCTGGGGAGTGGGAGTGGAGACGGGCTGGGGGGACATGCCTCAGCAGAGGAAGAGGGACAGCAGAGATGTGGCAGAGCGGGGTAATTTCGGGGCTGTGTGGTTTGGCCTGGTAGCGCAACACAACAGAAACTGGGAGAAAGGGGGTGGAATTTAGATGTGTGACCTGCCCCGTAGCTTTCTTGCTCTCTGCATTTATCACATCACATCACACCCAGCAAGACAGCCCCCTCCTCCTGGCTCATTAGGAGATTTGATTCGGCTTGGCTCCTGCTGTCAGCAGCTGTCTGGGGCAAGATCTTTCCGTTCCCTGCTCCCTAAGCAGCAACCAGCCTTGAGCCAGCAGCAGAGCTCATTAGAAGAGGCCCCCTGGACACTTCATTTTCAGCTCACTGGTGGCCAGAAAGAGTTAATACCTCTGGCTTCCCTGCCCCCTGGGCAGCCTCTGGGTGCCGAGGGAGGCAGCTCTGGGCTGTGAGGACCTCTCCCTGAGCTGCGGCCAGAGGAGCCGGGAAGCAGGTTAGTGAGGCTGCGAAGAGGACGGTGCAGGAGGAGCGCCAGGCAAGCTCTGCTCAGGGGCACCTCCTGCATCCTGCCAATGAGGATGGGCGTGCAGACCGTGCCCGGGAGCTGAGCCGCCGCCCGCTGGGTGTAGGCTGCTTCAGTATTTACTGGATGTGACAAGCAGAGAGAAGAGCTTTCAGCGGGGCCGCTCGCTGCCCGGCTCGAGTGGTGGGAGGTGTGTTGTGCATGCATGCGTGTGGATGTGTGTGTGTGTGCGCTCACGAGTGTGCCTGTGTGTTCATGCACACATGCCCTTCACCCGCAAGGACTGCTAAGAGAAAGATCTACTCTTTCCCCAGCGCTCCTTCCCTGCAGCCTCTCTGACCGTCCCGCTGGCAAAGCCCCGCAGGCCATGAGGACTGGTCAAAGACGGTGAGTATTGCTTTGGCTTTTCTCTTTCCTCTCCGGGGTGCCCGTGTGGGCTGATTGCATTATCCATATTTAATTAACCTGCCTCACCATGCATATTGATTGCTTTCTTCCCGCTGAGGCTCCTAGTGTCTCTTCCCCTCTTTATAAATCTTTGTTCTTTGCTTTTAACCTTGTTTTTTTTTTTTCCTTGAGTATCCTCTCTTTCCAATGTGTCCTATCCTGTCTGCCCCAGAGTCACCTGCAACTTGATGTCCACTTATTAGGGCCCATGTGTTATGGTGCCCTCATACCCTTGACCCCCCTGGTCTCTGGGTAACCCAAACTCTGTCCTGCGGAAGTCAAGCGCCAATTGGGCTAAGAGCCCCTAGGTGCTGGGAGAAAGGTGGGGTCAGAGTATCCTGCAGATTCGTATTGAATCAACTCCAAGACTGAGCTAATGGAGGAGGTGGTGGAGGGGCTGAGGGGCAGTGGTGGTCAGCGCTGGATTTGGAGGAGAGAGAGACAGGCATCTAAGCAGCTTCCGGAAGGCGGTGTGGACCGACAGTGGGATGGGAAGAGTGACAAGGCAGGGACAGGAGGCCAGGTGATCACCACCCTAGATGACCTTGCCTGCTGTGCGTGTGGGTGGCGGTCCCTGGTTCTGCTCAGCGCCCAGGTAATGAAGGCCCCTGGCATGGGCATCCCCTTCCCCTGGGGCTGTACCCCGCAAGCGAGAGAAAATGAGGCTAAGGGGCCCCAGATAATGGTTTCTAGAGCCCCTTGCAGCTGTAAAGGGCTCCGATTTTCTGACTTCTGGGCAAGCAGGTGTATGCACTGTTAGGACAAAGATTAAGGCAAGTTCCTTGCTTACACTGCGCACAGTCTTTGCTCAGTCTCCTGGAGATGAGCCTTTACACAAAGTCTAACTAATTTTTTTGCTGGTGGTAACAAAGCAATCTTTTAAATTTGATTAATTATAGTATTACTAGCAAAGGTATTTTAAAAAGTATTCGTGGAAGGTTCCAGGTAATATCGAAATAATTTACCCAGCGTACATCGCGTTGGGGCCTTATCTATCTAAATTAGCTTTCCTTTAAAATGGATTCTGTGTTTGGTGTCAGGGTTCCCCCAGGGGAACCCTTTGTGGATAGGCTGCACTCTTCACATGTGTCTTCCTATTGGTTCCTGTCTTTGGGAACAAAAGGTTGGAAGCCCTGAGAATGGGACCCTTAGGAGAGAAAGAGCTTATCAGGCAATCCGCCCTCCACCTCCAGACCCCCTTTCCCTGATGCCCTTCCCGCTGCAGGTCAGGAGCAGGCCGGCTCCCAGGCTGTGACAGGCGGGCCGGGCAGCCTCCACGTGGGCAGGGAGAGTGACTTGCATATTCATTTCTTCAGCCTGTGCCTGTGATCCCCGCCAAGGCGCGAGCCTCAGTGGTGACAGTGCCTGACAGGCCTCCCTTGGAGTTTTTCCAGCCTTCCTCCCGCTCACGCCCTCCTGAGGCTCTGCACTCCCACCTCTGGGACAGGTTCCCTTGGCGGGAGGTGGGAAGCAGACCAGCAGCCAATCAGACGATTCTGGAGCAAGTGCTGACCCCTCCTCCACCCCCCCTCCAGGGCTGGCTGGTCACTTGGGCCCCCCTCCAGGAAGATGCAGAGAACGGTCATTTTTGGTTTCCCACACCCATGCCCACCTCCCGGGGGCCTGTGTCCCGCTTTCCTGTCGATGGCCAGTGCTCGGGGGAAGCAGGAACTCCTGACCCACAGGCAGCAGCGCAAACCCACCCAGCAGCTGGTCCTGGCCCATCCCTGGTTGGTCACCCTCGCCCGGGACAAGAAGATGTTCGTGGGGATGGGGGGTGTGTGGGGAGATACTCCGTTGGCAGAGAGCCATCTGCGAGGACTTGTAGTGCCGTCAGAGGGGAGAGGGAGGCCCCCTCTTACGGCAGATTCTTTGATTTTAGGTGAGAGGACGTGAAGGGGTAGATCCCTGTGCCCCGCAGTCTCATCCCCCGCCCTGACGTCCCTGCACACCAGCCAGCGGGTTAACCATAAGCAGGAGCCTGTATGGCGGCTTTGCTGATGCCACGCAGGTAACGGGCGCCACCCTGTCTTCTCGCCCCTGCCCCTTTCCTCCTTCTCCACCTTCCCGTCTCTCCTGCTGTTTGAGCCTGTCCCACGCCTTCTAATCCTATGGGTCCGGCCCCCAGGCCTCCCGGGTAGACTGCGCTGAACTCCCCTGGGTGCTTCCTGCAAAGTTGGGGCCTTGCAAACAGAGCCTTCGTTGGCACCAAGCCCTCCCATCCACTGGCGGGACTTACGGGGTGGGGCTGTGCATGAGCTTGTGCTGAACCACATAGAGGTCTCTGTGAGTTACTGGGACAGAGAAGAAAGATGAAGGCAAGCCCAGTTTCGGTTTTTTTTTTTTTTTCTCAAAGTAATCTTAACCTTTGACTTACTCCTGCTGTTATTTCAGACCTAACTGAAAAGTTAAGTCTCAGCTAGACAAGATGGAAAATTAGAACTATTTTGCCCCAAAGAATAGTTTGCAAACTATTTGAGAGACTCATCGTTGTCTTGGTAACAAGTAGCACCCTTTGCACTGGCCCCTGCCAAACCTTGTTAGATGGCGTGCGTGGATTTGCTATGTTTTGAAATCCTCTTAATTGCTCTTTGGGGGCATCGACCTGACTGTTCAATGATTGATGTTTCTAAGGCACCGAGGAATGAGCCGACTCACTGAGAGGGTTCTGTGGGTTCTGGCCCGTGCTGCAGCCTGAGCAGGACCTGCACTTGAGTTCATGGAATGTGATGACTCAAGGGTCCCTAATCAGCTGCCCGCAAGGCCCGCTGCTGGGGCACCCTATGATTTGTCAGACGGCGTGGACATAAGATGCTCATTGTTGAGGGAGAGAGAACGGCCATAGCCACTGTTTTGAAAAGCCAGGAAATTGATGCCTTCACGATATGCCTGGCTGAGATGAGAGAGGGGAGCCCAGGACGTCCAGGCCTGCTTTCCTGCAGGAGAGGGAATATTTCTGGGAACTTGGGGATTCCGGCCTTAAAAGTCTCCCCGGAGATGGGCCGTGGAATACAAGTGCTGTCCATCCCCACCAGACCATACCATCCCTGTAGACGTTTGCTGGATAAAGTTTCTGTGAACAATTACCACGGTCAGGGATGAAAACCCATTTGAAGTGAAAGAAAAGAGATGGGATTGGGTGACCTCTGACATCTCTGCACGGGACCAGGATTTGTGAAAACGAGGAAGGGAAAGCCAGGTTGGAAGACTTCCTTCCAACAAGGAGAATGACATCTTCTAAGACTATTTCTATGGCCCTTTGTTACCAGTGTGCACATGGCAGCCCCCTTTTATAAGTCACTCTTACGTCCTGATTATCCCCAATCCCCCCCTCTTACCTTTGCCCTCCATCCCAACAGTTGCCATGGTTAAAGGTCAGGGGTCAGTAAACTTATTCTATCGAGAGCCAGGGAGTAAATATTTTTTATTTCATGGGCCATACGATCTGCGTTGCAACCACCCAACTCTGCCCTTGGGCTTGAAAGCAGCTTTAGACAATATATAAACAAGCGGGGGTGCTGTGTTCCAATAAAACTTTATTTACACTAACAGGCATCTTGCAGGACTGTGGTTTTCCAGTCTTTGGTTTAAGGTAAAAGCAGGGTGGTAGTGAAAGTCAGGAAAAGACATTAGCATAATTTCTCATTGGATCTGCCCCAAATAGTGCCTGGTCCTTAGGAGAATAAACAATATGAGAAATTTAAGGAAGCATGTTAAAATTTGAAATATGTTGATTGAGTTAAGCCAAAATATGAGCGAGAGCTTAGTTGAGTAAGTGAAAAAGCTGACCAAGGGCAGCCTGGCTCTTAATGGCTGGTTGTGCCCATTGCTCTTCTGCCCCCCGCAGTTATCAGTCCTCACTGGCCTGTAGCCATTCTTGTATGTCCCCAGGTTTGTGGGATGGGGGTGAAGAACCGGGGGCAGACTTGACCTGCCTGTAAGCCCCACACTTTGTCTGTGCTCTGAGATTCTCTGACATGCGCCCCTGTATCGTGCACGCGTCCCTCTGCTCCCCGTGTCGTGGGTACCACCGGGGCTCTGCGATCGGGGCTGACGGCTGCTTCTGCTGCCACTTTGCCCTCCTAGTGGGAGGGCAAAATGTGGATTGTTGTTTTGTCATCCCTGTATTTTCTTTCCCCACAGAGAATCGTAATTTAGAAATTCTTCCAAGCTAACGACCTTCATTGACTTACCATCAACTTGCATGTCAGCTTTAAAAAGCATGACGCCTCTAGGGGCAGGGAACCTATTACTATTCTGGTAGTCAAGACAGGGAGCGAGTGGCTCCCCCATCCTCTAGGTGTTTCTCCTCCTGTTCAGGAAATCTTCAGGGGCCGCCTGGGGAAGGACGGGAGGGGGCAGCGCTGGCTCCTGCCACAGCAGCCCAGGGGCCTCTGATGGGCTGACAGTCACCAGCACGACGGTCCGTGTTCTTCCGCCCTTGTGCTTGTTGCAGGAACAAAGGGATGAGGACTCGACTGGGATGCCTGTCTCACAAGTCAGACTCGTGCAGTGATTTCACAGCTATTCTCCCCGACAAGCCCAACCGTGCTCTAAAGTGAGTAATGCGGCCACGCAGCGCTCCCGGGGTGCCCACCGTGGGGTGCCCACCGAGGGACTATGGAACCTCTTCCTCTCTGGCAGATGGCTGAACAGAGGAGCTGAGTAACAATAAATTCCTTCCTATTGGCAGCTTATTTTATACCTCTGGACATGAGTGGAAGAGCGTTATTTTCCTTTTCCGAGTGCATGGCTTAATGATTTCGGAATAGGATCCTCCTTTTTCTCCTAAGAAAACCACGTCATGCGCCAGTCTCATACAGCTGCAGTGAACGATCCTTCTTCGTTCTACTTAGTTGTCAATCTGAGCTTCTCAGTTTGGAAACACATACTCAAATCTACTCGAAAAATCTGCTTAGGTTCAGATAGTATGGATTCAGTGCCTACACTGTGCAGGCACTGTGTTAAATGACGTCGCAGATGGCACCTCGTTCCCCGCCACGCCCCCCTCCCAGGGAGTTGTGATGGGGGTCATTATTCCCATTACAGAGGCGAGGAAACTGAGATGACAGTGAGAGGTAGAGTTGGGAGCTCCGCCTGACTCTTCTGACTCCAAATCTAGTTTCCATTGTCATCTTGACATTTAAATTAATGAATTAGCTAATTAACTAATTTAATAGAGGTCTAGTTGGTTTACAGTGACATCTTCAAATGATGCCCTTTCTTAGCTTTGCTTTTGAGACTGAAAACCAACACACTGAATTTACAGAATTCCAATCCTGAGATTTTTTTTTTCCATCAATTACTTAAGAACGTGTACATGTACAGAGACAGAATTGCAGGAATCCAGGTACGGTCTTTCATTTGCCCTCCGTGGTTTTGATTTGTTTTCCTGAGCAAATCTCAGTGGTGGCTGAAGGAGAAGAGGTCATTTCAGAAATAGTCAAGACAGATGTTGCTTCTTTCCTAGGAGACTGTCCACAGAAGAAGCTACACGGTGGGCCGATTCCTTTGACGTGCTTCTCTCCCATAAGTGTGAGTAGAATTCCAGTTTCATCTTGTCTCGGCAAAATCATCCGTTGTGCAAAAGATGCACCGAGTACCCGTCATGGTCCAGGGACTGTGCCCAGCGTCCCAGACAGCTCCCGTCTCTGCCCTCACAGAACCTCCCGTCCGGGGGGCGGATAGATAAGAAAACATAATTTAAACGCAGTGGGAAGAGAGCCCTTATTTCCTGTTTTCTGGGTTGAAAGTGTGGTCCCTTCATGTTCTCAGCAACTTTAGCAAGAAGAATCGGGCTTAGGGAGTTGGAGTGATGGGCTCGATGGAAAAGAGAGTCTAGACTCCCTCCAGACCTTGTTTTATAAAATTAAATGCCTTCCCCAAGTCACTGGAGAGCCTGTGCGTGTTGCTACTGGTTTGAGTTGGCCGAGTTTTGAGTTTTCTCGTCGCTCTTTATTTTGGGGTTGGACTCCCCCAGCCGTATCACACCCCTCAGCTTCTGACTGGGTGCAGGGCTTATTAGCACGCTCCTGCCTCCACTTTCCCCTCTCCTCGTCTCGTACGCCTTTCGTTTGGGAGGGAGAGAGGAGGGGTGAGGAACGGAGAAGGGCCTTGTGAAGAGAAGGGACGGCTTCACATGGACATTCAGTGCCCCCCGTCAATTCATCTTGTCGGTGATAGGAGTCCTGATTGATCTGGGAGCAGAAGGGCTGCTTTTAGTTTGGGACATTGTCGCCACTTAATTGGCGGACATAATTTTGTCCAATGAAGTGAAGGGCACCGGCTGGCACTCACACTTGTGTTCTTGATTTTGACCCAGCTCGGGTACCAGCAGGTTCATGGCCCTGATGGAGCCCCCCAGTCTTCAGAAAACGTCTTTAGAAGTAATTTTGCTTTCATCTGCATGAGCAGTTCTCTCTGACTATGCCCCCGATCCTAATGCTGATTGCCAAGTGCGTTTGAGTAGACTTTGAAATGAAATGCAGCATTCAAGAACAAGCACATGTTGCAGCAAGTAATTTTGTGAGACAAATAGTCATTTTAGTGTTCCGTGGATCACTCTTAGGAAGGAAAATAAAGCAGGCGAGATACAGTGTATCTAACACATGGCTGCACCCTCAAGCAGCAAGCCTCTGCGATGACTTTGCCAAGGTAACGGCGTGTGTACAACCCTTAGGCTTTGACGGTAATGCTTGTTTTTTTGTGAGGTGATTCTGGCTTATTTTCTGGAGTCATGTTTGGCTAAACAAGTGTCACTATCAATGTACGCCTTCTTTTCTGGCTGGATTTGATTCAAGGTCATCTCAAAGTTTGGTTTCTATTTCGGCCTCTGACTGACTCAGTTTAAGTCCCTGAGGCTGTTTCCTCGTTCTGAAATGAAGGTGGAAGCACCTGTGTGCCACCTGTCACCCGGGAATGACACTCCTCATGAGAGGACACCTTAGATGATTTGGGGTTCTCTATGCGAAGGGGTTTTGTGAGAATTTGGTGGAATGCTTTTAGACGATGCTTTTATACCGCAAATGAAAAGTAAATGTGCCTTGAGAATAAGGTTGCAAATTTTGCTGCCAGTTATTAATATGAGGTCTTTATTAGCAGAGTTTATGGTGGTAAAGTTAGTGGATGGAGGCTTGGACGTGTTTGGATTGCTGCGGGGGCAAGACCGGGAGATTTAAGAGGCTTAATTGCATTTGATTCAGTGACTTTAAGAGCTAAAGACACTAGGTTCTGCTTCTGTCAGGGATGCTTTGGGTTTCCAGGAGTGCAATAACAATTTTCTGAGACAGGGATTCCCACTAAGGGGTTACAAGCTGACACCAAATTGCTTCTTTGTTAAAAAAAAATAAAAAACAAAAAACTCACTACAGAAATAGGCTGTTTGAACTTTGAAGTTCTGTGATCCTTCTTGGAGTCTGATATTCTGTTTTTATTTCTGTTTTGTACAGAAATAAAAAGCCAACAGTGTGAATGTCTTTGAAAAGCAAGAGGTTTTTATTCAAGGGCCTCTGGCAGAATTTCAAGGTTTTAGACCTTGAACACTTTCTCCCTGGGAAGCTGTCGAGGGGTCAGAGCCGAGCTCACCTCGAAGGGTGTTGACAACTTTCTAAAAGTCTAATTAATTTGGGTTAGTATTGTGACTCAATTTGGGCTGATTTAGCTTTTCCAAAGGGATTATGTGTGTGCTGGTCCCTTAGGAGGGACAGTAGTTGATCAGAGGTGTGCAGGGCTTTCAAGTAAGACAACTTATTGTCCTCAAAAGCAAAGAAAGGAGAATCGCTGAATCACTGGGCCCCAGAAGAGCGTGCGTTAGTCTCGAACCCACTTCCTGCTAATTCTCCACACCTAGGCAGCTGTCTTCCCTGAGTTTCCTATTTCAGAAAATTCAGAGAATTATTTTTGTTCCCATTCTCAGTCTGCAGAGCATCCCTGCCATCCTGCTCTGCCTGAGTGTTTAGGGCACTCATTCACTCTAAAAAGAGTGTACTTAGTGTTCATGACGTACAGCATCTGTGCTAAGCAGCTGATAAGAGACAGGCGCCAAGATGCGCAGGGCAGCCCTTCCCTGGTCAAGGATGCAGCCTTCTGAGAAAACAGACACGCATACAAATAACGCAGGAAACAAGGCAGCATGCTGACTGAGATCTGGGGCCTCAAGATTTCAAATAGAATGCTGACACTCAGCGCTCCTCTGAAATTCCACCTTGTCAGTGTTAGAAGTCCTCACCGATCCGGAGCAGAAGGGATGCTTTTGGTTTAGAGCACAGTTTCATTTAATCTGGGAACATACTTCTGCACAATTAAGAACACTGCTTGGTAGTCAGACCTCTCGGTTTTGACCCATCTCTGCTGTTGAATAGCTGGGCAGTCTTGACGGAATCCTTCAGTCTCTTGGAAAAATCTGTTTTCTCATCTCTGCAGTGAAGGGTCTGGACCCAAGGGGGCCGGATCTAGTTCTGCCCTGTTGTTCCAGGATGCTGTCTGTAGCAACCACCGAGGAGCCTCAAGAACTAGTCCCCTACGGCAGGGGGTTTGAGTCAGCACTGCCTGCAGGGTTATGTAAAACTGCTTTAGAGCTGACGTGGTTTGCACAGCCCGATGAGGGGCTAAGGCACCTGTGTTATGAAGCCTTCCCCTCTCCTTGGCAGGGTCCCCTGTGCGAGGAGCATCTCTCGGGTTCAAATCTCAGGGGGGAAAAGCCACGTGGCCATTTTTTAAACTTTAGAATAAAAAAATCTGGGAGGCAGATATTTGGAGCCGTTTATTTCCAATTACCTTTGCTTACAAGAAGCGCAGTACAGAGCTGGCGAAGCACCTGCGGAGGGCTGGGAGAGAACCACTGGCTAAGTGCTCTGTTTTGTTTTGTTTGTTTGTTAACGAACAAATGAAAAATGAAATTGCAATTGCTGATGGCTTCATTAGACAGGGGAGGATTTCTAACGTGCGTTAATTTGGTGTCTTTTTCCTGTTCATCCAGTGACAATTAGACTTGGTGTCTGTACTTTGTATACACAATCTGCCCCCGAAGCTGTGTGTGTGCGTGTGTGTGCGCGCGCACGCCCCTGCAGTTCACATCCAGGAGAATGAAGGCTCCCAGCTTGTGGGAAATCTTCTCTGACAGGTTGCTGGGGAGTACAGAATTGTCTGTCTTCTGCTTTGATTCCTCATGAGGTCCAGGCATATGCTTGTTATTTGTCCAGCTTTTAGTGGGACATTCAGTCCTTAATTCTGAATCAATCCTCTCTCCCTCCCTCCATCTCTCCCTCCTTCCTTTGTTTTTTTTTTTCCCCTGACATAAAAGTTGGATTCATAACAGTTTTAAAGTGAAGGTGTAGACAGAATTCCTTCCCCCTTCTCACTTCCTGCAGCCTGCTCCCCACCTGGATGACAGAGCCTCACCTTGGGCAGCCAGAGGTCCCTGGCCATGTTTCATTGTTCGCAGAGCGTGGAGGGTCCACTCTGACCTGCCCCACCAGGCCCAGGAAGGCTGGGTTTGTGTGTGGAACAGCACCCCGGAAAGCTCTTTTACATCTGCAGACTTGGTATTCATCTCTGAGCGAAGGAGACCAATAAAGAAGCTTTTCGTTTTTAAAACTAATTACCCCTTTGGGATAATGATTGAGATATAGAAAAACAGAATGACCTGACCTGGTCACACAGCAACCCAGCAGAAAACCCCAAACAAACAAACACTACATTATCAGCTCATGAAACCCCTTACTTGCCCATCTAAATGGTCTTGAGCTCTAGGATGTGCAGTTTAATAATCAGATTTCCACTTGTCACACAGCCCTTCCTTCCCACATGCCTCTCCAAGGCCAGAGGTTCTGGAACCGTGTTACTGAAAATGGAAGCCGAGGCAGGCGGCACCTCAGCTGCAGGGAGCTTGTGAGAAATGAAATTTCTCAGGTCCCATTTCATACCTGCTGGGTCAGACTCTCTGGGGGTGGGGACCAGCAATCTGCTTTCTCTCAAGCCCCCCAGTAGTGTTTATTAAGCCCACGGAACCTTGAGAAACACTGCTCTGAGGCACAAGTAAGGTGAACTATGAGCCTGGAGCACCTCGGTGGGGCAGGCGGTCTGTGCTCTTCAAGAAACACACTTAGGACTGTGCTAAAGTTCTCACACGTCCTCAGGCAATGTGTCCCTTTCACGGGGCGTTGTCTGTGCCTCGCAGACCCCACGTGTGGAGGGCGTTAACAGGAAATAAACAAACATGGCAGGTGTGCTCTCTGGATAAAGTGAGGATGAGGGTTGGAAAGAGATATCTGGGGGTGGGGGGTATAGCTCAGTGGTAGAGTGCATGCTTAGCATGCACAAAGTCCTGGGTTCAATTCCCAGTGCCTCCATTAAATAAGTAAGTAAGTAAATAAATAAATACCTAATTACCTCCCTCTCCCCGCAAAGGATATTAAAAAAGAGATATGCAAACCAGAGATGGGTGGAAGAGAAACCTCTCTCCCTCCTTGCCGTCCTCTCTACAGCGCCATCCTTATTTGCACCCAGGAATGTGCATTTAGCCTTTTAGAGAAGGAGGTGCCTGGATGATATCAGGTAACCGTTAAAAGCTGCTGACAAAGGTTTGAATGAAAGCAATTGGACACCCGTTCTGTTGCCCACCGGCTGTGAACTTGGGTAAATTGTGTCACCTCTACAAACCTCACTTCCCTCATCTGTAGAAGGGGAATGGTGAGACTTAGCTCGCAGAGTTGTGGTGAGAATGAAATGTGATTACAGGTGTGAAATGCGAGGTGTGATGACTTATACACGGGGTGGGGGGCTCCATAAAAGGTCTTATTATTGCTGTTATAACGCAACATTAAATTCATTGAGGACACATGCGTTTCATGACCTCCATGTGCTAGTGTCAGCATCAGAGCCGAGATTCCACGGGCAGCCCGAGGTTGAACACTGTGGCTAGGATGGGGGTCATGTTAGCACCAGCCAGGAGCCTGATTCAAATTCAAACCCCTTTGCCACAGGCGGTTTTGGCATCCCTTCCTCATATCATCCCAATTTCCCTTCAGTGCACGTGAGAGAATTTGTCCGTGGAGGCAGTTTTTAAAGCCTGGTCGGTGAATCTGGTTATGTTCCCTCTTTGAGACTCCATGCAGTACTGTTACATCAAACCAACTGGACAAACCTTCCTAAATGCTTACTTTTTAAAGTCTTTCAGCCTGTGGACGGGTGTACGTGGGGTCTTGCCATACTTCTCTTGCTTTAAGGGCATCTAAACTTACACACTATTGTGAGCGCTAAACTTCTGCACTCTTGGCGGCACATCTCCTCTGTCACCCTTTAATTAAGAAAAAAAACCCTTTGCCAATTTCCTACCATAGTTGCAGGTACAGACTCTACCATCTTTTTTTTTTTCTGTTGCTTGACTCAGCTTCTCCTTGACAAAATAGGAGGGAACATTGGAAAAGGAGTTGTAAGACCCAGGTTCTCCTTCCTCTTCCGTGTCCACGTCCTGGAGACAAGAAACCGTGAAACCTCAGGGCTTCACTGTTTCCTGTGTCCAGTGTAGGGCTTGCTCGCAGGCTCTCCCGTGTCCTTTCTGACTCAAGGATTCCAGCAGCCGAATCCTGCTACTATCACAATCTATCCTCTCGCTATACACGCACTAACAAGGTGGAGATCACTGAAGAAAATTACGTTAATCATAGGACTGAAGTATAATTAGCATACTAATTGCTTGCCAATAAATGTCAGTGACTGGAAATAGTTTGTTCTCTAAACAATCTTCCTACTTAAATCTTCTTAGCCCCAGTTATTTGCTTAAAAACCTTCATTTTTGTAGATAATATGAAAGAAAGGCTTTGATCCTGGTCCTATTCTCATCACAAATTTCAAATTATGAGGTTGGTTCTGAGTCAGAGAGGTTTTTATTTCACCATTAGCATATGTGTCCTGGATTTTATAAATGTAATTTCCTCTCCTCTTTCCTGTCTGACCTTGGACCCATTCACCAGCTTATTTTTTTCCCCAGTTGATCAGGGATGCAAGTGGACTCTGGTCTTTGGGACTACACTTTAGCAAATAGAAAGGCAAAAAAAAAAAATCAGTCTTGTGATCTTGTATTTTTCCAAGCCTGGGAGCTGAGCTAGGCTCAAGTCCACGCACAATGCCGGCTAAATCAGGGCTCCTGGACCTTGAACTGTTACCTAAGCCACCCTCCCTGCTGCACTGGCTGCACGGCTCATTCATAGTGACCCAGTTTCTTTTCTTATGTAAGCACCCTGCATCAAAGAACCAGCGGGAGGAAGCCGGCAGCAGGCAGCGTGTGCGGCCACGGGTGTGTTCTTGGAGACTCTGTGAGTGCTCGAGAGGATGCCAGGATTCTGTCCCGTGTTCCAGGAATTCTGGACACAAGCCTTTCCTTTCCTGTGACCAGATAGACACTAATCTCAAAAATGTCTGATGTCCTTAAAGTCTTGACTTCTTAGAAGATCGTACAAAGAAGACCAAAGTGAAATAAAAATGAAATTTAAAAAAAAGGCCGATCCTCCTGTTTCTCTCTCACTTTCCTGATCTGTTTCTCACCCATTACCTAAGTCACCAGCATCGTTTTTTGGTATGAGGCATGCTGCGCTCTGACGATTCCTTAGGCCAGTGCAGCACAGGAACGATGGTCACCAACACATGTGGAGCAGTCGCTGTCTCGGGGTAGACTCTGCATGCTGTTTACATGTATGAGCTCACATCATCCCCACGGCCCCAGGGGGCAGGTGCTGTTAGGATCTACATTGCACAGAGGAGAGAACTGAGGCACAGAGAGGTTAAGCGTCTTGTTCAAGGTCACACTTAGCTAGTGTGTGTCAGAGCCAGGATGCAATCCCAGGCAGAGCAGCTTTAAGGATCAGAGAGAAGTCACTCTTTCCAGCTGCCTGGAGTCTTTGGGGGTGGTGGACGGGGGACTCTAGTTCTCGGGGTATTGGGGAGGGAACATGGAGGGTGGGGGTGGGGGGATGGGTGCTTGGGGTTGTGGGGAGGGGTTCCCAGGCTGGGGAATCGTGGCTGACAAAGCAGGTCACTCTGAGAGATGCCAGGAGATGCCGATGAGCCTTTCGGAGATGCTCTGGCATCCTACGTTTGAACCAACTGCAGTTTACGGACAAGCAGAAGGGAAGGAGAGGGTCCGGGTGGAGAGAAGGAGAAAGATGGAAGGAGGAGCAAAAAGGGACAGAGGACAGAAGGAAAGGGAGGAGGGCAGGGGAAGATGCTGAGGAGTCAGGGAAAGGACCAGACAAAAGGCTCGCTGGGAGGAGGTGGGAGGTGACAGAGGAGGGAGGGAAGGAGGTAGATGGGAAGATGAAATGCCACTGGCTCTAGTCGCATACAGCTCCTTTGCTAGGTCGCAGGGGCAGGAAAGGTGGGCCAGGTGGGAGACAAGCAGTCCGAGCACAGAAGCCGGCTGTGGCCATCTGCTCTGGAGAAGGGGAGGGGCTCCTGCAGCCACGGTGGGGGCGTCTTCCACCCCCATCTCACTTCCAATGTTCCGGGGTGAAGTTTCTCTTTGCACAGACACCCTCCACCCTGCCTTGCTCAGAGCCAGCCCTAGGAACATGAAAGGATGGGGAGAGGCCGGGGCTGAGAGGGGAGGGCGAGTGGAGGAGGAAGGCTGTGATCTCGGAGGTCTGTGCGGGGCTCTGTGAGCTTTCCAGGGCATTTTTGCCGCAATGTTGCTTCTCAGGTCCAGACCCTCCCAGGCCTGTCTCTCCTTCTTCCCCATCTCAAGCTCTTCCCTCAAACTCCTGCCAGATTTCAAGTGCTTTGGCCCCCCTCCCCTCTGAAGCCTGCCCTGGAAATGCAGGCAAATACATCTTGGGTCAAGGCTGCCCGAAAGAGGATACTTCTTTAAAAGGTCACTCAGCTGTACTCTGTTACTGTGTGCCCCAGTCACAGTGGGCAAATGTACCTGCTGCTCCGTAAGGCACCCTGCATCCCGGGAGGGACCCTTAAGGCAGGTGTCAGCGCCACGGGAAAGAAGAGAGTTTAGACAGATTCCAGGTTGCAGGTGGTATCTGGTGGCCTCTGTTGTCACCACAGAGGAGGTGATGGCAGGTGTGGTCCCAGGGGAGACTCTCCAGCTCTGTGAGCCAAATTGGCCCTGCTGTGGTATACTTTCAGCATACTGTCTGATTTGGGGTTACTGTCCATCCGTCCTTTGGAGGGGGTGATAATGTGGGGCCCGCCAATGGTCACCGGAGGAGAGGCAGGCCAGGTGGGCTCTGAAGTCACGCAGGTGTAAATCCACCTTCCCATCCTTACTGGCCAAGTGTCCACGGACATTTCACTTAAACGCTCCAAAGTGAGAAGACTTGGGCTCTGAGATGCTCAGGTGTTTTTCCAAGGACACACTGGATTCAGAACCAGGCTGTCTGACTCCAGCCCCTCTGCCTTGATAGCGGGGTTGGTGTAAGGATTACTTACCCCAGAACGTGGCCTGGGGTAAGTCCTTGATGTTGGCGACGATGAGGATGAGGAGGATGGAAAACCGTTAGCTGAGAGCTGAGTGTGATGCAGGGACGTGGAAGTTGCGATGAGGGCCAAGAGCGCTCCCCCTGCTGGGAGGGTCCGTGGGATCCGCCACCCTCACTTTACAGACGCGGGTGCTGAGACTTGGCGAAGTTGAATGTGCTAATTATGGGCCCAACTCGGATCAGAACTGGTGCTTCTGGCTGAGACAGTGGTCCTGCCGCCCCAGGCGGGATGGGCAGGGTCGGCAGGCTGCCTCAGCGGTGCGGCCAGACAGTCGCAATCTGAGTATCAGGTCACCACACATTTTCCTCCAAATCCCCACCCCTACGGAGTCAGTGTGAGCTGCCTTCCGTGTCATTCAGTTGGCTTCTGCCGGCCAAGCCCGTTCTCCTACTCCTCCGCCTCCCGCAGTGACTTTTTCATTTTCTCCCCACCTCCTCCATTGCCATCATTCCTGGAAATGTCGTCATCTCCGTGGTGTTGCTCGAGGCCTCCTTGTCTTGCGCTGCGGTGGCACAGCCTCCCCAACCCTTCAGCCGTCACTGGCGCGGGCATCCCCTGGGCCCCATCGTGGTGCAGGGCTGCGGACTGGATGCCCATCTCACGTAGGAGTGCTGGCTCTGCAGTTCGGCGTCCTTGCACCTGCTAACCGTGTGACCTTCACCAAGTTATTTAAGTTCTCTAAGCTTCATTTTCCTCTACTGTGAAATGGTAAAAACTGCAGAATCTACGCTATAGATTTGCTCTGAGGAGCAAATGCCATTTGTTCACGAAACATTTGATGTGGTGCCAGACTCAAAACTTCTTTGCCGTGGCTATTTAAAAAGTTCCCCCCTAACGTCAGCTTTTTTTTTTTAACCTCCTGCTTAGCATCTTCCTCTTTTTTTTTTTTTAATGTCCCAACTACTTGGTTCCTGCCTTTCTCCAGGTCCCGTTTGCCAGCCTGGAACTGGTGGTCCTGTCTGTGAATGACGGGCACGCCCCCAAACTCAACGCCCTTGCTCGCTGCCTGGTGCCTCGTAACCCTCCCCAGGAACTGAAATCTAGGTCTTCGCAGTTGTTTGCCTGTTTCCTCCCAGGTTCCTATTCATTTTTTCCAAAGTAGCTCTTTCCACTCTCAGGTGTCCTTGCTGCAGCACACACTGCGCTTGTAATTATTTCGTTGTTTTAAATAATTGCTTGATGTC
Source organism: Camelus dromedarius (assembly GCF_036321535.1). NCBI lineage: Eukaryota > Metazoa > Chordata > Mammalia > Artiodactyla > Camelidae > Camelus > Camelus dromedarius. The sequence continues at coordinate 26,788,663 of NC_087458.1, read as the reverse complement.
TGTTACACTGGGCTGGCTTGCGAGTTCTGTGAGGTGATGCCTTTGTCTGGTTTGTTTCCACTGTAGCTCCAAAACCTAGCAGGTGGAGGCAGGCCCTGCAGGGACTTCACCCCAAATGAATAAAGAAGATCCAGGCTGCTCACCTTGACGCGGCTCAGATATGTCCCTCCCTGACCATTTCTCTCCATCTTCACCCGCCCCGCTCTCTCTTTCTCTACTTTTGACGTTAAGGAAGTCAAGTTCTTCCCCTTCTCCGTGATCCCTCTCCTTCTCTAGAATTTGCCCTTTGCCAGGTTCCATTCTTTTGCCCCTTTCATTGCTCCCTTCCCTCGCTCTTTTCCTTCTGCCTGCAAACACAGGCAGACACGCCTGGGACACACCTGGGAACTGCAGAGGGGGTCACTCGTACGCTCAGTCGGACGACCTGAACCTCTCAACTTCTGCCTTATCTGTTAAATAGATGCTATGTCATTAAATGCTTTTAAATCTTAAAACACACACACACACACATCTAGAAAGACCTTGCTCTGGTGTCATATGGACGGGAGGGAAACCTGGCTCTTCTTCCCAGTGTGTCACTGGGAAATTGACCTGACTTCTGTAAGTTTTAGTTGCCGCCAGTGGAAAACGAGAGGGTGTCACGCATGCTACCTGTGGAGCAGTGCTGCTGTGGGAATAAATGGAGCTGGCGTCTGTAAAATCACCAGCGAAAAGCATGGCACGTAGCAAACAAAGAAAACGCCCCTCCCCAAATGCTAAGCAAATTAAAAAAAACAAAGCCCTTCAGTCCCTAGTTCCCGCTGCGTTCTCCAGCTAACGCCATCTAGGAGCACCTTCCCTCCCCTGCACCCACATGCAGCCTTTCCCTCCTTCTCTCCGTCATAACCGCGGTTTTCAGGTTTATATCTTCTACCTTCCTAGAGGCAACATTTGTTCAGCTAAGCTCTTTCTTTCTGTTAACTTTAAATCCTCCTGCTCAACAAGTTTTTTCTGACCAGATTGATATTTAAACATACGATCTTACCAAAAACCCACAACACACACACACACACACACACCCCACATGTGCTCTCTCCTGACTTTCTGCCTCCTCCCAGCTGTGCTGTCTGATCTCTCTACTCCCCCATAGACACCCGAACCCATTGTTTTAACTTCCTCCCCTCTCACTCCTCACCGGTTCTCACCACAGGGTGGCTAGGGCCCTCCTCACACCACCAAAACTGTTCCTGCCAGCGGTCGCTGAATCGGGTCACTGAGTCTAATGACCGCCAGCCACCCCTCGGACCCCCTCCGGCTTGACCTCTGGGTAGCCCTGGGCACACCGGCCACTTCCTCCATGAAATGTCCACGTCCCTGGCCTCTGGTGGTGCCGTGGCATCCTTCTCTCTCTGGCTGTTGGTGTATGTCCATCCTATAAGTGGGCTCAATAATTTTTAGCATTATTATCATTATATTATTAAACCCTGGTCTTACCAAACCATTTCTGCTTACTTAAATCACCTTTCTTAATTATAAGCCTTCGCTTGTGTGGTTCCTCCTTCCTGCCACTCTCTCCTCCTACTTCCCCTTCCTCCTTTCACTGAGCTTCCTTCTCCTCAACTTCATAGCTCAGCCTGGAAGCTTCTTCCTCCTGCACGGTTTCCCTCTCCTCCTCAGGACTGGCTCCGGTGCCCTTCCTGGGGACTTTCACAGCACCCTCCGCCTTCCCCATCATCTCGCCCCTCCTGGGGACTTTCACAGCATCCTCCGCCTTCTCCATCATCTCCCGTATCATCTCTACCGTAATTACCATAATTTATGCTATCTTGGCTCAAATTACTCTTGTACCACGAGTTCTGTGAGAATCTCATTGTGCCCATTTTTTGTGCACAGGCACCTAGCGGAATGCCTGGGTCACATAACTGGTGAAAGAATGAATAAATGAATGGAGATGGCATTACTGCTCTGCCGGATGGGTATTTAGCAGATCTTATGTTTTTCAATGCTGCATATTGTTACTTGTGTGAGCTCAGTCAAGCCACTTCTCTAAGCCTCAGTTTCCTCATCTGAAAAACGGGAAGCAGTCAAGCAGCGTTCCTGAGAGCCCTTTGCAGGTGATACCTCTTTTCATCCACACAGAGACCCAGGAAAGCCGAGACCTGACGCAAGGAGAGCGTGTCTGTCCCTGGGGCAGCGTGAGGCCAATTCCCTTAGCAGGACGACCTTCACCAATGCCACTGAGGAGGGCAGAGAGGTCGTTTTCTCTGCCTATAACTAGATTCAGCATGCTCACAAGCACGCATTTTTGTTCGATGAAAAGCAAAACAAAATCTAACACAAATGACAAACTTAAACTCTCCCACTCAAGGAATTCAGTTTTTTTTTCTAAAAAGTAACAACGATAATAAGAAGGACATGAAAGAACTAATTATCGTTTTGATTTCTTGAGTATGTGTAAGCACATCTGACTGTCCTTTATGACTGGATTCCCGCTTTCTGTTGATTCTTATTCCGTAGATGGCTTTATTCCTTTGATAACTATGTAAGTTTAAAAAGCTAAAAGATCTAATCTGTCCTTAGAAACAATAATTGGTACATATATGTAAACTAACAAAAGTACCGTATATGTGTATTTCCATGCAATGTCATGTGTATAGGAGTCAAATTGCAACACTTCTACTTAATAAAACTGAAAAAGGAGAAAAAAAATGTAGAAATAAATAAATAAATGGGAAAAAAAGAAAGCAAAACAAAATTTAACACAAACGACAAACGTAAACTTTCCGATTCAAAGAATTTAGTTTTTTCTGGTTTTAAAACAACAGGCTCCCCTGAGTGACTCTTTCAAGTCACTCCACCTTTGCTCCTTTAGATAAACGCAGTGTTTTAGGGGCCCCCCCGACCTTTTCCTTCCCACACCCTGACCGCAGCGCTCCCCATGTCTGCCGAGAGTGTCCCTGGCTCTCGTCACATGTGGGCTGGTCCCTGCTCTGAGGCCGCTATGCTGCCGCAGCACCCCCTTGGCTCTCCCGGCACTGGGTATCCTCAGAGGCTTCCGCGGTGGCAGGTGGCTTCCCTCCCTCCTCTGCCTGTCACTCCTGCCGCGGCGGCCACCCCCTGGCAGGCGTGCCAGCGCTCAGACCCTGCTCGTTCTGGATCCCGCGGAAACATCTGGATCTTCTCTGTGAGAACCCGGAGGAGACATGGTGCAGTGGAAGGAGCATCCGTAAAGGATTTTGCAGACAGGGATAGACTTTGCACAGTACTTGGTACATGAGGAGTTTTTTTTTTTTTTTTTTAATTATTGAATTGAATGATTCTCAGACCATCTCTCTGCCTAATCATTGCCACGCCACCGTTTCATGCTCACTTTGGTTCTCAATTTTTCTCAGATTTCTGCTCCCTCCTCTCAGGGTTTGGAACCCAGTGTCAAGTGGAGGGTGCACGGGGCCCTGAGAGGACCCCTCATGTGCATCCAAACGATGCTACCCTCCCCATCCTCCTCCCCTGCCTGGCACGAGAACAATTTTGTTTCCATCCTGCCTGGCAGGAAACAACCTTGCCTCACACTCTGCTTTCTCCAGACTGCTTGTCTTACAATCAAGGTGCCCGTGATGGTCATGGTTTATGTTCATTGTCCCGGTGTGATTAACAGAAGGCGCCCCCTTCACTCAGAAATGTCCTGGCTGGGCTGATAAATTTCATGACCACCTCTATTTTTGTTAAAACCCTTTATTTAAGCTCAGGCCTCCAAACTTAGATGTCTTTGTGATTTAAAGTTTAGCTTTAGGAAGTTCCACCAAAACCCTTTTCTCTCTCAAGTTCCTGACTCCTACAGTTAGAAGTCTTGGCTTTTATGGCTAGCGTTCTAGTGTGCACATTAAAACATCTATTTTGAAAGACAAACAATGACTATTTAATTAGGAGAAATAAAAACGTTTCAGAAAATTAAAAACAAATATTTGAATATGTCACCCCCACGGCGCCACCAGTTCACAGAATGATGCCGAACAGAGCACGGTCCTGGTGCGTGTGAATGGACCTCAGATGCTCAGGGGATCCCATCACCCAGAATTAAGAACTTTTAACATATAGTCCTTCCAGTCAATTTTGGAAGAGGAATAAGACATCATAGCCAGAGTTATTTGTAACCAGTGCAGCCCTTTATTTTAGTCTGTATCTGCCCTTCCCCCGAGGACAGTTGGTAGGAAACTAAAGCTCTCATTTGACTTGGGGAGTGTGCGTTAAGGGTTAAGACAATTTGTAAAAATTATTTTAAAATAAAAACGCCAGCTGAATGCCTAGGTTATCAATGAATGTCATTTCGCTTTCCAAATCTGTGTGGTAACCCTGCTCATCTTACTCCAATTGGAAGCTCTGTTTGGCAATATGCGAGACATTGTTTAAGAAAAATGAAAGGATATATTAATTGTTAAATCATTTGGTAGAAAAGTTATAATTAATCTTAATTAAAGCATATACTTTGATAGGCAGGATATTTATTTATTTATTTATTTATTTTGGTGGAGGAGGTAATTAGGTTTATTTATTTATTTCAGTGGAGGTACTGGGGATTGAACCCAGGACCTCGTGCATGCTTAGCTACTACTGATCTATACCCTCCCCCAGACAGGCAAGATCTTTTGAAAATAAAGGATCCATGGAATAAATCATTAAAATACAGGGCCCCCAAAGTTTCTTTTTAAAGGGGAACCAGTCCGTGTAATAGGATGACATTACAGACTGTATTCCAGTGGGGTGTTTACTTCGACATTTTTCTGCTAATAGTGAGGGACTTGCCCTGAGGCATTTGCCTCCCCCGCCAGTTTGTCTTGTGACAGATTGTTTTTTCAGGTTGGCTGACTTGGATTGGGGCGGGGAGTGGATTACATATATTACTTTGGCCTAATTAGAAATGCAAGCTCACCAAGGGACCCAGGGGACAGCCAAGTCTGTATTAGGGGACAGGTCGTGACCACTGAGGGCTGAATAGAAGTGACCGGACCTTCCCATAGTCATTGCTGTGCTGGCTTCCTAAACATTTCCCCGTAATATCCCCCGATCCTCGAATGAGAAGCATGGCTTGTCTCTGAGGGGACCTGGGCGTGTAAGAGAATGCAGGCTTCAAAGGATGTGCAGGAGCAGCAGTGGGGGGTGGGCAGTCGGGGCCGCTGTCGCATCATGACTGCCTCTCGTTCTTTCTTCTGCAGTTCTTGAGCTGAACCTTTTCCTATTATTTCTCATCCTTTCCACTTCCCTCCGCATCCACAGATGGGGTGGCTGCATTCCGTGCCTTCCTGAAGACGGAGTTCAGCGAGGAGAACCTGGAGTTCTGGCTGGCCTGTGAGGAGTTCAAGAAGACCAGGTCGACCGCAAAGCTAGTCTCCAAGGCGCACAGGATCTTTGAGGAGTTCGTGGATGTGCAGGCTCCGAGGGAGGTGTGTTGAGTCTTGTCACTCGTCTCTCCTGGGCTCGTGTCAGTCCCCTCTGGGGGTTTGTGCCACATTTGATGGGGACTTTCTTCTGAACCTCACTGCTCTGTTGACTCTTGATACAAAGGGATCGCTTTTAAGGTGCAGAGCCCAGGGGTTCCAGAAAAAGGAGCTCCGTTAGCTGCCTTTCAGGTAAACAGGGGCCAGCAGGAACTGTCTCTGTAGGGACTCTGCAGACTAGATGCCACTGAACCCACGTTAGTGTCCCTAGTGGAAGGCGGCGTGGCTTGATGGGACGAGCATGTGCTTTGGAATCCTGTTCCCACATCAGCTCACCGCTTACTCGCTGTGTGACCTTGGTCAAGTCACCTAGTCTCTCTGAATCACATTTGGGTACATAATGTAAAAGGGTATAATATTACCTAGCTTTTAAGACTACTCTGAGTATTAGGGATAAAGTACCAGTTCACTGTTTGTCACTGCTTGTTAATGACTAATTACAGTCATTCATAGGGTTTTATGATAATTTATTATAATTACTTATAATAATAATATGAATTTCTACGTACTGTTATTCTGAGTTTTCTGAGTTACAAAACAGTTTTACCTGGGAGGGTCTTATAGGAGAAAAATAGTTGCTGTCTCCGAGTTAAGATGCATTTTGTACCTAGAACTCTTCAACTGGGTTTTGACTTGGGACACAGGAGGTCTTCAGCTAGTGGCCAGATTGCTGCAGGCTCCTTATAAAGCTGATTGGAGCAGAAACGTACGTTCTAAACGTAGTCTTTCTCCCCAGGGCACTGGTTTCCTTCGTAGTTAAGAAAGGACGAAAGGGCAGGCTCGTGTTAGGGAATCCACATCAGTGCTTGCCTCTGGTTTAACTCTTTGCCTGACACCGTGCAGATCCCTGGACTAGGAGTTAAGTAATTTGAGGGTTTGCTCTACTGACTTTCCACATTGCATTAGACCAGCTTTTTGGTATCTTTTGAGTTCAGTATCCTCATCTATAAACTGGGACAAAGAATATCTGGTCTTCAGACCTCACAGGATTCTTCCCGGGGTCAAAAGGGATGAACTTCATGAAAGCAGTTTGAAAAGCATGAATACGTATTTAAGATGCTGTCATTAATTATCATATAGGACTATCTTCCAGGTACCCTGGGCCTTGCGGGCCTGTGACCATGCTCTCTGTTTGTGTCTCCAGGTAAACATAGACTTCCAGACCCGAGAAGCCACGAGGAAGAACATGCAGGAGCCATCCCTGACGTGCTTCGACCAGGCCCAGGGGAAAGTGCACAGTCTCATGGAGAAGGACTCGTACCCCCGGTTCCTGAGGTCCAAAATGTACTTGGATTTGCTGTCCCAAAACCAGAGGAGGCTCAGTTAGACCTCAGACGGGGACTCTTGGAGATCGCCGGCTTTCCCTCCCCTTGCTGCCAAGACCATAGTCTAATGTGAAATGTCATAGGTGTTCAAAAGCAGAGGCACTTAGGTTGGGAGGCTGGGAGTGAGTCGGGGATGAAGGGCCCTTCCGAAGTATGATGCAGCCACCGGAACTCGGACTTTATTCCATTACCCACGTTTGTGTTTCGGTTAGTGGTAGCACCTTGTCGCTGTCACCCTTCTCTGGGTCGGCCACACGCCCGCCATAATGCCTTGGATCATGTCCACTGAGAAGGCAGAGCTGCTGTGCTGGGCTAATGTGTAAATAATGCAAATGCAGTTTCCACCAGCCCCGCCCCCTCCTCCGTTAGGATTCCCGACTCTCTAACTTGTCCCACACCCCAGTGAGGAAAAGCTAGAAGACTCTGTCTCACATCTGTGATTTGCTGTCACCATGTCATGGCCAGTCCCAGGTGCTGGGACCTCACAGTTTAGGAGAGAGGTCTCTGGGGCATCCAGGGTTTCTCGCACTGTCACTGACAGGTGGCCTCTGAGAGGAGGGGCGGACTCCATGGAGTCGGCTGTTTTTTCCATTTCCGCAGGACCAGTGTGAAAAGCTGCGATCACTGCCCATCTCAGCCTAGGAAACTCACAAGACTCCCCTACCCTTGCAATTCCAGAAAGGGCCTCGGGAGCTGTCCTTCCTGACGTCTGATGTGGAGCTGCTACTAAGAAAGCTTGCAGATCTTCCTCAATCCTGCCAAGAAGTGTTCCGGAAGCGGAATAAGCATGGAGTGCAGCACTGGTAGACCTCCGTGCAGTGGGGCACATAGAACCCTCTGTTGCTTAATGTGTTCCTTGCTGTCGCCTCCCTGCGCATCCCACATCACGGATCCCTTAGAATGACAGACAGCGTGGTAAAGGGAGGTGAACTCCCGTAACCAGAGGAGCATGGACAGCTCCACGGTGCCTCCCACTTCCCCTGACTCTCCCCCTCGCCCCCCATGCAGGCCATGCAATCATGATGGGGAGAGTGGGAACTTAGGCCATCACTCCTTTCCAGCTTGCTTCCGGGGAGCGTGCGTTCTCAGAAAGGTCCCGCTCGTGAGGGCCACCTTGGCTTTTCGGCGGCTTCCTTCCTGACCTCTGACTTTCGGAGATTGAACATGGAACAGGAGGTGAGGCTAAGACCAATGTGAACATCTGGTTGTGGAGACCTTCGGAAAATGGCTTCGTGCTACCCTGGGGATGCTCTTGGAAAAACATCAGGAAACTCTTCCTTGGAGGATGAGCCAGACAGGAAACCTACTCCAGCTGCCCAGGGAGAAGCTGACTTTGGCCCAAGACTGCAGAGCCAAGGAGACGAGTCCTCAGCAGAGAGACCCGAATGTGGAGGAGGAGCCTAGAAGAGTGGCCTGCATCGCGGAGGGCGTGCTGTTGGGGCCACTCACAGCCATTGGGTTTGGATCCACGGCAGAGCTACAACACTTCCAGCTGGACTGAGTGAAACAGCACGCGATTAGGTGTGAGCTCTGGCATGCAGGTGGTTGAGAACCGGGCTGGAGCGTTCTCCTCTCGCTGCCTTTTTAGATGTGCAGGTGTTCCTGTGTTTGCATACTTGTCCAGTAACTTCACGAATCTCTTCCTTCCTTGGCTACAGCTAGACAAGGCCCAGAAGGCTCTTGAGTCCCCCTGGCTGTTAGGGTCCACTGCCCTGCCGTGCAGCTGTGAGTGTGAACATCTGTGTGAGCACACGGGCCTCCCGGGGACAGCTGGGAATTCCCCGTTCACGAACTCTGAGGCCGCACGTGGGTGTTCCTAGTTAGATCAGGTAGTGTTCCCCTGCCCCCACTGGTGGAAAACCATCCTTAGCTTAAGCTGCCAGAATTAATTTAATGATCAAAATCTCAAACAGGGTATTTTAAACGTTGTTTACATATGAAATGTGCATCTGCTGCCAACTGTACTGTCGGATATGAGGTGCAGATAAATTGGAAGAGCACAGAGTTATGGAAACAGGAAACGTGCTAAGAGGGGCCTTTTCGCCACTTCCACTGTTCCCAGGAGGAAAGTCTGAACAAGAGCGCTGGGCGGTGGCCTCATGTGGGGCCAAGAGCTCTTGCCAGCTCTTGGTGGGATGCAGGCTGCTGATGGTGGGGTCATGGCGCCTGGTGATGCCTTCCCACGATGGGGAGGTGAGAAGGACCAAGCCTGGGTATTCCAAAACTTGCCGCTAAGTGAGTGTGTTGTGGGTGTGCGTTCGTGCGTAGAGAAACGTGATAGCTATGTGTATGGTACTCCTGTGGAGAGTGAGTGTGTGCGTGTGTGTGTGTGTGTGAGAGAGACAGTTATGAGCACTAGACTCATACACCACAGAGATGATCTTCCCATGGGCTGAGCTTTCCTCACACCCTTTATGACCTGCTTCCCACAAGAGGCACGGAGCGCTCTGCTCTGATGCTGCATTCAGGCACTTTGGTCATGCCCACCCAGATTTTGGTCTGTGATGAAACAAGGAGAAATGTTTACAACATCTAGAGCAATATCCAAGCATACCTCATCCCTGACCATCTGCATCTCCCAGTCCCACTGCGCCCCAGCCCCTCGCCCCCCAGACCTCCTCTGCCGCGCTAGGTGGGCGCCCACGGGTGCCGCTTCCTCTGTTTCACGTCTTCCTTTGCTCCTCACGCCGGGCCTGTGCTGCGGACTGCCTCCTGGGCTCGAGGCTCGCTCTGTGCCTGGGACCTTTGAAAGCCCAAGGCACGCCAGGGCAGCAGGCTGGATGGAGCTGTGGCTTTCAGGACTGCTCTCCATCGCTGAGTGGCCTTGTGGCCCCGCTTGAGTGTTAACCTTCTTGGGGGCTGGTGTGAGATTTCCTGTTGCCCTTGGCGAACCAAACAGAACAGTCAACGACAACCATTCACGGCCCTGGGCAGCTCTGGGGTGAGGAAGGATCCCTGAGCGACGTGTATCATTAAACTTGAAGGTGTGCAGGGGTCACCCGGCAAGCCTGTGACAAGTGCTAATTCCCAGGTTTCCACACCTAGAGATGCCGATCCAAGCAATCTGGGGAAGGGCCCAGAAATCTGCATTTTTAATAAATTACCAGGTGCGTGGTGGCTTGTGGACCCTACTTTGAAAAAAAGATGGTCCAAGACAGTGGTCTAAGAGAGACGCGTTCACCTTGGTGGTTCACCTGGGGAATTAAAAAACCCCAGGTGTCCAGATCCCGCCCCAGAACAACTTGGGCATGGAACCCGAGGCATCAGCCCCACAGGTGATTCCACTGTGCAGACGAGGCTGGGCGGCTGGGCCTGAGGCGTGAGGAGGAGCCCAGCCGAGGGCGAGGCCCAGCCGTGAGGCGGGAGGGCCGGCGTGCGCCCGGGCGCCGGCAAGCACGGTAACCGGGAACCGGCCGGCCCTGAACTGGACTCTTAGGGTGGCTGCTCTACGCCTTCTCCGTCTGCCTTGCTCATCCGGGAGGAACTTGCTTCTGCCCCAGCTCCGTGCGGTGTCAGGCAGCAGGCGGGCCAGCGCCGGGGGCCCGAGGGGCCCTTGGGGTTTTCCGTGCCTCCCAAGTCACAGTGCAGCCTCCCAGCTCACCTGCCAGGCTGCTTCCCTGTCCGTCTGTTCTCTTGCACTCCTGTGCCTGGTTGTTTCGTGTCAGGCTGTGTCTCTGTCCCCAAGGCCCTGCGACATGGTGGTTGGACTCAGGGAACGGGTGAAGAGGGTGAGGTTGTAACAACAGCGGTAACACAACAAGTCCCAGATTTCTCAGTAGAGGGTGTCAGACCCTCGGATTGTCAAGCTCTTTGAGGCTTTCTTTTCCAAGGCCACCACGGGGTTTGGGTTCCTGCCCTACACCCTCACCGTTCCCTCTCTGGTCTCAGGCCAGACGGGCAGCTGTAAAGTTCCTAGCTGACCTCACTCTCCGGTGCTCCCCCCAGAACCTGCTGCTCTGGATGAAGCAAAGCTGCGAAACGGCTTTCTGCCCAGGCTGCCGGCCCAGCCTCTGGGCACAGGTCCCGGGCGCCTGTCCTCGGCCGGGCTGGGTGTCCAGGTTCTCCAGGCCCTGGACCGTGAGGGAAAGGCATGGACTCGTGCTGAGAGCTGGGGGGAGGCTGGGAATGGGGAAGACTGAAGAGGAAGGAGCAAGGGGGAAAGAGTGAAGCCGCTCACGTGGCACCTGCTTCTCCATAAACCAGAAGGGAAAGGTGAGGTGTGGCATGTTCAGAGGCAGGACAGTCTCCCATCCACAAGGGCACCCAGAGCTCCCCTGACCCCGTCGGTGCCCACTTCCGAGCAAGGCAGAGGAATCATGACTGCACCCGAGGCTATCCTTCAGTCTGCCACATGCCAGTCCTCTCTGAGTCTGCATCCTCCATTTTAGAAGCAAAAGAGATGGCCAGGTCATCGCCTGGTGTGGAGAGCCTGGGCTACGGGGCGTGGGACCGTGAAGGAAGGAGCCGAGAGCAGAGATGTCTTCCTGTCCCCCGTGACCTCTCAGGATTCACGAGATGCTGTGGACCAGGATGAGAGACGGCAGGATGGGCCGCTGGGTTCCCAGGTGCGGGATCTGGGTCCTCTCCGTGAACTGTTCCCTTCTTGATTCTTCCCCCCTCCTGCCCCTCTTCTCCCTCCCCTCTGCCTGGTACAGAAAGGCGGCTGGGCTGGGGTGCGCCCCAGGCAGGACAGCACGAGCTGAGTCACGCGGCTCGCACGACAGATTGTAGCAGCTCATCTGCCATAGAAACCGCTTGGCTCACGGAGTCCTCATTGAGTTGTTTCATTAGCGTGCAAAGTGCCATCATGTCATTCACCTCTACTATAAACACGGCTGTGAGAACACAATAAACAGAACCTGAACACGCTGCCCTTTGCTCTCTGCCCACATTTCTTCATGAGGAGATGCGTCCCATAGCACATGGACCACATGGAGCCCCCCGGTGGGGGCAGGGGGATCGGGGCACGCGGCCTCCCTCTGGCAGCGGCTGGCACGGGGCTGGCCATCAGGAGAAGCAGCCTTGTGGGTGGAAATGGGGTGGGAATGACTTGGGATGAGCGTGTGGGTGGAGGGCAACTCTGGGCTGTGAGCGTGCCTTTGAAGCTGTGAAGTGCTGTACAAACACAAGGTGGTATTTTCCTTACAGCCACCTACTGCTTGAAAACACGGAGAGAAAAAGACTGAGGGATGGTTTATAGATTTGTTCAGCTGGAGCAATCTGAAAATGGGGTGGGTTGACCTTGCTTATGATTGTACCTCACTATACAATTGGTGTGCCCCTGAAAGGCCTGTGTGAGTCATCGAATCTTCCAGAGCCTCTGGTGATGGGTCCTGTGGAGGGGACCACGGGAGAATAAGAAGTATTTGCTCGCAAAAGCTAATTTTTTGGGTGTGGAGATGAGACAGAGGTATACAAAATATTAATAATTCAAAATAATTAAAACACACAGAGAAGGTCTGTCTTTAATGGAAAATTGATATGTCTTCAAAGGTGGCCACTTGGGTTAAATGAAGAAGACTTTTGCTACGCAAACTACCCCCCGCCTCAAGTCCCAGTTTCGTGGGGTGGCAGTGAGCGCTGGCAGCCTGGACGGCTGCGGACAGAAGGCCCCTGCTGGGGAAGGGAAGGGGTAGGCTCCCCTCTTCCCAGCTCTGCTCTTCTGCTCCTCCCGCCCCAGCTGCCCCCCACCAAGACTGAGAAGAGCAGGGAGGGAGGCAGGGTGAGGGGTAAGGGGCCCATGCCAGGTGCACCTGCCTCCTGCGACAGGCCTCCGCTCTCTGAAGCTCGGAGGCCTCGGTGGGTCGTTCCTGGGCTCATTGGAGACCCTGCCTCTGGGGAATTCCTTCCTCCCTCTGGCTCTTCCAAGCAGGATCATGCTTTCCTCCTCCGGTGGCTAGCTCCTTCCTGGGTGCTGCCCCAGCATCTGCCTGCAGCAGTCTGGTTGTCCTTCCAGGATATCCTCTTGGACAGCTCCTTGGATGACCCCACGCCAGTGTCTCTCTCAGAGGCCCACAACTGGCCCATTGGAAGCATCTGGGCCTGATTTGGCCCTAGAATTACAAGGCAGCAGCTGCTCTGCGGCCAGAGCCTCCAGCCAGCCTGGCATTTTCAACTTTCCAGGCTGGAGTCAGGTCCCCAAGCACCAGGGGGCACAAGTCAGTCTCTCCAAGGGACCCACCGCACCTGCAGTCCTGGGGGGTGAGGTGAGAGGCAGGCATTCAGCCCCGTGTGCATCGGGGGAAACTCACAGGACACTAACAGCTCTCTCCAAAAACCATCACACTTTCTCTCAAGCCCTGACGTGTTTCTCCTGGGGACAGGCTTTGAGTGCCCCTCATTGGTTCTCCACGCCCTCCCAGTGGTGTTTGCTTGGTCTGGAACCCTTTGGATCTGAGATCTATCTTCTAGGCCTTGACAGAAGCCTCTTACAGGTGGAAAACACTCAATACAATGCTGGGCATTTCATTAACACCTTGTAAATGTGGTTAAAAAAAAACCCAAAAAAGTAAAGTCCCTTCTGGCCCCATTGTTTACGTCAACAAAGTGAGAGCCGTGGCCAGAGGGAGACAAAGCAGACGTCATTGAGGTCTCCCTCCTGTGGATGCACTTCCTGGTTGGGGTCTGTCCTGGTCTCCCACCCGGGAGGTGTGGCTGAAAGCTGGAGGGAAAGGCGGGGCTGCACCTGGGTGCTGCTTCTCTTGTCTGTGCCTCATTCATTCCACAACACAGAGGGGAGCCTGGGCCCGCCACCCCACGACAGCGGAAGGCTGCACACCCAGCTGTGGAAACAAAGCCATGAGCCTGAGAGAAGACGCAGGACCAGGGCTTCATCACACACTCTTCCTCATAAACTGGGCTCTGGTGCAGACGTCGGGGTGAGCATCCCAGCTTTAACTCCTACAAGCTGTGTGACCCCAGGAAAATCACTTCTCTGTGCCTCAGTTTTCTCATCTGTAAAACTAAATTAACAACAGAGCCAGCCGCTTGGGGCAGTTGTCAGCATCATGTAAGTTAACGCAGAAGATTGTTTATTACGATGTCCGGCACTGAGTAGGGACACGGCGTGTGCTAACCAGCAACTTCTCTCACACCGGGATCACTGGGACTCAGGCCAGCACCCCCATTTGGAGCTCACTTGCTTCTCGATTGAAAGCAAAAGAAAACCACTCAAAGCAAATGATATTACAGGTTCAATGTCTCCCTTCCCTGCTAACCCATGATTCCCTAAGGGCAGAGACTGTCTGCCTCATGCCCTGCTCAAGTCCCTAAATATTTATGGAAAGAATATTGTATCTACAAATGTTTTTTGAGCACCTCTTACAGATTAGCACTTGGGTTGAATGGAGGTGGAGGCAAGAAATCCACAAGCTAGGCCCTCAGAGAGAACTTATTTATCTTAACCCTTCACAACCCTTCCCAAGGCTTAGGAGACAGGGCACAGGTACCAACGGAATTACCAAATGAGCCGCAAAGGAAGTAAGTGGCTGCATATTCGTAAGTGGCAACACTAACAGAAAACACCTAGGAGCCAGGAGCTTTGCAGAGCAATTTCCATGCTTCACCTAGTTGAGTGCCCACAATTCTAAGGTAGGGCCACCATCACAAAATACCGCAGGCTGGGTGGTTTATAATAACTGAAACTTTCTCTCTCCCGATTCTGGAGGCTGGAGGTCCAAGGTCAAGGCGTAGTCAAGGTTAATGTCTCCCAAGGCCGCTCTCCTTGGCTTCTACGTGGTACCTTTGCACTGTGTCCTCACATGGCCTTCCCTCTGTGCCGCGCCCTTGGTAGCTCTTCCCCTTCTTGTAAGGACGCCAGTCAGATTGGATCAGAACCCGCCCTAACGGCCTCCTTTTAACTTAATCACTCCTCTGAAGGCCTGTCTCCAAACACAGCCGCATTCTGAGGTACTAGGGGGTGGGACTTCAGCACCTGAGTGTTGGAGGGCTGGGGTAACATAATCCAGCCCGTGACAGGTAGATGCGGTTGTCTGTGACTCCCCACTTCTACAGGTGAGGAGACTGAAGCACAGAGCGCGTAAGTAAACATCCAAGGCCACTCAAACTGCAGATGGCAGAATGGGGATTTAGAACCTTTAAGTCCAGAACCGGAGCTCTTGGCCCTGCTAGGCCAGTAGACTAGAAAGGAAGGGGGGTGGGGGGCCAGGGTGGGGTGGGGTGGGATGGGGAAGTGCGGAGGTGTGGGCAGGGGGAGCTCATGGGATGGGAAGCATGCAGGTGTACATGCCAACGCAGCCGAGGTAGGGGTGAGGGTAGGTGCGGGAATGCGAGTCAACTCTGCTCCATTTGCTAGCTCAGAAATCCGGGCTCCTGGAGAAGCTGGGGCCTGGTGGAAAGTGATGGTGGCTGAAAGACACGAAGCAAAGCCCACTGGAAATTGGATTAGCCAATCATCTGCCTGAGCTGCTCCCGGCCCTGCGTCCAGGCGCAGTTTTGTGGGTTTGTTTTGTTGCTGCCCTGCCCTTTGTGCTGTCCCTCCGTTAGTACAACAAATCCCCTGCTGTCTCCCAGCACAGCTCGGCCCCGAGCCCACCACTCACCGCCTCGCCCACAACCTGTGGGCAAGTTTTGGCTCTGTCTCCTACATCTGCCATGAGGCCAGCACATCCTGGTGCTGCGGGGCTCCAGGCATGACTTTCCCAAGGAGGAAGAAATTGCCCCATCTTCTTAGGCACTAAGACCAGCCTTGCAGGCACCCACAGGGGCAGGGGACTCTCCTCCCAGCCACATGGTAGAAAAGAATAAGGGATTTGGATGCGCTGGCTTGAGACTCAGTCCTGACTCTGTTGTTTACTTTGTGTGTGTGACTCTGGGGAAGGAATTTAGCCTCTCCTAGCCTCTGTTTTATTATTAGCCAAAGGGGGATAATAATATCCACATTTCCAGGCAGGGTGGCTGTAAGAGTTAGAGATTATAAGGGTGCAAAGCACTTGGGGCGGGAGCTGGTATGTGTAGGTGGTCAAAAAACAGTGGCTGTAAGTATGTGAGGGGCTGGCCCTGGGTTGCAGACATCCCAGCGTTAGGCCTCTAAACCTCTTCTGGGGTCAGAACCTGTCACGGAGCTGTTGGCAGTGGGTAGGTTGAATGCAACTGTACTTGCAGGAAGAAACAGGGCCTCTGTCAGCTAGAAGCAAAACGAGGTGCCTCTCACTCAGGAAGGGGCCCTGCCCTGGCCAGGGTGTTGGGACCGCTCCCAGGCGTCCTAAGAGCTCCATGTACCAGGGATCACTCCCTGGTCACACAGGCTTTTCAGTGCACACTCAAAGGACAACAAATCAACTGGACTTTGAGTTGGCAGAGTTAAAAAAAAAAAAAAATCCCTGCGTCTTTCAAAGCCAATTCAACTGACCAGGCACCTCCAGTGTGCCCTTTCCTAATTTATCCCGGGGCCAGACTTACACTTTTGACTTGTAGCCTTTGGAGAAACACAGGCGCCGTAACTGACGTGGATTTTCTCATTGAAGGTGCAGAGTACGCAAGGGGCTCTGGGCAGATTGAAACGGAGCCCACCGTGACTGCAGAGCTGCTGTGTGGAGGTGCGCCCGGGAGTTAGGGGAAGTAATTTCAAGCACGTGTTTTAAAAGTGAACTGGTCAGGGTTTTCCGTTAAGTGCTGTATCAGGTCAGTTTTAACCAATAGTAAGAAAGTGGGGAGGAGCCGGGAAGGGCGCTTCTAGGACGTGTGCATCCCCGTCACATCCAAATCTCGGAAGCCCTGGGACGGTAGCGTGCCGGGTCAGGGTGGACTTCCTCTGCCTGCATCACAGGGAGAAAGGGAGTTGACGCCTGGGGAGGCGAGTATGGGGCAATCACCCAGAAGTAATACTGTCCCTCACTGTGGCCCTGCCTGGAGAAAGACTGGACCTGGGCCAGAGGGCAAACAGGCTTTCCTTCCCGACTCAGACGTGGCACAAAGGGACCTTGCAAGAGAAGAGGGCAACTAGTGCTCGTGGGCGGCCGGGGAGGCGTGGGGCCCTCGCCCCTCCCCCTGGCAAGTGGCCCTTGGCAGGCAGCGCAGCAGGGACTTGCCGGGAGGCAGCATTCTCACGCAGAGGGCGGCATCTGGGCTCAGCCTCGGAGACAATCTTGCTCTGTCAAGGGAGCAGCTGTCAGCCACCTGCTCCCAGCCTGGGTTAAGCCCTCTTTTGAGCAGGAGTGAAGGAGGCCGATCTCTAGAATAAAGGGTGCGTTCATTGCCGCCTGCCTGGGCCATTAGCTGCGGGAGGTGAGCCGTGGGAGGGGTGTGGGGACCCAGACACCCGTCACGTTCCCTCCCGGCCCCACCTAAGGTCCCATGCACGGCCCCCTCAGCGTGCTGGCAGCTGTCCCGTCTGCCGGCCTTTCTGTCTCAGCAGCACCTGGCCCTGCTCGTCCTTCCCTGTCCCAGAGGATGTGTCTGTCTCCGAGCCAGACAGGCTGTCAGTCCTCTGGGCAGAGAGATTCGGGGGCATCAGCCTCCCGCCCCTGCCCTTCCACTGGAACACAAGCAGACCCCAGACAGAGCCAGCCACCCACCTTTGGGGTGTCTGTGCTTACCTATTGGGGGGCGGTTGGTGGGGGTAGAGGAACAGAGACACACTTTCTGAAGCTATGGAAGAAGAAGCCATGTGTATGTAGTCACCACCGAACAAGAAAGAGAGGACAGAAACAGACCAGAGGTGAGGAAGTAACACGTCTGCAATCACGGGGTTTTAGCAGAGACCTTGAGGCGGGTACTCAGTTCCTGGTGCGGGAATAATCCTGCCTGACAAGCCCCGCTCAACCCTGCCGGCAGCCCTACGACGCGGGCATCAACATTACCCTGCCCTGGGCGGGGGGGGGGGGGGGGGGGGCGTCCGCAGCCGGATCCGCAGGTGCGTGGCGGGAGGGGACTGCAGACTCCGCCCCTGCGCCCTGAGCCCTGGCCGTCCACCTCCTCCTGTGTCTGTGCTCTGCCTTCCTAAAGACAGAACTTCTCTAGGCCTCTCTCCCAGGAGAGAGCTGGGTTGTCTATTTCACTTTTCACTTCTTGTTCATTGTCTCTCCTTTTATCCAGAATATAAGCCTTCCAAGGGCAGCAGCCAAGTCTGAGACTTCCCGGCAGGCAGTCCCTGCCGCCCAGGGCCCTTCGGTGGAACACGCTGAACACCCGTGTGCTCCTCGGGGACCCAAGGTCGCACTGGCCGTCCTTCTCACTGGAGATGCTATACCCGACCCTCTCTCTGAGGGGCTTCAATATTAGAGTTTTCCCAGTTGGGACCCCCCCCCCATTCTTTCCCTTAATCGTCTTCAGCAAATTCCATTAGAAGGCGAAGACCTGAGTGAGGGCGTCTGTGGCCTTGGGAAAGAGTGATGCCTTGGTCCAGAGGAACAGGATCTGCGCCTAGGGGCCCTCTGAGGAGGGGTTTTATAGGCCCTGCCATTACTTAAATACACACAGAGCTGTGAATCCTCTAAGCCTGGGGCCAGGGAACAGCTGGTCTGCTGAGGGCATATTCACCCAGTAATTCTAAGTTTTATTTGAATGCCCATCGGCCCATCACTGACGTCACAGCGCAGCTGCACGTCTTGTTTTCCCTTCCGGTTGCCCGCGCCTGTGGTGTGGCCTTGCTCTGGGGATGATTAAATGGCTCTGTGGGTGGCCCCATCCTGCAGGGTGTGAGCATGGGGTGGGGGAGGGGGGCAGACAGGGCCGGAGCGGGAGGGGATGGATGTCACGGAGCGGCAACCACAGGGGAGGCTCCAGCACTGTGCGTGCGCCGTGGGTGGCGGAAGGCTGGGCTGGGCGGGCAGAGTCTGGGAGCACCTTGGCCACACGGATGCCCTGGAAACAGGCTGCTCCGGACGCCTGGGGAGGTTTGCCCCGTCTGTAACAAAGCGGTCAGCCCTGGGCATTAAAGGGCCCTAGTAACCCTTTGTCTAGAACCCGAGCCAGGGTTTCCCCCTACTTCTGAGTTTCCCTAGCCCAGCACAGGCCAGGGGCCCATGAGGACAGGTGTGTAAAGTGCTGAGCACACTCAGTAAATAGAAGTTCTCATCTCAAGATAAAATTATAAGATAAGTTTCCTCATTTCTTTGATACTCCTGACTACCCCCTCCTCCACTTTTCCCTCATCTTCGGTTCTTCACAGAAGTCCTGGAGTCAAATCCTCAATCTGGTTATTTACTAGTTATATGATCTTGAACAGTCTCCTTAACCTCTCTAAGCCTCAGTTTCCTGATCTGTGAAGTGGGCCCAGCATTTCCACCCCTAGACATATAAACCTCAGAAACAGTCATATACAAGGACACTGGTGGACACGCAAAAGAGTGTTCTTAGCAGCGCTGTTTGCAGTAGCAGAAGTCTGGACACCACACACAAGGCCTTTGAAAGAGGAGTGAATAAATTGTGGCACATTGGCACACTGGAATACCACCTAACTGTGAAAATGAGTGGCCTGCAGTGATAATTTAGTAACCCTATGGCTGAATCTCAGCAAAACCATGCTGAGCTAAAAAAGCAAGTCCTTTTATTGAAATTCAAATATAGCCACAATAAACAATCTATTTTGAGATTTCCATGCTTATGAAATACAACTAAAAATGAGCAAGGGCATAATAGGAGTTGGAGTTGGCTTGGGGAAGAGGAGGTCGGGGAGGATAGAGAAGGGTCCTGTGAGTAGATGTAAGTTAGCACCTAATTCCTGGGTTGGATTAGGTTCAAGGGTGTTCATCAGATCACTAAGTAAGTGATAGAAACAGCAAATGAATAAGCAGGGCCCAAGCATGGACCAGTAAGGATAGTATGAAGTGAATCAAGGATTGTACAGATTAACTCGATTTTGCACACTGAGGTCCATTTAAAAACGTGATTGCAAGATTACATTAAATGAGATAATATTTGTAGCAGCCTACCAGTGTGCATGACCTGGCATCCAGTAGGTATTTAAGAAGTAAAGTTAACCTCTCTATTCTCCCAGCCAACCAGAGCTCTTATCTTGCCCCTTGTAAATCAGGATTCTTGGGGCTTTGACCCTTCAGGGCTGGATCCTAAATCACTGGCTAATGTTCTTCTGCTTCCTTCCTCCCTCCCGCCCACTCTCCTCTCCCTCCCAGGAGCAAATGAAGCTTCTCTCTCCTATGTCACAGGTCACGGGGACAGTATGTATGAAAAGGCTCTGAGACTAAGTGTCCCCCATAAACAGCTGCTTTCCTACATGCCCTGCATTCTGTCAGTGGGTGAAACCAAGAAGACGCTGCTCCTGAGCTGGGCAGCTCCTGTGAGCGACATGGACGAGTGGCCAGGAGGTTGGTGTTTGGGGAGGAGAGGGCTGATGTGATCAGCAATATTCTAGGAGGATGCAGGAGGAGGGGCCAGGCGTTGCCCCTGGAATGGCACCTGTGGGCGAAAGGAAAGAACCCTGGGCTTGGACATGCAGCTATAAAACCTAGGCTAGGGTCCTACCCTCCCACACACTGGCTGCAGGTGAGTGAGTTACTCAGCACCACTGAGCCCTGCTGCCCGCATCCCTACGATGCAAACTGGAATGTAAATGACACACACACACACACACACACACACACACACACACACACACACACAGAGAAATAGCAGACATTCAAAACTTACTTCCTGAGTCTGAATCCCGTATCCTCTCCAGAGCCGCAGTTTCCTGCTGCAGGACTGGGACACTCACTTCAGCTAGAATGAAAATGGCTGAATCCAGATTTGACAAGACAGTATCATTTCAAGTCTCAATGCTGATAAACTGATGGGTTAGCTGGGTGACATTTGGGGTTGGAAGGAGTTCCCTGACTCCCAGCCTTACTTCCCAAGCTCCATCCATTGGCACTGGATTACCTGGAAAGGATCAACAGATCACATATACTGGTGGCTCTTTTCTTAACTTTTGTGTCCAATGGAACCAAGGGAAGGAGACAACCAGAGCAGTCCTGGGACGGAAAATAAGTTGCCGGAAATTGATTCTGGAGAGTCCTAATGGTGACTGACGTCAGGAGGAAGGTTTGAGGGTACCGGTCATTTTATAACCCATGGGCCTTTTAAAAACCATGAGGCTTGGCCTGAGACAGTTACCTCCTTTTCCCTCAAGCAAATGACTGAGCCCAGCCCAGCGCATGATTAGTTCTAGGTCTGTGACACAGACCGGAAGCCAAGGGCAAACTCTAAAACTCACTTTCAAAACAGAGCTATTTTGAACACCCATTATGTGCCAGCATGGCGCAAAGGTTTTCATGTACTTAAAAAAATCATTACAGCAGTATCTAACCAATTTGTCTCCAAATCTTCCTCTTCTAGACTTGGGACAGTTTCTTAGATTAGATGGGGTTACCCAGAGATAAAGAGTGAAAATGTGGGGGCAGAGAGCAGGCGTCGGGGTGGAGGTGGCTGCTGCAGACAGGAAGTGAGGGCATCCTGTACCGTAGGTCACACTTGCCTGTCTACCTCAGAGGCGGGGGTGGTGTCTGCGGATTCTGACCGGAGCACAGCTGTGAGACTTGGGGGCCCCAGGCTCCCCAGTTGGAAGTCTCTCCTAGCAGTTCTGACTTTGCACACTGCCCGTCCTGGCACACCAGGTGGAGAAGGGAGGGTGACTAACGTCGCTTGTCATCCCAGCACAGTCTGCATTTAACTGGGATAAAAGACTTGGCCTGAAGGGGTAGAGCTTGGTGAGATTCTGAGCATTGGTAGGAAATTGGGAGGAGGGTAGGTTTTAAAAGGACTCACTGGGTGCCCTTCTCTGTGCTCCAAAGGGCAGAATTTTGTCCTCGTTGGAAATGTGGCCAGTCTCCTCACTCCCCACACCCTCCCATAGATTTGAAGCGCTGGGGTGTTTGCTTGTCTTTGTGAGTGGGGACAGGCGTTTTTACATTTAGGAGCGGGCTTTTTTGGGAGATAAGGTATATGAAAGCGCTTTATAAATAGTAAAAGGTTACATAAGTGTAAGGCGATGCTCTCCTTGCTGCTTCTGATGGAGCCCGCTGCCGGCAGCGGCCTCTGATCTCACTCCCCCGGGAGCCTTTCTCCCTTGCTAGGAGCCTGACCCAGATTTGAAGCCCAGGAATACATCTTATGTAAGATTTGGCTAAAGTGAATAGAGCCCCTCTTCCCGGTTCAAACTTGGTTCCATTTATTTCAATTAAACATTTTTTTAAATCAAGTGTTTACAGCATGCCCAGGCACTGTGCGTGGCTGAGGACATGAAGACTAACACATGCGGGGGCTCCTGTATCCAAGGAACTTACAGTTCAAGAGTAGCTTAAAAAAACAAAGTAGAAATCTTCTTGTTAAATGAAATTTTAGTTAAAAAACTCTCAGTCCATAAAATGAAAATGGGTTGGGCTGCTTTGATGGAGGTGGAGACAGAGGAAGGAGGGGGTGATGGAGGCAAAAGTCAGGGGTCATGTTGGCTGGTTCTCACCGCATCCCTTCAAGACCCTTCTTAGGGCTTCTCAGAGGCCAGTTTGAGGCCAGTATTTGCCAAAAGGCATTAATTTATATAAGGCTTCTAGAAGGAAACTGCAGAATAGTTTCATGGCTGGGAGATAGGCAAAGATTTCTCAAGACCCAAAAAACCCTAAGCATGAAAGCAAAAAAAATGATACATTTGACTATATTAAAATGTGAAACTTCCGTTTGTAAAATGACATTGTTAAAATAAATAAGAGGGGGAGGGTAGAGCTCGGTGGTGGAGTGTGTGCTTAGCATGCACGAGGTCCTGAGCTCAATCCCCAGTACCTCCATTAAAATAAATAAATTAACGGAATTATTACCCCCACCCTCAAAAAAAAAGAATACCTAAAATAAATAAGAATGACAGAGTGAGAGACCACATTTACAGCACATGTATCTGACAGTAAATCTGTATCCAGAATACATGAAGAACTCCTATAACTCAACAAAAAAAACAAAAAACTATGTGAAAAATGGGTCAAAAGACTTACACAGATACTTCACCAATGAGTGTATCTTAATGGCCAATAAACCAAACTAAAAAACTAGCCACCATCAATCATTAGGGGAGTGGAAATCAAATAGTTTGCTAACAGTTTGCACTTAAATAGCAGCGCCACCGCTTGAAATGGCTTTGTGTCCGAGATAGTTCCATGGACTCCCCAAGTGCTTTTTCTTATTTTTGCTATAAACCTTTTTCTCACATCCTTTCTCTGCCTCCAACTTACATTTATCGACAGCACAAAAGCTGTGAAGATACAGCTCGATTATCCACAGATAGAGGCCATGGTTTTGTAATCCTCCACTAGTGGTCTCCGAGGCTGCTTTTCTAAGTTCAAAAATGACATGCTAGTGTTTCTGTTTGCTAGGGAGCCATCTCCCACAGGCGGCAGTTCGTCATGCTCTGCAAACAGGCAAACCCGCGTTACTGCCCATATAGCACCAAATGGATTTCCTCTGGCTCCAAAGAGCCGCACCTGTGAATTGCAAATGACCAAAAAGGGATTCCTGTTCGAAGCTCTAAGTGGCTCCTGCAGGGACTAGGGAACGCTTGGAAAGATTACGCCAAAACCCATGGTGAAGGTCCACTGTACACCCACCAGGTAGGTCAGATGAAAGTCCTCACCACACAAGGGTTGGCGAGGATTGGGAGCAACCGGAATTCTCACATGGTCCGGGTGTGAGTGCAAATTGGCACAAAGCACTTCGGAAAGCAGTTTGGCAGTTTCTTATAAAGTTAAATATGTGTCAACCCTATGGCTTAGCAACCCAGCTCATGGAGTTTTCATATCTGAAAACGTCTGTTCACAAGAAAGACATGCACACGAATGTTCATAACAGCTGTGCTCACCACAGGCAAACACTCCAAACACCCTAAATAAGCAGGCAATAGATAAGCAAATCGTGCTGTAGTCCGGGAAAGTCCCACTCGGCGGGTCAAAAGAAACGTGCTACCGAAACACGTGGCAACATGGATAAATCTCAAAGCCAAGCTGAGCTGAAGAAGGCACACACACAGCACTGCGTTCTGCATGATTCTGTTCATGAGAAATTCTGCAACAGGCAAACTCGTCTATGGTTAAAAATAAATTTAAAAAAAAAGCATAAGAGCCTGGTTGGGGATGGAGTGGAGTGGGATGGTAGCAGGGAACTGGGAGGGGCCACGAGGGAATGATCTGGAGTGAGGAGACTGTGCTAGCTCGTAACAGCGAGGTGGGCAACGTGGGTGAGTGCCTGTGTCAACACTCCTTGAACTAAAACCGTTAAGATTTGTATATTTTGCTGTATGTAAATTAGATCTCAGTAAAACAAAATGTGAGGCAGAGAAATCACTAGCCTCCAATTTCAATAAGGCAGAGTGGAGACCTTGTGGTACCCTCTTGCGTCAAAACCAACTCACGACTAGGAGAACAAACAGCGGAAAGAAAAAAACAACCCACCGTACTTATGGGTGAGTTGTATCCCATTACATACGTACGCTGCATCTTCTTTATCCATTCATCTATCAGTGTGCACTTAGGATGCTTCCATAATTCGGCAATTATAAATAACGTTGCTGTTAATAGCGAAGTGTGTGTATCTTTCTGAATTAATTCTTATTTTGTGATTGGCTTTATTCCTTTGATAACTATGTAAGTTTAAAAAGCTAAAGCTCTAAACATTCTTAGAAATAATGAACAGTGCATATATGTAAATTTAAAAAAATATGTGCAGTAAAAACAAAATGAAACAAAAACAACAACAGGAAAACCCCACTGTAGCTCAACGAAGCTAGGTAACATCTGTAACCTACAATAAGACCTGAAGACGGGGAGCAGAGGGAGGAATGACACGCAATTTACCAGAGAGGACAGAAGCCAAGTCTGAGCCCAGAGGGATGGGGGTGAAGTGGGAATGCTGGTTGATTGACAAGGGGAAAGTTCATTTGCCTACAGGATTCCAGAAAGGGTCTGGTGTTACAGGACTCAGCAGGGGTGGGGTGGGTGAGAGGTGCTGGAGCAGGAGGACTGTCTGAGAGCCCGGTGGGAAGTGTGAGCTCCACCCTCCCCACTACTTCCCCACGACTCCTCCTCCTACTTTCCTGCAATCCTGAGCCCTTCTCAGGGTTTAGGGTCTGGGGAAGTCTTCCAAGGAAGCCAGGACCATCTGCAGTCTACTTCTGTTTTCCTGCTCTATACAACACTTTCCACACAAAAGAAGATACAAAGTCAGTTATTTGCTTGAAGAGAGGAAGCGAAAGAGGAAATTTTAGGTAGGGGGATAAAACCCAATTAACATTGCCGAGTATCGTTCAGCTGCTCACACATGTGCGTGCACTCTGTTTCCTAGTCTTATACCTTACGCCGTATTTCCTCAATAAATGAATCTGTGAGGTGGTGCAGATGTGGTTATTCCCCACCTAACGGATGAGGGAAACTGAGGCACAGAAGGGCGACATAAGCTGTCCAAGGTCACACAACATGTTACTGTCTACTCAGAGCAAGGGGCCTGGTCCCTCGGCTCCAAGGTAAGTATTCTCCCATTAGCGATGACCGTGTGCTGCTCTTCAAAAATACGGGCAGATGAACAAAAAAAAAAGAGAAAAAGATACCAATTCCTTTTTTATACCATCCTAGAAAATACAGTCTAATCCATAGGGACAGAGAGCAGGTCGTGGTTGCCTGGGGACGCGCGGGCAAAGGGGACAGTGAGACGGGAGAGGCTTCGGGGGGCAGGGGGTATGCTCGCTGTTTTGGTCATGATGGTCTCACCAGTGTTTACATAGGACAAAACTTCAGATTTTACACTTTGAATATGCAAACTTTATTGTGTGTTGATTACCTCTTTAAAAAGCTATTAAAAAAAAAATATGGGCAGAAGTGAATCAGTTGCTGGGAGGTCCTACAATGATCATCCCCACTTTTTAAACCTCTCTGAAATATCCAAAAATATACTAGACACAAGGGCAAAATGTAGACCCTGCCTTTGTGGGGACAGGTTTAAAGAAGAAAACTTCCAAAAAGGAAGTAAAGGGAACAAATTTTACCGAGTATCCATCATGGACGGTATGTTCTGCTCAAGTCTCCCCCAAGTTCATATGTTGGAAGGCCAGCCCCCAGTGGGATGGCATCGGGAGGTGGGGCCTTTAGGAGGTGATCAGGTAGAGATGAGGTCATGAGGGTGGGGTTCTCATGATGGGATTGGTTTCCTGATGAGAAGACAAAGCGCTGAGGGTCTGCCCACTCGCGGGCCCACGTGCGGCACAGTGAGAAGGCAGCTGTCCACACGCCAGGAGGTTGACCCTCACCAGATTGTAGGTCTGCTGGGGCCTTGATCTTGGACTTCCTGGCCTCCAGAACTGTGGGAAATACATGTCTGTGGCTGAAGCCACCTAGTCTGAGATATTTTTGTTAGAGCAGCCCAAACTGACTAAGACATTATGTAACACAGTGTCTTAGAACATGTGCACTGAGCCCTATGTGATGGCCATACCATCATGCCCATCCTACTGGCAAGAAATTCTCCAGGCAGTAAGGGTTGGGGTTTGGGGGAACCAGTGACGAACACCCCTTAACCCCCACTCACTTCCTGAATTCTGAACCCTTTGTCTGACTCAGGAGTTAGACATACAATGACGAAAATGTCAGCTTCGTTATAGACAAATCTGGTTTGGAGGGCTTGGCTGAGAGGTGCTGTTAAATGGTTCTGCTAATAGGTTCTTCTGAGCTGAACTGAACTCTCAAAATTTTAGGCTTTCCCTCAGGCCCCACTAAACTTAGCAAAGAGTACAAATTTCAGGCTTCTTGGGGACAGGCCACTTTGGAAGGTGCTATTTCCCTGGGCAGGACTGAGTCAAGTTGGGGAGAGAGGCCACAAGTATAGCTCTCGGGGAGCCCCTTCACCTGAAAATGCAAGGAGTTAGAAATAATACTGCCCCTACCCTCCACCCCCCAGTCAAGTAGAATTCAGACGCAGGTCCACACGCCAAAGCATTTACTACGTCAATGGGCTTCATTCTAAAAGTCGTGCGCAAAAATAACTTCTGTGCACTGAGCTTTAAATTCAACGGGTCAAGGGACATTTGAATGAAAGAAACCCAGTGGTAAACTTTTTGTTAATGGGATAATTTTCTATATTCTTTCATTCATTTAAATATGTTCTATGCACCTACTCTGCAGGCCTTTGAACCCGTGTCCAGGCAGGCGAGGATAAATGTCACAGTCCCTGTCCTCAGGGAGCTCAAGGAATGATCTCAGTTGTATCTCCTGCCTCAACTTTCCTTTTCCACATGTCTTCCCTTGATCAATTTTGTGCCTCCTGTTACCCACAGATGGATTACTGCTTGTGGCTCCTGTACACACACCCCATACCCTCTCTCATCCCTCGCCCTTACTTAGACTGTACCTTTTGCCAATTCGATTAGGAAAAAATCTTTGAGCATCTGCTGTGTTAGGAGTGTGGGAGCTGGAGCTACAAAGAGGAGCGACACCATCTGGCTGCTGGAGATTGTAAAGGTTGGCCTTTTAAATATCTAAATCCTGTCCATCCTTTAAGGTCCATTTCCTCCATGAAGCCTTCCCAGGTTTCCCGACCAGCTGTGCTCTCTGAACTTTGCCTTGTTGGAGTATTTGAATTGTAATTTTGAATGGTGAATCTACCAGGTGACTGGTGATTCTTCAGCCTCACCTACCTAGGGGCGCGCAATGGAAACACCCCACAATTCAACGGCTCATCTCCATAGAGGAGTCCCTGGAAAGCTGGTATTTCATTCTCTCACCCCCAAATTTTGCTGCCTGGCATTCCACGGACAGGAAAGGACATGGTGGATGGATGGCAGAGGTACTCCAGATTGACCCACCCCTGCATCGCGTGTGGCCACCTCCTCCTCCAGGTCAGCTTTGCATTGTGGCTATGCCCCTTCTTTCTTCACCTGGTCTCTCCGCCTCCCCCCTCACACCCTTCCACCCCAGCCTCTGCGCTTTAAAATTGAATGAACCCAGCCACGGAGATCCTTGCCTTCTCCCACAGCTCAGAACCTCAGCCTTTCCTGTCTGCCCTTTCATCCCATCCCACAGACCAAGTCCATGCCAGGAAGCCAGAGCTGCTCTGTCCTGGGCCCTGAGCCAGATTACATTTCAAACACAACCCTAGGGATTTCTTTGGGTTTTTCCAGGTTTAGACTTACCCAGTGTCTCACCAGGCCGGGAAATATGGCCAGACTTTTCTTTTTTTCTGCTGCCTATACAGGAGGGAAGAGTGTGAGAGGCCCCTTTATTACTGAAGACTTTTTAGTTTGCAACATAAATTCAGCTCAAATCAGCATGAATAAAAGGAAGCCCTGTCTCTCCTCCCCTCTGTTTCTCTCTGTGCACCTGCTGCAGCCTTTTCTCTTCTTGCAGACTGCTTTTCTCCGTTTCCCAGTTCACCTGGCCAAAAACGGCTGGGAGCTCCCATGTTTACACATCGGTCCTAACACAGAGGCTTGGAGAGGGGGCCCATCCCCGGACCAACAGGCCCAACTCAATTCGAATGTGCTCCCTTGGGTCATGGGAGCAAGGTCACTCTGCTGTGACTCTGGAGGCAGGAGGAGGAGGGGAGGTTCCTAGAGAAGTGGGTACTGGAGTCACAGTAGGAAAGGTGTCCCCCAGACCCTCCCATGGAGCGACCTTGACAGGCTCCCGCTCTGGGAAACTAGTGCCCCCAGTTCTGCCTCCGGTCACCTGGACACTGCTGCTGGTAATACGCTCATTACGGCGCGTCTTCTCCCCTATGCCTACCCCTCCTTAAGCTCCTGGAGAGCAGGGATGGGTTAGAGTTCTCTGTACCCCCTGCTGCTTATCCAGTGCCCACACTTGGCAGGGCTGCCTGGTGGCTACTGAGAAATATAATACTTACACGTACCAAGAACTGTTCTGAGCCCTTTACACGTTAACTCTTTTTATCTTTGAAATAACCCTGTGGGGTAGGAACATTTGAAGAGACCAAGGTAGGTAAGTAACATGTCCAAAATGACACGGTAGGTGGCAGAGTCGGATTCAAACCCAGGTGGAGTGATGCTCAGGTTTGAGATTCTGACCAGCAGATCCTCCCAGCGTCTCCAGGAGTGTTTGGTGAGTTCCTGCCTGCGTCCCAGGTTTTCATGTGAGCCGCATGTGTATACGCACACTGGCGGCAGTGGCCCTGGATAAGAGGAAAGGGTAGAAGCCAGGAATTCCTTGGCCTTCCTTTCTTGGGTAGAATTCGCTGCTCTCTTTTATGCCCACCCCTTACGTGTGCACAGGTAGCACCTGTAACTCCCTCCTGGGCTGATCTGTTTATGATCCTGTTTCACACATATGACCAGTGGGGTCCATTTTTAATATTCATTTAATATACTTTTCCTTTAAATAAAAATATTGCTGGGAAATGAGTTGTAAGCTGTATATGTAGGAGAAAACACAACAACTAGCTATCTCGGGGGGTTGGGAATAGCTCAGTGCTAAACATGAACGAGGTCCTGGGTTCAATCTCCGGTACCTCCACTGAAAAAAAAACATAAAGTAAAGAAAAAAAGTCTGGCTATCTCTTATTCCCCTCCCTTCTGCTCCAGATCCCTTTCCACAGAGAAAACCACCGTCAACTCAACGTTAAGTTATTTATTTGGCAATTTCCCCTGTATTTCTAACTCACAGAGGGGGCCATTCAGTTTTGATTCGTCGACCTTAGACGTTAGTTCCAGGCTCCCCATTATGCAAATGAAGATTCTAAACTGTACCTTCTCCCTTCTCTTCTTCCCAATTTCTGGTAACAATGCTTTTATTATCATGATTGCAGAAATATTGTTTACTATTAAAGCCAATTCATGTATTTTAATTACATATCAATTCTTGAGCAATTTCCCCCCCTGGAATTAATAATCGCTCTCATTTTCATCTGTTTAGTTTTCTGTCAACACCTGATTCAGTCTGCTCACATGCTCCCACGGCTGTAAAGCATTACCCTGTAACATCTGCACATGGTCGAGCCTATCAGGTCATCCCCACACCCCACTCCACCACCCTAGACATCTCTCCCGGAGCCCCCCGACCCCCTTAGGGAGGGGCTGCTGTCTCAGTCTGCTGTTTAGATTGTGTAGCCCTTTCCTTGGCTGATTTCCTGAGAATTCCTTCCACTTCTCTCTTGTCTCCTCATTCCTGTCTCCCTCTCCGCCCTCTTTCTTCTTATCTTCACTTTTATTTCAACAGAGCACACTTTCCAATAGTCACCTTTTAAGAAAGGGTGATGGGAAATAATTTTTTGAGATCTTTGAACTAAAAATCTCATCTCTGCTCACCCTGGTTTGAGTGGTGCAGGATTCCAGGCTGGAGATCATTTTCGCTTAGAACTTCGGAGGCGTTACTATTGTCTTCTGTTTTCTATGTTGCTGTTGAGATTATTCTGATTCCTGCTCATCCTTTGTGATCTGTTCCCCATACCCCCCCAACCCTGGTTTCTCAACTTTTAGGAGCTTTTGTGTTGGCTTCAAGCTTCGGGATTTGCAGTCATGTGGGGCTTG
The DNA here is from genome assembly GCF_036321535.1 of Camelus dromedarius. Taxonomy (NCBI): domain Eukaryota; kingdom Metazoa; phylum Chordata; class Mammalia; order Artiodactyla; family Camelidae; genus Camelus; species Camelus dromedarius. Next base: position 26,758,403 of record NC_087458.1, on the reverse strand, counting down.
ACGTGGGGCTTTGCCTGTTCAGTGTGAGCGCTTGGCGGGCCGTGCCCATTTGGAGAAGACCACGCTTCACTTTGGGGATGGTTTGCTTAAATTCCTTCTTTGATAATTTCTTCCCCAATGTTTTCTCTGTTTGTTTGTTTGTTTGTTTGTTTGTTTGTTTTTCTGGCACTCCTATTAGTTAGAAATGAGACTCCTGGGCTTTATCCTTTAGTTGTCCTATCCACTTTTTCCTATTCTGCCTTTCTTTATCTTCTTTCCTACTTTCTGCGAAACTTCCTCAACATTGTCTTTGGACACTTCTATTGGCTGTTTTTTCTTTGTTTTGCTGTCGTATTTTTAATTGCCAAGAACTTGTACTTTTTCTCTGATTAGTTCTCAGGAAACAAAATTCTGTTCTTATTTCATGATGTAATATTTTCTCCTACTTCTCCGAGGATATTTATGATGGCTTTTGTTTTGTTTACTTTTTCCTTCTGTTCCCTGCATTGTTCCTGTTTCTCCCAGGTTGCATGTTATTACTTGCTTTAGTCTTTTTCTTTCGTGTTGGAGAGTTTGCTCTAAGGTCCGGAGACCCTTGGTTATTCACCCACATTTGAGACTGAAGCACTGAGAACAGGAAGCTGTGTGTGGGTGAGTGGGGCTTTTCCTGCGGGGAACCCCAAATGTCAAGCATGGGTAAGGCTTCCCTGTGGAGCGGTTTGATGTCTCCATTGGAAAGGGATTCCCCTGGGGCTGGGGTAGGAACGAATACACAGCTGCTGGTCATCAAAGCAGAGGAGACCTGGGACCTGTTTTCCAGGGGTGTCCTCAGGGAGGTGGCACGACCTAGAAAGGAATGGCTGGGAGGGCGAGGGGTCCATGGACCATACAACAAAATGTCGCTGTCCAGCAAGAGGAGTTGCAAAGCAGCGGATGGCTGCCGGGGCTGGCTCTGGATGGGGACTGTGGCTGTCTGAGCAAAAACCTGAGTGGACAGAGGACCCAAGCCCAAAGAGGGCCACTCACTCCCATGACCTGATGCCTCGGTGTTGTGTAAATCCTCATCACCCTGGTACCATCTCATGGAGAGTTACCTCGAGTGGGTCTGATTTCTTGTTTTGTTTTTGCCTTTCTAGCAGTCTGCAGACTGGGTGCTCAGATTGAGAAATTAGGTTAACCTATAGGAAATAAAGAGAATAGTACTTTGTGGACTGGGATTCATAGCCAGTATGTGTACATTTGCTTATAAACCAATGCCAGGTGTACCCCCTAATAATGACATGAAATAAATTCCTAGGCCCTAAATGCGGGCGTTCTGGGCAGGCTTCTGTGGGCTCCCTGGCTTCCCTCAGCCTCTGCGCTGTAAGTCTTGCCTGACTTCATCATTGGAGGAGGCTAAAGAATGATTCTACCTTGGACCATCTCACTTGCAGATCCTCAGGGGACCTCCAGCCCTCCAATGGAAAAGTCACATCAGCACAGCTGAAACTGCAGACACGTCTAGAGAGAATTTCAGTCCTTCAGTTTAAGAATCACATGCATGTGCACGTGTGCAGCTGTATATGTGCGTACAGACTGGGTTCCCAACTCAAGTGATCAGGGGAGAGATGGGGGACCAAGTTCATTGCCAGCCCGATTCCTGCCCAGGGCTCTCCAGGCAGTGCCCCAGTGGCTCTGGAGATGCATTCACAGTCCCAAACAGGTGTCAGGGGCAGCTGGGGGCCAGCCCTGCTTCTTAGAGTCTGGTCATTCCAGAAAGGCAGGGTGGAGAAGAGAGACGGTGTCAGGGCCTGGGGGCACACAGGGAGACTGTGACAGGGACAGGACTCCCTCCCGAGCAGCGTGAGAAATTACCCTCCCTCCCCTCCTCCGCCGCCCTGAGAGCCCCCGTGCTGGGGCAGCGTGTCACCATATTTTCAGTAATTCTGCTAAGCTGTGTCTCGGAGAAGTGAAAGACAAATCTCCCGAGGTTTGCGTGTTTGATCCACACCTAGCACGGCGGCTGTCAGCTGCTGGGGGAAACACTGCTGTGCGGCTCTCCGGCAGCAGCCAGAGGCTGCGCCGGCAAACTTAGAGCCGTTTTGCCTGTCTTGTTGTTTGGGCCTTGGGGAAGCGTGTCAGTGATGCAATGCCAGCCCTCCTTGCGAGGGCTGACTCAGGCATCAGCACTGTGGGAAAGCAGAAACCTGGCCCAGGAGACAGCACACAGCAAGAAAGGCCAGCAGCTTCTTCCTCATACCACAGGTGAGGTGCTGCTCCGAACAGACGCGCGTGGCCCGGGGAGCCTCAGTAAAACCTCCTGCCAGCCTCAGGAAGTATACAAAAGACTCTCTGCTCTGTATTTCAAAGAGAGAAACTGAGTCCCGAATGGCTGGCCGGGTGGCCATGATCAACCAGTAACAAAAAGACACGGAAATTCACATTCACTCTCACTGCCTCCCTCTTCCTCTCTGCCTTCTCTTTAACCAAATTGCCCATTGGAGAGGGCCAACTTGTTACCAGACCTCCGAGTGTACACGCACAATCTGATGAATAAAAACCAAGGGGGAAGAATCCAGTTCACGATAGGAATGGCTTTGGGGGTGATCTTTCTTGTCGAAAAGCAATTTTTTTCACTTTAGAAGATGACTTTCCCTTGGCAGCCCATTCATGGTGAGCTTCCATAGTGCATGTAAATATTGGCTTATGGAAAGGTATAAAGGCGGGGGGGCAACGAACCCTCAGGCTGAAACAGCCAGTTGTCGATGTGCGCCGAAGAGCGGCTGGAGATTAGCAGTGACTTCTGAAATGACGGTGTAAGCCAGTGAGTATGCAGAACTGATTCACAAAAAGGCAAGTCACGTGCAGCTTGGGTGGCCATATGTGTTTATGAAAGTGAGCCTGCCTATAGCAGTGCAAACCCAGAGCTGTAGAGCCCCAGAGGAGCTTTATGGAGGCTCAGTGGGGTGGAGAGGTCTGCCTTGACAAAGAGGAAACAAGAGATTCCGGCCAAATGGACTCATAGAGCTTGGCCACCCGGGAGGCTGGGACAGCTGCAGTCCTTGGGAATTAAGAAAAGCTGGAGGTGATTGTCAGGTAAAGGGTTATAGGCCCCTGGCCCTAAATCCAGAGGGAGTTTACTGTCTCCTCCCTTCCCATGGGTCCTGGCTGGGACTTGCCAGCAGGGATCACTCCTGTGACAAAAAATTGTCTACATTTTAACCCCCTTGGGAGACAGCATGGGCTCCTGAAAGCATAACAGATCTGAGTTCAGATTTGGGCTCAGCCACATCCTGGACAAGATTCTTAATCTCTCTAAGCCTTAGATTCTGCATCCAAAAATGGAGGGGGTAAGTAGCTACCTTGCAAAGAGGTAGTAAGCCTGAGAGATGATGTCTGTAAAGGATTTGCCTGTAACAGGCAGTCAAAATTCATAGCTATTATTTTTATCGAAAGAGAGGCTGAAATCCCATCAAGAGGAAAGAGGAAGGCTGCCATCAGCCCAGATGGGTTTGGAGCGGGGTGGACTTCAATAAAATTGGACGGAGACGCAGCTGCGAGCTCAGGTCTGCACATTCAGCAGCAACTGGACCGGTGCCAGAAGCTGCCCGTATCTGCCCAGTGCAGCTTGGAACTTTGCATCAGAAGCATCGGGGTGACAGTTAGGCACACTCATCTGGGACTCTGAGTCAGGAGCTGGTGATGCGAAGAAACGGGGGTGTGGAGAATCCACTATGAGGTCGGTGGCGGCGGCAGTATCCGGTTCCAGGGGCCGCAGAGCCAGCAGGGGTGTCTCGGGGAGTTCCAGCGTCGTCTGTGGAGCAGGCCGAGGCGTCGAGGCTTCAGCTGTGGCACCTGTTGGGTCTTCATCAGAGCGGTTTTGTAGAGGGACTTTCGGCGGCCAAGCCTCCCTTGGTTCTTGTCTGTGTTCTGAGACTTCCTGAAAATTCTGTAGGCTACCCCAAACTCCCTTCGATAATTTTTTTTTCTCTTTAAGTCAGAGACAGTCTATTTCTGTCCTTAGCAACAGAAACCTGAGCTTTCAGACCACCTTACTTAAAGTGTTCCCCTTTGCTCTCTATTTCCTTTGCTGCATTCATCACTGTTAGTGTTTTTTTGGTTTTTTGTTTTACCAGTTTGATGATTGTTCATTTTCTCTCTCCTCTCTCCAGATGTAAGCTGCCCGAGGACTTCGTCTGCTGTCTTCATCTATGGTCCGTCCACTGCCTGACTCCTAGAAGCTGCTTGGCGCAGCATCCTGGCTACCCTCAAAGACTCTGGGGCCAGACTGCCCGGGCTGGGACCATGGCACTGCCATTGTGAGTTCCTGTGTATAGTTGTTGTGAGGATTAAATGATTGCCCATATGAGAAGAGTGCCTGGGGATGAGGGGTGTAGCTCAGTGGTAGAGCGCATGCTTAGCATACACAAGGTTCTAGGTTCAATCCCCAGTACCTCCACTAAAAAAAAATTAATTGAAAAAAAAGGAGAGTGCCTGGCATAGAGTGTCTGTGAATGAATTTAGGAGAAATCCAAGTAAGAATACAGTCACTTTTCAGGATTTGATGATCTTTGTTCCCTCGCTTTAACCTTTGCTCTTGGGGGAGGACACTTCCCCTAGAGTCAGGCTGAAAGTTTACCAGCTTGGACTCTGGGGTCTGTTGGGTCACAGAACCAAGGGCCTGGTCTTCAACACGCTCTCCTCTTCCGAGCATTTCATGCTGCCTGTGTTTTGTTCCACAAGCATCCCAGCCCTGGGGGCTCAGAGCCTGGGAAGCCAAACTTCTCTGAAGCCCCGGCATCATGGACCCCCGCTCCTTCCTCAGAATCCTGCTGGGGCCAGAGGAACTGCCACTGCTTCCAGGAAGAGCTGCTCCTTCCGGACCCCCAGGCCTTGAACAACACAGGCACAGCGTTTCACCCGAACGGGCTGGGGCAGGGCAGCCAAGCAAAGCACCGCATTCCTGGACGACTGCTTTTCTCCAGGATCAGTTTTTTCCTTGGCCTTGGCTCTTCCAGTGCAGTGGGCTGGAAGCCACATGAGCCATCCGTTTCTCCGAGTCTGCTGCCCAAGTCCACTGAGGGTGCAACCAAGCCTGGGGCTATTGCTCTCTATTTTAGGATTCCTAGTTCTGTCTGTTTCCCAGAAGTTGTCAACTGGTCAGAGGAAAGGGAAAGCGGGGGTGGGAGACGATGAGGCCCCAGCCACAGGCGCTCGTTGCCTCCAGCTGGGTGGAAATTCCCACCCTTCAACCAGGCGAAGCCCTGCGCCCCAGCCCCAACCGAGTGACTCAGAATTCTTCACTGGTCACAGTCAGGACAGTCTTGCTCATTTTAATAACAAAAATGAGGATAGCACCGCATTATTTGCGTAACCATTTAACTTCTCAGAGCACAGTCACACACTTTCCACCCATTCATTGGGTAAGACAGTTTGTAACTCCCTGTTGGCAAGTGAGAAAATGGAAGCACAGAGAGGTTGGTGATTGCCACTGGTCACAGAGCTGCTTGGTCCCAGAGCCAGTCACGGAGGTCAGGTCTCCTGAGTTGTAAACCATGTTCTGCCGTTCAGTAAATAGCCGTTTATTATCTTTCCCCACACCAGGGTGCCTTTCCTGTGCTCGGGCATCCACGTGATGGAGAACAAAGCCCGGGGCTGGTCTGTGGTAATTCGCTGGACTGCCTGTTCCCATGGCTGACTGCTTCTCGACATCAGCCTCACAGGAGAAGACTTTCATTCATACAAGTGAACAGCTATTGAGCACCTACTGTGTGCAGCGACTGTGCTTTTGCAAGTTCACGATTTGTGGAAGAGAAAGTTGCTCAAGGCAAGATGACAATCAAGTGTAGTAAAGTGCTGTGTTGTTGGCAAATCCAGAATCTCTTGGGAATACAATGAAAGAGGTAATTCACTTTGTTGGGGGCAGTGAGGAAATTATCACGGATGAGGTGATCTCCCCCGCCCCCACTTTTAATTGTGAAAAGTTTCAAGGGTATAAAAGCATTGAAAGATGATTACCACCACCACCTGGATTCAATCATTGCTAGTGTTTGCCATCTTCTTCTCTCTCTTGCTATGTAGACAGGTGGATATACATACATAGATATATACACATTCATATGGGCATATAGCTGAATCATTTCTAAGTCAGTGAGGGATGTCATGACATTCACTCCTAAATATTTCAGCGTATGTCTTCAAAGAATAAGGACATTTGGAGAGGTGAGTTTGAGTTGGGTTTTGTCAGATGAATAGGAGTTTCTCAGACTCTATTCCAGGTAATGGCAATGACAATCATGTGAAGACAAATGGGTGAACAGCATGGAGTGTTTGGGGGAAAGGTGCTGGGGTGTGACCAGAGCTGAATGGGCTGAGAAGCAGGTAGAAGAAGAGGCTGGAACAGTATGATGGGAGCCAGACTCTGGAGGAACAGACATGTTCTGCTAAGGGGCTTCAGTGTGACCCTGGGGAAGGTGGGGGCTATTGGAGGCTTTAAAGAGGGTGAGGACAGGCTCCAATTTATCTTTATCTGGCACCAGAATAGGTAGGATGGGTAGGATGTGAGCAGGTGGTTTAGGATGAGAGAGGGTGGCCAATGGTTATAAGGATGGAGGGGGAAGATTCCAGAGATCGGATTAGAGTAGACAGGACTTGGGGGCTGATTGGAAGTAGGAGGGGTAAGAGTGAGGGATCATTGACTGTGGGTGAGATGTCTTTCAAGGGCAACTTAATGGATGCTTTACTGCCGTCCGTGGACGCTATTCATCTAGTCACATGTGATGGTGTGTACCCCATACTGAGTGAGGCTTGGAAAGTCAAGTATGAAGACACCTAATATGCAGGTGGAAATACGGGGCTTTTTTTATTGAAGTATAGTCAGTTTACAACGTTGTGTCAATTTCCGGTGTACAGCATAAGAGTGCAGTCATACATGTACATACAAAGATTCATTTTCATATTCTTTTTCATTATAGTTTACTACAAGATGGTGAATAGAATTCCCTGTGCCGGACAGTAGAAACTTGTTTATCTATTTTATATACAGTAGTTAGTATCTGCAAATCTTGAACTCCCAATTTATCCCTTCCCACCCCCTTCCCCTACTGGTAACCATAAATTTGTTTTCCATGTCTGTGAGTCTTTCTGTTTTGTAGATAAGTTCATTTGTCTTTTCTTTAGATTCCAGATATAAGTGATATCATATGGTATTTTTCTTTCTCTTTCTGGCTTACTTCACTTAGAATGACGATCTCCGGGTCCATCCAGGTTGTGCAAATGGCATTATTTTATTCTTTTTTATGGCTGAGTAGTATTCCATTGTATAAATATACCACAACTTCTTTATCCAGTCATCTGTTGATGGATATTTAGGTTGTTTCCCTGCCTTGGCTATTGTAAATAGTGCTTCTATGACCATTGGGATGCATGTATATTTTTGAATTAAAGTTCCCTCTGGATATATGCCCAGGAGTGGGACTGCTGGATCATATGGTAAGTCTAGTTTTAGTCTTTTGAGGAAACTCCGTACTGTGAAATACAGGTCTTGAACGCTAACACGGACCAGAGAGATGGGTTTGGGGGGTCAGCAGCATACAGATAGTGTTGACGCAGAACCCACTTCCTCTGGCAGAGGCTATCGCACCAGGAGTGAGGCCGCCCAGGGCCACCACCTTGGGCAGCACCTGTATCGAAGGGACACATAGAAAACATGAGGGGGCAGCCACGGAGGTAGGAGACGAGCCACCTGGCAGGTTCACAGACAGCATTAAAGGAGCACACATGTGAGATTCCACACTCCGGGCTAGGACTTGGAAGTTGCTGGGTGAGTGAAAGTACCACTGAGAGTGGAGAACGTTCTAGATGAAGAGCCGGGCTGCAGGGTCAAGGCTGCTGGGACTGACACAGCTGGCCTTCCATGAAGCGTGCCCTGGAAGCTACAAGTCCTTTTCCTGCTCCCAGGAGGGAAGACCAGATTGAACTAAAAGAGACGGTAACTGTTCATCTCTCGAAGCCTCTTGGAGCTGGGGATGAGAGTGTTTTGAAACTTAGGGCAGGAAAGAGTTTTCTGCAACTCTGGAGGGGGCCGTCTACACAGCGAGTGGTGCACTGCCTGGACGCTGGAGCCAGACGATCGGCTGGCTCTGCTCCCTTGTCCCTTCCTCAGTTAGGCTCTCCATGCCTCAGTTTCCCCACTGCGAAAACAACAACTGTTAAGTGTACCTTCTGCAGAGACTGGTGTGAGGATGAAATGAGAGGGAGGAACCATACACGTGGAGCACAGAAAGCGCTCGCTCCACATTAGCAATTGTCACCACCATTACTGCCGCCGGGGCTTGGGGTCCAGCAGGGTCTGCTGTGGCCACACTGGGGCAGCACAGCTGGACGGCTGGTGGACGGGGAGAGGCTCTCTGGGGCTCGGTCACACAGCTGGGCGCATGCCTCCCACACCATTAGGCAGAGCTCATTTCTTTCTCTGCCAAACATCACGCAGCCCCCCCACGGTGCTCTTCCCTCTGTCCACCTGGGCCTGTTTCTAGGACATCTGCGATGTCAGGGGCTGATGGCCTGGGAGCCTGTGAAAGCACCACCTGTTCCCATGGCTCCCTCGCCCCCTTCCCTCCCCTCCAGCTCTGCCAGCCGCTCACACACCCTGCCACGTTCCTCCCTCTGCTCGGGCGCCGTGGACACACTGTAAGAGGCACGTTTCCTCGCAGCTTGTTATGGTGCTGACAGCTAGAGCTGAGGCTTCGTCAAGCCTCCCATTTTCCTACAAAATTGCTTATCCTCTGTGTCCCTGCAACAACCGTCCCCGGACCCCCCCACCCCCACCGATTCTCCCTATTGAAATGGGGGTTCATAGACAGTCTCTCAAAGGAGGGGAGAGGGCAGCAGTGAGGGCTGGTGGCTAACTCCCAGGAGACAGCAAGCCCCTCCTGTAGCTCTGACCCAACATCTCTGCACGTGGGAGACGTTCACGTGCCGGGGGCTTGCTGCTCCCCCTCCTGTGTATCCTCTGTGGCCTGTGTAAGCACTGAGCACTCCCTAACTAGGGCAGTGGAGAAACAGCCAGGGGGCCACAGGGAATGCGGCTCAGAGACCAGAGGACAGGGCATTGAGCAGCCCTGCCTTTGGATCTCCTCGACAGAACTGAGTTCCAATCCTGGCACCTCTGTTTACCGAGTGCGTCAACCGCGAGTAGATTACTTACCCATGGCTGTCAGGTTCCCCGTCTGGAAGGCACTGGGCTCGGTATTTGGTCAAGGCGGGCCCTGCAAATGGCATTTCCCTTCCTCCAAGACAAGGTCCAGAGCAGAGCCAGGTGTTAGCCCACTGTAACCCGCCGAAATCTCTTCTTACTACCAAACACAGAGCTCGGGTGTGGCCCCAGCTTCTCCCTAGCATCGGGCCCTCTGGAATACCAAGGAGTGGGGGTTGAGGGGTGCCAGAGAGATGGGACGAGGTGGCATAGTGCCATATGTGTTTGGTGCCCTTTTCCCAGCTGGAGCTGGACCACTGATGTCTGCCAGACCTCCCCTGATTTTGCGCCAGTTTGCCTACCCTGGGGGACTCTGCAAGCCCCAGTGGGGGCCACATTTGGGAGGTGCATAATAGTGAATTTCATTGCATAAGCCAGCCCGTCTGTGACCTGTTTCCAGAAAGTCACATGGTTAAAGTTCAGCCAAGAATGCAATCCCAAGGAGCCTGGGGAAGCTGGCTTGACAATGGCTCCCCAGAGACATGCACCATGTCCAGTGGGACGCATTCCTTCATTCCTCGTCCAGTATTTCATGACTACTTACACTATGCTGGACACTGTGCCCAGCACCAGTTCGAGGTTCCAGGCTACCCCAAGGCCATTGCAGCCCTGCCCAATGAGCGCCCACATCTCACAGGCAGCTTTCCAACTGAGGAGGACACACGAAGTGCCTGAGAAGCAGGGATGGTCTGGTGCGCTGAGCTTTCCCAAGAAATGAGGGTGGATGGAGTGGGACTTACACTGCCACTCGTACTCCGTCTGTGAGAGTCTTTCAGTCCCCTGCCCTACACACACACACACAGACACACACACACACCACACACACACACGATGTGCAAGTGAAACAGTGTTTCTTCTCCACTTGTATCCCTGTTCCCCTTGACACACAAGCTGTTCGCAGAGCAGGGGTCCTTCCAGAACACTCCCTATCAGCGCTGGTGGTGGCGCTGGCTGGGGAATAGGGCAGAGGGAGTGAGCTGGTCAGAAGCCCCCCCTCCCCTCCCCAACCAGGGGGCAGCATCTATGACTCCCCCGGCCCCCACCTCGTGCTTGCTTCCTGCGGGAGGGCGGCACACGCCCGCGGGCAGCCCCTGCCTCACTTTCCAGTTCTGGAATACAGACGTGCCCCTCCTCAGTGCAGAAAAGAGCAGGCAATTGGAAATGTAAACCGCACCTTGCAGCCATTTGCAAATCCCAGGCCTCACTCCCTCCCACCCCTAACCTTTCATTCTATGTGGCTTCTCAGGGTCTTGGAAAATTATTACATGACAAAAATCCAGATTTTGATAAACTTTGCTTCTAAGTCTTAGTGAGTGGAGGTGTGATGAACTCAGGAAAATGACCCAAGTGAAGAAGAGGGTGGGGAGGGAGGGTGAGAAAAATGAAGGTAACCCTCCTATTTGAGAACTGGCAGTATTAGGGGGAGGCAGGGCTAATTCATTATTGCCATCAATTTAGCTGGTACTTTGGGGGACATGTCAGCATGTGAGCACGGGCAGGTGAAAGCTGGTGGCACGGGGCACCCCAGGGAGGGGCCTGGGACGGCCCGCTGCAGGGGGTCCCTGGGCACCGGGAGAATTCAGGATCCTGAGGCGGGCAGGCCATCCGGTTGGGGTGTGGGGTGAAGCAGGCCACCACAGCCAGGCAGGCATGCCCACCTGCAGGCAGCAGACCGCAAAACCCCACGCCCAGGGCCTGTGAAGGGCCCACCAAGAAAGCGTACCCACCAGAGGCTCCATCCACCGAGAGGATAAAGAGGAGCAAAGGTCCCCAGGGCCCAACACATTCCAAAGGCGTTGGGAACTGGAGCTCTGCCTGCCTGAAAAGCTGCCCCCGGAAGCACAGAGGGCAGGGAGGCAGGGCAGAGCCGCTGACCTGAGGTCTCCTGAAAAGATGCTAAAAGCCCAGACGTTGACCGAGGGACTTCAGCAGAGAAGGGGGCTCGGCCACGCGTGGGAACTGCATACACAAGGGACTGACGAAGCAGGAAAGTCCAGAGCCAGCAGTGACACAGCTGAGGGCAAAGACGGGAAGTGGGAAGTGTGATGGCGAGGGAGGAATGGGTTGAGCGAAGAAGGAGGAGGGGATACAGGAAGGAGAAACACAGAAGACAGAGGATGAGGGTAATGTCCTCCTCAGGCTCCCTGAGCAAATTCTGAGTTCCAGAAAACGCCACACAGCCAGCTGCGTGGTGAATGTTTGGAACCCAGGCTCTGGGGTTGGGCTGAGATCAAAACCCAGCTTGACCGCTCGCCAGCTGTGTGATCGCAGGCAGGTTACCTAACCAGTGTCTGCCACAGTTTACTCAAACATAAAACGAGGACAAGATCGTCCCCCATCTTCTGGGGTCATTGTAAGAGGTGATTATTCAAGAGAAAGAAAGCACACAGGAATGAGCCTGGCGCACAGCGAGTGTTCCATAAACATTAGCTGTTACTACCTGGATTGAAACAGAGGCCGGCCGGCCAGCATTTATAGAGCACACACCCAGCGGGGATGGTGCTCGGGTTAGGCTGAAGGCAAACAGTGACCAAGGCCCCGGCCCCTGCCCTCCAGGAGCAAACAGAGCAAACACACTGGAGACCAGCTCTGTGCGGTCCGGGCGGCAGAGGGAGGGGCACGTTCCAGGGATGAGAAAGCACTTGAGCTCGGCCTCAAAAATAAGTGAAAAACGGACTCAAGAGACAACAGGAGTTCTAGGACTCAGATCAGTGGTCGCCTCTGATGGGGGAGGTGGGGTGGGAGGTGGGCTGGAAGGAGCCCGAACGTTTCTGGGGTGATGGATTTATCCTGTAGTGTGAATCTCGGGTAAAACGCCACACAGCAAGCGGGCATGGTGCAGCCCGTGGTTACACGGCGTCTACGGTTGTCTAAACCCACTGAACTATACACTGAGTGTCTGTGTGCTTACAATTAATAAACCCTATCTCAACACACACCAGTTAGTTCATTGAAAAAAGCTCTTAAAATGAGTGGAACCTGATGCTCAGGGCTTGTAGGTGCGGGCAGCATGGTGCGGGGCTCACCCACCAACTGCTGAGTTTGGCTGGGTGTCAAGGTGCGAGGTGAAGGACATGAGATCGGGGGTGAGAGCTTTGTATGCCCCACAGAGGAGTCTAGACATGATCCTACTAGCCATGGGTACCACCGAAGAGTGTCGGCCTCCTCCCCAGGTGGCTGAGACAGTCCCGCCTTGGAGGCTAGGGGTCAATCGGTCTAGCTGGGTAGAGAGAAGCAGGTCTCCCATCTCCTCCAAACTCCTCCCAGAGAGGAGGGAGGGAGGGAAGAGGAGAAATCAGAGATGAATTGTGCAGCCATCAAAGTGAGCTGCACCCGGTGCCCTAAAGGATGATCAGGGAAAAACCGTCATCTCCTGCACCCAGGCTGAGCCCTGTCAACTCGCCCTGCCCTGGAGGGGAGGGCGCCCAGCATTCTTGTCCTGACCCAGCGGGGAACTGGCCCCCAGAGACGGTCTGTTACACGTCTGCTGGACGTGATCACTCACTTCCTAGTCCAGACACCTCAGGAATGTGCTGCCTCTGCTGTTTTTATGCTTCTAACCTAAAAGTGGCACCCAGATGTGCATCCTGCCAGCCTAAAAGCCTCCGCCTGTATGAAGGGAATTCCTAAATCTTTCTGCACCTTTGCTGTCCCCACAACTACAGCTGGATTTCCCTAGCTCTTTGTCCCACTCGAAGCATGCTTCCTCTACCTGCCCTGCGTGCTCTGACCTTCCACGGCACTCAGACCCCTCTCACAGCGCCCCCCCCCCCTTAACGCTGCTGATCCTTTCTTTTAACACTGCGGGTCACTTCCTCTCCTGGACACCTGTTGTCACAGGAGGCAATAATTTCTGGTCACCTTTCCCTCCCCCCTGTGGTCGTTCTGTTTCCTCGGGTAGGAAGAAGTATAAGGCCATTAAAGTCAGGGAAGAGACTTTAAAAGCTGTGGTTTCTCCCACCAACTTGGAAACATAGTAAATTCTTCCTAAATATTTACTGGAAGATTGATGATTGAGTTGGGAAGATCCAGACCACTGTGCAGATCGTCTGTCCCAAATCAGAAGTCGATAAAGTGTTCTCATTTTCTTTAACCATTTTTAGCAGACAAAGGTCCCATCTCGACTTAAGGCTCGGTGGAAAGAGGGGTGTCGGGGGTCAGAGGGGCTGAAGGAGGTGGGAGGCAGTGTGGCTGGGACATTGTGGGATGCTGACCCCAGATGACCCAGGCAGCAGAGCCATGGCCCCACACCCTCCATTAAAGACAGTGCAGCTGCGCTGGGAGCGGTGGGCAGAAACGAGGTCAGGGTCTGTCAGAGCCAGTGCGATTTGCAGGCGAGCTCAACTTGCTGGATTGACAGTAACTGTCGAGTCATTACGTAAATTGCAGACATGAACCGACCTACCTGCTGGGAAGAGAAATTTGGGATAAACCGTGAACTTCAAAAAGTTTCTGCCTGGAAGCTGAAGAGGTAACCATGGCAACCGGGAGGCAGGTTGAACTCGGAGAGGGCGCTTCATCCTGCGGTGGGAGATTTGTGCTCTCGGATTTGCCCGTCTGTGCACCGAGCATCAATCCCTTTGTCTTTCTTTGTCGAATGAAAAAGTACTAGCTCTGGAATCTGGAGCCTGGGCCCGGGGTTCAGCTGTTTTCAGCTCCAGTGCACTTAACTGTGGGCGCCTTAGGCAGGCTGTTCCGTTGTCTGCAGAATGGAAATGAAAAAGCTCCCCTGGCCCTATTCACGGGGATGCAGAAAGGACAGGAAGGCTTGAGGAGGTTTTCTGCTCAATCACTATTATTGTTGTCACGTGGCCACATCCAGGCTGATTCCAACATGGTGCTACTGAGGGTAAGACGGGGGGGCTCAATCCATCCTTAAACTCGCCTTTGTTGCTTAAAGAAAAGCTGTCCCAGACACCACGCACATCCCCATTTGGCAGCTGCATAATGAAAGCGTGCGCCGGCACAAGCGGCACCAGGTGAAACAACAACTCTCATCTCAGCCGACAAACCCCTCCAGCAGAAAGCCCTGCCGCTGGGCCGCGGGGTCTGCGTCACCGCGCGGACAAAGGGCTGTGCTGAGAAGCAAGCGCTCGGAAAGGCGTCCTTCCATTGCCTGGTTGCTCCCTACCGCCCGCCCCCCGCCCCTGTCCATCTCCTTGCCCCACATCAATCCAGCCCTGGACTTGTGAGGAAGGAAGAACGGGAGTCAAGAACAGGAGGAAGCAAGGACAGGGCGAGATGGGGATGCAGGGGGGAAGCCAGCACCTAAGACGACGCAGCCAGTGTGTGCTCCACTCCCAGCCCACTAGCCCCCGGGACGCTGCGGGGACCTCAACTCTGGCTTTTCAGCGTGCATTCGGTTTTGACTAACTGGCTCATCTTCTGCAGGCCCTGGCTTAACAAGGGAATCTGCTTTGACACAGACCCCGTCCACTGCTCCGATTTGGACCTCTTGGCTCCAGCAGTGACTGTCTCACAGCCCTCCCTCCCCTTCCCCTCTGCGATTTCCCTCTCTTTCCCTGACCAGCTTTTCTGGGCCTTTTCACTCAGGTTCTCTCAGGTGGAACTTCTTCTCCTCGTTTCCTCTTTTCTGACCCTCTATTTCCAGGCCTTGCTAAGCAATAGCAACTCTTAAATGCCCCTCAAGAAATAAACACTTAAACTCCAAGAGTCACACAAAACTTGCTACTTTTCCTCATTGAGTAGCAACCCCTGTACCCCTACTCAGTAAACCCGAGAGCTAACGTCGACTGAGGGCTGGTTATGTGCTGAGCCCTGTCCTAAGCACCTTACAGGTGAGGCTGCCGGGGCTGTGGAGCGTTTCCCAGTTCATTTGGGACCAGCTCCTCATCCTCAGGGTGCTGTCTGCTGGAGGCTCACAACGGTCTCTCTCAGAGGGAACTGCCTTGTTTAAGATTAGACTTACCATATGACCCAGTAATCCTGCTCCTGGGCTTATATCCAGAAGGAACCCTACTTTAGGATGACACTTGCAGCCCAATGTTCATAGCAGCTCTATTTACAATAGCCAAGACATGGAAACAACCTAAATGTCCATCAACAGATGACTGGATAAAGAAGATGTGGTATATTTATACAATGGAATACTATTCAGACATAAAAACCGACAACATAACGCCATTTGCAGCAACATGGATGTTCCTGGAGAACATCATTGTAAGTGAAGTAAGCCAGAAAGAGAAAGAAAAATACCATATGAGATCACTCACATGTGGAATCTTAAAAAAAAAACATAAATACAAAACAGAAACAGACTCATAGACATAGAATACAAACTTATGGTTGCCAAGGGGGCGGAGGGTGGGAAGAGAGACTGGGATTTCAAAATACTGTAGATACTGACAGGCATATGCAGAATAGATAGACAAGATTATACTGTATATCACAGGGAAATATATACAAGATCTTGTGGTAGCTCACAGGGAAAAAAAGTAACAATGAATATATGTATGTTCATGTATAATTGAAAAACTGTGCTCTCTACACTGGAATTTGACACAACATAAAATGACTATAACTCAATAAAAAATGTAAAAAAAAAAAAAAAAGATTAGGCTGTCCAGTGAGTGGCTGATGTGGTGCACAAAGGCCCGCCCCTTTGCTTCACTGGGAGGACGGCTCAGAAGGCCGTTCTGCTCCAGGGCATCCCCTGGGACCAGTTATGGCATTTGTTTCCTCCCTCTGCCCAGCCCTCTTCCCTCCCACCCTCTTAGTTCCGAGAATGCTCCCCAGCAAGTCTCTTCCTCGGAGGAACTGAGTTTCCGGTTTCCTGGGGAACTCTTGAGGATTAAATTTACTTAGTCCTCATAACAACTTTATGAAGTAATTGTATCATGTTTCCATCTTAGAGATGCGGAAATGGAGGCATGGAAAGGTTGAGAAGCTTGTCCAAGATCATCCTGGATACCTGTAAACGGTGGAGCTGAGATGTGAAACAGAGAAATCTCTCTAGATCGCGCGAGCACTTTTAACCTCATGTGCAGCCTCTTAATCCCAATCCCAAAGAGAAGAGAGGGGCAATGGGGAGGCTGTGATGCCTTTACGGGAAAGTGAGAGGGAGAGGCAGGGCATGTATTACCTTTATCTCACAGCTGAGGACACTTAACTAGCAACTGCTTAAAGGCAGGATCATCCACCAGTTATAGAGGCGTTAGGATTCTAATTTGTGGAGGGGCCGTGCAAAAAGCATGGTAAATTCATATCTGAGTTCTGGCAAAACACTTACTGTGTGGCTTTGAGCAAATTATTAAACCCAAGCCTTAGTGGTAGATGTACATGGTACATCTTAGGAGTAGATTCTGTAGTACATAGTAGATGCTCTGTAAAGCCATCTCCCCTCCCCGCCATTTGTCTGTTATTTCTAACTGTGATCTCGGGCAAGTCTCTAACTGTCTGACTCAGGTCTTCGTCTATAAAACGCAGGCGAGGACGATAAAGGGCTTCCTTAGACCCGTGGCCATCTGGGTGGGAGCGCAGTAAAAGGAAGTTACCAGTATAACCATGATGCTGTCTTGGCCGGCTTGTACCCTTTGCTCGGGCGCCCCTGGCTCAGGCTCAGGCTTAGGCGGTGATCGACACAGCGAGCACCGCCCCGACCCACCAACCCCCACTCAAATCCCCCTGGCCCCGCTGAGTTGGCTTCCTGCTTTTACTCCGGGCCCGACAGGTGTTTTCCTAATAAACTGGGTGTGCGCGTCTCGTCTCCGTGTGGCTTCTCTGCCGCTTCCCGCTCCCCACGCCGCCGTCCTCCCGGAGGAGGGGGCAGCCCCGTGCGCACCCCCGCGGGGAGAAGGTTGCACGAGGGTAGGGGCGGTGCCTCCTGGGCGGATCGCCCCGCCCCGTTGAGCTCCTGGGCCCCGCCTCCTCCTTCGCCTGCGCTCAGTACCGCTCTCCGATTGGTCGGCAGCGTTCAGCCCCGCCCCGCCCCTCCAACGCATTAAAAGCCGCTGGCTCCTCGCGTGCTGCTTGATAAACCCAATCCGCGTGAACAGGCGCCGGCTGCCGCCGCTGCTCTGCCTCCTCGCGCCCTGCAGTGCCCGCTGGAGCCCGCTGCCATCCTCTCCACGACGTGCTGCCCTGCGCCCGCAGCCATGTGCCGGACCCTGGCCGCCTTCCCCACCACCTGCCTGGAGAGGTAAGAGGAGCCCGTCCCCAGCTGCCTGGAGGAAGAAGTCCAAGTCCCACCAACCTTAGGGAGTGGAGCGGCAGGCTTGGGGACCGGGGTGGGCGGGAGAATGGGAAACTAGTGATTTGAGAGGCAGGAGTCAACTTGGTTCCACGTTCTCAGATGCCTCCCTTAGAGTCTTAGAGAAGGATGAGCCGTGAGAAGGGAGAAGGTGGAGCAGGGGGACCACTGCTTACTGTCATTCCCCATCCTCTGACAAGTGGCTATTGTACTCAGGAGACCTGCTGAAGACCTAGATCACGTTGGAATCACCAGGCAGAACTGAGTCTTCCCTGGTTTCTTAAGCGCTTAGTTTTATTCTAAAACACAGATACAGGGGCATGGCCTCCTCTGGCCCTGGGAAGGCAGAGATGTGTTTTTCAGGCCCCCTAGTGGGCACATCCCAGGGAGCTGCTCAAAAGCCCAGCTGGTGGCTGGGAAGGAAAACGTAAAGACAAAGGTGGAAATCAGCTTCCACACAATTCCAGAAATATTTGTGACAAGCCTAGAAAGTGCTGACCTACCTTCTGCTAATGAACAGGCACAAAGATCTGGGTGACTTAAGCGGGAGAAGCCCACGTACGCTGTACTGTAGGCCCAGAAAGTGCAAGGCCCAGCAAGACGCAGCTCACACGCGACTTTCATTGTCTCTGAGTTCATGCTACTGATGAGAGAAGCAACGTTTAGGTCCAGGGAACAGCCCAAGGAACCCAGGAACCCTCAAGGCTGGAATTTGGGGGGTGCCAGTCTGAGCCCTTCTGGGACCCCGTAAATCAGTCTGCCCTGCCTGAGCAAATGGAGAATGCAGACATGCTCATGCTTTGTCTTCCAGAGCCAAAGAGTTCAAGACACGGCTGGGGATCTTTCTTCACAAGTCGGAGCTGGGCTCCGATACCGGGAGTGTTGGCAGTAAACACAGCAAAGAGGGGTAAGTCCTGCCAACCAGCTGAAGGCTCTTAGAGAGGAGGGAGCCAGATTTAGGAAAAGAGGCCCGAGAAGGAAACTACAAGGAGAAGTTAGGACACGCCAGGTGAACCTTGGTGCCCCATTCATAGAGACTGTCATGGAGGTTCCTGCTGGGTCTGCTGTAGCTGCCTGACTGGGTGAGTGGCTCCAGGCTTCTCAGTCCACCAACAAAGGAGTGTACCCAGGGCCTGAATGTCTAGTGACCAGACTCTGCCACCTGGAGATGTCACTGCACACGCAGCCAGGGCGAGGGCAGGGTCCAAGACCACTGGAGGGTCTTAAATCAATGACTCTACTTCCATTAGCATGCACTTCACCTAGAAGCCCTTTTATATCCGCCATCAGCTGTGCCCAGTGCTGTGCTAGGCTCTGCGGCGCTGGATAGACCGAATCTCTGATTTCCTGGAGGAAGTGCGCAAATCAAGCTCTGAGACTCAGGGGAATAGAAAGCATTTTGGACCGTCAAGACGGTCTTAGATATGTACTGAGGGCTGAAAGGTCCCTGCTTTGGTTTCTGGTTAGTGAACTGTCCTCTGGAAAACACAACTATTTCCTTTAACCCCAACCAGGAGTTTGACAAATCAGCTCCAATAACCACCTAGCAAGCTTTGTGTGAGTTACACAACTGCCGTCAGCGTTATGGCTAGGACTTGTGCTTATGCACTCATTTGTCGATGTTTTTAAAATTTAAAAGGCTTTTTTTTTTTTTTTTTTTTTTTTTTTTAGCAGAAACTTCCCAGAAGACGTGCTGGCATGGAGAGAGTCGTTTGACTTGCTGCTGAGCAGTAGAAGTGAGTGGGACCCTGTTGTGTCTGTCTGTGGATGGCATGTGGGTACTCAACGTGCGGTGGGGCCCGCCTGAGGGATGCTGAAAGCACGGGCAAAATAATAGTAGTAGTAATAATAATAATGATTCCCCTGGTGTGCCAGCCTCTATTCGGAACACAAAGGCAGGTCCTTGTTCGAGAAAATTATACCCTAAAAATAGAGCCATTAACTACAATTGCTGTCTTTTCTTCTTTTATTCTGGGCTGGCCGTCCCTGCTGTCTGACCTGTCTTGTCCTCTCTCCCCGCCAACGCAGATGGAGTGGCCGCCTTCCATGCCTTCCTGAAGACGGAGTTCAGTGAGGAGAACCTGGATTTCTGGCTGGCCTGTGAGGAGTTCAAGAAGCTCCGGTCGGCCACCAAGCTGGCGTCCCGGGCGCACAGGATCTTTGAGGAGTTCATACGCTGTGAAGCCCCCAAAGAGGTCAGGGCTCTTTTGGGGATCCCCCAGACCTTGCCTGCTCCTTCCCAACTGAGAACTGGGGGCGGTGGGCGCAGCGGGGGAGGGGCTGAGTGTTGAAGCAGAGTGTCCTCATCTGGCACTGGAGACTGAAAAAGCCACCCCTGGGTGCTCTGGGTGCTGCTACCCTCGGACTCACTGATGGACCCAGAGAGGTTGGCAGGGGTTTTGCCTTCTGCCCACACCCACTTTTGTAAACTAAGGTCTTTTTAGAGGCTCAAAACACTTACACAACTGGGGAGACA
The DNA here is from genome assembly GCF_036321535.1 of Camelus dromedarius. Taxonomy (NCBI): domain Eukaryota; kingdom Metazoa; phylum Chordata; class Mammalia; order Artiodactyla; family Camelidae; genus Camelus; species Camelus dromedarius. Next base: position 26,738,504 of record NC_087458.1, on the reverse strand, counting down.
GGTCGTCACAGGGACCTGGGATAACCTGGTTCTCCCCTGGCTGACCTGCCTGGGGTCCACCTTCCCTCAAAACTCCGCTGCCTCGGATAAAGGACATGGCGCCACCTTGTGGAGAGAGAGAGAGTAGTAAAGCCTAGCTTTTGGATCTTTTTTTATTTTATTTTCCGAGCTCTTTTGTTTATTCTATAAAGATTTATTGAGTACCAGTTACATGCAAGGCACTGTTGTCATTGGGGATATGGCAGGGAACAAACAGTCTCTACCCCAGTGGGAGAAGATGCCAATAACCAAGTAACTAAACATTGCTGGGGAACGGTAAGGGCTGCGATGAAACAAAGCCGGATGTGAGAGGACGTATCAGGAGACAGGGTGGGAGGAGGTGAGGTCGTTCCGTTTCATACCGGGAAGTGAGGGGTGGGCTGTCCCAGGAGGTGACGTAACAGAGACATGAAAAAGTTAAGGGAGGAAAGAACATTCTAACACAGGAAACAGAAAGTGCAAAGCCAGAGAGCACCTGTTGTGGTCACAGACCAGCATGTGGGCCCGTGCGGAGCGGGGAGCGAGCGGGAGGTGACGCCACACGGGTGGCCGATGGCCATATGTGGCCCAGGTAGTCCTGCGGGCTCCACACACACTTTGGCTTTTCCTCTCAGCGATGTGAGGAGACAACAGAGCTGCTGGCCAACTGGCTTGGGTTTTAAAAGGCTCACCCTGCTGCTGGGTGGAGAACTGACCCCGAGGGGCTAAGGGGAGAAGGGAGGGACCCGTTAGCAGGCGCTGGCACTAATCTGGGAGAGGGGTGATGGCGACTTGAACCGAGTTGTTACAGAGGAAGGGGTGAGAAGAGGCTGGATTTGTATCCATTCCTAACATAGCCTCAGTTGCTCGGAGAGACTGGAGGCAGGCATCGGATCGGAGGTGGCCACAGGCCCAGAATTAAAAGGCCAGTGGATGGTCGACTAGGGAGACTCCAGAGAATTGGTTCAACTCCTTCCACTTCCCCGCCGGCCAGTCCTCCTAGGGCTGCTGGCCCCCTGGCCTTGCCGGCCTCCCCCCACCCCACTCACCCCCGCGCTTGTCTCCATCCCACAGGTGAACATAGACCACGAGACCAGGGAGCTAACCAGGACGAACCTTCAGGCCGCCACAGCCGCGTGCTTCGATGTGGCTCAGGGGAAGGCACGCGCCCTGATGGAGAAAGACTCGTACCCCCGCTTCCTGAAGTCACCTGCTTACCGGGACCTGGCTGCCCAAGCCTCGGCCACCACCTCCTCTCCGTGCAGCCCAGCCGAGCCCTCGCACACCTGAACCTCAGGGCCACGAGGAAGCCAGCTGAGCAGAGAGGTTGAGTCACCCAGCCCCGAGAGGGAGGCAGGTTCTGCAAAGCCAGAGAGGACAGTGAAGGGACATCTGGCGACATCCTCTCCTCCAGATACTACGGGACTGAATTCCATGCACAAGAGGGTCCCCCCACTTCTAGGACCTGTGGACGAGGGCTGAAGAGGAGGGTTGCACGGGGCTCTTGGGGAAAACAACGGTGGCACAAGGATCACCACTGGCTCTGGCCATTCTCAGTGGGGCAAGGAATCTTCCAGGGCGCTTTGGGAGACGTGTGGATAAAGGGAATCTCAAAAACGAGAGCGGGGAAGACAACCAGGTCAGCCGTTTTGCCTGTTGAACAGCTGACTCTGGTCACATCCTGCTTCCCTGATTCCCAGACCGTCCTGGTCCAGAGGGAGCCGTGGAGGTGGAGCCTTCCTGACTGGTCCTCCTCGCCTGCCTCTGGGCTGCCCTGGGGGCCCCTAGCCTGCACTTAACCCTCCTGCGCTCAGCCTTGCAGTCTTGTCAGGGCCAGAGAACCAATGCGATGCTTGCCCCAAATGGGGTTTTCAGCTCAAGAACTGGCCCTCGAGCCCCTTTCCAAATCAGTAGAGAGCCCTGAAAAGAGGCCGCCTGGCTCTTGCGAAATGCATCTTGGTGCTCTTGGTGCCCTCTTGCCCGTGGCCCCGACCCTGCGTGTGCAGCCGGGCCCGCTGAGGGCCTCTTGCTGGGATGTGCCCTCTCTTCGCTCAGGCTGCCCTTGGGCGTGGGGCTCATCAGGAGAAAGGCCTGGGCCTCTTGGTGAGCGGCCAGTCCCGCTCTTATGCCGGGCAGCATGGAGCCAGGGAGAAAGGGGTCCTAAGAAACAAATCTCTTGACAGTTCCAGAAAATCCCATTTAAATCAAGACAACATGTATCTTTTTTTTTTTTTTTCATTGGGTATGCGAACAGGGGAAAAAAGAGATTCCCCAGGATGGAAGGGGAGCCTTGTGTTTCTTTCCTGTGGATGTGAGGTGCACTTATGGGGGTGTTGGGAGGAACGGGGCAGGGACCTGGAGGGCCCTCGGCAGCCCATAGAAGCTGGGGAGAGAGGATGTGGGAAGAGCAGGCCTGGGGGAAATCAGAACCTGCTTGCCACCTCAAGGCATCACGGAACACACATTCCATGCTGGGACTTGTGCACCGGCCTGGGCCGGGGGAGGTGAATGAACCGGGCAGCCCCTCTTTGGCCCCAGGAAAATCAACACTGCTCTCTCTGCACTATGAGCTCCCCCGGGAGCAAAGTGTTTTTCAGGTCTGACAGTGGTCACCGCACATGTTTTGTTGTTGTTTCTGTCCTTGTGTTTTGCTGTTATTTATTGTTTGAAACTTGAGTTTGCCTCCACTGGAGACTCTCAACAGTACCTGGCAGCCTGTCTGTCTCCCTCTCCACCAGACTCTACCTCTGAACTTGCTGGGAACCTCTCGGCACCTGTCAGGAACTCCCCACTGTTTAAATATTTATTTATTGTTGACAACTGGAGCTGGTTTCCTGGATATAAACGATGTACTTAATCTCCCCTTTTTCCTGTTTCAGCATGTTATTTTATTGTGGAATAAAAATAAAACCTAAATATGAGATCTTGTCTCCAAGGGCCTTGCAGTTGGGGGAAAAAAGGGGAAGGGAAATGCTGTGGGGAGTCTTGTGGAAGCTCTGGCTTCCGGAAATACGACAGGACGGATGGGTGTGCTTTCGAGTTATCGACTGAGACAGAATTCAAGACCCGTGTTTGTCTGGTAACTGGTTCTAATGGTGGCCACCCTGACGCGTAACTTCCTGCAGCTGGTGACAGCCCAACTTGGGTCAAGCTGTGGCGTCGTGTTGATTGGACCTGGCTCAGCTGTCTTTTCAGAATCCACATCCTCTCTCCACCAGACCCAGCAGGAGCCACTCCCAGGTCTGCCTGGAATGGAGCAAAGGGCGGTTCCCCCAGCCAAGTAGCCACACATTATCAGATGGCGGGGGGGGGGGGGGGGGGGGCTTCTGTGCCATTTTCACCTTCGCCCATTTTCAGTTTGCAGTAGTATTCCTTCATGATGTCATATAAATTCAAAGAATTAGTATTATTTATAATGTCATGGACATCTCTGAGCTGAGCCACGGGAAGCCGCTTTGCATGTGAGACTACTCCGTCCCCGGGCAGAGGCCATGGGGGTTCGCCCTGGGCTTGAGAGAACCTGGGGGGAGACTTGCAAGGATCAAATCTGCTGTTCGTGACCCATCACCTACGTATTCTCCTGTCTTATCCTACGAATCTGTTCTTTTTTTCTGATTGCCTCTATTTAAAAATTCTTCTCTGTGCTGAATTATCAGTTTGTATATAGATCTAGACCTTACATTGACTTTTATTTTTCCCTTGTTGTTAGTCTGAGTACAGTGACCAGACTTCAGGGACAGGGAGCAGAAAACCCCAGGAAATCTCACTCTAAGCCCAGATCTCAGGGGCGATTCTGTGGGTGAGGGCAGAAGGGAGTTGAAAGACCTGGGAAGGAAGATGGGGACCAGCACCAAGGCGGGCTTCTGAACTCCTTGAGTCCTTCTGGCAGCTCTGTAAGGTCGGTATGATTGCCGTCTGACACAGATGAGGAAATTAAAGCTCCAGGGGGAGGAACACGCCCAGGGCGGCTGGCTTGATAGAGTGGCGGAGATGGGATCAAACCCAGTTACACCGCGGGGGAGTCTAGACTGCGAAGGATGGTCGAGAGATATGATGGATGAAGGAGGAAGAAAGGTGGTACCCAGAGAGGTGGGGCGGTGGCAACCGTGTCTTCTCATTACTTTCCTTCTATCTTTTTGCCTCTTTTAAAATATGCATTTAGCGCATTGAGTGCATCCTGTGTGCCTGACAGAAAACCAAAAGCAGCAGCTGTCCCATCAGCTGCGGCAGCCTCGTTTAATGGTGGGCAGGGATTCGGGATAAGTCTGGACAAGGGTATTTTCTGAAGCAGAACAGGTGCCGGTGGGAAAATATGGGTGTGATCGGCGAGTGATGGAGAAACGAACGGGGATGACGGACATCCGGTGACTGGGCAGGGGGCTGGCAGGCTCCTCAGTCCAGCAAGACCACCCTCAAGACCTGTTCCCGTCCTGCTAGCCCTTCCTCTCACATTAGGGTGGTCTCGGAGCCGCGATGTGGCCTGAAGGTGGTAGCACACATTAGATATAAAGAAGAATGGCTCTTTGCTGACCTCGACATCTCCCAGGTGTCAGGCACAAACCAATACAACACGGGTTCTGTATTGGTTCTCAGAGAGGTTAAGTGACTTCCTGAAAATCACACAGCCAGCAAAAGGTCTCCAATACCTTTAAACTCACTGGCCCCTCCCCCCAGAGCACTTCCAGCCTTGGCTTAGCAAGCAAAGTGCTCCCCGAGTGGGCTGTTCATGCCTCCAGGCCTCTGCTCCCTACTCCCTCACCTGCCCACTGCAAACAACTCTCTCATGGTTCACACATTCACCTCTGTTCAAGTCTTCTTGATTTTGCATTCTGAATCGCCTCGCTGCCGTGTCCCCTCCTCTCATCACTGCTACCCACCACCTCCCTAATCAGCCGAGGGATGCATGTTTCAAAAGCCGGCTCCAGGGTCTTTCTGAGACACCTTCCCTGAGCCTGCGGGTCTGATTGCAGAAGCCTCTGCTTCACACACCATGACGGCTGCTGCTCTCCAGGGTCAGAGAAGATGCCTACTTTCTGCCTCCCCTTCCCAGACGCAAACTCCTGGGATCAGGCACGACCCTCTCCGATTTTCTACACCCCAAGTCCAGCATATAATGTTCAGCAAATAGCTCTTAATGATTAATTTTAAATCCAGCAGGAGGGAAGTTTCAATGACCATTTCCAACTTCCTGCCAGACTTCTCCCCCTGGGTGTCCCACAGGCTCTTCGTATGGAGCGAGTTCAAAACCAAGTTCATCGCCGTCCCCTCAGGTAGCCACTGCCCTCTGTGCCCCTAACCTCCCCCTCCACAGAGACGCTGCTTCTCCTCCCAGCTCCCCGAGACTTCTAGAGGAAACTGTCATCCTCTTCAATCTGGGCTATAAAAACCGCTTCCCACTGGGCCTCCCTCCCCGGTCCTCTCCCCCTCCAGCTCATATTCCACGCTGTGCCAGTCTTTATCCATAAAGCGCAGATCTGAGCATGCCAAGTCTGCATGAAGGCCCTTCAGTGACTCACCTTTGACTAAGAGAGAAAGTCCAGCTCTTACGATGACACGTGAGGCTTGCTCTGATCCAACCCAAGTCTCTCTCCTGACTTATCACCCACCCAGATGGCCCATACACACATGCTGTTCTCTCTGCTTGTAAAGTCCCCTTCCTTTTATTATTATTACTATTTTTAGAATTAGGGGTTGGGGGCTAAGGAGGAGAACGCCCTCCTCAAAATGCCTCCTGAAAATCTAGCAAAAACACTTCCTCAGCTGACGCCTTCCCAGACGTCCACCGCATAGAATGCATCTCCCCCCGTCACTTCTGTGATTGCGGGATGCCCTGTGCCTACCTTGGTGGCCTCACGTATGATGTGGGACTGTCATTCACCCCTTCACAGCTCTTCTTCTTTCACTGAACTGCTCTCTTCAAGGTCAGGAGCCATATCATTTGATAGGATGGGACAGAATAGACCATACCAAGCGACTCACAGCCCGGGCTGTTGGAATGTGGGGCTTGGAATCCTGGCTCATTCGCCATATGGTCTTGGGAAGTGATTAAGCCTCTCCAAGGCTTAGCCCCTCATCTGTAAATGAGGACAGTAAGAGTGAACCTTTCCTAGGGAACACGGAATAAATTAAAAGTGTTTGGCATAGTGCTGATATCCTATGAGTATTAGCTGTTATCATCAGATTCCAAGTACTTAGCATAGTGCCTTCCTTGTACACAGTAGGCATCATTGTCCCTTAAATAATAATAATAATAATAGTCAATGACTATTTATTGACACAATAACAAATTATTTGAAAAGAATGAAAGAGCCATGATTCAAAGCCAGGATTCCAAGTCTACTTTTTCAAGTTATAGTTCGACTGTTTCCATATTTCATCTGCTGGGTAGCACATTCCAGAATTCCAGATGAGGGCAGGTAGGGCTGAGCCATGAATGCACACGGTCCTCACGCAAACCCAGGGCAGCGGGCGCTGTTTCCGAATCAGTGCTGCTGCTTCCCGGTGACTGTGGATGGCGCTGGTCCGTGCCTCGCAGTCTGCTGCCCCCTTGTGGCCATGTCGTGTCAGGCGAGACAAACGTTCCCCTGGAATTGCCTCATTTTGCTCTTACTTGAAGTTTGGCTCCCTCCTTTGGAATTATATCCAAGAGATATAACTTTTAGTTTTGTTTATTGATGCACTTTTAATAAAGATGTGAAGTTTCAATAGAGCTGAAAATTATTGGCATAATTGCCAAGATGGCCCTGTGGGTAAAAGGGTTAAGATTTCTCTAATCAACAGGGCTGAAATTAACTTTAAAAGTTGAAGCTCTTGGGGTCAATGTGAGAAAAGGGGGCTCTTGTGCACAGTTGGTGGGACTGTAAATTGGTACAGCCAAGATGGAAAACAGTATGGAGGTTCCTCAAAAAAATAAAAATAGAACGGCCATGTGATCCTGCAATTCTACCTTTTTTCTTTTTATTGTAGCTGTACGAGAGGATGGATGTTAACTAAATTTATTGTGGTAATCATTTCACAGTATATGTAAGTCAAACCATCATAACTGAAACTTCTACAGTGATGTATGTCAATTATTTCTCAACAAAACTAGAAAAAAAACTTTAAATTGAAGTTCTTAGGTAAAGAGAAAAAAGTGTTCAGGAAATATTAAGTGCTGATCGCAGGGTAATTCACTGTCACCAAATCTCTTAAATTGGTCCAATGTTTCAAATTGCTTTATGAGGAAAAGAAAGATTGACAACTTAAATAATTGAGGTATGATCCTAAGGGTAAGGGATGTCGTGTAGTTAGGTGCTAGAGAATGGAATTTGAGTCTTCATTATTTAGCAAATATTATCTCTTGACTGACAATCCCCAGCCTGGTATTTTCAACCCTCCTTATTCTACTTTATTATTTTCTGTAGGATTTTCACTATAAAGCATATTGTATATAATTTACTTATTTTGTTTATTGTCTGGCTTTTCCAACAAGGATGAGGGCAGGCATCTTTCTCTGTGTTGTTCAGTGATGTAGCCCAAATCTCTAGAAGGAAGGAAACTACTTAATCACTTTGTGCCTCAGTTTCCTCATCTGTACAATGGGGTCAAAAATAGTACCTACCTCATAAGGATTAGATTATATAATTTAATATATTTAAAGGGCTCAAAATAGTTCCTGGAGCATACCAAAGAGCTACATAAATGCTTGTTACCATCATCATCATCAATCTTATTAGTTCAGATAGCAAAAGCAGGGTGCGCAGAGACACAGAGGTGGAAAGTGGTATGATGTGATGGGGAACTAAATGTCGGTAGTGATGATGCCCCTGAGGAGTAGGGACCATATCATAATCTGAAATCGTTATATATTGCATTTCTCAATTGTTTACAATCTGTTTCTGCCTACTACAACACAAACTCCGGGAAGACCCCCATGAGGCATTTATGTGGCAAATCACTATATCCCAAGCATTCAGGAGAGTCCTTAGCAACCTAGCCAGTGCTAAATAAATATTAATTGAATGAATGATGGGTTAAGGATTTTGAACTCTGCCCTGAACACAATGGTGAGTCAGTGAAGCAGGTAAAACACTAAATAAGAGGCTGGGAAGCAGGTCATCAGTTTCTTGCAATAAGCTTGGTCAGTCCCTTGCAGATGAAAGCAGGAGACTTGAGATGAGGATGAGGAGACGCATTCAGGTGACGGTGCCAATTCACGGAGATGGAGGAAAAGGAGGAGGAAGAGCAGATTAGGGAGAGATGAGGGTCTCTGTTCGGGACATGTTCTAGATTTGTGGGTCTGGAGCCAGAGAGGCTTGGGCGTTACTGGGGTGTAAGGGGCAACAGAAGCCCAGAGTCTGGATGGCGTGATGCTGGTGACCTTCATGTGCACACATGTTGCTCACTGTTCATGACCCTTTCGGGAGTTTGTCCCTCCAGCAAGACTGGATATTCTTTGGGGACAGGACTAAGTCCCACTGTAGCCTTCAGGACACAGTAGGCATCTCAGTGCTAGGAAAATGGCCAAGGACAGAACTCCTGGAGCAGAAAGGAACCTTAAAAACCATTTCACATGAGAGAATGGGGCCCAACATCTTTCATCCTCCTGCCTGAGGTCACCCAGCAAAACAGCCGCAGCTCAAGGCAGCCAGCCTGGTGCCCCTTCAAGGAGGCCACGCTGCCTCGGGGCGGTGAGTTGAGAGCGCCCAGGTGAGCGAGGGAGCTGGGGCAGTGGGCTCACCTGGCTGCTTGGAGCCTCAGTTCCATCAGCAGCGGGGTTGTTAGGGGTTGCTTGGGACTGTGTCACTGGTGAAGCAACCAGCACAGTGCCAGGCACCCAGTCGGCACACAGTTAACTGTTCATTTACTGTTCACGTCCCTCAGGAAGACAGGGAGTTTGCGATAACGTGGTCCGGATGGAGCGGGATGCTGTGACCTGAAAGGCGGCCGGCTGAGCGGCAAGACCTGGTCTTGGAGGGAAGAAACCAGTCCTCATCAGTCAGGGAAGTAAGTCGCTCTCCTCTGGAGGGTTTGACAGCGCTATCAGCGCAGGGCATCCCTGCCTGCGCGCGTCCCCTCCCTCCTCCGCCGGCGTCCCCTCCCTCCTCCGCCGCCGTCCCCTCCCTCCTCCGCCGGCGTCCCCGTTCTCAGCTCCGCCCCGCCGGCTCAGTGACGTCCCCAGGAGGAAGCGCTTCCCGGCTGGCAGTAGTGTTTGAAGACTGCGGGCTGCCAGAGCTAGAAGTGCGTTTAGAAGGTGAGATGGGCAGAGGGAGCAGAGCTGGAAAAGCCTGAGACGTTGTTTTAGTTGCAGGATTCCTTGGGCTTTGGGGACCGGAGACGACAATGGGCGTGGGACTCGGGAGCCGAAGGAGCCACACAGCCAGCCGGCCAGCCGCAGGGCGCCTTGAGAACCCCAGACGTTGTAACAATCCACACCTTATTTATTCAAATCATGGGTGTATCGGGCACCTCTGGTCACACGGCGAAAGTGAAACCGAAAGCAGGACGGGTCCCTCGCAGCGCTTTTGCTGGGCTGTCTGTCCTCTCCTGCTACTGTGCTCCGCGCCTCCTTGACCTTCCTTCCTTCTCTGCCCCTGTTTGCTCCAGCCCCACCCTTCACCTGCTGTGACGGGAACCGTCCACACCCACATATAGGCCAAAGATGTCACTGATGAGGATTGTGCTTACGCTGCGGCGAGTCTGATTAGACCTCTGAGGTGGGGGCTTTGAGACTGTCAGAGGGGGCCGACTGCTGAAAAACGGTTGCTTTCTGAATTTTGTAGCGTATGCAGTTATATAAATATTCAGGCTACAGTTTGGTGCTACCTGCTGTTTGAGCTGAGATCTGGTTGAGGGCAGCTGGACTAAATTGACACCCTAGGTTCCTTATTCGTGTATTACGTATATGCACATAAGTGGGGAGAATGGGGTTCGTTAAACACTTTTTTTTTCATGAAGCGGCATAATTAGCTGTACCATTTATTGAATGCCTACTATCTCCCCCCTCCCTACTTTGGTGCACTTTCTGTGGGGGGCTGTATTTATGCTTGCCCCCATTTGAGGGAACAGGAAGTCCAGACAATAACCAAGGTCACACAATTAGGAAGTTAAGTCTAAAGTCACAAAACCAGGGGCTCTACCTTCCATCTCGCTGAGGCCGGAGCCGGAGTTCTTTCCACGGCTCCGCACTACTTTGAATTTGCACCTGCGCAAAGAGCCGGGGATACACCCACCAAGAGTGGTTGCACTTCAACCAGAAATGCAAATTGACACTTTTTTTCCCTCTCATTATAGGAGGGTTCTGGTTTTTTAAAGAGGCCGTCTGTTTCTAGTAGGAGTATGTTCATGTGGTATTGGAATAAATTTTTTTATTAATATAGGTTGAGAATCCGAAAAACAATTATAGCCTTTGAGCAGTCATTCAATTCTTTGAAATCTATCGTAAGAAATCTATATAAGATCTAACGTAAGAAAACAAGCTAAAATAAGCTAAATTTGCTGCAACATTATTTAGAATTGTGAAAAAGTTCTAATTTAAAAACTCTTGTTTAAAAGTTATTTTAAAAAGCTGTTCAGTAATAGGGAACAGAAATAACTCTCTGATGGCAACTTGCACAGCCATTAAAGTGTTTTAAAACACTTTGTAATGATGTAGGATATCATGTAAAGTAAGGCACTAAATGAAAAGAAGCATGTTACAAAGTTCATTACGTAGCGTGAGTCCAACTGTTTTTTTTTTAATCTATAGAATTATGTTAAAATATTAACAGTGCCTGTTTCTGGGCAGTGGGAGAATAGAGTAATAATTTTCTTGTTTATAATTTATACATATTTATAATATTCTATAGTAAAAAGTTCTATAATAAGTAGATGAATTTTGAAAAAGTTGCTAGTAAAATTAATTTCTCTTGTCTCAAGTGTTTTCTCACTATTATAAAATTACAAAGTACCTCTCTCATCTCCAGGTGGAAAGTCAGAAGATTCCAAGAGTGTTGTCCTTCCTCGACTGGTGGTCTGTAGCCAGATAATTGCTATTCACCCTGAGAGCAGTCTCTAAGGGCTCCATGTCTCTTTGATCAAGCCCCAAGGACATACATTTTCATTTTCTCAAAGAAAAAGCAAAAAATTGTAGCCAATGGTATTTACCATTATGGAGACCAAGAACCGTAACAACCCTCAGCAAAGACCCATACCCTCTGGGAAGGCTTCAGAGGAAGACAATCATTTGTTGATTAAAGCTGTTCAAAACGAAAAAATAGAGCTGGTCCAGCAGTTGCTAGAAAGAGGGGCTGATGTCAATTTCCAGGAAGAGAAAGGGGGCTGGTCTCCTTTGCATAATGCAGTGCAAATGCACAGGGAGGACATTGTGGATCTTCTGCTCAGTCACGATGCGGATCCTTGTTTGAGGAAGAGGAACGGGGCCACTCCCTTCATCGTCGCTGCGATCGTGGGAAATGTGAAGCTGCTCGAACTTTTCCTTTCTAAGGGAGCAGACATCAATGAGTGTGACGTTAACGGCTTCACGGCTTTCATGGAAGCCGCTGCGTACGGTAAGGTCGAAGCCTTAAGATTCCTGTATGAGAATGGAGCAGAGGTGAATTTGCGTCGAAAGACAAAGGCAGATCAACAGAGGATTCGGAAAGGAGGGGCCACTGCTCTGATGGATGCTGCTGAGAAAGGGCACGTAGAAGTCGTGGACATCCTCCTCCACAAGATGGGGGCAGAGGCCGATGCCCGAGACAACATGGGCAGAAATGCTTTGATCTATGCCTTTCGGAGCCCTGACAATGGGAATGTGAGGGCCATCACTCGCCTTCTGCTGGACCATGGGGCTGATGTCAATGTGAAGGGAGAAGGAAGGAAGACGCCCCTGATCCTGGCAGTGGAAAGGAAGAACCTGGATTTGGTGCAGATGTTTCTGGAACAAGGACACATAGAGATGAACGACACAGACGACAAGGGCAGGACAGCATTGTGGCTTGCTGTCAAGCACAGTCTGAAGGAAATCGTCCAGTTGCTATGCAGACAAGGAGCCAGCACAAATTGTGGGGACTTGGTTGCCATAGCGAAGGCTAATTATGACACTAGCCTCGCAAAGTTTCTTCAGCATCATGGAGCCACCGAAGATGCTCACCCTCCCGCTGAAGACTGGGAGCCTCAGAGCTCACGCTGGGGAAAGGCCCTGAAACAGCTCCGCGGGATGCGCCGCCCTATGATCGGCAAACTCAAGATCTTTATTGATGACGAGTATAAACTTGCTGACACTGCTGAAGGGGGCGTCTACCTGGGGTTCTATGAAGACCAAGAGGTAGCCGTGAAGCGATTCTATGAAGGCAGTGCACGTGGACAAAATGAAGTCTCCTGTTTGCAGAGCAGCCGAGCCAACAGTGACGTGGTGACATTCTACGGCAGTGAGAGCCACAAGGGCTGTCTGTACGTGTGCCTTGCCCTCTGTGAGCAGACTCTGGAGAAGCACTTGGACAACCACGGAGGGGAGGCTGTGGGAGACAAAGAAGATGAGTTTTCTCGAAACATCATCTCGTCTATGTTTAAGGCTGTTCAAGAACTACACTGGGCTGGATATACTCACCAGGATTTGCAGCCACAAAATATCTTAATGGGTGAGTTCCCAGTCTTCTCTTAGAAACCGTGGGCTCTTTCTTTACAAAACGAAGGGATTTTCACTGCAAAAAAATAAAGAACTAGAGTCAAGGTGCATTATTTAGTGTGAGGATTAATGTAACAACTCCATAGTTATGGCGCCACCAGTTGTAACTTATCCCACGTGGAGGTGGCGGATGCCAGCAGAGTACCAGGCTAACTTTGTGTCACCTTTGGCAAATACAAATATGAAGGCAGGTCTTGGATGGAGCCAACTCCAGAAGTTTGCATTCTTAGATAGTCTGCAAGTCAGAGAATCCGGGAAACGTGTTCCTTTAGGCAAGATGGCAGTTACCGTGGAACTTAACGGCAAAACCGAGGTCAAAATTGGGATCCAGGACAGATTGTGACTCAGTGAAACAGACTGCAAGCAGGCCGAATAAGTCAGCGTCCGCTGGTGCAATCCCAGAACAAAATAAACTAATCCAATGTCAAAGGTAACAAGCAGAGCTCAGCGTACGATCCTGGAGGGGGCCGGGTGGGGGGCAAGGTGGCACAGTGTACAGAGCCTTGGCTTTGGCCCCATTCAGGATGCCTTGCAGCCTAGTCCCACCACTTTGTAGCTTTGCAACCTTGACCAAGTTGCTTAAATCTGGGAGCCTTTGTTTTCTCATCTGAGACTGATAATACCTCCTTCATAAGGTTGTTATGAGGTCTAAGTGCGGTGTGTCAAAGGGACCAGTCACCTGTGCGTTGTAGGTGCCCAGCAAAGGCCAGGTGCTTGACTAGGGGGGCAAGCAGAGCCTAACCTACAGATATGCCCTGAGATTTAAGCTTCATGTCAGGCACCAGGGCGACAAGAGGGTGCAGGCATTGAGAGGCAGGGAACAGTATTTAAGGTCCTGGAAGAGAGAAATTAGCTCTGCATAAGAATATAGCTGAGATCTGGTTTTTAGTTTGAAGACAGGTGCTCGTGGCACGCCTTCCTGATTTTAAGCAACTTTGCTGGGGAGACGGACGAGGGCCAGGAATATGTCCAGCTCTGCCAGGTGAGGAAGCATCTTCAAGAGTCAGGCAAACGTAACTGCCCATCTTGCTGCCAAAGGGTCATATATCATGCTCCAAAGCAAAACAGCTTGTGATCCCTTGGTCTTTGAAATTTCTGGCACCACTTCTTCCATTCTTGAGCTGGAACAATAAAGACTTGATTCTATTTTGGCCTCCGGGTGGTGGCCCTAGCCCATACTGTAGACTCTTCCTTGTATTGAACTCCTAAAATGACAGGACAGGGGTTTTAAGATTTCATAGCTGAGATCAACATAAAAAAAATCCTTACAGGATGAAATCTTGAAGAATCATGGAGAGACCAAATGTAGGCAGGAGGGGACTGAAGACTAGCACAGGAGCCCAGGACAAATGCGAGGAAGCCACAGCAAAGCTCTCCTCATCATGAAAGTGGGAACAGAGCAGAAAAGGGCCACTTGGAAGTGATGGAAGCCAGAAGCAGGAGAGGACCAGGGACCAGCTAGCAGGCAGATCTGTGCATCAGTAGGAATTAGGGAGGTCAGACTTGGGGCTTCCCTTCTTCCCCAGGGATCAAGCATCCATGACAGGCCTGTCTGTCTGCAAACAGGGGGCCTATGTGAGTCACTGGGTGGCTGGTGATCTCAAGAGAAACCAAGAGCAGTTAAACCCACACAATTTCTGCCAAAGCACCTACTAAGTGGCATGTCCTGCTTGCCCCAGAGCTCCACTGAATAAAACCCATAGCGGAAGCTCTGGCAGGTACATCCATCCCTCCCCTACGTTGGGTGGAATTGACAGAAGGAACTCATGGGATGTCAACTGCAAAGTAAGGCTTCCAGTCAAAAATCACTTAAAATATTTAAGAGCTGCCAATACCCTGAAAGAGAGGCCTGGAACAAAAGAATTTACACCCAAAGAAACATAGCTAACCAAGTGTGTAAGTTTCCCGTGGCTACTGAAAGAAATTGTCACAAACTGGGTGGCTTAAAACGACAGAAATTTAACCTCCCACACTTCTGGGGGCCAGAAGTAAGAAACCTGTTCCACTGGCACCAAGTCAGGTGTCCGCAGGGCCAGATTCCCTTGGGACGCTGGAGGACAGAAACTGAGTGTCAGCGTGAAACAATTTTATAACACTTTAGCAATGTCTGTTGAAACTGAAGTTAAAAAAATTGGGGCCTATAAACAAAAAAAATCAGGAGTTAGAAGAGATGTGAAGAGTTCCATCAGGCACTTTCAAATTTCGGTAGCAGGAAACTCAAGGTGGCTTAAGCAAGTGAAGGGAATTTATCATTTCAAATAATTGGAAACAGTCTGTGGATTATGATCTGCACCCCATCTGCCCCTTCAGCTTCATTGCAGGCCACCTTCTGACTCCATCCCTCCTCCCCAGGCTATCAGTCCTTCCTTCGGTGAGAGAGGAGTTCCCCAGGAATTCCCATCTGGAATTCTCTCTTCCCCATTCCACTCACCCACCCAAATTCTACTGACCTTTTCCATCGAGGTGTCTCTTCCTGAAGGAAGACTTCTCCCCTCCACTCACAACCCAGTAGCCCTTCCATGTTACACTCTCAGGGCCTCCTGCACTTTGGCTAGCATTTTCAAACTTGCAATGAATTTTATGTTTATGTGTAATCATTCCTTATTGAGTATCAGTTCCCTTGCCCAGAGACTCTGAACTGTCTAGGGCCAGAACTGTGTTCTCCTTCCTCACCACCGCTTTTTCCCTCACTAAACACTTGTTGAATAATTTGATGGGTTCATTTTTTGTTAGACTCTGGGTTTCCACACAACGTTGATGTCTAAGTTCATAACGAAAGCGGTGTGAGAAGCACACAGTGGTACTTGCCATCATCCTATCTGGGGTTCCCCAGCCTTCCTTCTCCGACTCCTCCAAGCCACCTCCTCGAGGACAAGTCACTGACCCACTCACCTTTCATGTTGTTCCCAACCTCTCCCATCCACACATCCCTCTTTTTGAGGACTCAGTGGCTTCCATTAAGGGAGAAAGATTCTGAAGGGGACAAGGAGGCAGTGACTCATTACAAGCACGTGGTTCCCAGGGTAACTGATCACCACATCATAGTGGGCAGGAGTGAGTGGGCTTGATTTGGTGGGACGCTGTGCTAAGGTGGTCTTGGATTTGGACCTTGTTGTTTATTGTTCTTTAGCTATAGGATGTAACCTTAACTCCCTCCAGCAGCTTCTTTACAAATCTGTGCACTTTGTCCCCAAAAAGGGCATGAATGGGGAGCTGGTTAAACTTATCCTTGTGTTTCCCCACCCGTTGACTCAGAAAAAGATAAAATGTAACTCCTGCTCTTAGCAGATACCTAATATGTGAAAGGACACAGTGCACATGATAGTGCTTTGAGGAGTAAACAAGGCAGGTATGAACTTACTGTTGCCTTCCTCAGCGATGATGGATTGTACATTGTGTTACATATTTATTTAAATTAATTACAACATGGAGAATGAGGGTTTTTCCTTGCATCTCTACAAATTACCCCCTAGATGCCAAGAATGGTGCTTGCCTGGCAGATTTTGATAAAAGCGTCAAGTGGGCTGGAGATCCACAGGCAATCAAGAGAGATTTAGAGGTAATTTCTACAAACAATTTACTTTTCTATCTTTCTGCTTCCTTATTTGTTCATTACCTTACTTCCTGTGGCCAAATTAGTGGACGTTCCCATTTTAACCTGGTGGGAAAGATGGTTCAAGCCCTGCCCCTCCCTGTACCCATTGCCCTCACTCCCTTGCAGACAGATGACAGACGACAGACAGCATTTCCCTGGGTTGGGATGGGGTTGGTAGTCGCTGTGGTACTTTCTGTATCTCTCTGGATCCCTCTCCTTCCACAGGCTAAATAATAAATACACTGAGCATGCCACATTTCTTCCAGAGTTACCTCCAGCAGGCATCTCTAAAATAACTGCACAATTCCTGCAGGAGATGTTTGCTGCCTAAAGACAAAGTAAATGAGATTTCTTTCCCTACTCCACTCAAACGTGTGTGCTGAGCTCCTGGGAGGGCCAGATGCTAAGATCCTCTGAAGCACATGGGAGGGATGGGATTGATCCCCAGCTCAAGGGAGACTGAACTGAGCCCCAAAGGTTAAGATCCTGAAACAGCGGAGCAGAGACGGATGTAGCCTCTGCAGAGCGCAGCTCCCAGCTCCATTCTGACCCGGTGGGCGGCGCGCTCCTGGAGCTGTCCAGGGTGCTGGAATTCCCATGCAATAGCAAGAGCTCTCCATCCATCCCTGTCTGGCCTTTCTGTGGCTCCAGATCTGAGCTCCTCCCCTGACTGGTGTCTTGCCGGGTGCAGAGGTCCCTATGCTGGCCTTCTCCCTGGCCTTGCCTCCCTGCTGTGGCCTAACTTCTGGGGCCATCACTGTGCTCTACTGGACCTGGTCTGGCTCCTTTATCTGCTGTCTGACAGCAGATAAAGCCCAGACCCAGGGTCCCAGTTCCCAGCCAGACTCTGGGCACCCCCCTTATTTAAAACCTTCTCCCTTTCCTCCTTTTATCTAAATTGTATCTAAACTTTGGGGTCTAGCTTGAATTCCTCTTCCTCCAAGCAGTCTGCTCTGAAAACTCTGGCCTGGGACTATCTTTAGTTCCTTATAAACCTAAATCGTGGGGACCATATACTGCCTTGATGAGTTCTCTATGCACAAGCTTGTGTCTTCTTTCCCTGACCAGCCCGTGGACTCCTCGGAATTCTGTGTGTTTTCCATTTCCTCATAGCCTGCGCCACACCCTCCATGGTTCCCCCACTAGAGAGATAATTCATAAGCACCTTTGGCTCGATTTATGACTTTTATGCAGGCGCTCGGGCTGCTGGTCCTGTATGTGGTGAATAAGGGGAGCATTCCTTTTGGGAGACTGAAGGATCAAGGTAATCAGGATACGGAGGAACTGATTCAATTCTCTCCAGATGAGGAAACTCGGGACCTCATTCGTCGCCTGTTCTGCCCTGGTGACAGTGTGAAGGACCATCTGAGTGGCCTGCTGGGCCACCCCTTCTTTTGGAGTTGGGAGAGGTAAGAAGACTGCTTGTATGTTACAGGCCTCCAGGATGGAGACAGTGAGGGTACAAGTCAGGGCGCATCTCTCCGCCATCTTCAAGCTGAAGACCCAGGAAAGCAAATGGTGTGATTTAGTCTGAATCCAAAGGCCTGAGAACAAGGGGAGCTGAAGCTGTAGATCCCAGTAAGGGTCTGAAGGCCTGAGAGCTAGCAGAGCCGAGGGTGAGAGAAGAGAGCTGTTCCAGCTGAAGCAATCCAGCAGCGAGGGAGGATTTCCCCCTTTCGTTCTATTCTGACCCTCCACGGACTGGACGCTGCCCACTCACACTAGGGAAGGCCATCTGCTTTGCTGAGTCCACTGGTCCAAATGCCAGTCTCCTCTGGAAACATCCTCATAGACAGCTAGAATAATGCTTAATCTGAGCCCCCTGTGGTCAGTTAGGTTCACACATAAAATTAAGCATCACAGTGAGGTGGTGTGGGCAGGGGTCAGGCTGTGAATCAGCAGAACCAGGCCCTTCGGTCAGCTTGGCACTTCCTGGAGGGGGGTCACTGAGCAGTGACTTCACTCCTCTGGATTCTAATTTTCTCCACTGAAGAATAGGAAAGGGGTGGCGGGAGTTAGAGAGAGGGAGAGAGGGAGAGAGAGAGTGGAGGGGGGAGAGAGATGGGGGAGGGGGGAGAGAGATGGAGGAGGGGGGAGAGAGAGGGTGGAGAGAGAGGGAGGGAGAGAGAGAGACATTGCTTTCCCATTGTGCAGAGTTTTTAAAGACGTACTTTTACCAAAAGCCAAAATCGAATAGTTTTCTCTTTCTGGAAGGTGTGGGGAGGATGGGATGACTCTGATCATTCTGTCAAATTCAGCCGCTACAGGACCCTTAGGGATGTGGGAAATGAGTCTGACATCAAAACGCGAAATCCTAATGGCGAGATCCTCCAGCTACTACAGCCTGGACCATCCGAAACTTCCACAAGTTTTGCCCAGTGGACGACTAAGGTATGAACAATTCCCACAGTCTGGGAGTTTTTCCAGAAATAAGTGTCTGGGTCGTGTGGTCTGTTAGTTTTCCTAAGTTTTTTTTTTTTTTTAATACTGTGAGCCTGGCCCAACTAAGGGGTGAGAGAGGGGGGTTTTCTTTCCCTCTGCCCATCCCAGCCCCTCTTCTGCCCATCCCAGTCCCCCTCTGCCCATGCTGGGTCCCCTCTGCCCATCCCGGGTCCCCTCCAACCATTCCGGTCCCCCTCTGCCCATCCCCTTTTGGGCCTCTGCATAAGCCAGGCCCTCCTGACAGACTCCTCTAGGCTCCTCTTTAGGATGAGGTTGGCCTTGCCCAGCCCATGAGCCTTTTCCTTTTCTGAGGCTCTTTCTCTCAAGCCTTGTTTTCTGAATGAGGCCTAATAATTCTATTACCATTGTGACAAGAGCAGCTGATTAAATAGAGGTTAGCCCAAAGGAGGTGTTCCCCCCTGGGGCGTTTCGTCCAGGGAGAGACAGGCTGCCTCTGCTGCCCGTGAACAGCCGAGCTCTGAGCATCCCCACACACACCTGCTTCCTGCGTGAGAAAACAGACAACGAAAAAAAAAAAAAAAAAAAGATGATCTTTCAAATTCCTTCTTTTCCCAGGAAGGTCCAACTAACTTGAGATGAATATAGTGGAACATAAAAATTAATCACCATCTTAATCTAGTCAGTACTCTCAGAACTTCCATTATTATTAATTAGCAGACATCTGTCAAGTGCCAGTGTGTGTTAGGCCCATGCAAGGTCAGGCATGTGCAAAGCAGACTGCAGCATGTTCCATGTAGGGCTGGGAGACCCGCAGGAATGATGGGTACCCCAGAGACCCGTGCAAAGCATTATGGGAAAACCCGTAATTCTCAGCTTCACTATCTTAGGCCTGATCTAGGACTCTGCTTCTCTTTGTTTCTAGGTCTCACTTTGCTTTCCTTCCTTTGCCTGCCTCTAGACCACACATCGTACTCATAGTTGCTGGCTTAATGTCTGTCTTTCCCGCTACCCTGTAAGTTCTACGAGGGCAGAGATTATCCACTGTCTTGTCATTGTATTCCCGGCCTAGAGTAGGTGTGCTAGGACTCTTTGCTAAATGAATGTCTATGAAACTTCAGCTGAAAGTTAATCTTTTGTAGAAACAAAGCCATTGGAACTCAGAGCAGATGCTGACAATAGCTAACGATTATGTAGTCCCGACTACATGGCAGCTCTGGTTCTCAGGACTTTACATGGGTTGCCACAGTTCACCTTTATAACAACTTCCGAGGCAATTATTTCCATCTTGCAGGTGAGCAAACTGAGGCACAGACAAATGCTTTTTGCAAAGGCACAGAGTCAGGAAGGGGCAGCAGGAGTTGAAGCCGAGCAGTCTGGCTTAGAAGCCATGCAGGAAAGCCACTCTTTGTACAAAGTCATGATGCCATAAGGTCCATCAACTCATTTAATTGCTAAGGAAACTGAGGCTCAGAGGTAGAACCCAAAATACCCAGGACCGGAAAGCCAGAGGGTGGCAGAGCTGGGAAGAGAATCCTGTTCTTTTGTCTCCCAATTCATTGGTTCTTCCCCTTAAACATCTTTGATTTGTGTTGACTTTTTTTTTTTTAACATTTTTTATTGATTTATAATCATTTTACAATGCTGTGTCAAATTCCAGTATAGAGCACAATTTTTCAGTTATACATGAGCATATATATATTCATTGTCACATTTTTTTCTCTGTGAGCTACCATAAGATCTTGTGTATATTTCCCTGTGCTATACAGTATAATCTTGTTTATCTATTCTATAATTTTGAAATCCCATCTATCCCTTCCCACCCTCCACCCCAATGGCAACCACAAGTTTGTATTCTATGTATATGAGTCTGTTTCTGTTTTGTATTTATGCTTTTTTTTTGTTTTTTTTTTTTTTAGATTCCACATATGAGTGATCTCATATGGTATTTTTCTTTCTCTTTCTGGTTTACTTCACTTAGAATGACATTCTCCAGGAGCATCCATGTTGCTGCAAATGGCGTTATGTTGTCAGTTTTTATGGCTGAGTAGTATTCCATTATACATATATACCACAACTTCTTTATCCAGTCATCCGTTGATGGACATTTAGGCTGTCTCCATGTCTTGGCTATTGTAAATAGTGCTGCTATGAACATTGGGGTGCAGGTGTCATCCTGAAGTAGGGTTCCTCCTAAATATATGCCCAGGAGCGGGATTCCTGGGTCATACGGTAAATATATTCCTAGTCTTTTGAGGACTCTCCATACTGTTTTCCACAGTGGCTGCACCAAACTGCATTCCCACCAGCAGTGTAGGAGGGTTCCCTTTTCTCCACAGCCTCTCCAGCATTTGTCATTTGTGGATTTTTGGATGATGGCCATTCTGACTCATGTGAGGTGATACCTCATTGTAGTTTTGATTTGCATTTTTCTGATAATTAGTGATATTGAGCATTTTTTCATGTGCTTTTTGATCATTTGTATGTCTTCCTTGGAGAATTGCTTGTTTAGGTCTTCTGCCCATTTTTGGATTGGGTTGTTTGGTTTTTTCTTATTAAGTCGTACGCTGCTTATATATTCTGGAGATCAAGCCTTTGTTGGTTTCATTTGCAAAAATGTTCTTCCATTCTGTAGGTTGTCTTTTTGTTTTACTTATGGTTTCCTTTGCTGTGCAGAAGCTTGTAAGTTTCATTAGGTCCCATTTGTTTATTCTTGCTTTTATTTCTATTGCTTGAGTAGACTGTTCTAGGAGAACATTTCTGAGATGTATGTCAGATAATGTTTTGCCTATATTTTCTTCAAGGAGGTTTATTGTATCTTGTCTTATGTTTAAGTCTTTGATTCATTTTGAGTTGATTTTTGTGTATGGTGTAAGGGAGTGTTCTAGCTTCACTGCTTTACATGCTGCTGTCCAGTTTTCCCAACACCATTTGCTGAAGAGACTGTCTTTATTCCATTGTATATTCTTGCCTTCTTTGTCGAAGATGAGTTGACCAAAAGTTTGTGGGTTTATTTCTGGGCTCTCCATTCTGTTTCATTGGTCTATATGTCTGTTTTTGTACCAATACCATGCTGTCTTGATGACTGTAGCTCTCTAGTATTGTCTGAAGTCTGGGAGAGTTATTCCTCCAGCCTCTTTCTTTCTCTTCAGTAATGCTTTGGCAATTCTAGGTCTTTGATGGTTCCATATAAATTTAATTATGATTTGTTGTAGTTCTGTGAAATATGTCCTGGCTAATTTGATGGGGATTGCATTAAATCTGTAGATTGCCTTGGGCAGTGTGACCATTTTAACAATGTTGATTCTTCCAATCCAAGAGCATGGGATATCTTTCCATTTTTTAAAGTCTTCTTTAATTTCCTTCATCAATGGTTTATAGTTTTCTGTGTATAATTCTTTCACCTCCTTGGTTAGATTTATTCCTAGGTATTTTATTACTTTGGGTGCTATTTTAAAGGGGATTATTTCTTTACTTTCTTTTTCTGTTGATTCATCATTACTGTAAAGAAATGCAATTGATTTTTGAACATTAATCTTGTAACCTGCTACCTTGCTGAATTCTTCGATCAACTCTAGTAGTTTTTGTGTGGACCTTTTAGGGTTTTCTTTTGATTGACTTCAGCATCTTACCTTTTAATTCCCACTCTAAATTTTGCTTTCCTGTTGATCTTTGTGACTTGCCCATTTTCATGGTTGTACAATCGGTTTTCCAGGGTGGACCCCCTCTTTTCTTTGCACAGCTGCCCCTTCTACCACACATACACTGCTTAGCATTTCTCACACGTGCTCCACACATCAGACACCCGGGCAGCCTTTGAGTTGCCAGTCACTCTTCCTAAGGGACCTTCTGGCTGCATGGTTGTTGCCTCTTACTCTCTTACCCCATCAGAACCATGTACAAGAATGGAAGCACAAAGAGGAAGGCATTATTAATATGAGAGCAATTGCCCCTGGACGCTTAGAGACAAGGGAAAACATGTAACCTTTGGAAACATTATTCAAAACAAAAACAACCACACTCACTGTAGCAATGGCTCCCAGGCCTGGTGTCAGTCAGGGAAAACCTCTTTAAAGAAGAAATGTAATCAGGTATGAATTTGGAAGGGTGGCCACAATGATAACAATACTGTATAGTATAATGAGCAAATTTTTTTGCACAGTAGCCAACGATTTCCTAAACCATATTTTGATATGGTTAATTTTTATGAAACCAATCCATTTGGAAAATAGATATATGAGTTTAAAGTTATTTCTAATTCCACATCCAAACACAACTGCAGTTAGCATTGTGGTGTACAGTGTTTACTTCCATTTTTTTCTTTCTGTTAATTTACTTAATCAGTGGGAATTTTAGCATATTTTCAGATTTGTATTCTGTCTTTTTTTTGTATTCTGCTTTTTGGTATTAACATTCTATCAGGATTTATTTTGTGTTGCTATCACATTTTGTGTAATATTTTGGTTTGTTTGGTTTTTTTAGATCAACGAGTCTGTTATGAAAAAAATGGATGCATTTTATAAAAAAGGAAACAATCCCTATCAGGACACTGTGGGTGATCTGCTGAAGTTCATCCGGAATTTAGGAGAACACATTAATGAAAAAAAAAATAAACAGTAAGAATTTTTTCCCTCCTATAAGTCATACATCAGCTGAGAATAATTTCAAAATTCCAGTTCTGAATTTATATCTACTGGTTAATGGAAAGAAGAAAATTTATTCCAATGAAAGAAAAGTAACTCCTCCCCTCTGTTTGGAAAAGGGCCATCACAAGGGTCTCACCATCGACAGTGGACATGCCCAGCAGGGGCTGGTCTTCCATTTCAGCCTTGGCTCAGCTGCATGGGAGAGCAGGCCGGTGACTCCCTGGTGTGAAGAAATGGGGGACTGAGTGTCTGGGCAAAGCGAACGTAGTGTTATGAAAGTAGCCCCATGTTAGTTAAATCAACTTTTGCTACCAAAAGTCTTGGCTGCAAATTCACAAAAACTCTTGTAGCTTTCAGGGCCCTGGGATTTGGGAATTGTAGCTAAGGGACTGTGGAATTGCATCATCTCCCTTGTATGGACAATAAAACTGAGATTCATAAAAATTAGCAAATTAGTTGGCAAAGTTCACTCAATTAGTTGGAGCGTCAGGAAATGAAATTTGCTCTGTCTGATAAAGCAAAGTCCTGCTTTATTCTGCTGTAGAAACCAGGGGAGCAAAGAGAGTTCTAGGGCCACATGCTGGAAAAGGTGGGGGAGGGGAGTGGAGTACGGGACAAGCATGTCAGAATGTTTATGTTTCATTTCAGGATGAAGTCAACAATTGGAGAACCTTCCAAGTATTTTCAGGAGAAATTTCCCGATCTGGTCATGTACGTCTATACGAAACTACGGAACACAGACTACAGCAAGCATTTTCCAAAAACTCACCATCCAAACAAGCCTGGGTGTGATGGAGGTGGTGGTGATCAGCAGGCTGGCCAGCCCTAGTGCCCTTCTGAGTTGTTCAAGGAGCTTATTAGCTGTGTAATCCTGGGCGAGTCACAGCTCTCTGGGCCTCTTAACTAACCTGGTTGCTTGTGAGAGATGAGTTGCATGGCTGTGTCAGTTCCTGGTGCAGTGTCCGGCATCCCCCACATGTTTACAACCAAAAAATTACATGCCCAGACTTCTCTAGTCCTTTTTACGGGCCAAGCTTAGTGGCAGGAGCTGGGAAGGCATCCTGCTAAGATTCCTCTTGTCAATTGCTCGAAAGGAGTGAGTTCCCAGGCCTTTAATGCTGTATGTTTTATATCAATTACCTCATGTAATTCTTCCAACAAACTTGCAAGATAGGGGTAACATCCCCATTTAGGAACTGAAGAGCCAGAGAGGCTCAGAGGGTTGAAACCACTTGCCCCAGGTTACACAGAGCGCCGTATAAATGGACATGGTGTTGTTCTTCCCTCTCGCTCGAGCACCTTAGTGCTTAATTGCTGGCTCAGCTCTTCTGGACGAGACCCAGAAGGAATGTGTCAGGGCAGCTCTGGGTGGCTCATGCATTCGTTCATTCACTCCATTCATCCATGCAGTATTTTTTGAGCACTGGTTAGTGTAAGTCTACGCATTCTATTCCTTCTAGAATCACCTGTGCTGGTTTTCTGTGACGTTAAGGCAGTATTTCTCAACTGTGGGCAATCTTGCCACTCAGGGGCCATTTGGCAGTGTCTGGAGATACTTGGGGCTGTCAGAGCTGCGGGGAAGGGGTGTTACTGGTCTGATAGAAGTCACAGATGCTGCTGAACATTCTACGCTATGCACAGGAGCCCCCGCCCTCCTGCAACACAGAATTATCCCGCCTAAAATATCAGTGACACTGAGGTTGAAAAACCCTGCTTTAAGGGACTGTGACGCCTTTCAACTGGCTGGGGGCCCAGGACCGTGAAGTGTCGAGGAATGATTTGAATTTAATGTTTTGCTTTTGGCTCTGTAGTGAGACAGTTCCAGGGTCACCTCCTCAGGAAGTCCTCCTCCTTTTCAGAAAGAGCCCAGGATACTGGGTTTTTTTTTTTCCCCAATGCCTTCCCTCCCCACACCCCAGTCTGAGTGTCCTCTCTGGCTCCCTTGCACCTGTCGGCACACCACAGCGTGCTTCTCTCCACCTTGAGCATGACTCTTCCCTACTGGAATCTAAGCTCCTTAGGATCAATGGTCTAGACTTTTGATTTGTATTGTTACTGCCTAGCAAAATGTCTGCTGCACGGTAAGAATCAACGTTTATCGAGAAATGAATGAACCATCTTCATACATGAGTAATAACGCACGCTTACATTTTGATGGTGCTTTATAATTTATAAATTACACCTGCCTATTTTTCTCTCTTTTAGTTTTCAAAACAATCCCATAAGTGTTGCAATCCTCATTTTGCACATGAGGAAACTAAGGTTAGAGACGTGGTGATTTACTGTAAGGCAGAGCTGGGAAGTGTCACTGTCTTGACTTGAAAAGCTTTTCTGACATGAAGCCTGAGGTCTTTCCACTTACCCTCGCTGTGGCGGTTAAGATGCTGTTTTGTGATGGGAGGAACCGGGTGAAGAACTAGTATCTCAGGCTCTTTCTGAAAAGGAGGTGGTCTAAAGTGGGTGTCGCTGAATGAAATTAAGAAGTGCCGGGAGAAACAAACTTAAGGCTATTCTTTATGGTTTCAGCAGCAGTTAAGACTGCTTTAAGTTTTAAAATAAAGCTTTGATTTCCTGATTTGCAGTGAGTACCTGGATATGACAATCAAAATGCCCATTTGTAAAGCATATTCAATAAAACTATGAATTATTCGAATGTCTGATTTTCTCTGAGTGACACTTCCACGTTAGAGAGTAGGAATTTCTGCAATAGAAAATACTCGATGATTAATTCCCGGGTAAGTTCTAAGAAAGGGCGTCCAGCTCCTTAATCACGGGAAGAGCCTACTTTCATCCCTCTGGTGATCCGGGAACAATTCGAGCCCTGGGCATCCATGTAGCAAAAGAAGGAAAGAACTGATCACTTTACTCTCTGCTTTAATTCCATAAGGGTTTCCCCGGACACACTGCAAATTTTTCTCATTCAGTTGCCATTATCACAAACATTTAACTGGGCCTGTAGTTCATGTTAGGTACTGTGTTGGGCAAGGTGATCTGTGTGTGGGCTTGTCAAGCAGAGATGCCTGTTACTCAAAGAAGAGGGAAGGTTGGCCACCCAGAAAGAGCAACATAGGAGAGGAAACTATGGTAGAAATAATACTGTCCACTTCTCGAGCACCCACCGTCTCCCTGTGCCTCATGCTTTTATATGACATCCAGCAACACACACGACGACATTACAAGATGCAATTACTCCCACTTTACACAAGAGGCAACTGATGCTCAGGAAGGGCAGACAAGCTGCCCAAGTTCATACGGGTAGTAAGTGGAAAAGCCAGGATGCAAACCCGGGTGTGCAAGTCCATAGGGTGTGGTCTTTCCAGAGAGTCAAAGCTGATTGGTCATTGTGAGGATGGGTATGGGGGCTTTCGTGCATTCCTTCCCATTGACGCCTAGGAGGTCAAGGCTACCCATGACCTTCGTAGCAGCCAGATCCAGTGGTCCTTCTTGTCTTCACCTCACAACAGCAGTTGGTTCGGCTGACTACTCTTGCACCTGTCTTCTTTAGCGTCCTCAGCACCACGCTCAACTGCTTCTTCTCCCCATTGGCTGCTCCTGCATAGCATCCTCTGCCAGCTCCTTCTTTGCTCAACCTCTGAACGCTGAGTGCCTCTGAATTAATCCGCCAGCAATTCACTTTCCCCCCTTTCTCTGCAGGTGATCTTCTCAAATGCCATGACTCACATCAACATAAATAGGCAGACACCATGAGTAACGTCATCATAAATAGGCAGGTGATACCCATGTTCTGAAATCCAGCTTCCACCTGCGGATGTTACTATCATCCACCTACTTGCAATGTATCAGTCTTGTTTGAATCTTTTGTTCCACACGCCGCCCCCACCATCCAATCTATTAATAAGTCCAATTGGTTCTCCCACCAAAATAAATCCCAAGTCTGTTCACAACCCTCTGCACCTGCTGCCTGGCGCACAGCACCATCATTTCTCCTTTGGACTGTACGCATGAGCCTCGTAGTTGACTAATTGTGCTTTCATACCTGTGCCCCAACTCCTTTCTCCACAAAGGGATCTTGGAAAAAATGTAACTCAGATCGGGTCACCTCCTTGATTAAAATCCTTCAATGACTTTCCATGGCTGTTAGGATAAAACCCAACTGTCCCCACCACGTGCGGGGCCTCATGTGAACTGGCAGCATCTGCAGCTCGGGGCTCACCGCTTTGCTCTTCTATCCTGCAGGCTCACCTCCTCCCTCGCTGGCCTTGTCCCTGTTCCCCAGGAATGCTGAGACCAGAGCCTCCTCATGGCCATGGCTCTGGTGCTCCTTCCTGCCTGCAGTTTCGTCCTGCCAATCTTCACATGGTGGTTCCTTTCTATCATCTAGGCCTCAGCTACAGCATCTCTGCTTTGATGGCCTTCCTTATCCAAAATTGTTCACAACTGTCATTATTTTTGATGACACCATAGCACTATCTGAACATGATCTGAAATTATCAAGTTTGTTCACATTAAAGAAAATCCTTCTTCCTCATGGGGACAGAACACAAGTTCTGTGATAGCAGTGATGGTGTCTGTCTGACTCATCATTATATTTCACCTCTGATACCAACACAGTGCCTGGAGCAAAGCCAATTTTAATACATTTTTATTGAACAGAGAAGTAAATGCTCCAATGAATGTAATAGCTCACTGAGTTACAATTATTCTGTTATAAGCCTTTATTTATTTCATTTTCATATTCTCTTTCACCATCAGTTAAACAATCTTTCATTAAAATATAACCACCTATAAGGCCAGTATTTTTTTTCCTTGTTCATTGTGCTTGGCACCAAATAGGGGCTTGATAAAAATCTGTTGTGTTTGGTCGAACTCCCCACCGCTAGGGGACCCTGTCATATTAACATGGGTCTCTCAATGATGCAGAGGCTTTGAGGCCCTAATTAAAATACAATTGAAAGGTGTGGCTTCAGGTGTCATGGCAGGAGGTAGGGAAGGACATTGGGGCGCTTTCTGGTATCTTTCAAATTATTTTAAGGCATCTGCCATAAGAGAAGCAGCTCCTGGGTCCTTAACTCCCCATGGCCTGTGGAGCATCCCAGAAGTCCTACAGCCCAGCTTGTGCACTCACACCAGCCCCGCTCCCTCTGAGGTTTCGTTTCCAGGTGAAACTTTCTCTGGCATCAGCTTGCTCGCACTTAAGGCAACAGCTCTAGCCCATGTGCGGTATTCACTAGTGGGTGGTGTTTACACCTGACTCCCCAGAGCCTAGCACAGTGCCTGGCGTGTTTTGGGTACACAGGAGATGCTTCTTCAATTCGTTGGAATCGAGCAGAAACTTTCTAAACCGGAGTTTGGGAGGGTTCCTCCTGGAGCTGCAGCCTGGGAGAGAGCGAGGTCTCGGAGCTGACTCCTAGCAGCCTCTTCCTGTTCCTGGCTCACCTCCACTCTAGCACAGTGGGGACTCTAGATGCTCTGGGAGAAGTACAGCCGAATTCCCCCTCCAGAGGCGGCGCTGGGAAGGCCAACTTTCCCTTTTGCTTTCTGTGGGGCTCTCAGGATGGCCCACACGCCCAGCACAGCGCCTGACATCCAGTGGCCCTGAATCTCGGTGGCCGCTCGGGCCAGGCTTGCGGCAAGTGTTTCGCGCCCCTTCTCTCGCCACCTGTTCCAGGAAGCAGAATTATCAAGGTACAAGGTCTCACCTCCACCACGGTGTTGTCCATTGGAGTCCCGCTCTCAGTGACTTCATGGCCTGTTTACTTAGCCTAAAGACCAAGAGACGGTAATAACAAAGAGAGGGAAGCGGGTGGGAAAAAACAGGCGATTTTCTGAGGCTCCAGAGAACCACTGATAGGATTAGATGTTAATAATATTTATTTTTATTGTTTTTGAAGATTAGCATGTGCCCTTCGCTGTGTTTATCCCTGTGCAGATTTAACACAAGAATCCTGCAGTGATTTCATGTCCCCCGAAGGGATGAACACAAGTAGTGAGAAATATCAGCCCAGAGATCTTCCTTCTTTCTCCTGAAGGTTCTCTCTTCTCCTGGAGTGTTAGGTAGGATTTTGTTTTTGTGATTTTGTGAAGTTAAGTAGGATTTCACTCAGCAGCTCTTTTTAATAAAGACTAAATGAAAGAGACTTACGTGAGGCGGAAGTTTGGCATTTCTTTCATGGTAAAGACTCAGCTGGCCGGTGGTCCAGGAAGCAGGCATTTATGCCCCACGAGTCAGGAAGAGAACCATGCTTTGCTATCCTCGGTGACTAAAGCACTGGAAATACTAGAGTGAACAAGCCCGACCAAGATCCCTGCCCTCGTGGGGATTAGGGAGGTGGAAGATGGAAATAAGCATTAATAAAGTTATAGCACATTAAAAGGGGATAATGACCAGGAGGAAAAGTAAGACAGGGTCAGGTGATTGGAAGTTAGGGAGGGCAGGAGAAATTTAAGTGAGGTGGTCAGGTGGACCTCATCAAGAAGGGGATAATCAAGCAAAGACTAGAAGGAAGTAAAGGAGTAGGCTTTGGGGATATCTGAGGGAAGAGCTGGTTCAAAGGTCCTGGGGGCAGGATCATGCCTGGCATATCTGAGGAATAGACACAAGGAAGGTATGTCATACAACAAGTGAGCAGGAGAAGGGGAAGGAGGTGGGAAGACAGAGAGAAGACAGGAAACCAGTCACCAGTCAAGAGGGTCTTACGGCAAATGTAAATAAAGCTTTGGGTTTTTTACTCTGAGTGAGATGGGAAACCCCAAGTGGACTGTGGGCAGAGGGTTGGCATGCTGTGACTTAAATTTGAAGAGAGTCACTTAGTCTTCTCTGGGGAGAGGGGAGAGGAAAGGCCAGGAGAGCAGCTGGGAGCCTGCTGGATCATCCTGAGAGAGAGATCGGAAGCTTGCATCTGTGAGAGCAGCGGGGCAGACTTCACGTAGTCGGACTGTGGTAGAGCCAGCAGGATTTGCTGACAGAGTGGGGTGGGCCACGAGGGAAAGAGAGGGGCCCAGGATGAGGCTGCCAGTAAAGGAGAGAAGAAGGTTTATAGGGAAAATCAAGCGTGTGGTATTTGAAGACACAAAAGGGGAGATTCTCATGAGACATTAAATAGAGCTATCACACACACTAAATCTGTTATTAGGAAGGGTTGCAGGAAGACCCTGGATGGAGAGAAATGTGTGCATCGGCTGACAGGTGCACGAAAAGCCGTGAGAGTGAGCGCAGGTAGAAAGAGAAGGGGTTTGAAATCACCTGGACAAAAAAAAAAAAAAAAAAAAAAAAAACCCAAAACTATTGAGAGTCTAAGTGTGCTCACAGCATTTCTTGTTCTGCAGAGAACAGGAGACCTTCGTTGTGGTTCTGCTGGTCCCTCTGTGGGAGGAACCTGGAGAGCACTTCCAGGGCTGGAGGTCAGCCCAGGGGAAAGAGGTCATCCAGGTGCCCTGGAGGCTGTGAGAGAGACGCACTCGTCTGGATTTTCCCTCCAGGAGCTGCAGCGAGCAACGTCTACACGGGTTTGTGCTCCTCTGTTCCCTGCCACTTACGTGTGTTTGCAATCGACTAGGAGAATGTAGAAAATCATGTCGACACTAATGGCAAATTCCAGCTCATAACAATACTTTTAGCAGAGCGTGGCCATTCTCAGTCCTTAACCTCTTTCCCAGACCCGTGGGAGGACCAGAACCGTGAAAGAAGTCCGAGTCCCAGCATCTGGGATGGGGTGGGACGAGATGGGACTGTCTTGGATATGGAGCAAAGAGGGGAGGGTCTAGAGGAAGTCCAGGGGCCAGTAGGTGCTAAAGCAAGCACTGACTCTAAAGGGACAGAGAACAGGGATTAAAAACTGGCCTGAAGCTTTGGGTCTGCAGTCAGAAAACGCGAAATAACTCACCTAAAAAGGGTAACGCTCTGTGTCCCGGGTTGGAGGTGCTGCCCGTTAAGCCCTTCGGTGTGAATTCGAGAGACGTTAGGCAGATGCAGCTCTGAATCAGGGCTCACAGCAGGACACACACGTGTCCGCCCCACTTTCCTCTGCCCCTTGACAATGTGAAGGGCTTCATTTGGGCTTTAGAATTTCTTCCTCCCTGTCAGATTCCAGGAACAAAGCTGTCCTAGCTGACTGTGATGAGAGCTGAGTGAGGGGCAACGGGAGACAGATCACAAGGGACCTGAAGGCACTGATGCTCCATCTCAGAATATTTTCTCACTGTGATGGAAACCTCACTGCTTCTAGTTGCCAGTCCCTCCCTCACCTTGATCTTGGGGGTCATTCCCTTCCCTGTGGGTTGGCTTTCAACCTCAAGGCCATGGCTGAGGGCTTTTTCTCAACTCTCTAGGTCTGTGAGCAGGCAGGCTCACATCCTTTCATTTAGGCTTCAGGTTGAAGCTTTTTCTTCATTGTTCCTCAAACTGATGACACTCTCACTGGGTGTCTCCTGGTTTGGGAGACTCGAGGTAATTCGATTAATTTATTTTTAAATGGAGCTACCGGGGATTGAACCCAGGTCCTTGTGCATGCTAAGCCCATGCTCTACCACTGAGCTGTACCCTCCCCCCAACAAAAATGTTCTAAAATTAGATTATATCAATGACTGCACAACCCTGTGAATATACTAAAAAGACATAAAATTCTACAAATGTCATATGGACACTTCCTTTAATACCCAAAGAATCAGATCCTGCTCAGAAAAGGCTGACGAGTGACCAGAGGACAAAGCCCTCTCTGCTCCTTCCCATTGCCTACCTCTCTCCTTCTTCAGCAATAAAGTGTAGGTGGCACCATCAGTAGTTCCTGAAACCATCAGTATGTTAGAATCACTTGGGTCCCATCCGAGACCAGCCAGAACCTTGGTGGGGCCCAGGCTCAATCTTTTAAAAGAATCTCCTGGAAACTTCAGGTTTCTGATCCATCACATAAGGAGCTTAGAAGTTATCACTCTGTCCCAGCAGTAAGTAAAAGCTGAACAAACTGAAAAATTAAAAAAAAGATGGGGAAAAAGGAACAGAATATCCAAGAACTGTGTGACAATTACAAAAGGCATAACGTAATACGCAAAGGGAAAACCAGAAAGAAAAGAAAGGAACCAAAGAAATATACGAAGAAACAGTGACTCAGAATTTCCCTAAATTAATGCTAGACACCACATCACAGATCCAGGAAACTTAGAGAAAACCACGAAGATTATCTACCAAAAAGCTACAGTTAGGCATACCATATTCAGACTACAGAATATCAAAGATACAGAAAAAAAATCTTGAAAGAGGACAAAGGAATAAAACACCTTACCTACAGAGAAGGAAAGGTAAGAATTACATTTGACTCCTCGGAAGTCAGGCAAGCAAGAAGCTAGAAGAGAGGTGACCTCTCTGCCCCTCTATCAGCTCATCTGTAGTGAGTCTTACAATTCCTATCATATGAAGTGTGAGTATTTTAACATATCAGCGAGGGGCTCAGGGCGGACGTGCAGAGGGCATGGGAGGAGATCCTGCCCTCTGCTCCTTCTCTTAAGTCCTGCTCTGGAGCCCTGGTCCTGTTAGGGCAGGAAGCCTTCCTCTGGGTCTTCCTCGTGCGGAATGCGTGGTTCGCTGGACCTTGGCCCAGTGTCCTGAGAGGCTCCGCCCACCTCGCCTACATCCAGTCCTCCCCGAGCCACGTCTGCCTACAGCCTTCCTGAAGCTGTCACAGCCACAGCCCCCCGCAGACGACCTCGCAGTCCTAGTGTTCATGAGCCCCGTCCTGCCATCACACCATTGGTCATCCTGAGAAAAGTCTAGGAAGTTAAGAACATCAGTCCAGCAGGAAACTTCGGCTGGAAATTGGAAAGGATTCTCCAGTAAGCTTTCTAGTCTTTCCTTGTCCTGCAACCTGTGGAGTCAATGAGCCAACCTCTCCTCAAGGATCTCAAGTGGAGGGCGCATTCAGGGCATTCGGTCATACTACTTCTGTGTTCAAAGGACAGAAAATGAGTCTAGTCACTCTCAAACCGTGAGGTCAAAGATTTTCCCAAGAGTCTCTTTATCTATTAATTGGCAAATGGACAGGATTCCAGGGAAGAACTGTGCCTTTTGTGTGTGAAAAGTTGTGTGGATGGTGACCGTGAAACAAGAACTGGTTGAAGAATCAGAAGAGGTGTGTTCTGGTCCAGACTCTGCCGTTCACTCCCTGGTGACCCTGGGAGATCACTAGGTTACTCAGAGGGTTGGGAGGATTCGCTGAGACAATGGGTGTGCGTCATTGTCCAAGTGGGGGATCCTAGCAATAAACCATCCCATTTGGAAAAAAAAAACAGCACTTGCTTCCCAGAGTGTTTAATGCCATCTACATACATCTCTCCTGGATCCTTCAACACCCTTGAGCCAGGGATTTGCTCAAGGCCATGCAGCTGCAGTCAGACTAGAACCCAGGTCTCCTGACCCCAAGGGTAGACGCTCTGTGACACTCACGCCCACCGTGAGAAGACGTGCTCTGACAGGACCGCCAGGACCAGGGAGGGCGGAGGTGCCCCTGCTGGTGCTCTCTGCCCGCAGCTCCCCCACTGCGGCCGGTCCTGCCGCGTCTGGGCTGCCGGCCCAGCGATCGTCCCGGGGCAGATGGCGTCGGGGCATTTCGCTTCCGGCCAGAGAAGGTTCTGTCAGTGGGAGGAGGCTCCTGAGAGACGACGTGCCTCTGTCGTGGGCCGGACTCGACTACTTCTCCTTTTTGGTGCCGGCTAATTTCAGGCTGAAGGGAGAGAGGAGGGCGCCAGCTGCCACAGTGGCAGTGAGGCAGCGCGCTGCACCCTCTGCTGGCTGGTTGCTGCCACTCCCTTTAAGCATGGCAATGGTCAAAATCAGAACCCTTGGCCTTCAAGCAGGGCCCCTCGCATCCTTATTCTCATCATCCTCCCTAACAACGTGTAACCTCTGAAGTGATGCGTGGCCTTTCTGTGCGAAGCACTCCCAAGTATCCGGCTTGTCTTCCAGGCACCAGCACTGGCAGGTGACGCCTGCTGGACTTGCAGCAGGCCTGAGAAGGTGGGGTGGCTGCTGAGAAGCCAGGCCCGCCACCCACAGAGCCTGCTGCCTATAACATTGACCTTCAAGCACCGATCCCCTGGGGACCCCCCCTACGGCCCCCTACAGTCCCACTTGTACAGAAGTGAATTAGGCTAAATCAGATTCTGACAGCCTCGAACCCTTTCCATTCTTATTGCCAGTATCCTGCCAAGCAGAAGAACAGGTCTCCCTTCCCACCTTATGCGTCTTCCCCCGCAGCTCTGGAGCATTAGGGGAGCCAGCAAAAAAAGATCACCTGGGACACTTCCCTCAGTAACAGCATTCTACTGGAAGGCAGGTCAGAGGCTCCACTTTCCCAAAAGTGCCTGTCTTGGCTGGAGGTGGATCACAGCCCGCAGAGAAACCTCTCCCTCACTACCCTGACTATAAGCCTCTCGGGAAGCAGAAAGCTCAGCTTCTTGGTTCCGTGTGCCAAGGAGCGTCAGGATGCGGAGGGAGGTCTCAGGGAAGTTTCTCCTCCATCTCCCATCGTACACTTGGACAAAACAGCTCTGAACTGAAGAAGAGGACTTCTGGCTCATGCCTACCCTGGGACAGGACACAGCTGCATGGAGGAGAACACGTGTCTTGACTGGGTAAGGATGCTGGACGAAGCTAAAGACAAATACAGAGAAAAAAATGCATCAGGACTCATGTCAAGGCACTCGCTACTCCCTGGAGGGCCATTCCAGGACGGCGTCCAGGGAAAACCTCCAGGGGAGGAGTTGGGAGAGGGAAGAGGAAGCAGCGATGCTCCAGGGACTTTCAGGAGACCTGGTGGGTATGCTGCAATGTGTTTTTATGTCATAGGAGAATTTCATTTGAATGCAAAGGTCATGATGCCAACCTCATAAACCCAGGGAAGTAAAGTAAGAATATTAGGCCAGATGAACACAGGAACCACAAGACTTTAGGGCTGTTTGGGTCCTATAGATCACGGGCAATGTTTCATAGTGGCCTCCCCCATTAAGCAATGAGGAGACATATACAAATGAGCAGGCTGGGTAAGCTGGCATCGCAGACCTTCAAGAAGCAGAAAAGAACCTGGAAATAGATGCCGACCGTTGGGATAGAAAGGAAAGGCTTGCTGCGAGAGCCCACGCAGAAACAGAGGTGGGTTTAGAGCTTAGGAGAAGGAGTGCCTCCTTGAGGCTGAAGATGGGGAAGAAAAAGGATGTTAACAAGGGCCCCGACAAGGGAGGCTAGGGCCAGCGTGTTCATTGCAGGGATAAGAAGATCAGGGGCCTCTGGGGAGTAGGAGGTATGGGACGGGGGCCCTGTTCCAGCCGGCAGGTGCTCTCAGTGGGAGGAAAAACCAACCACTGGGATGTTATGAACTGTCTCTTAATAAAGCTCACACACCAAACCTGGGAGTGGGCCGAGGTGCCAGGAGGTACATAGAGAAGCTTATGCACCCGCCTTCAGGGGGCCGTATCAGGGGCTGTAATCAGGGAGGCAGAAGTACTGAAAGGAGGGCTGTGCACAGACCCTGGAGGGACGGTCGGGAGATCCGGTTCTCACCGCATCCCTTAGGAGTGATTTTGGGGGTCTCGGTCTCCTCATGGCCAGTAGGAGACTGGCCGAGCGGGCCCCCGAGCCACCCTCTAAGTGGGTAGTGGGCTTTGATACCAGTGGGGTTCCAACTCAACTCACAGTTTTGGACCGAGCTTACTGCTGCTTCCCGCTGCTGGGGCCGCAGCCACTCGATACCTCTGAGCAAGGTGAATCTTAAGACGGCGTGGTCTCCTGGAGGAGGACGAAGGGGGAGCGTCAAAAACCCTCACGGCAACACCCAACAAAACAAATCTTTGTAAGTAAGCAAGAAAGCTCCTGCTCCACGCTGTCTGGGTGACAGGATGTTAATGACAGAACACCGCCCAAGCCAAGCCTCCAGATCTGCGATCGATCGGGGTCTGGGGCAGAGGGAGGGGCCGTGCGACGGTCAGGGTCCCTCAGCCCCACACCCTGACCCTCCAGGCCTAGAGCCCAAGTGGCCTTACCCCTCAGCTCAGGGCACCCTGCTGCCCTCTTCCAACTCCAGACATCAGAAAGGAACGGGGGATTTACTTCTAGGAGCTCAGCAGTAGGAGGTGAGCCAAAGGCTGGGAGCTCGGGGGCTACCACCGAGGGACATTTTCTGGCTCCTCTGAGTGAGCATCACTTGCCCATCCTGCCTGCCCGCCTCCCTCCCCTTTTTCTCCTACTACTCCCCTCCTCTTCCCCTACCCCGACCCGCATCCTAAATAAGCCCTTGCACCCACAGGGACCTTCTGCCCCACCCCACACTGAAAAGATTGCTAATTTCCGTTTACTGATGTGACACTTGGCAAGGCCCAGATAATAAGCAATGTTCATGGACCCTTGGGGCGGCTGCAGCCAGAGACGTAGGTGATTTGTTTTGCACTAAGGTGAAGACCCTCTCAGAGGGGCAGGCGCCAGGCTCCACAGTCAGCCAGAGTTGCTTCCCTGACCATCCAGGCTGGTCAGAGGTGGACTGAGGTCTCAGGGGCTCTCATTTGCACTCCAGGAAGGGGGTGGGCCGCTGGTCTGTGAGGGCTGGAGTGGGGGCGGGGTAAGTATATGGGGAGACGGACAGGAGGATGGGGCAGGTTTGAGCCGGAACAACAGAAGGCTTAGCTCCATCATGGGACAGTTAGCTGCTTCTTAAAGGCTCTTAAAGACTCTTGTCCTATCTCCATATTTTGTTCCAATGCTGGTACTGCTCCCAGATTCACAGACCTGTTATCTTTAGTTCCCTGAAATTTTCACTGCGGAGATATCCGGCCTTGCCCACATCAGGCACTGCCCTGGGCACCCTCCTCCTTCCTCTCTTTAAAATTCCCTTTTGCTCAAATACTGATCCCAGCGCAGATGTCAGGAAAGGAACTGAATTTATCTGCTCTGCGTTAAGAAAGTATATATGTGTATATGTTTATTTATTAATAAAGATATTAATAATATATAACACATGAATAATAAATGTATAAACCTCTCATAATCATACTACCCAGAGATAATTCTACTGATGCTTTATTTCTGAGTTCTTTCCCATATTTTCATAGAAATTACATAAATACAAAAGATTTATATATATTTACCAAATGAAAGTCCTACTCTACACCCACTTTTAATTTTCTCAGTTAACACTATAAAACAGATGCTTTTCAAATGGTGGGACTGAATGGAGACAGTTGGAGCAGGGGGCTCCACCAACAGCGGTAAAGCCGTCCATCGCCTCCACTGACCCACCGCGGAGTCTGGGACCCGCGTACCCGGCGGCGTCCTGGGAGGTACTGCTGGGGAGCAAGGCACAGGTCGGGTGCCCTTCTGCCAGCACTGATCGCCACAGATAAAGCATGTGTTACTGCGCCTGTGAGGGCCACGTGAATGAGACGGCCACCCCTCCGGCGACCCCCTCTGTGCAGTCTCACAGCTGGTCCCTCCGGCCCTCCCTCTCCCTGCGTGAGCATCGTCTGCTATAGACAATGGGGCTGTGGGTCACGGCGGGACTCACCTCCGCTCCAAGGAGGGTACTTGCACACAGATTTAGAAGCAGTCTTTTTGTCCTCGAAATTCTTCCCCCTGTACTGGAAGTAAGAGCAAATTGCCTTCCAGACACAAAACCTGTGAGAAAAACGGCTTCTGGTCACAGGGAGAAAAACCAAGCAAGGCGGGAACACTGAGCACAGGAGAGGCGGGGAGGGGTCAGTCCTCGCGGAGGGCAGGGTGTCCGACAGAGGCGAGGGGGGCACCTGGCCCAGAGGCCCTTCATCTGAGGCCTCCTCTCTGTGCAGGCCTGGCTCCGGTGAGGGCCTGGCCTGGGCAGGAGGCTGGGACCCCTCCTGGACACACCAGACAATGGGGTAGACTGCGCAGCGCTCGGGCCTGGGTGGGGGTGGGTGACCGCTGGGGGCTCGCTCCAGCACTAGACTCTGAGGTGACTATCTGACCCCACCCGGTGCAGCCAGAGTGCCTGACTGGCCTCCTCTCTGGTCCTGACCCTTGGTTTACATCCTGCCCCTTAACTGAGGGCTGTGACTCCCTCCCCTTCCTCCTGGGCCCTTTCCCTGGACTGGACCCTGGTTCCTCACAGAGGCGCGCGTACTCACGGCAGCCTGGGGACTCCTGCTCCCCAGAAGTCCTTGTAACCCTCTCCATCTCTTCCTCCCTGCTCTCTAACCCTTTGCTGTCCCTCAGCCTGCCTTGGGATTGGACCTCTTGGAGGTCGGTCTTGGCTAAGACTGGATTTATTTTCTCTCCTGCTTTGTCTTGCCTGCTGCCCTCCCTCCTCCTCCCTGAGGGGTACTTTATTCATTCACAGTTGGTTTCTCCCATTCCACTCACTGAACTGGGTCTCCCTCCCATCATGAACCACCCAATTTGCCATAAGTGCATTCTTTATGATGCTTAAGAGACCAAGAGATCTGGTTTCTAAGCCTAGTTTTACCACTTACCAAGTGATCGTAGGCAAGTCCCTTAACCACTCTGAACCTCAGTTTCCTCATCTATAAAATAGGGATAATATTTGCCCCACCCACCTCACACTGTTGTTGAGAGGTTCATCAGAGATGACGCACATGGACACAGTTTGCATGATATAAAACTACTTATAAGTGTATAGGGAAGCAAGTCAAGAACCAGCTGCATGAGGATGAGGGCTTCAAAGTCTGCCGGAAGCCCCTCTATACCGCTCAGTAGGTATGAGGGACAGCTCAGCACTGACTCCAACCAGGAGCAGCATATGTATCTCAGGGGCTTCTGATCCTTCAGAAATTTTCAGGAAGCTTTTCTCCTGGTTAGAACTAGAATCAAGTCTAGCATTAAATGCTAGATGACAGTTGGTGTTCAGGAGGCTAAAATGATTATCTTGAACCTGGGTTTTTGAAATTCTTTCAATCCTGTATTAAGCAAGTTATCTTGGAGCTTTTAAAGTAAAGGTTGGTGATGGGTAAGCGACCTCTGCACTTCTATTTTAATAAAGTAACATTTTTTGAGTAGGAGAGGGGGACTCCAAAGAGCCAGGATCACGTAATAATCTGGATGTCCCAGACAGCCTGGTCTGGGGGCATCCCAGCCAGCTGTCCTCTGGTCACTGTCCCCCGGGGCACTGCCATTCACTACATGGGTGGTATGAGCTGGAGCTGGAGTGGATCACAGGCGTAAGTCACCAGACGGGAGAACCCGGGCTGGCCTCCTCACAGCTTCCTCACCACGTTTCCCTTTTGAATCAGTTGCCACACATTTGCCACTTCAATCTTGTAATCATACAAATCTGAATTTGTAGCTCCTCCTCTTGGAAATTGAGTATCTAGCAACTGTGCCCCTGGTGACAATTGTGCGACTTGGGCGTCACGGAGCAAAGCTTTTCTGGCTTACTGCCTCCGTGAGGCTTCCTATGTGCAAGCACAACTGTGTTAGTCTTGACAGAATTTCTCCCCAAGTAGCTGCGGTCCACAGGCCTGCTCAGGGGAGGAACCCAGACCTAAGAAAACCTAACACCTGTTCCACGCAAGCTCAGGCGAGGTGGGAGCCAGGCACTCTGATCCCCAGTCTTGCTGGACCTTCCACCCTCAGATTCAGTGCGCAGTGTGCGAGCGTGAGGGACATAGTGCAGTGAGTAGGATACAGATACACCATCTCAGTTCCCACGAAACTGGAAACTGAAACAGAGGGCTAGAGGAAGCCAGAAAAGTCTCTGGAAAGTCGAATGTGTTTTCCTGACCTCGTGGTCCTCAGGTGAAGGGAGATAGTTACCTTTTCCAGAAGTACATAATGACGGGGAAGAGAGCCATGATAGCCCCGTGGAAGATGCTCCGGTCTAGGTGGCCCTCTGAAATGGCAGCAAGGATGGCATCCTTCTGGGACTCAGAGATGTTCACCTACCCACAGAGTGCAAACCTGTCACTGGCAGAGGCTCCAGGGAAGGTAGAAAACCTCTTTTGGCCCCCAGGACTTTCAAGACCACACCCTCCCCAGAAGGTGGGAGCTTCTCATGGGGTTGATAGGTAAAGGACATCTGGTTGACCCTGACTTCGCAGTGCCTTACAATTAGCTTTCAGGTTTCTTGTGGGGAAAACGCTTCTTGGCAAAAGGCCAGAGAGGAGTGGCGGTCCCCCTTACCCGCAGCCTCGGGGGGACCTCTGAATGCAGGTAGAGCTTTAGGATGATGTTAATTTTGGACTTCATGAGGATCACATCGTTCTCGTTGTACGCCCGGTTGACTTGCAGCACATGAGCTGAACTCACCAAATCATTGAATCTAAAAAGAGGCAGAAAGAAGGAAATCACCGAGGAGAAGATGAAAGGCCAGGCAGGGCTGCCGGCCCAGACCCATCTGCGGCCTAAAAATGAAAGGACCGTTCTGGGCCCAGGTGTGACTTCGTACGTTCAATTGTAATTCATCCGTCGGCAGATGTTAATTGAACACCTGCCACATGTCAGATGACGCGCTGAGTGCTTCTTCACCACAAGCTCCCTCATCTACCCCATCCTCCCGTCTTTACCCATCTTGGCCCCTTCATCAGTTTTGCCTCTGACTCTTTCTTTCCTCTCCTGTGCTGACCAGTTCACAATTACCAGCACCGCTCTCTGGAGCAACACATTCCTTTTCTTAACATTTTTATTCTAGTAAAATAAGCACAACATAACATTTACCAGTTTAATCATTTTTAAACGTGGAGTTCAGCGGCATGAAGTAATCCACGTAAACTGTGCAATCATCACCATGATCCATCTCCAGAACTTTTCTCATCTTCCCAAACTAAAACTCCGTGCCCATTAAACACCTTACCCATTCCTCCCTTCCCTCAGCCCCAGGGGATCACCACTCTACTGTCTGTCCCTCCTAGTGACATCTTCTTTCCACTAACTGAAACACATGTCAGGTACACCTTATCTTGATTTAAGCACACAGTCTGCTGCTCTCAGGCCATTTGCAATCTTAACCAGTTTAAATCTTCCTAGGAGTAGAATATAATGGGGTTCCCACTATAAGCCTGTTTCGCATGTCCATTCATGTATTCTATCAGTGGACATTTATAAAGGGTTTACTCCGTGCGGGCACCATTCTGGGAGCAGGAATTCAGCAGTGCACACTGTAAACACAGTCCTGCTTTCCAGGAGCTCATGAGCAGTGAGAGGAAGACGACATATAAATGAATAGAGGACTAATTAAATATGCGGTAGAGAGCTATGAAGACAACAGAAGGGGATGACATGGTTGGGAAGGGGGTGGACCCTGAGACTTGAACAATGAGAAAGAAAAAGACAGTCATCTGAAGACCTGGAGGCAGTGGCTTCTTCCCAAAGAGGGGGCAGCAAGTGCAAAGGCTCTGAAGCAGGCACCAGCGCAGGGGGCATGGGTGGGACAGAGCAGAGACCCTCATGGCTAGAGGGGGGAGCAAGCAGTGAGTAGGAGGGGGCGAGCTCCGGGATGCAGGCAGGCCCTGTTCATGTAGATCCTTTTAGGCGATGAGTGGAGGTTTGGACTTTATCCCAGGGGTGACGGGAAGCCACCGGGACATGGTAGGCAGGAGAGGGATATAATGTGATTTCCACTGAGAAAAAGCTACTCTGGCTGTTGTGCAGAGAACAGCCTGCAGGGGGCCAGTGAGAAAGCAGAGACGGTGGTGATGCAACAGAGCAGCGGAGGGAGGGCTGTTCGCTCTGGGTTTTGTTTTTTTTGGTTTTTTTCCTGCTCACTATCCTCCCCCTTGCACACCTTTTTTTTTTTCCCCCAAATCTCACCACCCCTACTCAAAGTTCAGCTGAGGCGACCTGTCTCCCAAGAAACCACACCTAAGGACCCAGGTGTCTCAGTGCACTTCCAGGGCCTGACTTGACACCTATCACCCTACTTCCTAACTTTCATTTGTGTGTTTTGTCTGCCACCCTTATTAGTCTGTGGGACCTTGGAGAATACAGAACATCTTAGCTGTTTTTTTTGTATTTGCCACGCCAAATCCAGTGCCTAAGAAACAGTCAGGTGGGGGTTGGTAGAGCTCAGTGGCAGAGCATGTGCTTAGCATGCACGAGGCTCTGGGTTCAATCCCCAACGCCGCCACTAAAAATGGATAAATAAATAAATAACCTAATTACCTCCCCCCTAAAACACACACACACACACACACACACACACACACACACACACAAGAAAGATCAAAAAGAAAAGAAAAGAAAAGAAAAGAAAAGAAAAGAAAAGAAAAGAAAAGAAAAGAAAAGAAAAGAAAAATCAATAAGCATTGGTGGAACTGAATTAAATCCCTCACTGGGGGGGCCACGGAAGATCCCTTAACCAAGTGGCCCTAACCGGGGTGCTGAGCTACTCGGTGCCCTGCACACCTGGAGAACACCCTGCCTAATGCTGCTGGCGCATCCACCGTATACGCTGGTGGTGTCCTTTCACGGACTTCCTCATGTTTCTCCAACTAATGGAGGCAAATATTTACCAAGAGTTATTCATATTGCTTCCCAAATATTTTTGCCTGTTGTTACTATAACTTGTAATTGATTAAAATTGACAAACAATGAACATGAAAAGAAAAGGAATGTGCTGTTTCTGTGAAAACCCACTTGAATGCTTTGGGACGTTCCCATAAAGACAAGTTGCTATTTTAAAAAATTGCTATTGAGTTAGATATGTGTGGCACTGAGATTTAAAACATTGAGGAAACAAGGATAGAAATTCAGAAGGATTAAATTGCTTTGCAGTAACCTACAGTTTCTCCCTCCACTGTAAGGGGAGAAAAATTAAAAATACTAGATGGCATTTTGAGTATTGTTTATACAAGAAAAATATGTGAACCTCCAATTAGTGGAATGGTTTTGGCTTTACTTCAAAAGTTTAACAAGTGAGCGAATGTACATTAATATTTTTTTAACTTGAAAGTATCTGTTTAATGTCATGCACACACACACAGACACACGCAATTTTTATTATTATCATTCCTTGCTTTAACTAAAGAACTCCTGGCCCAGTGGTGCTACACAAGAGGACTTCTATCATATCAATAAGCAACAGGAAAAAAGTGCTCCGCATCCGGGGCATAGGTAAGTGCATTTCAACACCGGGAGCTGCAGAATACTGTGGAGCCTTTAGGAACCAAAGGAAAGAATGGCGGACATGGATACAGTGACAGCTTGCAGTGAGATTTTCAGATGGAGAGTCCTACCCAGCAGAGCTGAAGTCCCTGTGTCACTTCCAGACCACTCCAGTCTTTGTTGGAAAAACTAGGGGTGGAAAGCTGTGAAAGGAAGGAGAAACCAGACACTTACTTCTCCATTTCAGAAAAGAAATATAAATCATTGATGGCAAAGTTAACAATGATGATCCTGTGGCCAAAAATCCGGCGCTTCACAAGGGTTATGTCTCCATTCTCATGGTCTGCACACCGGACACTGGTGGGATTTGTGGCCAGGCGCCCTGGTATGTTTGGGGATACGGAGAAATCTGAGAGAGAACGAGAGAGGAATTAACAAGATGTCACTCTTAAGCATGAGGCTTTTGACCTGGGCATAACCCAAATGAAAAAAAAAAAAAAAAAAAAGGAAACTGTGCACCCACCTTTGGT
The DNA here is from genome assembly GCF_036321535.1 of Camelus dromedarius. Lineage (NCBI taxonomy): Eukaryota > Metazoa > Chordata > Mammalia > Artiodactyla > Camelidae > Camelus > Camelus dromedarius. The sequence goes on along the minus strand of NC_087458.1, from coordinate 26,694,643 downwards.
CCTGTTGAAATAGTGATTCCCTACCCTTGGGTTCAACCTGTAACTTAGGCTTGAACGTGCTGAAAAAACATCTGCTCAGATTAGTATGACAACACACATACCGAAAAAAAATCAACTGAGTACAGTGTGTTCCTGGTGCTTGACTAATAGAAATACAATCAACACCGTACTTGGGCTAATCCTTAACGTTTCTTCGGAGGCCGAATATGCGGACGAGATCTTCAAAATACAGTGAGTGGGTCCGATGATGCTTATCAAGGGTTATTGGGGAGGCAATTTAGAAGTAACTAGGAAAACAGCACAAAGGAAAAGCTAAGCCACGAAGAATAGAGAAGAAGTTTATTAATGTAACTGAGTAGAAAAAAGACAGAAATGAGTAAAGAAAAGCACAGACACTTCTAGAAAGTTTGGATTGTGTCTCAGAAAAATAAGACGCTTATTTTAGCAAGTTTCTTGACTAAGATGTAGCCTAAGACACTCATTCAGAGGGATTCAGGGCTGACAACAGTTTGGGGCTGGAGCTGACGGGTAGACCTTGGTTAACTGCCTTGTCAGCCGAGGGGGGGCTGAAGAGGGATTCGAGCAGGTGAGCTGTGCAACCGGAAAAACGTGCGAGGAGCCGACATGGAGCAAAACGGCACTTTATTGCAGTGCAAGCGGGCGGCAGCGGGCGGCACTTTCTTCTAGTTTAACATGATGGCGCCCCCCCCCCCACCCCCCGCGGTGCACGTGTCCTGCTTTTATCTGTTTCCTGCCTGCACATGTGCAGTGCTCATCTCTTTGTTCATGAGGCTTCCGTAACACCACCAGCGCGTGCGTACTTCTACTTTCTTTCTTCTAAAACTTACATAACTGGCGCATGCGTACAATCATTATTTGCCTTACACTACAAGCATGTTGTTGTGGCCTCGGCCTTGAGTCCCGCCTACTCATCCGAGGCCACTGACATGCCTGATATAAGAAAATTGTTTAATTTGGCTCTAGAATGTACTCTATAAATAAACTACTAACATACATTATAAACGTACTAATAAACCTATTATTCTGGATATCCGTTCAGGAATAACTGGTGTGGGTATAGTGCCCCCTATGGGTTAGGGTTAGGGTTAGGGTTCCTTTTGGTGCAGTGTTACACATAGGACAGGAGGGTAACTGCAACATTCAGTAAATACCTGCTTCCCGTTATGTCCCACTGTGCTATGTCCTGGGGTTACCACACTGAATAAGACATAAGGTCCCTCCCTACTACCTTACAATCTCTTTCTTTATCTCTCAGCCTCGAGTTTGAAGGGGAAAAATGTCTGGATAACAGTGGAAGTTGAAATGATAGTCAAGTAGTTTAGGAAAAGAGGATGCTAAATCCACCCCCAAAATCTGAAAGCAATATTGTACTTGTAAACTGGCTCTGGTAGGGGAGGGGAAGACCCAGTTTGGGTTATTTGCCAATTTCTGTAGTAAACACTCCCCCACGGTTGATTTCAAGCTATGGATGGTCTGCCAACTGGCTCACAACATTCCTGAATATTTAACAACTGGCTCTCCACTGGGCTAAGGTTGTCAGGTCGAATTTTTTTAAAGCAAGGCCTAACTCTATGCTGGCTACAAGAAAAGTATTTTACATGTAAGGCATAAATAAATTCTAAGTAAAGGAATGAAAAAAAAGGTATTTATGTTAACACTAATAAAAAGAGAATTGGAGGAACCATTTCAGTATCAGACAAAGTATATTTCAGGGAAAGAATATTACAAGGATAAAGAAGGTCCTTTCATAATGATAAATGGGTCGGTTACTTGAAGGACAGGACAATCCTAGGAAAGGCTAAGTTATAGTAGTAGAAGGCAGACTGCTGATCAAGCAGGTCTCCCACTGAGCTGCAGAAGCACCTTTGTTATTGGCTCTCATACAATGCTGGGGTGTGGGAAGTTGAAGGAGGGTGAACATGAACTTCCTACCATTCTTGAGCTAGTTTTATTTAAAGAGAAGGAACCAAAGAGCTATTCTTAAATCCTAAATGTTTGATTGTGAAGCAATTCATAAAACATACAAAAAATTTTTGTTAAAAGTCAAAGTTGGGACAACTTAAAAATCATCAAGAGAGGTGAGATTTGTTACTACCAATCCTTCCAGCCTTCTCTCAGGCACTTTCCCCATCTTATGACTCTAGTCCAACTGGCCTGATTGCAGTTCCTAAACTGTACCATCCTCTTTCTTATTTTAGGATTCTATGCACACCTAGAAGTTGCTCGTCTCCTACTTTGCCTGTCTAACTTTCTCATTCCCCAAAACTCAACTTTTATATCATTTTTCTGGGAGAAGTCTTCCCAATTCTCCTTGACTAGTTATGGTCTTTCTGCAATTATCATTGGAATCACTCATCACAATTATATAAAAACATTAAGAATATTCGTGAACCTTTTTATAGCACTTACTGCTGCCAAGAATAGTTCTAAGATGGTTTATGTGTACTAACTCAATTCTCACAACAACCCTATGGGAAAGACACAATTATTATTGCCATTCTGCAGATGAGGAAATAGGCACAAAGTCACGTTCACAGGCCCCCTCCAGTTAGAAAGTTGCAGATTCAAATCCAGGCCCTCTGGCTCCAACATCTTTGACTCTCATTTTCTGTCTTGTCCTCAAAACTGTAGGTGCCACGAGGGCAGAGCCTATGCTGTACGCTCATTACTGTACCTCCTGCACCTGACAAAGTGCTCGCCACACTGTGGATTCTCAAAACTGTGTCGAACTAACAAAAGGATGAATGAATGAAGCAGCAGAATAAATCGATACTATGGACAAACCACATAATGAAATAGTTTTATAAAAACGTGAGATCTCAAAGTGCCTGAGACTAATCATTCCTTCCCCTTTCTGGCTCCTTTAGCAGAATCTACTGGGCTCACATCCTTTCTGGTGGGGGGGGCGGGCTAGGCTTGGATTTGCACCCAGGGCCTGGAGTCCTTGCTAGACCCCAGGCTAACGCAGGCATTGAAACTGAGTAGGATCATGTAGGGCCTTCCCAGGGACAGACACCCCTGTTCCCCATGTCCCCTGACTCTTGTTAGTAGAAAAGCTTTAGTTTCTTAGGTCTTTCCTGAGTTCCAAAGAGGAAATTTTATCAGAGAAATGAGAAAATGCAGAGACAAAGGAAAACAGTGAATCAAGACAAAATAATAAGAGTTTAGCCATAAAACAAAGTCAAGGACCTTTAGTTCCTCCTCAGGGGTTCTAGATAATATTTTGATCCATATCCTTGAGTTGTATTACAGATACTAAAACCTCCACCAGGTGAAAGAAGTTAACTGCATGCTGACCACCAGCGCATAGATCCCAGACTGGCTGGAACCAGAAGGTTGATGATGTTGACTTCAATGACCTAACCGCCAACCAATCAGAAGAATGTCCACACACCAATGATCAGGCACCCTCAGCTTGCCTTTAAAAACCCTTCCCTAAAAGCCATCGGGGAGTTTGGGTCTTTTGAGCATGAGCTGCCCATTCTCTTTGCTTGACTCCACATTGGGTGCCTTGCAATAAACGCTGTACTTTCCTTCACCACAACCTGGCATTGGTAGATTGGCTGCACCACATGTGGATGACTGGACCCAAGTTAGATTCAGTCGCAGCATGACACAAAGCAGTGAGCTCTGCAGTTTCTTGCTGGGACTAACCCTGGTAGCTAAAATACCAGTGGGAAAGGGGAATAAACAGAGAAGTGACTTACTTTCCTTGTTATCATGTACTTCCAGGTGAAGATAGTCTTCAAACTCCCGGCGCTTTTGGAGATTAGACATACATCTGCGGTACTTACAAAAGCTCTTGATAAAGCTGATCATCTTCAGCAAGCCTCTCTTCTGCAGAAAGAGAAAGGAGCAAGACATTTTCCTTAGTATAGCCTGCTGTTCATGGGCTGTCTACTATGTGCCAGAAACTTGACATTCAGTACTTTAAAAGGAGTAATTTTTAGTTGCAATTTAAAGGTGAGGAAACTCAGGTCAGAGAGATATCGGATGGTCATTCCCCAGTTTATCTAGCCCTTAATAAATTGGTATCTTATTCTGGGAAGGTAATGCAAGTTCTTTGTGGGTGGAAAATTCTGGCTTCACCCAGGCATGGCTGGGGCCCTTGGCAATTCTCCAAACTCTACAGTCTTTCTACGGTGAAGATTTGAGATGCCACGACTGGGAGAGGAAGTGTGAGAGCTAAAAACAGGAAGAAACAGAGGACAGAGATAAGTGTGACTCATGAGAAAGGAATAACGGCTCAGACAGATTTTGAAATGTTGAAGAAATAAGGAAATGAGTAAACCATTTTTAAGAAATACTTAAAGAAAAACATAATTACATGCACACACCACACGGACACAAACAAATGCATGTTATGTTTCTGCATCCATTTCTTTTTTTCTTTTCTTTTCTTTTTGGTGGGGGAAGTAATTAGGTTTATTTATTTATTCTTAGAGGAGATACTGGGAGTTGAACCCAGGACCTCATGCATGCGCTCTACCACTTGAGCTATAACTTTCCTTGCTGCATCCATTTCTTAATAGATACCCAGTGACCATTCTCCAGTTGATCTACCCCTTAATAAATTGCTATTTAGAGCCTGAAAGAACCTTGCTGATCAACTAGTTCGGCTGTCTCATTCTGTAGAGAGGGAACTTCAGTGTAAGCTTGGCTTTCGCGAGCCAGTGGTTAAGTACAAAACCACTGGATTTAGTAACAGAAGCTTTGAGTCTGGAGCCTAGCTTCACCTTAATTGGGTAGCTCGGGTCAACTTCCTTATGTCTCAATGTCTCCATGTGTAAGACAGAAACAGCAGCCTTCAGGGCTGTGGTGAAGGTTAGTGATGATATATGTAAATCACCACGTACAGTGCTTGGCACAAAGTAGGCACTAAGTACACGCTGGATTCTTTTCATACTTTCTTAACTGAGGGCAACTGGAAGGCCAGAAATGAAAACAAAGCATCCTGGTGCTTTAATATGACACATGATCCTTTGTGGTACCCTGACATGGAGCTATCCACATATGATGAAAATAAAGAGGACGAAGGAGGGAGTGGCACATTTATTGCATTAGTGGGCAGAGGCATTGCTTTTTTTCACTATTCTAATGTAATTGTTTTTAATTCAGCCAGCGTGTATATAATTTTATATAGTTGTGATTATAATACATATACAATTTGAGAATCTGCTGTTTTTCTTAAAATTTTTTCTCATGTTTTTTAATTGAATGATTCTTGAAACTCTATAGTGCTTTACAATTTTCAGAAGTTCCCCACATGTGATTTCATATAATCTCATAATAACCCTTCCCCCCACCCTTATCTGGCCCCTCCCCTCGTTCCTGTCCCCACCGGTAACCCCTAGTTTTTCTGTCCATCTGGGAGTGACACAGGCGTTGTTTTCAGGGGCCTTAGCACGATCTTTAGAGTCAGGCAGAGCTGGGCTCAAATCTTTCTGATAATAACCAATTTTGCGACGCAATGAGCAATTGATTAAGAGGAGCGTGTATTTTTTTTTCCCTCCAACCATACGAAGAGTCTCTTTAATGACATTCCTGTCTCCTCTTTCTTTCCTTTTTCTCCCCTTCCACGGGAGAATGAGCTGGATGACTGATGAGATTGGAAGAGAGAAAAGGACACGCCCTGCTCTTCGGCCTTCCGCGTCCCCTCGGGAGCCGCCGGTCTGCAGACCCCTGTGTTGAGGCCTGCCCTTGGCCGTACAGTAAGGGGCTCACCCGGGTACATGGAGGCCTAATTGTTCCGTCATGCCAGTGACTGGATGTGTCAGTAACTAAGTAAGGGTGCAGAGAGGATTGTCAAATGTCCTCCAAACTAGCTTTCAGCAGTAAAAAACAAAACAAAACGAAAAACCTGCTGTTTTGATCTCCATGCGACCATTCCCTGGGCCCATCACTCAACTGGTTCTAATCACAAGTAGCGAGGACAGGGATTCCCTTGCGTTCCCACTAGAGCAATCCTTCTGAGCCACAGATTCCGCCTTTGTAAATGGGGATTTGAAAACCTACCCCAAAAGGTAGTCGTTTTGGTGAATAAATAACCTAACAGTGTAGTGACAATGCCTAGGCTGTTTTTTTGTCCCCAGTGTCCTGTCGTCACCATCTTCCGCACTGACCTGGGATCCATGCAGGTAAGTTGCCGTTGTCTTTGAGGACTTCCTGGTCGAAGTTAGGGTTTCATGTTCCCTCTCCTGACGGTGATGTGGGAACAGATCTTGGTAATCTTTAAACCTGCCAACAAAGACGGGAAGGGATAAATTTGGGAGTTCAAGATCTACAAATATTAACTACTATATATAAAAATAGATTAAAAAACAAATTTATTCTGTATAGCACACGGAACTATATTCAATATCTTATAATAACCTTTAATTAAAAAGAATATGAAAATGAATATATGTATATATGTGCATGACTGAGACATTTATGCTGCACACCGGAAACCGACACACTGTAACTGACTATACTTCAATTAAAAGTAGCAAAGAAGGCAAAAACCCAGCACATAAAAGGTAACAGTCAAGGCCAACCTATCATTATGAGAATGGGTTATGAGACTCCTTGAGTAAGTGATGGTTTTCAGAAGCCAACCAGCGGCTCCAGAGAATCACTGCCTTCTCACTGTCCCCCGGCAACACTCACCACCTGTCTTCCAGAGACTTCATGACATAGCTCTGGAGCAGTAACAACATGGTTGTGCTAATGTGACTCATGTGAGAGACTTCTTTGATAACAGGGGCATCGCACTGCAGTATTTCTTCTAGAAAATGCAGGAGAGAGAAAGAAAGTCATCATTTTCTTGTCTACCATTTCTGATAGCTGTTTTTTTGTTTTGTTTTGTTTTTTGTTTGTTTGTTTGTTTTTTCTCATCTTAGAGCCTTATGGTTCCTTATTCTCAATCTGGTTACACTCAGCTCTCTACAATTTGTTTGAAAATCTCACAAGAACATTTGGACTGTTATGTGTAAGTGTGTTTGTAGAGCAAATCCTATCCTGGTTTGGTTCCATTCAAATTTCAAAGGTAAGTGCTTAAGGGGAAAGAAATGTTTAAAGGACTCATTTCTGCAGCTCGTTTAAAGTTGTAAGTTTGAAGTTTAGAAAGAGAGTTGAGGAATAAAGGATTAAAGTTAAATGGCTGAGGCAGATGGGAAATCCAAGATTACCAATAAGTATTCTAAGGGCAATATGATTTTCCAGGTGTTCAAAGACTGCTGCGTTCAGTAATAAAACTTAAAAACTTATCAGGGACAGGGTCTACATACTCGTCTTTCTCTTCTAGCTCATTCAAAATGATGCCCAGAACTTGATATCCTGAGACTCAATAAATAAATATTACTTACAAGTAAATACTTGCCAGTTTTATCTCTTCTACTTTCATAAAATGTATAATCTTATTCTCGGTTTACCACAAGCCAAATGCACACCAACCTATCTGCTCATCTGTTCCAAAATAGGAGGCTTTATCTTCATTGCTTTGCTTTAAGATTTGTTTACCTCCAGGATGGGACCACGCTCATTTCCTTTTGTTTTCCTCTAGAATTATAGGTCAGTACTTGCAACTCTGCTTCTGGCCGAGATCAATTTACATGGGTGAGATTTACCTTCCCGCCTTAGGCAAGAAAGTGAGACAAAATTGATGAAACAAGGATTTTCAGGGAGACAGCTCTCCTTTTCAGTACCTTTCAGCGCTCTTCACAGCCTATGGGGGGTGGACATGCCAACTGTGCATGCTGCTAACTCTTGTTTTTGTATCTAACTCCAGTCTGGTTGATTTGAGGATCGAATGACTTGAGTCTGAATTCAAGTTCCAACAACTGGACTAGTTAACTTCTCTGTGTTTTACCTTCCTCATTAGTAAAATGGAGCTATTTGTCCCTACCTTTTAAGGATTAAATAAAATCCTTTTCTCAGGGTTAAATAAAGCTAAATGAGAGGATATATTTTACATATAAGTGCAAGTGTTTTGCACTTGGCTTCTTTCACTGCTGCTATTATGTTAGATTTATTATTATATTATTATTTCAGTTTTTCTAAAACGATTTTATTTATTATAAAAAACTAAATACTAGCACATGTTGAGAATTTAAGTAAAACTCTTGCTTAAGAACTACAAGCAAATTCTGATTTTAATCAACCATCCATTCTGTCTTTTGAACATTATACTTCAGAATGGTTGCATATCAAAGAATAACAAAGCAGATAGGTTTTTTTTTTTTGTTTGTTTGTTTGTTTGTTTGTTTTGCCTATGCTTCCTTAAGTTCTCCTCTTTTTTCTTGGAGGAAAATAGTGATAAACTTGATTCATTTTTTTCCTTTTTCAAATACTGTATTTTATCACTTATATGTGGAATCTAAAAAATAAAATGAATGACTATAACCGAACAGAAACAGACTCATAGATGTAGAGAACAAACTAGTGGCTACCAATGGGGAGAGGGAAGGTGGGGCAAGATAGGGGTGGGGATTAAGAAGTACAACATACTTGGTATAAAATAAGTAAGATACAAGGATATATTATACAGCACTGGGAATATGGCCAATATTTTATAATAACTTTAAATGGAGTTTAAAATATATAGAATCACTGTGCTGTACATATGAAACTATTATAATGTTATAAATCAACTGTACTTCAATTTAAAAAAATGGATTTACTATTTCCTGCTTTCACTGTCCCTCTTTTTCATTGAAGTGTAGTTGATTTACAATGTTGTGTTAGTTTCTGGTGCACAGCATAGTGATTCAGTTACACATATACTCTTTTTCATCATAGGTTATTACAAAATATTAAGTATAGTTTCCTCTGCTATACAGTAGGAACTTGTTGTTTATCTATTTTATACATAGTAGTATGTATCTGCCAATCTGAAACTCCTAATTTATCCCTCTCTGCTCGCTGACCTTCTTCATCTTTGTCTCAATACTGCCTCGTGTGGCCGCTGCTCTGCTCTGAGAGCAGCAGCCAGTTCTGCTGCTCTTTTCTGTTTATCTTGTCTCCTGTTCTATGTCTTGAGTCCTGTTCTGTTCTGTTGTTTCCTGCCTTGGGAAAGACAGGCTCTTTCCCAAACTCTCCTAAGATTTGAAAGGGCAAAGGAAACATTATCAGGAGAGAAAGATGCATACCAGGAGAGTTTTTGCCCTGGAAGAAAGTCTTAACTATGTTTTCAAGGAGAGAATTGTAAATCTTCTCATTCCTCTCAACAGTGATCTTCTGTATGGCCATCAGGAATTGCAATGGGCTGTCAGCCTTCCGTTCTTTCAGGAACTCCATGAAGAACTCCAAGTGGTGTGGGTTTAGGAGGACTTCTGTCAAGTTTCTGGAAAACAAGAAGGCATCACTGGTGGAGAGACAGGGCTGGTGATCCAGGATTCTGCTCTGATTGGGGAATGGGGAAGGGCACCTCCCAGGCTGCAAGGCTCTGGCCATGACTGAAGAGCAGGGTGAATGAGTTACTCACCTTATTTCCTTGGAGATAAACTTAAACTTTTATTTACCCATCCTAAGCTTGGTCCAGTCATGTGACAACCCCAGTGGAAGAGGAGAAGGAGTATTTTAAAGGGGACATTTTTTTTTTCAAGAAAATCTTTTTACACTGTGGCTTCAATGGGCAATCATTTCAGTGAGGCAGAGCACGAGTGATCAGCAGTTACTGGTCAATATTTCTAAGTTTCCATGACTAATTTCCTCTTTCATGGTTCCTTAAATACAGGTGCCCCTAATGTTTCACCTTCAGTCCTCTTTACTTTTGCCTTATGAACCTTGCGTCCCTCCTCCCCCCAACCGCGGTTAATCTCTGCATCCTCTGTGGTTTCAATTTTCATTCTTGTGGGGAAGTGGTTTCGATTTTCATTGATATGGTGAAGCTGTGTCTCTAGTTTCTATGAGCCCCACTTCAGAACTTCAGGTGCCCATTGAACCTCGTCTTTATGTCATTGCTATTGTTTCAATCTCTCCACATAAACCCCCAAGTTGTCCGACTTGCTCTGCCTCCGTCACACACCTATCTCATTAAGAATGACGTTAGCTATAGGTTTTATTAATAGATGCTCCCTTTTAAAGGATGAGACTGTTCTCTTCTAATTGTATTGAGAATTTTTATTATAAATGGGTGCTGGATTTTGTAAAATGCTTTTAATGCATCAACTGAGATAATCAAGTGCAATTTTCCTCCCTTATTTTATTAATACGACACATTGTATTAACTTATTTTCAGATGTTAAATCAATCTTGCATTCCTGGAGTAAATCCCACTTGGCCAAGCTATGGCATCCTTCCTACATGTGGCTGAATTTGGCTTGAGGAATTTTATATCTAGATTTAAGACGGACATTGGTCTGTAGTTTTCTTTTTTTTTTTTTTGATAACTTTGTTCGGCTTTGGGATCAGGATGCTACTTGCCTGCCTCATAGAATAAGTTAGCAAGTGTCCTTTTCCCCTGTATTTCCTCACAGAGGTCTTAGATGATCGGCATTATTTATCCTTTAAATATTTCACAAGTTTTTGCAGTGAAGCCATCTGTGTCTAGACTTTTCTCTGTGAGACTTCAAATTATTAATTCAGTTTCTCCTCTTGTTACAGATTTACTCACATTTTCTATTCCTCAGTTGCTCTTAGAAATTTATCTATTTCATCTAAGTTGTCTAATTTACTCCTTACATTTTCTTACATATGTATTAATTTCTGTAGGGTCAATGGTTGTGCCCTCTCTTTTTATCCAGATTTTGGCGATGTGTGTCATCTCATTTTTTTCTGGTTTTGTCAGTGTAGCTAATGGTTTATCAATTTTGTTGATCATTACCAAAAAACCTACTCATGCCTGGATTTTCTCTATTTTTTCTCTCTGTTTTATTGATTCCCACTCTAATACTTATTATTTACTGCCTTCTACTTACCTTGAGTATAGTTTGCTAGCATCATCTCACCAACTTTAGTCTCCATTTTCTTTTTTATTGAAGAATAGTTGATTTATAATTTTATATTAGTCTCATGTGTATAATATAGTGATTCAAAATTTTATAGATTATAGTCCATTTAAAGTTATTACAAAATAGTAGCTATACTTCCCTGTGCTGTACAATGTATCCTTGTTGCTTGTTTATTTTATATGTAGTAATTTGTATCTCTTAATCTTCTACCCCTATCTTGTCCCTCCCAGCTTCCCTCTCCCCACTGGTAACCACTAGTTTGTTCTCTGTATCTGTGAGTCTGTACTGTTTTGTTTATATACATTCCTTTGCTTTATTTTTTTAGATTCCACATAAAACTGATAATGTAGATAATATTTCACTCAGCATAATACCTTCTAGGTCCATCCACATTGTTGCAAATGACAGAATTTTTCTTTTTTTATGGCTGAGTAACGTTCCATGGTGTGTGTGTGTGTGTGTGTGTGTGTGTGTGTGTGTGTGTATCACAATTTCTTTATCCATTCATCTGTTGATGGACACTTAAAAATGCTTGAGATAATTTCTAGCCTCTTAAATTTGTTGAGACTTATTTTGTGGCCTAACATGTGATGTATCCTGGAAAACATTCTGGGTACACTTGAAAAGAATGTGTATTCTGCTATTTTTGGATGGAATGTCCTATAATATCTATTAAGTCCAATGGTCTAATGTGTCATTTAAGACCACCATTTCCTTACTGATTTTCTGTTAGATGGTCTGTCCGTTGATGTAAGTGGGGTGTTAAGGTTTCCTAGTATTATTGTATTAGTCAATTTTGCCCTTTATAAAAGTCCATTAATATTTGCTTTACATATTTAGCTACTCCTGTATTAGGTGCATATATGTTAACAAAGGTTATACTTTCTTCTGTGTTAATTCCTTTGTTATTATATAATGCCCTTCTTTGTCTTTGGTTATATAATTTGTTTGAAAGTCGATTTTGTCTAATATGAAAATTGCTACCCCCACTTTCTCATTGTTTCCATTTGCATGAAATCTTTTTCCATCTTGTCACTTTTAGTCTGTGTGTGTGCCCATGACTTTTGGTAGGAATGAAGTTTGGTGCAGCCATTATGGAAAATACTAAAAACTGAAAGTAGACTTACCCGATGACCCAGCAATCCCACTCCTGGGCATATATCTGGAGAAAACTCTAATTTGAAAAGATGCACGCACCCCAGTGTTCATAGCAGCACTATTTACAATAGCCAAGACATGGAAACAACCTAAATGTCCATTGACAGATGACTGGATAAAGAAGTTGTGGTATATTTACACACGGAATATATGCTACTCAGCCATAAAAAAGAATAAAATAGTGCCATTTGTAGCAGCATAGATGGACCTGGGGATCGTCCCACTTTTAGGATTAAGCAAAATAATCCAGAAAGAGAAAGAAAATTACCATGTGATATCATTTATATGTGGAATCTAAATTATAAATTAATAAATATGTGGAATCATTTATATGTGGAATCTTGGTCCCACAGGACCAAGCTTCACCCAGCAGTGGGCAGGCACTGGCTCCTCCTGCCAGGAAACCTGCATAAACCTCTAGTCCAGCCCCATCCACCAAGGGCAGGTACTAGAAATAAGAAAAGAACAATCCCAAAGCCTGTGGAAGGAATCCACAAACACAGGCCAGACTCCACCCTGGGCCTGGCTGGACCCTGGCCCTTGGGTGACAAGAGGGGAGTGCACTGCTGGGACACATAGGACGTCTCCCACAGAGGGCCACTTCTCCAAGGTTGAGAAATGTGACTAACCTACCTAAAAGTACAAATACAAAGATAGACAATATGAGGTGGCAGAGGAATATCTCCCAGGCCAAGGCACAAGATAAAATCCCAGAAGAAGAAATAAGTGATGAGGAGACAGGAAATTGACCTGAGAAAGAGTTTAAAGTAATGATGGTGAAGATGTTCAGAGAACTCAGGAGGAGTATTGATGCACAGAGTGAAGTTTTTAGCAAAGAGTTGGAAAATATAAAGAACACCCAGAGCTGAAGAATAAAATTACTGAAATAAAAAATACACTAGAAGGAACCAAGAATAGACTAAATGAGGCAGAAGAGTGGGTCAGTGAGCTAGAAGACAGATTAGTGGAAATCACTACGACAGAACAGAAAAAAGAAGAAAGAATGAAAAGAAATGAGGACAGTTTAAGAGAACTCTGGGGCAACATGAAGCGCTCTAATATTCACATTATAGGGGTTCCAGGAAGAGAAGAGAGAGAGAAAAGACCTGAGAAAGTTTTTTGGAGAGATAATCACTGAAAACTTCCCCAACTTGGGAAAGGAAACACTCACCCAAGTCCAGAAGTGCAGAGAGTTCCACACAGGATCAACCCAAAGAGGAACACACCAAGACACATAATCATCAAATTGATAAAAATTAAGGATAAGGGGAAGATTTTAAAATTAGCAAGAGAAAAGCAACAAATAACACACAAGGGAACTCCCACAAGGTTATCAGCTGATTTTTCACCAAAAACTCTCCAGGCCACAAGGGAGTGGCAGGACATATTTACAGCAATGAAAGGAGAGAATTTACAACCAAGAATACTCTACCCAGCAAGGCTCTCATTTAGACTTGATGGAGAAATCAAAAGCTTCACAGGTAAACAAAAGCTAAAAGAATTCAGCACCACCAAACCAGCCTTACAACAAATGCTAACGGACCTTCTCTAGTCATCAAACCGTAAGAAAAGAGAACAAAAAGAAAAAAAGAGAGAGGGAAAAAAAAGCATACAAAAGATTGCTTTGGCAGTTTGGGGTCTTTTATGGTTTCATATAAATTTTGGAATTGTTTGTTCTAGTTCCATGAAAAATGTCGTGAGTATTTTGACAGGGATTGCACTGGATCTGTAGATTGCTTTGGGTAGTATGGCCATTTTGATAATGTTGATTCTTCCAATCCAAGAGCACAAGATATCTTTCCATTTCTTTGTGTCTTCTTCAATTTCCTTCATCAATGTTTTACAGTGTTCAGAGCATAGGTAACCTCCCTATTTAAGTTTATTTCTAGGTATTTTGTTGTTTTTGATGCAATGGAAATGTTTATGCCAGTTATTAAATTCTGGTTTTTGAAGTGAAAAAAAAAGTGAAATATGCCCCTTTTTTATGGGTGAGTTTTATTCCATCACATATATATGCTGCATCTTCTTTATCCATTCATCTATTGACATGCACTTAGGATGCTCCATATCTTGTCAATTATAAATAATGTTGCTGTTAATAGCAGGGTCTATGTATCCGTTTGAATTAATTTTTATTTTGTGGTTGGCTTTATTCCTTTGATCACTATGTAAGTTTAAAAAGCTAAAGCTCTAAATGTTCTTAGAAAGAATGAACAGCACATAAATGTAAATTAAAAAATATGTGCAGTATATTGTGTATATGCATTTACATGCAATACATTGTGTATGTGCAGTCAAATTGTAACAATTCTACGTAATAAAATCGAAAACTGAAAAAAAAAGTAGCTAAGTAAATGATGCTACATCCATACTATGGAAGGAGGTAGATCTATTCATACTCACATGAAAGGATACCCATGATAATTCAGTAAGTTTAAAAAAGTAATTCTATAATATAGAGAGCACGGGGCCAATTTTAGAAAATAAATAATGATTTGTGCATGTATGTATGATTAAAGACAGCCTGTGCCCAGACATGTGGCCATAGCCAGATCCTATGTCCTACCTGGGTCTTACTGAAGGCTTCCTTAAAGCAGTCTTTCTGAAGCGTGACATTTTCCTACGCGAGGTTGAAAGCATCCTTGGTTCTTCGACAATTTTCACTGTAAAATCTAATTTAAAAAATCACAATATTGGGGGACACCGTGTTATAAAGAACATTGCAGAGATTAGGAAGGTACAAAGTAACAAGGGCATTAATCATACATCGAATGCACGGGGTCCCCATAAGTGCTGCCCTCTCAGGCCGTCAGTGCCAATTTCCACCCCGATACTCACGCCAGTCCAGTGTTATCTAAGTCTGTTGGCCATTAGGCAGGGCTCGCCTTCCTCAGAAGACGGCTGAGACCAAGTCCATCATACTTCTCATTTGAACTCCAAACGTCCCCCCTCCCTCAGTCAGCCATTGGTACTAGACCATACTCCTCATGGCAGTCAGTCTTCCTTGACACCTCTGCTCCCCTATCCTAAACCCCTCCACTCGCCCTCTGGAACTCCTGCTTTGTAACCAGCCAACACCTGCAGACGCTTGACCTCTTCATGAAGAGTATCCTCCACCTTCTTGCTTTACCTGAAACATTTTCTTATCTGAGGACACTGCTTCCACTGCAAGCTTCTCAAGTGGGATTGTACCACACCACACACAATTCAGAGTGGGCATCTGGCTCCCCATAGCTGTTTAAAAACCATTATTTAAAAAAAAATAAATGAAAACATTACTATTGAAGAGTAGTAGACTCCAAGGATCTCAGTATTAGAAGAGCCTTTTGAGCTTAATATTGTAGAATAAAGTACAGATTATCAACTCACTAGGGGTAGGGATGGCATGTTACTCAGCTCACCCCCCAAATTAGAACGTAGCCTAGTTTATGCTTTAAAACGTTTGTTAACTAGATGGTAGCCCACAGGAAATTTGGGGGGCGGTTTGCTAATGTTTTTAGTAACAGCATACAAAAACGACTGAAAGCAATAGAACTATGTACTGGATCTAAATAAATGCAATTGAATAGGTAAAAAATAAAATCCAGACAATCAAACGTTAGGTATAAAAAAACAAAAAAACCAAAGAAACCCCAAACACCTAGAAGTGCTGGATAAAAACACACACCCTTTTAAACTCGTAAGCAAATGTGTAAGGAATTAAGATAAAACGTGTAGAGATTAGAAACAAAGGGAGTGCTGGAAACCAGAAAGGTAGGCGGACACCAACGCGCTAGCTGCCTTAGAGGTGTCTGCAGGGCTGAAGCCTCAGCGAGACAGAAGACGAGGCTACAGGCCTTTAGAAAATGGGCCGAAAAACCCTTCCAGTGCTGCTTTTACCCTAAAGGCACTGGGCAATTATGACAACTGCTGCTGAGAAGCTGAGTAAATCTTTGGCAGGCTTTCAGGGCAAAAGGGAAAAAAAAATGCAAAACAGCAAAGGAGAAGAGGCCCTGCTAAATGCCCTGGGTTTCAGCTGGGACCCCACGCAGTCAGGGAAACCAGAAACAGCTCATCCATCAGAAGGGATGAACGCAGCTTTGAACCAACTCCATCCCTAAATGGATTAAGGGTCTCCGGATGCTGTTAGCTCAGTATATGCCAGAAGGAAGAATCTTCTCTGGAGGAAAATGACGTCACCCAGAGCCTCAAATTACCTCTACAAATTTATACCAATAATGTTCACAAATAAAACAAATAATAAGGTATTTAAAAACATGTGACCAAAAATCAAGGGGAGAAAACATGACGTTTGACCTGTAGACATGTATAGATGTTTCCAGCACAGACAGGAGATCCAAATATGGACTTTAAATTACTATTATTAACATACATCAAGGAGGTAAAAGAGAACAAGGGAATCATCAACACAGACTGAATATCAAAGAAAGAAAAAAAATGGAAATTCTAAAAAATAAAAAAGTTTAGTGACAGAAACTTAGAAAATTAAGAATTAATAAAACGTTTAATGACAAATGACACAGCTGAAGTGAGAATTGTTGAACTAGGAGTTAGATAAAAGTAAAATATCCAGACTGAAGCAGAGAGAAAAAATACAAAAACAATACAGAAAAAAGCATATATGACATACGGCTAAAATTTCAAAAATATATGTAGTACGATCGAGGGGAGAGATTAAACAGGGCAGGACAAATATTTGAAGAGGTAATGACTGAAATTCCCCTAAAACTGACAAAGAACACCAAGCTAGAAATGCAGGAAGTCCTAACACCATGAACAACATAAATACTTAGGCGCATCATAGTGAAGCTGCGTAAGAGCAAAGACAAACAGAAAAAAGGGGATGAGTGGACGGAAAAGGTGAAATATTTCCTTCTACTGAGCAATGTCGGTGAAGGCTGAAGTCTGGCTCCTCAATGTGAACTAAGGAAGCCAAGAGACAACGGAGTAACAGCTTCAAAGTGCTGAGAAAAATAACTCCAACAAGAATTCTACATCCAGAGACTATGTTCTTCAAAAATGAAATCTACGACATAGAGATGGGCTGTTGCCCCACACAAAGTTCAAGGGCAAGCCACAGGTGTGAAACGTCTGGGCATGAAGTGGTCCTCTAAAGGATGGGACATTCTGTTTGCAGTTAAACGTCAACTGTTTACACTTCAGCCTCATGCAACATGCCTTAGGCCCCTTCACCACACTTGTCCATCATTCTCAGACCCATTTATGCAGTCACATGCAAATCCACATCTTATTGGAGACAAGCTTAATAATGGTCTTTATAGGAGGCACAAAGGTCAATTCCTCAAGCTCTTCCCCGATTCCCCTGGCTCCCCCTTTTGGGTTGAGGCATTGGCCACCATGGACCATGCGTCCTGGAGTCTGCAGACTAAACACAGCTCCTCTTGGCTGCTCTCCACAGCCATCTCCTCATGCTCCCTTAGAACATCAGATTCTTCTGCTTGTCGGGCTTTGGGAGACACAGAGGCTCCCGCAGGAGTGGAACCTGTTGTCCTCCATACCCATGTTCCTGTCACATCGTGGATAAGGCATGTCCCCCAACAGTGGCTCAGCACGACCATATCCACCTCCTCACAGGAAAATGGTACCTTCAGGAATGGGCTAAGCCTGACACGGCAGGTCTTTCCAAATACAGGAGGATGTGACTTCCCCAGTCCCGACCCTGAGGGGCTGATGAGGGCGCCCCTGCTGCCTAGACCTCTGGTGACTTGGGCTAACCCCTGGGAAGAGCTGACGGGACAAGAAAGGGAGACCATGTATTACACGGACGGCAGTGCCATCATCGTGTGCGATGGAGCCTGCTTATCAAAGACAGCAAGTCAGGGTGATCTCAGCTTCCTGAGCCCGTGGTGGTACAGATGGCCATGCACAGCGCCACTGCCCACGACAAGGCTCTGTGCGTATTTTTACTGACTCGTGAGCAGTTGCTAACTAGCCAGTGGTTTGTTAAGGCCAATGGCAGTGGGGTGATTTTCACGATCAAGGCTGTCCCATTTGGGGTGCCCCAATTTGAAGGAACCCTGCCTCAGCACCAGTCATAAATAAGGTTGCACCTGCTCCCGCAGACACAAATGCTACCACAGCAGAGGCTGTCTTCAATCTCAAAGCGGCATGCTTGTCTGAATCCAGTTCACCACCTGCTCAGGACTCTCAACCTCCAACTCTTCACCAAGTCCATCAGCTCCACCCACCACCAGAAAACCATAACCCCCCCAGTTCCCCCACCCCCATCCCCACCATTCTGGCCCTCCCTAGTCACCACTTTATACTCTTTATTCTCTGGCTGAACAGTCCCATCTCTCTCTGAGTCATGGGGGAGCTGCTGCCACACTGGCCTGGGCCTGCTGCACGGGTGTTCCTCGGACCGCAGCCCTTGCAAAAATTGCTTTAAATTGCAAATTATGCTCCCAAACCAAACACTGGAAACTGCCTTGGCAAGCTCCAGTTCTGCAAGGGGATCTTTCAACGGCTGGTGAGTGGATTTCACGGGGCTGCTGCCTCCATCTGCAGGCACCACCTGCTTCACCAGTGCACGTGCGGATGCTTCCACTGGCCAGCAGCTAGCCACATCTGCCAGGACGCCTCTGCTGAGCGGGTAATCTCTTTTCCAAATACATCCTGCCCTCATTGGCCCTCCTGACATCACGGACTCAGGTCAGGGATCTACCTCATTTTACTGCCTGTACAACCCAGCACTGGGCTCTCCAACGGGGCATCCCATGGAACTTTCATTTCCCACACTGGCCAGAGGCCTCTGAATTACTGAATGCCACAGTGGTCTTCTAAAATTCTTGTTCCCTAAGTTACAGGGCCGTAAAAGGGCTCCTTGCTGCTAAAAGCACTTATCAGTTAAGCTCTAGGCCTTGTGGCCACCACGGTCCTTGTCCCAACTGGGTTGGCCAGGCCGTGTTGCTTATGATCGTTAATATGGTGGAATCTAATGCCTTCATCTTACAGAACAATGTCATTTACATTTTCCCCAGCAATTCTGGGTCTCCTTGCAGATTTAAGATGTTGATCATCTTGCCTTCCAATATTCACCGGCAACCTGATCGGGGAAGGGCGCTTAGCTGTGGTCCCCTGGCCCATTAGAAGAACACGCACTCACCACGCTGCTGCTGGCCTACACGTGACGCGCGGCATTTATAACCCTTGGCCCTACCCCACTTTTGAGGAGGGGCCCCCAACAAGTGGCTGACCCACAAGGGCCCTATGATCAGTGTTCAGGTGGGGCAGTCAGTGGGCAGTCACGAAACTGCGAAGTGCAGGCGCTTGCCGCTGTTGCTTTTACTCTGTGCCTTTGTGCCATCTGGGTCATGGGGCTTCTCCTTAAACCTGGAGAGGCGACACTAGAAATGAGCTGGAACTGCACAGTGTGCGCCACAATTGCACTCAGGATGGGGGTAGGCAAGTGGTGGAAGTTCAGCCCTAGAGGGGATGCACCCGAAATGCCCCCAGGCACGGATGCCAGCTGGGTGATTCCGGCCCTCTTTCTTAAATGGGACCAACGGCACAAATGCTTGAAGGCCACCAGCCCTGCCCAAACAGTCACCAGCATCCTGACCTCTGGGCACTGGCCACAACACTGCCCTGCTTTTAACCCTAATTGGCTGAGAGGCTTATGCAGTTCAGACCCACCTCTGGCCATACAGAGCCAAACATTAGATTTTCAGGAGCATAAAACTAAATTTTCTTTAAACTAAGTTTACATATGTGCCTCCAACCTTGATTATTTATGGACGGAACCCTCTTATACCTCAAAAAAGAACACCGCCCAGTTCATTTGCAAGACGCATCCTTGAGAACCCCCCAGATCTCCTGAGAATTTGTGATGCTAGCAGACACTCCCAGTGGTGCAAGCAAACCTTGAGCAGGGAGTCCCAAATCTTTGTGACCCTGTTCAGACCCCCTGGCCTCTAAGTTCTCTCCTGGGTGGCTACCTGGGAGAGCCACGCCCTTTGGGATGACCTCCTCCAGCGGCGACAATGTTAGAAGAGGCTATGCCCCAGCCCTCAATGTCACAGGATGTGACTTCATCCTGAATGCCACCTCCACAACCTCAACCTCCCGCTGCAGCAGAGCTGACCCCCAGGAAGACACGGCGGCCGATGACGGCCAGCGCGCCCCAGGACTTGGCTTCTGAGCTAAATGCTTGTTTACCTCAACTTACTACTGACAACCCCCTTGAGTGGCATTTTGCAGAGTTAACTGTGTGATTACCCCCAGAGCCCCCTTGCTTACTACAACGCTTGCTGCTCGAGAGTGAGGCGGTGCTCTGACCGCCAGGCTGCGCTCTGCCTTTGGAGGGCCTTTGCGCTTCGCAAGGCCGCAGTATGTGTCAAGTCTCATGACCTTACAGGGGCCCCTTTAGACACCTGGTTGCCTGCCCTCATCATACCTGTTAAACTGGCCCCACTGGGGGTTTAACTTCTGTTGGGAGGACCCCCTCCCTGGCTGTGGACGCTGCCCCCACCACACCTCAACTACCCTCGAGGACCACAGCCACAGGGTCATCTTCCTACACCAGCACCACCCTAAAGGGGACCTTCTCCCATCGGCAACACTCAGGGCCCCACAATCCTCCCTTTCAGACCCTCTAATAATCTTAATATTTTACTGTAATGAGCAGGCACTAGGTCTCATTTCTGGCCCATGGTAATTGCTGAGCGTGTTACCAGGTTCAACAAAGGCTTCTGCCTGAGTTCATGGCCTACCTGGCTGGTTGGCTGACCCTGTCCCCGTTTGTCCAACAGCAGGCACCCCACACTACCCTGCAGCTCGCCTGGCTGATCTTTGCGGTGCTCAGTTGCTCTCACGCAGGACACTTTACAACAGAGCATGTGACGCCTGGCAGGAGCCCCTGTGTGCCCTCTGAAATCCTCCGTATCTGCCCAGACACTGACACCAGGTGGATGATTATAACCCACACCTTGTCCCAAGGAGCGCAGTTCCCACGGGTCCCGCTGCCCAGGAGAACCCCAGCTGACTTTGTCTTCCCGGATCAAACGGTCGGTGTGCACTGTGGGTCTGTGCCCCGGGGCCGTCACGCACCCGTGGTTCTGCACATATGCATTTCTCCTTCCCGCAACCTCCCACGCGTTCGCCTCCTCGCTGGCCGCCAGGAGTCTGTCCTGTCTGCTCATACCGATGCAGTTCAGTCTCCCCGGGACTACCCTCACAGATCGTCGGACACACCCATCAAACCTTCTGCCCCCTCCCAACAAAAGCATGTGGTATCCATCCCGATTAAGGTGGGAGTAGGTCTGCTACCACCCCTCAAAAAAGAACTGGGTTAGGCAGCACCATAAGAGGTCCTTAAGGCAAACACCAACCTGTCCGCCACCCTGTCTGAGCAGGATGGGCTGCTACGCCAACGCCCAGCCTTAACGCAACAATGACACGACTAGCGCAGACGGTTTTGGATAACGCTTTAACTGCAGATTGCTTACTGGCCACGGAGGGAGGTATACGCACTGCAAAGGGCACCACCTGCTGCATGTGTGTTAATAGTTCTGCACAAATTCAGACAAACTTAACAAAAGATGGCCCAACAGGTACAGATATTCTGTAGTCTCACCCAAGTTTTTAATGAAATACCTACCTTAACCTTATCCAGGGATTTTGATTTATTTTCTTGGATGGACCCCAATAAATGGGGGGGGGGTGGTTATGGACAGGGTTACAAATGATAATCTGTCTATTGATTGGCAGTTTTTGTTTCTTGCTCAAATGTTTCAGGTATCGGGTGACCAAAACCCTGCCAGTGGCTTTTAACAGCTCCATCATCCAGACAGTGCCCGTGATTTTCCCCAAAGACTAACGCCAGGGCATCACAGGGCCAATTGTGGCGAGGAAACAGTCGCTCTGAGTTGCTGCCTAGGCTCTGTGTGGTGTGGCAACTCTGCTCAGCCAGAGTCTGGACATTTAAATAAGGACCTGAGCTTAGGTTTCCTATCCCAAGCTCCCGCCTTGCTTTTCTTGAGGAACCTTTTAAGGTGACCACTCAAAGTCTGAGCCAGCAAAAATATTAGTGACTGCTGCCTCGACCTCCTCCAGGTAATAGGTGCTCACTGCCCTGCTCACTGTCTCCTGCCCCCGCGTGACCTGGGATGGAGGACGGCCCTTCCCTGGCTCACTGTACCCTTGTTTGGGGACTTGTAAGTAATAACGTTTACTTCCTTTGTGTGAGTGTATCGAAACTGTGCCTTCAGTCACAACGGCTTTGGGGTTTTCAGTTCCCCAAAGTGGGAGCCTGGATGTCTAGGGAACTGCCTGCTGACCCTGGGCAGGTGGCCTGTGCCTTCTCCTTCAGCAGGTCATAATCTGCATATTCTTAACACACCAGCTCCAAGCTTTCTAATACACTTCCTTCTGTAGGTCACAGTTGACTATGATCAAATTGAGTTTTCTAATAGCCATGGGGGTAAAATCCTAAAATCAAAGAAGCGAGGTGGAGGTGCTTAGCTATCAGAAGTAAGGAAGATGCTAGCATTGAAATGAGTAATAAGGTCAGAGTGGCAGCCGGGAGGATCTGACCCTCAGAGAGCTGTAAATGTGGTTGATAGAACATTAACCATGAATAGGTTAAACAGATGGGCAGCCAACAAAATTACTGCTTTAATATTCTAGTAAAAGAATAGAAATTATAATCTGCTGTCAGATCACAATGCAATTAAACTAAAAATCAATAATGGAAAGATGGTTGGAAAAATCTCAAAACAGACAGAGATTTAACAACATGCTTCTAATAACACATGGGTCAAAGAAGACATCTTATAATATTTAGAACAAAATAAAAATAAAAACACAACTTTGCCAAAATTTGGGGGATGCAGTAAAAGCAGTGCTTCAAGGGAAACGCATAGCATTGAACGTGTATATTAGAAAAGGAGAAGGATTGCCTACATCAATCATCTGAGCTTCCACCTTAGGAAACTAAAGAAGAGCAAATAAAATCCAAATTAAGCAGAAGAAAAGAAACAACAGGAATTAGAGCAGAAATGTAAGAAATTGGATTCAGCAAATCAATAGAGAAAAGTCAATGAAACCAAAACCCGGCTCTTTGAAAAGATCAATAATATAAATAAGGCTCCAGCTAGACTAAGAAAAACACAGAGGAGACACAGATTACTAGCATCAGAAATGAAAACAACAATGTCACTGCTAATAGCATGGTTAGAAAAAGGGGAATAAAAGAATGCTAAGAACTTTATGCCACAAACTTGATAACATAGATGAAACGGACCGATTCCTTGAAGGACAAAATTTGCTAAAAATCACACAAGGAGAAACAGACAATCTTAACATACATATGTATTTGCAGCGTGAAGATCTTTGTATTGTATCTTAAAGCCCAGCAATAAGCAACCAGGATGAAAGCAGCACTGAACAGCCAAGAAAACAGAATGGCTTAGCCAGATGGTATCAGCCAGTCTCTGCCATCCTCCACCCGAGCCCTGGCACAGTGAGCTCATGAGCGGAGTAGGTAGGTGGCAGGGATGGAGGCGGGGTATGGACCCAACAGCATGGGACCGTGGCTGACCCAGCTACCAATGCTGCCAAACGTTCAACTTGCCAGCAACAGAGACAGATGCTGAACTCACATATTTTAACATCCCTTGCAGAAAACCAGCTACTCACTTGGTGGCAGACTGATGGCATTGGACCTTCCTACTCTGAAAGGGGCAGTAGTTCATCTGGACTGGAACTGACTCGTATTCCTAACTGTAAGGCCACCATCAGCATCACTGTCTGGGGGCTTACAAGTGTGTGATCCCCTGGATAGGATCCCACATAACATTGCCTCTGATCAAGGGATACACTTGACAGTAAAGGAGGCTGGCTACGGGCATGTGGGGAGGGGACCCACCACGTCTGTCACCTACGAGGGCTGCTGGCTTGGTAGAGTGACAGGGCCATGTTCTGAAGGTCTAGCTATGAAACCAGTTTGAAGGTGATCCGTTGGGAAAGTGGGGCCTCATTCCCCAGGATAAACTGAAGACCATTAAAAGATGCTGTGGTCCCAGTAAGTAGATTATTGGGTGTGGGAATCAAGGGATGAAAGCAAACGTGATCCGTTCAC
This sequence comes from Camelus dromedarius, assembly GCF_036321535.1. Taxonomy (NCBI): domain Eukaryota; kingdom Metazoa; phylum Chordata; class Mammalia; order Artiodactyla; family Camelidae; genus Camelus; species Camelus dromedarius. Next base: position 26,670,433 of record NC_087458.1, on the reverse strand, counting down.
CACCAGCATCAGTGGCTTTCTTAGGGAAATTTTTCATCCTTACAACTTTAGGTTCTGTGGGTCCAGCCCAGCACTGTCCAACAGAAATATAAAGTAAGCCACATATATAATTTTTCTAGTTCTAGTCAAATTCAAAAAGCTAAAAGGAAAAGAGAAATTAATTTCAGTAATATATTTTATTTAACCTACTTGTATTGGCTGTGTTTCAACTGCTCAGTGGCCACATGGGGCTAGTGGCTCCTGGGCTGGACAGTGCCAGCCTGGAGGGCCTGGTTCCCAGGATGGGAGTGCTTCTACTAGGGACACAGTAGGAGCTCGGGCACTTTGAGTTCCTTATTTACGCCAAGAGGCTGGCAGGCAAGCAAAGCACTCACTGTTCTGGCAGGGCAGTTGACGACAATCGTCAGGGCCATTGGTTACACAGGAGGGGCAGCGGAGAATTCATCTGGCACTCTTGTATTCCCTTGTCCGGTTTTGAGGATAAATTAACAAGGGAGTGGCCACAGCCTGAGAAGTCATCATGACCAGGAGCTCATGTCCCTCACGGATGAAGGTCTAGGCTATCCTGCCAGGTAAACCCCCCAAGACGAGCAGAGCCCTTAGCTGAGCACAAAAGGAATCTACGGCAGGCAGCAGAGGAGGTTGGACAGGAGAATTTGCTGTGACCTCCAGACAAGCTGTAGTAGTGCGTGTCGGCCTTTCCTGCATCAGCCGCCTAGGAAGAGAAACCAACCACACTCCGGGAAGAACTGTTTCAAAGATGGGGCAAGACTTCCTCACAAAGCAAGCGGACAGTCCTGGGTGCTTGGCTTGGCTGCTCCCTTTATGAGCAAAGCATTCATTCCCTTAGCTGCCTGGAGTGCTGGCTGCTGACAGCCCACAGCTGAGGTCCCTCTGGGAGCGGCCTTGGCCAACGGGCACCGTGCAACCCAAGGTTGTATCCCCTTGAGGGCATCCACATCCCGTATAAATCAATGTGGAGGTACGAAAGTTTCTGCCTCAATGGGGCGCCACTCTGAAGGGCGACCCTAGCTTCAGCGCTTCCTATAGGCTATGCTGACATCTATCATAACTGCCGCACGGTTCAGCATCACCTCTGCCCAGTCCTGCTTTCCTCACTCCCTTATGGGAGTTATTCCTAGGAACACGCCACAGCAAACCACCTTCCACAAATCTCTGACTCCAGGAACCTTGGCAGAAACACAAACCTGCATTATCTAAAACCCCAGAGTGATAACTGGGTAAGAAGGTAGAAATTAATGGTTTCATTTTCATCCACATTCATTTATAATTGCATCTGGTTTTCACGATGCCCTTCCATGGGTTTGCAGGAGAAAATAAAGACACGATGATTCTCTGCTGACCATCCTTCTTTCGGCTTCTGCATCTTGAGTTTGGAGATTCTCTCTTACCTGGTTGTCTCAAACCTATCCCTGAATTTAAATGTTTACCTGTTTGAGGTGCTTTCTTGCAATACGTCTTGTAGTCATCACTGATCTTCTCTATGGCCACCTTTGGGTACTGATAGCAGAGTTCCTCAAAGGACATTTTCTCCATGTCTATCAAATAGGGGAAAACAGGGAAGCCTTTAGTTGCCCATCCTGGTTTCAAAGACTCTCATACTTTTTTTTGGAAGGTATTGCCTTTAAAATGTTATTTAAGTAAGACAATAGTGTTCTAGTGGAATGTTTACACAGGGAATACAAGTTTCCTAGGCTAAATTAGAAGCAAAAAAATACAGCCTCCCTTGCTCTCCGGAGTGAGCTTCCTGCCCTTCTCGGGGACACCTGACCCATGGAGATTGTCTACCTGAGGTATGCTAGGGTAACTGAGATATGACTTTGGAAGAGGTACTGACTGTTAACACATATATCAGAAGTGATTCGTCCAAATGAATACTGACCCCTTCAAGCCCCATCTTTTGCAGGGAGGAGCTGCAAATGCATTCCAAACATTCAGCTATTGCTTCAAATAATTTTCTGCATTTAGGGATAGCATGTGGCACATGATTCACTAGGGCCTTTTTCTCTTTCTTGGCTCTGCCTTTGGGAATTACTTTCAGAACTGACAGCTCATATATCTGAATATCGTGAATAGTGGTAAATCATTGTCCACTGAGAGTGAACAATTTTTTTCTAGAGATAGCTAAATATACAGTTTCTAGTCATGCATGGTGACTCGAGAGGGAACACCTTTCTGTATCCCAAATAACATGGGACAGTAAGACTGAGGCAGCAAGAGAAGTTTTCATGATTATTGGGCAACAGCTGAGCAGCAGCACCGCACCTACCAAGGTGAAAACGCTCATGTGTGTTGTGATTTCTGGGGCAGAGTAAGTCTGACCACACACAGCTGTCCTGGAGCTCTCCAGGGCAGCCCAGTACTTTCTGAGGTTATACTGATGGCGTCTAGAAGGACTATGGGGTGTGGATGTCCGCTGTCCACATGTCAGCCTTGTCACTGTCATCATTGTCATCTCTCACCCAGGGGAACCTGTGAGTGGTGAGAGCCACGTGGATTGTTGCTGCAACGGTCCAGGTTTCCAGTTCTAGATCAGTTCCTGCCTTGCTGAGAGACCCTGGGCAAGTCTTTTCACGTCTCTGGGATGCAGTTTCTCCATATGAAAGATGAGAGTATTCCAGCTCTGGCGCTCAGTGAATTTAGGGTGCAGTCTGAGTGGTGGTGTCAGCCTACCCGGGAGGCAGGGCCCTGGCTTGGACAAATGTACAGGTGGCCCTTTATCAGGTTAGATTTGCTTTCCAAAAAGCTCTGGTGGAGGAAGTGCTGGGGTGTGCTGCGGGGAGGGAGGAGGCGTCCCCATGGAGGTGATTCTCACTCTTCCTTACCTCCCCTGGCATTCCGTGGCCACCAAGGGAACACCCCTTGCCCAGTATGTGTGTGGGGTCAAGTTTACCAGCCATCCTTTCTTTCACTTTTCTCTTGATTTCTGGGAAGAGGATTTGGAATGTTTGGGATTTAGAGAGAAGGAAGGTGAAATTCTGAGATAAAACAGAAGGCCTATTCATACTAGGTTTAAATAACTCATGCCCAAGCATGCTCTGAGGGGCAGGCAGCCACAGCCTCTGGCTTTGTACACGGAGTGCACGGAAGAGTTGAGTGTTACATCTTTTTGTGTAAATCTAGCGAGTACTGCTTATCGAGGACCTGCTTGCTGTGCAAATGCATCACCTCCAGTCCTTTCAACAGCGCCAACATCCCCATTCTACAGAGGAGGAAATGAGGCCCGGAGAGAGAAAGTAACTTGCTGGGCAAGCTCACAGAGCCAAGGAGTCATGGAAATGAATTCTCAGAGCTCTGGCTTACTCCTAGTTATCTGTGTTTTTCAAAGTATAGGTCACGACTCTACAGTATGTCAAAAAACAGAGTCATCACCAGCTTTCACAGAATGAAATGGAAGAGCATGTAAGTATAATATGTAATATGTATAGAATAGAACAGAATATATGAGAGTGTATCATCTTACGCAGTAAGGGCAGGTGTGGCTTTGTGAAAAATTTTTCTACATATATGCACACACATATTCACAGGTGTACACTCCCTGGATCCTGAAGCCAAATGCATTGCGGACCGAAGTTTGAGAAGCACCACAGCCCTCTGTTGCCTCAGCACCGATAACTAAGGCAGCTCGCTCAGCCTGAGTGACGGCTGCTCTTACTGTTGCCAGATGTCGTGCTAACAGCTTTCACAGATGGTCTTGGGACATCGTCACAACAAGCCTGTTGTTATTCCCATTTTACAGACGAGAAAACGGGGGCTTAAAGAGAGTTTAGATTCAGTGCTCAGGTTCACACAGTCACCAGTAGAGCCAGGATGTAACCCCAGCCTCCTCCCCACTGCCAGGGGGGCCGGTGTATTATGTTGGGGGTGGGGTAGGTGTTAAAAATATTTCACAGAAACGCTTTGATTCTGGGGGAGGTGTGGTGAGGTGGAACATGCTTCTTGGACGCATGAAACGAAGCAGTCAGGGTAAGGGGGTGATGCCTCGGTGGGCAGGAGTCTGGCCCAGTTTGAGTGCTCTGGCTCCCTTCAGTCACTCAGTCTGGATTCACATCCTGGCTCTGCCACTTTCTGTGTGACCTTGGGAACGCAACTTGTCTTCTCTGTGCCTCAGTGACTCCGGACTTACCTCATCGGTTACTTTGAAGATCAGATGAGGTCATGTGCATTGCACAGCGCTGACACACAGCAAACACTCACTAAATGTTAAATACTGACATTTCCCAGCTGCCTATGTGTAAGGACAAGAAAAGTGATGGTGACTGTCCTTACCTGCCAGAAACACTGGCGACCTCCTTTCTACGCGGAGGGATCCGCCTTGCTTCAGGTCCTCGGTAGCGATCTTCTGCCACTGCATGGATTCCATTTCTTCCATGTTAGTCAAGCCCTGGCTTAACTCTAGAGATTCCTCAAACCTCTTATAAAGAAGGAGATTCTCTTCTTTGCTTATCGAGTCTCTTTTATGCCACCTGGTGCTGACGACCTTGGTCTGCGTCTAAGAGAACGGGGTGGGGGCGGACAGCATTTGCCACAGAAACTAGACGAGAAGCAAGATGTTTACAGCCCGGTCCTTCTGTGCCTCCCAGTCACATAGACTTCGCAGATTATTTTCAATGTGTTGAGAACTATTGCTCCTTTACACACAAACCCACCCCCATCCCTCTTCAAATCAAACTCATTCTCTATAAGGGAGAAATTCTATATGAATGTGATTTCTTCAGAGTCAGTGTATGCACTTGAATCTTTTTCCCGGGGAGATTTATCTTTAGAACACGAGGGACCATGTCAACCGCTAGGTGTTACTAGGAAAAATCAGAATTTCATTTGCTTTAACAAATAGCATGTCTAAAAGAGCGATTACTCTCTTTTTATTCCCTCAACTTCATGATTCCTCCCCAACTCAAAATCCTTCCTACTGTAAAACTGAGAAACCAGTAGTCCTCTTCATCCAGGAATTCAGCATACCAGGGGCTGAGCATCTGAAACCCAAACACAACGGAAGTGCTATGAGATGCCTGCGGGCTCTCTCCTGCTGGCATTTATGTGGGAGGAGACTAGGCTGCGGGTTCTGGATTCTCCAGACAGCAAACACCAGTCATGACCACACAGGGGGTATTCCTTTGCCTCTCTGAATACGGCAGCTCATGCAGCCTCTCTCTGAATCTCAGACAATAATAATCAACAGTTACTTAAGAAGAGATACAACAATTTACTGAAGGACAACTATTTGACATCCTCATACGTCTTTGCTCCTTTGCAAAGTACTATCTCATTTAATTCTTAAAATGGTCCTGGAAACCAAATATCTCCTTTAATATGTCTACTCTTAATATCTCCCACTTGAAGACCTTACCCATTTGTGAAGAATATTTCATTACATTAGAACAAACAAACAAACAAACAAACAAAAACATCCCCTACAAGTCAGTGCTTAGCTAGATTTATTTATCTGCACTCTCATTCTTATTCATTTATCTGACAAACATTTTCTGGGTGCCTGGCGCTGTGCACATGGCTGGGAATACACAGATCAACGTGCTACAAGGCTGGTTCTCAAGGAGCTAACCTTCTAGCAGGATGAACAGCAGTGGGACTCGTGCTAAGACAGAGGTAAGAATGAAGTTCTTTGGGAGCAGAGAGGAGGAAACCATTATTTATGTTTTGAGTTCAGGAAATCCAGGAAAAGTTCATAAAGACAAGGGGGTTTAAACCAGAATTTGCACCTTGCAGGATAAGGAGGAGCTCACCACGTGGAGTAAAGGGCCATCCAGGTGGTGGGAAGAACTCAAGCAAAGACACAGAGATGGGAAAGAACATGGAAGAGAATGATGAGTACTCCAGCATGGCTGAGCTGTCGCATCACCGCAAAGAGCTCAGGGATGGGGCGGTGGCAACGGATGAGACAGGGAAGGTTGGCTGGGACTGCACATAAGGGACTTGAGTGCTTTGGTAAGTAGCCTGGGCATTATCTTGCAGGCAATAAGTTGCCAATAATAATTTTTAAGGAATGTAAGATTGTCTCCAGAAACTGCCCAAGTAACGTTGCCAAGAACAGAGGTTAAGAGTATGAATTTTAGTAACTTTATCAGCTCTCCTAGGCTCCTCGGGGAACCAAAGTCAAGTATCTTCCTGAAAGAATGAAACTCAGTGATTGAATAATAGCAATATATAATGTAATATAATGTTACTGACTAATGGATAAGCTCTAAATATATATATTAAATATGAAAAATAAAGATGTATAAAATGAGTAGTCTATTCATGTCTATTTTGGTTTAAAAGATTTATGAGTGATGTCAGCATCATGGTATAATGAGATACTCCCTCTGTCTTTCTCCTTCAATTTACGAATAATAAAACACCCATAATTCAACAAATGTTCCTCTGCCCAACACACCAGGACGTAAAAGGTTTCCACACATCTGTACAAAGATGGGTGGACAGGTAGAGGCAAGCACAAGTCCAGCTCCTACCCCGATCTTCTCCCTGCCCTCCCAGCAGCTAAGCCCACGGTCCAGGTATACCCAGGCACGATGGCGGTGGCCACCATCCCAGTGCCCCATGCAGTTATGCCAGCAACAGCAATGGCACTGGCAGCAGCAAGGCACCAGTGACCAGCAAGGCACAAGGAGTGACAGCAGGGGCACCAGGGACAACTCTGGCAGAGCTGGTGGAGCATGGAAAGTGCCAGTTCTTAAATATAGTCAGAAGGAGCTCAGGCCGAGGAACCAAAAACTTTTGCAACAGCACCAAAAGAAAAGACCCTAATTATTAACGTCATGAATTGTTAGAATCAAGTTTAAAAGCTTTACCTAAAGAATAAAGATGTTGCTACTTTAAACGCACCGGCAGAGAGAAAAACTCATCAAGCACTATGAAAAACACGTAACACTGTATCACAAAAAGAAAATGACAGTTCTTCAGAAACCAAACTTAAAATCATAAAATATTGCAATCTAACTGATAGAGAATTCAGAACAGCTGTCATGAAGAAACTCAATGAGCTTCAAGAAAACTCAGAAAAGCACACAACACAGGCAGTAAGACTCCATAGATGGCGGACTTGAAGAAGGAATGAAAGGAGGCTAGGGACCACTCCTCTCCCTCCATCCTAACTTGGGGTTTTGGCTGCTTCTGGAGAATTTATACAGGTTGCTCCTAAGAGCTGAACCAACTCTTCAATATGTAAAGGGCTGTGTGGGTAGTTGTATGATTAAGTTAGCCAGTGGGGATGACCAGACGGGATCTTTGGTCAGTCTTGACCTAACCTTCCGTATACTAATGGCCTACCTGACAGATCTCCTTCTGAGCTCTGGGAATCCAGGGGTTTGCATCCCCAGAAGGCAGCAGCTCCTTCAGGCCTTTGATGGTTTGGGACTTTAGTGGTAAGCGTGGACCGATCTGCTCATTCAGGTAGAGCTCACAGATTCGGTTGCCCAGCATGTGCCGAAAGATGGCTTTCCCAGTCTTCCTGTTACTCATCAGGACACTGAGGAAATGGTGCAGGTCCTGCCAGAGGTCCAGGAGTTGGATCTCCTCTTTCAAATTTTGCTTCCTCAGGTGGTCCCGGAAGGGACCCCCCGCACAGGCATCAGCACACAAGGCCCAGTGGGTGTACCCCAAGGAGAGGTTTTGCTTGATGGCTTTCCTCATTGTCATGTGGTGGGAGTGACTGATGATGGGGGTGACAGTCCTCAGGTGGGTTGAGAATGCTGTCTCAAAGAGGCCCTCCATGTGGAGGTGGCTCTTGGCTTTCTTCTTCATGTTGGACTTCCTGGTACAGAGAATATCTTTTTCCAGAAAACTGCTTCTTCTCTCCTTTGAAGAGGCCTCTTTCAGGGGGGACAGTTGTATAACCACCTTCTCTTGAGGACACAGCTCCTGGGGGAGGCAAAGGTTGCTCTCTGGCTTGAGATCCATTTCCAGAGACCAAGATCGAGGGTCTATCAACTGCCACATCTTCCTCTTGGTCTTCCTGCTCGAGTACCACCTCTGGGGGTGGTGGCATTTCCTGATGCTCATGTTCAGAGGGAGCCCTCCTACGTGGGTGTAGCAAATACTGTACAGGCGAGTCTCGTATTCTTGCATCAGCACCTGGCACGACTCCTCCTTGGCCATGGCCCCCTTGGCGTGAGTATAAAAGTTGGGGAGCCAGTAGCTCTGGAGTTTGAACAGAGCCACTTTCTGCATATGGCTCAGGATCTCTCTCCTGGTGGTTGACTGGTTGGGATGCCAGATGGAAAGGTTCAGGAGGGACTCTGGAAAGAATAAAGAGAGATAAAGGATGACAATGATGTGGTGATGGTGTGGTTTTTGAATTTTTCCAGATGTCTGTGGGCACAGCACTTCATTCATTCCTCATGCAATCCTGGGGTGTAGACAGGTCAATTACACAGTGTGCATGTTTCTAGGGTTTGCTCAGCACACAGTGACCCCTTTCTCTGATTACCTTCCTTCTTCCTCATAGAAATAAGCCATTTTATGGGATTCCTCTGGTCATTTTTCAGATTACTGAATGTTATAGTAAAGAAAAGCAAAAGGTACAAGAAAATATTTTTAAGAACAAAAAACATGTACCTCTGAATGAGATTTCTCAACGTTAGATCTGACTGAAGGAAGGAGTTTGGACTGGACAATCTGAAAAAGTTCTGACTAGCCTTGATTTTAATGTCATTAAAGCTCAATTACCTATATTATTAGAGACAAGCATGACTAATCCCAAATAGCAGATCTTCTGGAACACATTTCTATTTGGGTTAGGAACACCTCTTCCAGTAACAAAGAAAAAATTTGAATAAATCTAATGTTCTAGAAAAGAGAGTGGAAAACTATTCTCTGTAGAGAGCCAGACAGTAAATATTTTAGGCTTTGTGAGCCATATATAGTCTCTGTTGCACAGCCTTCTTCTTTAAGCCTTTAAAGATGCAAAAATATTCTTAGCCCATAGGCCACATGCACTGCATTTGGCCTCTGGACTGTAGTTTGCTCTAAAGAACCCCAATTGAAAAAATAACAACCAAAAACAAAATAAAACAAAGCAAAAAAAATCAAGGCATGCAGGCTTAGATGTTGCATGAGCTGTTCAATTACCCTGTCCCAACTCCTCTTCACTCTTTCCAGCCCATCTTCAGAGATAAGCAATGTCTCGGGAAGAGGCACATACCAGCAAGGACAGCTGGTCTCTCTCAACCCTGCCCTGTTAAGGGTTGGGGTTCTCACTGGCATTCCTGATACACAGAAGATGGAGAGGGTAGCAGCCTGCACAGCAAGATACTGAAGACAGTCAGACACCAGGTTGATTTCTCCCTGGCGTCTCCCAGGGATTTCACTTCAGATACGCTTCATGATTCTTACTTATGTTCGTGTTACAGAGAGTCGCCACCCTGGAGCTCTCCTGCAGGTGGGTGGCCTTCAGCACGAAGAGGAGGGACAGGTAGGAGTCTCTCACTTCCAGGTCCATCTCATCTATGCTTAGGATCTTCTCAACAAGAACCCAGAAATCTACCAGCTCTTCACCTGCAGACCAGACAGGGTAGGCACTGAGCTGCACCCCAGTCTTGCCCCTTCAGTGGTTGCATCTGAGCGTAGCAGCTGAAACCCCACCTCCCCACCAGTCTGCTGTACTGCCTCCAACATCACTTTTCATCACTCCTTTGGCTTAAAGCATCATCTCCAGAAATGTCCTAATTTGGGAGCAGATGGGAAGCATGGTAAAAAGGGACTTCATGGATAGGAATGTTTCATGATCGCTTTTGGTTATTAGAAAAACTGTCACTTGAGGAGAACTGCACAACCCTGCGGAAGAATCATGAGACATTTGAGTTTTGGTCAAAAAAAAAAAAAAGATTAGAGGAAAGGGAATGTTTCCTAGATCATGGACCCAGAGCAGCCTGCAGAAGGACACTGGAGCCAAAAGACGTGAAAGACTGTGTTCTCTGTTTTACAACTTGGCCAGGGAGATGAAGTGCGAGATAGTCTGTCTAGTTTATCTCCTCCTGATCACTGGAGATCCAGGATTTTACCCTTAAACTGGGGTTTGCGTCTGCTTGAAGTTTAATAATGCTGAACTGGAGTGTCAGCCAGTGCTCATGGCCGGCCTCCGACTCAACAGCTCCTGGACCCAGTAGAACAGAAAGCAGGACATCCCAACACTTTCGCTACAGGGACTGGTTTATTTGCTTGTTCCTTGTCTGTCTCCCCACTGTCATGGCAGCTTTGGGAAGCAGGGACTCATGACTCTTGTTCACCTTTGTATCCCCACCCAGCAGCACAGTGGCTGCCATAGAGTGGCGCTCAAGAAACACTGTTAAACGAATGAATGAATGAATGAATGAATGAAAGGGACTCTGATTGCTTTTCTTGAACTTACACAATGGATCCCCGTTTTCAAAGACTTTTACCCAAACTGCATTACAAAGCATTTTTTATATTCACCATAGACATACACAACTGTCAGTTGTGTTCAGGGGTAACCTGGAAGCTGTTAAGAACTTGCAAAGCCCCAGAAACAACTCCAAGAACCCACCTGCACTGCCCTTGAGGTAGGTGCAGAAGCGCCACATCCCTCTGACCCCGCCAATGCATCTCTGGAGCAGCCACTGGTCTGCCTTCCTCCATCTCATCATCGTGGCTGCCAGGAAAAGTCCATGGTGAGAGACTAGAATGAGCTCTTTCCCCGGCCCCTCTCTCAGCCTTGCACATGCTCAGACCCCCATTCGCTCAGTGTGAGTGAGGGGGAATGGTGGCCAGTTAGATGAGTAGGGCCCTGATTATGTGGTGCCTTTGAAGCTAGGCACCAGACCCTCTAGTGACATGCACAGGTGACATGCGAGGGACCCACAAGCATGCATACAATAGATCAAAATCACCCTCCAAACAAAGCCCCTTGCCTTCTATGGTCCCCACCTGACAGTGATTTCCCCAAAACACATATTAAAGGAGGGTCATGAATAGAGTGGACATTTGTTGCAACATTTTACTCAATGAGATCTCCTGAATCTTAACTTTCCCTAGTTTCCTTCGGCTGCTTGAGGCAGGAGTCAAGTCACCAATCAACCTTAGATGGAAATTTTATTCATTCATTCTTCCAACAAATATGTATCACATGCCCACTAGGTGCCGAGTACCCTTCTAGGTGTCTGGGATACATCAGCAAACAGAACAAAACCTCCTGCCCTCGAGGAGCTTATAGTCTAGCAAAGGAGACAGACCATAAGCAGTGAGTATGATAACCACATTTTCTAGTAAGGTTGAAGGTTCTAAGCCCTACAGGGAACAGTGAAAAAGTAAAGCAGGTACAGGGAGTGCGGAGGCGGGGGCTGGATGAGCGGACATCGGGCCATCAGGGCAGCCTTCACTGGGGAGGTGAGAACTGCACAGAGGTTGAGGGGGCAGTGTGAGTATATGCAGGAAGAGCATTCCAGGCAGAGTGAACAGCCAGCGCAGGGGCTGGAAATGGGAATGTGAGAGACGGGAGCCACTGGTAGTGGTAGGTGGTGGCGGGGAGGGGACAGGGAGCAGCGGAGTGACATGATCTAAGTGCAGTTTGAAAAGGCTCCCCCTGGCTGCTAGAAGCAGGAGAACAAGGGCAGGAGGGAGGAGACTGACTGAGAGATGATTTCAACAGCCAAGTGAGAAATGAAGATGGCGTAGGCCAGGTGGCGGCATGAAGGTGGCGAGCTGCTTTGATTCTGAATGTATTTTAGGTGGACCATGTTCTGTGGCCGTGATTAACTCTCTCATTTCCGGCTGCAGTGAGACAAATAGCCCAGCCCACGTGACTCCTGCCTGTTGCTCTAGGTACCAATTTTTTCACTCTAAGATTTCATCTACTGCCACAGCACAGGCTGAGGCCCCGCACACCTAGGGCTACAAAGGCGGCCAGTATTTGTGCTTTGCTGTAGGACTGACAGGCACAGGATGGCTATGCCAACCTGGCTTCCCATGTTTCTCCACACACACCCCCACGTGCTTACCTCCTTCTGGGGACTTAATGAAACTGATGAACTTCTGACAGAGAATGTAATGGAAACACAAGTTGGTTTTACAGAAGAAAGGTAACCGGTATTTTTCCAACCAGGTCAATAATCCTTTGTACTTTGCAATCTAGAGTCCAAACAAAACAGGAACAGAAACGAGAAATGGAACTGAATTGCTAAGAAATGCAGCTTAGCAAGGGGCAAAAAACCAACCTCACGTTTGCAGTATTTGGCCCAAAGGAGGGTTGTATTGATTAAAAATAGTATCAAAGGGAAGTGGAGACTGGGGTTGAGGCTCCCAAAGGAGTGAATGGATTGGTAGGAAAGAAAAAAAGCTTGCCTTTTTCATCAAAAAGTCTTATTCCTGGGTGAAGTTTTTTTTTTTTTTTTAGATCTAAGTAACAAAAAAATCTAAGTTTTGCTTGATAAAAGAGAAGCAGAAGAGATTTCAGTCTATGGTGTCAGGTCATAACTTGACTCATTTGCTTCTTTGTAAGCACACTGATCACTTCGCACAAGCTCTCAGCCCATATCAACTGCACAACATGTACAAAAACACACACAGACTCACATACAACATCATTAGAGTGCGGGATGGATCCCTGAGGGATTGAACTACCAGAGAAGGGAGAAGAAAATAAAACTTCATAAGTTTCAGGGTTCTCCTAGAGAAACCAAAGGGAAGAATCTCAGTGGAGGCTTTTTCTCAACCCTCCAGATGCCAGAGGAAAACAAAACCTTGTCGTGAGCACTGCTTAGAGTGATCCTTCTGAGCCCACACGCCACGGGTCGGGCAGCTGGAAGCCATCAGGAGGTGTAAGTTCTGCAGGTGGAAAAGGAGAACAGGAAGGGGGAAAGGAGAGGAGGAAGACAATGCACAAGGACAAGGGGAAAAGATATAAAGAGAAAAAAAGCCTGGGGGACATGCCTCGTGGCCAAGCCTTCATTAGGAACCACAAGGTGGCGTCTTGACTTGTGCTACACCTGATAACGCCAGTCATTGCCATGTGGCCCGTGGCCCACGCTTCCTATCCCACACCCGTGGCAGGCATTACCAATCGATTCCCAGACTCCTTCTGGCTTAGGTGTGGCCTCAGGGTTCTCAACACAGTGCTCCAAGCACCTACCACCCAGTCATCACAGTGGACAAGAGAGATGAGTCGCTTTTGCTAACCATGAAAGAGCTCGCCAGCAATCGCCTGCCCAAGTGGTAAAAACGCAAAAAGGAGGAATGCCTACCTGGCTGGATGCCGTTTGTTCTACTCGCCCACTTTATTGTTTCTTTCATGGTTACCCTCGGGAGCTCCTCTCCCCCACCCTCTCCCAATCCACACTTCAAATCCAGCTCCCTCTTCTCCCATCCCAAACCCTCTGCCATCCAAGAATCATACTCACCAAGTCATGAGGTATTTCTGGCCACAAGCTCCACTGTGAATTTTCAACAGTGTAAAATGGTGTCTGACCAAAGACCTGCAAAAGAAAGCTAAGAAACAGCCAAAGGGGTAGAGCTTCTCCTCCTGAACGAGTCACGGTCCAACTGCAGCCACAGGGGAAGAGGGGTTCCATGGCTTTCCTATTTCAAGGGACATCAATTGTTAAATTTATTCCACTGAATCAACTTGCTTTGCACAAAATAACCAAGAAAGACTACATTGCAAGATTTGTTTATCTTTTGGCTCCATCCTGCCCAGACCTGGGAGTTATCTTGCCTGTGCACAAAGGCCAAAGCCCATGACATTAAAAGGTATTGACTCTGTGTATTGCATTATTCATTTCTCCAGGACTTAGAAAGTTAGAGCAAAGCCTTTTTATAAAGAGAAATAGCTTTGGATTTATCTAAATCCTTGAACTGAAAAAAGTAGAGAGAACTGAGGATGTGAGGATTAAGGATACAAATTACTTTGGGTGGGGGGCATTGAGTGTTCAAAATGGACAGATAATTCTAGGCTACTGTCCTTTTTTGTCATGGAGAAGGGACTGTGCCCTGGGCAACCGGCTTTGAGACTAATGGGAAAGCGTTTCGATGCTCATAGGTATCTAAGCTTAGAGTCTCACATAGGCACCAAAATGTCATAAAATGTCCCCGAAGTATTTGTGATAAACTAGACGAGGTGAAGCCCCAACTCCTGGCTAAACGCTCAGCACATCATGTCAGTCGGACCATCTCGAAAGTCTCACAGCCCCAAATTTTGTCCATTTGTGTCCCCTCCTTCTCTTGCTTTTGCCCTTGGCTGTAGCAAGGGAAGGTGACGGCGCTGCCCGCACGTTACAGATGTTGGTCTAGAAAGGAGACCGGGTCCTGAGTGACCCCTCCCTGCTCTGGACTCGGTGCTGGACACGCCCTGCCTGGCATGTGAAGTCACCTCTGCGGGATGTGCGGTGGGAGCGTGAAGGCATGCGATTAGGTGGGACTAGTGCGTGGAAGCAGGTTCCCCACATGACATGACATTTGTACCACAGAGGGCGTGAGACTGACGCGGAGAACACGCCAGGCTGGGAGCCGCGGGGCCTGGCCGGCCGCAGGGCTGCCCCGGCTTAGCCGTGGGATCTCAGGAGATCCACCTGTCAGAAGGGAGTGATGGCGACCTCGCAGGGTGACTATGGAAATTAAACGGTAGAGATCTGTAAACTGACAGCAGGATTCAACATGAAGTACCAGTGTCTTCCTAAACAGACCACAGCCTCCTCAGCAGCCAGGACTTGCTTACGTTCTCGGCATTCTTCTTCCTCCGCGTCTGTAACGTTACTGAGGGCTGCGTAGTTAAGCTGACAAACTGATTAGCTACAATGCCTTACGGCTACTTCGGACACCTTTCATTAAGACAGTGGCAGATGCAATCCTGAGTGAGGGTCCCCCCGAACACGCGCTCTCAGAGGCCACGTCCTCCCTCCGTGTTTCACCCTGTCGCTGGCACCACCCATCAAGGCACCCAAGCCTGACACCCTGATTCCGCTCTTCTTGTTTACCACCTCCCCTCGACACTCAAAGTGACAAGGTCCTGCATTTCGCTTTGTGAAAAATCTGTCCTATCCATCCCATCCTCTGCATCATTTTTGCCTTTAGACCTGCATCACCTCCCACCTCGACTACTGAGACAACCTCCTGACTGGTTTCCCTGCCTCCACTGTGGTCCCGACAGCCCAGCCCATGGCCAGACTTCCGCTGAAATAATTTCCTTAAATGAAAGTCAGATCACGTTACTCCTTTACTTAAAACCCTTCAGTGGCTCTCTCTCACCTTCAGGGTGATGCCCCTGAGCACAGCCCACCTGCTCTCAGGGATGGAGAAGCTGTGCGGCCTTGCCTCCCGCTGTGTCTGCCTCTCACGACTTTTTCTTCAGTCTTACTGAGCTGCTTAAAGTTTCCCCCAAAGCGCCAGGGGACTGTATTCCCTGCTGCCTTTACTCACTCTGTTCTCTCTCCGAGGCCTCTGCTCCTCTCGATACTCAGCTCTCCAGCCTTTCCCTCCTGCCTCTCTATCCACCCTTCCTGCCCATCCTCGTGCCCAGACAACTGTCAAACACAGAGTCTTCTTTCAAGGCTTGGCTTGTGTCACCTCTTCACTGAATCCTTTCTGACCTTCCCGGCAGAAATGGCCTCTCCCTCCGATGCACTTGTACCCCACTCCCGCCTAGAGACGTCAGTCATGTCACCCACAGCCCTTTTTGCACTCACCTTAGGGACTGGTCTCTCACATTAGACTGGGAATTCCTTGAGGACACACGTGGTGTCATTTATGTCTCTGTCCCCAGTGCTAAGCCCAGCGGCTTGCACAAGCTGACCACCCGATAGGTGTTTGTGAGATAATAAGAGTATTTTTCCCCAATTGTATGAAATTTCATCTTTCAGCAGGTAGCATTCCATGGAAACAGGAATTTATAAGGCACCAGCATTCAGATGCAACCAAAGATTTAAGCCAGAAACGATGCAGGATTAGTGTAGGTTTGGGTTCAAGACTACCTTGATGTTTGAGGTTTGTTTTAATTGCATAGATTGAGAAAATATACAGATTTGGTTCCAGTTAACAACTCAGCAGTTGCTATGTGCCAAACACCTGGTGACGGGACTAGAGCAGAACAAATAACCCACAGTCCTGGTCCTGCAGGAATTCGCAGCCTCACGGTCCAGGGGGAGAGACTCACATACAGCACAAGAGAGCCGCAAAGCGCAAGGGGGCCAGTGGCAGGGAGAAATTAGTTCCGACTGGGAGGGCCTAGGAAGTCCTTAAGGAGAGCAGGGCTTAAGCAGAGATCTGAAAAGTGGTTAAGACTTTGGTAGGGGAAACTACGGAAAACTAAGAACACAGCCGAGGACAGGTGCACAGGTGGGAGAACGCCAGGTGTCCTCTGGGAGGCTGGAGCCGCTGCCCCTGGAGCCCTGGGCACCAGCGAAGGGCCTGACGGGGAACAACTGTGGATGGGCAAAGGCGGCCAGGGGGGCTGCGGCGGGGGTTTGACTGTGTTGATCATGGGGACTCCTGGAGATTCGAGAGGATATTCTGATTCATATTTATGTGCTCAAAATGAAATTGTTTTGATTTGGTAAGAAGTGTAATTAAAAAAAAAAAAAACAGGCACTCAGCTTGGTAAGGCTCACTATTCAGCTGTCGAGGAAACATTTGTATTTAACTCTGAGAATGCTTACCGGGAGAGAAAGAAACGTGTTGAAAAAATCAGCAAAGATTTCATCCTCTAGCAGAATAATAAGATTTGTAGAACCAATGATCTCTATATAGGGAGAGAAAAATAAACTCTTATGAAGCAAGATTGCTTTTAGGGTGAGAAAATGAAGTAACTAAATGAATGATCTCGCAAGGGCAAACCTCAGCATGACGGTGGCCCTTAGGGTCATCTAACTCAATCTCTCCCCCTCTTCAGGCCCCTCTTCAACATCACTCACACACTCCCAGCTGTGGGAGCTCGCCGCCTCCCCAAAGCCGCCCACTCCATCAATGAAGAGATGAAACGAAGGTCTTTCCTACTGTGACCTGCCTTCATCTATCTTCTCTCCATTTGCTGAAATTCTGCCCTCTGAAGCTAGACAGAAGTCACCTACATCCTCTTTTAAGGGACAGTGCTCCCATACGTGTAAAGACAGCATAGCCTTCTGCTCACCTCCCCCCACGCTGACGGGCCACTAAGCAATTCTTTAGCGATTCCTCCTTGCATGGCCCCCTTTCCATCTGGTTCCCGTCTCGGTGGCAGGAGCGGCACCCACGACTCAAGCGTCCCACGTGCTTCCCAGGGAAGAGCATAAGACAACGAACTGCATCCCACGTTCTACGTGACATCAGTGTGACCGGAAGTGGGCTTGGCTCTGGGCATGCACACATTACACTATTAACGCCACCATCCTTTATTTAAACAGTCACTTTTCAGCAACCAAAGAAGGAATTTACATTTATTCCCGTTAAATTTCAACCTGTTGGTTTGGACCCAACATTGAAGCCCCCAAAGAGCTTTTTTGAATATGTTGGTGGGGCAACACATTTATTTCTCTCAAGCTTGATCATTGGGCTGCCCGAGTTAATGCAAGGAGATAAACGGACTCTCAAAGCCAAGCACAGAGACCACAGGTGGGCCAGGTGACTTCTCTAAGTCACTGTCCATGCTCTTTGGGGTACAGTGGTTAACTCGTGAAGAAGTTAATTGCTCTATCAGTGGCCCAGCATTTTTCCATCATACCTAAAGTTTATAATGAAAGACTTATAAAATGAGAGAGACAAATATACACGGGTCCTATCTCTCAGTCTAGTTAAACAACTGGTGAGAACAGTACGTGCCTCTCCGCTAGAGGAAAGTCACAAAAACTTAAGAAAACTGAGCAATCCCCTCCTTGCTTCCCCTAATGACACTTCGGTGGTTATTGTCTTCTTATAATAGAAACAATAGAAATGGAAACCCAGGCCATCAAACACTATTGTAACAGAGCTGATACCAGTTCTTGCCCTCCGTTTTATAGATGTCTTTTTTTTTTTTTTTTTGCTATCTAGTGTTGTAATTTTTATATGTTTTTTCTGTCTCCCTCCTCAGCCCTCTGCTCATCTTTTTATGAGAATTCCCTGATTTATTGAATCTATTCCACATGGATAATTTCAAAATCTATGTTTTCAGTCCAGACTTCTTTCTTTGGCTCCAATTTTAAATATCCAGTGAGCTATGGGGCATCTCTACATGGACACCCACCAGGAACTTTCAACGTTTTCAAAGCTGATCTGGTAATATTTCTTCCCAACCTGCTCCTTTTCCTGTATTCCTAGTCTGAGTTACTGAAACCACCATGCAACTGTCTAAACCAGAAACCTGAAATTCACCTTTGATTCCTCTTACTCTCTGTTTCCCTCTCTTTCTCAATACTCCTCTACGCGATGGAGGGGCACGTGATTTCTCCTACATGTCTGTCCTTGCCTTTCCATCCACAAAGCCACTCTTATTTCAGGCCCCTGTCATCTCTTGTCTAGACTATTGCATCAGTTTCTTAAAATGTTCTCCCTAATTTAGTCACTGCCACCGTATTTTTGTTAAAACCCTTCAAAGACTCTTCAATGTCCTACAAGGTAAAGTCTAAATTCCTTAGTACAGTATCTGAGGCTTCACCCAATCTGGCTTTTGGGTTCCTTCCCAGCCTCACCTGCCGCCACTCCACACCACGTTGCCTCCTGTGGACAAGACTTTGCTCTTTCCTGCACATGCTATGAACTCTCACATCCAACCTCTGCATCTTTGTCCCACATTCCAATCACCTGAAATGTCCTTTCAACCCCGGCCTGCTTTGCAAATTAGTCATCTGGCAAGAACTGGTTACATATAATCTTCCTGGTGAGACAAGAATGGTAGAACCCACCACAAGAGTAATATTGATTGCTACGTTCCCCATCCCTGCCCCACATGGTCACGTAGAACTTCCATCACGACAATTAACACATCATTGTTTTCACTCATTGATGCATCTGTCTTCCTCATCAGACTGAGCTCCATGAGAGGAGGGACGTTGTCTTTTCGTCTTTCTTCTTCTAGACACTAAGAGTGTTTGCATAGCATCTAAGTTTTCTGTATGTTGAATGAATTGTTCTTTCGAGAGAAGATCTTCAATCTTCTGGGCTTTTATTTTTCTGTCCTTCATAAAGCCTGGCATGGATTTGTTGACTAAGATTATTAAGGCGATCTGAATGCAGGAAGCAAAGTTTGGAAGAAAATTTCTCCCCAGTTGTTTCCTGTAGCTGCACACACTGTTGGTGACCAGAGCTTGACTGTGGCAGTGCTTGCATTAACAGCACAGTCTTCGTGGGGTCTAGGAACAAGGCTCTCATATCTGCCCCTTCCCCATCCGACTGTTCCCTCATTCCTGGGTTTCCATTCTCTCCTGTTCTGCTTTCAAACTTCCTAAGAACCTGAGAAGGCTTTCAGCACTCATTCCACACAATCCTGATACTGATCTGGTTAACAAAGAAACTGCTGGATAACCCCACCCCTCATGCTAGCCTTCTCCCTGGAGGAGGTGCGTGCAATTTAATTCTTCCCTCTTAGTGATCCCTCCTAGCTGCCTTAGTTGTCTTATGAATGGGACCCGATTTGATTCTCAAAGATCTGGTGGCATAAGGTGGGTAAAGGGGACACGAGAGAAGAAAAACAAAGGGCTTGAGTAACACAAAGTCTTCGTGTGGTGTCCCTGAATGACTCATTCCTGTTAACGGCTGGGCAGGGGAGTGGTCTGCCTCATCTGGGGGCTCGAAGCCTCGGAGACCTCCCCCTCGGGGACTCACCAGCATTGTTCATGCTGCCATGCTCTTCCTGCCACTGTGACTGACTAGGGACAGAATTAGTCTCCAGTCAACAGAACTCTGCACCTTGTGACTGCACAGTGACACCTCCTCTACGGGGTTCCAGATTCTACCCGGAAGTGGCCTGCTTGCCTCTGGCATAGACCTCAGTCTGAGGATAGGTCTGGACGTCACCTGATCCCCGGGATTTCCTGGCACGTGCGGACTCTTCCCACACTCAGGCCTTTGGTCCATACTGTTTCGTGAGCATTGACAGTTTCTTTATAATTGTTGTGTAATTATGGATCCTGAGTTTAAGTTCTGTCTCTTTAACCTGATTTAATGCTTTGAGGGAGGAGGGGTCTGTTCATTTATTTCTGATGTGTCTTTTGGATCTAACATCCTTGTAGAAATTTAACAGGTACTCAATGGATGTTTAATGATTTGACATGTCACTCAGATGAGCTGGAAAATTCAACCTAATATCCACTTTTTGTTTTCTACCCGCTCTGTTTCTTCCCAGTTTCCTCTGGTTGGTTGTGGGTTACATCCATTGACTTTGAAAAGAGATTGAATAAATACTAGCTGAATGCCCTCCACGAGGAGGAGTTAGGCTAGGTGATTATCCTTTATTCTCATTCAATTCTCAGCCCTGCAAAATAGAGATTATCAGCACCCTCTTTGCAATGACAGATAGTAAATGCCACACTGAGATCAGACTCTGTTTGATTCAAGTGCCCATCTTAGTTCAAATGTGCCAAGAAATCAAACCTCCTTTTTACATGAAAAATATATTTTAAGGGGCTTAAAAATAGCCCCCTCGGACTTCCTCACAATGATTGTCTTTTCTGTATAGTTTCCCCCACCACTTCTTCTATGTATCCTTTTATGTTTAATTAGCCTTTCTTTGCCACAGATGTAATAAAGGAAGAACTATGCAATATCCATATGGAAAGAAATTACTTAGAAAAAGGTACCCCACATATCTAAGAATTTTACCAGAAGATTGAAACGATGCCATTTAATATTTTCATCAAATTATAGCAAACAAAAGAACTGGAGATTTTCTGTGACCAGTTTTGACCAGTGTTCTAATCCTAATCAGACCCTCATTCATCTAGACTGATCATGCCAGAAAAGACAGTGCAAGCAAGAGGCTATATGGGGGAAAAGTTATAATTGTCCTTCATTTAAATTTTTCTCAGGATGCTATAATGTTTTTCAACTGTATACTGGGCCAGGCCTACTTTAGGATCATGACCAGTTCAATAAAAGGAGCAGAAAAATTTTGTCCACATAGAAATAGTCCTAGAAATGAGAAGACAATAATAAATGATGAGAAAGGAGATGGGAGAAATTTCTAGAATATCCCCAACTTACCAAGGACTAAAACATTTGTTGCAAGTTGGAAATTTGGAACTCAGCATGAGTTTACTAACAGGGAATAACTTGTTTTAACACAAGTGTATAGAATATTTTAATGCGGAAATTAACTTTTTGTACTCATATTTTATTGCCTTCAAAAGAGTTTGAAGACTATGCTGTTGTTCACTTGAAGGAGAGGGAAATCATTTTGGGTTCATCCAGGCTTCCGGTCTGATTTGCCACATTTGGATCCCTCTTTACAACGTCCTAGGATACCTGTAAATTAGCCCGGAGAGGGTCCAGAGCACTGAGTGGGTCAGGAGCGAGTGCATTTATTGGGATTTTGTGGGGTTTTGTTTTGGTCCTTCAGTCTCTGACCATCCTTCCTATTCGGGATGAAAAATTGTGTGAGTAATAGAGGAATTGCCTCCCGTTATGGATGCCAGAGGGGCCGAGGACGTGGACAGCTGTCCTAGACCCAGCAATCAGATTCTCTATCTAGAACTTTTCATCTTGAAGGGGTGACTCAAAAGCTCAGGGACAATGAGAGGTTACGCATGGTGGTGCCTATGACAACAAGTGCTCGGTGGTGACGGTGCCAGCAGCACTGTGGGGGTGGCCACAAAGGCTGAAAGAAGATGCCTCAGTTGAAAATTAGCTTTGATTTCAGTGGGAGGTGGTGCTAACCACCAAAGACAAAGGGTATGTAGATATAATAGCAGCCATGGCAGCAGGGGTATCAGACTGATCTAACCCACAGATTCTTAGTGGGGGCTATCATCATAGCAACCCTTAGGAAAAATGTGTGGCAGCTCACTAAGATTCCACCTGAGAACATAAGCTTATGGTGGTGGGAGTTTTTGACTGATTCAAAGGTGCATCCCAGACACCTAGAGCAGTTTCTGTCGCATGGAAGTGCTCAGTAAATATTTGAGTGAATGAATTGATATGAATAAGAACAAAAAAAATGAGCCACCATGTAGGATACCAGGTCCCTCATCCAATTTTCAATCCTGAGTCAGAACCAGAAGATCTTAAATGAAAGGAAAGCATTTTGCCTTTTAGGAAGAACTTTGGAATATTCTTGCAAGTATTTACTGTGAATCTTCTTCCTAACTTTTGCCAAAGAGGTCTGCTGCCATTTCGAGGGTAAGTGTGCCCTGGAGTAAAGGTGATGCCCAGAGATTTGAGAAATCATTGCACACTGGGTCTGATTCAATACACAACCAGTAAGTTAACATTAGAGCTAAGACATGAGCTCAGTATAATTTTTTAGAAAACAATATTTTTTTCTACTTTCCTGATAATAATGATCATCTGGGGCACTTGTTAAATATACCGATTCTTGAGCCTCACCCAGACTCTGCTAAATCAGAATCGACAGAGGAAGGACTTGGTAACATATGCGTTTAACAAGTGCCTGGGTGATTCTTATCATCACAGAAGTTCAGGACACTTCTGGAACCCTTTCACTTTGGGAATTAGAACAATAAACGTTGGAGAGAGTGTGGAGAAAAGGGAAATCTCCTACACTGTTGGTGGGAATGTTAGTTTGCTGCAGCCATATGAAGATTCCTCAAAAAACTAAAAATGGACTTACTATATGATCCAGTAATCCCACTCCTGGGCATATATCCAGAGGGAACTCTAATCTGAAAAGATACATGCATCCCAATGTTCACATCAGCACTATTTACAATTGCCAAGACATGGAAGCAACCTAAATGTCCATCGACAGATGATTGGATAAAGAAGATGTGGTACATTTATATAATGGAATACTACTCACCACAAAAAAGAATACAGTAACACCATTTGCAGCAACATGGATATTCCTGGAGAATGTCATTCTAAGTGAAGTAAGCCAGAAAGAGAAAGAAAAATACCATAATGATATCACCCATATGTGGAATCTAAAAAAAGAAAAAAAGAGAACACTAATGAACTCATCTATAGAACAGAAACGGACTTGCAGAAATGGTAAACAATTTTATGGTTACTGGGGGAAAGAGGGTGGGAAAGGATAAATTTGAGGGTTTGAGATTTGCAAATGTTAACCACTATATATAAAAATGGATTTAAAAAACTAAATTTCTTCTTATAGAACAGGGAACTGTATTTAATATCTTGTAATAATCTTTAATGAAAAAGAATATGAAAACAAATATATGTATAGATGTGTATGACTGGGACATTGTGCTGTGTACCAGAAATTCACAATAACCATAACTGACTATATTTCAATTAAAAATAAGTCTTAAAAAGTTCAGGGATCTAATGATCATGGAATTCAAGCCTCTAGCCAGCAATGCTGGCTTTTAGTCCTTGCTATTACTGGGGTGACAACACTCCATCTGGCTGCCAGTAGCTCCAGTAGTCAACCTCTTCCAGCTGCAGGGAAGGCAGTGGGGCAGTGATTAGGAGTAGAGAGTGGCTTCAGACAGCTTCATTGAAGGCAAGTCTGAAAGCACAGTGTCTTAAGGAATGTAGGTGTATATCAGTGCTATATAGGTTGCTCTTTTAGGAAAAGACCTAAAAGAATTTCTTTTGCCCAGGTTATGATAGCTCTTTTTCAAAGGTGATAACCTAAGGAATAAAATGAGATTATTAAACTATCCAGAGCGTCACCCTGAATTATCTTAAGAAGTGTGTGTGTTTGTGTTAGTTACACTGACTAATGAATGAAGTAACTGATGATTGAAGAAATACGGTAGGCTACAAACTCATCTCGGAACCCAAAAACATCAAGAGATAAAGAATCTCTTCTTAGCAAAATCACTTCAAAAAACTTTCTGGTCTTTACATAGACTCAAGAAAGTACAACATTTTTTCAAATGTAAGTGATATATTATTGGCAATTCACTATTAACAACATTCCTTTCAACTTCCAAATTTCTTTTCTTTCACAGGATAAGGGTTTTGAGATATACATACCCTTCCCAACAACCCGAGGACTTACAAACTCTTCCCTCTCTTGGATGTGACATTGAATTCCTCCCTTCCCAGTAATTTTGGGCTAAATTATTAGCATTCACAGAGCTGACGGTCTTTCATCTTGATATTCACTTCCTATGAGAACAGGACCAGAGGAGTAGAAGAGTTGTTTAAGGAGAAAATTGAGTGCCTGACAGCCTTTCAGAGAAAGGGAATTCAAGCTCTTGGAAGCTGATGTTTTAAGCAGACAGAATATCCAGGAGATGTTGCTTATTAAAATGACATCACACATAAGAGTTTACAAAACCCTTGGGAGCTGAGTTTAGCAATGCAGAAGTCACCCCAGGGATGGAGAGGATGGCGCAGTATGGAGAGGCACTCAGAGGTTATTAAGCAAATAGAAAATTGGATGACAATGAAATAAGTAGCTACCACTTTCCCAAGCTGTTATTGCAACATGGCATCCTATTTTAACAGTAGAAAAAGAAGTCACAATAATTAGTAATTGAACGGACTCAGGAGAGACGGCAACAGAGGAGGTGGTCCTCCATGTCCAACTCATCTTCATGCCGCATGGGCCTGGCCCTCGTAGGTGCTCAGTAACATTTGTTTGATTCGGCAGAGAAATGGATGTGAAGGCAATGTGGAAAGCTTTAAGTCCTGCACAAATACAAAGATCTAACAATTGTCTCAGCAAAGGGTCAGGACACTGAAAGAGGGTGAGGGAGAGACTGAGCGAATAGCACATTTACTGTTCCAGTGTTCACTTATAAAAGCTTTCGATATAATGTTGACAACCCATGGAGTCCTCCTGGGCAGAACAGCACCTCCTGATTCAGAGGTTGGCGTCTGCTTTTGCCCCTGGTCAGTCACCTGAGGGAAGGACACAGCACACAGAACTCACAGAACTTGTGTTTTACCCCTTGTTGTTGTGATCTTCGCGGGTAAAACAGATTTCAGCACTAAGACCTCAGAATGGTGGTCAGTGCAATACACACAAGATTTAAAGTCAAGAGAGGCGCACTTTCCTTCTGAGCAAAGGGTTCAAGATACTATGGCTGCATATTAGGTGTTGATGCAACTGTACTGCAGTAATACAGAAAGAAAATAAAAGCTGGAAAGTCTTCCACTAAAATAAACTTTAACAATTCATTTCAGGGGAAGATATTGAGTATTAAGAAGTACAGTCTTCTGTGATTGGTGATTGGCTAAGTCCTGGTCAAAGGTTAAAAAAAAAAAAAAGAACTCTCATGTGTATGATCATATGAAGGAGTCTAGCCAACAGTTGTAGGGTCAGCCTTGGAAGGTCTTTCTTGCTTCTATATTCGTTAACCCAAAATATACTTGAGACTTCCAAGTTTCAGGCAAAGAAGCCCCAGGTAGTTGGAGACATTAATTTTATTTCTTTTGGTTGGGTGAGTAAATTTAAACCCAAGCATATAAAAATATTTCCCTTTGTTTAAGTTTTATTCATGCAAATATACTTTAAAAAAAACATCTGGTATCCTGTAAATGTTGTTTTTTCTAGAATAAAATGCCAAATTTTTGTTTTGCATTTATTTTAAAATATGACATTAAATTTACAAGAGTCTTTTTAAGTTCTTAGAATTTTCTTTGTTAGGTTTATAAAACTGCCTTGTTAGGTATATGTAAAGTATTTTTTAAAATCATATTTTAAATTCATAATATGAAATGTCTAAGGAATTTTAATTAACAAAAATATGGAAATGGTATCTGTTTAGGAAAATCTTACGTATCAAATGTACCATATTATTGAAAAATAATGAACAAGTGAAAGCAATTTTAAATAAAATCACTACATTTAAAAGTAATTCTAAGTAATTCCATACGCCAAGTTTAAAAGCTTAATAATTACCATATGACCCAGTAATCACGCTCCTGGGCGTATATCCAGAAGGAACTCTACTTCAAAAAGGCACCTGCACCCCAATGTTCATAGCAGCACTATTCACAATAGCCAAGACATGGAGACAGCCTAAATGTCCATCAACAGATGACTGGATAAAGAAGATGTGGTATATTTATACAATGGAATACTATTCGGCAATAAAAACGACGACATAACGCCATTTGCAGCAACATGGATGTCCCTGGAGAATGTCATTCTAAGTGAAGTAAGCCAGAAAGAGAAAGAAAAATACCATATGAGATCGCTCACAGTGGAATCTAAAAAAAAGAACATAAATACAAAACAGAAACAGACTCATAGACATAGAATACAAACTTGTGGTTGCCAAGGAGGAGGGGGGTGGGAAGGGACAGACTAGGAGTTCAAAATTTGTAGATACTGACAGGCATATGTAGAATAGATAAACAAGATTATACTGTATAGCACAGGGAAATATATACAAGATCTTGTGGTAGCTCACAGAAAAAGAATGCGACAATGAATATATGTATGTTCATGTATAACTGAAAAATTGTGCTCTACACTGGAAATTGACACAACATTGTAAACTGACTATAACTCAATAAAAATGTTTTAAAAAGCTTAATAATTAGTTTATTAAATGTGTATATTGAATATTGATTATAATAAAGCCATTGCAAGCATTTTGTTGTTGTTAATGGCACCATGTTCCATTGTAAGAGCCCATTAATAATCTTCTGTCATTAACTTGAAAAGCAAATTATCAAGCTTTCTATAAAACAATTTGTGTGGCTCTTCCTTAGCCACCCTTCCTCGGGGGCAAGAACTCAACAGCCTTCTCTGGTATCATCGGGCCATGACATCCCATCACTGGAACTGCACTGCCAGGCGTATGAGTACAGGAATGTACAAGACCTCAGAATGCCTGTCCTGAACTCCTGTAACAAACTCCTATTTACCCCTCAAAACCCAAATCATAATTAAACTGACATTTCATCCACGTTACACCTGTACTAGCTGCTTTATTTACTCTTTCATCAGCCATTTATTGCGTGCCTGATATGCGATGAGCTAAATGAACATTTTGATGATTTTTATAGAATTGTAAAAATGTAGCCATTTTAGCTCAAGCATTTTGACACCGCTGTGTTTTTGAGGTACACACATACCCCTATATCTATATATTTATGTACGTACAGATACTTCATCTCTATATAGGCATGTATACATCTATGTATCCGTGTATCTATGTATCTATGTGTGATCTATACATATGTGTCCTACATCTATCAGTTGAATTCTATGCTCATTCACGTCCACCTTCATTATGTTTACTAGGCGCTTGGAAAGCACTTGCTTATGTGTTTTTCTACCCTCCTCTTCACCCTTCCTGCCTTTCTTTTAAATTGATAACTTAGTACAAATGGAGCCCACGGGCCCCTTCCCATTTCATGGAAACATGGTGCCCTCTGGTGGATGGTGGTAAAGCTTACACTTTTTTCTCTAAAACTCCATTTGGGTTTTTATTTTAGTGTTTTGTTTTGTTTTGCTTTGTTTTGTTTTGTTTTCCTGGATTTATCTTCGGTTGGTTTTACATTCTACATGATTAAGATTCCTGGCAGAGTGCTCGTAGGTGCTGTGATGTGAGGAATACAGAAAGGTCCTTATCACCCAAACAGCAGGCCTGTCAATTCCACCTTCAGGCCTCAGGAATAATCCCTTGTGGCTTTGAAGGCCGCTGCTAAAATTTATTATTTTACCTCAAAGATGCATGTTGTGATACATAATAATATTTGAAGGCATTAATTTACTACAGGAGATGAGCTCGTTGGTATCTGACAGGACCTCAAAAGTACTCAGAAACGGGACACATCCGCCAAGAGGTGGCTTTGGCATCTCCTCAGCTTCTACTGCTGTCGAGAGAGAACACCTTGAAATATTCATATTTGGGATTTGCTTTTCTGCCCTTGTGTATAATAACTTATCTCCTAATTAATGACCTCAAGATGAGGCCAGATTGTAATAGCAAAAAAAGAGTCAATTTTAAGGTTTAAAAAAGACAACAACAAAATATACTTTTAATATGAAAAAGAGGAGGCCTGAGTGAAGTAGAGAACAGTTTTGCCAAATCACTAGGAAAGAGTATAGAGGAAAAGGGATTCCCTACCACCCGAACCTCAGGGCCCTAGAGGAGTTTCAACTGGGCCACGGGATGGAGGAGCCGCAAGTCTGGGCAAGGCCTGAAAAGGTACCCACGGTGGTGGGCGAGAAACAAGGGGACGGGCCCCAGAGGTGATGAGCAGGAACAGGGCAGGACCTCCAGGGGACAGTGCGGAGCTCCGCGGTCACCCGGAGCACAGAGATGCACCGAAGCTGAACCAATGCACTGGGAAGATTTTATTTCTGCCCCAGGGACCACTGCTCATCTCCTGTGGGCCATCCTGCTGGTGCAAGGGGTAAGCCTTCCGTGGAGAGCCGCCTGCTGGTCACACGCTCGACGTCCAGCATGTGCCCGCCAGGCGGCGTTCCAAGACATCGCTGCGCCCCCTGTGAGTAACACCAGCAGGCACCTCCCTCCTTTGCAGTAACTCAGGATGTTCGCCAGCCCCCCAGACCAGAGGGGAGCTGCCCTTAACAGCCGGATAACAATTTACCCCTGCTACTCCTTAACTTCTGAATGAGAAAATTAACAAGGAAGCACAGGGCCAGAACCAGAGGAAGAGGGCTACCCCTAGTTTTCCTAGGGACTAGAAGCAAAGGGGAAAGTAGAAAGATGATGGCCCTCTGGAATCCCTGCCCCAGCCTCACTCTGTCCTAAGCATGGATGTTTTAGCTGTGACCATGAGCAAGGGAAGCTTAACAGATTCTCTGTATCCTGGGGATGGCAAGGAGGAGAGCAGAACAGGTGGCAGAAAGACACTTTTTTTTGCAAGTCCCCAGGAATTTAACTCTGCCTCTCAGAAGGCCACTCCCTGTGACGTACAGATGGCAC
Source organism: Camelus dromedarius (assembly GCF_036321535.1). Lineage (NCBI taxonomy): Eukaryota > Metazoa > Chordata > Mammalia > Artiodactyla > Camelidae > Camelus > Camelus dromedarius. Next base: position 26,641,496 of record NC_087458.1, on the reverse strand, counting down.
GTATGACATACTCCCAGCCAGAGTGTTATGTGACACGGCTGAATGTCTAGCTACTTTAAGCCAGTTTCCTAAGACTTGAAGTTTTAGATCACCATCTGTAAGCCTAGCTCAGAGAAGAGTTGTGAGGATTAGAGAGAAAAGTGTGCAGAATAAACAAACCATTGGCTTTTATGTGATATGAGAACCAGAAAGGAGCAGGTCCAGGTGAGTCTTACTTGGAAATTGAAGTGTGTGCAGAGCAATGGGTTGATCTACACAGGCAGAAGAATCTGGCAGACTCTGCACTTGGGGAGACAGGGGTTGAGAAATTCTAGAAGGAGACATACCCTCTGAGCCCTCACTACGTGCAGGATGCTGGTCTGTTCTACTGGACCCTGCAGAGGAAACTGCCTTTAAGGATTGTGGCGATGGTCTCACAGTACAGAGATGCTCAAACTCATCAAAATGTATACATTAAATATGCACAATTGCTTGTACATTAAGTGTACCTCCACAAAGCTAAAAGAAAAAAGAATCTGACTTTCTCTTAGATAAACCATAAAGTAATAAAAAAAAAAAAAGAAAGAAAGACCTCAGTAACAGTTCTGTGAGTTCTAGATGGTTAAAATGATAGTTCAGATTTAGTATGAGTACTGAAGAGACCCGGGAAGAGAAAGAATGAGGAGGTGGTTCGTATGATGGGTAAATTGGGCTAAAGAATGCAAATTCTTAGGATGCACTAAATGTCAGTATTCCATGCGGTGGGCGAGGGGTATGTATAAAAACCCAAAGGCAGGATATAGTACATTTACTTTCATGCTCTACCAGGGAGGGGGGAGTAAGGGGGGCAGGGGTGGGGAGAAAGGGGAAGGGCCAGCAGACCGCAGTGGCTGGAGCTGAGGACAGTTGAGGGGCGTTGGGGGAAATACTTGGGGAGTTGAAAGCGAAGGTCAGAGTCACATGCCTCCTGGGCTCCATTCGCCTTTTCTCTGCACACTGCTTGGCAAACCAGACGGAGGGCAGCCAAGAAGGGGGAGAGAGAGGGATGCCCCTCCCGCAGAGTCGGCTGGCTCGGGAGTGCCCTCTGGAGGAAGGACACCTGGTGTCCCTCCTGAGGCTCGACCTCCGGCAAGTCCTCCTCCAGGTGTTCCAGCGTGTGCAGGTGACAGCAGCCACTCCGGGCTCACCTGGTTCAGGCATTAGCACATGTAGCGATACCACAAAAAGGAGACGCCGTGGATCCAGGCCATCAAAAAGGCGAGGATGACCACATGCCAGCAGAAGAAGGTGGTGACAAACATAATATTGTTTTTGTCATCATCCATCCACTTATGGCCGGAGATCGGTCTGTAGAGCATGAAGCCTATCTGGATCAGCCAAGAGCCCGTAAGCATGTACAGAAAGGCCTTCATCACCCAGAGCTGCCACGCGTCGGGAGCCCACAGCTCGGCAACCGCCACCAGCACCAGCGGGAACAGGGCCTGGATGAACAGGAGGTGGGACTGCAGGTCCACGCCCTCCGAGCCCTGCAAGTGAGACAGCATCAGGGGCAGGATCAGAGCCAGGCCCAGGGCCTGGGTGGCCTGCTCCAGCGCGGCACTCCTGCGGGGCAGCAGGTTCTGGCTCACCGCGTCAACACAGCCGCTCAGGACGAATGTCATGTATATGGTGAGGTGCTGCCACTGCTTGCAGTACAGGAAGTCTCTCGCGTGGTACGTCTTCCTGATGAGTACAAACGGCCCGGAAATGTTATGCAGCTCTTGGGCCACTAGAATGAAGGTGCTCAGTATCTTCAGCAGCCCCACGTAGTGAACTTGCCGTAGCTTTGCCCATCTGCCTTTGCTCCAGGGAGGACGTGGCGGGTACTGGGCAGGCTGGCTGCATATCAAGGCCCTGGAGACGAGTCGCGCGTGATAAAGTCCATAGAAGAAGAGGGACAGTCCTGGGTACAGATGACCCTCGAAGCCTCCCATGGAACTGAAGGTAGGTCTGACCACAAGCAGAGGCAAGAGGCTCGGGGAACGGCCGTGCTGGGCTCTAGGATGTGGAGGGAGCTTCTCGGAGTCTGTTTATATTCAGCTCATTGCATGCACATGCAAAAGGGAAACGGTTTTGGAGAAGGCCCAGACTTATGGTGGGGTGGGTGTCCTGGTTTCCGTTCTGGTCTTCTGCTTGGTTCACTGATGGCTAACCAACCATTGCCAAATGGTGAAATAAGCATATTCTCCAGCACAACGCCTGGCTTCTGCCCTTCTCAGAGACCATGCCTCTCCCCCCGTTGGTCCCTGATGTGGTCTCTACCTTCCTTACTTTCCCCCAGATTCACAGAACGGAAGGAACAACTCAGAGGAAACGGGGAGGACACACAGGTTACCTCACACAAACACGAGGTACGAGTCTGTTCTTCTGGGTACAAGCAGTCTTAAGAGCCACAAGGAAGCACACACAGCCCAGTGACTCTGATGTTACTTGAGGACGCCAGTTCACCCCTGAGAATCTCTTCTGCTCCTTTCCAGACAGGACTGAGATGCCACCATCTGAGATTCCTCTCCTTGGGTTTCAGTGTTTTTTCAAGTTAAAATGCAGGTAAATAGGTTCTACTCAGACGTACTGATTTGAAATCTCTTGGGCTGGTGTCTTGCAATAAGCCTTTCAGTAAACATCCCAGGTAATTCTTAAGCATCCCAAATTTTGAGAAACGCTGAGTAAAATGTAGGTACTGATAGGAAAGAAGGTCCTATTAAGCTAGTAAACTTCATGTGAATTAACCATCAGATATTCCCGCTCATGAAAGAAGCATTTCTTGGTCATATTACCCCTTCATGACAGCCAATCAAGGACAGGGAATGTCTCAAATTTATTGTGTTTTATATTGACTTTATGGATTTCCATTTTGGTTTATTTGCTTTTTGTTGCTACTATGAATGCACCTTCCATTTTAGTTTATAACTTTTGCTGATGTAAGAAACTATACTTTTATGTTGATCTTTATATTCACCATCTTGTTGCATTTACATACTCTTCTTACTAATGTTCAAATGATTTTATGTAATCATATTATCTGTAAATAAGGGGGGGGAAATTGTGTCCTTTTAGATATATTTCAGTCTTTTCTAATTGGCTTTTCTAATTGAATTGGCATGGTAGAAATCTATCATTTTGATTGTGAAAGCTTCCCTCTTTTGGGGAAGTGTCCCGTCAAACCATCTGGGTTAGATGGGAGCTGTCATCTTCCAACAGATTCTGCATTCCTAGCCACGGAGTGGCCACGAGATGGGCACATGACCCAGCAGGGCAACCTAAGCCCTTCACCAGATTTTTTTTTAACCAAAGACAATAGCTCTCAGCCTTTTCACAGACTGTATGGCTTCTGTTCACTGCAGAAACAAGCCGTGTATTCGGGTTATATTTCCTTCTCCACGGATCCATATTGTATTGGTTACCTGTTGTTGTGTAACTGATTAACACAAAATTAGTGGCTTAAAACAACATACATTTATTCTCAGTTTCTGTGGGTCAGGATGCAGGCATAGCTTTGCTGGGTCCTCTGCTCAAGAGTCTCACAAAGTGTGATCATGGTGTCAGCCAGGCTGCGTTTCATTCCGAAGCTCGGGGTTCTCTTCCAAGCTGACAGGGTTATTGCAGAATTTGGTTCCTTGTGGTTGTAGGACTGAGGTCCCCTCATTTGCTTGCTATCATTTTACACCTAACAGACTGACAAAAAATAGCCTGAAAATAGTCTGAAAATGTGAAAGAAATAGAATAATTAATACATTATGAGGGGGGATGTAAGTTAATACAACCACTTTGGGAAAGAATTTGGCAGCATACGGCATGAGATAGTGAAGTTGAAGACAACGCATTCTTACTTGCGCATAGCACATAGTAACTCTCAGGAATGCCCACAACAGCACTGTTTATAATTGGCAGAAAGGAACAGAAATACTCAAAATGTCCTTCACTATTTAAATGCACAGATAAATTTATAAAATATTCATAAAATAAAATAATACCATAGGGGAGTGAAAATGAAAATTACAGCTACATTCAATAACAACGCTGTGGTGATAAGTTTCCTGTCAGCTTGTCTGGGCACAGGGCGCCCAGGTTAAACATCATTTCTGGGGGTGTCTGTGAGATTAGCATTTGGATTGGTAACTGAGGAAAGTAGATGGCCTGCCCCAATGTGAGTGGGTCTCATCTAATCTGTTGAGGACCCGAAAAGAACAAAAGACAGAGGAAAGAGGAATATGCACCCCCCCCTTTTTTTTTGTCCTGCTTGTCTACTGAGCTGGGACATGGGTCTTCTGCTCTTGCACTGGATTTATGTCAAATGAATAAAGTAGACTTTAGACTCAGACTGGAACGATACCATTGGCCTTCCTGGAGAGAGCGTGTGGCGGGCCTTCTCAGCCTCCAGGATTGCGTGAGCCGCTTGCTTGTGATAAATCTCTTTATACGTGTCTCCCGCTGGTTCTATTTCTCTGGAGAACCTTGACTAACACAAACATGGAACCTCAAAAACATAATTTTGGATGAAAAAAGAATGTCACAAAATAATACATACTGGATGATTATATATAAAGTTCAAAACCACACAAAACTGAACAATGTGAACACGTATGTGGAACCATAAACAAAATGCAGGAAAACGGTCACCTCTGAGAGGGAAGGGATGAGATAGATATGAGAGGGACACACAAGACATAGAAAATCATGGCGGTGTTTTCCTGTTCTCACGGTGTGGTGAGCATAAGCATAAGAGGGTTGTACCCCACCTCTGTAGAGTCCGTGCATTATATAAATGTTATTTTGTATTTACTCAATGTTAATTTTTTTTTAAGAAATAAGAAGACAGAGTAAAAGTGCTGTGTGGGTGAGACTTGGTGCCAAGCAAGGCTGCTTTGGGGTGAGAAGGTAGGAAGTTAGCTGTTTGCAAAGGCGCTCTCTCAAATGCCAAAATGAGCTTTTCTCTAGGACTTCACACTCATATGCATTATTCTACAACTGACTTTTTTCAGTCAGCCGTATACTGTGATGGAGACAGAACCGTTTTTTTATATAGAAGCTCTGCTCACTCCTTTTCCCGTCATACTCTTTATCTAGTTCCTTATTGATGTGTGCATTGGTCCATCCGATTTTTAAAAAAACAAACATGCTGAATAAATATCCTTCTTTGGGGTATATAAGCATAAGTTAGTTTCTGAGTCATAGGCTAGTATCTCCTCTTTCAGTTTTAACAGGCGCTGATACATGTCCCTTCAAAGTAGTGGTGCCAGTTTTCACTCAGCCCCACCGCCTGTTTGTTAATTAACGAGTTCTCCAGATTCTCCTTCCTAAGTAACTCCTCTGGTCAGTTCCTCCCGCCCCCTCCCACCCACTTGTTCAGCCATTTCCAACCCTGCATTGTTGCAGCATCTCTTAACCGGGTTCCAGTCCTCATCGATTCCTACCACGCTGCGACCAGAGCGAGCTTTGGGAATAGAGAGCGAGCCATGCCCCTGGCTAATTTAAATTCTCCCGTGGCATCCCGTTGACTGTGAATAAAATCCAGGCCCTTAGCACGAGCTTCAAGGCCCCTCATGGTTTGCCCTGGCCTCATTTCCGGTCCCTTTCCCCTTGTACCGTTTTCTCCAGTCATGTCAGAACCTTCCAGCTCGGTCTGGAATGGTCTTCCTATTACACGTTTTTCCTCTGTCTGAGAAACTCTGCCTTTCCTTTAAGACCCAGCTCAAGCACTGTCTCCTCTCGACCGACCGGGAAGGAGACCTCTCCAACATCCACACGTCTCTAGAATTACACTTGTCGTGCTGTGCACCACTCTCCATTCACTCGGAAGTCTTTGAAGTCGGAGACCATGTCCTGTCTTGTCTCTTTAGAATCTAGCCTCATGCCTGGAGGTGCTCAATGGATGTTTGATGAATGAATGAATTCATGAATGAGCTATCACATAAACACGTGGTCTCTACCATGAAATGCTTTTAATCTAGTTATAAAGACAGAACAGATACATTCAAATGATGCAAGGTCACTCATGCTAAGGGTGAAACACCAGACGTGTAGAACAAATGACCAGAGCTATGGAACTAGAGGCGAAGGCTCATCCCAGCTGCAGAAGTCAGGGCAAATGGGGTCATTCCCAGTGAACAGCTGGAGAGACTAACATATATGTGTCCAGATTTTATCTTTGATTCCTTTGTCCTTAATTAAACACAGAAGAGGCAGATTGAAAGGGTGTAGATGACATGGCATAATTATAACTTCCCAGAGACACAGACTCTTTTTTGCATAAACCAGTGTTTCTCAGGCCCTTTCTCATTTTTGTCCTCCCTAAGGAAGCTTCTCAACATGTGTTCCCTCATCATATTCCCCCATGAATAATTAATACCTAGATGTACTGTCTATCTGTTTTATGTCCTGTGGCCTCTTGGAAAGCCACAATCCATTGTAATATCTAAAATCGCAAATTTTTATTTCCTTGGGGGTGGTACTTCCCCCTTTGAGAGCACATAGTGTAAACCAGGAGCAGAGTGTAATCCCAGCAAAGAGCCTGGTGATGCAGCACAGAGGTCATCTTCAGAATATATTTCCTTTCGAAAAACGTTTGTCTTTCAGTGATAGGCAGTGGGGGCTGGGGGGGGGGTGTCCCTAGTGAGAGGTAGACTAGATGACTTCAAAGATCCCTCCAAATTCTGCAAACGTGACTGTCAGAGCCCAGAGATCTCGGGGGGGAAAGCCCTGGTATTTAATTAGAAAACTAATTTAATTAGGAAACTAATTAAACTAATTAGGAAACTCATGTTCAATTAGAAGTACTTGAGTGAAAATTGGTTTCCTCTCCAGTGGATAACAGGGGAGACAACTGTGGGAGAGGAGGAAGTGACACCTAACAGGATGAGAGGGGTGAGTGTATCTCTGATGTACAGCCTGCAGCCAAAAATAGACGAAGTGCAAATCAGGAGACTCGCCTCTCCAAATGCGGCGGAAGCAAGGAGCTCCCCGCTATTAAGCCAGACATACCTCTATGGGGGCATCCAGCCAGGATGGGGGAGGAGCAGGTGTCAAACTCACTAACTGACGTTCCGTGACCTAGAAGCAAGGCCTCCGCCTGAGGCAACCCTCCTGGTACTACTGTGGACACTTGGCCACTCACTGGCTTACCCCTAGGGGTGGGTCTGATGGGCACAGGCCCCAGCAGTAAAGTATGCATCTTGCTACACGTCTGAGTCATCTCCAGAGAGCTTTTTTTTTTTTTTTAAACACAGAGTACTGAGTTTGTATGATTCACTGAATAAAGACTCTGAGTTGGGGCCCAGGAATCTGCATCTTGAATCATACCCCTTCTCCTGTCACCGGTGAGTCCAGCGCAGGCCCTCCTTCACCTGATGCTTGGAAACCATTGCACTGGACTAGAAAACAGCCCCCTGGTCATCAGGCCACACCTGGATGCTACCTTCCTGCCCTCACTGACCCCAAGATTCACACAGGAGCATGGGGGTGACATCTTCATAAAAGCAAAACCCACCAAGACAGGCTGGCATGCAGGAGGAGGGAGGGCAGGGAGGGCAGGGGAGGGCAGGGAAGGTGGAAGAGAGAAAGGGAGATGGAGGAAGCTGAGGGGGAACATGGAGACCTCCACAGAAAAAAGAAAAAGAGGGTGAAAGCAGCCCAAATCCTGGAAAGGAGACATGAGGAGAGGGGAGAGTGAGGGAGTCAGAAGGCTGTGCCTTCTTTCCCAAGGGTGGGAGAGAAGTAAAAAAGCCTCCTTGTCCAGGCCCGGGTGACATTACCAGCTAGTGATTAAGAAAGTGTGGGTTTGAGACCTAGTCTGGCCAGTTACTAGGTGGATATTTTTTTTAAATTGAAGTATAGTCAGTTACAATGTGTCAATTTCCGCTGTCCAGCACAATGTCCCAGTCATACATATATATACATATATTCATTTTCATATTCTTTTTCATTAAAGATTATTACAAGATACTGAATACGGTTCCCTATGCTCTACAGAAGAAATTTGTTTTTTATTCTATTTTTATATATAGTAGTTAATATCTGCAAATATTGAACTCCCAAATTTATCCCTTCCCACCTGCTTTCCCCCATAACCATCAGATTGTTTATTATGTCTGCAAGTCTGCTTCTGTTTTGTAGATGAGTTCATTATTATCTTCTTTTTTCTTTTTTTAGATTCCACATATAAGTGATATCATATGGTGTTTTTCTTTTTCTTTCTGGCTTACTTCACTTAGGATGACAGTCTCCAGGTCCATCCATGTTGCTGCAAATGGCATCATTTTATTCTTTTTTATGGCTGTGTAGTATTCCATTGTATAAATATTAAGAGGCCATTTTAAGACAAGATATTTAAGGTATTTCTCTAAGACTCATTCTCCTCATAGGTAAATGTGGAATTCTAATTGTGAGGATCCCAAGAAATACTGTATTTTAAAGCAGGTTATTAATATGAAGTACTTTAAGTTGTTAACCTTAGGGCTGGATGAGACCATAGGGTCTATTTCTTCAAAATCCCCTCTTTCACAAAGGAAGAAACTGAAGCCCAGAGAAAAGTGACTCACAAGATGTCACGTGGTTAGTGGGTTAGTTAGTAACAAAGTACAAGCTGACTGTCAGTAAGAAGTACAAGAGAACTTCAGCTTGTCATCAGGCAAAAGGGAAGGTACATGGGCCAAGGTTGTGAGCCCTCTCTCCCAGGCAGCCCCCTCGGCTGATGGCTCCAAGGCCACAGGAGAGCCCAGCACTGCAGCTGGCCCACGAGCTGGATGCTGGTCTGTCCCACCCTGCCCAGCCCCTCAGGGGTATTGTCAAGAGAAGAGGCCAAATGAGGCACCCCCAGCAGAGTCTGTGTCAAATAAGCAGAATCATCTCTGCAGAAGCATCCCACCCTAAGAGCTGCCAGACACCACACACACATCCATCATGAACTTGCCGGCTTGAATGTACCCTCAAGACTAAAGCACAGCTGGAAAAGGTCGTCAGTGGATCCATTATTTTGAAGCTGGGCTTCCGAGTAGAAGGATGTGTTGGCTGAAGTGGGGGGAGTTGGTCAATATGGAATCCAGAAACATAGATGCTTAGGAGCAAGAATTTATCTGTCTTCATCCAGTGAAAGGCTATGTTTGGGAGAAAATAAATACTCTATTACCCTTCAGCTGGAGGCTGAAGTCCAGCGAAATCTTTCTGGAGAAGGGACAACCTATCAAGGTCTTCATTCACCGACTTTGTTTTCCCCACAAGTACGCTTGGTTATTGATGTTCTGAGTCGATGTTCTGAGCTAAGCCATCCCTTGCTACTTTGATCCCAGGCAAGGGGTGGGGCGGTGGGGTGGAGCCTGGATGGGTGGAAAGACATAGCCTTTGATGTTAATAAATACACTGGCCTTCAGGTTTATATGTTAGTGTCAGTCAGTCCTTCAGATCCTGAACAGACTGATAAAAAGACTGAGTTTCTGAGTCTTGTAAAGCTGAGGTCTTGGTCCTACTCAGGATTTATCCTGCCTTCCTTTGAGTCCCAAGACCTGCCCTACCCTCCTGTCAGCCGTCTCGGCTACAACCATCCTCTAACACTGCCCAGATCACAGATTTATACCTAAAGGAAACACTTCAGAGACACCAGTGCCTTAACCCATTTCATTTCAATTCAACAAATGTTTATTAACCAGCTGTAATCAGCCAGATACTGTACTAAAAGCTGGTATTACAAAGATGAGTAAGATATGGCAGCTGCCTTCAAGGAACTCAGAGGAAGTACTTGCCATGCCACGTGGGTCCACAGGTCACCAGTGTCAGCGACACTTGGGAGCTTGTGAGAAATGCAGGCTCCCAGGCCCCAGACCAGACCTCCTGAATCTGGACATGTACTTTGCCAAGATCTCCAGGTGACTTGTACGCATATAAAGTTTGAGAAGCACTGATCTAGTAGGAAAGATCCAGCTAAAGCCATCTTGAAGTAAATTTTATGATGATGGAATAAACCCAGTGTCAGGGGAACATCAGGTAGGTTGTGGTTAATTCTGAGAAAGGAGCAGCCACTGGCACTGAGACTGAACTGGCCAACAACTTGGGACGGGGAGCAACCGAGAGTAGGTAGGAGCATTCATTTGTGGACAATGGCGTGAACAAAGCTCTGACTGCGCACGCTGTGTGGGGGTGGGGTGAGGGTGAGGGTGGGCCACACACACAACCAGCTGCAGACAGACCGGAACAGTGGCCTTTCAAGAGCTCGAAGCCTCACCCCGGGATGGATGGAGCCGCCCAGCCAGCAGGGCTGTGCTAGCCTGTACACGGCCCTCGTTACCAGCACCCCAGGCCAGGACTGACCAGTGCATGGACAGGAAAAGGCCTCTTCCCACTCCTGGCCCTCGGTGACCCCTTGGGAATGAGGGGCTGATGTTTGCAGACAGCAAAGGATGCCGAGTCTCAGATCTCATGCCAGGCCACCTGGTCTCTGGCAACAACTCTGCAGAACGACCTTGGTAGGAAGTGGATGCGCAGATTCCCACGGATTCCCACGGGTTTCCAGCAGCCCAGACAGCCTCTGGGGAGACGGTGTCCTCTTTATTCAGGTTGTAAGAGAAGCTGACTCTGGAAAAAGTTGAGAAAGTAATGACACAGAAAGGAAAGGGACTGAGGTGGAGGCTGGAGGCTGAAGTCCAGTCCTGGCCTGGCCCTTGGCTGTGTGACCATAAGGAAGTCTCTGGGCCTCAGCTGTAAATGAGGAAGATGGACCAGATGATCCTCAGGCCCTCCCCAGCCCCGACCGCCTGTGACTCTGGAACCTTCTAGTTTTACAAAGGTCTTGCCTGTTCCCTTTTTTCAAATTGCTTAGATTCTTCTGGAATTCACTGCTCAGTGGCAAAATAAAACGATCTTCTTGGGGACAGGATCTCCACCCAGCTAACAAGGGCAGCTGGATTATATTGTCCATCAGGGTTACATTTAGAGGAAAAAAAAAATATATATATATATATAGATTAATTATGAAACAGATATTAAACATCTACGATGCATTTTGTTTGGCAACTGAGTTGGGCACCAAAGATGCAGAATCTTAGATTCTTGCCAAAAATGTCATATACATTTGAACAAATAGGACACATATTAATTAAGAAGAAAGCAGTATATAATTTCACAATAAAGTGTTCTATTGATGATCAGTGTTAATACTTCATAGTGCTAAACAATTGACAGGAATGACTTCATTTATTCTACTCAAATCTATGCGGCACTAAGTCATTTCGTATGTTTTTGCCTGTAAATAATAGAAAACCTTGGTGCTGCTGGCTTAAGCATTAAGACACACATCGTCTCACTGAAGAACTCCAGAGGTATGTGGCTCCAGAGGTGGCTAACGGAATGGAACCATCGAGGGTCCAGCTTGTGTCTAGTTTTTCTTCTCTCTGCCATTCTCCTGGGCCTTGTCCTCAGATTAGCAACCACCACGGTTTCAAGATGCTGCCAACTTCCAGACACCACGTCCTCAGAGAAGATCCAGAGGCAGAGAAGACAGCCCCTCCGCATTTGTGTGTATGTGTGTATTTCTTTACGATGGGGGAGGACTCACCAGAGTAACTGGACCAGCTTCCCTCACATCGCCCTGACTGGGCCTGGATTTCGTGCCCACACCTAAAGAAAGAAAAGGCAAATGGCTTGTTAAAAAAGCAAAAAAAAAAAAAAAAAAAAAAATTACATTTTACAGTTTAAGAAAGAGAAGTTTCGATAGCACAGGGAAATATATACAATATCTTGTGGTAGCTTACAGCTAAAAAAAAATATGACAATGAATATATGTATGTTCATGTATAACTGAAAAATTGTGCTCTACACTGGAATTTGACACAACATTGTAAAATGACTATAACTCAATAAAACAATGTAAAAAAAAAAGAACTGCCAAAAAATAAAAAAAGAAAGAGAAGTTTCGAGAATTAATTAACTTGTTCAAGGTCATGCAACTTGAAAGCAGCCAGGTTGGGATTCAAAGCAGAGCCCATACCCTGGCACATTCCAGGTCAGGTCAAAGCCACCTGCCCCCTGCAGCCTCCCTGACCTCAGTCACTCACTCCAGGGTCAGCGGCATCTTGCCCTCAAGGCCGCACTGCACAGCTGTGATGTGCCCGCCCCGCCTCCTCCAGGGCAGGGACTCATTCATCATTTTCTGTCTCGTTTTTCGCCACCCTCTAACGCCATGCTTACTTGCTTTTAAAATAAACCTCCATCTACTCTCCTCACGAGACTGGATTTTCCTCCTCAGTAGCTGGACCCTTGTCCCAGCGAGGCACTGAATTTCCTTTGCCTCTTCCTCAGCCTCACCGCTGCCCAGAACTCAGCCCTAATTCCAGGAAATGTTCAGAACAAGTTAGGGCTCACACTTTGGACCCAGTTCCAGCTCTGCCGCTCACGAGCCACGTGACTTCAGGCCACTGACAGAAGCTCTCAGTCTCAGACTCCTTATCCGTAAAGTGAGGGCATTGACCACACAGGGTTACGGTAAGAACTGAACGAGATAGAATTTAGCACAGCCCTCAATAGATGGGAGTCATTGTTCTTAATTAATATAATAAAAAATGAACACTCATGTTATCACAGTTTGTGGAGCTCTCTGCACATTATCTGGTCTGAGCATCATAACCACCACGTCAGGGGAAGGATGCTCCCTCCCTGTGAGGTTGAGGGACTGAGTCTGAGAGTGGCACAAGCCTTGTCTTTTTCAGATTCTTCTATTACTTTCTATGGTACATTCTTGGGGTGCTCCTCCCCCACCATGTGCATCAGCTCACCCTCCTTTTTGTGGATTATCTATTTTGGGCTGGATTATGCCCACCTCCCACCCCCAAATTCATAAGTTGAAGTCCTCCCTCCAGCACCTCAGGATGTGACCTTACTTGGAAATAAGAGTACTGCCGGTGTAATTATATAAGTTCGTGCTGGAGTAGGGTGGGCCCCTAATCCAGTGAGACTGGCGTCCTTATAAAAAGAGGAAATTTGGACACACATACATACACACACACACACACACACACACACACACACACACACACACACGTGATTGCCACATGAAAATGAAGGCAGAGACCCGGACAATGCTTCAACAAGGCAAGGAGCACCACAGATGGCCAATAAACAACCAGAAGCTTGGGGGGAGGTGTGGAACAGACTCCCCCCTCAGAGCCTCGGAAGGAACCAACCCCGCTGACACCTTGACCTCGTACGCCTCACCTCCAGAACTGAAAGATAATACATTTCTGTTGTTGAAGCCACTCAGTTTGTGGTACTTTGTTACAGCAGCTCCAGCAAACTGATACAGCCTCCTTGGGCAGGTGCTACCCCGCCTCCCACTGGGCTTGCTTTTCTCTTTGGGAGTCTCATTGCTCCTGCTGGGCACCCCACGAGTCTCACTGGTCCAGGGCTAACTAGCTTTTATGTCAATTTCACGGCTCAAGATCCTTGCATCCTCATTTGCAGCAACATGGATGTCCCTGGAGAATGTCATTCCAAGTGAAGTAAGCCAGAAAGAGAAAGAAAAATACCATATGAGATTGCTCATATGTGGAATCTAAGAAAAAAAAAAAAAGGACATAAATACAAAACAGAAACAGACTCATAGACATAGAATACAAACTTGTGGTTGCCAAGGGGGCAGGGGGTGGGAAGGGACAGACCGGGATTTCAAAATGTAGAATAGATAAACAAGATTATACTGTATAGCACAGGGAAATATATACAAGATCTTGTGGTAGCTCACAGCGAAAAAGAATGCTACAATGTATATATGTATGTTCATGTCTAACTGAAAAATTGTGCTCTACACTGGAATTTGACACAACATTGTAAAATGACTATAACTCAATAAAAAAATGTTTAAAAAATCCTTGCATCCTTTAAACTTGAGTGGTGTGAATTCAGAGAGTCCTCCGATTCTCACTTTTGCCTTGTTTTCTATCCTGAGCTCCTAGCAGAGCAGCTCCCTTACCCTTTTCTGAGCTGCAGGGAGTTTATTTCCCTTACGCTGAGTATCTCCCTTACATTTCCAAATCCAGCCTTTATGCACAAGCCTGCGTTTTAGTTCCCCCAATGTCTGAGCCCAAGTCCATGCTGCTGGCATGAAAACCCCAGCTGGTAAAGCTCCTACCTGGGTCCAGCCCCCCAGCCTCCCCACCACCGCCGCCTGCCACAGGACCCACATCAGCCTGACATCCAGCTCTGAGTCACAGTTTATATTTTACCACTTGGGGATTTGGGGTTTCTTATTTAGATCTTGGATGGAAATTAATAATCTTGTTCTCCTACATCTTATTTATTTTATCCAGCATGTCTTTCCCTACGGAGCAAGGATGGGGGTATTAGATCAGTCTGCTGTGTTGCCGAAAATGGAAATCCCCGGAGCAGTTATTAAAGAGAAGTGCATTTTCTAAAGGGAGCAGGGCATTTGAGTTGGGGCAGTTCTCACCCCCAGATGGGGACTTTGCTGTGTTCTCAGGCACGGGGGCTCTGGTCCAGCCAAGCCGCTGTGTGCACATGTGGGTGGGAGAGGGTGTCTGCGGTCTAGAAGGCGCCTCCTCCGCGGGCTGAGGTCACTCCCACAGGAGGACCCTGAGCGTGGCCCTCATCCCCGGCACAGCCACGCCTGTCAGGGGCCTTCAGTGCTGGTGAGAAATCAGAGAACGTTGCTGGACTGTAACGGGGTCCCAAACCACCTGAAAAGGACTTTGATTTCTCTTCTCCTTAGGAGGACAGACGTAGAGAGATGCATACAGAAAACTCTAACTATTTAAGCCAGGGTCAGAGCCATTAGACATACCCCGGTGAACTCATACCCTGTGGTAATGACTGTAACTAAGGGGACCTGCCCGCTCTCGTTGGCATTATTTCCACATGAGCTAAGGATCCTCAAGCCAATGAGGTGAGGGAAGCAGCAGAGGGGCTGCTACTTCCAGGCCGTCTGGGAATCTCAAGTCCTCCCACGCGGTTTGGTTCCCGCCATCCGCCTGCATCTGCGAGATTCCGCGCCGCGATGCTTCAGCCAGCTGGTGAGCCAGCCTCCGAGGACCACGCCGGCCTTGTGCACATCACACTGAACATCAGCTCTGGGCCTGGATGTGCCTCTGAGAGGGGAAACTTGCTTGAATCTCCATCAGGAGAAGTGAGAGAGCAATTGTGGTTACTGGGGTCATTCTGAAAGCAGACCCAGGGACATCAGAATCACTCATATCCTTGAAGTGGCTGTAAGAATCAGTGACTCGCTCATGTGAACCCCAGACAGGACAGCACATGGCCCTTTTTCCTGATTTCCTGCAGATGTAAAAAAGTCCACGTAAATGGTTTCACACTCTCTGGCAGAAGGCATGTCACTCACTTCTGGCTCCAGCCCCAGTCAGCCAGACTGCCAGGAAATGGATCCTGCCTCATCCACCAGGACCCGTCTCCTCTTTCCTCCAGCAACCCCGTGGCTGGGGCCACTCTGAGCTGCCAAGGCCACTCTGTGCGACCTCAGACACCATTTCTCCCCACGAGGGCCCTGGGACGTTGTCTCCCCGCTCAGTCCTACCAGACCCCTGCTGCCCGTCCCCTCTGCGGTCCGGCTCAGGAGGAGCGATTGAACCTACTCCCAGCCAAGTCCTGAGTCTCATACTCTTCCCATGAGCATCTCCCTCAAGCCTGGGCTGCTGCCAGCTTTTTAACTTCCTAAAACGCAAAGGATCCATCCTGACTCCTCCTGCTTCCATAGTGTGAGCATCACCAGGAAGAGTCTGTGTTTTTGGGACAAAAAGAGAGCCACCCACCCTCCAGAGAGGCAAGCAGGAGCCACACTTCAGGAACCCAGAGGCCCGTTTGCCACCCTGGCACTACAGTCAGGACCGTACCTTTCATTCCTCTTGGTGAGTTTCCATCTCTTTTCCCAAGGGAGACATGGAGACTTCTCCTGCAGCAGGGACACATACATACACGCAGGTTAGAAGTCCCACAGGGCCCTCCTGATCCACTGAAACACAACATTCAAGTAGCGTTTTGGTGGCTCACTCCGTTACACCAGGAAATGGTGCGCCATGACCTTGAGATCTGACCTTTCTGCTAGTCCCCTGGGCTTAATAATGTTTATGCAAATGAATTACTTGTTAGTGACAATAAAACTTAAGTTTATTTGCCATCAAAGTGTCTAGGAAGCCGGAATTAAAATGGAGGGCTTTTTCCCCCTAGTTTTTAAAATGATTTTAGGTGTGAATATTACTGAAATATGTTGAAATATCTCTGCTGCCTTTAATACGGTATGGTGAATATAGCTTTTTATCAGTTATCTTGTGCTATCATATAAGAAGGATCACCACGAGGCAGGGGGTGGGGTACGAAGGGACACTGCAATTATCTACACTCAACCCCAAACTGTTAAAATCGTTTAAGTTTTGTTTTGCTTGTCAAGAGGTTTTTCTCTAGGCTACCAGCTTGTTCTTATCTGCTGTCGATATGTCAATGTTTTCTTCGATTAATATGCTATTTCTAATCTATGACCTAGTAAATGAACCAGGAAGACAAACTTGTTAACCTTGCACATGAAAGGAGAGCGAACTGGTGCTGAGTGAGGTTTCTAGGTGCCTCTCCGTGATTGTCACTGCTTGAACTTTAGAACGTTGATTCAAGCTAAAGTTTTTAAGGATGCTTTTTATTCTTGGACAGTCTCTATATTCTGGAAACTTATGGTTTCCTATATATGAACTTTCAAGGGTGACTGAAGTGTAACTGTAGATACTATTCTCAGAAATTCCACTCTTTAACACCTAACTCCACGCATAAAAGTGTGGATTTGGACACCCTTTCATTTTTTCCTTTCTGTGTGCCCTCCCTCTCTCCCTCTCCCATCTGATCCTGCCCCCTTCTCTCTAAGCATTGATGCTGGCAGCATATTGCAATGAAAAAAAATTGGCTTTTGAAGTTGGACCATCCAGTTGAAGTCCTAATTTTCCTTATGCCATAAACTTGGAAAGTCACATAGCTGATCTGAACCTCGATCTCCTAATTAAACAGAGTGATGGTTCTTCTTGGTTGTGAAAACTGAAAGTGGTGATGCTTGTGAAAGCATTTTCTAAAAATGCTGCCATTACCCAGCGTAACATTCTCACATGTCCTTGGTGCTAATGTTTGCTGAGAGTTGTTCTGTGACACACATTGAGTTAGGCTTTATAGTTTTTTTCTCATTAAATCTTTATCAGAAAGAAATCCTAATTTATGCTAATAATAATGCTAATTATTATTCTTATTTTGAGAGTGAGGAAACTGACACTTAGGCTAAATAATTCCTAAGTTCACATAGCTAGTAAGTGTAAGAGTCAGGGTTTAAGTTCAGGCAGACCCCAGCTCCCAGTTTCCATTCAATGGCAGAATTCAGCTGTTTTGGCTGATGGGAGGCAGGAGGGAGGAGGGGCTAGTTAGGGGAGCAGAGTAGCAAAGGACCCTCAGATCAGGCCCCAGTGTCTCTCCGTCACTCTCTGTTCAGGCCCAGAGTAGCCCTGGCCCCCCATCCCCACGGCCAGCTTTCAGAGTTCCACTCCAAGAGGAATTCAACCTCCCTTCCAGGTGGAGAGGTCAGACCCGCCCCCCGCGTGGGCCATGGTGAATTTCTGTGGCTGCCCCTATGTGGCTGGAACTGCAGCTTTCCCTTGGTGGAGTGGGGCAAGCAGGGCCCTAACACCCATGGAAACATATCTGGTGGCTTCATCGTCCCAACCAGCAGGAGATGATCTAATAGGACCCTATAGTTCTGTATAGTTCCTTATAGCTCTGAGCTGCTGATCAAGCCCAGGGGCACTGGTTTATAAGCACTTTCTTTGCCTGCCCTTTCCCTCTAGCTATGTACCTGCCTAATCTCTCTATGTGAAAAGCCCCAAGATCAGAAAGGATATCAACACAGATCAAAACTACAATGAGGCGTCACCTCACGTGGGTCAGAATGACCATCATTAAAAAGTCCACAAATAATAAATGCTGGAGAGGGTGTGGAGTAAAGGGAACCCTGCTACACTGTTGGTGGGAATGTAACTTGGTGCAGCCACTATGGAGAACACTATGGAGATTCCTTAAAAAACTAAAAACAGAGTTGCCATATGATCCAGCAATCCCACTCCTGGGCAT
Organism: Camelus dromedarius; assembly: GCF_036321535.1. Taxonomy (NCBI): domain Eukaryota; kingdom Metazoa; phylum Chordata; class Mammalia; order Artiodactyla; family Camelidae; genus Camelus; species Camelus dromedarius. Next base: position 26,623,376 of record NC_087458.1, on the reverse strand, counting down.
ATATTCAGAGAAAACTCTTAAAAAGTTACAAGCACCCCAATGTTCACAGGAGCACTATTTACAATAGTCAGTCACAGAAGCAACCTAAATGTCCACTGACAGATGACTGGATAAAGAAGTTGTGGTATATATACAATGGAATACTACTCAGCCATAAAAAGAATAAAATAATGCCATTTGCAGCAACATGGAAGGACCTGGACATTATCATTCTAAATGAAGTAAGCCAGAAAGAGAAAGAAAAATACCATATGATATCACTTATATGTGGAATCTAAAAAAAGACACAAATGAACTTATTTACAAAACAGAGACAGACTCACAGACATAGGAAACAAACTTATGGTTACCATAGGGGAAAAGGGGTGGGGCAGGGATAAATTAGGAGTTTGGGATCAGCAGACACAAACTACTATATATAAAATAGATAAACAAAAAGGTCCTACTGTATAGCACAGGGAACTATATTCAATATCTTGTAATAATCTATAATGAAAAACAATATATATAAATGTATAGCTGAATCACTATACTGTACACCAGAAACTAACACAACATTGTAAATCAGCTATACCTCAATTTAAAAAAAAAAAAGGATATTGAGTGTTAACCTAATAATCTAAAGAATTCAGAAGTGACTGCAATGTCCTGTGAGAGCTTTCCTTATAACCTGGACCACGTGAACAAAATAGGACTGCCGAAGGGGACTATAATCTGGGCTGAGTAGGGTTAAATGGGTGGAACTGTCATGTTCTGGCCAAAAAGTATTGCTGCTTCTCTTCCATGGGTCTCCAACATTTATTGACTCAGTAGAACGGGATGGCATTAAAAAAAAAAAAAGAATGGCAGTAATAAACCTTCTTATGCAACACCGTCTGTGAATAGCAAATCCTCACAGTAAGCGTTATCCTTATTTGACAGATAAAGTAATCGAGGTACAGGGACTTGTCAAGGGTCACATAGCCAGGAGGTGAAAGATGGGGATTCAAATCCATGTTCAGCTGGGGCCAAAGCCTGGTGCTTGCCCCTGGGCCACCTGCCTCTCAGACCCACCCTCACTACTCATGTCCCTGCGTAACCTGTGCCAACCATGCCTGGTCAGCGCCTCAGCACCATGTGTGACAAGATGAAGAATGCTGCTTCTAAAATACCCAGCCAGGACACAGCTTTCTCACCCTGATTTACGGACATGAAGAGGCATTGTTAATAACAATAATTGTTAATGATGATGGAGTCCCGTCTGAGAAACGAGAGCCTGCTAACAGCCAGCTTGGCTTTCTGCAGAAACAGTCTGTTTTAAAGCCAGCATCAAATGCACTCACTCAGGAGGACCTCTTCTCCTTGCCTCTCCTGAAACCCCTAGTGAGTTTCTATTTCCTATTAACCTTAATCCCCAGAATTTTATTCCCAGGATGGCCCTAACTCAGGGAAGAAACTGAAGGTTGGATTAGCAAAAAAACATGTGCTTCTCATTAGCTTGGCTGTGGCATGGGTTGTAACCTGCCCAACGTCAACACTCAGAATCGAAACACAGCACAGTAGTGTGAGAAATACAATTAATGTGATTTTCCCGCTATGTCCCTCAGGGCTCGAGATCTCCGGCTCCCTGCTGATTCAGCAGACCCCAGATAAATGCCACAGTCTGGCATTCAAGGTCTTCTGTCAGCTGTGTCTCCAGGGCTCTCTAGTCAAGCCTGGCTGTTCCCCTCAAAGCTTTCTGGCTTGGCTGGCAGCCCCCTGCCAACTCCTCCCCATCTGGCGCCTTGGCTCACGCCTGAAACACCCTCTCACCTCCATCCTCCTCCCCTAAATCCATCATTTCCCTTAAGACTCACAAGACTCCAAGAAGCCCTTCCTACCCAGCCCCAAACCTACATTTCTTTCCATTAGCTCTTACTCAGCTCACCAACACCTACCGAGCACCTCCCGTGAGACATCAAGCCCTCCTCTGGCCACCATTTTTTGCGCCCTTTCTGCGTGCGAGGCACCAGGATGAGTGCTCTGCACCTCACCCTCTTGCTCTGCTCCCCTTTACAGGACACCTCCTCAAAGAAATTGTTTATACTCGTGTCTCAGTTCCTGTCCTCTCCTGCTCTTTTGAACCAACTTCAAACAGACTCTTGCCCCCACTTCTCCACTGAAGTTGTGCTTTTCAAGGTCACTGATGATTTCTATGCTGTTAAATCCACTGGTCACTTTCCAATCCTCTTTTTCATTGACCTTTCAATAGGATTTGATACAAGCATCTGACTCTACCATATCTTCTTATAATGAGTAAGTTTTATTTAAGAGAAGTTAGATAACATCCCAAAAATTATTTTTCCTATTTGGTCTTGTGAAATGAAGGCTGAATAAATATATATAAACACACGGCTAAAGTTACTGCAACTGCGTCAGCTGTGACTGTAATCTGATATAAATGCGGCTGCTCAAATAACTGGTATTGCTGCTAGCAATGAATTTTTCCCCCAGATGGTAATCTTCCTTTGATAGATAGAGCAAAGGACAATGTTCCTTTGATTTAAATGATTAAATGTTAAGTGTATATTAACCTGTACTCAGAATATTTTGTAAAGTGGAAATAGAGCCTAGGCTCAAATAATTCAAATAATTTTATATATATATATGTATTTTTACTTTTTCTTAAGTGAATGCCTGATTGCACATTAAAAGCTGCGTGGGACATGAGGTCATTCTTTTTGCGTGACACTGTCCCATACATTGCAGGCTATTGATTAGCCCTGGTTCCTGCCTGTGAAAGGCCAGTAGCACCCCTGATTATTGTAAAAAACCCAAAGTGCCCCTTAAGATTCCCACAATGCTCTTTCGGGGGTGACGATTTTCCATGGTCCCCCGCATTTCTGCAGGGTTCATGTGCAGAGATGCCGACTGGCTTTATTCCAGACTATCTTGTCAAGGACATCTGTGTAGCAAACAGCTTTGGAACATACAGATAATGTCCATCTCAGAACAAAGGCTAGGCACGCTTACTGCCTGTTACAAAGGCGTCAGGTTTCCTCAGCCTGGGGTTCCTTTCCTGTCACTCGACCCACTGTGTTCCCCTCCACATTGCCTTGGGGAACGAAGACTCAGAGAATAGGGCAGGAAAAGGCAGGTTCTCTGGCTACTGCTGTTGCTGGCTTTTTGTATTTTTTTTTTTTTTGATACTTTCCTTTCCCTTATACCACACATCTTATCAATCTCTCAATCCTCTTGACGCTACCTTCAAAACTTGTTCAAACCCTGGCCACTTCTCACCATCTTCACCTCTCTCATCCTGGTCTATTCCACCATCATCTCCCACCTGGATAACTGCTGTCATCTTAACAGGTCTCTTCCCCAGGCACCTGCGGGAGCCACTAGCTGACCTCGCTTCTTTCAGGTCTCTGCTCAGATCTCACCAGCATCACCCAGGCCTTCAATGATGACCTTATTTTAAATAGCAACCCCTCGCGGGCCTGGAGTATCCTATTCCCTTTCTCTGCTTTATTCTTCTCTAACCTTTACCAGCATCTAGCATATACGTACACTGCTTGCTTATCTTGGTCATCTTTCATCATCTGTCTCCTCCCACTAAAATGTAATTATCTGTTGAATGAATGAATCAATCAATATAATCTTGACAACACACCCCTATAATTCCAAAAGTAAAATTTGAAACAGTCGTGAGAAACAAACTGCACCTAACTTGCATGGAGGGACAGGATTAAATGCTATGAAACAACTAACAAAACCTGAAACCAGGCAGCCTGGGTTCAGATCCTAGTTGGCTAGCCCTGTTCTGCTGGGTAAGATAGTAATGCTGACCTACAGTTTTTTCATTTGTTAAATAAGATTAAAGAGCACAGTCCCCACCTGTTCCATGGGCTGCGGTATTTGTCAAATTTAGTAAGATATCCAAAAAAGGTTTCCAAACTATAAAGCACTGTAAGAATTTGTTTTATGTTTATCTTTAAAACATACTGCAATTTTCATTCCCATTGTCACAATCACAGACTACAGGATCTTTTTTTTCTTATCAACATCTGTTTGTTCTTTTATTTTTCACTTTAAAGACCAAAATCAAAACCTCTGAACTTATACTTTTCAACATGAAAGAATCAAAGAATATAGTTATAATTCTAAAGTAGCATCAGAATAGCAAATATTATCCTTATGAGTATTAATGGACTATATACTGAAACAAGGTAAAATACAATACTTTTATTTTGTACTTACTTGGAAGTGTTGCCACCGAAATCGACTACAAAGGTTTATTCTGAAAAATGCTACTATGAAGCTGCAGACTCAAATATTCCATTTGAATAACTAGGAAACAGACTGAATTGGAACCTGTGGACGGTTTTATAATATTAATTAGCAACAATTTTTTAAAGACATAGAAGGCTACTGTTTTAATATAAATGAGAAGTTTTAAAATCACCTCCCTTTTAGTGCTTTCAATTACCACATGGCCTTAAACCAAAGACTCAAATAATTTCAAATGGTCACAGATACTATTTAGGCAAAAATTCTTAGATGTCAGTACTTTCAATGTTGTGCACATCAAATTATAGTAAAGAGAAGACTAAATAAACAAGAAGCAGCCCCTCTGTTTCCATGAACAGCACAATGCATTACAGTAAACCGAGCTTATATTCAACCATCAAGTGTGGTTCCCCCATTAGTTCACTTTGTGACAGGTCATTAAGAGTATCTTCAAATCCAATAGTCTCATCATTACCCCTCAAAATATCCAGTGAAAGGTTTGAGCTTGGAAGAAATGGAAGACGCTGGGCCTGCTGCACTGCCTTGAATTCCATTTGTAACTTTAGTGGAGCAAATAGACCCTGGATGTTTCTCAGTGCGGAAAAGTTCATTTTATCTTGGTTGAGCTGGAAATTCTTTTCCAATAATTCAAGAGGATGACTGGGCAGAAGTTCCTTTTTCACACAGGAAAAACCTTTTCGAAGAAGATCATGACTTTAAAAGGTCCACTTGGTGACAGTTCAGTAACTGGAATACAGTCCTTTAGCTGAGATCCAAGCACTCTGGCATTCATCTTCAACTCGCTCTGTGCACACCCTCTCCAGGATCTTTTTTTTTTTTTTGATTGATTGAAGTATAGTCAACTTACAATGTTGTATCAGTGTCTAGTCTACAGCATGGTGATTCATTTATACATATATATTTCTTTTCATATTCTTTTTCATTACAGGTCAGTACAAGGTGTTGAATATAGTTCCTTGTGCGATACAGTAGGACCTTGTAGTTTACATATTTTATATGTAGTAGTTAGAATCTACAAATTCTGAACTCCCAATTTATCCCTCCCCACCCCCACTTCCCTCTGGTAACTGTAAGTTTGTTTTCTATGAGTCTGTCTCTGCTTTATAAATGAGTTAATTAGTGTCTTTTTTTTTAATTTCACATATGTGATATCATATGGTATTTTTCTCTCTTTCTGGGCATTATTTTATTCTTTTTTATGGCTGAGTAGTATTCCATTGTATAAATACACCACAACTTCTTTATCTAATCATCTGTCGATGGACGTTTAGATTGCTTCCAGGACTTGACTATTGTAAACAGTGCTGTTATGAACACTGGGTGCACAGACTGTATGATCTTGATCTCCAAGCATTCCTGTGCTTTCTTGTACACCTATCTTGTCTCAAGCAGCTCTGTTTGTATTAAATGCCTCTGCCCCACCAGTGCCATTTATCCAGCTCAGATCCCCTTCTACAAAGGCTCCAGGTCCTAAGATGGGATTTCTTTCCCATTTCCCTATATTCCAGTGGAATGCTGCTGTCAGGCTTCTCAGGGTTTGCCTGTCATTAAAGGAGTTACTGTTCCTTAGCTCCTAGATTGCAAGTAATAGGCTTATTCACTTTGGTGACCCCCATGACTCTTAATACAGTGTGGTTGTGGCACAGACTCTCATTGGCTGAATGAGCTCTCATGTCTGGGTGCAAGCTGGAGGCAATTTATGCCCTTTCACTGACATTCTCTGCAAAGAAATGTTCGCTTTCCCATCTCTTGTCAACTTCAATTTCTTATATGGGCTAAGCTGGATGAGATGGGCAAAGACCAGCAGCACGACTCCAGGCCTTCCCTTGAAAGTCTTGCAAGAGGCCCCAGCACCTCCCCTGGGACTAACAATAAGATTTCTCATCAACAGTTGTACTACTAGCCTTTGAAGCCTCTGCTGAAACTTGGAGACAAAAGAGTGAATTACAGTTAAGATCCTGCTTCAAGTATTTATTGAATCGAATACCAAAAAGTGGAAAATGACAAGACAGAGTTCCAAATGAGGTCTGTTGCTCCTGACACAGAAAACTGGCTCCGCTAGGAGCAGAGCAGCTGAGGCTTCCTTAAGCTCCTTTCTGGGAAAGTCTTCAACCAGAGGGCTGGGGAAGCAGTGAAGGAAATGACTGTGAAAGACAAGCTCTTTGGTGATGTGGATGTGACAAGACACTTGGAAAAGATGCCCATGCCATCCGTGAGTCTGCAACAAAGCTGGGGACAGTTCTATCCAGGACACTAGGGCCCTTTGGTGACGGGAGGGGACTGTCTCTTTTGCGGGCTGCCTGTGGCAATTCTGAACCTCTGTATTTAAACATCAGTACTGACCTGCAGATCTCCCCCTTTTTTGCCCCCAAACTCCATATCCCAGTAGAAATTCCTAAGAATCTATTTCTCACTAGCTTAGGGACTGGAATGAAGGGGAGAAATGAAAGCAGGCAAGAGGGACACTAATGACCATTACTGAAGCACATACAATGATCTACACACTTGCCTATTACAAGTCATTTAAACTTTATAATTATTCTGAGGCATATACCAAACTAGTCCCATGAAGAAAATGAGACTCAAATTATTTAAGAGATTTTTTTCCCATGAAAACACAGCTAGAAGAGACAGGGTAGGTACAACCTGCCGTCCCCAGAACATCCCCGGGACTCCCCTGCCAGTGCTCACCATGTACGCGCCAGCTGAAAGGCCACCGCTCATCCCCGTGGGTCCAGATCCCATCTTTCTTAAAAGGGTAGCTCGCTTCTAACTACCTTGCACAGCAGTCTTGGGTGCCTCCAAGGCAGAAGCAATTGCTCCTTCCTCAATCTGATAGAACATTTTACCTCTTTTCCAACATGTCATCTTCCCCTTTATAATGTGGCCGTTTGTGTATATCTCGTTTCCTCTGCTAGAACAAAAAAAATCCTTGCGGGCAGTGACAGTGTCTTATTCACCTTGGTATTACCCAAAGCATGTAATAAAAGCATTAGAGCAAGTTTCTTGCTCGTAGTAGGTATTCAACTCATGTTTGTTGAATGAGGAACACGGAGGCATTGCAAAAGGTGAAATCTCAGGTACGCTGGTACCAGAGCCCCTTGTTTGCAGCTCAGCTGAACGAGATCTGAGGGTTTGCTGTCATCAAGAGCAAACGCTGGCGCGAGTCCAGAGGGCATCTACCCCCTCCTGGCTTCTACTTCAAAGTTCCCCCGACGTCCCAGTCGCAGCCCTCTTGATCTTTCCCTGTTTGCTCACTAAAGTTGATTTGGAACATGAAAAGACCCAGGACTGAGTATTTCATTCAGGCCAGGTCTTCTTAATCCAGCGACTGTAGACAAAACGTACAAGGAGGGCAGAGGTTATCAGTACGAGGTCAGTGTGTGTAGCACCTGTCTAAACCCTGGACCCTCTGTTCATGGACTTCACCAGCCTTGCGATGCTAAGACTATCAGGAGAAGTAGATTGTGTCTTCTCCTAGAGACATGGTAAGTCTTCGAGGAGTCCCACAGCTCTCCTTCAGTGAAGGGGAAGGTAATTAAGAAATGACAGTTGGTGTGAAAACAGCCTTGTCTAGAGTCCTGGGTGTGGACTAAGATGATTGTTAACAGTAACAGCTACCGTTTTTTTTCTGGTTCTTACTGTGTGCTGGGGACTGTGCCGAGCGCCTTCACGTGGATTTTGTCTTCTAATGCTCCCCGTCATCTGAGGTGATGCTACAATTGATCCCATTTTTCTTATGAGGAAAGCGTGACCAGGAGAAATACAGTTACTGGACTGAGATCTTACAACCACCAGATGACAGAGAAAGTGATGAAGCTGAGATTCCAGCCACGGCAGGGCAGTCCCAGGGTCTGGGCTACTAACCGCCTCATCCTGTTGCTTTGTTAGGCTACCTCAAAATGTGTTCTTAGCAGGCAGGAAAGGGATTAACGAGTAACTGCCGCCTTGGACGGTGCCGCTCTGAATGAGGTACCAGTGGGTCAGGCCTTGGTTTTTATGAAATTTCATATATAAAAATTCATTTATTTGAGGAATGAAAGAATAGAGGTTGTCACAGAAGCAAGTGATGCCATGAGAACCCAAGGACAACTCTGCCTACATGACATGCCCGTACGGCACGTCAAGGCCCCAAGACTCAGCAGGACAGTTTGTAAAGTGTTACTAAGCCGGAATCGGAGGGGTGAGGGAAGCCGGGGAACACAGGAGCACAGTAATGTGTTGCCAATCCCAAGTTCCCATACCTTCCATTCTAACAGACATATCTTTGTTTCAGCGGAAATTTTAATTCTAGTAAATGTAAGTTATTCATTCCTATGGAAATACTTTTCAATGAGGAATTGGGGTCAGGACCAAAAAAAAAAAAAAAAGAAATATGCAAGCATAAAATAAAACGCTAAAAATAAGTCCAAATATATCAATGATCCCAATAAATGTAAGCACCTTAAATTCTTCTGTCAAAGTAATAGATTTTCAGAACAGGTTAAAACATAAAGTCAAGCTATATGCTGAGTACAAGATATATGCTTAAACTGGGCACAGAAACGTTGAAAACATAGGCATGAAAGAACACTAGAAAAATAATAAAAGAAAATAGATGTTAGAATATTAACATCAGACAAAAGAAAATTAAAGATGAGAAGCACTAACAATTAAAAGGGAAAATATATTTTCTTCTTTCAATTACATGTAACTCACAAGAGGATATAGCAATTATCAATTTTAATGCATTAACATTGGGGCAGCTATATGCATAAAATAAAAACTGATAGAAATAGAAGAAGAAATGAACAAATATGGAGTCATAGTCAAAGAACATAACACACACCTCTCAGGAATCTTCATATATATCATATAAAAACTATAGGAATATAGAATCATTAGGTACTTATCATAGCATTAATGAAGAAAAACAACATATTTTAAGAAGCAGAAAAAAGTCAACGTGAAGAGTAATGAAAGAAAAAAGATACAATTTCTTTGGAAATTAAAGTATGTTCTTCTAGATAACTTTTGGGTTAAAGAAAAAAACAACAGAAATGGAAAAATTATTCAAAAGTGAGTGATAATGAGAGCACCCCATGTATCAAAACCCATGGGATGCAGCCAGAGTGGCCTCAGATAGACGAGGAAGTCTCCTAAGGAAACCAAAAACAAACGAAAAGGCAACCTACAGAATGGGAGAAAATATTTGCAAATGATGCAACTAACAAGGGCTTAATTTCCAGAATATATAAACAGCTCATACAACTCAGTAACAACAACAACAATAAAAACCCAATCCAAAATTGCGCAGGAGACCTAAACAGACATTTCGCCAAAGAAGACATCCAGATGGCCAACAGGCACATGAAAAGATGTTCAGTGTCACTAATTATCAGAGAAATGCAAATCCAAACTACAGAGAGGTATCACCTCACACAGGTCACAATGGACATTGTTAAAAAGTCCACAAACAATAAATGCTGGAGAGGGTGTGGAGAAAAGGGAACCCTCCTACACTGTTGGTGGGAATGTAATCTGATGCAGCCACTATGGAAAACAGTATGGAGGTTCCTCAAAAAACTAAAAACAGATTTAACATATGATCCAGCAATCCCTCTCCTGGGCATATATCCAGAGAAAACTCTAACTTGAAAAGAAACATGCCCCTCAGTGTTCATAGCATCACTATTTACAAAAGCCAAGACATGGAAGCCACCTAAATGTCCATCAACAGACAATTGGATAAAGAAGTTGTGAGATAGATAGATAGATAGATAGATAGATAGATAGATAGATAGATAGATAGACAGACAGACACATACACACACACACAGTGGAATACTACTCAGCCATAAAAAAGAATAAAATAATGCCATTTGCAGCAACATGGATGGACCTAGAGATTATCATAGTAAGTGAAGTAAGTCAGACAGAGAAAGACATATATCATATGATATGACTTATATGTAGAATCTAAAAAAATAACACAAATAAACTTATTTACAAAACAGAAAGAGACTCACAGACATAAAAAACAAACATGGTTACTAAAGGGGGAAAGGAGTGGAGGAGGGATAAATTAGGAGTCTGGGATTAGCAGATACAAACTACTATGTATAAAATAGACCAACAACAAGGTCCTACTGTAGAGCACAGGAAACTATATTGAATGGCTTGTAGTAATCTGTAATGAAAATAATATATATATAAATGTATAACTGAATCACTGTGCTGTACACCAGAAACTAACAGAACATTGTAAATCAACGATACTTCAATAAAAAATAAATGAATAAAAGAAAAATTGAAAGAATTATACAGTAAGCGCTCATTTACACACCATCAAGAACAACAAAAAAGGAAGCCTCCTTGCCATTTCCCCTGAGCCTTCAGGCTCTACACTAGAGCTACATCCTTTGATACAATGGCCACTATCCACGTGTGGCTAGTTAAATTTAAATTCACTAAAATTAAAAATTCAATTCTCTAGTTGCACTGGCTACATTTCAAGTGCTCAATATCCACAAATGGCTAGAAGTTTATGGAAAATTCCTATCTTTATAGAAACAGATTTTAGAAAATTCCTACCTTTACAGAAACAGATTATAGAAAATTCCTATGTTTACAGAAAGTTTTATCTGGCAGTGCTTCTCTAGAATTCGCCAGGGAAATTCCAACATGCCACCTTCACCAATGGCCGCCACTGAGGCCAGGTGCCAATTGGCCAACCTAGCAGACTCTTTACAGCATTGTCAGGTGCTCAAGCCACATATTAAACCTAGACTCTCAGGAAAGTAAACTCATATTGATAACTGTGGCTCACTCAGCTCTCCAGTTTCACGTTACATGGCCGAGCACCTGTAGGACTCGTTCACATCCACGCTCCCCACACTCTGGCCAATCCGGATTGGTGAGTTTACACTCCTTTTGGTGCGTTGATTCCTCTCCCACCTCAGCCCAGGCCTCGTACACCCTTCTCTGGGCCATATTGGGATCTACTCTCGTTATGGACGTGGGGGTAGTAAGAGTGGTGGGAGCAGGTCCTACAGAGACTAGCATCCCCCTGTGATGGAACGCTCCCAGGTGCGGTCATTGACGGGTGTTTATGCAGAGCAAGACTTTTGTGCAGGTGGGGAGAGAGGTTTCCTCCATTAGAAAGAGAGGTCCTATGGAATTGGGGAGTTCAGATTTCTCAGCTTCACTTGTTTCCCTGTTCCAACTCTCTGAGTCCCACGCCTTCCCCGACAGGTGCTCTCATCTTGGCATTAGGGAATGTTGGGGGCAAGCATTTAATTGGCCCTGCCCGTCTACAAGCCATACAGTACAGCACTGGGTTGTTAGCCATATCGGCCCTGCAGTGATAAGAAAGGAAGGATTCCTTTAGACTGGTTCTAAAGGCCTTTGAAAGAACTGGACAGTGAAGCCTTCCCCGAGTTACTGGCAGTTTTCTGAGATACACCTAGGGTTGATTCTGACTAACCTGGAACCTCCTGCCTGAACACCTCCTGTCACTGACATATTCTAATATGCACTCTACACATCACTCAGCATGACATTCTCGAATTCTAACAATTCTCTAACAAGTGTGTATTTGTACATTTCGTTGTGTGTGTGTGTGTGTCTTTACTTTTTACTTTTTAAAAAAATTTCTGGGTTTTTTCCCTCTGATTTTTTTTTGGGGGGTGGTAAGTAATTAGGTTTATTTATTTACATATTTTATTTTTTTAGTGGAGGTGCTGGGGACTGAACCCAGAATCTCATGCATGCTAGGCACGCACTCTACCACTGAGCTATACCCACCCCCTACTTCACTTTATATTGTAAGCTTTGTGAGGACAAGATTCTCTCACAGCCTTTAGTAAATTCACGTGCACTGAATTCCTGAGGACTTTCTGGCTCACTCTGACATTTCATGCCAGACAAGGGGCAGTGGCTGAGCCTGGGGCCCCTCAAGAATGTGGGGTGGTGGGTGGGGGGCGGCTCTGAGGGGAGCCTCGCCGTGGAGCAGCCGGCCATGAAGGACCTCCGTGGGCTCCTGCGGTCAAACTGAGCTTTCCTCATGAAACTCTTCCCAGGTACTCGGTGTCCACAGACTCTGGCGCTGGCCGCCAGTCCTGCTAATCATTCACCACCTTTGGCTTCCTCCTCGGCTGCCTGTGGGCAGTGTCTGGTTTGGGATGGGCAACTCCTGTCTTCACAGTCCTGGTCAGGATGTTCATGTTTTAATGAGCACCGTGTAGCCTCGGTGCCCGGCCAAGGTGGGGCTGAGCCGCCCGGATGGGCCCTTCAGTGGGGCTCCTGGTCCTCAGGTGGGCCGCTTTCAGCCTGGCCTGGCCGTTCTCGCCTCCTCTGGCCACTGGCAACCAGCTGCCAGAAATGGCCAAGAGGTGGAGATTACTGTGGTGGTCAGGACGTGAGTGGTGTCTGTTTGTCCCTCCATGTCCACCATGTCCCTTAGACCCACAGCTCTGAGGAGCTGTAGGTATCATGGCTAGTGACCTAAAACAGCCTTTTCTGACACTGCCGTCCAATCTAGGTGGAACTGGACTACTTAGAAACAGGCGCTGGCTCTTTGCTGATGGTAAATACTTGGGGGAGTAACGGACTTGGCTGCACAGAGGCCACTTCTGCTCAGAGCAGCTCAGCAATCCCCCAGAGCAAAGGCAAGAACCAAAGACAGTATCGGAGATTTCCCTTCCCTGGTTTACTCTTACAGCGCCATGCGCAGGGCTTCCCTCTGCGCCTGCTCTCCCTGAGCATTTAGCTCTATAAAGGTTTCTGGGTGTTTAAACTACCAGCTAAAAAGAAAAAAATGTGGGGTAACAAAATCACTCCCTTCTATGCAGCAATGCCATGTTTCGCTCCCTTTGTCTCCCTCCCTCTTCTCTTTCCTCCCTTCCTCTTCTCTTTCCTCCCTTCCCTCCCCTTCCCTCCCTTTCTTTCCCCCCTCTCTCTCTTTTTCTCTCTTTCTCCTTGGAAAACACAGATGCCAAAGCTTTTTCTCTTCTCTAATAGAGAAACCAAAGCTCTGCTACTTAGGGGGAAATTGGGACCACAATCCTGTTCTCTTTTCCCAGTCATCCCCCCTCCCCCATTTCACCACCCTGCCTTCCTAAAGCTAGGATTCTACAGCAAAACATTAACAGTGGTTGTCATCAGGTTTGGAATTGTAGGTGCTTATTTGTCTCTCATTTGTTGCTTATGGGTTTTTCCAAATTTGTTGATAGAGGCTACGTATTGGTTTTGCATTAGCTCTGGTGAACTAGCTGCTGTGACAAACAACGTGAAGAATATCCATTGCTGAAACAAAAAAAGTATTTCCTGACCACTTGTAGTAAAAAAAAAAAAGAGTGTTCCTGAACGAAGTATAGTCCTCCTGAAAGGAGTGATCCAGGTAACCTGTTACTTCGTGCTGGGGCTCCTCCACCCGCAACAACAGATGGCTTCCAGGTAAGCTGTGATAGTCTGTATAAATCCAGAGGCAAGGAAAGTAGCATGGAAGAGTGTGTCAGACAGGATTTCATGACCAGAAAATAATATATATCATTTCCATTCACACTCCATTGCCTAGAGCTCAGTTGCCAGTCTGCATCCACAAATGTAGTTTATCAGCATACAAAGGAAGAAAAAGAAATGAATACAGTGAATTGCTAGCCCACCTATGCCACACCTGGGTGAGAAAAAGAAAAGAAAGTCGAAGTTAAAATGGAATAAGAAAGGTAAGTGCCTCTCTAAAGCAACCTTAAGTTCTCTCTCTTCTGCAGCATTTTTACATTCAGATTCTCACTCTCCCACGTGCAAGAAATGACCTTTACACTCAAGGGCATGGACAGAATAGGCTTTCTGGTATTAAATGGGTGTAGGAAAGGGAAAAGCTGAGGGCTGAGACAGAGCTCAGAGGCAGTGCTGTGGCCTGGGTGTAAACTGTCCTCCTCTCCACTAGGGGCGCTGTCAGCATATGCATGCTGCCTCTCTGCCCCACTAATAGCTAATATGGTAAAGACAGACAATTATGCAGAAGACTGTGATGTCAGCATCACATGAATTTCCTCTCCTGTCAGCAAGCCTGTCCCTCCCAGAGAAACTCCTATTCCATGTACCTCTTACAATAAACCCAGGACCATTTGTATGCCCAGGGCATGCGTCACATTCCCTTTACCTTGTTCTTTGCCATCCCCTTTAACATGAAGATGCTTGCCTTGGATACAGTCCTTCTAATGCAGCTGAATGCCATCTAGTGCTCAGGACTCTGTCTAACTGTATGATGTATCAGACACATAGCAGGTGACAATTAGAATAAAGTTGAAGAGCTAATTCATATTAAATATAAGTAGCTCACTAAGTCTACTTGTCTCAACATACCTGCATTTTAATAAGAAATGACACCCTAATGCCCCAAAATTGATTTCAAAGGTGGTTTTTCAGGTTCATCTACTGTCCAATGGAGAGAGATTTGGGGGAAGCGGAGGGGCTTCCTTGGTGGTCCCCCAAATCTGTCTGTTACAGACAAATGAAGAGGCTGGATAGATGCTCAGTATGTTTAATGTGAGCACACTCCCAAATATTTATTAAGTTTTATGCTTTCAACATAAGACTTAAGATAGGAGTAAGGGATCTTAAATGATGTGCAGATGGTGTGGGTAACCCAGGCCTTTTCTGGATAGTCTCTGTGTTTCTGCACCTTGTCCACGGCTCCTCTAAGTGCCTGACAGCAGGAGCAAAAGAAAGCAAACCATTAGAGGGAGGGACAAGTGTAACCAGAAACATCTCGAAGGCCCAAAGAGACCGCGTGAGAGCACATATTCTTACAGGTGCACACTGGAAAATATTTATCTTCCTCCTTTGGCAGAAGTCACCCAGTCCCCAGTGTACTGGAATGGAATGGAACGGTGAGACCCACCCCACCAAAGGTGTCAGCTCCTGTCCAGAACTTTCCATCCTGCCTGGGAGCAGTGGGCAGAGGGAGATGATAAAGGTAAGCAGACATTAGCTCTGCATACACAGCCCAAAACTTGAGGGGCCCTTCAGGGAGAGGTCCTGAGTTTTACTCTTCTCTCCTCCGTTAGATGGATACATTCTGCTCTGTCCTGTTTCTCGTGTTGCTGGCGGGGAGGTTTTGCCCTCACCAGCTAGAAAATAGCCTCCTTAAGGGCAGAGGCTGTCGTATCCTAGGTACCTAATTTGCTCTGCACATTCCTGAAGAGTATAATGTTTCCTTCTACACAGTTAATGCTTAATAAAGTCTCATTTGCTTCCAGAGCCTCCCTGCCCTGTCTCTCCTCAGTGTAACATCTGACTGCTCTGTGAGCGCTCAGGGAGGCATCAACAGTCTGAAGTCTGAGTTTCCTAAACAGCAGGTCCACTCTCTTTCTGGTCTGTGTGTAAAAACACTCCACTGAGCTATTTAAAATAGTTTCTCAGAGGAGGGTATAGCTCAGTGGTAGAGTGCATGCTTGGCATGCACGAGGTCCTGGTTTCAATCCCCAGTACCTCCACTAAAAACAAATGTCTATATATAAATAAATAAAGTAAATACATTACCGCCCCCAAATAAGTAAATAAAAAAAAATTGGACATGTTAAGAAAAACAACAAAAAAAGATGAGTTTCTCTGTATATAGTTGCTTCTTATCTCTACATCAGGTATGCCCTGGTAGCTTTCCAGGAGCCTCCATAACTAAGACTCCAATGAGTTGATTTGTCCAAAGACTCAGGGCTGGTCAGAGAAGGCACAGGGACTTAAGCTGATAGGTGAGAAAGTCAAGCCCCTGCTTCTGTCATCTGGGCTCCACTGACTTTTCTGCAGAGATGGGGGTGACCAATCCAGACAACAAAATGGGTAGAAAGTGGGTACAGGTCAGAGCGGAGCCTGGGACATGCTGCTTTGACTGTTTCTAACCCCTCTTGCTTTTTCGCACTTGGTTGCTGGGCTCTTTCCCATTGTTTTCCTTCTGGGCTTTCATTTTTTTCCCCCATTTTTTAATACAGTCATGGTAAGTGATGAAGAAATGCAGAAAACGCTTGCTCATTGCTTAGCAAGTCATTTGTGTCCCAGTTCTAAACAAATCTCTGATAATTAATGAATTTCTCCCAATAGAATACCTCATAAAACATATCTTCTGGTAACATACCTGCACTTGTAGAAACATATTTAAATTAAAGTCACTCCCGATAAAAAAAAAATTCTCAACATGATTTTAATAGAATTCAACAAACCCACTCTAAAATATACCTGGGAAAGAAATTTAGAGAAGAGCCCAGGTTTCTTATTTTTCCCCCTAGAAGAAAAATGAGGAATAAATTGCCTCATCTCATAATACATTATAAATATTCAATAATTAAAACTGTGGTGTAGGAGCAAGTACCATATGCTGACATTAACATAGTGTCATGTAACAGAGACCCCAGAAACAGAAATATGTGAGAATTAAATAAATGTTAAGAACGGGCTCCTCAATCAATGTGAGGAGTAAATGACTCTATTTGGGGGAAAAAAAAAACACAGCCTTAGTTTCTACCTCATACAATACACACACAAAAAAAGAATTACAGATGGATTGAAAAGTTAAATATGAGCAATAAGACTAAAAAAGTTTTGAAGGAAATAAAGGAAGATATTTTATACTAAAAGACATGAAAAGCTTTCTTGAGCAAGAAAAAATACTCTGAAAAGATTATCCATTTTATTTAGATTTCCTATAAATAAAAGACACAAGAAAAAGAGATAAAGGGTCACTAGGAAGAATATTTTCAATGTATGTAACACACACACACACACACACACACAGAAAATCGACACCTAGAATATATAGAGATGTTCAAATATTAACAGACAAAGAAACAAAAAGGCAACCTAATATAAAAAATGGCAGAAGATATAAGTAACTATGTCTCAGAAGAAGAACAAATGGTTAAAAACAAACAAAAATGTGCTAACCTAAACAATTTTGAGAAAAAGCAGCTTTAAATACAGTTGGATCTTTTTTTCACCAGGTTGTCAAAAATTGTCACAAGAATTGAAAAAACAGTATTACCTATTGCTGAAGAAGATTAGGGGAAAACAGATTATCATACAGTGAAGGTGGCAATTGGTGAAGTGGTCTACCTTTTTTTTTTAAATTTTTTATTTATTTACTTATTTCTTTTTTTATTAAGTACCATCAGTTACAATGTGTCCATTTCTGGTGTACAGCACAACATCCCAGTCATGCATATACCTACATATATCGGTGGTCTACGTTTTCTTGAAGGCAGTTTGGCAGAGTGTGCCAGAATGTCAAGTGCATATATCCTGCAAGCAGACAATCCTGCTTCCTGCTACCCGTACTGGACATCTGTCACGTGAGCCTAACCATATCTTTGAAATAGATTCCCAACATTTTGGTCAGTTTCCACATGGTCAGGCCTGCCTTCCTGGCAGATTTCTGTTTTTAAAGCCTGGCTTCCCTTGTGGCTAGCCAGGGCACAGGCCTGTGACCAATTGGACACACGCACTTAAGGCTTCAACTCAGAAGTGAGCAGTGTAATGAAATTGAATCTGCATGGGGTTTCGCTCCTGTAGCAAGAGCAGTGGGAAAGATGGTAACCTCTGTTCGTCACCAGGCTGAAGTGCCCTGGAGTTTTGAGGTCAGTGCCAGGAGCAGCAACCGAAGCCCATTTTGACAGTGAAGCTCTGGACCCTTGTCTGTCAAACTTAACCTGGAGCATTTCTCCAGCCTCCCTAATGATTCTGTGAACTAACTGCTATTTTAGTAAATTCCTTTCCCTTAAACTAGCCAGAATGGATTCTCGTTGTCTGTAGCTAAGAACTCTTACACTGTGTCTATTCCAGAAATACACATTCACACAAAAAAGCATGTACAGGAATGGTCACTGAATCATTGTGTCCATAGGGAACTTTAAATAATGCGTTCACCAATAGGGGAAAGGGTAAATACAACATAGGGTACTATGCAGAAGTTAAAAGGAACAGGGAAGGTCTGTGTCCTGACATGAAAAGGTCTTCAAGATAAAAGTGGAAAAAGTTAAATGTAGAAGATATGGGGCATATGATCCAGGTTTTGGAGACAAGCATGTTCGTGTTAACTTCAGAAAGTCTTACATTTTCTCCTGACACTTGTCAAGAATGGTTAGGACCACAGGGCTTTCATGAGATGGGACATCTTCATGGGCGTGGTGACTTGCTTTGCTTAACGCACCCCACAGCAGATTTTATCTCCATTTGAATAATGATCCAGTGGGATTTTAATCTATAACTAACGTGACTCTGTAATTTATTATCAAACCTGGACACTGGAAAAGGAAAGGACACAAAATTAATCCTTCCACTGAAACAATAGGGAAAAACCAAACAACTTCAGACAAATAAGGATTCATGGTTACCCTATCATAACCTAAAAAGAGCTGTGTATCTTCAATCTGCCCCTCCAAATCCATCTTTCGTCTCCACCCTTCTCCCTTTCCCAGGAGTGTGTCCTGGTCTGTAGCACATCACTGAGCTCCTTTATCCTCTGGCTTTGGGCAGCGCTCAGCCAATGACGAGCTCCCGCAGGAGGATGGAAAGAATAGTGAGATTAGGGTGTCATTCTCTTAGCTGCTACCCCCGGGGTCAGCTCGGGCTGGCAGTACCCCGCCACCACCACACCATCAGTATCGGTTTCCCAGGTTGCCATAACAAATTACCACAAACTTGGTATCCTAAAACAGTGGGAATCTATTCTCTCATAGCAATGGAGACAGAAGTCCAAAATCAGGGTGTGGGCAGTGCTGGTTCCTCCTGGAGGCCCTCAAGGAGCCCCTGTCCCATGCTTCTCTCCTCGCTGCTGCTGGCTGCTGGCAATCCTTGGTGTTCCTTGGCTTGCGGGTGCATCCCTCCAATCTCTGCCTCCATCTTCCCATTGCTGTTCCTCTGTGCCTCAAACCTCCCTTTCTCTTACAGGCTCACCTGCCATTGGTTTAGAGCCCACCCTAAATCCAGGATGACCTCATCTTGAGATCCTTAACTTAATTATATCTGCAAAGACTCCTTTGCCAAATAAGGCCACATTCACAGGTTCTGGGAAATATCTTCTTAGGGGCCACCATTCAACCCATGACATTGTCCTTGCAAACACCAGGAATTTCTCCCATTCTATGTCCCTTGCGGCCTAGAGGGTGTAATAACTCCAACTGTTACTCAGCTACCCTGTAATGTCCTTGCACCCTACCCACATCTGTGTAAGAAGTACCTTTATTAAACCTTCCCTGAACTACTCCAGTTCGGGATGCCATCTGTTTCCTGTTGGGACCTTATCTGAAATACCAGTGGAGTCATTGCTCAGGAGGCCAGAAGCCTTAAGCAGAATTCACTCCCAGATTATTTGGAACAATGACAAGTGAAAATTTTTTACAACTGAATTTCACAAAAATGAACATACAATAAAGAAGACTAATTTATAAACATGTGGGTAATACATTGTGGGGGGGGGGTCTTTCAAATTCAATCAGGATGACCAAAAGATTAATTCATTCATTCAAAAATCCTAAAACAGCTACTATTTTCCAGGTACTATGCAGGAATTAGCAATATAATAATGAAAAAGGTCCAAAGATGTGCACAATTATATTGCAACTTACAGTGATGAATGAAAAGAAGGGTTGGATGGTGTGGTAAGCAGAATTCCATTGGCCCCCACGATCCCTCCCCTGGTGTACATGCTCTGTACAATCCCTTCCTCTTGAATGTGCGTGAAACCAGAGCATATAATGGAATACTCCCGTGATGAGTTACTAATCAGTTGAGTTATGAATTAGTGAAAAGAGAAAAAGACTGTGCTGATTGGCTAGTCAAGTGTGGTCTTCACAAGGGCAATCGTCAAGGAGATGCTCTCTTGTTGGCCTGGAGAAAGCAAACAGCCATGTTGTGAACTTGCAGTGAGGGCCGTGAGGCAAGGGACTGCAAGCGACCTCTAGCTGCCGACAGCCAGCAGGAAGACGGGGGCTTCAGCCCTAGAACTGGAAGGGGCTGAACGCTGCCAACAGCCAGGGGGCTTGCAAGAGGACCCTGAGCCTCAGATGAGAATCACCACCCCAGCCAATGCCTTGATGTCAGCGTGGTAAGATTTTGAACAAAGGACTTAACTAACCCATTATGGATTCCTGGCCCATGGAAACTGTGAGATAATCAATTCGTGTTGTCTACACTCCTAATTTTCTGTTAATTTGTTACACAGCAATAGAAAACTAATCACAGGCGGTATTCGTTTTGGGGTGAAGGTTTACCCAGCGCTGGTCAGTGATGAGGAACGCTGTGTCTCATTAAGGTGTGTGGCCCTGATGCTGGAAGAGCGCATCCAGAATGAAGCAGAGGTCCTTATGAGAATGAGAAGCTTCCGGACCATCACGTTCTCGTGCTCTGGGTCTATAATCATAAGGCACCTTTGTGAATTTTCTTTCCTGGGCCCCAGAAACAGTGGCTTGGACAGGACATGAGAATTCTAGACTTTGGGATACAGAAGGCAGAGGAGGGAGGTGGGTGGGAGTAATCAACTTTACCTCTCAGGTAATTTGCACATCAAAGTTGACGGCCTGTGGAATTCATATGAGATTCCAGTGGGCCTGCTGGAGGCCTGACAGACAATGTAGATTAATTAACTGACTTCAAACAGATAAACCCTTAAATCATATTGGCTTAACCCAACAGGAGGTGATTTCTCCCACACTCATAAAATTAAATGCCAGCGTTCCTGGTCAGCAGGCAGGCTCTCCCCTGGCCTTTCAGAGCCAGACTCTCTCCTTCTTGCGCCTTAGTCCTTCTCGAGTACCTCACAATCTTCGGTATTCAGCCGGCAGATACGGAAAAAGAAAGGGTGAAGAATAGGAGAGGTTTCTGTGGGGCACGTCTCTAAGCGCTGTGCGTCTTCCACACACAGTCCCCTGGCCCAGACTCAGTCACTGAACAGCTGGGCAACGTGGTGCTTGGCTGGGTGGCCACTTCCCAGCCACACTCTACATCGTGGGAGGGGAGTGGTCAGAGACAGATGCATCTCCCACAGGGAATTCTGAAACTTAGTGGGGTTCCCAAAACACAGAATTAAGAATCCTGCACAAGAGGGCACAAAGGTGAACTCCTAACTTGGGGATGCATATTCTGGTTTGGAAGAGGAATGATCTATGGTGAGACAGACTCAGGAACCTTGAGTTCTGTCCTCAGCCACGGGTGAGAGTTGATACCATAGCTATAAAGGAAGAAACAGGTATAACCGAGGTCAGTATGTGCGTCCACCTTGCCACCAGTTTCCAGAAGAAAAAGAGATCTGCAGCTGTTGAAATGTGATCCTCAAAAGTATCTGAAATCTACCCTACAAACTATGAAACCTAAGTCATGGTTGTGCAATGAGGTATAAATCTCCCATTCTAGGAAATTTCAAAGAGAAAAATTATGAGCTGGTGCACCGGGAGAAAGAAAGCAAGTAGGTCCTTCCAAACTAAGAAATAAGAAAGCTGCTTTCCATCTCTTGTGGGCTTTGTTCTGGTAAGTCAGTGACAAACCCCAAGGCTTAGTAACCCTCACTTGAAATGAGATGAAAAGTGTCTGACCCATGAACAAACGGGCTGTCTCTGACCTTGTTCTGATTTCCATGGACGCCCTCCCTGTGTGTTTCTGCTCAAGCCCTCACCTCTGGCTTGCTTTCTTCCTGTGGCATATTTCTGCCTAACGGCAAGGTGAGATGGAATGTCTTTTTGATGATGATTATGATGACAATGCCCATTTTAAACAGAAAGGAAGTAAGTTAAAAGATGCTTTGGGAAAGCATCGTACTAAAATCTCAGTCATCAAGTTCATAGCATAGCTGTCTGGATGCCTTTTCTGACCAAATGATGAACTGTTCTTTTCACTGAAACTTTAAAACTGAGTCAACATGTCATTCTATACTGTCCAAATCTGCATAACCCAATACGTCAGCCACTGGCCACACGTAGCTGTTGAGCCCATAACACGGATTTTCCTGAATTGAGATGTGCTGTTCGTGTAAAACGTTAACACCGGAGTTTATAGGCTTAGTATGAAATATGGAATCTAAAATTCTTCATTTATAATGTTTTTATTAATTACACACTGAAATTATATTTTGCACAGACTGACTGAAATATAATATCTGATTAAAATTCTACACTGGAATTTGACATATTATAAAATGAATATAACTCAATAAAAAAAGTTAAAAAAAATTTTAAAAACAAGACAAATAAATAAAATTTCATCTTTGTATGTTTTTAATGTTCCTGTTAGAAAATTTAAAACTACCTGTGTGACACTTGATTTCTATGGAACAGAGGTAGTCTAACCACTTCTCTAGCGTTGTGTGTGTGCTTGGCTGTGTGTACAGAGGTGCGTGCCTTCAAATTGTTAAGTTCTCTGAGAGTAAGAACTATGTCATATACTCATTTTATTTGCCTGCTGCACCCAGTAGGATCCACAGCCTTTAGTAAATTCACATGCACTGAATTCCCGAGGACTTTCTGGCTCACTCTGACATTTCATGCCAGACAAGGGGCAGTGGCTGAGCCTGGGGCCCCTCGAGAATGTGAGGTGGTGGGTGGGGGGCAGCTCTGAGGGGAGTCTCGCCGTGGAGCAGCCGGCCATGAAGGACCTCCGTGGGCTCCTGCGGTCAAACTGAGCTTTCCTCATGAAACTCTTCCCAGGTACTCGGTGTCCAAAGACTCTGGCGCTGGCCGCCAGTCCTGCTAATCATTCACCACCTTTGGCTTCCTCCTCGGCTGCCTGTGGGCAGTGTCTGGTTTGGGATGGGCGACTCCTGTCTTCAAAGTCCTGGTCAGGATGTTCATATTTTAATGAGCACCGTGTAGCCTCGGTGCCCGGCCAAGGTGGGGCTGAGCCTCCCGGATGGGCCCTTCAGTGGGGCTCCTGGTCCTCAGGTGGGCCGCTTTCAGCCTGGCCTGGTTGTTCGCGCCTCCTCTGGCCACTGGCAACCAGCTCACGGCCGCCAGGAGCAACGGGGGAGAGGAGTTTGGGAGCTGGAGGAAGCTCCGCTGCCCCCACCTCACTAGCATCACAGCCTCGAAGTTCTAGAAGCAACATTAAGAGCCACCAGACGCAACCCCTCTTGAGGCCTGCAGGCCCCAGGCTTCCCGTCCGGCCCCGCTGATGCGCGCAGAGCAGCGCTGGCCCCTCTGCTCCTCCCAGAGCAAAGCCAGGAAGCCAGGAGCACCCCTGAGGCTCTCTCCTCCCGATGCCAGGGGTGCCACTCACATTCCCCCTTTGAATCGCCTCCGTCTGAGTGTGGAGCTTTACAGGTCCTTCCAGCTGTTTCACTGGCTCGCCAAAAGGGAGACAGAAAGACACATGCTCACTCTGTGCGACAGCATTTGCATCCTTTACTTTCACTTCAATAGTTAAGTTCAACGCTAATTTTCTTCAGCTGAGGGGTGTGACAATCAAGGGAAAAGGGGAATCAGAACCTAGATTTCTGACTTCCAGTCGGTGCATTTTCCACTTCATGCTGCCTCCTGAAAAGTGTGTTTCCACACGTCAGTGGTAACAGTGGTCACCTCCAGATTATGGGATTATAAATGATTTGTAATGTTCTTCTATTTGCTAATGTATTTTACCGAGTTTTCTAAAGTTATTATACATTAATTGAATTTTTAAGTAAATACCTAAAGTTAAAATTTTAAATAAGCAAATTTCCTCCGAAAGCTGAATTAAGCTTTGCTTTTCTAACCAACCTTTACACTCAAATCCCTAGCCCCACCAAATCTCTCAGTAGCAAAAAGAAATCGGAATTACTGCCATCCTCAAGAGCAGAAAGAAATCTAATTTTTTCTGGAATTAAGTAGACTTGAGAAAGAGTAGGTACCTGGGAAGGAGTGCGGTCTCAGAGGCAGTGCTGTGACCTGGATGTAAGTTCTCCTCCTCTCCACTAGGGGCGCTGTCGGCATACAGGTGCTGCCTCTCTGCCCCCAGCATTGCTTGTACTGTGAGGACAGATGATTATGCAAAGACTGTGGCATCCACACGGTTCATGTTGAGCAGTGAACTTCCTCCTCCTTCAGCATAATTTTCACCCCCAGAGAAACTCCCATTTCGTTTACATCCCACAACAAACCCACAACCGTTTGTGGGCATCATATCCCCTGTACTTTGTTCTTCTCTGCCTTTCACCCAAGTGGCTGTTATCTGGTGCCTAGGACTGTCTTCTGAGATGCAAGGCGCTAGGGGAGTGATAGACAAATGAAGCCGATGGGCTAATTCACATTAAACTACAGATGGCCAACAACAGCTCACTGGAGTCACTCCTGTCCACCGCATCTGCGTTTTGCGGGCTTCACCTTAATCCTTTACATCAGTTAGGGACAGATCATGGGAATACGGGTTTCTTATGGCTATCAGACCCTACGCATTTGTAGCGAAGAAGCCTTGGAAGGCTGTGTGATGGGCCGCGGGTGATGTCTGCTCAATGCGGCAGCAGTCAGGAAGAAGCCTATCACACAAAGAGCAAGGACAAACTGAGACCTACGAAGACGGGCTGCAGCCAGTGTCTGCCTCTCACCAGCTCCTGCGTCAGTGGCTGGCGGCCCGCGGGGGGAGCTGGTGCCCTTCACACTAAGAGCAGCTGAGGGAGCTCTAGGCCTGGCTGCCCGTGCAGGGAGGTGAGCCAGCGAGTCAGTAACTGAGGGCCCGAGCTACGGTGGCTCCTGGTCCCCGACGCCTTCAGAGTGTCTTAGGCTGCTGCTTCCCTTCCACCTTCAGACCCTCACGTAAGCGTCTCTTGTCGCCAACCCAGCCTGGAACCACAGGGAAGGGCACTCCTCAAACATGGCTCAAGCTTGGTTAGGTTGACACAGTGCAAAAACTACCACTGTCCCTAAAATAAACGCCAAAAGGTAGCTTTTCAAATCCATTTACTGGGCAGTGGAGATGCTGAACTGGGGGCGGACACAGGTGGGGATGTGAAGAGGGAAGGGGACGCGAGGGAGGGAGCTTGCTTGGTGATCCTCAGAATGGGTCTATAAGAGAACAGGAAAGCCAGGTAGGTGTGAAATATGTATTACATGCTCATATATCCAAATGTTTTTAAGTATGTGTGTCCAAAAAGAGAACCTTGCAATTGGGCCAAAGTTATGTCTGAGAAATACTGAGGGGCACTCAAGGACCTGTGAGTGCCCAGGCTTTCCCTGAAGACCATGGCAGCCCCTCCCCCATCCCACACCCTTCTCTCCTTCTCCTCTGAGTGCTGGGCAGTACAAGGCTCAGGGAGCCATGGGAGAAGGGGACAGATGTGACCAGAAGCACCACAATGGCCCTAGAGGGGAGCCCCCAAAGGCACATTCACCAACTTTCTTCTTTGGCAGAAGCCAGTTAGGTCCCAATGTCCCAGAACGGAATGGAATAATGAGGCTTTATGCCACCAAAGTCAGAGGTTGCTTTCAAGAAACATTTCCTCTCTGTGGGGGAGCAGTGGGTGGCATGAAATGATAAAAGTTGGTGGAAGGCAATTCTTGCCAAAGTCCAGACCTTGGCGTGGCCCCAGAAGGTGTGGACGTGCCCGAGTTTTGCTCTTCTCGCCTTCATCAGACGGATCTGTAGTTCAATGGGAACCTTTGTCGGTCACGTGTACCCAGGGCTGTTTCTACTCTCCTATGGGCTTTATCAAGCCGTCGTGGTCTCCAAAGCCGTGATATTCAATGACTCTCTCCTGCATCCTTCATCCCCTCCTGGGAACAGGGGGAGATGGGCCAGGCTGTGGCAAGTATCCTACGGAGGTTTGCTGAAGACACTGGCTGGCTCCGTCCTGATAGCTTACGAGATCAGCTGCGTCAAAGGGGGGCTGATACTGATGAACAGGGAGCTGCCCCCGAGGTTCATGTATGCCAAACAGTGGCAGCATCTCACCATGTTCGTCCTCCTCACCCTCCACGGCTGTGTAGACGTCACGAGCAGGAACCTGCTGCCTCAGCGCTGTCTGCTCCTAGAAAAAGGGACCCTGGTGCTGACTTTCTCCGTGCTCCTGCTGCTGCTGGTGTCACACGTCCAGGACTCGGAAGGGGTGGAGCTGCAGACTCACGCGCTGCTCATCTTGGTGGTGGCCCTGCTGACGCTGCTGCTGACGGCAGCGCTGTGGACTCCGGCCGCGGTTCAGCTCTCCGTGATCGAGACCTTTCTGTTTCAGATGATGGGCTCCTGGCTGATACAGGCGGGCTTCATTCTATACAAACCAGTCACCGGCTACCCGTGGCAGGACGATGACATCAATGACATCATGTTTGTCACCACCTTCTTCTGCTGGCACGTGATGGTCAACGCTTTGTGCCTGCTGGGAATCTACGGTGTCTCCTGCTTTTGGTACCATTGTCACCATCCCAGCGTGAGGCTGACCGGGTCCAGAGACACTCCGTGTCACACGAGCGCAGTGGGGCCCGTCTACAAACTGCTGCAGGAGGTGGAGCAGTCAGAGAAAGAGGACCGGGCTCTCCTTCTTCCTCAGAGCTCCCCCTGACACCGGGCCTGCGCTGCCGGGCACGCTGTCCACCCCTCTGCCTCCTTGCGGTTCTCTCCGACGTGTGCATGGTACCCTCTTTGGTCCCCGGTGAAGGTAATGGCCATGCAGGAGAGCCTGGTCTCCATCTGCTGGCACATCTCCTGTCCCCGAATCTCTAATCTCCGCGGAGACAAGAAGGCGACATTGGTGGGATTGGTCGGGGGCTGGGGGAAGGGCGGGGGGAGAGGCAAGTGAGCAGAGCACCACGAGGGGAAGAGAACGCAGCAGGGAGGCCTTTGAAGGGAGCTGAGGAGAGTCCAGCAGCCATGCCGTCACCAGGTGCTTCTCCAGCCTTTTACCTGAGGGAACACTGATTTCTCACACTCAAAACTGGAACCATTCAAATCTCATCCCAACAAAGAACAGCGGGCATTTCTGTTTGCGCACCAAAGTGGCGCCACCATGTGGAAGTAGCATGAACCGAATTTATAATTAATTTATACGGGTTGAAAATGTTTTGCTCTGCCCCAGTTTTTAAGCATTGGCTTCACTTCAAATTCAGATTAATAGGGTGAAACGTCATTAGAGCTATGGCAACATTTCAAATTTGCAGATTGTAAATTTGTATATAATTCAAATGCTCACTACTTCCCCAGCTTCTTATTTTGTTGCTCCTGTTCCAGCCAAAACTTAGGTATTTCAGCATCACCGCCACTGCACACAGAATTTACTAGATCCTATCCTTGGGTCTTTGCAAATTTCACTGCCTTGACTCACAGAAAGCCATCCCACCATCACACTGTTGCCATGTGTTTGGCACCCAGCATAAAACCCACCTTCACCCTGACCCCACTGAGCATCCCCAAGGAGGCCTTCTCCAATATTCTTACTGACTGCTTTGCTCTGGAACCCCTAGGCACTTAAAGTACATCCTCCTTGTTAATTTGCTCAGACAGCTGACACATTTTCCTTTGTTCTGTTTCTGAAATCATTTTCCCCGAGGAGGTTTTCCTTCACATCCCAGTTACATAACTCCCTATGTACACACCAAATATGTAGCATAGCTGATGCATGATAAAGGCTTATTTGCTTCCAGAATTCCCGCCTACCTGTTCCTTCTAAATGCGTTTCCGGACAGGCCCGAGGTTCTGGGAACGTCGGGAAGACACCAACAGTCCCAAAGCCTGAGTCACCTCCTTAACAAGCACTCTCTTCCTCGTTCTTGGGGTAACAAAATCCACTAATCTGTTTCCAAACTGCGTACTGTTATTGTTTATTAATCCTCGTATGTTTCTTTAAGGAGCCTCCAGAAAGCTGAGACCGGCAGGTTGACCTGTGCGAGTCTTACAATTGGTACGAGGCAAGGCAGGAACTCCAGCACAGGTGTCTCTGATTCAGGCCAGCGACTGTGTCCTCTGGGCCACAAAGACCTTACTAATGGCAATGGAGAAGGGAGTGATCCTCAGAATGAAATTATTAAAAAGAAAGAGAGGAGGAAAGAGAGAAAGAGAGAGAGAGAGAGAGAGAAAGGAAGGAAGGAAGAGAGAGAAAGGAAGGAAGAGGGAGGGAGGAAGAGAAAGAAAGAAATAAAAAGGAAGGAAGGAAAGAAAGAATGGAGGGAGGAAGAGGGAGGGAAGGGGGGAGGAAGGACGGACAAGAGAGAAGGAATGGCTCAGCCAGAAGGCCCACCTGGAGCAAGTGGCACAGGATAAATACTCTAGACCCCCCACAGGGTGTGTCTGTGTCACACTTTCTGCCCCCGCCAGTCCCCCCGGGGAGTGAGAGTCTGGAAGACTCAACTCCTGGCTGGGTCTTAAAAATCTGGGCTCAGATCAGGGTAAGGGCTGAGGCTAAGACTCGTTTGTGGCCATTTCCCCTTAACTCTTGGTCCTGAGACCCTTTTCAGTTGCCTTTCTTGGAGCCCTCCTTTTCCCTTTACCTCTCATACATACTGAAGGGAGACGATGAAATAGCACAGATGCCGCTAGCTGCCAATTTGTAGTCGTTTGAGGCCTAATTTTATAATGATGGACAAACCTCTGGTAAGCAATTGGTACCCCCAACTTAAATATCCAGTGTAGGTAATAAACTCGCGTGTTATTATTTACTATATTTGAGATGTAACAGAGAGGCGAAGGGCCAGCCGAGAAACTTTCCACTCTTAAGCTTGGGGGGAGATATTTGTAATTCTCCAAATATTCCACAAGAGGGCACTACATTCACATCACCCCAGTTAAACCTCTCGCTCCAAACCTGTAAACAAGTCTCCCAAGAATCTGTTTAAAACGAGTGGGGGGAGGGGAGAGGAGGTCAGGAAAAACACAGACCAAGCCTAAGTATTGCCCAAGCATCCAGAAAATGAACCCGAGGGCTGTTTGTTTCCCACTGGAACTTGGCATGTGAACGGGAAATGAACGGGATGGGGGTGCGGGAGGAAGGACTTGTGGGTCCAGCTGAGGGTGTACTGGGAGGAATACCAAGTAAAGGACGCACTCTGATCCAAGCAATTTTTGACCATGACACTAAATTTTCTGAACTTTTAAAGAAGTTTCAATAATGCTTCAATCAATCTAGAAAACAAAGATCCATACGTACATTGAGAATTAGGAACAAAATTTATCTGTGAAAATCCCAGATTCACAAAACAATGAGACAGATTGAATATGCAGAATGAGCTCCAAAGAGTCCTTTAAAGAGAACCTGTCATACAGCCATTTTTTTTCCCCTGGTAATCTAGCTATTCACAAAGAATACCTTGAACGTCCGCTGTACGTGAGGCACTGGGTAAACCATGATACAGGATTCCGTGGTAAACTGGGGGGCCCCCTGCCCTGGGTACTTCCCTTCGTGGGTCCAGTAGGGATTTCAGAGTTTTCAAGGTGGTGGCCCAGGAAGGCACCATCCACAGGCCAAGAAGGCTGAAGGAAGGGAAACAGAAAAGGGCTCTCGAGGGAGTTACACCTTGGAAGCACACTGGGCTGTGAAATACTGCACGAAGGTGATTCCAGTAAGATGCGGCAAGTGATCAAGGCCTCGGCTTCCTCACTGCTAAGACAGAATGATGTGAAATGAATTCTAGAATTGCACGGCTGTAATTCTCTCAGTAGGACTGATTTTCCCATGTTGTTAGATAAGATGGATTTAATTCTTCCCAACCATCCAAGCAGTTTCCTAGTAGAGACAAGACTTGGGGGCAGGGCTCAGACCCAAACCTTCAGTCCTAAGGTGCAGGCTGGGACGTGGAATGCTCCACCTATCTGGATGATTTCAAGGGGCCTTCAACAGAAGTCAGACTGAAGAAAAATACTTGAACTTCTAATTTGCTAACCTGAGCTTAAGAATATCAAACCATGAGAAAGGACATAAAAAACAATTTCTCTGGGTCAGTGTTAGGTAATGAATTGTAAAATCTGGTCTTTCCTTCTTTAATTATGTTGCATGAAATTTGAAAACTCAGCAACTGCAGCTTCTTCCCAAAATTAGGCTTAAGAGTCATGACATCGACTTCCAAGGCTGTTTCATTTTCTCCCTTTTGTTTCATTTTTGTTGTGTGTGAAGATTATACAATGGTCTATTCTTTAGGAAAGAATTGGTATTGGCTTATTAAAAAAATTTTTTAAGTTTATAATTCTGGGTTGGGTTTGCAGGGTGTTCCTCAAGCCTGGGTCTCAGCTTTGTCTCTTTAGCGAGTCAAGGCTTTTGCTGAATGTCTATTGAAATCATTCAAATAGAGGAAAAATTCCACTTCCCAAACTGCGTGTTCTGGTTGAAGATCTGGGTATGTTTGAGCCTTACCCCAAATTGTGTCTCTAACGAGGGAAGGCAACCACACAAGCCCGGGGAGGCACGCTCGGACCACTCAGTGAAGGGCTTGTGACCTGCAGAGTGAGAATGTGTCCTTTAAAAAAGAGAGAAAGAAACTCAGAAGAACTCACAGGCAAAGGCCACCCAAAACAAGGCCTTTATTTCAGGCAGCAGAAAAACATTGAAGAAATGCTTTTTTTTCAGTCCCGGGCTTTTCTGCAGATTTGGAACAAAGTTGTTACCTGTGATACTGCCCTCCCACTCCACCCACCCTTGGATACAGAGAAAAACCCGACTTCAAAGCACATGTAATAGTACAGAAGCCCGTCAGCTTTGATCCTGGGTGGACCAGGAGACCAGGAGTTCAGGAGTTCAAGTACTCTCTGGCTTTTTACGGAGGGGGTGGAGAGTGGGGGTGGGGGGGGGCAATTTAGGGAAGACGGGAAAGAGAACAAAGGGCAACAGCCACAGAAAAGTCAAACTGGATGGAGCAGCCGTTCCACTTCTAACTTCTCTGAAAGGACAGTCTGGGTGTCTGCGGGTGAACCACCTGAAGGACTTTCTTCTGCTTTTTCTTCCCTCATACTCTTTCCAGCTTCCCTGAACAGTCTTGGGCTCATTTGGGCCCTAATTCGGCTGGGTTAAGTAAGGATTGGGCTGCCCAGGAGGCCAAGGGCCCTTGTTCCCTCTTGAAGCACTCAGCGGTCATGTATTACCTCCCTGACCCTCACCAAGTGTGCCCCCGGTCACATGAATGGATCAAAGCAAATCCACTGCCATTCTTGGAAAAGGAGCCAAAAGCGCGTGTTCTCTTGATGGTGCCGCTGTCACTTCTGTGTGGTCAACAAACAGCAGGTATTGAACATTCCCCCTGGACACGACGGGGGGACACAGAGACGAACCAGCAGCTCAAGGAGGTGAAGACACAGCGCGGGCAGCAGGCGCCCACACAGCGGGATGCCACCCCGGGAGCTCTGGGGGCTGCACCTGCCTCTCACTGTTCCATTTTCCACTCTGGGTGCCGGCCCCACTGCGGGTGCTGGCGGGGACGAGCATTGTTAAAAGGCCCTGGCTTACTTCTGGCAGCTTGGCCGCTGGAAAGGAACATTTTTTAAAACAAGAACATGACCTTTCCTCTCCCCTCCTTTTGCGAAGGAAAAGGAGGGGAGAGGAAAGAAATGGAATGAAGACAGCTCACTTTGTTACCAGGTCTAAGCCTACTCTCAGAAAACCAAACGTGGGGCCCTTCACTGAGTTACAAAGTTGTACTTTGTAGGTTGCTGTGGAGAAAGAAATAATCCAATCTCTTCAGATTATCTGGGCCTATAATAATTATAATTTCTGTCTACTAAGCATTTACTACATGCATGCACCACCACAGTTAATCCGTACATTATTCAAGGTAGCTGATACCTCGATTCTGTAGGTAGGACCCTGAAGCTTCAGGCCTAAGTAGCTAGCCAGCACAAAGCTGGTCAGATGCAAAGCCCAGATTGGAACCTAACAGTTGTCTGACCTGAGGCCCAGCCTTTAATCATCATCTTGAAGGATCACAGAAAGGAGAGAATCCCTTATATTTGCAGGGTGGCTTACCTGGTCCAGAATGTCACCTGTCTGACACACAGCAATAGCCCCAGTTTGAGATGAATCCCGTGCATCTGTCATTTTAAAGCACTGCAGTGTTAGACAGACTTACAGGGAAGGGATGCTGACCCAAGAAGCCAAGTTATGTGTGTGTGGCCACAGGCAACATTTCTTTTCCATATTTGTGGTACAAAAAATAACCAGAAGAACAAACTTCTTCCCTTCCTCTTCCAAGGGCACTGGAAGCATGACTTTCTTAGAGTTCAAACAGAAAATCTCCAAGCCTCAAACACTGGGGCTCTTGAAAGATGCAATGAAGGTTAGACACCATCAGGTAGGTTTCAAGCAGTAAAAATAGAATGATCGAGTACCCATATGCATACATACAATTACTGTGTATATGTTGACAGGTATCCCTTTCAAGGCTGTTCACATATGCATTTTCTCAACCATCACAGCAAGGCTAATGAGGAGGAAGGGTTACTGATTCTCATTTTCCAGACGGCAAAGAAAGTGCAATAAATTACTTGAAAAGCAAAACCAGAGAGAATTCTAAATTTTTGACGTACCCTGGGCTTCAAAGAGGGGATGCCAAGACCTCGCTTTCCTTTCAGCAGCCCTTGGGAAACAGTTGGCACACAGCATTTCAAATCTGAGGGGAGGCTCTAAAGGTTCTTTCTGGAACCGCTTTATTTGTAGAGGAGGGAGCTTGGGCCCAGAGAGGCCAAGAGAGCGGCCGCAGGTGTGGCCCGGGCGGAATCGACAGGTCTCCCGACTTTGTGTCTCGGCCCGCCAGGATCCTCTCTCTAAGGGATGATACAAAACACAGCACGCTGATTACAAATGTGAGATCCTGGACTTTTGTTCACGTCCCCCAACCCGCTGAGAGAGCCGGAGAGGGGGCTTTTCCAGGACTACCTCCGCAGCCTCCTCCCTCCGCCGCCCCCTGCGAGCCCAGGCCTTCCCCGGCCCCCGCGGCCCGCGCGCTCCCCGCCCCCCGAACTTGACCCGAGCGCCGGGAAGGGGGCCTGGGAGGTTCTCTACCAACAAAAGGCAAAAGAGGGTGCCTGCGGGTCAGAACCTCCTCCGGGGGCTCTGGGGTGTGCAGTGTGCCCTCGTAAAAGAGAGGGGTCTCCCGCAAAAAATCCAACCTGAAGGCAGCAGGGGGCGGCGGGGACGACCCCAGGCCAGGCCGGCGCGGGGCGCGCGGCGGTGCAGGGGGCGGGCGGGGGCCTTCCCGGGGGCCTTCCCGGCAGGCACTCGGCCCTCCGCCCGCCCTTCCTCGTGCCCCTCCCCCACGCCCCTCCCCCACGCCCCTTTCCCTTTCTTTCTCTCCGCGGCCGGCTCGCCCCCACCCCGCGGGCGCCCGCTCGGCGGCTCGCCCAATGGCCGCGGTGTCGGGACGCGCATCAGCTGATCCGCCCGGCTCCCGGCCGCGGGGAGCCAATCAGGGAGCCGGGGGCGGCCCCGGCCGCCGATAAAGAGTGCGGGGCTGCGGGCGGCCGTGCAGAGCCGAGAATGGGAGAAGAGTAGGGCGTCTGAGCGGCACCCCTGGCCTCCTCGCCTCTCCTCTCCGCACCTCGCTCTCGCGGCCTGCCCGCCCTGCCGCCTGCTCGCCGCCTCAGGTAAGCGGCTGACCGGCCGGGGGGCTCGGAAGTGACGCGCGCCGCCCCTACCTCTTCCCCAGCCGCGGCGTCCCGGCCGATCGACTCGGCGTGGCCCCTTCCCACCTCCCGCCCCTGCTCTGCGCCTCTGCGCCTCCGCCTGCGGGCCCTCCCGCGGGCCGCCGCCGCCCCCGTGACTCCTGGCGGGCCGGGGCTGGCGACTGCGGGGCGCGCATGTCGCCAGGCGTTGAGGAGGGTGGGGAGTTGTTTTGATCTTCCTTTAGCTGCTTGCGGCCCGAAGCGCCGCCCCTGGAGGCCGCTCGGCGGCGCGAGCCGTGGAGCCTCTGCTTGCGCTCGGCGCCCCCGGCTCGGCTGTGTGGTGTGCGCGGTGGATGGAGTGGTCCCCCTGCGGGAGCCTGGCTCTCTCCCTCCGCGGTGGCGGGCCCTGGGGGCGGTCCTCGTGCCTAGACGCCTACGTGGAGGCGAGGGGCCGTGAGCCTTGGTGGCGCGGCCCGCGCCCGCCACCGGGTCCCGGGGGCCTACCCCTGTGACTGAACAATGGGGAGCCCGGGGCGCGGCGTGGCCGGCGGGCTTGGCGGGTGGAGAGGCCTGGGCGGCCGGGCAGGGACAGCAGCGGCTTGCTGTCCCTCCGGCGGGACACCCGCTCCCCTTCCTCCCCCACCCAGCCCCCGCCTTGGAGAGGCATGGCCCCCTGGGTGAGGCCCTGAGATACGCACCGGGGCCCAAGGGGTGGGGCGCCGACTTTCGGGACATTTAAGTGGGAAAAGGCAGCTCTCAAAGTGGATTATTCCAACTGCCCCGGGGGCGGGAAGCGGGGATCCTCCCCTAGCCGCAAATCCTCGAAGAAAACCACCAACGAAGAAGAAAATGACCTGGAGTCGCGGTCTTCGGGGCCCCCCTCCAACTGCTTCGGCTTCGTCGCCTATTCAGTGAACCCCGGAGAGAAACCGCGAGTCAGGATTAAGACCGCGAGCCACCAGCCTTCGTATTCCTGCTCGTCCGATCCCGACCGCTCTCCAACTCCCTCTCCCTCTCCATCCCCCTCGCCCAGAAAGCTCCGGTGCGTGGACCAGCCAGAGCCGGAGACCCACGAGAGGCGCGAACGCAACTCCAAAAGGAGAAGGGCTAAGGAGGGCAACCCCATCGACACAGTTATGTGGCTGGGGTGAGTGAGGAGGCAGGGACGAGGACCCCGGTGCCTGCAGCAGCTGCAGAAACAGCTAAGAACTGCAAAATCCCATGCCATCCCGCCACCCCCGCCCCCACACACAAGATCTCGGCACCAGTTGATACAGTAGACTAGGCTGCTGACATCCAACTCGTCACGGAACCCAGCTGGCATCCCCGAAAAGAGCAGGAACCGAGGCTATTAAGGGAGAAAGCGTGGCTTACTGTCTGAGGTGTAATGGTTTGGGGAGGACAGCTGGAGACGGGTTGCAACTTGTAGTGGGGGCTGAAAGGGTCAAGGGATTGCTCCTTCTGGCTTTTAAAGGCAGGATGGATGTGGGGGGTGGGATCTGACACACCCCAGTCTTCTAGCGGGAATAGGCTATGGTAGTGGTTGTCTGCTAACACAACTCGACAGACAGCTTCTCTTCCCCCAGGGGAAGGGTGAGGCTCTTGGAAGGAGAAGCAGTTATGTTTTCAGCTGGGCAAACATGGACGGTTGCCCGTAGAAACTTTGCCACTGTACTTCAGAAAGTTGCCCAAGTCATTGGAGGGGAACAATGTGTTCCCTTTCCAGCCACCCTGGGCTATCGGGGGAGGGAGGGGTGGAACGTTTCCTCTTGTGTTGAGGCTTGGTCTTGTGGCTTCAGTTTGTCTTGCAGGGGTTTTGTGGCGGTGGCTTGCAGTTTTTCAGCATGCCTCAGCTTTTGAAGCCCCAGATCCTTTATGATTTAGAAGTGGGAATTTCTTAGTTACTTGAGAAGTTCTCTGGTGTAATCTGGTCACTCTCAAACTCGAATCTACTTCCTGAGGGAGAACTTTGCCCCGACTGATGGAAATTATGACAGTGTGCATCTTCAAGTCCAGCTTGGATCAGCTATTTTTACATCTTGGCCATTCTTTTAGGAAGTCGCCAGCCCTTTAAATCACATGGCTACCTTGTTTCATTCTACCAACTAAATGTGTGTGGAGGGGTTGTTTGATTTTTGCAGAAGTGGAGGAATCTTAAAGGGTTTTTTAAATTGATGCACCCTCTAGGGTGCAAGGAAAAGGGATGCATACCCAGAAATCCTAGCAGCCAAGCCTTCCTGGGGCTGGATTTTACTTGGAGGTGTTAGCTGTTCTGCAAATTTCCTGTATCTGAACTTTTTTGTGTATTTTTATGTATGTGTTTTGGGGTTTTTCCCCTCTAGCATCTTAGTATGAAAAATAAAAAAATTCCTCTACCAATGATACCCTGTAAAAAATAGAGCTTAGTCCTCACAAGGTTAGATTCTAGCGTGAGGAAGTCTGTAAGGAGATGATTGTCTAGTATAAAACTGATCTCCCTGAAGGCAAATTAAATAAATATACTGTGCTGTTGAGTGTGTGACTTCCAAGGGGAGAGGCCACCACTCCCACCATGACTTCTTAATTTAATTGTCTTTGTTGAGTCATTCCTGCAGAGGCTCTGTTTAGAGTTGGTGTTCTTATTTTGTTTTGTTTTTTGTTTTTCTCTCTCCAGAACACCTTCGACCATGGCCACCTCAGCGAGCTCCCACTTGAACAAAGGCATCAAGCAGGTGTACATGTCCCTGCCTCAGGGTGAGAAGGTCCAGGCTATGTACATCTGGATTGACGGTACCGGAGAAGGACTGCGCTGCAAGACCCGGACCCTGGACTGTGAGCCCAAGTGTATAGAAGGTGAGAGACTGGGCAGAGTGCCACGTGCATGCTGGGAGGGGAGCAGTGTAGTGGTGCACAGAAGCCTGGGGCCAGACCACTAGATTTGGCCTCTTTTTTATTCTGTTTGTGAAACTTTTCTAAGACAGGACTTTGCAGACTTCATTCCATCAACATTAAGCTTCTACACTGCCTCCAAGCATGACAACAATGGACCCTTTTGTTTAAATAGATTCTTGCGTATAAAGCCCATATATTGAAGGACAAAAGATTAAGTCTGGATTGGGGGAGAGGGGAGTTGAAGACTTGGCTGACTTGGGCACCCCTACTTAGTTGGCTCTAAGGTACCCACAGGAACCCAGTTTGAAAACCACCATTCTAACCTGACTATGCCATCTACTTTACAAACTCTTTGAATGCTGTTTCATACTCATGCCACTGAGGTTCTCGATACAAAGCAAAAGTGCTTTTAGTTAAAGCCACATTTGGGATTCTGTAACTGGCTGATTGCTGATCCCACAGGAGCTCTTAGGTGAGTTATGATTTCGTTTTGTTTTGTTTTTGTTTTTGGTCTAGAGCAAACCATAGCCACCCTCCTCATGGTCCATCACCTTTTTCCTACTTTTAGGGTAGCTTACTCTTCTGATAATGTTCATATTTGAGTGAATGAATGAATGACTATAATGTATTGTGCACCTGCTGTGGGGCAGGTATTGGGCATCCCTGGAAATATGAGATGGGAGTCTGAAACTGGTCTTTAAAACATAACGTGGAAAGTGGATAAATGATACGGGAGTATCCTTGAATAAGACATCTTGCCAGTCATCTGTTTCCTCACCTAAAAAATAAAGACCCGACTTGAGCTAGGATTGTCCATCAACACAGTGAGGGGATGAATTAAAGAAAGAAGCAACACAGAGGGCTACTGAGAGAAACCAGAGAATCTTTACTTCTATTTCAAAACTAAATGAAGACTGACGTACTGGTGATCTCCTTGGTGTCCAGTAGACTTTATTTAGGGAGGGAATGTTATCCTTAGATTGTTCCTGTGACTTCTTTTAAGAAAGTGATGCAGTAGGCTTACTTGGAACTCAGCTAGGAAGGACAGTAGGGCTGCATGCAGTTGTCTGGGTTTGCATATTAATAGTGGCAGTCATGCATCACTGCCTTTCTGGAAAAGAGAATATGGACCTTTGGAGATGGAAAGGTGGGTGAGGGGCTGTGCTCGCGCCTGGAAAGCTCCTGTGCACTTTAACTTAAATTTTCCTCTCTCTTTTTGACCCCAGAGTTGCCTGAGTGGAACTTTGATGGCTCTAGTACCTTTCAGTCTGAAGGCTCCAACAGTGACATGTATCTCGTCCCTGCTGCCATGTTTCGGGACCCTTTCCGCAAGGACCCCAACAAGCTGGTATTCTGTGAAGTCTTCAAGTACAACCGAAAGCCTGCAGGTGTGTGTAGGATGGGTATGGGTGCCCCCACCCCAGTCCATGAATTGTAAAGGTCAGGGGAGAGGATATTCCAGAATCAGTATTGGGAACACCAGCCGATCTCAGAACTGCATCAGAAGTCTGAGGGATTGGGCACACATCTCTCCATCCTCAGCATCCCTGTTCAGAGAGGTGGTGCGGCCCCTCCTGCCATCGTCTCTTAATGATTGCATAAAACAACACTGGATTCTTCTAGATCTGTTTGCAGGAGGAGTCCCCACGTCACAGCCCTCCTGCCTGCCTGCAGACTTTAGGAACGTGGATTCTGCAGTTAGAATGTTGGATTTGAATTCTAGGTCTGTCACTTACTTGCTGTGAACTTGTTTTGGGGCAAGATCCTTTACCCCTATACTTTTCAATTCCCCAATTTTAAAATGGGGGAAATAGTAAAATTCATCACATCAAGTTATTTGGAGGATTGACTGAATTAACATGTGCAAATAATTGAGAACAATTGTATGTCGAATACTGGTTGCCTTTTCATTCCAGACAGCTTGAAAATACGAGCAACTTGGTTCACTGATAGACGTGTCTTTGCCTTAAAATTTGCTATAACTGCCCCTTTGGTTTTTCTCGGGCGTGCCAGTTCCTCCCAGTTCTCCATCGTTCGTCTTTTTAAACAGCTGAAGTCTCACTTCTGTGAAATCTCTTGCCACACTCTGCCCGTGAGACTTCTTGGCAAGTCACTTGGTGACTCTGGGCCTTACGTGTCGTCGTTTTGAGAGGAAGTATCGCATTGTGGCGAAGGGCCTGAGCTCTGAAGTCAAGACGAGCAGGGTTTCCTGACCGTTGCTTGTGCTGTCACCTGGGCGGGCTGCCTGTCATCTCCCAGCCTCGTGTTCCCATTTGTAAAAATAGACTCTTAATACCCACCTCACAGTTGTTAGGAAGACTCAGTTGTTCGTTTTCTTTAATATAATACCGTCTTAAAATAGTTCCAGGGGCATAGGAACCTGTCCCAGTCTATAAGTTCTCTTCTAGCTTAGAAATCATTTGCAGTTGAGCTCATCACATTTTAATATTTGTTATTTTTGCACTAGCCAGTACTACAGAACTTAGCACTTTGTCTTCTGGAACGGAAGGCTCTTAGTAGACAAATGATGCTCAATAAAAACTGTAGATTGAGCTCTAAATGCCTGAGAAACCAGGACTAAGTCTGACAGCTAGAAGCTCTTGTGAATAGAGGATGTAAGTGCCTGACATTTGGTACTTGGGAGGGGGCCAGCTTGCAGATAAGGTGAAAAGTTGCTCTGTTCTGGGTCTGCTCCCATGTGACTTTGTTGTAACCCAGTTTAGTTATAAATAAAGCCTTTGAGAGTCTCCCTACAGATACATAATTATAGCTTCTCTCATTGTCCCCTCTTATACCAACGGGGCACGGGAAGGTTGACACTGGGTCATTTCAGCTTATAATCAACATCACAGGTATGTGGAATCCAGGGACCGTTTCCCATCCACACGGAGATTTGGTACATTTGTCCATACCTCTTGAACATCTGTGTGTTGACCCTTTTTTTTTTCCCCTAGAGACCAATTTAAGGCACACCTGTAAACGGATAATGGACATGGTGTGCAACCAGCACCCCTGGTTTGGAATGGAGCAGGAATACACTCTGATGGGCACAGATGGGCACCCCTTTGGTTGGCCTTCCAATGGCTTCCCTGGGCCCCAAGGTGAGTCCCTTGGTGAGAGGTCAGTCTTGCTCCTCTCCAGGTGCTTAGTTTGCAAGAAAAGTCTCTCTCCCGAGAAGGGAGTGAATCCTTGTGGCTCAGAAAGCTAGGAGACTTTGTCAGCTCTGAGAATGGCTGAAAGAAAACTAAAGAGATACAGCCCTCGTGTCACGCAAACCCAGAGGTGGCTGTTTAGACATTAACGTTGAGAGACCACCTTTGGCTTCACTGAGGACGTGGCCAAGAGGAGCCCCCTGCAGCCCCTCCCCTCCTTCCAGGTGAAGGTGCGGATCGCGATTCCAGGGAGCAGGTGTTGAGGGCTTTCTGGTTTCTGGCTTCGGGCCGTGCCTCTCACAGAGATAGGAATTTCCTCAGGGTCCCGCCTTTGACACCCCATCTTGGCGCCTCCGCAGGTCCCTACTACTGTGGCGTGGGAGCAGACAAAGCCTACGGCAGGGACATCGTGGAGGCTCACTACCGGGCCTGCCTGTACGCCGGCATCAAGATCGGGGGCACGAATGCCGAGGTCATGCCTGCCCAGGTGAGTGGCTCTGGTCCGTCACTTGCCCCACGCCGGGGCAAGCGGGGGCTTTTGCTGGCAAGGGCTGCTGTGGGGCACCGCTTCCTAACCCAAAACCCTCCAGGTGGCTTGGAGTAGAGGTGAGACGGGAACAAGTGTCAGAGCTTCTGGGTTGGGGTGAGCAGCTGGCTTCGCTTTAAAGGCCAGTCTTCTCTTTCCCTCTAGTGGGAGTTCCAGATAGGACCCTGCGAAGGAATCGACATGGGCGATCATCTCTGGGTGGCCCGTTTCATCCTGCACCGCGTGTGCGAAGACTTCGGCGTGATTGCCACCTTTGACCCTAAGCCCATTCCTGGGAACTGGAACGGCGCTGGCTGCCACACCAACTTCAGCACCAAGGCCATGCGAGAGGAGAATGGCCTGAAGTGAGTGCCGCCCGCTGCTGGGGCCGCTTCACTCCCTCTGCAGGAATACTTGCCTGGGATGGATGAGTAAAGCAACCCCCTCGGTTTCTGCCTCCGCTCTTGGCACTCTGCTTCCAAAATTGTCTTCTAGTCCTATCGTTCTGTTTCTACCTGAAAAGTACCCCCAAATACTCTAGGGGCAGGATTCAAGGATAGTGATGGGGGAAAGCTGACATAGATTAATGCATCTGAAAGTCTTTAGTAAGAACGAAATGAATAACAACACAAGCTTATGAGTGAACTTAATACCTGTGGGTGAGAGGAAGTCTTTGATTAGGGCCTTTTCATTCACCAGATGCCATCTCCTGCGTGCCCAGCAGTCTTCTGAGCACTGAGACACACAGGTTACAAGGCAGAATGCTGCCCTCCTGGAGTATTTGTTCCCCTGGGGCCATGTTTTGGGGAGTTGGACCTTGGAAAACAGTCTTTGGTAGATGAGTCACTCCATTCTTGGAGCCATACCTGCTCCTCTGCCCTTGAGGTGGGTTTCCTGGTGACAGGAACCCTGATCTTACCTGTTTCCTCAGGTACATCGAGGAGGCCATCGAGAAACTGAGCAGGCGGCACCAGTACCACATCCGAGCCTACGATCCCAAGGGGGGCCTGGACAACGCCCGGCGCCTAACTGGATTCCACGAAACCTCCAACATCAACGACTTTTCTGCCGGCGTGGCCAACCGTGGTGCTAGCATCCGCATTCCCCGGACTGTCGGCCAGGAGAAGAAGGGTTACTTTGAAGACCGTCGCCCCTCTGCCAACTGTGACCCCTTTGCGGTGACAGAAGCCCTCATCCGCACGTGTCTTCTCAACGAAACTGGCGATGAGCCCTTCCAGTACAAAAACTAAGCGGACTAGACTTGTAGCCATCAGACCCCTCCTAATTCTGCATCCCGCTCCTTCTCAACTGTCATAATAGCTGTAACTCAAAGGACGAAATATCATGGTCTTTTTTTATTCCTCATGCCCAGTTAATATCTCTTGCTTTCTTGGGCCAGAATAGAAGGGTCACATTCTTAATCTCCTCACCCCCCCCCTTTATTTTCCCCTATCACTGAAGCTTTCTAGTGCGTTAACGGGGAGGAGGGCGGGGAACCATAACCACTGCTTCCACTTAATCAGGTATGTTTGTCCAGTAGGCAGAGCTGTCTGGACAGAGAGCATAGTGTCTGCAGGGAGTGGGGAGAACGTTCTCTGAGTGGTAGCTGAGTGGGGGGCGGGGGGGGCTGGCTGTGATTAGGTTAAGACTTCCCTTCTTGGTGCGAAGTCCCCTTTCTTACAAGGTTATAACGAACTTTTATTAAAAGTGAGAATTAGGGGAGAAGGCTGGGTGAGAATCAAGTACAAAAATGCCCTCGATCTCTTGGTGTGGTGCTTCCCTGGGGCTACACGCCCGGACAAGCTCAGCATAAATGGATGGATAGCCCTACCTTAAAAGAAAAAGTCCTTATTGCTTGATCCTCCATTTATAACACAAAGCAGAGTAGTATTTTTATATTTAAATGTAAAAACAAAAAAATTATATATATGGGTGTGCAGATGAAATGTGTGTTTTTCCTAAGGCAGAAAAACCGTTCTGGTCACCGGGAACCAAATTTGAGCGGAGGAGTCTGATTAGAAATAAGGATCTCCTTTTGAGTCGGGGTGAGGGGAGGAAGCGGTGCCATTGAATATTGGCAGTTCGGGGCTGTTACTCCCTCACTACCACCCCAGGGTGTCTCTGTGCCCTGCCCACCCTTCTGGAGGGGTGGACACTGGTCAGTTAGCAGGTGGAAAGCCCATGATAGCAGAAGCAGACACCTGAGCCCCGGGGCTTTGGTTTCAAAGACACACATGTACTTGTACACGCAGGTTTGGAAATATGAGTTGGCTGGTCAACTTGAGCATGTTACTGACAAAGGGGTATTGGGGTAATTTTCTGGTGGGACTAGCATGTCACTAAAGCAGGCCTTTTGATATATTAAAAAAAAGTTTTTTTTAAAAAGCAAAACAAGTTTAGATTTTAATCATATTTGTAGGGTTTCTAAGTCTTTGTTTCACAGAATTGCTTGTTTGCTTCAGCTATCTGTTCCCATTTCTGCTCTTGGAAGAGACGGGGACAGGACTGGAGTCAAAACACTTGTAATTTTGTATCCTGGTGTCAATTCTCTTGAGTGTGAAATATTCCCTTCCTTTGTTAAGATTCCTGAGGAGTTATTTTTTTCTTTTATAATAAAA
This sequence comes from Camelus dromedarius, assembly GCF_036321535.1. Lineage (NCBI taxonomy): Eukaryota > Metazoa > Chordata > Mammalia > Artiodactyla > Camelidae > Camelus > Camelus dromedarius. The sequence continues at coordinate 26,580,444 of NC_087458.1, read as the reverse complement.
ACAAACCCCACCTTCATCCCTACATTTCCCCTCCTGTTTCTAGCTGTTTCTGTGTTGGCTGCGGTGGATGGGCTGTGGTTTTTCTCTTACCATGATGACTTCTAATTGCCATGTACAGTATGTTCAGAGTTAGACTAACTCCTCATTGTAAACAAACTGTGTTAACTGCCCAGAGCAGCTCTTATAAATCAACCTAACATTTATAAGATCTCTTCTGACTTGATTCTTTGTGATTCCTTTAAATCCCTATGTGCCATTTTGTTCCCTTCTTTTCCCACCAAAAAAAGAGATTTTTTTAAAAAGAGGCATAGTAAGTTCAGGTTTACCTGTTCTTGGAATTAAAAAACTCTTTCCTGAGTCATGTTGCCAACCAGCTCTTCCCCACGCTTTGGGTATTTGTGATGTCTAGGTTAAGGCATCTCCCAGCCCTAGAGTTTTGTAATAGGGGACAAACCCCAACCTTGCCCTTCCTGCTCCAGAGCTTGGCTTTGCCCTACCATGCTACCATGTTGTTTTGAACACCTCTCTGGCTTAATTTTATAGTAGCCTAAAGTTTTGAGTGTGTTTTCAACTGATCTCTGTCCCTACTGGTCACTCTGCCCAGCTGCCAGTGACTGCATCTAAATAGCAAATACTGACCACGCTGCTACCCTGGTTAAAAGCCTTCTAAGGCTGGCTGCGCTGAGGGCCACCCAGACCCAGATATGCCTGGGATGTGCTGTTCCTTGCACTGGACCAGTGAGCTGCTTGTGCTGTCCCCCAAAACTCCACACTGACACCTCTGTGCCCTTGCTCTCGGTCCCTTTACTTAGAAATTCTTCCGCGTCCTCCCAACTTCTGCTACCTTAGTTCATTTCCACCAGGCTGGGCAGGCGCTCCCTCCTGCTCCTTGGTGCCGTGCACACACCTCTAGCAAAAGCACTTACTCATCCAACACTTTCTAACCTTGCAAGGTGCCAGGTATTGCGGGCAGCAGTAAATTACTGTCTTTTAAATGCGGTGCCCTGTATTAACTGTCTTAAAAGGTGGAGGTCGCCGGAGACTGTTAACAGCACATTTAGAGATGACAGTTTTCTTGGGGCAAGTGTTTATTGCTCTAGTCTTAGGTAATCCTAGACATGTGCATTTTTTCTAGAAAGGTTACCTCCTGACATAATTTTCAAAGCAGGCTGATGTTCGCCTGTTGCTTTGCCGAGTGGTCCCAGGTTGCACCATGTCTTGGCATGATTGTTGAGAGTGCCCTCCGTTGCTCTCAGCATTTTCCTGGTTTTGCTGATAAATTATTTCAACTGAAGCTCTGCTTGCCTCTCCCCAGCTGCAGGTGGCTTCCCCAGGGCACTCCTGTAGTCCTTGGCCACGTGGGTATTCTGCACTGCACTGAGGCACTTTGCCTTTGGGCTCATTGTAACCGAATCTCTGACAGATTACCTGAAAGGGAATTCTAAATGAATGTGATCAGGATTTAGGTGGAAACAACCATTGTATTTCCTTCTCCACCCTCTTACCTAGAGTTAGCTTTGACCTTCAGTTCACAGTGCAATTCCCTTGTGTTTCTAAGGTGTTTTTTATAGCTCATTTAGCAGACACTGGCTTATGCGATATCTTTATCTGTAATAGATTAGACAGAATGACGGCCAAGCCTTCATTCAGCCTTAAAGAGACAGGCCAGTATTCACAAAAGGCGTTCTCAGTTTTAAACACGAGTCCCTTCATTTCATCCTGCCAGTTACTGGTAAGAGCTAAATGACAACACAAGCTAATAGAGGAGTGTCACGGAGCTAATAGAAGATTCCAGAGTTCCTTGGATAATTATTACTGAGGCCATTTAACAAGCCAGATCTGTGCTGCCAGCTGCCACGCTACCTACACGAGTGAACAAAAGAAGGTCCTAAACAAATACATGGTGCCCAGGCTCCAGATACCTTGCCAAAGGCTTCATTTAGGTAATTCCAGCTACTCCTTGGCCCTTATACCAATGAAAGGTGCAAAGTTTAGTAAGTCACTTGCTAACCCAAAGCTCATCACTCACTAGACTTTCTGATTGCAAACTTCATGAAGACAGGGAGCCTGCTTTCCTTTCTCAGGACTGTATCCTGACCCGTCACGGTGCCTGCAGAACTTGTTTAATAAGTTATTTTAAAGTAATCAGTGTTGTGAGTTCTAAGCCCAGAGCTCTGTTGGGTGGTGTCAGACCCACAAGGTCTTAGCGGTTTGGCTGTGTTTTCACTCTGGCCATAGCACCAAGGCAAAGTTCTGTTTCACTGAATTTTTAATGACTGCTAGCTTGGTTAAGTCTGGCTGAGATCAGGCTCCCAAGAGCCCCACGATGCTTTATGAGTAGTGGCAATTCACGTAAATCCAAAAGCTTCAGGCAAATTGATACTGTAAACAATCTGACCTGATTAGAGCCTTTAGCTCAATCGCTAACCACTCATTTAAATAAAAAAAAAACTTGATTTTATGGTATTCAGATATATGCACATATACAAAATGCAGACACCAAATAAGGGCATATGTAAGTATGTACACATGAGATACACAATACAGGTATCATGAAATTTTTGCCAAAGCCATAGCACCTTATAAAGGAGACAGGAACTTTTATCTTTTCCAGAAGGAGGACACATTCAGGTGGATTCACTGAAAAGTCCTGAGAAGCCGTCACTAGGGGTGGGGAGGCCAGACATAGAAGCTATGATCATTCTTAAAGCATGATTCTACCGCCAACCCTTTCGGATCCCACACTCCCCTGTGCTTTATGGGCAGGAGGTTCTTGGGTGCGGCCAGCTAATTGTTTATCTATGATTCACTGCCCAGAGAGCCCCTGCTGTAAAGGGGGTGGTGTCCTAGTGCCCTGATACAGAGGAAGTGTCTCTGCAGTTCCTACTGTCATTTGATGACTTGCCTTTGGAGGGCCTTGGCCCTCAGCGTGTTGTCCTCTTTCTCAAGATTTCAGACTGAGTTACTTGCCTTGTCTTGGGATGGCAACCGTCTCAGCTTCCTGGACTCCTCCGCCTTACGGTGCCGTCAGCAGATCTGCTGAGGTCCACTCCAGATCTAAGTCTTCACGAAAGCCGTCCTGCAACTGCCTTTCGATAAAGGTTCAGAGTAACTCCTCTCTTGTGACTATTTTTCTGCTCTACTGACGTTAAATGGAAGAGGCATTCAAGATACCTCCAAAATTTAATAGATAGAATGAGGACAAAATAACATGATTTTTTTTTTTTTTTGGTGTTTTTGGTGCAAACATATGAGTGATGGGGTCAAGTGAGTGGAAAGTCTCTTCCTCTCCTTCATCGCCATCCCTCTTACAGCTAAAAGTGTCACTGGCATCATGAAGTGGTATGAGACTTCTGGGCCTGTTGCTAGCTTATCCTCAAGTGATTTTGTGATTTTGGTAACTCAACTCAAATAATGCGGCATAATGAAGTACAGAGGCATATTGGTAGCAGGGAGGAAAGAAGGTTTTGTTTTTTTGTTTTTTTGGTTTGGTTTTTGTTTTGGAAGAAGTGAACACTTGTCTGGTCTCTGGGAAGGAATTTGTGATACATGAGGAGTTAAGTTCTGAGAGACAGGAAATCGGAGAATCCACTTCTCCATGGCTTTCTTTACAAGAGGGAATCATAAAATAAACGTAGTGGGTTTCTCTCCCCAAACCACCTTCCACCAGACTCATGCCTAGGTGGGCTTAGGAACCAGAAACTGCCATCCTATTAACATCTTTACATAAGTACATTATGGCCTAGCCCACTCAAGGCACTCAGCCGTGTAAACCTTTGGTAAATGTTTGTTGAATTAACAGAAAGGTCACTACCAGGGTCAGTGGCTAAAAGAAGTGGATGGAAGACTGGGGTGGAGGGTGGGGGTGGGAGGGCAGTTAATTCACAAGGATTAATCTTCAATGTTAATGATTTATGTATGAACGTCTCCACTCCTGTAGTTAATCCCAAATTACCTGGTCCAGAAATACTCTCCTCCTCCTGACCCCAAATGCAGGGCCTTTGAGGGTGATCATCTCGTCTGCTATATCCCAGAAGCTGCTGACACTTGCAGGTTCCTTCCTGCCCTTGGGAGGGGACAGTTGGGAACACACCTAGACTATGTGGCACTAAATGATTCATTTGTACAGAAACTGCCACCATCCTTATAGAATCAGCCTGAGATAAGCTATGGACATCGCTGAAATTCCTTCCAGATTTAGAATTCTGTGTTGTGAACCATGAAGCAGCTGAGGGATGAATTTGCTTTCTTGGGGGATGAGTTCTCTTTCAACTTACAGTTACTTATTTGTGATCAAGGTTCACAACTGAATTCAGAAAGTCAGGTATGTTGAAGAAGTCTGAAAGAAATGAACAAATCATAACTTAAAGCAGTGTTTCTTTTGGGGAGAAAAAAATGAGGCAACATTTCATCATTTACCCATGAGGCAACATGGATAATAACAGGAATATTTAACCATGCAGTGATTTAAAACTCATTTCTTCTAGGTTAGAGAAAATGGTTTCTCCTGCACTGGACAATGATCCTCCCCAGAGTTCCCCAGAGAACTCAGCCCAGTACTCGCCATCCCTGAGGGGCAGATATATATAACTTGAAAGCATTGAAGTGTATTATCCATTGCTGCAGAACAAATTACTCCAAAAATGAAGCAGCTTACAACAGCAAAAACTTATTAATCTGATACGATTTCCTGGGGTCAGGAATCTGGGAGTGACTTAGCTGGGTGGTTCTGCCTCAGGGTTTCCTTGGAGGTTGAAGTCAAACTGTCAGGGCTGCAGTCTACAAAGATTTGACTGCCCTGCAGGATCTGTTCCCAAGCTGAGTCACATGACTGGGCAGGAGGCTTCAGTTCCTTGTCACTCATGACATGTCTTCAGAGCAAGCGAAGCAAGAGAGAAAATGAAAGAGAGACAGACACACAGAGAGAGATGGAAGGCACAATCTTTTTATAACCTAATCTTGGAAGTAATAACCCATCACTTTTGTCATTCTCTATACGCTGGAAGTGAGTCCCTAAATCCAAGCCACACTTAGAGGAAGGAAAAGCTCTACCTCTTGAGGGGAGGAATATCAAAGAGTTTGTGGGCAAATCTTTAAATTGATCACAATGGGCAGCTTTGGCCTTGAGACAATAGTAAAGACTGAAGCATTATCCTGCAGAGAACGTCTTCTGTTCAAGGTTTCTGGTTTCCTTCTTTCAATTCCTGTTCTTAAGTGTTCCCTCTCGGCTGTCAGAGAGCAGAATTAAGGATTTCCAGTTCAGTGTCCACAGTTAATTGGGAGGGAGGGGTAATTTGGTTACTTCTCTTCCTTTCTTCCTCCCAAACTGTAGGACAGTCCTCTGGGAGCCATGCAGGGAAGCTGGAGCGGGCAAGAAGACAGAGGAAATGTTTCCAGGGACCAAAAAAGCCCCAAAGTCTGTGTTTGTGCATGGAAATAAGTCCCCAGACTGGACTCCGTCAGGCCTTCCAAAGCCGGCTGTAACCTCCGCGTTCATATTAGGTCCACTACAAGCCCAGACCTGCATGCCCCTCTGCGAGGTATCTCCTTCCCATCAAAGACACCCTTGACAGTCATTGCAGTCCACGTTTCACCTGGACTGAAATGTCTGGAGAAGACGTCTACACAATGAGATTGATTCTCCCTTTAGCCTAGGCCACACTTTCTCTGATTCTACAAAGTGACTTTACAGATCAGCCCTGCTTCTGATGCTTAGGAAAGAAAGGCAAGTCCCCAGTAGAACGCATACAAATCTAGAAACCTCAAAAGACTTCTATGTTCTTGACACAGCATTTCCAGGAGGGACCCTTAGGGGCTTGTATTAATATTTCTGCCCGAAGAATCAAGATCTGGGAGCCAGGGCCATCGCCCAGGGGACAAAGTTAACGTAAGTCACTTCTGGGAGCTTGAAGCTATTGATATGGCCCTGCCTCTCTGTCTACACAACTATTGAGAAACCGAGAAACATTTCTAGGGGCTACTAAACTAATGTGGATTGTGCAAAAATTTCAGCAGAGATGCCAACTAAGAATTCCAGAGGTGGTGACAGAGCTTGGAAAGAATGGAAGGGTCTTGCCCTAGTTCTCACATTTACTTAATCACTGAGTCTCTTTGCCACCACCTACTCCATCCCCACCCTCCCTTGTCTCTGACACATTCTTCCTCTGCCTTTTAACAGATTGGAAAGCTCCAAGACAGAGTTGGTCTCAAGAGAGACTTAGATGTCTGGTGCCCTCTGAGCACGTAAGCCCTTTTCTGCTGATTCTCCTTGCAAAGCGTCCAAGAAAGCCCAAAAGTGCCAAGCACCAGGCATTTTCTTCTCCTCCGGGTTTCACCCAGCCTGGCATTGCAGGCAGCAGAGTTATTCTGCTTTCATAAGCCATATTTTGTTACTAAACTCTTGAACGACGCTGAGCCAACTCAGAGGTCACAACAGAAGGGAGGGGAGGGACAATCAAAGAAGTGGCGAGAGGATACAGAAAGAGAACAAGAAGGGAAGAGGAGAAAAGAGAAAAAATAGAGGAGAGAGCAGAGACAGCGAGACTATTTAATCTCTCCTTCATAGGTTCTTGGTCTCCAGCGATGGGATATACTACTCAAAATGTGCTTCTCCCCTCATTTGAGCTGGGCAGGAGTTCTCCATCAGTTCATGATGTAAGGGAGCTTGCTGAGGGCCAGCTGCCTGCAGGCACCACCTGGGTCCCGTTGCCGTTCCTGTTGGAGGCTACAGCTGCCCGGCATGGTGTATCATGGAGTGCTTCTGGTGGAAAACTGGCATGACACCATCTGTGTTCACCCAGCTTACAAAACAGTTCCACGCTGACCACATGAGTCCGGGGCTGGTCAGTAGGGAAGCCCCAAAGGGTCCTGGAGACCTAAGGCCTTTTTCTTCCGCCATATTTCAGAAGATTAGGGCCCACTATCACCCGCTTCCAGGATCTTGGGTCGACATCAGCCGCAGGTGCCAAAGACAGGGCAAAGGGTTCCGAATTTGTACCCACAGAATGTCACTTTGTTTCATTTGCTTTAATCAAATTAAATCTGAAGCCAAGAGTAGTGATGCTGACATGTGGATGGCCCACATCTCTGTGCCAGGTACCCAAGGAATCCTCTCTTCTCATCAGCGCATGCTCAGTGGAAGTTTCGTTAGACTTTGGTGCTTAAAGATGTTGGTGCAGGAGTTTGAATCCTGCAATATCAGAACTGGAAGTCTACCTAGGGCAATCTCCTCAAACTCTATTGTAGGTTATTCCCCTCTCGGATGCTCTGGTTAAAACAAACAGAAGCAGTTAATGGACAGTCTCCCTCTAAAATGTGCTATAAATACAATTTGTGTGTTCGAAGTCTTCCTGAAGCCTAACCAGGGACTCGGGTTAAGGACTCCTGCCCCGCAGCTCATTTCGTGCAGCCTCCTAGGTTGAGGAACCCTTGTTACAGGATCCATTATAGGCGGTCATGCACTTATGCTCAACCTCTGTAGGGCAGGGAGGTCACTATCTCCTACGGAAGCCCTTTCCATTTATTAACTGCTTTGTTTTTCCTTATGATGAAGTAAAAGTTGCTTCTCCGTAGTTGTTTGTTTTTTTGTTTTTCGTGTTTCTTTTCTTTCTTCTTCTCTCTCTCTCTCTCTTTTTTTTTTTTTGCCTTTATCCTCATTCTGCCCTCTGAAATTACACAGACCCAGGAGGCTAGTCTCTCTCTTTATATGACAATTCTTGAGAGATGTGAAGACCGGGCTCATGTCTCCATTGGGTCATTTCTTTTTCACATCGGACATTCACAATTACTTCTGTTCTAGAATGACTTCTAGATCCTGCCCCAGCCTGGCCTTGCTCCTCTAGACATTCTCTGGATCACAGATCCAGTTCTAAGAGGCTGATTCCCTAGGACGGTTCTAATGGGTGTGATTTCAGAACAGGTGCCTGCTTCTCCCATATAGACACCACATTTCTAATTAACACAAGAAAAATTTCGCTGACTTTTTGAAGGTCTTAATCACACCTGTCACTGCAGTCTATTGAAATCCTTGAGAGAAGGGGATAAACTGCTCCAACATTTGTGCTCTTGATTTTCAGGATTTCATAAGGATATGGTTTATCCTTGTTACATATCACCTTGCTAACTTTGGTACAACTTTTTCAAGCCACCGTGACCTTTTTGAATTTATTTGGTTTCTTCCTCTTTGAGTCACTGGCAAATTATGTAACTGAATTACTATAAATTCTTCGATCAAGTAAATGACAAAAAAAACAGAATGGAGGCAGAGACAGACAGAACATTCTGCTGTAAATTCTGAAAGATTTCCTTTGAGGCTGGAATCATTTATCTATCAATATTCCATGGAATATTGGTTGTTCACCAGACCAATACATCTAACTTTCCTTTATCCAGTTTATATTTTTTCAGCATGTTAGTTTGCTCATAAGAGATTTTTTTCAAATGTCTTACTGAAATCAAAACAAATTTTGTCAAAAAGTTTTTGCCCTTGTCTACTGGTTTAGTGACACTATCAAAGAAGAGCGAAAGAAAGAAGAGGAAAAAAAGAAAACAAAAGTCTGGCCAGGTTGTCATGACTTTTTCTTAGCCTATTTGTCACCATCAGGCCTTTTGTTACTGATTATCACTTAAAAATTTGCTTTCTTGATTTTTCTAAACTTTTACTGGGATTAAAAAGCTTACCAGGCTCATTACCAAAATTCGTATTTTAAAAAGTGAGGGCAACATTCATGCAGTGTACAGTATCCCGGCTACCCGTCTGCTAAGGTCACTGAGGATGGTTCCAAGAGCAGGTCAGCAGGTAGCCCTCCCCTCCCCCACGCCCAGCTGGCCCCGCCGCTCGGCCAGCAGTGAGCTGGGATTTCTGTTTCTTTGCCGCCGGGCAGGGTTGGGTTGCTAGTTGGAAATCGGAACCTGGGTGGAAACCTGAAGCTACCGGAAGGCCACTTCCCCAGCGGTCCGTAAGTGAAAGCTCAAACACTTTAAATCTTCCGGGGGGAGGGGACAGAGGGGTCCCCAAGAAAAGAAGCCTCTGAGAAGACCTAAAGGAAATATTCCCTAAGACAGAAAGAACGTTGATACTGCTTGCGGGGGAGGCGGGGCGGGGGGTGGGGTGGGGTGGTTGGAATCCAGGAAGGTGGAAGGACTTCCTAAGGGAAGGACTGTAGGGGTGACCGGAGGAGGCCGGACCAGAGCGGTGGGCAGGCCACCTGCTTGTAGGAGAATACGGGCGCTGACGTCATGGCTGCTGCAGCCACTTGCCACCTCTCCCTTGTGGTCTGCGCACCAGGTAATCCTCCGGAATTTACTTCCAGTCCTGGGCGGGGCCAGGGACCCAGCAACGCAGGCTCAGAGCGCAGCGAGCGCTCTATTTAAGGGAGGGGCCCGGGCAGCTCTCGGGTTGTCGGGGCAGCCAGAGGACTTGTCCGCGAGCTGCGTTTGCAGAACGGGGACTCTTCCTTAGCTTGTAAATCTGTTCGGAAGGGCTGAGTAGAGATTCTGAGGGAGATGAAGAGATTGCTGGAGCCACCAGGCTTTACCTCCGCATCACTACTATTGGCTTGATATTTAATTTAATTAAAGCAAACGAAGTAAAGTAACATTTTGTGGGTGTAAATCCAGAACCCTCTACCCTATCTTTGGCACCTCCTTCTGGTATCTATTCAAGTGCCTAGTAGATACCCAACACATGTTGTTGAATGAGTGGATGAATTCTCATGGAGCTGAGCTATTCATTTATATCCCTTTATTTTTTGAGTATGTACTTTAAAAAAGTATAAACTACAGAAATCTCTCTTATAAAGACTATCTGTAAAGATTTTTTTCCAAAAAAGTACCCCCCACACACACACACATTGATAATTACTGCATGCGACTGACTCATTTAACTGCACAAAAAACCCTATGAGCTGGTGTTACGATTATTATTCCCATTCTACAGATAAGAAAACTGGAGGGAAGGTAGAGCTCAGTGGGAGAGTGCCTGCTTAGCATGCACAAGGTTCTGGGTTCAATCCCCAGTACCTCCACCAACCAAAAAAAAAAAAAAAAGAAAAGAAAAAAAAAGAAAAACGAAATAAAATAAAATACTTATAAATAAATAAAACTAATTACCTCTCCACCTCAAAAAGAAAAAAAAAAAGACAACAACAAAAAAAACCAGATAAGAAGGCTGAGGCATATAAAGATTAAGTCACTTGCCAAAGGCTGCACACTAGTAAGAGGCCCAGTTAGGATCTGGTTCCAGGCAGTCCGGTTCCACAGCTTCCTGGACCCCCCTCTGCCATTTTTTAAAGGCACTGGTATTGGTGAGGACATGGTAACCGTGAAAGTGCTTTGTAACTTGCACAAAATGGCATCAGCATACATTAATTCTAGTTATAAGAGTAACAGAGCCCTTTCTCCTGTTTTAACTTCCCGTGACGTGGCCACAGTTTCAGTTTAGAACCTGTGTCCTTGGTGCCAGCCCCTTTGCCTTCATGTCTCAGAAAGAGAACATTTCCAACTCAGGGTAAGCTGGACTTCTTGGTGCCTTGGTCTTCTTCCTCACAGAGCTGGAATCACCCAGCTTCTATTTTTAATTCAAAATGATTGGGAAGTGACTTTATTCTGGGGCAAAGAGGGGAGAGATCAGAGGAAGATCCTGAAGGCGGCACAGGGTTCCCCCACTTTATGAAGGTAGAGGGTTCCTCTGAAAACTTCCCTAAGTCCAAATGGCATAACGCGATGAAGCAGTCACGTTAGGACACATCTTGCTAATGGAGGCACAAAATAAATTGAGATAAAGCACAGATGCTCACAGACACAGTTCAAAGGTACAGCGGTTGGATGCTGAGATGCCGAGTGTAGCTCCCAGGAAGGAGTTTGGCGGTGACCCCCTCACTGTTTAAGGCACGTGCTGCTTCTATGAAAGCTCCTGCAAGATGGACCCTAAACACTACTTTCACTTTTCACCTTTTTTAGTAGAAGCAAAAATCCTCTTTGGATTTCCTTCTGTTAGGGAAAGTAGGTACTAACGTAGGTTTTTCCAATAATTGGAGAGCATAAAGGAGCCTGGAATAAAGTGAACTTCTGAAAAGCGGGGGATACCTGTATGTCACATCCATTTTAGCTTTCCTTTGTGATCTGAAAAGACTGAGTGTAATGAGAGTGACTCTATCGTAGTCTTAAAGCATTGCAACACGGGGTAACATGACCAGATGGGTGAGGAAGGAAAACGAACAGCTTGAATTTCCCTCTCTGATTCTTACAGATTCTCCAGGCTCCTCATGCCTAAGTACATCCTAGGAGCTTGCGGGTAACCTATTGCGCCTTCAGGACATCCCTAAAAGAGGAGGTTCAAGACTCCTTCCCCAAAGGAAGAACACAGAAACTATTTTGTCCTGAGTTTCCTCGGAAAGTGCTTTCTAGACCTCCCGTTGCTACAGAGCTGGTGTATTTCTTGACCATGTAATTTTTGCTTTTCAAAAGGCAAAGGACTTATTTGTACGCTGTTTGTTTTTAATTGGTGGGGATACATTAGATTAAGCTAGAGCTAACCTTTTACCTCCCCTCCACCTTCTCTTCAAACATCACAACCACATAAAAGTGGTCCTCTGAAACTGACCAGAGTTCTGTGCACCACGTTCTTTCCACAGCTGGGGCAAGTGGTAAACTTTCAGAATCAGGGACTCCACCGTAGACCTAACTACATAACTGTCCACAGGAGGGAGAGAGGGAGTATGTATTTTTAAGAAATAGCCCAGATGCTTCTGCTCAATCAAGATTAGGAAATGCCTCCCGGCTTCAGAGTGCCAAGGAAAGCCCTGATTTCGTACTCAAAGGGCCTGCTTCACTCTCCATCTGGCATCCATTTACTTAAACTCATCAAGAGTAATTTTCTATACCTGTAAAGTGGGGCTCATAATGCCCCAAGCTGCGCGAGGGAGCTTGTTGCTACAAAGCCTAGTGTCCTCGCTCAGGCATTAGGGATATTCTGGGCTGTGCTTTGAACTGACTTCCTGATACTTACTCCGTCAAGCCCCCATCCCTATTTCTCTCAATCCAGCCAGATCTCCAAACCTCAGCCCTTATGGTAGGGTCTGTCGTATCTGCGCTGCTCCACACATTCCTTAATGTGGACCCGTTGATTCCTCCTTCCCTCACATCCGACCCCTCCGCTGTGCTCTCTGGAACTGCTGGCTTGTAACTGGCAGCCTTTCTGTACGTCTAGTCCTAACTTACTCCCTCCATCTCACTGCCTTGACCAACACTTCAAGACAAGGCTTCCCTTCAGGGCCAGCTGGATATGAGTCCAGAGCTATTGCATCCCCAGATATTTGTGTGAGTTCTTGGCCCTTCTTTACCCCTGCATTTCACCTGGCCTTTCCTTTTCAACTCTTTCACTGGCTGCTCCTCCTCCCTTGACTGGCTCCAGTCTCTACCTTTTGGAGAGTTTCTAGGGCTCTGTGCTAGACTCTTTTCTTACGTATTTCCCTGCCCAACGAACCTTCAGACTACATCCCAGTGTTTATCTCCAGCCCAGATCTTTCCCTTGAGTTCTTGACTTCTATATCCAACTACATGCTTGATAACCTCACTTGGCTGGCTTGTTAGAATCTAAATCTAAAACTTCAATATGTCCAGTACGGAGCCCTTTATTTCAGAGCACCCTTTCTAAGACCCATTCCCCTCTCTCCGGTATCATCCATTGTTGCCCCCAAACCTAGTCATTAATCTTCATTCCTCCCTTTTATTCATGGCATACTCTTTCCCCATCTTGTCTATCAGAGAATCCTCTGGGTTTTATTTACAAATGTATTTTGAATCTTCCTGTGTTCGTCCGTCTCCACCATCACATTCCTAGTCCAAGTCACCATCACCTCTCACTTGTCCCTTCCATTTTAGCGTCAGATGGTTCTTCTCCTTCAACTCTAAGCCCTGATGAATGTATTTCCCAACAGCAACCAGAGTCATCTTTCAAAAAACCTAAACTGGATTATGTCCCATCTCTTTGAACACTTGTTAACGGTTCCCCATTGTTGTGGTGATAGAATTCAAGCTCCATTCTGTTGTCTGTTGGGCCCCGCATGGGTCTGGACCCTTCCTCCTCCTCCACTTTCATCTGGGACCAGGGTGCCTTTGCTCCCTGTGCTCAGTCCCGCTGTCCTGCTTTCTGCTCCGCGAACACGCCAGGATGGCGACCTGCGTGTGTGCTGCTTCTTCAGTCGGAAGCAGGTCTTCCTCAAACTCCAAGCAGAGCTGTCTGACTCTCCTGGGTCTCAGCTCAACTGGTGACTTCTCAGAAAAGCCCTCCCAAACCGTACTCTCAAAACCTTCTGCTCTGTCCTGTGTTTTATTCTAGCACATCAGTCTTAAATTTTCTTTCATCACAAGTATCATAATTAACATAACATTACCCTGCTAATCTATTTATTTGTGTGTTTATCTCTCTTCCTAATAATAATAATTATTATTATTATTTTCAGTATGATATTCTAGAAACCGCCTGGGATGTGGAATTAGGTGGAAGGCTCAGGTTAAGTTTAGGTCTCATCACTTACTTATTCTATGATCTTGGCAATTTACTTTCTTTTTCTGTGCCTTATTTTTCTCATCAGTAGAATGAGATTAACATAGGACTACAAAGTCATTATGATTAATAAGATATCATCCATGAAGTGCCTAGCAGAGTTTTTCTGCTATGTTTTGGGGACAATATTTCTAAATATATTGACTTGCACGAAGTAGCATCCCAAGTAAAATCATTTTAAGGATTATTTAAGAAGTCTTTAAAGTTTTTTTTTTCCTATAGTTCACCTTCCATTTTTATGGTATGAATCAAGGAAAGGCTCTGGGCCCCTTCATCTTGCAAACCAGGAGAATGGACATGAGGACCTTTACTTTTGGAAAACAGATATTAGGGAAGGAAGGCAAAGCTTTCTGGACCCACAGAGTAAAACATTCCCAGCCAGACAAGCCCAGTGAGGCCCAGGGAGGACATTAAGGAGACTCAGCAGAGACAAGGTAAAATTATGAAGCAGCTCTACTCAAGCACTGGCATTCTGAGGCTCAGAAATGGAGCTGGCCATCGGAGCCTGGGTTGTTCAGTGACCTGTTCAAAAGTTTGCATTGCTTTCTTTACTCCCAGGTGCTAAGCTCCAAAGGTAGAGATGCTATCCCTTCTATTTCATTTAAATTCTGACTTTCTCCCCCCTCCTTTAGACCATGTCTATGTGGAAAGTAACTTTTGCATAAAGGGAAAAACAAACAAACACTAGACTTAAAAGCAGAAGTCCTGGGTCTGGGGACTGGTTCTGGGCCTTTCTGGCAGGTCGGAGTCACCGGCAGTCTCTCAGACGTTGCTTGTGGAAGTGTCAATTGGGACATCCTTTTGGGAGCACAGTTTGGCAATTTAAGTCACTGTGTCCAACATGCATGTCCTTTTGACACAGCAAATGTTCTTCTAGAAATGTATACGCTTGCATATGTGAGTAAAGACGTGTATAAGAAAGAGCATAGCCTAATTGTTTATTTCAACAAACTATTGAACCCAAGTGGTTCAGTAAGTATGGCCCATCCATTGTATTACATACCCACCCCACCCCCCAAAAAAAACAAGAAAAAGATAAAAAAGAGAGAGAAAAAGGCAAGCAAAAGAGAATGAAGGAGGCCTATGTGTACTGACAGGGAAATTGGACCCATATCATTAAGTAAAAGAGCAAGGTAACATATTGTATTCCACCTTTTGAATGTGTGCACACCAAAAACACACACACACTCCCAGACACACTTACATGCTCATGTGCATAGACTATTCCTGGTAAAATTTACAAGTGCTGGTGATGAATTACTTGAGACAGGGGTAGGAGAGAATTGTCTGTGGTTGTTTTTCTCTCCAGTTTGGAGTTTTGTTTTTTTTTAAAAATCACACATTTATGATCTCTTCAGAAAACAAAAATCTATATTTTTTAGCTCCATGGCACTAAGTCATAGCACTGAGTCAGTGAAGGAGCCGTGTCTGATCCTCTTACCTTTGGGCAAGTCATTTAATCGTGCTGAGATTTTTCATCACCTACAACATAGTTACAGTGACGGACAGCCCTCAGGATTAAGTAAGGCCACCATGTGGACGTGCCAAAGCACACTAGTAGGGAACACAGCCCATGTCTAGCCACTGCTTGTTAACCTCTTTTTCTGTCCCTGCTGCCATAGGTAGAGCCATGAGCACAGCATCTCTTGTGACTTGGGTTTCCTTTCTCAGGCCAGGAAAGTTGCTGCAGATGCCACAGCTATTTAAATCAACTGACCTTTCCTGCTAAGGCTTCAGGGCACCTCTATCTTAGGCTGGGAATGAATAAAGTTACTGATGACGGAGGCTGCTGGCAGTGTGTTGGGAGGTGGGGCAGGAGTGGGGCCGTGCCTTCCTCAGACCCTATGACCGACTAGCTCTCACGCTCTGCAAATTTCTCTTGATAGAGATGCCTGCCAACCGGACTGGTAATCTCTGAGAAAATAGAAATAACAGGGCTCCTGGCTCCAGCTCCCATTCTCTCCTTGGCCTGAAGTCATTTTCCACCTTTGCCAGAGTTTTAACACCCTTTGTTGTCTTGGCTTCAAGCTCCTTCCTCAGGGTGATGGAGCTTTGTCAGAGCAGTAGGGTTGGGCTGGCAGGATTTTCAGAGTGAGGACGCGATCTAGAGAAACAGACAAAAACATTTCATTGTCTCCTTAAGAGGCACTGTCAGGATGTTGTTGTCCCACCTGGCTTCTTCAAGCCAAGTGACCTCGCCAAGGGAAGTCTTATGATTTAACCACCTCCTACCACAATTGCCATCAGCTCTCTGCACCCTCATCCCCATCATACAATCTAAACAAGAGCTGTGAGCTTGCTGACTCCAGAGAGTAAACCCACCCCACACACTCTACCACACTGACTAGAAAGCTCTTCCTAGAGTTAGGCTGAACTTGCTTGGGGTTGAACACCTGACATGGTTTCCACAAAGCTTTACACAAGTTCTGTTACAGTATGAGAAGCAACTTGCACGGAGCTCCATGTGACCTCAGAACTTTTATTTATAAAGAGCTTTAACAAAGTGTTGATTTTATACATCAACTAGGCTGGGCCAGGGTGCCCATGGTTTCTGTGAAAGTGTTTTTGGATGAGATTAACATTTAAATTGGTGGACTTTGGGGGAGAGTATAGCTCAAGAGCACATGCTTAGCATGCATGTAAGGTCTTGGGTTCAATCCCCAGTATCTCCTCTAAAACTAAATAAACTTAATTACCTACCCCCACCAAAAAAAAAAAAAAAAAAAAAAAAAGACCACCAAAATTGGTGGACTTTGAGTAAAGCAGTTTACCCTTAATAATGTGGGTGGGCCTCATCTAATCCGTTGAAGGCCTTAGTGGAATAAAGAATAACTTCCTCTGAGCAAGAAGGAATTCTATTACTCAAGCTGCAATCCTCCACTGAATCTCCACCCCTTTTGCATTTGCCAAGCCTCCACAATCTTGTGAGCCAATTCCTTAAAATAAACCTCTCTCTTCTCTCCCTCTCTCTCCCTGTCTCTGTGTCTCTCTCTCATATATATATATATACTTTACATGTTTATATTTATATTTTATATATTTATAGTATATATATATATATATTTGTATTTACAGTTTTGTCCTATGAGAAAATAAGACCTAATTAGATTTTATCAACATCTTACCAAAGTCAAACAAAAAAAGCACACATTGAAAAAACTGGAAAAGGGAGAGTGTATAGCTCAGTGGTAAAGTGCGTGCTTAGCATGCATGAGGTCCTGGGTTCAATCCCCAGGACCTCCATTAAAATAAATAAATAAACAAACAAATAAATAAATAAACCTAATTACCTTTCCTTCATTAAAATAATTTTTTTTAATTTTTAAAAAATTAGAAAAAAGAAAAAACTGGAAAAAATATTGAATGTTTAAATCGTAGAACTGTGGTTGATATTTCTACATTTTTAAATGTTTAGTAAGGAGAATGTACTACTTTATAATGAAAACATTTAAAATTAATTTCCTAACAGGAAGGTTTATGTTACTAAAATAGATTTTTTTTTTAAGTAAAACAAAACAAAACAAAAACTGTGTGCTTGCTGTGCAAATATAGCTTCAAATCAAATAGCCCAGGGCTCTCTTTCAATCAGCTGCAGCCACTAAGACCCACTAGCTGGGAGTCTTGCTCAGGTATTCCCTCAGACTGAGGGCTGCACGTCCCCTCCCAGATTCAGTTGTGACCAACAGTCTACGAAGGCCACCTACAAGCCAAGCCTGAGCTAGGTGTTCATCACAGCAAGTGTTCATCTGATTCCCACAACTCTTGGGGAGAGGTAGGCTATTCTCACTTAAGAGATGAAGAAACTAAAAAAAGAAAAAAGAGAAAAAGAAAAAAAAAAAGAAAAAATCAAAGAAAGAATAAAAATAAATTTTTTTAAATAAAAATTTAAAAAATTTAAAAAAAAGAGATGAAGAAACTGAGGTTCCAAGAAATGATGTGATTTGCTTAAGGCAACACAGCTCGTTAAGAGGCAGTGCCAGGATTTGAACCCCAATTTCCTAACTCCAGCCCCAGTGCTCTCGCCTCTGTTGTGGCTGTCTTCCCGGGGATCCCACGAGATGTGGGAGGGGGCAGCACCAGGAGTCTGGTTCATTCTACAACAGCTTTTGTATTGGAGGAGGTATGGGGTGAAAAAATGCTTATGATCAAAATTTTGCCTACCATTTCCTTGGGCCCATCATCCCCACTCACCAAGTCTCCATGAATCCCACTTACACCTTCTTGCTCCAAACTAGAGACCGGGAGATGAAGCCAGTTCACCCCTGGAACCGAGCAGAGGCTGCAGGCCTGATCCTCCTTGGCTGGGGCCCTTAGCCCTTTCCTGGCCTCCACGGTGGCCATCTCCCCTTTATTGTTCCTCTGCTGTTCTTTTCACACTAAAGAAAACCATCCTTCTCTCCCGCCTCTCTCAGAGCAGGGAGCAAGGTGAGGACATCTTGTTGACATTGAAAGGAGGTGACAGGCGGGGGGATGGTAGTAGAGGGAGGTAGAGGGATGGGGGATGGTGGAGAAAAAGCTGCTGAGGGAAGCAAGGGAATAAAAAGTGATTAAGAGCGCAGACTCTCTGGAGCCAGATTACGTGGGTTCAAATCTCAGCTCTGCCCCTTACTGTCTGTGTGCCCTCAGATGAATTACTTTGCCTGTCAGAATATCTACTTGGTAAGGTTGATGTAAAAATTAAATGAATTAATGGATATAAAGTGCAAAATTCCTGGTATATGTGTTCTGTGTTTGCTTTTGTAATCCCCAGACCAGCTGTGTGACTTGGGCAACTCACTTCCTCTCTCTGATTTTGTTTTCTCTTTTATAAAGTAAGAGGGTTGGATTCAATGGTCCAAATTCCTTTCTCACTTTCAAATTTTAGGCTTCTGACCTCTTTTTAGTTATGGGGAAATACCCTCAAGTTTCTATCCAAGGCTGGCTCTGTGTAGTGTCATTCAAATGGTCGCACTACCTGTCGCTTGGCATCCTCCATCATAACTTATGTCTTTGGATATTGCAAATGCTTCAGTTTTTAAGAAAGTCTAACTGAAGTTCAAATTCTCTGGGAGATCCCAAAAGCAAAAAGATTGAACAGCAAAAAAGGGACAGCAGGCACCCTGGAGGGTGGGGTGGCAGAGGGGACATGGCCGGACAGCCAGCCAAGATCTAAAATCACACTCCGTGTGCCCTTTTAGTCCTGCTGGCTACCTCTTTCCCCTGGACCGCCTTCCTTTTCTTACCTACAATGTGTGGTTAGCTACTGGCAGGTTTGTTCCTTCCTCCACTGCCAGACTTTGGGAAAACCCAGCTACCTGTACTGCCGGGCCATCTGGCCACACCCCCATCCTCCCTGGGTGACGCCTTCGCAAAATGCTCCTCCCCTTTCAAGTCGGTGACGGACACTAAGGTTCCCTTCTGACTTTCCAACAGCTTCTAGTCCAGTCTAGCTGGCTCTTGGCCCAGCCCGGGTCTAGGGTGTGTTCTGGCTTGAGGGTGTGTTCTGGCTTGACGGGATCCCAGCAGGGGAGATTTGGCCCACCTGAAAAGAGCAAGATTGCCTTGGGGAATACAGTCCATTTCGAGGGTGTGAGCTGTTCTTCTTTCCCTTCCCCTAAGCCCTTGTTTCCAGCCCTAAAATGTCCCCTTCCTTTGCCTGCTTTTGAAACAAATGTTCAGGGAGCTGCCCAGGCAGGTTCAAAGCAGACAGCTGCCAAAGCCGCAGCCCGTCCCCCGCCGCACTTGCTGCTGCTATATGTAGAGTGGAAACCGCCGCCCTAAACATCGAGTCAAGTTGCAGGCACAGCTCTCCAGCCGCCTGTCCTTCTGCCCTGTGTTTAGGCTTAAGGGGACCTGAAACCCCTGCACCGCCTCCGCTCCAGGTCATGTTTCCCTGAGCCTTTGAGGACTGCGTCTCTGCCTGAGGGCCTGGGTGTGTCCGGCACTTGCTCTGGGCTTGGCGGTCCCAGGGGACCTTGGACTGGAGCAGCAATTCGTTTACATTTTCAAAGCCAGGCTAGGCTAAAGCCTTTCAGGCATATCTATTCTTTCCCCTAAATGAACCTATCTGGACCCCCGTGTGTTTGTTTGACAATGTTTGTCAGCATAGAACCTGACTGTGGGCTTAACCAAAAAGGATCTGCTTTCCTCACACAGCAAGAAGTCAGAGACAGCTGTCCAGGCTAGGCAGCAGTGCCAGGGTGTAATTAAGGTACCAAACACCTTAGATGTTTTTGCTCCATCATCTTTAGTAAGTGGCTCTTTTTATGGTCTAAAGGTGGCTTTTGCACCTCCCAGCATTATCTCTGTCTTCTAAGCAAGAGAAAGGATGAATGGTGACGGGCACAAGGCCACCGTGGCTCTTACAGCTGCACTTGCCCCTCAACAAGCTTTCCTGCCAACAGCCTCTGCTTGCATCTCACTGGCCATCACCATGGCACCTGGCTGCCCCTACAGACAGAGGACGCTGTGAGGGTTTTAATAGAGGGACATTGACGCCTAGCACCAAGTCAGAGTTTTCTTTGTGGAAAAAAAAAGAGGAAATGGATATTGTGCAGGGAAGTAGCCTTGTCTGCTATAACCGGACTCCTCCCACAGCACAGCCATCCAAGTTCACAAGTGTCTCCAAGTCTCAGCTCTTAGACCACTGTAGATCATCCACGGTCTCTCTACACAAGATAGCGTAGCCATCACGAGTCTGGACTCTGGATGTGTTCACATCCCTGTTCTGTACTCATTAGCTTTGTGAGCTTGGTCAAGTCTCTCAGGGCCTCAGTTTTTACAACTATAAATTGGGGATAATCATTGTTCCTACTTCTCGAGTTGTGGTCAGAATTAAGTGATTTACTAAATAGGTGACCCATGGTGTGTAATAAGAACTCAACAAATGTTAGCTAGCTCTGTTGCTGTACAGATTATTCTGAATTATATTTTAACACATCATTTAAAAGATTGTGAGCCCGTTAAGAAAGGATGCTGCCTTCTCTTTGCTTTTAAGTGTGAAAACTATTTTAACTAAAGGAGTGATCCATGAATTCACTGATCTTGTAAACATTTGGAACATTCCAGAGAAAGCTAAAGGCTCCTTTGACAATCCTACGCCCTTCACCATCCCTTTTCCCAGTTCCTGGAAGTGAGCATTGTTATCACTTTTTGTTTTTCCTTCAGAACTTTTCCAGCATCTTTCTTCTCTGAGGGGGAGGTGATGAGGCTTCTTCACTGATTTCCGCTTGGAGGAGATACTGGGGATTGAACCCGGGACCTTCTGGGGGCTGAGCATGCGCTCCACCACTTGAGCTATACCCTTCCTCCTGCGTATTTCTTATATGTATATGGAGTTTAAAAAAATTTTTCTTGTATTATATCGTATGGATTATCCTTCAACTTCGTTTTTTTCCCCACTCAACCCCATATTTTGGCAATCTATTCTTTTATTACATGTAGTTTTCCCAAGTTGTCTTCCTTTTTCCAAACTGCTCCCTGGTTGTTTCCATGTGTATATGTAGTAGCGTAGTCTCTCTAGTGAATCCCCTATTAATTGACACATAGGTCATTTCCAACTTAGTATATTGCTCAAGAATGATGCAACGACCGCCCTTAGACATATGCCTCTTTGCACATGTAGATACTATAAAATGAAATTTCTGGGTTTTAGGATGCAGGCATTTAAAATCTTTACAGATATTGCCAAGTAATCCTCTCCTTCCCTGCAGAGACAGCCGTATTTAAGAATGTGGTCTGTTCATCTTTAACTCAGTTCTACCTTTGGATCTAGCACAGTCCAAGCTCAGTAAGTGTTTGCTAAATTGCATGCTCCACTAAGATTTTGGAAGGAGATTACACAGGGAATTTGCTACTTCCAAGGCCTCTCTTAGACTGTTTTCTGTGTTAAAAATTCTTTCTGTTGACTCTAATGCTCTCTCTCTCTCTCTCTCTCCCATTGCATGTTGGTTCTTTTTCCTAATCCTAAGATCCCAGGGGGACAAACCAGATCTCTATTTCATGTGATGTACCCAGCCTGCATCAGACTCAAAATTCCTGCTTCCCCCGTCCCTTATGCCCATTTTTTATTTTTTCAGGGTTTTTTTGAAGATAAATGAGATAATCTTTGTGAAAATAATATGAGTTCTTCTTAAGGAATGTAAGTATGGCCACAACATGTCCCCAGTATTTTTAGGACAGATTCATTTCTATCATTTCCTATCATTTCAGTTTTTGAATATGTAATACATTCACATGGCTCAAAAATTCAAAACTACCAAAAGGCACACATTGAAAATTCTTGCTCCCACTCTTATCCCCCCACCTTTTAGTTTCTGATTCCTCTCTCCAGGCCCCCACATAAACGTTTGAATTAATTTCTTGAATATCATTACATAATTTCTTTAAGTGCTTACACACATTTAAATACATTTTTATGCTTCCCCACTGTGCCTGCCAATTGTTCCTCACTTCTTTCCATTCGCATTGTATCTTGAAGATGTTTCCATAGGAGAATGTAGCGTGCTTCCCAGTGATTACTTTTGATTATTTCCTTTTTTAAAATAAATTTTATTTTTATTTATTTATTTTTAACCCTTTTTCTTTTTTAAATGGAGGTACTGGGGATTGAACCCAGGACTTCGTGCATGCTAAGCACATGCTCTGCCACTGAGCTGTACCCTCCCTTCACCCTAGACTTTTTCTATTAAAGCAAATTTATAACTTAGTATATAGAAAATATAACCTTTCATATGACCTCCATCCAGCTTCAACAATTGTGATAATTTGACAATTTTTAAATCTTTTCTTCTTCTTTTAAAATTTTTGTTGTAGGATCTTAAAGCAAATCCCTGGTAGCACATGCTATTTCTATTTTCATCTTTCTTTATTACTATTAGGTTTTGATTGCTGAATTTTATTGTTTGTTGTTGTTGTTGTTGTTCGTTTAGGGGGTAATTGGCTTTATTTATTTATTTGTTTATTTTTAATGGATGTACTGGGGCTTGAACTCAGGACCTCGTGCATGCTAAACATGCGCTCTACCACTGAGCTATACCCTCCCTCTTCTTTATTATTTTTAATGGATACACAAATACTCTGATATAAAGATAGACACCATAATTTATTTAAGCAGTCCTCCATTGATGGATATTTATTTCCATAGTATAATTCTTTTTAATAAATGGGATTATATCTCTATATATGTTATATATAAATACAGATACACACATACATACACATGTAGCATACTTTTTTACTATTTAAAATTTTCATGTAAATGAATTCACTAATCAGAAAAGGAAATTTTTTTTTATCGAGGTATAGTCAGTTTACAGTGTTGTGCCAATTTCTGGTGTACAGCACAATGCTTCAGTCATACATGAATATACATATATTCGTTTTCATATTCTTTTTCACCATAAGCTACTACAAGATACCGAATATAGTTCCCTGTGCTATATAGTGTGAACTTGTTTGTCTATTTTATATATATATATAGGTCAGTTTCTACAAATCTCGAACTCCCAGTTTATCCCTTTCCACCCCCAGAAAAGGAAAATTTTTATCAGACCATAGTTTCAATTTTGAGTTCATAAAATAGAATTACTGCAGAACCAGAGCAGTAACCATGGAGCCTCCCACCTGGGAAGCCAGGGGCAGACCCTTTCTTCTTGCGCTTTTCAAAATGCTGTGGGAGCTTTGCTTTTAAGTACTTGCCCATATTAATACTCTTCTCACATTTTCATGATTAAGGAAGCGAAAGATTTCCTGAATCGAATCTTCTCTTTTTTCTTCGCAAGGTCTTTCTCAACTTAGCCAGACTTTGTCCAGGTTCTCGGTCTCAGCACCCCTGATGAACTGGGCTGGATGGTTTTTTCGCTCTGGGGGCTTGTTCTGTGCATTGCAGGGTGTTTGGCATCCTTCCTGGACGTGGCCCACTCAGTGCCAGAAGCACTCCCCACCTCACCTCCATTTTGACAACCAAAAATGTCCCCAGACACGGCCACATGCCCCTGGGGATTGATCTCCCCACCTTGAGGACCGCTGCTTCGGACTTAGAGCAAAAGGAGGAAACACAGGCAAGATGGCAAGTAACAGAAACGCTTCATGCTCAACCAGCTTAGAGCCAAACAAGACAAACAAGTAGGCTGAAGTAGGCTTCTGTCCCATTTTCCATTCCAGAGCCAATTACTTGTTTGTTTATTTGAACAAAAGTTTCTAACTTACTAGTTTAAACAAGTTTTGAGAATATTAGTAGAAGCAGGCGGCTAACGAATGAATTTGCTAATTCCTCTTCCCAGCCAGTGACCTTGGTTAATATTTCTTAGCAGTGACATGTGTCAAGTATTCTTTATCTTTTTAACCTCTGATAAGTCACATTTGGTGTACTTCTTTTGTGACTTAATGCTGTTTTCCATTAAGTGTGTCAAAATGAACTCTATGAAGTGGAAACACTTTTTATATGTGACTTGAATTTATACCCAAGTCTTGATTAATTTCTGCATCAGAAATTCTGTGTTTCGGTCTAGATGGCTCTCGAAATGTGTGTTTAATTTTAGAGTTGGCCACTAACGTCAAGTGGAAGTGAATGGAAGAGAATGAAGGAGTCTCCTTTATCTTCCTTTTTCGAGAAACATCTTGTCTTCTTTGCAGAGAGAAGAATGGAACAGAAATTTCCCAGCCTAGACTATAAACATGAGGTCAGATGCCTAGAAATCCTGCCTAGCTATCCAGGATCATTGCACTTTCCTACTCCTCTGTGAGCTCCTGTACCCGCTAAGCCATACTGGTCTGTCTCATCCTCTCTGCTCTGACAGTGTTTTAAAATTCTACCTGGCATCAGGTGCGGGAGGGTATAGCTCAGTGGTAGAGTGCTTGCTTAGCATGCACGAGGTCCTGGGTTCAATCCCTGGTACCTCCACTAAGAAAAAATAAAATAAATAAACCTAATTACCTCCCCCCAAGAAAAAAAAAGTTCTTCCTGGCATCATGGGGAAGTGTGGACACCTGGCCCCTCTATTTGGCTGTGAGCAGCATAAGGGGCATGAACTCATTTATGTGTATCCCTGAAATCCCCAGGATTCGTTACCATACTTGGCACTACATAAATCTCAGTTTAATTTGAATTGGTTAAACAATTGAACCCTTTCCTTTCAACTCTTCTGACTGCTTGTGAAGTACTTATCGCTTATTCCTTTTGGAGTTTATGCCTTTGGAATATTCCTTCTGTGGCCAGAGACCAGCGTTGCTGTGTTGCTTTCAGTGAAAGATGATGGTCATCATCATTGTCATCATTATCACTATTAATAAGTGTCTCTTATGTGCCAGAGATTTTACACATCACCTCATCTGATGATGATGTAATTTGTAATTACATTGCAAAGTAGGCATCTTATACCCACTTTTAGATGAATTAGAAAGCTGAAGCTCAGAGAGGGTGAGAAACTTACCCAAGATCACAGAACTCGTAAGTGGGCAAGCTAGAATACAAACTCAGGCCTCTTTTGATATTTCCTCTTTCCACGAGTTATTCCACTCTGTGACCGAGGAGAATCTCTGGGAAGCCTCCATGTGGGGTAAAAGCTTTGGTCTAAACATTCTTATTTTCTTCCTTCACAGGACATTCAAACCCTCGATGGTCTCTTAGATTTCTCCTCCACAGGAGTGAGTCTTTTATCTGTTAAGTGTTGGAAGGACATGGGTCTCCTGCCTGGAGAAATAGTTTGTTTACAGTGAGGCAGGGATCCACTGGAAGGGTCATCTGGGGTAATAAGAAACCTCTGGCATGTTTCAGCCTCATTTCCTCCTGTCCCGTAGGTCACAGGTCTGGCATTGTGCAAGGAGGGGTTCAAGCAGTTTGGAAGGGAGCATCTAAGGTGAAGCTGACAGGAGAGGCTGGGGTGGGGCAGGCGCGGGAACATCAAAGCTCCGATGAGATCTTTCCATGCCTCCTGCTCAGTGACCTCTTGAGCAGTTCTTCTTGTAATTTTTCCCACTCTTTTGCTTCTTGTCTGTCTTGGATAGGGTGACTAGGTAACTTATGATCTAAACCAAGACAATTTTGGGAAAAGGACGCTATTAATAATAACACTAGAATATCAGAACCCTCTTGTAAAAACTGAGACAGGAGGGAAGGGGGGCAGGGCACAGCTATTCAAGGAATGACAGCAATTAGCACCAAAATGGCGGAAGATTCAACTCCCAATTAGGCCTTGAGGATTAAGATGGCAGGAGATTTGACTTCTGGTAGACCTTGGAGCTTAATTTTATGCTCATTGTAACACATTAGCATGATAAATAACATGCCCACAGGCACCATGAGAGTCCCTAGGCTAACCACAGAAGATCTAAGGGTGGGCGGTGGCCCAATTCCTGGGAATCCCAGCCCCTTCCCCAGGGAAGCTGGAATTGTCCTCCCACTTGCAGGAGTGAAGCTACCGAGCCCATAAAAACTGGCCACACCACGCCTCATGGCTGCCTCTCTCTCTCTCCCTTGTCTTCGGAGACGGTCCGCTTTCTGTCTATGGAGTGTGTACCCACTTTTACTTTAACCTGAGCACCCAATCCCAACACTTGTGGCCTTTCTCTTGCCTTTTGAAACAGCCTACACTCTATGTAGTATGTATCTCTCTAAATGAATCTACCTTTACTCAACTGTGGCTCACTCTTGGATTCTTTCCTGCATGAAGCCAAGGACCCACACCTGGCGGGGCACGTCCCAGATGCTCAACCGAGATCTGGGACACAGCCCTCCTCACGCCCCACATCAGTTTTTCCTGCATCAAAACCAGGATGCATGGTCTTCCTATTTAGAAAGTCCTGTCCATAGCATTTCAGAAACATTTCAGAGGTGAATATCTCTGACACCCTTGAACATGTGGAACACATCCATACAGGCTAGACAGAACGCACCATAAGGCAGTAAAAATTGATGGGGCCTTTTCCTAGCTGCATGACCTTGGATAAGTCACTCAGCCTCCTTGAATTGTTTCTTAATGTGTGTAAGGGCATAATGGTATTTACCTCAAGGGGCTTACATGGAATACGTAAGATACCATATATACTATGTCTGCATGGTAACCCCTTTCTCAGCTGGGTTGGGGACCCTCATGGCCGGTAAGGGTGGTGGGGACCACTGAATATTTGGTCCAAGTTCAGGGGAACTATGGAAACCTTGAGAGACAATCTGAATTTCAACTTCCTGTGATTTGAGGAGTCTTGACCCACTCTCAGCCAACGGAAGTGGGGCCCATTCACTTTCCCTGGTTAAGGAATATCCGTCCATCAGCTGGGAATAAGGAGGGCAAAACAGAAGAGAAGAGGGGGCTTCAAAACGTGCTTCCTGTAGTGCCCTGGAGAGAGGGCAGTGAAGGGCTGGGGGAGGCACTGATGCGGACCCACACGTGACAGCACAGAGAGAGCATGAGAGTTGATCTTGGTTGCTGTGTTTGCAGTTTCCATATTAATAGGAACTGAATAAATGGGAAATGAAGCAAAGAGCTGAGGTCCTAAGCTTGGGGCCGGAAATGACCTCAGTTTCGGCCTTTTACCTGTTTTTTTCTTGGGCCTGGCAATAGGCTTGTCATCTCCTGACTGGACAATGATCCCTCAGGCAGCCGAGCTCAGGGAGTGTTTTCCAAGACTAATGAGAGTTTAGGAGCGACTTTCCTTGTTAAAATGGCCTCCACCTTCGGCTTCCTTGCTTCAGGAAGAGGAGAGAGAGGGGCCCTGCTTGCCTGACACCTACTAGGTTTGCTTAGAAGGTAAGACTGTTGAGCCCAATGTTTGCTTGTTTAATCCTAGCTGCATTAGATGTGCTGGGACAGCTAGGAGATGGGCCACATGACGTCTGTTCCCTGAGACTAAGCTGAGAACACCACGTAAACAGTGGTCACGAATTCCATCCAAAGAGGCAAAGTGACAACTGACTCCGGTTACTGGGTTCTCAAACAGCCCGGCACACAGCTGAGCGAGGGCTGGCACCCAGGGCCAGGGTGATTGTCATGCATTCTCATCTGCCCAACCCCTGAGCTCCTTCTCGAGGCCTGGGGCGGCCTCTCCATTTTCAGCCCTCCAGGCTCCTGTGCTCTTCCAGTGGGATGAGGAGCAGATGCGCTAAAATGCTGGAAAGCACATGGCTGGGGTGCTATTCCTGGCTTGGGCTGAACTCACGGCTTGCCTTCTGAGAATTCATTTTGGCTGCTCCTGACACTCATTCAGACAGTAGACTTGCGGAGCAAGGCATCCAGAGGGGCCACACCAGGAGGGTGGTGACCCGGCACCAAAGCAGCTCCTTAGGGGCTGGCTCAGTGCACACCACACCCTTGGCTGCTTCATTTATTTACGCATTTGTGCATTTATTAAACAGTTACAACTGCCAGACCTTGTTTTGGGAACTTGACATACATAAGAGAACGAATCAGATTTCACATTCCTGCCTTCACGGGTTTTATATGCTAGCAAGGGGAATATAGAAAATAAATAAGTAAAACGTCTAGTGTTAGGCGATGTGAACTGCTAGGGAGAAAAGAAACAGCAGAGCAGAGTAAAGGAGACCAAGACAGCCAGCTGGGCGTTTGCAGACTTAGACGGGGTGGTCGGATTAGATGTCATTGAGAAAGAGATTTCAAAGACTTGAAGAACGTGGTTAACTTAGCTCACATCTGAGGGAAGAGTTATCAAGGTAGAGGAAACTTCTAGAGCAAAGGTGCAAAGATGGGAAGATGTCTGGCAGGTTCAAGGGGCAGCAAGGAAGCCAGCGTAGCTGGAGCAAGAGAGCCAAAGAAGAGGAGAGCGGAAGGGCTTAGAAAGGTGATGAGCCGGGATGCGGGGAGACACTGACCCTCCAGGGCCCGAAGCCATTGTAAACACTTGGCTTTTACTCTAAGTGAAATAGGAAGTCACTTCAGGACTTTTGAGAAGTGGCTGATCTGACATAATTCAAAAGGATCGTTCTGGAAAGACGGCAGCAGCGATGGAGACAGTTTTGGGTTGTTCTGAATCTCCGCGTAACAACCGATGGAGAAACTCCTATGAAAACGGAAAACCCTTGGACAACATTTAGCTCAAAACTAGGTGACAAAGTGTCTTCCCAAAACCCCCCAAAAGAAGTGGATGGAAACAAATCACCAAAAGCCTGTATGGTATCAGTATGTTTGCAGAGGAAAGAAACAGGGCATTTGATGGACCTGAGGACAGGGGGACCGGAAAATAGCCAACAGTTACTCACCGGAAGACACAGGCAGCCAGTCTGAGATGGGCATTCCACTGGCAGGTGGACGCAGGGCTTGTGGTAAGGTCTGCGGGGCTGCAGCACAACGGTTCCTTCGAACTTTTGAAACCAACCTCCCTTACTAGACACAGTCTTCCGTGAAGAGAAACTGCTGGGAGTGGATTCGAAACACAACAAAATAGGAGAAAAGAGATGCAGAAAGGAAAGCTTCAGAGCTAAGTGGTGGGAGGAGAACAGAACCAGAAAATCCCAGAGAGCAAGCCACCATGGTTTGTTCTGGTTTGTTTGTTTTTCAGTATCACACAAAACACAGAGGAGGAGGCTCTGTGAAATCAGAGAAGATAGCCAAATCAAGGTTCCTTCTAACAGTGCTAGAAAATTTAATTCACATAAAAGTGAGCACCAGAAAAGTATCAAAATTAAATCCATACACAACTGTGATAAGAAAACTAGAATATAGATCATGAAATCATGCCAGAAAGGCATGCATAAAAAAGTAATATATTTTTTCAAAATAAAATAAAAGACTCTAAGAAAATATTTTATATTGGAATTAAAGAAAGATAAATCAGAATTACATGAGCTCAGAAATTCAAGAAATAATTAAAAAGAAAAAAAATCAAAGTATATTAGAAGGACTACAAAAGCAAATAAACAAAAAATAGCACCTTAGAAATAGAAAGTGAAAAGTCAGAACATTTTTAAATTTCAAAAAGTAATGAAGACAAGGATGTGGGAAAATATGGGAAATATTTCAGATTGGCAAAAAAATACAGCCTGAAGTTAATAAGAGTCTTAAAAAAGGAAACAGAATGAATACTGAACACTATATAATGTAAGAAAATTTGCCTAAATGGCACCAAAAAAAAAAAAAAAGAAAAAGAAAGAAAGAAAAAGATTTTAAACTACATACTGGAAGAGCATATAATGGGCTGAAGAATAAACACATATTAGTAAAATGCTCAGGTTTCAAAGAAAATGAAATGAGCATGTCACTCGTAAGGGAAAGAAAATTAATCATTAGACATTTTCACAGCAAAACTTGATGCCAGAAGCAAATGCGATACCATATTTCAGGTACTCAAGGAAAGTAAATACGAACTGTAGATTTTAAATCCAGCAAAATTTACCTTGAAGTAAAAAGGGCCCTGAAAAATTTATCAATATGCAAGAGCTTGAGGAATCTTTTTCCCGTGAACCCTTCCTAAAGAATTTTCTAAAAAATGTGCTTCCAACAACCACAGGGATTTAAGAATAATTAGTATAAGGACTATTGGTGAGTATTAAATATACAATTATTTATAGAATTGGATTAAAAGAGTAAAAAGGCATAGGACATAGTGTATGTACTACCTATATGCTCTGGCAAGGTACATTTAGCATAACCATTAAAAAAAACAAGAAGGCTAGAAGAGGCGTGCCGTAAGCAAGCATTTTAAAACTTTTTAATAAGCATAATGGGTGGTGGTGGTGCTGGCATTGTTATTCTGATATGGTTGCCCTTGTAACATAGGACAAAGCAGATGAGAAATTGTAGAGTATTCTGATTTCATTATCCCAAGGTCCTTGAGAAATAGGATTCTCAGAATTTGCATTGGAAATATCATTATGAATGCATGAGAATTTTATCCTTTTTATCTTCCAATATGTTTATCTCCCCTCTAGGTCTATCTATAAAATGATCAAGAAACACTCCAGATCTGGGCCACAAAATGGTCAAGATGAGCCACCAGGGACACCTCCTAATACCAGAGAGTGAAAAAGTTATCAAGTATTAGGTGTCAGTTTCCTAGGTCTGCCATGACCAAGTACCAGAAACTGGGAAGCTTAAAACAACGGGAATTTATTCTCTCAGCTCCGGAAGTTAGAAGTTTGAAATCAAAGCACCGGCAAGATTGGTTCTTTATGGAGGTTTTGAAGAAGGATCTGTTTCACACCATTCTCCTACATCCTGGTCGTTGCTGGCCATGCTCGCCTTGAAGATGCATTGCTCCAGTATCTGCTTCCATCATAACAAGACATGCTCTGCGTGTCTGTGTGTCAAAATGTCCCTCTTATAACGACACTAGTCAGATTGGATTGAGGGCCCACCCTAATCCAATAAGACTTCATCTTAATCTGATTCCCTCTACGAAGGCCCTATTTCCAAGTAAGGTTACGTTCATATGTTCTGGATGGACACAAATTTTGCAGGGACAGTACTCAACCTAGCACAGCCTACTAGAGTTGTCCAAATAACTCATCCTAAAGAGGCTTTCACTGGCCAAAATTTGAATGAAATAAAGCATTTTCTTCCAAAGGAGATTCTTCACCCTGGATAATTATTGGTAGGCAAATAAATTTTTTTTTAAAAGTCACAAATCTAAGATGAAAACTGAGGGGTCGTGAGGAATCCTTTTATTTCAATGATTCTGCTTCGTGTTTCTGGCAAATAGAAACTCTTTGAGCTTCGGTGAAGAAAAGAAATGCAAAGTTCAAAATTATACACACACATACACATGATACAAAAAATGGTTACCTTTTGAGGATGACAGGAAACCAATTCATTATCCAAAAACTGAGGAAATTATGGGAAGAATCGAGCACTATTCTGCCTTTCTCATGTAAACTGTGATAGTAACAGAAGCAGGAAACATCTCATAAAATTATTCCAGCTCATAAAGGAAAACAAAATCATAAAATCAGAATATGCCCATTTTGCAAACCCTAATGAATTAATGGATCTCGGCACTGAGCACCACTGGCTGCTAACATCGACAAAGAGTGAAAGTTAAAATTAAAGTTTATTAAAAACAATAAAACAAGGTAGGTGAAAGCCAGATTTTATATGCCTCCTTTTGAAAGAATGTGCCACAGTTTGCCAAAAGGAATCAAACTGGATCTGACTCGATGCAGCTTTCAACGTGCCCGGCCGACAGAGGACAGAGGAACGTGTTGTGATGCACCGTGAGGGTTCAATCGGACAAAACCCAGACTGCAGGAGAGTGTGCAGGCTGCACAACCCCAGGTTCTTCAGCAGAAAATCCGTAAGGGGAAGGAACGGGTGGAGGGGATCCTGGAGATTGAAAGAGACTTAAAAGACATACCAAGTTTTTAAAAGTAGGCAAGTCTAAACTGTTGTGCCTCAGGTTGCCCACGAGGATGTCAAAACCACAAAGAAACACAAGGAAGAGACTGCTGTAAAAGTCAGGACAATGGTTCCTGTCGGAGGCTGTGACTGGGATGGGGCACGTGGAGGGGAGCCGAGGTTGGCTGGTGACATTCTGTGTCTTGACCTGGGAGGTGCTTCCAAGGGTATGCACCACACCTTATAATTCATTAAGCGAGATATCTTTTTGGGGCTGTTTGTAACTATATATTTTTAGCAATAAAATGGTAAGAGAAAAGGGGGTGGGGGAGGATCACTCTGGCTACAGGGTTAAGAATCAGTTAAAGGGCCATGAGAGTAGAAGAAGGGAGACCCAGTCGGAGGCTATTAGGGTAATTAAGGTACGAGAGGTCATACTAGAGAAGGTGGTAAAGGTGGTCAGATTCTGGATCTATTTTAAAGATAAGCCAGCAGGACTTCCTGATGATTTCCATGTGTGGTTTGAGCCAAAAGGAGGCATCAAGGATGACTCTGGGGATTTTGGCCTGAACAACCAAGGAGGAAGTTGGTGTTAGCTGAGACAGCAACCACTGTGTATATTAGAGATTTTCTGTTTTGTTGCGGGGAGGAGGACGAGAGTTCAGTTTGAACACGTTGAATTTTCAGACAGCTGTTGGATGTGCAAATGAGAGTCCTAGAGGACTTTTTATTTTTCGGAAATCAGGAGCCTGATAGTCAAGAGAGATGCCTGGGCCAGAGATGATGTCTTAATGATGGGAGTCATCAGCATAGAGATGGTACTTGCGAAGGTATAAATGGCAGATGAAGTCAGATGACTTGAGGCTATGTTTCCTTCCTCCCAGCTTGTGCCATCCGTGGCAAGTCATTTAATGTCTCTGCCAATGATTCCATTTCTTCATTTGAACAAAAACGCTACCTACCTCATAAGGTTGTGGTGCTGTGAGACTGAAACGAATTGGTGTCAACTGCTCAGCGGAGTTCTTACCCAGCAGAGCCCTCAGGGTCGTCAGGCAGACGGTGGTGGCGAAGGTCTCACTCGACAGCCCACTTCCTCAGGCATCCAGTGGATGTTGCTTAAACTCCCAGGGCTCTCAAGAGCCCTACTGAGACCACCCCTTCTGGATATCACTCCATGACCCAGTTTGTCCCCAGATTTTTACCTCCTCCATTTTCTTTTCTTTTCTTCTTTTTTATTGGGGGGGGGGGTGGTGTTCCATTTTCTTATGACCCTGTTTCTCACTATTTTATCTGATAGATGAAATACAGATCAGTTGATATTGGTCATGGTTTAAGAAGCTGTTTAGACATGACCAGCAATTACATTTTCACAAGTACTTTTTTTTTTTTTTTTTTGCTGGTACTATTTTTTTTGTATATATATATATTTTTTATTGAAGTATAGTCAGTTTACAATGTTGTGTCAATTTCTGGTGTATAGCACAGTGCTTCAGTCATACATGAACATACATATACCCGTTTTCAAATTCTTTTTCACCATAAGTTACTACAAGATATTGAATACAGTTCCCTGTGCTATACAATATGAACTTGTTTATCTATTTTATATATATTAATATCTGCAAATCTCAAACTCCCAATTTATCCCTTCCTACCCCCTTCCCCCTCTGGGAACCATAAGTTTGTTTTCTATGTCTGTGAGTCTGTTTCTATTTTGCAAATAAGTTCGTTTGTTTCTTTTTTTTTTTAGATTCCACATGAGAGTGATATCATATGGTATTTTTCATTCTCTTTCTGGTTTACTTCATTTAGAATGACAATCTCCAGGTCCATCCATGTTGCTGCAAATGGCATTATTTTATTCTTTTTTATGGCTGAGTAGTATTCCATTGTATAAATATAGCACTACTTCTTAATCCAGTCATCTGTCGATGGACATTTAGGTTGTTTTTGTGTCTTAGCTATTATACACAGTGCTGCTATTAACATTGGGGTGTACATATCTTTTTGAATTGTTTCCCTCTGGATATATGCCCAGGAGTGGGATTGCTGGATCATAGGGTAAGTCTATTTTTAGTGTTTTGAGGAATCTCCATACTGTTTTCCATAACGGCTGCACCAAACTGCATTCCCACCAGCAGTGTAGGAGGGCTCCCTTTTCTCCACACCCTCTCCAGCATTTATCGTTTGTGGACTTTTGAATGATGGCCATTCTGACTGGTGTAAGGTGATACCTCATTGTCACAAGTCCTTTTTAAGCCAGGCTTCAAGAAGTCAGTCATGAAGGAAACACTTTGGGACTCAGCAGAAGCAGCAGGACCACTTTGCCAAGGCAGGCAACTCAATTCTCTCCAAACCAAAGGCCTCTCTTAGGTCCTGCCCTAAGAATAAGCTCAAGACGAATGCCCTGCAGGCAGCAGGAGTATTTGTCCCAGCAGAACCTTTTCCCAGACCCCTCTCTGTTTCTCTTAGCCTTAGGAGATTGAGCTCAGTTATTTTTTGTTGAGCCATTGAGTATGGAGCAAGCAGCACAGAGTGATGGAGAAAGGGGCATCGAGTCAAACTTCTGAAGGGTTTTTCAGGATAGAGGCTCAGAGTCTTATGTTCTGGGATCCGGAGAGCCTAATCACTGTCCCTCAGGGCTGGTCTGGGCTCCGTGTTCAAAGTCATGGTTGTGTGAGGAGGATTCACTGCAATCTCTGCATCACCCACAGAGAAGGGAGAGCAGAAGCAGTTGGTGATGGAAACACGGCCTGTGTTTGCCTTCCTCCCTGTTTACTACCCAGCATCTGTTCTGTTCTCTTGGCCACGCCGTGCACAGGGATCCACCCCTCAGTGGATCTTCTCATCCTTCCCGACAGACCCTCCAGGCAACGGGTGGGAAGATGTGTTCTGCCAGGAGACGATCAGACACTTCCATTCCAGCTCCAGTCTTACATTATGTAAATGATCAATATGTAGTTCCTAAACGTCACCTTTGGTCTCTGAGACAGTAGAAGAGGGTGTTAGGGTACTAGTCCGTTCAGAGAGGAGCTGTTTGTGTAGTTGAAGATTTTCGATGACAGTGTCTTCTTGTTTCTTGTTGATTCCCAAGAGAAAGGCATGGCACTTGTGAGCACTAACTCTCATTTTATAGGACTTTTATTTTGAGATTTATATTGGCCTTCAAAGTATGCATAAACCTGAAATTGTATGAAAATTTACTACGTGTATTTTTTTTCTGGGAAAGTTTAGCAACAGTTTTCATCAGATTCTTTGTATGTGCGTGAGACCAAAAAGTTGTTAATAAAAACAATAATACTGTCCTTTCACTTTTATTACCCCTATGTGGTAAGACATCTTCCCTTTCCGCTTTCTGCTACTTTCTCTCATGATTTTCTAACCATTAAAAAATACTAATAAAAAACACTAACAAATATTTGTCCAGGGGTTTAGAATATCCAAATCTAAAAAAAAAAAAAAACCAAATATAAATACAAAACAGAAACAGACTCATAGACACAGAATACAAACTTGTGGTTGCCAAGGAGGCGGGGGGTGGGAAGGGACAGACTGGGATCTCAGTGTCCTCTGAAAGCCCTCCTAAGACTGTGCGGGTAAGTGCTGTGAACCAGCACATTTTACAGAGGAGGAAACAGAGACCAGGGGGCGGGTAGATAGATGGCCCAAGGTGGATAGGATTCAACTCAGGTCTCTCTCTCTCTCTCTGAAGGTAATTCTTTCCTCACTCTATGCAGAGCTGAGCTAGTACAGATGGGTGCTACTCCATCAGTGGCCAGATGCCAAGAGATTGTGTGCCCATAGAAAAAAGTCCCACCGAGTAATAGATCCTCAGTTTTTGTGGGGACAGAATGATTGGCTTCATCTGTAGGCAGCTTTCCTTTGACACATCTTTCTGGGGTATGTGTGTGTTGTGGGAAGGTGGGCGTGAGGAGGCTGCCATTTTCAGAAGCGATTAAAGGGCTGGGGTAGGAAAATATTCTTCGGAAGGAAAAGAAGTCCTTTCCACCAGTTCTCAGGAGTGTCCCCTACCCTAGCCAGCCTTCTCATTTTCATCTGTAAAAGGTCTTGCCTCAAAGGAGATTTGCAGTGAGGTTCAAACAGCCGCCCACTCGCATTTTTCGAGCCCACGGGTGGCTCCCTGCAGCGCGGTCTCTTGTGGCTGTAACAGCATTCTGAACACAAATCTCAGACAGTCCAGGAGTTCACATTTTTATGCAGTTTCTCATTTGCCACCTGTGTTCTTTTGGGATTGGCTTAACATTCCCCAGGCTGTGGAGAGCAGGCCGAGGGGGAGCTGTGCCGTGCTGATTTACAGCTCAAGGGCCTTGCCCTCTTTAATCTGGATCTCTAATCCCTAGGAATCCTGCCATGGCGTATGCCCTCTCTCGGTCCCCTGGGTCCCCAGCGACTTCCTGGCACAGACAGACTCAGGCCACAGGACTCCCAACCCCCATGCTCCCCCTCTGCCCTCCGCCTCGCCTCGTTCCTGCTGGTGGATCTTGAGCCCCATGTCCAAACACACAGAATCTGTCACGTTATGTAAGTTTCCCTGTCCGCGAGCTGGGTGACTCAGCAGGAGGTGGTGCCCTGCTCTGTGCCAGCCTGGGGCAGCGTGTGAGCCCAGCGCCAGGTCTGTGGCTGGCTGGAGTGGAAAACAGGCCTGCTGATGGGCCGGCCGAGCAGCCTGCGTGCCCAGGACGCCCGTGGGAACCCCCTGAGGGCTGCAGGGAGCTAGGCCCTGGGTGGAATTCTCCAGCTCCCTGCCACTTCCTGCTTCCTCCCCCCTCACCTGGGGCTTCACCTGGGGCTGAGGGTCACAGAAGCTTCACTCCGATTCCCCACCTTCTGGGCCCCTGTTAAGGACTGAATGCTTGTATCCCTCCAAATTTCTTAGGAGGTGGGGCCTTTGGGAGATGACTAAGTTTATCTTTTTTTTTTTTTTTTTTTGGTGGGTCGTTTGTTTGTTTATTTATTTATCTTAAATAGAGGTACTGGGGATTGAACCCAGGACCTCATGCATGCTAAGCATGGGCTCTGCCGCTTGAGCTATGCCCTCCTCCCCGAGACAACTAAGTTTAGACGAGGTCGTGAAGGCTGAGCCTCCCTCTCCCTGTCTGTGAGGACACAGCAAGAAGGTGGCCGTCTGAAAGCCGGGAAGAGGGCCCTCCCCGGAGCCCCACCACACTGGCACCCTGATCTCGGACTTCTAGCCTCCAGAACAGTGAGAAAATTAGTCTCTGTGGTACAAGCCACAGAGTTTGTAGGATTTTGTTACGGTGGCCTGAGCTAAGACAGTCCCACTGACCTGAGCCCTTACCTCTGGGATCTGTCCAGGCTCAGGCAGGAAGCGATGGTGCCAGTGGATGCACCCTTGGGTGCAGCTCGCCTGGACCCAGGCCCTCTCTCTCTCCTCTGCCCCAGGTCCCAAGCACAGAGGAGGAAATCCACTGGGAACACGGGTTATGAAGAGGACAGACTTTGGCTGATTTTGTTCTTGGGTCTGATTCTCCCTCACTTCCCTTTCCCACAGGCATGTCACTGAGTTTTCTTTCCTCTCCAGGACAGGGACACGCGGCTGTCATCCTGCTAACTGTTGCACAAGGAGCCAGAGAACTCAGATTCTAGGACAGGTTTTGTCGCTAACCAGGTGTTCAGGCTTAGACAGCTCACTTTTTCTCTCTGTGCCCCAGGGACTCATCTGAGGGGCACCTGCCTCAGAACAGTTACACGTTCATTAATAAAAACTGTGTGCCAGCTCTTCCAGTGCTGGGATACGGTGCCAAACAAGACAGCTGTGATTCTGCCCTCCTGGAGCCTGCGTTCCAGAGTGAGGGGACAACAAGGAAATAGGTAAATTAGGAAATCGCTGACCGGGACGAGTGCTCTGCAGGAGACAAACAGAATGATGCAAGAGAGAGCTCCTGGGAGGCGCTGACATTTATTTAAAAGCCTCCACCTGCAGACTGAGAAGGAGCCAGCCCAGTCGCTGGGGAAGAACTGCCTTCTAGGCAGAGTTCTGCGCTAAAAAAAACCCCAAAAAACCAAAAAATGCTTTGCAAACTGTACAGTGCAACACAGGTAACAAGTTTAATAGGAGTTAAACCGCCTTTGTTCTCTGTGGCTTCGCTGCCTCACATTCCTTGATCAAAGCCTGGAGTTGGCACCACTGGCCGGTGTCTGGAAAACAGAGCTGGGACAACTTAAGTCACAGGGTGTGGTGGGAAGAGGGGCGGACCAAGAGTTCTGCTCTCTTTGAGGACATGACAAACCCATCTCTACGGGGAGGCTCTTCTCCTCCCACAGCCTGATGTCCCCTCACAGGATGATTTTTATTTTCTGCAAAATCCTGAATGCATAGCCAGTCTTACATTAATTAATAACAAAAGTTACTAATTACTTTTTCTAATAATTAATAAGAAAAAGAACTTCATTTGTTTGTGGATGACTTTGCTGAAATGGATGATAACTTCTGAGTACTGGAAGAATATTTCCTCAATTTTCTGTACCATTTACAATGTAACAGCTACAGACTTGAGACACTTTGAGTGTTTATATATATTCTTCACATTTTTCTCCATCACCTAAGTCGGTTTTTAATTTTTTTTTTTTTTTTTAGGGGGTAATTAGGTTTATTTATTTATTTTTAACAGAAGTACTGGGAATTGAACCCAGGACCTCGTGCATGTTAAGTATATACTCTACTGCTTGAGCTATGCCGTCCTCCCTCATCGCTTAAGCCTGGTGGTCAACTATACAAGAAATCAAGCACTGATTTGTAGTGTTTGCCGATTCCCATGGTGTAAATTCTTCCACCATGGAAAATTGGGGGTTTTAAGGTGACACTGAATGAGGAGGTGGAAAGAGATGCGTGGGAGCACAGCATTATGCGGTACTTGTACCATATGGACAAGGTGCACGTAAGTCATCGCTGGCTCTTAAAATCCCCAAAAATGTCACTACTAACATTCGCACGGCATTTGTGTGTACTCTTCAGCTCCAGTAAGTGTCCGTGCATGGCTCCCAACCGAAACGGAGTTCCTGTGTGCTGCGGACATGCCTCAGTATTTTCGTCTCTCAGTGACTGTCATAGTACATGCAACATAAGAGGCATTTAATAAACTTTGATCTAATGAATGAATGAGCCCAAACATTGCAGGGCATTTTGCAAAAGTTCTGGGAGTGTAAGTGGCTTGGTTCTGGTCACTCAACGCCTGGAACTTCTGAGTCTCCTTTATGTTAAAGGTCTCCCAGATCAGGTAACCGTTCTCATATGTTCACACCCTGAGAACAGGTCAGAGAACCGGTTGGGTGTACATCTGACTTACATGACAGGGGGAAGGATTTGTCCCTGTTGTAACTGACAACCAGAAGACTGCAGGAAGAACTCAGGACTCTACCTGGAAGGAGAATGTGTAAAATATAAGGTTAAGAGGCATGCTGGGTGCCATGTGCTGAGAAGTGTGTGTGTGAGAAGCAGAGCTGAAGGGGAGGGGGGCTGGGGTGGTGCCATTTGAACTTCCTCTTGTGGTTTTAAAATACAGCATACAAGGCGTTCCCCCTACTGGTCTACCGTCCTCGTGATCAAATTGCATGTTTGGCTTTAGTGCGCATTGTAAGGGGTTAGTTAACCTCAGCACACCATAGCAAGAACTAAGGGACATAGTTTTTTCCTAGAAAAGACCAATCAGAAATTAAAGATGATGTTTTGGACATTTTGTCTGTTTTAAGGGTCAGACCCAGGAGAAAATCAATAGCTGAACATATCCTTGGTTCTTGCAATGCACCCAAAACAGACACCAGCCTACATGACTCCCCTCATGAGTTCCCACTGCTGTCAGAGTAGAATTTAACTGCAACCTGACTGCAGCTGACTGTGCCAACCCCGTAATGTATTTCTACCTCTTCGCCCTCTTTCTTGTCCTCTCATACCCCAGGCTCTTTCTCTCCTTGGAGGCTTTGCACTGCCCCTGCTGTCCACATAGTTCTTCTGCTGGTTCCTTAAAAGGATGGCTTGTTTTCATACTTCAGATCTCAGCTCAGATGTCACCAACTCAGAGAAACCCTTGCTGACCCCAGTCATCCCCGCCTCACTTCTTCTGCCTACCAGCCTGTTTATTTCCTCCGTCACCCACATAGCAATCTCTAACTTTCTTGTCTATTTACTTGTTTATCGCTGGCTCTCGCGTTAATGTACGTTCCTTCTGGTGAAGGACCTTGTCTGTCTTGAATATGACTCTAGCCTCAGTCTTCAGCAAATATTTGTAAAAAAAGTGCACGAAAGTGTTGAAAAGGTTCCCTTAAGACAGGGCTTCTCAAACTTCAGCATGTAAGGGAATCAGCTGAAAGGCTTTTTAACACAAGATTGCTTGACCTTGATTCCCAGAGTTTCTGATTCTGAATGTCTGAATGAGCTGGGGCGTTTCCAACAGGTTTCCAAGTGGTGCTGTTGCTGCTGGTCCAGGGACCATGCTTTGAGAGAAACCGCACACGGTGAAACCCCATCTGTACCCCGCTGAAGTGCATCTGTTGACCAGTCACGGGGAGGAGGCTGGAAGCAGTTCATGTTGAGGACAGGAGAAGTCAAGACAGGTTGACTTCAAAGGTATTGGGGAAAAAGTAAGGGCCCCAGGATGGTGGCCGGGTTTTTTTCTACTCAAAGATCCTGGGCTTTGGAGATAAAAGGCTGCTTTTGCACTGATGAAGCCATGGCAGACAAACAGATCTTTCCCTCCTCAGCTACCAGAATAAGCAGAGCTAAATAATGGCTCATAGGTCCCCATGCTGAACAATCATCATATTCTTGACTTACAGATGTGACCTGGGTTCTAAATCAATTCTGGCTTCGACAATCCCCAAAGAATGAAACCAGAGGTTAAAAGGCGGGAAAAAGAGGAATTCTTATCTTCATCCAAAGTCAAGTTTTTCCAAAGTGTATTCTGAAGAATACTCATTCCATAGCATCACACCATGACGAAAGCGTTCCCTAGTCAAATGCAACGAGAGGATGCTGGAAGCTGTAGCCGCTTCTCAGAGATCCACAGTCCATATCTGAGAAGTCTCACAGGCAAGAAATTAGTTTAAGATTGTTAGGAACAGTCTTTGGAAATAGGACCAAAGGGCATTTTTGCTTATAACGCATCTTCTGTGGCACACCTTTAGAGAAGCACTGCTTTTGAATACCTTCTTTCTTCCAAGGGAGGAATTTTGTTTTGCTTGTGATGGGAACTTCATGTCAGCATGCATGAACGACCTGCTGCATACACACACAGACATGGACACACACACTTGGCTGCCTCCAGCCTCAGTCCCCAGATAGGCAGGAGAGGAAGTACCTGGAATGACCTTTCCAGTTCTCTTCCCTTCCAGATGTGACGCTGCCCCGAGCTCTGACAGGAGTTGCTGCCTGGGTGGGGCCCAGGGGCGGCTTTTTTCATGGGGTGGTTAGGCTGGGCGGAGGAGGAGGGGGAGGAAGCTCTGGGGATAGGCGATAGGCAGTCAGGAAAGTGCTGGCCGAGGGAACATCACGTGGAATTTTCCTCTGGAAATCCTTTTGAACTAAGTGGATTTGAATGTTGCACCGCTGGTTGCCTAGCTCCCGCGGCTGAGTGATTTTGTCTTCGTTTTTCAGTAATGATTAACACTGCTGTAGTCACTGCAGTTAGGGGACAGTTTACCTAACTGCTGGGGATGGAGACAAGGAGGAAGTCCCTCCCTGAACCCCTCAGCAAAATCTGCTTCCCACTTCTGACTGCGGGTGGGAAGAGGAAGGACACTCAAATGTTCCTGTGTTTGGAAGGATTGTTCTTAAATAAGATACTTCTCAGTGTCATCTTAGATATATTTTTATACATTTTTACTGAAGTGTAGTCAGTTTACAATGTTGTGTCAATTTCTGTTGTACAACAGAATGCTGCAGTCATATAGGAACACACATATATTCGTTTTCATATCCTTTTTCATCATAAGTTACTACAATGTATTGACTATAATTCCCTGTGCTCTACAGTATAAACTTGTTGTTTATCTATTTTACATACAGTAGTTAGAGTCTGCAAATCTCGTACTCCTAGTTTATCCCTTCCCACCCCCTCCCCACTGTAACCATCAGTTTGTTTTCCATGTCTGTGAGTCTGTTTCTATGTTGCAAATAAGTTTGTCTTTTTTTTTTTTTTAAGATTCCACATATAAGTGATAGCATATGGTATTTTTCTTTCTCTTTCTGGTTTACTTCACTTAGAATGACATTCTCCAGGTCCATCCATGTTGCTGCAAATGACATTATTTTATTGTTTTTTATGGCTGAATAGTATTCCATCGTATAAATATACCACAACTTCTTTACCCAGCCATCTGTTGATGGACATTTAGGTTGTTTCCATGTCTTGGCTATTGTAAACAGTGCTGCTGTGAACATTGGGGTGCATGTGTCTTATATTCTTTTAATGAAACACCCATCTGGGGCTAATGGATGATGTTTTCATTAATCATCCTAGTGAAACTCCACTAGGAGATGGTGTTTTTAGCCTGGGAAGCAGAGGCTGATAGGCCCAAATCTTGTAGGGACAGGAGCAGGGGAAAATGTGCCATCTTGTCTCCTAACCTGTTGGAGACCTCTGATGCCACCTGGCAAGTTGTCTGGGTCCCACATTTCACTTTGAATAAACAAGTAGGATGTGATAACCAAGTAGGGTCAGAGTTGTGACCGTGGGATGGAATGCCACTTACACAGCCCCTGCACGCCTGCCCCCAGCAACCACCCAATTCTAAAAGGCACGGCTCTGCTTTGTGACTTTTATTTTGTTTCCAAAAGCCCTTCTCTCTCCCCCATTTCTCCCTCCTCCCTCCCTTCTTTCCTTCCTTCCTTCTTTCCTTTTTGCCAGTGAAAGAGGAAAGGATAACAAAATATTGCTCGTCGGAGAGCAGCAACAATAGAAAGCCATCAGTCTGCATCTGGGAGTGAGGGGAGAGCTGCCTTTTCCATGACAGCATGGATGTCCTAGAATGTCAAAACAAGGAGGGACCTCAGGGATTGTCCTGACCCAACCTCTCAAAGAAGATGGAAGCCAAAGTTTGAGCTCTTGAACAGGACTGTCAGTCACAGCACTGGCCCTTTCTGTTGCTCGGGGCTTGACATGGGAGCGGAGTTTGTCAGGCAGTATCTTGCAGGCAATGTCACAAGTTCTGCCACAGCTCTCTCTGCGGCACAACATGACATCGTACTTTGTGGGAACTTTGAGTTGGAGCATCATCCAGATTGTGCTGAGGACTTGGTTAGCTGGTCATATTCGTGGGCTGACTGGGTGGGTTGAGGTCGCAATGAGATGAGCAGCCTGCAAAGAAAGGCTGCTTCTCCTAAAACTAAAGGTGTTGAAAACATGCTAGATGCATTTATGAGCCCTCAACCAAAATAATTTGCCAAAATTACAATGTTGGAGGCTTCTATGGTGGAGAATGAGGGAAACTGAGCAAGGCATGGAATGCCCCAGGCTCAGGAAAACCCACCAGGACTGTGACATCATTTGAAGCCCCTGTGTAACTCCATCTCTCATGAGGAGATGGCTGAGTTTAAATTCTGGGCCTCTTGGCCATGCTGTGAAAGGTTTTCTCCTGCAAAGAATGCTAACTACGTAGTTCAATGTCTGCCGCTAAAACAAAACCTACTCATCTCATTCCTCCTTCAAGGGGACTCTCCCTGGTCATAGTTTCATGTCATTTGATGCTGTGAAGCCACTGATTCAGAGCCTGGGAGTGTTTGTTCTAGATTCTTTATTCCTTATTCTCGTGACAGAGGGATATTCTATTATATGGATTTTGTTTTTATGCTTGGCAATATTATCAAGTATCAATTATTTGCTAACCATATTCTTAATAAGTTAATATGTAATGAAAGGAACTGTTCGTTATACCTGTGACTACACTAATAAAAGTAAACTTTAAGGCAGAGTATAGTGATCGGGTGATGGAGGGGCAGTGAGAATACAAGCAAGGAAAGAGGAAGGAACACAGAGAGACAAAGGGTCCTGCAGGTGGTGGTGGGTGTTGCTGTTGAGGTCCTTAAACTCTTGGCCAAGTCATCACCTAATCCTGTATGTTGTGTTCACTAGATCCAAAGTAATGACTTGAGCTATGAATAAGAACTAGAAAGCATGGGAAAGTGCCTTTCCCAGAGTAGGGGTGATTCACAGCCTCAAAGTGAACCCCCAGGATTGGACTGAGTCACAGGGGATGGAACACAACTTGATACGTTTCTCAGTTACAGCCTCGGAGAAGGTGGCCTTCAGGAATCTAAGATTGCTAAGGACATAGAGGCCACCAAATGCTAGGGTTGGGAGGACCGTGGAGGTCATCTTGTCCGTTCTCCCAACTTCCACTCTCAGACAATGGGTGAATTGGTGGGGGGCAGGGGGAGAGGGAAACTCCTGCCTCTGATTTTGTCCTAAATATTCCAGAAATGAGGATGATGTCCTGGCCACCAAGATGCTA
The DNA here is from genome assembly GCF_036321535.1 of Camelus dromedarius. NCBI lineage: Eukaryota > Metazoa > Chordata > Mammalia > Artiodactyla > Camelidae > Camelus > Camelus dromedarius. The sequence continues at coordinate 26,536,131 of NC_087458.1, read as the reverse complement.
TAAATCTATTCTAGTGTTTAGTTTTAAAGTCAGGCCAGTGCGTGGAGAAGAGTGGTTCATACTGTCAAGGGCACAGAATGTGTCCGGCACCAAGCTGAGCACCTGCAGGGCATCCTACCTCATTTGATGCTCACAATAGCCCTAATGAGGCAGGCGCTTCATTGTACAGATCAAGAGATCAGCACACAGAAAGAGTGAATAACACTCTTGACCACAGTTAGCAAGTGGCCGAGCCAGGGCTCAGACCCAGGTTTGCCTGCTTTCACACTCCAAACTCCTAACAGTCCTATTCTATTTCCTATGAGCAAGAAAATCCTACTGCTGTGAAACAGTTCTCTTTATATGCTGAAAAATTGGTTTTGATTTATGGGTCAAAAGACATGAAGCTTACAAGTAATAAGAGGTTCATTATTATTAGGGTTGCCAGACTTAGCAAATAAAAATACAGAATGCCAAGTATTTATGAATTTCAGATAAAGAAATTATTTTTGGGGGTAAATGTTTTTAGTGTAAGTATGTCCCAAATAGCATGGAACATATTTAAAACTAAAGGACTATTCTCATTTATCTGAAATTCAGATGTACTGGGCGTCCTGTGTCTTGCCTGGCATCTGTATTCAGAACGAATGAGACTTAGTCGGTAAGCTTAGTCTCCCCGGAGGCCACCTCGTGTTGCTCTGTTCCATGGCTGACCCCTCTCTGCTGGGAACCTCTTCATCTAAGGCTCATTGAAACCCTCAGTCCCACAGTCCCTCAGGGTCTATGTATATGATAGGCTAATTTATTTATTTTAAAATATTTTTATTATTAAATGGTTGACACATTCAGAAGGATATAGAATATGTTGTAGTTAACAATTGCTGAGTCAAAGGTTGCAGGCATGTTCGGCAATGCAAGATAAGGCTAATTGTTTTCCAAAATGATGGTACAGATGCCCTTCCTCCATTGCTGTCCCTGAGCTCCCTTTGTTCAGTATCCTCAGGGCACAGGGGGGGTCCTCAAGACGCTTACCCTTTTGCCTTTGCAGTGGGTGGTGCGATGTGCTCTCTCCCTGTGATTTCAATTTGCATCTGCCTGATTTCTGATAGGACTGAGCATATTTTCACAAATTCATTGTCTCTTCTTTTTTTCCACCTGATGTCCATTTGCATTCCAACTATGTGCTGGGGTCTAAAAGTCCATTTTTGTAAAACTTTTTTTATTAGACTTTATTCTTTAAGAGCAGTTTCAGGTTCACAGCAGAATTGAGCAGAAAATACAGAGAGTTTGCACATAGCCCTCCCCACCCACACATATACACTCCCCTGCCCTCAACCTCCCTCGTCACTGTGGCATATTTGGTACAATCGATGAACCAACATACACACGTTATTATCAACCAAAGTCCACAGCTCACATTAGGGTTCACTCTTGGTGTTGTACATTCTATGGGCTTTGACAAACGCATAATGACATGTAGCCACCACTATAGTGTCACACAGAGTAATTCCATTGCCCTAAAAATCCCTTGTGCTCCATCTATTCCTCCCTCCCTCCCTCCCTCTCCCCAAACCCCTGGAAACCACGATCTTTTTGTTGTCTCTGTAGCTGTGCCTTTTCCAGAATGTCATTTGGTTGGAATCGTACAGTTTGTAGCCTTTTCAGATTGACTTCTTTCATTTAGTAATGTGTCTTTTAAGTTTCTTCCATGTCTAAAAGTCTATTGTTTTAAGGGAGATGCTCAGAGATACCGACTCAGGAAAAGGTTAAGCAGCGAGGACTCCAGAGTGCACACTGGCCCCCAGTGAGCAGAGGAGTCAAGTGTGCTTCGCACACGTGCTCCCCGAGGCCGGGAAACCCCTCTGCTGCCCAGTCAGCACTTAGCTCCTCCCCACTGGCATCAGGTGTTGTAGCAAGTATTTCCAAGCCAGACAGACCTGGATTTAAATTCTGTTTCCTAGTGACAGCCTCAGAGTGAACCCCCAGGGTTGGACTGAGTTGTGACAGCAAGTTATTTTCTTTGTCTGAGTCTCAGTCTTCTTATCTATAAAATTGGTATTAAAAAAAATGCCTTGCAGGGTTGCTCTAGGATTAAACAAGAAACTCGGCCTGATAGGGTCTCAATCCAGGTTGCTTTTTACCAGGTTTCTTTGTTTGAAGAACTGACTAGAGGTAAAGCACCCGAAGACAACCAATATCCTGATCAAAGAGTTAGAATAAATTGGCAGGAATTTGGCACTTAAGATCTTACTTGCAGCAAAGGTAAGCCTAGGGTTTCTCCTGCAGGCAAAGTGTTGGGTGGGTTTAGGAGACAGTCCGACCTGAGCCCTCGCCAGGCACTCCTGCGAGTGGGCCATCTGAGAGCCGAGAGCCGGCCGCCACCCTCGCGTACCTTCAGAGGGAGGTCCCGCCCCCACTCAGATGCTTTCTGTAGGTCAGAGTTCTTCCCAATGTCTTGCCTAGAATCTCTCTTGCTTCAGCACACACTGTGTTCTCTTCTTCCCAGAGTGAGGGAGCACTGCCAAGAGACAGACATCTGAACTACACGGCAAGTCTGCCAGCTGCTGCAGGGGCCGGGTTCACAAGTTACAACATTATGGATCTTTGGGCCTCGGCCACACCTCTCAATTCACATGAGAAAACCCAAGCCCAGAGAGGTCCGCGGCCTGGCTCTGACACCGCAGCTGGTAAGGGGCGAGAGCTGGGTTTCAACTCAAGTTTTCTGAGTCACAAATTTAGGATTTTTGATTCCCTTTCGCTGAGGGTCTCTTTTTATTGGGCGTGTACCCAAATGTGACCCAGAGCCCTTTGGCCACCCAAGGGTCAATTTCAGACACCTTAGTCCAGGAGTCAGAAGACCCTAGTCCCATTCTTGGTCCTCTTCAGACTGGAGAATGTAGTGACAATAGACCTTTTGTTTATGTGCTTTTAAGAGATACCAAGTGTTACAGGTGAAGCAGGAAGGTCCTTTGGAAACTAGTCTTTGCATGGGAAGATTCAATTATACGTATAAATATATATATATATATTTTCTTTTTTAATGGAGAGAGAAGTTAATTTCTTTTTTGATGGGGAGGTAATTAGGTTTGTTTGCTTGTTTATTTATTTATTATTTTTTAATGGAGGTACTGGGGATTGAACGCAGGACCTCGTGCATGCTAAGGATTCACTCTACCACTGAGCTATACCTCCCCCTGCAACTTTCATCCAATTTTTAAAAGGGGTCCAGGATCTTAAAAGAGGCTAAGGAATGCATGCATTGATCATTCATTCAGCAGGTATTTTTCAAGTGCTTACTATATGTGAAGTACTCCACTAGGCCAGAGAATATTATAGAAATAAAATAGACATGGTCCTACCCTCACAACACTTAGATTCTAGTGAGGGAGACAAACGATAAATAATAAGCAAAAATAAGATGAAGTAACACCCGAAGGGGTTCAGAACTATTGATCTGGCAGGACCTTGCCTTTGTCTCCGGACTTTATATTTGAGCTCTCCTCTCCTGAGAATGCCAGACGCCACTGGAAACAACTCAGTTTCAACTTCTCAGTTGTAATTGGAAGGTATGTAGCTAAGTCCCTAAGTACCCTGACCCTCCTCCGTGTTAACAGGGTTGTTCTGTGCAGCCAGGCTGATTAGATTAACCCTTCGTTCCTTCCTACCTCCCAGGCAGGCAGGATAATTCCAGGTCTCCAGAAATGAAAGGCCGGTCTGTTTGGCCAGGATCTGTCACGTACTGTCCCCTTGCAGAATCACCCGGCTGGTTACAGCTGCTGCTTGTGCAAGACTCGAGGCTCTGAAAGCCCCAGAAAGACAAACCACCAAGAAGCGCTGGTGAATTTTTAACACTTGTGGATTCTCATGAGGGTATTGTTCAGAATTTTATCTCAGGTCAGGCTTTTGTGCACTGCTGAGTGCATTTTTCATGGGTGCACCTCTATTGTTTAAAAATGCAAGTGATTAACACCCTCCAGCCCCCATTCCCAATCCTGAACAAACCCCCAGGACAGTGCTACGTTGTGTGCCGAGAATTGCTGCTATTTTTGAATTGGTGTTGTCCTAAATTCACCTGCGGGGGTGGGCAGTAGAAAGAAAGAGGGACCTGTTGAAAGTCTGACAACTCAACGGCAAAGCTGAAATCCGACTCTCGGACACCTGATTTCTGGGTCTCTGCTCTCCAGGCACTAGATTAGATCCAGTGGCCTTGCTCAGATTACACGTGCGTGTGCACACAGCATTATCAGGGTGCTGTTAGGGGTCAGTTGATCAGAATTTTCAGTCCCTACTAAATCTAAGGAAAGTGTCATGCCCTCAACTGAAAGGCCAGTTCTGATGTAGAGAAAAACAGACTCTGCCAATTAAACTGGAGTGCATGGTTGGAACACTTTGAAGTGAAAACACAAGTAAATGAAATTTAAAAAAAAAAAAGATGTTGAGTAGGGTCTGGATACCATCTGGAGAGTGAATAATGAAAGGTTAATTATGACGTGTAAGTGGAGTTACCTGGTCAGGATCTGAAGTCCTGTTGGGTGTCCAAAGGGGGTCTGAATTGGTCTGACCTCAGTTGCTGGCTTCTCTCTTCCATTACCTTTCTTCCCACCCCTGTCTTCCATTCCGTATCTCCCTCCCACCCATTCCTGTCTTGGATCTGGTGGGGATCCTTTTCCTGCAAATCTCTTTGGGGATGGGCTTCAGGCCCCGGTATTCTAGCTTTAGAAATGAATTAGCTTTTGGGGGGAGTCTCCTGTAGACAACATCACCTTCCTTGATCCCCCAGCAAAGGTATCAGAAAAGGAAACGGACCTGAACTGGAGAGAAAAAGCCATGCTTCCTTCCCAGGGAGCTATTGGCTGTATCTGCAGAGCTAGGCCCGGGATGTATGCCCGTTACTGAGAAGGTGTCATGGCACAGACTGAAATAATTAGGTCCCGTGTCCTCTCGTCTCTTAAGTCCATGCAGCGTTAGTTCCTGGACTATGTGTGTGAGGGGGTGGGCGTGGGGGGGTCTGGCACTAGGAAAGACTGCAAGATAAACTGAACAGGGACCTTCCTCCATAGTTACTGTGGCTCAGCCAGTTCCAGGATTTAAGCTCAGACCCATCATGTCTCCGGTTCGGTTCTCCTGGGAAACTGGATGCTCCTGGGTACTGATTGCTGGGCAGCAAAAATGCTACTAGTTCTGCTTTGGCGTAGCTGCCCTGTGGCGTGCCTCCTACCACCCTGGGCCCAGGCGGCAGGGGACAAGGGTAGGGGTCAGGCATTCGCCATCGTCCAGGTCACCCTCTTTTTTTATGTTCTGCCTGCTATCCCAGCTCACTGTCACACCCCTCGTTCCCTTGACCCCACTCATGCACAGCCAAACCCTCCCTTAGTTTTCAAGCCATGACACAATTTAAATGCTTCTGTGAGCGTCATATCAAGTGTCTTAAGGCCCCGCATTTGCCTAGGCTAAACAAGGACGTGCTGCTGGGAAATTCATTTCCTAGGATCTTATTTGTGTCTTAAACTAGACCAGCACCTTTGGTTATTACAAAGCGCCGGGCACACGGGCTTGCCTTTCCAGCCCCTTATTTTGAACGCGTTATTGGTTGACACTCGCCCCGTAGAAGAAGTTCCTACCCTTCCCGGCAATCGTTGGGACTGATTCACCTGCCAGCTCAGGCTGGCTCACCTGTTCAGCAGTGCGAGTGATTTGAGTGGGGCCGTCTTCCCCGCACTTCACCAGCCCCATTGCTTTGACACTCTCTGCTCAGGAATGTAGTCCTGGCGTGGGAGCTTGGAATTCCTTGAAGGTTTCGGGAGTGCATGAGCACAGGCCAGCAGAGAGAGGCGTGCATATGCTGGCTTGCAACTCTGGAGACAGATTCCTGTTCAGTGCCCAGGAAAGCCGATTTTCTGGCTAAAATCACGGGGAGATGGGAAATTCCAGGGATGTGGGTTATAAAAGCCGGGGCTACGGATGATGAAGGGGAAGGAAGCCTCATGCTCGAGACGAAATCGTAGGAGACATTCTTGATTTTTCTCTCCTTCTCACCCCTCGTAACCAGCCTATTAGCAAGTCCCTCAGTCTCACCTTCAAAGCATGTCCCGCAGTCATTTCTGTTTTATCCTGTCATCACCTTTGCTGAGACTCTGATGTCTCTCACCTAGTCCACCCGATGACCTCTTCCAACTAACTTATGTGCATCTCTCTTGCTGACTTCTAACTAACTCTCCACGCGGAAGGCAGAGAACTTGTTCACAAGTAGAAATCAGATCACATCACTTCCCTGTTTAAATCCCTCTGGGCTCCCTGTCATTTCTAGAATTATATCCAGCTCTCCTCCAAGGCCTACAAGCCCCAGGTGCTCTGATGTTCACTCACCTCTTCCAGGTCCTCTGGCTCCGTTCTCCCCCATGGTCAGCGCTCTCTAGGGGAAACCTACCAGCTGAGCATGGGCTGCCTCAGGGCCTTGGCGCTGCCAGTGCTCTCTGCCTGGAATGCTCCTGCCCACCTCTTCACCTGGCTGGTTCGTTGTTACGTTGCAGATACTCACTCAGATTCTTCCTGTGAGAGGCCCAAGGTGAGTTCCTCACCTGAAGTAGCAGTACACCTCCTCCCTGCCCCTCAGTTGCGGGCCCGTCACCGTTATTTCACTTCTAGCATTTCTCACAATCTACAATCATCTTTATTAATCTCCTTACTTATTAATTTTCTAACTTTCCCACTGGTATGATGGTAAGAGAGATTTCTATCAAAATCTGTGCTGTCTGGTAAGGTAGCCACTAGACCCGTATGTGGCTCCTGGGAACCTGAGACGCGGCTAAGTCTGAACTGAGATGTGCTTGAGGTCTAAAACACACACCAGATTTTGAAGATTTAGTGTGAAATATCATATGGGTAAATTGATACTGATTACATGTTGAAATGATAATATTTTGGATATCGTAGGCTAAATAAAATATATTATAAAAATTAGTATCACTTTTTTTAACCTTTTTAATGTGGCTACTAAAACCTTTTAATTGCATTCATGGCTCACGTTCTATTTCTGTTGGCCGGGACTAATGTGGATCACCATAAGTCTCTCAGTGTGCGTTAAATACTTGTTTACTGAATGGTTGTCTATTTGCTCCCACTGTCCCTTTGAAATTTACCAAAGATAAGTGGCTTCGAGAATTGTCAACTGGTTCTCATTTCCTCGGTCCATCTGTTCCCCATTAGGAGAAAGACAAAACAAAACTCAGCACTAACAACAGCACCAGCCACAGATGAAACCCCCTGAGACGTTTAGCCCCCAGCAGCAAGCCAAGGAAGGCAAGCTGAGACTAGGGAGCAAGCGGGTAGCCCAGGACAGTGGCCGGATGGGGTGAGCAGTTTCAGCAGCCAGAGGTCTTCCCTTAGGCCTGGGAGGTGACATAAGCAATTGTCCCAGGCTCATCTTGACACAGCAATAAATCAAGTCAACGAGGCAGAAGGTCACTGGAACCTAGTCTCAGCCAGTCCTGGAGCAACTCTCCTGTATCCTGTAAACCGAGGGACTGGCAGAGAAGTCCCCTGATTCACTGGCCCACCTGAAAACAGGTCTTTCTTTTTTTTCCTTTTAATGAGGATAAATAAATTAGGTTTATTTATTCTTAGAGGAGGTACTGGGGACTGAACCCAGGACCTCATGCATGCTAAGCATGCGCTCTACCACTTGAGCTATGCCCTCCCTGCTATGCCTTTCTGCTTGTGTGGTGGGAGGAACTGAAGAATTTGGAAGGTGAAAGGGGAGTGGGGGAAGGGAAATAACAGTGGGGATTGGAAAAGCCCTACTGATTTTTTTCAGCTCTCCTTTTACCAACTTCTGGAGACAAAAGGGGATTAAAGCTTCAAGTTAGGGTGGAGTGAAAACTCTTGGCTAACTGATTAGCTGGGTTTATCTCACTAATCCCCTGGGGAGCCCAGGTCACAATCCTATCCAACAAAATCTGAAGTATGGAAAGTTAAAAAAGTTTTGAAGCCAGATACCCTACCCTGGTTCCTTGGCTAGAGGAACAGGTGGGAGAGAGTGGGAAGGCATGAGATGTTGCTCCCTTCACAGATCTGAGTCTTTCACTCCAGACTTCCTTCCTTCAGTTCCACTCATTCATTCATTCATTCCACAAATATTGAACTTGGAAGTCTAGAGTTGTTAACCATTCTTCGAGAAATACAGATACTGCCGTAAGATATTTACGCAGGTGAGAAAGTGCTTCATCTGAGTCACCAGGTAGGTGGAGCCGCCACTTCCTCCTTTTATCCCTTCTCCCTAGTAATCTGCAGTCCCAACCACTCCATCCCTCTGCTGTCTGCTAAAAGCATTTCCACTGAATTTCCCAGTGATCTTCATTTTGCCAGATCCATAGCCGCCGCCATCCGTGGAGTACTGACATCTCTTGCAGTTCTGTCTTCCTTTGTTCTGGCGGACACCTCTTTTCCTTGGTTCTCCTACATTTCCAGCTGTTCATCTTTTAATCTCTATCTCCTCCTTTGGCTGACTTTTGAAATGAAAGCTCCTCAGGAGTTCTTGGCTTTCTCCACTTCTCACTCAGTTTCTCCATTTCTCCATTTCTCACTGTTCTTGGGTATCAATAACCAAAATCATAGCTTTGGCTACCACATAGACATGGACTGAGCTCTCAAAACTGTATCAGGTCCTTGTCTATCATCTCACATCTTAAACTGCCTGCTAGACCTTCACTGGATGAACTTAACCCCTAAACCAATTATTCTCCTGTTACCCTTGTCTTGGGGGCTGGCAGAACCAAAAACCTATGGGCTGTCTAGACTCACGCTCCATGTCATTTCATTCATTCAACGCGTTGATCCCTTTCTAGATCCTAGGCACTGGGCCCTGTGCTAAAGGGTACAGAGATAAATATGACACAACTGCTGTCCACCAGGGACTGGGCCCTTGGAGACAGGTGAACAATCAGATTCGTACAGTGCAGGACATCATCAGAGGGAGAAATGCAAGAATAGAAGCACATTCAAGATGCAAGACAAAGAAAGCATGTGACTGGGAGACGGAATATGAAGGAAGGCTTCCTTGAGGAGATGACACCTGCGATGGGCTTTGAAAAACAGTGGAAATAGAATCCCCGTGGCAGGCAAGAGAGAAGTGGTATTTTAGGCATTGAGAATAGTGTGTAAAAGGCATGAGTGTGTGAAAGCAAATAGCATATCTGAGAAAACATGAGCACAGTGATATTGACAGTGCGTAAAGTGCAGGGTAAGGGGATGCTTGGCAGGAGGTGAACCCGGAGCAGGTAGGCCCCCACTCATAAGGGGTCTGTTTAACAATAATAGCTACGATTAACAAAGCACACTTTACCTGCAAGACCACTAGTGCTCAATCTGCCCTGTGTTGTCATTCACACGCTGCAGCAAGGAACCCAAGGGTGACATACTTGGTACGGCTGAGCTGAAATTCACACCCAGGACTCTCTGACTCCAAAGCCTAGGCCCTCTGTCACCCCTCCTGCTGCATGTGCTTACTGCTAAACCTCCTTACCTCGTGGAGCCGAGAACACAGTGCAGGCTGAAGGAGCCTGGCCGTGGTGGGTTGGGCAAGGATGGGAGATGGCCTCTGTGCCCGTTGGCAGGGTCAGGAACGCGAAGGAAGCGGCCTTAGCCACAGCTGGTGGTGGGCTGGGTCTTGCTTCCTCTAGGAAGTCCGCACCTCTGGGCAGTGTCCTGTTCTGAAGTCAGAAGATTTTTCCTTCCATAAGAGTTCTCTCTCTCGGCTTCCTATGCCCTCCTAACCAGCTTCCCTACTACTCTCCTGGTCTCAGCAAAGCATCTTAAACCCCGTCCATATCTGACCTCATCAGTTCCCTACTTAAAATCCTCCTCTGGATAGTCATTGCCTTCAGTTTAAAGCCCAGTTCTCCTTTGCTGACACACAAGCCCTTCCAGATGAGGGCTCTGCCCACCCTCTTTGGCTCTGTCTATCCCCTGTGACTCGGTCACACTGCATGGTCCGCTGCCCTACACCTCCGTATCTTCCCAGCTGTTGAAAACCTGCCCAGAATGCTTTCCCTTCACTTGCCTTCCTAATCTCACGCCTACCCTTCTGTATGGTACACATATCACTTCCTCCAGGAAGCCTTGCCTGACTTCCCCAGGCTGGTCTAAAGACCCCTCTTTTGTGCTCCCAGCATACTTTACATATATTTTACTATCTGTGCAGTTCTTTTTTTTCCTTTTTTTAAAAATAGAAGTATAGTGAGTTTACAATGTTGCATTAATTTCCGGTGTACAGCATAGCGATTCAGTTATACACATATTTATATATATTCTTCTTCATATACTTTTTAAGTCTATGCACTTGCAGTTATTGCCTTCTAATTGTGTTAGGTTCAACTCCTAACCTTGCTTCTTCCTAATTACTTGACCTCAGGCAAGTTAGTTAACCTACTGTTATCTCAACTTACTCATCTATAAAAGGGGGTAAAAATACCTACCTCACAAATGTGCTATGAGGATTCAAGACATTTGAAACACTAGTATATTGTACAACATATGTTAAATATATTATATATTACAATATATTATTTTATATTACATATATTTTTATGTATTTTCTATCAAAACATACTAAATATATATTAAAGTGCTTTGTACAATCCTTTGTATAGTGTAAGCACTAAATAAACATCACTGCTATTCTGGCTGTTAAAACTGCTCATCCATACTAGACTGCAAATGCCATGAAGGTGGTGATTTATTAAACATTTAGTATACTGCCTGGCGTCTGGTAGGCATTCAGTAAATATTTGGGTCCATATCTTTCTTTCTTTTTTTTTTTTTAATTTTATTTATTTATTTATTCATTTATTTGGGGAGGGTGGTAATTAGGTTTACTTACTTATTTACTTAGATTTGAGAGGAGGTACTGGGAATTGACACATCTTTCTCTTTTTTTCCAGTGTTGGCTTTGCCATTTCACGTTCTCAGTTCAATTTTTTTTTTCTCTTTTTAAAAACTGAGTAAGATGGGAAGAAAAGGGGGAAAAAGATATTTGCATTTACTTATAGATATTTCTTAACCCTGGGCTGTGGTCCAGCCCCCAAGGGACTGCAGGGAGACGTTATGTTTGTAGATAAGAGAGCTTTGGCGCCTACCCTGGTCTTTCCCGCTGGTCCACCTCCCTCCCTGCAGAGATCCCTTCCTGCTTTTACTGCCGTCTCTGTCCATTCCTGGGCACTGTGAAGGTTTTCCAAGAATGTGGTGGTAATGGTGGTGGTGTGGGGAGAAGGGGAGTTTGTATGTAGCTTGGGGGGAAAATCCATCTTTCTGAGACAATCACAGGAGAGATGAAGAAAGATGAGGTTGGACAGTTTCCCGAAGGGCTTGGCGAGCTTTATCTGAACCTGATCCCTACAAGGCGGAGGGGCAGTCATGTTTCCCCATGTTTTGGTTGAGCATTTGGAAGTCCTGAGAATAGGGAGCTCATTCAGCAGATGAGGGCTCATGGTGGGTGTGGAGCTGGACTAGATGAAGTAATCACTGTGACCAAAGTTTCAAAACCAATAGGACAAATTGTGGTACAAAAAATTGTTTAAATTCTGATTGTTGATTTTATTTATGTAAAAGTTCACGAAAAGATATTAAAAAATGAAATTGCATCGAATGAACTGTCTTTATTAAAGACTATAACTACATAAAAGAAAAAAGTACATTCAATAATGTTTTAATGTTTGTAATATTTCACAATAAAGAAGATTTATTTCAAGTCTTTTGCCCACTTTTGCATTCAGTTGTCTGTTTTTTTCTTACTGATTTCTGAGAGTTCTTTAAGAATTCTGGCTAAAATTGCAAATATATTTTCTTATTCAGTGACTTGCTTTTTCTTTCTCTTAATGGTGTCCTTTGATGAGCAGAATATTTAAATTTTAAGGGAGTCTACATCACTCTCTTCCTTTATGGACAGTCTTTCTTGTTTTGTTTAAGAAGTCTATATGCATAGTATATACTTATGTATAATGTTTTAATATATTTATGTATAGTATTTATTCATATACAAATTAAATGGCATATATATATATATATATATAAAAGAGGATGTAGAGCAACTGGAATGCTTACTCTCCTGATGGATGAGTAAATTGATACAGTAAATTAGTACAATCACATTGGAAAACTTTTGGTCAATATCTACTAAAGCTGAATATAAGCTTACCCTATGATTTAATAATTTCATACCTAGGTTCATACGCAACAGAAACTTATGTGCATCAAAACACAAAACTACTCACAGCAGAGCTCCAGATTGGAAACAATCCACATGTCTGTCCATAGCAGAATGGATAAATGCATGTAGCATATATAGTCAATGGAATATTATACAGAAATGAAAAAGAGCGGGCTATTATTCCATCCAAAAACATATATGAATCTCACCCGTGTAATATTGAGCAAACATAGCCAGACGTAAAGGAGGACTACTGCATAACTGCATTGATAGGAAGCTCAAGAACAGGAAAACCCAATTTCTGGTGAAAAAAGTCAGGATATTGGTTATCTTTGGTGGGAGTGGGGTGGGGGTTGATCAGAAGCGGGGAGAAGGAGGCCTCTGGGGTGCGGATAATATACTAGTGCTTGATCTGGCAGCTTTAAGGTGCATATGTTTGTAAAAATTGATCCAGTGTCACTCAAAGATTTGAGCATTTTACTTCAATATAAAAAGTTAAGAAAAACGCGTTAGTTAATAAAATATTTGCATTTACCATTCACTGACAACAGAAGTTGAAAGAACATTATTTTGACTGTATTTGTATGTCTGAAGAATGCAGCTTACTCAGCCACTGTAATATTTACTGATGGATTCATTTAGGTATTTGAAGGAATGTTAGAGTTTCTGTGAAATGTCAATGATCTATGAGGGCTGGGATATTTAAATTTGCTATCACCCCAGAAAATATAAGGAATAGAGTTGGAAGACCTCTACAATCCCTCTGGCCCTAGGATATAATAAATTCTCTGTGATCACGTGTAGTACCAGCATTTTATCCTTTGATTATAAATGCTAGTAGACATAAAGACTTGCCTGAGGTATGTATAAGAGCAGCATTGTCCTTTGATTATAAAGCCCTGTACTATGTAGCATATTTTGAGTTTCTTTTCAGAAGCGTTGACTGGATTCAAACTGACTTTGCATTTTTCTGCGTAGAACATCCCAAATACTTGGATCTTGTGTTACACTTTTCAAAGAGCTTTTCCATGTATTATGTGATCTGCTACTTACAACATGTTCAATGAATGAATGAATGAATGAATATATGAACAAAAGAGCACACCACTCATGTTTCTGTGCTCAGTACAAGGGTCATAGTAGTAAAAAGTCAGACCAGCTCTCTGCCCTGATGGGCACCTAATATTCTAGGAGGAGGGACTGACCTTACGCAAGTAGAGGCCTGGTCACGCGAGGAAAGGGACATCTCGTCTAATCTAGGAGGGCTAACCTAGCCTAGGGGACTGCAAAGGGTTCCCTAAAGCACCAGACCCATATGCTGAGATGAGTTTAAGGTCGCTAGATAAAGTGGGCCTATGAAGGTCATTTGGGCAGAGGGTTAGCACATTCCAGAGCTACAAGAATACGGAGCAGCACGTTGCTGTGGAAGGGAAAAACAAGGTTCAATGGGTTGGACAAGAGCATTTGAGGAGATACCTGGGGGCCATTAGATGCGGAGGGCCCTGCTTGCCCTATTAAAATACTGCACTTTAACCTAGGGCGAGGTGAGGCCCCTTGAGGTTTTAAGGAAGTACACTAACCATATTTATATTTTAAGAAAATCAAAATGGAATGGGGATAGCTGTCTCCTTTTGGTAAGATCTGTGGCTAAGAAGCAGAGCTAGAACCAGCACGCAGCTCTCCAGGGGCCTGGTCCCAACACCCTAAATTCTCTGCTGTTTGTTGGTCTCGGACTAAAGCGAGAAAGGGAACTTGGGTGGGAAGCGACACTTAAGAGCCCAGCTGAGCCCTCTACCTTCTTTACTGGTAGCATGCCAGAGGCGAGAGAGAGAGAGAGGAGGGCTGACTTCTCGCGTGGACTCACAGTGGTGCCATCTACAAAGGCTTACCCTCACAGCAAGACTTTTTAATCCTTTTCATTGATTTTTATGTCAGAACACTTTTTAGACAGGAACTAAAATCCCTCAGACAATGGATTTCCATCAGGGCCACTTGGAAATCTGTGAGCGGGTAAATGCCGTCTAGGAGGGCTGTAAAAATCACTTGGTCTCCTTCACGTGCGCAGTGCCCAGGGTGAGTGAATCAGAAAGCAGAGGGGTTTTCCAGGACAGACAATTGTTTTTCTGAGGCAGGGAGGGGAAAGAAGAGTTATAGAGATCTCACTTCTTGAAAGCTCACTCTCTGCTCCTTGCCCGTCCTTCTTCAGACCCACTGACCCCTGAACCCGTGGGAATTTGCTTTCTGTTCCTACCAACCTATGGAAACTGCTCCTGTCATGTGCATCCATGACATCCTTTTTGTAAATCCAGCAGCTTCTTTTTGGTGCTCATCAAAAACCAGTCGTCTGTCCTGAAAAATACCCCTGCTTTTCAAATCACCAGCCTTGGGCACTGGGTCCTGGAAACAGACGGATCGAGTTTTAGAACTCTCTGTGCTGACACTTAGTGTTTCACAGAATCCCGGCTGGGCTTTATGGGAACCCATCATTTGAGGGGTTTTTGCTCTTTGCGCTTTCATTCTGTTGACTTTCCTCTCCTGTGGAGGAGAAAACTTTCTAAGTTCTCTTCTCCATGGCTTTGGTGATTCTGCTTTCTCCTTTTGTTTTCTCATCTCTAGTTGGCTTCTTTTGCTGGCACCCCCATTAAATGCTAGTACTCCCCAGGGTTTTAATTGTAGTTTTTTTTCCTTACATGTTTGTTGAATAATGTCCTCTACACCAATGCATCATTGGCTGATGGTTCTTAAACACATATTTCTAGCCCCTACATCTTCTGGGCTCTTGATTTACAGTGCCAATAACTGCCTACTGGATTTTTCACCTGCATGACCTAAAATCTTGGCATCTTCTGCAAATTAATTATGCCCAAGTATCTCCCTCATCCCAAGGAGAGCTGCTGTTCCCCCAGCATTTTCTGTTTTAGTTAATGGCGCTAAAATCTGTCCAGATATCTCTCCAGAATCCTGAGATTCATTCTTCAACTCCTTTCTCTCCCTTACCTAAGAGCTCAGTATGTCACGAAGTCCTGTTACTTCTACAACCAAGATCTATCTTCCCGCCACACTTCTCATCACCCATGACCTGTTTTTAACCTATGCGGGCGCTTCCCTCCCTGTTGCTACATTGGTAAGTGGTCACTGGGTCACTTTCAAAGCTCACATCTGATGATCTCTCTCCCCTCGTTTAAGTCTCTGAAATCTCTGAAGGCTGCCCACTCTCTCCAGAATGAAGTATTAGTCCCCAACTACGGCACATGGGGTCAGCCACACTCTGGTCCCAGCTTTTATCCCAAGGTCTGCCCCCCACACCTGCTCTGCTCGAACACGCCCTTGGTGCCCTCCCTCTGCCTCTGCCCGTGCTGTTCCCCTGTACCTCCACCCTTTCTTCACATCTGACAAACTCTTCTCCATTCTTCAGAGCTGTCACCTCCTGTGACTTTTCCTGCTGCTCCTCTTTAGTACCCCAAATTGGATACATCACTTTCTTTGCTCCCTCAGGACTTTGTGTATGCCCCTATTACAGCCGCTCTTGCATTGCTTTCTGACTGTCTGCCTTAGTGCTTCTCCCATTCTCTCTCAGGGATCTTTCCTTATTTCTCGCCATAAGCCCCAAAGTGCCTGGCATATGGTAAGCGTTCAATAACGGGTATGTTTTAGCGCTTCTTCCCTTTTTTGTTTCCGACTCTTTCCAGTGAACTGATTAAAGGTGTAGACAAAGACCAACTCATGTTTCCCAGCTGAGTCAGTGCTAATGGACACAGCAGGCCTGAGAAACAGTGCTCAGAGTGGAAGATCAAGGGCTGCGGAAACAAAGGACACATTGAGTCTTTGCAGAAGGGGTGACGAGGATTGCACCACCCCCAAGTGCTTGCTCAGAAAATAACAGAAACGCTGTAAAGCCAGGGCCTGTTTTACACTTTGCAAAGCGGAGGCCAGCTGGTGTGAGCAGCAACACGGTGAATGAGCCAAACGGTGTGTGTGTCTGCTGGTGGGCATGTTTATGGTGACAGAGGGGAAGGTGTTATCTCTATCTGGGAGGTGGGAAGAGTGGTGGGAATTGGGCTATTGAACCTCTAAGGCAGGGCTGACCGGCTTTTTTATTGAAAAGAGCCAGAGAGTAAGTGTTTTAGGTTTTGTGAGTCCTGTGCAAAAGCAGCCGTAGAAGCCATATGAGCAAATGAGCGTGACTGTGCTCAGAAAAACTTCCCTCCTGGACGCTGCCGTGTGAATTTCATGTACTTTTCATATGCTGTAATTATTCTTCTTTTGAATTTTTGTTTTCTCCGACCGTTTAAAAATGGAAAGCCAATCTTAGCTCTCCATCTGTACAAAAGTAAGCAGGAGGCAGGACTGATCCTCGGGCCACAGGCAGCTACCCCTGATCGTAGCTGCTTCACTCACCAAGTGCCGGGCTCTGTGCTTCAGAGCAGTACATGCGTTCTCTCATTTATTTCTTACAACACCTGGGATCATCCCTGGTTTACAGGTGCTCAGACTGGTCACCCAGCTCATGATTGCCAGAGTCAGGCTTTTGAAGGTGCGTGTGGTTCTGAGGTGCGTATCCTAACCTCGGCATCACACTGCCTCCTGCGCCAGAGGATCATTGCCATGGAAATCACATGTGATGGGCTCTGTTTTTCAAGAACACAGGCTTTTTTTTTTTTTTTTTTTTTTTTTTTTTTTACCAAAAAGAGGTCAAGTTTCCAGAAGAAAAACTGGGGACAAAGAGGACGGAAGCACAGATGGAGTCATATCCGGCTGTGGGGACTGGCTCAGAATCCCCCAAGACTTAATAACTTTTCTAAACTTGTTATCTTTCCCCCAGAAGTTTGGAGGGCTGCAGAGGTCATCATCTCACTCTCCAAAAAGACCCTCCCCTCATGGCCTCTCACTGTCCTCCACTAACCCCCTGCCTGGCCACACACAATTCTTAGATGTTAAGCTGCTGTCCAGCAATCTATTTGGCATTAGTACCTATTGCTGCTACCTCCAGTGGGTCCTGCCAGGTGAGTGCAAAGGTGGGCACTGCCCAGCAGTGCCTGCTCTTTCCTGCCCTCTGCATCTGTAGTTTCTCTTCCCTGGACACTTACCCACTTGGAACTCACCACTGAGGGCAGCTCAAGGGCGGACCACAGTAACAGTGCCTTGGAGGCGGGGGTGGAGCGGGGCTGGGTGCCCTCTGCTACCCTCTCTACACTTTTGAGAAGTCTGCTTCAAGTTTTTTGTCCTCCTCTCCACCCTGCCCCACCCCCCACTTCCTCCCTGACCTCACCAGCTACTTCCCTCTGCAAGATCTGGGGTGTGACTGTCATTCCCTCAGCGGGAGCTGCGGGCCCTGAAGAAAGAAGCTCAGACGCCCAGTGGGGATGGAAGGAAGCTGAGGGCAGGGGTGGGAGCTAGAGGTCGGGTGAGGGAGATGAGAGAAACACAAAAGGGAGTTAAACACGAAAGGGAATTTAGGAGACCTGACAATGGTCAGCGAGGTTGGAGCCAGCGGAGGAGGCGGGTGGCCCTGAGCTGACTTGAACGTTGCCTCCTCTCCCTGATTTTCTCCCGGCCCTTCTCTTCCCACCCTTAGAGGCCCTGGGAAATTTGCCAGCTGCCGAACAGGGCAGTCTCAATTCTTTACTAGAAATCACTTTGTTGGCGCCCTTTCCTCATTTGCTTCCTACTCCTGACCTCCCTTTCCCATTTTGCTAACCAGTCTTTTTGGAGCGAGCTCTGGGGGTGTGGTAAGGGTAGGGGCACAGCTCCAGAGCCACTGGGAGCCTCTTGGGGTCTCTGAACTTGGTTCTTGTAGAACGATGTGCCTGAACTACCTCTTTTGTGTAGCTTTCAACTCCCCCTCTACCCTCAGATAGGGTAATGGCCTTTGCTGGACACTGCACTGGACAACAGGGAGAAGGGCCAGGCCCTGAGGCAGGAAGATCTGGAGCCTGTGGACTCACTCAGCTCTTATCCAGGCTTCTTAGTGAGACTGGGCCAAGGCTAGGCATCTGTATCTGAAAAGCAAAATAAAAAACATATCCTTCCCATCCACCATTCCTAGAGTCGCATTTGCTCAGGGTAAAGAAGCTGGACAGCACAGAAACACACGGAAAAAAAAAGAAAGCAAAATCACCCATAATTCTGCAACCTTGTGAAAATGTGTGACATTTTGATGTACTTCCTTGTGGTCTCTGTTCAGTGCCTGCCCGCCTCTACCTGTGCCTGGAAGGCATGGTGTCTACCACTTGATAGCATGTTTCTTTCTCTGCTGGCTTTCTTTTTTGATCATTTCCCCATTAAAAATTCTTCCAAAACACTGACTGATGTTTAATAAATAGGTATTGGCCTTCCAAGACTAGATAGTGTTCTTATCCAGGGATTCATTTTGAATTATTATTTTTTTTTAAATTGAGTTATAGTCAGTTTACAATGCTGTGTCAATTTCTGGTGTGCAGCACAATGCTTCAGTCATACATGAACACACATACATTCATATTCATATTCTTTTTCACTGTGAGCTACTGCAAGGTATTGAAAATATCTCCCTGTGCTATACAGTATGAACTTGTTTATCTATTTTATATATACCAGTCAGCATCCACAAATCTTGAACTCCCAGTTTATCCCTTCCCACCCACCTCCCCCCGGCAACCACAAGTCTGTATTCTGTGTCCATGAGTCTGTTTCTGTTTTACATATAAATTCATTTGTCTTATTTATTTGTTTATTTATTTATCAGTTCTGCTGTCTTAAAGTTTATCAGGAGGTCAGGAGGATCAAATACTCCTCCCCAGGAGGGGCAGGCTCTCCAGATGGGATTTGTGGGCTTGGGGTAGGGTGGAAGCTCAGGGCCAGGGGTAGAGGGGGAGGTAGGCAAAAGGGGATTGTTCATAGGTGCTCATTTCTGCTCTTGAAGTCCCCACCTCCCACCCTTGACCAGAGAACTTCGTCTTGAACGTTGTGTGCTGGGACCAGGGCTCAAAACTATGCGGGCGTACATTTCAATGCTCAAGCAAGCAAAATGATTCCACACGAACTCTGCCAAAATCAAACTGGATCAGACAAGGGAATTTTACCTGTTTTCCTGTGAGTGCTGACAATCCCTGCATCTTGGTGGTTTACTTCCCTGCCGCCCAGGGTTGCCCTTCACCTGGCACACACCCCAGAACTCCTTTCGGTGGAGATGGCTGCCGGCACAGCCCAAAAGGCCCCCGGCGCAGCCTATGCGTCTAGTCCCCTAGGATGCAGTCCTTGGCACTATTTTGGGTTCTTTGGGGCTAGCACAGGGCAAGAGAATGGGGTGTAGGTGGGAAGAATGGGCAATAGCAGCCATGAGCACACCTGAAAGAAACCTGCCACAAGCTGCAAAGGAGAGTTCCCAAGGATTGGCTTCCGGGGCCAAGCTTCTCAGCTTGGAGGATGGTCTGCGCGGGATTCGACATCACTGGAGGTAAGAAAGATGTGAGAGGAAAAATGAGCATAAAGGTGAAGGAATCGGAGCAGGACTGGATCCCCAAGTCGCAGATTATCTCACTTGGGCATTCAAAACACAAGGGAACTATGTTCACGTATGACTGAAGCACTGTGCTGCACACCAGAAACTGACACAACATTGTCAACTGACTGTGCTTCATAAAAAAAGTTCATGTATTGCCTGGGGGTTGGGGTACGGTGGAGAAGGGGAAGGTAACTAGGGCCCTAATTATTTTCAGTTCTTAGGGCCTCAATAGGTCCTAATGGGCAGGGAGGAGAGGGGAAAGGAGGGAAAAGAGAAAGCTGGGAGGATAAAAGGAGAGAAAGGAAGCAAGGATGCCATCCATTTACAAGTATGTATTAAGTGTCAGCTCCGTTGTAGGCTCTGTGCTAATAGCTGGGAACACAGGATTAAAACTTTCAAGCTGTGCCCTCAAGGGATAGCATGCCACAGAAAATTTGTTCTCTACACCCCTGCCCTAGTAACTGCTTCTAAAGACCTTCGTTGTTCGGATTACTCAGATGGTCCCAGGCGGAGCACAGAGTTCCCGGCTCCAGATAATCTGCTGATCATATTCACTGGGCTGGCTCCCTAACTACCATCCCTTTGTGGCTGCTCATTCTTTGGGAGGAAACCCAGTCTTAGACTGTGTCCTAGAACCTTGGGGAGGGGTGTTAACTCTCTAAGGAAAATTAAACAAATGTCATATCTTTATTCAGGGTCTGGCATGCTCATTCATTTATTCATTTGTTTGTTCATTCATTTACTTTTCAAACCTTGAGGTTACACCTTATTCCTAAAGGCAAGGTTAATAAGGAGATATATATATATAAACATTTCTTTTCTGCAGCACTTTAAAACACAAGGAAAGCTGTTGTGGCAGCCTCTCCCTGTGGCATTAACTACCTTGGAAAACAGTTGGACCTTAGACCAGATTAGGAAGGGAGGTAAAACCATTCCTGAATCACTTAAAACTGGGGACTAGATAGCTTCAAGGGAAATCCCTCAAGGTTGAGAGCTGGAAACAGACATGGGAAATCTACTCGGAGCTTCTGACCCTTGGCTCTGATTGGTGTCCAATGGCTCATGACCTGGGCAGAATCACTGAAGGTCCGTGTGATGCCACTGAGTCAATGCCCTGCACCGTCAGCTGCCTTTACCATCAAAGACTCTTGGGAGACCAGGCTGCTGCCCTGCGAGTGGTGAGTTACAGAGATGAAGAGGATGCATTCCCTGCCCTTGGGTCACAGCCTAGGAGAAGAAGCAGGAAGGTAAACAACTGATTGGAGTTTGAAGCAGAATCAAGTGAGTTCTAAATTGTGGAAGAGGCAGTGGATTGTGAGGATGTAGAAGTAAGGGTGTTTACTTTTATAATCGTGTAGGGTTACAGAAAATTTCATGGAGACAATACTCATTTCAGGTGGACCTTCAAGGGTAAGTAAGATTTCACTGGTAGAAAAGATGGAAGGATGTTTTTCAGGCTGAGGGAATTGTAAAGGAGTTACATAGAAGTACAAAAGCATGTAATGGGTTCCAGGAGAAGCAGTTCCAGGGAGGTAACTTGAAGGGAGAGGCAATGCATGGAGTGATGAAGTGAAAAGTCACGGGTAGGGCATCCGAAAGACCCACAAGAGGAAACTCAGCAACCTTTCCACGGATGTTCAGGTGGGGAAGAGCGTGGCACCACTGAACGAGCGTGGCATTCCAAGTCAGGCCCCCTGGAGTCTGCCTCTCTGTTCTCTCTCATTACAGCTGACTGATGTTGAACAAGTTGTCTTACATCTTTGATCTTTATTTTCATAGTGTGTCTTTGAAGATAATGTTCTTACCTCTCAGACTGATGTGAAATTTAAATGATAGGATGTTCATAAAGTGCCAAACAAGCGCACGAGAGACCCTCACTAAACATAGCCTCTTCTCTTACCTGCTCAGGCGGAGTAAGTTAGGAAATACAGCTGTGCATCAGAAGGCTGTCTGTATTGTCATTCATTTTACAAATAGTTATCGACCACCTATTATGTGTTAGGTCCTATGCTGAGTGATGCAAGCCACCCAAGACAGGAACTCCCGAAGAGAGAATGGTACAGCTGGAGGATGACAGGCAAAGTCAAGGGCTGGGCAAAAGTCTGAGATAATTAGCCCAGAGCCATCTGAAGGCTGCCTGCGGACTGATGAATGAACGAGCATGCAGACAGTGAGGGCTGCTATGAGTGAAGTGCTGGTGGACACGGCAGGGTGAGGTCACTGAGGGCTGGGGGTGGTGGCTGGAATGGTGTCAAGGATCAGGAGAACATGAGCCAGGTGTCAAACACAGTGTGCATTTGGAGAAGGAGAGGAAAGGAAGAGTTGTGCCAAGTGGTCCAAAACCACCCATGCCGCAGGGTGAGCTTAGGGTACGGTCTGGTTGGATTGTAGGAGGGGGGTCCTGGGAGGTGAGGCTAAGAGGCAGGTTGAGGCCAGATTATGGAAAGCACCAGGAATCAGGCTAGGGACCTCAATGTCCATTATAGACAGTGTCTTTTTCATCGTGTGCTCTAGGCCGCAGTACCTGATCTGTCCCCCCACATGCACACTGATCTGTCCCCACCCACACCTTGAATTTCTTAATGCCACTTATTCTCAAGTATTTGTATATTGCCTTGTATTATTTTCTCTGTTGCATATATGTGTCACACTGTGCCCTAAGCAAGACTGTAAATTTCAGAGGACAGGCCACATAACGATTTCCTAACCCGAGATGACTCGGTTGGGAGCTGAGAGGTAAAGAAGGCTCAGGGACACCCACAGAGAAGCTGAAATCATACTGTTGTGGCGACTTGTAGTAAGTCCCAGCCACTGCCCAGGTGCCACAGTCAGCACATTTGTAGTCTCTTCAACATCGATCTTAATGCTCTTGGCGTTGCCTGGATGGTTTGGTCTTCTAGTCTGAGCAATATCTCTGTGGACCATTTCCTGTCCAATAATACAGAATCTTCAGATATAAGTGGAGGGGACACTTTTTTGATACAGGGTCTTAAACATTCTAGATTCTTTTGGGTTTTGCCTGGTCGAACTCTTTGACTTTCCTGGAAAAACCAACCGAAGTCCCATCATTTAACAAGAGAACTGTAACAGGGCCCCAACCTCCTCACCCTCAAGAGACCCCCGTCCCTTGATATTTCCTGTTGCCTGTTGTCAGCTTATTCCCAAGGAGGAGACCAACCAGGAACCTTGAGAATCAGATGACCCAGGGCAGAAAGCAGGGCTGCAGAGCAAACGTGGCCCGCCTGGATGTTTGCTTTGGTTTAAAGAGTTACTGGAGACAGTATACTAACCTTTCGTTTTGCAGGAGCTTTACTTTCCTGGAAACAGCTGTTTTGGGATGGCAATTTCTCCATGTGACCAGTCGAACAGATTCTTAAAATAGACCTGACTCACTTCCCTGTGGATCAGCCAGGATGGCCGCAGTGACACCTGGGCCATTGGTCCATTCACATGCCAGGACAATGGGCAGTCAGGAGTGGGTGGCCCCTTGTCTATGTAGGGCACAGCTGTTTGTTCATGTCACTGCCTCTTAAGCTGTAGCCTTTGGTAGCCCTGCCCACCGCCGAGGGGTAGAGCCCTCAGGCGAGTGTCTGCCGCCCCAGACACTGCTGGAGACCCTCGCAGTGGGGCATGCACATGAGTGGTTTCTGGAGTGGATTACTTTGGCTCTACAAACATTTTTAAACTTGATTTTCTATGAGTCAAGGGCAGCTAAGCTGGGGCGTGAGTGAATATGGGACTGGAAAGAGGTCATACCTGGTTGTTCCCATAAGAACAAGGGCAAAATCTCCCCTCCCCAACTGGAGCCTGCTCGTGCCATTGGGAGGCAAGGGGAGTCTGTAGCTGGTTGGTTGATTGGGTCACAGCCTAACTCTTAAGGCCCAGCAAATGGTGACTATCCTCCTCCCTTTATGCACTGGAGTAGGGCCAGCTTTTTACAGACACCCCCAAGTCGCATACACACATGCACCTCGTACGAGTTCTTGCCTCTGGTCTACTTCCCTGAGCTCATGCTGGTCTTTTCTCCTGATAGGTCCTTCCGTTTCCTCTGTATCTATTCAAATCCTTCCCATCCTTCAAGGTCCAGCACAAACCTACTCACCAGGATGCATGAGCCTTAATTTGGATCCTTGAACATGAACATGTCTAAACACACAATGGCCTCTGCATGCATTTCTCTTTCATTTAGTTGCTGACTGAGGGAGTCTGACTCTAGCCTCTCATGTTGAGTGAGACCAAGTCAAATTAGTAAACATCAAATGAGCATCTGTTAAGTGCGCTTCCTTGTGCTGGATCCTGGTAATGGCACCTGAGGCCCTGCTCCTGGAGAAAAGAGTCAAGAAGCCTTTATTAGTTGCCTTCTCAGCCCTAATGAGAAATGACCGTGATGGCTAAGAGCGGTAGCCATAGGCTGTTCAGGGCAAGACAAAAATCGGGAAGGAGTTCCAAGGGCTCAGAAGTGGGAATGCAGGACTTCAGCTTCCAGGAACACAAACTGGTTGATTCTCAAAGTGCATACCATGGCCTGAGGTGACTCAAATGACCAATTATGCAAGGGACAAAGCAGTCATCGGAACCAGATGAGATCTCCAAGTGAGGGGAGCCAGCCCCAAACTCTCTCTGGGGAGCAGCCAAATCTTCATTAGTCATGGAACCAAGTTAGCAAAAGTCCCTGAAAGGAGCTAAATTTATCCAGGTTCCGGGAGGAGCTTGAGGGCATGAATTTCAGGGAAAGAAGTGCAAATGAGGAACCACTCATATGCCAGGGAGAGAGACCAGACAAGACGGGGCCCATGGCTGGTGAATCACAGCAGCAAAAGTGGGAAATCTCATCAATGCTGACCAGCAGCAGCTGCTTAGCTGCTGTGTGTCGGGGGTGGGGCGGGGTGGGGTGGGGGTGGGAGGGGGTGGGAGGGGTTGTCCTTAACGGAGGCACTTGAGCCATCCTGGGGATTTTGAGATGATTGAAAACCAGGAAACTCATCAAGCTTCCACTACCTCTAATGAGAGAGACATGCAATGTTTTCTCAAAGAACCGGGTGAACAGCTGAGAGTTACAAAAGCATGTCCACTCATTCCCAATGACTGGAGCATGCAAGGCCCAGGGTGCAATAGCTTGGTGACATAATGGGTGAATCTCAAGGGTAAGGTGAGCAGGAGGAAGTGGGAGGTGAGGGAGCCCTGGTCGAGTACCTATTGGTACCTTTTAGTAAATACTACCTCATTCAATCCTTTGAGGTAAGTGTCATCCCCATGTTACAGGTGAAGAAACCAAGACTTATGGAGTTTACAAAACTCTCACAAGGCCACATGGATTAATGATGAAAGGCAGGGATCAAACTTGGGCTGCCTGCCTCCAAAGCCTGGGCTCTTTCTTCTCTACCGCAGTGTTTCCCAGCTCTCTCTGCTCCCTTTGGGTATGAAGTCCCAGCCAAGGAGAGCCTCCAGGAAGGGCCTAGTGTAACTAGGACATGGAGGAGAGATCTGGAACTCCTTGCTCATAAAACCTCCTGGATCTCGGGCCAGTCAAAAATTAACATGAAACTCCTTGCTCATAAAACCTCCTGCATCTCAGGCCAGTCAAAAATTAACAATCAACCAACTCCTCCTGGGCCAGCTCAACATTTTCCTACTTAGAATTTCTAGTTTTTCCTAAAATAACATTTCCTTGAGAAATACACTTAACTAGGTAGAAGGTGAATGTCATTTCCTTTTTTCCCTTTGCTTTTAGCGTATGATAACCTTTCTGGTCATCTCCAGTCTCCTCGGTCGTTGTCCTCAGCACAGAGAAAGGGCATGTTTACCCAACCTTTGCGCTACGTGGCCCTGAGCAGCACATGCTCTGATCTGGACTGGGTCTATTTAGCGCAAGGGTGGATGGCCTGACACTAACCCTTCCAGGAAACACCTGTCCTCCCCAGGTTTCCCTGGGACCCATGCTAGTGGCAAAAGTTCTAAGATGGGGGAAGAGTGGGCAGTAGATTACTGCTCCACAGGAAGTCCAAAAACCGTTCCGCCAGCTTCTCCAGGATGAACCTCAAATGCCTTTGCTCACCCTTAAATCCTCTCACTTCCTTCCTTCCATCCCTTCAAGCATTGGCCACACATACTTGTAACACATGTTTAACACTCAGGAGAAAAACAAGCAATGGGGATCTCATGCTGCAGTTCAAGACATAGAAGACAGTTATCCAGAGACAGGTGTAGGTGTCAGGTACTCCCTTGTTCTCGACTCCTCCTGTTAAGGCTGATGCTCCTTAGGGTTTTGCTGGGGGATCTTCTCAGTGTACTCATTCTCCCTGGGCAATCTCATTCTTCAGTATTACAGTGATCCCCATCTGTATGTCGGTGACTCTGAAATCTCTGGGGTCCCAGACCCCAGCACCCCTCTGTCCACTAGGCACCTCTGTCTGGAAACCCCTCAGGACACAGTGGATGCTCATTAAGTCATTGTTGAACGCATGGATTGTCTAAACCCCAAAGGTTGGCCTCTCAGGCAGAGGTAAGCCTCTTACTTTTTGGATTTTATCACTCCTCTTTTAATGTTGTTGCTTTGTGAGGCATTTTGGAGTGTTGGAAGGACCACAAGTTTCAGAATTACAACTGCACTCAGATCCTAATCCTGCTCTAACATTTATATCTATTTACCCATCCATGGACTGAAATGGGCAGTATGGAGTCCCAACCAGGGTTCTAGATCTGGTCCTGATGCAAGTCAGCGGGGGAGTTTGGGGCCAGTCCCTTTGCGTTTCTGGGTCTCCAGAGACGGTTGAGTTGCATGATGTCTCAGGTCCTTTCTAACACTCCCCTTTCAGTGCGAAGCATTCTAGCATCTCTGGGTGGGATGCTTTCTTCTAACAAGCTGATGGTTTTTCTGGGAGGGAATACTATAAATCTCAGCAATTTGGCCAGTTCCATTCCATTTCTCTATAGCTTTGCCTAGACCCCTCTGAAGGAGGCTGAGAACTTGTTGTTGGTTTCAACACTGTTCAAAATTCTGGCTTCTGTCATAGTAGGTGAACACGTAGCAGGCTTAAAGATGAAGGTAAAAGTACCTCATCCCACACAGACACCTATTTTTGCCAAACTCATCCACTTTCCTTCTTCCCGAAACAGGACTGGCAGAAGCAGCTGTTGCCTGAGCTTATGGGCAAGTGTTTGTCCGCACGGGTGACTGTGCATGAAGGAGCTGGAAGTCCGGGTTGGTAATTGCTTGATAAAATGCCAGATGCATAAACGGCGCATCTAAGTGAGCTGTTACCGTTCTGAGAGTTCACCTCGGCAGGTGCATAGTTATTCTAAAACTGCTTAGGGGCTACTATTTATTTCTGATAGTAAACTAGTTTAAATTTTAATCAAAGTGACATAGGCCCTGGGTTGAAACAAGTCAAATGTGCTAAAAATACTTATCAACACAGCAGCCCAGTGGCTTCCTGACCACCTCCCCCACATCCTGATCGCTAGAGGCAACTGCATTCAAGCCTTTCAGTCCTTCCTTGCAATGTGTACTTTTTTTTTTAACTATATTTTTAAGTAATATGCTCATCCTGCTGCTTGATTAATGATCTGACATTATTTTAAAAACTTTACTGTAAATGAGGTATTAGATCTCTTACACCCTCTTTCCTTTCTTTAATGCTTCCAACTCCTCCAACAGAGAATTTAAAACAATATTCAGTGTGTTAGATCATTGTGATCACTGAAAGATTGTTCGTGCTAAGCCTAAGGACTATGATTTCACCCTTTGGTTTTTATTTTCAGGTGATTCATGATGGCCTGCTTCCTCCTCCTCCTCCTCCCCTTCCTCCCCTCCTCCCCCTGCCCCTTCTTCTTTTTCATCAGTTATCTTTGTATCAATTATCTCTGTATCTATGGCTAAACTACACCATTCAACATCCCCTCTATAAATTTCCACGTGGTCAAATCAGGTGTCGGTGGGGGATGGAGATAATTTCTCATTCAGCTTGAAGCCTGCTCTGTGTCCAGCTTCATTTTTTTTTTTTTTTTTCCTGTAGATCTTCCTCCAGGAGCCTCTGTCCTCCAGCCCCACTTTGGGCTTGCTCTCCAGGCTCACTGAAAATCTGACTACAGTTCCCTTCATTGTCATCCCAAGAATCTCCCTCATCTTTCTCTTACGTTGCCTCTCCTATTTCCTGGATCCTCTGTCTTCCCCTTTCTCAGTTTACATCCTCATTTTGGTGGGGCATGTTCTCCAAGAATTCCTGAGAAAGCGTACATAGGCAGTAAGTATTTTTTATTTTTTGGAGGGGAGGAAGTAGCTAGGTTTACGTATTGATTCATTTTTGGAGGAGGGACTGGGGACTGAACCCAGGACCTGTGTAGGCTAAGCATGCACTCTATCACGTGAGCCATATCCTCCCCCGACCCTGCAGTAAGCATTTTGAAATCTTGCTTATATGAAAATGTCTATTCTATGCTTACGTTTACTTAGGAACTTTAGGGAATAGTTGAAAATAACTTTCCTTCAAAATTTCCTTTTTGTCTACTAGCTTAGTTTAAGTGACAATGTTGAGAAGCTTGCTGCTATTCTGTTTTCTGTTTGAGGTGAGAAAAGAGGTAATTAAGTTTATTTATTTATTTTAATGGAAGTACTGGGGATTGAACCCAGGACCTTGTGCATGCTAAGGACGCACTGTACCACTGAGATGTACCCTCCCACCTCTCCTGCTATTCATATTTCCCATTTCTTGATCTGTAACCTACTTTCCCCCCAGAAGCTTTTGTTTATCCCTAGTGTATTGAAATTCAGCGATTTTATACCTTAGTGTGAATCTTTTTAAAATTCATTATGTTGTGTATTTGATGGGCCTTTTCTGTCTGGGACCTTGTCTTATTCAGTTTCTTGTATTACTTCTTTAATAATTTCTTCTCTATTATTTTTATTTTCTTTTTCTTTCTGGAATTATCATTGGTCAGAAAAATAACTCCCTGGATTGATTCCCTATTTTTTTTTTTTTGTCTTCTTATCTATCACTTTACACATTTTCTCCGATCTTTTGGAAGAGTCCTTCAACTTTATTTTTTACATCTTCCACTGAGTTTATTGTATCTTTAGTTCTCAAGCACTTTTTCTTAATTTTCATGGTTCCTTTTGTTGTTGTTTTTGCATCTTATTCTTGTTTCATGATACAATATTGCTCCCACCTCTCTGAAGACACTGATGAGACTAACCATATATTCATTGGTAGTTTTCTACTTTCTGAATTGCCTCTGCCTCCTCCAGTTTGCTTTATCACTGTTTGTTATCATCTCCATCTTTCACGCTGAAGGGATTCCCTAAGCATCTGAAGTTTTCTGGCTGTCTGCTCTTACTTAAGAGTTAAGTTTGCCGACTGGTAGGCTGCATTTTGGAGTCATCAGATGGCAAGTGGGCTTTTTCACTCACAGCTGGTCACATTCAGAAGACAGAAAATGCAGTGCAAAGGCCACTCTGTAAAGTCCTAGAAACAGGGATCAATGAATTCGTGTGGTAAAAGTTCAGTGTTTTTTCCTTTCATTTAGGGTGGCTTTTCTTTTGTTTCATTCTTGAACTTTGGAAATCATCAAAGGGGTTAATAGATGATTATCCCTTTGAGGTCATTTCAGATGTAGTCTAAAACTTGAAATTGGATGCGAGGTTGGAACTGCAACCCTTTAAGCTTGAGGAGCATCCTCTTTGAGGGGGTGGGCACCAACAACCAGCTGGAAAAAATGAAAAGAAAGATTACTTAGACATTCTGACTACCCAGGGAATTGGGATTAATGCAGTTGTACCAAGCAAGAGTAGAGCTATTATATAATATAAAGCCCTACTGTTACATGATTTTTGTGTTTGACTTTCAAAGGAGCAGCTTCTTGCAATATTGCTATCTGATTACTGCTGTTAACTTGGGAAGCTGTCTGCAAAATGGTAGTTATGTGGGAATAGAAAAATTACAGATACCACTGTCTTTAAATAAGTTGAAATTTCTTCTCCCAGCTTTGAAAACAAGTTTTCAGATTTCAAAGGAAAAGTGCCATATCTGTGCTCCCACAATTTCAGCCGTGGCCTGCCATGCAAATGCAGCGAGTCCATCCCAGAACCCTAAGGAAATGCTTTCCTCTCTTCTGTCTGTCCATTTATTTATCCATCCAACCACCTATCCTTATCCTCCCTATTTGTCAGGACCAAGTCTAAGAAGATTTGCTCAACTATTTAATTCTGCAGATTTCTCCTTTCCCTGAGCACCTGCATCATAGCTATTGGCATTATGCATTCTAGGAAACAGTACATCATGACTTAGCTTGTCCTCGGGTGCAGTCACCAATACAAATGACCCCCAAGGGCTAGGCAGATAATGTAAATGAGGTCTTTTCAGTGAGTCAGCTAACCGAGAGCTCTGGGGACTGGAGTAAATTGGAGCTCCAATGGGCAGTCACACCTTCACTCTAGTCAATTGCTGCCTGGCAATAATGCAGGTCAAAGGTCCTATATCTTCTAGTTTTTCATAAGAAACCAGATACCCAGCTTTGTATGTGACCTTTTAACATGATCACAAAGACACTATGTAGGACAAACAAAATGAGTGTTTCATACTGTAGATTTGTAGTCTTTGATGCAAGTTTTCTCTCTCCAGGAGGTGACAAGCTCCTTGAGCTCACTGTTTCTGAATTCCCTACAGCAGCTCATGCATTAATCAGTATGCCTAACAGGTGCTTGACAGATGATTTCCAACTTTGCAGAACACCACATCCAAGGCAAACAAAATTATTGCCTCAGCTGACTGTAGCCTACAGATGGTACAAAGGGAAATCGTCCCCTAAAAATCACTTACGTATTGAAAGCTCCCCACTCTGCCCCCAAATCTGGTGGTTCTTGATGTATTTGTCTGGCAAGTGTAAATGAAATATGAATGTGTTCTCTGCCATCTTTACATAAAACTCTCTCTCAGCTTCACCCTTCCATTCTTCTACAGCGACTGCTAATAGCACAGTAAACTCCCTGCCTCTTTTTTTATCATCTCGCTGGCTTCTCCCGCATCCTTCCACATATCCTGGTCCTGAGGACTCACTCTCAGTAATAAGCCAACAGTGACCTCTGTGATGTTACGTGCGATGGTGCTCATCAGCCCTTCCCACCCTCTTACCTGACTTGTCACATTTGATGCCGTTGATTATTTCCTCCTTGAAACTCCTTTATTCCTTTTTTGGGGGCTCTCCTGCCTCCTGAATCTACTTCCATCTTCCTGGAGACTCATCCTCAGACTCTTTTTCCTATCCAGTTCCTAAAAATGCCAGTTTTCTGGAGGGTTTGTTCCAGGCCCTCTCCCTTTCCCTCCACACAGTCACCCTGGATGACCTCACGCTCTCCCATCACTCTCCCCCCCGACCACCCCGTGATGCCCAACGATGCCGACAACGCCCAGCCCCGCCACCTCCGCTCCAGGCGCATCTGGTCAGCTGGCTTCCAGCAGTGTCTGTCTCCATTGATACTTCAGACCCACACGTCCAGGGCTGAGCTCATCATCCCCACTCCGCCCGCTGCTTCCTCTCTCCCTGCATCTCTGTTCTTTGTGCGAAGCGTGCCATCCACCTAGCGGCCCGCACACCGATTTCACAGCTCCCTCCCAGTGCCGGGCTGCCAATAAGCATGAAAAGGGATGTGCTTGAAACACCAAGAAAACAGAACCAGGGTGCCAAAAAATTATTTGGGAAGAGTTTAGTGTTTTTAAAAAAAGTATCTATGTAGCCATCCCTAGGATAAAAAGGAGGCTTTTTGGAATTCCTCACACCTATTTTATTCTGAGTGATGTATACAGGGTGGTGGGTGGGCACTTTTTCAGGGCTTAGAACCAGTAATAAGCTCTTACTATAGCCCTGGTCATCCCCAGCCACCCCCTCTTCACACCCAGTTGGTCCCTAAGACCTTTTGATTTTGCCTCATTGACAACAGGTGAGCCAGCTCTAACGGAATCTTACAGCTTTTTCTGCCTGTTCCCCAGATTGTGACAGCAGCCTCTTCACAAGCTCCCCCTCCCCGCCGCCCGTCACAGAGCTGAGTATCTGCTTCCTGTATGTCACTCTCCTGCCTAAAACTTTTCCATTGCCACTTAGCACCTGGAAGGGAAGTCCAGCTACTGAGCCTCGCCGCCACGGTCCCGCGCACACTGCTCCCCCCGACCCGGCCTCCCCCGCGCCACACGCTGCTTCATCCTAGCCTTCGCTCTGGGCTGTCCCTGCTTACTCCCCTCCCCCGAGCCCCCAGACGCTCAGGCCCGCGTGAGAAGTGGGGAAAAAAAAGTCAGAAGCATTTAAACCCCTGGTCACCAGAAAAGAAAGAAACATCCCCCTACTCTGCCTCTGACAAGTTTCCAAAGGAGGAAGAGTCAGACACACAGCAATGGACCTCGGCCAAGGAACCATTTCCTTTTGCCTTTGAAATTGTCTTTTGGTCCTAGCTTTTGTTCATCAAACGCAGGTAAATGCATTCCCGGGGCCACATGCAGAAGAGGCCCATTGTCTTCTTTCTCTCAATGCCCCGCTCAGTGCGAGCATCTTCATGTCACCAGCCACGAGCCAGCTGCTCAGCTGACAGAACCCGTGTCTGCTGTAAACAGGGCCCCGGGAGAACGCTCTGTGCACCTCCGGTCAGGGCTCAGCCCTGGCCGGGGAGGATGGCATTGCTCACTGGAGCCCCAGCCTCTCCTCTCCCCAGCACTGTTTGCCCATTCTCACCAGGGGAGCGGGGAGGTGGGAGAACACAGAGGAGCGGGGCTGTTTGTTTTCTTCTTGGTGTTAACAATACAACATCTGTTCCCCAGCCTGGCAGCTGGACCGAAGTGAAATGATGTGAGCATTCATTGCCCTCTGGCTCAGGGGGTGGAGGGGGAGAAGGAAGGAGGGAGGGGTGCGGCGGGGGCTGAAGCCTCCCTGAGCAATAATAGCAGCAACACTAATGAGGAAATCTTCAACGCCAGTTGGCAGGCGGGGCCACAGAACCCACAGAGTTGATGCTCCGGCTGATCCACATGCTGCAAGGAATGCCCTGAAGACAGGTCTGTGTACCTTTTTAAAAGAGTCACACAATTAAAAGGCTAGTGTTTACCTAGTCAATATCTGTTTTGGCTCACGCACTTTGACAGAAAACATTTTTGTTTACCTAAGAGCGAGGCTGAGAGTGGCGGAGAGTGAAGAAGGAGAGTGAGAGCTGGGGAGAGAGCAAGCAGCAAGGGGACAGGGGAAGCCCCGGCCTCCAGGGCTCCCTCCCGCCGTCCTCGAGTTCCTCCTCCTCCTCCTCTGCTGCTGGGCGCTGCCACGCCCCAGAGCTCAGGCGGGGAGCCTCGTCCCCCCTCCATCTAGCCTCGCTCTGCGTGTTTCCATCCAGTCCAGTGACCATTCATGCCATGAAATACTGCCCGCCCCCCCGTTTACACTTCTAGCTCAGACCTGGCCCCTGCATCGCAGCCTCACGTAGCCGACTGCCCGCTTGTCATCGCCCATCCGGTATCTGAGGGCATCGCCCGCCAAGCATCCCCCAGATGACGTTCCAATGTCCTCCATCTTCCCAACTTGTTCTTCCAGAGTCTTCCTCTTCCCAGTTCATGGTGACTTCATCCTTCCCAGGCTCTCCTGTGACTCTCACATCCCACAACAAGACTGGTGGCGAATGCTGTTTGATTTTTACCTTCCAAATGGAATCCAGAACCCAGTGACTTCTCCCCACTTTGAGCACAGTCGCCCTCCAAGCCATCATGAGCTCTTATCTGGATTACTACAGCAGCCTCCTGACCCCTCTGCTTCCCGCTGAGTGCTCCCCTCCCAGCCCGGCTGCCTCTTCTCACCATAGCAGTCAGAGCCGTCCTATAAAACTGTAGTTTATTATCATTCTTTTTTAATTAAAAAAAATTTTGAGGGGGAAGGGTAATTAGATTTACTTACTTATTTATTTATTTATTTACTTAATGGAGGTAGCAGGGATTGAACCCAGGAACTTCGCGTGCTAAGGAGGTGTTCTACCACTGAGCTATACCCTCCTCCCTGAAAACTGTAGTTTAGATCAGGTCAATCTTGCTGTTCAAATCCCCAACAGCTGCCCTTCTCATGCAGAATAGAAGCCACAGCCCTCACAGTGGCCTGCCAGGCTCTCCCTGTGACTTGTCACGCTGTTGCTTTGCTGACTCTGCTCTGGGAGACGCCAGGTCCACCCCCAAGACTCTTCCTGAAGTGCTCTTCCCTTAATTCTCGCTTACCCTACTCTCTCAGCTTTAGGCCTTGATCTCAGCATTTTCTCATCTCCTTTCTTGGTCCATTTTTCTCCATAAGACTTACTCGCCTCACAAGTTACGTTGACTTTGCTTATTGCCTCTTCCCACGGAGCAGGCACGTGGCACAGGAGGAGGGACTTTTGCCTGTCTTGTCCTCTGCTGCAGCCCGGCACCTGGAACAGTGTTTGGCACATAGAGCACACTCAATACACGTTTAATGAATGATTACATTGATGAATAAACAAATAAGTGGGTGCATGACTGCTTTTTTGGGGGGGGTAATTAAGTTTATTTATGTATTTATGTATTTTTAAATGGAGGTGCTGGGGATTGAACCCAGGACCTCATGCAAGCT
This sequence comes from Camelus dromedarius, assembly GCF_036321535.1. NCBI lineage: Eukaryota > Metazoa > Chordata > Mammalia > Artiodactyla > Camelidae > Camelus > Camelus dromedarius. The sequence goes on along the minus strand of NC_087458.1, from coordinate 26,501,869 downwards.
AAGCACGCACTCTACCACTGAGTGATACCTTCCCCAACTGACTCTGCTATTTTTTTGGAGCAGAATGGCTGGACCACAGAGGCTCACCCACACCCTCTGCATCAGTGAGAAAGTGTTTGTTGAGTGTTTATTCTGGGTGTTAACACCTCTCCTCCCTTGCTGACATAGGCCAGGAAGGCAAGGTAGACTCTTTACTCCTAGGGACCCATTACGGCTTTTGGAAAAGGGATTTGGAACTGATTCTAGGGAAGGAAATGAACAAAGGCTTCCATTTCCATTTGTAGAGCTCCCTCCTGCTCCTTTGTACAGATTGGTGGATATTAAGGACCTCTGGGCAGAGGCAATAGATTACTGATGAAGGCGACATGGGAAGAACTGTCACGCACTCAGACACGTGCAGATGGTGAAGGATGCGAGCATCATGCAAACGGAGCAGATGACAGCCCTCTCCTCTGCGATCTCCCTTGGGGCTACCTGGGCCCTGGGCTTTGCTTCTAGACTCATCAACTTTCTACCCTTTCGGGACCAGGGTTGAAAAAAGGGAAACACGATAAAATGGTCTTCCTCTGTGTCAGCCAGAGAGTCTTCTCTTTACACAATACGCTGAGAACTTCCATCTTCATCCCTTGTGCGTTTTTGGAGAGCCAATCACATGCAAGGAACCTGTGCTAAGGGTGAGTGATATTAAAGCCAGCTCTAATACAGCCCGGCGAGAGCTGTGAAACGTTAATGTCACTAAAGCAACACCCCAAAGCAGTAGGCAGAGATTATTCCCTTTCCGCAGATTAGAAAACAGATTTGGAGATTACGTTGCTCAGGAATACCTGGGGGTTGGGGGGAGGGTATAGCTCATCAGAGTGAGAGCCCAGCATGCATGAGGTCCTGGGTTCAATCCCCAGCATTTCCATTAAACAAATAAGCAAATAAATAAAACTAATTACCCCCCCCAAATTAAACAAACAAACAAACAAAGAATACCTGGGGATTAGAAGAGCCCTGGAGACTGGATTTGACCCCAGATGTTCTGTGTGTTATTCAGAGGTGCCTTCCTCAACGTTTCATATACCAACACAGATTGTCACGCTAGCTCATGGCCCCCATCCACCTGGTCCAGAGCAAAATGGTGTATGAGATGGGTTCGTCTTTATCTCAAAGTCCGCCTGCTAAGGCTGGGGGCAGGACCCAGACTCCTTTGATAATCTGTTAGGTCTGTCATTCGTGAATTTATCCCTTCCCTGCCACTTGCTAGTGAAGTGACACTGACGTCGTTAATTAACCTCTCTAAGCCTCGGGTCCTCATTTGTAGTATGGCAATCATGGTAGTAGTTCCTACAGCAAAAGGCTGCAGTAGGGACTGACGGACGCGTGGCTGTAAAGCCCTGTCCCGGCTTGCTAGGGCTGCCGTAGCGAAGGTCCTCAGACCAGCGCTTAGACAACAGAAACTTCTTCCTCACGGTTCCAGGGGGTAGAACCCAAGATCAGGGTGTCAGCAGGACTGCTTTCTTCTCATGTCTCTCTCTTTGGCTTGCAGGTGGTAACTTCTTGCTTTGTCCTCACGTGGCCTTTCCTCTGTGCACACACACCCCTGGTGTCTTTTTGTGTGTCCTAATCTCTTTTCATAAGGACACCAGTCAGACCGGATTAGGGTTCGCCCTGATGATCTCATTTGAACTTGACCACCCCTTTCAAGGTCCTATCACCCATGCAGTTACATTCTGAGGTTATGGGGCTTAAAGCTTTAAGAGAAAAATTCAGAGGGAACACGGTTCAGCCAATAAAAGCACCTAGAACAGTGCTTAACACATAGTATGTTAAAAAAAAATACAAATAAAAGCTAACATCTTGTCTGGATCTCTTTTCTCAGCCTCTGCTGCTTTTCAGGGGCCGTAAGTTTTGTAAGTTCATTGCCATGTGAACACAATAGCACTTCCCTTTCTTGTTCTAAATGCATCTCTCTCAAGCTTCCAGAACGCGTCCTAGTCCGAGTGTTTTTATACTATTGGGTTTTGGAAGAGTCTAAGTTTATTCTCTCCTTAGCCTTTGGAATCTCCTAGAGTTTGGTGTCACTCACTCTCAGCTTTTAGCCTTCCAGACAGAGTGGTCCCATGCACAGCAGGAAGATCCTGGCCTGGGAGTCAGAAGATCGTGGTTCAAACCTCAGCTCTGCTACCAGCCAGCTTTGGGAAAGTCTCCTCAACTTTCTGAGCCTTTGATCTTCCAGATGGGGATGGGGAGAATGGGTGCTGTTCTAATGTTCAGTGATCATGAAGTAGGACATGGTAGTTAAGAGTGTGGGCTTTGGGCTCAAGGCAGATGTGGGTTGGAATCCCACCTCTGTCGCTTTCCAGCTGGGTCTCCTTGGGAGTGACTTAACCTCTTTAAGTTCCAGTTTCTTCATCTGTAAAATGAGGAGAACAGCAGTATTCCCCGCTGAATAAGGTGGCTGCGAGCCTTCGTATGCACACAGAGTTCCCTTAGCACAATCCCCTCGGGTAGAAAGCTGGCACATCCTAAGTGTGCAAAGTCCCTTCGTGGCTTCATCCTTTTCTCCAGCCAACTTCCCTTGTGAGTTTGTACAGACGGCCGCTGTCCAGAGCCACAAGCGCTCTCCACGCCAGGTGCAACAAGAGTCTGGCTTCGTTCAAAGGAAGAGTAATGCTTTCTGTCGTGTTTCTGGTTCATGGTGATGTTCAGCACTTTTGTTTGACTTTTTGGACCAAAGCAGTACATTGATTTTCAAGCTCTCTGCTGGGTCAGAAATGGAAAAATTCATCAGCAGCCTGAAAAGACACACAACAGTGAGACTGCTCAGTTAAGGCCTCCATCATGATCAGGATATGAAAACCAGTGTCTGCAAGATTCTTTTCATTGCGTTTCATTTTCATACTTTTTATAGCCTTTGCTTAAAGCAAAGTGCTAGTGATTTCTTTTTAAACTTTGGTCTAAACTTCATTGCAGTGTATAATATAAACTAATATTAAGAGGTAGCAATATTAACCTTGCAGTCTTAAATCCATCTTCCTTTCCATCCTTAGGTCAGGTGCTATGCTCCCATCCTTGCTAGTCAAGGCAAATATTTAATAAAAACGTCTTGGCTCCATCTGAAAGGCTGACAGACCTCTGAGTCATAGATCTTTTATCTTAATAGCTCTTGAGACAGTTTCAGGACGAAGTGGTTGAAGGTGGTGGTAACAAAGTGGAGACTCCTTAAAATTAATGCCATTTTCAAATAGAGTGAAATAACCGTTAAGATTCAGTTGGGAGAACATTCTGATGTCCCAGGTTTATTCTGCTTCAATTGTTGTAAAAAATCATAGATTTCAACGCAGCTGAAGCGGTTTTCCTAAATGTTCTTTAAAAATACTCCTGGCATTTTGTGAAGAGGAAGTGTAAGTTTATTGTAGCTAAAGGGATGTCAAAGACTCACCTAAATTTGATCACCAGATGACAGTCTGTTGAGTGTTTGAGCTGTTATGGCTCATGGAAGTCTGTAATTTTCTTGGCTAACTATTGTAGCCTCCTTCAACAATTTCTTACACAACAGGGCTGCCCTAGTCTGGATATTCTGTCTCGTTGTCATTCAGTGCAGCTGTTAATCTGGAAGCGTGGCACCCAGAGTTGAACTTGCCACTTCAGATGTGGATTGACCTGAACAAAATAAAGCGGTACTTCTACAGTCCCTCCTTGGAATTTTATACTTCCATTAATCCTGGCCACATCAGCGTTAGTTCGTCAACCACATCGCAGTTTTGATTCACAACATCTCGGAGTCAGCTAGAACCTGTAAAATATCTTCTGTTGTTTCTTTCTCCTGAACAAGAGTAGTTTTTTAAACTTTCTATTTTGAAACAACGATGGATTCTCAGGATAATGCAAAGAGATCCCAAGTCCTATTCCTCCAGTTTCTCCCAATGGTCACTTCTTACTTAACTATAATATAATAGCAAAACCAGGAAATTGGCATTGGTTCCACGGGTGGGCATGGTTCTTTGCCATCCTTTCTACTTTTTTTTTTTTAATTGAAGTACAGTCAGTTATAATGTGTCAACTTCTGGTGTACAGCATAATGTCCCAGTCATGCCTGTCTACTTTTTGACTTTAAAAATCTGAGTTCATTAAATAACAAATTCTGTTACTATGTAAATTTCTTCAAACGCCATCCTCTTTCTCCTCCATTGGGATAGTTTATGATTAAATTGTCAGAGTTGAATTTTTTAGAGCTTCTCATTTCACTTCCCTTTTTAAACACTTTCTTAATACCTCCCCTAACCAAAGACAAAAACCAAAAAAAACCCCACCTCCTCCCTCAGTGTCCTGATTATATCAGTGAAGTGGTACCAACATTCAATTACTCAAACTAAAATTTTTGTAGATGTTTTTGCTCCTCCCCTTCACTTATGCTTTATGTCCAGTTCATTAGCAGATCTTACCAATTTTGCTTTTAAAATTTATCCCGAAGCTGACTATTTCTTACCACCCCTACCATGACCACCTTGGTCTACGTTCCCGTCACGCTGGCCTCTGCCATGATCTCTGGCCTCCCACCTGACCTCTTAGTCCTGTGCTTGCCACCCTAGACTGTTCTCCACAGAAAACGCAGAGCAGTCCCTTCAAGAACTAATTTAAGCCATTAGCGCCATTCTGCTCAGCACCTCCAAGGGGTTAAACACTTACTTACGCAGCCCTTCTCATATGCCAAGGATGTTACTGCTTTATGTGTATTAACTCACTTAACCCCCACCACCACCAGAGGCAGCTTCTAGTACGATCTGCATCGTATAGATGAAGACTTTCTATCTGAGAGAGTTTAAGTGACTTCTCTAAGGTCACACAGCTATTATCTGGAGGAGCCGGGAGGAGACTTGGGCAGGCCGGAGGGAGACGGCACGTGCACTGTTTGCCTTTGGAGGAAGTCACGATGCAGAGCCCACACTTAAGGGGTGGGAGCTATCGCTCCCACCTCCTTGAGGCAGGATTATTTACTTAAATTATTTGGAATTCTTCTTCATGGGAGATTTGCCTCTTTTCCATGTATTTATTCAATCATTTATTTATGCCAGTATGGACTCAGAGATATTTATGTTACACCGTGGGTTATAATTCAGTACTACTTAACTTTGTTGCTCAGTTTATTCCAGTTCTGGCCATTGGGAGTGCTTTCAGTTTGCTCCCATGTCCCTTTGACGTGCTCCCATGAGTGTGGGGGTTTTTGTGTTTTGTTTTCGAGCACTTCCTTGCTTTCTGCCCCTATGAGATAGTTCAAGCTTATCTTGTGTATTTCCGGCCCTAGTTCTACGATCAGCCATTTCTCCAAAGAGCTTACTCAATGTTATAATACCACTTAGCACTATTTTTTGAAATTACATACTTATTTGTATATTTGCTTTTTTGTCCCTCTCTCCTTTAACTACACTGAAAGTTCCAGGAGAACCAGAAATGTGCTTCATTCAGTGCTGTGTTCTAGCCGTGGTATAATGCCTAGCAATTCTCAAGTCAGTTTTGTTGTATGCATTTCTGACCATGGGACCAATGATCTTTTTTCTCTGAACTTTAATTGGCTCTCTGGAAGTTGGGACTATTCCACTCATCATTTCCTTTTTTAGCTATTCATGGTGATTTTTCCCTAAAATTTTCCCCATCTCTACAATCCTGATGACTCCTTCCTTGTTGATCAAAATTAAGTCTAGAATAGCAGATTCTTTATGGCTTCCTCAATTCTGTGTGCAGGAGAAGAATTTAGAGGACTTCGGCTTTTAGGGGGAAAAAAAGATACTTGCAGTAGATTTCCAGATAACTGAAAGCAGTCCCTCATCAGGTCCATCTCAGTCCAGCCGTGTCATTACCACCGGTTTTCCTTGTCTTTCCCCTAAACGGTCCCCTCGGGCTTTCGTCTTTGAGTTCCTGGATGTTCAAGATGTGCTGTGTCCGCTAGGTCCAGCAAATCTGCAAAAGCATAGGGCCATGTTGCAATTACCAGACACTGTCCACTAAGTCTCTAGAAAATCCTTAAGTCTGTATTTCCAATCTTATATGGAAATTTCCAGTTTATTTTGTTACTTAAACTCTGGTATTACTACTGAAGTCTACTACAGTCATCTCTCATTATCCACAGAAGGTTGGTTGCAGGACCCCTGTGGATGCCAAAATCCGAAGATGCTCAAGCCCCTTGCATAAAATGGGGTAGTATTTGCATGTTACCCAGGCACATCCTCCTGGATACTTTGAATCACCACCAGATCACTTATGATACCCAATGCAGGGTAAATTCTATGTGAATAGCTGCCAGCTCGTGGCATATTCAAGCTTAGCTTTTTGTAATTTTCTGGAATTGTTTTCCTGAATATTTTCAATTTGCTCTTGGCTGAATCCACAATGCAGAACCTAAGGTGGGCCAAGGGCCGGCTGCACGTGGGCCCTCTTCTCAGCCTTTCTCTCTGTGGTCTTTCTTTGGAACTCTTAACAGTCTTTTATAGAATCTGGCTCTGTACTTGCAGCTGGGGATATCTCCTCAGTCTTCAAATGCTGGTTAAAACCCCATTTTTTCATAGAAATGAGTACCTCTTGCGTCATCTTCTTCCTGGTTCTTACTAGGCTTACTGTAACTTCAGCCAGAAGGTCAGCCTCTTTTGTTAGCGATAGAGCAGAATGCTCAGTCCTGTGTGTCTTGTTTGTTTGCTTGTTTGTTTGTTTATTTTTGGCATCTTTCTCTTCCTACATTCTGAGATGGACTTGGGAGGTTGATAGTGATAGGGGATAGGATAAAAGATAAAGTCGGCAAGAAGTACGTGAGACGCCAGGGTAGGGCTGACATTTTAGATAGAATGGCCAGGGAAGGCTCCACGAGAAAGGGACTTTGAGAAAGTGCTGAAGGAACTGAGGGAGCGAGCCACGCGGTTGTCTGAGGAAGAGCTTCCCCGACAGAGAGAACAGCAAGAGCAAAGGTCCTGAGGCAGGAGCAAGCCTGACACGGTCTAGTCACAGCAAGGGAGCCAGTGTGGAGGGAGCAGGGGCTTGTGAGCTGCTGAGACCGAAGCCCTGAAGGACCCGCGCATCAGGCTTTCTAGGGGAGGGGCAGCTTCTGGAGCTGAGAACACACCGGGGCTGCTCTGCCATGTTGATCTGGGGGCCCCGTGAACAGATATCTTAACCCGCTTCCCTTTCTCATCTCCTGCTCAATTGTTCTGAGCTAGATTCGTGACCTTTGATAAGTGCCTCCGAGCCTGCGTTGTGTCTTAACTTCATTCCTGGCACCATCTTGTGTCCAACTCTGTGTGTCCTTTTTCTTTCTCTCTAATACTTCTTGTTGTAGCCAGTTCTGGTTTATGTTGTCTTTCAGGTAAGTCGCTTCTTGGCTTCTTCTGAATGAGGATAGGTGCACAATGCATAAGTGGAGGGATGGGGTAGCGATGTCTCCATGATGGTGTCTTCAGAACAGGATGGATTTTTATCCATCCAGCTGAACTTGGGGGCTGGCTGCCCTGTCTTTGACTTTCTGCTCCTTGGGGTTCAGCACGAGGCTACGGCTTTGGAAGGGACTGCAGTTGATTCTTGTTATTTGTAGTAGTTACGGTCAATAAAGGCTCAAACACTCAACAGAGCAGTATTGAACCATTGCCCAGAGGGGATAACCAGGTTAGGATGTAGGCATCTCTGGTCTTACACAACTTTTTTTATTAACCAATCAATACATACTTGTTTTATGTGCATTTCTGTTTAAAGACACCTTATTTAAGACATACTGTTGATTCATTACCATTGAACTCACAGCCAGCAGCGCTATAACTCACGCCTGAACGAAGCTTATCTAACGCATGTATTTTCAACGTTGGGTGTAACACAGCCTTCTTGTGCTTAGGAATTTTAGACAGCACCTCAGCACTATGCTTGGGGACCATTTTAAACAGTGAAATCATTGACAAAAGCACAAAACTGTGAAAAAAATATGGCACAAAATAACCACAAAAAAGGATTCTTGCCCACAGTATAGGGCTGAAGTAAGAAAGTGAGACATAACCTAGTTTGGCCTTAGCTGTGAACTTGTACATCAAGAGACTCAAACTTTTCTCCACTCTGCACAGGTCTGTGAATGACTGGAACAGTGCCTTTAGTACTGATTTGGGGGTAACAAACAAATTTTATAAAGTAGGCAATTTTGCAAGTACAAAATCCATGAATAATAAGATTGACTGTATTGAAGAAAAATCTTGTTACCTTTAAAGCAGACCAGGGTAATCCCAGTTTTGTGATATATGTCAGCAAGACAGAGAACTCTTCGGGGGAGGATATAGCTTAACTGGTAGAGTGCATGCCTAGCACGCACAAGGTCCTGGGTCCAATCCCCGGTACCTCCTCTAAAATAAATAAATAAAAAAGTGAACCTAGTCCCCACCCCACCACACCCCCAAAAGAGACTGCGAGCTCTTTATTTGTTTTCTGGGTTAATGAGAACTTCAGGTAATCTTTGAGGCATATTTACCCCAATATGAAAAATGCAATTTATAGTTCAAGTTTATACACAAGAAGCTGAGCGGGCAGACCCTGCGGCACTGGCACATGCAGATTATTCTCGCTATTTGGAACAAAGAGCCTCTATTGGGAACACTTGGCAGATGGATCTGAAAACTTGCTCCTCGAGAGTTTTTCCTACGGAAGTTAAGGAAGCACAAGGTATGATCAGAGTGGCCTGTTGGATAAGAAATCCCTTGAAGCACTGTGGTCAAGAGGAGAGTAAAAAAAAATCCAGCCTCTTACACAGACAGGTCCTTGCTCTCGCGAGAGTCAGGACCTCACAAAGAACTGGCCCCGAGACGGCTGCCCAGACGGGCTGGGGCAGAGCAACAGGAAGCAAGAAGCGGGCTCAGCAGACGGTTTGCTCTTCCTGATCCCCCCTCGGCCTACATCTGTGGTTTCCACCACTCTCCCAGGTGTCGGTCTCAGTCCGGTCATCCCTGGTGCCCCTTGCCCTCGACTCCACTGCCAGGCGCGTTCTCTCTGTTCTTCCCCTTGAATCTCCTTCTGGCTTTCTGTGCCCACAGACACCATCTCATTAATGCTCTCCCTCACGAAAGGTCTCCAGACCTATTGCCACAGACGTCTAACATTTTTCTCCACCTCTAGCCTCAATGCCCTTCAAGCCAAATTCTTCCTGAAAGAATCCTTTACTCAAAAACCTCTGGACTCCCTGATCTACTAATTCAAATTCAAACATCTCTGACTTCAAACTCATCTACCTCCATTTGCAGCTCTTCTCAAAGTGACCCCAGATGCTTTTTCTAGTCTTACCAATCACGACTCTTCTAAATGTGCTCATATCCTGTAAGCAAAGTGTCTTCCCTGGTGTTTTCAAAGCACACTTAAATTTTCTAACCCCATACCATTACTTTCTTATACTTTCTACTAGACAGACCTTTCTATCTCAATTATTTAAAATTATACCCAGGATTAATGACACATCTCCTCATTCTCCCACAATAGATGGAGTTTCCCGATCGCCAAACCCCCACAGCGCTTCGCTTCCTAGTGGAATTTAACATGTTTTCCTTTACATTCATTTTTTGGTCTGTATTTTTCTTACCATTAGTCCACATTCTAAGGGACATAAAACTTCCTATGTCCCGTAAGCCTCAAAGGAGGCCTCGGGCAGAGTAAGAGCTCAGTTAAGTATTTATGGAGCCTGAGGGACGGTCTTAGCTCTTCTGCGATAATTCACTAACCACTTCTCTAGGAAGGAAAGGAGAGAGAGAGGGGTGTCACCAGGAGTTTGAGCCTGGGGCCACCTCAGGAGGTACGAGATGGGTCCAGATGAAAATGGGGGGTGTACCCTATGTCCCAGATGGCTAAGAGGCCACAGACCAGTCTTAGAATTCTAAGGAAATGTACATTTATTCCACAAACTCTCTGGAGTGAAGTGTCAAAAAGAACTGGAAATGTGAGGAATTTCCCTCAGAAGTTATCTGGAATTGCTGGGGACATCTCAGAGTGTGGCGGGCTGCCTAGGCCCTTGGCTCAGGGGCGACTCCAAGTGTGGCAGAGTCACCCCAAGCTGACCACAGTCCCCTGGTCATCTCTAGCTCTTGGCTGAACCAGACTTGAGGTTTTGAGGAGATACACAGATCAAGGACCTTGTCGTGTTGTGGGAACCACCCTGTTCCTCCCTGTCCAAACTATCATCTAAAAAAAAAAGGAAAGGTAAGCTCTCGGAGTGGCTGTGTGATTGCGGGTGGGGCAGGGGAGATTCACTTCTGGGTTCTCTCTAGGATAGGGGTCAAAGAAAAAGGCCAGCGATCATTCTACAGGCAATAAAATAGCGTATCTGCTTTGCTTTAAAATAGCTATCTTTCTCTAAATCTAATGCTCACCTGAGCCAAAATTGCCTCCATTCACTGGTCCATAAATATTGCTTGAGTGCTGGTTAGCTACCAGGCACTTTCCTGGGCACGGAGATACACCACTGACATTACAAGCATCTTATGCTCCAAGATGGTCTGGAAGCACATGATTCCTGTGGTGACCAGTCAGTGTTCTCTACCACCTTGAACTTGGTGATTCCCTCTTGAATATCACACAGTCATACTCAATGAACTGTACAGGGACTTCATGAAGGAGGAGCTGGGGGAAAGCAGAGAAAGAACTTGAATATTCATTCTTGCAGTACTCTACCACGTAAATGTCTGGTTGAGAGAGATGCACGCCCATGTGGCTAATTCCACGATGCCTGGGGCCACTTAAAACGCACTGTGAGCCTTCCTTGCGCACTTTTTTTTTTTACTGAAGTAGAGTCAGTTTACAATGTCGTGTTAATTTCTGGTGTACGGCATAGTGATTCAGTTATACACATATATAGACATATATATTCCTTTTCATATTCTTTTTCATTATAGGTTATTACAAGGTATTGAATGCATTTCCCTGTGCTCTACAGTGGGACCTTGTTGTTTACCTACTTTGTATACAGTAGTTAGTCCTCTTTGCAAACTTTCCATGAGCTTGCATGTAAATTTTTCAAGTCATCCCCTCTTTCCCTCAGACCCTCCCCTACCCCCCGAGAAAAAGTAGAGGGTACATTTCTCCTTCATTTTTGGCTTTTCATGTTTCTCCTGACATCTGGCCTCTGCCACAGCTGGCAGCAGAAGTGCTGACCTGTCAAGAGAAAGGCTTTCTGGGGGACACGTGGCCTGGGCAGCAGCCGCCGCAGCAGGAAGCACAGGAAATCTCATGAGAGGGCCTGTTCTTGAACACTTGCCCGTCTTCTTCTGCAGACTCATGAGGGAAAGAGAAGCGCCCAAGTCACTGGCGACGTAGCTGGAACGGAGTCCCAGTTCTCAACTGTTTGAGGTTCACCCATAACTGGCAAAATAACCGCAGGGCACAACTGTTAGGCTCCAGCCACAGCCTGCGATGCTGCTGCTGAAGGCTGAGGCACTTTTGATTCTAACAGCGCTGCGCACCCAGGAAGCCCAGCAGTTAGAACTGGCAGTGAAAGGCATGAGCAAGGCTTTCTCGGCAAGTGTTAGCATGCGCCCGCTTGTGATGGGACCTGCTGTGGAGTTCTGGGGTGAGAGGGGAGGCGTGGTGGCCTGTTTTGTTCAGGCAGTAAGGTAGCTGCTTCCAAGGGCAAAGGGGAGCAGTCTGGGTCACAGATCAGAGCCAACCTCTGCGGGAGACTCAGGATGGAGCCCTGAGACCGGTCTTGTACTTTTCTGGGCAATTTCGCCAACTGATCACACACAAATGTGAGCTCTGGGAGGAAGATGCTGGCCCCAAGCCCCAAAGTTCTGAAAGTTTCATCGCTAGTTATTAAGGAAAAGGGAGAGAAAAGGAGAAAGAGGGAGAGAGAACAAGACAGACAGAGATAAAGAAAGAAAGAAAAGAAAGACGCTTTCCCTGCCCTGTCTTTGGCAAGTGTTGTTTCCTGATACAGCAAGTTCCATTCTTAGAAACGGCCGGGCTTCACTGCCAGGGTTTACTGAAAGCACCTCGTTAAAGCCAGCACAGAAAGACTGGCCCCAGGCCGAGTGCTCTGACCCATCTCAGTCCACGCAGGCACACACCCAACTTCCGCACCCTTTGTTTTGTTTTTGGCTCCTCTGGTCCACACCTTGAGAGCTGGAAATTCTGGGAGCGTTTGCCTCTGTCTTACCTACACCAAAACCACTGGGCTAGGCACAGCGGCTCCCTTAGAGAAAGCGTCTAATGAACCCAATGGACGACTCCTTCAAGCAAGACTGGCAGGTCCACCTAATTTGGAGGAAGAATGAGAAGCCAGTCAAAATACGGCCAGAGACCAGAGATGGGTCCTGGACCAACCATCACCAGCCTAAGATTCTAAAACCCCGCTCTGGTCCTCCTCTTGCCCGAAGGGGAACTCCTCTCTAGGCTGAAAATGTGAACAGCAGAGCTGGGTACTCTCAGAGGCTGGGTGTATGACAGCCTGGAACAGGGCCTGGAGAGTCAGGAGACCAGGACTGGGTTCCCACCCCTGTGATCAGGTGAAGGCTCTCATCTGACTCCCCCACTGGCCCTGCTGCTAAGGTCCCCGACCTGGTCGTGGCAGGAGTGAGAGGTTCCTAGACTGCTCCTAATTTGGATGGAAAGTATTAAAGAACTAATTTGTAAAATGCAATTGATGATACAGATGCTCAAAATACTGCCTTTGTCTTCCCAAACCCAGATACGATTATTTTAAGATGGATTTTGTCCTCCTACCTCCCCACTGCACAGAGCTGACTTGGTGGTTTGCACCATCCTGACCATTTTTCAAATCTACAATCATGCTCTAAAAGTGCGCATGTCTTCACTAGATGTATAACGCTGATAATAAAATTATTTAAGATGAGACAGGGCTGCTCAGCTGCTGCAGGGCAGGGGAGAGGGGTGCAGGGTTTTTTAGTCACTGCTTCTCCTGGGGAAATACTAACTACCTACTCTCCGACCCCCGCCACCAGCACCCCAAACATAAAAGCGCACAAGACACCTTGGCACAGAGGCTGCTTCCGGGCTGACCAGATAGTCTGTAATCAGCACCTCTTATCCCTAGGGCCGTTATTAAAAGTTGCCTTTTTGGTGTTTTAAGGTAAAATCCTCTTAAAAGTTGTACCATGATCATAAAAAGTTCAGAATAAAATTTTAAACATTTCATGTCCCTAGCCGTGGCCAATATATTTCTAAGTAACATCTAAAGTGACAATATTCCCACCCAAATGTTGGCACTGTATGACACTGTCACTTGCCTTGTGTTACCCAGTCCGACCTCAGCATCCCTACTTTGCAGCGTAGAGGAGTGGCAGACGTGGCGATACACCTCCCAGACTTCTCCTGCCAAGGAAGGAGCAGCTGAGGGGTGTGTGGTTGCCCAGCAGGCACCCCCTCACTGTCATCTCCTTCAAGGCTGCCCCAGTGGCCAAAAGCTAACTCATTGGAGTCACCCCGTCTCGGGGGTGACTGAGTGCAAAGGGGTAAAAAGGCCCAGCATTTCAGCCCAGGGTGGGCAACCCTCGCTCTAGGTCTCCCCACCAGGTCGGCCTGGCCTCTGTCGGATCTGCCTTGCAGGTTGACTGCTTCCTCTGTCCCGCTCCGCTTCTGCATCCCATCCATTCATAGTTGACAGCTAAAAGAATCTGCCCCCTAAACTTCATCTTGACGTCTTCCAAAGAACCCAGCCTGTGAGTACATTTGCCAAAAAAGCAAGGGGTGAAATGGGGTTTCACTCGCTGGACCCCTCGTGGCCCAGCTGGCAAGTGGGCCGCTGTCCTGGTGGAGAGTGGAGCACAGACAGCCCCCTGCACGAGGCAGTTACTCAGTTGTTAAAACTTGAACTTCTGTGAATCAGGAGGGTGTACTGGTGGCAGGGAATGCACTAACCCGTGCGGATACGCCGGGTGTTTGCAGTGTGTGGAGGGAAGGGTGATGGTGGTGGAAGGCTCCTGGCAAGCACCACTGGTGCCCTGCAGGAAGACGAAGACGGGATGAGGAAGAGTCACAGGCAGTTGAAAGCCAGGTGTGGAAGCCAGAGCGCTTCTTTGACACTTACCCTCACGCCCTGCAGAGGAAGAATGGGGAAAGTCAAGGATGAAGCCCATGGCTGAAGAGTGACTCAACTTAAATGCCCAGTCAAGGTAGATCTGATCTGCCAAGTTCAGGGCTCTGACTGGAAAGACCTGAGACCCTAGCACATTGCATGGGGACATTTGGGTTGACTCGCCCTTCACAGGACCTCTCTCGTGGCCTCTGGATTTGAGGCACATCTGGAAAAGTACCAGGCCTTATGAGGAAGGAGGGTGCCTATACCTCAAAGGAGCTGGAAGAACTGAGCAGAATGTGCTGGCAGAAGCCGAGGGACCACACATGTAGTTAAGTTCTGAGGTTCTGATCAAGGCAGATGAAACAAATACATAGGTATAGAAGGGTCTGTGCGATTGGGGGAAGCCTCCTGAGATACAAGGCTTAACACCCTGGCAAGGAGCCCAGGAGACAGTGTGAACTTGCTACTAAGACGGGTCCTAGAAACATTAAAAAAAAAAAAAAAGGGGGTGGTCCACACTGAGAAAAGCTGAAGTGCCAGAATTGCAGTGGAAGATGGTAGGGAGAGGGCTCCAAGGGCCATGGGGTTGGGTGGTCATGTGGCAGTGAGCATAGTAGCTTCGGCTGGGTGATCCACCAAAAGCTTACAGTCCACAGGAATGCCCCAAGGGCACACCATCCAACATGGCTATTGGGATGTGCTAGGGGAGAGTGAAATAGGGGCTCTCCTCTGAAGGCCAAGGGCTGATGGTAGCAGCAACTGTTACAGACCTTGGCTTGCTTATAGAGATAGGGATGATAGGACCCTGAAATAATAAAGGCCAGGAGACAGCATTTAACTGCCAAAGTCAAGTGTTTGTAATTATTAAAAAGACTGGTGTGGTCAGAGTGGCAGCCAAGAAGGCCTGATCCACAGAGAGAGTTGTGGCAACAGTTAATAGGACCTAGGGTTCCTAGGAGAAGAGAGATGGGAAGCTGACCAGGGTACTACTCAGCTTGTATGAGCAGAAAAATTAGCATGGGTGACTGGGAGATTGGGTATGAGAGAAGGGTGGTCAGCCTGATACCAAGACACCAGCCTTTGCACAGCCCCTAGGGATGAGCTGGTTTTCAGACCTGGAACACACTATCTGATGAAGTGGCTGGATCTCCAGGCAACAATCAGGAGGGTCCTGCAACACCATGACAGGTGAACAGGCTATTTCTCTAGTCCTTTCCCCAAAGGACCTCCAGCTATTTGTTTGGGTAGCTGCATGGTGGGCACCAGGTCTGAACTGACGCTGCTGTCTAGAGACCTGAAGTACACACACGGCCTTCCCGGAGGGCACCCGAGGCCGGCTTGTCAATGGAGTTCCAGCCAAAGTTCTGCTCATAAGGTCCCCCGCGTGTGCAGACCCACCCACTGTCACTTCCTTGGCCCTTGAATGTATAATTAGGATGGACATACCGGGTCCGATTCCCATGTTGGGTCCTTAGCTTATAGGGTAAGAGCTATCATGGTGGAGAAGGCCAAGTGGAAGCTCCTGAAACCGCCCCTGCACAAGATGGCAAATAAAACAAAAGAAAACCAAACCACTGTTACATTCCAGGGGGGACTGAGGGGATGCCAGAGATTAGGGTCATCCTTAAGGGTCCAGAGGATTCAGGAGTGGTGGTTCCTATCTTATCTCTATCTGAGTCAGCAGTCTGGCCACTACAAAACAAGATGAACCCTGAAGGGTGACTGGAGATTATAACGAGCTCACATCAGTAGCCTGATGGCAGTTGCTTCTAGATTAAGTATTTTTGCCAGAACAGGCTCACGTGGCCTCAGGTTCATGGTGTATCACCATTGATTTTTATCTCAGTTGAAAAAGAGGGTCAGAAGCTGTTTATGTGTTGCTCCTTCTGTCCTAACAAAGTCCAAAGAGAGCTGGACTGTCCGGACCTTCTCTAGGACATCACATTGATCCACTGTATTGATGACACTGTGTTCATTGGGCCTGATGTACAGCAGGTGGCTGGCACACGTGAGCTCCAGAGGGTAGAAAATTAACCCTACATAGATTTGGGGGCCTGTCGCTTCTGACTAATTTTTGGAGGTCTAGTGGTTAGGAGGATGCTGGGACACCCCTTTCAAAATGAAATGCAACTCATTGCATCACAGGCCTCCGAAGTCACAGGCCTCCTACTACAAAAAGGAAGCTTGACCCCCAGTGGGCCTTTTGGGGTTCTGGAGGCGGCATATTCCACTCCCACGAATGGAGGACACGAAAGGCTGTCAGATTCGAGTGAGGCTCAGAGCAGACAGATGCTTGGCGGCAGGTCCAGGAAACAATGCAAGTATTCCTGCCACTTGGACCATGTGATCCAGCAGACCCAGTGGTGTCAGAGGCACCAGTGGTACAGAAAGGTGTCGTGTGGAATGTGTAGAAAGCCCTAGAAAGAGAGTCACGTGGATCAAGGCCATGCACTTTGCAGTAGATAAATTACATGACTTTTGGAAAAAATAAGTCCAGGTGTGGTACTGAGCCCTGATGGAAGCAGAATGCCTGACCACAGGAGATCAAGTGCCGGTGAGTTCAGGACTATTCATCTCGAGCTGAGTCCTGCCATATCCACGGAGGCATAAGGCCAAGTTGGCCCCCAAATAACTCATTATGAAAAAGAAGCGGTGCCTCTGGGATTGAGGACAAGCCAGCTGCATGCCAGGGAGCTCAGATGCCTTGGCAGCCTTCACTGTAGCATCCACCATGCCCCTCCCTCAGCTCACACCCACGGCGATTCTTAACACCAGCCGAAAAAAGATCAGAACTTGCAAGCTTGCATCAGGGATGGGTTGGCTTGGTATTTGTGTGAAAGTTGAACGTGGATGACAGCTGCCGCACGGTCTCGTTCAGGCCTGGCCTTGCAAAAGACAGAGGCAGGAGAAGGTGCTCCCAATGAACAGGAGCTTTGGGCGGTGCCCACAGTCACCCACCCTGTGGGAAGGGAAGGGGCCGGCGGTTAGATTACGTATGGACCAATGCGCTGGAGTCTAATTCTAGCAGGAATGACCCCTAATGTCTCACCCAGCCTTCCAAGTGAGCGGTTGGAATTCTCTTTTCCAAAGATGTTTCCTTCCTTTGAGGGGAGCCTCCCTTTGCCCCAGGACTGACCTGGCTCCTCTCTGGGCACCTCCCCCAAACTCAGAGGGTCCCTCATAGGCTTAGCAGGCCCAGTCTCTCCTTTTGAGGAGCTACTCGTCCTGCATAGACAACATGTCAGAAACAAAGAACTCCTGAAACTCTGTCCCTAGCTTTGGGTTAGGGCCCCTCCTGACACAGACTTCTGTGAAGCCTGAACAAGGCCGTGCCCTTCACTGTACCAGAGTCAGCTAAGAATAATACAGCTCTAATGTAAACATACTTAGGGATACATGGAAAGTACACTTAAAGTTGCATTTATACTAGCCTTTCAGGGGAGGGGGAAGGAGGAGATTATTTTTCAATTAGCCTTTTGATTGGTGATGTAACTTAAATAGTTCAGATTGTAATTTGTCCACAAGCAGATAGAAGAGAATGAAAAACTAGGCTGAGATTTTCCATTTCCAACTTATTTAACCAACAAGTACCATTTCTTTACCGTGGAAAGAAAGATTGGCTTAGAGGAGGCTTGGCCCTTGTCCGCTTCTGGTTCTGCCGCTACCACAATGTCCCCCCAAACCCAGGAAAGCAGAGCCAAAAAGGGCAGAGGGGCCCAGACGGTGACACTCCGGTTGCTGCACACTCTTACAGAGTCAAACTGGCTTGTAAACACGCAGGAATAATGATGCTAATCGAAGTGATAATATTTTAAATAATAAAGTTAAACTATTATCTTCAACCTTTACTTTAGCAAAGAAACATTTGTGGAGTCCCTAAAAGATGCCTAGGCTCTATTCCCAGCGGCTCGGATGCAGTTGTCCTGGGGAGGGGAGCAAAAGCTTCCGGGCGATTTAAGGTGCAGCCTGGGCGGGAAAACAACAAACTAGACCTTGACCGAACCCTAGTACCAGGTGATTTCCACTCCCACAGAAGGAGACATGAGAGGGAGGCCTGAAAGAACCATGGAAAAGAGCCTTACAGACACCGGGCAAACCAAAGACCATTCCTAAATGACAACCCATCGGTCTCTGTATTCCACAAAGATCCTGTGAACCTTTCAAAACACCCTAGTATATTAAATCTACATTTCGTGTGTTAATATCAAATTGTTTGTTAATAAATTAGAGCATAAAATATAAGCTTACTGTTTTACAGTGTCTTCAATTTGAGTTCTGTAAATGGGAGGTGCCAGTCAGAAGAAGCCTACCGTTCTGTGGCTTCTCTCGCAGAGGGTTTCTGGGACAGCCCGGCCTCCGATGCACAACTGCATGGTGGCAGCCCAGGGTAAGGAGGAGCGGTGGTCCAGGAGCTAGGTGACGTGGGTCTTGGTCTGTTTCTGGCACCAAGATACGGGGGTTATTTAACCGAGATCCTTTTTCATCTGTAAAATGGAGATAATAATGATTATTTTAATAATTTGAAAGGTACCCACGAGGCTAACTTAGATAAAGGCACTTATAAAGAACTGAGCATTTGTATGTAATATCAGTGTTATTCTGCATGATTTTTATTATTACATGTTATCATTCCACACGTGACTTGACCCAGTGGGTCTTAGTCTTGTTTTATAAAAGGACAGTTTGGAAAATTATTCTTTTCATTATAATCCTTCTTAACCAATGTCCTGTTTGTTTGTTTGTTTGTTTGTTTGTTAGCATCATTATCTTTGCAGCAAAAAACCA
The DNA here is from genome assembly GCF_036321535.1 of Camelus dromedarius. Lineage (NCBI taxonomy): Eukaryota > Metazoa > Chordata > Mammalia > Artiodactyla > Camelidae > Camelus > Camelus dromedarius. The sequence goes on along the minus strand of NC_087458.1, from coordinate 26,483,064 downwards.
GGAGATGAGTCAAATAGATGACCCCAGCAAAATGGCCTCAAAGACACAAGTATCTAAAGGGTCCTTCTCTCCCCGGTTAGACAACAGTACTTTTTTATGACCTTGTTTCTGCTCTTATACTATGAAAACACCCACTTCAAGGCCTAAGGAAAAGGCGGTGACTTCAGTGCTGACGACGCCAGCAGCAGACCTGTTCTCGGAGGGCTGCTGTGAGCACGGAATGAGCGTGAACAGGCAGACGCGTTGTAGACTGTGAGGCCCCAGACGTTCGCGGGTGGTGGTGATCACAGTGCTAGTTACAGAGATGAGGGTGTTAATGACAGCGGTGCAGACCAATCTGTTAACCTTGAATAAATAGGTAAGGACAAGAACCATTGGTCCCCATTCGAATAGTAGATGTACTAAAGGAGACAGGGTGGCCTCTGGAAAAAGGGTAAGTCATGTAGAGGGAAACCTAGGACTGATGCCTTATAGTTCTAAAACTCTGCCGCATCCTGAAAAAATATGAGAAATCCCAAAAAGCTTCCTGGTACTCTTCATTGGGTCTTCTTCCCCAGCGTGCTTCTTTCTAGACAGTTCACTTGAGGTTTTGTCATGTACATCTCTTGTTCAACAGAGCCCTCCTCCTACGCAACCTCAGTGGGTTCCACTTTCTGGACCACAGGACGGGCGTTAGCAGTGGTCAAAGCGCCAAGTGTAAAACAGAAAGGGCAGGACAGTGAGGAAGACTTGCCTACTCGTCCCCAGGAAGTTTCATGAATTACTTGCCCGTATCTCCCACTGACTGGTCTTCTAATGGCTGAACGCTCTTGAGACAGTGACACAGAAGCTTCCACTTTGGTGGAGCAGGCTGACATAGTAAAGCATTATAAAGTACACAGAAGTACCGCAGGTTCTCAGAGCAGGCTGCTACAATTCCATTTTAATTGGAAGATATAGACTTCATGGAGGAATCGGACTGGGGACAAATTGGGAAAACTGGAATAAAAACAAAATAAATGTGAGAGATTTGTTAACCTTCCAGTGAGGTTCACTTTTTTTCCCTCCAAATGAGAGACAAAAAAATGTCATCATTCTTGTCTTGGTACTTTTGGAATCCACATCTTTTGGATTCCTTATTCTGGCAGTTGAAATCTTCTTTCTCTAACAGAGAGTCATTCCATCTACCTGCTACTGGTTGATGTATTTTTGACCAAAAAACTGTGTAGAGGACAAGATCTCAGTTCAGGATCAGGAAAGGAGTCCAGAGGTAAAAGATCCATAAATCTGTCCCTCTCCCAAGCCGTGAGCTATCTCCCTGGATTAGCCTAGAGCAGGGAATGGCCATGGGGTCATGTCCATTGGGTCATCCCAGCCTTGTGGAACTTGATCAGTGACATAACTGTGCCCTGCTGCTGACAATCCTGCTCTTTAGAAAGACACGGGGTGGTTGTGAGATCTCTTACAACTTGCTGTGGGACCCTGGGCAGGTACCACCCCATCTGCCTTCATCACAACACTTGACCCTCAATCTTTTCATGATGCCTTTATCAGAGCTGTTGTTTTGTTGTTTTAAATCTCCGGAGACTTCCCCAAACTCTATTACATTTCGTCTTGCTGGCTTCATCTCACCCTGCGTGTTATAGCCATTGGTATCTGGAACTTCCTTTAGAGCAAGATTTCTTACGGGAGTTTTGGGGGAAGACATAGACATTCTTCAGATTGACTCTTTTGCTAGGGAGATTAAGCAGGAGTCTTGGAATGTATAGACAGGCCCGAGAGAATGATTTGTATGTGAGTGGATCCCAGAGTGTCACAGGCTGCACTGGGTGGGGGATGGAGCTGGACCAGAAACCCAGTGAAGGTTCATTCTTCCCTTAAGCACTGCTGGCTCAATGCACAATCAAATGATGACTCCGAAGAGTGGGTCTCCCGCATACAGCACCCGCCTCTCGCAGCAGACTGCTCTGACTTTGCAGACGCAGCCTTGGTGTGAGGCCGTGACGAAGGAGTCACTAGAATGACTCTGTGCGGTTCTATTATGAGCACTTGTGATGGCAAAAGGAGAAGGGAGGTGTGGGGACTAAGGGGTGCATCGATGGAGTGACAGGGAAAGAAAGAGAATATAACTGTGTCGGGGACAACTGGGGCTCATTCACAAGAATGCTGAAAGGAACAGAGAGACAGGGCGTCTGCATAACCCTAAAATTGGCTCAGATGGCCGTTTGTTTACTCTACATCGAAATTTCCCCATCCAGAGGAAAGAGCTATGCTTTAATTTTGTGGGTTTTTTAAAATATATCATATGTGTATTTTTAAGTTAAAGGTGTGCGTGCATTTTTTAAAATTAAGTTTTAAATTACCCAGCAGTGTAACATACACCTTTGCTAAGTCAGAATACACCTCCTGAGGGCTCTGGGTGAGCTAAATTTAGCAGACTCTCTTAATACTGTAACGTAGGTGAACCACTGAAAATGAACGCTGTGAGGTGTAGAAAGTTGAATCTTCTTCTCAGCTTCTGGAACATTCCATAACCAGAGACTCACTTCGTCCCACGTTCCAAAGAGCCAGTGGATAAAGGAGTTAGCCTGTTTCACCTCGGGCAGACTGAGGGGGGACCGGATTTCACAGAGAAATACAGAACAGCAGTACCATTGCTCCTAATCTGCTCAGGACAAATCAAAAGTAAATGGCCTGAAACCGCGGAAGAGAGAATTTTGATATAAAAAAACAAAACCCTCACTGATGCAAAATACTGTCTTATTGCCCTAGTGGGTGGATCTAGACCCTGTAGGCTGATCTGGTATTGAACAGGAAAACATCTGTCCTCAAGGATGTGGGTATAGTTAGATGAACAGACTGAGCACCCTGAGATGCAGCTTATGTTCTGTTTCTACGAGGCTACACCTTTTTCCTTCTGACCTTCCCAAGCCACAGTCGAGACAGCACCTTTTTGTCCTAAGTGCTAGCAGAACTCCACCCCGCAGGGCTTTTGGAAACATGTGCTCCCACACAGAATCCTTCACCACAAGTTCCACTGACCAAAGGCACCCTGGAGTTTTCTCAAAGTAACCAAAACACACTTCCTTCCTGTAGGCAGAGCAACAGCCCTCAATACCCTACACACATTTCTCGAATGTCAAGAGTCCCTCGAGTGTCATGGGCTGGGACTTGGGAGGACTAGGTCTGCCCCTGGCTGCCCTGTTAACTGGCTGTGCAACAAGGGCAAGTAGCTTAACCTCTCTGGGCCTCATTTTCATCACCTGTGTCATGAGGACTTTTACTTTTTTTGTAAGTTAAATTTTTTATTTTGGGATGATTGTAGATTCACATGCAGTTGCAAGAAATGATATAGTGGATCCTACGTACCCTCCACCCAGCTTCCCCCAATGGCAACGCCTTGTAAAACTGTCGAAAAATTTCACAACCAGGATATTGACATGGATACAGTCCAGGCACAGAACATTGCCATCACCACAAAGGCTCCTCATGTTGCCCCCCAACTTCTTCTGGTTTATTTATTTATTTTATTGATGCAATGTTGGTTTATAACATCACATAAGTTTCAAGTGTAGAACATTATATGTCTACTTCGTTATACCCTACAGCGTGCTCACCACCAAAAATTTAGTGTCCATCCATCACCATACAGTTGATCTCCTTTATCTATTTTGCCTGTCTCCCCCCTGACCCCCTGGTAACCACCACTCTGTTCTCTGTATCTATGTGTTTGTTTTTGTTTGGTTTGTTCATTTTTTTTCTATTTGCTTTTTGTATTCCACATGTAAGTGAAATAATATAGTATTGGTTTTTCTCCATCTGACTTATTTCACTTAGCCCAATACCCTCAGTGTCCTCTGTGTATATATACAGTGGGACACGACACAGCTGTAAAAAGGTGATCTCTTGCCATTTATGATATCATGATGAATTTTTGGCCAGTCTCTAAGATCCTTCCCAGCACTGACATTTATAATTCTGTTGTAACCTGTGCTCTCCCCATGCTATGCTATATCCAACTATGAGTCTAAATAGGGTCACACAGATGGCCAACAGGCACATGGAAAGATGCTCAACATTGCTAATCACCAGGGACATGCAAACCAAAACAACAATGAGATGTCACCTCACACTTGTCAGAATGGTTATTGCCGAAAAGACCACAAATAACAAATGTTGTTGAGGATGTGGAGAAAAGCGAACCTTTGTACACTGTCGATGGGACTGTAAATTGGTGCAGCTACTATGGAAAACAGTATGGAGGTTCCTCAAAAAACTGAAAATAGAACTACCATATGATCCACCAATTCCACTCCTGGGTATATATCTAAAGAAAATCAAAATACTATTTGAAAAGATACATACACCCCAGTGTTCACAGCAGCACTATTTACAATAGCTAAGATATGGAAGCAACCTAAGTGTTCATCAACAAATTAATGGATAAAGAAGACATAGCATACACACACACACACACACACACACACGCACGCACACACACAATGGAATACTACTCAGCCATAAAAAATGAAATCTTGCCATTTGCAACAACATTGATGGAGTTGGAGGGTATCATGCTAAGTGAAATAAGTCAGACAAAGAAAGACAAATACTGTATGATATCACTTATATGTAGAATCTAAAAAATAAAGCAAACTAGTGAATATAACAAAAGAGAAACAGACTCACGGAGAACAAAGTAGTGGTTACCAGAGGGGGGGAAGAGGGGGCGGGCAGGATAAGGTAAAATACTACAGAAGATATTTTGTAATAATTTTATTATTTTTAACAGTCTTTTTAGGGGGGCGGGTAATTAGGTTTACTTGCTTATTTATTGCTTTAACGGTGGTACTGGGATTGAACCCAGGACCTCGTGCATGCTAAGCATAGCACTCTGCCACTGAGCTATACCTCCCCCTCCGTAATAACTTTAAATGGAGTATAATCTACAAAAATGTTAAATCACCATGTTGTCCACCTGAAACTAATATAATATTGTACATCAACTATACTTTAATAAAAAACAAACAAAAAACCAAACAGGTCATAACCACCATACTCATTGCTGTTTCACTGACTCCTCCCTCCATCCCCTCTGTGAGCTAGGTCTCTCCCCCCAGGTTTATTTCTGGAACCCCCAGGCATCTTTTGCATGTGCGCACGTGCTCCCACACCCGATCTGGTGGCCGCCTCCTCTTCTCACATGTACTCTTACAGATGTTCGGTGCCGGAGAAACCCCTGGAGGACCCCTCAGCACCACAGTTCCCAGTGCCCTGGCATGACTGCCGATTCAGTGCAGGTGCTGCTCCCGGCCCGCAACCCAGTGCCCCCCAAAGCCATGTAGACCAGTGAGCTGTTACAGTCTGAGAAGACCTCAGTGTGACTGAAATGCCACGGTGTCATCCCAGAAGCAAGCAAGCAGAATGCTCCTCCCTCCCACTGTCTGTTACCCTTCGTTACCCTGGCCTCAAAATCATGCTTTTCACATCACCTCCAATTTTGGAAACTGGCCATTGTAGCTTCAGCTTGTGGCTTCTCATTCCCTGGAGCCAGAGGAGGGACCAGCTGATGTCTGAGATACCCATCCCCACCCCTGCCACATGAATCCCTCCCAAAGTGCCCCCTGCCCACCCTTCTGTGACACACACCCAGGCAGGTCTGAATCCTTGAAATGGGCACTATTTAGGCTGAAGTGGGGAGGGAGGGGGACCCTGTATGTTATTTAAAGAAACAAAAAAAGAAATAGAAATCCCGGGAATCTTGAAGCTATTCATCTCGAAGACTATTCATGGAAGCAGGGACATTAAACATGGCGTCCTTGAATATGCAGCCTCCCCAGCACAGCCTGGCCTATTGTTTCCCTCATAATGACAGCTTACCTCTGGGAGTTTGAGCTGGGGGCCTCTCTGCTGTGCAGCACAATCGTCCCAGCGCTGGATCAGGGATGGGGAGGAAACGGGAACAAAGCTGCATTGTCAGGAAGCCTGAGGGCTGACCCCAACACAGCAGCACTCCAGAAAGTTATGGTGGAAAATGCTTCTTCCCCGACAGCCGCCTGGGGTTGCTCAACCCAATTTTGACTCAGCCGGACTGGGAGAGGAAGGCGACTCCTGCGTGTTGCTGTTGCGTTAAGGGGAGAAACAGAAAGAGAAAATTAAGAATAGCGGAGTGAGTCATGTCTCAGGAAGAGCCCACTATTTGGCCTCCCTACTCTGCCCCCGCCTTGACTTCACTGTCCGTGACTCAAGCGTCCTTGTAGCCCTGAGGGTCATGGTCATCAGGAGGAAATACTGAGTTGACTCAAATACACACCTACCTTTTATGGAGCTCCTACCTGCTCACCTGCTCATTTGATTGCCTGGGGGCCTGATGAGAGTTGGAAATGCCAGAGACGAAGGCGAGGCACCTAAGATGGCACACCTGGAATCTTTAGTAGCAAATGGTTGGGCTGGAAAAATTGTCACAGTGGAATCTAAAATGGGCTCTGTCATCAGTAAGGTCCTTCAGCCCTTCTGCTTCTCTTGATAATTACATGGACATCTCAGAGTAGATTTAAATGCCCAGCTAGAGAACATGGGGGGTCTTGTAGATGTGTGTTTAAGCTACAACCTGAGCAAGATTACATTTCTTTAAAATCATGATCCATTGGGGCTTTCTGGTTGATTTTTTTTTTTTTTTGTAGTAGTAGTAGTAAATCAATTCTTTTTTTAAGTGTAGGAGAAGCTGTGAAGCAATCCTGCAAAGAGCGAAGATGAAACTAAATATGGAAAAAGCAAAGGGCAGGACTGACACTAGTGAGCTGGTCACAAGAGCTGGCTTCAGGGATTCATTCACTCCTTCATTCATCCATCCGTCCACTCGGTACACATTCATGGAAACTTTGCTGTATGCTAAGCACTACACTGGTGGGGACAGATCAGGGAATAAAATAGAGCAGGTTGCTGCTTCCTTGGCGCTTGGAGCCTGGTAAGGGAGACAGACTAGTATGACACAAATAAATTATGTAACTGTAATCTTGGGGTCAGGAAGAAGCAGCACAGGGGGCTATGAAAGCAAATAGCAGGGGTGGTGATGGTTCAGAAAAATTTCCATGAAGAAAGCTGAGCCCTGGAGGAAAAGCTGAGCCCTGGAGGATTAGCCGGATGAAAGAGAGGGGAGTTTGGGGAAATGACCTAATCAGGAAATAATAGCGCAAGTGAAATGGCAGATGAAAAAAATGAACCTCAAAAAATAAGAAAAAAAAAGAACCCATCTGTAAAGAGCAGATGATCAAAATTCAATGAGGAGAAGGCAAAACAAATCAAGCCAAACCACAGTTTGGCAAAAAAACCTGCTCCAAGATGCTGCCACAGTGCAAGGGAGTGGGTGCAGGGTCCCCTCCATCCATCTGGATTCCGTCCCTCCCACACTGATAGCAGAAGGCATTCTGTGGAAGAACAAGGTCACGTCCTCCACTACCACATCCCTAAGCTGTTACCCTAGGGCAGATAGATGCCGTGAATTCTTTGTAAAATTAATATGGTTATCCAATGACAGAGAGGCTAAGTTGGAGGTGAGGATAACACGGAAGTTGCTGAGCACCCGTAATGTGGTAGGCAGCGTGTAAGTACTCTGTGTGTGTCTTCTCATTCAACCTTCAAACAGCCTCACGTGGTGGGTTGCAGGCATTTTATACTCTAAGGAGAACTGCAGTCTGGAGAAGGTAGGGAGATGAACCAGCCCCAGGTGGTTTGACTCTTAGTCTGACCACACTCGTGCTCTGCTTTGCAGCCTAAGAAGAACCCACAGAGTTCGTCTGGTCCCAGCCTGTTGTTTTGCTGGGGGTGCTTGGAGCTCACAAAGGCTCAGAGCCTCATGCAAGGCCTTGGGATCTGTGGCAGGATTAGACCTCTGGCCCTATCACCTCTCCACTATCTTCTCTGTTTCTTGTTGTTCTGCAAACTAGTAAAAACACACCCTGGAGAATTATCAGGATAGGATGCCAAAACTGCACATAAATTAATCATCATTCTTCTTGAGTTACATCTCTTTTTTCCTGGAAAACTTTAGTGTTGAGATATGTAGTGGAAACTTCCTATCCAAAAAAAAAAAAAAAATCTTGTAGTAATCTATAACGAAAAATAATATGAAAAAGAATATATGTGTGTACATGTATGACTGAAATATTATGCTGTACACAAGAAATTGACACAACATCTTAAACCGACTACACTTCAACTAAACAAAAATTTCTTAAACAATTTTATTGTGGTATAATTTCTGTAGAGTAAACTACACATATTTCAGATGTACAATTTGATGAATTTTGATAAATGTACACACCTACGAAACCACAGCCACAATCAAGATAACTAACATTTCCATCACTTCCCCCAGAGGTGCAAAGTTTGAACTCCCGACTTATACCTTCCCGCCCCCTTTACCCTCTGGTGACCATGAATCTGTTCTCTACATCTGTGAGTCTTCAACTAAACAAAATTAAAAAAAAAAAAAAAAACAACTCAGCAACAACAACAACAAAACACAGTAAATGATACATTTTGTAATAAAGCAATCACACTTTATTTATTTTTTTAACATTTCTATTCATAATCATTTTACAATGTTGTGTCAAATTCCAGTGTAGAGCACAATTTTTCAGTTATACGTGAATATATGTATATTCATTGTCACATTTTTTTCTCTGTGAGCTACCATACGATCTTGTGTATATTTCCCTGTGCTATACGGTATAATCTTGTTTATCTATTCTACAATGTTGAAATCCTGTCTATTCCTTCCCACCCTCTGCCCCCTTGGCAACCACAAGTTTGTATTCTATGTCTATGAGTCTGTTTCTGTTTTGTATTTGTGCTTTGTTTGTTTGTTTTAGATTCCACATATGAGCGATCTCATATGGTATTTTTCTTTCTCTTTCTGGCCATAAAAACCGACAACATAACGCCATTTGCAGCAACATGGATGCTCCTGGAGAATGTCATCACATTTTATTTTTGAATCTGGATTTTTGTATTTTGAACTATATTAAAGCAAGTCTGCACCAAACAGCTGATTTGTGTGACTTTTATATAATTTTCTGCTACATTCATCTAAAAAAAATGAAAAGTCTAAAGTAAAGTATATTTAATTGGTTAGCTTCTCTAATAAAATCTCATATTCAGAATATCTTGGCCCATACATTGACTCAGTGGAACAGTGCTGTGGACCAGGAAGATAAGAAATCGTAACCATTTGCTCCATCAGAGAAGAATTCTACAGTTGTTATGATGGAGTCACTTCTAATTAGTTTTAATTCTTAAACATATCACTCGCTCTTCTGGCCTTGGATTCTGCATCTGAGAAATGAAAGGATTATACCTGGTGGTCTGTATGATCCCTTTTAGATTCGAACATCAACGAGACAATGGATCTTGGAGGTACACTTACAGCCAGCCCATCCCCTCCTCCTCGACAGCCCTCAGCCACCTTTCTCATCTGCAGTCCCTTAACTGCCTTCTAGCCCCTCCCAACTGGGTCTTAGAGATACTGAAGGGAACCGCTGACGTTTTTCAATTCCTGGGCCCCAGCGCCCCCTAGGCCCACAGAGATAAACTGTAGCTCTGGAAGAGGTCAGGACTATGGGAAACTGGTGTCTCCCCGAGGTCAGCACCAGATCCCTGAACTTCCCTGTTTGTCGTCTGAGGCGAGAAGGGTGGGGCTGGGAGGGAGCCTGGAAGGACAAGAGGGAGGGGGTGTCGGGTTATCAACCAGACTCTGCAGGGGGCCTGGGGGGGCTGTCCTCCTAACTACTGGCACATTCCAAACAGAAGGATGTGGGCCAGCAGCCTAGCCGACCCTGTCCCGTGGAAACAAGCCAGGGGCCACATGGTGAACGTGTCCGGCTAAGCAGCAGTCACTGGAAAAGTTTTACTGTTCAACTAAAAACCTTCGCAGAAAACGATCCAAAGGCTATCAAACATCAATCATTTGCATTGATTACATTGTCTTCCCGTCTTTATAAATAACGTGCACGCATTTCAGCAGATGGCGTACATACTGATTTCGCTACTTTTTTCCATTCCCGATGCTATTTTGTATACATACCTCCCACGCTCAGTCCAATAACCGTTCTTCTAAATCTTGTACGATAAGGCTATACCACAGTGAGGTGCTCACCGAGAAGCTGAGTATATCCAGGCATGCGTATACGTATGTGGTACGTGTGTGCACCGTGCATGTGTGTGCACGCGTGCTGTGGGGTATGTATTATACATAAGAGCTTGTGTGCTCTGTGTGTGTGTCTGTGTGTATACGTGGTGTATGTTTATGCTGTGGTATGGTACGTGTATTTGGGTGTGTATATATTTGTGGTATATATATTTGTGTCTGTGCATGTGTGTGGTGTACATGGTGTGTGTGTGTGGTGTATGTGAGTGTCTCTGTGTTTGTGTGTGGTGGTGAGATGTGTGGAGGGTTTTGTGATGGGTGTGGTGTGGATGTGTGTGTGTGTCTCTATGTGTTTGTATATGTGGTGTGTGGTTTGCAGTGTGTACGTGTCTGTGGGGTATCTCTGTGTGTGGGGCTGTGCATATGTCTCTGTATGTATGCGGTGTGGTGTGTCCATCGGTGCATATATTTGTGGTGTGTGTGTGTGTGTGTGTTCACTCCCGCATGGCGACTGCAGCCCTGCCGGTCCAGGTCCTGGGCGCTTCTCTCAGACCTCAGCACCTGTGCCAGGAAACAGACTTCCCAGGCCCCACACGGCCTGCAGTTTGTGTCTAGAAAGAGCGGAGAACGCACTTCCCGTGACGGGTGTTTACAAACCTGCACAGTCATCGGGTGCCTGGGCGTGGGCAACGCCAACTGCTCCTGGGAGGACGAGTGTCTGCGGTTATCGGCAGAGGCAGGACACTCCGGAAGCCATCATCACAGGTGCCGGAGGGCTGGAGATCATGTTTTTCTCGATCATTCTTTCATTCTCTATTAAAAGCCAAAAAAGGGAAAAAGAAAAAATATCTCTTGGGTGAATCAGTCAGTCATTCTTATCACCTCCAATTTTTTACAGGTGTTACCTAATTCCATCCTCCTGGCAAAATCAGAGTCTTTAAGGGGCCCAGTCTGGGTGTGAACCCCGGTGCCTAACCACCACACCCTATTTGTTCCTTCCCTGGAGGAGCCCACAATGCAGTAAGGATGCTTCTATGCGGCGTAAGAAATGCTGAGCAGAGCTGGGGGCCCAGGGCCGTGGGAGCCCAGAAGAGAAAACATCTAATTGACGCGGGGCCTCAGAAGTCCCAGCCGGCATCTGCTCTCCACCTTGGCAAGGGGTCACGACCTCCAGATTCCTTAATATGTTGGGGGACCCTGCCTCAAAGACCCAGTGGCCTGTTTCTCAAGGAACAGTGATTTAGGAACCCCCAAATCTGCATGTCTGCCCTTGCGTCCAGGTGAGTCATCGCAGGCCCTGCCTAGGACATTCAGTTTCCCTTGTGGGACCCATTCTAGCCGGCAGCCGGAGAAGCGCGTGAGCAGAGGGTTCGGCCAGCCTGCAGCGAACATGCGCTCTCTTCTTCAGGGCGGCTCTCTCCCTGCTTCTCACGAGACTGCTCTGTAGCGACACTGTCTTGCTGGAAACGCCTCAGGGTCAGAGACCTCGTCTTACTCAGGTCTGTACTTCTGGCATCTGGAGAACGAATGAATGAGTCGTGGTATATTTATACAATGGAACACTACCCAGCGATTAAAAAAAAAAAAAGAAGAATGAAATAATGCCATTTGCAGCAACATGCATGGACCTGGAGATCGTCATTCTAAGTGAAGCAAGCCAGAAAGAGAAAGAAAAATGCCATATGAGATCACTCATATGTGGAATCTTAAAAAAAAAAAGATAGAAAGAAAAAAGGACACTAATGAACTCATCTACAAAACAGAAACAGACTCGTACACATAGTAAACAATCTTACGGTTACTGGGGGAAAAGGCATGGGAAAGGGTAAATTTGGGAGTTTGAGATTTGCAAATATTAACCACCATATATAAAAATAGATTAAAAAAACAAATTTCTTCTGTATGGCACAGGGAACTGTATTCAGTATCTTGTAGTAACCTTTAATGAAGAAGAATATGAAAACGATCCGATGGATGTACATGCATGACTGGGACATTATGCTGCACCGCAGAAACTGACACACTGTAACTGACTATACTTCAATTAAAAAAAAAAATAAAGCAGGAATGGAGAAACTCCAGCCTGCAGCGGAGCTAGGCTACCTGGGGACGCTGGGTGCTTTGCATTCTGTTCTCAGCTCTCTTCCTCCTGCTTCTGGTTGCCATGGTTCACTCACACACCTGGCCTTGTGGGGACTGCACTGTTCTCGTCCTCCTTCCAGCGTCTGGAAAACTGAGGTTTGCCGTTACTTGGTTTGCCCTTTTCTTCTTCTTCTTTTTTTCTAAATTGAAGTATATTTGATTTACAATGTTGTGTTAGTTTCTGCTGTACAGCATAGTGATTCAGTCATACATACATGTATACACATATACAAATATTCTTTTTCAGATTCTTCTCCATTATATAGGTTATTACAAGCTATTGAACATAGTTCCCTGTGCTGTACAGTAGGACCTTGTTGTTTATCTATTTTATATATAGAGTAGTTTGTTTCTGCTAATTCCAAATTCCTAATTTATCCCTCCCCTCCTTTCCCCTTTGGTAACCATAAATTTGTTTTCTATGTCTGTGAGTCTCTTTCTGTTTTGTAAATAAGTTCATTTGTCTCATTTTTTTAGATGCCATGATATTTGCCTTTCTCTGTCTGACTTACTTCCCTTAGTATAATTACTTATGCTTCTTTTAATGTCTATAAAATGATCTGTCTCTTCATGTGTTGCAATAATTTTCCTTCACTCCAATTTAGAAGCTTCCGTGCAACAAACAAAAGCTTAGGACTTCCCATGTGTGTCTGAAAGTTCTCTTGACATGGAAACAAACAAGACCTTTTTTCAGGTGAGAGTTTCTAAGTGGAAGGTTCATCCCAGTAGCCAGTTATAGCTGATCCTCCCTTACTGGGGGTCGGCGGACCCTCGGCTATACAAATCTTTGCATTTGTATGCTTCATAATTCACAACAGGTTTTTTTTTTTTTTAAACAAACAAACAAAAAGCTCCCACTGATCAAGATATCCCTGTTTCAAAAGAGGAGCTTGAAGCCAGAGTCACGCAGCTTCTAAGTGGTTGAGTCAATCCATGACTGAATCGGTGCATCTTCCGATTTTCCTTGGAGCTAACTCTTTCCCAGAGCTGCTGGAATACAGGGCACGGGTATCTCTTTTTGCTCTTCCCCTGTTTACGTTAAGCATGACTGAGGACCTGGCTCTGTTCTCCCAGCTGGAGCAGAAGGTACCAGTCCAAACCACAGCAGAAGCCCAGAAAGGAGTGGACTCCGGGTCATTGAGTGGGTGGGGCCAGATAGAGGGACTCTAACTTCCCGGCTCTCAGCTCCCTGGTTTCCAGGATTCACAACCACCCCTTAATTTCCAGGTTAGGAGTCTCATAAAATTTAATAAATCAGACAATCAGAAGCCTAATCCTGGAACACATTTCCTAATTCCTGGCCCCTGGGTAATTAGCTCCTCTCCCTCCACATTTAGCCAGTGTCCATGACCACACCCTCAGCAGAGCCCTGGGCAGGGGTGCAGGGAAGTGCAGGAGGTCTGGTCCAGGGAAGACTCTTAGATAATGTCGGAAAGACAAGGAGCACCAGAGATGCACCCTTCAAATAGTCCCAGGTCACACAGGACCTAAAACACCACGGTATTTTATAGGGGGCAGAAAAGGGGGCTAAGAAATTCTGCAGCCTCTAGAAGATGAGATGCTAAGAAGTTACGGAAGGGATGATGAGGCACTCTTAAAATAATGATGCCAAAAAGTGCACGCATACAGTGCCTGACAGTTTTAAAAGCTTTCTCATATATATCGTTTTATATAATTCTCAAAGTAATAGATTTATAAAGTAGGCAGAGCAGACATTAGTATGCCAGTTTAAGGAATTAAACCTGAAGCTTGGGGTTGAGGTCTTCTGATCCCAAATCCAGCTCCCTAGTGCAAATCAGGACCAATGTGATATAAGGTTATGTCATTTTTTAAAAAAAAGTCCAAGTTACCTGATTCTGGCTCCCACCCGTGTATGTGAGACTTCAGTGTCTTGCAAATTCCACCTTGATAAGTTCTGTGAATCCCTGAGAGGTTTTCCATTTGCGTTCAGGAGCAAGGCCACTTATAGAAGTTTCACTGCTGGTGACTGTCCCCATTCTGTCCGGGCCCTGTGAAGGAAACAGCATCCTGGGCCATGGAGCAGGACCCACCCCAATACTGTCACTGCCCCTCTGGAGCAGTGCTCTTTCTTGCGACTCCACCAGGCCCAGCAGTTTCTATTAGTATCCATTTCAAGTCCTTGGGTTGTCAAGGATATTTGGGGTTCTGCGGCCGAGTAGGGAACAGTGCTCCCTCTTCATTGCTCTTATTAGGAGAGAGGGGAACCCTCTCGTAAGCCCTGTGACGTGTCAGGTCATAGAGCTGCAGGCACAAGCAGTCCAGTGACAAGCAAGGCAGACACAGTTCTCGCCCTCTTGGATCGCACATCTGGAAGGTCAGGATCCTAGCACCAGGTTCTTACTTTATATCTAGGATGAGCTCTTTCCCGGGAGGCTTAGCAGGATTGCACACTTCCCTCCCACTCCCCTCCCCACCATCCCACCTCCCCAACCTGCAAATAAACGTTTCTATTTTTTAATTAAATTTTTATTCTGGGGTGATTATAGATTCATGTGTAGTTGTCATAAATAGTATTGAGAGATCCTGTGTACCACCTACCCGGTTGCCCCCATCTTGCAAAGCAGCATTGCAGTATTCCAGCCAGCACTGTCCTGGACACAGCCGGGCACAGCGCAATTCCGTGTCCTCCACCACAAGAATGCTTCACATGGCTCCTTCGTAGCTACCTCCACCTCCTTCCCACATCCTCGACCCCCAGCAATCATAAATCTGTTCTTCAAGTCTATAACCTTGTCATTTCGAGAATATTATCTACATGGATTCATACAGTGTGTGCCCTTTTGGAATCGGCTTTTTTCACTCGGCATCTGCCCCAGTTATCTGGAGATTCATCAAAGTTGTTTTATTTATTAATACTTCATTCCTTTCGTATTCCATGGGACAGATGTGCCACGGTTTGTTTATCCAGTCACCTGCTGGAGGACATCTGGGATGTTTCCAGTTTTCGATTATTACTAACAAAACTGCTCTTTATAGATTTTTATGTGACTATAAAATCTCCCTTCTCTGGGGCAAGCGCCCAGTGGCGCGGTGGCTAGGTTGTGTGGTAGGTGCAGGTTTAGTGCTGTAAGAAACTGCCAAATGGTTTTCTAGGACGGCTGCACCACCGTACACTGCCGCTGGCAACGTGGGGGGCATCCAGTTTCTCCAAATTCTCAAGAACAAGTAGACTTTTGACTGACTACTCGACCAAATCACCAGATCCACCCAGACAAATTGAAAGTCACTGAGGGGGCACGCCTGAGGTTGTTTGTTTATTTATTTGTTTCCCAGCAGGCTTTTTAGACAGTACAAATTTGACTTCCATTCAGCGTGTCCCGCCGTTTCCCTGGACGTGTTCAGACAGGTCTAAAGCCTCGGCAGTGTCAGCCAAAACTCTGGCCTCAAGCTACATGTCCCTCTGCTTATAGTGAGATGTTTGGGGCCTTCATCCCTGGAGCTGCTTCTAAAGAACTGCCCCTCCCCGCAGCCCCTGCCGAAGGACAGTCCTGAGAGACCAGTTTGTCCCCACACACCTGACCTGAGGGAGACCCTCCGAGACGATTCTGTCCCTTCTCTCGGCGTCTACCCCGTGTCAGGCACTGATGTAGGTGCCGCAGACGAAGCAGTGAACCATCAGGCACGGGCCCCAGTCTTGTGAATTTTACCGGCGTAGGAAGGGGAAACAGACAGTAAAGAAGCAGGGGGATTTCAGCTGGTGATAAATACTACAAAGATGATACACAGGGCAATGCGACAGAGCGGAAGGATGGACTTTCCAAGGAACTCAGCTTTTTCAGCAACGGAATCCCTACTCTTTTTCAGAGCTGATCATTTCTACTTCTTTTACCATTTTTTTTTTAATGTAATCTGTTTTCTGATCCCAAGATCTCACAGTTGACTTTCGCTCTCAACGATTCCTTTTATTTGTTAAAAATCCTTTAATATTTGGTTCTTTGAACTAAAAAAAAAAAAAAAAAAAAAAAAATTCTCCAAATAGAATGGGCACTACCGATGGGGTGAAAATACTTCTTTCTTGAATTTCGACACTCTATTTCTATGAATACAACCAACGCCCGCAGGCTTTTGGAGGGCTCTGTTCTCAACCATTCCTTGTTCTGTGAATTAATATTCCCCGTCCTCTTTGATGTAAAGTCAAACCTCTCACCTCCTGTACTAACTAGTCCCAAGCTATTTACACAGCTGTAATCAGACTTGCTAGCCTCAGCCTGCCTGATAATTCTGCTACTTGGCATCGGTTATTTAACAAATCAGGTGTCTCTGCTGGCTTCAGGTTATCAGTGAGTGTGATAACGTGCCCTCTCTGATCGAGTTTCATCTTCAGGTATTAAGAGGGCAGGACACTGAGGCACACCCGGCCTTCGGACAGGCATAGCCGACGTAGGTTCTTTGGCTTAGTTGCCCTGTGGGTGAGTTAGGGGTCCACCTTGGGTTTCCCCATCTGGCCCACGGGAGTGTCATGAGAGCTTAGATGAGATGTTTTGCTCAGATCAAGCTACCTTACAGTACCTGTTTGGTAATCCCATCAAAAAAGCAAATGGGAGTTCGATGAGACTTGTTCTTAATGAGCCCACGTTGGCTTCTAGTAATATTACACCACCTGCCGCAAGCAGTCGGCCGAGGCGTTTTCTCGTTCTTCCTGCTCTGAACACAAATGAAATAAAGACCTTTGTTGTCCTCAAGCCTCCTGCCATCTCACCTTTTTCTGGCACTGGTCTTTGGGGGCCTTATGTTCCAACTCTCCTGCTCATCTGTGTCACAGCCGAGTTCCCTGAGCCGCCGAATCGTTAAATTCCTTGTATTAGTTTTGGCATGTTTGTGCACTCACGCACAGCAACTTGAATGAGTTATGACCACATTAATTAAAATATTTTTTTAAAATAATCTTCCAAGTCCCTTGAGAGATGTCCTGTCTTCTGGAGTCATTAGTTGCAGGCTCGTTTGCTCTTTTCTGTTTATTTTATGAGACTCACTTTCCTCAGGTGTCATGTTTGTGGCTGATTCTTCCTGGAATTTTCTTTCCTAACTGTATGGTCTTTAAAATGGCGTGGTTACCTTTCCCCAACCTTACGAGGCCTGGTTAACAATACGGGCATTGGAGAAAGGTCAGCCTAGGTTGGGTTCTCAGGTCCTTTATTGCTAGCTAAGTAACCTTGAACTCGTTCACCTCATTAACCCTCAGTTTCCTCATCTATAAAATGGGCATAGTTTCATAGGATTGTGAGAGGATTAAAGGAAGAAATGCTTGACAAATAGTGAGCACTCAATAAATGTTAACTTTTGTAACTTTTATTAAAGCTTTTATTACTTCCACCAAAGATGTTAAAGGCTCAATAAATGTAAGCTACTGCCATCCTCACTACCCTTGTACACTAGGGTTGCACCTGGAGCGTCATTTCCTCCAGTTACTTCTTTCCCCTTCTTTGGGAAGGAAAGAATTTACCAGGTTCTTTGCTTTTGGAGTGTTAGTCTTCCTGCTGTGCAGACAGATTTCTTTCTCCCCTGCTATTAAGTATCTCATTGTGTTAGTTTTCTAATCTGTATTTGCAAAATGTCCTGCACATCCTTAAACGCTTTCACAGTGTTATAGTTCCATTTCTCTGTTCTTTAAGCCTCATCTGAAAGCGTCTGCTCTGCTTTACAAATGTCCCCAAAGATGTAAATAATTCTACTATATGTCGCATTTTTTCCACCCTTCAATTAGTAGTCCTTCTTTTGGACAGTGGACACAGTCACAGGACGCACGTCCTCACAATGGCAGAGAGCACATGCTAGCCTGGAGTCATTTTTTAAAAAGCCAAATTCTTCTTTTTAAAAGCATGATTTCCTTTTGATACAAATTATCATATTCGGCCTCCTTTATTATCTATGCTTAGCCCATATCCGAGCTCATACGTTTTGCTGCCACATCTTTCTCCTCTTGTTTCCTCCTGAGGTCGGCTGGGAACTTTCACTGCTGTTGTTCGTGCCGTCTTAACACCTGAGTTTCTCCTTCATGTTGAGTTGTCAGTTTTATCTGAATCTTTTTCTCCCTCCTCATCAAATGTTAATGTGAAACCCTCTCGGTCCGTTTTTGAACTACCTGCCAAATTCTCCCTTCCTGTTCTGTCTCTTGCCAAGAGTCCATCCCTCTATTATTATAAGCCATGGTCCAGGAAAATAGAACCTGTTTTTCAACTTGTTTCTGAAATTAGCAGTTCCCTTCTAATATGTCATTTTTTTCTTCCAAGGTCATTACTTTCAACTGGAATATGGGCTTAAATGATTTTCATTGCCCCTCAACTGCCCATTTCCTGTCCATGATTTTGCAGTCATCGGAGATGCACCCTCAGATGTCTTTGTGCTGTATTATCTCTTTCCACAAAGATCAGTGGGAGGCGGCTTCTAAAATATACATGGAAAATTAAAGGTTAGAGAAATGCCAAAACACTTGTGAAAAGCACTCTAAAGTAGATATCAATGAGATATCAATACTTACTATAAATTAGAGTAGATAGCTAAAACAGTCTGTTCTTTATGAAGACAGACAAATCGTAATGGAAATCTAAGAAATACCCATGAGTATATACACTCTTGATTTATAAGAGAGTAGGTCTTGCTTACTGTAGGGGAGATGGTGGCTTATTCAGTAAACAAATTGGAATGATTAGCTGCTCATATGGAAAATAATGGAGTATGAGCTCCTACATACTCTACACACAAAAAATCAATTCCTAGTAGATTAAATACTTAAATATGGATCCACATAAAAATTTCAAAGTGAAACATAGAATCAGAAAAATTTTAGAAGAAATATAGAAGAATCTTTATGAACTCAGTGGAAAGAAACATTTCTTAAAACACAAAACCTGCTAACCAGAAAAGAAAGAATTTCTAAATTTAGTTACCTTAAAATTAAAAAAAAAAATCTGTTATCAGAAAACATCATAAAGGAAAAGAAAAGACAAGTTATATAATCTGGGTGAAGATATTTGTAACATAGCCAAATGGCAAAATGTTAGAATCCAGAATATATACAATAAAACAACATAAAAAATATAACCCAATAGAAAAATGGGTATCAGACATGAACTGGCATTTCCATAAAATAAAATGCAGGCTTCTAATCTGACAATATGTTCCCCATCATTGGCAAATAAATAAATGTTAATTAAGAAAACAATGAGGTACTGTTTACACCTACTAGACGGGCAAAAACTCATTCCAAGTGTTGACAGGACAAATAGAAAGTTTAGATACTTCTGGTGGGAGTTTAATAACCTAGAATGCAAAGGAGTATGAAAAATAATATACATACATGACAATCACTATGCTGTACCTCAGGAACTAGCACAATGTTGGAAATCAACTACTTCAATTAAAAAAATCAATACAACCATTTTGGGAACCGTTTCTCACACCCTATGACTCAGATATTCCATTCCTAGCGATATGCCCTGAAACACTTGTGCACCAGGGGCCATGTTACAAGAACATTCCTAGCAGTATTGTTTGTAATAGGCAAAATGTTTTATGGTGGGAAAATGAATAAGCAAACTGTAGTGTTTTCACCCCATGGACTACTGTACAGTGTGAAAAATAAACACTGCAACTCCACACAATAATATGAGAGAATTTGATGATATTTAAGCAAAAGCAAACACCAGATGTATGCCCCTCCCATCACTTTTTCTTTTTCTTATTAAAGACTTATTCTTTAGGGACGTTTTAGGTTTACAGCAAAAATAAGGGAAAGTTACAGAGATTTTCCATATACCCCTGTCCCTCCTCATGCATAGTCTTTCCCGTCATCAGCATCCCAGAGCAGTACATGTGGTACAACTGATGATCTTACAGTAACACATAATCACCTAACGTCCTCAGGTTACATTAGGAGTCATCACTGATGCTGTACACTCTGGCTTTGGACGAATGTATAATGCCATGTATCCATCACTACAGTGCTGTGCAGAGTACTTTCACTGCCCTGAAAGTCCTGTGCCCCACCTATTAATTTCTCCCCTCTGCTCAACCCCTGGCAACCACTGATTTTTTTTTTTTAACTATGTCCATAGTTTTTATGCCCTTTTTATAAAGATCAAATAACAGCAAAATTAAGCAATAAGAATGTGTCTGTCTGTGTGTGTGTATAAAGAATAAAAATAAATGCAACAACCATGAAAGCAGTTATTTCAACATTGGAAGAGAGGCAGACAAATGTTCTAAGAAAGGTCTACATAGGAACAGTATTGATAATGTGGTTCTGATTTGGATAGTTATACCAAACCCTTAAGAAAAAAATAGTAACAAATCTACAGGCCTATTTCCAAAAACTCATTTTATGAAGCTTGAATTACCCTGGAACCAAAACTTGACAAAACATTAAAAAAAACTATAAACCAATATCTCTTATAAACATAAACACAAAAATTCCTTAAACATTTTTGCAAATCAAATCCAGCAGTGTATACGAAGGATGATACATCATGACCAAATGGGATTTATAATGGAAATACAAAGTTGGTGTGACACTAGGAAGTTAATTTGTGTAATTCACTATATTTATGGACTAAAAGAGATCTGATGATTAAAAAAATCAGAACAATCATTTGATAAAATTCAATATCCATTCATGTAAAAGCTCTTAACAAACTGGAAATAGAAGCAGACTTCCTGGACCTACCTGTCAGCTAAGAAAAACCTATAGCTAACGTTATATTCAAGGTTGAAAACTGAGTGTAACTCCTAAGATCAGGAACAAGCCAAGGATTTCCAATCTCATCAGTTCTACTCAACTTTGTACTAGAGGTCCTAGCCAGTGGAAAGGAGGAATTAAGACTTTTATTTGTAGATGATATGCTGATCTATGCAGAAAATCATAAGAAATACCAAAAAAGCTACTAGAAACAAGAAGCAAGATTCACAAAGTTACAGGACACAAAGTCATTTGGGATTTTTAAAAATCGGAATTTAAAAAATCAATTGTATTTCTACATATTAGCAATGAAAAAGGGGACATTAAAATAAAAATACCATTTACAATAATTTAAAATATGAACTACTTAGGATTAAATTTAGTAAAATATTTGTACACTGAAAATTACAGAATTTTACTGAGAGAAATTAAAGAGGACCTAAGCGAATGGAGAGCTATTCTGTGGTCAAGAACTGGAAGCTGTAATAGTGTTAAAATGTCAGTTCTCTTCAAATTGGTCTATTGATTTAACACAAATCCAATCAACATCCCAGTTGGGTTTTTTTTTCTTTTTTTAAGAATTTAATAAGTTGATTCTGAAGTATATATGAAGAGGCAAAAGCCCCTGAATAGTCAAAACAATTTTGTAGAAGAAATGAACAACCTGATTTCAAGGCTTACTCTGAAGCTAAAGTAGTCAAGACTATGTGGTATTGGAATGAAGATGGATGTATATAGATCAATTAAGCAAAACAGAGAGTTTAGAAATAAATCTATACATATACAGTCAGTTGACTTTCAGTAAGGGTGCCCAAAGTAATTGAATGAGGGAAAAGGTAGTCTTTTCAACAAATATTGCTAGAACAATTGGAAGCTTAACCTTTACCTCACACCATATCAAATGCAAAATTTAACTTGAAATGGATCATAGACATATATAAGAGTTAAACTTATAAAATTTCTAGAAGAAAACATAGGAGAAAAAGCTAAAAGAAAACAAGAATTTTATCAAATACTTTTTCTGTGTTTATTGAGATTATTATATATGTGTGTATACATATGTATTTACATATTTGGTTTGTAAATATGGTAAATTATATTGATTGATGTTTAAATGTTAATATATCTTGAGTTATGCAACATTTTTGTAACAAGTCATAAAAAGCATAAAACATAAACTAATACCTTGGTGAAAAAATCTTCATCAAAATTTTAAAACTTTTGGCCTTTAAAGTACTTGAAGTCAGAAAATATTTGTAAAATATATATCTGACAAAGGATTTGTACCCAGAATATATAAAAATAACTTGTACAACTCAAAAAAGGAACACAAACCAGTCAATTTTTTTAAATGAGCAAAAGATTTGAACAGATCCACTATCAAAGAAGAGATAACAATGACAAATAAGCACATAAAAAGATGTTCGACACCATTAGCCATTAGGGAAATGCATTAAAACAGCAATGAGATACGACTATACATATACAAGAACGGCTCACATTAAAAATATTGACAATACCAAGTGCTGACTAGAACATGGTACAACTGGAAAAATCACACTGGGTGGAATGCAAAATGGTATGGCTACTTTAGAAAACAGTTGATGGTTTCCTATAAAGGTAAACATATACCATTGAGAATTCTCACTCCTTAATATGTACCCAGGAGAAATGAAAACAAATGTCCACACAAAGACTTGCACTCAATATTCGTATCAAGTTTATTCATAATGTCCCAAAATATGAAGCTCAGATTTCTATCAGTTGGTGAAAGAACAGACGAAGCTGATATACCTGTACAGTGGAATACTTCTCAACAATAAAAGTACTCATTCATGCAACATCAATGAAGCTCAAAAGCATTAAGTTAAGTGAAAGAAATCAGACATAAGAGACAATAATTTATGATTTCATTTATTTGCAGTATTAGAAAAGGCAAAACTATAGTGATGGAAAGTAGATCAACAGTTATCAGAGGCTGAAACTGGGGAGAGGGAATTGACTGCAAGCATGCATGAGAGAACATTTGGGGTAATGGGAATCTTCATATCGTGTTTATGGTGGTGATTACTCTACCGTACACATTTGTCAAAACTCATCAAATTACACACTTTAAGTTGCTGAATTTTATTGCATACAAATTATACCTTGGTAAATAGAATTTAAAAACCAAGATAGCAATTATTTCAGGGTGAGAAGGTAGTCATAGGAATAGAATAAGAAGGACTTCACAATAACAGATTTGCTAATGTCCCCTCTATTGATTTGAATAGAGAGATCATGAGCATTCACATAAGATGTAGAAAAGGTTACCTTAAGAAAAATCTAACAACATTAGCTGAAAGAAAGCAGATGGAATAAAACAGTAAAGATAAAAACAAAAATTAATGTCAGAAACATAAAATAAGTAGAACTAACAATTTAATAATGCATGTTCTTAAAAAAATAAATGAAATAGGTAAACCATTAGTTGATCTAATAAAAAATGAGAAAACATAAAATAAAAAATTAAACAGGAAATTTTAAAAAATGTCACTAACTTGAAAACTATGCAAATAAATTTGGAAGTCCAGAAAACACAGATAGTTTCTTAGGAAAATACTCTTTCCCATATTGACCCCTGTAAGAGAGAAACCTTAAACAGACACATTTTCATAAAAGAATGAAAGAAAGTTATCAAGAAACTACCCTACAAAAAAAAAGCATGAGGCCCTGAGAATTTTTATCAATACTTTACTTCTGGTTTAGTTCCAACATGTAAAGAGCTGTTACTCCAATCTTTACAACAAGAAAAATGTTGAA
The DNA here is from genome assembly GCF_036321535.1 of Camelus dromedarius. Classification (NCBI taxonomy): domain Eukaryota; kingdom Metazoa; phylum Chordata; class Mammalia; order Artiodactyla; family Camelidae; genus Camelus; species Camelus dromedarius. The sequence continues at coordinate 26,459,299 of NC_087458.1, read as the reverse complement.
CAAACCAAAAATCAATGAATTTTCTTAGATCCATCAAAGAATGGAAGTCACAGGGCAAACTTCCATCTCGTAATTTGGAGAGACCTGCAAGTACAGATGTCACAGCCAAGATCAGCTGACCTGAAGCAGAAGTCATTCAAGCCATTAATTGGTAGAAATATTTAATGGTATTTTTGACTAATTGCTGGGGGCAGAACATAGACTAGCTTGAGAGTTAAACATTCCTGGGGGGCCAGGCTTAGGAAGAATCCCACCCTTTTGTGCGTTTTTAATTCCAGGTTGTCAAATTGAAGATTGGATTAGAGAAAAATATCCTGGGGTTTCTAGCAGGGGGAAGGGAAAACTAACCACTTAAAAATATGCCCAGAGTAAAAGAAAACCTTTTGAAATATGCCCAGAGAACATTCTCCATAACAAAGTCCTGCCCTTCAGGGAAACTACCAGAGCCTTATCTTACTAGGAGAGAGGGTCAGCTCCAGCACTCTCTACCCTCTCTGTTTGAGGAAAAGAAAAAAAAAGAAAGAAAGAAAGAACATTTCTGAAGGTCATAGCCCAGGGACTCAGGCTCATTAAAAACCAAAATTAATTATAAGATTATGGAACATTTCTCCCCCTCCCAACCCTTACCACCACATCAATAGGGCCCCAGTATAATAGACTATAGCTGAGAGAGCTGAAAGACATAGGTAATTTAAGAGTTAGTTCTTAGAAACCCAAAGACAATAGGGAAGAAAAAAAAAATCAAAGACCAAGAATCCTCAGTGTTATTTAAATTCTAACATTTAGGATAAAAGAAAAGAGTTCAGATTCATATATACCTATACCTAAAATAAGCAAAGTTCCTGAAATAAAGTATTAGTCAGCAGAATCTTTCAGCTTTCAGCATAAAATCTTTCAGCATGAAGAAAATAATACATCTTTATCAGGTGGAATTTCTTTCAGGAATACAAAAATGGTGGAATGAATGCAAGGATAGTTCAATATTATGAAATCTGTTAATATAATTCATTATACTATTTGTTACAGGCTGAGTATTTTTTAACACCTCTGTAGATTATTAAAAAGACTTTTGACAAAATTCAACACTCAGTCTTGATGAAAATTCCAAATAACACAGAAATTGATGCTCTACCCTCAACATGTTAAAACATATAAAACCCACATCTAAAGTTAACCTCTCTTTTATAGAGCATTTTTTCCTGCTGTATGCAGGAAAAAGAAAAGGAGGCCTCAAATCACCATTACTATTTAACACTCTAATGAAGGTATTACCCAACACAATTAAGCAGGAGAAAACTATTAGAGCAATAAGAATTTCTGAAAAAATAAAATAATCTATTTTCATACAATGTGTATGCCTGGAAGACTCAAGAGAATCAATGCTAACTCACTCAAACAATAAAAGAATTCAGTATGATATCAAGATACAAAATTAATATCTAAGAATCAATATCCTTCAAATAAAGAAAAATTACAAGTTAAAAAATAATGAGAGAAAAGTCACTATTTATAATAGCAACACAAAAGATAAAACACTTAAGAATAGCCTCAAAAAGAAATGTGTAAGACCTGTAAGAAACAAAACAAAACAAAACAAAAAAAAACCTTCACAACACTATGAACAGAAAAGTAAATTTGAACAAATATAAAGTTACTTCTTGTTCTTAAACAAGATGACACAAACTTATAAATATATAAATTTCCTGTAAGTTAATATATAAAATTGAACAAATTCCCAATAAAAATAACAAGAATATTTTTTTAAAATTGATACTGATAAATTGATTCCAAAGTTCACAGGGGGAAAAACATAATACAAGCTGATAAAACCTTGGGAAAAAGAGTAATAAGAGGGTTATATCTACTGGATATCAAAACATGTAATATATTTAAACAGTGTGGTAATAGTGCATGAATTGTCAGAGAGACCAATAGAAAAGAATAAGTCATCCAGAAATAGATTTAAGTACATATGAAAATTGAGTTCATATATGATAAAAGCAGAACCTCAAATCACTGGGGAAAGTATGGACTTTTAAATATATATTGTTGGGACAACTAAATAGCCATTTGGATAAAGATGAAATTTACCTGGGCACCGCAAACAAACAAGCAAGCAAACAAAAAAATTCCAAATGAATCAGTGACATAAATATGAAAAATCAAAGATGAAATATTACTTTATAAGTGGAGTGTGGAAAAACAATGGTAATTGTGACCCAAAATCCAGGAACAATGAAAGAAAAAAATTGTTCACTACTTGCAAATAAAAAGCCTTTACCCAGAAAAAAAATAAATAAATAAAGTGAAAAGATAAAGGATCAAATGGGAGAAGATATTTGCAACTTACATCACAGCTCAAGGATTCATTTCCTTAATATATAAAGAGCTCATAAAATCTAGTTAAGACAAATTTTTTAAAAGTCTAAATGGAAAAGAAATGTAAATAAACAGTTGACAGAAAAGATGAAGGAAAAAATGGTCAGCTTCACTCATTGCAAAAAAACAGAAATAAAAATTACACTATCATGCCATTTCTCATCTACTAGATTGGAAAATTTTCAGAAATTTGAAAACAGTTTTGGCAAGTCTAGGGGAAAATATTGTTGGTGGGACTACAAACATTATATAATAACCTGTCCGAGGTTTGCAACATCTAATAAAACGATATATTCACTTTTCCTTTGTCTCAGCAATCCCGCTTTTAGGAATTTACCTTGAAGGTACAGCTCCACCAATATGAAACAGCATACACACATTATGTCATTTTTAATAGCAACATATTGGAAACAACCAGAATGTCCATCCATTGGAGGCTACTTAAATAAGCTATGATACATCCACACAATGATCCAGTTATTTTATGCAGCCAGTACACAAAACAAAATAAAGCAACAACAACAAAGGAAAATCTCTATGATCTTTTATGAATTTACAGGATATACTGTTAACTGGAAAACAAGAAACAAACTTTTGTACAAGAAAGAAGAGTAAGTAAGAATACATATTTCTATTTAACATCCATTTGATAAAAATTCTCCAGAAAGTGGGCATAGAGGGAACATACCGCACCATTATAAGACCATGACAACATGACAAATCCAGAGCTAACATCATACTCATTGGTGAAAAGTTGAAAGCATTTCCTCTAAGATCAGGAAAAAGACAAGGATGCTGACTTTTATTCAACATAGTATTGAAAGTCCTAGCCATAGCAATTAGACAAGAAAAAGAAATAAAAGGAATCCAAATTGAAAAGGAAGAAATGAAACTGTCTCTGTTTGCAGATGATATGATACTATACATAGAAAATCCTAAAGACACCACCGGAAAACTACTAGAGCTCATTAATGAATTTGGTAAAGTTGCAAGATACAAAATTAATATACTGAAATCTGTTTTATTTCTATACACTACCAACAAACTATCAGAAAGAAAAATTAAGGAAATAATACTATTTACCATTGTGCCAAAAAGAATAAAATACCTAGGAATAAACCTACCTAAGGAGGTAAAAGACCTGTACTTGGAAAACTGCAAGACACTGATGAAAGAAATTAAAGATGACATAAACAGATGGAAATATATACCATGTTCTTGGATTGGAAAAATTAATCTTGTTAAAATGACCATACCATTCAAGGCAATCTACAGATTTAATGCAATCCCTACCAAAATACCAATGGCATTTTTCAGAAAACTAGAACAAATAAATCTAAAATTTCTGTGGAAACACAAAAGACCCTAAATAGCAGTCTTGAAAAAGATCAGAGCTTGAGGAATCATGCTCCCTGACTTCAGACTATACTACAACGCTTCAGTGATCAAAAGAGTATGGTATGGCACAAAAACAGACACATAGGTCAATGAAACAGAATAGAGCCCAGAAACAAACCCACATACTTATCGTCAATCAATCTATGACAAAGGAGACAAGAACATAGAATGGAAAAAATACAGTCTCTTCAATAAGTCTCACTGGGAAAACTGGACAGGTACATGTAAAAGAATGAAATTAGAACATTATTTATTTTTATAAACTCAAAATGGATTAAAGACCTGAATGTAAGATCAGAAACCACAAAACTCCCAGAGGAAAACATAGACAGAACACTCTGACATAAATCATAGGTATTTTGACATGACACAGATATTAGACATGACATAAATCATAAATTTTTTTGGATCTGTCTCCTAAAGTAAAGGATACAAAAGCAAAAACAAACAAATGGGACTTAACTAAATTTAAAAGCTTTTGCACAGCAAAGGAAACTATTGACAACATGAAATGACAACCTACTGAATGGGAGAAAATATTTGTGAATGATATGACTGATAAGGGGTTAATATCCAAAATACATAAACAGCTCATACAAGTCAACATCAAATCAATCAATCAATCAATCAATAAACAACCCAATTGAAAAATGGGCAGAAGACCTGAATAGACATTTTTCCAAAGAGGACATGTAGATGGCCAGTAGGCAAATGAAAAGGTGCTCAACATCCCTAATCATCAGGGAAATGCAAATCAAAATCACAATGAGATGTCACCTCACACCTGTCATAATGGCCATCATCAGAAAGAAAACAAATAACAAATGCTGTCAGAGATGTGGAGAAAAGGGAACCCTTGCACACTGTTGGGGGGAATGTAAATTGGTGCAGCTACTGTGGAAACAAAATGGAAGTTTCTCAAAAAACTGAAAATAGAACTACCATATCATCCACCAATTCCACTTCTGGGTATATATCTGAAGAAAAAAAAAAAACTAATTTAAAAAGATACACACACCCCAATGTTCATAGCAGCATTATTTACAGTTGCCAAGAGACGGAAGCAACCTAAGTGTCTATTAACAGATGAATGGATATGGCTCACAGCCAAAGAGAATGAGACAATGAACGTATGTTCATGTATAACTGAAAAATTGTGCTCTACACTGGAATTTGATGCAATATTGTAAAATGACTCAATAAAAATAAAAATTTAAAAAAAACAGATGAAAGGATAAAGAAGATGTAGTGTGTGTGTGTGTATATATATATATATATATACACATACATACATACATATATATATAGTGGAATACTACTCATCCATAAAAAATAATGAAATTTTGCCATATGCAACAACATAGATGGACTTGGAGAGTATTATGCTAAGTGAAATAAACCAGACAGAGAAAGACAAATACTGTATGATATCATTTATATGTGGAATCTAAAATTAGAACAAACTAGTGAATATAACAAAAAAAGAAACAGACTCACAGATACAGAAAACAGACTAGCGGTTATCAGTGGGGAGAGGGAAGGGGAGAGAGCAATGTAGGGGTAGGGGATTAGAAGGTACAAACTGTTATGCATAAAATAAGCTACAAAGATGTATTGTACAACACAGGGAATACAGCCAATATTTTATAATAGCTATAAATGGAGTATAACCTTTAAAAATTGTGAATCACTATATTGCACACCTGTAACTTATATAATATTGTACATTAACTATACTTCAATAAAAAAAGAAATTAGGTCCAGAAAATTTTAAAAAAAGAATGTATTTATACCTAGTGTTATGCATTAAATAACACCTTTCAAAAGATCTGTTCTAATCCCCAGTACCTTTGAATGTGACCTTATTTGGAAATAAGGTCATAGTAGATGTAATTAAAGTTAAGATGAGGTCATACTGGAGTAGGGTGGACCCTTAATCCATCGTGACTGTGTCCTTATAAAAGAGGAAACAGAGATACACATAGAAAAGATAACCCTGTGACATCAGACACAAAGATTTGAGCGAAGTATCTACAAACCAAGGTACACCAAGGATTGCAGGCAAACTCCAGAAGCTAGACAAGGCAAGGATTCTCTCCTGTAGGTTTCAGGAGCATAGCTCTGCCAGCGCCTTGATTTTAGACTTCTAGCCTCCAGAACTGAGACAATAAATTTCTGTTGTTCTAAGCTACCCGGTTTGGGGGGGATTTGTTAAGGAAGCCCCATGAAGCTAATACACATACATGTATGTGTATATGAATTTTTTAAAATGCATTTGTTTATTTTTGCAAAAAGAAATTCAGAGTGGGTAAACCAGAAACTAATGAAAGTGATTCCCTTTAGGGTGTGGAAGGGATTGGGACGGTGAGAAGAGTCAGGCTTTGGTTTTTGAAACATGCAAATGTTTTATATAATCAAAAAATAAAATTTAATCAAAATGGATGAAGAAAAACAAACTCAAAAATTGAATATTATCAGAAACCATTAGTTGCCAATGAAATTGATAATAAAACTACATAGAGAAAAGAATTAGTTCATGTAAATTTTGAACATGATTATTCTGGCTGCATATCCTTAATGGGACATATTCAAAGTACAAAACAGGGAAGCTTTGCATGAACTCACTCATTATTCCATCCCCAAAGGCAGATTATGAGTGCCATTCTGACCCTGAGCAAGGGACCTTCTTTGACCTACCCAGCTCCTTCTGGATAAGATGCTGCTCTGATTGGAGAACGTTGTGCAATGCTGTCTTTCGGCTGCGATCCAGACGCCAGGGAAATCGGGTTGACTCTATTTCTTGCATCTGGGTTGGACTTCCTGGGTTTCCACAAACGCAGAAGGCTGACCTTACACTAGAAATAATCAAGTCACACACTCCTGGTTCAACTGGCAAGGGAGTGCATGGCCCCCAAAAAGAACAAAATGAGGTGCTGCAGGCAGACAGCAATACTCCATCCACCCTGGGGGCTCCACCTCCAGGGAACAGAGGCAGGCCCCACATGGAGTGCGGCGACCGTGGAAGGTGGGAATTGCACTGTTTCTTGTTTGTTTGCTTTGTTTTTGTTGAAGTATAGTCAGTTGCAATGTGTCAGTTGCTGGTGTTACCCCATAATGGAATTGCACTGTTCGTGGCTGAGAGGCAGAGATCAAAAGTTCCCATCGCATCTAGTGTGCGGGGCTCTTAGGAGGCTTAACCTGCTGATGTGAAACAGAGATGAACCAAAAAACACTCACGTTCCAAGTTCTTGGGAAGTTTTTAGGGGCTTTACTGAGAGTTGTCACCTTCACCGGTTTGGCTCCTGGGCCTTTCTCTCTGGTTCTTCTGGCTTCACTTGGCCAGGTTTTTACCATCTGTAGATTCAAACTCCAATGAATCTAGTTTGAACTCAGAGCCCCATTTTACCTCCACCACTGTGTTCCTTCCTTGATCAAAAATCTTTTATAGCTCTTTGTTGTCTGTGGAATAAAGCTGAAACACCTGGGCCTGGTTCAAGGCTGTTACGCCACACTCTTGCCCCTCACATAAAGCCTCTCCCTGGCCGCTCCTGCTCCCCTCAGCATCTTGTGCTCAGGTCTGCCCAGTCTGAGTCCGCTTGGCTTCCCAGCCTTCCCTGTCCCTGACCAAGGTGTCTCTGTGCAAATACTGTGTTCTCCTCTCTGTTCAATTAGTATCACCTCTCCTCAATGAAGCTTTCCTGCACCGATTTTTTTCTCTCTTTCCTGAAATTTTAAGGTACGCATTTTCCTATTATTCAATTACAAACATTAATTCTACCAATTAATATGGTCAGTATTAGCACAGTACATGTGAGTGCCTACTGTTGTTTTAGATGTTGGGGGAGCACTGGTGAATAAGAATTTTGATGCTCAGCGGAGCTTCTCTGAGGAGACAAACAGATGAGAGATAAACAATAAAGTAAGGTAAGAGTGAGGACTGGTAGAGAGTCAGGGAGGACCTCTCCGAGGAGGTGTCATTCAATGGCTGGGGGAAAGAATCTTCCTTGCCAAAGGACCAGCAATGTAATATGAGTTTCTGAGGCAGAAAGATCTTTGGTGGACCAGGAATAGCAAGGAAGCTGGTGTGACTGCTGTGGAGCGAACAAATAGGAGATGTTAATACACGCAGCCTTACCACACTGGGTATATTTTCAGATGCATTTCCTGTCTCCCCAAATAGAAGGTTAACTTCTAGAAGCCAAGGAACCAGTACCATTGCTAATGGCACCAGTCTCATGGGATAAGAGCATCTTAAAGTTGAAAGAACTTTAGAGACCTTGGTCCACCCACTACAGAAATTTCTGTTGTCACAGGACTTCCCCAAAGTTTACTCATTCAAGCCCCACCTACATGAGTTGTCTTAAATTTATTTTAAAATAAAACTTTGTATTACTACCGTAAATGGAAAATTAGTATCTTTTAAAATTCACAATAAAATAAATACTTAACCATTAAGAGGTCATTCCTTGTGTCACCTAAAATCATCCCACACGCCCCATTGTTCTAATTGCCACCCTCTGTGCCACGTTGGCTACAACAGCCCTGATGGGCAGCTGTCCAAATGTGGCTTGAGCACTCACAGGGAGGGGAACCCAGCATGACGTGTGGCGGCTCCCTCCGTGTGTTGCCAAGTACAATGGTCAGAAGTAGTCACTAATTGCTGAGTGGGTGATTGGCCAGTAAAGTAAACAAAACTGACCTTCAGCCGGGCCTAGGGATGTGGTATGAAAGCCACATGGAAAGTCATCCACCCCATCCCTGCCATTTCCTCTGCCCCACGGGGAAGGTGTCTTCTTTGTAGGCTCATTCTGTCTTGCTGTGTAACTCTCCCTAAGTCAGACACCTGCTCATCTGCAAACAGGTGGAATGGCTGGGCCCATTAAGGAGTCAGCTTGTCTCCTTGTAGTTGTGAACTTCTGCAAGCCTATAATCTCGCTAACTCAGAATATGAAACCTGGCACTTCATTGATTATTGTTTAACAAAAAGAAATTAATCAATAAGGTTATAACACTTTATTACCTTTTTTTTTGTTTTCCATTACAAAATAAATGCATGTCCAATGTAGAAAATTTGAGGGGAAAATAGAAAAATACACAGAAGAAAGTGAAAACCATTTTTAATCCCACAGCCTAAGATAACTTCTGCTAACATTTTGGTATGCTATTTTACATACACAGCAAATAGTTTGTATTTGGAATTATATGGTACATAACCTATAGTTGCTTTTTCCCCTACTAGTTCATAGATTGCAAGTATTTTTCTTCTGTAAAACATGGATGCATAAAATTCATATGGTTATAACACAATTAAATTAAATCAATTCATTAAATATCTCCCTAATCTAGAACTTTTAGGTTTAAATATATTTCTGTAAAGATGTGAGAAGCGACCTTATGCTACATCTTTGGTTATGATAATCTGAAGGATAAATTCCCAAGAAATGCACATTTTTAAGGCTTTTGCTGTTTCCACTATCTCTCCTTTCGAAAGTTTATATAGATTTATGTTTCCATGGCCAGTGTATGAGAGTATATTTCCCTCACACTTTTCAAACTGCATATTTCCATTCTAAGTCATCCTTTTAACAGATTATCTCATCAAGAACTCAGATTAATATTTGCCCAAGTGCTAACCTTCCTCGTCCTATAGATTATACGGGACATTCTCACAGACAACAACAGAGACAACAGAGGTTGTTTTGTTTGTTTTAACCAGAGAATAAACATGCGAAGGTGATTCATTAATTAAACTGTAATTTTATTCAAATTATGTTAGATCATCATCCTGAAGGAAGAAAACAAAAGAGAACGTATTGTCTATCTCAACCAGGTGTCATATTGGCAAACTCAGACTTTCAATAGGTACATATATGATTCTTCCCAAGGGGGACAGGTTTATGTTGTATCCCCTGCAAAGAATCGAAGCTTCTTGAAGGCAGGAAACACTCCTCTGTACCTTTTATAGAAGAAGCTAGAGAACCGTAGGTTGTTAGAGCTGAAAGTAGATTCAGTATTTCTCCAGTCCGATTCTGCAGAGGAAACTGAGTCCCAGGAAGGTGGGGGACTCACCCAATGTTAATAGCTATTTAGAGGACACTTGGCACTGGAATCTGTGGAAGCTGACTCCTCTTTGCACGCTCTTAGTTACCTGCCCGAAGGAGAAATCTATTAAGAGAGAACGCTGTCTGCCTTATTCAGAGCAGGTTCATTAAGAAGTCTCTCTGAATCAGATATAAGTCAGTGATGGCCAGATCTTTTACCCTGACTTTCCCTTGGCTGGGTCTGGCTCATCTTCCAAAGCTGCAAGGACATTAAAAAATTTATTTAGACTGAAGAGTTATGCTGTACACCAGAAATTGACACAACATTGTAAACTGACTATAACTCAATAAAATAAAATAAATTTAAAAATTTTTAAATCAAAAAATTTAAAAATACATATTTAATTGAGTTTACGCATATCCTTTTTTATGACACTTTTTTTTTTTCATGAAACAGCAACATTCAGATTGTCAAAATAAGGACACTAAATGGGGACACAGAATTAAGAAACAGAAACCCAGTTTCCATCTACCATAGCAGGCAAGGCGGTGGCTGAGATGAAATACAAAACTTGATCAAGACTTTCTGGCAGCCATACTGAAGGGTGAAGGAAAGAAAAAGAGAAAGAAACAAAAAGGAAGAAAGGAAAAGAGAGGGAGAGAAGGAGTGAAACGGGATCATTCATTTTATCTAAGAGGAAGGATTAAGTGATACAAGGTTCCCAATATCAACATCACAGTGAATAAAGTGGAATTTATCATTCTCATAACAATTTTCAATAAAATTTTTAAAAACCCATGCTGAAGCATGAATGTAGTAAAAGCAGTTCTGTGAGATGTTAAGAATTTTTAGAGGTGCGGACAGATGGCTTGCCTCTTAGAGCCTCTTACCTAAATGTTTAATAAATGTGGTAACTACCAAGTAGGTCTTTAATAACAGTTGATGTTTGAGGTTAGACTTCCAGGAAGGTGTTCTGTCCTGCTAATTACCATAATGTGTCTGTTTTGGAAACCATATGAATGCGTGGGGGAGGTCAGCTTTTGTTATGGCAATAGAGGAGGCTACCAGCAGTCTCGGGCAGAGGGAAGCAGCCACACCTCTTCCAAATACAGGTGACCCACTAGAATTTGTGACTGTAACAGAGTCTCCCATAATCCCCAGGTAGAAATATTTCAAGTCAGGTCATCATAGCCAGAACAAAACCTCTATAAGACTTGGGTGGAGTGTCTAGTTTCAGGTCATGTGGCTTCCTCATTGGCCCCTGGAATGAATTAACCACAGACAAGCCCTAGGAAACTATACGATTGACTCACCAAAAGGAGACGTTGGTATCAACCAATCAAGTCTTGGAGTCTGCCCCAACCAAGGACAATTCTTTTTGTTTTGCCGTCGTTAATGTTTAGCTCTTTTTCCTGGTTAGGGTAATAAAGCCAGGCTGTCTGCATTTGCACTTGGGCTGTCCACTTCCAACAGTGGCTGATATTTCTAGAAACTTTTCCTGCCTTGCTGATTTTGGCAGTGGAGTTAGAATGCAGATTTCGCAGCCTCACCCAGGGGTCTACAATGAAAGCTTCCACGGCTTAGTTCACAGCCAGTGACTAGGAGGACTTAATTCTTCACATTAACTAGACTCAGAAGAAGATATTTTGATGGATTGAGTGCCTGGTTGCATTAACTGGGGGCTCCTCTCTAAAACTGGTCCTGGGGGATAGTTTAAAATGTAAACCATACCAAAGTCATCCTGCACTCAGAAATCTTTCCTGTCTTCCTGCCACTGTTAGGCGAAATCTAAAGGCCTCAACTTGGCCCTTCCGGCCTGTGTAAGCTGGCTCCGCCTTCCTCTCCAGCCACCCCCTCCAAGTACCACGTTCTCGGTATTACTACGCTCTCTCGCCTTCTTTCCCATCAGTGGGCTTTTACCAGGACTGTTCCTGCCGACCAGAATGTTCCACCTGTGGTTAATTCTCCCTTGTTCCAGGTCTTAGGTTAAATGTCCCCTCCTAACCTCCCATTCCAAAATGGACTTTCTAGTTGTACTCTCTCCGAGTGTCCTGTTCTTCTCCTTTGTAGCATTTACCACCATTTTAATGATGGCATTTATTTGAATAATTTAGGTTACCTGTGGATGACAACTCCCAGGTCAGAGGCCTGTTTGTTTTGCTCAGTTCTGAATGCCCAGGTGACAGGAATTCAGTAAATATTTGCAGAATGAGTGAAGGTTTATAGGGTCATGATATTAGCTCCCATGATTTTGATTGCTCCGTTAAACTTTGTGCTTAAAATACTTTTTTTGTTGTTGTTTTATAGAGCAAACATCCTTTCCTCTCCACCATCCCCTCTGCTACGCCGTGCAGGCCAGCTGCAGGAAAACACCTTCTTCCAGGCGCAGTGAGTGAGGGGCAGGTGGGAGCCCGGCTATGAGGTCCAGGGCAGCATCTTGTTAGCGAGGCAGACGGCCAGGAGGGCAGGTCAGGGCTCAACCGACAGGACTTCTGTCGTCCAGGTGCCACCCAGACCTGGAGCAGCGAGAGCAGCCCGACTGCTTAGGGCAGCTGGAGGCTGACACGCAAATCCTGCCAAGAGCCTCTCAGCCCGTGACCAGGCTTAGGACAAGTGTTCTTTGAGGGCAAGAAGCAAACAAAGGGCACAGAAGCCTGGGAATATAGAACACAATCAGTTTTTTTACACTAAAGGGAAAAAATGAACTGTATTTTAAGCTAAGATCTTTCTGTTTACCAAGACTGCATTTTAGAAAAAGTAAATGATATTTTATTTCTGGTATAAATTCAACCAGGAGGAAAAAGAATCAAAAATAAAAGATAAGCTGTATCCGTCTGGGGAGCTGATGAGGAACGAGAAGCTTCCTGGGGCCAAGCCAGGGTGGGTGGTGCAGCAAAAGCACCTGGCTGGGGCGTCTCCGGACCTGGGCTTGGGACCTTGGTTCAGGCTTACTCAGCCCAGACGCCTCCGCTCTCTGGGGGCCCCAGCTTACTGTGAAGTGACAGGCTTAGAGGAGATAATAATTAAGATCCTTTCTATTTTGAACACCATTTGATTCTAAAAGAAAAGAGAGAAGGAAAGAAGCGGGGGAGGCAAACATGAGACGAAGGAAGGAGAGAAGGAAGGAAGGTTAACTTTGAATGTCAGAGGCTAGAGTTGTTGACTAGAATTAGTTTGGCTGTAAGTGACAGAAAGCCATAAATAATGGTGACTTAAGTTTAAAGATTGTTTTTCTCTCATGTGGAAGCCTAGAGATTGGCCATCTGTAACTAGGATGGGATTTCAGGGACCCAGGATCCTTCTGTCTCTTCGCTTTGTCCAGCATGGCTTCCATTGCCAAGGTCACCTTATGATTCAGGATGGCACTTGGCCATCTGCCTACACTCCACTGGTAAGAACTTAGTCTTATGGCCAAACCTACCTACAAGGAGATCTATCAAATGTAGGGTTTTTTTTTTTTTCCTATGCAATTATATTTTTTAAATGTTTTTATTTTATCAAAGTAACACATGAACATGGTAAAAAATTTAAATAGTACAGAAGGGCTACTAATTAAAACTGATAATCTCCTGTTCTATTCTTGCCCTTTTCTAATCTTCCTCCTCACAGACAACCGTTCTTAACTCCTTGAGCAGATGGTTCTCTGATGTGGTGTTTGTCTTTCTCTGTTAACTTATTTCACTTAGCATAATACCCTCTAGGTTCATCCATGTTGTCCCAAGTGGTAAGATCTCATTCCTTCTTTTATGACTGAATAATATTCCATTGTGATAGATATATCACATCTTCTTCATCCATTTGTCTATCGATGGACACTTAGGTCACTTCCATATCTTAGTTATTGTAAATAATGCTACAGTGAACACTGGGGAGTGTATATCCTTTCAACTTAATGCTTTTGTTTTCTTTGAGTAAATACCCAGAAGTGGAATTGCTGGGTCAAATGGTAGTTCAATTTTTAATTTTTTTGAGAAAACTCCATACTGTTTTCCATAGTGGCTGTACCAAACTACATTCCCATCAACAGCGCACAAGGGTTTCTTTTTCCCACATCCTCTCCGACATTTGTTATTTCTTGTCTTTTTGATGATTGCCGTTCTAACAGGTGTGATGTGATATCTCGTTGGGGTTTTGATTTGAATTTCCCTGATGCTTAGTGATGTTGGGCATTCTTTCATGTCCATGTTGGTCATCTGTAAGTCTCCTTTGGAAAAACATCTATTCAAGTCCTCAACCCATTTTTTAATCTTTTTTTTTTTTATATTGAGTTGTGTGAGTTCTTTTTATATTTTGAGTATTGATCCCTTATTGGATATGTTGTTTGCTAACACCTCACCTAACAGTCTTATGAGTGGGAGGAGGGGAGTCCAGGGAGTTAGAGGTTCTGCTATCTTCAGTTTATGGCTGCTGGCCTTGCCCTGGGCGTCAATACCCAGCAAGCAGATGGGGAAAGAGCACAGGAGATTGCAGGTGGAAGGCTTTAATCAGCATGCCTGGAAGTGGCACGTATCACTTCTGCTCACATTCCACGGTCAGAATTGAGGTATTTGGCCACATCGAACTCAAGGGAGACTAGGAGACAGGGACTACTTTGTTTTTCCAGGAAGAAGAGGGAACTGGTTTGTGATCGGCCAGCAGCCTCATCCATAGTGGACGTGAGAGGCAGCTAGGATGCTTTGAATGAACTGTGCTCATGCAGTAGTGAGTGTGCAAAGCTAATCTTGTCCAAGGGATTTTAGCCCACAGGCTAGATGAGAAAACAAAGGGAGAGAATGGCTAGTTTTCCCACTGGGAGAACACTGTACTTCTAATTTGTTTCCCTTAGTCAATGCTGAGTCCCCAGTGTTCAAATCGTATCCAACTGTCACAGAGAATTATCGTGCTATGCTAGACGCCCAGGATCTTAGGGTTGCTAAAAATCTTAATGATTATCAGTTTCACCCAAAAGATCTTGAAAACATCTATACAGTTCTTTCCAAAAGACTACTGCTTGAATACCTTGTGTGCTGGGGAACTCACTGTCTTATAAGGCAGCCCAACCATTATTGCATTAATTAAATCTTTACTGAATGCATTCCCTCTGCCAGGCACTAGGCCTACAAGGTGACAAAAACCTAGGCCCAGTACTTAAGAAGTTTACAGGTCAGACAGATTTCTCTGCTGACTTTTTTGTGTGTTAAGTGGGACCGTCTGCTTTGCTTCTGCTGATGGTACTTGTCGCTTCTCTCAGGCCACGCCAGTCATCTGGGTGAACTGCAAGCAAAGGACCATAGTCCTCTCTCAGATTCAATCAACCTCACCCTAATTGTTCCTAGAAAAGTGCATTCTAACTCCCCTGGGGCATTTGGAAATGGCCTACCCAGTATTTTCCAAACCTTTTTTCTCCCCAGAGGACTTTTTAGAGTCAGTCATTTGTCTGGTTGCAAAAGTGCTTGTCTTCTGCCTTTCCCTTTTAAGGTTTCCAAATTCTCCCCCTGGGTCCATTTCAAAACCTGTAATTGGATCATTCAGGGGCTGAGCTGCTGTGGAGAGTCTGTGTCCTTCCCCATCCTCGTCTTGGAACAAACCCACACCAAAACTCACTCTGCATCGCAAAGCTTGCCTGTTCTTCTTATTTCAAAACCACTGGCTCTGAAAAGTGGCCATGCAATTCAAAGCCCCCTCCAGCTTTGTGTTGCCAGTTCACAATATAATTTGTGTCTAGAACCCAGGGTGCTTTCAAAATTGTTTTGGAAGATATTCTAGAAAGTCAGTTTAAAACTCTCAGGATTATCTTTCCTGACTACCCTCCTCCCCTCCCCCCACCCCACTTCTCCTCACTTCCCCTCACTTTAGAGTCCTAAGTCAACCCACAGATCATCTTCCCAATCTTTGCTCTTGGCCTCACCAGAAGGAATTACTAGCTGATTAATGTGTCGAGCTTTGCTGTAAAATGGGCATTTGCAGATTGAAAGCAAAAGTCATTACTAAACGTCCCAATTTCAACTTTTAGGCCAAGCCCATTGTTTTTCACCTCCACTCAGCAATCAGTTCCTTATACTGGGCTGTCCTGTTCTAAGCAGCCCTGGAATGTTCTAGTGATGTGAGGGGAGCCAAGCAACTGGTGCCCACCAGGTGCCTGATGTATATTAGCTCGGTAAGTCCTCCCCACAATTCTGGGAGACTGGCTCTGCCATCCCAATGCCAAAGATGAGGAAATGAGGCAGAATTGGGTCGAGTTACTGGTCCAGGACCTCCAAGCTGGCAAGCGGAATTCAAAGTCTCATCTGTCTGAATGCAAAGCCAAAGCTTTTTCTACTGCTTCAACAAGTTAACTTCCTTGTCTGACGGTTGGAACTAGTCAGGTATATAACCTTGGACAAGCCTCCTCTGAACCTCAGGTCCCTTCCCAGACGAAGCACTGGGACCAGATGGAAGCCAGGGTCCTTTGAGCTCTAGCGTACTCTCCATCCGTGTTGCGCCCGGACCAGCTGACTCTGGAGGAAGAACTTACACCAACCGGAAGCAACAGCAGTGCAGTAATAGCAGCGCTGGCCACTTTGCTGGGTGCCTCCCCATATGAGGTCAATCATAACTTAACTTATTTTGATCCTTCTACTCGGTTCTACTTTTCATCCCTATTTTATAGGTGATGAGACCGAGGATCACAGAAGTTAGAAACATGCCCAAAGTCACACAGCCAATAGAAGCAGACCCAGGGGTATCTGATTTCCAAGCCCATGCACATGTGCCCACCACGCTATGTTTTGGGGGAGGCAGGGGAAGGAAGGGGGGCAGGCATTGTGAGAAATGGTCATTTAAGGCTAGAGAAAGGTATACACCTGGCAGAATCATCAGAGGTAAGTCAGTTGGCATAAGGAGGGTGCTCGGAAGTCCAGGTAATTAAAGCCTTGTCCTAGTCTCCACCACTTTGCCCCCAAGTCTGAGCAGGTGCATCCCTCACTTCCACGCACAGAGTGCCGCCCTGGCAGGAGCTTGGCCTGGGAGAGCCTGGCTTGGTGCCGTCTTGCTCACAGAGGCTGCTTAAACTTGAAGTCACTAAACTTTTCATCTTTTTTTTTTTTTAATCTTATCTTATTACTGGATCCAAGACTTTCTGACCTCTCTGAACTTCAGCCAAAACTGCCAGCCCTCCAACCCGAGCCCTACCATGCCCAGTACTTTTCTGGGGTTGCCTGAGTCTTGGTGTGTAGTAGGTAGGGCTTGCAGGAGTGTGGAATTGTCACCAGCCATAACGCAAAAGGAAGAAAAATGGGTCTCTGAAGACATAAGCAAGGATTTCTGAAGGGTTATTCTAAGCTGGTCAGCTGACTGAGAAGGGTTGGCCAATTATGAGGGAGGGCCTGGACGTGGTAGGAAGGCCACCACCTACAGAGTCTCCCACCGCCCCTGGGGAAGGAGGTCAAGTTGGGTTTGCAAAGGCAGGTGCCCCAGGATGGCTTGGTGGAGCACAGGCATGGGCAGTGGGGCTAGGTATATCTGGATTTCGATGTTTCTTGGCTACTTCCCCTTTCTGGCTTCAAGATACAACCTCAGTCAAAAAAACGAGGATGACTGGAACTTCACAGGGTGGCTGTAAATATTGGGAATAATCTGCACACTGGAGTGCGTGGAATACAGTGGAGAAACAGAAAGGAGGCAGGGTCTGTCGTCATTATCCTGAAGGAAATAGGATGAGAAAGGCTTTTTTTCTGCTGTGAGTACTCAAACGATCGTCACCATTTTTCATGCTTGTCTGAAAATTGGGGTGTGAACATTTGGTGAGTCAAAGCTGACAGGACTCACTGGGCACTAAAATTCAGAATGAAATAAGTCTCTAGAATAGAAAACCAGCTTCTGGAGACTGCTGGAACACACCACTCACAGCTTCGGTGGAGGAGTCATACGGATTTCTACACGGGGAGTTTTAAAAACCTGTCTTTCCCCCACTTCAAAATAGAGATCCAATTATTTATTGTCTGAAGAATCACTGTTAGCCAAGGAAGTAAAGGAAGAGGAGGTCAAAACCAGGAAAGGGAAAGGACAAATCAGTCTAAGCAAAAAAGGTCACTTGGGAAGTGGGGTGCGACTGGGACACGTAGAATGAGAAATGGACCCACCAGTCAGAAAGTGACTACATGTCCTGGGTAATAGCTTTGTCCTAGAACTGTTCTCAGTAGCACCCCCTTAATTCTCAGATATGTCCCAGTGTGGATGAGAAACTCTTTGGTCATCTAGTAATCATGTGGAATCCAGAATATCACTCACACAGTTACGTGGTGGGAGGGGAAACTATATATACTCTATGCTACAAAGCCCTGAATTACTCCCAGGCAGATGGCCACTCTGAGGCGAAACTTCCAGAACCTTGCTCTCTGAGTCAGGGCGCTCTTCCTCATGTTTTTACTAAGTGCCTCTGATAATCACTTAAGCCCATTTGCCAGCTGGTAAAATGCAAGTGGAGAAAATGGGAGGGTGTGGGGTGAGGCAGGGAGAGTAGAAAAAGCCCAGGAAACCATAGGTCAGTTGTTTTACACCATGAAATCAGATGGCGAAATGGACTGAAAGACTGTCCTTGTCTGCTACAGCTCTGATTGTCTTTCTGGAAGGCAGAAGTATTGCTTAGGGAGTGGACAGCATTAGTCAGCAGCCTGGCTGGGCCTGACTCAGTGGCCCCTTTGCACACTCTCCTGTTCCAGGTTTCCTGGGAAGTGTCCTAAAGGAGCTTACCAGTTTCTGATCACTGCAGACTACATCATCCAAGTATTTGGTATTTATCCAAGCCCCACTGGAAGAGAGAATGCATATGTGTATCTGGTGGGTGGTGTGGGTGTACCATCCCAATCCAGGAAATGCACAAAGGCACCCCCCTCAACTCCTGCCGCACCCAGCTGGCCCCCTGTGTTCTATTTTAAAAGCTCCAGTGTAGCCTGATCTGAGGTCTGTCCATTCCATCCCTTCCTTGTTTACCGGAACATTGGGTCACTGCAGTGCAGCTGGAATGCAATCTCTGGGCGATTCAGCAAGGCCGAGGCGGCCCTACAAGGCGTCATGTCATTGCACTGTTTTTCCTCCCCTCCCACTGAGTCTTCTTGGAAGTTCTGAGCCAGGCTCAGTGTGTATCTCCAGAGAGGCATTCCAAATTCCCAGCTGCTTGCAATTCAGCAAGTCTCACTGCCCCTCTTTTAAAATCCAGGTGTCCTAAAAGGTTAGAGATGAAGAAGGCAGTGTCCCGGACTCCTGATGTGTTTGCTACTGCCTGCTGTCACACAGAGTTCAGACACAGCGTCCCTTCTTAAAAAGCAAAGGGGAAACTCATCTCTGTTGAGATGCCTTGTGGCCCAGCCTGTGCATCTGTCCCAGCTGAGGGGACTTAGGGGGCAGCTTTGCTCCCCTTTTTCTTCCTGAGTACACACTGCATGTGATTCTCTGCCACCCTGAACTCCCAGTGATCTATCACAGTCCTGCTCCTTATTTCCCTCCAGTCCGCCTGCCCTCTTAGTTTCTTCCCTCTGTGTTTCTTCTCCTCTTCACAATCACCACATCCCTGCCTAGATTAGAGGAAATAATGGGGGCAGGGGAGAAATAGCCAATCACATCAATTATGTAAATATCACAGTTGTCTCATTAAGGGTGAAAACGGTGCCTGTGCCTTTTAGATTTTGTTCCTGCTGTTGAATTATGTATTGATTCTTTTTTTGGGGGGGTGGGGTATTTGGTTTGTTTGTTTATTTTGGGGGGAGGTTCTGGGGATTGAACCCAGGGTTTTGTGCATTCTAAGCATGCACTCTACCACTTGAGCTATACCTTCCCCCTGATTCTTTAGGATTGAGCACTGATTCTTAAAGTGTGGTCCCCTGACCGGCAGCAGCAGTGTCACCTGGAAACTTGCTGGAAACTGCACCTTCTCAAGCCCTAGCCCAGACCTATTGAATCAAAAACTCTTGGGCTAAAGCCTAGCGATCTGAGTTTTAACAAGCCATCCAGGTGAGACTGATGTGTGCCAAAGTCTGCAAACCTCCAGAGTAGAGGATTCTCCATGGGGCTGGAGGAAGGGAGGTTTGAGGTTTCCCTTCGCTCTCCAGATGTCAGAGTCAGTGTGAGGAGAACGGAGCCTGTGCCATGGTCCTAGGGGCTGAGTTAGGCACCTTGCCTTTCAAGCTGGGGCAGGTGTAAGAGTGAGTGTGAGGAGAAGGACTGAGAGGTGATGACGACGCTATCGAGTGCCCTCAGTGAGCTGGCTTCATGGGCCACCCTTTGTTTTTATTGATTGATTGACTGATTACTGATTGGTTGAAATACGATTGATTTACGATATTGTGTTAATTTCTGGTGTACAGCATAGTGATTCATTTATACATAAGTATATTCCTTTTCATATTCTTTTTCATTATAGGTCATTACAAGCTATTGAATATAGTTCCCTGTGCTATAGAGTAGGACCTTGTTATTTATCTATATATATATTAGATATCTATATATATATATATATATATTAGTATCTACAAATCCAAACTCCCAATTTATCTCTCTCCACCCCCTTTTCCCCCTGGTAACTATAAGTTTGTTTTCTATGTCTGTGAGTCTCTCTCTGTTTTGTAAATAAGTTCATTTGGGTCCTTTTTTTTTTTTTTTAAGATTCCACATATAAGTGATATCATATGGTATTTTTCTTTCTCTTTCTGGCTTACTGCACTTAGAATGATGATCTCCAGGTCCACCTATGTTGCTGCAAATGGCATTATTTCATTCTTTTTTATGGCTGAGTAGTATTCCATTGTATAAATATACCACATCTTCATCCATTCTTCTTTTGATGGACATTTAGTTTGCTTCCATGTCTTGGCTGTTGTATATAGTGCTGCTATGAAAACTGGGATACATGTATCTTTTTGAATTAGAGTTCCCTCTGGATATATGCCCAGAAGTGGGATTGCTACCTCATAAAGTCTATTTTCAGTTTTTAAAGGAGTCCACATACTTTTACCACAATGGCTGCACCAAACTACATTCCTACCAAATGGGCCACCCTTTGGATGGGAATCTGGAGCCACCCGATCATCTTGTGTCCAGCACACCTCTCACAGCATGTTATGTAATGGTGTAGATTCCATCACTCAGCTTCTTATCTGCTCTTAGGCAACTAAGCCAACCATTAGTTGTAAATGAAAATTGTAGAGTTTATTCCTTCTATTTTTTTTCTTGGACTAAATCAAACAAATAACTAGAAACATACTCTTCATCTTGCCAAGTCTTTCCTTTCTGTTCTCTTCAGAGCCCCCACGATTATTAAGAGGGTTGGGATCTGAGTCTAAACTTGGCAATGTCCAGTCCAGTAGCTTCTAGCCACAGGTGGCTATTGAGCAACTGAAACATGGGTAGTCTGAAATGAGATGTGCTGAAAGTGTAAATACCCACCGCATCGCAAACGTAGGGTCCAAAAAAAGTGTCAATTATTTCACTAATCATTTTTATATTGATTTCATATTGAAATTGTAACACTTTGGGTATATTGGGTTATACAAAATATATTATTAACGTTAATTTCACCTACTTATTTTTATCTTTTAAAATGTGGCTACTAGAAAAATTACAATGACAAATGTGGCTCATATTTTTGACTGACATTATATTTCCTGGGGACAGTGTTGATCTGGTTATTTGGGAGCTCTGGTCAAACACAGGGTTTTGAATGAAACGAGTGGATAGGCCAGGAGCTGACACGAGGGAGTATGTGTAAGCCATAGCATCTACAGCACGCTGGGCCAGGCAGTGCAGCCTCAGCTGTGAGCCGACCTTCTGAACCTGGGAGCCAGACATGTTAGTGTTATCTAGACTCTGCCACTGAACTTGGTCAAGTAACTTACCCTCTTTCAATTTCAGTTTCCTCATTTGTGAAATGAACTGTCTTGGTTTCTAATTCCAAGTACATTTGGGAGAATTAGTGAAGACAATAAATGTAAAAGGCCAAATATTATTCCCAGCTATTAAAAAGGACTCAGTAAATACTAATTCTCCTTAAGTAAGCAGAGATGCTGTTACTAGATGCGTTAGATGCTCACTGTGGAAACCTCACATTGGAGGGTCCTTAACATTTAGATGGATTCTCCTCTATCTGGAATGGCTTGTGTTCACCCTACCCCGAATATGGCCATGTTCCTTTTTCAGTGCTTCTTCAGCTGGAAATCCACAGCTGGCTATGGACCCCTCCTCATACCTCCAACTATGATACTTAAGGTCCCCATGGTGAAAGATTACATAAAAGACTACTTCTGGATAGAGACCTCTGGCTTGTTATGCTTACAAAACTAGATGTTTTTATGGCATAGATTGGATAGATGGTGACAGTGACAGAAGAGAGTGCCCTTCCTGAATGAGGGGACTGGAGTCTCTTCACTAGCAAATACTCCAGGTGCAAAGTCAGGGTTGGGTGGAAAATGGGAAAGGAACACTATGGTCCTGGCTTTACGATTTATGGACAAGAGCCTTAAGAAGAGTTTTAGTCCTTCTGTCCAAAAGAACATAGAACATCTAGTTTAGATTTTCCGAAAGAGAAGGCAGATCTCTCCTAAGTTTACATGGAGACAGGGATGAGATAAAAGGGTGATAGTAAGGTGAAAAGAGAGTGGAAAAACCAAACAGACAGAAAAAGGTGCTGCCTGGCTCCATTTTGAAAGACCCTAAGAGTGTCCAGTTATAACTAGCCATTAAAAAAATCCTGAGTTTCCAATCAGGGATACGACTCAAAACAGCTATAAGAATGAAGAAGCAGAGATCATGCAAGGTGTTTCCATGCAAGACTGAGTGTTCTGGAGGTCTCTTCTGGGCGGTGTTCAACACTGAGAAAAGAAGCAAAATGTAGAAATAGGATGCTTGGCTGAGGAAGGGATTTAAGACTCTTTGGTCTCTTTCTAAATCGTACCACTTAATGTATCATCATCACCATCATCACTGTCGTCATCATCATCACCACCACCATCACCATCAT
This sequence comes from Camelus dromedarius, assembly GCF_036321535.1. NCBI lineage: Eukaryota > Metazoa > Chordata > Mammalia > Artiodactyla > Camelidae > Camelus > Camelus dromedarius. The sequence continues at coordinate 26,436,513 of NC_087458.1, read as the reverse complement.
CATCATGAAAGCAGTGTTTCCTACCTGCCAGAAACTTTGCTTCTCTTGGTTAATCTCCTTTAATTCCCCTGACAGCTCTATGAGGTAAGCACTATTGTTATGCCATCTTCATGAATGAGGAAACTGAAGCTTAGAGACATTGAGTAACTTGCTCAAAGTTACTCACACCCCTGTCACAGGTTTGCTGGGGCTTTCATGCTCGATAAACAGAGAGACAAACTGAAAGTACCTTGTTACCGATCACAAAGGGCATCCCTAGATTAGAAGTGTTCAGCCCTAAGGTCCCTTATTATAATACATCTTTTATAACATCACATTTACTATCCTGAAGTGAAATTCACAGATTATATAACCCACCCCAACACACTGTATTTGAAAATCAGTACTTACCATAAAGACACATGAAATGAAGGTATGTCATAATAACGTAGTATATATTGCAACATTGAAACATTCAGGCATGATGAGGTCATCAGACGCTTGCACCTATCTACAGAATCACCACGAAAACCACAGCTACAAATTCTGACAACTCAGATACCACTTGATATGGACAAGGTAGGCAACTCCTGGTAAATTTCTAAATAGAATAGAGTACAATTTTACCTTGGTTTATATGTTGATTACATCCTGGGGAAATTCATCGTGTATTAATTAAAAACATGCAAATGATACTTTGTGTTTATATGGAAGGTGGAGTTAAGTTCCAGATCATAAAAGATTTTTTTTAACTGTATCAATATCAAGTAGGACACTCAAAAAGTGGGACAATTTTTCTCTTTATTGGGAGGGAATTGTCCATAAGACATTATGACATCTAACCCATATCTCTGCCAAGAAAAATGCCAGTAATAACCTCTGTGACCAGGGACACCTCATAAATTTCCAAAACACCTTAGGACAATAGTTCCCAAACTTGGCTGTGTATAAATTACCTGAAGAGCTTTAACTCAAATACTGACACTTGGGCAGCATCTGCAGAGCTTCTAATGTCAGGACCACTGCCTGGTTATCAGAATTTTTAAAAACTGCTCAGTGGATTCTAAACAGTAGCCAAGGCTGAGAACTGTGGCTTGGGGAGGCTCTGCCCCTTGGAGCAGCGCTGCCTTAGCTGACTCAGATCTGCAGAAGATTGCCCTGGTAGGCTTGCTTTCCCCCTGCCTCATGGAGCTGTTTCCTGCCAGACAGAGCCCAAGGGCCTCTTAACCCAGGGAACAACCTGTCTAACTATACAACGGGATGGGGTATGTGGGTCTAGGTTCTGAAAAGTCAAAGACCTACTTTCAAGAAATCCCAAGGGTTGAGTAAACAATTAATTGTTTACTTCCAAATTTAGAACAAGCAGAAGAACATAGTTGCACTAAATAAAAAACAAATCAACCAGTGACTGATTATTTAGGAAATAAACCTGCGCTATTTTGTGGCCAAGTACCTTCTAGAATCCCTAGTCATCCCTCCTTAGGCTTGACTTGGGGCTTTAATTTCGTAGGAAACATTAATGTATAGTCACTCTTTGGTTGTCAGCTGAACCCTTAAATCGGAAATGGTAGATGCATTTATCTCCAGCACTGATCTCAGTGGGTCAGATTTGTCCACCTGGAGAGGACTGAGAAGCCCAGTCTGGGCTACTTGAAGAGTGCTCGGTGGATTGGCTAGTGGTACCTGTCATGGACACAGGATGGGGCAAGGAAAGGAAGTGCCCCATTCTTCCCACAGACCCTGAAGTTATCAAGGGGGAGGAGACACATTTCTCAAATAAAACAAGTGAGTGTCTCAGTTGTGGTCAACTTTTGGAAACTAATTGGATTTTACTACCATCATCATCATCATTCAGTGAATTTCCATTTATTGAAGTGTACTTAATGCACTTTACATTTATTACCACATTAATCCTTGCAACAACTCTACAAGTTTGTCATTTCCATCAGAGTCCACAATCTCACAGTTGGTGGAAGGAACTAATCAACAAAACTGTGGTTGCTTAACGCTAACGTCTCACAGTGCAATAAATAACGTGGAGTGAAATGTGGCTTCAGCCCACCCTCCAAAGCTCTGACATTCTTCGTCCTGCATCCACATTCCCAGGATTCTTGCTCAAATGGTACAAGATTCAACAAATACCAAATGACAACATATACTCTTATTTCTTAGTATTTTCTCCTAATTTTCCATGTATCTTGTCCACGTATTTAAATGAAACACTTAAAACATATAGCAGGGGTGTTTTGGCTAATGAAATTTTCTTTGCTTTGTGTTTTTTCTTTGTTGAAACCTTTTTAAAATGTTTTCCTGCAACAGTCCTGTATAATGGAGGAAATCCACTTCATTGCCATAATCTAGCACCTAAAAGAGTGTTGGCACATAAAAGACATTTAATAAATATTTAGAATGAATTCATCAATGCAATTAACATTTTTGTCCAAGAACAATTTTTAATTTTGATGCAATTCATCAATTTTTCCTTTCATGGCTTATTTTTTGTGTGTGCGTTGAATCTAAGAAATCTTGGCCTTACCTAAGGTCACAAAAATTTTCATCTATGTTTTCTTCTAGAAGTTTTAGCTTTTACATTTAGGCCTAGGAACCATTTAATTGACATTGTTTTTTGATTGTTAAGATTTGTGTAGAGCTTAGAGTCAGCTTTCTAAGCACATCTTTATCAGGGGGGAGGGTATAGCTTGATTGATAGAGTGCATGCTTAGCATGCATGGGGTCCTGGGTTCAATCTCCAGTACCTCCATTAAAAACAAAAAATAAGTAAATAAATCTAATTACCTCCCCCCAAACAACAACAACAACAACAACAACAACAAAAACCAGTAAAACTAAAGTTTTTTAAAAAAACACATCTTTATCTGCTCGACACTGAAAAGGCAGGTGAAGCACTTTAAGAGTATGGCTATAATGCTTCCTCTCTTAAGACATGGTCCAAAAGTTGTTTTTCCAGAAAATGTCTCACAGCAATGTCATATTTATTACTTCACTCTTTCTCCTTAGCAGCAGGACATCTCTCTTTTTCTTCCCCCAACTCTCTCCCCTTCTTCTAAAGTCTCAAGAAACAGAAAACTCTAGTCTATCTTTCTGTTTCAGAATAACAATGTCAAAACTCAGTAAAGGAACTATTAGTCAATACTTTCCTCCCTTCATCCACTCAACTGGATAACAGCCCCAAGCAGCAAGTCTCTAAAGTAAACCTTACCTTGTCTGTAAAATAATCTTCAACCTGGGAGTTCAAGGAACAGACCACCAATAAGAAGCTGAGGCTTGTGGGGGAGAAGGCGGGGCGAGAGGTCAAGGACTTCTGGTCAACCTCTAGCTATTTCAACTTTGAGTCGTCATGCTACCTGAGCAAGACTTCTCTGTTTAGGGACTTTGAGGAGGGGAGTCAGAGGAAGGGGATGTGATGAGAAGGATCTTGTCCTCTGAATTCATACAGCTCCTGGAAAGACTTGATCTCTAAGCTGGAACGGCAACCAAAGTTTCTGTCTGCTCACAATTCCAATTGCACATTTACCCCGTATTTTTATCTCTCTGACATTCTGGGAAGGATTTGAACAAAAAGGAAATAGATCTTCATTAGGTATATGGAAAACTTTTGCCTCTCACACCTTGTGTCCTTACTGTTTGTTTCACGTACTCACACTCGGAGTCACTCTACCAGCAGGAAGGATACCCCCGTGACCTTTCAAATCCAACTTACCTACTGGCCAAAATCCAACCCATGACCCTTTCTGTGAATCCAACTCCTCAGGCATTCCCAGTGATCTCTCTTTCACTTAGTCTTTTAAAAAAAGCACTAAAACCAGAAATGGCCAGGAGGTAGGAGGGATGTTGGGAAGTATATAGAAAAATGAGACCCGACCCATACCTCTCAGGGAGCTGTCAGCCTAGTGGAGGGGTCAGATGCACCAATAGCTTGTTAGAACCCAGTGCCCTGACACCAGAGGGAGAGCTATGGGTGCTCAAAGGCTGGGCGCCCAATGCAGACGGGGCTAGGCCAGAGTGTAGTGTGGAGTCAGGGAAGGCTTTCTGGAAGAGACACTAGCTCTTGTTGAGCTTTGAGATTAACTTGGTATAGAATAATCAATGGGGTGGTTCCGGGCAAATCTGCCAAAAGCACAGGGGCAAAGAGACAGCATGAGAAACCCAGAGAACTGCAGGTCGTTCAGTAGCCCATGGCCACTAATAAGTCGGTGTCCTTCTAACTGGCTTCCTTTCATTTTGTTCAGAGGAAAGCAAGGAGGGCTCTCCAGTGGCAGCACGTGGCTCCTCTTCTCGGTCGTCCCAAGTAAACCAATTCCTTGGCTCCTGACTCCGTTCAACAAAATTCTGCAGTGAGGTCGCGGGACCTCACATAAGGTCCTCTCCTGGAGGAGTTCTGACAGTTCTGTCCTCTGTACCTTAGTATCTAAGGTTACAAAGCCCTAGAGATGGACGCCCTGAGGGCATTGGCTTAAGCCAGCTTCAAGAGGGCTAAAACATAGAATGTAAGTGAGAAGTGGCAAGAAATGTGACGAAGTGGGAAACTGGATTATGAAAGTCTTTGAAAGTAGATGAAGGGAGCCGAAGGAAGCTTAGGCTGTTGCAACATAAACTGAGCCACGTGGATGAAAACGTGCTTATTCCTAATAGCTCGGAGATACAAGCTGGTCCCTCCTGCTGAATTATACGTACATCTTCTGAGGGCAAAACCCTGCCGCATATTTCCTTGGTGTCCTCTATGGTTCTAGTCACATGTTCAAGCACGTAAGAAGTAGTTTAAAAAAAAAATGTTGGTCACTGGGTTTGAATGGGCTACCAAGAGAGGCTGCATAGAATTTTTGAAAGGGACCCCTTGCATTGCATAAAGTCAGATTCTTAAAAGGCAGAGAGGGATATGTTTATCTGGGGTCTGAGCTCCTCCCCAATTCCTCCAGCCTCTTCTAAATGATTGTTTCTCTCAATTTTCCTCTCTCTCCCACTAGGAGGCACTGTCATTTCCCTTTGCCCTCTGAGACAGGGCTGTGTCCCAGAATACATAATACAAACATATATACAAAATATACACATAAATGTATACTCCATGTATACTAAAAAACACCTGAAGGTTTAACCTTAGTTGAATGGGAAAATGTTGCCCGGTGTTTTGACCAGTTGGCTCCAGTGTTCAAGACAGAAGCTTCTAGAACATACAACACTCTGACCTCCAATTCTCCCTGAAGGTCTTGTGTCCCCCCCAAAAAACTTTCTGTGAAGCATCTGAATGGTAGATTGATTCTGCAAGCAACAAATGGCAAGCTCAAATATCACAGAATTCTATCTTGGGTAAAGAGGGTTTATTTAGATGGAGTTGGGCTGTCTTTTCCAGTTGAGTTTTATGCAATCCTGGGTCCCTAGGGAGCATCCACGGAAAATTTGTTCAGAGTGTCCTGTCCTCTTGTGTTGTAGCTTTCTGTTTATTTCATAGTGGCTGCAATATAGTGGCACATTTTCTTATGCCAGCAGCTTGAAGCCTTTTAGCAAACTAGAAATATAATGCCCTAGCAAGAAGCCAGAGTGTACTCCAAGCATGTTTTTTTCAAGACCCATGTTTTCCGAATTACCTCTGCCATTGGTGACAGTGAAACTCAAGGAAAGCTATTTAATTTGATCATTATTGTCAACGTGCCAATTAAACAGCGTCTGGGTGTCTCAGGCTGTCCTGGAAAAGATTTGTCAGTTTAGCAGAACTTCTCAAAGCCTGTGACATCAGAGAAGTTCAGGTTATTTCCGAGTCACAAGACAGGACAGCCAAGGCCAAGGACACGGTCAGCCTCATCAGACACACAGCTTCCATCAAAATCAAGTCTTGGGCTGGCCTCCTGCTTAAGCCTCTTTAAGAGAGATGAGCTTTGACAGGTGACTAAGGCAAAAACCAAGACTCTAAGCTACTACATGTGTGTGAGAGGCAGAGTTTTAGGGGGAAATTCAGCTTTTGTTCTTTTGAGCTTTAGTGACAGATCTCCGGTTTTCAAAGGCAAAGTCAACACTGTTCCTTTGATAAACATCTACTGAGTCTGAACTTTTGCCAGGACGGAGGATACAAGCGGAATGAGACTTGGAATGGATGCTTGGACATCACACCTGTGGCAAATGGGCTAAGAGGCCTAGCCAAAAACAAGTCTTCCCCATGTGATGCATTCAAGAGAATAAGTAATAAAAAAAAAAATGAAATACTACTTTAAAAAGGAAATAAACATCAAAACAAAAAAAATACATTGACTCTGATTTTTGGAAGTGCTATTGTGCTGGAAGAGTCACACATGTATATAGTAACAGAGATGATTACCACCTAGATAATTGCCCCCATGTAATGACAGTATTTTCTCAATCACCGTGAGAACGCGGAAGAAGGAGTTATCCACAGGAGTTTCACTGTTTCCCACAGAGGATTTGTAACACTAATAACAGAGAAAGCCTGGCGGAGTCACCTACCAGGAAGACAGCAATCTTGCTTTAGGCAAATCGTATTCATTTATTTACTCAACTCCCATTGTTGTTAGAATCTTGGGGTACATCAATTAACAACAGGGAGGAAGATTCCTGTCCTTACATTCCAGCCAAGAAAACAGGCAATGACCAATAAAGCCACTTCCTCTTAAGTAATAGATAGAAATCCAATTGGTTTTTTGTGGGCGGGGCTACCATGGGGTATCATGGCTCTTGATCTTGAAGTCTCACTAAAATAATAGAATCCAACAGTATGCTAGAGTGATGAAATTTTGCTTCTAGAAGGCAGGTGCTGTTCCTTACCCCTTGTTGTCCTTACCATAACATCATCCTCTAAATGCAGTAAATGTTCAGTGCATTTGCAAATTGTAGTAAAACCTTCTGTGGCTGGTGGGAGAGCTTTGTTTCATTGGTTTGTCTGTTTGTTTTTTCAGACAGGGTCACGTGGTGCCTTTTAAATGATCACATAGGACTGTTCCATTTATATGGAGCAAGGGTCCCCCCCCTCCCCCCGGTGTACCTTGTTCGTCTACTGAAAAACAAATCTGAATGCTTACTCTAAGCCAGGCACGGTGCTGCACACTGGGGCACCGTGTACCCTGTGTAACTATCACATGTCATCAAGCAGGACAGCTGCAGACCACATACAGAGTGTACCTACTACGTGCCAGACTTTGCGCACACAACTCACATGAGCCCGAGCCTCTGGCCAGCCTTTTGCTTTCCAGGACTTCCTCCTTTTCAGGGAAAGGTAGCCTCCCAGCATCTGGGGAGCAAACTGCTCATTTGTTAATATTTGTTTGCAACACCAGGATTTTTCACTCTTAGGAAAGGCTGTTTCTCTGGCTCCGATCTCTGTGCTCCCATACCATTATTTATGATGGAACTGAGAGTCTATTGTATAGAATCAAACTCAATTCCGTTTTGCAATTGTGCAAGAGACCTACCCCGCCCATTTTCTTTCCATTTAAAATGTAAGAGGGGTGTGTGGGAGCAGTTTATTAAGGGGCCCTGGGGCTAAGCCCAGCTCGTTATTTTGCCGTTTCCTTACAGCTTCCTGAGAAGGGTGGGGGAGAGCAGGAAAGGGGAGACGGTCCTTTCCTGAGTGATTGTTTGGCCAATCCACAGAGAGCCCTACTTTCCTACACCCATCGGGGAAGTAGCGTTCAGAGGGTCATCCCACGGGCAGGGCTGGCTGTCAGGCTGTGATGAATGGTCTGATTGGGAGGTAGAACCTGGCCAACAACAGGGAAAGCATGATAGGGGAGGATAATCGTTAGAACTTTTAGACTTTGAGGGTAGAATCCACATCTGTCTTATGTACCCGGGTACCAACACAATCACTTGGCTAAGTAACTGCCCCATGCTGTTTAAATGATGCTCAATGAATGCTTGAATGAATGAATGCTGTAATCTTGCTTCCTTCTCCAAACACACTTTATAAAATTTTGTCATCTCAATCCTGTCTCCTCTATAAATCAGGAATTCAGTAAGGTATGTAGTTTTTTTGCTTTGGAATCATTCTGCTTAATCACAAAGCCCCCCAGGGGCTTGGGTTTAAAAAAAAAAAAAAGCACAGATTAGGGAAAGAGAGTGAGATAGGCTTTTTCTAGAGACTTTTAGAACAGGCTAAAGCCCCACTTCCCTAACTATGGCTAGGGAAACTAACTATGGTTAGTTTCAGGCTTCTAAGCCATCCTTCCACCATGCTGAAAGCTCTGGGGGAACAAGGCTCAGCAGAACACAACAACGGTTAAATGCTCCACAGTCTACAGCTCTGGGTTCTAGTCCTGGTTCTCCACTGACAACAGGGAAGTCACTTAACCACCCTGCCTTCAATTTCTCATCCACAAAATGAGGATGACAGTAGTACCTATCTCATAAGGTTGCTATGAAGATTAACTTATGCATTATTTGTATAAAGTATTCAACCCACCCCAGGGACATAGTAAACTCTGAATAAATGATGCTTATTATTGTAATTAGCTTGAGGCACAGCACACAGAACATCATAAACATTTTTAATTGCCTGACTGAAGTGAGTTCCAGCTTGGAGGAAGGCGGAACACATTAGAATGAGTTCATCAGAATTCCCTCTGGATCTGCAGTTCAAGCTTTTCTCTTGCCTTGGTCACTTCTCCAAATGAGAACAATTTAGAGCTCTTCACAATAAGGAGAATGGGTATATTTGCAGGGAGAAGTTACAGCTTAGGGAAGCCTTCCGAAGGGCTAGTTTTCAGGGCTCGGTTCATTCTTGGCTAAGTGCCTTGAAGAACTTGAAGGGTGTTGAAGAGTTATTATTCATCCCCACTGAGGGCCGGGTAAGAGGAAATGAAACTCAATGGCAGCCGGAGCACTTCCTGCTAGACAGGAAGAAATTCCTGGAAGCAATTTTGTCTCCTCAGGAGGGCAGGTCTTATCCTTCCAAGGAAAAATATTAATGAATTTATCAAGGTGTAGTTTATATAGAACAAAATGCATTCATTTATGGGATGGAGTTAGATAAGTTTTAACAACAGATACATCATGTAACCACTACGACAATCAAGATATAACACACTTCCATTGCTCCATGAAGTTCCTTCATTCCTTTTTACGGCCCCGTGTCTTGGGTCCCAGGCAATCACCGATCTGGCTTCTATCATTTTTTCACCTATTCTGGAATTTCCCATGAAGGAGTCACACAGTTTGCCCTTTTCTGTGTTTGATGAATTTCCCTCATCCATGTCGTTGTATATACCTGTTGTTTGTTCTTTTTTTTTTTTTTTTTTTTTACTGAATAATATTCTATTGTATGGACACACCACAGCTTCTTTTATCTATCTGTTCACCTGTAGATGAACATGTGGGTTGTTTCCAGGTTGTGATCGTGATGGATAAACTTGCATTTGTGTACAAGGCTTTGTGTATATGTTTTCCAAAATGGCTCTACCATTTTACATGCCCACCAGCAGCATATCTAGCTTCTCCATGTCCTCACCAACAGTTGGCATTTTTGGTAGGTAGGAGAATAGCCTGTCAAAGAAGGATTTTTTTACTGAGGTTGAGGAGCGAGGTTCTGTGTGGCCTAACTCCTCCTTCCCCCGCCCGTGGCTACTCTGTCGCTCCAGGAGGGGACCAAAGTGGATTCAGGCCATCCTGAGTTTCTTCTGGTGCCACAAAAGCTCACTTCAGTATCTGAAGCAGAGTAAGGGCTGTGCACCAGCAGAGGGACCCAGGAAATCCCTCAGACCCTACAGAGCAGCTTTGCACACAGTGAGCCCAGGGAGACCTGGCCTCCCCACCTAGCAAGTGGGACCTTAGGCAGAGGGTGGGCAGTGCCCTTTGTGAACTGCAGTTTCAGAGTCTGCCCCTGATGTCTAGACCCTCACTGTTTACAGCTTTAATCCTGAACTGTTCATCCCTTCCCTCTTGCCTCCCTATTGCCAGTTCATATCTGTCCCTCCAACCTCAGCTCTCCCTAAGTCCTAAAGCACCTACGCTCAATCATTTGCTTCTCTCCACATGTTTTAAGCCCTAATACTAGGCTCCCTTCAGCTATCAAGCTCTTTCAATAATACTAACATTTGCTGAGCATTTACTAGGCTAAGTGATGCAATATGTCATTTAAACCTCCTAATGACCCCGTGAGGTAGCTAATGTTATTGGCTCCATTTTACCAGAACATAAAGCTCGAAAGATTAAATATCTTGGTTAAGATCAACTTGCTGGTAGTGGTGGAACTGAGACTGGTACCCAGTTATCTCTGCCTCTAGAGTGGTAATGCCTTTCCCAACAGGAGCTCTCTAGTAATTAGTAATCTCCTCCCGCCAGGTATCTCAGGATTCAAACAGGGAAGGGGAACCACTCTGTACTATAGACAAAGGGGTTATTATAAAAGTTAGATCTCACATGATTACGGGAGGAACAGAGAAAGTGAAGGCCCAGGTGGGGAGTTAAGGATCAGAGATAGAGCCAATCACTTAGCTAAGCGTGTCCTACAGCTGAAGAGAAACCACAAAGGGAAGCTCGTGGGAGGTCCATGGGACACTGACCTGCCACTGCCAAGGGTCTGGTGCTGGGCCTGGACCCCGGAGCTGCTGCTGGTCAGCAGGGTCAGGATTGGAAGAAGAGCAGAATGTGGAGCTAGTGACAGCACGGACAAACTGGAATCTACCAATCTGTCTCTATCTGTCACATTGAATCACGATGACCTTCAGAGGTCTTCATCCTGCTTCACTTCGGCCTTCTAAGTCTCATGCAAATTTCTCTTTTGGGCAACTCTAACCCAGAACCATATAGAGAGAGTTCTGTGAAACATGCTTCTGGGTTAACCAAGTTGACTTGTGCAAACCATCCCAAGTGGCAAATCCTGCAAACCTCTTCCCATGTACCACCCTCAACAGCAACAAGGTGTACCACCCGCTGGGGAGCCCAGACGGTGCCCAGGAGTCTTCAGGCGCTAAACGTGCTCATGCAGTTCCATCTTGCACTGCCTTCCGCTGTAATTCAGAGACAGTACGTGACTAATATTCACTTACTGCTTTTTTCCTATGGCAGAAGAGCGGGGCTTATCATTTCAGCTTGGCCATTAGTTTAGAATGTAAAAAAAAAAGAACAAGTTAATAGAAAAAAAAAAACTCATTACAGACAGGTGAGGTGATGAATTTTTCAAAGATTGGAGCATCGATGACAATTAGTGCTGGGTCCGGATTCCATTTAAAACAAAAGGAAGTAAAGTTTAAGAAAAACCCTTCAGTAGTTGTACGCCAAGGATCCCAGCAAAGACAAAACAGCCCGAGAGCACAGGATGAGTCATTGAATTTGTTTGCCAAGGCTTCTCCAGCTAGTAAGGGCTGTATTTCTTGTATTTTCTTGCAGGGAGAATTCCTGTTTGCATCTTACTGATAGCAGTCACCACGCCCGTAGGTTCATATCAGCTGCTCACCATCCAAATCAGCACGGACAAATGAGAGTAACCACGGGGCAAAATTATTTTCAGCTGATTTACAAACCCCTAAAGCTCCCAACTCTCCTGCCTGCCTCACTGTATCTACAGTCCTTGCACCGAATCCACTCTCCCCTGCCTCAACTCAACATATACCTTTTATTCATTTCATTGTCATCAGGCTAAGAAATTCTCCCCAGCAAGAATGCTAATTTTTCTCCAACATGCAAACTCCCATGTATATATTAGAGGAGAAAAGCAGACTTTCACGAGTGTGTGTGTGTGTGTGTGTGTGTGTGTGTGTGTGTGTTTGCACGTGCGCGTGTGGACACCTAGGGCAGCACAGAGGCAGGTACCCTGAGATGAGCAGGTCAGCTCCCCACCCTGGAGCACCATTCATTCACTCATTACACAGTTATCTCCCCAGCATCTGGACCAGGCCCAGTGCTAGGTGATGGGGAGACCATGGAGAATAAAAGAGATGACTCACATCTTTTTGGACAATGCCATTTTAAAATACTCTGTCATATTCTCTGTGAAATCTAATTTGGCCTATTAGAACTTTACCAGAGACGGTGCGTTTGGAAAATAGTGTGACATATTTATTCCTCTCTATTCTTCACATTTCACACGCCCTCACCTCCACCCTGTTACAGTCCTTATCTGGCTTCAATAGATCAGTCTGTCAGTAGATTAGAGAGCAGGGGGCCTGTGCGTCATTGTCTATTTCCTTAAAATTCTTTGTCATTGACTTTTGGAAAGACGAGACGGAGGACAGCCCTACCCCCAGTGGCAAAAACTACGAAAACATCAGTCACAGTGTCTTACCGCCTGTAACCAGGTGATAAATCTCTCGTGTCTTTTTCACAGGCTCAGGTTGTAGGCTTCCTTGGGCCACCATCCATTAAAAACACATCCCAAAACAACAGAGATGGTGGATTCATGTGGGACAGAGGCTCTCGAAGACCAGCAATTTCTCTGAATCAGAGTGGCCACCACAGTGTTCCGTTTTCACAGAGACATTCCCAAACTGCGAAGACTCTGCCGCGATGGCTGCTGAAGTTGGGTCTTGCCCAGGGTTCTAGCAGATAGTCGGGGTGAATCTTCGATTAGTCCTGTTTTCCAGCCTCAGCAGAATTCTCAGTACAGCGGGGCCATCAGTGTTGCTCCACAGCGAAGTGAAGTGGCTCTTCCAAACCTTCTCCATCCTCCTCACAGTGGTGAACCCTCAGCTTTGCCTTCACATCCTGCTTCACAGAAGACACGGAGAAGTCGCCAGATGAAGATTCCTTCCGCGTCTTGCCTGTCTCATGCCTGCCCTTTTCCTCTCCTTCCTATTGTGACAGAAGAGGCATCCACTCCTCCTGTCTGAGGCGGACGCTGCGCCCAGTCCTGCCCCTCTGGTCTGCTCAGGGACCGCACGTTGGTCAGCATCCTTTCTGCTGGCTTCTTTCCACTAGTTTTTACACAAACTCTAATTTCTCTCCCATTTATTAAAAACAAAAACAAAAACAAAAAAAACCTCTATCATGCATAATCCTCCAGCTACTGCCTTCTCTCTCTTCTCCTGTTCATAGACACACTTCTCGAACATGCATCTCTGTTTGCAGTATTTACATTCTCAGTTCCTAGTTCAGTCTAACCCACTGTCGTTTGGCTTCTGCTTCTGCGGCCGCTACTCCCCTGGAACTGTTCTGGGAAGGTCTGTGTTAATCACGCAGAGGTGCAAACCATCCGCCCTTCCTCCAGCACCAGCTGCCCTTCAAACCTGCTCTCGGGGGCTAGTTCTTCTATAGCTTTCAGATGAATCTAGACGAGGTCCATGGCTCTTCTGAATGATCTTAAATAATAAGAAACCCTCTGGTCACTCTAAGTTTCACCAACAGCATCATTTCCAATATTCAAATGTCCAGCTTCTATTTAGGGTTGCATCTTCCCCCCTCCCCGGGCTCTGGGCAGCTCCAGGCGGGAAGCCCGGCTGAGGAGGGGACCGCGCTTGGCTTCCCTCGGCTCTGCTGACCGCCCCGCCCTCTCTAGTCCCACCCCCAGACTTGGCGGCTGCAGGTTCTGGTCCCCAGAAGACTGGAGTAAGGAAACAGGGAAGAGGTAGGACTCAGGAAAGACCTCACTCGGCCAGCAGTGATGAACTACCATCACTTTTCTCTGGGTACAGCAGGTACGTATTTCACTCTGACTCTCTGTCGAGGCACTTTGTGGATCCTTTGACGTCTTCATTGCAGGAATCTCTCTCCTGCCGTTGCCCTAAATGGACAAAAACATCCTTTAGCTGGTCACTTAGGAGCCCCACCTCCTCTCGCCTCCAAGAGGCTGCCCTAGGGTGGGGTTAAAGGAACCCAGCAGGCTCTCTCCTGTGGCCCACACGTGGTTCAGGGAATCACCCATTAATCCTTGGCCGTGACAAATCCCAGGAGTGCAAACTGTCAAACACAGCCACCTCGTTTGGCTCTGCCCACAGACCAGGATGCTCCCGACCACAGCTTTCTGCCTTTAGATGCCTCAGGCCTGTGACAGAGTCCTCTGTGCCAGACAAGCCACAGAGGACACATACCAAGTTTTCCAGGTGGTTCCATTGAAGTTCCTCTCACTTGATTTGAATAAAATAAGGGAAAGTATCTCCTTTTCTCCCTCCACTCCCCCCGTGACTTGTGGTACAAAGATGACTCTTGAAAAACACGACCCCTCTCTCTCAGCCTCTTTGAACACCTTGTATAGCGTGATCAGCTAATAGTCTGAAAAAGATTCTGATACCTCCTTTGCAAGCTCCCTGTAGGTATTTAGTACCTCACTGTGAAAAAATGGCAGTCCCATTTTAACAATCCCTTGCAACCATATCTCAGCCTTTATCTTATTCCACCTGTAATCAGCCCTTATTTCCTGAAATGTAGAGTGAAAAGCAGGAACAAAGTGGGAAGACAGAAATTTCAGAGCACATGCATAGATGTCTGTGACTGGCTGTGGCCAAGTTCTGGGACAGGGGAGACGAAGTCATCTTAGGGTGACCTTCTGTCGGAAGTGCTGCTCGGTTGCTTTTTACTGTGACTCAGACTCATTTCTTGGGTCCCCTGCGACCAGCTCCTCCTCCAAAGTGACATGTCAGGGTATGGTGAGGGTGGCAGGAGACGAGGCCCACAGGTGGGCTCTGTCAAGCTGGGCTAGATTAGCCACGTAAGGAGTTTCAACTTTGTCCCGCAGGACCCGGGGAGCCTGGGGAGGTTTTTAAGCAGAGGAGCATTATAATCTGATCTGTGTGTGAATGTAGATGTGATGTCCTTACGTGTTCTTTACTAAGCTTGGGTACTTTTTCCCTTGGACTTTTGCTGTGGGGACTACAACAATCCCAATGGGCAGTTTTGCCCCCGCTTTGTGTTAGCTGCCTGGGGCTGCCATAGCAAAATACCACAGGCTGGTGACTTCAGCCGCAGAAAGGTATTTTCTCATAGTTTTAGAGACTGGAAGTTCAAGATCAGGGTGCCAGTATGGTTGGATCCTGGTGAAGCCTCCCTCCCTGGCTCGTAGATGGCTACCTTCTCGCTGAGACCTCGTGTGACCCGTGCTTGCTGTGCGCACGCAGGGAGAGAGAGCTCTGGTTTCTCTTCCCCTTCTTATAAGGACACTAATTCTACCAGGTCAAGGCCCTACCTTTGTGGCCTCATTTACTTCTGTAAAGACCCTCCAAATACAGTCACACTGGGGGTAAGGGCTTCGAATATGAATTTGGAGGGGAGACAAACATCATCTATAACAACACCCAAAAGATCTTTTAAAATAATTGAGAATATCCAGATCTTAAAATATTCTAGGGGCTTAAATGCAGCGGAGCCCCATGACATCAATCAGGGTGCAGTAATTCATCAGCAGATAAATGTAAGAGCTATTTTAGTCCAACTGTTGGCCAGCTTTGATTCTCTTCTTTAACCTGTCCAGAATATCAGTTTATCCCAGTTAAATTTGTGCTATTTGGATTTCCCTAGGAATTCTTACTCTCCTAAGTCTGGCTCTGTGGGCTTATCAGGCCCTGAGTTCAAGTTCTGGCTTCCCCAGTGATCCCTATGGATCCAGCTTCCTTGCCATCCCTGCGCCTCAAACATCTGAAATTGCATCAGAAGCTTCTGTGCTGGTGCGCGTCTATGGAATCTACGAAACCACAAGCCGGCTGCCCGACTCCAATGGAAACAACAGTTGCTCAGGAGTCACTGTGCCCTGGTGACACATGTCACCTTGGAGGAGGAGCTGGCCTCAGAGGATCTCAGAAATGAGTCTGAGTCAAAGTAGAAAACAACCAACCAGCATTTCCAACAAAACATCGCTTTAAGGTGGAAATTAAGTCAGCAAGGATGAACAATGTATTTTATAGATATTTTTACTTCTGTTTTGCTAGTATATGCTAATGGCTTTTCTTCCTTCCTTTCTTCCCCCTCCCTCCTTCCTCCCTCTTTCTTTCTTTGCTTGCTTGCTTTTTCTTTCTTTCTTTCTCTTTCTCTCTCTCTTTTAAAAAAAGAATAGTTTCAGTGGATTTTAAAAAGTGAGGCATGATCTCTGCAATTTAAATAGCAAAACACTGGCTATGAATCACTACATACACTTGATCCATAATAAAGTCTAAAGTTAGTTCCCCTGCCATTATTCGTACAATCTATAGAAAACACTAAATCACCAAAGTGAGGCCATCTCAATTTAAAAATACAATTAAAAACTAGTCATATCCGATAAATAATCTACATTATTCTCCGTTACACCTTTTCTCCATAACCAGCCTTAAGTATGATATCTGATTTTTTTTTCTGTGTTCTCCCAACCACTGTGTGGGTTCAGCCATGGACACTTTTTTCAGTTTTTTTTTTTCTTATTATAAAAGCACACATTTTTATGGTAAGACATTTGAAAAATTCAGATAAGCATAAAGAATAAAATAAACTTACCTATGAACAGAAGTAACCATAGCAAGGAGCGGGGCGGAGGCAGGGGATCGCTCAGTGGTACCGTGCGTGCCTAGCGTTCACGAGGTCCTGGGTTCAATCCCCAGTCCCTCTGTTAAAAGTAAATAAATAAACCTAATTACCTCCCCTCCAGCAAAGGAAAAAAAAAAAAAGAAAAGAACCATAGTGAACATTTTGCAGCCTTGTTTTTGGTTTGTACATTTAACACTCACTCACCACTCACTCATTCATTCATTCACTTGTTTTTCCAACAATGATTTTCTAACCTCTGTCAAGGAGCTCACCTCTAGTGGGAAACTGGACAGACAATAAAATATCAGGGAGCAAGGGGTTCTCTCATGAAGAGAAAACAGAGTGACATGATAGCAAGTAATACTTAAGTTAAAACCTGAATGACAAGAGAAAGCCCTTGGAAGATCTAAGGCAAAAAAACACTGCAGGCAGAAGGAACAGCTCGTGCAGAGCCTTAAAAACACACATGCCCTTTAACCAGCAACTCCACCTGAGACTGAGCATTCGCTCACAAAGATACGTATGAGATGGCTGCACTGTTGTTTACAACAGCATAACTTTTTTTAACTTCTAAATTTTTAGCACTGGTGTTCGCCATAATATTTCACTCTCATCCCCATCAAAGATAAAATAATATAAGCAGAACAATACCTAACTCTTCAGTGAACACCAGCAATAAAGGTGTAAAGAAGATATTTAGGAAGCATAGAGGGGCACTGAATTCTGTCCTGGTTTGTCTGGCGGGGGGGTCAGGGACCACTTCCATGAATGCTGCCACTCAAGTGGGTGTCTCTTGAGATGACCTGTTTATCCACCACTCCACAAATGTCAGAAGGGCGGCCTTATTTCTGCCCCTGTAGCGCTGAAAGGATCCTTCCCCATTTTTTAACAAAGCCAGACCTCAGTTTCCTCATAAGTAGACTGGTCTTAAATGCCAGTTTATCCAGGGTTGTTCCAGCTGCACCTCTTGTCCCCACGTAATTAACAGTGAGCCCTTCCGTTCTCAGAAGTGCCCCAGCTTGGGAGATAAATGACAAGGCACCCTGCTTTCCTCTCCTTCCCAGCCTTAATCAGTCAAACTTCAGTCAAATGAAACTTTATGGAGGAATTGAGTTTTAAAGGCTGATAATAATAATTATCAGCAACTTCATATATTCCCTTGCTCAGTCCTCTGTTTTTTGCCCTTGGGGCAATCTCTTCTCTTAGCTATTTCTCATGTTTACCACCATTTTTCTAAATAATATGCTACTTCTTGTTTTTATCATTTCATATCCTCTATTGACTTCTGTTAAGCAATGAATCATTTCCCCCTAAAGTTTATTTTTTGAAGTCCCAGCTCTCTATGTGGCTATATTTGGAGATAGAATCTTTATGCAATAATTAAGGTTAAATGAGGTCATAAGGGTGGTGCCTGATCTGACAGGATTAGTGCCCTTCCAGGATGCGGAAGAGACACTTGAGTGCTCTCTCAGAGCACGCACAGAGGACAGGCCACATGAGACCACAGTGACAAGGTGACTGTCCTCAACCAAGGAACCAAATTGGCCCACACCTTGATCTGAGACTTTCCAGCCCCCAGAACTGTGAGGAATAAATGTCTGTGCTTAAGCCAGCCAGTCCATGGTGTTTTGCTGTGGCAGCCTGAGCTGACTCAGCTTCCTATTGTAAGGAAGAGACTTTAGCTTCTTTCTACAACCTCCCTCCACACACACACACACTCACACGGACATTCACACACACCTCACATACACACTCACACACACTGCTCATACACACATACACTCACACACCCTTCACACACTCACACACCCACACACACCCTCATCTTCTTCTAATAGGGAAGTATGAAGCCTAAGGATGCTGCTAAATGTCTTACGATGCACATAGTGGCCTGACAACAAAGAACAGTCCATCCAAGATACCAGTAGTGCTGCTATAAGAAGCCTTGATCTGCGCCAATCAGCCTACAGCATTCTGGCAACTGTCACTGAGCCAGGGGTGGACATGTGACCTGCTCTGGCCCACTCAGACTAAAGGAGAGGCCTCTGGGCAGAAGTTACTTTCATTCATTTCTCTCCTGCTGGGTGAGAACGAGGAGCACCTAGCCTGATCTCCAGGGGCAGCCATCTGGTTACCGTGAGAGTAACCACCCTTCCAATGGTGCCAAGGCTGAGGACGGCAGAGTGGAAGGGCTGGAACAACCCCTGTCCTTAGTGGCATTACTGAGCAGCACTGAACCATCTCCCGCCTGGATCCCAAGCCCTATCTCCAGACTGTTATGTGAGGCAATACACTCATACTGTTGAAGCCTGCGTGAGTGAGCATTGCCTCTTTTAGGAGCTAAGTGTGTCATACCCAACACATTTTGCTAATTGCAGGCCCTATCTTGGAAAAGTTGGCAAAGTCTCTTTCACGGGGTCAGATTCCTCATCCGAAATGGACACTTCACCCTTCTTGCTGAACTTTGTCTTTGGAGGAGTTTCGGAGACACCTTCTCCAGCTTGTTCCCCTGTCTGAGCGAACGTACACTAAGTAGAGACTTTGTGGGGTCAGTCAACAAGCAGTCAGAGCCCAATGCCATGTGCCAGGGGAGAGGGAGGGGAAGGCCAAAGAGGGAAACTGCGGTCTAGGTAGAAACACGGAACACTGTCTACAGGGAGAAAACAGAGAGCAGTGAGTTGTGGCACTCTGAGGATGCTCTGTTTATCGGAATTTAGAAAACGGGAAGGAGGAGCGGGAGTGACGTGGAGGAGGTGGGCTGGGAAGCGAAGGCCATTCCCACCCACCCCAGGTGGCCTCGGATGCTGCTGATGCACCCAGGGAACTGCAAAACGTGATGATGAAATGTTGTTCCACTGGAACATTCCATCACTGAAACTAAAGGAGCTGGTAACCTGAACTGGCTGGTACCCATATTACCTGTGGACTCTGATGGTGGTCATTTTCATGGTCTATTCCGGGAGCCACAATCTTGTTCTTTTCCAAGTTCCTGTGTAAGGCAGCACAGACGGGTCCACCTCTAACATTAGCAGGCACATCTGTGCGCAGGGGAGCGGAAAGAGGAGACAGAAGAGGACTTCAGTTGAAGTCCAAGGATGCCGCAAGCAACACGTGTTGGATGACTTTCGTAAACCTCTATACCACATTAGGGAGTATTCTGGAGTCTGTATGGACAGGCATTGTTTTGTTTCATTTCTGGAAAATAAATTGCTAGTTTAGTTTCCGAGCCCTGGAAGATGAGTCATTTCAGCATAATCTGCCAAAAATAAGAGGTGTTTTTATGACGCCCAGTACTTCATGATCACAACATTATTTGTGCTTTCCCACATGATCTCAGTGAATGGCAATTCCTCTCATCTGTGATTGGACTTTAAGTGTGTAGTAAGCACACCCTCCCTCCGTGGGGCTACCTTCCTTCAGAGCTCTCCGACATGCACAGAAAAAGCCCCCCAAAACAGACACAAGCTTGCAATATTCTGTTTCCCAGATCCCTAGACAACAGAGCAAGAAAGCTGCAGTCAGAAGCGGGATGGTAATTGGGTTTTGGAGGCTCTGAAAAATCCAAGTGACACCATATGTGCCCACCAACATTACCTGACTCTTAACTTCCCTCTGAAAGGCTGGCAGACAGTTTGTGGACTCTTCCTCCTACTGACACGTTTGGCAAGACTCCACAGAGTTTCCTGTTTTTGCCTTTTCCCTGCTCACCCAAATTAGATTTGATCTGATAATTCTTTGTGGTGGTGTCCGAGAAGGGTGGGCTCTGCTAACACCCATATGATCCAAGCCTCTCCCACTGAGTCTTGCCCGTGGCCGGGGGCTCATGCACACTTGTTTTGCTGTCGGTTCCTGTGTTGCCACATCAGGCTGTTTCCCTGAGACCAAAGAGAAACTGACCTCCGGAAGACGCCTCTTGCAGCAGAGTCTCACCTGCGGTTAGCTCCCCGGGGCAAGTTATTTAGCATCAACCCAATGGCTGGAGAGGCAGATACATTGCAGTATTTTTCCAACTGCAGATCAAGACTCATTAGAGGACCCTGCACAAATTTAATGGAGTACAATTAGCATTTTAAAAATGCAATGGAGTAGAAAAGAACTGAGGAGAGAAGGGGAAACATTCCAGTGCCTCGCGTGTGACAAGGACAAGTATTATTTGGTGAAACTGTCATTTCAGTCATTTAAATTCAGCAATATGAATGCGCACAGTATGTCTTGATGTAAAAGGTGTTTCTTACAGCGGGGTTGCAATCAAAATGATTTGAAAGCTACTGAAATGTAAAGTTGAAGTTTGATTTCATAATCTCCAAACCTCGTGGGGAAGTGACGAGTCTATTGTTTATTTAGGCAATCGGAGAGAAATGCTTTTAGTTACCCGCTGCAGGAACCCAGTGACTCCAAGAACCTCCATCTCTCTTAGGAAGTCCGCTGCTGGATGCTATGCAGGAAAACACGCATGCTACAGCCACCCCGTCCCGCTTCTGTTGCTTCCACAGTCTTAGCAGAGCCCTCAAGAGGAGCAGGCGTCAGAACTGGTGAGGAAAACCGGAAGGTCAGAGCAGATTCTGCATCTCTCCAGCGACATCCACTGAAAAACATTCGCTGTACCATCTGCCTGCAAGACTGAAAACAGGCAACTATCATACAATAGACCTGGAGCAGAGCTGCCCCGGCAAAGCGGGGAGCAGAAACCTCACCCACTACCTGGACATCATTTTTCTTCATGCTTCACACGGTTTCTTATTGTGGTGAAATGTACACAGCATAAAATGTACCATTTTAACCATTTTGAGTTGTACCGTTCAGCGGCATTAAGTACGTTTGCATTGTTGTGCGACTGTCACCCACCATCCATCTCCAGAACTTTTCCATCCTCTCAAACAGAAACTCTGTACCCATCAAACAACAATTTCTCATTCTCCCCTTCCTCCAGCCCCTGGCAACCATCATTCTACTTTCTGTCTTTACAGATTTGACCACTCCAGGGACTTCATACAAGTGAAAATTATATTTGTTCTTTTGAGATTGGTTTATTTCACTTTGCATGTTTTCAAGGTTTGTCCTTCTCATAGTGTATGTCAGACTTTCCTTCCTTTTTAAGGCTTAATAATATTCCATTGTATGTATACATTCAGATGTTATTTTAAATATATGTAAATATTTATGTTTCACCCCTGGCATTTTCTGTATAATGCCCATTTTGGACCAGCAGCAGAGGGAATAAGGCTACAAAGCTATTGTCCATAAGAGACCTGGAGACGGTGGATCAAAAATCCTATAGCCAAAACTGTCTGGTGGCTAACTTCTCTGGCTCTCTTTTGCTGACTCTGGAAGTTTTAAAAGGTTAGAAATTTTTTTTTTAAGTAATGCCAAACTGCAAAACCTATTGATCTGTTTCCTTTGGTCCTTACCCCCAGAAATAGGACCCAGCTTCCCTTGGAAGCAAGCTGACTCCTCTCTCTCAGGGCTGCATTTTACCATCTGTTAGTGGGAAACAGAAGGGAATGTGCCTGTTTCTCAATTATTTTGTTTCCCTCATTCAAAAGCCCCCATTTGCATTAATCTAATCTAAGTGCGATTTCTAGAGCAGACATTGTGCTACGTGCCACTCCCCTCTTTTCCTTACTTGTCCAGGTTCTGGATGGTCTGGCTGCTCAGAGAGACTGTGGATAGGACATCTGTACAGAACGGAATTGTTAGAAATGAGACTGGAGCAGAAACAGGGCAATGAGTCCTCATGCCTATGTATCTGATGTCACTATACTCAATGATTCAGTGACAAACTTGGGTGTAGGAAGTGGTTTGGGTGGGAGATGTAGACAAGGTAGGACCCCTCCCGGGGGTGTCTGTGGGGGTCTAAGCTGTGGCTGTAGTTAGTGAGCCAGTCCAGCCCTGATCACTACTTACCAATGCTAACATACTAACATCATTGAACTCCTATGATGGGGCAGGCCATCTTAAATGCTCTAAGTGCATTCTCTCATTTAATCCTCAGCCATAACCCTATGACCCATTCTATTATGATCCCCATTTTACCAGTGAGGACCAGTTGAGCAGTTTGTATGAAGCCATACAGCTAATAAAAGGTAGAGCTGGGATTCCATCTGAGGTGGGAGGGGCCGGAGCCTTCGCTCTTCCACACTCTTCCGTACTGCTCTCATTTAATCCTTCAACTCAGAAGCCCAGCTTGTGGTCGGGCACAGTCTTGCAGAGGCCTCGGAAGGGTCTTATTGGACCAGTATCTCCGGAGAGTTACTACAGATGCTGCAAGCATGCAGCAATACTCAGAAGAAACACTGCAGGTCTCTTTCTTCGTCGTCTCATCCGCAGGGCATTATCCAGTAGGTGTAGCCTGAAGAGAGCCATTTCCACATTAGAAGCGTCACAATTACTTTTTCTTTTTCTTTTTTTTTTTTAAGATTGTAAGAAACATTTTATTACCTGTCCTGTTAACACTTCGCTGGCCACATCACAGAATAGGTATCTCCTGCTTTCACAGAAAGAACACTGTAGAGAACACAGTTAGCAACTGGTTTCCGAAAAACATTTGCTTACAAACCTTGTTAAACGCTTCACTACGTGCATCACAAGAGGGTATCGCTCCATCAAAATTACTTCTTAAAACCCATCAATTAACACTGGCTTTTTGACTACTTACTAGATGGCCAGCGTTATGCTGAATACTGTAATGGATGTGAAGAAACATGACATGATCATCATTCTTTGTTCAAAGCAGCCCCTGACCCACACAGGGTAATATAAAAGTAAGGGTTTAGTTTTCCAATCCGTAGTGGATGGTCCATTCAGGGGAATCTCTATACATTAACTTTTAATACATGATGGCAGCACATTTGCTCCACAAGTCACCACTCATCTTTGTCTCCAGAGCAGAGATTCAATCACGTCCCACTTCTTCCGTACTGTGTATTTCTTCTCAGTCAGTTTTTTTTAAGAACTAAAATATTCCTTTAAAGATTTCTTTCATTTCTTTGCCTTACATGGTGGGGAAACCAAGGGCCAGATGAGGCTCAAAGCAAAATATATTCACTGCACACAAAAATAAAAACAGCCCCACTTAGAACTAATCAGCACTGGAGAGGAAAGCAAGGTCAACACAAACGTTTCCTCCATTTCCAGCATGAGAGGGCTTCCTCCCAGCATTCCAGTCATGCTCATTTCTGCTCCCTTTCTGGTTCGTTTCACGTGACTTCCCCTGGGTCTTATTTGGGTTGTTGGAATCAGAAATGACAGCCAGTGAACCCACTTAAATCTAAGTCAAGCATTGCATGAACCCTGCTGTTCTTAGAGCCCCTGGACTCCTTTTGGAAGAGGGAATGGAGCACACATTTCACTAGGAGGAGACCTAGAACCTCCTTCTTTTGAAAAATTTTAGTGTCAGCTGAGAGGTGCTGAAGGATACTTGGCAGCTCCGAACGGCCGGAGGAGTACACCACGCCCTGCAGCCTGAATCCAGCTATATGCTTGGAAGCGTGTTTACCCCATGGCCTGGGCCATATTCCAGTCTAGGTGATCCCTGAGAACAGTGTTTCTATAATGGATGTCCAGCATCCATCAAAACCCGCACAGACTCGGGTGCTTGTGAAAAGGGCAGATTCTGGAAATCCACTGAAAGCTTAATGACTCCTAAACTTGGAGTTGACTTGCTTTAACATTCTCAGGCTGCCTTTCCCTTTCCCTTAATCTGTCAGCCACTGAAAAAGAACAGAGGGACTTCAGCCAGCTCGGACGTGAGAACAATTTCGGGCAACAGAGCATCCCTTCCAGCAGGCAAGACTGATGGTTAGGGAAGGGCCAAGAGGAAGCAATGATCAGTGGCCTTTAGCTATAAAAAAAAGCCTCGGGCAAGTGCCAGAGCTAGAAGCAAAGTCAGGCTCAAAAAAAAAAAAAACAACAACAACAACAACAACAAAAAAACCCCAAAAACAAAAAACACAGCCTGATTATATCTTTGCCCAGACATTTACTAGTTTTTCATTGTCAGACTTAATGGGAAAATCAGATTTCATCTTCCCACCCTCAACACCCACTTCGATATCCATTCCCCTTCCAGCATCTCTTGTCCAACCTGTACTTTACCCAAAGTAATCAAATGGAAAGTTTAGCCCAGGAAGAGAAGGGATGGGGAGCTGCTGGGGACCAGTTGGTTGCCATGGGAACTCCGCCGGCTGCAGGGTCTGAATGGTTTTCTGTTTGCTGACGTCCAGTTCTCTAGGGCAGGCCCTGGCATCAGCAGGGGCCTGGGCACCGCATCCTGTGTGTCCCGTTTCCGGCATCCGGCCCGGTGGCATCCGCCCCACCAAGTCTCCTGGTAGCAGACTGGGTGTCCGGGGCTGAATGCTTCCTCCTGACCTCTTGTCCTGCTGCCGCTGCCCTCCCCAGCTGGGAAGTGAAGGGAAGCAGAGGGTGTTTCCCAACTCTTTGA
This sequence comes from Camelus dromedarius, assembly GCF_036321535.1. Lineage (NCBI taxonomy): Eukaryota > Metazoa > Chordata > Mammalia > Artiodactyla > Camelidae > Camelus > Camelus dromedarius. The sequence continues at coordinate 26,411,708 of NC_087458.1, read as the reverse complement.
AGAGAGAGTCCTTGTTTTTGCTTGCATTTTATTCTTTCTTCCCTTGTCATCCAAACACGGAGCATTGGCCAGTTGCCTGTCTCCCTGCTGGCCAGCTGTCCTTGTCAGTCTCGGTTCTGAATTCCTACTTATCTCACAGGGACTGCAGAGTTTGTTTTTGTCCAGCTCGGTACACTGGGTGAGCTGCTGTCTCTAGTTTGCTGTCTGAAATTTTGCCTCCAGCCACTGATGAGAAAGGCTCAAACAATGACCATTCAAATGATTCCTGGAGATGACCGATGGTTTTGGTCTATTCGAAAGGTTTATTAGACCCACTTAGGAATGACAGAGGCCTCTAGGAGCCTAACTCATGCCATGTAGGGAGTTTACGCCCCCAGGCCGTGGACTGCCGTGTTCACGTACCAATCCCTCCCCTGCCATTGTTTTCCCATTTGTGGCCTTTTACCTGGGTTACCCCTGCTTGGAAAGTCCTTGCCACCCACTTCTATTTTGGCTTACCGAGCCCTGGATGTACCAGCCCCTGCTCTCCCCCCTAGCAGGACAGTATGCCCCTCTCCTTTTCATATTCTCCTTACACCAGACACAAAGGCCTTTTTGCAGTTACTATACAGACTTGGCCATTTTCTACTGCAGGACCTTTGCACATCCAGGCCCCCCAGTCTAGCAGCTCTTACCTGGCTTCCCATGATTAATTCCTTCTTATCTTTCAGGTCCTATCTAACATCAGCTCTTCAGGGAGGCCTTTCTTGATCACTCTAACGTGCCCCGTCCTGTTCTCTATATCAGCACCCTTCTCCTTTCTCCCTAGCATGTCACACTTTGCAACATTTGTTTATTTTTTATTGTCTTACTCCTGACCACACTGTGAGGGTAGTGAGTCAGGGATTTTGCATACTTCTGTCAACTCTGAATTTGGGATGCCTTCTTATGCTGCCTGGTGCAATATTTACTGAATAAATGAAAGTAGCCCATTTCTACCCACCCTTCCAAATTCCACCTGGTAATCAATCGCCTCCTTGTGTAAATCTTTCCTGACTACCCCTTCACAGGCTCACCTCCCAGGTCTTGGTGGGGTGTCTGCCCTGAGTGTTCCCTTGCACCCCAGGTCTACCTCTCCATGTTGTATAATGGTTCCTGCTAGAGTGTCCTCTTCTTCAAGCAGATGGTAAGTTTTATAAGGGAAGAATTATCACTTTCATTTCTAGAAAAATATCTGACACATAGAGATTGCCTAACCTAACCGATATTGGTTAAATGAATGAATGAATGAATAAATGACTAGGTAATCTTAGGAGATGTATAGAAAACTTGGAGTGGAGAGGGGAGGGTAGAGCTCAGTGGTAGAGTGCATACTTAGCATGCATGAGGTCCTGGGTTCAGTCCAGTATCTCCATTAGATAAACAAACAAACAAACAAACCCATTACCTCCCCTGCCTGCCCCGCCACCCCTCGCAAAAAAACTTGGAGTGGAACTACTACCTACTTCAAAAAGAGACAAAGATCAGTCTCAGAAAAAAATGTTATGCAATTTGGTTCTCATGTTTCCAGGTCCTGCATTTTACCTGGAGATACCCGAGGAACCTAAGCAAGAGAAGATCTGGTAAGGTCTTAAAGATAAAATAAACCAAGGAGTCCCAACCCTTACAACTGAGATGTTCCTGTCATTAAGGGACTTCATGACGCTCATTCCCAAATGAAATGAAACATGAGATGGGGGGTGAATTTCAGACATCTCTTTGGACCTCAGTTTCCTCATCTGTAATAAGAAGGATGGATGCGATCATCTCTCAAGTATCTTCTAGCTTTAACATTTTATGATTAAAAAATAAATCAAGGTCACTGACACTGACCTTTGAATGCTTTGAAAAGTTTCCAGTACCTTGGGAGCTCACTGGGGGTGCTCTAGGGCTGAAGAGAACCCTGCTGGAAGCCTCAGCTCTGGGCATCTCAGGTTGATGCCCTCTCCCAGAGGAGACAAGGGCGACCTTCTTTCCTACATCATCAAATGAGTTGTGGCTCCAAAGATTGTGGGGAAAGAGCACAGTGTGGGGCCAAGTGCATGAAGGGGAGAAGAGAGACTCTCAATGACGTGGCCCCATTGGTCCAGCAAAGAGTGATGCTGAGGGGGGCCAGGGACGGGCGTGGCTGCTTCAGAGACCACATGATGTATGTGTGGCTGGGAGGGAGGAAGATGACTTGAGGGGTGAAGAAAAAGTGGAGAAACGTTAAAACAAGCTGAGAGGAAGGACTATTTAGACAAAGAAAGTAAGAATAATAGGCAGCTGGTGAACCGCAGCAGAAAGCTCATGAGCCCAGCAGTCAAAAGACTATATTTAGCTCATGTTGGCCACTAACTGGCTGTGTAAAGTTGAGCAAAGCTCTAGGTATCTCTGGGCCTCAGTTTCTGAATCTGCAAAATGTAACAGATAACACCCTCCACACAACACTGGTCTATTTTTTCAGAGTAAAATAAGCTTATGGAAATGGAAGGGCTTGAAAAGAATTTTTTAAAAAATGAATGAAAGCAGAAATGATTGGGTCAGAGGGGTTCAGAGCAATTATGGAATAATACAGCAAAAAAAAAAAAATGCTACCACATTAAAGAAAGACTACCAGGAATTTATAACTCACAAGGAAGTGGATCAAAGAGGTCAGGGAAAGGTTCCTCCCCCTCCAAAGGCTTGGTCATATTTTTCCAATTGTTTAAAAGAGAAAAATTAATAAATATTATCTTTACTTTACCCAAAGGTGACTTACAGGAATTGAAAGGGTTGGGCCAGGATGAGGGGTCGATGGATCAAAACATGCCTTTGATGGAGCTACATCGCAGGTAATTACAGCCCTGGAAAGGTTTCCTAAATTGAAGGTCCTGGGGTGGGCTGCCCCTCAGTCATCCAGATACCCGGCCAGGGCAAGAGGAAAACCAACCAGCCAGCCAACCAACCAGCCAAATTCAAATCCAGAGCCGGACATGACAGTCAACGGAGGATGCACGTCAAGTTACAGGCTTTGAAAGAGGTTAAATAAGCTAACCACCAGATAAGAGCAGACCTTTAAAGACAAGAAAGGGATAGTAAGAGCAGACAGCTGCTGGTTTACGTCCTCATTTCAGTTAAGGCCCAAACCCAATTCCTCCCACAGGATAATGGGTCAATCTTCTCAAGTTTTTCACGTCCCTCTTCAGAGCCCCTTCTTCCATAGGGTACCACTTCTAACCCTGGCCTTTGTCTAGTATCCTACCCTCTAGGATGTCCTGCTTTATTCCAAGCCCCTGTGCGAGGCCTGCCTGATTTTCCTTTCTGCTGCAGCATCTCCATCAGGGCTCTGTTTTGTTGGCTGATCCCCTGAACCTCCACCGCCCAGCCCCCATCTCTTTGGATTGGGGCTTGCTAAGTCAAGCCAGCCAAGCCCTGCTTATATGCAAATGGCGCAGCCAGCCCTCTTGAGCCAGCTCTGATGCTTCCTCTTTGGGGCCTGCAAGCTTCTCCTGTAACGAACCCAATTGCAAATATTCAGGCCTTGCAGGTCATATGTCTGTGTCACAACTACTCAACTCTGCTGTTGTACCAAAAAAGCCATAGACAATATGTCAACAAGCGGGCATGGCTATGTTCCAATGAACATTTACTTGTAGATCTGAAATTTAAATTTCATATAGTTTTCATGTATCATGAAATAATTTTCTTTGGACTTTTTTCTTTCTATAACTAAACATATAAAAACCACTCTTGGCTAATCGGCCATACAAAAAACAAGCAGCAGACAAGATGTGGTCCATGGGCACGGTTTGCAGGCCCCTGCTCTATCGCTGCACGTTCACGGATGGCTATTGAGTACTCACGATGTGGTTGATCTGTACTGAAATGTGCTGAAGTGTAAAACACACCCAGATTTCCAAGACTTAGTACCAAAAGGGAAAATAAAATCTCTCAATGATTTTATATTGATTGTATGTTGAAATGATAGTATTTGAGGGGTTAAATAAAATTAATTATTAATTTTACTTTTTGAAATACGGCTACTAGATATTGACACTTGAACATGTGGCTGGTAGTCCGTCTTTGTTGGATGGCAGAGCTCCCCAGGCACTGCCTGGGCCTCTGCTGAATGACCTCTTGGGCTAACCGAGCACCCGTGGAGATAACCAGGTCCACCTCTCACTTCACGAATGATGATCTGAGCGGTAAAATACTTTCTCAAAATCTCACAGCTGGTTGGACAAGGACCTCGGTCTTCCTGTGCCATCAGCCCTTGGCATTTCCATTATACATTTTGGCCCAGGCAAGGAGCTCTGGTGTTGAGCAGGGTGGCGGCAGGGCCCTGCGCTGACCCCACAACTAACGAAAAGTAAGCACCTTTCTGTTCTGTCAGCCCTGGATGTTGAGATAACCCCCTCACAATCTTTCTCCGTTATCATTTCCAATTTTTTTTTTTTCTCAAAGTCTGGTCCCAGGACCACTGATCAGAATCCTAGAAGGGCATTTTTAAAAATACAGACTAGAGGCCTCAGCCCCAGAGATGCTGAATTAGTGGATCTGAGGTGGGGCCTTGGGGACTGTATTCTGACAAAAGCCCCCTGGGCAATTCCTTTTGCACATTAACCTTTGGGTTCTGCTGCTTCTGGAGTGGTTTTGGAATCCTGATTTATGTGACACAGGGAAATTTCTTCTCTATGGTAACAAGATAGACTAGAAATTAAAATGAGTTGAAAGCCCTTATTTGACAAGTACTATGATCACCTCAAAAGAAGGTATTCACACAGGTAACATCACATGATTGCGGCTTAGCCATTAGACAATCATGATTTCTTTTTCTATTTGGCACACCCTCAGATCGCTCTATAAGGAGCAATTTTTGATCTGAAAGGCAGCTCCTAGGACTCTAAATTCCTTGCAGATTGCGCCTTTCAATATTCTGTACATGAGCTGCACGTGGGGACACAACACTCTGAATACTATTAGTCGGACTATTCATGGTGTATGTGCAGGGAGAGCAGATTTAGCCAGTACGCATCGGTGTTGTCTCCATGGCTGATAGTTCTGCGTTCCAACATTAGCCAGAGATTCAGGCCGGCTCACTGCAGAGTTTAAGTTTGGGAGGATACCAATTAGGATGTTCAATTCCTTTGGCCACCAAAGTGCCTGTAATTTTGAGATTTTGCTGGTAGTAATGGCATAAGAAATGAATGATAATATCTGTGTAAGACATAATTTGAAAGAGTGCTCAGTGCAATATTCATCATGTATGTAAAGTACATTCAGATTAAAGGTAAGCAAAGTAATACATTTACAAGAGGAAAAGCTGCACTCCATTTCGAAAAAAGCTCCCAATTCTGATCCAGGAAAGGTCTCAGCGTTTCCAAGAACACTTTGATTCAATGGGCTGTTGAAATTTTAAATGACCGATAAAATGTTGGAGATGGTCAGATGCGAACTAAGAAACTTTTGTCTTAGCCGGGTATAAACCCACAGCCACCTAGCACATGGAATGCTTCAGGCAGCTGGGCTATCAAATCTGATAAAGAAAGAGAAATGTTCCAGAAAAGAAATCAAGCGAAACCACTGATTTATAGATGCATACATGCATTGAACCAATACGTGAGTATTGCACACAAGTTCCTAGGAAATCTAATTGCATACAAGTTCCTAGGAAATTGATACGGACCCTGCCCTCAAGTGGCTATAATCTAAAAGGAGAAATATGGAATGTTTAGTGTAACCAAAATCCAAGAGAGAAACAGAGGAGTCCCATATGAAAGACTGAAGGGTATGCAGTTCTGTGGTTATTTCACACAGGAGTGAAATCACTTCCATCTGGGGGCGTTAAAAAAATACTTCAAGGAGGAGGGTCATCTTGGAGCCAGCCATCAGGTAGAGATTTTGGCTGTGAGGAAATGAGGAACAGGTGGGGGAAAGGGAAGGGCGCTTCAGTTTGAAGGGCCGTGGGAACCTGCAGGCCTAGGCGGGGAATAGCCTGGAGCTGTCGGTTTGCCTGGAGCGTGGGGTCAGGAGGAGACGCGTGAGAGCTGCCTTACAGAAACACTGAAAAAATGACTTTTGGGGCCTGGGAAGATGAGCCCTTAAAACATGATACAATAAATCTAAAGAAAATCAGTAGTTTCTATGAGGGGGCAAAAATTGGAATTTACAAATCTTGGCGTACTCGAAGTAAGGGCTTCTTTAGACTGGAGATAGGAGCATTCGTTCAAATAAGAGGAAGCACATAGAGGCAAGTCTGATTAAAACCATTCTACTCAAGACATTGTGCAAGCAGAAGATTGAGATTCAGGAGGAATTTAATTAACTTACAGATAATAAAATTGCCATGGTTGTTGAGAGAACTAAACAGTAGAGCCCAGTTCCAATCTTACGTGGTTAGTTCCTTCCAAAGAATACGATTCTTTCCCTAAAAGGCCTCCGCCCCAGAGTTAAAATAATCAGTTAAAAGCTTGGGTTTGGGCTTCAGACAGCTCTGGGTTCAAGCTCTGTTCTGTAGCATGCCAGACACGTGACTTTGGGCAAATTACTTTGTCTCCTCGGGTTCCAGATTCATCTGTAAAATGGTGGAAATGGACTTGGACGAGAACAGCCACATTAAGTAAGAAAACACTTGAGGAGGGCTTAACAGAACGCAGCACTGTGGAGTAGAAGTTGGCTGTTAATAGCTACCGTTGCCAGTGGATGTAACCGTGTTCCAGGTTCTTGTCCAATCCCAGAAAGATTTCAGAGACAAGATGTAGCGGTTAAAAAAGTAAAATGAGAATTTATTAAAGGATGGATCGTATACTCTCAAGGGGAGAGCGGGCAGGCTCAGGTGAGCAGCTGCCCTGAGTTTCTTTGGCAAGCTGGATACATAGGGTGTAAAAATGAATTCGCGGAATATTCATTGGGGAAGGAAGGGTTTGGGGTCATGTTCCCTGATTTTCACCCCAACTCCACCTTCCTGAGGGGAGGAGGAATTTTTGTCCTTATTTAGTCTGGATCGGAAGTGTCATGGCGTCAGTGCACGATGGGTACTTCTGATCTGCAAGGCTCATTTTATTGAAATGAGGGCCTAATGAGCAAAAGGTTACATTCGGACCCTGGAGACTCCTGCCTTTTGTCACTTTTCTTTGTTGGCCTCTGGGCCACTTATCACCCCCAAAGTTGTGACCACTTATCAGCCCAGAGGTTCCTGCTTTTCTTTCTTTGCCCAGGAACCCCTGGTGCTTCCATGATGTATGGTTCCCTGCATTTGGCCTGTGCCCCTCCTTTCTGCCCAATTCTTGCCATTTGGTCTGTGTCCCCCTTTCCCTGCTCATATCTAGCTATCTGCCTGCCCTCTGCTGTAACATTATGACCTGAGTTGGATGGACCATGGGCCCGACTCAGGGTGACCTTTCTGATGGTAAGAATTGAGAGATTCAAAGGAGTAAGTAAATATATCAGAGCTTGCCTTCATAAGGTGTGTGCTTTACATGTAAGGTGCTCATCTATACACCTGAGGGCTGTCACCCCATGTCCTTGCAGGGTTGGGAGCCCCGGACCACATGTGAATCTGATTTGCGGTACACCAAGTCTTCAATTGTCAAGCTCAAAAACCCACACAAGACTAATCCTGTCTTGTGATCAGGGCTGGGCTGAGACTTGGAGATTTTTGAGGTGAAAGCTGAATAAATGAGTTATGAGAGGAGTGTCAGGGCCAGGCTGAAAGAACAAGGCCTGAGTGGGTGTGATATTGAGCTGAGAGTGACACAGCAGGGAGTTGTGGCTGGTCCGGCAAGAAGACACAGTTGAAACTGCTTGCAGGGGAAAAACACCAAAGCACAGAGTCTTGAGAGTCATGGAGAACAAGGTGAGTAATGGGTGGGTTGGAGACATGGCCAAGACTGGGGACCACGTGACCCTATCTGGAAACGCTGTATGCAAAGCTGAATCCCATAACCCCAAATTTACTCCGAGACAGGCTGTGAGGAAAGGTCCTGAAAATCTCTAAAGAAATGTGGACAGAGAGCAAAAACAAACCCCAGTGACGCAGTAGGACTGGAGCCAGCTCTTCCTTCCCCTTCTAAGAGCTCTTCGTCCTAAGTCAGATGACGTCTGGGGAAATGTTGTGATGGGGCAATGAGACTCTCCATGGCAACGTGAAGCGGGGGCCCCTCAGGACTCTCGGGGGCCACTGTGAGCTCATTTCTTAGAACAGCATCCACCCTCCCTGGATAAGTTGCCCCATGAGGACCTCTGTCGCCAGTGCCCGGGAGAGCACTGCTAAAGAGACCTCCTTCCAGCCCCAAGTGCTCCCATCCCCTCGCATCTTCCTCTTAAACCGAACCCAGCCATCCTCAGAGGCGTCCTCCCCAAGCTTCCCCTGACTCTGCATATCCCAATAGTTTTGAAAAGAAACACCAGCACTCAGGAAGAGTCAAGACTTGAAAGAAATCAGATTCAGTCAGAAAGAAAGGTGACCTTGGATAGTGACAATAATAATCCCAATTTTCAATCTTCCTCCAGCTTTAGAGCCCAGGTCCCAGGAGCCCCTCACTAAGGCCAAGGCACCAGCAAGGGTGGGGAGGGCGGGGGGTAGGACCTGGTGTCCGCCTTGGCACCCTGGGAAGAAATGGAGGCTGTTCCTTACTCTTGTATTTCTTTGCTGCATCCCTTATTTTAATTCTACTCCTGCCTCTTGTCTCTGCCCATTTCCTTACAACCAGTCCTCTGCCTTTAGAACTTTTCCCAGTAATTGAAGAACTTCCAGAATGAGGTAAGACTAGGAAGGGAGTGAGATGTAACAAGAAGACCTTCCCACGGCTGAGACGTCCTAGGGGTTTAATAAAATATTTGGGATTTGGTGCAACTTTTTTCCTTTTAAATGCATTTGAACCTTGGCATGAAAAATAAAACCCAAATTCATTTCTTCTTCGTGAGCTTTCCTTCTGCTCCTTTGTACCAAACATTCAATAACTAAGACTCTTTAAGCATCTACTATGTGCTAGGCACTATTCTAGGCTCTAGTGAGATAGAGAGAAATCAGACAAAGTTTTTGCCCTAAAGGAACTTACAACAAAAGAAACTTCCAATTATAGTTACCATTTATTCATGCATGTCTTAGAGACCTACTATGTGCTGGTTCCATTTTTCCCAAATATGACATCTAGACCAGCAGAGACGATTTTGCTGGAAAACAAAAAGAGGTAGGAAAGGTGGGAGCTGTAGCAGAAGGGCAGGTTTTACCAGAAACAGAGGAAGGGGCAGAGGGAAGGAAGGAAGGGATATTCCACTGAGGCGGGGAATCACGGGAGGCAGAGCAGGAATAGACCTGAACCCCAGCCTTGAACCCATCATTAATGGTTTGATCTTAAGTCACTTGACTTCTCTGAGCCTCAATTTACTCAACTGTAAAATGGAGAAAGAACATGTATGTCATTGAGTTATTAAGAGAATTAAATAATTTCTTCTGTCCCAACACAGAGTTAATCCTCAGTAGGTTGTAGTTGACATCAGACAGTACACCAAGGACCCAAGGATGGTGTCTTCTAAGCTAACCCAAGCATTCAACTCATTTTAAATACCAGAAGATATTTTCATTATCTGAACCAAATGGTTATAAACTCATTTGAATAACTAACTGAAAATTGTTTTGAATATTATATACGGATCCTTGGAAGATGAAATAAAATATCTTTATAACTATTTTTCAGGACTGGGATGCAGCAGGGAACAGATGAGGAACCCATTTTCCAACACTTTCCAAACATTACCAGGTAACCTGACACATCCTAAGATTTTAGAGATTGCTTCAGAGTCCTTATTAAAAGGGAATTTTGTTGGGCAAAAGTCACTTTCATCATCTTGGTTAGAAATGGACTTTTAGTAACCAATCTCGCCAGGGAGAACAGTTTAAAAAAATTTTTTTCAATCCTTCTGACTCTATACTCTAGTGAGTATGAATTTTAAGTCCATGAATCCTGCTCATGCTAATACTATGACGACTAATTATTATTATAGCTAACAGTCATTGAGCGCTTACTAAGTGCCAGGCTGGGCAGTTTCGTAAGTGGTTTTCATGTATTAACTCATGCAGTCGTCAGACACAGCTCTGAGATCGGCGCTATTATTAGCCCTATTTGACAAACAAGGAACTAAGGCACAGGGACGTGGAGAGACTGACCCTCTGTGGTCTCCCAGCTCCTAAATGGGGAGCTGGGACTCAGACCCAGGCATGCTCAGATCCATGCTGCGCCCACAGGACTGCCGCTAGCAGACCTAGCCCCACATCCTCTGTGAAAACTTAGCACATTGAGCTGAATATTCCTTTATTACAGGAAGATTACCACCCAGTCCATTTTTCTCATCGAGGAACTTATTTGCATAAATTGATTAGATTTATTGCTACATGCAAGGTATTAAAAATAACATTGCTCTGTTTTCATGATTTCATGTTGTCATTTTTCTATTTTTCTGCTTCCTTTTTCATTTACAGAAGTGTTCTTCCTTTTGTACTTAAAGGGAACCTGTAAAGTTTTCTTCTGAAGCAAACTAATTTAAGTAAAAAAAAAATCTGCTTCCAGCCAAGTGATAAAGCATTCAGTGTAACCCCAGTGTGCATGGCATGGTCAAAGCAGGCTAGTGGACCTGAGGCTTGCTGGCCATAGGCCACAGCCGTCTCTGGTCAGCGAGCTGACATTTGCCTGGACAAGTACCCTGGAGGCTGGGGTACCAGAGGCAAACTCACCCCCAGCTGACCTCATGATCCTTTGGGAGGCCAGTCTCACGTATCACATTCCTAGTCACCTTGTTCCCGACTCTTGTTGGAAAATTTAATGCAGCCAGAAAGAACTATGACCCCTTCTACAGATAAACATGCCCATGCTTTAATTATTAACTGTTTAATATTTTTATTAAAAATATTTATTTTAATACTGCTCCAAAAGGGTGAACATTTTTTAGGTATCGCCCCCCAGCTGATTTCTTGTCTAACGCTGCCAAGAACAAGAAAAAAGAAAATAAAATTGAAGAAGGTATCAGATTCAAGAAACATCATATTTAATAGCCCTTTTATTTAAATCTTGCCCTTGTCACTGACATTGCACTTTTCTCATTTTTCAAAATTGCATGTTGGAAGAAAACAAGAAAAGGGGCCATAGTGTGGCCTGGGAAACGGGTGTTTACTGCCTAGAGGAACCAGAAGTTCTTAGGAACCTGGTTGCAGTAAGAAATGACAGCTCAGCATACAGAAGGGGAAAAAAAAAAAACCACGACAGAAGCAGCAGAGCAAGAACAAAACAGTTTAAGAGATCTGGCCAGAACCGGTCTGCACGAATTCCTGTCCCGCCTTCCTCCTCCACTCTCCCTCAGGCGGTAGCGACCTCGCGTTCCCTGGAAAACCCGCCCGGCCTCGGTCTCAGACTCCCTCCCGGCGCGCTGTGCACGCGCCCTGTGCACGCGCGCTGTGCATTTCACCGCACCCGCCGAAGGCGGACCACGTGTGCGCGAGGGTGGGGAGACAGCTCCGCGGGCTGGCCCTCGCCTCTGAAGAAAACAAGCGGAGGCAGGGAGGAAAACAAACTGTTCCCTGCAATCTGATCACCTCCGTGCAAGCCTCTGGGTTACACACCCCGGGACGCCGAGGCCCAGAGGCGAAGCTGATTAGAGCGGGCAGGAATACCGAGCGTGGTGACTGTTCCCGGGCAGATTAGAAACACATTGCTGGAGAAGAGGAGGTGGGGGGCAGGGGGCCCGGAGTTTGCAGGGCAGGAGGACTGGAGGGAATGGGGCTGGGGCCAGCGAGGGAGCGAGCGGGGAGGGGGCTGAAGGCCGCCGTGTAGCACTGTTTGTGAGCTGAGATTCCAGCTCCCGGGGTGGCCCCTGGCAGCTGCCCAGGCCTTACAGTGAGAAATCTGGAACAACGAAGGCGCAGGGACAAAAGGGTGTCCGGCCAGAAATCTGGAACAACGAAGGCGCAGGGACAAAAGGGTCTACAGGCTTTGCGGGGCCAGGAGCACTGCAGTTCTGCCGGGCACCGAGCAACCCGGGTGTGAGTCTGGAGGCAGACGTTAGGAGGAAAACTAACCTTTACTGGGTGCAGGGCACTATGCTAGGCTCTTTTTTACGTATTTCACCCAGTGTGGGATCACAGTATGGAATTCTCAACAAACAGCCCCCTCCCCACCCCCAACCCCCCACCAGGGTGCCGACACCCTGGAGTTCCCCGATATCACATCAGGGCAGTTGTTTGAAATAGTAACTAGAGGCCTGCTGGGAATTTTGTCACTATGAAGCCAGAACAGCATGCCCCCCGTTAGCTTCCAGCTCGGGCCAGGACACTCAACACTGTGAAGACCAAAGTATGTCTTCATGTCCTCGCCTCTGGGCCGCCACCCATGGAACTGCTGGACCCTCAGCCCCTCAGATCCCCGCTTCCCTTGTGGGAGCCTCGCCACGGCTGCGCCGCCGCTCAAGTGCTCTACTCTAGCGCCACCTGCTGGCCTCGGCTGCTAATCCGTGGCTGACTTGGCCGAGAATTCCTGGTTTATAGCAGCTAAATGCATGCCACCTAGCTCCGCTTTGTGAGGCAGGCAGGTCCTTTCGCTCTGCCATTTATCTCCACGTCGTTATCACTCTTTCCACATTACCATAGCCTTTGCCGGTTCTCTGCTGCTTCCTCGCACTAAGGCACCTCCAGTGTTATTTTCATGGGACCCTAAACTGGGGAGATCTTGCTCCCATTCTTCCAATTTTGCCAGTGGGCCAAGTTTTTCATTTGAATGCTTTTCAGTGTTCTAGGGAATCCTTTTCTCCCTCCCCCTCCAAGGGTTTGGGACAGGGGCGTATTTCTGAGTGATTTCACTCTATGGGAGTGGTACAATGTTGTACCCCATCTGAATTTGTCCCTCCCACCAAGACTCAATCAGCGTCTACGTCTGGGGACCGAGACTGGGCACAGCAGCTCTGTTTAGTCCCAGGGTGAGTCCCCAGACCACCCCGAAGCCCTCTCTGAGAACACAGGTGAGACTTTGTTCCAGTTTTGACCAGGAGTCTCAGTCTGGTGTCTGATTCCCATCCATGAAGCCTGACCAAGCATAATGGGAAAATCAGCCTTATGAGCAATGGACATGGAGGCCAAGCTTGAACAAGAAGGGAGTTTTTCCAGAGAAGCCGCCACAGACGCACTGTGCAGGGTGAATGCCTGCTGCAAAACAGGAGGACGGCCAAGGTCAGAACCAGAGAGGCAGGGTCAGGCCAGGGATGACCCTTGGAGGAGAAGAGGCATGAGGGTGGGTGTGAGGAGGCCAGATGGGATCTGGGAGGAGACTGTAAAGAAACCCAAGACAAGGATGTTGGGATTCTTATCAGGGGCCTGCTGCGGGGCATGTGTTCAGGTGGGCAAGGCGAAAGCTTGCAGAGCTGGCCCAGATCCACAGGGCTGAACACTCTCCAAATGTCTGGTTACTGTTCCTTCAAGGAGCCCTATCAAGATCTTGTGTAAACAGGACTCCCAACCAGCCACCCTGGTGACACGGTGCCCACAGTGGACATACAGCACAGTTATCTCTGGGGCCTTTGTCACACTGATGCAGTAGGCTGAGCACAGGGCCTTCATTTATATAGTGCTTCATTCAAATGTTAATTTGTTTTTTTAAAAATCGTTTATTCATTTTCATTCAACTGTCTACAGATGTGCTATGTGCAGTGCTGGGTGATGGAGCAGAAGGCAAGTAAGATATGGTCTTGACTATAGTAACTGACAGTTTGGGGGCAGAAACATACCCAGGGCAAGCATCGCATCTTCAACTCCCAACGGTTTCACAGTAACCCCGTGAGGTACCCAGGGCAGGCGTCACTGTGGTCACTCAGCAAGAGTGGCTGCCTTTCTGAGACTCAGTTTTCTCTTCTATGTAGTGGTACTTTGGGAACGTTAAAGCCAATGCTGTCCGTCAAGTGCTTAGCATCGTGCCTGGCATATAGTAACTGCCTTATAAATGTTCACTCTATGATGAGTGTGGTAAATTTGAAGTTCAGAAGAGAGAAATAATTGGCCCAGCGTTATCCACTAATGATGGGAAAGTGTGGACTCAACACCTGGATCTTCTGATTCAAAATTCAGTGTTTTTCCCTTTACTCTTTACTGCCCAATAAGATGCTGTCTTAGAGATAGACACAGCAGCTGGGTAGTTAAATGCTTTTAATCACTTTTCTACTGTATAGTTGATGTCAAAAACTCTGATTTAGGAGACAGAGAGGCAAATGACTGTCGGTGCACCAGGTATCCGCCGGAGCTGTGACTCTTCCACGCACCAGACTTGCACCTGAATCAGAGATCACGCGACATTTAGAGGCATGAAAGGCAGCTGTGGATTCAACACACAGAAGGTGGATTCTCTGTTCAAGCTAGTTGGGGTGGGTGTCAGTTTGGAGGAGAAATTCCCCAGATGCGTGGGAGCACAGCCCCCAGAGATTCATACTCAGTAAATCCCCCTTGAGACACAGGGATCTGCTGTGTCTCTAAGACTCTGATGATAAGCAGGTTTAGGAAGAACTGGGCTAGATACCTCTTAAGAGTCTCTGTTGTTCCAGGGCCTGGCTGCTCCATGAAAGGAAGGGTCTGTTTAGCTTAAAACGTGGCTGGGAATGAAAGGCAACCAAACCACAGAGGATGAAGGGCAGCAAGAAGCTGTGAACTCAGAGAAAGGACTTCAGGCCTGGCCCCAGGAAGGGCATTGCCAGGCCGAGCCCTCCGGTGGTGGGCCCCTCCTTGACCTGCTCACAGCTGCTGGCGAAAGACCCATTTTTGCAATAAAATAAGCAAAGAGTAGGTTTATCTATTTCTTCTAAGTTCTCAGTGAGGTCTGGATGGAGCTGATCTAGGCAACTCTCATTAGCAATTCAACAGGATCAACTGGGAACCAACACGCTGAGAGACCAGATGTCTCCACGTTAGCTCATTTCCAGAATTTGGCTTTGGGCTCCCTTATCCACCTGCACTGTCCCTTCAGCTCAATCTTTTGTCCGACGGTGAGGCAGCACACAAATTCCTTGAGCTTCGGCAGGTGAACAGATAGGTCCAGGCCAGGCCACGTGATGACCGCGCCAGGCCCTCGGTCTCAGGCTCCTGGTAAGTAAGCAGCAGCTGCAGGTGGTGTCTCCACCTCCAAGAATTTCTCCAGGTTCTACCTCCTGACCTCAGCTCCAACGCTTCCCCTCTCTGTGCTATTTGCCCTGAATCTCTTTCCTAGGTTCCCCTGGCCCAGGTCCTCTGCCTTGATGATGGCTCTCTGAAATGTTCTCCCAGGCTTAATTCCACTTTTCCCCTCCAACCCCTCCCCTCCCCTCCATGCCCTGCATCCCTCTGTGAGATTCTCGGAGCCCCAGCACCACCAGTTTCCAGGACACAGCACCCCGCCCATGTCCAGCAACTCGGGCTCCTACTTGTCCAGAGCAGAGGACAAGGTTTGGTTTCCCCAGCTGGAGCAGGGGCTAGGTGTTTCTGAGAAGGCAGCACAGGCCCTGAGAGCCAAGAGGAACAAGAACAAAATAAAAGAAACAGGCAAGGAAAGAACTGAGCCCTGGGTTTTCAGGTTGCCTCCCCTGACCAGCAGGCCTGAGTGCGTTTGACTGCCTTAAAGGGCCAGGAACAAGGGGAGTCAATGGTTCTCAGCCCTGGTTGCACCTTAGAATCCCTGGGAGGGCTTTTAAAGAAAAACACCAATCTCCTGACTCCATCACAGAGCAATTAAATCAGAATCTCTGGGCATAGTCCTGAAATGTGTGTGTGTGTGTGTGTGTACCCATGTGTGTGTGCGCATGTTTAAACCTTCCCGGAAAAGTGTGATGTGTAGCCAGGGTTAAAAACCCCCAAGATGATGACTGAATCAGATCCCTTTGCCTCGTCATCATGTCTCTTGCCTTCCAGCGGCGCGTGGCCAGGTCCTTCCTGAAGCAGCTTGAAGCAATAGAGAGAGCCAAGGCTTTGGAGTTATACGTGAAGTCAGATCTTGGGCACATCACCAGCTAGTTGTGATCTTGGGCAGATCTTAACATTTTGGAGGTATTTTGAGAATTAAACAAGATGGGGTATTTCACACTCAGCATCTGGCAGGTTTATGACATGTCAGTTCCTTTCCCTGTTACCACACAATAGGTCCTCCCCTGGGTGCTGAGACAGTCCTCGAAGAGATGAGATATTCATCAGAGCCATTGCCTGTCATCCTGTGGGAGCTGGGCGTGAGCTCAGACTGCCAGACCAGGAAGGCAGGCATGGCTCCTGGGCTCCCACGTTGTCCCAAAGTCTGCGGCACGGTCAGCTCTTCCTAAGATCCAGTACCCTAGGAACAAATGCCGGGTTATCACTCTCTGCCCCACCGCCCCTCACACATTGTCCTAGTCCACATGTTTGGGATTCTGACCTGAGCTCCCTGTTGTTGGCTTCTCCCTTGTTGTCTCTCTTTAAGGAGAACTTCCTTGAGTGTCCAGCCTGGTACCTCACTTAGCTACAACCATCATCCCTCCCCGGGATGAGGGTCTGGACCTCACATCTCAGCCTTGGTTGGGTTTCTAGCCTATGATGGAAAATCTTCAGGATCACCTTCTGCCTACCTGGTAACCACAGGCTTCCAGACTTTGACTGGCTCCTCTCCCTGCCCACCTGCTGCAGCCCTGAGGCTGAAATGGCTGTGCTACCCACGACACCACTCTGGGAGCCCCCAGCTGCCCTTCCAGGACCAGCCTCAACTCCAGGGGATCAGTCCTCCTGCTCCCTCTCATCACGGGGGATCAGGCCCCTGCTTGGTCCAGGCAGACCTCTCCTCTCCTCCCAGCTCTGGACTTACCATTCTTCATTCCTGAGCCATCTCAAGCCACCACATCCTTTGTGCATTGTAAATACTTGAGGGCAAATTGTGGAGTTTGGAGAGAAAAGGAAAGTAGTGCATTAACGGCTGTCTGCCTAAAGGGATCCATAAGATTAATGTGGATGCTCAATTTCCTGCCACTTTGTATGGAATGACAAGGTGCCTTTAAGGTGTTATAGAAAATACCTAAAAATGTATTAACCTTTTCCAAAATTCAAATAAACCTTGAGTCTTCAGCAATGCTTCTAGTTTCTACATTAGTTCAAACAATCTAGATGGAGGAAAATGTCACATAAAGTCATAGTCTCTTTCTGGAATCACTTCTGCAACTTTCTCGTTAAAGGCAGCAAACTCATGCTGGCATCGTATGGACAGTTTGAATTCCTTCTGTCACTTTCCCACACGAACAGATTGACTAATATGGCTTAGCAGTCTAGGGGGGCTTTCTAATGTAAAACTTCCAATGAAAGTTATTAGAATACAATCTATGGTCAGCTTTTGATGTTGTTCAGGCTTACAAGTGCTGAATCAGAATCTGAGGCTCCATCTGAGATGACATTGCGAGGGTGGAGGCCAAGGGCAGCAATTAGTCCTGCCATGTGCCAACTCTGATGTATCTATAAGGGTTTCCCAGAGCACTGTGCTAAAAGAAGTGGGGAGGCCCAGTCTGGGCTGAGTGAGAAAGAATGCAGTGATCGATTAGTGATGTCTGCCACGGGCAGGACCTCAGAGTACTTAACAGCATGGCTGTTGTGATCAGATGGAAATTCGAGTCCTGTCTCTGCCACTTAGCAGGGTGACCTTGGGCAAGTTACCTAATCACTTTCGGGTGTGTTTCGCACTAGTAAAATGCAGATAGATTACAGCACTTGCTTCATGGGATTATTATGAGGGTTGTTCGAGATAATTCACGCCAAGTGCTTAGCAATGTATGTGGCACAGAATACTCAATAAATATTAGCTGTTAATAGAATAAATGTTACAGGCAAAGGAGGGGTGAGGCAGCTTGGGCTCGGCGTATCTGCCATTCTAGCTTATATGCATGCTCATGGGGACTTGATTAAGACAAATTTTAAAGGCATTTGTAGACATCACTGGAACTTCATTGGTCCTCAGATATTAGCAAAAGGTTTTCAGTTGATATTAGTATTGTTTTATTCTTTGGATACATTTTTTCCTATTTAAATATTAAGTGGTATCTCACGATCACCTAGCAGGTATGTACAGGTCCGATGTGACCTTCTGATTGGATTCTAATTGTTTACAGGATGAAACAAAACATCAGCATGGGCTTAAAAAGATTTACCTCTGCCTGATTTTCCAGCCCCGTCTTCCACTTCTCTCCAGTACATCTCCTGAGCTCCAGCTGTACTAACCACTAATGTCCCAAATTCGCTGTATTCTTCTCTACCTTTGTGCCTCTGCACATGCTGTTCCCACCTAGGATGCCTTTCCCTGCGTTATCTGTCTATATAGTATTTGCTGGAATTGTTTACACATAATTGGAATTATTTCTTCCCTGAGTATTTCCAGTTCCCACAGTTCTGGGATTTGTAGGTGGTGTCAGCAGATTCAGGAGTTCCGACTTGCCCCAGGAGGGGAACATGGCAGTATAGAGAGGTTTGTTGGATGGGAAGGGACCTGGGGTCAGAGGGAGTGGAGGGTCCTTGTGGTCACAGTCAGTGGTGAAGTACGCGGTCATTGGTGGCAGGAGACATTGAAACACCTTAAAAGACCACAACACATCGTCTAAGAACCCTCAGAACTACATTGCTGAGGCACGTTGTATTGTCTTGTTGGTTTTGTTCTTAGAATGTAAATGTGTGAATAGTGAATGCTGCTGCAGCTAAGCAGAATGGCTTCAGAATTCTAAAAATGTGCCAGATGGCAGTGCGAAGCACAACCAGGGCATTGAGAGCTCTTTTAATTAGGGGTTGGGAGGTAGTGAAGACAAGGGCTTTGGAGTCAGACTGATCCAGATCTGACACTTACTCTGCAACCTTGGGGATATCAATTCTCTTATAAGTAGAGCAGAGCCAGGGACATCTACCTTGTAGGGCTGTTCTGCGGACTGAAAAACATATATGCAAATCACCTCAAGCTTGTGAATGGGCTCAGCACGTAGAAGAGACTTAAGAAATGGAAGTTGTTCTTATATTGATTTGGGACTTGCAACCTGGCACCCTTCTCTTTCAGCTCTACTTTCTTCCAAGAAAGAATTGAAAGTGTCTCATTATACACATCCCAGGAAGAGGACAGATGACTGACACCAAACCCTTCACATGCCCGAGGCGTGATTTTCAGCAGAGCCCCCTCCAATGTCAGAGGAAGGAAGTATTGTTTTACTATTAATCAGCATTATCTGACAACCAACTTATTTTGCCTGCGAGAGTCTACTTCCATTTATTTATTTGGCTGGTTTTATTTTAGTAAAGAGAATCCCTTATTCAAAGAAGGTGTGTTATGTCACAGAAGTCAAGCCAGGGTCATTCATTCATTGATAGTTAGCGCTCTTCTAGAGTGTCCCGCGAGCCCACGTTTACTATTGCAGGAGCGCCTGGCCCACAGCGGCACCTCTCAAGAGCACTTTTTAAACTTTGGGTCTCCAAATCCACGTTAGTAGTGGAGCTGATATGCCTGAAATTAGGATGCACCCTCATGCCTGGTGCTCTCCGAGGCATTATCAGGTCAGTCCCTCAACAGCCTGCAGGTCCACACATGAAGCTGACCTGCTGGTGGCTTTCAAGGCAGACTTTATAAGCTCGAGAAGTAGGCTTGTCAATCATGTTACTGTGGTGAAAATGGCTTTGGGGGATGCTAAACAGAAGAAAAAAGAAATGTTCCAGATTTTACAATACCTCCGCTGAATTAATGTCTAGCCATTCAGCCCCTCCCTTTCTCTAATAACCTCCTTGTGGTAGTTAAGCTCTGTAGAACACGATCTGTTCTCTTGCCTATAGTTCACAGCGGTCCTGCAACGTCACTAAGGAAGGAGGAGAGACCATGGCCCACACGGGGCATGGGGAGCAGGGTGTTGACAGCTCCTAGGACAGAACAACCCAAGTTCAGCTAAATAAAAGGCTCGAAGAGTCTTAAGCATCAGCTGAGAACAAAAGTAGCAAAACAAAATTGGGTTCAACTTCAAGGTTAACCAGGGAAAAGAAAGCACATACATAACAAAACCTTATAAGCCAACTGGCAAGTTTGACAGGAACTAGGCAGTGCTTTGGAAACATTATACCAAAGCCAAGGGTGGGGTCAAGTCAGGCCTCCTGGTGGGTTACAGGGGAGGCTACTTCTCTGGCCAGATGGGAGACCAAGAGCTGAAGGTTGGTGGGACTCTGAAATTGACTGCATAGCCCAGGTCACTTTCTAAGTTATCCATGTGCTTCCTTCCACCTTAGTGTGAATTACACCCAGGCATGGCAACAAAACCCAGGATCGTAGTGCTGCAGCAAGCCCAGAGGTGGTAAGGGCTGTCTCACTAGTTCTTACTTAGCAAGCTGGACGCTGACTAGAGGAGATTGAAACAAGCCTTTCCCTTTGTCTTTTGGTAAAACGAGATTCTTACTGCAGTCTTGTTTTCTGAAGCTGCCTCTGGGGGTGGTGGGTGACACTCGGGATATTTGTTTAGTGTCAATAAGAAAATCGTTTCCTCATGCTCAGAATCAAAGAGTTTACTATCTCGTCCAGGAGCTAAAACTGGCCCACAAAGAAAAGCAGTGATTCTGTAAGGCAGAGTAGATTTGTGAGCTAAAAGGATGAGCTCTGTGAAGTTCCTGGAGGGGGAGCCCGGGGAGGGTTGGAGGTGATCAGGGAAGGCTTCTTGAGCAAGATGGGACATCTGCTAGTCTTGGGATAGAATGGGATAGATTTATGAATGGGGGACTCCATGCCAAGGGGAGAAAACACCAAGAGTAGGGACAGAGACAAAGGAATAAACAGAGCATCTTATGAAGAGTCATCTGGACTGGGATGGACCAGGGTATGGGATGGTAGGGAGTGAGGCTGAATGATAGAGTTCCTACTAACCCCAAAAGAAGATTATAAATGAGCCATGATAGGAAATGGGGAGCCACGGAGGTTTTGAGCAAAGAAGTGACATGAACGTCATTCTAAAAGATGACTGGCTTGTCCTGGCCTGCAGGGCAAATTGGAGGACACATAGACTAGACTCAGGGAAACTAGCCACTACATCTATAGTGTAAGATAGGGGTACAAAACATCAAGATCCTGAAGCAGGTTGTACCAGTACAGATGGAAAGGGAGCTACAGGACTGGGACACATCTGAAATATTGAGCACCTGCCACCTGCTCATCTTGGCCTAAGTAGCCTTTGTTCATCCTTCAAAATGATAAAACACCAAACCGCTTTGTTCATGAAATATTGTGTCATATACATGTCTATATACCAATATTTATAGGTTTCTCGTGATTTACTTCATTTTCCAAATACTGTGATGCTTTAGATGAGGTTTAAACTACTGGGTGCATTTTGTAGGGTGGAATTATCAGAATACTTTATGGTTTTCAAATGACATCTCAAAACACCTTTGAAATCTTTCAATGCTCTGAATTTCACAACATGGTATATTATTCAGGCTCTTGCAGATTACGACAAAGAGTCATACGTAAATCACCTTAAGTGATGGAGGTTTGTTGTGGGAATTTATAGGGAAGTAAGGAGTGCTCAGCTGTCCCACAGTCATTGTGGGTCCCACAGCCTGGTCCAGAAGGTCTAGATTGGACCCAGGGTGGCCGTAAAGCTGTCTGACATGACTCAGGTTACTTAGTGGCTCCTGTGACCTGCCTTCTCTGTGAGCAGCTCGCATACTCCCTAAGAGCATCGTTGTCAATCATTGTCACTGTCCAATAGAAAGGACCATCGCTGGGTAGAGTTTCTCCCCATGGTACCACATAGTGGAGTGTTTTTCATCACAGTCATCCCACACTTGATTGCCTTTGACTGGGGCTCCATTCCTATTGTAATGAGCTAGAACGGGCTCTCTCTCTCACCACAAATGACATAAACCACAGCCATTCAGACAGAAAGAAAACCTGGGGTCACCTTCCTGAACAGGAGTCTCTGCGGACACTCAGAGCTCCCTGTCTGTTTAGATGGCGTGGACAAGGATGGGGATGTGTGTACGGAAGCAGTAGAAGAAAGTATCTCTATCAGAGAGTCATGTAATAGCTTCCTGGGTGTCTAAACTTAAGAAGACAACTAGGTTTCAAACAGGTAGGTGCTTGTATGTATTTGAACTTATCACTAGCTTCGGCTCATATCAAAAAATTTCTCTCCTCCTTCACAGATGAGACAGGAAATACGGTCAGACACAGCACACCTGGGGAATACCAGAACTTTCCACATTTTATTGTGATCTTTATTGGAAATTAGATATCAGAGAAGGTCAACTGCCTTTTTTTTTTTTTCTGGAGTCCAGAATTTGCCTAAACTCCTTTGCCCGAGGTTACTATCAGTGATTAACCGGGGACTGTCTGGTGACTTCCTACTTTACCCATTAGCTCTGAGATGACATGCCATGATTTCACCTCTTGTACTAGTTCTGACCTATCAGAGTGGTTCCTGGGATGTTTTGGGTTTCTCAAAAGGAAAGATAGGCAACCCTGGTTAGTGACAACTCCATGAGCACAGGAGGAAGGACAAGTAACCTATACGCGGTATTTGCCAACATTGTGCCCGCCTTACACTCTGCACAACTCTCCATAATGTGACAATTCCTTACCCCCATCCTGGTTTGCTGCTCCTAATACGTGGAGACGTCACTGATGCCCGACTTCTTTTTGCTTCTTCACGTCCACTCAAATGTACATCATCGATAAGTCCTTTCTGAAACCTCTCTTCCCTTTCCCATTTCTCCAGCTTTTTAGGGCCTGACCTGGTGCTGGTTAGTTTCTTGGGTTTTCAAAGCTGCTGTCATTTAGAGGGGGGTGGTGTAGTCCAGGAGATGCCAGTTAGGCACCCAGGAATTGTCCAAGTTGGCAGGTCCTTGGGGAGCTGAGCTTCAGCCTTCCCCCAGGTCGTTTCAGTGCCCCGAATTGCACCCAGAGGGAAGTGATTTATATGAATTAGTCATAGGAGACAGACAGATAAATAATTACAGGAAAAAAATATATTGGCCTTCCAGAAAATTGTCGAATTCTTTGGTCTGCACACTTGTCCCTGGTGAGAAATCCCCAGGCAAGTCAGGACGTGATCAGAAGGAGGTTTGGTGAAACTGAAACCGAAGCAGGAAGTAGCTGTGGGGTCCAAAGAGAATGGAGCCACCATGGCCCATCTCCACGTGGGAACGGCTCACTGCCACTTTCCCGGGGAGGTCTGGCTACGCGCTGTCTGTGCGCCACAGTTTGCTGGCCTTCAAGCTCTGATGAGCCTTTGTCAACATGCTCTTTGACAACATGGGTATCTATCACGTTACTACTATCACTCTGTTCAGTTGGTCCTGAACAACCTGCCTTTTAAATACTGAGAGTTGATTTCATTAGCTGAGCCCTCTACGTTTGAGGGGCTCCTGCTCTCATGCCCACCCAGCTGTTTAGCTACATTTACCACCTCCAGATTTCATTCTTTCTTTTCTCTTTTTTCCAGTTGGGTCCTCAACCCTACCTGGCATCTCTGCTGTTTCTTTTTAATTTTATTTATTTATTTTTTATCAAAGTGTAGTTGATTTACAATGTTAGTTTCAGGTGTACAGCAAAGTGATGCAGTTATACGTATGCATACATATGTATTTTCTTCAGATTCTTTTCCATTATGTGTTATTATAAGAAACTGAATCTAGTTTCCTGTGCTATACAGTAGGTCCTTGTTGTTTACCTCTTTTATACATAGTAATGTGTGTTTGTTAATCCCAAACTCCTAATTTATCCCTTCCCCACCCTTTCCCATTTGAAAAACCCCATAGTTTTTCTATGTCTGTGCATCTGTTTTTGATTTGTATTACCTTCAGATTTGTAACCAATCCATTTGCCTGGAAAAACCTTTCATCATCTAACAATATCTCATCTTTGATGGGCCTCGGC
This sequence comes from Camelus dromedarius, assembly GCF_036321535.1. Classification (NCBI taxonomy): domain Eukaryota; kingdom Metazoa; phylum Chordata; class Mammalia; order Artiodactyla; family Camelidae; genus Camelus; species Camelus dromedarius. Next base: position 26,387,838 of record NC_087458.1, on the reverse strand, counting down.
TGACAAAACCCTTCCACAGGCAGTGTCTCCCAGAGCCCTCACCACGGGCTGGTGCAGCAGCTAAAGCCTGGATTCCCACGTGAGGGAGGATGCTGAGGTGCGGAGAGAAGTTATGCAAATTCCTGCAGCAAACTTGTCCCAGTGCAGGACCGGGGACCACGTCTCCCAACTTGGGGGCCCATGTTTTCTCTGCCACTCACCCTCCCCGGCTCTCTTCTTGCTAAGGAAGCTCAAAAACGTTCCCAATCCCTGCCTGCAGAGTAGAATGAAGTTCCTAACGGTGGGTGGCTGTTCAGGCCCCCACGCTGTGCCAGACTTCCCACTCCCGACCCCCCAGACTTTTCATTCTGCTCAGTTTCGTGGACCCTGCTCCCATTTCCACTCGCACCCGTGCTTCAGCTCGTGTTCTGGCAGCTGCTGAGCAGAGAGAAAATGAGTTCAGAGTGTACTTCTGGGTCCCCTCTGCGTGCTCTTCCCCAGGCGACACAGGGTATCAGTTTGGCGGGTCACCTTCTGTTGGCACTGGGCTCAGGACCTGGAGATGGCGAGGGGTGGGGCAGGGACAGCTGGCTGAACACTGAAAATGTTCAATGCGTGTTTGATTCTTGTCTTCATTCAGGGCTCCTCATTACGCCCCAGATGCAGCTCGGAGGACCTGCTGTTCATTTTGAGTTGGCAAGATCCAAAGCCCCATTAGCGGGAAGGCGCACCAGCGGGACTCCAGGGAGAGGAAGAAGGCTGAAAGGACTGGAGTTTCTGGCCCAATTTTTAAAGAAAAGAAGAGAATTAGAGACCCATAAAACTCAGAAACACTCTCTTCCCTGGGCTCATTCACATGGAAATGCAAGTCTGCTGATTGTGGACAGGGAAGGGATGACCTAGGAGCAGGGGTCAGGGTGACCCCCAGCTCCTCCGCTCCAGCCCCCTGTGCCAGCAGGACTCCCCTCCTGAGCCATCAGTGCCCAATGGGAAGACTTTAGTGCCACATCTTTGGACACTTGGCACGAAGAACGTTGTGTATTCCAATTACTAAACTAATAAGCACACAAGACCCCAAACAGCCCTTCACCGTGCACGCACTCCCATGTGTTGGGTGCTGGGAAAACACCTCATCAAGCACAGGAAGGCTTTTTGGTTGCTGTTTTGAGTATATGGAGCAGAAAAAAGATAGCAGTAATGACGCTGGCAGTGGCTGTCAGAGGTTCCTCCGAGGGCTGTGTGTGCTGGGTACGAGGCTTGCACCTAGTGGGTGTCAGGATTAATGCAGGGAAAGGAATCTGTGGATCCTGTTCCTTGAAACTTAAAGAAACAGTACAAAAACAAAGTCTGCAAAATTTTGCAAAATTTGCAAAAAGTCAGTTTTGCAAACTGACTGCTTGATGACAGACGTAGAGAGCAGCACCGCCTTTGTTTTATTCACTCTGGTTGTTAACTTACCTGTAAGAATTCCACCCTGAGCCTAGCATTACAAATGGCACATGGGGAGATGCTAGCCCTGGTTCCTGCAGCACAACCTCCACCTTCATTCAGTGGATTCTCAGCTCATCCTCAAGGCCACTCGGGGAAGCGGGCAGAGTAGTGTTAATCTGTCCATTTCACAAGTGAGGAAATTGAGTCTCTGCATGTAAGTGGTCTGCCTATGATCAGCAGAATTAAGACTCCAGCTCAGACTTTCTGACCAACTGCAGTACTTTTTCCAGGAATCCAATTTCTAGAAAGATCCCAAGCTAATCCATGGGGTTCGGATTGAGAAGGGGCATCAAATTTGGGACTATGAATAGCTCTGTTTGGTGACAAGGTTCATGACTCAGGCCTCCTGAAGAGCCACCAAGTCCTAGACTTTCTTTAAGAGACCTGAGCTAAGGCTCTCATCTCAGGGAGCATCCTAATATTAATACCACCAAGAAAGTTACATTGTGCCCTTCAGTTTACAAAGGTGACTTCCCTCCACGGCTTCATGTTCTGCTGTCCAGCTAGCATCTGGGTTTCACTTCCTCTTGTTGATCACTTCCTCTCCTTTCTATGAATGCTGACCTTTTCTTTTCTGTCCTTGGGTTTGTTTATTGCCCTTCTTGCTGCCTTCTTCACCATGCTGTCTGAGGATGCTTGTTGTCAGAGGCCAGAAAATTCATGTGCCTTGGAGGAAAGAAAATAGTGAAAGCCCTTCAGTGAAGTCACAAACATGTGGGTGTCCTGCAAGCCCCAGAACGTCTCACCACATCTCAGATGATGTCTCTGGAGTGCACTGACCCATCAGATCAGAAGGGTGCTGTAGAGTTGCACCAGCCGGCATGCGATGTCAGCCTTCTAGAGCTCTGCTTAGAGAACAGAGGGCTTTGAGACGAGATGGACTCATTTTACAAGTGGGAAGTGATTTCCCCAAAGTTGCATGGCTAGTCCGTGGCAAAACAGAGGCGCATTTCTACTTGTGCTATTGTCTTTTTTCATATAATTTGTAAGATTGAAGGACTGGGAGGAATATCCAGCAACTTTTTAAGTGAAAAAACAAGTCATACGAGTCCACGTTTCTTTCCCACGTAGTTTTTCTGAAGGCTCTATGGCTGAGCTAAAAGGCTCTTGCCAAGAAGTGCTTGAGGGGAAGATCTTACAGAAAAAGCCTGTTCGATCCCCTCCCGGACTATCTTAGTCTTTCCATCCTTTCCTTTAAGGCATTAGTAGGAAGTAGGAAATGTGATTTTATAATCCTCAATGCAAAGGCACTCTCATGACCTCCCCTTCTAAGTGAAGTAAGCCAGAAAGAGAAAGAAAAATACCATATGAGGAATCGAAAAAAGAAAAACAAAACATGAATACAAAACAGAAACAGACTCACAGACATAGAATACAAACCTGTGGTTGCCAAGGGGGCGGGGGGTGAGAAGGGACAGACTGGGATTTTAAAATGCTGAACAGATAAACAAGATTATACTGTATAGCACAGGGAAATATATACAAGATCTTGTGGTAGCTCATAGTGAAAAAAAAATGTGACAATGAATATATATATGTTCATGTATAACTGAAAAATTGTGCTCTACACTAGAATTTGACACAACATTGTAAAATGACTATCACTCAATAAAAAAAAAAAAAAGAAAAAGAAAATAGGATTTTCCATCTGGGATGCCTCTGGTGGAAGGTGTTTTGCAATCTTTAACTTGAATCCTAGATTACAAAAAAACAGCAGCTAGATAAAAATGCCCCTGGACAACACTCCTCTGTAAAGAAAAACTTACTGCGAAGCCCTGTGTCTTTGCCCACCTCTGAGCAGCTTAAAGGACTTGCTCACCTCTGTTTTCCCTGACAGTGACCTTATTTCCTAATTTCAAACCTGAGACTCCAGTCCTGGCAAAGGCTTGCTTTATAGTATCAGTTAACTTACAAAGAAAGTCTTATAAAGGTGTAAAAATGAAAGTGCATTTAATCATGTTCTCAGCTAAACATAGGTATGAAAAACAAAACATTGAAGTCAAGATGCTTTTGATGGGGAGAATCATGAAGATGCTAGTTTAGTTTTTTAAAATGTATTAACATTTTTAGATGTATTTGGTTAATTTCTTTTTTAAGTAACTTTTTTCTTATTATAAAACTTAATAGATATTCATTGTGGAATACTTACGGAATACAGATAGGCACAAACCATGAAATTCTAAAACTTTATGATCTCACGCACTCAAGATAACCAGTGTTTGGTAACTTGATTTATTTTCCTTCCAGACCTACACACATACTATGTAAGCACATGCACACACACAGACACACCCCCCCCCACTGGATTACATTGTACAAATAGCCTATATATTTTTCCATTTAACATTCCAATAAATATTTACTGACAACATTATTTCAATGACGGCGCTGTATCCCTTTGTATGGTATTCTATTATTTAATTCATCCATCCCATAGCATTTGGCTATTTTAAAGCCACAGTAAACATCTTTGGAATTAATTAATCATTCCAGAGGTCTCTCAATATTTGAAGCACTGTTTTCCTAAAATGCTTCTTTCTAACACATTTATGTTCAGTAGTAGAGAAGGAGAGAAGGTAAAAAAAAAAAACTGTTAAAGACTTGCAAACCATCATGCTCCAAATACCTTAGAGGGTGACGGAAATGAGTCAGACTGCTAGAAATTCAATGTTAATCGTCAAGACCGACATCATCCACAAGAGTGGTATCTCTTCAGGTGTTAACTGCTCAGCTGGGGTGAGGGAACTGTTAACAAGCTGTTGCAAGAAGGAAATCGCTCCTCTCGGACGGTGAGAAGACCAGACCGACAGCCCTCACAGCGCACAACCGGCAGCACCCTCTCCCTGTAACTACCCACGGAGCCCATCTTGCATGTATTTTTCCCTTTTGTGTTGACCTGCACTAGAGAACAAACATGACTGAGAGTGAGGAATTGCACGTGATCGGTCCTGGGTTCCATGACCCACGTCCTCCATGCTACCCGCGTGCCTCAGGGCTGGCCCCGGCGCGGCGTTGGTAGACAGAGGGAGGAGGGCTGATGAAGACGTGCCGTCCCTGGGAGGCTGGTGCGAGCTGTCCTGGTGCAAGTCAGCAGAGGCACATTCCCTTTGTCGCATGAGACGAGATTAACGCCGTTGGTTTCAGCGCCATTCGTCAGTCATCAAAATTACGAGCCGGATAACTTCCTTGAGTGACGCGTGTCATAGCCCAAGGACCACAAAGTTTCCTTTAGCATGTTTGGCAATGATACTTTACTACTAGTAATGGAAATCATGGACAGTCACCAGGTTTTGAACAAATATCCCCAAATTTCTTATCCTAAGCATCTGACTGCAAAGACCAAAACAACCCCCTCTGCAACCCGACTTTTCAATTTCTCATCCCGATTTAAATGCACGCATTTATGGGAAATGGCCACTTCCACGTGAGTTCGTACGGGCTACTTTGGAGCAGTTTTGGTTTTCCACTATAGCCTCTTTCCTCCATAAAATGTCTTACTGAATGATTGTTATAGATGCCTGGCTTTGGCTGCTGGTGAGAACTACCAAAGGCTACAATCCGCCCCTCTGTCTCTTCTGCCTGCGGGCCTGGACAGCAGCCCTTCTCCCCTCGGCCGGCCTCCTGGGATACAGAGTCTGCATTCCGTTCCCAGCACAGGGCCTGCCCCAGGGAGGGGACCTCCTCGCAGAGCGCTCCTTCCCCCAGCCCCTGAAGTCTGTGTGCTGAGATAAAGTAAGCCTGTGCTCCCTCCCCTTTGCCAGGCACGTTTATCACCAGGCAAGGCAAATATCATTGGAATGTTTCAACGTGCTGCTAACCAAATTCCAGTGCAGTCCCAGCGCCTTGGTTGAGCGTTGAAGCACTCACCAGTCCTGGCACTGGCAAGTCCTTGAAGGAGGTCAGCAGCTTTGATGGGGATAAATATCAGCTTGCCCTTTTACATTGAGCGTGTCAAGCTGACCTACAAAGATACAAGCACCATGAGGGCTGTAATTTTTGTTTGTTTTGTTCTCTAATGCATCCACCTAATACACCAGAACAGCACCTAAGGAGTTCCAAGGCCATAGTTGCTACTCGATAAATGATTTTTTTAAATTGAGTTAAATTTCCTTACAGTGAACAACTTGTTCTTGAACTTCATACGAGGGCAGTCATTTAGGATGTATCCTTTTACAGTGTCAGAGTTTTAAATTCAACACATTTTAGAGATTTATCCATGTTTGCATGTATTAGTAGTTTGTTCCTTTTTATGGCAGTGTAGTATTCCATGCATAAATATTCCACAATTTGTTTATCCATTCTCTTGTTGATGGATGTTTGCTTGTTTCCAGTTTGGGGCTACTATGAATAAAGCTTCCAACACATTCTTGTATAAGCCTTTTTGTGGATGTATGTTTTTATTTCTCTTAGGTAAATAAATATTCAGGAGTGAAGTTGCCAGATTATAAGGTAGAGGTAACTTTGTAAGATCTTGCCAAACAAGCATTAAATATTTATTGAGTCCTTTGAAATGTATACTGGCAAGTTGTTCTTTCAATTTGAAATACCCTTTCCCTTTCTCCAACCAGTATCATAAAATTCATTTTTCAAGTTTTTGCCACATAAGGATTTCCTCAATTGTCACAATATGTATTCAACAAGTTCAATGTTTAACAGATATTCATTGCACGTCTACTAGGTACCTTGTATTTTATTGTTTCTGGGGCTTCAGAGATGGAAATCAGTGTTTGTTCCCGAGAAGCTCACAGTCTAGTGGGGAAGATAGCTGTTACGGAGGACAGTGAAGTGTGCATAGGGCTCTAAGAAGCTGCAAAGAGGAAACATAACTCGGTTTTAAAGGGGGAGAGTATAGCTCAGTGGTAGAGCGCATGACTAGCATGCTCAAGGTCCTGGGTTCAATCCCCAGTACCTCCATTTAAAGTAAATAAATAAATAACCTAAATACCTCTCCCCGCAAAAAACCAAACCAAAACAAAACAATTATTAAAAAAAAACAAACTCGGTCTGAGAGGTATTTCTAGGACGGGATGCCTCAGCTGAATTTAGTAGTTTGTGGACAAAGAACAGGACAGTCTAGGCAAAGGAATCTGCGAGTACAAAGAGAGATGAAGTCGAGAACAAGCTTCATATGAAGACGAGTGGGTCCCTGTGGCTGGAGCACTGGGCATGACGGTGCATCAGGGGAGGCAACACGGAGGCTGCGGGGGCTGGGAAACAGCCAAGGCCTGGATCACAGAAGGCCTTGAATGTCATGTGGAGGCATCCGGACTTTAACTGCAGATCAGTGGGGCACTACTGAACGGTCTGAAGCAGGGGTGGCATCATGGAATTAACCGCCTCTCCTGCTTCTCCACAGCAACTGTCTTACCACATTTTTGTTTGCATGTTTGTTTCACCACTTGTTTCAGCCTGCCTCTTGCTGCCGTGGTTTGTACATGTGTCTCCTCTCCACCTGGCCCACAAGGCAAGCCTTGTCTTGGCGATCTCCATGACCCCAAAGTACCTGGCAGTGGGTGTGTATACAGTAGGCACACGTGTTTTGTCCGTGTTCGATGCCTAGGGTGGAGCCACAAATTTCTAGAGACCCCTTGGGGCTGCGAGACTGGGGTTTCAGGAGGATGCTGGTCTTCACTGAGGCACAGAGCCCACTCAAGTGGATCCAAGGGAAAAGTGCTGAACTCCAGGACGGAAGAAAGTGGGGCGGGTGGAATCAGACAAAACAGAACCCTCAGCGGTTCCTACCATAACCCCATCTACCTCCCACCCAGAATCCCACTGAGATATTTTGGGGCTGTTCTGCAGCAAAAAAAAAACCACACAAAAAAAACCTGGTCGCTTTTCTGAAGCCTTCTGGAATTTCCATCGAGCGAACAGATGGCATTGTTTTCATACGAAGAGCAAAAGAATCTCATGTCCTCAAACACTGGAAGCTTCAGAAAAAACACACAGAGCCTGGGTAGCAATTACAATGGGGAAGGAACATGCTATGTCAACAGAGAGCTAGACTTTGTACAACATAGGGACCCAGTTAGTTCCTTGGTCGGTAATGTGGACTCTGCAGGGAGTGTCGGGGTTGAGGGCGTGTGCTCACTGACGTGGTGCTAAAACCAGCTGCAGGCCAGGCTAAGGTCTTATCTGTGGTTCTCTGTCTCTCTCTCTCTCAAGTTCCTATTATGTGCTTGGCCCTGAGAATCCAGAGGTAAAAAGAGACAGTCCCTGATCTCAGAGTCTGTTGGCATAGTGGTGGAGACAGACTCATAAAGGGTTTGCACGAAAAAAATGAGAACAGAAAGTAGAAGCCTCTACCCAGCCTGGAGAGATCAGAGGCGGTTCCTGGGGGAGGTGATAGCAAAGCTGAGTCTTATGAGTTGACTGGGAGCTGGCCAGGAGGGGTGGTAATGAGGCAAAGTGAAGGGCAAGCTGGAGGGCACTCCAGACTGAAGGGACAGCGTGAGCAAGGGCATGGAGGTCCCAGTAGGAAAGTGGATTCCAGGATGTTACACAGGCAGTGCGGTGAGGCTGGACAGTGGCCCCAAATGAAGCTAGAGATGCAAGCTGGGGATGAGAAATATCTAAATATAAGGAAATATCTGGGCACAACAACATTACACAAGTTCATGCAAATTACTGGCAAAACAAGGTGCACCCTATCAGGAAATCGCTCATAAGGCTGAGAGTCTGGGAATGTTTGGTAACAGAACCCTACTGCCAAGAGCAACAGGTTGCACAAGGAAGGAGTCATTTATTCATTTAATCTAAACATACAGATAGAGCATGTGCTCAGTGCCAGGCACTGGAAACCCTGGATACTATATTCCTGATATTCCTGACGAAATGATTGGCACTTGTTATTCTGCCGAAGGAGGACTCCATAGATAGTTGTTCAATGAATCAATGATCATTTTGGGCCCCTGCCCTATGAGTCCACAGTCTATTGGGTGAATCAGAGAGGTAAGCAGACAATTATGATACAAAATGATTACAGTTGCTGGTGGGAATGTAGTTTGGTGCAGCCATTATGGAAAATAGTATGGAGATTCCTCAAAAAAATAGACTTACCATATGATCCGGCAATCCCACTCCTGGGCATATATCCAGAGGGAACTCTAATTTGAAATGATACATGCACCCCAATATTCATAGCAGCACTATAAACAATAGCCAAGACTGGATAAAGAAGCTGTGGTATATTTATACAATGGAATACTATGCAGCAATAAAAAAGAATAACATAATGCCATTTGCAGCAACATGGATGGACCTGGAATTAGGATTGTTGTTCTAAGTGAAATAAGCCAGACAGGGAAAGAAAAATGCCATATGATATCACTCATATATGGAACCTTAAAAAAAAGAAAGAAAGAAAGAAAGAAAGAAAAGGAAAAGAGGACACTAATGAACTCATCTACAAAACAGAAACAGACTCGCAGACACAGCAAACAATCTTACAGTTACCAAGGAAAGGGGGTGGGAAGGGATAAATTTGGAAGTTTGAGATTTGCAAATGTTAACCACTATATATAAAAATAGATAAAAAAACAAATTTCTTCTGTATAGCACAGGGGAACTATATCCAGTATCTTGTAATAACCTGTAATGAAAAAGAATACTAGAACAAATATATGCATGTATATGCATGACTGGGACATTATGCTCTACACCAGAAATTGACACATTGTAACTGATTATATATATATCAATAAAAACTTTTTTTAATTAAAAAAAAAAGATAGAGCAGGGAATTCATCCTAAAGATGTCTGCAAGAGCCAGAAAAGTAAAATAAGTAAATGAAGAGACCTCCAGGTGAGAGACAATAGGGCCTAGTGGGGACCACAGCCAGTAAGGGGTAGGTGCTCATTCTCAAGGGGGTAGTTGCTACTCAACTCCAGGCAAATTAATATTGAAAGAAGCCGGAAATTTGTGTTTTTATCAAGTGAAACATTACTGTGTAGCTTGGTTGCTCCCATACTCAGGGTGATGGCATGATCAGCCTCGTACCTACATGGAGGTGACGGCATAGACAGAGAGACATTGGTTTGCAAGACACAAGGCCTGAATGCCTGCCTTACTGGCTGAACATGGCATGGGACACAGCGACCTGCATGATCAGAGGGTGACACCATAGTCCTCACAGCCACGGGGGTAAACAGGTGCTAACAGTACCCCAGCCTCTCAGCAGCCCACCAGGCTCATGTGCACCTGGTGAGGGCCTGACTTGAGGTCACTTGCTGGCCTCCTTAGGCCAGGACCAGGCTCTGCTGCAGCTCCTCCCCCAGAGAGGACCTGTGTGGCAGTTGCTAATTCTTTGCCCGCAGGGATCTGTTTGGAGCTGTTTGTTCTGCAGAAGGAAACAGAAGATTGCAGTGTGTCAGAATCCCGCTCCTCCTCCCGCACGGCTGCCTCCCCCCCCACATAAAAGCTGCTGAACAGAGAAATCAAAGATGATTATACGCTGCTGGAAACCCGCGTGCTTCCGCCTGGCTGCGTCCCCCTGCCAAACTGTTATGTAAGGCACGGCTCCACTCAGGCCTGGAACCAGACAGAGATGCCATTGACAGGCCGTCCGTGACCTGCTCGTCACCCGCAGCCGTCCCTGGATCCTGTCCCACCTGGAGCAAACCTGCCCCGGGGAGGGGAAGGCCACAGCACAAACTGACACACTGCTTTTACACTGGTCTGGGGATTTCCCTCTCTTACTTCCCAGCCAGTTCAGAGGTGTGGGTGGGTCAGGACTAGGAGTTTACTTTGGCTGGATTCCCAGTGACTAAGACATTTGATACTGGAAGACTCCATTTGACAATCTAGTGGAGTTGAGTGTTTTTCCCCCTCCGAAGTGAGTAAGTCACTTTGGGTGTTTGGCTACCAAGGCCGAACAAGTGAGTTCTGGAGCCCGAGGTGACGTCCAGGTCAGACCGCACTGCTCTGATGGCCAGTACTTATTTCTATTTAGGGATTCTGGGCATGTTCCCCAGCCCTAAACCACCCAGATGGACTTAGAAGAGCTTTTCCTTTGATGTGTGTAAATGAGCTGAATTCTCAGGCTTTCTACTTGTTTTCTTTCTGCATCACAGGGTTACAAATACTCAATGGCTCCTGCAGCAAGTGCACCAAAGGTTTTAAATGTTAATTACAACTTTGGGGCACGGCTGTAATTACATCTGAAACGAGCTCCCAGCTATTTACTGGTGACAATGTTCAGGAGTTTATATATTCGTATCTACCCAACACTTCGATTCCGTGCCTCTCCATTTTGCAGTCTTAGCTGACCATACCCCACGTGAGAAGCTCAAATCCCAAGTAGAAAGACCTGAACTTTGGAGTCAGATTAAGAGTCTGTGTTGGAGGCACAGCTTGGTCATTCAGAGTCTATGTGTTCTTGTCCTGTAGCCTAAACCTTGCCAAGACCCTGGATCTACTGGTTCCCCGTAATTTTCATGCATCACTTTAGAAAAGCACAAGGCTTCTAAGGTCCAATTCTGCCTTTGAAGAGTGGCTGACCATGCCCACCTCTCGCCTGCCCCTTCATGGCAGGTGAGCAGGTCCAACGTGTAGAACCCTCCATCGGTTGGTGAGATTGCCCTGGGAGTGAAAAGTAGGACTGAAATCTCAGGTTCGGTTCCCCCTCCCGGCCCTCATCTCTTTTCCTATTCACCCTGGAGGGAGCTCCTCACACGCCAAGGGGCCAGGGTGGTGGTTCAACTCTTTCTCACTCTTGACTAGGTTCGAGGTCTTACAGTTGGTGCAGATAACTCCTTCCAGGAAGATGGCCAGCAACTTCATACTCCTTGCATTTTTGGAAAAGCTCAAACCAAAGAAGGGATTGCCTTTTCTAGATCCCAACCCACAGAAGGACTAGTCAGTAGGCCCCTGAATCCTCATAAGAGAAGGGGTTTATGGGGTCACTGCATAAGCTCCACGGCAGGAAGAGAGAGCAAACTAAACATACTGAGAGCTGGTTGCACCGAGCCTCGCAATGCAACCACCATGAAAGCAGTCAGCTGCCCTCCCGCTGTCTGAGTGTAAACAGGAGAACCAACCTCGGGTCCTAATCCTCTCCTCATAGGGAAGCTTTCCTTCCCACTCCGCTTCCAGACCTTTGGCTGGGAAGTGACATGCAGGTTGGAATTCAGTAAAGCTTGGGTCCTTTCATATGACCCAACTCTCCCAGTCCGGAGGAATAAACATCCCTGCTCCTGGAATCCAGTGGCCTCTGGGAGTGAGCTCATCCAGCCCCTGATGGTTTTCTGGATAATAATTAAACTCATGTTGACCAACCTCATTATGTTGTTAACTAAAAAAAGAGAGAAGTGTGTGGTTGGGATGGGGCCCTGGGAAACAAGCCTTTCTGAGCACCCCTCTGCCCAGCTGCCGGCTTCCTGTCTGGCTATGCAACCTCCAACAGGAAGCCGCCTTCTTTGGACCCTTCAGATCTCCACCTGGAGAAAGGGGATGAGTGCAAAAAGAAGTTGAATAATCTTGACTAAGGGAGTTGATTTCTTCATAAAACAGGCTCTCCTTAACCTGGCTGGGGCAGGGGAGATGCCAGGGCAAACAACCCAGTGAAAGCATCATGGCTGCATCAGCCATGCTGCAGTGGGCACAACTCGAATGGGATGTTAAGCACCAGAGAACTGGGCCTGAGAACATGGCCAGCCCACCAGTTTGAATTCATGAGATCAGCTCTCTGGAAGTCTCCTCTCTGACCCCGGGCAGTATGACTGCAACTCAACAGCTCTAAAGGGATGGGCAGAGGGGCCTGGTCAGCAGCATGCAGTTCAAATGGCCCCAATTCCCAAAAGTAGGGATAATGACGTAAAAAAGTATATGACACCTATTTTTTTGTCAATCATGCTTTGTCTACAAAATAAAGAGCAACAGGAATATATACAGAGACTTCTACCTGCAAAAGCACTGCAGCGTACAATTCTGGAACTTATGCACTAAACTGTATTCATTCATAATTACTGCTCATTCTGATCTGGGCCATAAACTCATGTATAGCAAATCAGTTGTTTCTGGACATTTCTAAGAATAAAAAGTCTCCTGGAATATGTATGTGGCTTTGGAGAATGAGGGTTTTTAAAACAAACTTTATTTTTTACAAAACTTTTTGACTTGCAGAAAAACTGCACAGACAGGACAAAATTCCCATGTACCTTTCACCTGGTTTCCAGTGTGAAAAACATCTTATATGAGTGCAGTACATTTAGTACAATTAATGAACCAATATAGACATGTTATTATTAACTAAAGCCCATACTTCAAAGAATGAGAGTTTTGCGGGAAAATTACTCAAAGGTATCTTAACTCAGGTTTTCACATCACAGAGAAAGTTCTTTTCTGACCTATCTCTTCCATCACTGGCTGTTAGCTACTTTGCAACCTTCTTTCTGCAAAAGAAAAAATGTATTCTGGTCTAAGAACTCAGCCATCCTTGGTGAAGCAACTCTAATACATCTTGTTTGAAGTTGTTCTCTTCAAAAGTATCTTAAAATAGCACTGGTGAAGCTTTTTAAAAGAATTTTAAAATACAGGTGCCATTTATAAGTTATTACTCTATCAAGCCTCATTTTTCTCATCTGTAAAATAGGAATAATAGTGGTATCACAGGTATAGAGAACTAACTAGTGGTTACCAGTGGGGAGAGGGGAAGGGAAAGGGGAAAAACAGGGGTAGCAGATTAAAAGGTACAAACTACTATGTATAAAATAAATAAGCTACAAGGATATATTATACAGCACAGGGAACATAGCCAATATTTTATAGTAACTACAAATGGAATATAATCTTTAAAAATTGTGAATCACTATGTTGTACATCTGAAACATACAATCTTATAAGTCAACTATACCTCAAAAAATAAATAAGATGTAAAATGTGTATAAATTTTAAAAAGAAATGATATCTTCCTCACTGATTAGCTGTGAGGATTGAATAAAAATATTTCAAAAGCACTTAGCACAGTGCCAAGCATATAATATTAGCCCAATGATGGTAGCTGTCATTAAGCTTAAAAGGTGAGGCCCTTCTGAAAGGCAGCTGTGGTCAATAGACTAGTCAATGAGTAATCTAGATCAATTTGATGAAAAATAGCTTTTTCAACAAGGATCGATTTCAAAGGTCAGTAGGGAAAAGGCAGTTATAGAAGCGTAAACTAAATTGCTTGAAGAATCCTTTTCAAATTGGAAAGAAAAAGGTAATTAAAGGGACTGCCGATTTGAAAATATGTGAGACATCACCAAGTGTCTCTCTCTGCGTTACCATTCCACTTGAAGGATGAATATATCAGCGAATGCTTGGAGCGGTTCTATCCCTATGGAAGGTGTTCCTTGGGCAATAATGATATCTCGGAGCTAACCAGGAATATTACGGAGATCTGGCCCATCTGCATCTCCAGGTCCTATTCACTGTGTCCCATCTCTTCCAGTTCTCCAGCCATGTGGAACTACTGCAGTGTATCAAGCATGCGTGCTCTCTTGCCTTCCATGCCCTTGCACGCTTGGCTCCTTCTGCCTGGGGACACCCCAACCTCTCACCTGGCTGACGCAGTCTGTAAGATTCAGCTCAGGAGTCACCACCTCTGGCAAGCCTTCCCCAGCCACTCGGTTCTGGTTAGGGCCTACTCCCATTCTCACAGCATTTAACCCACGTCATCACCTCTCTCTCCCACTCTGTTGTAAGTACTGGAAGTAACTCAAGTCTAACATGGTCCATGGGATGCGAAAAATACTCCAAAAATTTTGGCTAGCGCCTGTTCTTTGATCATCTGCAAGCCCAAGGGCTTTTGATTCTTCTCTCAAATTCTAAAGCAGAAGCCCTTAGGGGAGGCCCATGGATTTGGGGAAAGCTGCATTTTTTCATCTGAGGCATAAGTGAGAAAACTTCAAAGGTTACTCTTTAAACAATATAATTAAAGACAGAGTAGTGTTAAACCATGCCAGATAATTTGTGCAGTGGTTTCCAGGCCCCAGTGCATGAGACAATGTTGGTCTGTGGAGTCTTCCCAAGTCAATGAGGATTCTTCTCAAAAATTTGCCACCTGTCCCAGGAGGGTGCTCAGTGCTATGAATGGCTTTGGAAGGCGGGGGGGGGGGGGTGTGCGTGTGCCTTCCAGTCCACTTCCTCCAGCTCTCCCAGGACAGATGTCTGATCTGCTGCTGCCACTTTCCTATAAAGAGTGGCCATTCTGATTTGTACAGTTGAAGAAACAAAAGCAAAGTCATTTCTTCATGGTGTCACAGCTACCAAGTTTTAAAATTGGGAGGACGGCCCGTCTGCCGAGTCCAGAGCATTTAACCACCGTCTTCTGCTGTCGCCTGCCTACGTGGTAGGCTTAGTGCCCAGAAGGACAGAGCCTCCTCGTGCGGGGCTGAGCTGACCAACCCGGGTCTATTTTACTATATGCCCGTATCCCAGACTGGGTTGCACTCCCGCCCTTTCACCATTCTGGAAGTATTTTATACCTCCTGCGTCTCTTCTCCTCTCTATCCTGTGGAGTCCTCTGGCACTGGGTAGGAAGACAGCACTCCAGGGCGGATAAAGTGGGACCTTCATACCTCATAATCTTATATTACATCTACGTACCCCGCAGCGGGATCCCCTCTGCATGGGGGGACTACAGTGGAATTCCCAGTGGTAAGAAAGAGTAGTGCCGTGGGTCAAATCCTCCTACTTGGATTCCAAAAATCTCTTTCATTAGTTAACTTGGTGCCAAGATAAGTAGGTCTTTGTGGGCTTTGGGAATTTTCTTTAATATATAAGATGATTTGTTATCATTTTGGCATGAAATTTGTGGTCCATGAGTCAAGGTAGCAATATACCTACATCTGTAGCACAGATTCCCTGCAAAGGGCCCTCGGGCCCTCCTGCTGAATATTTTCCGGACTTGACTCCAGACCCAGGCCTGGGGCAACGGCCCACCTGTCCTTGGGCAGAGGAGCGTCTGAGACCAGGTGAGCTGGCTGGCTGCCTGGAGGAAGGTGTCCCCTATTCTACTTAGCATCCTGCGCTTAGAGAAGCTGTTGTTTTTACTGTCTCAGGGTAACCACCTTAACCGACAACATCCCTTCCCTGCAAAGTGAGCTGCGCAGAGGTAAAACCTGAGGGATTCAGAAATGAAAACCCACCAGGTGGTGCTGCAACCGACAGGAGTAGAGGGCAGACCCGCACCGACCCTCTGGCTCCTGCCACTTTTCAGGCCACAGCAAGCCAGCCGTTCCCTCGCTGGGAGATTATTCTGTGGTTTTGGCACAAGACAACGATCTGGGAGAGAAAGCAAAGTCTGTGGAAATGGTTGCCTTTTCTCCTCTAAGCCAACTAGTGCCTTGTTTTTCTGCGAGCCTGCCACTGTGGGAAAATCGCGAGAGTGTAAAGTTTCCCTCTTTGTCCCCCGCGCACTTCACTTGCCCGGGAGCCAAGCTGGGAACAGAGGCGCCTCTCACAGGCCTCGTGAATGAGTCCGTTTTCTCAGGGCAGCTCTGCCTGCCCATTGTCTGACTGTCATGCCTCTTGTGTAGGTGTCCCCCGCAGGCCGGCTGTTATGTAACGCCTGCTCGGGGATCATCGCGTGAGAGCAGGAGGATCAGAGGGAGAGAGAGGAAAAACCCAGAGAGCAACCCGACCAAAATGTCTTCCTGGAGAAGGAAAAAAAGAAAGAAAGAAAGAAGAAAAGAAAAAAAACAAGACCAGCCATTTGTCAGCTCTTTTCCTGGGCTTGTTTGTCTGAGTGATACACTTTGATTGCTGGCATACAAAGCCCTGCACCGGCTCGAGTGAGCGCTTCTGTATACATTACACATAAGACGGAACACACTGTACCCTCATGCCCACACCAGTGCAGCTGCTACTGGGTACCCCTGTAGGGCTCTGACAAGGAATCCTGCCCCCTCTCTCTATGGCCTGGGAGGAAAAGACTTACCCCTCCTCACTCACCACTTTCTATGCCTCCCTCTCCTGCTACATCTTTGGCCAAGTGAGCCTCTCATTCCTGCTTAGAGACTCCTACACACCCCACCCCCGGATTTTTTTCTGGCAATTCCCAGGTGGCCTTGACTCTCCATCAGAGTTTAGTGTCTAGAAGTATCTGCTATTTAATGTCCACAAAGGGGACCACTAGTCTCCATACTTGCAGACTTGCTGGATGCCATGTTCTGGGCTTAAACGTTATCCATCGTCTTCTTTGGTCATATCATCACTATGATGGCAAAATAAAGGAAGGCAGAAGTGGTGCGTGTCCTTCTTTCTCCGTCTGCCCCAGCACTTCCCCCAAGCTTGCACTGTGGAACACCCGCCCTGGTGCCACAAGAAGAGACTTTATGGCAAATAAGAGGATCGCATGGGTGGATATTTTGCATACTCTGTACTCCTTTTTTTTTTTTGCATACAATATACTCTGCATACTCTACCCTGCTCTTGGGAAGTTGAAAAGCATGTTAGCATAATAAACCCTGAAATGTTTGCAGTAAAGAAACGTACATCATTTTAGTATAACACTTTCCAAACTTAGTCGAGTGTTAGCCCACAAGCTTGGTAAGGACAGAGACTTTTCCTGTATTTTTCATGGTTGAATTTATAGCTCACAGCCCTGTTGTGGATATTCAATAAATGCCTTCAATTAAATTGAAGTGAACTTAATTGACTCTTTTTCCCAAGTCACGTCCATTAGCATCCCACAGAACTCATGTGCCCTGGAACATACTGTGGTGAATGCTGGTCTACGCCATTCACTAATTCTATTAACTGCAATGGAAAGAAGAACAAGAGCACAGGTAGACCCAAGATGAAGACTTTCTGGGCCTCACATAAGAATTAGGCTGCAGGAGGTTGCTCTGTCCGCAGCCCTTTAAATGCATCCAGCTCACTCAAGAGCCATATCACAGGGAGGGCAGACTATGTCTCTGTCTCTGTGGCTCACCCAGACCTTCTGACTCTGACACCTGCTTTCTTTCTCTCACCCTGGTTCTTTAAACCCTTGGCTTTGGGGGCTGCCTCCCAGTAGGTTCTTCTGGCCCTTCTCCTTGTTATAAAAATCCATTAAGACAAAATGAAACCTTTTCCCTATCTTCCTGGCTTGGGCTTTGGAGTCCAAAAAATCTGGATTTTAATCCATATGCTGTCACTTACTAGATGTGAGGTTTTTAGAAATGTCTTGTACCCGTCAGAACCCACCCTCCTCTATTAAATGAGGACAATAGCACCTGCTGTGTAGAGTTGTCATGAGAAGTCAATGAGCAATCCCGCTCCTGGGCATATATCCAGAAGGAACCCTAATTCAAAAAGACACCTGCACCCCAATGTTCATAGCAGCAATGTTTACAATAGCCAAGATATGGGAAAAACCTAATGTCCAATGACAGATGACAGGATAAAGAAGTTGTGGTATATTTATACAATGGAATACTATTCAGCCATAAAAATGACAACATAATGCCATTTGCAGCAACATGGATGCTCCTGGAGAATGTCATTCTAAGTGAAGTAGAAAAAGAAATAAAAATACCACATGAGATCACTCATATGTGGAATCTAAAAAAAAAAAAAAAAAGAAGACAAATGAACTTAGACATAAAACAGAAACAGACTCACTGACATAGAATACAAACTTGTTGTCAGGGGGAGGGGAGTGGGTAGGGACAGACTGGGAGTCCAAAATTTATAGATACTGACAGGTATATATAGAATAGATAAACAAGTTTATACTGCATAGCACAGGGAAATATATTCAAGATCCTGTAGTAGCTCATGGTGAAAAAGAATATGAAAGTGAATACATGTATATTCATGTATGACTGAAAAACTGCGCTCTACACCAGAAATTGACACAACGTTGTAAACTGACTATACCTCAATAAAAAAAAAAAAAAGAAATCAATGAGCATGTGAAGCCTCCGCACAGCCAGGGCCAGGCTCATGGCTGCTCTTATTCAATTGCTTTCCCCTCTTGACTTTCAGCCATTCCTGCTGCCTCAGTTTGCGCATTCACACACCTCCAGGTGAGCCTCGCCTCTCCCTCTACTGGGCTAGCTGGCAGACATCCGGTCCAGAAATCCTCTGCCTCTGGGGATATGTCTCCTCTCTTCTTGTCTGTTCACTCATGGCCACAGCCTTTAGTAGCCCCTTAGATTTACCCCTTCACCACTTCTTATGTCTTCATTCATAGACTTAGAAATTCATTAGGCGAATGCTCCATAGTTTATAGAAGTCTTTCTGATACGTCATCTCACTTAGTCCTCACAACACTCTGCAGGCTAAGTTATCTTTCTATAGATGAGCAAAAAAGTGACTTGGTGACTGGTTACTGGCTTGAGATTACACAGCAATCAAACGTCAGGGGCTGGATCTGAACACAGGTCTGGCTTCAGATGCAGTGCTCCCCCTCACCACCTCATCACACCTGCCTCCTGGGTAACTGTGAGGCACAATGGGGGACAGAAGCTTATCCTCCTGCCCCTGCAAGACCTTGTCATTGACATTCCATTTCTACCTCCACTTCACAAACAAAGCATGTCAGCAGCAGGAGGCATTCAAAAGGCATGGTAATCTTCAGCCAGCACCATGGACAGTCACCCACCTTTACTCTAATCCCCAAAGTCAGATGCCCTAAAATATAAATGGCAAATGAGAAGAAGAAAAGGGCAAGTCTTCTTTCTCCGTGGGAAAAGTTATGCACTAGGAAAAGTAGTCTCTTGTGTTCTTCTCTAGGACAGTGACCACCACTGGGGAATTGGGACTGTAATACATGGCACCAAGAAAGAAATGGTAGTCTCTTGCCCTCTGAGGTGGAGACACCAAGAATAGCCTATCACATGCTTCTCTTCCTTCTGACCCATTTTAATTCCTCTTTCTTTCTCCCAGCTTCCAAAGGGCCCTGAAAAAAAACTCCAATGTTACTTTCACACATAACCCTCAACACAGAGTTTAAAACCCTCTGATTTATCACTCCACTCTGCCCTCTAAGGGCACAGCTAGAACTTCAAATTTCCACCTTTACAGAAAAGGCATCAAATCAGAGTCTCTGAACTGTGGTGATAAGGGGGGTTCTGCCCATATATTCCTGCATGATAAACCACTCTAAAACCTAGTGGCTTAGAACAACAACATTCATAAATCTGCATTTTGAGAACGATATGGAAGGAAATGTTTGCTCCACCATGGGGGCTCTTAACAAGGAAGAAGCTTAGAGAGGTAGAGGGAAGGAAGAGCTATCAGAACCTTGAAGCAGAGTCTGTAGTCAGGGGATACGGCCAGCCCACAGTGACCCCACAGAGGTAAAACGATGCCCAACAGCACTGTCCTCCTTCCCTCTGGTCCTACTGGTGCTCACCATTAGCCAGACACAGCTGGAAGCCAGAGGGCAAGAAAGCTCATTAATATAGCCCATGCAGACCAGGCTCCTGGAGACACGGCAGGCTGAAATTAGGGAAGACATAGCTGGAAAGGCACAACAGAAGATATATAATACATGTTGTTATGTTTCTCAAGGAAATACAATAAGTGATTGAAGATTTAGAAGAAGACTTGGAAACAATATAAAAGACACAAAAATAAATTCTAGAATTTAAAAAATGCAATGATCAAAATTTTAAACCTTAATTTTAAATTAAATAAATGAACAACTTTAGCAGTTGATAAGACCCAACTAAAGGGAGAATTTGTAAGTTGGAAGATAGGTCAGCAGACACGTAGAATAAAGTATGGAGAGGGAAAGGATGGAAAATATATAGGAAATGGCAAGAGCCTTAGAAGATCTGGTAAGAAGATCTAACGTACTTGTAGTTGGAGTGTCAGAACAGAAGGAAAAGTAGAGGACAGAAGCAATATCTGAAAAGATAATGGCTGAGCATGTTTTCAAACCCAATGAAAGACAACCAGAGAAAAAGAGATCACCTTCAAAATAGCAACACTGTGACTTACAGCTGACTTCTTAAGGAGAACAACAGAAGCCAGAAGACATTGGAATGACTTTAGAAGGCTGAAAACAAAAATAACTGCCCATCTAGAATGTCCAGGAAGAAAATCTATCAAAAAGAAATGTTAAAAAGAAATTTTCACACCAATTTGCATACAAACAAAAAAGGAGAGAATTGTCATCTGTAGACCTATAACTGAAGAAAATATTAAAGAGTGCTCTTCAGGCAAAAGGAATATGATTTCAGATGAAAAGCTGAAGATCAAGGAAAGAATGAAGAGCAGTGAAAGAATAAATATGAGGTTAAATATAAATAAATATCAACTGTATGAAACAATAATAACAAAGCATGGCCAGTTTTCAATATACAGAGAATCAAAATACACAGCAACAATGGTATATACTTTTGGAAAGGGAAACACTGAAGTTAATATCTAAAAGAATTTTTTTTTAAATGTGAATTCTAAGTTAATAAATGAAAAAAATGGAAAAATAAAAACTCAGGAATAGAAAAGAAGGCAAAGGCAAAAGTAAGGAAAGAAAAAAGAAATGCAGACTAGATGGGAGGTCTAGAAAATGCTAAGGAAGATGACAGATCTAAACCCAGACACATCACTAAACATAAGTGTGTGCTAACTAAAAGAAAAGATTGTCAGATAGGATTTTAAAAAGAAAAGAAATAGCAATTATATCTTGTGTATTAGAGACATACATCTAAAGCATAAGAATACAGGAAGGTTGAAAGGGAAAAAACTACCAGGAAAATAATAATTAAAAGAAAATTGGGGGTGCTATGTCAATTGTGCGAAGTATAATTTAAGGCAAAGGCATGACTGGCAATCAAGAGAGACCCACTTCATTATGATAAAGCTGAATTCACCAGGAAAATGTAATTATTCTAATCATATATGCACTACTAACACAGCCTCAAAATTCACAAAGCAAAACTGAGAGAAGAACACATCCACTGTGATAACTGGGAGACTTCAAACATACTTACGGTGAGTGACAGAGCAAGCAGACAACAACCATTAATCACATGGATTTGAACAACACAATCAATGCACTTGACCTAATGACACTTTTAAGACATGCACACTGTGACTGCAGGCTATGTGTGTGTATATGTGTATATATATATATATAATTTTTTTTCCAAGCACATAAAAAAAATCTACAGAAATTGACCCTATGCTAGGGCATCAAGCATGCCTCAATACATTTCAAAATATTGAGGTGCTTCAAGGTATTTCTCTGAAAAAAATGGCAGAGAGATACCTACAAAATACTCCTATGTTTGAAAAGTTAAAGAAGAAATCATAATGAAAATCAGATTCAAAGTTGTAGAGATATTACTCCCCCCCGATACTGATCTACAGATTCAAAACAAGTTCTCCAAAAAAAAAAATAATAATAATGATAATAATAGCAGCTTTTTTTCCCGTTGTGGAAGTTAACAAGCTGATTCTAAAATTTTTGTGGATATGCAAAGAGCTAAAGACAACCAAGACACTCTTGAAAAAGGAGAGCAAAGTGGAAGGACTTGTTCTACTGGATATTGAGACTGTAAAGCTACAGTAATTACGATTGTGGAACCGAAGCAAGAGCAGTCAAAACAGTTCAATAAAACCAAAGAGAACGCCCATGTATGGACACCTGATGTATTATCCAGGTGATACTGCAGAGCAGTGAGGAAAGGATAGTCTTTTCCACAAATGTACTGAGCCTCTATTTTGGAGAGCCATAATAAATACAAACGAAAAAGAAACAGCCTCCACCTAATACTATCATAAAAATTAATTTCTGGTGTAAGTTGGATCTAAATGTGAAAGGTAAAACCATAAATCTTCTGAAGATAATATAGAATACCATTCTGAAGTTGGGATAAAGACTTCTTATCCAGGACGCAAAGAATACTAACCATAAAGGAAGGTATTGGTAAATTGGGCCATATTGAAATCCGTAACTTCTGTTCACCAAAAGATACCACTAAGAGGGCAAAAAGATAAGCCACACAGTGTATCTGCACCACATATAACAAGACATGTACTTGTACACAAACTGTGTAATACACTATTACATATCAGCAAGGAAAAACAACCCAATAGAAAAATGGGATTTGAACACTCCCGTTATACACAGAATACTCAAATGACAAATAAACACTAAGATTCTGCCCCACATCCACCAGAATGGTTAAAATTAAAAAGATTGAGAATTTTAAATACTGATGAGGGCGTGGAAAAACAGAAATGCATGCATCCACTCGGGAACATTGTCTGGCGTCACCTACTGAAGTACCCAGTGACTCGGAATCCCGCTCCTAGGGACATATGCACAGAAATGGGAGTACGTGTGCCTCAAAAGACATGTCAGGGAATATGCATCATAGTGTTATTTCTAAGAACCTCAAGCTGGAAACGACCCGAAGCCCCTCGACAATAGAATGAATAGATAAATGAATAAATAAACATATTCATACAATGAAGTACCAAGTGAACAGGGAAAAAATACAGCCACAAATAACAACACGAATAAAGCTTTGAGCATGATATTGAGCAAAAGGAGCCAGAAAAAGAACACACACTGTACAGTACCATCCATGTAAAGTCTGAAAAAGATAAAACCCAGTCCATACTGTTTAAAGACGCTTAGGTGGTAAAACTATAAAGAAAAGCAATCAAGTGATGTCCATAAAAGTCAGGGTACCTTTTTTTTTTCCTTTGGAAAGAAAGGTGGAGATGAAAATTGGGAGAAGTCACAGGGCCACTTCTGGAGTTCTGGCAACACCTATCCCTTGCATTTACATGGGTGTTTGTGTTGTGAGAAGGCACTGAGCTGAAAATCTTTGTCTTGTGCGCTCTTTGGTGGGTGAGTTGCAGTTCACACACACACACACACGCATAAATATTTCATACGATATAAATGTTACGTGCCTAGCCTCATGCCTGGCACATAATAGATGCTCAGAGAACATGAGTTTGCTTTCCTTCCCCCATTCCTTTTTTCTTCCTAGGAGAGAAAAAAGAAAAAGAGGAAAATGCAAATTTTCATAAACATCTCACTTCTCAAGTACAGGTACCATCATTCTCCCCTTCTCGTATGACAACCTCGTTGCCGTGGCAACTGCAATCAAAGGTCGAGCCTGCGAGGAAAAGGAGGGATGAGGGCATGGCAGCCTGAAACTTGATTACCTCCTTGCGCAAGCAAATCCTCGCTAATAACTAAATTGCTGGGGTTCTAAGCTGAAAATACCCATTAATGGATAATATGTTTGGTTTTTTTGTTCTGTATTT
Source organism: Camelus dromedarius (assembly GCF_036321535.1). Taxonomy (NCBI): domain Eukaryota; kingdom Metazoa; phylum Chordata; class Mammalia; order Artiodactyla; family Camelidae; genus Camelus; species Camelus dromedarius. The sequence continues at coordinate 26,364,164 of NC_087458.1, read as the reverse complement.
TCTTTTCCCTTCCAAAACACAAAGCAGACCCATTGTTTAAAGGCTTACCTTTGCTGCAGGTTGCAGTTAATCCTATGACCACTGAATAAATGGTTATCAAGCCAGACATACTTTGTGCGTCAGAGAAACAAGAGATCCAGGGTAGAGGCGTGGTCGTGGTCTGCTGGGAGGAAGATGGCAATGCCTGGGGAGGACAGGGTTGGGAGGTGGGCTCAGGAAGCCAGGGGCTGCCAGGAGTCCCTGCTCACCTGCTCCCATGCCAGCAGGCCCGTTTCGGCCTGCATCTGCTGGGCTGGGTGTCTGCATACACCCGCTCTCATGCTTCAGCTCGTTAGCCGCAGCTCCCTGACATCTTTACAATTGGGAAGAAGGCTAATGTCACTTGAAGAAAACACTTGAACTCTGTCAGATGAGAAATCAAAGATGTCTCAAAGCCAAGGAGGTGCCAGAGACACCTACAAACAAGAAACCCCTTACCTTCCCCTCAAGCCACGCCCTGCTTTCCCACACCTGCCCCCAAGGCCCTACCAAGTCACCGGAGAAATACCAGTTTTGGAAAGAGACAAAAGAATGAGATTTCTGGGCCTAAAAATGATCAACGAGTTCAAAGGGCCAAACACTGAAATCACAAAGGACCTGTGAGGCTTATTTTCAGCTGATGTTGAAATTCTTTCTTGGGACCTCAAAGAAAATTGTGCCTTTAGCAGAGATTTGTTCTCCAAGGGAGATCAGACTGGAACTCTCTATAGACTGGAAAGGAGGCAGGGGGCAGGGGGCAGGGCGCAGGGGGCAGGGGACGGGGGTCAGGAGCGGACATCGGGACTTCACTTTCTTGGGCCTGTGGAATTAGGCAAGCGGCCCTCTGCTGGTTTGGAAGAAGTGAGAATCTCTGAAGATGAGATTATTGGTTAACTAACTCAACAAACAGTTCACCTGGCTAGCCTGGATAACCTGTGCTGGGCTGGGTGCAGGAGTTAGACTGGCCAGCCAGCCAGAGTCTCTCACCCCCTGGCGTGTGAGGACAGGAGGGCAATGTGGCTCAAATCCAGGTTCCAAGTGGGCTGGAGTCACCTGCAAACACACGGGCGCTGCAGGGTGATGGCCTCAAAACAGAGGGACGACAGCTGGAGAATTCACAGGCCAGAATAACCGCCAGTTCCTCCATTTCAGGTCCGCAGACGCCTGGCAGGAGGGCAAGGCGTGAAGAAGAGGGCGGCATCAAGCGCTGTCGTAGACGGCTTGCGTATACACAAGCACCCCTCCTGTACGTGGTCAGAAAGGGCCAGGGAGAAGGGAACCCCAGGGATACAGTTGAGGAGATCGGTCATCCCCATAAATAAATAAATCGTGGCAAGCATCACAATATCATCTTGCAAAACAGCGAAAACAATCAGAGTAAGACCACAGATACTTGTCTGAGTGTCTTCTTCCAGGGAATCCAGAACTAGCAGGAAGAGAAAACACGATTGACAGACCACATACTGACCACTCAGAGGTCAGCTAGGAAGAGCGCACACTGCCAGTCTGCTCATGGGTAGGGGGAGGAAGGGATGATGTCCCGTCTGTCTGGGGCAGGTAGGAGACTCTCCCAGGGATGAGGCTGGCTTGCTGGTCTGGTCAAGCTATGATTTCCAGAATGAACTGCTACAGAAGCAGCAGAAAGATCTGAGAGAGGAGGATTTCTAGTCTTGATTTTGCTGTGGATTCCTCTGCATGACCCTTGGCAAGCTTCCTTCCTTAACAAGTTCCTCATTTGCAAAGCATCAGAAACACTCATTACAGCAATTCCAATTTCATTCCCTTCATCATGCTTGCTGCCAAAATTAAATACTGTAACACCAACGTATCGTATTTAACCCTCCCCTATGACACCATCTGCAATGCTTATAAAGTGTTTCCAGCCAAATCAGCACAGGGAGAATTGGTCCATAACATCTAGAGAGAGGGGGCTGTGACCATCTCCTTCCACAAAACGAAGTCATGGTCCCTGCATGGTGACTGCAGATGGCCCAGAGGCATCAGGGGTAGGACCCAGCCGACTTGGAGAGCTGAGCAAAGCCAAGCATCTCTTAGCCCACATGCCCGGCAGGACCACAATGCACGCAAAGGTGCCCTAGTCATAGATCACCATGCAGTGGGATTTCACTCTTCAAATACATAAGTATTTTCTCCACCACTGGGTGGTAGGACAGCAGAGGACGGGGACTTGTCACTGTTCTTCTTTATTTTTTCCCTCAGTGTCTAGAACTAATGCTCGATATTCATTAGATTTTTGTCAATAGAACAAATTCAACAGGTATTTGCCAAATGTTTATTGAGGGGATCCTGTGTGACCGGCACTGAGATCCAGGAAGCAGGTATTGTTTTTATAAAGGTCCAAGCAACTCTCCAGGTAGGTAAGTGCTTATGGTTACAACACTATTTTCAACAAGAGCCCATCAGATCCCTATTTCTACCTAGAAGGGCAGCCTCCAGAGTTGAGAGGGGAGGGCACCATTCCCAGCCTTCACACAGCTCCAGCCCAGGGCCCACTGCGGGGCTGGACCACTCCTTGTCCGAGCGATCCAGGACCTGCTGCCGAGCATGATGGGCCAGAAGCGAGTCACTGCTACAAGTTTTAGGAACCACTAGAACCCGTCCACTTCACTCAAAAGATGAAGCAAGGGAAATCAGCGTGAGGGTTTTACTGAGAGTCTGGTGATGGATTGAGGGGAGGTGGTACAGTGAGCGGAGGAGGGGGCGGTTAGGAGAACAGGTAGGGAGAGTCAAGCAAGGGGAACGTTTCAGAGTGACACTGAAACTGTCAAGGGTCAGCTTGGGTGGTTGTAACGTGAGAGTGGCACTTTCCAACTTGGTCCCTTTGATAAGATGAATGGAACAGAAAACCTGAGTGTTATCTTATCGCGCCTATGCTCAGGAAACAAACCTAGAAATGCTCCCTGACAGCCAGCCTGGTTCTTATCCCTCACCCAGAGTCCAGGCCCGTCGACACCTGAGCCGACCCAAGTAAGCTCAGTACAGACGGAACCGTCTTCTGCAGACACTTTCCAGGAAGCCAGTGGGGATCAGGCCCTCGGCGCCTTTATCAGTGTCCTGGAAGCTGAAGCCAGGCCAGGCTCTTGCTATGCTGACCTACAGGCTTCCTGGAGCGCCTATCTCCTGCCTACAGGATGCTGGCAGAGAGGTTCTGCAGACGTACCCCCTCTGGCCTCCCCCTCCTCCCTCCAGCCGTCTCCCAGGGCTGTGCAGCTGAGGGTCACAGGGACCTGCAGTCTTGGCCGTGACTCTTCCCTTACTGATGCCCTCCTGCGAGACCTCTGTGAGAATTCAGTCATGCCCTGAGCCTGAATGAACGGTAGCCTTGGCACAAGGTTGTCTCTATCCCCTAAATGCAGGGAGACAAAGGTCTGTGGTGCAGTGGCCAGGGCACCCTGAATCAGACATGCTTTGGAGACAGTCTGCTGGGGCAGGGTGTACAGAGTCACCCCCACCACCCCCAACCCCTGTGGGATGTCGAGGACCAGGGAAGCCTTCTTCCCATAAGGCAAGGGGGCGATTCTGAACGTTACCCTTGACCTCTCTGCTGCCTCTTACTTACTTCCGTTCACAATTCACCTGCAGCAAAGGGGGCCACAGTTCTTCCAAGCCTTTCCCTGGGACCCGCTCAGCCTGACACAAGACCATCAGGTCAATGCTACAGCAACTCTGCTGAATTCCAGAGCTCAGCGCCACAAAAACCCAAAGTGGGAAGAGGAGGTAGATCTACGCACCCTTACTCCTCATAGATGTGAGTTGCCACTGCAACCCCGAGGCCAAAGGCCATCTGGATTTTTTATCTCCTGATGAAAGAATCCTATTTCCCCTTTTTCTGTGCTATTCAATCTCAGTTGCTATAGTTCATTCCTCGTAAGATATGACATCAGACCCAGGTATGTGGCCAGCCACCGTCATAGGCATAGAAAGATGAGTAAGACAGAGTAACCAGGTAGGCACGTAAGTACGATGCCCGGAGCGCTCCGCGGAGCTGCGCACCAAGCACTGCAGGCAAAGAATGCTCATCATGCCTGGTGTCTGAGCTGGGTGCTTTGGGGGAAGAATGAGATTTACCAGCCGGACAAATGGGAAGGGAGGGCATTCTAGGCAGAGGAACTAGCACAGATTCATTTATTCCTCCTTTCATTCATTCAACTCGTATTTCCTAGGTCTCTGCTCTGTGGCAAGATCTGCTCTAGGTAAGAAAATAAGTGAACAAAGAAACACTGCCCTCTTACAGTCTAGTTTGGGGATATAGGTAAGAAAAAAGGCAACAATGAAGTAATGAGTTAAGGCAAGGACACAGGGGAAAAATAGGTGCTTTGAGAGCCCACAGGAGGGCACGAAAAGTGAGAACCAGCTGGGCAAGCTCAGGGAACCGGCAGCCGGAGCATCAGGCCCACCAATAGAGCAGAGGGAAGCGCAGCTGCAGAGACAGGGTTAGGACGTGGTAGGTCTTAGGTTTTCCTCTGTCGGTGCTGGGAGAAAGAGCACGGAAGATGTGGAATAAGTGAGAGATGCGACCCTATCTGGGTTCAAGAGAAACCACCCCGGGAGCAGGGAAGGTGAGAGACGGATGCAGGACGGCCAGCAGGTTGCAGTGGTACCCATGCGTCCTTTTTATCTCTTCTCTGTGCACCCCGCTATGTCAATTTCCCTCTGTAAACCTGATGCCAGAATAGAACAAAAGACTGTGGGTGTGGATGACAGGCAGAGGATACCAGAGGATGACTAGTTCTTGTCAATACCGCCCTTCTGTTACTTGCCGCCAAGGATGACAATAGCTTTCAGTAACTTATCACTTTGATGCTTTGTATGGAGCTTATTACCAACATGAAACTCTGCAGTCGCTTTCTTATTTACTACGGCCAAACTGGTCCCCCATCTGAGACGTAGATATTCAGTTCTTGCTACCAAAATGCGCGATTTCCCATTCATTCTTGTTATGTGTCATTGTGTTGACTCTGTCCATTCATTTCGTCCAGCAGAATTATTTGAGATCCTGTGTGTTTTGTCAACAGATTTCTATCTTGCCTAACCGGATCATCATCCCAATGATGCTTTTATGCAAGTCCTTGATAACAATTTTGGACAGGCCAAGGAGAGCAAGGGCAGAGCATGCCATTTATAAATTCAAGGAATGAAACTGTTTCTCAAGCCCCTATTTGGCCATGATGTTCAAAAATTCCAGAAGAATTTCCTTTTTTTCCCCCAAACACCATGTTGAAATCTGGGCAAACTATGGCACTGTCCAGAGACACTTTCTAAATAAAAGAATGTACTCCATCTGGCAAAACCTGTTCTTGGTAAACCAGTCTTGAATTCTAGTCGTAACTATGTGCTTTCCCAAGGATCCACTGACAATCCTTTTCACCAGGTTTTCAGTCCTCATCTTACTTGACCTCTAAGCAGGAGCTGATGCAGTCGATTTCTCCCTCCCTCTTAAAAACCAGTCTTCACTGGCCCCCAGGATCCCACTCTCTCCTAGTTGCCCTCTGACCTCACTAGCTGCTCCTTCTTGGTCTCCTGCGCTGGTTCCCCCTCCTCTTCCCAACATTCAACACTGAGACATGCTCCAGCTCAGTCCTTAGGATTTCTCTTTTCTAGTTATTTTAGTCTCTTGTGAATTTCCACGTTCCCACGGATGTACCTTCCAAACTTGGCCTCCGCCCTGATCGTCAGACTCGTGAAGCTGCCACATGTCTCTTCTTTGCCAAGTAAGCATCTCAAGTGTGACAAATCCAAGAGGAAGCTCCTCGTCTCCTCCCATCCCCAGGCCAGGCACCCCTGTAGTTGTCCCACTGCAGTTCATGCTCCTCCATCATTCCAGCTCATCATGCCAAAATCCTTGAAACCGATCTTTTTCTCGCACCCTCATTCGATCTATTAACAAAATCCAATTGTTCCTATTTAGAATTTCACTCCTTCTTAGACCACGTCTCAACATCTCCTTCGTCTCCCAGCCTGATTCAAGCCGTCATCGCTGCGCAGGTTATCACGAGAGCCTCACAACAGGCCTCCCTTGCTTCCAGTGAAGCCTCCTTTCAGTCTATTGAACCACAGAGTGAGCTTTTAAAATGTAGATCTGAGCATATCACTCCTCAGGCCAGCGGCCGCCATCTGTCTTAGCGCCATGCCTGGTCCTTACAAGGGCCGGCAAATCCCTGCCTGGCCCGGCCTCCTGTTGCCCCTCTGACCCCGTCCTCTGCCAGCCTCCCCCCCAGGTCCCTCCATGGCAGCCACACTGGACGCCCTCTTGGGCTCCTTGCTCTCGCCGTTCTGTCTCCAGAGGGTGACACGTCTCCAGGTTTCACTAAAAGGTCTTCTTACGTCAAAGCCTTTGCCCAACTCTCCTCTTTAATACTGAAATCCTCTCCCTCTAAAATCGTGTGTCTTCTTGCCCCCTTTGTTTTCCTCCACACCACCTATCAGCAACCAACATTACTTATTTTTAAAAATTATATGTCTCCCCTGGTAGAACTGCTACACTGAAGAAGGCATGGATTTCTGTTTATTTTGTTCCCTGCTCTCTTCCCGGGGCCCAGCACATAGGGTGTTCATGGATTCCATGTTCACATGTCATCTGGGATCTGCCCCCCGGGTGATTTTGTCCCCACCCCTGCCACACTCTGCCTTACGGTTCTCAGGGTCCTCACTTTCTTGACATGGTTCATGCTGAGCTGGCTCACGTCCTCCTGCTCCCCCAGCCTAGAAGACCCGTTCGTTAGGGGTATCTGCACGGCAGGTGCCGTGTGCACAGCCGAGAGCTCAGGGCTTGGAGCAGGAGGTGTGAGAGTGTGTGACACAGGTATGTGGGTTTCCGTCATGACGAGCAGTGCTCACTTAAGCAAACACCCGGGACTAGACAGAGCAGGGGACCACGGGCGTCTGCTGTGGCTGGCTTGGGAGGTTTCCTTTTTCCTCACAGGAGTCTGTTCCTGAGTCAGAGGTGGTTCCTGCTGCTTCAGCAAGGCTCAGGATCCCAAGGGCGAGATCCGGTTTCAGAATCGAGTGTCTGCAGAGCCAGCAGGCTCCTCTGAGGGGATGTGGGCCCCTGGCAGGAGGGGAGGAGATGAATTTCTCTCACATATGCCCAGGACGGTGCCAGTCCTTCCAGGTCCTTCAGTGACCAAAAGGCCTCGGTCTGCCAGTGTGATAGGCTTGACACTCTGTCCTCCATGGCTTGGTGAAGAAGAGTGAGGGAGAGGAGGGGAGGATGCAACATCCTGGGCAGTTTGGGGTCAAATATGAGGAGCCAGCTCTTTTTTGTGTTTGTTTGTTTGTTTGTTTGTTTGTTTGTTTTTTTAGGGAGAATTTCTCAAGCCTCTGTAAAACAGAACACGCTCTCTTCCCTCCACCCATCAGAGCATCTTACAAGTATTGTCTCTGTGTGCTCAGGGCTTGCCAAGGCTGCAGGAGCCCAGGAGCCACAAGCAGGCCCTGGGGCGGATGCTGGGGAGTGGGCAGGATGCATCCCTGAGGCTCCTGTCCCGGGAGGTGCAGCGAAGGGGCGGGTCCATGCCCTGCTTCAACGGCCCTCACAGCAATGACCGATACGGCGATGGCACCCAGGCCCAGATGCAGAGAAGCACACACTTCATTTAACGGGCATCTGTGGTCCAGGAGGCACAGTCCAGGGAGGAAGCAGCACCAAGCAGATACGCAGACAGAACCAGGCTGGTCTACCCACCCTGAGGAGAGTCCTGTTCTTGCAAGGTTAGCGGCTCAGAGGATGCCGCCTGCTGCCACAGCATCCCTCCCCTCCCTTCAGAGGAGCACGTAAGTCAGCACCCCAGGTCAGCAGCCGTTCTGTCCACTCGCTGGGGGTGCTGTACGGAACCTCAGTGTTCATTCATTACCTGGAAAGATGTTCCCTGAGTGCCCCCCAGGGTCAAGCAATGTACTTGCTGTCAGAGACGGGAGCCCGGGGCTCCCCAGTGGGGAGGACAAACCCATACACAAATCACATGCCTTAAAATTAAGAGCCAAGTCAGAGATACAGAAGCAGAGAAGGGAGAATGCATTTGGGATGAGCCAGGAGGGAAGAGCTGCAGCTTGTTTACCAAAAGGCATTGGTCAGCGTGATGGGCTCAGCACTGTCTTCCGTGAAGTTCACCAGCACCATTCTGAGCTCATCACCTCTGCCCTTCCTGGTTCCTACCCCGCACTAGGGCATCGGAAGACTCTGACGTCAGAAATGGCAAGTCAGGACGCAGGCTGAGTTCCAGGAGCACCCCCGCCCGGCACCTCTGCATAGCCTCTGTCCGCCGCCCCAGGGACAGGCCTGACTTCCGTGGACTGCAAGTAATGCCCCCGCTTTGCTCTGACCTGGGCGGGGACTGCCCCCAAGGGCACCGAGGGTGGTGGCTTTCCTCCTGTCGTTGCCCTCCTGGTTACCTGATAACTCACAGGAGGTGTCAGGCCAGCCTGGGGCAGAAGAGGAGGTGTGTGGCCCAGCGCCAGGCTGGGGCCGGGAGCCAGGGCTGCCCCAGATGCCCAGCCCGACAGAATGTCACCAGGGAGGTGCCTGCCCCCACATGGGCATCACTTGTCTGTTTTCCTGAGCTCAGCAATGTGGCCTGATAAGGGAGACAGAGAGGGCCTCAAGGAGGAAGAAAGGAAGCAGGAAGATGCACATTTTTTGGCCAGAGCTCCATCAGATAGCAGAGAAAGAGGGCATTCTCCCAAGCGAATGCAAGGCACGCTCTGTCCTTGAGGTGCTATGTTCCCAAACAACAGGGGTGAGGCTGGGCGAGCAGTGAACGGTGGCATGCTGGCCATGCCACGGGCTTGCAGCACACCACCCTGTCTAGGCACCCACACCCGCTCTCAGGGGCCGATGAGGTGGCCGAGAGGGGACTCCCTCATGGAATCTTTCCTCATCTTAAGCAAACTCAGAAAGAAGCAAGGTGAGTGCAGGTGATGCTTTCAGGGTGGAGCCAAAAAGGCCAAGAACAAAGTTTTACCCGTCCCATGGGCCCCCCTTCTCCATCCTGCCTGCTGTCCCCTCAACATCCTGACCCTCATTAAGCAAAGACCCTGAGTTTTTCACCAAAGAGGAGAACCAGGCAGTCTTGCAATGAGGACCTCGGAGGCTGGGGAGGGGGCAGTGGGGAGGTTCTTGAGAGGCAGAAGTCCTCAAGCTCCCCAAAGACATGGGTCCCACCTCTCAGGCTGTTCCCCCTTTGACTTCAGGGTACGGCTTTCCTGGGCTGTTGTCAGGCATGGTCGCATCGCCAGCCCAAGGACTGTGCCCACTCTGACTGTCCGTCTGCCTCCGGCCCTCTCTCTGGCTTTGTGCTTGATGTCCCTTCTTGGTGTGCACTGGGTCCAGGGAGGAAGCCAGGGCCCCGCTCTCCATGCACTCCTCACTCCTGGTAGTTCCACACACTCCACAAAGTTGTGCTGGGCACTGAGGAGCATCGACAAGATCTCCTGTTGGTCATTGATTGGTCCATGACCACCAGGGACCACTTTCCCCTACCTAGAATAACCCAGTGTGGACTTAAGAAGAAAGCTCTGATAACACGCCAGTGACCTCTCGCTTAATCGCCTAGTCCATCCTTCAGGCCCAGATCCATTCCTTCCTCCATGGTGACACCTCCCTGTCAACTCCAACTTGCCAGCATCTTCTCCCGCTCCTGCCTATGCATTTGCAATGGGTAACAGGCACACCTCTGTTCTGGCTTCTGCCCTCACTTCCTGTGCACCTCCTCTGGTCGTGTCCTTACCAGACCTGCACCAGGGGCTGGGGGCAGACATCGCATGGCACCCCCACCCCTGTTTCCAATGCAGTCGGGAAGATGTACGTATAGAAACGACCATTTCACGTGGCATCATGAGGGAGACGCAGATGATGTGCTGCAGGAGGTGGAGGAGGAAGATGCTGCCTCGACTGCAGGGGAGGCTGTGCTGAGAGCGACTTTCTGAAACACATAGGATTTGGAAGGCAGGGGCCCGTCCAGGAAGACAGAGGGGGAGCGTAGACAAAGCATGGAGATAGGAAGTGGTCGATGGCTATGCGGGGAGCCATCAGGGCGGGCCCCCATCAGGCCAGCTCCTTCCTGTTGGCCGGTCAGCACCTGGGCTCCCCTCCACGTTGGCCGCTTGTGCCCAGGGCCATCTGCGGGCGGGGACTTGGGGAGCTGCAGGAAGAGGTGGAGGCAACACTGTGGCCCCTTGCTGTGAACACCAGAGTCAGCCACCCCGGCCTAGACTTTCCTGGCCAACTTGGGCCCCCGATCAACGCCAGGATGCCCTCCACAGACCTCAGCTTCATGGGGTGCCTGCCTGAGAGGTGGCGGAGCAGGGCCCTAAACCGCTTCCTTCTGCAGACTCGTCAACAAGCCCTGCGCTGGGGATAAAGCCCACCTGGACATAAGGGCAGGAGAGAGGAGGGTGCGGCGGGAGCACGAGGCTGGGCAGAAGGCTCTGCCTGTCCTTGTGCCCGGAAGCCATCTCCGACCGATGCCTGGAGACCCCCGCTCAGCCTTCCCAGATGAAGCTGTGTGCCTCGGGCAAAGCCATGGGCTGTGGGCGGAGCTGCGCTGGGGTTTCCTGATGGGTAAAGTCAATTTCGTGACTGAAATTTTGTGGCCTATGGAATCTAATCACGCAAATGCTTACATCAAAATCACCTGCAGGTTCCCAGGGACAATCACTGGTTCTGGATAGGGTCTGCGAGGCGTTCTGTTTGTTTTTAGCAAGCATGCAAGACCTCTAGATCTAAGAAGGCTTGGAATTAGAAAAAACTGGATCCAACAGCTGGCTACAGATCCCCACTGCGTGTAGAGAGGCTGGCATCCTGGCCTCATCTGTGCCTGAAATCACACTCTGAGAGTGGCCCAGAGAAGGCTTCCTGTGGCTGCCTCCCAGAGCCAGGAGCTGCCCCAGACTATCCTGCAGAAGGGAGTCCCTCATCTGAGGGGCAATGCTGCCACCTGCTGGTCCACCCTAGAAACGTCTCCCATTCTCCCAGGCCTGGTGTAAAAAGAGGGGGGAAGCCTGGGGGCGTGGCCCTGCCCTCCCTTTTCTGTTCCGCCTTTGAATGTCCTATTCTGAGAACTACAGTGTCCCTCAATCTTTTGCCTCTTTGGGTGCCTCCTCACTTAAGCCCAGCTTCCCTGCACAACTACCAGTCAACAGGCAGGTCCTGCTGCTCCACCATCTTGCCCTGAATTCAGTTCCGTTCAGCACACATTTGGTATGAGCCAGGTGTGGGCTGGCCACACAGGGGAAAGGGACGCAGAGGGCAGTGAGTCGTGGCGGTGATTCCTGAACCTGGACCATTTCTATCCGAGGCGACGTCTGAGCTGAGGATAAGCAGGAGTCAGGCAGGTGAAAAGGGGAAAAGGAGATTCCAGGCGGCAGGACTAGCAAGATAGGATATCCTGGCTGTCTGAACCTAGAAACTTGATTGTTTTATTTTTAATCCACTTCTCGGCTGCCCCCGAAAGGGATGGAATGCTAACATCTCCCCTTAATTTCGGGGAAGATTTAAGGATTCAGAGAAAGGGAAACAAGTTTTTCAGTTGCTAAAATTAGATTCTGGGTTTTAGGGGCCTCCAGGTTTGTTGTGGAAGTGCAAGACGGAGGCCTGGGGCTGAGGAAGAGGCCCCACGTAACCAGGGAAGCAGAAGGCAGAGAAGGCTTTTCCCCTCTGCGGAGTTCTCCAAGTCACCACTCCCAGCCTGGTCCTGCGGCGCCTCAGGGACTGGATGGATCAAAGGCCCAGAGGGATGTGGTGGCACAGTGCCGGGGTGCGCTGCACTTCCAGCCTTGCAAAGAATTTCCAGGTCCCCAGGATGGCTGAGAGGCAACCCTAAGTCACCAGACCTATGACCCCTGCTGGAAGAGCCCCAGATGTCTCCACGGCAACCCATGGCGACAGGTGCCCAGGAGCAGACCCCTTGGTCCTCTGAAGGACTGGAGGACCTTGCCACAGACCCGGAAGTAGAGAAATACAAATTCAAACCACAATGTGAAAACACAGGACCTCGGTGTTCTTGCACGCAAGGATCTGTAGCAGATTCTACTGATAACCGGCACAGAGAAGGTCAAGACATGGCACCGGAATCAAACGGAGAAGGTGTGCTTATCGTAAAGCTGGTTAATAAAACCGTCTGGCTGGTGGGTGGGAGGCCAATAGTCCAGGAAATTCTGTAGCTCCCGTGGTTCCAGGATCCCAGCCAAATGTTTTTCTCTAGACAGCACTTGGCCTTGTTTTGTGCCCCGGAAGGTTGGGGTCATCTGGCTCCTGAGTGCTGGCTCAGCACTTGTTCTGGGGCCAAACACGATGGGGACCAAGCTTGATAAAGTTCTGCTTCTGCTCATAATCCTTCTGCAAAAGAATTATGTTCCTTCTAAAGACAAAATGATCATCCTTCAGTGGACCCCTAAGATTCCCCAGGGTGGAGTCCAAACTCCTTATCATGTCCCACTAGCCCTGCTTCAGTGTCCTCAACTGCACAGCATCAGCCCCTCTCACCCCCTCTCACCCCAGCCACTGAAAGGCCTCCCAGCTCCCTGTTTTCTCTCAATAGCCTCCCATCCTCTCTCGACTAACCCCTGCACATCCTTTAGGCTCCCATTTAGTCATTTTCTGAATCGCCACTACCACCACGATGGCTGAGTTAAGGGTTTCTCTCATAGGCCCCGTATGCTCTGGGTTTGCCCCATCAGGGCTCTTGGCAAACTGCAAATCACCTGCTCGCTTCCTCATCTGCTTCACCAGACTGTTGACTATTTGAGGGTAGAAAGCATGTGTGCAGTTACTTCTGCGGCACCATCACAGCATCCTGATGTTAAGAAGGAGAAGCAGCAAGGTTTCTTAGAGGAAATAATACTCAACATGAGATCTAAAGGATTGGGATGGGGGTAGAGATGTGATTTCAAGAAAAGGAAGCATGCCAGCAAATGCAAAGGCCCTGGGGTCACAAAAAACTTGTCATGCCTAAAAAACATGCTAAAGACAATGTGGCTGGAATGTAGACAGGGAGTGAGCAGGTGGCATGGGAACTGGTCAGAGAGGCTCTAAGCATGGTGGGAAGTCACTGAAATGTGTTAAGCTGGGTAGAAACATTATCCTATATCTTCAATGTCTTCTTTTTCCTCTTTTGTTCTCATTGAATACAGGCTCTCTTCTGAAACCGTTCCATGCAGCCTGCTCAAGCGTTGACTTGTTTTTCTCTTCTACATCTGTCCTATCATTGGTGAGGGCAAGTGTCTTCTTCAATCTTCCTTGCTGTTTCAAGCCATTCTTTTAAGAACTTCGAGATTTTGAAGCTCAAATCACCAGCCTGCGGCACCCACCACCCCTCCCTGGTACAGTCTCCCAGATCCCTTCCCTTCTTCCTTTACGTGGATCTTAGCACCTGGCTCACTGTCACTCTCACCAACACCATCGTGTCTTAATTCCTGGGACCACAACCCCATGCATCTGGCTTCTCAGTTCCCCAGTCTCCTCTCCGTCCTCCACCGTATCGTAGATACTCTAAGTGGCCTAGGTCACATGACTGACATTGATAACTGCACCCCCTTCCATATTCTCCATTTCAGTGCATGGTCCTCTCTGACCAGCACCTCCCAACTTCCCAGCTCACTGCTCCTGAAATGTCATCACCAACAATCCTTCATCATTCTGGGATCGCTGGCTCTTCTATCTTTTAACCTGCTCTACTCCCCTCGGGTTCTCTCTCCCTAATTACGTTGGCTTAAGTTCCATGGTTTATCACTATAAACACATCTTTTTTTTTTTTTCATACTCCTTCATCTTAAATATCCCTCCTTTGCTTCACTGTATTGATTTGGCAAAACTCTAACCCTGGTTCACTCCACTTCTGAGCCTGCTCCATTCTTGTGCCCACACAGCTGACCACAGCTGGAGGAAAGGACACAACCTTCCTGACAGGTCTAACATGAGTTCATGACTGCTGACCTCAAGTGGGCCTTAAATGCTGCCTGGAAATCATGGACCCATTCACTCTCCTGCTCTCCTAAGTGAATATGTCACATCTCATTCTCTTCAGACCTCCCCCACCTCCTCCCCCACCTTCCATCTCAGCCGATGACCTTGCTTCCTGAGAAAAAGCAGCTTGAGAAATAGGACCTACTCAAGCTCCCACCTCCACATCTCCACACACACCTGCATCTGTGTCGTCCTTGAACTTCTCCCCTGTTCCTGGGGATGAACCTGTGCAGAGGCCAAAGCTGGCTGGTGCACTGGATCCCACCTTCTCTCACTTTCTCAAGGACATCACCCCAGCAGTTCCCTCCACTCCTGCCGCATCCATTTCCCCTCTACCGCGTCGTCTCCTTCAGCACACAAACACACTGTTCCCATGTCTCGGCTCTCCTTTTGCAGTAAAACTGCTTGAAGGAGCTGCTTATGCTCACTAACGACCATGCTTCTCCCCTCCTAAGTCTACTCCAGTCAGCTTTTGATATCCGTGTGGCCAAAGCAAATGGTTATTTCTCAGCTGTCACTTAACATGAGCTCTCGGCACCATCTGACATGATGAATCACTTCCTTCTCCTGGAACCATTTCTTCCCTTGATCTCCAGAATAACACATCCTTCTGATTCCTCTTCAGATCTCTTGGTTTTCTTCTTTTCATCTCTCTTGCTGAAGACATCTTCTTTTCCCTCTCGTCTTCCCCACTTATGAACACTGAACTATAAGTTGGTGCTAGTAAGTCCTTGGAAGAGGTCCAAGGACTGAGCCTTGGACATTGAAACAAGGCTCAGTCCTTGGACCTCTTCTCTTCACTACGTGCACTCCCTTGGTGACTCATAAAACCACATGACTTTAAGTACAATTTGGACATTGATAACCCTTCAGTGGTATGTTTTACCAAGACCTCCATCCTGAAATCCAGATGCCTGTATCCAATCCAGTGCCAATACCCCACTGTCTCTTCAATGTTTCCACTTGGTCTTCTCCCTTAAAATCTGATTCCCACAGTCTGCCTCGACTCATTGAAGGGCAACTCTACCATTCCACTTTTACCTGGGCCAAAAACCTTAGAGTTGTCCCTGGCTCTTCCCTGTCGCTCACTTCCGCATCCAGTCTACCACCAAGTCATCTTAACCCTAACTTCACAATATACCTAGAAGTTGACCATTTCTCACCAGGTCTGGCCCAAATCATCATCAACCCTCACCCAGATGACTGCAGAGCCTCCTAACTGATCTTCCCAAGCCTTCCATTGCTCCTATCAGCTTTCTTCAAGGAGCAGCCAGACTGATCTGGTTAACACACCATTCACAGTAAAAGCCAAACTCTTTAAAATGACACGCAAGACCCTGAAGGATCTGCCCACGAAAGCATCTCCTCCTTCTCTGTCTCAGCTCACTCTGCCCAGCCACCCAGGCCTTCTTTTCCCCCACCTTCCAGGCATGCTCCCACCTCAGGTGCTCTGCACTAGTTCTCCCTTCTCCCGGCTTCTCCCAGACACCTGCACATCTGGCTCACTTGCCTCCTTTATGATTTTGCAGAGTCATCTTCGTGATGGGGTCTAGCCCACCCATACAATTCAGTTTGCAATCCCCAGCCCCGTGCTTCCAGGCTCCTTAAATTGCCCTATTTTTTCCATAACTCTCATCAACATTTAATAGACTCTATAATCTGCTTACTTATTATATTTATTTTGAGATGAGGGCATTAAAATTTTAAGGAGTTTCTCTTCCCATGCTACATGTTCTCTGAGGGTCTGCTCATCACAGCTGAGGATTCAGGCATCCAGGTTACCAGATAATGGAGCTGCCACCATCTCTGATGTTGCTGGTTGTCACATGAGAGGCAGAGAAAGTCCAAAGTCCCAGAGGGGCAAATACATTCTCTGTGTGAGAGACATGCACACCTCACTGGCCGGAAGTAATCACCTGGTCCCAACTAGCCACGAGGGGCCCAGGAATAAAATCCTACCATGAGCTAAGAGGGGAAACTGGAAATATTTGATGGACAACATCAAATGATTACTAAGAAGTCAATGTTTATTAAAAGAACAAATGAATTAATTTGAGGGAGCAAGTTAGAGGTTTTTGCTTTTGATGAAGCCTTAGCTAATGGAAATTGAGAATGGGGGGATATGACACAGGAGTCAGTGATTAATCCAATGTGTAGAGGGTAGTCCAGTTTGACTACCAGATTTGCAGTCTGGGTGAGTGGAGGAAGGATAATAGTGACTTTAAAAAAAAAAAAAAAGACAGACGATGTACAAATGTAGGTGTATTCCCGAGTGTGTGAGGTTGAGTGCAGACAAGACAGCCGCATTTTGACCTCGCTTGTTGCTGGATAAGATGTGATGTTTGGCATCAGGCCCTTTGTTCACTATACTGTTTCTCTTTTGCAGTCAGGTACTGGGGGCCTGGCTACCAATCATATCTGGTCCCTGCTCTGAAGGAGCCTGAAAGCTGCTATGGGGACAGAAGGATGCAAAGGGAACTTCAACAAATGTGGAGAGTAAGGAGGAGGTTTAGGGACATGTAGGGCACATGGGCAACATGTCTTCAGTAAAACATTCTTACGGAATTTACCACTGAAGATACCTGCCTTGTCCAGCATCTCACTTTGCCCAGGGCTTCCTGCATCTGGGGACCGAGTGAGTTGGAGGCAGAAAGACGCAGCCTCCAGACCTGGAGTTTTGTTTGCCTGCTGGTTTTTAACTACAAATTCAATTTCTTTAACAGATTCAGGGCTATTAACATCATCTCTTTCCTCTTGAGTAAGCTTTGGTAATGTATATCTTTCAAGGAACTTTTCTTTTCTGAGTAGTCAAACCTATTGGGTTAACAGTGTCCATAATATCCCTTTATTATCATTTTAATATCTGTAGCACCTGTAGAGATGTCGCATCTCCCTTTCCTGATGTTACTACTTGGTGTTTTCTGTTTTAACCTGATCAGTCTGACTTGAGGATGATCCATTTTATTGATCTTCTCAAAGAACCAGCTTTTGGTTTCATTGTTTTTTTCTTATCACTTGTTTTCATTTTATTTATTTCTGTTCCAATCTTTATCACTTCCTTTATTCTGCTTACTTTGATCTTCTTTTTTTTTTTTTATCTCTTAAGGTGGAAATTGAGGTCATTATTTGAGACTTTCTTCTTTTATAACATAGACCTTTTAGTGTTTTAAGTTTCTTGTGGCTGGAATTTGTATCTGTTTCGTTCACTGATAAAACCCTAAAGTCTAAAGCAATAATTGGCACACAGTGGGTTCTAAATATTTGCCAAAATAATGAACTGATACCACCTGTCTACCTAAAGCCCTCTGAAGAGTTCCCATTTTACTCCAAATAAAGCCAATTCCTTACATAACCTTTAGGGCCTTGCAAGTCGGCCCCTTGCTGCTTCTCTGCCCTCCTTTCCTGCTGTCCTTCCCTCAGCTACCCTGGCTCCACTGCTGCCCCTCAAACCAGCTCGGCAGGACCTGAACCCAGGACCTTGGTATTCACTGTGCTTCTGCCTGGAATCCTCACCTACCCCATTTCTCCTGGTAAAGAATGATTGCAGATCTCTTTGCAAAGAACCCCTGCTAACTCTCATCCTCCTCCCTCCCCTCTTTGGTTCCCCCCAGATGAAGAAACATGGCTGAAAAGCTGAACCAAGACACTTAGGGTTCTCATCTCCAGGGCCACCCTGCCTGGAAGCATCACCCCACCAGCCCCGTCAGAATCAGGTGTCTGTTTCTGCGAGGCTGAGGACTGCAGCTGACAGAGGCACATTCGCCCAGTGAGGCCCCGCCACTAGCAAACTGTGGAGACTTTTCATTTTGAACACAAGAGTTTAATTTTAATTTTATTTTTATTCATTTTACGTATGAGGACATAACATATCTCATTGTTGTTTTCAGATGTCAAGACATAAAAACTGCAGCGTATGCCTGTATGTTTTTATAACCACTTTCAATTTTGTTTGTGTTTTTATCTCCATCCTCCCACCCCCAACCCCCAAGCCCCCCATCTAGATTTGTCCGAGGTTTTCACAGTCTTTCCAAAGAACAGCCACACGCACTGCAAGGCTAGGAGGCAGGACCAGTCCTCAGTTCACCCTGGCAGGAGAATGCACACGTACAGAGTAGTATCGCAGCCCAAGAGCCCTAAAGGGAATTTCTTTCAAGAATCTTGGCTTCACACTCTCCGCCAGATCATTCTGAAGACAGGTCCCCTCCAGTTACGGTCAGCGACGCAGCTGTAAAAGGGAAGGGAAGGTGTGTTTTTATGGAAACCTCAAACGCCCCTCTCCGCGCCTCCTGTGAATTCCCTCTGTGTTCAGGCAGCCGAGCTAGACAGCTGTGAGGGAAGGTGTGTGTGCTCCGCGGGGCCCTTGGAAAGAAAAGGCCCCTTTTACTCAGGCCAGCACTGTAGGTGGTGTGGCCCTGAGGACTCGGAGGCAGAAGTCAGAATCCCAGTGGCAATGTTCAAATGAGCCAGAGGGGGAGCCAGAGAGCTGGGAGGTCCATCCTCACGCAGAGCTCAGCAGAGCAAGGGCGGCTCCTCTGAAAGGAGACAGGCGGATGGCCAAGGCATGCGATGTGAAATTCCTGACGGCGGTGTGGCCCCACCCCTCCCCTTCTTTGCTTCGCAAACTCAAGTTCATCCGTCCAGGCCCATCTCAAAGGGCATCTCTTTTGGAAAGACTTCTCCGAAATCCAGGCCATGCTGATTTCCCTTCGCTCTTGCTACCCACAGCATGCCTCAGAGTCACATGCAGATTCTAGGGTCCGCCTAGACCTGCAGACTCTCTGGGAGTGTAGCCCTGGAAACAGCATATTTAACCAGGTCCCTATCATCCTTATGCAAAGCAAGATCGATACAAAGTGCAGTGTTTTTCAAATGTTTTGGCCAGGAATCAAAAGCAAACCAGAGTAAGAAATACAGTTTTGTGACTGGTTAATTCCAAACTCCAAACAGATACACATTACTATATATAAAATAGATAAACACAAAGACCTACTTTATAGCACAGGGAACTATATTCAATTTCTTGTAATGAGCTGTAATGGAAAAGAATCTGAAATATATATGTGTATGTGTATGTATAATGGATCACTTTGCTGTACACCTGAAACTAGCATTGTAAACCGACTACACTTTCATAAAAAGTAAGAATTGAAAAAAAAGAAATACAGTTTCATTACAACTCCACATATATGTATGCCTATAAAAGGAAGACAAGAAGTAGTTGAAATGAAACTTTATTATGCGTGAGACACTCTGATCTATTCTACTTGATTCTGTTCTGTTCTGTTCTACTCTATTCAAACAAGAGTGTTGGTTGGGGCTCATGAAAGTGATTCCCTGTCCTGTTCACAGGTTGTTTCTTGCAATTTGAAAAAGACCCACATAGTGATGTTCAACAAATGTTTGATGAATGAATAAATGAACGATGCAATAAACAAATGCATACTTGTATCTCAACAACTGTGAAACATCAGGGCTGCATGAGATAATTTCTAAAACCCCTTCATTGAAAATTCTGAGTTCAGATCTTTTTTTTTTCCCCCAATTTCTAACAGCTTCACTATGCCCCAGGGCCCCAGTAATCTTTAGTTTAAAGGATCCCCACTGACAGAAGAGTTCAGAGTATTCTATTTTGATTTGTTCATTAACTAAGGATGTGCAGTCTCTTCCCTTCTAACCTCCCCAGACCTGCTGTCCCTGAGGCGAGAAGGACCAGCAAAGGCTGGAG
This sequence comes from Camelus dromedarius, assembly GCF_036321535.1. Lineage (NCBI taxonomy): Eukaryota > Metazoa > Chordata > Mammalia > Artiodactyla > Camelidae > Camelus > Camelus dromedarius. Next base: position 26,344,440 of record NC_087458.1, on the reverse strand, counting down.
GTAAATGTAAAGAATAGGAAAGCCCCAGGAGTCATGTGCTTGGTGTTCTTTCCTTGTCTTCTGTGAGCGCCCAAGGCTGAGCCTGAATGAGGGGTCCCTATGGCCTGGAAGAGGGTGCTAGTCTCAGGGCCGAGGAAATGTTCAGCTTTGTCAGTGGAGAGTGTCACTGAGTATCTGGCCGTTTGTACCCAGAGGGCACCATGAGCCTCAGAGATCCCCATCCTGCTGTCTGTAGCTCCTCCTCCTGCGCAGGGACCAGGGACTTGAGCGGTGGTCTGGGAAGGTCACTACAGCATGATGTGGGTCTTGAGGAGCTGGGAGGGGGGTGGTCTTGGGGCTCACCCAGGGGGCTCTGGTGACCACTGCTCCAGCTCGCCCACAGGGTGAGATCTTGGGAGAAGGTTCTGATGGGGACCAGAGGTGGGGTCTCTGCCGCCTGGACTTGAGTAGAGGTGAGTCCCCCCCTTCCCAAACTATATGACTATCAGCTAGTGTCGATTGAGTCCCTGCCTGTCCCTTGCACTCTGCAAAGTACATCATCTCCTTTAAACCCCATAACAACTCTGGAAGGTATTATTATCTATAAATTACAGATCAAGAAACTGAGGTACAGAGAGGTCAAGGAACTTCCCCACAGTCATGCAGCAAGTGACAGAAACGAGATTAACGAACCTGAGCAATCTGACTCCAGACCCTGTGTGCTCAGTCATCACACTGTGCAGCCTTGGCTGGGGGAGGGGGGGGCGAGGGAGCAGGTGCTGTCAGTCAAGCAAAGGCCTCCCACCTGGTGTCATTCTGCAGAAAGTTCTAGAACTGCTGATATTTGGAGTCACTGCCACATTCTGTCCTCCTGTCTAGAGCATGAACCTCCCACCCCGTCACTGATTGCCACATGTGTCGAGCGCAGCACACAATGAAAAGCCTGCGTTATGACATCACGACTCTGGGAACATCGTTGGTCTTGAAAAAGTCTGCTTGGCCAGCCCCTCAGTGGGAATTCTTGGGGCAAGGAGACCAGAGTCAGAGCCAGAAAGGTGGTGGCCTTCTGATGGCAGACTATTCAAGGACAGGCATTCAGGAAGGACGGGGATAGGGCAAAGGTGTCAGCAAGCTCCCACCAGCTCTAGGGTAAAAATAATAATTTACCGAAGGTACCACACTCCCATCCCCCATTTTAATGTCCTGAGCATTCACCCCAATAAAGGCACATTAGACTCCAGTGGGTTCAAACTGTGGACATACTGAGTCCCATATCCTGGGCTAACCTTTCTCTTCAAAATGAACCTGCATGGGAAGCAACGCTGAAAGATGGAGAGACAGGCCTGGTTTGTGCATGAATAAGGAAAGAAAATTATCTCCCTGCACCCCACCCCCAGCTAAATGGTCATGGGCATCTTTGAGCCAGTGACAACCGCAAAGTAATTCTGGGAACACCCCTGCTCCCAGGGGTGAGAAGGAGGGATCAGAGTGAATAGGAGGGAGAGGACCACCTGCAGGAGGACTGAGTAAACTTTCTGAGGTGGGGAGGAAGGGAGAGAGGGAGGAAGGGAGGCAGGGAGGCTGGCCAGGGCCGGAGGGGGAGGCGGGAGCAGAGGGAGCAGCCAGATCAGCTCAGGCAGTGAGACAGGGCAGCCCCACTGGATTTCCCAGGCTGCCCTCTGGGATGCAGGCAGGAAGATTGAGTGTATTACACTGGCCCCACCTCCTGAAGCTCCCTCCGCAGCTGCTGGACTGGACACAGAATCGTGAGGAACAGAGACACTGTCTCCGCTGATTCGTACCCAACTCTAGCTCCGCTGGCTGAGAAGCCACATGTGACAGAGGAGCCAGGACCAGGGGCCCACGCGGCTGTCTGCATTTCCCAAGTAAGTGACTGTCTGTGTCTGAGTCAGAAGTGAAGAGCAAAACCTGAAGGTGGTGGGCAGAGGAGAAGGTGGGAGGCGGCTGCGCTGGGATGGACCCAGTACCTTCTATGGAAGGAAGGAGGGGCAGGGACCAGGAGCTGGATCAGGCCCTGAGGCCAGGCTTCTGCAGAGCGTCCATGTCCAGGTGTGAGGTAGGTGAGCTGGGGCTGCACCTGGACAACTCCTGGCCGGCAAGCCTGGAGGCAGTTCCAGGAAAGGACTGTGCTCTGACCGCATCTGGGGGTCAGCACATCTGGAGAGCAGACGGCGGCATCAGTATTCCCCTTCCTGACCAGGAATATTTGTGTCGACTTTGCCAGAAAATCCCGCCCTGAACCCCTGCCTTCCTCTCTGTCTTCTTGGTGGTCGAGAAGCACCTTTGGCAGCTACAGAAGGAAGAGAGCAGGATGTATTCACTGGGGATGTGGCTGCAGACACAGGAGGCATTTCCTATCTGGAAAGGCAATCTCCCGGCAGCTGTGAGCTAGAGGGCTGCGTGCTGCCCCGAGGAGGCTCACCTGTGGCCCAGAGGAAGCGGGGTGAGAGACGTGTGATGTAGAATGGGGTGTGTGTGCCGGAGGCGGGGAGGGGGGAGGGTAAGGTAAGCCGTCTGCGAACAGTTCCCCATGAACACGCATGGCATGTTGTCCCAGAGAAAGAAAAAAGCTTCAGAAGTCTGTTTCAGTCCAATCCAGCATCCCTTTGCCATCCACCGGTGCATCACAGCCCCTGATAGGCATGCTGGCCTCAGTAAGGCATGGTAAGCTGACCAGTACTGGGTCCCTCTATTAACCACACACACAGCCACTCTCTAAGAACCACTATGCTGAAAATATGTCAAACCTGGTTTCCGGCCAAGAGGTATGCCAGCTACACTTTGATGTGTTATGGGGACAGAGCAGAAGGGTCAGAAGGAGGAGTGATCCTCGGGCTTCAGGGCACAAAGGGCCATGAGAGGCTGCACTGCAGTTATGACCGCATTGTGTCCTCTCGTTCTCTATGGCTCCTGCGTCCAAGGAGAAAGTGAGGATTCCTCCCCGTCGCCACCCCATCCACACACAGCCACTGGGCTGATGACCAGGCAGGAGCTGGGGGAAGGCCAGCTTGGTGAAGGGGGGCTCATAACACAGGACGTGACTTTACTGTGTGACCCTTGACCACCAAACTGAGATGCTCATCCACCCAGATGTCTCCCAGGAGCCACGCTGCAGGGCAGAGGAGCAGGCAGCCCAAGAAACAGAGAACCAGTCACTGAATGCCCGCCGACTGCAGGGGCGCCCCCAGCCCATCCAGCAGGGGCAGCAGCTCCATCCTGCAGATGGAGAAGGAAACCAGGCTCGGAGATCTTTGTTGACAAACAGGCAGATAATTTGGACTGTTTGGTAAACATCTGTCGAATGAATGAATGAACAGATCTTACTAAGGGATGATGGCAGCCTCCCGCCTTAAAGAGGACCCACTGGAGCCACATCAGGTGCAGAGAGCCTGCCTCTTATCCCTCCGAGGGAGGGGGGAGGGGGGCGGAGGAGGAGAGAAGCAGCTTTCGGAAAGTAAACACTCAGTGACTCATACCCCTGACCATCCCAGGCAGCGGTCTCCGCAGCCTGTGGCCTGGCCTCTCTCTCCTGCGGAGGGCAATTTGGGTCAACAGGAGCCGGGAGAAGCCCAACCGTGAGGCCCCTGAGCCAAGGTTCCTTGGCCCAGAAAACACAAGGGGCTTTGATGCCTCAGAAAGCAGCAGCTCTCCCCCCAGGATGCTGTGGCTGCTCTTGGGCAGGGCCCAGCCTGGACAGGCCTCAGTGTGGGGGCCACGTGGGGGAGGCCTTGAAGTTAGAAACCCCAGGGCTGCTGCTGCCTATGAGCTGCGGGACCTCAGGCAGGTAAGTAACCTCTTTAAACCTACCTTTCTGGTTGTAAAACGGAAAGAATACTGTAATAGTAAGAGAGTCGATCTGAAAGGTGGCTGGGAGGAGTAGATGAAGTCGTATTGCTTGCCTGGATCGTCACGCCCGCTCAGAACACGGACCTGCTAGCACCACTTCCTGCCCTCCGGGATTCTCAGAGGGTTCCTTCCAGACCAAAGCAAACTCAGCCCTCTGGTCAGAAACTGCTCCTCCCCCTCAACCTCCACCCCCCCCAACCCCCTCCTCCACAGAGCCCCTCACTAGCCTGCCTGTCATCCAGCAACTCCCCAAAAACTCACACACACAATCCTTATTAACCAGCCTCGGCAGGCTTTCTCTGCATCTTCAAGCTTAAAATAAAATCAGTCAAAAAAATGCAACTCAAAGACTCCCTTGTCTCATGCCTTGCTGTCAAAACCCCAAGTCCATGCTTCTCAAGTTGGGGTACGCGCACCCCTGGGAACACATGGGGGCATGCCAGGAATATGTGAGGCCATGGGATAAATATAGCACACTTGGGGAAAAGCTAAACATTTAAACTGAAGGTAACTGAAAACGCAATTTTTATATTGAAACCAACGTGACACAGAATGTACATTCTCATGAATGTTTAAGACGAAGCAATATTTCAAAGACAGTCCAAGCTTGGGGTGGGCCTCCCTTTCTCCCTGGTGCATGTGTTTATCCTGCCCAGAAGCTAGGGGTTCTTCACTGCACAGGCCTGAGAAGCCCCACTTATGCAGTGACAGACAGCTCGGTATCTTTTTGGGAACACCCTGATGTCTTCCTGACTCCCTCCGTTCCCCCAGGAGCTTATCCTTGGCTTTGGAAGAGGTGGCCCACACAGCCCAGAGCCTGGGAGGCAGTTCCCCAGCTGTCACAATCAGGAGATGGCAGACTTGCACTCCTGGCAGGAACAGCAAGAGCCAGCCTGGTTTTCAGCTTCCCAGCTGGGCTGACTATTTAAGAGACTTGACGGAGAGCAGACCTTTGCCGCCTGCCCTCTTATCTAGCCTTCCCCAGGCTCACAGAGAACCCACCTGGCTAGCAGTTGGGGGTTTGAGGCCCTGGGGCAGGGCAGGGTACAGATGGCCATCCTGACAGCATCATCTCCTGGGGCTTCCAGCAAGTGGGACCTCCAAAGGATGAAAGGCAGCTGTGGAGTTTTCAGCAGAACCCAGCTCCTCCTACGTCAGTGAGGCGCAAAAATGTGGCTGGCATGGCTACCGGATGGACACACAGATCAGTAGTGAGAACCTCAGTCCTGTGGCCGGGAAGGTGATTAAGTCCATTCTTTGTACTTTTCCCTTTTGCAGGTATCCTGAGCCCAGCGGAAGTCCATCTTGGAGGAGCAGGGCTAGAAGGGCCTGAACACAATGGCACAGATGGAGCCACAGGACCAGTGGGGCCAGGTGTCTCCTCTCTGCAGGTTGACTCAGGAAGCTTATGCCCCCCAGATGCTGTGCGTGAACTTAGACAGTAAGGACGAGGCTGGTGGAGGGGCAGGAGACAAAAAGGGCACTGGTGGCCCTGATCACCAAGCCTGTCCAAGGGGCAGCTCCCAAGTGACTGAAGACAACCCTGACTTGCCATGGCAGCATCAACCCCGCAAGAAAGAAGAGAAATTCTCTGACTCCTGCAGTGCCCAGGGCATGGGAAAGAACCCCATGACAGTGCCTGGGAAGACCAGGGGGGAAAGAGATGAGACAAAGATCACGCCGACCCAAGACTCCACTGGAGCAAGCATGATTCTGAGTGCCCTCCCCAGGGGCCTCTCACACACGTGGTTCAGTCGGACACAATCTCTTAGGGGCTCATTACCTGCCGGCAATGATGGAGACTCCAGGGCAAACCTGAACGCTGCCTTGGGTGTCCCATCCAACTTCCCTGGTTCTGGTAAGTATTTCTGTGCACAGAAAGGTGTAGACAAGCCCCCAGACAGCTCCTCTCTGGTGTGTGTCCCAAAGGTAGGGGGCAGTTGGGACCTCTCCACGCAGGAGGCACACACACCAGCCCAGGGGTCAGCCACCCCGGCCAGCCTGGCAGAGGCCGTGCTGGCCGAAGTGCAAAAGGGCCTGAAGGGCCAGGAACCGGGGGGCGCAGGGGAGGGCAGGCGAGGGGAGGTTCATCCCTACAAGTGCCTGCGGGGCGGGCGGGCCTTCCAGAAGCCCAGCCACCCGATGAGCCCCACGCAGACGCCGGGTGCCAAGCCTTACGCGTGCGAGCTGTGCGGGAAGGCCTACTCCCACCGGGGCACGCTCCAGCAGCACCAGCGCCTGCACACGGGCGAACGGCCCTACCAGTGTCCCTTCTGCGACAAGGCCTACACCTGGTCCTCGGACCACCGCAAGCACATCCGCACGCACACGGGCGAGAAGCCCTACCCGTGTCCGGACTGCGGGAAGGCGTTCGTGCGCTCCTCCGACCTGCGCAAGCACCAGCGCAACATGCACAGCAACGACAAGCCCTTCCCGTGCGCCGAGTGCGGCCTGACCTTCAACAAGCCGCTGTCGCTGCTGCGCCACCAGCGCACGCACCTGGGCGAGAAGCCCTTCCGCTGCCCCACCTGCGACCGGGAGTTCGCCGTGGCCAGCCGGATGATGGAGCACCAGCGCGTGCACTCGGGCGAGCGGCCCTTCCCCTGCTCCACCTGCGGCAAGTGCTTCACCAAATCCTCCAACCTGATCGAGCACCAGACGCTGCACACCGGCCAGAGGCCCTTCAAGTGCGCCGACTGCGGCGTGGCCTTCGCGCAGCCCTCGCGCCTGGCGCGCCACCAGCGCATCCACACCGGCGAGCGGCCCTTTCCCTGCCCGCAGTGCGGCCAGGCCTTCGCCCGCTCCTCCACCCTGAAGCGGCACCAGCAGATCCACTCCGGGGAGAAGGCCTTCCTCTGCGCCGAGTGCGGCAGGGCCTTCCGCGTCGCCTCGGAGCTGGCCCAGCACATCCGCGTGCACAACGGCGAGAGGCCCTACCAGTGTGAGGACTGCGGCCAGGCCTTCACCCGGTCCAACCACCTCCAACGACACCGCGCCAGGCACCGCAGCTGCAAGAAGGAGCCCATCCCCTGCTCCTCTGACGAGTGAGGGCTCCATCAGTTCACTCTCAGGGAAGGCGAAGACGCGGCCGACCTCGTTGCGTGGAACCCTCCTCCACGGACGAGCCCACTCTGTCACATGGTGTGGCCACCTAGCCCCTCTGGCCAGCCTCTCCTCCCAGTGGGTCGCCTCCCAGCCTCCGCTCCCACTGCTGACCTCACTGGGACTGCTTCCCCGTGTGTAAGGTGACGTAAGACACCTTACCTCTCAGGCCTGCCCTGAAACTGAAGGGAGACCATGTGCACGAACCACTTCCCATGGCTCCTGGCATTCCTGGGGCACTCCGGCGTGTGCGCGGCTGCTGCTGACCGCGGAGACATTGGCCTCGGCTCTATAATCCATCCCCAGTGACGTGGGGTCTTTTACAACTTACATCTGCATTTGTAACTCTTACTAGTATAAAATTCTCATCCGCTCTCAAAAACAAAAACAAACAAAAAAGCGGGTGGCCCGACTGATTTATATATTTGATCCCCCATATAGAAAGTAATGGGGTTGAGGGGAAGCACGCAGATTCGCCGTTTTAGGTCAGTCTTTCCGCTGTATCTCAGAGGTCAAACTCCATTGGAAAAGGATAAGAGAAAGTAGCCAGAGCTGATCAAGGGTTGAGTGTTTTGGTTGGGGCGTCTCAGTCGGAAAGTATAGAATTATATGCTGGGCAGTGTGTTGGGGTCCAGGGACACAGTGAGAAAAAGACTGGCCCACCCTGCCCTCAAAGCCACATGCAAATACTGAAAAGGCATCAGGGGCTGGCCCTTTTCAGAGAAAGGCGCTGTTCAGTTTTTACATGAATAAAGAAATTCCCCCGGAGTGCTCTCTATGAGGGACTCTTTCCAAAGCAACAAAGTATATCTGGGGGTAACTCACACCCAGCCAGGTGGCCCAGCGTTTCACTCTCCTAATGATATGAATTTACTCTGGGGACTGTCTTTCTGAGTCTTAGCTTTGGATTAGAGAAGGCCTTTATCTTAAAGAGAAGGGCGTTTGTCTCCTACATTTAGGAACCAGTTATCCTAGAAGCCCAGAAAATCCTTAGCATCTGAAAAGGAGGCACGCTCCTCTTTACCCTGGAGTTTAGTAACTGAAGCTTCCCTGAGTTTCCCTGGCAAAATTTATGTGCCTCCTCTCTGGCCACTTCTCTTCCTGTTTCCACCTGGGAGCTTCCATCACATGCTGTATTTACAGAGGAATCCGCCCATTTACAGAGAGATACTCAAAATTTCTCCCTATGGGCCTGACCATGGTTCAGGCAACCTTTTAGGTTCATTTAAATTTACCAGGATCATGAGCTCTGATATGAAGTAAGTAAAATAGAGTGCCCTTTGCCCAAGCGCCAGCCAGCTTGTCTGTGTTTCGCAGTCATTAAAACCAGACTTGGAAAACAACATGACTCACAATGATTCTCTACCAAGGTTATTTGAAATTTGCACTACGAACAGCCATTCTTAAAAATGTATTGACACATACTTGATTTCATACAGTTTAGAGCCCGTAGTTCTTAGCTCTGGACCTCAGCTGGGAGGAATCCATGACTTCGCAGAGGTCCCTTGATGCTCAGGGGCAAACAGCCACTTCTAATCTTGCCAGAGTCAGATAAGGTATTCCGCAAGAAGGCATCGTGCCCTCCTTTTGAGGATAGCTTTAGCGTATTTCTGAAGTTGCCACCAAAGCCTGCCAGATCTGAATTTCCCTTGGATAGCAGCTGGTATGGATTCAGGGAGTGACTGCTAAATAGTGTTCTCATGCTTCACATATGGGGGCCAAAGTGAAGTGGTATAAAGGTCGTCATGCCTTGTTTGATGAAGGTAACCTTACAGCTCTGACTGCACGCCTAGAGGCTTTGTGTGTTAATTCCCTTAGTTACAGCTGCATATCCAAACAACAGAGTCAGCCATTTTCTGGGTCTCACACTAAGAGCCAGTGGTGGGTTCCTGGTCCCATCCCCATCATTTTCCAGTGATACGACCTTGCCTTCAGCTTCTGCATCAGAATTGGCAAAACAGGAATGATAATGATGGGGTAATAAAAAGTGTGAGTCATCCTACTGGGAGAGGAACTTTGAATGCAAAGGCATTAGACTGGTGGAGGAGTCATAAAAATCAGTCATAACCTTGTGTCTATGAAGAGAGTAAAGGCTAGCATATTTTTTCTGGATAATCAATGAAATACTTGAAGACTGAAATTACCATTCTTTTTCTTTGTGTTCTTTTTTCTTAAGCTAATTGTTGTAACTGAGCAAGACCCTGTGGGGCTTTCCAGGGTCAGACCCATCCCCCATATCCTCTGCTTTAGCTTCTCTCTGAAGCACCCAGATAATAGTATCTTGTGTGTATTTCCTGAGTTTTTCAGATGCTTAAAACCACCACCAAAGGGAAGAAATTAACTACCTGATGACTGAGAAAGCATGGCCCCAGACCTTCTGGCGCCCAGGGGTTGGTAGTGTTGACCGCCCTGTTACCTCTACATCAACCAATCAGAGAATTGTGCACGAGCTCATCCCATGCACTGCAACCCTCCTTCCTTACCTGGCCTTTAAATATGCTTTGCTGAAACCCTTTGGGGAGTTGGGGTTTTTGGGCGCATGGGCCACCCCATCCTCCTTCCTTAGCCCTGCAGTAAACCTTTCTCTGCTCCAAACTTTGATGTTTCCCATTTGCTTGGCCTCATGGTGCAGCCGGCACATGAACTTGCCTTCAGGAACAATTTTGGCAAGCCACCGCAGGAGTCTGTACCTGGGGCAGGTCAACCCTGGCCCGGGGCAGCCCCTTCCTGGGGTCCCAGCAGCTGCCAGAGCTCACTTCACTCCGGGGAACCCCAGAGGGATTGTCCCCAGCAGGCACCAGCGCCCTACAGCATGAGACTCTTTGGAGCCTAGAAACGCCTGGAGCTACGGTCTGCATTCAGAGCCGCCTAAGGGTGAGCCGCTCTAGCTCCAGCAGACTGGGAATTCTCTCCACTCCATCTGGGCTCATTCCCACTGAGAAGTGAGCCCTTCTGGGTCTGTTCTCTTTCAGGAGCTGGGCCTGTCTGTTTGGAGGCCTCCTTTTGGGGGTTGAAGTGGAATTCTTAAACTACACCTCCTCTGATCGTGCGACTGTGGCCTGTTTGTTGTTTGCATTTTTGTGTGTATCGTTTTGGGGTGAGCCACTCCAGCTTGCACAGAGTGGGAAAATTCCACCTGCTCCATCTGGGCCCGCTTCCCTTGCAGGGAGTGAGCCATTCTGGGCTCATTGAGAGCCACTCTTGGTCCGTTTTCTTTTGAGAGCTGGGCCCGTCTGTCTGGAGGCCTCCATCTGGGAGTGGAAGTGGGATTTGGGGGCTACACCTTGTCTGATCTTTTGTTTGTTGTTTGCATGTGTGTGTTAGAACCTGCGTTGGTCACTTGAGACGTCTTTCAATAACTGGGCTCACGTGTGACGACACCAGGGTCTCCTTCCCTGTTGCATTGGCCTCGTCTGTGGTGAAGCGTTGGTTGAGATGTTCCCTTTCTAGTCTTGGTCTTTCATTCAGCTTCATCTCTGATGGGACACTGGTTAGGGGTCTCCCTTTTAGGATTGACAGGGCATTGGGTAGCAGTTCCCCTTTTGGGAGAGAACTGTGACCCTGAGAGACCATTCTGAATTGCTGTTTGCTTGATCTTTGATAACATTGGCCATGAATAATTAACTAGGGATGATCAGGGCTCTGTTCCATCTTATATATGATCCTCTTAGTGTATATTTTGTACAATCTTCAGCTGTGCTCCCAGAAATAAAAGAAAATATTTTTTTAATTGTAACACTGTGACCTCAGTATCCCTGAGCTCTGGAGAACAATGACCCTAATGGTTTTGCTGTTATATTGAAGTGGGCCTCATGCAATTTTGCTTTTATCTTGGTGGGGGGTTTTGGTACCTGAGTCCAAATCCTGTTCTCTCTTCCTAGTTTCACTGAAAGTGAAGGCATCTGAATGGGAGTAAATAATATATATATTATTATCTATTACTGTTATTTCTTTAAACTGGAGTGGGTATTTGGGAACTAGGGGGAAAAAGTCCCTGAAAATAACCGAGATGATTAGGTTTTGCATAAACCCTTAGAGGAGGAATTTGTCTTTCTCTTTCGGTGCCTTTGAGATGTAAATGACCTACCTGGGCTCTCAAGGAAAAAGGCTTTTTTTTAAACTCATAGAAAAACTGGGAGTTCTCTGGTTCTGTCTTTACGTAAAAATCAACATGTAAAAGAGCTCTATTTAATTGACTTAAAAGTAAGCACCTACTGAATTAAATACTCCTAAGTGTAAAAGACGCTGGACAACAAACTTCAGGCTCATGTGATCTAGGAAATATTCAATATTAAATTAATATCTGATACTGAAGGTAGCTTAAGCTTGTCGGTCTGATCAACACAGACACGTCTTTTATTGCACCTAGGTTTACTGAAGGTCAATAGGTTCATGTTGTTTCTGTTGCAGTTTGTCAGGAAGGAAAAAAAATGTTGATTCATTTGGTATGACAAAATTCTTGTAAGTAAATTAAATGCAAATAATATAAGAAAAAGAAAAGTAGTCAAAGATTATTTTAAAAAACAATTCTAAAAGAAGAAACACGAATTGCTGAGGAGAAGATGCTTACTTAACCTTCCACAAAATAAAATGCAATTTCATTCCTTGTGCATCAGAGTGGCGAAACTTAAAAAAAAAAAAATCTGACAACCTCCTGTTGTGATTCACTGAGAAGAACACAACATCACTTATACAGTATTCCTGCCAAAAGTGCATAACCCAATCTAGTCACGTGTAAGCCACCAGGCAACCCCCAATTTAGGAACAGGAGACAAAATAACTGGCCTCAAATATGTCAATGTCACAAAAAAGGAAGGACAGCTAAGGAGTAGTTTCCGGTTAAAGAAGACTGAAGGTAACGTGTGTGCTGGGTCAGAAAAAAACTACTTAAAAGAACTCAACTGGGAAAATCAGTGAAATGTTACAGTTCTTTCTGAGCATTGTTTCCTGAATCTGATCATTGTTCCAAGGTTACATAAGCGGATGCCTTTGTTCTTGGGAGCTACATGTGGGCGTACTTAGGACTGACAGGTCATACTTTCTTCAACTTATTTTCAAATGGTTCAGGAAAAAATTATGGAAATAAAATATAAATGCAGATGAAGGGAAGGAGCAGAGGGAGGAAAGAAGAGAGAGAGAGACGGAGAAAGAAAATAAATGTAGCAAAGTATGAATAATTGGTGAATCTAGCTGAAGCTTGTACAGGAAGTCATGTGACATTCTCGCAACTTTTCAGCTGGTTTGAAATTTTTTTCAAAATAGAATGTGTAAAGCATCTGTTTATATCAAGTGTTAGTAAGGTAGCAGGGAAATGGAAATTTTCTTACTCTGCTAAAAAGGATGCAAATTGTACAGTCCTTTGGTGAGTAATAGTAATAATAATGTCATATTGTATTGTGACATGATAGTAATAATATAATATGATAATAATATAAGTAAAGATGAAATGTTTATGTCCTCCATCCCAGCAATTCAAATGGGGTGTAGGAAAGAAAATAATAGTACTTTGTATTTATTTATTTTATCTTTTAAGAAAAAGTTTACATCTTATAGTGGCCATTGTATATTGGCATAATGGTACATTTATATGATTTATAAATAAGCATAGGAATATTGCAGATAGGCGGTTAAATGTTTGCTTGATAGGGCAGCCTGATGAGCAAAGGAGGAGACCACCGTCCTTAAGAAATTCAAACACACATGATGAGATGTATAAGAATATTAACTGCAGTGTGATTTGTAATAGCAAAACTTTGGAAACATTTTGAACTTCCATCAGTAAGAAAAAAGATAAATTGTGTTTTATTCATATGATGGGATACTAAACAGCGGTTAAAATGAGTGAAAGAGAGCTGTAAATATCTACATGGATAAGTTTAGAAAATGTTGAGTGAAAAAAAGACAGTTGCAGGACAAAGCTACACTACTAACCATTGTCTTATTTATGGATATTTAAATCTGTCTTAAAAACAAAAGCACTTCCCAGACAGCAAGTTCATGGTGCTTGCCTCTGGGGAGGGACGGAGGAGACAAGCACCAGAAAAGGGATTATATGGAGTTTAAACTTAATTTGTAAAGTTTATTTCTTTGCCCTTCCCCCCAAAAAAACAGAGATCAAGAGACCCGGAGAGGGGAGGGCATAGCTCAGTGGTAGAGTGTGTGCATAGCATGCATGAGGTCCTGGGTTCAATCCCCAGTACCTCCGTTAAAATAAAAATAAATTTAAAAACCTAATTCCTCCCCACTAAAAAAATTAAAAATTAAAAAAAAAGGAGAGATCTGAAGAAAATATTAGTAAATGTTACTTTTGGTTAGTTCTGGGTATGTGATATGTGAGTGTTGCTCTATTATTCTTTAAACTTTTCTGTAGCTTTTGCTTTTTCCAAAAAGCAAAACAAACCTGAAGTTTTTCACTTCTCTGATGGAACCAATCCATATACTGTGAAGCACCTGGCAAGTCAGACCTGCTCCAACTCTCCAGCTGTCTCAGTTTATGGACATACTAAAGCAAATTTGAATCAGAGCTTCCAAAAGAAATACTTCTCAACAGAAAACTAATGTTTCTCATTCTCATAATATGTGTTTCTAATTTTATGGAAATGTCAGTTTAGTTGAGTAGAACCAAAAGTGATGTCTTTTTGAACCCAAATATTCTGCAGTGATAAGTCATTGGCTATTCTCTTGATTGATGCAAGGATAAAACTGGAAATTCCCTCAAAGTTTATAAGGTAATTTAACAATACAAAGGTTGCATATTGCTGAGTTATGTATGTTTAAGTCCATTATCACTTCTATATAAAGTTACCAGCCTTTTGCTAATGGCTCCCTTATTTCAAGTTATGCCCATATAATAAAAAGAACTTTGATTATTCAGGGACAAATTAATTTAGATTTCCGTAACATTTGGCTTCATAATAGCATTTTTGTTTGCACCTTGCTCTGATTCCACCACTGCTAGAGAGAAATTCAAAATTGGTCTATTGTCTTGGGAGAATCAATTACATTTTCGTGAGAAAAAAAGAACTGATTTAAAGGAGACTGGAAAATTATCCCCAAAATGTAATTGTAGGAACTTCCTGTGGCCCTCATTTGCGTTACTAATTAGGAGATGGCTCCCATATTATTGCTCCCAAGAAACCTATAGGATGAATGTTTCCAAGGTCTAGCCATCAACCCACTTATTTTAAGCGGCAATTTTGGCAGTCTCAAAGCTGGGGAGTGGGGAGAACAAGACATTAGGAATTTCTGTCTGAAGGAGTTTCTAAGGTTCTTCCCTGACCCTATGTTTAATGTGTGCAGGATCTGTACTGTGGGCTCTTTTTTCATTCTTTATCTTGGATATTTGTTTTGTCTTTTTTTTTTCTTAAGCCTCTCACCAGAGGCTTGTTAATTTTATTAGCCCTTAACTTTTTTGTTTTATTGATTCTCTACTGTACATGTATTTTCTGTCTCATTAATTTCTGCTCTTATCTTTACTATTTCATTTCTTCTACTTTTCTTGTACTTATTTCTTTTTTTTTAATGGAGTTATAGTCAGTTTACAATGTTGTGTCAATTTCTGGTGTACAGCACAATTTCTCACTCATACATGAATATACATATATTCATTTTCACATTCTTTTTCACAGTGAGCTACCGCAAGATCTTGTGTATATTGCCCTGTGCTAGACAGTATAAACTTGTTTATCTATTCTATGTATACCTGTCAGTATCTACAAATTTCAAACTCCCAGTCTGCCCTTGGAAGGCAACCACGAGTTTGTATTCTATATCTATGAGTCTGTTTCTGTTTTATATTTAAATTCACTTTCTTGTACTTATTTCTTAGTCCTTTTATAACTTCTCTAGATGGATAGGATGGTTGCTCATGAATTTTCAGTCTTCGTTTCTACCATGTCTTTAAGGCTCTACATCTCCTTCTAAGGATTTCTTTAGCTAAATTGTATAAAATTTGATTTGTAATATTTTCATATTGTCCAATTCAAAATATTTTTTTAATTCTGTTATGATTTCTTCTTTGACCATAGGTTTTTAGAATGTGTGCTAAATTTCCAAATATATGAGAAGTTTCTGGTTATCATTCATTATTCATTTCTGGCTTACCTGTATTAGGGTCAATAATATATTCTCCCTAGTCTGTATGATTTTATTCATTTGAACTTTGATGAGATTTGTTTCATGGGCCAGTTTATAGTCAATTTCTTTAGCTATTTCATGTGTGCTTGAAAAAGAAGAATATTCTAAAGTACTTGGGTGGAGTGTTCTGTATTTGTCCACTGAGTCAAGTTTCTTAATTATTCTTTCCTGGTATCATGTCCTTAAGTTTTCATTTGCTTGTTCTGTAAGTTACTGAAAGAGATATGTATTAAAATCTCCTATTAGGATTATGGTCTTGTCTATTTCTCTGTGATTTTGATCATTTTTACTTTATATATTTTGAGACCATGTTTATCTTCTCTGCTTAAAATGTAGGGAAAAAAATAAAAAAGGAAAATTGGTTGCAAAGATAATTCCAGCTCTTTTTAATAAATCAAAAATGTTGCCGGGCCAGAAACTCACATTGTAGGGCATCTTCCATGATGACATTCATTGTGGGTTGCATTGTGTTCTTCTCAAAAGAGATAATGTTGGGGTCCTGACCCCCAGTGCTTCAGAATGTGACTTTACTTGGCGATAGGGTCTTTAGAGGGTTACAGTTCAAGTGAAGTCATCAGGGTGGGTCCTAATCCAGTATGACTGGTGTCCCTATAAAAAGGGGGAAATTGGACACAGAGTCAGACACGAATGGGGAGAAGGCAGCCATCTGCAGGCTAAGGAGAGAGGGTTGTAATAGACGCCCCCTCATATACCTCGAGAGGACCAACCCTGCAGTCCCCCCATCTCAGACCTGCAGCCTCCAGAACTGGGAGACAATAAATTTCTGTTGTTTAAGCCACTCAGCTTGCAGTATTTTCTTATAGAAGCCCTAGCACACTAAAAGGACATTTATAACCCTATAAGACAACTTTGTTATTTTAAAAGAAAAGTTTGTTTTCTGCCCTTAAACATGTAAAATGAGGAACCAGGAGTTAAGGAGAACAGCTGATCTGCTATTTAATAGAATATCCTTTTACAGTTTAATAGTAAAGTTAAAATTTTTTAACTGGTGCCAAGAGAATTTTTTGTTCAATAATGGGTCAGTCTTACTGAGCAAAGGAAAACAGTGCCCATGGCCTCAGAATTGCATTTTATGATTTCCTAATTAAGGACAAAAAAGACAGTTCCCAAGTCTCCTTCAGAGAGGACTGGTGCAATAAACATAATTAACTCTAAGAAGTTTAATAATGAATCACCAAATCTCATGAGCATAATAAATACAACCAGGGAATTATTTTAATGTAGACTCAGCAGAATAACCACAAATTCATCATCAAAGCAGCATGAATTACAGATCTAGCACACATATATTAAACTTTTCTGTTAAATTAAAGAAATTTAATTTTCTTAGCATAGAGCTTGGGCTGTGCCATTTCTGAGGTCATTTCTTAGTGGAAAAGGAAGCGTATGAGAATGTATAGCTTTGACTGTCCTAAGATAATGTCGACAAGAATAGCAATGTCCTCCTGTAAACTCTTTATAATACCTTGCTAAGGAGGAACTGTGAAGCTGCATGAAGCACAGGGTACACATTTGGATCGAGCGAGAACTTCTTTAAGACTACCTGTAGGATTCAGCAATCACGTACACACTGTTTCTTATTGGCAATATGCTGTTCTCTCTAATTCCCAAAAGTATACCCTGCTCTGATATTGGGAGCATTTTGAGGCCCTTGTCTCCCATGTTCAGACCAGTGCCTAAACTATGTGTTTGATGGATGGTCAACTGGTCAATTGATGAATAATATGAGACAAACAGTTTGATGCAACTCCATCTTTATTGGATCTCATAAACCCAGAGCAAGCTTATTGAGAGGAAGAAATGCACCTCTCAGTTGCAAACCCTTGACTATGACAATCAGTCTGATGTGATGGATATGTAGACAACTGGCTGTATCAATGAAAGTCTGATTTAAAGTACTTGCGTTTAAATATCTCCAAGTAAAAATTTTGATAAAGGGTCACTGTATGCAGGAAACTCAAACAGGTGATCACCTAACCTCTTCCTTGACCCTTCAAGTGATTCGACTCATAGAAACCTCTCATATTCATTAGATCTTCCACCCTACCATCTGACGGCTCCACTTATTAGAAATGCTTTCCCTAGAAAGGCCCAGAGTTATGTCTACTCATAAGTCTTAATTCTACCTTAGGGAGACATAAAAAGAATCTCATCTCAGAAATGACAGTTCTTCAGTTATCTAAAGAGAACTATCTATTTCTAATTACAAATGAAAACATTTCTGTATTTCAATAAATGCAGTGGATATAGTTAGTTCTCAGTGATGGAGTCTGAGATAAGTAGGGGCTGGGGAGAATGATTTGATTATAGAACCCCTTCCTTGAAAGGGATTATTGCTGACTCCAAGCTTGTAATAATTTCTCTGCTAACCTATGTCTGAGCTGAGCGCACATACAGGGAGTCCGAGGAATAGCTCAGCAGGAAGCTAGGAAGTTATCTGGAGAGGGGAAAACAGAGAGCTGCGGCAAAAGGAACCTTCAGGGACATACAGAAAGAAAGACCTTAGATGACTTTATAGATTTTTCATGTTGTCATCTCTTTCCCCATTCTTCTATTTCTGGCCTTTAAAATTATAGACAAGAAAGATCATTGTGAAAAATTTATTACAGCTAAAATGTGGTGAGATACCTCAATTCAGCTGTGAATTCCTTTACTCGATGGTTCGCAGGGTTTGTACATTGTCCAACAATTCTGTTCTTCCCAAACTTGGTTCCACTGAGGACTCCCTGGAAAAAAAAAAGATGCATATTAGTTTCCATTAATTTGTAATTTCTGCAAAATCTGATTTCAGTCCTTTCAATCATGGTGACTAAATCCTGGAAGACAAATGTCTCAAGAAAGATAACTGGAATGGCACTTAAGAGAGAATTTACTAAGTAGAAACCATCTTTCATGGTTCTAATTTCCAGTAATAGCAACCTCTCCCCATGTGAACACAGTATGAGTTGACCCCTCGGATCTCCAGATTTTAGGTATGAATATTTTACATCTGTATTGTATAAGATGTAAACAGACTGCAAGTCTACAATGTTTGTTTTTTGTGTGATGTGGGTATGTGGTATCTTAAAGGCCAGAAAAGGGATGGGAGCAGGGAAGCAGTTGAGGAAAATTAAGGCCACATTCCAGGTTGCATGAAAACAAGCCCGTATTAATTCCTGTGTCTGTCCTTGCCTTTTCCCTGCTGGCCCAGCTCATCTACTGATGCTGTTTCTACTTATTCCTCCAGTCGACTATGTGCACAGACACAAATATATTGTATAAACCTTTTTTCTCTCTTATCTGCAGTTACCCTACTTTTACTAACCAGCCTCAGCTCCAGCCAGTCTAACCCAACGTGACCGTGTTGTGATGAGCATCTGAAAAGTACATCCCAGCACCATGTTTTTTTGTAGAACATGAGGTTGCCAAAGCTTCAATTATGTGGACATGATTATACTGCTGGATGTGGTAGGGCTGCTCCTTCCATTGAATGGTTATTACAGAAGCAAAATTATTATTCAAAAAGAAAAACAGGCAGGAAAAAAGATCTATAAATTATCAGATGCTAAAAGTTTTTTTTTTGAGAAACAAGTTCTTGTTTAAATGTATCATGTGTAAGGTCTACAGACATGACAGATTAGTGTGAATTCTAGGAATATATTTAAATCTCTCCTTAAAAATATAAAGCTCAGAGTAAAACTCTATGCAACATTCAGAAGCACATATGCACATCACATAAACGGGCTGAAATAAATAGTGAAAGTTCTGTGGGGTGATGGTCATGTTCTACATCTCGATAAAGATTCGCATTGCCCAGGAGCATCTGTTTAGCAAAATGCATTGAATAGTATACATAAGATTTGTACATTATATATAAATTTGACCTCAAAAGGAAAAAAAATAATTAGCAAATATTGAAAACTAGTTAATGATGTACATGCTGAAATGTTTTGGGGTGAAATGTACTGATGCCTGAAACTTACTTAAAATACTTCAAAAAAGAAGATGTGTTGTTGGATGGACACACAGATACGTGAATAAAGAACTACTGTAAAATGTTAAAATAAGTAGTGCAAATAGCATTTATCTAATTAGGCTCCACGTGCACAGCACTCTAAGTTGCCAACTAGAAGTCTGGATACTTCTTTTTAATACACAAGTGACATTATTTCTAGGCCTTATTACCTCTAAGTTGTAAAATTGTCATCCATAATATTCTACTTAGAAAAAAAAACTCTTAAATGTCACTTGATCTAAAAAAAAAGTGAAGAAAAAATATAATTAGTGAGTTTTTCCATCAGTCTGAGCTACATGGCAATAAAGATCTCAAAATCTTAGTGGTTCACAGCTAAGGTTTATTTCTCTCACATCTATCCTGGAGTCAGACTTGACTCAGTTCCATGCCCAGGGTGAAAAAGCAGCCCCTAAAACAGCAATTTCAAGTCAGAAGGGAAAAGAGCTGGTGGTGACGGACCACAAGACGGCTCTTAAAGCTCTGTTTAGAGGTGGGTGGTCAGTTCCAGTCAGCTTCCCATGATCAAAGCAAGTCGCATGACCACACCTGCTACGAACAGAGATGTGTCATCCCTTTAGGCAGGGGCCCTCTGGGAGAGGCCGTAAATATTCTAAGCAAAACTGCTATCTCTTACAAAATAATACAACTTTCAGATTTCATCAGAAACGTTTTGAGCTATTATGGGCCAGTACTTTTATAATTAGTATTATTACATTAATACTTAAGTAAGTATATAATAGGTATTCAACAAATGTTTGTTAAAGAATGAGTTTTTCTGTATTATATTTTTTCAGAAATCACAAATTATTCAATAGGATGGAGGAAAGAATGTAGATGAGGGAAGCAAGGCCTGGAGTGGGCTGTGGGGGGAACACGCCCTGTTATTGGGGGGGGTACATTTGTTACAAGTGGTGAACCAACACGGATACATTATTATCAATGAACAACCCCAAGGTTTTGAGCCTCAAAACAGGACAAATCAAAGTTGTCAGAGAGGTCAGGGCCCCAGCGTAGATGCACTTGAAGCTCTGAGAATCAGCAGGCTTGTGGCCGAAGATGAATACAAGTCAAGGTCTGGGCTACGAGAAAGGGAACACTTCTGTGAAGAACCGGAGAGTAATTATGTTAGTCTTTGTGGGCCTCCCTCTGTCACAGCTACTCAACTCTGCCATGGTAACCAAAAGGAGCCAGAGACAATATGCAGACAAATTAACATGGCCATCTTCCAACAAAACTTGACTTACACAAGCACGACCAGCAGCCCAGGTTTGGCTCACGGGTCATAGATTTCTGACCCCTTCTCTAGACCGTGACTTCTAGATCTGAGTGCTACCCGATTGGTCTTGGAGTACAGACCACCTCAGAAAACCACAGAGGTGGCCTCTATTCTCCTCCCCTGTACCTCTGTACCTGGTATAACGCCAAGCATATAGTAAGTGCTTAGTAAATATTGAATCAAGGTCACCCGGGAATGCAATATCAAAGAGTCGCAGAACCTGGTAAGACCTCTCCATCAAGATTTCTTGGCAGATCACCCCCAGGGAGTGTGACAGTGACAACCAAGCTACAGCTGTGGTGACTGGCTTCGACTCCTCTTCACTTTGCTGACTTGCTACGTGTTGAGTATTATGTAGGTATTTCTTCCTAAGTTCACGCAGGATTCTCATCACAACCTTACAAGAAATGTTCTTTTACTCTCACCTAGGGAATGAAGATATTGAGTGCTACTGGTTGATGTCCCCCCAGAAATGATGTTTGGAAGTCTTAACCCTCAGTCTCTCAAAATGTGACCTTATGTTTGGAAACAGGGTCATTGCTGCTATAATTTTTTAAGATGAGGTTATACCGGAGCAGGGTAGGTTCCTAATTAAATATGACTATTGTCCTTGTGAGAAGACAGCCATGTGGAGACGGAGGGTTGGAGGGACGCTTCTGCAAGTCAAGAAGCACCTGGGGCAGCAGAGGTTAGAAGAGGGCCTGGAACAGATCTGCCCCTAGAGTCTTCAAGAGAGCATGACCCTGCTGACACCTTGGTTTTGGACTTCTAGCCTCCAGAATTATGAGGCAATGAATTTCTGCTGTTGTAAGCCATCCAGTTTTGGGTGCTTTGTTATGGCAGGCCTAGGGAACTAATACACTGAGACTCAAGGAATTTGTCGCTTGTCCAAGGTCACCCAGCTAGCGTGAGGCAAAGTCAATATTCAAACCCAGGGCTGTCTTCTTCCCGAATCTGTGCTCTTTTGATTACACTGAGATGAATCAATCTTTTTTGAAAGTAGAAATCAATCAATTTCTACTTTACTGTGATGAAATGGTGTAAAATCAAATACTGACTCATACTAGAAAAGTGGGTCTCTCCTTCCTGCACTTATTCTACAATATTCCCTGTGAACAATGTGTCTTCCTTTTCCTTCTTTCTTTCTTTGCTTATTTCTTTTTCTTTCTTTCTTTCTTTCTTTCTTTCTTTCTTTCTTTGCTTATTTCTTTTTCTTTCTTTCTTTCTTTCCCTTTCTTTCTCTTCCTTCCTTTCTTTTTTCTTTCTTTCTTTCCTTCTTTTCTTCTAGACTTCTCTACCAATTATCTTTTAAAATAATGTTTCTATACTATCCTTTATAATCAAAACTACAAAGTTATAAAGTTTTTACCTGTCACTCCCTTCTGGTCTGATGATATTCATTTTTTGTTATGTTTGTTTTAAGTAAATGATCTTAGTCTACCTATACATAGCATATTTCTTTTAAAAACTTTTCCAGCACAGACCTTAATGAATATCTCTTAAATATAGCTAATAAAATTCTCCAGGTGATATTTCCTGGAAATGAGAGAATGGAAGGTGAGAAGTAGTAAATATTTTGCGCCTTTCAAAATATATTATCTCCAATTCTCATTCCAATCCCATAAGACAAGCATTATTAGTCCTATTTTTTGAAGAAGAAACTCAGGTTCAGAGAAGGTTAAGAACCATGTTTAAGGTCAAAGCTAGTATGTGGTAGAGCCAACATCCCCCCCAGGTCTGTCTGGCTCCAAAGACTGTGCTTTCCTTAGTTTACCTTCATCACATTCTGCCCTTTCCCTCGCTTTCTTTGGGGCACTATTTCCAACCAACACTACCTTTTCCCACTTCCTTCCTAAGGCGTTACTTTGAGTTGTCATTTCGTATATTCACGTATATCACTAAGTCCTTGCCTCTCCCTTCCAGAATTGACCAGAAGTAATATTGTGAAGCGTGTAGAAATCCTCTAAAGCCTCCTTTTATCTGCTGAGCATCTGACAGACTTTAACAAGTCCTGTGCAATATCACGGAGATTGACAATCACATGCAGACTTCTCTCTTTTCCTACATTCTTAGAGACCGGGCCATCACTTCTGCTATGTGAGACCTGGTCCTCCATCTGTGCCCTTGGTCACATCCTTTTCAGTCTCCTCAGAGACCTTCCTCTGTCTCAGATCTGTATCTTTCATCACTCTCTCCTCCCCTGCTGCATCCTCTCTGCTCACTAACACTCTCTCTTAAAAATAAAAATCCTTCCTTCATCGTCCTAGCTACCCCTCAGGTGTCTTCCATCTTTTTCTTCTTCCCAGGCTTTGAGAGGAAAGTGTAGTTTACAGTTGTCAACTCCATTTCTTCTCCGACCAAACCACTGCAGTCAGACTTGGCCCCTACCTTCCACTGAAACTGCTCTGACAAAAGTCTCTTCAATATCAAAATCAAGGCATGCTTTAAGATCATCATCCTACTCCATTTCTCTGCTCTATTTGACAGTTTTTGTCATACCATTCTGTTAAAACTCCTCTCCCTTTCTGGAAAATTGCTTTCATCCCCACTCCTCTTGGTTTCTTTTTTTCCCCTCTTCCTCTGCCTTCTAACGTGGAGCACTGCTTGTCTCATCTCAGGCTGTCCTGAGAGTTCTTCCACCCGGATAGCTTCAACCAACAAGTTTTCTGCAGAACTGCGCACCAGAACTACATAGCTGAGTCTAGCCTCACCTGACCTCTTCGTCAGTATTTTTAAAGGGCTTATTTTCTCTTAAGTTGAGCTTTGGAAGAAAAGTAGAAATTTGCTGTCAGACTCACAAAACATAGAGAGTATTCCAGGGAGGCAGCTGCAAAATGATAGGCAGAAATCAAGAGAGGAAACATGAGTACAGATTGGGAGGGCTGTAATCAGTTCAGTCGTGCTACAGTGTGCAGTGGAGATGCTCGGGGCAGGGGCGAGAGCAGAGATGAGCGGTGAGGCCAGGCAGACAGGCAGAGGTCAAATGATAGGAAGGATCTTATATGTCATGCAGATGGTTTCAGATTTTGTCCTGCGTATGGTGAACCATTGTGGGATTCTGAGCAGGAAAGTGTCATGATTGGCTCTGAATTCTAGAAAGCTCATTAGGTTAGGAGGGTGGAGACAGGATCAGACTAGAGGCAGGAGACCAACAAAGGTGTGCCAACAATCCAGGTGAGAAATAATAATGAGTGAATGGGGCAGCAGAAATGGTTTGGAGAGTAAGGGACAATGGGCCTTTCTAAAGTGGAATCAAGAGAATTTGGTGATTCAAATACGAAATGTTGGTGAGGATGTAGAGAAAAGGGAACCCTCATACACTGTTGATGGGAATGTAAATTGGTGCAGCCACTGTGGAAAACAGTATGCAGGTTTCTCAATAAACTAAAAATAGAACTACCCATGCAATGACCCAGCAATTCCATTCCTGGGTATATATCCAAAAAAAAAAAAAAAAAAAGCCAGAAACACTAATTTGAAAATACACTTGCACCCCAGTGTTCATAGCAGTGTTATTTACAATTGCCAAGAAATGAAAGCAACCTAAGTGTCCGTCAATAGATGAACAGATAAAGAGGACGTGGTGTACGTATATACAATGGAATACTAGTTTAAAAAGAATGGAATTTTGCCATTTACAGCAACGTGCATGGGCTTGGAGGGCATTATGCTAAGTGAAATATGACAAAGACAAATATTGTATGGTATCATTTATATGTGGAATCTAAAAATACAACAAGTTAGTGAATAAAACAAAAAAAGAGGCAGACTCACAGATATTCATTCACCAAACAGATACTTACTGAGCATTTTCTACAGGCTAGGTACTGTGTTAAAACCTAGAATGATTTCCATTTTGGATATAAGTTTGAGATGTCTTGAAACATTCAGGTTTGAGATATCAAGCAAACAGGTAAAGGAACACATTTAAAACTCAGGAGACACGTCTCTGCTGTGTTGCCGTCGTTAACAACAGTGTGACATATGTTCTTGTGGGTACATTTTTGTCCAGATGCTTAATTAGCTCTATAGTGTGGAAGATATTAGTGAAATGAGAATTGGTCGAAATCTATAATAATCTCATGCCATGTTATTGATATTACTTTCTTAATATCCTATCAATTTGTGTTATTGTACAATAAACATAATTTTCCAAAAAAAGGGAACATGCCACTGCATGATTGAGCAGTGTACAGCTGATTTCTGCAAAACAGATACAGAATTAAAGGTTAAAACATTCTCTTCATAAGCATTTTTATCACCCTCAAAGAAATTGCTACCTTCCCCATCTTTAGATGTCCTTTGACTTTACAATATTTTATATATGATATCTACCTTTATACTATTGAATAAGCATTTATTAATATTTATACATTTAGAGTTCCTTTTTCATATTCTTTTTCATTATAGGCTATTAAAAGTAGAGTTGCTTTTTTAAAAATTGTATTTTATTGAGTTATAGTCAGTTTACAATGTTGTGCCAATTTCTGGTGTAGAGCACAATTTTTCAGTCATACATGAAAATACATATATTCATTGTCGCATTCTTTTTCACTGTGAGCTACCACAAGATCTTCTATCTATTTCCCTATGCTGTACAGTATAATCTGTTTATCTATTCTACATACACCTGTCAGTAGAGCTGCTTTTTAATTTATATAAAATCTCTTTGAATTTGATGCTAATAATACAAGAGTTAGTGAGTTTGCTTAACTTTGACAAACATAGTTTTGAACCTGAAGTATATTTGTTTCAAAATCAAAGAAATTCTAAAGAGGATGAACAAACTTTAAAAATGAGAATGCAGGTATGAAAGGGGGTATGATGTTTTGGTACTTGATTCAATTGTTGGAAAACTTTATAATATGTTCAAAACAATTTGGGTATATAAATCCACTTTTTCAACTGTAAATTTTTTGAAATCTATCCACCAATCAAGTATTTCTGATGAAAATTTAGTGTCTGCATTGAGATGGGCTATAAGTATAAAATACATATCAGATTTCAAACACTTAGTATGACAAAAAGAATGAAAAATATTTTGATAATTTTTAATACTAATTACATGTTGAAATGATAATACTTGGAATATATTGGCTAAATAAAATGTTACTAAATTAATTCACACCTCTATTATTTTTAATGTGACTAGAAAATTTGAAGTTACATAAGTGGATTGTGTTAAATTTCTACTATATTTCTAAATATAGTGCTGGGCTAGAATACAAGGTGTATGTCCCGTGGACTGGCAGCTCTTTAGCTTGCTGATCATCTGCTGACTGTACATTACTTTCATACAAAGATATTACGTGAAATAATACCTTTCATGTAGTGGATAATCAATAAATGTTTGCTAAATTTAATTTCATTTGGAACAAGACACTACTTTCTGTTAGGAGAAGCTACTCCCATCCTGTGGGTTTTTAGGACATCACCAGCAATGATGACTGTTGAACTTAGATTTTATTTTTTCAACCACAGAGATCTAATATACTTCACATTTTCCTGTTTTCCCGTAGGGGCCAGTCCTTTGAAGCATCTTTATCTGCTTCCGGGTTCACCACCGTGCCAGTTACTTGAGGATACGGGAATAACTTTGCTCCTTCTGTACTGATTACTTCTGTCAGCACCTAGAGACACAGAGTGAAAACACCGAGAAGAACCCTGGGGGAAAAGAGAGGAGAGAGAGTGGGGAGGGAGGAGACATCTCGAAAAAGGAAATGGGTCAAAATCTAGGAAATGAAATCAAGAGTCTGGTCATAAATCCCAGGTAAGTCCCTCGAGGAGAGGGACCCCAACAGAACAAGGCGAATACAAAGCCCCAAGGGTCAGTCATTGCTCAAATCAATGAACAAGAAATTGAGCTTTGGAAGATAAGACGTGCAATGGTCAGTTCAAATCAATAATGAAAGGCAGCAGTTACACATACTTTTGAAGACCTGGGTCCAGGAAGCTCCCAGGAAAATGATTTGTTCATCCTGAATGAGTCTGGCGTATGACCATCTTTATGATCTCTTTAAGCCCTTTAGATTCTGCTTGACAGAAGAGGGTGGACCAGAGCTGCAGCATGTCTTATGTGATCTCCCATAATGTTACTCAAGGAAACACAGGAGAGTTCCCAGTAATATGCTCCATTCCCTAACTGGTCCTGCTGTATTAATAGACAGAGAGTGAAGAACCAGGATGGGTTTCTGTGGCTCTTTCAAGATCTGAGGACTGTGTGACGCATGCCCAGCTGCAGTGTGGGGCAGTGGATGCCAACACTTAGAAGGCACACAAAGTAACCATATTCACCTATTTTTTAAACACTTTTCTCTTTGTTTGGGCAAAAAAGATTTTATATATTAGGTGAAATTCTACACTAAGTTTATAGCCTATAATACTATGACATTCCTTGCTTTATTTAATGCTTTGAGGAATTCTGGTACTAGCAGTGTTCGACCTGGGAAAGGGACTGGGTCAGATGCCACTGGAGCGATCAGTGTAAGCAAAGAGGCCCTGAATGCCGGTGGAATATCTCCCAGGCTGGTTCAGACTTCAGATCAACCTCTCACCCGTTGCTCTGTCTTCATACAATGTCAGCCTTCCATCAGGAGGCTAAAGGAAGAGCAGGGAGAAAGGCACTGGTCAGGTATCATGTGAGGACCTTCCCCAAGTTATCTTACTGAGTAACAACCACCTGTAAAGTAGGCACTGCTATCTTCATTTCCAGATGGTGAAGCTGAGGCTCAGAAAGCTTTATTATTACAGATAATAAACTGCAGACCTGGGAGTCTGACCTCGTGTCTTTCCGGGGTGCATTCTCTGCACTGTCCTATCTCAGTGTGAGACCGAAAAAGAAAGGTATTGCAGGGGTGGCCTCCCTGCACTGACATTTTCGCTTATTCCATATTAAGCTACACTGCATTTCTCAAGGATTCCCTCAGAAATTATTTAGTCAATGAGCCTCCACTGGAAAACAAATGACTGACATACAGGAAATGTTCTTGTAGGAACATATAGAAAAACATGCTCACTGATAATCAAAAACAGAGGTGAGATTTTTAAACACCCTTCCTTGGACCTTCAAGCCAGCTGTGGCCAAACCCTAAGTATGCATGTGCCTGTTTATAAGGGTGAGCCACCCGCTCCATTCTGAATTCAAGGAAATGGGCTGGGAATTCCCAGCCCTTGTTTTTCCTGATCTGCTGGTGCCCTAATCCTGATCCAACGCTCAGCTTAGTGACCTTGACCTCATCTCTGGAGGCCTGTCTTTATATTTCCCACCTGATAATTTGGTCCTAGCTTGATTCCTTGGACTTCCTCCAGTTCATCCTTTTGGTTCTCAAGGAATTGCCCACCCTAGGCTCAGTGCTGAGGAATTGGATCTGGCTACAGCCATTCAGTTGACTGTGTTGGCATTCAGGAGAAAGGGTGAGAAGGCTGACTTTTTGTCTAAACATTGTAAGGGACTCTCCATGCTCCTGTGGCAAAAGTTAATTTACCCACTGGCATGTTCTACTTTCAGTTTATGGGAAATGGAATATATGGGAAAACAGAGTATTCCAGAAGCAACTGCCCACAACATTGGCTCAATTACCAGAAGTGATGAAGGAATGTTGTCTCTGCCTGCAAGCCTTATGGACTTTTACTCAGCCTGTCACTTTCTCTCGGGTGCTCCAAGTAAGTACGCTGCTTCTCGGAAAGTGTTTTTGGTCTGGGCAATGCAATACTTGCCACGTAGACCAAAAAAATATTATAGGAGGGTGGGTATAGCTCAGTGGTAGAGCACATGCTTAATGTGCATGAGATCCTGGGTTCAATCCCTAGTACCTTCATTAAAAAAAAATTATTTAAATTAAAAAAAATTATATCTGGCAGAGCTATAGACTTCATGCCAAGAGCCTTTGACCCCACCAGAGGACACAGTTCTTTTGTGAAGCCATGGCTGTTGCCCTTCACAGTTCTCCCGTATGAACTTCCAGAAGGGTCACTGGGCTTTCAAATTTCCCCTGGACAGAAAAAGTTAGCTTCAGCATAAGAGTTGGTGGGACCACACACAAGTGACTTGGCCTCCCTGTGCTGCAGTTTCTTCAGCAGTAAACTGGGGGTAATCATGGTACCTACTTGACAGTCGCGAGAATTAGACGAGCTAACGCACGTGAAGATCTGAGAAAGCACCTCTTACGTAATGAGCCCCCAGGCGAGGTTAGCTGTTGCTGCTGCCCTGGTCCTTCGGGAACAAACAGTAAATGCCCTTTGCTGTTAACATTTCTCAGGGGGATGATGGGGGACAGTCAGTTTCTGCTCCTGCCTCCTCAAATAGCTTCCCCTAGTCAGGTCTTGGAGCACAGGACATTTTCTGTTGTTGGCTTTTCTATAAAGAAAGACACTGGCGTTTGGTGGAG
This sequence comes from Camelus dromedarius, assembly GCF_036321535.1. Taxonomy (NCBI): domain Eukaryota; kingdom Metazoa; phylum Chordata; class Mammalia; order Artiodactyla; family Camelidae; genus Camelus; species Camelus dromedarius. The sequence goes on along the minus strand of NC_087458.1, from coordinate 26,315,678 downwards.
TGATATGTAAAGTGAACCCAGAGTGGAACTCCTCACCTCATCCCAGAAGGAAAGTGGACATCTGTCCACCGATCAGTGGGGAACCCTGCATGTTTCTAGGGAAGGGATCTTGGCACGTTACTGTTATAAAATCTTCTGAGTGGCTTGCGATGCCATCTTGTGGAAGAAAGGTCCCTTCTAGTCAGATTTTAGACCTCATTCTGCCTCTTAAATATTTTACCTTGGAAAAATCAGTGATAGCTCTATGACTTTTTTTTTTTAATCATTTGAAAATTGAGCATTAAAATAGACGAGTTTGAAAGTCCCTTCTGGGTCTGACATCCTAGAGTTATGTAATTTGTCACAATGGTTTAGGAAAAACATAAGGAAATAGGTCTCTCCTCCATGTGGGACCCACCCTCATAATTCCTGAAAACATGATTAAACATTGGATGGAAAAAAAAAAAAAAACCTAACAGATCGACCATTTCATTATTTTAAGGGCCTATTAACACAACTTCATGAGACATTTTGATAACCAACTCTCACTGTATTTCTGCAACTCTCAGTTAATGAGTGTTCTCAGACCAAGCTGTGTGAACCTTGGCAAGAGGGTGTGGCGGAGGGAAAAAATGAGTGTATGTCCACATCACAGTACGCTGTACCAAACTCTGCAGTCACATTGTACGTTTTCTGGGCCAGAGATTGATGACAAGCACCTGACTCCGATGAGGACCTTCCCAGCCCACATCCTGCTTATCCCCTTAGGAATAACCCAAATGCCTATCAGCAGGCGAATGAGTCAACAAATAGTGGAATATTCATGATTGAATGCTATAAAGAAATGACAAAGGATGAGCTACTGCTACAGGCAACAATATGAATAAATATCACGAGCATGACACTGAGCAAAAGAAGTCATACACAAAAGAATACAAACTGTGATTCCACTTCTACAAAGTTGTTTTTTTAGTATACGTGCTGCTGAAGCGATCACTACAAAGTTTTTTCTTTTGACTGAAGTACACTCAGTTACAATGTGTCAATTTCTGGTGTACAGCACAGTGTCCCAGTCGTGCACATACATACATATGTTTGTTTCCATATTCTTTTTCATTAAAGGCTATTGCAAGATATTGAATATAGTTCCCTGTGCTATACAGAAGAAACTTGTTTTTTTAATATATTTTTTGTTTGTTTGTGGGGGTTTTTGTTGTTGTTTTGGGGGGCTTGGGGTTTTTTTGGTTTTTTTTTTGTCTTTTTTTTGTTTTTTGTATATATTTTTATATATAGTGGCTAACATTCACTTACAGAAAGTTTTAAAAAAGGAAAAAGCTAATCCATGATATTATATATCAGGATAAGAGCTACCTTTGGAGGAGGGGACATTGTAGGCCGATGGGGTAGGGGTCCCTAGAGGAAGAGAAACAGGCATAACTTTCCAGACATAAGAGAAGCCATTTTAGTCCTAAGCCATTTTGTGATGTAAGCCTGGCCACAGTGCTTACTTTTGTCCAGGCCAGGGAAATACCTTAACCATATTAGAGCCAGGCCAGGGAAATACCTTAACCATATTAGAGACAATGAATCAGTTGTAATTTCCCAGTTCTGTTCCGAAGGTGAAGATTCACCTGAAGCACATTCTTGACCTGTTTTGCAAGCTCTAAACCACCGTCGAGCACTCAACCACCAGACTAACTGGAACCTAAGAAGTGATGATGCTGACCTTAGCTGCCCCTTGTGACTTCAACCCACTAGAGCCAGGGCCCTGTCAGCCTTTGCCGCAGTTCTATGCTGAATTCTCCTCTTCTCAAGCCCTTCCATGAATATGCACACATTGTTCCAGCCCCTTCATAAATATGCATGTTCTCTTAGCTTAAAACTTTCTGAATTTTGCAGTTCAGGAAGGCACTGCTTTGGGAAATAGCCCTGGTGTTCTCCTTAACTTGCTGCAAGTAATAAATCCTTCCTTCTCCCCAACTTTATCTTGCTTGTGGCTCAACACCCACCAAGAGGCAAAGCCAGTTTTCAGATAACAGCATAAAGGAGACCACCTGGATATGTATAATGTTCTGTTTCTTGATCCAGGAGACAGTGACTTGGGTGTATGCACTTCATGGGAATCCATCAAGTTGTACACTTAAAATAGGTGGCTTGATAACATTAAGGAACATTTTTTTAAAATTGTTATAATTACCTTTTTTGTTTGTTTGTGGTTTTTTTTGGGGGGGTAGTAATTTGTTTACTTATTTATCATGGAGGTACAGGACCTTGCGCCCAGCTAAGTATACACCCTGACACTGGGCTATACCCTCCCTGCTAAGGAACATTTTTAAAATTCAACTTTCATCCACAACAAATGATAAGACACAGTGAAGGAGTGGAGTGGTCACAGTTTCCATAACTTACTGAAATGTGATTTGCATAGAATTTCCACACTTTCTGAGACTAAAGTAATGGATAAGATTTTGGCAGAACTGGGAGAGACCAGTAGAAGTAGAAAAAGGGACATGAGAGGAGCAGGAAGGTGAGCAAATGCAGGGCACGTTCAGTGACTAGTGAGACGTGGAAAGGGGGCTGAGAAGGGAATCTGGGGCCAAACTGGAAGATTTTGAATACAAGACAGGATTTTTTCTTAATGTCATAGGCCATAAAGAACCAATTAGAGTTTTGAACAGGGAAGTAATAGTCCCTTCCCCGAGTTCCTTCTCCTTTGAATAGGGTGAGGTGTGGGGAAGGTATCTGAATTTATTCAGAAGCGTTTCATCCCAGGCTCACACACACACAGTGTACTTGTGTATAGAATGAATATATCCCTCATGACAATCCAATGAAGTGGGTTATTCTTATTTCACAAATGAGGAAATTGATACCTAGAAAGGCTGAGTGACTTGTCTAAGGACAACAGAAGTGGCCTTCTGCCAACAGTGGAACAACTTCTCTTCCTTTTTAGGAGTGACCCCAGGAAACGAAGCATAGAGGGTTTCAGCAAGCGATGTATTCATTGGGGGCGGGAGGTGGTGAGTAGGGAGAGGAAGTGGAGAAAACCCCAGGAGCACCCGCAGAGGCCACCACCCAGGGCAAGGGGCTGGCATGGTTCCCATGGCAATAGAGAGCCACTCCTGCCACAAGACCACATCCGCCTCCAGGCCAGAGGGTCTGCTTTGATGATTTCACTCAAGCTGTGGAGTCAAGGCCACTCGATCCTGTGTGAGCTCAGGGCACTGCCTCGAGAAAAATAGTTTTATTTTAGCAGGTCATTATTAATGATTCGTCTTTCTTGTCTCAGAAATGCTCTCCTGCTCAAAGATGTGCTGAATGAATGAGTGTTTTTTGAAATTTTCCATCCCCTTCATAGCTTTCAGATTTGGCTTATGGGAAAAGGAGCTGCGAAGGTGGAAAATTTCCTTCACCCACACTGAACTCTGCATCACCGTCAACTGTCTCTACACACGTGAGTCTTTGATGTGCCATTTTCTCTTTAACGGCCAATTGTAGTTCTGATGATGGTTTTGGTTCAATTCCCAGACCCATCCCTTCCTAGTTCCGTGATTTGGAGCATGCTAATAAAATCTCCCAGAGTTTCAGTTTTTCTTGCCTATATTATGAGATATGATTCTAGTCCTTGTTTCATAACTAGAAAATGGATACAAAGTACTTCCCACATAGCCGAAAACTAAATAAATTATTAATCTCCTATCTAGACCATTTTTCTGGCTTTTCCACTACTTAATGGAGAATTTCTTAGTAATTTTTAACACCTATTATCCAAAGGAGTTGTGAAAGGTGGTGTTTCAACTAGTTAAATATTATGAGCAACTGAATTGATGTACACACACACGCACACACAAAATCAACATATGAGATCGAACATATTTAGGGGCCAAGAACCACAATTATATTCAAGAGGCAATATTATTGAAAAGCACCAAAACTCAGGGTTTGAATCCAATTGTCTAACTCCAGAGTCCCTACTTTAAATTTCCAAAGATATGATCCTAAGTGGGTTCTGTGTGCACCCATTTCACAAATACATAAGCTGAGGTATTTCATTTTATCTACAAGTTTATTACACTGGAAAACATTTTTTAACTATGAGAAAGTCATTTGAACTCTCAAGGTTCATTTTCCATATCTGTAGTACGGAGACAATCTTAAAATCTCCCTTCTGAAGTTGTTGTGACGTTTAAATGAAACAGTCGGGGAAAAGGAGTTTAGCATATGGCATGTACTCATTAAGTGTTAGTGCGATGGCTTCTCTTAGTGCCCCACCTGAATCCTCTTTATAGACAGGGGGCCCATCCCCTGGCTGCTGTCTACAAGCCACAGCTGCCCCTACCCCTGAAAATCGTCCTCAGCCAAAAAGAAGTCTCTGCCCAGGAAGTAACGCCCCCTACCACCCAGGGCAGAACTCAGCCAATGGCAGCGGGCCTAGTGGTACAAAAGGCTGGTTCCTTTGCCTTGTTGTGACGCAGCTCTGGTCTTCCCGTGGAATCGAGCTGAAGTTGTCTTCAGCAGGTACCACACTCTTGTTTAAGCTTTCTACCCCTGTCCTCCTCTGCTTCTTATCTCTCCTCTTATCCTAGGAGCACTTTCCCAATCACTTATAAGAATCTTCATCTCTGTCCTGGCAGCTCAGGAACCCAATTCAAGACCTCTGGCTTCAGCAATGGTGTTAAGAAGCCTACCCTGAGGATGAGATTCTGGAGTTGGCCCCCTTGCCATCTGGAAGGCAGTGAGGACCCCACAGCTGAAGGTAGGTGGAGAATGGATATTCCTTGCTGTGCTACACAGTGCGATGGCTAAGATTTCCGTTTTTAATGAGCTGGGGTGGGATTCAAGTGGAAGGCAATGTGTTGATTGGTGCAATGTCTCGGCATTTTGAGAGATGTGGGGAATTAATGACTATCAGGTCTCTGGAATCGGATGAGTAGTTGAAGAGAGAAAATTACAGACTCGGATTTGTTGGTCAAAAATTTAAAGTGAAACGTGAGTATCAGAAAGCCTTAGCTCCTGCAGCTGGGGTGAGCCAGGGGCAGAAACAGCTGAGGACAGGGCACGGGACTTAATTGCAATAGTGCAAAGCTCTAAGAAGGCTGAGTTCTCAGCCTTAAGCAAATCTTTTAACTCAGAATTAGAGCCTAAATGGGCAACAAGTGTGACCCTGAGACTTGGGATAAAGATTTCTCTGTGTGGGTGTGCTCTGAAGTTCGATTCGCCTGCGCCTGACCCTGTAGAGGTGTTCTGTTCCTCTGTTGAAGATGGGGCCTCCTACCCCCGCCTTTCCTGAAGCCTATAGGGAGGTTTCAAGTGAGGCCTTTTAAAACAGTGCAGAGCCCTCCTCAGGATGTGTCTCCACTTTCCTCCTGGCCACCAGACTCCTAACTAGCATCAAAGCTCAGCATCGCTCAATCAGAAAAGTGCTGGGCCAGCCACGGGGGAGATGGCATTACCTATTGGAGGAGCCTCAGGACCTAGAGAATTTATTGGCAGAATCTGGGAGAGTGGGTCTAAGAGAGGACCCTGAGAGTGCTTAACAAACAGGGTAGAAAATTCGTGGATATGGGAGCACTCCACCATAGCCATAAGATAACACCCTCGCAAGGGCCTGGGAGATGACTCTGAATTATTGCTGGCATGCCGCTCAGAACATTGGAAAAAGCAATGACCTGTACAAAGTGAGGTGACAATGCAAGAACTGCTGTTGCAGGGGGTGGAGGAAAGAATCAGGAAGCTCAGAGAAGGGGGTGGGCTGTATAAGACCAGAAAGCCCACTAGCTGATCAAATTTTCTGGAGGGACCCAAGATCACCCCATTTAACAAGGCAACCAAGAATGCACAAAGGTTCCCTTTTCTCCACATTCTGGCCAACACTTGTTTGTTGTCTTTTTGGTAATAGCCATTCTGACAGGTGCGAGGAATGATGTCTCATTATGGTTTTTGATTTGCATTTCCCTGATGATGAGTGATATGGAGCATCTTTCCACAGACCTTTGGCCATCTGTGTATCTTCTTTGGAAAAATGTCTATTCGGATCTTCTGCCCATTTTTAAATTGGAGTTTTTGCTGTTTATTGCTATTGAGTTGTATGAGTTCTTTGTATATTTTAGATATTATCCCCTTATCATAAATATGATTTGTAAATATTTTCTCCTATTCTGTAGGTTGCCTTTTCATTTTGCTGATGGTTTCCTTTGCTGTGCAGAAGGTTTTTAGTTTTAGTCTCATTTGTTTCTTTTTGCTTTCATTGCCACATCCAAAAGATCATCACTGAGACTAAAATAAGGAACTTAACGCCTATGTTTTCTTCTAGGAGTTTTATTGTTTCAGTCAAGTGTTTCATCCATCTTGAGTTAACTTTTATGGATGATGTAAGATAGTGGTCCATTTTTTGTTCTTTTGCATGTGGCTGTGCAGTTTTCCCAACACCATATATTGAAGAGACTGTCCTTTCCTCACTGTATATTCTTGGCTCCTTTGTCATATATTAACTGACCATGTACCAATAGGTTTATTTCTGAATGCTTTATTCAGTTCCATTGATCTATGTGTCTGTTTTACGCCAACATATCATACTGTTTCGGTTACTGTTGATTTGGAATATAGTTTGAAATCTGGGACTATGACGCCTCCAGTTTTGTGGTTCTCTCTCAAGACTTGACTTTGCCTGTTTAGGGTCTTTTGTGGTTCAATACAAATATTAGGATTGTTTGTTCTATTTCTGTGAAAACTGCCATTGGGATTTTGACAGAATATATTTGCATATAAGAGTTTGTGGGAATTTCCATCAGTGGGAAAAGAAAGCATTCTGCATCGTGGCGGTGCTGAGCTGGTCTAACAATCTGTGGGAAGCATCAGTTCCATAAACTGTTGGCGGGCAGGGACCTCCTCTATTTATCTTGAACCTCCAGTGCCTGGAACATATTAAATAAATATTAAACTTCTTTTACTATGGACTTATAAAAATTTAATCATACATAGTAAAACAAGAAATGAAGTGGTCATCAACTTTCTATAGAAATATGTGCTCCCAAGTAATAAATCACTATGGAAAGAATCAACAGATTTGTTTACATGAAGGTTTTTAAAACTTCAGTATATTAAAAAACAAACTAAAGGCAAGTAATTGATAAGAGGTAATATAAGGAAGTCCTGTAAAATAATAAAAGTAATAAAGCACTAAGCACTAAATGGATAAATAAGCAAAGTGTATGGACAGCTAATTTATTAAAATGAAATTACTAGAAACAATTACACAGAAAAATATACACAAAGCTATTTCCCCCTCCTAACTTATCAATATTTCAATAAAAATATACAATGCTGGTGAATGTGTGGTTACACATCTATGTGCAGGCGTACCTGGATACATTATGTATTGGTGTATTTGTGGAAGTTGGTTTTTGTAAAAATCTACCAAGGGTCATGAAAATACGTATAAAATTTGCTCGTGTCTTTACAGTTTTGGAAATAATCCTAAGGAAATATCTATCCTAGGGAAATTATCCAATTTTAAATTTAGACAATAAGATATTCAGGACATTCTTATTTATAGCAGCAAAAGAACTAGAAACATCATAAAAATCTAAGTATAGTGGAAGGGTTAAGTAAAATATGTTTTATAGAATATTTGTAATCAGTAAAGGTAATAGACATGGAGATAACCCAGCACCATGGAAATACAATTACTGCATCATGCTAAGTGATGAACACTGCACACATCACCATACATTGAACGGAGCAGGCTCTGCGAGCTCATGTGTGCCATTGTGCCCCCTTTTGTCAGACCAAGTGGTGGCCGTGCCTCTGAGGGGTTTTATTTTACCAGCATCATTGGGCATTAGATCATGGACTCCTGATCATAGCTTTTTAGCACAAAGGATGAACATCTGTGTCAGGGGGCTCTTTCAATCTGGAGAGTTGCAGTTTATAGTCTACAGGTGGCTTCGGCATTACTTCATAGAAAAATTCCTCCCATTCTTTTTTCTCCGTACTCTTCATGGCGTTCCTAACAATTGGATGGATTATAGGCTTTTCTTCACTTCTCTCTCTTTTAAAAAAATTTATTTCCTGATCTCCTTAACTTTATCCTGTAAATTCTTCTCTATAGAAATGTAAATTTCAGCTATCACATTAATTTTCAAGATCTCTTTCTTGTGCTGGTGGTTCCTGTAGCAGGAATGCTGGACTTAACAAGCACTCCGCATGCTTCTCTACACTTCCCAGCCTTGGGCAGATCTGGACTCGTTCTGGCTGATGGTCTGGGAGCAAAGTGACGTATGTCACTCTCAGGCTGAAGCAGTTAAAAGCTGTGCCTCGGTCCATCCCTCTCCTCCTGCTATGATGTCCTTCACATGTAAGCCACATGTGAAGATGGTGGCATCAGAGAATAATGGGAGCCTGGGTCTCTGAGTCCCAGATAAAGAAGAACAGGTTTTGATTGCTTTGGACTTGGTATAAATGAGAAATAAACTTTAGTTGTCCCAAGACACTTAAAATTGAGTATTTGTTAGTTATATTTTAACTAATAGAGTTCCTTTTGCATAGCACTCTGTCTTGTTTCATGAATGCAGGATATTTCTCTCAGGATGCTGTAATCATTCTTTTCTTTGTATAGTCTTTGCTTCTCTTCTTACTCATTTTTTTTCCCCATTTGTTCTCTCTCTTTCATGTTAGAGGCTTTCCTTAAATGTCTTAGAGTTTTTGACTATTCAGTTTTTAAATAAGGTACTAGAATTTGATAGGAAATTTTGTTTGCATGCACAGGTCTTGCAAGCTATGGGAGTTCACCATGGTACAATCAAGGCTCAGCTCCTCGTTGGGAGACCCACATTTGTCAGTATGTGAGCATCTTTCTTTGGGCATTTCTATTATCCTAATAGAGGAATCCTCCAATAGCTTGTCTGGAAAATGGGATGGCACATGTGCTTGACTGTGTTCTGAGAGCAAGATTGGAAAAGGAAATTTAGGGTTTTGTTGTTTAAAGTGCAAACTTTCACTAAATTTTGCCGTTTTCAGTGCCTGGTGTTTCCACATCTAAGGTCCCTCTTATTCAATTTCACAGAGAATCAATTTCTGGTCTTTTGCAGGGATTTGTCATCTGGCTGTGTAATTTTAGAAAGGGGATCTGGGAGAACCCAACTGCTCATTACATAGATTCCAAGCAAGCCCTTGGTTTCCAATCACACATCTCACCTTCATCTTTGGCAGTGCATTTTGGTAGTCTTTGATAGTCTCCAAATGCTAAGCCTTTCTAAGAACCTATTAGGCAAGTTACCTTTTTCTCTGCAGGCACGTGAGCTGGAGCTTACTCTGCAGTGTCTGTCACTGTTCCTCCACCTGGTATTTTAAACGCAGTAGAAATGAGATCTTCCCAAACTGCCAAATCTTCTTACCTATAGTTTCCTCCTGGTGTCTCTTGCTCCTTGTGGATTTATATACGTTTATTCCTTCATTGCATTTAGGGACAGAGAAGAAATTCTTTTCAAAAGTAAATGGTAAGCCACCTCATTTACCTGGAGATACATTGCTTTTGTAACAGAAAAATCTGAAAAATAAAAAGGAATCACTAACACTGCTCACTATGTGGCCAAAGTACATAATTTATTTGACCTTCTCTCCACTCTCCTAACTCCAGTAGCAGCAAAGGTTTCACAGAGTGATGGATGAGTTATGTGCTTGTGCAATTTTGGGAATAATAAGTTTAGGAATTCAATTTCACAAATATTTATTGAGGAGAAAATCATAATCACTGAATCCCTTTTCCAGAATTGTTTTCTGCGTGTTGGCACAAATGATGCAAGCAGAAATTAATATTTTAGCTTTTTATTGCTTTGTTCTTTGGTTATTTCTCCCAGCAAAACTGTCAACATAAAAAAATTGACTCCTTTGCAGAAAGGGATGGATATAAAACTTATCATATGAACTGACTGTATTGCAACATATAGCCTCAGAGATATTTCCCAAATATTACTTGTTTTATTATATCATAGTTCTATTCAAGTCCTTGTTTCATAACATTTATTTTCTCCCTTCATATCCAGTAGTGAGTCAGAAGCTGCTTATTCCCTTGATCCATCCTTTTTCCCCCACCCCAACTATATCACTGTGAAAATATAAAGTTAGTCCCTATCATTATGCTTTTGGGAATCCACCCTAAGAAAAAGTCCAATGTTAAAAATTATAAGCATTTCATGAATATCTTAATGCCTATCATAATAGCAAGAAATTAGAAAAACAAAAACAAAACCCTGCTACCCATCCGCCAAACACACACCTTACCCCAGCCAGGTACTAACTGCCATGGGAGGGGCTGGCTTCAGAGACGCATAGAGAGTCTGTCTTTCATCACCGGAAGATGGCAGAGTACATGGCGCAGATCGTTGGAGGTGGGTAAATGAGGCAGTGGGAGTTTGTAGAAATTCTCTCTTGATTGCTCCAATTTTGTGAGGGAAGTAAGAGGCAAGATCGTCAACTGAGAGTGAGCTTGAGGGCAGAGGCATTGGACTTAGGAGAGAAGAGAAGTTGTGAACTAACCATCTCATAGCGTGGGAGCGCAGATGTGCTAAGGGAAGCCAGCATGCCTGCTGGGTGGCAACCGGGGCTCCCTTGAGGTTAGGGGTGTGAATTTATAGCACCCAAGTCAGTGCGTGTGTGTGTGTTTGTGTGTGTGTGTTTCTAGCAGCTTTAAGCTGCAGTGAATTTGTAGGCCAGTGCGGCTAGCAGCAATACTCACACTTGGAGTTTAGCCAAGCAAACACAATAAATTGAGGGATACAGAAAATGATATATACTCAGAGTTTACTAAGGACTGACTATGGAGTGTAAGCTGGCTGAGGAGGGAAGGGGGCGGGAACGGGGCGGGGACAGTAGAGACACGATAGAATCATGGGATTATGGGTCCAGGTAAGGTCAGACCTTTTTGGATCTGAGGCTCTAGAAGAGCTGAAGTTTAGGGGAGAGGGGCCAGGGAGAGGGCAGCATGGGATCTGTGTCATGGAAGAGTTGCAGTGATTTGTTATGACAAAACCTAGGATGTCACCGTGGGGCTGAGAACTTGAGGAAAGGTGGAGGGCAAGATGATTAAAGTAGGGCATTTGGTGAAGTGAGTGGCCGGGAGGCTTGAAGTTTCACTTTCTCGTATATTCAAATCACCCAAAATTAAGACAAAGTAGTACTGGAAAGAATGACAGTGAGCCAGCTGTCAGTAAGTTATCGCTACAATGCGGGGCAGTGGGAGGGACAGTCTGGTGACCTAGGATTCAAAGCACGGGGGTCTTTTGGGAGGAGAGAGGGAGCGGGGTCTGGAAGTGGCAATGGGGAGCAAGAAGGACCTCGTCCCACCTTCAAGCCCGGAAGTCTGAGGACTGTGGGAGGACAGACAGCCCCTCCTGCAGGCACCATCCTTGGCGAGAGCCTACTTTTCCAAGAAAGTGAAAAGACTGCTCAGAGAAGAGGCTGGGGATAGAGGGGATGTTTGCTGATGACGGACTGTGAATTCAAGGGAGCATAGTAGGTGGTTTGGGGAACTCAGAAGGAGTGGGATACAGAAATAGCCTTGGGGTTACACAGAGTCACATAGGGATGAGAAGAAGGGAAGTGATAGGTGACCTGGGAGTCTGAGGCTTTTCGTGGTAACTGCCACAAACCAGGATAAAAGCCACAATGAAATTGGTTCGGGTGGACTAAAGACAGATATTTAATTTTTTAACAACTTTGAGAGCCTATACATTATAAACATACAATTTTAAATATGTCAAATTTGATTTTTTATAGTTTTATTGAGTTGTAATTGAGATATAACATTGTGCAAGTTTAAGGTGTACAATGTGTTGACTTCATACGTTTATACATTGCAAAATGATTGCCACCATAGCATTAGCTCACACCTCCATCATGTCACATAATTGCCATGCCTTTGGGGAGAATATTTAAGATCTACTCTCTCAGCAACTTTCAGGTATGTGATACGGTATTGTTAACTGTAGTCACCATGCTGTACGTTAGATTCTCAGGACCTATTTGCCTTAATACTGGAAGTTTGAACCCTCTGACCTGTGTCTCCTGTTTCCCCCACCGTTGATGTTTTGATATATATCGTAAACATTGTGAAAAGATCATCACAGTCAAGCTCAATAACATATCCATCACCTCTACATGGTCACCTGTGTGTGTGGTGAGAAGATTCAAGATCTATTCTCTTAGTGAATTCCAGGCATACAACACCGTATTGTTAACTCTCATCACCATGTGGTACATTAGACCTCCAGATCTCATTAATCTTGTTGACTGACATATTCTCAGTCTGTCTCCTCCCCTCACCCCCAGTCCCCTGGCAACCACTTTTCTATTCTCTGCTTTTACAAGTTCAAATTTTTTAGATTCCACCTATAAGTGTGATCATTCAGTATTTCTGTGCCTAGTTTATTTCACTTAGCATAATACCCTCAAGTTCCATCAATGTCACAAAGGGCAGAATTTTCCTTCTTTCTCGTGTGTGTGTGTGTGTGTGTGTGTGTGTGTGTGTGCGCGTGCGTATACACACACCACACTTTCTTTATCCATCTGTTAATAGACATTTAGGTTGTTTCCATACATGACTATTGTAAACAATACTACAGTGAACATGGGTGTACATGTCTCTTTGAGATCCAGATCTTATTTCCTTTGGTCATATACTGAGAAATGAGATTGCTGGACCATGTAAGTAGTTCTCTTTTGATTTGAGGAGACTCTATATTGTTTTCCGTAGTGACTGTATCAATTTATATTCCCCCAAACAGGGCACAAGTGTTCCCTTTCCTCCACATCCTCGCCAACACTTGTTATATTTTCTTTTTGATAACAGACATCCTAGCAGGTGGGGGTAGTACCTTACTGTGGTCTCAATGCACATCTCCCTGGTGACTGGTGGGGCTGGGCACTCTTCCATGCACTGCTGACCATTTGTCTTCTTTTGAGAAATGTTTATTCAGAGTCTTTGCCTTCTTTTAAAAAGAATTCAACTTATTTGGTTTTCTCCCATGAGTTCTGTGAGTTTCCTATATATTTTGGATATTAACCCCTCAAGGCATATATTGATAGGAAGCTTTGAGTGTCAGGCTGTAAGCATTTGGGGGTATGGAGGTGTGGGTGTCTCGGGTTCTCATGGCACTTGTCCTTGGCAGTTAAGAGGTCTGGGGTCTTAGGCACAGAGCTTAATTTTACTTCTCTTAGGGAGGGATGACCCTCCTTTGAAACTGCTCCCCCTCTTACCCCTATTAATGAGGTTGGGAGTGTCTGGGGAAGTTGGGACTCAATTCAAGCACGTGCAACCCTCTTGACATCCCAGGGGGGTAAGTTTCCTTCCCCTTCATGTCCCTGGTGAAAGTCCTGGCACTCAGCACACACCCCCATGGGTGCTGGTGGCCTTAAGAGGCTGTCGGGGAAAATTTTGGTGTAGTGCCTAGGAATGAGTTCTTGCTCAGAGAAATAATTATTTTAAAGTCATTAGCATGGGTGGTGGCTGAAAGGTTGGTGGTGAATAAGATTTCCCAGGACAATAATATAGAATATGAATTTTTAAAGATCACAATGGAACTCTGAGTGGGAGAGGCAGAGACAACCTGTAAAAAGCTATAAAAGAGAAACACTGACATGATACTTTATATAGAAAACTCTGAAGTCTCCACCCCGAAAAATATTAGAACTGATAAATGAATTCAGAAAAGTTTCAGGATGCAAGATTAATATAGAGAAATTTGCTTTTCTATACATTAATAATGAACTGTCAGAGAAAGTAAAAAAAAAAAAAACCCATTTAAAATTGCATCAAAATGAATAAAATACCTACAAATTAATTTAACCAAGAAAGTGAAAGACTTATACACTGAAAACTATAAAACACTGATAAAGGAAATTGAAGATGATAAAAAGAAATGAAAAGATATCCCATGCTCTTGGTTTGGAAGAATTAATATTGTTAAAAGGGCCATGCTACCCAAAGCAAACTACAGATTCAATGCAATCCAGATCAAAATATCCACTACATTTTTCACAGAACTAAAACAAATAATCCTAAAATTCATATCGAATCACAAAAGACCCTGAATTGCCAAAGCAATCTGGACAAAAAAGAACAAAGCTGGAGGCATCACTGTCCCAGCCTTCAGACTACAGAGCTACAGTAATGAAAACAGCGTGATACTGGCACAAAAGCAGACACACTGATCAATGGAACAGAATAAGGAGCCCAGAAATAAACCCACACACATAGGTCAATTAATCTATGGCAAAGGAGGCAAGAATAGATAATGGAGGAAAGACAGCCTCTTCAACAAGTGATTCTGGGAAAACTGGGCAGCTACACATGGAACAATGAGATCAGAACACTCCCTCACACCATATGCAAAAATAAACTCAAAATGATGAAAGACCCAAATCTAAGCCCTGAAACCATAAGACTCCTAGAAGACAACATAGGCAGAACACTCTTAGAGTAAATTGTAGCAATATTTTTTTGGATCTGTCTCCTAGGGCAAAAGAAATAAAAGCAAACATAAACAAATAGGACTTAATTAAACTTAAAAGCTTTGCACAGCAAAGGAAACCATCAACAAAACAAAAAGCCAACCTATGAAATTGGGGGAAATATTTGCAAATAATATGACTGACAAGGGGGTAGTATACAAACAGCTCATACAACTTACTATCAAAAAAAAAAAACAGTCAAAAAATGGGCAGAAGACCTGAATAGACATTTTTCCAAAGAAGACACAAATGGCCAATGGGCATGTGAAAAGATGCTCAACATCACTAATCATCAGGGAAATGCAAATCAAAACCACAGTGAGATTTTACCTCATACCTGTCAGAATGGCTATCATAAAAAAGAGTACAAATAACAAATATTGGTAAAGACATAGGAAAAAGGGGAACCCTTATACACTGCTGGTGTGAATGTAAACTGGTGCATCCAATGTGGAAAGTAGCATGGAGGGCCCTTAAAACTGAAAATAGAACTGCCATATGACCCAGCAATTCTGCTCCTGGGTATAGATCTACCCAGTAAAAATGAAAACACTAATCTGAAAAGATACATGCACCCCAATGTTCATAGCGGTGCTTTGTACAATAGCCGAGAATATGGAAGCAACTCAAGTGCCCATCAACCAACAAATGGATAAAGAAGCTCTAGTATACATTTGCGGTGGAATATTACACAGCTATAAAAGGAATGAAATTCTGCCATTTGCAGCAACGTGGATGGACCTAGAGAATATCACGCTTAGTGAAAGTCAGAGAAAGACAAATACTAGATGATATCACTTACATGTAGAATCTTAAAAATAATACAAATGGATGTGAACGCAAAAACAGAAATAGACTCACACAGAGAAAACAAACTAGCAGTTCCCAAAGGGGAGAGGGAAGGGGAGAGGGGCAGACTCGGGGTAGGGGACTAAGAGATGCCAACTAGTGTGTATAAAATAGGTAAGCAACAAGGATATACTGTATAGCACAGGGAATTATAGCCATTGTTTTGTAACAACTATTTTTTCTTTTCTTTTTTTCTTTTTTTTTTTACAAACCCTTGTGTTGAGGGCTGACTTTCAATAGATCGCAGTATTTCGTAATAACTTCTAATGGAGTATGATCTGTAAAAACACGGAATGGCTATGCTATACACCCGAAACTAATATTATAATTGTAAACTAACTACACTTCAGTTTTTAAAATTTATTTATTGTTGTATTATTTAATTATTTTATTTTAGTGGAGGGAGGTAATTAGGTTTGTTCGTGTATTTATTTTAATTTTTTTTATTTAATGGAGGTACTGGGGATTGAACCCAGGGCTTTGTACATGCTAAGCATGCGCTCTACCACTGAGCGATACCCTCCCCCTATACTTCAATTTTCAAAAAGACACTGAAAAGGAACAGAGCAGTGGCCTAGCAGCTAGCGTTGGGGGTGATCCACGTCTCAAAGAGAAGAGGGAGTGATCTTACTGGCAAAAGTCACTGAGGGCTAGTGAAAAGAGGCTGAGCAGTGTCCTCTGGATCAGACCACTTTAAAGGTCATGGCAAGGGCACTTCCATGGAGTCCTGGGGCAGAGCCAGTGGGCGGGGAATTGGGGACTGAGGCACTGAGGAAGTAGACGTGGCTCAGGCGATTAAGTCAAGATGGTTACCTTGGAGACGAGACATTTCCCAAATGAGAAACCTGAGTCTTACAAGATTAAGTTTTACGTACGTTTATGTGAAGATGTAAAGAGAATAAGAGAATAGCAAAATAATGAATGATTGATGAAACAACCTCAAAGAGAAGACGAAGGAATAGGACTGAGGAGGTGGTGAGACGGAAGAAGAACTAATATTTACTGAGTGCTTTCTGTGTGCCGGGGCCTGTGGAGTTAATTTTCATGTGCACTTGTCCCTCCGTGTCTGCGGGGCATTTGTTCCAGGACCAAATCCACAGATGCTCGAGTCACTTACTGTATATCATGTCGTTTTATATTTAAACGAGGTGTTGTATTCCTCACAGTGAGAAAGTTGACCATGGCTCAGAGAGGTTAAGCAACTTGCTCAAAGCCACACCGCTAGTAAGGCTAAGGATTCAAAACCCAAGTCTGTTTGACACCGAGATTCCTTCTTTTCTACCACATCACACCTCTGCCTCTTCCTTGAGATGAATGAAATTGAGGTGAAATAGAGTTGGAGGGATGTTTGTAGAATGGGGGCAAAGTTGAAGAAATGTATATTTGAAGACTTGGGGTTTTTTGATTGTTGTTTAATCCAAATATCCATTTATGGGATCCTCTCTGCCCCTCTAAACTGAGATAAGATTGCCTCAGTATCATTTCAAACCTTGTAAAATTCTCTCAGCCTCCGCCGATCTCTGCAGGTTCCCAGGGGCGGGCGTCTTCATGAGCTCTCCTCTGGGTCTCAAACGTGGCTTTCCCTGATTTGGTTCAGTTGAGAGACCCTCTTGCGTCCTTTGGGCACTCTGATGTCCCTGCCTCAAATTCTACAGAGCGACATTCTCACACAGCGCTTTTATTGGTGGTAGACTTTACAGAGGCTTTTGATGGGGAGCAAAGATGGTATTTATCCTGGCAACACAAACAGCTTCCAGATGAACATCACTCACTCCTGTCCCTACAAGCCTTTTAGTTTTTCCCCACTGGGATTTTTCAGTGGCTTCCTCCCCGGGGGTGTCAGCCTGCTTCAGCCATTCGTGTGTTCAAGCCTTTCTTTTCCCCTCCTTTTCTTTCTTTCTTTACTCCTTCTCTCCTGTGATATCCTTGGAAATGCTGAAGTTGTTTTCATTCTATTATGCTGAGCAGCTGCTGCAAGTACCTACTCGCTTCTGCTGGGCTTTGCACCTTCCTTTGCAAATCCAAGTTCATTAAGGTGCTCCCCTGATTAAAACGGCCTTCCACGGAATAAGATCCAGCTGTCTGGTTTTGATTTTTCTATTGCCCTGTGTGCAGAGAGAAGTAAGGCCATCTGCTGAGACGGGGAGCTGGGTGGGGGAGAGCAGGAGTGAGAAAGGGCTTGCAAAGGGGGTGAAAGTGTCACGTCGCCACCGCAGGGAAAGGAATGTCAGGGATGACAGAAGACTCGGCTGAAGCAGAAGACTTTGGGAATCTTTCTCTTGTTATCAGCTATCCAAGCAGGAAAAAGGTGAGAGATGGCTGGAGTTCCTTGGGGTTAGAAGTTTGCAGAGTGATCACAGGATAAAGACAAAACACAAGGTTGTTTAAAGTGCCGGTGAGACTGTCACCGATGAGATGGGCTGTGGGTCTCTCTCAGGAGGGCAGTGAGGAAGTGGGGCCAAAAGAGGGGGAGATGGAAGAGAAAAAAAGAGTTCAACGAGGTAGAAAAACAGAGGTTTTGAGAGGAAGGGCCACACAGGGAGAAGGCAGTGGTCAGAAGGGGGTTCTGGACCTTCACCGGCCCTCCGGACACACAGGGACCTGAGCGCCCAGTGGGCCGGCGCGGGTTCTGAGCAGCAGAAGGCTGCCTCCTAGCTCTCCCACCTTCTCCCTAAAACACATGACACTGCCTGAAAGACAAAGCCGCAGTGACATAAAGCAGCCCACCCCACTGGCTTCACGGACATGAGATGACAAAGACTAATTAGGAAGTCGAGCCCCTACCCCGGGTGGATTCAGCGCGCTCCCTCCTCGTGTCTTCACCTCGTCGTCCAGTCGAGAAAAATGCACTGTGGCCCGAGAGCTGCCGCGTCTCTCCCCCATGTCTCCCTGACACCCCACCCTCTCGGTAGGGAGCAGCGTTCTCTTTGCGTGCTGCGACACGTCTGGGGGTGGGCGAGCGGGCATTTGGTTTCCCTGGATTTGAAATTGAACACATCTCTACTCCTGAAATTCTCTCCAATTTACATTTGCTCTGTTTTATCATCTTGTGTCCTATTGCTCAGCAGTCGTCTTCCTCATCTCCCTCCCCTCATGGTCTCCCACATCTTTGTTTCAGTTTTTGCTTTTTCATTTACTGCTCTTCCTATCAAATGCCGTCTTTGCTAACTCATAGCAGAAATGGAGCAAAGAAGACCTGTCCTTGCACGTTCGTTCAGTGTTCATTCAGGGCGCACTGTTGTTTAGATGCTCCCCGTGCCACAGGTGAGCCGGCCACCCTCCGTGTACCCTGAGGCAGCATCCTTCCTGCCAGCTTCTTCCCTCTGTAGTTTCTGCCCCTAAGTCTTCATCACTAATATCACTAATAGCCTGGTATCATGTCCTATTGTGCCTACGGCTCAGTTAGAGGCCACTTTGAAGTTACAACAAATGTCCTTAGTCATGGGGCCATATGGAGACTTGGTGGGTGGTACCATTAGCTGTAAAGCTTGAGGCAGATTTGGAGCTGGCTTGCCCAGAAGAGAATCCCAGATTAGAGAAATGTTTTGATAAATATGCTGGAACAGATTTTAAGCAGTCCCACCATCAAACAGGAGTCTTCCTATTCTCAATTCAATCGTATTTCCCCTAAATGATTTCAAGCATGACAGACATGGACAGAAGCTCCTGATCTTGTTTGCATCATCCACAAACACCATTTTCTTATCCCATAACTTCATCAGAGTTCCCCCCGGAACCAGGAGAGGGTGCTTTCAGCCCCGTGTTGAGGGGATTAGGTGGGAAGCCAGTGACAGTTTCCCATCAGTATTTCACCATGAATCTGCACATTTCTGATGAACTCACAAGTGAACCAAGGATTGAGGGGAGGGCAAGCTCTTCATTTATCAGCCAATGAACTATAAGAAATCCTTGACTTTTGAAGCATCCTGCTCATCCTTCCAAGTGATGTTGTCAGCGGATTAGGCAACCTGCTTTATTGCCACATGGACCAGAATAGGCCCTGACTGTAAGCAGCTCGCAGGCAGGGCCTGTCTCTTCTCGTGGCACGTGGCGCATGCTAGGCAAGAAGTAGACCTTCACGGCAGAAGTGAGCTGAATCCGGAGCGGACAGAAGCCTGCAAGGTCATCCACAAGGTCATCTAGTTCAGGATCACCAAAAATGGGTTCCTCAGAATGTTGGGGCTCAGAGGGATGGAGATTAAAAGGTTAAGGGGGGAAGAGAAGGGAACCAGGGCCATTTCATGGCCAACTTCGTCCTGGAAATGTGATCAGCAAAATTTCTGTTGTTGGTGTTTATTACAGGACATACTAAGTCTTTAAGGTGCTTCTGGACCTTGTGAATCACTGAGAAAAGGAGTAAAAGTGTGTCTCTCCCACTAGAGTACTCTGTATCAGTTTGGGAAGGGACGATTCAGCCTAACTCTCTTTTTCTACATGAGGAAAATGAGGCTGAAAAAGGAAATGACATGCTCAGAAGTGTTTGACTTATGCATCTGGGGTTAGAATCTAGAACTCTCCTTACTGTGTGTTTTCCACAAGGTGGGTGTCACCCCTCCTGCACCCAGGTGACAGGGGAAAAACCAAATGAATGAGCCAATGTCCTGAATCTGATATCAAGTGCTTATTTTCAGCTTGACATTTCAAAGATCAATGCCCTATGGCTGTCAAGAATTACCCCAAACCTCCTCAGGCCATTAGAGGAGGAGCATATTTTTCCTCATAAACCATGCAGTCCCCAAATTTCTGATCCATGTGAAGAGATGTCATGCCCTGCTTTATATTTTATTCATGTTAGTCCAAGTCATCACTTCACCAAAAAAAAAAAAAAAAAAAGAGGGGGGTTGTAAATGATCCTTATGGAAAGAACTTTTACGGACAAATGCAAGGTCCTTTGCTGAAAGTAGATAAAAAACAAAATGCCAAGAACAGCTAAACGTGCACGGAACACTAGACAGAGAGGTGTGCATGTGATGGAGTGGGGGTGTCTTCTGAATCACTTCCCTAAATTTAGCAATGCAGTTTGAAAAAAGAAGCCTTTAAGATCTGCTTCCCAGAAATCCTGTTATCTCTTTGCACATGTCTTACGTAAGTCTGTGCCACAGGGCTGCAGAATAATTAGATGGGAAGGGCACAGCCCTATTTCGTAAGAACCACCGAGAGAAAGCCAACGGAATTTGAGAAGATGAGAAACTTGGGGAAATCCCCCCTTCGTGGTCTCTAGCCATGCAGCTGAGAGAGGCACCCGCTATGGCAGAGATGTCTGTTAAGTGCGTCCCACCTGGGTACTGGGGGTGATTCTAAGATGTACTCATTTCCCCACCTAGAACAGAGCTGTCGTTGTGGTCGTTAACAAGGGCCACAAGCCTTTCTCATCGTTCTCACTGAATTCCTGAAAAAGCATCTCTGCCACTCGCCCTCATCCCCCCGCAGGTCACTCTCCTCTCCCATTTCCCTTTCTCTGGCCTTACCCTGTGAATGGTTCCAGAACGTCAGGCCTCCAGAGTTTTTAGGAACTCGTTGTTTTAGCTTCCGCTTCTAACTCACACCTAGTGGTTTCTGATGTAGTTTCTCTGACTTTCCTCTTAGCATGTGATACACAATGAGGAGAATCGTGATGGCCAAGGCAGGGCTGTGGTGTGAGTCGCACAGGTGATGCCACCGAGAGACGGTCACCGTTACGTGGGAGCAAATGCCCTGCTGTTTCCCAGCTCCCCTCTGCTGGCCACTGTGGATGCACATTTGGGGTCAGCTTTGAGCCTGCCAGGGAGGAGAGTGAAAGGGGTCGTGATGGCAAATTCCTCTCCCCTCCAGAAGCCCCTTCAGGTGTCCTCCACCCTCTTTCAAGCCACGCGTCCCCCCACCCCAGACTCTCTAACCGGCCTCCCCTAACAAAACCTTTTCACCAGTCTGCAATCCTACTTAATCCTCTTTTGTTTCCCCTCTGAGCTGCCAGAGATAGGCGCCAATCCCTGCCAGCTAGTGCTCTGGAAAGAAGCTGATAAACAAATTCACAACAATCTGTGAGTAACTGGTAATAACGTCACATATTACTTGCCCCGAATACTTTACATTTCAGTAGAAGAGAGCTCATTAATTCGCAAAGTTACTGGAATGCCTACCACGTGCCAGACCTCGTTCTAGGGATCAGTTCAGGCAAGGTTCCTGCTTACACTCAAGTGGGAGAGACAAAGAAAGCAAGTAAACAAACCAATAAGATGATTTTTGGATAGCAGTAAGTTGCATGAGGAAAATAAAGCGAAGTAACATAGTTACTTGGTGAGCTGGAGAGAGCTGGGAAGGTTTCATCGAGGAAATGACATCTGAGACTTCTGAAGGAAGAAAAAGAGAAAAGTGGGGAAAGGTGTTCCAGGCCCAGGGAACAGAATAGTGTAGGGTTCCTGAGGTGGAAATAACTTGGTTGGGGACAAAAAGAACAGGGTGACTGTATAGTGAGTAGCGAGGGGAGAAAGGAGGAGAAATGTCTGGAGACGTGAGTTGGGGTCAGGTCATGGAGCACTTTGAAACCCATATTAAGAAGTTTGGATTTTATATAATTGCAGCTGGATGCCTTTGGAGTGTTTTAAAAAGGGAATTGACATGATCTAACTGAAGTCTTAACAGACCAGCCCCTGAACTTCATAGAGTCTCTGTGTTCAAGCCAGTGGAGGAAGAGCTAAGATACAGTGGCTTGACAAGTGAATTCAGAAAGCTTGGGTTACAGTTCTGACTTTGCCCAAGCTTCTCCACCTCACTGCCTTCAGGCTTTTCACGTAGGAAATGGTGAGGTTGGACCAGTTCATGCTCCCACCGCTTTTCACATCAGAACTTGTAGAAGTGATCATTGTGCAGCAGCTCTGGGGATAAACGGGGCTCCTCAAGGCTGCCCTGGGCAGAGGCATGCTCACAACATGCAGGGAGAGGACTTCCAGACTAGATGAACTTGAAGGGTCCTCTCAGCTACATCGCTCAAGATTTCATGACATTTTCCCATGGTGCCCCTCAATCCATACCACAGGCGATCGCCTGTTTAAAGTGAGGGTGATGCTAACTGGGTGATACTAACTAGGTGATACTAACTAGGTGATACTAACTAGGTGATGCTAACTAGGTGGTACTAACTAGGTGGTACTAACTAGGTGGTACTAACTAGGTGATCCTGGTTAGCGTGGCCTGGTATTTCACTTTCCCCAAGCATCAGACCTCATCCTCCATGACCAGACAGTATCACCTTGTGCTTTCTGCTGCCGACCGTGCAAATCCCTGAGACACACTGGGTCTCAAGCCCTCCTTCTCTGCCCTTTGGGTGGTCAGTTCCCTCCTGAAGTGAAACGCTCAGAACTGGTAGTGCTTCAGAGAGCGCTGGCTTTCTAGTCGACAATTTTTGATTTCAAGCCAAGTGACAAGACAGTCTACCACAACGGCTTCCTGAGGTGGAGCTGTGTTTCTTTTCCTTTCCCCTTCTCCATACTCCAAAAGACATTTCTTATTGACTGAAAAAGCAATAGCTATAATATACATATAAAATATTAAAAAAAAAAAAAAAATATATATATATATATATACACACATAATAGATAAGACATGGAGACTGGAAGTATCTGCACCAGGGGATCAAAAGTCACTCTATTACAATAAAAGGCAACTGTATGAAGATGACAAGGCTGACCCTCTACTCCAGGGCGTGTTATTCAATGCCTACATTCAGTAGTGCAGATGCGTTTGAAAATAGCCATCACTTTCCTGTGTCCTTTAAGACTTGGCCTAGTATGCACAAACTGATTGAACTCTGCAGCACTACTCACATTAATGCCACCTCTAGGCTTAAAACCCGCCTCTAACCCTTTTATGTTTTTACCTCTCCTACATGCATCTTTGCTCTGTGCCCCATCGTGACCTCAGTTCTCTGGCCTAATTCTATCAGCCCATCCTCCCAACTCCCAGTCTCACTTACTCCCCTTCTCACAGTATGCCATGTGCTCACCAGGTTCCCTTGTGACCATCACCATCTGCATTTTCAGCCATAGTAACTCCCTAAATTCTCCAGCATTACCAGAATCACAAAACCCAGACAACTGGGGACTGACTGTGAAAGGGTCAACCCGGTGGCCTGGTCTGGTTAACACGGGGCCCCACTTAACCCCACTTAAGAGGGTTGCAGCCTCCTCCTTAAGTATCCAGGACTGTGCAGAAGGTCTTTTCTGTTGTTCCTTGGAGTTGGTCCCACTGGAGAAAAAAAGACTTGAGGAAATAAAAACGGGTACATCAAACTCTTACATAACTTTTTTCATTTAACAAGCTGGTCTTTTTGCCTGATTTCCTTGTCTTATTTCTTCTACCTGCTGTCACCATCCTCTCAGGTGCCTGACTTCAACCAACAGCTAAACACTCCTTCCCCTGCCCTATCATTGAATACACACCATAATCCTTTGTTGACATGTCTCCTCCCTTTCTAGATTTTGAGCTTCTTTCTGGACTAAAAATATTTCACTCCACTCTCTTATTGCATAGCTTCTGAAGAGAAGTCCAGAATAGTTCTTCTTCTTCTTCCTCTGTACGTAAGATGTCTTCCTCCCCTTCTCAGTTCCTTCAAGACTTTCTCTTTGTATTTGATTTTCTTCAGTTTGAATATAATATACCTAGATATAGCTTTTTTTAAAAAAAAAATTATCCTGCTTGATGTTCTCTGAGCTGCTTGGACCTGTGGTTGGATGTCTGTCATTAATTTTGGAAAATTCTCAACCGTTATTACTTCAACTGTTTCTTCTGTTTCTTTCTCCCTTCTTTTTCTGGTAAACCTATTATATATAAGTTATACCCTTTATAAATTGTTCCATAGTTCTTAGAAATCCTGTTCTATTTTTTCATTCTTTTTTTCTTTGCTTTTCAGTTTGAAACGTTTTTATTGACATGTCTTCAAACTCATTGATTCTTTCCTTGGTCATGTCCAGTTTACTGATGATCATCAAGGGTGGTCTTCATTTCTTGTACAGTGCTTTTTTATTTCTAGCATTTTTAAATGACTTCTTAGAGTTTCCATCTCTCCGCTTAGCATTATCTGTCTGCTCTTGCATGGCGTCTACTTTTTCCATTAGGGCCCTTGACATATTAATTGTGCTTATTTTAAAAATCCCATCTGACAATTCCAGAGTCTCTGCCATATAAGTCCAGTTTGGATGCTTGCGTCATCTTTTTATGGCAGATGTTTGGAGAAATTTTTGTTTAATATTCACCCGAAAAACCTGGTAGGGCTTTTAGAGGTAAAACTCATGAAAATGTGGGGCCCCCCTGCCCTTTGAGCTGGGACCCTAGGAGCTTTATCTTTCAAACTAGTCCATATTCAGTCTCCAACAATTAGTCAGTTACTCTTTTTTTTCCTTAAGTGAAGGATAGTCGGTTACAATGTTTCACTCTCTGGTGCACAGCATAATGTCCCAGTCACCCATATACGTACATGTATTTGTTTTCATACTTAGTTACTCTTGAATGTTCCTAGCTGATTCCTGCAGCAGCTTCTGTTCCAGGAAGCTGTGCTTCTTTGTATTTACCTGTCTTTCCAGTTTTCAGGGTGGAAGTTTTCCCTGTGACCTCTATTCTCTGGTTGCTCTAAAAAGAGTGATTTGTTTTCATTTTTTTCAGTTTCTTTTTTTCCTTGTCACGAGGGCAGGAGTGACAACTTCCAAGCACTTCCTACGTTAAGCTGACGACTGTCGGCTTCTTACTCATCTCTGAAGCTCTTTATAATGACATAATACTTAGAGAGCAAGTATTCAGCAAATAAATGCTAGGTCAAAGGCAAAAAGAGCAAAAGGAGGCAGTACTAAATTAGGGAACCATCCTCCTAAAGATAAACCGCTTGTTTACTGCTGTGTTGTGAGAGAAGGAGTTTTAGTCCTTGTTCTTGAACTAAGATTATGTTTTATTTTGTTTCAGTTTGTTGCCCAAACCTTCTGACTCGTGATCAGATCCCAGCTTCCCAACTTACTCCTTACTCACTGCATCTTCACTCGGTACCAGATTTGGGGTTCTTAATGATGCTACCCTATAGAATTCTCAGATTTTTCTAAACCTCACCTTGAATAAAAGACCTTATATCTTACTGCCATCCTCCATGAGCTTCCTGGGTTTCCTTTCTCTCAGTCTTAACATTTATTCCTGTTTTTCTTTAACTAGGTAACATTTACTGAGCCGGTTAATAACGCTAGGCACTGTGCTAAGTGCTTTTTGAAGATTATCTTATTGGATCCTCGTTAACAAACTTTGAGCTGGGTGCAGTTTCTACTTTTGAAAGATAGGAAATTCTGGTTGAAAGATGACAAGTTGCCTAATTCACATAGCTAGTGGGTGGCAGAGTTAGGTTTTTCAGTCCTCTCTTTGTCCAGTCTCAGTGCATCCATCCATCCACCCATCACATGTCACAGGCACAGAGCTAGGTGTCTTGCTGAAACAAAGATAAATTGCGTGTACTTGCCTTCAAGAGTTACAGTACTTGGATGAGCGAGTAGAAGATGAAGTGTCAGAAAGGGGAATAGAAAGGGTAGAATGAGAGAGAACTCATTCTCCATAGACATCTATGTAGCACTTCCAGTGCACATAAATTCCGTTTCTCCCCTTTAGTAACAGACAAACCTAAGGCTTAGCTTTTTGGTTCTTGAGAACTTCAACCCAAGTTAGAATATCAAGAAGGCCTTCAAAAGAGGCTAATAAAAATATCTGCCCCCTAAAAAATGATGCCTCGCAACCCAGTCAAAGACAGAGAGGTCAAAGCTCGGGGGACACCTTACGGCTATAACACCAGTGTACCGTTACATCACCAGCAAGAGTCACCAGCCTACAACCAACTCTGGAAAACTGACCCCTAGAGACGCTATTTTTGCCTCCTGTGGAGCGATGGCAAACTTGGGATGGGGCAGACCAAGTAAGAGAGTTAGACTTGCCGGTTGGTGCGCTCAATCCCGGAACTGTGTTATACACTCTAGTAGTGTTAGTATGATGTATATTAGTACTGCACACTTTAGTCTTCTACCCGATCATAGCTTGTACAAGCTTCACAGGTGTCCCATTCTGAGCTGCAATGATTTAGGTTTGGAAACCATCTACAGAGATGACGATAAATGATAGACTAGGTGGATGGAGCTGAGAAAGTAAATGAAACGTTGAGAAGAGGGAACCACGAGACCTTAGGGTGGAAAGGAGCCTTGGAGGTCATTCAGAGTCACCTCCCTCCAGTGCTGAAGAGCTGAGTGGACCCAACGAGCTCGCATAATCGCCTGGGCCCGGGAACCTAGCTCTGCTCTGAAAGTGTGATAATAAGAAGTGTAGTTATTTCACTTCTCTGAGAGGAGATAAGAAGTGTGACAATAAGGAGCAGCTGGCTTTCTGAGCCATGAATCCCTCCTGCCAGAGGGATGACAGCCCAGGAACGGTTTTTACGTTTCATTATCTTAAAACACTGGGCAAATATAACTCCTGTCAACTAGTTAAAAATAAAAGAACATTTCTATATGAAAATACACATCATGGAGGATCCTGGTATGATACTTCATAAGCCCAAATATTTTACTTCCTCCTACCATCTATGCAAAACTTGCTTCCTGTTTTCCACCTGTAATGTTCTCTCTACTTCTCCCAATGTCTTTCCCATCTCTTTACCTTCTATTCCCACCACCCCCTTTTTTTTTTTTAAGCCTTGGAGCAGACAGACCTTTTCTGATGCTCCTGAGCTGTTTGGAATTGGACTTGTACTTAATCTCTTTAAATTCAGTTTTCTTTTACCATATGATCCAGCAATCCCAGTCTTCGACATACATCCGGAGAAAACTCTAATCCAAAAAGATACCTGCACCCCAATGTTCACAGCGACACTATTTATAATAGCCAAGCCATGGAAGAACCTAAATGTCCACCAACAGATGAATGGATAAAGAAAATGGGATATATGTGTATATACAAACACACACACACACACACACACACACACACACACACAGTGAAACACTACTCAGCCATAAAAAGAAATGAAATAATGCTGTTTGCAGCAACATGGGTGGACCTAGAGATGATCATACTAAGTAAAGTTAAGTCATTCAGAGAAAGACAAACATCATATGATATCACTTATATGTGGACTCTAAAAAAAATGACACAAATGAACTTACTTACAAAACAGAAAGAGACTCATAGACAGAGAAAACAAACTTATGGTTACCAGTGGGGAAGGAGGGGAGGGAGGGATAAATTGGGAGTTTGGGATTGGCTGATACAAACTACTATGTACAGAACAGATAAATAACAAGCTCCTAGTGTAGAGCACAGGGAACTATATTCAATGGCTTGTAGTAACCTTTCATGAAAAATGTATGTATATGTGTGTATAACTGCATCACTGTGCTGTGCACCAGAGACGAATACAACATTGTATATCCAAAAATAATCAAAAAAATTAAAGGTGAAGTAAAGATATTCCCCAGATTAAAAATAATAAAATAAAATAAGAGTTTTCTCTCATGAAAAATGGGGATAATGATAATCATTTCACAGTTACTGCAAGGTAACATGAGATGGTACAGGTTAAGGACGGCAGCTCAGGATTCAGGCCGTAATGAGAAGTGCCAGCTGCTACTTTTAGTCACTGCTGTCAGTGTTTTCCCTTTTTATTCATCTTTCCTATTCTTCTTGTTTCTTTTTTTTTTTTCTGTATTAGAAAGCCATGTTTAGATTTTCCCCAGATTTTCTATTTAAGGCAGCTCCCTTTATAAAATCCAGAGGTTTGCTCATGCATCAGAATGTTTTCCACCCATAACTGGAAACATCTATGATGAAGATGTAGATGTCATAATATTTACTCTGGCTGGGAAGACCTGGGGTTTCCTGTTCAACTTCTTCTAGTGTTAAGATCTATACACAGCAGCTCCCAGGAGAAAACTGTTGCCTAAGGACTGAGAGGCGTCTTACTGCCCTCTTCTCCCTCACGCTCCATGGAAACTTGGTCCTAGCTATTACAAAGTTGTTAGTTGACAAAGGCAATCTAGACTGGGACTAGGGAGGCTGCGTGCCTCTCCCACCCCAACGTCCCACCTCCACGTGCGTCTGTGTCCACCTTCATTCTCTCCCGGGACTGAGTTACCACCTGGCTTCTGGGGCCACAGTTGGAACTGGAGCAAGGAGGACTTGGAAACATTCATGCCAAGCTCTCGGATGGCCCCAAGGGCGCCTACTGAAATATGTATAACCCTAGTCATTTAGAAACACGTCTCAATGAGGTATTTTTTTAAAGAATGGGAAATAATTTATCAAGATAAAAATAACTCAGCCTTGCCACAAAAGTGCAAAAATAAATTCTCCACCTTCTCTGCCTGATTCAGGGAGGGAGGGAAGAGATGGAGAGAGAGAGAGAATATATTCTCGCTGAAGCTAAGTGAGAACAGAAATTTAACCAGCCAGCAGCTGTGCCCTGAGGCCCAGGGATCTTGGGCTGGATAGTGGAGGGGAATTGAATTTTTTTTTAAAAATCTATTCCATAGTAGTTCAGAGCTCATCAAGTCATTGCCAGCGTGGTGCTTTGTTTATAGACAGTGGGGCACCGCAGGGGTTCGCATCTATACAGCCCTAGTCCCCTCCCTCACAACACCTTTTAATTACAAGCACTGGAAGCAGAAAAGAGAGAGCTCTCAGAAGGTCCTTTCTTTGAGTGGTTTTTAAAATACTCCACCCGGTGCATGTTCTGGCTCTCATGTGACCTCAGCCCCTCCTTGCCTCCCCTCGTCACCTGCTGCGGCTTTAATGCTCCCCATGCCACTCCATAGAAACAGCAGCCAGGCTCCTGCTTCAGGGCCTCTGCCCTCAGGGAGGCTCCAGCCCTGGACGCTGAGAGCTGCCAGGGCAAACTTCGAGAACACCTATGACTACCTGTAAGATTTGTTCAGCTCAGATTATGCTGAATAGCAGTAGCCACAGTCGGTACTTTTAGCACCTGGAAATGGTATCGCAGACAAGGGATCAAGAAGTGATCTTACAAAGGATTGATTTTTATCCCTTTGCTTCTTTGTCTCCTCTGCCTGGAGCACAGACACCTGCAGAGCTGGGAATATGGGAAATCGGGGCATGTCTCACATCTGTACAAAGCCTCCTTATTTCTCAATCCTTATGTTCTGGGCTTAAAATATACCAAGTTAGTAATTGCGAGTAATTATAGTAATACACGAATATAGTAATTCTCAGCAATTTGTACGTAGTTGCAAATACATTTTTAATTTGTCACCAATTACCGTGAGGCATCCTGTCCAAAGTTCAGGTGTGCTTGCTCTGATTGCCACCTGCCTTCCCTAATCTGCCAAACTGAACTTGAGCTGTCTCCCAGTACACATGCAGGGAGGTGGAGAGCAGGTCCTGATGGGCTGGAAGCAGAGAGAGGGAGCTGCAGTCACTGATGGGAGAGCACCAGCGAAACAAGGCATTCCCACCTTGATCCAGTGTCTGAAGACTCAGACCCCAGGTCCTCCCCTTGTCAGTTCTGTGGCCTTACAAGAGTGCTTGAATTTGAATATGTGGTCAAACTTCACCTCTGTCATCTCTGAACTAAGATAATATTCCTTGTCTTTACTCCATGGAGTCTTAGTAACAAAAATGGCTAATATCTATTGAGTGCTTACTGTGTACCAGACACTGCCAAGTGTGTATATATTTATATACCTAAGTTTATATATGTATGTAAATATATATGTCATACCTACCATAAGATGCAAATATTAAGTGTGCAGCTTAGTGAATTTTTACACATCAATACATTTGTGAAACCACCATCCAGATCAAAATATAACACAGTATCGGCACTCTTCCTCCCAATAACCAGCCTCCAGAGGTAACCACTATTTGACTTCTATTGTAATAGAATAGTTATGCCCATTCTAGAGCTTTATAATCAATGGACTCATACAGGATGCATTCTTTTTTTTTTCTGGCTTAGTTCATTAAACATTGTGTTTGTGAGATTCATCCATGTTGCATGTAGAAGTAATTTGTCCTTTTATTCCTGTATGCGATTTCATTATATGAATATACTTTATCAGTTTATTTGTTTATTTATGTATTCTATCTTATTGATTTATAGTCAGTTTACAATGTTGTATCAACTTCTGGTGTACAGCACAGTTTTTCAGTCATACGTGAATACAGATATATTCATTTTCATATTCTTTTTCACCGTGAGCTACTTCAAGATCTTGGCTACATTTCCCTGTGCTATACAGTGTAAACTTGTTTATCTATTCTATATATACCTGTCAATATCTATAAATCTCAAACTCCCAAGTCTGTCTCCCACCCCCACCCATCCCTCCCCTGGCAACCACAAGTTTGTATTCTATGTCTCTGAGTATGTTTCTGTTTTATATTTAAGTTCATTTGTCTTCTGTTTTGGTTTTTTTTTTTTTTTTAAGTTTCCACATATGAGTGATATCATATGGTATTTTTCTTTCTCTTTCTACCTAGCTTCACTTAGAATGACATTCTCCAGGGATATCCATGTTGCTGCAAATGGCATTGTGTTGTCATTTTTATGGCTGAATAGTATTCCACTGTATAAATATACCACAGATTCTTTATCCAGTCATCTTTCCGTGGACACTTACTTTATCAGTTCTGTTGGTAATGAACACTTGGATAGTTGCCAGATTTTGCTGTTAGGTTTATAAAGATCCTATGACCAGTCTAGTGAAATCTTTTTGTGGGCATGTGTTCATTTCTGTTGGGTAGATACCCGGAATGGAAGATGCTGGATATCAGATTTATATATGTTTACCTTTAGTAGAGACTGCCAAGTGCTTTTCCAACAGAGTTATACCAACTAGCACTCCCAACAGCAATATGTGAGAATGCCAGTTGCTTTGTATCCTCCCCAACACTTGGTATTTTTTTGTCTTTTTAATTCAGTCTTCCTAGGTGGTATTTTGTTATGGCTTTAGTTTACATTTCCCTGATGACATACAATGCTGAGCAACTTTTCATATGTTTTCTGGCCTGTTGGATAGCCTCTTTTTGAAGTTCAGGTCTTTTGTTTGTTTTTTTTAATTTTGTCGCTTGCATTGTTTTATTAGTTTGTAGGAGTTCTTTATATTTTCTGTATTTTGTTGCTATAGGTATATACAGGCAAATGTCTTCTCCCCATGTCTTGACTCTTCGCTGTGTTAATTGCTTTTAAATTTAAAGAAGTCAAACTAATATATTCTTTCTTTTACGGCTGTTGAATTTTGTGCCCTAAGAATATTTGTCTGCCCCAAGATTTAAGAAGATGTCCTCATATGCTTTCTCTGAGAAATTTCATTGTTGTACGTTTTATGTTTAGGTCTATCTATGACCCATCTTAATTTTTTTGTATGGTGCAAGGTGGAGTGAGTCAGTTTCATTTTTTTTCCATATTAAAATCCATTTGACTCAGAGATATTTATTAAAAGGACCATTCTTTCCCCACTCGCTTATAATGGCATCTTTGTCATAAATCAAGTGGTAGCACCTACGTGGGCCTGTTCCTGTCCTTCATTGAACTTACTGTTCTGTTTGCTCTTCCACTGAGACCACAGGGTGTTTATATTACTGTAGCTTTAAAATAGGTCCTTGAACGCTCACTCTTCTTCAAGATTTTCTTTGCTGTTCTCGGTCCTTTATATATCCTTACAAATCATAAAATTAGCTTAACAATTCCTACCAAAACCCCCAGCAATTTGATAGGAATTGCAGTTAACACACAGATCACCTGGAGGCAAACTGACACTTTAACAATGTTGAGCATTCCAATCTATGAATATGGTATATCCCTCTATTTAGGTATTCTTTAATTTTTCTCAGCAATACCTTATGTTTTGTGTGCCAATATTTAATGTACTAAATCTCCTGAACAGCCCTAAGAGACAGGCACTATTATAATACCTATTCTTACAGACAAGGAATCTAAGTCTCCTATAGGTTAAATGTCTTTCCCAGCATAATATAGCTGGGAAGTCACCGTGAAGATAAAATATAATTATGCAGGCACAAGAGCTTTATCAGTTATAAAGTGCTACCCAAATGTCAGCTGTGAATATGGCTTCATTTTCTTAAGCACATGGGCCCCAGTCCTGCCGTGTGATTATTCAGAGCCCCAGGCCTGCCATGTGATTCAGAGCCTTGTTCCTCTGTGAACCCAGAGTCCTTAACATCTTGGCTTAGTTGCTTGTCTTTAAGACTTGACGTTGAATTCCCCAATTCCCCCTTTTGAATAAAAGTTGGTGCCCTGAGAAAAACGCAGGACCGTGCACCTGTTTTTCTCATTCTTTTAGTCTCGAGCTGTCTGCCATGATGTGTGATGCACAGCTTGTGCTGTAGACATTCGCTGAAATGATGGTCTCGTCATGATGATGGATTTTGTTAGCACTCGTCATGCTTTCTCAAATAATTCCTTGGTGAGCAAAGGTCACCAGGGGTCAGTAAAAAATTAGGGACCAGTAACTTAAACCCGAAATATAAACTAAATGGTCTAATTAGAGGGAGGAGGGAGCAGAGGATATGGTCAAATAAGGAAAGCCTCCTCTCCCAGAAATGCCTCCTCTCTGATGTGTTTTTGAGTTAGTGCAATACCGTGTTTCTGTTTTAGCAGTTTTATTTAATCAGCAGATTTGCAACTTAGTTGCACTAGGTCACAGATTAGGGAGGGAAATTATTCCAGGTCTTTGAACTAAAGACTATTTTCTATGTTAAAATGTCCAAAACATGCAATTACGAAGACAATTTGCTTCAGAAAATGAATCAAAAAACTCAGTGCTAGTGGCTCTTGGGGAGAGATCTTTGTGTACCTTTTCAAGAGGGTAGAGGGGTCAGGGTTTGAAATTTTAAAAAAAAATTTCCACCTAATCTATTTCTATAAAACTGAAAATGCAAAGTGCAAGACACATGATGGTTTCCTATCCTGTCAAATGCATGTCACCCAAGCAAGGAAAAAATATATAACAGTTGTCACAGTGATTTTTTCATCGCCACATACCCATGCGTTGACAATATAGAACCTAAGGAAGGAAAAAAACTTCTCAGATTTTTTAAAATGCCTTTTTGAAACATTTTTTATTTTTTTCAGATGCAGTGCTGGGGATTGAACCCAGGTCCTCATGCATTCTAAGCACATACTCTACCATTGAGCTATACCCACCGTCCCTCTGAGATTTTTTAAGAGAACAAATCATCTCTACAATGCTGATGTGTGTGAACACTCGTGTGTTTCTGACCACGCATGTGACCAGGGGATCCCCCCAAAACATGAGTTATGATTACCTCATGCATTCTCACTGCCAATCTTGGGTACTGATGTTGCTAAAATGGACAGAATCATATCTAATGATGGGGAGAGCAGAGAATCAAACGTAAGGGAAATTTTTGTATAATTAAAAAGTGAGGCAAGAAACATAAACATAAAAAAAATAAGATTCTTTAACTTAGAGATTTTATTCCTGAGAACATTGTTTTACAAGTATCAGCTGGCTTTTTGTTCTTCTCATTTAAGGAAACAAGAAGTGTAAAGAAAATGTATCTATCTGTGTACAGACTAAGTTCTAAAGATGTATCAATCCTTATAGAGTGTGTGTATTTTTCTTACGGGTCCTCTGCAGTTAATAGACTATTGACCTGGAGAAGCACAGAAGAGAATAATCATTATAGTGAGAACACTGGCATTGATAATCTACCTTGACATTAAATAAGGACTTCCTTATATCAAATGCAAGATGTTCCTCGTGTATCTTCACGTTAATGCTCACATAAAATTTAGGCAATTTAGGAGCTGAAACAATTACTGTTTTTATAGCTGGGATTAGGTTCAAGTAAATCAACTGACCGTGCAATATACGTGGAGTTTCTCTGGATGAGTTAGGTCAGATAATTCTCAGTTCCCTCTTCGAACCTCTTTCAAATAGGTTATATTTTTCTCCACTAATATACTTTACTCCATTAGTACCTTTTCCCTCTTTTCCTCTTTTCTTTGCTAATATTATATGAAATTAGGATACATGTCCCTTCCTCTAGGGTTCCCTTTATTACTGCTGCAGGGAATTAGTAAATAGTGAACACGTAATTTAAATTAAAATGTGCTGCTGGCATTAAGGTGGTTTTGAGTATTACAAAAATTTAAAGAAATAAAAATGTAGCTTTGAGATGCATTTAATTACTGAGATTTTGAGAATACATGTAGTCTTCCAATTTGATTCTTGTTTAATTAGCTCCAAATTTTCTAATGGTGACCCTAAGAGTTACTGATAAATTCCAAGACTCAAACTACTGTATATCTACATTTAAAATTGTTCTTAAGTAGAAATTGTAGGTATGCGAATTATGAATCACTATAAAGAAAAGCCATCTGACAGCATCAGGAAGACTCAAAGGATGCACATACATTTGAGAATAATCTATTGCAGGATTTAGATTATTTCAGGATTATTCAACAGCCTCAAAAAGTTCAGAGAAGTGAACTCTATGAATTAAGAGGGAATAAGGTCACAAAGGGAGACTCCGCTGAGATGAGAATCGTAAACTGAGATTAGAAACATAAGGAAGTTTGTAAGGAAATTGCAATACAAATATTACAAATTAAGATTTACCATGACAGACACAAGAAGCAGAACTGAGATTGTAGAGAACTGAAACAGTGGAGGGGTGGGGGAGGAATGGGACGATCTTCAGAATTCAGATTAAAAGGATAAATAGAGGAAAACGCTGACCAAGATGATGATGGATATGGATGGTGGAAAATGGAGAGCCCAGTATATGAATTTAAGAGATATTCTTGGATGAAAGATGAGGGTAAGTGGATTCAATGCAATCGTCCAAGAGTTAGGATAAAATCATCTCCATTTTCTGAAGAAAAAAAAAAAAGCCTGTGTTTGCATTCAGGCTTTAGACAAAAATAGTAACTTTAAGAGGAAACCCATAGCTAGATAGCTTGATCAAGTGTTTTAAATTAAAAATAATCCAACAGACATCAAAACCCAGAATTAACAGCAAGGAAAAGTATTTTTGAATTCGTTTGGGGTTACATTTTCAGCAATGGTAGTCTAGGTTACTTTCTCTCTTGATAAGAACAGTAAGAAAATCTAGAAAATTGATCTGTTTGAAAGCACTGGAGAGCTTTCAAAGCAGTGAGAATTTGTGGGGCTAAGATCCTGGGAGTAAAAGAAAGCGGAGGAGAAATGCCCAGAGTTTCATGGACCTGCCAAGGCAACTGTCAAGTTCAAAATCAGCTGCTGAGGGAAGCAAATGCTGAGCAGAGATGCAGACCCAGGCGGGTAGGGGAGCAAACATGGAGTTAGGACCTGAACCAGGAGGAGTGGTCCAAGTTTTCTGCTGGGACCCTGAAAGGTTACACCCTAGGGGAAAGCGTGATTCAGGGACAGACCTAGTCCCTCGGGACAGAAAGCTAGACTACATCGTCTGCGTTTCTGATGGTATTAGGTGATCCTAGCCTAGCAGCCCATGAAAACACCAACTGTCCCTGAAGGAAAAGAATGTCGTCTTGAGTCTCCACTACCTTTACCATTTTTCATGAACAGTGTCCAGCCCTCAGTCAGATATAACCAAGCATGTGAAAACACAAGCTTTGACCGAAAACCAAGAGAAAATTAAAACAGACAATAGAAACAGATCCATGGAAAATCCAGATAAGAGGTTCAAAAGGAAGTCATTTATGGACTTTAAAATAGTCATGATTGCTAGGTTGAAGGAAGTAAACAAGAGGGCAAATTGGGGCAGAAAAATTAGAAACGTAAAAAATCAAATGGAAATTCTACAAGTGAAAAACACAACTGTAATGAAAACTGAACAGGTTTAGAGATCACTGAAATGGAAGACAGGTAAGGAGAAATGGTAAGAATAAAAGAGAAAATCATGAAATCACAGGAAAAAATTGAGACATAAATGGCGAAAAGGTCTAACATACTTGTGATTTTAATCCCAAGGAGAAGATAGGGAGAAAGAGGGCAGAGGCAATATTTGAAAAGATAATTGCTGTTAATTATCTTAAACTGAAGAAAGATCTTGAACCACATGTTGAGGGAGTACCATGGACTTCAAGCAAGACAAATACAGATCTTGTATACAAATACCCAGGATCTTTCAAATTTGCAAAAGGTTGATAATAATGAGAAAATCTTAAAAGAAGTCAGTATGGGGGGAAAATCAGGCTGGATCATGGCAGAGAAAAAGAATAAAGGGAAAGATGAATGGATTTTATTACGTGAAAATTGAAAACTTTTATGATCAGAGCATCAGAGTTAATCAGAATGTAAACGGGACTTTGGGAATTTTTTTTTTTTTGACATATGTGGTAAAGTGTCAGTAGTCTTTACACACACTCGGAGTATTTCAACTCAGAAAATGAGAACGCGAGAAATGTTCAAACTTACTAGACGTCAAAAATGCAAATTAAAACAATAAGACTTCATTTTCGCCCAGCAGATCTACGATATAAAAAATGATAAAACCAATTTTGGCGAGGACGTAGGGGAATATGCACTCTCACTTCTGGTCAGGGAAGTGAATTCAGACAAATTTTCTGGATTGCCATCTAGAATTTGACCATGCATATGGAAAGCTTTAAATGTTCTTTGACTCTTGGCTCAATGGTCTTTTAGGATTTTTATCCAAAGGAAATGTTTAGACAGGTATATAAAGTTATATACAAGATCCTAATTGCAACATTTTGAAAAATGGCCAAAGTGGTAAATCAACTGGTTGTTTGTAATTTATTCCCTAAATGTTGGCATTCTTATCTTTCCAAATTAAATGCACATGCAGTTGATATTAAAAGACCACCTACTGGGGGAGGGTGTAGCTCAGTGTTAGAGCACGTGCCTAGCATGCACGGGGTCCTGGGTTCAATCCCCAG
Source organism: Camelus dromedarius (assembly GCF_036321535.1). Classification (NCBI taxonomy): domain Eukaryota; kingdom Metazoa; phylum Chordata; class Mammalia; order Artiodactyla; family Camelidae; genus Camelus; species Camelus dromedarius. The sequence goes on along the minus strand of NC_087458.1, from coordinate 26,278,447 downwards.
CCCCTCCATTAAAATAACTAAATAAATGAATAAGCCTAATTACTCCCCACCCCCCAAAAAGAAAAACAACAACAACAACAAAAGACTACCTACAGTTGTCAGGTAGAACAGTGAGTTATGATGTGGTTGTCACTGCCAGCTGAACTAGAGATGGTAACCTTCACCTGAAATGACAGTTCAATGCAGTTATTTGCATTCGTGTAACATTGACCACTGCCTGGGCACGACACTGTCAAATCCCTTGAAGTTCTAACTTACTCAGGATGCCTCTATTGTGACACGGTACCCAAAATACACCACATTGAGTATTTCAAGCTGAAGGGGTTTTGTAGATGCAGGAAGAATGCTCTGATCTTTCCCTGAAACAGGACATAAGACCCTCCAGTGAGAGGCGCTCTCCCTCTGCCTTGACGGAAAGGAGCATCTTTATTTCCTAAGACTCAGGGATGCAGGGAGGAATCTTGAGAAACAGGCGGGCCTTCCTGTTGCCTCCAGTTTACTTACTACACTTAGCTCATGCTTTTTTTTTTTTTTTTTTTTTGGTCCTATCACATTTTCCCATGACTTTCTAGTCTTCATCAAACCCTGCATAAAAACACTCAGGTTTAAGCACTTCTTTGGGACTTTATTTCCTTATGAAGGTTTCCGTGTCACATAAAACTTACATTAAATAAATCTGTGTGCTTTTCTCCTGTTAATCTCATTTTTGTTAACAGGCTGAGAACTTAGAATGGTTGAGCAAAAAGAGACTTTTTCCCCCTTTCCTCTAGTTGTGTAAAATGTCTTCAAAAGCTATCTGAATGATGATAGCATTGAATAAAAAGCTGTCCTGAAAAGAGAGGATTGCACATCATGTGCTAGACAATACAACAAAAACAGTACAGCCGAATCCCTGGTGCTAAACAGAATTTTCAAAACCAGAAGAGTTAAGTACGGCCAGTTCGTGTGTCTGGAAGAATAATATCACTTAGGCCCTGTCAAATAATATAATTTTTTTAAATAATAAAAATTTCCAAATAGGAAATGTAGACAAAACCTTGGCATTTCTTGATGTGCTTTGAAATTATGCTTTTAATCCTATTGTGCCAAAAAAAAAAAAAGATTGATGTTATGAATCTAGGTTTAAAAAGCATAAAATTACAGTCATTTTATATATGGTTGCTAATGGCCAAAATGTTTTATAATAATTTTTAAACCTTAGATGAGAGGACTTAGATGAAAACTCTGATTTTAATATTAAAACATTATATGGACAATGTGTTTTATTGTCTGCTAGCAAAAATTAACAAATAAAATTAAGACAACTTTAGTATCCTTTCATGTCTTTTTTTCTCCTGAAAGCTATTGTTAAGTTAATGATACACATCACAATCAATGTCATCTGAGAAATTAAAAATAATATCATAGGCATAAGATAATCTGAAAGTGGTAATATCAAAGCATTAGGTATGTTATTTACATGTTATTTTATTTACTTGACCTAATAAAGAAGTTTAACCATGACACTGTTCCTTTCTGATAGTAAATTTCAGAAAATGATGGAACACGTCCAGAAAATTTTGTAACCTGAGAATTTTGTACACAGCTAAGCTTTCTTGTATGTCAGCAAAATAAGGGTATTCTAAGGTGTTTAGGCACTCATAAAAGGTCCCATTCATGTGTATTTCTCTTAATAACTACTTGGAGATTTATCCCAAATGAATGAGGGAGCAAAACTGAAGTTCAAGGCTGGGGAGATGAGGACAGGAATGGGGGAGCACTGGCTGCTTGATCTGGTTAAAGCAGGATTGTCTGAATATCTGCTCCATGTCTGATCATAAGATTTTATGAAAATGTAAAATGACTATTAAAAAAACAACCTAAAATAAAATATAAAATAGCGTAACAGCCCCATATATCAAAAATGCCCAGATTATTGTAACAAAGACCTATAAGTTGGTGGTAATCAAGGGAAGAGTGGAGAAAAATGGTGTCAAATGAGAGGGGTTCAGCAATGCTGTTGAATTCTCTCTGATGTTGATGAAACACATGTTGACAGAGTGCTTTTGAAAAATTTGTTGGAAACCAATAATATAACTGAGAACTGCTTATATTTATATAATTAGGAATTGCTTATATGCTTCAAAAACTATAAATCACAAATGCAGAGAAAATGTAGCTTATCAAAGGACTTGAAACAAATAAGAAAACATTTTTTAAGGATTAGAACACCATAAAAGAATTAAGACCAAATTTATAATTTATAGGAAAAAAATGTAAACTAGATTAATTTCCTCTATTAAAAAACAAAGGCATTTAGATTGAGTTAAATAGTATGTTTTTTAAATCAAAGGTATATCAGAGACAAAGGGGCGTTAAAATGTATTCTCAAACGTGACATTTTTATGCAAATACAACTAACAAGCAACAGTACCAGCATCAGTGATGGTGCACTGATGGTGAACGCTGTGTCAGACAAGACTTTTTTTGACAAACATTTTTACACAAAAGAACCATTTGATAAACAAGGATATAATTCTCAAAGCTGAAACTGTCATAAATCTTTAAGTGACAAATAACACCACCTCAGTGTATTTGAGGGAAAGGTGTTAGGAATCAAAGAAGCAGAAACATAATAGCAGTAAAAGATTTTGACACATTTCACATTTTAACAAACTAAACAGATAAATAATAAGCAAGGACACAATTAAATGTGTCTATTAAAATCCAGGCATTATGTATATATCAGGGTTCTCCAGAGAAAACTATCCTGTCTTACAAAAGAACATAGTTTTTCTAAAAATAGACTTACCATTTGATACAGCAATCCCACTCCTAGGCATATATCTGGAGAAAAGTGTAATTCAAAAAGACACCTGCACCCCAATGTTCATAGCAGCACTATTTACAATAGCCAAGACATGGAAGCAACCTAAATGTCTATCAACAGAGGAGTGGATAAAGAAGATGTGGTATATTTATACAACAGAATACTACTCAGCCATAAAAAAGAATAAAATAATGCCATTTGCAGCAACATTGATGGACCTAGAGATCATCTTTCTAAGTGAAGTAAGCCAGAAAGAGAAAGAAAAATGCCATATAATATTATTTATATGTGGAATCTAAAAAAAAGATACAAATGAACTTATCTACAAAATAAAAACAGACTCAGACATAGAGAACAAACTTATAGGTTACAAGGGGGTAAGGGGGTTAGGGGGTGGGAAGGGATAAATTGAGAATTTGAAAATTGCACCTCTTGGGGGGGGATGGAAATATTAGCTATCTTGATTGTGGAAGTGGTTTCATTGGTGTATACATCTATCAAAATTCATCAAACTGTACATTTTAAATATGTGTAGTTTACTATACAGGAACCATATCACAGTAAAGGTGTTAAAAAAAAAAAAGGCGTAGTATTTTTCCTTCTGTAATTGATAGAACATTTCATTGATCACATACTAAGCTGCAAAGCAAAATCACGTTCTAAAATCTGGTCACGGTCTCTGACCAAAATGGAATGGATTCAGTCAGCATCATTAGTCACTAGGGAACTGCTAATCAAAACCATAATAAGATACCCTTTATACGCACAAAGATGACTAAAAATTTTTTTAGAAGATGATAAATGTTGGCAAAGACGTGAAGAAATGTTGGTGGGACTGTAAAATGGTATAGCTACTTTAGGACAGACTTTGGCAATTCCTTAAAATGTTAAACATAGAATTACAATATATCCCAACAATTCCACTCCTAGGTATATACTAAAGAAAAAAAAATTTAAATATATATCTACACAAAAACTTATACACAAAGATTCACAGCAGCATTATGAATAGCCAAAAAGTGGGAACAACCCAAATGTCCATTAAATAATAGGTGAATGTGGTATACCCATACAGTGGAATATTATTCAGCCATAAAAAGGAATAAAATACTGATCTGTATTACAACATGGATAAACCTTACACATTATGCTAAGTGAAAGAAGCCAGACACAAAAGGTCACAAATGGTATGATTCCATTTATATTAAAACTTATTCTCAACAAGACAGTCTATAGGGTTAGAAAATAGGTTAAAGGTTGCTAGGACTAGGCTGGGCTAGGGTGTTGAGGCCTTTCAGGAGTAAGTGGCTAATGGATTCAGTGATTCTTTTTTCTTTTTAATGAAGTAGAGTCAGTTTACAATGTTGTGTCAATTTCTGGTGTACAGCACAATGCTTCAGTCATACATGCACATACATATTTTAATTTTCATATTATTTTTCACCATAAGCTATTACAAGATATTCAATATAGTTCCCTGTGCTATACAGTATGAACTTGTTTATAAATTTTATATATATTAGTCACTATCTACAAATCTTGAATTCCCACTTGATCCCTTCCCACACCTTCCCCCCTGGTAACCATAAGTTTGTTTTCTATGTCTGTGAGTCTGGTTCTGTTTTGTAAATAAGTTCATTTGTGGTTTTTTTAGATTCCACACATAAGTGATATCATATGGTTTTTGTCTTTCTCTTTCTGGCTTACTTCACTTAGAATGACATTCTCCAGGCCCACACATGTTGCTGCAAATGGTATTATTTTATTATTTTTTATGGCTGAGTAGTATTCCATTGTATAAATATACCACGTCTTCTTTATCCAGTCATCTGTCGATGGACATTTAGGTTGTCTCCATGTCTTGGCTATTGTAAATAGTGCTGCTATGAACACTGGGGTGCAGGTGTCTTTCTGAATTAAGGTTCCCTTTGGATATATGCCCAGGAGTGGGACTGATGGATCTTATGATAAGTCTATTTTTAGTCTTTTGAGGAATCTCCATACTGTTTTCCACAATGGCTGCACCAAACTGCATTCCCACCAACAGTGTAGGAGTTTCCTTTTCTCCATACCCTCTCCAAATTTTATTGTTTGTGGACTTTTGAATGATGGCCATTCTGACTGGTATGAGGTGATGCCTCATTGTAGTTTTGATTTGCATTTCCCTGATAATTAGTGATACTGAGCATTTTTTCGTGTGCCTATTGGTCATTTGTATGTCTTCATTGGCGAATTTCTTGTTTAGGTCATCTGTCCATTTTTGGATTGGGTTGTTTGTTTTTTTTTAATGAAGTCATATGACCTGTTTATATATTCTGGAGATCAAGCCCTTGTCAGTCTCATCTTTTACAAATATTTTCTCCCATTCCATAGGTTGTCATTTTGTTTTGCTTATGGTTTCGTTTCCTTCGCTGTGCAAAAGCTTGTTAAGTTTAATTAGTTCTCATTTGTTTATTTTTGCTTTTATTTCTATTGCTTGGGTAGACTGCTCTAGGAGAACATTGCTGAGATGTATGTGAGATAACGTTTTGCCTGTATTTTCTCCTAGGAGATTTACTGTGTCTTGTCCTGTGCTTAAGTCTTTCAACCATTTTGAGTTTATTTTTGTGTATGGAGTGAGGGAGTTTTCTAACTTCATTGACTTACTTGCAGCTGTCCAGTTTTCCCAACACCATTTGCTGAAGAGACTGTCTTTATTCCATTGTATGTTCTTGCCTCCCTTGTCAAAGATTAATTGACCAAAAGTTTGTCAGTGATTCTTTTTGGAGTGATAAAAATGTTTTACAGTTAGATTGTTGTGATTATCTAGCTTTGAATATACTAAAAACCACTGAATTGTACACTTTAAAAAGGTGTATTCTATGGTATGTGAATTTTATCTCAGTAAAGCTGCTATAAAAATTCAATGGAACTAGAAATTAATAATGAAGTATTTTTAAAAGAAAATAGGAAATTCTCAAACCTCCCCCTTGAACACTTTTTGGCTGAAAAAATTTAAAACTCTAATCATAGATTATTTAGAATTTTCCTAAAATTAAAACAATTTCTATGAAAACTTACAGGATATAGCCAAAGCTGTGCTTAAAGGGAAAATTAATAGTGTTAAATAATTTATTATTAAAAAATTCATAAAATTTTTAAAACATTCAACCAAGTAAAACAAAAATTAACTAGAGAATAGAAAAATAAAAAACAATGGAATTTGATAAATCCAATAACCTGATCTTTGAAAGGTCAATAGCATAGAGAAACATTTGGAAAAGCGTTTTAATTTCAGGCTCATCTCCTATTGTTACCCCAGGATGTAGAGTACATTTTCCTTATTAATTGGGTAAAGTCTTTTTATGGACATGGCATGATATAAATCATACTTGAAAAGGTCGTGGGTAATTGCTTCTTTAACCAAAAAGTCATGAAAAGGGAAATTTATCTGATTTCTCCGTAATACCAACAGGAGTTCTGAATGATCTTGTATCCACCTCTTCCTTCTCTGAAAGCACAGGCAGATTAGGATGAGAGCGCCAAGCCTTCCAGCTCCTAGGCTATGTCCACTTTCAAGGGCTTTCTAACCTTTGTGGGGGCAAACAGTGTCACAGATATCTTTGAAACCTAACAGAAGCTAAGTACCTCCTCCCCAGAAAAAATATACCCACACACTTTTGTGTCCTACCATCAGTGAGGTCGCAGGTGCCCCCTACTCCACCGTGTACCATTCAGTCCAGAAATGAAAACTAATAGCTTGACATTTCAGTGAGGCCTCTGAGGCGATGGTTATCCCCTCTACACCCTTAAAATTACAGACGGACCCCAAAAAGCTTTTGTTGGTGTGGGTGGCTAAGATTTCTCAGTATTTAACATATTCAAAATAAAACAGAAACTTTAAAAACTAATTTAAAATAACAGTAAACCCATTATATGTCAATATAAGTAACATAATTTTAAGAAAAATAACTTTCAAAACAACAGAAAAAAAAATAAATGACATTGCTTTTGTACCTTAGCAAATCTCTAACATCTGGCTTAATACACAGCTCAATTCTAGCTCAGTTCTCATATCTGCCTCTGCTCGTCACAGGTCACATAGCTCCTGGAAAACTTCAATGTACACTCATGAAAGAAAAAGAATAAAAAGACCAGTAATGTCTTAGTATTATAGAAATAATTTTGACCTTGTCAAACCCTGAAAAATCTCTTGAGGATCCCCATACGTGGTCCCTGGACCTCATTTTGAGAGAATTTCTTCTCTAAGAAATTCCGTAGAACATTAATGCTTCAAAAGGCTAACAGATATAGAACCAAGAGGGAAAAGGAAAATCAGCATATCCAAATGATTTGGGGAAAACATGTTTCTATACTGCAGGATACCTGATGTCCAAGATCACGCAAAATACGGGTACAGGAATTACACAAGATGCATTACAGAAGATGGCCACTGGATGGCACTGCTGCCCCACTCAGACGACCTAAGCATCGCTTTAGGAAATGGCCCCTAGCATTTGGAAGCCCAGATCCCTGGAAAGCTGAAAGACTTATGCCGTACTTCCTCTTTTTTCATTTTTTAAAATAAGGCCATGATTAAAAGTTGCCTTAGAGGGTAATATAATCTCATTTCTTCTCAGTGCAAAGGATATTTTTCTTTTCACCCCCAAACCAAGGGCTTCCAGCTTATCAAAGTCAGCAGCGATACTATATACCACAATAAAATACATGTATACATACCTAGATACAGACCAAAGTCAGCGGTGAGGTTTTGAGAGTGACTCCCAGGTTCATGACTGAGTTAAGAATGTGAAGGGTCAGTAATGTGGGGATGAGCGTCTCTGACCTCACATCACTTAGAATGGAAGAGGAACCAGGATGTTCTTGGCCAACATCCCCAGGCTCGGTCCGTGTTGATTCAGCTTTATAACAGTCCAGAACTAACTGGACTAATCGGGCACGTCTGTCTGCACTGAGGAGGGGTGGGGGACAGTTCGCAAAAGCTGTGCTGAAGGACCAACAAGCTCCGTGGGGCGAGGGGTCCCTTACTGTGCCCACAGGCTCTGTGGGAAACCATCCAAGTGAAGGAAGATCCTGGTGGCAGTTTCGGGGTGACATGTGTCCTGGTCTACATGGATGTTCCCTCCCAGTGAGTGAGCCTGACTACCCGTCTTTGCTCTGCCCCTCTCCTCCAAGCTGCCCAGCAGTGAATGTGGCTCTGCGTCAGAACTTCACTATTCAGGGCGAACAGAATGTCCCAGTGCAAAGGTCTGGAGAAAGCTGGTGCCTGAGATATTTGTCCACCAAAAGTTCATTTTGCAGGGCTGGAGCGTAGGATCTGAGGGGTGTCCAGGGGAGAGTAGAGGTTGGTGAGGTAGTAGGTAGGCTGGGAATTGATGGCTGTTCCTCTAGGGGGCAGTGGAGAGCTAGTGATGGGTTTTAAATAGGTGCCCCGCTATGTGCCATGTACAGCCTTAAATGCTGCATGCAGTACAGAGATGCAGACGACAAGGTGGTCAAGGGCTATTAAAAGTGACAGATGTATTTTAAAAAACAACTAATGTCAATGTGCTAATCATTAAAATTAATTCATTTAATCCTCTTAACTACCTTATAAGGTAGGAGCTATTATCACCCTCTTTTGCCAGAGGGAAAAAAGGAGGCACAGGGAGGTTAAGGGACTTACCAGACATCACATAGTCAGTAAGTGACAGAGCCAGGCTCCAGCCACTGTTTACCAACCTCACCATACTTCTTCACCAATAAAAGGGAAAACACGGTCCTAGAGTGCTCCAGCGGGAGCCCAAAGAGACGATGTTAAATTCTACTGGGACTGGAGTAGAAAGAGAAGCTGTAGGAAGAGAGAAGTTGACAGAGGACTTGAACTGAATCTGACCGCTGAGCTTGCGTTGAATAAGCGTAAAGGGGGAGGGGCGAGTGGGTGGATATTTCCAACAAAGAAGCAAGGCCAGTCTGCAAAGGTGCAGAAGGGACTCATGCAAAACTGCACGTGGTTATCTGTGTCCAGCGTCTAAGAAACTTGTGGCTACAGGTAAATCTGGACAGATAACTGGGGGCCAGGTGATGCTGGGGTCATATATTCCTTGTGAAGGAATTTACCTTGTTCCTGCTAAACTTAGATTGTTTGATTCAGTCCATTTTTCACACATCTCAAGACCATTTAGGAGACAGTCCTCTCCATCCCAACTATTAATCCACCTTCTCAGGTTCTGACGTGCAGGAACTGGATAAAATTGCCTCCGTCCAATTCATGATGGAAAATATTGACTTGGGACAAAAATCACTTAGGACAAAGGTAATTCTTTGCAGCCTTGACACAGGTCTCCTTTTTATATCTTTGCAGACTGGCCTTGGTTCTTCTGAGTTCTTAAGTAAATGACATACACCATTGCTTGTCATTAATCAGGCAGTTATATAGTGACCCCACTGTCCTGTCACCAAGCCCATGTGCCTGGTCCATGGGGGCAGCAGGAAGACAGATACTTAATTGAAATTAAGAGACCCTATGTGCACAGCCTTTTCTTGGCCTCTCAAGCTCATAACCATGCTGGATAAAGATGAGAAATGATTCCGATGTGACTTCTTCATGAACTCATGTTGCTTTCTCATTGTTACCCTTTTCCTCTCTAAAACCATCTATTTGAAAGTCCATTCTAGCATTTAACCTAACCAGTGAGCCATTATTCTGCAGCATCGAACTCTTTCCCCTTTCTGGAAACCGGACTAACATTGGTTTGTGTGAATGACCCTGGCAGCTCTTGCATTAACCACGGTTCAGCAATCTAACTCCAGATTACTCCCCGCATCCCGGGAAGGGGTCCATCCGGGTTCAGGGCAGATGAGGCCCTCTGTGACCAGGATCCTGCCCACCTCTCGCATCTCGTGCATCACTTCTGCTCGTCGGGGCAGTTCTCAGGACACGGCACAGCATCACACGTCTGCGTGTTTGTACGTGGCGTTTCCTCTACCTCTCCACCCAGGGAACTTTTACTTATTCTTTCTTTAAAATTTCCTCTAGTTTACACGTACTCTAAAAAGTCAAGGAGTTATAAATGTCATTATAAAAAATAGCCGTTTTTGGACTGTCCCTTCTCCCTCCTTCATCCCTGCTCCCCAGAGGCACACATTTGTGGCTGCTCCTTGAGCATTTACCTCCACGTCGATAAATAACACATTCCTACCCCTAATGTCTTATTTTCAGTGTTAGGAATTGCCTACTGAATCCTCACTATGGGGGATGAAGGCTTAGCTCTCTTTAGCACCTCCCTCGCCCACCTCCACAATCTTCCTCTCCTCAGTCTCCCCATAGACTTATCTCATCATTTTTAGTTAGGTCGGTGTTCAGTGTTTACATAATTATGACTGTCTTCACAGCACGCCCGTGTGGGAACGCATGATTACGTTTCCTTTCTTGTACAACTTTTCATCTTCCCCGGCGTTAATAATTGTCTGTTTCTTCATTCGCGTAGTTTTCGGCTCACCTACCAACTGATTGCTGCCTCGAAGTTCTTCCATAGATGTAAATTTCTTCTCGGTTTATTCACACACATCCGGTATTTCATCAAGTTCGTCTTCGTGGACGTGTTTCCTCCCCTGTCTGGACGACCCATACTTTAGGACCGATGAGCGGCCGTCTTCCTGGTTTCTCTTCCTCTTCATCCTAGAATTTTGTTCCCCCCTCTCCTGTGCTGGATCTCCTGTTTGGTGGATCCCATGTCATCTTGTCTCTAATTACTCCCCCTCCTTGCCAGACTGTTTCCTGAAGTAGCTTCCTGAGAAAGCATGTATGGGAGATGAATCTTTTGAAAACATGCATGTCTGGAAATGCGTTTTTTCCCTACTCTCACATTTGATTGAGAGTTTGGCCGTGGATAGAATTCTGGGCTGGAAATGATTTTGCTTTAGAATGTCAAAGGCATTGCTTCAGGTTTTCACAGTAGCTTCCTGTGCTCTTGCCAGGGGTTAGGGGCAAACGCAAGAAAAGTAGGGAAGTCGTATGCCATTCGGATTCTTGATCCTTTGTGTATGGCCTCCTGAAAACATTTAGGGTCTTCTGTCCCTGCTGTCCTGACGTTTTACAGTGATGGCATTGGCATGAGGCCGTGTTCTTCCTTTGTGCCGGCCACTCTGTACTCTTATCACCCAGAGGTTAAGGTCCTTCAGGTCTGAGAAATTTTCTTGCGTTTGTTCTTTGATAACTTCTGTTTCTACCATTATCTCTCTTTGGAATTCCTTAGTATTCCTGGGCTATTTTCTAATTTCACTTTTTTTCTCTTACTTTATATCTCTTTGCATTTTTGTTCTATTTTCTGGGCGATTTCTTCAACGTCTCTTCCCAGGGCTTACTGAGGCTTCATGCTTTTTATTCCAAGGGTCCTTTATTTTTTGATCCTGTAAGTGCCCCTTGTTCTTCGTAGGGGATCCTATTTTTGTTTCACCAATAAAATTCTTTTCCTTCTCTCTAAGGATATTGAAAAGCATATACAACTTTATAGGTTTCTTTTCCATGAATTTTCTTGGTTTTCTTTTAAATTCCTTTTTTCCTCTTTCATTGTGGTTGCTGTTGGCTTTGTTTGTTTGTTTTGTTTCGTCTTTCATGTGAGAGGCTTTTTCCAAACATCTGGAAATCCTGACTGTCCTTTCTAGTTTAAGAGTGGTGTCCCGAAAAGCTCCAAGCTTGTGATGGGGGTTCATTGACTAGAAACGGCTTCACTGTTGGGTGACGTGGCTGAGTTGTCCCACAGTGGAACCTTTTTAGTTTTATCTCTTGGACTAGTCAGTTTTTTCAGGAAAAAGAAAACTGTCTCTTTTCCTAGTGGAGATGAGCCTGGTGCTAATGTTCTGGTTGTGTTATGTAGAAGGCTCTTCCAATCCTGTGTACAGACTTTCCCCGAAGCCCCCTGTGGTCAGGACAGAACTTCTGCCTTCAGGTGTCCCTCATGTCCCCAACCCAGCACCCCTCCAGCCCACCCTCTACAGTCTCCTGCTGAGGGGAGAGGGTGATGGTGGAAGGTATCCAGGGGTCTGACTGCTTCTTAAACCACCTTCAGCCCTTCTTTCTGCTCATCTTCACCATCACCTTCAATGTTAGAGGTATCTTGTTTAAATTTTTTATTTATTTATTTTTGATTTTTTAAAATTGAAGTATAGTCAGTTACAATGTGTCAGTTTCTGGTGTACAGCACAATGTCCCAGTCATGTGTATACATACATATACCCATTTTCATATTCTTTTCCACTGAAGGTTATGACAAGATATTAGGGGTGTCTTGCCACTTCCTGGGTTTCTGCAATGCGGTTACTTCCGCTGCCAGCTACAGTGTCCGTCGCAGCTCTGTTGAGTCTGAGACCAAATGTCCATCGGCTTCCCACTTCAAAATCATGTGTTTGGTGTTCTTCCCTATTCTCTTGGTCTTGAAAGATTTGCTTCTTTAAAAAAAAAAATTCCTATGTTATCACTTTGAGTAGGATTTCAGGAGGTAGTAGAGATCACGAATATTCAGTCTACCGGTTTTAACAGGAAGCACACGACTGTTTTTCCAACCCTTGTGCAGTATGACCTCCTGTTAGGACCTTCCCTGACAGCCCCCCGCGCTTACCGAGCCAACGCTTGCTTCTTCATTGCACTTCTGTACCTGAGCCTTGTACACCCTTCCTTTCTTGCCTACATAACATGATTACATAAGAAGTTTGGATCTTCTGACTGGATTATAAACTGCTCAAACGGAGTCCTGTTATCTGTTTTTACATCCTCAAGATCTATCACAGAACCAGGTACCTAGATGCTCAATGACTGCATGTGGAAATGAGTAGAGATTGGATGGTGTTTTTAATAAGTGAACTCAACTCTGGAGAGGTGCATGGCCCAGTGTCCTGGGAGCAGAAAGCCCCTAAGTGAGGGTTTTCTTCTAAACCCCAGCTCATCATTCCTGGGGAAGGTGAACAGTAGACTTGCAGATTAATCTTCCTAAAGGAATTTCCTTCAAGCTTGGGACATGCAGCGGGTTGGGTTACCTTCTTCAGGAACAGGGCAGTGGCATCTGGAGCAGTGGGTGGCCTTGGGGCAGGGAGTAAATTGGATTCTTTTTGTCAGTGAGTCAGGGTAAGCATGGTGTCCTGGTTCTGGAAGGATGGGTTTTATGCCCACCATCTCTTGTGTGGGGGGTGAGATGTGATCAGGAGTGAGTGCTGTCTCCTCTCAAAGCTCCTAGAATGTTCCTTGGCCCTGGAACACACTTACCTAGCTTTTTCTAATGGAAGAAGAGACCCAAAGCTGGTCTGGGTGTAGCTCCTTCAGCAGGACTTGTAGCATCTTCAGTGATGTAAGCAGAGATCAGATTCGGGTGTCCCTGTTGAGAATCCAGCTCTCAGGGGTAGTGTAGGACACCCTCCTTGTGCTGAGCTGGGCAATAAGCCTGCCTCTTCCCCACTAGGTTGGAAATTGAGAAACGTAACTCACATTGGTGACCAAGAAGTCACCCAGTAGCTGCCTTAATAGGTTGGAACTGTGACCCCTCAGTTAGACCCAGGATGGTAGAAAGTCAGCCTAGAATAGCAGCTTAAACCACCGGAAGGTTCACTAAGTTGGAAAGGTCTTTAGAAGCAGGTGAAGCCGGGAGGGGCATGAATCCAGGCAGTGTGAGCGAGCCCTGCCAGGCTCGGTGGCAGAATCAGAGGTAAGAGGTACCAAGATCACACTTGGGGACCAGTCCCGTGCATCTAACCTGATGGGTGATGTGAGGAGGGAACGAGATGGAGTTATAGGAGCTGGTCTGGACGGAACACCTACATTTAGCAGTATTTCTCTCTGCTTAGCTGTTTTGGTTTCAGAAGGGTTGTTTCTTAAGATCTCAGGCTCCTGTTAGCCGCTAACACCCCGTGTAGTATGACTCTGCATGACAGCTCACCACTCACTGCGGTGACAGTGTTTATGCAGGGCTTGTCCAGGGCAGGGGAGAGAACATAAAAGAAAATAATCAAGGGGAAAAGATACCATTTTCTTAGCAGTGGGTGGATTACACATCCACCTGGGGAGGTGAACCTGACAGGCACTTGTTGGCCTATTCAGGCACTGACATGATGTGGGATGCTGACACGGACCCGGCAGCCTTGAGAGCCTGGGTGATGGACCGTTTTGACATCACCGGTCATGCACATGCTGGCAGGAATCAGACTCTCACAGCCAGCACGGCAACATTGGGAGGGAAAAAACTGCAGATCTGGAATGGACAGGCACGAATCCTCCTCCCCTCTCTCTTCCTCCTTGGCTTATTTCCCTTCTTATAATAGATTTAAACAACAAATGAGATTTGGACATGGGTCTGAATGTTATTGAATTGCAAATACATGGTCTGCCCTTAGAAAACCAGAAAATCTTAGAGAAAAGGTCAAAAGAGGCTGGGAATTTTCCAAGTGACCTATGAGACAGTCTGAGCTTTTATGCTCCTTTGGGTGAGAAAGGCCCTCGGGTGTCTTGGGTGAAAACACGGGTTGTGGAAGTCAGGAACGCTGGTCTCGAGTCCTGGCTCTGCACATTCTTTTTTTTTTTTTTTTCATATTTTATTTTATTGAGTTATAGTCAGTTTACAATATTGTGTCAATTTCCAGCGTAGAGCACAATTTTTCAGTCATACATGAACATATATATATTCATTGTCACATTCTTTTTCACTGTGAGCTACCACAAGATCTTGTATATATTTCCCTGTGCTGTACAGTATAATCTTGTTTATCTATTCTATATATACCCATCAGTATCTACAAATTTCAAACTCCCAGTCTGTCCCTTACCACGCACCTGCCCCCGGCAACCACAAGTTTGTATTCTATGTCTATGATTGCATTCTTTTCTTTTTTTTCAATATTCATTTTTTTTTTTTTGGCAGGGGAATGTAGTTAGGTTTATTTGTTTATTTTTAGAGAAGGTACTGGGGATTGAACCCAGGACCTCATGCATGCTAAGCATGTGCTCTACCGCTGGAGCTGTACCCTCCCCCTATGATTGCACATTCTTAACTGTGATCCTGGGCAGGTGAATTAACCCCTTGAGGCTTTAGATAATACACTTAGAAAACAGGAAAAATAGCCGTTCCAACCGCACAGGCTGGTGGTGAAAGTTGCTCAATACCACGTGAACAGCAAGGTGCACAGAGCCCGGCACAGAAGTGTCCAACACACGTTCCAAAGAGAGTGTTGGTTTTGTTACCACTCTCATGGCTAGATGGCAGCAGTGGCCCACCCAGGTGGCAGTCTACCTTGTGGTCAAGCTGCCGGGACCATTCCTTGGTCACTCAGAGATTATCTATATTTGGCCAAAGAAATAAGTCTCCCTAAGAGAGTGGGAAAATAGAAATCGCCTCCTAAAGCTGTAAGCATCCCAAGAGGAAATAGCTATGAAGGAATTTAGCGAATGCTAGTATTAGTCATAAGTAATAGTTCCTGGGAAGCAGGGCAAAGGTGTACACAGAGCACAGACTTCAGGCTCAAACAGACACACAGGGTTGCAGTTCCAGCTCCACTTGAATTTGGACAGGATCTTGAAACAGTAAGTCCCCATCTGTTAAAATGGTACCATCAGCACTTGTCTTGCTGGTTGTTCCTAGGATTAAAGTAGGCAAATATATGAAAATATCTTGCCTAGTACCCTGTGTATAGGAGGCATTCCTTGGTGAATGTTAGTTCCTTTCCTTCCCGTGGGTCCTCTTCCATTGCCTACCAAAGAATCTCTGATTAGTAATTCAGAACCCAGATGCCAGAGCAGAAGAAAAACAATGAGAGATGACAGAATCAAGATTAAACAATATCTCGATAGGTTGGAACACTGAGACTGGAAAAAAAAATAAGCTAGAGTTAATAAGGATATATGTGAAAACTGGCACTTTGTCTCAATATCCACTCAGGACACAGGTGGATGATGGAGTTGAGTGTATGTACGTGTGCTCACACACAGGGGTGTGTCTGTGTGCTCACACAGCTCACATCTTGGGCTTCTATGATGGAAGAACTACACACCAGTTACTGGAATTCATGGTCCCATTGTGGCCAGTGCTGATCAGACTGTCCCTAAAGCATTGTCTCATATCTGGGATCCACAGATACATCAGAACATCTCCAGGGGCATCGCCAGGGTGGTGAGTGCCCTGATGAATGGCTCAAGAAATCAAGGAACATTGGTATGAAAGATAGAAGACTAAGGGAAAATATGACAGCTCTTTATTTAAAAAATCATTTTTATGAAAGAGAATAGGTGGGAAAAGTGTCATATGTGAAACATAAAGTTGGAAATTTCCAGATGATTTTGATGCCTAATACTCTTATTCATTCATATGTTCATTCTCTCACCCAACAAACGTGGACTGAACTGAGTGTGCCCCTGATGTCAGACCTGTTTCCCTGCAGGCAGTGGCGTGCTGATCAATGTTTAATAACCGGCTCTCCAGGAAAAGTCCTGATTTCCAGCATGCGCCAGTCTCCGTGGTGTAAATACTCCCACCATGGCTGATTACAAGCTACCTATGTGAATGTGGAATTGGGACAAGACGTGCCCAGTTGATCCTCCTGAACTGAAGCAAGCTGGCTTCAGCAAACCCCTGCTTATAGATTCTGAGGATGCAGAGCTGAAAGACAGAGCATTTAAGGGCCCTATAGTTTAGTGGAAGAAACCACTCCAATTTGGCAGTGGCCTAAAAGTGCACTTGTTCTGAGAGAGGACCCAAACTTAATAAGCATGAGACTAATTGGGGTTTGGCTAGGGAGGAAAAGCAGGGGGAAATGCATTCTGACAGAAGGAGCAGCAGCTAAATATGCAAAACTAGGAGGTGAGATGGTTAACATGGAAGTTGTCTGGCTTCATTGGAGAGGATGAGGTTCACTCAGGAAGGCTGACGCTGGAGAACTGTGGTAGCCTGAACATGATAATGAATTTGAGCCTAATTTCAAAGGCAATAAGGAATGGATGGAAGGTTTTTAACAGAGGAGTAATGTAATGATATTTGCATTTTGGAACATTCAATCTGAGGGAAAGATAGAAAAATGGATTGTATTAGGTCAAGATTGGAGGTAGAGATATCAGTTAGAAACATCCCTAGGTAACTGACGAAGTGTGAAGGTAGTGACAAAGGCAGGCGCACGTCTAAGTGATGTCAGAGCAATAGAATAGATCGGACAGGCTGACAAGGACCAGGGAAATGGGGCATACTTTGGACAGATTTGCAAAGTAAAGGGGAAGGCTGGGTTAGGGAGGATGTGTAGGTCCGTGAGTGGTGATATTCATCTTGTTAGGAAATAGGTCTTACAAGAACTATTCTGAGGAGCTTTCTAACATGCTAATTCCTGGACACCGTGCCTAGAGATTCTGATTTAGTAGATGGCGCTGGGCCCATGCATCTGCACTTTTGAAGCACCCCAGGGGATTCTCATTCAGTCCCTCAGCAAGTATTTACTGTGCTAGGCATCATTCTAGGCACTGGGGATGCTGCAGTGAACAAGACAAATCCCCTGCCTCTGTAGAGACTTCCAGTGGGACAGAGTGAGAGTAAACAAAACATATACAACAAACAACGTTTGGGTAGCAACACAGCCTGTGAAGAAAGCACGGGGTCAGGGGATGGCATTTAATGGAAGGTGGGATAGGATTGCTGTTTTAGCTTAAGTGGTTGGAGAACCTTCTTTGAAAAGGTGACATTTATGCCAGGACATAAAAATGAATGTTAACCTTAGGGAAATACTGAGTTACAAAATACAGGAAAAGTTATAGAATGATGTGATGTAAAAATGGTGAAGACGAGGAAGTGGTAAGTTTTGTTCTGGACCCGCATTCAAGCTCTCTGTTAGGCATCTGAGTGGAGATATCCAAGAAGCCACAAACATCAGAGTTTGTGGAGCAGAGCAGGGCTCAGGATGCAGACTGGGGAGACATCAGGATGTGGATGGTTGAAGCCATGGGAGTGTGTGGAATGACAGTGGAACCCAGGGAGAGAGTGCTCTTTGAGGCAGCTTAAGAAAGGACCCTGGGACGGAAAATGAGAGGCAGGAGTCAGAGAGACAGGAAGAAATCCAGTAGGCAGTGTAGCCAGAGAAGACAGTTTCAAAGGAGATACAAACAAGTTCAAGAGGCCAGCTGAGACAGGGAGAGAGACGTGTCAATCGTATTTGGCAATGGGGAATAATTTCTATCTTTTTTTTTTTAATTGAAGTGTGACTGATTTACAATGTTGTGTTAGTTTCAGGTGTACAACAAAGTTGTACATACATATTCTTTCCCCTTCTAGGTTATTACAGGTACTGAGTATAGCTCCCTGTGCTGTTCAGGAGGTCTTTGTTGTTTATCTACTTTATGTATAGTCGTGTGTTTCTGCTTATTGCAAATTCCCAATTTATCTTCCCTGCCAATCATCTATCTTGACGACAGCAATTTCAGAAAGATGGAGAGGGCGAGGGGCACTTGGGAGTATTAACAAATAGAGGGGGTGAACAGTGGAGACAGGTGAGGTAAAATCACACATTCAAAAAGCTGATGAAGGGCCGAGCAGTCCTAGAGCAGTGAAACGAGCACACAGGGTTGAGGGAGAATTTTTAAGATGGAGAGACTTGGACATGAATGTGTGTTAAGGGGAAAGAGCCAATACAGACAAGACGAGAGAGCCAGGGGAGTAACTGTGACCCTGGTGAAGAACAGTGAGATCTCTTCCCCTGTGCCTGGGAGGAAGGGTGGGTGCTTGCACAGATACAGTTCTAGGCAGGTTTGGGAGAGAATGTGTGTCCAACCTAAAGGACCTTTATTTCACTGTGAAGTGGAAGTTACAGCTGTTTGCAAAGAGCAAGGTGGCCAGGTGGTCTGGGCAGAGTCGGAGAAGGTGGCAAAGGGATGTGAACTTGTCCTTGGACACAGGTTAGTGTGGTGACACCGTAGGATGGTTGGGTCTCAGCTCGGCTGAGGTGGAGGCCCTACCTCTGAGGACCACCAGTCTGCCCGGGTGGGTGTGTTTCTCCAACAGCATTCAGTGTTCTAGGTAGAGACCAAGGAGGGGGGAAGTGGAGCGATCTGGTGTTGGGGTACTGCCCTGTGAGTTTAGAGAGAAGGGAGAGGAAATTAGCATTATCAAGAGAGGTTATCAGTGCTTCTGGCAGGGGCTCTCTTGTCATGGGAGGGCCGTTTGGCCTGACTGTCCCTCTAGGAGCGTCTCAGCTGATGTGAGGACCACTGGCATCAGAATTGCCCGTACAGCTTATAACACCAGCCATGAACCTCTGAGGGGCGAAGTCTAGGGATTTCAATTTATCCAAAAGTTTAAAAGCCACTCCTTTCCGAGGCCTGAAATCCCTCCACAGCACCCTGATGCATTTCTAACCCCGTCAAAACACGTCATGCTGCAGAGGGGAAGCCTCCTCACTTGTCTCCTGCCCCCAGTGTAGACACGTCAGACCTTCAACTTCCCCTAGCAACGGCAGAGAGGCCAGAAGTGCATCTGTGTTGATACTCAGATTAACAACAGCAAGACGGCAGGCCCCAGCCTCTGGCATCCTCCGGCAGCCTCCTCTGGACCTCTGCCCTGCCCAGGCCTCCCCAGGGCGGCTGCAGGAAAGCGGGCTGGCCCCAGCACGTTCCCCGGAGGGCAGGGAGGGCTCCGGCCGCTGGCTGCCCACCCTCTCCCGGAGCATCCTCTGCCCGCTGGCTGCCCGGCCTGCTGCTGGCCCTGCCTCAGGTCCACCTGGAGCTCCTGGCTCCCACTCCCCCGCCTTCACAGACGGGAGAGCGAGCTGGAATTTAAGAGCCAGAATTAATTAGGCAAATGTCAGGCGGGCATGAGTCACAGAGCCCTGGGTATTTCAGTCCATTACAAATGGGGGCCCTCCCAGCACAGTGGAGCCTGCGCACCGTGCGCCACCCCCCCTCAGCGGAGAGGGCGTCTTCGCTGACCTGACAGGCTCCAGCCAGGACTGCAAGCCTTTACATGTGGGGAGGTGGGTGTGTGACCCTAATCCTCTGTGAGAATCCTTGTTACAGTCTGTTCGGATAATTGGATGCTGACAAAACAACCAGGTTAAACTGAAGGTTTGTGTAGGCTGCAAATTGGAAGCAGCTCATTGACTGGAAGGGACACTGCCAAAGAGAAGATCCCCAGAGGCTTTCAGGGAACAGGCAGCCTACCGTCCTGAATGTCGTCTTTGACTTTTTCTTTTTTTTTTTCCCAGACTCAATGGGCCAGATTCTCTTTCTGTTATTCTCTATGCTGGGGGAGCATCAGAGAAATGGCTGTGACTTCTTGTGAGATGCTTTGGCTTATAATGAAAGGCTGAGTCCTTTTCACCCAGGAATCTACCCTTGTCTCCTTTCCCTGCCACCAGGCTCACCCCTGAGACCAGGCAATGATTGTCAAATAAATGTAAAAACTAGAAGGAGTCCTCAAGCTCCATTTTCCTGCCTTTTCATGAGTTTCATTCATTTATTCTGTAAAATTATTGAAAATAGTATTATTCTCCGTACTGCTGGTAAATGAATTTGCCATGAATCCTTCTGTTGGTAGTTTTAACCTCTAAAGGGACATGCACATCCCGAAATAAAAAGTGGAGAGTGATGAAGTGCTGTGAGAGATTCAGGACTGGGAGTTTGCAGGGAGGTACTGACTGTCTGAAGAGGTGGAGATTAATTAAACGGGAAGCTCAGGGAAGACTTCCAGGAGGAGGTGGCCCCTGAAGCATGGAAGCACTTGGGCTTGCAAGCATGGCCGTCCAGGCAGAGAGGCTGGACCTCTTCTCTGAGGTCAGAGAGAGAGTGAGTGGCCGCATAGGACCAGTGGTAGAACTCAGCTCAGAATCCCACTCCAGTGATGCTCAGCTATCAGATGGTGGATTTATGACATGCGACAGCAAGCTGGGTCTAATGAGGTATCTTTCCTCAAGAACTAGAAATGGTGACAAGGAGCCCAGGCCAGCCAAGATGCCTCGGTCTTTTCGTGGCTCCATCTTTTCCCTAGTCAGACAAGCGGGGCTTTTGGCGTCATAACAGATTCTTCCTTTCCTCACTCCCCGTGTCTAATTGATCACCAATTCTTGTTGGTGCTGCCTCATTAAAAATTCAATCAATGTGTATTCATTGGACATCTCTGTTAAGTTCTGGGAAACACAGATGAGTAAGGCACAGCCTCAAGAGACTCATGATTAATGATGCAAGCAGACGTGTACACCAAAAATATTGTGTGATGTGGTAAGTGAATGATAATGTTATGGCAGGAGTGCTGTGGGGGCACAGAAGAGGACAGGGACTCAACCTGGTGGGGTTCAAGGTGGGCACTGGCAGAGGTTTCTAGCCCACGCCTCCCCTCCATCCCCAAGGCCCGTGTCCCAGCAGGCTCTCAGCATTGACAGCTGGCCTACTGCAAAGCCTCTTAATGGTCTCCTTGTCTCCAAAACCTACCTGTGTATTTTCCATTCTGTTGCTGGATCTTTTAAAAACTGCAAATCATTTAAATACACACTTCACTCCACTTAAAGCTCATCAGTGGTTTCCTGTGGTTTAGAATAAAATCTGAACTCCAGGTCTAGCATACAAGGCTAGTAACCATATGGCCCCCAATTATCTTTACAAGCCTTTAATAGACACCCCTCTCCCCTAAACAGCCCTATTAAACTTACAATTACCTTTGTGCCTCCTGATCTAGAATCCCCTCCCCATGTGTCTCCCTGGGGAAACACCACTTGTCTTTCCAGACACCATAAAAGCTCACCTCCTGGGCCCTGCCCCGTGGTCCTTGGGCACAATTACTGGCCCCATCCATTGTCCTTGGAACATCTCCTGTTACCCTCATCTCTGTTCTGTCCTGCAGCGTTCTGTTAGACGCCTGTG
This sequence comes from Camelus dromedarius, assembly GCF_036321535.1. Taxonomy (NCBI): domain Eukaryota; kingdom Metazoa; phylum Chordata; class Mammalia; order Artiodactyla; family Camelidae; genus Camelus; species Camelus dromedarius. The sequence continues at coordinate 26,256,794 of NC_087458.1, read as the reverse complement.
TTCGTCACCAGGCAGAAGCCATCCTGCAGACAGGGGCTGTGTCTCACACATCTCCGTATCTGTGCTGCCCAGGACAGTTTCTGACATATATCATAGGTGCTTGATAAGTGCTGGTCACATGAATATAAGTAAATAACTGGAAAATAAGTGCATTCTCAGAGATGGCAGCTTCAGAAACCACCTACAAATTGAGAAGGAAATTCTGTTGAAAGCAGCGAGGCAAAGAAAAGTATGTAACGGTGACCCGGTGTTGACATTACCCATTCATTTTCAGTCAGAGATGTTTCCTTCATCTCCAGTTTCCGGTCAGCACATAACTTGGGACGCCCCTTCCAGCTAAAGCAAGTAGCTGGGACTCGTGATGCGCAGGGCATCCCAGAGACGCGCTATGCCGTGTCTTCTCTCTTCCAACTCTGGCACTTTCAACAATAGCTTTGTTTTTTTTCCTTGTTCTTTATATACATATATATTTTTTCCTGATTGAAGTATAGTCAGTTTACAATGTTGTGTCAGTTTCTCGTGCACAGCACAATACTTCAGTCATTGAGAACATACATATATTCATTTTCATATTTTTTTCACCATAAGTTACTGTAAGATATTGCACATAGTTACCTGTGCTGTACAGTATAATCTTGTTGTTTATCTATTCTATGTACAGTAGTTAGTATCAGCAAATGTAGAACTCCCAATTTATCACTTCCCACCCCTTATCCCACTGGTAACTGTAAGTTTTCTATGTCTGTGAGTCTGCTTCTGTTTTATAAATAAGTTTGTTTGTTTGTTTGTTTAGATTCCACATATAAGTGATATCATATGGTATTTTTCTTTCTCTTTCTGGCTTGCTTCACTTAGAATGTCTCCATCAATAGCTTTGTGATTTGGGTAATTTAACCTCCTGGGGCCTGGGTTTCCCCATCTATGTAATAGGAATAATATCAACCTATAATGAGTTGAATAATGGCCCCCCCAAATATATGTCCGCTTGGAATCTCAGAATGTGACTATTTGGCTAAGGGTCTTTGCAGATGTAGTAATGAAGGTAAAGATCTTAAGATCACCCTGGATTAGGGTGGGCCCTAAATCCAAAGGTGGTTGCCCTGTAAGACACAGAAAAGGAGACAAAGACACGGAGGAGGAGCCCAGAGAGAAAGGCCACGTGAAGACAGAGGTAGGATTGGAGTGACGTCTGTTAGCCAAGGAAGGGCGGGGGTCGCCAGCAGCCCCCAGGAGCTGGGAGAAGAGCATGGGACGGATTCTCCCTCTGAGTCTCTGGGAGGAGCGGACCCTGCTGACACCTTGATTTCAGACTTCCACCCCCCAGAACTGTGAGAGAGTAAATTTCTGTTGTTTTAAGACACGCAGTTTGTGGTAATTCACTATGGCACGCCCTTGGAAAGTAATGCACAGCCTTACCTGGCCCACTGGGGTTTTGAGAAGATCAAATGAGACAGTGTCTGTGGGGGTGCCTTGTGAAGTTTTTTAAAAGCCCTGGGGTGCCAGGTGCCCAAGGGGCAGAGCTCCCAGCCCAGCCCTGTCAGACAGGCTGGTTCATCCCTCCCATCTGGGGTGGCCTGTCTGCAGTCCCAGATGACCCTCTCTCTGCAGGCTGACTGGGATCCCGGGGGCGGAAGCGTGACTCACTGGGCCTCTGGGGCTGCCCTCAGAGGTCACACCCCCTTTTCAAAGCACTTTGAGAGCTTCAGGCCGTGAAGACGGAGGTCTGCAGACTCTAAACTATCAGGTTACTTCTTGAGGGTGTTTCTTTTCTTTTTTAAATATTTTAAATTGAAGTCTGGTTGATGTACAATATTACGTAAGCTACAGGTGTAAGAGATAGTGATTCACAATTTTTAAAGGTTATACTGCATTTATAGTTATTATAAAATATTGGCTATATTCCCCATGTTGTACAATATATCTTTGTATATTGCGTTATGCATAATAGTTTATACGTCTCACTCCCCTCCCGCTACGTTGCCCCTCCTCCTTCCCTTTCCCCACTGGTAATCATTGGTTTGTTCTCTATACCTGTGAGTCTGCTTTTTTGGTTATATTAACTAGTTTGCTGTTGTTGTTTTTTTTCTTTTTAGATTCCACATATAAGCCGTAATGTACAATATTTGTCTTTTTCTATCTGACTTACTTCACTTAGCGTAACACCCTCCAAATCCATCCATGTTGCTGCAAATGGCAAAATTTCATTCTTTTCTATGCAAGGTGTTTCTTAAAGTCAATTTCTGGCTCTGGGCGTAGGTCACACTTGTTCAGCATATACCATTGTTTTCCCTAGCTGCTCAGCTGTGCCCATCTGAACGCTTTGACCCGAGATTGCAGGGGACCTGGCTGCCTCCGTCCCCCGGGTGATGGAGTTGTCACTATTATACACAGCATCCCAGACTGAGGGGGCAGACACGCCCTCTGTAAAGCAGCATGGTTATTCCGTTGCCCCCCAGCACCAGCAGAAGCCTGCTGCAGCCCCTCAGGGCCTGGCCTTGAAGGTCAAACTGGGAAGAACCGTTTGCAAAGCCATTCCCTCCAGGGTGGCCCTGCCAGGGTGACTGCCACCACCTCCCCCAGCAGGGCTTGAGGAGCCGCCTGGCCACTCGTCGTCCGGAGGGGAGAAAGGCCCTGCGTCAGGCGCGAGCCTGGGGACCCATGTTCAGCTGAACGGTAAAGGTTTCCCGAGTCGCCCCTGGACGGGGAAGGTGCCAGCTCGCTCTCAGCCGACTTGGCCATGGTCGTGGAGCTTAGAGCAGCATTCATCAGGCTTTAGTGTGCTCGTGAATTCCTTTGGGCTTCTGTTGAGTGTGCGGATCTCTGGCCCCCATCCCCCGACTCTGGGGCATCTGTAGGTTTGACAGATGCATCTGGTGATTCTGACGCAGGAGGTCCCAGGGCTACACTCTGAGAACTGCTGCCAGCGTTGCACATGGTCCAAAGGCCTGGCCAGCAGCTGTGCCCGCTGCACACTGAGGTCTGGAGGACAGCTTGGGCCCTTATGTTCTTAGAGCTCAGTCAAGGGCTTTAACTCCCATAAGCCTCTGTTTCCTTATTTTAACATGAGGATGATAACAGTGTCCAGTTTGTACAGCTGTTTTGAAAGGCTGAATGATGTAATAAATACGCTGTGTTAGTATGGTGTCCAGCATACAGTAAGTGTTCAAACCCTGTCAGGAGTATTACTGTTGCTGCCGGGGCGGATGGTGGCCAGGGCAGGGGCCTAGAGCTGGCGTCCTAATGAGTAGGGTGGGCCCTGGGGAGCTCTAAGTGGGTCAGCGGGGACATGTCTTTCTCAGTAATAGGACATGAGCTTCCCTGTGGACTCAGGCACAGGTCTTGATTCCCCAGGAGATGCTTGCCAGGGGAAGGCAGGGCCTGCTGCTCATAGGGGGGTCTGAGGGTGTAGACAGCTTCCTGGAGAGGCATCTGGGTTGGGGGTTGAAGCCCTGCGCCATGTACTTGTTTCTACTTTTCCATATATTATGGAAATGCTTTGACATCTTATTAACCTTTCGGACTGGGGAGGGAGACTGCCCCTTCCAGGGCTGGTCAACCCTTACAGAAAGCAAAGGGCTCAGCCAGGAGCAGACCTTTGGTTGCAAGCTCACGACTCCAGAACCACGCTGCCCCTCTGGTCTGCCCACCCCAGGGAGCAATATTCCTCTACTTTAATTATTCCAGGGCCAGGCACCCAGCAACTGAAGACTACCAGATAGCCTGGAGCCTGCCAAAATTATTCAAATGAGCCAGTCCTAAACTGTTTACCCTCCCTTGCCTTTCCTGCAGAAATCCCAGTAGAGGCCATGGCCTTGGCTCTCCCCTCACGCCTGTCTCCTGCTGTTGCCAGTAGATGTAGTCGGTGTCCAGGCTCTTGTCCTGTCCCAGAAAAAATTCAGAGACAAGACAAGAAGGTTAAGAAAGTAAACAGAGAATTTATCAAGGGATGGATAATATGCTCTAAAGGGAAGAGCGGGCGGGCTCAGGAGAGCGGCTGCCCTGAGTTTCTTTGGCAAGTTGGTTACATGAGGTGTAGAAATGAATGCGCAGAATATTCATTGGGGAGGAAAGGCTTTGGAGTCAACATTCTCTGATTTTTGTCCCAATTCCACCTTCCTGAAGGGAGGAGGGATTTTTGTCCTTATTTAGTCAGAAGTGTCTTGGCGTCGGTGCATGATGGGGACTTCTAATCTGCAAGGCTCGTTTTATTGAAATGAGGGCATAATGAGCAAAAGGTTACATTCGGACACTGGAGAGTCCTGCCCTTTCCCACCTTTCTTTGTCGGCCTCCAGGCCACTCGTCACCCCAAAATGTGTGATCACTTATCAGCCCAGAGGTTCCTGCTTTTCTCTCTCTACCCAGGGACCTCTGGTGCTCACATGATGTATGATTTCCTGCATTTGGTCCGTGTCCCTCCTTCCTGCCCAGTTCCCGCCATTTGACCTGAGTCCCCATTTCTCTGCTCACCTCTAGCTACCTGCCTGCTCTAACACTGTCACCTGACCAAAACCTAGTTCTTCCCCTGGGACCCTGTGTGGCATGAAGTAACGCACCCCCCCACAAGACCCGTGAAGATCATCCATTTTTTTTTTGGAGCCTCTCCTGTGTTTTCTCTTGTGGCTGCACCTGACTGACCATCTCATCAAAGAACATAGAATAAGCATAAACCCAATCATGAAACTGGGGCCAACAGTGTAGACACTGGGACAGGGAGGGAGTTAGGCCTCAGGAGCTTGGGCACAGGAACCCTGTTATTAGAAGGAGTACGGGTGCAGAAAGAACAACACAGCGGCCCTGGGGTGAGCACTCACTCCACATCACGGTTGCCAAAGAAGTGACCTGGCACCCGGTGCGGTGGCTGTGATCATAGTGGGAGCGATGTCATGGAGGTGAGAGTGTCTAAGCCACACCTCATGGAGGACGTTGGTAAAACCAGCAGTGCTTAAGCCATCAATTAAGCTGATAGTTTATTATCCAAATGATGTTTACTCTCAGCACAAATCATCTGGGGACAAAGGATAGCCTGCAGAAGAGGGTACAGGGAGAGCTATCAGGAGGAAAGTGACTTGAACTATGAGGACAGCAGTGAAGATGGGAGAGAGAGTCACACTTGGGATGACTTGGAGGGTAGAGTGGCTGAGGTCTGCTAGAGGATTGATCATGGGGTGTGAGAGTCAGAGGCACTGTTCCAAGGCGTTTGGCTTAAGCACGTGGGTGAATGTTGGGCCTGTTCATTGAGACGAGGAGTGCTAGGCTAGAGAAGACAGGCCTCCGGGGAGAGGACTCAAGAGTTTGGTTTTGTACACGTTAAGTTTAAGTTGCCTGTTGGGCATCCGAGTGGAAAGGAACAGTAGGCACTGGCTATGTGGGCTTCTGTGTGGGGGAGGCTGGGGACTGACATTAAAGCTGGGGGGGTGGTCCATGCTCTATAGATGGGACTGGATAACATCACTGGTGGAGTAAGGATGGGTGGACGAGAGCTCTTCTACAGGGAGATCTGGAAGAACAGAATGGACCAGTGAGATAGAGAGTTACTTTATACCTGGCCCCCTCTCTTTTTATATCTCCTGCCTGGCTCCTGTAGGCATTTGGGTGGTTAACATTACCAGCTCTGGAGTCAGGCTCACCCAAGTTAGAGACCCAGCTCCATCATTTATCAGTGAGGAAACTGCCAAGTTATTAACCTTTCTTCAGTTGACCCTTTCCTTTCCTTTCCTCTTCCTTCCTTCCTGCCTTCCCTCCCTCCCTCCCTCACTTCTCTTTCCTTTTGTAAAGGAGGGGTAATAGCACCTACTTCCGTGAAAGAATTGAAGGTGAAAATTGAAAGCAAAAATGCATGAAAATGGCTCAACACCTAGCATGTAGTAAGCTCTCATTGAAGTTTAGCTATCATTAGCTATGCCGTGGACAAATGCTTTATAAATCATGATATGCTAAGGGATTACTATTGCTACTACCATTATTATTTTACAGATTCTCAAATATATATATATATATATATATATATATACAAAATTTTTTTGTTTCATGATCATTGAGATCGTTACTGATACAAACAACATCTTATATCAGAGAATCTGAAGATGGCCTCTCAGTGACCTTGAGAACACCCTTTTAATTTGTGCCTGGATACTTAAGTTTCCAAAAAAAAATATGATCATTTCAGATGCTTAATCAAGGCAAGGGAAAGCTTCAGTATTCAGAAGGGATTTTCTATAATCAGTCCCTAAACATTCAGCCAAAATAAAGTTTCGCACTGTTTAAGTGATGGGATCTCTGAAACAGAAGTTTCTAGAAGAAAGCAGCCAAGAGTTCCCTGGAGACATCCTCCCCTCCCCAGGATTTTAGGGAAAGCTTGAGGATCCTTGAGGAACCTCCTCTTCTTGGTACTTAAAGACGCACAGACTGCGGCAGGACTGAGCTGATGTGGGTAAATAGCCCTGCTGTTGCTTCTCCCAATAATTGGAGCACAAAGAGCTTGGTCAGGGATCGGGAAGGCGCACAAAGAACAGGCATCCTGGCCCAAAGACAGACGCTCCAATTCCCTCTTGGCTCTGCCTTCAAACTCCCTCAGAAGCTGAGACGCATCTCATGGCTGGAGGGTAGGTCTTCAATTTCCCACCAAAATGGCAACAGGAAGTGAAAACATGCCTCTTAGAATCTACCAGAGCCTCCAATAACCTTCTGTTTTCACGGGGTAAAGAGAATAACAGGGTATTCTTTCAGTCCAGTCTGGTTAGTCCATCAAGGCAGCATAAGGGAGAAAGTGGACACATTTTAGAGTTTCTGGAAGCAGGAAGCAGCAGGCACTGAGTGCCTCAGACCAAGCTCTTTTAGGGCAAAAACTCTACGCCACAAAATCAAGGTGGTTCCCAATTAACCCAAAGGTTTAATTTTACAACATCCACTGGGTATTAACCAGCTGCTCTACTAACCCATTGTCAAGTCGTTTACTGATTCAGTTAGATATAGAATAATGGTTTTCAGTGCTGGCTGAACATTTGCATAACATAGAGAATTTTTGAAAAATATTGCTACCCAGGCCTTACCTTCAAAGATTCTGATTTAGTCGATCTGTTGCAGGGCCCAAATATTGGTAGGTTTTACAAGTTCCCTTGGTGACCCTAACTTGCAGCTGGAGCTGACAGCTAGTGTGAAGGACGCTCAGCCTTGTTGTTGTAACTATTAAGGTGGCGGGTGTGGACTGGCTGCTGCTGGGTTTGATTGATTTCTCAGCAGTTGACCCACAGTTGCTTGAATCAGTTGGCTACTCGTATAGGACGTAAGGATCCATAACCCCGTTTTCAGCAGTTCGGTAGGGAGATTGAAAAATCTTTCTTCGAAAGAGGAAGTTATGTTCGATCCAGGGAAAGCAGCCTCACATACAAAGATGTGTGAATTCCAAATCCACTGCTGAATTTGGATATTTTAATTTTTAGATGCAGATCAGAGAAAATGGAGTGTTACCAGGATGAGTCAGAACACCTCTCAATCTGGTCGAAGCCACTTAAGGCACGACCCTAGAGAGAGGTGGCGGAGAAGAATCTAGCAGCTCCCTTCTGTAAAAAATGATGTTGTCTAGTTTCTGTATTTCACGTTTGGACATCTGGGGACCTTGCTGACCCTGGAGGGACTGCCTCTCCCAGGGTTAGCCAATTCCAAGTGGTAATAAAAGACTGGCTTTCAAGCAGGGCTTTTGTATGCAAATAAGCCAGTCCAGAGCCCTCACCTCCAGCCACCTCTTCTGTGGGCTGCAACACTCAGGGCTGTTAGTCCCCTGCCCTAATCACCCCAGGGCCAGGTACCAGACAATTAGGAGCAGTTTATGCCTCAGATCCTGCTGAAATTATTTAAACTAGCCAATGCTAAGCCTGTTTTCCCTGCATCACCCAGTTTTTCCCCATAGAATCACAATGAAGTCTGTTGCCCATGTGTTCTCTGCTCCCTCTGCCCCCTAACTGACCCTGGTGCTTCTCCATGTGCCGCACCCCCAACCATGGGGTGACATGCCATCTTCTCTTGGGGTCTGTGAGTATAACAAACTGTCTCTTCATTGGCAATCATCTTCTGGCCTGTAGACCTTGACATCTGAATCATGATAAAACTTAACATCTTAAACCACCTTTCTGTGGAAAGAAGGAAAGCAGGAGTCGAGGCAAGGGCAACTAGGGAAGAATGAACATCCTGGTCTCTATTAGGGGAGGGGGGGATGTTGAGAAACGCCTTGGGTGCCTATGAGGTTTAAACCCTGAAAAGGATTCCAATGGTCAGAATTTGATCCATGAATGTTTACCCAGCAGAACGCCGCCCTCTCTTGCAGAAGCCTCAGTTGCTTCCCTGTAGGTGGAAGTCAGTAAGTCAGCGGATCAAGAAGCTGCTTATTTATGCTAAAGGTAATTTGCCCAGGACAGGATGCCCAATGAGTGCAAAACACCAGTCATAATAAAGCCCTCTTGGGGGAATTTGTGGCGCCTGGAGAAAACTGCTCTTGCCAATTTCACTGGCCATTAAGGGAAACCTTGAAGGGGTAAAAAAGGAGGAAAGTGTCTCAAAGGACTGACACCCACCTGGCAGGGTGTACATGGCAGGAGAGTGGGGTCACACTAGCTGAAGTTTTCTCAAGGGTCTCTGGAGGGTCAAGGGCATCGAAGGCGGCCCAAGTCCTGATCAGACACAGTATCTTGGCACCTGGGTCGTGTGGAAGTTCTACCCTGTCCGTTGTTCACTTTCTCTCTGGGTTGCCACTTCTGGCTACTTGGTACCTGCAGTTGTGGGGGTTTCAAACACACAAGGTTTGAAAAATGAGAGTCTTTGCCCAAGTTTGGTGCATAGCTCCGATTCAGATGATGTGCTGAGAGGTCTCCTATCTTGATTTCTAGAGCTTCTCAGAATTTAATAAATCTGGTCTGGGTCTCAAAAGGTGGGCCGCCATGGTCTCAGTAAACACCCGAGTCCTCACAAGATCAGTGTGGCTTCTCTGTGCCTCATTTTCCTCATCTATTACATGAGGAGTATATTCAACTGCCTCAACATATGGAATGAATTCTTATGTGTTGAAAAATTAAGAGCAATACTTGGTACCTAGTAAGCACTCAAATGTTAGCTCTCATTAACCACTAAGAAATCCACAAGGTGCTAAGAAGTTCACTCCTCTGATCTTGTGAGGAGTAGACTGTCCTTGACTCTCACATGAAAGATGGAAGTGATCAGGGTTGCAGGGGTGCTCAGGGTCTGCCGCACGAGTCTCAGGAGCTAAGAGTAAATGAGTCACCTGCCAACTTTGGAGACAGTTAAAATAGGATCATCAGAGCTTATCTTGCCTCTTGGAAGCTGGGTTTCCCCCCGGCTGGAGCCATTCCCACTCCCTCGGAGACAGGTCCTGGGAGTTCCAGGGTCTCCGGGGCTGGGACCCCAGTAGCTGATGGAGCAGAAAGACAAATCCTTGCCAGTCAGACAGAGACAAGCTCCGCATCCATCCTGAGGCGCAGTGGCTCAGAACTCTGTCTGGAAAGCATTTTTCCTCCTTTTGCCTGGTTAATCTCTTTGCCCTTCAGAACCTGATCCAAGGCCACTCCCTACAAGAAGTCTTTCACAACTGGCCCAGTCCAAATTCACTGCTCCTTTCCCCAGCCTTAACCACTGTGGTGGCATTGCGCTGCCACTCAGATTGAGTGAGACTACAGCAAGGTGTTACAGAGCACTGTGTCATTTTGCTGCTGACGGTCTGTCCCCATGAATCAAGCTGCTTTGATCACGAGCTCCTCGAGGTCAGGGATTATGGCTCATTCATCTTTTGTTTGTTTGTTTGTTTGTTTTGGGAGGGAGGGGAGGGTATTCATTTATCTTTGTATCCAGTGACCATCAGAGTGCTGACACGCAGAAGCTGCCCTGTAATTGTTAGACAAAGTGAATGAGTTAAGGAAACTCCTCTGAGCATCAGTTTAAAAGTGGAAAAAGGATGCCAACTTCACAGCATTGCGTTTTGGGATGAGGTGAGATACTGCCGTGGTTTGTGCAGAATAATCTCAGCTCAGATGCCCCCCATTGCTCACTGTCCAGGGCAGGCTAGCCTTCAATCAGGGGTTATTTGCTTCCTTCCCAGAGGACTCCGTCATGGAGATGACTTTCCCACAAGGGTTTCCAAGTCTTCCTTCCAAGGCACCATGGGAGGTCTGCAGCCCAACGGCCAGAAGCCTAACTGGACATCTTTCCTTAAGTCCTCCGAGTCTGCAAAGATCAGCCTTCTTTCACGCAGGGCACTTTTCTTAGACTGTTCAGCCACATCTTCCCTGGAATTATTATCCAGCACTTAGTGTCTTGTGGTTTCTTGGCAGAGATTCTCTGAGTCCGCAAGTTTTTTTTCTCCCCAAAAGCCAAGTCCCCCACTGCTGCCTTTTCAAAATCAGTTAAATATTTTGGTGGAAACCTGAGAGATGGGGAGGAAATTTACCAGCTACAGCATGACCCTATGAAACACCATTTCAGCTGCAAAACTATTTTCAGGACAGAAAAAAAAAAGTTCTTTACTTCCCGTGGAGATCAGCACCCTGCTACGCTGTCGCTATTTCAGTGTCAGGAATATGGGTCTTATTCCTTCTTTCCCTCCACCTACCCTCTTCCCAGCAGATAATTTCCATGATATATTCATCCAGGTCACCTACAACCCAGTAAAACAGAGGTGATGGAAACACTGGCTGTGGGGAACACTGCTCAGCCAGATATCAGTTTTCCACTCCAGGAAGGAAGACAGGCTCGCGTGGGGAATGGCGCTCTGAGAAAAAAATCGACGTAAGCATGCCCCTGGGCATTTCCAGACAATCAGGCACGTTGCAGATGACTCTGAAACAAATGGGATGTGTGCTCCCTTTATGGGCTGCGCCACCACACCGCTGGCTCCTGCCACGGCCTCTGGGGTAATCCCAGGCTCAGCAGCCCTGCAGGATGACCTTAACTGGAAAACATTCCGCCTGAAGTTTTATGCAGGCTGCTGGCAGGCAGAGGTGGTGTTGCTGATTTGCAGTGGTACCCTGCACAGGATGTACGCTGCATGGTGCTGCAAGATGCTGCAAGACGCTGAGTGTGCACTGAGTTTGCCTCTGGGCTCCAGACGAGGGCGGAGTGATTGACTGTAACACAGCCAGGCAGCGCGTGTGCCTGCCAAGCATCCGAGTGCTCCCCAGTGGGGGCTGCTGCCTGTAGCCCTTACCTTCCAGAGTCTGATGAAAATGCTACCCAATGATCCCACGGTGCAGGGTTGCACACGGCTCCCAAGTTGTTGCTGCATTGGTCCAGCTTGTGCGCGTGGTAACACATGTGCTACCACCATCTAACTTCCTTGATTCCACCAGGGCACACCAGCAGCGGAGCATCTGTTCTGCTGCTCCAAGAAACCAACCTGCCCAGTGCTACTGGGATGGGCTTCTCAGAACCACTTAAAGTCATTGACACAGATTTTTAAGTCAATCTTGGCTGAATGCTTTTAAGGATGCCAAAAGGGCCATATTTTGGACATGAGTGTTTTGAACAGAAACTAACCTTTTGAATGTCTGTGTCCAGAAGAAAGCAGAGAAGCCAATTAAAAAAAAAAAAAAAAAACCCCAAGCAAACATTAAAGCCAATTGAATGTGACAACACTAGCCAGAAATGCTGTTTGGGAACATTTTCATATTTTCTAGAAAGTGCTGCAATAGCTGTGTGTGTGTGTGTGTGTCCGTCCGTCCGTCCGTCCCACAGAACAAAAGCATTGTAATAATCCCTTTAGAACAAGGCTTGTTAGTTTCAGCCAAATCACTGGCTAATTTTAGTAAATCCATTTCCCTCCCATGTCTTCCCCTTCTCCTTATTCTCTGCAGTTTCCTGCTCTAAGTTACAAACAGATTTCTTTCTTTTTAATTTTTTTATTGAAATGTAGCTGATTTACAATGTTAGTTTCAGGTGTACAGCAAACTGATTCAGTTGTACATACACATACATATATTTATACTTTTCAGATTCTTTTCCATTATATGTTATTACAAGAAATTGAATATAGTTCCCTGTGCTGTACAGTAGGTCCTTGTTGTTTATCTATTTTATATACAGTAATGTGTGTCTGTTAACCCCAACCGCTAATTTATACCTCCCCGCACTTTTCCCTTCAGTAACCATAGTTTGTTTTCTATGTCTGTGAGTCTGTACAGATTCCTAAATGTTCGAAATGTCTGGCATCAAAAGCACAACCCATAAAATAATTAATTGCACTTCACCAAAATTTAAAAACGACTCTTTGAAAGACACTGTTAAGGCAATAAAAAAAAAGCCACACATTTGGGAAATACACTTTCAAAGCACACATGTGATAAAGGACTTGTACTTAGAATATATAAAGAATTCCCAAAACTTAATAAGAGAAGAAGTAACCAAATACTAACAAGGGAAAAATATTTGCACAGACACTGACACCAAAAAAGATACACAGATGGCACTGAATTACATGGAAAGATGCTAAATATCATTAGCTATTACGGAAATGCAAATGAAAAACCAAATGAAATGTCACTACATACCCTTTTCCAATGGCTAAAATGGAAAAGACTGATCATACAAAGTACTGGCAAAGATACAGAGGAACTGAAACTCTCCTACACCGCTGGTGAGAATGTAAAATGGTATAATCACCCCGGAAAATAATACAGTAGTTTCTGAAAAGGCTAAACATATACCTACCATGCGATCCTGCTCTTCTACTCCCAGGTATTTGCCCCAGAAATAAAAGCCTACATCCATGCTACAACTTGTTCACGGATCGTGTCAGATTAATTTGCAACAGCCCCAAAGTGGAAACAACCCAGATGCCCATCAACAGGTGAATGGAAGAACAAACTATGGCATATTTATACCAAGGGGAGCTACTCGGCAATAAAAAGGAGTGAACCGCTAATACACAGGGCAGCACGGGTGAACCGCAAAATAATTGCGCTGACAGAGGCCAGGAACAGAGGAGCGCACACAGTGTGATTCTGTTTGTGTACAATTCTACAGAATGCAAAGTGATGGTGCAGTGACAGAAGCAGAGCCGTGCTTTCTTGGAGACACAGATGGGGAGAAGGACATGGAGAAGAAATTACAGAGAGACAAGAGGAAACTCTGAGGAGTGAAACATACGTTTGCTATCTTGATTGTAGGGAGGGCTTCACTTCTTGACTGTTGGAATGGCTTGATGTTGTAGTAGTACTGGAATGTTAAAACACCGTGTTGTGCCCTGTAAATGTGTACAGTTGATCACATGTTGATTCTATCTCAGTTAAACTGTTATAAATGCCTGGGAGAGGTACCCCATGGGATGTTTTTTCTGTGCACAGTTAGAAATGATGGTGGTCAGTGTGTTATCCTCATACTTGGGTTCATGGGGTTCTGGATTCATGGAGCATCACATGGGAGCATCTCCAGAGCGTCCTGAACCTGCAGCTTGGGGTTGTTTTTGAGGTGGAGAAGGTGTCTGTGGGATCATCTATTGACAGCTCGGGTTACCTTGACACACATCCAGTCGAGGCCTCTGCTCACTGCTCATGGGAACATGGTTTAAAGCCAAGGGTATTCTAGTCCTTAGAGGAACTTACGAGTCTAGTGGGAAAAGTGAGTCAGCTTCAATATATAATGATTCAATATAAAAATTATGTAGTAGGTTGAGTCTTAGTTCCATTCTGTGATCCGATTTGGAATTATTTCGTCAGTTATAAAACAGGATGGTAGTACTTATCCTGCTCCTTTTGGAGGCACTGTAAGCAGCAGATGATGAGATAATTTGGGAACGTATTTGATAACTACTTGGATGTCAGATGTCATTAGATGCACGGGTGAAGCAGGAGGTGAAGACTGTGTGATTAAGGCCTGGTGGGCTTATCAGGTGGAAACTCCTAGAGTTAAGTAGGGAACACAGGGAGAGAAAGGGCTTCCAGAAGGCACGTTAACTGGAGAATTATAATAGCTAAGAGTGAAAAACCTGGACCCAACTTATCAATGTGGAACATAATTTGAGATCAAATAACTGGTAGTTATTTGTCACTTGACCATCCAGAAACCATCCCCTTCTCCTAAAGTCACCTTCATTTTCTTCAGGGGAGCTCGTTCTCCCCTACGGTAGATATTCTTGGCGGAGAGGCATCCAGTTTCCTGTGTCTTGAACCCAGTCCTAAGGAGCTGAGATTGTTGACCATTGTATCTGTCCAACAGCCTTTCCTCCTCATGAGATCAGCATCTCGCCTTACTCTCGGAACTGTTTCTTCTCCAGATGCTCACGTGGTTATCGGGAACTTCACGTGTTCACGTCACCCACAACCAGTTTCCGGATGATTGCTTTAGAAGCGGGTGTTGGTCCAAGCCTGTCAGGGTCCTTCCCTGGCCCTCTTTGAACTGGCACTAAAATAAAAGAGGTGAACCTTCTTTGGAATAAAAGCAGTGAAACGTGGAGCTTGGGAACTGTCCACTGCATCTGCACTGTCGTGTGGAGGAGCTTGAAAAGCAGTGAAAGAACAGAGGAGGAGTGACAGCCCTGGTGCACTCCTGGCCCCACTATGGTTTAGTTATGGCTCTTCTTTTGCTTCCAGGATATATTTTGTATTCTTAAACACACACACAAACACACACACACACACACACCCAGAAAACTCAACTTTTTGCCTTGTCATTTTGAATTGGGCTTAGGTCATTTCCAACAAAATTTCCTACTTTATTAAAAGAGAAGAAGAGAATATGAATTTTGAAGAAGACTTAATTTAGTTAACTGTTAGGCACCTACTATTTGCCTACAGCTTTCACATATCCCTAATGAAATCTTAGAATGGTATAATTATTTCTCATTTTACAGATAAGGAAGCTGAAACTGAGAAAGGTTAATAGAGCCAGTAACAGGTAATAGAGTTAAAAAAAAATCAGATTCAGGGCTTTAATCCAATCCATCAGTTCCGAAGGCATCCGCATCTTTCCACCGTATGTACTACCCTCCTATGAACGTAAGCTCTTCCAGGACCAAATCTTGTCTACCGAAGTATTTTCAGCACTTTCAGAATTTCTTGTCACCAAATGGCCATCTTATACATGTCTGCTGAATGGCTGAAGTGTTAAGTTTAATTAAAATAGTTCTGAATTCAAAGAACGAGGAGGATAGGGCCAAGCAGGATTTGGTCGTCTCTGCAAAAAAGGTGTTTTACATAATCGATGTGCTATTCAACATGAGTCCACAAGTAAGTTTCCCTGAACCTCGTAGTATTTCAAATGCAGAGAAGAACTTGCTCTCCAAAGGAACACATGATGAGTCTTTTTAAAACAATAATTATGCCCCCCTTTTTACATCTGCATAAATCTAGATATTTTCCCGTAATAGATTTATTTAAATCAGGAGTTAAGAGACCTCTAGGCTACATATTTGAACTTCAGGTATGTTCGTTTAGCTGGCACAGTGATAAAAATGGAAATAACTGCCAACATTTACAACATTTATAACATTTACAAGATTTTTTTTAAATAAAAATCTGAAGTTTGGGTTTCTTTTTAAAAATGGGATAGTGTGGTAACCCTGGGCTTTTGTCAGCATGCAACAATAATCAGCTGAATGAAGGAATGACTACCGCTTTTGATCAGAGAGGCGCCCCAGAATCTCTACCTAATTCTCAGACTACTTTTCTTACCTTCCAGTGTGCATTCACATTAGCAAACCCTGGCTTAAGATGTATTCTCTCTCTCTAGGTCAGCAAATGTAGAGAGTGGAAAGATTCTACTCCGTTGTCTTCCCAAATAACCCCCAAACTTTCAGGCTAGCAGAAGTATTTTTAAAAGGCATATGTTTCCTGAATACCTAGAAATCTCTATTTGGTAACTGCCAGTAAGTTACTTCTCACACTGATTCACTTGGTTAGGTAGTAAACTTGGCTTTCTCACTGGCATATGTACCGGCAGTAGTCTCATCCTCTAAATTAATTTCCAGCCATCTTCCCTAATGGCATTAAAGTGCAAATCAGAATGAATGCAAAACCAAGAGTTTGGAACTCTGGGCAATTAGCAAGCTCATTTGTTGACTTGGCAAAGGAGAAAATGCTGATGTGGAAGAGAAAAACACTTTGTCACTTTCATGGTGTCTGGACTGTCCTTTTGTTTCGTTGGCTTATTTTGGTTTTGGTTTCTTGTGATGTAACCCTGATGGAGTTAGCAAAAAAGATGAGATGAATTAAGATTTATTTTAATCCCCCTTCACCCTATTTATGAATCACCTCCTTTAGACCATGAAACATGTATACATGATACACAGCAGAACACAGATCTTAAGCACATGGGGTCAGAGCCAGAATATCCAGATTCTTACACTTACAGAGCAGGGTCTTATTAGTGAAGTTATTTAACTCTTCTAATGTCTCAGCCTTCTTAGGAAAAATTCTTAAGTGTGTGAGCTCTGTTCTCATACTGCTTAAGTTTGCATCCTGACACTATGTGTGTGTGTCTTTGGGCAAGTAATTAACTCCTCTGTGTCTCAGGTTCCTCAACTTTATATAGGGTTAATGACTATAGTAAGTCCTTCACAGGATCACCATGAGTATTGTCAAGGTATAATTTCCAGAAAGTTGAAAGCATTTGTGTGTGTGTGTGTGTGTGTGTGTGTGTGTGTGTGTGTGTGTGTGTGTGTGTGTCTAGACAGATAGATTGATTATATCAGAGGTTTATTTGATGCAACTAGGAAGATGACAAAACTGGTTTAAAGGAGAATAAAGAAACAGATACATAGTCACTGGAAAAGAGAAAGAATGCTGCGATAAGATTGCAGCATTTGACACAAAACTGGTTAATATCCCAAAGCAACCATGACTTTTGGGGTTATCTTTTCTATCAGAAAAAAAACAGTTTGCAAAAATCATTTCTAACATGTCCATTTCCATAGTCCATAGTAAATCAGAAGTCAAAGTTACCTCCCCTAAAAAGTCATAGGACCTGTAGTCAGGTTGTTAGACACTGCTCAATAAGACTTGGAAAACTCATGATGTCATCTTTTTGTCTTATTTCCAAGTTTTAGATCATTTTATTTAAAGGGATTAAATGCAATAAGGCTCATAAGACCCTTAGAATGGTGCCTACTAAATGTTCATTAAATGTTATGTTTTCATCATTACTTGTAAAACAGGGGAAATTTTTTTACCCTCTGTGATTGTTAGAATAATTAAGTAAGATGTATAAGCGCTTATCACCCTGCCTGGCACGTAGTAAGCACTCAACAAGTATGAGTGGCTGTTATTGGTTCCTACAATGTCATAAACTATATAAACATATTGTATAACCATATTGAGAATCCATGATAGCAACTTTGCACATGATCACAAATTCTGTGAATTTTGACATTATTACACTTTAAGGAATGCACAACATTCAAATGGTTTCAGTTCCAATGCTGTATATTCCTATCAAGTGGCCTTATTTGTTCTAAGTTATATCAGGAGCACCTGAAACCCTTCAGGAGAAAGGCTTCTCTTAGAATAATCAGTCTGCTGACCAACCAGTCAGGTGTCCATGGAATCACACTGACCAGTCTGGCTTCTGTGGTCTTATTTTATGGAATATATTTTCATAGGGTGAAAATGAATTATCCACTTTCTTGTAAACAGTGCTGAGCAAGGGTATCTATCTCCAAGTCTGTGTGTTAGATGTGACAGATTGCTTGTTCTCAAATGCCCCATGCGTTAACCAAACTCGAGTTTGGTTGCTTGCCACTCAAAAGCCAATACTCGAGAGGCAAGTGTTGGTAGAAAGGGAAGTTGCTTTAATCAGACAAGCTGGCAATCTGGGGAGAAGGTGGACTCATGTCCCAAAACCGTCTCTGAAGAGTCTGCTTAGCCATGGAAGTTTTTAAAGGGAAAAGGGGAAGTAATCCCAGTTAATCCCTGAGACAGGGCATCAGTCTCATAGCCGTCTCCTACTGCATGCAGACTTGTTGAACTCCCTATGATCTTTCTTTAGATGTTGTTTTGTTCACACAGTTTATTCATGAGATTACTGAAGGGGAAGCTAGGGGAAAGATCTGGTCCTCTGTTAATTACTTATTCTTCATTTCTACTTCTTTGATCTATAGAAAGAACCAACAGGCTAGGCAGAGTGTTGTGTGATCAAAAAATGTGAAAGGTGTGCTTGGGTTGGAGATGACGAGGCACGGGGGTGCCTGGTTTAGGTTCAGTTACAGGGTCGCTTTGCTGAAGTGATAAGACAAAGAGGCCTCCTGCCGAGAGTTCTTTCCTGCAAAGAGCTCTTTCCTGCCAAAAGCTGCTTGCAAAGCCCCACGTGTTAGAACATCATCCCATTTCCATGGGGTTAGGGGTGAAGGTCCGTCTTCTGTAACTTCTTCATGCTGACATAGGGTGCCATATTCTTAGAGTAGAAGATGTTGGCCTGTAGCCTCCCTCTGTTGACAGTTTTACTTGCCTGCTTACGTATATGGGCAGAACAAGCTACAATTCTGATGCCCTCAAAGATATAGATTATTATGAGCAACAGTGTTAATTCCATTCTCTTAAGGCCAGAGCTTGGAATTTGCTGGCCATAGGTTTGGTACAGTCCAAGATGGAGCCGCTTATGTCATGGCTGCAGTCTGGTCATCATGCGGTTTGCTTTTTCCCTCTGGCGGCAGTTAGTTTTTGTAAAACAACTCAGGAGTGTGCATCAAATGCTGAATGATTTTACTGTCCTAGTTGTTGACCGTTTGAGCCTGCTCTTTTATAACTCAGGGAGGCCTGGGAGATTTCAGCATTTCCACAAACAAGAGGCAGGAGAAATGGAGGGGCCTTTGTACTTGGAGGGGCCCTGCAGGGTTCTGCTCATTCTACACGAATGAGATCCGTGAGCTTTACTACACTGGACTATGCCTACTCTTTGTGATCCTGTCTTCTCCAGGGAATACTCAAGACCTGCAAAGTATTTTGGGAAAAAGAGGGGAGTGCCCAGATTAAGGAATGAGAACAGGTGCTTTTTTTCGCTGTCTTTATTGGTTTCACTGGCAATACCTATACTTACTGAAAACTAGCCAATATTTAGAGATGGTCCCCAATAATCAAGCCTAAAGGCAAGATAGTTCTTTTCCGTTTGCGCTTGACTATTATTGAGCACCTGCTCAGTGTAATATTCCACTACATCTGGTTTCTCATTTAATTCACCCCCAAGGGCAGAGATCATGCTTTGAGTGGACTGTATCACACCCATCACAGTTATAGGATTGAGCATACTGCCAGGGTGGAAAATCGTTCCCTCTACCCTCTTTGGTTCAACCGTGTGAAATAAACCAACAGAAGAAAGATTAATAGGTTAATAATAAAACTTTTTTCAATTATGTGCACAGGGGTTCACCAAATAGAAGTGAAATTCAAAGAAGTGTTTAGACTTGGAGGCTTATGTACCGTTTCAACACAGGGAAAGAGGTTTGTTCTCCAAGGGATGATAAATTCTGAGGAAGTCACTAGGAAATAATATAGGGGGGCTAATGGAAAATAAAAGTTATTTTAGAAAGATCTGCATATGCAAACTCATCTCATTGTCAACTCTCCATCTCTGGTAATAAGAGTGCACTTCTTTCGGAGGTGGGAGGGGGGACAACTTCCTCAAAGGGAAATGTATACCCTGCTTTTAAGCAGATGAGGGAAGGGCAGAGAACTTGTCCTGCATCTGATGATTTTTCAATTGCCTTCAGTTCAAAATAATCCTTATGCTAAATAGAGGCATATTTGGCGGTGGCATGTTCTGGACCACTTCGATACCCATTGAGTATGCAAATGTTGACTCTTAGAGGCATTCAGAAAACTTCAAAATGAAAGGAAAGAAGAAATAGACCATAGGAGCTACTTTAAGCTGCTTTACATAAGCTGGTTACAACTATCAAGGATCATAAAGCTTGGAATCTCACACCTATTTAGAGGAACTGGAAGGTAATTAAACACCCTTGCACTAATCTAATTCCCCCAAGGAGAGTGGAGAAGCCCAATTGCTCAATGAAGAATCTTCCTCACTGTTCCACATAGGATTCCAAGGAATTGAGAAAAATGGAAAATCAGTACTTAATTATAAACAAACCATGCAGTATTAACAGGAATGAGAAAACCATATCCAAACTATATGACACTAACAGGAGTAAGAAAGCCACTCAGCCTTTTGTTAAGAAAGCAGCCTCAATCAATCGGTAACATCCTTGATCAATCAGCGAATATATTTGAGACCCGTTGCTTTCTGTCACTCTCTTAGTCATCTTGATTTTAGATTAAGGGACCTGACAGCCACAATTGCAGAAGCTCAGGACTGGTAAGGAACATCTGTATTTGAAGGCAGTGTTCATGAATATGTTGAGCCTTTCATAGCTCCTCAACTCACATGTGCAGGGAAAGAAAGACTTTGCCTTTGCCTTCTTAGGTTCTGTATTGAGGGGGTGCTGTGAATTGAACTGACAAAAGACAGATTAACAGGAGAAAAAGTATATACATTTTATTGGGTGTTAATATTTTTATATGTGATGGGGGACTTCATAGGAATGAAAACCCCAAAGACGTAGACCCAAGGACTTATATACCATTTTAACAAGGAGTGATACATTATAAAGCCAAGAAAAGACAAAGGAAAGAGGTGTTTGGATTAGGGGTGGCATATTGTGGGAACATGACTAGGAATTAATTGGGAAAGCGAATAGAAGCTAAAGGTTATTTTAATAAGGTTCGTACAGACTCATCTTGGTATCGACTTCTCATCTCTGGTGACAAGAATGCTCTCCTCTTTCTGATACGCATACAATACCTTTTTCATGGGAAATGTATGACCTGCTGTTAGGTAGAAGGTGGGGGGAGTTATGAGAGCCCTTCCTGCATCTGCTGTTTCTCAATTGCCTTCAAGCTGAACATAATCTATATGCCAAATTAACATGTCAGTATTCCACCCCAAAGTATATTTGGGGGTGGTGTGTTCTGATTACTTTCATACAGTTTTAAGTTCTGTCTTTTTTCTTATAAAGGATGGGAAATATGATTGGAAGAGCAGTCCTTTTCTACATGAGCCTACTTTTTAAATATGTATTTTTTAAATTGAGGTATAATTGACATGTAATATTATATTAGTTTCAGTTGTACAACATGATACTTTGATATCTGTATATATTACAAAATGATCACCGCAGTAGGTCTGGTTAATACATTGACTTGCACTGTACATAGTTACAATTTTTTTCTTGTGATGAGAACTTTTAAAATTTACTCTCTTAGCAACTTTCAAATCTTCAATACAATAGTGTTAACTATAGTTACCATGCTTTAATTACATCCCCACAACTTATTTATGTTATAACTGAAGTTTGTGATCTTTTGACCCCCTTCACCCATGTTGCCCACTTCTCATCCTGCACCTCTGGCAACCACCAAAACCTTCTCTGTATCTATGAGCTTGTTTTGTTTTTTTTTATTCCACAACTATGTGAGATTATAGAGTATTTTTTTTCCCTCTGTCTTACTTCACTTACCATAATGCCCTCAAGATCAATCCATGTTGCCACAAATGGCAAACTTTCATTTTTAATGGCTGAATAATATTCCAGTATATGTATATGCCACATTTTCTTTATTTCTTCATCCAACAGTGGACCCTTAGGTTGTTTCCATGTCTTACCTATTGTAAGTAATGCTGCAGTGAACATGGTGGTGCATGTATCTTTTTAAGTTAATGGTTTTGTTTTCCTTGGATAAATATTCAGAAGTGGGATTGCTGGATCACGTAGTCATTCTGTCTTCAATTTTGGGGGGAACCTCCACACTGTTTTCTGTAGTAATTGCTCCAATTTAGATTACCACAAACAGTGCCCAAAGGTTCCGTTTTCATATCTTCACCACCACTTGTTACTTGTCTTCTGGATACTAGTCCTTCTAACAGGTGTGAGGTGATACCTCGTTGTGGTTTTTATCTGCATTTCCCTCATGATTAGTGATACTGAGCATCTTTTCATGTACCTGTTGACTATCTCTGTATCTTCTTTAGAAAAATGTCTATTCAGATCTGCCCATTTTCAAATCGGATTGTTTGCTTTTTCACTGTTGAATTGTATGAGTTATTTATATATTTTGGGTATTAACTCTTTATCATATGTATGATTTGCAGATATTTTCTCCCATTCTGTAGGTTGCCTTTTAATTTTCTTGATGGTTTCCTTGGCCATGCAGAAGGTTTTTAGTTTAATACGGTCCCACTTATTTATTTTTGCTTTTGTTGCCTTTTGTTTGGGTTTAGATCCAAAAGAACATCACCAAGACCAAAGTCAAGGAGTTGACTATCTATGTTTTCTTCTAGGAGTTTTATTACATTCTAGGCTTTAATCCATCTTGAGTTAATTTTTGCATATGCTGTACGTTAGTGGTCCAGTTTCATTCTTTTGCATGTGGTCGTCCAGGGACTGTCCCTTCCCTATAATATATTCTTGGCTCCTTTGTCATAAATTAATTGACCGTATATGCATACATTTATTTCTGGGCTCTCTATTCTTGTTCCACAACAAGAAACAAGAGAGGGAGTGGTCAAAAATAGTGACTAACAGAGTATCCACCAGGCAGTAGGCACTGTGGTAAGTGCTGTATGCATACAGCTCCTCACATCCCCTCAATGATACCATATAATAAATCTGTTATTATCATTCTCATATTATAATAAGGAAACCAAAGCCAAGAAGTTAGATAACTTGGTCAAAGCTAGCATAAGGAAGAGTCATGATTTAGATTCAGGCTCTCTGAATAAAGAGTTCATGCTCTTAACCTCTATGCTTACTATGTTGTCTCACACTACAAAGGTCAGGTCTGCAGAGTCTGGGAAGTCCTCATTAGATTTAACAAGATAGTTACTAGCAACCTTGGTAAGAGGAGTTTTAGTTGTCTGGTGTATAAAGGCATCTTTGAGTAGAGAACTGAATAGGAGACAGGATTTTTTAAAACACCTTTATTGTAGTATGATTCCTGTACAGTAAACTACACATATTTTAGATGTGCAATTTGATTAATTTTGATTAGATATATATACCCATGGAACCACCACCACAATCAAGACAGCTAACATTTCCATCACTCGCCAAGAGGTGCAAATTTCCAATTTCCAATCTATCCCTTCCTGCCCCCTTTACCCTCTGGTGACCATAAGTTTGTTCTCTATGTCTATGAGTCTGTTTCTGTTTTGTAGAAAAGTTCATTTGTGTCCTTTTTTTTTATGTTCCACATATAATTGATATCATATAGTGTTTTTCTTTCTCTTTCTGGCTTACTTCACTTAGAATGACACTCTCCAGGTCCATCCATGCTGCTGCAAGTGGCATTATTTTATTCTTTTTTATAGCTGAGTAGTATTCCGTTGTGTATGTATGTGTATGTACATGTATGTGTGTGTATATGTGTGTGTATGTATATATATATATACATTTATGTATATATCACATCTTCCTTATCCAGTCATTTGTCAATGGACATTTGAGTCGTTTCCATATCTTGGCTATTGTAAATAGTGCTGCTGTGAACATTGGGGTGCATATGTCTTTTTGAATTATATTTTTCTCTAGATATATGCCCAGGAGTGGGATTGCTGGATCATATGGTAAGTTTATTTTTAAGTAGTTTAATTGTAAAAAGGAGGTAAGAAGATAGCAGCTTAATGAGAAGGGACAAAGGGAGACTGTGTTACGTTTGTATGTTAAGATGGAAGAGAATTGACTTCTTTTAAATGTGAACTACAAGAAACTCAGTAGAGAGGGATGGTTTAAGATACAAGGGAAGAAAGAAGTAATCAACAGGTACAAATGTCTGAGAAGGAGGTAGCATAGGATCCAGAGACCCCTCCCCATCTGTTGTAACAGGAGACAGGTAGGAAAGAATGAATAACGAGGCAGGCTCCTCGTAGATCTGGAGACCAGAATTAGAGGGAGTTCCCATGGGATGGAGGACAGAAATTCATATACTGTTGAGGGGAGGCTTGTAGGATGGGAGAAGGGCAGTTGGGGGTCCAGTTATGGCTGGAAATTCAGATCAGAAAGCCCAGATCCCAATCAGTACAGTACAGATGCAGCTGGCCAGTTGCTTCTCAGGCTTCATCATATCGAACACCCTCTTCACAGACTCCTTGGGCTTTCGGCTTCTTGCCCAAGAACTTCACAAAACCTACATATGGGTCCCTAAGTTTTTCCCAGGGGAGTCATTCCTGCAGTCCTGAATCACAGGAGCTGGAGGCCACAGAGGCTTCAGTGGGTCTCACAGGCACTCTGTCACACCGAACACACTTCACAAAGGTAGCACTTTCCTCCTACAATCATTTTGGTGGAAGACTTACTGGAGGCCAAATATTTGTCTTAATAGCTTTGAAAGGAAAAAGAAGCCTACATCTTTACCACGAGGTGGTAAACTGGTTTGTTTTTCTAGTTTCCACTGAAGAAACAATATCTTCCTTCCCTGAAAATTATGAGTGAGGGCTGGGGTTAGGAAGCAGATACCTATCTTATGGCCTTACGGGATATTCCCACAAAAATATTTTTTGTAGTTTCACAATTCGACATGTATTGTCATCTGTTGCAGTGGGTATGTTTAGAGGATAGATGATAGCTGGATAGGTAGCTAAGCAACTGTTCTATGACAGACTAAAATTGGGGAGTTACAGTTGAGAGTGTAACAAACAGAGAAACTTTATGCTAAAAAAAATCGCAAGGCATTGCCAGGGTTCCAGGCAAGGGACTGCAGCTGATCCTCAGAGCTGCATTGGAGGCAAAAAAACACCGCCAGGCTGCCATTGTAACATGGTTCGGAACCAGTTAAACTCTCCAAGAGGGTCATTATTTCTCCCTCCCAACCTCCCCGCCATCTTAAATGGGTGGTTCTTGCCTCTCGTTAATGTAACATTTAAAATATATGCAGACACCATTTCGTACACCTGAAACTAATTTAATGTTGCACATCAACTACAATTTAATTTAAAAATAATAAAAATATGTATACCTAGACCCCCATCCCAGAAATTCTCTTTTTTGACAAAATAGTTACTGATGCTTAATTGACATACAAAGAGCTAAGCCCACTAAAAGTGCACAATTTGGTAAGTTGGACATATGTATACACCCATAAAACCATCACCATAAGAAAGAGAGTGAACACGTTCATCACTCCCAAGAATTTCCTCCTGCCCCTAGGTAATTAGTCCATTCCACTACTCTAACCCCATTACCAGACAACCTCACATGTGAGTTCTGTCACAATATACTAATCACGTCCTAAAAATTTGTGTAAATTATATCAGTATGTATTGTTTTTGTCTTCTATCACTCAGCATAATTTTTTTTATGACTGAGTAGTATTTTATTGGATGGATATATGGGAGTTTATTTAACCATTCATCTGCTGATGGATGTTTGGGTTGTTTCAATGTGGGGACTATTACAAATTAAGCTGCTATGAAAATTCATGTGTAAGTCATTGTAGAGACATATGTCTTCCATTTCTCTTGGGTAAATAATTACCTAGGCATGGAATAGCTAGATCATATGGTAGTTGTATTCTTAAACTTTTTAAGAAACCACCAAACTGTTTTCCAAAATGGTTGCACCATTTAACATTCCCATCAGCAGTTTATAGGAGTTCCAGCTCCTCCACATCCTTGCTAATATTTGATATGGCAACTTTTTAGAAGTTTTAACCATTTTAAAAGTTATATAATGGTATCTATTTTGGATTTAACTTGCATTTCCCTAATGACTAATGCTGTTGTTCATCTTTGCATGTGCTTATGTGCCATCTATATACCTTTGGTAAAATGGGCATATCTTCTGCCCATTTTTGTTGGGTTGTTTATTTTCTTACTATTGAATTGTGAGAGTTCTTTATATATTCCAGATACAAGTCCTTTATCAGATATATACTTTATAAGTGTTTTCCCCCCATCTGGCCTGTCTTCCAGTGTTTCTGCCTCCAGTCTGTGGCCTGACTTTTCAATCTCCTAACAATATCTTTCAAAGAGAACCTTTTTTTTTTCAACAATTTTGATGTAGTCCAGTTAATTCATTTGTTACTAAATGGATGGTCCATTTGGTGTCATATTTTTAAAATCTTTGCCTAACGCAAGGACACAAAGATTTTTCTCCTGTTTTTTCTAAAAGTTATGTAGTATTTACACACACAAAAAAATCCATTTTTTAAAATTGAATTATAGTCAGTTTCCAATATTGTGTCAATTTCTGGTATACAGTATAATAGTTAAGTCATACATATACATACATATATTTGTTTTCATATTCTTTTTCATCATAGGTATTTACAAAATATTAAATATAGTTCCCTGTGCTATACAGTATAAACTTGTTGTTTATCTATTTCATATTTATTAGTTAGTATCTACAAATCTTGATTTCCCAATTTATCCCTTCTCACCCCCTTCCCCTCCCTGGTAACCATAAGTTTGTTTTCTATGTCTGTGTGTCACTTTCTGTTTTATAAATAAGTTCATTTGTTTTTTTTCCTTAAATTCTGCATATGAATGATATCATAGGGTATGTTTCTTTCTTTCTGGATTACTTCGCTTAGAATGACACTCTCCAAGTCCATTCATGTTGCTGCAAATGGCATTATTTTATTCTTTTTTAGAGCTGAGTCATATTCCATTGCATAAGTATACCACAACTTCTTTATCCAGTCATATTTTGATGGACATTTAGGTTGCTTCCATGTCTTGGCTATTGTAAGTAGTGCTGCTATGAACATTGGGGTGCATGTATTTTTTTGAATTAGAGTTCCCTCTGGATATATGCCCAGGAGTGGGATTGATGGATCTTATAATAAGTCTATTTTTAATCTTTTGAGGAATCTCCATACTGTTTTCCATAACAGCTGCCCCAAACTACATTCCCACCAGCAGTGTAGGAGGGCTCCCTTTTCTCCACACCCTCTCCAGCTTTTATTGTTTGTGGACTTTTGAATGATGGCCATTCTGACTGGTGTGAGCTGATACCTCATTGTAGTTTTGATTTGCATGTCTCTGGTAATTAGTGATATTGAGCATTTTTTCATGTGCCTATTGTCCATTTGTATGTCTTCATTAGAAAATTTCTTCTTTAGGTCTTCTGCACATTTGTGGATTGGGTTTTTTGTCGTTTTCTTATTAAGTTGTATGAGCTGTCTATATATTCTAGAAATTAAGCCCTTGTCAGTCTCATCTTTTAAAAATATTTTCTCCCATTCTGTGGGTTGTCTTTTTGTTTTGCTTATGGTTTTCTTTGCTATGCAAAAGCTTATAAGTTTAATTAGGTCCCATTTGTTTATTTTTTATTTTACTTCTATTGCCTGGGTAGACTGCAGTAATTAGAAATAAATGGGATCCAAATTGGAAGAGAAGAGGTAAAATTGTCACTATATGCAGATGACATGATACTATATATAGAAAACCCTAAAGACTGCATACAAAAACTACTAGAGCTGATAAAAGAATTTGGTATTGTAACAGGATACAAGATTAACATACAGAAATTAGTTCTATTTCTTTATGCTAACAATGAAATATCAGAAAAGCAAAGAAACAATCCCTTTTAAAATTACATCCAAAAAAATAAAATACTTAGGAATAAATCTGACCATGGAAGTGAAAGACTTATATGTGGAGAACTGTAAAACATTGACTAAGGAAATTAAAGATGACTTTAAAAAATGGAAAGGTATCCCATGTTCCTGGATTGGAAGAATTAATGTTGTTAAAATGGCCATACTACCCAAAGCAATCTACAGATAAAATATGATCCCTATCAAATTACCCAGGACATTTTTCACAGAACTAGAACAAATAACCCTAAAATTTATATCAAATCCCAAATGATCCAGAATTGCCAAAGCAATACTGAAGAAAAAGAATATCTTTTCAAAAAACCAACTCAGTTTTATTCTATTTTTTTTTTTTTTTTGCTCTAATCTTTATCATTTTCTATCTTCTGCAAACTTTGGGCTTAGTTTGTTGTTCTTTTTCTAGCTTCTTGGGGTGTAAATTTGGGTTGTTTATTTTAAATCTTTCTCCTCTTTATTTTAGGCATTTATTACTATAAACTTCTCTCTTGGTGCTGCTTTCACTGCATCCTGTAAGTTTTAGCATGTTGTGTTTTTCTTTGTTTCAAGATACTTTTATAATTCCCTTTTGATTTCCTCTTTGATTCAATGGTTGTTCAAGAGTGTGTTGTTAAACTTCCGTTTATTTGTGAATTTTCTGAATTTATTGTTACTGAATTCTACTTTCTTTCGATTGTATTTGGAAAAAGATATTTAGAATGATCTCAATCTTTTTTCAAGTTTGTTAAGACTTGTTTTGTGACCCAACATGTGATCTACACTGAAGAATATTTCATTTATGCTTGAGAAGAATGTTTATTCTTCAGTTTTGGGTAGAAAGTTCTCTATGTCTGTTAGGTCTACTTTGTCTATAGTGTTGTTCAGGTCAGTTGCTTCTTTATAAATTTTTTTGTCTGGGTATTGCCTATTATTGTAAGTGGAATATTGAAATTCACTACCATTATTGCATTGCTGTCAATCTCTCCCTTCAGATCTGTCAATATTTTATATATTTGGGTGCTCTGATGTTGTGGGCATATACTTATAATTGCTATATCTTCCCATTAAATTTATTCTCTTAACATTATATAATGACCTTCTTTGTCTTTAGAGACAGACTTAAAGTATATTTTTTCTGACATAGGCATAGCCATCCCTGACTTCTTTTGGTTACCACTTGCTTGAAACATCTTTTTTATTCCTTTATTTTCAACCTACGTGTGTCTTTAAATATAACTCCTGTCTCACGTAGACAGCATATCACTGGATCTTCATTTTTGATTATCCTTTCAGCTGCTCTATGCCTTCTGCTTAGTGAGTTTAGTACACAAAAAAAGTAGCTGCTATAGCTTTTCCTTTGTGGTTATCTCAAAGCTTGCATAAAATATCTTGTAGTTCTAATCCTCTATTTTAAGTTGATAACAACTTTAATTGCAATGAAAACTTCACAGTTTTACTCCTCATCTCTACATTTTGTGGTTTGGTTCTTTACATATTGTGTATCCATTAATAAAGTTCTGTCTTTTAATTTTCATATTAGGGTTAAAAGTAATTTACGTATCACCATTACAGCGTTTTATTATTTTCTTCATTTGTTTACGTATTTACTATTACCAGTGAGATTTATGCTTTCATATGCTTTCACATTGCTTTTTAGTTTTTGTTTCAGTCTGAGGAATTCCTTTAAGCATTTCTTGTAAGACGGGTCTAGGGTGAGGAACTCCCTCTGTTTTTGTTTGTCTGGGAAAGATTTTATCTCTCTTTCATTTTTAAAGGATAATTTTACTGGGTATATTGTTCTTGGTTGGCAGGGCTTTTTTTCTTTCAGGACTTTGAATTTATCATTTCATTCTATCCTGGCTGACAAGATTTCTGCTGAGAAACCCATTCATAGTATTATACGGGTTTCCCTATATATAACCAGTCATTTTTCTCTGCTTTCTCTGCTTTCAATTATCTCTTTGTCCTTGAGTTTGACAATTTGATTATAATGTATCTTGGTGTAATCTTCTTTGGAATGATCCAGTTTCGAGATTTGAACTTCATGAATCTAGATGACCATTTCCCTCCTGTGATTTGGGAAGTTTTCTTCCATTATTTCTTTAAATAAATGCTCTGCTCCCTTCCCTATCCTCTTTCTGGGACTCACATAATGCATATATTCATTCATTTAATGCTATCTCATAAATCCTGTAGACTTTCTTCATTCTTTTAATTCTTTTTGTTTTTTCCTCTGACTGGATAATTTCAAAGGAACTTTCTTTGAGTTAGAAGATTCTTTCTTTGCCTAATGAAGCTCAATGTTGAAGATTTCTGTTGTATTTTAAAATTTTATTTATTGTATTCTTCAGCTCCAGGATTTCTGTTTTGTTTAGTTTTAGGGTTTCTGTCTCTTTGTTAAACTTAACATTTTGTTCATATGTTGTTTTCCTGGTTTTGTTGAGTTGTCTATCAGTGTTTTTATATAGCTCTCACTAAACTTCTTTAAAACAATTATTTTGAATTCTTGGTCAGGCAATTCACAGATCTCCATTCCTTTGGGGTTGTTTATGGGAAAGTTATTTTGTTCTGTTGGTGATTTCACGTTTCTTCATGTTTGTGTGTGTGTGTGTGTGAGAGAGAGAGATCCTTGTAGATCTGTGTGGATGTCTGCACATTTGAAGGAGCAGTCACCCCTTCCAGATCTTATGGAATGACGTCAGTGGGAAAAGCCTTCACCAGTGGGTAGGTGTGAGAATGGCAGCTGGGTGGGACGCAGAGGCTCCAGCTCTGTGAGGAGCAGGGCAAAATTACATAGACACCAGGCAGCTTTGTCAGCTGGGGTCAGATTCAGTGAAGACCATGAGGATCCTCAGCAGCCAAGCTTGCAGGTGTCTACACCATCAGCAAGGGCCGTCTGGTCTGTATTGGTGAAGGCTGCTGGGAAACTCACTGGTGAAGGCTTCTAGGATCCTAATGTTCTCATTTTCCCCCAGGGTGGGATATTGCAGCTGAAGGGGTCCTTCCTGATGCCAGTGTCTTGGTTGTAGTCGTGTGCATGGCAGCAGCACAGAGGCATGGGTACATGCCTAGCAGTGGTGGTTCTCGGGTCCAGGGCATACATGCACATGTGCAGGTGGCAGTGAAAGGGCCAGAGTTTGCTGTGTTTGCACGTACATGGTGGCAGATGGGGCTTGGGGCATGAGTATGTGGAGTAGCTGCCAAGCTGGAGTGTGAGGTGTGCATAGGGTAGAGGCACTGAGGCTGGGGATGATGCAAAGGCCCTGGCCCTGGTGAGGGGGGACAGTGATGTGGACTCCAGGCAGCTTCATCAGCTCGGATTAACATTGGAAAAGACTGCAGGGCTGGGGGGTACTTTGTGTGAAAGCTACACACATCTGCAGCAATGGCAGGGGCTGCTCAGGGTCATCCTGCTCTCCTTTCCCCCATGTGGGAAAGTCATAGCTGAGGAAATCTTCTTGATGCTGAGCT
The DNA here is from genome assembly GCF_036321535.1 of Camelus dromedarius. NCBI lineage: Eukaryota > Metazoa > Chordata > Mammalia > Artiodactyla > Camelidae > Camelus > Camelus dromedarius. Next base: position 26,225,747 of record NC_087458.1, on the reverse strand, counting down.
GTGCTGGACTGAGGGATGGGGTGACAGAGGTGAAATGCTTCGTATGATTTTCTCTACAGCTGTCTTCAGTTTTTCTGCCTCACTCGTTTGCTACAGCTTCTTCATTGTACTCTGGAGCTGTTTTAGAGTTCTTTTTCTTGGTGAGTAACTGTTTAATTGTTGTTTCTGTGGTTGGTTGAGCTTTGGGACCTGGTAGTCTGCCATCTTGCTGATGTCACTCCCCTACACAGAGCTTTCTTTATAACAATGTTTTAACCTTAAATTCTGTTTATTTAATAGATATAGAACTAGTCAGATTATTTAATTCTTGATTGAGTTTTGTTGGTTTATGTTCAAGGAATTTGTCAATGTCATCTCAGTTTTCGAATGTATTGGTATAAAGTTGTTCATAATATCCTTCTGTTATCTTTTTAATAGCTGTAGAATCTGTGGTGAGGTATCCTCTCTCATTTCTATTATTGGTGATTTGAGTCTTTTCTGTTTTGTTTTGTTTTCTGATTAGTCTGTCTAGAAGCTTATCAGCATTATTGATTTTCTCAAAAAATAAGCTATTAAGTTTATTGATTTTTTTCAATTTTTTGCCTTCTATTTTATTAATTTCCACTCCCATCTGTATTATCTTCTATCTCATGCTTACTTTGGGTTTCATTTGCTCTTCTTTTTGTAGCTTCTTTTTAAAAAATAATTAATTATTGTATTATTTAATTATTTTATTTTAGGGGGGAGGTAATTAGATTTGTTTATTTTTAGAGGAGGTACTGGGGATTGAACCTGGACCTCGTGCATGCTAAGCATGTGCTCTACCATGAGCTCTACCCTCCCTCATTTTTCACAGCTTCTTAAGGTAGAAGCTGAGATCATTGATGTAAGTTCTTTCTTCTTTTATAATATAGGCATTTAATTTCCCCTTATATACTGCTTTAGTGGCATTTTATGCATTTTGGTCTGTTATGTTTTTATTTTCACTCAGTTCAAAATACTTTCTAATTTCCTTTTTGATGTCTCCTTTGTCCCATGGGTCATTTAGAAATGTGTTATTTAGTTTCCAAATATCTGGGAATTTTCCAGATATATTTCTGTTTTTGACTTCTAATTTAATTCCTGTGTGATCAAAGACCATGTTTTGTATGACTTAATTCCTTTTCAATATATTGAGACTTACCTTATGGCCCAGAGTATGGTCTATCTTGGTAACAATTACCTATACACTTGACAAGAATGTTTATTGCGATATTGTTGAGTGGAATGTTCTGTAAAGGTCAATTAGTTCAAGTTGGCTGATAGTGTTCAAGTCTTCTACATTCTTATTGATTTTCATTCTAATTGTCCTATCAGTTTTTAAGAGAAAAGTATTGGAATATCTCAGTATAACTGTGGATTTGTCTTTCTTCTTTTTTTTTTTTTAACATTTTTTACTGATTTATAATCATTTTACAATGTTGTGTCAAATTCCAGTGTTCAGCACAATTTTTCAGTTATACATGAACATACATATATTCATTGTCACATTTTTTTCTCTGTGAGCTACCATAAGATCTTGTGCATATTTCCCTGTGCTATACAGTATAATCTTGTTTATCTATTCTACAGTTTTGAAATCCCATCTTATCCCTTCCCACCCTCCACCCCCTTGGCAACCACAAGTTTGTATTCTATGTCTGTGAGTCTGTTTCTGTTTTGTATTTACGCTTTGTCTTTCTATTTGAAGTTCAGTCTGGTTTTGCTTCTGTATTTTGAAGTTTTGTTATTAGATTCATAAACATTTAGAATTGTTGTTATATTTGAAATCTTCTTTATCCCTGTTAATATTATTTGCTATAAAATTTGGACCCTCCAGCCTTCTTTTGATTATTGTGAGCGTGGTATATTTTTTCCATTCTTTCATTCATAAGCGATTTGTGTCTTTATATTTTAAGTGTATTCCTTGCAGCCAAGATATAGTTGGGTCTTACTTTTTATACAACCACACAATCTTTGCCTTTTAGTGTGTTATTTTGACCCTCCTATTCATTATGATTATTGATATGATTACATTTGTCTACCATCATGTTATTTGTTTTATATTTGTTCCCTGTACTCTTTTCCTTTTTTTTCCTGCCACTTTTTCAGAATATATGAAGAGATTTTATGATTCCATTTTATTGTCTTTGTTAGTTTAATGGCTATAACTCTGCTTTGTTGTTTTAGTTTGCTTTAGAGTATATAGTACACTCCTTTACCTAATCAAACTCCACATTTGAATGATATTTTACCACTTCACGTATGCTAGACCTTTACAATAGTATGTTTCTTCCTCAATTTTGTGCCATATTTGTCAAATATTTTACCTTTCCATGTGTATAAAACTGTAATAAACTAAACACCACATTGTTATCATTTGTGTTTAAACAGTTAATTGTCTTTTAAAGTGATTTAAATTGTAGGGAAAATTATAAATATTTATCCATGTAGTTACCATTTCCACAGTTCTTCATACATTTTTATAGACCATATTTCCATCTGGTATCACTTTTCTTTTGCCTAGAGGACTTCCTTTAACATTTATGATAGTGCAGATCTGCTGGCCAAAAAAAAAAAAAAAAAAGCCTTTCTGTTTTTTTTTTCCAGTCTGAAAAAGCATTTGCCTTCATTTTTAAAAGGTAATTTCTCTGGGCCTAAAATTCTAGGTTGACAGTTGTTTTATTTTAGTTTTTTAAAGTGTGATTCCACTGTCTTCTCGCTTGGCATTGTTTCCAATGAGACATCTGTTTTATTCCTTATCTTTATTCTTCTGCAAATAATGTGTCTTTTATTCATTTGGCTGCTCTTAAGATTTTCTCCTTATCACTGGTTTTGAAGTTTTATTATGATGTATCTTGATGTGATTTTATTAGTTTCTTGTGCTTAGGGTTTTGTTGAAATCCATGGATCTGTGTTTTTATTGTATTCATCAGATTTGGGAACAACTCAGTCATTATTTCTTCAAATATTTATTCTGACACCCTCCTGTGCTTTGGGATCTTCAGTTAAACATACATTAGGCTGCTTGAAGGTATCCCACAGCTTACTGATGCTTTGTTCATTTTTTAAAATTATCTTTTCTCTGTGTGTTTCATTTTGAATAGTTTATATTGTTATGTCTTCATAATTTGCTGATCTTTTTTTTCTGTCATGTCTAATCTGCTGTTATTCCCAACTAGTGGATTTCTATCTCAGACACCGTAGTTTTTATTTCTATAAGTTTTCTTTAGCTGTTTTTTATATCTTCCATATCTCTAGTTAACTTTTAAATTATATAGAATATAGTGTATGACTGCATTGTCCTTGCCTACTGGTTCTAGAATCTATGTCAGCTCTGGGTTATTTTCAATTATTTGATTTATCTCCTCATTATGGGTTGCATTTTCTTCCTTCTCTTTATGCCCAGTAATATTTTTTTTTTTTTTACTGGATGCCAAACATTGTGAATTTTACCTTATTGAGTGCTGGTTATTTCTGTAGTCTTGGGCTTAGTTCTGGAAAACAGTTACCTGGATACGCTTTAATTCTCTCCTGTTTGCTTGTATGGTTTGGTAGGCAGCACTGAAGCAGTTATCAGTTAAAGGCTACTTCTTCCCCACCACTGAAGCAAAACAAAACAAAAACCCACCTTTTGTTTAATCTACCCATTGCCTCTTGAATCCTGAGGTTTTCCATTCAGGGTGTTGAGAAGGGACACTTTTTTTTTTTGCCCTCTATGAGTGCTGAGCACTGTTACCTTTAATCCTTTCAGATTTTTTCCCTCCTGGTTTTAGGTAGTTTTCTTACACATACGCACTGATCAATACTCAGATGAATACTCATGGGATGTCCTCTGCAACTATTCAAAGCACATACTCTCTCTCTTTATAGCATCTCTCTCTCTGGTACTCTGTCCTGAGAATTCTACCAACTTAATTTCACCAGCATCTCAGCTTTCCCTCCCCAGCTCAAGTAGTCTACAGTGCTCCGTCATATACCAGAATCTGGAAACCATCTATCTGCAGGATGGGGTGATCACAAGACTTAATCTCGTTTCTTTCCTGGGACTCAGAGATCACTGTCCTCTGTTTGCTTATGTCCGGGATCTTGCAAACCATTGATTTATATATTTTGCTCATTTTTTTTTGGCTGTTTCCAATGGAAGAGTAAACATGGTCCCTGTTACTCTTAGCCAGAAGTGGAAATCCCAGAGATTCGCTCTCAGTAGGTATTGGGTTAGGCATAACCAATGTGTCTGAGAAGTAACCGAGCTTGAGAGCCTCTGCTAGGCTAAAAAATAACCACGGGAAAAATAATATCTTGACTTTCCAAAGTCAAATGAGCAATACAATGTAGGGAATTTCTGTTTTCCTTCCTCCATAGCCCAAAACTAGAAGATACTTCCTTCCTTCTGCTGTGGCTCTCTGTCTAACCTAGAGCATAGTCAGTCTTAACGTTCTTCTCCCTCAGTGCAAGATTCTAGGACGTCTTTGTAATTGCCTGCTTTGTTCTCTAAGTTGCCCTCTCACTTCCTGGTTACTAGTAAAGCTCCCCATTAGCCTTTGAGGAAGATAGGTTGATTACATTAGATGTTCTATTTTGCAGACTGAACAACTGAGGGTCAGTGAATGGCATAGTGCACCACCACCCAACCAGAGGCAGACCTAACAAGGAAACCTCTGGGTTCTCCAGGGAGTCCATAGATTTTAATAGAGAAAGGAACACATCTCCTAGGAGAGGACCCACACCTGCCAGTGTGCAGTCTGAGACCTGGAGACTGGTGTCCCTTGTAACTTTGCCTGGGCGAGTGCTTCAGCAGATGCTGTTCTTGTTGTCAGGACTCTAATTTGGGATGGAAATACAGCAGCTTGTCTCACTATCCCAACACTTTAGTTATCACTTTCCCATCTAGAATTCCAGTTAGAGATTTTTTTTTCACCTTCACCAAACTTGTGGGAAAAAAGGGGGTATCCCCAAATGACTTCTAATTCTCCTCATTGTGTCATGGATCCAGGTAAGAGAAAAGAGCGATACCTGGCTGCTGTTTGGGCAGGTGTACTTACAGACGCATCAGACCCGCACATTTCAACAGCTCAATCCACATGAAATAATGATAGCTCGCTCCCCTGAACCCATTCCCAGCTGGCTATATCCACCCGCATTTTGTTGTGTATCACAGTCTCTCTCTCAGGCTCATCATTTCCTTTTTCTTTCTTTTCTTTTTCTCTCTTTTTTCTTTTCTTCTCCTCTTTTCCTCTTTCTTTCTATCTTTCCCTCTTTCTTCCTCTCTTCCTTTCATTTCCCCTCCCCTCCCCTCACTTCTGCTCCCCTTTCCGCCCCTCCCCTCCCCTTTCCTCCCCTCCCCTCCCCTTTTCTTCCTTCCTCCTTCCCTTCCTTGCCCTCTCCCTTCCTTTGTTTTTTTCTTTCCTTTGAAAAAATAAAAATGTACTCTCTCACAGTGATGAAGGCTAGACATCTGAAGTCAAGGTGTGTCAGGAGGCCCGTGTTCCCTCTGGGGACTCTAGGGCAGGATCCTTCCTGGCCTCGGCCTAGCTTTTGGTGAAGGTTCAGGCATTACCGGTCTTCTGATTTCAACCGGTCTGGGGTCTACGTGCTCGGGGTCAGAAATGTTCATCTGATAGGAGTCTGTTTCCCATAAAAACAATTTAGGAATATGTGTCAGACCTTTGTCTGTATCTTTCTGGGAACCGAGAGTTCAGTGACTCTGCTCTGCGGCTGGCTTATAGTCCAAATTGTTACCAGTTCAGTCCCACAGGTGTTCTTTGTTTCTGCATCTTCATATTTCCCATCGTTAACTCTTGAGCCAGCCTTTTGAAATTCAGGGGAGGCCCGGGAGACTAATGCAAAAGCCTTTTACTTCAAAGGACAGGGAAACAGGAACTTGGATGTGGTTTCAGACGCCCCTTTGCTCTGATACTCCTCCATCTTGAGGGGAACAGGTTCAGGACAAGAAAGGGAATAAACTTTTGGATAGAGAGGTTTATCATAAACTCAGCAGAGGAAGTCGGTTTTAGGGAACTCGGTTTCAATAGGTAAGTGCTTATATACTTTTTATTATGTAAACCCAAATTCTTCTCCCAAAGAACTGTACTCATTTGTATTCCCACCATCAGTGTGTGACAGTGCCTGTTTCTGCATAGCACCACCGACAAAATGTCTGTCTTTGTTGTTTTTTTTTTTCACCTTCTGATAGTTAAGAATGGTATCTCAGTGTAATTTAATTTTCATCCACTTAAATTCTAATTATGAGTGAGATTGAATGTCTGTTCATATACTTGAGGACCATTATATATATTTTTTGTCAATTGTCTTTGCATATCTTGCCCATATTTTAATCAGAGGTTTGTGCCTCTCTTCTTAATTTTTATGAGTCATTTACACATTAGGAATATTAGCTTTTACTTGTTATATATCCTGCAAATACTTTCTCCTGGTTGGCAGTTCCCTTTTGCCTTTGGTTATTGTGGCTTTTGCCATGCAATTTCTGTTCTGTGTACTCAGATTGATCAGAAACGTAGGTGATTTCAAAACCATGTCCTATAGGATGGTTGAAAGAGTTTCTAGAGACGAAGAGCTTGAGGAAGAACATGATCACTAACTCTCACTTACTTGGATAACTGTCATGTTGAAAGAAGGAGTAGACTTATTGTTCTGTTTCTCCAAGAGGAAGAATTAAGTTAAATGACTTGAAGTTAAAGGAAGCAACTTTTGCCACAATGGAATAAAGCGCTTCCTAGTGATGTATGGACGGACCTTGGCTTTAACAGGTGGCTTGTTCTGTGTCACCAGCAGAATTAAATTAAAGGTTTCTGTCATACTGTATGTTATTCCAAAGGTCAAATATTCGCCTTGGGTACAAAGTAAGATGCCATTTAAGCTGGAGTAGTAAGCTCAAAATGGACTGTCAAAGACAGGATTGCATTAGAGCAAATTTAACATTGAGCCACTGAGCCAAACTAAGGTTGGCAAATCAAGGAAGTTAAGAGTTATACAAAGCAGATCAGAGTGGTTAACAGGAAAGGGACTGGATTAGCTTCAGAAATGTGGGTAAGTATCCTTGATAATTTTTATGAGTTCTTGCCACATAGCCATCCAAGTAAATTGAGTCAACATAAACAATAGCAAATTTACCAATATAAACTAGACCTTGATTAATTTGCATATTCTATAAATATTTATTGAGCTATGGCCCTGATGCTGTCTAAGCATTTTAAATATAGCAGAACAAAAAAAGACATTTTCCTAGTTTCACAGGGAACACAGTCCTGGCAGTTACTGTTTTCCCTCCGTGAATCTGCTGACCAAAACTTTGTCCCAGGCCAAATTACTTCACCCAACACATAAAAATATTAAGGAATGTCATGTTGCTGAAATTCAGGTGACTTGTCTGTCTGGGCTGAACTGAACCAATTATATTGGCAATACCTTTCATTCCAGGAACTTAGAATATTTTATACAATTTAATCATGACTATTCTAGGAGAAGCAGTTTCAGTAACTTCATAAGAATTCCGAGGGATGGATGGAAGTGATAAGGTGGACAGAGATAATCATCCCAGACTGGGCTGGGTGGGTCAGCAACGGACCCAAAGCAGGACCGAAGACTCAGACTCTCAGGGTCTCCACTCCGTGACTAGACCACACAGCATGACACCCTCATGCTTTTTCCCCTGACAACATCCAGAGACGGCCATAAAATCCACGGAATAGTGAATAATCGCTTGTAACATCAGGCTAAGTTTCACTCTAAAGAGCTGCATTTCTCCCAACCCTTGAATTTAAGCTGGTGGACCTCTGGGACATGGAAATTAGATGTCGTACACTCTTTCAGCCTCTGAACTGGAAGGTTCTGTACAGTCCACCTCCACTAGCCTCCCAGAGTACCGCAGCCTGGGGAGGCAAAGACGTCTTTCCAAGATCACAGCTGGTTAGTTCCATTCCAGGGTCTTGCACGCTGTGGCTCGTGCGTACCTCATCTTCATCTCAGACTAGTTCCCCCCGTTCTCTGTACTCCAGCTGGTCTCAGCGGCCTTTAATTCCTCATGTGTATGATGCTCTCTTTTGCCTCTAAGCCTTTGCACGTGCTTTCCACACTTTTTGGATGAATCCCCCTTTATCTCTCTCTGGACAACTCTCACTTAATTTTCTGATCTCAGCTTATCCCTTAGACTTAGAAAAAGTCACCTCTTCTATGTTCCCGTGGTACTATTTCTATCCCCCTTGGAAATGATGGTCACACCTGCCGTTACATGTTTAATGCTTACCTTCACCCTAAAATTAGGAAGGTTTTTGTGTCTTACTCCCCACTGTATCTCTAGACGCCAGCCCAACATTTTTGGACATAGTGGTTGCTCGATGATTTTTTTTTTTTAATGTGAAATGGAAACCAGAGCTCAAATTTCGTTTTTCTGGTTCCCAGTGTGATGCTGTTTCCACACTGTAGCCCTGCCTTCTGACTAAGCAGCCTTTTCCTTTCCTATGGAGGCCTTAGGGGACATTGACAAGGATCTAGTATTTTCTCTGTATGGTTACTTGCAGTGCTTAAAAAGTACCTAATGGAAAAAAGATACTTGGGAGATTACAGTGACTCAGAGTTGGATGGATGCAGCCTCACATGAGATAAACGATGTCAGCAGGACAAGGTTTCAATTTATAGGACAAAAACACACGTTTGGCTTCACAGCAGATGTCATCTGGATTATCCAGCCGGCACGGTCAGCCCTTCTATCCTGGCATTTACTGGTGGGAGAGTTTGCCCTTACAGCCAAGGCTCTTGTGAATTCAAGACGACTTAGGGAAATTTAAGCAAAGTTTAAAACTAATAAATGGTTAAACCGGACAATGAAATTTTAAGTAGGAGATTTCTTGACGTATTTTTTATTTGGTTTTCCTTTACATGAAAGTCACAAATAATGTGTGTTGATAAGAATGGATCTTAGAGGTTATTTCATTCATTTACGCATGTGAGAACAGACTGAAACAAGGTCCTGAAAAATTAAGTGGCTGTGCCTGTGGTCACGTAGATAGTGGTAGAATCATGCTGTTTGTCTTTCCCCTCAAAATACTACCGGTGGGATATGTTTGTTTGTGTAGGAACATGCTTGAATGTAGGTATGCAGAAAGGCAAAATCTTACAAAGGGGTGGAACGTTTAGGTACATATAGACACATACTCATGCACGAAAAACAAATGGACCGCACCTGTGGCTCAGACTAACAGCGGCCACGTGACCTTGTCAGAGTCATCAGAGAAAGCTAAGGGCACGAAGGATGCTCACTACCAGTAGGCTCTTTTGGAGAAATGCTCAAGAAACCAAATCAGGAAAGAGAATATATTCAGGTTGGAAATTACAGCGGATTCTGTTTTCTTTAAGAAAACAAATCCATTTCCTTCTGAATATCTTCACAAAATGCTCCGATGAACCTGATTCTGTTGGGGTGGAGGAGTGGGAAGAATTCTCATATGACTTCACAGGGAATCTTTCGGCCACACAGGCAGCCATTGGCCCTAATCATAATTTAGATAATATTCAGTTTTCCAAAAGCATTTTTGCAGGTACCCCAGGACTTTATTGATTAGGGTTATGTCTCAGCAAGCCCTGAGGTTTACCTCTGGTTTACAAACTCTCCCTTCATAGAGAGCGTAATTCCAGTGTGCTAACAAGGTTTCTGGGAGGGTAATCAGCCTAGAAGTCAGGACAATCTGTTAGCTTATTTTTGTAGCACTTTGCAAATACCATAAGCAATTAAAATATACAAACATATTTCAGGAAGAGAATCCTGAATGTTCCTTCAATGCTGAGGAAGATAACATTGTTATTAAAGCAAAAGACATCATTCCCCTTGTCCTCAATTCTCTGCTATGGGCAGCAATAGGGCTGTTTCACCCACTGGTCACTTGTTTAACTAGAGGCATCTTTTCTTTCTAATTGCGACTTAAATCTATACAATTTGTCCTAATCATTAGAGTCACCTTTCTCCCCACTATTTGAGCCTTCTGAGCCTTCATCTCACGTGGGGAATGACTGCCAAGGTCACTGCCAAGGTCACTGCACTGCTGAATAGAATTTCTGTGATGAAGGAAATGCTCGGAACCTTTGGCAGCCGATGTGGTGTCCACCAGACATGTGGCTACTGAGAACTTGAGATGTATTGTGACTGAGAAAATGAATTCTTTATTCTATGTAAACTTCAATTTAGTGGCCACCTTATTAGACAGTACAGGGGCTAAGTATGATCTGTCCACATCCCGCCGACCAGAGCCCATTCTTGCTGCTCGAACCTAACAAGTACCCTGGGAAACGCAGTCTTCGGTGTCAAGAAGAGGAGAACAAGACGGGTGAGCATCGAGCAAGCCTCTGCCAAGGGCCGCCAGTCTGACCCCGGAAGTCTTTTTCTCTCCTGCTTTCACACACAGGACACACACACACACGGAGGAGGCCACTCAAAGCCCCACTCAGTCCCTGTATCCTGCTTAAAGCCCAGGAGCCCAGATGTTATGCAGCCCTTTCCATCGAGTCCAGATGTACGTTTTCTTAGTTTGGCAGTTGATGAAAGAAGAAATTTATATGCTTCAGCCCATCCCTGCCCCGCCCACACAAACAGTGCACTGTTGGGACGGGGCTGGGAGACTCACAGTAAACACGCCTTCGGAGAGGGGAAGAGTGGAGACACTATACAGCACCCGCCTGGAGCTGGTCCATGACCTGTCGGGCAGATGTCATAAAGGCGCCCGTCCTTGTTGGGGTGGTTCCTTTATTATACCCATCTGGGAACAGTTCTCTTGTCCGTTGTTTGTGGTGGCTCCTGGTCCTTTGAGAAGCCTCCTCCTGTCTGTAATTTTTCTTAAACGTATAAAGTGCCCTTTGGTGGGGGAATATATGCAGCCTTTAAAGTCTGCTGTGTTCATGGAAGTAGGATTAAATTTTGAACAATCAAGTTCTTTTTAAAATCCACAATCATGGTTTCTTTGGTACCATAGTTCCCTCAAAAACATAGTGGGCATCTAATCTATTTCCAGTCCACTTCGTATGCCAGTAATCATACCCAGATTTCTCATACCCGTAGTTCTCAAATACGCTTTTAAAAATCATTGTTTCCTCACCCTCATGCCTCTCTCTCTCAGCTGAAATATGACTATCATGAAACCACCTGGATCTTTTAATCTGAACTTTTCCCTCGTTGCTTTCATCAAATGAGAAGTTTTACAAGAGTTTTGTCTTCAGAGGCTTGGAAAACTCCACCCTAACACTTCAGAGTTAGAAGCAGCCAGATTTTACAATCCCACAAAGCCCTGAATTTCTGGACTTTGTATTCATTTCATTTCTGCTTGCAAACAAGCTGCCTCTTTTCTGAGCTCTCCTCTTCTGTGTAATACCTCATCAGATGCAACCAAGAGTATCCAGCACGCACTGGTAGTGTCCTGTTTTCCAAATCCTTCCCCTAAAGCTACGAAGTCATTAGATTCATGATCTGACATCCAGGTTATAGCATCCTATTTCAAGTTCTAGTGTTTCATCAAATGTACGGCACTGTTTAATAGGTAATCTTTTTAGCCTCCAACAATGGTTTGCTGGCCACTCAGTGCTGATGTGTTTAGATCCTGACACAGATTCTGGGCTTTTGGTTGCAGTAGCATCCCAATTCAAGATACCAATTTCTGTGTTAGAGGAATTCATGCTAGCTGCTCAAGGCCACAGAGCTTTATTTCTTGCTTATGTCCTTATCTAAGGCAGGTCACAGGCTCTCCTTGGGGGCTCTCTGCTTGGCAGTAACAGCAGGGTTCAGTACATTTTGTGTCTTATGAAACTGCTGTTTAAACATGTGGCTCCCAAGGGCACCACAGAAAGAGAAGAGGGAGGGGAGCATATTGTGCGGGGACCTTTACAACCAACATGGAAGTGATGGGCATCACGTCTACCCTCATTAGCCAGAATCTGTGGCCTCAATCTAATTTCAGAGGTTGGGAAATGCAGCATTTCTCTGTGCACAAGGAGTTGGATTGGTGAGCACCTAGCCTGCCACACTAAGGATGCTCAGACCCTTTATCCTTGCTGTCTGCTCAGTCCTCACAACAACCCCATGGAGAAGGTTTTAGGCTTATGTTATAGGCAGAGCTTACACTATTGTGTAAAAGACACAAAATGCCTTGCCACATTTTGTTACGTAAAATTAAAAGTCCCATCACAAGGTCAGGTGGCATCAGGGGTGGCCAGCTGACTGGCTGCCATTTAATCAGGTGATTTCACCTCAGTCTGGATTTTGGTCATCAGTTTTAAGCACCAGGAAATGACTTAGGGTCTCTGGGAGCGAGTTCGTTACTCGGGGGTAGCTGTACGTGAACTAAACTCACAAGGATTGCTGTGTGCGTCAATGATAACTTCTTAACTTGTGAAAAGAAATTCAGTTGACCCCTGAGCAACATGGGTCCAGCTACACACCCTTTTTTTTCGACAGTAAATACTGCAGTGCTGAGTGTTCCCTGGCTGGTTGAATCTGCAGTTAAGGAGGAACCACTGATACAGAGGGCCAACTGCAAGTTATATGTGAATTCCCAACAGTGCAGAAGGTCGGCGCCCCTAAACCCCACACCTGAAGTCTGCAGTCAACACGAACCATTCCTATCCCTTTTCAAGTTATGTTCATATCTGGTAAGGATATAGATTCTCAGGCTATTTTGTTTTTTATTGATGTATAATCAATTTACAATGTTGTGTTAGTCTTTGGTGTACCCCATGGTGATTCAGTTATAGACACACACACACATATATGTTCTTTTTCATTGTAGGCTATTACAAGAGATTGAGTATAGTTCCCTGTGCTGTACTGTGGGACCTTGCTGTTTACCTATTTTATATATAGTAGTGTGTATCTGCAAATTCCAAACTCCGAGTTTATCCCTCCACCCACCCCATTTCCCCCGGAAACCACAAGTTTGTTTTCTATGTCTGTGACTCTGTTTTGTAAATAAGTTCATTTGTCTTATTTTTTTAGATTCCACATATAAATGATATACGGTATTTTTCTCTCTTTCTGGCTTACTTCACTTAGTATGACAATCTCCAGGCAACCTACAGACTGGGAGAAAATATTTGCAAACAATGTGACTGACAACGGCTTAATTTCCAAAACATAAAAACAACTCCTACAACTCAGTAAAAAACAAAACAAAACAAAACAAAAACCAAACAACCCAATCAAAACATGGGCAGGAGACCTAAACAAACACTGCTCCAGTGAAGGCATACAAATGGCCAATAGGCACATGAAAAAAATGCTCAGTATCACCGAATATCAGAGAAATGCAAATCAAAGCTACAGTGAGGTATCACCTCATTAGTCGGAATGGCCATCATCAAAAAGCCCACAAAAGATAAATGGTGGAGGGGGTGTGGAGAAAAGAGAATCCTTCTATGCTGTTGGTGGGAATGTAGTTTGGTGCAGCCATTATGGAAAACAGTATGGAGATGACTTTAAAAATGAAAAACAGATTTACCGTATGATCCAGCAATCCCACTCCTGGGCATATATCCAGAGAAAATTCAAATTTTAAAAAATATGTGCATCTCCAGTTATAAAATTCTGGCTTTTAAGTGAAAAAAAAAAAAAAAAACTGAATGAAGGGCTACAAATGGCAAATATCCTTCTTTGTTATGGGTGAGTTGTGTTCCATTGCACATGTACGCTGCATCTTCTTTACCCACTCACTTCTTGACGTGCACTTGGGACGCTTTCATATCTTGGCAGCTGTGAATGGCGTTGCTCTTGACGGTGGGGTGTATGTGTCTTTTTAAATTAGTTCTTATTTTCTGGTTGGCTTTGTTCCTTTGGTAACTGTGTATGTTTGAAAAGTTAAAGCTCCAAATGTTCTTAGAAATAATGAACAGTACATATATGTAAATTTTAAAAATATACGCAGTATATTGTGTGTATGTATTTACATACAATACATTGTATATGTGGAGTCAAACTTATAATTCTCCCTAATAAAGCTGAAAAATGGAAAAAAGAAAGAAACATAGACCTCAATGTTCATAAGAGCACTATTTACAGTAGCCAAGAAATGGAAGGAACCTGATGTTCACCAACAGATGACTGGATAAAGTTGTGGTATACATGTAACACACACAGTGGAATACTACTCAGCCATAAAAAAATAAAATAACGCCATTTGCAGCAACATGGATGGACCTAGAGATTGTCATGATTTATTCTTTTTTGGGTGGGTAATTATGCTTTTTATTTGTTTGTTTGTTTGTTTTTTAATGGAGGTACTGGGGACTGAATCCCAGACCTCATGCATGCTAAGCACGCACTCTACCACTGAGTTGTACCCTCCCCTCATCATGATTTATTCTTGATAGGACTTGTGTTTCTAGGAATTTTCAATTTCATGTCGTTTTCCATTTTATTGTTATACAGTTGCTTATAGTACTCTCTTGTAATTATTTTTATTTCTATAGAATTGGTGGTAATGTTCCTACATTTATTCCAAATATTAGTAATTTGAATCTTTTATTCTTAGTACATATAAAGTTAGTAATTTTGTTGATCTTCTTGAAGAGCCAATTTTTTGTTTCATTGATTTTTCTCTATTATTTTTCTATTCTCAGTTTAGTGAATCATCTTTCTAATTTTTCTAATTCCTTCCTTCTGCTACTTCTGGGATTTTTTTTCTTCTATAATTTGTAAAGTTGGGTTGTTAATTTGAGATCTTTCTTACTTTCTAATGTGAACATTTTAGCTATAAATATCCCCTTGAGCACTGCTTTCATGTGTTCCATTCTCTTGGGTTTGTTGTGCTTTTGTTTTCATTCATTTCTAAGCATCTTCTAATTTCTTTTGTGATTTCTTCTTTCATATATTGGTTGTATAGGAATACATTAATTTCTACAAACTTACGAATTTTCTGTTTTTCTCCTGTTACTGATTGCTAACTGCGTTGTAGTCAGAAAAGACAGTTTGTATGAATTTATCTTTTAAAATCTATTGAGACTTATTTTGTGGCCTGACCTGTGGTCTGTCCTGGAAAATATCCCATGTGCTCTTGAGAGGAATATGTATCCTGTTATTGGATAGAGGCTTTTTGTATATATCTGTTAGATCTAGTTAGTTTATTGTGTTTTAAAGTCCTCTTTTTTCTTTTTGTTTTCTGTCTGGTTGTTCTATCCGTTATTGAGAGTACAGTATTGAAGTCTCCAAATATTATTGTAGAACTGTATTTTTCCCTTTAATCCTGTCAATTTTTGCATTATATATTTGATAACCTGTTATTGAGTGTATGTTTATAATCATTGTATCTTTTTGCTGTATTAAAACTTTTATTAATATATAATGTCCTTCTTTGTCTTTTCTATATTTTTTTGGTTTAAAGTCTATTTTATGATTTTAGTATAGCCACTCCTGCTTTCTTTTTGTTACTCTTTGCACATAATATCCTTTTCCAGCCTTTTACTTTCAACTTATTTGTATCATTGGATCTAAAGCAAGTCTCTTGTAGACAGCATATACTTGGGTTTTATATATATATAATATGATATATATACAATATATAATATAACATATAATATATGCTATATTATATGTGTTATATATTATATATCAATATTATATATCAATATATTAATATTATTTATATTATACATAATATTAATATATTGAAATAATATATATGATATTATGTAATATATATAACATATAGTATAATATGATATAATATAATTATGTTTTATGATATATAATAAACAATATAGCATAATATATAATTTTATATATGTGTAATATGTATATATGATATATAATATATACTATATAATTACATATCATATATTATATATATTTTAAATTTTTTTCAAGGACTGGAGAGTGCCTATTGTTCTCAAACCATGGGTCATTTTTAATTCATTCTGCTAATCTGTCTTTTGATAGGAAAGTGTAATCCATTTACATTTAAAGTAATGACTGCTAAGCAGGGAATGACACCTGTTATTTTGCTAACTTTTCTATGCCTTACAGCCTTTTTGTCCCTAGTTTTCTGCATTACTGTTTTCTTCTGTGTTCAGTTGATTTTTTGTAATGATATATTTATGTTTCTTTCTCCTTTCTTTTTGTGTATATTCTTAGTGTCTTTTCATTTCAACCCATAGGACTCCCTTTAGCATTTTTTTTTTGTGGAAAAGAATATAGCAGTTATAAACTCTTCTCAGATTTTGATTATCTGGGAATATATTAATTTGTCCTTCACTTTTGAAAAACAGTTTTGCCAGATAAAAGATTCTTGGTTTCTTTTAGCATTTTGACTATATCAGCCCACTGTCTTCTGGCCTCCAAAGTTTTGGTTTTTAAAAATATTTTTTTGTTGAATTATAGTCAGTTTGCAATGTTGTGTCAATTTCTGGTGTACAGCACAATACTTCAGTCATACAGGAGCATACATATATTCATTTTCATATTCTTTTTCACCATAAGTTACTACAAGGTATTGAATATAGTTCTCTGTGCTGTACACTAGAAACTTGTTGTTTATCTATTTTATACATAGTAGTTCATCTGAAAAATACTACTATCATGTGCTAGGTCCTTGGGCCAAGAATCAGCTTTGCTGAAGCATGAACACAGTCTCCGCCCTCATGTAGCCCACGTTCTAGTGGAGTGCCCTGACACGTTATGATTTGGGGTGATTGTTGATCTTGCTATGATAGGGAGCTGTGGGAATATATAGGAAAGGTGCCCAACCCAGCTTCAGTTCCTCCTTAAGGCTGAGTTGGAAGCTAGGCAAAATACAGTCAGGAAAGATTTTCCAGGTAAATAAGAGTGTGTTCACTTCCTGAGATGAGCGTCTTAGTGCATGCTGCAAGAAAGCAATCTAAAGCAGGGCAGTGGCTCTCTTTGATCGCTCTAGTGCATTCTAAGTGAATCATTCATTTTTTTTAATAAGACATTTTTAGTGCTTATTATGTACTGTGTCCTTTTCTGGACACTGAAAAACTGGAATGAGAGCTAAAAGACTGTGTTTTTAAGCCAGAAACTGCCATTCCATAGCTGTGTGAATTTCTTTGTGTTCATGTAACAAGATTAGACTACCTAATTTTCCTCCCAATAACCAATAATTTCACAGGGACTTTAATGCTAACCACAGATTCCCAATACATACTGAACTGCTAACAAGTGAGATTTACAAATATGAAATCTCACGACCCGTAGCATCACAAAGGGTTACCCTGTATACCAGCAACTTATCTGCATGATAATTAGATTAGCAAGTGGGGGTGCAGAACCAGGTTCTGTTCTAAATGCTTTCTCTGTTAGTCTGTTTAATCCTTATAAGAACCATATGAGGCGGGAACAAATACTGTCTTCATTTTACATCTGAACTGATGCTCCCGAGGTCAGTAAGTGGTGAAGCCAGGGTGTGAACCCAACCCGTTTGGCCTGAGACTTAGTTCTTAGTTTCTGTAGAAAACTGTGAAATAGGTGGTAATTAATGTTGCTCAGCCACGTCCTGTAGTCTCTAAGAAGTGCGTTGCCCTGTGTTTTTTTTTTTCTCATTCTTTTATACTGAGGCTTATAATACCCAGTGCCTCTCTAGAAGATCGAGCGTCACTGCGTAGAGTGAAGGTCTCGTAATTGATTAGGAAATAAATTGATTAAGATAATTTTAAAATTTGATTATATTTTGGGGGTGATGAAAATATTCGCAAATTGATTGTGAGGATAGTTGTCTAACTCTAAATATAATTTTAAAAAAATACTGAACTGTAATGTTTATCCTGGCTAAGTCTTGATAACTATCTTCAAATATTTGAAAACCTGTTTTCTGGGAGAGAAATTAGACTTAGGTAGCTGTAGGTGGAGGCACTGTGTGGTATGTGAATTGTATCTCACTGAAGCTGTTAAATAAGATAAAACCCAAACTCTGCAATTCATGAATAAACAGCATTCTACTGAAAAAATTACATGATACTTTTGTTTGAATGATATGCAATCCAGCCTGGAGGAAATACGGTTCAGGGAGTCGGTCATGCCAATATTTTGAATGGATTATGTCCACATCTTCACGTGACTTCAGGTGACTGTCACCACTGCTGTAGCAATCCCCAGTCCATACGTGGCAGGTGGGAGCATGGGTGCTCTCCGCTTCCATTCCCTGTGGGTCCCTTTTCACAAATTCCTCTTAGTCTCAGAAATCTTCAAGCCTCCAAGTGAGATGTGTCACCTCCCTTCACCTCTCTCGCCCAGTTCTAACGGTGGCTGCTGGTGTGAGGGAAGAAGGTGGAGCTGAGGAACTGGGTTCAGCCCTGCATGGCACGCTTTAACAGGACATCGGTATTCTTTTTTTTTTTTTTTTTTTTTTTTTGATGAGGGGTACATTAGGTTTATTTATTTAACTAGAGGTGCTGGGGATTGGACCCAGGACCTCGTGCATGCTAAGCACACACTCTACCACTGAGCCACACCCTCCCCTGTGACAACAGTACCCCAGATCACACCCCAAGGAGAATGAGGAATTTGGAAAGAGGACACCTGAATAAAGTAGGGATGTTTATCCTGGCTAAGTCTTGATAACTATCTTCAAATATTTGAAAACCTGTTTTCTGGGAGAGAAATTAGACTTAGGTAGCTCCAGGGGACAGGTCTATGAGTCATAGATGAAAGTTACACAGAGAGGGAATAAAATGGCAAGGAACGGGGCTCATCTCAAATTGCCACCTATTAAGTCAGAGCCACCTTCAAGTACTACTTTCAAAAGCTTACCCTTTGAGGGGGGAGTGTAGAGCTCAGTTGTAGAGCACATGCTCAACATGCATGAGGTCCTGGGTTCAATCCCCAGTAACTCCTCTAAAAATAAATAAACTTAATTCCCCCCCACCCCCCCACCCCCAAATAGTTTACTCTTTGATATTTAAAGACTGGTTCTACATGGTATGGAGAGGAGCCACACTGACAGGAAATGCCTTGGGGTCCGATTCCACAAAGGGCAAATTTGGGAGCCTGAATTAAGGTTTCTGTGAGTGTGTGTCTAATCTAATCCCAGATACCTTTATAGTCCACATCGCTTACCCTGGCTGAGTTAGTGAGAGATCTCAACTCTTGTATACAGGGGCAGACAGGCTCAAAGCAGCTGACGCTCCTAAGAAACAACTCAAGAAGGAAAATAAAACATTGTAACTTCTTTTCCTTTGAAGCTGACGTCAGCTACTAACAGAAAAGAAATGCCAAGCCCTATAAATACGGTTACATCCAGTGAGTCTCAGTTTTCCTTCGTGTTAAATATTTTCTCGGGTGGATGATATTTTCTGGAAGGACAGTATAAACAGACTTTTGCAAGAAGAAAGGACCGTGTCACCCCCACGTGCTATAAATGGAAATGACTTTGGACTTGGAAGGGAATGTGTTTGTGTTTATTTTAGGCCAGGCTGCAACTGGCCGACTGTGTGGCCTCACACAGTACAGATTTCTTATCAATCCCTGTTTCTCACACATGGCTTCTGGGACCACCTTAATCTGAATCATCCAAGGGTGCTTATAAAATGGCAACATACGGAGCCCCGCCAAGAACTACTCTCTCAGGATTTCTGGGGTTAGAACCCGGGAATCTGCGCTGTCAGTAGCCAGCCTCCAGGATTCGGATGCGCCCTGAGGTCTGAGAACCGCTGAGGCAGGCGGTTACTAGCAGCCCTTTCGTCTTGATCTTTTTCTCATCTAATGATTTTTCATCCACTGTGGAGAACCTTGGAATATCTTTCAAGTACAAATTTGCTCCTGAATCTTACCCTTTATGAAAAAGCTGGCCAGTGGTTGGTTTACCCAGGAGCAGGAGGATTCACAGGGCGCCAGCCTCTCAGGCAAGCTGAAACGAGCTGGTCACCCCATGGGGACCTGGCTAGAGTGGTTATTTATTCCACTACAGAGAACTACCAGTCCACCAGGATGCCAGGAACTTCCCTGTGCCAGTCACAAACACACAGCTAGCTGAAACTGCAGTCCCCGGCACTCGGTTAGCAAAGGGTCGCGTAACCTTTGTGCCCCGCCGGCGTGAAGGTCGGCTCAGAACCCCCCGCGGCCCCCTCTGCAGTCCATTTGCCCGCAGTGGGGATGGTGGGAGGGTGGGCTTCAGTCTTGGGGGAGTTGGCAGGGCAGCTCCCACCAGCCGCTCCCAGCCATCTGTACAGCTTGTAATAAGAGCGAACGTGAGTCATCTCTGCTGCATCAGTGCAAACCACCCGTGGGGAGTTCGACCTCCGCCTGTTTCTAGAGAGGCATTTAACGAAGACTGACCTAATTCAAGCAAAAATAGGTCTCAATTAGTGTATGACTAACCCGCTGATTTTTCTAATTACAAGAGAAACCTTTCTGCCACATTTGGCGACTAGCTAGTGATGCTGGGTGACGGTGAAGCTGCACTTCGGTTGTGTTAATACTTCTCCTTATTCTTTTTCCCTTTCCTCCCTCTCCTATCCCACCTTTCTCCCTCTCTCAAGGAAATCTAGCTGCAGGTGACCAATCACATGCCTGAAAACCCCCTCTTAGTCCCTTGGTCTGGCAGAGCTGCTCCCATTTTGTCATTAAATGAATATGGAAATTAGAAGTGAAGAATAAGCAAACCAGGGCTTGTTTCTGTGGCTTGGAGGCATTATTTTCAAATAAATGTATAATAATCTATATGGACCAATGTATTCACAGCATTTCCTACGTGAGGGGTGAGGACTTGCCTTCTTAGAGGAGAAGGCAGTGTGATGCTTGGAGAGGGAGGAAAAGAGTCCGCAAGCCAAGGGATGCAGGTGGCCCTTCAAAGCTGAAAGAGGCAAGTTTTCCCTCAGAGGCTCCAGAAAGAACCAGCCCTGCTAACACCTTGACTTTGGTCCAGGGAAACTGATTTTGGACTTCTGACCTTTAGAATTCTAAGAGAATAAATTTGTATGCTTTTAAGCCACAATTCGTGTAATTTGCTGCAGTAGCAGAAGGAGACATACATGATCTTAACTAACTTGCTCGCTTCCCCATTGGAAACTTGATTCGGGTGTCGCTGTGCCTTGCAACCGCTCAGCAAAGCCTGCCTAATCCTCCCCTCAGCAGGCTCCCTTCCATCTCTGCTGTCTTCATCCTTGCCCGGGCCCCTCTCACCTGCTCCCCTGCAATGGATTTCTCCCCTTTGAATCCCCTTCTCATTTCAGCCAAGTGTTTTTGTTTTGGTTTGGTTTTACAAATCAGACCATGTCATTCCTCTGCTTCAAACCACCCCCACCAGCTGCTTGCTGACTTCAGGATAAAGTCTTGGGGATAAACAGGCACAGGTCAGAGGGTTTGTTATCGTGGCTGCCAGAGGCCCCTGGGAGACGGCCCCTGTTGGGTTCTGCAGCACATCACTGAGGGGTGTACCTGCGCGGGACTGTGCACGGCTGGAGAGGGGGTGGAGTTGAGGGTGATAAATGGGAGCTGTCCTCCAGCCTGAGGGTTCTGCCGTGTGCAAGGCTTGTCGTCATGGTGTGATTTCAAGACCGATGAGGTTCACCAGCTGAGATGCCCCCTGGCAGCGTCCCAGATTCACGTACCCTGAGAACGGCTTCAGCGTCATGTTGGGAGTGCAACCTGTAGGAGATGGTTCAGCCTCCACAGGGTCTGATGCGACCCACACTCCATTGTCATCGTCAGCTCTGTACTCTCAGTGCAAAAGTTCGTGGCCAGAAGACTGTGTCTCTGACTGTCTTGCAGGACATTGTTATTTCTCTTCTGTGTCTACTGACTATCCTGACTCTGTCCTTTAGGTAAGCAAACCCAGTCAGGCTTACCCGTGCGATGTCTGTGTCTAGAATTCTCATAATTCAATACTTGCCATTGTTATTGGCCAGCACAGTGGGTGCATGAAGGCTGAGCTCTGAACATGGTTTATGTTTTCTCCACTAAGGCTCCAGCCTCATCCCTTAACACGCCCTCTCAAGGCTCTGCCCTTGAACTACTGCAAGCTATTTCCTTCCCCACCTCTACCTGGCACTCTCTTCCCCATCCTCGTGGCCCAGCTAACCCCTGCCACCCTTCAGACCTCAGCTCAAACACCAGCTCTCCCAGGAAGCTGTTTCTGCCTCTTAGGGGCTTCCATAGGGTCGTGAAAGTTCCCCACCCGACAAGGACCACACTGTGGGGCAGTGGCTTATTTGCTGTCTGTAACTCCGTTAGGTGGTGGACAGCTCTAAGGCCACTGCTTCCCCTGGCTTGTTCATTATCAAAACCCTAGGGCTTGGCCTCGCGGTGTGTGATTACATTTGACAAATGGGTGAATGGATTCATCATGAGAGCAGTCATCTTTTATGGAATGCCTGCTATGTGAGAGGCACCACGCCAGGTACTGTGTGTGTGTGTGTGTATACAGTTGACCCTTGAACAACACAGGTTTGAACTGCCCAGAGTCCACTTACGTGCAGATTTTTTTCAATAAATATAGTAGCTGTATTTCTACTTTATAGATCTGTAACTAAGTGTGGGGGAAGGTTGCATTCAATTAGCGATCACGATATCTGGGATCAAAAGAACTGAGGTTTGACTCCTGATTTCAGCCAGACTCTTCCAGCTTCCTGCCTGTGGTGGGGTCGGTGAGCGATTCCTCTATTTTTGAGGGAGAGACAGCGGTCTGCAGATTCCCCACTGCTCAGGGGTCAGCACCTCCGAACCGTGCTCTGCTCAAAGGCTAACTGTACTTCCTAACCCTCAATACAGCTCCGTAAGGTCGGTCTTCTTATCCTAATTCTGTAGTCGAGAAAACCAAGGATCAGAGCCTACGTAACATGACTAGGGTCACTACTCGATGCATAACTGGAATTTGGGCCCAGATTGACCTCTTGCTTTGTGTCGGCCTATTTACTGAGCTGTGCTTATATGAGGCGCCCCTTTCCCCCCTCAAGCCCCTCCCAGCCACTCCCACTGTGCTCCCATCCGGGTCCAGCCATCAGATCTGGAGGCCCAGCACAGCCGTGCTCCCGACATGCCTGGGCGCCGGGCCTGGACTCTCTCCTTTATTTCCAGGCCTGAGTAGTTCGGTGTCACAGCTCTTCCTCTGAATTCCTTTGATGCGAGTAGCTCTGTTTTGCGCCTGCTCTTTCCCCAATACGTCCCGGGCTTGCTGCAGGGGTTATAAACAGGTTCTGGGGTGGGGCTGAGGTATGGTGTTTTTTCCAAGGGAAAGCATCCGTAGCTTCCATTAGAACCCAAAGAAGTCTTCTGACATCTGAGCAAATGGGCCTCCTGGGAATTTATTTCTCTGCTGGTTTCTTCCCTCTTCTTTTTCGAGAATGTTGTGCAAGGGTTGTTGGGGCCACTTCAAAGGGCCTACCATGCATGGTTGCCCAGATTCACAGGAGATCTCAGGGACCTCCAGAAAATCCATGTTAGAGTTTTTCTAAATCTCATATCCCTTCCTTTATGCACGAGATTGGGCCAGAACGGACACCCAGACTCCCTCCTGCTCTAAAATTCTGGTTCCATGATTCCTGCATGTATAGAATCATTTAAATGTTAGCAGATGGAGGCTACAGGTATTTTTATGCACATGTGTAGTCTTGCATGAAGAAGCAGAGGCCAGAGATTTGGAAGCAACGTCCCAAGGCATGGGAGGCCCCTTCCTGGGAGGGAGTCACAGTTGTCAAATCACATCGCTGTGCCCTTTTGGTCTCCTCACCATTCCCTGCAAAGCACAGCACAGTTAATTACGTCCAGAGCTGATGCCTGATGAACTGACAGCTTTTACTGACCACCTAGGAAAGATTTTGTTTTTAAAGAATTACTCTGATGTTTTTCTTTCTTTGAATGGAGTAAGGATCAGGCCATTGGCGCTGAATAAATGATTCTCTTACATGTGCTGTTAGTTCGTGAGTTGCCTGATATTTCCAATTGCCTTGAATATTGCTGTGTTTATACATGTACAGTAGTTTTAACGTTGCCATTGACTTGATTGCTACTTTTACAATTACTATCTCCCACTAATGTTTCTCCTATTTTGTTATTAAATGAATACAGAAGTTAGAAGTCAAGCATAAGCAAATTAGGGCCTGTTTCTCAGACAAGAGTAGAGGCATTATTTAAAAACAGATATAGAATAACGATTTGCTGGCTTTTTAAAGCTAACAGACTCTCTTCTCATTGGAAACCTGTGTCAGGATCAGACTGTCCTCTGTGTTTCCAGCAGGAGGGGAACACCCACCTGGCACACTCCCCTGCTTAGAACATGTCTCTGAAGGGTTCAGTTCCTCGGGTTTAGGGGGCTTGGCCAGTGTGCTTTTATGCGACGATGATGACAAGGATGGTGTTACCGAATTTTTATTGAATGCCTGTTACAGGGCAGACACTGGCTCCTCTCTTTCTGTGCAGTAACTTGTTCACTCCGTACAACCACCCTATGAGGTCATGGCTGCCACCGTTCTCATTTTAAAGATGAAGAAAGATTTAGGTGGAGTGGCTTGCCCAAGGGCACACGGGTGATGAACGGTGGTGCCCGGCCTTGAGCTCCGCTGGCCGCAGCCCCAGCACTTGCATTTATAGCCTCTCTCTCCTCTTTGCTGCTTCTTCTCTTAAAGGTGCTCAACAGCCACACACGCCTGTGACTAGTCCCCGTGTTTCCTGTTTAAGGAACTGAAATCTTGGTCCTTGGGAAGTTTCCCAGCTGATTAGCAAAGGAGCATAGTATACAAGCAAAGACAAGTTTGTAATGTCCTAGAGGCAAAATTTAGGCTAAATGACATGTGTCGGGGTGACCACCAGCTGCTCGGGCACGTCATGCAGAGCTGCCAGAAGGAATTTCAGAGCAGTGTGTTTTCCTTTATATGTATTTCCTAGTGCCATTACCCCCATGAAGTACTATGGACTAAAAGTAAACAAACAAACAAACAAAAACCCTATCAATCCATGTAAAAATTCCTCCCAAACCAACCTTTGCCAAAACAAACCAACTAGCCATCCCATTAAAGTATGAAGGTAAGGAAAATTGTTGCTCAGTCTCTTTCTGGCTCCAATGGCGATGGTGGCCATGGGAAGGAAATTGTGACTGGAAAGATAACACACCTGAGAGCTAGACAAGATCTTAGAAGTTCCCAATACAGCCTCCAAGGACCTAGACCATCTTCCTACGATCCAAACCACCCAAAAATGTGGTGCAGTAATTCTTACCTAACCAAACTGTGTCTTAGGGCTGGGGAAGCTATCTTTGATGGAGCTGCAGAAAGGGGATCCTATCCTAAAATTCTGGTTTTTATTTAGTTGATAAAAAGGATTATTCAGATTAAAGTAATAGACCCAATGCTAGAGTTAGAAGATGA
The DNA here is from genome assembly GCF_036321535.1 of Camelus dromedarius. Lineage (NCBI taxonomy): Eukaryota > Metazoa > Chordata > Mammalia > Artiodactyla > Camelidae > Camelus > Camelus dromedarius. The sequence continues at coordinate 26,200,448 of NC_087458.1, read as the reverse complement.
TGATGATGATCCCCCAGGGAGAATGGGACAAAAATTGTTCTCAGGATGGAGAATCAAAGGGACCACTTGGCCCAGGGGCTGATTTTTTTTAATTTAGGAAGCCACGATGGTTAAATGAGTGATACGGGCATAAGGAAAGAATGAACAGTATTTTCTGAAAGTCTTGGCGAGTCCGCTCCGTCCTGAGCTTGGCAGCTAAGTTGGGGTCCCATAAGCTTCCCCCACTTCCGGGAGGGAGGCTGGTTCATGACTAGAAACCCTGTGTCCCATGAAGAGATATGATACCTACTTTTAAAGAGATGCCTACTTTTAAAGTCCGCCCCTGGAGATCGGAGATAGTATTTTCCTGATCAGAAAAATCTGCTCAATTTTTTCACTTTTAGGGAACCGGTTTGTTTTTTTTTGTTTTTGTTTTTGTTGTTTTTCTCTAAGACAAAGAACATTTATAATAAAAGAAAATCTTTTAGGACCAGGATGTCCTTGGAACTTTGGGAAACTCTGGAATTCCTCATAAGTAGCTGAGCAGATAGCAACCTCCAGAAACTGCTGCCCACTTACCCCCAGAGTCTTGGCAAGGCGTCACCCCCACGATCTCCCTCTTCCGTGGGAGCATAGAAACACACTAAGTGATGAGGGGAATCAGGCCGATTAATTCTTTACAACAAGGTTTTATTTATTCTTTTCTTTGAATCCCACCCCCTCAAAAAAAAAACATTAAAGTTGTTCATCTTTCTTTTATTTTTAATGGTTTTCCTTTTGGATCCAAACGAGCATTTATATTACAGGATATCCACCTGGTCAACATGCAGTGCTGCACTCTGGCTTTGGGAGAGATGCACCGATACTCTGGGCGGGCCAGCACTGGCTGCCAGTCAAACGCGGCCCCAACGGGGCGTCAGGCTGGCACACCGCAGCGGACGCTGCCTGTGAGGGAGCGTTTCAAGCGCCTCGACTCACGCGTGTTTTGTAATGCGGGTGGCAGCGTCTTCACAGCCTGAGGCAGAGCACTCAGTTTCCCTCTGGATCCCATCTGATGTGCTTGTCCTCTAGGAGCAAACGAGGATGGGGGATGGCCTGACCTTGGGTCCCAAAGGACAGAGGGCGAGGCCTGGACACCCCGTCGTCCACTTCCTCGCAATGCTATCCTCTGAGGCCAGTACTGGCGCACCCTGTGGCGCCTGAAATCCACTCCTGACAAAGCTCATCTCCTGTCCCACCCACCGCCCCTCCCCTCCCCTCCCGAGGTGCTTGGACCACTAGGAAGGTCAGTGAAGTCTCCCCGCCACTGGCACTACTGTACTGAAGAGCTGCTACAGTCATTGAGACCGCCTTCAGGCTGCTTGAAAGCAAGACCCTCCTTCCTCTCCATCTCCCAAGTCTGGCAAGTATTTTCTCAGGGTTCTGCTAATCCCGAGACCCACAAATCCACTACCTAGAGTGGGAAGAACCCCTGTGTACCCAGTATCACGCTGACAAGCTGACCCATGACCTGGTGTAAATGAGGACCCCAGGCCACGCAGCCTCTGCCTGGGACTGGCCGGTGTTTTCCGCCCTCACCCTGTCTCTGCTCTGGAGCTCGTCTCCCTCGCCTCCACCGTGGTTACGCCACGTCCCAGCTACGAAATGCCACGCGTGCTTGGTGTTTTAGGTTTTTCTCCTCCATTTGTTTGTTTTTCTGGGTGAGTTCCAAATCTTGGACTCGGTTTGAGTGCAGTTGGACGGCTGTCTAATGTCACCAGGAGGGAAGTTCCTCTGCAATTGCAGCTCCAAGGGTGGCTTTGTATAAATTTTGCCTTGGTCACAAAACCCTGGGATAGAAAAACACTGATGGAAGCTCGGCCCGCAGGCTAAGTACATATCCCCACTGGTAGTCATTAAGCTACAATACCTATGTTTTTACTAAATCTGTTGGGGTCTGCTGGATGTCATACAGCTCCATAGCAAATGTCGCGAAGACCAGAACTACTGTGCACTTGAATTGGCAGTTAGATTACATTGTTAGCCCTCGTTTCCTGCTACCTTTATTTTTTAAAATTGATTAATGGCACTTTGAAGTTTTGGAGTGTGTTTTTCCCACTCATCCCTTATAAAGATTTCTAACAGACTTGCTTTGAGTGGCGGTCCTTGAATGGTACAGGCCAGCTCTGTAAGAAATTAGAGAACTGGAAAGAAAACTGAGTCACCGAACAAGGTCAAGGTTGTATCTGGCAGCTTTGATTTAGTCTCCTTTTAGTTTGGGGGCCCTCATCTTTGTGACCCAAGAAGGAGGTGGTACTGCCTGGTACATATGCTGGGATCTGGGTCCAGAACTTAGACAACAAGCCATTCTTACCTCGGACAAACTGGCAGAACAGGGGAAGAGAGAGAGAGAAAGAGAAGACTCTCCCAGATTTCCAGTGCCGAGTAGGAGAAGGGGTCTCGGTGAGGATCCTACGTGTTAGCTTGTAAGCATTTGCTCTAACCCTGGCTCAGGGTCTACAAAGAGACGACAGCGGGAAGCTCCGAGCATGAGCGCTCAACTTCCTTCCTGGATGAAAAAGAAAGCCTGGACTTTTTGTTGTTGTTGTTGCTAGAAAGCTAAGAAGAAGAGGAAGGGAAAATGGGGAGAACAGAGTATGAAATGTAAACACATCCTGGATTCAGGTTTCCTTACACATGAAGGAAAAAAAAAATTAACTGCTTACAGCAATGCCAAGAATTTCACAGATCCGGAATGGGATTGAGGGAGTGAAGATTTTTCTAAACTGGTTTAAGGAGACTGATCGCTTTAAATGCATTATTAACTTACTTGCACATACTTGCGACACCCACGAAGTAGCCAAACATTAGTATTTCTATTTTCCTAAGAAGGGAAAGAAAATAGAGATGCAATACCCTGCTGGAGGCACAGGTCAGGACAGAAGGCTGGGGCAGAATTTATTGTTTTTAACTCTCAAGTTTCATTTATCAAATTACCACACTCCATAAAAATTTTTTTTTTGTCTTTTCATCAAGACCTAATTTTTATATTTATAAGTTAAAGATGTCCCATTAAAAATTCTATGTCCACTCTGTTATTCCCTTTGCGTTTGCTATTTTCAGGCAGGTTTTTCATTATTTTAGATTCTATTTTAAGTCCCAAGACGGAGAAGAGACAGAGAGAAACAAGAGACTGTGGCTGACTTAGAATGAGAAAGAAGACAAAAAGGAAACCAGAGAGAGAAGACGGAGCTGTTATTGTGTAATCTCAGATTTTTTTTTTTTAACTCAAATATCACATCATTAAATTGGACAGAAATAAATTCTTAAAGCTAATTCAGAAACCCACATTTCTCCTTCTTGGCTGTTCTAGAGCAGGTCTGCTACCAAAAAATGCAACCAAACCAAAAAATCCAAATAAAAAGGAACAGAAATAAATCCCCTTATCTCTTTTTACGTGATCTAATCAGCTCTCTCAAAGCCTCAGAAATAAGAATTCAGTCTCAATAACATATTTGCATAATAGCACAGCTTATTATAATGTCTCCCCTTGCATTTAGAAGGTCAAGATGCCACCCTCCCCCTCTGTTTAGCATGGGGGCAGGGAGCGGGGGGAAACAAGACTAGCAAAATAGAAGGGCAGATTGCGGGGCACCCCAGCCTCACCAGCAATGTGATTAGACCCTCCTGTGAGTCCTACTCACATTTCTCAACTAACTGGGTTGGATTTTATTAACAGCAGTTCTCCAGGCCCTTAGGGGTGTTGCGGTGATCAATGAATCTGTTATCTTTGGCTTGGCGTGATCCCTCTGGGATGCAAAAGCTTCAGAGGCTCAAAGCAGAAAGGGCTCAAGAGAAGAAAAAGATGGCCATCAGAAGCCAAAGGCAGTTCTTTCTGTTACCAGTCTTTATTCCCCGGAGTGGTCCGTCCCTGTTCTCTGACTGGGTGGGTGGTAGCACATGGCACCTGACAAATCACCCTAGCGGGGTGTCACCGAGCCCGCCCCCGCAGCCAGCAGTGAAGCCATCGGCCGCAGCTCTGTTAGGTTAGACCTGGCTACGCCTGCCTCCAGAGAGGGGAGAGCAAAAATCAAAAAGACAGAGCTGTGTATTAATGTTTAAGACTCTCCTCTGATCACCGCATGGCAAGGTTAGGTCTTAACTCCTGAGTTAATCTCGCGCGGCTTTTGTTAAAATAGAGTCTCAGCGTGGATATATGATTATCCAAACCTGGACCTGATTCCTTGCGGTTTCCTCCCTGGAGTTAAACCATCGTGCCCTCACTGGCCACTTGCAAGAGGCCCGGGTCCTCCTCCTTTCCTGCAGCATAAAGTCCTCTCCTCAAACTCCCGGACGGTGCTCAATGCTCTGGAATCCAGGCGGGAAGGACAGAAAGGATGGGCGAGAAGTGAGACTCCGCCCCACAGCAAGGGAACGCCTCGCCTCACCACGAATCTTTGCACGCCCTGGCGTTAGACCTCTGAGGATCTCAAAACATAGCAGACATGAAGCTGATGAAAATAGTAGTGAAAGTTCCTTAACCTTCAAGTCTCCTAAGATCCCTGACTACCTGCTCCCCTCCTGTTACACACCTGCCATGTTTCAGTACAACCTCATCAGAGATATTAGAGCTTGAGCTGAGAAATTAAAGAATCTCTCAACTTCTCCCCGGCTTGACCCACTAAAGAAATATTCTGTCCAAAAACAATACATCCAGAGCAGGCTTTAGCAATCAGGATGTAATGAGAAACAGAACTCTCTTTAAAAAACCAAAATTATTCCATTTTGTTCCATCATGCCAGGAGGGCCCTAACTTCCCTGCAGCGGGTTTTCAGTGAGCATGGGGACGCTTCAGACACACTTCGGCCACAGTCCTGCACCTTACACCGCTTCAGGTCATGTTGTGAGTGTCACTGCGCGAGTCCCCAGTGGTGTTTCATGAGAATGAAGCATCCTGCAATGGCAGAGCGCCCAGCAGAGGAAGGCGGGGCAGGTAAGCTTGGATTGGGTGGATCTAACCATCTCAGGAGCAGAGTCATTGCTAACACGCAGCAAAAACGAGGGCTGTGCTGGGAGGACAGAAGGCAGAGGACATTCAGGTGCATCGCAAAGTGGATGTGAGGGAGGCCGTGAGCCAGGATGTGTGCTGGCTGAGTCAGGGAACACAGGGTCTGCTCTTTGTGGTCCCAGAGTCAAGGGGAGGCAAAATCCAGAGCACCTGGAGTTCAGCTGCAGAGACGTGGCATCAGTGCTCTCAGTCCCTCATGGGGAGATGTGAAACTCACAACAGAAATAGATTCCCCTGCTAGAAAGGACACAGCCCCACCTGGGGCAGTTGTGTCCGGGGGGTGCTCAAGGGTACCGCTCCTTCACAGTGGCGGTAATTGTACCCTGACCCCAGCTCACAGGGCACCTTGGCCTGGAGCTCTCCCCCCTTGTCTGAAGGGCTGCTGGCACTCTGTCCCGCGGGGACTGAGACAGGGAGAGGGACACACATACACAGAAAGAAAGATGGATGCCCCCCACCCGCCCCAGAAGTCCGAACGGAGGCTTAAGGGAAGAGAGGACTGTCTAAACACAAACCTAGTTAGAACGTCTCTCTGCCTTGCTTTCTTCTCCTTCCTTCTTTTCCCCTCCCCTCCCCCCTTCTTTTCCCCTCCCCTCCCCCCTTCTTTTCCCCTCCCCTCCGCACCACCTTCCTCTGTTTGGTTTTGAGGGGACTCTGAAGACTCATATTAGCAAGGGAAACTGGGCCTGGAGCTAAAGATTCTTCAGGGGGGCCTACGGTACTCAGTGTGAGATCCAACCCTGGTACTTGGTCCTACTTCGCCTGCAATTTCTCAAGCTGCTGCCACACTTTGTAATCCAAAGAGAAGCACAGGTTTTGGGGTTTTAAGGGGGCCTCTTTTCAAGGGAAAAAGGCAGAACCTCCTGCCTAGGACTGGATCTCGCAGTCGGCTATTAGAGGGGCGTTCGGGGTTCCTATTTATTCAGAGGCGGAAGGAAACCATTATAAGATTATGCTAATGAGTTCCGTGACTTAACAGAAAATTGCCTTTGCTTTTCTGGCCTTAATAGAAGGGTAATGCAGGCTAAGGGATAAGAAACCTGATTTGTTGGTCAGGGGAAGTTGAATAAGATGAGTTCATAGGTTCACGAGCGCTAGAGGAGCCCAGGTGGCGGAGGGCTGCACCCACACTCCTGCCGCTTTGCTCAGGACCCCGGCGCGCGTGAGTTTAAGGAGTTCAGGTGTCCGGGAAGCTTTCCCGGCGTGGTAAATTTTGTGTTTGTAGTATGTTTGTAATGTTGTTTGCAGGCAAATTCCATTTCTGGTAATTGCTCTGCCAGCCTGAACTCCTCCTGGTGCAACGGCGTAAGGTGTCACTTCACACTCCCTCGCTCAGAACACAAGGCGGTAGACTCTGGCCGGCGCAGAACGGCCCCCCTGTCGTCGGCCTGTCCCCTGGGAAAGCTGCATTTCCGAGGTGAAAGCAAGCAGTTCTGCGCACACAAAGCAGCCTGAAGCAGCACTTTGGCGTGAAATGACGCTGAGCAGAGGGACCCTTTGAGACAGTACAAGGCCCAGAAGCTGAGTCTTGTGCAACCATTACGCCTGTTAGGCTCAGGTGTCACAGACCGCATTCCCGGGTACCCCAAGTGTGCTGAGTCGGGGGGCAAAGTGAAAAGGGAAGAGGCTTTGAGAGCAGGAGGCCTCTGTCTCTGCATGCCTGGTCTCCTGGCCCAGGACAACTTTGGTTTGGGGGCTGACGGTGGGTCCTGAATTCAGCCCCATCAATGTCTAGAAGGCAGGGCCAACTCAAAGGATTCTGCAGCCATAGGGTTGAACTTGACTTTTCAGAGCTGACGCAGCTATGCCTTATTTCTATGTCAACAACAACAAAACAAAAAAACCAACTTTGTAAGAAAAAAGAGGCTCCTTCTTAGAAAAATAACGGCCACTGACTGCCTCTACCCAAGAGGTGGAGTCTGGGCTGGAGGAGGGTACAGACTGCTCATCCCCTGCCAGGTCAGGCCGGGGACCTCTGATCCTCCCCAGGGAGGGCTCCGTGAGGCGGGCTCCATCTGCTCCTGGCTGGGAAAGGGGGGCCCTGCCTGGTCCCTGCTCCAGGAGAACCTTCCACCTCAGTGACGGTGCTGGGGAAGGAGAGGGACCTAGGGGATGGTGTGTGTCTACTGAGCGGACAATCTATGTAAAAAAAAGGAGCGCTGATCAGCCAAGGAAGGGCTCTCTTTTTCTCCCTGCATCTGAGTTTTGGGGGTTAGGAACAATGTCCTGAGGCTGTCTCCTGCTCAGCGCCTACTCGGGGCAGGGATAAGGCCCAGGTCTGTCACACTGTGCGCTGAAGCCCATCCAAGCCAGCTTTGCTAGAAGAGCAGCCGGTGTCTATGCTGAGGTATGTTTACTAATCACCTTGCAGTCCCCTGACCTGCTGAGCCTCAACCACAAACCAGCTGCAGAAGCTGCCAGACCGAGGTTCCTCCCTGCAGACCGCCTCTCTCACTGCAGCTTCTCTTGTTTCGATCTGCTGGCCTCTCCCATCTCTATGGAAGTCCCTACCAGGTGGTGCGTAGTCCACCTTGGATATGTGTGCTGCCCTCTTGGGGGGTCGCCAGGCCATGGGCACTCGGCCGCACTGGCCTTGCCACTTGGCAGAGAGGCCCTCTGCCTCCTGGACCAGAGTCTGGGCTGACACTCAGCCGGCGTGTACTGGGGTGGCCTTGATGCTGTTCCACACACTGGACCACTTCTCTGCTGGTTGGAATACAGACTCTGCCTGGAGCCCCCTAAGTGCCTAGGCTGCTCCACGGCCTCACCCTACCCTAGGCTGCTCCACGGCCAGCGTCTCCAAGGCTCAGGCCCGCCGTGGCATGGCACCCCAGCACTGAGGCTGGACCCCACTCTAATCAGCTGGTGGCCTGGTTACACAGGTTGTTAAATCCTTTGACAGTATCACCCTTACCAGAGCCTCAGGCACCTCTGTGGACGCCAGGGGCCCTCCTTAGCCTGAGTGGCTGACAGGATGGCCCCGCCCAGCACCACCAGCTCGCTGCTTCTTTGGTCCCCTCCTCTATGGCGTGGGCTGCCGGACTATGGCTTTGCTCATCCAGACCAGCCCTCGCTGCTGCCGCCACAGCGCCCGAGGCCTTCTCCTTCCTCCTCCCTCCCCGCCTCCTATCCCTGGCATCCTGAACTCAGCCTGTGCTTCTCTGGGGGAAGCAAGCCCCAGGGTCACACATGAGATGCTGCTGCAGTCACCCTGGTGGCAGTGGCACTGGCTGAGGAACACGAGCTGGTGGGGGACAAGGTTCCTCTCCTAGCGTCTTCACGACTCCTCAGTTAAGAGTCACAAAGTCTTCCAGGCTTCTCAGGGCAATGGGCGTGGACGCAGGCCGGCTCGGCCCTGCCAGGGCTGTAGAAAAGTGGGCAGGGGCAAGGGGAAGCAAAGCCATCCTTGTGTCCCTTCTCCCCTGGGACTAACCCTCCGTGTTCTTGTGTGTTCTTTCCCCAGCAGAGAGGCAGAACTATGGCAGTGCCCATCCTGCACAGGGAAACAAAGCGATTCGGTGGGCTGGACTGGTGTTCCTCTCGTCCTTTCCTTCCTCTTCTCTGATAGCGCACCGTGTCCTTCCATCCGTCTCCTTCCTCCCTCTTCCTCCCCCCCGGGCCGCACCGGCTTCCCAATTTGGGTCTTGGTTTTCCCCGCATGAGAGAAGAGCATGCATCGGAGGGGGGAGCAGCCTCTAGCATTTGTCGTCCTCTTCTGTGTCACTCAGGAGGTCGCTGACAGCGCCACACATCATGCCTGGTCCAGGCCCCCCGCGCCTCCGCCGCCGATAGTGCCCATTGGGCATCTGCCAGCTGTGCCGCAGGGGCGGGGCCGAGCCGATGGTGTTGGAGCGGCCCAGGCTGGTAGCCACGGCGGCTTCGAAGGTGAGCGTCTCCTCCTCGCCGCAGTCCGAGGCGTGCGAGTCTTCGTGCAGGGCCAGGTAGGGCTCGGAGATGTAGCGCTGTGGGGAGGGGCGCAGGCCCTGCGGCGCGTGCCGCGGATTGGAAGACTCAGGCAGGCCGGCGTCGCTGCTCTCCAGAGTTTGGGAGGCCAGTGGGGAGCCACCCTCGCTTCCATCAGCAGGTGGGGAGATGCTTCCACTGTGTCTCATCAGGGAGCTGTAGGAAAGGAGGGGCCGAGGCTTGGGAGGGACAGGGGGGAGCTGCCGACGACTTCGTCTTGGGGTACTGGTGTCAGAGACGGAAGGGATGGAGCTTTCGCTCAGGGACCCCGTGCCCTGTGCGGCGGGAGAAACACGTCATGTTAGACTGGGTTTGGCTTTGTCCCTACTTGGGACCGTGTGAAGGTTCCTAACCCTTCCTACAGAGAGCCACCAGAGTCCCCTCGCTCACATCCGCTCAGGGACGCAGAGATTAAAAGAGACTGAGGAGCCAGTGCCATGGAGACCAGGGCACGTCAATTTTCAATACGCTTACATGTTCCTGGGGGGTCTTGTTAAACCACGGATGCGGGTCAGACAGTCTGACCTGGGTGGGGCCTGAGATTCTGCATTTCTAATGAGCTCCCAGGGACTGCTGGACCACGGGCCAGACGCGCTGAGTTGAGCAGCAAGGATGTGGACGTCCTCTCTAGCACAGGGCACCCCGAAAGAAAGCCTTCAGCCTTGGGGCAAGACAGCTACGTGAAAGGTGATCGAAGGCTCTAGAGTTGCTCTGTCTGGGGAACTTTCTTGGGAATTGGACCTAAGGGAGCAGCAAAGGGCTTCCCTCTTCTCCTTTCGCATCTGTGTTGCCAGTCGCTTGCTGAGGCTAACGCAGCTTCGACGACACACACTCATCTGCCAGCTCAGGCCTTACATGACCTGCTCAGCTATTCCCAAGGGCCCCTGACTCGGGTGTGGGTACATGGACCTCCAGGACGGTGTTTTCTCAAGGTGCGCGTGTGACCTAGGAACCACCTGCTCGAGATCGCCTAGGAGATGCTGGGGTCTTTCCAAGTGCAGACTTGTGGGTTCCACTCTCCAGTGGGTCTCACTGCTGAAGCAGAAGCCTTGAGGTCCCAGGAATGTGCAGTGACAACAGGCCCTCGGTGACTCTGTGCTGCACTAAAACTCGACACCACTGCTCTGGAAGTGAACGTCTCAACTGCCTCTGAGTGTCGGCTACTCGTCCCCACTGCTCACCACAGGTGAGTGGGGCCTCCCAGCTGGGCTCTGAGACGTCGGGCAGGGATGGCAGTGGGGACAAAAGAACAGAGCCAGAGAATGTTTGCACTCCGCTCTGGGAGTTATTCTTAGACACAGGCTCCTGCTTCAGCCACAGGCCAGAAGGAGAGATGGCTTTCATTTGTCTAGTTTCCAGCCATCCCAAAAGTTAAATAGATCTGACTTAGGAATCCTATGTTGAGGGATGAAAAACTGTTCCAACCAATACTAAGGTCAAAGAGACTTTCCTGGCTAAAAAAAAAAAAAAAAGAAAAAAGAAAAAGACAAAGCTTTCCTCTTAAATCTGCCTGAGGTATTTGTGAGCTTACTTGTTGTGACTTTGTGCCTCTGGATCTGAGGACAGAGACGAAATGCTCCCCTAGACACCACTGTCTTTCTTGGGGGGCTCTGCTTTTCTGTGAATTCGTATTTCTGAGCACACAGGCATTAAGTAGCTAACCTCTCTGCACAGTGGACGTAGTCTCCTGGACACTGAGGTCTGTGTGGGTGCAGGATGCCCGGGTTTTGCACCTAATGTTAAAAGCCTGTGCCTTCCTGTCTTTCTGCAGAGACGCCGCTTATTCCCCGTGCTCACCTGTCGGTTGGGGGTCTGTGACCTGCCCTCGCTGGGAGACCGGGACTGACGGCGCTCTGGGGACTCCCAGTCGGCCTGGGTCCCTCGCTCCTCGGAGTTGCAGCGGGACACGTCAGGGGACAGAAGGTGCTTCCGCTCTTTCGATCGTCCCCGCTCTCTGCCCCCTGAGCGGTGGGTGTCGGACTTGTGGCCTGTGAGAGATGACAAAAGCAGCTGGTCATAGCTCTGCCCACCCTGGCCGCTGAACCGAAAGACAGGTCTTACGGCCTGGGACTAGGCCCCTCCAGGACCCTGGCCTCTGCGGACATGCCAACAAGTGATTGGAAAGCGGGGCAGGAGAGGAAGGTTGGAATATTACCCTTTTGTGACGAGGGAAGTGTGCAGGTTGCCACTGGAGAGACTCATGCACCCAGTGATGCAACTGTTCACTTGTGTTTCCATTTATGCTAGACACCATGAAGCAGACTCTTTGCCAGCAATGTGGCCCAGGAATTCTCTGGGTCCTAAACATGAGTGTGTAATTTTGGGGTGGAAGATGGCACTAGTAGAAAGGAATTAAGAAGTTGCTACGAACAAAGGAATGACACAGTTACCATAATGCCCTGGGACTGAAGTCAAAGGATTTCACTTCTAGTCCCATTTCTGTCACTTATGGGCGCTGTGACATGGGGCATGTCACTGCTTTTCTATCTTTGTTTCCTCATGTAGTAAAGAGTTTGAGCCAGACTCATGATTTTCTATATGACCCTTTTCCTTAAAAAAAAAAACAACAACTCAAAGACAAAGCGATCCCAGGCAGCGCTGTCTGGGTTGAAGTAGCGTTGGTGGCAAAGCCCAGCCCCCGCCAGGGGCGCTGGGAGCATCACCGTGGCCCGTGGTTTTGTAGACTGCCGCTGGAAACTGCCCGTTTTAATGATTTCTGTGGCCCTCCCCTGGAGGAAAGGCATCTCTGGAGCCTCTGTGATGAGGATGGGGGGTTTGTTGCTTTGTTTCAGGATGGGAGTCAGAGAGAGTACCCCCTTTGTGAAGGAGCAGCCTTCACTCTCCGCGACCCGGTCTTGATCTGGATTCCACCCCAGTGATTTTCGGTTCTTGCCAGAATCAGCCCGCCAGGGAAGCAGCCCCCAGGAGGGGCGAGGGGGGAGGCCCTCACCAGAGTCGGAGCCCAGGCGGTGGGCTGACAGCCTCAGCGAGGAGTGGTAGCTCCGGCGGCGCGACTTGTACGTGTTTTCGCTGCTTCGCTCCATGGAGAACTCCTCTAGCCATGAGGAGTTTGAACGCTTGTCCCGGATAGTGGAAAATGAGCGTCTCATGGAGCTAGGGTCCGTCACCACCTGAAACAGGAGCCCCCCAGAGGAACACAAGGTCCAGATTAATTACCGAAAGGATCTAAAAGTCGGGGAGGAGTGGGACTGGGATTGCTGAAGGATGCAAACTGTAACCTCCCTCCAGTCCCTCTCGCTCAGACCTCAGCTGGGGAGGCGCTTCCAGAAAATGTCTGTTAACAGAGTCACTGGGCTGGTGCAGGGCATCTCTTCAGGCTCAGGAAAGCAAGCAGCTGAGTGTTCTATGCAAGCCCCCCATCGAGCCATCTACCACAGAGACTTGGCCAGAACCTGCTGTGAACCTGGAGCCACTTGGAACTAAGTGAGGGCAGCTGTCAAAATGTCTACACCAAGAAACGAGCACGGCTTTGCCTTCTGCAGTCTGCCCTCCCCGGGGAGGGCCCCGCCCTGGCGCGCTAGAGCTGCGGCGAGCGTGTAACTGACTGAACAGCTGCTGAGGACGCACTGCTGTCCCTCCATCACCCACCCCACCCCTGCTCCGCCTTCAACTCTGGCACTTTGAGTTGCCACAGATGTTCAAACAGATCCACAAAAACTTCTTGTCTCTGTCAAAACTCGACGTAAGACAGACAGACAGAAAAAAAAGGAAGCCAGGAAAACAGACAAAGAAATGAGGCGTGGCCTGCACCGGTTAGGACAGACAGTTCTGACACAGAGCTGTGTGTGTAAGTAACTGCCTACGTGCTAGAGGAGCCAGGAGGGGAGAAAAGGAGGGGGAAATACACAGGGGAAAGTCCTGGGAAACACTTCTTGCGATGGTTGGCTGAATCTTGATGTTAAGCCCATCTGCAGGGAGGGACGCCATTTTGCCTCATTAATGGGGAGGAGCAGGCTCTGGAGAGAAGGCCCACGAGCCAGGTTTTGCTTATAGCAAAGGGGGTTGGGGACAAGTCAAGGGATCACCTGAAAATGTCAGCTGTTTCTTCATAACCCACCAGTTCCATGCAGCCCAGGATGCCACTGCACATGGCAGGTGGTGGTTGCTCTTTACCTGGGGATCCATAGTCAGGCGTGGCATAGAGGACGCCCTCCCCGATCCCGCATGCTCCTGGGTGTCCGAAGGAAGGTAGATGCCATGGTTAGAGGGCTGCGCGCTTTCTAATTCACTAACCTCTGGCTCCTAGAAATAAACACACAGCCAAGCTTGTGGGACTTGGTTCCATCTCATTGCTTCTCACTTCCAGTGGGTGATTCTGCCTCCTCCATACGAAGAGTGGCTTTTAGAAGAGAGACTTGCGCCTTTAAGGTCTCGGTTGTATGTATGTCTGTCTGTGTCGGTGTGCATATGCCTGCTATACCAGATGTCCCAAACAGAAAGCCCTAACCAGGTCTGAGAGGACCTTATTTATCGCTAAGCAATGCTTTAGATTTTACAGCTTTGTGAAACTTACTTTGAGAGTTGGTAGTGCTGGGTTTAGTCTTTTAATCTGTAGAAGCCATCTGCCAATTACATAGAAACCATTTTTTAAGGGAAGTCACCAATTTCGGATGTCCAATATATGTTCTCAAACCTTAAGACGTGATTCTTAAGAGGTTTCTGATGATTAAAAGCATCCAAAAAAAAAGGGAGTGGGTGGCCATCTTCCAGGAATGCTCTGGACTAGTGCAGTCCAGTAGAAACAGAATGCAAACCGCTTAGGTAATTTTAAATCATCTAGTGGTTATAGTTTAAAAAGTAAAAAGAAACATGAAATTTAATAATAGATTTTATTTAACCCAATCTATCCAAATATTCTCATGGTGAGATGTAATCAATATTAAAAAAATTAATGAGCTGCATTTTTTGGTACCCAGCCTTTGCCACTGGAATGTATTGTACACTTAGGGTGCAGCTCAATTTGGACTAGCCACTTTTCAAGAGTTCAGTCACCACATCTGGGCAATGGCTATTGTACTGGTGGTCTGTGCAAGTTGAGAGCTTTAAGTAGGCTGGATTGGAAATCTCTAAGGTCCTACCCAAATTATTTAATTTTCCTGGCTAAATAATGTTAGTTTGGCAAATGTACATGCTCTATTTAGATAGCTAGTGTCACTCCATAGAATAGAGCTGATTTAAAAACGTGTACATGGCCACCCAACAAAGAGACCTAGGAATATCTTGGCCATCTGGAGATTATACCAGAGAAAAGCTATTTTATGTTTAGGAAATGATAGCCTAGCAACATGGGCATAAGCTTAGGGGACTGTTAAAGGAAAGGGTGCCTGAGACATCCCCTCGGCACCCATCCATGACCATTTGGCTGAGTGGTTCCTGGCGTGAACGGGAGGAGTCCCTTCACAGGACATGTGATGTGTGCACTTGAGGAAGGTACAGTGTTTGCAGTGTATGCTTTATAAAGCACACAGGTGCGACTCGACACAGGTGCGACACTGCAGTTTACGCGGTAACAACGCTGCAGTCTGTGGTGTCAGAGGTGGCACAAGACACCCACGCACACACGCGCCACGGCCGTGGCCCAGCACGTGGAGAGGGGGCCAGGGGGTGGGCAGGAGTACACAGCGGTGAGTGTGCAGCACGGGCTGACACCGGGATTGAACTACAGACACCAGTACTGACAACGAGATGAACACACAGCCGAGAAGTCCTGGCACTACGGCTCAGCCCTGGGGAGCCCGCAGAAGGGATGAGGCAGTAAAGCCTCCCTGTGAGAGAAAGGACACGTTATTGAGGCTTATCCCACCAGACACATCGCCAGGCAAGCCAACAAATACTGAGGGGCCCTGTTAAGAATTAAACTGTCTGTACCAATTAGTCCCTGGGCCTTGGAGCTAAGTTCCGCAGAGAGGAAGGCAGGGACTTACTCCAAGGACTCTTATCCACCTTACCAAGAACGCACTCAAGTAACTACTCACATCCGAGGTGGGGAAGGGGTCTGGTCTGTCTCCCCAGCATGACCACGCACAAGTCCCTGTCTTGTCAGCTACAGGACATGGAATCACTCATTTGCTGGGGCGACTGAAATGCTTTTTCCCCTCTGAAGGGTACCCATTCCATCAGACAAGCCCCCCACAAGCAGACCACGCCCACACGCCCATTCAGGAAGGCTCTGGGGTACACAGTAGCAGTGGGGAGGGGTCAGGAAAAAAGAAGGGGAGAGAAGAACACAGATGAATTAGAATCAAAATGACATGGAACTCACTCAGTACAAGCAGGCTGCACACTCTATTGCAAAGATCGGGTTTTACCCTTTCTCTCTCCCGGCCGGTGAACACCTGGGCTTTGACGCTAAGCTCAGGAGGGAACTTTATTCCTTAGCTCCTGAACTAAGAATAATAAAGTCCATCATCTCTGGGAATCACATTTTGGCTTTGGATTAGCAAAATCTAAAGTTCCATCTGCCCTCTTGTCTCTAAGTTTAAACTCCATTTAAGAGAGTTCTCAGGAATTTTACCATTTCTGCTCATGAAAATCTTTAGACTCCAGAGAGTGATTTCAGGGAACTCTCAGAATGTATTTGACCTTTTAGAATTAGGACCAAAAGGGCCAGTCTGCCTGAACCCACACTGAGTAGAGGACCGAGATTCTTACATGCTACCCCTGAGTTCTCCAGGAGGCGGGCGGAGCTAAGGGGCTGGCGGGTGGCATTTTTGTTCTCTGTGAAGCTGCCCGGTTGGTGCCACTCATTCTTGTGATTCATCCTAAGGCTCCTTATCAAAGGCAAGATTTTATTTGTGGCTTCTGCTCCTCCATGTAATGCACAGGGGTGTAAATCAAGAGGGCTTGACCTGAAGCATCATGAGTTCCTGCAGCAGGTAAGGGTGGTCTGGGGCAGCAGGATCTGAAGAGGGAGCATTTGTCAGAGTACATGAGACTCCGCTATGAAAGGGCAGGTGGCAGCTAACGCCCAGGGTAATTGGTTGAACTATCAGAAAGGCTTTTTCTGGTGGATCATGGCTATGAAATAAAATTTGAAAATGAGAGTGGGAGGGATCAGGAAACCAAGGAAGTATTTTTGAGGTCATGTAACTCATTCATTCACCAGAGACTGCTGTTCCTGGAACTGTCCATCATCGGCTGGGTCCATACAAGCCAACTGGAATATTTCCTGCGGGGAGAGTGGACTCATCGAAGGGTATCCACTCCGGCCACTCCTGCAAAGCAATGCCAGGTTCAGAGGTGATGTGTGCATGAGAGCAAGCGAGAGAGAAGCAGTCATGACGTAGGTGCCGCTACTAATTCCCACCCAGACAAGACTTCCTTCCCAGCAAAGGCAACATCCTTTAGCCTTGGCTGGCTTGTAAGCCTGGTAACTTACAGGTGGCTAGCCCTAGAATAGAAAATTAAAAAAAAAACAAAAAAAACATCACTGGAAAAGAGAAACCACTGTTTTCAACCTGCACTTGGAACCACTCATCATTCTGCTGGCGACCAGCATATCTGTGACAAATGACATCATTTGTCACACTCAGCCATATGGAAGACCAGTGCTAGATTGTAAACCAGTTTCTGCTCAGTTTCTCCATTTGGCGGAAAAATGCCAGGGTTTAAACAGTGAACAGTTTGTTTAAATATTAAGCAGTCATGGTCTTTTAAAAATTTTCCTCCACTCTCAGTAAGAATATGGTTTTATTGTGCCAACATCCCTGGCCAAACTAAACAATTCAATGCCATGAACACTTACTGAAGGGACTACTCTGTACCAGGCGCTGTGTCTGTTGGCTTATGAACCGGGTGGAATGATTTCAGAGGTGATGCTGAGGTGACAGCCTCTGGAGTTGATGGCTAGGCAGGGGGATGCTTACATGGTGATGCGGTAAAAGGACAGGGACCAAGTTAGCCAAGCCTTTAGAGGACTTTTTTTTTTGACTGCAAATATCAATATATTGCATGTAAATACATACGTATACTGAACATATTTTTTAAAATTTACATATATGTACTCTTCATTGTTTCTAAGAACAGTTTAGAGCTTTAGCTTTTTAAACTTACCTAGTTATCAAAGGAATAAAGCCAACCACAAAATAAGAATCAACAGAACGCAGCACTCCAGTCATAAAGGACAGTCAGATGTGCTTGCACATATTCAAGAAATCAGTCATCTACGTTATAAATAATTAGTTCATTTGTGTCCTTTTTGTTTTTTAAGATTCCACATATAAGTGATATCATACGGCATTTTAGAGGCCTTTGAATGAAAAGGATGGAGAGCTGTCATCACAGTATACCTGTTATTAAATCACTATTTGGTTCCTGCAGACACCCCTAGCCAATGGGATCCACTGGGCTGGTTAGGGGGAAAAAAAAAAAAAAAAAGCAGCCAGTCCTTCCCGAGTATTTGTCAGCTGCTGCCACTCACTGCTACAAGGACAGGCACCCTTTGACCAAGGCACAAATGCAGACCCAGCTTCCTGATCCTGGGAGTGGGCACAGGGATCAGTGCCTGGGCAGCAGCTCTCAGTGGGTGTGGAGCTGAGAGAGCGAGATGGGACACCGTCTCTGCCAGTGTCCCAGAGAGCGCCACTGCACAGTCCAATGCTAGTGACTGTGAATCCAGTGGAGAATCTGAGGCATGAGCAAGGATTTCCAGTTACTTAAAAATAATCCATAGCTCCAAGCTTACTTAGACTGGGATCACAGGGAAAAAGCTGAAGTTTTTCCCTTAACCTGTCCCCTTGCTGCCAGTGAGGGCTTTAGCTGGGTTTTTACAACTGCAAGAGAGCAACATGATATTTAAATGTCGGCTTAAATGTCAGTATCACAACCACCTTCCTCAGTGTGTCTTCGCCTGAGAACCACTGGGAAGATGAGTACTGCTCTCCAAGAAATGGGTCCCTTTTTGTCCTACAGAAAATGAGTAATTGCAGGGTCCCCAGTAGGTAGCAAGGGCTCTATAAATCACTGAGTGACCTCAGAGAGTTGAATAACTGGAACCCTGAGTGAACTCTTACTCTGAAAACCTTGTCTGGCTTCTCACTGTTGTTCGGATGGAGTCCAGAGACCTGACCCTGGCCCTTCTCATGATGTGGGTACCACCTTGCCAGCCTCTCCTGTATCCTGTATCCCTTTCCCTGACTCCTTGAATGCCAATGTGCTGGACTCTCTTACGGGCTTCTTTCTGCCTCAGGGCTTGAATAAAGGCTATTCCCAGAGTACAGAATGTGTCTAACTTCCCTGGCCCATGCAAGCTCTTTCTTTTTTGAATTCTTCCTTTAAAATTCTTATCAAGTGACTTCCTTAAGGAAATCCTGACATCTCTCCCCACCAGAACTGAGCAGAGTTCCTGCTCACATGCACTCAGGTCAGACTAGCACTTAGAAGAACTGTAACTAACTCATCAAAAATGACAAGTTTTCTTCTGATAATTCTGTTTCATGTCTACCAGATGTAAACGCGATGAGAGAGGAGCCCTGTCCACAGGACCCCCGGTGAACTCTCTACCTGAGTGATACAGGGCACTAGAAACACGGGCGGTCATCTTTTATTCCTCCCTCTCCTCCACGCCATGTAGCAAATCAATCACCAACTCCTGTCCATTCTATGCACTAATTACCTCTCAAGTCTGACGGTCTCTCCTTGTTTCTATCCTGTTAGTCCAAGCCACAGTTATTAGTAATTTACACAATTGCAGTCACTTACGAAATGGTGTTCTGTCTCTCAAATTGCCTCCCTCCCATCCACTGAGTCCACTCTGGATAAAAGAGGGGTCTTTAGAAAGCCCAGATCTGATCATGTCACTGATGATCGTGTCAGCCGTTATCCTTGGATGAAACTAAACTTCTGTGTCCCTACACCCTGGCCCCTAGGTAGCTCTCCAGACCCATCACCTGCCATCTCCCCCGATCTCTCTCTGCACCAACCATTCTGACAGTTTTTAGGTTCCTTAAACACTTTCTCTCACCTCTCTTGAAGTATTTGCTTTTGAGTCTCGCTCCAGTGTTACTTCCTCAGGGAAGCGTCCTCAAACTGCTGCCTCCTTTACACGGCATCACAATACCTACCCTTCCACATTTTAACTGTTCTCACTCTTGCGTCCATGGGGACTGCGATCATGTTGGCCACTGACTCCCCAGTGCCTGAACCAGCTTTTGGGTCACATTGGCTCTCAGTAACTGTTGGTCAAATCAATGAGTAAATGAATCAATAAATATGTGGGAGAGACGCTGGGATGGTCCAGTGGTGGGTGTTAATTTGCACAGCAAATTGCTGTGGATAAAACAGATCTCGATGGGGGAGGGTGTCCTCTATTTCTAAGCCAAAGACCCCTGAAAAGCACTGTGAACTCTTCCAAGGAGGCAGTGGTCCTGCTCTAGTCTTCCCTTTTGACCTCCTTCCTGCACAGATCAAAGAGAATCATCTATTTGCTTCCCACAGACAAAGCATCCACAGCGTGCTACCTTGTCACACCACAGGTTTGTAAAAATGACCAACAGCCTTGGTCAGGACTCTGGTCCTTTCCTTCTGTGTTGGATTGTGGCCTCTGAAAGCAATGCTTTTCTAAAACAGGTCTTCAACACCACAGGCAGAAATTCATGGTGCGAGAGATTCCAAACGGTATTCTGACCAAAGCCTCATTCCTGAGCCCGGGATTCCACTCCTCTGATAATTACCGAAGTTGTGATACTGAGTGGTGACTGCTTCCATGAGAGCTAGGACTGGCAAGCAGTCACCAATCACAAAAAGTCATGTACGCTGGGCGGAGGGACTCACGCCCTTTGGGTACTCCCTACATGCCGCTGCTAATAGAAGGACAGTGCTACAGTGAGGTGTGTATATTATAACGGAGACTGCATGATGGCTAATGGCCTTGGCAAATTCCTTAATTAAGGTGTTTTTTTTTTTACTTTCAATATAGAAAATTAAAAAAAAATTGTTTTGCCTGATTTAAGGTTCCTTTTGTTCACCACAGATAACACCATGTAACAGGGAGATTCTGGGCTTGGAAATAATTCCAGTTCAGCTGCCTATGAGCCACGTGGCTTTGGGCAACTTAGTTTAACCTCTCTGAGTCTCTAGTTCCTCACTGTAAAGTGGTGATGCCAATACACCCCCTTCCTCCTTTGTCCGTTTGCAGAGTTCGCTGTCTCCTGAGCTGGCCAAGGCACCACACAGGCTTAGCCTGCTTTTCTGCTGTCCCTGCTGAATGACCATTTTAAGGTACCAAATGCTGTCTTCTCAAGGTCAGAGGAGGGATCATTCATGAATCTCAGAGTTAGGAGTATTTCCCGGGCACTTCCTGGGCCTGCCCACTGGCATGGGTGGCGAGGCCAGCGGGAGACCCATTGGCCCCCGAGGGCCCTGTTATACTCACAGGCCTGAAACGGGGTCCTGCTGGAGGTAAGGCAGGGCTTTGGCATTAGCAATGATCTCCTGAGGCAGAGATGAGGGCTCCATGCGCTGGAACATGGGTGCGTTTTTCTGTGTTAAAAGTGGAAAGAAGAGAAAAGAAACTCAAATGACTGTGGGGTCTGCTGGGGGCGGCGGGGGGCAATACCATTTACTTGAGTAAAACAGGAACGTGACTGATGCCTTGTTTGACTATTTGAACCTCTGCTCCCCCTGGGTTTCCAATCCCCCGATCCTAGAAAGTTCCTGGACCCTGCAACTCCTCACCTCTGCTTCTGTGCACTTGCAGGGTGCCGTGCCCCAGGGATGCACAGGCCTGTCCCTTCAGGGGCCCACCCGCCCGCCATGATGTCCTTGACCATCACCTGCTCCTCCAGCTGCTGCCTCTGCTTCTTCACCTTACTCTGTTTATAGTAGTCCATGATCATCATCGCTGCATAGATTTTGCCCACGGTTAGGTCAGAGGCTGGAAACACAAATGTGGCATGGAGGGGACCAGGGAGAAGACAGGTGGGAGGGAGAGAGTGAGGACCCCTCTGAAGCAAGCCTGCCCCTTCAACCACCCATCCTTCCAGCATTCACAGAGGGTTCCATTCGGGCCAGGCACTGAGGGTCCCCATAAGCAACCTCAGGGAGCGCCACGGCCACCCGGCGAGGGGGATGACACTGGTGGCCAGCATCACGCTAGTAAGCACCACCCACACCGGTCCAGGACTCCCGCTCCTGTAACACCACTTTCTCCCCAGCCGTTTGAAGGTTTGTGGACCCGTGTTACGCTGGACAGACAGTCATGCACCCAAGAAGTTTCACCCACAACCACAGTGACCTCTCTTAAGACACTGTTTTCAATTAATAATGACAAAAGGGGCTCAGGAAGCGAAGGACTTTCATTTCCTAAGAATGAAAGCGTGCCCCTTATCTCTTTAATCACTCCGTGCCCCCCCCCACCCCGCCCCGCAAAGATGTAGTCCCGGCACGCTGGGCCCACCGGGACAAGGGTACCCGGGAGGAGGCGCCACACCTTTGGGCATGGGCACGAGCAGGTCGAGCATCTTCTGGGAGAGGTGGGGCCAGATGGCCAGGGTCTCCTTCTGCAGCTCCGAGTCTAGCTGCTGCCTGTCTGCGCCACCTAGGATCAGATAAACGGCTCGTAATGAAAAGAGAACAGACCTGGAAATAACAAGGACCGAGGGGGGAGGTGGGCGAGGAGCTGAGTCAGCGTGCGCTTCTCGCGCTCTCCGAGGAATCTTGGCGCTTAGGCACAGTGGAGCTGGCAGTTCTGGGCCTTTCTGCTGAAGAAGCAGAACACGGTCTGGCTCCCATTTTCAGTGGCTCAGGGACATCCTGCCACAGAGATCTGAGCCCTGGGGCCCAGATCGGCCTCCTCATTCATTCAGCAAACCTCCCAGGGGCTCACTCTATGAGAGGGGAAATGAAGGGAGCCAGGGAGGGCCGCCTTTGTCTCATTAGACGTATTATCAGTTCTTCCCAGAGTCGGAGTGACCCGATTTTAAAAGGATTTGGAGCAGGCAAGAGCAGGACGCTGGAGGTCCCTCTGGAAGCAGTAAACCCTTTCTTTCTTAAAACCACTGGACTAGAAATCAAGAAGAACAAAGTGCTGCCTTGATGGCACCTGCCACCAGAGCCTTCCAAGCCAGTAAGATGCCATGAGAGGAGAAGAGGACAAAGTTAAGACTCACCTGTCCAACAAGCAGATATTTCTAAAATGCCTCCCACGTGCCAGACACCAAAGATCATTTACTGCTAACGCTGAAAGGAGCCTTCGTGATTATCAAACCATTCACGTCATCAGGAGGAAAGGACACACATTATAGCTGCTGCATCTCACAGGACAAACGGGGACCCCACTATCTGATTGCCTGGTCACTGCATTGGCAGATGGATGAAAGTTCAAACATCTCCATCCTGCACCACTCTTTGTGAGTTGTTCCAGAATCTTTTTCCTTCCTAAGCTTACCTACCTTTGGCGATTTTAATGTCCAGAGCTGTCCGGATCAGAGCCATAAGTGTGGACGTGAAGTGGACGGTCATGTCCTCAGCCACTGGCATGTTCATCAGGACCAGTCTCTGTGTGAAAGAGAGAAGAGAAACAGCAGGAGAAGAAAAACAGATCAAAAGAAACCCTGGTGAGAAGGGAAGAAAAGTAAGTGCAGAGGTCAAATGCAGAGACAAAAAAGAAGGGCAAGGATTCCCCCGTCCCCATCCTGCTCTCTCCCTACTTGTCCCTTAAGGCTCATTTGCTGCTGTTTTGTTTTTTCTCCTAGGGAATGATGCCAAATTCCAAGGGAAGAGGGACTAGTCATTCTGTAGGACTCCTCCACGGTCCTAAGAATGTCTTTAACAGGGATCCTTAAAAGAAAAAAAGTGGTTCAGGCAAAGGAGTCAGCTCTGCGAGGTGGCTCCATTCCCTGTTTCAGGGATGCCCTGGATTTCCATTTGTCCCATGAATACCGCCCCCTCACCCAAACTCAGGTGGAAAGATGGTGATGGGGGAGATTGTTGTTTTGCTTCTCTGATTTGGAAGATGCATCCTGATGCCCCCTTTTTGAGTCTTTAAAAGATGAAGTTTGCCAGCACATGGTTGAACATGCAGAAGTCCAGCTTATCCAGAGGATGAGGCGGAGCAGAATGGAAGAGTAGGAGAGTGCAAACAGGGTCCAGGGGGAGAGGCATGGGGAGAGCGGAGAAGAGAGAATGAGAGAAGGGTGATCAAGGCAGGAGCAGAGTGGGCAGGCCTTGTGCCCCTCACCCAAAGGAAGGGGATCAAACTGAAATGGCCAAATCCACTTTCCAGAGAGTATCTTGCTTTTTGGAATTCTTTAACTTTTCCTCCAATCCCCACATCCCTTCTCCCACCAAGCTTCACCCCAGAAAGTCAAAGAACTCGGGGCCACATTCCACCACCTGGTACTTTGGGATGTGGCATCATGAGCAAAAAGGATGCCAGCCCCTACACTGCATGGAAGGAGCCCTGTAGTGGGGTGGGTGAGGGTCCCCAATGGGCCCCGTTGCAATGAGATGCTCTCTGGAGCTATTGACTTAGAGGTAGCAGCAGAAGGTCCTCCGGCAGAACCACCAGCCTAGCAGGAAGGCGAGTGTTTCTTCCCAAGGCAGGCTCTCTAAGACTCCATTGCAGCATCTCGCCTAATGTGCTTCCACAAACATGGTGTCTTAGAGTGTAAAGCCATTTTGTGACTGAGTTCTATCTCTCTTTAAGCTTCTGGAGAAGTGGCAACATTGTTATAGTGAATTCCCATGAAAGAGCTCCAGAGCTCAAGGTCAGTCTGAACAGCAATGGGGAATGAACAGCAGCTGTAAGTAACTGTGGAGAAAAGATTCAGGCCCCCAGGCTCTGAGCAACCTAATGGCAGGTACAATGCCTAATGGCACCCGAGGTACAACACTGCTCTAAGCAAGCTGAGGGGAATCCACCCATAACTCAGCCACGCCAACAAGACAAATCTAATGCTGAATGCAACAGGTGCCCATGGTCACCCTTTCCCTTGTACTGCGAGAAAATGGGTAGCTGGGCTAATGGGGAAAGGGAGCTGCATCCTTCATCATGTATCGTGGGATAGAAGTCATGTTCCTCTTTCTTTCTGATACCTAGAAGGAACCATGCCATCATTCCTTCCTACATCATGAAGAAATTTAAGAGTTTTCCTCTCTCCTAAAAGTTTCTTTTTGAACCATGTTTAGAGGAATTTCTGCATTATTTCCTTAGCTTTTCTGATTGAAGATGTGGTTTTTTTAAATAAGCTCTGAGAGCTGTCTTGCTGTAGGGCCTCCTTCTTGCCCATATGTACTATCCCACCAGCCACCACTCTGCCTCCTCTGAAAGGAAACGTGCTACTTAACCCGTCTTTCTAGTGATCCACTCACGAGAAACCACACATTTAAACACAGAATAACATATTTTAAAACCTCACGTTGAATAGTATCACAAACCACCTCATGTATCGATTCAGGACTTTATCCTTTCAGAAGACCTTCCTGACCCTCTCATCTAATTTCTTTTGCCCTTGGTCCCCCTCCTCCGCCTCCCCAGCCCAGCTTCCTCCCCACATTCTGGCCTCCCCGCAGCTGGATCCCATTTCCTGCTGGTCTCTAGCCCAACAGAACCAAGGAAGGGGTGGTCTACCTTATATGCCACCTTGGAGGGACATCTCTTGCCGAGGCCTAGCGGTGGTGACATGAGAGTCAGCATTTCATACATCTCAGTGTAATGGATGCGGCCACTGCTCATGGCGGGGAGGTCAGTGGGGTGGGAGCGGGGCGGGGTGGCAGGGAAAGGATGCAGACGGGGAGGGGGCAGGAGAACAGGCATTCCCACGGAGCCAAAACAAATAGACAAACAAAAGAATACAGAAAACAGGAAAAGAAAAACAACAAAAAAGGACAAACAGGAAAAGAATAGGAAACCTGTTAATCAAGGCAAAATCGTACACGTGTCTCCATCCTGGTGCGGATTTATATCACGCCCCACACAGACCCGGGAACGAATGTGGCGGCCACCTCTGGTCCCACCGACTCTCCTGTGAGCTGTCACAGGGACTGGTTTTCTCCTCCTGGGTTAGCATCACCCTACTTTCCTGTGGGTGCCATCCGTCCCCCACACCACACAAGCTTATCTTCCATTCCCAGGGCTGTGTGCGGGCGGTATAAACCGGATAGACGACGCTCCAGCCGTGGGCTCGGATTTCTGGCCCCGGCTGGGGTGGGCCCTGGCCTGGAAGTCAGGCCTGTCTCCTGCTCTGACCCACAGGCGGAGCGCCGTGTATCCCGCTCGGTGCTGAGTGCAGCCGGAGGCGGTGGCTGGCGCTGCAAGTGGCGGCTGTGGCTGCTGCTCAGAGTCGGCCCGTTGCTTCCACCTGGCTCTGCGGAGGAGAGGGCTCTGTGTGCCTCGGCACGCCCCGGGGCCACGGCAGGCACGCCAGGGACAGAAGAAACAAAACCAGGAGGAGGAAGAGCATCTCGCATGCCATGCTGCCCTCCCCGGCTCTCCCCCATGCGGCTGCCGGCTTCACCAGGGTGGAGTTTAAAGAGTCTTAGCAGAGGCAGCTGTTTGGCCTCCCGAGTACGGGAATCACTTGTCACCACCCCAGGCCAGCTCCTTTCCATCGCCCTGGCTGGCAGCTTCCTGGGCCTAAGTCTTATTCCGGCCCCAGGGAGCCCCGCTTCCCTCCTGTGCGCCTGGACAGGCTTCCTTATCTTGTGGGTGTGGCCTCGGACAGGGGCTTGGTGGAGTCACTGGGTTAAGAGTCCCCAAGGTCTGGCAAAGTTGGAGAGTGAGGTCCTGTGTGCCCTGAACAACGTCCTTGGTCCCACAAATAAGCAGTGACTCAGCAGTGACCCCTTGGCCCCCTCAACAATATACAGAAGGACCCTCAGGCAAAGAATCTGGTCCAGAGCCCCCCGCCATCCATGCGACCTTCCCAGACCCCCTGAGCTACTAAATCCTCCCCCACAACACCAGCTCTGTCCTCTGTGCGTTCTTTACTTATCCTCATCTCTTGCTCTCATTTTAAAACTGCTTTTTACCTCCCTTCTGTCCTATAGCTTTTATAATTGCTTGTGGCCAAGCTACCCAGGAGCTGGGGGGTGGGGGCAGAGGCCAGGGTGGCTAGAATCAGACTTTTCTACATCATATATGGGATAAGCATACAATTTTCCTAAAAAGAAGCGCTCTGTCTCCAGTGAAAAGAAACCAGAACTCTGCTGGATTAACAAGACTTCTGCATTTTTCTGGAGGAGGGAGAGGTCCCTTGAGTTAAGTCCACAGATTATGGTGGAGTGAGAAAGAGAGTGTGTGTTCACGAATGAGTGTGTGCAGGTGAAGTAAACCGAGAGAGGTGAAATCAGCCTCTGTTGTTAAGTCCTTGACTCATTTTTTTCCTGCCTTCCCCAGAAAAGGGGGCCCTTCTTCCTTGTGTAACAGCTGCTGGTTCTGGGAGGGTTTGGACCTCTTTAAACTCAAAGGAAAGCAACATGAAGGTTCCCTCATGTGGCGCAGTGGTGGTGGAGCAGAACGGAGAGGAGGGGGGCTGGAGGCTGCACCCCACCGCCAGTCACGGTCATGGTCACGGTCACGGCTGGGCACCGGAGGCAAACCTTGCAAGCCACCCTGTAGGGGCAGTTCTCTCCCAGGCCCAGAGGCGGCGAGATCACCCGCACTAATTTGTACATATCCTTATACGGGATCCTGCCGCTGTAAAGGAAGCACAGGTGGGTTAATAGGACATTCACAGAAGGGTAGGAGAGAAATGACAGCTTAGCCACGACGGGGACAGCTGGAAGAGAAAGGGCAGCTTCTTTCCTTGGGCCCAGCAAAGCCAGGCCAGGAGAGGCGGAGGACAGTAAGCATCAGAACCATCATTTTGCAAACTGCACTGCCTCCCAATTTTCTAAGGAAATCAGAGCCCGTTCCATGCCTAGTGACCACGAGCACCTGTCTGGCCCATACCTGGCCAGATGCAGGAAACAGAGCCTGGCTCAAGCTAGACTTCAAAGAACAAAGCCCACCAGTTCACAAATGCCTCTGACTGCAGTCAACAGCAGACACCAGGATGCCATGAAGCGGACTGCAGAACACTTTGCTTTTCACAGACACTGAATACAGTCAGTTACTCAGACCCGCTCGTCAGGGCAGTGGGAAGTCAGCGTCTTCCTACAGACGACCAGAGGGAAATTTCCTGTTAGGCTAATTGGCAGGGGGCACAGCTGGCATGAAGTGATTTGCAAAGGGCTTTGTTTCTCTTTGTGGCAGATTTTCCCCGAGTCCCGCTTGGACAAACTCTTCTCTATTTGGCGGAGCCCGTTGGGATCTGTGCCCTGACAGCAGCCTGAGAGGGGGCCGCCACACTCTCCCCCCAGCCTTGCTCCAGACACCCAGCCCATAGGCAGCCTGGTCAGATGCAGTCAGAATTCCAGGAACAATGTGACCTATCTTATCAACCCCCTTTCACAGAGCCTGCTGGAGAATCCTGGCAGGACAGAAGCAACAGTTGATTCATTTTCAGTGGTTACCGCATCTGCTCCATCAGGGGCCAAATAGCAATGGCCAGGGGTCTGCAGGTCTAGACACATCCTGGTACCCACCAGGGCCTCCGCCGGAAATTACAAGCAGGCACCTCCACCTGCAAGCATCCAACCCTCACCAGCTGCGTCGAGACTGCAACTTCACCCCAGCTTCATTCTTCCTCCTCTTTTCTTGATTTTGCTGTTGATTCTTCCTCTTCTTCCAAACAGCGGCTCACCAGTACTCCCAGGTCTCCTGACTCTTGAGAGGAGGTTCATTTAACCACGTGTTCTTTTGTTTCTTATCGCAGCTGGGATGTGGGTGAGTTGGTACTGCTGTCTGTGGGCTGGTGTGCTCTGCAACCTGCCTCATTCTCCTTTCTGAAGACGCTGGCTCACTGGTCCTTTGCTGGTTTCCCGTCTCATCTCATAGAGAAGGCCAGGGAGACGGTAACCAGGGCAAGTTACACTGCGAACTTCGAAGCAGACACAAGAGGTGCTCCTTGGTGTTTTTGCTCTTTTACAGCTCGTGTGTCCGAGTCTTACGATTAGTCCCCGTGGAATCATTTCTTCCCAGCCGATGGAAAGACTGGGGAGCAGCATTTGGGCCCCAAAATACTATGGAGCCATAGGAAGCTGGGGTTTCTGAGAGCCAAGGGCACCGGCGTGAGGCTAGGTGAGCAGTGAACCCCTTGGCTAGCAGCTGGTTTCTCCTCCCTCAGGTCAGTGAGGAGGCCCCTTTTTGGTCTCTTGATCCCATGGCCATCCAGCTTTACAGATGCTAATTTTCCATGCTTTCTACTTGCCTTCCCATATGGTGACTGTTAATTATAACAACAGTTACATATATAATTTAACATACACCTCACAAGGTAGGTGGGATCATTGCCACAATTACACCGACGAGGAAGCTCTGGGTGGTAAGGTGACTTGCCCAAGGCCACAGAGTTGATGAAGAGCAGGCTAGCTGCTCTCCCCTGTAACACGCTGCCCACCGCAGTTTAAGCAGCCTATCTGACTAGAAATTAGGCCCAGAAAGTAACAGCCATTGCTCAGCCATTGTAACAGGAATGGATTTACAAAACCCTGTGCTCTAGGTCATTAATAATTACTGAGAGGAAGAGGAACTCTCACTCACTCTTCCAGCATCTGAAGCAGTGACCCAAGTTCAACAGCCTCATAGGAGGACAGATTTGGGAGAGGGTCTTAGATTATGAAGTGGCTCCAGGTGGAAGCAACGTGGTCCATTCCTGTGAAGGATGGCATTTCTGGTAGTATTTTCAGAGGGGGACCAGAATGGATAGATTGCTGAGATAAGATCCTGAAACTCAGACGCCTTGGGAGTGGACAGTTCCTGTGGAGTGAGGGCTCATAGGACTCCCACCCCACCTTCAACAGTGAGGGCCAAAAGCCTGCCTTTGAACTCTAAAGCAGGGACCGGCAAACTTCTTCAGTAAAGGGTCAGATGGTAATATTTTTGAACTGGAGGGCCAGATCGCCTTTGTCACGACTTTGTAACTGCCTTGCAGTGTGAAAGCAGCTGCAGACAATACATAAATGAGCATGGCTGTGTTCCAATAAACCTTTATTTGCAAAAATACAGTGAGCCACAGTTAGCCCACGGGTTATAGTTTGCCAGCCTCTGCTCTAAAGTCCAGAAGGCACATGGTCACTGGAGAACTACTGCAAAGTGAAAAGGACCTGGGCGAGGTCAACCCCAGATTCCTGCCACTTCCTCAGTGCCACGCCACAAAAGTCTGCAAGTGTTTCAGGGGTCAGGTGGAAGAGAAACGTTGATTATTTTATAGAATTTCAGAGTTACCTGGCACTGTACCTTTTGAGAGGGATGAGAGACATAAAAGACTGGTGTCACTGCCCATGGTGGCGGGATGTCCAGCCGGCCCAGAAACCCCATCAACCCCCCTGGTGACTCAGAGGAGTCCACTAACGATTTTGGAAGCTCCTCCAGGGACTGAACTCAAATGCTCTGAGGTGAGGACTGTGTGCTAAGATTGGCAAAGGAAGGGAAAAGCCTGTCACAGAAGGAAAGTGGGGAGGAAGGAAGACAGGGAAGCTAGGTAGCTGGTAACTGATGGCTTGATCCCAGAAGTGTCTGAGGATCAAGCCTCTTCCATGGGCCACAGCCAAGAGGAAGGTCCTCTCCTTCTGTGACAGGCAAGCGCTGGGTGGCTCCAGTTCCAGCCTCCTCCTTGAGAGCTGCAGAGGCCCCGGGGACGGGCCCCAGCGGGGTGGCCACGCGGCCTACGCACCACGCGGCTCTGTCGTACTCCGCCCAGACACGGACAAACTCGTCCAGGTGGTGAGGCCCCAGGATGGACGAGTCCCGAGTCAGGTACTCGAAGTTGTCCATGATGACGGCCACGAACAGGTTGAGCATCTGGAGGGGACGAGGGAGAAGAGGAGTGAGGGGGACACCCAAAGTGGAAAAACAGGCTTCAAGGCAAACAACGAATTCAGGAGTTGGGAAGGCTGAAGTTCCCAACCGAAGCACCGCTGGCCCTGCTGAACACAACGCATGTCCATCATCTGCACCACACCTTTCACCGCACCAGCGTTATTATTTCACGTTCCTAGGCCCCTTTATATGGGTGAAGTCCTCTCCTGTTGCTTTTGTAAGCCATTCAACTTCCTTCATTGTTACCGCAGCTGCAGAGGGAGCAGTGGCAGCAACAAGGGTCTCAAAGGCTGGAGGGAGTCAGGACCTGAGACACCAGTCTCCCTCCCGGCCTCCCTCCCCAGCCCATGCTCACCAGAGCAGCCAGCAAGAGAACCGCTGAGAGGTCTCTGAGCTGACTGCGGGGCTTCCCAGGAAGCTGCTCACGGCCCTTAAATGCTTCCAAGACCCTAGGCTCCTGCTTATTTGTTCAACATTTATTCTGCACCCACTGTGTTCCAAAGAGAGACCCAGGTGCTGGGGATGGGAGATAAAGTTCCGGTCCAAGTCCTGTCTCCATGCCTAGCACGTTGCTTAAAGCACCATAGGGGTTGGTTAGATGTCCTTACTTGAATATTCTTTGAAACTTACTTAGTAGTTAGTAGAGACAGGGATGTGTTGGAAACATACAAATGTTACAGATTTTTTTTTTTGAGAGCCATAAAAGAAGCATGTGCAGCTTACAGTGGGGACAGAAAGGAGTATGGGTTTGAATTTCATATAATTTTCATGTCATGAAATATTACTTATCTTCTGATTATTTTTTTCTCGACTATTGAAGACTGTCAAAACCATTGCTAGCTCATGGGCCATACAGAAACAGGTGGTAAACTGGATTGGCCTGTGGGCTATAGCTTGCTGACCGCTTGTCTAGATTACGCTGTAGACAACAGGAACCGTTAGAGGGGTTTAAACTAGGAGAGAGAGCAAGGGCTACCTGCATTCATAAAGAACCCTTGTGGAAGGTGGGCAGGAGAGGGGAGAGGGGTCTGCGGTGCTCCCAAGCCAAGCTGACGGCAGGACACCAGCCTAGACGGAGGCTAAAAGGAGGTGGATTCGTCAAGCCTTGAGCACAGTGAACAGCACCGCTTTGTTGCTTCCTGGCTGCCCGGCACCCATTTACTGCACTCCCGGTCTCTTGGGGACACAACCCTTGCCTATTCCCAGTCAATATGGTTGAGCGGGGCACCAGCCATGACCCGGGCCTCAACCGGCCATTGAATCTCATCCCCCTGGGCCACAGTGACTGGTGATTCAATGAAGGCCGAGAAAATGGCATTGAATTTTCTGAGCAAGAGACTTGGTTTCCTGATCAGTCTTGGATGTGTGGGGACTGAGGTCTGGAGCTGCTGCTGCAGCTGACTGGAGCCACGGGCTGGGAAGGATGAAGAAAGAGCTCACATGGAGAAGGCTGGGGAAGAGATCTGTCAATAGGGAAGGAATCTTGGTCCTGGGGATGGCATCTGAGCCCCAGATCAAGCCTGCGTCAGCCTGTCCTGCCGGCGTCTTCATTTACATGAGCCTGCAAAATCCCGGTCTGCTTAGGTCCAGCGCAGCTGGACTTTCTGTCACTTGCAGGTGAAAGCAGCTTGCCTGACGGAGATGAACTGGCTGTGGGGGAGAGAGAGAGGACTGACGGTCCCCAGGTCAAGCAGCAGGGTGGGTGGAGATGCCAGATGTGCAGACAGGATACACAGGATGAAGTCTGCAGGAAGGCCCTGGCGGGAGTCTTCTCTGCAAGACAGAGAGACTGCTGGCTGCATCCTCATAACCAGCCTCCTCTCTTCCTTCCTTCCTATATCCTACTGCCTAGAACATGAGTGGATGCTTGGAAGTCTAGCTGTCCTCTTACCATGAGGCTGAGGGTCACTGCCTGGAGGTGAGGCAGCAGAAAGCAAGGAGTCTGGGGCCCTAGCCACTCTGTGCAGCCACCAGAACAAGCCTGCACTGCCTTCCTCCAGACTGTACTGACCTTGGAGGAAGACAAACATCCCTCTTGGTTAAGCCACTGTTAAATGAGGAGTTCCACTGAATGCAGCGGAACCTAATCCCATCATGGGCTCTTCCCTTTGCTGTGGAGACTGGAGCCACAGTGGAATGTATTCAGTCACTGTCTGGGTTATAAAGGGTTTTCCATATACAATCATCCCTCGGTATCTGCGGGGAATTAGTTCCAGGACCTTCCCAGACACCAAAACCTGCAGTCCCTCGAATCCCTTACATAAAATGACACAGCATTTGCATATACCCTACACACAACCTCCTGTGTACTTTCAACCATCTCCAGGTGGCTTATAGTTCCTAACAAAATGTAAATGCTATGTAAATAGTTGCTGGTGTGAGGCAAATTCAAGTCCTGGTTTTGGAACTTTCTGGAATTTTTATTTTAATATTTTCAACGTGAGGTTGGTTGGTTAAATCCACAGATGCAGAATCTGCAAACAAGGCCAACCATCCACACATTTTCTTTATACTCCATTCAGGATACCTGTTAGATTAATGTTAACAAAACCTGTATTATTACTGCCTGATATTTGCAAAGCGTTTGACAGTTGTGTCCGCATTCATGCCTATCATGCATCTTAATGCTTGCTCCAACCTTCTGTGCGGCAGGTTTAATTGCCGGCAGCCTGTCAAGGACACAAGTGCTCCCTACACGCTTCTGTATCCTTGGCCCCGGGCACATACATCGGGGAGCACCGGTCAATCTTTCTAGAGTGACTGCTTTGAGCTGAGAAGCGGTGTGACTTGCCCAAGGTCACAGAGTCAACGTGGGGCTGAGATTTGAAAGCAGATCCTCCCATACTGAATATAGCCTCTTTAAAAATAACATCAATGTGAATTATGCATTACCCTCCATCTCAAACTTCTAAAAGTCCCTTTATAGTCTCTAATTAATTTTCCAGTTATAGCTTTGGTTTCTCTTAAAATATTTATCATTAAACACTTAAATGATGTAGGCTAAAAGTGAGATTTCTACATGCTCTCCCACACGCCCCACGTCCCCCGTTGGCAAGTGCCGAAATTCCTGGATGACTCTCACCTACAATCCCAGGTGACAGAGGGACTGAGACTCACGGACAGCTTGACCCCAGTGCCTAAGTCAGTGCAAGCCTTTTCATGGCCACCCAATAAAAGTGTGCTGAAAATAGGAATGAACAAACAAAAAACTCCAATTTATAGCATCATTCTAAATTTCCTCTCAGTTATTTTCAGTATACATTCCACTCCCCTATTTATAAATAAGGTTTTGTGTTCTTTTTTCATTAAAAAAAGAAAAAACCTTTCACACCTATGAGAAGGAAGTGTATTAAAGCAAATGTATCAACTCACTGGACAGATAACACTCTTATCATTAAGTCATTCTTCTTCCCATTTCACAGAAGCCCAAAAGGGAAGGTGTCCTGGCCAAGGCTAGAACCACAGCAAAGCCAAGGCCACAGTGCGGGCTCCCCGTGCCTCTGGTCGCTCACCCCCGCTGCACCGACCGGCCGCCATGCTTAGCAGTCTGTATGTAAGCCACTTGCCCACGCCCGACAGCCGGACACGTGGCCAGTCCCCTTGGGCTCACTTTAAAGAGGGAGAAATACCCAGACATGAGACAGCTCACTGATGCACAGCCAAGACGCTGACCACTATTAAGTGGCATTGCTTCAGTTTTAGATTTTTATGCAGCCAGTGGCATTAGCCATGAAGCTGAGCTGAGGGTGTCAGGGTGGCCGGAAACACCAGACTGGCCCATTTAGGGACCCACTAGCTGATCGTGCAGGGGAGAGATTTCTGGATGCTGGTGTGTTAAGTCATGCTTCCTCCCAAAGGAAGAATTAAGAAGGCCCCTGAGGCTTCTTACCATTTCACAGTGGGGTGCGCCCCACAGGTACCACTCAATACTGGCTAGTGCCCAAAGCAGTCCCAGCCTTACAGTCTATCCAGCTGGCCAAAGGCCGCCAAACGTGGAGGCGTAAGAGAGAATCGCATCTCTGACATTGTGTGCTATCATGATTCTACCGTTACCAATGCTATCAGCCCCTTATATTTTCAAGGTATGTTTTCTCAAACAGCTCAAAGGCCTCTAAAAGAGAAGATATTCTTAGCCCTGTTGGTAAGATAAAATGCTGGAGGTACAGAAGAGAAAGATTTACTCTGGGTCACAACTGATTCGGTGTGACATTCAATGCTCCATTCACTGAACCCTCCCCGACTCTTATCTCTTCTCCTACAGCCCCTCCCTAGAAGCAGCAGAGGCTTTTCCCAGACACGGAACGTCACCAGCCAGCGCATCTGATAAGCCTTCTGGCCTCCAAGAGCTCTCTCTCGAGGAAGACCTTTTTTTTCAAACATGGACTGGAGTGTATGACTGAACGGACACCGAAGGGAACCCATCTGGTTGGCAGAGGGGCGGGCTGGGCCACTTCTCAGGCCAGGAGCGCAGTGCTGCTCACCAGGAAGGAGCAGAAGAAGATGAAGGAGACAAAGTACACGTAGGCCAGGTCGGTGCCGCAGCGCTCGCTCTCGCTCTGCCCCGACGGCGCGGTGGTGTCCGGCTCACAGCCTTTCTCCCCGAGGCACGACAGCATTATCTCCTGCCAGGCCTCCCCGGTGGCACTCCTGAGCCCAAAAGACAACTCGGTTACTGGTGGCAGGTCTCCCCTTCCCGATTCGCCCACCCCCTCTCCCACCCTGGCCCTAGGCGCCTTCTGTGCCCGGTCAGCCTCCTTCTGGTGCTTTCCACCCCACGACGGGGAGCACCAATGAGGTCTCTCTTGGGTTCTGCCGGTTCGCCCACCGCTTCTCCATCTTTTGTTGGCAGTGGTAGAAAGAGCGGTGGGTCTCTAAGACCCCACACAAATCTGGCCACCCAGGGTTTCAGCCCGTAAATGGAATTTGGTCTGCAATCCATCCTCACCTGCCCCTTCTCAGAGCCCCGTGGGACATGCTGACGTGCAACTTACAAACTGACCCTGGAGTCAAAGATGTGGCAGAAACTTTCTAGTGTCATCAGAGCAGTTTTCTGGAGGCCTTGCCCCCACACCCTACCATCTACCCTGATGGGAGCAGAGCCAGCAGAATGAAGAGACAAAGGCGGATGGGAGGAAGAGGTGGGCCAGCTCTGCGTCCCTCTGGCAGGAGCGCTCCAGCCACCGCAGTCACGTATCCAGGTACCTGAAGAGGAGCATGAGGGACCCAAAGAAACTCCGGAAGTTGTTGTGCCGGTTAATATGACTCTCCTCGTCTAATTTGATGTTTCCAAACACCTGCGTGAGGAAAACAACAGAAAGCCATGAGCACTGCTGAGCAGTGTCACGTGCCCAACACGCGGTATGAGACGCACCTGCAGGGTTGGCAAATTTGCACGCATGGCTCCTCCCGACGGCCCAACTCTGAAGCAGACAACTCAGACCCAGAGAGGCTGGGGGACTCCACACTCTTGGTCTGATAAGCAGGACTGGTTACATTTTCCAGCGAAGCAAAGAGGATGAATGCTTGCAGGGACCAGAGAAGGCAAGATCTTTGGAGTCAGCCTGCTTATATGTCGTTCCTCCCACTCCTAATCTGGTCTTTTTATCTTCATGATAGCTGTTCACCACGGTGCTGACCATGGTACTAAAGCCATCTGTCAGAGATATTAGCCTGTAATAGGAGTGCAGGGAATGCATTGCCCCCCGCCTCCCTGCCTAGGGTGGTAATGTGATGTCTCAGGTTATGAGAACATTTGTATTTGCAGAAGATGTGAGTTATTCCTTAGGCAGATGCTGCCCTGGAATTTGCAAGCAGTTTAAGTCAGAGAGGGGGCATCTCTGCCTTCCTGGGGTGTGTTCCTATTCAGGGATTCACAGCTCAGAAGTCTGGAACAGCGGTAATCCAGAGTCCATGAGAATGAACACACCACCAAGTCCAGGCCAACAGGATGAAGAAAGTCAGCAAAACTGGACACTTGGAAAAGGAAGAAAGAAAACAGATTTGGGCAGATCTGGCTATAGTGTGCTAACTAATCTGCTGTTGGCTGCTGGGCTTAGAATGCGGTCACTGTGCAAGTTCACATGGAAAAAGAGGGACAACG
Source organism: Camelus dromedarius (assembly GCF_036321535.1). Taxonomy (NCBI): domain Eukaryota; kingdom Metazoa; phylum Chordata; class Mammalia; order Artiodactyla; family Camelidae; genus Camelus; species Camelus dromedarius. The sequence continues at coordinate 26,164,478 of NC_087458.1, read as the reverse complement.
CAGAGACCTTTATACGCAGTGAATACTCATCGAGCCAAGGTCGATACCACGGGTCTTTGGATGGCACGGGTGCCCTTACATGTGCACCTGCCTCCCCAGCCACATTTCAGATCTCAGGATCTACTCTCACACGTCAACTGAAGGCTTACAGGTCACCCTTCCAGCCTGTTGAGACAACGTTCAGCCTGTGTTTAACACGCTTCAGTTTCTCTAATATATGCTAAATGGAACACGTTTCCCCCCCGCCAACAGTGTTTAGAATGTGCAATTGATGAACAGTCTCTGCTCTTTTGCTCAAATAACTCCCACTGACACCTGCTCGGGGAATTTGTTCTCAACGCTATTTTTCAAAGCCTAAATATTGCTTGTCTCTCAGGGAGAATGGAGTTGGCAAACTTGGCAGCACTGGGGGAGCTGGGGAGGAGGAAGGGGCCCCGGTCAGACAGGTAGCAGCGCCGACAAAATCCCACCCAAACCATCGAATCTGGTTCTGGACACCCCAGGTGGAAGCTGTCATATAGCCTTGCCTGTCTTCATAGCTGCGTCTGTCTTTTCACCCTCTTAACTCAGAATCCATGATTCATCCTTGATTCATCACATATACACAACTTAGTGTTTTTTCTCCCTGTGACACTCCTGAAGCCATCATTAGTTGTCATGATTGTCTCAAATACCTTATCCAGTCATGAAGCAGCTTGGAGGGTGCAATGGGATTTTACCAAAGGTACATGTGTAACAGTCAAGGAGCCCAAAGCCAGAAATGTACATTTATTATGAAGGTGGTCTTTAAATTTTTCACCTTTTTTTTTAAAGCTTTTTCACTCAGTCCTTGACATTAACCCAAATCTCTAACATCAAAAGGAAAGGATATGGAAGAGAAAGAAGGTTTGCTGAGACCCATCAGAAAACTTAATTGAAGTATAGGCTTAAATCCGTTTTCACTTGAGATCACAGAACTTTAGACCTGGAAAGGACCTGCCAAGCTATCTATGCAGCTCCTTTGCTGCACTGACGATGGTGTTAAGGCCCAGAGAGGCTCAGTGACTTGACCAAGTTTGTGCAGCTGGTCAGTGCTGGAGGTGAGGCTTTCAGGCTAAGGACCTGTCGCCCCAGGGCTCTTTACCAAACCCAGCAAATTACTTCTTTCTTCTACCTTCAGATTCCTCTGCAAAGCTCTCTTCTTCCAAGAAGCCCTAGAAAGTTCAGAACAAGGGTTCTTCTCAAAGATACTTCAGTTGCCACTTACATCTTTCCAATGCATGTCTACTCTCTCTTTGTTTTTCTGTGTATAGATCCCTTGGCTTTGTCATGACTATACAAGATACAGCCGTTCTAGTCACAAGCTAGGTGTCTGCTCTGTGCGTGGTGTGGGGTCTCTGTCACAGACCAGGCTGAGGATGGCCAGCTTAAGGTAAGTCATGGTGGGAACACCCGTCATGTCTTGTTGGAATGGATAGGAGTGCTCTTATTTTTTGGAAATAAGTCTAAGGGCAATAAAGTATTACATATTACAGTTATTGTAAATATTGCAATTTCATAACAGCTCCCACCTCCCACTAAAGGGTCAAAGAAATACTTGGGTTTGCATGTGGGTGGGAGGGGAGACAGCACAGAGAACACATAGTACAGGAGGAACGTGCGCTGCCAAGCAGGCAGGGCTGACTTTAGATCTCAGCTCTCCCACTTACTATCTGAAATCCTGAGTGTGTTACAAGTTACTTAACCAAGTAAGCATCAGTGGAGACAATGAAACCCACCTATAAACATTCACATCACTCCTGAATACGTTAGTCACATATTTGTGTGTGTGTGTGTGTGTGTGTGTGTGTGTATAATACATATATTTGGGGTGGGGGAGAGAGAGAGAATGGGAGAGAAAGGGAGGCAGGAGTGGGTAAGAACATATATTTAGCACAGTGTCTGGGACACTCAGGAATTCAAGTTACTGTAAATAGTATTCTCATTATCAGCAGTATTTGGAACAGGTTAGTATTGGAGTTGGTTTTATTCTAGTTTATTTTGCTTGAAGATGAAAAGGGGGTAAGAACCATTTTAAGCATGGATCCAAAAAATCCTTAATTTAATCAAGTTTCATTTGGCTGTTCAAGAACATTTTAATTCTAGAATCAAATATTTGAGAGTTAGAAGGGACTTAATAGAAGTCATCAAGCCAATCTTCCACTTCTGCTGGGATTCAGCTTGCTACACACCCCTGACATCATCGTTAAATCTCTACCGAAATATCCTCTGTGAAAGAGAACTCATTACTTCTCAACCAAGCCGCACACTTTGACATGTGACATTCTATTGTATTTTTGGAGAACCAAACCCTCCAGTAATGGGATTAGAAAATGAACAAAATTAGGGGATGCAGGCAAGATAGAGGAGCAAAAAGAAGGCATTTCAGAGAGGCGCTGGAAAGGGCTGCGGATACAGCCAGCCGGCGGCTGGGGGGGGTGGGTGTGTGTGCAGTGGCTCCAGATGGCAGGCCCCATTGAGAAGGCAGCTGGCAGCCCAAAGGCAGCCTGACTGCAGGAGACCGCCACTTGGCTGAGGCCCTATGCTGGGGTTTAGCCTCCACATCTCCAAGTCAGAGAGTCTGCCTCCCTGTGCCCGGCAGAGAGCCTATGTATCCGCCTAGGATAGTTGTAGGATGTGCCTGTAGGATGTGCTGCCGGCTCTTTACAGGAGTTCACCCCCCACAAATGGCAGTTGCCTTTGAAGACTGTTTGGCCTCTGCTGCTCAGTGGGCCTCTGGTTACCTACTTCTCAGTTCCGCAACTGGAAAGGGTGTGGTAACCAAGGGGAGTTGTCCAGCAACTCCTTTGAGATGGACTGGCTGGAATGTGGCCGGTGGGTTTCCTTAGGGTCGGGCACACTGCCAGGAACTCTGAGTTGTTCCCGGTGGTGGGACTTAAGAGCATAAATCTCTGCCTTGGGAGACATAACTCACACACATTTGTGTTGCCATACACAGGAGAACAACCACCTGATCTTTCAGGGTTACTCACACATGGGGGTATCCTGAGATCCGGATCGTCAAGGGCTTCACTCTCTCCTCAGTCTCCCGGGGACCCCTCTGGCTAAGAACAGTGGTGTCACCTTGGCTGGAGTTCTGCTTTGTGCCCACAGAAGTCCAGCTGCATGTGAGGCAGTGCCATGATCTGCCAACCTCAGAGGCAGCCCCTGTATCAGACCACCCTGAACACCTGGGCAGGTGAGCGGGGAACCCTGCATACGTGAATTTCCAAGGTCACATTGCATCAAGATCTTGGGAGCATGCCACTGGGCAAGAAGGAATTCTTTAAAGCACCTTCAATCCTGTGTGCTCAGGCTGGAAAGCCAGACACCATCTGAGCAACAACTGTCCCCCACCAGGCCCCCGATGCGCCCGCTCACCTGCATCCCAATGATGGCATAGATGAAGAAAAGCATGGCGATCAAAAGGCAGACGTAGGGGAGGGCCTGGAAGGAGAGCAGACACAAGCGGACCGTGAACTCCAAGGCAGGCAGTTCCAGGATCAACCACCTGCAGTCCCAGGCAGTACAGGAGCTCTTGCCCTGAGGCTGAGCTAAACACAGGGCCAGGACTCTGCTCCCTGGGGCCGTTCTATCTCATGGTTCCATGCTTTTTTTTTAGATGTCCATGTCCTCTGACAGAGATGTAAGCTGTTGGCCCCAGAGAGGCTTGTAAATTCTCATCTGTCAGGAATATTCCCTCACCCAGAAGCAGAGCCCAAACCTCCAAGGGAGAGCTGGGGAAAAGTCCTGGGCTTGGGGTTCATCCCACTCTGCATGCAGAGTGTTAATCACCTGGGCAACTGTGATGCAAATTACACAGCAAGCATCAAGCTTTGGCTCCCAAGTCCCTGTGTCACCCTTCCCACTCCCTCGCTCAATGTGAAGCTCATAACAGAGCCTCTGGGCAAAAAAATCAAACAGCTGGGGTCTCAGTTGTTGGTCAGTTCCTAGAAGTCTTCCTTCAAACTCTGATGAAACATCTCTTCCCAATGGTTAAGCCTCCTGACCTTTTATTATGTGTCCTGCAAAATTCCAAAAGGCCTTTCAAAGTGTGAGCCACCACAAAACCCTGCCACAAAGCCACGTGGTGTCAGATTCCACCCTGTGCAAGCTAACTTCCACTCGGGGATGATAACACATGAATGACAGAGGTGAAGGGGGCCCATGCAGGAGATAGAGGGCGCGGAGTGGTCCTTGGTGGCTGGGGGAGGATGGAGACATAGGGCAGCTTGGTTTGGGGGCCAGCATGGCCACTCTAATTCTGGGGTGACCTCAGTGTTGACACAGAAGCCCCTATTCTTCACCGGTAAGCTTCCCTGGCAGGCGGTGCAACTCCGAGTCTCCACTCTACCTTGAGTGTGCACAACACAAATCCCAGGAGAGCAATTGAAGGCTTGCAGACTGCGCGAGCAGGGCAGAGCTTATCAGCAGAGCTAACTAAATGAAGAGCCCTGGAGACTTCTACAACCTGAATAAGGAGTAACTTTAAAATGCAATGGAAAGGCCGCGGGAGGACCCTGTCTTCTGTGACGTGCTGACTCCCAAGGCCTGTGGCAGGAGTGGCTGCATTTTGAGGGGCCGTGAAGACACCCTCTGCTGAGAGGAGAGGGCAGGGAGGCAGGCCTCGCCCCTTCTGCCACCTTCTGCCTTTTACTTCCTGCCCTTACTCTACCGTCTCCACCCCAACGGCCCCAGCCCCTAGTACGTCTCTCCCTACCCCCAGCCTTGGGGAGAGGACCAAAGACTCGTCCTGATCTCTTTTCTTGTCATGTTATAAATTCCAACACAAAATAAGGAAGAGAGAGAGGAACGGAGGCGGGGTCAGTGGTGGAGAACTGGGTGGTGCCTGGGGCGTGCGGTACTGGCGGTGGCAGTGCTGTTCGCACTGTGCGACTCTCGGCTGTGTGTTTGCAGGGGCAGCTTTTGCTAAACCAACTTCAAGAAAACAACGTCCACACTGTGCCCCAGGGCTGTTCCGAGAAGGAAACACCCACGCTTCACAGTGTCACCTGGAGGCAGACTCACACCTGTCTCCACTGTTCTCTGTTTACTGGAATAAGCCATTTGGCCATCAATTTTTGACATGCTTTTCCTTGCCCTCAATAGTATACAGTTTTACAGAGAAGCAGTGATCATGATAACATGACAAGCTGACACAGATTTCTTCAGAGACTCACTAAGCACTGTAACTTGTTGGGTAGGCTGTGAAAAAATGGTCCAAGAGCACCTTGTGCTTCAAATTCTACACCAGATTCTCCTGAGACTCAAATGGTCAATTCCTGCTATGGTTTTAGACTTCTCCTCTGTCATTTAGCTTTGGAAAAAATAGTTTTCATTGAGGTGAGGCCTCTGTGGGAGTCATCACATCAAACAATTACTCTGAATACAATAAAAATGTCAATATTGCTCATAGGAGCCTGAATATCCTTGCAACCGGTCTCACCTCTCAAATCCCACAGACCTTGATGGAGAAGTAAATCAGTGATGAAGGTGTGGGGTGTACTCCCTTTCAAATGATGGGAAACCATGAATTCACTGACCTGCCTTCTTTAGTTCAATTTGTAATTAAAATACATAAATAATTAAAATAAAGAAGGCAGGTCAGTGAACTCATGACTTCTCATCTTTGAATCAATTTCACCAAATGTATTTTTAAAATACATTCTGAAAACCTGTTTTTATAAGAGGAAAATATTAGGCTATCAAAAAGCACTGATGCCCCTCAAACCTTAAAAACAAACTAATTACAAAAAAATTAATTATAATATTTGCTAGAGTGCGAAGATTTTTAAATATGTTTGGAAAACTCCTTTTACTGGAAGTCTCCGCCATTAACGTGGGTCTCAGGTACCAATTTTTAACTTATACTTATTACATATATACCTCTTATGGCCCCATGAGACCATTCAAAAGAAGCCCACCATATTAACCTTGGGCAGACGTCCTATTAGTTTGCAGGACACAGAGGTGACCACCAGCATGCCATACATTCAGTGGTTCAGGAAAGACACACTAATGAAGACATGAGTGGGACTGGTATGAATAATCCTGCTATAAAACACAACTCAAGGAGTCCTTTGAAATGCTGTTCTGTGGAATAAAGCCACGGACTGAAAACGCAGAGGATGTGTGACTCCAGGTGGCTGGCTCTGCCCGTGGACGGAGTTGCTCAGGACACCTTGGAACACCCGGAGAGGGAACAGCCCTCATAAAACAAGCTCCCACTCAGTGGACAGAGAAGACAACTGAGTTACACAGATGAGGTGTTCGAGAGCGAGATTCCAGCCAATTAGCTGTGAGCTGCCCGCTGCCTGGCTGAGCTGTGCTGTAATGAAGGACTGCTGGGTTTACTGGATGCTTCTGACAACACCCACGTGCAGAGACGAGGGCACCTGTGGAGTGATGCCACGTGGCCTGTGTGCTGTCTGACACGACAGGGCCCCCGCAACCCTCAGCGAGGAGGAGCTGGTGCCCTTTACCTTGAAGGACTGCACGAAGGTCCAGAGTAAAATTCGGATGGTGTAGCCCTGGCGCAGAAGCTTGATGAGGCGGGCGGCTCGGAAGAGCTTCAGAAAGCTCATGTTGAAGCCACTGGTGTTCACCAGCTGGTGGACCAAAAGAAAACGTATAATTACAAAAGTGACATTATGGTCATTTAGAAAATCTAAGCACTAGTATTTGTGCATTTATCCTTCATTCAGATCATAAAATTGAACACAGATTCCATCTTTCGTTTCTAACCCCATCTCCAGCCGACAGCCCCCGGGAGGACCATCTCTCTAGGCCTCCCAAGCCTGCCCTCAGTTCTCAGATAGGAAGGTATGAAAGTGCCCTGGGAGGGCACCCCGCACTCAGCTGACAAGACCGGGCTCCCTCATCTTCTGTAAGCGGTCCTCACTCTGCACTTGGATGCCAGAGAGCAGACCAGAGAACCCCTCCAATGTTCAAAGAGCTGTGATGAGCAATCCGCGTCTTCTTTAGGATAAACAATTTCAGGTCTCACCACTCTGAGGGTGAAGATCCCGTGCCTCTTGTGTGCCTCCCAGAGTCCAGCAGAGCACTGTGCTCACTCGGCCTCTCTGGCGCCCTCTGTCCCACTCGCCGCCTTAGGGGCTGCTACCTGAGTCACGCAACTGGAACCAAGCCTTCCAAGAGATCCAGCGCCACCTGGATATTTGCATTTTCTGGCAAAAGCTTAGGAAGTGCATGGGGGCTATGCATTTGGTTTGAGGAGTTAAAAATGGGCTGAATGTGCAAAGGATTTTTTTTAATGCCACTCCCGGGCCGAGCTTAAAGAGAGGGATCTAGGCGCCACTCACCTTGCTGTCTGTCAGGATAATTTCTGTGATGCTGCCGATCACGGTGATGAAGTCAAAGATGTTCCAGGTGTCTCGGAAATAGTTCTGCGAAGGGGATTCAGTCATGGGAGCATCGGGGGAGGAAAAAAAAAAGAAAACAAGGGGGAAAAATGGAGAAAAGACATCTTTCATTACATAACTCTGTCACTTGGAATTAAAACTTGTCAATTCAAGTACAAGTTCCTTCTAGCTTTGGCTTTCATATCCTCTTTCTCACCAGAAATGCTGTTTCTCCTTAACTAATCTGAGATTTCTCCTTTGGGTAGGTGTTGCGTCATTATTCGGAGATCTTGTTTTTGAAGCTGTCGCTAAAAAGCTACATAAAATATATGTAAGATTTTTTTAAATGGAATATTACATAAAAATATGTAAGAAAGGGATGTGTGGCCTAGAACATTATGACACCCAAAAAAGAAAAAATCATCATTGTCACCCACAAGACAGTAGAATGATTTACAACATTACTCTAAGGTTTTCCATAACGGTGGCCTTTAAATTATTTATATAGTATCGTGTGACCCTACACATAGACAGCTCTGACTTGCAACTTTCAATAAAAGTCACATAGGCGTCCTAAGTGACTAAAAATCAGAGATGTACCAAAAATCTCTTCCTGACTCTGCTGAGCCTTTTCAAACCAACTGCTGATCAGCAATGAGATGAACAAACCCATCTTTCCATTCCACTCTTTCTCTGCTCTGCTCCACCTTTTGAGGAGGTGTAACTAAATAAAACGCAAGGAAGAGGCAATAAGACAAGTGGGTTGAAGGAGACAGAGAAATACAGGACCTGGATGATGCACCAACCAGGTAACGTCCCGCTTAATAGAGAAGGGGGACTCTGCTCCCATCTCCAGGGTGCAGGCAAACACAGACCTTAGACTACATTCCTTAAAAGAAACTGGACGATTGGGTACCCGAAACGTTACCCACTTGCCCTTGGGGAGCACCTCCCATAAGAGACCCTCTGAGCACGGTGCAACTTACACCCTCTCCCATCCTGACAACTGGCAGTAGTGAGTCCTTACTACGTGTGCCAGATTCTGGGCCAGGTCCTTCCCTGGCATGCTTTCAGTTCATTTATTCCTCCCATGGATCCTCCAAGTGGGTAGTGATAAATACCTCATGCTCATAAAATACTGAGTGGTAGGAGTGGCAAGAAGAGTGGGAAGAGATACACAATAGAGAGGGAGAAGGAGTGTAGGGAGAGAGAACGTACACTTAACGAGCGTCTTGCAGGACCAGACGCCTTGGTATGTTCCCTGACTGGACACACACATGGTATCTAAGGCTAGAGGGCAGCCCTGTTACCCTCCTTCTATGAATGAGAAAACTGAGGCTTCAAGACGCCTGTCTGATTCCAAAGCCACGAGCACCTGCCAGGCATGGAGAGAAACCAGGCACACAGCCTCACGACCCACTTCTGCAGAGGAGACCTACTCCTTCAGGAGTGGGGCCAGGTCCCCAATTCTCAGGGCTCTCCTAATCCCACCCTGGGGTGAGCGTCCGAATTCTTGGATAGATCCAAATACAAGAGCCAGAATATGAATCTAGACTTCAAGAGGACAGAAGCCCTGGATCCCAGCTGAGAAGACTTGACAATAGGGTGTGGCCGAGCCCAGCCCAGTGCAGTCCAGACTAGTAGATCACGGTGGACAATGTGAGGGCTTTGAAGTCAGACAGACCAGGAACTGAACCCTGGCGCTGCCTTCTTGTGACCTTGTGCAAAGCACTGAATCTTCCTGAGCCCGAGCTCACCAACAAAGGAGGAAAGCACCTAATGCCCATCTAACAGAGTTGTTATGAAGCCAAAACGAGTCATACGTAAAGCATTTGGTATTTAGGAGACAACCAATGTGTGTTAACTCGCTCCCTGTTTCTTTTTCCTTCTTCCTTCCTTTTTTATTCCCATTCCACTTTCCAGGTCTACTGCTTTTTACTGTGTAATCGTCAAAAAGCGACACAAGTTTTTCTGAACGTCAATGTCCTCATTTAAAATAACAACAACAACAAAAATAATGACAGTCTCCGCCAGGCCTGTTTCAGAGTCACTGAACACGTCTGACAGCACGGTACACGTCAGGGAATTCTGAAGTCCTGCAGCGCCGTATCAGTGAAAATTCAGGGTGAGCGGTGCCTTTTATGGTGTGAAAATGCATGTAGACCTTGAATGAAAATATGGGGGTGAGGGTGGGAAGGAGGCAGACTCTGGGGCCGAATCATCTAGCTAAGCTTCTGAGTATGTATTCAGCAGCCGCCATCATCAGACACGTAACTGGGGACTTAAGTCACAGACAACTGTCAATACGACAGCCACGTCATCAAGACGCAGAGAAACACTTCCCCCTCGTGGCACCGCTTCCCCTCCCCTGCACCCCAGCCCAGGGCTAGGCTATTACAAAGGCTTCCTTGATGGTGTGGTTTCTTTTCACTTTGTCATTTCCCCAAGTCTCAAAACACTCAAAAGGGAGTCAACAACCCACAATACAGCCAGAGCAATGGGCTCCCTTCAGCTCCTCAAGCCATCAAATCAGTGACTTTTCAAAGAACCACCAGGAGACCAGGAGCAAGCCCCACCATCAGCCCTTACGATCCTCAGGCCAGAGTCCTGGTTCAAGCTGCCGCCGGACAAACCCATAATCAGATAACAGGCTAAGTTTCTCTTCTCGCAGGGAAAGCCACACACACATCTAATCTGAAACGGGAGCTCAAGCTCACACACTGAGTAGGTGTGACACAGCTGTCACGCGGGTTTATCTGCATCCCGCTGATCTCACTGTAAACGCTGAGCCAAGAGTTGAGGGGTTTGGGGACAGAGGATTATTTTGTTTCCAGGACACTGAAGCAAAGGGCTAGGTTTGCTTAATGTTCTCGGTGGCAGATGCAAGAATTTGCCAAACAACTATAGTTAGTAGTTGAGGAGAAGTAAAAGGAGGACTCACGGCATGGAAACACAGCCCAACGCCCCTGGAACCCAATTCCAGAAACCCCCCCTCGTGCTCTCTGTCCCTCCTCCTCTCTCTCACACACACTTACGCACTTCAGACGTCATTAGCCTTTGTAAGCTTAGGTACTAAATATTCATTTTTATTGGCAGAAATTACTCTTCACGTAACTACAGGGAAGAGGACAACCAGGTACACGCTGTCATCTGCTATGTGCGAGGCTACGGAGGACAGATACTTTCCCATTTGAGTTATAAAATCTTCAGTCTTCTACCAGTAAAGTAGCACCCAAGGCTGATTAGTCCGATCCTTGTCTTATTCCTTTTACCAACATACAAACCTTCCTAAGTTCTAGTGAGACCCAGTGACTGTCACCCCTCGACCACTGACAGAACTTGGCAGCAACAGAGCTGATGGCTACATGAGTACGGGGCTGGGGATCTGGTTTCCTTTGCCCCTTCTCATCACACCCTCACACATTGTCTTGTCTCTACAGCGGTTTATTGAGCAGTTGAAACAAGCCCACAATTAGATGGGCAGGTGTGTGAACCGTTTCTGGAACAGTGGTAACCACCCCCCTCTTCCAACAAGGCTGGGGACGTACCCCCCTAAGGAGGGAAGACAAGCACGATGCTGGGATAAATTCCATGACGTACCAAGAAGCCAAATGCAATGATCTTTAGGACACATTCCAGGGAAAACACCATGGTGAAGGCGATATTCAGGTACTTCAGGGCCAGTTCATAGGTGCAGGGAGCAGAGTAGTACTACCAGGAAGAGAAAAGAGGAGAGAAAGAATCAAACCCTAACGGTGAGAGGGTGTCCACGTTACAGAGGCTGGCCGTCTCTCATCCCGGCCCTCGGAAGGCGTGCTGGTGCACGACGGAGGAGGAGAGATGGTCACCGAGCGCTAAGGAGGAGAACACGTCCTTGGTAACAGGACAAAACAAAACAAAACAAAACTAGACAGGAAAACCCAGATCATGCCCCACTGAGGTCACTTATTAGGAAAACAGCCAGTCTTCCTAGAGATGAAGGTGGGAAGGGCATAAATATTTTCTACAGTTAATTTCCTTACCATTTTGTAGTCAGTAACTCAAACCTCTCATGACCCTCTTTTAGAACCCTGTGATCACCCACATCTCCTGGGATCCCCGCCCTTGTCAGAATCTGCCGGTCATCACCAACCTTCAGTTTCAGAGTTACCGGACCGCTGCTGCCTATTTCACTGCATTTTGCCCCAGAGACCCAGAGGCTGGGCGGATGCAGCAGGCAGGATCAAAAAGAGATTCCACAATGGCAGAGGAGGTGAGGAGAAAACAGACTGGTAAGTCGGAGTATTTTCTCAGCATCTCGGGCACACACACGAGTGCTCGGCGAGGGAACAGTCACCGAGGTTCAGCCTGCCCGAGCGCCACCCAGCCACCGTCCTCTCACCTTCATCATCAGCACGACGGTGTTCAAGGCGATCATGGCCATGATGGTGTACTCAAAGGACGGAGACACGACGAAGTGCCAGACGCGGTACTGGAAGGTGTGTCTGTTCTGGGGCATGTAGCGGGTGAGCGGCTTGGCACTGATGGCGAAGTCGATGCACGCCCTCTGTAGGGGAATCACACTTGTGAGCCTGAGCTCAGAGTGCCTTCCCACCTGTGCTCTGGAGCAGGCGGGCTCTCTGCTAGACGGTTAGACGCGGAGGACGGGGCAGGAAGGAGGGCTAGGGCTGGACCAGCAGAAGTAAAAGGGGCAAAAGAAAAGATCCAGACAAAACTACAGGTGAGACGTCACTTTAAATGAACACACAGGACACTAGAGGGATTCTGTCCCACCGGGTCAGAACTTAATGGTTGTTAATAATGTCCTTTTACACAGCATGTGGCTGAGACATTCAGGCAGGGAGACGCCTGCAGTCAGAAGTAACACTCTAGGCCCCTGTGCATTCTTGTAACATTTTATTTGCACTTCTCTTACCTCTAACGACGTCTAGTTCAGTTCTACTATAAAAACAGAGTACAATGTGCCCGTGCGCTTGTTACTAGAAGAGCAGTAATAAGTAAGCAAGTTCCCTGCCCTTACGGGAAAAACACGCCATCGAGGGGCACGGCCAGGTAAGCGGATGTCTTAATGTTGTAACGCTGACTGACATCTTTTACCCCCACATCCAGACCTCGCGCTGCATAAAGGTAAAGACTGCATCTTAAACACCTACGTCCCTTCCAGGTCTCTGTGCATCATACCAGGGCATTACACAGAGGAGTTAAAAAAAAAAAAGTTTATTTAAGGACTAATTAGTTAGTCCCATCTTCTCTCTAGAATTGACAAGAAAGTTAAGAACGTTCCGTCTTCCTCCTAACGCGGCTGGCCAGAGAGTCCTTTCCAGAGCCCCAGCTGCCCCACGCTCCAGGCCACTTGTCCTACCTCATTCTTTTCCAGGCTGCACTCCTCCATCATCTTGTCCCCTTGCTCCTGGAAGGTGATGATGATGAGAGCCACGAAGATGTTGACGAAGAAGAAAGGGAAGACCACGAAGTAGACCACGTAGAAGATGGACATCTCCATGCGGTTGCTGCGGCTCGGGCCCCGGTCTTCCTCGGTCACGTCGACGGAGTGCTGCAAGACTCTGGGGACAGACGGAGGGGGTGCGGATGGTGATCGGCAACTTCGGCAGCTGCTCAGACTCAAGGCTCCGTTAGCAGCGGTACCCCCTACTGTATTTCCTTATCTGGCTTTTTAAACTTTGTGGCCCCTCCATGAATCTGGGGTTCCATAACCAAGTTGGTGGAGGCCCAGTGACACCCAATCCACTGCTCTTTCTAGCCCCCGGGCCACCATGCAGCCAACTCCTAAGCACCAGAGTGACTTTTTTATAGTTGAGGTTGTCATAATGAGTACCAAGAGACTCCTGAATTTCTACTTGGCGTTTTGCTGCCAACAGAGTATGCTGCCACCAGAAAGTGGCATCTAAGTAATGGCCAAGTCCCTGAAAAACTCAGCCTGCAGCTACAGGCAGCAGAAGAAACTGCATTCTGTTACCTTCTTCATATGAGGTATGATCACAGAAAGCATCTCTGGGTTCTGCCAGCTCCTCTTTAACCCTCAATCCTCAGGTCCAGGGCCAACTTGGAGGATAAATCAGTCTCTCACAGTTGTCAGGGACTCTCCTAAGGTCCACAGAGCTGTTCGAAACACCTTTGTTCTAGAGGAGCCAGAGGGCTTCACTCAACTCCTCAATCACTGGCTGAAATATTAAGGGTTTCAAATAGTTCCCTGTCTCTGCCATCTCCCTCTCGATTCCTGCCTGAAGGATTTTCATTCTTCCTCTCTGTGGCCTGTCTCGCCTGCTCATAACCACTCACTTTCCCTGGAACAAAAACAAAAGGTTCACCCTGTTCATCTTGAATCAGCTCCTCAAGGCAAGCAGCTGGCCCCAGCCAGCTCCCGGGTAAGCGCGCCAGCTCGAGCCCCGCACTCACTGAGGCCACCCTTCCCCCGTGGAGACGGTGAAGAGGGTCAGCAGGGCCCAGATGATGTTGTCATAGTGGAACTCGTGGCGCTTCCATTCTCGGCCTTTCACCTCCATCTTGTTTTTCTCATGATCGACGTAGTTGCCTCTAAAACCAGCACAGGAATGAAAGAGGACCTTGTCACTCGTGGAAGAGTAAAGAAACTCTGTGGACTTCGATCACGGATGGGAGTCACCATCGGCATTCAAACACAAGGAAGGAGTTTCATTAAAGGCAGTGTATTACTGTGGGATAAAAATGGGATTTGGTGCCTCACAGGCATGGAAGATAAAATCCTAATCCTTCAGTGATCCCACTGCAACCCTGAGCAACTTCCTTCAACTTTCCAAGCCTCAGCTTCTACAACTATGATGTGCAAATGAAACCGGTCTCAAAAGGTCATTACAAAGATTTAAAATTAAAAACCGATGTAAAATGCCATGGACCCCGTCTGACACAAAAGAGGCAGTCAATCAGAATTCAACAACTTCTTATGTTGCCTTTTCCCCAAAAGAGCAATGAAGGTGGGAAGACAGAAAGAACAGACTGTCCACAAAGGGTCGAGCGGACCTCATCGGAGCACACATGACAGAAAGTGAGAGTCCGTGCTGGTGGCACTTACATGCACTCCTTCTCGGTGTCCTTGGAGCTGTCCGTGCAGTAAAAGAACTTGCCCTTGAAGAGCTGAACTGCGATGACAGCAAAGATAAACATGAAGAGCTTATAGACAATGAGGATGTTAAAGACGTTCTTCAAGGAGGTCACCACACAGTCGAAGACGGCCTGTGGACAGAAGCAAAAGCCCGGCCTGTGAGCCTCCGGAATGGCCTGTGTTTCTGCCTGGAGCTGCGCTGGAGCCAGACCACCACCAGCCAGCCCCACCGAGAAGGTGCCCCAGGAGCTACCACCCTACTGAGAAGGGACACCCAGGGGCCTCAGCCCCGGCTTCCAAGCTGGTCCTGACTGTAGGAACCTACCATTCGGGAGGGGAACACACGCTCTGAATCTGAAAGGAAATCCAAGGCAGAAGAGACCAGATGGTACCAGGCAGCCGAGGGAGTCCTCTGTGGAATCCCATTACGTGCTCTCCACTTAGTGTGAAACACAGACATTTACTGCAGAAAAAGGGGTCCTTGAAATCCTTTAGCCTTTTTCAGGCATTAAATAGCTTATCCTTAACCTCATGTATGTGGTGATAGTCTTAGATTTGATTTATATACTGAGTAGGTTTTGTTTTCCCTTTGCCTTTCTAAATGGATCAGAGAGTAATTAAATAAAACTATCATCTTTGCTCATTTTAATGATGATCTTGTAACAAGTTCATACACTTCCTCCAATTATGTTTGACAGTTCACATAACTGTTCTCTAGCTTCAAGCTGCTGTGAAGGGTACAGATTCAACTGGTGGCAGCAGAGCGGGGTGAGAGCCGCCCCTCTTAGAGCTGGGAGGACCACGTGGGGGGATCAGGGACTTGCACTTCAGGTCAAGGCGGTGGGACTCCAGCTGCACGAGCTATCCTAGGCCCTAAGCGCTGAGAGCTACGTGGGAATTCAACACAGTTGAAGCCATTTTTAGGTTATTTGCTAGGTTTTTAGGTTTAAGCTCACTGGCGAGTCTAGCCCCACAGTGGTGCTACACTTGTGTGCTTGCTTCTTCGCAGCGCTGGGCGAACACTGCCCGTTTAACTCGTTCAGCATCGCAGTGAACGAGTGACACGCAGCCTTGCGGAATTCTTGGAGCCACCGACACTGCCCTCAGGTGATGGAGCTGCAGAGAGAGGGGCCCGTGGTTCCTAATGAGTTGGAAATAACCAGGGTGGAGTCGCCTTCTCCAACCTGTTAACGAATCTCATCACGCTCCTCTGGGGGCCCCAGCCTAGCTCAGAGGAGACGAAACCACTGGACCTGGGCTGCAGCAACGGCAGTGGTGAGACCCCAGGCCTCCCGACCATACTTTGCTGGGAGCGAGGCAGAGAGGAACGGACATCCATGGGCACTGACCCAGGCCAGGCTCTACGTTGGGCCCCCCATACTGTGGGAGATGCCTCATCCAGGGTGGAAGGTGGAGAGCAGGCAGTGAGGACACCCCCTTTGGCGCACAAGTACCTTTCCCCGGAATTCCGTGCAGACGGCCAGGGCCCTGGGCTCTGAGCGGACGCCAGATCTCAGCCAGTGAGGGGCTATTCAAAAGTGACTTTCCTGCGTTCTGATGCCTTTGGTAAACCTAGCTGGTTTGCCGCCTGTCTGTAGAAACAGAGGGCTTAAGGGCGGCAGGGGCGGTGGGGAGGGATTGCTGGGGAGGATCAGAGGTTGTGCAAACCCAATGGGAAAGAAGAACTGGGAACACGGAGAGGCCCCTGGTCCCTCCCTGGTGGTGGCTGGCTCTCATTCACAGGATCTGGGGGAGGAGGAACTTTTTTCCCTGTGAGGCTTAGCTTCCTTATCAGTGATGTGGGGGGAGGCGGGTTCAATGTGCTAGCCAACTTGAATGGTAAAGCACCCCCTCTGAGGGCAGGGGGCTCAGGGAAGGCGCCCAGGGGCGGGTGAGCAGGGAGGGCGCTGGCTGGGAGCAGAACCAAGATAACGTTGTCTTGGCAACAAGAACTTTGTTCATGTGAGCTTACTTCCCTTCTCTGCAGCGGCCAAAAATGACTGTGTCCTTGGGCAGTTATTGACCTATCTGTGCCTCAGAAATACAAAGGGTCAGGGCCAGAAGATCCTTTCGTTTTACAGAATTATGAGGAAAGAAACCCTCCCAGGATGCCTGGTCTGATCTCGTGTGCAGACTCCCATGGAGGGCTCCGGCCGCCCCCACTTCACGGCTCTGGGTCCACCTAAATGACACAGGAGGCGCTGGGACAATGCCACACAGGGTTCCTCCTAGATGACCTGGCGCAGCGTGTATAACCCCTCCTGGGTTTGGACTCAGAGGCAAGAACCTCCTTGTAGATCTGGGATATTGGTTATTTTCCTTTCAAACTAAGGCCTTTAGCTCAAGTGGCACAAGCGCAAGGAATATTCCCAGGACGCCTTCCCCCAGAGCAGGCCAGCCGCGGCTGCAGAGAGAGGACGGAAGAAGGGGGCCGACGGGAAGACCCCCGGTGAACGTCACCTTGAGCTTGGGCAGGCGCTTGATGGTCTTCAGTGGCCTCAGCACCCGGAGCACCCGCAGCGACTTGATCGTCTTGATGTCACGCCCCTTGTTGGTTCTGCAGGGGAGAGGTCCCCGGGGAGTCACAGGACAGGGGAGAGTTAAAGTGACAGTCACACTGCAGCATTAACAACGGCAGGGGAGAGGGTGAGAGAGGTAGGCAAGAGGCCAGAGGAGACTCATTTAGGGAGACCCCCCCAAAAAAAAACACACTCCAAGAAAAATTTTTCAGTGACTCCCAGGGTGCACACACTCATATGCACACACACCCCTGCATGCACGTACACACCCACATACACCCACAGGCACATAGAGAGGCACCCGTGCGCACACGGTAATCAACACGTCCTCTCCCTAACAGCCATCACCACACTGGCCAAGTGCAAATGCAAGGCAGGTGGACTAGGGAACACGACCATGGCACACTGCAGAGCCTCACGGTGCCTGGTCTAGGAAGTCTTCACCGAGGCTCCCAAATGATGTCTGAATTGAACAGGGAGCTACGGTGGAGAGCAAGTCTCATCAGGGGACTCAACCTAGTCCTGTCTTTGGCTCTAGGTTTGTCACCTCTGCACAGTTCATGAGGTCAGGGGAGAGCAGGGTGAGGAAGCCCGGTGGGGGACAGGATACTCGTGCTGTGCTGGGCTGCGTGCTCCAGGGAGAGCATGTCACGCAGGCTTCTTGCCAGGACCTGGCTCACACCCAGATTCTCTGTGCGGCTGGCTCTCCCTGTGGTCCCCTCCCTTTTCCAGCCCCCTGTACCCAGCACAAGCTGCAGAGAGCCTTACAGCGGGAAGAGGCCCGAACCGCAGCCCCTGCCCACCTCCATTCTTGCCCTGCAGCTAACGACCCTCCCTATTCAGCCCCTCAGAAATGTTTCTCCTAGTAGATAAAATACACTTGCTCTCTATTTTTAGGGAGGAAATGAATAAATCGGCCTGCATTTCTCTCTCCACCGTGAGCATCCCGAGATCCTCGCATTCAAGTCAAACAACTGCAATTTGTCAAAGACGCAGATGGTAGGAAATGAGAGTCTAAATAGTGAGCTCAGGCTCTGGTTCTGTCCTCATGGTGGCCCCGATTACCATAACACCAGCTCTCCCAGGAAATGCGAGCCGTCCAGGACATCAGATGGAAGATGCAAGGCTTCCGCCTGTTTTTGACCCTGTCCTTCTTGCCATCCCTACCTCCCCGACGGGAGTTCAGGGGCCCTCTTCTCTTTCATACAAAGCAAGGTAGGAAGACACTGAATGTAACCAAAGAATGCTGACTTTCCCCAGAACGTGAATTTTAAGACCCTCTTCAATGGTTACAGGCCATGGCCGACAAGTCACTTTTACTCAGCCCTAGATCTGCATGTAGATAATCCAAAGTATCACGTTGATATCAGTGGCTTTTTGCATCCATGGGCTTTGTATATTTAAAAAACTCTTTTACTCTATTAAGTTCATCTATCTACCTGTCTAAAAAGGCATCAGCCAAGCCAAATATATCTCCAAACCAGAGAGAGTCATCAGCTTCCCAAGAAGGCTTGGTGACCCCTGATTTTTCTCTTCTTGGACAGCCATGGAAACACACCACTCATAGAAACTCACCCCTCCCTTCTTGACGAGCCAGCTCCTTCCCTCCCAATCTTACTTTCTCCCTCCTCCAACCCATCCCCATATATATATTTTTTTACTTCAAAGAAAATTGAAGGAAAAAATATTTACCCCAAAGCATTCCTACGGAGGATCCAAGCAGAAAGCAGGTTAGGAAAAAAAAAGGAGTGGAGAGAAAGGAGATAGTCAGTAAACTTCAGGGAGAGATGAGAACTCGAAAAGGACAACGGGAAACCGGAGAAGCCCAGGTGCCCGAGAGACCCCGCTTACAGCCTTGGCACTTACAGTCCACACGCTGAGGGAGGGGAAGGGCCCGCGCCCTCTGCTCCACACCCACCCCTCCAACCTGGAAAGCCCCTAGTCAAGCATGGGAACCCTGCCTCTAACTAGATGGCATTTCCCCATTTATTCCACGGAGCCTGGTGTAACGGACGTTTTCTAAATGTAGGCTTTCATTTCCAGTTCCTTGGTAGTCTTCAGAGGAACTCTTTGTTTGCAGTGAATTTATACAGAACCAGGCAAGAGGAATTAGGCCATCTCTGGGCCAGAAACCACCTCTTGGGCAAGGCGTCTCCAGTCCTAACGGAGTATCTACGTGTAGGAAGGACTTCATTTGAAGGGGGGACATGCAACCACCGTGAGAGGGCTACTCTGACGTCTCTCAAAAGCGTGGACGGGCCACGGCATAAAACCACCTTGACATACGGGGGAGGCGCTGTTTGTCAAGGTCTTGATGTCACCCAAAGGGATGCCCTTTGATAAATTATATGACCATCTGTCCTTCATGCGGCTTGAAGAAATACCATCTCAGCTCTACTGGTGAGGCTTACCCAGGACAAAAACAAAGGTGAGAGCAAAAATAGAAAACATCTGAGATAGAAAGCATGAGAGCTAACTTTTAAAATATGTATTCTGTGTTAAGTGCTTTTAGTGCAACTCTTTATGTGGCCCTCCTGATAACTTTAGGGCCAAGGTGCCAGTGTCTCGAGCTCACAGATGAGATTCTGAGAGGCAGGGCGAGCTGGGACTTGAACTCAGATCTGTAGGCTGCTCAGAGCTCTTGTTCCACACCACTAAGCTTCTGCACCAGCAGGTTTTGGTTCTAAGCTCTGCCAAACACATCACCAAATACCAGAGCTGGAAGGGATCCCCAACATCCACTTAAGGGCAAAGGAAACTGCGGCCCCAGGAAGATGTGCCGTGCATCACACGGTGCGCAAGCTGCAGTGCCACGTGTGAACGGGCTGCTGCTCGGAAGCAACTAGAATTCAGGCTTCACTTCTTAGCTTTTGGTTGTAGCTAAAAAGGGTATTTTTTTTCTCCCTTCCTTTCCTTACACGGTTTAATATACCACAAACCTATGTTACATCAACATATGCCACAGCAAAGACTCCTTTCTAATGACCATTTTATTCAGCGAATGATCCCACATTCAAAATCATATTAACTTTCACTGTAAATGCCAAATGAATGATGGTTTGAGAATTAAACCCAAGGCTTTATAAACCTTAAGTCCCTCACATGATAATCTCCAAATATGCAGAAGGCAGAGGGCCTATCTTCCGCCGAGTTACAACAGGGTCTTCTTACGCATGAGACTGAGCACGTGGTAGGCCAGCCCAGTTTAGCTTCACCCTTCCATGTAACAGCGTTGCCGGAGTCTTGGTATGTCTCTGGTACTGTTCTAGGTGCTGGATACACCGCTGTGGATACAACAAATGAGGTCCCTACTCTCTTGGACCTGACCTAATCTAGTAGGGAAGACAGGCCTCAAGTAAACAAGCAAACAAATTAAAGTATAATTGCAAGCTAAATGCCATGGGAAAAAAACGAAATTATCTGATTGAAAATTTTACCAAAACAACTACACAGGTCACCTTCTTTTCCCCAGGCTACATTCATCTCAAGGAAAGGCTAAGGGAGACCTTTCCATATCCCTGAAATGAGAGAACAGAGTGGAATCAATGGATGGGCAGGTGATCCGGGGTCACACATACCAGGCGTCCAGCTTCTGCTGAGCCTGGGTCCTTAACCCCAAAACTTTGACATCCAGTAGCATCTTAGTGGGTTCTCAGAGGTTCACATTCACAGATGCCCACCGTAGGAAGGAAGGACACACCTGGATAAAGGCCAGAATTTGCTCTCTACAATTAATTTTGCCCCGGGAGCCTCGTAAAATATAATGCTATGGAACAAAGGGGATCTCTGACCATTGTGTGTGTGTGTGTGTGTCCCTTGTTTTGGAAAGTGGAGTTCTTTGATGGTACACTCTGATCTTAACAGCTGACTGTGGCTGGCAACGTACGGGGTAGGGGGCTATTTGTCCCATTCAGACCCCCACAGATTTGAGCCCAGGATAGTAATCAGACACAGGCCAAAAGTAAAATAAAAATTAGTCACTGCTCTGTGCATCTTTCAAACAGGTCTCTTACTGCAGAGGGGCCACTGAAAAGCCATGATTTTGAGTGGTTACAAAAGAAAATGCTTACGCTCTCAATTTTCTCCAACATATGTTCAGTACAGATTTGAAAACTGCCATTAGAAACGAATGGAATACTGGATAACCAAGCCACAGAGTCAGGAAAAGCTGCAACGCTTTGGACCCCATTAATTAAAATATATCCTAAGTGTACACATGGGCTAGGTTGGACGTCCTCTCCCAAACCCCCGCATGCAAGAGTCATTAAGCCACTATCCAAGTCAACAAGATTGCAAGGGAGACGTTTTTTCCAACTAAGAGGACAAACTCTTCAAGGACTTCAACTGAGGCACACTGATTTAGAAAAAATTCAGGAGCTTTTTACAAATCATTTAAATATAATCATTTGATAACACTTTGCTAGTCTTTGCTACTAAACATATAACCAGATTTTGTTTTTACACTCCCTAGCTAATTAGAGAAGTTTTATCAGGTTTACAAGTTGATTCTAAGGTTAAAACCTGAGGATAATAATTTCACAGGCGCGGCTGTACTGGCCCCACTTTAATGGGGCTCCACTGGGCTCGCCCTTTCCCCATTTATTTTCTACTTATTTGTTAAGTTCTTGGCTGCTCTCCAGGAAGAAAAATGCCACATTTCTCTTATGCCTCATCAGCTAAAAAATGAGAATTTTCCAGCTCAATTGTCGAGTTGCCCTCCAGATCTTTCATGTGTAATCACTCAGCATTCACTGTAATCTTTCTTTTCAGCTTCTAGGCCCCCCCTTTCTCAAAGGACACGCTCTCAAATTGATTTCTGCTGGGAACTGATTCTCTTTCCATGGGGGACAGAGCCAGAACACTGGGTTGTGAAGAGTCCTTCCTTGTAAGTGGAATGACCTTCTGCCCTCCCCCCACCGGTTCCCCCCCAACCCCCCGCCCCGGGGTGGGAGGGAGCAGCACAGGGCTGGGAAGGAATCTCTTGCATTAGGGAAAAGGACAGACTTGCTGGACTGTAAAGGGGGGCGGAGGGCTTATGACGTGAGGAGCCCTGAGCATCGCTGAGTGTCTGGACCATGACTTGGTAGTCAAGAAGAACTCCCATTCCTTATGCACTTACTAAGTGTTTGGGACTATATTGGACACTGAGTATGTTTTAGCTTATTTAATTCTTACAAGACCAAAATACAGCTATTTTTAATTTCTACTTACAGATGAGCAAGTAGAGGTTCAGAGAGATAAGACAGCTAATAGTTAATAGTGCTGAGTTTACTTTACTCTGAAACCTAGGCTCTTATTTAGAACATTACAAAGCCTTTTCACATGGGCACCGCTGGAGGGTTTTTATTTATTTTTTGGGGGGGGATAATTAGGTTTATTTATTTGTTTGTTTGTTTTTAGTGGAGGTACTGGGGATTGAACCCAGGACCTTGTGCATGCTAAGCATGTGCTCTACCACTGAGCTGTACCCTCCTCCCTACCACTGGAGGGTTTTAACCAAAGACGGAAACAGCAGAAGAAACCAGCAGCTCCCGAGCTCAAATACTCAACTGCCCATCTATCAGTATCCTCTATCAGTCTAGGGTCTGTGAGGGCTCATGGGAAGAAAAAGATACAGATGGAACAAGATGACCAAGGTCAAGGACGCCTTCTCCTTCTGGCCCCTAGGACTTGTCTGTCTCCAGGTGGAGACAGAGGAACTGCAGGATGAGGATAGGTCCGTACCAAGCCACTACGCTGAGTTTACAGAGGTGAGCCACTTAGAACTCAGCAGAACGTCAGGGGCAGAAGGGAGCTTAATGTAATGGAGAAAGCCTGGAACTTGAAGTCAAACTTACCGGTGGTCTAAGAACTGGCTCTTCTACTGAACTAGTCAAATGAGCCAAACTAGTCAAACCTCGGGCAATCCATTTCTCTCCTGCAAAGCAGGACTGCTGAGTGCCAAGTGGAATACAGAACGTGAAAGCACTTTAAAAGTTCTAAAGACCCATGGAGGTGAGGAGGAAGTTTTCCCCTTTGCACCGGCAATGCTTGTCTCTGGAAACAGAACTCTTCAGGACCCGCTGGCAAGGCTAGTTCATCTGTGTGAAGAATCTAAATCCGGCACTTTGAACTTGTCACTGCTGGCTGCTGACGTGGGGATGATTTTTCTTCCTGACCCATACCCCAGCATCTCTTGGGGCCACCCATGAGCCCTAAATCCTTTAGAACTCTGCCATCTCTCCCTGTTCTGGGACCGGAGCACTCGCTCTATTCTAAGTGGTTAGTGTACAGTCCTTTGCTTGTTGCATATGGACCTCAGCGAGCTCCTGGTACACACTCATCACTGCCTTTGCAAACTTTCTCCTTTGCAAAACACAGCACTATACTTTTACTGGAAGGTATTTTTGTCCAAGCACTAAGAAACAGCAAGAGACAGCAAAGCACCTGTCTCCTAGCAGTACTGTTATTCATTCTGGTGAACAGTCACCTGATTTGTCTTGCTTCTTAGTCTTCATATTCTAAATATACCCAAAGACCCCCTCAGCTGCTGATCTTTCTAAGAAGGCCATGGTGCCGGCTGCAGTCCAGCCAATACACTCCCCCAGCTGGAGACTAATTCATAATGCTGTGCCTCTGCGAGTGTGGATTAAGCAGATGGCTGACAGTCCACATGATCTGAGCTGATACTTCCCAAGTCCCATCACGAAATCTTCTGACCCAAATTACTCTAAAACCTTCTTTTAAATCTGGACGGCACAGTGACGGGTTTCTGCTAATCCTGCAGGACAGAGCTCTTCCCACGGCGGCAAAGCCTCGCCTTCTATGCAGGGTGCTTTTTGCATATGAATCTGATTAGCCAAATTGTTGGTTATCATGTGGATGGGGCCATGTTCTCCGATTGGACCCTTTCATTTTGTTTGGTTCTATGGCCACGGGCTGAAATCCTACTGATAACCAACCATCTCTCAAACTGGTGCTTGTTAAAAGAAGGCCAATCCCTGGGCGTTCACACTTGTTATCTCCATAAGATAAAGGTTTCTGAGTGTACATTCTACACGGGGTTCCCCAGCAGAACCAATGGCACATGTAACAAACAATGCTTTTTCCAGTGTCCATCAAAAAACATGCACACTGGGGCAGAAAGACTGGGAACTTATCTCTTCCTTTCAGACACTCTCTCCATGAGGCTCCCACTCTGACCCTTCTTATTCCCTCCCAAACCCCATTTGCAAGGCAGCTAGGGTATAAAATACAGCAGTGGGAACCCCAAGAGTCCCTCCCTGGGCACAAAGCCAGATAAAGTCATCCTCACCAGCAAGGTGACCCCTAAGGCTGAAGTCTCAAGCAGTGACATCCTTCTGTGTGCTCGCTGCTGGAAATTTCCAATCCCAGCCCAGCCAGCATCCTAAATCCACAGTTAATGGGCTACCTGATGGCTAAATTTAATTTTCATCTTTCATTCTCTTCCACAGAGCAGTGGAACTGGATGAACTGTCTGGCGCGGTGCTAAATGGGTCTTCTTTGCATGAAGCAGGACTTCGTCCACTGTTTTTCCCCATAAGATTAATGTGTAGTCACAGCTTCCTGTGGGAGACGCCCCCTTCAGTTTTAAAAGAACGGGGGCTGTCAAGAAAGTAGCCCCAAAGGCAAAGCCTGAGGCTTGCGGGCCCTGCCTTAGACACAGGCAGGCAGCGAAGAACAGGAGGAAGGGTCAGGCAGGTGTCAGGTGAGATGTGGGTTCTACTGTTACCGCGCTCTGCCGTGTGTGAGCACCCACCGGCACTTCAGTTCTAAACAGTGACTCCCTTCTCATGGGCACATTCCCACCTTCGCAAACACAAAGCTCAAATGCAAAACCAGAACCAGAGTACCATATTCTGGGGCTCCTTAGGGACCTTCCAAATCTAAAATTGTCTGTGTTTGCGTATTTCACTGAATGAATTCAGAAGCAGCTCTGCCGCTGTGGCTGGTCCTGAATGCATTCAGGAGACCTGACGCATCTTAGAGTCGAGGGCAGAGCGTCAAGTGTCAGGAAAGTGACATACTTCAACGAACAGAATGTAATGAAGGCTAATGTGGGGCTTCCGGTTCCTTCTGGCATCAAGAGGCAGACTGCCCCATGTTTCCCTTCTGTGGCTAAGGACTGAACAATGAATGGCCAAGTGCGGCTGTGACCCAGATGCCCCGCGGGCCAGGGAGTCCTGAACTTCCCTCGGGCCCCACTACGGTGGGAAATGGCCCTGGGAAGCTGTGGCATCAGTTGGCCCAGAGCCTGGGTGATTCTGACTGAGGCACAGACCCACGTTGGGGAGGAGGTGGGAGCAGAATTGCTAGGTATTTTTCTTTTAAACCATTTGGTATTGAGAAACCATCATAAGCTGTCAGTTTACCACTTAGAATCCAACCCGGGACAGCTCACCTGGCGACCTGACTTGAGCTAATCCAACAACATGCTGTAGAGCAATGGGAAAGAAGGGGGGTGGGTGCTGAGCTGGAGTCAGAACCACACACGTTCTGGTCCTCCCCTGGGGTCCCTCCTGTCCCTGCCCACCCACCTCCCCAAAGTTGGAAGCCTTCACTTAGCACTGAAGACAGGAAACCTGAGGGCCAGACAGCATCGCCATCACTGTGCAGGCTCCCGTAAGGCTCATGAACTCAACCTGCAGCAGGGCCACATGACCCCCCCCCCCCCCACAAGGAAGCTGACTCTGGCGGTGCCCCAAAGTGGGGGGATGTGCCCGATGTGCACATACCCAGAAATGCCAAGGCTGGCCCATCTCTGCTTTCCCACTCAGCAGGCCGGGAAGCAGGAGCGATGGCAACGGGGTGTGAGGAAATCAGGAAAAGCAGGTTCTGCACTTTCAGTGGAAAATAACTATCAAACAGAAGAATTCCTCTTTTTCAGATAGAAAAAGATAAAAGAGAAAGGTTTCATAGATCCAGTCACTCACCAGACTTTTCTTGAAACCTCAGAGAGGAAAAAGCACAGTCAGGATATTTATAGTTGGCAAACACTCCGTGTCTCCATATGGCCCAGAAAGGGGGGTGCCGGGAGGGCAGTGGGGTGCGGGAGAGTCGTAGCCAACCTCTGCCCAAACTCTCCCCCTCTATCCAGGTACTGGGCTTACGGGGGGAGACCCGAGTGTTCTTATAAATGCTTTATAATGTAAAAGTGGGCTGGCGAGAACAGGAAAGGTGCAATGTGGGTATCTTTCCATTTATTTTCTTGCCCCCTGGTGTGCCCACACTCAGAGAAAATAAACCCCCTTCCCCTCCTTCTCAACAGTCAATAAAGTCCCCACGTGGGGTTTGTCGGGTTTACATTATAAAGAATCCCTTCACTTGCTGTATGTATGCAGCTACAGAGAAGAGAGCTTTCTCTTCAGCCACTACACAATCAACATATATGCTTCTAGAAGACATACATGACGGCAGGTGCAGACCTCTGCAGGAAGAGGGCTCAGCTTTCCCTGAGAATTCAGCTAGAGGCCGTTTTCTCCCCTTGGTTAGGGGTGCTGCTCTCAGGACATGGGCTGGTTTCTGAGAAGGCTCTGGCTGACACTTCTGATTCCTGAGGAGCCATGCAAAGGGGTTACCATGGCAATTACCATCAATTCTGCTCAAACTGAACAACAGCCTTTGCAGAAGCCTCAGTAGGGTGAGGTTCAATTTCCAAGAGAGAGAGAGAGACAGGAGTTAAGGTTATCCGAATGGTGGATATTCCTAGGGGCAGAAATATGGGATATGACAATGCAAGTTGTGTCCACAGGGAGGGAGGTCCTTGACAAGCCTACAGGAAAACTCACATGTGGCTTCCTGTCGGCCTGAGCCCCTGAGCAGTGCCCCACAGTGGGACGTAGGCCTTATTCCGAAGTCAACCTGCCCCAGGCTAGGTCTTCGCTCTGCTGGCAGTGGAGACCCTGGCTAACCCTACCAAAGTCATGGGAAAGCTGAATTCTCTGTGCCCTTAATAAGGAGAGGGAGAGAACAGAGTTAGGAAGCATGAGCATATGAGCAAGAGAAAGCACTACCTGGACCTCAGCAAACGTGGGGATGGCCAGAGGAGCGGGGTGGGGAGGGGGGGGGAGCCCACTCCAGGAGCAGGAGAAAGGGGAGAGGAAATGCGCATGGCAAGCTGAGAAGGATGCTAACAAAAGAGAGTGTGGATGGAGAAGGATGAGCAAATACCATTTACACCTCAGAGGGAAATGAATAAAAACATTCAAGTGACTAAAAGCAAGTGATGGATCATAACTCTCAATCCATCACATACGCGTGGACCCCAGGACCAGGGGATTCCTGGGGTTCCCTGCACTGTACCTGGTCTGAGCACCAACAGAGAGGCTTCGGCTCCGGGCGGTTAAGGCTTCCCCTGCCGCCAGCACCAAAGCTACCACCGCCAAGTTTCAAAAGGCACAAAGAAAGAACAAGACAGGTGACGGCCCTCCAGCCCAGCGTCACTGCCCCGGATCTGAGGAGAGAGGGCTGGACTGCAGACCCGGGCAGGCCCGCAGAGGCTTCCTCTCACACACACCTCCTCCCCACCGGCACCAACCCAGGCCAGGTGTGTGCTGGACACACAACCGCCATGGCGTGGAAACCAGCCTGTGCTCATCTTCCACTGATGCCTCCACACACCTTTTGCTCCCTAGTCAGACTTCACCATGTGATGGAGAATGGGAGTGGAAGAGGGGGAGTTCACATTCCTGCATCACTCACACTGTGTCAGACTCTGGACTAAGCACTCGACACACAGTATTTTGTCTCTACGGCCGAGATGAGACACTGAGGTTAAGAGGGTTAGTATCTTGTGATGTTGCTCGAGGCCATGAAACTGGGAAGTAGAGGAGCTGGGATTCCAGCCAGTGCCTTCCTGACTCCACAGCCTAGGCCCTTCCTTCCAGCCCAGCGAGCCCTATTCTTCATCCAGAGGGAGCGGCTTCTTTCCTACATGCTTCTCTCCCCTTGTCCTTTATTTCTTCAAAGAGAGACAACTTATTTTACTGAGATCAAAAATAACAGAGAAGAAAAGTATGGTGAACAGTGTATGCAAATGAGTAGGTAAAATGAGAAGGGACCCTGACTTTAAAAGCTCGGGGTAAGATTTCTCTCTAACCAAAAAGGTGGACCTTCTCAGGGCGAAGGCCAACTTTCTTTTTAAAAAAAAAATGTATTTCATTTTATTTAAATTTGGGGGGGTTAATTAGGTTTACTTCTTTCTTTCTTTTTTAGCAGAGGTACTGGGGATTGAACCCAGGACCTCATGCATGCTAAGCATGCGCTGTACCACTGAGCTACACCCTCCCTCACGAAGGCCAACTTTGATGCTTCTTTCCATGAAGGAGGAGGAAGAGGAGGGGGAGTCCCCTCCGGAGAGTGAGAATCACCTTTATTTTTACCCTGCTATGAGAGTCCATACAGGATCCAGATGCTTGGGAAAAAGTCCATACTTTTGTGTAATTTCCTCCCAAACAGCTCAGCCGCGCCCAGTAAGAGGCTTCCTTGTCGTGAGGGGCACAGTGACTCCCTGTGACTCTAATGGGTTAATACACTGGTGGGCCTAAGGAACAGGACACTAGAATTGTCCTGACTGCCAGCCCAGCTCAGGGTCACGAGTCACACCCAGCCTGGCTCTCCTCTTGGGGGGGGGGTCCCCCATGGCCAGTGCAGCAATGGACACGTCCACTTTCGGGTTCTGGGAGATCTTAAACTCTTCACATAGCAGGGAACCCCTCATCTCTCTTACAGACAGAGGGCTCCCCACCCCCAGCCACAGAGGAACATTCCTTAACTCTCACCCCATTTCCTTCTCCACCAGAAGGGACAGGGATGGAAGCTGACAGTGTCTGGGGAGAAGGTGGGATGGATGGTCCCTTTTTGACCACTTGGATCCGGGACGGTCAAATCTATGGCGGTGTTTGGTTCCTCCCTTTTGTAGCTGCAGCGATGACGGCAGCTCCTGAACACTTGCCGTCTGCCCCATCACATGGTGTAGCCAGCCTTGCCTAGAAGACACGGCTCCCTCTGTGCTCAGAGAGGCTGGAGGGAATTCTGCTGTGCTCTCCCCGGGAGATGGTGATGTTGCTCTGATGGCGGAACAAGGTACAGACAGACCCCAAAGGCTGTCATTCATCTTCTGGGGCCTATAACCACTAGCTCAGGGAAAAGGCCCTGACCACAGGCCTACTTCCTCCCTACATCCCGGAGGGCTAAGAGAGCCCTTGCCTGGATCAATGTTTGAAAAATAAACAAAGAAACAAAACAAAAAACCAAAAAACCCTAATGTAATAAACATGGTTTAGTCTCCCGAATGGTTTAAGACGATATTGCTAAGTGTGTTACCAAGGAAGGTTGGAAAGTCTTCCCTTCCAGAGCTTACTAACATATTAACTTGGTTCTTACGTTCCTAGAATGGCGCTGGGGCACCCCTGCTCATGCACAGGGCATCTCCCCAGGCGCAGGATTCTATGATCCTCAGCTCTGCTCTACCCTCTGCATCTTCTTTCAAGCTGATCCTCTGTTTGACAGAATCAAGCTGGGAAAGGGTCTGTCACCTGTCCCTGGGTCCCTCCCTGAGCCTGTGGGGGTACTGCCCACAAAGGGGAGGCCTGCCCAGGCTTCCTCATCACACAGGAGGGAACTCCAGGGCTTTGACTTCTCCCTACAGACTCTCCCTGCCCCTCCTTCACCAGCCCTACCCCTCAGGGCAAGTGAGCTGAAGCTACCGGCTCTTAGGAGCTGAGCCAAGGGCCACAGGGAAGCAGCCCCCAGGGCAGCGTTTGCTGGCACCACTGAGCGAACTATTTCTCAGACTGGCCCTGGAGAAGACCTCTCATCAGCCAGTCTCAGGAGGAAGGGAAGGAAGGGAACTGAGTGAGAAAAAGGGGTTACTTACGCCAAAGCAAAGGCCACCAACGCACCGACCACCACCACGAAGTCCAGGATGTTCCACAGGTCCCGGAAGTAGGACCCGTCCTGCAGGATCAGGCCCTGGTCGATCATCTGCAGGAGGAGAGAACGGCCCCCAATGAGCCCAGGAGGGGCTGGCAACTCGTGCCCTGAGCTCTGGGCTCCCTGTGGCAACTACTCCACCGCCACTGCCTCTACAACCAACCCCACCCAGGGGCCTGAGGAGCAGGAGGACGGGTTCCACGGGCTCCCTCCACCTAACTGCGAGGCTGAGGACTTTCTCACAGTT
Source organism: Camelus dromedarius (assembly GCF_036321535.1). Lineage (NCBI taxonomy): Eukaryota > Metazoa > Chordata > Mammalia > Artiodactyla > Camelidae > Camelus > Camelus dromedarius. The sequence continues at coordinate 26,134,301 of NC_087458.1, read as the reverse complement.
ACCAGGGTTCAACTAGACAGCTTGGCTCCCAGGACCCTGCCGCACCCCTCCTCTCACGAGTGGTTCCGAGCACCACCATCACCACGTATGCACAGATGGGAGGAATCCCAGACGGGTGAGACTGGGAACAGCACTGACGTGCGGCGTGCTCGGGCGGTGGGGGACAGTGGAGGGCGGTGAGTGCGGGCGGGACTAGATGCAGGCGAGGAGGACTCAGCCCGACCTCACCCTTGGCTGTGGCAGGTACCCAGGCTCCAACCAGGAAGCACGCTAGGGAAGTGAGAACGGTCCCCACCCCTGCGGCGCTCCTGACGCCTGCCTGAGGGGGGGCCTGGCTCCTCCTCCTCGGGCCACGCCCTCCTCGAAACAGATCTATGCAGTCATGTCATGACACGACAGACGTGACCCGGATCTGAGGCCAGAGGAGGGGTCAGCAGAGGCCCCACTGTCACTGGAGATGATAGCCCTGGGCAAGGGCACTGTACTAGAGAAGGTGACCAGTGACCCATCCAAACCCCCAGCGCCCAGGTTTGCCCTACAGGCTCTCACCTTTATAACCATCTCAAAGGTGAACACGCCGGTGAAAACATAGTCAAAGTACCTCAGCACCTGTAAGACACACAAAGGGAAGAGGAAGAGGACCATATGTGACCGTGGGCTCCATGCACTCCACAGACATGGGCATTCTTACCTCCAAACAGAAGCTTCTAACTGCTAGTTGGATGCAGGGAGGAGAGGAGCCATGGAAACCATGGGGGCCGCACAACCCTGTGGCTAGGACTTGGTCCTTCCCTCCCCGGGGTCAGAACTTAACATCCTGGGGCTGAACTGCTCCACAAATCTCTCCCTTTCTGGAATCCTTGTCAGTTCAAATCCTCCCCACCTCTCTCACACCTCGCAACATCCCCCCGGGAGCCCTCCAAGAGATGTCTCAGCTCCCCATCTTCACTCACATCACCCACCACGCTATGTCGGATCCCGCTTCCAACCCAGGCATGGGCGTAGACCCCCCCTTCCAAAGCCCTGACTGGCTCTGGGTGTAAAGCCCGCTGCTGACGCACCAAGGCAAGCAGTGATATTGGGGAGTTAGGGTTGGGGTGAGGGCTGGTCTTGAAATGCTTCACACTTTGCCCTCAGGAACAGAGATGGGCAATTTCCCAAGCCTTCCTCATCCCCAGGAACCTTCCTTAGTTCCCCTCTAGTGCCGGGATGGGAGGGAGCTGGGACAGAGCAGGTACCAGGGCACTAAGGAGACTGGCAAACGGCCCCTTGAGTACCCACTTTGTTGCGCTCCGAGTTGGTCAGGACGGGGTCCTCGGCTGCCAGGGCGATGCTGCTGGCTGCGATCACCAGGAGGATGCACATCTCGAAGTAGCGCAGGTTCACGATGTAGTGGCAGGCCCTGCGGATGCTGGGGGGCGGGGCGGAGGGGCCTGCTGAGCCGGCCCCCTCCCTCCCATCCCCGCCCTCGCTCCCCACCCCCAAGCACATTAGCCTCTCCCAGACAGCCAGGCCCTGGCCGGAGGAAGCCGTGGGGAGAGCAATTTAATTTCTGAGGCACCACCCTTGATTTAAAGCCCCAGTGGGGAAGGTAATCAGATTGGTTAGAGGCCGCGGTACGCAAGCCAAGATAGATTATCTTGCAAGTGCCTGTGAGCTGTGTGGGCAGCAGCAGCACCAGACTACACACACGGTACCTTCCACTGTGTCTCAAGGTCTACGCCCCCCACTGCACAGAAACTGGGGCAGAGCAAGGAAAGCAGAAGAACCAAGACACAGAAAACCAGGCGTGGATTCTAAGATTTCCGATGAAAGCAGCAAGAGGTTTCCATGAGCCTCGGGGACTCTGATTAAAGTCACTACAGACCGCACCCCACTCTCAGCTGGCCTGACGTACCCTGTTAGGTTCCTTCCTTCCCCCCAGGGCCTTGGCCGAATGCTGCCCACACGGTCACTGGAAGCCCTCCCGTCTTCCAGGACCACCTGGATGTCCTGTTCACTTCCAGGGCAGAAGGCAGCTTCCCTTTCAAAATTCCATCTTTCCTGAATCTAACCTTCCTGATTCTTCTGTGCCGACCCCATCTCATGGTCCTGCCTCTGCTCTGAGGAACACGCCCACTTTGGAATTCACACAGAGGGCAGCCAATGGCTGGTCTAGTTACCCCAGGCTCCGTGCTCAGCCCCGCCCACCTCTGGAATACCGGGCGACACATTCTAAGTAGGTTTCTCTCCTTCCCAACCCCAGGCACCTACTGACCAAAGAGCAGGTGAAGGGTCTTCCTTACGACATTTCTCCTGCTGTCCTGCCTTAAATTACCCTTTAGACTCTGGGCACAGAGTTCCGAGTCTGTTAATAAATTCCATGATCCACCTCAACTCACGAGTACCCTGGATGCTTCAGATGTCTGGCCATGTACCACGAGGGAGGGTCAGGAGGAAGACCAGACCCTCGTCCCTCCTCCTTCTCCTCACCCCGCCCCGACTCAAACCCTGCTTGTGGACCTCAGCACCGAAGGCGGGCGGTGACGGAGGGCGCCTTACGGGTTGGTGGTGCTGAAGATGAACATGGAGCTGTGCGGCACCATGGCTTTGCCCGTCTCACGCTTCTCCTTCTGCTGCTGCTGCTTCTCCCCCCCCTCCTCCTCCTCCTTGATCTCTGCTTCCTTCAACGGACTGGCTTCTCCATCAGTCTTGTTGCTAACTGCAAGAGGAACAGATGGACATCTTCAGAACCATGTGAGAATGGTGCCCTGCATTTCCCACTGGGGATGGGATGGAGGAGACGGGAGAGGCAGCTAGGGATGTGCCTGGCCAGATGCCTGCAAACCTCAGGGTGTTTGCTAGATGACATTGAGTTAAGCCCAAGCTCTCTTCCTAGCCTTACCTGCACCCTAATTCCATATGAGCCTTTTTTGCCATATAGATAATAATTATGTTTCTCGGGTTAAACAGAATAGTTGTTTCTGTTGTCAAGTTTGCAAAGTTTACTTATATCTAAAATCAAATTATTCGTATACTTTCATTTACTGAATTCTTCACATCAGTACACTCTGAACGGCGTATGTTTTTACTCCTCTTCTACAGATGGGACAACTGAAGTTCTGGGAATTCAAGGGCCTATCCGAAAGTTATACAGTTAGCATGGGCTCCCAATTCAAGTCCTATCTCCTTTCAATGACATCACACTGCCGTGGAAGATTTTAAGAAGCCGTTACTCTGTTTGAGGCAGCCTTTCTGGCTGGGCTTTTTCCACGATGGATGTAGAAATGCGAATGCAATATTCATGCGAATATGGGTCCAGGACTGCATTCCAGGACTGGGAGGACGAAGAAACCAGAGGCCAAGTGGGGCTCCTGGGATGCTGCCCTTTTCTTCCAAACACAAGTCTCAGTGCGGGCTACGTGGCACAGAGGATGAGGCTATCAGAGTGGGGCAAGGGATCTGGGCAACCTCTCCTACATTCTCAGTTCAGTGACTGATTCTGCCCTGGAACCTTGTGTAAGCAGCAAACCTCTGAGGTCCTGCCCCTTTCCAGGTCCTTCCAAAAGGTAAGTCATCCAAGGTGCCCACAAGCCCTCGGACAGCATGCTCTCACCTACGACCAAGGCCAGAGACTGGCCCCAGAGTGGGGACAGAGGAGGGTCAAGCTTCCTTAAAGTTGTGCCCTATAAAATAAGGTCCAAAATCTTGCTTCTAAGAGCATAAAATTAAACAAGACATTAGGAGATGCACACGTCTGGTATCTGGAGACACGGCCGCCCATGTCAGCCCCAGTGGGCCCCGGACAAGCGAGGCTTCCCTTTCTAAAGTGGCAGTCACACTTTGAAGAATACTTTAAAAAGCAGTCTTCACTTTGAGAAAGGTGAAGACATGGAGACAGAGCACTGGAAGAAAGAAAAACAGGGAGAGAAGACTGTCCCGTGAAAAGAGAAAAATTTGGGAAAAGAAAGGGGGAAAAAGCAAGAGTGGAATCCTGTGGTCACAATTCCGTGACGACGGGGCGGCCGGTGGGATGAATGCAGGGACAGGAGTGGGGTCGGGCAGAGATGGATGTGGGCTGGGTGCCTGTTGGCTGTGTGCCCCTTTGAGGTCTCCCAGAAGAACGTCGTTGCCTGAGGGGACTGTGAGGGAAAGCATGGCTGGCAGCTCCGGGGAGAAAAAGAGTCGGTAAGAGTGAAAGATTCATAAAATGTTAGTACAAGGAAAGATCTCAGAGCTCATCTGGCTCAGCGCCCTCACGTTACAGACGATAAAGTGAGGCCTCAAGAGACACAGGGCTTTTTGGAGGCCACACACTGAGCAGAGCCTGGGCTGGCCCGAGCCCTCCTGCCACCTTCCGTGCCAGCATCAGTCCCCTAACTTGTCAGGTGGCAGAGCACCTGGGGGTCGCAGAGAACGCCATCGGATATTCATACAATAAATCAAACAGCTGAATATACACATGGCATAAAATCACATGTGATCTCTCTGAAGACTCCAGGGTCTGGGGTCAAAGGCCAAGGGACATTTTATGGGCAAAACCTGAGATTAGGAAAATTCTAACTTATTTTTCTTGCAAGCTAGGATAAAAGTGCCGCTATTGTTTTTACATGTTGAAGGATGATTTCGTTTGACAGGTGGGGTTTTCCACGCAATTTAATGGGGACAACTTCAGAGCCATGAGTTCCCCAGCCCTGGTTGTGATGGGTGGTGCAGGTGACGGGGGACAGGACTGTGTTCTCACTGTGCACCACGGTCGAGTCCACCAAGGGGTCTACGTCGGGGATGGCGACGGTGATGCTGGTGCTCTCGGTGGCAGCCTTGTCTGTGTTGGCTGTGACACAGGAGAGGTCGGGCTCGCTCTGGCTGATGACCCGGCCCATGTCCAGCTGCACGTCCCCCAGCAGGGCTTGCTCACTGCTGCCCTCTGGCTCCTGCTCTGTCAGCGCGGCATCCTTCTCCACTTCCAGCTCTGGCTGGGGCAGGACGAGGGGTGTGTCTGCCTCATTGAGCGCTCCTGCCAGCCCGGAACCTCTGGACACCATCAGACTGTTGGTTCTACAGAGGGAGAGGAGAAGACAGCTGGTACTCAGCTCTTAAGAAGCCGTTCCAAAATGGCTGATGCTCCTGGCAAGGGGGAAGGGTGAGGGGAGCCAGGGCAGCCCTGCTGGAGGGCACCTGGCACCTGCTGCCTCCCGCCCCACCCAGCCAGGCAGACGAGCTAAGATCTGCAGGCAGTGTTCACTGCCTTACTCCCATCCATCCTTCCATTACCCACTCCCAATGGGAGAACAGACCCTGGTTTTCAGGGGGACAGACCCCACTGCCATCACATCTACCCATACCCTGTCAAAGATGCGTCAGCATCATGCCCATTTTGCAAAAGGGAAAACTGAGGCTTAGAAAGGTTTATATTGAAGAATCCCTCACACCAGCGTGCTCCGGGGTCTAATTTACCTCCTTAGGTCCTGGGATCGCTCTTTGTGGATCATGGGCTCCTTGCCCCCATGGCCGCCCCTGGGCTCACAGTCCCTCTCCTCCTCGGCAGGCGCGTCTTCATCCAGACTCCGCTCCTGGCTGGCAGACCTGCTCCGGGAGGCGGAGGAGGGCTCCTTGCCCTCCGTCCTGACACGGCGGTGCCGGCTGCGCCGCTGGCTCTGCCTGTGCCTGGCCCGGTCCTCAAAGGTCACCACGGTCTCTCCACCACCAGCCTCCTGCTGGGTGGGGTCACAGTTCCCATGACAGGGCCTGGCCAGCCATGGTGGCTCCCGCTTGCCCAGGGACAGGGGGCTCCTCTGGCTGTCCAGGGCGCTCGACAGGCTCCCCCCGTCCCGCTTGAGGGACCCCCCACGGCTGACGCGCTCTTCCTCACATCGCTCCAGGCCCAGGCCCAGGGCCAGGCCCTCGATGGGCCGGGGTCTCCGGTACAGGCTGGGATGGGCATTGAGTGGGTTGAGGGGGCTCAGGGGGTTGAGGGGGTTGAGGGGGTTCATGGGCGGGGCCTCCTCCTTGTTGAGGGCCTCCTGGCTGGACATCTGCATGTGCCTCCTCAGCTGGCTGGTGCGCTGCTCCCACACCGACATGTGGTGCCGGCGCCTCCGCTCCCTCCTGCCAAAGGGGAGAGGGTGAGGGCACGTCACAAGCTGCCAGCCAAGGGCCAGGGAGGGCGGCCCCAGGGGCCCGGGCCAGCCTTCGGGGGCCGTGGGATGTGGCGGGGGAGGGACACACAGTGAAGGGAGCAAACGGGAGGGCCCGGGACCTGCAGACAGGAAGCACAGAAGGATGCGAGGGGCAGGGTGGGCCACGCATAAGTTGGACCGGAGACCCCCGGCCCATGGGGTTTCCACTGTCATCCCTGCTCTGCGGTAGCTGATGGCGTGGGGTCAGCCCAGGACTGAGTCCCAGTCCCCACGGCCTGCAGGGCAATGGTACACAGGCTTACCAGGTTTCCACTCCCCTGTTCCCCTCTGCTTTCAGGGCATCAATCCAGACCCACCCTGTGCCCACCAATGGCCCTGAGTTCAAGATCAGAGGCCTTTCTCCCTCCCACTCTCCCTCTTCTTTCCCTGGGAGAGCCAGGGCTGAGAAGTGCAACGGTCAGGCACTATCCAAGGGCGACTGGTGACAGTGGCGAGTGGGCCCACAGTACAGAAAGTCTCAGCATCACCCCCAGAAATCAGGGCGCAGTGGGTTTCTTCTACAGCCACTAATAAAAACCACAGGACTCTATGTCCAGGGACCACCAACGGCTCAGACTCCAAACCACCGTGGACCCAGCTCGGGGGCCTGCATGAGCATCATGGGGCAGCAGGAACACACCAGCATGACACGGAGAGGGGCCCACGGGGCGGGCTCACAGGAGTGGGGAGTGCGGGTATACGCCTACTCCCGCCCTTGCACGTGCCTGTGGGCGCACGCCCAGAGCCCGGGCGGGGGACACTCACATGTGCCCACCCACGTCCTCACTGAGGCCCACGCAGCCACAACAGCCACGGGCACTAACTACCCACGCCGACACATGCCCGCTCACAGGTCACACAGGAGAGCAAACTATGCACGGGGCACAGACCTTAGACGCACAGCGAGAAAGGCACATGGCGAATGGTGCAGAGGAGCAGATCCACAAACCATGTGCACAGAACGCACACACACACACACGCCACGGCACACACGGAAGTGCACGCCCCGTACCACTCTGTCCATGGGAAGGACAAAGAAGACACGGTGTCCCCGCACCCACACGTAACCACTCACAAACACGCAAACCGGTACACACATACAGGTGGCTGCTGCGTGGCTCCCACATCGACATGTGGTGTCTTCTCCTTCTGTCTCTTCTGGGGAAGAAAAACGGACAGGTTCAGTTCACCCCGACCTCTAGGACCCGCAAGCCCCACGGCCACCAGCCGACCTCCAGGGAGAGGGACAGAATCCCCTACGTGCCTGCTGCCCTCTGTAGATGCCCAACCTTCAGCTCTCCAAGGGAGTGAGCTTGGTTCCTTGCTGTGTGCAAACACATCGACCTAGTTTTCAAGCAAACATGCAGGGGTGCAAAGGGTCTATTGTTTTGCAGAGGGAACAGCTTCAGATGCTCAGTCACTGGGCCCCACCAGCACTCACACTTTCACCTAAATGTCCATCAGAGACCTAACTTGGAAACCCTGTAAACTTGGATGAAGAGGTTTTACGATATTCACAAGGTGTGAATCCCCAGCCCATCACTCCAATCTCACCCAACATGCAGGGAACGGAAGCTCTGCCATGCGCGCCATCGAGGCCACCAAATAACCCATGACCAAAGGCAGGGCCACCACTCCACGGGCTGCCATCCACATACTTCCGTGTGTGAGCGGTGCCCCCTGCATGTGTGCCATGGGGTGGCCCTGGCCTGAGGCCTTGACCGTCCCGCCTGTTCCGCTGGGCACAGCACAGTATTAACTCTCCTAGCCTTGCACGGGGAAAAATCCCTTCCACAGACACATGCATGCTGTGTCCTTGCAGGCCAGGTCGATGGAAGGTCAGAGTGGTAGGGTGGGGCATCACGCACAAAGGCAAACAGGAAAAATGAAGCTGTCAGCTCAGGTCAAAGCTCAGGCATTGGATGACATGTCTGGGACACCGATGGAGCGAGCCTGCCCCAGGTCCTGGGCTGATGGACCCAGTCTGGACCTATGGGCCCTGTCTGGACCTGCTGCTCTTTCCCCGATGAAATGCACCCCATGCATGGACAGCATGCAGGCAAACGAGCATGGCTCAACTGCCACGTCCACATCCACAGAGAAGCCAGATTCACTGTGGGCTCTGGGAGCAGAGGCTGCTGGTCTGAGCCTCACTCAGAATCATCTGTAAGTGGGGCAAAGCACTCCAGCACCCACAGAAGGGATGCAGACATCACTGTGGAGATGCCCGTGAGCTCCCCAACTGAATGCAGCCCTCTGCATTGTCAGCGCGATGTGCACGGGGCGGCCATGCCAAGAAGCAAGGGCAGCATAGAGAAAGCGAAGCACACGCTCTAGACGGGCAGCGGGCGCGCCCACCAGGAAAGGCACCTCCCACCGCCAATTTGCAAATTCTCAAACATCCAAATACCAGCCCTCCAGAAGCACACGTGGAGGAACGTAAGCACATGGAAGAACTCTTTCTTACTTGCTCACGTGTGTGCACACGCGCATACACACACACACAGGTCAGGTGAAAGAGAGAACCAACCTCTAATTTCCACACAAATCAGATATACACTTCAAACTCCTCTTCACTTGGCCACTCACACAGACAAAGATCCAGATTCACATCCCGTCAGAATCATTACCATATCTTCATTCCTGAAACCACACGGAGAGGCATCTCTCCGATTCACGTGTCTATGAGCTCACACACACTCTGCAAGAACCCTGTGGATCAGGAAAGGTGGTTGGTGCTCTTCCCATTTCAAAGACGGGGAAACAGGGATTCTGAGACGCTAAGTGGCTTTCATTCCAAGGTCACAGCATGTGAGTGTCAGAACGATGACCAGCACTCTGGCCTTTTGGTTTGTAACAACGTTCTTCCCATGTCTCTCCCTGGCCACCGTGTTCTCACTTAGTCACGCTGTCACCTGGAACTCAGGGGTCCCGCCTGCAGGCCAGGCGGTCCACACACACGCTGGCGTCATCCTGCCAGCAGCACCTGCCTTGCAGCACAGGGACAGCAAGCAAAGCCTGCGTCTCTGCTCATCCTGGGTGCTTACAGCACCTCTCCCGCCTCTCTGTGCCTGGATACACACTCAGTCCCCACGGCCCTGTGCCTACCAGCATTCCATTCATTCTTTCATCCCATAAATAGTGAGTTTCTACTCTGGGCCAAGCATCCTTCCCACCTCACATCTCCAAACCCACTCCTCCTCCTGCCTGCCTCATCTCAGTAAATAGAACCACCCACTCCTAAGTGACAGCCAGCCCTGCCCACCCACGTGTTTGGATACCTGTGTGTATGTATTTTTAGTCCAAACTCATGAGTGCAGGGGAAGTGGGGTAGAAACTACTCAAGGTCCAGAGAACATTCTAGAGAGGAAGGAGGTGTTTCTGCCTTTCTCCATCAATCTTTAATGCATTTGGGGGGGGGTGTTTTTCTCCCTCACAGAGGATGAGCCCAGGGGTCAAGCCATCAGTTGTAGAAAGTGAGAACAAGATGATGGCCAAGCTGGGGAGAGAGGCCCTGCACATAGCTCTAGAATGTCCCTACGAGGCGAGGCAGAGGATATTAATGAGCTCTGGGCAGAGAAGCGCTCCTCCCTGACCAGCTTCAAGTAATACACGACAGGGTCTGGTGCCAGGATACAGTTCCAGCTCCCAGGGGTCTCAGACCTTCCCCAGTGGTGCCCCAGGATCCCTCACACAGTCCTCACGCAGGCCCAGAAGCGACAACAGGAATTCTGAATTTCCGGAGTCACTTCTGAGCCTCTCCTCCGCCCCCTCCCTCCAGCCTCTCCTCTGACACCCCCTCCAGCACCAGCAGCCCGAGCGCTGCTAGTTCCACCAGCAACCACAGGTCCAGGCTGGATCCTTAAAGAGAGTCTATACCTGCTGTTCTACTTTATTACCATCTCCCTCTAATCCACTCCAGCTGGACTGTGTTCCCACGGGGCCACTCAAACTGCTCTCAGGAAGGTCACCAACAGCTTTTATTTTGCCAAACCCAATAGTCCCTTTTCTGGCCTCATCTTACGTGATCTTTCAACAGTCCTGAGCTCTGCCCTCCGCACAAAGCATTCCAGCCTCTCTTCCTCAGCCCCTTTCTCCTTCACCCCAACTCTCCCTGGTCAGCTCCCTGTGCTGATCCCTTAAATGTCACCCAAGTGCAAATGCCCCCCTCCCCCATCTTTATTTCTAACCCTAACTTCTAAGCTTCAGACCCACGTGATCCATTCGACATCTTCACTTGGATGTCTTGTAAGTATCTCAATTTTAACATGGCCCAAACAAGACTGGACTTCCACCTGTCTCTAGGCTATCAGTACATTTCACCATCATCTACCCAGTTGCTTAGGCCTCAAACCTGAAAACCTGGGAGAAACATTTGTTTCTTTTTTTGTTCGTCTGTCTCCATCACATTTACTCCATTAGATCACCCTACTGGCTCTCCCTCCAAAATACAGACTTCTTACCCCCTCCATTGCCCCACGGTCGAAACCACCATCAACTCTCACCTACTCCAAGAGCCAATCTCTGTCTCCCCGCCTCCAGTCTGGGTCCCTACAATCCATGCTCCACAGAGCAGAGTGACCTTTTGAAAGTGTAAAGCATATCATATCTGTCCCTCCGCTCTAGGCCCTCCTATGGTTGCAATTAGAATAAAAGCTAAAACCTTTCAGCTGGGCTGTCAGGATCTCCCTGGCCTCGTCTCCTTCTCGTCCTCCTTGCTCCCTTCACACCCGCCACACTGTGCCTTGCTAGGGAGCACTCTGCCTTCATGTCACATGTCTGTCTTCTGCACATTTAGGTCTCTGCTTAAATATCACCTCTTCAGAGAAGCCCTCCCAGATCGCCTGGAGGTTCTTCACCCAGTTCTTCTCATTCCTCTGCCTTCCTACCCTATCTATTTGATAGCAATGATCACCATCTAAAACGATTTCTGTTTATCATCCATCTTGCTCACTGAAATGGGAGTTCTGTGGAAGAAGAGACCCTGTCTTGCTCACTGACGTATTCATGGGGCATCTCCTGGAGCGGGCGCCCTCCGAGAGTAAGGCTTTTCGGAGCTGAGTGATTGGCTGTTAGCACAGGAGCCCAGGGATCTGTGGGGGGACAGCCGACTCACTCGATGGAAGGCATGTTGGGCGCAGACATCGGGCTGACCTCCTTGGCCTTCTGCAGCGCGTGCTTCTGGTTGAAGGCCTCCTCTTCTTCCTGTTCATCCTAGACACAAAGCAGAGGTGGCTATGCCTGGGATCTGGGAAGGAGTAGCCCCGGGGGCTCTCCCTGGAAGGTGTTCTAGAGACCAAGCAAAGTAAGGAAAGCCAGGAAGAGGTGAAACAAGGCAGTGTGAGCTGAGGTTGGCTTAGAGACCTCAGGGGGCCAGAGCCCGGGCCCCTCAAGACAGCTGCCTCCTCCACCCTGCCCCTCGGGCTGCTCCGCAATTCCTCTGGAGAGCCGTGGAGCCCACCCTAAGCCCCACCCTCAGTGGAGCTGGCCACGGCTGCAGAGCTCAGAGGCCAGAGCCCACACCTCCTAGACATCCCACAGGGTCTGCAAGTGATGGAGCAGGGACCTTCTAGGTAGGGCCCCTGAAGCAAAGTGCTGGGGTCATGCCTCCATCACGCCCTCTTCCCCGCACAGCTAAGCAACCCCACTCTGGGTGCTCAGGCAGAGGGACCTCATCCCCTCACCCATCACCCATATTCTTGCTTATAAATGTCCCTCTGTGTGCTAACACCAAGGAAAGCTCATTCAAGGAAAATAACCAAAACACATATACCTTCACAGCTTGCTCTGGTTTTCACATGATCATTTTATACTTGATCCTTGCCACACTCCTCTGAGGTCTGCAAGGCAGACCTCTCATTCTTATTTTACAGGTGAAGGAAGCAATGCTGATGGAGATGAGGGGCCTGGCCCCAGCTAAAGGAGCCAGCACTGGTGGGTGTGTGGCTCACACCCAGCTTTCCAGCTCCTAGAGCTGGTACATTTCCCTACTGTGCTATGCAGATAAGAGGACCCCCGAGGATGTCAGGAAGAGCGGGCAACACATCAGAGAATACGCGAGAAAGGCTTGGAGACATCACCGGGATGCTGTGGGCTCAATCCGAAACCGAATTTGCATAGTGTGGGGAGAAGTTTTCACTCATCTCCTAGGCTGTCCCACTGCCACCAGAATTCCCTCCACCACTTAAGAAATGACTCAGAGAAAAGAAAGGAACAGTTCTTTGAGAAATGGAGTGTCTGGCTTCACTGAAACTTCCCCAGGATGATCACGGCCACTGGAGTAGTCTAGGACCAGTGATGCCCCTGTCCCCTCTCACACCCAGACCCAGGAGGGTGAAGGCACACAACTGAGGTCACACAGCCCGAGGTCACAAGAGCAGAGGTCGGATTTAAGTCCAGGAGTCTGGTGTTCTCTGTATTTTCCAGGTCATCATCCTGCAAAGGACATCTCTGGGGGTCTGCAGCAATTAAGTGCCTATCTTCTATATCCCATGAGACACCCAGGCTGGTCTGAGGCTCACCAGAGTGAACCGGGTTTCCTTCCTGGTCGTGTCCACAAGCACAGAGAAGGGGCCTTCCTGGCAGGCCTAAGGCAGGCAATGCAGAATTCGGGAGGCAGTCCCAATGCCTAGCAGGCATTCAAAGGCATTAGAGAATCACTGGATCCCCTGAGAACACTGCTTACCTTGGTCAGTTCCTGGGCATTGGCCAGATTGTCCACAGCGATGGCCAAGAACACATTCAGCAGCGTGTCTGGGGTGATGAGTTAAGGATGGGCAAGTAAGAAAACCAAAAGCCTTCAGCAAGGCTGAGAGGGCATCTCCGTGTCTTTCCTGCCTGGGATGCTTGCAGGAACAGAAGCCACCCCAAAGGGTTAATTAAGCAGGGACTGTGGGAGGAGGAAGAGAGATGTTATGTAATTCTGTTTGAAGGAGAATATATCTTCTCTCCTTCCATATATTTTTACAAGAAACATACGAATCGAACCACTCAGGGGGCCAAGATGGAGCAAGGAGACTTTCACACAGCGACGGCCTCTAATCCCAGCAATACAGAGAACCACTGAACGATGAGACGGATAAGGAGCCTAACGTAGGAGTTCGTCTTTCCTCTCTGGGAGGCTGGAGTTGAAGCCCACCTGGACCAATCATGCAATTCTGTCCTTAAAGATGAAGCAAAATTAGATTCCACAGCTTTATCACTAATGAGATGCTAACATCTTTCACTCTTTTCCAGGGAGGCTTCCATATTTTATTTAACAAACTGTCTCAGGGCACACAAGATCATTTCTATGTCAAGCTCTAACCTCCAAAGTCCCAATTTTCCAATGATCTTTGAGGCCCATGTGTTGTGGAACACAGAACTGGTTCTAGCCCAAAAGTCCAGGTCTGACTACCATCAGAGTAACAGGAAAATCAAGATGCCACTGTGACAAACTGGACTTCCATTTCTGTGACTCACTGCTTAGCTTGCTTTTTATGGGTTTCTCGTGTTTATAGTCCACTCTGGCCCCTAGATGTTTTTAAGGCAGAAAAGTTAAAGGAACACCTCTTCTCTATCCCCTTTCACTCTACCAACCCTAATTCAAGGCAAATCCCACTCCCCTCAAACATCCAATGGCCACATAGAAGTTTGTGGTTTGTAAGGTACATTCAAGCAAATTATCTCATTTACTATTCACCACCAACAGAGGACACAGATAAAATTCCCTTCTTTCAGGTGTGAAAACTAGAGGCTCAGAGAGATTAAGTGACTTTCCCAAGGCCACACAGCTGGTAAGCAAGGTTGCTGGGATTAAAACCCAAGTCTTCCTGGTCTAGAATTTGTGATCAGCCACGGGTTTTGGAATTAAATACACTTGGTTTCCAGTCTCCCTTTACAATTTAGTAACTGTTTGACTTTGATCAAGTTATTTCCTCTAAGTCTTATAAGGTCAGGATTAGATGAAATGGTGCCTATGAAACATTTAGCACAGGGTCTCACGAATAGCACAAATCCACCAAGTGCTAGCTGTGCGCAGTAACAGCGTTAATCATAATACTAATATTTTTGAGATCTTACTGCACTGAAGGCTCTGCTTTATATTAACATGTAATTAACTCATTATTCTTATAATCTGGTCACTATTTCAGCCTACAGTGATCTCTTCCTCTCGTATTTCCCCAGCTCACAGTCTATCTAACCATTTAACGTAAGAGCCTCGTATGTCTTTATTGGTGCACACTGATAATTTGGATGACACACCCTTGTTTATATTCATCTTCTGTACCAGGCTAGTGCACAGGTTCCTTAAGATCAAGGCCCTTGTTTCTCTTAGCACACCAGCAGTGTCCACCCCAGTGCCGCCCCCACCTCTCCCATCACCCACATCACCACCACCGCCACCAGCATCTCCTCTTCCTCACAGGGTGGTCCAGGCAGGCCGTGCAAGAGAAGCATTTTAAGAAGGATACAGTTTCCGAACAAGGTGAGCACAATGAAGTAGATAGCGGACCACATGCCTGAGCTGACCCCGCCCTGGGAGCGGATTCCGTTGTACATGACCTCGTTCCAGTCCTCCCCCGTCAGGATCTACACAGCAAACAACAGGCAAGTTAGAGACCTGGGCTGGATGAGAAAATGGGCTCCACGTAAAGGGGAAAATCCTGGGCCTGGGTCTTTTTCCATCTACCCCCTTGCTTGACCATCCTGCCAGGGAGGAAAAAAAAGTCACTCCTGTAAATAATCCTAAACATCCTTCTGATACTGAAAAATTTTAGGCATTGAAAATGGAGGTAGAACATTGAAAGGAAAGGTTCTATTCTTCAAAATATAGAGAACCCCCCCATTCCAAACCCCAGCTTGGCCAAGCCTGTGGAAGTCACACAGAGTGGGCGGACTGCTCACTGCCTGACCACCTCCAGGAGCTGCCAAGATACAGCTCCTGAGACAGCAGCATTACTGGAAAATGCTTTGTGGGCTCCAGTTCTGGAAACCTGGGTTCTGGTTCAGCCTCAGTATCTGGCTAAGTAACGTTTTCCTTTACCTCTTAGACATTATCGATTTTGAGTTCTCCCCCATGATTTAAAAAAATTTTGGAGGGGGGTGTGGTGGTATGTGAAAAAGATACTTTATTAAAAGGACATGTGGGTTCGAAGATACTTCTAATTTCCTAAAATCATAAATGCGATGTCACTGGATGTCTCTGACTTAGTACCTCTTGCAAACTCACAAGTGTAGGGAGAAGGCCAATGAGGTCATCACGAGAGAGCTCTTTTATTATTGGTAAGAACAGAGCTACAAAAGTCCTAGCAACTAGTGTGGTGATGACTTCTCAGTAAGCAAGAGCACGCAGCTGCCTGAGAGGAGCCTGGAGAGGAAAGGCAGGTTCTCTTCACACACCATTGTCTTGTAGTGTGTGCACCGAGGGACTCCACGGAACTTTTTTTTAAAATTGAAGTATAGCTGATTTACAATGTTGTGTTAGTTTCAGGTGTACAGTAAAGTGATTCAATTATACGTATACATATATATACTCTTTTTCAGATTCTTTTTCATTATAGATTATTACAAGATAGTAAGTATAGTTCCCTGGCTACATAGTAGGACCTTGTTTATCTATTTTATACATAGTAGTGTGTATATGCTAATCCCAAACTCCTAATTTATCCCCTCCCCCATCCCTTTCCCCTTTGGTAACCATAGTTTGTTTTCTACATCTGTGAGTCTATTTCTGGTTTGTAAATAAGTTCATTTGTATCATTGTTTGTTAGATTCCACATACAAGTGATACCATATGACATTTGTCTTTGTCTGACTTAACCTCACTCAATATGATCATCTCTATTTGCAGTGATGTGGATGGACCACATAGCACTTTTTAACAGCCTCATACCTGGAATACAGTCATGATGGCTGCAGGGAAGGTGTCAAAGTTTGCTGAAGGAGTCCCGTCATTAAAGTTGAACCTGAAAAAGGAAATTCCAAGAGAGGAATGAAAGGAAAATCTCACACACCAAGTTTCCCCTTTCCCAAGATAATGCCATTTTCACCACTACTTTTCCCATCTCCACCTCCCCTCCTTCCCTACACTCCCCACCATTCCAGTAACTTATGAAGATGGTATTAGTGACTTCTACTGGGGGACTGAGCGCTTGAAGGGGGTGGATAATGGGATGCTGCCTGGGCGGATCCTGAGTCACAAGGTCCCATGCTGTACCCTTCAGGGACAGCTCTAAAGGAAGGGTCCTCACAACAAGAGCCCTGTACAGAGATGTTTGTTCCACACATACACTCAGTGGTTAACTGGAGCCATGGACACGAACAAACAAGATGGTAACATGGTGATTAAATTAGTGACCCTGGTGCTCATAGGCTGAAGACTAGGTTTTGAGGCTCTGTTGGATGGAAAGCTCGTTGGCACTTACCGGCCTCCAAACAGCTGCATTCCTAGGAGAGCAAAGACGACGATGAAGAGGAAGAGGAGAAAGAGCAAACTGATAATGGACTTCATGGAACTCATCAAGGAGACCACCAAATTCCGCAGGGATGCCCAGTACCTGCAGAAACCCAGACAGCATTATGGCGGGGAACAGTGAATGTCAAGTTACCCCCAAGCCCAGCTGGGCATCTGCCTGGTGGTCTATGAGATAAGCTACATTTGTATACTTGTAGAAAGGACAGATGCCAGCAATAATGTGGCTCCCCTTGGGAATGTGGCATGGGATTCTGGCATCGTGGGCATTTTTCTGCTTTAATCTTTGGAGAAGGAGGAGAAGCTGAAGAACAGAGTGGGGTGGTGGGGTAGGGAAGGGGGTCACATGGTAAGGGGGAGGGAGATGGGAGGAAATAATAATAAAGCAGAGAGAAGCTTCCACTCTCCAAGGTGGTTGGGAAGAGCTCAGATTCTGGTCACTTACTTGGTTATTTTAAATATTCTCAGAAGCCGAAGAGCTCGCAAGACACTGATTCCAAAAGATGTACCAGGTCTGAAGATTGCCCAGACCACTTCAAAGATGCTGCCCACTGTGACCTAGAGAGCCAAACCCAGCCACGGTGAGAAGAGGGGGAGGGGGAGAGACGCAATCTGGTATTCCTCAATCAACAGTTCTCACTGGGCTGTTCTGAAATGAAAACTCTCGCCTCCCCATCCAGCCCACCTCCAGCAGGACCACCTACGTGTGAAGGCTGCCAAACGAAAACGAGACTCTACCACCTCTCTCCCCACTGCTCTCCACTCCCCTTGCTAAATTTCCTCCTTCACACTGTCGGTTGCTTTACTGACTGCTGCTCTGTCCTTCGTGAACGCTGCAACAGTCATTCACCACTTCTGCACAGATTGACAGCCATACTGTTCTTAGATGAACAAACAGGCAGAAGAGTGGTCCTCAAACAAGAAAAACAAATGGAAATTAACACAGGTTGCGCTCAAATATAAAAGTCTCAGAGAAGGTCCACATTCATTGTCCTAGAATTCACTGCTAACAAGAATATTTCAGTCACCTGTACACGAAATAACTTTCAGACACTCACATCCCACATACTCCAATGTGAGGGTACCACTTGGGGGTATGGAATCTGATTGCTATAGGGAGTAGCAATGGCAAATTCACCAGTCTGTTTTTTTGTTTTAATTATATGTTTACTGAAGGTCTGTTATATCCTACACACTGCCCTAGGAGAAACAACAAAAATTTATCCTCCCAGCGATGCTGAAAAGTATGCATGTAAGGCAACTGAGGTTAAAATGGTCTTTCACTCACTGTTATGCCTGAAAATTGCCTGTACCCAGGAGCATATGTTCCAAGTTAAAATGCAGATTGGCAAGTGCCCAAAATCGTTAGCACCTAACTGAAGAGCTGGCAGAAAAAGAAGTGGGTTTGGCAGAAAGAGAAGTGGTTCAGGAACCCAAAGTTTTGCAACCTAGTTCTGCTGCTCACTGGCTGTGTGGACTTGCACACGGTGTCCCTGGTTTACTCGTGTGTCAACAGGTAGCCAAACTCCCACCACTTAACACAGGGGCCAGGACTCCTGAGAGAACGGAGGACAAAAATGTGTGCGAAAACACCTGGAAGACTGTCAGTAATGCCCGCCTGTACACATCCATGCCACTGAGGACGTGGACACTGGATGAAGCGGTCTGTGTGGGGACTTGCTAGTATAAATGCGTGTGTGCGTACGTGTGTGAATGCTTGTTTAAGGGGACAGCTAGAAATTTTCCCAATTTTCAACTAAACTAAAAAAATGAACATACAGGTTTCTCATTTTTTACTGAACCACCTTCTAGAATCAAGGCTTTTGTCCTTCTCTCCCAGGCTTCCCCCAAGATAATTAAGTGGTTCAAAACTCGGGCTGTGGGTAGCTTTGTAAACCTTACTGAGCTACACTGAAGTGTATACTCTATGGTTAATGCGTTCTACTGCGGTAAAAAGATTAAAAATAAAAGAGCATTGAGAAAACCCAAACAAACCCTAGTATGGCAAGGAGTCACTCCTTCCTGAACTCCCTTTCGCTAATCCTATGCATTTATTTTTTTATAAGTTCTGATGTCAGGGTTCCATGCTGAGCCATGGTGCGAGCTGCTTATTTCAAACCACAGCAGATCCACACGACGCAGAAGGATGGGAGGCCACTTACCCCAAAATCAAAGCAGTTGAATGAAGAGTGAAAGTAAAGGCGAGGCCCCATGCCGTACATCTTCAGGGACATCTCCAAGAGGAAGAGTCCCAGAAACAAAAATTCTGCATAGTCTGAAAGCATTAAAAGCAGAACCAATTGTTCCATGGACGGCCCAGGCTCCAGTCCTCCCCAGCCTAATGCCCCACCTATGGAGGAGCCCTTGATGGCAGCAGGACCTGCCCATGCAGGACGCTCGATGACCACGCCAGGTGGGTGCCAGGCAAAACCTACTGATGTCTGAACAGGCTCTGACCCAGAATGAGTCCCAGGCACACTCCATTCTTTGCCCTCTTTTGACAGGTGGGTTTGTCACTGTCCCCTGAATGGTAGCTGGCTCTCAGGAGAGACAGAAAGGGCTTCCCCGTGGCTTTGACGGAAGAACTGGATTCACCCCACATACCAGCCGTGTCCGCCTCCGGGCCCTCACTCACACCCAGTGGCGGCCTTACCCAGTGGACTGTAAGTTTCCTCTCCGGTCTATTGAAGGTATTCACTTCCCTGAGGACTTTCTCCCTAGGACTCTGGTGACCAAGATTCCCTACACCACTGAGACACTAAATGAAGGCCTTAGATGACCCAAGGTGTAATGCTATCTTATTGACTCATCAGTAAAGATTTGTTTATGAGTCCATAATGAATGACAGCTGGGGCTGGTCACGTGATAACCCCCACCCCTTGATGACAGCTCTGGGCTCCTTCCCACCGCGGTGGAGGGGCAGAGCTCCGGGCAGGCAGAACCACCGCCGGGCCCACACGCTGCCTCGCTCTCCTTACACTCCCACCCCAATCAAGCTACCACCGTGAGAGCCAACAGTCACCACTCACTTACAGAGGAGGTGGGTGAGCCACTGGGGCTGGTTGTGATGGACGATGGCCACGCAGGCGGTGTTGAGAGCCACAAGGCTCAGCACGATCCAGTAAAACACCTGGGATTTAACCATGTGGCGAATAGAGATTCGCAGAAGCCTCTCCTTGTGCCGGAAATAGGAGGCCCCGTCCACCTTTGCACTTTTGATGCTGGCCCGGGCCAAAGGTGTGCCTGTGGAGGGGAGCAGGAAGGAGGAAGAATGAGGCTGCAAAACAGATCACCCTGCAATGGCAACGGGGCATTCAAAGGACTAGCGGGAGCAGCTTCAATCCCAGGGCTTGGGGACTGCCACATTGCAGGCCCGAGGAATCCCCAAGTTATTGGCTAAGAGTTTCCACAGCACAGCCGAGATTGCCCGCTTTTCCTCCGGGCACTCTCAGTCCTAGGAAACAGAACGACTACCCGGGCAGGACACCAGGCATACAGCCACTATCCTGAATCCTAATAGGATCCTGGTTATGTTTGGAACAGACTGGGCTTCTCTCTGGCCTTTCTTTTTAAATATACTTCAGGCACCGGAAATATTCTGCCGCATTTGTGATTTTTTTTTTTTCACCACCGGCAGCCTAAAGCAGCAATCAGCTCTCTACGCCTCTTCTGCTGTCATGGATGAAGTCAGACCCTTCCCTTTCTTCTGAGTAGGGAAAATCTGCCATCAGCCAGAATCTCTGTGAGAACCTGGGACTGAACACTAGTCACGTGAAAGGGCTGTCAGTGGGAATTCGTTTTAACGTCACGTGGAAGCAGGTGATGGAAGCAGGGAGGTGCTACTGTGATTAAGCAAATGATTGCCGGCTCTCAAATGGGGGTCACTTAGAAGCAACAGGTTCTCAGGATCCTTTGAACAACATCCCAAAGTGTGTCCTCATGATCACATTCAGGAGAGACCAAATGTATATAAAACAGGATACATCTGCCACACTTGAAGAACCTGCATTGGATTCTTGGCCCTGAACCCCATGTTTCACAAAAACAGTATCCCCTGGTCTGTTTTTTCCTGTAAGTCATTGTCAACCACATTACATCCCAATGCCTTTTCCTAATGACATCCCAAAGCTCTGGATTTTTTGGATTCTCTTCCTCTCTGTGGTGTCTCCCAAGAGACAGGATATTCCCTTTCGTGGGCGACTCAGAGCAGGAGGAGAAGACCTGACTGCCTCCACTCACCCACGGAGGAGATGTCGACACAGTGCTCATCGCTGGAGTCTCGTGTCATGGCCTCCGTCCGGCTCCTTTTGATGGTTGCCCTTCGAAGCACTACACCAGGGAGGGGGGAGGCCAGAGAGAGGGAGTAAGGACAATTGGACCATTTTGGTCAAAACTGAGGACTGTGGGCAAGAGGCCCCTGTGACACAGGCGACTGCGTGGGTGAGAGAAGTCGCAAATGTCTACAGCACCCTGGCTCCCGTGGTCAGTAGCACCCCTGACACACAGGGCGCCCGCGCCTTGCTAGAGCTGACCCACGTGCGGCAGGCACGCAGGCACTCCATCTCTACTGGCCCTGGCTCTGCGTAGACAATGTCACTTCCTGGGAACAAAAGTGGTCCCAGGATGATCCCCACCAACTGCCAGAGAAGATCCCTTTCTACGCCACTGGTCTTAGGATGGCCTTTTCATTGCACATCATCCGTCACACGCCCTGGAACAAAGCAACTCTTGGATTTCATTTGCATCACTTTAAAAAAGCATTTAAATCCACGACTCAATTCCCTTCACTGTTAAAGCATGAGGGGTTTTATGACAGAGAGACTTGCGTTGCAAATCCCAGAGCGCCCCTCTTTTCTTTCTTCCTCTTCTTCTGATCAAGAGAGCTTGCCGCCGCATCGGAGGGGGCAAGTGCAGAAGGAAAAAGGCCTCGGAGCCCTTCCTTACCTTCTAAGGCTGATGTTCCGGCATTTTTATTTTCTTCAGCAAGCATGACTTCCTCTATATGAAAATAAATGGTTTAGTAAATTATTGGTAAATGAGAAATCATTCTGCAAAATAAAAAAAGCCCTCAGGAATGGCTCTGGCTTCAGGGCCATGGCGAGAGAGCAAAGAGTTCAGAGCTAGTTTCGGGCATCAGCATCAGAAAGACATGAGGGTCATGGAGGGAGTTCCTGAGACAAATCCAAACAGCAAAAAGTTCTTTAGCTCAGGGGTGTTGGAGGGGGACTGGCAAAATTCATCTGTGTCTGATACACTGTTCAGGGGGTTAGTCCTGAGAGGAAGAGCTACTCTTTTAACTGAAATCCCCTAAATTGATAGGAATAAAAAAATCTCCACGTCTGCTTTTTCTTTTTTCCAGCTTCCCTAAACCTTTTCCAGCAGTAGGAGTTTCCTGAGTTTCTTGTCTGCAGCTCCTAGGTCATAACATCCACCCTCCTCATTCAGGAGGTGAGACCATGTTTTGGGTTCTAGCCTATTTCTTTAAGGGAAGGGCAGAGGAAGATGCTAACAGCCCCCCACAAAGAGAGAAGCAGGCCTCATGGGCTTGCTTCCTGTCCCCCAACCACTTCCGTCCTGCCTCGCTGAGCAGAATTTGAATTTGTGAATTTGTCCTTGTGATATAAAGAAAAAAAGCAATAATTGATTTTGGTCCACCTTCCTGGCACAGAGCTCCTAAAACCCTCAGAATTTATTGTCTTTTGTACGCTAATGAGAAGGACTAGATAGTGTAAGGCTGGGGGCTGGTCATCCCCCCCCAAACTACCACATGATTAGAAGTCTCATCCCCTTCTCAGATCCCAGGAGGGGAGAGGGACTTGAGATAGATCAATTACCAACGACCAATGATTTCGTCTGTGTAATGAAATCTCCATGAAAACCCTCCATGAAGGGATCCAGGGAGCTTCTGAGTTGGTGAGCACGTCCCAGTGCTGGGAGGCTGATGCACATGGAGGGGCCTCAGAGGCTCTGTGCCCCCTCCAACCCCCATTCCCATGCTTTACCCTGTGTATCTCTTCCATTTGTATCTGACTTGTATCTGTCATAATAAACCGGTGACAGTTTTTCCTGAGTTCTGCAAGTCATTCTGAGAATGACCAGTCCTGGAACCCCCTGAATTTGTAAGTGTAGGTCACCCGGGGACCCCACCGTGGCTGGCGTGTGAAGGAGAGGCAGGCTTGTGGCACTGAGCCTTTAAGCTGGGAGGTCTGCCCTCACTTTGGGTGGTGTTTAGTTTCAGAACTGAATTGAATTATTGGACACCCCGCTGGTGTCGGAGAGTGGAAGGACGGGGTGGCATGGGAACAGTGTATCCGGGTGTTGGTGTTTGGGAAGCAACCCCTCCGTCCCTTGGCCTCCCCGGGAGCGGCCCTGCACTCCACAGAGGTGTCATCACTGCAGGAGACTAGTTTTTGCTAAGACTTGTTAGAATACGTCTTACTAACATCCTTCCAAACTTACCAACAAAATAGCCCTTCTGTCCCACGTCTGGTGAGATTCTGAGCCCCCTCCTGGAAGGGGTGTGGGTGAGTTTTGCTCCCCACCCCGTCTCAGCCGTAGGCGAGTGAGCTGGCGGTCTCAGCCATCATCCCCTAAGATCCCAGCTGCGGGGGAAAAGCTCGCAGCCGGCCCTACTAAGCAGCGGTTTAACTTAAGCACTTGTAGCAAGTAAAAGGACAAACATAAGAGGGTAAAATCATCACCATAATTCCACCTGCCTATAAGGCTGAGAGTATATAATGTATTTTGCAGGGAGGGGAACATTCTGAGGCTCGGAGGGGACCATGTGGGATGGCCTTCATACCAAGTCATAACGTTCAGCTCTCTTTTGTAAGCACAGCCTTCTGGCAAAACTAAGCTACCAGGTTACGTGTTACTGGTGGAATGCTGCTCTACGCGGACACGGAGGGTTTCAAAGTCGTTGACAGCACCCGCTGTTTGGAGAGCATCCTTTTACAGTCAGGTTCTTGTTAAACTACCTCACAGCTGCCAGAATGACCGCAGCCGGAGGGTCTTTTTCACTCTGTGCAGGGTCTGGGCTTCAAGGTGAGCAGATCGGAGGACCCCCAAGGCGGAGGGAGGGTGTGCGGTGCTGCTGAGTACCTCTGGGACGCGCTCGTGGGCTCTGGATGTGCTGAAACCGCCTCCCCCTCCCCCAATGCCTTTTGCCAAGTTCGCTTTCGAACTTGAGAGCATCTTTCCAGGGAAATATAACCCATATGTCTCTGATTCACTCATGCTCCGTTTGTAAAGGGAAGGGCCAGGAAGCACAATTTGACGTCGCAATGCGTCTTTTTTCTTAGAAGGATAAGAGAGCTGGCTTTGCCAACTGGAAGAAAGTAGAGCCTTGGAATCCTGCGTGTATTTGAGAAGCAGAGCCACCCAGGGCAGCATCCTGTACTGCCTGACCCTGACGTAAGGGCGGGGAGGGTTCTCTGGGCTCAGCCACCAGCCCGCTCCTTGAGGTGGGCTGTCAGATGGCTCTGCTGCCCAGGACGCCAAGGACAGTTGGGAACTTCACGCTGCCTGCCCGGCCTGGAGGCAAATCTGCTGAGTCACCTTCCTGGGAGGAGGCAGGGGACGTCCACGTTCACCTCCACACAAGAGCCTCAGAGCAGCAAGGGTCAAATTCAAGTGCGGTCCCCACTCCCATGGCTCTTGCTTCTAGAAGCAGCAAAGAAATGCAGACAGTCCCAAATGAGGGCTTGTTTCTATCTGCCTTTTATCTGGCTTTGACACGCACTTTCCATCACACGCTCCCTCACCTGATAGACAATCAAAAGTTGACTCAGGAGCACAGAGAGCCTTTTTGTGTGTTGTGTGGTTGGAATCAGAATCACAGCGTCATTCCTAAGCTTAGAGAAGAATAAGGTTCAAGCCACTAAGTATCAAATCATATTCCAGATTTTCCCTGCGAGACCTCTTTGTGCTCCTTCTACCAGGAATAGAGAAAAGATGCTGACTGTCATGTGCATTTTTTTTATTAAAAAAAATTTACTCTTTGCTCAGGGAGAAAATGAAGATATACAGCACTAATGCAATGTAATCTTTAAAATAATAAGGAAATCAAATGCATCCTTTACACTGACAGATATGGGTGGTCAATGCCCCTCCTAGGCAGCAGAGCCACAGTCAGACTTGAATCTGGTGGTTCTGTGGGTTCATGACAGCTTGATAGATCTGGACCAATCCTCGGGGCTGGTCAAGAAGTATTCCTGAGGTCGAGCCACAGAGCAAGGGGCCGATGACAACTCAGGGAATAGGGAAAACCAGTTGTCACCAGCGTCTACTGGTGCAGTGGGCTCACTGTCAGTCTCCCTGCATCTGCCCTGTCTTCCTGCTGCCTGTTCTTAATGCAGCCACCAAGTGCTCCTCCAAAATCTTCAGCAGAACACATCTTATCTCTGCTCAAGACCCTCCAGTGGCTCCTGCCTTACTTACAGGAAAGCGCCAAACATGACGACAGCCCGTCAAGGTCAGACCGCCAAGGTTAGGCCTGACCTGCTGCCTGCTCCTGCCCTGGCTGCACTCATCCTGCCTCCTGCCGCCCCCCCACCCCCACCCCCGCTCACACCCCTGCTGCTCCTGGAGCCCTCCTGGCCCGCTCCCGCTCTCCCTGGGCACTGGGGTCTCCTTCCCCCAGATCTCCCTGCAGCTCACCCCCATGTCCTTTAAGTCTCTCCTCAAATACGGCTATCCTGACCCTCTACTTAAAACTGCAACTTCCCCTAACCCCCGGCCCCACCTTGATCTGTTTTCATTGTACTTATCACCTTATCACACGTGATTTATTATTTCGTTCATGGCTGCCTCCCCCAGCTACAGGATAATGAGCTCCGCATGAGTCCCAGGCACCTAGAACAGGACCTAGCACAAAGGAAGACCTCAACAGATACTTGCAAGGGGGGAGGGCATAGCTCATTGGTAGAGCACGTGCTCAGCATGCACGAGGTCCTGGGTTCAATCTCCACCACCTCCATTCAAAAAATAAATAAAAATCTAATAACTACACCCAAAATTAAAAATAAGTAATAAATAACTATTTGCAGACTGAACGGACTGCGAGTGTTAGTAGTAACGGCAGCCGTGTAAAAGGGCGTCACCCCAAGCTCGGCCCTAGCGCGGGGCCACGGCACCTTTCACTCAGTCTGCCTTGCTAAAATGCCTGCTTCGCGAAAGGGGTTCTGTAGAAGAACAGGGGCAGACTCCAGAGGGAGGAAACAGGACCAGCAGGGGACTCGGGAAGTGAACGAGTCATCGAGAGCTTCTTTCTGCTCTGGTCGAGGCTGCCCCTTGGAATGGAAGCGCTGGGAGTGAGAAGCAGGGAGGAGGGGGTGGTCCCTGATGTCTGTGCCCCCAGCCCATCACCAGCCGCTCGGGTCTTACCGGCTTTGTCTATCCAGGCGCGGTACCCATTCAGCTCGCGCTCAATCTGTTGCTGGCGCCGCAGTTTCATGAAAGCTCTCCGGTTCTCCACTCTCTCTCTCTCTTTGGCAAATTCCCTGCGGACAGGGCAGAGAAGATGCACCAGGTTTGGGCAGTGCCATGACTACAAGGAAGGGTGAAGCAAGTAGGAGTGAGAGAGTGGCTGAGCCAGCACTGTGTTCACCCCGTCTCCCCCTGCCTTTGCCCCAGGCTGCAACTACGATCTCCTTGAAGTGCTGCACAGATACTCACTTTGTTCAGCCACGTGCAGGAAGCCTTCCCGGACTAGTGTCACTCCACTCAGCACTAACTCCCTCCGTTTGCTCTATTTTGAAAGGTACTTTCATAGTCACCTGACCAGCTCGGTTCCAAAATGCTACGTGAGGTCCCTCCAGCTACAACAGAAGTCCTTAACCCTCTGAGGGGCCCAGCTACCGTTTATGCTTTTAATAACAACAGAGACTAACGTATGTTGACCGATGATGAAGTGCCAGCCCTATAGGAAGCCGTTCATACCCATCAGCTCACTTCATCCTCACAGTCACCCTGTGAAGCAAGCACTATTAAAATTCCTACTGACAAACGGGAAACCAAGGCTTAGAGGAGGCAGGTCGCTTGCTAGGATCTGAACTCCCGCGGTGCCTGCTCTGCGGTCCTGTACCCTGTGGTGTCCAGTCCGGGCTGCCCCCCAAGACCAATGACAACAATGCCCTGAAGGGCTGAAACGCTGTTTGAAGATGGCCGCTTGAGGTTAAATAAGAAAGGAAAGGACATGGGAAGGGCAAGGGGCTCCAGGAGCAAGACAATGGGATGATGGGGTGGGGCGGGCTGGAGGGGATCAGGAGACAGAGGGGAAAAAGCCGGCATGAGGGTCAGGGATCAGACAGAGTTCGCTAATGGGCAGAGGGGATCAGAGCCACTCTGTGGCACAAGACAATGAAAGAAAAAAGAAAAGGAACCTAAAACCCCATGAGAGAAAGAGAGAGAAGAGGTATGAGGGTTCCCTGGCAAAGATGATGATCAAACTCAGTGAATGAGAAATGGGGATCAAGAAACATTCGTTTGCTAATAGGCCCCTCTAGACACCACCTGCACGCCATTGCCCTTCTTACCCCCCGCACGCACCCAGCTAGAGCACCCCTTGCTAGTGCAGAGCCCCCAGCCATGGCTCACGCACCTCCTGCTGCCCAAGAAGCTGTTTGCTTATTCCAGGTGCTCCCGTCATTAAAGGCTAAAGACAAGAGAGTCCAGCACCCGCTGGGGGTCCTGCCAGCTACTCCCCAGGTCCAGGGAGGAGGAAACGAGTCAGTCCCCTTCCAGTGCAGGGGAGAGAGAGGTGTCAGTCTGCCACATCATGGGAGACACCGGTTTGTGCCTCATCTGGCCCCTCCTTCCAAGAGAGAGACGGACTCCTGGGGCACAGATACCTGACAGTGGTCACAATCGGGCTAAGTGTGTGGGGACAGGTACAGTGGAAGGAGAGATGAAGAGTCAGCCAGGAGCAGTGAGAGCCAGGGTAATAGAGTTTAAGCCCTGAGGCACCTCCTTTTCTCACCTGCTCTTCTGGATTTCAGCAATTAGGAAGTAACAAGGAGCCCACTTGGCTCATGGCGACACCACCTACCAAAGTTCTTACCGTTGGTTCTTTGTCTTCTTTCCATCCTCCCTGTCCGACTAGCACCACTGTTCTGTTGGCTCTGTCTCTGCAAGAGCACTTGGACCCACCCTCCCTCTTCACCCGTGCTGCCTTGGTCCGGCCTCATCCTTTCTGCCTGGACTACCGCCAGAGCACCCTCCTGGTCTCTCCACCACCTGTCTCTCCTCCCTTCATTTCATCCATTCCACAGCTATCAGAGTTACCTTTTTAAAATATGCACTGAATCTGACCACTTCCAAACCTAAAATAACCACCATAGTGAGTGACCTCTGTGGACCATTTTCTAATTGCCAAGCACCCTCACACATTTTGAGCATTTAATTTTTACCACCACTCTGAGAAGAAGGTTAGAACAGGTATTTTCAACCTCAATTTCAAAGTTAAACAACTTGCTTCAGTAAGAGACGGAGGCAGGTTTGGAACTCAGGCCTGTCTGCTCTAAAGGCCCCAGTTCCCCATGCCCGACCTACGCACCCAGCCCGGTGGCAGATTTATATGCCGCTTTCATTATCTTTTCATCTTTCCACTACATTCGAGGGGAATCCAGGAGGGTTCAGCAAGAGGCAATATTTTGAGCAAGACCTTGAAAAAGGACAATTTTAGGCAAGCTCCAAGCAGTAGGGTGAGCAGCAGGACCAACATTTCCATTTTCCAGCTCAAAAAACTGAATCTAAAGGGCATTCTGCGGTCTTTTGAGAGGACAAGTGTCCCATGACACAGAGCCACTAAGAGGAGCCATGACCCTCAGATCTCCATTCCATCTTCTATTCTATGCCCCCCTCCTCCAGGAGCTGGTAAACATGTCACATGGCCTTCAACGTCCTTCACGGTTGGATCCGAAACTTTCCGTCAAACCTCACCTCCCATCATTTCCATCTACCCGCTGCCTCACCACGGCCGGGCTGCAGCCCCAGCACACGTCCCACAACGCCTGAAAAAGCAGCGCGGCCTCTCAGGGCTTGGCTCCCACTGCTTCTCTGCCCAGAATCCCTTCTTATCTGCCTGTGTCTGTTAGAATCCTTCTTCAAGGCCAGGCTGAAATGTCACCTCTAATGTTTAGCTTTCTCTTCCCCTTCCTCGTCTCCAGTCTTCTGACCTCATTCTACCTTCCCTCTCTCTCTTGCCAGCGCCTCTGACAGCCAGACCTCTACAGTGGCGAGTTGTACATGTGAGTGTCTGTCCCCCTGTGCGAGCTTTCGGTGAAAACATTCTGTGCCTTCTTCAACTTCTCATCCTCCAGGACTAGACTAGGCCTGGCACACAGTATTTGTTCAATGGGGTTTCTTCCCCCCAAATTAAAAACAACCGGACTGACTTGACGACCACACTAATAGCTCTGCGCAAAGGCTTACATGAAGGGGCGCCCCCATCTCTGCAATGACCCAAAAGGATCCAGGTGAGTTAGCAGGAACGCAGCCGTTGCTAGGTAACGCCTGAATGCTGCTACCACCGTTTTCTCTTTGTTTGGGTCCCCTAAAGTCTCTGTAGAAGAAGTCTATGAAGTATGTATTGGGAAACCTCTATCCGACCCCTAGAATGACCACATGGCTTGACTTCCGGTGGGAGAGGCCAAGAAATCACAGTCTAACCTCCCTGTGTATCTGGAAGTTTCCGGGCTCCAGTCTCACCAGCTGGCTTCCCTACTCTCCTCTGCCATCGCAGGCCCCCGTTTCCTCCCACCCTCCCACCTGGCATCCTAGCTGGGGCTCCGAGGCCCGGAGCCCAACAAATCTGGCTTGGTCTTTTTAAGAAGCCTCTTGGCTAAAAGAAGTAAGGAAAAAAGTGTGCACCAATGGGGACACTTCCCAAGCAGCTTCTGCACATCAGTGGGGGAGGAAGAGCTGCGTTGTGTTTATCAAGCTGCCTTTTCTGTTTCGTTTTGTTTTTCCACTGGGAGCCAGGGGCAGAAAGTCTGGCACCAGTGTCTTTCATGGTATTTCGTACCCCGTCCCTTGCTGTCCCGGTGTTTGTGCCCATGGCTCCTACTAGTCTGCAGGCTCGGTGAGGCCAAGTAGAGGTTGCGTTGTACGTATCACAGTCCAACAAGGACCCAGGAAGTTTAATCCCCAGCCTTGTATCATGGCAGATTCCACAGCAGATAAAATACTAAGAACAGCTAATATTCACAAATCACATCTGTAAAATTTTTAGTTTATAAATCACTTTCACGTGATGTTATCTCATTCATATTTGCAAAAAAAAAAAAAAAAAAAAAAAAAGAAAAGCTGGGAGATTCCGAAAGTTACTTGCTCAAGATGACCAAATTAGCACGAGGCAGAGCCAGAATTCAAACTCATGTCTTCTGACTCCAGATTCAGGGCTGTTTCTACAAGGCCTCAGCTGTCTTCCAAGCTATCTAGCAGTCAACATTTAAAATAAAATCTACAAAAGGCATTTATTTTCCAGCCAGAGGTTGAGGAAAATAATGACATAAAAACAGAGTCTGGGGTTTTTTCCTAAAAGGACCATCTTTTTAACTGAGAGAGCAGCACAAAACTCCACTGCTCTGTGTCGGGTTGATAAGGACCCAGGATAAAATTCGTAGCATGAGTCAGACTAGTGATGTGCTGCTTGATTTTGTGTCTGTACCACAGTCACCATTTATTTATATGCACATTGCATTCCAGAGAACACATGGCTAAATAGGATTTAGCTCCATTACCTGCCAAAAACAAGTGACTATTCTAACCTCAGATTCAACATGCCTGCTAGTCTCATGAATGTAGACGTGGCCAGACCTAGGTAAGGGAAGTGCGTTCCTCCCACTGGTCTCTCTCCTCCCTGAGGACCAGAGCACTTTCTCCTCTTCACAGAGGATCATCCTGGGGTTATTCACACGATGACACTTTTGCAAAGATGAAGTATATGGTCATTATCTTATGGTAACCATTATCCAGGTGACTGGGTATCCAGTAGTTATCCAGATGACCACTGCCAAACTTCTTATTGAAAGGTGCCCCAAAGAGTGACTCTATGAATATCTCAATCTAACCAGTTTCTTTGGCTCAAGCAACAGGAAGTTTAAAAGGAGAAAATCTGGCTTACATCAGAAGAGTGTTCATGTCCTCTAAGGCCACTTGGCATCAGCCT
Source organism: Camelus dromedarius (assembly GCF_036321535.1). Lineage (NCBI taxonomy): Eukaryota > Metazoa > Chordata > Mammalia > Artiodactyla > Camelidae > Camelus > Camelus dromedarius. The sequence goes on along the minus strand of NC_087458.1, from coordinate 26,103,520 downwards.
GTGGCTTAGGGTAAGAAGATGGGTAATCAGCTCCTTTTCATTTGCTCCATCCAGCGTCTCCACACCTGTAGATGTAATGGGACTCAAGCTGGGATGTGTCTAGACTTCAGAATTCTAAACCAGGAAAGTAAAACTAAATCCCCATGTGATGCAACATAAATACTACCAAGTCTGTTCTCAGAGCTAGGCACCCACCTAACCACTAAGTGGGCACTGAGCCTTTCTGCCTCAGTTTCCTCTTCAGTCAACACTGACATTAGAAGGACACAAAAACTGCCTGCTCATAACCAGAGGCAGGAATAAATGTTTTAGTCTTGGAGTCCTGACAGATTCTTACAAGAAATTGTAAAATGAAGAATCCAATGAAATGGCAACCTATAGAAAGGAAGAAAACATCTGCAAGTCACATTCTGAGAAGGGGTTAATATCCAAAATGTATAAAGAACTCACGCAACTCAATAGCAAAAAAAACAAAAACAAAAACAAAAAACCTAAGCTAAACTAAAACATGGGCAGAGGAGCTAAATAGATTATTTTTTCCAAAGAAGACATGCAAATGATCAACCACTACATGAAAAGGTGCTCAACATCACTAATCATCAGGGAAATACAAATCAAACTCACAATGAGTTATCACTTCACATGTGTTAGAACAGCTGTCATCAAAACCACAAGAGATAACAAGTGCTGACGAGGATGTGGAGGACAGGGAACCTTCGTGCACTGCTGGCAGGAATGTAAATGGGTGCAGCCTCTATATACAACAGTATGAAGGTTCCTCCAAAAAATAAAAATAAAAATAGAATTACCATATGGTCAAGCAATTTCACTTCTGGGTCTATATTCAAAGGAATTAAAAGTACCATCTTGGAGAGATTCTGCACCTGCATGTTCATCGCAGCATTATTCACAACAGCCAAGCCATGGAAACAGCCTAAGTGCCCATCAATCGATGAACAGGTAAAGAAAATATGGCGTGTGTGTGTGTGTGTGTGTGTGTGTGTATAAAATGAAGTATTATTCATCCATAATAAAGAAGGAAATCCTGCCATTTGGGACAATATAGATGGACCTTGAAGGCATTATGCTAAGTAAAATATGTCAGACAGAGAAAGCCAAGTACTGTATGATCTCACCTATATGGGGAAGCTTAAAAAAAAAAAAACCTGAACTCATAGAAACAGAGAACAGTTTGGTGGTTGCTGGTGGTAGGAGGTAAGGGGTAGGGGGAAATGGGTGAAGGCAGTCAATAGGTAAATATTACGGTTGTAAGATAAATAAGTTCTGGAGATGTAATGCCTAGTATGGTGACAACAGTTAACAATACTGTGCTGTAGGTTTTAAAGTTGCTAAGAGTAAATCTTAAAAGTTCTCATCTCAAGAAAAAAACATGTAACTATGTGAGGGAGGTAATGGATGTTAACTAAACCTATTGCGATCATTTCACAATATACAAAAATATTGAACCATGATGGTATACATCTTAAACGAATATGATATCATATGTCAATTATATCTCAATAAAACTGGGCAGGAAATCCACTGCATTTCATTCTGATACTTCTTACCCAATTCTGTGTGCCCAACTCTGTTATCTATAATTTTTTGCTGCCTTTTTACTTTTCTGGGAGGATAACCTGCAATTCTCCTCATGAAACAGCTCTCACACAGGTGGAAGGAAGATGACTTAGAGGTGAGCATGGACGAGACACTATTTCTGGTCATCTCATATGTACGCAAAGTTTGGGTTCTAAATTCCAGTTACAAGAACTTAAGGAGTCTGATCTTACACCACATGGTTAAGCACAATTTTCTTCTTACATCCGAGTTAGTGAATTTACATTTGTGACTGCTTTTGTTTTTTAGCAGTTTACATGAGAGGCAAAATTGGTAAAAAAAAATCAACTATTCATACATAGCCCATTCTATATTCTTCACAATTAGGTCAGGTGGAAGGAGGATATAGATAAACTCAGACAAGGTGTTAACACCCAAAGCATTTATCATGTGTGACTTGGGGTTGGGGGGAAGCAGAGCTGTATTTCAAGTCATAATTAGGTTAATATTAAAACTGATTTACATTTTATGAACTTCTGGACCCATAAAGGAGCCACTGCCATAGATAATTCACAAAGCGGCTAATCCGTATATTGATAAATGAAAGTGACTGGTTTTAGTCCAAAGGGTGCTAGAAGGGGTTTTGGCCACTCGCTGTGCTAGAATTTATCATGAAGCGAGTAACTGCCAGGACTAGGAGTGAGGTTCACTGAAACCGTGCTCCAGTCTGAAATTCCTGTCTGTGTTGTGCTGCCTCGGAGTCACCGGGCAGCTGGACAGGTGTCTCCATATTTATCTAGGAGGGGAGATATTCTGGCAGGTCTGCTGTGACGAGAAACACTCTGCCGGAGGATGACATGGATCCCAGTTTTGGCCTCTAGTTCCAGACCCATCTTCCCGGTTCAGTCCCCACTGGGAGCTCTGTTTACTGATGCGGAGGCCCTCGCTGCTGTCATGGCAACCAAGAGGAAGACAAAGCCCGCCAGGATGCGCTGGCCCGTGTGACGCAAAGATCTGTCTACCCGCACTCCTGTACACACTTGCACGCTTCATCACACACACACGCGCACGATACACACATGCTCGCACAGGCACGCAAAAGCATATGCAGGCAGACTCTGCCAAGCACATAAACGGCCACATGGTCACGTTCTTATTAATCTTCAAAGCCCGTATTTGCGAAGTGCTTCACTGTCCCCAACGGAACCCTGCCAGTCTTCTGTAAGATGTTTGCTTTAGGGAGGAGGAATTTGAGTTAGACATCAAAATAACAAAAACAAAAACAAAAACAAGAACAACTCTGGCTCTAGCCACTCTGAAACTAACAAAGGACTGGGGGAAGTCAAATAGGCAATTGTGTGTTGGCAGTGTTTTAATTTCAGTTTCACTGTAAAATGGCATGGGCGGGGGTGGGTGGGCATAAAACAGTTTTTCAGTGTGCTAAGGAGCCAAGGGAGCCTTTTCTCCCATTTTTCAAAAGAGCAAACACAGCCCAGAGAAGGTAAACACCTTACTGAAGGTCACACAGTTCAGCTGTATTACCATTATTTACACCTTATCCCTTGATTTGTTCCAAAAAGGATTTAAGGAGGCTTAGGTTGTCAATAAATACAGGCCAAAACAGCAACCAGTCCTCTAAATGCCATCCAGGGTTGACTCCAATAAGCAGAATGGATGGGCAGCCAGGAGGGTGTGAGGATGCACTGACTCAGGCCCCGTGTCGCAGGATGTCACTTCTCCTTAGAGACAAGGGGCTTTGGAAGGGCTCCTCTGAGGACCAGAAGTCCTTCCCTAAAGCAGTGAAGGCAAATAAACGGCCTCAGGCAGGGTTCTGCACCCCACCCCGACTCCTCCACCCCACCCACAGCAAAGAAAGGCCAGGGTCTCACCCACCTGACAAATCACTTCCCCATGTCTCACCCTTTCTATGCAAGGAAACCCAGGCACAGAGGTCAGAGGGCCTGTGGTGGGAATATCACTAAGATCTAAGATCCCCAAGGCCATTCCCGAAATCTGCAGTCTTTTTTTTTTTCTTGTTCTTGACACTGAGATCTCGTTTATTTATTTGTTTGAGTAGATGCAGGGGAAGACCTGGCAATTAACATAAAGGAGATAATGAAGGAGCTGGAGTGTGTTTCCAGTTTTGCTTTTTCACCTTGAAGTTGGTATAATCCAGGCTGTTAGAGCGTGATGATTAAAAGCTCTGAAATGTGACCAAACGCGGTTTGAATCACAGCTCCATCAGGCTGGGGTCTGGGGCACGGTCTTAACCTCTCTGAGTCTCAGTTTCCTCATTTGAAAAATAAGAATAAACACTGCGCCTCTCTCAAGGCATTGTGAGGATTAAACTAAATGATAGATGGAAAGTGCAAAGTACAGTATCGAGCACAGAGTGGGTGTTCCAAGTGCCTATTTTAAGTGTTGCTGACACTCAAGAATGTATCAAAATATACACAACCTACTATCAAGACTCTATCTGTCTGTCTGTCTGTCTGTCTGTCTGTCTATCTATCTATCTATCTATCTACCTATCTATCTATCTACTCATTCTGCTTCCAAAATACAGTATACTGAGTGCCTACTGTGTGGCTGGCATTGTTTTAGCGTATGCGGATACAGCAGCAAACATCAAAGCAAAAACCCTCGGCCACGTGGAGCTTACATTCCAGTGGAGAAGACAGACAATAAACAAGACAGTTAGGTGCAATCTAAAGTATGTCATATATTGACAAGTGCGGAGGGGAAGACGAAGCATAGAAGAGGAATGGTAAGTATGGGGAGAGGGTCTGGGATGTGGGGCAGAGGGGCCAGGAAAGGCCTTGCTGACAAGCCTTGAGAACTGACAGAAGAGGTGTGAGGGAGTGAGCCACACGGGTTACCTGAGGAAGAACATTCCAGAAGAGGCAACACCCGGGGCAAAGCTAAGGGGCAGGAACATGCTGGAGGAGTTTTCGAAAAATACAAAGAAGCCAATACGGCCCGAATGGGAGTGGACTGAATAGATGAAAAAACAAATGAGATGAGGTCAGAGTAGGTGACGGTCCAAGTGGACGTGGGGGCTAGACCGTTCAGACCACGGGCAATGACGTAACTTTTACTTGATGTGACCTAGAAACCATGGGGCGGGGATTATATCAGAGGAGTCACAAGACCTGCTTTAAGTTTTCAAAGAATGCCTCTGACTTCCCTGTTGAGAAGACTGACAACAAGGGCCAAGGGCTGAAGCAGGGAGACTTTCCAGGTTATTTCCAGATCATGGCTGCCTTGGCCAGAGTGGCCGGAGTCGGGATACTGAGAAACACCAGGATTCTGGATATATTGCAAGGGAGAGCAAGAGGACTTGCTGACACCTTGAATGTGGTCCAGTTCAAGAGAGACATGAGTCAAAGATGACTGACCCCCCTCCCCCACTCCCCTGCCAACCACAAGGTTTTTTAGCTGCCAGAGATGGAAAAGATACTGGGGAGAGTAGCTTCTGGGAGGAAGCTCCGGTGTTCAGCTGTGTGTTCAGTCAGCTGGATATCCGACACATTTATATTAAAGATCGTTGGACCCAATAGCACCGATTCTCTGTTACCCACATGAGATGAGCCAGTTGCTTCAAGGATTATCTGCTCTGAATGAAACATCGAACCTAGACTGTCCCCACACCCTGCTTCCTCGTCCCCTGCCAGCAGGGGCTAGAAAGACATCAACTGACTTTTCAGCAAAGTATAATCAAGAAATTAGTGCTGCTGCTGCTGCAAATACAATTCAAAATAAAACCCAAACCCCCTGCAAATATTTGTGAATGTTGGCCTCTTTCACTCCAAGAGCTTTATCATTTCCTTCTGTCAGCAGAGATGATCACGGAAGAGCGGGTACCATGAACACTGGGGAAAGTGTGGAGTTCTCACCAGCCTGTCCTTACCACCTTCTAGGAAGGGAACTCAGGGACCTCCACATGCTTGTTCTTATTTTGCAGACTGGAAAAATAAAGGCCTGAAGGATCAGTGTGACTCTTGGGAGAAGCAGGGTGGGAAGGCGGGATATTCTGGTCTCCCTGCTCTGCTGAGCCGCCCACCAGTCTCCAGCACTCCCCTCTGGCACACAGACACCATGGAGGCAGGAACTCAGGGCCTTCTCTCTCTCTGCACATATAACAGTGTGCACTTCAGTCACAATATTTCAGTGGGTTCAGAGCCCTGGGGTGTGGGAAGAATCAGCCTGGGGGGCGGGGAGTAAGAGCATTTCATAGTCTCCCTTCTCCCCCCTCTGCACCCCCGCGCCCTCTAATTACAGTATGAAAGGGGCATCTTCACAGAGAACAAATGGCTGTGTTCTTCTCAGAGACACTTTCTGCACTCCTCCGAGAAGCTGCCACAAGCGGTCCCTCCCAGAGAGGTTCCCGGGCGCGCACGAGGAGCGGGTGCGGCTGTGTTCCCAGGCGTGGCTGTGCGTTTACTGCCGGCCTCAACCCCTGCACACCGAACACCGTGTGGGCACGTGGTTCCTGTGTAACGTGCTTTGAATTTCCCAGAAGCCTCGGTTCCACCTTCCCCAGATCATTTCAACAGTAAAGCTTCCGCTCAGGGAGGTAAAAGCCTCCTGGTCGAGCAGCCAAAGATTCTTCCCTGTTAAAACAAACCCTTTCTTCTGCTTTGGGAGGGACAAGCAGAAGCAGAGAGAGGGCCCAGCATGACAGAATGGGACTGGTGATGGGTGGGGAGGGGCGGAGACACCTGAAGGGAAAGCTGGGACTTGGTGTTGACGGACACGCCCAGCGTGAGCTCACCACACACCGAGGCGGACCCGGCCTCTCTGCAAACTCCTCTCTTACTGGTGTCTTCATTCACACACCCAGTCAGTCACCTCCTCAGGGTACATCAGAAGGCCCCTCAACCCGAGCGCCATTTCTCAGATGGAAAATTAAGGCTTAGAGCAGCAACTGTACTTGCCCGGGTCACACAGTCTGTTCCAGAAGCAGCTGGACCTCAACCATTTCTGTTCCTTGTCACTGCCTACTTGTCGGTGACCCTACGATCTTATAAACTCTGTGAGGGCAGGGACGATGTCGAACTGTCCTCGTTCAGTGTTACACCCGTGGTCCCAGCACAGATGGGCTGATTCACAGTTCACTTTCATTTACTAAGTAATGGACGACGGCACACAGTAGGGGCAACCACCGGACCAAGAGCAGGGGTGGATTTTGCAGTAAGAGGCGGGACCGGGCCCAGTGGAATGCGTCAGGCACATACATGCCCTGTGCCTCAGTCCTGGGTCCTGGATGTGCAGGATCAGTGTGCGGGGGAGGGGGGGTTGCACACATGGACATGTGACTCTAGCTTATCCCTCCAGGAGAAAGAAGCTCCTTCTCTAGGCTTTTTCTGGTCTCTTTTGCTTCTCCTCGACACGATGGAGCATCCCAGCGTCCAGGCCGAGGTTTTCTCATCTCTCCCTTCTCCAAGGTGATCCCATACAGGCCCCGGGATCAACATCATCTCTACACTAAAGACTGCCAAGTCTAGATCTCCAGCCCCAATGCACCAATGAGCTGCACGTCCATTTATGCAACTACTGATTTATGCATTCTACTTTTGATCAGCAACCTGGATGTCAAACAGGCACCTCACACTTAACAGAGCCCAAAGAGAATTTCTGATTTCTTCCCCAAATTGCTCCTCCTCTAGTCTCTCCCACCTCAGCAGAGAACACCACCGAGCCAGGAGTCATTTTCAAGCCCTCCCCTTCTCCCCCTGCAGCCCCGCTCCCATCCGTAAGCAACTCCCAGCAGTCCTCCTGCTGCCTCTCAACCCCACTGCTGCCACCCAGGCCACGCTGCTCTGGTCTCTTGCCCGGATGCTTCCTGCCTTCAGTAGCTTGTGATAACCTCTCTAACTCACTTCTTGTTTCTACCCTTGCCCCAGTCCCCCAATTTCCCTCAAAGAAGGAAAAGAAGGAGTGGCTTTTTAAATACAAAATAAGTCATGTTATAAGCTGGCCTCCCACAGCTGTCCTCGAGATCCAGAGTGAGTCTGACCCTTGTCTGTCTCGATCTGCCCTGATCACAGAATCAAAATGAATAATCCCACTACGTGTCACACTCTACAACAACCCATTTTAGTCAAATCAATGACATCTGTTGCTAAAAGATTACTTTGTGCAACTATTTGGGGTTTTGTCTTTCCATAAGAGTGTGAGCTACATGAGGAAAGGGTCTTTTCTACCATGTTCACCACTAAATCCTCAGTGCTCGGAACAGTGCCTGGTACTTAGAAGGAACTCAACAGATAGTTGGTGAATGAATGAATAAAGGTTAACAGAGCATTCAGAATGATATCTTCTTTTCTCTGGAGGTTGAGTTCCCGCTATGAGTCATGACCAGGGCCGATCCTGTCTACTGGTACCGTGGTAAGTACTTCTACTAACAAGAAGTAATTCTCAGCCAAGCCAACGTAAAACCAAAATCTGCATCTTTTCGTAGAACATGAAATTTCAAAACCACTCCAAAGCATCGTCATGGCAGGAGATTCTTTCGTGTATTCTACTTACATACTTTGCACTACAGCTGAGACCTCATCCTTCCGCGGTCTCACTTAAGTTGAAGGTTATCATCTTTTATTTAGAAATCTTTCTCAAATTGAGGATATTTACTAAATCACCAACTTCTTCAGCTTGTCTTACAGTTAAGTGGAGTTCTTCATTAAAATGTAATTGATTATTACCTTGCTGAAAGCTTCAACATCTATTAGAGACAAATGCTACAAAAGCAGGTGATATATAGGCAAAGACGTTCTCCGCCTGACAGACTGGCGTGTGCTGGACATTACTGCGTAGGACTACTGTGGGTTACCCGCTTTCCACTGAGGACTCGGCAATAATACATACACAACTAAAGAGACAAGATGCTGTAAGAGATAACTAAACATGTAGTATAGTGAAAAAAAAAAAAGGAGCTGTATTAAGACTCAGTACACCAAGCTTTGAATCACAGGCCATGGGAAAGTCACTTAACCTCTCTGAGGCTCGATTTCCCAGTAAATGGCACTGAGTTGTTGTGTCGGTGGGCTCACAGAGCAAAGGCACTGATCATGGTGCTAGCCTGGTGCATCTTACATGTACACAAGTTGAATCTGAAGCCCGAAAGTAGCTTGTTCTCTTCAAGCCCAAAGTGCTGTGAGTGGATGGCTCTTATTTTATCACCTTGGGATACTAACCCAAATCAAGTAATTGGGCCACGATTGTGTTAATAAACATCAACACCAGAAAGGAAGGAACACAAATGAAATTCAGAGAGGAGGAAAGCATAGCTTTTGACCAAGTCTATGTTATCAAATATTAGTAGATGATCTGGCTACTTCTCCGTCCTAACTGCTCACCTCATAGATCTGTGAATAATTCTGCCACCTTCAGAAGTAACCACTTGTGCACAGGGCTTCTGATGAGAATTTCCTTTAGAGAAGACTTTCCAGAGTTTGGAACAATCAGGGACATGTACATAAACCAATGTATTGGGGGGGGGGGTGCTGCCAGCTTAGACCATAAGCCCCACCCCAGCATAGACTTCTAAGAATTTCCAAGCCCTTCCCTTACCAAAGACCATCCTAATGTATTTACAGTCATCAGCAGATCTGCTCCTCACAGAGCAGCAGTACTCAAAGTGCGGTCCATGGACCACTGCCCATCTGCACACTGTTACTAGTTCATGGTCAAGATAAATTCAGAAATTAAAATTGCTGAGTAACTTCTACAACAATCTGATAGAAATTTTTGTCAAGATAAGAATAAAAACTGAAGGCTTGTATTTATGTCTCTGTGTATTTTTTAATCTCATTTTATGGTAATCCATTTTTGTTACAATTGCATTTCACAAAAATATCAATACACACTTGACTGGGAATGTTAAAAAGTGATTTTTCCACTACAGATAGTTGGAGAAGCACTGTCAGGGAGAAAATTTTTCCTTCCTTTCTTCCTTCCTTTCTCCTTTCCTTCCTTCCTTCCTTCTTTCTTTCTCTTTCTCTCTCTCTCTTTCTTTTTTTTGCAACTAGAAGATGTGGTATTGAGATCATAATCACAATTACCATTTATTTTGTGTTTATAATGTGCCAGAAAGTCTGCTAAGTGTTTTATAAGCACTATATCATTTAATTTTTACAAAAAACAGAAAAGATGTGGTATCACCTCATTTTGAAAAAGAGGGCAAAGGATGCTTTTAAAAAAAACTATTTGAGCTCATAAAATGAAGCCGTGACAGGATGAATATTCTTCTGATCACAGAGAGCTCTAGTGAGGCAAATGAGAAGCCAGGAGACTGGTGTCACTTGATGCCCTTATGAATATATTGGTACATTTTGCCATATCTTTCTCTTCCTTCTTTTTGTGTGCCCTCCTCCTCTGCTTTTTGTTTTTCTTCTTTTCCATCTTTTTATTTTCTGTCTTCCCTTCTTTCCATCCCCAAGGATGGACTCAACCCAAAGGATAGGGCCTGAAGTCGCAAAAGCCCCTGAACCCTGCTACAGGGTTCTGCCCTACCCTGCTCTGTGCAGTTGAGGGGTTGAAGCCATAAGGAGACATAAAATTCACATTCTCATCGTGTACAGAGAGTAGCAAATTTACATTGCCCTTTTATTATTAAATGATAGTTAAGAGAAATGGATTCTCATTAAAAGCACCAATTCTCAAGAGCATAAATTATAGCCATATCCTTTTGCAAGTTAAACATGCTCTGCTAATAAACGCTAATCATTTTTCCAGATATCTTGCATCCAAATAGTACAATGAATTCTAAGCTTCAGCTAAAATATTATTTATTTCCAAATCTTCAATCTTACCTGAAAACACAATCTTATCTGAAAACATGATCCATGCATACATGCGGCCACATCCACAGTCATGAGAAGGTACATGCACACAGTGGGTCTACACAAAAGGACACGTGGATAGCCAGAGCCCCACTTACAGGAAAGCTGACACCTGAAAACATGTACCAAGCCAACATTACTTCCAGAGATGAACCTACTGCTTTGCAGTCATGCGTCCTGCCCGGGAAAGGAGTAAGTTCACGCTCTATAGTCTGAAGGGGTAACTAGACAGGATTTGGCTACGCAATTCTGCTTAAGTGTGAAACAGGGTAGTTACCTTATTCTGATTCTAGAACTGTACTTCCACCTAATGCTGCTCGGAAAACTGCTGTATTTTACAGATAATCTGAAAAGTCAAGTAAGTGACTTCCACTTCTGGCTGAATCATACACTACTGTTCTGCAATATCCTTGACACAAAAAACCCAGATGCTGGATAAATTACAGCACACACAGTAATTAATGCACTCCTCAGCTTACAGGAAAGTAACAGAAACCTCTAAAGTTAAAATGATTTAAAAAAAGATATCTATTATGTAAATATCGTCCCCAGTCTCATCTTTTGTCAGATTTATTCCTAGATATTAGATTTGTTTTTACTTTCAAAATTCTAAATTCATTTTTAATTCATTTAAGTTGAAACTGATCATCGCAAGTATATATAACCCAACTAAATTTTTGTATTTGACCTATACCCTGTGACCTTGCTAAATTCACTTATTAGCTCTAGTAGTTTGTGAGACTCTATTGTCAGATTTTCAAAATATGCAATCATAGTATCTGTGAAAAATGAGTTTTACTTCTTCCTTTCTGATGTGTGCCCTTTATTTCTCTTTCCTGCCTTTATTAAAATAGCTCAGATCTACAGAACAGTGTTGAACAGAAGTCATCAAAGTTCTTGCCCATTTCCAGATCATAGGAGAAAAGGGATTACTTCACCATTAATAATGACATCAGTTGTAGGTTTTCAAACACCTGTTTATCAGACTGAGAACGTTCCCTTCTATCAATAGTTTACTGTCAGTTTTTATCATAAAGGATTATTGGATTTTGTCATATTCTTTTTGGGCATCTATCAAGTTGTCACATGTGCTTTTCCCCTTTAATACTGTTAATGTGGTATATTCCACTGATTGATTTTCAAATACTAAGCCAACCCTGAATTAGCGGATGAACCATCCTTATCCTCTATACTCTGCCAAATTTGACTGGTAATATTTTGTTGAGGAATTTTGCATCTGTGTTCATGATGAATACTATTCTATAATTTTCTAATGATCTTTCTATCAGGCTTAAGTCCTGGGGTTATGCTGTCCACATTAAATGAGCTGGGAAGTGTTCCCTCCTCCTCTATATTCTAAAGGAGTTCATGAAGGTTTGGTATTATGTTTGATAGAATTGAAGCCACATGCACTGGAGTTTTCTTTGTGGGAAAGCTCTGTATCACAAATTCAGTTTCCTTAACAGATACGGGTTTATTTAAATTTTAAATTTCTTGTATAAGTTTTGGCAATTTATGGTTTTTTTAAATTTTATTTTTTATTGAAGTGTAGTTGATTTACAATATTAGTTTCAGGTATACAGAAAAGAAATTCAGTTTTTTATATATACATATATATATATGTATATATATATATATATACACATACACACACACACATACATAACATATATTTTTTAGATTCTTTTCTGTTACATGTTATTACAAGAAATCGAATGTTTTTAAGGAACCTGCCATTTTATCTAAGTAGCTGAATTTACTGGCATAAAATTATTCATATTATATCCCTAGTATCTACTGTCTGTAAGGTCTATAGTGATGACCCCCTTTTCATTCCCAATGTTGATAATTTGTGTTTTGTCTCTTTCTTTGAAATTTAAGTTTCAAAGGTAAGTTACATAGCAAAGCAGATAGCACTGAAAAAAATGTCAGTGTAACTGTGAGATTTTCTTTTTTAATGTAGCACAATCAAATAAAGACATGGGAAAGATGAAAGGGACACAGCATTCTAATACAAATGTTAGATAGGATAAGGATCTAAATAAGTCAAGTCAGAGTTCCATGAAAAAAGATAGAAGGAGAGGAAATACTTGAAAAGATACCTGAATTTCTCAGAATTGATCAAATACTCATATAGATATAGTAAGCACATACATATAAAAGCAGGATAAATAAAAAGACATCCGTAACTAGAACCACTGGAGTAAAACATTATAATACCAAAGACAAAGTCTCCAAGGAGCCTAAGAGATTTTTTTAAATATATCATTTATTAAGGGATGACAGATTCCATGAGCAGTGCTGGAGGCTGGGATACAGGGATTATATCCTTAGAATGCCGAGACAAAATAATTGTCATCTTTGAATTATGAATCCTGACAAACAAGCTTAAGAATGAGGTCAAAGTAAAGATATTTTCAGATAAATAAAAACTGAAGGAATTTGAACCAAAAGATCTCTGCTAAAGGAAACTCTCAAGATTGTACTTTAGAAAGAAGGAAAACAGTTTTTAAAAAGAGTTAAGGTATTGAATTTAGAGAAATTTCATTAATTTAGAATGCCTGGAAAAAGATAAAATTTAGCCACTGAAAGAAAAGAAATAAAATGCTAACTTCAAATCTGATAGAGGGTATAATTAAAATAAGTGGGAAAAAGAATTAAAAAGCTATGTGATTCTCTGATGATAAGACTATGTATTGAAAACCCCAAAGAATCTATATATACTTTAATAGAATTAACAGAGTATAATAACAGCAATGAATAAAAATATCAATATCCCAAATCCCAAAACGCAATTAGAAAATTAACAATAAAAAGATATCATTTGTAATCACAACACAAATCATGTGGTACCTAAGAATACATCTAACAAAAGATGTATAAGACCTTTCTGGAGTTATAAAGTTATATTAAAAGGCATTAAAGAAGGCAGAAATAAATGAAGATATCTATATGCTGGTAAACAGACTTACTATTGTACATGCCAGTCTTCCTAAATCACGCCAGAGCATACAAAGTATTTCAATAAGAATCCTAATGGATATTTTCTTGAAACCTGAAAAGGATGTTAAAATTCATATGGAAAAGAAAAGCACCAAAAAGAGTTAGTTGTTTTCCTGGAAGTGGTGCTGGGCAATTTACTGCCTATATGGAAAATAAGGTAAAATGGGTCCCTACCCCAAATCATACACACACACACACACACACACACACACACACACACACACAGAAATCTAAGTAGGTTAAAGACTTACATGTAAAAAGCAAAATTTTACAAAAACTTTAGAATAGAATATAAGCACATATTTATAACCTTGAGGTAGAGAAGGATTTTTTAAGACAAGATTTAAAAAACATAAACCATAAAAAGAAGACAAGCACAAAAAAAATTTAAAACTTCAAACTCCTGTTCATAGTTAGGACTCCACAGAACAAAATGATGACACACTATAAACTGTGAGGAGTTACTTAAGGATAAAAAAAAACTAACAACAAAAAAAGTAATGTTTACCTAGAGTATATAAAGAACTCCTAGAAAAAGAAAAAGCCAAACAATCCAAAAGAAATACAGACATAAGATGGACAACAGGTAAAGTACAGATGGGCAACGAACATCTGAAAATATGCTCAACTGCATTAGTAATCACGGAAATGCTAATTAAAACCATGAGATGCTGTTTATACACATCAAGCTGACTTAAAATCAGAAGTTAAAAAGTTTATGTGTTAACAAGGAAAGGGAAAAACAGGCTTTCTTATAATGAATGGCTGGTGACATGGTACATTGGTACTATCACTTTAAAAAAAATTGTGTTCATAGTGTATGTGAACTCACCTACAAAACAGAAACAGACTCACAGACTTAGTAAATAATCTTATGGTTACTGGGGAAAGTGGGTGGGAAGGGATAAATTTGGGAGTTTAAGATTTACAAATGTTAGCCACTATACATAAAAACAGATTTTAAAAAAGTTTCTTTTGTATAGCACAAGGACTATGTTTAATATCTTGTAATAACCTTTCATGGAAAAAAATATGAAAACAAATATATGTATGTATATGCATGACTGGGACACTGTGCTCTACACCAGAGATTGACACTTGTAACTGACTATACTTCAATTTAAAAAAAAAGTAATTTTGTGCATCATCTCTCAGGGTGGAATCTGCCTATGCCCTATAACCCCAGAAAACCACTTTCAGAATCTTTGTGGCAACATATTTGCGTTAGCAAAAGACTAGAAGGATCCAGCAAGAAACAACAGATAAACAACTTGCAGTGTGTTTACACAGTGGAATTCCACACAGCAGTGAACCAAGATGAATAAAAATACACGCAGCGTGTTCCAGTGAATATAACCAAACAATGATTTATTATGGAGGGAGACATACCTAGGAAGTAAAACTAATGAAAAGCAAAGGAATAAGAAGCACTACCCTTGAGGGGAGGTCGGGGGGAGCAGATGGAGAAAGGCCCCTGGGCTCCACGCCCTCTCAAGCTACCCTATGAATACCGGGATATGCATCTATGATTGCACCACATACACGGTACAGACTTTATCTAAAATTACACATACATACATTTTCTTTTGTGTATATGAAATATTTCAGACAGAAGGGTTTTTGTGAGCCAATGAACCATGAGTCATGAAAACACACTGCTCCATGGTTAGGAGGGAGCTGAGTTACCTTGAATAACAAGAAAAAAAGGACTGAGGAAGTAGAGGAACTATATGTTTCTGGCTAAGTCACCAATCAGCCTCTTTTTCTTACAAAATGGGGATAGTAATTTCTCTTGAAGTTATAACGGGAATGAAAATAAAATATACACGAAGGTGCTCTGGAAATGGTAATGTCAGACACTATCATAAAGGCCCTGACAACACAAGCAGGAAATAATTTTTCTTCGAGTTCAAGAAATGTTGTCTGTCAGCTGCATCCTTTTATCATTGTTGACCCCATGCTCCTTCTTTCAAAAATTTATCAAGCAGTCAGAAGTCACCTTAATATTTACCCCCACCAAGTTCAGGGGTGAGCGTCAGGGTTGTCAGAAGCAGCTTCCTGTGTTCATGTGAACAGACCCTCTGGCGTGTCTTCCTCCCAAGCCTGCAGGTAACCGCTTTCTCAAAGGGCTGAGATCCAGCCTGCTGAGGGGTGGGCTTGACAAGCCAGCGGAGCTGCGAGGAGACCCCAAGACCTCTCAAGTCCCTAAGCAACAAATCTGACTTCCCAGCGTATTACCTTGAGTGATCTTCCAGAGCACAGATTCCAGGGCTCATTAAAGGACACTGAAGATCAAGATGGAAAACAGGAAAATCCCAACCGAAGACTGTGAAGGTTGGTGCAAGAGTGCCATCTGTTCTCCCTGCCCTGGCACCTGCTGCCCCGATCACTCCAGGGTCCCCGCTCCCATCTGGCTACAGGAGGTTAGACATGCAACTTCTTTCAGTGGGAGCCCTTCTATATCCCCACCATCCACCTCTCTTGAAATCTGTGAATCAAGGGAGCTTGCTGCAAGTCCCCCTCTGTCTCATGTTCCCAATCAAGCCAGTTACATTTCTCTTGCCAAGGAAACGGCAAAAGACACACCAACAGCATCAGCAGGCATAGCAATAAAAACCAGCAACCCAAGGACTTCTGCTCCTCTTTGAGCTGAACTAGAGGTAAGTCCCCTGTAGAGTCTTCTTAGAATTCTCTTTGCCTCCCACCCACAAGCCTGCTTCCCAAACACCTCCACACAGGAGAACTCTCACCAGGAAAGTCCTGCTGGCCCCCCCACCTTGGCCCGTACACTGGATTAGGAGGGCCTTATAATTCTGATTAGCTGCAATCCAAGTTGCAATATCCAGATAGCAATAAGGACTTAAAGAGGCTCATCGTCTTGCTATCAGCCATAGTACATCGGCCTGAAAGGCCAGCACTCGGAAGCATGAAGCCATCACTTGGCCTACTGGCCTCTAAGACTCTGTAGTCGATCTAATAAAGGATGAAAACTGTGGTCTTCAGTGCCAAACCAAGAGAAAGGGCTGACAAGGATGAAGGTCAAATATCAAAAGGTCCTTCTGTCAAAGACAGGTAGACAGTGAGTCCTGATTAGGCATCAAGGGACCTGGACTCCAGCCTCACTCGGCCACTCACCACTCCCAGGTCTTAGGCAAGACGATGTGTGGGGTGGAGGCAGCTCTTCCTCAGCTGTGAAGCCTTCTCTAAGGGCCTTGCTAGCTGAGCACCCCAGGGCTATAACTCAAATGAAGCCCAAAGATAGTCACATCTGATGCTACCAGGAAGCGAAATTTAGAGAATTAGGATGCAGGGGATGAAGAATACGAGGAGGCAGTCCACGTAATGTAAAAATAAAACATTCAGGGTACAAAATGAGTAAACTTTGGAAACCAGGATAACACTGTGAGATACAGGTGAATCATTCTAAGCAGTCTTGTAGACAACATTTGAGAAGGTCTCTTAAGAGCAGGTCTATGCATGTTTTCCCCACAGAACACACAACACCTGGCTCAGAGTAGGAACTATGTATGCTTACAGAATGAATGAGCCCAGGACTGAGAACCTCTGGAGAGGGGTTTCCTGATGTGATTTTCACAAGTGGAAACACCTGCCTCAAACATGGCCCTTTGGAACATGATGGGAAAGACCTGGGACCCTTCTAGAAGTAAAAAGGAGGCATCCAAGAGGGTCTGAGACAGTAGGGGTGCATTGACTGACCCCCAAGGAGGAAGATGGTGCACTGGGCTGCCGCTGGTAGAAAGAGTACACTGGGTTAGTTATCCAGTGTCCAGCTCAGTTCCCCCAGGGACTTGTACAAGGCCTTCAGAACACAGCACTGACTAACTGGAGGGGTACAGTTTGAGGCTGCAAAACAGCTTGTTGGGAGGGCCACACGAAATCACAGATATAAAAATGATTTGAAAAGCTCAAGTGAGCTATGTGCAACCCAGCTAGGCACAGAAACATTTTCTTTGTAAGCACGCACCTGGGGGAAAGTCTTCGTCTGCTCATCAAATTCTCATTCAGCATCTATTACGCCCCAGACATGATGCTGGATGTTAAGTATAACATTATAATGTTAGGTATACTACTGGTAATAGTATGCTGCTCTGCAGCTGGTAAAAAAAAAAACTTCATACAGAGTATCTCAGGAGTAACTCAGTCACTGCAAAACATTAAGCCCCCAAAGTCATATACAGTCCTTTAATTCAGTCTGTCAAATTGCAAATTAGAATCAAGCTATTTATTTCCTATTGCATGACTAAAGGTGAAAAAAATATATGATTGCTCTATGTATGTATGTAGCATGATTAACATGTTGATCACCCACAGTGGATTGGGTGTCCCTGAGGAAATACAACTGTCACCCAGATTTGGGTGGCATGGCGATCAATGTGCTAAAGGCAAAAAAAAAAAAAAAAAAGAAAAACTTTAGTTTAGGGAGACCCTCCATCTAGAATGGGAAAGCGGTAT
Organism: Camelus dromedarius; assembly: GCF_036321535.1. Taxonomy (NCBI): domain Eukaryota; kingdom Metazoa; phylum Chordata; class Mammalia; order Artiodactyla; family Camelidae; genus Camelus; species Camelus dromedarius. The sequence continues at coordinate 26,085,644 of NC_087458.1, read as the reverse complement.
TATCGTCAAATGAGAAATAAAATAAATCAGCAATCCTAAAAAGAGGAAAAAAATCTGATAAGAAACAGTCTCTTAAATCCAAGCACAAAGCATGGGATACAATTCCGTGAGGCTGAAAACTTACAAGCTGAATAAAACTCAGTAGAAAATGATTGGGAACAAGAATCAGGAGTGTTAGGTTTTGGTATCAACTCTGCCTGTTTGTGTGGGAATTTTTTTTTTAACCCCCCCTCCAATCATTCAGACACAGACTCGTGTCCAGTGGCACTGGCTGAAGTGCTGCTTGCTAGACTGGAAAACACAAAGATGTATAAGATACCATCCTGGTACTCAAGTAAATCCAATCTCCCCAGGAGACTGACAAGTAAAACAATAAAAGATGGCACATGCTATAAATGGGACATGGACGAAATAGGGAAGAGACAGGCTCAGTTCTATGGGAGGAACTAGGGAAGGTGTCCAGGGAAGAAGACGTGTTTTGAAAGATAAGTAGAGAGTAAATAGTAACACTAGCCACTGAGAAAACACAGGGGTGGGATGTGCTGGCAGGGATGATGCAGGTTCAGAACGGACAATGCTGAGACTAAGGCATGGGGAGCACGAGGTGGGGATGCCTTGCCCTTCTTGGTCCTTCAGCATCTTCATCTGTGGGGAGTAGAACTGACCAAAAGACAGTTTGCTCCCTTCAAGTTAGAGCATCTCGGAAGGTCAGTTCTCGCCTTCAAGTCCTTGACATCTTTAAAACTATTAACGCGTTGCATGCTCTTTTGAAGGCAGCTAAGAAAAACCTGACCAGGCTGATTAAGTGGTGGTCACATGGAGTCTGTGTGTCAGAGCTTGAGCAGCCAGGAGGTGATCCAGAGGGCGAGGGTCTGAGGTAACTGCTATAGGGTAACAGAGGGGTCGTTAATGCTACTCATGCAAGTCTGGTTCTCTGCCTTCTCAGCCCCCGAGGCTGGATATGGCAAAAGTGTCTGAGGCCAAACCCTTCACTGCTAGGATAAGAGCCCTTGGAGCTCTCTTTCCCCTCCTCAGAGCGCAAGGAAGGGCTGCAGTGCCGTAGGCAGGGAGGGCGTGGGAGGTGATGCGGTCAGAGAGTGATGCTCCATCAGCTCCGGCTCCAGAGGGAGCGCAGTAACGAGCCCCCAGCCAACTGGGTGATGGACGTGCAACCTGAGCAAGAAAATAAAGCAACCCTGCGAGGTGCGTATTATTATCTTCTTTTTATAGGCTGGAAAACTGAGAGTCCATGAGATTAAATAACTTACTCACAGCCAGTAGGCGGTGTGCCAGGACTCAAACTCTTGTTGGGCTCTGTTCAAGTACAACCCCGTTCCCCCAAGGACGTGATTTACTTTACTCTGTGGGTTGGAGGAAATTCTCAAAGGTTTTTACATGAGGGAGCCACATGATTAGATCTATTTTTAGGAAGGCAGCTATGCTGGGGCCAAAGACTGAAGATGAGGAAGAGGCACTATTTGGGAGGCCGGCAAGAATCTGGGCCTGACATGATCAGCAATATTGACAATGGAAAGGAAGTTGGATGGGCCAACAGACACGTCACCGAATAAAAAGGAATCTGTAGACCAGATAAGGGAGAGCCAGAAATTTCAAAGGCCCCCAAGATGGTGAAGTGGGTGTCTTAGTAGAGAGAGGAGGTGGGGATTTGGGGATAGGAAGTTCATTTGGTTTGCAATGAGCTTAAAATAATTCATTCAGATCTACCACACAACTGAAAACATGGTTTTGCAGCACAGGAGAGAGCCAAAAGCTGGGGATGTGAATCCAAGGGTCAGAAGGACATGGGAGGCGTATAAGCTGTGGAAATAAATGAGACTTTCCAGGAAGAGCAGGACAATACGGCTCAGAACGGCTCCTTGTCGGGAGCCAGTGTTTCACCTGGACCTAGAGAAGATAATCAGCAAACAGAGCGAGGGAGATGTTCCTGACGGGTCTCCTGGACTTCCAGGCACGTGCAGGGCTGCTCTTCTGCCAGCTCTGACAGCAGGCAAGGCTATGTGACCAGTTCTGGCCAATGAAATGTGAGAACTGTTAGGTGGCACTTCTGTGCCAAAGCATGTAAGTGTAACCGCAGTCTCTGAGAGGCATCGATGATACACAACTCTGACCTTGCTGCTTGAGCCAAAAATAAACTGTTATTGTTTTGAGCTGCTGAGATCTGGGGGGTTTCAGCCACAGAAGTTAACCTATAACCTATAACCTATAACATCGCTGAGAGGGAGTGGTCAGAAATCTGGGAAGTGGAGAAGAGAAACGTGAGAGGCAAGGTCTCCATGAAGGCATCAACATTTTCAAATGCTGCAAAGACGCAGAAGAGTTTCATGACCGAAGAAGACCACTGACGTGGCAACGGGGATTCGCTGGGGGTCACCAGAGACAGGCACGGGGTGGGGGGAAGGCAAGCAGACCTACGTCTGGAAAAGTGGAAATCGCCTGTCAGGAAGTCTTCTGTTTTTGGCTCTTCCTTCTGGGAGGCAGGGAGCCTAGCAGCAGGGTGGGCTGGGCTGGTCTGCATGTGAATTAGGGAACAGGGTGGGTGGTGAGAGAATACAGGGTTCCCTGACTTGCCTTGGCCCTGCTGGTTGGCAGGCAGCCTACACATCTCACGGTGGCAGTTCCCACTTGCTCAAGCCCCCTGGGTTGTCACACCCTCGATTTGTGCTCTCCTCCCAAATCACACCTGCTGGCTGGACGGTCTGTGCATCACAGCTCATCACACCTGGCTGCTTGAAAAGCGCCCAGTCCGCCTTCACAAGAAGGACACAGAAACCACATCAAAAGCCCACTATCCACCCAGGGAATCCTCCCTGGGGCCATCTCCCCCCGCTCATGGTGATTCTCCTTGCTCACCGACCTCTCCCACCCACTGGGCCCCCCAGCCTGTGTCCTAACTCCTGCTCTCTCCGGAATTCCTTAGACTTGGGACCCAGCTTTAGAAGAGCAGCCCTCTCTCTGACTTTGGTCCCGTTCTGGGCATGGGTTTGTCCATGGACTGTGCACGCTGTTACGCTGGGTAACAGATGGCCAGCCTAGCCTGAGCTCCCCCAGCCACTGCTGTCAGGCGTGCTCTCTGCCCAGTCACTGAGAGGAGACGGCTGTTGAACAGTCCCCTGAGAACCTCCAACTCTGTCAAGCGGTCCTGATAGGTAATGAGCCTTAGGAGCGTGGTCAGGGCTCAGTCTGTGTCTCCCCCAGACCAAGCCAGCCCTAAGGAACCCTGGAAGGAGAAACGGTGAAAGTACACCTTTCCTCCATGTTTTTCCCATTTTCCTGTTAACACGTTTACCTCTTTGCATCTTTACATTAGGCCCTTAGTCTCTCCTTGGCTACCCCAGGACCCTTGGCTCCCTGGGTTTGCCTTCCTCCAACAGGCACCACTGCTCTGTGCATTTTCTGAGGGCCAGGAGAGTATAGGGCAAAGCATGCAGGCTTTGGATTAAGAGAGACTTGAGTTCAAATCCTGGCCCCACTCACTAGCCGGGGCTCCTTGGGCAAGTTACTTAATCTCTCATGGCCCAGATTTCCCCATTTGTGACATGAGGAAACACAGCTTACCTTTCTGAGTTGTTGTGAGGATTAAATAGATAAGACAAAAATTTTCCCATCCTATTGTGGTTACTCACTCTATCTTGTTAACTTTCTTATTTTTTTCCCCCAGACTCCATCTTCTACAACTCCATTCCCTAGCTATTAAAATGATCCTGTCCTGCCTGGGGACCTCTCTTCTGGGCTCTGTTATTCTAAGGTGCTAATAAATGAATCATGCAAAGGTGTTTAAAGGAGCATGAGGGAGAAAATGTGTAACTTTCACCACATATCACATTTTTAGTTATTTAGAGGCTCTTAGAAAGCCTCAATTCAGAGATACACTGGATAATAGAACAATTATGGTTCCACAGGAGGTGAGTTAAGGAAGCCCTTACTATTAATAGCTACCCATTATCGAACATCCATTATGTGCCAGGCACTGTGCAAAGTTCATTGCATTCATTGTCTCATTTCATCAACACCAAGAAGACTCCATGAAGTACTGTGATTCTCATTTCAAAGATTGGGAAACTGGAACTAACAGAGGTTGGGAAATTTGCCCAGGGTCATGCAACAGTAAAATGAAGATTTTGGATTTAAGCCTGAGCTCTCCAATTCCAAAACCACTACACTGGACTTCCTCCCCTTTGGTAAGGGGTTGCTTTTTTTTTTTTTCTCTCTTCACTTCCCCGACCCCGGCACTTTAAAATCCTAATGACTATTCAGTATAACCTTGTTAGAGATACATACGTTAGGGATGCTCAAACACAGTTAAGAACATGCAGGAAACACTTTATAAACAGAGGCTTTGTTATTACTATTACTGTTATTACATACAGCCCTCTGCCACAGCTCCCAGATGTGTACATTTGCTGATGAATGGTAACTATTGCTTCTGATCTTTCATTGATCTCAAAAAAGGTCTTTCTTTTGAAACAATGTGCATCCTCATGTCTAATCTCAAATCTTAAAGTCACATTCTCGGTGGAATGAATGCTCTCTCAGTTCTTCTAGAAGCAGCCTAGTCTACCTTCTGGGCCAGGCATGGCTGTCACAGTTCAGAGGGGCTGACAGAGGGACACAGCCAGAGCCCTCAGACAGGGGCAGCTCAGAGCTCCCAGAAGATTAAAGATTTGGGGAGGTGGCAAAGGAACTAGATAAGCAGGTGTTCTTTTCCACAGGACAGGTCTGCAAGTCCGTCTTCCTAATATACTCTGTTCTGCATGGTCATCCTGTATCCTCCAGCCAGTAAGCACAGTAACTCACTTGCCTGCAGGATCAAGCCTAACCCCTCTGTTGCGAGCCCTTCCATCACCTGGCCAGACCCATCCAAGCCAACCTTGTTTGCACTGCTCTCAAACGCAACATCCTCTCTCTCCCACAAATAAATTAGGTTGGGACCTGCCTCAAAGCTGATGCGCATCCTACTCCTCCCGCCTAAAATGTCCTCTCCCCCAGTCCCGCTCCATGCCATCCCTGCTTACCTAAATTTCAGCCACCCTTCAAAGCCCAGCTCAAATCTTCCCTGTTTTCCACAAAGCTGCCCTGGTAGAAGCCACAGCTGATCCTCAGTCACAGAATGCCTACTACGGTGACGGCCAATATGGAAGAATGGAGGTTTCAGCTTCCCCGGGAGGCCAGGACTCCCAAGAGGAAGAACCAGTTCTCAGAATTCTTTTGCATTCTCCTGTTTTTTGGTAATCAGAAGGTGTTCTGGAATTTGATACAACATTGTAAAATAATTATAAATCAAAAAAAATGTAAAAAAAAAAAAGAAGGTGTTAACCACTATATATAAAAATAGCACAGGGAACCATATTCAATCTTGTAATAACCCTTAATGAAAAAGAATATGAAAATGAATATATGTATATATATGCACGACTGGGACATTGTGCTGCACACCAGAAATTGACACATTGTAACCGACTATACTTCAATTAAAAAAAAGTCAGCTGCTAGTCAAGTGTGCTATACAGATAATTTCTGTTCTGTAACTATGCTTTTCCAACTGACCTTCAATATAAATATTTCAGGTATGCACACTGAAACTTCTGGATTCCTTGGATGTGCCAAAAATCACATCTGAGATTGTACTGTATCATTTTAAATTGCACATTTAAAGGAAGAGATGACTTTCTAATCAAGCCTAACAGTACTATGGGGATCAACACATTTATTCCCTTCCTGATTCAGGAAGCAGCTGAGAGAAACAGGATATGCAGGAGGCAGATACAAGAGGACAAAGATACCAGCTTTGTTTCTGATCCAGCCCAGTAGAGAACACAGCTTCAGCTCCTTCCCTAATGTTCACCAGCACTTTGAGCCACCCAGTCATGGGCACGACCTATGACTCCAAGCCCGCCCTACTGCAGGGTGCTGCTCTGGTAAGCTCAGAGCAAAAGGAGGAGAGGACACAGATACCTGGAGGGCAGGCCGGCTCTAGAAAGGAGAAAGCGGCTGAGGGAAGCACACCCAGTTCTTCTAAGCTCACCAGACATAAGTCAGGAGGAATGAATGAAGGGGAGGAAGAGAAACCCAGTGTTTTCTGGAGGAAGTTCCTCTACATGGACACATGAAGCCAGAGGAAATGGCGGTTCCCCTCGGGTCTAAAACATAGGAAATACTAACAACATGACTGGTTAATATCTGAAAGGGAGATTAGGAGGTTAGTTTCTGATGACCCAAAGAACTCACTCAGTGATCTGCTTATTTCAGCAGAGTTGTTGTCCTCCTTAGGGGTCTTGGTTCACCTGCATGTCATCTGTTGAGCTTGATGTGGATTATGGTCACACGGCCCTTTGTTGGAGTCTAGCCAGAGCACGTATGATAAGGAGGACCTGGTATCTGACCTGGAGTCAAGCACTCATTCATTCATTCAACAAACATATATTATGTAATTATTGTGTGCCAGATCCTGCGCATGGTGGTAGAGACAGAGGAGCCTACAGACTAATAGGTACCAATATCGAGCAAGCACAAGGTGGCAGCAGGATCCCCAACTTCACCCAGTTCTAAGAATAAGTGTGTTAATTCACGGATTGGTTCAAAATGCTGTCAGGTCAACGCTGATTCTATGAAGGCAGGAGGTGTATTGCCATGTCCATAGCTATTCTAACGAGGAAAAAAACGAACAATATATGAACAAGGACAAGGGAGCACCAAGGGAGTTCTCCATTCAATGAAACACACCCATTTTTTTTTTTTAAGAGTAAACGGTTCTAAGATGCTTCAGGTGCATTTCCAATTTGAGTATGGCAGACAAACAATCAGCTACAATCCATCTCGGCCCTGACATTTTATGTTTCTCAATGCTGCTGTCTTTTGTCTAAACCCCACACAGTTCTGGGGCACTTGGCTGCCAGGGGTAATGCTGGGCAATGGGAGGGGGTTTGGGGGAAGAGCAGGGAGGGGGTTTGGGGGAGGGGTGGGGAGGAGATGCAGAGCAGGAGGAGAGCCCAGTTTCTCCCGCACCAGAGGCTCCACACCCAATGCGGTCTCTTTCATCAGAATCGCTCAGCCTCGCATTGTCCAGAGCCCAGGAGGTTGCAAAACGCATTCTAGCACGGAGCAGCAATCCTGCAGTCCCTGCCACGGCCAGCCAGGAGCGAGCAGCTCCAACAGCCCGGGTCCCCAGAGAGTGGCAAGACGTGCCAACAGCCTCTTCCGAAGTGCCCTCGGCCTCATGATCACTGTTTTATTATTTGTGAGATTTTAATTCTTTCCTTCTGGGCTCCCGTGCCTTCCCATGCAAAACTAGTTCAGAGATGCCGCTTTTGGAGCTCTTTCCGTTGTCGTGGCAACCAGGATTTTCAAAGTTTATTTCTCCTCCTCTTCTCCCCACCACGAACTCCCTTCCCCCCCTCCCCTCCATCTCTGGCCACGTATATGTTTTGCAAGAGAAACAAAGCACAGAAGGAAATATGACCAATATCACCGCCAGGTAAATTTTCTCACTCACACCTCACTTCAGCACAGCGTGTCCCTATTGGGGATTTGAAATTGCCCCTCTTCTCACAATATCCAATTAATATTCTTAGGCTTCAAATCCTGTGATGTTTGGGAGCGAGGCCTTGGGTAACAGCCATCAGCTTGCCCCTGTTGTCTCTCCTCCTGCAGAGAGAAGGAGATCTATTCCTTTCTGTTTATATAAGCCACGAACATGCTGTGTCTTATTTATCATTTGTTAGCCCTTGAAAACAGCATTAAAAAGAGAAAAAAAAACAGCAACGACTGCAGAGGAGGGAAAGTGAAAACACCGCAGATGTGCTTCGCAGGGGATCTCTGGAGATCAGAGGCGCTGCAGTTGCCAAAGGAAAGGAAAGGAGATCCCCAAAGAAATTTGCTAAATTGATTGTTTAATTATAACATTAACCTTTGCTATCAAAAATCAGATGGAGACAAAGAAGGAAAAGAAACCAAAACAGGGGGGAAGAGAGCCTGAACTCCCACACTGAGCACAGGGCAGCCGAGAGAGGCGGCTGCTTGCTCCAGGCCCCTCACGGGTGACACCAGTGTTTGGGCCACACAGCTGCCAAAGGAGCTCGCACCCCAAGGACTTCTGCTCTGGCTCCTGGGACAAGCACAGCCACTTTCTTCCTTCTTCCTGACAGTTCACGCCTCTGCCACTCTTCTCCTTGAGGAGAGGGAAGACGACGGGGCCAGAAAACACAGGATTTCTGTGAAACTGATAGACAGGACCGGACCCAGATTACAGGGAGCGTCCTGAGGCTCTAGGACTGAATGACCCTCTCGCTACTGAAACTCAGTATTTTTAATTTACAGACCTACTGAGTTAGAGATTAGACTCTGTGACATGAAACATGATGGATGAGTGTTTTAACTGAGACTCTGCTTACTTAGTCTATCATTCATCACTATTAACAGAAGGAGATCCCCAATTGCTTAAGTCATAAAAGCGCCAGACTCTAGCATTGCTTAAATGGGCCCTTAATGGGATTAGCTGTCGCTACGTGGGAACTACATCACAATGATGGGAAACCTGCACTTCCCCGCGGGCGGGCGGGTGGGAGGGAAAAGGGCAGGAAGGCTGAGCAGGACCAGCACACACTGGGATCAAGTGGAATGGTGCGTGTGCTGGGGAGAGGCGAAGGCAGAGAGAAATGGGTAAGGACTTCAAGCTGGCAGGAGAGGTACAGGGTGCAGACTGATGAATGAGGCTGGGGAGAGGAAACCAGGCTGTATGGAAGGAGGGGGGTCAGGGTGACCTCAACTTTCAGGACGTGGGCAGTCCTTATGGGCTGTGACTGGAGTGCCCAGCCCATGGCTTCTGAGCAGCACGCCTATCCAGGGAGCGTCTATCCCCTGGACCATTGACGGACGCCCGCCCTCGCTCTGGGCAGGGGACCACCTGCTCTCCCAGCCCACTCCATGCCTCAGTTCTAGTCCCACTCTGCCTCTTTTCACTCAGCTGGACACTAACCTCGGAAAAACCGTTCCTGGTACACAGTAGGGGCTCAACGTATGCTGGATGAAGGAAATAGTCCCTGAATGGGCAGCAAGCAGTGTACGGCCGGGATGCCCCACCTCATACCCTCTCAGATCACCTCTGAGTTGTCCTGAAGCTGCGAGGGACAGACCCTGTGCATCTGCCAAGGACAGAGCCTTTGACAAATGTGACCGCTCCCACCTCAAGTGCCAGCATCTTTCTGTTTCCCCGTCTGAGGGATTTCTTCAGTCCCCCAAAGGCTTGATCAGCCCACAAGCAGGGCAGCCCCAAAGTGTCATCACTCAAGGAGGGACAGGAATTAATGGAGATTATAAATAAATTATATATCCAACGTCCTAGGCCTCAGTGGAAAATTCTGAAATATATCTTATATTGTTCCCAGAAGGCTCCCAAGGGGTTAAGCCTCAGCAATCGGTTCTGCCTGCCCTCCCAATTAACGCATGCTACTTGGCTCTTTCCCCTTCTCTGTCTCAGTTTCCCTTTTCACTCCCTTTTGCAGCTAGGGGTCACCTCCCAAATAAACCACCTAGACCCAGTCCTTTCCTTAGGGTCTTCTTTCAGGGGAACCCAGACCAAAAAGCCATCTGTGAATAAATGGCTCATCCATCAAATCATGTTCCTCCCTGACAAAAGGATGGGGAAACTTTAGGGGGGACGTGAAACTGGGGGAGAACAAAGGTATGTGATCTCAAGTACCAATGCCTAGTTTTCAGATTTTGCCAGGACCAGATCCTGACCAGGGTTGAATGATGAGCTGGACAAGACATTCCTAGAAAGAAGGGATAATTTTTGCTAAACTGTAAAAAAATGACCAACCTAGAGACAATTGTTTGCAACTGCTTCTGAGGACAGTGCTGAGCAAAGGGGCCAGAAATGAGCGACTGAATGAAAAATGTACCTCCTCTCCGGGGGGCAGACAATCTGGGACATGATTTGGCCTTGAGGTTCTCTCTGACTGTTTCAGACCTTTTTTTCCTATTCATAGGTGCATGCAGAGGGAATACAGAGGGTAGAGATAGCAATAAATGCCTAGTCCCGGAGGCCAACGCATTATCTCTGGAAGGAATATTAAGTTGCTTGATCCCCTGGGACCTCTTTCACTGCTGGTGAACACAGAGGCACCCTTTTCAACCCCACGCAGTGCAGAACAGGGGGTGTCCCACACAGCTTCAGGAACCCATTCACGGTGCTGTTGCTTGGTGATGTTTTGTAGCGTCAATGGTTGGGAAGTGACATCTTCAGAATAATGGACACTGTCCTACGAGAGTAAAACACATGCCACTTCTCCAGTGGGAGAGAGAGAAAGTGCAGTCGTGGGAGCTGAGGAAAGCACGCTCCCAGGTCTGACACCGAGGTCAGCCCCAGGCAGGTGGCCGGGTCTGGCACCTGTTTTTCACCCTCAGCTGAGCCAGAGCTGCTATTCATAGCCTGTGCATTTTTTTCCTAAGATTTACCATTAAGACTGTGTTATTTGCTTGTTTTCTGTCTTAGCCATTAGACCATGAAGTTCATGCGGGCGAGGAACCGCATCTTCCTGTCTACTGTTAAACTCTGAGTGGCCAGCATACAGGTGCTTGATAAACATTTGCTGAAAAAGTATCTTCCTAAATCATCAAACGAGGGTTTCTTCTCCTTGCCTTCTTCTAGTACTTAAAACAAAATCTCGTGTCTTCTTCCCTCAGTTCTTGGTCTCAGATGTCTGCTGGCTCAGGCACTGATGTCTGCTAATAGGGTCATCCCTCCCTTGTATTACCTTTGACCACCGGGTACCTTGAGCTAAAGGAAGGGAGTAAGGTGAGAATGTGTTCGCCAGCTGATGTCAGAGATACTTCTGTGTGTACAGCACAGTGGGTCATGGGAGGAGTGAGGAAGGATCATATTCCATTTTCTGGCCATTTCAGTCAACTCTGGTGAGAGTTAAGGGGTCTCCTCTGGTCTGGTCAACTTGAGCCTATGGATTTGTCAACTGGTCAAGAGATTAGTTATCCAGTTTAGTTTAATATGGTGAGAGTAATGAGGCCCCTTTAACAGGCTTTGGGGTCCCTCCTATTCTCACAAATGCTCTCAATAGCTGATCACTGCCCGGATTCTCTGTGAAACAGGAGCACGGCATCTCCATGTCCTCCCTCTGTACCGGAGTCCGCTTCCCCAAGAGGAAAGAGTAATTTCAGTGTTTTTGCTGAATGGGGACTATCTGGGAGCAGCGATACTTGAGTGTTGCGCCTGTAGGGGTGCCCTTGACACCGAGGGGAGAATAAAGAACGTTTAACCCGACTCCAACTCTAACAGCACTGGAACGCAACAGCTAGAAATGCCAAGCACCCAGTATATAACCAAGTTGTACCGACTGTGATTATCAGCCGGGGAAATTGGGGCGTATTATTTCAGCCACCTCGGTGTGCAACGTCTGCAAGCGCACAGAAAACATACCTAATTATAGGGGCTTGACTACGGGCTATAAGCTCAGAATGAAGTGAGGCTCTAACACGATTATGAATTTCCACGTGGTGCAATCAATTAATATGAGATGCCACAGACCAGAAAAAGAGACATGGGTTCAAGCAAAAAAAAAAAAAAAAAAACCTAATCGTGAAGAGATTAAGATTTTGGCATACAAGCCACAATGAAATGAGCACAGGGGATAAATTATGTCAGCAAACAACAGTAACACGAAAGAGCCCCTCCAACAGCAGCAATCTGATTACACTGGGCCACGTCCATCATACTGATAATGACAAGCGCTCCCTCCTCCCTGCGATGGGTAAGTTCTGAGCACGGTTGTCCTTAGTTCTTAGAGTTGGCCCTCAACACCAGCAAAACAATGGAGTTCTGCTACAGTGAGCTGTGCTCTTCAACTAATATTCAACTTGGGTTTCAGGGGAATTATACCCACAGAAAACAGTGCCCCAAATCTCAGGAAAATTTCTGACGAATACAGACATCCCGTAAATAGGAAGACAGGCTTTGATTTGTTCACGGGAGGGCACCTACTGGGAGCCTACTGAGTGCCTGTGAAGTACGCTTGCCAAGGTGAACCCACCATGGGGTCTGCCTTCACAGACCTGTGAAAGGGGCAAAGACCTCCACAAACAACTAGAATATGAGGCCAGAGCTCTAACAGAACATTACGTACAGTGCCAGAAAAACACAGATGAGGAAACTTAAGGGGAATTTGACTTTGAAAGATGAGTTAGAGTTCTCTAGTCAAATAAGGCAGGTGTGTGAAGGAGGATACAGCGGGTATTTCCAGGCTAAGGGCACAAAGGAACGGAGGTGTGTGTACTGGGGAACCCAGGAATGCCAAGTGTGTGGCAAGGCTAAAGGAGAGGGAATGTAGGATTGAGGCTAAAAAAAATAGATGGGCTAAGCTTTGAGAGGTCATTCAGGACAAGGACCATTTCTTCAGGCTCTTTAATAAATTGATGAATAAGGAAGCTATCAGTTGAAGCTTGTGTTTGTAATTACCATGTTTTAAAGTCTTCAACTGTTAAAAGTAGAAAGTATTAACTCGATATTCATCCTTCCAACTCACCCAATGTTGGTTTTGTTGTCCTGGTGTATTTTCTTTTTTCTGAGAAGTTACTGGTCCATAATGTTTAAAAATGTGATATATCTAATAATCATCAGTCTACATGATTTATTCTACCTTAAAATTTCAACCTAATTGTGATACTTATTAATGCTCATTGCAAATGATTATTTAATTTTTTAAAACCAGGCGTGAGGAAAAGGAAAGACCAGAACTCCCCCTTTCGCTGGCAGGGATGTAAAATGGTACAGCCACTCTGGAAAGCAGATTGGCAGTTTCTTATACAACTAAGCATGCACTTACCCTATGACCCAGCAATTACACTCTTGGGCATTTATAGCAGAGAAAATAAAACTTATGTTCACACGAAAACGTGTACACAAGTGTTCACAGCAGCTTTCTCTGCAATAGCTCAAAACTCAGAACACCACAAATGTCCTCCCCCAAGGGGTGAATTGATAAACAAATTGTGGTGCATCCATACTGTAAAATGCTATTCAGAAACAAACAGGAATAAGCTATTGATGCATGCAATGACTGGTGGATTTCAGGGAAATTGTGCTGAGTGAAAAAAGTGAATTTAAAAAGGCTATGCACCACATGATTCCATTTACATAACATTCTTAAAAATGACAAAGTTAGATGGAGAACAAATTAGTGGTTACCAGGGGCTGGAGGGGGCGGGGGAGTGGATGGAAGGCTGTGGGTGTGATTATAAATGGGCGGCATGAGGAAGTTTTGTGCTAATGAAATAGTTCTGCGACTTGATTATGGCAGTGGCTACACAAATCTACACTTGATAAAACTGCATGGAACCACACACACACACTTACACACACACAGGAGTGCATGTAAAACCAGTCAAATCTGCATACTCTGTGGATTGCACCAATGTCAGTTTCCTAGTTCTGGTATTGTGCTGTAGTGTGAGATGTGATCACTGGGGGAAATCAAGTGAAGGGGACACAAGTCCTCCCTGTGCTTTTTTTTTCCTTCAACTTCTGGCGACTCTATAATTGTTTCAAAATTAAAACAAAACAAAACAAAACAAAACAAAAAGCCAGCCAGGTCCTCCACACTGACAACTTCAGCAGCTATTCTTCAGTCATCTTAGTATTGCATCTCTATGACTCGTTCAGCATTTGGGATTTTCTCATTCATTTTTGAAACCGTGTTTTTTTGTCCTCTACACGATGCTTTTGCGATATCCTTTTGACCAGTCTTGATACTCTAATTCTTTAATGGTTAGTGTTTCTAGAAATCTCTATCCTTGGCTCTGTTGTTCTCTTCTCTACGTGCCCTCCGTGGACCCCCTTATCTATTTTCTCTATTATGTTCTGACAGTGTCACATCTTTTCTCTTTCTGTTCTTAAAACACAGATATTGGCTGATCCTATCTCCGTGTTTGGCCCTCCTGAACCTCAAACACTCTCAGTCTGAAATTGAATGCATCGTCCTCCCAGAACAGAGCTGTTTTCCTTCCTACACTATTCGTCTTAGTAAATGGAAAACCAAAGCTCTCCGAGACACCTGCAGGTGTATCATTAGGCATCCTACACGATCTCTCACCCATTACATTCAGTCATTTCCCTTGTGGGACTATTTTACCACCTAAAATCTTCATCTCTGCCTTCCCTTTACATTTCAACCATTAGTGCCCAAGATGCTCACTTTCTATCAGCTAGTGCTTTTTCACAGTCTTATGACTAATCAATCTTTTTTTTTTTTAACCACCTTCCCTAACCTTCAATCTAAAATTCAAAACTAACTCATGTCTTTCGATCTTATTAATGAATTATGGTAGTCAGCATATTTTCAATTTTACAAATTCAATTTATCAATTGTTTCCTTAATGGCTTACTGTTTTGTGCTTAGAAAGGCTTTCCCCTTTGAAGATTTTAAAATTGTCCATAACCTCTTTGAATATTTATTTATAATTTAATTTTTTTAAATATGTGTACTTTTTCTACCTGCAATTCATTTTGGCATAGGATATGAGAGATGGGGATTGAATCCAATTTTTTCTTTCCAAGTGACTGGCCAGTTATCAACACCATTCATTGAATAATTCATCTTCACTCATTTGAAATGACACAAATACTGTAAATCTGAGTCTCCTGCCAGTCCTCCTATTCCTACATCAGACCACACTGTTCCGATTATTGCAGCTTTAGAATGTATTTCACTACTTGAAGGACAGTCCCTGTTCCTCAATGTTCTAAGAAATGTCCCAGATATTCTTATATACTTGTTTTCAGATACATTTCCATTTAGTAAAGTAAAAATCTCATTTGTGTTTATTAATATTGAAGTTAGAGATGAAACTAGGGAAAACAGGTATTTGTCATTTGAAGCACTCTTTTTCAAGAAGAGTGTTTGTCTTCTTATTTACCTACAGGAGCATATACAACTCTTAGACTCTCCCGTATTGGAATTCAAGCTTCATGAGGGCAGGACTTCTTGTTTGTTTTGTTCTGTTTTATATTCCCAAACTCCAAGCACTTTCTGGCACACAGTAGAAGCTCAATATCTATTTGTTGAAAATCTGAACAAGTGAACACATAAATTATTCTATTATTTAGACAACAGGAAGCCATTATAAATAATTAAGGTACACAGATCATGTAATTAGATGTCTAGTTTGTAAAGATGGCTTTGGTCATGGAGAATAGGCTGGATTAGAGCAGGGAGAGCATTTAAAGAGGCAGTTTCTACAGTCCAAGACACAGTTTATGAAATCTCTCAAAGATGGAATCAGTAGGTCTTGAGGAGCAACTAGATGCAGAGGAAACATGAAATGAAAGCACTAAGATTAACTAAGGTTGCTATCATGGATAATGAATGTGATGAAAGATAACAGAGGGGGAATACGGAAGAGTAACGGGTGTGTTCAGTGGTGGGGTCAGAGAATGAGGCAATGGACTCGGTACAGAGCATCCTAAGTTTGAGACATCTAAGGGATACTCAAGTGAAAACGTACCCTCTGGAGCTTAGTAGCAGATAAGTAAATTAAATCCAGGTCAGTCTGCTAGTAAAGCCATCTTCTTAAACATGACTTCCCATTATATTATTCTATTGAGTAAAAATTAGTTCCTCCTCTGAAAAACAGATAACCTAAATGGGATTTCAAGATGGAAACATTCTGGAAATAGGTTTGAATATAGTGCGCAAGTGTGTAATACAGTGCACACTGTGCAAGGCAAATTCAGAGACTGGTACAGCCATCTACTGGGTTTCTTAAGTACTTAACAGAGGGACAAATACTGGAGTGCAGCGTTACAGGCACTACAGTTGGAGCATGACTATAAAGCATCACGCACGTGTGCAGAAACATGTGTATGTATGTGCATGTGCATATAAATGAGTATACACATGTGCATACAGAGGTGTGTATGTGTGTACACACAAATATAAACAAAGGCATCAGTGTATTAGAGGAGAATCCTTTTATAGAGAGTGGAAGCATTTTTATATTTTGCTGTAGTCTTTGTCACCAAAAAGGCACGTAATGAACTCCTGGTCTATTGGTTCAGATTTCTCTATAAAAGGGATGAGTCCATGTAAAACAGTGCCGATGGTTACTTGGCTCTTACTCACTGACTTCTCTATTCCTTTTCCCCAAACGTTTGACTTTGCCTCTCGGAGCTGACCTTTCTGGGTATGATCCTATATGGCTTCCCCGCTCCATCCCCACGACATGTTTTCAGACAATGACCCTCCCACCTTGGCCCAGGTCCCCGGAACCACCTATTCTGGTGCAGCCCCTGCTCCCCCAGATAACTAAAAGCCTGCACTACAAGCTTGATTTTTGAGAGGGAACAGAATTTTAAACAATAAAAGGGGCCTAGAGCCTTTGTCTCCCCAAAGCATTACATGCACAGTCACAAACTCAGCCTGTATAGTTATTGATATGGGGCAATGTCAGGGGATTGGCAATGATTATGCTCCTTTCCTATTGGTACGTCTTAAAATGGGGAGTGATGTTCTAGAAAATAGAGATTATGAGGGCAATACCAGAATATAAGCCCCATGAGGGGTGGGACCATTCAATTCCAGCCTCTAGAACAGTGTTTGGCACACAGTAAGTGCTCAATAAATATCTGTTGACCTAATAACTAAATCAAAAGAGCACCTTGTTGTGTTGGTGCATGCGTGTCAAACCACACCGCTACGTTTTCAGCAGAAGCTGAGCAGCAAAGATTCCAGCAGTAACACTCAACTCCGGAGTGGGAAACAGTGCTTTGTGCACAAGGAAACCTGGACGAAGGGGCAGGACACCACGGCCTTAGATTTATGACTGAGGGCATGTCACGTGTTCCCTTTTGAGCTTCCATCTCCTGATCTGTAAAAGCACAACACACCTCCTAGAATCACTATGAGAATCAAGTGAATGAACACACGTGAAACGCTTTCTAAAGGAAGTGCTCTACAGTAAGAAAGAGTAACTGCTTTAGTTTGGGGGGGGGGGGCTCCCAACAGACTTTGTTACCCGCAAGTCCCCTTAGGATGACAGCTTTATCCTTTAAAAGTGATTGTTGCCTAAATATTTGCCACAGGTAATGTAAAAGGATGAGTATCCTTGCTATACAAATAGATCTTTCAAGTTCATTTGAAAAAGATAAATATGGCTAGCGGAAAATGGGCAAAGGATATGAGCAATTAACTAAAAGAAACAAAATCAATAGCTAAGTGGAAGAAAATGTTCAACGTGTGATGATTGTATGTCTGTAACACCTGTTAGATGCAAATGGGGACCGTTACTCTGCAGAGTAAACAGCCTCTTGGGAGCCTTCACCTGGACTTCCTCCAACGCTACTGACTATGCTCTTGACTTTTAAGAAACCAGCCTCTTCCTCAGTCCTCTGCAATGCTGTCCTCCAGAAGGTCACAAGAGGGTAAGGAACCCCCTAAGAGGGGGCTGGTGTTGCTGGGTTTCCCTTCAATTCAGCAATCATGTATTGAGCACAAGAACAAGGCATCTGAATGTTAGGAGAGGTCCAACTTTGGGGAAAGCCATCTCCAACATAAGAAACAAAATCTAACAGTGACAGGGACATTCATGACTCCAATGCAAGGAAGACAGTGCATCCTGGGGGAGACAGGAGAGTTCTGCCCCCTGCTAACTGTGCAGCCTTAGGCAAGACTCTCAAAGTCTCTCAGCCTCCACTTCCTCACTTATTATAAAATGGTTTAAGCACAGTACCTTACTTGTGAGCTGTTTTAAAAATTAATCAAAATAATGTATATAAAGTATTTTGCATAGTACTGGGCAGATAACGAGCGTTCAATAAATGTTAGCTCTTTTCTTTAGCATTATTGTTATTAAATTCTACAGCAAAATTGCATAGTGTTATAATGAATAATAGGTTCTAATGGCAGGTGCATAGTGCTGTAGGAGCATATGGGAGAAAGACTTCAGTCCTAACGGCAGGATGGGAGAGGGGGCATGGCTCTGGAAAGATCTCATGAAGGAAGTCAGAGTTGAAACAGGCCATGAGGGATGAGCAGGAGTTCAACAAGGAGAAACTAAGGGGCGGGGGCTTACTCCAGACCCAGGAGCAGAGGGCAGGAAGGGAGGGCATTTCCAAGAAAGGGCAAGAGACAGAGCGTCCAAGAGAGTGGTGGCCACGTGTGGAGGCACAGGGGTGTGAGCCAACGGTCCCTCATTACTCTTCCCTCTAGGGAACAGGGTGTCACGGATGGTCAGCCCTCCCAGTGGAATCTGAAAACACCCGAGTTCATGCTAACTAACTCAATGAGGGGACACGGCAGGTAAAAAAATGACTCTTTCCCAGCCCCACCTGCAGAGCTGTAAACAGAGATCTGGAGAGAAGAAATCCACTAGCAAGAGCTGACAATGATTAAGTATTTACTCTCCCCCAGGTACTAAACCCTTAACATGAATGAGCTGATTTAGTTTCCTCAATAATCCTATTTGGTGGCTACTAGAATATTCCACCGTGTTTGCAACTGAGTAATCCAAGCTGTAGAAATGTGAAGGGACATGTGTAACGTCATACAGACAACAAGTGATGGACATGGGATTCAAACCCATGTCTGTATTTCACTACTAAGCCAGACCCACTGTGCAGAGTAAACACGGGCTCTGGGCAGGGAGCCAGAGGACCAGGTTCCAGTCAAGATCGGCCACTAAACAGCTCGGTGTGACTTAAGCAAGTCACTTCACTCTCTGGTCAGTTTTCCTCGGTTGTAAGATGGAGGCCAAGAGTAAACTACACTTAGAGTCCCTTCTGCCTCAAATAATTTTTATCACACTCTAAGATACAACTCTGACAACTGATACACAGAACGGTGTCCTGGGGTAAACGCAGACTTTTCCCACACTCTCATAGCTTTATGTGTGACCCCCATGGTCACGTACCTCCTCCAGGAGTGTCCCCCCAGGCAAGGTGGGAACCCCACCGTACTCTGGTCATTACAGGTGTCTGACATGAAATCTGTCTGTGGGACTGGAGAGCTCCACACGTCCCGCCAGCCACTCAGGGCCCCTTCATTTCCACTGAGTTCTGCTAAAAGGACATTTAAACTATATGCAAGATGTGTTTGGGTCTGGCCAGACCTCCATCCCAATTCTGAACCTGCTGCTTTGTGAACTTAGACAAATTACCAAACCTTCCTGTTAGAGCTATCCCATTTATAAAAGACAGTAGTAACTCAAGGGTCATTGTGTTGATTAAATGAAATAATGCATCTCTTGGGGTTAGCACAGTGCTTGGTACACAGCACAGTCTCAATAATTTCAGCTTAAAAAAATCAACCCAAAAAACCCTACCCTACTGCTGTGAGCTAGCCAAAAGGGACACAGTATGTTATGCTGTCTCAAACTCAATAGGTCCAAAACCTAAACTCTTTTCCTCAAAATCTCTTTGTCCTGTGTTCTCCCCTAGCCATCTAGTGGCTCAGCTCAGAAATCTAGAAGCAGTCCAAGAGACTTCCCTATTTTCACCTTCAAGACACACTCAGACACACCCACACAGTCACCAGGTCATGCAGATCCCATTCCACCAACGCCTCCTGGATCTGGTCCATCCTCTCCGTCACCACGCAACTGTTACTCCTTTACGCCTCACTGCCTCTCTGCTTCTTCCCTCAACTGGTGCTCCCAACGTGTCTCTCTGCCTCCAATCTTGCTTCTCCAGGGTGGTCATCTTCACACGCAAACTGGTTGTCTTCCCTGCTTAAAACTTGAGAGCTTCTGGGATCAGGTTTGAACTCATTAGCTCCGCCCACAGGAGGAGCCATTCGTAGACAGAGACTGCCCATACTTCTAGTGTCATCTCCTCCACGTCCCTAGACATGCTTCACTCCCGTCACTCAGAATGGCCCCTTATGCCTTCTTGACAGCCCACCCGCCAGAATTCCTGGGTGGAGTCCACCTGGTGTATCTGTATTAAAATAAGTCCCTCCCTAGAAGGTGGGAAATTGTACCCTCTGGCCAAACCTCTACCAGCAACTACTTTGGGGGTTAGCACCTCTAACTCCCCCTCTTCCCATTAGTAAATAAAGACAGTGTCCACCTACTGCAGAGAGTCGTTATAAGGGACAAGTAAGAGCCTGGAAGCCAAGGTGCTCAGGAAACTGACCTGTTTTACATACCCCTCCCTGTGTGCACACGGAAGCAGTCCCTGGCTTGGCTGTCCCTGCCCCTGACTGGACGCAGTACCACTGCTCCCCCAAGCCTCCCTCCCTAGAAGCGCTGGGAGCAGAGGGTAGAGGCAGTCGGGTAGAGGTCATTCTCTGTTTACGGGAGCCTTCGGCCCTGTCGTCCCCCTCTGCGCTTCAGGACGTGCTTATGCAGCTCTGGTTTGTTTCCATGGAGACCGGAAGCTCTGCTTCTCTTCAAGCCTAAGCTAATGGTTTTCATCAAATCCCATTTCCTCTGAGACAAGTAAAAATGTGACAAAGCTTCCTTCCACACTTCCTCTTTAAATACTCTGAAACTGATGAACACACCTTACAGCCTCCCTCCCACCGAGGCCCCTCCCTCTGTGTTGGGGGCCTCAGTCACAGGTAGGCGCTACCTGTCCCTTCTCATCAGACTCTTCTCATCACCTGCCCCACACAGGGGCGCCTCCTCCCACTGCCTTCTCTCTCTGCTTTAGGAAGACCTGGTACGTAATGTTCAAACTGCCTGCAGGTCACTGGGAACACGTGTCTCAGAGATAAAACCTTCTGAGCTGTTCCCTAGCTTTCAAGTGTAACTCCCAACCAACCCCTCATTCCGAGGAGAATGCCTCCGTCCCCTCCGGGGCCGTGTGAGAGCCAGACACGGCAGGAGGGAGAGCCCGCGCCCCCACCCGGGGCACAGAACCAGCTGCTGCCGATCCCTCTGTACACACCGTATGCGTTGAGCATCTGAACATGAAAAAGCAACCAGAGCGGAAGCGTTTCTGTCCCAGCCTATAAGGCCCCTATTGTTATCGCTCTTTTAAATGTCGGAATTTATTCACACCAGCTGTTCCCAGCTGCTGCGGCCACTTCCTCGGCCTCCCCAGAAGCGCTAAGGAGGCCTGTGACACTCCACTTCTGTTTCATCTCCCAGGCTGAGGAGGCCGTCTCCTGGTTAGAGAGGAGCGTTTGGCCTCACAGCTGGTTCATGCCCAGCGTCACAGGCTGTTACTCAGATGACAGCCACCTGCACTTAACAGGTAGAGAAGATGAACATCAATATTATCAAAGGTATAAGAGCCAATGGCTACTCCGTGCCAGACCTGGGCGGGGTCTCTGCCTGGGAGACAGCCCTTGCCGTCCCGTCCCGTGTCCCAGAGGAGGAGGCGGGCTCACAGTAACTTGTTCAAATGCACAACGCTGATAAGGGGCAGGGGCAGGGGCTCACCCGTGACCGCTAGATGCCAGAGCTCACGCTTCTCTCAATATGCCACACTGTCCCGTCTGGAGAGGGATGGAGGAGAACCAGAGACAGTCCGCCAGAGTGGGCGTGGTCAGACACAGGAACTGCCCTGCAGGCCAGTGCTCTGTCCCGTTTCCAGCTCTGTTAAGACACACCCTGAACCCACACTGGAACCTTATCTGGAACATCTATGACTTGGTACTCAACAGTGAGAATCTGATTTGAATTTTCTAAACTAGAATATGGACACGCTTTGGAAATAAGAAAGGATAAAGAACTTCAGATAAGCTTATACAAACAAGAAATTATCCCTTCGGTAGAAATATAAGAAGAAAGAAGTCTGGGGTCAGGTCCCTCCCACAGGTGGTCACAGAGGTAGAGCATGTGAGCTGCAGCTACAGGCTATGCAGAGAGAATTACCTATTGGGCATAAAGGATGCCGGTAAATGCTCCCTGAATGAATAAATACACAGGAAACCCCATCACATCCTATGATGCTTCATTCAAGATACACACTATTAAGAACTTCACAACGTCTCCTGTTGTCTCTTCACAACCGTTTTACAAGTCACCAGAAGCTCTCAGTACCACAAGGTTGTTTCCTCCTTAATCTTGCTGAATCCGGTCTCCTCCCTGCCAGTCCTTCCCCATGATGCTAGACGAATGGTCTTAAACATTCGTTTCGTCCTATACGTTTCTGTCTGAGCAACAATTTAAAAAATTCATTTCTATTTTTCTCAAAGCAATGCACAGTAAGTTTTAAAGTCAAACATTTTTTAAAGCTTATAATGAAAAAAAGAGCAGCCCGCTGCCTCACCTCCCCTCACCCCTGAATCTGACTCTCTAGGGGTGACCACTTGTAACTCTTTTACCTGTTCCTTCTAGTACTTATTTCCAATTTTCTAAACATTACACTTATACACCTGCTATTTCTTTACCTTTCAGTTTGAGATATGGCTGAAAGACTTCCCTACCATGGGACCTAAGATTTTAGCCTTTGCCATTTCTTTTTCTCTCTCGTATTTATCCTTCCCCATCCTCTCAAGGCAATTACAGCGCCAGAGGGGCTGTCTCAAAATCCAGCGTTAACAGGGTAAGTCTGGTTGGTTGACAGCTGAGCGGCAAAGAGGCCTCACTGTGCTTCTATTCCTTCAATGGTAACACTTTCGTCTTTTGTGAATTAATTGCCTACATCAGTGTGTGTGTGCAAAGGCATACAAACATTTATGTATGCATACATGTAATTTTGAAGAAACCCATTAAACTCTTCTAAATACAATAATACACATTGGGAAATATATTCGTTTCATTTTTTTCTTAAAGATACCATTTTTAGAGCCCTCCGTCATTCTGCTGAAACCTGGACTTGCTACTCCCGAGGCCGTCGGACAGTTACCATCGTCATCCTGGAAGCCTCCTTTCCTTCTCTCCACTGAGTCCCCTGTGGCCATGAGTCTCGGGCCCTTCTCTTTCCTCAGTGAATTCCTTATTTTCAGTGACTTGCCTTCTCTGGTAACGTCTTCAGAAGGAGGGTCTTAAAAATATTGCCGTCCTTGCAAGTAATTGCTGTTCTGGCTAGGTATGGCATTCTGGGTTGGAAATGATTTTTTTCCCTCCAGAAAGTATTAAGAACCTCTCTATTGGTTTCTGCCTTTCAGTGTCATTGAGAAGTCCAAAGCCATCCTAATTCCTGATTCTTTATAGATACAACTCATCTCCTTCCTAATCACAAGAAGCTTTCAGAATGTTATTTTACTCAGATGCTGTGACATTTCATGATGATTTAACTTGGTGGGGTCTCTTATTTTTTTAATTGAAATATAGCTGACTTACAATGTCATGCTAATTTCTGGTGTACAGCATAGTGATTCGTGTGTGTGTGTTCCCTTTTCATATTCTTTTTCATTATAGGCCATTACAAGGTACTGAATATAGTTCTTTGTGCTATACAGCAGGACCTTGTTCTTTATCTATTTTATATAGAGTAGTTAGTATCTGCAAATCCTGAACTCCTAATTTAGCCCTCCCCACCCCCTTTCCCCTGGCAACCATACATTTGTATGTCTGCTATCTATGTCTGTGAGTATGTCTCTGTTTTGTAAATAAGTTCATTTGTGCCTTTTTTAAAAATTCCACATGTCAGTGATATCATATGGTATTTTTCCTTCTTTCTGGCTTATATCATTTACTATGATGATCTCCAAGTCCATCCACGTTGCTGCAAATGGCATTATTTTATTCTTTTTATAGCTGAGTAGTATTGCATTGTATAAATATACTACAACTCCTTTATCCAGTCATCTATTGATGGATATTTAGGCTGTTTCCATGTCTTGGCTATTGTAAATAGTGCTGCTATGAACATTGGGGTGAATGTCTTTTCAAGGTGTGGTCTCTTCTTATTAGCTGTGTGGAGTATTTAGTGGGCATTTTCATTATTAATTCATTTGTTCCCTTTTCCTTCCACACCCACCTCTGATCTCCTTGACACACCAAGAACCATTACAATATACGCAGCGGACACCTTTTATTTGAATGAATTTTTACAAACTGCGTATTCTATGTACATGTATTTTTAATTTTTAATTTCTGTAGATGGTATTATATCATATTGTTTCCTTCTTGTTTTCAGTTTTTAATGTGTACGTGGTCTTTGTTCTCCTGAGCACTGCACAGTATGGCATGGCATGTATGCATCCAACAGACACCTAACTACTGTTGTAGGTGTGCACATCCCTACTTTAAAAATTATGCTGGAAAGAACATCCTTGCCCACATCTCAACACATCTTCCATACTGGCAATGTGCATTAATAGGTTCTGGGAACATCTGGGTAATTTTTCTTCGTTGATTTCTTCCTCTCTAGTCCTCTGTTTTCTTTATGGAATTCTTATTAGTTGAATGCTGAACCAATCCTGATTTTCTTGTTTTTGTTCTATGTTCTAGGTGATTCCATCAACTTTTTATTCCAACCAGCTTTATTATCTTTTTATTACACTTTTTACATTAATTCACTTTACATTAATGTAAATTTTACATTAATTACTTTACATTAATTTCCAAGAGCTCTTCTTAGCTACTAAATGTTCTCTTTTTTTTTTAATAGCAATCTGTTATTTTGTGGATAAAATAACTGCTCATCTATCTCTGCTGACATAAATTATATTTTTAAGACATTATCTTCGGCTCCCTGCATTATTCATATTCCTCCAAGTTGCTTTTCTCTATTTATTATTTTGATTTTGTCTTTTGTGCTGGACATTTTGTTTGAATGCTGAAGACCCCTAGATGTGTGTTCATATTTAAGAGCAAGGCACCAAAGGCTTATGAGAAACTCCTGTGCGAATGGTTGGGGCTTGTAGAAGGTGAGTGTACTGGTGCCCCCTCCTCCAAAGACACGTCCACATCCTAGTTCCTGGAACCTGTGACTGTTACCTTATTTGGAAAAAGGATCTTTGCAAATGTAATGAAGTTCAGGATCTTGAGATGAAAAGGTCATCCTGGATTACCCAGGTGATCATAAACCCAATGACAAGTGTCCTCATAAGAGAAAGGCAGAGGGAGGTTCTAGAAAGAAGAGGAGGAGGCAATGTGGCCACAGAGGCAGAGTCTGGAGTGACACAGCCACCAGCCAAGGAATGCCTGGAGCCACCAGAGGCTGGAAGAGGAAGGAAATCAATTCTCCCCTAGAGCCCTTGGAGGGAGCTTGGCCCTGCCTGATTTTGGACCGGTAGCCTCCAGAACTCTGAGACAATTTCTCTCACACTTTTAAGCCACCCAGTTCACAGTAACTTGTTGGGGGGGCCACAGGGAACCACCATAGTGGGCCTCACTGAAGGCGACGGGTGGGAATTGTTACTCTGGTCCCCCTCAAATATCAGGGGGCATAGGTCTTCTCTCTCCAGGTGGACAGTGTACCCACAGATGGATGCTGGGAGCCCCTGCCACACTGCTGCACTGCTGAGGGCCAAGCAGGAGGAGTGGGCTGGGAGGATGCCTTCAGTTCGTGGACTTTCATTTAACACCCCCATTCTCATTACAAAATATCACCCCCACCCTCAGAGGCACATGATGTTACCATTCAAGCGTCTCCAATTCAGCCTCTGCGGACAGTAAGCCTTCTGACTTTGGCTGGACTAGGGGATGGGTGGGGCAGACACCTATGGGCAGTCTCAGGGGAGAACACCTGCAAGCATTCGTTACAAGCACTTTTGAAAACTCCTCTCGTGGTAGCACCCCCCAAATCCCAGCTCTCGGCCATACCAGACACCTCCTTTCCTGGGCCTTTCTAAGGCTCTCACTTTGCTTTCTCATTGGCATTCCTCGCTGTAGGCAATGGAACCTCAGTGTCCGTGCCACTACATCAGTTACCATTTACTGGCTTCAAAAATGTTGTTGACATCTCTCATCTGTTTTCATTTCCTCCCGTGTTCTCTCTGTCACTGTGTCCTTCTCAAAATTTATCTCCTCTGTTAGTGGAGTTATAAGAGGTGACCAACTTGGTTCGGTCTGCAACGTTTTAAACAGAAGCACCACCTTATAAATTTCTACTTCAAGAGCTGATGCCATTCAGACAAGAAACGATGTTCAGTTTTGCTTAGAAAAATGGAAGACCCTCTAAGACGCTGGTTTAGCCCTCCTAGTTTATCCCTTTAATTCCCAAAGTGAAACTTCCATGCAGGTTAAATTAGGTCGCATTAAAATCTCCTCCCTCTCCACAAGTCCCATTTCTTCACGTTTGCTTCTGGTGTGGTGCCCCCTTCCTGGAACAGCCACTCCCATAGGTTCTGTTTTATCCTATTACGTATCTTGCATCCCACGCAAAATCCCAACCCTTCATGAAACCACCCCTGATCATTTCAGGCTACATAGATCCGCGCCTTCCCCCAAACAAGTGATTGTATCCTGTATCAGTCAGTCAGTCAAAGAACTCCCGTTCCCTGCTTCAAGTGTCTGTGTTGTCTTCTCAACAAAACATACGTTTCTTAAGGGCAGAAACCATGGCTTGTATTTTGTGTGCTCCTTGCGGTGCTCACATGGCATTGGACACTGCACGCTTGTTAACTGATGGGCACGAATTCAAGCCACAGGTATGGAATGTGATGTCCAATACATGACAAAGTAAGAATCTTTTGAGGGTAAAGCCTGTATCTTATTCAACTTTATATGCCCAACAACCAGCACCATGTATGACACAGAAGGTCTCTGACTGTGGAGTGATGAAATGAAAGGCTGGATGGATAAATGGACACTCACTAGATACCGTGTTCAATGTTGTACCAATCAAAAGATTTTTTAATTCCTAAGAATAATAAAGATGATTAAAACGACGGTTCCTGATTGCATTCCCAGCATCGAGAGCAGTATTTGGCACAGAGGGGCTGCTCAGAAAATGAAGGGCATGTGGATGGATCTGCCAGGGGTCAGGGGCATTAGTTTATAGTCAGAAAGGAGAGAAGAGAGAATGCTCTGGCTTACCCGGAAAGCACTCCCAGGACGAGGTTGAGAACAAAGAAGGATCCAATGATGATGAGGGGAATGAAGTACAGCCAGTTCCAGGTGGCTCCTAAGGCATCATTGGTCTGAAAGAAAGAAAAACGGTTCCTTAATACTCCATCCAGACCCTCTGCCAGGAAAAGGCTTCCATTCCCGCAGCTTCACACAGAGGGCAATGCAACCAGCACAGGGCAACACAGTGAAACGCGGCCTCGCTTCACTCCCAATTCGGCGTCACTGGAGGGTGAACTCACATCCCCCTGTGGACACTGTGAAGGACACTGTCAGCCCCACCTACCATTCTGAGTTGGAACAACCTAAAGCCCTCACTCAATGGATCACTGAACCCAGAAAGGTCAAATCCTCTTCTAAACAGTCACTGGTGTTATCATGTTTGGTGATGTGGGTTCGAAGCCTTTGCACTCTAAAGTGGACAAATTCTCAGAAGACGGAGGCAGGCCATGCCCATCATTTTATTCCATGGACACTGGCCAAGGCTTTGACAGGTTGCTTGGGAGAAATCAGTGTTACCCACATCCTGCTCAGTTCTTGACCCTAGGCTCTGGCTTTCTTCCTTCCATCGTGGTCCGACAGTGCAGAGCTAGACTAGGGCTGGCCCCGGGAAGGCTCCAGCAAAACGAGGCAGAGATGGAGACTGGAAGAGTGACCCCTCGCTCTCCGCTCTCTGATGCTGACACCCAGTAAACCGAAAACTGCACAGAAGTGCACATTGTGGATTCTTACACAAGTGAGATGTGAGGTCCCTGAATGGTAGGGGGTTCAGGGGGGATTCCACTACATGCCGTAGCCCCAGAAAAGCAACTCTTGGCAGGATGTCTCGTGAGGACCTTGAAACAGTTTTGGAGCGTTTTGAGAAGTCCTCTCTAACACTTGAGACTTTCAGCTAAGCTCTGCCTTCACCGTCTCTCCCCATGATACCAACCACAGGTCTTCCTAGTTAGTCTGCTTCAATTCCATCTGACATACATAGGGCTTTGAAATCCACCCCCGTTCCACCCCAACCCCGTCACAAACAAACTTTAGTATCTGTTTGAAATTCAGCAGTTTTTGGAAAGATATTTTATGCCCAATCTACTAGAGAAACAAGGCCATCAAAATCAAATGCCATGCCTAAAATCTGCCCGCTAAATTAGCAGAATTAAGATCTGAACTCGGGACTTCTGTGGCAAAGTATTCCTTGTCCCTGTGATGTACCTTTTTCTCCCTCCCGCTACTAAACTTCCCAAACATATTTTGATTCACTGTCTTCCTGCTTCCCGTGGACTTCTATGGCGTTCTGTCTTGTTTCTCTCCCAAATTATCTCATTGTCTTTCTGCTTCCCCTTCAAACATGTCGGTCCGCAGACGACAGCCTACCACTGACCGTGGCAGCTGTCACTGTACAGTAGATTTTTCCATTCAAAAGAGCCTCTGAGACAACCTCGTTCACCAACCTTGCGTCTTTCTGTCTTGCCCCTGCACTGTTCAGAGGGGTATGATGGCAAATGAAGCAGAATAAAAGTTAAAAACAAACACCTTCCGAACTGAATGAACAAAAGCGGAGACCTACCAATTTCAATGTCTAATTTCTAGTTCTTTGGTACAACCAGGTGTGGTCAGTCACATGCAAGCAGGGAAGCTGCGGGCCAGACCTCAGGGAAAACTGCTCCTGATCATCAGTAGGAAGATGCAGAAGAACTAGATGCCAAGGGCCACAGGGAGTTTTAATGAACATGGGGAGATATTTCTTCTGAGATATGAATGAATGAATGAGATATGAACAGAATGAATGATCCTTGTATAATTCATGATTATAAACACGACATTTTGTAAAGACTGCCTAGCTCTGATGGTTCTCCAGATCAACATGTTTCATTTACTCTGTGACTTAAACAGTCCTCACCCCACCCTCATCATTCTTTGGCAGCAAGAACGGAGTCTGCTCCCAGCACCCAGATCAGGGCTCAGTTGCTGACAAACATTAATTGGTGTCAGCAGTGATGATGATAAAATTGTGACTTTTAAGGTGTCTTTTGTCCCAGGAGTGATGCTATATTTTGAGAATGGCCAGAGCAGGTTCGTTTGGGTGACTATTTGCCAGAGATGCTGTAGAGTGAAGAACATTTTCCAAATTGTGTTCTTGCATTCCCATTGCTAGAGATCTCTTAAGATGTTAATGTATTCTGTAGAAAATGAGCTTCTGGAACCAAAGAAGCTTGGGAAATACAGCAGATTATATTTTCCCCTTAGCCTGTGAGAAGACCCACCAAAAGCAACATTACTAACTTTTAGTCCATCATTCCATACACTTCCTTGATTACAAAACCCTCTGTTTCAATGGAAATCTATGAACACATCAGGATATACAGGGATCGGAGGACACAGGCCCAGAGTCTGGAATGTGCTTCCTAATTCTTCTCTAAAATACTGGTGAAGAAGAGTGTCTTTTTACTCAGTGTATTGGGAGAAGGTTTTGGTTTCACTTTAACCTCCATTAAGGCAAGAACCTTCCCTGTCTGCTCATTTTGTGTGTCTAGCACCTGACAGAGAGTTTGGAACACATAGATGTTCACTCAGCCAGCAGATGACCACAATCTGAGTAAGATGATGCTCATGTTCAAAATACGCCCCCTCCAATTCGTTCTGATACTACCCTCCAAGCTTTGTCTGAATCGCTTTACAAAAAAAAATCATCCACTATGGCAGTGGGGCCTGTTGGATGGGAAAGACAAGAGAAACAGAAGAGAAGGAGAAGAGACCGCCTGGGAGGACCCAGCGTCAGCGGTGCTGGGCCCCAGGGGGTCATTAACGATGACTGACAGCTTAAAAGGTTCTTCTGGAGAAAGCGGTCTGACAGCTCCCGAGATTATTCACAAACCTTTTAATAGACTTGCTGCACCATCTCGACACCTTCCTCCTCTCCTGCAGGTTTCTTCTCAGCTCTTCCTCGCCCTCCCTCTCCAGGTGCACCTTACACCCCCACCTCTCGTGCCTGCCAGTGGATCAATGACCCACAGTCCACCGGGACAAGGGGACAACCCTGAGCAGGAAAGGGGCACGCCGAGGACGTCACACTTCCCTCCTTCAAAATGGCAAGGTTCTTTCTGACGCTCATGAGAGCTTCAGTCTCCTCCTGATTCATCATTACCAAAACCTTTAGATTGTCCAGTGTAGGAGAGACAATTACTGAGGCGTCTTCTGAGACAAGAAAAGAAGAAAGTAACTGACAACTCCGAAGGCAGGAAGTCCCCTGACACCATGAGCTGGGGGTCAGGGGTGCCAAACAGAAAGCTGCCAGTTCCGCCCCAGAGTTCCCTCTCAAGGTGGGCATGCGTATCTGGGACACAGCGGGAGGAGGAAGAGGGGAAGGCAGGCTGTGTGAGACGGGGAATCTCTCCGCTTCCTTCTCTCTCCACCGCAGCCCCGGCTTCTGTGACTCTCCCAAGCAGTTTGCATGCAGGCATCATCACACCTGGTGCGCCCTAGGGACTCTTCCTTCAGGGACAGGGGACGGCCGTGCTAAGTGCCCTGAGCAAGATCCTGGGGAAGGAGCCCCACAGCTTTCCAAACATGTTCCACTGGATTCTGGCCCAAGGAGAGTCCCACAGTGGAAGCTTCCCTGCCCAGAACACTACTGTGGAGCCGCGGAAGTGTACACCAGGCCCCACGCTGCAAAGAAGGCTGCACCAGGAGTGGCAGCCGCCTCCTTCCACGCCATTCACGGAACACCTGCTCTGGGGCTGGCAGTGCAGAAGAGCGCTTTTCTTGGGGGCAGTGTCCTCTTATTCAAGACGCTGATTCTCCTCCCACCGACTCAGTCGAGCCCCTAGACTGGCAGGCTGGCTGCCCTCCGTCTCACTCACCTGCTGATTCCCCAAGTGACACACACGCACACGTGTGCACGACGGGGGTGATGACAGACAGAGAAAGCAGCCGGGGGTGGTGGCCCACCTGCACAGGGAGTGCTCAGCGGTACCAGGCCTGACACAGTGGGGATGTGTTCCTTCGGGAACCTGCCTGATCGGGGGTGGTGAGCACACCCACTCCCTGTGTAAACAGGCACATGTGGCAATTATCACATTAATCTCAGAGGGATGGGGAGACGGTGGAAGGCAGGAGTGGGAAGAGTGGGACTGGACAGAAAGATGGCGGTGAAGGTGGCAAGAGGAAGGGGGCCCTGTGGTCCTCTTGGCCTGAGGCTGTAAAGGCAGGGCCAGGCCCCCAATCCCGGAAGGAGGTCTCTGCCAGGGTTCCACAGGACTCTGCAGATAACATGCTGGAGGGCCTCCTCTTGGAGGTCCCCACCTTCACAGAGCAGCTCCGACCAGTGAGGCTAAACTACATGCAGCTGAGTGGCGAGGCACAGTGAGTTGGGACTGAGAGAAAAGGGGATGCTGATTCTGGGGTCCTTTGGGGGAAAAAAGGTCTCTGGGGCACACCTACTTCCCAGGTAAGTTCCAGCCTGGCCCCCAGCAGGGCGCCCCAGCCAGCGCACCACCGGCATCTTAGGGAGCTCTTTGCTGGGGGGCTGTCCTGTGCGGGGCACTTGCAGGGCCCCTGGACTTCTACCCACTGGTTGCCAAGAGCACTCCCCATGCTGTGACAACCAACAGTGTCTCCAGAATTGCCAAACACCCTGGGGGGCAAACACGGCTTCCACTAGAGAAGCTGGCCCAGAGGCTCTGTCTCAAGACGGGAGCTTTGGAATTCCCATCTGAGCTCAGGTCAAGGGAAGGCTGGGGCAGCTGCCTGAGGCTCTCAAAGAGGCAGGCCATTCATCTCGGCAAAGGATCTGTCCATGGCCTCTGCTGACCACCCCCGGGAGAGACATTCAGAGAGGAGTAAAGGAAAGGGACAGAGGCCAAGGAGGACTTACCTGCTGACCACCTTCCCTGAGGGCAGCACGCCCGCATCTGGCACTGCCCGGCCGCCTTACTTCCCCTGGGCCCCCGCTGCATTCCAGTACCAAGTAGGCAGCTCCTTTCTATCCCAGAGGACTTGGGACTTGGAGGCCACGTCTCAGAGCCCAAATGTCATATTTTGTTCAGCAAATTGGTGGACCATGTACTATGTAACAGACACTCTCCTAGGTACTGGGGTTAAATGACGCAGCGGACAGTCTCAGGTCCTGGCCCTGGTGAGCCCGTGTGATGGCGAGACCGCATGAAACAAGCGAGCATACACAACCTGCACGCCTTGAAAGCCAGGTGAGTGTGGTGACCGGGCCACACAGGGCGCTGGCCCAGGAGGTCAGGAAGGGATCTGCTGAAGATTTCGGGGAGAAGAATCACATGACCGTCTAAGAAACTACATTGGCTGAGGCAGCGGAGATCAGAAAGGCAGAGAAAAGGTTTGTTATCGAGTTGAAAGAAAAAGGAGGAAAAGGTTGGGATGAAGAAGTGCCAAGAGGTAGAGGACACGTGAAAAGAAAAATGAGGGCAGGGAATGGTCTCTGAGAATAAACTCCTGCCTCTTTGCAACAGTGTCACTCGGCCCGTGTGGCTGCTGCACTGAAACACACATGAGTCACAAGGGCGGCCGTGAATTTTTCCGAAGTGTCCATAGCTGTGCAGCCAGCATCCAGATAACCCCAGGGCCTCCGCCAGGCCCTGTCCTAGGCACCGTCTCCCTCTCCTCAAGTGTAACATTATCCTGACTTCTGTAACCATTACTTACATTGGCCTAATTGGGAAATCACATCTGAGCATTTCCCTCCATATCCTGAGCCATCCACATTCCCTCTCTGCTCAGGGACTTACGTTCAGAAGAGCGCCCGGCCCAGCTCTCACCAGCTGGGATGTGGCAGCTTCCATGCTCCTCCAACAGGTCTCCTTTACCAGCAGGTGTACCCATCCCCTAGCAGCTATGAGTGTTGGCTGCTGCTAATGGTTGACACCTGAATCCCTCTCAGAAGTTGGCCTCTGGCTGATGAGAGGAGGACCCTCCTCCTCTGGGAGTTTATGCCTGTCCAATGGGGGCAGTGACCTATAACCGGTAACTGGCTGCTGCAGGGGTATCGATGGCCCAGCCCCTTTGCCTCCGCGTGGCACAAGCTCTGTGCTGCAGTTCACAGGAGATCAGGCTGAGGCCCAAATGTCTGAAACCACGTCTTTGTCTAGTGTTGTCTCCTGACCTACTTCCCTCCTATCTGTGCGGGTTTCTTCTGAAAGCAGTCTGTCAATAAATCACTGCCACAAGAACTCTGTCCCAGAGTCAGGGAATAGGGAATCTGACTTAAGGCCTTAAATCCCTTTCTCATCAGGGTTTTGATCAGTCTTACAAAGCAGGTAACACCCCACCCGTGAGTCACATGGATGGACGGTGTTTCTAAGGGCAGAGCCACTGCCCTTCGACCACGCCCACATTTCAGGGAAAGGACATCATGTACAGCATACCCTACAACCCTGGGCAACCAAAGGCCTGTGGACGAGGCAATCTGGTTTCCTGCACACCAGGAATCCTAGCCACAGTCTTGGAAGATCATGAGAACCCACCATCCAACCCATCATTGGGTAGAAAAGGAAACAGAGGCCTAGACAAGCAAAGTGATGGGGTCACAATCTGGAACCACAATGGGTCAACTTTGCTGGGTGTGAGGAGGATCAGTCTCTTAAGAACACTTGATTCTCCATATCTCATTTGATCCCAAGTCTCTTAAAAGCAATCCTACCCATAGTGTTACCATCTTCCACGAGAGAACCACAATAAAGCCAACACTAGGGTCTGGCAGCCAGAACAGGAGAGTTGTCGTCCCAGCCCCCAGTCAAGAAAGAAGGGCGGGGGAGCAGGGGGAGAGAGTGAGGACAGAGTGCCCCGAGTGAGACACAGCCGCCTGCTGCCACCCAGCACGGAGGCTGAACCCACCAGTCCTGGAGGCGAAGCCTTTCATGATGTCTCAGATCCCGGAGCATATTTAATAAATATGCTAAGTCTCCCCACACAAGCAAGCTGCAAAGGCAGCATCTGGCTTAGCCAGGGGCCCGTGGTAAGTAATCAAGGCTCTCCACGCATCCTGGTCCTTCCGGGCCCCCCAGACCTGAGTGCCGGCAGCCCCTGTCTCCACGCACCTGGACCGTCGGCGGCTGGCACTGAGGAAGCTGCAATGCTTACTCCGTATGCAAAAGCCCCTCCACGAGACTCCCCACTGGGCATCTCACCGCCTATTCCTCCCCTCCCCTGACCAGTAGAACAGCAGAGCAGAACCAGCCTGCCAACGAGGAGAGCCAGAAAAACCCAGCACGCCCACCCTCGTCCACAGGCAGCAGTGTGACGCCGCTGAGACCACCCTGGGGAGCTGTGCTCAGCATCACGGACCAGCAAGCACGGCCTCGCCCTGGACGTGCGCAACGAGCACACCCATGCTGGGCAGACAGGTATTGCGTGTCTGTGAAAATCCATCCACACGCCTGGGAAGACGACTCAAGAGTAAATGTCAAAGTGAGGGAGGGTGAGCGGTGCCGCATCTGACCAGGAAGGCTGCCCTGACCTTGTCCGCGCTCCGGGAGAGCCTCCAAACCCGCCCGGCTCAGGGCCCTGCTGGGCTTAAAATCTCTTCGGCTAAATCCTAATTCCAACCTCATTGTAATGTGAGGTTTATCCTGTCACCTCCCATTCTGAGCTCTGGCCCCAGAGCCCAAAACGGAGCTAACAGAGCCTTCCTGGGTCTTGGAGCTGCGGAAGCTGGGTTTGGGTTTGGGTTACCAAGGGGCTCAAAATTCTATTCTCTCTACTTGTGTGTATGTCTGGAAATTTCTATAATCCAAGATTTTACATTTTCCCCAAATAAAATTGAATAGGTTCTTTATATGGTTCAGAGTCATTTGTGGATTTCCGGAGAAAAATCCTTTTTTAGTCAAAACACTGAAAAATGTTAACAGTGATGATAACTGGAGGGGTAGAAATTAGTGATTTTTTTACAAGAATCTTTTAATACTTTCCTATACTTTGCAACTTTTCTGCAGTATCTAAGTGGTTTTTACTTTGTCTTATGGTCAGAAAAAAAATAAAGAGTACTGTGTACTGGGGGGAAAGTCAAAAAAGAAGGTCCTCCTGGCCCGCAGCGGCAGGAGGGTGCTGAGAAGGCCCACATTCCCGGGGCCACTGGGAAGTCAGACAGCGGACCCGACGGTGAGCCCTCCAGGTCGGGATGTTCCTTTGCTCTGGGAAAAGGTCACTGTGTTGTTCTGATGCCACTATATGCAGGTTGGCCAAAGGAGGCGACTTATTACAGAGGAAATGAAGGAAGATGCTTCCTCTGCTGGTCCTGTCACCTCTTCCTCGCAGCTGGCTGATGTGAGACTGGAGGCTCTCTTGCAAGAAAGTCAGGCACCAGAAAGAGCTCAGAGAAGGAGGGAAGGCACGAGTCTTCGAAGACCCTGCCTTTGAAGCCCAGGGACAGAGGGTGCCTGAGGCGTGACAGGCCCTCTGCACCGTGAGATGTCTGTGTCAGGTCCGGTGTGTTCCAGGAGGACTGATGACACCAGGGTAACAGGTCTGCGGCCAGTCCCTAGCTGGCTCCCTGCTTTATCCCCACGGTCCTCAGGGATCAACGCTTCTAGTTAGCATCATTTATTCCACTTCTAGGAGTCCCCGTCCCCTCCAGCTAATCAGTCGCTATTTTTCCATTCAGTCTGACATGAGCACTGTAACCTTCATCATCATGCAGGTTACAGAGCTAGAAGGAATCACAGCATTTTGCACAAACCCCTCATTTTATGGATGAAGAGCCAAGGGCCAAAAAACGAAGTGACGGCTGAAGGAGGCTCCACTAGCTGACCACAGAGGTAGGAGCAGGCCTTCTGAACTCTGGTCTGCTCTGCAACAGCCCTTCTCTCCTGTACCACACACTCTAACACTGAGACTCAGCACGCACGGCCCTGATCCCTCTAGTCATTTCGGATGTAGTTAGTCTAGCCTCACGATGTCACGTGGAAGCTACCTGAAGTTGAAGGTCGTGGTGATGTGTCTCACTTCTGAAGGCTCAGAGCACGGAGCTGAGAACATGGCTATCTGATTCAATGACCAAAGGAACCAGGTTGAAACGTGCTGGAAGGCTTCCTGGGGTGGTGCCCTCACCTGGACCTGAAGCAGGAGAAGGATGCAGGTTGGCCAATCAGTGGATGAAGACACTCTGACAGGCCGAGAGAGGGAAAGAAGTGGGAATGCTGAGGCCACGAGGAGTTGCTGTTGGCAGTAGCGAGCAAAGCAAGACGAGGAGGAGCAGGCTGTGGACTCTGAATGGGGGTCCAGATGTTGGCCCAGATTTGCTCAATCCCCATGGGCTCTTCCCTTCTCCTTTCCTCTCCCGTCTCCTCTCTCTGCCAGGCCACGAGTTCTCTCATACTGGAAAACACCACTCAGTTCCCACAAGGCTCCCCCTAAGCACATCGCTCCATTTCTCTCCAGAATTCCCCAGCACTTAGGCGCACTCCATAGAATCCATATTCACTCAACACTTTTGAGGGCGTACTCTGCATGAGATGAATGAGAAAGGAAAGCAGTCCTCGAGGGCCTTGGTCTCCACAGGAAGGCTACGTCATGAGCGTAAGTGCCCACAATTGAAAACAGAACACTGAGCGCTGCACTTGGGTCTTTATTTGCACTTATTTACAGCCCCTCTTTATACGTGTTTCGTCTCCTTCACACATTGGTCCTCCCTTCCCACTAAGGTTGACTGTTTCTCAAAGACAGAACTGCATCTTTTATTTCTCTGTTCACTCTACTAGTGCCTAGAATTTTATTCTACAAACAACAGACCCTCAATAACGCTGCTGACTAATAGGCAATTTTAACACCACTACCATTCTTCTGCTTTGCAGGCCTATGTGAGTTTCCTTCTCTGGAAATAAATACATCACCTGTAAAATGGCATCTCTGTTGACATATAGCAAGTGCACTTAGCTAACTCCAATATTCAACACAGCACATAAGAGCAAACACTCAAGAAAAGAGCTTCAGGTAGTCATTTTTCTTGGCTCTCGTTCCCTCTGCAATGGCTTCTGAGCAGGTGAATTAATTTATCATTGAACATCCCTGTTTTAATTAATGATTGCATGTCGAACACTGTGGAGGGCTGGTAAGCCCAGCTGGTTCCCTGAAGAAGCCCCAGGCCAGTTAGTTTTATTCATCTCAGGGCCACAGGAACCACTCCTACCCCTTGGTAAGGACAGCTTGAAAGCAAGAAACCCTGGCTTTTAAGTCTTTGTGTCTTCAGACTTTTAGACATATCTCTGGAAAACACACTCAATAAATCTGCATCAGTGTTGATAATGCTGATAATGAAATGGCCAGTCCTGGGTGCCTGTTTATCACCTGAGGGTCTGAGAGTACCTGGGTGAGGCTCTCCACTCTGGTCCTGCTGGATCGGAGTTTCTCAAAGCACATGGGCTACAGGTGTGCCCAAAGCATCATTCCACTCACCTCTCACGGCCACCTCCACTGGTAGGCAGCCTCGTCCAATCACCCCAGTGCTAGACAAACATTATTTTCTAAGTGTGCCATGATGTGAAAAAGAATAGGAATCACTGTGCCAGACGACCATCTGTCAGGGACACTGAGGAGGGAATTCCTCGCCTGAGTAGGTGCCTACATCAGACAACAGATATGGGGTCCCTGCCCACTCAGACCCACATTCCTTACTGTGCTTCTCCTCTGTCTCATGGACTCTAATTCCTGGTTTCAGTTCTACCGCTCGCCCCATCCCCTTCTCTTTTCTCATCTCTAGATTTCCCCTGTCTTGTTCACTCTACTGCTGCCCTCCTCAAAATTCATCTCGGCTCCTCTTCTTCCCCTGAAGACACACAGTTCATTCCAACTGAGCATTCTCGTTAGTTGGGCAGTATAACAAGGCTGAAACAGAATACAGATAATAAAGCAATAATCTTCCTGACTTCCCCAATCTGGGAACCACTAGAAAAAATCCCTTTTGGCTTTTCTCATTTTTTGCCCAACTTCTGTTGCTGTACATTAGGGTGGAGTGTTCCTGAGGTCAACAAACTGTTGTGTGACTAATACAGGAGTCCATGTAAGACGTTGGAGGGCAACTCCAACATGGACCCACTCAGATCTATTTCTGGAAAGACTAAGAAGACCTGATTAAAACATTTTTATCTACATATTTTCCTGTGACTTATACCCTAAGGCTCTTGGTGTAACTGAGAAGGAAAAAGAATCATGGCTTCAATTAATTAAGCATCTGCTCTACGCTGAACACCGAGCCAGGTGCGTAACATATTAACTCTAACCTTCACAGCCATGTGTAAGAGGGGTGCAATTGCAACTTCACGTGTTAAAAACATATGTATGTATAACTGAATCACTATGCTGTGCACCAGAAACTAACGTGCCATAAATCAACTATACTTCTTATATATATACATATATATACAACTTATATATATATTTCACATATATGATTGAAGTATGAAATAGATGAAATATATAACATATTCATATATGCATATATAATTCATATATATATTCATATGTAATATATAATTCATATTATTCACATATAATATATAACATACATAATTTAATTTCATATAACATATATTCATATAATGTATATATGAAATAATCATATAATACAATATATCATGTAAATTTCATATTATATATATTTCCTATATAATTTATATTTCATATATATAACATATTTCATATATTATATATTTCATATATATTATAATATATTTCATATTATATATATATATATATAAAAAACAAACAAACAACAACAAAAACCAGCTCAGAAAGGCTGGGGACTTGTCCAAGGTCCTACAGTCAGTATATTGCAGAACCAAAATCCAAACCCATGTTTGACTTCCTCTCAAGACACGACATTGAGTTGTCTCTTGTATGGTGGGGGATGGGGAGAGACACGTAGAAATAAAAATGTTTTCACATGGAACATCTTTGAGAAAAGAGCCACGGCTGCAGAAGGAATAGTTTCTGACCAACTGTGTACTGTAATCCTATCTGAATGTTATTGTTCCAGCTCCTCGGACGTCTACACCTCAGCTCAGTGGCTTCTCTGCCCTGGAGGTCTGATGAGGGTGGAGGACCATCACAGCAGTTCCCTGGCTGGTAGGGCAACAGCTGCTCTGTTGCCAGGGTGATCCTGGAAAGTGGGAAGAGATTCCCAGCCACAGCTGGCCTCAGTCTTCAGAGCAGGGGAAAAGCTGTCTTTTCTAACCCATGTATCTCACTCTGTCTCTCTTCTGCTCAAAACCCCCCAAGCACTGCCCCTTGCCAAATCCCCCACCAGGAGTGAACCCCAGCCCAACCTCTCTGGCTCATCTCACAGCCCCTGCCTCCCCGTGTAGTAAGTCACCTGGCCGCACCCTACTTCTTGCAATTTCCTCGTATGCCATGTTCTTTCTTTCATGTCACTGTGCTTTTGCTCATACTGTCCCCACTGCCTAGAATACCTTCCCCGCCTTTTCCACCTGCAAAGCCCCTATGCATGCCTTGATCGAACGTTCCCTTCACCAGGAGACCTTCCCAGAGTCAGTCGCTCACTTTACTCCCTGCACTGAGAGCTAGCACGCCACTGAACTCCATACCACAGCCACTGCTTGCCTGCACGTCAGTCTCTGTAAGACCTGTTACTGCTCACGGAGGAGGAGGAGGTCTTACCTGTCTATCTATCTGCCCCAGAGCCCAGGGCAGCTCTCAGTCGTGCTCAGCAAGTGTTTGTCAAGTGAATGAATAAACAAATGAGCCAAGGTAATAAGCAGAATGTATGGCTCTGATTAAATCTAAGGCAAGCAAAAGAGAGAAAATAAAGAACAATGATGAGAAAGAGGATTTCTCAAAGAGTTAATAAAATGTCTAGAGGTTTTTTCATCACTAAGAGGGCAGTCACGGGATGATTAGAAGGAATTTATCAGAGATTATCTCTTTATAAAAGCCCTTCCCAGGTGTCTCTTGCCTCTGAAGGACTTCAGTCTCTAATCCTCTCCATCTTCTAGAAGAAAGGCTCTATCAGTCTCATCTCTGATGAGCTCAGGGAAGAATTAAAAACAAAACTGGTAGATTTTGCTACAATTTCAGCTGTAAAGCTGGGTTTGAGGGAGGCAGAGAACACAGATGATGCTGAACACAAATGCGGACTGCGGCTCCTGCAGGGTCCCAGGCAGAGATTAGGGGACCACTCCCTGACCTTGAAATAAGAACAGAGAAGCACACTTCTCAGCGACTGGTTGCAGGGTGTGTGTGCAGGTGGTTAACTAAGAGGGAAGAGAGCAGCCCCTTTGTGGAAGCAGCAAAAACACAGCGTCTTTGCCTCTGGGTACGAAGGTGATGGGGAAGAAAGCATGTCTCAGGGAAGGTGACCCCGGTTCTCTCAATGTCAGAGTGAAGTTTAAAACCTTCTATATCCCAGCCAGAAGGTTCTGTGTTCTGTCCTCTTAAGCTTTGTGGGGTAGAGATGTTCTTTCAGCTGGGAATGTTGTCAAGCCTCCATCTTGACAATTCCCCTTCATTCTCTCAAAAAAAAAAACAAAAAAAAAAAACAAAAAAATTGCACCATCAAAAATCCTGGCCATCCTTCAAGGCCTTTCTTATGCCCTGTCTGGTGAACCGATGCCCTGATCGGCCCTCTGGTGCTCCAGGGGCTTTTCAGACTTGTTCTGAGATCCTCTAATTCCCACATTCAGAGCCAGTCCGAAACCATTCTCTTGGCTAAACCCCGGTGATTTATTTAGTCTGAAGGGTGCACATGCCTCTAAGCAAATTCACTTGATAGTCAATAGGAGGTCACCCAATGTGGATGATGAGAGTTAACACTTTGGGGGAGAAATACTGCATACCTTTTGCCCACATTTGCACATTTAATCTTCTCCAGAATCCTTGAAGCAGATACTAGTCCTGTAGCCTTTTTCTTTGATGGGGAAACGGAGGCACAGAGTGGTTGAGTAACCAGCCTGAGGTTGCACAGGCAGTGACACGACTAAAATCTGAGCCAGCAGTCTGACAAGTGCAATGCAGAAAATGCTCCACACACATTACATATTAATATTATTTACGTAGGCTAACGGTTCCCCTTAACTCTTGAAAAGAAGGGAAGAATGAATGAATGAATCCCTATGATTTATATTTATCTTATCTAAATATTTTATTTGCCTTGTGCAAGGAGATAGGTGCCTACTTCTAAATCTCTCATCATTTACAGGTGATTGTAACATTTATCACACCACATAATACTGATTTACTTGTCTGTCTTCTGTACAAATCTGTGAAATCTTGGAGGACAGGGTTTTGTGTTTCTTTGTAGAGCGGACCTGCTTAAGAACTCTGAATACTTCTCAATTAGCATCTGTTGTACAAATGGGTGAATAAGCGAATCAAATCCTTTAGGATCAAAATGTAAAGCAATACTCCAGCCATAAGTATCAAATTGGACCAACATGGTCTAGAACAGTGGTTCCCAAAGGTGTCCCCTAGCCCGCCAGTATCAGCAGCTTTGGGGATATTATTAGAAATGCACGTTCCTGGGTCCCGGTGCAGACCTCTGGATCAGAACTCTCAGGAAGTTCGGCGATCTGTGTTTTAACAAGCTCTTCGTGTGATGCCTGCTAAAGTTTGAGAACTACTAGACTAGAAAAAAAGAAGTCTGCCATCAGTAGCCTCAGCTGCTATGCTGATGTATCCAGGAGTGGAAAAAAAGAAAAAAAAAAGAGAGAGATCTGAGAAAGAAGAAAGTCTGCAGTTGAGTGGGGAGGAAAGAGGATGACAGAAGGGTGTGGGGAGATATGGAGAGGGAGGAGAAGGAGGGTGGGTGAGAAGGAGAGATTGATTCACCTCAAAATCTCCTGGGAATGAAACGGGTTCACGATCTCGGCTGGGT
Organism: Camelus dromedarius; assembly: GCF_036321535.1. Taxonomy (NCBI): domain Eukaryota; kingdom Metazoa; phylum Chordata; class Mammalia; order Artiodactyla; family Camelidae; genus Camelus; species Camelus dromedarius. The sequence goes on along the minus strand of NC_087458.1, from coordinate 26,043,877 downwards.
GATGCCATAGCAACGGGCCCAGTGCCTTCCCCGCCCCCTCCCCAGGATGACCGGGCATGAGACACATCTACACTGAGCCCTGCAGAGCGATTTAAACTTCAGCAAGTTGGAAAAGCACAGTGAGAGGAGAGCTTACACATGGGCTCCGGCCCCCAGCGGGGCTCCCAGCAAGACCGTTTCTTCCTAAGGGCTGTTACCAGTCCCGACAGGCGGTGAAGACGCAGCCGTGCAGAGGTGCCCCGGCTCACACTGTCACACAGCCTGGCTAGGGCGGCTCGGCTGTCCTGCGGGACTTGCTGTGAGGAAGGATGAGTGGGTTAAGGGGAGAGGAGAGAGCCCACGGTGCTGCACGGCTGGGAGTGCAGGATGGGCTGGGCTCAGACCCCAGGGAAGGATTACTCAGAACCCCAGGCAGGGGACCAAATGCTGACGGGAGCTAGGAGCAGAGCTCACAGGACGATTTGAGGCCAGGGGCTCTGGGGAGAGAACAATGGGGTCACGAGGAGCAGAAGGTTCCAGAGACCATTAAGGCCCTTTGCTGGGAACAGCTGGAGCTTCCAGGGCACCTATGAGGCAAACACACTGAGCTGGCTTCCCTAATAAAGGCAAGACAGAGGCTGCAGGAGGACACTGAGACAGGCAAAACGCACCATGCTCCATACGCTCGATGGAAATAACTTTGGGAAAGCGAGTTTACAGCCAATTAGACGGTAAAAGTAAGATATAATTGCTGTTGCTATGTTTGTTTCCAAGAAGAACTGTGTTATGATTAGACTAACAGGCTAGTGTTGGAATTCTGAGCAAACGGCATGGAAGACTTGGTCTTGCTTTGTCTCCGCGTGAGAGAAGAAAGCCGAAGAGGAAAAGCTGAATCGATAAACCACCACTTGTGCAAGGGACCTGCCTGCTGAAAACCCTCGTGCAGCCCTGAATCCTTTCTTTGCGGGGAGAGAGGGGGAGTAGGGGAGAATGTGCTGAGATATTTCTCCTATCTGATCCCTTCTAGTCCTCATCATGACCCAACGAAGTCACCATCGCGGCCCTCATTTTCTGGATGGGAATATTGGGCTCGGGGAAGTCATGGAGCAGGCAAGGCATCAATCAAATACTGGGACTCGAACCCACCTCCACCTGACTTCAAACACCATGCTCCTTTACCCACAATGAAGGCATAATTCTGCCCACAGTAACGGAACAGAGAGAACTGGTGGTCTGTAAGCTACCCATGGGCCGTGATGCCTTGTCCAGCCAGAACTGGGGGTCTCCCACTGGTGTCTCCCCTGGGAGACACTGTAGTACAGCTGGAAAACACCAGCCTCACCTCTTATTAGTTCCATGACACTGGGCGAAACAGTTCAACCCTCAGTGTCTTGGTTTCTCCACTTGTATCAGGGGGATGATGATCCCGATCACGCAGGAAGCAGTGCTGGGAAGATGAAGTGGGGAGTACAGTCTGACACTTACCACCTACCCCACCACACCCCACCATGTGTTAGCTGTGGCATCTTCGGTACCTTGCTTAGTTCTTCTGCCCCTCAATGGCCTCATCTCTTAAATGGCTGGATTAGAAATAATGCAGCTCCAGGGACAGCAGGGAGAAAGCATGTGACAAGTGGCTGCCATGTGTTCCAATCAGCTCCCCTCCTGGGAGAGGACATGCCCAGCCCCCAGCTGCTGGGACCATCTGCCTCTGACCGCTCACAGCTGCACCCGCACTGGGAATTGCCCTGCACCCCGAAGGGGTGCTGAGCTCAGCTGGTGTGGGTCAGCCTCTCCTCGGTCCACCTCTGGCCTCCTCACTTCCTCAAGTGTATCCCCAAAGCGCACCCTAATCAACATTCTGCACACAATTCTCCAGTGCAGAGCTGCCTTCCAGAAAGCCCGAGACAGGATCTACATCTTAGAGAGTGCTCAGTAAAGAGTAATTGATAACAGCAGTTATGATTGTCTTCAAACTCAAAAGGCTATGATATTGTACACATGACTCCTGGAAGCTTTATAGAATTTCTTTAAGGAACGGGACTGTGTCTCAAATGTCTTTATGTTTCCTCCAGGCACCCGCAGGACAGCAGATCCTCTAGAAACATATTTGACTTACACTGGCTATATTTCTCTTAGGCCCAGAATCAAATCAATCTGCATGGGTCCGGGGGTATGGACTTCAGCTCCACAATGGTGACATACATGGTCATAACCGGGACACACGGAGTCTCAGCACTAAGGAACTTTGTAAATGAAATCTCTCCGACAGAATAACTTTGCAAAAATGGGCCACACAAATCAACCCGGGGAAGTAGGTTATGTGAACTCTTACTATTATTCGTTCTTTAAAAATTAATTATTAAATATTAAACAAACCTCACATCTGTAAAGACAGGTGTTGCTGACCTTCGGCATCCGTGGGAAAGAGGCCTGCGCTCCGTGGGGGACGGCTGACCCCAGCCGAAGGCTCCCTCCACCCCACCTCCTTTCAAGGCGACACAGAAAAGCCAGCGGCAGCGCTTGGAATAGAAGCAAGCTCCCTTATTCCCAAACCTGTATTCCTGGGCTACACCATACCCTCTGTGATTGGCTTCTCCGGAAATGGAGGTATAAAAGAAAGAGGGAAATGCACAAACTGGCTCTTTCAGGGCCATGGAACAGGTTACCCTGACCCTGCTCCTCTGGGATATTCCTGTAGTGGCTGCAGGATGGGGGGAGGCTGAGAAAAGACATCTCAGGCAGGGATGTGTAGCTGCAAGTATCCCATCAGCTCATTCAGTTCAAGGTGACTCTGGTTCGGTCTAAAGTCCGAGGGGCTGCAGGAGGACGAGCTCTTCCCCTGGGACTCCCAGACAGACCCGCTGCTCGGTCCCTCTGTCTGAGCTCCAGTGGGGTCTGGAGATCCAGTGTTCCCATCCCTGCATGATGCCAGGGCTGGGTCTGCTCCTGCTGGGCTTGTGGAGCCAGACTGGAGGCCCCAGGAAAGGCTGTGTGGGTCAGTGTCTCCCCCGGGGCCGGCCAGAGCCACCCAGCAGAAAATGTCGTCAAACCTGGGACTCCTCAACCCTCCCTTAGGCTGGCAGCAAAAGGGAATAAAACAGTCATTTTAACAGCAAGCTTTCAGCATGCTCCCCGGAGGCCCAGATGCCCGCTTCTCCCTCTCCGCATCCCCTCGGGTGTCCACTTCACTCTGAGGGGCACCATCCAGCGGAGGGGCGGGCAGGAGGTCCGGCAATGGAAGGTCCATCCCCACTGCCCTGCCTGCTGTGCGGGCCCCTGGGAACACCACTGCAGGCCCTCCCCCAGAATCGCCCTCAGACGCTCTAGACCTCTGGGCTTACTGAACAGCCCCGATGCCCAAAGCACGGGGCCTGGGAGCAAATGGTTAGAGAAACTCCCTGAAGTCAGGCAGCTTAAGATGCAGTCAGGGAGACTGGAAAGTGCAATGGATCAAGACATAATAAACGATACATTAAAAAAAAAAAAGATAGAGACTCAGAGAGAGGGATAGGGTCTGAGAGCTTGAGTGGTCCTATTAGACTTTCTCCAAAGACAAGTCATCCTGGGGCCTGAAACATGGGAGCTCTGGACAGAGGAAGTCCATTCTCAGCCAGAGGTCTCCAGGGGCGTCAGCCCAGACTCACGAGCGCCCAGCTGGGGCCGGAGGACAGCAGACGATCACCTCATTAACAGCATCACACACCTGACTGGCAGCTCTGCTGCCCTGGGCTCTGGGCCCACAAGCGCCCTTGTTGTGCGGCATCAGGCCGGGTTGATTTGTTCTTGGAGAGCAGGCCTCCAAAAGGCACCGCCCAGCTGAGGGGGACAAACCGGGCTCCTTCCAGTCAGGCCTTCTGGCTACCCGAGCACAATTCCAGAAGGTGCGAGCCCACCTGGACTGAGAGGAATCAGGTCAGAGCTGGAAAAAATACTAACACTCGGAAGGTGAGCAGGGCTCAGAGCCAGTGCGTGCGGAAAGCCTGGCAGACAGACGGCAATTGTGTGTGTGTGTGTGTGTGTGTGTGTGTGTGTGTGTGTGTGTGTGTTCAAAGTATAACAAGGTAAGAAATTGATGAATGAATGAATGATAGGACCTCAAAGTGGAGAGGCTGAAATAAAAGAGGGGTAGTGGGCAGTGTCACTCACACTGCTCCATTCTACGCGTGATACCCAAGCCACCAGGAGGAGGCAGAGCGCGCTCACCTCGCTTGGCATCATCACGGAACTGTGTTCCAGCTAGTCTGGACAACAGTATGTCAAGACAGGAGCAGAAAAGTGCCTTGATCAGTTCTCCATTTATAAGTACTTGTGAAATTTTAAATTACAAAAGCAATGTGCATTAGGAATAAGTAACAGCCGAACAATACAAAGATGTGTAAAGAAAATGTTTGGTTTCCCCTCACTTCCATCTCTATCCTGCTATTTACACAGCGCTCCTGTCCTGACGTGTAGGCTTCCCCACCTATCTCCACGCACAATCAAACTCACATACAGCATTTTGCTATTTATTTTTTTAAGTGGGATCATACTACACACATTACCCTGTAACTTGCTTTTCTTCTGTAAAACACAGGAATGTCCCTCTAGGACAAATGCAGATTAAATTCATTAAAATACACACACACACACACACACACACAGGCATATACATACACAGAACCATAGCCACACAACCAACATTCCACAGATCTCCCTACTAACACTTGGTTATGTTGTTGGTGCTATAAAATAAGGCTGAAATGCTCTCTCTTATATATGATATCCTTATCAACTGGCCTTTTAATTTCAATAGGTGGGCACCTTAGCAATGAACTTACAGAGTCAAAGGGAATGCACATTTTCAGTATTAATTCCCCGAAAGGTTGGAGCAGCCCACCAAACACTCCACCAACATTTCACGAATGCCTCTTCCCCCACATCCTCACAGGTACTGGCTGTTATGATCTTTAAATGTTGGCCCATCTGATGAATGAAAAATGGGTTTTCTTCATTGCTTTATTTTTCATTTTTCTGGATACCAGCATCGTTTCAGGTATTTACTAGCCGTTTGGATTTCCTTTTTTTTGAACTCCTTACTCATATCCTTTGTTCTTTTTTCAATGTGGTTGTTTATCTTTTCCTAATAAATTTGTTGGGGGGGTCTCTGTACATCAGTTATATTGGAACTTTGTTTCATGTGTTATTTTTCTCAGTCTATCAATTGTCCTTTGACGTTACTTATGGTGTCTTTTACCACAGAAAAGTTGTCATTTCTATATAATCATTTCTTAAAGTTGCTGAGTCAAGTATTTGAGTTTCCACCGGAAATTAAAATACTCACATTCTTTTCTCCCTCCATTTTACTTGGAGGTGCCCTGCTCCATGAATATGCTCCATGAATATTAAGATTTTCGTCTTACAGACTGAACTTACAAATTGAAAGATGGCAGTTCATACTGCAGACTCCGTGTGCTTGACAGAAAAGTCAAGAGAAAAATAGTAAAAAATAACCCCTCCCCAACCATTAGGTCAACAAAGGTTGCAGACAACTTTTTACCAATATTCACTCCATGTGGAAGGCGAAACAAAGACCGTCAACAGCTGATTGCTTGTCCTGACGCTTAAACCACTCAACACCAAAGTCCACCCTGCCTCCAATCTGGTCACCGTGGGGTGGGCATCACCCAAGCAAGCCCCTCCTCATGTCTCCACCTCCTTCCACACTCAGCTCAGGCAGCATCCGTTCCTCCCCCCTCACCTCCCTAGACAGAAGGACGCTGCTATGACGGGCCTCCTTGCGCTCCTCGGCATTATGCTTACCTCTCGTTTGGTAGTTATTTACCCATCATTCTTATTTGTATTCCCGACACCTGTTACTGTACCTAACACACAGTATTTGCTCCTTAAGTAGCTGGTGAAAGAAAGAAAGCAAAGGAAAAGCAAGGAATGGAGGAAGAAGCACTAAAATCCAAAGCTGAATGTTCGCAGTTAACTGCCAACTCAAGATCAATCAGGAATGAATGTTAAACATTGCTGAAATTACAGGGTAAGTTAATGAAAAGGAAAAAAAAGATTTCATTTACAAAAAGCTGATTGACACACAAAATTTCAAGAACAGGCCTGGTTCATAAAGAAAGGCCCGCCTACGCTTCAGGCTTGCTGGGCCGCCGTTCTCCAGCTACCATGTTTCACTCCGCGACACGTGGTTTTTTGGACAAATGGATAAAGTCTAAATATTCATTTCTCAGACTCTTAATGAGTTTTGGAACGATCACTATCATTCAGCCCTAACTGCAGCCAATTTTCTCTGAGTTAATCTTGACATCAACACCCCACCCAAAGACTTTTCTATGATTAAAAAAAAAAACAAAGCTTCGTGTGATAGCATTCATACATCCAGCCTGCATATTCCAGAAGCGACATGTTTTTTAATCGACTCTAAGACTACAAAGCAGGCCACCGGCCATGAGCTGCTGGGAGGAAGGACTTCAAATTTTTACTAGAAGAGAGACAATCTGGTTACCCAGAGTCCTCCTTCAGAAAGAGAGTCCTAGCTTCCTCTCTGTAAAGTGCTGTGGACATGCCTCCCTGACTTGATCTCACGTGTGCCCTGAGAGTGAGTGTTTCCATTCCTGGAGAACGCTGAAGAATCTAAGAAGATAGAAGGTTCCTGAGATTACCACCAGGATCAGAGCTGGACACATACGTTTGCAATATAACAGGTGGGCTTTTCACCTAGGATGGGGCTCAAAGGTTACTGACACTGGCCAGTTGCCTGGGGGACACACAGCCCATCTCAAACCCTCAACCTGCCATCTAGCTTCTTGGTTAGTTTTTTTTTTTCTTTTTTTCAAAAAAATATGACTCAACCAGTCCCATGATTCTAGCTTACAGCATTACAGAAAATTTCTAATGATCTCAAATGTGAATTTCATAACACAGAAGTAATTTCACTCACTTGAGTACTAAAATGAATCTGAACTAAATGTCACCAACAGGGATGGAAGAAGGCTAGACAGAGAAAGCAGAGGTGGGTTGACAAGACACGACATTAAAACAATGAAATTACTGTATCACAATCTCAAAAAGTTTAGCAACCTTTAGCCTCACCCACTGGATACACATGTTAGTGACATAACTTAAACCTTATTCTCCCTAATTGGTAATAATTAAGAACAGTGGGAGGAAGCCTGGTGCTCACAGAAGTATTCGCCATTTTGAAAGGCCTTTCCCAAAAGCTAGGATCCCTGGACAACAGTACTTTATACCTGAACTGCTGTGCTGGCCCCATGAGTTCCTCCCACCCACTGGCAGCCAACATCTGCTCCACTGTGAGCCTCTGCTCAGAACTCTCCACTGGTGACACTCTGGTCACCAATTAGAGGCCATGAGCACAGCAAGCTGGGCCCAATCTATCTGTCTCCCCCGACTCCCAGATAGGATCCATCCCCCAGACCTAAACCCGACCTTTCACAGTCCCTCCACAGAACACCACAGTTCCCAGACACAGATGCCATTTCCTCTGACAGAGATGCCCACCTTCCATACTCTGTCCATCAACTGCTAACTCTTCCCACGAGGCCTCGTTCAATAGCTCTCTCTTCTGTGAAACATTCATCCTGTGAACAGCTCTCCATCTTGAATCATCATTATTCGTCGCCCTCACAGTACCTGTCATGTTGTAAACGCTAAATAAAGATTTACTGAATGACATGGGTGTTGGCTGAAATGAACTGACTTTGAGATTTTTCATTGTTCTTTCACCCTGCTAGGATGCTGCTCTTTTTTTTTTTTAATGAAATTTTGTTCTGCTTATAAAAGTAATGCACGAACATTTAAAAAGTACAAAAAGCATAAACAGGAAAGTAAAAATTACCCATAACCAACACCTAGAGATAACCACTCTCATTACCCTCTTAATTGCACATTTTACATCAATGCAATTTAACAAATCTACGTATGGAAGTCCTACGCCCTGTGCATGTTTTCCTGAATTTAGATCAAGTCACTTACTATGTGCTCACCCAGCATTTGGTTGACCAGAAATCTCTGCCAACGAGCACTCCTACGTATCAACAGTACAATGCAAGCAAATGTTCCTGGTGATGACTATAGGGCCCTGCAAGTTTCTGAAGTGCTTTCTCCTGAATCATAAACTCATAGAACTTTATTTCTTAGAGTGACCTCAGAGAACATCTCCATTCATGCCATCTCTCCTTCCTCCCTGTGCCTTTGGTAGACATGGCTAACCATTCAACATTCTCTTCAAAGATGGGTTTGGACATGATCTCAGAATCATTCTCCAGGCAGTCACACCCATCGGCTGAAAACTGCATGCAGTGTGAAACCTCGCGGACGTCTCGGGTTCCACCCACCCCTTGTGCAGATGGTAAAAGGTCCTGAGAGAGGCTGAGTAACTGCCTGGGGTCCAAAAGCCTATGAGGGACCGAGCAGGAGGCAGAACTCCCTAACTTAGCTCTAGTGTCCTTTGCTTTATGTCACACATCTAAGAAAGATGAGATTAGATCTATATTGTTTGAATTTAAAATGTATTTTATTGCCATTTGGTTGTCTCAAAATTCATAATCTGAAAAATCTACGTAAGTCTATTAAGTACTATATTTGGTTAAAGACAAATTTCTAAGTTTATGGACCCAAAGAAATACCCGTGTTTCATACAAGCCCCCTAACCATGTAATCACCCAGCAAACATTTGAGAACCTACCCTACTCTCTGCTAAACTCTTGCAGAAAAAGTGACATAAAGGGTGACCCCTGTCCTGGAGGAACTTATTACACAGGGTTTTTAAGCAACCACTTCAGATCTCACCATTCTATCCTCTGGAAACAGCCCAAATGGGCTCCCAGAAAAGATGTTGAGGGGTTAGAGACAAAAGAAGGATGAAACGTGGAGTAAAAGCTTCCCCACTGTTACGGGCTGCACTGTGTCCCCCAAAATTCACGTGTGGAAGTCCTAACTCCTAGCCCCTCAGAATGTGGCTATGTTTGGAGATAAGGTATAAAGTGGTGATTATGCTAAAACTGGGGCCATTAGGGTTGGCCCTAATTAAACCTGACCGGTGTCCGCACGAGAGGAGGAGATACGGCCACACGAAGCACACCAGGGATGCACAAACACGGGACAGTGTGTGAGGAAGGGGCCTATCTGCAAGCCAAGGAGGAAGCCTCAGGAGAAACCAACGCTGCTGACCCCCTGACCTTGGACTTTCAGCCACCAGGACTGTGGGAAAATAGGTTTCTGTTGTTTGAGCCGCCCAGCCTGTGGCATAAGCTCCCTAGCAAACACATAGACCTCCCAACTACCCGAACGTTGCTTCCTTAATCAGAGAAGGTTCAACAATGAAACCTGACTCCTTGAAAGAGAACAGCCCTCCACCAAGCCAAGGGCTGGCTTTCTAAGAGTTCTAAGTGATTGTGGAAGAAAGACTCTCAGGAGAAGGAAGCAGAGGATCTCACCAAGCACAACCTGAGAACAGAAATGGGCCTGAGGCGGCTCTGACAGATCAGTGCCAAGGAGAGGTGGGGGAGCCCTTGTTGATCTGACTCATCCGGGAGAAAGGCCAGGAGGGGAGAAAAACAGAGCTAGCTAGTGGTGGAAAGTCCCCCTCCACTCCTCACACACACAGTCCTACCTACACTTTCTACAGGGCCTTCCGTGGCCACAAAGGAGACACAGAAGACGCAGCACAAGGCAACATGGGAGTAGGAAAGCACCTCTGGAGCAGCCGCCAAGCGCTGGAGACATGCCCTGCCACCTCCGGGCGGGGTGACAGAGAGGCCACTCAGCCTCTCGGCATCTTGGTTTCCTGACCACCAGCTAGGAATGAGAACACCAATCTCACAGGGTTGGAGTGAAAATCAAGTGTGATAACACATGGTCACGTTTTAAGCCATTACAGTGCCCCACCAACGCTAGCTGAGCGGACAACTGTTAAATTTACTTACCATGGCTCTTTCTGCTTAGCTAAATTCTGTCCTCTTTTATTGGCAGATTGACTTGCAATGCGGACATGCATTTTATTTCAGTTAGACTTTGAGCATTTGAGGGAGAGAGCCATATGTTCAGTGTTTCTTCTCCTGTCTCCCCTTTACATGTATTAGAGCAGCAGGGACACAGGAAGCACCTTGCGTGCACCTCTCTGGCTCATGTGGTTCACACTTGGAAATGGTTCCATGTCTTTCCATCAACCCCTACTGCACTGTTGTAACACTCTCAACTCTTCTCCTGGCCTATATACTCTCCCTTCACTTCCCACCACCAGTCAGCTCACAACCCAAGCCAGTCTGCACGCTGCTGTCGAGATATCTTTCCAGAACACTATTTTTAAAACATTCAGTCTCTTATCCCCAAACTTCTAGTCAGCTAGTGACGGCCTACAGGGCGCCGTTCTAACGCCTGGGCTTGACAGTCTCACGTAATGTAGGACCAACCACGCGTATCTGTCACCACTTTCCCACGTGAATCTTCCACTGTGGTCAGTGGGGCCTGTTCCCTGATGTCACACGGTAAACATCTACTGAGTAAGGAGATGGATGTTTGACGAGCATCGATTTTTGTTTCTGTCCAGGCTCTTTTTCCCTCCTGGAATGTCTGTCTTGAGGCCGACGATGACACACACGATTAGGATATATATGGTACCACTGAAAGTTGTGTTTGTGTTACCTCAACCACGAAGGGGAGGCTTCCCCCCCGCCTTTCTTTTGTTTATTTAAGTCCCTCCATTTCTCCATGGCCAGCTCAAACCTCATCTCCCTGAAGTCCCTCATTTCTCAAAGGCCAACTCAAGACCCGTCTCCTGTGAGAATGAGCCCCCTGACTCCATGGTACCCAAGGGTCTCTCCTCTCTCTATTCCTCAGGACACATCTTGCCTTCACCATGCCCGTGCCTTCTAGCGCCCTCTGTCTTGCATTCTTATTTGAACTTTCCAGTTAGTCCACCAGATAGTAAGTCCCTTCAGGAAACTCTCCAAGTCTCCTACGTCTTTGCACGCCCAGTCCCCACCACACTGCTATGAATGTAGTGCCGTCCCCGTGGGACTCCTTGGAAGGGGACGCCTTCTGACAACAAGCCGGGAGCAGCTGTCCTCAGATTCACGGGCTCTCTGCTGCTGACCAGTCCTGAGCAGGCTCTGACCCACGTTGTCTCTGGCCCACTTGTCAACTCTACCTCAAAGTCTCACTCTGAGATGAATGAAGCCTCAGGAAAACAAGAAAGGAATTCCACTGCACATATCAGCCCATGACTCAACATGAGGGGTGTCAGCTCGGTGAGATGCCATTCGCCAGGTGACTGGGATCTGCACATCTGTCACAGCAATCAGGATGTGCTCCCTTCACAGCAAGACGGTGACACGGCTGACTCAACCGCGTGAGGCTGCTTTCCCAGGAGTGAGGCTGGCTGATGTGATCCATCCCCCTCTGCCACCACGTCACCTGCAGAGGTAGCATGCCCTTCTGCAACACAGCTCACTGGGGCTAGTGGATCTGAAACGAATCGATGGCCCCCCAGATAAGAAAACCTCTCTGGGCCATATACTAATGAGCACACAGTATCGGCTTTGTTCTCATCAAATGTCCATGGCCATCTAGATGCTCCAATAATAAATAATGTCATAATAAATACAAAAGAGGAATAAATAAAAATAAAACAAAAAATAAATAATAATAAATTTTTTATTACATCTGATCATAACCCAGAAATATATATGTTCGCCACCAACCTCTCCTCTGTACTCCAGAGTCACATGTCCAGCCATCTATTCGAGACCCTCTGGGGAGGTCCAACAGCCATCTCAAACTCCCCATGTCTAAAACTGAGTTCCTGACATCCTCCTCACAAGTCTGTTTCTCACACAGGTTTCCCCATTTTATGTCATTATAACACCATTCTACTGGTTGCTCAGGCCAAAAAACTTGCAATCACCCTTAGCAATCCCCTCTGTCTCTCCATCCAACTTCTGGCCCATCAGTGACTCTATCAGCCCTTCCTTCAAAATCTGTCCAGAATTTCACTCCTTCTCCGTGCCTACTGCTACCACCCCTGGGCCAGGCCACCACCATGTCTCATTTGGATTATGGCCTCTTTCAGTCTATTCTCAGCACAGCAGCCAGGGTGACCCTGTAAAACGTAAGCTGGATCACAGCACTGCCTTCTTCAAAGCTCTCCAAAGGCTTCCTAGTTCACCCCACGCCAAAGTCAAAGCCTCGTCAGGCTCCACAAGGACCCTCCAGGACCTGGCTCCCAGGTCTGACCTCATCTCCCCAATCGCGCTCCTGTTGGTAAGCTCCGCCCACACTGTCCTCTTAGCTCCTCCTCAATCTCACGGCTTTCACGCATACTGTCCCTTCTCAGAATGCCTGTTCCCCCAGATACCCACGTGTCTTAAGCCCTAGCTTTCTTCAGGTCTTTATTCAAAAGTCAACTCCTCTCTGAGGCTTTTCCTAATGATCCTACATAAAATGACCCCACCAGGCCCTCCGACCAAAACTGCCCATGCCCGCCCCCCCGACTGTATCCCATTTATCACACTATGTATTACTTAATAGTAACATTACTAATATTGCTTATTTATTTAATTTGCTTTTAAAATTTTTTAGAATATGAGTTCCACGAAGGCAGGGATTTGGAATGCTTTTCTCCCTGCTATCTTCCTATTACGTAAACCAGTGGCTGGTATGTAATAGATGCTCAATAAAAATGTGTTGCATCATTTAATAAATCTAATTTACTTAACAGAAAGCCACTTATTTTACCTATTACTACTGTGTATCTCTGAATCAAAAAAGTGGATAATCTTGAAGTCAGTACATTAAGACCAGATTAAACAGATAATCTGAAGTACATCTTAAAGAGTAACGTTGAAGGAATTTTTATGAGCAGCAGCTATGTATCTGGTGCTCATTCAGTGAACATTTATTGAGCACCTACCATGTGTTAGGTACTGAACTAGGTGATGGGGATATAAGAGAGATCAAAGCAAATATAGTCTTTGAAATTTATAATCTTGCAGTGAGATTTTAACATCTTACCCAAGTAATGAAATATCTCTGAATATCAACTGTGTTGTCTATAAAATTTAGATGAGGATGCTTCACCTGCCCAAGGACAGAAGACTCAACCAGGTGATTTTCTGATGTCCCTTCTACTGCTATGAACCTTATTTGTCACACCACTGTCATCCCTTCTAAGGCATCTTCCTACTCTTCGCAAGAATGTTTCTCTCTGGTTCACACTGTCCCCTGTCTCACATATCCATATAAATACAGACACCCAGCCAATTCATTGTTGATTGATTTCTTACATTCAAAACACCATTGTAGGCCAATTAAATGCCATGCAAGGACTCACTGTCCTGTCTGCAGCTTTGAGCCTCTGGACCAAGGAAGTGGGGAAAAGCCATACTAATTTTGGAGTCTCTAAAAAAAAAAAAAAAAAAAAAAAAAAAAGGGAGCTACCACACAGATCCAGATCCAAGAAGCTTTTCTTCCGACACTGAAAATAAACTCCCTCAGCTCTGGGACTCACCCAGCTGAATGTAGACAAAGCAGCAGTCACCTCGATGACATAAAAAGCCCTTAATGGCACTTCCAACAGACTCACTGTGCTAATACCACATCACTCTGTCACTGTCACAACGTTGTGCCCCTTAAAATACCCAGAGTCATTTGGGTTCTTTTGTACTGGAGAGCAGTGTGGGAGGCAATCTTTCCTCGGGAGAACACTGAAAAGGAGGGACCGTCGGGAATGCTGGCAAAGAACACACTATATACTTAAGCCCGCGGCACCTCTCACTGCTTTAATTGTTAGTGATGGAGCGGGAGGAGAAGGGAAGCAGAAGTCCTTGATCGGGGAACAGGCACGAAACAGATAAGCAGAAAAGCTCGCTAAACCAGAGGAAACTAAACAGAGAACAAGGTGCCCAAGGAGTTCTACTAAATCACTTGTGGCTGGACAAACTCAGATCCCTGACTGTTTCTGAACCAATCTCCTGCTCTTGACAAAGAGCCGGGTGCTCATTTACTCATTCATTCAACATTTTCTGGTGGAACGCTTAGAATATGCCAGGTACCCGTCCGGTACAATTTACCATGGTGAATAAAACAGACACTAAAGACATTAATTAAAAGACAAAAACTGCTTATTAAAAATACACCTTAGATACAAAGATGCAGAGAAAGGCTGAAACAGAATAGCATATTAATCCCCTCCCAAAATGAGAAGAAAATAACAAAGAACAGAAATTGACAGAAAAATAAGTTTGCAATACAGAAAACAAAACCAAGAAATGGTTCTTTGAGAAGACTAATAAAACTGATAAAGCCTCTAGAAAAACTGATCAAAAAATAAGCAAATAAAAGACAGAAGGCAGAGATTACCAATATCAGGAATGAAGAAACAAAAAGAGGACATCACTACAGACCCTACGAACATCAAATAAGATAAAATGTACAGTTAACAACTTAATGCAACTAAATTTAGAAAGTAAAATGCAGTGGATAAATTATTTTAAAAACACAACTTAAAACAACTGACACAAGAATAAATAGGAAAGCTAATAGTCTAATGTCTAGCCAAGAAATTGTCTGTAATTTTAAAAAATCACTAAAAACCCCAAAACTTCAACTTTACTAAATTTCTTTTTCATATTAGTTATGTTTGCATTGGTAACAATTTTTCTCCTTTATTCTCTTATTATAGTGAATTGCATTGATTGATTTTCCACCACTAAACAAACAAAGTTGTAATTTGGATAAAGCCAAAATAAAACTTAAAAAAGGAAAAAAATAAAATCCTGCAAGGACCAAATGGCTTCATGGATGAATTTTAAGGAAGGAAATAATTACAATTCTTCAATATCAGAAATTCTCCCAAAAACAGAAAAAGAGAGAGAACATCATTTGTTTCATGAGGGAAGCCTAACCTTGGTATCAAAACCTAAGTAGGACATTTCAAGAAAAAGAAAATTACAGGCTAACTTCTATTATGAAAATAGATAATAAAACCCTGCACCAGAATATAGCAAATCAAACCCAGGGATATTTAAAAAAAAAAAAAAGCATAGCATAACAAAACTGGTGTTAGTCTAGGGCTGAAAGTTGAACACTGGAAAATCAGTGTAATTCACTGTATTAAAAAATATATAGGAGAAAAATCATGCGATTGGTGCAATAAATAGAGAAAATGAATTTAAGGAAGTTTAACCTCTGTTCATGATAAAACAAAAACAAAACTTAAGCAATTTCGGAACAGAACTTTCTTGGCCTGAAAAATGGTATATATGAAAAACGTAGAGCAATCATCTTGTTTAATGAGGAATATTGAAAGCTTTTCCACTGAGACTGTGACCAAGAGAGGAACATCCATTCTCATCGTTTCTATTTAGTTTGTACCAGAGGTCCTAGCCACTACAGTAAGACAAGAAAGAAAAATAAAAAATACAAGGCTGAGAAAGGAAGAAATAGAACTACCATTATTTGCAGATGGCATGGGTATGTATGTAGAAAATCCAAAAGGATCTTCAGATATACTATTAAAATAAATAAGTGAATTTAGCAAGATAGCTGGATAAAAGTTCAATAAACAAAATTCATTTGTATGCTGATACACTAGCAACAAAACATTAGAAGACAAACTTTAAAAATAATACCAATTACAAACAAAACATTAAAAACATTGTTTAATAAAAGATGCATTAGCCCTCGACACAACATACTAGAAAACATTACTGAGAAAAATTAGAGTAGATATAATACATACTATGTAAAGATATTGTAAAGTATTGTAAAGATAGTGCTATTGTAAAGATACCAATTCTTCCCAATAATCTACAGATTCAATGTAGTTCCGGTCAAAATCCCAGAAAGAATTTTTTTAACGAAAATTGATTGACAAGTTAATTCTAGAGTATACACGAACATGCTATGAGAAAAAAAAAAACAGCTAAGATAAAACTGAAAAAGGAGAACAAACCTGGAGGAATTATATTACCACATACAAAAACTTCTTATAAAGCTACAATTATTAAGAACCTGGTATTTAGAGCAAAGACAGAGAGACACAATGGAACAGAACAGAGTCCAGAAACAGACTTATACATACATGGTCACTTGATTTATGATAAAGGTGACAAGAGTAATAAAGGACAGTGTTTTCAATAAATAGGCCGATTGGATGTCCATGTGGACAAATAGGAATCTTAACTCCCACTCACAACATATATAAAATCAATTCTGGGTGGACTGAAAACTAAATGTGGAAAATAAACCAATAAAATGTCCAGAAAATTAAACAGGAGCGTATCTTTATGACCTTGAGATTGGAAAAGTTCCTCGGTCAACTGGGCAGTTTTCTGTGCACTCAAAAAGTGAACGAGGAGGTATCTTGCTTGGCCCTGTAGATTGTGATGGCCATTCAGGAAGGAACAGTTGTAAATGTGACCTGTGTGCGAGGCTGCCCTCCACAGCCGGGTCCAAACTGACTGCGACTGAAGAAGGCCCAGAGGCTGGTGGCATCAAACTGGGAAAGAGACAGTGCCAAGGATATGGCCTTGGGGTTGGACAGCCTTCTAGGAGGCCTCCAGCGACACACTTCCCTGAGTAAACTCCACACACTCTAGAGTCTGGCCCTGGGCATGGCTTGCCCACAAACCACAAACAACCCTGATTCATCAGCCCCAGGAATTAATTTGTTTTGTGGGACAGACTCACTAAGCTTGCCAATGATAAACAAACAGACAGACAGACAGACAGACAAACAAACCATGCAAGAACCGGGAGCCACATACGCTCAGGTTAACCTATCACCCTCCTACAAGCAAGCTACCTGTGAAGTCAATTTGTAACCGAAGTGTTTCTCAGAGCAAGGACAGTGGGTCACATGAAAGGTCAGGGGCATGAGCCACTCCCCTCCAAGAGAGCATAAGCCTGAGACAGACCCAGAAGTTCAGCCCTTGGGCAGAGCGCCTTTCCCTCTACAGATGTTGGGATGGGTCCTACCTATGCTTTCCTCCAGGGTTCTTCTTCCCCTTGTTTCCACAGGTGGCCTCTAAGGGCCACAGGGATGCTAGTCTCATTTGGGTGTTTTTAGATACCTCATTTTACCTTCTGTAAACAATAAGGGAAGAATTTGTCCGCAACCAAAGTTAATCAGAGAGAGCTGGTTGCTTACTAGAATGACCAGATCAGAGTGGTCCTCACTTCAGAATTATAATGTAAGCCAACTGCCCAATAAAAACCCGGCTAACCACAGGGTCTTTCAATGTTACGGCTTTTAACACATTAGAGTAACTCTGACAGTAAACGTGACGCCGCTGATTCCTTCCAGCCGCCAACACAGGGATGCAGCCAGGGGCTGGGGGTTGGTTTCCATGTGAGGAAACACCCTGCCTCTTTTGAATCCGCAGATCATCAAGGGAGGCAGAGCCTCTGGAGCTGGAGGAGGTGGATCCAAATCATGTGTGGACTCATCTCTGTGTACCTCAAGTCTCTCTTATCCTTGAGGAAAAAAGGCAACTGTCTGGCTTGACAGCAGGGATGCACCTGCCCAGACACCTCACTGTTTGCCTGCTGATAACTAACAAGATCTTCTGTTTTCTGATTAGAGGTAAGTCCTTAGCGTGAACTGTTTTCCAAGAGAAAGCACTGACTTGAAATCAATCCAAAGTGTAACTAACTAAAATCAGCACTTTTCCTTAGAGCAGCGCCCACAATAGTGCCTGGTACCTGGAAGGCACGCAGTAAACATCAGCTGATGGAATGAAGAATGAACGGGGAAGAGAATGTGATGGGGAGACACTGAGAGACAAAAGTGTGTTGATTGTGGTGATGGGGGTGGGGGGGTTTTACAAAAGGTTCCTACAGAGAAGGAAAGGACGGCTGGCAGCTAGAAGACACACCTCCCCACTTTCCCAAGGTCCAGTTCTGTGCGCATGATGATGGAAAAGCATCAGCATGTGAACGATGCCCCAGAGGAGCTACTGTGCAGCAGGAGGCAGGTCTTTCATTCCTGGATAGAGGCTAAAAGCCATGGACCAAGAATCGTCAGACACGCCTACTCACTGTGTGACTTTGGTAAACTACCAGCCTCTCAAAGTTTCAGTTCCCTCATCTACAAAAACGGTAATGATGTTCCATTGCACGGTTGTTGTAAGAGTCGGAAATAATGGATTTCAAGCCCTCAGCGCAGCGCCTAGCCTATTGTAAGGGTTCAAAGAAGAACAGCCATTTTCCATTGTTTTCATTTACATCAGAGCAAAGCGGCACACTGCTGTGCACGGGGCAGAGCTGGCCATGGAAGGGCCGCCCTGGAATGGGCCGGGGTGCCCCACTGAGGCTAGGGAGCACCCCACTGTGGGAGTAGGGCTTTTCTGAGCCTCAGAACATAAGTGTTGACATAATGCACCCGAGTGAGTATGCAATGCTGCAAGCAAGACTTAAGGTGATAAGGTTCATCAGGCCTGCAACCAGCTCTTTCAGTGATTCAAGTATGAGAAAGCATACTTGAGTATCAGAGCTTTTTGCTCTGTTGCAAAGAATGATTTAGAATATCTGGCCCATCAAAAGCAAAGAGGCACAATATTGTACTCTGAGGCTGGCTGTCTTTTGCAGAACAGACAAGGTAGAGCAGTACTGTAGAGAAAGATACACTCTTGGGTATCTCCCAACGAGCCCTCATAAACATCCTGCAGATCGCCCAATGACCCAAAGACATGTTTGGAAGGAGACTTCTTCTCAACCTTATACACTTAGGTTACTGGTCTGTGGTTTGGGATAAGGGTAAAACAAATGGCTGGAAAAGGTGGCCAACTGGTACTTATGTGCAGGGGCTGTAAGAAGACTGGCCTTCAGGAAGTCTGCTCAGGCCACAGAACCTCGCTGTGGTGCTGGAGGCAAAAGGTTTCCCCCTTTTCTTGTACAACACGGGGAACAAACCATCACAGCTTTTAGAGAAAGAGGATCTACTCCAGGTCAGGAAGATGCTTTCTACACACCAAAGTGATGAGGCTTTTCCCAGCCTTTCTTGATCATCTATCTAATGAACACTTGTGTGGACATCGCTGGGCCAGTTCCCGGCACACAGGAGGGGATGGGGCAAGGGTGGAGATGTGCCTGGTCCTGGCAACTCCTCCCTAACTCCATCCATCCAGTTCAGAGTTCTTGCTATGGACCCACGTCCAGGTGGAACAATCCTTCGACACTCCTGGTTTTGCCCCCGCGAGCCTGAGATCCACCTGTACCACTTGCCAGCTGTGTGCCCCTAGGCAAGCTCCTCGCACTCAGCCTTGTCATTTATGAACTGAAGCGAACAGTAGTTCCATGTCAAAGAACTGTTTTGAGAATTAAATAACATTATGCATAAAGGAGCTAAATACAGCGCTTAATGACATGATGAATAAATGATCATCATGATTTGTATTGGCTCATTAGCAATTTTCTTGTAACTTGCACACCAGCACCCAGGCAGAGTGCTCACTGACTCCCCACCCTGCCCTGGAGCGCCTCCTGCTGCCCTGAATCCGGGGTGCCCCATTAACCTGCCCACTCTGTTCTCCTCGTCCTGTTTCTGTCCTGCCACACTCGGGGTGATTATTCCTCACGCCTTCCCGTCACACCCGGCTGTTTTCTGTCTAGCATCCCCCCACCAAATCCATCCTTTCCAAACAGCTTGCCTCTCTCCTCCTACCATGGACCAAACCCACCAACCCAAATACAGAAACAAACAAACAAAACACAAACACCTCTCAAATAAGAGGTTTTAAAGGGAAGGAGAACAGAAGAGGGGGCCAGACAGCAAGCCAGCCCCACTGCCATTCTCCCCCCCGGGCCCTCCTCTCCCGGGACTACGCTCTCTTTTCTTGTTTGTCTTATTTCAGGCCTAAGCCCAGGGGGCACTGCCAGCACTTCACTTTGTATCCACGTGGCACTGATTCATCTTTTACGCTTAGCAGATGTTAAATAAGAGTTGGCATCACAATAAAGAAATGGCACCGGACAGATGGGCAGGAGGTGGCCCTGCTGGGGAAAGCATGCATTCAGGTGCTGAGGAAAAGGCCAGGGAAGACAAGTGGCCTCTCTTCATTTTTCTTCCCCAGTTTGCAGACCCTGGGGGCTCACTTCCACCTATGACTGTATCCTCTGAGTCTAAAGCCGCCTGCCTGGTCCAAGCTGCGGCCAAGGGTTGAAACACAGTCAGGAGACCCCACCGCCCGATCCCACAGACTCAGGACCCCCAGTCCATCCTTCCTGAGTCCTACAGTAAGAATGCACAGTCAGGGATCAGGATGCAGAAGAGGCCTCCAGAAATAAGAAAGCAGGCATCTGTCACAGAGGTGCCCTGAGCCCTGGAAACAAAGAACCCTGGCCTGGGACCAGACAGAGGGGAGAGAGGGAGAGGGGTGAGCAAAGGGTCCCCACCCAGAAATGGCAGGACTGGGGGCCTCTCTGTGCCCCTGGGTCTCCTGTGGGCATCCCTGACAACCTCCACATCCAGGTCCCATCCGTTCCCAATGGTCCTCGTGTTCACCCAGCTCCTTCCACTCTTGCTTGGCTGTCATTCAGTCCAGGTCCCTGTCCCCTCGCAGCAGGTCCCATTACAGCAGCCTTCCAGTCCTCCTGGCTTCCCTCCACCCACATACCTCTGCCTAAAACATTTCTCCAAACGCAGTTTTCATAATGGATCTTCTCTGCTGAAACAGCTTCTCTCACCTCCCTTGTTGGCAGGATAAAACCCAACCTCCGAAGCCTAACAGTCAGCAGTGGTTTCGTCGACTTTACCTACTTCTCAAGTCTTACTTCCCGTTGATTTCTTCAGCTGATCTGTAAATATTTTCCAGCCTTTCTGCTTTTTTCTTACAGCATCGTCCTCACCTGGACATTCTCACTGCTCTTTGCTCCCATCTTCCTAAATTATACCCGCTGGTGCTAGTTATTCCCCCTTTGCCTGCCTCTCCCCATCTGTTCCTGGCCCTTCTCTTTGCCCCGGGAGGGTAACCCTTCAAGGCTCGTCGTCTGGCTCCCTGGCCCTCTCACTTCTCACAGGAGGCACCAGCAGCAGGAGAGAGTTGCAGGAAAGGCTTTCCCAACACCCTCGGGCTTTGGTGCGGCCACTCTGACTGGAACAGGTCCCTCCTCCCTGCTCCCAGCTCTCACTGGGCTCTGATCACCCCCAGTCCTCGTCTTGCTCCTCTGGACCCCGCGGTGGAAATGATGTCCCACTGGAGCTGTCCCTGGGATCTGAACGTCACTTGCTGGCTCTGGCCAGCTCTCTTAAACACGCCCTTCATTAAATCCTCTTCCAACCCCAGCTGAAGGTGCCTTCTGTTCCCCGTCAGGATCCTGCCGGAAACACCATATTTCCAGCCTCATTCGCAATCCCACCCCCTCCAAGAAACTTTCCTTTCCACTGCAGTTAAGAGTGATGGCTCATCTCTCGTCACTCCCCAACACCCTTACTTAATTCCAACACTCTTTTGGAGCTGATCTGCAAAGTATTTGACATAAATGAACTCATCTTTTCCTCACAACAACCCTGAAAGATAGACAAGGTATTATTACCATTAATAATCTCATTCGCATTTTGCAGAGAGCTGAAGCTTCTAGAGAATAAGAGACATGGCGGAGAACACGCAGCTGTTAGGTTGTCTTAAAGGAGGCGGTTTGGACCACAGGATGCCCTGGGAGCCCAGGGATACAGGCCAGTAGGGAAGGGATACAGGGAGATGCATCTGGGAAGACAGAGGCTGGGAAGTATCTATGCATATCCAACATCCAAGAAAATAAAACCCATTGAATGTGTGTCCACAAAGTGTAAGACACAGTCCTGGAGGAGTACACAAACTTTGTTTGGAAAATGCATATGTGCACAAGCTGATAACACAAAACAGACAGGGCCAGGTAGGAAGGGTCCTCAAGGCCAAGGACTCTCTGTAACACTCTTCTGAACATCCTGCCCCACCCCCCCACTGTGCTTGAATCAAAGCCCCAGACACAGAGGTGCTCAGGTGTTCAAGTCAGATTCGTTCATTTTGTTCAGCCTCTACAATGGGTGAGGCAGGTGCTATCTCCTGGAGGCACCACAGTGCACAGGACAGACGGGGCTTACACTTAGGAGGAGGAATGGCATGACTTAAAATATTACAAAATGACTAGAATAGCACAATGGTGGTGAGTGCTCCAAAAACAGAAAAGAGTCATGAGTGAGATTTCTGGTGAGAGGTGACTGTGTAGGGTCATGCTGAGGGAACATTTTTCTGAGAGTATGTCCTTCCAAATGGGACCTAAAGGACGAGCAGGAGTTGACCAGAAAGGGAAGGGGCTCTGAGGGAAGAAATTCCACTGTGTACGGAACAGCATGTGCAAAGGCCCTGAGGTTGGTGCAGCTGGGGGCTGTGTGATTCTGACAAAGGCCAGCGTGGCCACAGTACAGTGTACAAGAGTACAGTGAGGCTGAAAAGGCTCACAGGGGCCATGTGCCTCGCAGATCATGTTAAAGATTTTTGTCTGTATTTCAAGAGCAATAGGAACCGAATAAAGGGTTTGGAAAGGGAAGTGACACGAGGGGCATGCATTGTTCAAAAATCATTCCGGCTGCAGAGTGAGAATGGACTGAAGAGGCACAAGAGAGAAAAGTGGGAAGACAGTCAGGAGGCGACAGCAGTGATGGGGGAAAGGAGACGGCAGCTGGATCAGAGAGGTCGTAGTGGAGATAGACACCTGGGGGCTGTGATGGATTCCGAGAGTAGCACTCGTAGGACTTGGGTTTGATGAGAAACAGAATGTGAAGGAGTGGGCGGAAACACGGGAGACAGGAGGCTTTTGCTTGTGCCACTAAATAGGTGGGGGGGGGGCTCTTACACTGGGATGGGGGAGCCAGGAGAAAAAGGACAGTGGCGGTGGGGGGGGGGGGTCAAGTTTTCCGTTTAAGGCTTGTGCATCTGAGGGATTTAGGGATGGTGCTAGCAGTAGGTAATTAGATATACATGCCTGGAGCTCAGGAGAGAGTTGTGGGCTAGAAATATAAATTCAAGTCATCAGCGTACAGTCAAGGGACTTTCAACAAGATCCCCCAGGGAAAGAGTATGTGAGGAGAAATGAGGGCCCAAAGGAGACGGAGCCACCAAAAGAAGGAAGGAAACAGGATAATGTCATGGCCCTAAAGCCATGAGTTTCAGGAGGAAGGGAAGGAGCAGCCTATAAACTAGGACACTCTGGTCCATGTCCACACGCCGAAGGCTCTGAACGCTCAAGTGACACTGAGTTTATATCCAGCACCTCAGGAGAAAAGTCTGTGCTAAAATCTCCACATGCATAGACACCTAGCAGGTGAAGCCTGAAACCTCCCTGTGCAGGAAGCGTCCCAAGATCACCATCTCTTCCGCCCACAACAGAGGCCAGGACGATGGAGTCCCAGATGGCGTCTTCCAGACTCCGGGCACTGGCGGGTGCTGCTCTGAGGGCCCCTGGGAGGTGACAGAAATAGCTGCCTACCCAATAAGATCTGTGCTTCACCCCGAACCGCTAAGAACATGGGGTGTCGATGAAATTTTCATACCTCCACGACAGATGTTTTTTATTCCCTGTCTCTTTTGGCCCCTGTGTTTCTTCCTTGATTGTTATTCCTGTTTCTAAGACATAAAGAAAAGAAAACACAATAAAAAAAGGTTTCTTTTCTTGCGTGTGATTTGGCTTGAGGTTTGAGTGCTGCGTGGGGCACTGCTCTGGCTTCCGGAAAAAGTGGTGCCAGCTTCCGGAAGCCAGTGTGCACCCCCCACTCCCAGCCCCCCACCGCCTCCTGCCCCTGTTCTGAGCTCCCTCCCCCACGTCTGCCTCTCACTGCCTCTCCATGCTGCCTTCTCCTTCCTTTTGTCCCTGATCTGCCTCCTCCTTCCCCACCCCAGCGTTCTTCCTGCTTGTTCAAGTTTCTCTCTGTTTCCCCCTCAATTGCTTCCTAAGTTAAATGCACGGATGTCGAAGCACTCCAAGTGATGTCTTCTTCTCCCCCTTTCCTCCCTCGCTCGCTGAATCTCTGGACAGCCCTCCTGACTTCCATCCTCAGACAAGATCTCGACGAGACAGCACGGCTTTTGGAGAGAAGACAAATAACTGCCCGCTCCAACCTCCACGCTCAGAATGACGAATAGGGCCCTTCTCATCTCTCCCACACCGGGAGGGCTTCGGGGTCACTGTCATCACCTTGCTCTACAAATTGGATATAGGAAAAGATAAAACATTCACCCTGACCTCCATTAAGGAAGCCCGTGCTAGGTTAAGGGAGGCAACCGGGACCAGGTCCCGATGCCGAGGAGATCAGAGCGGCCCGGGGAGGCCTCCTCGCCTCCCTCCGGCCGGGATACGGGATCAGATCCAGCTGGAGGTTAAAGCAGGGCAAGGCGTGTAGTGAGCACAGCTCCACCTCGTCCCCCAGGAATCACGACAGGCGACCCAATTTCATCTCCAGCGACTTGGCAGCAGCCTCACCCTTGTCAGTAGAAAGTGGCACTAGGAGCCCAATTGTGTGAGTGTGAGGCCTGCTGCGGCGCAGAGAGAAGCTACTGGTCATGGTGGGGATACTGCGTCCGTGGCCCAGGCCCAACCAGTCCGTGCCCCTCCTTCCCAGTGTCATCCCGAGGAAAGGGTCGGCAACCTTGGCTCCTCTTCCCAGATGATCCCATGGCTGCCTGCTCCATGAAAGGCATTGTCTCAAGCTTGCCTTGGAAGGCAGGTGGGACATGCTGAACGCAGATGTCTGGAAGGTGGTAGTGGGGACTGAGGGTCCTGATTACTCCCCGAAAAGAAAAGCCAACCGAGGTGGGGCAGGGTCCCCAAAGGCCCACACTCTGGTGGCAGATGGGGCCCCAGTCTGAGACAGGGTCAAGGTGGAACTCCGCACCTGCTCAGGCCCCAGAAGGCAACGGGACTTGAAGTCTGGACATCTGGGAACCATTCTGGGAATCACAAGGGCCTGCCTTTCAAATCAGGATGAGCCCAGCAAACACAAGCCCAGCTTCTAAAATAAGCCAATGCTTCTAGACTAAGACGAATCGTCCGGCTGTCACCCACAGGGCAGGGCACAGTGCAGAGGGGGGTGGGGCGGAAGGCACTCCCCAGGCTCCACTTCCACCAACGGTTGCTGGTTTTCTACCATCACTTGCCGCCTGAACCGCCCTCAAGGTCCACAGGTGGGCTGCTTCAAACCTGACCCCCTCGGCCTGGCCACTTGAGGGTGAGTCAACACACACATCATCGGGATAGGAAGGCGGGAGGGCAGAGGCTGAAACAGGAGAGGACAAGAAACTGGCTCCTCTGATCACTACAGAATCCTTCCTGGGTCATTAAGGATTCCTTAGTACAGAGGATCAAAGGTGAAAAATGCTTAATAGCATCTGACCAGTCTTGAAGTGTCCTATACCCTCCAGGACTTTCATCAAAAGGACAGCCCTACTTTAGCATTCTCTCTTATGAAAATTCAGAAGGAAAAAAAATGTGTCATGAGCCATGTCTCCAGCTAGGCGCAGTGGGGGAATAACCCTGTTCTCTCTTGGAAATACTAATTACAGTCTTTGCACAGGCATGCCTCATAAACATGTCAGTTCTCACACACGGCTACTCCCTACAACAATATCACAAATCAAAACATAACATGGAAGCACATTAAACCACCCCTCTGTTCTCCTAAAGGGCCCTTGAGCCACACTTATTTTGAGACAGTTGTGGCACGATGGTTAAGGGCGCAGACTCTGGGAACAGACCGCCTTGGTCTTCTCAACTGTAAAACGGGGGTGGAATGGTCCTATCTAAAAGTTGTTGAGAAAATCAAGTGAATTTACATCAACAAAGTGCACAGAACAGTTCATGGCATGTAGCATATGCTACAGAAGTGTTTGCTGTGATGCCTCACCCCGGTCCATCCACAACGCTAGATATCCCCAAGGATGTAAACAGGATGTCTCCCAATTCTTAACGCCAGCAGGTTTTCCTTCCTGGCTTTAAAGTTCACTTTCCTCCACTTTATTCACAGATTCAAACTCTACCCGGTGGTGTCTGAGCAGAGGCGTCACGATGACTCCCTTGGGAATTCCGATCTCCTCCCCACCTCCCTGCCGGAGACCCCCCAGTTTTCTTCATGTAGAAAAATGGACCTCATGAACCCTCAAATGAATGACTTACTTTTGTAAATATGACCTCAGTGAGCCCCTCTGTGGATTCATCTAATCCCAAAAAACCTGGAGGGTCAGTGCTAACAATACTAAGGTCACCTGGCTCAAGCCCATGGCAGCCAGCTGGCTTCTCGCTTGGGAATGATGTTGTGAGAGCACAGGTTAGGTCCCTGACGGTAGCCGACCATCTCACAGATGCCCGCCACCGGCCACCAGAGGATCTGGCGCAATGGCCAGGGAGTAACAGCAACTAACAGAGCGCACTGACCACGCCCCCTCCCCCATGAACTCATATTCTGTTGTTCATTCATTCAGCAAATATTTACCAAAAATCGACCTTGTGCCAGGAATTGATCTCACCGGCAGCTGCCCAAGGCAGTGAGCGAGACAAAACTCCCGCCTTCATGAGGCTTACTTCAGCGGGATGAGTTAGCCTCCGGACACACAGACAGGCAAAACATTCGCTGCGGTAATAGGTTAAGTTCTCCGGAGAGAAGAAAGCAGGAAGCAGGTAGAGAGTACTGGGGAGGGAAAATTCAACTTTAAATAGGGTGGCGGCGAAAAGACTCACTGAGTAGAGACCTGAGGAGGGGAAAGAGTGAGCCTGCTCTGACCACTGCGGAAGGGCATTCCAGCAAGACAGCCCAACCTCGGGCTCCCAGCAGGAACCCGCCCAATGCGTCTGAAACAAGACTGTGGTGGCTGGAGATGAGTGATGCGGGAGGTGGAGAGGGGCAGAAGCGGGGCAAGGGGTGCAGGTCGTGCAGGGTCCCCTGGCTCCCCTGCGAGAGCTTCGGCTCTCACTCAGTGAGGGAGGAGCCGCTGCTGGAGGGTTCCCCGCAGGAGAGACATGCTCTGATTTGCATGTGCCAGGGACACGAGGACAGACAGAAGTGGGGCAAGGAGGCACTCGGGGAGACACTGCAGTAGCTCAGGTTAAGAGATGCTGTGACTCGGGCCAGGGTGTTGCGCTGCAGGTCAGGACTGGTAGTCAGAATCCGGAGAAATACGGATGGCAGAGCCAACAGGAATAATTGATGGATTAAACGTGGGGTATGAGACAAAAAGAGAGGAATGGTTCTGAGACTGGGTAGCTCCGTATCTAATAATACATGATGGAACAGGGTTGAATAACAATGTCCAGGTGAGAAATGTAATGAATGTCAACAAGTGGAGACCAGTTCGGAGAGAGCGGATGCCTCTGAGAGCAACAGAGGAATTGTGAGGGGAGCGCCGTGTCTGAAAACTGGCACTTAGCACACTGTCCAGCACGTAGTAGGTCCTCAACAAACGTTTACTGAATGAAAAGGAGTACAGTTATGGAAATAAAAATCAAGCTTCATAAGCAATTTCATCTTGAGGGATGGTGTAGTTTTCATAGGAGAAGAGGAGCAGGCAAAAGGACAATGAACCAAACCAGAACAGACTTGGACTGAAGAGCTTTGCCCACACGTGAAACGGTGTCTGCCCTCAGCCAGCTCACCGGCTGGCGGTGGGAATCCTATCTGCCTTCCCTATGGCAAAGGAGACTCTGCCCTAATCAGTAAACTGTCTCTAGACATACTATTATCCTGGTAACTTCCTAGGAGAAGTAATAATACTAAATTTGGGCTACATTCCAAAAGAAATAGCTCCAAGAGAAAGCCCTGAAGTTCCCAGGACCTTAGAAACAGACCCACTGCTGGGTTAACACGCACTGAGTGGTAGCTCCTCCCGGAGCTCAGCCCTCTCCTCTCTCTATACCTTCTCCCTGTGGGCCACCAGCCAACCAATCCCAGAACTAAAATCATGAGTACGTTGATGCTTCTCAAATGTGATCTCCTGCCCTGCCCTCTCCTCTGAGCTCCAGGCTTAGATACCCAGCTACTCACTCATCATGACACCATGCACTTGGATACCTAATATGCTTCCAGTAGTCATCTCCTATTTAACACACTCTGCAAGTGAACTCCTGGCCCTGGTCAGCGAACCTCCCCCTTCTCTAAGCCTCCCTCTCTCGGGGAATGGTACCATTGTTAACACATGAATGCAGCTGAGGAGCCATCACTGGACCCTGCCTACCTTTCTCACCCCGCCTTCCATCCATCAAGCAAGTCCTACCAGCTTTCTCTTCAAAATACACCCTAATTTGACCACTCCTCGTCACCACCAGCATGGCCATCCCAGACTTCACCACCGTCATCTTCTAGGCCCTCCACCTTGCCCACCACGGCCAGTTCTCCACACTGCAGCCAGAGTGATCCTGCAATATATCAAATCATATCACCATCTGCTCAAAATGCTTCAAAGACTGCCCATCAAATGTGAAATAAAATCCAATGAGCGGTGAGTATAGCTGAGTGGTAGAGCACGTGCTTACCAAGCACGAGGTCCTGGGTTCAATCCTCAGTACCAACATTTAAAAAAAAAATACAAGGCCCAGTGTGGTCTGGCCCAGACTGGCTCTCTGATCCCTCCCCCCTCCATGCCCTCCTGGGTTGCTCCAGCCCCCTGCTGTTCCTTATACCCACCAATTACTGTGCCCAGCAAGCCAGTGTGAGGTTTCTCTATGAAGTCTTCTTGAGACAGCGTCTGCAAGCCCCCACGGCACTCAGGACACAATGCTGAAAGGGTTACACCACTTTATCACGGCATCCAGCGAACACAAGTTTCTCTCCTCTCCTCAAACGCAGACACAAAATATCTTCTATTGCCTAACACCAAGCACAGGCACCAAGCATAGGTCCTGGCAGTCAGAAGGCCATCTTCAGTTTGTTGTGTAAATTAAGCTGAACTGAATCGCCCCATCATCCACCATCTCCTCTCTTAATCTGCTCTAAGTGTTGGCAGCTGAGAGTAGTGGAAAGACCCTGGGCTTTCTAGTTAGGGATCATTAGGTTCCAATCAGGACTTTCTGTCTGAATAGCTGAAGCACCCTGGCCAGGTCACTTAACCTCTCTATGCCTCAGTTGTAAAATGAGGACTGATCAGAGTCAATGTCAAGGCTACTGTAAGAATTAGAAGTCATACAAGGAAAGGGCCCAGTCCAGTGCCTGGCACACATCAGGTGTACGGTACACAGTACCTAGTATGATGACCCATGTGTTTCTTGTCTTTCATGTCTCTTTTCAGCATTACCGAATACCCAAAGGGATTCCAACAAGATCAGGAAAAAAGTTTTGTACTTCGAAAGGAGAGCTATCACAAGGAGAAAGACCTCAGGACACACGGATGGGAGGGGCTTCACTCGGGTGGTTTAAGGGGAGGTGGCAGACTGAAGCCGTGGGAAAGAGGATGACTGACCACAGCAAAGTAACCCCTCCTCCCCGCAGGCCGGCCTCTGCCCACCACTGCACTGACCGTGACTGCAAAAGCCACAGAGGCTCCAAGTCCCCACCGAGGTCGCAGCTCCTGGGGGCCAGGGTGGGTCTCATAAAAGAGATCAGTTGTCACTGCAGGAAAGAATATGCAAGCTCTTCCAAATTAGAACGGGAATTTAATTAAACCAGGAGAGAAATGAGAGATGGGGAGATGATCAAGGCCCCAGGATATTCCCTTCCTGCGAGGCGAGGGAGAGAGGCAGGCCAGGGCTGGAACTCACCCCCACTCACGATCTGCCCCTTTCCTCCCTGCCCCTCACCCCATCTCCTCCACGTTCCCTACTTCTGGCTCTGGGACATCCTTCTTCCTCCGTTTTTGAACCTCCAGACCCCGACCCCCCAGATCAGCTCTGTGTAAAGCTCTCCCTCAAGGCATATGCGCTGCTGACTCATTCTCCCGGCTTGTAACAAAGCTTAAAACTTTTAATTCCCCAGTTATTATCTTTTTTTGCTTTTTCTACTTCATCTTGCTTCGTGTTATGAATTATGTACAGTACTTCTGGTACTCAGGAAAGACCCTTTATCAAATCTGTGCAAAAGAGAACTTGTGAGTGATTTTGATCAACCAAGAGTCTCTTGAAATGACAAAGAGCGCCCCAGGCCAGCAGGGGGCCGGGGCCTTAACACGCACACACAGGAGCACGTGATGGGGGGAGGGACACTGCTCTGTGCAGACGAGACCCCTGAAATCCTCATGTGGTTCAACGACTATAATATGACCCCAGGACACTCTCCCTTACCTGTCTTGCCTCGGTGAGGCTGCTCAAGGCCAGGGCACATAAGGGAGGGATGTGATCATGTCAGGTGGGCAAAGAGGTGGGGAGTGACTTTTCCAGGTGGGGTAGCTCACTGCAGACTTCCGGCAATCTGCAGGCCACGCCTTAGTCTTTTCATTCATAAACTGTAAATCAAGATACATTCACTTGGGGAGGCTGCTTCTCAAATGCCTGAGCAGAGAAGGCCCTCTAAGACCCTCCAGCAGAGGGGCTCCTGGGAGACCAGCCGCAGCACACCCAGGCTGTACCCAGCTGAACCGAGGGACAAAGCCACAGCGTGTTTCTCTTGGCCCCTCTCTCTGAATCTCCCTGACCCAATCTCCCATCTTTCTCCCTCTCGCCGCCCACTTCCCCACTTGCTGAAGACACCCGAGATCGAGCTTAAATAACTTACTTTGCAGCCTGTTTAGCTCAACGTGGAAATTGTCAAGACAAATGCAATAAATAACTCGGGTACAAAAGAGAGGCACGCGCCCTCCCTCTCACTGTCACACACACGCACACAGACTAACGATGGGCAATTTACTCTGGGAGGTAACCTTCCCCAGGCTTGGCGTGCTGATAGTCACGGCTGCTTCTAGTAGCGCGGGATGACAGGCAGGGTTCGTGTTCCTGGGGAGAGTGAGTCCTCGAGGGTACACCGAGACGGCTGGCTGGACGAGGCCACGGAATCAGTTGTCCCAGGGGGCTGGAGTGCCACCCACTCTTTGGGGAGCGTGGTCCTGGGACTTAGTTAGCCCTGGGGGCCTCTCTGCTCTTCCTTCCCAACTTGCTCAGGTGACATGCTCCCCTGAGGGGCTGTGTCGTGCCACTCAGAGGCAACCCACTAAGGAAGAGAAATCTGCCATCTGGAGCAGGTGAGGAGGGTGAAGAGAGAGAGCCCCGATTGGAAACTCTGGGAGAAAGGGAGGCTGAGACAGAGACGCACCAGCATGGCCAGCAACCCAAGCCCCACCTGGGTCTGGGGGACGTGCGCCGCCAAGAACTCAAATGTGATCACGACCGGCAGTGAGGAGGGAGTGCCGTGATCACCTGTGTGTCCACGTGCCTGCTGCCCCCCTTTTTTTTTTTAAGCGAAGTATAGTCAGTTTACAATGTTGTGTTAGTTTCTGGTGTACAGCATAGTGGTTCAATTATACATATAATAAAAAAGAATACAAAAAGGAATATACATATATATGTGTGTATCACCTGCTTCCCTTTGGGTCCTGCTTTTCCTTCTAAATCATGAAGAGCAGCCGCTCTGATTCAACAGCACAGCTGTAACCAGCAGCCCCCCAGCAAGGGGGATGGCGGCACACCCCAGTCATTCAGATCAAGGCAAGGGTTCCCCCAGGGAAGGACTCACACTCCCAAATTCCCTTCCTTTTTCACTTCATCTGCTGTTTTTATACAAATTATTCAGGGAGTGGTGGCTCTGTTTTACATCATCAAGGAAACAGTTGGAAAAGGTCATGGTATTATGATGTTTTGTGCACAAAGGAAAGAGAAAAATCCTCACAATATTTTGTATATCCTGCCTTGCTTCTACGGGACCCCACTGACCATATTTGTCAAAACACAGTTAAAGATGACATGTGAAAAATCTGCATTGTGAAACTCAATAATAGAAAGCCTCCGAACATCACTGTTCATAACCTTAAACTATTTTAATAATACCTTAAATTTATAAAGCCTATCTCAGTGCACAAAGCACTTTCACACATATATTCTTATTTAATTCTCACAACCATAATAGGACCTAAGTGTTCCAATGGAACACAAGAGGCAAATGAGTCTTTCTGAGGTCACGTGACTTGCCTAAGATTATGCTGTGGGGGAGGAGGGGCTTGAAAGAAAAAAAAAAACCCTGAACTCGAACCCAGATCTTCCGAGTACAACCCAATGTTTATTAGTACCTCTTCCTTATGGTATTCCTGGCCTAACTGGTTTTCTAAAATACTCGTTCTCTGGTGATGTGAGCAACTACTAATTCCTGTTAAAATTAACGTAAATGGCTCAATGTCACCAGAACAGAAAAGAAAACTCAAGTGCCAAGCTGCTGATCAGCAGTATTGTACATGCACGATTATTTATATCCATGTAATTATATTAATAGGTTAACCTATTATGTAGATAAAATCTGTATTGCCATAGTTTTGTTTTTTTTCTCCCCAGCTTTCACAGATCAGAGAACTTTCACAAAACAAACACAAAAGAATACGGGCTTGCAAGAGGGATGTTAACTTTTTCTTCTGCCAAGAAAAGACATTAACTTTTAAAATTCAATTTCAAGTCGAATAAATTTAGTGTCACAAAAAAACTGACTTGCTGTTATTTTCTCATTATGTCAGACTGGTACAAACCTCCTCACGGGCCGAGTCCCGGCCCATTCAGGAACACTGCTATAGATAAATGGTGGGTCTGACCTAACGCGAAGTGCAGGAAGTCCTAGAGGGTATGAGAATTTAGCAGCAGCTGTAATGTCAATTATTCAGAGGTAATGCAAGTTAGTAAAAACTAGGATGAACACTTAAAAGGTATTCAGAAGCCATTTTTGCATCAAACACAGGTATGTTTTTAATATGGAAATAATATAAATAACACTATATTTCTAAGCAAAAACACCGGCCATGAGAGCACCTAGTATACAGACTAGAGATGTACAGCAAATAGATGCTAAGGATCAGGAAACATGAGAATTCGCCTTATGTGCCCCTTATGTGCCTATGCAGTAAATGGATACTCTCTTTGAATAAGCAAAAACAAAACAAAACAAACAACAACAAAAAAAAACTGCTCACTTAGCAAAACCGAGTTTATAAGTACACTTATAAGTTTATAAGTATCCTAACAGGAGCACTCACAAAGCAAGGAATGAGGGTGTTTTCAAAGCACGTTCCTATGTTTTATCTCATGTAACCGATACAAGACTCTTCTGAGATTAGGAACAGCAGGTGGTACTAGCCCCGTGTCACTAACAAGAAGATGAACCCACACTTGTTTATTCATCTGACACCTACAAAAAGACATGAGTGTTTTGCCTGCAAACATGGGGCTGGTGGCAGGAGGGAGTCCAGTGGCTGCTCCCCTATCCTCAGAGTAAGCATCGAGTCCCAAGCTGATGTTCACAAAGGTAAAAAATGGAGCTTGTAAAAGATGGATTCAGCAGCAATAAGTGATCCCAGAAACTGTGTGTTTTTGTGTGTGTGTGTGTGTGTCTGTGTGTGTATGTGTGTGTGTAGAGAGTCTTCAATTTAGGGGCTGTTCTTGGTCACGTTTCATCACAGAAAGCAGGGCACGTTTCATCTCTTCCTTCTGTTCCCAAACCCTGCCCTTCTCTCAGATTGCCATCTCTTAGGTCCGGGTCTCTTTAAGAGCATTTCAGAGCCAGGTTCCTAGCCAGGAAGGCCAACTGTGTCACAGAAATAAACTACTAATTACGCACAAACCCTGTGTAAACACTCCAATAAATTACGGCCCCCCTGCTTTTTCTCTAGTTGGTCTTGTGTGTGTGCGTGCTTCTACCTGTCACAGGAGAAGGGAGCAGGGTGCTGATCTGGAGTGCGGCAGGAGAAGCAGACTGCAGTGACAGCCCGCTGTCAAGCATTAGTGGTTTCCCTCCCGATAGCAGCTCCTGCCTCTAAACACAGACCCTGCACTGCACATGCGGACTGCTGGGCAGTCTGGAAGCCACGGCACCCCTGGTAGGTTCACAGAGCCACTCTGTGAAATCAGTCCATCGTTGGATACTTCCTGAATACTTAACCATGTCTAGGGAACTGTGGTTGATGCCAGAAGACAGAACAGTGTTTCAAAAGAGAAAAGGGACAGAGGCACCTAAAAGACAACTCATAATAGGGGAATCTGGTAAAAAGCACCAAATGAATGTTACTGACAATTAGGTCTGGGGCAAAGGACTCAGAGGAAAGCTCTCTTCTCCTTTGAGTTTTCTCTTTTTTTTTTTTTTTTTTTTTTGCTTTTTAAAATTGAAGTACAGTCAATTACAATGTGTCAATTTCTGGTGTAGGGCACAATGTTCCCGTCTTGTATACACACACATATATTTGTTTTCATATTTTTCTTCCATTAAAGGTTATTACAAGATATTGGGCATAGTTCCCTGTGCTATACAAAAGAAATTTTAAAATCTATTTTTACATATAGTGGATAACATTTGTAAATATCAAACTCCCAAATTTATCCCCTCCCACCCCCTTTCCCCGGTAACCATAAGATTGTTTACTAAGTCTGAGAATCTGTTTCTGTTTTGTAGATGAGTTTATAGTGGCCTTCTTTTTTCCCTTAGATTCCACATATGAGTGATAGCATACGGTATTTTTCTTTATCTTTCTGGCTTACCTCACTTAGAATGACAATCTCATGCCCACCCATGTTGCTGCAAATAGCATTATTTTATTCTTTTTTATGGCAGAATAGTATTCCATTCCTTTGAGTTTTTAGGGATGGTCACAGAAGGCTCTGTGGAGGAGGTGGCCAAAGTTTAGAGGAACGACTAATACAAAGAACATGGGTGCAAGATTGGCAAAGACGCACGTGAAAGGTACAAAGTGGAGAGGCTGAGAGGCAGGAAGGGAGCAGTCGGAGAGGCGCAGGTCTGCACAGTGAGTGGGCAGTGGGAGGAGATGCTCTGCTTGTTGCCTTTATGTGAGTGGTTTTCACAAAATGTTCTAAATAATTATACACCACCATTAGTGCTGCCTGGGTGCGAGGCTCATGCCAAGGGCTTTATTCGAGTTATCTATTTAATTCTTACTACAACTCTGTGGTGACAGAGGGGGTAGGGGTGTGCCATAATTATCCTCACATCGCAGATAAGGACAATGCAGCACAGAGGTTAACCAAATTGCCCAAGTCCCACAGGTACTAAAGGTGGGACTGGGATCCTAACCACTGTTACACCACCTCTATATCAGAAATCGCTGTTTCAAACAGGATTGTCGTCAGAACATCAATTCAGGAAGACTTACAGAAAGGAACCTTTGGCATAAATGTAATGTTTTCTCTATCTAATACAAATAGGTATTTATAGTACAAAACACGTATTTAATGTAGAATCAATCACTCAAAACATGAGGTGGTTTGGGGGAAGAATCTGAAGCTAGGGTTCGAGATGACTGTTCCAGTCTTGAATCAGCTCTGGCATCCAATTTATTTCTGTATTTTGTTTCAGTTTCACGGTAGTGAGAAAATCCTGAATCATACAGAAAAGTAATGATGTGCTCACTTACATCACTTTCTGTGAGCAAACAAGCTCAGGCCTGAATTTTTTAAAAAGACTAACACAGAACCACAAGCCTTCTGATCAATAGCACACTTACACAGAGTCCAAATGAACACAGAGACAGCAAAGGAAGCTTTAAACCAAGATCTGCACATAAAGGAATTAAGCCAGCCTGGCCACAGGTAGTCTCCAAGCGTGAAAATGTGGTCTAAGACACATCGATTATGTGTGACTTTATAAAGTAGGGGGGTTTTGGGGTAATTTTCTTCTTCCTCAATTC
Source organism: Camelus dromedarius (assembly GCF_036321535.1). Classification (NCBI taxonomy): domain Eukaryota; kingdom Metazoa; phylum Chordata; class Mammalia; order Artiodactyla; family Camelidae; genus Camelus; species Camelus dromedarius. The sequence continues at coordinate 26,008,103 of NC_087458.1, read as the reverse complement.
TAAGATAAACCTTTCTTCACAGAGGAAGGTTTTAGAACTCAGACTATAGGACTATGTAACATACAGAATGTAGTAGGGTTTTCCCCCCCTTGAAATGGTGTTATTAAATTTTTAGTAGATCTTCTAATCAATGTACGTAGCTTAGATTCAAGGAAGCATGATAGTCAAAAGATACATTTTAAAAACAAAATCTGACAGTTCTGTAGAAGCCACTGAAGTCCATCTATGGATCTCAGCTGACAAGTCCCTGATTCAGGGCAAAGGGCAGTGGCCTAGGGATGGGGGAGGGAGAGGGAGACCCAGCAGGCAGGGGAGAGAGGGAGGCAGCCAGCAAAGTGCCCTGGGGAGGATGGAAACACCAACGGTTCTGGCCCTCTTTCCTGAGAGCCCACTGTGTGTCAATCACTTTATATCAGACACATGCTGAGTACAGTATTACCTCGTGGAAATCCACGTAGTGGAGGAGACAGGCTGAAGGCTTTCCCTTCAGTACCCGCCCACTCTGCAGCCCACCTCACCCTCCCCAGGCCTGCTTATTACCGTCCTATGCATCAGTCCCTCTCAGACTTCACTGTGGCCTCCGAACCAAGAGGGAACTTGTTTAAAAATACAGATTCCTCCCTCCTACCTCTGTAGCTGCTGGTTCATTAGATCCAGGTGGAGCCCAGGAGTTTGTAATTATACTAACTGCCCCCAGATGATTCTAGGATGGACCACACTGAGGGGCACTGAAAGAAACGACTCAATAACTACTTTTCCAGTGAGTGGGAAACTGAGGGAAAAATGAAGAGAGACTTTTATGGCTTGCCCAGTGGTGCCAGAGGCTGGCCTGGGGCCATCCCTGTCTGGCCGCGGTTCCATAAGATTTTGGCCTCCAGAGTGACCCAGTGGAAAGTACCTGAAATAGCCCCTGAGTCACCCACACATCACCCCCAGTTGACTCCTGCCCCTGAGTCCTAAGGCTGGCACTGCCTCAGAACAGCAGGATCACAGCCGAGGGCTCTGGCCAGGGATCAGAAAGCAAACTGTGTATTAGAGGGGGCTGAAAGGGAGGCGAGGGGCGCAGCGCCAGCCTGATGGCTCTGCACAGACAAAAGACCTGGAGACTGGCCTGGTGTGGGGTGTGAAATTCAGGCGCCTGATCAGGAGGCAAACTTAGCATATCTGGAATCAGCCCCAAACATGGTGACATCTTGGGTTTGACAAATTATTAAGAGATCAAAATGGATATGAAAGAGTAGGAATCATTTCAAGGAGGAAGCAGCTCTGGGTAAGAATGTGTGTGTGGGGGGGCTGCTGAGAAAGAAAGAAAAGCACATTTTTTCCCATGGAGGGAGCCAGCGAGTGGAAACTGCAGACCCCGGGCTCTGGCCCAGCAGTCAGGGCGCAGGAGGAAGGCTCTGCAGGGTGTAGAGAGAGGACAAGTGACAAACACAGAGAACATGCGGCCAAAGGCAGCAGCAGAAGCTACCAACGTCTGTGTGTTTTAAAAAAGAGATGCTCCAAGGAGGCAAACGAGATGACAGAGCAGAATGCTAGCAAGGAAGGTGGGCAGGCCAGGGGGGTTCCAGTCCCCAAATGTTTCCCAAGTCAACACTGTGAATTGGGCTGAAGCGGGGCCAGGCGCCCAGGCGTGAAGTCTGGGAGGGTACGGGAGGTGTGCCACCCCTTCCTTCTAGTGACAGCTTACTCTGCACATGGGCACCCACACCCCTCACTCACTCACTCTCCTCTGCTGGGGGCAGTTCGAGCACCAAATTAGAAATCAGAACATTTGGTTTCAAAATTCACTTCCTACTTCCTCCATGCAATGACACACGTTTCTCAACTTATTCCACAGACTGAATCTGTCCAGGGGATTCAAGAGAACATTTGACAAAGGGCCTAGAATCCATTTCCTCTACTCCCTTTTGACAGTCTCTCTCCCACCTCTTTCCTCCCTCTCCAGCTCAAATTCCATCCCTCTGCTAAGGTCATTCTCTTAACCTTCATTTGACTGAACTCACCTGGCAAAAGTACTCTGGTTAAAAGCCAACACTCCACCTACTTCCAGCCTGAACCTCAGTGGCTGAGTGTGACCGGAGGAAAACAGCACATTCACTGGTCTCACCTGAACCTCAGCACCGCTGACCCCACCGGGGTCTTAAATGCTCAGATCCCCGCTCCACTTACTCCCTCACTCTCCTGGAAAACTGTTCACGGTTTCCCTCAAACTTCCAACACTTCCTTCCTGCCACCTCCTGCTGATGACCCTACTTCTGATTTCATTGAGAAAAGAGGCAATCGGAGAATTTCCACAAGCTTCCGTCACCAGGATGACCCACGTCCAGCCTCTGCAGCCTTCCCTCCTGGAACCTTGGATGCACCGTGACGCTGGCGTCCGAGCCCAGCCTTCCACCTGCGCTCTCATGGCCAGGAGCCCAGTACCCCCTCACCTGCTTTACAAAGTTGCTCTGCCAACTGTCCTCTCTCTCTCCTTCATCAGCAATGATTTTTATCTTGAATGGTTCATCCTCATTAGCAAACGAATGGCATTTCTTCCACCTGCCCCATTTTCTCTGCTTTCCCGACCAAACAAAACTCAACACAAGGGTCTGTCTGGCTGTGTCCAATCCTCTCTCAAACCTTCCCCAATCCAGCTTTCGCCCCTCCGGATCCACTCAAACTGCTCCTGGCCTCTGATGATTAATTCTTAGTCCTTATCTTACTTACTAAACCAGAGGGAGCACCCGACTCGGGCGATCACCTCTACTTCCTCTTTCCTGAAGCACTGTCTTCACTTGGCTTCCAGGACACCACGCTCCCCAATTTTTATCTTTCCTCTCTACCGCTCCTCCTCAGTCTTCTCGCTGATAACTCCCTAACTCACCAACAGCTTGGGACACTGGAGCTCAGCTCTGGCACCACTTCTCTATAGTTAGACACTCCCTTCCGTGATGGCTTATCCAGCCTGAGGGCTTTAAATGCCATCGACACACAGAAAACTCCCAAGTTTCTGTCTCCAGCCTGGGCTTCTACCCTGAATTCATCTATCTGGCTCTCTCCTTCCACCACCATATAAAACAAGCATCACAAATTCTCCATTCATGTCCAAATCCCATTCTTTATCCTCTTCCCAATCAACATCACCTCTTAGTCTTCATGGGAAGGGAGCAGACTAACTTCCAGGATCTACTTATCAAGTCCTCTGTGTATTAGACAAGTCACAGGTGAACACAATCAGATTCCAGGGGTCCTATCTCTATCACAGGGTCCCAGACTCCTGCAAGGACATGGCCACAGGGTTGTGCAGACAGGGACGTGGGGAAAAAACAGCTTATTCCAGAGCATGGGTGATCCTGGTTATAGAAGTCTACAGATTTGACCAGCTTAATAGCTTAGTCGAGGTCAGCTGGTACATCTTCTTGCTCTAACACCAGAAGATGGTGGTAGGTTCCTGCCCCCTATTTGTCAAATGAGTCTTGAGGATGTTCTGTTCCCAGGGCATGCGGAGGCGGCGGTGAGGAAGACTGAGCAGAGATGAGCAGACACATCCTTTAGTCTTGTGGAACTCAGCACCAAATGCGTTCTCTGTAGATACCATAGAGTCAGAGAAACTTCCGGAAGCTGGAGATGGCAGTCTTCCACCAACCCTGGGAAATGGCGTTATACTTTCAACATGCTTATGCATAATACACATAAGCAAAATGTCAACGAGGCAAAAACTGAAGAGCTGTTAACCACTCAGCAAATATTAACTATGTGTAGCTGGGAGGAGGCAACTTAGAAGAAGCTATAGGCACCACTATACACCAAGGGACCTCTGATGAGTGAGGAAGACTCTCAGAAAGCATCCAGACCACAAGCTGCCTCTTCTTGCCCAAAGCCAGGAAAACGTATAAAAATCTCTCCACCACAGCAGCACAGAGCACCAAGGCAGTCATAATCGATGCAACCGAGGTACCCGCAAAGCTGGAGAAGCAGCACGCCTTCGAGAAATTTCCGCACCTGCATGACTTATCGACACCAAGCAAGAGATAGCTCGATGCAAAATACGGATGAAACAGACACACAGGTCCAAAATACTGGACTTGAAAAGCAGAGATCTGAGTAACTGCAGACAGGGACTCGGAACCCCTGCTATCTGTGTACTAGTCCCGATACTGCAAACAGCAGATAACACAAACCCAGAATGACAGCAGAGAAGACTCAGACCAGAATCAGGAGAAAGTCAGAGCTCAGAGCCATGTCTAGCCCAGGTGAAGAAGGTTAGAAATTGACACCGGAACCACAGTAACACCTGCAGAGTGAACAGCACTGATCGGAGGGAGAAGGTACTGTACTGGAGAAGGAACGCCTATCCAGATGAGGAGAAAGAAAACAAATCAAACTAGTAAGAATAAGGGAGAGTCTGCACATTGAGAGACTTCTGCAGAGATAGTCCTAACAGGAAGAACAGCCAGCAGGACTGCAGACTGCTCTGCCTCTTTCTACCAGCAGAGGGAGGGAAGCCAAGACACAGCTGGAGTGTGACCAAGCAGAGCTGAAATTTGGGGAGAGACTAAATTGAGCCTGCAGGACGGACTCCAGGTTGCCCTGACAATGGGAGCCCCCACCCCTTACAATCTTGCATGATAATGAGAGAAGCTACATGCATATCAAGTTCCTAGTAATCAATGGCGGAGCAATGCAAGGTCACAGGATGCTTTCAGGAAGAGTCTGTGCAGCAGACAAGGGATGCAAATGCCAGGGAAGCATTAAAGTCACACAGAAAAAGGTTAAACTGAGTCTGCATGTGTGAGAGAGCTTCTGTGTAGAGTCAACCTGAAGGTTCTCCTGATCATTTGGGCGTAACTGGCGCCAATAAATCTTACCTATTTGTTGCGACCATTGAATAGAAGAGGCATTGGACTGGGAAACGGGGACTTCCCTTTTCTTTGTGGCCTTTGTGAGGAAATACAGCAGCTGGGTGGATTGGGCCTACCCAGAATGAGGGGTAGAAAGGGAAATCAGTTACCTGCGCATCTTATTAGCAGTGGTGGTAATAAAGGCACATGGGTAATTTTTCTTTAGGTACAAAGATACGTATATGTGGACGTACTTAGAGTGACTAGTTGTTCGTAGTTAATTCAATGGTGGGCAACCCATTCTAATACATATGTAAAATGTTGCCATTACAGAATCTTGAGTTAAAATTACAAGCAGAAAAAGAAATACTCAGGTATTGCTGACATGGGATACCAGAATCCGCCATTTGTCAGCCACGATCTCTCATCTCACACTTGCAGTGGGCGCACGCGGGAGCGGAGAGGCAGCTGAATCAGTCTGTACTATTTAAATTGTTACTTTCCTTCTCCCAGATCCTCTTTCCTGTTCAAGGTGAATGGCTGAATTTGGGTAAATTAAAAGTATTAAAAACAAGACAACAGGCCCAGAACAGAGTCACTTATACTAAGCCCCATGTCACCAGACCAAAACTTAATTACAGTGTTGGCCTCTCCCACAAATGGGATCTTAAAGCCGAGAATAGGAACTGCCTGGTCAGCACCAGTGAGGTCACCTGCCCGACCAAAGCCCGCCACGCCCTAAAGCAAAGTGACCTGGCCACAGCCAATCCGCTTTTGACTAGTGTAACCTGCTGGTCCTGCGCCCTTCTGCCTTTCATTTTGTACAGCTCCTCCAAGCTCCTTTCCAGCTGCTAGACAGGCTGCTACCCAAGTCACAAATGGTTGAATAAAGTCAGTAACATCTTGAAAATTCACTCAGTTAAATTTTGTTTTGTTAACAAAAGTTGGTATGATGTGACTCCACTATATACTGAAAACCCTGTGCCCACCAGTATGAAGAGTCCACTGCTCTGAACCTTCCTCCAGTAGCAGACGAGCCTCACTCCTGGATGTATGTATGTCCAGCTCCGTTAAGAGAGCTCTGCCTGGGCCACATGTCACACCCCAGTCCCTCAACTGAAGCCTGGGCTTTGCTGGCTCTTTCTCTTCCGATGGAGCCAGACTTTGTCCCTGTTCCACTGGCTGAAACTTGGATGCCTCTTTTCATCCAACTTCTCCTGAATTAAGGGGTAGTTATTCGCCTAACTGTGACTCTCACCACTGCCCATGGACTCCTGGCTCCACACTCTCTCCCAAGATCCAAGGCTTTGGAAAGTGATGTCATTTCAAAGTGGACATGAGTTCATTCTGCCCCACGAGCAGCCATCCACTTTTTGGAAACCAGCCCTACAGCTCAGTGAGGTCCCTCAACCCTGGTTCCAGCCACAGGGGTAGGCAGTAGGGGGCCTTCGGGAAACTCAAGTTCAGTGACTGATCAGCTTCACAGTCAGAGTTACTGTGAGTCTGTGGCCCTGGGAGTCCATGCAACGAAAGTTTTCAGAGGACCTGCAGAGTGACCTCTTCCCCCTGCTGCCTTGGTAGAACAAACCTAGAGAGAGCAAGTTCACAGTCTCTGCGTGACTCCCCCCTCCCCACTCATGTTGGATAGATAACCAGAAAGTGACCGGAATTTGAAGAAGCACCAGGAGAGCAGGGATCAAGGAACTTTTTTGCTCCCCATTCCCATAGTGCCTAGCACAGTGTTCAGCACTGAACAGAAAGAATGAAGGAAGGAACAAAGGAACCAATGCAAGGGATGAGCGATTCCTGCTTATCTCAGTAGGTCTGAGCCTTGGCTCCAGAGGACCAACAGATCTCGCCTGTATCTTCAAATGCAACACTTCTCCTTTCAGGCTTTCATTGCATTTATCACATCACTTAGGTGAGTCTTCACATATAATTGAAATACATCACTCCCAAAGCCCCACAAATGACACCAGCCACTGTGGGGCCGGTGCTCTAATTCCCAGAGGTGCCCGGCTAACCTGAGTGACACAGCCTCAAGACAACTTTCACATCTCAAATGAGGAGCGACTGGGCTCAGCAACCTTGCCTCCCTTCCCTCCTTCCTGCCACCCCCACAACCGGTGAGAATCCCAGAGTGTCCTCAAGGTTTTTCTAGGTCACACACAACTCCTGGGCTTGCTGAGCATAAGCTGGTCTATGGGACTTCATCACTGCCCTGAAGAGCTTTGGCGTAACGGCCTCTAGGTCTTTGCTGCAAAGCTCCAGCTGCATGGGAATAGGTCCAAGTCAGTGATGGACGTTTACTAGCAACTGCCCATGCCTTACGCAAACCCTGGCTCTTCGGGGATGACAATCTGGTTGAGTGTCTCCAGAGACAGCATTTCCTACCCCTCCAGTACAGATTATGTCCAGAAGTCCTTCCAAAGGAGGCATTTTTTAAGCCACCCTGTGTCCCACCCAACACACTGATCCAGATGGAATCAAGCCAAAAGGAAACCCAAGCCACCATCGGGTAAAAGCAGGCTGTGGGAGTGCCAGTAAGGGGGATAATAAGCCCAAAGGTATCTGCCTCGGGGTGGGCTGCCCAGAAGGGAACAGACCTTTGTAAGCACCTATTAGACAAAGACAACCTGCCAAATTGCTTTGCCCACCTAGGTCTCCTACGCATCAAACCACACACCTCCCTGTCCTGTCATTTTAGAACTTAGACTCTGGACCACGACTTTTATGACTTGTTAAGATCAGACTCTGGGAGGTGGGAAACACCTCAGTGGTCACCCTGTCTGACTTCTGTCCCCATGCAGGGGTCCCCTAACATCCCTGACAGTCAGACAGCCTTGCCTTGTGCACCAACTCAGAACCTTCCAAATGTGCCTGATCATACGAATCACCAGAGGCATATGTAAAAAATTACAGCTCACCAATGCATCAAAGCCGCACGAAATCAACGCCTCTACAGAAAGGGCCTGCGAATCAGAATTTTTCACAAGCATTCCTAGCGAGTCTTACAATTAAGCATGTTTCTCGTGTGCATGTCATGCACTGGTTCTTGACAGTGGCTACATATTCAAATCAGCTGGGAAGCTTTAAAAAAAAAAATCAATGACAAGCCTTTACCCCCAGCGATTCCTACTTAATTTGTCTGGAGTTGTGCCCAGGTGGTGTAAATTTTTAAAGCTCCCAGCTGATTCTAATGTGTGGCCAGGGTTGAGAACTACTGTAATATCTTCCCAGGCCAATGATAAGCTCTTTGAAGACAGCAACCAAGAAACCTATGCCTCTTGGTTCCCCTCACTGAATCCCACCACCAGGGTGAACTAGTAGCAGAACATACTCTCTAAGTGCTGAGTCGATCTGATTTAACTAGCATTGTTCACCCGGCAAATAAGGCATGCAACTTCCTAACCATATTAAGAAGCTGTATACTTAACAAGAGGCCAAAAACCAGAGTGATATGAACTTCTAAGCCTTACCACTCTTGAGTCTGTGCGCGCGCGCACGCGCACACACACACACACACACACATCCTAGCCTTCCCTTCCCGAGACTAACCAGCCCAAAACAACGCCAGACCGCATCCCACGACCCTTCCCTCCTGCCCCTGCCCCTCGCCAGCCCTACTCACGTTGTACAGCACAGTGGTCCACCCTTCCATGGTGATGCACTGGAAGACAGTCAGCACGGCAAAAAGGATGTTATCGAACTGGGTGATCCCATCGTTGGGGCCGATCCAGTCCCTGCATTCATAACCAGCTGGGCAGCCCTGCACGCCGCATGGGTGAGGGGGGTCAAATCCTTCTAGAATACCTACAGACACATTTGGAGGGTGGGGGAATAAACCACGTGATGTTTAGCGCAGGCTGGAAAGGATCCCAGGAAGCCACAAGCACACAAATTCTATTTCCCACAGAAAGGTCTGTCCTTCTTTGTCTCAGGCTCCAACTCCTCACATACCATGTGTTCAACCCAACATATCCCAAACTCCTCTCACAATGGAGCCTCTCCACATGTCCCCATCTCTACTTTCTGCAGGCCAAATCTTCTACTTTCTCCTGAGTACCACAGGAACTGACAAGGCAGAATCTCACTGATTCTCTAACTTCAGATTCCAGGATAGACCCTGAGATCTTTCTGAGTTCTTTGGGGACGATTTTAAACAACAGTCCCTTCTGTGGGTCTTAACTCCTTGTCCTTATGGCCTAAATTCCTGGTCTTGAATGAGACAAAAGTAAAAAATAAAAATCCAATGTGGAAGGTGTCCTTTGAAGATTCTTTTCATAAAAACATGGTACCTCATTGGGCTCCTTCAACCTCCCCCCAAGCCCTGTCCTCCCAGGGCACTCTACTCAACGTGAAAAGAACACATAGGATACAGAGAGACAAGAATGTGGGGCCTGTGTACCACTCATCTCCCAGGTACCCTGCCAAGCCAAGCTCAGGGCTCCCTCAGTTCTCCCACATTGCGTGGGGCGTCACAGCCGAGAGGGGGAGGTCAGAGCTGGAGCATGGAGGGGAAATGTCTCCAAGATCTGGATGGCCCCTAGTCTGACTCTGGACCCTTGGGTCTCCCTGGCTGTGTGCCAAAGAGGCCATGGTACAAAGGGTAATTCTTCAGTTAGATAGTTTCCTACATGCCTTCTGATAGCCATGTACTGTGGGATGGGGGAGCTGAGACCTTCTATTTGAAATCCTCTGACTGTAAACCTAAGAGGTTTTTGCTTTGCAGTATCAGTGCCCAAGGGGGATCTTTCGTCTGGGCTGGTTGTGCTGCTGACTAGGAAGTTTCTGATTCTAATTCTAGGGTTGGGATAGGACACACTTCTCCAACCAGCCTCCAAATGCCCTGAAATTACCCCAGTGACCAGAGGAGAAAGGAAGGGAAGAAGCAGAGGTCAGGAAACAGCGACCCTACCTGAATTGTTCATGAAGCATGCTCGGTGCAACTTCCCACTGTAGAACTCCAAGCCAATGATTGCGAACATCAGGATGGCAAAGAAGAGCAGAAGGCCGATCTGCAGAAGGGGCACCATGGCCTTCATGATGGACTTCAACACAATCTGCAAGCCTGGGAGGAAAAGAAAGAGAGTGACCCCCGGAGCCCTCGCTGAGCACCACCGGGTACAGCAGGCTCAGGGCACCCTTTCCAATGAGAAGGGCAGGTCTGTGAGGGAAAAACACCACTGGTCCTGAGATGATAAAGACAATTCATAAAGGGATAACCAGGACAAGGCAAAGACCGCCATCACCTGTTCCCCTAGGGACCAGTCCCTTCCTCCTCTTCACCGTTTCCTGATCACTTACATGCCCATTACCCCTCCCTCATTTATTTCACCCACATTGTCTTCCGGATTCCTCTCAAAGATGAAACCTATTAGAATGGGCTTCTTTCCTAAAGGGCATGTCCCTTTAGGACAAAGTTCATCTTCCCCACCACTCTGGCTCCAATCCAGCTCTCCCACCCACTGCTGGGGGAGCACAATTAGTACAACCACTATTCATAAAACACTACAGCCTTTCAGGCAGAAATTATACTTCTAGCCTAAAAAAGGATCAGAGATTTGAATAATATTTAGTAAAAAGATGTCTGTTGCAGCACTATTTCTAGGTAGGAAAAAACCAAGAAATAACTTAAATGAACAGAAGCATAGAAAAAGACTACATAAGTTATGACCCATACAAGACAGACTATAATACAGATTCTAAGATCATATTTTTTGAAGAATTTTTAATGTCAGGAAAATCAAATGCTTATGGTGAAATCCAAAAGCAAATATATCCCAACTACATGAAAATGCACAGTAGAAAAAAATGAATAAAAAATATGCTAATGGTGATAAGGATACCGGACTTAGAAGACCACATTTGGAATTCCTTCCCTGCCACTTTACTATATTTGTGATTTAATAACCTACATACAGGGAGTTGTGAGGATTTAGACAGTTAACTATCTAAAAATACCAAGCATCGTAAACATTGATGATTGTTGCACTTGAGATTATAAACTTCTTAATCAAGTTCACGTCTGTATTTTTAATAGAAATACAATATGATAATATTATATAATATGATTTATAAAGCATCCAAATTACCCAAAAAAAATGCTAAAATGTTGACCAAAGTTATTTCTGAGTGACAGGGTAAGGGGCGCTCTTCACTTTCATTTTGTATTGTTCCCTTTACTTTCCAAACTTTCTCTGAAGATCTTTCATTAACTTTAAAATCTGGGGGAGAAAATCTGCTAAATTTGAAAATGAAATGGGATGCCAGATTGCTGCATCTCCTCTATTTATTAGTGCAGGGGCTTCCTCCCAAAAGAGATTATTTCATGTTGATCCCAAATTCTCTTAGACCCTGGATCCGGTTGAGGACACATCAGTAAAGCTATTAGCAGAGGAGAAAGAAGAAAGGCAGGTGCTCACTAGGAATCCCTGACACGAGCTTCAGGGGCCTCAGGACACGCACGGCCCGGAGGGTCCTCAGGTCCACATGTGTGTTGAAGTGGGTTCCCGCAGTGGCCAGGATGCTGCAGATGGAGATACAGAAGGGTCAAGGTTACCGCAGTCTGGCTTTCTCCCCCTGTTCATGGGGGAAGCTGGGTTAAAGATGATCAGCCTGGAAAGCGCACAGAGCTGATGCCAGCTGTGTGTGGGCGCACCTGAGCTCGGGTGAATCACCAGTGGTTCCGAGTGGAATTAAATTTAGCCACATCTGGGTTTCACTTTGCAAAGGAGGAAGACGTGTCATCACGTTGGAATCCTAGTTCCAAATCATCAGTAAAACACAAGGTCCCCAGCATTTGTCTTATTCCTTCCCCTAAACCACATCCCCTACTCTGCTCTCTGCCCCTTGCCAACCTCCTTCCCTCCTTTCCAACCTACCAAGGCCCTCGCATTTTTTTTTTTTTAATTTCAAAGTTTTCTTAAGATTCCCCTGCCTCTTATCTCCTTCAGGAAATCTCTCTGAGTTAACTGCAGTACAGGAGTAATTGACTCTTCTCTATCTTGACACTTAGAATTTTTAACCAAACAAATCAATCACACTGATGCTTATAATCAGGGAATAACTTCACTGGTCCCCATACAGTATTTTTATAATCTCCCCAAGTCACTGCATGACCGGGATTTGGTTTCCACTTCTACAGCCATATCCAGAAACACATACACATACACCCAAAATCCATAACAATCCTATTAGATCATGTACACCAAATACCTTGTCTTGAGGAGACAATTTATTTCATATAATCCCATGACATTGCAGGTACTTTGGAGAGACAAAGACACTTAAGTACTTATGAGAGACACAGCAGAAGACTGAGAGTCAGAAGAATTGGGTTTCGGTCCCGATTCGTGCACTTGAGAATTGGGTGCCTTGAGGCAAGTCAACCTCTGTGGGCTTCACTGCTTTCATGTACAAACTGGGGAAGTACCACAGCCTACTTACAGAAACAAAATGACATGGTATTGAACATTAAGAGTGTTCTGTAAACTATAATGTGCAAAACAGATATTATGTCTAACACAAACATCAATAATATTGGTTTTACAGCTCTAATTTTAGCTGCCTTCCTGTAGGATAGCACTTTTTCTTCCTTTCAACCTCCAGGACAATTTCAGCTCTATGGAACTACTGGGGAATGAGTCATTCAGAAAACTGAATTTTCTATATAGTCAAAGGGTGACAAGAATGGTTTACTTCATTTAATTATTTTTAGTGGAACCTCTCTGAAATATTTCAAGGATGGAGGAAGGTAACTTAGAGTGCCTTCAATGTGTGAACAAAAACTTGAATGAGAGGTTTATGCTGTATTGTCTCCAGCAGGCAGGTATGGGATCAGTAGGCACAAATTACACAGGTCCAGAACATTCCCGTCTTGAGAAGTCACTCTGAAACGAAGATTGCTGGCCAACAACCAGGTAGACTGCTTTATGTGGTAGTGACTTCCTGACAATATAAGTGTCCAAGCACAGACAGAAGAACTCTCTTTTAGGAAGTAAAGAGGGTTCCAACACTGGGTTGAAAGTTATTTAAATGATCAATAGAGATTTCTTTCAACTTTCGGAGTCTATAATTCAATGTTGGTCCGACCTCAAAATAAGAACCAGAAAGAAACCCTTCTCTCATAAAGAATTTCAGGAGCTATGCAAGCTTTCCAAGTCTCCTCGGTCTCTCCCAAGCTACACTTCCATATGCTCATCTGAAAAGGAGGGACTGGAGGAGAACGGAGTCTCTGACACTGTTTTTGACTCTATCTTCCGAGGTCAAAGAGAGAAATTTGGGAGGGGAGTGATATAATTTCTAAGGAGTAGGGGAAAACTGAAGAGAAGAGAGAGCAAGGAGAAACATGGAAAATAGGACCACAAAACAGGACAGAAATAGAAAAAAATAAAGAGGAGAGAAAGAGAAGCTTCAAGGACGGGTGTATTGACAGAGAATCAGAACCCCAGGGACACGGGGTCATTGCTCCCCTGCTCCTGTAACAGGGGAAGGAGCCAGTACCCTGAGTCTTCTGAGGGCACAGGGGAGGCTGCTTTCTCTCTGGTTCACTGTCTTACAAACACAGTGGATAGACACTTGTCCTGTTCAGAAACCAGAGCTCTGTTTCCTAGGATACCCAGATACACACGAGATGCACTTTCACGTCATAAAAAGGGCCGTTGAAAATGACAATCTCCTCCCCAACCCTGAAATGAACCAGGTACACTTCAGAACACGGAGGTGGGAGCCCCAGGACCACATTAAAAGGCAGGAAGGTACAAGTGTAGGGAGAAAGAAAAGGGGGTGGAGGAGGAGAAGGAGAGGATGGGGAGGGAGCAGTGACAGGAAACATGGAGATGAAAGCAAGGAGGGAAATAAGAAAGGAAGGCTGACGGAGAAGCCAACGGCAGAGAAACAGGAACAGTCACACGGGGGAGGGAAGAAAAGTAAAGCTCACTCCAAAGAAAGCAGCAGAAATCTGGCACCGGGGCTGGGCAAAGCCAGCCACGAGAAATGTCCGTGCCCTTTCCGCCAGGTGCAGCCTCGGCCGAACCCCTCTCCCCAGGTCCTCTGAGCCCCACACACTTCAGGCAGGGCCCTGCACCTGCAGCCCCCGGAACTGTTTCTTTCATCCAGTGCAGGAGGGCTGTCAGCTGGGCCTCTGACTGATGCACACTGGCCCTTGGGTGTCTGCCAGTGTTCAACTCATCCTTGCAGGCAGGAATTACAATTCGACTCCCCCATCCACCTGTTAGAAACAGGAGCAATGGGATTCTTAGGGGGGAAAGATAATTAAGAAAAAGGGCCCTGTTCTGAGCACCTATAAAACGCTATGCCCACTGCCATCGCTGCCCATACCATATCCTAGAGAAAGTCTCTGTTTTCTCACCTCTCTCCCTGATAAGACCTGGAACACCTCAACTGGGGATACTATCTTCCTCATCTAGAAGTGCCCACACCTCGCCCAGGGTCTGGCATGTACAACGTGCTCAGTAAATGCTTGACAGATGGAACTGCACTGATGGAAGTAATAAACGTGTTGCAGCAGAGATCATATGGACGGAAACCCCGCAGAAACCCTAGAATTTGTCAATGAAAAGATCAGGATAGCACAGCTGATATGCCACTCAAACACGTGCCTGTCTGAGCACCCAGGAGTGCACTGGAGCATTTTACGATTTTATGAATCTTCCAACGGACTGCTACGACTCCTGCTCGCAAGCAGATCCCACAGGACAGGATCTGCCCAGTCTTCAGTGAGGGCGGGGAAGGAGGAAGACTCAAAATTCAAAGATGCCTCCCAGCAAACCCCAAGTACTAAAGAGCACCCAGTTCGGCACACGTCTGAGTCTTGTCTGGAGCAGGCCCTGGGCAGGAGGCCTGGGAAAAGTGAACAGTAAGAAAAGGCCTGGGCCTCAGTCCAGTAGAAGGAGACAGACACAGAAATGGAATGATCACAACTCACCACGAAGAGTGTCATAACAGAGGTGCTTACAAAGTGCCGTGAGAATGGGAAACCCTGCAGTGACAACTCCCGTGTTTACCACCTTCTAGCATCTTCCAACATGTTATCTCATTAAATCCTCCAAAAACTCCTGATATTACTATTGTCTCCATTTCAGAGAGGAGGAATTTGAGGCTCAGAAAAAAGTTAAATTGCTAATAAATGACAAGACCAGGTATTAAAGTCAGTTCTCTCGTGAGATCAAAGCCAACCATCTCTCACTCTGCCATCACGCCAGGCAATGCCTTCTTGGTCCCAGGCAGCTCCACTGTTCCTTATTTCAGTGCATTGCTAAAAACACCAAGGTCACAGTTTGGTCCCCAAACAAGAGAGTGAACTTGAGTCTCCTTCATCCCAAGGCCACAAATGGCCAACCCCCACAGACGTGTCACCAGTCACCCTCAGGACCAGCAGGTGACGACTGCCCCAGTACCTACACGTACACACATGCAGGAAAAGGCATGCGTGGAAGGCGCAAGGGCAGAAGAGGAGATTGGCATACTTGGAAAACTCAAACAAGGGGTCTTGTGGTTGGAACCTACTGATCCAGGGAAGAAAGGAGAGTGGAGAGGCTGCAGAGACTGGAAAAACGTCAAAGAAGACTTTACAGGCTATGTTAGAGGTTTGCACCAAGTCTGGCAGCGCTCAAAAGCTCCAGGCTTACAGTTAGCGATGGGGCATCAGGGTTCCCACGCCGCCACTCTGAGCTCCAGCGGACGTCTCCGATTTAACGGCTGGTCTTTTACCTTCTCCCCCGCCCCCGCCCCAGCTGCTGTAACTGGTGTCTGCCGTGGTCCCCGTACCTGCATGCATGCCACCTCCTAGCCCCACGGGCTCCTCCCGGGGCAGCAGCTGCGGCGTGCCTCCCTCACGGTTGTCCTCCCATGTAACAGAGATACTCCATGGTCGTGCCAACCTGGGCCCCTCTCCAGCCCTAGAGGGTGCACCCACATTAGTCTGAGCAAACTGTCCTAAGTAGTGACTGGCTTAGGAGTGGGCAAGTAATGACGCTTACACCTTGGAGTGCGAGGGACAATACGCTGTGGGGCGCCAACTGACCCGTGTTCTTAGAACAAAAGTAGAAGCATATGAAGCAAGGCTTTTCACATCTTTTTTGATCATTGCCTACACTGGGAAATATGATTTACATCATAAGCTGGGGTCGTCTGCATAGATAATTGTATAATGCTTCATAAAATAATACTCTTTCTGTGTGTAATACATTCATATTTTATCTTCAATTCTCCCTTTCTTCCTTTTGTATAATACTGGCTGCAATCAACTAAATTGCTTTCTTGACCCTCTAATGGGGTTGGTCCACAGCTTGAAAAACCCAGATGTACAGAGCAGCCAAAACACACGCTCCTTCTAAGGAGACTGTTCTAAGGAGGACAAGATGGACCAACAGGAATTGCTGCTTGAATAACACCAGTCTTGGTGTTTCCCCAGACCAATAAAACAATCTGCCTTGAAAGGTTTTGTGCTTTTCCAAGACCTGGAAAAAGACACAGGGCTCGAGGAGAGACCCTTCCCCTTTTCTAGCACCTGAAGCAGCAAGAGCATCTTGCTGCCCTCGGGAATGGGCGATCTTACACACATGCTGACTTCAAAACCATCCTGAGGCAGCCCATTTGTTTCTGGTTTTTTGGTTTTTTTTTTGGTTGGTTGTTTTTGTTTGTTTGCTCTGTGTTTTGGCTTGGGTTGGAGTAAATTTATGGCCAAGGGGAGCATGGACTTTCTTCTAAGTCCACAGATAATCAATAATAGCCAGGAAGCCCTAATATTCCTTAAGGAGGATGGGAAGGAGGGCAGGCTCAAGTTGCCCCTTTCCAATAGAGAAGACCTGTTTTCAGAAGGGAACAAGTTGTTGTGTATTTAATAAAGAGAAGGCAACCTTTTCTGGATTTTGAAAAGGGGTTCCTAATTAAGTTTCATAGGATTTTTAGTGGATATGAAGGAGTCCCAAAATATGCCTTTTGATGAGCAGAAAAATCATAGCCTAAAAATTCTCTCTTTTCTTCCTCAAAGAAAGGTCAATAATCAAACCGCGTCACAGCAAGGAGAGGAAGTTGTATGGACATTTGAGACCAGAAGATGTAGGGGGCTGTGCTGGGCACTGTACGAGGCTGGGCAGCATCCCTGGCCTCCACCACTAGATGCCAACAGCATCCCCTCCTCCATCCTCCTTCCTCAGGTTATGACAACTAAGCACGTCTCTAGACACTGACAAATGTTCTCTGAGGGCACCCCTGGTTGGGAACCCTGCTGTAGGAGAGCCCCTCAGACAGTAATTCCTTCAAGCTGAGCAACAGGCTGACCAAAGGCAATGCCTGATTCACAACCAGTTCCTATCACTCCAGGAGAAGTACACACAGCCCCGTTCAAGCAGAAATGAAGAGGTTGCCAGGATGTCCCCCCAGCCACAAGTCGTAATTTTGAGTGACCTCCAGCATCGATGAAAATTCCCTTCTGCTTTCATCTTTAAGCATCTCCTAGGGGATACATAGAGCTTAACCCCTCTTTGTCTCTGAAAGAAGCCTTAAATCAAAAGAAAAGTTTCCCCAAATGATGCAAGGTGAAGAACACAGAAATGTACAAGGGAGGGTGTTATTTGCTTAACCTCAGTGAAGTGGAAACAAAGGTTAAGTTCCTACCAATGGTCTTGGGTTTCTTTCTTTTTTATGAGAAAGTCCCTGATTATCCACTCAGACACAGCAAGGAGAGATGCCAAGCGATGGGTAGAAACTCTGACTGTCCTGACCAGCTGATGATGACAACAACAAAGAAACCTCCCTCATGGTTACTTCTCAGCACACACAGCCCTGTTCCATAACGATACCATTATCCCCCATCTTCTAAGTTTGAGAATTACGGCTCACAGAGAGAAACTGGCTAGACCAAGGTACCTGGTCAAACTGAGACTTAAACTCAGAAATTTAGTTTCCAAATTTGGAGTCTTTTCCATAGCTACGAAAGATAATGGCTAATAGCTCAAAATACATCCCAAAGGCACATCTACTTGACAAATGCCCTTCTCTTGGACGACCACAGAGCTGCCTCTCTGCAGAGCCTTACGGTGTCCTGCGATCGCAGCATCATATGAATGTTACCAAAACTGTGCTTCGGAGAGTTGGCAAAGGAGGAGAATTGCTGGAGAGGGAAATCCCACATTATAAGAACTCGCTAACATAAATACATGTTCTTTGAGTTGTTTTGCTAGTAGTGCTGAGGGATTTCTGTTGATCTACCACCCACACACTTTCTCTCACCAGGTCTCCCTCAGGACCAGGAACAAGCATTTGTGAGATGGCTAGCCAGGGAGAGAGCCCAGCTGAGGAACAGAACCTAGCTAATTACCCACTTGGGGGCCAAGCCTCTAATAACAGCCTCGGCAGAAGAATGCGCTAACGAACTCCAATACCAGAGTACAGACCCTTTTCCCCAGCAGTATAACTCAGCACTGCCCTTGCCAAGTGGCCGCCTGTGGTTTGTACAGCCAATACCTCCCTTGCCTCCAACACCACCACACTAACCCTACAGTTCTTTTCAAAAACTACAACGTTCTTATGTGACATTGCTGGCCGGTTCACAGGTTCAGGGCCAGGGAGCTCCCTGGGATGTTTAGACTTGGACCACAGTTTGGTCAAACTCTTCCAAAGCAGGTATAAAATAAAATATAAGCCATAAGATAAAAAGCTGTCATTGCCCGTGTTTTCTCTCACAGAACAAAGCTGGCTGCAGGGAGAAAGAAGAATAAAGCTGATCCCACGGAGGTAAGAGGAGTGAAGGAAAAAAGGAATTCTGCTGGAGAGAGCACCCTGATCCTACAGTTCCTGAGGCCTGACTGCTTCCTGACATTTCTGCAACTTGGTGGTCCTGTAAGACAGCCCTTCCTTGAAAAGCCCCTCCCTGCTTAAACTAGTTCAAGTTTGATGTGTGTCACTCACAGTAACCCACTCACCTGTTCTGTCCAGACAATACCATCTGCATAAGAAACCAAAGTGAAGAGGCTGATGTAACTGGCAAGGTCAGACAAAAGCTAGGTAAGATACATGAAAAACAAGGAAAAACTCAGAAACATGCCCCTGGTAGGGAGCCAATAAACCAATTAGAGGATGTACAAGCTTTCTGCTTGATGTCACCTTAGCAAGTGGCTTAATTTCTAAGATACTGAAGCGCTGTTTCCTCTTCAGCTTCAGAAAGACTGAAAAATTACATTCATGATCATGGAAAGAGTCAAAGGCCCCCCCCCAGGGTGTCAAGTGTTGATGAGCGCAGGTGGGCACTGGGCGGAGGGCTGCCTGAAGGGGTCCTTCAAAGTAGGAGGAAAGGAAAGCTTAAGTAGTAAAACTCTACTTTCTTACAGCGCACTGGGGTAAGGAGCCTTTTAGGGGGAGTGTCTGGGAAATATATGGCTCAAAGAATCTGTCTGAGTTTATAAAATATTCTCAAATCAATGACTCTTTCAGACAAATCATGGATCCATAAGTTTTATTTAAAAATATATATCTGTCCATTGTTCCACTTTCCCAGTTCTACCTACAAAGCCTGAGAGATTGATTTGCATGACAGGAATAGGCCTTCTGTCTTCTAGGATGACAATGATTAAAAAAAAAATCCAGATAAGTTCCCATATTCGCATAGAAGACAGACCTACAGTCATAGTGCATGACCAAGAGGCAGCTATGAAGTTGTTCTAAAACATCACTTGTCTGTAGAGAACACAAGTGAACTACTGCGATCTGTCAGAGAAAACAAAATGCTTTTTACTTTTTAGACTCATTAAACCAAAGTTCATTCCAGTACTTCTGAGTCATATCACATCCCATGCCACCTACCTGGAAGACAATAAAATATAAGCAATTTTAATAATTCAAAAGAACTGTGCTTCTATACAGGAATGCTTTATGTGTTACCCAAATCCATGGGATGGTGTATGTAAGCACAAAGTAGGTTGTTTTAACTGCAGTTCCGCTGTGAATAAATAAAATGCTGAGTTGTTAGAGGAATCGAGGTTGTCTCCCAGCAGAACTAAGTGGCATGGGCATTTTCTCAGGAAGGGAACTGAAGAGAGCACCGTCTTCTATTTCTAAAGAACAATGGAGTGTGCCCATTAATAACGGAGTCGAGACGAAAGGACTGCTGTCCCCTGTACAAGTGCTTGACACCCAGGGTCCAAATTTAACTCGACGGCAATGAACTTCCTTTTCAGCTCCGAAGTTATTTTTACCTCGCCAGCTATGCAAATTGGCTCGTGGCCTCTGAGCATGAAAGAAGCCAGGCTGAGATTGGTTAATATTTTATGGAAAGTGAAATTACTGTAAACCACCATCCCTGGCACCGAGCTTCACATCCTCTATAATCAAAGACAGACCATGAGAAATGTCGCCAGTCTAGCATCGAGAACAGCAGGGCCGGGGACAAGTTACCAAAGAAGACACACATAGTGTTTAATGATTGTATGAAAAAGTTCCAAAGAACTACAAAGAAATTCAAATTAAAACAACACGAGAGCCTGTTCTGCCTATCAAATTGCCACCATTTGAAAGACAGTAAAAAGCTACTGAACAAAGTGTATGTGAGGACATTGAAAACGCTCACTCTCTGTGTAATCCAGTAGTTTTAGGAAATTATTTTAAGCACACGCTCCAAACTGAGGGCAAAGTTTTACTATGATGTTGTTCACTGAAGCATTTTTCATGACAGTAAAAAAAAAAAATTTAAAAATCACTCACAACTAAATAAGAAGAAAAGAAACAACCCAATTAAAAAATGGTCAAAAGAAGTGAATTAGACTCCTCACCAAAGAGAGATACAGATGGCAAATAAGCACAGGAAAAGACGCACCATCATTAATTACTAGGAAAATGCCAATTAAAACCGCAGTAGTCATTACTGCACACCTACTAGGAGGCTAAAACAAAACATGAAACGGAATATTGAACAGCCTGACAATACCAAATGCTGGTAACGATGTGGAGCAACTGGAACTCCTGTATATTGATGAGGGGGTTGCACGGTCCTCTTGGAAAACAGTTTGGCGGCTGCTTAGAGTTAAACATCCACTTGCTCTGTAAGCCCGCAATGAAGTTACTTGTCACAGCTAGACTCACCACTGCCCCAGCCTGGAAACATCACAACTGTCCCTCAGACGGTGAATAAACAAATTGCGATACCCTCTTACAACTGAATTCCAGGCAGCCAGTAAAAAGGAAGGAACTCTCGGCACATGCAACGACAGGGATGAATCTCGAAAGCATTCTGTTAAACGCGAGAAGCAAGCGTCAAAAGGCAACATACTAAGTGATTCTATTTATCTGATAGTCTGAGGATTACTCAGCCTTACAAGAAAGGAGAGCCTAGCACATGCTACAACACAGATGAATTCTGAAGACGTTGCGCTGCAGTCACGGAAGCACAAATGTTGTGATTCCACTTATTGGAGGAACCTCCAGTAGTGAAATTCATGGAAACGGGAAGTAAGAACTGTAGTTGGCAGGGGCTCGGGGAAGGCGGGAACCGGGAGTTAGTGATTAATGGGTACAGCGCTTCAGCTTTACAAGATGAGGAGTTACGTGGGTGGATGGGGGTGACGGTGGCACAGCAATGTGGATGCACTTAATGACACAGAACTGTATACTTACATATGGGTAAGATGGTAAATGCCATGCTATGTATGTTTTACCACAACTGAAAAATAAACTCTAAGGGCTCTGATCTCTTTGGAAGTCAGGTTTACTGAGATATAATTTACTTAGAGTAAAATCCATCCTTTTTAGATATACAGTTCTGTGTGTTTTAACAAAGGTATGTAGTCAGCTAATCACCATCACAATCAAGATACAGAATATTTCGTTCACTCTCCAAGTTCCCTCAAGCCCATTTATAGTCAATCCTCTTGCCCCAGCCCAGCCCCAGTTCCTAGCAACTACTGTTCAGTTTTGTCCTTATAGTTTGTCCTTGAAATTCCTCCCTTTTCTTCTGAGTTACACTTTTGCCCTCTGGCCACTTCTCTCCCTCCACTCTCCCTGAAAAGCAATGCTTCCTAAGGTTTCCTACGTGCACTCTTTCCCCATTTTTATTGATCCACACATTCTTCCTAAGTGGCCTCAGTGAAACCAAGCTTTTGTCACTTAGATGCAAATGACTCCCCAGTCTTTACCTCCAGGGTGGATCTCTCTCCTGGCATCCCCAGTCCCCAGTTGGGCATTTCCACCCTGCAGTCCCACCACCTCCTATGGGGCTTCTGGCCTCCACGTACCCTCTACAGTGCTTTCGTCACTCAGCAGGGGGACCTTTCCAAGGTGTAGATAGATCAGATCAACTTGCCTACAATGCACCAGCATCTCTTCACACTTACAGTAACACCCCAAACCTTCCCAAGAGTAAGGTCCTGCACAATCTGAGCCCTCCTCCCTCTCTCACCTCATCACCCTCTGTTATCTCCACCACCACCCTCTCTGATCCAGTCACACCAGTCTCCTGTTTCTCAAACATTTCAGACTTATTTCTGTTCCAAGGGCTTTGCTCGTCCTTTGGTTTGGAACTCTCTTCAGTCCATATTTTCACATGGCTGTTCTACCCTCATCATTCAGATCTCAACCTAAATGCCACCTCTTCTGTCTTTCTCTAGATACTGTCTTACAGCAATTCCTGTAGCTTTGTCTCCATTAATCTCCCTATTCCCCACTGCAATGTCATCATTTTTCACATCACTACCTAGTGGTTTCTCTCTGCCTCCCTGTCCCCTTCTCTCAAAATCCTATCCCCAGACCACTACTAGGATGATCTTTCTGAAATTCAAGTCTGAGATGCAACTTTGCATTTTAAATCCTCCAGTATCTCCCTACTGACTTTCACACAATGCTATGATACAGCCTAGCCTCTTCCCACACCCACACCCACACCCAGGGCCACACCACCTGCCTGAATGAACTGTCGTCTCCTACAGGCGTCAGGCTCTCCCGTGCCCGTCTCCTTGCAGGCACCCCGCCTTGTCTGGGTAAGACCTACTCCTCCAAAACATTTCCCTCAAAACTCTGTTCAGTGTGAACTTCCTTTAGGAAATCTTCCCAAATCACCCTTTCCCCCACCCGGTCTTCGATCTAAGAATTCATTTTCCTTATCTGTCTTCCCCAGCAAGCCCTGGGCCAGAGTTCCAGTACAATATGCAACAAGGTGTGTCTTAGTCTGTTTGCACTGCCATGATGTAATGCCACAGACGGGGTGGCTCCTCACAGTCCTGGACACCAGGAAGTCCAGGATCGAGGAGGCGGTGGATTCGGTGTCTGGTGAAACACGCCTCCTGGTTCACAGCTACCATCTTCTGGCTGTGTCCCCACATGGAGGACGCAGTGAGGGAGCTTTCCGGGGCCTCTTCTTACTAGGACACTAACCCCATTAACTAATCACCTCCAAAGGCTCCACTTCCAAATATCATCATATTGGGGGTTAGGTTTCAACATGTGTATTTTGGGGGGACACACTGTCTATGACAAGGTACCTGGCACACAGGAAGCACCCCACAGATGCATGTTGCAGGGAAGAGGACGAGATCAGCCTCAAGTTGGACACGACCTCAGAAAACATCAAGCCCAAACTCCAAGCCACCAGGTAGTGCCCCTGGGCTGAGAGCACCCCAGCCTCTGTCTGGGCCCGCACGGGAGGGGCAGCAGCACTCCCCCAAGGCAGCCTTACCCCCTTCTCAGCAACCATTTCACTCCCTTCACGTACCCTGAGTCCTTTCCCACAACGCGCTGCTAGCCAGCTCTGTGTCCTCCTCTCTGGAGAGTAAGGAGCCACAGATGATTCTCGACCAGGGGGACAACATGAGCAAAGTGAGACCCAGGCCTTTAGAAGGCGGTCCAGAGAGTAGCCAGAGAGAGGAGAGACGCCTGGGCAGAGGAGCAAGGCGAAGGCTCAGCCTCAGCCCGGCTGCGAGGTCAGGAGGCTGTGAACTTGGTCACAGTAACTGGGGTAAAAAGGAAGTTCGTTATCCCCATCTTCCCAGAATACCCAGCATGCGGACAGGACATGCCTGCTCTGCACGGCTGTTAGCAGAAGGGCTATTAAAATGCCCAAAGCTGTCAGAAAGAATTGAAGCAGCCACTGTATGGCAAAGGGTGACCGCAGTAAGGTTAGAGCTGCTAATGCCATTTTCCTGGGGGAAAGCACAGGCTATACAGGAAAGTCAGGAGGTGCTCCTGGACAAAATACAGGGGCCTTGCGGGCAGCCCCTGTCTACTGGTCCCCCCACGCCTGCTGTTTGCTCCTCTCAACAGCCTCATCATCGGAGGGCCCTGTATGACACCGTCAGGGCCCTGTATGACACCCTCAAAGCCCTGCTGAAGGCCAATGGGCTGGGCCCTTCCAGAAGCCAGCAACCAGGATCCCAGAGAGGAGAGCAGCAGGAATGTCGACCCCACATTCCCCCGAACTGACCCAAAACAACCCCCCAGCCCTCCCAGAGCCCCTTCTCCCAGAGCTGAGGAGGGGCGTGCCGCACCTCCCCATCCTTAAACCACGTGATGGTCCTGCCTGACCTCACCATCTCTGACACATTTAAAAGAAAAGACATGGGGAACAGGGCAGCAGGGGGAACTGAAAATTCTGTGTGAACTGTGACAAAGCCTGTGAACGAGCAAATTATCTCTGCTTCTCCCTCCAAATTCTCGTTTCACACCCCTTGGTAGCAGCAGCCATGCTGCACACACTCTGGTCTCCATCCTAGTCACCAGGAATCTGAGCCCATCCAACCCAGAAGCTTGAATATTTCACTTCCCCGATGTGACCACAGTGCCCCTGCCGCCCAATCCACCCCGACTTCTGCCCACCAGCCCCACAGCGTGGCCTGAGGCCATGCACCCGCCCAGCAAATGCAATCCAGGAAGTGGATCTGCTCTTCCAGGTGACCTTTCTTTGGGGGAAAAGGTCCTGACACTATTATGGGAAGAAGTGCACTTGAAAGACCAGTGCCCGCAGGGCTTCTCGGGGGCTGAGCTGTCCGGGGGAGATGCACTGGGCTGCTCCACCCACATGTGTCCCCTTCTCTGTCCCTTCCAGCAGTTAAGATCTGCTGTGACTGTGGAGGGAGCCTGATTTTTTGCTTCTTATCTAGAGTCTTGCTTAGAAGTGGCCATTATGGGGACAAGAGAAAGAAAGACTCTCTCTCTCAGGGACAGCGTGGAATGAAAATGGATGAGAATTCATGGTCCTGGGAATTTAGTGTTTAGTGTAAACCCTGCATGAAGGTATAGTCCCCTTCTTCCACCCCAGAGGGAGGAGGGGCGTTGATGCTACCCTGCAAGACATCCAGTAAGAAGACACCCGGAACCCTCTAGTGAATCTGCATTCCAAGCAGAAACCCCCTCCTGCAGTGCCCCTCACTGGTGACAGTGGCCCAAGCACTCCCACACCACTTCAAGATCATCTGCTAGTCTAGACCCATGTTTCCAACCATCTCGGAACATTTCCATTCTTTTTGACAGGATTTAAAGAGTAAAGATCAGTGGAGCTTTCCTGATGAACTGCTTTCTGGGATTCCTCGTCACAAAGCTGAAGAAGGCTGCATGTCCCACAGAAGATGCAGTCTCCATAGAAAATGGTCCTCCCTTCATTCCTTTGTTCGTTCCTCCTGCATGAATGTATGCCGACGTTCCACATGTATCAGGTCCCAGACAAGGATGCAGCGGCAAGCAAGATGCTCAAGAGCTTAGAGCTAATGATCTATAGTGGACCGCATCTTCCAAGAGCCAAGGCCAGGGATGGAACAGGGCAGCCCTTGGCTCTGCTGGGGTCATGACACCAGGTAAGCCCACCCTTTCGTGCCTCAGTTTTCCCAATGAGAATACAAGGCTGCTGGTGCCACAGGGGGGAAAAGCTGGACACTCCCTGTAAGCAACCCTCCCTCCCACAGTAACAGTGGAAGAAACTGCAGGGGTGACTAGGTTATCCTGCTGACACAGGGGAGGGTGGAAGGAAAAGGAGAAAAATGAAAATCTATGCATATGGTCACCTCCTTCCAGGATCAATGTGATTTGCTTCTTTGAGGACCTCTGCTGATTAGGGACAGGCAGAAGCTTTAATCTGGGTGAGAGAATTCTGCCAGGAAAGCCTCTCCCTCCTTGAGGCTGCCACCCCAGGTCTTGTACCTCAGGCCAGATCAGTGGGGAAGATGGCTACTGGGTACCTCTTTCTGGGTCTGGTGACTGATATTCTGCTACACCTCTGTGTGTCTTATAAATACATAAAACAACTAAACAAGAGTAGGACAAATTCTGTTAAGAGAAAAGTGACCATTTTAAAATAACAACAATGGCTCAAATATGTCTGGAACTTTGAAGTTGGAGAAGCATAAACATTCCCTGACAGGGGCATTGCCAAATCCCTAGAATTAGTCTACAGGGGATTAATGTTCCTACTTTGAAGATGAAGAGACCAAAGCTCAAGAAGGGCGAGTGATCTGCTGTTAGTCCCACAGATTAAAAGGTGGAGGAGAGCTGGACTTGGACCTCGTCTCCAGCTTCCCAGCTCAATGCTCATTTAGATTCAGCATTAAAAGAACATCCAAACTGCTTGTGAGAAACTGGGGATAAAAACAGCAGCTTTAGAAACCTGAGCAAATGTCCTGATTTCCAAAAAGAAGACTCTAGAATGATAACACATAAGCTCATTGTCAACTCCAAAGAAATTCGGCAATACGTTAGGGAAGAGTTTGTGAGCAAGGAAAAAGCAAGATGACCAGATGATGCCTGGGAAGCTTAGCTCACGCCTGGCCCCGGTGGGGAGGGCTCAGAGAACGTGAGGACTGTTCCAACCACGATCATCACTATTTATTATCAGGAACTAGCACAGAATTGCTTGGAACACACTGAACTAAGCTAACCTTGTTTCTTTTTTTTTTTTTTAATAGGCTATTGGATGAATAGATTAGGAAAATGCTTAAGATTTGGTATCCCTGTATTTCACCCAGCCCCTTGATAAAACCTCTTACGTTATCAGAATGGTTAAGAGTACCACCGGGTGAGTTGCTAACATTTGAAAAATCTTGCCCAAATTATACTGATCAGTGAATAAACACTGACTTTGCTATTCAAAGCCTGTGAGACCTTAGGTAACTGCCTTAACCTCTCTGTGGTTCCACCTCCTCATCAGAAAAATAATGATAATAATAGCAACCACCTCAAAAGATCAAAAAGGGTTGACTAGATAGATAACAGACAGAGAGCCAGATAGGTAGCAAACATTAGCTATTAATGTAATTATGTTATTAACTTATGTTATTAACTTCAACCTGTAAGGAGGTGTCTAGCGGTGTGCCACTGAGCTCTGTTATCAGTATTTCTGTCCATTACAGCATGTTCATCAACAGCCTAGATGACAGTGGCAAAAAGGTGGAAAACCTCAAGACGGTGACAGCTGTTCATATGCAAAAGATCTGAGAATGACAGACCATCACAAGTCTCACATCAGCCAGTGGCGTGATGAGGGGGCTGAAAAGTAAGGGCCAACTGTGTTCACAGACATGTGGCATCACCCGCCAGCTCTCTGCAGGGGTCAGATGGGTGCAGTACCAGGCTCAGTGCTGGGTGTCATATTTTTAAGAGCAAAACTGGGAAGCTGGGGTAAGAAGGAGCACAGGGGGTCTTGAAATGTCAGGTGAGAAGCAGCTGAGCAAAGTAGGAATGTTCTGTTTGGTAGCAAGAGGCTATTGCTTGGATGAAGACTTACACTGCTTTTCTTCATGGCACGGCTTGAGCCAGTGGGTCAAATCAGAAGGGGCTAGATTTTGCCAAGAAAAACAGAAAGATGGACAGGAAGAAAGGAATGAAGGAAGAGAAGGTGGGAGGGAGGGAGGGAGGGAGGGAGGGAGAAGGTGGGGGCAGAACAGAGGGGCTGTCCAACATTGGAATCGTGTACCCTGCCCAGTAGTGAGCTCTTCATCACAGGGAGAGTCCAAGCAGGGGCTTGGTGACCAGATGTCAGGGATGCTATTAAAGAGTTTGATGAACTAGTCTTAAAGGACATTGTCAATTTTCAGAGGCTCAGATTCCAGCCCCTCTGCCCTGCTCAGAGCTCTCTTCCATACACCCCTTCCTCCACCAAGATCACTGTGGAGCTCCTAATCCCATGAACACGTGCCAAAGGCTGGCCTGTGACATATATATTCAACAGTGATGGATTCAGCTGGCTGAACCGGCTGGCCTGTCTGAAGATTTCAACACCACAGCAAGTGACCCTCTGGAACCCCGAATGAATTGTGGAGACCATCAGGTGCCTAGGCTTCAAACAGCCTGCACTGGGGACCTCAGCCACACAGGCCAAACGCTGCAGCATCGCTACCTCCCCTCAACCGCCCACCATCACCATAGCAACCACAGAGGCTGACTACCTCACAAGGCATTTCAATTCAGGCAGAGGGAGGCCCAGTTTTTCCTGCAATTCCCTAAAGCAGTGAGAGCCCTGAGGGGATGCAGGAAGGACTGGAGAGGGAGAGTTTCTCCCGTCCTTCCCCAACAGGCTGCCCTGAGGCCACCTCCAGACACAGCCTGTCATCCATAATTTGACCTTGGCATCCTCTTACTCTAACCAAAAGAACGGGAGAGAGAGCCACTGGGGAATTTCATTATTTTTAGAAGCACAATCACTTAGCAACCTAAATGTCCCGTTCCTCCCCACCCTCCAGAAGCCCAGAGAAATAAATACAGTATTGAGGACTCCAGTGTTTGGCTCTGATACAGCATGAAGATGTAGTAATGATAATACTTTCTATTTATATAGAAAGAAAGCTTGCCTTCCAAGGAGCTCAGAGTCTTGATAAAATTAAGGCACTGATCCCTCGCACGCGGCTCCCTCTGCCTCCCGGGGCAAACTTCCCAAGGGTGACAGCTCTCCACTCTTTCACGAAAGCCTAGACCCAGACAGACTTTATGTATGGGATCTAAGACATAGAACAGTAACAATCCTTCCACAGGGGCAGGGTCCCTGTATATTATTTCCTGCTACGAAGACAAGGCACTTATTTCTAGCAAGGAAGCAAAAAAAAAAAAAGGTCAGGATTTCTCAAGCAAGCTCCAGCAGGGATGTGCTTTCTCATATTTCACCCTGTTAACCATTGGTTTCTTCTGGCAACTCCTCCCCTCTAAGGGTCTCCACTAATCTGTCTCCTGCTCTCTGCCTGCTACCTCTCAGCCTCCCTTCTGAGTCACCCATGTTTTCCGCACCTGTTTAATGCAGGGTCCCCTGGAGTCCATCCCATCCGCAGCCTCTGTCTCTCTGCCACTCTCTGGGGACAATGTGACACACGTCTGTGGTTTCAAATGTCAACCACACACTGATGAACCACAAATGTCCACACAGACCCCAGAGCTGACCTCCAGCCTTTCTACCAGAGTGCCACACTCAGTGGTCCAAAAACATCCAACCCAACAAAGACAGACTCATCCTTGCGAACCCCCCACTCCAGATTGCTCCTCATCCAGCATCCTGTTATCTCTCAGGGAAGGACCACTCCCTCTACCACCAAACCTAGAACTCAGCTTTCATTCTTCCCTCCCCCTAATAACCTAAACGCAAAGGTCCCTGGATTATATCTGTACCCTCCTGTCCGATCCCACTGACACAGTCCAGGTTCATACCTTCATTATTTCCTAGACAGTAAAATATGTAAAAAAAAAATAGCCCCCTAACTGGTCTTCTGGGCTTGACTCTTACCCTTTCCTCCCTAACCATCACCACTCACTCACCTGCACCATGACAAGAATCTAAGCCTTGGAGAGCTGGAAGGTTTACCTATCCAGGGATTCTCTCTCTCTTGCTTTAAACGCTTTAATGACCCTCTGTTACCTTCATAATAAAATCCAAATGTGCCTTCATGGTACACAAGTTCTCAAGTTCCCATCTGCTCGCTGGGCTACGTCTGGAACCACCATGCTCGTCCTCCCTACTTTCCAGCCCCGGCAGACTCTGTGCAGGCCATTCTCCGAATGCAGCATGTTTGCTCTCACCTCTGTGCCTTTCTTCCCCAGCCCCGACACAGCACGGACGAGCCCCTTCTGATTAAGTCTCCACTCAAGCAACAGCTCCTTGGTGTGGCCTCCTCCCCTGACTCCTCCAGGCAGATCTAGAAGCTGCCTCCTTCACGCTCCCTGAGTACCTTGTACTTTCCTCTCCTGGAGCATCACCACCTTTACTGTAATGGTTGGAGTCTAAGTCTAACTTCCCAGGATGCTCTGACTCCTGCAGAAAGGGGCTGTGTCTTCCATCTTTGTGTGTCCTGAACTCATCACACGCTTTGCCATTTACTAAGCACTTAAAAACAGCTGTCAGAAAGGTACTCTGGTTTCCAGAGCTCCATACTACCCTCATCTGGGGGTAATCTGCTCCCCTCACCTTGGGGGTAGTCCAAACAGTCAGCATCCCTTATGTAGTAAGCACCTCAAATTAACACATCATTTACCCGGGGAGTGAAGTCAAGAGAACACACATATGATGGCTGCCTTTCCTCTGAACCTGAACTTTCTACTCATGCAAATGAAGATAACATTAGTTAAACCATGGAACACTACTCTTTCTCATGTGCGTTGCTGGAAAGCCACAGCTCTGCTCTCTGGTTCTCAAGTTATTCAACTATGAAACCCTAATTCAGGACTTTACAACTCTCCCTTTCCATGTCATTTATTTAGGACTGTGGATCTACTTAATTTGGGATTTGGGGAAATCTAATCACTATTATCTACTCCCTTCCTCCCACCCCTAGAAGATACACATCCAGCCCCATGGGGCTCCACTCATCAACCCCTCGGTCTGCTGGCACCCCTACTCCAGCAAGTAGGATGAGAACCCAAGGCAGTTCCTCCTCTTCCCTCCTCCCCCTTGGGACAGATTCACTTCCCAAAAGTTTCCAGAATGCTCTAAAATGGAGGCAGAACCATTCTAAGGGAAGGAGACAGGTGAACCTGGAAGCAGCCTAGAGGTGAGCTGTTACACCCAACACACCTCCCACCCTGGTGATTTGCGCATGATTTTCTCTCCTCTCCTTTTTCCCCTTCCCACAGGCAGGAAGTGTCCTGAATCAGAAGCAGATACCACTCGCCCCTCTCTCTTCAGCCTTCTTCCTCCCTTTCCTCCAGCAGCCACCTCCCCGCCTTCCCACCCCTCAACCCCATGACTCCCCGCATGTCTACTCTAATCCATTCACTTCTATTCCTTTCTTAACGTTCTCATGACACGAGACAACCCAGTTGTGTGACATTTCTGCTAACCTGGTGGGGCCATGGTGTTAGGGGAAACTCACCCCTCCTGCCCCACCCTTGGGACTCTGGGCTGGCTTTCCATTCCTTTCCCTGTAAAATGAGGTTAGACCTTCCAGCCCTCAGAGCTGGAATCCTCTTTTTGTCCAGCTTTCCCTTCCATTTCCCCTAGACACACCTTTCCTTCCCAAACCACTGCAGTTTGGGTGCTTAGAAAATGCTGTCCGTGCTCTGTTAACTGGGAGCTTCCTCTAGTCTCCGTGCCACAGAGTAAACCATAAAAATGTCACCTCTTCATTATCCGGGCCTATGGAGGGAGGAAGAGACTTAGCCAACAACCATGATGGATAAAACCAAAGTAATTTATTCTGTATTTGACTTTGAGAGGCGGTTAGAGAAACTCAGAGACATACAACTCCCTCTGCCCATCTGGAAACCTTCCCAAACCCTCCTGGGCTGGCCTGCATCCCAGCCTGGGGTTTGGCCACAGTGAGGAAAGAGGCCCTGGGCTGTGCAGAAAGACCACATGTGGATAAGATGGTGTTAACTGTGTCATTATTCATAATATTTCATGCTACAGCCAGGTAGGAAGTGCAACTTCTTAATGTCCCTGGTTGCTCAGCATCCAGGAGAAGGCAGGGGTTTGTTCATAATTATCCATGTGTTTTAAGCCACAATTAAGACACTAATAAAATGCTATGAGAACAGAGGGGAGGGAAGCACATAATTCTAACCAGGTGGTTCTGGGAAGTCTCAGATCAAGAGTTCAGGCCAAGCCAACACTGGTGTGGGTGGGCGGGCAGATCCCCCTCACAACTGACAGCTTGAATGTGACCCTTGCCTGCAATTGTCCTGGAAACCTGGCAAATCCACAAATAGTGAGTTCTATTCCATGCCTGAAACTGTGCAACATGGTATAAGCTACAAAAGATATTTAAGACAGTTGTGACTTCCATGCATAAAGTAATTAGTGAACAAGACAGCGTTATATTCTGATATAATAACGGGCTCGATGTGTAGAACTGTCAATACGAATGGGATCAGGCTCTAACGAAGCACTAACTGCGTGGAAATGGCGGTGAATAAGAAATCTTCTGCAGATACTGGTATTTATCTCCACTGCATCTCCGTGGCCATCGATGACGACACCCCAGCTAGCTGTGGGAGACAACACTTGCCCTCCATCGACAGGCTGCGTGTGATGGCAGGAGGGCTGAACCGGAGATGAGACTAGGACCCGGCATCCCCCGGTGTGTATCACAGGCGAGTCACTTTCCCTCTCAAGGCCTCGGGAGACAAGCAAGACTCAAGGCTCTCCAAGGTCCCTTCCAATTCAGACGAAGTGTGGTTCTGAATGCGGAGGAACCCGCTGACATCATGGCAGAAGGGTGCACAGGAGATGAGTGAGGAGGCGCACAGAAGGGATTTCCGATGAAGGCAGATCCTGAGTTAGGGTATGACAGCCAGAGGGATGTAGGTGCGCTTAAGAGAACACGGCTGAGCAGGTGGCGACAGTGTCAGGGCAGGGGTGGGGACAGCATCACCAACCGAGGAAGGATCACGGGCCATGCAGACGAGGCCAGACCTGAGACGGCAGGGAATAGGCAGCCGTTCTAGCTTCCTGTTCAGCGGCGTGCCTTGCCGTGGAAGGGGCTGTAGGGAGACTCTCATGACATCAACAGACTGAAACCGGGGATGAAATGAAGGCAAGGAGCCAACCAACGAGCCATTAAATCATCCCCGCCATTGAGGTGATGAGGATGTGGGCGGCTGGCCGGAAGGATGACATTGAAAGGAAGAAAAGATGGCTTATCTGTAAAGGATAGATAAGCCTTGGGAAACCCAGGTGTGCAAGATGCAGAAAAGCAATGAGTCCTCCACTTCTGACCGCAGGTGAACACCCGACCCCAAATCCCCAGAGGTTGAAACAGCCCAGCACCTCCAGCCAGAGCATCTCACGTCCCGAGAGGCGGGCAGTTGGCGTGAAGCAGCAGGACAGGAAGCAGTGAGCGTGCACTGGCCCTGCAGACTCCCTCCTACGGAGAAGAGGCCCCGCCGAACACTGCACCTCCCACGGCCACCGGCCGGCACGGTGCTCGGCACAGAATGATGGTCAGCAGGTGTTTATTCACTCAGAGCCACTCTGAGCCTCAAATAATCCCTCACGTAACCTTAGAACTCCTAAGAGCCATCAGACATAGAGGAGAGCAGATCTGGGAGGGGACAATTTGAGACAGAAAACAGGGCGCACAGCCCCAGCAGGGGCTGACGTGGGGAGACCATGGGTGGTGGGAAGTTGGGAGGAAGGAGAGCAGAGTGGTAGATGTCAGGTCTTTTAGCAACTACAAAATTTCACTTCAGCAGTCTTCCCAGCGCCCTAACTTCTCATCCGAGGTAGACGGAGGCCCTTCTCTTTCAGAGAAGAGGGCAGAGGTTCAGGGAAAGAAGGAGCTGCCAAGGTCCTGAGTTCCTTAATTCTCGGGCCAGAACACTCTCTGCCAGCCCTCCCTCCTCCTTGGGGATGGCACACGCTGGCCAGCTGCCCACCTGGCCTGAGACTGCTTTAAAACTTGATGACTTGGCATATATCCCCTTTCCAAGCAAGCTTTGCGTCTGGAGGTAGACTCTCCACTTACCAAACTGTCAAAGGCCGGCTGACTGCCTCCCAGCACGTGCGCCCCTCAGCAGAGCCCCCACTTCCCTCTCCACAAGGCTGGCCATCCCAGCCCTCCTGCAGCCTCTCCCGCCCCCGACAGAGCTGTTTCACATTCAGAGCCCCATTCCCCAGCGAGCGGCCATGCTGGAGTGGGCTTCGGTGCCCTGGTCTGCACCTCAGTGCACAGCCATGTAAAAGGGGACCAAGGAGATACACCTGAAGAAAACAGCAAAGGAAGAGAATCAACCAAGGGGCCCCTGAGGTCGCCTTTGACCAAGAAACAAAAATTCTTTCCTCCTGGAGATGGGAGTTGGCAGTGGTGGGAAGGCAGGGGTCTTGAAACCTAGGAGGGGAAAAAGGGAAAAAAATGACCACTATTTTGATCCAAATATGACATCCTTCCAAACTCCCTGAACAGCTGTCTCCTGGGACCAAGCAGGCAGGCTGCGGTTTCTTTGTCCTGCTCTTTCCTGTGCTGTCAGCAGAAATTCTACCCTGGGGCTTCGAGAGCTCCTGCGACCTGCCCTGATGGAGCCTGTGTGGACCGAGGAGTGGTCACAGGGAACCCTCCCTGCAGGAGGCCTGTGGGAGGGGGTGGGCAGGGCCAGGCCCACCAGCAGCCTCCAGGCTGAGAGCTGCCCCCGCCTCCAGCCCTCCAGAACACAGGAACCTGATCTAAACTTCCAAAGATGATAAAGTACTTTGATCTCGTTCTTGTTACGAGATTTGCAGACACTCAGAACATGACGTAGTCGTACACAGTCCCATATTTCACAGCGGTTGCCGTTTTCTGATATTTGCTTCGAATCATTCTTTTTTTTAAAGATATGAACATTGCAGACACAGCTGAAACTCCACTCCAACCCGTTTTCTCCCCCACTTCCCTAGAGTAAGCCCTGTCCTGGAGTCGCGTGTATTATCAGTCGCACGCAGATTTCTATACTTTCCCAATGTAGTCTGGGTGTTTTTCTAGCTCAGATGTTTCAACAGGGTCCATGAACCATCCGCAGCAGGGTTATATGGGTGCCCCTTTAACATGTGGATCCCTGATCCTCTCAGGGCAAGGCCAGAGTTCCACTGTGTTAACAAGGGCCCCAGGGGATTTCAATGCATACTTTACTTAATGCAAGCTTTACTTCGAGAGAGCCACTCTTTTGGCTGAGAGCTTTAAGCCTTCTTAGAACAAACAGCAACAATGACCAAAACCAACCAACCAGCTCTGGGAAGGGTAACTCATTAAATTGCTGTCACTTATTGTCCCATGTGAATGACAGATCAGAGGCAGGTTTTACACTTTCTCCAAACTGTCTGGGGTCAGCCTGCTGCTTCCGCATCACTCCCACAGCTCACTCCGAGCCACAATAAAACAACAGTAAACATTCATGAGGGAAAGGAAGAACAGAAGAGAGCTAAAGGGCCATCCTGATCCACACGTCCTGTTTGTACCAGCCCACCACTGCCTCCATTTGTAGGTTTCTGGCACCTTACGGATTCTCACAGAGTTGTAATGTACACTGTAATTGGCTATTTTGTGTTTTTGTTGCTATCCTAATTTAGAGGCTATATACGTTCTTTTTTACAGCAACTTTACTGAGTTATAATTTACAATCACAAAATTCACCCATTTAAAGCATACAATTCAGTGGTTTTTAGTACACTCAGAGTTGTCCAACCATCAGCGCTGTCTAATTCTAGGACATGTTCATTACTGCAAAAAGAAATCCCACACCCGTTCATCAGTTACCTGCTACCGCACCCTGCCTCTCACCAGCCTTTGGGAAACACTGTTCTACCTTCTGTTGCTATGGATTTGCCTATTCTGAACTTTTCATCTAAATGGAATCATACAATATGTGGCCTTCTTGTGAAGGACTTCTTACACTCAGCATGTTTTCAAGGCTCACCCATGTTGTAGCAAGATCAGTACTCCATTCCTTTTCATAGTTAAATAGTATTCCATTATAGAGTATAGATCACATTTTGTTTATCCATTCATCAGCTCTTGGACGCTCGGGTGATTACGCTTTTTGACTATGCTGAATAATGCTGTTACGGACAGTCATGTACAGTTTTTCGTATGGGCACATGTCTTCATTTCTCTTAAGAATACATCTAGGAGTAAAACAGCTGGGTCATATGGTAACTATTTTGACGAACTGACATATTGTTCTCCAAAGTGACTGTGCCATTTTACATTCCCACCAGCAGTGTTTAAGGGCCAGTTTCTCCATATTCCTGCCCAACACTTGGTACTGTCTTTTTTCTTACAACCATCCTATTGGGTGTGAAGAGTATTTCCCTGCAGTTGTAATTTGCATTTTCTTAATGGCTTATAATGTTGAGCATCCTTTCCTGTGTTTATTGGCCATTTCTCTACTCTTTCTTTAAAGCTTTTACCAAGGAGCCTGGAATCCACAATTTACAGAGATTCTCAAAGTGTGGTCTCTTCCTTCCCCTCCCTGCCCCTACACACACCAGGAGTATCACCGTCACCAGAGAGCATATCAGAAATGCAAATTCTCAGGCCCTACCCCAGATCACCTGAATAAGAAATTCCGGAAGGAGGGCCCAGCAATCAACGTTTTAGCAAGCTCCCCAAGTGATTGTGTTGTAGGCTGAAGTCTGAGAATCAACACTATAGAATGATGCTTCTTAACAGTATGTTCCACTGCATTTTACCGAGTTTTTCTGATAAAGAAATTTCTTGATAATATAAGTTTGGGAAACATTGCGCTAAACAAACAAACAAAAAATCCTTCACTCAGAATTTTCAGATTCTTTAACATGTTTATGAGCTTTGTGAATCTCCAAAAGGAGATCCAGTGTGCAGCATTTCCCGAACTTAAATGAGCATCAAACCCCTTGTACAGGGAGCACTTTGCAGGACTCCTGGTCCGTAGAAGCTATTTTGGGAAACATTATTTTTTAAGTATTCTGTAAAACAAATGAAGGAATGTGCCCCTATTTTTCCTTACCTAATCAAGTCTGTTGTTAACAATATCCTTTAAACTAGCTTTTTGCAAAGTCTTTTGCTTCAACTGTCTTTCGCTGCAGAGCAAAACTTGGTGGCTGACAACAACAGTAAGGATGTGTCATCTCACACTGCGGGTCAGGAGTCTGAGAGCAGCGGAGCTGCGTGGTCCTTGCTCAGATCTCTCGTGGTCTTGCAGTCAAGTTGTGGGCAAGGGCTACAGTTAGTTCTCTGAAGGACTGATCCCTCTGGGTCAAGATGGCTCGCTCACGTGGCTTTGGCGGGAGTTCCTCACCACGCAAACTTCCACGGGGCTCATTGAGTGTCCTCACAAGACGGCAGCTGGCTCTCCCCAGAGCAAGCTGTCCAAGGCAGCAGTGCAGAAGTAGCAATGTTTTTCTTGGCTGAGCCTCAAGAGCTGCACTCTCACTTCCGCCGCACTCTCTTGGTCACAGAGATCAATCCTGACACAAGGTGGGAGGTGACTACACAAGGGCACGAGGACCAGGAGGTGAGAATCACTCTGCTGTAAGTGACTGGGCTGCAGCTGACCCCAGGCAGTCCATCCTGCTGCCTCTCTGGTAATCTTACCCAACACGCTTTCTGGTACTCCTTTAAGAATGGCTAACTCAGAAAAGACCAGCCATTGCAGGTCAGAACCCAGCAAGTGTTCCTCTGCTGGGTGTGAGCGTGTCCACGTGCTCCTGCAGCTGCGCTGAGCACTGCAGCTCACCCAGAAGCCGAGCTCTTCAGAACACAGGGCTGGAACTGATCATTAGCTAATTAGGCTGCCCTTACCCAATCTGGGAGACGAGCATCAGTTTACTTCTGTTTACGCTTCCACAATCCAACTACTACTAACCTACAAATCATGCCCCTCTCTCCCTGTTTTTCCCCCCTTCACTGTCCACCTGACTAATTGGGAGACTCATAACTCCTACAGCTTCTAGCTTCTAAAATCCTATTCCTTAGAAATGCTCTCCATCTTTTTTAGGAGTATCTTTAACTGCTATTATTACAGCAATACAATGTTGAGTATAAATCTCAGCTCCTTTCAAAATCAGAAGTATAATATTTTTGCCTAAAATCATGTTAAATTTTAGGATTCTTAGGACCTTAAAACATTCTTAAAATATCTGCCTGCTTTTCTGAATTCCCCCCCTTCTCATCTCTGCCATTCATTCATTAGCCTGTTCAATATTCATCAAATGTTGCTGAATGAGTAAGTGCTATGCGCACAAGGAATGAAAACTACCAACTATAAAATCATGTAACACACCATTTGCCATAGAGCTTGGAGACCATGGTGGTGAACACAGGGGCAGTCGGATGAGGAGACGGGAGATTCCCGATGAAGAAGCACGTAATCAAAGACCTCTGGTGCTTACTGTGCGTGTGCACGTCATTATGACCAACTCCACAAGGTACGTAGGAGACGTGTTCACATTAATGTGGATTTTGTGAAGGTCCTTCACTTCCCTCATTGTAAACAGGAGCCAACTGTGCGTTGTGTCCCTAGCACGCAACAGGACATCGTGACCACACAGCAGGTATTCAATGAGTATCTGTTGACAGTCATGATAAGAAGGATGGAGGTCAAACAGGGACTATATAGAGAACATTTCTATTTGTTGTGAGACAGGGGACATGAAGTCAGAAATGTTGGTTTCTAATTTCACTTTTGTCTTATTTGAACTTAAGACCCCTGGTCAAATAACATGACTTCACCATATACCACTTCTTACATACAGTGACTGTGAGCCAAGTCTAGACTCTGCATCTATCTTCTATGGAGAAAAGGTGAATTTTAACAGGCGTTTTATCTGTTAAGTAATGTAATGGTTTTATATCTAATACTCAGAGGTTATTGCCCTGAGGAAGGATGTCTATTAACTAAGAAGAAAGCTTATCAGTTCTTTCAGGTTGCTTTTATTCAGCTCAAGGAAGGCTTCAGTGGGTCTCAGACACTTTAAGACACAGGATGGAAGGGCTCATGCAGCATTAGTAACATTAAAGGACCATTAGAGAAGGGGAAAGAGACAGGGAATGATAAATTCTTCCTCCCATGCAGATGATCCTTGGACAAAGATTCGATCAACCTGGCATTTCTTCATCTGGCCTTAAGAATATCCTTGTAACATTTGCCTGCCTTTTTAAATTCTTCCTCCTTTCATATCTGCCATTCATTCATTCATTCATTAGCTTGTTCCATTATTCATCTGTTTTTAGCAATATTTGCTGAATGACTACTAAGTCCCAGGGACACAAGGAATTCAGATAAAGGATAAGCTAGAACCCCTGCCATCAAGCAACCCATCTAGTGGAGGAGACACTAATGTCAATCATGGGAGTCAAGTTCAGAGTGAGCCTAGCCAGGGAGGAAGGGACGGTGGAGGGAAATGAAGAACTAGCTAAAAGGCAAGAATGGTGTTAACAGCAGGGGAAAGAGCATGTTCAAAAGGCAGGAGGCATGAAATAGCACAAAATTCAAGGCACTGCAAGTAGTCCAGTAGAGCTGGAGGGCAGGCTGCATGGGGTCAGGTCAGGAAGGGTCCTGAATGGCTCTTGTACTCTGCTCCAGACAACAGCAAGCCATTGCAAGCAAGGCTTTAAGCAAAGAGTTGCAGAATCATATTGCACTTTGAAAATCCATGGTGATTATCTTCTGCAAGATCTTTCTTTCAAAATTCAACAGATGTCTTTTCAGATTAACATATCATTGACCAGATTTCATTTTATAGGTTCTCAGGGGTTGCAATTCAGTTTGCTTTATACTGGGTAATATCCTCCACTTTCCCTGATTGAATGCCCTTCCCCACATTCTCTATGGCAACTCCGTATCCATCTTCAACAACCAGCCAAAATCAACATCACCTCCCCTGTGCTTTTTTTCCCCAAACATACTGACCTTCTCTTTCCTCTGTGCCCCTAGGATACATTCTACAGAGCATCACTGCACAGATGCACTCCAATTACCTCTTCCAAGTCTCTCACTTCCTAGACTGTGGGTCCCACGGAGGCAGAGACTTGTACTTAATTTACACATACTTACAAGCTCATTTTCTCTGCAGTACTTTATCGAACATCTTCCCTGTGCCAAACATTGTGCTGGATGCTGGTTTTCAATACAGTACTACTAAATGAAGGGAATTTTTCTCACGCAGTATTTGTAAAGGTGTTTGTAATGCATATGTCTAAGGAAACTAGTGTGTAAGTTTCCTTAAAGCAAAAGTTAGTATCTTTTTCTTTACTCTGAATATGAGAAATTGCAAATGATTGATTTTTTTTAACTTATTAACCAAGTTACATACTTGTGATCATACCCTATGACAAAGCAGAAAAGTTAAAATGGTCTCAAGCACTAAGAATTCAATAAATACAAATTTAAAAGGCTGAGCTGGTGGGGCAGGAACCAAGGGGCCAATGTCCAAAAATCCATTTTTAAAAAAATCACAAAAGAAAGCACTAGGACAGAGATTTCTCTCCAATAGCTTCTGCAGATCAAGTGGAATGTAACTTCTTGGTATCTTTTCATTCATTCACCATGTATTTATTGGTGCCCGTTACCAGGCAGGTCTGTTGTTAGCTCTGGTAAGAATAATAGTTGCCACTTACTGTGATTTTAATACATTTCAACTACCACGTTAAGTGCTTTATATGTATTAATTCAACAATTCTCAAATTAACTCTATAAAGTAGGTAGCCACTAATTTGAGTAAATTACTTGGTCCTTCTGTGCCTCAGTTTCTTCATCTATAAAATGGCAACAATAATATATATCATAGGGTTGTTGAGGAATTAGATGAGTTTACACATGTAAAGTGTGAACTTAGAACAATGCCTGACATATATTATACTTTCAAATATTAACTAAGTATCACCAGCACCAGTACTACCACCATCTCCGTCTCATCTTGAACATAGAAAACGAGGTTCTTAGAATAAGCTGCCCCAGCGTCTCTCTCAGACAGGCAGACTGAGCACACTCCGTGGCCTCTTCTTTCAAATTCCTGGAAATCATTTTACAGATACGTATAATAACCACACTGGAAAGTAAGAAGGGAAACCCTTGGTAGACTGGAGATTGTAATGAATGCCCTTAGGACAGAAATAGATGCAATTTGATTTTTAAAAGAAAACACAGCTCCCAGTCCCCAGAGGAGGATGCAACGGCCTTAAATGTGGGCTGACTCCACAGGGGCTCCTGTCTGCAGATGGTGGACACTGGAGTTGAAGGGATCCAGGGGTGACCAAAAGGGTGACAGTTTGGGTAGTCGCAGTAAGACTAAGCAAGCACTTCACTCGTCCTCCTTGTCCTTCTTTCCCTTCCTCACCTCCTTGGACCAGGCAGCAATAAAGGAATATCCGCCTAGAAGCCAGGGCAATGGGCATGGAAGCTGGGTGAGAAATGGGGCAGTGCCCTCGTTCCTTTTTATGCCTGAAAAGAACAGACAACCGGCCATCAAAGTGACCCACCCAGCAACAGGCCGCACTCCTCCTACACTCTCACTAGACTGTCAGTCTCGTATTCTAATGTCCCTTTCAAGCAGTCTGCACAAACAGATGTGACAGGTGATGTTACAATCAAGAATCACCAAACACTTGAGGAAATTCAATATCACAAAGAGAGGAAACGAATTCAACAATCAAAGAACTTACACTCAAGGAGAATGAATACTAGCTTAGGGGTAAGTGTGAGAATATTGCAAGCATTTTTAAATATTGCTAGAGATAGTGCAAATAAATATTTCAATAATAGAAAATTTTTTAAATGACTAAATACACTGAATGGCGAAGTAGACCACTGAATCAGAGACCTGGAAAATAAAACTGAGAAATGTTCCCAGAAATCAACACGGAGCAATAAAAAGATGAAAAAAGCAAAGTGAAGAAATACAGAAAATATATAGAAAAGCCTCAACATTACATATAATGAATGCTAGAAACAAAGAATAGAGAAAACGGAGAGAAGACAGTATTCTTAGAAGAGAAAAACAGGAAGGAGCAATTTGAAGGAAAGAAAGAACAATTCAAAAGTACTTCCCAGGATTAAACGATAAAGACATGAATCTTTGGATTGAAAGGGTCCCCAAAACTGGCATGAAAGATAAATGAATATAAACCATCACGTAAGTCACATGTTAGTGAATTTCACAACACCAAAAATAACGGGAAAATGCTAAAGTTCTGTAAAGAAATAATCAAGTAGTTGGTACTAGAATTGTCATCAATTACAAAGGATAAAAGACAATGGTAGGATGGGTTAACGTTGATCGCGCGCATGCACGCTCACACACGTGTGTGTGTGTGTGTGTGTGTGTTGAAATGGAATCAAATTTTTCTGGAAAGAAGAAATTTTGGTTGCATTTTGTTCAAAACCAGTTGGAAATCTCTTTAGTCAGTTACACTTGAATATTTAACTTACATTTATGCTGATGATACAAAAAGACATAACTTTTACATCTTCTTGAATGATTTTCCTTTTATCATAATGAAATAATCATCATTGTCCCCTTTAATGCTTTCACCTTAGTGTTTTTTAAAAACTGTTACAGTTCTTTTTATTGGCACTTGACTGCTATATCTTTTATCAC
Source organism: Camelus dromedarius (assembly GCF_036321535.1). Lineage (NCBI taxonomy): Eukaryota > Metazoa > Chordata > Mammalia > Artiodactyla > Camelidae > Camelus > Camelus dromedarius. Next base: position 25,965,818 of record NC_087458.1, on the reverse strand, counting down.
CCTTTCTATTTTTCAGCTCGCTAAAATCATTTTTACTTAGCTAAATCTTTTAAACATAAGGAAAAAATTAAATAAATCACAGGGTCTCTATTTTAAAACGTAAGTTTAACCTATTTACATTCATTCTGATTGCTATTAAGTTAGGACTCACATCTCCCTACATTCATATTTTCTATTTGTCTTGTTAATTGTTTTGTTTCTGTCCTTTCTTGCTTTCTGATGGACTTTCTGAATTTTCTTTGTTACCTTTTTTATTTACTGGTTCTATTTGCCTACAGCTTCTATTTCAACTTAGAGAATACCAGACTTTGCTGGCTGGGATTAAGAATTATGTATCCTTCAGAACTCCATGAATTTCTATTCCATAGGCTTCTTAATTTAATTTAGTAAAAAAAAAAAACTTTGTTTATACAATAACACTATATTGCACCAAAATCATATGCATATTATCACTCCAAAAGTAAATTTATTGTTCATGCTAAAATTTTAAAACAAATTTTCAGTAGCATTCACAATAATTTCAATGTTTAGCCTTCTACACAATGAACTTCCAAAACCTTTGAGTTTATAAATTAAATGAAAACATTGAGCTATTTGTGAAAGTAACCATTACTCTTTACTTACTTTATAAAGGGTATCCACAGTAACACTATAACAACTACCTGTTTTGATGGTGAAGCTCTAAAAACATTCCCTTTAACATCAGAAATAACATATGGAAGCCTTCTATTATTGCCACTATTCAACACTGTCCTAGAAGTTCTAGCAAGTGTAAGAAGATAAGAAAATACAGACAGTGCGTGAATTGGAAAGAGAGAGATATAATAATAGTTATTTGCAATTGATACAATTTCCCACATAAATAATCTAAGAGAATCTACAAATAAATTATTTCAATTAATGAAAGGATTTGACATGACTGGTGAATGTAATGCCAACAAACAAAAACAGTAACTTTCCTATACTAGCAATGTTTGATTAGAAGTACAAAAAATTAATTCAGCCACAAGAACAATAAAATTATAAGATACATACAAACAGCTCTAATAAAAGATGTGCAAATCCTAAATGGAGAAATCTCCAAAACTCTTATAAGACCTCAAATAAATCCCAAATAAATGAAGAGATATTGGTTAAGACTCAATACTGTAAAAATGTCAATTCTCTCCAAACTAATCACTAAGTACATTGCATTTTCAAACAAAATTTAAGATTTTGACAAGTTAATTCTAAATTCATATGAAACTACAGCGCCCAAGATTAACTCATTTTAAAGACAAATGGAGAGGAAATGATTAGCACTATCAGTTATCAAAGAGCATTATAAATAGTCACCAATTGGATAGACAAATAATAACTGATGGACTAGAAAAGAGAGCCTAAAAACAATGCATATAAAGGAACTTGGCGTAGAAAGCGAAGTGACGTCAGAGTCAGAAGGCAAAACATGTACTATTCACTAAATGAAATTGGTAACCTATGGAAAAACACATAGGTATACTTCATACTTCACATAATAGCACAAAAATAAATTCAAGAAGGATTAGAACTTAAATACAAGAAGTGTAATTTTAAAACAGTACTAGGAAATACAGGGGAATATCGTTACGACTTTCTTGTAAAACCCAAATGACCAATAAACATATTGCCACAGCTACACAGAGTCCTGCATCTTCTACACTGCCTCTGTCTCAGCTGCCTATAAGAAAACGTGGAGTCCAACTGACTAAGAAAAAAATAAACTCTGTTTGGGTAACAAAATTATTTTTTCTTAGCTGGATTCCAAAGGTCACAGCGTATTCAGGAGTCCCAATTTTTCCCTATAAAATGATGAAAACTGAGAGGGTTTATAATAGGGAATGTCACGCTCCTACAAGCTAGGCGTCAGTCCTATTGTGTCATGCACACGAGTATTTAAAGATAGTTTTCAAAGACAAGGAAGAACTATAAAACAAATGATAACCAGGTGTTCTTTCTCCAGTGAGGGAGACATTCAAGGAAACTGAATTAGTGTTGTAGCAGGGAGTATCTAGGTTAAGCTGTAGGTGAATAAAAAAATGTTCCTTGACTAGGAAGGTGTGAAATACAGTAAAGCAAAGGAAGGAAAGCAAGGTATCCCCTTTTCTCAAATGCTCTGAAAATCAAATTAGCCATTCATCTTGGGAAGAGTGAATAGCTAATTTAAACTCCCATTCAGTGATTAACCTGATCAAAAACAGAACCACTCATCTAGAAGGACTGAAATGCACACATCCATAGAGATCCTTGCTTTCCTGGGAGAAGCTCCAACCCTCTCACCTTTAATACAACACAGAGAGAAAGATCACATGCAGTCTGTTCTGCCCTGGGGATGGTCTGCACTATCCCCTCCACCGAGTCAGGGAGAAGCCTATGACCTTTGTATGAGGTGCTGTTCATACACACACACACACACACACACACACACACACACACACACACACACACACACACACACTCACACTCACCCTGTTGCCCCACCATATGGGCCATGAATCATTAACAAAGCCTCTGAATCAATTATTCATCCAAACCAAAGACCAAACACTTTGCTAACTGTCCAGGAAGGCAGGGCAAAGGGGTAAGGAAGACTGAAGGGAAAGGAATCTGTCCCAATCTGACAATTGGCAGTATTAATCATTTATTTTAAATAAAAAAACAACAAAGCACAAGGAGAAAGAAAACAGCATCCTCTGAGTTAATTGGATAACTCACTTGGGATAGGGCTGCCTCTGAAAGAGAAGGGGAGAAACCACTGCCTTCCCCCAGAGTCCTGATCAAAGTACTTCACCCCATGGCACCCTGATCTCCACCTTCAGCTGGATCAGGAGCTGAGTATCCCTCACACACCACTACCAGAGCTAAGATTCTGTCATGGCCTATATTTACGTCCCTGCTACATGGACTCAGGATGGGGAAACACACCAGGGCAGATCATGAAGCTGGAGTACAAAGCTTAAGCTGGACCCATGGTTCCTACCCGCTCCTCCTCACTCAGCTTCATGGACAGCTATGAACAGACCCTTGCTTTTAACCTCCTCCTTCATCCTGCCTTTGTTGGGCATGTATTATGAGTCTGAGAAAACCCAAGTTGCCCTAGTGAAGAGGGAAGGAGAACAGGACCCCACCCTCCATCTCAGTGTCGAGACAAGGGAACCACAGGAATAACAAAGAGGAAACAAAGTGCCTGCTGAAGGGAAAATGCAGATAAGAGCAGAGGGAGTCTGGAGAAGGGGCTCTACCTTCCTGAGGACTCAAGGTCTTCAGCTGGTTCCCACAGAACTTCATGTCATAGATTATTTTGAAAAAGAAAAAGGCAGGCAGGGTATAAACAAAGCAGGTGACAGCAAGTAGAGATGAGAAAGGCACCTCCGAGTCTGCCCTGTGGGGGTGAAGGAGCCCTTGGTGACAGGAATGACACAAGAAGGGCAGTGGGAATCAGGGAAGGAAGAGAGTCAGCTGATGGACGTCGGGGAGGCGATGCTAAAGAGCTGCCTTTCCATATCCAAGAGGAAAGACAAGTCTGTCAAAAGGTCCTGATCCGGAGAGAGGTACAAAGAAAGAAATGATTCAACAGCACCCGTGGTAACAGATGAGCTCAGAGGCAAACCTGTGGCCAGAAGTCAGGTTACAATGCCCTTGTAGGGAATGGAACCACTGATGATAATCCCAATGAGGAGAGAGACAGCGGGAATGGGCAGGAGGTCTTGGGTTGATGCAGACGTCAAATGTAACAGAGAAGTCCACATGATGGGAACGATAATAAAACCCAAATAAATTCTCAAGCTTGTAGGTTCCTCAGAGATTATTTAATAGAATGGTCCTAAAATAGGGGTCACGGGCTCCTTTGATAAAAGCTATGGACCCTCTCCCTGGGAAAAATGTTCATATATACTAACTTAGAATACCATTTTAGGGGATTCAAGACCCCTAATGCCCATCTATGCAAGCTTTCCAGGCTGCACGTGAATCCGCTGCACCTGGGGTTGTCGCTCTGAAGGGACTGGCAGTGCCTGGAGCAGTATTCCTGACACACGTCAGGGTCTTTTCCTTGTAACCACATGGACTACCGACGTCACTGATAGAAACAGTGATGTTGGAAATGCTGCCACTGTGTAGGAAAGAGTTCAATCAAGAAGGAAAATCCAGGAGGTAGAAAAAAATTAAAGAAAAACTACAGTGTGAGAAGTTACCCTTTCTGGAATGTCTCTGAACTCAATCTTTTAAAAAGTCACCCTTCTTCCAAATCCTTTGACCTTTTGTTTCTAATGCACAATTAAATCTGGAGGAGACTTGCCCTTCAAAAATCGTCTAGCAGGCGTTCCTTCCTCCCTCTGTTCATACAAACACAGAAAAGATATTCTCAGCTTGTCCCGTTGAGAAATGGGTCTGCTCTCAAACAGCAGGCCAGAACCCTGAGAGAAGTCAGGGCTGAGTCACTGTCCCTGCTGTGACAAATTCATTTTCGAATGTCTGTGCAAGCCCAGGATTTGCATTCCAGAAATGTTGACCTAGGGGAGTTTATTCCCAGTAAATTCTTAGGGTTGGGTCCTCCTGGCAAAGACAAGACCAAACTGGTCAGGGTTGGGGGGTGGACATACTACTGAGGTGGGGAGAAGGAAAGAGACATCCCTTTGAAGCAATTTTCAGAAAGGCAGGGGAATCCATCCCGAGAGCAGTTCATAGAAACAAGGTAGGGTAATGTTATAAATCAATGTTATCTCAATTAAAAATATATTTTAAAAATGGGAAAGAAAAGGCTTTGAAATCCTTTTAACAGAATCTCTGATAAAGAAAGCAAACTGTTAGAACACAATTGCCATGCTGCTTGCATTCAAGAGTTCCCCTTAGGATAACGTATGGTATGGAGGACACAGATCAAAGCGGAGATGCCAGTGTACTTTGATGCGACCTCAGGCAAGAATAACCCAACCCCTCGGCAGGCTCACACACGGACAGATCAGAAACCATAAGCCTGAAACCTTCTTCAAAAGCTGCACGATTTCTTATTCTTTCTCTTCTCTTCCATCTCACCTCTCTGGTCCAGCAGCGCCCAGAAGCACCATCAAACTTTAATGGGCTCCTTCCTCTGCAGCAGCATGGCCTGAATATAGATAACTAGGTACGGGGCCTCCTCGTGCGGAAGGCGTGGAGGAAGCCATGCAGGCGAAGGCTGCCGTGGCAGCGAGGCAGGTACCAGACACCCTCACACGTGCCGCTCCATTCCATCCCCTCACCACCTGTGGAAGGCTAGTACTGCTTTCTTTGCAGAGCAGAAAATTCAGGCTCAGGATGGTTACGAACCAGCCCTACCGTCATACCAACAACAAGGACCAGCACCAGGACTGAATCAATTTTGATCTGCCTGGGCTTCCCACTGCAACACACAGTCTCTCACTGGGATTAACTGCGTTTGACTGTCAAACTGTCAGTGATACAACAAGTCTTAAACATCGACTATAAATTCGACATCGAGTTTAGCGTTGTGTGTGTGTTCATGCTTACAGCCTGCAAAGAAGCGGGGGAAGTGATGGGATATAAAATAAAAAAGGTAAAAAGCAGTTTCTCCACCACAAGAATTTCATAATTTGGTCGATATTCGCAAGAAACTGATTAAAAGATTCTGATCAACATAGGATAAAAAAATAAGGAAAACAAAAATGAAAAAATAATAATGATGTCTTATGAATAACAAATACATAAATGAAAGCAAACAAATAATTTATTACAATAAATGTTAATGTTTTGATGTGTAATGGGAAAGCAACACAGAAAACAGAGCTATCGTGAGATTTTGATTATATAAATATGAAGGGATGGGAAGCAAACAAGGAACTAGAGAGGAAATGAAACGGAGGGATTTCTTACAGTAGGTAAATTTAAAACCAGAACTGGAAAGAGAATTTTTTTAAAAAGGAGGTTAAGGAGAGAAAAAGAATTCCATACACATCGGACTAGCATTGCCATTATCTGGAGCTAACAGTTACTGCGCTTTATTGGGTACAGTTAGGGACAGACCTGCTTTACTATCATTAGATGAGTATAGTTGTTCAACTATAATTTGAAACCCATATCCTAGGTAAACCAAGAGCTGTGAATACAAATCAAATACAAAATGATTCCAGGACCCTGAGGCCCACCCAAGATTTATTACATGCTAGAAGTTAATATGACCCAATGCAAATAAAAACAGACTGAAAATACAGGGACGTCGACTTCATCTTGGCTCTATCAAGAATCTCTGTGGGGCTTAGAGTATTTCCAGGAATGCATTCACTAATTTTGTGCCTCCCTTCCCTCATCAATAAACTGGCAAACGGTAATAGAAACTATTAATTGAAAAACTACTGTGTGCAAAGTACTGTGCAAAGCGCTTCACAGACATCATGTCACGATGCTCGTAAAATACTCTCAAATACCCTGACCTCTTAACTTCCCAGTGAGGAAACTGAGGCTGCCAGGTTACAAAACTTGTTCAGTACTGCTCAGGGTCACAGCGTCAGATTCAGACTTTAAATGCAGAATGATGTAAATCCTTAGCCTTCATTCTTTCCATCCTGCCAGGCTGCCCTGTATCACAACACTAACCTATTTTAAAGGGCTAAATGGGTAATACGTCTAAAATGATTTCAAGATCAAAGTGATATAGAAAATTCAATAATCTATTGTTCTTTTCATCTTCTTCATTAAAAGACATTTTCCCAGGAACTAAAGCCAAGCAGTAGTGAGTTTCACATCCCCCTGGATGGATTCTGATCTATCAAGATGCATCCCTTTACCTTTGTTAGTTAAAGTGTAGCTAGAGTGAAAAATCAGAGTAGGCAGCCACCACCTCCATATATATTAGGAGGGCAGTGTAGCATCATGGTTAAAAATATGAGTTCTGGAATCAGACTGTCTCATTTCAATCCAGCAGTGTAATATGGGGGAAATTACAGAACCAGTTAAGCACTGGTTTCCTCATCCAGTGGTGATAATAATGGTATCTACTTCATAGGGTTGTTAAGCGAATTAAAGGAGAAAAACCATTTAAAATGTTAAATGCCATGCCTAGCAAAGACTGTCAGCTGCCAACAAAGTCAGCAGTCCTGAATGACTGGGTAATCCCAGTTCTCCATCCTGCCTTCCCCTCCCTGCCTCCTGACCGGTCATGGCTATGACAAGGGCCAAGTGCTGAAGGAAGGCGCCCTTTTCCAGAGTTGGACACAGGGAATATCAAGGAAGCTGAGTAATTTGGGCAACTCCTTCCTGAAACTCCTTTCCGTAGGGTCATGAACTTGAGACCAAACTCGCCACTTCCCTTGTCTTGGAAAAAGACAGCTCTCCTCGATCTGCTCAGCTAACCCACATGTACAAGGCATGTCAGAGGCTGCAGAAAGCAAGCAACCTAACTGACATCCCCAAGGACCATTCCATCACTCTGGCTGCAGTAACAGTCCTCCCCTAAAGACCCACAACTGTTTGTTACGGACTCCAATTTCTTTGTTGTCGTCATGCGTAGTTCACTAGCAAATATCTGACTGCTCAACCTTCTTTGCACAGACTAAGGATGGAAAAGACATTGGTAAACTGAAACGCTGGTTCTCCCTCTGACACTGGCTCCTGATCCTCCATCCTGTTGGCCAGGAGACGGAGTCTGACAGATGTTAACCACCAAGGAGGCCCAGGCCCACATGGACGTTATACAAACAGCCTCAGCTGGCTGACTACCTCTGGGCTTTCTTATCTTGAAGAGGAAAAAACAACACAAAAATAAAATAAAATGAAATAAACTACTTGCTTCTCCCGCTTATCTTCAAAGCCTGATCAAAAGAGGTGGCAAACGTGTTCAAGGGCTGCCGATACCGGTATCCAATTTGGGGGTCACCAGTTGTGGCATTAGAGCAAAATGACCTTCCATCTCCTCCTCATTTAACTCTATAACCGTCCCCCTTACTGCTCACAACTAGGCCTGGTACACAGTAAGCATTTAATAAAAGGTGGAGAGACGGATAGATGGAAAGCTGAATGGACAAAACAGATTTGCAAGCTTTCCTCCTGGTCAAATGGTGCTGAGCGCAAATTAAAATGATCAGTATACAGATGCTACCTCTGTATCAGACTGAAAGCTCCTTGAGGGCAGACACCTTATTTACCTTTTTAGTCCCAATACTTAGTAAAATGTTTTGTATGTGCATAGTTAAGTATTCCCTGAATCAATGGGTATTACTAATAATGAGAAGAAACATTTATCATATATCTACAACACATCCAACAATTTATATATATTTTCTTTTTAACCCTCATATAGACAATGGAAGAGGTCACTGCCTGTCCTCCAAAACTGATCCTCACCTTCCCACAGTGTACGGTTGTTACTGGGAAGCAGCTGCCCAGTCAAAGACTAGATCTCTTGGTCTCCTCTGCACCCAGGCTGAGTCACATGGCTAGTCCTTGCCAATGGGGTGTTAGTAGAGATTATGTGTGTCTGTTCTGTGCCAATGAATGTAAAAAGTGAGCATGCCTTCTTCATACTCTCTCTTCCTGCTTCCATTGGGGAGATGTAAACCAAAAGAGCCTAGAAGACGGCAAAGCCACCAACCAGAAGGAGACTGGGTCTGTAAATCACCAAGAGAGGGAAAGCCAAGAACACTCTGGCCTATTTAAGGAGCAAGAGATAAACCTACTGTGCTAAGCCACTGAAATCGGGGGGGTTATTTCTTAGAGCAATTAGTGTTGCTCAGTCTAGCATATAAATCTTACAACAGAGGTATTTTAGACTTTTTAAAAAAATGAGGTTCCAATAGGTTAAATAACTTGCCAAAAGTAACATCTGAGTGGCAAAGCTGAAGTTCAAGCTCAGGTCTGCCTAACACTGAAGTCCTCGGTCTTTGCACTAAGGTATGATTTGATGTTGGTAATGGATGGGTACCCATCTATGAAACCACTGCTTCCCCCTACTACTAAGTACAGTCCAGGCAACGTCAGGCTGAGCTTTTGTATTCTTCCCTAAGCCTGGATTGATGGTAAGCTCCGTGCGGGAATGGACCATAACATTTACATTACTGATACAGTCAGCATCTAATATAGTACCTGGCATTCCATACTCACTTAATAAATAATGCATGGTGGTTTGTTAGATGGGTGGGTGGATGGATAAGTGGATAGATGGATGGATGGACTGATAGGTGGATGGATGGATGGATAGGTGGATGGGTGGATGGAAAGATGGATGGGTGGGTGGATTAGTGGATAGATGGATGGATGGATGGATAGATGGATGGATGGGAAAGACATATCACTAGGAGAAATCTGATTTCAAAAAGGATCAACAACTTCTTTTCCCCCATCCCACACCCTCTTGCAGCAAGGGCCAAGGATGCTGAGAGTTCTTTACAGACTCTGGATTATACCTTCTTGTCCTATTCGGTTCCCCCACAAAGTCTTTCTCAGCCTTACTATGAATCTATAAATTTTCACTGGTGAACTTCAGGGAGCAGATTTAAAGAGCTAACATTGCTGTCCTCTATCAAGCAATAATCAAATCAAGATCTACATTCAAGCTAAAAATGTGTGAAAAAAAGATACATTTTCTTTCAAGGCAGTAAGAAAAAGTACATATACACACAAGGTCAAGGAAAGATGGCCAAGTAACCCACAAAGGAGCATTAACTACCCAAGTTAACTTGGATCAATGGCGAAAAGACCAAGAATCCAAAGGCTGACCATGTGATGCCTAACCTTGGATAGAGGTCTGGGTGTCACTGGCCCAACTTACATCATTCCCTCCTAGCCACTCCTAGAGGCTGAACCACCCACCCCAGAACTAGGCTGTGTCCTGACTACACTGCGCCTAGCTCCCTTATGTGAATATAAAGACACACACACATATATATTCTACTCCTGTCAAACCATTCTATTTATGAGTGCAAGCACTGTGTCTAACTTCGACTTCTGCTTCCCCTCCACATCTACACCATCAGACTGCATACCAGAAATTTGCCAGGCTGACCAAAATCAGGCATTAGCTACAGGCAAGGGCCCTTCCAACCAGAGACAAGGGCACCAGGCATACGGTGGAGTTCAAGCTCTCCAAGCCGCTTCATCTGTAACAATGCGTCACACTGCATCGGCCATTCTTACCCTTTCAAGCATGAGGCTCTTTTTTTAATGTCAAAAATCCAAGACCCACTCTACCCTCCGAAGGAGTTATCTCATTAATAGAGCCTCGTAACAACTTTGTTAAGTAGGTGTCATTGTCCACCACTAACCTCACCCTCCTTTTACAGAGATGAGGACATTGAGGCTTACAGAAGCCGAATCACTTACACACAACCCCAGTAAACAGCAGCACAGAAATAGGAATTCAGGTTTGCTTGTCTACAAAGCCCAAACTGTTAACGACTATGCTGTACTGACTAAATGAGAAAAAAAATGCCACTATTTATTCAACAATGCTCCTGAATGTATTTACATGTGATAAATTATAAGGGCACCCCACCCACACACTTTTTAGAAAAATGGTACTGCGGTACATATCTGTGGAAAACACTATTTAGGAAGCAGCCGAGGCTGGGTGCGGCCACGGGTCTGCGTGCCCACGGCGATCACTTCAGGGGTAGCCACAGACTGAAAACGACTGGAATGACGAGGGACTCTTAAGGTTTACTCCTGCTTTAACTTTCTATCTCTGGTCCTAAACTTTGAATTCCTGGGCGACTTCTTGGTCATTAGCTTTGGTTTGGTACCAGAGACAAGGGTACCAGGCATACGGTGGAGTTCAAGCTCTCCAAGCCGCTTCATCTGTAACAATGGGTCACAGCTGCAGGGAGTTGAAGTAGTCGTGGAAATTCCTCCTCCTTTATTTGCAGCAGTAGCTGGTCAAGCTTTGAGCTTTCGGATGCCCAACAGGGAGAACCCACCTCACACTTGGATTTGTTGGTTGGAGAAGAGGGGTTGAGTGTCAGTCACTCTAATAGAGCTCTGAGAAGGAGTCTGTCAAAACTAGCATCACACACACACACACACACACAAATACACCACCCTCCCTGGCACCTGCCTCCAACTCACCCAGTCTTTCTTTCGGAACCAGGGTGAAAAATGAAAACAGATAAAGGTTAGGGAGAGTAAGAAGAGAACAAAGAAAGAGCAGGGAGGAGGAAGTCAGAACATTAAAGAGCTGACTGCTCTCACCTGAAGAGAGGATGTGAATTTAAGTACTCAGCGGGAAAGCCTGGGGTAAGCAGAGCACACCCCCACCTCTAGCACCAGAGCCCAGCTGCGAAGCCTCCCTCCATCTGGGTGACCTGTCTCTAGAGCAGAGAATACAACACTTATGCAGAAAGGGAACCAGGAGGGAGGCCTCTGTTTCGCTTTCCCAAGTGAGAAGTGGGAAGAGAGTGAACTACAGAGTACTTTGAGCTCCCTCCCAGAAGGGGTCCCTAAATCACAAAATGGTGTATTTATGGTGGTTGTTAACCAGAGTTCAACTAGGATCCAGATTCAGCCTCACGATGTGTCACAGGCTTGGAGAGCAGGAAAAAGGGAAACATCCCATAAACAAGCATGTGGGCTGGCCTGATCTTTTGACTATTGTTCTATCAGAAAAATAAAAATCATAATAATCATACAGCAATGTTCTCAGAAAAGCATTTTTATAATAACTTCTCGGCTGAACATCAAAAATAGAAGCCCACACACTCATCAATTCTCACCCATTATTTGACTCAGCAGGAGATACTCAGAGGGTGAACCCAGAAGGCAGGGACCATGTCCATGCTCCAGGCAGGGGTTAACAGATCTTTAGCACAGACTGGGCTAGATTACAAGGTCTAGAGACTGGGTTTTGGTACAGTTCCAATAGGTTAAACAAAATTATAGTTGAGGTCCAGTGTTGGAAGGAGGAGGCAAGAGAGATGGGAGGGACTCTTTGAAGACACTAATTCTACCCTAATTCTGAGCAGACTTGGAATCATTCAGGGAAGTTCTATCTTCTCAGCAAGCATCACCCCATCCCCATTCATTTCCTGAAAATATGTTGACTTTCCTGCTTCAAACTGGCCAATGGCCCCCCCCACTGAACACCACTGGTGTTGCCAAGGGGGCCTTTCCCCCACCAACCCCGCTCAGGTTACCGTCATCTCAGTCACTACCTGTTGGGCTCCACTGCCTTCTTTCTGTTCCCCAGACCTGCCACGCCCTCTCCTGTCTCCAGCCCTTCACACCTGCCCTGCCCTCCACCTACCCTCTTCCCATCCTCTTCCCTTCCTCCAGTGAAGACTTCCTAGCTAAGGGCCACGCCATCTCCAGGTTGCATCAGCTACAACCTCCTGACCCGCTTCCCCTCTGATGAGGTTAGAGCCCCCATTTAAACCCCTCTCAGCGCGGCACACTTCTCCTTGGCAGCACTTTCTACACCATTAAATTTAAGTTTGATTTAATATCCGTCCTCTCTGCTAGACGGTAAGCTCTAAGGCAGCAGAAGCTGTATCTCTGTCCGGGGCTGTATCCCTCACAGTCAGGTCAGCACGATGCTTGGAACCTAAAGGCACTCAGTTAACACCGGGTGCCTTATCCTTTCTTCATCCTTGTCTTCTCCTGGCTCCTCCTATGTCTTCCCTCATAATTCGGAGTTTCCGATATGGATGCTAGGTGTGCCTAGCCCTGAGTGGGCCGGGGCCCAGAGAAGCTCCATTCTGGTTATCCCTGGTGTCTTGGTTTTTTTTTTTTTTTCCTTTTGGTGGGGCAGGTAATTAGGTTTATTTCTTTCTTTATTTTTAATGGAGGAGCTGGGGATTGAACCTAGGACCTCGTGCATGCTAGGCATGCGCTCTACCACTGAGCTACCCCCTCCTGGCAAGAGTTTTGATTAAGACTCAACAGCAAAGATACCCCACACCAACTTCAGCTCCCCGGGGCCAGTCGTGTGGTCCTGGACTAAGGAAGGACTCTGGAAAGACCAGCCTGGCCCTAGAGGGTTGGTGGGGGATGCGTGGGACCCCCCCCCCCCACCACGGTGACGTCCATCATGAGACTTCACTATAAACACAATCTCAAGTGTGAAGCAGCCACACCTGTCACTCTGCTTCCCAGTCACTGTCCCAGAGTTTGAGGCCAGAAAGAAAAGCCATGACCTTGAACCCCTCTCCTAACCATTCTGTCACCAAGGCCCAGGCTCCTGACAGAAGAGTGGCAGCCGAGACGGAAGGAAATGAAAGCCAAAGGGGGAGGCCTTCAGAGCTCAGCCCTTCCTGTCAGCTCTCCTCAGAGCGAGGACCAGAGTTCTGTGCACCGTCCCTCCGGCTGGACATTCCTCCTGGGGGAAGGGCATTCTCTTCAGCCCTCCTTTGTGGCATCCAGAGGCCTCTGCCTTGCATATGTTTGTGTGAAGGGGGTGGGGGTGAGGCCAGAGGACGAAGACAAAGAAAGGGGACATTAGTTAAAAAAAAAAAAAAGTAGTAATATTTTCATTGTTGATAAGGTTAAAAATGAAAGCCTCTGTTTCAACTTTTACTTGGAATTTCTTCCTTGCTGTTGATAATAACCATAGAAGGAATTGACTAGTTCTGATAAAATTAGATACTTTCTAAAAGGAAATAAGCTGTATCACATGTTCAATTTGGAGGAAGCTTCTGTCTTGAAACAAAATGACAACTAATGGGAAATTTTTAATTAGCCACAGCCTTGAAAGCCATAGGTGACTGTGAAACTTGTTTCCGTGGCTGCAAGTTTTATGGAGATAAATGAGTATGAGGCCTACAGAATGACCGTATTTTGAACATTTTCCATTTTTAAACATCTATTTTTTTTAAGGTACTCAAGATGCTTTATATGTGCTTTAACATTTATCTTCATACGATCTCTGAGCCAGGGGGAAGTATTAGTGCTCTCTGACTTCGTATTTTGTTTCATTGTCTTTCAAAACGCTTCTGCTGAGACGGCTGTGCTGTACCGCGGACACCAGACAACGCATGTGCTTTAGAATTGCTGATAATACATTGAAAATGCCAACCCCTCCCCTTAGTAACTGTTTGGCCTCGAGCACGTGACTTAGCCTCTTTGAGTTTCAGTTTCCTCCACTGTAAAATGGAGATAATATCTGCTTTGCTTTATGTTTCTATACTTAAAATGATTTATGCAAGGGCTGAGATAGTATATGAAGGCTTCTTATTTAAAACAAGACATGCAGGCGCCTGGTAAAATGGGAGCCACCACCACCAGCATCCTCATCGTCACGATCGCATTTGCTTGTCAAAGACTTGGTGCGGGAGCTAGTGCAGGTGCATTTCATAAATGAAATTTCACGGAGGAGAGCTGGGATGGTTTGGGCATCACCCAGTATCACACTTGGGTATCAGAGAGAGAGAGGGTACAGCAGGGTCAGGACCAGGACCCAGGGCCCCTGAATCATTTAGTCCACTGTATTAAACTCTGTTTCCATGTAAGTCGCACATACATGTATTCCAGCCAACCAATAAAAAAAATCTGATTTATTTCTTTACACTTCAGCTTTCTCTTCTGTGAAAAATAATAAGGGAACGCGGGACAAATGTTTCATTCCCCCAGGTCTAAAATCTCGCGGTTACGTTTTAGGGCCCTTGGACTTAACCTTCTTTTGCACGCTCTCCTCAAGCCCAGCACACCCTCCTTTTCCTTTCGGCATCTGCACTGCTCCCTTTGGGAACCACTCAGCACTTCTCAGATCTGCTATTTCCTGACTTCAGGGAAACACACATTAAATAGCACTGCTGTATTACTTTCGCATTTCACACTGATGCGTATATACTTAACTGTGGACTCTATCGACAATATAGACAGACGTGCACAAAAGCTCTCCTCAAAGGCGGAGATGTAACATCACCCACAGAATGGAAGTGTAAACACTCCTTGTAATTCTCAAGTCTATCTCGTAAACCAGTCTATCTTGTAGATCTACAGAATGAACATTTATGCTGTAGCCATCTCTGCTTTGCAATCCTGCCTCGGAATGTTCACCCCTGCTGCCCTTTTCCACCCACCCTCACGCTCACACCTAAGAGCGCATGCATGAAACTGCCTTAAAATGGCAGTGCCGGGCCCAGGGTGCCGGTCTGGCTCCGACAGCACCTTGCCATCCTTTCTTTCTCTGTTACCCTGAATGAATAGAAAGACAGAAAAATATACCCAAACCAAACCACCTGGGGATTCTGGAGCTTCCTCCACTCCCTCCGACTTTTCCTCCTCTTTCTTGATCCTCAGGCCAATTCAGGCCCCCACTCAATTCTCCCCAGTTTGAGCTTCTGTCAACCAGTGGAGGTGACAAGTAGCAGCCTTTCAGGAAAGAGAAACCATCCCAACAGCAATGTCTTACACCCAGAACCTAGTACATACTCAATAAACATCTGTTGAATGAATCAAAGATTAATCTCAATACAGAGAAAGAGGACATATATAAGAAGACATTGGCTACCACCCACGGAGCAATCCCAGCTCAACTGCCTGTCAACTATGACCTGGGACTCAGTTGGGGTGTCCTGGAGAGAACTGGCTTTATATTTAGCACAGAACTAAGAAGAGACCACTAAGCTCCACCTTTTGCCTTTTGCCCACCTCTTCCCTGAATCAAAGTGCCATATTCTAACTATCTTTTCCATCATGCACCCATCTGGAGGCAAATGCAATTATGAGAGAAATAATGTACTGACGAAAGGAGACGTGATGAGTGGCACCTGTGTTTCCCCAAAGTGGAGCTAGAAATGACCAAGGAGCCGGGCAGCAGATGGAGATCTTTCACACCAGCGGCCACCAACTCTGCAGGGAGAAGGAAGCTGAGCGGAGCACCCCGACACCAGCATGAAGGCTCGGCCAACCTCAGCTCCTCCTACGGACTCAGCTCCTCTGAGTAGCCCCCAGCCCTTCACATCTCCTCACTCAGCCTCAGTTTCCCCATCTCCAAAACGACAAGGGCCAATGCCTCCTCCTTTACCCATCTCCTCCTTGCTCCCCACCTCCCTGCTTCACCCACTCAGAGCAGAGAGGATGAGTGAAAGACAGGTCTGTAAAATCTCGCCAGGCTCACCGGCATGAAGATGCTATATAAACACCAAGTGTTGTCATACTATTACACTGAGACTTAAATTGGGCTGGGGGCCCCGGGACTGCGTTTGCAACACCTCCCCCACATTCTCAGCTCTGGAGAATCAGTGCTCTGGGAGGAAAATTGTGCTTTCCTCGATCTTTGCTCAGGAAACTCATGTATTAGGGCAGCCTCCTTACAGAAACCCTCTAAAAATACCTATTGATGTATATTTAGCTCCAGATACCATCCTCCTACTGATGGGCTGCAGGCTGAGCCTCTCCGCTTGTGCCACTGGTGAGAAGTTGGGCACGTACAATGGTGGCTCCCAGCAAGGCTGCAGCATCTCCTCCCCGTTCCCTTTTCCCTTCATCCTTCCGCTCTCTGCTGGGTCATGCACATCCTCTCAAACTGCAGCTAAGGGTAGGGTGGTGGCGCCCCTCTCCTTTCCGTGCCCTCTTCTCAGTGTTCGTGCCAGGATAAAAAAAGACCTGCGCAGCATCCAGTGCAGAGTTAGAACCATCATTCCACCTCTGCTCAAAGCCTTCAGTGGCTCCCCACTGCCTCCTGGCTACAGTACCAGCTCCTCTGAGTGGTCTCAACTGGCCCCCACTGCCGTCTCGGGGAGCATCACTCACTATTCCACGGCCAACTCCCCAGAAGTGCCCTGCTTGCTCGATCTCTCTCTCAGCTTCAAGGATTTGTACGTAGCCTTCTATTGCCCAGAAAAGCTCCTCTCCATCCTTGTCTTTCTAACTCCTAACTGTGCACCCTCCTATCCCAATTTCAGTGTTACTTCCTCCAGGAAGTTTTCCCCAGCCCCCCAGAACTAGGTGGGATGTCCTGCTTCTGTATTTTCATGACATGTGGCCTCCTGGTGGGGATACTCAGTCCTGCCCCCCCACACACACATCTAGCCCCATGCCCGGCACACAGCGGGTCCTCAGAAAAGGACTTAAAGGAAGTCAGGGGCGTGGGGACAGGTGATTGCCTGGGCCTGGCCTCGGGTGATGACCTTGGCAGACAAAGGAGGCAGAGTCCTGGGCTCAGATACACCTGTCCACTCTTTAAAGTTTGTACCCATGTACTTGCAGTTAAGAGAGTAATCAAAATAATCATCTCCCACAGAAAAGCTCACAGAACTGATAGAAAAGCATGCTCTGAGCAATGAATAAACATATATATATATATATTGCATTATATATATGTAGATGTAGATAGATAGACAGATAGACAGACAGGTAGATAGGTTAAGTATTTGTATAAACGTCATCTCTGAAATATGGTTTGACAAATGGCAGCTTTCATTATATGGCAAATGCCAGGTGAGGCAATACTGTTGCTCTCTCCACACCCCTCCCCCCACCCACAGCCACCTCTAGGAGGCTGGGTCTTGGATATTCAGCCCTGACCCCACCCCCAACCCCATCACCCAGGAAGCAATCCCCAAAAGGTAACACTGAGAAACTAGTAAGTAGTCCCAAAAGCCGGGAAGCCTGCTAATCTGTTATTAACCCAGAGACTGAGTTCCCAGCTTTCACGTCTCGGACAGAGTGATCAGGATGTGGGCAGCTGGGCCGAGTCGTAGCTACAGCAGAGAGATGGAGACACTGCCTGTCTCAGCCAGGTCTAGGGGAAGGACTGGGGGTGGGCGACCCCTCCCTACTCCCTACTCCCAGCCCCAGGCTTCCGCCAGCACTCTCTTTTGTATCCTATCGGTGACCGAAGAACCTGGGATGGAGCAAGTGATTCAATTCAATTAGCATTTATAATGTACCTACTCCAGTCCAGGCACAGGGGCTTTGCGGATGAACGGGCTTCAAAGACACGGTCCTGGCCCTCACCCCCCTGTTCCTAACCATGGTGTAGAAGTGCCTCTGAGTGCATCACTGCCCATCTAGTTCAGGTATGGTGACTTCTTATTAAAACTAATAGATAATAAGGACTTCAAATAATTTAGGATTCTCCAGGTGGCCTAACAACTGTTTAGAAATAGCATCTCCCGAATTGTAACCAAGAGAGATCTCAAGTTATGTTAGGTAATAATTTGTTTCAAAAAATAGCAGAATCCACTGTCTTTTAGAAGAAATGAGAATACATAAACTTTGGTGTTTCTCAGCCCAGAATTTGCTTGAATATCCAACAACATGAGCTTTGTTGAATGAATGAATGGATGGATGGATGGATGAATAAATGAATGAATGAAAGAAAGAACAAGCCAATTAGTGAAACAAGCTGGAATTTCTGGTCTAGTTTTTATGCATCAAACCATGACAGTTAAGAAATGTGCCTTCTTACCCACAGCAGGGAGTTAGTTCTATTCCACATCCATGGAGAGAAGTCTTGGGGTGGACACATGGGCCTTGGGTCCTCTTCAGGTCACATGTGAAGCCTCAGCTCTGGGTCAGGGCCATCTGCCTGGTTATGTCCCTCCCTGGGCCCATCCCATGTCGGCTCAAGGACCAAAGGAATGTGCACTCACGGAGCCATGGGGTTGTGAGGTCACCGACGGTGTGGGAAAGTGAGTGTTGAAGAAGGAACTTGGAGTCAGAAGATGTGGGCTCGAATCCCAGATCTAGGACCTCCTAGTAAGTCACATCCTCTCTGAACCTCGGTTTCTTCGTCTATGAATCCAGGATAACAAGATCCCATTTGGGGGATTATGAGCATTAGATGAATAATGCACATAAATTAACTTTCTGAGCCATGAACTCCCTCAACTTACAGACCTAAGAACTCTAAAGGTCAGAAGGTCAGAAGCACAGGCAGAATGTGGTGGCCCAGGGCACCCAACTACCCGTCTCTGAGCAAAGGGCAGTGATGGAAGGTCTCTTGCCGAGCCAGCTGTCTGGCACCCCAGCACCCCATCCCTCCCCACCGCTACACTCTGAGAGCTGAGAGGTTGCACAGCCTCAGCCCGAGGTGCTGTGTTGTGCTCCAGCACCTGTCACTCCTCCTGTGCATTGGAGGCAAATGTGAGGTGACACCTGGAGCTGAAGTGAGAAGTAAGAGCCACCAGCGTGGGCTGCTGTGGGGGCAGATGTCAGGAAGCCCGGCGAGGGTGCTGCACCGGGCAGGGTGAAGCACATGCCCTGGGTCAAAGGGCACGGTTTCAACCCCTGGATCTGCTCTCAAGGAGCAGGTGGTCTTGGGCTGAGCACTTCACTCTGACGGCTGGACGACTCGTACCTAAAGCCTGGTCTGCCTGCCCCCCTGCGCTGGAATTACAATACATTCACTGCAACGAAGACCCCGACTAAGATGCCGCGTGGTTTTATTTACCACTAAAAAAAACAAATGCTGTCAATTAAACTATATCACGTCATTATTGTAAGACACAGGCTGATTTTAGAGATGCTCCAGCAAGAGAAATATGCATTTTAGAAGCGATGTGATGTGGTAGATGAAAGCACCATGTGAATGGAAGACAAAATCTGATTAGCCATTCCTGTGAGACAGAACTGCAACCCTCAGCGTGGATCTCAAGAGTACCAAGCCCTTTCCTTGGAGAGAAATGCGTAAGTGAGGAAGAACAGGGGCGAAGCCCTACTGGTTCCAATGGACAGCAGTGGCCTTTCAGCAAAGTCTGAAGAGCCACGAAGAACAGGAGATGCCGGGGCTGGGTGGAGAGAGAGAAGAGAGGACAATGACTTGGCCAAGGGCTCAACACTGCACCCATGCGGGTGCGCCCCCAGACCTGCTGCGGAGGACAAAGAGGTCCTCTGGCCATGCTGACAGAGGATCCCATTGACCGCTACCAGTCTGCTCCTTCAACTACACAACTTACATCTGAAGGCAGTGCCTGTGGCTCCCACCAGCCCTCCCTCGTCCTGTCCAACATTCTTCCACCTTCTCTCCGCATCCTAGTCCCCAGGCCCCACCACAGAAAAGCAGATTCTCTTTCAGAAGTACTTCAACCTGTCAAAGTACCTCTTAAAATGTGACATCCAAAAGATGTTCTTTGGAGCGTCTTTAATAATTATTTACGACAGCCCAAACCAGAAAACAACCTAAGTCTCTGATAACCACAAAAATGGAGAAGCAAGCTGTGCACATCTATTTAACAAACCACTGCTCAGTCATGACAGAGTTTTAACAAAACAAGGAGGAATATGTACTATGCCCAGAGTACACTGAGAAAAGGCAGCAAAATTACAAGCATTGAAAAGACAGCTTGCTTAGCATGAAAAGGGCTGGAAGGAAAAGCCACAAAATAATTGGGAATTTTTCTTAATTAGTGACTGTTTTTTCTCCTTTTGACGTTTCCGTGTTTTCCGTATTTTCTTTAATGAATGTAGAATAATTTAAAGTAGAAATAAATGGACTAGATGAAAAACTTCAAACGGCCCTCCGATTCATCTAGGACTCAGTGAGACCAAGATTCACACAATTTTAACATATAATACATACCCTTCACAGTACTCTTCTTTTAGACAGAATCACAACATCTCTAAATGACTCAGACTCAATTAGGCCCTTTACTATATAGATCTTCCTCGACTTACAATGAGGTTACACCCTGATAAACCCATCATAAGTTGAAAACAGTGTAAGTCAAAAATGCATTTAATACACCCAACCTACGGAACATCATAGCTTAGCCTAGCCTACCTTAAACATGCTCAGAACACTTACATTAGTCTACAGCTGGGCAAAATCATCTAACACAAGGTGTACTTTATAATAAAGTGTTGAATATCTCATGTAATTTATTGACTACTGTACCTAAAGTGAACAACGGAATGGCTGTTTGGGTGCAGAATGGTTGTCAGTGTGTAAGCTGTTTACCGTCGTGATCTCAGAGCTGCAATTCTGCATCACAAGAGAGGACCATACTGCCTATTGCCAGCCCAGGAGAAGATCAAACTTCAAAATTCAAAGTACAGTTTGTACCAAGTGTATTGCTTTCACACATTGTAAAGTCAAAAAAAAAAATCCTAAGTCAAACTGTCATAAGTTGGGGACTGTCTATATAGTGTATACTATTTATCTTAGGAACATTTAAAACATTATCCAGCTATTATCAAAAAATCAAAAGATAACAACTGTCAGTGAGGACGTGGAGAAAAAGGAACCCTTACGCATTGTTGGTGGGAATGTAAATTGGTGCAGCCACTGTGGAAAACAGTATGGAGGTTCCTCAAAAAAAATTAAAAACAAAATTACCCTATCATCCAGCAACTTCACTTCTGGGTATACATCCAAAGGAAATAAAAATCATTATCTCAAAGAGGTATCTGCACTCCCAGGTTCACTGCAGCATCATTCCCAATAGCCACATATGGACACAACCTAAATGTCCGCCGATGAATGAATGGCAAATGTGATATAAACAAACACACACACGCACACACACACATTCCAGAGGAATATTATTCAGCCTTTAAAAAAAAAAGGAAATCCTGCCATTCACAACATGGATGGATCTGAAGGACATTATGCAAAGTGAAACAGAGAAAGACATATTGCCTGGTCTCACTTATGTGGGAAGTCTAAAGAAAGAGGGAAGCTCATAGTAACAGAGGAAGGAATGATGGTTACCATGGGCTAGGGGTGGGGAAAAGGGAAAACACTGACCAAAGGGTGCAAACTTTCAGCTACAGATGAATAAATTCTGGAGAGCTAGTATTCAGCACAATGACCACAGTAAATAATAATGTATTACATATTTGAAATTTGCAGAAATTGTAGATCTCAAGTGTCCTCACCACCGGAAAAAAACAGTAACTATGTGAGGTGATGGATGTTAATTAGCTTGACTGCAGTAATCAATCCACAACGTATACATATAACAAAACATCACATTGTACACCTTAAACATATACAATTTTTACCTGTCAGTCACACTTTCATACAGCTGGAGAAAAAAGCACAAACCGTCACCCAGGCATCCTGTAGTCTAAGACCATCTACTTCTGAAACACTGTGTATATACCGTATCTTTCTACACTAAATCCCATTTTAAACGCAGTCATAGAATTTTCCTTTAGAAAAGTAACCCTCAGAAAACCCTTCTGTAAAGGCAACAGATGCTTTTAAACACCAAGAGTCATCTCTATGTACTTACCCATTCCCTGTGTTAAGGGGTCCGATGCTCGTGAGCTTCCATTTACACATTCTATTCCATCAGCCCTTCAACTTTCCCCCTTTCACTTAATCACAATTGATATGAAGGGTAAACATATGAGAGTCAGGTCTAGGGCACAAGGAAACGACTAAATGCAGACACTCCCAAGCTCTCACTCCCGCTGGGTTTCACCTATCCCCACCCCTCTGGCTGTTCCCTGGGAAAGGGGAGTCTCTTTGCTCCCCACTCCTCTTGGTCAATCATGATGGTAGCTCCCTTCCCCCTCCTCACTTTTCCACTCCACTCTCATCTTGTCCTCACAGGTTTGAACTACTCTCCAACAGGCAGCGGGGTAAGGGAATTTCCAGGCCACATCCCTTGCTGCCACACCCACACAGGACTGGGGGGGGGGGGGTGTCTGGACCGCTCCTCTCCCCTGCAGGCACCCAGGGCAAAAAGACACACAAGAAGCCACAGAAGCCCTCTAGGGCACACCCATCATCGCTGGTCTCAAGGCCCATCACATACGCTGCCAGCCGTGCTGGGCCAGCCCCCATGTAGGCATACCATGTTCATTTCCAAAAGAAAGTATTTAAATAAACGCACGGCCATCACACACACCGCCTATGACGCTGGATCAGCCACAACGCAGTATCACTACACTAGTTTCCAAAGGGATGTGTTATCAGACGTTTTCACGTGATGCAGTTTCACGCCACCTAGTATGATCGATGTGCATCAATCCATAAATAACTAAATCTGTAAATCCAGAAAACTTCTGTTGGCAGAACCCGAGTCTCAGTGATCAGTTCAGAAACTATGCTTGAGGTCTTCTCCAGCCTCCAAAAGAAAATGCACCTGCTGGCAACTTCTGGCCCATTTGGGGAGTGCCCTTCAGGCTAGGGCAAGCTGCCTGCTACCGTGAAAAGATTCACTGGGACACGTGTGCTCAGCACTAGCCAACCACAGAACGGAAACCAGAAGCAGCAGCAGCCGGACCCCGGTTCCATGGCCTCTGCCAAACGCCACGTGAATCTCCAGAGTACCTGCCCTCCCCGGCAGGTGGTGCACCTATGGTTAAGCCCGTGGGAATCTTATCTTTGAACTTTCTTCTCCACCACATCCTCAGAATTCTATCTTCCCACTCCCAGGTTCCTTGCACCAGCCGCATCACGACCCCACAGACCCCTCCATGCACAAAGAGACAGAAAGAGGACTCACCCACTGAGGACCACGATGAAGTCCATGACATTCCAGCCATTGCGGAGGTACGAGCCCTTATGGAAGATGAACCCCAGGGCCACGATTTTGATCCCGGCTTCAAAGCAAAAGATCCCAATGAAATACGGTTCCGTCTTCTCCTGTGGGATGAGGAGGAGAGGTACTGGTGAGAAGGGGAACGTGCTTCGTCAGACACAGGGCAAGGCATGCCCTGGCGAGCTACCTCTTCCACTCTGGCTTTTCCTTTCTCCTGCAGGACACCTGGACACTTGTGCTGGGCTAGCCCCATACACAGGCAGGAAGTGAGGGTGCTGCAGGACTCACGGGGTGCACAAGAGCAAGAAAAGCCCGGGGAGCCAGATGCAGAAACAGATGGATGTGGGGCTCACACCCTAGACCAGTCGTCTTCCCAGAAGATGACTGATGGTGCTGGCTCTGCCTCGAAGGTGTTGGCTTTCCCACTGCTGGCCTTCACTTCTGTTGGAAGCTTAAGAGTTCCTTCTCATCCACATGTAATCAGGCTGGAGCCATTTACCCACCCATCTGGATGTTAAGCATTTTGTTTGCTCTCTTTAGTGGGGAATACTTTAGACAGGTGGATGATTTCTTTATAGAGAAGATGGACAAACATTTAGGAAGTTCAGAACCGTGAATGCACACAGGTTTTGAGCATCCTTCATCCTCTCTCCTTTACCCTCCCTTTTCCTCTCACTTCCAAAGTCCCTTAGGAGGAGGAGCAAAGTGAGTGGACCCCATGCTTTCCCTTCCTTCTTCCCTGGCTGCCGGGCAGTGTATACACAGGTGTTTGCAGCGCCCTCAGAACTTTCCGGGAGCAGGCGTTTAAGAGGTCAGTCTTCTTCCCCTTATGAATCCCAATAGGGTCTGTTACCAACTTGTCCCGCAGCCAAGAACAAACTCACAGAACTGTAGGAAAGGAGGGGAGGGGGCCAGGTGACGAAGCAAAGGAGAAGGGAACCAGGGAAGAGGAAGAACGAGGGGAAAGAGAGATGAAAAAGAGGGAGGCACGTACCAGTCTGCGGGACATGGGGGTCTTGTCATCCTCAGGAAGGTGCTGCTCCAGGGCCAAGACGATGCAGTTGGCAATGATGGTGGCCAAGATCATGTACTCAAACGGCGTGGGAAAGAAGGAGTTAAGAAACAGATTCACCAAAGAGGGAAGGACACAGCCTCCAAGCTGGCTGCGCACATCAGCACACAAACTTTATCAGCCCACGTGGTGTCTGTGCAGTCTGCCTGATTTATCTGAGCAAACAGGCAGGCAGGACAGTGGATGGTTCTAAGTATGTGGACCTATAACTGTTTCCAATTAGGCTCTGAACACAAAGCATCTTCTCCAAGGAAAGGAAGTATGTAGCCAATAAGTAATATATTAGACATATGGTAGACACTCTGGATACTTGGTGAGTTCAGCGACATATCCAGGAATTAACCAGGACTGAAAATGGGATGAAGGGAGGAAGAACACTGATGCTGCCATCGCAGGCTCCCGGTTCTCAGTCTTCAAACCTCTGGACCACATTACAATGTTACAGCAAGGACCCAGCCGTGGCTGTTCATGGCTGTCTCCGGGAACCACCTGTGGGGTGCTCTCCTCTAGAACCTCTGCTCAGCCGACCAGAAGAAGAGCCCGTGGAAAATGACCAATTTTCTCCACAAGCTCCCTTCTGCTTTAATATCCAATTCATAAAAAAAAAAGATTTAACAGGGCCAGGAGAAGCTAGCTTTGTCTCACCTGACTTTCTCCTAAGCGTCTACATCTACAGGAAACAGAGAGACACATCAGGAGTCCACATCCAGGACAGTGAAGCCGGGGCCTCTAGGATTCACACTACAAGTGAAGGGATGATGAGTTCAGGTTTGTTCTACTGCATTTTTCTGAAGACAGGTGAGGGGGCTCCCTGCGCCCTTTTGAAAAACAGGACTATGATCCTAGTGCCAGCACCCGGAATCCTGCAGGAAGTTTGTGCTGTGAGCCCAGGAGAAGGCGGGAGGGCATGGCTAGAAAAGAGAGCGAGGGGAATCACTGGCTCCAGAGCCATTCCGCATGTGGGATTTCATTCTCCAACCACTGTTGTGAGAAACAGAAGCGAGCTGTTGCCACTGGTCTTGCTGAGCAACCTATGATCTGGCAGCTTCCGGAATCCAGGCAGGAGAGATGAGTAGTAGATGTGGCAAAGCAGAGGGCAGAGAAGGGAAGGGATCTCGTCTCCCCACACACTCAGGCTGGCTGTGTAGGATGCAGGGCCCAGAGCCCTCCCTAGGGAGCACACAAGCAGGGCACATCATAAACACGCCCCCAGTGCCTCCTGTCCCCTCCGGGAGACGTGTGTCGTGAACAACTCCGGTTAAGGGGTATTCGTGGCATCTGAGAGGAGCAGGGCACAGCGTGTTACAGAAAGAGGTGGATATGCAGGTGTGAGCCGCCCCACCTGCTCTGGTCCCGGGGCTGGGATGGCGGCTGCAGGCGGTGAGAAGGCCAGCTGCCTCTGAGCCTCGAGAACTCTTCCTTCTCCTTGCACATCTCGTCCCCCTTCCCCACCCCCAGGCATCCCTGAGTCACAGCCCATCCTCCAGCAGTTGGTCATCTTCCCTTCCCACACACCCCAAATCACACAGGACCCAGCCCCTGAGGACAGCCCTGCTGGCCTCTGCTGACCTACAGGGCTCAGCCACCGGATCTGAAAAGTGGACGGGGCTCCCAGGACCTCATAGCCAGCCTCCTGCCTCTGCACTCCCCTGTGCTGGCTGGACCGCTCCCAGGCAGAGGGGAGCCTCACTGCACAGGGAGTCCCCCAGCAGACCTTACCATTCCTCCTTCAGTCTCTCTAGTCACCAAGCTGGACCCCTGAGAGCTAAGCATGCCGGCAAACACACACCAGAGACACCCGCCTCACTGACACGCCTACCTTCTTGGAACAAGTCCCCACACACAGCTCACCCAGGGCTACCAGCACCCCCCATCACAGGGGGACCTCCCCTCCCTCCCACCCTCCCATCTAGGGGAGCTCTGAACAAGTGCAGAATGACGAGAAACCACACCACGACCCGGGGTGCCATACACCCTCCAGATCAGCTAGCCTATCCCGGGCCTGATTCAGACACCTTGAATTCCCCAGACCCGAATGGTAAACTGAAGATGGGAACCTGGTAGAAGGGGTGCTCCTGACCCATGCCGCTTCCTGAGAACACCCCCAGGGGACGAGTCCAGACAGGGAACTGAGGACATGACAACAAGCCACGGACAAATGGCAACAGAAGTGGCCGGCATTTAGGGCATGTTCCCGAAATGCAGGCCTCGGAATGCCAGTGCTCTGGGAAGTTGCGATCAAAGGAATGAGGGAAAGCCTGCGCTGGGTCCAGCTGAGCAGGTTTCCTCCCAGCGAGGCCTCTTGGAGCCTTTAATACTATTGTATACAGAGTGCACCCCCTCCCCCAAAGGGGGCTGGGAACAGCACACAGCACCCCAACCTGCTTCACCACATAACCCTTCTGTCAGAGCATCTCTCTTGGGGCTGGTGCTCAGAGGAGTGCACCTGGGGAGCCCTGATGCACAGGGCGGATCGCACTGCCATTCCCCGAGGTGGAGGAACGAGGGTGGTGGCCCTGACAGGAGCGAAACCAACACCTCTTTCGCCTCACGCACTGCCCTTGTCTCTCACAAAAACATTCACAAAGTGTTGGGCTCAACCGGCCTTTCTTCACAGCTGGAAGGCCCCACATAAACTCAGAAGGCTGCTTGGCAGGTCCAAGGAGCCCAGCACGCGACCTGGGAAGCAGGACCAGGGACAGGACATGCCTGTTCTCACTCCAGCTGCAGGTGCCTCGAGCTCTCATCGGTAGTTGTGGGTCGATGATTGCTCGGGGAGTTCGGGCTGCTTCTCCTGAACACCTTAGAGTGATAACCACAGACTTCAAAGTAAAGGAGCTCTTAGCTGCCGACCTACAGGCCTGACCACTTCTGGTGGCCGTGCACCTCCCAGGCTCTCCACCCAGCAACGCCTGCTTGGACCACTGCAGCCCCTCTGCTCCCCACTCCTCCCTCCCACACTCACACCTGCATTCTCCTGTCCAGACCATCTAAGCATCCAGCTCCATGCTAGGAGCCAGACTTCCTGTGACCAGCCAGGTGTCTGGATGGCTAAGGATTCATGAGGGCTCAACAAATGGTACTACCTAAGGCCCATGAGGCTAGAATCTAAAAGTGAGGGTTGGGAATTTACAGGTTCTGAGAAGGCCCTATTCCCACATCCTCCTGATCCAAATCCTCTGCCTATGGTCTGACAATCTGAGGACCCATTCAGAGCAGTGATCCTTTGGCTTAAAATTTTGAAAACTGTTCAAATGCACATACCCTTGAGAATGATGTCCCCTTAGGCCTTAGAGAGCAACCCAACCTCGGGATGAATTCACGTCTAGAGCAATTAAGAATCGGAGATGAACTTCTGATGCAGAAGTAAAAGTGAAACTGGGAATTCTGTGTATCTCTGGACTGAGTGAAAGAGAGAATGGGGGCAAGGGAATTTTAGGAGAGGCGAGGAGGAGGGAACATCCGGTTCTGCCCAGGCCCAGCTGCTCCCTCTCCCCATTACAGCCCTTTCCTTTAACCTCTTGTCCGCTTCTCTCCCTGAAGAAAGCACAAAGAATGGGCACTTACACCTTGATGCTTTTGCTTCCTCCTGCAATGGGCTTTCTCCTCCTTTCTGGTCATATATCAAGATCAAGCTGAAATATCACCTTGCCCGTAAAGGTTTCTCCCTGCCCCACAGCTCTTTGCATGGCGCAACTTTATCATTTCTCCTCATATTTATCTCCAAGAAACTACAGCTCGAAACCTGGGGCGACATGCTGTTCATCTCTCCCCTGGCAGTGCTCAGCAGGGCTCCTGGTCCACAGCGGGAGCTCACTGGGTGTGAAATGCAGGCGGGAACGAAAGGGAGGCATCCCTGTCCGTCCAGGAGCAGCAGCCCCATTGAGGAACCGTCACAAAGACCAGGCTGTGGTCACTCCCTCTTTCAGGAGCTGACGCAGGGGCGCTGCTCCCCTGTCTTCCCGCAACACGACCTCAAGCCCCATCACCAGGGCTCTGCTTCATCTCCAAGGCGAAGAGCCTGGACTGTAAGTAACAGCCCGGGGCAACTGAATGCACCTCACAGGCCAGACAATGATGCGACTGGAAAGATCAAAGGAAGTTCCATGTTGTCAAGGTCTCAAAAAACAATGCCCTTCATGAAACAGAATGGAAGTCTGTCCGCAACTCCGATGCCTTCTGCCCAGGAATTCAGTGACTCCCAGCACATTCTGCACCTGACACCAAACATGTTTTGGAGAACATGTCTCTCCCTGGTGTCCAGACTGTTGGGCTTTGAGATGTCAATCAAACAGAGCTGATGGAGCAGTGAGGGAGCCCGAGGGCAGGGGCTTTGCCTGACTGCACAGCACGCAGTGGGCACCCCATAATTGGCTTTAATTCATTAATAAATTAATCAGTGGGCAAGTGAACAGCCTAAGAAAACCAGAGCCAGAGCTACCCTCACGAAAGCCACCCATGCTTCCTCTGCATACTACACCCATTTGAACCTTCGGTGCTGTGTGCCTTGTACACGCATTAGCTATTCAAAAAAAAAAAACCCAGCAGGCCTAGAAGATCCCTTTAATGTAAAAAAAAAAAAAAAAAAGAACAAAAATTTTTAAAGCAAAGGGAAAAACTCTGTCTTGCTAGAAGGCTAATGAGTTGTCCTGGGGTGGCAGGGTTATTTTCACATTCTTCTTTACTCCTTTATGCATTGTCTGAGTGTTAAAATGAGCATGTATTTGTTTATACAACCAATTAAAGCTATATTTACTCTGAAAAGAAACCAAACCAAACACAAAACCCATCCCAAGCTGAGGGTCATGGAAATCAGCACAACCTTTCTGAGAGCATCCAACGCAGAACAAAGGGGCTGGACCGAATGAGGAAACGGCCACTGAAGTTCTTTGAAAGCTGCAAAGATGCCTCCTCGCTGAATCTGTCTGTCGGCTCGCTAGGGGCCTCGTTTTATAAACTTTTTGGCAATCTCCCCAAACACCCCTCCACCCCGCTCTCCCTCTGAGCCCGCTAATGAGGACCTGTCTCACTCCAAGTCTCCCCTTCCCATCTCGCGGCTTCAAGACAATCATTAAGGAAATGATAAAAATAGGTTGTCTTATTGATTTATCTCCTTTAGCCAATGCTCCTTCCTTCAAATGGTTGACTTGTTTCCTTAGCAACATAGCTAATTTGAGCAGCACGACTTGGCCTGCACACCTGCAATTTGCTCATCTCCTTCCTGAAGGCCAGAAAGATGAGGCAAGGGGCAGAGAGGACCGCCCTACCGGCCACCGTGGTGGCACTAGCTCTGCTTGTCAACAGAGCCCTGGGGACCCGGCTGGGGAGCCGAGCCCTCCCGCTGCCCACCCCACAGGGGCTCCCCCATCAACACCTCTCAGG
This sequence comes from Camelus dromedarius, assembly GCF_036321535.1. Classification (NCBI taxonomy): domain Eukaryota; kingdom Metazoa; phylum Chordata; class Mammalia; order Artiodactyla; family Camelidae; genus Camelus; species Camelus dromedarius. Next base: position 25,935,989 of record NC_087458.1, on the reverse strand, counting down.
GACTGATGAGCGGGAAGAGGACCGGACAGGACTTAGGCCTGGGGCAGCCGAGTATGGGGTGGTTCCGGGGAAACATGCACCTCCAGGACCACCGGGATGCTGACCCTAGACCTACCCTCAGCTGCCTCCCTCAGAGGTGTGACACTGGAACAGCAAGGAGACTGACTGTGCTCAGAGGGGCAGTGCTCATCAGGGACAGGCAGGCAGATGGAAAGCTGTGCTGTCTCCCCAACTCCAGGCCTAATGGAGAATGCTTCTGTCTGGGCAGCCTGTGGCCATGGAGGCACTTCCTGTAGACCCCTGGGCAGTCTACAAGAGCCCCATCTAGGGGCAGGCAGCAGGCCTCGGCCTCAGGACCCATCTCCGCCCCTCGCCCCAGGCCCAGAACACTCTCCCCACGGAAAGGTCCGTCTTCTTTCCTCTTGCTCATCCCTGCCTCCTGTCTGGGGATGTCAAAAGCTAAGAGATGAAGTCTCCAAGATGCCCTGGGCATCTTTGTGCACGCCTTGCCACTCATCCCTCACCTGCACAGAAATACCACTCTAGCAAGTAGAATGTTGACTCAAAGACAGTCAGAGGGAAGGGGCCCTGCCTCGTCTGTGATTCCCTCAAACATGTCACCACAGGGATATTTTAAATATAAATGACAGTGAAATAGAGCCATGCAAGACTTCCATGCTGCCTTTACGAGAAGAATCGGAACCTCTCTCGAGACCTGGAACACGATGGAAGAGACGTAGCCTGGCAATGGAGACTGAGCCGGGGCTCTCGATGCAGAAGCCGCCCGACGTGGAACCCACGTCAGGGAAAACCACTGCCATCCGCTCCCATGGAGCCAAGTGAGGACGCCAGAAGGATCAAAGTCTAAGATGACACGTGAATGTGAAAACCCTTTGAACACCGCAAGGTGCTACACAAATGCACAGTCATTTTTATTATCTTACTAAATCAATCTTTCAGCATCTGCTATGGCTCGAAGCTTTGTGGGGAGCATCTGTTAGTGGTCACAGCCTCCAGGAGCGGGCCGGCTGGCTACAGCCATGGGCTGGCATGGAAGAGACCCACCGCAATAAAGGATTTAAAAGAAAATGATGGTAATGGGCCTCTGGGAAGAGAGCAAAGACATTTGGCCCCGAACCTCCTGGGAATATGGAAAGCACATCCAAACACCAGTCCCCAGAGGATTTATGCAGCTGATGGCTCTGATGCAATCTCCCCCAATGACCAGAAGGATATTAATCACACCCAAGGCCACGGCTAAGAGCAGGAGGGGTCGAACTGCCACAGGAGTCCGGCTCTGGCTCCTGCAGACCCTGATGGAAATGCAGTGAGATCATGCTGATGAGATCACATCCCCCTCGCCTGGGCTGCGGAGGATGATAACTCTGTCCTGGAGGGACCAGTGATAGGGAAGAGACAGGACCTGGTGCCTAACACCCAGACATGGCTAGAGCCAGCAGCACTGTTACCACGGAGTGTGTCTGCACCCCTCCCTAGGGGCTGACATTCTCCCAGGAAGAGCTGTCTCCTAGCCTTTCCACACAGGCCCTGAGTACAGGTCTTCAATGCCTCACAGACAGAAATGAACATTAAAATCAGCCCTGGTAGGCCAAGGGCCAGCTCTCCTTCCTGGAAGGAGGTTTCACCTTTTCTCCAGATGGTGGAATGAAACAGGAGGAGGAGATAAAAAGACAGTGACTCAAGAGGGCTTTCCGGGGCCTCTCAGCCCGGCCCTGCCCGGGTTAAGAGGAAAGTCATGGTCCAAGGAGTCTCAACCCAGAAGCTAAAGTGCCCCTTGACAGTCTCCTTTTATGAGCTTGCTCCTGTGGCTGGCCCAGCAGGACAGAGTGCCCAAAGACAACCCATTCAGAAAAGGGACTAAACAGAGAAATGGGATTCTTTGTGATTCTAAGGGGCCACAGATAAATGTTTCAATTTCCTGAGAAACAATGTTAAGCATCTGAACTTATCAATGTATGAACCACTCTCATATCTGGGACAAGTCACACCCTCGACTCCATTTCTATCTTTTTTCTCAGTCCTTATTTTTAGGCTTCCAGTCTCTGTGCTCAGCTCACCAACACAGGGTGGACCACACATCGCCACCCAAGGGCAGGAGTGATAATCCCCTGGGTTCTCCACATGACAGTACACAATTCTGGCTGCAAATCCGGAAATCCACCCTTTATCTCTTCTTCCTTTCCCACCCCCGTGGCAGAAGAAACACACTTAAGAAGCAGAAAAATGAAAAATGAAGTGGAAGGCTCTGCATACTTCGTGCTGCCCCATTTCATCATCTCATTGCTTTCCTTATTGGAACTTTTCTCACCACCCAACTGGTCTTAAAAAAAAAAAAAAAAAAACAGATTGAGAAACCAAACCCCTTTTCTTTTTTTAAAACAAAACAAAACAAAAATGTATCATGTGACTTCTAGCCTTAACATCAGTTTTTTAACTTTGGTTTCCATGGTGGTGGGATGCAACCTCCCATCACCATGACAACAGCTGCCTCTGTTCAAATTCACCATCTGACAGGCAGTCCTGAACACACCTCTCTCCCGCTCCCTCTGTCAAGAAGATGGAAATGCCATTACACCTACTCCTAAAGTCTTAAGTCCTAATGAATGAAAGACAAAGGAAGCAATGGTGAGAATATAGCAGAGGCAGAGAACCCCTCAAAAGGCTTTCTGTTTGCCAGTACAATCCCACTGCTCTCATAGGGAGGTCAATGGACTCGGTTACTCAAAACAGAAGATCCCTAGCATTACCCTTGCAATGTTGGCTGTGTAGTGCACCAAATTCTTTATTGCTTTTAGACCAAAGAACTCCCATCTGACTCCCATGTCCCTGCCCTCTACATAAAACGATGGAAAGGAAGTTCATCTTATTGCCAATTTGGCTAACCAGTGCTGAGGTCAGTTCTGGACCCAACCAAGCCCCAATTCCAAAAGGACAGGGAGTGGCAGTTCTGCAGAAATCAGTGGGCACCGCTCCCCTCTCTCTTCTGCCTCAGTTACAGTCGGGCACCCGCTCCCCCTCTCTTCTGCCTCAGTTACAGTCGACCCAGTAAGTCTTAACAAATTCATTTTTTGTGCATCTCACTGAATCCTGGACTCAAAAACGCTGTCATTCGACACACAGTTTTGGTGATCAGGAGACAAGTGATTGAACACTACAGAAAAGGGAAGAAAGAAGAGGGGAATATTAAAAGCTTCTGGATGGAAAACAAAACAGCAGTGGGAAAATTACCTGTTTCAGAAACCAGAACCCGTGTTTTGATGACACTCTGACGAATCCGAGCCCATCACGCCTTCTGGCAGCAACGTGCATTTTCGGGAAAAAACGTGGGCTGCAATCAGCAACCACACCCAAGGCTGTAGCCTACTCCACATCCACACCCGCTCTGTGGCTGGGGTTCACACAGTACTCTGAATGCAGAGATTCCTTCTGTGAAAGAGCCCACAGATCATCTCTGGAAGGAGTTTTTGTTTTCCTTTGAAAACTCTGCAACCACACCCCAAAGGTTCAAAGACTGGGCCTCCAAACTGCAGGAGAAAGTGTTTATAAACACTAGGATACCCAGGTTGGAAAGGGAAGACTCGAGAGAGACGTCATAGCTGTTTTCAAATATCGGAGGCTTGTAGCAGCGGGCTTAGATGCTGTCTAAGTTATTCTGAAGGGCAAAGCTAAGACCTCAGGGTTGGTGCCCACCCAAAGGCAGATCTGGGGTGACACAGAGAAGTTCCACCGTTCCACAAGTGAGTGGACTACTTTGTTAAGGAGTAAACTAAGTGTTGGACAAATAAATGTTTAACAACTGCCTCTCTGAAGGAAGAAAAAGCCCTGATGTGTAGCATGTGCCAATTTCCGGAGCATAAAGACTCTCTCCATGGCCAATTTCAAGCTACTAACTTGACACCAATGCACATGGAGCTGGGAAGAGAGGCACACAATTGAAACCCACCAGCTGGGACTAGCCAGTTCCAGCACACCACTCACTGCAAGGGCCACGTCTCCGGGAGACCGTCGAGAACACTGAGAAAGAGATTCCTGTGTTGGACAGTCGTCAAGCCAGATCAACCCTCTTACACACAAGGAGTTAACAGATGGGAAGGAAGAAAGTCTATCTTCAGTCACTTGCTCAAAGGCCTTCTGGGTCAGCATGACTCAATCTGTCCCTTAGACTCAAGTGGCCCCCTTAGCTAGACCTGCCTTCACGAAGTCTGAAGCATCGCCCTTATCACAGAAGCTGGTACCTGTGCAGCTGGATGTGCGCCAGGAGCAGCCCCAGGTGAACGTTCTGCCAGCCCCATGAAACATGAGGACTAATCACCCCATTTTCTCAGGCTGAATTCCTGGAGGCCTGGGAACACCTACTTCACTGTAGCCTAAAAGAAAACGGAGAGGAACCAACCAAGACACGTGATTAAAAGCACCGTCCAAAGAAACAAATCAGGTAAAAGGCTCACCTCTCATTCCAGGAGATCAGTGGACCTCAGCCTTGGTTAAACAGTAGAATCACTTGGAAAGCTTTTAAAAATTAAGGATACAGGTATCCCATCTCCAGAAACTTTTATTTCATTTGCCTCAGCCACTGTCTGGGCATGAGCATTTTAGAAGGACTCAGGCTGATGTTAATGTGCAGCCAGGGGAAAGAGCGGCGCCTTCAGTGCTGGAGACCATGATGGCCAATGGCGTCCTCAGCTCAGGGGAGACAACAACGGGGAAATCAGAATCCCAGAGGCACCACAGTAAGAACTGAAAGGCGCCTTACAGCTCCATTGCCCATTCCAGCACACGCATTTTACAGAGGGAGATGCTGAAACCGGAGGAGGAGTACGACTGGAAGGCTCTCTGGACTCCTGAAAAGCTTAGGGTCCCATGATCAGAACAACCAAATACAACTCCCTGGCTTCTTGGCTTGAACTCAGGGTTCCAAAAGAAAGGGAGCTTCTGATCGACTTTACTTGCTCTGTCCCTACTCGACTGTTCTCAAGAGTGTATCCCTTAAGGGACGGTCTGGATGGTTGACCCTTCTCAGGACTGCTGAAGAGTCCAGAAAACATTCTGAGATGACTGCTGGCCTAGCATCCATCCTCCCATCTGCTGAGATGTGACCTTGGTCCTCACCCTGGGTAGAAGCCCACTGCCCACTGAGTCCTATCACTTCACCAAGTTCTCCAGCAATGTTTCTGGAAGAGGAAAACATTAACCATTGTTCTGAACCACTGTCTCCCATTCTCACTGGCTTCTCTTAAATTTACCTTCTCTTGTCCATTCCTACTTTTTCTTAATTAAGTCCTTTCTTCTTAATCATGATCCACTCTCCTGTGCCCCAACCCAAAAGAAACACTAAAATCATACACTTGCTAACTAACAAAAGGATGAAAATATCCCAGGAGAGGATGAGGGGACAGAAGGAAGATGACTGTGCAGAGAAAGAGTATTGAGGAAAGAAGAGAGGAAATGTGTTCAGAGGAGCTCTGGAATCTAGTCCCGGCTCTGTCACTTACTGAGAGGCCAGTGGCAAGTCACTTACCCTCTCTGGCTCTCAGCTTAATTATAGATAAATGAGGGTTGGATTAGGGTTTCCCTTAGGTCCCCATAACTCTAAAAATCTACTACTCTGTGGTGCTAGTAGGCAACAGAATAAGAAGAGGAATGAGACAGAAAGGAGGAGCACCCATTATTACAACTGAGAGAAGCCATTTTTGGCAAAGCTGCGAACAAGGATATCCAACGATAACACCCAAAGCAGAAACCCCGGCACGCCTAGGAACACCTTTCAAGTGTCTAAAGTCAGCAGAAACATTTCTAAATGTTCAATAACAACAGCTCCATGACAAGCTGGGTTGGCTAAAAAGAGCTCTAAGAGACAGTTCATGAAAAGTCAGAATCCTCAGAATGGTGGCCTGGAGGTGAACTTAAGGCAGATTTTCCATCAATCTATGGTAAGTCTTTTCTACACTCCTTATTGAGGTATTAAAGTATTTCCTGCAGCCTCTCTGTCCCCAAAACCCCTATTTCCTTAACAAGCTGCAAAGGCAGAAGCATTCAGGAAACGCTGAAAGTTCAAAAAAAGTCTTAGAAGTTGGTTCCTCCATGCTACCATTCACTCTACAGGTTTTGTGGGAAAGGGAGGGCCGAGAGTAGACTTTCTGAGGGCTGTAAAAACAAGAAAACAGACTTTATATCAAAAGAGAAGGAGAATTGGCATTTCAAACTCAAAGGTTGTTGGTAGAGTGATGAAGGAAGCACGACAATGGTGCTTTTGGTGAAGAGAAGACAGAAGAGCAGAGCCCCAGTTCCCAGTGAAGCTCACCTTCCATTGACACAGGGAAAGCTGTCTCCATCCATGTCATGATGTCCATGACAATGGGTAAAAGATCCTTGCTCTTCTCTCTTCCATCTGTGGATCCTTTACTCCTCCATGGGTTTAGCCTCCTACCCAGTGGCTGCTACCAGTACAGGCAAGCAGCTCACACAGTGTCATCCTAAAAAGATGCTCTGTCAGGGAAGAGCACTTGCTACTTGCCTGGCCCGCCCTGAGGCAGCGTGCTCCAGTGGGCAGAGAAGAGCCACTGGAGTCAGTCAGACCACAGCCGCCTGCGACCCTGGCTGATAATCTGCAAGATGAGAACAGTAATATCCACTTCCCACAGGATTGGGTAAAATGACGTACGTCCCTGCAGCTTACGCCACAGGCGCTTACTAAAGGTTAGTCCCTCTGAACACTCCAAGGAATGCGTACTGAGGAAGGGATGACTCTCCAGGCTGGATCATGGTCCCTACAGAATGTTAACAAAATGATATGAAGATAATTTGTCATGCAAATAAAAATAAATGAAGGTAAGAGGGGAAAATAAGAGATGACAAACCTCGTAATTGCGCAGAGTGGTTCTGAGCCCGGCCTCGCTCCCAGTGGAGGTGTGCAAAGCTGCTGCACAGCTCCCACTCCCTAGAACCTCTCCCTTCGCTTCGCTCCTTCAAGCCCATCTCCTGATGGCTGTGACAGGACTGAGCGCCACCCTTCTGAGCCAGGACAGTCAGGAGTGGCCATTTGTTTGTTACTCTTATCACCACCAGGGAAAGAGGTTACCCAGAGAAGATGTAGCATCCTTATTAACTACAGAACTTTGAGGAAGGAGGGGCAGGCGGTGATCTCAAAAGTAAATACCTACCTACCTCACCATCTACAGGAAGGGAGCGTGATGTAGCCAGAAAGCCCAGAGCCTCTGCATTTACATGGGCCCACGTTCCCCAGACCTGCCCCTCATCATGTTACTCCACCCACCCACCCCACCTCCAGACAAGCCCACGCCCTTCAACTGCTCCTCGTATCAGCAGACCAGGAGAACACATGCATCCCTGTACATCCATATGGCTCAGTTACCTCACAAACACAAACTCCCTTGCAAAAGCAATCCAAAGTTAGCAGAAAGAAGAGGCAGTTCCTCTAATTGTTTTAGGCCCACTCCCTAATTTCCTTTGAGTCTTCTGCCTAATTTCCAGAAGCCAAGTGGTACCCCTTAGTTCTCCATTCACATCTGCACCAGTACCCAGTTCCCTCAGGTAAAATGTCCTCACGTGCCCTGGTCAGACGACCTCCCCAAGCCCTTCAGGTAAATGTCCAAAGGCTCCAAGCCATGGAGGTCCCCTCTCTGTCACCTCAGTCTAACCCATGAGAAGCTTCTTCCACAGGTCCTGGTGTCCAGTCCTGACTCCCTTCTCTGATGGAACCAAGATGGAGACCCTAACTACTCAGAAACCCAAACAGATGAGGAGGAGTCAGCTAGAAGACCCACAACCCCTGAGAAGAAAACCTGCCCAGAGGCCAAAAACAGAATCGAGTGAATTTGCTGAAGGCTGATGGTTTTGAATATATTATCTGTTTCCATCAAAAGTTTGCTGGGAATACTCTGCACCATTACTGCTCCTGCAGGGACTGTTTCCAGGTTGTAAATCCAAACATGTCCTTAGAGACAATATCGGTGTAAAATCAGCATCAGAGACCCAGGAAGAAAGGCGGGTTTTGATGGAGACAGTCTGAAATGTACCCTTAAAAATGTAAACCAGATAACTTCAAGAAGAAGAACAAAAAACGGCTGGTGGAACGACCACCCAGCACTCCGATCCAGGCATCCAGCTCTGACTCACTGTGTCATCCTGGGCAAATGAGTTAACTGGTCCACGCTGTCATCCTCCCAGCTTAAACGGAGAAAACAAACATGCCCATCTCTGCAGGACTGTCACGAGGAATAAATGCAACAATCCATGGGACACACTGAGCACAGTAATCTGGCACAGGGTAAATACTCAATAAAACGTTAGCTACCTATTAGGCCCGCTGACATGAACACTAGTCATCTCACATGTCTGCAGGGGGCTTTCACACATATTAGTTGATGCTAGCCTCACAAGAGTCCCATAAGGAAGGCAAAGCAGGGCAGGTGACTTCCACCTCACACCTGAAGACGCTGAGGCTCAGAGAGGACACAAAACCAGCAGGAGGTCACATAAGCATCCTCTGGCAGTGAGCAGGTTAGAAGCCTGACAAGAGTCAGGAGAAAGTAGATGGTATCGTTGGAAGATGAAAACTTAGCTGCAGACATTTAATCCTGATTCATCCAAAATTAACCAGATACATGGGGGGAGAGTGTAGCTCAGTGGTAGAGCATGTGCTTAGCATGTGTGGGGTGTTGGGTTCAATCCCCAGTATCTCTGTTAAAAAAAAACAAAACTGAAATTTAAAAAAAAGACAAAATTAACCAGATACTAACAACTAAGATGTATTCATAGCTTACTGTGTGCCGGATGTTGTTCTAACATCTTACATGTGTTATCTCGTCTGATCATCACAAAGACCCTGAAAGATACCCCCACAGGTAAAATTCTGAGTTCCACTTAAGTCTGGGGACCTGAGGCACAGCAAGGTTAAGTAGCTCCCCAAGGCACACAGCTAGGAAGTGGTGGAGATGGTACCAAGATGGGAATCCAAAGGCCATGCTTTTAACTATGCCACACTTAAGCCTCCAAGCAGGGACTGGTAAATCCTGAACTCCAAGGTGACGCTTTCATCAACAAGGCGTTGGACTAGCTGGCGTCTAACACCCCCTCAGCTCCTGAGATTCTAGGGTTTGACGCTTCTACTGTCGAGTCAAGAAATAAAATATTATCAGAGTGAGTCTCTGAAAACAATACCCAGTGTGGACTTTGGAGGTAGCAAGATGCTGTATTCTAGCCTAAAAGAGACATGAAATAGGCATAGAAGTGTGTGTTGATTTCAGCAAAGCATGCGACAAGGATATCTTGCACCACATCCTTACAGACCAAACAGAGATCAGCTGACGAAAACACAGTTCAGAAAATGTGAGGAAAGCTGAACAGTTCATGAGCACCGACCAATGCACCAGTGGTAAGCAGGAGGGAGGTCCCCAATTCTAACCATTATTTCTATCAATTACTTGAGTGAAAACATAAACCACGTGGCTATCCTGTCTGCAGACGACATAGAGCTCAAAGTGAAGAGCTTACTCGTTACACAGCAGCGTCTAGAGATGAGGTGTAACGGAAACCACCTAAGCATTGGAGACAGACCACCAGCTTCAAGTTCCCTGGTGATGACCTTGGGCAAGCGACTTAATCTTTAGCCTCCGTTTCCCCATATATAAAGTGCGGATAATAACATGTTGCTCATTGGATTGTCATTTTGTTTAAATGTAGAGTCTGAAGTTTATGGATATTCAATGACTGTCTGTTCCCTGTCCCCACTTGAAAAGGAGCTCTACAGGATGGACTGTGGGACCAAAAGCACAGACAGAAAATGTACTTGAAATAAACAGAGTTCTGAACTTACATTCAGAAATTAAACAGAATGAGAATAGTTCAAGGGAAAATCAACTCTGCCATCAATTCATAGTAAACGATCCAAGGTTTTAAACGGACTACAACCTAAAGTCAAGTCAAAAATAGAACATTTCTTAAAAAAAAAAAAAAAACTAAAAAAAATTTTTAATTTAAATATAAATGTTAAATACTGGTGTTAACAAGCACCACCCTATGTTATGGTTATTAAAAAACTAATAAATAGTTGGAACTTTAAACCAATACTAAAGCTATGTGGTAAGTGAGTGTTACAAGGAAGTAATAAACCAGGAGCTGTATGGGAGCCAGGAGGAGGGAGTTGGCTTTACTCTGCTGAGAGAAATCAAGGAAGGCTTCATGGAGGAAATGACCTCTGAGTACAGTCTTAAAGCCAGGAAGTCGAGAAGAGAGAGAGGAGGTGTTCCAGGCAGAGGGAGCAGCAAGTACACAGGCACAGAGACATGGGAGAGGATGGTCCTTTCGGGCCTCAGCAGCCCCCTGAAACAGCTGGAGAGAAGGGGATCCAAGCAGTTGAGACAGGCTGGTGCCCCGTGCAGAGGGAATCATCAGAAGCCCTGAACACCAAGCTAAGGAAAACCCGCCCAATTACAGAGCTAATAAATGACAGAACACAGACAGGAACTTAGACTTTCCAACTCCTTATCAAACCTCTCTACCTCTGCTGCCCCGTACTCAAGCCATGAGCCACGTGTGGCTAGTTAAACTTAAATTAATTAAAGTAAAATTTAAAATTTAGCATTCAGTCACAATAGCCACATATCCAGTGCTGAAGAGCCACACATGGCTAGTGGCTACAGTACTGGACAGCACAGATAAAAACAAATCCATCATCACAGAAAGTTCTAGCCAACAGCACCGCTCACTGCCACAGCACCATTACGTTACAGAGAAGTAGACTGGGTCTGTATTGCTTTACAGAACAGAAACGAGGGGGGGGGACCCCAAACAGGTGGAAACTATAGGGAGAAACAGTTCAACTCTCTACACTTTAAGTTTTCTAATGATGGAAGAGCACCCTGCCACTGGAAGCTGGATGGCCATGCATCAGGGTAATGCAGAAAGAACTCCTGTATCGACCTGATGCTCTTCCATTAGAATGTTGTGTTTTATCATGGCAGCATGGCTGATGTACGCACACAGACACGTGGCTGTAGCTCTTCCGCGTGGAGTTCCTGTATCCAAGGGATGCAATGTTGGGTTGGGAGTCCCTATTTCTGATGGCCCAGAATCCCAACATCCCAGAATGTGGGAATTTTCTAACATAGCCAGCATTTTTAAATTGTGAGCCATGGACCCACTGGAAATTTAATGCAAAACTGTATGTGTATTATTCTGGGAAGAAAGGTCCATAGCATCACTCAGATTGTAACAGGATTTGTGATCCCAATACAAAAAGCAAGCAAACACTGTACTGGAGGAATCTCCAGTAGTCCCCAGACTTCAAGAACAGCCATCTAGATGTCATCTGGACAGCCATTCAGGTCATTCCCAACTCTAAAGTCCCACAGCCTTGCACACCTAAAGATCATCACCCTGCAATGAACAGTTTCAAGCCAAACATCCTCCAACCTTGATTAAGAAAAAAGGAGACAAGAGTATAAAAGAGCGTGGCAACAGCCCAAGGCACAAACGTTGGATAATTCAGTCAAGTTGGGGAAGGTACCACCTGTCAACCTCTTGCTAAGATGCCTATTGGAGGCTGTCTTGGAAATCCTGGGGGTTCACTTTCAGTGTGAGCCTACAGAACCAAGCACACCCAGTTAGACGCAATGCCAGCTTGTCAGCCGGAGAACTTGCCCAGTAAATCTAAAGCTTGCTGAGCTATCAATCCATTTAAAAAATAATGACTCTGTCCTCACCACCACCTGACATTCTGACCATTGTACCGGGATCTATCTCCAGGTCCTACAGTATTGCTAGAACTAAAAGAGCTCATTTCTAGAACAATGCAGCAATTTCTCTGTTATCTGTTGTAGCTGAAGAAGGTGACTTTGGTTAATTTAACCAAAAAAAAGTGATAAAAAACTACTTCATATAATCAATATGGATTCTAATTTGTAAAAGCTCTGAATACAATAAAGTACACGCACCATTCGAACCATGTTGGACATAACGTAATGAATGCTTTGTTGGCGATGTTCAGAATGCAGTACAGCATTTTGCGGTGCCTAGGGGCCATCAGTACAAATCTCAATTGTCATTAAACTATAGATGTCTGGGTGCCAATTAACAAAGAGCTCTGTACAACAAAATGCCAGATAACAATAGACACGGTGCCCCTTTTTCACAGCCTGTGCTGTATATTACAAAAGCTGGAGTGATCCTTAGCACAGTTGAAAAGTAGGTAAAGCTCTTTTACAACCTCCAAATTTCCACGTAATGATCTTTCAATTCCCTGCCAGCCGTCCAGTGCCCTCATCATCTCTTAGAAGCTTTCTCTCCCCCTACGAAGGCCACACCTGGTCCTACAGGTCCAGGTCAGTACAATACGAGACACATCAAAGGCACTTCAATGATGCTTGCTATTCATCGATAGTAACTGATGAATGAGATCCTTCCACAACAGTTCACTGAATGCTTGCTGAGGGCCAGCATTGAGCTAGGTGCTGGAATGAAATGGGGCATGGCCTTTGCCTGTTCTCAGAAGAGCCTGCTCTTAGTTACAAGGTCAGAAGGATAACAATGTCATATACTAGCTTACTATGTCCCTGCTCCCAAGATGATAAAGTCTCAAAGATTCACTACCTGAATCCAGAGAATCCCTGTTAGCAGCAAGGCTTCAGGCTGTTATAGGAGAAAGAGAGATGTAGGATGGGCAGTTTGTAAGACTGGTCCCCTCTAAAGGTACCGCCAGGCACAGTAGTGGTTCTCAAAGTACGGTTCCAAGACCAACAGCATCGGTGTTCCCTGGGAACTTGAGACAAATACAAATAGTCCGGCCCAACTTCAGACCTACTGAGTCAGAAACCCAGACTAAGGTCCAGCAATCTGTATTTTAACAAGCCCTTCAAGAGACCCCAAGACACACTCAAGTTTGAGGAGATGGAACAGAGTGCACACATGTGCCCTCAACACAAAGAAACTACCTGCAGAATTAGCCTTGATGCTGATGGGAATCACCTGCTGGAAAGAAACGTCCCTGACAACAGGAGCAAGACCACTCCCCACAGCACAAAGCTGGAAATGGCCAGGACGTTAGTGAGGGACTGGTGAAAATCCACGTCATGCTTTTTTGACTCTGACCAGCCCCATGAGACAAGGGTGTGGAAAGTGAGAAAAGAGGCACAGAAAGTTTGAAACATTGCAAACCAACAACTCAGCTGAAGGCTGGAAACAACCTGTGAGGACTGACTTTGTGGCTGGTCTGCAGAGCCTCTTCCCTGGGCCTGGGAGGCCACGCATGGCCCCCCCACATCTTGGCTAAGGAAACGATACCAGAGTCTGATCCCTGGCAAACCTCAGTTCCTGACACTGACTAAGGCTCCCCTCTAACCTGTTACCACACTGTTTGGCCACATCCCTTTCATCTCCCCTAAAAGGGAGGAGGGAAAAAGACACGCCATCCCACCCCACCCCACCCCCACCTTCACCCTCTGGCTTTAATAACACAAGCCTTTTATGAAGCCAATGCATACATCTGAAACAGGCTTTCCAAATTCTCCAGCGATGTAGGGGAACAGATGCAGCAAAAATGCAGCAGGACCAAATGCAGCCAAAAAAAAAAAGCCTCAAAATTATGCAGAGTTGCCACAGCGATTCAAATCAACCACCCACAGGCAAAAAGACCACACTTTGCACAGATACCAGGCAGGGCCCCTCCCTGAAGCCACTCACTTGGCTGGACCACAGGAGCCTAGCCTGGAGTCCCATTTCTAAGCTCCATCCACCTGCCTCTGAGATGAACTCCTTTACAAACGGGTTCACTACAGGCCTTTAAAAAAAAAAAAAATCAAGAAGGCTAAGAGTGGAACTGTTCAGTCCTAAAAACTTGGAGCTCAGCATACCTAAGGAAAGAAGCCCCTAAGGGGTTACCCACTGCACTGCCAGGAACAGGGTGGGCGACGGGCTGGATAACGGACACTTTTTGAAGTCATTCAGTGCTGTTCTCCTTAATCTGGCCCATTTCTGCCTCTTAAGAACATACTTTCTGGCTGCTCCTTGCTTTCCAGAGATGGGGGTATGGGGGTTTATAAATAGGGTTAAGAGTTTCTAGCCAAAGATGAAGGGAATGGAAAACTCAGTAAACATACATGAGGTGCTAGGTGAGCAAAAATACACCACAGACAGCTCCCTGAAGTAGGCGTAACAGATAAGAGACCACTAGGTCGGAGGAGCCTAAAAACTTTGTGCTGTACTTTCTGTCCTTAATTACAAGTGATGCTGGTATCACTCTTAAAGGTGGGGGAGGGGGGAGATGCAGTAGGAGTTTGGGATTAACATATACACACTACTATATATAAAACAGATAAACAAGGACCCACTGCATAGCACAGGGGACTATATCCAATAGCTTGCAATAACCTATAATGGAAAAAAATCTATAAAAGAACATATATATGTATATGTATAACTGAATCACAGTGCTGTACACCTGAAACTAACACAACACTGTAAATCAACTACACTTCAATTAAAAAAAGAGAGAGAGAGAGATGCTGGTAACATGGCTGGTGAGCCCAGACCAGCCCTCTCTGTGCAGGTTTAGGATGTTTGGGAAGAGAAGTGTTGATACAGGTCCCTGGCACCACTTCAATCCCTCTTTGAGAGGGACGGCTTTAGAAGCTACATGCTGCGGAGGGGGTGGGGGGGTGTGACACACTGATTTCAGTGCCTGCTCCAATCCTATGTGAGTGGACACGGGAACGTAACGGAAGCCTGCTTCTTAGCTGAGCAGCTCAGCACTTATCAGCGTGAAGCCCTAGGATGACGAGCGGATTCAGACTGACAGGTGCTTGGGGATGGACCTATCTTCTGGTTAACCATGTTCTCTGAACAGGGGAGGGGAGTAGCTGCACGTTTATCGGTCACCCAAATGCAACAGGACTGGGTAGGAGGCAATCGTTACAGAAACAGCAAGGGAAAAAAACCACATTAAAAAGACCCACCCCCCACCCCCAGAGCTACCTTGCTCTTGTGTCCTAGTCCCGTTGTAAAACACAGAGGACTCGGAGGAACAAGTTGATTTGGGAAGCTGGCCCTCTGCAAGAGATCTTGCTCAGAACCAAGAGGAAGGCGAATAACCTTCCTTCTCTGAAAATCCTAGGAAAAACCCACACATATAATGAATTATTCACAAAGGCTGAACCTAAAAATGAGAGGGAGAAATATAGAAAGATGAAAAGGGCAGAGGGCTGGGCAGAAAGAGAAAGTGAAGAAAAGGACCTGGTCTCTCTCTCTCTTTGAATAAAAGCGTATTAATTACAGTCATGGGTAGGGGCCCCCTTTCATGTCTTTGTGGTCAGTGATAAGCCAAATTAGAACAGCAGAGTTGCCTCTGATGGGCTGGACCACACACCTGGGCTTGGGGAGCTGCGGCTTCCCGGCAGCCCTGCAGATGACAAGAGGGAGGCAGCTGATGCGCGGATGGAACACACAGAGCCAGAAAGTCTGCGAGAGTTCTGATAGCCTAGCACATCTTGACTCGGTTTTATTTTAACTAAGAATATGAAGATGGAAAGAAACCAGATGTTCCTATACAAAGGGGGAAATGCAGTAGAGTTTGAGGGGAAAAAAACACCTACATTTTGTACAGCAGCAGCTAAAAAGAGATAAGCAATTTTGGATGGAGCTACTAATCACAGAGGCTGGATCTTTCAGAAGAAGATAAAAAGAAGTCCTGTTCTCGTTATTTTTCTCCTCCTCCTCCTCCTAATTCATGGTGTGCACTGCACCTAGTGCAGAGAAATCAAGTGGAGGAAAGAGGAGAAATAATGGCATGTAAACCAACAGACAAAACGATCACATCCAAGATATTTTGGTCGCCATCCTCAAGTCATTCCATTTCTATCAAACTCCTTCACTCCAACTCACTTTCCAGGCTGCAGCCCAATTACAACTGTTCCCTATGACAAGTCACAGCCTGGTTTCTAGAGGAACCACTGCCCATGCCTGATTTTAAGGGCAAAGCCACTAGACAATGTGGAGACTGTCCTGGGAGCCTCAGAAAATGAACACCTCTATCCTGCAGCCCCAGTGCCAGTTACAATCACTATCCGTTTCACTGAATCCATGCCTAGGTACACAGAAGATGTGAAGGCTTTCTGCATTATCTGATCACAGGATATAATCACAGATCCCATCCTTGTTAGCAGCCACCCTCGGCCCTAATCAAGGTGCTCTGACTCATGAGCCATTAGAGTTACATCAAACCTGAAATTCTTGCCAGGACTACAGTCTACTATCTTGCAAGGTACAATATATTTACGGGCAACCAAAGCAGGAGAAAAGTATACACCACAATGGGAGATTTGGGAACTAAAGCTTTCAGTAATCTTCACCAAAATCCTCCAAAAACTAATGGACAATTTACAGCGGGAAATTCTCCATATAACCTCTGACTCAGAGCCGGAGTCCTCTGTGGCTAAAATGAAATTCTCTGCAACAAGAAATCACGAATGAATATCCACAGGTTCATTATAACGGGCTTCATCAGCTCCGTGGCTACAAACACATTTGATCATCCTACTTTAGACCCTAATGATTCCACATGAAACATGTGGTCCCCTGCTGAGATGACCCACACCATCAGCGGGGCAGAAACCTCCCACTGCCCATCAACAGCAGAGTCTCCAAGTCAGACAGGCCATTTCTTTCTTTATCCTCTAACTTGGAAAAGTGCAAACATGCAGTGGGCAACTCACAAGCCATGCCAGAGACCCTATAGGTCCACAGAGCCACTGGCCCTGGGCACAGAAGGAATAGAGCTGCTAAGTACGGCACAGTGAACCTGGGATGACATTCAGAACAGCCAGTTCCCTGAGAAAAAGAGAAGCCCTTTTGTTAGATCTATTAGATGGGCAAGAAAGGAGGAATCTTATAAAATGTAATACTACATTTTAAATCAGATCAGCATTTTCAAAAAGGTTATGGTATCCACTGCAGAAGAGAGCCATAAGAAAATAAAATTATCTCCCTACACAGATGCAGCTTCCAAGAAAAATGAAACACATTCAGAGTGGGCTGTTCACTTCCACCATCCTTCATGCCAAACCTGGGTTATCTTAGGCACTTCTTCCTGTAAGAACAAGACCTTCCCCATTAACAACTGGATAAGGTTACCACCAGCCCCCCAGCCCAAGTCAGAGTCCTACAAGTATAAATTAAATCATCCCTTATTTATTTAACTCATCTGTTTTCAGGCCAATCTGATTAAAGATCAGTAACATTCCGTGTTAAGAAGCCACTAACACGGCACACAGAAGTGCACGTTATCCACCTAGTTCTACATGCCATTCTGCAGCCAGGAAGAGATGCCAATGTCTCAAAAAGTGTGCTACACAAATAATCAAAATCCTCAAGCACGTTGTATGTGAAAACAACAGTTCAAAGCAGGTCTTTACATGTGTTCTGAACAACCTTCCTTTCTGTGAAAAGCTGGCCCTTACACAGAGCATAGAAGTACTTCCCAAACTTCAACGTGCATGCTAGTCACCTGAGCATTGTGTTATAATGCAGATTCTGATTCAGTAAATCTGAGGTGTGGCTCGGGATTCTGAATTGCTTCTAATTGAAGTAGATTTACAATATTAGTTTCAGGTGTGCAACAAAGTGAGTCAATATTTTTTATAGATTAGACACCCTACCAAGTTATTATAAAATATAGAGTATATTCCCTGTGTTGTACATCACATATCTGAGACTCACTTATTTTATAACTGCTAGTTTGTCCCTCTTAATCACCCTCACCTATTCTGCCCCTCCCCCCACTGCAGGAACCACTAGTTTCTTCTCTGCAGCTGGGATTCTGAGTTTTTAACAAGCCCCCAGGTGATGAAGATGTTGCTCTTTGCTGTCTTTGGGAGGCAAAAACCTAGGAGATTTAGTTCACCTAGAACTAAGATCCCTCTCAGTTATGCCGAAATTACTGAAGGACTCTATTAGTAATGATAGCTAGTTTTTACTGGGTAATTAGGCAGTGTTCCAGGAACCTGACATACATTAACTCATTTAATTCTCCCGGTAACGCATTATTATCATCCTCATTTTACAGATCAGGAAACTGAGTCAGAGAAATGAAGTAACTTTTCAAGGTCACAGAGCTGGTGAGGGAACTGAGAGTTGAGCCCAGACAGCAGAGCTCCAAAGCTTTACTGGTAAACACTACTCACACTGACTCCCAGTAAGAAAAAGCAAGGTAATTCCAGAAAAGAATTAGAAAGTAAATTAGTTGCGGTATCAGAGAGAACGCCGAACCTGTATACAGAAGCGCAATGTTTCCCCACGGTCACCGCCAGAGGGGACACATATTAGTCAACCACGTTGTACAGCCAGGAATAAAAAGCAAACGTGGGGTGTTTCTAATTTGCCAACAGGACTCCTCTATACACCTTAGCAGATGTTCTCGGAACACGGTTACAAACAGCCTTCATGCTGTAGAACCACTGCGAAACTTCCAACTGTGGGGATGAAGAGACCCCTGGGACGGGGCTCACGGCCAAGGAACTGAGTAGGATGCTGAAATCAAGTCCCTGGTCTCTCTCTTTGGTGCATTCTGCCCCAAGACAAGAAAAGAGCGCAGCGAACCCCTACGGGCGCACCGTGCGCCGCTCGCAACGCCGGCCAGAAAGGCGGTGTCCTTGCAGCGGAAGAGAAAACGTGGTGAAAAGCGACGACCGCGTGGTGTAGGAAACGTGCTTAATTTCCCCGCCCGCGAGCCTGGGCCCGGCCGGAAGTGCCCGAGGTGCTGAAAGCGGGTTTCGGTGGAGCCCTGGCCGCCGGGGAGTTTCGGTGGCGCTGTCCGAGGTGCCATCGATGGCTGCGGGCACATTTTGCCACCCGCAGGGCGGCTGGGCGGCTTTGTCTACCACCAGGAAATGGGAGGACGCCTGTCTGGGTAAACACGCCCCTAAGAGAGGGGACCGTAAAGCAGCACCTGGTGGGTGGGAAATTAGAGAAATTGTGGAAGGTGGGTGAGTGGGCGGGCGGGGGGGTGGTGCCTGCTGGGAAAATCGGTAGGGACCTGACTAGAGAAGCGTTCGCAGCCGCAGCACGCAACACAATGAGAGCTGCCGCTCTGTGCGGCGCACCGGCGGGCCGGACTGCAGGGACTGGACGCTTCCCCCTCCCCAGTGCCCCTCATCCCAGATAGGTTTAACTCAGGCACAGTTTGGTCCCAGGATCACTCTGTGGGGGTGGAATGGGGAGGGGAGTGCAGGGAGGAGGAGAGAGGAAGCCCTGCCAGGGGTGGTTGTGGGAGGACGCGAGCAGCAGCAGGAAGAATATCTGCTTAGAGATGCTCCTCCGTTTCTAATGAGGGGTGCTGCCTAGAAGCACCACGCGCCAGCCAATCGCTGTGCTGCTGAGGCAGGGAACTAGGGAGGAAGGAGGGGAAGGCCAGAGACTGGGGTGGGGGCAGCAGGGAGATGCCCAGGTTCTGAGGGGATTGAGCCTCATGCCTCACTGATACTAGAGACCGAAAGTGGCTCTAGCTGTCTCCCTGCTGCACACCTGGAGGATGGGGGTGGGGAGGAGGGAGGCTAGAGAGGAGGGGCCTCTTTTGCAGGTGCATCTCTCCCAAGAAATCTCTCTCCACAATCATCAAAGTCCCATGTCTCCAAGCCTACCCCCATATTTAACACCATCCCACGGACTTGCTCCCTACGCATCCCCCTCACCATCCAGCAACCCCCAATTCCTAAAAACCTTGCCAGAGGTCCATATTCTTAGTGAAGAACGAGGCAGTGCGCTGCCAAATCGTCAACCAGCATTTGATGCACTCACTTCATTAAACCTGCAAGGAAGCTCCTTCTATGCCCGTTCACCCTGACACCACCGCCACCATCAGAGTCGCCCCCACCAGCTCCCTGTGGAGAGCAGTTCCTTTGGAGCTAGGGGGAGACAGATTGCTTGCACACCTCTGGGCTCAGCTGATGCAGCCCTCCTCTGAGGAATTCAGGCCCAGCATATCTGCCTGGATCCTGGGTACTGGGAGAGCACCCAGCTGACCAAGCATTAAGAGGCAGGAGTACCCAACTGAGGACTAAGGAAAGGATGGGCCCTACTGAGCTGCTCTTTTGTGGCTGAGAAGAGAAGCCCAACTCTGAGCTGTCTGGGCTGTGTCATTAGAGACTGCCTCCCCTGACACACTCATTCACTTCACTTTCAGTGGAACTTAAACTCAGTCCCCAGAGTAAGCTGGGTCCCAAGCCAAATGCCTGTGTTATTCACCCATCTGTCAATTTGCCTACAGGGTTTTTGGCTCATAGCTCTTGAAGCCTCTGAACTGATAAATCCCCTCATGGAGCCTTGACTTTCCTACAGCCGGATAGTGTAGGTGTCTCCCCAGCTGGTGGGGATGGGGGCAAAGGGGATGGCTTAAAGGGAGGGAAGAGGAGGAAGGATTGAGTATGAAAGAAAACCCTGAGATTAGGGGCAACCTGTTCTATGTGGAGTGCAGCTGGGAAGGGACTAGGGGGCCAGGAATCAAATAAAGCCCAGCTGGGAAAGGGGCAGACACCGCAACACCAGGCACCCAGGGATGTTGGAGAGTTCCACGTAGGAAAAATTTTAAAAATCACAAGTCTTACCTTGAAAAACACTAGTGCCCGCACCGGTCTGTACCGCACCAAGCTTGCCTCTTAGATGCACCAAAGTATAGAGCGCACTTCAGCAAAGGGGCAAATCGGCACCAGGGAGGGGATGGGGGTAAATTCCATGCTAGGTTTCCCCTCTTACCGGAAGAAATGTAAAGGGGGAGAGGGGAGTTATGGTGGGCAAGAAAGGATATGGCCAATCGATGAGCTTCTTGGCGTATTTCCTGACAATGTTATCTTCTCCGAAGATGAACAGGGATCTGTTGACGGTGAAACAGTTCTGCCGGACGGGAATAGGGTTGTACAAAGCCATAGTCCGCGCCCTCTGCGCTTTCGACTGCTTGTAGGCGGCCGCTGGCCCGGAGGCCGGCACGGGGGTTCCTTGCCGGTTCCTGCTCTGGTCCGAGTCTCCATCGCCCGACCCTGGCCTGGCGACCACTGCCTCCCCGAAGCGAGCCATCCTGAAGTTTAAACAGACAGAAGACACACAAAGGTGATCGTGGCCGAACACCCGCAACAAGCAGAAAGACACACGGAGACTCAGAGCCGCATCCAGACAGGCACGGGGACCACCGCCTCCGGAGAGCCTCGCGAGCTCTTCGGAGAGGCGGCAGCAGCAACCCCGCCGCTCTGAACTGTTGAATCTAAATACAACCTCTGCGAAGCTCCATTCCTCAAGGAGGAAAAAAAAGGGGGTAGGGCTTGGGGGTGCTCAGTTTCTGGAGGTAATTTTTTTTTTCAAAATGCCAGTGTGTGGTGGCGTTCAGGGACTGGAGAGGAGAGGGGTGGAGTAGGCTGCTCTTCAAACATAGCTCCTTTTCTGGCAGACGCACCACCTAGTTCTGGGAGAGAGGCAGCCACCGGCCCGCTAGGTTAACAGTTTGGTAATTTATTGGTGGGGGGAGGGGAAAATGAAAACAAAAGAACTTTTCAAAAAAAAAAAAGACAAAGACGAGGTTATGGTGACATGCTTTATAACGCCAACCCTTGCAAGTCCATCTAAGAAATTCCACAGCCAAGACTTGGGTCTTTAAATCTGCCAGCAGAGACGCATCCAAAGGTTGGTAGAGAGAGGGGGAGGGAGGGGGGAGAGCAGTATTGAGGTTCCTGCGTAAACCGCAACGCCCAAAATATCAAAATAATAAGTCGATCCAACCGGAGAGGAACAAATGACTTCAAAGCTTCTGCGCTTGGGAGAGAAGTTGAGCAGCATCCAGAGAGCAGCGAAACCCGAGTGCCAGCATCCGCCCGGAGCGCTCGCCGCCGCCGCCGCCGCCGCCGCCGCCTCCCCGGATCAGCATGCAACAGCGATCCGCGGCTGCGCCGGGGAGAGGGCGGGAGCGGGCGGGCGAGCGCCTGGGCGAGGGAGGAACAGGTTGCAGTCGAGACCAGCGGTGGCCTGGCACGGGAGTTAGATCCAAGGACCGAACTTGCTCACTAATGACTGTCTTCCTCTTCCACCCTGGCAGCCCCTCTCCGTGGAGCAGAGAAGATGAGGAAGGAGAGGGGGAAGGCGAGGAGGGGCAGAACTAGCGGAGCGCAGAGGCGCAGCGAGGCGCGCACTGGAGTGCCAGGCGAGGCGGGGGCGGGGCCGGCGGGGATGGGCGGGGCGGGATGCAGCCGGAAGGACCCCGGCCAACCGCGGCAGGAGGTTCCTGGGACGCGAGGCTGGTTTGGCTTATTGACTGAGGTAACCAGAGGGTAGGGGCCACCTCTGCAAAGATCCAGGCAGGAGCCGCTTTATCCTAACTAATGCGAAGAGAAGAGAAGCAGGCACAGCTGGCGGCGCGGCGGAGTCTCCGCCTGGGATCCGAGGCCCGGCGGGGGCGCACACGCAAGCGCGCACGTTCTCGCGCCTTCCGTCCTCTCCGAGTGGCGCCTGCCAGGGCTGGACCCCGAGCGGTGCCCGGCGCGCCGCCGCCCTAGCGGGGAGTCCAAGCCTTTGCGCTCTGCGCGCCTTGGGCCAGGGCACGGTTGCCGCTCCTCCGCACCTCGCAGGTTCCGAGAGCGCCTCCTCACGATTTACGCGGAGAAGGCAGCACCCTCTTCTGCCCATGTCCCCACTTAACAGCCTGGAGGCCCAGTGAGGGACGCTAGGACCTCTGGGGGCTCCGCGCCTGGCACTGGAGCCAGCTCCGGCGGGAGCTTCTGCCTTCTTTCTCCAAATAAGAACTGGGGCGGCCTTTTGGGTTCTGCTTTAGCAGAGCCTTGCGCGCGTCCTTTTCCGGAAGGGTGGTATAAATACTGGGGCCCTAGATGATGAGTTCTTGGCTAAAACTACCCTTCTCAAAATCTTAACAATCCAGGAGATCCTCCAACCCCTATCTTATCTTCAAGTCAGCTCCACTGACTTCTTCAAACCTACCCCATTAGTGAAGGAAAAAACAATTCGTATCTGAGCTGCAGAACTGGGAAAGGTGGACTCCTCTGGGTTTAGCAACCAAGCCATTCCCCACAGGTGGCGCAGAGGTTTGAACTGAAGACAGGTATCAGCTGCCCCCTGCTTTGGCCTGAACTCAAAGTCCTACCCAAATCCTTCCCACCTGAGCAACGGGAGAAACGCAGCCTGGGGGCAGAGAAAGGAAACAAAGAGATTGACCAGAGATTGGAAATCAGGGGTGAGTGTGGCCTCGCGCGTGTGAAAGGCAGTGTCTCTGCACCAGAGAAACTGGTGAGAAGGGAACTGATGTGACGTCTGAGTGAGAGGCTCGTGCGTTCCTCCGTGGATGTGACTGTGTGTGGGCAAGGCCCTGTGAGCGCTGACACGGGGCTGCTGTGTGAGGTGTATGTATGAAGGGAAGGTCTCTGGTGCTGGAAAACCAAAGGAATGGTCCCAACACATCCACCCCCAGCAGGCAATGCCGCCCTTGGGTGTGGAATGTTGAACTTTCCATTCAGGGGAGTCCATTTTCAGCCAAATGACTATTTGAGGTGAGTCAGCTCTAATTAGCATTTTGATTTCATATTCCAGCCTTACTCTGTCCTTCTGCCTCCCTTAACTGGAGGGTCCTTTCTGCCTGAATCCCTAGTCAGAGTGAAAGGGAAGGTGGTACTATGAACCCTGAGGTCCCATCAGCCTGGCAGCCATTTAGAACCAGTCACAAGTGGCTGTCTTAGTATTCCTGTAAAGTAGATAGGATTAGAAAAGACTTTCAGAAATGATCAAATCCATGCTTTCAGAGGTAGGACCATAACACACAGCACAAAATTCATTCAAATCATTTGACAGATATTTCTGAGCACCAGGCACTGTTTTAGGATCTGAGGACACAATAATGAACAACACAGGTGATGACAAAAATTATGTATCCACTTCCTAGACTGAATTAGATCTATAACTTTACTGGCTGGAATGCCTGATGGACCTCATTCTTGTGCTGGAACTTCACCCCTTTCCTTTGTGTCCTGGTCTTAACGGGCTAGAGGGTGGTGGCCCTGCTTGTTCATACTCAGAGCAAGCAGGGATGACCAATCTTTTACCTCCTGGAAGAGGTTTTTGGAAGATCAGGAACCCTTGACTTGTTTTCTTCAATGTCACCCACTCAGCAGAGATCTGGTACAAATTCCCTTTGCTCTCTACAGTGTCCTGTGTTCTCTGCAGCTGCTGTAATTCTTCAGATACCTAGAACCCTCGAGACAGGATGTTATACATGGAAATGTGAGGATCCACTGGAGTCAAGGCTTACCTTCCTGCCTTATGAGGAGTCAGGGGTCACAAATGCCTGTGTTGGGGATAATGTACAGTGTGCTGGGAAGTGTGAGCACCTCTGGAGGGAAGTTGTAAGCTGAGAATTCCTGGAGGGTACAGTCCAGGACAGAGGCAAACATGACAGCATAAACAGCTTTGGGAATGGACTTGGCCCGGGGCAGTAATGCTGGGAGAAAGGCACACTCTCATATTCACCCCCACCTCGCTGTCACAGCTCCCGAGACCTTTGAGATCTGTGAACTTCATTCATGTTCTCCAATTCCCGCCTACTCCCAGTCCCCAGAGGGCTACAATTTCAATGACTGTGTGTTTCCTAGTTTTCAGTTTACATAAACCTCACTCTAAACCTCTGAGGTCAGCCTGGCCACATATGTATTATGACCACAATTTGGTGGACAAATTGGAGCTTCAGAAATGTTAAGTACTTTGCCCACATCCAACAAATGGCAGATTTGGGGCTTCTTAATAGATCTGCCTTTCACTGGTTGGCTCTTTCTAATACTCAGGCCAATTTCTTCTGGGTAGTAATAGTGCCCAAACTGTCCCATCGTCGAGAGGAAACTATACAATCATGCTAAGCCTATGGGAATGCTCTGCTTACCATCCTCAAGTTGAATTTGATCAGTGACCACATGCTCCTGGAACCACACTGGGAGGATGCTGAACTAGGAACCCATCTACTGTCCTCAAGATCCCTAGAGGATCCTCAGGAAAAAACCTGAGATTAGTCTCGTCATTGCCGTAGTCCTCCTCTTAATGGAACTTGGTGGGCATTCTCCTTCCCGTGTCCCTAGTTCCACTGTCCTCTTAAAGATCCGCAGATGGAAATGGAGAAAATCAGCAATTGGTCATAACTGATTGGAAGTCAGTTTCCTAAAATCCTTTCCATGTCCCTTCCAGCCCACAAGGGACAGTGGTCATAGTTTCGTGTTGTTAGAACGCCATCTACTGGTCATTTGTGAGCACATCGCTGTGAGCTTGGGTACTTGGCAGCCCAGCACCTCAGGCACATCTGAGAGCCTAGACATTCCTAAAGAGGTGACCTCTTGTCATCAGCCCTCTAGTCCCCTATGGTACTCTGCTGAGGCCCAAGTCCAAAATTTCACCAACAATGCAACCATCCATCTTATAGTAATGTGCAGCCCCACACACTAGGCACACATGGGTACATGGTCACCACACACACATATACACGCACACAATGCTCTACATGTTTTCCTGCTAGCAGTGACCTGCAAACTAGAAACCCAAAAGGATCTGAGGAAGCAAGGGGAAAACTCCTAGAGTAGGAACCCCATGCAGATAGTTCACTTTCAAAGCTTTCATGCCATAGCCCCTCTACTCCAGTTTAACATCCACAGCGCAAGCAGGCAGGAGAGGAGGCAACTGGCCGAAAGGCCCTCCAGCATCCTCTGGGAACGGAGGGAAACAAGGTGGCCACACTCCCCGGGACCAGGCAGGCCATGGGAGTTTGTACCAAAATGGAGAGATGTGAGTGGCAAGGATGGAGAAGCACTTAGCCTATTCACCTCATTCATAAAGCTCTTCCCTGATCTGTCAGGCCTTGGGCCATCGTCAGAGGAGAATTCAGCCCATCACTGAGGAGCCTTCAAACATAGCCTCATCCAAAAGAGGGCGCCCCACTCCCTCATCTCCCCCTACCCTGCCAGTTCCACTCAACTTAAGCGATCAGAGCCCCTTTTGTTCTTTTTTCCCCCCTGTTGAGCTTTCCCAGGAAATAGAATCTTATGCAAAGCAGTGCTCTAAGGAACATAATGCAGAGAGAAATTGGGAGTGGGTTTTAAGGAAAAAGTTGGCAGGAGACCACGTGCAAATTCATAGCAGAGCAGAGGAGCATTATGGCAATGCAGACGTCTTGGGAGTCTGGTGGCTTCCACAATACCTTACAGCCCTGATTTGGATGAAAACAGAACTTCACGTCCTTATGTAATATCTGTCCCTAGAACCAGCATTTCTCAAACCTCTGCCTGAGAAACCCCACAGCTCCAACCACAGATGTGCAAATTTTGCTTAAAAAAAAAAAGTTTTAAAAACCATTCATTTCTGACAACTCAATACTTCCCGGGAGCCAACCGTGGTAATGTTACCTCACTGCATCTTCACTGCAGGACTGGGAGACACATTCTATTATCTGAGGCTCAGAGGTTCAGGGACTTGTCCAAGTGCACAGAACT
Source organism: Camelus dromedarius (assembly GCF_036321535.1). Taxonomy (NCBI): domain Eukaryota; kingdom Metazoa; phylum Chordata; class Mammalia; order Artiodactyla; family Camelidae; genus Camelus; species Camelus dromedarius. Next base: position 25,909,449 of record NC_087458.1, on the reverse strand, counting down.
AGGAAACAGCAGAGCTGCATCTCCTGATATTAACATCAGGATTCTTTACAATGTGTGGCCACTCTTTACATACTGCATGTCCAAGCAATGTTTTCCTTGTTTAAGAGTCTGTTCATAGGCAAGATCTTGGACTTTGGAGAAGTAAGCCATGACCTTGAGCCAGAGAGACTCCCAGAGGGTTAAATTTCTAAGAATGCATTCCACCTGTCCCACAGGGCTGTTGTGAAGATTAAGTCAGTTAATATGTGTCAAGCTCTTAGAACAGTACCTGGAATACAGTAAGTGCCACATAAGTGTTTCTTCAACACATTTCAGTGATGATAGCTGTGACCACGGTAACACAGGCAAACACTGCATATCTGACAGCTTTCTGCTTCTGAAAGCAGACTTCAGATGTGCAGCCCAGGGCTGGCTGTGGTGTGTGCAGGATGGACAGAAGAGCAGAGAAATGTAAGTGCCTGAGACTTGGTCAGAAAGATAATGAGGAAAAAGAAAGCAAAATATTCAACAGGAAACTATATTCAATTTCTTGTAATAACGTATAATGAAAAATATATATATAATGAAAAAATCTGAAAATATAAATATGTATGTATATGTATAACTGAATCATTTTGCTGTACACCTGAAACTAACATTGTAAATCAACTACACTTCAGTAAAAAAATTAAATTAAATTGAAAAATATATAAAATAAGCCCATTTAACGCAAAAGAAAAAGCAAAATATTTGAAACCAGAGTCTGAAGAACTCAAAGGCTCTGATGTCTAGGAGAGACGTGCTGGTTTACTTTGTCATCAGTTCATAAACCCATTTAACAAATACTCATTGACCCCTTTTAACGTGCCAGGCATTGCTCTCCAGGATTCTGAGGCTCAAGGATAAATCAGACACAGTCACGGCCTCTAAGTGCTTACAGTTTAAGAGAAAGGGAAGGACCCCCTCATGAAGACCCCTAACACGAGGCACAAAGCGGTGTGAACCCGGAGAGCGCACGTGGGGAGGGGCGGGGCGGGGGGAGGAGCCACAGACCAAGACGGTCCTGTCCCCTTCCCCAGGAAAGAGAAGAACCAGTGGGGTCTCCTTGAAGACACGGAGCTGGAGGCCTGGAGAAGCACTGAAGCACAGGAGTGTCTGGGCTCAAAGGGTATGAAAGGCAGTGAATGAATTAACCAACCACTCGACATTTTAATTTTCTCTCAGTATATCCAGGATCACAAAGTTCCTAGCAATACCACTTCGATCCCTTGTTTTCCATAAGATGAGGTCACTTTTCAGCCTGGACAAAAGTCAGATGTGTTGAACTGAATAGACATTAACTCCTACTGGGAAAGTCAGTTTGGGGGGTCAGTGTCCAGCCCTGGACGGCAAAGGCGCCCCGCCCCATCGCCGTGTATCTCAGCTCCCACCACCGGGGCCAGCCCTGCTGCCCAGCCAAGGCCGGCTCCACAGAGCATCGCAGTCTGAGGGTAAGAACAACTGACGGAAATACGCCCATCCAGCCACCCGCTTGGCCTCTTGACTCAGAAAACAAAACACAGCCCACACATTGCAAAGCTTGCTCAGCCTAGGTGGGCTCCGGCTGATTCATTCATTCAGTAAACATAGAATGAGCACCTTCCACGTGTCAGGCCGGGCGTCAGGTGCCAGGGTGGAGAGGCAGTGCCCGGCGGCATCCTGCACTTACTTGCCGGTCTCCATCCACTCTCCCCCTATATTTCACCCTGCAGCGAAGCAGGAAAAGCAGCACACATCCAAAGAGAGCCTGGAGGAACCCTGCCGGCCCAGGGAAGAGAACTCGCTCCCACCCCGCCCACCAGGCTTGCCTCTCGCAGGACTCTGGGTTGGAATCATCTGCAGATTAAGCCACCACCTGTCCATCACCACACCCTTTCTCTCCCACTCTCTCCTACGCCGAGCAGCTGGTTACACCCACCTGGTATAAAATAATCAGAGTGAATAAGGCAGTCCCATATGATATGGACTTAAGGCCAGTTTTGAAATGTGCATCCGGGCAGACCATGCTGGCTCTGCCCCTGCCAAGCCCCAGAAATTGCACGAAGACCCCACCGACCCTCTGTGGCCCCTGTGTTCCCCTCCTTCTCCTTGGCTGTCCTGCAGGGTTCGGCACCACTGACCTCCCCTCCTTCCCAGAGGTCCCTCCTCTAAGCATCCCAATCTCCACACCTCCCAGTTTCTCACTGTCTGGTCCTTTCCTTACTCAACTCCCTTTATTGTGGGAGCACCTCAGGGGTCTGTCCCCAGCCCCTTGACCCTCTCTCTGACTTCTCTCCCTTTGGGGTCATGTCCTTACGCACAGTTTCAACTATCCCCACTACTTCCACATCTAGGCTCTAAACCCTTTCACCTCATTCCTAAATGTGCAGTTAAGAACTGGGCATCTCTTCATCATCTCAAACTCAATGTGATTAAAAGTGATTTTGAGATTTGCAGTTACTGACTACTATATATAAAACTGATAAACAACAAGTTTCTACTGTATAGCACAGGGAACTGTATTCAATATCTTGTAGTAACCTATAGTGAAAAAGAATATGAAAAGGAATATATGTATGTATATGTATGACTGAAACGTTATGCTGTACACCAGAAGTTGACACAACACTGTAAACTTACTATTCTTCAACTTCTAAAAAAGTGAATTCATTCTAATTCCTTCAAAGCAGGCTCCCCCTCCAAACCTTCCACCTTCTATCCAGGTGACATCATCCTCCCAACCAATCACTTAACTTCAGTGGCTCCTCGCAGCCTAAAACATGGCCAGACTCCTCAGCCTGACAATTCAAGACAATCTGAATTCAACCTCCCTCTCCAACACCACCTTCCCGTGTACTGTAGTATTAACATAGTTAGAACACATCAGACCCACACCTGCCTCCAAACTCCTGCTCACAGCTCCTGCTTCAGACTGAACCTAGCACAGTCTTCCTCTTTTCTGCTGCTCCAGTTCCTGGTATCCCTCAAGGGGTGTGGGTCCCTTCAGTTCTGCCTCCTCCATGAAGCCTTCTGTAGCCTCTCCAACTCCGACTTTGATTGCTACCTCCTAAAAACTCACAGAAATTTTGGATCGCTCATACATAGCACCTTGTTTACTCACTGCCATTGTTGTCACGGGTGTAACCTCACCAGTACACACCTCTTTAATTTTTCAGGTAGGTACACCTTGTCTCCTCCACTGTGGTATAAGCTTCTCCAGTGCAGAAGACGTAACTTCCCCTTTGTTATTACCCAGAGAGCCTCCATTGCGTCATCCTCGTAGCAGGCCTTTACTAAATACATAGTCAACCGATGAATGTTGGAGCCTCATGCAACTCCTTTTGGTGAAAAAAGCTTTGGCATCAACCAGGTAGCTGGCCCTTATCTGAGGGGCTGCCCTTCTCCTGTGCCACATTCCGCTGTGCCTCCAAGTCTCCGCGCTGTTGTCCGAAGTTCCAGCTGTTTCGGGGTTGAGTGTTCATCCTCCCCTTAGTGAGAAAGGATGCTTACCTCTCTCGGAGGAGATCAGGTGACTCTAACTCAGGGGAAGCTTTTCCAGCATAATAACAGCCTCACCTTCATTTTATCCATCATAAATTATAGGGTTCATTCTCCTCTGGGGAATATCGCCTGCTCTTTAAAAACGTAGTTGAATTAAGGTTGGGGGAATCAGTTATTTAAAAGAGACATTCCAATCCATGCATAGAGAATACTTTCAGATCCCTTTCCACAGAAAATGAAACATAGAATAAAATTCTGCTTTAAAAAAAAACCAACTCCCGTCTTAATCGGTTCTATCTCTTCTCTCTGCAAAAAAGGCAAATGTCACCCTCATGCCTCTTTCCCTTGTGAAGAATTACACGGGAAAGAGACACAGACACTTTTGACTGTACGCAGACACACTCTAGCTTCTGATCTGATCTCACGTTCTGCCAGTCAAGTGTACAAACATATACAAGGAATCTTCCTAAGCTGTTGGGAGCTTTCAGACAGGCTTAACACAGTACATTCAAAGGTGAAGAATTACAAGCTCTTTTGAAGATTTCTAAATATTCCCAAGGTGCCATTTAAAAATGGGAAAAGTAGGAATGTAATTCTCAATCCAAAGAGAGAATCTGTGAAATACTCCTAAAGCCCTTAACAAGCCAGTCCCTTCTCCACACACACACAGTCACACTCAGGATACAGCCCTTCCCCTTCTTGTTTTTGTTTGGCTTTTTCACATAATCACTCCATCACTCATCCACATTCTCCAAAGAAATTCTGCCGGCTGTAAAGTGGTCATGTATTAATATAATCACCCAAAGCTTCCTATTATGCTGTTTTCCCTTTGTTAAAATAATATCCGTTCTCCACTAAGTCATAATTTCATATGGCAAATTCGAGGACTGTAAAAAACAAAAAGAAAAACAGACATGTATCAAACAAGTAAAGAATAATTATTACAAGGAAAAGTACAGGCAACCAGGTTAATTGTAACAGGTGTTAAACACAGACTGTGCACAACGTGCTGTACTAAGCACTTCGCTTTCCTTATTTCTCAGAATAATTCCATGTGGTAGGCACTGTTACAGTCTGCATTTGGCACACAAGAAAAGCAAAACTGAAAGACATTAAATAATTTCCCTTAAGGTCAGACGGGTGGTGAATGACATCACACAGAAAGTCAACCCCAGGTCTGTTTGACTCCAAAGTCGGTTATCTTCACCACCACACTGCAGGGCCTCTCACTGATACCATTAATAGAGATCTGGGTAGTCACTTAATTTCATGATGAACCTATGATTCCAAGAGGCAAGAAAATGTCCAGACACCATAGCCAGAGCTGAAGGACACCAGCACAAGTGTGGGACAAAGACGAACTCGCACCGCAGTCCTGGTTGGGTTTATTGCCCCACTTGCAAACATGACAGCAGTAGAGCTGCCGGCTAACTCGCAGGAGACTACTGGTAGACCAACCATGACAACAGACTCTCAAGTGCACTGATTTCCAATCCATGCTGGTGTTATCAGCCTGACTTGCTGCCTCATTTCTGCATTGCCACGTCCTCAGGCACGAACCAAGCAAGGAGAACTGAGTCCTGCTTCGAAAACTGTTGAAACTCTTCAAAACTTCTCAAAATCCAAAGTGTATATTATTGTGCAAAGTCTGCTCACGATGAACATGGTTTTATCAACCCATTGGCTTATTAGTCAATGAATGGTCAAAGCTACCCCAAATGCCCCAACCCCCGAGCCCCCTGGTGGGGGTCAGTCTAGGTGGCTACCTGGAAAAGTTATCAGCCAGACTCTGGAGGGGTCACTAAAGGAGGGAAGGGAGGAAAGGAGAGGAGACGATGTTCGGCAGCAGAGAAGGAGGGTCCGCCGCACGGCGGGCCCAGCTATTACCCAGAGCTCCGTGTTCAGCAAAGCTGGGGTAGTGCTGTTCCTACCATTCAGGAATATCGATCTTGATCATTCGGTATGGCTGGAACTTTTTTTCTTTAATGAATGCTGCTGCTGCCAACGCGTGCCACTGAGGGATTCAGCACATTTAAATCCTCCTGCCTCTCAACTTGTTTTCCTGCCTGGGCTCCAGCAGGTAAGACGCCCACAGACTTACAGTGCTCCGGGCTGTAGAACTCACAGGAGTCTATCCTGTTCAGGTTATTTTTAAACTTTCAGGCCACTTTCCTTCCCCATGAACAGCAGGCCTGCCATTTAGAACAGTGTTTAACCCACACCCCACCTGCTTTGAAACTTTAGCTTTTTGTGTTAAAAGAAAAGAAGCAATCCTTCGAGCTCACACATGCACATACACGCACGCACGCGCGCGAGCACACACACACACCCCTGTAAACTGAAGACAATCTCCAGATCTCTGAGGTAAAAGACCCAGCTCCCAAAACTGTGGGGAGCCTGTTGAGATGATATGTGTGAAAATGCCCTGCACACTTAGAGTGTCAGCACCACGGAGGGAGGTATCACTATGACAGCTGTAGGGACAGACACTGGGCATTACAGGTGATGCCCAAAGGCACCTCCCTACCTCCCTACTTCCAAAAGGGAGCGATGCCAGCACAGTTAAAGCATTCAAGGCCCTTCAATTGCCTAGGGAGCCAGACAGGAGCTGGCTAAGGGGTGTGAGGTTATAATTTTCTTCAAATTAAATTTTCTTCAAAAATATTGGAGAAAAGGGAAAGAGATTCTGAAAACAATTCAACAAGAAGAGAGGGGAGCAGAAGAAGGAAAGGAAAAGTTTCAAAGCAGTAACACCACCTCCCATTTGCGGAAGGTCTAACTAAGAGGTACTGTGTGTGCGTTACCTCGTTTGATCTGCATGAGAATTTCCAGAGGCTTCAACCATTTTTTCAGATGAGGCAACTGAGATCAGAGAAACGACGTCCCTAAACTGAGACCACACAGCCAGTAAATGGCAGAGCTAGACTTGGACCTGGACCTGTCTGAGGCCAGAAGTCACGCACTGCCCCAGCCCCGCACTGCGAGCGTGGCCTGCATGGTGAGGTTCGAGAATGGTTTCAGCGGCCTGGAGTGGCAGAGCTCAGGGTAGCTCCGGAGTTAAGGGGGGGCTCGGGCAGTGAGCCTCCTCCCCCACCAAAAATAAAAAACTGAAACATCCCTTTTCCTGGAAACTGGAAGGTTTTGCGTGAGCTACACATCCCCCCCACGGCCACGCAGCTGCCCAGGCTGTGCAGACCAGGACGGCAGAGACAAAACTAATCACAGACAGTCCCCAGATGTCCTCCCGGGGGTGGTCTACCTCTCAGGCCAAAGGCTGTCGCTTCTAAAGTCCTCTGGTTGCCATACCGCTCCGGGAACCTCCCATCCAATAAAGCAAGCAGCTTTCCCTCACAGCAAACGTCTTCCCCACAGCTCCCAACACACGGGAGGGATGACTCACTGGAGAGCCTCCTCCTCCTCCTCTCCCCCCTCACCCTCTGGCTGAGGCGCTGCAAAGTGATAAAATGATCAGGTGGCTCACCACTTTCACAGCTGACTACATTCCAGGGGATTTTTAAAACCAGAGTCTGTTTCCCAGGAGGCTATTAGGGTGTGTACACATTCTGCTGCATCCGGGGCTCTGCAGGAACTGGCCTCCCTGCCTCCCAGCCTCCCCCGCCCTCCACTGCCTAGCCCCAGCATCTCCAGTCTGTTCTCTCTGTGCCTTCATCCTCTGCCCTTGTCCTTCCCCTCCTCAATGCGCACATCCCTCAGAGCCTGCTTCCGACCGTCTCCTCTGTGTACACACTCTCTCTTGTGATCTCATCCACCCGATGGCTTCAACCAAACCTATTATCTGGAGGGCTCCCAAATCTTTTCCTGTCCTTTTTAAGGTCTGGTCCCACATTCACAACTGCTCAGATGGGCTCCTCCACCCGAATGGCCTGGCAGAGCTGTGAATCAACTGGTTTAAAAAAACCAGCTCATCGGGGGAGGGTATAGCTCAGTGGTAGAGTGCCTGCTTAGCATGCAAGAAGTCCTGGGTTCAATCTCCAGTACCTCTTCTAAAAATAAAGGGGAAAAAAACTAATTACATCCTCCTACAAAAAAGAAAAAGAAAAGAAAAGTCAGCTCCTGATCTTTTCCTCCAAACCACCCCCTCCCCAGGTCTCTAACTCTGGTGGCCATATCACAGTGTCCCACTGACTCAGGTATGAAGCTCTGGACTCATCCTGGATCCTTCCTCCCGCCCACCTCCGCCACCAACCCTTCCCTGCGTCCTGTCACTTTTTTTTTTTTTTTCTATTCTACTTTCTCTGTTTTCCTTGCATTCCTATTTGCACTACCACCTCACAAGGTCAGAGCTTTATTCCTCCTCCTCGGAAGCCAAGAAGAGCCTCACAACCCATCTTCCTCTTCCAGGTTCAACCACAACCGTTCATTGCACAGCCCAACTCTGGTCCTAACCCCAGCCTGCTATGCAGCAGAATGCAAGAGCATGTTCAAGGTTGCATCCCCCGTGCCTAGCGCAGTGCCTGCTTAAAAAAAAAAAAAACATTAAATTTACTTATTGAATGAATAAATGAGTTTTCTACTGCCTATCAAATATAACTGTGGAACCAGGCGATCTTATCCTCTTAGGGTCAGAAGCAAACTTAAATGTCATCCCATGTAAGCCCTTATTTTAAGAACCAGGACTGAACGCAAAGCCCCGCCCCCTCCTCGTCTGTGCACCCAGCAATATCTCCTATTACTGGCTAGCTCTCACCACCTGCTCCGATGAAGCAGGATTCTCACCAGTCCACAAATACACAAAAACACACTTTCCACAAACGCAAATCCTCCTGCATATCATTTCTCATTTTCTTTCTCCCTTCTTTCCCGCTTCCTCCGTATCCACCTGTCAAAAAACCAGACCGGTTCACACCATACTTTCTCAGCGAAGCATCCTGTGATCTCTTTCTCCTCGGAGAACCGCTGGCACATCGTGTCCTCCTGCCTGGGGTACTGGGTGTATGGCTCGCTTCTCCCCACTACACTGCAAGGGGTTTAATGTATCCAGCCTTTTACTGTCCACACAACGAATGCACCGCCTTGGGCATGGTGGATACTACACACACGTTATTGAATGAATGAATGGTAAGGATATGCAAAGACAACCAGACACAGCCAGGACATGGACCTCTTAGGATCTGTGCCATGATGGGAAAGTTGTATGGGAAAAGCTAGAAGTGATAAACCTGTTCTGGAGACAATCGGTTCAGCTCAAAGAAGCTAACCCTCGACTCTCACGTCACAGGCACAAACGCAACTTGCAAACATAACCTGACAAGATGAATGACCTGTTGTGCAGAGGCAAACACAGTGGTTGCTGTGAATCTGTACTATTTGGAGAACACAATTTTGTTCTTTGGTAGAAAAGGAGGGGTGCTTTCAACCCATTTCATTTGATGCATGGGTCTACAAACAGAGCAGAAAGAAGTGGTCTGTGTTAGATAGATGTGTAAATTGAATATAGAGCTTACCTAATCTAGCCACACACATATCTAACCCCTCCTTTTAATGGATGAGAAAAGGCATGTAAAAATGGAATGGAGAAAAGGGCTTCTCAGCCTCAGTACTACTGACATTTTTGAGTCAGGTAACTCCTTGTCGTGACGGGCTGTCCTGTGCATTACAGGATGTTTAGCAGCACTCTGGCTTCTTACCACTGGACACCAGATGCACCTCCCAGTATGACAATCAAAAATGTTTCCAGATTGCCAAATGTCCCTTGGAGAAGGGGTGGGGTGCGGGGCACAAAACTGCCCCTAGTTGAGATCACTAGTATGGAATAATTAAATGAGTTTCTCAAGATCACACAACTCGTCAGCATCATAACCAGAAATGCAGTAACTCCCATAGAATGCTCTTGCAATACCAGCCCTATCTTTCAATTCCCTCCCTCATATCTGATAAGACATGGCCTCTGGATGCCGGAGCAAACTCAGAGCTGCAGGTCTGGTTTTCTAATGGCCTCAGAGCCCTACATGGTATGAAAAGAGACATTCTTAGCGGAGACAGAAGGGAGAACTCAGGCTGAAGCATGCGAGTGATAGCAATCCAATATCATCTGCTTAAGGCTTAGCAACTGGATCTCAGTCAAGTAGCATTTCTCCTGATACTTTGGATGCTAAGAAATGTGGTTACCAGGCCCTGTGGAGAATAGGTTTTCCCCCTCAAATTGGCTTTGTCTTCAGTGAAAACTCCTACACTCATGCTTTCAATTCAGTCCTTTACACCCTCACCCCAGCTTCTCCTTCTGTTTGCTTCCTCTTCTCATTTTTAAATTTAGAGGAGAGCTTGAGTCCTTCAATTTCGCCTTTCACCAACACCTTCCGCGGTTCCCACTTTGCTTCTAGAATGTGTCTTCACTACAACTTGAGAACCATCTCCCTGCTTCCAGATTCTGATCTTTCATTCCCTAAAAAGACTCAATCACTTCAGGCAAGATATTTTTAGAAGCTGCTGGTAAGGACTTGTCAATGATCACTTTTCTAAGTGAACTGCCATTAGCTAAGCACTTGTGTACCATCTGAGGGGGCAGAAAGTAATTGTTCATTAATGCACTGCTGTTTCTCCCCCACTGTCTTGCTCAAATCTTCTTCTATGCTCAGTCCAGCACTAAGTAGCCTCTCCACTAGGAAAATCACACTTATAAGTCTTGGAGGACTCTGTGTATGCCCCTAGGAAATATCTTATGCATTCCTATTTCCGAGAATTCTCTTTGTAAAAGTCATTCAAGGATTCAGTACTAGTGAGATGGCAGAATAAGAAAAACCTCTTGCTAAAAATTTCTAGAAAGCTAGATAAAGTACAGGAATATATTTTCAAATATATTTTAAAACATATATTGCTGAACTTAGAAAATATAAAAGGAAATTCCTAGGAGGAAATGAAAAACACAGGACTAAGCATGTGAACTGAGACTGCAGCTGCCCCACAGGGCAGTGATCAGTTCCGGTAACTTAGAAGATTTCACGGATGGGTTTTACACCCATTCAAAAGCAAGAGATAAGGTCTTAAGAGTACATGTGAACAGAGGTTGAAACTAAGACTCTACATTTAGCTGGGACACTTGAAGGACTCAACTCTACAACAAAAAAAGATTATAAGGAAGCTTTTATCTCTGATTGAGTAAGAAAAGCAAAACCCTGAGAAATCAAAACCCAAGACTGTGTATGTTACATTGATTTATGAGCTGAATTCATACTACATGTTCAGGACAGTTCAGGTCACTCCTTAAGCCAAAGGTAAAAACAGCCCTAGTAACTTTCCTGAATTAAGTAAGAGAATTAATACAACCATTCTAGGAGGCTACTCTTATAACCTAGACTCTGCTGCATTTCTGTGGGAAAAACAACCATGATCAGACATGAGCTCACAATCAAAACTTTTTAATCACACAGAGAAACAATCTACCATAAGGAAAAGTTAGCTGATATAATAAACAAGAGAATCCAAGCACTAGAGCTTGAAATAATACAAAAGGTATATAATGAAAGACAATAATAGGATACAATGAAAAAAGTATTAAGTGGCAAATACAATTTCTTGTCATGAAAAATCTAATCACTGAAATTAAAAGCAGTAGTAGATAAGTTAACTATTATGTTAGACACAACTAAGGAGATTATTAGTAAACAGCAAGGAAACCCCCGAGTACACGGCACAGAGAGAGGGACAGGTGGAAAATGTGGTTAAAGTTAAGAGAAAGGGAGAACAGAACAAAAAGATCCAAATAACATCAAATGGAAGCTCTAGAAGGAGATAATGTAGAAAGACAGTATTTGAAGAGCTAAAAATTAGATTTTGCCAGTATTAATGAAAGACATAAATCCTCAGAGTCAAGAATTTCAAAGAGTTCTAAGCAGAATGAACAACGATAAATCCAACTTATATACATTTTAGTGAAATATTGAAAGTTCTAAAATTATGAAGAGAAAATCTTAAAAGCATCCTGAGAGAAAAATACAGTTTGCCTACAAGAAACAATAGTTAGATTAGCAGCTATAATAATAGAGGCTAGAAAATAATGGAACAACACCTTCAAGTGCTAAAAATACTCAGTAAATTGTTATTCAAAATTGAAGGTGAAATAAAGGCTTTCTCAGAACAGTAAAGTTTTACCACTCAAGTTCAACTGAAATAACTACTGTACAACATTCCTCAAGAAGGAAATGCAAATGGAAGAAAAGAATCCCATGCAAGAAAATGGCATGATAAGCAAAAGATAATGGTAAATATGAAGGCAAACCTAAAATAAAGATAAATAAATAGACACACAGATAAATGACACATAAGATAGTTTAATTTGTGAATGTGAATACACACACACACACACACACACACACACATAAGATGAAGCCATATCACTAGGCAACAGTGCTGTGTAAGGTGGGGAGGGTGACCAGAGGTTAGGTATTGTTCAGGAGGAGTACAGACTTGAAGTCAAGCCATATCTCTGAAGTGAGGTATGTGACTAAGACACCCATTAAAAATGTTTCTATTCATTCTTGTACTTAAAGTACTAGTCAATGTAATAAGTACAGAAAAAGAAAGAAAAGGCATATGGATTGTAAAGGAAAGAACAAAGCTGTCATTAGTTACAGCTGATAATGTCTCCAAACAAAATATGACATATTATGAGGGGAAAAGGCATTCAAAGTAATAAAAGTTCTACCAGGATGCTGGACACGAAGTAAGTACATGGAAATACAAGCTCTGATACAGCTACCACAAAGAACCAGAAGATACATGATTAAAGAAAAACATCACATAAAGCATCAGAACTGTAAGGCACTTAAAAACAAATCAAACAACAGGTGTGCAGTCAAAGATGCAGAGAGGAATTTTTAACTCTCTTGAGGGACTTTAAAGAAGATCTAAGCCTAGGAAGAAACATGTCATGTTTGGGGTTGGAAAAACAGCTTGAAGATTACAATCCTCCCTCAAATAAAACTATAAACTCAGCTCCAATCAAAATCCCATTTTTAAAATGAAATATGATGAGCTTATTCTAAAAGTAGTATGAATGAATTAAAGGCAAATATCCAAAAGACAACTTGGCAGGGGTGTGGGGAGGATTTATCCTAGCATATCGAAGCTACAAAGCTATAAAAACTAAGTCAGTGAGACAAGGGTGAAAGAGATATACCATTAGACCAGTGGAATGGAATGAGATGCCCAGAAACAGTGGAAACAAATTGACTAGTCACTAAATGGTGTTGGACCAAAAGACTAATCATGGGGCAAGGCATGGGTGTGGGGGTGGGGGATAAGAGAGAAAATAGAGCCTACCGCTTTACACAAAAATTATTTCCAGATGAATCAAAAGAGCCAAAAGAGATAAGCAAAACTAAAAATTTTAATTTAAAACCAGTACATATGACTTTTTCTTAACTCATTATGTGGAAGGAATTTTCCAACAAGATAAAACAAAACAAAACATCAAGAAAAAAGCATCAAGGAAAAAAGCAGATAAATTCTACCATACTAATATTAACAACTCTGTGTGACAAAAACCACCATAAACAAAGTGAGAAAGACAAGCCATGCGAAGCAGAAGATATTTATAACCCACAAATCATATCTGGAGTACATGTAAGAACTCTCATAAATCAGAAGGAAAAAACACACACACTACATGATGGAAATATGAGGAAAGGGTATGAACCTACAATTTATCTAAGAAGAAATCCAAATGGCCAATAAATGCTCAATTCCACTAGCAATCAGGGGGAAACAAGGAAGTGCAATTAATGTAAGAACTGGATTTCATTTTATACCCGTCAGATTGTCAAACTTTAATAATTCTGACTGTCTCAAGTGTTCTGGAAGATAGACAGAAATGGGAACTCCGCATATGGTAGGAGGGTAGATGGTACAGTCACTCTGGAAGGCAATGTGGTGACACCTAATAAAGCTGGAAATGTGCATTCTAAAACTCAGTGCTTCCACGTTTCTGCACCTACCCTAGAGAAAAATCTCACACATGTGCCCAAGAAGACGTGGACAAGGTTGATCATATTAACACTACTTATAATAGCAAAACTGGAGCAACCTAGTTCCCCTCAGAAGGGAAGAAAATTAACAACCTGTGATTTATTTATACCATGGAGTTCTATGCAGAAAGTGAAATAATGAACTAAGTGGATGTGTAATAACACTGGTAAATCTTAAAAACAAGTGTTCGCTTTGCTGCAAGAGGGCACATTCCATACATCATTTACATAAAACTTTAAAACACACAAAAATGCACATATATATTTTATGAATACATGCATACGCAGTAAAATTACAAAAACGCACGTGGTTGTGAAATACCAGTTTCAGAAAAGTGGTGACTTCTGGAGCAAGGGTTAAGGATAGTATGCACGTACACCTGTAACAGTTAATTTCTTTATAAATGGGAGAGAGATAAAGTAAATATGGCAAATATTACGATCCATTCATATGGTGGTGGGTCTACGGAAGTTTCTGAATTGTTTTCTATACTGAATGTCTGAAATGTATCATAATTCAAAAAAGTGTGTAAGAGACGTTCAGGAGGTCGTCTTCCTAATTAAAATACAAGGAGTTGGCAGAGGTCTGAGCAGTTTCGTCCACTATTGGCAGAGGAGTAGTTAGTACAAACTCTCCAGAGGGAGATGGAAGCAGTATTTCTCAAGGGTCATAAACATGCATTGCCTATGCCCCAGTAATTCCAGTTCTAAGAATTCTGTCCTTATGAGATCATGGAACATGCACACAGATACACCTTTATAAAATTGTCCGTTGGACTGTTAATGCCAATATGCAAAACTACAATCCAAATCACAACAATAAGGAGCTGGTTAACATAACATCCAGTCATATAATGAAATAGTTTGCAATTATTAAAAATCATAGGCTAAATCATATGGTAAAATAATATTTAATGACACAGGAAACTGCTCACAGTATATGATTAGTCAGGGAAGCAGGTTACAAAAGCAATACGTGTGCACTATAATCCACACTTAGTATAATAAAGTGCATGAAGGTGTGTGTATGTGAGTGTATACGCATGCGTGGGAGCAGGGCAGAAACCTTAGAAGGAATATTTATCCCATGTTAGTGATTAACAGTACATGATGGGCTTGTGGATAACATAAATTCTCTTCTCTGTGCTTTTTCATCTTTTCTAAAATAAACGTAAAATACTTTTGTAATTTCAAAAAAGCCACATTATGATGTCTGAGACGGGTCTAAGGGTTGTTCACATCAGCCACTGTTAGCTGAAGATTTATTCTGCAAGAGCCAACGTTAGTTTTAGTTGAACAAGTGAAGAAGACAGTATCCAAGGGGGAAGTGCCTTTGAGGTTGATTGCAAAGTGGGAAGGCACGCTGCCGAAAGTATTAGCACCTTCCATCCACAAAATGGACTGAACAACACTTGTCTCAAACTATCTCACGGGGCACCATCGAGGTAACTTGTAGAGGGATGCTGCCTGGAGCCTCTGAGAAGAACGGGCTAGATTCCAGCCTCCTACATATCACTAGGGGAACATTTTGTAAGGATCTATTCCCTCCCTTAAAGGCACAAACTCCAGAATCTCCAGGCTAAACCCTGGAAAGGGGTCTGCCAGATGGGGGCCAAGGCTGACCCCCTACCTGCATTCAACCTCACTGAACTGCACCTGCCACAGGACTGATTTATTATGAAAGCAATAAGGGGAGGCAGAAAGAGCCTGTGCCTGGCAGGTTATACACCTAAATCATTTCATTCTCGCAACAACTCCAGGCAGTTGGTGTTACTAATCTCCATACTGCAGATGAGAAACTCAGACTGAAGCCACATAACCAGGAACTGTTCAAGCTGGAATTGAAACTCAGGGCAAGGGTTTAAATGCAATCACATGGACACAGGCATGAGGAAAAGAGACCCAATACGAGGGGTGTATTACTAAGCTGGTCGCTGCTAAAAGCTCAGATAACTGTGTCTCCGGACAGTCCGTCAGAGGAGAATTCCTCTGCTGGGTCTCCTGCTGACTAAAAGTTATCACTCAGGCAGTTCAGTCAGCCCAAGAGAGCTCTGAGTATCTCACAGTTCAGTATCAATAGGGAAGCTCTAGGTAAGAGGTGGCAGGTGCATAGCATGAGGCGAAGGGCTACTGAATTTTACATGCACAGAGTTGGTCAATCACTACAGTGGCAGCTGGGCTGAAACAGGCTCTGACCACATCTCCTACCTCCCTCTCCCTCCCTCGTTCCCCTCACACTGATTTTGCTATTTCTAAGCACACGAGCTTGCCTCTGCCTTAGGGCATCTAAGCTAGTTGTTCCATGCTGCGAGTGCTCCTCCCCCATCTTCCCACAGTAACTGCTTCTTGGTGCTCCAATATCAAACTATACGCTACCTTCTCAGACACTTTCCTGGACCACCCACCCAGAGACCCTGTATGACATCACCCTATGTTAACCTTCCACTTTTTACTCTCTGGTATTTTCTTGTTTACTTGTTGTTCTCAGAAGAATGTAAACTAGTTCAGAGCAGATACTGTCAACCTTGTTCACCACTATATCCCCGTGGTGGGGAAACAGTTCATGGTTATAGTTGGTACTCAAGAATTATTTCTCCCATAATTGTTGAAGAGACGGATGGATGCATAGACAGATGGATAAATGGATGGATGGATGAGTGAATGGATGGATGAATGAATAAATGGATGGATAAGTAAATGAGTGATTTAAAAAGTATCTTGTGAAAAATAGCTATGATGTGATAGAAAACCCAAGTGAAAGACAGAAAGGCTAACATACAGGACCCTCAAAAGTGAAGCCAAGAATCCATAAGAAAACTTGTGTATCCATGGGCTCTGAGATTCTCAGCTAGGGGCTGCTTAGGTCACAGAGATCAAAGGCCCACAGCACATCAAATTATACATGTTTCTTAGAAGTGGCTTTTTACAGGCTAAATGCTGGCTCTCTCTCTACGGCCTTCCTTTCTATTCCTAGTTGTGGATGGGACAAGTAGACCCAACGTGTCCCCCCTTGGGGTTCTTTCCCCAAACAGCCATCCCATCTCAGCTCTCCCATAGCTCTACCCAGAAAGGCAATCCAAGCCTTGCCAGGCTGTTTCTGAAAAGGCCAGAACAAAAGAAAACTGTAACTACTGTTTCCCTTTTTTCTTTCGTGTTTGCCTTTTGGCATGCATAGATTGTGGGACCTGCAGGAAAGTGGGGTGGGGGAGATCAAGAGAGGGCTTGGGAGCACGAGGAGCTCCAGAAACACCAGCCCGTGATCACCTGTGTCTTTTGCCTCCATGCCCTTCCAGCAGGACACCCCCAGCCAGCTGGCGACCCCTAGCCAGCTACCATGGAAACGAGAGGACAAATTTAGGCAAGAGAAAATCAAGACACATAATTCAAAAGAGCAGTTTGAAGAACACGAACGGGCTTTCTGGTAAACTGCTAGAAAGGCAGGAAAAGGCAGCTGGAGGAGTGAGTGGAGGGGGGCACCGGTCGGCTGTGGGGAGCCCGCTCACAGACACAGATGAACCCACATCGTGTCCAGAATCTACATGGGATGACATCCCCACCCGCTCCCAACTTTGAGATTCCTCTTTTCATCCCTACTCCATCTCCGCTGCGTGTCCCTTCCTCTGGCATCTCTGGGAAAACCCTTCTCGTGGCAGGAACGTATCAAAGTCTTAGAACATCGCCAGTTATTCATCTTTCTATCTTTCACAAGCCATGTTGAGCTAAGACACTTCTATTCCTGGTCTCAGACATTTGTTCAACTTACTACATATGTTCGACCCCTGATAGGTGAGCTGGTGAATATGCAGGCTGAGTCAGCAGCTGGCAGAATCTCAGAGTAGGGAGCAGTTATGTGCGCAGCCACGTGAGGTCGGCTCGGCCTCCCCTGGAAGGAGGGTCCACGCTGGGCAGCACCAACTGAGACCATCACAGGAATGTCTCAGACTCCATCATCCACACCCTCTAGTCCCCAACTCTAGAGTCCCTCACCTGTCCAAAAGTGCCCCTTGACTGACAGCTACTCCCCTTCTTGGGCTTCCCAGCACCTGACCCAATCTCTAGGCATCTCCCCAAAGCCATCTGCCCAGCAAACTCATCCTCCCTCCTTGCCTTTCAATAAAGAAGCAAACACAAGTCCCCTGACTCTTCCCAGCAATCTCTGAATTCTCAACCATGCAGTCCCGAAGGTTACAATTACAATTTTTCCCCTTTTCAAACCTCTATGTAAAGACAGGTGGAGGAGGAAGGGAGAAGAACGTCTTCTCGACCTCCAGCTATCACATCCCACAGCCCCACAGCTATTGCAGCAGGTAAATATTAGCTCCCGTTGGAGTTGAAGAATCCCAGAGAGAGAGTGAAAGAGAGCGGTGGGGAGGGGAATATGAATTTCTGCTGCTTAGCACCTTCCTGGCAGCGTGGGAAGCTGGTGGAAGAAGCAAAACATGGGCTCCAGGCACATACATAAGCGCCAACAGGTGCCCGGCCTCAGCAGCCTGGGAGGGAGACTACAGAAGGCTGACTCCCTCAGCCGCTGCCCTGCCCAGCCCTGCAGCCACTCAGTTCCCAGAAGCAAAGACCTCTTTCCTGGGGAGGAGGAGGAGGAGGAGGAGGAGGAGGAGGCAGGGAACGGCATGAAGACATCAAGCAAAGGAGCTGGAGGTTTGTGTCAAGGGAACACCTCGAATCACACAGAGGCTCGCCAAGCAAGCACGCCTCTCCCTCATCCTCAGGCTGCTCGCCGATGGTGACAGGTGACTTCCAGTTCAGAAAGCGTGGGTCTTTGCCAAGACCCAAGTTTATGCTCACTGGGTGAGAGGTGTTTCTCATCTTGACTTCCATAGGCTCCCCAGCCCCCTAGCATCTTCCCAGCCCTTCCTGCCCTAACTCCAGCCTTCATGGGAGGCTGCACTCTTTTCAGTCTCCTCATCTTCCATGCTCTCTGGACCCACAGCCGTGATGCCGCAGTCTCTCCAGGAGCTCTTGGTCATGAATCCTTCTTGGCTCCAAATTTGGACTTGGTCCTTCTCCTCCAGCCTCCGTTTGTCTCCCTTCCCATCCCTGAGCTCCGCTACTTTGAAACCAAATTCTTTTCCTCTTTCAATCAGGTTCTCCTCCTATTTTAACCAATGATGACCATCCCAGCCCTAGACCCTAGGCTTCGGCCATTGGTTCCTCCCTCTCCACCCAGTCCCATGTCCTATTGAGACTTTTGCCTTTCTCTTGGTCTGCCCTGCAATGCATCCTACACACCACTGCTCACCAGGCCCTCCTCGGGAGCTGAGACTAACTCAGCATGGGTGCTGCCCTCAAGAGCATGGCCTAGGGTATATATCTCTGGACAAGGTCAGAATGAGCAAGGTCTGTTCAACTCAAGAATGAGTCCAAATTGCAGTCAGGGAAGGAAGCAAGAGGTCAGAACCAGAACTGAGTTACTGCTCACCAGATGTGAGTGTTAAGGCACAGTCAAAAATCAGCACCTTTGCCGTGAGAGGGTAGGGCTTGTATTCCAGGGCTGGAATACAAGGTAGACTGGGTCATCGATTCAGTGACTGGGGCAAGTAAGTGGTTCAGGACAGTGACTTGGTTAATTCAAGGGAGCCAGAGATCTGCTTTTATTGTAGTAACAGCTGGGTGAATTTTTTATGGGCACAGCAGGTAAAGGAACAAGGCTTCCAAACTTCCTCCTATTATTACCCTAAATGAACCCTCCAATCTTACCCCCAGAGCTCTGCTCCCTCAAGGGGTAGATCCCATATACCCCTCCACTTAGCAAACCCTCCATCAAACAAAATCAATGTTTGTCCTTGTCCCAGGAGCTTTCCCTGAACACTCCAGTACTCAGTAACTGCTCCTGCCCATGACTCTGGACATGGGTGCACACCAAAGGTTCCCCTGCTTTTGGATTTCAAGGATGAGCAAAATTGCAAAGAGAACCATATTATGTGGCCAATATTTCATTTTTGTAACTATGGGCTTTCAAAAACAATTGACACTATTCATGCCCCGTCATTTTATAAAAGAAAGAGCACTTTCACAGTAAAATTTCAGAAGCATATAACAGCATAAAATCCTGTAAAACAGACGCAGTTCACCTCAGAGATACTGTGGGTTTCATTTCAGACCATTGCAACACAGCAATGCAAAAAAATATTGCGGTAAACAAGTCACACAAATTTGTTCGTTTTCAGTGCATATAAAAGTTATACTTTCACTATACTGTAGACTATTAAGTGTGCAGTAGCATTATGTCCAAACAACCAATGTACATAGCTTAATTTAAAAAATACTTCATTGCTAAGAAGAATGCTAACCATCATCTGAGCCTTCACCAAGCTGTAATCTTTTTGCTGGTGTAGGATTTGAAATATTGCAAGAATTTCTACCAAAATGTGACACAGAGACACAAAGTGAGCAAATGCTGTTGGAAAAATGGTGCCAATAGACTTGCTCAACTCAAGGTTGCCACAACCGTTCAATTTGTAAAACACACAGTATCTGCGAAGCACAAAAAAAAAAAAAAGCGAAGTATGGTGAAATGAGGTGCGCCTGTAAATTGAGCCTTATACAATCATCACTACTTGCCCTATTTCTCTCATTGCACAGCAAACTGATGAAAACGTTGCCATCAACAGGCACCAACCCATGAATGAGCACTGGGACCGCAGGCAGAGATTTCTCCCTTGACGCGATCATACTGTGCATTGCACTTTTGCTTAGTTTTATTTTCCCTCCTGTTGTTTATCTAACTTTTTGACCGTGCATGTCTCCTCTACGTGCTGGATGGGAAGACCCTCGAGTCCTGTCTTATGTTTCTCTGTATCCCCCACAGCGCTTGTACACATGGAATGAATACCGAGTGAGTAAATGTCAGGTCAGAGCAGGGAAATACTTAAGGAATCAAAGCTAAGGAAGGAGCTGAGCAGGAAGAACAGAGGGGAGCAGAGCACATGTCCACCCCCACCTTTTGCTACCTTCATGCTGTGAGTCCTTGAAGGATGCAGATGAAAACAGACTTGTCTATGAGACATCTGACAGGTGCGGGTGGTCCAGCCAAAAGGACCGTTCGTTCATGCTGAATGAACTGGGCTCCCAAACCCCTGAGCTGTCACCAATTTTTAGAGCAACTAAGTAGAGGAGAAGCATTGTATTGGGAGGCAAGACAGAGCCCAGTTCTCTGCTTTGCTTTGGGGGGCCATTTCGCCTCTTCTGTTAAATACTCTTACTGCACACTGTGCTGGACAATCCTCTCCAACTCTGAAGGTTGTGATTTTTTTCACTCCCATTTTATTGGTGTACAAACAGGACTAACACACAGAAAAGCTTAAGAGGCTTATCCAAGAGGACCCTGATCGCTAGACCCTCACTCCAGCAGGCAGCGTGGCTGTCCCGACACTTGTGACAGTAAAGTGTAACCTCTGTGCTAGGCCAGCACCACCTGGGGCCCTTGAGCCCACGATGAAGCCCTCGGGTTCACAGTCAGAGTCGTGAAGAAGCACTATGTATCTGAGCACTTGCTATATGCCAAGCACTTTCCCTACGCTAGCTTCCACCTTCTCGGCAGCCCAGCATGGCAGACGTTATTTCTCCTTTGCACTGTAAGGAAACTGAGGCAAGAGAAGGTAAGCAACCAACACGGCAGAGTGGGAAAGGACAGCATGGACTGGAACCCAGGTCACTGATTCCAGAGCCTGTGTCCTCCCAGGGGTGGATCTGGTGGGTGAGCTGTTCCACGGTCCTGTCTCCCTCAGCTCCAGTCTGTCCGGGGCTAAGAAATCAAGAACCACTTGTGATCACATGGATTTTCAAAAACACACAATTGAAATATCCTGAGTTTGTCTCAGCACAAGGATCTCACTTGAGTCCAGAACACTCCACCATCAACCACACCAAGAGTTGGGAGTTGGTTTATCAGTGTCAGCTCTCCTTGGTGGCCCTTTCCTGCCCTCTGTCCCAGCAGAGCTCTGCCATCAACCCCACACAGGTAAACATGTCACCTGTCATAACAGCAATGTTCTCCGTTAGAACCTAGAAATACGTTACTTCCATTTTCAGGTCACCCTCAGGACTCACTCCATCCATCCCTTCCTGCCTCCTCCTTGCATTATTTAACTAAGTCCATGCTGGGACCATTCACTCCTTTGAAGGAAGAAACCATCTCCTAAAATCTGTCTCCTCCACAGAGCCTAGAACTAAGCTTTGCACCTACACTGTAGGTGCTGAGGAAGTATTTGAGAAGAAGAAAAAGGCTTAGGTTTCTGTTTCACAAATTATGAGTCAAGAAGTCGCCACTCAACTCTAGACAGTTCTCAGAAATGGAAATAACAAAAATTTTAATCCTTCATTTTGCTGTATAATCAGGAAGTAAAATGATTTTCTTTGCCTCTGGGCTTTTTCTCTTTACCCTCTAACTCACAGCTACTTAAGGTACCTCCAGGCAAACTGCAGCCTTTAAAAATATATATATGTTTTGACGGAAAAAGGATTGTTTTAACCCAGGTGCATTTTCTGAGGACAAGGAAATTGGTAAATTGAAATGCATGAGAGGCAGTGGTTTCAGGCCAACACTGCCATGAAGTGTCCAAACACGAGTCCATCAAGATTTGAAGACTCTAAAACCATCTTGCTGATGGTCACAGGGTCCGCAACAATGCATGTCCAGGAAAGAATGCAAGCTGGTAAATTTTTACACTCACTCTTCCAGGGTCTGGAGAGCCAGGAATCCACAGGAAGGAGCAGGGAGACAGAAAGCAAACAGATATCCCGCTGGGAAGAACGGGCACCACAGAGCCTGGGCCCAGGGGGACTGAAGGCCTAAGGGTAGAACAAGGCAAGTGGCTTGCGAGGTCGTGTGCGTGGTGAACAAGTGACCCACACTGACTTTGGAGGATGGTTCACAGGCAGGCCTGCCCAGGGAAGTCCTGAAGACAGGAGAGTGTAGGTTCCCTGCACTGGGAAATGCTGCTCTGGGAGAAAGCTTCACACGAAGGCCGACCTAGAAGACTGACAAATGCCCGACAGCCTGGCCGAGGTAGGCGGGGGCTGAGCCGGCCTCCCGGATGCCTCCCAACACCTGCAAGCCCACGCAGTCCCCGAGGGGCTCCGTGGAACACAGTTTGCAAACCACTGGAGAAGTCCGAGAGAGCCAACCCTTGGATCAGATTTGAGGCTGGTTCCACTACTTATTTATTAACCTCAAACTTTTCTGAGCCTCGGTTCCTTATCCCTGCAATATCCTCTAACTTCCCCACTAAAAGGATGAATGAGGTAATACATACCAAACTGCTAAATGCATACAAGTGCTTTTACATTTATTAAGAACCTTCCCACTTATTCGAGAATCTAGGCTTTGAAAGGGAACTCAGACGGCATTTAGTTCCAAGGCACCATCTCTACTTTGAGGATTTCGACAAAGGTAAATTGATTGGCCAAACACTCAGCTGACCCTCACCATCGGGTGGAGGAAGAGCCTTCCCACTGGGGGCTCCGGGCTATGTTGTGAGACAGAACTGCTTCCTGTGGGATAGTGGTAAACCAGTTTCCTTCAAAAGGACAGTATTTGTCTTGCCTACCCCGGTTAGACCATAAGTTCCTTGAGGGCAGCAACCCATCGGACTTCTTTGGCACTCTTCTTCGTCCTGGGGGTTCCACGAGGTGCCTCGTGCACCTGCTAAAAATATTTTATTGCCTCTCACTTTCTGTAGTATGAAGTCCCAATTCCTTAGCCCAAGGGGCCCCTCTTCTTATTCCATACACTTTTCTTGACCCTTACCTGCTCCAAGGCTTCCACTTTTAGGTTGACAACCTCAAAAAAGAGTATAGTCATCTGTCATTATCTGCTGGGGGTTGGTTCCGCGATCCCCAGGGGTACCAAAAACCACAGATGCTCAAGTCCCATTTGGAGAATGGCAGAGTATTTGCATATAACCTACACACATCCACCTGTATACTTTAAAATATCTCTAGACCACTTACAATACATAATACAATGTAAACACTATGTAAGTACAATGTAAATGTTATGTTAATAGTTGCCAGCAAGGCAAATTCAAGTTTTGCTTTTTGGAACTTTCTGAAAATATTTTCAATCTCCAGTTGATTGAATCTGAGAATACAGAACCCACGGATATGGAGGGCTGACTGTATTCCTGGCCATGACCTCTCTTTCTCATGAGCTTCTGACTTTTTATAATTAACTGCCCAGAGGACACTTAGATATATCCAAGGAGAGATGTTAAAAATATTGAACTGCCATAGCAAGGGCACTAACCAATCAGAATAGGAGACCTTCTGCCCTGCTACACATTATCCATTTAGTTTCTAGCTCTTGGGAAGGTCCTAGTGATTGGGTGAGTTAGGGCAAGCAAAGTGGTGGGAGTAGGGGGGACCACGGATAAGGGGCTGCTCAGAGCAGTGGCTCTTTGTCAGCAGCACAGAAGTATTTCATATTTCAATAATGAACCTGGCCAAATGAGTCAACACCAACTAAACCTCGATCTTCGCCATTGCACAGCCTCCCACGTTCAGCCTGTCCACACTGTACTCATCACTTCCACCCCAGCCTCCCACGTGGGCTCTGCCTTTCTTCCCTCTGTGGCCATGAGTGGCCATACTATCCACACGGTTGCCTAAGGCAGAAATCTGGGTAAATTCTTGTTGCCACTAACTCTCCCTGAACCCCACTGAATTCATCACCAATTCATGACTGAGTCCTATCCTTTGCAATTCCTAAATATTCCTCAAATAAACCCACCTTCTCCATCCCAGATCTTAAGTCAGGATAAAGCTTTTTTCATTAAGACTACTGTAACAAGTCTTCCTGACTCTGGCGCTGCCTTCTCCAAGTCACTCACTGCTAAAATAATCTCCTGTAAAGCCAAATTCATTTCTGTAACTACTCTTTTGTAATTGACCAGTAGCTCTCCATTTCCCTGAGGTTAAAACACAAATTTCTTTACTTGGTCTACAGATTACCTAGTTTTTCCCATTCCCACTAATCAAATCTCTCTCCACTTTCTATCCGTAATCCTACTGCACTCAAACCCCACCCATCATCTCTGCTTCTAATTCTCTCATTTGCTTAATTCTCTCTGGACTCTGGGCCTTTCTTTGCCCACGACATCATTTATTCTGCCTAGAACTGTTCTTTACTTTGACTTACACCCCCTACACACACACACACACACACACACACACACACACACACACTCTCCCTCTCTCTCTCCCTCTCTCTCTCTCTCTCTCTCTCTCCTCCCTCACCTGAAAATCTCCAGTTTGCTTTTAGGTCCAGCTTGTATGTCAATTCCTTAAGGAAGCCTTTCCTGCCCATCCACTGCCAAGATCGAGTTGGACACCTTCCTGTGTGTCCCCATAACACCCCATACCTCCCTGTTTCCCATAGCATCTATAACACTCTATTGCATTTGCCTTTTTAATTAAGGGAGAGGTTTGTCATTTTCTTTGTCTTTGAATGTCCAAAGTAGATGTTTAATCAGTGTTTGCTGAAATGAAACAAAATAGCTTACAGCCCAGCATCTTCACCTGCAGGTGGTCTCTGGGTAGGAATGGGCCATCTACAGAAAGAGGCTCAGATGTCCACTTACCCAGGCTCCCACCCTCCTGGGTGCAAACAGACACCAGCAACACTTCACACAATGCTCCTGACTCTCGATGCAGAAGCAAAGAGCGAGAAGAGGTTAGGATAGACCCTGTAAGTTCCTCATCAGCCAGAACTCAGAAGCAAGTTAGCAACTTGCAATCCTGATCTGTCAGAGTCGCTTTAATCACTGTGCAAAGACAGAATCATGGTGCCCTGCCAGCCTGTCAGAGCAGCACCAAAATGCGAAGGAAAAACAAGAATACTGAAGCAGGACACAAGCTGATGGCATTATTTAAAGTGTATATGTGAGTGTACATATGTGTGTGTGTATGAGACTGAAATAGCCACAGCCTCCCCTAGTTGCACTGTGGCAGGCATCTCGGGGATGGGACTGTGTGCCTCTGAGGATCTTTCTAATTGCGGCAGAAACCAAATTATCTCTGGCTTGAACTGTGAGCTTCCAAAGTGCCAGGGCATCGACCGTCTACCCAGATCCAAACCAATGGCACTGGCAGGACATCAGCGACCACACCATGGGGATGCCTCACAGAACCGGAGGCCTCCAGGTGCGGACCTGCCAACAGCCACACCAAACCTGGCACGCCCTTCTGCCCCACCCCGTCCCTTCTGTCCCTGCAGTTCCTGCAGAGCTCCTCCTCCAGTTCTGGTGCAGCTGACACGGCCACTCCAGCCCCTCAGTTTTGGTCACTGGGGGGGCAGGCACTGCATGCCAAAGACCAGCCTCCTGCAGGGCCCCAGGCGTCCGAGACGAGCAGAACGGAGGAAGGAATTCAACCAGCTTCCCAACACACAGGGTCAGACACTACAGGGACAAGATTCTTGGTTCCACTTTAAGCTATTCTTAAAAGATTTTGAGCTTGGTCCAGCCAAAGGCCCTGAGAATTTCTCACTTTCTTCAATTGTCTTTCTTGTCCCAGGTCCAAGTGATACAAAATTGGTTCTGCTGCTTATCTGAGACAGAAATCGAGCAGAATGAGTAATCTACACTCCACCTCAAGCTCAGACCTCAAACAGACTTTAATGAATCTAGAGGAAACATTTATATTTAAACCAGCCTCATTCTGCAGTTCTTGGTTGAGCTCCCAGGAGAAACGATATGGAATGATGGAAAAGCAGCATTCAGACTTTGAAGTCTTACCCTCTTGGGCTCAAATCCTGGCTCTATCATTTACTAGCTTTTGGATCTTAGGCAAGTTACTTAATTTCCCCAAATCTCAGTTAACTTATTCCCAAAATGAGGATAGGACTTACCTAATTAATGCACATAATACATGTGCAGGTTGAGCATGGTGCTTGGCATACCGTTGGTGCTCAATAGATGCTAGTTCCCCTCCTCCTGATTGTAACTTCTAGAATTTAATGCACTCTGGGCTTTGTGAAGAAACTATATGGTAAGCAGAATAATATCCCTTCAAAGATGTCCACATCCTAATCCCCAGAACCTGTAAATCAAGAGAATTAAGGTTGCAGATGGAATTAAGGTTGCTGATCAGCTGACCTTAAACTGGAGCCATTAACCTGAATTATCATGGTCTCATCTAATCTAATCACATGACCTCTAATCTAATCACATGAGCTCTTAAAAGTGGAAGAGGAAAGCAAAAAAATTGGATCAGAGAGATGTGACATGAGAAAGACTCAATCCACTACCAACTGCCTTTGAAGATGGAGGAAGGAGATTGCAAATCCAAGAAGGCAGCAGCCTCTAGAAGGACACAGCCCTCAGGTTCCAGCCAGCACGAGTACGGAGGCCATGACCCGACAACGGCAAAGAAGTAAATTCTGCCAACAATCAGAATGAGCAGGAAACACACTCTCCCCTAGAGCCTCCAGAAGGGAACATTCTGCTGGACCTTGATTTTAGTCTGTAAGACCAATACTAGGTTTCTTCCACACAGAACTGGAAGGTAATAAATCTGTGGGGTTTTTAAGCTCCTAAATTTGTGGTAATTTGTTTTGGCATCAATAGAAAAACTAATACATTACACTATGTAGATACAGATTTAACTTTTTAATAGAGTTCCATTTTGATAGGAGAGACAATCCCAAACTGGAATAACAATTAGGTTTTCTTCTATTCAGTTAATGCCTCCTAAGAGAAGCCTAGGTATTCTGGATATTTGAACCCTGAGGTTCTAAACCTCCTGGTGTCCGCCAGAAAGTGAGGCACAAAATCTGGGAAGAATTTAAGAGCCTTGGGAGTATCATCTTACCAAATCGCCCTACAGCACAGGATGACAGCATCCGCTTAAAACACAATGGCCCAGATTCTTCTGGAAGTAAGAAAGGCTCCAACCGGGACAGTTTCAAAGAATACTTTTAAGAATGGTGTGACTTTCAGAATTACAATGAAGTATCACCTCATACCAGTCAGAACGACCATCACTGAAAAGTCGATAAATGGTGAAGAGGGTGTGGAGAAAAGGGAACCCTCCTACACTGTCGTAGGAATATAGTTTGGTGCCACTGTTATGGAAAACTAATGGAGATTCCTTAAAAAACTAAAAGTAGACTCACCCTATCTATGATCCAGCAGTCCCACTCCTGGGCATATATCAGGAAGAAACTCTAATTCAAAAAGATACATGCACCCCAATGTTCATAGCAGCACTATTTACAATAGCCAAGACATGGAAACAACCTAAATGTCCATCAACAGATGACTGGATAAAGAAGTGGTGGTATATATTTATACAATGGAATACTACTCAGCCATAAAAAAGAATAAAATAATGTCATTGTGGCAACATGGATGGACCTGGATATCATCATTTTAAGTGAAGTAAGCCAGAAAGAGAAAGAAAAATAGCATATGATATCACCTATATGTGGAATCTTAAAATAATGATACAAATGATCTTATTTACAAAACAGAAACAGATTCAAACATAGAAAACAAACTTATAGTTTCCAGGGGGAAGGGGGTGGGAAGGAATAAACTGGGAGTTTGGGATTTGCATATACTAACTACTATATATAATATAGATAAACAACAAGGTCCTACTGTACAGCACAGGGAACTATATTCAATACCTTGTAATAGCCTATAATGAAAAAGAATATGAAAAGGAATATGTATATGTATAACTGAATCACTATGCTGTACACCAGCAATTAACACAGTATAGTAAATTGACTTTCTTTCACAACATTGTAAATTGACTCTACTTGAAAGAAAGAAAGAAAGAAAGAAAGAAAGAAAGAAAGAAAGAAAGAAAGAAGAGAAGAGAAGAGAAGAATGGTGTGATTTGGAGAGAAAAAACAAACCAGAAACCATTTACACCAAACATGGTATCTGGAAATAACACAATGATCCAGTAGAAGCCACAGCCCCACCAGCCACCAGAAGAGCTTTCTGGGTGACATGTATGGAACAGTTCACGTCTCCCATCATGTTAGAATCTGCCCTGTAACCAAACGACAAGGTGCAAGAGTCTCCAAGGGCACGTGCTTCAAAGATAAGTTCTTCGTTCTCTGTCCCAAGTAATTCTAGATTTAGAGAGCCCAAGCCAAGAAGCTGTAAATATTAACCCAGCATGACATTTGATCATCTTATTAAATGCCTCTGAATCTTCATCTAGTGCATTAGCCACCTGAACGCCAGGAACAAGAAGCAGCTGATGGCAGTAACTCCAAGCAGCGTGTATGGAGGGGGTCTGCAAACCCCGTAACGAAACAGCGGTCTGCTGTATTAATGAGATCATCTGTCATAGCTTCATCCATTAGGCCCGCTGCACACTGACGTGCTCAGAGTGCAGCACTTGGCATCAAGCAAGCCTGTGTCCTGTGGCTGAGATTCATTTCATCCTCTATCATAGGCAGAGGCAAAATCTAGGCTGTGCTCAAGGCCAGGCTGGTGCCTGTGTGGTGACCTCACAGATGCTGGGAGACCCCACTCAGGCCCGTGGTCCAGTGGCCCCTGCGACCTCCCTCTCCCAGCCTGGAAGTCCCTCCAGAGAACACCATAGTCTACCAAGATAAGTAAGACTGCCCCAGACTCTGAGGCCGGCCCTGTTGGTGAACATCTAAGGAGCCAGCCTGATGCTATTTTACCTTGAGAACTAACTATCAGGTGGGCTCCAGGATGACTTAGTGACAGTCATTTGCAGGAAGAAGAATGAGCGTGCATCCGTATGTTCCTCTTCTGCCACGAATGCTGGGGCTGGGTGCTCAGGGTGGCGGGCTGAGACAGCAATCAGCTCCCGACAGTGGGGTTACTGAGGATTCTCTTTGAACCAACTTAGGAGCCATAAACAAAGATACAAAGATGCTTTTCCCACAACGAGTCTCCCTTTTTGGAACCCGAATGATCTTGGCGGCACTAATTTAGCAAGTGAGGTAAGGCTGGGACCAGATTTGTTAAATGCTGCCATTTTTAACTAACTTGGAAAGTTCCCCAACTGCTGGCTGTGTGTCAGGCTTATCCCTCTGCTCCTTGAGGGCAGGGCCGCTGTGTGGAGCATCATCTGTTATACACCACACCCCTGGCGTATGCCAAGCACAGGCCAAGTGTGCAATAAAGAGGGGTGGGGGGCAAGCTCACCCACCCCTCAGACAGCCACACCAGGAACTCCCTGCAGACCAGAGAAACACCGCACCTCTTCATCCTCGCCACCCCATCCTTCTTCCCCATCACCCATCCTTCCTCCGCTCCAGGCCTGAAGTCTAGAGTCTAGAGCATGGGAAACAGCTTCAAGGCTTCAGGTCTTCTGGGGTGTTCATAGTTTTCTCACGTTTGATTAAATTCATGCTAAACACAGAAGCAGCCCTCAGGAATAGTGTTAAATTGAAAATACAAGGGAAAATAAAATCCTGAGTTGAAAGATGTTGTATTGCATTTTTATCTCCTCCCTTTGTTGTTTACAAAAGAAGCAAACATACAATTCCTCGGATACTAAGTTCCCCAGTGCATGCAAAAGAAGACTTGGCTAGAGCTTAGGAACGAAAGGATGAATAAGCCGTTTTTCCTGCCCTCGAGGAATTCAAAGTCAGGAAGGGGAACAGGACACAAAAACATAGAATTTCAGGAGAACTGATCAGGAGAACAGTCTAAGCACACGTCTCCCTTTGTTTCACTCCATTTTGTTTTGCTTAAGAAAACATCCCTAACTAGGACTGGAAAACAAGGATGCCATCAGAGAACCAGAGGTGTTGGAAAATTCTAAAGAATCTAAAGCCCTGGGTACAAATTGACAGAGAGACAAAAGACAGAGGAACTATGGCCAGGAAAAAAAAAAATGATAGAGGAGACCCTAGAGGTGGAAGCAATTGCAGGGGCCTCCGAGCAGAGTCGGCTTCAAGGAGCTGAACAGGGGAACTGCACGCCAAACTCCTGGACCAGCTCCTCTCATCTCCCCCACTGGTGCCGAGCCCCCCGGCAGACGACCCAAGGCTATGGGGACGAGCACATCCTCTGGGGCCAGACAGCTGGGGCCCCAGGAGACAGCATCTCAAGCAGACAGCAAGGACGCCCTGCATTCAGAAATTACAATATCTTCCCTAAACTCCTCTTCCCCCCACCCCACCTCAAGTTTGTTTCTCTTTCTGAATTCTCTATCTCATACCACCCTGTTGCTGTAGCCAAAGTCCTGCGAGTCATCCTTCCCTTTCTTTCTCTGCCTCTCCAGGCAGTCCTCACGTCCTGCCATTCCACCTTTCAGCGTCTCCTGTCTCCTCCTCTCCTCCCTGCCCTGGCTTTCCCATAGCTTAAGCCCTCTCTTTGAACCCTCTGTCCTTCACACTCTCTTACATGAAACAATATAGAGAAAAAATCCTATTTTTTTTCAAAGTATAGTCCTCCCTATGCTTGGGGGACACCAGCTCCGTCGGGTGAATATGCTGACAAGCCCCTTGGGGACATGGCCGTATCATGGCAGATGCTCCCTGGACTGCGGTCAAAGGGGTCAGCTCAACGCACTGCAGAGATTCTGCTTGGCTGCCCTGGGATGCTGCGAGGGTGGGCGACGAACTGCCTAGAACAATGGAGGGAGGACCCAAGGGCCAAAGGAAAAGAGCGAGAGGAAACAGAGGGACCAACCCTGAAAGTAGAGCCGAGGGAAAGGAGAGAAGAGAGATGTGAAAAAAGGATTCAAGGAATTCAAGAGAGTTTTTTGAAGTGATGTGCAATGTGAAATGCCTTCCTCATCCGGCCCCAGAACATCTTCAGGAAAAGCCCCACTTCTCACCAGTGTGCTGGGAAGCTGGATTTATTCTGCAGATTCGTAAAGTGCTAAGTCCTGCTTTGAGGTGGGTGCAGGGTGAGAGCTGCCACATCTCGGATCACACGCATAGTCAAGTACCTTGGGCTGCAGCGGGAAGAGGGTGGATTCTGGCATTTGACAGACCTGGGTGCAAATCCTGGCTTCACCACCTACCGCTGGGGTGAGTGCTGTCTGCCCACGGAACCTCAGTTTTCTCACATCCACCGGAGGAATAAGAATCCTGCCTTCACAGATGTTGTAGGACACCCCATCTCAGGAGCTGCTGTCTTCGTGAGTTTGCAGTGAGATGATGAGACCAGTGGTCCTGCCTGCAACAGGCTGTCTGCCTCGTTGTGAACCTGCAACACCCCTCATACTTTTCCTCGGCAACTGACTGAGTTTTAAAGCGACAGGACTCAAAATGTGTTCAAGCCATTTTCTTAGTCTCCTTTAATATCTCAGAAAAAAGGAAGAGCACATTTTTCCATCCATTGGGAAAATCCAGAGAAGAGATAAACGTTAAAGGGCGAGGTTAAGATTGGGACCACGGGACCTAAGCCCTGACCAATGGAGGCGCGGACCCGGAGTCTTGGTTGAGAAGCCTGAGGTGGTACAAGCCTGTCCAGCACGTTACTTTCATCTAGTATTTAACATTTTGCAAAGCGCTTTTGCATGTTTTATATGTTAATTCTGCAAGGTGGAGAAAGTAGAGATGATTTGCAGAGAAGGAAATGAAGTCTTAAAAACAGAAAGGACCAGTGCAGACTTACACAAAGCCAGAGCCAGGACTCGAACCCAAGTCTGGCGTGTCTCCTGTTACGTCGGGCTGCCCCTTTGCCCTTGGCGGGCTCATCTCTGTCTGTGCTTTCCTTCTTCTTGGTTTACAGTCATCCTCCCCTGCCCCCTCAGTGCCGAGAGAAAGAACAGTCACCACGAGCCAGAGGGGGGAGGGTGAGCCGCGGTCCCGGGGCCGAGCGGGTCTGCAGAAATAGACCTTCCGCTGATGGAAGGGCCGAGGATGGGACGGCGGGACACCGTGGGGCTAGGACACTCACTCTCATGTAGGGTGAAACATCACGGGCTGAGCCCATTGCCCTCCCCTCTACATTCACCACCTTCTGGTCAGGGGTAGAGAGAGCAAGGGGACAGAAAGATGTGGAAGGACTGAGAATTAAGGACATCTATCTGAAGACTATAAACCACGACGTAATCAAGTCTTCATACTTCTTCTAGAATCTTAGAGAACCAGACATTCAGAGGCTAGAAGAGGCCCTTGGCCCCTGGACATTGGGGTGACAGGCAGCTAGCCTGCTCCAAACAGAGGAAGTGGGAAGGCAGACCTCTGGGGAGCTCTTTGCGACCAGCTGGAAAAAGAAGGCTTGACAACAACATGGGGGGCAAATATGAAGCCCTTCACACCTGTGCCTTCTTCCCAAAACCCAACCCCCGCACCCACGTCTCCCCCACCCCCCGTAAAACAAGAGGCTGCTATCTTTACAGCCATCACGGAGCATGTCAGAGTCCAAGGCCCACGAGGGCTCTGGAATGCCGTGGCTGCTCTGACAACACAACGACCGTCCCCGAGCTGTCAGATGAGATGAATTAAGGCTTCCCTGACTCCCCGCCGTCCTCCCTCCCATCACCCGCTCCCAGGCGGCTTCACGTTCCCCAAACCGAGGCTCTCCTACTGCCGGCCACTTTCTCTGGCCCCTTTCCTGCCGTGCTGTGTGGAACCAGGCTAAGAACACACAAGAGTGTGCCTCCAGCCCAAACACACGAATCCCACGAATCCCACTTGCCACTGCAAACCCAGCGAGGCAGGCGGAGGAGAGCAAAGTCTGCACTTGATCCATTCCTCTGAGGCCCAGGCGTCAGTGAGCTCCTCCCCATCCAACAGGACCCCTTCTAAGTTCTGAGGACACACAGTGATCCACGCGTCCGCATAACCCAATGCTCCAGTGGAGCAAACCTGGCGTTTCCAATCTGGGACGGAAGGAAAAGAATGACCAACGCCACAGTGTTCTTAAACCAAGCAGCCATCCGACAGCACTTCCTTGGGATCAATAAACAAACATCAAAAGCACTGAATTACTAATTAAGCCAATTAAAAATAATAATGGTAAATTAAGGCCTCACTACCCACTGGGCAATGCAGATTTGACATCCTCCCCCGGGGCCTGGAAGCTCGCTTTTCCAGACTCTGGGAAGAGCTGAGCATCTTAACAGCTGTGGCCCCAGCCAGGGCATCTTCTGTGGAGAGCAAGGAGTCACATCAGTCAGTCATCCAACAAGTTACGTCAACTTTTCCAGTAACACCAGCGCCTTTGCCTCTGCCAGCCCTGCAGGTGTGAACGCAGACCAATCACTCCCCCAAATTCGGGGGAGTTTCAGCTGCCGATTGTTCTTTGGCTGATCAACAGCTTCTTTGACACACATACAACTTCCAGTCCACCCCCCAGTCCTCCCCTGAATAGCATTGTGCTGCACGGCATATACGTTATTTCAAAAACTGATGTGAATGACAATTAATTTCCTTTGAAGAATTTCAGGACACCTCTGGGGAATCAGTAAGCAGGGGTGGGAATCACGGACATAAGGATTCAGGGACGGGAAACTTTTCAGGCTTGGCTCCCTCATCTCCTTCCATAGAAGCATATGACAGTTCCTTCTCCCCCCACCACACACACACTCACGCAACCCGAAAAAGTAGGTGGCCCAATGCTGGAGACCATTTTCCAAAGAAACCGTCTACCTGAACACAAGCACTACCTGAGATTCTGGTTGCCACACCACACTGAGATAATTGGCATGGAAGGGCTTCTGAAAGGTATGAAGCATTCTATAAATGTAAGTCCTGATTATTTCCCATTATTCCTGTTATTGCATAAAGGACTGTACCCCACGGACCACACTCCACTTACCACTCCCTCTAGTCCGTCCTGGTCATCCCGTTGGAATTGCCCCCAAGCCTTCCATCCCCTCGTACTTAGTAGGCATTCAGTGTGTATTTGTGAGATTGGGCGAACTTGAACAGAGCTCCACAAAGGTGTCACCTAAATGGGAAAGATGCTGTGTCCTTGTGGGGACAGATCTGGCCGTCGTTCGGGAAAGCCTGTCTTTATGCTGTTTACCTGTGGCCACATGGCATGCTGTTCTCTCCGCAGGCAGGTCTGTGCTGTCTCTGCGGGTGACAGTCCTTTGTTTGGTGGCGGGAATGCCCGGATAAGCCTCTTGCAAGGCAAGCGTGTACACTAGGAAAGTTGCCAACAACGTGCTACAATTCAAAGTGTCTGACAAGTGCTGAGAGCCTGCTCGTTGCCAGTCACTAAGCTGGGTGCTGCAGAGCCCAGGGTGAGCAGTGCAGACCCTGCCCCTCAGGGCCCATCCTCTACACAACAGGGTGACTGACCTGCAGAGGGTTTCACACCATCTGCAAAGTGGAGCAGTCTGGGGGCAGGAAGGAGCCAAAGTCCCCCCGATGGCCGTCAGTATAGGCCTGCCTCATCTGCACTAGTCACGGGTCTTGGTTTTACAGATGGTTCTTTAAAAAACAAGAACAACCAAAAACAAAACCCAAATATGACGTTTGGGAAACATAAATCTGGCTTTCTGAAATTCACGGGGGAAATACTTCAAATCTGAACTTTCTGTCTGATTTTGTGCGTGCTGGTTTTCCCGCTCTCTGAAATGCCTCAGGCGACAACGGGGCTTCCACCTCTTCATCCCTAATTCCCACCTTCAAACCCCTCCCTCAGCAGGGACACCCCCTCTGATGCATTTAGCATACAATCTGAAATATTCATTTATCTATGAAATATGAGATATTGGGAGGGAGGTTTTTCACTTACTTGAATCACATTACATTATGAATTTCATTCAGTTTCTCACTGTTTTCACTCAACACTATTCTTAAAACTCACCCATTGCGGGGAGGGTACAGCTCAGCAGTAGAGTGTGTGCCTAGCATGCACAAGGTCCTGGGTTCAATCCCCAGTACTTCCATTAAAAATAAATAAATATAACCCTCCCTGGTAAAAAAACAAATTTAAAAAGTTAAATTATAAAAAAAATGGGGGAGGGAGGATATAGCTCAGTGGTAGAGTGTATGCTTAGCATGCACAAGGTGCTGGGTTCAATCCCCAGTACCTCCATTAAAAAAAACAATTAAAAAAATCAGTAAACCTGATTACCTCCCTTAAAGAAATAAATGAAATTTTTTTTTAAATTTTGGGGGGTTGGAATGGACAGACTAGGATTTCAAAATTTGTAGATACTGACAGGCGTATGCAGAATAGATAAACAAGATTATACTGTATAGCACAGGGAAATATATACAAGATCTTGTGGTAGCTCATAGCAAAAAACAAATGTGACAATGAATATATGTATGTTCATGTATAACTGAAAAATTGTGCTGTACACTGGAATTTGACACAACACTGTAAAATGACAATAACACAATAAAAAAAAAATGCTAAAAATAAATAAATAAATAAAAATTTTAAAAGCTAAAAAAGAAATAGAAAGAGTCTTAAAAAAAGCCTCACACGTATTGCAGCGTGTGGGCTCTGGCTTCTCTACTGCACGTCCCACAGCTGCTTCCACTGCATGTGAATAATCTGTTCTCTTTATAACGGGCACCCAGGTGCCATGAACTCCCTGCGATTACCAGCAACACAACAATGAAATCTTTGCACACGGTGTTTTGGATCTACGCTAAGAATTTCTCCAGGATCTGTGTACCTGAGTGGGATTTCTGGGTCACAGGTCAGACACATGTGTCATTTCATTAGGCTCTGTCAAATTATTTTCCAGAATCATTGTACCAGTTATGTGCTCACCAACAGCCCATGAAAAGTTCCCATTGCCCCGTATCAGTGCCAACGTGGGTACTGTTCCCTTTCTGAATTTCGTCATTCTGATGGATAGAAAGAAGTTTCTCATAATTGTTTATATTTCCCTTTCTCTGGGTTCTTCTAGCTTAGAAACCACCTGACTGACTGTCTTTGATTTAGACTCTCCCGCTCCCCACGAAAATACCCATGATGATAAAGGAAAAAAAATGGACAAAAATAAATAACATTTTTTAAAAAAACAACTGAGAATGGAACTGGAGAAGAACAAACCTACTGGTCCAAAAGAATTTCCATAAATGCACCACGCCTCATCCACAATTCCTGCTGCACATCATGGGGTGCAGGGGCTGTACCACCCAGAAAACCAGGAAGCCAACCTTCTCTTGCACACGTGTAACTTTTGAGAGGAGAGAATACCATTGCCCACTCCAGCCTTCAGCACCTCTGCTTCTAGAGTTATTATGAGTCTCAAACTCCTAAGAAGAAGGAACAAGAAGTGGGAGTGGCGGGGAGGCAGAGCTGGCTGCAGACATCGGCTCTAGGACATGGACTAAAATGAGGAGGGTCAGATCGGAGAGAGGACAGTCCTGGCAACAGTGCCCTTGGGGAACACGGCTGTTACTCCCACCACACACCTTCCTTAACTTTTTAGCACAAAGTGGGATCGGAGCCACACAATAAATGGCGATGTCATTCGTGGAGCAGGGATAACATGGAGGAGGAAGAGCTTGGAGGATGGGTTAGGTTGAAAGTTCTGGTTCAGACATGTTAAGCGGAAGAGACCACTAGACACCTGAGTTAAGATGTCAAGGATGCAGATGGATTAAGCCTCAGGAGCTCAGAGAAGAGATAAGGACTGGATCTCTAAATGTGGAAGTCATCCACATACAGATCTACGTAAACCCGTAAGATGGAGGAGATCCTAGGGGATGAGAAGAGGGCCAGAACCCAGCCCTGGAGCACACCTACTTAGGGATATAGCAGAGAGAAGAGCCAGCAACAGGACCATAAGGAACAGCCACAGTTAGGCAGGAAACTAGAAGAGAATGCTGTCACAAAAGCCAAGAGAAGTCAATGTTTCAAGAATGAGAGAGTCGTCAGCTATAACAAACACTCTGAGAAGTCAAATAAAATAAGGGCAGAGAAGGAGCCTTGGGACTCAGTAACAAGGACACCCTTTTATCAAGAGTGGTTTTAGCAGACAAAAGCCTCCTAGAGTGGGTTAAGGAGGGAACAGCTGATGAGAAAGTGGAGACAACTATCAACAACTCTTTGAAGCGGTTTTGCTTGTAAAGGACAGCAGACAAATGGGACAGAGGATGAAGAGGGGTCTGGTGTCAAGGGAGGGCTGGCTTTATTTTTTTTATTATTGAAGTACAGTCAGTTACAATGTGTCAACTTCTGGTGTACAGTACAATGTCCCAGCCATGCATATATATACATATATTCATTTTCATATATTCTTTTTCATTAAAGGTTATTACAAGACATTGAATATAGTTCCCTGTGCTATACAGAAAAAAAAACGTTTTTTATCTATTTTTATATATAGCAATTAACATTTTCAAATCTCAAACTCCCAGATTTACCCCTTCTCACCCTCTATCCCCCAACAGCCATGAGATTGCTTACTATGTCTGCGAGTCTGTTCCTGTTTCGTGGTACATTACATAGCGTGTATTTACACTGGTGGAAATGATCTGGTGGAGGGAGAATGCAGGAAGATGAGGAGATGAGATTGAGAGCAAATGAAGAAAATTAGTAATTTTTTTATATTATTGCAAAGTGATTCTAAAGTGTACTGAGGGGGACTTTACTTATTCAGGTATTTTAATATATTATAAAGCTAAAAGTTAAAACAGCATGATAATGGGAAATAACAGATCAGTCTAACTAAGGAGAGACAGAAACAAGCGCTACTGTACCTAAAACTGCAGATGATGATCCAGGTAATGTTAACAGCCAGTGGAGAAGGCATACTTCTTCAATAAATAGTGCTGGAACATTGGTTAACCACTTAGAGTAAAATGAAAATGAATACTACCCAAGACCTTAAACCAAAATAAATTCCAGGTGGATTAAAGATGTATTTTTGATACATGCACCCCAATGATCATAGCAGGACTTTTTACAATAGCCAAGACATGGAATCAACCTAAATATCCATCAACAGATGAGCAGATAAAGAAAAAAACATATATATACAATGGAATATGACTCAGCCATAAAAGGGAATGAAATAATGTCATTTGCAGCAACATGGATAGACCTAGAGATTATCATACTAAGTGAAGTAAGTCAGAGAAATACAAGTATCATATGATATCACTTATGTGTGAAATCTAGAAAAATGATGCAAACGAACTTATTTACAAAACAGAAACAGACTCACAGACATAGAAAACAAACTTATGGTTACCGGGGGAAAGGGGAGAGGAAGGGATAAATTGGGAGTTTGGGATTGGCAGATACAAACTACTATATACAGAACAGATTAAAAAAAACAAGGTCCTGTTGTATAGCACAGGGAACCATATTCAATGGCACATAGTAACTTGTAATGAAAAAGAATACGTGTATGTATATATGTATACATGTATATATAAAACTGAATCACTATGCTGTACACCAGAAACTAATACAACATTGTAAATCAACCATACTTCAATTTAAAAATGGCAGGGTAGGATGCATTTTTTTAAAAACCTAAGTAAAACATAAATATTTCAAGATGGAAAAGTTTAAAAGAAACAATGTAGATCTTATTCTATAGAAATGAAAAACTTCTGTATATTTTCTAAACTAAAAGAGTGAAGAATAAACTAAGGGAAAAAATTCTAACATAATGACAAAAATTAAAACTCTTAATGTATAAAGAGTTGTGACAAATCAATAAGAAAAATACAAACACCCTATTTTTTAGAAGGAGCATAGGACATGAATAAATAATTCAAAAAAGATAAACAAATGAGCAATAAACATCTGATCATTAATGATCAAATAGGACACCATTTTTTATTTAACAAATTTAGCTTTTTCCTTGTTAATGGTCAATATCAGTAAGGATACAGGAAAATTGTCTCTTACTGCTGGTGGAGTATAAATTGGTGAAAACTTCCAGCAGGAAGCAATTGGATAATTTCATGCAGTAATTTCACTTCTTGTAATTTCTCCTAAGGAAATATGGAGAACTACAGTCAAAATGATATGTTCAAGAATGTTTCATCGCAGTATCACCTACATATAATTCATTCTCCATAGAGCAGCAGAAGAAGGGTTTTGAAAACCTAGGTCAGTTGGTTCCAGTGGTGTGCTGGCAAATGTTAAACAACTGGTCTCTGGAGGATGAGAGCCCTGATTTGCAGCATCTGCTACAAGTTTCTGTCAGGTAAATACTCTCACCACGGCCATTTAAATTACCAACATGATGTCACTAAACAATTAGTCGGGAAGAAATGGGCATAATCGGCTCTCACAAGCCCAAAAGAAGACAAGCCCAGCTCACACCACCGAATGTGTGTCTCTTCTCGGCACAAAACCCTCCAGAGGGTGTCCTTCACACTTTGCAATAAAGTCCACAGTCCTTGCTCTGTCCTCCAAAGCTCTCCACAATGAGGTGGCCCCTGCCCTCCTCTCAGACTCCACCCCCCTTCCCCTCTTTGCTCACTTACTGCTTCTGAATTTTGGTTGAACTCCCCAAGTTCACTCCCACTTCAGCGTCTTTCAACTTGCCCTTTTCCAGGTCTTCTCTTTCCATTCAGGTCACCTCCTCAGAAAAGTCCTCCCTGACCACCCTACCTGAAGTTGCCACCCCTTGGTTTAGTACATCATCTTGTTTTATTTTATTTACAGCCCTTGTCACCACCTGGACTTAAGTGATTTGTCATGTCTCTCCACTAAAACT
Source organism: Camelus dromedarius (assembly GCF_036321535.1). NCBI lineage: Eukaryota > Metazoa > Chordata > Mammalia > Artiodactyla > Camelidae > Camelus > Camelus dromedarius. The sequence goes on along the minus strand of NC_087458.1, from coordinate 25,869,394 downwards.
TAAACTCCTTAAGATGACACCTGTCTAGTCATGGTTACCCCATGTAATTCCCAGCATTTAGGGAAAGGCTTGGCACAGAGTAAGTACTCAATAAATATTTGTTGAATACCGATCAACTGATTAGTTTATAATAGTGAAAAATTTTAAAACAAATGCCCAATGATAAGGAAACAGTAAAACTAACATTTATTGATCATTTGTTATCTGCCAGGTACTGTGATAAGCATGTTACTTGTTCACATCACTTGATGTGTACAAAACTCTATGGGGTGAGCACTATTGTCATCCCCATTTCACAGACCAGGAAATACCCAGAGAGGTTAAGTCATCTGCCCAAAGCCACACAGAGCCAAGTAAGTCAGCCAAGCCCAAGTCAGCTCCACAGGTCCACCTAGATCATCTAAGGTTCCAGGAAGGGGGATCAGGAGACTTCACTTAGACCAATGAGCACAAAAGAATCCAAGTGCCGCTTCCAAGTGTTCCTGAGCTATTGTTGAAATAGTTCTTATTTCACAGTTGGCTGCTGCTCTTCCCATTTGTAGTTCCCTTGGTCAAGAGCTCTTCCAGGAGGAAGAATAAGAAGCAAGACAGGAACCAAGTTTATCTGAGTCCCCAGCTTAACAGCAGCACAAGAGCCCCCAGATCTTTCCGTGAACTTCAATCATTAGCCATTAGATAGTGCATTTTCAAACAATAATTAATGGTATTATTAGGATACTCTCAATATAATGAAAAGTGAAAGAAGCAAGACAGAAAACTATATATTCTGTAGGAGCTCAATTTGCTGGGGGGGGGGGAGGGTAGAAATTAAAAACACATTGGTATGTATTTAAAATGCTTTGAAAAAGACCAGATGTTGGCCATGTTTAGGTTGGAGTGATTGGGTGATGAGTGATTCTCATATTTTTCTTTACATTTTTCCATGTTTCCCAATTGTTTTCCAATGAACATGTCTTTTGTAGCGAGGAAAAAAGTCTATATCATTACAGTATTTTTAAGGGTTGAAGATTTTAAAGGCAATGGGATGCAAAATTGGTAGAATGTTAAACAGCCCACAGAAGCCAGATTGGGAGACTGTAAATACGGTTTCTCCGGGGCCAACCTGAGACAAGACATGCAGGAAGAGGCCCCAGGTGCTTCACCTGAGAAAAAGCAGGAAGAGAAGTGGTTACAACGAGGCAAGCACAGGACAGAGCGGGTGGTGAGGAAAGGTGACAGGACAGGTTATGCTTCAAGGGCTGGTCCCTGCCCCTGACACTGGAGGGAGGTATGTTACAAGTTAGAGTAGTCATTTAGGGTCCCAGACCCAACTCTAACATGGGGTGGGGGTGCCCTACACTTCAACTCGATTCTGACACTACCTACCCAGAGATAGCCTAAGATTCCACAGGTTAAGGGTTCAGTCCTATAAGACTGTCCCCCACCCCTACTTCAGACACCCATCATGAGCCAGGAACCTTGGACAAAGTTCAAATATATATGAGAAATAAAGTGTGGTCACGTGGATTACCAAACATCTAGTTGACCCCTGAACAACTTGGGTGGGGATTAGGGAGACAGAAAAATCCATGTGTTAATTTTGCAGTCAGCCCTCCTTATCCACAGTTCTGCCTGTGTCATTTCAACCAACTGTGGATTGTGTAGTGCTGTAGTATGTATTTAGTGAAAAAAAACCCACTTATAAGTGGACTCACATAGTTCAGACTGTGTTGTTCAAGGGTCAGCTGTATATTTTTCTTATATATCAAAATATCACAGGTGGCATGGCCATCGGGCAGAAGGAGCTGTGACATTCAGGGACTGAGTCAGGAAGGAAAGTTGAGAATCCCCAAGGGTCAGAGCTGAGAGAACTTGGAGCTCACCCAGAGCGGTACAGTTCAAAACAGTGGCCAGTAGCCTCACATAGCTGTGAGTACTTGAAATGCGGCTAGTCCGCGCTGAGATGTGCTATATGCATAAAATATACACTGATTTCAGAGGGTTAGCAGGAAAAACATAGTAAAACGATTTCAACTCTTTCTTTTTTTACTCTTTAAATGTGGCTTCTAACAGGTGGCCTACCTTCGTGGCTCAAATAATATTTTGATTTCACAGCACTGATAGAGACCAAGTCTTTCTTTTTACAGATGTCCAAACTGAAGCTAGAGAGGCTGAGTGACTAGAGCTATTTAGTGAACACCACCCAGCGAGTTAGAGACAGAGGTGAGACTAAGCCTCAGGGTTCCTACGACCCAATCCAGTCCTCTTGTCTCTTGACCCAACACACACACCGTGTTGGACTCCAGGGACACAGAAGTGGTATATTTAGTTTCTCTATGGAAAATTGAGGTTGTCACCATCTGATGTTTGGTAAACTTAGAACAACCAAAGTGTTTTTTGTCCCCAATGTCCTTTCTGTTACTTAGAAAACTGTCTTCGTGAAAAAAAAAAAATTTTAATGCTATCATTCATGTATTGTTTCAACCCAAAGCAAGTGTAGCGTGGTGTGCAACATTCTACAGACCATCAGGTAGAGGCCAGTCAAAACCATCACCATGGAATGAGATCTGGAAGAGTTTTTCTCTGATAAAAATTAAACTCGATCTGGCCGTTTTGTTTAGGGTAGTCTTCATTTACACTGGATATAGCTTAAGTTGGAAGATTACAGTAAAACAAAGCTTACGTATGTTTCAGTTTTACTTTCGTTGCCAAACATACAGAGGCAATGCTGCACTGTTTCCCGCTTTTGACAAGATTCTCATAGCTGAGAATATGAATTGTCTAACCCAATAGCCATTTTCCTCCCTCTTCCTAACAGAACCCCAATTTTATAAAAGACCATTGAGTAGTCCACTAAGAAAACTACATTTCCCAGCCTCCTCTTCACCTAGAGGAAGTCACGTGACACAAACCTGACCCAGGAAATACAATCTGGTGTTACAAGGTGGAGCTGTGGGGAGAAGTTCTTCAAGAGAGAGTTGACTTCATTTTGCCATTTGCCCTTCCTTTTCTTTCTGCCTGTATTTCCCACAATGCTGGACACAGATCTACCACTTGGGACCATGAGGCAACAAGCCCACACTAAAGATGGCTGGATGGAAAGACCCTGATGACATCGCAGAACTGCCTCGCCAGCCCCAGGCTGCCCCTCCAGACTCCATGTAATGAGAAAAATAAAACCTCAGTTTGTTCTTCAGGTCATTGAACTCAAACGGCAAACTCAATTTCTAAAACAGGAGGATACAAATGCATCTTCTATCTGTCCATCACATGGTATGCAATGATTTTTATGAAAAGACTCTATTTTAAAAGGTAGGAATTTCCCCAAATCTCAGGTGCCCCAAAGCAAAACCCCTGTCCTGAAAAATCCTACAATTGCCAAACTTTTAAAAGAGGCCAAATGCAGCTCCAGGGACCTTCCTGGAAGTGGCTGAGTTGCTTTGTGGCTCAGTGCTGATGGAAAAAATGGATTTGATGCCTCTTTCAAGTAACATCACACACCCAGGGTCACTGGCATTTTTATTAGCATTCTGAAGTAGGTCACGAAGGAATTCACAGCTATGTCCCTTTTTTTTCAACTTGCAGCTATCTGAAACTCTGAGATGGAGCCATTCAGTCAATCCTTGGCTTTCACTGGCTTAGAATACACCAATGCCATCTCAGAAGAGTTCCTTCTTGGGGAGCCCCTTTTGGAAATTCAAGAGATATGATGTCTTCAAAATGATGAAATGACATACCTCCGAGTTTCAGGGTCAGTAGGCTGCAATCAAAGCCAAGTCAAAAGCAACTAGAGAGCAGAAATGACGTAACCCTCCCACATCAAAAATCACTCCACAACTTCAGCCCCTTAGCCAAGGCAAACGACAACCTCCCATTGAAGTTTACTTTTAAGCAGAACTTAAACTTATCTTTTGTTTTACTTGTACAATTTGAATCTTTTTAGCAAATGGTCATGAAAACTTGAGGAAGAGGTGTAACCCTTTGAAATATCATTTTCTACTTCATGTATGTGAAATAAATCACTTATAATAATCTGTAGACAAAGTTGTCCAGGCAAGTATGAGTGTGTGTTTCTGGGGTGGGGAAGAGTCCACAGACTTCCCGGGACGCTTGGCGGAGCCCATAGCCCTGAAAAGGCCAGCACAGTTCCAGGCCTAACTAGCAACAGCTGCACCGACAGAAAGGCAGGTGTCAGTGGCCTTCTCCCTTTCTAGCAGTCTCGTCCCCGAGCTCTCTGTGGACCTTCCTTACTTACGGGCACATGAAATTGCAAGGTCCATCTTCAGCGAAGTGAAAATATGGGTTCAATTCCAACTCTAGCCGTGTGATTCCGGGTAAGACATTTAATCTCTCTGAGCCTTTTCTTTTATCCATAACAACTCACCAGGTCATTCAAAGCTCAAATTAGATGAGGCAGTGAACGTGCTCTGTCAACTAGTTAACATCCTAGAAACATAATGCTGTATTATAACGTCCTATAGACGAGGAAAACAAGGTTCAGGAAGACTAAGTAATTTACCCAAGATCAGACAACTAAGAACTGCTGCATTCAAACCGGATTCAAATTCAGAAAAGCCTCCACCGCCCTATTATCCCACAGCTCAGACAACAGGACATAAATTACCCAGTGAGCCCTGTCCCCTCATCTTACATGCACAGAGGCCCAGAACCCCTCAGAAATGCTCCAATTGCCTTCTAAAGGACCTGGAGGAGCAGTCTACCCCCAGGAAAAAAAAAGTGGGGCTCTCAGGAGACAGTCTCAGACAACCCACTGTGTGCCAGGAAGGATGACCGAGGGACTGGCTCCTGACAAAGGCTGGACCCAGGTGCCCGCCCACCTGCAGCCACAGGTCAGGGTCAATACCGCTCAACCCTGGTTGCACCTTAGCACCACCTGAGGAGCTGGAGGAAACATGTGTATCAATACATACACACACACATGCCTACACACATGTACAGACACACGCAGCGATGCCAAGACTCTACCTAAGAGTATCTGCATCTGAATCTTTGTCAGAGCTGGCATCCAGACACCTGTACTTTTTAAAACAAACTGGGAATGGGGTAGGCGGGTCACTGAAGCTCACTGTGTAAATGGCGGTCCTGCTTCCTGGCTGTGGCCAAAGAGAAGCAGGACCCAGAAAGACTGCACGGACTGAACGTTTGTGCTCCCCTGACGTTCGTGTGTTGAAACCCTAATCCTGATGTGATGGGGTTGAGAGATGGAGCCTTGGGGAGGTGACCAGGTCATGAGGACGGAGCACCCACGAATGGGGTCAGTGCCCTTATGAGAAGAGGCCAGAGAGCTCACTGTCTTTCCACCCGTGAGGACACAGCGAGAAGTCTGGCGTCTGTACCCAGAAGAGGGCCCCCTCCAGGACCTGACCATGCCGGTGCCCTGATCTCAGACTGCCAGCCTCCAGAGCTGTGAGAAATAAACGCCTGTTGTTTAAAAGCCACCCAGGCCATAGCTCTTCATTAGAGCAGCTCAGACAGACGAGCCAAAGACTCATAACGAACACGAGTGAAATGAGACGAAGCCCTTCCCCAGAACAGCAGGAAGCAGGCGGCTTCCGGGCAAGGAAAGAGCACAGCAGAGACAACCCCGAGACGTGGCTGTCATTAACCCCAGAAAGGAGGCACAATGTGCTGGGCTGCTGGGTGAGAGACAGGTCTGCCTAATCCAGGGCTGCTGCCAGGAGCATTCGAGAGGAGCTGAGGTGGTGGAGCCAAGTCCAGACCCCAGGACAGATGACTCTCCCCCAAGAGGTCCCAGCCATCGCCATGGGTGTGGCAAGTGGTCACAGCAGAGGCAGACACTCGCCAGAGAGGAGCATCCATGTGAGACCAGGTCCAGGCTGGTGTTCAGAAGGTTCTGGCCAGCCCCTGTGCCTCTGCTCAGAGGCAAGTCTGCGCTGGGCAGAGGGCGGGATGCACCGCCCTCTGTGTGGTGTGGGGGCCCTTAAGGCAGTGTAGCGTGCGCTGTCAGGTGCCCCATCTCCCTTCAGGACTCCAGGCCCTGGCTCCCAGCTGCTGGGATGCTGTTGGCACACAGCCTGCGTGGTCAGCCCACCTCGGGAAATGCCTTAGCTGTGGCTGGCCTCCTGGCCCAAGGTCATGACACCTTCCTGGGGGCAGTCCACAGCCAGTGTCTGGTCCATGAGGGAAGAGAAAGGCCGGCCCTCTTTGTCAACTCAGGACAACTGTGGAAGATCATCCAAGCTTTAGAGTCCCACCCCATGAAGTCACTGAGGCCTCTGTTGAAATGCATCCCAGCCGAGCTTTTCCCTCCGCCCAATTCTGCTTCCTTCCCTTCCTTCCCCAGGTGTCAATGCCAAGAGCACTGTTCCACAACCGCCCCCCCATATAAACATCCTGCACGTTAATCCCCGTCTCAGAGTCTGTTTCCTGGAACCTAGTCTGCAACAAGCAGCCTCACCCTCCTGCAGCGGCGTGGGAGCAGAGCCCCAGAGAGGCGTGGGAGGAAAGGTGGCTGTCCTGGGAACAGGAGGATAAAGGATGGGCTTGACAGAGCCTGGCCTTCAGCCAAGCCAGGGCCAAGTGCAGGAGGAGGTGACACCTGCAATCCCAGCCCAGAAGATGAAGCTCTGTCTTGGTTACGTGGCCCCCAAGCGGCTCCACAGCCCACTTGGGAAGATGGGGAGTAGATGGGAGCTGGGAAGGAAGAGGCTTAGTCCCAGCCAGGTGGATGAAAAGATTTCATCTGGAGTCCATCTGTCAAACAGCCCACAAACATGGGAAAAAACTATTTTCATCAGACTGGGATTTACATCAATATCAAACTGAGATTAGCTCTATGTAAAAAAGGGAGGAGGAAACAGAGGCCCAGACAGGTGAAGTGACTTCTCCAAAGCCACCAGCTTCCAGGTGCCAGAGTCTGGATGGTAGTCTGGTCCTACAATTTGTGCTCTGAACCATCGGACCACACCGCCTCAGACAGCAAGCAAAGGCTACCTCTAATCCACATTACGGAGCCCAGAGAGGTAAAGAGGCTTGGCCAGGGTCACACAGCTTCTTGGTGACAGTCTGTTTTATAGATACATTTCTGTTTTTCTTTTTTTGCATTCTTTTTTGATTGAAGTATAGACAGTTTACAACGTTGTGTTAATTCTGGTGTACTTCATAACGTAGAAACATTTCTTCAGCGACATTCTACAAGCCTGGCACCGTGGCAGGGCCAGATTTAATGTTACACCCCCTCGGAGTGTACGTGCTGTGAAGGAGGATGGCAGGGTGAGAACAGTATTTATGCTGAGGGAATCTTCCTGGGCCACCTCCCCCTAGAGGGAGCTTGTGGTTTGAAGGCAAGAATCCTCCCTGAGACTACTACACCCAGCACAGCTTGGCTGGGTCACTTACCTCCAGGAGAGCCAGAAGCTCAAACCTGCCACCTGGGCCTGAGAACAGGACACTAACCCCCCAATCCTGCCCTACCCCGGCCTGTTTCTATCCCCACCCCCACCAGGAGGCACACGGGGCTCCCTGCAGGAACCTCTGAATTCAGCCAGCCTCCTGCAAGGCCGCCCCCACTCCACCCAGGAAGGCACCAGGGTTCCCCACTCTGCGCCGGATGCCACAAGCTGGGCCACAAACGTCCCCAAAGCATCAGTCTGGCTCTGGATAAAACCGAAGCTGTCAGCATGCTAATTAGCAAGCAGAGAGGCTGGGCACACTGACTGACAATTAATGACTCCATCTCTCTGTTTCCTGCTGGCATATTATTAATTCATCGCACCTCTCCGCTGGGGCCAGAGAGATAACACAGACGGGGAAAGTTCACATTTCAATCTGAGACTGAGATGAGAGAAGGGATTTGGGGAGAAGCATCCATTCTCAGGGGCCAAGGGCACAGTGTGGGAAAGCCCTCTCCACCGACCTGCTCCTGAAGGAAGGAAAGTACATGTCATAGAGGCTGGATCAGGGAGGGTCATTGGAGTGCAGGTGACCAGAAACTCCCATGGAGAGGGGCTGAGTGAATAAATTGTGGCTTTAAGGAAACTGCATTTAAGGAATACTATGCAGCATGAAAGAGCTATTGTGTATTGCAGTCATCTTTCTAGAAACTGCCAAAGAACAATATCTAAGATACAGTGTTAATTTTTAAAAAGCAAAAGAATAAAAGTAAAATGCAGAACCGTAATACGATTGCATTTTCATGACAGAAGGGAAGGACAAGTTTTCCTAGCTTCAGCACAGAAATAAAGGGAAGGGAGCCACCACACTGGATGACAGCTGGGGAGCGCCGAGGTGGGGGGTGTGAAGATGGACCTGACCCCAGCACACTTAAGCCAGGCATGTCCAGCCACCACGCACCAAACCAGAGAGCATATCCCCAAGTAAGTATTTCTGTGTATTATTTCTGAACTCTGAGAACAAAAAGGATATTCACCTAACTCCTCCCTGTATTCTTTATAAATTCAGGGAGTATGCAGCTTTCCCATCACTGAGATCAGCCGGTGATGAGCAGTGCTGCTGGGTGGTGAGATGTGGACGGGGCTGCAGAGGGTCTGCACAGGGCTTCTCAGGTAAGAGGTGGAGGGAAGGGAGAAAAGCAAAAAAAATGATCCCAACCCTGCATCTCTTCCTTCCCTCTCCACTCTGGGCTTTGGAGAGCAAAAGAGGAAGAGCGAGGTGGTGAGAGGAGCCAACAACAAAGAGAGGAGGAGGGTGGTGCAGGTCGAGGAGCAGGTCTCGCGATGGGGGCCTGTGCTGAGAGGAGGCACCGCCACTGAAAACAGCACAGAGGCCGAAGTTCACAGCAGACTGGCCGCAGGGCCTAGGGCGATGCGCTTCTGTCTCTGTGTGTCTGCTTTCTCTTCTGAACATTAAATGAGGGATGTTTTTAAACGTCTTGTTTATCACAGTGCCTGGAATACTGCCGTGTGTGTGTGTGTGTGTGTGTGTGTGTGTGTGTGTGTGTGTGTGTGTGTGATCTTCAGCACTGAGTATTTCCTCTTCTATGTGTGTCTTTATCCATGCTGCTGCTTCCAAGAGAAAATCACCCCTGACTTGTCTGCAACCATGCATCCAGGTGAGCCTTTGAGAGTGGAAAGGCAGTGCAAGGCAGTGAGGGAGATGGGCACTCCCAGAGTGAAGCCGGAATCCCTGGGTGCTCACCTAGCTCTGCCAGGCTCTCTGCCTTCTGGCTTCGGTGTCCTTACCTGTGATATGATGGGTGACCACAAGGCTGCTCCCGCCCATTCTTGCTACACGGCGCAGAGAAATGCTTGCAAGTGAGAATATGGCTGCACTACACAGAAATGACCACTTGAGGGCACCATAAAACAGGAAAAAATTATCTTTAGAAAAAGGAAAAGTGTGACAAATCGCACAGCAGGCACTAGAGGTCGCCCCTTTTCCCATTTTCTCCAAAAAGATGTCTCGGAACACAACCGATTCGTATCTTTGTCCGTTCAGGAGGCTGAACATCTCCTGAAGAGACCCAGGCATGGACCATGCTGGCGGGGTGGTGGGGAGGAGTAGCAGGGAAGAGAAACTGGCTTAAAATTGACAAGACTCTGATGGCGCCACAAAGGGAAGCCCAGACGGACTGGACGGACACCTGGGGCACCTGACTGAGGGCTGGGCTGCAGGGTCACACACTCTTCTCCCCTGCCTCCTCCTTCCTGGCGTGGCCTCGAAGGGATGAACCAGGACAACGGAGAATCACCGTTAATTTATTAATTAATTAATCACCTAGTGTCTGGAGAAGGCGACAAATTCTGCTTTCCCGCAGGGTCTCCAGTGGCTTCCGCGAAGGAGCAGAGAGGTTGTGAGGGGTGAGGGTCACCAGGCGCTGCTCGAGGGACGGGGTGTCTGCATGGGGACCCCTACTGCTCACGCTCCCCACACGGTACCCTCACCGCCTGTTCTCTAAGGGAAGCTTTTCTAGAGCTGCTGGAAGGTTGAAGAAGAAAAAAAATGTAGGGAAAGGAAAGTCACTAGAGAACAGACCTAGAAAGAGACTTTTTTTTTTAATCCCTGGAGGACAGGTAAAAACAATAAAATAAAATTCAAGGATGTGTGCTGAAGTCCCTCCAAAGGGCCCAGCTATAAAGCCAGTCTCCAGGAGTCACCAGAATGGTGTCAGTTCGAGGGGGACCTCCCATGCTGCTCAGAATTCCAAGAAGGAATGCAGTAGGTCCCCACTTGGCTTGTGGTTTCCAAATGTGTGGCTGGCTAGTGACATAACACAGCGTGTGGTAGGCTCGCGATGGCTGGGTCCTGCTGGCATACGTTCTGGTTTCTGTGAGTCTCTTATACTCAGTCCTAAGAGCCTGAAATGCCTCCTCTTTGAGCAAGGGGACTTCGAAGGGCTGCGTGCTCAGGTGTCTGCAGGGCAAAGCTAGTCCCCTACAGGAGTAAATCAGCCCTGTCAGAGGCAGTAGGGAGGGGTGGGGAGTGTAGTGACCTAAGGCCTTCCTGCCCCTCCTCAAAGCACACTAATTTCAATTGTATTAAGATATCGGATCATTCAACAAAGCACTTCAAATCAGCTGAACAAATTCTGCCCCCAGTGCCTTTTTGGAAATGGTATGCCTACAGATTTCCAGTATTATAAGAACCAACCCAGATGAGGCCTGATTTTGCCAGCAAGTGGCAGCATATGGAATGATGTCCCCACTGAGTCCAACTCCTTCTGCATGGGGTTAGCTGCCTTTGAAGAGTTCAGAGAAAAATTGGCCCAATGGGCTTAAAAACTCGACCAGAAAGCCTCAAGGTTGAGACATCTTTGTTGGTTGGTTGTTTTTTCACAGAATCTGTCACGGATGTTGAGTGTGGTATGAAAGCTGGTGAGAATGTTGGTGGGTGTTGGAGTTACCGTCTCTCCCAGTCTGGCTGCCCCAGCCCTGCCTCCCAGGAGAGCACGGCTGCAGGTGAGGAAAGAAGTGGGGAAGATGTACAGGGCTGGGCCCACCAGGCCTCTTCACTCACCACAGCCCACCAGTCTGACCATCAGCAGACTGGCTCATGTAAGGTCCCAGCAGTCACCCAGCCCTCAGGGCCCCACTTTCCTCGTCTGTCAGTGAGGCAGCCGGACCAGACGGTGATGATGATGGTGATGATGATCAAATGCCTGCTATGCACTGACTCTCCACCACGTGCCGGGCACTGTGCATTTCCTCATTTCATCACCTGAGAGCTGCTGGGGTCCACTGACGTATACAGCTGGCCCCAACCCTGACTGCACCCTCTGCGCCAAAGACTTCAACAAACCTCTATGCCCTCTGTTCATAGGATGGCAAGGGATGGCTCCTGAGGGTGAGGAACCCGACATTAGGGGAAAAACAGCAAACACGGGACTAAGGCCTTCCATGCTCTTCAGGATTTAGAGAGGTCATTGTGCTCACCTGCAATCCAGCAAAGAAGGAAAATGAAGCTCAGAAAGGTTGAATATCTTTCCCAAGGTTGAATAATACATGGTTCAGTGGGGATCAAACAAAGGTGTGAAGGCGGACAATGCCCAAACGACCTGCAACTTAACCAACCTGGGTTTTCACAGCCTGCGAGGCTCCTCACCAGGGGGCTGACCCCAGTCTAGACTCAGAGCCCCTGGACTAGATTCAACAACATGTCTGGGGGCTGTCAGAGGCCGGGTGAGCATCAGAGCATAATTACAACCATATCGACTGTTTGCTGAGCATTCATTCACTCACAGATACTCACTAGGAGCCTGGGTGTCACGTATCACTCCCAGCACTGCGGCTGCGCAGCAGACAAGGATGTGTGGCACTTGTGGGGGAAGGCAGTCAGCTGTGGGGCGTGATGTGACCCAGAGTTACCAGATGTCTCTTTTAGACTAGGTGGTGAAGGGCAACCTCTCTGAGCAGGTATCATTTTAGCTGAGGTCAACATGACAAGAATGGACCAACCTTGTTAAGTTCTGGAGAAAGAACACTCCAGGCAGAGGGAGGAGCCAGGGCAGAGACATAAGCAGGCATAGGTCTGGCCTGAAAGGAGGCAGGTGGGCAAGACTATAGAGAGGAAGGGAGGGAGTTGTACAGATGGGGCCAGAAGCCACCCAAAGACCAGGTTGTGTGGGGCTCCATGAGCCCGAGAAAGGGGCTCAGATTTTACTCTGAGTACAAAGGGAAGTTACGTCACAGAACCATGGTTTGGTTTGCATCTTTTTAAAATGTCCCTGTCTGATGGGTGAACAGATACATTCCTGATTACAGAGAAGCAAACATGAGGGAGAGAGGCCAATGGGGAGGCCATTGCAATGGTCCAAGTGACAGTGGTACGGAAGAGACTGGTAGCTGTGGGCATGGAGAAGCGCTCAGAGCTGGGATGTATTTGGGAGATGTGTTGACAGGGCTCGCTGACCCGTTGGAAGTGGGAGAACAGGGAAGGAGAGAAACAAAGGATCACAGGATTTGGGGCTCCAGCAACCACGTAGACGTGGTGCCACTCACGGAGATGGGGAGGGCTGAGGGGCAGGCTGGGTCACGAGAGGATCAGGAGTTCCGTTTCGGCCATGTCAAGGGTTCGACGCTGATTAGACCACACTGTGAAGACTCCAGGCCAGCCTTGGCTTCAAGAGTCAAGAAATCCACACTCGGGAGTCATCTGTACGTCCGTGGACCTGGCTGAGGTCGCCCAGGGAGACTGGGTGGGCAGAGGAAAGGCTCAGGATAACCCTGGTGCTCACCAGCGTTTTGAGGACCCACACCAGCATATGTGACATAATAAATGTGGTCCAAATTTACAACAGATCGCCAAGGTCAGTGTTACTGCTCTCCTCTGCTCTGAAAATGCAGAGAAGTTACAACCAGCCCCAGGCCCCACAGTTTACAAGTAACATTACAAGAATCAACCCAACTAGTCAGAATTGGGCTCCTGTCATTTGCTTGTGTTGTGCAGTCACTGCGGGGGATACGCAAGTGGGCAGGATGCCTCCGTGGGACAAGATAGGCGTTGAAGTCAGAGGGCCTGGTGTGAATCCTCATTAGCTGTGATTCTGGACAGCTAACATAATCCCATCAAACCTGAGCTCCCTAGTATGTCGAATCACATCTTTTTTTTTCCCCCTTTCATTTTGCCAATGTCCAGTACGAGTCTATTATGTGCCGGGCACTGTGTTACGTGATGGAGACACAATGAGAATCGGACAGATTTCTCCACTCTGCAGTCTAGTGGGGGATACAGACATGTAAACAGGCAATTACAATACAGTGTGATAAGCACTATGATTACGGAAAGACTGCTTCCCTCTTTAAGTTGTACCAACCTACACAGACTCTAAAGTTACACATAATTTCCTTCCTTCCAAATCCATATGCAATAATAGTCCCATATGAAATGTTTCTCTTCTTTACAACAGTATCTATGATTTCCATTAGAATAAATAACACATGCCAAGCACCTTGCACATAACCAGTGCTCAAAAGATAGTGGCCGTCGTAATTAAGGCTTGGGCTTTTTGACTTAGCACCACCTCTAACTTTGTGGCTCATTTTTGTCTTCTGTCAATTACGAAAAACAGTAGCTAGTTCACAGGGTCACAGTGAGGCTCAGGTGAGATAGTGTATGTGAAAACATTTTGTAAGCTGGAGGTAGTTCTATTATAGCATCAGTAAAACACGGTTTCATGTGCACTCACTAGAGCTACAAAACTTAGTTCACACGGAATACTTAGTGTTAACCCAAAGGTCTCACAACCTGTATCCTGGGCCTGAGGAAACCTTTTAATAGGTTCTTTGGGAAATAACATTCTGCACAAGAAAATCTGCTCCATCCAAACTACCTACAGTCTGTCCACAGGAAGATGGGGACCCTTTACTTGGGGAGACCCTCCCCTCCTGACTCCTTCCGCTAACTGCATTTGCTCACCCAGGCAAAGGCAAAAAAATGCTGGAAACCTTCCAGGCTGGTCTCTCGTCTGCTTCGTGCATCACCAGAGTCCTGAGTCAGTGCCAAGGAGGCAGGATTTGTAAAGCTGGTGGTGTGTGCTGTGGGCTGTCAGCTGTGTGGGCGGTGGACAGGGCTTAGGGAGGGGCTGGAGCTGAGGGAGGAGCAGGAAGCTGGCAGGGCCACCACCAACAGAGAATCCTTCCTGATTTCCTACTGCAGCAAATCATGCCCTGAGAGAGGATCAGGCTGCCCTGTCCTAGTGCCAGGAGGATCCTGTCTATAGAACATTAAGTCAGGAGAAGCCAGAATGCAGGAGACAGAAGAGAGAAGGATCCATCTCTCCAAGGTGCACAGTAGACACAGGTCCTGAACAGCCCTGAAGGAGGGCAGAGAACAGACTCCCTACTTCCTCTGCTGATTGTTCAATTAGAAGGCTTTGTGCAGTCAGCAACCTGCACAACTGCACAGGTGACCCAGAGAACTCAGCCGCCTCTTTCCCTAGAAACTAGCTGATTGGAATAGCTATCAGTTCCCCTCCGTACACTCATTTCAGCAGTCATTCGATGAATGCTTATTGTGAGCCAACTATGTATGAGGCACTGTTCTATACCCTGAAAATAAGAGAAAGTCCCTGCTTTCAAGAAGCTTACATTTCAGTCCAGGAAGACAAACATATACACACACAAAGTATGTGTGTGTGTGTGTGTGTGTGTGTGTGTGTGTGTGCACCTGTGTGTGTTGGGGAAATGGTAGTAAAGGATATGATACAAAATAAAGCACAGTAAAGAGAGAAGGTGATCGTGGTGCGGGGGCGGAGTGGAGGCTACTGTACAGAGGGTGATCAGGAAGGTCTCTCGGAGCAGAGACCTCAGTGAAGTGAGGGAGGAGGCATGCAGATCTGGGGGGAAGGGCACTCTAGGCAGAGGGAACAGCAAAGGCGAGGGCCCTGCGGTAAGGTGGGTTTGAGGGCTGGCCCTGGGCCAGCGCCACTGAAGCAGATGACTAGGGGAAAGATGAAGAGATAAAGTCAAAGACGCCTGTGCATCTATGAGGGAGAGGTCAAAGTCAAGGTTGAGGCGGAAGGTCACACAGAACCTTGTAGATGGTGCTAAAGGCTGGGTTTTGTTCTGTGAGAGGTGAGAGGTCACTAGAGGCTTCCAAACAGAGAACTGATGTGATATGTTTCTGAAGATTCTTTCATGGAGACTCTATGCACTCTTTCAACTCCTCTGTAAATCTTTCTTTAAAGAAAAATTTAAAAAGGACCCCTAACCACAGTGGCGGGGATGGCTGTAGCACAGAGGCCAGTTTAAGAGGTGGTTGCAATCACCCTCTTGGGTATGTTACTCAAACTTTCTGTGGCTCAACTGTGAATCAGACAATAAAAATAGTACCAGCCTCACTGTATTGTTACAAGGATTAAATGAATTAAAGTGTTTAGAACAGTGTGGGATATCTAGTAAGGACCAGATAAGTGTTTATGCAATAAAAAATTAACATAAAAGGTGGCTTTGACTGGGAAGATAGTGTGATCTGCTACACTGTGAAGGGAAAGCCGACAGGAATTGGCAAGAACTGGGTGTCAGTGTGAGAGAAATCAGGGTGATTCCAACGTTCCTGGCCCCAGCAACAGAAAGAATGGAGATTCCATTTACTGAGGCAGGAAAGGCCACAGGAGCAGCAGGCTTGAGGAAAAGCTGATATTTTGCTGTTAGACATACTGTGCTTGAGATGCCTAGGGACATGCAAGGGAAAATGCTGACTTCGTGGGTAGCATTTAAAATTCAGGGAAGGGGCCTTGGCTGGAGATAGAAGTCACCAGCATATTACGGTGACCAAGGGTCTGGGGCTGGATGAGACCAACAGGAAGTGAGTGTTGGTGAGAACAGAACAGGGGTGGGGACTGAGCCCTGGGCCATCCTATGTTTAGGGATTGGGAAAAGGAAGAGGAAATAGCCAAAGAGACTGAGGGGTGACTGATCAGGTGGGACGAGAAAAGAGTTTCAGGAGAGGGTGACAGTGAGGAAATGCAGCTGCTTCTGCTGCCACCACGTCAGAGAAGACAGACACAAAGAATCCCGCACTAGGCAAAGGCCTGATTGGAATGGGTTCCGGGGGAACTG
Organism: Camelus dromedarius; assembly: GCF_036321535.1. NCBI lineage: Eukaryota > Metazoa > Chordata > Mammalia > Artiodactyla > Camelidae > Camelus > Camelus dromedarius. The sequence continues at coordinate 25,853,417 of NC_087458.1, read as the reverse complement.
CGGGAGAAAAACTAGAGACAGCGTATAGACAAAGAGGCACATCACACTCTCCATGTGCATCAGCCCTCCACGTGGAGCGTGATGAGAGGTCAGGCCACAGAAACAGGAGGAAGGGCCTGGAACAGGGGTCCAGACGCAGTGGGTGGCCAGTGCAGGCGGGAGCTCACGCAAACCTCTTCACTTGCTGCTAAGCTCCCGGTGAAGTAGGAAGACAACTGCGGTCATGAGGTAGGATTAGGCTGGCAGGAGATGCTGGGGTTTTGAGAATTAAGGGAAAGGTGTGTGAAATAATCTTTAAAAGTGTGTGAGGGTGGATGAAAAGGGGAAAATTGTAGAGTTTCCAGGCAGGACAAAGCGGGGCACTGGAGGTGGGGGTCACAAATTTACAGGAGAGTGAGCACTGCTGTGAGTTCTGCTCTAGCGACGTTCAGCTGCCCCAGTGCAGGGGAAGAAGAGGTGGCCAGCAGGATTTAAGCAGAGCCGGAGTTCTGCCAGACCAGTATAATGGAGCACCGGAGGGGCAAGGAAGTTGAGGGTGAAAACAAGGAAGTGAGTAAAACGATGGTGAAGCGTGAAAAAGGCTGTTGACCAAGCTGGGGGGCCTCCAGCACCCTGGCCCTCAGCTGCTGATGGGCTCCATCCTAGAAGCTGGCAGGAGAAAGAGCTGAGGGGCAAGAGGAGACCTCAAGAGAAACGTCACCATTCTGCTCCAGAAAGTATTTTCGGTGCTTTCAGTGGAATTTAATTTTATAAGACAGGAAGGGAGAATACAGTTGGGGAAGAAGCCGTGACTAAGTGTCATGATCAGTGTCTTCTGGATGCTGGCAAGATGAAAAAATACGGATTTGAGCACCGGAAAGAGTGAACTGGGCAGAAAAGAGGTGGTGGTCAGCCAGTGGGAAGCTGGAAACAGACTGTGAAGCAGTGCAATTATGACATGGTCCAGACTGGCCAAGGAAATGCGGTCTCAGTCAGAGCATGGAGGCAACATTATCTGGGAGAAGAGGTTAAGGAACCACGAGACCAGGGTGCAGGAAGGGTCATCTAAGTGGATACGGCAGTAAACAAGAACTGCAGGCAGGAGAAGAGATGGGGAGAGAGGCAGTAAACCAAGAGCTAAAATCTGCCTGGGATGAAGGGCAGTGGCCTTGGGAGTCCGTAGATGGCTGCAGCAGGAAGAAGTAGATGGCAATGCCGGATGGCATCGCCACCTGGCATGTTAGGACAGGCAAGAGGAATAATGGTCTGGAAGCAACAGTGAGGAGCCAGTGGGCACAGACCCCACCTCCAGGCTCAAGAGTGCATGCCAGTGTCGGGGAGAGGACAGTCACCACATGAGACAGCTGCAGATCAGGCAGAATCTTAGGGGAGAGGCAGGGTCCAGCTGGAACAGGAGGTAAAGGGGATGTCCAGAGAAGGACCTTGCTGATGACAGACCATGAGTCCTAGACAGTGCATTCTCAGGGTTTGGGAAGCCGGGGAGGAGTGGGAAGTGGGTCAGACGAAGCCATGCACAGAGTCACGTGGGGAGGGAGTCTGTGGTGAGGAAAAGGGCCTGGTGATACTGACCACGGAGATCTCTGAGCAGACTGCAGCGATGAGGCTGGGAGTGTTGGGGAGCAGAGCGGGTGGGGCAATGTCACGGTCTCCATCACCTCCCACTTTCTCTTCAACCCACTCCATTGGGGACCCAGCCCCATCACCATACTGACACCACTCCCATTAAAGTCACTTCCATATTGCCAAAACCAGTGGTTCCTTCTCCATCCTCATTTTATAGGACCTCTCAGCAGCATCCTACACAAACGACGCCTCCCTTCTGAACACACTCTGCTTTTTGCTTTTTGGTCCCTGAACTCTCTGGCTTTCCTCCTACCGCCCTGGCCACCCTTTCTCACCTCCTTTGTGGGCTCCTACTCTACAGCTACTCTTAAAGGTTGACACATCCCCCATGCTATTGGTGTGTCTGCCCTGTTCCACCGCTTCATGGACCTGCCCTGGTGAAAGTACAGTCTCCCACCATCCCCACTGCCACCTCATCCTCCAACTAGCAAAAGTTTAACTTAGAGAAAGACCTAAGAGTTAGTCACACATTGCGAGCCATGGTGAAGCTAGTATTTCAGTGAGCATTGTAGGGATTCTTGAGTTAGGGCATGTGACAGCACTGAGTGACACGAAGAATGTGCAAGCTTGTCTCTGCCTTCAAGCTGTTCGGCATCCTCTTAAAACAAGAAAGAGGTGCATAAAAATGCAATACTTCTGAACATGAAGAAATGCCAACAAGTTGCACGGTATTCAAATGGCCATCTACTTCCTCTCACTCGTTTTTTGAAGCCACGATGAGATAACTTAGCACGAGTGAGGTCACCCTGGAAATCAGGCCCAACTCTGTCAGCCCCGAAGCCAGCGCCCCTGCTGTGGCATCCCAGTGGGCAGGTGAGATTAAAAGTTAAGTACTTGGGAACTAGATGAGGCACTGTGCCACTGCAGTTAGAAGCATGGATTCTAGAACCAGACTTCCAGGGTACAAATCACTAACCAATATCACATCACACTTACAATGCAATAATTATCAGAGGGACCTTGGGAAAGTCACTTAACTTCCCTGTGCCTCATGGGTTAAATGTGGACAATAAATATTACCTCATAGTAATAATGATAAGGATTAACATGAGTTAGTATAGGTAAGGTGTTTAGAATGTTGCTGGTACGTAGAGCTGTGTAAGGTTTTGAAGACTAACAGCGTTGGGAAACGATCAACAGGAGAGAAGGTTTGTTGAGTACTGGGAGCCCAACTCCTCTCTGAATCCCAGGAGCCTGGCACAAGTCAGGGCTCACTGAATCAATAACTGACATATTAACATCCATAGGAAAAGACCACCAGAGATCAGCTAACCCACTCCTGTATACACCATCCAGGATGTCCAGGTAGGTAAATTCCACCATGACCAGCATCATTGAGAAACACCTGCTGCTCGTCTCTTTGCCCTTGATGACATCTAACAACTCAAGGGTCTCAGGCAAGAGGAGAGACAGACAAACAGACCACAGGACACGCAGACATGCAGAGTCAACACTGGCATCCAGAAGACAATCAGAGTCCTTGAGTATGGTGCAAATCCAGGGCGACTGAGAATTAAATGAAATCCTATCTTCCTTTAATTTATGACTCCTAGGAATAAAAGCCCAAGTTCTCAATAAGCAGGACTCAGAGGAAAGATGGCTCAAGACAGAACATAAATCCTTTTGTTCTACACAGAAAGATCAGAAATAAAGTCATAGTGGGGAAGGAGGGGCTCAGATCTTGGTCAATCTCTTCCATCCACTGAAGAGTTGCCCCAAATGTAATCATTCCCTCAAGGGTGATACTAGAAAGAGGAGGGTCAGCAGCAATTCTGGAGGGAAAGGTGAGATAGACGTTCCATGCTTTCATAGAGCTCCTCTTTCCTTGGAAGCTCAGGGTGTGAATCAGACCCTGTGCTTTCTGCACAGGCCCTTAGTAAATTAGGTGTGCTTGGGAGGACAGCCTTAGACCTCAGTGAGGTTCCATGCAGCCTACAGCTGGTTAGTGAGATGCATGGGGGCTGACCGCAGGGATCTCACTCCGAGAGTCAATCCCCTCTTTGGTGGCAGCAGAAGCAGATGCATTTGCCTTGCTGGGCGCATCCTTCCCAGCGGGACCCCAGACGCCGACCCCACACCGCCCCAGTTCTCCCTTATCACGCGGCCTGGCCGGGCCCCGCACGCCCCGCCCCCGCCGGGTACTCACTCCCACTCCTTGCGCCGCGCCTGCGGGGTGCTCTGCATCTTGTGCGCCTCGTGGGCCTTGATGATGTCGCGCTGGTCGATGAGACCCCCTCGCCGCCGCTTCATCACCTCGGGGCTGATCGGGAGGAAGGGGCTGGAGCCGCCCTCCCAGCCCGGGCCCTCGCCCTCCTGCACCGGGAAGAAGTTGTCGAAGCCGCTGGCGGCGGCGGCGCGCGGGGAGGCCGGCAGCATCCCCGCCTCGTCCGAGGCGTCGGCCTCGAGCAGGGCGCAGTGCTGGGGCCGCCATGCCTCCTCCTCGGGCAGGGCCAGGACGTGGCGGCGGCGGCGGCCCGCGGCCCTGGCCTCAGGGCTCCCGCCTGCAGCCGGACAGAGGGCGGGCTCGGGCAGCCTGCGGCCTGGGCTCAGTCCACGCATCTCGGGCACCATCACAGAACATTGCTCTGCCGGGGGGAGGTAGGTGAGAGATGAGGGGTGGGAGGGCAGGGAAAGTAGGGGTGGGCACGAGGGAGACAGAGAAGAGAAAGAGGTTAATGACGTTGTCCTCCCGGGCAAGGCTTCCCGCCCAGCCCAGAAACTGGCCCACAGTAGGAACTCAGTAAATGATCGTAGAACTCAGGAGCATCCACTGTGGACCAGGCTGGGTGCCAAGTGCTGGGTATCCAGCGTTAAACAACGTGGACTTGATTTTCGCTCCAGGAACTTCAGTCTAGTGCAGAGGACAGAGGTGAAGGAAATAATCACACACAACCGTGATCGATGTCCCAGGGTGCAGCTTTGAGGAGAGGAGGACACCCAGGCTGTCCTTCTCTGCCCCGACCTCCACAGCTAGCTGGCTATTCTCTCCCTTTTATGGTGAAAGCATCCCCCTAACCCTCTCCCCAGTGTCCCAGCTCCTCTGTGGAGGTCCTTCACACCACCTGCTGCCCTAACTGTCACACTCTTTCCCAAAGAACCAGCCACAGGCAGGCTATTCCTGAGAACCGGGTCCCCCACATCGATTTCCTCCTCCTTTCCTTATTCACATCCGCCACAGGCTCGGGAGCGTGTGTGGAATCAGATGCCTCACTGGCTCCCTTGAGCCTGGTTTTCCTTTTCCACGCCAAGGAGGATGTGGCCGGATCTGCAGCTTGACAGACTCATTCAATCAACACTGACTGAGGGCTTACCACGTGCCAGGCACTGGGCACACCAAGATGAGCTGGATTTAGTCCACATCCTCCTTGTGGGAGAAATAGGCAGAGCATGGATGTGACCTCACAACACGATGCACGATGACTGAGGTGAGCCTGAGTGTTATGTGAGCTCATAGGAGGGGCACCTGGGCCCACTTGGGGATGTTGGGGGTGGTGCTTTGCGGAGGAAACAACCTTGAGGCTGGGTTTAAACAGAGCTTGCTGGATGAGGAAAGGGAGAGGATTAAAGACAAAAGGAAGAGCATGTACAGACAGGATTTACAGAACCGGACGGAGTCAGAAAGAGTTCCCATATCCAGTCTGAGGTCTGGGGGAGAGTCCTGACTTGAGAGAACTTGGTCTTACCACCTTCCCAGATCTCTACTACTGTCTCCCTCCCAGCCAAGAGGCCAACACCTGAATTCCCAGCCTCCTACCCACCCACATTCCAAGCCACGCCCCTCCTGACCACAAGTGGCACACATATGCCACCGTGGCTCCAAAAAGTGCCATTTGCTCTACACTCTGGAAGGAGCCTGTGCTGGGCATCTTCCCAGAATGCTGCCCTCTAGACCCCGCCCCCGCCTTCCCTGATCTGGACTGCAGGTCAAATCGCAAATCACAAAAACAAAGAATATTAAAATGGGCAGGAGTCCTAAAGGTTTAGCCGTATCATTTTACAGGTGAGGGGGGCTGAAGTCCAGAGAGGCAGAGAGACTTGTCCAGGGTCACACTACTGATAAAATGCAGAGCTGGGAGAGGGCTCAGGTTTCAAACCCTAACTCAGTTTTTTCCCACAATTCTGATCACGCTTCCTCTACCATGTGTAACAGAATCCACAGATGCCTCCTGAGCCCCCTCCTCATTGCACCAAGGAAGTTGGCGGAAAAGAAAAAGGCAGGATGATCTTAGTACATAAGTGATAAAGCCTGATATGAACATTAAATAAACCCTGACTTCCCTGGAGAGTAGGCACTTAGGTATCTTCCTCATACGTCTCTTCCTGAATTTTCAGCATCTGGACTGGTCGTCCCAGCCCTGCCAGCACCACACCCAATGCCTCAGTGATGCTGGGCTGCGGGCGCTGGGGATGTGCCATTGAGCGCTAGATACTCAGCCACTAAAGGGGGCAAGGGCAGGGGAGGTAAAGGGTCCAGGGCAAGCTTGGTGGAGAGAAGTGAAGGAGAAAATACACTTCAAGTCCTGCCAGCAGTTGGGTGGGTCCCTCGAAAGAGTGATTCATATTCCTCACGTTGTCATTCTGTCTCAACTCTGCTTGATGGATTTTAAATTTATCCTCCATTCCTACGATGTTTAAATGTCTCTCCCTCACCACACACATGCACGCACCCCTCCCACTCCCTCCGCAGGCTTCAGCCCCGTCAGAAACCCAAGCAGTCTTGCGTTCTGTCGCCTGCAGCCTCCTTTTCCTTGGGGACCCTCCAGGGTGGGCCACCCTCCCAGCCATCACCAGGCCACCAGGACCTGGCTCCTTGCCTCCACTTCCAGGCCTACCCCTCCCTCTCCCTCTTTACTGGATTTCCCCTTCCCAGACACTTTGCCAATTTGAATCACATCTTTGCCAAAATTACAGCAGCAAAAATATGCACTGCAGCACTCCCGCTGCAATGGAATCAATTTTACGAATATCAAAACATGAAATTATCTCATCTTTCCTTTAAGAATTCCTGTTAAACAACCCTTCTATTATTGATATAAATGTTCATCAGGAGAATCTGTCGCCCCCGCTGCCTGCCAAGCTGGCCAGTCCCCAGGTCTGCCTGTCATCAAACTGAGAGAACGCCTTCCATCTCAGGCGACTGAGACAAGACGGAGTCTACGTCTTCCAGGGAAGGACACATGAATCTACTCTATACTGAGCTTCACCCCCAGCCCTCAAATCTTGGTGTTCCTTGAGTACCTTGAGTTCAGGGGTTTTGTCTTCTCTTTCTATACCCAGCACCTAGTACTGAGTTCAACACACAGTAGGACGCTGTGGTGGTCACTGGTACTGTTGGCCAACTATTCTGGTTGTCCCCCTCCTGGAAGTGTAGAGTAGGACGCACTTCCTGGCCCCCGTGGTTGAGCAGGGTCACGTGACCACGCTGGCCAGAGAGTCACTTCAGGGCTAAGCGTTTATTGCCAGTGCAAGATCTCTACATCCAGACGGACAGGCCCACTTTTTCTGTAAAGGACCAGAGAGTAAATATTTCAGATGTCACAGGCCATGCAGTCTTTGTTGCAACTACTCAAATCCTGCTGTTGTAGCATGCCAGCAGCTAGACAATATGTAAATGAGTGTGACTGTGTTCTGATAAAACTTTATTTATACACTTTTGTAAACTTTGCCCTTTCAACTGCATCTCTTGGACACCGTCACTGTCACTCAGTCTGTGCCCACGGGAGCAGGTTCTACAGAGCAACAGGCAAAAAAGAAGGTACGGTGAGCCACAAAGCAGAATCAAGGGTGGACACACCCAGGGAGAAGCTTCCCGAGGGCAAAGCTGCTGCCCGTGGTCCCACCCCCAGTCCCCAGGAGAAGGAAACAGGCCCGGCTGCTCTGAGATACTGGCCCAAGAATGAGCTCATGAAAGCTCCAAGGGCACCTGTCTTATTTCTCTAACTCTTGCTTTCCACTCAACTCTCTTCTTATTTGTTGCTTCATCTGGCTAATGCACTGGGGGCCCTGAGGAGGAAGAGGACACATCTGCAACCCAACAGCTCCATTAAAAACTCCTCCCTGGCTTGTCAGGCCACATGGGGTAGCAGGATAAGGTCTCTCCTTTCCACTCCTGTCCCAAGCACCCTGCACTGCCAAAGATGCCTGAGCCAGTGATCACACTTCTGCCTGCCTCTGAAACCCTCTCCCCTCCCTCTTCCAGAGCCGAAGTTGAGATCTCCCTGCACAAAGGAACGTTATGCTCCTTGCACCATCTTTCCCTTTATATCCTATCAGGAGTTTGAATTTTACTCATCTGTTTTTGATTGTTTTAGAAATAATGGCTCATGCATCCCCTTGGCCTATCAGTGCCTCTGAGGCCCAGCAGGTGAGTCCGCCATGGTGAAGACATGCATCTTCCTCTCTTTGGGTTCAAGCCAAGCCCACTCCTACCCCTCACTTTCTGACTCTTCCAGAACATGTGCCTCTTCCAGCCACATTCTGAGAAATGGGTACACCAGGAAGTCAGCAAAGCTCATGCTGTTGTGAATGTACTGCCTTTATACCCTGACAGAGTTGATTTCAGAAAAAAAAAGGTCTCCATTGCGCACACCAGCAAGTGGCACAGGTTGGGAGACGGTGGATAGAACTGGGACTGGTGGGTACTGGAAGGTGAGCAGTGGGCACACAGGTGTCCCTGAGCTGGCCCTGTGCCCTCTGTCTGCCCTAGAAGAAGGCAGGAGGGTCCCAATTCCCAACTGTCAGAAATGAAAAATCACAAGAGGGAAACACTTTTTAAAATAAGATACTACACAACTGAGATACCACTCAGTTCTTTTCTAAAAATGATGCTCTAGGGAAGAGAACTGATACAGTCAATGTGCTTCCTGCCCAGCAAAAGGGAAGGCAGGGAATGACCCTGCTCCTCCCCTCACCCACCTGCTCAGAGAGGAACATTCCTGGCCTAGTAGTAAGTATTCATCTAGGGATTCTCATCTGAGTCACCTTGCTCCCATACCACAGAAGAGGAGTGAAAGCTGGATTATTTCATTTGCCATGACCAGCTAGGCTGTGGTTCTCAAGCTTCAGTGTACATCAGAAGCATCTACATTGCTGGTTTTAAAGTGCAGATCCCTGGAATGCCCCCAACCCCACCAGAGAGTCTCATGCAACAGATCTTGGGTGGGCTCAGGAATCTGCATATATAATAAGCACCACCGCACCTCCTCCCACCCCCAGGAATCATGTCTTGAGAAACACTGTCCTGAAAGCAGTGTCTCATCCTGAGAGGTGGTGCTAAGTTGGTAAGAAGTAATGCCCCAGATGCATTAGGATGTTAACGGCCCCGTAGGTAGGCCAGTGTCCCTTTCACCCATTTTCAGGCTACACCATGAAATGAAGGTGCCAAGAAACATCCAGGATGAGTTCCTTGACCTACCCCAACTCCCTGCAAAACTCCATCCCCCGCAGGCTGGCGTCAGCTTTTGCCCATCCCATATTCCTCTCCACATGTCTGCGTTGTTATGGTGACATTCAAGGATGGGCTAATGTCCAGCAGCAGTTTGACAGGCTAGTGCGTTTTGAATGTAAATTAAGACCCAAGGCAAAAACATGGCTTCAAATGTAGAATGATCACGACGTCTGTCGGGGTAGAGGAGGCAAAAAAGCTTTGATCCGGTGTCAGAAGCTCAGGGCTTGGGGACAAAAAAAAAAGACTAATGAACTCATCTACAAAACAAAAGGGCTCACAGACATAGTAAACAATCTTATGGTTACTGGGGGAAAGGGGGTAGGAAAGGATTAACTAGGAGTCCGAGATTTGTAAATAATAACTACTATATATAAAAATAGATAAAAGGCAAATTTCTTCTGCATAGCACAGGGAACTATATTCAATATCTTATAGTAACCTTTAATTAAAAAGAATCTGAAAGTGAATATATCTGTGTATAAGTATGACTGAAACATTATGCTGTACACTAGAAATTGATACATTGTAACTGACTATACTTCAATTATAAAAAAAAAAAAGCAGCAGCTCAGGGCTCGGGATACAGTTCTGGCAATTCTTAGTCAAGCAAGCTTTGGCAGGTCATTTCTCTTCTCCAGGTCAGTTTCCTCTCCTGAACAATGATGATAATAATTACTCTATAATTTACATTACATTATACAATATATAATGATAAGTGCATATTATGTAATCATATAATATATTAGAATGGATAATAAAAGCTGTCTTACAGAAGTGTGTGGTGAGAATCAAATAAGACAGCATCTGGGAAAGAACTTGGAGATGTGCATTAAGTAAATACGGAGGACAAAACAGAGGTTAGGAGCCAGCAGCTGAAGCCAGCTCCCCTCTCACCAGATGTATCTCTGGGCACATGACATAGTCCTTCATTTCCTCATCCTTAAAATGTCATTAAGAGTGGATACCTCATAAGGTTGTTTTGAGAACTGAATACAGAAACATGTAGAACAGTACGTGTAAAAATGCCCAGTCAGTGTTAGCCATCATTTTTATCATGTGAATGACATATTTTGTTAGAGTAAACAATGCTAGTAAACAACCGCAAAACAGAAAGATTTATTTCTCTCATGTCGCAGCAATAATGCAAGTTGGCCCAGAAGATGGGAAAGAGAGACTCTGCTCCACACAGTCATTCAGGGACCCAGATTCTTTCATGCAGTGCTCTGTCATCTCCTAAGGATGGCTTTTTTTTTTTTCTTAAAGGGCTGAAAAGAAAATATTTTAGGCTTGGCAGGGCAGAAGTCTCAGTAGCAACTGCTCAACTCTGCCTTTGTAGTATAAAAGCAGCCATAGACAATACACAGATAAATGAATGGCGCTGTTTCAATAAAACCTCATTTACAAAAACAGGCAGTTAACACCTGAGCCTAGAGCCTCCAAGTCCTCTGCTAGATGTCTTCTCTCCAGCCTGGGGACAAAGAAAAAGACAAGGCACTTGGGGGATCTTGCAAAAGGTCTAAAGGCCAGATGTGGGAATGATACATATCACTTCCCCACCTCTTCCATTAGAACTCAGTCTCCTGCCCGACCTTAACCGAAGGAGAGCAGAAATGCAGTCTAGCTGGGAGCCAAAGAAAAAGAGGAGAAAACCAACACTCATAATCTGCATCACACTACTACTGTTGGGACTGGGGTATAACCACAAAAGTGAATCAAAATGCAGACACTCACAAATCCATCAAATACATGGAACATCAGCCAGTCCAGTGGGGTGGTAATCAATTGCTGAAAATTAGCCACATCACAACGTGCACAGAGAGAGATAAACAGACATATTTTATGTAAAAGAAAAAGGGGAAACCCTACATGTTGTGACAGTCAATTCACCAAAGGATCTTGATGACTTGGAAAACAAGACCTCAACAATGCAAAGTGTAGGTGGGTCCTCGCCAATTACGCAGTAGGCTCACCCCACAGACACATCCAGCTGGACAGTCCTTAGAGGAATGACAGCCCCTTCACACACACACTGGCCTTCAAGCTCCAAGCAGGCAGAGACCACAGCAGCCGTATTCAGCACCACATCCCTAGCACCCCGCCCTGTAAGCATTCAATAACCATTTATAAAAGGAGGGAATGAAGGGAGGGGAACGAGGAGGGAAGGGAGGCAGAGGAGAAGGAAGGCAATGTGCAATTTCCCATGCCATAATCTTGCTATTGTGGTAAATTTGTCCTCTTCAAGAGCTGGCTTCTGCAGAAATCTTTACAACTACATTTGAGTGGGTAGGAGTGGTGTTAAGGGGCTGTTGCTTGAAATTTTCCAATCTGCTTGAATATTCACCTTTATGATTCTGCTTTAAGAAGCTTCTGACAATCTCCACAGGACCTGCCTGACTTAGAGAAGGGAAGGAAGACTCTTTCATAAGGGAGGAGAGACTTACTTAATACACCACTCTGCCAGAAATCACCATAGAGTCATTCAACAAACATTTATGGAGCACCTGCTACGTGTTGGGGAGTGATAAAGGCACTGGAAACTCTTTATGGTACCACAACAGAATCCAGAAAGAAACTCAAGCAGTTAGGCCCAGACTAGACACTTTTTTTAAACGCAACTGCTTTTTAATATAGACCAAAGGTTACTTCTACAAGAGTATCCTGAAATTCCTTGAGCATTTGGAGATTTTCCAGAATTTGTTACTTCTGTTACTCTTTCTACTTCCCTAAAGTACCCAGACTTGAACAGACAGACAGGCAAAGCTAAAAAGGAATGTGTAATTTTTCCAAAGACCTTAGGGCAAGTAGAAATCTGAGGACAGAATACTGTTCTTTGGACAGTCTCTCGAAGGAGTCAGGATTGGTGACAGCTGGAAAGAAAACAACCATCATCACCACCTGGACTTGCAGAAACAGAGTTGTCTGGCCTGGGACAGAGAAGGGCTGGCAGACTAACTTCAGGAGACTGCATATATTCTCTGAAAGGCATCCTTTCAAACCACTGCAGCATCAAGCTCAGAAAACTGAATCCCCAGTGCTGCAAAAACTCCTCCAATAGCTTTGTTTCCATCAAATACTTCTCAAGTGTCAATGCCAGGAACACCAGGGATCTCCAACTAGTGCCTGATAACATCCCTCCTCCCCACGCAGACCAAGATGACTTGAACTGATTTCCCCGGAAGCTGTCTTTGAAAGAGGAGTGAGTTACTGCTGCAGTCAAGTGATGGGTGGGAGACGGCACCAAGTGTGCTGCCAAACGGTATCTCATCTCTGAGCAGGATCCCGATCCCAGTGCAGGCTTTCAGAGGCACTGGCCCTGGAGCAGCCCCTCACTCTGCACTCTGAGCATGGAGCGTGGTTTGCACTGGGAGAGCTGGTCTGAATCTCCACCTAGTGAATCCAGTGCAGAGCCACGACCCTGGCATTCGAGGCCTCCACCAGGTGGCCCCAGGAAAAGGGACAAGCCCACAGCCCTCAAGGGCCTTGCATTTTGGCCAGCTGTGCACCCCTGCGGTGGTGACCATCTCTTCCAGATGCTAAGCTCCATCCCATCTGTCTACCAGTGCTGGCCCCTCCTGTGGGTCAGGTCCAGATGTCAGACAGGTCTCACAACCCAGCCTTTGTCCATCTACCTTCTCACTGTGATCAGATACGTGGGAAGTTACAGAGAAGCCTCCCAGCAGGTGGGAAAGTCACAGCTTACAAGCTGGATACTCAGGCACTGATGGAAATGGAAGGACATACCTATATCTTCCAAGCTATTTTGGTCTCTGAGAGCCTTTAGACTCTTTCCTTCATCCCACCTTCATCTCTGTGCTCTCTGACTGCTCATTTACACTTTTTCTTTCTGGTCATTTATGGTGTATTCTACTACATAATTACCAAAAATGGTATTATAATTAACCTGTTTTTTAAGCCAAAGAATTCATTGGGAACAAAATTTGCATTTCCAGGGATAATATGACCTGAATATTTTACACTCAGTACGTACACACGGTGCACAGTGTTGGCAATTCCAGGTGTGCAACTCAGACTGGTGTCCCCTGGAGATGTGCACTATGACACTTGTGAGATTAGACCAACAATTACAGCTAAACTGAAAAGTGCCTGCACATCGACAACAAGTTGAAAAGAAAAAGTGGAGTAGGCATTACAGTTACGTCTTCCAGATGCTTCCATGCCCTGCCCTCATGCAGTCTCTATCTAGTCCGGGCAGTGGGCTCCAGCACCAGGGCGGGTTCTAGCTTGACTAGAGCAAGTTCAGGTAACCTAACCCTTTGCCAGAGATTAGTTAAGGGACAGGCACATGACCCATTCAGGGCCAATGAAGTAAGAGGTAAAGCTTACTGGGGTTGTGGGGAAAATTCTCCCAGCCTTTAAGGAAGGCTTTTAAAGGAACTGCCCCTGGACAGTGCCTTGCACAGATGTGGACCACGGAGCTGCTGCCATCACCTCACTGTCATCCAGAGGACGAAGCCGCCACGTGAAGGAGGCAGCCCACAAGAATGGAGTCACCAGAGTCTGTCTGCCTGGGAGCCATCCCACCTCTAGACCACCAGCAGTATGAGACAATATGGCTCCTGGTAGCTGAAGCCCATTCATTTGAGTTAGATTTTCTGTCACTTGCATCCCAAAGCATACTAACTGCAGAAGCCCCCATACCCACCGGCACAATGACAAGACTTAACTACCCTACAAGCCTACAAGACCATGGACTTATTTTGGTCACGGCACGGGGGAAGTCACCTCACACATCTCTGTATGTTTTTTGGTTGTAGTTCTTCTTTTACACATAGACACTGGGACTTCAATCTTGCATAAAATTCTTGAGAGTGGGATTCTAGGGTGGGGAAATGACTCAACTTAACTGAATAAAGTTGAATTCAATTGAGCAAGCAGTAAGTTTCAGGTGGAGAAGGGAACATTATAATTGAATTATATGGAAAAGGACTTGTTGCAATGAAATATAGTATAAAAAGATGTGGTGGTCTTAGCAGACACCACCACCATCCTCATTATCATTATCAATAAATACAATGGTTAATATTCATTGAATTTTTTTTAAATGCTGGATACTGTAATTAAGGGCCATTCATACAATAGAGCCTTCAAGCTTTCATTTAGATTCTTGAAAAAAATTTTATGAAGCAACTGTTATTATTAACTAGGTTTTACAAATGAGAAAACTGAGACTTCAAAGGGTTAAGTAATACCCCAAGGTTAGAGTCACACAGTCTTTAAGTGTACAGCTTCTAACTCACGTCTGACTCCAAATGTCCTGCGTTGCACTGGGCTCTGAGAATGGCAATAATACAACAATAATGTTGTCATTACAAGAACTTTCACTTACTGAACACTTATTCATGGCCATAAATTCATGTTTATTAACCCCCCCATAAGATAAGTATTATTACTATTCTCATTTAAAAATGGAAATTCACCCAAGGTCACATCGTTAGTAAACACTGAACCTGGAATTCAATATCTAATTCCTCACCCAGCCTCTCTCTGGAAAGCTGTGCTTTGAAAGTGTGTGGGCCCTCAAATGGTCCTGTCCCTTGGATCCAAGACCATCTGCATGTTTCAGGGCCAGCATGTACACGTGTGTGTAATGAGTAATAAGTTCCTGCACGTTTGTGCCGGATTCTAGCCGGCCCCCCCCCCCCCAGGTCTGGCTCGATGTCTTCACCCAGCACAGTGCCGAAGCAGCAGAGCCCAGGGCAGGGGCACTTTCTAAACAAGCACCCCTTGTTTAGATGCAGCACCATCACAGAGCAGACTTTTGGGACTCCCCAGAGGGGTGAAAAAGAGGGAGGGAGTCATGCCTTGTGGTCTTCTCCTCACCTGACAAAAATCAAGCAGTAACTCTGCTCTGGGATGAAACAAGGCAAAAAACGAGCCTCCAGCTCTTCCCACCTCCTTTCCTGGTCCCTGGGCTCTCTCTTGCCACCTTGTACCCCCAACCCTCCAGCTGCCAGGGTCCTTATACTCTGACTGTTGCCAAATTCTTGACTGTCTTCACCATAATCTTCCCCCAAAAAACTTCTTCATGTATGGTAACCTTACTCTTCCATCTAAAAATTAAAACTGGCCTGAAAAAAAAAAAAGATTTTTTTTCTTTTCTGATTTGCAAAATTATATATAAGAAATGTCCCATATAGTTACCTATATTGGAAAATATATAACTATCTGAGATTGGGAAGCAACCAGAAAGGCTGAATCATGTAGGCATCACACACATGCTCCAAGATGGTCCATCCTGCCTTTCTTCTACCTCGTTTTTCCACCTTAAACTTAAGTTCTCCCAGCCCCAGGCCCTTAGAGGTAAACTGAAAATCACTTAACTACATTAGCGCATTCTCAGGTGCCAGTTCAGGGCAGCTAGGCTGCTTGCCAGCCAGGTGGTGATCACGGGAGCTGAGACTAGAAGAGGGGCCTCTGCTCGTCCTGTGTAAGGAAAACTTGATGCGGTAGAAACGGAGGACAACCCCTTCCATCCAACACACATTTTCCAAACATTTCAGTCTGATGTCTCCTCTATAAAAATCAGTGCCATTTGCACTGGGACGAGTTGAATTATACACAATATGGAAGTTCTGTGGCAAGAAGCCCTCCCTTAGCATGTAAATTATAAATATAAATTGCCTCATTTTGAGCCAGGCCCCATACTGAAGGCTTTACAAGCCTTCTAGCTAATGTCAACAATCTTTTTTTTTTCCTTTTTTTAATGAACGGAGTCATTCACACATTCATCCAATCATTTATTTCTTCCACACATTATAACGAACACCTATCAGAGGCCAAGCCAAGCACTGGGCTAGGCATCAGGACTGAAAACAGACCAGTAAACAGATTCTGACATGACACTGAGATAAGTGCTCAGATGGGGGGGATAAAAGCCTAGGGAATCCACAGAAGGCGCCGGGGAGTCAGGGAGGCTGCTTGGAGGACGAGATACTTCTTTAAGCTGAGGATTGTACATGAGGCAAGAGTCAGCCACAGGGTGTTGGGGGTGGTGGTGAGAGAGTGGGATGGGTGACAGTATAAATAGCCTGGTCTGGGTAGCCCTGATTGAGAAGGTGACATTTAAGCAAACTTGAAGGGAAATAAGGAGGGAGCAGTTCAGGTCGCCAGGAAGACAGAAAAGGCAGTGCGAAGGCCCCAATGAGGGAGCGTGCCTGGCGCATTCCAGGAGCAGGAAGGAGACCAGTGGGGCTGGAACAGGAGTGGCAAGAGATCAGAGAGGTGATGTGGAGGGCCCACAGTGGGGGGGCATCTGCCTTTTGCTCTGAGTCAAATGGGAGGCCACTGGAGGGCATGGCAGAGTCATGACACAATCATACTCGGCTGTTGCTGAGAAGAGACTACAGGGAGCAGGGAAAGAGACTGAGAGATTATAATTGTTGGAAGCCATTATAGCATAATACAATGAGCCTGCCTGCCTCATCTCTGGAACCCTGTGTAGAGATGGTCATGTGAAGTGCCTTGAGCAGCAGGATGTCAACATGCCTCCTGCTGGAAAAGTGGGGGCAGGGCAGGACTGAGGAGAGACAGAGGTCAGGGCCTGAGACCACCATGGCCCCCCCTAAAGCTCCTGTGCCCTCTGAGTGGTGCAGGAGAATCTCTGAAGATGTCCTGTCTTCACCACACACTCTTACCCACAGAGAGGAGTGGGGGCATCTTGCCACTGTCCCGAAGGGGCCATGAGGTTTGGGCAAGGAAGAGACAGGACATTAAAGTCCTGGCAGCAGGGCACACAGAGGCTCCAGCAGCTGATGTACTGACACCAACAGCTACTTGCCGGGGGTCAGTGACACCCTCCAGTCACCGCCAGATACCCCACCCCAATGTCAGGCCATATAAGCTCCAGGAGAGAAGGGGCAGGAGACAGACTATTAGTAAACTGTAATATTTAATCAAAAGAATGATACATCATGAGTTAACTGGAAAATCTCTGAGTAGAACCAAGGAAAAACATGAATTTGAAAAGATCAAGTTGTTTTCCATTCAGTGGCTGGGGACTCAGAAACCAAACAGGTTTCTGAAAATAATGGAAACTATATATATATATTATTATATATAATATATATATATTTCTGAGTTTTGTGGCTAGGCAAATTCCAATCTGCTTCACAATGTACCACTGAAAAGACCACTGAGATAAAGCATAGAAATACTGTTAACTACCATTTCATATTATTTATCTGAATCATCCGTACTATTCATCCTTTGGAACAGTTAGGGCTAAACTTCAGCAATGAAGGTTCTAAATGTTCAAGGTCATGTCTTAGGACCCCACCTGTAATCTGTGCAACCGTAACGTGGGTTACCATGGCACTGACTGCCTTAGCTTCATACTAGGCAATGATATCCATTAAAATCATGAGTTGATGTGCTAATTCTATTTTTACCTTTTTCTTCAGTTTTTTTTTTAAGACTTTAATTTTTAGAGCAGTTTTAGGTGCAAAGCAAAATTGAGACGAAGGCACAGAGAGTTCCCATGTACCTCCCACTCCTACACAAGCATAGCCTCCCGGATTGTCAGCATCCCCCACCACAGCGGTACATTTGTTACTACACTGACACTTCATTATCACCCAAAGTCTAGAGTTACATTCGAGTTTACTCTAGTTGTCCTAGATTGTGTAAGTTGGAACAAATGTATAATGATACGCAGCCACCATTGAGCACCATACAGAATGTTCTCACTGCCTTAGAAATCCTCCTGCCCCGTTCATCCCTCCCTGCCCCTCTGACCCCTGGTAACCACAGACTCTTTTAATGTCGCCATAGTTTTGCCTTTGCCAGAATGCCAAATAGTTGGAATCATATTGTATGCAGCCTTTTTCAAATTGGCTTCTTTCACTTGGTAACATGCATTTAAGGTTCCTCCATTTCTTTTCATGGCTTGAAAGCTCCTTTCTTTTTAACACTGAATAATTTTCCATTGTCTGATGTACCAGTTTAACCATTCACCTACTGTAGGTCATCTTGCTTCCAAGTTTTGGCAATTATGAATAAAGCTGCTAGAAACTTCTGTGTGCCAGTCTTTACACGGACATAAGTCTTCAGCTCCTTCAGGTAAATACCACTGAGCATGACTGTTGGGTCATATAGTAATAATATGTTTAGTTTTGCAAGAAACTGCCAAGCTGTCTTCCAAAATGGCTGCACCAATTCTGTATTGCCACTAGCAATGACTGAGAGCTCCTGTGGCCCCACATCTTCACCAGCGTTTGGTGTTGCCGGTGTTCTGGGTTTTGGCTATTCTAATAGGCATGTAGTGGTATCTGACTGTTGCTTTACATGGTTCCTGTTTTTAATGGTAAATTCCTCATCAGTGAGATTCCTCTAGCATAATACCACGTGGGAAACATTGTCCTGAGAGACATGCAGGCACTACCTAATGTGGTGAATGCTACACATGAGACAGAGGACATTAAGGATCGCCCAAGCCGTCCTCCAAGTCATTGCCTGAGTCAGCTCTAAATGTTCCCTGCACAGTCACTCCGCTTATGTTTGAACACCTCTATTGACAAGGATCTCACTGCCCCCAAGGCAACTCTTCCAAGTTGAGACAGCTCTATTAGGATGATCTTTCTTTCTTACTCTGAGCCGAAATCGATGTGTGTCAACACAGAAATCAATGAACCCTGAGAAAGAGTAATTCATTCACCTCTACCTGATGCTGACAACCAAGAAAAAGAGGATGTAACCAGCAATAAAAACAATGAAGAGAAGCCAGGAATCAGTGTGTCTTCTGTTGGAAGAGCTCTCCACAAAAATAATTCAGTGTTTTCTCAACTGACTCAGAAGACCACAGGATTTTTCAGTTGCTTCCTTTTTCTTTTTCCACCTTTTTTCCTTTAAAAAGAAATCTCCTTGAGCTCTCTTCCCAGTGAAAAGCTAATTGTAACTTTCCTGCAAGCCATGACTTTTTGATTCAGGTTATTTCTGGAAAAGTCAGCTCCCACAACTTCAGAAGAAGGGCAGAAAGGTCACAGCACGAGGGCAAATCTTTAAGGGATTTGGGGAGCGGGGTGAGGGGGCTCACCAAAGGATCATGGTTCACCTAGAATCTGCAGGGGAGTCTCCTAACATTTACGTCCTCTTGGTGTAGAAAGAATTTCTGAAGTGACATTCTGCACAGCAGGACCACCTGGAAGGGAGGAAGGGACTTCTGTCTCTCATTGGCCCTCTGTTGCTTTTAGCGCTTTGATCAAGCTGAAAGGCTGATTTGTAGGGATGCGGCCACGGATTTCAAAGAGGTGCTTGGTTGTACCTAACGAAATGAAAGCCCCTGGACGCTAGATAATGATACTCGAGTAGGTCCAGCGGTCCAGCTGCTAAGACATCTTTCCTGAAAATGAGACAGAATGGAAAGTCACCACAGTGAAAGGTGCCCCAGGCTGGGTGAGATGCTGATGCTCCAGGAACCCCAGGCTCTTTCAGCAACACCCGTGGAGAGGAAGCACCCTCCGCACTGCCCGGCTCGTGCTGCCCGGAGGGTTTCCTCCGGAGTTTACCTTTGCCTTGAATCGCCCTTTCTGGTCCTCCTTCTCCTTCCTCTATCCCTGGCTTTGTCATTGACCCACTTAATGTCAGCAAGTCAGTGACCCCTCTGGGCCTCAGTTTTCTCATCTGTAGAATGGAGATAATACGCTTGCCGCCAAAGGACTTAAGAGGATTAAACAAGATGAAGAGTGAGTAAGCACCTTCTAAGCTGTAAAGCTTTGGAGGAAAGTGTTACTGTTATGATCTAACCTAAAGTTTTAGCACACCTTTTTCCTGTTTTTCAGGAAATGGGGAGGAAAAGAAGAGCTGTTCCTCACACTCCGAAGGCAGCATGAGACATGAGAATTAAGTTGCCCTCCCCTCAGCCGAAGCATCTGGGCAGAGCCTGTGGTCTTCACAGATGTTGAGAGAGCAGCAGTTTCATTTTACAAGTGACCTCAGAATAGACAGAGGTCGAAAGCCAGCCCACTGCAGGAATCCTGTGGCCCGTGGGGTCCTCCAGAAGCCGGAGGTTGATGCAACGATGGAAAACTGAGTGCCAGAGCAGGGATGGGAGGAAGACGCAGCTTCTCTGAGCCAAGTACCAGCTTGATAGGCGACATTGGGGCATTAGCATCGGGCTGGCTAATTGATTTGTTCCTCTTACAGAAGCATCTGTCTCTGCAAAAATGAGGTGGCCACCAGCTCTGGCATGGTTGCTAGGAGAGCATCCAGGATCTCCAAGGCTACTTTCTGCCCCAGCCAATGGGACGAGGGCTTTTTGAGAACCAGGACAGTGCCCATGGGAACCGCCTGCAGGACAAGAGAAGCAAGTGCGACCTCACATTCAGGCCTGCACCTGGAGCTCCTGGGGCCAAGGAGCCAGGCTGGGGAAAGGGAGGACGAGGAGAAGGCAGCAGGAGGGGTGCTGGGTCCTGAAGCTGGAGTCTGAGCACCACCCGTGTGGCCCATTCAGAAGCTTCTCTTTCTGCCCTCCCTCATCCTAGAGCCTTCCTAGCAGGCTCAAGGGGAGACCAAGTCACCTGGCCTGGCCGGAGGTGGGGCTGCTGAGTGGTCCAGGGCAGGGTCCTAACCACTGTCTGTTCCATTGAGATCTAATAAGGGGAGGGGAGCAGGTAATATAAGGCCTGCTGGGAGCTTGGGAGGCCCTGCTTCTTCAGAGACATGCTGAGAACTCCAGCAGGTCCCCGCACTGAGCAGTGGTCTGTTCCGTCAGCTCTATAATCCCCTCACCCGGGACAGAAAGCCTGACTATCTTCAGGGCTCTGAACTACCCTAAAACCTCAGCCAGTCATTCGCTAGGTTGACTACAGAGATTTCCCAATCAGGTACCTTCAGGCTGACGAGATATGTCCTACTCCTGAAATGGACCCCAGTCTTCTCCCAATTCCCAGAAGAAGAAAGTTAATGGAAAGAATTTCCTCCATATTAAGCTGTCTCTCCTGTAAATTTTTTTTCTTGAAACTGGCTACCTCTTGTCTATATATGAACTTGGTAGGAGATTTTGCCTGCTTTAGCATAAACTGTTTATTTTGGGTTAAATGCATCTTCGTTTTGTTGTTAATTCACAAAGAAGTACCTTGACTTTGCAGCTGCTCCACTATATGAACAAGTTGTTAGAACCTGAGTTCTACCTTTTGACTAAAGGCAAAAGGAATTGTGAGGAAGGTGACTTAACTGCAGCCACAGTTACCCTCCACCGTCAAAGTCATCACAGGTATCAAAGCCACAGTTTTTAAAAATGTATACCATCTAACCAGCCCACGTGATGACCTGGCTTCCCACTTCACGGAGGAAAAGAGAATGATCAGAAGACAACTCCACAAAATCCCACAACGACATCTGCCCACTTATCACATAGTTTGTCTTCCTGATTATTCGATGAACCCAACCTGCCTTGATCTAATGTCCACCACTCCTTGACCCAAGCTCTTGTCTCTCTCTCCTACTCAAGGACAATGCTCCAGTAATTAATTCTCTCTTCCATATCATCAGTTTTCACTCTCTGTCAGACAAGTCCCATCCACAGACACACATAGTGTTATTTCTTTCATCTTAGTGAAAACACTTCCTTCACCAGCTGTTACCCTATTTCCTTGCTCCCCTCTGCAGCAAACTCTTCAAAAGAGCTGTCTATGTTGATTGTCTCAGTTCCTCTCCGCCCACCCTTTCTTACACCATCTTTAATCAAACATTTCTCATGGCTCTGGTCAGGGTCTCCAGGGAGCTCCATATTGCTACATGGCTCAAATTCAACGTGATCAAATGTGAACTCTTAAATCTTTCCCATGCAAACTTGTTCCACATTCTTCTGAATTGATGGCAGTTCCATCCTCCTGCTTACTCAGACTGTCTTTGACTCCTATCTTTCTCCTATTCTTCACATCCAATCATCAGTGAATCCTATTGACTCTATCTTCCGGAATATAAGATCCAGTTGCTGCTTCTCACCAAGCACTGCTACCATCTTGGTTCAAGCCACCATTCTCTCTCACCTGGACATAGCTGGAGCCTTCTAAGTGCTCTCCTTCTCTCCACCAGTGCCTCTCTGCAGTCAATTTTGGACACAATAGCCAGTATGCAGTGTGATTCTCTTAAATAGGCAGCTCACCTCATTCCTCTCTGCTCAGCATCCTGCAGTATGTCCTCATTTCACTTAGAGTAAAAACCAAAGCCCTCCCGATGGCCAGCAAAGCCCGATGCAGCCTCGTGTACCTGTTACTCCCTGACTTCACGCCCTCTCTCCCCTTCACTCTGTTCCACCACAATGGCCTCCGCACCGGTCCTGGGACATGGCTGGCACACCCCCACAGCACGTGCACTGTTGTTTCCTCTGCAGGGAATGCTCTTCCCCTAAATACCATCATGACTAAGTTCCTCATCTTCTTTAAGTCTTTGCTCAAATACCACCTTGTCCACGAGGCCTGTCTTGGCCATCTGACGTCATAGGCACACTGCCCCCCACCCCAGCATTCGCAGGCTTCCTTATCCTACTGGTGTTTTTCTCTTCTTCCACAGCACTTAACATCTTTTACCACACTAGAAACTTTATGCATTTATGTTCACTGACTATGTTCCCTTGCTAAAACTTAAACTGCAAAAGGGCAAGTATCTTTGCTATTTTATTCGCTGGTCTGCCCTGAGCCCTTAAGGCGGTGCCTGACATGTAGTCAACATTAAAAAAAATTTTGTTGAATAATGAACAACTGTTATCTGTAATTATTACAAAAGCCTCACAAGATTTTTTTTTTTACTATTTACATTTTACAGATGATGAAACCAAGGAAAAGGGAATGAACAATTTTCAGTCTCACCGTGCACCAGACTCTCTGTATGCACTATCTTATTTATTCCTCCCGTGTTCCAAGGTTCAGAGGGGTTAAGTGGCTTCCTGAAATCACATAAGTGGTGGGAAGACAAGGCCCACTGTGAACAAGGTCTGACATAAAACCGCAGAGGAGGCCCGACCGCTCTCCCCACTCCTCCACCAAACACCCGCCACACCCTGGGCTGGTCAGGGATCTGCAGTCCCCTGAGACACAACTGTCTTGGGCCCAGAGAATCCACCGCATCAAGCCCTGATGGCATCCCTTGAGGGTCCTGTCTGGAGACCAGCTGCCACTCTCTACCTTTCCTCCTGCCCCCATGTGCAGGCACCCATCCCGCCAGTGACACATGGTGACTGACAGTCACACAGCCAGCCCCAGGCCCTCCAACTCACAAATCCAGGAAGAGGTTTCTGGTATTCACTTGTTAACCTTGCAAACATTTTTCCCAGTTTTTATCAGGGCTTTCCAGGCCTTGGAGTCCAGAGAAGTACACATTGGCCCACGACTTGTCACTGCCTCTGTCAGAAAAGAACACTAGCTCTTCCGTCAAGACCATCCTCAAAGCCCTGAAGACACTGACAACCGATGGTAATCCCAACACTATATTGGCTCCTAGGACATGCTAGATGCTCCTGAATGCTTTACGTACATCACACCTCATTTAATTCACACAGCACTGTAAGGAAGGTACTATTAACAACCCTATTTTGCAGATGAGAAAAACAGACGCACAGGGAGGTTCGGTCACATTCCTAAGGGACTATAAATGGTAAGTAATCGAGCCAAGATTTAAACCCAGGCTGCCTATCCCCACAGCCTGTGTTTCACTGATACCCCACACTTCAGCATGAGAGCACGTGGAACACGTAAACAGCACCTCGGGCTGTTGAGAGCTCCAGCACTCTCCAGTGCAAACGCATTCATGGGCACGGACAACAGACAGAGTAGTAAACAAACTGACATTGTATCTTCTAATACAGCTATCCACAGTTAACTTCTTTATCATTTTACAGACCCCATTCTTCCTTTCCTAAAGAACCAGCCCTGCATTTTCCGCTAGAGCTGCCATCTATTATTCATGGCTAAATGTAACATTTCCACATTGCCAGCATCACTCAGTATCTTCACACTAAGCTTTCTCAGCCTGCTCCCCATCTCAGCCTCTCTCACCTCTGTCTTTTCTTTTTCCATCTACTCATTAATTAAGGGCAGCCTCCCTTCTCCTAAGCACCAGTTTCACATCTGCTTCCCAGTGGTTGTGCGGCTCTGTCTTGTTCCTAAAGCAATCTCTTAGGGGGCTCATTAATCATTTATCACACACACTTCCACCTGCCTCACTTTTCTTCCTTCTTCTCTTTTAAACACTGATTACTTGATCTTTAGAATTGCATACATTTCCACTCACCAGATATTGGTCAGACACCCACTCTGTGCCTGCCTATTGTGGTGGCATCTCTGAAATAGCTCTCTTTGGAAAAGCTATGGTTTAACCAAATAGTGAAAGCAACTTTAAAACCTCTGAAGAAGTCTCAGGAGGAGAGAAAGATCCCTGTAGGCTGGAGGAAATCAGGAAGGCTTCGTGGAGGAGGTGAGGTTTGAGCTGTTCTTGGATAGGATTTAGCCAAAGGGAATCTTACATGCAAAGGCAAGGAGGTGGAAGTTAGTAAGGCTTAGTCAAGTACCAGGGAAAAGATTCCAGTTGGAGAAACATGAGAGAGAAGTTTGGATGAAATCCTAAAAGGCCTTAATGCCAAATGAAAAGTCACTGAGATCATATTCTGGAAGTGCCAAACTGCCTGTGTTGCACACTTTCTCTGCTGATCTGCCACAGAATTCTCTCAAGAATGATATTCTGGTGTTGTATGAAAGGAGAGAAGGCTAGCACTCCCCCACCTCCCACAAGGACAGAGGAGGCCCTCGGGCCTGACAACACGCATACAGTTAAGGCATTGCCACCCACTTCGTGGTATCTAACCATCGTTTTTAATCAGTTATACTTCAATTTTTTTTAATGAAAAAAAATACAGGAAAAAGGAAGAATAATATTCTGTGCTTATTGTCCCAGGGTCAGTAAGATGCCAACAAGAGGCTCTCCATCACTTACTCAGCCCCTGGCCCAGAAGATATGTCTGTCCACTAGACACACACACACACACACACACAACAAACACACACACACACAACACACACACACACACACACACACACACACTCACACAGAGAAATCTGAATAGCCCATTCCTAGGCTATGACACTCTCTGACAAACAAACTCAGCAGCTTTCTGTTCCACCCTGGAGTCAAACCCATTCTGCATAAAGAATTCAGACAGCACCTAAGATGCCATAAGCCAAGAGTTTACCTCACCCCCTCCTCCAAGATACAGCTCAGCTCCCGGGCCACTTGCCTGGGCCCACAGCCCCCACACATGTCCTGACCCCTGCGGGTGTTTCAGAATATGAGGGACAGCTCGGTTCACCTGCAACTCAGCCCCCTGAGAGTCAGGGTCTCCTCAGTGTCCACCTACACAGTGATCCCTAAGCTGAGCTGTTTCTCACATGGTGGTCAACCCACATCCCACCCAACATGCACCCTAGACCCAGGTTAGGTGGGAATACATCCACCCTGCTCAGCAATCCCAACCCTACCTTCCTCCGCTTCTCCCTACAAATGGACAGACTGTCCCTAGAAGCAGGTCAGTGCCAGCCAACAGCCGCAAATATCCAACCCCTCCCATCCCAGTGCCGGGCCCCTGGCCTCCAGCCCCACCCCAAGCAGAGAGAGCCAGTGGAAGCAGGGAGGCTGCAAAAGGGAGAAGAGCATGAGAAGCCCTGTCATCAGTCTCTGATGCCATTTCTTGCTATATTTTTTTTGCACTGTGGTAAAATACACGTAACACAAAATCCACCATTTTAAAGTTTACGATTCAGCAGCATTTAGCACATTTACAATGTTGTGCAACTATCACCACTACCTAGTTTTGGGACGTTCTCATTTCTCCAAAGGAAACTCTGTACCCATCAAGGCGTCTCTGGCCAAGCCATCCCACTAATCAGCTTTCTATCTCTATGGATTTGCCTATTCTGAATATTTTATATAAACAGAGCACGTGTCCTTTGGTCTTTGGCTTCCTTGATGGTGTTTTGAATCCATCCTTATGCATGTTGAGAACCCTGAGGGTCTAGGCTCTAATGACAAAGAAGAGTCTTGCCTGATGGACCCAAAACACCAACCACGTGGAGTCTTGAGAAACATGGCCCACCTGCCTTCACACATAGAAGCTGAGTATCCTCACCCCACAGAGAGCCAGGCCCACCTACTTAGTCGAGGCTCTGTGAGGCCCCAAGAGATCTAAACCAGAGGCGGAAGCCACATCTTCCCTGAGCAACCCAAATGGGGGGCTTCAGTTTAGAGGAAATGACAGGGAGGTAAAGGAAAGGCCTGGGGCAGTCAAGGAAGGCTTCACAGAAGAAGCAGCACTGATTCTGTTCCTGAAAAGGTGGTCAGGACTCACAGAGATGGCATTTAACTGCCATCTATATTTGGATATTCCCAATGTCTACCTCCACCTTCGACTTCATCCCTGAACTCCCAACTCATGCATCCAGTTGCCCACAGGGCATCTCCACCTAGGGGTCTGACAGACTTCTCCAAATGAAAATTCATTTGCCTGCTCTCTACCTGAGTTGCTCAAGTCAAAAACATTAGGAACCCACCCTCGACTTCTTCTTTTCCCTAACACAGCACGTTCAATCCATCAGCAAATTGTACTGTCTCCACGTGCAAAATATGTGTGGAATTTGACCATTTCTCACTAACAGCACTGCTGCTACACTGTCCCAAGCCACCATCCTCTCTCACGTGGACCACCTCAACTGTCTCCCAACTCATCCCTCTTCTCCTACCTGCCCCATTAGAGTCTATTTCTCAGAAGCAAGCAGTGTGATTCTTGTATAATGTAGGTCACATCACATCAATTCCCCAGCTCAAAACTCGTCAATGACTCCTCATCACATTTTTTTTTAAGGGAGGTACTAGGGATTGAACCCAGGACCTCATGCATGATAAGCATGCACTCTATCACTGAGCTATACCTACTCCCTCCCCAACATATTTAGAATAAAATCCAGAATCTTGTCTGTTGCTTACAAGCCACCCTGATCGGTCCCTGACTTCTTCCTCCATTCCCATCCCCCTGCCTTCACTCACTGTACTCCAGCTTTCCTGTCCTCCTTGCTCTCCCTGGAACATCTCCTGCCTCAGGACCTTTGCACTTGCTGTTCCCGCTACCTAAAACACTCTTCCTCACGATATTCACATGGCTTGCTCCCCACCTCAGGTCTTTTTCACATGTCACTTCCCACAGAACAGAAAGACCTTCCATGATCTCCCAAGCTAAATAGAAACCCTCTCTCCTCACATTTTAGTTCCTCATAGAGTCTTATTTTTCATAGAACTAGTCATTAACTCATATATATATATATATGCACACACAAATGTGTTTTCATAAAAATAATCATTACTTGGCAAAAAATAAATACACATACATAATACATACACAGACATCTATGCACATCTATCTTCCCCATTAGACTATAAGCTCCATGAGGGAGGCCTGTTTACCTTATTCAGCACCATATATTCAATGCATAGAATAGTCTGTGGCATATAATAGAAGCTTCTTAAAGTTTTTTTGGAAAAAATGAACAAAGGAGAGAAAATTGGGTGTGTCAGGGCCACAAAGAGGCCATTTCTGCTAAGAGCGTAAGTCAGGGAGCGGAAGAAAAGAGTCCTCCCCTTCTAACTCCTCACGCGGTGTAGAAGGGCCTTGAGCACTCAGTCCCTCGCATCCTTCTGCCCTCTCACCTTTCATCATGTCCGCCGCCCCTTGCCCACCCCCCACCTCCACACACTCTGCCCACAGAGCTGCTGCTTCCTGCCCTCCAGACAGCCATGCTCTTGCACCCCTCTGGATTGCAACTGCCCCTCTGATTTCACTGCTTTTCACCTTTCAAGCTGGGCCTCAGCTGTGAGCAACCTGCGTGACACCCCCGGGAAGAGCTGGCTGCACCCCCGCTCGGTCCCCAGCACCTTGCAGCAGAGCTCTGTTAGCACACATCACACTGCATCGTAATCATCTGTTTACAGGTTCATCTCCCTTATTAGACAGTGAGCCCAAGGGAAGGGACCCTGTTTTCACATTTACACCCTGTTTTACATTTGAATGTCTCTCCTCTTACAGGGGCAGAAAAGAACCTGGTTCTTACCAGGCACTTCAATCCTTGATGAATAAATGCTTCAATCAATTAACCCAACTAGAATTCCTCTTAGGTTCACTAGTTTTGCTAATGGCATCCCTCTGTCTAAACCAACTGTGACTAGGATAGTTATAAAATAGTCACTGGCGTTAAAAATGTAGAAATTCTTTGGACACTTTCTTTTTTTAATATTGATTTATTCATCCATAAACTCTTCACGTTTTGGGGGGGGGGTTGGGTGGGGGAGATAATTATGTATGTATATATGTATTTTGATGGAAGTACTGGGGATTGAACCCAGGACCTCAAGCATGCTAAGCACACACTCTACCACTGAGCTATACCCTCTGCCCCTGGACACTTTCTATGCATCCTTCAAAGTACAGTTCTGAACATGTCATGACCCTACTCAAAAACCTTCCATGGCTCCCTATTACCTAACTGAATAAACTCATTAACATAGCCTTTAAGGTCCTCCATGATCTGGCCTCAATCTGCCTCTCTTGACCTAATTCCTACTTAACCACCTACCACCTTCTTTACACTCCAACAAACCAAAGTACTCATCTTTCCCAAAATACACACTTTCCAATAGCTCTGCCTGTCTTTTTGTTATTCCACTGTTTGAAATGTCCTTTTTTCTCTCTTATCACGGTTTATTGAGATTCTACTCAACTTCAACACTACATATTTATTCCTGCCTCGGGTATTCACTGGGTGTGTGCCACGTCGGGCATCACTCTGCGTGCTGGGAATGTTCACAGCAGCACGCTCTGCTGAATGGGGTGCACAAAACCCCTGCCTTCATGGAGCTTTCCTTTCAACCAAACAAGGTGCATAAGCTGCTTTCATGCAGTGTATAGTCTAGTGGGAAAGATAAATGTGTGTGTGTGTGTGTGTGTGTGTGTGTGTGTGTGTGTGTGTTTGCCCTGTAATGAATAGCTGTACAGAAATTAGAATATAAAGCTGTGCAATGAAACAGAATGTGATGGTGGTCACAGGAGGCCTTTCTCTGGAGGCAACACTTGAGCAGAGACCTGAATGAAAGGAGCAGAGACAATAATACATAAAGGAAAAAAATCATTTTGATAATATAGAAATCATAAAGAGATGCCAGGGTGCTATTGCAGAGCAGCCAACAGTAAGGTGAGGGGAGCAACTATCATATATGGGGTGATCCCGGAAGGCCCCTCTGCAGAGGTGCCGTTTGAGCTAAGAGTGAGGATGCAAAGGAGCCAGCCAGGAAGGCAGCTAAGGGATGCATACTCCCAGAAGGAGAAAGCATTGTCCAGTGGGGTGAGGAAGGATGAGCCCCAGGACTAGAACGTGGGCCAGCAGAGCAGGCCTACTAGGAGGAAGGGTAGGTTGGTACCAGGAAGGGTGGCCAGGGAGCCAGGGGTAGATGGTGTGAATCCCCTCTTTGCCTGGCGAAGAGTTGGGGCAGGGGGGCCACAGTCTTCACCCACTTGCTGTCAACCTGCTTCCCCCTTCAGCATTTCCCAGGCTCCCTTGACAACCATCTTCAAGCAAAGTCTGGCCATTGGGAAACCCCAGTGAGAGACCGGAAGATAGGGAGAAGGAAGAAGCCAGAGCATGTCTCCCTCCCCCTCTTGCCTCCAGCTGGCATTTTCTGACAACAGCCTTGTTTCCTTTGTCATCACAGCTTCCCAACAGACAGCACCCTGCTCCGAGGTCCCAACTGCCACCAAGGGGACCCACTGTGGTTGAGGAGCTTCTGGGTTCTAAGCTTGTGTCCCTCCAGCCTGGCAGTGGCTTCCTGCGCTAGGTTGCCTCACATCTTCTATTTGTTTCTATGCAACAAAATCCTTGTATTAACATTCCCTGTTGGAAATACCTAAAGCTGTTTCACTGCCAATACAGGAATGTGAAAAGGGTTTTGAAGAGGGGAGTGGCAGGCTCTTGACTTATCCTTTGGAATGATTACTCTGGTTGCTGCCAAAACTACTGATAGGAGGGGAAGTGGGGTAGAATGCTAAACCCCCAAGGAGGCTCTTTCCAACAGCCCCAGCAACAGTGGTTGTGCCCAGCGCTTTGGCAGTGACCAGAAATAAAGGTGAGACTCAAACTCTCTGCTGGAGGAAGACGCTAAGCAGACTGGCGACACATTGGATGCGAGGGATGAAGAAAAAAGAAGCATCAGTGATGACTCCTCTAAACTTTTGGCTGGAGCAACTGGGTGGGAAGCACAGAGATGGGAAGATAAGGGCAGAGGCAGTTTGGGGGTCAAATACCACGTCAAAGCGTCTCTCTTCAGGGCGCATCCAGCAGCCCTTCCAGTAGGGCGTACTTTTTCCTTCCTTTGTAGTCACACAATGGTGGGAAGATGTAATTATAGAGCTGTAGGTCCATCTGACTTACTTCCGCCGCTAGACTGTAACTGCTGCAGCTCACTGTGTCTTGTTCCTCTCTGTGACCTCCCCAGCACCTAGGGCTCTCAGATGTGCAGCCATAAGACAAGGCACCGAGCTGGTGCCTAATAGAGCAGAATCGCCCCTAGGCAGCAGATCCCAAGTTTCCGGTCCCTTGCTGTACATAAAGATGTGGTTTTCAGCAACCACGTTGAGCCCTTGCTAACAGTCCTTGACGTCCTTCCCCAGCGCACAGATTAAACCCAGCCCCCTGCTGATGGGCAGCTGTCACTGACCTACAAGCCCAGATTCCATCTCTGCTCAGCCCAAGATTCCACCTCCTTTCCAGCAGGAAGGACACACAGAGGCTCAACAAATGACTGTGGAACTGAGTCAGATTGACATCACCAAACAGCATGAATGGCATGTCTTCTTTCATTAGCTCTCTCAACTTCCTGCACTTTCCTAACTTCTGAGATACAAACTGCTATCTATAAAACAGATCAACAACAAGGTCCTACTGTTTAGCACAAGGAACTAGATTCAACATCTTGTAAGAACATATAATCAGAAAAAATATGAAAAAGAATATATATGTGTGTATATATGTATATATATGTGTGTGTGTGTATGTGTATATATATGTGTATGTATGTATGTGTGTGTGTGTGTGTGTGTGTGTGTATATATATAAAACTGAATCCCTATGCTGGACACCAGGAATTAACACAATGTTGTAAATCAACTATACTCTAATTAAATAAATTAAATAAATAAGGTGGTGTCTTCTCTTCTCTGGCCATCACTGAATTCAGCTACAGCTACTCCCCATGGTCAGGTCAGTGATGGTGGGAGCCCAGGTTCAATCACTGATCCTGTTCCCTTGGGAAGGTATTGAGCAGGAACCTCCCCCACCCCAGGCCCTTTGCTCATCTGAACAGTAGGCATAACAGCCCGGCCCAGTCTCAGGGAGCTGTCACGAAAAGCAGCTATCCTCTATGTGAAGGGAAGGTAAGTCTCAAGAAGGTAACTCCTCCCCGGGAAACGGAAAGCAATAAGCACTCAGCTTCTCACCAGCCCCACCCAATGCAGAGTTTGCCTCTCCCAAAATCGTCTTTCTGTGACTGCAGCCACTTCAGTCTCCTCCTGCAGGTCCCTCTACTGCCTCTTCAATTATGTTTTGAATCAATCTTAACCTCTTTGTACTCCAGGTAAGTGCTCCTTAGGTCCTACCTGCATCCTTTGTCTTGTTTCACTCTCTTCCTTGGTCCCTCTGCTCTGAACCAGCACTGACGACATCCCCACAGCCCCAATAGCAAATAGTCACCAAGTGCCCACTCCAGGTGAGACACTATGCTTGACAGTGTTAATGCAAACGAGAGGCATGTCCTCCCCGAGCTGGGTCCATCCAAGGACACGGGACAACAGTAAGACTCACTCACTCTAAGGGCCGAAGCAGTGCTCTTGCAGCTCCCTGTGATACATTCTTGCCCAGGACATCATGCCATTTCTGCCCAGAGCACTCACTCTCCACATCTGTGCATAAAGCTGACTTCCTCTTCCCTACTTCCTCATGCTTAGGATACAGTCAATCCTCATAATTCACAGATTCCATATTTATGAATTCACCTATTCATGAAAATGTACATATAACCCCAAAATAACTACTCGAAGCAATCTGCAATCACTCACAGACACACACAGTGACAAAAATTTTGCATCACCCACATGCATGCTTTAAAGATGAACAAAGTTATGCTCTGCCTTCTCATTTCCATTCATACTGTAAACAAGTCCTTTACACTGCCTCTTTAGTGCCATGGTTTTTGCATTTTCTGTGCTTCCAGTTCATGATTTCCTAATGCTAAAGTGCTATCTGACATCCCAAAACAAAAGAAGGCAGTGATACGACTTACAGAGATACACTTCACTCAGATATAAGTTTATAGCACTGTTGGGTGTGAGTTCAATGCTAATGAATCAACAATGTGTATTTAAAAAGGTGTCTTTAAACAGAAACACACATAAAACAAGGTTATGTGTGGATTGGTTGATGATAAAGTTGTAACCAGATGCTCACAGGAATCCTAACCTTGCATTTCCCCTAGGAACGATGCTTCAGTAGTTGCTAATTCAGCAACTCTGTGGAACATAACTACTGCAGATAACAAGGATTGACTGTAACTGGAGCTCTGTGTCTCTCAGGCTGTGTCACTCCCATGGTGTTAACAAAAGAGAGCATCAAAAATAAGGAAGGAGGTGGCTCTACTCTATGTGCTCTACTCAGAGCTCCAGCAGTGGACTGTGAAGTTTTAGCTGTGGATGCTCCACTCTGGGGGGGGAACTAAAGATTGTCAGCCAGGATGACAATGGGGCTTGACACCCTACCCTCTAGGAAATAGAGGAACTCTGGGAGCCTACTTGGAGGAGGAAAGATTCAGCTATCATCAAACATCTGGGGGTATTCATGTGGAGGGGGCGATGATCAGGCTGGGTTTCTAGGGTCCCCAGGGGATGGTCAGGATCCAGGAGTGAAAGCTACAAAGGCAGATTTTAGCTCAGCCCAGTGACGTGTATTCCAACGTGTGTTCCAGTGGCATAAAGACTTATGGATAGGAGGGCAGCCTTATGTCATAATGAGGTCCCTGTCACTGCAGGTGACAACAACCAGAGGAGACACGGAGAAAATGCAAGCACAAACTAAAGGATATGTGAGAGTCTGATATTCTGTGAAGATAAATTCCTCAAGTGGGAACCGAGATTCTGCCAGGGCATAATCCCAGCTCCTTTCCTAAAATCACCACGTCTCCAGCCTCCATGTCCTCTGGAAAGGGGCCAACTCCATGTGCACTTCCAGAGGGAGGAGGACAAGCCCTGGCCACCGGGCTCGTGCTCCCACATGGAGACCTGCACACAGGAATGGCTCTCCCTCAGGGCAGGAGCTCCACCATCTTTGGCTCTGATGGTTGAGGGAGGCCAGGAAAGTGGCAGATCGTTGATTATCCTCAGATTGATTGAGAGCAATTACCATAAGAACATTGCCTTTTATGCCTCAAGCTGAGTTGAAAACATAAGCGTGGAAATAAGACCTTTTCCCCAATCATTTTAAAACTGTAAATCTCGGTGGGAAAGTGATTTGACTGTCAAGAGAAAGTACAGGAATGGAAAGCAAACTTCCTGTCACCATAGGCTTTCAGAGGAGCAGTCCCACAGTTCTTTAGGGTGGCGACAAGGTCCCACGCGGTGACACCTTGCCTCTCCCTGAGGAAACAGAGAAGTCCTCCACCCGACTTCACTCACGGCACCGAAGTGTCCTAGGGATGGGGCAGCGAGAGGTTCCGGGGCTCCCAGAAGGGGTTCCTGAGGCCATGTGGTTCACAGGCAGAGGCCCTCTGTGTACCTCGTGGGGGTGCGGACACAAGCTGGTAGCATCCTTAGAGCTTTCTACCCAGCAGCTCACAAAGGAAAACAGGAGCCAACCAATGAAACAAAAATTATGCAGTGAATACAGGCTATGAGGCCTGCCATGGGAAGAAAACAAAAGCCAAGAGCAGGCCCCACCCTGAGTGTGTAAGACCCACTGAAGAGGAAGGGAACACACATTAAAAACTGGTAGAAAATGGTGACCCAGTTAACCAGGAGACTTGACGAGTACCCCAGGCCTCTGGTTGGGAGCGCTTAAGAGGAGGAGGAGGGTCTGCAGAGGGGTCCTGCAGAAGAAATTCAATTATATTTCTGGATATGATGAGCAGACAGTTTAGGTGTGTCCAATATGGTACCTTCTAGCCACAATTGGTTGTTTTAATTTAAACAAAAAATTGAAAGTTAAAACTCAGTTCCTCAGTCACAGAGTCACATTTCAAGTACTGTGGTTAGTTGCTACCATACTGGCCAAGAGCAGGATTTCCATCATCAAAGGAAGCTCTAATGGAGAGCTCTGATCCCAACTGTCCTTACCCGCTTCAGCATCCTTCAGATGCCCTAGAA
Organism: Camelus dromedarius; assembly: GCF_036321535.1. Classification (NCBI taxonomy): domain Eukaryota; kingdom Metazoa; phylum Chordata; class Mammalia; order Artiodactyla; family Camelidae; genus Camelus; species Camelus dromedarius. The sequence continues at coordinate 25,818,894 of NC_087458.1, read as the reverse complement.
TGAACTCCAAACTCACTACCGGGGCTTAGAGGGCCCTTAAGGATCAGCCCCTGCCCGGCTCTCAAGACTCATTTTTGTCACTCTGGCCTCACAGGCCACATGCACCAGACGTACTGAGCAAGCGTCTTTCCATCCTTCTCACAAGCGGCACCCCCCAGCAGCTAGCTGAACCGCTTCCCTGATTCCTTTTGCCAATCTAGTTTCTTCTCATCCTATAGGGTTCAATCAAAGCACCCCTTCTCTGGGGTCCATCCTGAACCCGTAGATGAGACAAAGTCCCTTGCTTTGCAATCCCAGAGAAGTCTGTTCTCTGCCCATCACAGCCCCATTATCAGTTGTTCACTAATTCGTCCCAGTACCCGGAACACTGCCTGGCTCGCAGTTAGCGCTTCGTAATTATCTGAATGAACGAATTAATTATTTGTCAGAATTCCTTGTATCACTGTTGATCATTGTAGTTTGCAATGACAAGGTACCTTGTTTATGTCATTCACCACCTTATCTCCAGTCTCTTCATTAGAGTAGATCAAAATTATTGAGGAATGATGGTCAAAGAAAGGAAGGGATGGAGGGAAGGAAGGAACAAGAGGAGAGAGGGGTAGAGAGAAGAGGAACGAAGGGAGAGAGAGGGAAATGAAAGTAAGAAAAACAAGACAAAGAGGCAGATGAGTAAATGACGGATGTCAAGTTTCTGCCAACGAGACAGGAAAAATGATGGTGTTATTAACAAAATAGTTGGGAGCTAGTGGCACCAAGCAACCACGCTTTGACTGTACAATGCTGGACCAATTATTTTCCCATCACTGACTCAAGGGCAGGCTTGTAAAGCCTCCCTGAATAGCCCCACGCTCGCCACCCCCCCCAACTCTCCAACCCAGTAGAATAAGAAATAGAAGCACAAATTAAGCTTTTTATTACAATTAGCAGCCTGACACAGGCATCGCCTGTCTTGCTGAAATGTGGTATTTCATCTGAGACGCTCATAATCATAGCTCGATGGGGGAGACTACGAATCAGTTCACTGCCTATGTTTCAACAGCTTCATATGAAATGATTTCTATTCTTTACACTTGTTAGTTATCACCAAGGAACTCAAGGCAATTTACAAACATTTAATTCTCCTGACGCCCAGGGAGTGTAGGAGGTAAGAGTCTAGAATATATGGGGGGGGGGGAAGCCACGTGACGAGATTAAGTGCCCAGACAAAAGAGACTCATCCTGTCCCCAGAGCCCACCCTTTTGAAGCTGAATGGACAATCATCATAGCCACATTCCTAAAAGCCAGCTCAGCAAAGAAGTTCTGGCGGAAGATGGCCTGGAGAGGCTGAAGGTGAGTGAGGCATGAGGCAGAAGTGATCGAAGGTACGGGCACAATCATTGGTAAAAAGGAAGAAAAAGCAATGAATCAGGAAAGAGTGCTGAGGCTGAAAACAGAGGCATAGAATAGAATGTGGAAGGGCAGGAGAGGGGCTTGAGCCAGTAGCACGCAACAGAGAACAATTTCAAAGGACAAACAGGGTGCAGGAAGAGAATAGATTTTTTTTTCTATTTTTTGTTTATTTTTAATTGTGGCTTTTTAGGAACAAAAATTGATATTAAGTATATATCATGCTATGCAACCATCACACTATTTCCAGACTTCTCCATCATCTCAAACTGAAAGTCCAGACATAAATGGTAACTCCCAGCCCCAGCCCCTGGGAACCTCTAGTCTACATTGTGGCATACGGATTTGACAGCTGTGGTACCTCATAACCAGAATCACACAGGATTTGACCTGCGTCAGGCTTATTTCACTGAACGTAACTCTTCAAAGGTCCATTCGTGTTGTAGCATGAGTCAGAACTTCCTCTCTTTTTAAGGCTGAAAAATATTCTGTTGTTTGGATGGACCACATGTTGTTTACCCACCCATGTGAGAGCAGATATTTAAAGGAAGCATTTGGTGGGGGGGCAAACCCAGATATCACAACTTTATAGGCGAGGAAGTCAATAACCGGAGAAGCGACCTGACACGGCCAAGTCCACCCTGTGAGCTAGGATGGTGCATTCTCTGCTACCCTGTGCAAGGGGAGGACATGGTATTTGCCTCGAGGGCTCCGTATTCCCCCCAGATAAAATACAGTGGGGCAAGACTGGGAGCTCAGGAGAGGTGAAGGAAAATGGGACTGTCCATTAAAAATGACATAAGACAATGGGGTTTGATATTACATATTGGGTTTGTCCAGCGACCTTGTTGCCCAGCTAACGATGGACACTGTATGAATGCGGGTGAATCATCAAATATTCCTCATTTTATGGAAGATATATTATATCTCAGTGTCTTAACACAGTAAATACTTATTTCTCATGTTCCTCACTGGGCAATGCAGATAGGCTAGAACTCTGCTCCACCCAGTCACTCAGGAACCAGACTTCTTCCATGTAATGCTATGCTATCCAGCAGCCACTGCCATCTGTGGCTATTTAAACTAATTAAAAGTAAATAAAATTTAAAAATTCAGTTCCTCAGTCACACTAGCTGCCTTTTAAATGCTCAGCGTGCACACAGCGACCATACTGGACAGCAGAGAGTTAGAACATTTCATCACTGTAGACAGTTCCACTGGACAGTGATGCTGTCCACTGGGTCTCTGGCATGCAGCCAGCAAGCAAGGAAGAGAAAGCGCTTAGATGATGATGCAGGAGTTTTGGGGCCAGGCCTGGAGGTGCCATACAAACTTGTGCCCATAGTCCCCCGGCCAGAGCTCAGCCACACCTAACTGCAAGGGGGACGGGGGAACGCAGTCAAGCTGAGCACCCAGGAGGAAGAGGAAATGGGCTTTTGCCAGTTTGTGCCATGGATTCGTTCTCAAAAATCTCTAAAATGAAAAACTAATTTAATTTCCCAACTGAGTTCTGTAATAAATTTAGACACGTGAACCTAAAAGGAGAATACCTCCCTATAGGCTGTTTTAAATTTTAAACAAGGAAGAGTTAAGACAGTGGTCAGGCTCTGCTCAGAGTCATAGCTGTCTAAAGGCATTTCACCACACACATACTTTCCTAATTCGAAGCACTCCCAACTGATCCATTTATGCCCTTTATTTTCTTTCTGCTCCCCACCCCATCATTTATACCTGATGTGGAGATGCTTGAATCAACATTGACGAGGGAGGCAATAAAAGCAAAAATAAACAAGTGGGACTACATCAAACTACAAAGCTTCTGCACAGCAAAGGAAACCAACAACAAATGAAAAGGCAACCTACAGAATGGGAGAAAATATTTGCAAATCATGTATCTGATAAGGGGTTAATATCAAAAATATATAAAGAACTAATAAAATGTAATAGGAAAAAAATAATAATCCAATTTAAAAACAGGCACAGTGTGAACAGACTTTTTTTTCCAAGGAGACATACAAACAGCCAACAGGTTCATGAAAAGGTGCTCAAAATCACTGATCATCAGGGAAATGCAAATCAAAAACACAATGAGATGTCACCTCATACCTGTTAGAATGGCTATTATCAAAAGATGTAACAAGTGTTGGCAAGGACGTGGAGAAAAGGGAACCCTCTGCAGTGTGGTAGGAATGTAAATTGGTGCAGCCACTATGGAAAACGGTATAAAGTGTCCTCAAAATATTAAAACTAGAACTATCATATGATCCAGCAAAGCCACTGCTGGGTATTTATTCCAAGGAAATGAAATCACGACCTCAAAAAGATATTGTCAGCCCCATGTTCACTGCAACATTATTTACATTGACCAAGACATAGAAACAACCTAAGTGTCCATCTATGGATGAATGGATAAATAAGATGTGGTATATACACACAATGGAATACTATTCAGCCATAAAAAAGAATGAAATCCTGCCATTTGATGGAACTTGAGGGCATTATGCTAAATGAAACCAGACAGAATGACAACTATATGAACTCACTTATATATGAAATCTAAAAAAAAATTTTAATGAAATCATAGATACAGAGAACAGATGGGTGGTTGCCAGAGGTTGGGGGAGGGGTGGGAGGAAGGGGATGGGCAAAATGGGTAAAGATGATCAAAAGGTACACACTCCCAGTTGGAAGAGAAGTCCTGGGGGTGTCCTTGAAGGAAACTCACTGCAGCCTTCCAGCCCAACCAAGCCTTACGCTACCTCCTCCCTCCTTATCAACTCTAGCCACACTGGTGTCCAAAAACAGCTCTGAGAACAAGGTCTTTCCCATCTTAAGGCCTCTGCAGTTGCCACTCCTCAGCCTGGAACACTCTTCCTTTTGACCACACGGCTGGCTCAGCTGAAATGTCGCCATCTCAGACAACCTCTAATCGCTCTATCCCAAACAGCCGCCCTCCCCAACTATTGTGATAAAAGTTGCTGGGAGTGTCCCAGACTTCTCCTCTTCCCTTGCCCCATGCTGTCCCTCCAGACAGCTCCTGCACTCTCCGGCCTCCAGAGCTCACCTCCGAGCCTGCTGGCATGTATTTGTGGCAGCCCCCACCTCTCTGCAGCTGCACTTAGACATTCCCAGCCAGCTCCTGGGTGTCATGTTTGGGAAAGCAGAAATCACTATCTTTTGCAAACCAGTTCCTATTCCTTTCTCCCTTATTTCTGCTCCTTCTACCACCATCCTTCCCATTTCCTAAGCTTATAATCACCCAGTCTCTTTAATGAATTCCTTATATATAATTAATAACTACTTTTCTGTAGTATTGTACAATACATAAAAGGCTTTTACATGTCCTCTTCTTTTTTTAATTAATTTATTCCTTTTAATTTTGTTGGGGGGAGGTAATTAGGTTTATTTATTTGTTTTTTAATGGAGGTACTGGGGACTGAACCTAGGACCTTATGCATGCTAGGCATGCACTGTACCACTGGGCAATACCCGCCCCTCACATGTCCTCTTCTTAATCATTTAACTGGTCATTATTATTTTTAACAGCTTTATTGAAGTAGAACTCAATAAATTTGAAACCATTACAAAAATCAAGATAATGAACACATTCATTATCCCAAAATGTTCCCTTGTGCTCCTTAGTAATCTCTCCCTTTTCCCTCCCCCTTTCTCCAGCCTCTCCAGGAAACTAGTGATCTGTTTTATGTCACTACACGTTAGCACACATTTCCTAGAATTTTCCAAAAATGGAATCATACATTATATACTCATTTTTGTCTGGCTTCTTTCACACAGCATAATTATTCTGAGATTCATCCTCTGTTGTAGCTTGTGATCACTAGTTCCTTTTTATTACTGAGTAGTATTCCATTGTATTGATATACCAGTTTGATTGTCCATTCATCTGTTGATGAATATTTGGGGTTTCTAGGTATGGACTATTACAAATAAAGCTTCTATGCAGACTTGTGTGCAAGTCATTATATGGACATAAGCTTTCATTGCTCTTGGGTAAATAACTAGGGGTGGAATGGCTGCTTCATATTTTAGATAAATGTTTAGCTTTTAAAAAAATTACTAAACTGCTTTCCAATGTGGTAGACCCCTCTATGTTCCCACCCCTAGCACGTGAGAGTTCCAGCTCCTCTCCATTCTCACCAACACTTCCTATCGTCAGTCTTTTCAATTTTAGCCATTCTAATAGACCTGCAGTGGTGCCTTGCCAAAGTTTTAATTTGCCTTTTTCTACTGATTGATGATGTTCAGCAGGTTTTTATGGGCTCAGTTGCCTCTTGTTTGAATTCAGTTTGCTAAAATTTTGTTCAGATTTTTTGCAACTATATCCATGAAAGATATTCGTTTATAGTTTTCTTCTCTTGTGATGTCTTTGTCTGGTTTCGGTATCAGTGTGATGCTGGCTCCATAAGATGAGTTGGCAAGCATTCCTTCCTCTTCAGTTTTCTGGTAGAGTTTGTATGGAATTCTTATTTAAATGAGAATTCACCAGTGAAGTTATCTGGGCCTGGAGTTGTCTTTGTGGAAATATTTTTAATCCAAAATTATTTTTGGTGGGGCTGGGGTATAGCTCAGTGGTAGAGCACATGCTTAGCATGCACGAGGTCCTGGGTTCAATCCCCAGTCCCTCCATTAAAAACAAAATTATTTTTTAATACCTATGCAGGTATTCAGGTTATCTATTTCTTTTTAAATTAGCTTTAGCAGTCTGTTTCTTTCAAGGAATTTGCCAATTTAATTGAGTTGTTGAATTTATGGGCAGAAAATTGTTCATAATATTATCTTTTTAATATCTATAGACTATGATGATGTCACCTTTCTCATTTCTGACATTGATAATTTGTGTCTTCTCTCGTTTTTTTTTTTTTTTCCTGATTAGTCTGGTTAGAGGGTTATCAATTTTATTGACCTCAAAGAACTAGCTTTTAGTTTCATTAATTTTTCTCTATTTTTCTGTTTTCTGTATAACAGAAAATTTATTTGATCTTTATTATTTATTTTCAGCTACTTACTTTGGGTTTACCTTGCTCTTCTTTTACTAGTTTAAGACAAAAGCTGAAGTCATTGATTTGAGAATTTTATTTTCTCATATAGGTGTTCAAGGCTATAAAGTGCTCTAAACTGTTCTTAGAAGCAATGATCATTACATATATGTAAACTAAAAAATATGTGCAGAATATCTTATACACGTATTTACATGCTATATATTGTATAACGTGCAGTCAAATTGTAACAGTTCTACCTAAGAGAACTGAAAATTGGGGGAAAAAAAGTTTGTGTCTTTATATTCAGTGTGTTCCTTATAGATTGTAGGTAGTTAGGTCTCGCTTTTCCACCCAGTCTGACAATCTCTGTCTTTATAATTGGGCTGTTTTTGATACAGTTGGGTTTAAATCTATCATCTTATTTTTATTTTTCTCTGAGTTTCATCTATTCTTTAACTCCTTTTTCCTCTTTCTCTGCCTTCTTTTGGATAAACTGAATATTCTGTATGATTCTGTTTTATTTCCATTACTAGCTTATCAGCTGTGACTCCTGGTTTTGTTATTTTAGCAGTTGCTTGAAGATTTAGAGTATACATAGTTACCTTAGGGCAGTCTACCTTCAAGTGACAGCACACCACTCACACACAGTGTAAGATGTACTTACAACAGCACATTTCCGTTTCTCCCCACTCAATCTGGGAACGTACCCCTGCCTGTAGAGACCCCTTTAACAAGTCCTGTACTGTGGTTCTCCTAGTGATGAATTCTTCCAGCGTCTGCATGTCTGAAAAAGTCTTTATTTTTTCCTTTATTTTTGAAAGCTAGTTTCTCTGGACATAAAATTCTACATTGACAGGGACATTTTTCTTTCAGTACCTCAAAGATGAGCCATGACCTTTCATCTGCATTGTTTCCAAAAGAAATCTGCTGTCTTCCTTACCTTTCTTCTCCTCTATACAACGTGCATCTTTCCCCTAGCAGCGTTTAGTATTTTCTGTTTCTCAAAGGTTTCAAGCAATCTGATGACAATGTGCCTTGGTATAGTTTTCCTCAGGTTCCTCGTGCTTGGGGTTGGTAAGCTTCTTGGACTTGTGGATTTATCACTTTCAACAGATTTGGAAATTTCACCCATTATTTCTTCAAATATTTTTTCTGTCCTTTCTGCCTCCTCTCCTTTGTGGACTCGTTACATGTATGTTAAGCCGTTCAAAGTTGCAGACACCTTACGAATGCTCTGTTCTTTTTTAAAAAAATTCTCTCTTGTTCCTGTGTTTCATCTTGGATATCTTCTATTCCTAGGAATTTAAATTCACTAAACTTTTCTTCTGCAAAGTCTAACATACTGTTAGTGTCTTCCAGTGTATTTTTCATCTCACACATTGTAGTTCTCATTTTCAGAAGATGGACTTTTATATCTCCCATGTCCCTCTTATCTTTTTGAACATATGGAATACAGTTATAACTACTTTTAATGGCTCTGTCTGCTAATGCTAACATCTGGGTCAGCTGTGGGTCAGTTTCAGTTCATAAATTCATCTCATCATGGGTTGTATTTTCCTGCTTCTTTGCATGCCTGATAATTTTTGATTGGATGGCTGAACTGTAAATTTTACTTTATTGGATGCTGAAAAAATTTTCCCCATAAGTATGTTTGAGTTCTTTTCTGGGATGCAGTTCCTCAGAGACTGTTCAATGCTTTTGTGTCTTGCTTTTAAAATTTATTATGCAGAATCAGAGTAGTGTTTGCTCGAAAGTTCATAGTTCTTCACTACTGAGGAAGTCCTCTCTGGGGGCTCTCCCACACACAGTCGAAGGCACTGGCTCTCAAATCTTGAGGTTTCCAGTCCACCTATTGAGAATAGGTACTATTTCTGGCCCTGTGTGAGTACTGGGTACTGTCACCTCTAATCCTTTCAGGTGGTTCTTTCTCCAGCCTTGGGTAGTTGCCTTATAGACATGCACTCAGCTGAATATTCAAAAAGGATTCTCTACAAATCCCTGGAGTTCCCTCTCTCTGCAACTCTCTCTTCTCTGTTACTCTGTCCTGAGAATCTAACTGCCTTGGTCTCCCTGAACTTCCACCTTTGTCTCTTCAATTCAGAGAGTCTGCTGGGATCTACCTGTGTTTCCCTTCCCCGCACGTGGCCTGGAAACTCTCTCAGGACGGTAATCTGGGACAGTGACAGAGTTCACCTCATGTGTTTCTCATCCGTTAAGAATTACTGTCTTTTTCTGCTTGATGTCCAATTCTTATGAACTATCATTTCATATGTCATGTCTGAATTTTGGTGTTTCAAGTGGTAAGCTGAACACGGTCCCTTTTATTCCATTCTTGACAAGAAACAAAATCTGTCCTTATTATTACACCCTTATTACAAACGAGTAAATTGAAGGAAGAATCAGCCCAAGATTCCAAATTAAGTGTTCTTAAACTCCACAGCAAATCTCACACCAAATTCTGTCAATAATTCCTTTTTCCCATTACCATCGGCCTAGTTCAAGACATAACTACCATCTGAACTACCCAAATAACTACCTCTTAACTAAGTGATGAAGGACAAACCTATGTGAAATTTTATTTACGTTTATATGTTGTGAGCAGCTCCTTGCACATGGCTGGCGTTTGATAAAGATAAAGGAAATACATAGTGCAATATTAAAAGTATGTAATACTGGAGCCAGGCCGCCTGAGTCCAAATCCTGGCTCCACAACTCACTGGCTGTATGACCCCGGGCAAGTCACTTAACTTCCTTAAGCATTCATGTTCTTGCCTATAACACAGAGGCAATAATAGTATCAAACACAGAGGACTGTGGTGAAGATTAAATGATTTGATATATGTGAAGTGCATAGAACAATCGTGGTACACAAGAAGCACTGTGTGTTAGCTAGTATTATTCACTTGATTGAACTGGTCTCCTTGCTTTCAATTTCTCCTCCCTGTAATTCACCCTCCAGAAGATACTTCTTTTAGAAGATGCTTCCTAAAATTCAGGTTTCATCCTAATGCATCCCTGCTACAAAACCTTCTATGGCTCCCCACGCAACCTCCAAAGTACTCCCACTGTCCAGCCCCAGCCGTCGTCTCTACATTCATCTCCCCACCACCCACCACTACCACCACATGAACTCTCTGCTCCAAGAATATTGATCCTTTTGCCAGACTCCAAGTACATCTTTCTTCTGACCTTTGCTCACACAATCACCACCACGTGGAATTTCATTCTACAGCCCCCTCCACCTAAGTGCACACTCATTGAAATCCTATCTATCCTTAAGAGTCTAACTCAAACTCCACCTCCCCGATCACTCTCAAAATACTCAATCTCAATGTCCTCTCAATGGCCCTGGCAACGCTGTCCATGATTTTCATAGAACCCCTACTTACTTCCTTTTTTAGTAATTGGTAAAGACCTCTTTGCCTAGCAGGCACTCGAAAAACATCCACTCAATGAGCAAAGAAATTAATTTGACTCGGAGGACAGACTAATGGGGACCTTCAAGTTAAAGGACCATGCAGGAAATTCTTCCTTACTCAGTTTTTCCTGAGAGAAGCTGAGCTCCTCATCATGCAAATGGCAGGAAGAACTGAGCCCAAAACAGCCACATTATCCCTGGCAGCCCTGCAGGCACAGAAGTAGCAAAGAGGCCACAAAGCTTCAGTTGCCAGTTTCTGGGCTCTTGAACTTGTCTAATTAGCACAGCCTCACTGAGTCAAATGTGCCGAAGGGAAGCAGAACATCCCACCAAATATAGACTCTGCTGCCATCCTCCCCTGGAAATAGAAAGCAGGAGGCAGCAGAAGCTCAGGACGCAAAGGAAGAGAGACACAGTGTCACGGGGCGGAACACCGGCCCATTCCTGCCATCCCCGCAGCAGCAAGAGAGGAGCCAGGGGTGGAGACTGCTTCCCGGCGCCTCCCCCCTCAGGCTGTGAGGGACCTTCCCAAAAGGCTGGGGAAAGAGGGAACAAAGGCAGGGAGTCACAGGCCACCTCCCAGCATGAGGTCCATTCCGCCTCTGTCTCCTAGAGAATGGGGCAGGAAAAGAGAATTAAGATATAAAAATATGGAATCTAAAAAAAATTGAACATACATAAAATAGATAAACCACAAGGTCCTACAGTACAGCACAGGGAACTATATTCAGTACCTTGTAATAGCCTATAATGAAAAAGAATATATATGTATAACTGAATCACTATGCTGTACACCAGAAATTAACTCAACATTGTAAACCAACCATACTTCAATAAAAAAATTAAAGAGAAAAAAAGAAATATAAAAAAAAATTAATGTAAATCAACTTATTTACAAAACAGAAACAGACTCACAGACAAAGAAAACAAACATGGTTACCAGAGGGGATAAGGAGGTGGGATAAATTAGGAGTACAGGATTAATTCATATACACCACTGTATATAAAACAGATAAACAACAAGGATTCATTATATAGTACATGGAGCTATATTCAATGTCTTGTAATAACCTATCATGGAAAGGAATCTGACAAAAATACGTATATAACTGAATCACTCTGCTATACACCTGAAAGTAACGCAATACTGTAAATCAACTATAGTTAAATTTTTAAAATGTTTAAAGTTATAAAAACCTGTTCCTGCAGGTTCTGTGCCCCTAATCTGGCTCAGGAAACATCCGGTAGCCCAACGCTGTCAAAGAATGCAAACTGGCACTGTCCAACCTTCTTCCCTGTTTCTTGTCTCTACCCCAGAAAAGTAAACAGCTTACCTTTCTGGGTGGGTAATCCGGGCTGAGGTTTATTTTAAAGCAAACAACAACCAGAGGCATCCACATAGATGGCAGGCGTGATTTGTAGGTTTGTCCCAAATATCTCCACACCCCACTCCCACTCCCTGCCACCTTGGGTTTGTACCAGGCATTCTTCATACAGCTCAGGCCCTTCCCTGGCTCCACTCACTCAACGAATATTTGTTGAGTGCCTTCTGTGTGCCAAACTCTTGCCCTAGAGATTAAATAGTAAGAAATGCACACACACAAATTCTGCCCCAATGGAGATCGCAATCTACCAGGAGAAGCAGACATTAAATAGGAATTGCATGGATGAGTGTGTGATTATGCAACATGGTGAGTTCTAAGAAGAAAAAGTACACCTCGCCGTTAGAGCATGCAGCCAGGAAACCCAGCCTCATCTAGGGTCTCAAGAGAAGTCACCAGAGGAGACAAGATGGATGAGGGGTTTCATGGCTTGACATCACTTACCAGCGAGGAAATCCATGGCATGTTGCTTAACTTCCCTATGCCTTGGTTTCCTTATTTGTTAAATGGATGCGGCTCATGATAGCAGCTATTTCCCAGAGCTGTTGTGAGGACGAAAATGAATTAATTCAATACAGATTATACGCACACAGTGTTTGGAATAGTTCCCAACAAAGTGAGTACCAAGTATTTGCCATTGTTCCTGGGGTTGTTCCCGATCCATGCCCTCGAGTTTCTGCCTTTGGTAGACCCCTCTGTGACTCCCCCTGGAAGAATCAGACATTCCCAGAAATCTCTGTTCACCCCTCTGTAGTACCACCCACCATAATCCACTCTGATGTCTTTGCCTATGTGTGTTCCCTTCACTGCCATGTGAGAAAGTCTTGACCACACCTGCTATTCACCTTTGTATTCTCAGTGTCTCCCATAGTATGACACAAATAAACATTCAAGGGCCAAATAAATGGATTCTTTTTCAGTTTAATAGAGGCTCCCATCAAATTTAAATAGCAGACAAGATTATTAATGAGCTACAAATGCAACCGACATGAATTTGACCCTTAACAGAACCTCTTTTGCCAGAACTGCTTTTAAGGTTTGTGCCCCTTCATCTGCACTGATAAACCTTGAGGAAACAACTCCCTGAAACTCAACTGGGCTGTGAGCTCTGAGAGGGCAGGGCCCAGGTCTCATTCACGGTTTCCTCCCCAGCACCTGGCATGGTGAGCATATTGGGCACGTGCTATAAACACGTGTTGAGCAGACTAACAAATGCTCATCGTATTCTTGTTCGTCCACTGCATCCCTCGGCACCTTCTGGTCTCTCCATCTTCCACGGCTGGAAACTTTCTCCAGAGCAACGAAGATGTGACACCTGTCACTAAACATGCTGCTTTTTTTATTCTGGCTGCAGAGAAGGTCAGAGCCAAATCTGAAGTCCACCTTACAACCGTGAAGGCATTTATGGTATGCGGCGTACCAATTTTCTGCTCAGTCTTAACTAACTATGCTGTGTTATTTTCCCTTCACTCTAGTCATCCTTTTAAGTCTTTTATCTTTATTACTTGATATACGTAAAGGTGCAAAAATTATACACACAAGTTAGATGTGTAAAAAAAAACCTTTTTTAAATAATTTATTTATTTTTTAAATAATTTTTCTTTCAGACATTTTTTTTGGGAGGAGGAGGTAATTTGGTTTATGTATTTACTTTTTAATGTAGGTGTTGGGGATTGAACCCAGGACCTCTTGCATGTTAAGCACGCACTCTACCACTGAGCTATACCCTCCCCCCCAAATATACCTTTTTATTTTAAAAACCAAATTCATTTGTATTATTGAGCCCCAATCCCTTGGGTAGTGGGGAAAAGTTTTTAACTTGCAATTTCAAGTTATTTTAAGACTCTACTGACTGAAAACGGCTTCTTTTCAGTTATCTCATTTTGTGGGGCAAAAACTGAATCAATTCAGGGTTGAATTTCCCACCAAGGCTGTCTCTACTAATCAGACGATGCCTGAGATGGAAGACACATTCAGGCACCTTGGTGGCATTAGCAAAGAGACCCGTGGTCTTCACAGGTCTCCAGGGTGATGTGGCAGGTACAGCCTGGCCCTGTGGAGCTAGAACTTCTTGACTCTTACGGGGTTTTTTCAGGCTTTACGCCAGCAGCAGTCACTCAGGACACGCCTTCAGGTGCGAGGTCTCCATCTCTGAGGTCTATGTATTGGGCCTACAGGACCACTTTCATTCAACAAATTCACTGGAAAGCTCTGTGTGGTGGCTTTTTGAGCTTCATGTGACTTCTGCATCCCAGATGCCCTAGTTAATGTGTGGAGAATTCCCTTTCTTCTGACAGGAGCTTTGATTGACAGTCAGAGAGCAAGGCTCCTAATACACGTTTTCTCCCGTGGCCCAGTCAGCTCAGGGAAACAGAGCCGGAAGAACACTGCCATTAAAAAGCCTTGGTAGCAAGCCAGGTAATTTCTCCAGTTCTCAGCTCCCACGCTGCATTTTGTGCAAGGCTTGAATTAGTGGAAATTTCCAAGCTAGAAATATCTTGCAGCCAACCAGGTTTGAAATGTTGACACGCAACTATTTACCGGTGTACTTACAGGCCTGCGTGATTGAGGAATGTCCCAACCTGAACTAGGGAGTCACTGAGACAAAAGAACCCACCCTCTCCTACAGCCTCTGCTTCAACCCGTCCTCATGATGCTTCTTGCAGTACAGAGTCATCATCTTGATAAATCAGCATCAATACAAACCCTGGTGGTCATTTAACAAGAACCTACTGTGTGCTGAGTACTTTACATACATCATCTTTACTCCTTGAAGCATCCACAGGGAAGGTGTTATGAGATCCACTCTACACACCGACGTGGACCTGAGCAATTTGACCCGGAAGCCACACACATTCCCGCCGGCTGCCTCCAAGATGTTTCCTTTCTCTCCCTCTTGGAGAGTTGGAAGCAAATTGAGTGTAAATAGAGATGGACCAAAAAAAAATTTTTTTTTGCTTTCTTTATACAAAAACGTTTTCAGAATTGGTTCATGGCCTCTATTAATGCTGACTGTGGGGGAAACGCTACCCTCCTCACTGATCCTGTCTCCGCCCCCACCTGCTTTTCCCTGTCCTCGCAAGACAGAGGAGGAAAAAACGTCAAGCGCGTATTTTGAAAAGCGGCTTTTACGAAAGCCCCATAGGGATGTCTAAATTGTTTCTGTCACACAACTGAACCACTTTTTTCTTGCTCAAGCTGATATTCTGATTTCAGGCTAATTTTGACTTTCAGCTAGCTTTTATTATTTCTAATTCAGATGTCTTTAATAACTTTTTGGACATCTTTTCAACAATAAATTTGTACCACAGGTTCTCTGTGGGAACAGTTTTCATTTGTCACCTAGTTATAAATATCTCCTTTTTTAGTTATTCTGGCAGATCTGTGATGCATTTTCTCTTTGCCAAGTACTTCACGTGGCTATCTATCAAAAGCATCGGTAAGGATTTCTGAAAGCTCTATGAGAAACAAAGCACTATTTTCAAGGAAAGCAGAGTAAATTACAAATAAGTTGGCATATTTCTTGTGGTTCTGGAGCAGAATTGTATTTGTTGCATTTGAATATAATTAAAATAGAAAAACTAATTTACCGTATTTTATCTACCCCTTATGAAACAGTCTTTCAAGTAGTCAGCTGGTGACTTATTCCCACTTCTAACTAGTACAAATGTAATTATTATCCCAAATCAAGTCCATCTGGAAAGCTTCAAAGTCTGATTCTTTTAATGGAAATAGAGTTGATTTACAATGTTCTGCTAGTTTCAGGTGTACATAAAATGATACAGTTAACACACACATACATCTATATGTATAAATCTATTCTTTTTCAGATTCTTTTCCATTATAGGTTATTACAAGATATTAAATGTAGTTCCCTGTGCTACACAGTAGGTCCTTGTTGTTTACCTATTTCATATATAGTAGTGTGTATATGTTAATCCCAAATTCCTAATTTATCCCCCTCCCCCTTTCTCCCTTGGTAACCATAAATTTGTGTTCTATGATTGTGAATCTATTTCCTTTTTGTAAATAAATTCATTTGTATCATTTTTTTAGATTCCGTATATAAGCGATATCATATGGTATTTGTCTTTTTCTGTCTGACTGGTTTCACTTAGTATGATCATCTCTAGGTCCATTCATGACTTACTTTTTATTAATTTTTTTCTACAGCTGCACATCTGGTACCCCTTTGAGAGGGTAAGCTTCCTAAACAGTTTTCAAGATTGCAGTGCACAACAGAAAAATAAATGTCCAGGTGGTCCTGAGACAAACCCAGGGAAAACTTCTTGAAGCCCAAGATGGGAAAAAGAAAATTTGAAGGGAGAGATGAGACAGTGCCAATTCAATTCATAACTGAGTTTCTGAAGCAGCACTTTGGATCAGGCAGCAGGCCAAAGATCTTTGACAAATTCTAAATTTTGCTAAGAATCTGCCTTGATCCTGAAGAACAATAGGACCCCTTAAGGCAGAAGGTGCTCCCACCATCCTCCTGAATGACAGCTCTCCAGGAACGGGGCAGGGGATGTAGATCTGTCCTGGGAAATCGGGGTGTCCCAGGCCCAGGTGGGGCTCACCTCTGTGGTAGCCCCAAAAGGAGCTCACAGGACATGTTAGACAGATGGGTATCTCCTTCAGCACAGACACAGGATCACATAATGGATGGAGGAGTAAGTTTTCAGGGATGCCAGCCTCCAAACCATTGTCCTCTCACTTATAAAATTGAGCTAAAAGTACCACAGATGACTGTTGTGAGGATTATAGGTCAGACAGGTAAGCATCCGGCACAAAATGGGCCTTTAAGGGACATTAGATAATAATTACTATTACTATTATTAGTCTATCATTGCTTCAGTTACCCAACATAAAGACGTATGTTTTCTCTTCTATTTTTGTGAGAAAATCTCAGGTTCAGAGAAGTGAGGCAAGCTACCTGGAGCCACACAGCAAGTCAGTGGCAGGGTCGTTGCCTTTGCGGGCTGCCCTCAGCACCCCCCCCCGCCCCCCATGCCAGGATGCCATCTCCTCCTGCAGCAGCTCCTGTGAATGCCACCCCTGCAGGCTTGGACCTATCTCAGCAGGCTGGTGGCTCAACTCTCAAGTGGTGGGAAAAAAAGGGGGGATTAATGGGGAAAGCAGAAGAAAGTGACTAGATTATGCTGGGAACCCTCAAAGTGCCATAGATCAAATCAGTCAATTGGAGAGATTTACTGAGTCCTACCTGGAAATAACTAGGTCCCAAGCAACCTACAATCCAAGTGGATCCAATTAGCTTCCAGAATAAGGTATTGCCCTGAGCCAGGGCCTGATAACAGGGACCACAGAACATCGGAGACCCTTGTAGTAAGAAAAGGGGTAGGGGGCAAGGAGGGTGCAACCTAACAGCTGTAATGTGTGCAAGGTGTGTCAGTCCTTTCCTCTGACACCAAAACAAAAGATGTAAGATAGGAACAAACCATCCAGAGAGGATAGTCAAATGAGGACCAGGTCCCTGGGCAGGGACTGGGAGGGCCTGTTCTCTGGGGACCCCGATCCCAGGCTCCATTTGATAGCCTTCCCCCAGCTTTCACCAGCCTGTGGATGTGGAGTCAGAGTGATAAAGATAACCCCGAGTTCACAGGCTCTGGCAGGCCTTTGGTCCCCATGGGGTCTCCCCAGTTACAGTGGAAATTCCCCGAGAGCCATCTCGACTGTGCCACCAGCCAGTTCCCGCAGGGCATCTGTCCTGATCTTCCCTGCCCATTCCAGCCCCCTCATCCTTTGTCTCAAGTGAGGATGTTCGTGGCTGCAAGCACTGTTGGTGTCTGTCTCAAAAGGCTCTCCCCTGTGCATGGGGGTACCACTTCTTGCTCAATGTCAGGGCACCAGAGCAGGTTCAGGGCCCCTAGACACAGAGGGAAAGCTCCCTCTAGCCAACAAGGCAAATACGACTCCTGGAGCTTCTGCCCATTGCGCCCTGCCCTCTGCTGTCCAGACCGCAGGTCCTGGATTTGGGATAGAAAGAAGTATCAGCGACTGAGGTGGCTACTGGACTGTTCACCGTCGCACAGGTCTCCTCGGCTAATCTTTCAGTAACACAACAACAAATCACATCAACAGGCTGCAGCTGCCCCACCCCGACTCCTCAGATGTACCTGATGCTTCTGAACTCCAGGCAGCTCCAAGGCAGGGATCCCCGACCCAGTAGAGGCTGTCCCACCCTCCCTCACACTCACACATGCACTATTAGCCAGCCCTGTGCTCAGTGCTGCTCCCCCAACCATGCCGGGAGGGAAGGAAGCCCACCGGCCCCTCAGTGGGAGCGGGGAGACTTGGCTGACGTGTCAAGGGCTGTGTGCAGAGGAGAGGCCTGGGGAACCACTCATCATCCCAGCAGCCCTGTCAGCAGGAAGGAGGCCTCAGGCAGGAGGGTGGGAAAAGCCTCCATAGCCCCGCTGTGCCTCCAGCTCTCCCCAGCACAGGCATCAGACTCAGACCCCAGGGCATCCCAGAGAGGATACTTCCCCTCCCCCACCCCAGCGCCGCCTCCGGAGAAAACCTGCTCCCTAGACCCTCACTGCACTGTGTATTCCTCCCACATGCTCCACCTGGAATCCCGTCCCAGGGGCAGAGCCACACACAGCGTCATTCTACTTTCCTTGCCCAAATCTTCATAAACCTTGCTCCCTCCTTCCACTCAACCCTGGTGTCGACCCATTTCATCCCTGTTACTTCTTTCTCGAGATGTCTCCGAGGTCCATGCCTTCCTATCCAGCTCCTTCCCTGGCAGCCTCCATCCAATCTCTGGCTCACAGCACTCAGGATAGGAACTGTGGGTCTGCTCTGGGCTAGGCACTGCTCATCCCTTTGGAATGAATTGGTGAGCAAAACAGAGGTCCTTGTCCACACACACCTCCCACTCCAAGAAGAGGCAATTAACAATAGATGTAATAAATAGGTAAGTTACAAAGTGCATTGGAAGCTCCTAAGTGCAATGGAAAAAGGAAAATGCAGAGCGGGATAAAGGAGACTGGGGGTGTGGGGTGCAGGAGGGCACAGTGCAGGAAACAGGGGAGGGTTGAGAAGATGGCATCTGAACAAAAATCTGAAGGAGATCAGGGGGTTCACCAGTCTCTGGGGGAAGAACATTCCAGGCACTGGGGAATAGCCAGTGTGAAGGGAAGCACGTGCCTAGCCTGCCAGCCTCCAGGCTCTGCCACCTCCACCTCCTTGAGCATCACCATCAGGTTAAGCTTTCTGTTTCCTTGTGCCAGTCACCTACTCAGGAATTTATAAGGGCTTCCAGTTGAACAGAGGACCCAGTCTGGACTCCTAATCTTGAACCCTGGCCCCACACCTCAACTGTAGTAGATGCTGTTGGAGCTCCACCCAGACCCCTCTCACTATCCCCGTGCACTGCCCTCCAATCTGTGCGCCTGGTTTCTGATGGCTGGTACCTGGGGTGTTATGGAGAGCCCTGTCACCTCCCTGCAGAGAGTCACAGTACCTGGGGTCCGTGTCCCCTGCAGCTGCCTACAGACAACAAATGAGACTTTGAGAGCCCAGGTCCCTGCCTAGAGCTTGGACAGAGTCAGCGTGTCATTCATGCCCCAGAGTCCCCAAGGGACCAAGCTGAGGCTATCACCTGGAATAGCATCCTTGCTCAGTGCTATCCCTGCCCTGCCGTGCCCTGCTCACCTGCTCATACACTAGTTTCTCCTGGAAGGACTTTCTTTTTCTTGGGTATTTTTATTTTACTTTTTATTGAGATATAGTTGATTTACAACATTGTATAAGTTTCAGGTATACACCATAGTGATTCATAATTTTTTAAAGATTCATTTATAGTTATTATAAAATATTGGCTATATATATATATATATATATTCCCTGTGCTGTACAGCACATCCTTGTGGCTTATTTATTTTATACATAGTAGTTTATAGTTTGTACGTCTTAATCCTCTACCCCTATCTTGCCCCTCCCTCCTCCCCTCTACCCCCAGTAACCAGTAGTTTGTTCTCTATACCCATGAGTCTGGTTTTTTTGTTGTTATATTCGCTAGTTTTTTTTTTTAGATTCCACATACAAGTGATAATATACAGTATTTGTCTTTCTCTGTCCAGCTTTTTTCAGTAAACATAATACCCTCCACAGGGTATTATGGTCCATCCATGTTGTTGCAAACGGCAAAACTTTATTCTTTTTTATGGCTGAGTAGTACTCTACTGTGTGTGTTTGTGTGTGTGTGTGTGTGTGTGTACACATCTTCTTTATCCAGCCCTCTGTTGGTAGACACTTAGGTTGCTTCCATATCTTGGCAATGGTAAATACTGCTGCTATGAACACTGGGGTTCATGTATCTTTTCAAATTAGTGCTTTCATTTTCTTTGGATATATACCCAGGAGTGGGATTGCTGGGTCATATGGTGGTTCTATTTTTAGTTACTTGAGGAACCTCCATACTGTCTTCCACAGTGGTGCACCAATTTGCATTCCCACCAACAGTGTACAAGGGTTCCCTGTTCTCCACATCCTCACCAACACTTGTCATTTGTGGTCTTTTTGATGATGGCAATTCTGACAGGTGTGAGGTGATATCTCATTGCCACTTGCATACCAATCTTTACTTCAGGGTCTGCCTCCAAGGAAGTGACCTAAAACACCATTCCAGTTAATTCCCACTGCTTCCAAACAGGGACTCGCTCCTTACTTCCTTCACTCTTCCAGCAGTACTACCTCTCTGCCCTGAATGACGGCAATAAACATCTCATACACATTAAGGCGAGAATTCACAAAGGGGTGTGTTTAGGTTTTGTTTTGCTATAGTTTTCACCTATTTCTTATCTTCCTAAATAGATTGTGAGTGCCTTGAGAGCAGCGATGGCATTCCTTATCGCCTTCAGCAACAGATGAGGCACAAAATATGCCCTGGAGACTCACTGAATGCAATTCAAATAAACACAGGTCTGTTTGTCTCCTGTACATGGTGTGGCCACCTGGAGTCCAAGAAGGCAGTAAGAGGCCAGCATCTGCACCACTCACCTTGTCTTGGAAACACAGCTGTGTCCCCCAAGGAAACTGTCCCCACAGGGTCTTTGGGGGCCTGTGGGGGGCCTGATGCAAGACCTGGGAATGGGATATTTAACCTCTTCAGTCTCCCCCAACCTCTTCAGTGAACTTACAAAGGGGTTTCTGGGGAGGCCCCAGGTGAAGGGTTGGGTCAGCTGGAGACAAATTGTACAGGCGAAAGAGTCTTTGGTTTCTCCTGCCCCTTCTTCCACCTTCCTCCCCAACTCCACAGGTTCCCTTCCTAGATGTGCACTTCTAAATCTTGCTCCCATCATGCTTTGCTGTAACCTACTGATATCAGGCCTCAGGTGAGCTGTCCCAGGGAGATATTTGTGTTTCGAGAGGGCTGGCAAAACCTCAGGTAATCAGGGAGTCTGGAACAATAATCCCCTGCAACTGTACAGTATTTTACAAAGTACATAATACTTTCACATTCAGTGTTCCATTAGATTCCAGTAATAATCCTGTAAGACACGTGAGTCAAAGAACATCATCACCACATTCTACATATAAGGAAACTGAGGTCCAGAGAGATTGAGTGCCTTGCCTAAGACCATGCACCTACAAAACAATAAAGTGAAGGCGAGGTCAGGAACGTATCCACGTGAGGAACAGCAGCGCAGGCAAAGACTAGTTCCCACAGTGGGGAGGTCCTGCTGTCACAGCCCCAGCAGGCAGGACCACGAAGGAGTCCTTCCACATCTGCAGCTCCTGCGAGAACACAGGAGACTCTGCACCTCTGGGAAAAAAGAATCTGGAGTAAAACAGACCCAGAGATGGGAGGTCATGATGGGGACAAAAAAACCCTCTTCTTTTGGTCTCTGATGAGGAAGGACCAGAAGCTGCTGGAGAAAACATGAAAAAAGGTGGATTAAGGTTCATCGGACAGCTACTGAACGCCAGATGCTGGCACACAACTGGTCTTCAAACCCGTCCTGTGAAGTAGGTAATATTAGCTCCAGGTGACAGACGAGGAGGCGCTCAGAGAGGGTAAATGACTAGGTCAAGCTCTCTACTCATCTAGTCATAAGTCAGTATGATATCAGCCACTTATTGAGCCCCTGACACATGCCAGGCACTGTGCTGAGTAAGAGATACACTTAATAATTCTAGCAATCCTAATTAACTCATAGACTGGAGAGGCTGAGTGTATTAAATTATCAAATTACCATTTACAGATGTGGAAACTGAGTCTTGTCTAGAAATTTGCCCAAGGGGCTCAGCTTGTGAGTAGCAGAGTCATTCTGAGACTTCAAGATCAAGTGAAATCCCCTCCTGTCCCCATGACATCCTCAGATACATCTGGAGCAGGGGTGGGTCTCAGGTCAACCTGTGGGCACCAAGGCGCACATCTGCAGGAGCGGCAGGAGACCGAGGTAGACGCATTTGCAGGGGAGGAGGGACAGTAAACAGCCAACTCCATGAGGTGATTTCAGGGACATTCAAAGGGCTCTTCTCATGTCCTGAGGCCAAGCCCCTGCTAATGACAATTCCTGAGAGTTCCAGGGAGTCATGTGAAAACCTAGCAGCGAAATCTCCTGGCCCAGGAACCTCTGAATCTTCCCTGCTACATCAGGCAGGGACCTCCACACAAAGTAAACACTACAAGGCAGGTGAGAGGATGATACTCTGAAATGTTACTCGAGGTTTCCAAACCCAGCTCCATATCTCCTTATCCTGCTTTGTTCTTCCCTCACTGGGTCTGCTGAGATCGCTCGTATGCACAGGAAGACCATCCTCGGGAAGGACAGCACTGAAGAATCACAGAGGAAGAAAGAGTTAATTCCCAGCTTTGGAATTTTCAAAGCCCAGCCCTCAGGAGGATTCATAGGGGACTCAGCGCCTGGACCACAGACAGAAGGGAAAGGCATGAGGAAGCAGCTCAGAATTTCTCCCTCTGGGGGAGCCGGGAGACATCAGGGGTGAAGCAAGGATGGCGAGATGTAGTTGGTCCCAAAAACAGGATAAGCTCTGCCCTGCCCTCCCCCATGCCATGAGAGTCCTGGACCACCCTCCCCCACAAGTGTAAGCAATCTGAGAACACTGGGAGTGCTCCTTTCCCAGGGAGAGCCCTCAGGAGGCAAAAAAATTCTCAGGTAAGAAATAGTTGGATAGGGTATCCAGACAGAGAGTGGATTTCTCTCTCTCTCTCTCTCTTTTTTTTTTTTGCAATCTTCAAAATAAAGATATAATTCACATTAGATTCACCTTTTAAAAACTTACAATTCAGTGGGTTTTAATATGTTCACAATGTTATATACAACCACCATGACTATCTAATTCCAGAACATTTCCAACCCCCACAAAGAAACCCCACACTGCTAGTAGTCACTTCCGATTCTCCCCTACCCCCAGCCCCTGGCAACCACTCAGCCACTCTCTGTCTCTATGGATTTGCTTATTTTAGACATTTCATAAAAATAGTATCACACAATATATGGCCTTTACGTATGGTTTCTTTCATTTACCAGAATGTTTTCAAGGTTTAGACCCATGTTATCACATGTATCACTTCATGCCTTTTTACAGCTGAATAATATTCCATTTTACGAACAGGCAACCATTTGTTTATCATTCATTTGCTGATAGACATTTGTGTTGTTTTAATTTTTCAGCTATTATGAATCATGCTGCTGTGAACATTCATGTACAAGTTTTTCTGTATCCACAAAACAGAAATTCTTTTGGTTATAAACCTAGGAGTGAAATTGCTGAGTCACACATCTATACTTAACCTTTGGGGGAAGTGCCAAGACTCCTTTCTGCAAAAGGCTACCCCAGAGATAGGGCTCTTGACAGCCCATGGAGGTACCCATGGCCCAGTGAGTCAATGAGTCATGGAAACAGCAGAACAACCACAATTTCTATGAGTCAATGGAGAGAGCCAGGCTTGAAGAGAGGGAAAATCAAAACTACTCAGCAGTGGACTGAAAGGCTCATCAGCAGTGTCAACATCTCAGCAACTAACAGGGTGAGTACATATGTCAGCTCCCCACAGGCACCCCAAATTTAGCCATAACCCCAAGGAAAGAAAAGGGCTCCAAATTCAGTAAAATTACTTTCCTTCTTGAGCAGAATGGGAACTTATTATAGAAATTACAATAGAAAAAAAGCAAAAATAAACAAATGGGACCTAATTAAACTTATAAGCTTTTGTACAGCAAAGGAAACCATAAGCAAAACAAAAAGACAACCTAACAAATAGGAAAAAATATTTGCAAAAGATGAAATGGATACGAGGTTAATTTCCAAAATATATAAACAGCTCATACAGCTTAACAACAACAACAAAAAAACCCCACCCAATCCAAAAATGGGCAGAAGACCTAAACAAGCAATTCTCCAGTGAAGACATACAAATGGCCAACAGGCACATGAAAAAAATGCTCAATATCACTAATCACCAGAGAAATGCAAATCAAAACTACAATGAGGTATCACCTCACACCAGTCAGAATGGCCATCATTGAAAAGCCCACAAATGAGAAATGCTGGAGAGGCTGTGGAGAAAGAGAACCCTCCTACACTGCTAGTGGGAATGTAATTTGGTGCAGTCATTATGAAAAATAATATGGAGATTCCTTAAAAAACTAAAAATAGACTCACCCTATGATCCAGCAATCCCACTCTTAGGCATATATACAGAGGGAACTCTAATTCAAAAAAATACATGCACCCCAATGCTCATAGCAGCACTATATACAATAGCCAAGACATGGAAACAACCTAAATGTCCATCTACAGCAGACTAGATAAGGAAGTTGTGGTATATTTATACAATGGAATACTACTCAGCCATTAAAAGGAACAAAATAATGCCATTTGCAGCAACATGGATGGAATTGGAGATCATCATTCTAAGTGAAGTAAGCCAGAAAGAGAACAAAAAATACCATATGATATCACTCATATATGGAATCTTTAAAAAAAAGGGAAAAAAAAGAACACTATGAACTCATCTACAAAACAGAAACAGATTCGCAGACACAGAAAACAATCTTATGGTTACCAGGGAAAGGAGGTGGGAAGGGATAAATTTGGGAGTTTGAGATTTGCAAGTGTCAGCCACTATATATAAATACAGATTTAAAAAACAAACAAATTTCTTCTGTATAGCAGAGGGAACTATATTCAATATCTTGTAATAACCTTTAATGAAAAAGAATCTGAAAACAAATAAATGTATATATATCCATAACTGGGACATTGTGGTGTGTACCACAAATTGACACATTGTAACTGACTGTACAATAAAAAATAAATACATAAATTTTTAAAAAAGAAAAAGAATCTGAAAAGGAATATATGTATGTACATGTATGACTGAAACATGCTGCACACCAGAAATTGACACAACATAGTAAACTGACTGAGGTGGGAAGCCCCATAAAAAGACCCACAGGATCCCTAGGCAGGGCCACTACTCTCCCACCAGCACCATCTGGTCCCCTGGCTCAGAGGCTCTATCTCACTTTTTGCCTCTGAAACAGCTTACTTCTAGGAAAGCAGAACCTACCCCTAAAATTCTATTGATCCCCTGAGCTCACTCCTGATTGGTTATTTCCTTCACTCCTGATTGGTCCATTTCCCTAACTTTTTTTTTTTTTTGGTTGGAATCATTTTTAATATTTAAATACAAAAAGTGAGCACTGAATTTTTTTTTTCTCTTTTAGACACACACACACACACACACACACACACAGAGGTCTAACAGCCAAAATACGCAGAGGAAATGAGCTCCTGCTCTGTCCTCCACAGTCCCCATCCTGTGGCTAAAGCTGCTACAGGCCCGCCCTTCCTCCTGTTCCAACATACGTGGAAATTCACAGTGGCTGCTTCACAGTGCAGCTGTAATGCATTTTGTATTTTATAGTGTTCATGTCCCTCCCCAGCATCTCTATTCTTAAAAGAAAAAACCATCGTGAACAGTCACGGGTACATCCTTCCCAATAGCATCAGCTTCTACCCCACAATGGAATAGTGAGGAGGTCTTCTAATCAGGAGTAATTTAGTGAAACGGGATGGCCAGAGCTGGAGTAACCATCTGCATTGCTGCACTCTGGTACCAGAGTGAGGACAGAAGAAATAAGTCAGGACAGCGTGGCAGGCACATCTGCAAGTTGGGAGTCTCTCCATGAGAATGTGGGGAGAGTTCTCCCCACCAAGTTTAGATAGATCAGTGTGCCAAAGTTAAAAAAAAAAAAATCATCCAATAATCAGCAGTTCAAATACTACTGAATTTTCAAACTTCTTCCACCAAGACAGGTCAACTATGGCAGTAACAATCTAGATCTTTCCGGGAAGTGAAGGTAGAGCCCCTGGCATTCCTGACAGCCCTGTGTTAGGCCCTAGAAGTATCTGCCGTTGCTGCAGTTGCTGCTGCTGCTCCATCTGCAACTTCTCAGTCTCAAAGACGACAGGAAGAACCAGGATCATGAAGGAAGTGGTTCCAATCCACAAGGCTGCCCTGGAAAACCTGTACATTTTTTGAGCCACGAAGAGGGAGAGATCAAAAGTAGCTCCAGCCGCAGACCGGACGCTCTCCGGCAACATCTCTGTCAAACCCCACAGTCTCTCCGACAGGGTCTCATCTAGCTCCTCATCGTCTTCCTCTTCCAGCTCCTCTTCAGGCTTCTCGGCATCGCCTTTCGGAAGCAATTCGTCCGGGGACAGGGGCGCCCCAGGGCCGGCGGCAGGGGCGGCGGCAGCCATGGCTGAGCCATTTCCCTAACTTCTGATTGGTCCGTTTGTAGTACTTTATTTGCCTGGAGCTCACTCCTGACTGGTTATTCCTCTCCCTCCTGATTGGTCCATTTCTACAAAGCTTGTTCCTAATTAGTCAACTTTTGTTATACCTTATTTGCATATGATGTTGCAAAGTGTAAACTGGCAGCCTATAAAAGCCTGTGTAAACCTACAGATGGGGTCCAGGGCTTGTAATGTTAACTCCTCTGGGCCTTCTGGTGTAATAAACCTGAGTTCTCCAACTCTCCGAGTGCTGCTTGGTCTCTTGCCCAGATCCAGGTTGCTGTCACAACAGAGCTGTAACACGTTTTTCTGCAACAGACTACAATTTTTAAAATAGACAATACCCTTTATCAAAAAAAAAAAAAAAAGAAATGAAAGTTAAATTATAAATTAATAAGTTAAGTTTTAGAGAAATAAATAAAATTACGTTTCTTGCACACCTAAATTTGGGAAAAGAGGTAAGTAACTACTACACAACCTCATCTTGGAAAAGTCTCAGAAAGAAGGCGAGGGAAGCTGATGAGAAGCTGTAAAACCCTCCACCACCCAAGCCTCTGGGAATTTATCCAAAAGGGAAGAGGAAGCACAGATCTGTAGAATGTCAGAACTAGAAGGTGCTTATTTAGCGGGGTGCAAGCCCACATTCCTTAGACTGGCCCATGCAACCCAGCTTCCTCTCCGCCGATACCTCCCGCTTCAGCCACACTGGACCGCTTGCTGTTCCCCACACCTATAATGAGTGTTTGAACCTCTGTGTCCTTGCCCACACTGTTCTTTCTGCTGTTCCCCCTTGTGCACTGAAAAAATCCTACTTTAAGACCAAGTGCAAATGTCACCTCCTTCAGTGAGTCATTTCCTGTCCCTCTCAGGCAGCATTCATCCATCCCTCATCTATGCCCCTTAGCGTGTTGTGCACTTGGCATTGGACTTACTGGCTTATATGTCCCTGTCTTCTGTCTAGAGCCCCTCCAATCCCTGCCGCCTACCGCCACTAAAGGGCAGAATATTGCTTGACTGTGCATCCCATGCATTGAGCACACAGCTGATGTTCCATAAATACCTGGTGAGTGAATTAATCAGGCCAAGCGTCTGTTAGACAAATAGGGGACTGAGGCCAAGAAGGGTAAGAGACTGATCAAGGATTCCCACAGTTAGTGGGTGACTGAGCCAGCATTTGAACCCAACACACCCAGGGTGATGGCCAAGGAATGGCCAGAAATTGCATTCATGTAAATACTCCAGTGTCACGCAAAATTCCCGTTGGTCCCACAGTTGCTTCCTTGAGTTTCTGATAAAATGATAAATGTAAGGAAGTGTGATAAGTGGGGAACATCGCTGGCATATGCATTAGACTGGTATTTGAGGAAGAGACATATGGGGGGAAATGTTACAAGGACGTTATGTAGTGTGCCGGGTGTACTTCTGAGGAAGGACAGTTTCTAGAAGCCTGCTTTACACTGATGTGAAATGATAACTCATTATGAATAAATCAGATCTGACACACAGCTCTGTAATGGCCAGATTCTCCACTCACCAACACTTGCAAAACAGGATATTCACATTCAACTCATTCCAAAAAAGCAACTATCTAGGCTTTTCCAAGAAATCTCCGTGGACAGATAAGCTTTAATGTTCCACGATTCATTGGCTCACCAGCCCACAATAAGCCAGCTCTGTCTAACATCTAAAACAAATTCTTCCTTCAAACTTGTAAATTCTCATACGATTACACATTGAATGAGAGTTCACCAAACACACTTTAAAATGTCCCCCATTGTTGCAGCTTGCAGCAAAACAAAACTGAGTGTGTGACCTGTAGCATGACTTTGCATGCTTCCAAGGTCTTAACTAAGTCTCTAAAAAAGCTCCTGACCAAAGGAACACGAGTAGTGGGTAGAACTCTCACCCATTCCAAACAAAAGAAAGGCTACTTCCATGTGGTCTCCGCCAAATTTGAGGAGTATAGGACTGCTCAGGCCATGCACTGAAGAAGACATGGCACCCTCCACAAGGACAGCCAGCTGTGGGCAGATGCAATACAGTCTGTTTTTATAGCCAGCACAATCCTGTCCTGAAAGTCACATCAAGCCCTCTCTACTGCCTCCCCTTACACTTGGCAGGTGACCAGACCACCCACTCTGTGTCAGAGAGAGCCCTCCACCGGCAGATCTTCCAGTCCCCTCCATAGCAAATGTCCGAGGCCCACCACCCTCCCCTTCTCTCACATGAGTGAACAGCAGGAAAACACCGCTCACCGGGGTGGAATCGACCTCTCTGCTGCCCTCCCTCATAGCATCAGGAGGTAGGGATTCCAGAGATGGTGTCTAACCAGGCTACCCCAGGGGCTGGACACTCAGATCATGAAGATACCAAATATCAGCTGTTCAGGGGTTAATCTGTATAGCTTTGAAATCCACGAAAAACCAAACACCCTCTTATGAGCCTCAAATTGAACAGTGATGGGCTAGGCAGGGCTGAAGCGCCCCATGGAGCAGGGGAGGTGTCCTCTGGGTAATCCACAAGCAGTCCCACCTAGGAATTACCATCATCAGCCTACTCTAACTGAGCTCACGCAGGGTGTCTGGCAGCATCCTTTAGTTCAGAATGAGAAACAAATAAAAACGGAAACCAGAACAGGTGGTGTCCCCACCACCGAGGCAAGAGCCCCATACAGGGGCAGGAGGCCCAGCTCTGCTCACCAGGGGCCCTGAGAAGAGTCAGAATTAGGCATCAACTTCGGTTCTCACACGGAGATGGGAATCAATAGTGGTTAGGACGTTAAATACTCCCCAGAGTGCCTTGCTGAGGACTTCTGAGCATGGCAACGTGAGGTCGTGCGGGGTTCTGGGGACTCTGAACCCAGAAAAGGAGGAGTGGGCGCCAGCTCCATCGGCCAGGGCTCCCAGGGACCTGCCTATCTTTCTGCTCAGTGAGTCATTGGGGTTAATCCAGGAACAAGAACAAGAGTAAAGACTACTTTCCAACAGTGGGTGGGTGAGGAAGCAGCAGGTGGGAAGGGAGGAGGGGAGCAACTTCAATGGAAACAATTGCATTTGCTGCTAAAAAAGAGGCAAAGAAGCAGTCTGGGAGAAGGTAGCTCCAACTATTGGAAAAATAATCAGGAATAAACAGTCGTTTATCCAAGTACAACTTCTCCATTCCCTCTAGCTGAGCCTCTTTGCTGTGCTGGGTATATTTAGAACCAATGTGAGCAACCAGTTATTTTGTCCACCATAGCCATGCAAGTGTCTAAGGGCTCCTACCAGGGCTGGGGATGGGGGATGCGAGGATCAGTGGGTAGAGATGCCAGCCTCCCCCAGACTGAAGCCCCGGGGTGAGGAAACCCCCACAGGAGCCGCCCTGGTAGGAACGGAGCCCAGCAGCGGAGCGTGGCACAGCCTCTGAGGCGGCACTGGCTCTGAAGGCAGTGGCAGGGGAATCTAAACAAGGCTGAGGCCTGCAGGGCCTGGATATCTTCTCCCAGCAAGGCCTGGAAGCAGGTGATGCAAAGGCCAGAGCACGCCTGTCTTCCAGGCACAGCAGCGCGGTGGGGTGGGTCCAGCCGCTAAGGGACCAAGTCAGACAAAGAGTTTATCTTTGCACCCCAAGCACCAGGCACAAAGTCATGTTAAACTAGGGCAAGGGGAGACAGTATGGGTTAGATACAGAGCCAACAGATGGTATGAAAACCACTTTCTATGATGTCATAATCAACTTGGACACACACACACACACACACACAGATTTGGAAGGCAACAGCCAGGGAATAAGATGACTAGAGAGAGTCCCGCTAGCCTTCTCCATCCCAGCATCCTCATGCTCCACTTCCCAACAGTTCAAGGAAAATAACTCGGCCACAAGCACCTCTGAGTCACCCCAGACATTCTTGATAAATCTGTCCACAGGAGCACACCTGCATGAGGGAAGGAAATCACAGGTGGGCCAGTGAGCCAAGAGTAGCAACGTGTTTTCAACATGCCTGCTACCACTGGGCACCACGACAGCTCTGGGATACCATGTGAGAAGACCCACCTGCACCTGCTTTTGCTCACAGACCAGTAAGTGGTCAGGTGAGTGTTGTCCTTGACCTCAGCAGAGTAGAGTCAGCTCAGGTGCTCAGCCCACTGCTCATAAAAACACCCATTTGCCCTCATCACTGTATGGATCACGTAACAGGATTCCCACTGCAAGTAGCAGAGGACCCCCTGCCGGTACAGGTGTCTCAGTTCATCTGTAAACGTGTTCCTGAAAAGTGGGCTGTGGGAGGTGTTATTAAGCCAGAAAAACAAGACACAGTTAAGTGTCTAAACAATGACCTCTTTTTTACAAGACAACGAACAATTCCCAATCTGTACACTTCTGTGTTTTAAAATGACAGCATGACAGAGAGAAGGACACAAGAAGATGCAAGTTGGATTGCGAACATGGTAGAAGGTGCCCAACAGTACCAATAAAAAGAGGGGTACTGCAAAAAACGAAAAAGAGACAGGCACCCTTTAAACCAACTCAGCATATCTTACAGGACATTTCGGATCACAAAGTAACATGCAAATTAACTGTTCTATGAAGTGGGTCTCAGCACCCCAGAGGTTTGCCCCCACAGTCTCAGATGCTGCCCCTCTGGGGCAGGCTCTGATAGGCACAAGCCCTTTTTAGTGGGGGGAGGTAATTAGGTTTATTTATTTATTTATTTTTAATGGAGGTACTGGGGATTGAACCCAGGACCTCGTGCATGCTAAGCTTATGCTCTGCCACCTACCTCTTCTAGGTTTATAGTGTCTTGTCTTATATTTAAGTCTTTAAGCCATTTTGAGTTTATTTTTGTGTATGGAGTGAGGGAGTGTTCTAGCTTCATTGACTTATATGCAGCTGTCCAGTTTTCCCAACACCACTTGCTGAAGAGACTGTCTTTTCTCCATTTATATTCTTGCCTCCTTTGTCAAAGATTAACTGACCATAAGTCTCTGACCATAAGTAATAAACTGGGCCGCCTATTCTGTTCCATTGATCCACATGTCTGTTTTTGTGCCAGTACCACACTGTTTTGTTACTGTAGCTCTGTAGTGTTGTCTGAAGTCTGGGAGGGTTATTCCTCCAGTTTCATCCTTTTTCTTCTGTACTGCCTTGGTGATTCTGGGTCTTCTGTGATTCCATATAAATTTTAGGAATATTTTTTCTAGTTCTGCGAAAAATGTCCTGTATCCCCTTTATCTGGAATATTCTCCTCCACCTTTTGCTTGGTTAATCCCTAATTATCTCTCAGACTTCAGGACAGAAAGCCACCCTCAACTCTCAAGACCAGGTTCTGTGTTCTCAGGTCACCCTGCACTCGGGCCTGTAGCAGCCTTTATCCCACTCTGTTATGATTGCCTGCTGCTTGACTCTTTCTCCCATTAGACAAAAGCTACCTGGGGGCTAAGCCTGTACCGTGCTTTGTGGTATCCCCAGAGCCTGACTCAGAGTAGACTCTGTTAACTGCTCGTAGGCTATATAAATGAAGGCCCTTCACACAACCCCAGAGAGATGCTCTCCCGCAGGCTCTTCCAGGTTAACAGAGGAAGACATTAGTTCTGCAGAAGCCAAATAGCTACCTGTCCCATTAATTCCCAAAACGTGTAGCTGGCAATGGTCTGCGTTAGACAGCGCAGTGGCACAGCCAACACAGCAAACAGCTGTCCAGAAGCCAGGGCAGCATGACCAAAGCCCCAGAGACCACTCTGACAGGGGCCTTGCCGGTCAGTCCAAGTCCCTGTCCTGTCCTCCCTCAGGTCAGAGCCTTGCTCACTAGTCCTGCCTGAAGACAACCCCAGCCTGCACTTAGCCCCACCCTCTTCCCCATCAGAAAGTCTGTCTTATTTTGAAGGGATCACCAACCTGAGTCCTGCACTGAGACAGATCAACAGGAACAGACATTGACACAGACCGCCACGAGTTTAGAGCTGAGGACCCCTCACACTCCAAACAAAACTGCCACCTCCACCCACAAGCCGAACGAGCCATTTAGCTGTTATCTACAAACCACACTGCCACATCTCTGATCTATGTCTTTTCTCTCAGCATCTTAAGACAATATAGAGCTAGCAAGTGGCAGAGGAGGTGGTGAAGAGAGACCAATGCATTAATTATTCAAATTTATTCTTGTTTAACTTCAGAAGTAATAAAAAGAAATTCAATATTTCTGGAAAGACTGTCTAGGCAGGAGACCTTAACGTTTCTTTGACAGATCCGGGAAATACAGCGTTCTTCTTTTATTTACTTAATCATATCTCATGCAATTAAGTCCATGAATTCTTAAAATCTAACAATAAAAACTCAGAACTGAAGGCACAAAGCAGCCCTCCCTGCTAATGCCAGCAGAAGTCCCCACCCTCCGCCATCCTCATCACCCCCACTCGCTTGGGCACCGTCACTCCCTACTGCTCTGTGCCCTTTCAGTCCATGTCAGGGGGCTTTGTATTTAAAACATAAAGAATTGATGTAACTGAAAGAAGGCCCACGGCTTCTGCCACCCCAAACTTCTCATATCTCTTTCCTGCTGATCAAATCCTCTCCTGGGAATGACAGGATTAAGATGTAATGAAAAATTAAACTATCATAGCTGGAGACACAATCAACTCTTTTCATCAGTCCTCACTGGGGCTTCCAATCAGGCACCAAGCACGTCTACTCCAGGCCCTGGTGCAGGGACCCTGCCTCACTCTCCCCCACCTCCTCCTTCTCCTTCAAATCACTTCAGGGGTAGGCTAAATAAGGGCCCCCAAAGAACCACGTTCAGATATCCCACAACCTGGGAATGTTACTTTATATGGCAAAAGGGACTCTGCTGATGTGATGAAGGATCTTGTAATGGGGAGAGTCGCCTGCATTGTCCTGGAAGCCCAATGGGATGAGAAGTGACCTTATAAGAGAGAGGCAGAGGGAGATGTGACACAGAAGAACACGGTGAGATCGGGAGGCAGAGATGGGAGGGGACGTGACTACAAGCCAAGGAATGCCAGCAGCCACCAGACGCTGGGAGAGGCAAGGACCAAAGCCTCCCCGGGAGCCTCCTGAGGGAGCTCAGTCCTGCCAGCACCGTGATTTTGGTTCAACGACTCTGACTTCTTACTTCTGGCCTCCAGAACTGTGACAGAATACATTTCTGCTGTTCTAAGCCACAGAGTGCATGGCGATTTGCTATAACCACTGTGGGAAACTGAGACAACATCAAAACCACTTTTCCTCCATAGTAAAATTCTAACTTCTGCAGCTCCAGGACTGAGGCCGTTATCCTCAGTCTTGGAGAGTCCGGGATGGGACCACTCTTTACCCGCCCTGTTCCACGATACACCATGAACCTGAACACTTCTTGTGGGTCTTGGGACTTCAGCCCTAGAGATGGTCCTGGCTGACGATCACGTTCCCTCCGCACTGTATGCCCCACCCCCCATGCCTTAATTCATCACTGCTTATGACTGAGGAAGCCAGACACACCAGTCCTCCTTCAGTTATCCCAGTGTTTCTAGCCACTCCCTGTGTCTGGAATTCTGTCTACTCACCCACTCGTCAAATGGCTGGCTCCTTCCTCAAATCTAAACTTAAATGTCACCTCTTAGAGAATCCTTTCCTGGCACAGCAGCAGAAAGAGTTCCCCTCCTGTTTTCTTCTGCCAGCTCCCTGTCTGTATTCTTCATAAGACTTAACCACCATTTATAATTAGTTCATGTATTTGTTTGCTCACTTGGGTTTTTTGTTTGGTTGGTTGGTTGCTTCCCTCCCAAAGTGCAGGAGCTACATGTGTGTTGTTCTCTCCTGTATCCTGAGCACCAACACAGTTACTGAATGGTAGGTGCTTAATAAACACTTGTTGAATTCCCTTAGCTGTGGAGATTATGGATGGGGAAAATGGGGATATAGAAAGCAAAGGAGACAGGGGGATATTTTTGACCATTTCCAAGTTTGAGACTTAGAGGATGACTCTGTTGAGGCAGGAAGCCAGTCTGGATGGTATATGTGCTGTCCTACCCTTACCTGCATGCCTATTCTAACTTTCCCTGCACCCTCCCCACCATCCTTCAAGGCTCATCAGCTCCCAGCATCTCCAGCCCCTTCAGCCTGTCTCCCATAGTCTCAATCTCAGCACTGCCTAGACCACAACAGGACAGAGAAGCTCAGAGAAGCTTCAAGGAAAAAGGCCATCATAAGACCAAGGACTTATACACCCAGGGTTGGCCTCACAGGCTCTCTGGACCAGCAGCCTTCCCTCTTCACTTGGGTATAATTTTTAAGGCTGTCTCGATTTCCTGGTTTGCACTTTCGCCCTGTCCTGCTCCAAACCAGAGAGCTGTCAGACCGCCGGAGCCCCAGCACATGCACACACTCATCCCTACCTGACGAGCACGGCCACCACCTAGAAACTCCGGCTGCCATGCCTCTACTCATCAGACGCTCTTGGACCCAGGCCAGAATCGAGGTAATCGGGCCCCTTTGGACACTGTGATGTAGAAGGCTGGTCACCCGCCCCAGGACCCGAGTCAGGGGAGTTCCTTTCAGCCCAAATCACCCAGTCTCATTCTTCCCTCCTCCCCCAGCTGCTTGGGTCCCAGAGCTGAGTCACCATGATTACATCTGGGCCACTGAAACCCACAGTGGGCATCTGTGGTCTTGTCTGGCCAGCACCCTGTCTTCTTTAGAGGCTTTGCTCCTCCCACATCAGTCATGTGATTCTGATGGGAAAGGTGAGGATAGAACCTACCTGACCTCCCAACACAGGGTTGGCCGTGTGACGGAGGCCCAGCCAAAGTCACTCATCCTCATGACCTGACTGGTCAGCAGGTGAGTGTGTAACCCAACCTGGGCCAGAGTGGCCCCTCAGATTTCACGTATGGAGACTCAGAGAGACGCTCTCTCTTTTGCTACACTCAGATTAGGAGGCCTGGAAATCTCCTCCTCCTCACCATTCAAACAAAGTGTACTTGTAATACTGAGGAACACAGTCAGTACTCAGAACAAAGCAGAGGAGAAAACACGAGTGAGGGTGAGCGGTCAAGGGGAAAACGGAGGACAGCATTGTTTGAACTCTTGGTCCAGTGGAACCGGATCTGGATCCATCCTTACTCTTTCCAGTTACATAAATGAAATAAAAACCTTCCTTTTTCACCGTAAGCCAGCTGGAGTTGAATTTCTGTCTCTTTTAACTGAAAAAGCCCTAATATTTCACTGCCACGTCCTCATTGATCTCTTTCCACACACACTTTCCCGGCCACCTGACATGACACTGAACCTTCTCGTTGGTTTACTGCTTCGTGGTAAGGCTTGCTCCCCCCTCAGCTGGCTGGTAGCGCTCTCTGCAGGGGTGTTGTCCTAGAGCTGCTCTGATGCCCAGGGTTCAGGGTCAGTGCTGGCACATGACAGGTGTGGGGGCTCATTCCATCCTAGATTCTCTCATTCCTGGGCAAGCTGAGCCCTACGAGTCCTTGTGAGGTTAGATTGAGTCCCCCCTACCCTTGGATATGAAGGGAGGGATGAGGGAAGGGAAGAAGGAAGGAGGGGGAGGAAAGGGGAGGGATGCTCAAAGGCCCAGAGAGCCAGGCTCCCCTGGGTCTCTTCTTTCTGCCACAGGACTCCCCTGTTCTCAAGGAGCAGCTGCTGGGACCCGCCCCCTCCCAGCCCCGGGTGATGGAGGGCTCCCAGAACCAGGCGCCATCACTCACGTCCTCCATGGGGGCTCCAGGGAAGTGCTTCCAACCTGACTGATTGCAGACCCAGAGAAGAAGAATATCACATACATGAGTTTCCCAAAATTAAAATGGAGAATGGGGCCTCAGGGAAGGCTGCCTGGATAATTAAGGCATTAATTCAGGCTCTGGTTTGCCTGAGAGCAACGGGCTCTTGAGAGCGCCACTAAATTCCTCCCAGTAAATATTGGCAGCTCCAAGGCAGTTCCCCCACCAGGGTGCAGGCTCATAAGAGAGCCTCTTCCTCTCAGTCCCCTGCCTGTCATCCTCAGGGAAGGTCTCAGAAGCAGGAGAGTCAGGGAGTTGACAGCCTTTACTCAAAATGCCTGATGAGTTAGGGCTGGATAAGGTCTGGAAAGATAACTACACAACAGACACTGAGGAACAGAGAAGGGAAGGGACTTCCTTGAGTTCACAGAGCTGTAAGTAAGAGTGGAATCAAGAATTCAAATGTCCTGATATCAGGATAATACATTTCCAACACATGTCTTGGAGCCGCATCCACAACACGCCAATATGCACACACACGTGCACACGCGCACACACACGAACCCATCCTTTCTGCACAGGCCTGTCTCCTCACTGTCACCCCATAACTCTGTGCTCTTCTTTGAGATGCTCCCCGGCCTGGCAACCCTCACCCCTTCCCTGCCTCTCTGATTTCACCCATCCATGAAGCTTTAGTTCAAGGTCTCTCTTCTATCGTCTTCCGTTTTAACACCAGGGCTTCATTCTCTTCTGGGAACAACTCCAGCATTTGGAGTTTTCATACAATACACCTTAGCCCTGAATTCTTTGGTGTAGAGCTGTTTTATCTCATCTTTCCAATAAGACTGCAAACTCCCTGCAGATTCCTCTCAGGAATTCCAGCCTATCCCAGCCCAGCCCACAGTGACAGCGCCATCACCGCCCACTCTTTGGAAATCGGGGATTCGAAGCCAGTCCAGGTTTCATTGAATTTGTGGCCTTAGACAAGCCCTACAGTGCACCTGCACCTCCAACCCGCCCAGACATGAGCATAAACTCCACCGAGAGCCAACTTTATTCCCCATTCTGATGTCCCTCTGCACCTTCTCTCTGTCCCATACAGCCAGCCCAGACCTGCCACCTCCCTGTTCTCCCCACGTGTCTCCAAAAGCACCCAGATGCTGCCATCTGCGAACTCTGTGACGGCACATTCAACAATTGCTCCGCTCTCCCCGCCCACCTGCAGTGCCCTCTCGGGGCTTGCCCTGGAGAGGGAAGGAGCAGCGTGGCTGGTGGATGGGCACCGGCTGGGGAATTCAGGCTGGGTCCTGGGTTCTGGTCCTGTCCCCACCCCAACTCCTGTCCACATGCCCATGTCCACTCACTGCAGGCTCTGGTCTGTTAGATGAGGATGTTAGGTTCACGGCTGCTCCCCAAAGGGCATCTGCCCTGTACTTTTTTATGACTTGAGCAGACATCAACATCTCACACACAAATGACAAGCAGAGCAGCTAAATCAGGACACGGCCTTAAACCTCCTGGGCACGTAAGAGAAGAAGAAGGAAAAGAGCCCTTTTCTCGGAAATCTGGCTTGTATCCCCCAGAAAAGAGTGTGCAGTAATCACCAGACGGCACGGACATCTGACACATACACTCACTCGATCACCACCACACGTGGCTTCCCAGGAGCGTGGCCATGGTTAATTAGATCTGGGGCCCAGCACCTGGTATCAAGGCTCATCACTCAGATAATAACAAGCAGGACTGCCATCAAACAAACCATACTGACCCTCTAAGTCAGCTCCTCAGATCACGAACGTTTTCCTCAATCTGTGAAATAAGGGATGGACAAGACACGGGGCAGGAATGATGAGACCCAACCTCACATAGGAGAGTCAGATCTCAGGTTCTGAAGCTCGAAGTTATATACGCCCCTCTTTCCCCTGGTGACCAAGAGTGCCCAAGGACGACCCTTCATCTCCACCGCAAGGCTGTCCTGTCCACCTAGACCCCATCTAAGCTCAGAAGATAGCTCAGTGCTGGGCACACCTGGCATTAACATCCTCCCTCCCAGAAACATGACTTGGAGGAGTGCGACCGAGTCTGTCATTACAACTATCGGTGACACTGTTCACTTTAGAACCACAGGTCACCAGGGTGGACGGCATCTGGAGAAGGTGACCCCCCCCAATGCCCTCCCACACTCCAACTGCCACCAACTTATCAGTAACCAGATGTTGCCAGTCTAAACAGCTGGTCCAACAGAGAGTCAGCCCATCTCAATAATGTCCAAGTGTCACCTACTTGTCACATGAGCAGATGAGGGTCAGAGCCCAGCTCCTGTTTCTCTCCCCGCACACCCCCAGCCTGGCCCGGGGTAGGGTCCCCTCGAGCGTTGCCTTTTTTCTCCTGGCTGTCAGGTGAGCAGCCGCCTCTGGACTGGCAGCCTGAGGTGAGCTGCTGTCCTGCAACACTGATCATTAATGCTGTGCAAAAGGCCTTTTATGCCTTCAGCTGGGACATTGTTATTTCTTGATAAGAAGGGGAAATATTTACTGTCTTAGAGCCCTTCTGACCAGAATCCCCACAAAGCACAATACCCAGGAAGCCCTCTGGGGTGAAGAGGCCCCTCCCTGCCCCTCTCTCCGCAGCAGACTGTGGCCGCTTACTGTCACCAACTCTATCACCCAGGAGAGCAGACATAGTCCTCAAGCTTAGACTCCACAAGCCCACAAATGACTAAAACAGGCAAAGTGAACGAGGCCTGAGGCCCGAAGACCCAGGATCATAGAAGGAGGAGGAATATTCTGCATCTCTTCAGCTTGGGAGGATGGTTGGGACTTCCTGGCTCCACGGGCAGGCATGCTTTAGAGATAATTAGACCAATCCTAAGAGAAATCAGGTTAGAACTAAAATAAATAAGGCTGTGAGACAAGCCTGTGGGATGCTTCATTTCTGTGACCCCAGAAATTGTGCAGGGAGGTGGTGGCCATTCTCCAAAGTCGGGGAGAAGGGATGTGAATAAAGGAATTTGTGAGAGTAAAGATTTCCTTGTTTCTAACTCTAAGGCAAGGCTGGGAAGTTCCCATTACGAGCCGTGGTCCTCCGTGATTAGCCCCCATTCAGTCAGCAAGCATTTCTTAGATGCCTGACTGTGTTCTCAGTAAGTCTATAAAGATCTCTGTACCGGGCAGGCTGCCCCCAGAGTGTACTGTCCAGGGTCTGCTTCCATAGAATGACTCCCAGGGCAGTCCTAGCAATGGTCCTGTGGGTCCTGTGGCAGGTGGGGTCAGCAGTCATTTCCTCCCAGGATCTGAGAGGAAACCACTGGAGGCCTGGGGTCTGGCAGGCCTTGTCCTTGGCCATTGTGCCAAGGATTGGTCTAATTATCTCTAAAGCATGCCTGCCTGTGGAGCCAGGAAGTCCCAACCATCCTCCCAAGCTGAAGAGATGCAGAATATTCCTCCTCCTTCTATGATTCTGAGTCTTTGGGCCTGGAGTTCCCACCAGTAGAGGTCCAGCCCTTTGCACGAAGGAAACATGGTCCCAAGAGCCTTCAATTAAAAGCCAGCAGAAGGTAAAGGCATTAACCCACACCTCAGACTTAAGACCCAGGGTTTTCCCCAAGGCAGTTTTGTCTGGGAAAGCACCATTTCGCCTGGGAAGGCACCAGAAAAGCTGATTCCTGTTCTCCCTTCTTCTTCTTACAGCTTCTCTGAGATAACATTTTTTCCTCCTCCTTGGTGACCTTCCAAACTCTTAGGCAGAAAAACATCTGTGCTCTCAGAAGACTTGAGGGGGCACCACCTACCTCCCAACACCCTCT
Source organism: Camelus dromedarius (assembly GCF_036321535.1). NCBI lineage: Eukaryota > Metazoa > Chordata > Mammalia > Artiodactyla > Camelidae > Camelus > Camelus dromedarius. Next base: position 25,779,399 of record NC_087458.1, on the reverse strand, counting down.
CTCCCTGAAGGTCTGTCTGCCAAGAGCCTCAGCTCTTTTGCCTAAGACAGGATGCTTGTGAAAGGAGCAATGTGGAGTGTGTCGTGGGGCGGAGAGAGTCCAAGAGGAAGTTTTGCAGGTGGAAGAGACAGAGCAAGTGTCCAGAACGTGTGCGGGGGAGGGTGTGTTTTAAACACTAACTTATCAAGAGGGATTTGTGGGACATTGCCTTAAGAGGTGTGGCGCAGCTGTATGAGATGCAGTTGTGATCAGGACCTGGTCATTGCCCTCAAAGAGCTTACAGTCAACCAGAAGAGATAGAAACGGAGGGCTACTTCAGGGCTGTGGGATGAGTGCCAACAGGAGAGCCAAATGAAGGAGCGTTTGAGGACATGCAGGAGGTCCTGGGGGCTAGGAAACATGGAAAGGCTGCCTGGGGGAACAGGTATCCGAGGAGTGACTCAAGAGTGGGCACAAGATGAAGGGTGGGGGTGAGGGAAGAAAGAAGCTGGAGACAAAGAGGACAGTACAGGAGGGAGGGTATAGCTCAGTGATAAAGTGCAAGCTTAGCATCCTGGATTCAATCCCCAATACCTCCATTTTTAAAAAATTTTTTTAAAAAATAAATAAACCTAATTACAACCCCACCCCCCGCCAAAAAAAAGAGGATAGTACGGGCAAAAGCCTGCTGTCCTGTGATATGGCCAGTGTTGGGTGACGGAGGAGCTACTGAGAGAGGCAGAGCTGGAGAGGCAGGACCCAGCTGGGCATCATGGCTTCAGGCTACTGTGAGGAATTTAGCCTCCACCGATTGGGCAATCGTCATTGGGGGGATTTAGGGAAGAGAAGCAGCATCATGACATTGACTCTTTAAATAGATCACTTGAACCATGGGGTCAAGAGTGCAATGAAGGAAGCCTAGCTGGAGGTCAACAAGCTATTTAGAAAGCTGTCGCCTACTTGATTTCTCCACCTAATATATAATAAGCATCTCAAATTTGAGAGAACAATGCAGAATTCTTTCTCTCTCCTTCAAGGCTGCTCCGCCCCAAGTCTTCTTTCTCAGGAAATGGTATCTGATGCTCAAGCTAAATACCCAGGAGGCATCCAGATTCCTGTTTCCCTCATCACCACCACTGACCACCCACTCTATTGGTAACCAGCCTTATGGACTTCACCTCCAAAACACATCCCAAACCTATTCCATTGAAACCACCACCGTCCCAGCACCCTCACCCCTCACCGGAGTCTGCAGTCAGCTAAGGGCTAGTCCTCCCTTCACTCTGGGTTCCCTTCAACCCATCTGTCACATGGCAGCCAAAGTGCAGTCTTTATACATTTTCATGGTGAAATATAACACATATGCAGAAAAGTGCAAAACCCAAAAATGTGCAACTCGGTGGTTTATCAAAACAGACCTCCAATCATCACCAAGGTGGAAAAGTAAAATATTCCAGTTGCATCCCCAAAAGCCTCCTGCATTCCCTCCCATCACTGCCGGTCCTTCCCCGCCGAAGATAACCACTCTCTTGGCTTTTAAGGTAATCACTCCTGTGACTTCTCTTAGAGATTATTACCTAACCACGAATCCCTAAAAGCTGTTGTTCTGATTTTGGTGGATATTTGAACTCTATATAAACGGAATCACACTGCATTATTATCTCGTGTTGGATTCCCTTCACTCAGCATTTTATTTATGAGATTCCTCTGGGTTGTGGGCACAGCTCTAGTTTATTTTTACTGTTCTATGGCAGTCCATTATTTATTCATTCTACTGTTGATGAGCATTTGGGTTGCTTCTAGTTTTTCAACTAATACAAATGATGTTGCCGTGACCAGTTTGATATTGGTCTCTTGGTGTCAGAAGAGCCTTAAAACATGGATCAGACCATGTCGCCCCTCTGCTGAAAACTCTCCAAAATCTCCTTTCATGCTTAAAATCCAAACTCCTTATCTTGGCTTATAAGGCCCTTGCTTCCTTCTCCCTCCTCCTCTTCTTCTCTCTCCCTCACTTTGCTCACAAGGTCCCCACCTCAGTCTGCCTGGTGCTGGAACAGGCCATGTTCACATCTACCTCAGGGCCCTTCCACGTGCTCTCCCCTCTCCCTAGACTGCAGATCTCAGCACAGTCGGCTTCTTATCAGTCAAGGTGCTCCTTTGACTACCTAATTTAGAGGAGATCCCAAGACCCCAGGTCTCCCTCCTTCACATGCCCTTGTTTGGTTTTCTTCACAGCACTCTTTGCTCTAGGAAGCCATCTTATTTACCCATCTGGTAACTTGCTTATTGTTTATCTCCTCCCAACTCCCTGAGCTCTTGGATCCTCAGCAACTGGAACTGTGCCTGACGTGGAGCAAGCAGTCAATAAAAGTTTGTTGAATGAAGGAGTGAATGAAAGAGCCTGTCTGCAGGAAACATGGCAGTGGAAAGGGTCTGGCGGCAGCTGGAGGAAGCAGACAGACAGACAGCAGGGAATCCTTCTGAAAACAGTGAAGAAAGAAAAAAGGAAGGAAGGGAGTTGGGAGATGAACAAGGATTGAAACTCCAAGCTCTGCGCCCTGGGCCAAGGGCCTCCGTCTCGCCCCTGCAGCCTGGTCTCTGGTGTGCCGAGGCTGTGTGCCCCTTGCAGCCTGGCTTCTCCCAGAGCCCAGTAGAGGATTCCCTGGGAGGGAGGGAAAACTGAACCTCCTTCAGGGCATGAGCCAAGCCCTGCTGAAGCAGAAGAAAAGGCGAGGCTGCCTTTAACCCTCATTGAGACAAGGGGAGAGGAGGGTGGAGGTGTTTCATTGTTCTCCCTGAGAAGTCAAGGCAGCAGGAGATAATGTGGGTTGTCAAACTGCCAACACGACCTCTGGAAACGACAAACTTTCCCAGCGACTGCCTCAGTAAACAGCCGGTGAGCAGCAGAGGCCGGCACCAGACTCCGCAGCCCGCAGCTGGGCTGGGGGGTGTGCTCCAAGCTGCTTGGGGCCCATCCCTGCACAGACCCAGAGCAGCCAGTCTTGGGCTTCAAGAGGGAGGACTGGGATGAGCAACCCTGAAGGTGAGATGGAAAGGCTCCTCCTGGAGACAGAACAGGAGCATGGGGCTGCAAGACAAGGACAGCGATTGGAAGAACCTGGATGGGAAGGTGAGGGACACGGTCCAGCCCACCTGTGTGAGCTCAGGCGAGCGTCTCAGTCTGCCTGACTGGTAATTACTCTCCCTAAAATGGACATGAGTAAATACCCGCTTTGTTAACATCTCAAGGTTAGTGTAAGGATCACATGAAATCACATATATAAAGGAGCTTTTTAGACAAATGTAAGATGATAAAAATGGGCCTGAAAGAGGCCCATTACTCAGAAAGTACACACAGCTAGTAAATCACAGGCCAGATTTGGAATAAGAGGCAATGTCTGGGAGGATTTTTTTCTTTAGGGACACTATAGCACCCCAGACAAGGGGGGTGGGACACTTGTAGTGACTAAATTTCTAAAAGCACACTGAGATCTCTAATAGTTAAGAGGATAGATCCTTATAACAACAAATGAAAACAAAACTAAAATGCTAGGAATAAATATAATAAGAAATATGCAAGATGTATGAAGAAATATTTCATTTAAAACACTACCTAAGGATACAAAATGAGAACTTGAACAAATTTAACACTCTAAAGATGTAAATTCTCCCGAAAGTTGATTTATAAACTGAATGTATTCACAACAAAATCACCAGTCCGTTTTGGGGAGAGCTAGATAAGTTTAATCAGAAGTTTATACGGAACAATAAATAATCAAGAATATCCAGGAAACTTCTGACAAAGAAATGTTATGAAAGATATCTAGCCCCCACATGTTAAGGCACATTACAAAACTGATTAATTAAAATATGCATTCTGGCATATGAATGGACAAACAGATCAACAGAACAAAATCAAAGCTGCAGAAAGAGACCCAAATATCTATGAGAAATATTATATTTCAGATCATTGAGAAAGAAATGAATATTCAATAAATGATGTTGAGACAAATGAGTAGACATATGGGAAAAAATTAAGTAGGATCCTTCCCCCAAGTCTTATGCTAAAATAAATTATCAGTGAATCAAAGATCTAAATGTAAGAAATGAAACCATAAAAGTGCCCAAAACTTTTAATGTGTGATTTTTGTAGATGTGAAGGCCTTTGTTAGCAATATAAAATCAAACACACAAATAAAAAGGCTAATACATTCAACTACATAAAAATTGCCATAAAACCACAAACAACTTCAAAAGGCAAATCACAAATTAGGAAATTATTTTCTGCATCTATACTACAAACAAAGGACAAATTTTCTTAATATATAAAGAACTACATATTAACATGAAAATATACAAAGGATATGAACAATCAATTCACAGAAAAGGAAATACAAATGGCTCTTAATACCTGAAAAGATGTTCAATATCACAATAAAAGAAATACACATTTAAACTAGGAGATGCCATTTAATCTCTTAGATTAAAAAGTCTAATAACACACTATGTTGGCAAGGATACAAGGAAACAGCCACCATGCTGGTAAATGGATAAACTGGTACCACTTCCATGCAAGGCAATGTGGGACTATAATGCAAAAATTTAAACTCACTCTTTGTTTCCACAATTCTACTTTTAGGAAATTTTCTTCACATATATCTGCACATGTACAAATGGCATCTTTATATGTTTATTCATTAAAGCATTAATAGCAAAATATTACCAAAAAACCTATGTGTCCATCAAAAGAGGATCAGCTAAATAAATTAAGGAATATGCATAGACTTTAAAAACAGAGAGGCAGATTTCAGTGTCCTGATTTGGAACAATCTCAAAGATCAATTCTTAAGTAGAAAAATATCTAGGTACAGAACAGTAAGTTATGTATGTTACTATTTGGTTTTGAGAAATGTGTACATTAAAATTTTACTTATATATATGGCTATGGAAATGGAAGGATACATAAGAAAATGGTAACAGTGGTTATTTTCTAGGTGGGGAACTAGGTAGCTGGGGGAATTTTTAAACAAAGAGAAATTTTAAAATAAAGACACTGAAAACTATAAAAACATCATTAAAAGAAATTAAAGAAGATACTAATAAAGGAAAAGACATCTCATGTTCATGGATTCGAAGACTTAAGAGTCTTAAGATGTCAGTACTACACAAAGTGATCCACAGATTTAATACATTCCCCATCAAAATCCCAACAACAGTTTCTGCATAAAGAAAAAAGTTAAGCCTAAAATTCATACAGAAATTAAAATGGCCTAGAAAGCCACACAATCTTGAAAAAAAAAAAAGTGAGATGTTCTCATGCTTCCTAATTTCAAAACTTACTATAAAACTACAATAATCAAAACAATGTGGTACTGGCATAAAGACAGACATACACATCAATGAAATAGATTAAAGACCCCAGAAATAAACCTCTGCATATATGATTAAATGATTTTAAACAAGGGATCCAAGACTATTCAAAGGGAAAAGGACAGTATTTTCAGCAAATAGTGTAGGGAAAACTGGATGTCCAAAAGCAAAAAATGAATTTGGATCCTTAGCTTACATCATATACAAAAGTTAACTCAAAGTGGATCAAAGACTTAACTGCAAGAGCTAAAACCATAAAACTCTTAGAAGAAAACGTAGGGAAAAAACTTCATGACCTTGGATTTGACAATGATTTCTCAGATATGATACCAAAAGCACAGACAACAAAAGAAAAATAGATAAACTGGACTCCAGCAAAGTTTAAAACTGTTGTGCATCAAGGGACACTGTCAACAGAGTGAAAAGGTGATCTACAAAATGGTAGAAAATACTTGCAGATCATATATTTGATAAGGACTTAGTATATACAACTCCAAACAACAATAGCAAGCAACTCAATTTTCAAATGGGCAAAGTAATTGAAAAGACATTTCTCTAAAGATATACAACTGATTAATAAGCACAGGAAAAATATGCTCAACATCATTAATCACTAGAGAAATGTGAATCAAAACCACAATGAGATACCACTTCATACCCATTAGGATGGCTACTATCAAAAAAAAAAAACAAAACAGAAAATAACAAATGTTGGTATTGATGTGGAGAAACTGAAACACTTATACATTGCTGGTGGGAGTTAAATGGTAACATATTGAGGAACAGTATGGCAGTTCCTGAAAAAAAATTAAGTATAGAATAACCATATGATCCAGCAATTCCACTCCTGGATATGTACCCCAAAGAACTGAAAGCACGGATTCAAACAGGTATCTGTCTACCCGTGTCCATAGCTGTATTACTCACAGTAGCCAAAAGATGTAAGCAATCCAAGCTTCCATCAATGGGTGAACGGATAAATAAGATGTGGTATAGACATACAACAGTATATTATTCAGCCTTAAAAAGGAAAGAAATCCTGGCATATGCTGCAACATGGACAAACCTTGAAGAAACTAGGCTAAGTGAAATAAGCCAGTCACAAAAGGACAAATATGATATGATCTCACTTTTAGGAGGCACCTCGAGTAGTCAAACTGACAGAGACAGAACATAGAACAGTAGTTATCAGGAGGTGGGGGAGGAAGGAACAGGAGTTATTGTCTAAGGGGTACGGAGTTCCAGTTTGGGAAGATGAAAAAGTTAGAGAGACAGACAGTGATGATGGTTGCACAACAATGTGAATGTAATTAATGCCACTAAACTGTACACTTAGAAATGGTTAACATGGTAAACTTTATATTATATATATTTTACCACAATAAAAAAATAAAGAGAAAGAAATAAATCTTAGATAATACACAAAGAAGAGTGAACTCCAGAGTCAACACTTCTGGGTTTGAATCCTCACTACTCCCTTTCTCAGCTGTGTCACTTTAGAAAGGTACTTAACATCTCTAAGCTTCAGTTTCCTCATCCAAAAAATGGCACTGTCTGCGATACTGGGCTGTTCTGAGGCACATAAAGGGCTCAGAGGAGGGCCTGCCACATCATAAATTCTTAACGAGCCGTGGTTCCTCATTTATTATTGTCTTTAACAAACATTTATTGAGCATCTATTATATTCAGACACTATGCCAAGTGCTGGGAATACAGAGAGGAACAGGATGGATTCCTGCCTTCAAGAATCTCACCACTTGGTAAATAGGACCTTAATTGATTCTGTCTTCACTCAGCCCTCACTGCAGGATTAACTGTTGAAAAAGTCACTATGAAAGTGCCCTTTAAGAAGATAAACAAGAGACTCAGTTAGGTTGAACATCTGAAGTGCTTTCCAGCGATCAGACTTATCTGAAAGCAAGACGGGCTACCTGGAAAAGTGGGGAGGCAGTCTGGATAGCCACTTCTCAGACACGTGGCAGAAGAGACTCAGAGGGTTAGATAAGGTGATCACTGGGGCCCCAACTGGCGTAGAGAGTCTCTGATGCTACAAAGTGAGGGCCAAGGACTGGACGGTGAGCAGCCTAGCTGGGGAAAGGCTCCAGGGGGTCAGCCTTGAAGACATCGCCACCTCATGACATCACCCAAATTCCGCCCCACTCCGGGACCAGAAGTCTCCAGATGGCAGGTGTGGATTCAAATTCAAAATGACAGGCAGGATTTCCACATAGATGCATGGAGATGAACCAAGGCATGCTCATCCCTGGATGACAGACGGAAGGGAAGAAAGGCCCAAAGAGGAGGCCACCGTGGCCTTTTTCTGTGCTCGTGCAGGCTCCAGAATAAAAGGCTGAAGCAGGATTCGCGAGTGACAACCGGAAAGAAAACACCCCAAAGCTGGCTGTGAATCCAAAACGGGTACCCCATCCTAGCCCCCAGCTCTGGGACACCCCAGCTAGTCCAGAAACCTGGAGGAGTCAGAGAGCTTGTTCTTTAAAAAAAGGGGGGGAGGCCTCTTTCTGGAAGGGTTTGTGTGCATCTTGCATGGAGACAGAGGGAAAGGCAGGACTCCTCTCACTGGATCGGAACTCCACCTACAGTCCAGAGCAGCTGCAGTGCCGAGTCAGGGCAGAGGAAAAGGAAGGGCAGGGAAACCCTCCTGCGTGGTCTCAGCTGGTCAGCTTCCCTATGAGGGTCTCAGAGGAAAGACAGTCGGGCTTCTCGCTGAGATCTTGACTTTCTTCTTTCCTGGAGTGCAGGGGTGGAGGAAATAGTTGTGTGGTGGGGAAACGGCTCACTGATCAGGATGTTTGAGTAAAGTCCCAAAGGTGGTGAGGGGCAAGCCGTGCAAATATCTGCACAAGAGCATCCCGGGCAGAAGGAACAGCAAAGGCAAAGAACCAGAGGCAAAGAGTACGCTCAGCATAATGGGTACAGCAAGGAGCCTGTGACTGGAGCAGAGAGACACATGGGAAAAGATACAGGACATGAGGTCAGAAAGGTAAGGGATGGGGTTGGGGTTCAGATCCTGTAGGGTTCTATCGGCCACTAAGGATTCTGGCTTCTACTCTTAATGAGATGCGGAAGCCATCAGAAGGTTCTGAGCAGAAGAGTGAGATATCCTGACATAGTTTTTAAAGGGTCCCCTGGGCTGCTGGGTTGAGAATCACTCCAAGTAGGGCAGTGTGACCACCTGCTGCAGTCAGTAGTGGGCTGCGACAACAATCCTGGAGAGAGGCAACAACAGCTTGAACCAGGTAGGTAGCAGCAGAGGTGGTGAGAAGTAGATATATTTTGAAGATGGAGCCAAGAGGATTTGCTGACAGATTGGATGTGGGGAGTGAAGGAAAAAGAGGTGTCAGGCATGATGCTAAGATTTTTTGGCTCAAGCTACTGGAAGGATGGAATTTCCATTAACTGAGATAGGGAAGACTGAAGAAGAAGCAGGTTTTATGGGGAAGAGCAAACATTCATATTTGGACAAGGAAGGTATGACATGTCTCTTAGACGTCCATGTGGAAATGTCTCATGGGCAACTGGATAGACACATGCAGTGTGCAGGAAGACGACCAGGCTAGAGCTATATATTTAATATCATGTTAAATCTACTATTCACTGTACATGTATATTTAGCTATATATCTATATATTTAGAAGTCATCTATGTATAGAGCCTTGGAGAAGTGATTACAGACAAAGAAGAGAAGAGATCTGAAGACTGAGCCTAGGGTATCTAAGACTCACAGATGGACTGATTAGGAAAAATTAACAAAAGCTACTGAGAAGGAGTTACCAATGGCAAAGGAAGAGCACCAGGAGAGGGTGCTGGGTCCTTAAAGCCAGGTAAGGCATTTCAGAGAAGAGAGAGGGATCAGTTATGCCAAATGCTGCCAGTAGGTCAAGGATCTCAAGATGAGAACTGAAAACAGAGCATTGGATTTAGCAACAGGTTGGTCACTTGATGATCTTAGAACAATTCTGGTGGAGTAGGGGCAGCAGGGAGCCTCATTAAAGGAGGATCAAAAAGAAGGGAGACAGCCAAATAGTACAGGGAAAATCTCTTTTTATAAGTGACTCCAACTAATAAATGAAGAAGGAATGACAGGATTAAGATACCACCAGCATTGTGCAAGCCCCCAACGAAATAAACAGTCCAGGCAGCGGGGGCAGCAAACTATGGCCCTTGGCCTATATCTGGCCTGCTTGTTTTTGTTAATAAAGTTTTATTGGAACTCATCCATGCCCATTCATGTGTGTATTGGCTCTGGCTGCCCCCACACCACAATGGCAGTGCTGAGTAGTTGTGATAGAGACCACATGACTCACAGGCTAAAATATTTCCTGTCTGGTCCTTTATAGAAAAAGTTTGACAACTCTGATCTAGGCAATAATCCTCAGTGGCTGCTAATGTCACACGAAGAGAAACAACCAGACACCATGTGCCTCTGCTGGAAGTACATACCACCCCCTCGGAAGTGATCTTACAAAATAATAAAAAATCAAATCTGAATCAGATGGCACTAAATGCAGTTTATAGAAAATACAGGGAACAAAAACATTCAACAACACGGCAGGGATGCAACCAGCAAACTCCAGAAAGTGGGAAAATCTACAGAAAATATGACTAAATTTCTTCAACAAATACACCGTAAAGCTAAAAACCAAGTGGGGTGAAGGAACCTACAGATTATGACTTAAGAAACCTTTCAACCCAGTATGATATGTTACCCTTATTTGGACTCTGATTCAAACCAACCAGCTGCTTTTTTAACAAAAAAATTGATACAATTGGATAAATTTAAATACCAACTAGATATCTGAAGATACAAAGAAATTATTGTTAATTGGGGGGGAGTATGATAATGCTATTTTGGTTATTTTTCTAATCCGTTATCTTTCAGAGACCAGTACTTAAATACCTGTGGATGGAATTATATGGTGACTGGAGAGGTAAAGTAGGGAGACTTAAGGTGTAAGGATGCTTCCTCAGATGCAGTGCTTCAAAATAATCCAGTGGGGAGGTAAAGCAGGAGACTAAGACGAAAAAAATTGGTGATGAGCTGATAATTATGAAAGCTGGATGGTGAACACTTGGGGATTCATCATACTATTCTCTCTACTTTAGCATATGTTTGAAATTTTCCACAATAAAATGCTACTTTAAAAAGAAGAGAATAATGGTGGGGGGAAGGTGTAGTTCAGTGGTTCAGTGAGTGCTTAGCATGCATGAGGTCCTGGGTTCAATCCCCAGGACCTCCGTTTAAACAAACAAACAAACAAACCTAATGACCTCGCCCCACCCAGCAGAAAAAAAGGGGGGGGAGGGGAGAGAATTTGGACCCAACAAGTACAAGAGTACAAGCAACTCTTTGAAGAAATTGTACTGCCTATTTTATTTTATTTTATTTTATTTTGGGAATTGTACTGCATTAAGAAGCAAAATGAAGTGATTTCTGGAGGAGGAAAGAAAAGTTTTAAAAACATAGTCATCACCAGAGTCTCCCTTTAGTCCCTGAAGTTTTCACTGGAGTTTTCTTGCCTCTCCAGGCTGCTCTCCTAAAGAACATACTTGATTTCTTCCTTGAACTTCCAAGTCTGCGCCTCCAGGTAGCCAGGTAGAAGGTGCAGTCTCTGACCTTGAAAAGCTGCCCTCTCACTGCACGGGCAAGTCTAACTACAGCTGAAGAGTTAACCAAGAGACAAGGAGTGTAGCTCGGAGGATGTGAGGGCCTTAGCGATACTCTGGTTCAGAGAAGAGAGATGGGGGTGAGGGTGAGGGCAAGGGCTGAGAAAGACACCAAGTACTTGGTGTAGGAGGTGAGACTGGAAGAAGGGCAGAGGGGAGAAAGCAGTGCATTTTAGGAAGGAAAGTAATGTGAGCAAAAGCTTAGGCCAGAGGGGAAGCCCTTTTACAGAGTTCACGCTGGAAGGGGCTGGGAATGATGGCATCTACCCCACATGCCTCCCTCTGATGTGTCCTTACGGACTGCTTCCTGTGGGCCCCAGTGACCCACAGCCCGCTTTCCAGGCATCAGGGCCCATGGCTGTGGAAGGGGTCCCGGTCCCTGTGAGATGCAGGAAGCATCCTCGGAGAGGGCGAATTTGCACAATGAGAACAGAAACGTCCCTGGTGAGTCGTGACACCAGACGTTCCAGCAAAGGCAAGGCCCAGGCTGCCTCTCCACCTGGCATCTCTGTCCCCTGAGCTCCGCCCAGTTCTCTCACGGATGACTCATGACGCTGGGAACACTCCCAATCTGGCATGATCCACCCCAACTCCAAGCAGGATGGGCTTCGTGAGGCTCCGGGGTCCCTGGTACTGTGTGAATATTTGGGGTGTCCATTTTACCAGGTCAAGTCCACAGCCTTCCTCAAATTGTCAAAGAATTCTATGGCTCAGAAGGTTAAGAAACACTCTAATAGATGTTTAACAATTGTTTGATGTACCAGATTTGGGGTGAGGTCTAGGGTATAATTACATCTGTTGGGGCTTCTTCAAAGGTCCTCCTACCCCTCAAAATAGAAGACTGTTTCAGGATCAATGAAAGTAACAGTGAAAATTCTTCAAGGGCAGTCTACTAGCAATGCAGACCTCATGCACCCTCTCCCTTTTCAGGCCAAACAAAATAGCAAGCCTATCAGGAGCTATTTTCCACATAACATCTGACATTATACGTATTTTTCAAGCCCTACAGTTTACAAAGCAAATTAATTTCATTGATATTTATACTTTGAGAATTTCGCTATGAACACTTCAAAAAAGAGAGTAAAGCAATAAAATGGGGTGCAATTTGTATTTTTTAACAGATTTATGTTGTCTTAATGTTTTTGCATTAATGTTTTGTCTTAATGGTTTGCATGGCCTCTACAAATAGGCAGCCCCCAAACCCTGGCAACTTTACATCCCCAACCAAAGTCATTTCTCAAAGGATATGAGATCTGAGGAAATCTGCACTGTTTGCCTCCATCAAGTATTTTATATATTCATTTAATCAACTTTTACTGGGTGCCTAGTGGGCTTGAGGTTCTGAGATTCCAAAGGATAGCAGAGGAAGAGGGGGGCCACAGACACTACGGAAGTGCCCTCCCAGGTCTCTGCCTGCCATTCTGGCTTTTCTCTCCTCCCCTCCGAACTCAGCACCATCCCCTGATCCCAAATAAGACTCAGTCATCTCCAGCTAGTATTTGTTGATACTGATTCAAACTTCACACAAATCCTAGGAGGTGGGTTCTACTCCTACATACACTGAAGGAAGCTGAGATTTAGAGAAAATAAGTCACCTGTACAGACCCTCTCAGGAATGAATGGGAGAGCAAGGACCATTTCTGAAAGTTGCCTGATCCCAGGTTGGTGCTCCAAGCCCTCCACCACAGAAGTGAGTCCCCATCCACTTGGTTACTGCTCATCTGACACCCCCTGGATTCACCCACCCACAAGGAAAGCCTGTCACAGCAACCTGGGCAACAGTTTCAACCATTCTAGGATGCAGCAAGCCTGGCCCCACCCCCAGAGGGAGAGAGCGTGACAGAAGCAGGGGACCTGGCTGCTGTGGCCACACACCGCACCCGGGCTGTGTGTGCCCAGTTCCCCAGGCACCTTCCTCGGGATGACCTGACCAGGCACTCGGTTCCGCTCACTCCCTGGGCTGCCAGCCTCACCAAGATGACTAACGCCTGTTTTGACATTTCATTTGAGATGCCCCCACCTGTCGTTTCAGCCATAATGTACTGGAGGCAGGCAGAAAAGAGGGAAAGGGAGAGGGCTGGGAGGAGTGGCCATGGCAGGAAGAGGTGGTAGGCAAAAGCCAGATACTGCGGGTTCAGTTCCAGACCACTGCACTAAAGCAAATATCGCAATAAAGCAAGGCACGCGAATTTTTTGGTTTCCCAGCACATATAAAAGTTATGTTTACACTATATCTGAGTCGATTAAGTGAGTAATAGCATTATGTGTAAAAAAAACAGTATACATAGCTTAATTTAAAAACACTTTATTGCTAAAAAAATGCATCCCCAGTGAACCATAGTCTTTTTGCAATAATAACATCAAAGATTACTGATCACAGATCACTATAACAAACCGAATAGTAATGAAAAGTTTGAACTATTGAAAGAATTACCAAAATGTGACACAGAGACAAGAATAAGCAAATGCTTTTGGAAAAAAAAATGCTCAATGCTCGATGCAGGATTGCCACAAACCTCCAATTTGTAAAAAACGCAGTGTCTGCAAAGTGTAATAAAGCCAAGTGCCATAAAATGAAGTTTGCCCACTGAGAGATGAGGTAAGAGGCTGCTGTGATCATCTAAGCAAGAGATGATGGCGGCTTGGTCTGGATGGGGATGGGTGTAGAGAAGAGTCCAGATCAAGAAGTATTCAGGCCATCAGACTGACAGCATTCATAAGGGATTGTCTAAGGACATGTAGAGGTGCAAGTATCAAAAGTGACCTTGAACTTCTGGCCAGATAAAGGTTCCCTCCACGAACACATGGAAGCTGGAGGAGCTGATTTGGGGGTAGAGGTCAAGAATTCCGTCTGAAAATATTAACTTTGAGGTGCCTCTGAGATAGCCAAGTGGAGACAGTAAGAAAGCTGATGGATATAGAGGTCCAGATCTTAGAAGAGAACTCCGAGCTGGGGGCATAAATTGGAGACTTTGTGATAAATTGTTTGAGTAATGGCCTGGCAGGTGGCTGTGAGAATGTGCCTGGCAGACATCTAACTACAGGGCATTTAACTGACCAACAGCCCCGGCTGCTGGACTCTGAAATCCATCACTGAATTTGCACAGAGGGAGTAGGACAGGGACACTAAGGTAGGCCACTCGTGCGAAACACGAGACCCCGCTGACAGCTGGCTTTGGCTAGAGGGCTTCTGGACAGCTTTGTTGAGCATCCTGAGATTGCAAAGCAGGTTGGACACTGGCCCAACCTTCTTCCTTCTACCCATCACTCAGAGCCAGACTTACGTGGTGCTCTGAGAGCTCTTCCATCCTTTCCCGGCTCCTTCCCCACTAACTTTCATAGGAGTTTCCCCCAATAAAATCTTTGCACATTTAATCTGATCGTGGCATCTGCTCTGTTGGAGGACCTTCCCACAATGAATCTCAGCTTGACCCTGTGACTTGCTTTAGGCAGTGGAACAGTAACAAATGTGATCCAAGCAGAGTATTGATAAAGGATCATGCCCTGGGGACTGCCTTCCCTCTTGCTTCTGGAAACCCTTCCGCGACCATGTGAGCAACCCTTGGCTAGCCTTTTGGAGGATGAGAAACCAAGAGTAGAGAGGCTCCAGCCATCCCAGCTGTCTCTCTGCCTCAGCTGATGATCCATACGTGTAAGTGAAGCCATTGAGACCATCCAACCCCAGCCAAGCTGGCCCAGAATAAATGAACCACCCAACCAGCCCGAAGAATTGTGAGAAATACTGAATGTTCACTGTTTTAAGACTACTGAGTTTTGGGATGACTTATTACACTGAAAAAGTAAACTTATACAGGAGTCTGGAGCATAAAGATGGTACTTAAAGTCACATGAATGAGTCAGTCCTACCATGGATTCATGGGTCCTGCCCTCAGGCTTCCAATCCAAAACTTTTCAAAGGGCTTTTCCCATTAGCTAGAGCCTTCCTGGAAGCCTATTCAGCACTTACTATGTTCCAGGCCATGTACTGAGGAGCCACGGGTCTACAGTTATACCTGAAACACACTCTTTATCCTAAAGGGAAAAAAATGGGGGAATCAAGGAAAACCCTTCTCCAACTCTTCATAAATTAAAAATTACTATATACAAAGTTGGCAGGACTATAGAATCTGCCTGGATTTTTCCACTTCAGGCTTCATGGGAACACTCTCTCTCTCTCTCTATCTCTGTCTGTCTCTCTCTCTCTCTCTCTCACACACACACACACACACACACACAAGTCCACAGTATCACAGCCTTCAGTTAACTAATTATGTTCTCTGAGAGGAGCTGATGGATTCTTGCAGTCACTTCAAAGCCAGCTAACGCTGAGCACTCTGTTACAGTCACAGATGGTGAGTACCATGCCCCAGTCACAGGGAAGATGGCACCACAACAGGGGGAAGAAGAGTCAGGATTTTCTGAAGGTTCCAGAGTGGCTTCTCTACTTGTTCATATATTCAAGAAACTTATCGATCACCTACAAAGTGCAAAGCACTGAGCAGCTAAGGATAAAAGAAAGAATTCCTGCTATAGAAGATGTCACACTCTAGGGAAGCGACTGGCAATGACAACACTCCAGCACAAGACACTGAGAGAGAACAAAGGAAAAGGACCCAGTGAAGGCTTGAGGAGAATCAAGGGAATCTTCCTGGAAGAAGTTAACTGAGTTTGGAAGAATAAGCAACTGTGAGCCAATCCCTTGTGAGGAGGGGCTAGGAAAGGTCAAGTTGATGTAGCATTGGTGAAGGTATCAAGGCTTGAGAGAGGAAGGCACGTCTAGGTAACTGTAGTAGTTCAGTGGGGCAGAGTACAGGGAGAAAGTGAGTGGAAATGTCTAGAAACAAGACTGGAGTGGCAGGTGGGGGGTTAGATCACGAAAGGCTTTCTAGATCATGCCATACATAATTTGTTCTGAAATAAAGGAACCATGCTGTGATGTCAAAAGGAAAGAGATGCGCCCATCTGCATTTTAGAAAGATGGCTATGGCCACAGTACAGAATATGGATTTGGGGGAAGACAAGACAGGTGCCATAGACCAGGAGAGAAATGGTGAGTGTGGTGGTGGTGGTGGAAGTAGGGAGAAGGGACAGGATTGTGTGGCATTAAGGAAGAACCATCAGCAGAACATCCTTACTAACAAGGTGTAGGGGAGGGGACACAGAAAAAAGGGAGAAGAGTCACAGGTGACCTCCATATTTCTGGGTTGGGCAACTGAATGGATGGTGGTAACACTTGCTGGAAGGGGCTCTATGAGAGGAAGACAAGATTTGGCAAATGATGCTTGGTTTAGTTTGGGATGAAGTAAGTTTGAGATACTATGAGGCACTGAAATAGAAATGTCCAGTAGTCAGCTGGAGAGAAATTCGGACACTCAAAAGAGAATCCTGGGTTGGAAAACAAATTCGGAAGTCATCATCAGATGTGGTGACTGAAGGAAAGAGAGGGGTTGAAATCCCCCTAGGAGAGTGTGTACCAAAAGAAGTGAAAAGGGCCAGGGCTGGGACCATGAAGCACCTACATTTAAGAGTCAGTCACTTATTCCCATCTGGAAGAGGAACCCAGCCAGAACTAACCAGAGGAGAAATTACCAAAGCAGTGACAGCACACAAATAACCACCACCACGACTGAGCAGCTCCAGCTCCCTTCTCAGAAGTCTACTGTGAATGGCCAGGAAAGCAACAAGCACTAAGGTGTAACAGATGTCTCCAGAAATATCTGCATTTTAATCAGGGGTCTAGACCTCACAGTAATTCTGGCTCTGGAGCCAAACCGCTTGATTCTAATTTGAGCTCCACCACCTGCTGTGATCTTGGACTCTGGAGGCCTTTGTTTGCTCCTGTAAAACAGGAGTATCAATCCCTCCATCTCAAAGAGGTGTTGGATATACCACGTTTCTGACACATCCCTTCATCTACGCCTCTAACAGTGGTTCTCAGACCCACCTGGAGGGTTCAGCCCCAGCCCCCACTCCTGATTCAGGGTGTCTGGGAAGATGTTGAAGCTGCTGGTCCAAGAACCACACTTTGGGACAGGATGTTCCCCCAAAGGACCCCTACCATCGGAGTGAATATCCACTCATATGTACCCCCTCAAGCTGGTCTTGTGGCCCTAGAGAAGGGCTGTGGGGGGAGAGATCTAGTTTCTCAGTGCAGGAAGGGTGACACAGCAATGGGAAGGTGAGGGACAGGGACAGGCACACAGTCTTCTCCTCAGCTGTCACCTAAGACATCTCAAGGGCTACAAGTTGAGTGATTCACACCTGTATGTTTGAAAAGCCATGACTCACTAGATTCAGTAGGTGGGCTGCATTGACTCAGCCCTCAGGGAGGGTGGCAGGGAGGGGAGCAGGTCTGCAGAGTCACTGCCAACAGTCAGCAGAATGGACTGAGGTCTCCTGGGCACCTGATGAGCTAGGCCCTGGAGTGGAGAGAAGAGAGAGAGGCAGCAGAGCTGGAGGGAGGCAAATGTTTCAGAAGCGATGGAAGGGAAGCCTTGCACCCAGACGCGGAGGGCGAGAGGGAGCCTGCGCATCTCTTCACAATTTCAGAGAAGTTAGCCTCTGCTCTGGGTTAAGAAGACTGTGAAGAGCAAGAAAAGCAATCTGGAGTTTCCTCGGGAAGTCTACACCCACAATATTGCCTGTCCCTCCGCATCCCTTTCTGCCCTACTGATGTCCTGGGACCCCTCCTTGCTCTCCCCAGGGCATCGTGGCTGGAAATCTCCAGGAAAGCCCAGGAGTGGCAAGAGTAGACGGAACACAGACTTCTTTCAACAAAGTACTGTCACAGACATCATCTTATTTTATTTCTTAAAAATCCCCTCTGAACTCCCAGTTTTATATACATAATTTTTTTCAACCCGCATTTACTACCATGCTCAGTACCATGCTAGGTACTGAGATTGCAAGCATTAATTAATCACAATGCTTGCCCTCAAGGAATTCTGCCTAATGATATATAAAATGGGCTGCATTTATTAGAGAGTCTATAAAACACTTTCATTTACAATTGTACTTATTCCTCATAATGGCTATATTATGAGAATTGGTGATATGGACCCTATTCCATTTTTTGCCATTCTGATCTTAAATATAACCTTCTCGGGAGCCTCCCTGACATCCAGTCTAAAGAGCTACCCAGTCAAGTGCCATGTCACCCTATATTAATTTTCTGAGTGACATTTATTGCAGTCTGATTTTTTTTAAGTAAATCTACTTGTCTATTTATTGTCACTCTCTCCCTGCAGTAGAATAAAAATTGCACAAAAGTAGGAAATGTGTCTGCCTTTTCACTGCTCTATTTCCAGTACCCAAATGAGTGCCTGGTCCGGAAAAAGTGCTCAGGGTACATTAGCAGAAGGAAGGAGGGTAGCAGCTGAGGAGGAGGGGGAAGCTGGGAGAGGCTATGATTTTTCCACTAAGTGGCAGGACTGAGGCTCACGTCTGGGGCTTTGCCCCTTCCCCGCCAGCCCAGGCTCCTTTCCCTCCGCCCACCATGGTGGCCACTCTGGGGCAACACTCAGGTTCTGAGGTTGACAAACTCACTTTCCTTGCCTGGGCATAGAGGCAGATGGACTCAAGGCTCAGACTTCAGCGCTGAACAGTTGGTTAACCCAGAGTCAGAGATCCGACAAAAATAGAGTCAGGGAGTTGGGTCTGAGTTCACCTGTCATTACACATCCCTTCACTAAAGAAGGCACGGAACTTTGTCTGTATTTAGGATCCTTATACTCAAGAAAATACTAATCAAGGACCAAAGAAGTCAAGAGAGATTCAATTTACTTTAAGAGGTAGAAATACAAAATGTTCTCTACCACTTTTTAAATTAAGAACAAAGAATAAAATTCCTCTTCAGTAAATATAGCAAACAAAAAAAATTCCATTGTATGACTAGGTAAGAGGAAGAGACAACGAATAAAGAGACAAGAAGAGAGAAGGGATGGGAGACAAAATCAGCGAACAGTCATCGCTCCTAAAAGGAGAAGGGGCCTCAAGCAAGCATCGGGGCCAGGCCCCTTCTCTCAGGGTCCTGGGGCTGTGTCCTGATAACTCGACTGAGGCCCGAGGGTTAAGTGATTTGCTCGTGGTCTACAGCCAGTGAGGCCTGGAGAAAGACCAGATGCACGATGCCGTGGTCAGATAACACAGAATTTGGGAAAAGAAATAAAGACTTCTTCAAAGTACTGAACTTAGGGCTAGAAACCAATTATTTGAGAGTGAGAGCCATGTCATTTTTATCTTTATCTTCCCGTTTCTCCTGACACAAGGCCTTGTACACATTTGACTCATGAGAAGGGGGGACCCCAAAAGGTACATAAGGGAGGCATAAACTCTAAGACCCTCTGCTGGACAGAAGACACAGAGAGCTGCCTTGACCTCAGGTTACGCCTCTTCAACTATAGCGATACTTCTCTCAATAAAAGGTGTGCCCACTAGGGTAGACCTAGAGTTCACTACTCAGGTTAGAAACTGTACCAAAGCCCGCAGGGCGGGATGCCCCACCCCGCCTCAGGCTACGCTGCCTGCCCTGCGCCCAGGACAGCCTCATGCCCTCCTCCCACGGCACCTCAGCCCTGCGCCCTCCCCCAGCGCCCATCCAGCTGCTGCTGCCACCACTAACCCTGCAGTGAGAATCTGGGGAAATCTCTCTTCACCCCAATCCCAGGCTAGCGTGCATGGGGGAAAGATTTTTTTTTTTCCAAATGTAGTCAAGGCACAGTTGTAAAGGCTCTGTGATTCCAGAAGATGCATCATTCAAGTAACACTATCTGAAGACAGCTGGCAAGGCCTCTCCTTGGTGAAGTCCAATTCTATTGTAGACTCTCACTCAATTTAATTCCCCCAAGTCCACACGTGTACAGCAGACAACAGACCCCTTTCGCATCCTCATGTCAGAGATAAGGATTACACCCCTAACAAAAGTTTTCCAGGTTATGGTGAGGGAGGTATCGCACATCTTCGCTTCTGCCAGGAAGTTTCTTGATTTGCACATCATCCACTTTGTCCTATAATGAAGAGCTTTGTAACGGGATTTCTGGTTCCAAAGGGCTTTACAGTCTGCCACTCTACAGTGGCCTAGATCCAGGCTGCCGCATTGCACGTGCCGTAAGGACGAAGTCCCCTCTTTTTTTTTTTTTCTTTTTGTAGACGACCTTCTGCCCTGGTCCTGTCTCCCATCCCCACCCCTCCCCCTGTGCTTAGCTCGCCATTCAGGGGATGCTGTAGATGTTGGTTAGCACAGTGTTGTATTTCCTGCTCTTCTCAACTGTCTGTCACTCATTGGGGGTACAAGGAAATATAACTTATGGGGGATGCAAGCTAACACAAGGCAGGCAGGAGGGAAGGCTCTTCCCCAACCAGGTAAACCACCCCATTTTCCAGACCAGAACAGGGCTAAGGCCTGCCCGCTGGAGACCTAGGGCAGTCATCCTCCTCCCCAGGATGCCTCTTTCAAACCCCCTCCATCAAACTCCTGTCCACCAGCCCCCTGTGCACCCCCACCCAGGGAGGGGAAGTAGAAAGGCGAGGCTCTGCCTAGAATGTGCGGAGCACAGAGAGCAAAGCTACCCTGAACTGTGGGATCTTCAACCCCCGGAGCCGGGAAATACCTCGGGAGCATCTACCGAAGCTTCATCTTCAAGCAAGTTTAACGAGGCACAGGGAAGTTCACGACTTGCCCAGGGTCAACGGCTCCTTAACGGGGCTGAGTTGGGGCTAGAAGTCAAGTCTCCCAGGCCAGTGCCCTTGTATCTACCCCACGCCCACCTGATAGTTTCCTCTTTCCCCCAGATGTGCTGCTCTGGGTCTGACTACAGTGCCACAGGGTAAATCGGATGGTCAATTGGTAGAAACATGTCTAGAATTATCTATCAATTTTTGGCCCAGTGATGGAGAAAAGATCTGAGGGGCCTAAGCTAGACGTTGTCAGCTGATTCTCCTGATAGTCTGCAGAGTTACTTCTGGGTACCCCAAGGGGTGTCCCCACCCTTTCCAAATCTAGGCCAGGGTCAGTCTCTGAGACAACTGGCCTCAGTCAACTGTGATCCTGAGAGAGGCCGATTGCAACAACTAAGGTGTAGACAGACCCTGAATAGCAGATAGTGACATATGCCCTGCTGGCCCACGAGACAATCCTAGTACCCCGGGCATTCAGATTCACACTGGAGCGGGATCGAGGAGACAACAGACCCCCAGTGATGGTCCAGGCAGCCAGGCAGGGGGTGTGGGGACACAAACTTCATGGACACCAAGAAAGGACAATGCTGACAGAAAGAACAGGGACAACATGAGTCAAGAAGCAGGTGGGACAGATGAGTGGACTGCCCAATCCCCTCCACCCTGAAACCATCCATCACCCTAGGGACCACGTGTGTGACCCAAATACTGGCCACATCAACTCCAGCACAAGAAGGTACTATTTCATGGAGGGAGTCAGCTAGCAAGTTATGTAACTCTTCTGATCTCCAATTGCCTCACCTATAAAATGGGGATACCTACTTAATAGGGTTGGATAAGGATTAATTATGATAAAGTCTAGAAACTCCTTGTTATAGTATCTGGGAAATAATGAGCACTTAATAAACGGTAGCTAAACTTTTTGAAGCCCTGCAGGGACTTAGCTGTCTAGCAGACCCATGGGCTCCTAGGGAGATGGAGGTGTGACTGACACATCCCCTAAGAATCCTTACCACTCCCTCACACAAGCCCGGAGGTAAAAGCCGGGCATTTCCCTGCAACAAGATGCTTCTCCAGCATGAGTTTCTCAGTTTGAAACCCAGACATATACAGGATTCCTTCCCCTCCCTTCTCCTCTCTCACACCCAACACACATCCCACCCTCAGCCCCAGGAGAGCTGAGGAGCTATGATAGCAGCGATCCAACTGCTCAACTGTCTGACTGTGAGGGTCACTGTATGTCATCCTGCCATCACCATAACACTCAAAAGTCCTGGCAAAAGGATGGCCTCCTGGGAGCCCAGGCTCATAAATAAAACAAGCAAGCAGGCAGATGGATAGAAACAGGTTAATCATTTCCATGTAAATCACCATCTACTTGCAACTCCTGCAATCAAAGCATCAAGTTCCATTCTGGGAGTGGGATTTTGGAAGGGATTAGTGGAGTTGGGGAAAAGGAGTTCATCAAAGGAAAGAGATTTGTATTCAGAGCTGGCTTCTCAGAGGGAGCTGAAATAAAGTCCATCAGCAATCTGAGTCAGGAAGAAGCACACCAGGAAGGAAGGTGCAAGATCCAAATGACATGAAAGCATCGCCTGCTGCCTTGTGAAGTGTCCCTGTAGCAACTCGCAGGGCACTCATTCATCCCTATCTGTCTAGACAGTCTCTCCTGTCCACATCTAATTATTACTAATGTCTCTGTCTACGCTCAAAAGTGTCCCGGCTTTGACAATAAATTATATGATTACCCAATACTACAAAATGGTAAAAAAAAAAAAAAAAACTTAGCTGGCCAGAGACTTAGCAGGTGAGAGAGAAGCAGAGTAGAATCAGACAATACAAGGTCATCTTCCTCTAGGCTTCTAGAGAAGGCTGCACAATCTGACAAGACTCACACACCTGCAGGAGAGGAAGTTCTGTATTTTCCATTAGTAATTCCTTTTGTAACTGTAGACCAGAAGTTTTCCCCTGGTGTCTACCTTAGCTCCCAGGCCAGTAAAAACAAACAAAAAAATTTTTTGCTAGCTCTGATGTCAGTGGAGGTAAAGTGATGCTCTTATTCAAGCATCAGAAACATTTTCCTTTCATGAAAACACGCCTCTGGGTTCAGGTCCCACAGCCTCTCCTCTGGACTAAGCTGCTTGGTTCCTCCAGTCTCTCCGCTGATCATGATGTCTCTGTGACACGGTGTCTTGGCCACCAAGAGTCAGAATCAATGTTCCAACACCATGGCCTCCAAAGGTAAGAGTGAATCATTACAGTCCCCAGATCTTGCTCACCCACCTACACAGCCTGAACCACCTGCTCTGAGTGGCCAGAGTCACAGATTCAGTGAGAGAAAAGATCCCTCCTTGGGCAAGTGGCCAAACTGCCATTTCGGTCCCCAGAGTTAGGTGGAAGCCTCGATCTCAGGGGGACGTGGCAGGGGGAGGGGGTAGTGTCTCCCACCCTTCTCTCCTGGGCAGGGGCACAGTGCAAAGAGACGCAGAGGACTGGGTATTCATCCCTGGAAAAGGACACGCAACCAACCTCTAGCTGAGAGATCCAAATCCAGTCAAAAAGCAAGTCACCCTAAACAGCTCGGTTTCTTCGCACTCCCCTTCCTCCTCCAAGCCCCAGTTCCCAGCCCTCTCCCAGGAAAGGGTCCACTCGACCGACCGACCGGAGGCTCCAGAAACACCCCAGCTTACCCTGCACCAATCCCGGGACGCCTGCAAGGGCGCACACAGTTTCCTTCCCAGAAACTTCTCTAGAAGCTCAGCCCCTGCTCAGCCCCTGCTCATCCCTCCCGTGGAGTGGTCCTCGCACAGAACTTCCCGGGGCCAGGACTGGCGGAGACCCCGCTGCCGGCCGGCACCTGCTCCTCGGAGCCTGGCTGCGCTCTCCGAGCTGCACGAGCCTCCCTCGCTGCCGGCTGAGCAAACACGCAACTACGCACGAGGTGCCAGCCCCAGGCGCCCCGGCAAGGGGCACACCACTCACACCCCAGAACGCCAACCGCCCGGGGGCTTTCCCACGCCGGGAAATTAACACGGAAGTTGCAAAGACAAAAGCAGTGCGTGGAGAGGAAGAATCAGCTTAGTGGAAGGTCTGGGCAAACTAGTAATCTCCACGATCCATGCACCCCCAACAGGTAGCAGCACCGGTGACACGGAGCCCGGGGAGGGCAGCGCAGCCCCGCAAGCAGCGGGTGCCAGGGCGCAGACAACCATTTCCTGGGCAGCAAGAACCGGGGCTTACCTTGAATTAACGCAGAGTCCCGCGCTCGGCTGAATGAGGAGAGTATGCTAGTATTCCCAAGACATCATTGAATGGCTTTAAAAGAGCACAAGGGTAGGGGAAAGGGTACTGGGAGAGGGGGTAGGAGAGATGGTGAATTCGAAGAGGGAAGAAGGAGGAATCAGAAGAAAGAAGGGGAGAGGGGAAGGAAGGCAAGAAGAGAGAAGGGAGAGAAACGGAAAATAAAATAAATGAAAGAGAAGGGAGACCGTTGGGGGGGGGGGGGAATCTGTCTCCTGCCCACACGGTGGAGAAGAAATTTCTGACAGTCAGAAAGAAAACTCGCACACATGTACCCCAAAGGGGTCAGGACGAGGGGTAGCAAGGAGACGAGAAGACTGGAACTGTATCCAAACAGAGGAAGAAACAGCAGCGCGGCCGGGCAGCACCGAGAGGCGGGAGGGCGCGGAGAAGGACGCCAGGAGAGCGGGAGCGCGCACACGGGCTGCGGGCGGGGCCGGGGGCTGGATGGAGGGCGGGGTTCCGCGTAGTAAACCGCCGCGAGGCGAGAAATTCGGCCGGGGTTTCTATGCGAAAAGTTCAGTGACCTCAAACTTCCACAGGCGATTTTCACTCGAGAACGCTGTCCCCGTTTGTGGGCGGGAGCGGCACCTCCCAAGGTTGCGCTCTTGGAGCTCACCCCGGTTCCAGGGTCCGCTGGGCGGGGGAAACCGTGATGGAAGAGCATGATTCTCTCTGAAGAAAAACAGAAGGGGGGGGGGGGCGTGCTTTAAGGATCAAGTTAAGGGAGAGAGGGAAGTGTGAGGAGACCAGTCCCTGAACCAGATGCTGCCCAAGGAAAGGAGACCCCAGCCCAAGTGGGGAGCATCTCTGCTGTCTCTAAAGGGACCTAGAGGGTGGCCAGGGGCCAGCTGAGGGCTGGAAGGGGTAGTTCCCCAGGGGTAGTTAAGGACAACAAAAAATTAACAGCCCTAAAAACAGTCAGATTGGCATCTCTCCAAGGCTTTCTAGACCTGAATCCCTCAGATCTCTCAGAGGGATCCCTCTCCCTACCCCATTTCTCTGGCTCTTTGCACATCTTTTCCTGGAGAATAGTAGAAATGTCTCCCAGAGCCCTCGCTAGTGAAGACCTCGGGTCCCACCAGGCCATCTCTTCAGTCCAAGTAGGTCCCCAGGGGGGCTTTGCCAGGTGGCTATACTCAGCTGCCTACCCTCCACCAAGAACCAGAGGACAGAGGTCCCCAGAGAAGGAGAGAGAGGAGGAGGCAGTAGGGTTGAAAGGACCAAGAAGAGAAACAGAAAGGCAGAAGCAGGGAAGGAGGAGGAAGAGAAAGGGGAACGTTCCTCCCTTGTAGCTCTGGTTCCTCAGGCTGAGCCTTGGCACAGAAAGATGGCGCTAGATCTTCTGAAGCCTTCTGAAGATGTCCTTTGGGGGTTGCCAGAGTTGAACGACGACATTCTGCCTTTCCTACTTATCTGTGAGCTTCCCCTGGCTAAGAGCAGGGATTTTATTTAGTCAACTTTATACCCTGGACACCGACCTACCCAGGGCCTGGTACATCTTAGAAAACACGCATTGAAGGGAACAAAATGGCCACAAGGCCAACGGCTTCTCTCTCCTACTTCTGTCTTACTTGGGATGGGGAAAGGAAGTGAAATCCAAGGGCTGGGCAGTCTCCTTGGCTCGTGCCCACTTCACCCCCACGAGGTCTGGTTGGGAGGGTTGCTCTGTGAAGATCCAGGACTTCAGCCCTAACATCAGGTAAGTCCTGAAAGTTATCACCAACCCTGAAGAGAAGTGAATCCGGTTTCTATGAATTAGACATTGGAAAACCAGACCTTTAGCCCTGACACTGAAAACTGCTCCTGCTGAGCATTGGGGCGGGGGGGGGGGGGGGAAATCCAGGCTATACATCAGTTTTTCAGTGGCTGATAGATTTTTGGAAATTCTTACAGATCTGGTTTCCCTTATTAAGAATTTTTTTTTTCAGTTCAAGCACCAGAATGCAGTGGGAGCCTCTCTTGTGGAGGAGGGCTTGAGCCCTGCACAAAAGAAGGTCAGAATCCTAGGGCCTGGGGAATTAACAGCCCTTCCCCTGGGGGGAAGGAACACAAAGTGAGGAGGACACAAGGGAGAGATTTTCCCACTTTACAAAACTAACCTCAGAATCTACTGAATCTATTAGAGGGAAGGAGGACTCTATTAACCCCCAAGTGGTCTCTTCATGACCCCCGCCCCACATCAACATATGTGCACACGGACTCAGGGCAGATTCTAGCCACCGAGGCCTTCCTTCCATCAGCCCATAAGCAGGAACATTCACACTACATTGTTTGGGTTCCTTTTTTTAATGAAAAAGTTTAAAGAGATGGGATACCAGAAGGCTGATGGTTTTCCTGGCTTGGAATCTCCTTAAAAGAAGAGCATCGATACTTAGCCCCCTCCACCATCAAAACAATTGTGCCCACAAACAAGACCCTCCTTGATGGCCCATTCTTCTTGTTGGGAGAAAGCCATGCCCACCCACGGGACGGCTCCATGACAGACTCCCCTTACCTATCCCAGGAGGCATCACAATCCCAGATGCCCCAGTTACAACCCCTCAGACCACCTGCCTTTTTACTTCTTGCCTCTCAGGCTACAAGTAACAACTAATTAGAACAATATGGTGTCCTTTCAGACATAACAAACATTTTGGTTTTGGTTCTTCTTCCATTTGAGTGAGTTGTGGCTGTTGTCCAGCGCCTTTTGCTCTAGGCAGAGGGGATGGGGGGAGTAGGCTGGGATGCAGGGATTCAGTTCAGCACACAGAGCCTGTGTCCCTCCGACTCTTCATCCTAGCAGACTCGCAGGCCTCTACTATACTCAGCGCAGGGCCGGGGCTCAGTGCTCAAGACACTCTCTCCTCTCTTGAGCCAGACCAGCAAGGGAGCTCTTGGGCCCAGACCTATGCCCCATACTGCGCTCCTTAGTGGGACTTCATACTGGGGCCCTGGCTTCAAAGAAAAGACCCTGGTTTAATAATTCAGCCTGCTTGAATGCCATTTAGTAGCCATGGCAACAAGTCCCTGACATCTAGTTGTAGGCAGGATGTGGTTGGAAGGGGAAAAAGGGAGGAAAAGAGGAGAAGGTAAAGGGAAAGGAAAAGAAAGAAACCCAGCTCTGATTTCCTCTTAACTTTCCCTGCTTTCACTCCACACAGTAATCCTGACAGCGCGCGGCCCGTGAATCTCAGCTACCAGCGCCTCCCCCCAGCTCTCCTCCCTCCGCCTCTGACTGCCCTCTCTCCCCATCTTGTCCTTCTCTGTCTCTTTCTCTCTCTCAAACCTACTGGAAGCCAGGAGATCTAGGCTCCTTACTCAGCATTTTAACCAGACACCTTTCTGACACGGGTAAATGCCTTTCTTTATCTCAGTTTATCTATAAAATGAGGGGCTTTGATGTTCTCTGTGGTTCCCTCCAGCTCTGACAATCCATGGTTCTGTGGTCCTCTCTCTACCCCATCATCTCTCCACCGTGCAGCCTTTCCTCTCTGTCCAGCTGTCAGTCTATCTCTCTGCTTCTTTGTCTTCTGTTTCTTCATCTCTCACTCCTCTGCATGCTCTCTCTCTCTCTCTCTCATGAATATCATTTGCCATCAGGTTTCACCTGTGAGGCAGTTTTTTTTTAAATAACATTCCATTCCCCCTTGCTGGAAAGTATCCCATCCCCTCCCTTTACCCCCCTTATCTTTCAGGTTGCAGATCAGACATCAATCAGTTCCTCTAAGAAGCCTCTACGCCCCCCTTATCGGCTCGCATAGTGCCCTGGATTCACCCCTATTGTATCTTTTCTCACTGAAAGGCTGGCACCTCAACTGGCCTGTGAGCTCACTAAGGGCAAAAATAGCACCTCCTTCATTGCTGCACCCCAGGATGGCAGAGAAGAAGTAGTGGTTGAATGAAAGGCTAAATCACCTCAGGTTTCCGAATCACTACTGGTTAGAACCCAAGACACACTGCAGAAGTGTCCATTCCCCGTGTGACATGGATGACATGAAGGAGATCTCCTCCCCAAATTGTTCTGATGAGGTGGGGAGCCAAGAGCAAAGGGCCCTTTGAGACATTTTGTGGGACGCTCCAGAATGGAAGTAACTCCTAGAGGGACCAAGGATGGGCCCCAGAAGGAGTGGAGAAAGTGATAAACGCCACGTGGGTGATTCTTCTGCCCATCTCTGGGGTTGCTCTGGCACCATCTGGGCAAACTCAAAAGGTAACTGTACCTAGGCAGTAATGGGAGTCCCCACAAAGTGTCAGAGCTCCAGGGCAGTCACCTGACATCAAATATCTCACAGCCTCTTAGCCTAACTACTTTCTTCTGGGAGCAAGGCCATGAGGAAAGCAGACAGAGGCTGTGATGGTGCTGCCAGGGGCACGTGGGCCATCAGGCGGGGAGTCACGGAGGATATGGGCAGTGTTTCAGGCCCCTGCTGGGAGATGCCAGTGTGGATTTCTGTCATCCAGAAAGCAAGTGGCTGCTTTAAAAAGAGAAAAGAAAATATTCTTTTGATGGACAAACAAGACCTACCCATTTAAGAAGCCTGTAAATGGCTATAAATATGAATGGAAGACACGAGTTTCTTCCCAATGCTCCCTAATGAGTTCTCTTTCATTTATACATTACATAAAGGAGGAGGGGCAGGGCTGAGAAACGCACAGACACATAAGCTCCCATGTTCTTGTTCACGGAGCTCCCATTAGGTTGAAAGTCAAGCATGCGGCCAGACTCTGCATGGTGTCCTGTCTGCTTTTATAACCCAGAAACCCAGGCATGCTGGTCTGAAGCCCGAGCCTTCATGTAGCTTTTTCCCCAAATAATCCTTAATCCAGATGGAGCTGCGTTACTGTCAAAGATCTGCCAAGTGACACCCAATCTTCTTGATATCATGCACATACTGAATGACACATTTCATTAGCAGACTTCCATCAGTTGTCCCCGCCACCCCCTCCCCAAGTGCCACATTCACTCGTCCCTCATGCCATAGGCAGGCTAGCCCAGGCTTTAGAAAAAGGGAAAGCTTTAAAGCAGAATGCTAGAAGACAAAAAAAAAAGAGAAGACCAGCACATACCCTGAAAAAAAGACACTTCTCTGTAAAAATGATACCCCCACACCTGATTTGCATCCACATTAGATCATCTGAGGTGCTCAATGTGGGTCTACGCTGAGTTTTCCCATCCCAGGAGAATCATACCTCCCAGCTGGGGAAAAATACCATGCCTGTACACTTGTGTGCAACAGAAACCTGATATGGGAAAAAAATAAGTGAACAACCCTCCTCTATACCCAAACCACCCCACCGTACCTCCTTCCACTAAATTGAAAGTGCACCTGCTCTCCCACATGCTCTAACCAGCTCCAAGTACAGCACCCAAACATTAGGACAAACCTACGCTCTTTCATCACCCCCGAGAGCAGAACCGGAAGGCATGTGGCAACGAACGCCCATGCTAATTCCATCTGATATACACACACACAAACTGTCAAGGCATTGCACAAACACACCCCACATACACACTAAGTGAAACATGGACACATGAACACATACTCATACATACACAATGCCCTCCTGGGGCGTGTGTGTATGCGTGTGTGTTTTGTTCAGGGACTGGTGATGCTTTGGATTATAAGGTTTCCATGGTTACCTTCTGTGGGGGGAACTAGGGTAATTGAACTCTTGGGGTTCACCGTTTAACAGATGCAGCTTGCTCACTCCTGCATGCGCGTTCACTAACTCGCTTGCTCTGTCTGCATTTTATCACCATCAGTGTTTAGTTACAGTTTCAAGTACACTGTAACAGAGTCTAGCTCTACCTTGGAAGGAGGGTATTGAAAACTCTGACTTCAACATGTGGATTACCCTGGAAGCGCCTCAGACTGACAAGGGTCTAGGGGCAGCCAAGGTCATATAGACCCACCCTTTTTCCCCTATACAAGAAAGACAACCACCCTAGAATGGGTGAGAAAAATCATATTTACTAACTCATAAAAAGCTCTAAGAGAATCATATCTAAGAACCCAGGCCAGCATAAATCACAGAGATGGGGACAGGACCCCAAAACCCATGTTTCTCCCCTTTCCACAGCCCTTCCCAGGAAGCCTCTCTAAATGGTTATCTTACATCAATTTAGAGTAAAGTAATTTCTCAAGATAGTCTGAGTATCAGACATGGTCCCATCTATACACATGGGAAACTGCCCAAACTGCTAAAATACCTCAATGCACATTAATGCTGATGCCACATTTCCTCTGATGAGTCTAACAAAACAAACTGAACTGGGAACCTATTGGGAAGTAATTGGCAGAGTCTTCTTCAGACTTCGATGACCTAGAGGAGTAAAGAAATGGAAACATTTCATTTAACCAATGAAGCAATATGGTAGGGCTCAGGGCAGAGATGGGGCCAGGCAAACCCCTCGCACTGGGGGATAAAGAGGAGCCTGGACTCCCAGCTCAGCTCAGCCATTAGCCTTCCTGGCGGCCTCAAGCAGGACTCTTAGCTTTCCTCAGCCTTGGCATCTTCTGATTTTTGGTTTCTAGGGGTTCCAAATTGTTTTCCACGTATAGGAGAAACCCTTTGGCCAGTTAATTCAATGTGTGGTACAAAGCAAAAAGGACCCAGCTCAAGTGCTAAAAGGACACCTGAATGGTAGGTTAGGATAGAAATCAGAATTCTTTTTCAAGTGTTCATACTTTTTTATACTCTTTTGATCACCTCCATCTCTACACTCAATTTTCTTCTCCAACACAGGATGGGCAATATCTATGGACCAGTAGGAGGAAAGAGAAAAATTAGATGTAAATGAACATTCCTGTGCTTAGTCATACTGGTTCTGCACCTTTTGTAAAAGAATGTCACCTAGAGCCTGAAATACACAGGGTAGTCTATTCTCAAGGCTCTGACCTTTAAGGGTATAACACTTTTCCATTCATACAGAGATAAAAAGTTGCAAAACAGACAACATTTGTCTTGTTGGAGGTTTACAGGAACATCGTGACCTGACCTACGTGGACAGCTGCAAGAACAAAGGATCCTGACACCAGGAAGTTTGCAACAACCAACCTCACCCCCTCCCCTTTTTAGTATAAAAGGAGCCCTGAATTCTGACTTGGGGAAGATGGTTCTCCAAGACATCAGTCTGCCATTGTCTTGGACGTCTCTCGGCTTTCCTAATGAAGTTATTATTCCTTGCCCCAACACCTCATCTCCCGATTTATTGGCCTGTCGTGCAGCGAGCAGAATGTCTATGGACTCGGTAACAATGGTACGCTTTCAATGTGGATCCAACTACTTAAAAAGCAGAACATGAAACTGGACACATTCATGGACAAAAGAGCAGTGCAGATAATTAACCAATTGGGAAAGAAGACCTGGGAGGCAAACAGCAGAGGTGGGGCTATCTCCCCATAGAGAAGGACAAGAGGCAATCCAGTCACCATGGGCTTCAATGGGACCCACATTCTCAACCACCCTGTGTTAGGGGCTGAATTGTGTCTCTACCCAAACTCACATACCGAAGTCATAACCTCAGAATGTGACTGTGTTTGGAGATGATAGAATCTTTAAAGAGGCAATTAAGTTTAAATAAGGTCATTGATTAGAGAGTGAGCTTTACTCCAATATGACCAGCATCCTTATAAAAAAAAAAAGAGAGGAGGACACAGACATACACAGAGGGAAGACCACGTGAAGACAGAGAGAGAAGACAGCCATTAACGATCCAAGGAGAGAGGCCTCAGGAGAAAGAAAGGAAGGAAGGAAGGAAGGAAGGAAGGAAGGAAGGAAGGAAGGAAGGAAGGACCTTGATCTCAGAGTTCCAGCCTCCAGAACTGTGAGGAAATACATTTCTCTTGTTTAAGCCACCCAGTCTCTGGTGCTTGGTGACGGCAGCCTGAGCAGGCTAATACAGCCTGAGACCAAACTGAAAAAAGTACACTGAAATGAGATGGTGAGGAGTGACTCCCACACAGCAGTCCAGAGGATGGGCTCTGGACCGCTGTCAGACTGTCTGGGGGTCATGGCCTGCTCTGCCATTAACTAAATAACATGTGAACTCAGACAAGTCATTTTAACCTCTCTGTGCCTCAGTTTCTTCGTCTATGTAATACGGAAAATAGCAACACCTTTCTTAAAGGGTGATTGTGAGGATTAAAGAAGACAATGTCTATCAAGTACTTAGAACATAGAAAATGCTCAGTAAATATTATTACAAAGACAGACAAGCAATTTTTTTTCATTGAAGGTTTTTTTTTAAAGCTGGAATTGAGTCAGGTATCTGGACTGGTTCTGCCTGAAGACAAGGAAATGGGTAAGATAACTTACCATGCACCCTCCTAGCTCTGAAGCTACACAGATGTGTGAGAACCACCTTGCTCCCTTTCAAGGAAGGCTGCACATTTGAATCCATAAATCCCACACATATTGATTACTTTAGAAAAGATCAGCAAGCCAGGAGTATCCATGATTTTTCAGATGCACTCATTCCTCCCCCATAGCTCACTGAAGGCTTGTCAAGCTCTCACTTTTTATTCCTGAACGGACCTTTGCAAGAAGCCACCCAACAGATCTCTTCACTCCAAGGACAACTGATCTGATTTGTTCTCCACTCTGTACCTGTGGGTTGTTTAGAATCAGAGGAGGCAGGACCAGGAATTTAACCTAATGCCACCAGAATAGCACAAGCAGGAATTTGCTTTCATTGACCAGGAATGCATGGTGGCTACAGGGTCCTGGTAGTGCTCCCAGCCAGGTGCAGATTCTACCTGAGCCTCCTGGATGCTCTGATCATGACTCACTAAATGTCCCCTTGCTTTTCATCACCTAGACCCCAAACTTCCCAGTTAACTGTCCACCTTGGGGCTTTTGATTTGGTTGACACTGGTTTTGCCCCGTAATCTCTTCAGCTTCTGTTGCCCTCAGAAACCGTAGCAGGAAACCCAGACCTACAGTTCTTGGGACTCTGGTAATACCCAGACTTCCATGGGCCATATTTGCCCAAGGAGATGCCCTAGGCCAAAGAATCAACATTTAGTTCACATCTCCAGAGAATGATGAAAATGGCAGCTGGCCCATTCATAGAGCCCAGTGGTACCCAAGTCAGCCAGGCCCAGCATCCTTGAGCAAAGAGCAACTGTGCTATCAGAGGAAGAGTTGAAAATGTTCTCTTTCCAGGCCCAGAGGAGGCACTTCCCTAGAGACCGTCTGACAGCGGGTACAGCTAATCATGTTACCAAGTCCAAACTCCTTCTGCTCACCACATAACAGGCCAATAAATCAGGAGACGAGGTGTTGGGGCAAGTAATAATGACTTTACTCTGAAAGCCAGCAGACCAAGAAGATGGCAGGCTAATGTCCTGGAGAACCATCTTACCCAAGTCAGAATTCAAGCTCATTTTATACTAAAAAGGGGAGGGGGGTGAGGTTGGTTGTTACAAACTTCCTGGTGTCAGAATCCTTCGTTCTTGCAGCTGTCCATGTTGGTCAGGTCACGGTGTCCCTGTAAACCTCCAACAAGACAAGTATTATTTTCTATTCTGCAACTTTTTATCTTTATATGAATGGGAAGTTGTTATATCCTTAAAGGTCAAAACCTTGAGAATAGGCTATCCTGTATATCTCAGGCTATAGGCAACGTTCTTTTACAAAAAGTGCAGAACCAGCATGATGAAGCACAGGAAACAGAATACTGGGTTAGAGCAGATCTAATATGGAGTCAGATTTGTTCTTCCCTATTATGATCAGATGACCCAATGCTTCCAGGTAGACACTCTTAAAATGTAGTTACATGTAAAGATGGCCATTTAGAATCTATGGCTTTCTAACTCCGTGGAGGTTGAGGACAGAAGAAAGGAAGAAGCAGCAATAAAAGCATGAAAACTTTGTGCAAGGGGAACTTCCTCAGCCGTTCATGTATGAGGCAAACACAGCCTTGCTTCTCTCCATGCTGAGAGATCATGGCATTGGCATATTTTCAAATTGATTTTTGGGGAAAGGAAAAAAGGAAAGTACAAATATTTTGACAGGTGACTCTAGCACCTTGTCCACTAGAAACTAGTAGTTCCTGAGGCAACTATTAGCTTTCTCTTCCCAGAAAAAAACAGTAATAGGCCAGTCATCATAACAGGAAGCTCGGGGCATCTTTCCATCACATCTTGACCTGACTTCTCCCCCAGACAAGCTCTTCAGGTCTTGTACAGCACCTGTTTGGGCTTCAGTGTCACGTTACTGGCTTTGCTGAGGCCAGCACCGTCCCCCGTGCATCGGTTGGCTTTGTTATGTTATTCATTTAATAAAAGTGAGGAAAGACATCTACACTTTACCATAATATTTACTTTCCCGGGTCCTGAATCCTTCTAATTCCTTCTAATTCCCATGGCTCATTGTATATAATATTGAGTCAATTTCCACAAAGTGAGCAAGCTTCTAAAGTGATCAGATGCACTTAATTCTGCAAATAAAATTCCTTAAGGACATTAAATCCACATATACAGACTTCTGCTTCCTTTGATCCCCATCATTGAGACACAGAGGACTTCATACCACAGAGACCTCATCACCTCCACATCTCCAACGCCCCTCTGTCCTTCTAAAGACCTGATGCCCAAGTCCAGCAACCACATTCTCTCTTTTTTTTTATTGTGGTAAAGCATAAATAACATTAAAGTTACTCTTTTAATCATTTTTAAGTCTATAATTCAGTGGCTTTAAGTATATTCATGTTGTACAACCATCACTATTATCCATCTCCAGAACTTTTATCCAGAAACTCTGTACCCATTAAACTCTGCTTCCCCCCGCCCCACCCCTAGGTCTTAGTAACTTCTATTCAGCATACTGTATCTATGAGTTTAACTACTCTAGGTGCTTCATATAAGTGGAGTCATACAATATTTGTCCTTTGTGACTGGTTTATTTAACTTAGCATAATGTTCTCAAGCTTCATCTATTTGTAGCATGTGTCAGAAGGTCCTTCTTTTTAAGACTAACATTCCATTGTATGTATGCATGTAGCACATCTTGTCTATCCATTCATCTTTTGATGGACATATGTGTTGTTCCCACCCTTGGCTGTTATGAATAATGCTGCTATGAACACTGGTGTATCTGTTTGAGTCCCTGCTTTCAGTTTTTTTGGATATCTGCCTAGGAGCAAAACTGCTGGATCATATAGTCATTCTGTTTAACTTTTTGAGAACCACCAAACTATTACCACATTCTCTTTTAAAAAGTTCTCATCTGTAGAATCTTCCCAGGGACATCAATAGCACCACATTTCCAAGAATTCCAAATTGGGCCTGGGGTGGACTGCCTTCACACTCCAGTACCCATACCCTCTGCTGGGTAGCTTGGTGGCCCCTCCCATGAGAAGGCAGGGAACTCTTCCCATCCTTTACCAGTGGCTCAGCTATGTGACTTGCTCTGGGTGATGGGATGCCAGCAGACATGACACATTAGGACTGTCCCTCAGCCCCTCTGCCACCACCATGAAGAGAACACACCCTGCTTGGCCCAGTGGTCCCTGGGGAAACAGGAGAGACACATGACACAGGGCTGGCCTGCCCACTGCCACCTGAAGCAAAGCTGCCCCAGCTGCCCCACGGCTCCTTGAGAAGAAATTATTATTATTTTAAGCTTCTGAGTTTTGGGGTAGCTTACGACAAAGTGTCATTGTGGCAGTAGTTGACAGTACAGGAACAGGCCCATTTGCTGTGTAACCTAAATGTAGGTGAGAATGAAATTTCTGGAGAATAAATAGCATAAGAATCTCACTGGCTCCAAGATTTTTTTTGATCCACCCTAACCTGAATTCCAGGCACCTCCTCCGTCTCTCAGCTCTCCAGGACTGCCCACAGGCCTTCTGAGTCTCCTCTTTACCTGCCCTAGTCATCAAGGCTTGTTGGAACCACACCCAGCCTGTGAAAGAATTTTAGCTTGGCGTAAGATGGGCTGTGCCAAACAGAAAACATGGATTAAGTAACCCTCTGGAAGGTTGTGATAAGTTGGAGCTGTTGCAGTTCCAGGAATCTTCATAAATGGCCAAGAGGGAGGCAGGCTGCCGCCTGAGATGGGTCCTACCGGGCACTCGCTGCTCAACAGAGTCACTGCCACTTGGGATCTGACTGCAGCTGGGCAGTTTCAGAAATTCAGCTTGGTTGGGTCCCTTGAAATGAACCAGTATCAGGGGAAAAATCGCATAAACCAGAATTTCCAGAGACTGGAAAGCTGGAATACCAGTTTATTCATTTACACACAGGAGGCTGTCCTTTCTGGGGCCCAGAGTAATGTACTTAAATTCTGCAGCCAGCCTACCTCCTTCTTGCAATCAGCATATCTGTAAGACCAGATTAGTCATCAGAGGCTGCTGCTTGGTGAGCACAGAATCATAACAAAGGAAGGAGGACAGTGTGGGTACATTTTAAATCAGGCTCTGGAAAATCCTAGTCAGTATTCCCATCCCAAAATAGATGTCGATTCTAGGAACCAAATATTGGTATAGTGTTACCCATCTTAGGGGATAGTCCTCTAATCAAATCAGTAAGATCTTTTAAAAGTAAAAATAAAAATAAAAATAAAAATAATAATAATTTAAGAAATAAAGCATTCGCTTTAAGCATAAAGACCTGAGCTACCTCTGGATTTCTAAAGTTAGGATAAATATCTTATCACCTTGATCAAATCCCACGGATTCCACCTCTAGAATGGCTCTGGAATCTAAGCCTCTGCCACGCTTGAGGCCAGGCCACCATCATCTTGCCTGGACAACTGCACCAGCCCCTTCCTGGTCACCCTGCTGCCACTTTGTCCCTTCCACTCCATTCTAGAACCACACTGCACCCCCAGAGTGATCTATATCACAGACCAGGTCACACCCTTGCTTAAAATCCTCCAAGGGATTAATGGATAAAGAACATGTGGTAAATACATACAATGGAATATTATTCCGCCTTAAAAAGAAGAGAAATAGTGGGGAGAGTATAGCTCAGTGGTAGAGCGCATGCCTAGCATGCACAAGATCCTGGGTTCAATCCCCAGTACCTCCATTAAAAAAATAAATAAACCTAATTACCTCCCCCCAACAAAAAATAAAAATAAAAAAAAGAGGAGAAATAAAGCATAAAGCATTATACAGAAATATTGCATTATTATTACTGTTGTTATCATTGTTATTAGCATACATTTATAATATAAGTGTGAGCAGTGCCGTGCAGGTGGAATCATACTGAACTGTCAGTGAAGAGAGATTCTTCATCACAGTTTTGCCAATCAGATTACTGTGTGACATTGGGAAACTAACCATGACTCTCTGGGCTTTAGTATTCTCCTGTGTAACATGAGTGAGTTTAACTAGGTGAGCCTCAAAGACAAAATGCCCTGAGCGTGTGGGCAATATGGACAGTAAGTGCTGGAATTTTAGTGAGGTAATTTATTCACAAGGTGGGAAAGAGAAAAAGCACATGGAGTAAAACAGTTGCACTCCCTGGTAAAAGAATATAAAGAGTCAGGAAGCAAATTGATGGACACAGAATGTCCAAAAAGCACTTGTGACTAGAATAGCAACAATATAACTATAGTTACTGAGCTGGAGGCACCCAGCTCAGAAAATTCTCACAGAGCCTTTTGAATTAAAAAAAAAAAAAAAGTCAAGTTGACATTTAGTGTACAGGATGAGAATAAAGTGCTGCTTTTATTCAATGTGGTATCCTTACTTTATTGACGTTAAATTTTAATTTCAATTCAACTGTCAGGATCCCGCCCCAGGATTTAACTTGGTTCAATCCCTTAGCTGTTGAAGTAGCCATGTTTGTTTTCCTGGTAATTCTCATCTTGGCTTTAAGCCCCTCAACTTAAATTGAACTCTTCAGATACCCAGGTCAATTATTTACTTATTTCTTTTAAAGCTTCCTAATATCCAGCACTGCATACTCAGGAACCCTGAACTGGCAAAATTGCTCCGTCCTTCCTGGTGTGTTCTCAGAGTGGTTTTAAGAGCAGCCACTGTGAAATTCACAGACATTATTTTCTACTGCAAACCTAGAGCTCTGAGCTGTCAAAATTCATTCCTGGTTTCAAGTTCAACGCAACTCTATTTTGACAACACGTCCTGTGCTAGCACTGCTGTTTAGATACATTGTCTAAGAGATGGAACTCAGACCCTCAAAATGATTACAGACTGGTAGAAAAGACAGGACATGTACATGTAAAATGATGAGAAGAACACACAAGGGGCAAGATAGTTCGTAGACCTTCCATTTTTTGAGAGATTTTAAAAGAATACAATTAGTGACAATTAGAAAAGGCTTTAGGGAAAAAGAATTAAGAAAGACCATAATATAGCATGAATGTTATACAAAAATCAGAAGATATGTGTTGTACTCAGTGACTGCATCTCTCAGGATTCAGGAAACGGAGCTCCACCCCTGCTCTCCTTTCTCTGTGCTTCTGTGGACGCAACATTCCCCTGATGGAGACGAGGTGGTCATCTCACTGTCAGACTGAAGGGCATCCTTGTACACGGAGACTGAAAGAGATGTTGCTCATATCCACTCTACATCTGCTTTACAAACTGGGAAACCTGCTGAGCTCAAGCCTGCATGCTCAGGGGTGGGAGGTGTGACACCTGACCCTGTCCCGACTCCCTCCAACTCTACGGCATGCAATGGCCACAGTGAGACTCAGAACAAAAGGGGAGAGAAACACTCCTTCAGAGACATGCCTTTTAAACAGAAATTCCCAGCCTGAGCCTCAACCCAGAAGAGGCAAGTTTTGCCACAGAGGAAGTTGGGAAATCACTGTTAAAAAGACTCTTGTGAACAAAAATGATCCCCACCGGGCCTCCCTCAGGCTGATTCCTCCACGAACTCCACACTTCCAGGGCCTTTTCATGTACTTAATGAAGTTCTGCTTCTGGTGTGGAGGAGTGCTTCCCAAATCGAACAGCAGCTGTAAACCTGGGGAACGTACAACAAAGCTACTCAGAGCTCTCAAAACTGAACACAGGCAGGCCTGTTTTGAGGGGAGTAAAACTTGGAGCAAGTGACCAGTATGGAATGAATCCCCTGCTTGCTGAGGCTCTGCCCTGAGAGAGACCACAGTGATAGCAACACTGGTGTGAGATGGCTTAAATTCTGGTAGAAAGCCCACCATCTTCCTGACGACAGAGACCATGCCAAGGAGCCAGAACAGTCAGGGCTGCCGGAAAGTAAGGGGGGAATTCTAGGAAGGAGAGAGCAAGAAAAGGAGACTCTCAAATTCTATGTTTAAGCCCAGCCCAAGCCTCTGGCTGACCCTTGAACCATGCATATGTGGAACACACTGAAAGTGGATTATAGGTATGGCTTAAGGAATGGATGATCTGAGCCTCCACTCAGCACAGGAATGAGAACTGGCAACCTGAGTCTAAACCAAGTTAATTTTTTGCTAAAACAAAACATTTCCACTCCTTGGAGAAATATAACTGAATGCAGTCTCCACAGTATAACATTCACAATATCCAGGGTGCAGTCCAAACTTATTCAACAAGAGAAGACTCAGGAAAATGTGACTCATGTTCAAAGAAAAAGATAATCAACATATGCAAACCTTGAGATGATCCAGATGTTAGCATTCTCAGACCAAGACTTTAAAGTAACTAGTATAACTATACTCAGCACAGTAAAGGAAAATTCGCTTGTAATGTATTAAAAAGTAGGGAATATCTACAATGAACTAGACATGATTGTTTATATAGAAAGTTCTCAGGAAACTACAAAATACCTCCTAGAACTAATAAATGAATTATAGCAAAGTTGTAGGATACAAGATTAATACACAAAAATTAATTCGACTTTTATATACTGGTAGCAAAAAATAAGAAAAAGACTTTAAAAAAATAAAGTGTATACTTATTGATAAATCTAAGAACAAATTAGTTACAAAGGAGAACCTGTAAGAATATGGAAGGGGATATGTTAGAACTTGACATTCTGACAATTCCCATGTAGTTCAACCACTGAAAAACAGAAGAAGGCTGGAAAAGAATATGTGAAAAGTAAAAGAAACTCACTGATTGCCTCACGGGAATTAATCGGGAGTAAAAGGATGTTACTTTAAAATAGCTTTAGTGGAAGGAAGGGGAGGGGGAAAAAGAGATTGTTAGATAATTTCAATGTTAAGCCAATAAGAAAGAAAGCAAGAGACAAAAATTCCAAATCCAGCATTTTACAAATGAGGAAACACCAAAGGCTTTCCTGCTAAATTCAGGAACAAGACAAGCACTCTCTCTTTTTCTTATTAAATCCAGCCTTAGAACTAATGCAATTAGATACGAGAAGGTATCTAGAGGAATAAGAATTGCAATGAAAGAGGTGAAACTCTATTTGGATGTGATATAATCTCAAAAATGGAAAAGAATCAATGGGAAAACTACTATAAATATCAAGAGAACTTAGTAAAGTAGCAGCTACTAAAGTTATCATATAAAGAGAAACCCAGTTAGAAGTCTAATTGAAGAAAAAAACACCCATTTCACTGTAGCAGAATAAAATAAAATACCTAGGCACAAACCTAAAAGAAATGTCCAAAATCTATATGAGGAGAACTATAAAACAATCAGAAAGAAACCACAGTAGACTTGAACAAGTGGAATGACTCAGCATTCTAAAGACAACAGTTTTTAATAAGATAATTTGTAAGTGTAATGTAATCTCAATAAAAATACAACCAGATAATTTCTTTATCTTGAGGCAGACAAGTTGATTATAAAGTTCACTTGGAAGGATAAACAAGGAAGAATCACCAGGAAAAATCTTAAAATGAAGAGCAGTGGCTATGTAGGTGGAAAGGGGCTGGTCATGTCAGAATCAATCCTACTAAAAACCTCTATAATAAAATATTTTCTTATTTGATATTGTTACATGAGCAGAAAAGAAAATCTCGAAAATCACCCACATATGAGTATTTTATTTACTATATTAACTTTTAGTACACAGTAATGATAGCATTTCAAAAGTGGAGAAAACATGGTATAAGATTACTATATAACCATATAGGAAAAGATAAGATTTGATCCATTGTTTGTATTGTATATTCCAGAATAAATTTCAGATGGATCTGAGATTTAAAGACTAAAAATTAAATCATACAAGTATTCAGAAAATATGGGTAAATTCCTCTACAATCTGGGAATAGGGAAAACCTTCCTAACTATGACTTAAAGCCCAGAAGCAATAAAATTGATAAATTTTATTACATAAGAATTTTTTTTTAAACTTTGGCATAGCAAAAAAAAGTATTCTAAGAAAAGAATAAAGG
Source organism: Camelus dromedarius (assembly GCF_036321535.1). NCBI lineage: Eukaryota > Metazoa > Chordata > Mammalia > Artiodactyla > Camelidae > Camelus > Camelus dromedarius. The sequence continues at coordinate 25,738,122 of NC_087458.1, read as the reverse complement.
CAAATGACAAACAAGGAAAAACTACTTGCAACTTTTTCATAAACAAGGGGTCTTTAATATATAGAGACTGTCTAAAAACAGAGAAGAGGCCAATAACACTTCTAGAAACATAATATGTAATAAAAATATGAACTGAGAGATCATAGGAAAAGATGTGAATGGCTCCTGACTGCATGAAAGGATGTTTACCTTCACTCATAATAAAAGCAAAGCAAATTAAAACTATACTGATACTACTCAGCTATAAAAGAGAATGAAATTTTGCCATTTGCAACAATTTCCAAATCCAGTGGATAGACTTGGAGGGTATTATGCTTAGTGACATACGTCAAGAAAAAGACAAATACTGTTTGTTATCACTTATAGATAGATTCTAAAAAATAAAACAAATTAGTGAATATAATAAAAAAGGAAAGACTCACAGGTCTAGAAAACAAACAAGTGGTTACCAGTGGGGAGAGGGAAACAGGGAAGGGCAATTTAGGAGTAGGGGATTAAGAGGTACAAACTACTATATATAAATAAATAAGCTACAAGGATATACTGTTCAGCACAGGGAACATAGTCAATATTTTATAATAACCATATGGAGTATAATGTTTAAAAATTGTGAATCACTATGTTGTACAGCTGAAACTTCTATAATATTGTAAATCAACTATATCTCATTTAAAAAAATAAAAATGCATAGATAATTATAGTCAACATCTTGTAATAACCTATAATGGAGAAGAATCTGAAAGAGAATATATGTATGTATAACTGAATCACTTTGCTGTACCCCTGAAACTAATACAACATTGAAAATCAACTATACTTCAATAAAAGTTGGTTGTTTTGAAAAAATAAATAAAAATTTTTTAAAAATTTAACTACACTGAGATACCATCTCTCACCAGTCAGACTGGTAAAAAGCTAAAGTTTGACATCATATTCTGTTGAAAGGCTGGTAGGAAGTCAAGACAATATAATCCCTATGGTTAAGAATTTGACAGTATCTAGCAAAATCCCTAGAAATAAAGGAAGCTATCAAAGACTAGTAGAGTCAGGTCAAATGGACCCAGAAGCCAACTTGAAGAGGCCCTATTAGTCAAAAATGGGACAATCCAACCACCAAAAGAATAATTACAGTCCATTGAAACACATTATATGTTTACATCAACAAATTTATTACAATACTTAAAAAAATAAACATTTATTGATCACTCTTGGACATCAACTCATTCTTTTGAAAATTGGTAATAAAAGGAAAGAAGCAAGCATTTATGCTGCTTTTCCTATACAAACTGATGAATGGAAGTTGATGAGGGAAAGTCTCTATATATTAAGGGTATTAACTCTTTGTTTATGAATAAATAGCAAATAGTTTTTTCTACTTTATCATTTGTCTTTTTTCTTATGGTAATTTTTTGCCATGCAAAAGTTTTTTTAATTTTTTATGTAATAACATTTATCAATTTTTTGTATTGTTTCTGGGTTTTAAGTCATTTGTTAGAAAGGTTTTCCCTACTCCAAAATTATAGAGGAGTTCACCCATTTTTTTTTAAATATTTGTATGGTTTAATCTTTTAGGTTTAAATTTCTGATCCATTTAGAATCTATTCTGGAGTTCAAGTGTCTACTGCTCTTGGAGCTCCTGTCAATACATTTACCATTTCAATTACCCCATCCCTCCCACGATTCAGCCCAGGAGACAGGGGTGCTGAGCTTCTTTGCAGAAACTCCCAAGCTTTAGCATCTCTATTCTAGCAATAGCTATTTTGCTTCGATTCTCCGCCCTTCCCCTAGCTGGTCACATTTTCATCTCCTTGTGAGTGGGAAACAAATTGCTATTCTGCCTTTTAAAATCTCAGCTCTCTAGACTTTGGTTCTTGATATTTAAAGCCAAGCATTAATTTCTTGTAATGTAAAGCCTCAGCTTTTAAGATTATTGTTCACATCAGGCAAGTTCAGATTTCATTAGGAATCCAATGGACTTTTTTGCTGTAGCGCCATCCATCTGCTCCCTGAAAACAGTGTAATAAAAGCCAACAGTGTACTCTGAAAGTGAGGGAGAAGGAAAGAGAAAAGGAAGTGTGGGGATGGAAGCAGGGACTCAAGTTCTAAATATCTGAATGATCATAATCATCACTGGAACACCTTTGGCCTCGCCCTTCTCATGCTCAAGTCTGGTTCCATTCTGCTCCCTCCGAGGTTCTGTGTCTATACAAGACACATACCACCTTCAGAACACTGCTGACAGCCCATCTCCACCAGGGAGCCTTCCCTGACTACACAACCCATCCTGGTCACCCTTTCACATCAGCAGCCCTCACCAGGGCGTCAAGGGGTGTCCAGGCAGGGTTTCTCTGCAAAATCATCTCAGGCCTCAGGACTTCTGCAGGGTGATTTGTTTGCCTGAGGGTCCCTAGGCCAGCTGAGAGAAATAGAGAAGTAGTCTTTGGGACTGAGAGGCTCTCTGAATGTAGCAAAATAAGAAGACTTAAGAAAAGAGGAAGAAGAGAGCTAGGCTACTCCAACTTGTGGTGGGGAAAAGTGTTACCAAACCAAACTTGGGTCTGCTCACTGGTGCACAGTAAAGCCAATTTACTGACACCAGGTTGCGATGAAGGAAAAGCGCTGATTACAGGCCGCCAAGCTAGAAGTCCAGGGCAGCTAATGCTCAAAACACTCAAACTCCCTAATTTGTTTCAGGGAGGCTTTTTAAAGGCCAGGTGAGGGAGGGGAGTCACAGGGTGCATGATCCGCTCGTGGACAATTCCCCATTGGTTGATGTTGAAGTAACAAGGCAGTGTCACAGGGGTTAACATTACCCATCCTTAGGCACCAGTAGGTCTGGGGCTACATGCTTGGGTCATCAAATAGTTCATTTCTTCCATTCAGTGGTAGTTTTAGCCTCTGAAAAAACAACTCAGGAAATGTGCATCAGACACTATTATCTAAGTGCTTCAGAGAGGAGCTAAAGCAGAGGGTGTCAGGGAGGGGTATATCTAGGGAAGATCCTATCTGGTCCTGCTCAGTTACAAAGGGAGTTCAAAAGGAAAAAACTGAGAGATGGAAGGCTGTCCCTGGCCTGTCACTCAAACCCTACTCCTGTCCAATTTCTCACAGGTTCATAATTTTTCTGTTTTTATTTTCCATCTTGATATTAAAAATTTGATTTAAAAATATATACTTATGTAGCAAATGGAACTGTGTTTATGTGTCCCAGTTTTTATAGTTCTTTTCATGTACTTCTGACACCTCCATCATAGCATCAACTATTATAATTCTGAGTTCTTCTGAGAAACTCGAAATGAGTGCGCCGTGAAGGCAGGGAGCAGGCGCGTGTCCTCCTGCATCTCCCCAGAGGGAGTTCTCAGCAAGTGCTATCAACTCATCAACTCGCTAAATGTCAGCAAGAGATACTCGGGTTTAGCAAAATAAAGAACTTCAGAAATTGGCTAGAAACTGGGACATAATATGGAATTATTCCTTGGAGATCTTTTAAAAGAGGATTGTCTTCTCACTAAAATGAGTTTGGTATCATCCTCCTCCACTGTCCACTCAGTTCCCCTTTCCTCGGGCCGAAGATTGCCAAGTCCATGGACTACTGCTGCTAAGCTTCCCTTGAAGCCCGAGAAAAAAGTCCTCATGCTTGATGCCCGTTTGCCGTTTCCAATAATCCTATAAGAGCAACACTTGGAGAACCCAGCTGTGCACCTTGGGATGTGCTCAGCTGCTCTGTGGGACCCCACAGATGAGACCCTGAATTAGCCATTGAGCACCCCAGGTTCTCAGCCCCACCTGCTGATCCTTCCCAGATGAACTTGACCAAGATGAGAAAAAGATCATTCTAGGCCCAGAAGAGTGAGTAGAGAGGCCCTGAAGTTAGCAATCAAAAGTTAGTATTTCATGAAAACGAATATACGTATGTATATGTATGATTGAAACATTATGCTAAACACCAAAAAGTGACACAACATTGTAAACTGACTTTACTCCAATAAAAAAAAATGCAAAAAAAAAAAAGGTAATATTCCAGGAGAGGATTCCAGGAAGCATTTAAAAAGGAGCATAATGTGGCCAAACTGGCCATTATAAAAGATTTAGGGGAAAAAAAAATAAAGATTTAGCAGCAGGTAACTTGTTTCCTCACATATTTCGTAGTTTGGGGTGTATGTGTGTGTTTGTAAATTTAATGAAAAACTTAGGATACAGGGTTAAGCTTATCCACTTAATAGTTTCATGGCTTTAAACAAATCATTTAATATATTCTCTGTTTTCATATCTGATTCAAAACAACTGTGTTGATGGTAATAATAATTAATGATAATATACATAATAATACGACCTCTACCTACCTTTACAGTGCTGTTAAATTAGGTAGGAAAATCTCTTTTGTAAATATAAAAAATACTATAAAGGTGTAAAATATTACTATTCCAACTTCTGACATGCTATTATAATATTTTTCTTGGAACTGAACCAAAATCAGTCTAACTTCCATCAATAACGTACTCTGAAAGCACAAAGACAAGCGTAATTCTTCTTCCACGTGACAGTCCTTTAAGAAGTGGGAAATTGTTCCAATGCTATTCCCAAAGCTTCTCCTTTTCCAGGTTAAAAGTTCTTAGGATTCTTTGTTTCCCGAGGCACAAGTCACATGTCACTTGTCACACAGCACCATGGACCTTACTGGGCTTCTACTGAGATTCTGATTCTTTGGCTTCTCCACATCTCTGGACTGCGATGACGGAGGCTGGAGAATACTGTGCCCCTTGGACAACTCTGGTGCGTCAGTGGACAGGTGGGCTCCGTGTGCAATGTGTTCCCAATGCCCTACCCAAAGACCCACAGCTCACAGCCCTAGACCAGCTTTGGCCCTTGCTTGCTCCTTCTTGGTGTAGCCCAATTAAAAGGATCCTTGAACAGCACAAAAAACAAAAGGGCATGAAAAAATTACACCCCAAGCTTGAACACCAGGGAGATCTCACTCTTGCCTATAGAAAACTTAAGAATTAAAATGAGAGAAGAATCATTTCCATATTAGATTTTATAGCTTCTTTCCTCTAGAATGCACGGTACTGTGAAATTTTCAGGAATTTAACAGATGATTTCTTCAGTGCTGCAGGGCTCCGCTTCTCAGGGCTTTGCAAATGCCATTTCACTCACTCGGGCTGAGCTCTCCCTCCCTGGAAATGCAACCATTTCTTGTCTGTTGCACACCCAGCATGCCCTGTGGTGTGGAGCATGGATGGGGAATGCTAAGCTGGAGCAGAATCACAGAGAGTAAGGCCAAAGGAAGCTCTAGAGATGATCCAAGCCACCCCTTCATTTTAAAGATGAAAGATTATGACCCTGAGAAATGACTTCCTCAAGGTCACAGCTAGTTAGGGACAGCACTAGACACTTTATTTTACTTCGTCTCATCTGAAAACCAGAAGTAAATGAGGTAGGGCTGCTCTACACTCCCGAGAAAGAACTGGAAGCAGCAGGACATTTCTTCACAGCTATCTTAGCTTTTGCCATAAACACCTGTCAGTTTCCTAAAGAAGAACAACCAGAATAGCTAGGTGAGTACAAGGACCAGCCAGAGAGAGGGTCAAATCACCCAGGTTTTCTCTGTCAGTCACGATTTAAAAGGGTGGGACAAACAAGGGTTCAGTGTTTCACAGTTGTTATGCATCAAGGAAGAAAAATAATTCGAGTGACGGGGGGAAGATATTTGGGCAACAGAGATGAAGAGGCTGAATCAAGAAAGGAAAAATTAAGACTGAGCCCATGAGAATGCTGAGCAGCAAGGCTCCCATAAGGACCCTGGGCATTTTATTGCAGACAACAATCTTTTTTTTGGGGGGGGGGCAGTAAAATGAGCTTGCCACTCTTCTGCTGCCGCTGCTGCTGCTGCTGCTGCTGCTGCTGCTGCTCCAGTTTTCGTGATGATTTATAGGATATATATACACACACACACAAAGATAATGTTCAAACACTCCTACAGTCATGAAAATCCCTCCCTGAAAGCCTGTTCTATCTTTCTTAATTAATACCCAAAGCAATTAAATCCTGGTGTGCTCCCATTACCTGCCAAGTTTTGTTATTTTTAAAAGACAACAACACAGTTTGGGATTCTATTATTTGGTCTACATGCAGCCTCTCAAAGGTGGTTTCCTTGGTTTTCCCACACATGAACTTTCTGCCAGGCAGTAAAAACCACCTGACTTTGAGGTGGCTTGCTTTTGCTTGAGAAGCCTCTCCTCCAAGGGGTGCCATGCTGTCTGCCTTTTACCAGAACAGGAAAAGAGAAGGGCCAAAGAGATGCAATGTGCTTGGTCACCATCACACTGCAACCCACACATAAGCAAGCACTTGGTAACAGCTCTCTCTGGCGCCCCCCCTCCTCCAGGCTTCTTTTCTTTCTGGACACTTGGGGACTTAATAGGCATGTGTGGCTTCTTGAAAAACTTTCTATTGGTTGTGCAGAGAAGTAACAGCCCAAATCATGCGGAGGCGGGTAGTGTATTGCTGACTTTGAGTAGACTCATGTCATCAGCGGCAGAATCCCCCAAACTCACTGTAACAAACAGATCCAAACAGACCTCAAAGGTGATCCCCAGTGCTGGGCCAGGAGAGACCTCAGGTGTCCAATATCTACCCCAGCAGCAAGAATTTTCAAATGATATACGCCATTAGAATGGGTTTTTTTTTTAAGAAAAGATAGGATATTCAATGATTAATGCTCATAATGAAGAGTCCACAACATCCCTAGATAAAAAACTAGCCAACATCATCTCATTTACAAAAGGATCTACTTTGACAAATTGGCATTCATCTTTAATGCTTGAGTACACACCTTCATTACACAAGAGCACTGAGCTGGGTGCTCTAGAGGACACACAGCAGGATAAGCCAATCCCTTCCTCAGGACCATCACAGTTTATTGGCAGTGTAAGACAAGCACTTATGAAAAGAGAGCCACAAAGGCAGTGAAGGAGGGCTGCATTAATGTCAAGTGAGGGAAAGTCTCAGCAGTAAACTCTAGACTAACCTGTCCTGGTGATGGGGCCCATACATTCTGGAGACCAGGAAAGTCCCCAAAAGCCAAAGGGATTCATTGTTAGTGTAAAGAAATGCAACTGATTTTTGAACGTTAATCTTGTACCTGCTACCTTGCTGAATTCTTCAATCAACTCTAGTAGTTTTTGTGTGGACCTTTTAGGGTTTTCTATATATAGTAACATGTCATCAGCATATAGTGACACTTTTACCTCTTCTTTTCCAATTTGGATCCCTTTTATTTCTCTCTCTTGCCTGAAAGTAAAGAAACAATCCCCTTTAAAATAGCACCCAAAGTATAAAATACCTAGGAATAAATCTAACCAAGGAGGTGAAAGATACACAGAAAACTATAAACCATTGATGAAGGAAATTAAAGAAGACTTTAAAAAATGGAAAGATATCCCATGCTCTTGGATTGGAAGAATCAATATTGTTAAAATGGTCACACTGCCCAAGGCAATCTACAGATTTAATACAATCCCTATCAAATTACCCAGGACATATTTCACACAACTAGAACAAATCATAATAAAATTTATATGGAACCATCAAAGACCTAGAATTGCCAAAGCATTACTGAAGAGAAAGAAAGAGGCTGGAGGAATAATTCTCCCAGACTTCAGACAATACTATAGAGCTACAGTCATCAAGACAGCATAGTATTGGTACAAAAACAGACATATAGACCAATGGAACAGAATAGAGAGCCCAGAAATGAACCCACAAACTTTTGGTCAACTAATCTTCGACAAAGGAGGCAAGAATATACAAATGGAATAAAGACAGTCTCTTCAGCAAATGGTGTTGGAAAAACTGGACAGCAGCATGTAAAGCAGTGAAGCTAGAACACTCCCTTACACCACACACAGAAATCAACTCAAAATGGATCAAAGACTTAAACATAAGACAAGATACAATAAACCTCCTAGAAGAAAATATAGGCAAAACATTATCTGACATACATCTCAAAAATGTTCTCCTAGAACAGTCTACTCAAGCAATAGAAATAAAAGCAAGAATAAACAAATGGGACCTAATGAAACTTACAAGCTTCTGCACAGCAAAGGAAACCATAAGTAAAACAAAAAGACAACCATACAAATGATCAATAGGCACATGAAAAAATGCTCAATATCACTAATTATCAGAGAAATGCAAATCAAAATTACAATGAGGTATCACCTCACACCAGTCAGAATGGCCATGATTCAAAAATACACAAATGACAAATGCTGGAGAGGCTGTGGAGAAAGGGGAACCCTCCTACACTGCTGGTGGCAATGCAGTTTGGTGCAGCCACTGTGGAAAACAGTATGGAGATTCCTCAGAAGACTAGGAATAGACTTACCATATGACCCAAGAATCCCGCTCCTGGGCATATATCCAGAAGGAACCCTACTTCAGGATGACACCTGCACCCCAATGTTCAAAGCAGCACTATTTACAATAGCCAAGACACGGAGACAGCCTAAATGTCCATCAATGGATGACTGGATAAAGAAGATGTGGTATATTTATACAATGGAATACTACGCAGCCATAAAGAACGACAACATAATGCCATTTGCAGCAACATGTATGCTCCTTGAGAATGTCATTCTAAGTGAAGTAAGCCAGAAAGAGAAACAAAAATACCATATGAGATCGCTCATATGTGGAATCTAAAAAACAAACAAAGAAAGCGTAAATACAAAACAGAAACAGACTCATAGACATAGAATACAAACTTGCGGTTGCCAAGGTGGTGGAGGGTGGGAAGGGATAGATGGGATTTCAAAATTGTAGAATAGATAAACAAGATTATACTGTATAGCACAGGGAAATATACACAAGATCTTATGGTAGCTCACAGAGAAAAAAATGTGACAATGAATATACATATGTTTAAGTATAACTGAAAAATTGTGCTCTACACTGGAGTTTGACACAACATTGTAAAATGATTATAAATCAATAAAAATGTTTAAAAAAAAAGGCCAAAGGGAGAAAGAAGACCTGAGACTCCAATACAGTTTCAGAGATAGTGTAAGCGCTGTCTCCTTTTACTCACCAGACCTATACTCACTTCATCCACCGCCCCAGGGGCTAATGACTCCGCAGCTGCAGGAGAGAAGTTGTCCGAGATCAGCCTCCTGCTCTGGGAAGCACAGGCAGATAGAGGGACCAGTGCACAAGAGGCCATTCTCCCTGCTGTAGGGCTGCATCAGGCCGGTGGTGCTGTTTCAAATGTTTGCCAAGAGCAACAGAAGGTGTTCTCCCTCTTGGAATTTTTTCTCTTCCTCCCTCAAGCCTGCCTCTAAGGGTGGATCAAATATGACTCATAATTGGGGCATCTGGCAGTCACCCTCTTTACCCACTCATCCAAAGTCCCCTGGGCTCCTATGAACTCTACCTCTCACCACTCAGAAGGCACTGAGGTGTGATGGGATTCATCACACGGTAAAGAAGCACAGAATTGAACAATCTAAGTGTCTTTCAGATATTGGAATCCTTCCACAACACTTCCCCTGGAAGTACATCAAAGCTACGTGGTGTCAGTGAACTTACTACCCACAATGGACAAGACAGTCCATCTTGGAACAGTTCTAATTGCCTTTTCTCCCCTCCTTGAATTTCCCTGATACTTCTTTGAGTTGTTCCAAAACCCATCTTTTGAGTCCATCCAGATCTAGTCTAATTCCTGTTCCACAACACAGCCTGTCCAATATTTGAAACTTCTCAAATCCTTCTGAGTCTTTTCTTCCACAAGAGCACATAGAGACTTCCTTCAACCATTCCAGTTAGCACTTGTTTTCAAATCCTTTCATTTTTTCTCATTCAATTTCTTAACATTTTAATAGCTCAATTTGCCTATTTCTCTCTTTAAACCTGGCCCTTTTTAAAAAGGAATAAAACACTAGGCATAAACTGGCCAATGTAAAGCAAAATGGAAACTCTTTAATTTAGAGTCTTAGATATTATATTTGAATTAATACCACCTAAGACTGCATTCAGCTCAAAAGCTGTGGTTACCTGGTATGCGTGTGCTTAGTGTAGACTAAACTCCTTTTGGTGAAATCACTGATTCTCACTTACTGTGCCTCCCTCACACAGCTGGGCGTTATCCTCAAAGCTATGTAAGAAAGTGACACCTTTCCTGCTCTGTTCACCCCTTTTACTTGACCCCCAACTATAGATTCAAGTGACTGTTTCAACAATCTAAGAAAAGAAATACTGTTCCTAACCAAGAAATCTCCATGGGAGGATATCAACACGGAGTTCTGAGATATGAGAATAAAGGCTCTGGCAGCTCCAGAGGACCCCAAAACTGCTCCTGATTTCCATTCTGAATCCTCAATTCCAGTGCCCTAAACCAATCAGAAAGCCCTGAGGGGAGGCCCTGAGGGGTGAGTGAGCCTCTCCCACAGCTGAGGGAGAAGAGAGGAGACCTGCAGTCAACCAGCCATTTAGTTCAGTCCCTTCTGGTCAGAAGACTGTGAGACACTGAAGACAACGGACCATATCGTAAGATACTGACTGAATGACTGAATAAATAAATGCCGAAGCTCTGTATCTCTCTCTCAGTGTCTAGCATTATTTTGGGGAGAGAAAAGTGTTCAGTTACTAGTTTAACACATGAACTCAATGGTTATGGTCTTAACATTTTATTACAGGTTTTTGTGGTGGTAATCTATCTTATGGCTTGTTTAAAAAATAAAATGTAAGCATAAAGCTTATTTTAAAAGCTTATTAGTGTCAAAAGTAAATTTAAAATTACGCTTACATGAAAGTAGAAGAAAAAGAAGAGAATAGAAAACAAAGTGCAAAAACTTCCATCACTTCGCTGCAGATGAGCCTCGCACAGCTGTCTTCAATTGTTGCAGCAAGTCCACATCAAGCCCACATGCCTCACCCTGGCTTTAAAGATTTCCATTATTGGGGGTCCTCCTTTTATCCAGTCATATTTCCCAAAGTCCAACTTCTGGAATAGAAATGAACAAATCTGACTCCATATTAGATCTGTTCCTTTGGCTTTAACCCTGTGCCCTGTTTCCTAGGCTTAGTCTTGCTAGCTCTGCACTCACGTAAAGATAACAAGTTGCAGAATAGAGAATAACGTTTGTTGGAGGTTTTGCAGGAGCACCATGAGCTGGCCCACGTGGACAACTGCAAGAATAAAGAATTCCTACACCAAGAAGTTTACAACAACCAATCAATCATACCCCCTTCCCTTTTTGTTTGTGTGTGTGTGTGTGTGTGTGTGTGTGTGTGTGTAAAAGGAGCCTGTATTCTGACTGGGGGAGGATGGTTCTCCCAGACATTAGTCTGCCATCATCTTGGTCTGCCAGCTTTCCAAATAAAGTTGCTATTCCTTGCCCCAACACCTTGTCTCCTGATTTATCAGCCTGTCATGGGGAGAGCAGAACAAGATTAGACTCGGTAACACTTCTACCCTGGTTGGGTCAGCCTGAGTACCTATGATAGTTGCCAGATTTCTGTAGCCCAAAGGAATTTCCACCTCCTTTTCAGTATATCTTTCAAGAAAACACTAAAAAATCCTCCTCTGAAAGTCTTCTCTGGCTAACACCATCCCACACTAACTATCCGTTTTCCTTCCCTGAAGCATATGGACAATCTGTATGACAGTATGTTGGTTATCTTTTTGACCAAAGAAGGTATGAGAATTCACTTTAAAAGGAGTAAGATAATACCAAAACAATGAATTATTATGATGATTATATTTTAATTTATATGTTTGTATCCCCTCCCCAAGGGCTTCATAAGCTCCTTAAGTGTAAGACCAATAGTCTTTACTTTGTATTCCTTAAAAATGCTAGATACGGTAGTTAAATAAAATAGATGCTAGATAAATAAATGAATGAATAATGTATTTCAGTATGTGAGTCTTTGAAGATTTTTTCGCTGCTAGAGCTGTCCGAGGCTCTATTGCTGAGGATAATGATAAACTGGGGCATGACCAACTAAGCAAATGACTTGTGACAAATTATGCTGACCCCCAACCCTGAGGGAACTCATCAGCTGATGACTGTAATGATCATTAAATAACCTGCTGTCCCTGTCAGCCTCTTACATTTAGTCCTCTATACTTCAACACCTAAATCACCATTTCATCACATCAATGCCCTGCTCAAAAGCCTGTAGGTAAGGGCTCCCTATTGCCTGCAATAATTCCCAACTTGTGTAGCACTAGTAGAGTAGAAGGTGGGAGTTTTGTCACTTAGATTCTAAAACACATCTTAGCAGAGTGGCTACCACATAAGTTGGGGAAAAAATTATTGTGAGTAACGAGAGAGATTTCTGAGAAATGTGTGCTATGGACTGAATTTTATTCCCCTCACCCCTACAGCCAAATTCATATGTCGAAGCCCTAAGTCCCAATGTGAGTGTTTGGAAATGAGGCCTTTGGGAGGTAATTAGGTTTGGATGAGATCATGAGGGTGGGGCTCTCATGATGGAATTAGTGCCCTTATAAAAAGAGACACCAGAGCACTCTCTCTCCCTTTCCCCCTCCACCTCCCTCTCCATCTCCCTTTCTCTCCTTCTTCCTCTCTCTCTTTCCTACCTAAGGACATAGGGGAAAGGAGGCTGTCTGCAAGCCACAAAGAGAGTTCTCAACAGAACCCAACTATGGTGGCACCCTAATAACGGACTTCCAGCCTCCAGAACTCAGAAAATAAATTTCTATTGTTTCAGCACCCAGTCTATGGTATTTTGTTATGGAAGCCCAAGCCAACTAAGACAATATGTATGTATGACCCATATTAACTGTACAAAGGCACACACAGTACACGCATACAACTCATTACACAAACTCACACAGAAACTGATAAATACTGCTCTAGACTTCAATTCCACCTATGAACAGGTAACTGCTATGAGAATTGCTCTCCTGATTTAAACAAATAAAAACCTAGACAAAATATACTGAGCAACTATTTTCAGATATTGGACTATAAATAATGCAAGAAAATGATCCTTGAGAAAGGGATTTAAATAAGTCTTATGTTCACCCTGACCATCCACCTGCATGCAGCTTCCAAACAAGAAGGAGGAATCCAAACAAATCCTGGTGGTCTTGCCAAGAGGAGACAGAGATTGGGATTTGAGAAAGCCAAAGCAGCTAGAAGTTGCAGAGTAGAATACTGAAAATAAGGGAGCTATATGAAGATAGAGCTCCAGAAATTTGCATAGGGTTTCCCTCAAATCTTTGCCTGAATACTAAGCTGTATATGCATAGGGTCAAGATCCATGATGCTAGGAAAGAACAATTAGCAGAGAGCTATAAGCCAAGAAATTCCCAGAGCTCAAACAGATCTGAAATCATTTGAGTTTCCATCATTCAGAGTGGAAAGATCTCACTTAATTCTTGAAGCATTCGGTAAAGACACCAGAAGGGCCAAAGCTTAGTAATGTGGCAAATGGACCCTACTATATTGGAACTCTAAAGTATGCTCCAGACCTGCCATGAAAAAAAAAAAAACAACTTTAAAACAAACCTCAAGAGGATCAGTTTGATCTTCAAATAACTTCACTGCCTGTCAAAACTCTTTGAAGAAATATAACAAAATGAAGCACTCAATGAGAAAAATTCACAATGTTCAGTTTCCAATGAAAATGATTATTAAAACGGCAAAAGCCATAAAACTGTGACTCAAAATGATGAAGAAAATCAGTCAATGGACATAGATCTAGAAATGACAAATCTGATGGGAATTTTCAGACAAGGATGTAAAAAAACAATATTAAGTGTTATAACTATGTATAAGCATTTAAAAGAAAACATGAACATGTGAGGAGAGGAATAGAACATATAAATAAAAATGACATAGATCATCTAGAGATTAAAATACATTATTTGAAATGACAGTTCACTGAAGAGCATTAAGAGCAGATTAAATACTGCAGAAGAAAATATCAATGTACTTGAAAACATAACAGTCTAAACTACTCTAATGAAGAACAAAGAGAAGAAAAAAATAAGACAAAGCAAAATACTCATATCTCAGTAACAAGTAGGACAATATCAAGTGGTCTAACATGTTTATTTAGAACTCCAGAAAGGAGTAGGGGGAGAATAAAAACAAATTTGAATACATAATGGCTGAATGTTTTCCGAATTTTATAACAATTATAAAACCACAGATCAAAGGCATCGAATAAACAGTTTAAGTATATAGTCTAAGAAGCCTAAACACATCAGAAAACCCTCATAAATCCATCTCTCAAAACCAGTGACAAGGAGAATAGCTTTAAAAAAAAAAAAACCAGAGAGAAAAAATAAAGATATGCCATACAGAGCAACAAAGGTAAGATTCATGTAGACTTCTCATCAGAAACAACGTAAGCCAGAGGACAACAGAATGACATTTTTAAAGTGCTGAAAAAGGGGAATTAACCTGCCAATCTAGAATTTTAAACCTGATGAAAATATCAAAATGAGATTTTAAGATGAAGTCAAACTAAGTATTTTTCAGACAAAGGCTGAGAAAATTTGTTGCCAGAAGGTCTTCAATCCAAGAAATGTAAATCCAATTATTCAGGGAGGAGGAAAATAATACCAGATAGAAACTTGAAGCTACCCAAATGAATGAAGAAAGTTGAAACTAGTAAGTGTGAGGATAAATGTAAAAATCATTTTCCTCATATATTTAAAGATAACTGTTTAAAAAAACTAACAAGAATGTATTGTGGAGTTTATAATATACATGGAAGTAAAATGTATAACAACAGTAACACAGAGGACAGGTGAGGGAAACACAGAAGTATATTATTTTAAAGTTCTTATGTTATATATGAAGAAGTATAATATTATTTATAGGTAAACTATGTTCAGTTAAAGATGCATATTGTAAACCCTAGAGCAAACACTTCCCTACAAACACACACACATATACAAACACACAAGAAATATAGCTAGTAAGCCAACAGTCGGGAGAAAAATAGAATACTACAAAATATTCAATCAAAAAAGGGGTAGAGAAAAGAAAATACGAAAAAAAGAACAGATTAAAGTAAATATAGAGAAAACAGAAAGATGTAGATTTAAACCCAACTATATCAATGATTACATTAAATGCAAATGATCTAAATTGTCCGATTAAAAGGCAGAGATTGTCAGACTGAATAAAAAAGCATAATCCAAGAGCGTATGCTGTCTAGTAGAAACCAATATTAAATATAAACTCAAAAATAAGTTAAAACTAAAATGGTGTTTAAAAGGTATATAATGCAAACACTAACCAAAAGAAAACTGAAGTGCCTATGTTAATATCATAAGGAATATAACCTAGGATAAAGAGCCGCATTTCATAATACAGTAATCAAGACAATGCGGTATAGGTATAAGAATAATTATATAAATCAGTGGAGTTGAACTGAGGTTCCAGAAATAGATCCACACTTATATGGCTCAATTATCACTTTGACAAAAGTGTCAAGGGAATAAAGTGGGGAAAAGGGAGTTATTTCAACAAGTGCTGCTGAAATAGCTAGATATCCATACAGAAAAGAATAAATCTCAATCTTCCTCCACATCATACAAAAAACTAACTTGATACGGATCATAGACTTAAATGTAAAAACTAAAACTGCTTAGCATACACAAGATCATGGGTTCAATCTCCAGTACCTCCTTCAAAAATAAGTAGTAAGCCTAATTACTTCCCCCTTAAAAAAATAAATAAGTAAATTTTTTTAAAAAGCTAAAACTATGAAACTTCTAGAAGAAAACATAGAGGAGAAAATTGTTGCAACCTTGGGATAGGCAAAACAAAGATTTCTTAGAGAGGATACAAAAAGCATGAACCATTAAAAAAAAAAAGGTATATTGACCTTCATCAAATAGAAAAACTTCTGCTCTTCAAAAGAGACCATTATAACAATGAAAAGGCAAGACACAAGAAAAAATTCATAGCACATATATGTGACAAAAGACTAATACACAGATTAATTAAGGCATGTCTCCAGGCCAATAAGACAAACAACCAATTTTTTACATGGCAATGTATTTGAACAGATACTTGACAAAATAAGATATAAAATCTCAAATAAATGAAAATATGTTTAACAGCATTTGTCTTGAAGAAAATCTAGGTTAAAACTACCATGAGATACCACTGCACATCCACTAGAATGGCAAACACCTAAAAGACTGACTATATTAGTTGTTAAGACACGGAACAACTGGAATTCTCATGTATGGCTGGGGTTATATAAAATGTTGTAACGACTCTGGAAACAGTTTGGCAGATTTTTTAAAAGTTAAACATACATTTATTATATAACCCAGCATATTACTCTTAGGTATTTATCCAAGAAAAATGAGAATGTATTTCCACAAAAAGAGTTGTACATAAATGGCCATAGTGATTTTATTTACAATAGATCAAAACTGGAAACAACCTAAAAGTTGTGACAACAGCTGAATGGATAAGCAAATTCTGGTATATCCACAGAATAGAATATCGTTTAGCATTTTTTAAAAAACTATATGCTATATACAAAACGGATAAATCTCAAAAACATTATGCTGAGCAAAGAAGCCGTTCGCATAAGAGTACATGATCTTTCATTTATATATAATTCTATAAAAGAAAAATCTATGCTACTTTTTTTTGCCTAGTATTATGGGTGATGGGGTATTGATTGCAAAGGGAATATGAGGGAATATTTTGGGGGCTTAGAAATGTTTTATATCTTGATTGTGATGGTGTTTATTTAAATGTATACATTTGTCAAAGTTCATCAAACTGTACAGTTAAAATGATTGCATTTTACTTTATGCAAGTTAAGCTTCAATAAAGTTATTTTGTTTCTTTTTTAAACAACTGGTCTAAAGAACAAACCCAGACCCTCTCATACTAATATTCAGGACTCTCCATAACCTCCCCCAACACTATTTTTCCACTCTTATTTCTCCTATGTCTCAGATTCAAAATTATCCTGAAATTCAAACAAGTTGGCTTACAACCTCTTCTCCCCAAGCAAGACTATTCATCACTCCTACTTCTAGCTTCCCAGGTCTACATAAACCCTCTTCATTCCCAGAGTCCAGATTTACGGCCACTGCTTTCACAAAGCCTTCCACTAGCTCGTCCTGATTTTTCTATTCTTTGATATTTATACCACTTTTACTGTTTACATTGTTCATTATTTGTTTTATGTGCGTTCCTCCCATCTCCCAAGGCAAACTGTCACCATTTGATATACAATTAGTTCTGGTTGTTCCTGATGGTTATGTTGCAGACAGTTGCTGTGAACACTGAATTAGCCGATGCTGAGCTCTTAGGGAAATACAGGGCTAGACTTTTGTGAGACTCTGGTCATGACATTTCATCAACGAATCCATACATAACTTTGTTTTATGTGTGTTTCTGTTTAAAGACACCTTATTTACTTAACACATGTTGATTCACTGAACTCACAGACAATAGTCCTATATGGCATGACTGAATAAAGCTTATCTAACACACATATATTCTCCCTAATGTACATTACAGCTTTCTCGTGCTTAGGAACACTAGACAGCACTTCAGCACTACCCTTGGGGACTATTTTAAATAGGGAAATCACCAGGAAAAATGCAAAAACATGGCATTAAATACTCCACAAAAAGGACATTTATTTAGAGTATGAGAGAGAAAATTGAGCAACATCTTGTGCTGCCTCAGCTCGGAATGTGCGTTTCGAGCAACTCAAATTTTCCCTGTACTACACATGTCCACAAATGACCATAAGAGAGCCGCTGATTAGGATTACAATAAATTTAAGCAAAGTCATAAATATGGAATCTATGAATAACGAAGCTCACCTGTACTTCACATCTTATACAGTGCAAGACACTTAGTAGGCATTAATTAAGTTATCCAGACAATTGGAAGGACAAACATAAGAAGGACCTAACTCACAACTTTACTTAAATCTGTATCTTATTTAAAATTCATTTTAGGAGGCATCTTCAGGCTAGAAGGCAAGTTCTGCAAAGTAAGATTCTGAGACTTGCAGAGACAGATTGGGGGCCATTCTAATAAGAGAATCAGGGGAAAATCTCACATCTGCTAATTGCAATATCCATTTTAAACATCTGCTGTTTGCAATATCCATTAAAAAGAAAGAGTTTCTTGATCTTTTTTAGCAACCTAAATGTTTTCTACTTCTGACTGGGGAGAATGAATAAAAGAAAAAAATTGATTGTCATGTTTGTAAAGCGAAGGGGTATTGGCCATCTTACTTTTTGAAGAGAAAACAGACTAAAGAATATGCATGATTTAATTTACCCAATAAGTTTTTCTTTCTGAAACAAAGCAAAATATCTGAAAAAGAAATAAACACTCTTATTTGCAATAGCCTCAAGAACAACAAAATACTTAGAAATAAATTTAAGCAAGGAGGTGAAAGACCTGTACATTGAAAACTATAAGACTTCTGTGGAAGAAACTGAAGAAGACACAATTAAACCGAAAGATGTCCTGGTTCATAGATTGGAAGAATTAATATCATTACAATGTCCAGGCTACCCAAAACCATCTATAGATTCAGTGCAATCTCTAGCAACATTCCAATTTTTCACATAAATTTTTTAAAACATCATAAAATTTGTATGCAACCACAAAAGACCTTGAATAGCCGACACAAACCAGAGAATAAAGCTGGGAGCAGCACACTTCCTGATTTCAAACTATATTACAAAGGCACAGTAATCAAAATAGTATGATACTGGCATAAAAATAGACACAAAGATGAACGGAACAGACCTGAGAGCCCAGAAACGAACTCAATATATATGGTCAACTGACGTTTGACAAGGGAGCTAAAAATATTCAATGGAGAAAGGATAATCTCTTCAATAAACAGTGCTGGAAAAATTGGGTAATCTCATGTAGTAGCCTCAGATTGGATCCCTATTCTATACCACTCGCAAAAATTACCTCGAATGAATTAAAGACTGAAACATAAGACCAGAAACTATAAAACTCCTAAAAGAAAACACAGGGGGCAAGCTCCTTGATATTGGTCTTGGCAACAATTTTTGGACATGATACCTGAAGAACAAGCAAACAGGCCAAAATAACAAAGAGGGACTACGTCAAACTAAAGAGCTTCTGCACAGCAAAAGAAATAATCAATAAAATTAAAAGGCAATCTACAGAATGATAGAAAACATTTGTAAATCATATCTGATAAAGGGTTAATATCCAAAATATATAAGAAAATCACACTCAAGCAAAAAAAAAATCCTATTTTAAAAATGGGCAGAGGGCCTGAATAGAGACTTTTTCCAAAGAAGATGCACAAATGGTCAACATGTGCATAAAAAGATGCCCAACATCACTAATCATCAGGGAAGTGCAAATCAAAACTACAGTGAGATACCACCTCACACCTGGTGGAATGGCTGTCATTGAAAAGACTAAAGATAAGTGTGGGCAAGGATGTGGAGAAAAGGGATACGTTGTACACTGTGGGTGGGAATATAGATTGATACAACCACTACAGAAAACAGTATGGAGTTTCCTCAAAATATTAAAAATAGAACTACCATATGACCCAGTAATCTCATTTCTGGATATATACCCAAAGGAAGTAAAATCAGGATATTCAGATTTTCTAGGGGGATGTTGGTGATGTATGTCAAGAGTCCTAAAAATCCTCTCTTCTTTGATCCAGTAATTCAACTCTTGGAAATTCATCCTAAGGAAATAATACAAGATGCAGGCTAGGATTTATGGGCATTTATGTTCATGCAATGTCATATAACAGGTCCTTCTGACCTTGAAACAAACAAAGAAGAAATGGTTCAATAAGTAAATAATGGTATATCCACAGTAGCTCAGCTGTTAGACTCCCCTTCCTCCCCAAACTCCTCTACCCTTTGTTTTTAAGGTCACCTTTATTATATGATGGACTTCAGCAAAACTGTCAGTAATGACTTTGACAATGCAATCTGGAGTAGATGAGCAGACGTGGTGGTGTTGGGGGGATAGTGATCCAAAACTCATGGAGAGGAACAGGGTGAGTACAGGTGCTCCACATCTGGTCTGTCTCTTTTATGACACCCCCTTCAGTAAGAGTTGTAAATCTGCCTCTTTGTTCTCCCAATTTTCCAGCAAGTAACGGTTGAACAAAGTGAATGTGCTGAAATCCTAACCCCCAGTGTGATGATATTAGGAGACAGAGCCCTCAGGAGGTCATTAGGTCATGAGGATGGAGCCCTCATGAATGGGATCAGTGCCCATGTAAGAAGAGACATGACAGCACGCTCATTCTATTCTGCTCTTTCAAGTCACTCCCAGTTGTTCAAATCTTCCCAGCAGAAGCCCCAGACATCCTGAAACAGACAAGCCATCCCCACTGTGCTCTGTTAGAATCCCTGCTCCACAAAGTCTGAGCATAGTACGTTTTGGGGTGGTTTACCATGC
The DNA here is from genome assembly GCF_036321535.1 of Camelus dromedarius. NCBI lineage: Eukaryota > Metazoa > Chordata > Mammalia > Artiodactyla > Camelidae > Camelus > Camelus dromedarius. The sequence goes on along the minus strand of NC_087458.1, from coordinate 25,717,666 downwards.
AGCTGTAGATAACCAGAACACACTTTAAAACAAATTATTTTAAAACAATTGTAACAAAGCACACTGAGTGAAGGAAGACATGAAAGGGCCTAAGAAGAGCAGTTCAGCTCCATAGCTGAGTGGGGAAGTCTTAAATAGATGCTTCTATCACTAATTTTAGGGAGATGTCCCCTTAACACATACAAGGAAGACAAAGCTAGTGACTGGTAGCAGGTGGGGGCAATGGGCTGTGGCACTGTAAGTTCTTGGTTTATGCTGTGGTGTGGCAAACAATGCCCCCATCAGAACCCCGTGACCTACAACAGTGTCCAGCAGGGATCAGGGTCTGGTGCCCCTCCAGCTTACTCTCACCACCCCATTTCTCCCCAGCCTGCTGTCAGCTTTCTAGAACTCACCCCCTAAGACCCCTCCCTCCCTCCTCTGCAGGGCTCAGCAAGCCAGCCTTACTCTCAGGACAAGAAATCAATTGGTGGCTTGATTGTTAAAGGGAAAAAGAAACAGTTGGTATGCATGGTACTGGAGAATGCAGTCACTGGGGGGAATCATAGATGATGTTTCCTTATTATGGAGTTTTCAGTCTTATTTTTATAACCAGTTATTATCACACTTGGGTTTTCATCTGGATCCAAAATTAGCATATTCTGAGTTGCTGCATGTAGTCTCATCCATGTTCCCACTTGGCGCATTTGCACTCCCTGTAAGACGAAGCACTCTAGCCTCGTGGGGATGAGGGAGAGGGAACAGGAGGGGACTAGCCAGGCTGCCCAAGCACCCCAGTTTTCCCTGGACTAATGGGGGGGCCCCAAGATGCAGGACCTTCAGAGCTAAAGCCTAGAAAGTCATAGGCAAAGCAGGGCAGTTGATCACTCTGATGCTAACATCTCCACTGTTAGCATCAGTACAGCTCTCGGAGGCAGGAGGAAGGGGAGGAAAGAGCCACGGCCACTTCCCATACACCCAGATGGCCCCTTGGGAGCACCCAACTCCACCGCAGGCTATGATAACAGTTTTCTAGGTGCTGGAACCGCTGTCTCCCAGCCCTGGATTCTCTGCTCAAAGAGGTCTGCACTCAGATAAGTTTGAAAAAAATCTAGATTCAACATAATGAGGCAGATGCTTTTACTGCAGGACTTCTCGGAGCTGCACCAGCATCTCACTGCTCTTCACTCCTCTTTTTGGGAAACTGCTAAGGTGCAGAGAGAGTAAAAAATGGCAGCAGGAAGAATTCAAATCAGCATCTTCATCACCCATACCCACCATCAGCATCACTGTCTGCATCGTCACAGTAGCCACGTTGACCAAGCACTTCCTACATGTTTCCCAGGCGTCATGTGAAGAGCCTTCCATGCCTCCTGTCATTAATCATCCCAACAGCACTCCAAGCAGCGTTCAGAAGGTTGAACTGACCAGCCCAGAGATGTGCAGCTAGTCATGCCTGAGGCAGGATCTGAACTCAGGCCTGTCTGACTATTATCAGGGTCTCCTGAGCAATGACTCTGGCTGCAGAGCCCTCGTCCAGCTGCCTGGCTCCTTCACCCCACCTCCCTCACTCCTAACAGGGTTTACTTGTTTCTAGAGATTTCCAGTCACAAAGGGAAGAGATTCTCCCAAGCCAAGATTCTGAGGGCAAAGAGAGCCATTTCCAAAAATAAAAAAAAAAAAAGGTCGAACTTCATGGGCCTGACAATAGTCCCACCAGAAAATAACAATCACTGCAGTAATAATAACATTATTGCACACTTAATGCAGCCAGGTGCAGGCTAAATGCCTTATGTATATTATTCTCTCATGAGAATTATAGAAAAGGAAGCTCTCGAACTGGGTTTCACGCTTGGAGCCAGTACCTTATGGGACCACACTACTCCTGTGTATGTCATTCTTTGTGCCTTGGTTTCCTCATCTGCAAAGTGGGACAATATTAGTTCCTAAGTTATGGAATTATTGTGAGTGTTAAAAGAATTAATATTTGTCAAGAGTAGCAAGTGCTACGTATTTGCTCTTGTTATCCGGATCCCAAGGAAAAAATCCATTCATCTCAGGGAGCAAGGAAGCTGGGGAATCAGGATGGGTGTGAGAAAGCAGCTCTGTTCTTTATGCAGCAGTGGTCTCTCCGGCCTCTGTGGAACTCTAGCTGTGAATCTTCACAACGGAGTTCCCAACGTGGGGCCTGGCTCACAGCAGGCTCTCCAAAAGTGGCTGTTAGGTGCTCAATTTCTGCCCGTGGCTTCCTTCTCCACCCCCACCCAATCCTGGTCAACAGCTCCACACATGGAAACTTGACCTTCAGGAGGAAACAGCCCATGGAACACCCACTGGCAGGAGCCGTCTCCTCCCACTCCCCATTTTGCCCTGCCTGCCCTGCTCTCCCCGGCCAGCATGGCCCCCTTGTCCACACCTGCACAAACATCACCCTCACCAACCCCTGCTGGGCCCGCCCCCTTTCACTTTTCACCTTCCCCTGCAGAGGACTGAACTGGTGCATAGGAAATACACGTCTGCTAGTGAACAAATCTCAAGCTCTGGCCCAAGGAGCTCAAGCTGCTGAAATCAGCTGCAAGTTACAGTTTTCCCATTTGACAAATGAGGAAACTGAGGTCCAGGGGAAGCACATGGTCCAGTGTTACAAAGACAATAAGCAGTGATGTCCGATTTGAGCCCAGGCCTGTCTGATTACAAATGAGATTGTTTTCCACCACAATAGCCCCCTCATATCCACCTCTACCACTTCATTCCTCTCCTTTCAACTTTCCACCTGGAAATTTGTCCCATTACTTCTAGGAATGCACCCCTTCAGAACTGGCTGCAAGGAGTAGCCTCTCCACTAACTTGCAGCCTGTGAAAATCCACCCTAACCACACACGTCCTCACGCTCTCCTCACCTCCAAGGAGTCCCTTTCACACACACCCTCGTGAGACTGTGGTTTGTTGGGGCTTTCTCTTTTTTTCTTTTGGGTTGTCACAATTTTTTTTTAAATCCTACCAAGTGGACTGGGGGTGGAGAAGTCAAATAGTTACTATATTTATACAGTGAATGGGTTTAGGTGATAATAAAGGCAGATGTTGCTATAGCAACGAACATTCTAGGATCCCCTACACATCTTTCTGCCTTTGTGCAAAGTGCGCTGGATGGTAACGAACATCTCCCTGAACGGTCTGTGCAGAGCAGGGCACACTGACCACTGTGGTCAGGTCAGGGCCAGCTCACACACGTGGGGCTCCGCAGCTGCCAACACGCTGGCTGCAGCCTGGGGCTCCAGACGGACCTGGACGCCAGCACAGCCCCAGGGAGAGCCGTCTGGAGGCTGTGCTGTCTCCCTCCTGGGTAAACGGTCTCCCTTGCTCCCCTTTTCTTTCCCTCTTTTTCATGCTGGTTCTAAATTATGCTAACCGGTTAGTAACAGCCTGGGTTATTTTCTGAACACCACTGGCAGTAGAAGCGTAGGGTATTCACTCTGACAGTAACAATAACCCACCTTGGTGTGAAGGAGGGAGCCCCGGGCATGCCCTGTGCACTGTGGGGAGAGAACAGCTGGCCACTTTCCCTGGGACCCCTCATCTCTAGGCTGGGAGTTCTTCCACAACCCTCCTGGCCCCGGGGACCCAGCACCCCAGGTGCCCTCCTTCACTCACGCAGTCAAAGCCATCCCTCTGAGCATCACACAAAGCGGAAAAGACCTGGCTGGAACGCAAAGGGCATGTGTTCTAGCCCCGACTCTGCCACCTAGGAGCTGCCACCTAGGAGCTGTGGGACCTCTCTGATTGTAGTCCCTGCCCCTGTGAGAGGAGGCTGCATCTCTGGAGAAAGTGCTGGTATTCATTCACAAGTAGGTGAAAATGGTAACACCTGGCAAATGCATTTCCCACCAGTATTTGCCACTGTTTCACAAAATATGAGCCTTAAACCAAAAGAATAAATTCCGAATTATGGAAATTTAGCCATCAGGTAACAGGTGAGGGATACAGTCTCATAGCCATGGGCTCCCATAGTGACCATCTACACACAGGGCCATCATTTAATGACATGAACTACACCTGCCCACCATGAAGCAGCTGGGTGTTCCAGAGCTCCCAGGCTGGTACGGGAGGCAGGTGGGTAAATGGCGGTAGATACACGTTGTGATGGATGCTGTGGTGGGTGTGTGCTTTGAGGAGGGACACCGAAACCACAGGGGGGTACTAGCTGTGTGAACTTGGGCAAGCTGCCCAATCTCTCTGAGCCACAGTTTTTTCATCTGTGAATTGGAAATATGTCTGACCCGTAAGGCTCTTTCTGGATACACTAGCCTTCCAACCCCTGCTGGACCGCTAGACCTAGGAAGCTATTCTCTTTGGATCAAAGCTCTTCCAGAGGGGAGCACATGAAGGGGCTCTTCAGATGTTCCCACTTTAGGTAGATTTGCAGCATCCACAGGAAGGGGGAGGGTGGTGAAGATCATGCTCTCTTTGCTCCAAGAGAACCTCAATTCAACAGCTTTACAAGATGCACAGTGGGACCGATTATCAAATATCTCACCTCCCAGGCCAGGGCTCCCCAGCAGATCAAGTCTGAAGTGTCAGTCGTTTGTACTGATGAGAAGAAAAGGCTGCCACAGATGATTGAACTCGGCCAATTAACAAGTAAACAAACACACAACAGCAAGCCAGAGCCCTGGCTAATCCAATGGACTCCACTCATTTACTATGACAGGAGTCGTTAAGTTTTAATTAGGACAATGCTGCACGGTGTATTAGTAGGAGTCCTGTAGTATATGTTGTGGAAATAATGAAGGCTTAGCAATGAGACCTGCTTCAGCGCTCTGCTATTAAGCCTTCACTGAGAAGGGAGGTGAGGCTGCCAGGCTCTTTGTGGAAATGACTGGGTTTGGAAATTAGCACTGTTAGAACGATGTAGGTGAGACAGAGTCTGGCAAAGCCTGCAGACTCCAGCAGACCCAGACTCAGCTTACGGGACTGAGGACCGAGCCCACCGCTGAACCTCAGGACTACCCAGCTTTGCAGATCTCAACAAGCCTGGGATGCACCCCGACTCTCCCACCCGCAGTGGTCAACAGGGCAGGATGGGCGCTGCCCAGGAGAGCACCGAGGTGGTCACCAGCAGGAGAACATCCCAACTCGGTCTCACTTCAACTCCTCTAACCGAAACCCTCCTCTGCAGACCATTTGCTTCCCCAACAGGAGCAGAATCAAGACTTATACCTGACACTCACTAGTTGGATGAGAATGGGGCCGCCCTCCCTTTCTTCCACTCTCATAATGCGCTCCGTCAAGTTGCTCCATTGTGAGATGTTTCTATTCATGCTCAGAACTTGGACAGCCAGATTGCTCTCCTCCCTCTCGCCCACCCAATTTCAGTCTGAATTCCACACCTCCTGCCTTTCCTTCCTGTCCCTCCCGTGCCCTCTTCCCAGCGGACCCTGGGATGCCTCCTCCTTCCCTGCCCCTTCCCTGAGGAACTACCATCCTTTGCCCCTTCGCAGAGAAGCATCCCCATCTTGCTCCATCATTTGCAATTTTAGTCTTTCTTCTCTCAGTTGTGGAGCAAGAAGCTTGTCTTTTAAAGCAGTTTCAGGTATCACTGAATAAGCAGAAGATATTTGCCTGGAGAAGGAGACAGCTATTCCTGTCTCCACAGTCACCACTACATCACAGATGCGCTGAACTGACAGACACAAAAAATGCAGCCTGGGCTGGCTCAGCCACACCACCAACGCCCTCACCTTGGGTAAGTCGTTCACTTCTCAGCCTCAACTTCCCTTCTGTAAAACGAGGGGATTGTGCTGAACCATTTCTGAGATGCAGAGGAGAAAATGCTCATTTCCCAAAGGCCATCTCTGTTATACTTACTATGCCACTACCCCTGTCTTAGCTCTCTCCTTCTCCCTGCCTCCTTTCCTGCCCAGCATCCCTCTGCCCCCCTCTCCCCTGCCTAACCTCCCTCCCTCCCTATTCCTCTCACCTCCTCCTCCCCACTTCTGTCTGTCTTAGAATTCAGTAAGTCATCACCAAGGAAGACAATCTGTAAATCCATATCTCCATGTTTCTGCATCTCCATCCTGTGGTACCCAGGTTGCTTGACTAGTGGAAACAGTCCCAGAAGCTCTCAGCATCATAAGGATGAGGAACATTGGTAGAACCGTAACTACTATAATGGAAATGCTTAAAAAGAGCCCACAGTCTTCAGGCCCCTGCAAGGTTGAAAAAATAGGGAACTTCAGCTCTTGGGAATACAATTTGGAGCCTTGGACAGTGAATGTATTGGTGGGCGGGACAGGGGGATGGGTGTGTACAGTATCTTGATTGATTCATTTTTTGTGAACTAATATTAATTTAACTCTACTAAGTGCTTGGCATTGAGCTCAGTGTGATTAATGAGTAAGACACCATCGCTGCCCGCAAGGAACTGCGTACAGCGGAGGAGAGCGACATGATGGACGATAATTACAGAATGGGGGAGACGCGACGCTGTATGGGGGCACGTCAGAGGCTACTGAAGCCACTCTGGGGGGTGAGAGCAGACTTCTTGGAGGAGGACCAGTGTTAAACTAAGACCTGAAGACTGTCTTCATCTCACTCAGTCTCTCAGCAGCATCTGATACAGTTGATAGCCCCTCCTCCTTGAAACGCTTGCTTCACTTAATTTTCCTCCTCATCTCCTTTGCTGGGGCCTCCTTATCTTCCAAATTTTTAGCTGTTAGGATGCTCCACTCTTGATCCTCAGACCTCTTCTCTCCTCCACGACCCTCCCTCCCTGGGAGAGCTCGTCCGCGTCTTGGCTTCAAGTACAAGTACCACCTACCACTACAAACCACCAAATTTTTATTTCCCTCTGACCTCTCCCTCTCACCACTAACTCAACAGCTCCCCTTCGAGGTCTAACAGGTATCTTTAACCTAATGTGATGGAAACGGAACACGATTTCTACCCTCACCTCCCCCAAAACTGCATCCCCCTCAATCTTTCCCTCTCAGGCCAAAACCTGGAGTCATTCCTGAGATCTCTTTTTCTCTCATGCCAACATTCAACAGGTCAGCAAATCTTGTGTCATCTCTGCCTTAAACATGTGACCCTTACTTGGCCCCTTCCCACCACCTCCATGGCTCTTACTTTAGTCCAAGCCTCCACATCTCCCACTGACTCCCACATTCGCCTCCTAACTCACCACCTCCATTTTGTCCCTAAAATCAAAGTGGTCCTTTAAAACTGTAAGGCCAGTCAAGTCGCTCACATAGTCAAAACCCCTCCATGGTTTCCTATGTCACTCAGAATCAGATCCCAAATCCCTCCCATCCCCTAGCAGAGTCTGCTGTGGTCTGGGCCTCCACCTCTCTGGTCTGGACTCCTTCCACTTCCCCACCAGCTGCACCCCACCACACTCATGGCTCCGGCCACATGGGCCTGGCTCCTGTCCCCTGAGTGTGTGGGGCACCACCCTCCCCTCCTCCCCTAGGTCTTCCCCATCAGCTCAACCATCTTCCCCCTGCCAGTGCACACTTTTGGCCAAATCCAAGCGGGAGTCAGAGGGCAAGGGAGCACTGGTGATACAGTCCTTGCAGTTCATGTGCAAGGGCACAGAACAGGACAGAGAAGGATAGAGAGCACGTCTGGGGCAAATGAAGGTTACTCAACACATTGATATTTCTGGTTCCTCTCCTTCCCGGCACAAGGTAGGGCCCCACATTCCCTGCCACCCTTGAAGTCAGGTACAGCATGCAACTTGCCTTGGCTAATGTCACTTCCAGATCTATGCCTTCACGTTCCCCCTTCCACCTGCTGTAGTGACCTGGGAAAGTCCAGAGGATGAAGACGGTCAGCCTGGATTGCAGAATGGTAAAGATGCAGGGCAGCATCCCTGCTGGCCCACAGCAGACAAGCAGCATGCGCCAAAGTAAGCCCCTGAGATCTGGGAGTCATTTTGTTACTGCAGTTTCACCTCGTTTATCCTGAACTTCTTCTCCCGAAATAGCAACCTCCCTCGCTGTTATACCTCAGCATGCCTTGTTTTCCTCCTCAGACGTATCACCACCTGATAAACTGCAATGTTTATGAGCTGTCTGTCTCCCTCCTCTAAAATGTAAACCGTCGGGGCAGGTCTTAGGTGCACTACTAATTCCCGGCACCTAGAGCAGCACCAGGTTAATAGCAGATGCTAAACTTCTCTGTTGAATAGATGAATGAATAAATGAGCTCATAATGACTAACATGTGTCATTAATTATGTCCTAGACACAGTCTCAAGAGTTATGTCTAGGCAGTTCTGGGGAAGCGAAAGCTTAAACAATTTACTAAGCTCACCTGGCTTAAGTCACGGAGTGGATCACGAAGGCATTTTGATTCCAGAGCCCAAGCACATGACAGCTTTCCCATGCCACTCCCCAATATGAAGGGGGTCTGGTGGGGGAATGCAAGAGAAGCCACTTGGGCACAGACGAGAGGCTGGAGAGAGCCAGGCACCTACCTACTACAAAGTGTTAGTTACCGCTGGAACCAAGATGGACAACCTATGAACTATACAGACTAACGGGGAAAATTTTAAATGTTGGCTATGTAAAAACAATGTTAATTATAGTCATTTATGTGAATTGCTTACCATTTCCACCTAATTACCAGGCAGCACAACAATTATGTAGATCTTTAACTAATGTCAACCTAACTGTGTTGCAAGTTTTATTTGATTATAACTGTAAAGGTGAAAAACAAGAGCTTAGTCCAACCATGAGTTGGTTGCTCATGGAGACTGGTTCTCTGCCCAGAATTTAAAATTAGAGAAGAATTACCTTGTCCTCATACTGCCCGTATTATTAGTGATCTTCCAGGCAGAAGCATTTCATCTGGACTAGAGGCTCCTTGAGGCAGGTACTATCAAATTTTTCCTGGTGGCATTATCCCCTCCCCTCTTGGAGCCTAGCTCAGCCCTGAATAGAGGGGGTGCCTGCGCCACTGTTCCTCTGTTGGTGCTCTGTCTCTGGAAGAGATGGTCCTGGTTCATGTGCCTCTGAGTCTCTTCTCACTGCCTGGAGGCTGAGGATGTGAGATTGGCTGAAAGGTGCCATGTCTATACCAGCTGTGACAGTGGTAAGAGCCTTTCCTGAGCCCTGAAACAGGCCTTCAGAGGAAGTGGGGCAAGGGTAGGGTAGAGTGCTTGGTGGCCTGGAGCTAGCTGAGAAGAATCCGTGAAACGTTGTAACAAAGAGTGCCAGCTTCCCACCCACCCCAGTACCCATTCTCTCTTTTGAGAGTAAAGAGAGTCTTAACTGGGCACATGGCAGCCCAGAAAAAGGCCATATTCCCAGGATCCTTCGCAGCAAGGTGTGGCCAATGGGATGTCAGCAAAAGTGAGATATGCAAATTGAAGATCATGATTCTAAAAGGGAAGGAGTGAACTTCCCCCTCCTCTTTCCCCTCTTTCCTCTGGCTGGGGGTACAGGCAGGATGTTAGAGCTTAGACGAGCCTCCTTGGACCCAGGATGGAATGCAGGTGTGGAGATGCCAGAGCAGCAAGATCAAAGGAGCCTGGCTGGTGAGAACTGTGGGCCTGCGGTATCACACCCTTACAAAGCCGTGCACCATCCTCACACCATAGATGGAAGTCACTGTAAGAGCACAGAAAGTCGTAAAGTGAAGTGAGATAATTAGGAAGTGCTGAGTTTGGAGTATTCATTACCTTTGTTTTTAGCATAGCTTATCCCTTTTTGAGTTTACATAATTAATTTTTTAACGATGGCTGTGCTTAACAACCAGTTTGCAAGATTTCTGAAATCTTGTACCCAGCTCCAGCTTCAGGTTTTTGTCCGCATAACAAAACCTGCATCCTAGCTAATACAAAGGTAATGCTGGAAGTGGGAGGTGGATTGAGATCATATTCTCAGACATATGGAATCTATAACTCAGTCCATAGATGACCCAGAGTTGCCTGAAAAATTATGTTGCTCCAGGGGGGTCACTTGGAACAAAAAATTCTAAAGCTTCTAGAAAGAAACTCCTGTAGCCTAACTCCAACTTGAACATACCCATATCAGTGGAGAGCTGTGGTTCTAGACAATGGCCAAGGACCTTCCTGCCAAAGCCTGGTGCTCCTACACAGCCTGCTAGAGCATTTCTGCCTCCTCCCACTTGCCTCTCTTGGGACCTTCTGTTACCAGTTTAAGGGCTCAGAGGGCATCTCTCTGGTGAGAGGCGTGGGGCCTGGCCTAACCTCTCACTTCTACAAAACACAGGATGAAAGGCAAGTAAGTTATGCATTCAATAAAAGTGCAGAGATTAATCGGAACAAAACATACCTCAGGGTAATGTGTTTGGTAGAAAGAGAGAGAGAGATAAAGAAAGAACAAGAGAAAAAAAAGAGAGGAAGGCAGGCAGGCAGGCAGGCGTCTGTGTTTGCTGTATACATGCTTGTCTGAGCCAAGAGAGAGTCATGGAAGGACACCTGCCAAACAGTTTTCATGGGTTCCCTGAGGAGACAAAACAGGCTGGGGTAGGGGGTGGGGTAACTCTTCTTTACATGTACCTGTATCATCCAACTTAATGCAGCAAGTATCACTTTTAATTTGTTATTTTAAAACACTCAAAAAATATGATATGAAATATTATACATGAGTTAAAATGAATGAACTAGAGGTATAGTATATCAACATGAATCTCAGACAATAATTTTGAGCAAAAGAGCAAAGTTAAGGATTAATACCTACATTATGAAAACAATTATATAATGCTTTAAAACAAAAAACATTATATTATAGATTGTTTATGGATACATATATACAAAGCAGTAGTACATAATAATATACATGGGGTTAATAAACTGAAATTCACATTAACAAGGGACTGAGAGCTGAGGAAATATGTAGATTCTTTCAGCTGATCTGCAGTTCGTGTGTGTGTGTGTGTTTTCATGTGAAGCAACACGACAAATGTTAAGATTTGATAAGGTTAGGTGACAGATACACAGATGTTCATTATCCAATTCTTTATATCTGTATGCTTGAAATATTCCTTATAAAAATTACCTTAATCATTTAATTGAAAAAATGTTTTCACACAGATAAATTCAATCATTAGAAAAAGATGTGCACATTATACATATGTCCATTAAAGTAAGTCTCTCATTGCTTTGTCATTATATAGTTGCCTGTCCATATCACCATTAGATTTGAGTCCCTGAGAACAATGACTACATCTTTCAGTCCATCCACAAAGCCCGTGCTAATCCCTGGTCCAACATCTCTTGAGCTCCTGCTGTATATCAGGTGTTCTGCTAGCCTCTAAGAATACAGAAACGTAGTTCAGAATCAGCCCCTGTTTTTAAGAATCTTACACCTAACAGGAGAGAGAGATGAATAATCATCACCCTGGCAGTGTCTCTTCTGCTAATGGGGAAAGTGGCCAACAGGCATGGAGAGGCAGCGTGTGTGGGGGAAGACGGATTTCTGCTCACCTCCCAGCTCCATGACTCACAAACATGGGACCTTGAATCAATTACACAACTTCTCTAAGTCCCATTCCTCACCCATAAACTCTTCGTAGCTTTGTCAGTAATCAATAAGATAATCTAATTGAAAACACCTGGTACTTTGATTGGACCGCCAGGGCTCAATAACTATTAGAACATGAGGGCAAGCTGAGGACCAAGAAAGGTGAATGATTCATCCCAGATCAAACTACAGTGGGCGATGAACCCAGGATTCTGGGTCCAGGTGTGTGCTCCCCCAGGTGCCTTCAACATAGTAAGGGTCTTGAGTTTTCTGGGTGCTCAGTAAATGCATGTTGAATTGAGACTTAATTTCCAATTTAAAGTCAATTCTTTAATCATAGGATCATTTAAAGCTAAAAGAAGTCTGAAAGAGTAAGTCATTTAACCATAACAGTTAGGATGGCCAAGACCGAGAGGTCCACGGACTCTAAGATCTCACAGCAGGTGGGGCCACCTCCAGGTCTCCCACCTCCCATCACACCACACCTCCCAGGTTCAGGGGTCCGCTTCCGCTCTCCGAGCCTGGACGGCACAGCTCCCCTCTCCCTAGCCCGTGACACTGGTGATCACCCCTCTCTCACCAAATCTATCCTCCCTGGCTTTCGAGACACCACTTGTCCGTGGTTTTCCTCCTACTTTATTGTCTGCTCCCTCCTGTCTCCTGCCTCGGGGCTCCTTCTCTGCCCATGTGGTATTTTGTGTGGCTTTGGGGAACTTTGGACTTCCTTGTGCCTCTGGAAATCCAGGTCAGGCCAGGGAGGGCACCTGGAGAGAACACCTGGAAGGGTCAGCTTGGGTCACCAGAACAGACAAGGCTCCACTGAGAATACTGGAACACTGACTGTATCTAATGGTGTTCTTTGCTTACATCATCTCACTGAATCCTCTGAATAATCTTATGAGATAGTCTTGACTATTATTCCTGCTTCACAGATGAGAAAATAACCACTAAGAAAAGTCAGAGTTACAGAGACTCCTTCTTCCTGGGACACGGGGCGCACGGCTGCATGCACCGCATGTTCCTGGGGAACCTGGTGCTAAACCATTCATAGACGACCTGCTTCTGGGTCGGGGTTTCATACATAGCAGAGCAGCTCCCTTGCTGAAATCTATTGAAAGTCAGCCCTCAACACAAGAGTTTGTAAATAGCCAATTTTTTTTCTTTGAAGAAAAAGAAAAGAATAGAAAAGCCAGAATTCTAGCCAAAAGCCACACAGTGAGTAAAAGGTACAGCCAGGGTTTGAACACCTGAGACCAAGACTTACCCACTGCACCACCTGCCTCTTTGGAACAGGGTGTGTGGCATAGCCACAGTGCTAGTGACAGTCCTCAGTTTGACATAAACCTACAAGATGGAGAAAATAAATCTGCACATGTATTTACCTTCTGGCACTAACATTCAAGTTCAGATTATTTGTGGCCCACACCCTGTGCTGTTGGGTCTGGGGTCTACAGTCATGTTCCCAAACCCTTCTTTCTTACTTTTGTTTGAAAATTTAACTGCTTCTATGTTGCTCCATATGCCATTGATCATATTGAGAGCTCCACTCTTTTCTGGGCATTCTCCACGGTCTCAGATAACCCTTTAAAGTCTTCAAGGTAAGTTTGGCAAGCGTCCAGGACAAAAGCCACGTTTCCAGGGTTTTCACTGTGTCCCTGCCAGCAACCCATCACTCCAGGGTGTTAAGTCCACCAATCTCATACTTCAAAACCCTCCCCAGAGCCAGTGTTCACCTCCCACAGCCTCCTCTCTCTTCCAAAGTCACAACCTTCCACAGGAAGGAGGGATGAAAACGCATCATGGACCCGCAGGTCCTTCTGCTCCCTGCTCAGAATGCCAGCGTCTGTGGAGACACATTCCAGGTGTCTTTCACCTTGACTCCACCATTTCTTCTGTGTGAAGCAGCACAAGTGGGCAGTCATGGGAGACATGAACAAGCACACTACACCCTGTCACAGCCCGATTTAAAAGAGATGATGGAGATGAGTGTTTTGTAAGTGGTATTGCACTAGTCTGATGTTAGATGGTGGTGGTTACTTGAGATGAGTCATCCAGGAGGAGAGCACATATCTCCTTTTCAGACCCATCTGATCAGACACAGCTGACTTCCTTCCTCAGGGGAGGGGTCATAACCCCCACAATCCCACCTCCAGGGAGCCCGCCAGGATACCATCTACCTTCCAGACAGTGCCTAAGGACGTCGTTCTGTTGGGGAAGCATCTGTTCAGCCAGGTAGACTCAGCTGCTCTTAGACGTGCATTTGTTTGCCCTGATTTCCAACTCTGAGGCCCCTGGGCTCCTGCCCCTCCCATCACTGGCTACAGGGGCCAGACCTTCCCACCCAAGGGCTTCTCACTTCTTGCCCAATGATCGCCTTATGTGTTTGCAAAATAACAAATGCAGTTAACACTAATTAAGCAATGTACATATTTTATTTCATTTGACCCTTGCACCTATGTGGTGATATCATTAACACGTTATGTTTTGGAAAATTTAGGCTGAGAAGGATTTAATTCCTTTTATTAAATTCCCCAAGCTAATGTGTGGCAGAGCTGAGATTTGAACCCGTGACTGTATCATGCAAAACCCCGTCCCCTTAACTATTTTGTTAGCCTTCTCATCCTTATAACTTAAGAGCTGAGAACACAAACAGCTTATAGCTAACTAAAAACTGAGCCTTTGCACTTTATCCCGGGATGACCGGGAAGGGGGCAAGCTGCCCTGCTCACACTACAAGCCCCACCTAGGGAACTCGCAAAACATCTGATGGTTCTCAGACTTTCAAATACATAATAATCACCTGGAGGTCTGATCCAAGTGCAGATTCCGAGTCTAGGCTTGAGAAAGCCTGAGAGTCACACTTCTACCCAGCCCCACAATGATGCCGTGCTGCTGGTGTGAGGACCACACTCCAAGCAGGAGGCCCTGGAAGCCTGGTGCTCTGACTCACTCTGCTGTGAGTGACTGATCGGACCATCCCAAGAGCCAGCTGGGGAGAGGCTTCCTAGGCTGAAGGAACAGCAAGAGCAAAGGCATTGAATCCTGACTGTACATGGTGCAAAGTATGCCTGGCAATCAGCAGGGCTGGAAACCAGGGCACGGTGGGAGAATGCAGTAGAGCACGTCTTAGAAAACAAGTCTTGGAGGAAAATTTGGAGTTAAACTGTGAAGATCCCTGAATATGATTCTAAGACTTTTAAGAGTCCAAATTTACATACCTTTTAAACCACACCTCATTTTGGTAAAATTATCCATTTCTAGCTTCTTAATAGCTATCCTCCTTGTAAGGAATAAAGAGTGGAGTCTCTGAATCATCTTTTTATCCTCTAACATGCCTTGCACCTGGCCACCTTCAGTGAAGTGAAATGAATGGAGAACACAGGAGTTCTGTGCGAGGAGGCGTGACGGGACTCAGCCTGTGCCGCAGGCATTACGCATGGTGGGTTGGGGATACAGAGCCATGTTAAGAGATTGTCCCAATATTCCAGGGGTGGGGTAAGGATGGTCGGATAATGAGGCTGGAACAGAGACAATGACTGTGGGAATGGATGGAAAGTGGGGAGAATTTCTGGAGGCATTCGATCAGACTGCATACTGGTTACCCTCCATTGCTGTCTCCTCCCCCACATCCATCTGGCGCTTTGTCCTGTGCTGTCTTCCGCAAGACTGACCCCTGTGGGCTGCACCATCCAGGCCACCTTCCCCTCTGCTTCTGGTTGAGTTCAGCCAATGAGAGGCACCAGTAAGAGACCGTAAAAGAGAAAAATAGAGGCAAGAGGTTGGGGTATTTCTTTCTATGCCCTCTATGCTCTCACTGCTTCCCTACCTCACCAAGGTTTTGCAGGTTGTATTCATCTATGGCCAAAGCTTCAGTAGGACAGTCCCTTTACCCTGGTGCTAGCTGGGGACCCCCTCCCATAAGGCTGAGATGCTCTCCTACAGGATGAGGTACAGTGGCCAATATATGGTTGTTCTTTCCCCTCAAGTCAGATAACCCAGGTTCCAGAACCAAGAGGCAAAGGTGAGACTGACTCCTCTTACTGCCCAATAACCCACTTTAGGGATTTCTTGCTTCCCTTGGGCTCACTGATGATGACACACGCTGCTTGGCCCACGCCTTGCTTCCCGGGACCCAGCTGAGTCCCCTGCAGTGCAGCAGGCAGGTCCCAGCCAGCGCCAAGTGCACGCCTCTCTTCTCCAGCCTTGTGGGAGCCTGCTCTCCCACAGACACTTAAAAGTCAAGGAAAAGTCATTCTCTAGGTGGAAACCCTCTACCAAGGAGGGATGGGAGTCAAAGCCCCAGCCTCCCTGTTCTCTGGTAGGATGATTCTGAAGTGTGTTTCCCACTGTCTCTGAGTATCCGGCAGGACCAAGCCCAGTTGCCTATAGCCATCTGATCATTCATTCACCTTTTATTGGTTTTTCTTATTTCTTTTTTTTTAATTAAAAAATTTTAATTTTAATTTTCTTTACAGGGGAGAGGTAATTAGGTTTATTTATTTATTTTTGGAGGAGGTACTGGGAATTGAACCCAGGACCTTGTGTGTGCTAAGTATGTGCTCTACCAGTTGAGCTATACCCTCCCCCCAGCTTTTCTTCCTTCTTTGTCTCACTTCTCCGCACCCTCAACTCATGTTTTCTGGGATCACCTGCCAAGTAAACTACCCACACCCAGGTCCTTGTCCTGGGGTCAGCTTTTGAAGGAACCCAAACTAAGATAGTGTATTTGGAGCAAGGCTTCCACCAGAGAATACAATCGGAGCTGCATTCAGTTGGAAGCTGAGCCCTACACCCACCCCCCAGCCATTTGGACAGTCGGAGAAGGGATGATTAATGAATTAATTAAATTAAAACAAGGGGAAATTGGTTGCTGCTACACATAGGGGCAAAGGGCACTAAGACTGCAATCAAGAGGATTCCCTGAGACATCTGTCAGTGCACTCATGTCCAATAATAAGGGCCAATGGGAAACCAAGGCAACTCAGAAAAGATGAGACCACTAAAGCCACGGATCCTGTGAAAATGAAGGTTTGGATCATCCACCAGGTACCTAAGGGTCAGGGTGCTGGCAGAGGGTCAGGGGAACACAAAATGAGCGATGGAAGAAGAAAAGCTTTATGTTAATTCTTTTTCCTACTTTTTTCTCCTGCTTTATATGAAGAGCAATGGCCAACACGATAGTTTAGGCTTGAGATTGGAGAGCGATTAAATCAACATCACCCTATGATGACAGAGGGGTTCAAGGACCTTGGGGCTTACCCTGTGTGAGAAAAACACACGTCTCTTCACTAAGTAAAGGACAAGAATAGATGCCACGTGACAAGAAGAGTAGATGCTGATTTTTCTGCATTTGTCCCCCAACCCTCTCTGCCCTCCGAGGCTGGCCCCAGCAGGAGATGAGACACATGGGTATTCAAGCCTCTGCTCCCTCCACATCTTGCCACAGTTTGGGGAATGCAGCGCCTGCGTCCCTCTCTGATTATAGCCTCTGAGGGGGACCCTCTTCCAAGCCCCAGCTCTCCAGAGGCTCCTGCAGTATGGCACCTTTCCCCGAGCCCTGAAGGCCTCTGGTGGTTATAGCTTCCAGATTTTGCTTGTCCCTGATGGGTCACCATTCCATCCCGTGTGGATTCCCTGAACCTGTCCACACAGCACTAGAACCTTCATTAAACTTCCTTTAGTTTAAGCATCTCTTTCCTACCAGGAACTGGAGTGATAGCAATAGGGGGCGGGGGGTGGAAAGTGAGGGGAGAGAGAAGGAGGAAGGGATGAAGATGGCCTGAGGTTTCCAAACACCAGCTGGATAGGACACTGCAGAGCAGGCTTGTCTGACACACAGGTTCCACCACACCCAGTATGGCATCAGCTTCCCACTCTCCCTAAAATCTCTTTCTCTGCACTCATTCAGGCAGATCTGGGTTTTGCCTGAGTAGCCTTCTCAGAAGTAAGTAGCCTCTAAAAGAAAGAAACCAAGCAGTAAAATGGAAGCCCACGGGGTCAGGTTAACTCTGACTCTGCCCTGTTGAGGTTATCACAGAGGGCTGAGCTGCTGTGTCCGGAAGGTACCCACAGGGGCAACACTGGGTTTCCTTCCCCTCCCAGACAACGGAGAGTGTCCATCAGTCCGTCCAGTCCATGCCTCAGCCCAGGGATAGCAGTCGTGGTTCATATTAGACATCATTTATTCAAAGGCATTGGTGGCTCTGCAAGCCACGCATCTCTGTTCTTAGACCCGTGTCCTGCCCTTCCTTGCTTTGTTCTGTATCACAGAAGACGCATTTCCCAGAGTCCTTTGCCCTCGAGCAGGCTCAGCCAGTGGAGGCATCTCTCCTCATCATTCTCTGCTACAAATGGCATCTCTAGCCATGGCTCTGTCTCCTCTATGACTCCAGCTCCCCATGACATTCCTGCTCTCATGGTCACAGCTCCCAGGAACAGCCCTGGCTTCTGAAGTCTGATAAGACCACCTCCTCCCTGGGTCCCAGGGGGCGGCAGCTTCCTGCTGTGCTGGTCCTGTGTGTCCCACCCCTGCTCTTGGTCTCTTCAGTGCTTCCACTTTCTGTTAAATTAAATACCCTCTATTGAAAGATTAAAGGTGGCTTCTGTTTTCCTGACTGGACATTAACTGATAAGGTGACTTGTCCAAGATCATGTGACTGGTAAGCAGCAGAGCAGAGCCAAACCAGTTCTGCTGAGCCCAAAGCCCCCGAACTCCCCCACCATGCCATCCTGCTGCCTTCACTCCAGTCCCTGGCATCTCATCAAAGCTTCTGCTTCCCAATGGACCTGGGCAACTTTCCTGGGAGTCAGAGTTTTCATATTTGGATTGAAAGTTTCTTGTATTGGTGACCTGAATTGCCTAGATCAGAGCTCACGTCGGGACCTAAGACACCAGTTACCAGGCCTGGAAGGAAGACCTCTCTTTGGTTTTGTTCATTTTCTTATTTTTGTTTACTGATGCACAAGAAAGTCTCAGATGAATTCAGGAGTACCCTGCCCCCAACCCAACCACATACAAATGCACTTCAAAATCCTCTGAGTTCAAAAGAGAACTTACTTCCCCAAGACCTACCAAGTAAGGAAAAGACACTGAACTGGCCGGTGTGCCCACTGGAACAGCGAGGCCTGCTCCACGCCACCATCCGTGGGAGATTACATAACAGCCCCAAAGGACCAAATCATAATTGGCTTGGATGTAGCGCTCTCTCTCCGATTCTCTTGCTGGGTAGAAATGATGAGAAACAGCACGTTCCAGTTTCCCTCAGGTAGCTCAACGTGAACCCAGGCCTGGTGTGCACCACACTGTACAGTAATGAGATTTCATCTCACAGAGAGGAGGTTACATAACTAGAATTCAGCCCATTAGCCATAACAAAGCAGTCAGGGAGGGTCAGAAAGACAGACAGCCCCATTCTGAGCAACCTATTCCCGTACTAGGGTGTGAGGGGCAGATGGACAGGGGGCCCATTAGAGGTACGACTGTAAATTCTTCAACTTGGCTGCCCCCTTAGCAGTGCCAGGAGGCGCAAGGCTCTGGGGAGGGGCTTGTCTTCTCCACTTTTTGGAAGCTCTCCTGCTTTCTTCACACCAAGCTTAGGCCTTGTCTTTCTGCCTCCCTTTCTGACTTTCCAGAACAGTCATTGTCAGTCCTGCTGGCCCTCAGATATTTCCACCTGACTCAGAGAGGGATGGAGGCCATGGGCAGAAAGGAGCTGTTAGGCCCACATATTTCCTGCATTCGGAGGGAGCCGGGGGTGGAGAACGGGATAGCTCGCTATGTCTTTGACAGTCACGCCAGAATGGTAACGAGCTTTATTCACCAACCTAACAGTGAAATGAGCTTTGGTACAAAAACCCACATCCAAGCCAGTTGCTACCATAACTCTGTCAGAGCAGGTGGATGACAAAGGATTACCTCGCACACACGCACCCTCTCCACAGGCAAAAGTCAAAATTAAACACAGGCAGAGAAGACAAATCAATAGTATTAGTGAGCGCCATAGTTAGTCAGGCACCAAAATCTCCTGAAGACCTTTTAAAAGCTCAGTCCCAGTTCCTATCCCCAGAACCTGGGCTTCAGAGGTCTGCGTGGAGCCTGGAGGCCACACACAGACGGACCAGCAGCCCAGCCCACGTGACCACCAGTGTCCTCCCAGGAACACCTGGGGTCCCTCTCTCCTTTGTTCACCCCAAAAGGTGTGACCCTGAGTCGTCAGCCCAGCATTTGCAGTCACACCCAGTACAAGGCAGTTCCAGGAACTGAGAAAGAACTTCAAAAGGTGGAGACATCACTGGAGATTCTGAACTTCACACTTTTTATGTGGCAAGCACTTACATGACATACCTATTTTCCAGGCACTGTTCTAAACCAACTAACCTTGACCAATGTTAGTTCACATCATGAATGCAATCCTCTACCAATTCTCTGAGAAGGGACTCTTAGCATCACCGCATTTGCAAAGGGGAGCCACGGCACAGAGGTTTCAGTGGTTTGTACAACATTGTGCAAGTAAGGGCTGGAGCCAGGACCTCAACCCAGACAGTCAGACTTGAGAGTAAACACAGACACACACACAGACACACACAGACACACAGACACACACACACAAAATTTTTGTTGCATACAGGCTATTTGAAAACTCCCATTCGACAAAACTGTGAACTCCAGGAGGCAAGGATGGAGTGCCATCACCTGGCCCCCAAAACCAGCCCTCAATAAATATCCCAGGGCCGAGGGCCTGCTCTGTGCCAGGCCGGGCTCGGTATTTTCACATCGAGTCCCACCTTAGCCCTCACCAGCGCTGCTCACACATGTCCTCATGCTCTCTCCTCCTCTCTGCCTTGGGGAGCAGTGACAAGCCTCAGAGACAGATGTGTGGACATGCACAGGCACATCCCTGCTGAGCTTTTCAGACTGCTTCTGCCTTCCACGGCCCAGAGCCACTGCCGCCTTCCCCTCTGTGGGACCCTGTGACATGTCTTCCTTGGCAAGGAAAGGAGGGGTGACAGGAGGTGCTGAGACAAGGCGCTGACCTGAGCCCAAGCTCGTAGGCTCTCAGGTGTGTCACCTGCCCCTCCTGGCTCCAGCATCCTCAGAAAACCCAGATGCATTGCACTCCCCTCCTCTCTGCCTCTTGCCCATTGGTAACCACAGTGCTTTTACTATTGGCAAATCCTTTTACAGGATGAGGCGAAGGAGCATCAGAGCCCGGGAGCTTTCGTGAATCTAAAGTTACACTGGTTGCCAATTCAGAATGCTACCATGGCCCTTTCAAAGCCCAGGATGCCCAGCTAGGCTTCCAGCCAGTCCTTGGCCATGCAATAGTCTCACCACACACTCTCAGCCCTCCCCATCCCAGCACCCTACTAGGGCTGTTTCCCATTATGCTTGCCCTGTTTCCCATTATGCTCCTCTCAGTCCATTCTCAATGCAGAACCAGCTGATCCTGCTGAAACATAAGCCAGACCATGCCCCTCCCCTGTTCAAAGCCCTCTGTGGTAGGCAGAATTCTAAGATGGTCCCAAGATTCCTGACCCTGGTGTGGGTGGTGGGTGGGCCTGGGTTAATCAGGTGAGCCCTTTTAAAAGAAAGTCCAGAGGTCAGGGACAGAGGAAGTCAGAGAAATTCGAAGCAGCAGAGATGCCCTCCAAAACACTCAGAGGGAGAGGGCCATGTGGCAAGGAGTAGCAAGTGGCCTCTTGGGGCTGAGAATAGCACCAAGCTGATAGCCAGCCAGAAAGCAGGAAGCTCAGTCCTGCAACTGCAAATAGCTGAGTTCTGCCACAGTCAGTGAACTTGGAAAAGCGTCCCACATCCTAGATGAGACTGCAACTTCAGCTGTCACCATGATTCAGCCTGGGGAGACACTGAGTAGAGGGTCCAGTGAAAGCATGCCAGACTCTTGGCCCTCGGAAATAGGGACAATGACTATATATTGTTTTAAGCCATTAGGTTTCTGGTAATTACACAGTGACTGGAAACTAATATACCTTCCAATCCTTCCTCTGTCACTCCAAGTAAAAGAAAAGATTCGAACCCAACCTCCTACTATTCTTGCCCTAGTTCTCTCTGAGCCAGCTGCAGAGACCAGGCATACAGGCACCTCAGGACCTTTGCACCTGCTGTTCCTTCTGCCCACATGTCCTTCTCCTGAAGATCTGCATGGCTCCCTAACTCACTTCTCAGGGAGCCCAGCCTCATACCCACTCTACCCTGCTCACCCTCTGTATCATTCTTCTTTGCCTTATTCTTCTCAAAACACTCTGTGCCTGCTAATCTACCACAGACTCACTTATTTATTGTTATTACCCATCTCTCCCCTCAGGAATGTAAACTCCATGAGGACAAATGTTTTTGCCTCTTCTGTTCACTGCTGTATCCCAAGCACCAGAAACAGTAAACACTCAGTATTTATGTGTTATATGAATGAATGGGCTTGGGTCCCTCTCAACCCTAAATATTCTCGGCTATGTGGACATTATGTACTGTTCAAGGTCTAGAGGACGTCCCACCTTCTCCAGGAAGCCTTGCTTCATCGACCTCCAAAAACAGTGACAGTTAGTGTCACAGCGTTCATTCAGCCGTTAATTATATCCTGAAGTTTTATGCAGCCTGATCATTGCATCCCAGATGTCAGTCTTCTCCTGTGCCACTCATTTCCTTCCCGCAGCTCTGTCCCTGCACAAGGCAGTGGGCTTCTAGAGAAGCAGCATTAGTCCTTCATTTATTTATTTTTTAATGTGTAGCATACCTAGCAAGTGCCAGGCCCCTGATCTCAGGACTGGGGATGCTTGACACAGTCCATGATCTCACGGAATTTGCAATCTAGTGGGAAGGGTGGAAGTGAAATAAACATACTGTTGCAGTAGGTTCCTTAAAGCCAAGGTACAGATCTGAGCAAAGCTGTTCATGAAGTACCCACTGATTAGTCAATTGAGTATTTGAAACTGGTTGAGGCCTTCGTGTGTGCAGGTACAGTTGGGGATTGGGACTGGAATGGGGGATGGATTGTGTATGTGTCCCAAGTTCTCCAGAGAAACAGAACCAATAGGATATGCATGGAGAGAAAGATTTATTATAAGGAATTGGGTCACATGGTTATGGAGGATGAGGAGTCCCATGATCTGCAAGCTAGAGGCACAGAAAAGCTGGTGGTGTAGCTCCAGTCCAAAGGCCTTAAGAACCAGGAGAGACAATGATATAAGTCCCAATCTGAGTCCAAAGATCTGAGAACAGGGAGTGTGGGCAGGAGAAGATGATGTCCCCGCTTAAGCAGAGAGCAAATTCACCCTCCCTCCACCTTTCTGCTCTATTCAGGCCCTCAGTGGATTGTATGAAGCCCACCCACATGGCAGAGAACCTTACCTGGTGCAGAAAACTAGAGAGATGGCAGCGTGAGAAGGACTCAACCTCCCACCACTGACTGTGAAGATGAAGGAAGAGGCCGTGAACTGAGGATTACAGTCAGGCACTGGGAGCTGGAAAAGGCAAGCAAGCAGATTCTCCCCTGGTGCCTCCAGGCAGGAACGCAGTCCTGCCAGCACCTTGACGTATAGGTCAGTGACACCTGTGCCAGACCTCTGACCTACAGAACTGTAAGACGATAAATTTGAATTGCAAAAGCCATGAAGTTTGTGGTGATTTGTTACAGCAGCAATAAAAAACTGACCTCACTGTGTTTGTAGCATTATTTCTCTTATTTTTTTCAAATACCTGATATATAGATTTCCAGTCAAGATGGCAGAGTAGTAGGACCAGGAGCTTGCCTCCTCTCATGATCACATCAAAACCACAACTGACTGCTAAGCAACCACCAATTTAAAAAGACTGGAAATAGCAAAAAAGATCTTCAGCTGAAAACATAAAGAAGGAACCACAACAGGATGGTAGGAGGGGTGAACTCATGATATAGTCGGGCCCCATTCCCCCCAGGTGGGCGACCCACAAACTGGAGAATAATAATATTGCAGAGGCCCACCCACAGGAGTGGCAGTCTGAGCCCCACATCAGGCTCCCAGCCCGGGGTTCTGACACTGGGAGGAGGAGCCCCTCAGAACATCTGGTTTTGAAGGCCAGCAGGGCTTAACTGCAGAAGCTCCACGGGACAAGGGGGAACAGAGACTTCCCTCTCCTGGGAAGCACACACAGAACCTCTCGTGTGCTGGGACCAAGAACAGAGGCAGTGATTTCATAGAAACCTGGGTCAAACCTGCCTGCAGGTTTTGGAAGTTCTCCTGGGGAGGTGTGGGATGGCTGTGGCTCACCCTGGGGACATAAAAGCTCATGGTAGACATTTGGAGAGTGTTCATCCACATGAGCTTTCCTGGAGACTGACAACTTGCTTGGGTCATTGCCGCCAAGACCTGGCTCCACCCGACAGCCTGTAGGCTTAAGTGCTGGGAAGCCTCAGGCCAAACAAGATACTGGGTGGAAACACAGCCCCACCCATCAGAGGACTTCCTGAGCCCACAGCGGCCTCTAGACACATCCCTAGATATGGCTCTGCCCACCAGAGGGCCAGGACCAAGCTCCACCCAGCAGTGGGCAGATATCGACTCCTCCTGCTAGGAAACCTGCATAAGCCTCTAGTCCAACCTCATACACCAGGGGGCAGATAACAGAAATAGGAAAACAACAATCCCACAGACTGTGGAAGGAGTTCACAAACAGAGGCCAGACTCTACCTTGGGACCAGCTGGACCCTGGCCCTTGGGTGACAAGAGGGGAGTGCACTGCTGGGATGCGTAGGATGTCTCATACAGAGGGACACTTCTCCAAGATCAAGCAACGTAACTAACCTATATAAAAATACAAATAGAAATTTAGACAAAATGAGGCAGCAGAGGAGTATGTTCCAGGCAAAGGCACAAGATAAAAGCCCAGAAGAAATAAGTGATGAGGAGGTAAGCCACCCAAGAAATTGTTCACAGTAATGATTGCGACGATAATCAGAGAACTCAGGAGGAAAATAGATGGACAGAGTAAAGTTTTTAGCAAAGAGTCGGAAAATATACAGAATATCCAAACAGAGTTGAAAAATAAAATTACTGAAATGAATAACACACTAGAAGGAACCAAGAATAGACTAAATGAGGTGGCAGAACATATCAGTGAGTTTTCAGAAGACAGAGTAGTGGAAATCACTACTGCAGAACAGAAAAACGAAAAAAAGAATGAAAATAAATGAGGATAGTTTAAAGGACCTCTGGGACAAGATGAAGCACACTGATATTCACATTATAGGGGTCTCAGAAAAGAGAAGAGAGAAAGAAAGGACATGAGAAATATTTGGAGAAACAATACCTGAAAACCTCCTTAATCTGAGACAGGAAACAGTCACCCAAGTTCAGGAAGTGCAGAGAGTCCCATACAGGATTAACCCAAACAGGAACATGCCGCGGCACTCAGTAATCAAACGGACAAAAATTAAAGCAGGAAATGTTAAAATCAGCATCAACTAGTATATTTTCTTCTCCTGGTGCACCATCCCAATTCATCACCGTTGGAATTTTTAACCATTGGACTCATACCAGGGATTATCTGTGCCCACCTATCACCAATGATAGGGTTCTCACTGCCTGCTGTGGGGTCAATGATCTCGCTGAAAAACCCCATCTTATTACCTGCTTTTATGGAATATTCCATAAGAAACTATCACAAGTTTGGTCATCTAGAAAGCAAACTGGAGACAGAGTTTACTATTAGGAGTTTTATTACAGAGTGCTCTGGATATTAACACCTATGGAAGGGAAGAGGAATGTGGCAGAAGGAAAAACAGGTTGCAGTGCAGGTCTGACAACCTCATTCAACCCTATGGGGACCTCTAGAGGTGAAATGGCCCATCAGAGTTGTCCCACAGTGAGCCAAATGTGTCAGGCCTTTATATCTGCACCTCTATCACTGGATGTGGGCCACTCCTGGAAGGACATAATCTTGGGCAAGGTGGCTCTCTGAAGCTGAGACTATTCATGAAGGAGGTAACAGCTGAAGTCTACCTACTAATAGCATTCCCAGAAGCTAATACAACAGGTTTTCTATAAAGGTGGAACTCCATATCCATTATAGCATTATAGACCCTAACCCTTCTAAACATCCAGTCTTAAACTCCAAGGCAAGAGATAAGAGGATTTCTCTATAGGGAAACTGGACCATGTTAAAAACCTAGAGATATTGACATTTGGGGGTCTGCAATGAAGCCGGCTACAGGGAGGTGCACTGGTCAACAAACCTCTCAGAAGTTCCAAATAGACTGAATACCTTTCTCTTAAATATGAACATTTAGCCAAGAACTGGTTGACATTTAAAGAAATTCTTAAACATGACAGAGAAAGGCCAAAATAAACAAAAAGGAACTCAGAGGTAAAAGAGACACTGCAAGAAGCAGAAGAAAACATCTTTTTAAAAAATTCAAATTGAATCCTCAGAGAAGTAAAAGAAAATATTATATTCATGAAATATGAATACAACACTAAGGAAAAAAAGGTTGACTGATTCAGAGAAAAGAAAGAACTTCTGGAACTTAAGATACAATCAAGGAAATAAAAACTTCAGTAGATGAGTTAGAAGTTAACATTGAGAAAAATCTCCCCTCCAAAAATTGGGAGGTCATTCCAGAAGGTCCAACATCTGAATAATGGGGACTTCCAGACTCCCAGAAAGAGAGAACAACAAAAAAAAAATTTTAACAAAACAAACAACAATAAAAAGCTTTCCCAAAACCGAATAATTTAAGTTTCTAAATTAAAAGAGCCCACTGCATAAGAAAAGGCCCACATCAAGGCAGAGTGTTAATGCATAAGCACACTGAGAACAAAAAGATTATCCTAAAATTTCTCAGAGGGAAAAATCAGATCACAGACTACAAAAAGAAATCAAAGTACTACTGAACTTTTTTGCAGCAACTTGGAAAGACAATGGAGCAATGCCTTAAAAACTTGCCAACTTAGAATGCTGTGCTCAAACTATAAATTGTGTAAACATTAGATATAAAACAAGAATATAAGTCAGACATACAAAATTTCTACAATTTTACCTCTCATTTCTAAAATTTTAATTTTACCTACTCTTCCTTAGAAAGCTACTGGGTGATGTATTACAGCAAAATAAAAGAATGAATAAGAAAAAAAAGAGACATAAGGATCCAGAAAACAGGTTCCACAAGAGAGAAGCAAGTGGAATCCCCTCAGATGATGATAAATCTTAGTAGCTATACAGTAGATTTAGCAAGAAAACACATTACAGGAAGTGTTCAGCATCCCCAGGGGTTTGAACTGATAGGTCAGTTAGATACCTGATATGGTTAACTGTGCGGTGATGAGATTTAGAGTTCTGTAGGGTAGGAATCAATTTGTGATGGGTACTACATTAGGGTAAGCTGATCTGTAGAAATAAATATACCCCTGAAAGTCAGTGGCTTAAAGACAAGTTTATTTGTTTTTGGTATAACAGTCTTGGGCAGACAGTCAAGTTGGTGAGTAGTTCCCTCCGTGCATTCATTAACGACCCTAGTTGATAGACAGATACTCCACTATTTTCAATATACGCCTTCTTAGGACATCCTAATTGTCACCTCCCCAATGGGGAAAGCATGGGGGAGCCTGGAGGAGGTTTTTATGAGCCAGGCCTGGAGGCAGCACACATCACAGAGCTATACTTAACTGGAAGGTACTCTGGGAAAGGCAGCCCAACTGAAGTCCAAAGAAAGGGAGGACATAATTTGGTGGAGAGCTAGTAATCTCCACCTTGGGTACTGAAAGGGAAGGGATCCACTTTGGGGGGCTCTGAAGCATATAACTGGGGGGGGGGCTTCTTTAATGCAAAGAATACAAAACTACAAATGCAAAATTGCTAGAGTCCCACCCCTCCCCTAAGAGCCTCAGAAGAGACCTGTGCAAGTGAGAAGCCCTGAAGCTTGAGCTCCATGAGTTTCATGGAAAGCCTGCCTGGGCGTTACAGTTGTTATTAACACAGGTTGGGCCCCAAAGAGACTCAGCGGTACAGGGGCTCAAATAAGACAGCAGCCTGTTTCTTCTCATGGTTACGCAGGTGTCTTCCACTGTGTTGTCCTTCCCTCCTCAACGTGTCTTCCACCCTAGCTTCTAAATTGGCTGATCTTGTTCCCGCCACCACATCTGCACTTCCACAGCAGGAATGAGGAAAGAGAAAGAGGGAAGTGCCTTCCTTCTTTTAAGGGGATGACCTGGATGTTGCCATAGCCACATGAAATCAAGGTTTTGGCAGGCCACCCTCCCTGTAGAGGCTCTAGAGAGAATCTGCTCCTTGCCTCTTCTGGTTTCTGATGGCTGCCAGCATACCTTGACTTCCGTCCACATCACTCCAATCTTCAAGTCCAGCATCTTCAAATCTCTCTCTGCTCCACCCTTCCATTGCCTTCTTCTCCCTGTCTGTGTAATTTTCCTCTGCCCCATCATAAAAGGATATTTATGGTTGCATTTGGGGCCCACTTGAATAATCCAGGCTAATCTCCCCCACTTTAAGATTCTTAATTTGATCACATCTGCAAAGATGCTTTTTCCAAATAAGATAATATTTATGGGTTCTGGGGATTAGATCCTGGTATCTTGGAGGCCGTGATTCAGCCTACTACAGGCAGCATCTTAACCCAAAACTGCTTCACCATCATATGCCCCAAACAGCATCTGGTTGACGTTCTCACAGGGGCTCTTATGGATTCAACTCTGGAAGCAGTGGTTCCTATTCTGGCTGTATGTGAGAGTCATGTGAGGAGTTTTATAAAAAATACCTTGCTTGGGCCCTCACCCTCAAAGATTCTGATCCTATTGTCGAAGGTGGAGTCTAGGCATATGGGTATTCTTAAAACTCCCAGGTGATTCTAACCTGTAGCCAGACTGTAGAATCTCAGCACAAAGTACCTTGGGAACTGGAAGGCGGCCCCAGGTCTCCTTTTAGCAGCCCGAGCACAACCTCTCTGTCCTGACCCATCAACAGACCCAGGAGACCCACAGCCTTCTTCTGAAGCCTGGATGCAGGTGGAGATCCAGCAGAAGGGCCCAGTAGGGCTGTTCTTTTCCAGTCTGGCTTCCTGGAGCCCCACACCTGCACCTCCTCCCTTAAATGGGCTGGAATCCTCATTCTCCCAGCAGTTTCAATTAATGCACGTCCAGTAAGAAGGGAATGAAAAGGAGACAAGGCCAGTGGGAGACCCTGGTACCAGAAGAATTATAGAAAAGCATAAAGATCATTATGTAACCCATCATGGTCTATCCAGGAAGGAGAGCTTCACAGATCCCCGATCATATATACCACGGAACTGGCCCCGCCCAGTCTCAGTCCCTGCACTCACATGTACACACACATGAGCATGCAAATGCACACCCAGCTTCCTGGCAGGGGTTAGTCCCCTGGCCCAGCTCTGAGACGAGGTGTGCAAGTGAGGAAGCAGGGAGCACAGGAAAACACAAGTCAATTGTTATATACTATGCTCCACATACAAAGGAGGATTCTCCTCTGGGGGCAAGGCAATGCCTACGGCATAATTCAACTGCCTGAGGCCACATCCCAATTTCCTGGGAACAGGACCAATTAGGTATTACAGAACTCAGAAACGACCTCAGGGGCTTAGCAGCTGAAAGCAGCAACTGGCTGCCATTTGGAGTCAGGAGACCCCCACTGAAAAGTGGAGTGTTCACTCTCGGATCGGCCTCCTGCTTTAAGGCTGTTTACACAGTCAGACTCCAGGGTCAAGAGGCTGCAGGGTTCAGAGCATGGCTGAGGAGCACACCCCACCCTTGACCTTCACCTGTAAGTTCAGACCCCGAGCAGCCCAATGTGCACATCTGAACTGTACAAGGAGCCAGGTAGGTTTGTAGGCAGGGGCATGAAAGACCCTGGACCCCTGAAAACAGGACTCCTATTCCCAAGAAAGCTGTGTGGCCTGGGACAAGTCACTTCACCTTTCTGGGGCTCAGCTTCTTCATCTGCAGGATAAAGGGGTGGGACTCAGCATCTCTAAATCCCTCCCTGAGCTAAAGTTTGCTCAACCAACTTTCCTAGTTTTTTTTTCTACATAATGTATTGACTTAGTTTTTTAGAGTTCTGTTAGTTTACCAGCTCTTCAAGTGCCTCTGTATCTGTAATCTACCACCAGCAGACTGCTGCTTACCAGCCACAAAACCCCACCGGCACACAAAATAAAACAATGATGGCTCACGTGGCAGTGCAGAGTGGCTGGTGTAGGCTGGCTGCCATGGCATCCGTAGATCTCCTGGGGGCTCTCTCTGGGATGCCTGGCTGGATGTCTTAGCTGGGGCAGCTCTGCTCCACATGTCTGTCATCTTTCACTGCTCATCAACCGGCAGGCAAGCCCAGGCATGCTCTTTCAAGGGAGAGAGCAAGAGGCCAAGCCCAAACACGTAAGGTCTCTTGAGGTCCAGGCTGGAAACTATATTTCTGCTTTATTCTATTGGCCAGAGCAAGTCACATGACTAATCCCAGATTCAAAAAATAAGGAAATAAAATCCACAAAGCCACAGGGTAAAGGGCATGGATAAAGAGAGAGGGAAGAATAAGGGCCATTAATGCAATGCAATCTACCACCACCTCTCCAGGGAAAGAGACATGCCATTCAGGTCAGGCCAGTGGTCCATCCTGAACCTGAAGGAGGTTTTGGTGGATTCAGCCAATTCTTACAGACATAGGCTCTCCATCCTCCTGATGGCATAGCCTGAGAGAGAATGCTTGACTCCAGAATCTGCCTTCTTGCTCTGCCCCAAATGCCACAGGCTCTCGATCCCCAGAGCAGGCTGAGTCCAGGATGGGGAGGGTCACCCCATGGACTGACTGTGCAGGGCGGCAGAACTTGTGCAGGCTTGGGCCCTTTGAAGGCTCTCAGTACCTGATCTGATTGGAACCAAAGAGGAGGGAAATCCAGCAAGGGCGGGTGGGCACAGCCTCCAGCCGGGGCTCCAAAGCTCACAAAACACCTGTCTGGTTTAGAAGAAAGGACCAAGGCTTGACCTCAGCCTCAGAAAACCCAACGTGCAATCCTGGTTCTTCCACTCACTAGCCAGGGGCCTCGGGTAACCCATTCGGCCTCTCCAGGGCCTGTTTCCATATCTGGGAAGTGGAGATGATACATTCCTCACAGGCTCAGAGTAGGCTGTTTACGTGAAATGGGCTTTGCCAAGTGCCACTAACTATCCTCCGAAGCTGCGTGACACCCACCCCCCGCAGCAGCCCCAGGCATCATGGCTCACCCTGCTCTGGGGTTGGAGTCACATTTGCCATCACCCTCAACAGACATTGTTGGTCTTTCTGCTGGTATGGCTTTCAGGCCTAGTGAGGTTCCCACCATCTCAAACCTCCACAAAAGCCCTCTGCACCTACTGGTCCCACTGCAATCATTTGATTGCTGTTTTTTATTTCCCAGCTCTCGGGCTGCCCTCCCCACCAGCCTGTGACCCCCGGGCTGTTCCACCATTGGCTGGTTTAGATTTGCCATCAGTATCTCTTGGCTTGATTCTTCTAGTCTGTCCCAGCAGGTTGGCCCTCACACACCCACATTAAAGGTCAGCTCTTGGACGGTATTACAGCTGAGCAGCTGGAGAAAGCCTCAGAAACTGATTTCCCTTTCTCTAGCTACTAAATCATTCTTTTATCCATCACCTCCCAAGTGAGACCCTGTTCTCTGTCACCTCAGACAATAGCATTTTTAAAATCTCACCTAGACTCATCTCGCTGAGTGATCCCCACCTCCCTGAAGACGACAAACCACCAAATCCACTCCGTCGGCCTCCCTAAGTGACAGTGCTCACACTTGGAGGCCCCAGGAAAAGACGGGGCTGTGAGGGGCAGGAGGGGCCTCCCCAGCTGCCATACAAGCAGCACCTGTGCTCACCAGCTCCCCACTGGCCTTATCAGACCTGCTGGACAAGGCCAGGGAGAGGTGGGAGGAATGCCGACGACTCGGTGAGCATCTGGATGGAGCCAGAGCAGTGAAGGAGAAGACCATTGCCAGGCCAGCCAGGCCAACTGAAGGCCCTCATCAAACACAGGCACCTGTCATCAGCAGCCTCTCAGACACCAGTGAGCCTCTTACGGCCAAACTCAGAGGGGTGAGCCCTGTGCTTTCTTTTACCCAAGATCAACAAATTACATACTCAGTCCTCCAGCTGACAAATACATATAGAATCCCTGCCATGTGATAAGTAGAGGCAGGAATGGGGATCATACAACAATGAATAAAGCAGTCAGGATCTCTGCTCTCGCAGAACTCACTTGAAGGGAAGACACATGTTAAACAAATAAAATAAGCCATAATTAAAATTTTTTCTGACTGAAAAATTTTGTCCAGGGAATACAGTGCTATGATAGAGTTGGCGGAGCAAGTATGTCTTTGTGGTGGGTGGTCAAAAAGGTCCTGTGAAGGAGGTGATGTCTAAGTGGAGACCTGAAGGATAAGGTGCAGGAGGAAGAGCAGGCAGAGGGGCTGCACGTGCAAAGGTCCTGAGGCAGGAAGCTCTTGATGTGTCCTGGGAAGTGTAAGAAGGGCCTAGACTAGTACAGAGTGAAGGAAAAGAAAGGCAGGAAGAACTGGGGAGGCAGGCAAGGCCGGCTCACTCAGGGTGGGAAGTCATGTACATGCTGGTTTGCTTTCACCACACTGAAGGATTTTAAGCAGGGGCTGACGTGATTAGAGTTTTGAAAAGATAGTAGTGCAGGGAAAACACAAGTAAACTCTGAATCAGAATGCAGAAGGTTTAAGGTAGCCAGAAAAGAAGGCTCTCTGATAAATGGGACCAGCTGGGAAGGGGCTTGCTGGAAATTTCTACTTTTTTGCAACAACTTAAAAATAAGATGGAACCATCTATCTACAAGGGTTTAAAATTGTCTTATCCTAGAACAATAGTCTAATTCTGGTTCCCACATGAGTTGTATCTCAGCTCAATTTTTTTAAATATATTTTTTAACATTTTTACTGATTTATAATCATTTTACAGTGTTGTGTCTATCAAATTCCAGTGTAGAGCACACTTTTTCAGTTATACATGAACACATATATATTCATTGTTGCATTTTTTTCTCTGTGAGCTACCATAAGATCTTGTATATATTTCCCTGTGCTATACAGTATAATCTTGTTTATCTATTCTACAATTTTGAAATCCCATCTATCCCTTCCCACCCCCCACCCCCTTGGTAACCACAAGTTTTTATTCTATGTCTATGAGTCTGTTTCTGTTTTGTATTTATGCTTTGTTTGTTTGTTTGTTTTTAAGATTCCACATATGAGCGATCTCATATGGTATTTTTCTTTCTCTTTCTGGCTTACTTCACTTAGAATGACATTCTCCAGGAGCATCAATGTTGCTGCAAATGGCGTTGTGTTGTCGGTTTTTATGGCTGAGTAGTATTCCATTGTATAAATATACCATATCTTCTTTATCCAGTCATCTGTTGATGGACATTTAGGCTGTTTCCATGTCTTGGCTATTGTGAATAGTGCTGCTATGAACATTGGGGTGCAGGTGTCATTTTGAAGTAGGGTTCCTTCTGGATAATGCCCAGGAGCGGGATCAATTTTTTAATTATATAAAACAGAAAATATCTTCCTGGTCTACCTCTTTTAATCAAATAACATAGTACATTTTTAAAACTTTAAAAACATTGTAGGCATTGTTTGCAAACAAACCAACAGATGTGTGTTGAGAAGCTTACTCAGAGCCATGCCCTGTGGAAAATACAATTTTTTTGTGAAGACAGCCTCTGTCTTCAAGGAGCTTACACTCTGATTTGGGGAAATATGATGAAATCACATAAAAAGTGACATAACAATCTGGTACTGGAATTTCAATTCAAGACAAACAACAAAAGGGGGGAGGGTATAGCTCAGTGGTAGAGTGAGTACATACATAGCATGCATAAGGTCCTCGGTTCAATCCCCAATACCTCTATCAAATAAATAAATAGATAAACCTAGTTACCTACCCCCACCAAAAAAAAAAAAATAAAAAGTGAAATAAATTATTTTTTAAAAAACAAACAACAAAAGAAATACAAAGTTGTACATGAGAGCTCACTAAATGGACTTTGAAGAAAATGTCCAAAACTGTTAGAGCAAGGGGAAATCACACCTGAGCACAGCTGGCCAGAAGATGTTTGGGTGTGGTTGGCTTGGGTGTGGGCTTTGGGGCCGCATGAGGACTGAGAAGGCACTCTGGAGGGGGAGTGGGCTGCACCAAAGCACCAGCACAGGGTGTTCCGGGGCATCCTGAACACGCTCCTGTCTAATCACTGACAATCGCAAACATTTCCCGTACACACGTGTGTTAGCACAAGCAGTGCCAGATCTGGGTTTTGTGATGCCTGAAGCTTAAACAATTTTTTGTGCCCTCTGCAAGAAAAAGGAGCTCAAGTAATTAATATAAAATTAGATATGAAAGAGTACATCTATTTCAGATAAGATAAGAAATAATAGCAAGTTTTTATTAGAGGCTTAGAGAGTCAGGACCTTCCTACCAAGATCTCTTTATGCTTACATAGTAATTCCCCGCTCCACGTAGGACACACATCATCCTCCAGTGCCTCCCAGGGCCTGGAGTCTCAGCCTCGTAAATCCCTTGTGCCCCTGAGCACAAGCAAACCAGCACCCGACTTGGACTCAAGTTCCAGAGAACAGAAGCAGCCAGCAAGTCTGTGGAGCAGACCCTGGAGAAGGCCTTCATGCCCCACTGACCAGTGAAATGCAGGGGACAGTCACTCACTGATGTGACCAGGCACGTGAACACCTCCAACTCATGTGTGCGTTTATGCTGTGGGCATGAGCTCACACGAACCCCACCGGAGCCCCCCAGTGGGGCCACGGCTCATTTCTTTTGCAGGCACTTTGTGCCTTTGAGTAACGGCAACAAAGCTGGAGAGTTTCATCTGGCCTGGCAGGTAGAACACGTGAATTCACTGAGCATTTCCAGGTATCAGTAGATCAGCACTGGTTCACAGATGCCAGGTTCCAGGTTCCCCAACCACACGTCAGGCTCTGCTGCTCTCAAAGTCTCACGTGCACTCTGTGAACTGGGTTCCAAACCTGCAGGAGGACCCTTTTGGACTCCCCAGCCATGGCTGAAAAGCTGCAGTTTCCACAGGTGTGCCCCCAGGTGCAGAGCAGAGCTGGGTAGGATGTAAGAGGAGATACTTAGCACACTTCACTCACCACTGAAACTACAGTGTTATAGACTGTCTGCTCCAGAAAGAACCTCAGAAGTCATTCCACTAAGTAGGTTGCAAATGTTTCATCACCTTTCCTCTAAAAGAACTTTCATCTAGAAAGCAAAAAAGCAGGGCAGAGGATTCCCTCCATATCACTCACATTCCTTATTCTTCTGAAGTACATTCAATTTGGCACCCAGTTTCCTCTCATCCTGGCAGCCAAGGAGCCCAGTGTCAATAGCAGGCAGTCACTGTACCCCCCCCCTTCCCCTCCACCCTGTCCCTTGGGTCACAGGGGCCAGGGCTCTGCCCTTCATCTCTGCATCTGCCATTGCTCCCTGTACGGGGAAGACCACCCTCCACAACTTTCTTCTAGGTTCATTCATCAAGACACATTTGACCACAGAGACCCACTCATGGTTATTCTCAAGGCCAAAGCACTGGCCTCTAAAAACACACAGCAGCCAACCAACCACCAGTACCATGACTTCCACAGGTGAGGCATAGACCTCCACCCCTTACTGGCCCTTGCCAGCCCCTCTCTCCCAGGAAGGGCCACTCTGAGCCCAGGCTCTCCCTCCTCTCCTCCCACACAAACTACCTCCAAACAAAACTTAGGCTGGGGGAGAGTGATCCCCCCTGTGCATGACTTTCTTGTCCTGAATCTCAAAATGCTATTAACAAACCCCTAGGGCCAGGAGACCAGAATTCCAGATGATGAAGGAAAAACTCTCATCTCATTCTTTGGAATCTTTTATGACAGCCAGAAAGAAGCATGAATTAATAGAGCAGTTAATACATCAATGGATTACCCCACCGCACAAATGAAATCAAAAAAAGCAGGGCTTTTCTGGCTAAGGGAGTCGGTGTCCCATACCCTATTGTCCGCCCCTGTGATCCCTGAGGGTCAGGTGTGTGAACATGACTAAGTGTTACCCACCCCATCCCCACTCACACTCTTCATCTGACACAGGAGGAAACTGGAGTGGCTTGCCCAAGGTCGGCCAGCTAGTCAGATGCTGAGGAAAGCACGGGGTCACTTTCAGCACTAAGAAGATCTATCATTTGATGCCAGCTCCTGTACCCCAGCAGAAGCCCCTTTTCCCTCAGCAGTCACCACAGAGAAGAGCCCCCCCCTACCTTCTAAGTGACTATTTAGGGGATTTTTTTTTTTTTTTTTTGTCTGTTCAGAGTCTGAGCCTTTCAATTCTGTGCCTGCTGAATAATTGGAAATTAGAAGCTGAGTGAGACAGGCTCTCTGCCCCAGCTCACCCCGGAGAAGTCAGACTGAAGGGTGTATGAGACACTCCAGGGGTCTGCCAAGCAGAACCTCTCTTCCATAAGCTGTCAGAAATGCCACCAAGGGCTGGAAGATGTTTATTTAGTTTGAAACATTGTTCCCAGAGGAGGAGAAAGAAACAGTATCAAGAGACCAATACAACCAAATGTTGACAGGATCTGTGGTGTCTGAAAAATCACTGGTGAGATGCCTAGAATTCTTAACACAAATTCCAGAAAGTCTGAAACCATCTGGCTAACAGGTATGAATTTAAAAGAAAATAAATATTTTGTTCTGATAAAACTAAATCACGAGGAAGTTTTAATGTGGTAAAAGAATATGAGTCAGGATGGTCCATGGTATGCCACAGTAACAAATAAATCCTGAAATCTTACTAAGATTCATCTTAATCCTAAAGGTTTGATATAACAAAGATTTACTTCTCATTCACAAAAAGTCAGCCACATGTCAGGAGGTCCTTCTCCATCTTGCAGCTATGTCCTATGGACACATGTTCTTCAACAAAAGAGAAGAGAGAGATGAAAAGGGCACATGCATCTTAACTGCCTCCCCATGGAAATGGCTCATCACTTCCACTCGGTCCATTGGAAAGAACCAGGCACATGGCCCCAGTGTAATTACCAAGGAAGCCAGCACATGTAGGGAACATACAGATATTTGATGAGCACTAACTATGTCAGTTGCATCAAACTCCCAGCTTCTGCCCAAACATCTGATCTTTTGCCCAGAGCATTGAGTTTCCTACCCCTAAATATTCTACTCATTTTCCTTTTGGCCAGAGCTGTTGTCAAACATGGACTACAACACATGTCCTGACAGCCTTGTCTCAGCCCAGGTTTCAGGAAAGCACAAGCCAAAGAGTCATCAAAGGAGAGTGTGATTTCTGCTTTCTTGGGGTCCCTAGTGGTAACAGCACATTCAAAAAGGTGAGAAAATCAGACTCATGATAGTTTGTTCATCCAACAAGTGTTAATGGAGCACTTACTCAGTGCCAGGCCTGGTGCTCCAGGCTGAAGATACAATGATGACTCAGACAGACATGGTTCCTGCTCTCAGAGAACATACAGTCCAGTGGGGGACCAACCCAAATGATTCAGGAAAAGGAAACGTGGGATGAAAGGATGGCTATGTCCCAGATCTCAGCTGAGTCCCTGGGCCCCACCCAGCCAAGTGTGGGTCCTTGGCTTTGGACAGGAAAGAATTCATGAGTGAGCCACTGCTGAGTAAATGTATATTTATTCAGAGAGATACATGCTCCATAGACAGAGTGTGGGCTATCTTGGAAGGTGAGGGAGCAAAAGGCCACTAGGTATGGGGGTGGGTGTTTAGTTTAAAGTAAAAGTAGATGCACACTCCATAGAGTGCAGTCTATCTCACTCAGAAGGGAGAGCGGCCAGGAGGTGCCGGGCTCGGTGACTTTATATGCTAACAAGTGGGAGTATTATTCCAACCACTTTGGGGAAGGGGTGGCAATTCCCAGGAATTGGGCAACACTGCCCACTTTTTGACCTGTTATGGTCAGCCTAGGAACTGTCATGGCACCTGTGGGAGTGCCACTTACCATGCTAATATATTACATTAAGTGTATAATGAAGCTCAAGGTCTACTGGAAGTCAAATCTCCCGCCATCTTGGGCCTCAAGTCCTACTGGGAGTTGAATCTTCCTCCATCTTGGTGTTAACTGCTGTGTCATTTCTTGAATGGCTGTGCCCTGTCCCCTTGCTTCCTGTCTCACAACTACTTCACAATCAACTTTAAGCTGAAGTGAGTGCTGTGAGGGAAAAGAATGGTAGGATATGGTAGGATATAAGAGGACCCAATCTCGCTGAGTGAGTCAATGAAGATTCTTCTGAGGAAGTGATGCTTAAGCTAAGCTAAGAAGGATGCTTAAGGGGAACCAAGGCAAAGGGTATAAGGTGAAGGAAAAGTCCTCCCACGGGAAGGCATGGCACGTGCTAAGGCCCCGAGGAGGGAGGGAACATGGAGTGTTTGAGGAGCTGCAAGGTGGCCAGGGTGGCTGAAGATCAGAGGGCAAGAGTGCCACTGGGTGCCACAACCCTAGGGCACACAGTCCATGTGGAAAACCATGTGTTGTATTTTTAAATGAGATTTTTGTTTCAAGATTGCTTCGGTGCAGAGTGGCTAGAATTTGGCCTTGGTCCTTTGGTCTGTGGATCCTTCTGGGCATTGGCACTACCTGATTCATGATCAGTCCCCCAGCTCCCATATGGCCTTCTCACCAAAGTTCATGTCCCAGCCAAACCCTCAGCCATGCTTCCAAAGAAAACATGCAGGGAAAAGATCCAAACTTGCTGGGAAAAGAAGACTGTGCAGTTATAAAAGTCCCCCTCCAAACCCTCCTACACTGTTGGTGGAATGTAAATTGGTGGAGCCACTATGGAGGGCAGTATGGAGGTCCCTCAAAAAACTAAAAATAGACTTACCATATGATCCAACAATCCTACTCCTGAGTATGTATCTGAAGAAAACTATAATTTGAAAAGACACATGCACGCCAGTGTTCACAGCAGCACTATTTACAATAGCCAAGACCTGAAAACAACCTAAATGTCCATCGACAGGTGACTGGATAAAGAAGTTGTGGTGTATACACACAATGGAATACTACTTGGCCATTAAAAAGAATAAAACAATGCCATTTGCAGCAACATGGAAGGACCTGGAGATTGTTATTCTAAGTGAAGCAAGCCAGAAAGAGAAAGAAAAATACCATATGCTGTCACTTACATGTGGAATCTAAATCTTAAAAAAAACACAAATGAACTTATTTACAAAACAGAAACAGACTCAGACATAGAAAACAAACTTATGGTTACAGAGGGGAAAGAGGGTGGGAAGGGATAAACTGGGAGTTTGAGATTTGCAGATACTAACTACTATATATAAAATAGATAAACAACACGTTTATACTGTACAGCACAGGGAACTATATTCAATATCTTATAGTAACCTATAATAAAAAAGAACATGAAAAGGAATATATGTTTGTTCATGTATGACTGAAGTATTGTGCTGTACACCAGAAATTGAGACAACATTGTAAACTGACCATACTTCAATAACAAATAACAAACAAACAAATAAACAAACAAAAAATTGGAGTTAAATTTCTTTTAAAAGTCCCCCTTCATACCATCAAATGCCTCGGATGCCTCAAATTCCATAAACATCTCTTTAGAAAACAAACGATTAAAAGAAAGAAATTAGGGATGAGCAGTTTCTCTGAGAAAGCCAAAATCAAGGGTGCTCCAATGGCCCAGAAGGCAAGAGGGCCTGAGTATAAACTAAGGAAGAACTGGGCTGGCTGAAGAGGACCCTGAACTTGGGAGTGCCACCCCCGGCTAGGGTCTGTCACTAGGGGCACCTCACTCTCCGAGGGGTCCCAGAGGCCCTGGGTCTCCCTGCCCCCATCCAGACTTCGAGGCCTATGGCTCTGGAGATCTGTCCCCTGCCTAGATTTCTGCTTCCTCCCACCCTGCTGCCCCCGTCTTTCCCAGATCCAACCACTTCAGACCTTTCCCAGTTCCTCACAGCTTCTCAAAGTCTCTTCCTTGGCCCAGAACACCTCTCCCTCCCCTCTTCCTCCTCTTCTTCCCAGCTCAGCCTGCTCCTCTCAGGAGACCTTCCCTGACCCTCAGACACCCTTTATTGTTATCACTTCTTCTGTCTCCCAAAGCAGGGCCCACTGCTGTCTCCCCAGGCCCCAACACAGGGCCTGGCACATAGTAGGGCCTCAACCACTATTTCCTGAATGAATAAACAACCCAACTATAGAACCAGGATTTAAGTTTCTCAGAACCAGAAGTCTGTGTCTGATTTATCCAAGACTACATCCCCAGTGCCTAGGACAGATATTTGTGGAATGAATGAATAACCTTTTGAGCCAGAAAGGACAACTTAAATGCCTTCAATTTAAAGTGGAGAAATGGAGACCCAGAGAAACCAAAGACCTGCCCACAGTTTCACAGCTCAAACAGCCGGGCTGGGTTCCTGGTGCCAGTAAGTGAAGTCATCTGTCACACTCTGCCCGTCCCTTTTTTTGAGGAAAACACAGACAGGTATTGATCCTTTCCAAAAGCATCTTCCCAAAGTATTCATATATATGTGAGTGTATTTATTTGTTTATTCCCTGCCCTGCTCTGAAAAGAACTGGAGGCAGTCTGCTCACTGTAGCTCATGTCAAGGCTGTATTTTCCAGATTTAAGAACAAAACAGGAGCAAAAACAACCTGTTCTAGGAGAGGAGACAGCACCTCAAGCAGAGCCACTTCCCTTGGCCAGAGGAGAAAAGCTCCACCAGAGAGGGTTTTCTCTGTAATCAAATGACCAAAATTAGTGACTAAGAGGAACAGAGCAGATGTGGAAGATTTCAATTTTGCTGAAGGATTTGGCACCATGTCTCAAGGAACTGAATTTGCAAAATTCTTGCGTAAGAACAGTGTCACGTGGAAGAAGAATCTGGCTGCGGGACCAGAGATGGGGGCGATGCTGACAGCCAAACTCACCAAGTGATGTCGTGCGGTCATGGACATAAATCTTATCCTCTTCTTTATCTGCAAGGGGCAGCAGACGGCGCCTTGGGGAAGCTGCAGCCACAATGGCAACAATAAAACACTATTTCTGTATCACAGTGAACTTTCTAAAGCCCTTTCAGCCACACCATCTTATCTGATCCTCACCATGGAAAAGAGAGCCTCAAATGAGTTAAGCAATCTCCCAAGGTCCTGGAGCAAATGAGTGCCTGAAGCCCAGCTCTGAGGTCCACTGCTTCCTGCCCATGCCCACGGGTGCTATGCTTATAATAAGGCTTGAGCCAGTGGCTCCTTGTGGGAAGGGCATTTAACTCTTTCAGGACGTGGGGGCATCCTATTTTTTAATGCCCACGTGGCACTAACTGCTGCCCTGCCAGTCCACTAATAGGCATGTTTTTAGTGATCATTTCTCACAAGGGTCCAAGAGGATGCAAGGTAAGTGGGGAAGAGGGTACCGTAGCTCATCTTTGAATCTAACCACAAATGCTTCTCTAAAGAGCCCAAGGTATTTCATGAGCAAGGTCCTTTCCATTAGTCCCAGGAAATAGGCACAGTCACATCTCAAACCGAACTCCTGAGGCCATCCCCCCAAAACCTGCCTACCAACCATTGTTCTTCTCCATGACAGATGCCACCACCCAATTTTATAAACCAGAAACCTCAAGTCATCCTGGACACCTCCCTCTCCCTCACCCCGCCAAGTCCAATCCATCGCCAAGTCCATTTGACCTCCTAACCAGCTACTCCCCATTTCCCCTCCTAACCAGCTACTCCCCATTTCCACCTACTTTGCCCCATCTTACTCCCTCCACCTCAGTCCAAGTGATCATCAAGTTTTGCCTGAAATGATTCCGACAGTTTCCTACTGCTGTCCTCATTCTCCCTCTTGCTCCCTCCAACCTACCCTCACACTGCAGCCAGAGCCAGCACTTGAAAATGCAAATTTTGACAAGTCACTCCCCCCACTTAAAATGTTTCCAGAGCTCCCACTGCACCCACAGGGATAACAGAGCCTGCACGGCCCCTGCCTGCCTTTCTGGCCTCTCCGTTGCCACCTTGCCCCTCCGTTGCCACCTCACCCCTCCACTGCCCAAGCTCCAGAAGCTCGAGCCTTCTGCCTGCTCCTTGCTAATGCTACACTCTCTCCCACCTCAAGGGAATGTATCCTGTTCCCACCTTTCTCTGTTCCCACCTACCTCTACCAACCAGATTACTAGTTGTCCTTCAAAGCCCAGCTAAAATTCCATGTTCCAAGGAAGCCAACCCTCCCTAGGTCGCTCAACTGGGTCAGATCCTCCTGACAGACATGGTCATGGGACTGCATTTTTAGCTTTTACAGCATCTGTCCCAATTAAAATCAAATCATGCTCCATGACAAAGGTCTGTGTTCAAACTCCTAGTGACAGGAACATCACCTGGCACGTGATAAGAACTCCACAGATGTTTACTGGGGAAAAAAATTATGAATGAAGCACATACACAGCAGATGAGGAAACTGAGTCTCATTGGGATGAAGGACCTTGACAAAGGACATGAAATTTGCCAGAATTAGGCAGACTCTTGGCATCATCCAACCCCTGGAGATATAGCTGGGGAATATGTCCTCCTGAAATTAAGTGAAATGTTTCTATTCAACAGGAGTGAAGGTTAGGGGATGGAAACTCCAAAACACACACAACATCAGACCTAGTGGTGAAAATGGCTGGCAAGGGAAGGCCCAGATCACCATCCCTTCTCAATTATCCACCCAATTAAGGCTGGGGAGACCATGGAAGAGTCAGAAGCCAGAGCATTCAGGAAAGTAAAAAAGCATCAGTTAGCAGGGGCAGACAGGGGGCTACCCCACCCTGGTTATATAGAGTTGGTAGAGCTCCCTAAAGCATCACCTGCTCAGTAAACATTTACAAGGGCCGACCATGTTCCTAGCTGAATGCCTGGGTGAAAAGCACAGTCTTTGACCTTATGGAGCTCCGGATCTAGAGAAGAAACAGGTCTATAAACACTTCATTGCCATTTAGTAATTAAGTGCTAGGATAAAGGTAAGTTTGGGGTGCTGTGGGTGCCCAGAGGAAGGACAACTGACCTCGGGAGCAAGTCAGGGAAGGGGCTGCTCAGAGACAATGCCACTGAGAGCTGCATAGGACCTAGAAAAAGAGCGCACCCTGTTCTCAGTGCATGCCTTCCACAGCCAAGGGCAGCTTCTGTGGTCCTGTGGTGACACGTGGAGACATAACACCCAGGAGAACAATGACTGTCCCCAAAGTGGCACTTCAAGGAGCCAAATCAAGACCAGAAAGTTGTGGTGCCTCCTCTTCACATCCAGAAAGCTAGAGAAGGAGAAGTGAAATGTCACCCGCAGGAAGAAATGCTGAGGGCAGAAGTCAGGTGGCCAGCAGTTTGGGGGACATGAAGCCACCGGTCCAGGGCTGTCCGTCCACATGCTGCCCTGGGCTGGATGGTGTCCCCACAAAATTCATTACCACAGCAACCTCAGGATGTGACCTAATTTGGAAATAGGGTCTCTGCAGTTGTAGTACTGGATCAGGATGGACCCAAACCCAGTGACCGGTGCCCTTTGCTTCCTTCTCTAATGGAGGTATGAGGATTGAACCCAGGACTTCGTGCTGCTAAGCATGTGCTCTTCCATTGAGCTACACCCTCCCCCTCTTC
This sequence comes from Camelus dromedarius, assembly GCF_036321535.1. Classification (NCBI taxonomy): domain Eukaryota; kingdom Metazoa; phylum Chordata; class Mammalia; order Artiodactyla; family Camelidae; genus Camelus; species Camelus dromedarius. Next base: position 25,674,492 of record NC_087458.1, on the reverse strand, counting down.
CATCCCCTTTTAAGAAACACATGGACAAGGGAGGCTATAGCTCAGTGGTAGACTGCATGCCTAGCATGCATGAGGTCCTACGTTCAATCCCCAGTACCTCCATTAAAAAAATAAACCTAATTACTTCCCCACAAAAAATAAAAATAAAGAAACACATGGACACACATGGAGACAGCCATGTGACAAGAGAGCCAGATATTGGAGTGATGCAGCTATAAGTCAAGGAGCTCCAAGGATTACTGGAAACCGTCAGAAGCTACCAAGAGACAAGGAAGGATTCTCCCCTAGAGCCTTCAGAGGGCACGTGTCCCTGCCAGTGCCTTGAGTTCAGACTTCTGAGTTCAGAGAACAAGCATCTATTGTTATAAGCCGCTCAAGTGTGGTAACCCATCATGGCAGCCCTAAGAAATTAAACTGGTGCCTAGAGGACCAAATACATAAAGCAATTTGAGTGAACCAACCTGGTGTCAGAAGTGGGCTCCAAAGTGGACCCGCACAGCCTGCACAGGGGGCAGCAGTCCCTCAGCTCCAGCCGATTGCTGACAAAAGGCAGCGATGTTGCCAAATATGCCAATTTTTCTAGAGAATGAAAAAAAATCCATGCTTTTATATGAAGCCTCTAACTTTTAAATGTTAGCTCAGACGGTTTCATCATTTGTTTCTTTTGTTCTTGTTTTTTTGCTTTTTTGAATCAGTGTAGGCCAGAGAAGTTCAGAGCAACCTCCCCATCTTGCAGATAAAGAAAGTGAGACCAGTGAGACAAAATGATTTATGTCTTAAGTGAGAGCCCGGGATGAGCCACCCTGCCATCTACCACTCAGCCGCCCTGCTGTCTACCAGGCTACTGCCTTCTCTCCCCTGAAGAAGCAGGCATCAGTTAGCCCTGCTCAGGACACACACCCCTCATGAAAGGGGTTGACTCTTGGGCTGGAGGGAATGGGCACAGACCAAAAAATGCCCTTATCTTCCCACTGCTGTGGTGTCCAGCCCTTCCCACCAGGCTAGGTTCCCAGCAAGAAGTTACACAGGTTCACGGCAAAGAAGTCCTCACCCACAGAGCGAGAGAGAGAGACAGGGATGGGTCAGGGCCAGGAGAGGCACAGGTCCTGGCGGGGGTTGGGGGAGGCAGGCAGGAAGTGCATTTTATGAGTGTGACACCTGTAGGAAGCGATAGGAAGAGCCTCACCGGGCAGCATCTGTGATTCTCCAACAGCAAGTGTTTCCCTCCAGGTTACGGGGCAGGAGGGCTAGACAGGGAGAGCCTGATCTCAGCCATGAGCATGCGGACGTGCCGGCAGCTCAGCCAGTTACTGCAGGCGAAGGCAGCAACACCGTGCTAATGAGATGCCAGGGCAGACAGGCCTCGAAGCACATCAGAAGTGTGTCACTGTAAGCCAGAAAGAGAAAGAAAAATACCATATGATATCGTTCATATGTGGAATCTCAAAAAAAAAAGAAGAAGAAGACAAATGAACTTAAATATAAAACAGAAACAGATTCATAGACGTTGAATACAAACTTGTGGTTGCCAGAGGGGAGGAGGGGAGGAAGGGACAGACTGGGAGTTCGAAATTTGTAGATACTGACAAATATACATAGAATAGATAAACAAGTTCATCCTGTATAGCACAGGGGAATATATACAAGATCTTGTGGTAGCCCACGGTGAAAAAGAATGTGACAATGAATGTATGTATGTTCATGTATGACTGAAAAATTGTGCTCTACACCAGAAATTGACACAACATTGTAAACTGACTATAGCTCAATAAATTAAAATTTTTAAAAAAGAAAAAAAAAGAAGTGTGTCACTGACTCTGAAGAACACCATGCCTGTTCGGACAGATTTTTGCTTTCCCATACATGTTCAAAAGCTCTGGGAAATGAGGAGACAGGCCCTCTCAACCCTGTTTGGACAGTGCCTGGAACATCACATGCAAAATGTCAACAGCCCCAGCAAGGTGCTCTGTGTGCCAAGGCCAGACCTGCACACTCAGAGACCTCACACCCTCACTCTCCAAGCAGTGTCTTCCCTGGTGCAACAGGGAAGGCTTCTTGGGAGAACAGCAGAGAAATGAAGACATGGCTTTTTGTTTTTTGTTTTTTGTCTTTTTAGCCTTTGACAAGATGCAAAGGAACCTTTGCTAAAAGTTTTTCATGAAGACCAGAAATGAAATCTGCAGCACTGCTTGGATCTAGCAAGCCTATGAGACCATATAGTTTGACAGCCCCTGGCCTCCCGCCCTCACTGTTCTTCACCGAGCTCCATGAGGCCGGGCAGGAAGCAGATGTGGGTAGGGAGAGGTCAGTGACTCCCACAGGACCCATGGCTGGGGTAGACGCCTTCATGCCAGCAGGGCTTGGTGAGACCCCCAAATACCTCTACACCCACAAACACACTGCCCACACAGAGGCTATTAAATCAGACAAAAAACAGGGTTAGGTCCGAAAAGCCAGCAGGCCCTGTGTTAACACATGAGTGATATGCAGAGGCACGCCTCTCAGCTGAGCCCGAATCCCCTGGCATCTGGAGCCTGCTATTTGCATAAGTAAATGGCAGCTCATTAAGAACACATTAGTTGCTCTGTAACCATGTAAGGAAACCAACCCAGTGAACCCCAAGCCACTGGAGATTTCTCTAATTCAGTTTCGTAGCCTCAGAGGCATGAAGCAGGGTCTGTCCTCTGCCGTCTGTCTGTCCAGCCAGGAGAGGAAGAATAGACCCTTATGGAAACACGGAGGAGACTTATAAATATTTGTTGAAGAATGAATGATGTAGGCCAGGTTTGCAAAGGGCAGCTCCTACTAAAAATAGAGTAATGTTTGAAGCACACTGGTTTGAGGAAGCATTTCTGCCCGTGTCTAGCCACCCACTGAAGGCTTGAGGACGGTGATTGCAAATCACCAGTTAGCCGTTCTGACATTTGGCCACAGGATGACTCTGATTCAGGGGGTCGCAGACTGGGCCCAAGAATCTGGAGTTTTAAAATGCTCCCCAGAGAGTCTTATTCACTCCCCTGTTTGAGGACCATCGCCCTTGAAACTTTCTATTCACAGCGGCGGCTCCACAGAAATCGGCACCACCCAGGAGCTTGTCAGAAACACAGGGTCCCCGGCCCCACAAAGCTCTGCTGAGCCAGAACCTTATTTTAGCAAGCGCCCTGGGGGTTCTTTGGCACAGAAGGTTGAAGGAGCACCGATCTAGAGGCTGTCCGGGTGGCCTCTGTGTGAGCCTGGCCAGGGGTGGCCCGTCACCAGGGGTGGGGTCCTTTGGTCACAGCCTCAAGTCTCCACAACACCCCACTGCAGGACACAGAGGTTGCGCTCAATGGCCCGCTTCGGAGGTCCTAATTCGCAGTGCTTGGGTCTGCCTGAGTAACCCTCCTTGTTCATCACATGGAGACCCAGCCCAGGGCTGCCTTCAGAAGCACAGGCTGGAGGCCCGAGAACAGCGGAGACCTAAGCTCACTTCTCTGCTTCAGTGAGTGTCCCTTCCACACGGAACGACACAGCAGGGTCAGCAAATCCCAGGCCGGCCAGGGCCCTGGCCTGGCAGTGACCCAGGAGGGCCTCTTCCACCCTCGGCAGCTGCTCAGGGAGGGTGGGCAGGCTCAGACCTCGGTACCTGTCTCCAGTGCCCTCCAGAGCCCCAGTGATTTGATTATTCCAGATAGGCTGCCCGGGGCTAAGCAAGCTAATGACTTCTCGCATAAAGTCATAGAAGGCAGGCCCTGCGTCTGCCAGGACAACAGCCGCCCTGGTGTCCTCCTCACACCAGCCCTAACGCACACCTGCCTCAGCACTGGGCGGGCAAGGTCACCGTGCCTTTTCTCAAGTGCCTCCCTCCTCACCCCAGGCAGTGCCACCCGCCAACCGGAGGAGCTGAACACAGTGAGGGAGTGAGACTCCTGAAACCCTGCAAGTGCCAATTGTGGGGGTATTTTTAGCCCGAATCTCTCTGGAGAGGCAGCTCATAAAAACCTCCTCTGTCAGCACTCCCTCCCTCCCTCCCCTGTCCCAGGAGGGGCGGGTGTTGCCTTGGTAACCTGTGGTGTGGATCCGCTGTTTTGGGGACACCTGTAACCTGCCCACAGGTACTGTGCAGAGGGACCCAGGTGCCTTCATCTTTAGGCTCCAGCCTCCTTTCCCTGTGCAGGGTCCCTAGGGGATGGGGCCCCAATGGCTTGGGGCTCCAGGAAACATGACAGGGGCCTCCGTGGGAGACCCCGAGGCTTTGGGCTTTCAAAGATGTCTCAGCCACCATTAAGACAACATGTGGGGCCTACTGCAGCTCCAGGCTTTAAATTTTCATGAAATCTCTGCTTGCTGAAGACCAGCTCCTCAGCCTGGTGGGGGTTTAATTATTCATGTGAGGTGACTCTGCAGGGGGCAGGGGGCAGACTGGAGTAGGACCCGCCTGCCTGTCTCCTCCTTCTTCTCCTCCTGCCTCTGCCTTTTGAAGACCTTTATACTTCATCCTTGAAAGGGGCTGGGGCGAGAGGCCCAGAATTTTCCTCGTCAGTGGTGCTTGGTCCATCCGTATTGTTTCTTTGCTCTCCATCAGGCGCCTGGTAAGGTTCAGCCCTAAACCTCCAGCTCATTCCCCTTACGTAGTCTCTCACCTTTCAGCAGTAATGAACTTGGGGTGGTGCAGATGGACTGTTAGCCTGTAGCACAGGGAAGAAGAGCACGAACCCGGAATAGGCGGGCATGAAAGCTGCTGGGGCAAAGCAGCCGCGGGTTCCAGTGTGAATTTAGCTGTGTGACCAACTGCAGAAGAAATCACCCCCGTCCCCATTCAATTAGTTACAGCCTGTTTTGGAGGGCCTGAGTCATCAAATGTACCAACAGAACAAATCACAGAATCACACCGATTCTCTCTTTTTCTTCCATGATGAAAATAGCTCTATTGGATTTTTTCACAGTTACGTAAATAATACCTGCTTATTGTGAAAATTAAAAAAAATTAAGTAACACAGAAATGTGTTGAGGAAGAAAGCCAGGATCACTTGCCCCCCAGACATAACCGCTGTCTGTTCTGATGACCGGTTTTCACACCTCTTACATACATACATGCAGTTCTCCAAAGATGGAATTTATCACGCACACTGCTGTTTTCTTTCTTTCTCTTTGTCACAGGATGTTTGTGAGTTTATTTCATCATCTCCTTACCCGACCTCCCTCCCCAGGTACCCCACGTGAGTAGCCCATCTTATCAGCCAGGCTCAGAGACAAGCAAGTACTCATATCTGATTTGAAGGTATCCTCTCCTACTCCTGGAAACCATCTCACCACATTCCCATAACTAGGGCCAAACACTATTTCAGTCTCTCTTCAACATCTCAGGGAAAGTGATCTTGTAAAACCCAAGGTCACACTTCTCTGCTAGAAATAGTCCAACAGCCTCCCATCGATTATGAAGATAAAAACAAAGGCTTTGAAGTGACCCACGAGGTCCTGCATGATCCACCCCTTTCTATATATCATCTCCAACCAGTCTCCCTTTTGTACCCTCTCCTCCAGCCCTATTGGCCTCCCTTGCCACAGGGCCTTTGTACCTGCCATTCCCTCTAGCGGATCCACTCTTTCTCTAAACATCCGCAAGTCTCATTCCTTCACCTCCTTTCAATCTTCATTTTAATATCACCTTCTCAGTGAGGCTTTTATTTAAACTCCATTTAAAATTGTACAGCCTCTTCCCCAACATTGCTTTCTTGTCCCTTGTTTTTCTTCTGGACGCCTATCTCCAGCCAACATGCCATATAGTTTACTTATTTATGATCTGGGTCACCCCACCAGGAGGATGCAGTGATGATGGGGTTATTTGGTTCTGTCTGTGCACTGCTGTATCTCGAGCCCCTAGACAGCACCTGCCACATGTAAGGGCTCAATAAGGATTTGTAGAATAAGTGCACTGTGGGCTCTTCAGGGCTAAGCAGGGGTCCTGGAGAATCAGCAAGTGCTTGTTCAGTAGTTGCAAGTTCCACCTACAGCTATACTTTCAAGGTCAAATGGTTTCACAAGCCCTGCTGTTCTTAAGAGTAGGCATGTGCCTTTTTACTCCTGGGAAGTGCTCTCTGCTCCGCAGACTCCAGAAGCAAGACGTTGCTCACCCCCTTGACCCCTGGCTGAGTTATTGTCCAGATCCTCCAACATGGGCTCTACACAGAATCTGGAGAGACCTCTCTTCTGAGTCCTTGGAAGGGTCTTGAATGGGCTTCCCCAACAGTGTCCCTTCCCTGAGCCCCTCCCTGCCCCTCCTCCCGTGGGTGTGGCTTTTGTGGCTTTCTGTGAAAGCCGCCAGTCCTTCAGCTCAGCCTTGGCTGTGGGCTGCTGGCTGGTGGTCCCAAGCATTGGCATCCCGGACTCCTGGCCAACACTGCCGCTCACTGCATCGCCTCCTGTTCCCTGACTGCAGAGGCTGATCCAGGAATGTCAGCCTCCTTCCTAGGTCAACAGGGAGGGGACTGCAGCAGACAGCTTCAGCTGTGGTTGGTTGGTTTGTCTTATGCTTTCATTTGTGTCTTTGTTTTACTATTGATTATTATTATATAAAGTGGACTGTCTTTTAAAAGTTTATTACCTGGATGATGAGTGTAAGGCAAAAGATGTATAAAAATTCAACTTCTTTTGAGTTGTAATCTGTTCTACATTTAACTTGTGGGAAGTGGCAGGATTGGGGCATGGTTGGGAAAACAATTGATCAAGGACTCCCCTGCCCTTGGTTTGAGACCTTTTGACATCTGGCCAGAGAGTCTATGCCTATGAAGAAACACATACACAGAAAGACACACACACACACAGCATTCACAACCCAGACAGCAGGAGCCTGAATGCCAAGCTTTCTCTGGCAAAAGACCATCTGCCTCCACTCCCCAACCATATCCAGGATCAGAATCACAGAGACTGAAATGTCTAAATGCTGGCCCGGCTGCTGAAATACCCTCTAGAAGCTAGTACATATTCCAGCTACCACCCAGGCCAGTCCAACCCATCCTTTCCTGAGGCTCACCACCCCTATTCCCTCCCTGGAAAAGGCCTTCTACCCTCCTCTTCCAGGGAGAAGCAGTCCAGACTTGTCAATAGCAAGTTCAGGAAGGAAAGGAGCCTGGACCACCTCACTGTGCCTGAATCCCTGCCAGCCAGATGGCTCCCACCATCATAGGAGGGGAGTGGGTAGCCAAGGTGGACATCAGCTCCTTAATCAGTTCAACATTGGGAGGATTATCTTCTCCCAGGGTGCAGCGTGATTAGATTCTTTAAATCTAAAATATCACTGATTTAGAATAAATGTGAAGGTGGGGGCACTAGTGAATCTTTGGTTCCACCAGTTGTAGAATTTTGTCAATGTAATTATGTCTCTTTCAACTACACAGAGTAGTAAGAACTCCAGGCTAGACAGTAGACATAAAACAGCTCATGCGATACTCACAAGCAGCCTGAAAATACAATGCCATTTTCATCCTGGTGAATGAACTGATGTTCAAAGAGGTGAGAAGCCGACAGCTGGCAAGCAGTATCCCTGTAATTATTTACACTGCATTGAACTTGGATGGATAGATGGATTGATGGAGGGATGGATGGACCGATGGACAGATGGATAGACAAATGGATGCATGGACAGATGAAGAGAAGAAAGAAAAGGCAGCTAAACCACATAACTTCCCAGTTAGTTAAACTAATGAAATAGGCTATTTAAAGGAATGGATTAGATTGATTAGTAATTAGCATTTCAGCAGTTAAGAAAAGAAAAGAGGAGACAAAAGGAGGAGGAACTACTGTTATTAGAATCTGTGCTCTGGAACCACACTGCCCAGGTTCAAATCTCAGACCCACCATTTACTAGCTGGACAACCCTGGGCTATTTCATGTCTCTCTGCCTCTGTTTACTCATCTGTAAAATGGGGATATTATAACATAAGGTTGTTGTGATAATCAAATGAGTTACATAAAACAATGTGTAAAGCATTTAGAACTTTGCCAGCACCTAGCAAGCGCTCAATAAATACTGCTATTGTTTCATCCCATTCTGCGTGAGAAAACAGAAGCCCAGGGAGGGACAGGATGCTAATTCTGTAATTACACCAATAATGCCACCTTCCATATTGGTGGTTGGCAACCCTTTTATTCAGTCATGCAAGAACATTTAAGCCAAGTCTAGCAAAATGATCCTCAGTTGTGATGAAGATCTAGATTTTAAGGATGATCTAGATTATTCAACTGTAGCATTTTAGATAACTTTTCAAAGGTGATGAAGCAAGGCAGAGACCTTGCTTCCTCAGAGACCGATACACATTTATACCATTTGCTGTCACAGGAGTTCGGAGAAACTCCTTAGTGATTGAAAAAAGGATGGATCTGCATATTCTTAAACCGCTATAAACCATGATAAATTCATCTCAGAACTCAAGGGGTTTATTTCTTCTCAAGAAATTCCTAAAGCAGGTTTTGAATTCCATATAAGAAACCCCTGGAGCAGATGCATTTCAGAATTTAGAATGTTCAGTTCTGAGAGATACCAGAGGACAGATAATTTATACTGTGTGATTCTCCCTGGAGGTCTGGGCTAGCACCTCAAGGTTAAACATCCTGATAGCTCTGCAGAGAACTGTACATGTGAGCTGAACACTTACACTTAGTGGGATATATAAACACTCTAAGCAGGTCAGCATCGGGTTTCGCCACCAAATTAGATTCTCGCAGACAAATAGAAAAGCCTTGGGCTTTCAGAGCCTTGGGACATCAGAATGGCAGACAGGTGGACGTGTAGTGAATAGTGAGCCCAGGCTGCCATGAAAAGCTTGGTTTGTGTCTCACCACCAACCACCAGCATTCTCTGCGTGGGCACTGTTCTAAACTGGTTTACATGAATTGGCTCATTGGTTCTCAGAGTAACTATCAATGGTAAGTAACGGGCCCAAGGTCAAGCACCAGTGAGGTGGAGCTGGTATTTAACCTTGGGCATCTGAGATCAGCTGGCGAAGCTTCCCAGCCAGTGAGGCATTTCCAATATTTTTGTCTTCTTCCCTTACTTTTTATTTTTTGGTTCCTGCCTTTCAATTATAGTTTTTGATATTATTTTCTCTGTGTTTTTCATTGGAATTAGTAGGTAGAGGAGGTATCACAATTTTTTTTTTAATTATGGACCTTCATCTCATACTTCTTAATGATACAGACTTTAAATCCTTTGTGAGGTTTTTGAGATGTAGCCCAGTTAGCTTCTAACAACGCAACCGCAAAAACGTATGCATGACTCAGCAAAACAATTTCTAGTAAACAGAATCCTAATAAGAATAAAGCATGGATCAAGGGGGCGGGGGCTGGGAAGGGATAGACTGGGATTTCAAAATGTAGACTAGATAAACAAGATTATACTGTATAGCACAGGGAAATATACACAAGATCTTATGGTAGCTCACAGAGAAAAAAATGTGACAATGAATATACATATGTTCATGTATAACTGAAAAATTGTGCTCTACACTGGAATTTGACACAACATTGTAAAATGATTATAAAGCAATAAAAAATGTTTTAAAAACATGTTGACAAAGAGGTAAAAAAAAAAAGAAAAAGAAAAAGAAAGCCATTGTGGCCAGAAGATAAGCTAAGATTTTTGAGTGATCTAAATTTACTTATAACATTTTTTCTAACATTTTTTTTTTCTTAAAATTAACATCTATCTAGACCCTGGGGACAAGAGAAACTCTAGTGTGACAGCTCCAGGAAATGCCATTCTGAAACATCTCCGGTGTGGCTTCATCTGTTAGTGCATATGTTTCTAAAAGGTGATGCAGGGTTTCATCAACACTATGATGCTCTCAGGGTCTGAGAGCGTGAGAAAACAAGGGACTCAGAGGTGTTTTACATTGTAATATGTTGATTATCAACATTTTAAAATCACACACTTTCCAAAACTTTGGAGAAGAAACATGGGCACATTGTATATCATAAAATTTTGTATTCTCCTTACTGCAAAGAATTTTTAGGGCCCTTAGGTACTGAAAACCATAGTATAATGATGTGTTCCCGCTGCTCAGTTAAGAATAAATTCTACTATCAGTTAGTTCAATCATCACAAGATATTTTAAAATCATTTTTGCTGTTCAAAGAGCACTTTTAGAAAAAGCTTCTGTTCCCAAGTTTCTTTTTATTAGCTATTATTTCAAAAAGTGATTCTGTTAAGAAAACTATTATAATTAAAATTTGGCATTTTGATACATGCATTAACAATACAAAGGAACATCATTTATTCAAGTGAATGTCTGGGGAAATACTACATTGAAGAACTCACATTTCCCTAGGGTCTTGTTATTTGGCAAGAGTAAATAAGTGAGGAATTTGTGGATGACTAGTCGATAATACAAAATTTTATAGCAGATAGGAGTTTGCGATGTATCTCCGTGGTCTGAAAGTTATCTTGTACTTCATAATTAAAAGTACTTATAACTGAAAAAAAAAAAAAAGAATAAAGCATGGACAAAGGAAGTGACGAGTTTACTCCAGAACCTCTGGAGGTTTGAGAAGGTTGAATTCGAAGTCTCTCTGTTCAATTCTGCAAATTGAGGGTCTCTATTGGTTTTCCCAATTCATGGATTCCATTTGACGCCACACTTTTTTTTAATGTCTAAATTTTGTAGAGAACGTAGATTAACAAAAGGAATAAAAAACACTCCAAATCCATCATCGAGTTGTAACAACTAATAACATCGTGGTGTCTCTTTCTCTATTGTCCTAATATGACTACTACATGTAAGTTACTGAAAACAAAAAAGATCATCAGACTGTAGGTGCTGTTTTGTGACCTGTGTTTTATACTTAATATGTGTTGAAGACCCATTGGTTGGTTGTAGAGACCTGGAGGAGATTGGTGAGTAATTACTCAAGGTGCACAGATCTTTGTGCTGGCTGATAAAACTGCTAATTAATTAATGTAACAAATTTATGTCACATGCCTAGGATGGTATTGGTATATAGTCAGCACTGGATACTTTCGTCACATAATCCTCCAACAATCTGATGAATATAATGATCAGACTTGGAATATTATTCTATTTTTTTTAAAATCAACTGTCCTTCAATTAAAAAGCAAACAAACAATCCATTTAAAATATGGGTAGAAGAACTGAACAGACATTTTTCCAAAAGAGGAAATCTAGATGGCCAACAGGAATATGAAAAGCTACTCAACATCACCAATATCAGGGAAATGCAAATCAAAATCACAATCAGACACCATCTCACACCTCTCAGAATGGCCATCATCAAAAAGAACACAAATAATAAATATTGGCAAGGATGCAGAGAAAAGGGAACCCTTGTACACTGTTGGTGGGAATGTAAATTGGTACAGCCACTATGGAAAACAACATGGAGGTTTCTCAAAAACCCAAAAACAGAACCAACATGTGGCCCAGCAATTCCACTCCTGGGCATATACCCAAGAAAAACAAAAACATTAATTCAAAAAGATACATACACCCTGCCATTAACAGCAGCACTATTTACAATTGCCAAGACATGGAAGCATCCTGAATGCACATCAATAGACGAATGGATAAAGAAGATGTAGCACATATATACAATGGAATAAACTCACCCATAAAAAAGGTTATTTTGCCATTTGCAGTCCTTCATTCACTTTTTTTCTCACTTCAAAAACCAGAATTTTATAACTAGCATAAACATTTCCATTGCATGAAAACAACAAAATACCTAGAAATAAACCTCCCCAAGGTGGTTACCTATACTCTGAAAACTTTGAAACATTGATAAAGGAAATTGAATATGATACAAAGAACTGGAAAGATATCTTGTGCTCTTGGATTGGAAGCATCAATATTATCAAAATGGCCATACTACCCAAAGCAATCTACAGATCCAATGCAACCCTTGTCAAAATACGCATGACATTTTTCACAGAATTAGAACAAATGATTCCAAAATTTATATGGAATCATAAAAGACCCCAAATTGCCAAAGCATCTTTTGTAGGTCTTTTTTCTTTTCCCCCTTTCTTCTTTTTGTTCTCTTTTCTTATGGTTTGATGACTAGAGAAGTTCCTTTAACATTTGTTGTAAAGCTGGTTTGGTGGTGCTGAATTCTTTTAGCTTTAGTTTATCTGTGAAGCCTTTGATTTCTCCATCAACTCTGAATGAGAGCCTTGCTGGATAAAGTATTCTTGGTTGTAAGTTTTCCCTTTCATCACTTTAAATATATGGTGCCACTCTCTTCTGACCTGTAGAGTTTCTGCTGAAAAATCAGCTGATAACCTTATGGGAGTTCCCTTGTATAGTATTTGTTGCTTTTCTCTTGATAATTTTAATATTTTCTCAATTTTTGTCAATTTGATTACTATGTGCGTTGGTGTGTTCCTCTTTGGGTTGATCCTGTGTGGAACTCTTTGTGCTTCCTGGACTTGGGTGACTGTTTCCTTTTCTAAATTAGGAAAGTTTTCAGTTATTATCTCTTCAAAAATTTTCTCAGGTCCTTTCTTTCTCTCTTCTCTTTCTGGGACCCCTATAATACAAATATTAGTGCACTTCCTATTGTCCCAGAGTTCTCTTAAACTATCCTCATTTTTTTTCATTCTTTTTTCTGTTCTGAAGTAGTGATTTCCACTAATCTGTATTCTAGCTCACTAATTCATTCTTCTGCCTCATTTAGTCTATTCTTGGTTCCTTCTAGTGTGTTATTCATTTCAGTAATTTTATTCTTCAACTCTGGGTGTTCTTTATATTTTCCAACTCTTTGCTAAAAACTTCACTCTGTGCATCTATACTCCTCTTGAGTTCTCTGAACATCTTTGCTATCATTACTTTAAACTGTTTCTCAGATAAATTGCCTATCTCCTCATCACTTATTTCTTCTGGGATTTTACCTTGTGCCTTGGCCTGGAAGATATTCCACTGCTGCCTCATATTGTCTATCTTTTTATTTGTATTTATAAATAGGCTAGTCACTTTCTCAACCTTGGAGAAGTGGCCCTCTGTGGGAGACATCCTATGAGTCCCAGCAGTACACTCCCCTCTTGTCACCCAAGGGCCAGGGTCCAGGCAGTCCCAGTGTAGAGTCTGGCCTGTGTTTGTGGATTCCTTCCATAGGCTTTGGGGTTGTTGTTTTCTTATTTCTAGTATCTGCCCCCTGGTGGATGAGGCTGAGCTAGAGGTTTATGCAGGAGGAGTCAGTGCCTGTCCACTGCTGGTGAAGCTTGGCTCTCTGGTGGGGAGGGCGGTGTCTAGAGGCATTTGTGACTCAGGAAGTCTGCTGATGGATGGGAACACAACTTAACTAAATGGAGATAAGTAATTTACCCAATAAAGAGTTCAAAGTTATGGCCGTAAAGATGCTCATTAGACTTGGGAGAATGGAGGAACATAGTGAGAACTTCAACAATGAGTTAGAAAATATAAGAAAGAACCAATAAGAACTGAAGAATACAATAACTGAAATATAAAATATGCTAGAGGGAATCAACAGCAGATTAGATGGTACAGAAGAACAGATCAGCGATCTGGAAGAAGAATAGTGGAAGTCATCCAAACAGGACAGCAAATAGAAAGAAGAATTTTAAAAAATAAGGATAGTTTAAGAGACCTCTGGGAAAACATAAAGCAAACTAGCATTCATATTGTTGGGGTCCCAGAAAGAGAAGAGAGAAAGAAAGTGGCAGAAAATTTATTTGAAGAAATAATGGCTGAAAACTCCCTTAACCTGGAGAAGGAAACAGATATCCAAGTCCAAGAAACACAGAATCCCAAACAAGATGAACCAAAGAAATCTACATCAATATATATCCTAAATAAAGTGGCAAAAGTTAAAGAGAGAGTTTTAAAGGCAGCAAGAGAAAAACAAGTCACATACAAGGGACCCCGCATAAGACTATCAGCTAATTTTTAGGCAGAAATTTCACAGGTCAGAAAGGAGTGGCATAATATATTTAAACTTCTGAAAGGCAAAAAATTATAACCAAGTATGCTCTACCTAAGCAAGGTTATCATTTATAATGAAGGAGAGATAAAGACTTGTCCGGACAAGCAAAATCTAAAGGAGTTCATCACCACTAAACTGACCTTTCAAGAAATATTAATGGTTGTCTTTAAGCAGAAAAGACCATAAATAGAACTAAGAAAGTACATGAAAGAAAAAAATCTCACTGATAAAGGCAAATATATAGTAAAGGCAGTGGATCAGCCACTTGAAAAGCTAGTAGGAAGGTTAAAATACAAAAAAAGAAACTTCAAATATAACTGTAATCAGTAGTTAAAGGATACACAAAAGCTATAAAATACGTAAATTATAACATCAAAAACATAAAACATGGGAGAGGAGTAAAAATGTAGCGTTTTTAGAATGCATTCAAACTTAAGTTTAATGCATTAACTAAAGTTTAAACTTAAGTTTAAATCTTAAAATAAACTAATATATATAGATAGATATAAATGAATTTCATGATAACCACAAACCAAAAATCTACAATAGATACACAAAAAATAAAATGAAACGAACCCAAACATAACATTAAAGAAAATTTTCAAACCACGAGGGAAGAGACCAAAAGAAGAAGAAAGGAAGAGAGAACTACAAAAACAACTAGGAAACAATTAACAAAATGGTAAGAAGTACATATATATCAATAATCACTTTAACTGTAGCTGGACTAAATGCTCTGATGAAAAGACACAGGGTGGCTGAATGACTTTAAGGAAAAAAACAAGTTCCATCGATATGCTGCCAAAAAGAGAATCACTTCAGATCTAAAGACACACAAAGACTGAAAGTGAAGGGATGGCAAAAGATATTCCATGCAAGTGAAAACAAAACAAAAGCTGGGGTAACAATACTCATATCAGACAGAACAAAATTTAAAACAAAGATTGTAACAAAAGACAAAGAAGGGCATTACATAATGATAAAGATGTCAATCCAAGAAGAGGATATAAGATTCATAAATATTTAAGTACCCAACATAGAAGCACCTAAATATATAAAGCAAATGTTAACAGACATAAATTTACAGTAATACGATAATAGTAGGGGACTTTACTACCTAACTTACATCAGAGGACAGATTATCTACACAGAAAATAAATAAGGAAACAGTGGCTTTAAAGACACATTAGACAAGATGAATTATATATATTCTCCACATGCTACACCACAAAACAAATCTCAATAAATTTAAGACTGAAATCATATCAAGCATCTTTTCCAACCATAACCAACTAGAAATCAACTATGAGAAGAAAACTGAAAAAAAAAAACAAACACACACACAAACACTGGAGACTAAAGACATACTACTAAACAACCAATAGGTTAATGAAGAAATCAAACAGAAAATCAAAAAATACCTTGAAAGAAACAAAAATGGAAATACAACTTTCCAAAATCTTTCCAAAAGGACACAGTAAAAGCAATTCTAAGAGGAAAGTTCACAGTAATACAGATCTACCTTAAGAAGAAAGAAAAATCTCAAATAAACAATCTAACCTACCATCTAAAGGAATTAGAAAAAGAGCAAACAAAGCCCAAAGTCAGCAGAAAAAAGGAAATAATAAAGATTAGAGCAAAAATAAATTAGAGACAAAAAAAAAAAAAAAGAATAAGATCAGTGAAACTAATGAAGAGCTGGCTCTTTGAAAAGATAAACCAAACTGACAAACTTTGAGCCAGACTCACCAAGGAAAGAAAAGAGAGGAGCCAAATAAATAAAATTAGAAATGACATAGAACTTATGACCAATACCACAGAAATACAAAAAATCATGAGACTACTATGAAGATTAAATGCCAACAAATTGGACAATAGAAGAAATATATAAATTCCAAAACATACCATCTTCTAAGACTGAATCAGGAAGAAACAGAAAACGTGAACAGACTTATTACTAGTAGTAAAATTGAACCAGTAATCAAAAAACTCCCAACAAACAAAAGTCCAGGACCAGATGGCTTCACAGGGAAATTCTATCGAACATTTAAAGAAGAGTTATTAGCCATTCTTCTCAAAATATTAAAAAAAAATTGAAAGGGAAGACATGCTTCCAAACTTATTCTACAAGGCCAGCCCTGATACCAAAACCAGACAACCACAAAAAAACAAAAAAACAAAAAAAATTACAGCCCAATATCCCTGATGAACACAGATGCAAAAATCTGCAACAAAATATTATTAAACTGAATTCAACACACATTAGAAGGATCTTACACCATGATCAAGTGGGATTTATTCCAGGGATGCAAGGATTATTCAAATTCCACAAATCAATCAACATGATACACCACATTAACAAAATGAAGGATAAAAATCATATGATCATCTCAAAAGATGGAGAAAAAGCATTTGACAAAATCCAACATTAACTTATGATAAAAACTCTCAACAAAGCGGGTATGGAGGGCATACCTCA
Organism: Camelus dromedarius; assembly: GCF_036321535.1. Lineage (NCBI taxonomy): Eukaryota > Metazoa > Chordata > Mammalia > Artiodactyla > Camelidae > Camelus > Camelus dromedarius. The sequence continues at coordinate 25,658,081 of NC_087458.1, read as the reverse complement.
ACATAGTAAAGGCCAAATATGACAAACCCACAGCTAACCTCATATTTAATGGTGAAAAGCTGAAAGACTTTCCTCTAAGATCAGAAACAGTAGGCATCAGACAAGGATGCCTACTGTCACCACTTCTATTCAACATAGTATTAAAAGTCATAACCACAGCAGTCAGACAAGAAAAAGAAATAAAAGACATCCAAACTGGAAAAGAAGAAGTAAACTGTCACTATTTGGAGATGATATGATACTACATATAGAAACCCTAAAGACTTCACCAAAAAACTATTAGAATAAGTTAATTCAGTGAATTCGCAGGATACAAAATTAATATATAGAAATGTATTGCATTTCTATACTTAATAATGAATTATCAGGAAGATAAATGGATAAAGCTATCCCATTTACAATTTCATCAAAGAGTAAAACACCTGGGAATAAATCTAACCAAGGAGGTGAAAGACCTATTCTCTGAAAACTGTAAGACACTGATGAAAGAAATCGAAGACAATACAAATAAATGGAAAAGTATGCCATAACCATAGATTAGAAGAATTAATACTGTTAAAATGTCCATACTATGCAAAGCAATCTATAGATTCAATGCAATCCCTACCAAAATACCAAAGGCGTTTTTCACAGAACCAGAACAAATAATCCTAAAATTTGTATGGAACCACAAAAGACCCTGAATAGCCAAAGGAATCCTAAGGAAGAACAAGGCAGGAGGTATCACACATCCTAGTTTCAAACTATACTACAAAGCTACAGTAATCAAAACAGCATAGTACTGGCACAAAAACAGACACATAGATCAATGTAACAGAATGGAGAGCCCAGAAATAAACCCTTGCTTATATGGTCAAGTAATCTATGACAAAGGAGGTAAGAATACACAATGGGGAAACAATAGTCTCTCAAAAATGGTGTTAGGAAAAGTCTGCAACTACATACAAATGAATGACCACTTTCCTATACCATATACAGAAATAAACTTAAAATGGATTAAAGACTTAAATGTAAGACCTGAAACCATAAAACTCCTAGAGGAAAACGGGCAGTATGCTCTTTGACACTGGTCTTAGCAACATCTTTTTGGATATGTCTGCTAAGGTAAAGACAAGAAAAGCAAAATAAATGAATGAGATATAATCAAACTAAGAGACTTTTGTATGTACAACAGAGGAAACCATCAACAAAATGAAAAGGCAATCTACTCAATGGGAGAAAATATTTGTAAATCATATATACAATAAGGGGTTAATATCCAAAATATTTAAAAAACTTACACAACTCAGTATCAAAAAAAATTATTTGATTAAAAAAGGGGCAGAGGACCTGAACAGACATTTTTCCAAAGAAGACATACAAATGGTCAACAGGTTTCTGAAAAGATGCTCAACATCACTAATAATCAGGGAAATACAAATCAAAACCAAAATATCACTTCACACCTGTCAGAATGGCTACCACCAAAAAGACAACATGTAACAAGTGTTGGCCAGGATGTGGAAAAAAGGGAACCCTTGTTTGGTAGGAATACAAATTGGTGCAGCCACTGTGGAAAACAGTATGGAAATTCCTCAAAAAATTAAAAATAGAATCACCATAAGACCCAGCAATTCCACTTCTGGGTATTTTTCCAAAGAAAATGAAAACACTAACTGAAAAAGATATATGCACCCCCAACGTTAACTGCAGCATTATTTACAATAGCCAAGATACAGAAGCAACTTAAGTGTTCATCAATACGTGAATGGACAAAGACAATGTGGAGTATATATATCCAATAGAATATTAATCAGCCATAAAAAATAAAATCTTGCCATTACATGGATGGACCTAGAAGGTATTATACTAAGTGAAATAAGTCAGACAGAGAAAAACAATTACCTTATGATCTCATTTACATGTGGAATCTAAAAAACAAAACAAATGAACAAACATAACAAAACAGAAATAGACTTATAGACAAAGAGAACAAACTGGTGGTTGCCAGAGGGGAGGGTTTGGTGGAGGTGGACGAAATAAGTGAAGGGGATTAAGCACAAACTTCCAGTGATAAAATAAGTCACAGGGATGTAAAGCACAGCATAGGAAATATAGTCAATAATATTATAATAACTTTGAATGATGACAGATGATAGCTAGACTTATCATGGTGATTATTTTGTAATGTATAAAAAATATCAAATCACTATGTTATACACCTGAAACTAAAATAATATTATAAGTCAATTATACTTTGATTTTTTTAAAAAAGGACAAAACAACAACAAAGCCATAATAACAACAACAGAAAGGTAAGTGTGATATGGTCCCCACTTTTAAGGAGTTCATAGTTTACTGGAGAAATAGACATGAAACCAAATAAGTAGAATGAGTAAGGGCACTGTGAGAATTCAATGAGATAGGTAGGGATATCAATAAGTCACTTAATCTGCACACGAACACTTTGAGGGAGGTATTGTTAGCCCATTTTACAGCGGAGAAAACTGAAGTTATAATGGTTAAATCACTTGTCTCAGTTTGCACAACTAGTAAGAGACACTGTCACCAGTGTGCTGGGACATGCTTCCACAGGCTGTGAAAGTCAATTTTGTCCATCTCTTCCCAACTCCTTATTCAGTGACATCACATTGATAACTTGAAATCCACCAACAGATGGGCCACAGAAATTGGCAAACACTACAAATCAGGAGACAGCCTGGACTCAAACCCAAGTCTGAAACCAAAGACTTTTTCCAGTCTCACCCAGAATTTTTTCTGGATTACAGCATTCCCTTCTAAAAGGCCTGGCTCCCCAGGAGAATCACACCGGGCCATGCTGGACAAGGCCAAATAAGACAATGGATGTGATCTGCCTTCTAAGTCACAGAGGGCTGTGCAACTAAGTTGTCACCATCTATTCCCTTAGCTCTGAGCTAGCATCTTAGCAGACACACAGCAGCTGGGACATGCCAAGTGGGTCTGCGATGGGAGAGCATGGAGTAGGGGCCACGAGAAAGAAGGAGCTTTCTCTAGAACACTGATCTTGGTGTCACTGGTATGATTATTTGATTAATCTCTGTCTCCCCAACTATCTCCACAAGGATAAAGTCCTACAAGGGCAAGGACTGTGGCTGGTTTTGCTGATCATCGTAGCTCAAGTGCCCAGCACCATGGCTGGCAAGCAGGAAGTCCTACATCAACCAGGGTTGCATCAATGAATGAATGAAGCAGGAGGGCATCAAAGCCAAGCTATACACGGAATTGCCAGGCCCAGGCATGCCTCCCTCCCAGCACATTCTACCCACCCTGTAAGGGAGGAGGGGCGCTGAAGCCCACCCCAGCCCTGAGACGGGGCTGTGAGAGAGCCAGACTGCCCTGGGTGGGGGGACCCCATTATGCCACTTACTAACTGGCAAATCTGTGTTTCAGTGCCCTCAACCGCAAAATGAGGTTATGGGGTTGTTCTGAAGATTACAGGAGTTAACATAGTAAGTGCTGTGTGTTTGTTAAATAGGTAAGAAAACCACCCCCAACTCCCAAAATCATGTGCAGAGATATTGCCTCCTCTGCTCTTGGAATGCAATTTTCCAGTTTCCAATTTTCCTATTCTAACCCAGACAGGACTTCCCTGGGGAAAAAGAAGTTCCAGCAACCTCCTCCTCTCCTCACCCTTCTCTACCCTACCCTGCCCCACCCTGGGCATCCCGGCCCATCCACTTCTCTATAAAGGACCCTGAGCCTTATTCAGCCCCGCCGAGCCCCACAGCCTGGGAGCCGCTGCCCCAGGCTCTGGGAAGACACCTCCTTCCCTTCGCCTCCTCTCCCCAGTGCCCCCAGAAGTCGGGCTCCCCAGTAGGGGGTTGGGGAGGCGAAGGCAAGATGCGCCACCTGGAGCCGGAGCCGCAACCCGAGCCTGCACACCGCGGGCGGCTGCGCCACCCAGTGGCGACCTGCGGAATCGGCGGCGGGGTTCTGCCTGCCTTGGGGCTCTGCCTGCCCTGGACCTCTGCCTGCCCTGGGCCTCTGCAGGGACAAAGGGAGAGAAGGCAAAAGAAAAGGAAGGTTGGCGGGGAGACAGAATATCACCAAAAGGGCTGGTAGGATCGAGGTCACAGGAAATTAATTCATTTGGGAAAACAGGGCTGTCTGCAGGGGCTCTTTTCTCTCTATTGCACAGCCAGCCCCCAGGCTTCTCCTTCCATAAGAGAATATTTGGCTGGGGGGCTGAGGGTGCTATCCACTGAAATCCCCAGCTCCCCTGTACTGCCCTGGGCTGATTAGCAGACAAAGATAGAGGAAGTCTGCAGCCCTGAGGCTAGGAGCAGCCCTCCTCGCCCTGGAGATGAAATCCAGGGAACAGGACCCAGGGAGAGTCCAGAGTCTAACCCCAACTCTGCCTGGGCTCCTTGTCCCCTCTAATCAGCAGATTCCTGGATTTCCCCACCTGGGGGCGACGATAGTAAAAAATAAATGCCTACCCACCTTCCCTCAAGAGAAGGCTGAGGAAAGCATTTGGAAGGACAAAAGCCATCACTATTCAAAGTTTCTGACCCTTAATAACTTTAGCAGCCACGTGACGAGAGGCAATTACAAATACTCTTGCTTAAAGAGGAAGACCCGCAAGTCCTGACTATTAAAAACTCCTCAAATGAGAGATTTTTATTTGGAGGTGAGTGAAAAGAACATGCAGTTGAGTTCCAAAGACACCAGGTTCCATATGGGAGATTTAAATGATCAAGACTGTCTCACGGGTTTTACTATATCGAATTTAGAAAGCAGCTTACTCTTTAGGAAACCAAGGGAATGAACAGGCATTACAATCCCCAAAAAGATCTGGAGGATTTGGAAGATGAAGACGCAGCCAAAAGTTACATAGGATCCTACTCCAAACCACTGCAAAGGCAGATCGCAGAATCCGGGGAACACGCCTCAGCCTGGGACATCCCTGGCAGCCGCCGGTAGCTACTCAGAATTCGCATGAACACCGCCACTAGTCTACATGCAGAGGCATCGTCCTTAAATGAGAACAGATCCACCTGCTGGTACCATTCTGATCTCCTTAGAGGTGGAGTCCAGGCTAGACAGGATGAGAGCTGACATGAGAGTAAGGGAGAGAAATAAGAGGCAAACCTGGCCTCAAAGCCCACCTCAAAATGAAGCTGTGAGCCAACCAGCATTACTCACTGCCTCTCCACCATGGACAGAGCCAGAAGACCGGCTTCAGGAGAGCGGATGGGGCAAGCTGACCAGAGCCCCCACATCTGGCAGGGGAGACAGGAGTTTGAGGTTTCAGTTCTTCTGTTTGATGCATGTCTTAAAAATCCCCTTTGATACAAGATCCTTATACAGGTTCCAATGGCCCCCTTCCCCATTCCCTTAACCAGAGAGAGTTGTATCCACTCTCACAGCCCAAGTATTTCCACTTTCCAGTGGTTTTGTCCTGATTTGTTCTGCTTCTCAGGCTTTACACCCTCTTGGCTCCCGTGTCGCTATGCAATATCTATTTCCCCTGTGATGGTCTCCCAAAGAGAGCTAGGATCTTTGGGTGTGAACCTTGAAATCTATCTCTTCTGAATCCTCCAAGCCCAGTGGGCCATTGGTACTTATTGATCACGGCTGTGTGTCCTTGCAGGGAGGCAGGGAGAGGGCTCACTCTGATGCCCATTCTACCCAGTCTAGGGGTTTCAGGTCTGGACCCTGAGGTGAGGGCAGACTCAGACCATCACTCATACTGGCAGTGGTTTCAAATTAATTCACTGAGTCCCTTTTGCTTCTGTGCAGTCTCTAGTGCTGTGCTGGGTGTTGGGAGACTTCAGAGGAGACATCACAGGGCTCCCTCCCAGCACACCCCACCCTCCTCCCATGTCATTCTGTCCCAAGGAGGGAGAATGCTCATCTGATTGGTCACAGACTGGCCCATATTTGCAGGTGGGTGTGGTCACCATTCCTAAAACATGGGCTGGGGGAGTGGCTGGCCCTCTCTCTCCTCTTGAGGCAGCAGACCAGTTCGCTGGCTCAGGCCGACCCCTCTCCCTGGTCTGTCCATGTGGCTGGCCAGGGCACAGCAGGAACAGAGATTCGGGGAGAAGAAAGCCCCCAGGCTCAGCCCAGCCTTGACGTGTGGGGTGTGGGGTGTGGGGCCCAAGCCCAGCCACCATCAAACGTGACTTCTTTCCTCTCCTCTCTTCCTCTAACTCTCCCTCCGGAACTTTGTGGGTAGTGGTTGCTAGGGTTTAGGTCCTGTCTACCTGGGTCCTCTGGCTGTAACACATGTGATAGCCCCTCACTGCTGCCAACCTTGAGAGCAATCTCCCATGCTCCAGGAGGAAGGTTAGAACTGTGCTGTGATACGAGATAGGGGCTATAAAATAAGATTTATCAGGCAGAGGGGAAAGGCTTCCCGGAGACAGCAGAGTTGGAGATTGGCCTTGAGAGATACAGAGGAGCCCAGAGACATTTGGGGACATGAGGACAGATATTCCAGGCAGAAGGAACTCAGATGTTTTTGGAGAAGAATGAAGAGTCCAGTTTGGTGCTGGCTACATGAATGTGGATAACAGAAGAAGATTCTCGAATGTTAGGCAGAACCTACAGTTTGGTGTCCTGGCATGCTGAGTCGAGAAGTTTTCACCTAATTTAGTAGACACTTGGGAGCCACTGAGAGCTATTAGACAGGGAGGGCTGTAGCCAGGACTGAGCTCTTTATCTGGCAGAAGTATTTGGGGGTGGACTGGAGCCAAAAAAGACAAGGGCAGGACCGGTTAGGTGGTCTGCACAGTAATCCAGGCAAGCAGAACAGAAGGGCAACGTGGTAGAACTAGAATGGAGACCCCAGGTGGGCACAGAACGCAGAAAACAAGAGTCCCAAGGAAGAGAGAAGATGGGCTGTGAAGGGTTGCCAGAAAGGTCTCCAGGAGAACAGAGGTCCCTCCACGGAAACTGGGAGGTCAGGGAAGGTGGGGCTGATATGCAGAAAGATGCGCTTGTCCACCTGCCCTGGGCCTCCTACCACTGCCCAAATATACTGTCAGCTAGTGCCCTGCACTGCCTTGTCAGTATCTGGAGTGGCCTCTCCCACAACCCCGTCCCCTTTCTCACCAGGTGGCCTCTCACTTACTTGTCAGTTCTCAGCACAAGATTGCCTCCTCCAGGAAGCTGTCCCTGAGCCCCACCTTGGGGATATAGTTCAAGTGCCCTCCTCCAGCTCACCTCCACCCTAACGTGTGTGGGGTGTACCACAACTACCAGTTCCCTTCTCTGCTTCCCCCATCACCCCAAAGTCTTTTGAAGACAGGCGTTTCACTTATTCAACATTGCAGGCAATGCTGTTCAGTGAGCACCTACTATGTGTTAATTCCCAGGTGTGGAAAACACACAGGAAGCAAAGGCAGCCCCTGCTCTCAAGGAATGCTTGGTCCAGTAAAGGAAGGAAGGGACCCGTTGCACAGAGACTGTCCACGTGATAGGGACCACCTCTTCTTTGGTTCTTTATCTCCTACCCTCAGTGGGCCAGTCCTGGAGAAAATTCTAGAAATAATAGTTGAGGGAAGGGAGACATGTTGACTTTGAAGTGTGGCAGGACATCCAAGAAAGCAGCTGGGCGCAGAAGGCTAAAGTTCAGGAGTGATGACCAGAACAGGGGTATTTGGGTAATTCTGCCCACTCACCTGTAAGTCACTGTGAGTTTCACTAAACCTGACGTGGAGAGTACGTGGGAGTCCCAGAGCTTATCTGGTACATGTGGAGAGTGAGGAAGCCTCTGCACTTTGGACACCGCTTACATTAACAGGGGACCTAGCCTCACGCCCAGGGCAGCTGCTCCTACTCAGAACACATCCCGGTTAAGGAAGTGGGACATCAAGTTGCCTGCACCCGGGGGCCAAACATCCACCAAAAAGAAAACACTTACACTCTGGAATGTTTCTATTCAGGGAGGGGCTAGAGTTAGTGGGGAGAAGGGGGGGCTGCCTCCATGCAGCGTTCTGGACTGCAAATCATCTCTCCAGACTCCAGACCGACCAGTGATTATGTTTTTCCTAATTTGAGGCAAGACCGCCCCTGCATCTGAATGCCTGGGGCACTGAGCAAATCAAATGTAGATCCCAAAGTGACATCCAAAAATGGAAAGAGCCTGTTTTGCTGGTCCTAAAAAAGAATGATCCAAATTTCCACTCTGGAGCTCCCCTTCTGGCTCCCTGAGGTCAGGGGGCTCCGGCCCCCTCCCTCCCTCACCTGTGAAATGCATTTTACCAGTTCTTGCAGAAGAAGGACTGCTACCAATAGCTTCTGGTTGTCTGAAAACACTTGCAGGTAAACAAGCCCTTCCCAGTCACATTGCATGGCTTGGCTTTGGAGGCTTCTGGACTCCCTGTTCTGAGTTTTACCCTCTCCCACCCCTCCTTGGTAGTGAGGTGTGAAGCCCCATAAAAAAGACCAGCAGGACCCCCAGGCAGGGCCACTACCCTCCTGCCAGCACCATCCGGTTCCCTGGCCCAGCGGCATTATCTTGCTTTTTGCCTTTGAAATGGCTTACTTCTAGGAAAGTGGAACTTACCCCTAAGATTCTATTGGTTCCCTGAGCTAACTCCTGATTGGTCCGTTTCTATCACTCCTGATTGGTCCATTTCTATCACTCCTGATTGGTCCATTTCTACAAAGCTTGTTCCTAATCAGTCAACTTTTGTTACACCTTATTTGCATATGATGTTGCAAAGTGTAGACTGGAAGCCTACAAAAGCCTGTGTAAACCTACAGATGGGGTCCAGAGCTTGGAATGTTAACTCCTCTGGGCCCGCCAGCATAATAAACCTGAGTTCTCCAACCCTCTGAGTGCTGCTTGGTCTCTCGTCCAGATCCAGGTTGCTGTCACAACTGAGCTATAACACTGAGCTGTAACACACTTGGCTGCAACAGTAGTTTCTGTGACCTCCAGCTTGTCCTCCAACTAAACCACTGTCATCTAGAACCTGACTGAAAGCCCCATGAGGGCAGGGGCCATGTCCTTCTGCACACCAGTGTCTCCCCAGCATCAGTACCTTGCCTGGCACAGTAGGCCCTTTTTAAGTATTTGTTATGTGGATTCAACAAACTTTGGCCAAGCACCTCTCCTGTATAAGGTACCTTCATAGGACACAGCAGAAAGGGCAACCAAGGCTCTTTCTACCAACAGTCCCCTCTGCAGACGAGACAGCAGCTCTGAGGGGTCCTGGGGTCAGAGGAGCACACGTCCAGCCCCTCTGGGGCCCCCTCTGCCTAAGCACAGGTCTACACAAGACCTTCTCTTTAAACCTACAACGAATGCAGGCTGGCCTCACCCCTTCCCAACCACCTTCCTGGTCACCCTAGTGCTCCTGTTCCCTCGGGGATGTTTCCAGGAACATCTGGCACCATTTCAGAGATGATCAAACGGTGTGGCTTCCTAAGCAACCCGGAACACTTAAGGCACCCAAGTTCCTACCTCACTGGGATGTTATGAAGATTAAATGAGATAATCCATGTAAAGCACTTAGAAAAGTGAATGCAATAAAAATTAACTTTTATTCTCATCATTATCTTTAATCACAGTTCAGAAAGGGCCCCACTAGAGGGTGTTTACTGCAATTCACACACACAGGCTCCCTTTTCTCCTAGTGTAGGGTGGGTAATTACACCTCACCCCTCTGACCCCAGAAGGACCCTCCCCACTTCCTCGTGGGAATACCTCTGCCAGATACCACTCTCTCCCCCCTCAACGATAGTGACCTTATCACACACCCTCCTGTATGCTCTGTATTAATCAGCAGAGCCTAACTGCTATAACAAATACCCCTAAAGCCAAGGGCTAGACACAACAAAGCCTTTTGCCGCTCGTAATCCAGTATCGTCAAGGATAGGAGATACTCTGCTCCACAAAGTCATCAGGCACCCAGACTTCCTCCTGGGGCGCCACCCTTTTGTAGCGACATGGAGCCCCACCCTGGGTCCTCTGTGTCCAACAAGCAGGTAGGAAGAAAGCACATAGACAGTGCACGCAGGCTTTAGGACCATGCTGGGCACGGGTGTTTGTTCCTTCAGCCCTGTCCACTGGCAGGAGCTCAGTCTCATGACACCACCTGACTGTAGTAAAAGCTCAGAAACAGTCTTTCCATGAGTTCAAGAGAAAAATAAAATCAGTTCAATGATCACATGTATTTTTTTCTGCCAACTACTCTTCCTGAGATTTCTCTAGAAGGGAACTTGAATTTTGTTTCCTTAGGGCATTCTCTCGGAAAATAGGCCCAAAGCAATGTTCCACATGTTTTCCCTCAAGTCCCCGTGCAGACAACACCTCATCCCACCGGGGCAGCAGACGTGGGAGAAAGAAGGTGTTCTCTGGAATGGGACAGAGGTGGGCCCAGCTCACAGCTTTGTCACTTACTAGGACAGCTTCCTCTTTTACAGAGTGGAAGTGGTAACAGGGCGGTTACCAATCTGGGGTAAACTTATAAAGGGTGGCCGTGAGTGGAATTTTCTTTGGCCCTCCTCCTCCCATCCCCCAACTACACCACACCATCCTTTCCAGGCCAATGACCCTTCAAGCCAACAGAGTAAGAGTCAAGGCCACCACAAGGGCAGGTATTCTGGTTTGTTTTTCAGCTGGTCAACCTGGCTGATTCTGCCCTAACAGTTGGATAGAAGATGGAGGTCAAGGTGGTCTGTGAACATAATTAAGTGAATGCAAAATCTGGAAACCGAAATCCCTCTTCGCCCCAACCAATGCCAGTTTGATCCTTTCGTGCCTAGACCCCACCCCCAATCCACCCCCAACACTTCATGCTCTGATCCAGACCTCTGTGGATGCACAACACCAAACAGCAGGGGGAACTGGATGTTTCATAAGCTCCCAGACTCTGTCCCTAACTGCAAACCCATTTGGGACATTTTCTGAAACAAGGGGCTTTGCACTAACCACTGGTTCCTAAACAAACAAATATGAGGGCTCAAGTTTTTCCCCTCATTCTCCCACTCACCTGGCTCCTCCCGCACACCTTGCTGTAAAACAATTACTGGGGAAACAAAAGGCACCGCCCACCCTGTGCCCCTGGTGATACCACAGCAGTCAGGAGTGCCTGTTCTCCTGGCAACACAAACTGCCCTGGCTGCATGTATTTGGTGCTTGGATTACACCCGCCAGCAGCCGGGGGAGGGCATGTTGCTAGGAGAAACTGAACTTGAGCTTAAATGTGAAATTCTTCACTGCCACACAGCTTTTTCTCAGCTGCCAAGAGATACATACACTCAACAGCAGGACCCCAGCGCTGGGACCCTCGTGGGGAATCCCAGCTCAGATAAGACGGTTGTGGCTCTTTTTTTTTCCTCTTTTCTTCCTCCTGAATTCCAAGCTGAGCCACCAACAGACAAACAAGAGTTACAAAGGATTTTCCACTGGACAATAGTGACTCAGCATCCACGACTGCCAGGCACTGTTCTAGGCCCTGGGACACAGCTGTGAAGGAAACGGGCAAGAACCTGCATCTAGGGGGAGGGGTGATAAAGAGATACTTTATTCATCTCCAGACAAACAGAACCCGTAGGAAATACATGTGTGTACATATGTGTCTACGTAAGTGCTTGTATAGATGTAGATATAGAAAGAGACTAATTTCAAGGAGTTGGTTCATGTGATTGTGGGGGCTGGCAAGTCTGAAATCTGTAGGGGAGGCTGGCAGGCAAGAGCTGAAGCTGCCGTCTTGAAGCAGAATCTCCTCTTTCACAAGAAAACTTCAGTTTTGTAGTTAAAGTCTTTCTACTGATTCCACGCTATCGAGAGTAATCTCCTTTCCAAAAAGTCAACTGATGGGAGATGTTTAGCACACCCTCAGAATACCTTCCCAGCAGCACGAGGTTAGTGTTTGATTGAATAACTGGGTACTGTAGCCTGGCCAAGCTGACACTGAAATTAACCACTAGCGGTGTATATCCGCATGGGGTGCTGAGAAGTGCGTGCACTGGGAAAGAAGAAAGCAAGGTGAGGGGCGGCAGGGAGCCCCGGGCAGGGGGACAACAGGAGACCCACCTGTGTGAAATGTAGTATGTCACTCAATACAACCTGAATGAAAAGTAAATAAATGAACATACTGAAGTATTGCACTCAAAAAGCACAACAAAAATCCTCACCTAGTTACACATCTGCTTAATCACGACCATGTTGCATGGTAACCAAGACCGGAGAGACACCGTCTGTATAGCTCTCACAAGTATTACTTGACACAGACAAAGCCAGCTTGTCCAGTCTCCTCCACCTGTTCATTCTGCAGCCCTCCCAACCCCTCCTGGCTGACGCTTCTGCACATGCTCCCTCCCCTGCACTCCGCTGCCCTGCCCATTGGGGGTTCCCAGGGCGCTAAGGACCCTTCCAGGCTGCCTCTTTCCTCTTCTCCCCACCTCTTTTCCTGCATGCCCTCTTCCCATGGCTCCATCCCACTGGCCTCCTGCCGGTTCCCCAATACTCCAGCCCACTTCTGCCTCAGGAGCTTGGCCCTTTCTGCTCCCTCTTCTTGGAAGGGACCCCTCTCAGCCATCTCCCGGGCTCTCTCCCTCACATTCTGCTCAGAAAGACCAGCAGTGACTACCCTGTAAAACAGCACCTCCCCGTCACTCTCTGTCCCCTTAGCCTGTCTTCTTTGTCTTCACAGCACTTCCCGTAAACATATATTTCTTTGTTAATTGTCTCCTCTCCACTTGAATGCAGGTGGGCAGGGACTCCGGGTTTTCTGTGTCTGGGTGGTAAAACAGCATAAAATTTGCCATTTTAAAATGTACAATTCAGTGACATTTAGTACATGCACAATGGCATGCAACCATTACCACCACCTAGATCCCGAACATTTTCATCACCCCAGAAGGAAACCCCACGCCCATTAAACAGTTGCTTCCCATCCCAACCTCCTCCAATCCCTGGCAGTTGCTAGTGTGCTTTCTGTCTCCATGGATTTGCCTATTCTGGACATTTCATATAAATGCAATCATAGAGTATGTGGCCTTTTGTGTCTGACTCATTTTACTCAGCATAATGCCTTTGAGGTTCGTCGTGTTGCAGGAGATAGCAGTATTTCATTTTTTTAAGGCTGAATGACATTCCACGGTATGGATATGCTGTGTTTTGTTTGTCCACTGGTTTTGTCCATAGGTCAGCCGGTGGACATTGGGGTTGTCTGTGCCTTTTGCTATCATGAATAATGCTGCGGTGAACATTTGCAAGCGAGTGTTTGTTTGAAGGGGTCTCTGTCTTGATCACTCCGTATCCCTGGCCTGTGAACAGATCTGCACTGGGAAAGGCTCAGTAATTAACATCTATGGACAGTTTAACCCTCAGACAAATAAATAATAGTCAAGGTTTGAGCATCTAATGTCCCTGGGCTCCAGACCGCCCCCATCGAGCCTCTGCCACAGCCCAGGAAGCCCAGGACTGAGACCTCTGCATCTCCCTCTTCCCACACCCACTCTCTCCGTGTCCTGGAACCACACTGCACCCAGGAGTGGGGCAGGGGTCCAGGTGGACTCCTCCCCAGCTGCCCCACCCCCAAAGACAAGCACATCCTGGCAGTTTAGAGAAATGGGCCCTTTTGAATTCTCATGCAGCCCCAAGATCCCCCCAAAACACAAATCATTGGGTAAACTTCAGGTAAAGTCCGATTAGTAGGCTAATAGAATGCCAGAAATTTCTTTGGATAGCATAAAATCTCAAATTTCACAATTAGAAATAAGACCCTAAAAAAGATCATATCCCTGTGGTAGTTCCCTAGGGCTGCCATGACAAAGTACCACAAACTGGGTGGCTTACAACAACAGAAATTTATTCTCTCACAGTTCTGGAGGCTACAAGTCTGAAATCAAAGTGTCAGCAGGGCCCTGCCCTCTCTGAAGGGTGTAGGGGAGGATCCTTCCTTGCCTCTTCCCGGCTTCGGGTGGTTTCCAGCCATCTTTGGCATCTGTCGGCTCACAGCTGCATCCCTCCAATCTCTGCCTCCATCTTCACGTGGCATTCTTCCCTCATATCTTCACATCAAATTCTTACAAGGACACCAGTCATAATGGATTAAGGACCCTCCCTGCTCCAGTATGACCTCATCTTAAGCGATCACACCTGTAATAACCTTACTTCCAAATAAGGTCACATTCTGAGGTACTGAAGATTAGGATTTCAACATGTCTTTTGGGGGGAATACAATTCAATTCATAGCTTTAGAGAAGGTAATGAGATACATATCCTTGATGTGACTAAAGTGTAAATGACTGATAAATTATTGGGGAGAGGGGAGTCAGGGGGTGTTGTATAAAAGAGAGGAGAGGACCATGCATAGGCCAGTGGTTCCACTAATGAGGAGAAATGGGGTAAGAAAGAGGAGGATGGAGCCACAAAGACTGGTTTCCTTGTCTGTTTTGTAATGTAGCCAAGGGCCAAACCTTCAGCGGGCCCAAGGCCCAGTGGCAGAACAGAGAAAGAAGGTGTCTCAGGTCACCAAGAGGGAATTTTTTAACACTCAGACCAGCTCACTCCCCTGCTCAAGAAGGCTGCCCTTGGCACAAGGCCCCATGCCATCCACCCTCTGCTTCTGCACACACTTCACATCCTGTCACTGCCCCACCACTCACTCTGCCACCCTGGACTCCTTGTTGTCCTCGAAAGTGCCCGGCATGCTCCTGTCCCCTGCCTCTGTTCTGCTATTCCCCCTGCCTGGAATGTTCTTCCTTCAGAGAGCTCCGTGGCTCAGACTGCATCCTATCAGGCCCTCCCTGACCACTGTCTCCTCCGTCCACCCCAGAATTTTCTCCCCCCTCACCTTGATCATTTTCCCCACGGTGCTTACCACCACCTGATATACAAGTACTGGCCTATTTCCTGCCTGTCTCCCTCCACTAGACTGTGAACACTAGGAGGGCAGGGGGCTTTGTGCTATTCGCTGCTGTTTTCCAGGCCCCCAGAGCAGTCCCTGGCAAGTATTAGGTGTCCAGTAAATTTTCATCAGATGTAGGAAACTGCTTCTGTCACACTACGTGCTTGGGGAACCCTGCAGCTACACAGAGGAGCTCTGTGATTACAGGGGGCCCAGATGGATAATCCAGGAGCCTCTTCCCATCGCCAAGATCCTTAACTTACTCACGTCTGCAGTCTCTTTTTCCATAAAAGGCACCATTCACAGATTCCAGGGTGAGGACGGGGACATATTCAGGGCCCGTTACTCAGCCGACCACAGGCAGGAAGCGCAGGCCTCCTCCTCACCCACTGCTGTGACATCCATCGGCTGCCTGTCAGTAGTGCCAGGCCACCTGCCCGACCCGCCCGAGGGGGGCCCCGCCTCCGGGGGTCCTTCCACCAGCCTCTCCCAAACCCAGCTTCCGGCACCTGCGGCCAGATGCCCCGGGCCCACCCCAGGCTTTCACGCCCCCGGACCAGCCGCAGGCCCCGGGTCATACCTGCGTCCTCCGGTGAAGGCTGAACCAGGCCGAGCAGTCTAGGGAACCAGTGTCACAGAGGCCAGGACAGCGGCACCTTCTTTGACTTGTTTTAGGGGGAGAGTAGAGGCCAGAGGTGGGTGTCCCTCCGTCCCTTCTGCACTCTTCCTTCCTTCTATTCTTTCACCTGCTTCTTCTGTCCTCCAAGACGCACTCCGACTCTTCTGCCTCTTACTCTCCATCCTTCCCACCTCAGCTGGTGACGCCCAGTGGCCCTGGGCACTTTCCACACTCAGCGCCCTGAGGAGAGTTCTCTCAGCTACTCCCTCCCGGCTCCCTCTCCCGTGCGCGCGCTTTCTCTCACACACGTGCGCATGCGCACCCACGGGAGAGCGCGCAAGCGCACAAGTGCGCACATGGAGCTCATAGGCTGTCACATTCTGAACAAAGCTTAAAGATCAAAGAGGCGGAGGGCGTGGACCCTGCCCCACCTCAGCGCGGTGTGATGACAGGAGCCATGGAGCCAGAAGGACCAGCTCCCATCGCCACCATCACCCCTGACTGGCTTAGAGAACTGACTCCACTGACATTCAGTGTTCTCATCTATAAAACGGGGATAATGCCCCTATTGGGATGGGCACCCCATTCCCGTTCCCCCAAATCCTGGCATAACTACAAAATATCCCCGAGGTGGAAGAATCTTTGTAATAATTGAATAGGAAAGATCATGGCTGCAAGAACCTCAGGAGATTCGCTGGGCGCCTGGTGTCAGAGGTCGGGGGAATCCACAGCGTCCAGACCAAGCAAGCCTTGACCAGAGCCAGCTCCGGCTGTCCCGACAAGGCTCCACACTGGGACAGCCCCGGGCCTCTCCCCGGGCAACAGAAGGGGTCTCCTGAGCAATCCTGCCTCATTTACACACACACACACACACACACACACACACACACACACACACACACACGGCATGGTCCTTTGAGGAAACAACTTCCCAAGACGGTCCCAACAGGGCTAGCTGGTTCTAGGTTCTAGTCAGGGCGGGACAATGCTGTGGGTGTCTGATCTCCTTCCTGTGGCTCTGCCTTGAGAAGCCAGGTAGATACGGGGGGGGGGGGGGGGGAGTGTCCTCCATTCCTAGCTCTCTGCTGATGAGGGTAACGGCTCAGCAGCTAACCTCAGGTTGGTTATCTCAGGGGTCCTGAGATAACATGAGGAAAGCACGTAATAAGCCCTCTGTAAATCCTAGTTCTCCCACGACTCCCTGCCTTGTGGGGGATCTTGTACAAGTCCCCTGGGGTCTCTGAGCCTCAGTCTCGGGTTACCTGAGCTTCCCCACTGGCTGGGCTACTTAGCGCGACTCATACACAATAATGTATGTGAGGGACACTTTGAAATGTCTGTAACACACATACAAATAACGTTACCTAAACGAACAATGAGGAATAGATAAAACAGAACGAAATAACTGGTTAGGCAATGTATTCGTTTCCAAATTCGTATATCAAAGTCCCACAAGCTTAGTGACTTAAAACAACAGAAGTTCATTGTTTCACATTTTGAAGCCAGAGGTCCAAAATTGAGGTGGCAGCAGGGCCACACTCCCTCTGAAGGCACTGGGGAGGGAAATGTCCCATGCTGCCTTCTACCTTCTGTAGCCGCAGGCATTCTTTAGCTGATAAATGTATTTCTCCAATCTCCAATCTTCACCTGACTCTCCCCGTGTGTCTTCGCATTATTTTCCCTCTGTGTGTTCCTGTCTCTGTGTTTTAAAATGCACCTGGGATCTTAGTTTTATTCAGGTACAGTGAGAGCAACAGCTCAGAAGACAATTGCCATTGAACAGATAGTTTGTTACTCAGAGTTCCCAAGAGGAGGGGCACACCATGTCACACGGGACCACACAGGGAAGTACCAGGCAGAGGGAGTGAAGAGAAATGTAGGCAGGGGTCCTTATTGTGGTTTTCACGGGGGAAGGGATCAGGAAGGCATGGTAAGCAAGCAGACTAGGCTTAGGACTGGATAATAGTGGCCTATAATGAAAAAGAATATGAAAAGGAATATATGCATATACATATATGTATATATGAATAATCATTACTGAGTCTAAACTCATTTTGCTAGCTACACAACAGGCCAATAAATTGGGAGACAAGGTGTTGGGGCAAGGAATAGTGACTTTATTCGGAAAGCCAGAAGACCGAGAAGATGGCAGACTGATGTCTTGGAGAACCATCTTCCCCAAGTCAGAATTCAGGGTCCTTTTATGCTAAAAAGGGGAGGGGGAGTGGTTGGCTGTTGCAAACTTCTTGGTGTAGGAATTCTTTGTTCTTGTAGCTGTCCACATGGGTCAGGTCATGGTGCCCCTGTAAAACCTCTGACAAAACAAACGTTATTTTCTATTCTGCAACCTGTTATCTTTATATAAGTGCAAAGGTGTTAATATCCTTAAAGGTCAGAGCCTTGAGAAGAGGCTCTCCTGTATATTTCAAGCTAAAAGTGACATTCTTTTACAAAACAGCAGAGCTAGCAAGACTAAGCCTAGAAAGCAGGGCACAGGGTTAAAGCCAAAGAAACAGATCTAATATGGAGTCAAATTTGTTCTTTTCTATTACATAATGTCCAGACTCTGCGCTGTTGAGGTGGTCCCCAGTTGTCCAGGAAGGCCCTAGGATAATTAAGAATATTGCCCCTTGGAGTGTGAGAGCCAGACAGAAGAGGCAGTTTGGAGTGTGGGCTCTGGATTGGATAGTCTGCATATAAAAGGCATGCTTCTCATTTGCTGCCTCTGGGAATAGGCTAGCCCTGGGATGGCTCACTCCAGTCGCTGAAGCCCCAAATGCCAGAGCATCAAGAATCTACAAAATGAGAAAATAGGGTTAATATACTCGGTGTCCCAAATTCCCCATTTTTATAAGGAAAACAGTCATCTTGGATTAGGGCTCCTTCTAATTATCTCATTTTAATAACTTGATTACACCCCCGTAAAGACCCTGTTTCCAAATGAGGCCACATTCTGAGGGACTATGGGTTAGGACGCCAACGTGTCTTTTTCAGGGGACGCAATTAAACCCAGTAAATTTTTCAGTAAAAGGCCAGATATAGTGAATGCTTTAGACTGCTTGTGTCACAGGAAAACAGCCACAGATAATACATAAATGAATGAGTATGGTTACGGCTTTTTTTAATTGAAGTAGAGTCCATTTACAATGTGTGTTAATTTCTGGTGTACAGCATAGTGACTCATATACGCATATATGTATATGCATGTATTTCTTTTCATATTCTTTTTCATTATAGGCCACTACAAGGTATTGAATATAGTTCCCTGTGCTATGCAGTAGGACCTTGTTGTTTATCTATTTTGAATGTAGTAGTTAGTATCTATAAATCTTGAACTCCCAATTTTTCTCTCCCCACCCCTTTTCCCACCTTCACTCTGAGTTAACAAAGCTCTCGATGAATTCTGTTGAACACAAATTAATAACTAAACATTCAGAAAATCAGTTCACCTGGATTGTCAAGAAATAAAACCAGAAACAGGGTCAGGGTCCTAATGGCAAGATGCTAATTGTGCTTGTTTAGCTGTGTCATAAAATTTCACCCTTATTGGCCGGTCCTCTTCACACATCATTGAAAATCCATTAAAACAATGGCTGGACCATTAACCCTGGCTTTCAGGCAGAAGCTTCCCTTGGGCACAGTTTTTGACTAGGGTCCCTTCATTAATACCAGCTTAATTGCTTGGAGCTGGATGATTGTGATTATATACCACTATTTAAATATGGAGGAGGGGCGCTGAAGGCTCAATCTTTTCTTTGCATCTTTAAAATTTTTTAATATGAGTGGACTCATCTGCCTCCGGCAAGATGAAATATTAAAACTCGAATTTTTAAAACAAATAGAGGGCTGATGACTCAATTTACAAAACAATTCCCCATAGGATTTCTGAAATAGTAAGCTCTCAGAGCAATCAAAATTGTTTGATTTACAAATTTTCAGTTTGCTAGCATCTTTTCCTTATTATGACTTGAGCATAAAGGCCATATTTGAAAAAGACACACGACTGCTAATGAGTACCCTAGTGACAGCAGAGCGAGAGGTAGACTCTTGCATTTATAAACAGGGTGGCCAGAAGGCATATTTTAAGGACACGTTGAAGAACAGTCTCAAAGCCTGAGTTAGGGCTGTGACCTGCTAGGTCATGCAGGGCAGACAGATGAACCAAGGGGGACATCAGTCAGAGAAGAGCGGACCCAGAGATCAGACTGCAGTTTGGAATGACGTCAAGTAGACACTCCTTATGAGTGTGCAGAGGGGAAAGCAGCCCCTGGTTCCTGAAAAACAGGCTCTTACCCCCTCCATTTCCCAGCCAGATGCAGTGAGAAAAACTTACCCAGCACCACTTCAGATATTGCCTGTTATGAAGCCCAGGAGGATATTAACGTCCTTCCCCATAAAACAGTGGCTTCTCTTTTAGTATTTCACCACCTTCCATTGCTCTGCATTAAAAACCAGCCACGTGAGACTGCAGTGCCATCCTCCAGATGTGTGGCAACAAAGTCTGCAGGCTCAATTGAGTAGTAATAGTTACTACTTATTGCTTAGAACTGGATTTTGCTGACGATTTCCTCTTTTAGTTGTGGTTACAGAATAAATTCAAAGTCACCACTGTATTCTCATCACACTCACTAGCTTGCATTTCCTTTTGTTTTTGTGAGGTAGAGAGATAGGTGTACAGTTGACACGCCAAGAATAGTCCCGTAGCCTCGCCACACAGATGTGTGTTCCATTTGTGACCATCAATTGTCCATACTTGGGGAGGGGAGCTGCCTTCCAGAATTTAATACATCATACACCAGTAAAATGTGCACACGAGGTGTGGGGCCCTGGAGAGGACTGAGAATCCTTTATTTACAAAATAGGAACCCTTGATCAATAATCTGTCAATTGCTATGACCATCATTTCATAAAAGAATGAATATATTAACAGCAACAAGGTCAGGAGGACAACCTCCCAGCATTCCCTTAAGCAAGGCAGGTGATAATTTGACATTGATTTTATATATTTAAAAACATGGTTCATATTTTTCTCATTCTGATGCACATTGGTGAAAATGTTCCTCATGAACCTATAAACATTAGTGCAATGACAAGGACAGACAGAGTTTGGAAGCCAGTTGAACATATTCACTGGCCACTAGTCACACTTGGCTACTGAGCACTTGCAGTGTGGCTGGTCTGAACTGAGATGTGCTGTAACTATAAAATTCACATCAAATTTCAGAAACAGTGCAAGGAAAAAAAATGTGTAATATCTCTTGGTAATTTTTATATTGAATACATGTTGAAATGATAATAGTTTGGATACATTAATATATCATTAAAATGAATTTAACTTTTTAAACTTTTAAAAAATTGATGCTACTAGGAAATTTTTAATTACTCTCTGGCTCACATTATATTTCGACCAGACAGTGCTGCCTAGATGAGCAGCGTCAACTGGAAAATGTTAGGTGCCTTTGAGGTAGATTATAGCTTCTGATTAAACCAAATAAATGGGACTTGAATGTATGTTTCCATACAGGACAGGGAAATTAGTGACTATGAGGACCTTAACGCACGCAAGACAAACTGTCCTGGTCTTGGGGCAACTTTGCTTGCTGTTCTGGACAACACATTTGATGCCTATTGTGGCCACTAGAGGGCAGTAGCGTATACAAAAATGTGAGTTTCCTCACACCCATTAACTGAGAAGACCCCTCAGGCAAAGCCATTACAAGGGAGGCACTCAGTAATTATTTGAGCTGATCCTCTTTCTCTCGCTCTTAAATGCCATTTGCCTCAGGAGGAGGGAGAGAGTACAGAGGACTGCGTGGAGCTTGAGCTGACCCTTAAACTATGAGTGAGGTTCAGACAGAGCAGCAAAGCGGGAAAGCCACTCTAAATGAGAGAAATCACATTCAAGGGCAGGCATTCAAAGACCCAGGCTACAGAGTCAGGCTTACCTCCCAGGCTCTGCTACTAACAATGTCTGGACCCCAAAGCAAGTCACTGGGCCCCTGTTTCTTTCTCTATGAAAAGAGGAGGTGGAGTGAGGTGAACTTTAAGGCATCTTCCAACCTCAGCATTCATGCTATACTTTCGACAGTAAACCCTGCAGGCCTGGTGTTATCATAGGTCTGATGGGGAGTCAAAAAGAATAGTAATTATAGGACTTGAAGGCACAATACTGCTATCAATTCTTGCTTTAAGTTCCCCTCTGCTCCAAACACTCAACAATAACAGACAAAATACAAAAAGTTAAAAGTCAAAGACTTGCTCAAAAAGATCAACATCTCCAAGGATCTGAACAGCAGAGACATAGCACTCTACGCTGGGGGAGAGATTCATTAGTTAGAAGGCAGTCCCAAAGAAATCACCCATAAAGAAGCACAACGGGAGAAAATGTATTTTTTAAAATATGCAGGGGGAGGGTATAGCTCAAGTGGTAGAGTGCATGCTTAGCATGCACGAGGTCCTGGGTTCAAATCCCCAGTACCTCCATCCAAAAAACAAACAAATAAATAAAACTAATTACCTACCCCCTGCAAAAAAATTTTTTTAATTAAAAAAATATATATATGTAAGAGCAGTTAAGAGGCATGGAAAGTGGACTCACAGGCACCAACATACAGCTCACAGAGATTCCAGAAGAAAAGAATGGATGAAATTAGAGAGAGTGATGTCCAAAGAGATAACATCTGAAGTTTTTCAGTATTAAATTTAGAGTTCACTAACAGCTCTAAATATGGATATGCAGGAACTTGTATTTTCACTATGATATTTCTAACTGCCCACACATCGTGAAACTGAAAGACATGTAGGGATAAAGAAAAAGCATCCCAACCGAGAAAATAAGACTACCTACAAAAAAAAAAAAAAAGAAAAAAGAAAAACCGACAGTAGCAGAATGATCAGCAACAGATGCCAAAAGACAGGGGAGGAACTCTTGGAAAGTGCTGAGAGAGTTACTAACCAACACAGAATTCTATACCCAGGCAAACTATTACTCATTCAAGAGTGAGCGCACAATCACTAAAAGAAATTACAGCCCATGGGCCCCAAGTAAAGAATTACTAAGGAATGAAATCACAATGAGAATTACAAGAATTAAGAACCCAGCAACAAAAGCACAGCATATCTGAACAGGAATATCCGTAATGGCTATGATACGTTGCTTTCGGCAATGAGCCAGGAACTACATTAGGCATTTCCCAAGTAGTATACCTCTCAGCCCTCAAGGTCAGGTTGTGAACTTGGCATTGTTAACAAGGGTGAGAAAACTTTCTGGTAGAACAAGATAATCATACCTGCTATGGAATGAATGTTTGTGCCCCCACTTCCCCAAATTCACATGATAAAGACTTCATCCCCTACGTCACGGGTTTAGAGGTGGGCTCTTTGAGAGCTAATTAAATTTAGGTGAAGTTATGAGGGTGGTGGCCGAGTGATGGAATTAGTGCCCTTTTAAGAAGAGGAAGAGACACCAGCACCTCCTCTCTTTGCCATGTGAGGATATAGCAAGAAGATGACCATCTGCAAACCAAGAAGAAGGCTCTCACCAGAACCCCACCATGCTGGCACCTCGATCTCAGACTCCCCAGCCTCCAGAACTGTGGGAAGTAAATATCTGTTGTTTAAGCCTGCTATTTTGATATAGCAGCCCGAGCTAAGAAACACACGTAATATTCTGGGTCAGTACGTAGATAGGGAGCCAATGAAGCAAGAAGGGAGGTTCAGGTAGAGTTTTACTGACCCTTAGGAACAAGAATAGGGGGCCTGTGCCTGGTTGAAACAGCTGTTCCACAGGGAAGAGGTGGACAGTAGTCTACTCTGAAGTTTCCATCATGCTGGCAGTTAATTACCCTTTGCCCTCTCACCTTTCCCCTGGCCCAGCCTGAGTTTGCCTCACATTAAACACTGTAATATTGGGAACAACTGCCCAGATTTTAGCCAGACTGGTAAAGAGGCATTTACAGGAAACACACAAGTGGACTGAGGTTCCCAAGCCAGGAACCCCTTGGGGAGCTTTCCCGCCTACAGATGCCCTCCCTCGAGTCACATTCCTCTCAGCTGCTACCTGGGCTGTAGGGTTTTGTAAAGCTCTCGGGAAATACTGCTGTTCAGTCACAGCTGAGAATCACTGGCCGAGAACAGGGTGAAATGAAGGAAAACGTTCATTCTTGCCCCACGAGGCTGAACATGGCGGCGGGGCCTGGCAGCCCCTCTCGACAGCCAGGACCAGCGCTGGGGCAAACTTCAGAGGCCACTGTTCTGACAGCTTGGGGAAGTGGTTCCCCTTGCCCTGATGGAAAAGTGTAGCTCTTCTCTGAAACCAGGAAAGAGGAAGCACGGGGTACTTGTCAGCAAAAGTGACGGCTCTCCCGGAGTGGAGGAGGGGAGCTTCCTCTTCCCTGGACATCACCGGCCAGCAGCCTGGAATCAAGGGAGGGGTGAGGGGACAGTTCAGATCCTCACTGGAAATGACCTAGACAACATCAGTTCTGTGAAAACACACCCCCTCGGATCTGGAAAGCACTCCTCCCCACCTCCTCTCTCTCTGTCCCTGGCCCTCGCCCCCACCTCCCAGCCCCCGTGTTCTCTAAATCTTCGTCCAGCTCCACTCACTCCCATATTCCTAACCCCTGCTCTTCATTACAGCCCCTGTCCCGCTGCTCCTCGCGTTCCACACACAGCCCCCACCTCACACTGCCGTCCCCTGCCAGCTCAGGGTCCTGGTTGCTCATCTCCTTGGCCACTGCCCAGGATAACTAATGCCTGAGTTTGCAGCAGGCCCTGTATGGACCGCCTGCCCTGGCGGCTCCCCACCCCGGACTGCCTCGCAGGAGATGGAATTACCTTCCTATGCTGCCCCTTGTCGACTGAACGTCATCTCCCTGACTCCCTGACTCCCTGTTGCTGATTATATAAAGCCCCTCCTCAGCAGGAGCTGCAATTCTTCCGTCTGCCCCACCTCACCCCCTCCCTCTCCATCATCTCTGTTTTCTGGCCTGGGACTCTCCACCCCCCCCACCCCCACCTGAGTGGCCAGGCCCCACCCCTCCTCAAACCATGGGCTTCAAACTTCAAACTCTGACTCAAACCCTTTCTCGCTTCCCCCTTCATAAGCCCCCATCCTGTCCCCATCCATACCTGCTCCCCTGCCCCTGCCACCTAGGGCCTCAGAGCTCTCCCAGGCAGGGGACTAGCCACCTCACCAGTCTGCTCCTTCCGCTGGACTTCAAGCCGAGTCCCTAATAGAAGCAGAAGCTGAAAGAGCCATAAGGTGGCCACTCCCAGTTGGTCACCGGGCTCATCCCGCTGTGCCCCAGACCTGGTGGGTACCCAGGGAAGCAAATGGCACTGCCTGAGCAGCCCCAGAGAGAGCTGGAGCCTTCTGTCCACCCACAGGGCCCAGAGGCAGGTTGCTGCTCCCATACCCCTAGGACTTCACACACAACACAGCAGCAAAAGTCTCGGGGCCTGTCCCACCTGCCAGGGGAGCGCTTTCCTTCATTGGTGGAGCAGCTGCTGAATGCCAGGCCCTGCACTGGACACAGAGGTACAAAACTAGGGGAACAGGATCTCTCCCACCCCATCCCCCACACCTCCCTCCCCATACACATCCCACCCAGTGACTCGGCTGCCTCTGGGCTTCCACTCATGCTATTTTCTTTCCTGGAATGCCTTCTCCTCTCTCTGTTGGGTAAGTGGAATCCTTCCTTTGAGAACCAGATCAAGCCCACCTCCTCCACGAAGACTTCCTGAGAGCCCCAAGCATCGGCGTGCCCCTCCCATGGCTCTGGCTATCTGTGGCCCTCCCTCCTTCAGAGCACCATCTGCCCTGAGAGTCTACACGGCCTCTCTGTGCAGTCTGTCTCCCCACAGACGGTCAGCCCCTCACGGGCTGGGACCGGGCCTTCCGTTGAGCTGGACCCTGGGCAACAGTGCTGGGCTGCACAGAACAAAGGCATATTCTCCAGATTGTGCCGACAGTGCGTAGGTTTTCTGTTCAACAAATTGCTGCCCCATCCCCCCTTTTCAGAAGGCCAGAGCCTCCCTTCCGTGGCGTGCGAGAGTAAGTGGGCTGCTGGAATGGGAGGAAAGCCCGCCTGCTTGTCCCATCCCCAGAGAGGGCCACCTATGCTCAGAGCTGAGCGCTGGGCATCACAGGGCATCCCCTGGACCACAACAAGAAAGATGGCCCCTCCTCTGGGACTTAGAGCCAAGGTGACTTAGGAGTCCTCAAAGATCACACCTTTCTGCCAAAAAGGAGCCAATGGCCTGAGCCCAATCCACCTGATCTGGGTTCCCACCCACCATTCCCACCTCAAGGTACAGAGAAGTTACCCAGTGCCCTGGGCCGCGGCTGCCCTGTGGCGGACCCCCCTTTCCGGAGGTCAGGCTGTAACATATATGTGATAGACGGCAGCTGGTGTGGCAGCAGCTCTGGGTCGGGGTGGTTGCACGGGGGGGTGGTTGCTGCAGTTACACGGTCTTTGCAGTCGTGTGGTCATCTGGCTGTGGTGGTTGCAGCTGTGGTTTCTGTGGCGTTTCTGGTCACCGTGGTTGTGTGGTTGTTGCAGGTGTTCAGGCTCCTTTGGCACCACAGCGGGAGGAGCAGCCAGCCACTGGGGGGAGGTGGCCTCCCTCACCGTCTCACCTTAGGCTGTGCCCAGGCAAACAGACAAAGGGATAGCCAGAGAGAGGACGCCTTCTTGTCACCTTCTTGTGACGAGCTTCCACCAGCCCCACAGCCCACCGCCTCTCTCTGGCCGTCTCGGACTCCCCAGCACAGCTGTGCAGACCGTTTATCCACTTCTCTGGAGCTGGGGTCACGTCCAAGCACTTGAAACCCTGAAGGTCCTCCTCCATGCAGCACCACCTCCATTTGCAAGAACACTGTTCTGGGCAGAAACCCATTCTCTGCATCATAGGAAATATACCCTGCCCATCCCACTGCCCTGAGATGGGCCAAGAAGGCCCATGCAGCTAATGGCCTGGGGTGGGGACAAGGAAGCAGGCTGCTGCTGAGTGCTGTGGGGTGAGGGGTGGGGGGTGAGACATGATGAGAAAACATACAGATCACAGCAGAGGCTCAAGCAGAGGGCCCAGCCTGATGCCCACTTCCCTGACCCTGGACCCAGAGTCAGCATGAGGCCAGGCAGGCCGGGTCAGCCCTCCAAAGGGCAGGGCCTGGGCATCTCCCCGCTCACCTCCCCCCACCACTCTTACAAGGACTCCCAGTGCCATGGTCAGGCCACGGTTTCCCCAGAATGGTGGATAGACACCCTCGATTCCCTGGTACCCGGGACAGAATTTTCCATCTGCCTCAGGGAACCTGGGTCCTGTGCCTTACATCCCCTCTCCTGAACCCTGCTCCCAGTCAGAAATGTATGTTCGCTTAAAATGTATTAATAGCTAAAACTTCACATGGTCCATAGTCTAATAGGGGATACAGTGAAACACACACTCTCCCATCCCCCTCCCTTAGCCACCCAGAGAGAGAGTCATGAATATACAAGCAGATCTGCATGTGTATCCATACGAAGGAACATGGTGAAGACAGTACAAACTCGGGGGCTGGTCTGTCTGAGCTCAAGACCCATTTCTGCCCCCTTCCAGCCTGGTGACATGGGGCACCTCTCTGTGCCCTGGTTACCCCACCTGCAGAACAGGATATAACCACAGTCCCAACCTCATGGGATGGGGACAGAGTTAAACACACATTAGTTCTCACTGTAATGAATGTTCTTTTCTTTCTCGTTTTATAGAAATGATATCACCCTGGTTCACACATATGTTCTATATCTGATTTCTTTCACTTTCAAGTGTATCTGGGAGCTCATTCAGTCTATTTTATTTATTTGTTCATTTTATGTTTAGTTCTTTTTTTTAATAACACCACTGTATTTTTTTATTATTATTATTATTATCATTATTTTTTGGTGGGAGAGGTAATTAGGTTTGTTTGTTTATTGATTGATTTAACGGAGGTACTGGGGATTGAACCCAGGACCTCGTGCATGCTAGGCAAGCACTCTACCATGGATCTATACCCTACTTCCCTTCATTTAATTTTAAAGCTGCATAGTATTCCATTGCCTTGATCAATGCACCATAATTTATTAAAGTCACTCTTTTTTTAATAGATGTTTTGGTAGTTTCCAGTCTTTTACAAGCAATGCTGCAATGAACAGCTTTGCACATGCTATGTAATTTTTTACACCTCTGTTATACCTCATATTATTTCTTTTTTGTAATGAGAACAATTAAGATGTAGTCTCTTAGCAGCCTTGAAGTTTATAATACAATACTGTTGTCTATAATCATTCTGCTGTGCATTAGATCTTAAGGACTTATATATCGACTGGTTGCAAGTTTGTACCCTTAAACAACATCTCCACAAATAGATATACTATACTTTATCTAAAAATGATTAGGATAAATTCCTGGAAGTAGAATGCTGGTCAACAGACGTGTGCATTTGTTACTTTTTGCCGTCCAGTGCCGTCTAGAGAGATTGTACAGAATCAATGTTCCATTGGCAACATATGAGTTTCTGTTCCCCAAGCCTTTACCAACAGTTTATAAACATACTTTTTATCTTTGTCAGTTTGGTAAGTGAAAAATAAATGCTCTCTCTGCATTTTTATTTTATAATTTTTCTTCTTATGAGTAATGTGAAGCATCCTTGTATGTGCTTGTAACTCTTTTGTGTTTCCTTTTCTGTGAACTCTTCTGCCCATTTTCCTATTGTATGGTTAGTCATTTTTCTTATTAATTAGTAAAAGGTCACTACATACTAGGAATATTACTATATTTTTCTGCTTTGACAGTACTAGAATTTTCTTGTATTCATTTTTCCACACATAATTTTCATGCAATAGAAGTTATCATTTTTTTATAGCTTCTGTAGTTTGTGTCACACTTTGAAAGTTCTTCCCACTCCAAAATAGTCATTAGATTAGTTTTAACCCCCCATAGTTTCTTCTAGCATGTTAAAAAATTTAAATCAATGATTTCTCCTGGTACGCATCCTGATATAAGAAATGAAGTATGGATCCAACTTTATTTTTTCCCAGATGGCTACCAGTTGTTTCAACACCATTTATTGAATAATTCATTTTTTAACCAATGATTTGAAATGCCATTATTATCATAAGCTAAACTCCCAATAAGTTTTGGTCTATTTCTGGACTTCCTATTTTGTTCCAACTACGAGATGTCCTAAACTATTTTAATTATTCAAGTCTTATAACATGCACTATACCTTATAGGGCTGGTTTTCCATTCGTTTTTCAGCTTCTTTTCTCATATGAGCTGTTAGTTTTATTGGGATTTCTTTTCATTTACAAGCTAACTAAGGCAAGCTGATATTGAACATATCAGTGAATATGATGCTGGGTCACTTTCGGGTGAATACTATCCTCCCAGAAAGGTATCTAATATATTAGGTTTTGCAAAGTTAGCAGGTTCCCAAGACCATCCTCAGGTTCAAAATGTTGCTAGAAGGACTCACAAAACTCAGCGAAAGCTGTTGTAGTTGTGGTCAGTTAATTACAGCAAAAGGATATGGATTAACACCAGCCAAGGAAAGAGATGCACAGGGCAGAGTCCAGGGAATGTCCAAGCAGAGTTTCTACTTGTCCTCTCCCAGGGGAGCCATGGACAGCGCTCCCTCCCCCACAACAATATGTAAGAGTACGAGCAGAGTATTGCCAACCAGGGAAACTCACCTGAGCCTTGGTGTCCAGAGTTTCTCTTGGGCTTCCATCACATGGACATCCCTGGCTGCCCACATGGCTGGCTTTCAGTCTCCTGGTGCTCCAGACATAGAGCAAATACTGCATGGCTGAAAGCTCCTGTCATAAACCATATTGTTAGATGGTCAGGTATGGCCCAAGGCCCCCAGGTAGACAAAGACACTCTCAGCAGGCAGGACAATCCAACAGCACAGAGATTACCTCCCAAGAGCCAAAGACCAAGGCCAGATCTCTCTCTGGCTAAGGTTAATTTTTTACCACACTAGTTTTTACACTTATTTGCATGGACTTGACCAAATCATCTCTAAGGATTCTTTTCATCCCCCCACCTGTGGTTGGTTTCCCCTTAGCATTTCTTATTTGTGCCTTCTTCCCTCTTTTCTTTTGACAAGGTTAGTTGACAGTATGTCAATATTATTGTTTTTTTCAAATAATTAATTTTGAATTTATGTATTATTTGTAATTTATTAATTATAAAAGTTTTTGTTTTCCAATTCATCCTGCTTCCAATTCATTTCTGCTTCAGCATGTATTAATGGCTTCCTCCTGCATTCCTGAGGCTTAGTTACTTTATCTAACTACTCTATTTGGATGCTTAGTTCATTTTTTTATTCCTGTTTAATTTTTTGTTAATTCATTAAATAGGACTGTGTGTGTTAGTCATGGTTCTCCAGAGAAACAGATTCAATGGGATATAAAAAGAAATGTATTATAAGGAAATGCACATGTGATTATGGAGGCTGAGAAATTCCAAGGTCTGCAGACGGCAAGCTGGAGACCCAGGAGAGTCAATGGTGTAAGTCCCAGTCAAAGTCCAAGTTCAAAGGCAGAAGAAAGCCAATGTCTCAGGTCAAAGATAGAGAGAAAGAATTCTTTCTTAGCCTTGTATTCTATTCAGGCCTTCAACAGATTGGGTGAGGCCCACCCACAGTGGGAGGGCAATCTGCTTTACTCAGTCTGCCAACTGAAACATAAACCCCAGATAGAAACACCTTCAACAGGCACACCCAGAATAATCTTTGACCAAATATCTGGGCACCCTATGACCCTGTCCAACTGACACATAAAATTCCACTATGCATGTTTCTCAGGGCACTGCTTTAACTGTACCTCCTGTTCTGATAAGTAATGCTTTATTTTATAGACAACCATTCCATCTAGAAAGTACCTTATGGCTTACAGGAGGATGCTTTTCTACTAAATTTTGACCAGGCAATAAGTACAATGACTCACCTTTTCATATAAGTTTGATCTGATTCTCTTGAGGCCAACACAAAAGTGAACCAGGGCGTCCTCAGGGCCCAGAAGTTGCTTTGAAAGGATTCTCTCAGAACCTGGAAAACTCATTTAAATATCAATGGAACATGCACCTACTTGCCTGGATGAATTTCTCAACAGCCAACAGCAAGAGATCCCCCTGTTAAGTCTCAAATCTAAGAAGGAAAAAAGAAGCTACCACCTTTCTCCCATTCAAATGATTGTAAATCATAATATAATTGACAAAAATTATAATACCTACCATAATATGTTTCCAGTGCTTTATATAAGTCATCTTATCTAACATTTGCATGGGTTCTGAGAGAGATATCATACTCTGTATCTTAAAGATAAGAAAGCTCAGCCTCATAGGGGTTACATAACTTGCTAAGATCACACCTCTTTTTAAGTGGAGGAGCTAGGTTTTCATGCTGGCTCTGTCTGATTTAAGCCTTTGCATGTTTTCAGGTTGCCTCTTTTGTCTCTCCTCTGCCCCAACTTGCAGCAATAAGGTGGTTCTGCCTCTCCTGGCAAAACTTATTTTCCAGGCAGAGAGATTACATCTGCCACAGTCCACTGTAAATTAGGGAGGAGCCAGCACAGAATTCTGGGACTGAGACGCAGCAGGCAGCCCACCAGACAGGGAAGGCCTTTGCCTGCCGAAGCCATATGGATGAAGACTCTGAGCCAAGCAATAAGGAAGAGAAAGGGGAGGGAAGTCAGGGTGGGGGCCAAGAGAGTCGGGGACAGGCATGGCTGCTTCAGCAGGGGGCACAGACCACAGAGCCTGCAAGGGCCGGACACACCCATCACCCGTGCCAGGCCCATCAGGTTCCTCTTGGCTGCCGGGCAGCTGCCCTCTAATGACACGAACAAACGATTTCCTATATGGAGGGTTCTGGTTAGAGTCGTCAGCCAAGTCTCTGTGGGAACCAGAGAAGACGACCCCGTGGGGACGGGAGGCCCTGGTAGCAGCAGCCAGAGCCCGCTGGCACATCTCCAGGCGTCTACCAACTGGGCAGATTATCAGAACCCTGCTGCAAAGAGATAAAGAACATCCCGATCCAGCCCCTAGAAGGGCAGGGCTTTATATAGCAGCCTGAGTAGGCTGCAAGAGAATGTCCTGGCTGAAGGCCCCTCTCTAGCTGAGGCAGAGAGGGGAGCCGGTGGGTGGGAAGGAGGGAGCTTATAAAGAACCCCATGTGCACAGATCTGCTCAGGAGCCTTGTCTCAGCAAGGCCTGAGATCTCAGGTCGTGTATAGATCATTTAAATTTTTTTTATACTTCTATGTTCCAAATTTTCTATGGTGAACTTAAACTCTTTTTATAGTCGGTAAACATGAATACAATTTTAAGAAACTAAAAAAGAAAGACACAGAAGGAAATCCTTCAGCTGGGAATCTTCACCCTGCTCATGGTCCCCCAGTCATGGACCAGTCCCCTCCCCCCTCCTCTGGTCTCTCTCTGGGGAACCCTCCTCTGTGCTAGCCTTTGCCTGCGTTGCAGGAAAGGATCAGTTTTTTCTGCTCCTGGGTTCCTCGTACCCTCCCTGCCCTCTACCAGTTCAGATGTCACAGTTCTTGGCTTTGGTGTCTTTAGATAAGGCGTCCACATCCCTCATGTCTGCTGGGGTGCCAAAGGGTCACTCGGGTTCTGTCTTGCCCCCTTCCTGGCCCCCAAACACTAGCTTAGTAACACAAAACAAAAGCAATGGAGTCCCTTACATAGAGTGTGTTTTGCATTCTTACATCTCGGGCTCCTTGTCTGTAAAATGGGGTTAATAATAGCAATTGCCTCATAGAGATGATATTGAGATTAAAATAAAACAGTGAATGTAAAGTGCTTGACAGACTGGAAATGCCCAATTACATATTTCCTGATCATCAGTCTACCATGCCTTCTTGTCCACACCCACCCACCCACCCCCTGAATAGCCACACTTAACACATTTGGCCAAGATGACTTCCCCTGTTTCCAAAAATAACTCCTCCCAGGAGGTGTGAAGATTCACCTCCTGATTCAAAGCAGGAATTCCACAAATGCTTTGAGAGGTGACTGACTCCTTGGAATCCTTCAAAAAGCCTCCCTATATGAGGCAATGCCTTCATTTTGATGTGTGTCAATGTAGGCAGCTGGACAAACAGATAAATGAATTAACGTGTTACTTTGTAGTAACGATCGTATGTGGGCTGAGTTCAGACCATGACTCTGGAGCAATTTTTAGGAAACAAAAGTAGGTGAACTACCAGCTGATCTCTATTTTTTGAGCAGGTGCTATGGGCAAAAAGGCACTGTGCTAAGATTCCAAAATGGAACATGAAAAAATATGAAAGTCTCTGCTCTGAAAGAGATTACAGTCTCATTGAAGTGTTACAGAAACCTGAATCCTGTCGAGAGACCAAGCAACATTCGGAGGGTTGTAAACCAGGGGTCGAGATCAAATCTCGCTGGGGCCTCCAGAAATGTTACAGAAACCTGAATCCCTTTGAGAGACCAAGCAGCACTCAGAGGATTGGAGAACTCAGGTTTATTTCGCCCGCGGGCCCAGAGGAGTTAACACTCCAAGCTCTGGACCCCATCTGTAGGTTTACACAGGCTTTTACAGGGTTTTAGGTTTCGATTAAGTTTGTGCAAATGAGGTGTTAGAAATGGACCAACTGGGAGTGAGCTTTTGGGAACCAATGGAATTTTAGGGGTAAGTTTCGTTTTCCTAGAAGCAAGCTGTTTTACAGGAGCACGAAAGCGGGAAGGCAATGGCCCTGCCTGGGAGGTCTTGCTGGTCCCTTTGTGGGTTTTGTCCCTTCAGAAGAAGTAAATTGCAGAGACAGAAATAGAAAGCTCACTCAGCAAAGCAGGATATGATCCATGCAGGTGATGGGGTAGAGTTTGGAATAGAGTTTCCTCTGGGCTCTGGAGGCCAGAGCAGGCTTGCAGAAGAAATAAATATCGTTGGTAAGTGGGCACCAGGCCTGGTAGTATCTGATGCAATCAGGATGGTCTGAGAGAAAAGATAGCAAATGTTACTGTCAATAAGGCAAGGTGTGGGGCTGGTACCCGTGGAAGTACAGCATCTTCTCTGATCCTGACAACAGTATCATGTGGTGTTATCATTCCTGTTTTACAGATAAGAAAGCCATAGCTCAGAGAAGCTCAGAGAGGTTAAGTTTTATGCCTAAAGTCACACAGCAGAGACAGAATTCAAACCAAGTTCTACCTGCTCCAGAGCCCACGTTCTTGCTTCTGTTACCGGGCACTGCTAAGACCTCCCTTAAATCTGGCTCCCAGAACAGACGTGGGCTGTCTGTGACCAGTCATGGGGCTCTCGTTCCAAGGCTGTGGCCCTCTACTCAAGAGGACGCTACCCAGAATGGCTGGCAAATTCTTTGAAAATACACAGGCTTTATATTGCTTGCCAGTATCATGGGACAAAATGACTTCTGAAGTCTATATCATTGTAAAACTTTTGACTACATTTTACAGTTTTGAATATTTAAGCCCCTCCTTCCACTCCATAGTATTTTTCCCAATTCAGCAATGTGTGCTGTTCGCATACAGCAGGCCTAAACCAGCCATTGTCCAGGCCAGACCACTGCCCGGCATTCTTTATTCCTCCCCACCCCTCAGGCCCCTTATCCAGTCAACCACCAGGTCCTGACCTATTCTGAACTTATCTGAACTCTCTCTACCTCTTTTTAGCCCCTCTGCCATTCCTTGGTCTAGGCCACCGTGTCTTCTTCTTGGATTTCTGCAACAACCACCTAATCAGTTCCCCTGCTTCCAGACTTGCTCTCAGTCGGTCTAACTGCCATACCGCAGTGTGTAGTACGAAATGTGGCCTCACCCAGAGAGAGATCAGGCCCTTGTCTGGGCTCCTGGAAGGTAACCTTTAAACTAGGCAGTTTCTGCTCTGAGAGAAGTACCTGTGTTATTCCAGGTGGGCCCCTCATTTATGCTAATGAGATGAGGCAGGGTAGGGGCTGGCCTTACCAAAAGATCAACGCATGACTGTGGTTGGGGCTTTGGGCCACAATGTATCTGCCTGACCACCAGAGAGGGGAGGGGGCCTGGGGATGAGTTCAGCCATGTGGGCACAGTTATTCAATCAACCGTGCCTGGGTAAATAAGCCTCAGTAAAAACTGGACACTGAGGCCTGGGTAAACTTCCCGGGTTGCAAGACTCATGTATGTGGTCGCATAGAGATGCTGGGACATCTGAGGACATGCATCCTGAGGACACGGGAGCTTCTTGTTTGGAACCTTCTCAAGTTCCATCCTGCTGATTCGTTGTATCTTTGATTCTAGTTTGTTTGTTTTTATTATAATAAAACTCCGCTTCCAAGTATAACACTTCCCTGAATTCCATGAATTGTTCTAGCAAATTATCAACTCTGGGGATAGTCATGGGAACACCTGAACTCACAGCCAGCTGCTCTGAAGAGAAGATGATCCTGGGGGCCCCCAAACTTGGAGGTGGGGTCTGAAGTGAGGGCAGGCTTGTGGAGACAGTGCCCTTAACCTTGAGTTTGGCCAACTCACTGTACACAGCAAGAAGGGCTTTCTAAAATGGGACTATGGTCATGTCACACATCTGCCTAAAGCACTCAAGGGATGTGTTACTCTCCCTAGGATGACGTCCAAATGCCTAACTATGACATACAAGACTTCTGATGATCCAGGCCTGCAAACGTCTCCAGTCTCACATCCTCCCAAACCCCTTCCAATGGGCTGTTCCAGTGACATTGCCACTCACTCCCTGAGTGCTCTGTGCTCTCTCACTTTTCCAGACCTTAGAACATGCGGCCACTCCTCCTGTAGTATTCTCCGCTCTCTGCCTTCCTCCCAAGCTGATTCTCTTGGCTAACTCCCACTCGTCCTTGAGGCCTCAGCTTAGATGCCACCTCTTCAGGGAATCCTTTCCACATACACTCCACCCAGTCAGGGCTGGGTGCTCCCTCCTCTCAAGGCATTTAGCACATGGATTGAAATGGCCTGGTTACTGGTCTTTCCCTCCAACTAGACTGAACTTTTTGAGTCTGAGGATGGTGTTTTCTCCCCATCATATCCCTCCAATGCTTAAGAGACTAAAATATAAATTTCAAAGAGAGAGATGATAACTTTGCTGGGGAAAAACCTGGTGGACACTAACATGACTAGCATTGAATGAATGAATGACTGCACAGGTAGGTTTTGGAAGGCTCTCCAGCCTCCTTGATGGAAACATGGAAAGCACTCTGGTTGTATCCACTACTCAGTCACAAGTCATCTTTCAGGGTGGCTCCACCCACAAGTGGTTAATCTCATTCATTACAGGCTGATTTTTGTTGGCTTCAACTTCGGAGGATAATTTTTTTTCTTAAACTTTGTCTGCGAAATTCTGAGACGTGTTCCTGAGGCATGTACCCAACTGTGAATTATCATCTAGACATTTCTTTCACCCTATCACTGCTATTTTATATTTCCCACCCTACTCCACCTACCTACAAGGTTTTATGGCATTTGCGAAGAGAGGGACATCAGCAGTGCATTATATTTTAAACATAAATAATTGGATACTTTATTAAAACAATATTAATTACCAATTCATGCATGTAGTGCATTCATCTATACTTTCTTATTATAGATAAGCACATGCTGGTTAGGTGAAAGGACATCTCCTTCCCCTTCCTTTTAGCTATTAATTAAAACAATCTGCACATCCGTCTTCTTTCTTCCTTTCCTCTTCCCTCTCTTCTTCTTTCCCTCCCCTTCGTGGCATGGAAGAGTCATCATGGATACTGACAGGGAGAGGGGGCTGCCAGGTGGAGGTGCTTTGATGGTGTGCCTGTTGGCGCCCAAGTGCACAGCTCGCTGGAGGGTGGAGCTTCCACAGATGAATGCTGGGAGGCACAGTGCAGCTCCTACTACGCTCTATGCCAGACACCACACTGGGTGTCAGGGTATAACGATGGCCAGACAAGTGTGCTCTCCTCACGCGGATCACGGTCCAGCTGAGGCTGACATGAGAACAGCCAGGATCGATCGCTGATGGATACAGTGAGCGGAGGGAAGGGGACGTGGCCCACCCTGTTTGCAGAGTCAGGAAAGGCTTTATTCACAGGGTGGTGCCGTCTGAACTGGCCCTTGAAAGAACAGGTTGTCACCAGCCAGGGAAGGTTATTCTCTGCAGATTAGAATCAGAACTTCAATTAGAGTTCTGTAATAAATGATTAACACTTTGCCAAGGTCCGAGGGTCCGCTTTTCTCTGGCCCCCCATGTTACTTGTGATATTTCATCACTTTGCACAACAGGATTCCCTCTTCATATTCTTTAATGTAATGACAACATCTTCATCCTCTGCTCATTTTCTGATAACATCTGGAACTCCAACATCACGTCAGGGCTCCAACATCCTCTTTCTCCGTGTGTCTTTCAGTCTATCCCTAAGAATTTCTCTTCTTCTTGACCTGTTACTTCCTGTTTTCCTAACTTCAGGGGCTTTTTGTTCATCAGGGGTGCAAGGTTTTATTCTGCCTTGAAGCACTCTTCCTATTAGCTAGGGGATTTTTTGACAAGAAAGGTGTGGCTAAGCCCATTTTCTGTAAAATCTGTCACTGCCTCAGTGGTACCCTGCTGCTCGAGTCCTCATTCGTCTCCATGGCAATGTTCTGAAGCTATTCTGCTTGTGTGAGTAAATTCAAGGCCCACCAAATTATGTATCACAACAGAGCCAGCGTATCCCACCAGTGCACACACGTACACAGCCGGTGCGTCACAGCAGCGTTTGTAAATGCAGCCACGGTGTGGTCTGCGTTCATTTCAAAAACAGCACACATCCTGTGAAATGGATAGCCTGCTGATCATCTGACTTCATTTACTCGTCCATCCATTCATTCATTCATTTAGGCATCCAGGCTTAGTGGGGGAGACAGAGACTTAAAAATTTACCTCCTCCTTGGGGGATGGAGGAGGGAATCAGGAATGGCTTCACCGAGGAGTCATCAACTGACCACTGAAGGGAAGGGCTTTTCTGACAAAGACAACACATGGGCAAAAGCATGGAGATATGAAGGAACATTCGAGATAACAAAGAAAAACTCTCCACTAATGAGGCTGGGAAATGGGATGGAGGAAGGTGAGGGAGGGAGGTACAAAGGGGAGACAGAGCTGGAGCCAGAGAGAGGGGTAGCAATGAGGTCCTCAGGGACCTGTAATAAAATAATAAGTTGTCTGCACTCCGTAAGCAATGAGGAGGACCCTAAGAGGAGATGTAGCATTATCAGGTTGACA
This sequence comes from Camelus dromedarius, assembly GCF_036321535.1. Lineage (NCBI taxonomy): Eukaryota > Metazoa > Chordata > Mammalia > Artiodactyla > Camelidae > Camelus > Camelus dromedarius. The sequence goes on along the minus strand of NC_087458.1, from coordinate 25,620,355 downwards.
ATGAAAGTCTACAAAGTCCTCTTATGCTACTGCCCTGGGGTTTGATTGAACAGGGAAGGCCCAGAGCTAGAAAGAAGCCAGGGACAAGTTGATAAGGGCCTGAGAGGATCAGAGACTGGAGGTGTGCATGAGAAAGATTCAAGCATCACTTTAGAGGCAGGTCAGGTGGGACTTCATGACCAGTTAAAAGGAGGAATGAAGGATAACTTGAAGATTTCTGGGCATGAATTGACGATGAATTGTTTAGTTTGGGTCGTTTTCAGTTTGGGGAGTCTCTGTGACATCCAGGAACACAATCAGAGACACCCCAGTCCTCCACTTACCCCACACCCTTAATTCTCTATCACAGAGATAAAGCAATTAGACACCCTAATCCCTGCTAAGGTAGAATTACCACGTAAGGGTTAACAAGTGACTTTCCAAGAGAGTACCACTGAGCTAATGTTTAATCCAAGGAATGGCTTTCCTCTAGTGAAATTCTAGGCAATGGGATAGGCAAGCTGGGGGCATATTTCCAGGTAGGGGGATCTTCCCAGCATCTCTGGAATCACATCATGGAGGCTACACCTAAAACTCTTGTATAGTGAAGAGAATGCTGTTGAAATTTCACCTTCACCCCCAAAGAATCCGGTTCACAGCATAAGTAAAGGGATCTTTCTCCTGGATGGGATGATGGCAGAGCAGATGTGACAAAGCTCTGGGGTCACTGAATTCAAACCCCAGCTCCAGCATTTACTGCGTATATAGCCTTGGGCACATTATTTAACCTTTCTATGGCTCCATTCCATCATTCATTAAACATGGCCTGGGAACACCTGCCTCTCCCCTGGGGTTGTTGTGAGCTTCGATTTAAATGAGATGGCTGCAGTAAATAAGGCTCTATCTGCCATTCTCACTACCTCCACCATTTATCTCAGTGTCTTTCAACACCCCATGCACTTGGAGAAGCTTAATTTTCTCCACGTTCATGGGCTATTAGCTGCCGTGACAACTTTACGTGATGAAAAGCCACCATTCGGGCGGCACAGGCTCAGAGCCGCAAACCCGGTGGTGAGGGCTGTGTCCCCGAGCCGCCTGCAGGGGGCAGCATCGGGCAGCGTAAGGCCACACGGAGGCTCCCTTGTAAAACGCTGGAGCGGCTCTGGGAAGCACAGGGGTGGTGGCGACTGAACTCAGACTCCAGTTGACAAAGGACCTGGGGTACTCCACATGGGTCTCACACGTGGCCTCCCAGGGAGCGGGGTCTCTGATGAACAGCGGAGCGGGGAGTGGTTTGTGAAAGCACCCCCGGCCTCGACAAGTCCAGCCGGGTTTTTCCCAAGCCCACACCAGGACTGCCTACGTTACCTTTCCATTTAGCGCTGATCTGATCTGGCCAGGAGGGTGCAAGACGTGGCTTTCTTACCTACCCATAGGGTCTTTGCTGCAGATGCCTCCTCCCCTCCCCGCGGTAAATGGAGAAAGCGCCTGACAAGGACGAGATGGGGAGCTTACCACCCTTCCCGCCCTGCCAAGCGTTTTTAGTTTCCCACAGCCTCAGCCCCGAGGGGGAGTCCTGGAGAAGACAAAAGAAATAAAGGGACTCAGCTCCCAGCTTTTAGGAGCTATTACTATTGTTGAAGAGACATGCAGATATGAAACTGGAGAGAGACACAAGGACACCGTGGTCCTGTGCTGTATTTCTGACTCAGCGTGGTGGCTCCATGTTTCCAAAGCCCCAGGAGGCGTGCTCAGACCTAGGATGCTTCTCTGTGATTTGTGAATGTGTTTACATGGAAAAACAAAGGGGCAGAATGCATAAAATCAATCAAGACTGCCCCGAACATGGGGTCACTGATGGGACAGATGATCCAGGCTGTGGGAATTTGGAGAAGGGAGCTACCGAGGTAGGCGGCAGTAGGTGGCCTGCAAAGTCCAGAGGACTTGGTCACTCCGAAGAGAGCCTCAGCCTCGGTGCCCGTGAGACACACTCGAATCGTCACTCACTCTCCTACTGATCTGGCTGCGGAGGGAAACCGCTATGTCACCGTGACATCACCACCTTCCAGGAACCACTGAGTCAGCTTCGGGCCTGAAGCAGGACCCACTCACTTCCTCCAACCAGGCAGAGTGGGGGTGCTTCCCCTCCCCCAGGCAAAGCTTTGGTTTCTTCACCAAGAATCGGGCAGCTCTGCAGTAAGACCCACTGGGCACTGCCGGCTGTACCCACTCCTGCCCGTGCTCTCAGGCGAGGGAAGAGGGGCCCCCGGTGGAGAGTGACACCTGGTTTGGGGTTGAAGTGCAGTGTCCCTGGGAGAGGGAGTACGTTTAGCTTTGTCTGGCTCTTATAGCTCCTGTGAACAAGCTGAACTGTTTCTAAGGGGAAACATTGTGACAGAGGAATTAGGAGGGATTAAGAAAGAGGGCGCTGGCATTGGGGCTGGCGGAGAGTCAGAGCAGCAAGCTGATTTGGGAAGGTTCAAAGACACCCTGCGCCCACGTCACAACTGAAGGCTGCCACAGATGGTGCCACACCACAGACAGCCATGGGGGTCTTGTCCAGGCCCACTCCTTTCTCAAAGGACAGTGGGCACCTGCACAGCCATACTCATCCGTAGCCAGAGACCCAGGAACAGGGCCAGAGGGTGTCTGTTCGTAGTCCTCAGAGGATGACTTTCTCTCACCCCTTCCCCAGGAGAGTCACAGGTGCCCCTGTCCTCCCCATGTCCAGCCCTTCCCTTCCCCGTTAAGAGGATTCAAGCCAGAATCACACCACATCAGAGTCTGTTTCATCTGTCATTAAACCTGATGCTCTGTAAGCTGGTTTTATGAAGAAGAAAATTAGCTGGTAGGCAGTAATGCAATTTTATAGCACTGCCAAGGTCCTGTATTCTCCCTGCTCGCACTAATACACACACACCCCTGCACACAATCTGCTTTGATCTTTTTTTCATCTTTTATTACATTGTTTCACTCAATGCCAACCAAACCCTGCCAGGTAAGTATGGCCATCTTATAGATGAGAAAACTGAGATTCAGAAAGGTGAAGGAAATTCTCCAGGGTCACATAGGGAGCGGCAGAACCAGTCTTGGAAGCCAGGTCTGTCTGATGCTGAGCAGCTGGGATCCTTCCACTCAGATACTCCAACTCCAAGCAGGAATCACTTCTGAGTCAGAAATGATAAAATTAGAACTTCATTCAGCAAGCCACCACATCTTAAGGTTGGAAGACATCTGAAGGCTGTCCAGGCCTATGACCCAGACAAGTGTCTGACTCTCTACATGATGTCCTGGCTTCTACTTGGTTAGATCAGCTCCAGGAAGGGCATCATGCCCTGATTCAGCCCATGCCAGCTGAGAATCACTAGACAGTTCTTTGGAGTTGAGAGCTAGAATCTCTCTCCCTGTAGTGTCCATACATCAAGGCTGCCCTTGGGAACACGGAGGAGCTAAGCAGTGAGTCACTTCTGAATTGTCTTTCTCTGGACTACATGTTCTCAGTTCCTTGCAAACTCCTCTCACGGGGCCGTTTCTCACCACTCTCCCAGGAAGGGGTCTGCTCTGTCTGTTCAGTCTAACTGTGGGACACGGCGTGACTACCATGCTCCAGAAGTGTGCTGACCCACCCGGAAAAGACTGGGACCAGACTAGATAACCTTTTCATTTTTCTCACGGGTCGGAATATTGCACACTGGGGACTCACTTTGATCTTATCATAATTGAAAACCCTTAAGTGCCTTTCCCATGTGCTGTCCCGAAGCCACATCCTCTCCTGCCCCTTGTCCAGCTGGCTCTGGGATGCTTATGGTCTGTTCTCTCCATGTAGGCTGGACCAGCAAGTACCCCGGGCAGTCTGGCCATCTCCCTGCTGCTTGGCCCCCCTGCTCTGTGCTCCCTGGCACCACAGACCCACTAGGGCTCATCCACTCCTCCCTCTGGCCCCAGCTCTGGTTACCAAGAGGTCCTGCTGACCTAGTCACCCCTCACTGGGGTGACGCTGCTAATTCCCAGCATCCTGATGCACCCCGAGGGGTCATCTGGGAGGTTCTGGAAAGCCCCTCATGCACGGCTTATGGAGCCAAGGGCCTCTGTCTGCTGAAACACAACACAACAGTACTTCCACCACGCCGGGACTGCCCTGTACAGAAACCTGCAAGGATCCAGAAGTGAAGTGGGTGTAAGCCCCGCTCCTTCCTACTTCCTGTCCCCCGATCTGGGCTGATTCTACCACTTGGCGCACTCCACGTGGAGTCCGTGGTGGGGTCGGGGGGGCACACGGCATCTCGCCCTGTGTCCTCAGCCCTCTGAGTCTCACTCCAAGCTTCTCCAAGCTTCTCCCAGCACCAGATGGGTTTTTCTTCCTTCCTGTGCAGCCGGCGCTTCCTTTGTGTTGAACCCTCTGTTCTCTGCACCCCAGGTTAACCCATCACCCTACGCTTAGATCCCCACGCTGTGCCCTAGATATGCTGTGATCCCAGAAAAGGGATCTTCTTGGAAAGTAGAAAACCTCCTCCCTCTCAACAACTAGGCTTTCAGGATTATGGATTATTCGCTTCCTAGGGACGTTTCATATTCTTGTAATTCAAAATGCAAAGCTGAGCAAGGCTTCTCTATCCTAGGATGTGTGAATCTCCCCTGAAGCCACAAACCCACTGACTCGGTGGGAAGGAGCATCTGGATTACTGAGACTGAAAATCCATTATTCTAATATCTCAAAAATAATACCCCATTACTCTCTCCTGGCCCAAGACACACATCTAAAAGAACTTACCTCCTTTGCCTTCCATCCTCACACATTCTGCTCTCCTCACCACCAAATTCTTCACGCATCCCAAACTCTCTTCTCCCAGATCTGTACTTGACTCTTCATAACCACATCCCTAAGTTATCCATGTGGCATCTGCCTTACTCATCAGTCATCCTACCTTGTGGCATAAAGGTCACACCCCGCAAAGGTGTGCTCACACCACTGTGCTTTCAGTGCAGGTATTCGCATATTTAAAACCAATTAAAGTGTGATTATTTTCACCCCCGCCATACCACTCTTAATCGACTTAATACAGATGGGAAAGTGGGGCTTGTGGTTTGTGTAAACCATATACCCGATTTGTTATAAGCAGACATGCAACAAGGTCCTAACCAGAGGCCACTGTACCTCCCCCGTGACCCTCCTGGAAGCATCAGCCCCTACACCACTCCAGTCCCACACTGACCCTTCTAAACCTCCTCCTTGCCCAACCCAGCAGACGCCTTCCAACCACTAAGGCCTCGTACAACTCTGCCTCGACCTCGACGCTGAGCCAGTCCCAAGTGAGCGGGATTCTGTGGGTTTACACAGCATCCATCTCCCCAAATCCCTTCACACTCTGTAAAATTTCCCTGTTATGGGCACATTTTTTCATTTGCTCTCTCTGAAGCACTCTAGATTCATGCATTCATTCATTCATTCATTCAGCACACACTTATGAACAGCTTTACAATCAGGCATTGTTCCGGGAGCTGCAGTGATGGTGACCCACAGGCTGGACAAAGCTGGGCTCTCAAAATAACGTTCTGGTGAGGGGAACGCAGTGTACATGGACACACGTAAGCAAATGAGCACCACAGACCGTGCGCTCTTTGCAGGAAGTAGACGGGATCGAGTAAGGGCACAGAAGGAGGCCCTTTAGGACTGGATCAAGGCAGACTTCTCTGAGAAGGGGGCTAATGTTTATATTGACACCTGCCAGATGAGAAGAGGCAGGCGGAGGGGAAAGCCAGAGCGTAAGCCCAGAGCCCTGGGGCGAGCCTGGTGTCTGCCAGCGATCCTGGGGTGTGTGGTGGCCGAGAAAAGAAAGGAAGCCGGAGGTGGGGAGGCTGCGCAGGGTCAGGACAGGAGCTGGGTTTCACTCTGCGCTCTGGGAGGTGACGTGAACTGATGACAATTTTCAAAGATCGCTCTGGCTGCTGTGTGGAAAACAGAAGCGGGGATTGGGGCAAGGGAGGCAGTGGGAAATAAAGTAGCGCTATCGCCCTTGTCTCTCTGAGAAACGGGGACCAGGGTGCTGGGAATGAAGATGGAGGAAAGATGGAGATGCAGTTTGGAGGGAGCGCTACACTGGGGGTAGGACTGACCTTTGTCACGTTGTTGTTGTAGGACTTCAGGAACGTGCATGCAGCAGCATCTCACGCTGGAAGTCAGAGACAGCCTGCAGGAAGGAGGGGGACGCGTGCGTCAGAGCCCCGCGCCTGTGCAAGGCTGCCCGCCACACCCGTGGGCGGGCACATGCTCAAGCGCGCACGCGCACACGCATGCAGTTGATTTGAGGGTGCACTGAAAGCCTTTAGAAAGATCCAGTAGAGATGGGGGTAGGAAGAGGCCGAGGCGCATCAGATACTAACCACCTGAAAATTGAAAGAAGCTGTGCTTCTGGCCATGACGTCATTGCGCATAAAGCATCCCTCATAAAGCATCCGAGGGGGCATTTCCCGGTCATAACAAAGGAATGGTGGAAATTAACTACACATCCCAGCTGAAAATTGCTTTCTCCTGTTGTTTCATCATATATAGGAGGTTTCGAGCTCTAGGTGAGCCTTTCTAGGCTGGCTTCAGAACTTTACCTACTTGTGTAACAATAATTCTGTGAGGGAAGGGGCCTTGAGTTCCTGAAACTGACCTATAAATAGATCCGGGGAGCACAACTCATGAGGAAGTTGCTCCCCTGAGGGAGGGTAACGCACATCACACTGCCACAGATCAGCCTTGCTCACCAATTCGTATCTCTGCTGCTCACTCACACTCAGCTTGTGGCCTACTGTGACACTCCAGGATTTATCTTCTTCTGTAGTTTTGCCCAGAAGGGTTTAAACTGTTAGTATTGGTGCCAGTTCATAGTAGAATGGCCCAGAGGAGTCACAGCAGGAAGCATTTTTAAAAGAGTCTTTTAAAGAGGGCCATACCACCTTATGAGCAAAGACTAAGGAAAGTATATTATTTCACAGCCGAGGGTGAAAACAATTCTCTTTTAAAGACCCATAAATGATTTCCCATACCCTGCCAGTCTGAGACAGGGGAGCGAGAGGAACCCACGTTGGGCTGGTTCCGAGCCACACCTGCCCTAGGCTCTCCAGTATTTCTTGATGTCTCTAGGAGGGCTCTTGAGGAGGTTTCCGGAGAGGACAGTGTTCAGGAGCTCAGACAGATGGGGGCTCCCCTGGTGACTAGAGATATGATTTTCCTCATCCGTAATCTGCAAAATGTAAAATCTGAAAGCCGGAGTAAGCCTCACTTCAAGGTATTTTCTAAGGATGAAATGACCTAATACAAAGCACAGTGCCCAGCCTCTAGGAAGTGCTCAATAAATGGCACCCACCTCTATCTACCACCACCCTCACACCATCATCATCATCAGTGCCCATCCCTGCTCCCCCAGAGCGGACCTTCCCTCCCCTCTCCCTGACTAAGGTGTTCTTTCCAGGCGGAGTTTACCATGCCTCTGGTCCAGTGGAGGTTCCCAAGGATCTCTGCAGTCTTAATGCAATCGGGCTCCTGGCCAGCCTGCCCCACCAGACATGCCCAGGCTTGTCTCCCTCGCCCTTAGCCTCAGGCTGAGCTGCTGCCACGCAAACCCAGAGGTCCAGGGACACACGGCAGAAACACACCGCCAGCAGCCCTGTTCCTCCCTGTCCCTGGCTGTCCCCTCCTGCAAGGAATGCCACCTCCAGGCTCCCAGGCCAGGAGCGTAAGGCCCTGGAGAAACTGGCTCCTGGCAGGGATGCAGATAAAGCCTGCCCATTCCTGAGAGTCTCTGCAATTGTCAGTGGACTCTCAGAGCCATCAACGGTGAAAGTCAAGGAGAAATTGCCTCTAATAAAATCAGGCAAATGGGAGGAAATAGCTGGGGGCACAAGGACACTTGAGGTGACAGGGGAGAGGCAGGGATAACGCAGCAGCTTCCCCAGTTCCTCCCCTACAAAAGCCCACCCTTGGCAACATGAAGCCAGACAACATGGAGGCAGCATTCCCCAAACGGAGACTTAAATGCCAACTCTGTCATCTGTACAGTGACCTTTGACAAGTTTCGCATCTTCTAGGGGAACCACAATTTCCTCTTTTACAACTAAGAGAGCAGCCTAAGTTGTGTGTCCATCGGCAGTGAAGCCATTGCTATCACCTTTGCCTGGGCTACACTCAGTGGACTCAGCTTTGTCTTCTCTGAGCACCTGCTGTGTACACCCCAAATACACCACCCCAAAATATAGCACTTCAGCATAAGGATGATTTTAAGCTGAAAGCAATTGAGAAGAAGACACAAGAAAAGCTCTCTGCCCTCCCTTCATTTGCCAAAAAGCAGGACATAAATTTGTACCTCTCTTTTCTACCAGGAAGGTCAGAAGTCAATCACCATAGACACCTCTAGACCTTATCAACCCAGAGATGGCGCCAGAGACATCTCCATCACAAAGTCCACTAACCTGCCCTTATCTTCCATAAGTTTCCCATATATTTACCTTCCCACAGTTTGCCACTTTTGGAAGCTGACAACCCTTTCCCTTTGTCTTGTCACTTCTCTACAAAGGCCTTGTTCTTTTGTTACAACGCTATGTAAATCCAAGGGATACGCACCCTTTGGGTTACTCACTACTGAGGGTTCCCAGCGTATGCACGAGGCCTAATAAGCTTCCATTTGTTTTCCTCTTGTTAACCTGTCTTTGTCGGTCTAATTTGCAGGGCCCCAGGCAATGCACCCAAGGCAGGCAGAGGAAAGAGAATTGTGTTTCCTCTCCTATGGGAGTGAAGACTGGTGGCTACAGGGAGTGAAGGCCGGTGGTTGCAGGGAGCGAAGGCCGGTGGTTGCAGGAAGAATCCAGTCCAGTTGGGGAGAGGAGGCGACAGCATTCCCGTGCTGGTCTGCAGACAGACCAGGTGGTGGGTCAGTGGCCCTCAGCCCCGACTGCAGGTTAGAATCACCTGGGGAGGTTTTAGAATGCCAGTGCCCAGGCCCATCTCCAGACCTGCGAAATGAGACTCTCTGGGGCTGCTTCTGCTGTGCCCACTCCAGAGGACAGCCTCCCTTCCCCCTTCACGGGCAGTTTCCTGCTCACCTCCTGTCTCAGCTGAGACGCGCTCTCTCTGTGAGGACATCCTGATTCCCCTGAGCCTGGGGCTTGGGCCCCTCCTCTGCTGTCTTTACCCATTTGTGCATCTGTACCCCCAACTCTTAGCTCCTCAGGGGTGGGGTCTTTAGCTTATCTATCTTTTATTTGACCCAGAGTAGACACTAGATATGTACTTATTAGATGAAAAGAAAAGAAGGAACAAACTAACCTTATTTATATTATAATTTGCCTCTTCCCAGAGCCCTACCTTCTCACTAAGAATTGGGATAAACCCAAATCCAATATTTGGGTTCAGAAGGTTTTTCCCTCCAAGAATTGCTCCAAGAAGGAATCAGGAGTCGTCAGTCAGGGCAACAGCGCCTTTTCTTTCCCGCTCAGGCAGAGGTAGAGCGAGCAGGAGGAAGCCGTCTCTTCCCTCGTCCAGGCAGGGTCCTGGCCATGGCCTGTGAGCCGAAGTGCCGCCCCCCGCCCCGCGGCCAGCCTCCAGGCTCCTGAGGAGGGGTGGGCAAGCTCTCCCCTGGGAAAACCAGAGGGAGCAGGCCTTGCAGGAACACCCTTCTGTAACCTCCCTGAGGGTCTGAGGGGCCACATCTGGGACCTGGACTGCCTTTGACCCTCAGCACCAGCTGCTGACTAGGCCCCACAGCTCCCAGGACGTCAAGGTTCTGGTGCCACTGGGAGGCACAAAATGTCAGGCCAATCTGGGAGCTCAGCACCTCGGAGGAGAATTAAGAAGCTGAACATTCGAGATGAGGCTTTAGGGTTTCAGGGAGCTCTGGCTCTTCACTGCGGCCACCTGGAAGTCCAGCCAGCAACTGACCTCACCAGGTTCAAAGTCAAATCTCCTTTCCGTCCCCTCCCCAACCCCCTCAAAGCACCTTCTCTCTGTGACTTCCCCATTTCTATAAATAACCCCACCTTCCTCCCAGCCAACATGTCAGTCATTTTTTATTCCTCCCAGGCCCACAACTCTCTGGCCCACACGTCTCCTCTCCCCTCCGCGAGTCTCCCTGAGGACGCAGCCTCCCTACTGCTCACACAGAGGCCTCCTACCTTGGCCCCTGGCGCTCTCTATTCCCCTCAGTTCCCCTCTTAGACCACTGCAGGGACAGCCCTGACCTTGTGATGCCCCCATCAAAACTTTCATGGGACTCCACCTTCTACTGAAGAAAACACAAGCTCCGCAGTGGCTTTAAGACACCACAGAACGGCCTGAACTTGCCTCCCTGGCCGGCTCTCCTTCCAGCGCCTCTCCATAGTCGGCACTCTGCCCAAATCCCCAGACGCACCCTGTGCTTTGGGGCCTGCTCTCTTCTCCATTTAGACTCTAGAAGCATCACCCTCCCAAATGTCTAAGTCCTGCTCATCCTTTGGGGCCATTTCAAAAGCCCTCTCCATGAAGCCCCTCCAGGCCCTCCTTCCCGGCAGCAGGGCAGCTCACTGGGGGCACTCGGCCTCTGTTGTCCTGCGGCCACAGCTTGACCAGTGGCCTTGCCCTTTACTAACTAAGTGATGGAGGGAGAGGCCCTTAGCAACACCTTCAGAGTTGCTGCAAAGACAGCACAGCCTAATTGTGACAGTGCATTCTAGGCACTCAATTAATAGTGGTGGATGCAAAGTCACTTCTATCCTTTCTTCATGGGGCTCAGCTGGACCGGCGTGACACGCGTGAATGGGCATCTCCCATCGAGCCCTGCTCCCTTCAGCTGTCCATTGGCCACATCTGGTGACTTCGTGGCTGGGGGCTTTCCAAGCTACAACCAAGCCTGGCCTTCCTCGGGGTGCACCAGCTTCCCTGTGTGTGCTCCCACCCTGCTCCTCACAGCCCCGCACTGCACCCACAGGGCCAGCTCCACGACATGCACATCCACTTGGGGTACCCCCACCACCCCCAGAGCTGCAAAGTGCTTCCAGAGCTGCCAACTGGTGATCTTCAAGTGACTTTAATGGGGAGAAAAAACCCATCACATGTTGGTTGATGCTAAATGGACCTGTTTGCACGAAATCAATCACACTTAGCTTTGTCGCTGCCTAATATGCTCTCCTGGTGCCTCACTCATGAATTAGCTCCGTGTAGACTTCCCGCTTCAAGGAAGGTGATGGTGATTAGTCCCACTTTCCAAATGGGACGGGGAGACAGATGCTGTTAGGGCCTCACGCAGATGACAGAACATATTTCTGGGAGAGAAAGAGGTCACATCTCAGGGTCCGGGGCTGGGGGAGGCAGCGCTGCCTGGAAGGAGCCCAGGAAGGGATGCGAGAACGGAATTCTGAGAGGGCTCCAGGCACGGAGTCTGACGGGAAAGGTGCCAGGGGGAGCAATGCTTCCAACCCAGGGCCAGTTTGTATTGTCCCCAGCAGAGAAAATAGATCATTCTGTATGGCCTTCGTGAAGTCACCGAGTACAGAGCGTGAACCCAAAGGAACACCAACCAGAGAAGCACAAAGCAGCAGACTCACTGTTGTTATTTTGTGTCTGCCCTGCTGCCTGGGGGCCTGCCTCGGGGAGGAGGGATATTCTGCCAAGTGACAGGGGACAGTTCCCTCAGAGCCACTATAAACCCCCACATGTGAAATTCTTTAAAGTCACTTCGCTAACAGCCTCAGGAATGCCCACTTCTACTCCCCAAGTGCACCACCTCAAAGCGCGTACCTGTCAACGCGGCTTTTCTCCCTAGCCCTAGAAACCGACCACCACGCTCCTTTCCGAAAGTCTGCGGGTGGTGGCAGCTCTGACTGGGACCCAAGCTTCACAGCTGCTGGGCAGGGCTGGGCTGGACCCCGGGCTGCTGTGACCGGAAACCAGCCTGCTCTCTCACCACCCCCTCCCTGCACCTACAGCCCACACGCTCTTACTTCCTCTTTCCCAGAACATAAATACACAGCTTCACATGTTGGAGTTGGAGACACTTCGTATTCCTTTTCCTACTCAGGCCTTCACTCTTTTCTGCTTTCATTCCCACTTCCACCCCGCTCAGGTCTTCCTCTCCACACAGCTTTGTCTTTCCTGCTCTCTCTTCCCCTTTTCCCTTCCCACCAAGAGCCCAGGAGCACCCATTCCTTCTGTGCTTTCTTCCCTGCCCCCCACCCCCTGGCAGGCTTCAGTCTCCCTCTGTCCTCGAGGCCTGAGCCTACACTCCTTTCCATCTCTACTCCACCCAGCGCCTTTCTCTTCAGTTCTGAAGAAAGCTGGCCAGAGAAATCTGTCTCCTCCCTGTTGCCTCCCCCTCTCCACTCCCCCCTACCCTGGCACACAAAAGGGGACGGAGGCACCAGATGGCCTGGTGCTAGCAGAGGGGCTCGGGGAGGCTGCTGCCCCACCGAGGCCCCTGCTGGGCCTTCGAGCTCGTCCAAGCTGCTGCCCGGCCTGGTCACCCAGCTGGGAGAGGAGCAGGGCGCAGGGCCAGCCTCCTCAGCGCGAGGCCAGCTCCCCCTGCCAGCTCCCCCTGCCAGCTCCCCCTGCCCAGCCTGCCCCCGGGCCAGCCCGGGAAGCGGGGCAGGCTCACTGGCTGAAAAGCAGAGAGCGTCCCCATGTGTCTGAGCCTCAGCACCCAGGACCAGAGCTCAGTGGTCTGTGAGGACACCAGGCTTTCCCAGGAAGAGGAAGCCCACCCGGCAGCCTGCTCTTCCTATGAACAGGCTGTGCCAAGGAGGGGCCTTGGCGGTGGGTTGAGTGGGCCACAGAGGAGCTCCCTGTCCCTCCCAATAACCCCCCCAAAAAGTCTGACGATGCAGCAAATAGTGTTCATGGCTACCATTTATCCAGTGGTGAGCTGATCCAGGCATTAAGCTAAGTCATTACTGTAATATCCCCAATCCTTCAGTAGTCCTGCAAGGTAAGTCCTGGGCTCCCCATTTTACAGACAAGGAAACTGAGGCTCAGACAATTTCAATGAGTCATTCCAAGCATCACAGCCAGAAAGCCAGTTAACACAGCTCAAAGTTTCTTCTCCAGTTAAGAGTCTGTAAATCTTGCAAAGGTAAGGTTCCAAAGGTGGGTACCTACTCTCTCTTTTTGCTCCAACTGCTGCACTAAATTCCTTCAGGAAAGCCAAACAGTGCAGGGGTGGAAGTTTCCAATCTTGGCTGGCCAGGGCAAGCATGTGAGGGGCTTTTTAAAAATCAAGATTGCAGGACCCCACCTCTGTAGGTTCTGATGCACCCCCTCTCCGGGAGACAGTCATGGAGGAGCAGGAGCTGTGGGCGAGGCTGCCTCGGCCGGTGGGGGGTGGGGGATGGTCTGTTACCAGTCATGTGACTTTAGGAAAAGGTACTTTTATCCCTTGGAGCCTCAGTTTCCTGGTATAAATCACACAGAGGTGATGTTTACTTCACCAGTGCGTCATGAATATTGTATGGCCTGGTGCCAGGCATACTGTAGGTAAACAGGTGATCTCAGCTCCCTTTCACTTCCCTTCAGAAATCCGAGGGTCCGGAGTCCAGATTCCAGAAGGCTAAAGAGAAAGGGGCGAAGCTCATGAATACTGTTCATGTTACCCTGGCCTTTGATTCCTGCCTTAATAAAAGTCTGTGCACCCACCCCAGGGTCAGCCAGCTCCCACAAGGCTGCAGGCAGTCGTGACCACAAGCCAGTGTGAGATAGGTGATTTCCAGGGGTGGGACCTCTGCTCTCAGAACTTCCATGGAAAGGGCTCAGAACTGCCCTACTCCACCCATGAAAGGTCAAAACCCAGCCCTGCTCAGAGTTTCTGTCAGTCCATCAAAGTGTTCGCTGGCCTGCCTTCCCTCAGCCACCAAAGCACATATGTCCAGAGCCACCCTTACCAGCTGCCCCCTCTGGATGGTGACAGGCTCGCCCCCAGGTCCCAGCCCTTCTGCCCTCTCCAGCCACCATCAGCCCTCGGGCCACTCCCCGCTGCCAGTTCTGGGCTTCTCCTAGCTCCTGCCCAAAACCCTCTTCCCCACTGTGAAAGGCGACTGTCCCCAGATACCCCCTTCACTGAGTCAGCTCTGACTTAGCTCTGGCTCACCTTGAGGGTGGGCCCACTCCCCACAGCCTGGCTGATAACCTGTCCTTTACCCTTTTAACAGAGGAGAAGTGGGTTCTCGGAAATCCCAGGGACACTGAGCTCCCTCTCCAGAGTGTCCTGACCCAATATCCAGCATTCATTCCCAGGGGGAGCCCTGTCACACGGGCACCACGATGGGCCTGTTCGCCTTCTCCGCCCCCGACCTGAGAAAAGGGGAGGCGGGGCCATTCCCCGGGATGTATAGACAAGGGTCAGTCACACAGGCACCTGCAGCTGGTGGATGGTGGGCTCAAGATTCAATTCCAGGACTTCTGACCCACGTTAGAGCATCTTCTACTCCAGTGCAGTCTATCGTGAATGTATTGTTTTCGCCCCCTTTGCTGCCGAGTCCACCAGCTCACCTGGGTCACTGTAACAGCCTCCCACGGTCAACTTGTTCCCGTTCTTTGTCCCTAACATCCGTTTTCCACAACAGTCAGAGTCAGAGTGGTCTTTTTCAAGAAGTGATCAAGTTACTTTCTCACTGTATGGAGATAGAAACAAAATCTATCTCCTGGTGGTGGCGTGTAAGACCCTGGGGGACCGGGCCCCGCCTCCCTGCCCTGCTCACCTACACCTCCTTCCCCTCAGCCGCTACCTTCCAGCCAGCGTGCCGGCCCCCTTTCCATTCCTCAAGCTTTCCCCTGTCCTGGGGGCTTTGCACTTGCTGTTTCTTCTCCTCCCCTCCTGTCGCACTGTATATTACCCTATTTTGGTTTCTTCACAGCACTCATAACTATTTCTAAGTATATGATTTACATACTTCATGGGTTGGTTTGGAGGTGTTTTGTTTGTTTTTGTTTGTTTTTTGTTGTTGTTGTTTTGTTTTTGTCATCTCTACTGCCCAATCCCTCCCTCAGCGTGAGCTTCACGAGGTGACTTTGTCATGTTTCCCATGTGTCCCTCGGCCTGGAACAGCACCTGAACAATAGGAGGTCTCAGTAAGTATCCGCTAAGCGAGCAGATGAAGGCTCAGGGGACCTCAGAGATGATGGGCAGCTGGCAGGCCGTCAGAGTAGAGGGAAGCTGGGGCAGTTTCCCCTGCAGTACAGGAACGGCCCGGCAGGGCCTCACAGTCAGCCACGCGAGAAAGCCCATCAGGTCTGGAACATAAAGAAGGCAGTCGATTGCTTGGCCAAGGAGGGAGAGCTATTTGGCAATTGGGAGGGTAAAGAAAGGAGAATCAAAATGTTGGGTTTGTTCAGGTTGCTGTGGTATTTTAAGGCCACGCAAGGGGGTTTCTGCAGTGGCTCAACAGGAGCAAACACGAAAACTTCCAGAAAGAGAGGAATTGGAAGGAAAGAGAAAGAACCAAGTGACTGGAATGGAAGGGCTCCCCAGGGCTTGTGCTCACGTGTGGGGGCTCATGTGACCTTCAGAGAGGCCTCTTCCTCCAGAAGAGAAGAAAAAAGAAGAGGAAGGAGGGAGAAGAGGAGGGGGAGGAGGAGGAGGAGGAAGTGGATGGTGAGGGAGGGGGAGAGGAGGATGAGGAAGAGAAGGAGGAGGGGGAGGAGTAAGAGAAGGAGGAGGGCAAGGAACAGCAGTCGTACACAAGATAGCCCAGTGACCACGAAGTGAGAGTACCAGTTTCCAGATGACCTTCGCAGTGAAGATCACCTGGGGAAATCCGAGCATGTCCCCCGACTTCACAGTAGCCAGCGTAGGCAGGGTGAGAAGTGGAGGGCGGGAAGCAGCACAGCTCCGCTGTGAAATGCTTGAGTTCCTCCTTGACCAGCTCCTCCAGCTGGGGCCACACTCTTCCTGCTCTGAAACTTGTGCTGGCGGTACCTCTCCCACTGCAGGCTGTGTCCCTGGGGACACTCAGTGCCTTGGGATCAACGTGGCACATCTCTCTGGAGCATCGATTTTACTTGATTATTTGGTGGGAGACATTATTTTGATTAAACATATAGGGATTTTATTTTGTAGCAGATACAAGATGCGTGTGAATTTTTAATATAAGACCTGTAGCAGTCTTATAAATAACCCAAGGGGTATTTACTTTCTCCCCTTGTTCAGAGGCATCACTAGGAAGGGAAGAATGGTGAATGGTTAGATGCACAGGCTCTAGTCTGCCTGAGTTTGAATCCAGGTTCTGCCTGTACGACCTTGAACAAGTTACTCAACCTCTCTGTGCCTCAGTTTCTCCATCTGTGAAATGGACATGTGGGTGAAGGGCACAGGGTAAGCACTAGGTAAGTGTCAGTTATTGCACTGCCCAGAACACTTGATTCCATGCCACCTTGAACCACCTTCTCTCCCCAACAAGACCAGTGGTAACACTGGGAGGGGGATAGTGATCTGGCTCTTGGGCATGATCCACCATGTACAGGCACCAGCAACTTTCGCACTCATACCCCACCCGCTCCAGAGCGCTGGCAGTGAGGGATCTGGGGGCTCTCACCTCAGAGCTCTGCCCTGTGCTATGGGCTTCCTTTACCTGCAAGATGCTTTACTTACCATCACTATCTTCCCCTTTCCTCCCAACTCCTGCCCAGCCTCAGGGCTGGGGCTGGGACTAAAGTGAAGCAAAGTAGATGCTTAGGGCACAAAATTTAAGGGGGTTCTCACTCCCAGAGTCGTGCAACTGCTCCTGGCTCAGTTCAGATGTCACCTCCACCAAGAAGCCCTCCCTGAACCCCATCCATCCAAGTCTTCTTGGATGATCCTCACTACTCTCACTTCCAATCAAATTCCACTGCCTGCTGACTGTCTGGCTCCCCACCAGACCCAGACGCGCTCCAGAAGGTTGGGCACATATCATCATCCTTTTTCCTTCTGCAGAGCCTCAAACTGGTGGAGTGCAGTGGGGAACGCAGTGATTGTCTGGTGGATAAAGGCTGAAGGAATCATTCTTGAGGAGAATCATTCCCTGAAGCCTGCAAAAGTACAGTAATACGGTAATCGCCCAGGTCGGGTGATGAGACTAGAAAAGAGAGGTGAGGGAGGGAGGGGGAAGAAGGGGAGAGTAGTGGGAGCACTGGGGTGGCTTGCAGCAGACATGTCCCCACCTGAGGGGCAGACACCCAAGAGAGGGGGAAAGCACTTCCTTCTCCTTCCTGACAGATGTGGAACTCCAGACCTCACCCCATCATTCCTTCATTCACGCAGCCATCCTGTGCTGAGCACCAGCTGGCACCAGCCACTCTGTTAGAGCGAAGAGGCAGAGGTGGGTGGGCAGACCGCTCCCCCAGGGCTCCCAGCTCTGTTTCTGCTTCTGCCTTTGTTGATTATGCGCAACTACATGCTTGATGCTGACATATGAGTCACGGTGACCTCAGCCTTTGGGCCACCTGTGACCATCCTACTGCAGGAATTGTGCTTCCGGGGAGACGCAGTGAGGTGTGCTGAGCACACAGGAGAAAAATCAGGAGGGTGAGCTGTGGGGCCTCAGGTATCGCTGGTCCTCTCATCCCTGGTCCCCATCCCGTACCCCGTCCCTTGTGACAATCCTGATAGGCCCCCAAATGGCCAAAAGACAACCCCCACACTGAAAACCCACCTCTAAACAGGAGAGGCCAAAGGAGGCAGGGGAAGGAGCAGGGTGGTTGCCTGGATTTGAACCCCAGGCTTGGCAGGTAGCTGCTGAGTAACTGTTGGGTGTACCAGCTAGGCTGTCTGCGCCCCAGTCCCAGCCCTGCTGACTAGGTGACAACGTATACAAAGGACCCGCACCATCGCCAGGAGGCCTCCGCAAACTCGAACTCTTTTCCTTTGAATAATGACTCTGTGATACATCCTGATAGCTTTATAAAATTTCTTTTTATAGTTGGTATGTTTCAATGTCTCTCCAACTTAAAACACTATTTTCTAAGGGTGTTTACTTGTCAGATAACCACCACAGTGTTCAAGTACCAGAGAATTCTGCTTCTGGTCAGCAGAGACCCAAGCTCCATTCTGGGAACAGGGGCACAAAGTAGGGGCAGCCATCTCCACCCGGGGCATCTGGAAATGCTAACCTAAAGGGAGGAAGCTTGGGCTAGGTCAGAAGACATAAACGGGAGTAGGGGCAGTGAGCTGAGACAACAGGCAGAACAGAAAAAAAGGCCAGTGGGAGAAGACCTGCAGGACGGGGGAGCATCTGGCACCCTGAGGGAACTGCAAACAGGTCCCAAGCCTGGGGACCTGGAGAGGGACGTGGCACTACAAGTGACCAAGGTCCAGTCCAAAATGATCTTTTATTCAAAATAACTGGTTTGCGTTTGTTCTGAAAGCCACAGCGAGGCACTCTCCAGCAGAAGGCTGGATGGGAAAGGGCACGGAAGGCTCCAGGCAGAAGCACTGTAATGACCAAGCTGATAAATTATTAGAGTCTGGATTAGGACAGTAGCCCAGGAATGAAAAAGAGGAAGTGGATTCAAAACATGTTTAGATGGTAAGGAAAGCAAATCCAGAAAGTAGGGATGAGAGAAAGGGAAGTCTCTAGGATAGCTTCCACATTTCAGGCGGCTAGACCAACAGCCATTTACTTGGGCAGGGAACACAGGAGGGGACAATAATAGTGAACTTGGTTTTGAATAAAATGAGTTTGAAATACTTGAAGGACATCTAGGTGGTGTCCTACAGAACTTGGCAAGCGGCCCCGAGTTCACCAAGTCTGGTGAATACTCTTAGGATTCCCAGGTTTTGTGTTCTCATCTGTAAAATGGGGCTGATACCTACTTCTTAGAATTATTGAGAGAATGCTGACCACACAAGATAGCCATGGGAAAGCGCCAAATCCCCTAACTGGCTCCTAGTGGAAATGCCATGAATATTTGCTGAACCTGAAGGTGATGGTGACCATTGATGTTTCTTTGTTTGAATACCTTTATTTCTTCTTTTTCTTTTTGTCTTGAAGCATAGTTGATTTACAATGTTGTGTTAGTTTCTGGTGTACAGCATAGCGATCAGTTTTATATATATACACACACACACACACACACACATATTCTTTTTCATTATAGGTTATTACAAGATATTGAATCTAGTTCCCTGTGCTATACCATAGAACTTTGTGGTTTATCTATTTTATATATAGTAGTTTGTATCTGCTAATCTCAATCTCCTAATTTATCCCTCCCCTCCTTTCCCCTTTGGTAACCATAAGTTTGTTTTCTATGTTGGTGAGTCTATTTCTGTTTTATAAATAAATTCGTCTCATTTTTTTAGATTCTACATGTAAGTGATATCATGTGATATTTGTCTTTCTCTTTCTGCTTTACTTCACTTAGTATCATCATCTCTAGGTCCAATGATGTTGCTGCAAATGGCATTATTTCATTCTTTTTTATGGCTGAGTAATATTCCAGTGTGTATATATGTGTGTGTGTGTGTGTGTGTATTCCACATCTTTATCTATTCATTTGATGATGGACATTAAGTTGCTTCCATGTGTTGGCTATTGTAAATAGTGCTGCTATGAACATTGGGGTGCAGTTTGAATACCTTTACCACACATGCTCATCATGGTCTCCTAGGGCAGGTCTGGCTATGTGGAGAGGACTGTGGTCAGAGTTGCCAGGAGACTAGCTGCTGAGAAGGGAGCTCTTTGCATCCACCTCCTCAGCTCCCATGCCAGGGAGGTGCCTCACTTCTTCTTGCTCCCCCACAGCCTCCCTGCCCCAACGGGATTCCAGAGACAAGAGGCACTCCCCCGCCTGACTCAGGTGAACTGTCATGCATTTGCCCTGAGGCACATCTTGCTCTGGGAAGATAAACAGGTTTTTATTACCTCCACCTTAGGACAAAGCCCAAGCCTCTGGCTACTGTAGGAGGCTCTACAGGAAGGCTTTCCCAGGAAGAAAAAATGACCTCTAGTTGCAGTATGCAGGCCCCTGGCTAGACTGTGAGCTCCTTGAGGGGAGGTCCCTGTTTCCTCCTGGCACCTAGCAATGTGCCCATCTGAGTACGCAGTCAAGGAAGGTTTGTTGAATTTTAATTCCTTTGTAATTTGTTTCTGCTTCTGAGCCAGGGGCTTCCAACAGGTAAGCAGAGTGAGATGCATTCCTCAAAATTCAACAGGAAAATGTCCTTTATGCTGGGCCAAGGTTAACAGGCCAATAGCCCCTGCTGCTTTCTCCTCCTCCTTCCCAACTCTGCACCCGCCCCAGCCTGTGATGCTGAGGGTCCCAGGAGTAGATTCCTAAGTCAGGCCAGAGACAACGACACATTAGGTCCTTTATAGAGAAAGTTCTGTACACCAGCCCCCAAATTACATCACCTTTAGCAAGAAATCAAGGCAGCTCCAAGTGTATTCTCCTCCCCTATGGCCTCAAACACTGGTCTGTGGAGCACTGGAGTGGGGCAGATGTCACTAGGGCCTGCTCCTTAACACACCCACGGGGGTTTGCCACTAAAAACAAGCCGGCTGCCTCACACCCGCCTTCCTCCCCCTCTTCATCTTCTCTCCCGCTGAGTCACCTCTTAGACCTCTCTGGCCAGCACAAGGCAGTCACCCCAGAGCTGCTTCTCATCCCAACTAGCTACAGTAGTAAGGCATGTGAACCCAGCCCCACACCCTCAACAGCATTTCAGCAAAAGGGTGGCTCCCAGACCAGCCTCCCCTCCCCCACGTTCCCCCGAGCTGGCTGGGTCTCTCATTCAGTGACCAGCCTCTTACCCTCCCAGGTGAGTAGGTAGTCATCCAAGGTTTCCACCTGGAGAACAATCAGTTTAGATTTCAGAGATGTGGGAGGCCTGGGGAGACTTCCCTAAATGAGATCCCCCCACCAGCCACTTCCCAGCACAGACTCCCAGTTGCCTAGCAACCACAGGACGAGATCTGGGAAATCCAGAGCTTCCTCCACAGCCCCCTGCACGGTGATGAGCTTGGCATGGCCCACCTAGGAGGGAATGCACTGCAGCTGATAATTATCAGGGGTAACAACCATAATCCCAGACCTGCTATTACTGTGTTTACCGAGGAGCAATTGCCACAGAAGCTCACACCACTGGCCTTTCCCAGGCCCTCAGCCTTCCCGCCCTGTGCTGACTAAGGGAGTAGAAATCGTTTCAGGGAGTTCCCAGGAGTAGAAGCTACAGCCTCAGAGAGCCCCAAGGCACTCTGACACCGGTTCTGCCACTTAGGCTGCTCCCCAAAGCTGTGAGTGGCCCCCAAAGCAGCAAGAGGAAGGGTGGGAGTGAGGCTCAGGGCACACCCCTGGCCTGGGTGGGGGCAGGGAGTATCCAGGGCCAAGAGAACCAGAGGTGATGTTTGGGATGCCGGGGGGCTGGTCTTGCTAAAGGGATGCTGGGCTCTCTTTTTCCTTTCTACCCTCTTTCCTGAGTGGCCCACTCAAGGCCAGACTAAGGATAAAGAATAGATGTGGATTTGAGGAGGTGATGCCTCCCCCTCCGGCCTCCCTCCTGCCCCTTCTGGTCTCTGTGTCTCCAGCTTTATCAGCAGCAGTAGGGAAGAATAAAAGAACATTCCATCCAATGTCAGGAAGCCAATGAGGAAGGAGGATAGAAGTCTATAAAGCCAGCCCACTTGCTTCTCTCTCGGGAACTCCCTTGTTTGTGAGCTGCTGGCCTAACCTTCATGGGAGAAAGAAAATACCCAGGCTTTCAGCAAATTGTCTCTCTAGAATGACATGTCACCCTTCCAGAAAGACTTCCCCACTCTGCCTTCTGTCTGAATCCTCTGTGCCCTGGGTCTGGAACCCTGGCTCTAGCAGTGACATCCGGATGTGGCCCACCTTGTTTCTTTGGTTTCTCTCCCTCTATGAAAGGGAGAACCCCATGAAGCCTACCTAGATCCAGACTATGAGGACCAAGTAATCAAAGTCCTGGATCTTAGACTGTTAAATTTGGGCATGACATTAGATAGAAGCTAATCTAATATCCCCATTTTACAGATGAGAAAACTGAGGCCCAGAGAGAGAAAATGGCTGACCCATAGTCACACTGCTGGTTAATGGCAAAATTGAAACTGTAGCCCAAGCTTCCTGACCATTGTTCTTTCCAACACACCAAACTACCCGTTAATTCTGCTTATACTTTGGGTTCAGATCACAGAGAGATTAAAAAAAAAAACCCTAGCATTGTAGGGTTTGATACTAAACACCCTGAACTTTTTCCAAAAAATTTTACAAAGATCTTTCTTAGCCTATCCTCAAAGCATTGTTTTCAGCTAAATGAAGTTGGTAATATTACTCTCATTGTCTAGGATGGGAAACTGAGGCCAAAAAGAGTTGCCCTGAGTCACAACAAAGATGTATTAAAAGTGGGAAGAAGAGTTTATGTTTCCTGACTCTTTATCCAGTGCTCCTTCCACTATGCTCTCTGCCTCCATAAATGAGGCATTGCCACCAACTAACCGGAGTTGCCAAATGCTAGTCACAGGGGCCCCTTCCAGACACTCAGTCGGAACCATTTTAATTCTGAGCTAACGTGCTTTCTCACACAAGTCACTGCTCCCTGAATGTCATCCTCAAGGAGAAGCCACTTTGCCTTGTTCCTTGGCTCCTCTCCCAGCTTCTCCAGGTCCTGAGGGAAGAACGTTTCTACCCCTCTGTTGGTTCCCTCCCCCAGTGGGAGAGATGTCAGGGAGAAGTGCCCGCTCAGCACTTGTGGATGCCTCTGGGGTTGCTGTCAGTGGGTGGGGAACGCCAGCGCCTGCGAACTGTAGGGCGTTCACCAGGAAGCCGGCTCCTGCCTTGGCCTCCCTGCTCTGGACAAGGGTTTCTTTGCTCACACTCTTGCAGACAATGTGATAGGCAGTGGTTCTCAAACTTCAGAGGATAATAGAATCACAAGGCGGGCGGCGGGATGGCTGTGGATAAGTTCACATGGTCACCCCGGCACTCAGGGAAAGAGCCAAAATGTGAATCACAGTCCATGATTCTCATCCATCCATTCAACAAATATTTACTGCAGGCCTACTATGAGCCCCATCCCAAGATTTTCTGATTCAGTAGGTCTGGGGTGCGCCTGGGGTGCGTTTCAAGTTCATAAGCGAGGCCAGTGCTGCTGGCCGAGAAACCACACTTTGAGAACCACTATGAAGGCCACGACTTGTACCATCTATGGTCACTCCGCGGGTCTGGAGTTTGGGGAAGATCAGAGAGTATGAAAAGGAGGGCTGGGGCTGGGATGGGGCTGGACTGAGGACCAGCCACCTACATTGGAATTCAGCACAGACAAGTGCTGTACACAGGTGTGACAATTTAGATGCTCATGCTGGGATTAGTGTAGCCATTTGGGAATTGGGAGCCTAGCGATGAAAGGCCTTGGCAACTTAGTTGACGATTCTCTCTGCTATCACTCTCCCTTCCCCCTCCACTCTCAATGGCTCCCTCCAGAGAAAGTTCCCTGAACTTTGGCTCCCTGGTGACTCATGGTGGGGGTGGTGCAGAGTGAGCTGAGCCACAGGTCTCTAAGCACACCTGACCGCAAAGTGGGGCACAGTAAGGAGCTCAGAGAGCAGGAGCCGCTGGCCAGGTGGGAGTGGGGCCCAAATGGCAGGGACAGCGAGGAGGCGGGGGCAGTGCAGCCCCAGGCGCCACTGTCTTCTTTTGCTCCCCCCGCCCCCCAGGCTCCTCTAGAGGGCTAAGCCAGAGCCAGATGTTTGCCAGATTTCTGGGAGAATGGGAATCTCGTCCCTTGGGAGGTGGAGGGGGTAATTCTGGGAGACGGGGCCACCTCTGCAGAGTGGGTATCATCCAGACCTTCACCCTGGCCCCAACCTCCCTTCCCACCCACCCCCCCGCCCAGGGTCTCTGAGGGTCAGGAGGCCTGGGAGGAGAAAGACAATTCCTCTGCACATCAGTGAGCATGGCTGCTCAGAGAATAAGACCGCCAGGGAGGGTGAGAAACAGAGGCCCTACCGCTCAAAGAGGGAAAGACTAAAGGCCAAGAAAGCTGACCCAGCCCTCCTGAGTCACTTCCCAAAGAACTTCCCAGTAGCCAAGGGGCTAAATGTGCCCAGGACCTGCCTCACCTGCAGGCTGAGGGGGCATGCAGTGTGTAATTTAAGGGGCAACCAGGCAGATTTCCTGCCCCCCAAACTGTCTCTCATCACCTAGGGTAGGGCCAGAAGTGAGTTTTCATTGCTTTGGGACTCAAGCTATTTTCGGAGGAAAGCATGGGGTGGGGACAGAGAGGAAGGACAAAAAACGCTGAGATTCTTCTTTTCAGCAATAGGATGTCATCAGGGAGAGGGTGTGGGGTTGGTAGGAAGGCATGTGGGGGGCGGAAAGAGAACTTGAGAAGTCACTGCTTCACACATGTGGCCTCGGGCTTGTGCCAGAGGATCACCTCAGACGCGCCAGCCAGGCCCCGGCCCCATGCGCGAACTGCTTGGCCCCTCCCGGCCTCCACACCCTCGCCTCTTCCCGTCTCCCACCTGTCAGGCATGTTGCAAGACTCCATTGACCAATGTTTACAGAATGCTCCAAAGAAGAATGATACGGTTACCAGATGCCTGAGTCATGGGCCTCGTCACCCTTTGCTCCTCTGGCCTGGCCTTCCCCCTCTCCCGAGAAGGAATCACACTCAGCAACATTTCTTCCCAGGGCCTCACCTCTTAAGGGGCCAAGCAGGCTTCCCAGACCTGCCTTTTTACAAACACAGGCAGGAGGATGAGAAAAGAACCTTTAGTGAGTGCCTGATATGTGTGCAGACTGAAGCAGACACTCTCACATGTAGTATAGTATCCAACACTACAAGCCTGGTGTGGATTCTGACACCCACGTCTCAGCTGAGGCAACAGAAGCTCAGAGGTTAAGTGGTTTGGTCCCAACACAAAGCTAGTACGTGGCACAGCCAGGAGCGGAACCTGGTTGTCTTCACCCAAGCTCCCCCAAGAGCAGAGCCTGATTATATGTGAGCAGTGTATTTGAGAATGGGGCCCCACGGAGGCAGAAACAGGGCAGGAGAGAGCACAGTATGTCAGGAATATACTATGACACTGTCCATAAGGATTGCCTGGTTGACCAGTACTATCGGGCCATGTATCTCAGGATCATCCAGTGGAAGAAAGGAGAAAAGCCAAGAGTTGTCCCATGGGCTATGAAATCCTCTGTGTGTCTGAGCTCCATATGCATAAGGCTGGGAATTCTGCATGGAACTGGCCACAGCAGCAGAGGCAGGAATAAGATCCCAGGCAGTGAAGGCCTGAAGTGGTGCCTAAGGGCAGTGCTCTGGTCCACCATATGTCCCGCCATGCCATCCTAGATACTCTGAGTAACTCACACATGGTCACCCCGGCACTCAGGGAAAGAGCCAAAATGTGAATCACAGTCCATGATTCTCATCCATTCATTCAACAAATATTTACTGCAGGCCTACTATGTACTGGACACTGGGGATTAGCAGTGAACAAGGAAGGCAAGATCCTTGCTCTTATAAAGCTTAAATTTTAGTAGGAAAGGGAGGAAGGCACCAGGGACACAGGCAATCAGCAACAGAAAAAACAAACAAATGCTGACTGTGTATCAGGTTCTGTGCTGAGCACTGGAAACCCCAGAAGAAATTGTTTTCTTGTCAGGGAGATACAGAGCAACACACCACAACACTCCACAATCTAACATGGTAACTGGTATGCACACACTTCTCTGGAGCACAGAGAAGGGGCTTCTTACTCCAGACTGGGGAGGGATGGGGGGCATCAGGAAAAGCTCTCTGGAACAGATGAGATACAAGCTCTTTGAAAGGCCAGGCATCTCTGGAGTTGGGGAAGGGAAGGGTGTGCTCCAGGGAGAGGGAACAGCATGGACAAAGGCAGAGAGGAATGAGAGTATGCCATGCTCTGGAAAATGGTAAATAATTCCATGTGACTAGATGGTGCTGTATATGCGGGATAGTGTGGCAAAAGATGAGGCGAAAAGGGTAGGCAGGGGACAAATCACAAATACTCAAGTACCTAATACTGAAGCATTTGGATTTAATTCTGAAAGTGAAGCCAAGCCTCTTTTAGTCCTTTAAGCCCAGTTAGCTCTTGAACATCTAGCCAAGAAGGCAGATAAAACCAATCAGTCAATATAGAAATGGGCCCCAATGACCTCGGAGCACCGGAGAATAGCTGATCTGAGTTGCCTGGGTTACAGATCAACAACTCAGCTCTCGACACTTGAAGCGCAGGGGCAAAGGGCTCACTCTTGGTCACTCTGCCCGGTGTACCAGCCTCAAGGTCAGTTCCTCTGAGGCTAAAGTGTCCATCCCCTACCTCATGTCTTTCAGCTTCCAACTCAGCCCCTCCCTTCTTCAGTCTTGCCCTTTGCAGACAGAACTCCCAGGGCTGCTGCCCAGAAGTCTACGGCACTAGCAACCTTGAGTTCAGGCGAGGTGCCTCTGGCCCTCCTCTGGTCTGCATAAAATACGTACCAGAGCTTTCCAGTTGACCCCCACTACCAAAAGCTAAAACTAGAACTAGCATCTGGCTGCCTCCTTCACAGAAGCCCATCACATCCATCATCTGGGCAGGAGAAAAGCTTCCTGCAGCCCACAACGGCATCCCGCAATTTCCCTGCAGAGCCCTTGTCAAACTGAGCCCCTGGCTTCCGTTCATTCTTCAAAGCAAAGAACCCTGCGATGATCTGAATGCAGACAAGAGCAAAATTCCCAGCAGCAGCCTTCCTGTTCTCAAATTCAGAGTAGGATGAAATTCCACACCAGCATCCTCCTACCCCAGAGAGGTTCTGAGATGACCCAGGCCACAGTCACAGGTCCACAGGCCCTGGAGTTTAGAGGTGGTTGAACACCTTGAGCCTGCAGCCAGATCTGGGCTCAGTTTCAGAGTCCTTCTGCTCACAGGGATGGAGCGAAGACAGCAAAAATGGCTCTGAACCCTAGCTCTGGTGTTTGGAATTTTTTTCTCCCTTGATTTGTCCCTAACCCCAGCAAAATTCCCTGGTCCTAGATCCCATTCCTTCAGGTTCCTGGTCCGTGATGGATGGCCTCCTGTGCCTGTCTGTCTGCTCCCTACAGCAGACTGGGATCCAGGGCAGCATCACTCCCACAGAGGCAGCATCAGCATTTCAGTCAGAACTGAAGATGATGCTCCAGACCAGACCGACATCCCAACAGAGCTGTAGGCTAGTAGGAGTCATGGCTGGGGCATGAGACTGTCCCCCCTTCCCCCCACCAAGGCCCTTCAAATCGCACAACCAGGTCCTTCTAGAACTACAAGACAGGACCTCCTGAAGGACATTCTGGGCATAAGACTGAGAATATCCACGGCAGTGGTAGAGGGGAGGCTATTCACACAAATGTAAACCAACAAAGCAAGGGTTTCCATCCCCAAGGATGCCAAGGACTCTAATTAAACTGACTCCCAGATTGCTTCCCTGAACAGAGAAGCAAATCAGAATCTTTGTGAGGGACCCTTCCCTTTCCCCAGACATTCACCATTCTGCAGGAACTCCCTCCACCCCCAACCCACCACTCTCCCTGGCTTACAGGTGCCTGCCTTCTTCCTGAGGAGGCTGCCGATGGGAGGGGGTGGGGTGCTGAGCACTGGCCAAGGCAGGCGTTCTTGGGGCTTAGCAGGACTCCTCTTGCCAAAGATAGGAATAGAAAGATGGGCCCCAGAGCGGATTCCCAAATCTGCCCAGGCTGCCCAAATGCTGGGATATCACCGTCTTTCTGAGCAGTCATGGCAAGCCCCCACCTGCTCCATCCCCAGGCTCCTGGTAAGAGCCAACAAAACAGATCTCTCTTCATAAATCCAGGCCCTCTAACTGACAAGTCTCATCTTTTTAAAAGACCGAGAGATGAAACATCTCAGTCTCTTCGTGGATCTCAATGACAGATTTTTCTGATTCACCTCATTACCTCCTCCTACAGGGCCCATTCATTTCCACCTCATTTTCCTCCCAGTTCTCATTCCTGTCCCTGTCCTTGTCCCCGCATATCCTGACAGGGCAGCCTCTATCTTTACCCAGATTTCACCCTGCCAGACCTGGCCTCATCCCTCAGCACTTCTCTCTGGATTAATATGGGTTCTCTTTTCTGCCCCTCCCTCTCCTCCAGATCAAAAGCGCTGGAAATCTTTCACTACAGTATCCTGGGAAGTAATAAATGACAGGACAATGGTGTAAGAGGATGTTGAACTCTGGGCTTTGATTGAGGAGTAATGGGGGACAGGACCTCTCACTCTGGCCTGGAACCCTTCCTGCCTCAGATTGCTCTGAGCGCTAGTGGCCTTTGCAAAGATCTTAAAGCCCACCAATCACATCTCTGAATCTCCCACAGCATCTAGCAGAGCAGAAGTACAAAGTACGCACTCAATACATAATCGATGAATGGAATCCCTATAGAGTTTGAGCCATTCACTGAACGCTGCCTAGGATCACTAACATATTTCAAAATCGCAGGCTCTTGGAGTTAAGAGGTTCACAGGGGTCATCGGTTGACCCCTCACCCAGCCCAAGAACAAGTACTGCAGGATTTCTGACAGGTGGACATCTCCATGACCATGAATGCCTGAGAAAGCCCAGCCCCTGCCATAACTGAGATTTCTGATTACGAGAAAATCTTTTCTACTACTTACCAGCAGTCTCCACTCACCACTGCATCCCACACCCCTCTTTGCGATGAACTGTTTGCAGAGCTGGTGTTTTCTTGAGGCAGTGTCCAGGGCAGATTGGTTTGCTAATTGAAGGTGGTAGCAAATTCTCTCCAGAGCACTGAGCAAGTAAGACAGAAGGGAAGGACGCCAAGCCCCATGGCTCTGCCCATACTTGTTCCAACTTCACAGAGCCTGGTCTCCACCCCTACTGACCTTCCTCCACCAACAAGACAGCAACTTAAAACCAAAAGAAACACACAAGGATCCTAGGGTTGCTGGGCTCCCTGCCTGACCCTCAGCCCCGTTCCAGGTCATCGAAATGTTGATAAGACATGCTTACAGAGAGAGCAAGAATGAGCTTTCTCAGACTGAGGAAAACAAAACCCTACTCCCTCTGCCCTCCACTCAGTGTATTCAGGACGCTGTTAACTAATCCAGAAGATTGGAAGACAAAACAGGTTAATTTTGGATTAGGTTTCAGACAAGTTTGTCCAATGCACAAATCAATTGTTTTCACTCTGAGGCTTTCAAAGAATAAGATGCTGCCTGTGGAGCCAGAAACTTGGCTGGCAGTTGTGTAGGCATTTGGATATTAAGTGAATGGAGATGCAGAGATACATTATGCAAATAACAGTCACATGACAAACCTCTTTTACTTTATAACTAAGCACCTCTGGTACCGGACCACAGACCTAGAATGGACCAAAGCACTTCCTTGCCTGTGTTCCTGAGGCCTGTAGTTTGGGCCTCGGAGTGGAGGGAATATTAGAGAGCAATATTGATAAATATTTATTCCCTGAAAGGCTGAGTTTTAAAGTTAGTGGCTGAAAGGGACTAAGCAGGGATAACAAGAATGGTTGATATGAGGTAGTGTTAAGTGGCAGATCTTTTGAAACTATAAAGCCCTATGTAAATGAGAAGCATTATAGATTGTAAGAGCAGATTCACAGGTAGAAGGTCCTCAGAAAATGTCAGATACAGTTAACTCTGCCCACTTCCCTTAACTATGTCCCCCAAAGCTCCTGACAGTCCCCTCCAGGCTCTGGCAGGAAGGCCCAGCTGGGGCCCTGGGAGGTGGCAGCAGAACCGTGGTTCTGGGATGGCCTTGGGCTTGACTTTGCCGAGCTAAAAAGGAAAGGCCTTAAAACAATGCAAAGCCCTCCCACCGGATTCCACCTTCTTCTGTTGGCCACTTCCTTCCTTCCCTCCTTTTTCCTTCTCTTCCTGCAGGAGCTACTCTGCCCCACCTTCCTTCCTGGAGAGGAGACCTGCCCTTTCCTCTTCTAGGGCTGGTGCCAAAAGGATGAACAATGTGGTGTTGAGGGGGGAGGGCGTGGACAGGGGTGAAGGGAGTCTAGAGGTGGGAAGAGGCAGATGCTGTATGAACTGTATCAAAGACTGGCCAAGCAGAAATGGAATAAGATGTTTACTCCTCGAGTTGCATTTCGAGGGTCTTTGGCCCATTCCCATAAATTTCCTTCACGAAAGCTTACAAGCAAAGACACAGGTAATGGTGGCCGCAGCAGCATAACTCCCACACTCCCACCACGGCGCCGCCCAAGGTACCCAAATAACGCGATTTCAGGGTCGCAGGAAAAAAGGGTGCTGTCAGCGAGCTACAAAGGGGCCTTCGATCTAGATAGCCATTTGCAACCTCCCTTCTGCTGTCCACAGCCCTCTGAAAGAAAAAGGTGGAAAGGAAACAGAGAAAGAGGCAAAGATGTCAAGAAGGTCTCTGGAAGTCTTGAAAAGGCTGAGGACAAAAAGTAGGCTGTGTTCGGTAGGGGAGCCAGCGGACAACAGAAAAGGTAAAGTGGAGCAGTCGCCTTCAGAACAAAAGCGTTAAGCTAGCAAAGGAGACGACAGAGTGGGGGAGGGGCAAGGTCAAATGCAGTCGTTTCTTAAGGTAAAGCTCTGGAGAGAGGGCCAAACTTGAGGTGGCGAGCACAAAAGAGAAGGCACCCCAGGAGGCAGCTGTGAGGGGTGGGACGAGGAAATCAAAGAGTCCGTCGAGTGTAGGGGGAGGCGCCAAGGAAACGCTCCCGGGAGGGCCCGGCTTTGGCGAGGGCGGCGGCGGCGGGGGCAGCACGTGCAGCCGGGAGCGCCCGGGAGGAGGCGCGACGCGCGGAGGGCGGCCCCTTGGATTACCCGGGCCTCTTGCCCGCGGGCCCCGCGCTACAGAAGGGGCGCATTGTGAAGCGCCAGGCCGCAGCAGATTGCCGCTGTCCTGCAATACCCTCGCACCCTGGCACCGCGCCACTGGCACCACCCGGGGTTGGAAATAGCTGCGCCGTTCCCATGGCGACCAGGCAGCGCCTCCTGCCCCCGCCGCCTGCCCCGCCCCACCCCGCCCCAGCCCACCCCACCCGCTGCGCAGGTCCACCAGCCCGCGCCAAGGCGACCTCCCTCCCACCTGGGCACCCCCGGTAACCTTGGCAACGGGGGCCGCGGCGCGCGGTGGCAGGGGCACGACTCCGTACGCGGCCGTGCCCGGCCCCGCCCTCCCGCCCCAGGCGCTGCGCGCTCCACGCCGGCCCTGCCAGCCCTCGGGCGGGGCCGCCGTGGGGCCTGGCCGCAGGCGCCGCGGGAGCCGGCGCAGGAAGCGTCCCCTCCCCGCCGGGGGCCCGCCCGGAAAGGGGAGCAGGGGAGGGAGCTCCGCGGCGGTGGAGGCTGCGGGAGCGCCGCGCTGGCCTCGTTGTCTCCTCCGAGCCTTCCCCGGCCCGGCCTGACCTCCCGCCCCTCGAAATCCTCCGCAGATCTCCCCGCACTTCCTCCTGGGATGGGAGGAGACGTTGGCAGAGGGTCCCCCGGCCAGCGCGGCCAGGTGAAAGGGGGACCGGGAAAATAAAGCCCTCTCCTGCCCGAGGGTGCTGGGAAAACCGGAAAGTGTGGGCCGAGGGGGCAATGGGCTGGAGGTGGAATCGCCTTCGGGCGCCGGGGTCATGCGTTCCAGGGAGCCCACAAAGTCCACAGCAGCGAGTGAGAAAAGTCCTTGTTGCGCTCCGTGATGGGATGGCCTGACCCCATAGAGGAAGACTTCCACCTTGCGTGACCCTCGCGCGTCTTGTTTGTTGGTGTGGTGTGCAGGGACTATCGCAGATCCCCAAGAGAGTGTCTCCAGTTTCCAGGGTTACTAGGTCAGAATTGAGACTTTGACCCATCAAATAGGGGGAAGGAAGGGAGGAGGAAGGAAAGGGTCAGATCAGAGAGGGTTCCACTTAAACCATCCCTCTTCAGGGGCAGAGTCTACCCCTGACTTGGAAGGGGGATTCCTGCAGGGCAGAGCCCATGGCACATAAAATGTTCTGAAGTAAATTAATGTTTAATGAAAGGATATTATTAAAACCAGATAGTGCCTCCCTCGTTCAGTTGTCCTGATTGGGCAGGGCATCCCAAGGAAATACACTAAGAAAGTATTCAGGGTCCCTTACAATTTGATCCCAAATCAAAGGAACATAATAAAATAATACCCTGCATTTGTAAAGTCCTTTCCTCAAAGAATGTCACCTCACTCTGTATATATTTTCTATGTCAAATTCCAGAGCAGGAAAAAGGATTCACATGGGGTAAATGAGAGTTTCGGCAGTCTACGGTCATAGTGGAGAAGCATAGAGATAGGCTTTGCTAGTTCTTAGAACACTGTGCTTTCTTTGAAGCGGTATAGTGGGGTTACCTCTGTATGGTGGAAAGAGTTCAAGGGCATACAGTCAGAGGACCTAGGTGTAAGACTCGCTGGGCCATTGAGTCTAAGTTTCCTCATCTGAGAAATGATTGTTGTGATGAGGTGAGATAATATATGAAATATTCTTCATAAGTCATAGAATATGCCACACAAATGCTTTAGTTCCTAGGATACCTGTAAACAGGTCACAAGTCATGATTCATGAACTGTAGATGCAAACTGGTTTCCCTGATTTTACTGGTTATTTTTCTAGCTATCGTAGTATACAGACAACCTCTTTCTAGTCTCCTCTGAGTGGGGGAAGAAATTCAGTTTTACTCTCAAGGGGCCACTCCTGTATCCTTGGCTCAG
The DNA here is from genome assembly GCF_036321535.1 of Camelus dromedarius. NCBI lineage: Eukaryota > Metazoa > Chordata > Mammalia > Artiodactyla > Camelidae > Camelus > Camelus dromedarius. Next base: position 25,587,723 of record NC_087458.1, on the reverse strand, counting down.
TTTGGCATTAAAACACCAGATGACTTCCTCTTGACTTCTTATCCTATAACAGCTTCAACTACTTACACACTCCTGGTGTAGACACTGAAACCCAAGCCCAGAAGAGCAGCCCCAAGAAGAGACAGGGAGTTGTAAAAGAACAAATATTGACACAGGACAAGAAAGAAAATCTGTTGTCCAGAGAACAAGAGGGTGCCTGGATTCAGAGGATGCCATATCCGCAAGTTGCGGGGCATGGGTGCATGACCAAAGAGTTCTGTGTGCTGTTGAATCTCCTTTAATATTACAATGGACTGAATTGTGCAGGACCCCCCCCCCCAACTCATATGTTGAAGCCCTAACTACCAGTGTGACTGCATCTGGAGATAGGGTCAGGGTCTTTAGGAGGTAATTAAAATTAAGTGAGTTCATAAGGACTGTAGCATTATAAGAAGAGGGAAAAGAGAGATTTCCCCACCACCATCACCAGGTATGTATGTATACAAGGAGAAGGCAGCTGACTGCAAGCCAGGAAGAGAGCCCTCACTAGAACCCAACCATGCTGGCGCCCTAATCTCAGACTTCCATCCTCCTTTGCTATGAGAAAATAAATTTCTGTTGCTTAAGCCACCTAGTCTGTGGCATTTTGTTATGGCAGCCCGAGCAGACTAAGACAAACACGTCTTTGCTCAGGGCTGAGCACCCTTCCTACCACCTCTGCCACCTGGCATTTTGTTCAGCACTTCCACACTTGTCTCATTTTTAATTCCTAACTGTCTGAGTTGGAATCAGCAGGATTTCTTTCAAAATGAAGAAGCTGAAACTCCGAATGATTAAGTGACCTGCTGAAATTCAAACAGATTGAATGGGCCAAACTAACACTCCCCAGACATTTAGTCAGCTAAGGCTAAGTACTTACCACGTGCTATGTTCTGATTGAGATTACGGGGCTAGAGGGAGGAACACGATTTAGAGATGGGGAGGGCAGCTTCTGGTCAGGAAGAGAAACATGTAAACAGATATGACAGCAAGGAGAAGTGTCTACAAGGGAAGTTGGCCCAGCAGGTTCATGGGGAAAGTTCCAGGCAGAGGAATCCTGGGGAAATCTGGCTTTGCGGGGAGCCACAAGCACTGCTGAGAGCAGAGTTCCGTGGGGGGAAGGAAGGGGCAGAGATGCTCCACATGCCTTTGGAGATGCTGCTCCTCTTCTTCCTGCCCAAGGACTCTGATTACCTCCCCAGGGCCCTGGCCAAAGGGGAGAACTGAACTTGAACAGAGATCAAGGGAGTCCTTAAGGGACCTACTATCCCAAAGGAGAAGGAACAGTAAAGTCTTCAGTTAGATTCATATTGACATGCTGTAGTAAATTATCTTTGTTTGATTGTTTGAGCTGGGGGTCTCCTAAGGGTTAGTTTATTACAACCCTAACCGTTTGTAAATAAATAATAATAGGCTTTAATTAGGAGAAGATCTGAATTGCATACCTCTGGCTTTTACTGGCAAGGTGTCAATGTTTCCATAGAGTTGCTGGTTTTCAGAGGCACAAAGTCTTACTTAAACTAATACAGGAGCATCTCTCACGATAGAAATGCAGAAAAGGACCTTAGTCAATAAAGGGACTAACATCTATCTGTTCCGTTTTGGGAGCATTAACCCAAGTTCTCACCAGTTAAAGTCACATACAAGGATTCACTTATCTTCTGCTGTTTTCTTTGTGAGTACAGGTTGCCTACTTGTGTTTATCACATCTTTAATCCACTCTGACTTTCAGGGATTTATTAAATCTCAGCACTCAAATGCCTTCTCTGGGGGAGAGACTGTAGGTTGGGGAAGAAATGCCCACCTCCCAAGGGTGCTCTTTCTTCACACCAGGCCAACAGCCAATTTAAGGGCTGGTCTCGGATTTCAACATCTCTCTGCCGGGGACCAAATGAAGACTATCACCTCTGCCTCACTGGAGACCTCATTAGAACTTGAACTCTGGTCTTTGTTCCTTCCCAGCGGGTTCAGTACAGTGGAGAAGGTGAGGGGAGAAGGGGGGCGGTAAACCCACAACTCCCAGAGCAGCAAGAGTCCGACAGCCTCTGAGAACCAGCAGTAAGTAAACAAGCAATTACCTACAAGCCAGCCTAGGAAACACAGAAGTGGCTGAAATGATTTGATTCTACTCGCTGAGAGGATGTCTGCCTTCCCTCAAGCCCCCTACCCCACCCCAGCTGCTCAAGGCTAATTTCACCCCCCCTCTGCCTACTTTCCAAGTGGTGAGCTTTCCACCCTCAATGGAAGCAAGGTGCCAGGGCTTAGAGGCAGGCGGCTTCTGCTCTGCCTATGTCCTTCTTGGCTTGGTCATTGTCAACATCACTGCTCTTTGTCTATATTGTGAAAAGGGGAAAGAATCAGATGGTGCTGCCACCCCTCCCCCTATTCCAATACCCCTACCGCCTTCAAATCGTCTAGGGAAAGAGAATTTAGGAAGAAAGAGGTGACTCCGAATTTGCTTCTTAGAAACCGGACTGGGAACCCAGCTGGGCTGCTGGAAGTATGGGGTCTGAAGGGAAAACCCCCCTCACATTCCTTTCTCTATTTTGGCTGTGAGCGCCCTCCTGCCTACTGCTGCTACGCCAGCACCCCCAACCCCCACCCCCGCCTTTTTCACTGTCTCTGGTTCAGCTGATATCAATGCAGATCCTGGCACAGAAAAGCCTCTACACAGATAAGATTAAGGTCCAGCATTTATCTTCAAAGAAATGTATAATCTGGTAGGGAAGGGAGAAGGGAAGAATTTCAGGAAGTTATAAAACATGTACCTAAAAAACAATACAAGGTAATGTACAATAGGTGCCTCAAGAGAAGAGCCAATGTCGCTGATAGCCCGAGCGATTTCTCACCTGAACAGCCCTCTAACCGGCCCTGCCTCACCCTGCCTCCAGTCTTTCCTCCTCTTCCACTCCCAGTCTTGCCTCCACACTATAGTCGTGATGGAGCTAAATGCAAATCTGATTGGGTTCCCACGCACTTCCCTCTCCATGCTTAAAAGCCTCTCTTGGCTCCCCCACATTCTTCAGGATGAAACCAAAGCCCCTAACAGGGCACACCTAGCCTTTTGTAGTCTAACTTCTCCTAATCCACTAACCTATTGCTACTCCACATCCAGGCCCCAACAGGAATGAAGCATTTGTGATGTCCAGATACGGCCCAGCTCTCTGGCCTCAGGGCCTTTGCACATGTAGCTCTGTCTGCCTGGAATACTTTTCTTCTTACTCTTCACTTGACTAACTCTAATTTGCCTCAGCACAGAAATAACCTCCTCTTCCCAGGAACTCTTCCTAAACATCAAGTTCCTCACTCATCTTTGGCACAGAGTAGACAATAAATGATGGTTGAATGAAAGGCCGCATGGCAGGCAGAGGAGTTCGTGAAGAGTATGGTAAATCGTTAGAGGCTTTTGAGTCAGAGGCTGATAGCATCATGAAAACTCTGTTGTAAGGTGAGTCATCCATTAGTTATACGGTAGTGCTGGGGGAAGGGAGGTTGAAGGAAAGGGAAGAACGGAATGAAGTAATAAGGGCTTGCCGTAAAGAATGAAGGTGACAGTGGGAACCGGAGAGAGGGTGGAAATGAGCTTCCCAGTGGAGGTCTCACTGGCGGCTATAGCAAGTCGTTTGGATGCATTGGCAAATGGGGAGGTGGAGGAAGCAGAGGCCAAGGTCTGCGGGTGGGGCTTGAGAAGGGACTTGAATTGAGGCAGCAGACCAAGTCAGAGGAAGGCACGGGAAGCAGGGAGCAGTGGGGAAAGGGCTGCGTGGGAACTTGTGAGAGGGGGCAGTCTGTTTTTAGAAGTAGCTCCAGCTATTTAGGACAAGGAGCAAACAGACTGGAAGAATTTTGAGCTCTGCGCTGATTTTGTCTCTTGGTGGTCCAGGCGTGGACAAACTAACAAGCTCCTTATCTTGTCCTTTCAGAAAACTGTCATGAAGCCCCAGCAAAGATACTGCTTTGTAACTCTCTCCTCCAGCTTCAGCACAAAACGAGCCCACTACCAAGCAGAGCTCTTAATTCTTTTGTGTTTTTCCCGACGTTCCAGAGGACTTTGCTAGGGGTGACATTGTTTCTCCATCTGGTGGGGGCTAGGCTTTGTCACATCCACTGCACTTCTCAGTTCACTACCTTTTCCTTCTTCTCACATTCTTCCTGTTTTCTGACTCTGAGTTTATTTTAGTCTTGTGTTTCTCTTGAAATCATCACAGACATCTGTCTCTTGCCTTCCCCATCCGTCCACCCTTCTCTCCTCTTCCGCTCCTACTCTCATTGCCTTAACCTCTCATCAGTTGCCTTAAAGAGACCTACAACTGCCGGGCTTTCCTCCCTCTTCCCAGCCCAGCACCCGGAGCTGCTTTGTTGGACATGTCTCAACATGTTCTCAGCCTCAGACAGCCTCCAGAACACAGAGAATGAAAAGGGACTCTCTTACTCAGGAGACCATGCTCATTCACAACCAGCTTTCCAATGAAAGCAGACTATGTGTGTGTTTTCTACTGATGAGAACCCCAAATCCTGCTTTCCTCAGAGCACATGCCTGCATTCCGATATTTTAAACTGTATGATATATAAAGAGGATGAAGCATCAGAAATATATATCCTAGATTAGCAGCTGGCAGCACTAGGGTTTGGGGGAGTGATCCTGTATCCTCCAGGATCCTCTCACAGTTTGTTACCTTACCAACTATATGATGGAGTTGAAGCTGGAAGTCTACACGGGCTGAGCTTTAGGAAGAGAATGCAGGCAGCTGATACTAACAAGGTCCTTGGAGTGATTTATTAGCATCTCCAGTCTCCTTTTATTTGACAGGAGAAGGAAAAGAAAGTGTTTATTCCTTCTGATAAGAGACCCTTACTTAGTAGTTTATGTATTCAAACCCCATTCCCCTCAATCTAGCTGTTTCTGAGCTCACTGGTTCCATCTTAAGACAGGCACAGGCCCTTTCAGTTGACCCAGCGTCCTCTCTAGTGATCATCCTGGTTCTCATTTGACTTTTACGCCCAGTTTCTTGGGGCGGAGGCTACAGCCAGAGCCTCCGCAGCCTTCCCTCCACTCCCTTTATAATGGGGCCTTCTCCTCCAACATCTACCTGCACTCTCTCAAAATTAGCCAAAGACAATATTTAGTTCTACGTTCCCTTGTTCCTTGAGTTTTCTGTTGCCCATCTCCCTGGGCGGAAACCCGGCTCTACTCCCACCTCCCCACCAACTGTTGCTGCTGACAGTGCCCTCTCTACTCCAGCCCCTACCTTTACCTTCCCCTCCATTAGGTCCTTAGCTTCTGCCCCCTCTTTACCTGCAGAGTTTCTTTATGCTCTCAGCTTTAAGGACCATCTCTAAACGTGGACATGTCCCCCTGGGGAGCAGCATATGAAAAGGTCCAGACACCTGCAGCTAGTCCTACGTGGCTAGAGGCAGGCAGGGTGTGAGGGAAAGAATGGCTAGAGGGAGCTAGGCTGGAGTGACTGCAAGCAGAGAAGCTCACACTTGACCCTAAGATCAGTGGAAATATCTGCTTTTTAAGCTTTAATGTACATGCAGATCACTCGGGGATCTTGTTAAAATGCAGATTCAGTAGGTCTGGGGTGGTGCCTGAGATTCTGCATTTCTGGTAAACTCCCAGATGACCCAGTGCTGCTGGTCCACAGACCATCCTTTGAGGAGCAAGGAACTAGGTCACATTTATCTATGGTCAGATTTTAGGGGGTTTTCGATGTTTTTGCTTCTCATCTGGAATGTAACCCGACTTGAGGGCCAGGATCCTGTTGTCTGCATCTTCTTATTCCCTATTGAAGAGTTCCTTCTGGGTGTTCCTGTAAATACTTAATTGATGGGGCCCAGGGCTGAGTTGTTTATATCAACTGGCTTTGCTTTACAAACACTCATTTATCTTCAAATCACAATTGTGAGGCAAGTAGATACTTTTTTTTTTAAACTATAAATAGAAACCAAGAAACATGAATGACTCTCCAAGTAGTGAGTCACATTTTCAGATTCTGGTCCCCAAGTCCCTGGCTCAGAGGGATCCTAGTGTGGGGTGAATTCCAATTCTGGCTCTGCTTGGGTTCTCACCTGACCATTCAAGGTGCCCTTCTCACTCTCTGGACCTCATTTCCTCTTTCCTGACTGGTAAGTAGGAGACTCTCCCCTCTCTCATAGGGGAGCCCAGGAGCCTTAAGGAGCAGCAAGCTCCCTGTTAGGAAGCCAGATGCCTCAGGCTGAGGTGACTAGAAGGTTGGGAAGCAGATAGCTGGACCAGCCCACATATCGGAATCGCCCACACACCGTATCTTCACAGCTGCTCTTGGCTGGGCCGACTAGGAGCATCTTTTAAACGACATTTGAAGACTGAGGAGTGTGGGGAGAAAACCTCAGAAATCATAGAGTAAGAACGACCTCAGCATAGCGTCCCGTGAACCCTAACTTCAACTTCCGAAGCTGAATCCTTGCTTTCAGGGATCTCTCCCATGACCATAAAAATGAAAGCAACTCATCTGTAAAGTAAGTCACGAGGTTAGAGAGAGAGAGAGAGAGAGAGAGAAGGCTCACTGATAAATGCAGATGTCAAGGTACTTTCACCCTTTTCCAAACCAAAAATAAAACTTGGAAATTGTCTGAAGAAAATGGGTGGGTTTGGCGCAGCTTGAGAAAAGTCAAAGGAATGAAAGTGCACGGGGCGCTCCTGTCCCGGAGTCACCGGGCAGCACCTTCAGACGTTTGAGAGGGAGAACTTCACTCCACAGCGATTCCTCCAGATGACTGTCCCCCACCCCACGACCTCTTCGTAATCCCCAGCTCACTTCCTGCCCATCACGCTATGGCATGATTCCAGTGGATTCTAGCTACTCCCCCATCCCATTTCGGTGACTCACTCTAAAGTTTCTCTTAATCAATCAAAGCCTAGAGAGGGGAGACAAGGTGAAGAGGCACTGGGGGATATCTCCATCAGGGCAGCCCTGTGGATTCACTTTCTGTTCCAGGAAGCAGCATGAGCAGCTGCAGCGGAGGGAAGGGGAGGTGAAGATGCACTGGAGTCCACGTTTGGGACTCCTGGCTTTGCCTCTCTTTCCTCCATCCACAAGCCAAGCTGGATTATGGCCACTGCTCCTATTTCTGGGGTGGGTACTCCCACACCCACCGTCCGCTATCATGATGGGGGTCTGGTGAGGTACCGGGACTGGACCACCAGCCATCACAATTGTGTCTTGATCTCTGGGGGGTGGGGGAGCATGGTCTCTGGAAACTGCAAGTCTCAAGGTCAACGGTGCTCCTTCTTAGCTGGTGGTAGTGTTCCCAGTCGCAGCTCTTCCCTGTGCCTCAGTCCCGTCCCCAGGCGAACAATAAATGTGAGTGTCCTCGGAAAAGGATGGAGGGAAGGGACACTTGGAAAGACCCAGGCAGACAGAGACAGAAAGACAAAACTACTGCAGCACTGAAGGAGTATCAGTGCCACAAAGGGCGGGATGCTGCTGGGACTGGAGTGGAAGAAAAAGCCAAGCATGTGTGGATTGGTCTGGAGGAAAACTCTTAACGAGTGGCATCCTGGACTCGGGAAAGGCATCAAGTGTGGGGAGTAGCCTAAAGAAATCCTCCCATCAGAGACAACTTCGGTGCTTTGAGCAGAGGCAACAGGATGGTTTTCTTTTACCTCAGAGAAAGCAAGTTTCCAGCAGCTGCCCAGCCCCAAGACTCGAGAGGTCGAATGAGTAGAACAAGCAGGTGGGAATACATGGCTCTGGCACATCCCTGAGTTCTAGAAGAACTGAAAGCAGCCTTGCGTTGGCATCCAGTGGAATAAGTGGGGTGGGGCAGCCTGACCCAGGGAAAAAGCAGCAGACTTGGATCAGGGCTGACTTCGTCCTAAATAGGTAGAAAAGGGGAAGCTGAGTCTCACTTCATCCTGTAAGCCAGGGAGGTGGCTCATACACAGGCATAGAGACTTCTTGTGAGCAGGTCCCAGGAAGCTTCATTAGACAGCATGAATAGACTTACCAACAAATATCAACAGGCCTAATTTGCACCAGTCTCCTAAAAGGATTGCCTGCTGGAGATGCTCAGGGGTGATGACAGGCACCAGCCCTTCTCTCCTGCAGCCACGACTCTTTCTCACCTGCCTGAAAGGGAGCGGCATCCAGTGGTGGAGGCAGCTGCTGGTCAGCCGAGTGGGGAGCGCGGGAGGCCCTTTCAGGAATCCAGTCCCTGCGGGCTTCTCCCTCCCTGCTTGTAGGATTCCAAAGGTCTGAGATAAACCCTAGGATACAATCCAGCAAAGACTTGTTGGGCTGTATTCCTCTGGGGGAGAGCAATTGCTAGAGAGAGATTTTATTTTGAAAACCCTTATTCCCACTGTGGCTGGGGGAGTGGGGTGGCAGGCAGTGGGGGGGAAATGTGTTCGGATCAGGAAGGAGGCATCCCACTCAATGTGTGGCTCCTTTTACGTGTTCTGCTCTCACGAATTCCCTTCTCTATTGTACCCTCAAGAATTGTTACTGAAAAACTCCTAGGGCTATGAGTTAAGATCACAGTGACTCCTAACATCAACTCTGTTTCTACTGTATTTTTCCTCCCAAGGCTTTCCACTGGGTAGAATTTTAAATGTGAACAATGGTTCAAAGGCTGAGGGACAAACTGCTCATTACTGGAAAGAGTGCCAGGAATCCTGGGAAGCAGACCTCACTCCCCACCCGAGTTCTGGACCTAATAGTAATGGCTTCTTTCAGCGTCACGGGAGGGTTGGATCATTCTTTTTCATTCTTGTCTTCTTTCAGTAACTGGTGGGATAAAAGCAAGCCTCAGAGAATAAAAAATTCACAAATAGGACAAGAATAAAATATTTAGGGCAAGAGATCAGAAGTTCTTTGGTTATTCAGTGAACTGAACTAACTCTACTTTAAAAAAAAAAGTGTAAGGAAATAAATGTCCATCAAACTCCATGTCACAGCGGGTATTAGCCTTTTGACCTCATCTCACAGGCTCTAAGCTGCGTTGTCATGCCTCGCAAGTTGAAGAGACTCAAGACTAATCAGTGATAAAACGGAGTTTTGTCATTATGAATTCCGTTCCCGATATTTACTACGTCTTTATTCTGAGAAGCATTCTACCAGAGTTGTTAAATGGCCCATTCCCTTCCACTTCACATCCTAAAATCCAATCAGTGACGAGTGGTAGGAATGCGAGGGTTACTCTTACTCCATTAGGTGCCTTAAAGAAAACCCAGTCACTTCGGAGGGGCAGTTCCAGCTTGCCAGCTTTCCAGTTTAGTTCTTTTCCCCACAGATAATCAATGGTTTCTGAGAGGGACAAGGAAAGGTTTAAAGAGACACAACTGAGAAGTATTATACTAAACTTATCACCGCTATTCTCTATTAGTATGATCTTGGAGTACTTGTCAAAAAGCATTTTAAACATCTGGTTTTTACACAACAGTACCAAAAAAAAAAATTTTTTTTTTTCCTGAACCAGACCTAATGTTAATTTAGGTCCCTCCCAGAATGGTCAAAAAATGGTTAGGTACTAAAAGTATGGTTCATTTCCAGTTACGCCGAATCTGATTTATTTGTGTTCGTGATAACACCATCCTGGCCCTGGGAAGGCTCTTTTCCAGGACCTATCAATCAACGCGTCTTAAGAAACATTCTATGCCCAAGCCATTCAGGCTAAAAATAACTCTGTGGGCTATTTTTTTCTTTACTCATCCACAGAAAACGTTTGTATGTCAACAAGATCTTTGCTCCTTGAGTGTTTTTACTCCTGCTTACTCCTCCCTGAAAATAGAGTTGTTTGGTCCAATCAGGAAAGTCACAGGGCTGGTGTGAGACACACAGAACAGCAGAGCTATTCTGATGGAACTAAGCTTTGTGGACTGCATAGTGTGGAGAGAAAAACAAGAAGAACCCAGAATTCACAAATGGGATAATTTAAAAGTAGATTTTCCTTTCCCCTCCTTTCATGTAAGTACACACAACTCTGACCATAATCGATGATTTATACACAGAATTCACTTCTGCATTAACAATAATAATTGAATGCTTACTACGGATGAGGCACTTTTTCTAAGAACATTAGGGGCATTAACTCATTAATTTTCACAACCCTATGAGGTACATACAATTATCTCAATTTCACATTTGAAAAAACTGAGCCACAGGAAGATGAAATAACTTCTCCAGGGTTCCTCAGCTAATAAGTGGCAAAGCCAAGATACGAACCGAGGAAGTCTGGCTCTAGACCCCATGCTCTAACCATTACATACAAAAAAAAAAAAAAAAAAAAAAAACATAATCTTTTCTGTTTTCCTACAAAGCTGTATTTCCCTAATTATCAAATATGTCCATTTACATTCTCTAAATTAAGCAGACTCACGGTCCCATGGTTCATTCTAATGTAAAAACAGGGATCAACAGAAATTGCATCTCATCCAAAACACATCGACTCTCCTAAACACATCCAATGTTACCCCCTTTCAAATATAAAAATGCCCTGAGACAGCTGTTCAAGCATAAGAATCACTTTCTAACAACAGGAAATGTTTGCAAAATTAAGGCCCTGGACACCTTCAGTTTAAGCAGTCAGCATTCAACATATCTCTTGTGGCTTTAACAGAACTTAAGTAGCTAAATCTCTGAAATAAAAACAAGCCAGTTTTAATGAGACCCTGATTAGAGAATGTTTAATTCTATGAATATATTATTTATGGTGACAGAACATAAAGTAGAAAAATTCCTTAAGCTTAATGAATCACTAATAGATTTGCAAAAATATTAAGACACTGGCCTGCTCAGCTATGACAGAAGTTCATATAATCAGGCCTTTAGGGAGGAAAAGTACCATTTGTATGCTTTTGCTCAAAGGCCATGACCTTGACTTTGTCTCATCTTTCCTCAACTTCTCCCATCTCTTAAACACCCGTTATTCATAAGCTGTTATAGACCATCTTTTCAAGTACTAGCAACCATATTTTAAGACACCACTCTGATTTGCTTCTGAAATAGGTTATTGAATACCTTTCAAATATTGAACAATTCGTCTTAGATAGAAAGCTCTTCAATGCAGTAATTGTAGTGAAAAAAATCAACAGATTGGCTGACATCACCTAAATGTTTATGAAGACCCAACCACTGATGTCACCATTTGGGTGACAAAAGCAAATCAGGAGTTTTTGCTAAATAAGTCACATTTGTCTAGCCTCCTTCCTTCTAGTTTAACACAAGCAATTTCCTTTCACTGATGCATTTACTTTCTACAGGTACAAGAAAAAAAAAATTTTAGAGCATTGAAATTTCCATCCTGGCAGCCACTGGAAAGCAGAGGGAGACCTGACTCGCTGGACAAGTCAGTCTCATCAGCTTCCCTCAGATGCCATGTGTTTTTCAATAACAAAGTTAAAAGATGACCCATGTTTTATAACAGGAAACTAAAAGTTTTAGTGAAAAGCATCTTTGTCGATGGGAAGGACTTGAGAAGTTGGCACTTGTCAATCAACTACACTTCAATAAAAATTTTTAAAAAGAGATTTGACACTTGTTATTATTAGATACCTTCAGACTGGGATGTAAAAAAATCAAATTACTGAACCGACTTTAGAGAAGGCAGTTGTGGTTGCAGGTGTCAAGAAACTGGCAGGCTACTGATGTATCTAATAGCAGTCCTCTGATGTCGAGGAGAAACCTTAAACGTGTCTCTTGATACTTAGTGAAGTCAGCAAACAATGTCCCCAGTCTGCGCACGACTGATATTAAGAACCACACCTTCAATTTTCCAGCCCGACCACAGTTCCCCTCCTCCTTCCCTCCCAGCTCAGACAGGTGATTACAGACAAGGAGGCAGTGAAGTTGCTTCAAAATATTTAATACGTGTTAGACACGTAAAGTTACATTTTTATACAAAAATCAATACAACGAAGGAGAAAATACTGTACAAAAACCTTGTCAGCTCCCCCAACCTTTATACAACAAAGACTGGAGTCACTATCTACAAAACCAGACGGTCTTTCCACTTAGGGCTTCGGTCTGTAAACTCTGTTTCCTTAAACACTTTTTAAAAGCACTGTGTAGTAGTTCTGATCTAGAGCTTTTAAAAAATATATCTTTTCTCTATAAACTCCCTATTTTCAAGCTTGAAACTCTTCTGTGAATTTCATCAAGCTTTCCTCCCCGTGGGGAAGACAAGGGCCGCTAACATTCCCCTTTCCAAGAGTAATCACAGGGTATAAACGTTTCTTCAGTGAGAGAAAGGTGGGGAGAGAGAGAAACAATACAAGCCTCTACTCCAGACTAAATCCCTCTAGTCTTAGAAAATCCTGTGAGGAAGCGCCACTCCTGGCCCCGGTGCGGTTCTCGCTTTCATGTGAGGGGTGTGTGTAAAGTCCCTTCCTCCCCCGAGAACGAATGGGGAACTCCCTGGCCCGGCCTTTTTAGCCGCTTCCTTCTCCGAGCTGCCGGCAGAGGAAAGTCCCTGTCTGCCCCCAATCTCCTAAGCCCAGGGAAGGGGTGATGCATTCCAGAGGGACAGAATAGTCTGAATTCAACAAGACAAACTGACACACACAGATAGATGTACACAGACACAAGAGTTCACGATCGTCCTCTTCCAATAAGCCTCACACCCCAAGTCTCAAGAGCCCCGAGCGGCACGGCACAGCCGGCCGCCAAGCCCAAGGGCAGTCTGTGCTGCCCGGCAGCACCCGGTCCCTCCTCGCGCTCAGCGCCGACGGTCTCTGCGGCGTCCTCGCAGCCGGGGGAGGCCCAGCCCTCACGTCGGGGATGCCCGCTGCTCAACCTGCTTCCCGCACGCGGACCCGGGGGCTCAGAAGGCCACGATGGCAGTGCTCCAAGGGTTAATGTCTCTCAGCACCGGCTTATCGCAGCAGATCTGCCCGGGCTCGGTGGCTTCCGGACCGGTCTCCTCTCCCTCGGCTTCCTCCCGGCCGCCCCCGGGGCTTTTCCGTAAGAGTCCCGAGAAGCTGGAACCGAAGATGCTGATGAGGTTAGCCACGTTACCGGTCTCCATCTCCTCCTCCTCCGCTGCCACCGCCGCCCCGCCCGACTGCTCCTCTAAGTTCCGGCGGGGTTTCTTGAGCGGGGTAGAGCCGGGCGCCGGGCAGCCCGCGGGGCCGCCGCCCACTCCCGCCGCACCGCGCTTCCTGGGGCAGACGGGGGGCGTTGCGGGGGGCTGGTCCCCGGCGGGGCGCGGCGTACGGCAGCAGTCCATACGGGGGGCCGCGCTCAGCGTGTCCTCGTCCCCCGGGGGACAGCCGCAGGGGCGGCGCGCTGGCCGGGGCCCCTCCGGGAAAACGTCCGAGCCTCCGGCAGGGCCCCCGGCGCCTCCGGCCGCCGTCTCTCGCGGTCCCTCCACGCGGCGCCAAGCAGCTTCCGCCGCCTCCCCCTCTCCGCCCTGAAGTGCGTCCCCGGTGCCCGTCACCGCGGCCGCGGTCTCCGCGTCACCCGTCCGTAGCACTTCTGGGACGGCGGGGAGCTCCGGCTGCGGCTCGGGTTCCGGCCAGGCGGAGCGGGCGGCCGGCGGGGGCGGCTCCCCCCAGCCCGCGGGTGGACCGGCCGCCGGCTCCCCGAGCTGCTGCGGCGGCGCCGGGGTCCCCGGGTGACCCGCCAGGTAGAGGCCGGGGCACGGGTCGCTAAGGTAGACCTGGCGGGCGCTGCGGAGCACCAGCGAGACCAGGAGGTTCTTGTGCAGCTTGATGCCGCCGCGCTGGACCCGCGAATTGTAGATTTTGCCCAGCGAGATGCTGACGATGCGATGAGCCTCCAGTTTGAACTCCATCCTTCTCCCCTTCCCAGGGCCGGCGCGGAGGTGAGGGGTTAAGCCCCGGCTAGCGTTCCGAAGCTGCGACAGGAACAAGAGGCGTAAACAAGTCCGCCCCAGGGGTGGACCCTCGATCTCCGAAGACTCGGAAGAGAAACGAATACGGCGAAGCGATCTCTGGCCCTCGCGTCCTCCCCAGTACCGACTACTTGTCAGTTTCGGGTCCGGTCGCTAACTGAGGGCAGCCCGGGCCGCCCTGCACCTTATAAAGGCCCCTCGACAGCCAATCACGAAGGGCCGCCAACCGTTCCGGGGCCGGTCGGCGCGCCCTCGTGCTCTACGCGCGGCCAATCGGAGACCGAGGAGGGGCGCCACGGCCATTCGAACGTTAGTCCCGCGGAGCAGGCTCTTAAAGGGGGCGACGCGCGCGACCACCTACAGGCGGGTCCCAGTCGGTGCTCTGAGCGCGGGTGTTGGGGAAAGGCGGGTAGCCACGGTGTTGTTTGTCCTTAAAGGAGCTGGCTTGTGTGCTTCGTGCTAGTACCAAAGCGAGCTAAACCATTCAAACTTTCATCTGAGTATGGTGGCGGACTTTGCTCTACAGTAAAGTCCCGATCTTTCCCTGGTCAGCCTCCCTTCCTCCCTCCCCCGCCACCGTTTCCGAGGACGGCACACACCTGTAAGCTCTGGGCCACCCCGACAGAAATAGAGATGATAGCAAAACGTGGCAAAAGATATATCCCTGGATAACAAAGTGTTACTACATGATATTTAACAGATAATAATTTTGGATAAGTCCCTTGCCTCCTAGAGTTACACATGATCTTTAGCACCTATCAATTTTAACTGCGAAGAGATAAAAGGGGGGTTCTAAAAGTTCCAACGTTTCTGGCTACTTATTAAGGCTTTGTGTCTCCAGAGTTTTTGGTTTTCCACTAGAGCTAGCGTCTATCACTTTGTTCTCTACATTCTAGAACCAACACAGTTGTCACATGAGTTACAATGAAAGATGATACAGGTTCTCCACAATGATTTTTCTTCAATATAAGGACTGACCAGTCCACCCTTGGAAAAATCTAGCAAGGTCTAAAAATAGAAATAGAGAAGTCTTGTGTTCCCATCATGATGTCATAATTTTACTTTGTGTCAAGGTAAAAATATAGGGGAAGAATGTTCCAGAATTTTCTGGTCAGTCAACAACTTAGTCCATTTACTGATCCTTACACCATAGGGTTGTCCAGGGTCCTAGACGGGTTCCTGGAGAGTCAGAGTTAGTCCCACCTAAGCTCCACCACAAACCTGCCTGATGACTCTGGGTAAATAACCTCAGGACACTTTAGATTCTGCATCTCTAACAAGGAGAAATCACATACACATCTGCTCTATTATGCAGTATCTTTCATAAATGACAACTCTCAGCCACAATCTGAATCACAAAAGTATGCAGAGTTTTCTTGCAGTCCATATGGCCTGATCTTGCACCAGGGTTTGGCCAAGTGGTGTATTGAGTTAGGAGAGATACTAGTGAAAGGCAGGCTTGATTATGGCTAATTCACAATCAGGCGGCCTCCAAAGGATGTGATGGCTCAGTAATTATCTATTCCCAAAATTTAATGATGATAATAGACACGAGTCCATAGGACCCAGAGTTCCACCCCTCTAGGAATTTTTCAGCTCGTGTAAAGGAGATAAGATAATAACACGAGTAATTATTTTGAGTAATAACATGAGAAATTTTTTCTTCTGCTTTCTCTTTGAGAGCTGTTAGTCATTATAAAACACTAAGAGCACAAGCTCTGAAGACAAGCTTCCTAACTTGGAATCCCAGTTCTAGTTTTACTTTTTGCATGACGTTTGGAAAATTGCTTCACTTCTCTGTGCCTTGATCTTACTTATCTTAGAGATAATAATAGTGCCTACCGCTTAGACTTTTTGAATATAGAAAAAGGTAACACATGCAAAGTTCTTAGAACAGTCTGACATACAATAAGCTATCAATGTATGTTAGTTGTTAGGTCACATCACACCTCACATGACCCTGGTGGGGGGAGAAGAGGCTGGGGAAGGAAGCAGCACAGATGAGGAAAAAGAAGTTGTATTTGTGGAGGGCCTTGAAAACCTTAAGGTAGGGTCCACAAGTTCCAAGTGGCAGGAGCAACAGAGTCTGTTGTACAGAATGCCTCATTTGGCAGGTGCGCCAGGCACATATAGTAAGTGGAAAAGGCTGAAAACAGACTGGGGCTACGTGATAGTGGGTCGTGGATGCCTCACTGAAGGGATGGGGCCTCCTTCGGGGAGCTACTATAGGTTGTTGAGTAAGGGAACCACAGAATGGATTCTAGAATAGTCAGTACCCTTAATTACCACTTAACTATAAAGAAGAGGGAGGTGGGTATAGCTCAAGTGGTAGAGAGCATGCTTAGTACACACAAGGTCCTGGGTTCAATCCCCAGTACCTCTTCTAAAAATAAATAAATAAGTAAAACTAATTACCTACCCCTCAACAACAATGAAAAGAATTAAAATATATATATGTAAAAGGGACCACTTAATCATAAAGCTTTTGCGAGAGTTTAGGCCTAGAGTCATGAAGGTGTGAACTAGGTAGAGGTGGCAAGAATGAAAGAGTGGAGGAAAGTAATAGCTCAGTGGTAGAACATGTGCTTAGCATCGCTGGGGTCCTGGGTTCAATTCCCAGTACCTCCATTTAAAAAAATAATAACCAAAATAATTTTTTAAAAAGAATGAAAACAATAAGGGACAAAAGGAACTTTAGTGATGATCTAGGATCCTCCCACCCACACAAACAGGTCACTGATGGAGCAAGCCTCCGGGGAATCCTTCATGACCCACCTGATCAGGGCGGTGACCCACCCTCCGCGGTGGAAGCACACCTCATCACTGCTCTCATTACTCTCTCCGTCATGCCCAGGGCGCCTCCAAACTGCGCTTTCATCAAAGGCAGGAGCCCATCTCATATTTGTAGCCAGGAGATAGTGAAAATACTTAACAACTGCGAGACAGGCACTAACCATCAAAAGAAGTCCCGGAGTCCCTTACAGAGCAGGGGGTGATGGCGGGGGCTCATGCAGGAGGGGCGGGGTGGCCTGGAAGGCGGGTGCACACTCGAGGGCCCGGGGCAGAGGTGCTGCGAATGGGCATGGAAGCGTTTCAGTGTCTCAGCGCTTGGGGTGGCCATACCAGTGCATCCCGAGTAACTGTGCGCTTGGATGAATGAATCCCTAAAAATGATATTGTCCACCAGGCAATGGCTAGCCACTTTGCAGGCATTATTTATCATCCTTATATAGTTCTGAGAATAAATGTCCTTATCTCCATTAGGTGAGGAAACTAGGGCTCTGAGAGGGTAAGTAATTTCCCCAAAGTCATATAGCTGTAGGTAGCGACCGTGGGCTTCAACTCTGAACCTAGTTTTTGAATTACTTTTTAATTCTTATTTTTTTATTGAAGCACAGTCGATTTACAATGTTAGTTGCAGGTGTATAGCAAAGTGATTCACTTACATATAGACATACATGTTTATTTTTTCAGATTCTTTTCCATTACAGGTCTTTACAAGAAATTAAATATAGTTCCCTGTGCTACCCAGTAGGTCCTTGGTATTCATCTATTTTATAGTAATTATGTTATTTATAGTAATTATAGTATTACATTTTATAGTAATATGTATCTGTTAATCCCAAACTCCTAATCTATCCCTCCACACCTCTTTCCTCCCTGGTAATCACAGTTTGTTTTCTACGTCAGTGAGTCTGTTTCTGGTTTGTAAATAAAATTTGTATCTTGTTTTTTTAGATCCCACATGTAAGTGACATCATATGATATTTGTCTTTCTCTGTCTGATTTAATTCACTTAATACGATAATCTCTAGGTCCATCTATGTTGCTGCAAATGGCATTGTTTCCCTCTTTTTTATGGCCAAGTAATATTCCATGTTATATATACACCACATCTTTATCCATTCATCTGTTGATGAACATTAGGTTGTTTCCATGTCTTGGCTATTGTAAATAGTGCTACTATGATCATTGGGGTGTATGCATCTTTTTGAATTATAGTTTTCTCTGGATATATGGCCAGGAGTGGGATTGCTGGACTCTGAACCTATTGAACTCTGGAGCTAGATTACCTTGCTGTGTGACCTTCAGAAAGTAATTTCACGTGTAGGTGAAATAAGAAAATCCTGTCCTAGTTTTGTAACATGGGCAAGTTACTTCACCCTTCTGCACCTCAGTGATCTATTATGTACAATGGAAGTTATAAGAGTACCTACAGTGCTTAGTGGAGTTCCTAGCCCTGTACAAGCACTTACTTATTGTGGTGGTTTTTGTTATACCCATGCCTGGCTCAGTACTGAATACATGATAGGTGTATTGTTAGTACTTGTTGAATTTTAAAGGTGTTTCCTACTATATCACCTATTATGTGCTCAATAAATGTCTGCTGCCTTGAAATTGAGCATGATCGCAATTATTATCAGATGCTCCTCAAAACCTGAGACAACAAAATGGAACCTCAGGCACTCATATATGGAGGACCTGTGCTCTCACGATCAACAAGCTTCACCTCCACCTACCAGAAGAATGTGGGGAAAGTATAGAACACATTCTTCAAAGCTTTAGAAAGCAGAGCTGGAATTTGCTGTCATCAATCTTTGGGATTTTATCAGTTAAAAAAAAATTGATAGCACAATGAGAAACGCAGTGAGGACAAAGGAAGCAATGGTTCTGAAAGAAGTGGCCAGAGGATAAGCGTCAGGTCAGTTCTGTCCTTCCACCCCCATCTTCTCTGCCGGGCACGGGCAGGTTGGCACGCTGACCGCTGGCCACAGCTGTCCCCACTCAGGCACTGTCTAGGCTCTGGCCTGAGGATTCTCTCAACAGAGCGCCACTGCTGTTGACTTTATTTCTTGTTTGCATAAGTAATTGAAGGCTAAGTATTATTATCAGGTGATTAGAGAGCCTATGTCACCTTAAACTGAGTCCAGATTGTATGAGAACAAGGCAAACTCACTACGGATTATGCGCACAATAGCTCTGTGGGAGGTAACGAGGGGTGAGAAGCGAGTGAGTGAAGTAAGTCACCTGCACGGGACCTGCCTTTCAATGTTTAAGACACTTGGAGATTTTTTTTTTTTTTTTTTTTTTTTTTTTGGTCAAAGTTGCTTATGTAAGTGAATAATCATTTGTATGGCATCCTGAGTTCTTCAGGAGGAAAGCTCTATAAAAATTCATTATTAGCACTTTAATATAAGCAATACTCTTGCTCTTCTGAGAACAGACAAATCCACCTTTCAACTTTTTCTTTCTCACTTTTCTGGCATATTTGACATCTTTTTTTTCTCTTGGCTGCTTGATTACTGTAGAATTTCTTTATCTTTAAATAGCATTTGCCTAGGGGTGGACACCAATCCTGCCTGTCTTTTTTCTCCTCCCATTTCCTTCCCCAAACAGAGCCCCACCCACCATCTTGTCCTCAAACTTACGTCTTGGTTCAGAGAACCTTAGGTTGTTTTTATGAACATCTTTGTCATACCTTGCTTCCTTCAATATTCCTGGGAAAAACAAATTCGCGCAATAAGGAGAGCACTCAAACCCGGTACAATGAGCCTAATACACCTTCTCAAGCCACAGACTGAGAGAACACCACCATCTAAAACCCTAGATGTGCTGTGTTCCGTACTGTAGCCATTAAGCCAATGCGGTTACTGCAACTGAGAAACCGAATTTTAAATTTTATTTCATCGAAATCTAAAAAAAAGGAACCAGAATAAAGTCCTTTTCCTGAAACCCAACTTTACTGTGTCACATTTTTGACGTTTGAAAGTTTAGCATCCACACTAATGCTGTAACTGTAAAATATACAGCAGATTTCAAAGACTTAGTATCAAAAAAAGAACGTAAAATATTAATGTTTCTGAGAATGATTACGTGTTGAAATGATAACATTTTCAATATATTGGGTTAAATAAAATATACTATTAAAATGTAACCTGTTTCTTTTTACATATGTGGCTCAAACTGTATTTCTATTGGACAACGCTGCCCTAGGGATAATAAAGGGGAGGGAGGTGTGGACATATACATACTCATGAGCATATTGTGAGCAATTAACAAACGTCCTTCATTGGCCAAGAGGGAGAGGAGAGAAAAGAGAAAGTGAAAAGGAAGTGAAACATAAAACACTTTGATGGTTGTAGAGTTGAGGAGAAAAATCAAAGAAAAATGTAAAAAACAGAAAACAGTTCTTCCTAGAACTGAGAAGTAGCCACGAAGTTAGACAAGCACAATTTGACTTATCCGAATGTAACACAGAAATTATCACAGTATTATTTTGAAATTCAAAATAGAAACGAGCACACTTAAATTTCAGAGAGAAACAGTACTCCCCTGCACAGCATCATTTTCACGCGATCTTAGGTGCATTGATTCTTTTCGATTCTAAAGTCCACCTGGAATTGCAGGATCATTTGTTTTCAGTGTGCCATTTTCCTGCACAAAAACCTCCAATAGTTCCTCATGACCTTTATGGCAAAAATCCAGTCCTCTGGCCTGGTCTGCAGAGTACTACACAATCCATTGTCAAAGACAAACAGCCTGGAATGGAATGAGGACTAGAGCTTGGCCTCTCACCAGCTGTGCGTGGGCAGATTTGCAGGTGGTCCTTATCTTGTAAAACTGGGCAGTTGGCCTAAATCAGTGGTCCTCAAACTATGGCTGCACATTAGAATCTCCTGGGGAGCCTTTCCATCTCCAGCGTCCCAGGCCTCACCCCCAGATGACTTTAATCAGAATCTCTGGGGTGAGACCCAGGCAGCAGAATTTTTTAAGGCTGCGTTGAATATTACAATGTTTGAGACCCAGTAGCCTAGCTGACTATTTTTGGATCAGTTCACGTCTAGTATTCTATGATTCTATGAATCTAGGCAAACCACTTCCTCCAGGAAGCCTTCCAAGCCCACAGTGTGTTCACTTGGGCACACATACACACTCATAACCTGTCATTTGTTACCTAAAACCACAATACCACTTGTTATCTTATGATACCCTTATATTTTTGTTTTGTATTCTATTTACTCACATAGTCTGTATTTAACTTTGATGTGGATAAATCTTATTTCCAATAACATTATAAAGTGCTCACATAAGCTACATTACACTTTTTTGCATCCTGCCTCCGCTACACCCAGAACCCTGAGTATTGCTATGTACACATCACAGGAGCAGTAACTATTTGATAAATGAATGGGTTTCCAAAATTGGAGGCTAAAGCATTCAAACACAGCCAACCAAAGTAGGGGAAGAAGTACTCATTCTAATGGCAACATTAACCAAACTATCACCGCAAATACATTTTATCTCACTCTAGCTCACAATTATTCATGACCCTAAGCTCTGCCATTTCCCTACAAAAGCTATTTTTCACATAAAATAAGAGTTTTTTTTTTTTTTTGGATAGACAATTTGCTTTTTGTGCCATGCTATTTACACATGTATGATACTACTACTGAGAAAGTAGTTGCTTGCCAGCTCTGTTCTAATTAAACATTACTGGTTAGTGATGTATTGAGAATTCTGCTAGGGTATCGACACCTCACTTAGGGGCAACCTATGTATCATTCAGCCAATAAGAAAGTTTTGCCTCAACTCCCCGCTTCCCTTCTAATTGCTGTAGCTAATAGAAAGAATTCTAATTCATCAGTCAAGTCCATTTTAGATCAACACAGCTGATCTAAATTCCAACATGAATGCTTATTCAGTTCTAAAACGTAAAATCACTAACCCATCTCAGGCTCATTTTGACTAAGCAAATTCTGAGCAAGTATTTATACAGACACATCCTCCAGTGTAAAAGGAAGTTTCAGATCTGCTGTCTATCCAGGAGCCAGTGTGTGGATTAGCAGATTTCTGTTTATAAGGCAGTCTGAGTTCTTTTGAGGAACAATGATTGTAAAAGAGGCAGCACTCATATCCATCTCTGCATCATTATCTTACAAAGTTCTCTAGTCCAGCTCCTTTCTTACTAAGAGATAGTCCTTTTGGCATTCCCTGAAAATGCCAAAAAGATCACTGTGGGGAAAAGAAAAAAGTGTTCTTTAAAAGTCAAGTAGGTCTATACATCGTTCTATATGAGAACTGGTCAAGGAAGAAAAACTAGTTATAAAATGTTTTGTGGCATTGCCCTTTTAAGAAGCGTAAGATTTTGGTTCCCAGTCTTTTCTCCCCCTTTCCCTCCAGGCTGATGTAATGCTTAGGAAGTTTCAGAGTCACTCGGGGGCCCCTGAGGTCAAAGTCCCGAGGAGCCTTTTCTCAGTGTGGGTCTTTTTCTGTTTGAGTTTGAATTTATGCACCCTGTGACGGAGTGAGTGCGTGTCACCACAGATGTCCTAATCAGTGTTCTGGGGCAGAGTGTGTCAGCGGCTGTTGGCGGGGAAGAGGGGATCTGCTTAGTCAGTTTGGCCGCAGTGGTTTGAGTAAATGCTGTCGTCCCAGTCGCTGGCAGAACCCCTGGTGTCTCTTCTGTTATGATGGGACTTCTGTTTGGGTTTTTATGCTTGTTTGTGCGTTTGTTTGTTTTGAGGCATATAAATGATTTTTTAAATTACTTTGATTAGCTCTTGGGCCAATATTATGCTTATGTTGTTTCCAATTGGATGTAAGAATTAGTTTGTTTGGTTTTTTTTCCAAGCATGATGTGCTTATGTTTGAGGAGGAAAAGGAGCCCGTTGTCCCCCTCTCCTCTTGCAGATGGGAGAGTGAAACAGAATGAAGGAAAGGGTATGGCTTTGCTCTTTTTTTTTCCCTTCTAGGAGATCTAACTAGACTGGAAAGGTTTGACAAACAATTAACAATCCTCCCCACTCAGCTGATGTTTCCCAAAATAGCAGCTCCTTGGCTGCCAGGGTAGACGGGGGCCTTCAGGGGAGGAAGACACAAAGGTGCCCTCTTTATAAAGCCTGCATCTCTGTGAGATCTTGAAGGCAGAGGGGGAAGCCCAGGGGATTAAATTAGCAGGCAGCCCAGGCTCCACCTGGAAGGGAAATAGATAATAGGCTTTAAAGACAGGAAACAGCTTGTGCTCCAAAATACTAATTTTCAAAAGCAACACATGATGAATGCTGGGAAGGTCTCCCTCACCCCTACCCCTACCTCCGCCCAGTTCATAATTTTGAAGTAAAATCTCGGTTTAAGATGCAACTCGGTGAATGAGTCAGATCTTCTGGTATTCCTGTAATTCTGCTCCACCTCGCCCCCATGTTGGGAAGGACCGTTCCAGACAGCTTTTTTTCTAAACCTGACTCCCAGTTACAGATTTGCTTAACACCAGGTCTGGAGGGATCTGATTAGGGCTGGTGTTACTTTTTCCCCCCTTCTCTTTTCTTCCTTCTTCAGTCTTTGCCCTGTCCTCTTTCTTTCTTATTTCCCTTTCCCCTTTCCTGCTCTCTCAGCTTTCCATTTTTACCTCTTCCTCTTGCTTTTCTCTGAAAGACTGCCTCTCACACTCCCTCGTGTCAATTTGCTCTGCCAGCCTGGGCTCTCTGGGGTCCTGAAATGTCTCCTGTCATGAGTGGGGATGTGGATGGGAAGGGAAGGCACACAATGCACTAAACAAAGGGAAGAGACCAGCAACCTGCCCTGAGAAGGTCAGGAGCCTGAAGGTAAAGGAGGAAGGTAGAGAAACAGAAGGACCAAATGTGCCCCCAAAGGATTACAAAATTATACATACCAAATAGGATTCTAGGTTTCACTGTTTTTAAATTTTCTTGAAAATATACCCAAAGGGATCTAAAGCAGCCCTTAAAAACAGAAAGCTGTTCCATCAACCTCAGCTGCTAGAAACCACGCGCTCGGCTCCTTTTGCATTGAGTACATGCTTCCACTCTAACAGTTACGTCCTAGTTCATGGTCTGATCGTTCAACCTGGTTCCTCTGGACTGGGACTGCCCTGAGGGCAGCAGGCAGGTCTTCTGTGTATGTTCTCAATGCCTCACACAGCACTTGGTCCAAAGGAGGTACTCAGATGTTGGAAGTGTTGAGGTGAGTGGACAGAAGGATGAATGGATAGATGGATGGATCGGTGGGTGGGTGGATGGATAGAAAACACATAGTAGGAATACTCATAAATTATCTCTTTTTCTCCTGACATTCTAGAAAAGGGACTATACAATTGGTAAGCTTTCTTCTAATAGATAAGCAAAGTAGAGAAGTGATATGATTAACTTTCATTTTCTTACAAGAGTTATTCCTCATATATCCTCTTTGGTACCTAGCGCTATACATGGCATGCACAGGGTTACACTCAGCACATGTTTGTTGCATTAATGATTTAGAGGGGAGAGAAACAGGTATTCTCCCTTGAGGAAAAGGTTTCCAGGAAAGAGGATGGAGAAGTATATAGCTACACAAATATAAAATGTTTAATGACATCTTTCCCAACCTTGGCTTTGTGACACATCTTAAAGACGAAAGACACCTCATGAAGAGAAGGGATATTTTGGAGACTAGGAAAGGGCTTTTACAGTAAAGACAGAGGAATGGGAGGATATATGTGGTGTAATATTTCCAAAGGACCATTCCCACAAAGGCATCTGTGGCTGACAAATGTTAGACATTCCGATCCAGAGATGCTTACATTCTTTTTCACTTTGGCAAGGACTCTGCATGACAGAGGGAGATAAATTAGAGAGCAAGGTTGATACCAGAATAACAGGCAAAACAGAATACTTGCAGCCCACAGAGCACAGCTTCTGCTCTGACCCAAACTGGGGTAGGGGAAAGTCTGTGCGACTCCATGAAGGACCGGGATGATGCTAAACAAACAGGTGATTATGCCGATCTATAACCAATATTTGGCCTAACAACAAGATAGCTCAATCTGGGATTTGTCACTCAGCTAGTTTTAGGCTGTTCATTTATCCAACTCCTCTCCCACTCCACAAGCCTCGGAAAAAACAACAAAAAGCTTAGGAGAGCTGAGACTTACAAAAGTCAGGAGCTTTACCAAATTCTGAACACAGAATATGCCTGGAGGGTGTTAGAAAGGGCAGTTAACTGGTCGGCTCCTGAATGTGTTCATCCTGAGCAAAGCTGGGTTACTACCTCATTAGCACATTCATTCTACTGACTGTTCTCTGCGCTCCTGTATCACTTAACGTCCCGGGCGTTTCTGGAGGTCGTTTTACAAAATGAAGTTGTGTTGACTAGAATTGCAAACTAAGATTCTTGGCCCGAAAACCCTCTTTCAAGAACGTTTTAGATTAATGAAAGATAAGCATGTGCCTGAAATATTGAGCCTCGTTCTCTTTTGCTAAGAAAACCTGTGGCTCCTTGCCTCTCCTGTAGGCACACAGTGAGAGATGAGCGGCCCTCCAACCCCATCTGCTGTGCTGGAAGTGGTCTCCAGGACCAGCGAAGGATCTCCACACCCCCACAACCACTCTCCCTAAGGAGAAGAGTGGGTGCACTTCAGATACTACATTTACTCCGAAGTCTCCTCCAGTCCTTCAAGTGGAGTTCATTGCTGTGTGGATTTTTCACACAACTTATTTTTTGCATTTATTTTCCAGAATTTTCCATGTATGTGTCTTTCTTTCTACTAGATGATAAAATGGTTCGAGGTAGGGACCTTTTTTCACCTCTGTCTCTCCAGTAGAAACCAGCCTGCTGTTTTGTATCACATAGGTACCCCCAGAAACACCTGTTGCTTTGAAGTTTGGGGAGAGAGCAGAGGATAGTGGCGAGAACCCTGGATGAGGATCAGATCTCATGGGGTTCTCCCTCTAGCCAGTCAGGTGACCCTGAGCAAGCCTTGGGGCTTCGTGGTCCACAGGATCCTGATCTGTGAAATGTTGAGGTTCATCTGAGGTCTCTTCCAGCTTCAACACACTAAAAAAAGAAGAATGAGAAAGACTTAGAATAGCTCAACTATTTGCCAAATTAGTGGCAGTAGAGGAATATTTATAGGAAAAAAGAGTTGAAAGGTTTCCTAAATGTTTCCAGGGTTTATTAAAATCCCTGCAGTTCTGATTCTAAACCAACAAAATATCAGAGGACAGAAAGAGCCATCACAACATTCTAGTTAACTCTCTTTTTTGTTTGTTTATTTTTTTGTTTTTTTGGTGGGGGAGGTAATTAGGTTTATTAATTTTTTTTAGTGGAAGTGGTGGGGATTGAACCCGGGACTTCGTGCATGCTAGGGATGCACTCTACCACTGAGCTCTACCCTCCCCCGAACAATATTCTAGTTAACTCCTAGAAAGAAAAAATCATTTGATGTCATTCATCCAATGAAGATTGACTCTCTACTAAGTGCTCGGCCCCATACTGGGCCCTGGGAACACCTGGATGAGTGTGGTCCCATCCAGCAGTGACTTCACACAGCTGACCTCCTTGTAAGGGGGACAGACAGGTGAGAATATAATAGAAATTCATTGGGATCAGTCCTGCAATGGGACTACATGCAAAGACAAAGGTGGGATCAAAGAGGGCAAAAGTAATTCTTCTGTGATGCTGGGCAGCGGGGAGGGGCAAAGGGAGTGCTGGCAACCAAGGCTCATGGTGTCAGACAGAGAAGCTTGAGATACTTTCTTCTACTAGTTGCAGAAGAGGATGATATACAGAAAGATGGGAGTGGGTAGGGGAGCTCCTGCCACCATCCAGCCCTTAATTAATTAGCATCTGCCCCGGGAGCAGGCTAGGGCACCACGTGTGTCTGCATTGTTCACTGAGATATCTCTAGCACCTAGGACAGTACCTGGCATGCAGTCATGCTCAAAAAATAGCTGTTGAATGAATGAATAAAAAGACTACAGTAAAACACATTGTCTGTTCACCTTATCCCTAGTTAGCTTTTTGCCCAGCTCAGAATGCTAGAAGCCAGGGAAGGAGATTTCAACAAAGAAGGTGTATTCCGTGATGTTAATTCATGTCATATATTGCAGAAAGGACAAGTGAAATTAGACTGAGAAGTAGATCGGACCATCGCGAGTTTCCCATTGACCTGCCCAGGAACAATCTAACTAGAGCAGTTGCGACGTAAGTCCTTCGGCGGAGTGCTTAAGAGTAATAAGGGAGTGAGGGGAGGCAGCGAGCAGACAGTTTGCTCTTAAGAACTCTGTGAAGATGAGGAAAGGTCTAAAGTAAAGAGAGAAATCCAGGAACTTGGGAGGGTTTCTGAAAGTTGAGAGATGTTTGTTCAAAGGCAAAGAGCCCTGGAGGGAGGGTATATAGCTCAAGTGGCAGAGCGCATGCTTGACATGCCCAAGGTCCCAGGTTCGATCCCCAGCACCTCCTCCCAATAGAAATAAATGGATAAACCCAATTACAACCCCCTCATACAACAAACAAAACAAGCCAAACTTGTGTTTAAAAAAATTAAAGAAGGCAAGGAGCCCTCATCCAGGGGAGGGCCACAGGGAGTAAGAGGAAAGGGAGCCAACCGATGTTGAGTTCCCATTGTACTTAATCCCTCAGCTACTCAAGGGACGATGTGGGGCTTATTGGTAAGGAATTGGGGGTTTTGAGATGGTTTTTAAAACTTGCTTAAGACATGCTACCACATAGGTAAAACTTGAGGCCATTATGCTGAGTGAAATAAGCCAGTCACAGAGACAAATACCGTATGATTCTACTTTCATGAGGTACCTAGAGTAGTCAGACTCAGAGACAGGAGGTAGAATGCTGGTAGCAGGAGCTGGAGAAAGCAGGGAGTAGGTTGTGGCTGTTTAACGGATACAGAGTTTCAGTTTTGTTTTGTTTTAGAGCTTAAGATCACACAGCTTGTAAACAGAGGAGGTGGAATTCAAACCCTTGTCTAGCTGGCTGTGAAATCTCTGCTTTTTTCTGTACACACCTACGCTGGTCTGTAAAGTGGAAGCTACAGCAGGGAGAGGGACCATTGGTGGAGAAAGGTCTTGGGGGAGTCGGCGAAGGATGGGGTCAAGAGCTAGAGCTGGGACCAGCTCAGAACAAAAATAGAATACCTCCACTGAGCCTCAGGGGAAGAAGGAAAACGAGTGGGCTGCAGGTCCCTTTGTGGCTGGGGAGCTAAGGAATGTCTGAGAACCTCCACTTTCTGCCTAAAGCTGGAGGCAAATGTGATGGGATCAGGCAGGGAGCTTGAGGGGGTGAAGAAGGTTTGAAATAGCCGTTGTGAACAAAAAACTGACTGGGTTGCCTTTATAAATGGCCAAGCAGAGTTGAGCTTCTGGCCATCACACCTAACCACATACATGGATAAAGTCCACGAGGAACTGCCCCTAAGGAACTGTGCAGTTAACTGAAGTTCATTCATAAGGTTGGCCAGTACAGTCACAACGGAAAGCATTAGTCATACCCCTGAGGTCACTAAGGGCCCCAGAAAATGAGCAATTTACCTGTAGATTCAAATTGCAGCTGTTAAAACTAGAAAACAGCTGCTACAAGGGAACCAGCTTAAGAACCCAACAAGCAGAATGGCCGAGGTATAATCAGTCCTAAGTGGAAGCCCTCGTGCCTGTGCAGAAAGGAGCTCCACGTTCAAGTCACCCTGGGCTGCTCCCCACCAAGTGCTGAGCATTTTCAGTCACATCAGTAGATGGAGATGGTGCTTAGTTTAGGTGGGGCATCTTCAAAGTGTAAAAGACGGCAGCCAGATCCAGGCACCAAATACCTTGCACTTTTTCTTCAATGGGGTTTTAAAATTGTGAAAGTGCTCCCAGTATTCCCCAAACAAATTATTTTAATGCTATAACATGAAATTACCAAATTCTAATAAGGCAGCCCTAAGTATCTTAATTTACAATCTAATGATTGCAACCTAAATGGGAGTTTTCTAAAAAGGAATTTTGGAGTAGCTGTGATAACAGCCACAGATCGCTTTAACAAGCTAGAACTGAGTTGATTCTATTATTTGCCCAGTCTCTATGTGGAGCTAGTTTCATGTAAGCCAGATAATTACAAGTATCATAATAGAAATGAGTTGCTGCGTTGTCCTTCAGTTTAAAAAAATATTTTATTTTGAAATGATTATAGATCCACAGGAAAGTGCAAAAATAACAGAGGTCCCACATACCCTTCACCAAATTTCCTCCATGGTTACAGCTTGCACAGTTATGGTACAATAGCAAAACCAGGAAACGGATACTGTGTGTCAACATGTGTGTATAGTTCTATGTCATTTTATCACGTGTGTAGATTTGTGTGACCAGCACTGCAATCAAGATACAGGTCTACCATCACAGTGACGGCCTCTTTCATGCCACATTTTTATAGTCACACTAGACCTCTTCCCCTCAACCATTCCTAATCCTGGCAACTATTAATCTGTTTCCCACCTCTGTAATTTTGTCATCTGAGAGTGTTATAGAAATGGAATTACATAGTATGTAATCATCTGAGATTGGCTTTTTTCACTCAGCATAATAACCTCGAGATTCATCCAAATTGTTGCAATATTTAAAAGGTCATTCTCTTTGCTCAGTAGTTTTCCATTGCCTGGAAGTACCATTGTTTAACCATTCATCTGTGGAAGGACATTTTGGTTGTTTTCAATTTCTGGCTGTTACAAATAAAGCTGCTATGAGCAATGTATACAGATTTTTCTGCGGACATAAGTTTTCATTTCTCTGGTGTAAATTACCAGGAGTATAATTTCTGGATAAATAGATATTTAGTTTTTAAAGAAATGATCAAACTATTTTCCAGAATGCTTTTCCCATTCTGTGTTCCCACAAACAATGGATGAATGATCCAGTTTCTCTACATCCTTACCAGCATTTGGTGTTGTCACTACTTTTTATTTTAGCTGTTCTTGTAGGTGTGTAGTGGTATCTAACTGTGGTCTTAATTTGCATTTCCCTAATGACTAGTTATAAAGATAAGAAATTTATAACTGGTTTCAGAGTTTCTTTTGGCAAATCATTTTACTCTCTCCAAGCCTTGATTTTCTCATCTGTAAAATAAGAGAATTCAACTATATAACCCCTAAATGACATCCTAGTTCAAAAATTCTATGTACCGCTGGACCCACCTTGGGAGAGTTTTTTGGGGTCTTTTGTTTTTCGTTTTTTTTGCCGGATGAGGAGCTTTTAATTTTCCCTTTGCACATCAGCTACTCCCATCTGCCAAGAATTATCAAGGAGTGAATCCTGCCCTTGGGTGTCATTGACATTTCTGTGAAATGGGTGACAACTTCCTGTTTGCTTCAGTTGGCCCTATTCAGCATTTAAGTCACATTATCAAAAGCTGAGCAAAAAGACTCAGACTTCCACGAATTTGTAAGAGTCTTTATTAATTTTCTGATTCATTGTCAAGTTTTTATTCCCAAGGTTCACTGTAGAACATAGTTCTGTAGGTAATACCTTGTAATTTTCATCAAGCATCGCTTGAGGGCCTCCGGGTGCAGAGAGGGTGGTGTCCTGGAAAGAGCACAGCTGTATGTGGAGGAGAACTTGGGTTTGAATGATCTGCCGTTTATTTACTGCAACCTCATCAAGAAACATATCTCATCTGAACTTCTGCAAAATGAAGACACTCTCTGCTGCTGAAGTTATGAGGAAAGAGAGAGGACATATGTAAAGCGCCCAGTTCGGAGTAAGCGCTCCATACATGGTATGAATGCTATGAATAGGGGGGACGCAGGGAGCAGTCCCTGGAGAAAACCTCGAGGAAGAGACAGCCCGTGGCACGCCCTGCTTCCCTACACATGCATCTTGTTTAGCTCCTACACTAACCCTGGGAGACAGGTGCTTACAGACCTGTTCTTATAAAACTGAGGCTGAGAAGTTCCATAACTTAAGGTCACCCTGATACTAAGTGAAGGAGATAGAATTCAAACTGCGTCCTTAAGGGATGTCCAGTCCAGCCAAAGAGACACCCTGTGCAGAAACAAATACCAGCACAGAGCATCCAGTGTCCTAGCGTGGCAGAGCCAAAGGGCACTGAGGAGTTGAGAGAGGGAGTTAATTCTGAGCACTGACCAGTTGGGGAAGGCAAAAGGAAGCTAGAGGATGAGAACTTCCTCTGTCTCGCTGGGCATCTCTGAGTTCCTAGATGTCACCATCACAACCGCCTGTTGGTCCGGGAAGCCCAGGCCAGCTGCTGCGGGGAGGGAGGCAGCACTGGGCTCTCCCAGGCCTCCCTCTCCCCTCCCCCTCCGCTAATGCAGTATTTATATGCAGGCCCTCCAATTTCTATTAGGCTCTTAAGTTTTATCCAGCCTCTGTTATTTAGCATAATCGCAAAGGATCAGTCAGAACTGTATTTCTCCTATGAACGTGAGACCCAGGCTCTATTTTACAGAAATACATTCCAGATTACCTTCCCTAGAATCATTTTC
Source organism: Camelus dromedarius (assembly GCF_036321535.1). Classification (NCBI taxonomy): domain Eukaryota; kingdom Metazoa; phylum Chordata; class Mammalia; order Artiodactyla; family Camelidae; genus Camelus; species Camelus dromedarius. Next base: position 25,556,609 of record NC_087458.1, on the reverse strand, counting down.
TATCATGTGAGCTTGACTTGCTTATAAGCACATGTCTTATAAGGGCCATCTCTGCACTTGCTAATCTTCAAAACATCATTGAGTACTATTGCCTGTACCCTACTGTACACAGTAGGCATTACAGAAATTCATTTAGTTAATATGTGCATCTATTGAATGCCTACTAAGTGCCAGGCACTGCAGCCTCAGGCCTCAGGGAACATACACTCTATGAATGGGTGATTAACTAGTGAAGGCCGTAAGACTTTAACTTAAATACCAATATCCGTGGCACATATCAGTATGAAATTAAAGTAAATAAACTCTGCAGCTTTAATGAAAATTAAAGTGTAGTGTAGTATAGACAGTGCCACAGAGAGAAATGACTAATTTGCTGTGGCAGGGGACAATCCTTGAAGATGCCATCATTGGGCCTATAAAACACATCATCTTGTAGACCGATCTCAGGTCTATGAAGCTGGGCAAGTTTACAAGTCTTTGAAATTTGATCTCAATTTCAGTTGCAAAGGCTTAAATTGGGTTAGAGCCGCTTGCATTTCGTCCTCAACCCTCCTTGATCCTCAGGGATCAATGACTAATTCAGTTTTTTTAAAAGCTGGGTGGCAGGCAGCCCAGGAACTCAGCCTCTGGGGGTTACATCTGGTTTGGCAACTTCCTGTGGTGTGTGATGCACAGAGCATGATCTGTGGCCGTTATGTGAGTAATGTGCGGAGCGTGTGCTCTGGGACCTTTTACAGTACAGCAAGGCGTTGTATTTCAGCAGCTGATGGGACTCCAAGTGTTTTGGTTTTTATTACTCCAGCCCTTCAGATTTTCCCGGAATTGTCACCTTTATGAGTTTGTGTCTTCTCTGTGTATTCCCAGAATTCTCTATTTAGGCTACTGTCATGTGGCTGTAAATAGAGAGCTTTTACTCAGTTCAGGTAACAAATTCATCCCGGAATCCACACTGATGCTTCAAAAAGGGGAAAAAGTGAAGACGGCTTCAGCTTGGGGCTGGTTGTCTCATTTCTCCCTGGGTTTCACTTACTTTTCCATCCTGGTGGCTTCCCATTTCGTTCCCTGAAGTTATTTTCCCTTTAACAAGCCGTTTTCTCAGAAGCTGTTTTTCTCCTCTGTTGTGCCCACTTTCTGGCCCCTGTTTTGCTTCTTCAGGGGTCTGGCTGCTGCCCCCGCACTTGCCTGGCCCCTGCCTCGGCTCTCCAGGGCTCCCGGCCAGCCCAGCCTTCCAGCCACCCCTCCACCACCCAGCTCCAACTGTCCGCCTCCAACAGACTCAGAACCTTCTGGTCCCAAACATTCTCTCATGCCCAACCCCCGCCAAGGACCAAGTGTAGAAGCTCCAGCTGGGTTCAAGCTCACCCTGAGTGGGAGGCAGGGGGAAAGGGAAACATAACATGATCAAGTTATAACAAGCAGTTTCATGTACTTCATAGGCATTGGTGAGAACTGATGGAAGTCACAGTTCAAGAACTTTCATGAACTAAATGCCCAAGTGACAATAGGAAGGGAAATTCAGATTATATAACAGCTCTACTGGCCTTAAGAATGACAAAGATATACATTAAGTATCAGATACTTGGGCCCCCAAGATGGCTGAGAACTCAATTCTCAGCATCTCTTCTCAGAGCCTTTAAGAAAAATGGTGCCTTATGTAAGAAACTCTGAAATCTGTCCTTGTACCTAACCTGGGTTGGGGAGGAGTGTGGTTAGGATGTTTGGGACCCCCAATAACAAGATAAACTATTAACTAAGGAATGTTAATGCTGATGAAACTGCTGAAGAACTCCGATGAATCCTTGGAGTGTTCACCCTGGGCCCCTCAAATGTCATATGATCCCGAGCGGGATATTTCCCCTCGGTGACTTCACTTGTAAGATGACACTGTTCTTTTGCACCAGTACATGAGGACTAGCTAATTAAAATACTGTACTAGTTCATTCAAGAAGTATTTACTGAGTTCCCGCTACATACAAGGCAGCATGCAAACGGGCTCTCTAAGGTGACACAAAGATTTAAAAATAGATCACCATAAATAAACGCATGATAGGATTATGTAAAACCTTCCAGATAATTTTAGCTGTTTGGATACACAAACAGGGCTTCTGAGTCTACCATTTTGAATGACTTGACCTGTATTTTTCCACCATCACGCCTCCATTCCAAATCAATTCATTCATCATAGGCTGCAACTGATTTCACTCTATTTTCTAATGGTAGGACCAGAGCTGCCAAGCAAGGTTGTGCCCTATGTAAGGACACCCCACTGAGGGGGCAGACGGTAGAAATATACCCTACATTCTGCTGGCTAAGCACTGTGACCCGGGCTCGGTCAGTGTCCACCCAGAGGAGGGGAACAATTTTCTAATTTGCACAAATGTCTTGGATGGGTTAGCTGTGGCCCTCCTCAGCTGGTTCATGAGTCAGAAATAGAATAAATGGGCAGAGTTTAGTTTTGTAATCAAACAAGATTTACAACAAAGATACATTTAATGGCGTCCTTGGTGTTTGTCTAGCTATGTGGTAAGTCACTCATTTAAGTGGCTGAATTTGGTATTCTTTTAACTCAGCCAAGCCAACTATGGGGAAGCAAGAGGGAAGGAGAGGAGACCACAGTGAAAGTTTGGTGAGTTCCCCTGGAGCCACAGGTTGGGTTTCTTCATCAGTAGGGGGTTACCCACTGTCCAAGTGCTCCCAGAAATCTTACGCCCAGGGTCCTGAGCTCATTTTAAACCTATTGAAAGACACCAGCATCTCCCCTCTGGCAGAACCTTCTTATGAGGATCAAAGAGTAGTCATCAGAAGCCTCAGGCTCTGGAGGAGAAGCCGTCGGGCATGTTGATCAATGAGCAACTCCACTACCATCAGGGATGAACACGGGAGGCCAAGAACACCTTCCCTTGTCCTGCACAGGTTGGGGATGAGCCTTATAAATGGAAGAAAACTGAGCAGTGTGATTTAAAGGCAGGATTATTGTCCCCTGAATTCCCCTAGAACCATCAAAATTCTGCCATTCTCATTTGGCTTAATTCTTCTCATGGAGAGTTAAGGTAAGGTGGGCTACTGACCAGCCACTCTCACTGTAGGGAGAATTCACTTCCTTAGTTTGATTTCCTAAGGACTCGCTGATCCGCTGCAGCAAACTGAGCTTTTGCTGGACTGAGGGGAGCCTGCAGAGCCTGGTAGGGGTGTGCTGTCCTTGGATTGTGTCCACCCAAAACGCATGTTTAGATCCTAAACCCCAGTACCTACGGATGTGACCTTATTTGGACAGACTAGTTGCAGATGGCATTAGTTCAGATGAGGTCCTACCGGAGTAGCACGGACTGGTACCCTTATATAAAGGGAAATTTGGGTCCAGAGAGACACACTCAGGGAGGACATCATGTGAAGACTGGAGTTATACAGCCACAAGCCAAGGAATGACCAGAAGCTGGGAGAGAAGCCTGGCACAGGTAGGTCCTGAATGACTTCAGCGGGAGCACAGCTCTGCCAACACCTTGGTTTTGGACTTCTGGTCTCCAGAACAGGGAGATAAGAACTTTTTGTTGTTCTAGAAGCCACCCAGTTTGCAGCACATTGTCACGGCAGCCCCAGGATGCTAACACAAGGTGGAACGGGGAGAGGATGAAGGGGCATGGCAGTTATGACAGGTTCTGTCTTTCCCCGAATGGCCACAACACCACCTCCACCCACATGTTCTTCTCACAATGTGCCTTTGACAATCTTCCCATTGAGTGTTGGGGTCTCTCTACTCTCTTCCCCCTTGAAACAGAACAGGATTTTGTGACCTCTTTGACTAATTAGACTATGGCAAAGGTGACATTATGTGACTTCCAAGAGTAGGTCAGAGAAAGGCTATACATTTCTGCTTAGATCTTTTGGGATCTTTGCTCTGAGGAACTCTAGTTGCCACGTAAGCAGTTGCCACCAATGCTGTGAGAAAACCCCAATCTAATCTAGACAAGGAGACCACACGGAGAGCCCCTGAATCTACACAGAGAGAGATGCCCACCCCCTGCCCCCAGCTGCTCTGCCCCTACTGTTGCAATTCCAGCCAGTATTTCCTGCCACCCCAGGTCAGAACTGCCTGGCCATGCCCCACCCAAATCCCCAACCCACAGAAACTATGAAAGATAATAAAACGATTGGTGTTGTTTTAAGCCACTGGGGTTTGGGATTGGTTACACAGCCTGCAGGGTCTGGGGCAACCAGAAGAGAGGGGGACTTTGGAGAAACGGAGCCCAGAGTGGAAGATGTTACAGAGATACAAGGCTAAAAGGTGGCAAGTGTCCAAGGAAAGAGAGGTGGTGAAGGCGCTTCAGAAAGTGCAGTGGGAGACTCTCCCTCTGCGAGGGGCAGCTCAGTCCAGTGGGAAACACCTGGGCTTGGTGACTGGGGACCCCGCTTCCCCTCCAGCCCTGCTGCCCACTGCTTGAGGCTTGGGGCACACATCTCCCTGGAGAGCGCTCTGTGACTCATAACGTGTGAACGAACAGCTAACCCTGGAAAGAAGGAGGAGCTAAAGAGCAAGAACGTGCCCTGTGCGCCCATTCTGGGGCCACCTCGCAACACTCTGATCGTGATTAGTTGTTCTCACATTGCCCCAGATGCTGGAAGACGAGATCACCAGCTGAGACAAATATCTGACCCACTGGGCAATCGTGTTTCTCACAGTAAATTAATAAATATTTAATTAAATTAAATTTCTCACAGCATTCTAGTTTATGTCCCCGTGGGGACATTCAACCTGCACTTGTTAAGCCAAAGACCCCAGACATGGGTGATCCAAATAAAGTGTGACTACTTGGAGGGACCCTGCCGGGAAAGTGATCAACTGGCCTTACAAGTGAACCACAGCTGTGGAAACAAGCTCCTCTAAGGTCAAAAGCAGAAAGAAGAGGAAAAACGACGTATGTAGGTGCTCAGAAGTAAGGGATGGCCCAGAAGAACTTGGAAATAGTGGGAGGGGCAGAGGAGGCCAGTCCTCTGATGGGACAGCTCGCCCTGCAACGGAGGAGTCTGGTCCAGGAGAGCCTTGTCTGACTTTCCCGCTGCTCTTCAAAGGGCTTTCCTCCCTTCCTGGTTACACTGCATTTGAAATGTACTACATTTTGGTCTGTATGTACTTAAAAAGGAAACAGAAAATAAGTTGGATTAAAAAAAAAAAAAGACAAAGAAGAAGTGAAGAGAGTTGAACAGATTTCTCATCCAGTGTTCATAACCCAAATATTAGATGAAGATAATCCAAAATGATAGCACAGTTCTTTGTTTTTAATGTTTAGATCATGTTATCAAATAGATCATAGATTCTAGTTACCAAGTATCTGTAATCAACAAACATGAGTTAATGAATCCATAAGCTTAAAATTATTAAGAAATAGTGTAATCTTGATTCACTAGTAAATTGAAGGTTGTAAAATTTTAGGTATTATTGAAAATCATCCCTTTACATGATATTTATTTGATAATACTCTTTATATTATAAAATCCCCAAAGGGGAAACAGAAACACTACAAGTGCATTACAGAATGTCTCATCCCCACATCCTTGCCCTTCCTCCGCCTCCTTCTCTTCACCCGTGTGGGCATTTTTATGATGTGGTAAGTGTAGGGCAAGGTCCTAGGAGCACAAAAGGCTTTGATCATTTTATGTCTTTGATGAGAGTACCTTGCATTTGGAGAGATAAGATATCTACATAGGCAACATCACCTGTATCGCTGTAAGTGTTCCTCCAAAAATATTTTAAGTCCTAACTATTCTAATTGTAAACAGAACCATTCCAGAAATAAAGCTGCTCTCTTCACCGTACAACGCTGCTTAAAAGATGGTATGGAAATTGCCATGGCAGCACTAAAAGCAAAAATAAACAAACACAATTTGTGCTCTTATGCAACTCAGCTGGCACCCGGGAAGAGAAAGCAGTGGGAGCGTCATCCATGGAAGGAGGTGGGACAGTGGAGCAAGGAGCAGCCCCGACACACTGGGAGTGTCTGTACCTGTGGCTGTGATGACCAAAGCTGGAGGGCAAATGTCATGGTCACGGGAGAGCAGGGTCAAGCCTGAGGTATGTGTTTAAAGTAAGTTGTCAAAGTTGGGGCCACTGAACTAAGTGTCAGAGCTGAGGTATGTGGTGAGACAGGGTCAGTGACATGAGACGGATGAATGTGTAACTGATGGTCAACCCTGGGCCAGCAGCTACACACGGCAGGACAAGAGGTAAACGGTGGTGAGGATTTTAGAGGGTCGGGAAGATTAAGGAGGATGAAGGGGATGCCAATTCTCACAGTGGATATGGATAAAGGTGAGTCGGGCCCATCTACAACCGGTCTATGGAAGAAGGACAGAAGTTAGAACTGAAGCCTCTTCTGAGACATAAACAGACTATCATTTTTTACATTAAAAGATTGGAACTGGGTCCAAGTCTCTGTAGTTCCACTGAAGGAAGTATGTCTGATAATTCTTGTTTGTAACTTTCCCACAAAAGACAAAGAATGAAGACACCTCAACAGATCCGACCAGGTGTATCCCCAAGATTCCAAGCCACCGGGGAGAGCTGCCACAAGAACATGGCACTTTTGCTTTCTCTCAGGCTAGGAAAGGTATTAAATGATCCGGCCCTTCACAGGTCATTCTCGAAACTTGCCTGCTACCCTCACAGGGTGTCCAGCCTACCCATCTGTAGGGTCATGGTACCCACAAGCTCTGGCACAGTAAACACTCATGAAAGAAGAGAAAGGCCATCTTATGATGTAGTGAAGGGCCCTTCGGTAGTGGTATTCAAGTGGAGGCTGGATGTTCAAGTCCAAGGTACTGGAGAAGACATTTCTGGCCCTAGATTGAAGGTTCCTTCCAGCTCTGAGGTTTCTCTAACTTACCTGCAAACCATTGTTGACAGATGGGATATAAGGAAATGTTGTGTCATGAGACAGATGATATTTAGTGGAAATGTGATAAAGGAGTCCATCCAAAGAGATTGTGAACTGACAGCCTTTCTGGAGCCAAAGAATAGATAAAATTTTGTGGCTCCTGTCTTTCTGCCATAAATGCTCGATCTTGCAATGTCCGTGTCTGTTGTGGGCGTGGTCAAGAGCTCTGAGCGCTGGGCTTGGGTCCACCTGGGACAGAGGAGACCACGGTTCCCAAAGGAAAGACACCTAGAAAACAGCTAACTCCCATCAGTGATCAGATGGAGGAAGGTAGAGGACTCCATTTTGCTCTGAAAGGAAAAGAGTTTTTAGTCAGATAGATGCATTTTTCCTTATAGCTCAAAAATAAATACTGCAATGTTCAGCAAAGTCTGAGAAGTAGGCATTGACATTTTTAGCCTGCTTTATCAAGATTCTCTTAGTACTTGACAAACTTTAACCCAAATCCACAAACTCCAAAAAGATAAAAAGCAGGAACTCACAGTGCGTATCATTGTTGACAGGTGTGTCATTGTGAAAAAAGAAAAAAAAAATTTTTTCTTTAGCAGCTATCACAGATTGGATTGGGATTAGTGCTATATTTTACTTATAAAGAAAACATAATGACCCATTAACTCTGAGTTAATTTTCTAGTAAAGGGTTGGTGTGACTTTGATCTAATAGCATGCTTTGTTCTGTATCACCTGAATTGGGGTTTAAGTCTGTGGCTATGAAGCAAAGCCAAACTCCTGGCCCACGCTGGGTTCAAACCCATAATCCAAGTCTCATCAGTACTATGCCGTGATCAACTTGAGCGCCTAGTGAAGCCAGAGGTGGGGAATGACCTTACAAGACTAGACTGCAAGCTCCTAACAGGGATCATGTCTGTCTGTATCTCAGCATTCAATACAGTGCCTAGAACATAGCAGGCATTTAACATGTATTTATCGAATGAAGTTTTTCCCCAAGGTATCTAGAGCCTGTATGTCTCCCATTTCTCCTTTCCTTTTTCCTTTCCCTGAGTTCCATTTCCCAAAGATATCTACTCTTCCACATTTCATGTGTTGAAAGATGAATTTAGAAGAGAAAGGACTTCCATGCGATTGGGGCAGAATCATGTTTGTCAACATGAGAAAACTTACTGAAGTCTTGAAACAAAGGGCAAAAATTCCCTCAAAAATCAACAGTAATGAATAATAATGATATAGTTTGGAAAAAGACAAATTAAGGTTACTATATCTTCTTTGACCCAACTTCTAGGAAGACGGCCCACTTGGTCAGGAGTTAGACTACTTTGTTGATGTCAGGCATCACCTGTGAAACGCTCTCCTTGCAAGCATCATCCATGGTGTATGTTTCCTTTATGGTGGGAGAGGTGGTCCAGGTCCTATCATTGCAAAGTGAGACCCCACCCATTTCTAAATGGAGTTTGGAGTAGCAGGAGCAGAAAATACAACTCTGTGGAGCTGAAAGAGAGACAGTCTGCAACCCCCTAGGATCCTTCCTCGTGCCTCTCACCTCGACGCCGCCTTCTCCAAGCTAGGATGCCAACTCCAGCCAGGGCAATGGCGAGGACGATGGACCCAGCAACAGCTTTCATCACCAGGGGGATAGTTTCCGATTCTGAAAGTAAGCCAATGAGGAAAAATTCACAAGTGCCCCTCCCCTTCTATGTTAACTTTTTTCCCCGTGGTCGTCAGGAAGCCAGCACTACTTTCCTTACTGTCACATCTTACTTCACAGCTCCATGGAAGGTAGTAACCTAAAACAGAGGAACAGTAGTTCCCAAAGTGCGATCCCGATCCATTAGATCTAAGCCACAATTTCCCTTTTTCATCTCCATCTTTCATATGTGCACAGGGGAGTTTTCTAGAGACCACAAGATGTGAGATGATATCATCGCTCTGACAGCTAATGGAACATGTGCCTGTGTTTTCTTGTGTTTAAATTATTTAAAAATTTTAAATGTGTAATACTCTTAAATAACAATAGATATAACCCACATAAACAAAATTGACTCTTTGGGGTCCTTGATAATTTTTAAGAGTATAAAGGAGCCCTGAGACCAAAACTTGAGAAGACATCTGATTTAACAGACCCATTCTAAAGCACACAGTGACCCATGTTCCCTGCTCGCCCCCTTTCCTCCCTGTCCCTCCCCAGACAGCCGCAGCCCGGCCCGTACCCCAGGGAACCTGGTGGACTGTGTGGACACCACCATGCTGCACGTGACAGGTGTAAACGGCGCTGCTCTGAGGCTCCAGCTCAACTGACACCCATGTCTGATAGGTCCCATCCCCACTGGGAAGAATGTCTCCAGAATCCATTTCTTGGATGATTTCTTCCCCATTTTTCTTCCAGATCATAGAAATTTCTGGGGGGTAGAAGCCATGTGCTCTGCAGTGAAGAGTGGTAATCCCTGGAGAAGTTTCTTTGCGATTTACTCTGACCAGCGGGGGCTCTAGGATGAAGGAGGCAGAGCTAATTAGAAGTGTCTTATGTACTGAGCACACACCATGAGAACTTGACAATCGCATTTCCCAGTTCATTTTCGTCATCGCAGGGAACACCTAAAACCAAGAATGACCCAGAACCCAGAGTCACCAACAACAAACTCTTTCTGCTTAAGTCATTTGGAGTTTCCTGCAACCATTAAAATTAGATGGTTATTCAGCTAGCGAGTGGGAGAGTTGAAACTCAAACTCCAGTCATTTACCTCCAAAGCAAATGCTCTTGGACAGAGAGTCCATATTCATATCTGTGGGTCAGATGCCTCCCTGAGGGGCCACCCCACCACAGCTCTGGAGAGTCCTACCATTAACAGCCACTCCTGTGGGAAAAGGCACCTTGCATCTAGGAGTTTCCCCACAGCGTGATGCAGACGTAACTCATTTTGCATAATGAGATCATATGCGAGAAGCTCTGTGTTAAGTAAAAGTTGACCGTTTGAATCATATCTTTGATGTATAAGAGGAGCTTTTTACTGGAAGGAATCTTATCATAAATCCTTTAGTAAAGCAAAGACCCTCTACTTGTCTTCTCTGTAAGCTCAGATTTTCACTCATACTGGTGGTGTGTGAGCCCTGGGTTACTACACAACCTGAAGGATTGCATCACCTCCCAAAGTATTTCCCAAATTATCATTGACAAGAGATGGAAGGATTTGCCTCACTGGATCCCACCAAAAGGAGGTGTTCCTGGAGGTATTCCACTCTGTCAAGACAAGTGAAATTGCTGGATGTCATCAAAATGCTGATTAAAAAGTAACTAGCGAGAGTTTTCGTGGGGAGTTCCAGATCACCAAAGTCCAACGAATGAAATGGATTTCAGAATAGGGTGACTTTAACTTAGATTAGAGGATGTTCTGTATAAATCCACGCATTGTAACGATGTGGGGATGAGGTGTTCTCCCCCCTCTTTACCTGTCCTCTGTAGGGTATCTTTCCCATACTCCAGGAATCTCTTTAAGCAGGCAATACATTCTTCTTCCAGCCAGTTCTTCTGATACTGTAACTCATGCCGATTGGCCTCCCATGCCCGCTTGGTGATGTGAGCCACGTTATCCATAGCCATCCAGGACAGGGTATCTTTATTGAAGATGAGGAAATCCTGTCCGTCATATGCATATTGGAGAAACCCTGTGGTGCTTCCATCCTCCAGCAACTCACAGCCCATCATTCTCTGGTAAGTGTGAAGCCCTGGAATACACATGCAGGCAGGAAGGGAGGGGTTGACATGGGGATGTGGAGGTGGGTGCCCAGGCGATGTGACTGGGGGCTTGTCTGGAAGCATCCTCTGCCCCGGAATACATCACTGCACAGGCCCGCCATGGCATCACTGAGTCTCTAGGAGGTTCCTGTGATGTCAGCTCACCTATCAACAGATAATCTGTGGAGTACCTACTGCATGCCAAAGGAGTATGATAATTCCTGCCTGGGGACTTAGCCTATACTGGGAATGACTAATAAACGTTTTAGTGCTGTGGAGGAGGGAGAGATATACAGGAACCAGAAATATCCCTGGGAGAGTTAAACGTAGTAAGTTAACATAGTAAGTAACGTAGTAAGTTATGCGTAAGTGAGCACCTCACCGAGCCTGGCCACCAGGAAATGGCACACACCACAGCCACATTCAGGATGGGAAAGGGGAGCATACAGGTCAGCAGCCTGAACGGGGACGGGACAGGGGTACGGGGGCAAAGGGCTCCTGGGGAAGAAGCAGACAACTTGGAAGACGCCCAGGACAGATGGCAGGCACCAAACCCCATCATCCAGACTGTCCGAGCTTTGCCAAAAGAACGCAGCTCAGCAACTGCTCACATTTGCTGCCAGCCCAGGGACCTCTCTACTGGGACGGGAGCAGGAGATGACAAGAGTCCACCTCTGCTGCCTTCATCACCTGAGTGATTGTAGTGATGCCGCAGCTGCTTCAGTTCCACCGTGAATGTCTGCTGCCAGCCCCGCAGCAGCTGCGTGTGCCTCTCCCAGTGATCAGGCGCCAGGTTCTCCGCCACCCACAGGGCCCGCGGCTCCTTCCGCCGAGAGACACTGTCATATGTGGTGATGGGGTGAGAATCCACGTACCCAACTGAAATAAATTCGGGGATCCCATGGCCGGGATCGGAAACGCCCAGGCGAAAGTATCTCAGAGAGTGAGACCCTGGGAGGGAGGCAAAGAAGACAGAAATTTAGAGTCACAGACGAGCCCGACCTACAAGCTGCGTTCCATTTAAACCTCACGTTAGTCGTCCGTGTTCGGCCGCACCCGTTTCTCCGGGGACCCAGCTGCTGCTTCCTCTGACAGAATCACAGAGCCCAGGGACGGGGACCTGGAGAGGACTCGAGAGCTTTAGCCGAGACTTGAAGCCTGTTTTGTTCAGGTTTGGAAACCTTAGGAAGCAATTTTACAGGTAACTCAGCTTGGAAGTCAAGTAGAGTGTTCTGTGGGGGGCGGGGGGAGAGCCAGGACCACCCACTGGAGCCCCCAGGGAGAGCTGTCCCTGAGGGACTCTGAGGGTTTGAAAACCTTGAAAACCTAACACCACCGCCTCGCCATTTTACCAACAAAGGCTCCAGTGGATAAATGAGGGCCCCCACCTCTCCACTGTGCATGCACATGGGTGTACGCACACACACACACTAGTCCCCTTGACTGACCCACAGTGAAAACCCACATAAGGACTCAGGTGTCCCAGAGAAAACTTTTTAAAAGCATAGCACTTTTCCCGTTATACCAAACCAGCCCTGTCAACCATTTTCCCATACTTTCTACTTTTTCCTCTGTCCACACGTCATGATAAGAATCATGAGAATCACTCAGGGTCAAAAGGAGGCTAAAATGGAACAAAACTGGCGCTCTCTGCCGCTTCCACACTGAACATCTCTTGGCTCATCCAGGAAGCTCCTGGGCTGGAGGAGACAGATGAGGCAGTTTCCAGGCAGTGGGATGGGTGTCATGATCGGGTCAGTGCAGGGTGTGGGCCCTCAGGGAAGACTTTCCAGAGAAGAAACATCTTAGGGGAGATCTCGGGACAGGCAGGAGGTGAGCAGGCAACAAGGCTGGGAAGGGACACAGGAGGGAGGATGTGGGGACCACGTGTGCAGACAGGATGTGGGACAGTGTGGCCCGTGGAGGGAACCAATGGCCCAGGACCGCTGGAGCACAGCAAGCATCACAGAGAAGACTGGGACAGACGACACCTGAGAGGCAAGCAGAGCCCAGGCTGAGAAGGCCAAGGGCCTCCCTGCCGTGCCAAGAAGCTGCAGGGATAAGGCGCTTGGCACGATGCCCTTCTTCCCTAACTCTGCTCAGTGCTGTCTGGAAATGCCCATAGCCCAGCCTTTTGTCCGGCTGCCTCTTGCCATCCTGACCCATCTAAATCCTCCCCAGTCAAAAACCAGCTCCAAAGACACTCCCAGGACCAGCCCTGACATTTGCATGCTTGAGTCAAGAGGATTAAGGAGGCCCACAGTCCAGAGATCCAAATATTTAAAAGGGATAAATCAAGCTAACAAACTGCTAAATAACTTGTATCTTCCTACCTTGACAAATATCCTTTCATATGACCTCAAAGGCCAAGTTCAAATTTAAAACTCTCAGACTTTGCGGTGGCACAGAGAAAACTGGCCTGAGACCCTTGGCCTGAGTCCCAGCTCTTTCTCTACCTACCCCAGCTCCTCCCAGCCCTGCTACAGGCCTTGTGCTCACATGCAGACATCACTGCTCTCTCATTCAAGCTCCAGCCACAAACACTGCCTCTTTGCTACCTCTTGGGCCTACTAGAACCCTCATCAGCAGCCTAGTCCAGCCTTAGGCGAATGGACCAAAGGAAGAGGCCTGTGTAAACCCAAACAGCCCCAAGTCATCTAGGCAGCCAACTGCAAGCTCCCGGACACCTGCAGTTTGATACAGACACAGGGCGAGCACCTCCCCTTGACCTCCTGGATTACTCGCTCTGCGGGGAAGGATGTGGATAGGGGAGGGCTGGAGCAGGGCCCTCTAAAGTGTGAGGCCACATTCACAACTTCTCTTGCCCGTGTCTAAGGGCTGGACTTAGACATCACTTCCCCTGATTTTTTTCCAGGCAGCCCATACCGACGCTGTTGTCCCTTTTGTGAGCTCCCCGAGTACTTAGACCTTTGGGCATGGCCCTTGGCACTGCGGAGAACCTCGGAGGGGTGTCAGGCCCCCATTCCCCAGGCTGAATACCACTTAATGATGTTCACACCTTCCTCTTCATTTATAAATACATATTTAAGAAGAAAGCCAAACTGAAAGAAAACCAGTTCACAAAATGGTTGGGTAAGTTTTGTTCATGAAAGTCTATAATTTTCTTTTTTCTAAAACTGTTTCTGAAAGAATTCATAACGGCAGATTATCTTTTAGAACTGACTGCCCTAAGGCCAGGGAACACTTACCTTAATTACGAGGGGAGATAGGGTTCTCTGAGACTGAACCAGGCCTGCTGGGCCCCTTCCAACAGAAGACACCAGGTCTGTAAACACAGTGCAAGCTCCCCGTTCTCCCTGCTCCTCTAGCTGGGGAAGGGGCAACGTGGCAGGGTTCAGAGCAGGCACTAACCCTGGAGGTTGTATCCTGCATGTCAGCTGCAGAGCTGAGCAAGACGGAGGCTGGTCTCCCCCAGGCCTGGGCTGAGCATAAGGGCCCCAAAGTCCTTCTACTCTGCTTTGATCTTTTATTCCACACCCCTTTCCCTCCCTGTGGGGTAGCAGCTGGGGTGGGGAGGCAACTCAGTGGACGCCTCTGAGGCTGGATATAAGATCATCGTAAAAGTGTTGGTTCTTATGAAAACAAGAGCCAGGTAAAGCAGAAGCACCAATTCTCTCCCCAAAACAACAGCTGCCTCTGTTCTCTTAATCTTTATTCACCCTCTGCCCACTTCTCAGTCCTAAGGTACTGAAAACTGGGACTCGGCTTCTTCCCTCTGTACTTCCCGCAAGGCCTAGCACAGGGAGCCTGGCCCATGGTGGGAGCTTCTTAAATATTTGTGAATTAAACTGTCAGTAAAACACTTTGTTTCTCTCCTTCAAAACAATGAAATATGCTGAAATGAATAAGAATCTATTTAATCTGGAACTTATATTTTAAAAAAAAGTACTTTTCATAAAGGCCAGGCTGGTGAGTGGGGAGCAGAGCTGAAATTTAAGTTACATCCAGTCCGAAGTCTGCAAAAGGTACGTATGCTTGAGTCTGCAACAGATTTTGCAAACAGTTCTATTTCTCCCCGTCTGGAAAGGTCTGGTGGCTGCTCTGCAGATATGCACGTGTTTAAAGATGGAGGCCAAAGGAAGAGCAAGTCATGAAGATCAGTTCCCACACTCTCTTATTAATCGTTTGTGTATTCAACAAACATGTGAGCACCTCCTCTGTGCCACATGCTGTTCCAGGCCCTGAACACACCATTGACAAAGCAGATAAAAATGTGTGCCCTTCTGGAGCCTACATCCTCACGGAGGAGGGGAGGAGGGAAGACGATATAAGATAAATACATATAACATGTCTTTTTTAAAGCAATGGAGAAAAATAAAACAGCAAAGAGGACTAAGCTTTATAATTTTAACCATCAATAGTTAAGGAAGGCACCCTGAGAAGGTGACTTCTGAACGAGTGCCTGCAGGGAGTGACGGGGCCAGGCAGACATCTGGGGACCGCAGCCCAGGCGGGCGGTGGGGGTGGGGGCTGTCCAGAGGCCCGGCGGAAAGGACACGCATGGCACACTCCGGGGGCAGCAGTGAGGCCTGGGGCCGGAGCCGAGGGAGTGAGGGGAAGAGAAAGAGACAGGAATGCTTCCTCAGTTACTGATGGCAAAAACGTCACAGAAATCAAACTCCAGGCACAGAATGGGAGAGGGGAGGGAAGAAGGAATTTGAAAGGAGACTGTGTTACTGATTGGGATAGCACTTGCCTTGGAGTCTGGGTTTCCTTTTATGACATCTGAGGTCTACATGCTTGGTAGATGCCAACAAACAAAATAAAATAAAATAAAATAAAAGTATTAACAACTTGGGGCATTACTGCTCAACAGGATTTATTCTAAGCGAGTATCAGTGACATCATCTCTACTCACATTGCTTAGAATTCGTGTAATTTCGCTTTCTTGTAAAAATGTAACTTTATAAAAATCCGCATTGTCCAGAGTTTATAAGAGGTAAATAGAGAGACACATGGTCTGTTGCTAACACTGTCCAAGGACAGTGGAATGCCCTTTTCTCCAGCCTCCATCTCAGTCTAATTCCTGGTGTAGGAGCAGTTTTTCTCCACTAGCCAGCCCTGACTTCAAAGGCTGCTCTGCCCCTGAAGGCTGGCCTCCATCTGCCGGTCATCTGCCCGTCCGCCCTCGTGCAGCCGCGGCGTGGCTCTGCTCCAGGAATCACAGCCCTGTCCCCTTCGTTTGCCATGGACCCAATTACCCATCTGGTGTGTCCACAGGTACAAGTCATGCTTGCTCCTTAGCTGGGCTTCCAAAATGCTCCCTCAGCTGTGACGGGAAGCTGGCTGACAGATGTGAAGTCAGTAACTCAGAACAGCAAAGGCAGGGGAAGCCAGTGGTACCCTTTCTCTCACGGTACATCAGACCTTGTGATAAGTTATATCCTACGGCCATGCTGTCCGGATGACGAGATTTCCACTATAACTATGAAGGTTGAATCATCTGAAAAGACCTGTATTTGACCGTCTTTAATCTACCAAAATGGCAATTTCATATGATTCCATCTAACCTGACTATTTCTTCTTGCTGCAATAATTATGAAATTAGGTTTCTCTCTCCCTTTCCATGAACAGATTATCAGCAGCAACTCACTTATGGAACTGAAATTTACAATTTCGAATTTGGTCCAGGCCAGTCAAGCGGCTTCTCAAAGGGCACCTGCTACTCTGTCCCAATAGCCCGTGACAGACGTTGCTGGAACGCCCAAACCACCCAGCCTAACAGCAGTTAGACCAGACGCTAACCAGTGACTGTATGTCCTCAGTGATGTGCCCTTTAACCTGGACCATTTTGACAAAAGGCTGTGAAAATCACTGGATTATAAAATAATTGATAAAGTGTTTTCAGGTATTCGTCGATAGGGGAAACTGATATTTACTGAGTTCCTTCAAACATGAACAAGGAATCATGAGACAGTGTGAGGAAGGGAACAGACCAGACACCAGTCACTTCCTCCAGGAACTTAAGTATTATCGGACAGCTAAAGCACGTGACATAAACGAATGCAACATGAGAACACGTGACGGCAGACAGTAAGTGCCACAAAAGAGGTACCCATAGGGGTAGGAGGTATAGCTCAATGGTAGATTGTGGACTTGGCATGCACGAGGTCCTGGGTTCAATTCCCAGTACCTCCGTTAAGGGGAGCGGGTGAAGAAGAGGTACCACCAGAGTACTCCAGCAGCTAGAGGAGAGAGAGCCTACTCTCACATGGAGGAATCCAGAAATGCCACAAGGAGGAGGTGGAAAACCTTCTGGGAAGTTGGGCCTTCCGTGCACCGTGAAGGGCAGCAAAATCAGAGTCACAACCCTCAGAACTGCACCGATTTCTTCTTTCTTTCTTTTTTGTATTATTTAATTATTTTACTTTGGCTGGAGGGCAGGAAACTAATTTGTTTTTACAGGAGGTACTGGGGCTTGAACCCAGGACCTCGTGTATCCTAAGCATGTGCTCTACCACTTGAACTAGAGCTCTACCCTCTCCCCCAGAACTGCACTGATTTCTTGAGCACGTGCCATATAGTAGCTACCATGCTAAGCCTTTGATAAACTTGAGTTACATTTATTTACTCCTCACAGCAACCCTTTGAGGTAGGTCTTAAAATTCCCTTTGCACAGATAGAAAAGGGGTGCAGAGAGATGAAGAAAATTGCCCAAGATCATCCTCAGAATCCTTAAGTGAAGGACCCGGGAATTACACTCCGACCTCTCAGGCGGGAAGCCCCTCTGCCTTAGACTACCCAGCTGGTCCTAAGCAGAGGCACTGCCCCATCCCAGGCTCTGTTTCAGGCTCCTGGGCCAGCTCACCATTGCTCTCTGCCGCCCCCTTGTGTCAAGGATGACTCACTGTCTTGGATTTCCCAGTTCCTGGGGGCCCGGGCCCAGACCTTCCTACAAGTGTGTGTGGGTCCTGATTGGATAACTGGTTCAACAAAGTCCCAATTATTTGCTGGCCCTCCCAAGTAGCCCAATGCCTTAATACAGTCAAAATGATTGTGATTCCTGGGAACCACTCTCTGGAATTCAAGACATCGTGAGAATGAGGGGGAGAAGTGGAGGGTGATATTTTTAGTCAAGAGAGCCTTTGGACACTTCTCAAACTATGCAGTGATGTGGGCGGTTCTCTGCGCATTAAGAGCTGCCAGTCCCTCTCCTAACAACTCCTCTCACTACAGGCCAGGAAGTGCTGAATGTAACAGTTTGACTTCTTGGTTACTCTTTTGAGGCTACCCTTCGGAGGTTACCAATGTCTCCTTTCATTTAAGATTTATTCTTTTCTGAATTTCCAGTAGGCACAGTCCTAGCTGCTAGGGATACGGCAATGAACACACCAAAGCCCCAGCCCACTGAGCTCCTTTCTAGAAGGAAGACTGGCAATAGATAAATATCTGATACAAGATTAGCTGATAGTGGTTGTGGAGTGAAATAAAGCAGGGAAAGGAGACAGAGTATGAAAAGGACTGATCTTTTAGGTAGAAGGACCAGGGATGGCCTCTCCAAGCAGGTGGCATTTGAGCAGCGATGTGAATGAAGTAAGGAAGTGAGCCATGAAAGAAGGACCTTCCAGACACAACAGCAAGCCCACGTCCTCAAGGTTGCTGCATGCTCCACGTGATGAGGAGTGGTCCCCAAGGAGACCACTGGGGGCCACACAAAGCTTTGGAGAAGCTGGTGGGCTTTGTTCTCAGTACTCTCTGTATACAAGGATGACCATACGTCTCCTATTTCCCTGAAGAACTGCAATTTTATGAGTTTTATTCTTTTTAAATGATTCATTGAAATTGCAACCAAAAGTGATCTGGTACTTATACTCTTGAAAGGTTTTCCATAATAAATATAAATTTGGACGTCAGAAAGAATGTCCTTTCTCATCTGTCTCAATTTGGGTTTCATAAAGCAAGTGTTTAAGGAGCCACGTGTTTGATCTTTAACCTAGGCCCCCTCCTTCCAGCTCTTGGCAAATCCTCTGGAGAAAGAGCATGATTGAGGTCAATGGATTTTAGTGAGAATAGAAAGATACTCCAACTAGTTAGGAGAAAATCTACAAATTAGTTGAATTGCTCAGATTTAGACGGATTCAATGTCAACCAAGAAGAAGACGGCCTTAGGGGAGTAAAACATTATCTTGGAGAAATTTCCACTGCACATACCTTGGCAACAGCTCCATGGAAACAGACTGAAGTCTAGTGAAGTCTAGTAAATTCTACAGCAAATGCCCATATTTTCGCATGTTAACTCTTTGAACTCAAGGTCATTTCTAAGCAGATCATCCTCAAGTCTGTCTTTTACAACAACTAGCCTGGTTGACAATTTAGGGGGCTTATCCATCATCAGTCCTTGTCTGTGAAGGACTCTGTCATTCATGAAGCAGACTGATACATCCATGGAGTGATGAGTCGTATCAAGAGACTGGCCTTGGCTATTTCAGGATCAAACACAGAAGCCACATATGGCTCTGCAAGAGAGATCCCCCTGCGTGCTCCACCCTGACTACACCCACCTACATCACTAGCTCAGTTTCCCACGGGCTGAAATGAAGAACAAGATGAGTTGTAAAGCATGAAATATCTTTCTTTTTCATACAAACTCCGCACTGGAGTAAACCACAGTTGTGAGTTTGCAGTCACTGTTGCTGCCCACATTCTCCAGGCCTCACGGTCAGGTCACTTTAATTTCTTAGGGACGTCACCTTGGAATATAAATTTACTCAGAAGTCAACTATTAAATGCCAACTGGTCACTAGGGAATGCCAGGGAAATAAAGAAGAGAAAACTGAGGGGCTCTCTCCCCGCGTTTAACAGAGCCTTGAAGGAGAGATTCTTGTAAACAGAGAATTATAACACTGTGAGCAGGAGCCATGGGGGGACAAAGGAAAGCGCGGCCTCCTGCAGGCTGTGGAGTCGATGAAAGCAACGCACTGGAGGCGATGCTGGCATGATCTTGACATTGAACTGTGATCCCAAGTCCTCTGGTGTCTCCTCCCTGCATTTCCATGTCTACAAGCTCCTACTCAGGGCCAGCATTAGGCCGAAATATCAAGCAGACCGAGTCTTTTTTCATAACCTCGTCTTCCTTCCCTGTCAGCATCCCTCAGTGCTCAGGAACACTCAGTCAGGGTTCTGGCAGGCAACAGCCTTCGCTCCAGATGAGTGACATGAAGAAACTTTAATGAAGGTATGGGCCAGGTTAAGGGAACAAATGAGGGATGATGGGGCACCCCGAAGCCAGCAGCTATAGGAAGCCACTCCTACCCCTAGGGTTGCAGAGATAAGAGTAGCAACTAGTGTTACTGAAGCCCAGTGAGAGCTAGAACCGTGAAGAAGGGGCTATTCCAAGAAAACAACAATGCAGAAGGACGCAGCTACGACCAGAGACACTAGAGAAGGAGGGAAAGGAGGAAGAAGGAAATAATACCCCAGCCTCTCTGATCGCTCTCCTTTCAGTGTCTCCTATTGGGTGAATCCAAACAGAAATCGGCTTGTAGCAGTCAGTCGCCCAAGGCACAAGACAGGACTGAGAAGGATGAAGTTGAAGGAGTCAGAGGAAGAATAAACAACACAAAGTGACCTCCCCTGCCCTTTATACTTGACTGGTTTTATTTCTCATTCCACTAGTCATCTAAGTGCCAAGCGTCCACATCCAGAGGGGCTGTGATGTTGTGGGAGAGCCCTGGACTGCGGGCTAGGAGACCTGCGTGCACTTCCAAGTCTGCTTATCCTGTGAGCTGAGTCAGCCTCTCCGGGCCTGGGTCTCCTCCTCGTGAAATGGGAATATTTTCTTAGCCTGCCACAAGGGTTAGAGAGACCGTCACATGAAACGTTATGTGTAGGGGACATTGTGGTCACCTTCTTGGAGAGTCCTTTAAGGATCAAATACAGGTAATATATAGGGTTTTCGACCTTCTAGAAATATCACCCTTTACCTCCCTCCTCCTTTCCTGTTTTCATCCTGTGTCTCTTACCCTCATCCCCAGTCCTTCCCATTTCTGACCTGAATGGTGGGACTTTTCTGGATTAAATTTCTATACAAACAGAACCCCCGTCTGTCTTGTTCAGTGTCATGTCCACAACAGTGTCTGGCACATAGTAGGCCATCAACCAATATTTGTGCAATTAACACACCGCTGATTTGAAAGAGCTCCTTCCTGTCCTGCTCATGGATCTCCGCCTATGTAGGTGGCCCAGGCCCACCCGGCCCCCTGGGAGTGTGGCCCCTAACTGGGCAAGTGGTCCCTTAGGGCAGAGAAGCCCGGTGCTTCCAACCTAGAGGCCTTCTTACGTGCTTGGGGCAACAGAGGGCCTCTGCTTCCCTTCTAACGTGGGTCTCCTAAACAGTGAGGCGCTCCTTCTGCTCAGCTGATACCGCCTGCACCCAGTCAACAAGTGCAGAACTGTGGTTCTGTCTTTCTGGGAACCTGTGCTACAGGTAGGGCTTGTGGTGAGGAGGGAAAAGAAGTAACCCTGAAGAGTGGATCTGCTCCCTGTTCAATGGCCCTGAAACCCTGACTGCATCCTCATGAGACTTGCCAAGCTAGTGGAGAGAAAAAACAAAAGTGAAAGAAATAAGCAGAAAAGAAAGAGAGCATGCTCAGAAGGGGAGCAGGAAGTTACCCAAAGGGTCTTTCCAGAATGGCTCCCATCCCCTCAGAAGGTGGGTGACATCAAAATCCTGCCCAACACGAGCTGGAAAACCACGCAGCTAGTCTATCACTCCGACAATTCCTGGGTTTAATAAACACACTTATCCGCCCCTGGCTTCTTTATTTCACCAGAAGTTTTAGGAAGTTGCTGGTTCCCCGAGGCTGCCTCAGCCGCGGGCTTGGGAGCAAAGAGAACTTGGGGTACTCACGAGCGTCGCTGTGCTTCGCCGTTAATACAACGATGAGTGGTAACAGGAGCACCATCGGCCCCTCTGAAGTCCTTCTCTTTCCCATTCTGTTAACCAAAGCACTGACAGATCCCTGCTGGTCTTTCAAGAACCTATACACGCGGCTCTGGAGTGATTCAGCAACTGAGCGATACTCAGGGCTCTCTCCCAGTAAAAACAGGGGAAATCGTGTTGTCAGTTGCTAGGTAGAATAGAGAGAAAACAAAGTCCCGCCTTCCGCAGTGCTCTTTAACCCTTTGTTGGTCCTAGACTCTGCTTGCTCCTTTTGCTGTGTCCATCTTGATTCTGCTCCCAACTTTCTTTGTTTTGTTTTGTTTTTTATTGAGTTATAGCCAGTTTACAATGTTGTGTCAATTTCTGGTGTACAGCACAATTTTTCAGTCATACATGAATATACATTTATTCGTTTTCATGTTTTTTTTCACTCAACTTTTAAATATTGATAGAGCACAGCTATGTGAAAGACACAGGGAACACAAAGATTAATTATATCTGGTCCCTCAGGGAGCTCAGAAGAAAAGGAGCATTTGCTTGTTGGCTGGAGCTTAGATTTCACCCCAAGGTCCATTAGAAAGAGTCACACACAGCTTCCAGGACATGGAACTCCCTGCTCTGGCTTCCTACAGTGCCACAGTCTGATACAGTCTGTCTCACAGCGACTGTCCTGTCGTTCTTAGCACAGGTCTTTCCTGCTGCTCTAGCACCCAGCACAATAGCTCAAAAAATGCTTGTGGAATTTAAAAGATTGAGAAAAAGCCTAAAAGAGGATTTTGAGGGGCACCTGCTTGGCTTGCTTGGTTAGCAACCCTCAGCGCCAAGCCATGGCTACATTGTCATCAGGAGAGCATGATGAATTCGGAAACAGAAGCTTAAACTTGTCCAGGGAGTTGGAGGACAGGCTCAGACAGGAAAGAGGAAATGGAGGTGAGTGGGAGGGATGAGGGGGAGGTAAGCCCACCAGGCAGGCTGGCTTGCTCTCTGGTTCAGGGGCATGGGTTTGCATCCCAGCTACCTGACCTTGGGCAGAGTCCCATATTGCACTGGGGCTCAGTTTTCTCAACTATGAAAGCAAATCCTGGCATCCATTTCACACAGTTGTTGAAGAATTAGATGAGAGTATGTTTATGATGTACCAGTAAGCAGTAGAACATATTGGTTTCCTTCTGTGGGAGGCTGGATAACGTCCCCTTCCCTGCCCTAAACATGTCCACATCATAATCTCCAGAATCTGTGAATATGTTACCTTATGTGGCAAAAGGGACTTAGCAGGTAAGAGTAAATTAAAAATCTTGAGATGGGGAGATGATCCAGGATTACCTGGTGGGTCCAATCACAAGGGTCTCATAAGAGGGAGGCAAACAGGCTCTAGAACTGGAAAGAGAAGGAGCAGATTCTCCCCAGAGCCTCCAGAGGGAACAAAACCCTGCCAACACTTTAATTTTAGCCCATGGAACCCACCTAGGGAGGTCTGACCTCCAGAATTGTAAGAAATACATTTGTGTTGTTTTAGGGCACTTGGTTTGTGGTGATTTGTTATAGCAGCAATAGGAAACTGTATGTCTTCCACTTCCCAAAAGAGAGAAAGAAGCCAAATAATGAAATTAATATTTGACACCCTCTCGGCATCTCCCAGCACCTTCACTTCTCAGATTTCTTTCCTCCTTCCCTCCTTTGCTCTTCCCTTACTTCTTCACTTAGCAAATGTGGGGCACCCATGTGCCCCTCCCAGGGCCCCCAGTAGCCCCAGGTAGCTCTCACTAGCACTGGGGGTCCATGGCAGTGTATTTGTTCCTCTGAATTGCTGTTCATACTTTTGTCCAAAACTGCCAACTGTATTTTGACCTCCTACATTTACATTAAAAAAAGTAGGTATGGTGACGATGTCTTTCATTCTTAAAGTCATTTTATCCTAAGTGCAAATTAGCAAATACAATCCAGAAAACTTGAAAAAAAACCCACCAAAAAACAGAGTAATAAGGTAAAAAAATCACTCCTCAAGAAGGCAACTGTAACATTTTAGTGTACGTCTTTTCAGTGCTTTTGCTATGACTACACACACACACACACACACACACACACATTTTGGGGGTTCATTTTACCAAAACAGGGATTCACGTTCTGATTTTTTTTGTAATTTATTTTTCACTTAGCAATTTCCTAATATCAACCTGCATTTTTTATGGCGTAGCTTTAATAGTCCTTAAATTTTTAAATAAACAGATTTGATAACAATCAAGGTCTTCAGGGACAAGTGAAGACTGCGCCACTAGGCCGGGAGACATTGGGGTGGGGAGTGTCATGTGCTTTCTCCCTGCGAACCAGCTCTACCTCTGAGCAATCGTCTATCCTTGAATCTCAAGCTGTATTTTTCAAAGTGGCTTGTGTTTACCTTGTTTATTACGGATCCCTTTAATTATATCTTTGGCTTTTAATACTTCCTTTATTATATATATCTTAAGGCCTTTCTGAAGAATCTGACCCATTTACAAATGGGACAAGTCATCCTCAAAAATTAGAAGACAAATTATTAAGTTAGCAAGAGGGTCTTTTTCATTAATTCTGTTGTTTCCAATATACTGTAATGTATTTTATCATGTTCAATAAGTAGTTTCCTCTGGGCTGTTTTAAAAAAAGATTCAATAGGGTGTATAATAATAAGACACATGGCGTGCGCACATGTCTGTGAAATCTGATTTGAGCCACTTTCTGGGCTCAGGTAAAATTCATTCCCCAGTTTGGGGGCAAGGTTAGCCCTTATACAAACGGGCAGTAGAGTTCTGTCAAAGAACATGGGTTCTTACAAAGAACATGGGTTTAGGAGTCAGACAAACATTTCAAATGGGGCTCTGTCACTTCCTACCTATGAGACTTAAAAAATTTTTTTTCTTCCAGTTTTATTGAGATATAATTGACATATAGGACTGTGTACTTTTAGGGGAGGGAGTGAGATGTAATAAGGTTGTATTTATTTATTTAAATGGAGATACTGGGAATTGAACCCAGGACGCCATGCTTGCTAAGCATGCATTCTACCACTGACCTAAACCCTCCCCCTCTACCTATGAGAGACTTTGGGCAAATTATTAACCTCTCTAATCCTCAGATTTCTCTTGTGGAAAATGGGGGTTATAACAATATCTGCCTCGCAGAGCTGTTGAGAGGATTCAGTGAAATCAGCAGTGGTGGAACCAATAGGTGACTTGTCACTTCTTGGGACTTTAGAGCATCATCATCACACACACACACAATCGCCATCCCAAATAAACCAGTAATTTAAGAAAATACCGTGGGTCTGCCATGTAACCTCAGTTCAAACCTCCTAGCCCTGCTGTCCAAACAGGTTACATGCTAAAACCAGCCCCGTGTAGAAATTCTGGAGCCACTTCTGAAGAGTATGCATGTATATCACTTAGCACCGGGTCTGGTACATCGTAAGTAAATGTTAGCAATCGTTATGACTATTATTATCACTCACTAGTTTGCGGAGAGAGATCATGGTTTTTCCTTCCCTGAGCGCTGGCAAATTCATAGAGGATGGTAAAGGTCATACCTGCCCTCCTATAATGGTCCAAATTCACTGTTCTGTCAAGAAGTTCACTAAATTCCAATCATGTATTTTAACTTCAAGCGCTCACTAATATCCATTCATTCGTATGTTTCTAACTTGCCTTATTCTAAAAAGGATTTAAAACTGCTACCCTCTGATGTATTTTTTTATACATGGTCACTTGGCTCTCTCACTTACCTTTCTTCAATTTTTCTTCTCTTTTTTACTTTTTATATTTCTGATTATCCAAGTAAATATTTCATTGTCGAAAACTGCCAAACTTTAAGTAGAAATCACGTCATAGATACAATTTTGTGTCTTGCTATTTTCAATACATGTCATTACACACTTTTAAGCAGCATTTCTAGTGACCATCAAGTGGACAGTCCATACATTTTTAATCACTTCCTAGTGTTGGATATATAAATTGACGAAAATTCCTGTTGGTTTATTTTAATCAGTGAGTAGATAAGGGTGGAGGTGTTGGTAGCAACCAAGGAGAGGAAAGAAAACATGACCAGTGTGTGGATATTTCCTGTGGTGGGTTCTGGGAAATGCAGACAGCCAGAGCCAGGTCAGTGGAAGCCAACCAGAGCGAGCGTTTCCTGGAGTGTTCCAGAACACACACATGCATAGCAGGACTTTGAGAAGACTACGATAATGATGAAGAGTATAATACCTAACTTCTACATCACGCTTTTCTTTCTGACTCTGTCTTGTTTCGAAAAGAATTTAGGGGAACCTCCACAACAAAAAGACAAACAACACAATTTAAAAATGAGCAAAGGGGGGAGGGTATGGCTCAGTGGTAGAGCACATGCTTAGCATGCACAAAGTCCTGGGTTCAATTCCCAGTACTCCCACTAAAAAATTACCCACCCTGCCAAAAACAAACAAAATAAAAATGAGCAAAGGACTTGAGGAGACATTTCTCCAAAGAAGATATACAAATGGCCAATAAGCCATTTGTTTTTATAGAGAGAAATTTCTCAAAAAAAATGTATTTAAAGTTTGGCAATATTCTAAAATGAAATGTTTACATGAAAAGACGCTTGACATTACTAATTATTAGGGAACAGCAAATCAAAACCACAGAGACAACACTTCACACTCATTAGGATGGCTACTCGAGAAACAAAACCACACATACAGAAAATAACAGGTGCTGACAAAGACGTGAATAAGTTGAAATCCTTGTGCATTGTTACTGGGAATGTAAAATGGTGCAGCCACTATAGAAAACAGTCTGGGAGTTCCTGAAAAAATTAAAAACGGAATTGCCATATGCTCCAGCAATTCCGAGTATATACCCCAAAGAACTGAAAACAGGGTTTCAAAGAGAAATTGGTACAGCCACGTTCATAGCAGCATTATTCACAGTTGTCAAAAGGTGGAAGCAACCTAAGCATCCCTTAGCAGATGAATGGATAAACAAAATGTGGTACAGACATACAATGGAATATTAGTCAGCCTTGAAAAGGAAGGAAATTCTCACACATGCTGCAACCTGAATGAACTGTGAGGACATTATGCTAAGTGAAAAAAGCCAATCACAGAAAGACAAATACTGAATGATTCCACTTTTATGAGGTATCTAGAGAAGTTGAATTCATTGAGATAGAAAGTAGAATGGTGGTTGCCTAGGGGTGGGGAGAGGGGAGAAGAGGGAAGTGTTTAATGGGTACAGAGTTTCAGTTTTGCAAATGAAAAGTTTTGGAGGATGGATGAGCAACAGTGTGAACATACTTAACACTAATGAACAGTATGTTTTAAAATGGTTAAGATGGTAAATTTATGTCATGTGTATTTTACCACAATTAAAAAATCTAATGTATATATATATATGCATGACTGGGACATTATGCTGTATACCATAAATTGACACATTGTAACTGATGGTATTTCAATTTAAAAAAGAAAGAGAGATAACCTGAAAAAAAATTTAAATCTAAATCTCAGTTGATCCTTCAAATGACCTAGTGAGGGAGCAGGTTGGGTGTTACTCCCACTTGAGAGTAAAAGATACTCCGTTGCAGGAGTGTTATGGAACTCGAATAGCTTTGAGGAGATAGGGATGGCTCGGGTCTACCCTGGCATCCTTAGCAGTAGGGTGTGATTTGATCCTTTCCGATGTTCATCTTCACAGGATCCGTGGTCTTGTGGCCTGTGCCCTGTTCTCTGCATTGGCATTTCCTGTTTCAGCACAAGAGGCCATGCAGGACTCCAGTAATCTCCCTCCATCACTCACTCTCCTAACTTTGGAGACTCACTCAGAGATCCGAGGTTCTCGTGGATGCCCTCTCAGGACTCTACACAAAATTCAAGAGTTGCAAAATTAGCCTTCTCCAGCAAAGTGGACAGAATCTAAATGTTATAGCTTAATAAGCTCTGACAGCCTCATACACCTGGATAACCCTCGCTTCTATCAGGATATAAAATATTTCTATCACCCAGGAAAGTTTCCTTTCCTAGTCAATACTCCCCATCCCAAGGCAACTACTGTTCTGATTTTTTTTTAACTCCACGGGAATTTTTAATTTTTTTTTGGAGGGGGAGGTGGGGGGGATAGAGGAGATGGTTTTTTGCTGAGTATTCTTCCTGAGTTATTGTGGTGTTGTTTATACCAGGATCTGTGGCCTGTTTTTAAAACAAAAGAGAGAAAGAAAGAAAGAGAGAAAGAAAAAGGAAAGAAAGAAGGAAAGAAAGAAAAAGAAACAGCTTCCTTTGTTTCTCCTTGCATTTTAGCTATGCTTCCCTTTCCCTGGGGCAGCGGAGGCCAAGGTCTAGGTTGGTTTGAGAGACGGTGACGGAGGGTGACATATTAAAGAAAGGGAGAACCCCCCCCCACACACACACATACATTTTGCTTCTCAACCCTCCACTAACTTCACAGTTGGTACTTTTTCCAACCCCCTAATGATGGGACTTCTCTAAGCCTCTGTCCTCCATCCCCTCTATTTCTGCTTATAAAACTCTGACCTCTCATTTGTGGTTTGATTAATACGTTCATGGAATAGATAATAAGAGACGATGCCAGACACTGAGATGATAACATTTAGTCTCCTTCCCTCCAAGAGTTTACAGTTTAGTGGGGAAAACCAACACACTAGCAGCTAATTTATATCCACCCTGAATCTAATCCACCTGTGTTCTCTTTCTTAGGGGCTGAAACTAACAACCACCCACTTCCAACCCCAGAACCCTCCCTCTTTGTTCATCAACCCTCCAACACCCTGAACAATTCATTCACCAAGTCCCCGGGTTCTGCCTCTCAAGTGTTTCTCAAATGTGTCCCTCCTCTCCATCCTAGTTGCTGTGAGCCTATTTCAGGACACTCTTTTCCCTCCTCTGAACCATGACCTTCCAGCTGATCTTTCAGCCACCTCAGCACCTGTCTCAAATGCCAGGATTATCCTGGCAATTCCCTCAGCTGCCACGATCTACAGTAGAGAGTCCACAGTTCAACCTCACAATCAAGGGCCCCAATAAACTGGCCCTGCCCATTTCCAGCCTTAGTTTCTGCTGCCACAATCTCTTTCTTTCTGTTCCAGCAATGCCCCCTGCCATGGCTCTTCCCCCACAGGCTGCCATGCTGTCTGCCGGCAGCCTCTAGTCATTGTTTAGATGACTCCCCCGCACACCTCCTGGCTCCAAATAAACTGGTAGCTTGTCTTTGTGTTTCTATGGCAACCCATGCCCTTCTCTCGTTGTGTGTTATGGCCTGTCTCCGCCACTAGTCTGAGAGTTCCTGAAGGCAAGGACCAACCAAGCCTGCTCATGTGTGTCCTCGCTACCTAGCACATAGTAAGAGTACAGTATGTGTCAAGCACTGTCCTAAGCACTTCTCACACATCAATTCATTTAATCCTCAGGCCACTATGTGGAAGGTGTTTTTATTGTGTCCATTTCATGGTTGAGGACTGTAGAGATTAAGCAGCTTGCTCAGGACACGATAGTCAGGGAGGGAAGTAGCAGAATTGAGATTTGAACTCAGGTAACCTGGCTGCAGCTATTGCTCTTAATCACTGATCTCATCTGCTCCTCAATTTCCATGTGTGTGTTGAATGAATAAAAGATGATTAGTTTTTACTTCCCCATTTCAATATGTCCCGAACCAAAACAAACAGTTTTCTCCCAATAGCTTCTCTTTTCCCCACATCCACCCCCCACTGCCCCTGCAGGGTCTCAGAGAAGCCTGGAGTCTTCGACTTTCACGTCTCTCCTTCCTAACCCCATTCAATCTCTCATCATGTCTAGGTATTTTGTTTTGTTTCTCCTTGGAAACATCTATCAGATTCTCTCCATTGACAACTGCTGTCATCCTGGTCTGGTCCTCATCCCTTCAGGCCAGATGACCACAGCATCTTCCAGACTGGTTTCCCTGACTTCACTGCCTCACTCTGTCGGGCCCTTGGAGTTTCCATGCATTTTTATTCAACCTTCACAGCAATCCATGAACGAAATATGACTATTCATGTTTTATAGATGAGGAACTGAACAACAGAATTCAGGTTCAAACAGGGTTTGACTGGCTCCATGGGCTCTTCCATCGCTAAGAAGACTAGTGACTTTAAGCAAGTCACTTAGACTCCAAGAGTCTCAGATTTCTCATTTGTCAAATGGGAATAACAACAGTAATTACCTCATTGAGAGAGCAACTGAGACGAAATTTAGCACAATGCCTGGCACACGGTGAGTGCTCAACGGTAATCAGCAATTAAAGTTCACACCCCCCCTCACATATGTAGCATACGAGTTCAATAACTGTTGTAACCAAAACACTTTCTGGAAGATCTCTTAAACCATAGAGCAGAAGTTGCCATACCCGGCCCCTTCTCTGTCCCCGAAAGGTGTCTCTTCCTGGGAAGCACCATATGATGTAAGAAAAAATTACCTTACTGGTCACTTGAAGAATGCACAGCAAAAGAAAAACACATCCCAGTCTAGAAGACAGTGCACAGAATTTGTGGCTCTGCCGCAACCAGGCTGTGTGAGCACACAAAATCTTGAAACCTCTCTGACCTTTTCTTATCTACAAAATGGGAATAATAACATCTTCCCATCCAAGAATATTGAGACAGTGCACATACAGCCTTCGGCGCATTGCTGGATACAGTAAGAGCTGCAGAAAGGAGTTGTGCAACATCATTATAGTCAATGTATACCAGCTGGCTTTGTAAGTCGAGGACGAAATGGATTTCTAAATCAACATGTTATCACAATCAAGAATTAAAAGTAGAGGAAAGGTGAAAGGATTATGCAAAGCAGGTATTACTGCGTATCTTGGAAACCTAATGGCCTCTCCAGCAAGGGAACAAGCAGATGCTACCCCTGAATCTTGAGGGGCGAGTCAAAAGAAGACCCGCCCTCCTCCCCCGCCCCCAGAGCCCCGCCTCCAGGATCGTGTGACGCGATGCCCAGGCCCCACCGATGCGGGGCGGGGCCAGTCCGGGTCACGTGAACATGGGTGCGGAAGTGGTGCCGCTGACGGCGTTCGTGATTGGCCGAGGCTGAGAGACCCAGGGGGCGTGGCCAGGCGGCCGGACGCGCCGGGAGGAGCTGCAGGAGGGGGCAGCAGCGGGGGCCGGCGCTGGAGTCAGGGATTCGGGCTGCAGTTCCCACCTAGCGCTGGATCCGCGGCCGGCCGGCGCACCCCGGCCTGCGCGCGCCGCTGCTCGGGGTCCCCTAGGCCGAGGCGCCGGCAGCTGCGCGAGGCAGGTGGGGTGGGCAGAGGGAGGTTCGCCGGGCGCGGGCGCCCTGTGCGCGGAGCAGGCGTGAGGCGGTCGGGGGCCGGGACGCCATGTCCATGGAGGACCCCTTCTTTGTGGTGAAAGGGTGAGTGTCGCCGAGGGCTCTGCTGGAGGAGGAGGTGGCCGTGCTGCATGCCCGCACCTCCCCGCTCTCCTCGCTGTAGGGGGAGGGGAGACAAGTAGAGGCTGGTGAGGGGACAGGGGGGACTGGGCTTAGCCTTGAGGGCCATGATCAAGCATCCAGGGACATCTCTTCACTGTCCTACCTATACTTTGAAATCCTTGTCCCCAGTCAGGCTCCTGGGGAGGGGGTCCCCTTGGGTCTGTGCCCTGCCCTACAACTTATTTGTGGGAGTGGTGGGGTTCAGCAGCTCTGCAGGTGGGGAGGGAGACATGCGTCCCAGCCCAAACTGGGGCTGTTGTGGAGCACGGGGCCCTGCTTCGAAGGGGGAAAAACAGCATCTGGGCAGGAAAAGGGAAATGGCTCTCCTGAGCTTTGTAGTTGGCGTGGACGGGGGTGAGTTCCCATTGTCCATTGAGTTCGGAGCGCCGGCCCGCAGCCTGGTGAGGCCACAACATGCCCAGAGGCGTCTGAGCACGTTTGCAGGCAGGGAGGCGGGGGCGCGAGGCTCCGGAAGACATCTCAATTCAGTGGGGGAGTTTTTACTGAGTAATGGGAGGGGAGGAAAGCAGCCGTTCAGGCTCAGTGATGATGTTGGAAGGAAAACAAAATGAAATCAGCCAAACTAAACTTTCCTTAGCCTTCTATTAGTACCGGGATTTTCCCACAGTGCTAAAGGAAATGAGTGGTTTCTTTTTAACTCCCTGATTTCATCCAGGCTCTTTGACAGGTTTCCCCCATTTCTTCTGCCTTTCAGACTACAGCTGCCTTAACTTATTTTTCCCTGTGAGCTGTCGTGACTCCATCTTTGATTGTTCAATTGTTTGGAGATAGAAACTTTAATAGCACTCTGTTATATAGGTTTTGTAGTCTTTAAACAAAGGCGGTTTGTTGTTATAACTTGTCAGCTTTTGTTTAAAATATCAAATAAATATAAAAAACCTGAGAACTGCAAAATTTCCCAGTGCTACTAACTTTAAAAGTGTCCATTTGCTTTCAACTAGTTGCTACTAGCTTCTTATTTCTCTAGGGGTAAGAGCTGACCCGTTGCTTGAGTGATTTTTTTTTTCTTTCCAGGGCCCGCCTCAGAAAATTTAAATGGTACTTTAGAGAAGTACTTTATTATCCATGATACAGTAAAATATATATATATTTTTAACATTTCCCTAAAAAGGTTTTTCTTCAGTTTGCCTTAATTTAGATGGGAAAATGCTGTTTAGATTATTCGTAATGTGTGGCTCTCTACTTGGAAAATGTGCTGTTTATTAGAATGATTTTTAGGCGTTAATTTTTAAATGCGAAAGCTGTGTGTTTTTCCCTGAATGAATGTCCTTAATGCTTAGGTTGCAAAGGTTATCTCTCAGTGGAGACTGTAGACAGTTTTTTTTTTAATGGGATTTGTGAAAATGCTAAATTGCTCTGCCATCTTGACATTTTTTTCTAATAGTATCCAATACAGTTTACCTGTGCTTTTTCACTGGTTTGATACCACTGGTTTATTGGAGCATTGGCCTGGAGTTAACTTTTACATCATTTAGCTCATGTCCTTTAGATGTCTGCAGGAAAAGAGACTCTCCAAACCTTCTGTGTTGGAAAAGTAAAATTAGCTATATGAGTGTCTCCCAGACTGTGTGATGGATATGCGGAGCAGACTGTGTGATGGATATGCGGAGCCATGTACTTCTGTTTACTAAAAGGTTTAAAAATGCACCGCACAATATGGAAAACTTAAAGATGCCTACATTGTGGCCCTTGGCCTAGGAGCTGATAGTCTAATCTGAGAAACGGCTCACCCCAAAATTAAGTAAAAATGACAAGTGGTAAATGATGAAGTTTTGCAGTGAGTGCTACAGAAGATTGAGTCCCCCGATATTTTGGAGAAAGGCGTCTCACTGGGAATGGTTCTCACTGGGAAAGCTTTTTGGAGGTAGCAGTAGGTCTTGAATTAGGTTTTGAAGATGGGTGGAGCTTAGATTCAGGCCTGTACCTCCTCTGGACTCTTACCAGAAAGAGTCTCTTAGTTGGTCTTCCTGCTTCCAGTCTTTGTTCTCTTTCATCTGCCTGGGTTCTTGGATGGTGCTCTTCAAGATGCAGTGCGAGCCCTGCCTGCCATTGTACATTTCCTAGTAGACACGGTCAAAGGAAAAAAAACAGGTGAGGTTAATGGCATCTTTAACCTAGTATAGTCACAGTCCTTTAACACGTGATTCATATGAAGACTATTAATGAAAGGTTTTACTCTTTTCATACTAAGTCTTCAAAATCTGGTGTCTTTTACGCTTAAAGCACATCTCAATTTGGACGCTAAATCATCAGTAACACTTGATCCATATTTAGAGTTCATTAAACTTACAGTTGAAAAAGTGGATTCACAGACCCAAATTGTTCCAAACATACTTTAAAAATTTTCGGTAACTAAATTGGGTATCAGTTTTTAAATTTAAATTAATTAAAATTTAAAATTTAGTTCCATAGTCACACTAGCACAGTTCAGCAGTTGCATGTGGCCTACGTATTGGGCAGCACAGGTGTAGCTCTTCCAGAACCCAAGTAGGCGGTCCCTACTTAACATCATTTAGAGGCCACCCGTTGCCTACAGAATAAAGTCTAAACACCTCATGACTCCATAATGCAGCCGTCCTCTCCCCTCCTCTCGCTCTGCCTGCCCTTAGCTCAGAGCTCCAGCAACGGGAGACTCAGCACAGTGACTGTGACCGCAGTGCTGGGTGCTGTTACTCCACATGCACCCACTCCGCCCGGTTCACCCACTCAGCTCTCAAGATTCAGTGTCAGCGTCTCCACTGCCTCCGGGAAGTTCTTCCGTTGGCACCTGTAACACATTATTGCACCTCTTCCTCTGGCTGTCCTTCAGTATTAGACTAGGAGCTCTGAGGGTTGGGAACGGTTTGTTTTTCCTGTATTTCCAGCTCAGCACCCTGAGTATATAGCGTAAGTGTTGAATACATTTTCTTTGGTGGTTGTGATGGTGGTTAAGGAGTGGTAGATGGGAACACCACCAGCAAAGACTTTGAGATGGGCATTGTGTGTTTAGAAATCATCAAGGGGAGCATCCTAGGTGGAGTAGGAAGTTTATGTAGAGAAATAACAATAATAGCTAACATTTAAAGGACGCACCTCTTGTGCAAGGCGTTGTGTGCTGAGTAAGCAGTTAATAAGAATTTTCACTTTACAAGAACAACTCTATGAAGTGGGTATTAGCCCCATTTTACAGATGAGCTCAGGGAGCACAGAGGGGTTGTTACTTCCCCAGGGTCACACAGCTAATAAGTGGTGGACCCAGGATTCAAATTTCAGCTGCCTAATTCTACTCATACTGTTAACACTTCACAGTACAGGTAGAATAGGGTCAGGAAGAGGCTCATCTTAAGGCCATTGGGGATTTTTAAAGCAGGGAAATGACATGAGATTAGGGTTTCAGGAGTATTGATTTGGTAGTAGTGTTGGATGCATCAGTGTGAAGAAAGGCTAAAAAGGAGACCAGTTAGAAAGCTGTTTTGATTTAAATATGCAGTGATTAGTGCCCAAGTGTGTGAAGCTCGTTTTGTGAGGTTTGACCCTGTCAGTACCTTCTTCGTGTTCAGAGCAGGATCCCAGAACACAGGAGAAAACCAGCACAGTTGGGCACCTGGGCTCTTGGGGCAGATGTGGCCCTGCCTGGCACAGACATTCGCAGCGGTGCTTCCACTCCCACAACTCCCAGCTCTGCTGAATCACCTCGGGCCTGCCCTTAAGTTGTCGTTTGTCTAGTTGACGCTATCTTGTGTGTTCTTACCAGGGGAGCCTGATGACTCCCATTGAGTCAGGTCCTCCCTGTGTATCTGTGCATATCCCGTACCCCAGTCACTCTGATCCAACTCTTTCCCGAGTGTTCCTCTGTGTTTTGTGCTAATTACTTGACATCCCCCATGCTGTGGGGTGGATATCTTCCCTTTTTCTCTTTTTCTTTTCCTTCCCCCCTTAGCCCTCCTCACTCCTGACTCTGCACTCCCCTTCAGTCCTGTGTCCCCTAGGTCATCGGGTCCTATCAGTGCACCCCCTGGATATGTCTGGAGTCTTCTCTTCCTCTCTGGTTTTGGTTCCTCCACCCTCGTTCTTGGCCTTTCCCACCTGGACTCCTGTCACCGCTGCTACATGTGACCACATAGACACGATCAAGTCATAACTGCCGGAATCCTTCAATCTAAAATACTTACCGAGTGTCTGTTTCCTATGTGCCAGGAGCTAAGGGTACAGCAGTGAACAACATCCCTGTCCTTATTAAGCTTACATTCTAGGGACATACAGCAAACAAGTGAACAGATATATGGTGTGTCAGGTGGTGGTAACTCCTGTAAGAAGAGTAAAGCTGGGTAAAGAAAACGAGTGTTCTGGGTGTAATTTTTCTTTTAATGTGATTTCCAGAGGCAGTGAGGTTTGGTGAAAGAACTGAGACGATCAGGCTGACCCAAGGTTGGAATCTCATCTCTGTCAATTACTTGGTGTAACTTTTGCCACGTTAATTATCCTCTCTGAACCTGTTTCTTTATGTACAAAATTGGCTTAACAATGTCTGCTGTACCAGTTATGAGTTAATTCATGTAAATGGCCACAGCACAGTTTGGGGGCACATATTAAGTGCTCAGTAAACGTTTTTTAAAAAATGTCTACTTCTATTTCTCCTAAAAATATCCAAGCTGGCTGCCCTTTCTGAGAGGAAAGACGGTATCTTACTAGTTTTGGAGGTTGGTTGGTTGGTTGGTTTTAGAGTAACATTTAAAGTCATATATGCTCATTTTAGAAAACTTAGGAAATAAAACTATTTAAAAAAGAGGATTAAAAATTGATTGCAGTGCCACTGTCTAGAAATAATTAGTTAAAATGTTGATGTCCTTTTGATCTGTATTTCTACTAGTGATTTTATGTAATACTATCCATCAGTTTCTGATCTCTTATAGATCAGGCACTGTGCTGAGAACCTAACTGGGATGGTTTTTTTAATCCTATGAAGTAGGTACCAGTTCTATGATTACTATCATTTTACAAAAGAAGAAAATGAAACTTAGAGAATTAAAAAAAAATGCAAACTTCCACGTTCATAACCTGTAAGTGGAAAGGCCAGGCTTTATATAAATGGGTGTTATTATTATTATTAATCATTTAAGAAATTGAGATGATGCTATCTTATA
This sequence comes from Camelus dromedarius, assembly GCF_036321535.1. Classification (NCBI taxonomy): domain Eukaryota; kingdom Metazoa; phylum Chordata; class Mammalia; order Artiodactyla; family Camelidae; genus Camelus; species Camelus dromedarius. Next base: position 25,520,480 of record NC_087458.1, on the reverse strand, counting down.
ATCTTTTCATCTGTATGCTTTATATCTTTAAAATGCCTTAGGTGGGGAGGCTTTTTGATGACTTCCTTGTATTTTGTCATATAAATGTAATATAATTTACCATCCAGGTTGACATTTATGATGTTTCTAACTTTCTCACTATTACAGTTAATATAGTGGCAAGCCTGCTTGTCACAGGTGTTCGCTGCTGCTTCTGACTGTTTCCATAGCCTGTATTCCTGTAGCAGAATTGCTCATTCAGAGGGCATGCACATTTCAAAGCTTCTGGTGTGTATTACCAAACTGCCCTCCAGGGTACACCCCTGTCTCCACTCTGCTCCTCACACCATCACCCCAAAAGTTTGAGGGATCCACTTCCCTCGATCCCTTGCCAGTACTGAGATTCTCATTTTAAGAAATCTCGACTAATGAGCTAGGTGAAAAAAATGCCATATTTGAATCATGTCCTTTTCATCATTGTGTTCAGAAAGCACTTACACAGTATTTAATGAGTGAACTCATTCCAGGTATTGGGTTCCATAGTATTTTTCCCCTCTCTGGTTTACAGCTTCTAATTTGAACAAGCCATTAAGAAATTGAGCTTTGGAATATGGGAGTATTTCAGTACCACGTGAGCCTCTCCTATAGGTAGAAGGCAAGAATGTTGTGATTCTTTAATGTTTTGCTGGTTTGGAGGCCTTGTGTGTCTGAGCAAGGATAGTTTTATTTCCTGGTTCTTGGCTGTGGATCAGTGTTGAAATAATGGGGTAAGTAAGCCTTGAGCAGGATGGTATCTGTTACATTGTATTATTTTCTGACCATCTCTGGTCTGCATGTAAAGCCTTTTAAACACTAGATTATGAGCTCCTCGAAGGCAAGCATTGTGCATTTTATTCACAATGTTGAGAAACCTTTGTTTATTGCTATAGTCACTGAGAGAAAAAGTTATCCTTGTTATGCACAGTAATTTTATCCAGTAAAATTGAATATAGGTCAGATCTCATTTTCTACTTTTTAAAAACCAGTCAGATGTTTCATTGTAAAAGCAACTTTGCAGACATTTGTTACAAATTGGTCAAATGCTTAATGCTCTGTTCCGCTCCTGAAATTAAAGTCTGCTTTGGAGAACACTATGCAGGTGTGTGAAAGTGTAGCTGAAAGACAGTGCGCGCTGTGTGTAAGATTTTGGAAGAGAGCTGAGACGCTGTGGAGATCAAAAAAGCTTGGAAAAGCCCCAGTGGAAATACTGGTCAGGGACACTTCAGTGAAGCAAGTAGGGTCTCAGTCTGGGCCTTAGAGGAAACGTCTGCTTTTCATGTGCAGGGGTGTGAGGACTCTTCCTGCGGGGGGGCAGGGAGCGAAAGTCTACAACCAGGAATGAGAAGAGGGAGGATGGAAAGAAGACCTGCCAACTGAAACAGATTTTGTTTCAGGGAGAAATCAGGTTGGAGATAAAAGTTGGCCAGTTTTAGAGGAGGAGGAGGAGGAGGAGGCAGTGTGGAGCAGACACCCAGCTGAGGAGTTTAAGTTTAATCTTTCCTGTTGTAAATTCTTAAACAGGAGGCAGTTTTTAACTCGCAGTTTCTACTCACTTGCCTGTGGTTAAACAACTTTTAAGGGCTCAGACTCAGGTCTTCTGATTCTGCAAAGAAAATCAGTTTGTCTGGAGGCTTTGCAAAGATGGGGTTGAATAGGTCTTGGTGCTGGAAGGCGCCTCATACTCTGGGTCAGAAGAGGCCGGCAGCCCAGAGGTCTGAGCCTCTGCTCTCTTACTTGGCTCAGTGAGTACAGACTAGCTATCCTGAAAGTTCCTTCCAGATCTAAAATGCAGTGATTGGGCTTAAGTAGAGGTTGTGCAAGGTGAGAAGTAAGAGGAACAGCCAGACAATGCTTGTCTAGACAAGTTTTGAATCTTGGAAAATAGTGTCACTATTGACTAAAATGGGGAAGTTAGAGAAGGAAGCAGGGTTTTTTTTCTTTTTTGTTTTGTTTTGTTGTCTGAATGCTTGTTTTTTGTTTTGTTTTGTTTTGTAAGGAGGATATGATTGGTTTGGCTTTAGACAAATGGAACGATCCTATAGGCAGCTAAAAATAGAGGAATTAGTCCTGGGGGAGTGGTTGGGGTTGGAAGTGCTGTTGGAGAGTCGTCAGCTTCAAGGGGCCTTTTGAACCTGCCAGTGTTGATGAGCACCTCGAAGCTATAAAGAGTGCTGAGAAGCGTCGGGACCAGGTGAAGGAAGAAGAAAGAGAAAACTGGTAGAAACTAGAAGAGCACAGTGTCACAAAAACAAGGAAGTCAGAGTTTCAAGCAAATAAGGCTGCAGTGTCAAGTACATGGGAAATGCAGACAAGTTCAAGTCGCCCCTGACCTTGACCTGCAGTGTCATTGGTGGCAGCAGCAGTGCTGACCCAGGGGAGTTGTGGAAGCAGCAGCAGGCTGAGGTCAAAATTGTGTGTAACTGTAGGTAACTAAGTAAAGACTGCCCCCCACCCCGCCCCCTGAGGATAATTGCGAAAGATACCACAGTGCAGTTGAATTTGGAAATGGCAGTAAGGTCAAGTGAAGGGCGTGTGTGTTTTTCTCCTTAAGTACAAGCATGTGAGTGTGGAAGTCAAACAGTAAAAAGAGCTCCTCCTCCCCTAGCCTGAGGGGTTGGTGGCGGAACAGGCTGATGGGATGCGGGCTGGTGATAGGGTTGCAGAGGCTTGCACACCCTGGGCTTTTCAGGTTTCGTTAGTAGAATGAAAACCATCTGCCTTCACTAGCCTCTCAGTACATTGATGGAACTGGGACCTCTGTAAAGAGCCGTGGAGGATGGATGCTGCCCCGGGTATAGGAGTTGTGGCATATTGTGTTTTTTTCTAAAGATGGCCACCCCAATTATATCCTGTCCCATTTGCTCTTCTTAAATTGTGAAGCTGGGGTTCTATCAAGCTGGGATCCTCGTTCCTTTCCCTTGAACCTGGGCAGACCTTTGTAACTGCCTCAACTAACAGAATGAGGCAGAAATGACACTGCTTGACTCCTGAAGCCTAAATCCCAAAAGACAACCAATTCAGCTTCTGCCTGCATCTTTCTGACTTGGGATGCAAGCCTTGGGAGCCCTGACTTCACGTGTCAGAAGTCCAGCTATACTGAAGCCTCTCCACTAGAGAGCTTACGTGGAGAGGCCACATAGGGACAGTTACTTATGAGGAGCACCTGCTCCGACAGCCCCAGGCTGTTGAGGTTTCAGCTGAGACCCCAGACATTGTGGAGCAGGGACAAGCCACCCCTTCTGTGTTCGGCATGAAATCCCGACCCACAGAATCCACGCACATAAGTGGTTGTTTGATGCCATTAAGTTTGGGGGTAATTGTTACACAGCTGCAGTAACTGGGACGGATACATGCCAATTCAGAGCCTATCAGTGTGGTCAGAGAAGAAGGGGAAATCATAAGGCTGAGGGAGGTTGTAGCTACGATCATCGTGCAGTTTTGTTGGCACAACTGAATGACTGGTTCTGGGAGACAAAAGCTTCCTGATGGCTGAAGTACTTCTTCCTCCCATTTTACTGACAAATTTGGTGAGATCTAGATAAGAAAACTTTGATTTTATGGACATCTGGATGTACTGCCTGAAGCCCTCGGGGTTGGCTGGGATGGTGAGCCCTCCTCCGTGGTGGAACAGACTGGAACGTTGCATCGGAGAGGTTCAGCTAGCAGTGACCAGGAGTTAGTGCTGGGCTGGCTTCAAAAGCTAACTGGGTTGGTTAGTCTTGCCAGTGTCAACTTTTTATTCATAAGGAATGGAAGAATCTGATTTTGACTTTATTTTTGCCAGAAAGATACGTTCTTCAAAGATGTGGATTGTGTTTTCACTTTTGACAGTTGCTTACTGAGAAAGAAGCTGTGTTGCAGGTCGTCCCGTGGGCATTGGCGTGGATTGCGATGAAGGACCTTCATTCTGATGTTCATAGGGAGTTCATATCCATGAGGATACGATGGGTCCCATGATTCTGATGGCCCATTTGGTGGACAACAAGGGAAAGAACCTCATCCCTGGTGTTTCCAACCCTGTGACTCTTGTTACCCATGGAATGTATAAAACAAAACTGACTTTGGAAGCATCTGCAACAGATGTGGGAGTAGAACATCTGCTTGACTGTTGCGGGAGATAGCCATCTCTCTCCTTCAAGGAACTGAAAGGTTTCTCTGGGTCAGGAGCTAAACCTGTACTTCCTAGGAAAACAGTTAGCAAGTTTGGGGTGAAATGGTGTCAGACATGATACCCAAAGCTGTCTGTGAGCAGATTATTATTTACCAAGAAGTTTGCCAAGCTGAAGAGCTCCATAAAGTCAAAGTATACTTGGCCCCTCATGGAAAGTTCTGGGTGTCAGACTTTAATCATTCCCATTACGTAGTTGGAAGAAAAACCTGAAAATGTCTAAACCAAACTCTACAGGGAAAAGAGGCGGGATCTTGTGACTTTGAACTTTCTGGGACCACAGGTGAAAGTGGATCGCTGTTGATTGAGTCAGCAGCCGTGGCCCCTCGCGGGGTGCTGCAGGCTCCCTTGGGCCAGCTGAGCGCTGGGCACCAGCTGGGGGAGCGGACGATGCTGGGCGTGCGTGTGCGGGAAGCGCCTGGCCGGTTCATGCAGAAACACCTCCCTTCCCTTTCCTGAGAAAGTAGGTGAAGAAAACTGGATCAGCTCTTTTTCTGTTAAAACCTTCACAAATCTCAGACAGCTGACATGGTTACATTCTCCTCTGTCCTGTTCATTGATTTATTTGGACTGCCAGGTGGTTCTAAATACTTAGTCCCAGGTATTTCCAGATAGTTCTGAATTGAGCGGGTTAGAGTCTTGTACATTATGACATGTGTCTTATGTTTCTTGAAACTATTCAGAAATCCCAAGTTCTTTTGGATATTCTGGTTACCATGAATATTTGGCTTAAAAATAGGCTTTTGTTTGTGACACAGGTTTTCTCTCCATTCATGCCTACTTTTTCAGGCTAATGCTAAGCTAAAATGATAATTTGAAGAAGAAATGTTGGGAGATGCTTTAAACTTTTAAACCATTTGTTGCTATAATGATAAGATTCCTTGACACACTGCGGATTCTGGCTTTCCAAGATCTGAACCATTGCTGACAGTTCCCACCTTTGTGAACCCTTCAGACAGATCTTAGAAATGCAAAATAAGACTACTTTGACTTTCTTATGTCTGTGCTATTAAATAAAAACTAAAAATGAACCCCCTTTTAAAAACGAGATTGAGAGTGAAATAAACCAGGTCTCCGGCCAGGCCTGTGGGGGTGTTGAATGTTATCCTGGGGTTGCTCTGTAGCATTTTTCTAATTCCTGCCATTTCTTTCATTTCTTCTTTAGGACATGCTCGAGTTCTTGCATGCTGAAGAACTCTTTGATTTCACTCTGTGCTGCTAGAATTGAATCCACCCACATGCCTCCTTCCCCCTCAGATCTGAGTGTCAGTGCCTTAAGAGTTGTGGTTATGAAATTGTGGCTTTTGGATTGCAAGGGGGTTTCGAGATCCTTTCTTAGAGGAGCCCCTCAGCTTAAGATGCTTTTCCTGATAGTACTCAGATGTTATTTGCATTTTTTTCACCGTGTTGACATTTACCTTGATGGTGCAGAGGCTGTGGCAGATCAAACTGCTGGTGCCTTAGCCTAACTCAGGGCAGTGGCACCAAACTGTACTGATGGTCTCTGTAGTCCTCCCTCACAGTGAAACAGAAAAAAGAGAGTCGTATTCCCTTGAGAGTGTTCATGAAACAGTTAAAAAAAAATCTTATCAAATCTTGGTTCTCGAGAACACTTTTCCTTACTTTATTAAAGTTATAATTTACTTACAGTAAAATTGACCCTTTTTAGTGTATACTTCTGTGAAATTTGACAAATGCATATAGTCGGTAACCATCATTGCCACAAATAAGTTACAGGACAGATCAGTCACCCCTAAAAGTTTCTCTGTGTTCCTTCTAGCCCCTTCCCCCATGCCCAGCACCCGGCAACTACTGATCTGCTTTCTGTCCCTATAAAGTTCTGCCTTCTCCAGAATGTTACAGAAATGGAATCATACAGTGTGTGGCCTTCTGACTCTAGCTTCTCACACTTTGCATAATACATTTGAGATCTGTTCATATTGTTGCATGTATCTGTGCTGTGTTCCTTTTTATTGCTGAGAGGTATTCCATTGTGCAGGTGTACCACAGTTTGTCCATTCCTTAGTTGAAGAATATTTGGATTGTTTCCCATTTTTGGCCGATATGACTCAAACTAATATAAGAATTTGCAGCTCGTTGTGTTGAACCTGTGTGTTTCTGTGTCACCCTGAAGTGGGGTTGTTGGGTCATATAGTAGGTGTATGTTTTCTACGTTTGATTTCAAGAAATAGTCACGCTGTTTTCCAAAGTGCCTGTATAGTTTTGCATTCCCACCAGTAATGCATGAGATTTCTGCGTGCTCTACCGAGTGGTCAGTACTTGGCATTGTCAGCTGGTAGGTTCTGAGTTTATAGTGATTTCTCATTGTGGATTTAATTTGCATTTTTCTAATGACTGATGGTATTGGGCATTTTTTCCTGTCCTTGGTTGTCATTTGTACGTCATCTTTGGTGAAGTGACTGTTTAGATCTTTTGCCCACTTTTAAATTGGGTTTGTTTTCTTAAGTTTTGAGTGTTTTAAAAATATATGTATTTTAGATACAAGTCATTAATCATGCATGTAATTCACAAATGTTTTCTCTACTTGTAATTGTGATTGACTGTAATACTCTACATGATGAAATGAGAGTGTCCATCGTGAGACAAGGTGTCTGACTCCAGGGAAAGCCCTTCTGTGATGGAGTTGCGAGCTGAAATAGCTCATTTTTTCCTCCATGGAATCTCATTTTTTTCTTTAAAGAATCACTGGCAGGCTGGCTGTTGAGACTCACTTATGTTCTCAAATCTCAAAATTATCTAAACAATACTTGAAATTTTCTCAAAAAATGAATGAGGTGAACCTGTCACTTCTTGGGAAACAACTATTTTTTTGTGGATGATGAAATTAGAATCTTTTTTTTTAAAAAGCAGAATTTTGTAAAGCTTATTCCAACTACTGTCGTCTTACAGATTCACAGTAGTTAACTTTTTCTGATAATGAGATTGGTGGTGGTATTGTCATATGATTTTGGATATTGTATAATAAAATGAGTCAGTATTTGGAAGACCTCTGATACTCATAAGCCAGTACTTTACAAATGATTGGTACATGAAGTTATAAAATAACACGTGGGTAAAAGATCCGTTCAGAACACAAGATAGAGCAATGGGTTGTAATGTATGAGAGTTTGCAGTCTTTGGTACAGTTTCAGCTTCCACACTGCAACTAACCTTTAAGAAACTGCCCCTTTTGAGTTTTGGTAGAGTGTCAAGAAAGAAGATCCACAATTACCTGAAAAGACTATTAAAATACTCCTCGCTTTCCCAACTATGTATGTATGAGGCTGGATTTCCATTGTATACTTCAACCAAAACCTGTGTGTCAGCAGGCTGAATGTGGACACAGACATGAGAAACCACCTCTTTACTATTAAACCAGATATTAAAGAGATTTGCAAAAATGTGAAACAGTACCACTTTTTTTGTTTTAGAAATTTTTTCAAAAACATTAACATATAATAATTTCATTGTTATGCTTGATTAGTTGATGCATTTTTTGAGCATTTTGATTCTCTAAGGAGTCTACTTTTTTTTATTGAAGTATAATCGGTTTATAATGTGTTAATTTCTGGTGTACAGTATAGTGATTCAGTTATACATACATACTCCTTTTCATATTCTTTTTCATTATAGGCTATTACAAGCTACTGAATATAGTTCCCTGTGCTGTACAGTAGGACCTTGTTTATTTTATATATAGTAGTTAGTATCTGCAAATCTCGAACCCCCAGTGTCTGTTTGAATGTCTAATATGGTAAATGGCAATAAACAACCCACATCTGTCTAAGTTCTTTGGGGTTCCTTTACAGAGTGAATAATTTTTATATTCTTCAGAACGAAATACCATTATAGAATCCTCTGTAACTCTTGTCTTCTGTTATCGTAGATGATATTCAACACTTAGGAATAAACCAAGCACTTCACATTATGGGAAAATGTACACCTCTTTACCAAATCAGCCAGACACCTCAACAAAGAGTAAAAAGAGTAAAAAATAGTGGATTTACATGTCACTTACTTAGGCCTTCCTCTTTTTGCCTCATATGGAGTTTCTCTTTAGCACTGAAAGCACAAGGCTGATGTGAGAGAAACAAGGAGGGGGCTTGCCTAACCCAGGAGCTGGGTGTGAACATACCTTGGGAGAGTCCTTGGGGGTCATACACTCAGTGCTTTATTCCGCTTGGCCCAGTGGCTATATTCTCTGTCTAACACTCGGCTTTTCAGCTCTCATCAGTCTCCACAGTCCAAGGTATTGTAAGTCCCCTTTCTTCATTTTGCTAATGCTGTCTCTTCTGTACTCGAAATGTCACAAGGAGTAGGGTGCATGCAATTACTCTTTTAAAGACAACAAGCACCTGATTGAACACCCAGAAGAATTGGTTAAGAAATCACAGATCAAAACAGAGCTCTTATAATCTTTGTACACAAGAGGCTATGACTATAAAATGACTCTTTTTTGGCTGTTATATGTAGTAATGCTAGATTATAGCATTTAAATAGTGGGTATTGGTCCAGTGGAGGGGAAGGAGAAGTTTTTAAGGCCTTTTGACTGTATCTGATCTAAAAACATAATAAACCATAGCACTTAATGGCCTAGTCTCACTCTCTACACATGAAACTCACTAATCTGCTATACAGAGTCACTTAATCCAGGGAAGTAGATATATTTAAAGCTAATAATGTTTGGAAATCTTCTAATGAGATTTTGGATTTTTAAATGTCTCAGATTAAAATACTTATCTTCTAAAAGACTAACTGTGTAAGAGGACCCTTCCCCCACCCTTTTTACCCCCCTTCCTACACCAGCCTCCCCAAGAAAAGGAAAGCTGTATTAGGGCTTTTTCATCTGAACACAAATTATTTCACCCCAACTGGCAGTGTATGTGCATGTTAAGAGCCCTTTAGTTAATTTGTATTACAGCTTCTTATACTACTTTTAAGTATGGTCTGTTCAGAGAAAAATTTGTCCTCAAACTTTATATCATAGCTGCTTAATAATGGCTGTTTTATTTTAAAATCAGCTGAGAACATAATACTCAGACTATTATTTTAAAGTTTTGAACTTCGGTATTTGTCCATGAAGAGCCTCCTATAACGACTCAAACACTTCTGGGAATGGTGGTTCCTGAGGGTGGTGTCTGAGCAGAAAGGTTTACTTAAGTCCTGCGCTAAGTTGTTCATGGAACGTGTTGTCTGTGGTTTCTCTCCTTTCCCTTCGCCTGACTACAGAGAGGTACAGAAGGCAGTCAACACCGCGCAGGGGTTGTTTCAGAGATGGACGGAGCTCCTCCAGGACCCCTCCACAGCCACGAGGGAGGAAATCGACTGGACCACCAATGAGCTGAGAAACAACCTCCGGAGCATAGAGTGGGATCTAGAGGACCTTGATGAAACCATCAATATCCTTTTCTGCGGTGTCTCTGCTGTGCGAGGCAGACAAATGAACATGTTTTTTGTCCAGATCTCTCAAGTACACGGATTAGACATTTCCTTTTTGTCATCGATTGATGTTGCTCCTATTTGTACCGTGACACACTTAAAATAGGTGCCCAGTAAGCTAAGATAGGGTTGCCAAATTCCACAATATCCCGCAACATAGCGGAGGCGTGGCATGACGGTTAAGAACTTGGATCCTGGACCCTGAAATCAGACTGGGTGTTCAAGTCCTGGCTCTGCCAGTTACTGAGTGACTTTGGGCCATTGCTCTCCAGTTTCCTCTTCAGTAGAAAATCAGGGTGACAGCTGTACCTAGTTCATAGGGTTGTTGAAAAGTTTGACAGGAACGATGCCTTGGGCCAGTGAGCCTCTTTGAAAGTGATAGCAGACATTATTACGGAGAGGTATAGACAGACCAGTGTTCTACAGTGGTGATTAGAGGTGAAAAGAAAGTCCTTTTCCAGATGTTTTCCTGTTCAGGAAGTGGAGTTGCAGTGCCCCTGTCCACTGGAGAGGCGTCTGCGCCATGAAGGTGCGCTCCCCACAGTGGGGCTGTCGTGCTAAGCCATGCTGTGGGTTTTAACTAAGTCCACCGACCTGCCTGGTGAAGCCGAGAACTGTAAAAGCTGGGTTATTTGGCCTTTTTTTCAACTGGAAAAATCCCATTTAGCCAACTTTAGATTGAAGATATGCCAGATGCATGTTCTAAGTTCTGTTTTGTTTTTTTTCTTTTCTAAGTGTGGTAAAACATCATGGAAACCAGCTTTTGTCAGGATCCCTCTGTAGTCAGCACACAGGTTCATATGCAGTTGATGTGTGGAATGTAGCGTTTCTATTAATCATAATGACCCCGAGGTACCTTTTAAATTATTAAAAAAACAAATATGTTCTCTAAAATCAGTGAAACAAAATATGTGAGGGTGTGGGATCAAAAGCAGAGTTGCAGGGGGATATGTCTTCCCTTGAGATAGGAGGGAAGAGAAGAAGATTGAAGGAGATAAGAGAAATTGTGAGATAAAGGGGACAAAAGTTCACCGAGCTAATAGTTACTGAGTGCTTTGTGCTGGACGTTTTGTTGGTTACTGAGGTTGGACTGGTAAGCAAAACTGTACCAACTCCCATGGAATTGGGGGTAGAATGGGGGTTGGGGGTGGGAGAGCAGACATCAAATAATAGCACAAATGTGTACTTGCAGACTATGAGAGAAAAGTAGAGAGAGCTGTGTGAGGGACATGGGGCGGCAGAACCAGCCTGGAGGGCGGGAGCACAGGAAGCTTCACTGAAGAAGCCTTGATCTCTAAGATGCAGAGTTAGCTTCTTGACGGAGATGAAATGGTTTGGAATGGCAGATGAAAATGGCTTGCAAAAGCCGCCATGGGAAAGGTGACCTGAAGTCAAAAAAGTGCTGGCAGGCATCTGGAAGAGCCCAGCTCAGCTGTGGTCAGACACCTGTGGGTTTGTAGTGAACCAGGCAGGTCGTCTCTGCCTCGGAATGCACGGATCCCCATCTAGCTGTGGGCTGAGAAAGTCTGAGAATGATTAGTGTCAAGCTGACTGTGTGTTCAGAAATGCTGGACCAGATTTTATTGCTTACCTGTGAGAGACTCTGTGGTTTAACATCATGTTGGTTGTTAGTCTTTTGATGATGAAATTGCTTTACCTTGACTTTTTGACCCACGCATAGTTGAAGCAAATCCTAGAAAATTCAACCTGGATGCAACCGAATTGAGTATAAGAAAAGCCTTCATCACAAGTACTCGGCAAGTCGTCAGGGTAAGGAATGCGGTCTTAGTTGTGTTATTTGTGCAAGAAATAGCCAGACCTCTCAGGACTCTGTCCCTTAATTTAAACTAAGAGGTCAACCCTGAAACCACTTTTTAATACGAATTAAATGCTAGGTTTCCACATATAATTTCTCTGAAAAGAAATCTGTTTTCAGTATCATCAGGCTTATTTCTCAGAGCAAAACTAAGAGTAGACTGTTGGCTTCGGAGAGCTTACTATAATGGTATCCTTCTTGTCCATACATCTCATTCCTCCAAACCAGTGATCTTGTTCCCGCTTTATTTCTTAGTATACTGTTTCTGGACACAAGGAAGAATTGCTATTGTAGAAACCATTTGGTTTCTTGATTGATTGGTTGTTACTTTGCATTGTGTGGAGTGACGCTTACTGGGATTGGATGGCGGCCTCTTCCACCATCTGAATTGCTTCTGGAACTCTTGCAACCCAGTAACTGACATTTCCATACACAACTGCCTGACAGCCCTCCGGGAGTTATCCAGAGCAAGCAGGCATCTATCGGTGTGTAAAAAAATCAGTCCAAGTGAACAAATCTTTAGTCTCAAATTATTCAGATAATAACTTATTGTTAAAAAAAAAAAAACCTAAGAGAAAACAGCATTTAAGTGAAATCTTGTATCGTTAAGCTACGTTTGTATTTTGAAACTATATGGCTAAGGCAGTTGATTAGCATAACTAGATGTACGAGAACCAGCTGTCTTTAACATATGTACTAGAAAGCAGCTTCCTTGAATAAAAAGACTTGGGATCATACCAGTGCTAACATATGGCTTTTTAAGAGTCATCTTAGGCAGGAACCTTGGTATGTGTTTGCCAAAGACTCCGTATCATGTGACTTCCTTTTGAAATTATTTCAAATGGTAGGTTATCACTGAACTTGAAATACTCTTGTTCCTTGTTTTACTCATTAGTTGCCTTTCTATACATATATATATAAACTCACATTTTAATGGGGCAGTAACCTTTTTAGACTTAGGTGCCCCATCTATACAGTGAATATTTGGATTAGACACCCCTAATTTCCAGCCAGTTCAGAGGCTATTCTGGTAAGGAAGCCCTGTTGTTAGGTGCTACATTTTTTTGGTGAGGTAAAGTTTTCCAATTACTTATTTTATAAATGTGTGCTCTTTTATTTCTTGTGATAAAAGATTTTTCTGAAGGACACTTCTGTAGATGTTGGTATTTGAATGGTGCCTTGCAGTGAAGTGTGTGTTCTTGACCTCAATCATTGTATTTGTTCTTTTTGCAAGGTAGTACTTGTAAATTTTGGAAGTTGAAATTCAGAGGTCAGTACAGTAAAGGTTGAATGAGTTGGTATAATTGGAAGTTTAATCCAAAGTTCGTTTTCTAATATTTGCAAAGCTTTTTAAAGTATATTCTTTGAAAGAAGTATTCTAAATCAAGTCCATACTTCGCAATGTTGCAGTCCTTTTAGAGCTGAGATCTAAACTAGATGCAACTGTGTGATCCAACTGAGTGTTTTAGAGTTTTTAATCACTCTTCTTTTAATTTATGACCCCTTTGTGGAAGCTGTTGCTCTTTGCCAGTGGTGAGTTATAGTACCTAACTCAGTTTTTGCTCATCTGATTTTAATAAATTCTAACTGAGGTTTGTGGACTAGAAGGAAGTCATAATTGATACTAACTTGATTTTTTTTTCAGGCACTTTGTGTTGATTCAATATTATTGCATTCTGCTGAACAGTATTTGTATCCAAAACTCTCTGGGTTCCACATGGAAGAGGTTGATAGCGTGGAATCAGAGACTTAGCAGATTAGGGACATGAAACAGAAGACCGTGCTCAGATTCGGAATTTGTACATCACAAGCTTATCTAAGCTTCTCTGTCACCATCATCAGTGGAGTTTCGTTTAGTTGCTTTAAGGGAATATATTTTGATCTGCATTTATGCCAATTGTGCTTCCTCCTCCTCAGGGCAGTCAGTGATGCATTATGTGTTTTTTGTTGTTGTTATCTCTGAAGAACTAAATCTTTTCTCCTGTGTTTCTTCTCAATTAATGTCCACTGGTTTTGCTTTTTAGTAAGCCGTTTTTGCTTAAAGTGTCTCGTATATGTTTTTTCCAACTGTCTTTTAAGTTTGTGCAATTTTTATTGAGTTTGCTGGCAGTTTTTACTAAAGAAAGCAAAATAATTCTTGTTTTTATGTATATAGCCTTGGTATTCTTGAGGTGATCATTTTTGCCTTTGTGGTAAAATACATCAGAGATTTCACGTGTGAAATGTTTGTTATGGGAATCTATTCCAGAAGTGACCTTGGGTTAATTTAGTAGTGAAAGGTCTTGCAATGTGTGGCCGAATGGTGAATGAGAGGTGAAGAGGCCTTAGAACATTTCCATTGTGGCAAGTCATATAGCCTCTCTGGGTCTCAGTGTTCTTTATCAACGAAATGACCCTCACTAACATTCTCCAACTTTGTTTTAACTTTCAAAGTCAATCAGAACTATCCCACCCTCCCCCCAAAATCCAACCTCTTCAAACCCAAAAATTGTTCACAGTCAATCATAAGTCAAGATAGAAATGGCTTTGGTTAATTAAAAAGGGTGAGGGATGTTGTGTGGGCACAGATGACTCTGGGATGTGAGACCTCTTGAGTGAAGCACTGGGATTTGCTGTCTCATTCACTCAGCCTGGAGGACGGCTTAAAATGGGAACAGAAACATAAATAACCTGGACATTTGTTCTTTTAGCAGGTGAACCATGTTTTATCAGTACTGACTGCTTGTTCTAAACTTCATGTCTTAGAAAGAAGATGAATAATTATGTTTTTGGCAGCACAGATTGTTACAAAATGCTCAACACCGTTTAGTGACATGGCCTAAAATTCCAAATCCTAGTAGAAGGTAATGTGTGGACGGTGTCTGGCAGCCTTTATCCTGCGTAGGAGAAATGCCATCCTGAAAGTGAAAGCCACAGCTCTTTGCCTTCTGTTGTGGCCACGTACAGGGTGCACGCCACACAGCTGTGGTTCACTGACCACCAGAGCTAACACACTCACACATTTTATTAAACAGAATGTAAAAACTGGAACTTTTAAATGTGTATTTCATTATAGTAATGTGTGCTCATTAAAGAAAATTAGAAGAATTTTGCAGTCAGGAAAAAAAGAAATATCTAGACCCAAAATAATACACAAACAGAAAACTTTGTTGTATTTTTACATGGTTGTGATCGTACTGTGATGCAGTCATAAGCATTTTTATTTTAATTTTTAAAATTAAAAATGATGCATACTTTCTATTTTTATTTATTTTATTTCTTGTTTATTATTGAAATATAGTCAGTTTACAGTGTGTCAGTTTCCGGTGTACGGCACAATGTTTCAGTCATACATATACATACACATACTTCTTTCCATTTTCTTTTTTGTTATAGGTTACTATAAGATACTGAATATAGTTCCCTGTGCTATATATACTTACCTTTTTTAAAAAGCAAATAATTCTGATGAGTAAGAAAGATGAAAATGCCCCTCCATTCTGTAGTTCCACTCCTTAGAAATAATCACTGTTAACAGTTTTATATATTTTTTTCTATCCATTTTATGAATATTGAAGTACATTCTTAAAAGAAATGACCTATTGGTCTGTAATTTTTTTCTGTGGAAAAATATTGTGGACATAGTCTTTATCAATACAAATACAGTGAGAGCAGTACTGTCCAATAGAAATACTAAAATGCAAGCTATCTTTATTTTTCTGTAGTCATAGTAAAAAAGTAAAAAGAAACAGGTGAACTTACTATATTTCATTTAATCTAGCATATCCAGAAGATTATCATTTAAATGTATAATCAATGTAAAAACACTGAGATTTTGAACAAATTTTTTTTAACTTTTTTTTACTAAAACTTAAATCTGACATATTTGTTGCACTTAAGCACATCTCAATTCAGACATGTACTTTCCATTGGAGACACTTGATTTGTATTTAGAGTTTATAAAACTTACAGTTGAAAAGATTGATTTGCAAACTGAGTGTTTTCCAGACATATGTAAAAGTTTTCCAATAACTGAATATAAATCTAAATTAATTAAAATTAAATAAAATTAAAATTTTCATTCCTCGGTTGCACTAACTCCATTTCAAGTGCTCAATATGTAATTGTAGTTGGCTGATAGCTACTATATTGGACAGAGGAGATTTAGATGATCCTTTTTAATGGCTGCATACTTTATTAATTCCTACAGTGACCCTATAAAATATTACTTACACAGAAGAAATAGGCACTTAGAAAAATTGAGTAATTTGCCCAACTTTGCATAGCTAGTAAAAAGCATAACTAAGGCATGAACCCAGGTGTTTGACATGAAAGACCATGTCTTAACGTCTCCGCTAGCCTGGGACTATCATGACTTGCTTGATCGTTGACCCTCTTGGTAGTTATTTAGGTGGTGGTTAATTTTTGGCAATTGCAAACCATACTTCAGTACCATCTTTGTGAGCATATCCTAGATATTTAAGTACTAAAAAGCTCAATAAATATACACATTTTAAATATTGGTTAATATTTTCAAAGTATCCTTATAAATTATATTTCTAATAACAGAGTGTCAGATTATGTAATATTTCTTAATACCTTCAACATTAAGTGGTGTCAGTCTTTTTCATCTTTCCCAGTCTAACTAGGAAAAATATCTCTTCACTTGCACTTTGTTGATTATTAGTGGGTTAGTGCAACTTTTCATGTTTGATCATTTGTGTTTTTCTGTGAATTGTTGTACTGAACTCTCCTCCGAAGCTTAATGTCTAATACACAGTATTGTTATGTGGGTTTACGGTAAATTACTCTTCTTTTGCTTGGATATGATGATTATTTCTGCTTTTATTTTATAAATAACAGTGCAGTGTACATATTTGCATATTTGTTTTGAGGTATATTTATTTATTTTTATTGAAGTACAGTCAGTTACAATGTGTCAGTTCCTGGTGTACAGCACAATGTCCCCAGTCGTGTATATACATACATATATTTGTTTTCATATTTTTTTCATTGAAAGTTATTACAAGATACTGAACATAGTTCCCTGTGCTATACAGAAGAAACTTTTAAATCTATTTTTATATATAGTGGCTAACATTTGTAAATCTCAAACTCCCAAATTTATCCCTTCCCACCCCCTTTCCCAGGTAACCATAAGATTGTTTACTATGTCTGTGAGTCTGTTTTTGTTTTGTAGATAAGTTAATAGTGTCCTTTTTTCTTTTTTTTTAGATTCTACACATGAGTGATAGCATATGGTATTTTTCTTTCTGGCTTACTTCACTTAGAATGATGATCTCCAGGTCCATCCATGTTGCTGCAAATGGCATTATTTTATTCTTGTTTATGACTGAGTAGTAAATATACCACAACTTCTTTATCTGGTTATCTCTCAGTGGACATTTGGGTTGTTTCCACGTCTTGGCTATTGTATATAGTGCTGCTTTGAACATTAGGGTGCATATATCTTTTCAAATTAGAGTTCCCTCCAGATACATGTTTTGGTATGTATTTTATATTATTTCCTTAAAACAAATCTTGTTACTAGAATTACTGGGTCAAGGCCGTGGATATTTGATATCAAATATCAAAGCTCTTAGTACAGAATGTCAAATTTATTTTCAAAGGGTTTGTCTAGTTTACCTTCCAGCTGTTGTTCAGGAGCAGCAGTGTTTTAAAAGACATTTTTATTAAATTATAACAGTACAGAAAAGTGCAAGCATCCCAAGTGTATAGCAACAGCATCGTGGTCTCATTTGAAGGCTGCCAGCATTTGTGTGGATCCGAGCTTCTCAAGCTTGAGCGTTTGTGAGACTCACCTGGGAGACTTGTTAAACTATGCCTTAGAGTCTGACTTAGTGGGTCTGGGTGGGGTCCAGGGACCTGCATTTTTGATAACACCTCAAGTGACTGACTCGGGTAAATCTCATACATTTAAGAAACATGGCTTATATCACTGAGTTTCCCTTGGTTTAAATATACCAATAACTGTATCTTTATTTTTATGGTGAATACTTCTTTTTTACTAAGTAAATTTTTCTCAGTTTCCATGGGTGGCAGTCTTAGATTTTTTTGTCTTTGGAGGTTTATGAACAGATGAAAATAGGTAGAGAATCCTAGAATTTATGTGTCAGCTGGAGCACCCTCAGATGCCCCACCTACCTGCCCAGTGTCATTTCCAAGGACTCACGTAGCCCTCTTGTAGAAGGCCCCCAACATCAGATCACTTGTTCCTACAGCAGCCTTTCCCATCCCGGGCAGCACTGTTACCTTCTGACATGTGGCGGTAAAATGATCTCTTTACTTCTGCTTAATTGCCAACATTTTTCACAGAGTAACCAAAGCTATCTTTTAAAGCATGAAACAGAATACACCATGGCCCTAGTCAAAATATTTTAAGGGCTTCCCATTGCCTTAGAACAGGGGCCTGCAATCTGTGGCCCATGAGATCTAAGGATGGTTTTATATTTTTTAAAGAGTAGTTTTAAAAAAAAAATGTGACAGAGGCTGAATATTTAATATCACTCCTTTACAGACAAAGTTTGCCAACCAGCCACTGCCTTGGAATAAAATCCCAGCAGCTTTGGCCAGCCTTGTCCTACCTCCTCCTGCCAGCACCCAACACAGTGGCTCCTTCTCAAAAGCTAAAGCATCCAGCCTTTCCTGCCTCCAGGCTTTTGTGCTTGCTGTTCCCTCTGCCTGGAGTTCTTGCCCTCGCTCTTTCTGTGGTGGGCTGTTCTCGGCCCTCAGGTCTCGATCAGATCTCCCCGCCATCCTTCTCAGGGGTATTCACCCACTGGATTTCAGCCTGGTTGAATCCCTGCATTCCCAGCACAGTAACCACCTTGTTGAAGTGTGTGTGTGATTGCTCTCTGCCTCTCCACCATGGTGTGAGCTCCGTCGGCCAAGGCCCCGGTCTCCACCATCTCTGCTGTCTGCAGGCACACACTGGGCATTAGTTAAGTATTTGCTGAATGAAGGAGCGGGTGGTTTGAAGGTTGAAGCCAGGCGGTTATTATTCACACTTACCATGGTGAGAATCACGGGAGCGCGTCCCTGTCTTATCTACCATTCGCTTGTCAGGGGTCTTGGAAGAAGTTTCTAAAAGCCAAAGACCTCAGCATTTGCATCTGTAAAATAGCCTACCTGCCAACTATAAAGTATTTTGGCAGCCTTTTGTTTAAAGAAAGATAGTATTACGATAATCATGTACTCCACTGAAATCATTTTAAGGCACATGGGTTGTAGTTAAATAAGATGCAGGTGGCTCATGTTTAATAAAGTGTTTTGTTTTAGATGAAGTAATGGACCCATTCATTTTTCTTCCCGTTACAGAATGGTTTTTGATACCACTCTGGAAATTCTGGTGTTAGAAATGGTCTAAACTTCACATGAATCCAACTCAGACACAAAATAAGTGACCTCTTTCTCACTATTTGAAAGCATTCTCTGGTGTTTAATAGTAAATATACTTCATTTTAAAGTGTGTGGGTTTTTGCATGTTTCATCCTTGAAGATACTAGCCCTTGAGCACAAGCTTCTGTGTTTGTACCCCAGGGCTGTGTGACCTTGAGAAAGTACCTCAGTCTTTCTAGGTCTTAAGTCTCCTCAACTGTAAAATGAAGTTAATGCCAGCTTCACAGTCACTGTGAAAAGTCAGCGATCATGTGTGTAAGTGTTTAATAGTTTCTGGCCTATGGTAGGTACCCAGGAAATACTCCCTCTTTGCTCGTATTTAAATTTAGTATCCAGGTTAACTTCTTTTTAAGGGTACGTCCTTCTCTTTATTTCCTTTATTTTTGAGACTGAAAATAAAAGTCAAAGGAAGCTGTCTTTGTGTTTAAAAAAAATTAATAATAAATTATGGGTATTTTGCCAACGTGCAAAATATTAACCACAGTTTTGTTTAAGGATGTTCATTTGTTTTCTGGTCTTCTACTTACATCATTAGGACATGAAGGATCAGATGTCCACCTCATCTGTGCAGGCATTAGCTGAAAGGAAAAACAGACAGGTAAGTAAACATCAGAAATATATAGTATCAGTCAAAGAAAAGACACAGATACTTGGAATTTAAAAATTCTGGCATCCGTGTATCATGTGCTCAAGCAGAAGACCTTGCGTGCTGAGCCCAGAGTGATGTTGGCAGGTTTTGTGAAAGTCCCTGTCAGCCTCGCCTCCTCTCCTTCCTCTCTCCCCCCTCACACCCTCTGGTTCTCTCCTCTGGGCTCCCACTGAACCCTCTGCGGACCTTACAGCCCTTGCCCCACAGCCATTTATCCTGCACCTGTTGAGCACATTCTGTGCCAGGCACTCTGTTCAAGGCGGTAATTGCTTAGTTTCTCGTCTGTTTCTCTGCTGGACCCCAGGCTCCTTTGTGAGGGAGGAGGGATTGTGTTGTGGTCTTTTTTTTTTCCTTTTTTTTTTTTTTGTTTTTTTTTTGTTTCTAGCTGCTATTACATTGTGCATAGAACTCACTAGACATTTAATGATTGAAATTTTATGTAAAGCAGTTGAGGAACCTTAAATTTGTGTTAATTTGATGTGTTACATCTTTCATTGTTTTAAGTATCTTGTTTTTGATGTGAGGTCTAGTTTTTATTAGTTATTACAAATAAATTAGAAACCTAGTACATTTCAGAAACCAAAGCCCAGATATTGACACATCAAAAATAGGAGCTCCAAGAGACCCAGTCCCTGAATTTAGTAGACCCTTAAGAAATCAGCTCACCGTTTTAAACTAACTAGGCATCAGTAGTTATGATGTAAATCCTCACTTTATATCTGTAGGTGTTTCTGGACCCACTTAATTTTGGAAAACAGGTAATACGAAAGCTTAAAGAAGGGGAGAGGACTCTCCAACTATCACCTAACTGAGTTTTCCTTTTCCCTTCCCTGCATCTCATTTTCCAAGTCATCGCTGTTGTTTTTTCCTTCCTGTCCGCCTCCCTTGCTCTCCACAGTGCAGCTAGGAAAAACCACTAGCTAGTCCATTCCATCTGGCACTGACTCTTGAAAGAAGCTGCTGAATGACCACAGGCTGGCAGCTTGGGAGTTCTCTTTTCCTCTTCAGCTCACAGGCGCTAAGTGACACCATACTGAAAGTGGACAGTGTGTAGGTGACACCTGTCCTCTATAACTCCTATTTGAATTTTATTCTCTAGATAGTCTAGTTGAGCTGACATAAATGTGGATTTATATGTAGCTTTTCCAAGTATGACTTGGAATTTTGTTTGAGGCAGTGAGTGAAATGTAGAGTTACAGATTTTCCAGGAATAGCGGGCAGAGTCCGCCTTGCTGTGTGCCCCAGTCCTGGGGCTGTGCGGCTGCCTGCTCAGCCGGGACCTCCTGCTCTGACACCTACACAAAGCTGGCCTTCCGGTGCTCTGGGCCCTCTCTCCATCTTCTTTCCCACTAAACAGATTGTTGGAGGTCAGACTGAGGCCCCAGGAGCTCCAGTCCTCTGTCCGTGGCCTCGTGATGCACTACAGCCTTTCTCTGACCTTGAAAAAGTTGTCACTAGGCCCTGGTACCCTCCATAGAGTTCTTAAGGTCTTTGCATCAGAATAAGCAGGGCCTTTTAAATCTTGACAGCCCTACAACCAGGTTGGGGCAGAGCCATCCTCAGAAAGCCTTGGGTCTGCTTTATACCAGAGACAGTCACCATCCAAACTCCTGATGGAGGCCCTGGGCTGCTGGAAGCTTGTGGGCATCCTGATCTTTTTAAAACTACCTCAGGACTTACGACGCGTCCTGGACTTCTCCAGACCTCAGCCCTGAAGGGTGGCCATTTGCCTGAATTCATGGCTGAAAGTCAGGCGAGGTCTGTGTCAGTATTGAGGGGCTATTGGAGGGCTTTACAGACAGAGAACCAAGTGATCAGGTAGACTTAACAGTTCCAGAACTGAAAAGTACCTGGTGAGAAGATTTGGCAGCTCTTCAGTGAAGAATCCTAGTTGCCAGCGTCTTCTGGTTCTTTGTGCCAGGCTGGTTTGAGCAGGTGCTTTGACCAGCTAGTCAGGAGGGCTTATGGGGACCCCAGGCAGAGGCTGCTGCTGAGACTGACCGCTCACATTCCTGGGTGGCCTCTTCAAGGAAGACGTTCCCAGATTTATCCTCTTCTGGCTTGAAATGTCCTCAGATTTACAGTGGGAAACCCCACCCTGGCGTCTGGGGGCCCAGGTGGAGAACATTTTCAGGGCCAGCACTTGGCATGGTTATCAGGGTCAGGCACCCACGTGGCCATGCCTGTCTGGGGAAGCAGCCCCCAGTTCCATCTGGGAAGCCTGTAGCCTTGTAATTCATCTGAAGGGCAGTGGGATTTACTTGTGGGCTACATTGAATGGACATTGGTGGTTCTTGTGCCTTCTGTAGGGGCTCTGACTTAGCTTTCTGTCAGTGTCAGGGAGCTCTCTCCTCCCCCTCTTCAAAAAACCAAAACCTTCCCTGGGTCATACTTAAATAAAGAGGACTCTGGAAGTCTGGAAGCAGCTAGACTAGAACCTGCAGCAGGTCTCTGGTGAACTTCCAAGGGTGCTAGGAAGAGCTGGCCTAAAGAACCCAGGCGCTTTCAGTAGAGCAGTGTACAGGTGGGCGTTTGTTGATTTAAAGTTGACATTTATTTGCATTTTAATGGGACAAAGCCCATTTGTGAGTCCTGTTGGGAGAGCCTGGAGGCAGGAGAGTGCCCTTCCTGGCGCTCCTTACGTTGTACCACGCAGGCACCAACCTTCTCCCCTGGTAAAAGGCTGCCTCGGGTGAAGACCGATGATGAGCAGTAGGAGAACCCTTTGCGTCATGGTGATGGAGCCCTCGTTCAGAGATGGTAACAGTTTGTTCCTCCTGCTTCCTGGCCCGCTCTCGCAGGCCCTGCTCGGAGACAGTGGCGGACAGAACTGGAGCACAGGAACGACAGATAAATACGGGCGCCTCGACCGGGAGCTCCAGCTGGCCAACTCCCACTTCATCGAGGAGCAGCAGGCACAGCAGCAGGTACCGGGGAGCCCACCCGCCGGGGCCGGGCGCCTCCCCCGCTCCTCTGCCAGCGGGGCTTTGTTGCTGACAACAGGCAGGCTGGACCAGAGCTCGCCTGTAGCTGCCTGTGTCTACCTGTGTGATGACTGCATCTCTACAGGGCGTTTAAAACCTCCTTCGAATCATGACTAGCTCTCTTAGGACAAGCAGACCAGACACCCGAAACTGACAGAGGAGGCCGTTGACTTAAAGACACGGCAGCCTCTTCCCCAGCCTCCACTGGTGTACTCAGGTTTTTGTTCATTTCAACAAAGGCACTTTGAGAAAAATTGAGTCCTTGTTTTTTCTCTGAAAATTAGTGTTGGTTCCATTATACATAAAAATGATCGCTTTGGCGGAGGCTAAGGGGTAGAAGGAAGCTGGGGTTGATGACACCTGCGTTGTTGCTTCTGGTACGTAGCTGTATTAATAAAAGGAAGCTAATAAAGTATCTGGGGGTTTGAGGATTATCTCTCCATCGAAACTATTGGCTCTTAAATACTGTGTTTTATTTATGCATGTCGGTTATGTGTTTTTTGGTTCTTTTTCCATTAGCACATCTGCTTAACTAGTTGTCTACTTAAATCGCTATTAACCGAGTGAACCTTTTTTTTTTTTCAATAAAAAGTGAGGCAGCTGCAACACAATTTAAAAAAGTAACTACCGCTCAGAGGTTGTCCTCGAGGTAACTGGCTCCCACAGAGCCCCTTCTCGTTTGTCCTTGAGGACCCGGCGAAGGACTCTGTTTTCCCGTGTACAGAGAGCGGCCAGACTTTCTCTTGTAGTTAAGCTGTGGCCAGCTGTTGCGGATTGAGACCTTGACCCCGGCAGCAGGCTTCCTCTTCCTAGGCATCCGCATGGGTCCATGGTCACAGCACAGGTGCTCTCGGCCATTGTCTGTCCCTTGTTGGACTTCAGCCAACCAGAGTAAAGCTCTCCGGGTGGTTTCAAGCCCCGCTGACTGTTCACAAGTTGGATCAGCAGGAGATATCGGTAGCTTGACAACCCAGCCTTTTGAGCAGTGTGTTCTGGGAGGCGACGGTCTGGTCCTTTGATTTCTGGGCTTTGCTTCTGAATGCGAATTGTCCCGAGTTGGCAAAGAAGCTAGCAGCTGCTAGAGTGCCGGGCTTGGAACCAGGTAAGAGGGATTTTAATTGCTTATTTCCCATTTCCCTGGCACCAGCTGATTGTAGAACAGCAGGATGAGCAGTTGGAGCTGGTCTCTGGCAGCATTGGGGTGCTGAAGAACATGTCCCAGCGCATCGGAGGGGAGCTGGAGGAGCAGGCAGTGTGAGTACCGAGACGCCCCTCTCGCTGCAGAGGAATGGAGGGAGAGCCATTTTATGGGAGCCCTGAAAGCCTGACAGTTACGTGGCTAGTAAAACCAAAAGCTGTTTTGTTTATAGCTGCATCTTTATTCTGTTGTACAGCCTAACCTTTCCAAAAGAAGCAAATCTATCAGATAAAATTTTCAACAGGGTTTAGGCAAAGTTATTATTATTAATATGCTTAAACACTGTCAGAAATAGGTACAAATTCCTTGAACAGATAATCGAAGTGTTGCTATGAATGGGAATGTGAAACCAATACGGCTCTGTAACCTCTGTGGAGACTCTTGTTGCAAAGAGGTTAGGACACGGAGTAATCATCCCATGACTTTCGCACTACACAGAACAGAACTTTTTGCTCTGCATCTTAAATTTGAATTTTATGGGAAAAAAAGTATAAGTTTAATTCCAATTAATAAAAAAGTCTTCCCCCCTCAAAAATAAAAAGTAAAAGCACAAGAAAGCATAATTAGATTTATTTGTTCTTCATTAAGAACAATCTCTTTTTGCAATCCTGAAGTATGACACCAAAAACAGTGAGAAATGCTACCACATAATAGCTTTACTATTTTACAGATATTTTTTCGGGGGGGTGGGGGAGACACAGTTCCACTAGGATATTTCGGGAACTCTCCTACCTCAATTTTGTGTTCAGCGTTATAGATTCATTTATTATAAATTCAAACCAGGCATCTTGTTCTGGGAGGCCATTGTGTGTCCACGGAGGAGGGAAGGGAACAGCATCTCTGCCGGCAGAGAGTTTACTGTTCAGTGGGTGGAGTGGACGTTACATAGACGATGCGAGTCCCGGAGTGGTGACAGAAGGGGAGGGCTGCCGTATGGGGGAAGCGCGTGGTGCCTTGAGGATCCTGGCAGACTACACTGCAAACCTAGCGCAGTCTGAAGTCCCTGAGAAGAGAAGAGAAAAGACAAGAAAAGAGAAGAGAGGTTTAACTGGAGCTGGCAGAAGAGTGGAAGGCAGCGGGTGGGGTGATACGGAGGGTTGGAAGGGGGCTGAGGGAATGGTCTGTTGGGAAGAAGAAAGAGCATCCAACAGGGAGGTTTCGAGTGACTGGAGTGTGGGGATGGGGAGGGAAGTTGCAGAAGTCAAGTCAGGGAGGCAGGCTGTTCAGGGAAGGCCTTAGAAGCCATGAACAGGAGTTACGACTATTTATTCAAAGGGCGGTGGAGAACACACCCCAAGCGAAGGTTGTGTTGGAAGTAGTGCCACGGTCAGGTTTCCATTTTGGGAGGAAGAACCACAGTGGCACAAGACTGGAAGCAGGGAGACCAGGTAGGAAAGCTGGGAGAACGGGAATGTAAGCATGCAGTTTAATTTCTTTCTACAATGCATTCTTACCCTAAAGTTTGTTTTGGGGCTGGGAGAGGACTGAGTGCTTGAGAACTTCCCCTGGTTGGGTGGACGATAGAGCCTACAGGCTTCCAGTTAGAAACGGTGGATTGAGCACAGCCTTCATCTCTGCTCCTCCTCTGGAGTCCGTTAGAACAATATTAGCTTTTTTTTTTTAATGGCATGAAATCTCTGGGGACATAGAGCTTGGAATAAGAAACAGTGACCAAATTTTAAAAAGGAAGAGAGAAAGAAAAAGAAAGGAAAGACAGACAGACAGACAGAAAGACCGACCAGACCACAACACTTTAAGATCCTGGAAAGTAGAAAGCCGAATGGTTACTGACTCAACAGACCAGAGAAAGCTGACTCCTAGGCCACAGACCCCCGAGCTGGGAAGAGTGTTTACTCACCCATGATAGTGTAAACCTTGAGTGTTGACCTTATCAAACTGTGACACAGTTACATTGAAAGAAAGGGGGAAGAGAGGTGGGAAGGATGCAGAGGTGGGGAATGAAATGGGAGGAGGGCTGAGCCCTAGCCTTCTGTACTGCGGAGTCAGCAGGAGCAGGACTCTAAGGTGTGAGCCTGTTACTTCAAAAACTGGAGAGAGATGGGGGAGAGTATAGCTCAGTGGTAGAGTGTGTGCTTGGCATGCACAAGGTCCTGGGTTCAATCCCCAGTACCTCCACTGAAATAAATGAATAAATAAACCTAGTTATCTACCCCTCCCCCCAAAAGAAAAGAAACAATTAAAAAAAAGAGAGAGAAAAGCAAAAACTGGAGAGAACCAGGAGCATGACGTGAGGGGCTGAAAGCAGTTGCCGCAGAGGAGGGGCAACTGTGGTTTTTATACACAGAAAAAGACTTGTAGGACCGTTTAGCTCTACAAACTGTGTATGTGTATAACTAATAAAAGTTACAAGTAAATTAAAAGGAAAAACCATGGGTCTTGGACTTAAACCTGTGCTGTCCAAAAAGCCACTAGCACACGTGGCCATTGAATACATGAAATGCGGCCAGTCTGGACTGAGATGGGTCCTGAGCATAAATTGCACACCAGATTCTGAAGATTCAGACTGGAAAAAAAAAGTAATATTATATGTTGAAATGATGTTTTAGATACACTGGGTTAAATAAAACATTAGAATTAATTTTGCCCGTTTTCACTTTGATATGTATGACTAGAAAATACTCAGTGACATATATGACTCACGTTCTGTTTCTTTTGGGCAGCCCTGGGTGAGTTAGATCTGGGCTAGAAACTTGGTTAGTGGGTGTCCTTGGGCTGGAAGTTGGATGACTTGCCCAGTTTGTTTTCAGCGAGAAAAGTCAGGCCCAGCACACAGAGGTAGCTCTTGTCAGCACTTGGCCCTGCCTGGACAGGTCTGCCAGCTGAAGGGCCAAGATGCTACCAGGATCTGAAATGAGCTAAAAATGTTTTAATTTGAAAATTTAGGTAAGGGACAAAGACTTGTTTGTTTAGTTGTCAACGTGGAGTTTATTTAATGATTGGCTTAATGAGGAGTTTGTCGCCCGAATCCTGCAGGGCTGTCAGGTGCCTCGTGTGTGCACAAACCAAGACCAGTAGTTTCTAGCTCCTGTTAATGCTGCCAGAGTAACAGAGCCTTTTTAGTAAGACCTCTGGTGCTAATTGGTATGTTACGCTGTCCTCAGGATAATCATATATTAGTCCAAAGATGAAAAGTCTGGAATGCTTAGTAATTTATGAAATAACAACTGTTGAAATAGAGTATTTTGGTGTTTTCTTTCCCAGCTGCACTTCGGACAGCAAATAGTGTTAGCCTCGGGGAGCCCGTCCTCTGCGGGTGTAGAGGAGGAGCCCTCTGTCTGACATCAGCCTGAGGCCGCCCAGCTCTGTGGTAAAGCACAGGGTGCCTTAAAGGAGATGATTATTTGATTAAAGTGCATTTCTTAACTCACTTTGCTGTAAAGCGCTTTATGTATTACGTGCTGCTCACAAGAACCCTGGCGGGGAAGCTGCACTGATCGGACTGCCCCGTTTTACAGATGAGGAAACAGCTCCTGCGATTGTAGGGTCCCTTGTCCAGGGTAGCAAGTGGCAAGGCCTGGTTGGCTTCACATAGCCTTCTTTCTGCTACACTGCACTGCTGCTGAGTTTGTATTATATGGTCAGGTCGACGTTGCCTTGTCTGCCATTCTGAAATCTAAAAAGCTCAAAAAATTAATGTTTAAAAATTTCGCAGCAAGCTCATGTTACAGCAAAACCTGACTTGAGCCGACTGCAACTGTGACTCCACATAGTTTTCTGTGCAGAAATATTAAGGTGTTTGATGATGGGGACTGCCCCAGACCCTGCTGGGGGGACTAGCTTAGTACACAATGCATATATAACTTACTACTTTTAAAAATTTCCACAATTCTGACATCAAAAACGTATCCTGGTTCCAAGGATAAAAGCCTGGGGGTTTGAATCCCAGCGTTGCCTGTTTGATGCGTGCTGCACCCCAGCCCTGGGTCCCGATTTAGCTCCATGGCAAATGCATCACAAGACTTTGTGCTGACCAGCTACCTCCTGCATCTGCTTGTCTTTCTAGCATGTTGGATGATTTCTCCCACGAGCTGGAGAGCACTCAGTCTCGACTGGACAACGTGATGAAGAAACTCGCAAAAGTATCTCACATGACCAGTGGTATGTATGTGCTTCCAGGCTCCAGGGTTCTTGCTTAATTCCAGAAGCACAGTCTGAGGGCTCTCTCATGGGTGTGCCCATTCAGATCCCTTTCCTCTGGCACATTTTTGTCTTGCCTTGGGGTCAGAGACGGAAGACTAGCATGCACAGGCTTGTCTTCTGCTTCTGGCCTTTACCTGGGAAGAGTCTGTGGTTCCCACCGGGCAAGGCTGGCGGGGTCGGGTGGCCTTTCTTCCGGGGGAGTAACCCTCTTTGCACTTAAAAAATCCTCTTTTCTTTTCTTCCTGTTTCCTTGCCAAAATGGGGGATTTATTTTAAAACAGTAATTAAGAAGCCAGTTATTGTTTCTCGTGTACTGACTTTTCATTGAAAGAAAAATCCCTACCATTTCAGAATAAGATGGCCTTGCAGATCTCATCTTACCTGTTTGTTTTTTTTTTTTAATCCATAGTGAACTGCTGCAGCAAATTTCTACCAGGCTGGGGATGAAGAAGTAATATTTTTCAAGTTAGTTACTGTGTAGGCAGATGTGTTCCAGTGACTCTGGTTTTTGTTGTTAATACAACACGTCTTCCCTGTTACATGGGAAATAATACATTTTAAATCAAAGAAAATCCAGTATCTCTTTTTTCTCTTTATTTGGTACAGGGAGGAACTGAGACAGTCTTTGAGGTAACTTTAGTGTTCTTGAGCCATGGCACCCCTCCCCCAGCAGAACATCCTGTTTTTATTTTTTAATTTCTTCTCATAAGTTGCAAGAGTATCCCCTGTTTCTTGACACTTTGTTCTTCTGTTGGTTTCTTCCTGTCAGGTACGTGTTACAGCGTCTAATAGTTTAGCCTTTTGAGGCAAGATTTAAATACACATGTATATGTGATTTCCAGCAATTTAACTCATAGTCAAGTTACATAACACATCTATGGGGCTTATATTTTTCCTTATATATTTAGATAAGGTTGATGCCTACCTCTCAAGATCATTGTGAGGATTAAATGAAGTAATAATAATTAACGTACAAGTGTTTAACAGTGTCTCCCATGCATTAGTGCACAGTAAATGTTTGTTGGGGGGGGGGGGGAAGAAAACGTAAGGCAGAAGATGGCCCTGGACCTGTTACATCCAAAACAACGGGGAGCTCCTAGCCAGGCGAGTTTCCTTCTTTCTCTCCAGGGGCAAGTGTCTCCATGCTTCTAGCGGGCTCCTCACTGCCAGCGGCAGGCCCAGCTTAGTCCACCTTCCGCGCACCTGGAGGACGGTTTGCACAGTCCTCTTCCTGCTTCCCTCTGTTCTCTTCCGCCCCGCCCCTCTTCGCAAAAAAACACAAAGCTTTTATGAAGTATTATATAACCAGTTTAAACACCAGACCTCTCACTAGTGTGTATATGAGTTGCAAAGTCAAGTAGCTACTTCAGCACCAGTTTTGTTTGGGGAAGAGCGACCGAACAAAGATGCCCTGTGTCCTTGCTCCCAGCATTCCGGGGGTGAATAATTTAGAAAAGCCACTCGCATTGTGATAAGCGGCTCAGTGTGTATAAATAGCACTGAGGCCGCCTTATGCTTTCTTCTCCTTTCTCCCGAAAGAAAAGTTTGGGGAGCAAAGTAAGAATTTTAGTTATATTTGTCTAAGAATGAGAGCCAGGAAAGAGAGCATTTAGTCTGAAAGGGCCCTTCAGTTGGGACAGCTTACCTGTGGTGTTCATTTTAATCTCTGCTCCCAGAAGAGAGATGGCTTGGGGCCTCCTGCTTGGCCGTGTTGCCTTCTGTTTGACGACGAGGCAATTTGTATTTGTCCCTGTTCTCCTCCGTAACTTTTGGGACGGTTCACTGCTTTTCAGTCAAACGTGTACATAAAGACTGACGTGTGATTAGGCAGTAACTGAGCACACACGCTGCACGCGTCTGGAGCGGCGGAACCCTGTCCCCTCCCCGGGGCTGGTGCTTTCCTGGGCAGAAATCGGCCAAGACACCAGCCTTACTTTTTTGAATGATCCAAGAGAGACACTCATCTCGTCATTCTCCCACCCAAAGAAAGTGTATTCTTTTGAGTAGATACCAAAGTGTTCTCCCCTCACTTTCTAAAATTCTGTGGTTCCTCTTTTCTCTCTAGGGGAGGAGAGTCTATTGGGGGGGCCTCCCTATGGGGCCCCCTTTGTTTCCCCTGACTTCTTGAGGTAGGTCCTGAGCTTGCAAAAAGCTGTTTAGAACTTTTCACTTGAGGTCACAAAAGCCCCTCGTATTAACACCCGCCCCTTGTGGGGAAACGTCTGCTAGGGTAACAGTTCCCCGGGGGTTGCCCGGTGCATGCCTCATAGAGGCAGCTTCCCACTTCAAAGTAAAGTGGATTTAAAAGCACATTCCTGGGTTGTGCTAGCTTGTGTGATGGCTGTTCTCCTGGACGAAAACCTCTGTTTAGTGCAGTTGCAGACGAGAAGGTGGCTGGAGGTGGGAGGAGGGTTGGGCAGGGCTGATGGAAAGCTGGTTCAGTATGGGAAATCCGGGCCTGACTGGAAGGTGCCTCCGGCAGGGCAATTAGGAAGCATTTACCTTGACTGTACCATCCTAGAAGAATAGCGACTAATCATTTTAATGAGAGGGGTTTTAGATAATCGTAAACAATTTTAAATAGATGAAGGAATGCTAGATGTTTTGAGTTTTCTAAGCCATTGAAGTGATACTTAAGCTGATTAATAATGTTACCTGGAATCTGCCCACTTGGCCTTCCCACGCCCTTTGGCCTCGTCCTGCTTCAGAGAAGGAACAGGTGGACTTGAGGTCTCTCCCCGAACCCCAGTCACTACGTGAGCGCCTGTCCTGTCTGGCGGAGAGCTGGGTGAGCCACGAAGACGGCTTTACTCACTCTTGTTTAAATGCAGTTCTCTCGGCCAGTTCTGAGGCTTGGCTCTCCATCACGTAGAAATCATTCAAGCACACGTTTTGTGGACTTAGCCTTGCTGTGTGGAAAGTCTTGCAGGCTATTTTCCTAGATTCTGATCTTTTTTACGTGACTCTGTGGTGTGCTAAAATCTGCTTTTAAGTAAACTTCTGATGAACTGGTATATGTGCCTTTGTATTTCTGGCTCCATGGAGCTCGCACTTCTGTCAGTTGAGCTGCGCCGTCACAGGCTTTCTGTCAGCCTGACCGTCTTCGGGAAACGGCAGGGCTCCTCTGCGGGGAGGCAGCTTGTCCTTCCTGCGTCTGCCCAGTGACGGACGCGTCCTGACGGTGACAGCGCTCTGTGCCCCAGCTGTGGGACTGCGTGTGAGAGGGGTGTCCGTGTTGTGTAGCTCTCACAGCCGCCCTGAGAGTTAGGGGGATGCAGCAGCACTGTGGGCAGGAGCCTGCGTGGGCCCTTCTCCTGTCCCTCAGGGCCTCCTTGCTCTCGGCCGTTTAGATGGACTCTGGCCACTTTTTCCTGCGCCTGTTCTCAGTTGTGAGGAGGGCAGGAAGTTTCAGAAAAGGCATTCATTCCCCTGTCATTTACAGATAAGCTGTGCGTTACTTTAATGCGGTTGCTGGTTAAGTGACCTTTCTCGCCGCGGGATGGTGTGAAGTTCATCATGCCTGGTCACCGCGGCTGGCGTTTTCAGCTGTTTCCTAACGTGACCAGCAGTAGCTTTCATCTCCTTTCCATCCTCCCATTGCTCTCATTGAGAAAAGAACATGATTATTGTTGAATTAAGTGATTTGACTTTGGTGGGAGATGAAAGCGGATGAGCTCTGATCTGTGATACCACCAGCACCTTTCTTAGGGATGCGGCACCTGCCAGCGGAAAGCTGTGATCCACAGATCTTTCTTAATTAGAGACTCAAGACACAAAGCAAGCACTTATGACGAGACCGGCTTTCAGGGGACAGACAGGGTTGTGAGCGTGCGTGCCTGCAGGCCAGGCGCAGAGCAGCAATAAAGTTACCTGGCGCCTGGGCAGGTTCATGGCCTCTCTGCCCGGCATGGCCCGTCCTGTCCCATCTGCGTCCAGGTGTTGCCTCAAGTCCAGGTGTGTCCCGGGGGATGTAGAGTATTGGGAGAGCTCACCCTCGTGTCCTGCCTTCCAGATCGGCGCCAGTGGTGTGCCATCGCTGTCCTCTTCGTGGTCCTGCTGGTCGTGCTGATCCTCTTCTTGGTGCTGTGACGGCGGGGCCTGGGGCCGCCGCCTCCTGCACGGGGACCTGGTGGAGAGGGAGCAGCAGCGCGCATGGTGTGGCCGGCTCCTCGCGTCCCGCTCCTGGAAACACCGCCTGCGCTGACTTTTCTCTCTGTGACCCCACCATCGAGACAGCGCCTCCGTCCCTGCGCCAAGAAGGCCGGTGGGGAGAGGAGGCCGATGACTGCACACTCCTGGCGCCTCTGCCTTGTTCCGAGGGCCTCCGAGGAATACAGAAAAACTCAGACTCGGCTCGTGTTGGCTATTGCTCATTCCATCTGTCTTTGGCAGCTCTTTTCTCCCGCTCAGATCCTTCGCCCCGTCAGATGACATGCGCTGTCCCGTCCAGAAGCGCCGGCTCCTGGGTATGTTTTGTGTCCCGCCCCAGGAGCGCCCTTCACTCCTGAGAGCTGGTGGTTAATGGGGACCCAGGGCTCAGAAGCACTTTGTGACAGAAGATGCCGTGATTGGCTTTTCAGGGATAAGTGCTGGTGTGAAAGTGCTTTTACAGGCCCATTTTTTGGTGGGAGGAATAACTAATGAAAAAGAATGAAAAGCAAAAAAAAAAAAAGAATGAAAAGCACTGGGTTTCGGGGGATGCTGGCAACTTGTGGCTTGAATGGGGAGGACAGGGCAGCGGGGCACAGCTGTGGGAGGGTGAGCTGAGTGCCGGGGTCGGGGCCTTGGTGGATTCACGCCACTGTCCTATAGCCTCCTCCCTAGAGGTGCAACTTGCATTTTCAGGGTGACCTTTACGTGAGCAGCTCAGTGGCTCATGAGTGTCTGAGATCCCAAAGTAGCGTCACTGGCAGTAATTTTATTCTGGTAGCACCCTGCCTTGGGGGCTGCGGGTGGTCAGTACATTTATTATATTTACTCAGAAACTGGAATGTCAAAAGAAGGCTAGTTCTGGTCCGGATTTTTCTTACCTTGTGAGTAACTACAAGGATGGGTAGGTGAACTGGGTTCTTTTCTTCCCCTAAGATGATAACTCGATTATGTCATCCATTCAGATAACTGAGCCAATCCAAATTTAAATGACAGATGCTGTATGAGACACTGTACACTGCTAGCTTCTGATGGCTTGTAAGAGGCCTCCCGTGTACACATGTATAGAGGATATTTTTATAACCTCCCTGATGAAAACCTGATACTGAAGTAGCAGCTGAAGCCAGAGCCAGCGCCTGGCGGGGAGGCTGCCGGTCTCTGCCTCACCTCCCTCTTTCGCACTTGGAAAGCACAGCAGTGTCTGGGTAGACGTCTCGCTCTGGCTTTTGTCTCATCTTTTGGGGTCCATTCCTCAGCACGCTTTTTTTTCTTGTTTTGTTTATAGCTCTTGTTTTTCGGTTTGTGTTGGGCTTTTGTCCCCCCCCCCACCTTTTTTTGTGTATGATTTGCAATGATATGCTTGCCCAGCTAACCTCTGAATTGCACTTTTTAATAAATATTTTTAACAATTTTTTTAAAGAAAGGTATTTTCTCACGTTTAGGATCATGTTAAGGAAATCTGCCTGTTGAGAGCTAAAAGCAGATTCATAAAACTAAAAGGGTGATTGACATCCACATTTACACTCAATTCTCTATTTGATATAGAAATAAGTTATTATTTTTCAAATTAGAAAAAAAGTGATTATGACAAAGGGCTTCAGATGTAGGGTACTAGATTATTTGTTTTACAAAGTTTTGAGACTTATTAAAATAGCCTTTTATAAACAGGACAGGGCTGGTCCTTAGATTTGCATTAAAATATACACGTCTTTGTTAACCATCCACGTGGCCCTTGTCACAGTACTGTGACCCCCACTCTCCATGTTACACAAAGCAGCTGACGTCTTGATGAAGTCCAGTCTCGCCCTATTTAAACGCTGTTCTATTCTCTGGGTGGTAGGTTTACTGTGCCCCTCGAAACCGTCACTTGTCGGCAGGGCCTGTTGGGAACATGCCTGGTCATTAGTAGGATTCTCCCCAGACTTTAGGGACCAAGTTTTGTGATGCTAGGGTGATGTGATATGAGGGTTAATTACTAAATGGGGATATTTGGAGTTAGCCTGCTCACTGATTCATGGTGTTTGCTAAACAGTGGTTATTGTAGACCAGACTGGACTGAAGCTAAGGAGCAAGCTAGTTAGAAGGAGAAAGTTTACTTAAAATCCAGGCACTGCTCCATTCTCTCTGTAGGCCCACTGCTTTTCTAGCCTCCAAAGAGTTATTTGATAAGCTGCCTCTTAAACTGTTACCAGAGCCGCTCTGTCCCAGGTGTCACTTCTGGTCCAGGCTGGCTTGATCATGGGTCTGACTCCATTGTACCTGGACTGGGCAGTCACTATAGACCAGTGTTCATTTGAAGGCTCCCCTCTCAGACTCCAGCCCGTGGCAGAGAGCATGCCAAGGGCTTAGGTTTATTTTTAAGGACAAATGTTTCCTCATCAGTGATCCTACTGCTACTGGTCCTTTGCACGCGGTCCCTTAACCCTGAGGGGTGGCACAGGGGGAGGCGGGGAGGCCAGCAGAGCCCCGCTGGGCTCAGAAGCACTTCCCGTAGCTGCAGGTTTCCCTTCAGCCTCTGCACCTCCTGCCGCGCTCCTCGTCGCTAAAGGACTGGCAGGATGCGATGGGTAACAGAAAGAGCTCGATTTCTGTTTATTGGAAGAACAGTTTACTCATCAGCTGATTTTAGGGGGTGAACGGGGGAGTGAACTGTTGAATTTGCCAGAGTGGGAATCCAGCTGGAAAAGCAAAATACCTTTAGTTTTTAGTCCTGATTTTTGATCTTGTCTTTGTGTGAGCAGTGAAAAATCACAATGCTCTCCGTGTGCCACTGCCATGTGGCAATTGGAAGTTGCAGCGTGTGTGTGACAGGAGGGTCTTCCCGCCAGAGCCGGGGAGAAACTTGGTAACTTGCCCATTATTCTCTGCTTTTAGCCAGAGTTAAACAGACTGATGGGTCTGGTAGCCAACAACTTGGCAGCTTCCGTTCCTTCTCACCTCGTGAGATTAAGGGCTGCGAAGAGAAATGTAGTCTTAACAGAGACAGATTTCTGCTGGAGTTAAGTGTTTTACCTTCTGTAAGTGAAGGTGGCGGAGCCAAGATTTTTCTTTTGGTAATTTCCCTGACTGTCAAGTGAGACCGTTACCACCTTTCTAGAGAATTCGTAGCATTTGAAGATCTAAAACCAAGTGATAAATATGAGTTGCTTTTCCACCCTGGAATTTGGACCATTTGGCGTTACCTTATACTGCAGGACAAATTTGTAAACAAAACAGAATTCGGATTGTCTGGAAAGCGAAAGTTCCAAAATACAGAACGCCCTACCGCCAGCCCTCCCTCTTTGTCTTCCTCTGGCTGGCATTTCTTTCCCTCCTGGGTTTTTTAAGAATAATTTTTTTAAAAAAGAATATTCTTTGTCCATGAAGTGCAGAGAGGTGAGGCCAGAGGGCCCATGGTCACGTTGCGCTGTCCTGACCACGGAGGCAGCGCCCGGGGAAGGCCCTTGGAGGCCTCCTTTCTGTCCTGTCCAGATGCCCATCCCCAGCTCCCAGCCCTCACACGCTTATGCTGGAAATGAGGAGCCCCAGTTCTTGCAGGGCCCCTGCCAGCCAGTCGTATGAAACGTGGGTGCTGCCCCTGATCAGTCATGCTCACAGGGAAACTGCTGTATTGGTGTTGCAAGAGAGTCCTGAGTAGAGAGAACTGCCATTCAGCCCAGAAGCGACTGGAACAGCCCTGCTGTGAGCCTGGGGGCGAGGCCTGGGACTGAAGCTCCAAGCTGATGGACTTCTGGGGTTCACGTCCCTAATGGTAGACTCAGAAGGACTTGGGGTCCCTCAGCTCAGCCCTCTTGTTTTAGGGATGAAACCCGGCTCCCCCAGCTGGCGGGGGAGTCCCTTGGTGCACTGCGTCCTGGACTCGGCCCCGGGAGCCCACATTCGGTGGGACCAGCTGACCTCAGTGACCTCCCGTGAGGTAGCTGACGGGAACTCGTGCTCCCCCCTCAGCCCCGACACCGAAGCTCTGAAAGTTACAGTGGCGCTCTGGTCGTGTTGCTGCCGCCTCTGTGCATCTGCGAGTTCCTATCATATGATGAGATAGTCTCTACTAGTGTAGACACGTGGGGAGGTGAGGAAGAAAGAAAAAGAACTTGGTTTCCCTCTGACGTAAGCTAACGTGTTGGTGCTGTTTTCCTTCGGACACGACCTTTGTCCAGAAACGCCCTCCCTGGGGCCGTGCAGGTGGGACTGGCTTACACAGTGATCGTCCCAGTCTCCTGCCCTGTTGCTTGGTTTCACATGAACATTTAATGGACCTGGTTTACCAGCTGCAGCCAGACCCTTGTGAGAAAGTGTATTTTACCCTTTTTGTTTTTTTTAAGGTTATGAGTTACCAAACCGAGAAGCCACTTGATTATCTTGGGGTGGGGGGTGGGGGGGTTAGAAGCGAGACCACCCAGCTTTGTTATTCGCTGACCAGAGCTCTCTGGCTTGTTCCCTGGCGGCAGCCCAGAGCTCCGCTCCAGCCTGGCTTTCTGTCAGCCCCGGGGTGGGAGCACGTCCAGGGTGGTTCTTCCCTGCTCTGCAGAAAGTAGACTTCGGCTGTGACCCTGCAGTTAGACCCTCCTAGTTCTGGGAGAGGCAGCTGTCCTGATCCTCAGGCCAGAAAAGGAAAATAGTGTGTCTCTGCCCTGCTGTCTATGGGGGCGAGGAGAGGCCAGGCAGGTGTCCCACGAAGAGGTTATTGGAACTGTTTGTGAGCACCATGCGACGTCGTCCTGACTGACCCAGGCTGGGAGAATGCCCAGGGTGGGGTGGGGGGCCTGAAAACCAGGAAAGGGCCAAAGAAAGCAAGCTGCAAACGATGATGAATTCAGTTTTTGCAAGTGGAAATATGCTTTCACTGGCTCATTTGTAATCAGAAATTAGTGTAATTAAAAAAACACAATGTGTAGTATGTGGCAGTACTCAGCAGGATGAAACCATTGTATTTTTCTTCCAAGGATAATTAAAAAATAAAACGCTGGAAGGTTATTTAACTAGAATGTACAAACTGAAGAGGTGAGATCAGAGATTAGAAATGCAAATGCCACAGTGAGTTCCAGATGGTGCTTCTCCCCCCGCCCCCCCAGCCTCCTCCCACCCACGAGAACAGGCCAGAGCCCTAGGCCAGGAGTTTACAGCCCTCCCCAGAGGCAGAGAGATCTTGCTTCCTCTATGAAGGGGGCCTCCCTCCCAGTGTGGTGTGTGACCAGCAGTGGTAGCATCCTCTGGGAACTTGCTAGAAACACACATTCTCAGCCCACCCGCCCCCAGACCTGCCAAATCAGACTAGGGTGAGGCCAGCGCGCTGTGTTTTACAAGCCCTCCAGGGGAGTCTGAGGGCCGCTCGCATTGGAAACCTACTGCCCCCGCATTGTGGACTTACTTAGGCTCCAGCAGACCACCTCTGTAAAACCATTTTCATGGCCTTGACTGTAATCCTGACATTAAAATTTGATGACACTATAAACTTGAAAACTTTTAAAGATACTTGTATTTCAAGAAGCCTCAACTAACCCTTGTTAAAAGTGGTATTTTTACACCCTGAAGTCTATCAGTAATGTTTCTTCTACTCTTGAAATCATGTTACAGCTGTATAAAGAATACTGTTCAGTATTAAAGAGAAATGGAGGGACCATGAACTTTGTCCTGGTTTTTTATTTGGTTGGTTTTGGTCTTTAGTTCTTTTCATACCTAAGCACGGCTTCCTCCCCGCCTTCCTCCTCCACCAGTAAACACGGACACGTGCATGTGCCCGCAGTGGGGAAGGTTTGTGGCTGGTGGAAGATAAGCATTCTTAAACTCCAAACAGCCGCACCGGACATTCACAGTGTTGTGCTGCACAGTGTCAGCTGGGCGAGGAACTTAGAAAGACTGGACCACAAAAGGAACTGAGTCCCGCATTTCCCTCTCTGGAGGGTTGGCAAACAAGAACGCTGCCCATTGGAGTCGGCAGCTGAAAGCTCCTGCCTTTAGCTCTGTGTGGGGCCACCTGACTAAGGCTGCTTCCCTTAAGGGTGGGCGTCCTCACTCAGAGGAACTGAGCGCCTCCTATGTGCCAGGCGCTGATCTAGGAACTGAATTAACACATACGGTACTGTAAACGGCTCTGGGAAGCAGTGAAGTTTCTCTCCTAATGTCTCAGATCTGCACATGAGGAAACTGGGACACAGAAGGGGTTTCTTAAAGTCCAGCTTCTTAAGAGGCAAGTCATTTCTGAAGGGGCAGAGCTGCTTCCTGTGCCCCCGAGCCTCACTCAGAAATTGGCCCAGCAGTGCCTCCCAAGTCCTCAGCTTGATACCCCCAACGGAACAGCCAGAAGGGGCAGAGGCGTCAGCATCCTCACAGCCTCGCTGGAGGAGTGAGTGATTATTTTGAGGGTAATGGTTGCTATTTCAGGAGGAGGAGATGGTTCTGTGTGTCTCCTGGTAAAGCCCATCACCGCCCTGCATGCTGAGCACGGTGTGGCCTGGGGCGTGGACCAGGGAGGGCAGTTGTGTTCCCCCTAGCACCTTGCCTCCATTCGCAGCTCTGCTGAGCACCAAGAGTGCTGTCGTTCCAAGTCCTCCTGGCTCCAAGTCTGACATTACACTTGTTGGAGATGTTAAAAGGCAAGGCCCAAGGCAAAAGTGGAATTCACAGGAAGGGAAGACTGGTCCACGCTGCCAGTGTCTTCACCGTCCAGGACGACACATTCAAATCAGTACGCACCCCCATCCTTGGAGGGCCCCTCCTCCAAGGCACTGACAGCCAGACGCAGCAGTGGCTCCTGTCTGGTGCTGGCACAAGCAGAGCCCAAGCACAAATGTCCCCACTGATACCTCCCAGAGGGAGTGATGAGCCCCCGAAGCTGCCTTGGACTTGGACGTGGACTCCTGAAGCCAGCCTCTGACCTCAGCAGTGCTGCTTCCTCCAACCCGCTCCCCATCCTCCCTCACGTACACCGTTAAACACTTGGTCTCCATTCACAGTTCACCCTGAGCTTGGCCGGCCTTTGGGGAGGGTCATCAACTCTTCCAGGAGCAAATTTCTCAAATTTGGTATTGCATTAGAGGCTAATAAAGCTAATACTTCTGGCCAGTATTTGAAGAGAATCTGATGGGCCAGGCATGTCTTTGACCAAGGCCCTAGGGATATTTTGGGGGAGTGAAACACCTTTTTTGTTTCTTCTCACAACCCCATGAGGGAAATACTGTTGAGGCCCATTTTATACCTGAAAACTGAGGCATAGACAATTAAGAAATTTGCTCAAGAGTACAACTTGTGAGTGTAGAGTCAGAATGAGAGCCAGGTCTGACTGGACCGATATGTGACCTCCCTGAAAAGTCACCGCCCAGGCTTCGGGGGTGGCAAGCAGAGGTTGCTTTCACAGGGCCTTGCTCTAACCAGAGAAACAGTAAAGCTGAGGGGAGGAAGAGGGATCATATGAGCTGCAGTACAAGTTTAAAGCATCAAACTAGAAGTGCCGAAGATAAAGATGGACACCAGCCACCTTGGACCTGACCGTGGCTCAAACCCTATACGCCTAGTGTAGAGTTCTAGAAATCTGGTCAAGGACCTCAGGCAGGTCAGCCCTGCTGACTAAATATTCTGGGGCTTTTGTTTATTTGGCTAGACATGCAAAAAATAAGTGAGCCAAACTTAACAAACTCAGAAACCCCTGGAGAGTCGGTCTGAGGAGCGCAGGATGAGAACGCTGTGGCATCTGACGGCTGCTGCGAGCAGCCCCCGCGGCTGCCAGCATTCCTGTTCCTGAGATAACACGGAGCTGGATGGAGGCGGCGAGCCTGGGGCTGGCTCTTTTGGGAAGCCTCTCTGCTCACCAGGTGCAGTGGGGCCTCCTGCCCGGAGCTCCCACTGTAGCCCTTGGCACACTGGTTTGTCTCTGCACAGCTGTAGCGCCTCCACTCTGGGGATGTGGGCATCCCAAGGGCAGGGCCGGCCTCTCCCCGGTGCCGGCATCTGGCCAGACCCCTGTGGGTAGCTTCACACTGGAAGTTGGGGCCTGAATCCAGATTGCGGAAGGACAAGACAAAGGCAGGCCCAGCAGGCAGCCCGGCAGCCACAGGAGAGCCCGGATACCCTCCAGGCCTGGCAGGGCAGCTGTTAAGGCCTGGCTCTGCGGGCAGAGTGTCAGAGCCAATCCCAGCAGCCCCTTCCTCCAGCCCAGCACTCTGACCTGGCCAAACCCACAGCTTGAGGGAGCTGGGCAGAGCTGCTTGCCAAGGAGGGCTGTTGCCATTTCTGAGCAGGTGCTCTGGCTCCATACGATAAAGGAAAACTTCAGAGAGGATGATGGGGAGGGCGGGATGGCAGGGGATCAGGTGGCAGCCTGGCCTTTTCAATAGCTCCAGAACCGGCCTGGGGATTTGGGGTGGGAAGTGGGTTGGGCAGGTGGGCCAGGTAAGTTTGACGGAGGATAAACAAGTAATTCTATGGGGAAAGAACCACAATGCAGAGCCCTGGGTACCAGATTCATTAGGAGGTAAGGGGGCCACAGTCAGCACGCAGGTGTCATGGAATGCTTCCCAGGGCGAGCACCTGTAATATTTCCGAAGGCTGCCAGGGGTCTGTGGGCGAACAAGGGGAAAGTCGCTCCAACAAAGGCGCACAAATAAGCTAAATAAATGGGTGGATAAGTGAATGCATAGAGTTTGGACTTGGCAGAATGGGAGAACCAACAACTGAAGTTCCTGCCAGTAAATGCCCACGTGGGGATCCCGTGGCCAGAGGCCAGCTTGAGGGACCAGGAAGTCTGGTCCTGTCACTGCCCTCCACCTCAAGGGACAGATCTCCTCTTGATGACACAGATGTAGGAGTGAGACAGGAAGGAAGGGGGCAGGGCACAGCCATTGAAGAAATTGCAGTTGACACCAAGGTGGTGGAAAATTCAACTCTGAGTAGGACTTGAGGCCCAAGATGGCGGGAGATTTGACTTCTAGTAGACCTTGAGCTTCATCATTGGCTCACTGTAATATATCAGCATGGTAATGGCCTCCCACAGGTACTTGAGGATGGACTAGGCCCAAGATGGCGGGAGATTTGACTTCTAGTAGACCTTGAGCTTCATCATTGGCTCACTGTAATATATCAGCATGGTAATGGCCTCCCACAGGTACTGTGACAGTTCTGAGTTTAACCATAAAAGGTCAAAGGGTGAGTGGTGATGGCCCAATTCCTGGGAATGCCAGCCCCTTCCCCAAAGTAGTTGGACTAATCTTCCCACTTGTTAGCATATGAAGTTACTTAGCCCATAAAAATAAACCTCCACACCTGGTGGCTGCTCTCCCTTCTGAGTAAGATGGCCCACACTCTGTCTACGGAGTGTGTATCTACTTTTACTTTAAGCACCCAACCCCGACACCTCGTGCCCTTTCTCTTGCCTTCTGAAACAACCTGCAGAGTATGTATCTCTCTGAATAAATCTACCTTTACTCAACTGTGGCTCACTCTTGAATTCCTGAGATCTGGGACAGGGCCATCCTCTCGCCCCATATTCATTTTTCCTGTATCAGGAGCAAGGATGCCTTTTTCCCCAGAGGCCAGGAACACTCCCCAGCCCGCAGGCCAGGTTTTAGCAGCTTCCATTCGGCAGGGTGGAGGGGCCTGCAGCCTCCCAGCCGTAGCCCCAGGGCTTGTTCCCTCAGTGGTCCTAGGTTCAGTCCCCAGTACCTCCATTAAAAAAAAAGATAAAACTAATTACCACCTCCCTGGGGAAAAAACAGAAAAAAAAAACCCCACCTCAGGACACACACATCTGTAAGAAGTGTTTCCCACACAAAATCTACCTTTACCTTGTGCGAGGCACCGCTATTTTATTTTTTAATGCTGAGTCTTTCTTTAAAAGATAGATATTGTGACCCACTAGTGGGTTGTGCCTGCAATTCAGAAATACTGTTCTGGAAAACGATCTGCCTCCCCTATTCCCCTCTCCCCGCAGCGGGGAGGTGACACCACCCGCTCCCTTCCCCTGAAGGAAAACCAATGCCAAGCGCCCTGATGCCCACACTGGTGAAGGTCAGGGCAGCCCCGGGGCCCGTGCAGGGAGGGGGCCGGTGGTCAAGAACCTCCCAAGTAGGTGGGCCCCACAAGGTCCCAGGAGGATGGAGTCTCAGAGGGCCAGGTTCAAATCCTGCCTCCAGTAATTACGTGCTATGTGACCTAAGCTTGTTAAAACCTTAGTAACTTAACCTGAGTCTCAGGCTCTTAGTGTAATAGGTTAGGGGGTGGAGGGCGTCCCTGGAGAAAGAACCAGGAATGGCTTTCTCGACAGAGGAGAACCCATTTTAACTTAAGCCATTTAGGGATCTAAGCCACAATGCCTGCCCTTGAACATGTCTCAGTCATCAGTGATCTTAAGGGAACAAAGGAATGCAAGAACAGAGAAAAGACAGACAACAGTGCAGTGATAAACAGAGTCCTAGTCCATCCTCAAGGGATATACGTTAATACTTCAGAGTTCCTCAGGAACTAAGGCTCCCACCCAGGTGGCGGACAACAATGATGTTGACTCTTGACTCCAAGACTGGGACTCTGTCAACCTTTGCCCCACTTCTAGGTCAAATCTTCCTGTGCTCAAGCCCTTTCTGAATACGCATGTACCCTCAGCTTAAAACTTACCGAGTTTTGCTGTTCCGGGGAGACATGGTTTGGGGAAAGATCCCCAGGTTTCTCTTCACTTGCTTCAAGTAATCCTTCCTCCACCTGCTCTTTGGCTTGGTTGTATCCACACCCACCAAGAGTCGAACCCAGTTTTCAGGTAACACTAGTCTGTAACCCCAAGATTAGTCCCTCCCTTGCAAGGGTTCAGGATTGTGACCTTAGCGAGGAGCAGGCAGAGCAAGGTGGGAGACTTCATAGCGACTGCACGTCCCTGAATTCCTGCGTTCACCTTGGTTT
The DNA here is from genome assembly GCF_036321535.1 of Camelus dromedarius. NCBI lineage: Eukaryota > Metazoa > Chordata > Mammalia > Artiodactyla > Camelidae > Camelus > Camelus dromedarius. The sequence continues at coordinate 25,477,619 of NC_087458.1, read as the reverse complement.
TCAAAATTCGAGCGGTGCCTGCGGTTCCTACAAGCGAGAGCCCTTCGGACACTGCACACCCCGGGTCCCCATTCCTGGGCCCCCGCGTCGCCTCGTTTCCCTCCCACCGGCCCCAGCTCGTCCCCCCGCCCCGCTCGGCGCGCGGTCTCCCCCGCCCCCTGCCGTGCGTTCCTCGAGGCTAAGGTGAAGGTCGTCTTCCTCCCGGCCTCGGGCGCCTAGCCGAGCGTCTGTGAGCGCGGGTTGGGTAGCGTGTAACCGCCCCCCAAACCCAGCCCCCGTCAAACTGCAGGCTCCAGCCCCATCCCCGGCCCCGCAGAGGCGATGACCCGGCCGCGCGGAGACTGAGGAGGGCGGGCGGGCGCGCAGCGCAGCCCCAGCCCCCTGCCGACGCGGCGAGACCCCCGGGGCCGCCGAAGGGCGGGGAGGGCGCAGCCCGCGCGGAGCCCCGCTCGGCCGACCTGACCCGCGGGCGACACCCGAGGAACAAAGTAACGTCGCAGGGAGGGCACGGTGGGCACCGGGCGGTTGGTCCGCGACAGACCTCGGTCCTCTGGCCGGGGGCAGCCGGCCTCGCCCTGCGGAGACGGGCTCTCACCTGCAACCTGCCCCCCACCCCCCTCCATGAGGCGTTCTTGAGAAAAAGCCAAAATCGGCGTCGGGAGTCGCTCGGCGCCCTCCCTCCCAAAGCCTGCCCAGCGAGCGCAGGACCCAGGGATTCTGAACCCGCCGTCCCCCCCGACCCCACCCCGCTCCCGTCATCTTAAGGACATTGACAGGCCTGAGGCCAAAGTTGCTGCCACTTTGTCTCGTACAGTCGCAGTGCCAGGTGCCTACCTGTGGGAAGCGAGGCCTGGACAAGTCGTGTACCATACACTGCCACCGCAGGGACAGAGGGCGGACTCCGCAGAAACCCGTACCTGCGCACATGCTGTTTATTTTCTGTGCCTGAACGTCCTTTCCCTTACCTTCCTGTAAGTTCCTCCTGGATTTACAAAACCCTGCGCGGGCGCACTCCCCCCCCCTCCCCCCGCATAAGCCCGCCTCCCCCAGCTGATTACTGATCACTCAGGCTGGCCAGCCAGGTGCCTCCTCTTGTGGCACCACCAGGCCAGGTGGCGGTGTTTGAGTGTCTCCCCATACCGCTGCGCCAGAGAGGTTGGGTGGGTCTTTCTCATCGCCCTGGGCTCGGGCAGGAGCGGGACCGTGGCCTGGCTCCTAGTTAGCACACTAGGTTGTAAGAGGTTCTGATGATCCCGTGGGAGGCGTGGTTGATGGGGCCTAGCTTTCCGGATCAGCAGTTCCCCAGGCAGAGCAGATGGAGGTCAGACAGGAGGCTGGCCAAACCAGTCTCTCTGGGGCCAACTGACATCCTTCAAAGTCCACCGTCCCCCCATTCCTGGGATCTCAGATGTCTGCCTGTGATCCCTCAACAGATAAAGTGCATTCTTTACTGGGTGTGTTTCTCTAACAAACTGTTAGTCCTAGGCAATGCCTAATCTCACAGTCGCTCAGGCTGGCTTGTCTCAGCCCACCTTATCAGTTATAAACCCCACCACCCTTCATGGACCCCCTAAACTTCTTATATCACCTACAACCAATCAGAGACTTGTGCACAAGCTGATCAGGCACCTTGTGACCCTATCTCATAAAAGACCCCAACACCTGGCCCTCGGTGCGCATGTGGGCACTGCTCATCTGTGTGGCCTGCTGTTGTCTACGGCAGCACAAACTAATAAACTCCTTTTCTATTCTCCTCCTTCATCTCTGGTAAATTCTTTTACCAACGCATGTCACCGTGTCACTGACCGGCCCGTCCTGTGTCCCACAACTGTCCCTTCCCACCCATTCAAGTCTGGGTCCAGCATCAGGAAGGAGCGCCTTCTGCCTCTTTGGAATCAGAGCAAGGCAGAGCTGCTTCACACCAGCCCCGAGTGCCTCCCTCCCTCCCTCCCTTTTCCATCAAATCTTTTCTGGCATGGGGGGGGGGGGGTAGGGGAGGGAGGGGGGGGGAGGGGGCTGCCATGGGAAGAGTGGGCCCCAAGTCAGGGCTGAGTCTGAACGCCGTCATTACCTCTGAACTTGGTTCTCCATCTGTGTAAATGAAGACAATAAACAAGACATCCCTGGCAGAACTATTTTAAGGATGAAATAAGATGTGTCAGGAACCTGGCCCCACACCTGGCCGGTAACGGAAGCAGCCAGCGGCTCAGTACTCCTTAGAGACCTTTCCCTGCCCGGTCCCAGCCCACCCTGCCCCCATGTCCACTTCTTCCCAGCTTGGGCCGGAAAGGCCTGTGAGCCTCCTTATCCTCGCCAGACAGAGAAAACAGAAATGTCCCTAGAAGTGTTTTTCAACATGAAGTTTCCCTAAAGTTTTATGACCACAAGGCCATAAGCCGGGGTACAGGGGCTGCCAGGGTTTCTTCACTCCTGCAGTTTCTGCTATGGGGACATTTTTATGCTTTGGGGACCCCAGGTTGGTCTCTGAGGTGTCCCAGTGCCCTCTTAACACCCTGAAGACCTAAGCACTTGTTCCCCTGACCGCTCTACTCACCTGCCAGAGCCTCCTCACCCCCCCTTCACCCCAACCCCAGGTGGGCCCAGGCTCCCCATCCTGCAGTGCTGGGGACTCTGGGAGCCCCCTACCCCCCAGCCTCTGGGGACAGTAAAGAGGGGTTTTAACTGGCTCCTGCTGAGAAGGTCCTAGAAGGGGAGAACACTGAACACACACCCTCCATGGGATTGCCTGTCTCCTCCTCCATCACCGTTCCTTCAGACCACGTGCCTCCTTCAGTGACCTTGCCCGCTGAGAGCTGCCAAGACACTCATTTTAACTTGATTCTGCTGTGTTTTGACCACAGCCTGCACCCAGCCAGTTATAAAGCAGCTCTGGACTGCCCACTCCCCCCCTCCCCCACCCCCGCCGCTCCTATCCAAGGCCGCTTAGCTCCCTTCTGTCTCCTGCTCCTAAATGCACCTTGCCCAGGGCTCCTCTCCCAGCAGGGGATCATCTCTGGCGGCCTCTGCATCAACCCTGGCTGTCACCCCAACCCCAGGGGCCTCCCTAGCCCTGCCCAGTCCCCCTCTAGGCATGCCCAGCACAGCCCACTGCTGCGCCTGTGTCCTCTTACCCCCCCCCCCCGCCCTGGCCCATGCCAGGCAAGTGAAGGTCCAGTGAGCATGCAGCCCAGAATGTAGCACCTCAGAGTGGCAGAAGTTTCAGCTTCTTCTTTTTTTTTTTTTTTTTTAATAATTTAAGACTGACACACGGCCATCTATTCCCAGAGTCCCAACCCTTAGGGCAGTGAAGTGCCCAGACAGGACAGCCCATCCCCCTGCTCATGTCCTGCCATCGGCCCACCCACAGCTGCCGTCAGGGAGTTGGGGCGGAGAGCCTGTGGCTGGGGACAGCCTGGCACCAGCTGCAGCCCATGTCCGAGGTCACGGGAGAAGGAGGACAGAGGTCCTCACGGCCAGGCTGCGGCAGCTCCAGCCTTGCTCTGGGCAGAGGCGGGGGTGGGGCGGGGCTGGTCTGGCCAGACCCACTGGCCACAGCTGCACTTCCCTGAAATTGGTCTCAGTTTCATTTTTTTTTCCTTCAAACTTGTATATATCACAAAGATTTCCCAGAAATTCTTAATATTCTGCCTACCAGATTAACATCTCCCAGATGTTTTCAACACCAGACCACATATGCCAATTTTTGGTTTGGAATATATGGTCAATGGCTGTCAGGCTGTTACCCCAGGACGCTTTGCCCATTTCTGGGAAAATAGCAAAGGTGCCAAATGGGAGCTGGGAGAAGTGAGACTGAGGCCAATATGGCCAAGCACTTTCTTTGGTTCTGGAGTTGGGGAGGGGGTGGCTGAAGGAGCCCCTGACAGAGTGGATGGGACCTGGGGGTGAGGCGATGCTCAGGGACCAACCGAAGGACCCACTGGATCTCTCTCCTCCGCTGCCAACAAAGGTGTAGGAAGAGGTTGACAAAACCTCAGGTGTGGTCAGGGTGGATTTTTTACCCAGTTCGGCATAAACTAACACCCTTCAACAAAATACACACACAGGCTCCTCCCCTCTTGCTAGGGTGGTCAGTCACAGCCCAGGGGTCACACGCCACCGTATTCATTTTCAATAGACAAAGCAGCTTTGTGTAGTGCATTCCCAGCCCCCCTCCCCAGGGTGGTTCAAGGTCTCCAAGTGGGTGATAGCAAAGGCAAAGATACCTTCGGGTCACCTCGGGACCGGCCTCTGCCTCAGCACACGGATTGACAAACTCTCCGCGTGGGCCAGGAGCTCCTGAATGTGAGCCAAGCCCAGCCCTGCAACCTTGGCCCCATTCACCTCGAGGATCTCGTCCCCCACCCCCAGCAGCCCCGAGTACAGCTTGGCGGTGCTCTCGTCAGCCATCTCCTGCACGTAGAACCCTGCAAAGGAAAACAGGAGCACGTGACACGTGAAATCCAAATCAAAGACACGCAGCTCTGTGGAATGCTGACCAGGTGGGTACGTTTGGGGGCAGGGGAGGCAGATGCTCATGCAGGGCAGGTCTACACACACACACACACACACACACACACACACACACACACACACACACACACACACACACACACACACACACACACACACACACACACACACACACACACACACACACACACACACACACACACACACACACACACACACACACACACACACACACCCCTCCTCGTTATTCCACATCACAACCACGGCTGGCTGCATACACATAGTGCGCCCGCCTCCATGGTACCACTTCATTTCTCCGTCCCCTCTTTTAAAAAGCCCCTAGTACAAATAATGCTTTAAGCTGCTGTTATTCACGGACACCCCAGTGTGAATGAGCTAACCTTACCTTTTCCTGAGATGAGCTTTGATAGTAAAATAGGGAGGAAAACAATGCTGCAAAATTAAGACCAAGACCTACCATGTGCCTGGCACTGTGAGAGGCGGGACTCACAAATAAGACCCAGCTGCTGCTCCCAAGTGGCCAGGTGGTGGAACGTATCGCTGCAGCAACGAACGTGGCTGAGGTCAAGTCCAAACCTGGTTTGCCCCGCAGGGCTGTCCAGGACTAGCCCTGGCCTCAGCCTTCCTTGGGTATGGTTCCTCACTTAAGATTAGGAGGCATCTGGGCAAAAGTCCAGGAAATGTAAAATTCCTAGTCCCTATTTAAAGTGGTGGCTCACTTTCCCTCCTTCACACACACCCTCTCCCCACGCACTGCCCCCAAGAGGCCCCGCCTGGCTGGGGGTTGCTAAGGGAGACTGAGCCTAGGAAGAAGTGGCTTCTCCCTTTTTTCCAGGTGCAATTCGAGGAACTCACATCTGGGGGCCTTGGGCCAGCTAGACTGGGTGCCCTGCCTCCCTGGTCACACAGTGCAGGATGGTCCAGCTAAGGGAGCCCCTTTTGCCTCAACTTCTGCTAAAACCTTTCAAACTCCCCTCCCCTTCAGCTGCTTCCACCTGAGAGATAAGGGAGGCACGGGCTCCTCCCGGGAAAGCTGGGCGCCCCGACCCGGATGTGCTGAGTGAGCACAGGTGTGCAGAGCACAGGACCGGGCCGCTGGAGGACGCAGGGTGGGGACTCCGCACCCGTAGGAGTCACTCCGCAGCTTAGCGCCACCTAAAACACCCTCGCTGCTCCCCAGCTCGGGCTTGGCTGGCTGATTAGAAACATTAAGCAGCTGCCCGCACATTACTCTCTGCTTCCTCTTCCTAAAATCAGCTTCCTTAGAAGGGACCAGAAAGGACATCCCATCTGGTTCCCCAGCTTCTGGCTTGAAGCCTTTTAAGATGTCTTGGACTAGTGGGAAGTCATGTCTATTGTCCACCCAGCCCTGAAGGAACTTCTGGCCCCAGCAGAAGTCAAGCTTTTCAGAGCCCAACCTCTGAAATTCAGGTTTGAAAGTGCATTGAAATTTCCTCCATGGCACTTGCGGGTCTGCAATTCTAAGTACAGCAAATGCGATCTGCGGGCTCCCAGGCCTCCTCCCAGGCCTGAGTTGCGGAACTCCTCGGTGCTTCTTGACAGAGCTGAGTCTTTCCTGCAAGGCCGGCTCCCTCCGCACAAGGTCTGCTGCGATCTTGGTTGCACAAGGCTCTTATCTCAGCCCTTGTCCTAACCTTTCCCTCTTCTTTCTGGGTGTTTTAGCAGCTTGCCTGCCCTGTCTGCGTGTCGGTGGGCCACAGGCAGGTTAAGGAGGGGAGGGGGGAAACCCGCAGATATAGCTGCCATACAGCAGGACACCCCTGTGGGAGTGACTAGAAAGCCCAAAAGAATGCAGCTGGAGGACCAGACACCGCTGTCATACCGCCATTTTGGGGAGACTCTGAGGTAGGTTCCACAGTTGAAAGTCACGACACAGATATGACAGAGAGACCGCTACTGCAGGCTCTTACTGTCTGCTGGAAACGGCCTTTGTTAAGGATGTATGATCTCTGTGTTGTATTCAATTAGAAGCAGAAGGCGAAGCCTGCTGTTCTCACATCCTTGTATGGAACCAGATATGACAGCCAGCAAATTAACACCAGCATCTTTCAGTGAGGAATGCAAACCAGCCCCAGCTGACGGCCCCTCAGAGGCCCAGGAGGAGGGACCCTTGGCTGCTGGAGGCTGGCCCCTGACAAGGAGGCACCAGCACCAGCCACGTTCCATGTGCGTGGGAATCTCTGCGTGACATCCAACAGCCAGCTGCGGCAGCAGGAGCAGGGCACCACTTGGGCAGGACAGGGAAGAGCTCGCACCAACCCAGGTGAGGGGCGCTCCGGGGAGCAGGCCAAGCTCTTTCTTGGTCATTAGAGAGCCCTGCCCATCAGCGCTCCATGAAAGGTGATGGGGGAAGAGTCTCTCTCTGCCTGTAAAGGGGCCTAAAGGGACTTTGGGGAAGGATGGGGGGATAGAGTTCAGTGCCAGGTTGGGTATGATCTCACAATGACAGGTGATACACATCATGTCTGTCCACATCTGGGGTTCTGCTCCCCAACTACACATTCTTTTCCTGAAGAGGAAAGGGAAAAAAGTGCCAGGAACTTTCCTATGTATGTCACAGAATGTTCCTTATAACTCTTCCAGGTAGGGTATCATTAGCTTCATTTTACAGATTAGAGAACTGAGGCTCAGAATGGGTAAGTAACCTGCTCAAGGTCACACAGCCAGCAGAGGCACTGGAGTGCAAACCATGCTCTGCGGTCTAACTCTACCTGCACACTGCCTCTCCCGGAGGGCCCGTGTCCCTCACCTAAGGAGAGAGGAGGCTGAAGGAAGGGCAGAGTGGCTAACAGCTGTGTGACAGTCAGCATATGTTCACAAGTGCCATCTCCCTGCAAGGACAGACAGGTCCTGAGGGCCAGAGTGGGGAGAAACCTGTCCTCCCTTCCTCTCACACTCGTGTAAAGTCCATCAGCAAACAGTGAAAACTGCCTTCAAGTCAACCAGAATCCGGGCACTTCTCACCATCCCCACAGCCACCCCAATCTAAGCTGCCACCACCATGTCTTTCCTGGACCACTGAAACAGCCTTCAAACTGGTTCTGCCTTCATCCCACTAGGGTCTACTCTCAACAGCACAGCCAGGAACCCTGTTAAAAGCGTTATATCAGAGCAGGTAGCCTCCGCTCCAAAGCCCCTGGGGCTCCCGTCTCACTGGCAAGAAAGCCAAAGCACTCTGCTTAGTCTCTCCCCCATTCCGGCCTTCCTGACCTCAGCTCCATCTCTCCCCCTTGCCCCTCTCTGTCCAGCTTGACCTCCGTGCAGGTCCTCCCCTGGGCCGAGCTCACTCCCCGCCCTCAGGGCCCCTGCACTGGCCGTTCCCTGTGCCTGGACCGTGCTTTGCCCACCGGTGCTCCCATATGCGCTGCCCTTGGCCCTCAGCCTGCTTTGTTTGCTTGTTTGTCAGTGCATTTCACTACCTGAGAAAACCCAAAAGAATGCAGTGGGGAATGCATAATTTATATATTATGTGTTATACATTATAACACGTAACATATAAGTATATTTATAACACAAAATATATAAATATATACACATAACATGTAATATATGTGTTTATATACATATATATATTTGTAGATAGAGTCCAGCTCCCTCACTCCTGAGAAGGAGGATTTTGTCTGTTCCAGGTACTGCTCTATCCCCAGTATCTACAGCACCTAGTAGGTCATCAATGTATATTGTTGAAAAATGAATGACGGAACGTGCAAGAAGCCCCTGTGGTCTGCAACTCTGACAGCAGGCAAAGTTTTGCCAGCTAAACAATTCTGACCCCCGAGAGCAAAGCAAAGACTAAATAAACCCTCTGCATAGAGCCCAGGGAGGGCAGCTGCTGAGCCTGTCTTCCTGTATGTCTCTCCCTTTCTCTCTTCCTCCTCTCTCTCCCTTCCTTCCCACCCCTACTCATCTTATCTGAGAAGTATGTTTCAGGGTCCCTCGCCCTGCAATGGCTTCTGGCCCACAGACCTTGGGTAAGGGCCTGGGGAGGTCGTTTTGCCCTGAAAGATTCATGGGGCAGGGCTGAGAACTGGCCAGAGAACTGGCAGAAGGATGTCCAGAGCCCCTCCCTGATCCTGCCACTGCTGAATCAAGACCCAGTGGGCCGCCCAGCCAAGCACAGGGAGCCAGGATCCATGTGATCTGTGTGAACATCACTGGCAGGAGCCGGCCCTGGGGGAGGGGCCTGGATGCATAGACAGGCAAGATGGTCCACGAGCCCGGACTTCTCTGCAGCTAGAGGAAGGGAACCAGATAAACACAATCTCTCTCGATCTGCAATGAAAAGGTGGCATCAAGATTCTGATTTCAGGATGTCAGCAGGCAGCAGAGGGACAGTGGGGCAAGCCTGCCATCTCTACCCACTCCAGGGGAGAATTCCAGTCCTTTCACCGAGGCTCCCTGAGTTCCGAGCCCTGTTGCTCAGCTAAAGACAGGAAACGACCACAGCCAGAAGGCACTGCTGTGGTTTGCTAAGGCCCCAGGGCTGTGGAGCCAGAAAGGGCAGGGGGCCTACCTGAGTCCCGGCGCCCGTTCCCAGAGGCCACACAGAAGCCGAAAGTGCCCTCCGGGGAGCGCTGAAGCTGCAGCTGGCTTGTGCCATCCGGGAACACCTCCAGCACGCGGCCCACAGTGCGAGCCAGGCCCGGGGCACTCACGTCCTCCACGCTGAGGGCACGCCGGGGCGGCGCCTTGGCTGGCCTGCGAGGGGCCAGAGAGTGAGGGCAGGGCGGCCGGCGCCGGGGCCCAGCCCCTCCCTGGCTGAAAGACGACTGAGGCCACTAGCTGGGGCTGAGCCTGGGGTCCCACAGCTGCCTGCTGCAGACCCAGGAGCTCCCACCCCTCAGAGCAGTGGTTTTTAATCTTTAGGTGCAGAGATCTCTTTGAGACTCTGGAGAAAGCTATGATTTTATCTAAAATTTCCAGGGGTTAATGGACACTCTGAAGCCCCTCCATGGAGCCCCAGGTAAGAGTGGCTAGCCTGGACGGTCTCCTCATGGGGTGGATTTCTCTAGGCAGGGTCACAGGTCAAGGGCCTCTTTGGGGGTCCTGCCTACGGATCTGTAGTCAGATCTTTAGCTGGGCTAGGGAAGCGCTCTGAAACATTCTGATTTCAAGATGTCATCATAGGGACGCAAGAATCAAACCTTCCAACTCTACCCCTTCCAGAAACCCCACCCCTCTCAGAGCTCCGCTGCACGGGGCAAGGGCACTGAGGTTTGGGCTCTAAGAGGCAACCTAAGGCACAGGGAGCCTCACTTTCTCTTTAAAGGGACCCTACTCGGGGCCGTGCTGCTAAGGCAGGGAGTCCAGCTTATAGCGTCACCGTCCGTGCTCTGGGTTTACCCCCTAAACCACTTGTCTGCTCTTACCTGCCGGCTGCTCTGTGGTCCCCTGGCTCCCCCACCAGGTAGAGGTTGGACCGGTCTACTTTGCCACTCAGCAGAGACTGGAGGCTCTGAAAGGAGGCAGCTTTCCGATGTTGGCGAGAGGGTGACACCTGGTGGGAAAGGCCAAATATTGCAGGTGAGAGAAGCCAGCCAGCAAGGGGCTGACAGAGACCAGATGGAGACCGTGAACCTGAGAGCCTGCTAAGAAGGGCACAGCGTAAGCTTTTGTCATTACTTCAAAATTCTTACCAGGAATAACCATAACTTACATAAGGAAATGGGCCTACGTAGGCATTCTGAAATTTCAAATTAAAAAAAAAATTTTTTTGGCTGAAATAACAGTTGAATACAGTAACACTAATTATCTCATTGATTAATAAAATCTATCTCACTGATTAAGAAAAAAGGTAAAATCAAATTAATTACAGAATAATATATACAATTTTAGAGTTAAAATCTTAAACATTTTGATTCTTTAGTATCCCTTTTATGACTGCCAAAGTTAAACATTTTTTATCTAAGTATGTACCTTAAAAGATTGTGCATAAAAAGATGGACAAGACAAAAGTCCTTCAAGGCGTTCATGCAGTTATGGGGGTGGGGTGAGCACAGGTAGGTCCAAAGCCCTGAATGCATGTCGTAAGCACTAGGCTAGAAGCACGGCCGCTGGTGTGCAGGAAGCAGAGACAGAGACCCAGCTCAGGAGGCGCTGGGACACTGGAGGAGCTGCTACCTAGGCACAGCCTAGAGCATGAGCCCTTCAGGTGAAGACGGAGGTGGGTGCTCCAGGCAGAAGAAACAGCATATGCACAGACAGGGAGAGCCAAGAGAAAGCATCGGACCTTCTGGAACATACTTATGGTCTGGGTGGCTGGGCTGCAGAGGTGATGGGAGACAGGCTGGAGCCAAGGGCCAGACCTAGGAGGACTTTATGTGACCTGCTGGAGAACCACTGAGCGATGTCAGTCAGACAAGTTATAAGGTCAGATCTGTGTTCTAGAAACTGACCCAGTGAGGCGGCCATTCTGAGGGTGGTGGTGGGGTGGGGGTGGTGGAGGCGGAGGCAGGGAGAGGTGGACTTTTAAACAAAGACTGCACACATTTATCATATGGGGAGTCCGTGCTCTCAGAAGACAGATTATCAGGAAGGTAAGAGGGCGCCCTGACCTTGCGTCAGAGTTCAGGAGGGCATCCTGGGAGAAGTCACGTTTAACTCAGACCAGAAAGACAAGCTGGGGGTCACTAGGGAAAGAGGGGAGGGGAGAAGGGAGGTACATTCCAGATGCAGGCGCAAAAGTCAAAGAGCCACATCCAGCATGGTGGGCGTGAGACTGGGGTCGCTGCCCACCCAGGAGGGCAAAGGAAAACCAAGCCAGTGAGGCGCCCCTCCACCCTCTCACGCACACACTCAGCAGCACAACAGTCAACAGGAAGTGGGTCACCCTGAGACACGTCGTGAATATTTCTGGGCAAGACGGATGCTTCTTTTAGGTTCTGTTCTCAGTTCCTGAACTAGTCTTTCTGCTGCTCAGTCCTCCCTGCGCTGGCTCCCACCTGTCTCGGCCAGCTCACTTTCTCCCGCTGCCCACTCAGCTCACACGGCCGAGGACCCCTCTGCCACACTAATGGGCTGTCACCCCCTTTGGGTTTACAGAGATTGCAGCTCCAATGGCCATACATCCAGGCCCCCGCTCAGACACTCCAGGGACAAATCTAGCTTCATGAGAAGAGTGAATTCCTGGAGCACAATGTCACTAGCTTGTTGTCCCCAGCTTGATACCGCTCTGCTTTTGTTTTTTGTCCTGCATTCATTTATCCAGCAAATATTTACACTGGACGTGGTGCAAGACAACCAAGGGCATTTTCATTCAGCTTGTGTCCTCTTCCCCGCTTCAGCCTGGAAAAGGCTCCACTGCCCCAGACCACAGATCGTCCTCTGCGTTCTGCCCGGCGGGAGGGGGCAGGGAAGGTTAGAACAAACACAACACCTGGGAACACCTGGCCCAGAGCTGCCCTTTCAGAGACCTAGCTGAGAGGCAGGCGCCGCTGCTGGTTTGCCGCTGGTCGGCACGCGGGAGGGGGAGCTTGAGCAGGCTGCCCTGCGTTCACTCACTCACTCGCTCTCCCCTTCACTCACTGTGTTTCTGTCTGCTGTCTGTCTCCTACACTAATCATCGTACTGCCCTCCGGGAGTGTAAAGATGTTCCCTCAAAGAACAGACATTTCACTGAGGGGAGACAGACAGAAATCAAATAAAAGACCACGTGACATGTTCCAGGAAGGAGGGGAGCGTAGGCTGAGAAGGGAACACGGAGCAGAAGCCCCCAGCTCAGCCCAGGGAAGGGTGGGAAGCGGCTTCCTGGAGGAGGCGATGCCTTAGTGTTGATGGATGAGCAGACAGGAGCAGGTGGGGAGGGCGGGAAGAACAGCTCAGGGGAAGGTTCAAAGTCAGGCTGTGTGGCATGATTCCAGAGCTGGAAGGTTGAGGACAGCTGGGACCCTGTGTCAGGAGAATGATGAGCAGTCAGATCACGGAAACCCTCTGGCAATGTTGAGTGGCCCGAACTTCATCTTGAGAGCGATGAGGGGCAAGGGCAGATGTTTAACAAGGGGGTGGCAAGGCCAGATTTGCACATCAGAAGGACCACCCTGGAAGCCACATGGAGAAAGACAGGGCAGGGATGCCAGTCAGCAGGCCGCTGAGGTGACCCAGGAGTGAAGTGATTTGTGCTAGACTAACAGTTGCTGTGGCCACGGAGAAGGTTCCAGAATGATCAGGCAGTGGATGCCAGGACTTGGCAGAGGTGGCAGAGTGAGGGGAAGGTGGCGGGGGCGCTGTCTAGGTGAGCCCAGGCTGGGACAGCAGGGTGGAGGAACAGAAGTGTGGGCGCTGCCCACCCCCCAGTCCAGGGAGTCCACGTCTCAGCATCGGCCGAGAGGACGCCAGCTCCTCTCTCTCCGCCCTGGCTCCTTTCACCTCTCGTTCTGACGATGGCCACACCCCCACTGGCCTCACACGCCCCTGGCTGGGGCCTTGGGACTCACCAGATGCAGGGACTGTAACGACGGGGCTCTCTTCACTGCAGGGGTGCTGCTGTGTGAAGCCGGGCCAGGCGCAGGGGGCTGCAGCTGCTCCACGCTGTAGCTGCGGGACTTGCCCATCTTGGGCCGAGGGCCCTGACTCAGGGCCAAGAAGAACTTCTTCAGCCCCAGGGCGGAGGTGGTGCTGACACTGCTTTTCTTGTTCCTGTCCGAAGGGGCAGCTGAGGGCGGGCCGGGCCCCGCACTGGCCCCTGGCGGTGTTCTGAAATGAAAAGGTGGACATGAGGTGGTCGGGAGGCAGCTGGGGGAGGCCAGGGCGAAGGGCACCTTAGGATCCTGTGGGCCCCAGACAGACCAGCACCAATGCCTCATGGTGGAAGTGACAGCCAGCCTGCAAAAAGGCTGAGCGGACTCCTGCAGGGTGCCCTGTCTGGCAGCTTTCAGGGAGAAGCTCACCTTCGGTGTCACCCAATCATCCACTCATCCAGTGTCTCTTCAGAGCCAGCTCTAGGCCTCCTGCGGGCACAGGGCAGGTGCAAACAGCTGGGGTACGTGGTAAACACAACAGACAAGGTCCTTACTCTCAGGAGCTTATAAACAACAGACCGGTAAACAGAGGAGAAAACCCACCAGTGACTGATAAGCAGGGTGAAGCAGAGAGTGACAGGGTGGCCAGGGAAGAAGACATTTAAACCAAGAGCTCGATGGCAGGAAGGAGCCGGTCCTGCCACACCCGGAGGTGAGAGTTCCAGGGGGAGCGAACGGCGGAAACCACAGCTCTGGGCAGGAAGAGGCTCGGTGTGTGGTGGGTTCAAGGACGTAACGGGGCCGGGCCCTTTGGACTTGGACAAAGTGAGCAAGCGGGAAGGAGGGCCCAGATGGGGTCGCAGAGGTGGGCCGAGGCCAGATTACACTGAGCTCTGTAAGCCAAGGTAGTAAGCAGTTTGAATCCTATTCAAAGTGAGGGGGAAAACCATTGGGGGGTTTCAGCAGGAGAAATGACATTATTGAATTAAGGTTTTAAAAGATACCTTGGACTGTCACACGGAGAAGGAACTGTAGGAGCAGGAGGGAAGGCAGACAGCCGGTAGGTGCTCTTAGATTTGCACAGGAAGAAGGAACTCACTTAGACCAGGAGAAATGACGTCAGGGTGGCTGCAGGAGCCAGAGGGGTCTTGCCAGTGGATGAGGGTAGGAGAGAAGGGGAGGAAACAGCCAAGATGATGCCTGGACTAAGGTGTGAGCACTGTGTGGATAGTGGGGTGCGGTATGTTTGCAGGGGGTTGGGGAGGCGGGGGGACCCAGGGAAGCAGCTTTTGTTGGGAATGATCCAGTTCCATTAGGCCTCAGGCAGCCTAGTGGAGATGTCGGGGGAACTGGATGCACAAATCTGGAGTTCTTGGGGAGCACACCTGGCCTGGGGTGGAGATCTGGCTTCAGTGGCATGTGAAGTGTGGGGCCACACGTCACCAGGAATGGCACATTGTAGAGAAGAGCAGGCCTGGCCAGAGCATCAGCTCACCAAGGCTCTGAGGCTCCAGAGCAAGGACACAGACCCTCAGGACTGAAGGAGAGCCTGGAAATGCGAATGCTGGGCTGTTTCCCAGCCCAGAGTCAGGAGCAAGTCCCCCCAGACGGAGAGCCCATCCTGGGAGCACCCTGAGGGTGGGGGCTGTCTGCGCAGCTGTGCCCAGCACAGCGCCCGGAGCTCCAGGCCGTTCAGTGAATGCTGGGTGAGAGAATAACCATGCGCACTAGACTGAAGAGGGCTGGGGAAGGCATGTTAGGGTGTCACGCTTGCACATGGTCTAGGAGCCCTCTGAGAACCTGGGAGCAGTGAGGTTATCATGCTACCACTCCAGGGGGTCTCCTTCCCCACCCAGCGTCCTGGTCCCCCACCTCCTGCGGTCAGGGCTCTTGCTCCCATCACTCACCGGGATGACACCTGTCCTGCAGAACTCGACTCTGTCCTCTGCAGGCCGCCCTCTGGTTCCTGGCTGGACCCCAGCTCCTCTGAGCCCAGGGAGAAGCTGATGCCCACGGAGCTGATGGTGCCAACAGCTGCTGAGTGGAGACAGCCCTGGGGTCCTCCTGCAACAACCACAGCATCCCTCGCATGTCACCGACCCATCCCCACGGGTCACAGTGCAGGGAGACCTTCCCAGCGACAGAGGCAAGAGAGCCAGAGGGAGATGGAGAGAGGCGGGGGCCCCAGGAGAGCAGCGGGGACAGTGGAGAGACACACATGAAGCAGGGGTGGGGTCCTGTTTAGTGCTGCAAGCCAGTCACCCCCAGCACAGCGCCTGGTACACAGCAGATGAGTAATACCTATCTGGGAAGTGAGGGGGCGCCTGTGGTAAGTCATGGCCCCCCTATTCCAAGAGATACTCGGGGCGGGGGAACTGTGTCCCTGGAACAAGAACCAGAATCTTGTCAACTGTGATGTCTAGCAGCTCACACTGTTTTTTGAGCATCTATGATATTCCACGCAATGAGCTAAACCCTCTACAGAGATTATTTCAGGGGTTCCTAGGAGATGGGTTCTATTATTACTCTCAGGTTACAGCAGAGGAGACTGGCACACAGAGGGGTTACCTGAGGAGCCCAGGACTTCCTGGCTAATGAGAGGAGGAGCCTCACATGGCCCTCTGCTCCAGGCCTCGAGGAGGTGATGGCCAGGCTGCCCAGAAAGGTCAGCAGCTCTCAGAATAGAAGCCCCACAGGAAGCTGGTAGGGAAGCCAGCAGCCAGCCTGGAGCCCACCCGAGGGAAGGAAACCACACCTTGGCACAGGCAGGAGGAGCTCAGGGTGGGGCCTGCTCCCCGAGGTTCGATCATGTGAGCAGGGGAGGGAGAGAGAAAGTGTTCGTCTCTGTGTGCACTGGAGGGGTTGGCCGGCAAGCCCGGAGGTGGGGCGGGTGGAGGCGGGGTGGGCGCTTGGCGCCCGCATCCTCAGTAAGGTCACTGTGGCCTGTCATCTCTCTGCCCTTGCCTTCTCCACTGTTTCCAAGCCCTGGATCCCTCCCAAGCCATCCCAGCCCTGGGGCCACCAGAGCCATGGGCACGTAAAGGCAAGGCTATGTGTGTGTGCGGTGGGCCTAAGAGTGAGTGGTCGAGTTGCTCACCTCAGATCACCACACGGGGATCAGAGCCTAAGGCTGCTGACGCCCAGGATCTGCCCATGATATGAGGACCCCTTCCAAGGGCAGAGGTGATACCCTCCTTCCTTCAGCAGCCTGCCCGGCAGGGTCGGGGGTCTGGGAGGGCGGAGACGCCAGAGAACCACCCCAGCACTCCTGTAGGAGCTCCGCCCGCTGGTCACCGTGCCCTCTGGAGAGCACGTCTACCTGGCCACAGAAGGTCTCAAGGGCAGGATTCCCGCTGAATTAATTCACTTCTGCGTCCACCACAGGGCCTGGGATGGTGCCTGGCATGCGAGGGGTGCTCAGTCAATACTGCATGAATGAATGGATGAGTGAATGAATGAAATGAAGATGCTGAAGGAGGAGGACCTCAGCCATGGGATCATTTGGCATTTGCTGCTCTAAGCAAACAGCACATCCTGGAGCTGCTGCCTCTTCCCGCTCTGTCAGGGGTAACAGCAGCCACAGAACACCTCAGGGTTCCCAGCAGTCAGAGGGCATCACCACTGCCTCCCCAGCTGCTCTGCCTCCACTGGAGGGGAAGGGAAGTTGGCTAATCCACCTCTAGGCTAGTGTTGAATCCCGTACCAGCCCACAGACCCCCAGCCCCCAGTTTCCCCAACACCTGCTGCTGCTCTTGGGGCTGCAAGGAACGGTGTGTGGCTACATCGTCTATCAAGATGAACGGTAAGTGAAGACTGAGTGCCCAGCGGACCACAGACTGGCCTGGGGCTCTGTTCTAGGACCGCCCGAGCCCTGGGGTAATCCCTTACCATCTCTGCAGTCCTCCAGGGATGCTGCGGGCTCCTGGCTGCAGGCGCCCTTCCCCTCCGCAGGGCTGGCTCCTCCCCAGGGCTCCGGCAGCCCCTGGGGTGCACTGTTATTGCAGTTGTTGGTGGACAGGGCCAGCAGTGGGTGCCTGATGTGGAGGCTGCGGGGCTGGGGCTGTGGAGGGGTGACCTCACAGGTCCTGGGAGCTACACTTCTTGAAGGAGGCAGAGGGATGTCCACAGGCTCTCCCTGGTCACCCGGCCTGTGGAGCCCAGCCAAGGCTGCCTTCCTGTGAGACACGGGTGAGGTGGTTTTCTTTGAGGCGGGAGGGGTTGGCACCCAGCCTTCAGGGGAGAGGGACGCAGCTGGCTGCTGGGCCTGGTGGGAGGCAGAGGGCTCTTCATGGCTCTGTTGTGGGGAGACAGTTCCCAGAGACTCCTGAATTTCTGTAGCTGGAGTGTGTCTGCCGGACCCCGAGGATCCCAGTTTCCTCGCAGAGGCGATGGCACGGGCTCTCCTGTGCAGAGCGAGGGAATCCAGGGGGTGAGCCCAGTGATTCTCCAGCCCTGGCCCAGGCTGCCCCTGGGGCCCCGGGGAAGCCCTCCTGGAGTCCTGGACAGAAGGCTTTGAGAACTCATCTTCCCTGGGGAGCACAGTCCCCTCAAGCATGTGTCCCGTGCCTCCTGCCACCTCATCTGACACCTCCAGGGGCTCCAGACCAGGCAGGTAGTGTGGGGCCTGAGGGCTCCGGGGCGGCTCCGTGTCAGCCTTGCGGAACAACCTGTGGCCTCCTCGAGGCCTGCAGCCCCGCGGACGGGGGCTGCTGCCGCGGGCCCTGCTGGGCTGGGCGCTCCCGGCCTCCTCACTGTCCGTCCTGCAGCTGTCCGAGGTGTCCGTGCTGTCCAGGGCGGAGTCCACCTCCTCGGGGCGCTCCTGCTCGCCGATGTGTGTCTCCCGGATCGACTCGGTGCGGAGCCGGGGTTCGGCGAGGAGGAGCCGGAGCGGGGCGCTCAGGCCCCGAGAGCTGCGGGGCTGCGCCAATGCCCCCTCCGTGCTGCAGGCAGCTTCGCACTCCAGGCGGACTCGCGGGTCGGGGGTGACGCGGTGGCCGCAAGCGCGGCACCTCCTCTCGCTGACCCGAGCGGTCGGCGGCGCGGGGAGGCCCCTGGGCTCCAGTCCGCCCAGCAGAGGGTGGAGAGTCCCCGCGCCCGCACCCCGGTGCCGGCAGCCCCCGTGGATGTAGTCGGCGAGGTCGGGCTTGGAGCGCAGCGGGCCCTGGTCCGCCGGCTGCAGCGCGGAGCTCAGCACCTGGCGCTGGCGCTGCTGCAGCCGCTCCAGGTAGCGGGACTCGGCGTCGCGCGCGGACTCATCCTCAAAGCGGACGTGGGATGGGGAGGCGCCCCGCTTCGGCCACTGCCCGCTGCTGGACTCCCCGCTGGAAGAGTCACTCGTGTTCCCGTTCTGGAGGTTGTCTTTGCAGGCCAAGGTCATCCTCGGGTCCAGAGCTGTGCTTTTCCGCCCATCTCTGATGGGGAGGCAGGAGGAGAATGGTCACGGGCAGCAGGAGAGGAGGAAGGGACAGACTCCTCCCCGGGCACGTACCAGCCCTACCCCTCCACCCTGGGGTGCTGTTTCCCACGATGCTCTGTGGAACTACAACCCAAAGGTGCCCCAAATCAGGTTCCTCGGGAGTCAGGCAGCAAAGCAGAGTCGCTTACAAGCCTGTGCTGATCCTGAACACAGTGCCAAACAAGATGAATACGACCTTCTTTACTTTTGGCTTTCCCTCTGTTGCCCGGCTCACCCTGAGTAAGGATGAAACATTATTAAACTTGGGATTACACAGAGGATGATAACAAAGTCCTTGTCTGTGTGTGTGTGTTTAGGAGAAGTGAGCCTGGCCATCATGGGCATCTGCTGAATTGTGCAAAACTGTATTTGTTATAAAGGTTTAACGGGAACAGCATGTTTTAAGTCTCTATGGAGATTGTGGGGGACCTGCAGTCAGGGTTTCTAGGCATTCCTGCTGTCTTCTTGCTTGGACAAAATTTAGACAGAGTGACACAGGGGTTTCTCCTTGGACTCTCCGTCTTGTCTGTTCCAACACCCGTTCCTGTACCTGCCTGCTCCCCACCGCCCCAGCCCCTCACACACGCCCTGGTCCTGAAAACTGTGACGACAATTACTGTGCCAGGAAGAGTCTTCACGTCACCATCAGCCTCTGCTCTGGGAGACACTGTGGCTGGTGGTCAAGTCCTGCTCGGCTCAAGAAAACACCTGCATAAATCTCACACCAGGGCCCCTGGAGCAAGGTAGCCCAAATCACTATGCAAATCGACCCAGGCCCACAGGCTGTTTCCTATCCAAGGCCACATAAGTAAGGACCATATTCCTCCCTTACTTTCCCTGCAGTGCTACCCCACCAATCTACAGCTAAGTGGCTGGGATTCACATCATTTCTCTCAGTTATCACTTCTTTATCACTCACACTGCACCCCTGCGGTGGCCTCTTATCAATTGGTCCTCCTGGAGCATAGTGTCATCACACCATCCCTCAAGGGGGCATAGCATCAAGTTCACAGTCTTTGGGGTAAAAATACAGGCCTTCCACATTCCTCTCTGCATTCTTCTCCAGCTCTGCCTCCCACTATCCGCTTGTAAGACTTCCAGGCTTCCCACCCCATCCACCTCATGTGGCCCTCCTGCCTTCATTTCCAGAATCTTTCTTCTTAACATGCCTGCCTTTGAATCCTAGTCATTAGCCCTTACCTGTGTATGGATATCATGTGTGATGGTTAATTTTATGTACCAACTTGGCTGAGCCATGGTGCCCAGGTACTAGATCAAACATTATTCTTGATGTTTTTGTGATGATTTTTTGGGGATAAGATTAACATTTAAATCGGTGGGCTTCATATAAAGCTGATCGCCCTCCATGGTGTGGTGGGCCACATCCAATCAGTTGTAGGTCTTAATAGAAAAAAGACTGATCTCCCCTGAGCAAGAAGGAACTCTGCCAGCTGACTGCCTTTGGATTTCAGCTGCAACTCTTCCCTGGGTCTCAAGCCTGCCAGGCTACCCTGCAGACTTTGGACTTAACAAGCCTCCATGATACTGTGAGCCAATTCCTTAAAATAAATTTTTCTCTCTATATATAAACACACATCATGTTGGCTCTTTCTCTGGAGAACCCTGACTAATACATCATGATGATGTCTCCCCCTCTGAACACCCGTGCCACTCATTTATCATCAGACACAGAAGATGTCAAGGCTGGAAGGGACTGCCATGATCATGTTTCTAACAAAGGAGAGGCCACGCAAGACCAGTTCCTGGGTTGACCGGCCCCTGAATGGCTGGGAAAGGCAAGTTGCAGGAATTTTTTCTCTCTCAGAAGGAGTCATGAAAATAGAACTAGATATTGACCATGCTAATGGTCAAGTCCTGTCTGGAGATGGGCCTGGATTTTAGAGACCTGCTACTTCTTTCCAATTACCAAGACAGTCCCCACATAGACAGTTATCTATGTCGGCACACTTCATGTTTTATGCTACTGTTTTTCGTCCTCAAAGCGCCTACAAAGGCTTCCCTGACTATACTCCAAGCACAATTTGCTCAAGCTTGTCTTGACACTCCAACAATTTATTATAATGAAATGCATGTGAGTGACTGGTTGATTTACTAATCTTTCCTCTAATTGGATGCTTCAGTTATTCTGGAAGAAGGATGCCAATGCTCTCAAAAAGGCTGCCTTAACATGATTTTCTTCTTCACCAAATTTATAGCTACCCAACTGAAGGACAGATATGGTATGCAATTAAAAGAAAAGGAATTCAGATAACAGCAGGAAGAAACCATCACTGCTTAACAATTACTGTTGGGAAGGGATAAATTTGGGAGTTTGAGATTTACAAATGTTAGCCACTATATATAAAAATAGATTCAAAAAGTTTCTTTTGTATAGCACAGGAAACTATGTTCAATATCTTTAATGGAAAAAAATATGAAAACTAATATAAGTATGTATATGCATGACTGGGACATTGTGCTGCACACCAGAAATTGACACATTATAATTGACTGTACTTCAATTAAAAAAAAAACTTAAAACAATTATTGTTAAAACATGCCATGATATCACTCATATGTGGAATCTAAAAAAAAAAAAGGGACATTATGAACTCATCTACAAAACAGAAATAGACTTGCAGACATAGTAAACAATCTTATGGTTACCAGGGAAAGGAGGTGGGAAGGGATAAATTTGGGAGTCTGAGATTTACAAATGTTAGCCACTATATATATAAGTAGATTTTTTAAAAGTTTCTTCTGAATAGCATAGGGAACTATGTTCAATATCTTGTAATAACTTTTAATGAAAAAAATATGAAAACAAGTATGTGTATGTATATGAATGACTGGGACACTGTGCTGTACACCAGAAATTGACACATTGTAACTGATGGTACTTCAATTAAAAAAATTTAAAAACAATAAAACATGCCAACCAGTGGGGAGAGTGGCCACTGAACTGGTTGATTTCTATAACTATACATGGCATTGACAGGACCTGACAGTGTGTCCTTCCAGGCTGTCTTTCTGTATGGATATATGGCCTTTGTCTGACTCAGGTGGACATGTGTACACCTGTGCCCTGAGGGTGTCATCCTCTCCCTGGCTGCCTGGACGACAAAGCCACTGACTAGTCTCATCGCCCTGATGGGTTGGAATGGTCTGGATCCCGGACGATGTGAAGTATGACGTCTAGAGGCTGCCCTCTAGGGTCACGGGGTGGGCTGAGAGGTCAGAGTTAAACTGTCCAAGACTGATTCCCTGCAAAGCTCCCTGGGAACCAGCTATGGCTGAGAGCTTAGGGCACTCGCTCACCTGTGCCATGTCTCATCACTACAACCTCAGATCTTGGATCCCTGGTCTCTGATCACACCAGGAGAGGGGCTGGTGTTCACCCAACCGTGACTGCTGAGCTGGCAGAATAAAGCTAGAGCCACGGTCCTGCCGGCTCATACTGCATCATACCCTAGTCCTCGATCCACACCAAGGAGAGGGGTGAGTGCTCCCTAAGTCAGGCAGCTTAAAAGTGCCACAGTGCAAGCTCTGGGGGCCTCCCTGGGGCCTGACACTGGGCCTTTACACTGCCCTGGGATGCGGTGGGGGGGGGCCTGCACACCTGCCACCACTCCTGACTCCAGTATTTTCCTCCAATCAGCACTGCTCCAGGAGGATTTTTTTTCTTTTAAAGAACTACTGAAAGTAAGTGGATCTGCCTGCTCTGAGACCTGAGCAGATCCTGTGCTCGAAAGGGCTGTTCTGAGGAATACTGAAGAGATGCCAGTCATCATGTCTTCTAGAACCCACATTCAGACAGGGTCAGCCACAGTGCTTAGGGGCCACAATTCCTCCAGGAGCCCATGAAAATGTTTTAGTTTCTTTTAAAGTCAAAATAAAATAAATAAATAAATAAACAAACAAACAAACTTCTAAGCCACAGAGAACATTGTCAGATACAATAGTAATATATTCACCTTTAAGCCAGTATGGTCATAAAATACAATTTTAAACTTTGTTTATGGAGGAAGGAGCCCACAAAGGCAAGAGTGCATAGGGCCCCCAAAAGTCATAACGTGGGCCTGCATCAGGAGAGGGGCCCGTAGCCGAGACATAAACCTCCTTGAGTAGGGTCACTCCTCGTGAGGGGGGTGCAGTCTCTGCTTGTCAGCATGGCTAGGGAGGTCCCTCTGATCCGCCTGCTGGTGACAGTTCTCTGTTAGTGACCTAAGCCTCTGTCCCTGAGGACCCCATCTGGACCCGCATCTCTTCAGCCTGTCAGGATCAGGGAAGGGGCTGTGGAACCATCACCCTGGTGGCCACCCCATCCACGTGGGGTTTCTGGCTCAGCTCTCCAGAGCAGTCCTGCCCAGGAAAGGGAGGCCCGAGACAGAGGAAAGCATCACGTCACTCCCTGGAAACGAGAAGAGCCCCCTGAGCAGAAGCTCTGCCCCTGCTGCACAGGCAGGATGCCCTGGCCAGCCAGGCCCACCTGGTGCAGGAAAGGCCCACCAGGAGAGTCCCTACCTGGCTTAGACACAGCCATCCCGGAGCAGGCCCCAGAGGGCAATGCCCTGCTCTGCTGACCGCATGTGGGTGTACTTTCTGGGGAGGAGAGAAAACGCCCAGCTTTACAGGCGGTACATTCCTAATCTCATAAGCAAGTCCAGGTCCCGTCAGCCACATCAGCGACCTTAACTTTTACATTCAAGATGGTGAACTGAGCCGTCCTGGAATTCATGCTAAAGGTAGGAATGTTATTTTTGTTCTAAAAGAAGAAATGGAGAAATGCAGGAGAGCTTAATCACATAAGGTGCCTTCCACTCAGGGAATGAATCCCAGAGGCTTCCACCAGCGGTACCGGGACCAGGGCACAAAGGTACAGCGAGGATCTCGGAGACCAGGGCTGAGTGATGAAGGCACTTCAGCAGATGCCTTGGTGACCACGCCCCTGGGGGAGGCTGCTGTCTGCTCAGACTCTGGAGTCGAGCGGCCCCCACGGGAAGGCCCCTTTCTACACCGATGTCGCCCTGTCACACAAGCTCTATATGGTCTCACGCGGCCACTATCTGACACAGGACAGTAGCACTCACAGTGGCACCCTTCAGGGCCTGCCTCTTGCTGGGATTGGGTGTGCTTCGGTGTTCCTGTCCCCCAAACGGCAAGAACTTGTGCTTCCAAGAGCTGCTTGGTTCCTACACTGATCTGCTTCCAGAAATGCAGCTGCTGCTTTCTACCTCTTCCCCTCCGGGAGGCCTGTCTGTCCGGGGTCGCCCCAGCCAGCTCCAGCTAGAGCGGAGGTAAAGAAGGCCTTCTGGAGACGGCGCTGCCTGCCCCCGCTCTCCTGTCATCTCTCACCAAGCTGCTCTTTGGAGGGAGTGATGCCTCCGGGCCGCCCGCGGGACTGGAGGAGGGGCTCCGGCATCTAATGAGGCCCAGGGCCTGTGTGGCATCTCCACGTTAGCTCAGCATGGCTCTCCAGGGTGATCTGACAAGCGTAACCTTTAGAAGCATCTGCAGCAAGCCATCTGGCGTTGGTTTTTCAGCTATACCCTCTGAGGATTCACCAGTGCTGCCAAGTCAAAGTCATTCTTTTCTGGACACAGCAGCTGCTGAAGTGGGTCACCTTGCATTTCTACAGCATTTCTACAGCCGGCCAGGGAGCAGCCTGGCAAAAGGGAACCTACTTTAAGGTTAGTGACTGGGGTTGTGAGCTGCTGATGCGATTTTGGGAAGAGGAAGTATCCGAAGTATATTTTCACCATCAAGTCTGTTTCGCAGATAGTCTTGCCTGTTTTGAGGCGATCCAACTCAATCTAAGTACCTCTAGAAAGTGGAGCAGGAGGGCTCCATGGCTGTCTGAGGCTTTGGGCCCCAGCCCACATACACATGGAGGAGAATAGTTAGCATCCTTCAAAGGAGCCATGCCTATTTCTAACTAGTGCCGTCCAGCCAGAGAGAGACTAGGTACAAATGTGGAAATAAAAGGGTAGCCTGATTGGTACCTAGGGCCAGGATTTGGGGTCTCCTGAGCCCCTCTCCTAAGGGTCACAACGACACTGAACACAGAGGCAAGCTGCAGCCCCCTGCTCATGCTGGAGTCCATCTCAGAGGTGCCATGAAGGTCCTCAGCCTTTAACAAGAGGGCCCAGCAACCCGGTTAAAGAGCAAGTGGTCCAGTTCTGCTGAGAATCCTCGCTCCCCTAGTGCCACGTGGTGATGGAAACCGGCAGACCAAGCACGCCCGCTGTGCCAAAGAAGCCACAGGCCTTGTCAGCCACAGACGGTTGTGCTGGGGCCTGGGGTGGTCTGGCACGGGCTGGCGGCCTCATTGCAAGCCCAGGTGCATCGGCAAACTCCACGTGTAATTCCTTGAGGTGCACTGTATGTGGAACAGGTACAATGAGGGGGGTGGGATGTCACTCAAGGAGCAGCCACGTTCGTGGAGTGCTGGCCTGAACATCCTTGAACTTGTTCTTGTCCCATCTCTTCACCCCTGGTGAGCTCACCCTCACTTCTGGCTCCAGTATCGCGACATTGGGGTAAGGCCCAATCTGCAGTTCTGACCTCTCTTCTCCTCTACAGATCCTGCATCCAACTCCTGATAAGCAACCCCAGTGGATGACCGTGGGCAACCCCTCCAAAGCCTGGCCCAAACCTCAGCTTCACCCCTCTGCTAAGGCCCCACCAAGCCTCCAGACACCAAGTCAGAACCCTGGGCTCCATCTTGGATGCCTCCCCTCTCATGCTTCCCACATCCGATTGATTAAACGATTAATAGTAAGAGGCAACACCCCACACAGTACTCACTTTATGCCAGGTGCTGTTCTAAACACTTGACAGACATTGACTCATGTAACCCTCACAGCAACCCTGCAAGCCAGGCACTAGTACAATTCCCATGTTGCAGGTGGGGAAACTGAGGCACAGAGACTTCCCCATGAGCACACAGCTAGTAAGTGGCAGAGCCAGAACTCAGGGGTCTGGTTCCAGAGTCTCATCCACTTCTCTGCTGCCTCATTAAGCCTGATGGCCCTGGCGCTTGGCTTGGGCCAAGCGTCTTGTCTCCACTCCCTCCTCCCTCTCACGGCTCACCAGGACCGTGGTGCAGCCCCCTCACTGCCTCCAGACCCCCAGATCCAACACATCTCTGCAGCCAGAAAGGCTTTACTGAAATGCAAATGTGCTCATGCTTAAAATCCTTCGGTGGCTCTTAGCTATTACGGCGGCATCCAGACGGTTCCGCAGGCCTCGCGCCGCGCACCGCAGCAAGTCCCAGGCTCCAGCCGGGCCGAACTCCTGAGCACAGAGCTTCTGCTCACGCTCCACCCTGGGATGCCCACCCCTGCCTCCCTCACCTGCCCAGTGACTGTCTACGTCTCCTTCCAGCCCCAACTTAGAAGCCACCTCCTCTCGAGCCTCCCGTCCTTTCGAGGTGGAGTTGCAGGGTTCCTGCCCTGCACACACATCTTTCCTCTCCCACACCACAGCCCACAGAACTGTGCTGACCCGTCTGCCTGTCTTTCTCCCTGGAGCCTGTGACCTCTGTCCCTGCAGGAAGCTAGGACTGTGTTCCATCACATAACAGCAGCAGGCCTCAGCGAAGGTGTGCTGACGGCCCACAAGTGCCTGACGTGGGAAAAACTCACGCACGGATGGAAGGGAGGCCTGCGCAGCGGCACTTGGGCCAGATCCCATCTCTTCTCGGGCCACAGCCCTCCCAGGCTGGCCCGGCCTGAGCCCCACTCACCGGCTGCCCCGGGCAAGGGCGGGCACGACATCGTGGCTGGCGCGGAGGGGCCGGGTCCTGGCCTTCATGCGGGCTCGCTGCAGCAGATGTTTGGCTTCCTCGTGCCTGGGGCTCAGCCTGGGCTCCAGCTTGGGACCAAAGGTCCTGCAGGGCGGCACAGGGGCCAGCGCGGGCAGGGACGGGATTAGGAGAAAATAACACAGATTAGGAGGGCTTTAACACTGTCGAGCATGGCGGTGCCAGAAACGGCCCTGCCTGTGCAGCGCTCCTTGTCCAGCTCCCATGCAGGGGACACCCAGCCTGGGGCCTGACCCTGCGTGACTCTGGATGGGGCCAGGGAGCTGGCCCACCTTGGACATCTGCTCAGAGGCTGGAGGCAGAGACCCCAGAGGATCTAGAAGAGGGTAGGGGAGTCTCCAGATTATTCTATTGTTCCTTCCCTGGGCAGACAGGGGAGTTATCTGGGAGGAGGGGGAGAGAAGGGCCCAGGGTGGCTGGGCTGGGCCTGTGCCCAGCCAGATGGTCTTTACACGCGTCACCTCCCTCTCTCCTTCTGTCTCTCTCTGCACCCACACACACCCACTCAAGCTCACACAGCACCACCCTGAGCTCCCACTGCACACACAAGGAATCAGGGCTCTGCTCATCACAGTTCTGCTCTGTGCGGGGAGCGACATTTTTCTAAGTCCTGGTGTTTTCTTGCCTCAGTCCCAATCCCAACCTGGCAGGCGTCACTTCAGGGTTGGGAGAAATTAAACTGGACCCACAGCAAGTCAGCAAATGGCTCAATTTTCATAATAATAAGGGTCCTATAGCAGCCCTCACCACCTCCCAGATGTGCTGCCTCCCCAGCCAGTCCAGAGCTGCAGAAAATGACAGCAGCCCTTTTTCAAAGCTGTCTTCTGGACAGTGACACACAGCCAGCGCCAGGTTACAGCGATAACAGCCTCCCACTGGCAAGACTTTCTCTCCTGTAGCTTCTGCTCCCCAGCCAGGCTGGCCGAGGGCAGGTGATCTCTCCACTTGACAGATGAGGGTGTTCTGGAGCAGAAAGAAACATTTGGCACATTGCTCAAGGTCGAGCATCAAGTGAGAGCAGATGACAGCCAGCCCCACTGACTCCAGCATTCTTCCCACGTCCGCTGTCCTCTCCCCACCCCGGGTCCCAGAGCAGTTTGTGGCTGGAGTCAGACACACTCTTTGATGTGACTTCCGCATCCCCCACGGCTGCCCGTGTCCTCACGAGGGAGGAGCCACAGAAGGAGAACTCAGGCAGGAAGAGGCTTAGCCTGGCCTGTATCCTCAGACTGCAGCCAGCCCAGCCCCACGCCTTAAACACCCCTTGTGTCACCCCGAGAAAGGGGCCTTGTCTTGCCAGGGGGACAGTACCAAGTAGTTTCCTAGGTGACAGATAACAGAGATGTGAATGGAAAATGGTACAACCTTGAGGTCTCCTTGGGACATCCTCGGACAAGCTCTGGGAAGTCTGTGATTTTTTTTTCTTTCTTTCCTTCCTTTTTTTTTTTTTTTTCCTTTTTCTCATTATTTGTACCTAATCCTGCTTTGAGGTCCAAGGGAAAAAAATCCTGCCAGAATAAAGGCACCATCTGTGCCTATGAACCCTGGCAGGGCTCAGGCTCAGTTCTGGAACCAGGATGGCTTATGGGAGTGATGTGGAAGTGGGTCTCCAGGCCGCTGCCCTGCAAGAGCAGAGGCCTCCCTCTGCACAGCTCCTCCGGCAGGCAGCTCCTGCCGGCACTGCGGAGAGCAGCTGGGCTCCCTGGGGCTCCGGCTCTGCCAGCAGAGATAATGAGGTTACCAGCCTGGAGACGCCCCTGCAGCCGCGGGCCTCTGGCTGCCAGCCTGTTCACTCGGAGCCTTCCGGTGACAGCTGTGGTTCCCCGGCTGTCGGAGGGCATTTGTCACAAGACCTGGTGGGCAGGCAGGAGGGCCCCAGGCAGCTGGCCAGATGCTGCGAGGATCGGCCTTCCCCCCAGGTTTTTAAGCCATTTTCCAGCTTTGCTGTTTCCTTTCTGCTCCCTCTACTTGGAGCTGTTAATTTTTTTTTTCCATCAGCTGCCCTGCTTTGGTTCCTGGCAGACAAGGCTGGTTTCTACACTGATTAAAAAAGCAGGGTTTTCAGACGCCTGGAGGCATCCATACAGTAACAAACTGAGCAGCGGGAGAACGGCAGCCACCTTCACAGACGGCAGGAAGGTCAGCGGGGCAGGCAGCGCTCGGTCACGGTGCACCCTGGAGAGGGCAGGCCCTGACAGCCCTGTGGCGGGAGGGGGGTCTTGCTCCCAAGTGGCAGAGGGCAAGCAGTGCAGTGCTATGATCCTGTCCCAGTCCAACTGCTCCCCAATCACTGCATCGTACTGTCCGTCTAAGGGGCGTCAACCCCACCAGGCAGACTTCACCTGAGGGAGACTTTCCAGTCTAACCTGACCAGAGCCCTGGAGCCAACCCCTTCCCATCATAAACCATAACCCACAGTCCCAGCTCCTACAGTTTCTCTGGAAATTGCCTGGAAGTGTTGGGGCAGCCCCTGTGTGTGGCTCGGTAAAGGCAATTCCATCTGAGCACAGACAGCTTTTGCCACTGTCTTGAAAGCTTGCATATCTGAGGCTCATGAGCTCAGCAGCTGGGGCACAGAGATAAAGTGGCTGAGTACCTCAGTTTCCCCTTCTGTAAACAGCAGGAGTCACATCAGGGAGAGGACTCAGGCTGCTGCCCTGTAAGCCTGGGTCTGTGGCCAGGTAGTCTGGAGGACCCCAAAGTGGGGTGGGGGCCCTTGAGTTCCTCTCCTCGGGGGTTTGCATCACAGATGTTTGGCCCTAACAAAGCAGCAGTGCCTACTAAGAGCTACAGTGGGAGTTCCAGTGAGAATTCGGGCCCTTCCACTGCTAGCCCTCCAACCCTCAGTATCCTAAGCGTCCTCCCAGTACAAAGGGCAGCACGCTGCTCCCCGCTCCCCTCCACACACACACACACTCCAGTCGCTCCATCTAAGTCAGTGTCCGGGTAGAGAGGCAGGCTCCCCTCCCAGCCAGGCACAGCCAGGGAGGTCAGGAAGACAGAGCAGCCTCTTTCTGCAGCCATCATAATCCTGGATTAAAATAATAAGCTCCGGCAAGTCTGGTTTTAACCCTTTCACCCCAGGAACACGAATTAGGGAAATTAATTTGGAACGTAAAGAGATCTGACATTTCCCAGATTCCAGGATGCAGCAGGTAGAGGGGAAATATGTAGTGTTCAGGACATATAGGGGCCTTTCTGCCTAGTATTTGTGCCACTTTTATATATTAGAAAGCTTTCGGATGACCAAGGATAGAGCGCTCCTACTGTCACACTGTGTGCAGTTTCCTGTGTGAAGGCAAGAGGAAAGGTGGGCTCAGAACTGATTCTGGACCCTGTGCTCCCCAGGAAGGCGGGGGCCCTGTCTGGGCTCACTACCACTGATGCCCTCTTCCCAGGGCTGTAGACACCGACAGGGCAGAGCCTGGAGCCGTGGTTAGAAGCATGGTTCTGGGGCAGCCTGCCCGGGTTCTAATTCTGGGCTGCCACTTACTGGCTCTGTCACCCCGGCAGGTCACTTAGGGGCTAAGGCTCAGCCTCGTCCTCTCCTAAATCAGGGCTCAGTCATCAGGTGAGACTGATGCCCTAACAAGAGCTGAGCACAAAGCCGGGCATCTGGTGAGGTTCACTTGATGTTAGCATTTATTATTATTGCTTTTATAATAAGCACCATTATTTTGTTAAGTTACTCTCGGCCCCTTACTGAGAGCAAAGGATGCAATCCTTGAACATGAACTCAAATCACCTGCCAGAGAGATAGAGCTCCCCTTGTCATCTGCCGGGAAGGCGTGTTTGGAAGTAACGAACCATCCTGACGCTGAAGAGGGCTCGGTGGGTTTTATTCTGGGCCTTCACAGCCCTTGACAGGGCTCCACGGAAAAGACAATTTCCACAGAGCGGGAAGCTGGAGGAGGCTGTTTGGTAACAGAGAGAAGCTGCTGCCCAGACAATAAATAGGCGCTTCTCTCAACAGAGAAGGAAGAGAGCCTCCTTAAGAACGGCCGCGCAGGGTGGGCCTCACTGGACACCTTTAAAGGCATCTGGGTGGAGGCACGCAGAGCTGCTTCCAGGAGAGCAGAGTGGCTCTGTCCTCGCCTTCTTGAAGAAGGCTAGCCGACTCCCTGTGGGCTGTCCTGCTGGTCAGCAGTGCGTGGCCTCCGTGCGAGGAGGCAGGTGACCAAGAGACCCCCACGCAGGGGGCCAGTGGCCAGCTCAACTCTGGAGGCCACGGAGGGGGGCTTCCTCTACCCGACTTCCAGCCCAGCTCCTCACCGATGAATGGTCTTGGGCAAATTAAATTTCTCGAGCCTCTTTATTCATAAAGATTGGGACTGCATAGAGATTTTCATGTGTGGGGGGTACGTGAGTGTGACAGTGGCGTGCATGAAGGTTGCAGGCGGCGCTAGCTGTGAGGCAGGGCATCCTTCCTTGTCCCCAGGACTTAGGGCACTAGGTACCTGGGGGGCACGGTGCGTAGCTGAAAACACTGGCAGGTGGTTAAATTGAATGTTTTTCTTTTTAGTTCTAGTCTGGGCAGGTTTGGGAGTGGTAAGGGGACTGCCTCTAGTTTTCCTTTGTGTCCGTACACCTGAGTCTGTGCGCAGGATGGGCAGGAGCTCCATTACCCCCTCGCCGGGGGTGCTGGCAGGTACACCCACAGCCCTGTGAGTCCCGGGGGCGGTTCAGGAGAGTCTCTCCTCCCCTGCTCACCCCCAGGGCTTCTCATGACCCCCTGAGACTAGGACCCAGAAGATCCAGAACCTGACCAGAGAACCAGAATGATCTCCAGACCCCTCACCAGGCTGCACGGGCACCAGGGCACAGCAACGTCCCAGCACGGCCCGGAGCTGAGGTCAGACCAGCAGGAAGGGCGTGGGCGCGGCATGAAGGAGACAGTAACTGTCTCTCCATTTCCTCCTGCCCTACTTAAAATCTAAATTCCAAGGCTCTCCATAAACAGCCGCAGCCCACCTCCACGCCCTGTATCCTGACGGTGTCTTCCACGCAATCCGCCTCACTCCTCTCCCATGCGTTCCTGCAGGTCTTACCCATCTGGAATGTCCTCTCCATCTGCATCCATTCTGACCAAGCCCACAGGGCTGTCCAGCCCCTGGAGAGCCCTCACTCACACTTGTGCACGCGTGCCTCTGCCAAACACTTTCTGAGTGACTGTTCTGTGCCAATACTTGGCAGGCACCAGGTCCCAGACACGAGAACAGCACGGCCCCTGCAACTGAGGAGCTCCAGAAGGAGATGCCCCGGCAGCAGCTGTGGCCGAAGCTGGGGCAGGCAGAGCGGGCAGTGAGAACTAAATGGGAATTCCGTCTGAAATTACGCACGGAGGGAGGGCAAAGGAGAGGCTCCAAAAATGCTCGTTAATATATTAAGTTTTAAAAACCCAAGATTTTCCCACAGCTGTGGTCCTGACCACTTGAGCCACAGGCCAGGCCTCTGAAATTCCTGAGGGCTCCGTCTGCCGCTCCTTTAAACTGGAGTCTACAGGGAGTTTTGATCCCAAGCCATCCGAACAGGGGCCTGGACATTGGGACCCGCCAAAGTCTGAGTTGCGGCGGTCTGGCACCCTGTTCCTTCTCTTCTCGTGACAAAGTGTGCACACCAGAGACTGGGCTCCCAGCTCTGAGTGTCTGTCTCTGTATCTAGAAACAGACACGATTCCACCACAGGGATGAGGGGGACATCAACAGCCTGGAAATCCTCTGAGCTTCCCTTATCATTATAGCCCAGACACCCCTCCTCCTTCATCCCACAGCAGAGCACTGGTTAAAGCCCCTGCAGACACGCGTCAGGATCTGAGCCCCCAAGCGCTCGTACACAGAAGGCCCTGGTTTGAAGCAGAGCGGGCCTCTCAGGGGGCCACCCCGGCATGTGCAGCCACCCGGCGCTGAGTGCCTTTTACATGCCGACTTCCCTTCGGTGCAGGGCCTGGGGTGAGCACTGCACTGACTGCTGCTGCTCCTCTGCTTTCACATACTTTTTGCACAAGCGGGGTTAATTTGCAATCCAAAGGCAATCTGTAATCCTGCTATGCCCTCCTCTCAGGGCCCCAAGATAGGGAAGAGGCCCAGTTGGCCACTTTACAGAGAGTGGGGACGGGACGCCACAGGGCTGCAAAGAACGGATGAGGCCAGAGCTGGCCCTGAGCAAAGTGGCCTCCCCTCCCCCATCTCTGATGAGCCCAGTGCCCAGACATGGCTGTGCGCAAGGACACTGATGGCAATGACCCCGGTTGGTCCTTTATGAAGTGCTCACCTCAGCCTCTCCCCCCTAAATCAAAACCCCATTTCCCAAATCATGTCAACAGTGACTTAGGAGGGAAACAAGCTCATCCCCAAGCCATCCACCCTCTTTGTCTATACCTGGGAGCGCCCGGCTGGGGAAGCCTGACCCACGGCAGGGCCTGCAGGGTACAAAGAGGGCAGCCCGTTGCCTACTGGTTAGAGCGCGTGGGGCTGAGCAGCTCGGGGTGCGAATCCTGGCTCCCACACTTAGCAGCTGTGTGGCCGGGCAAGGCGCTTAGGCTCTCCCCGGAGGGGCCTCTCAGTGAGAGAACAATGGAAGTGGATAAAGCCAGGGTGCGGCACGGTGCAAGGGCTGGGAATGAGAGCAGGCGCCGTCTTCCAGAGGGAGGGGCTGGCCGCCGGGGCGTCCCGGTCCTCGGAGGCTGAGCCTCCTCTTGCCCCTCAGTAGAGGGGCTGCCCTGGGGTGGGGGAGGGAGGTCTCCTCCGCATTTGACTCTTCGCATTGAGGGTCCTGGGGCATTTTGGGTGTTCCCTTAGGATCTCGGGGGGCTTGCTCGTGACCACCCTGCCACAAGTGGGGTCAGCCCCTCAGTCAGACACTGACGGTCTTGGGCTCTGTGGTCACTGTCATTTCATGGCTTCTTGTCTTATCACCATGCAGCGCGGTAACAATTGTGGACGTAATTAAATACATATTGGGTCAACTTGGTCTAAATGGCTATTTGGCTGCAACACTGAACTGCACTGATGCTAAACTTGACTGAGTGGGAAACTGGACCTTTAGGCCTCAAACGCTGAGAAGATCTGAAGGGGTCACTGCCAGAGCACGTCCTGACTGATGTCCTGGCCCCCTTCGGTATGGCCATTGTGATGGTGGCCTCAGTCTCAGAGCACTCTGCTGCCCAGGGCCCCAGCCCCTCAGTACAGACCCTGAGCCCAGGACTCTGGTCCCACGTGGCCAGGGGTGTAGAGCCGAGGGAAGTGTGCATATTTCAAAGGTCTCTTGGGAAGTTCACCTGTACAGAAGAGGCATCAATAAATTCATCCTGCCGAGGGGAGAGACGGAACCCTGCGGTGTCTTAGGGACCGCTTTAACATCTGCCAGGGAGACTCAGGAGCCAAATGAGGACCCCCGTCCCAGGGGTCTCGAGACATGGCTGCTTTTCCCCCCATCCTTGAGCTAGACATGCTCTCTGACCCTTCAGCCTGGGTGTCTACTCAGCCGGGGCCTGAGTGTAGATCTCCAGTAAAGGACCTTGGGGCGCTCTGAATGACCTTCCAAACAAGTCAGAAGACAGTTTTCCCTGTGCCAGCTCTATGCCTGGATATACGCTGAGCAGAGTCCTAACGCTTACTGAGCGCCCCCCTCCACTTCATGCCACACACGCACACGTGAGATCATCACACGACACACACATGCACGCACATGCACGCACACGCACACCCTACCTGACCCTAAACTGCTGCAGATCGCCTCGCAGGTGAAACAGTCCAGAAATCCCTACTCTGAGGATTCTCCACAAACGCCATCTCCCTGCAGGGCTGGGGGAAGCCTCTCCCGGCCCCAAGGTTGAGGGTCCTTTCCTTCAAAGTGGATGTTTTTATCGCTTGTTATCCAACAGGTGAGGCGGGGGCTTCGGCTTCTCCTTGCAACAGTGACTGCTGGACAAAACCCCCCATGGCACATCCTGCAGCTGAGCCTCCCTCCCACCCGGGGAAGCAAGGGTGGGGGTGGGGGCGAGAAGCGGCTGCAGGAGGACGGGGCCCTGCCTCCGCTGGACACAAAGGTACATCTGCCAGGCTGTCTTCTCTGCGGCTCCCCAGGGAAGGACAAGGGGACAGGGCAGGACCACGGTCACACTCCTCCACGCCATGGCCGGGCGAGGTAAGGATGTCAGGAGAGGCTGAACATGGTGGTGATGGAGGTGGGAAAAGACCCCTGGCAGAAGAGGGCAGCCGTAATTCCAAATCATAAATAATGAGGGACGAAGGAGCCAGGCAGCCCCTTCTCCACCAGGCCCATGGCCAAGGCCACTGAGAAGGCCGGGAGCCCAGCAGAGGCTGAACCGCCCCAACCTGGGCAGCCCTCATTTTGTGAAAGCAGGACTGGGGGGCCCTGTCCCCGAGCTCTGAAGGGGAGGTCACACTAAGTGCAGTTTATGCAGGGAGTGGCCTGATAATGGAGAAGGGACCTTGTTGATCTCTGCCTCCAGGAGAAACACCAGACCCTCAGGAGGGTGACGTCACTGCCCAGCTGGGGAAACGAGGCCACTCCCAGCTCTGGGACCCACTCAGCTTCCTGCACCAGGAGCTCAGCAAAGACTGAGGGTGAGGCTGAGCCCTGCGCAGCCACCAGCTTAGGCCCACTGATGGCCCCTCCCCTGGCCCGCAGGGTTACTCTTCTCCTGCCAGGTCAGGACACTGCCCTGCCCCCACCCCCCCAGGTGCCCAGCTTCCCCAAGACATTGGTGGAGGGACTGGAGCAAAGTCTGGGAGGCTGGAGGAGGTGAAGTCCTTTACACCATGCAGCACAGCCCCTTGACTGGGAACGGAACCGGTGGAGTCAAAGCCTTGTATTCGCATCCATCCCCTAAGGACTGTTGCATCCAGTATCTTGTGTTCAGCCTCACAACAGCCCTGGGAAGTACGTCACACAGGCACAATCTAGCCTGCTTTAAAGATAAAGCGACAGAGGCCAGGGCAGGGAGGTGAGTCCCAAGTCGCAGTCGCTCTTTGCACTGAGCCCCGTTCCCCTTAGTTCTGCTCAAGTAGCAGGGGCACGGCCTGGGCCACAGGGGTGGCCGGCACCTTCTAGGAGGTCTCCAGGATGAGGCAGGTGGTCTGAGGGGCAGGGCTTGCCCACCCCTCCAGGTCTCCTACACTCCTGATGCTGCATAAATGAAAGGACAGGCATGATGGCCAGGAGGAAGGGAAAGAAAATGTGTGCAGAGCCCTTACCTGCTCTGGTCCGAGTCCTGCAGGGAGATCCCGGAGTCCCAGTCAATATCCCCTGCTGGTCGCTCTGGGACCCAGAACAGAAGCAAAGATCAGGGGAGAGCCAGAAACTGGGCTCTCAGCTGCCACTTAATGAACATCAAAGAGAAAGAGCTCTCCAGAAGACATTTACTCCCCAGATAATTCTGAGCCCTGCTTATGTGTCTCTCAGCCTCAGGACAGGTGTGGTGACTGCTGGTGGGCATTGTCATGGCTGAGGGGCCCACGTGGGTCCTCTCAGGTGCCAGGTGAGGAGTGGGCTCTGGGGATGGGGAGGAAGGAAGGGAAAGAGCCGTCTCTGAGGCCTGGACACCTGCAGTCATGCTACCACCTAAGCTCCGCCCACTGACCAGCCACTGGACCTCTGTGGAGAGCGGCTCCTACCAAGAGGACAATGAGGTCCGCTAGGGGATGTGAGTGTGTCATCTGAGGGAGGTGCAAAAAACCACTCTAGAAAGAGCTATAAGCCACAGGAAAGACATTGTGGTAGCCTCCACCCCAAGGACAGAGAATGGCCTCCCACTGGCCTGGGATCAGAGGGGCCTTTAGCAGACGGGACTGGCTGTGAGGTGGTAAAGAATACATGTCAAAGCCAAGAATAAGAGGACATCCTGATGAACTTGGTGACAGGCAGCTGTGCTCCCCTTTCCTGCCCCCTCCTTCCCCCTTCCCTTCTGCTGGATCCCCTCTGGCTGCCCCCACCACCCAGACCCACAGCGTGGGCCTTACCTGGCACAGCTCTGTCCCAGGATGAAGTCCAGGCTGGGATCCCCACCTTGGGGGGGCCCTGCCCCCCAACACTCAGCATCTCCTGCAGCAGAAGGCGATTCCTCTCCACTCGGTCAGACAGGGACAAGGTGCTGCCCTCAGTGCCCGGGGCTCCCAGGTCTCCAGCCCTCCAGAGCTCCCCCAGCAAGGCTGGCCTGGGGACACAGTCCTCCTCGGAGGTCAGAGACAAGCTATCCAGGTCTCCCCTCATGACTAGACCATCCTGCAGTGGGTATGACCTTCCTTTCCTCCGGTTGGGCACATGGGTGGTTTTGCTACAAGGCCCAGAGCCCGCAGGCCGGCCTGAAGTGACTCTGCGGGTGGGGCTCTCTTGCGAAGAGCCAGGCCCTGGCTGCAGAGCCCTGTCGTGGTCAGGCCGTGTCCGAACCGCTTCTGGAGTCCAAGGCCTCCTCTTGTTCCAGCACTCAGGCCCGGGAGCAGGAGGCTTGGGAGGCCCAGGGCCCCCATTTCTGGAGGACTCCTCCTCGGTGACGCTTCTGCCCAGCTGCCCAGCACCGGGGCTCTGAGCATGGAGGACCACCACAGCACTGGGCAGGCCAGGGCCCTCCAATGGAGTCCTGGTTCCCCCCACCTTGACGCGTCTGCATTTGGGTTTCTTGAGGTTTGGCCGCTCGTGGGAAGTGAGGCAGGGGCTTGCCCCCTGTTTGCCTGCTGTCATCTTCTCCTTCAAGGCTCTCACCTTGGACTCCAGCACCGAGGGGCTGCTGTGGAGCTGTATACCCCATGCCCCGGGAGGCTGGGGGGCCATTAGGCTGGGTGTTCTGTCTTCTTGAGGACAGGGCCAGTGTCTTGGGAGGTGTCCATTCTCCGGCTGTGGCTCAGGGCCACTTCTCTCCACAGCTGACGTCACCTCCATGGAACTGGCTGTTCTGCTCCCTGTTTGGGGCCCTCTGGAGGAGAAAACAGACAGAGCTCCTTAGACTCAGCACCTGGCCAGCCCCAACCACCTCCTGGGTCCCAAAGTGCCTTGGTAGTGAGCCCTGTCCCGAGGTAAATAACTTGGGGTCAGAGCAGGTGATGCCCCCTGGATACTGTGAAATCACCTCAAACAAAGAGTACAAATCATTGGATGGTACAAATAAGGTATTACTGAGTTTTTTCTTCCAAATTCGAATAGTGGTCTCATTTTCCTACCCCCATTTTACAGGTGGGGCACAATGAAGCTTCCAACAACAACTAATCTTCTGTCCAATGTGGACCAGACTGAAAATGGGGGCCAGGTTTCCTAGTCCCTGGCTCATTTTGCTGTCAGGTGGTGTCCGGGGAGGATGCCAACAACTGCTAATAGCCAACAAGCTCTTCCCTTTCCAAGGCAGAAGATGGACTTCAGGAAGGTACTACCCAGGATCTGACCCTCCGGTGGAAGGTGCTGCTGTGCACAAGCCACAGGACGGCAGCGTGGGGCTGTGCCCACAGGGCGGCCAGGATCTGTCACCAATGCCTATCAGCCTCTGCTCTCAAACACCCTCTCCCAGATTACTATCCTCATTTTCACAGAGAGACTGAGGCACAGAGACATTAGGCGACAAGGGTGCTAAGGGAGGCCCGGTTTGGAATGCAGAGCTTCTCCTCCCGAGGCCCGGGCTCTTTCAAAGCGCTCAGTGACCGTTTACTCATTCACCACTTGTTCTTATGAGAATATTGGTCTAGACAAGTTAAGTGATTGCCCAAACCACACAGCTCCTTGGTGGCATGGCTGATGTCAGTGTCTTCACAAGAAATAGAAGTGAGCACGGGATTTTATCCCCCAAGATGTTCTGTACACACCTACATGCCACAATGTCTTAATATTTCTCCTGCTCTCTGAGCACGCTCCTTCAACAACATACATCTAGATACGTCCCACTTGAAGTAAACTGCATGTAGACTCCATCCAGGGTATGGCTCCATGGTAGAGTACCGGCTTAGCATGCACCAGGTTCTGGGTTCAATCCCCAGTACCTCCATTCAAATGAAACATAAAAAAATAAAAATCTATATTTACATAAATTACAAATTAGGAGATAATTATTCACTTCATATATTGACTAAACAGTCACCACAGGATTCTCTTATATGCCAAATCCCTCTAATCATTTATTACAATTCAATTTATACATGTTTCAGGAATGCTTACATTTCATAAAGCGAAACACACACACAGTGTGAAAAGCTACATCAGTTTTCAGCCTGTGAAGTTTAAGGACTGTCTTTGGACTAAGACGAGATCATTTACTCTACCAGTTAACCTATAATTTACCCACTTCATCTTCGCAGTCCAACCACCCATTCCTCTCTTCCAAGGTTCAATCCAGAAGGCAGGGGATTCGAATGCAAGGGGGAGCAATTTCAGTCACAGGAAAAGAACTTTCTTTTGGGTAAGCTGTGGAACAGCATTCCAGAGCCAATCCATCTCCGGAGCCGGGAAAGGATGAGAGCTTTCTCACTGGGGACCGCGGGGTACCGACTGGTGCGGCTTGGAGCCGCCGGAGTCTACGGCCCAAGTGCTGTTCTTGCTCTAAGTGGGAAAGGCTGAAATGCAGATGGACGTGAAGGCTGGGCCTCCCCCGTGACCCTTCCTTCCCGCTCCCCGCTACCGCCGCCTCCTCCGTACTCACTGAAGGCTGCCGCCGGCAGGTCGGGCTGCCGCCTCCATCCCCTCCATCCCCGGGGGAGGCCAGGCCCTCCTCTCGCCCCTTCTCCCTCCCAGGCTCGCTTCGGGGACCGGGGCGCACAGGCTCCGGCCGGGGCTCGGGGAGTGCGGCCCGCAGGCCTCGGCCCTCGGGGCGCGCCCGGCTCGTCTCCCAGCTCTGCGGGCCGCCCCGGGGTCCGGGTGGGGTCGGGCCCGAGCAGCCGCCCCGCGGGCCGCGGCCTCCCTCCGGGTGCGGGGAGGGGACGCGGGGTCGGCGCGGAGGGCGCGGGAGGGCAGGAAGCGGCATGGGCGGCTAGCTCATGGCTCGGCCACCAAGGGGAGCGAGGCCAAGCCCGGCGCCTTCCCGGCCGGGACGGGAAGAGGGAGCGGGAGGGCGGAGAGGAGGGGCGGCGGAAGGGGCTGGAGGGGCGGCCCTCGCCCCCACCCCGCCCCGCCGCCTTGCAGCCCCGCCGCCCTCCGCGCCGCCGCGCCCCGGGGGCCGGCCGCCCGCCCGCGCCCGGCCGAGCTGCCTTTCCCGCCGGCGGCGGCGGCGGCGGCGGCGAGCGAGGCGCCCCAGACGTCTAAGCAGCCAGCCCGGCTGCGAGTCTGGGGACTCGGGCGGGGCGGGGGCGCCTTCCGGGCCGCCCGACCTGACCCCTGGCGGCCCGGCTCGCCCGGCCCGCCCGCCGAGCGCCCGCAGCCGAGGCCTCGGGGAGCGCGCGGGCGCGGGACGCGGGTCCACGCGGGCAGAAGCTGCGGAAACACCACGTTCTTCCCGAGGCTCCCGAGAAGGCGTGTAACCCTACACCCGGGCGTGGGGAGGAGGCTCGGCTGGCGGCTGGCGGGGTGGAGGCTGAGGAATGCCCATTGTTTAGACAACTTTTCCGGAGGAGTCGCCCTCCCCAACGGCCTAGGGCGCCGGCTTCTCAGAGGTCAAGGTCATTTGTGCCCACTTTCCAGCGGCGACGTGAGGGGGACAGAGTGGACGCGGGTTCCCTCATCCTGCCCTGCTAAGGGGAGAACCAGGTGCCTGCATCGACGGTCCCCTTGGATAGGGATCGATTTTCGGGGTCCTGGGGACTCCTGAAGCCACCTGGTCACTTTTTCCAGACCTGGGAGGGAGTAACAGCAACGGACTTTACCTGCAGCTGTGGCTCCAACCAACGGAGCTTTCGTTCTCTTTCCACCCAGAGGGAGGGGACGGAGCCTCAATCATTTCCAAACCCGTGTTCCACAACAGACGGGAAACAATAAGAGTCAGGACTCAGGAAATTCCGGAAATCTCTAGAAAGGGAAAGTGCTCGCTCATCTTTCCTTCTGCCAACAGGCCTCACTTTTAAGCGGGGCTGCGCTCCTATTTGTGCTGATACACTGCAGTCACCATCTAGATGACAGGCACAGTAAGGACCCACTGTGTGCTGAGTGTGGGTGCAGCCGCAGCCCTGAGCCGTGGTGGGGAGGCCTGCCCTTGAGTGGGTGGGGTTACCCTGCAGGAGGGGAGAAGGGGGCATCTGGGGAAAAGCACACAGGCCTGAGAGCAGCTGTCTGGGGAGCTGTGGGTGGACTAGACTTGGGCTAATTTAGGAACCTGGGAGGCTATCTAGGGCAAACCTTCTGTGTTACAGGACAGGCCCAAGGTCACACAGCTCTGGGGACAGGTGGTCTCCAGAGTTGTGGGTAATTCTCTTGCGGTTCATCCCCCGCCCCCTCCATATTCCCAAGAGCAAGCGGTTCCTCCAACAGGGCACCTATCACCGCTCTGAGCTTGTTCATACTGATCACTTCATAATATGGTAACGGGTACCATTTCCAGAGGGAATCCTGTGCACCTGGCATCAGGCTAAGCACCTTCCATTCCTTATCTCATACTGCAGCCTTGAGAGGTGGGTACTGTTCCCTGTCTCCTTTCACCAGATGAGGAAACTGAGCAAGGTAACCTCCGCAAGGTCAAA
Source organism: Camelus dromedarius (assembly GCF_036321535.1). Classification (NCBI taxonomy): domain Eukaryota; kingdom Metazoa; phylum Chordata; class Mammalia; order Artiodactyla; family Camelidae; genus Camelus; species Camelus dromedarius. Next base: position 25,436,765 of record NC_087458.1, on the reverse strand, counting down.
GAGCCAGTAAGTCCAAGACCCTCCCATTAACCACACAGCACAGCTATGTTGCCAGCATCCTGCATGTTCAACATGGGAAGATTTAGTTTAAAAAAACAAACAAATTGTGAAGTGCTGTGGTAGTCTAAATCTGCTGCCAGGGTGGCCTGGCCCTTCCTTTCTGACTGCTTTTTTTTTAATTCATTACTTTTTTTTAGGGGGGAGGTAATTAGGTTTAACCACTTATTTAACTCTAGAGGAGGTACTGGGGATTGAACCCAGGACCTTGTGCATGCTGAGCATGCACTCTACCACTTGAGCTATCCTCTCCCCCTGGCTTTTCCTTTCTGGATCCTTTCTGCCTTCCTAGTCTGCCCCCCCACCCCAGGTAAAATCCTCTAAACCTGAAAAGACTCCATCCTCTGCTCCGCGTGCAATGTCAACCCCACCAGCAGCGATACTATTACTGTTATTCGGGACCTCCTATGAGGCAAGGCATTCCACATAGGATCTTTTCCATCTTTACGACAACCCTGCAAAGTAGGCATAGTGTATCCCCACTTCAGGGATACGGAAATCGGGGTGCAGAGAGGATAAGGGACTTGCCCCAGGTCACACAGCTCCTATAGCCAGAGTCTGAACCCAACTCTGCCTCAGTCCAAGATCTTCTCCCTGGCTTCCTTCTTTCAGAGGCGCCACTTTGGAGCTCACCCTTAAAGGTCCAGCTCCATGCCTCCTGCTCCCACCCCTCCCCCAGAAGTTAATGATCCGTAAGGCGAGCTTCTGAAAGTTCTAACAAAGGCTTAGTATTTAAAGGAAACCTGTCCCCAACCTTTTAAGATACAAACAATCACCTTCAATTTACTCATAAATTTGTCATTTTGCACTTAATATGGGGGTGGGAGGAGTGGGATGTCCTGTCTACTTAGAGGGTTTAAAAGGCACCTGTCCTAAAAACACCAAGAAGCAAATCCTTAGAATGCTGTTACATTATCACGGCATTCGCATGTCTGAGGGCACTTCTCATTCACCTGGGTTCTGTTTGGTTCAGCAAATAGCTCTTGAGTTCCTAGTGAGACAGGTAATAGGGAAACAAAATGTAGGACCACAGACCCTGCCCTTAAGGAATTTCGGGTCAAGTTGTGGAGTAGGGGGAGGGGCGGGTGCATAAACTTGCTGCATAGGTGTCCCATCGAGGTGAGCATAGCGTGGAGGTGTGGTGGTTCACAGGAACAGCTCCATTGAGATGTGTGTTGTGTGTAGGGGGTGTCACAGAGAGCTGCGTCTTGCAGAATAAGCAGGAACTAGCCAGACAGAGGGCACGGGGTGGGGGAAGGCATTTCAGGAGAGATTAGCATAAACACAGGCATTGAGTTGTTAAACTGCCTGGTTTAAATGTTAAGTGTAAAAATTAATCTGGGAAAGGCTGGGGAGGGGGTGGTGGGGAGCGGCAGCAGAGCCTGGTTGAGGACCTCAGGCCCGGGGTGAGGAGCCTGGACTCCGACCTGTGAGGTGGGGGTCCCTAGGGGGTGGCCTGCCCTGGGCCTCAGCCTGTGAGTCTGGCATGTTTCTGGGCTGGGAACTGCCTCATTTTCTTAAGTATTGGACCCTTTTATTACCATCTTTCCGAAAGAAATCTAGAAGGAACACAGATGTAGTAGATAGCAATCTCGTAGTCCCCTTGCTCATCTGAACCCCCCGGGAAGCCCGGCACCCTAGGAAGCCTCCCCCCTCCTACCCCCCTCCCCCCAACGTGCTCTGAGCGTTCAGCTTGAAGAAGGAGCCTTGTGGGATGTGGAAATAGGATTTCACTTAGGATGGAGGGAAGGGGCAAGACAGTCCTTCGAGGTCACTCTGTTAGAGCAGGGATGGGTGGGAGGGACGCCTCTGCCATCCCTCCACTGTGCTGCCTGAAGGGGCCTGTCCTGCTGGAAACCAGAATTTCCTGGTCGCTCCTGTCCTGGTCATGGGGCACATGGTCCAAGAAGCACTCAGGTAACTGACCCTGGCACCACTCCTGGGGGCGCTGTTCACTGCCCCGGGGCCTTCCCTCAGGTCCTCATCACTGCCTCCTAGCAGAGGCCCAAGAGTGTCGGGACTGGTCCCCCACGACTTCCCAAGGGCCAGGCTGACCAGTGCCTGTGTCGACTCCCCTGGGACTCTGCTGAAAAGGCTGGTTCTGAAGTCTCGGCTGTGGGGACTCTGATTCCTTAGTTGGAGGTAGGCCCAAGAATCTGTCTCCTAATAAACTTCCCTGGTGATTTTGAGGCCCAGTCAGTTTCAAGAAGCACAAGTCCTCATGTTAAAACTCAAACTCCTCCTTAGGCCTCAGCTCTCACCACCCTACAGTCATCCTGCGTGCCCGCCAGATTGAATTACGTCTAGTTCCCGAGAATGGCCACACTGGTTCATGTCTCCCAGCCTTCGCCCAGTCTTTCCTTCATCCTGAAACCGCTGCTTCGCTCCACACATGTACCCATCCCAGCCCAATTTGGCTGTCTCCTCCTCGACCTTCCACACGCAGCTCAAACGTCGCCTCTGCAGGGATGCCTTCCCCAGTCTGCTCTCCAGCCCTGCTAACCTGGGTTAGAGCTCTCTGGGCCTGCCTCACTTCCGCCAGAGCACTTATCACACTCAGCTGTCCACATCTGACACTTTGCAGAGTGCTTCCAGATCCATATCCGTGTTCCTGGCCCTAACACGTGGCCACCACATCAGAGGTATTGACTAAATTAAATGCCACGAGGTTAAATGAAAGAAAAAAAAATCCCTACCTGTTAAGGATGCGGAAGAGGAGAAGAGGGAGCCCCCTGCTTGCAAAGGTCATTTCCAGAGGATTTGGTCCATTCATTCAGCCTGGCCCGTCTTGCCCCAGGGCCTGTGAGAAAGCCGGTCACTGGCAGGGCCAGGACCAGCACCCAGGCTTCCTGGCTGGCTCCTGTTTACACCTGATGCTCGGGCCTCCTCACACCTGCCCTGCCTCTTTTTTCCCCACAAACAGCCATTGATCACAGAGGTGCGGGCCTTACACTTCAATTCTGAGTGAACCTGGAAACTTGGAGATAAAATAGCTCTCAGAAGAAGAAACGGAGCAGGAAGGGGAGAGGAGAAAATGAGAGAGAAGACATCAGATACACAGAATCAGGCAACATGACAACTGGGCACCTCCAGACAGCAGTTACCTGGTCCTCTAGTCCTGCCTCTCTGCAACTCCAACACCCGGGCACACATGTGAACACACGATGCCACGCTCTCCTTCGCCACGCATGCCTGGATTGAGTAAGACCCAGGAAGAACAAAGGCATGGTTCCTACCTGGTCGGGGTCTGCTTGTCCCGCTCCCCCAGGCGGGCGGCCAGGGAGCCTGCTGGGAGGGCTCGGGACCTGCCCTGGAGGTTCGGACTCCAGACTTCACTGCCTTTGATGCACACACACCCTGGACCCACCCCGACTCTGCCTGAGTCCAACTGTGGCTTTTCATTTCATAATCCTAATCACAGGGAAACGACTGGGATTAGGAAAAAATTTTTATACTGTCCCTCCAACTCCACCACACCTGCTCTGTGGGAGGCCCTCACCAACATGGGGAGAGGGCACCCAGCTTCACTCTGTCCGTCAGTAACCGCTGTCATCTTGGCCAAGTCAGTTTTCTCATTAACAGAAAGAGAGCAGATTCAGGGAGAGAGATCCCGGAGGACGGCTGACAGCTGAAGTCATGTTTGTGACAGCTGTTGATCTTGAGAAGAGACAGAAAGTGCTTCGTACTGTGTTAATAGTTCAATTAAGACATATGAGAGACTATGAAAAAAAATATTAGTATCATCCTCACACCAGTAGTTCAATAAAAACTATCATTATTTCAATGAAAGTTAAAAAGTTATTTGACAAAATTTGACACCGTGCCTGGAAACTCCAGGGCCTACGTGTGCAGCCATGTCGGTGTGCAGCCATGTCATTAAAAATTAATGCTAATTCTGTGGAGGTTTATTAATAAGAAACAATGTTTAAAAGGGGCAATGTTGCTCATTCTGGTTCTGAATGAGTCTTTTATACAAAAAGTTATAACCCTTGAATCAACTATACTTCTATTTAAAAAATTATTTAAAAAAAAAGCCATGGCCTTTGCAGCTGTGCAGTGGTTGCTCCCTGCCCCCAGGGGCTGGGCTGGGGGCTGCAGGATTCGGGGCACTGCAGGCCTCTCGCTCTTTGTCTCTCAGCCCCTCTTGGATCTGCCTCTTCCCTCAGTTGCCGCGACCTCTGTCTTTCCTGGTTCTACCCACTGGTCTCTAACTGCTCCTTCTCAGCTCCTCTGCCTGCCCCGTCTGTCCCCAGGGCTCTGTCCTCCACTCTCACATGTGCAGACTCCCCGAGGGACGTGCCATCCACCCTATATGCTGACGATGCCCACTTGACACCCCCAGGCTGCCCTCTCTGCTGAGCTCTGAACCGTATTTACTCACGGGTATTTACAAAGTTCCTACTATGTGCTGTGTACTGGGTGGAGGACATCTCCACCTGCTCAGACACTTCAAATTTGAGATGTTAGGACTACCGAACAGGTCGTCTTCCCCATTTTTGAGCCCTTTCCCAGCAAATGGCATCATCAGTTACCCAAGCCAGCAATTTGGCAGATACCCACTTCCCATCTCTTGGAGCCACGACTGTCTCCCCTCTCCACTACCTCTACCTCGGTCAGGAACACCGGGATCCCCCACAGAACTGAACCTGCCTTCTGCCTGGCCTCCCTGCTCCAGTCCCTCCTCCTTAAAGCTGCCTGCTGATCTTTCTAAAACTCAAATCTGATCGTGCTTTCTCAGCTGATCGCCTCGTGACCAGTGAAATGTGGTCCACGCCTTGGGCTCCCAGCTCTAAAACCTCCTTACCCACCTTCTCCAGCCTCTCTGGTCCCTTCTCCTCCCACATCCTGTATGCACCCAATTCACATCACCATGGAATTCCCATCCCGTGTACTCCCTACCTGGAAGGTCCCTCCTTCCCCACCTGGGGTCTCTCATGGTCAACGCCTTGTGTCCCAACACCACTCACTGTCTGCAGTGCTTCTGGGTGGGTTTATTCTCATCTCTTCCACAAGTCTGTAAGCTCTTTGCAGTGATTAAGTCCTGAATTCTAGAATTAGGCTGACTTTCCATATGTTACTTAGTCTAATCCACAAGCCAACCCTAAGAGTTGATATTGTTGTCCGCATTTTATAGATGAATAAACTGAGGCTCAGAGAGACTAACTACTTGCCCAAGATTCCCCGGCTGGTGAATCCCCAAGGTCCCCAGGTTCAAAGCTGGTCACCTGCCTCTGAAGGGTGTCTGACTAGACAGGGATTTTGTCAAGGGTGGTGTGTGACCAACCAGTCTCAATTGAGAGAGGCGGTTTTGTTCATGTGGCCCATCTAGTCCCGCCTCGTCTTCCCTTCTCTGTCAGTGGGACCTGAAATATTTCTGGACCAGATGTCTCCTTCCTTCCACGCAACAACCACAGGAGCCTAAGCGCAGGTACCCCTCTCCCCCCACGCCTCTGGTTCCTGGCATTGCAGACGACCTGAGGTCACAGGTTGCCTGTGGACTAATTTGGTCGAGGGTCCGGCTCAGGTCTGGGTGTGGGCTTGGTCCAGTGAGATGAGGGTGATGAGGGCAGTGGAAACGGGTTTTACGTGTTAAAGAAACTCTCTGAGGAGGTTTTCACTCAGGACTGAAGCGCCGGGGTCTTGGGTTGGGGACATCCCTCCCCATCCAGTGTCCCCCCCGCCACTATGTCCTTAGGGACAGGAGTTAAAATGCTGCCATCTGCCTCTGTCTTCCTGTTGTGCGAGGCAGGTGCCAGTGTGCACATTAGAGCAGCACTTCATATTTTAAAATCGCCTCCCAACAACCATCCCAAGTCAGATTTCGCAGAGGAAGCAGCTCAGACCCAAGGCCTGGGAATTTGGCCAGTTACAAAACTGGTGAGTGCCCCAGTCCCCAGCCCCACTCCAGGCCTGGAAACCACATTTCTGGCTTCGTGATAGCGGGCACTAGCCTTCCAGAGGCAGTCCCACACATGGCCCCACCCGACCACTGCTCTCAGATGGGGGGCCCCCAAGAATGCTTCCCTCTCAGACCAGAGCCCCCCACTAATATTCAAAAAGAGTGGTCACCTGGGGCACAGAGGACAGCTACATACTGTGTCCCCTCCCACACCCTTGGGGCAGGTGGGGAGGGAGGAAGTTCTGCCTCCGCCAGTGGACATCGGACCTGGGTGGGAGGGGACTCCCCAGAGCCCCAGAAGCTGGTTGGGCAGAGGGGACAGCACATCCTCGCTGCATGGAAGGCAGCACTGTTGCACTGGAAAGCCACAGTGCTTTGTTTTCCCATCTTTCTGGTATGCTTTCTCTGGACTGGGCGCCTGCGGCTGCTCCCGGGAGGGAGCCCAGTACCCATGTGCCTTGGACACTGCCTCAAGCGAGTGGGGCGGTCAGCATGCAGTCCTGCCGACCACCCCTTCTGGCTGGGATGCTGTTCATCAACTCTGAAGAGCAGCCGGGTCCTCTCTCCCTCCTGGAGACATCGTCCCACCAAGGCGAAGCCAGACCCCTGGAAGCCCCACAGCTGCTCAGCCGGATGGCCTCCGACTGGCCCAGGCCACGTGACGCGGGCTTGCAGGGCGCATCAGCGGAGACCGGTCTGCAGGGCCCAGGTGCACCTGCTTCTGCTCATTTTGGAGCTGCCCTCGGGGCTTCTGTGCCGCTGCGGAGCCCTTTCCAGCCCCTCGTCCTGTAGGGGTTCCTCTCGCCTCCACCTGCCTGGGAGGGTTTTCTGAGGACACAAAGAGCCTCAGAAGCAACCTCTTTCTGAGCAAATTCCTCGGCTTCTGGAGTCCATCGGAACTTTTTTTCCTGGGTTAAATGAAAGTACTTGGTGGGTGAGGTGTGGAGGGAAAGACCCAAATTTGAAAAGTCCAGGATTAGACTTGGGCAACCAGGGGTCTGCTCTGCCTGGGCCACGTCTGCTTGTGGGACCAAGCGTGGAGCTCGGTTTCCTCATCTGGAGATGGTGGACCTGACTAACAGGGCCCCATGAGGTATTAGCAGGTCCCCTATGGAAAAGAGACTTCAAGCCCAATAAATTTGGGTGCTAATACCTGCTGTCTCATCCCCCAGGCAGGTCCTTAGGCCCAAAGGCATTTCAAAGGCTCAGGGAAGTCCTTAAGTGAAAACAGAACTACACCAGTTTACCTGTGCTTAACCCTGCCTTTCTCAGAAGTAACTGACCATAGAACCCACCCCACCCCGCCGCCACCCCAGTAGCAATTAACATCCTAGGGAACACACCTGGGGCAGCCAGGACCAGGTGACCTCAGGTCTCACTGGGATGGTCTAGGCCTCCCCACCCACGGGGGAGGAGCAGGCAGCTGCTGTCCAGCGAATTCCAGGATCTCATAGGAAGGGCCAGGCTGCAAGCAGGTAAGGCTCCCTCGGGAGGCAGGTGGCAGCCCATCCCAGCTTTATCTTATTTTTTCACAAAGTCTAATGCTATGAGGAGTTAGAGACCAAAAAAGGGAGACTTAAAAAAAAATTCTCAATTTCCAATCTGATTCAGTCAATTCACCTTAAGACTAAGAGCCTCAGTTTACCTCTCTGAGAAAAGGGGGAGTCAGGGAGACTTGGTTGCACTCACTCAACCTTGGCCCTCAGAACAGAATTTCCCAACCTGGGCTCCCCAGACACCTAATGGGGTGGGGAGCACAAGCTACAGCCCATAGTTACAGAAGCCTAACGGAGATTATTCATTTACCATGAACAGTGTCTTTGCTTTTGACTGGTATTATGTCAGCTCAGTGTGAGGACGCTGGTTGTCATGGAGACAAGGATTATTATGCGATAAAATGGTTGGCTTGTTGGACAAAATCCTTACACACTTAAGGTCCAGAGAAGTAATAAAAGGATCAGCTGGGAACAAAGCCTAAGGAGCTACTGACTCAAGGGGTTGGATCCAAAACCAGTTTAAAAGAGCTGTGGTGGAGAGTGAAGGGGTGGCTGGGGCCTGGGGGAGTTCAAAGGGAAGATGCCGCCCCAGGGAGCCCTGGGGGCCATCTGGGGTTGTGTGCAGAGGTGTGTTTTGTGTGTGAAGCGGCTGTGACACGGGCCCTTTCCAGAGCTTGCTGAGGGGGGCTCTCAGTGGGCTGAGGTGGGGAGTGAAATGCTACCTTTACTGAGCTGAGGAAAGCAGGACCTTCAGAGTCCCCACGTGGCCAGTCGGCTCCGGGGTCAGGCCACAGTAGATTCTCTATAACTTCTTAGAAAGCATTCTGGGAGCGCCAGTGTCTGAGGGTTTGCAAGCACTTGAAAGCTGTGATTTTATACGTGCAAAGTCCTGCCCCACTGGGCCCCACATCACCCCTTCGTGAGCAGCCATGTGTGGAAAGGTTCTCTGCAGGGTTCATGGCTGTTTACTTTCCCCTCCCAGAAGCCGCTCACCCAGCATCACCCCTCTGGTCTCCTGCTCCCCTCTCTCCCCCTTGGGCCTCTTCACCAGCGTCTTGTCTCTCCAGCAGCATCTGGCTCCATCTTTGCTTCAGCCTTGGGTGCTGGGCCCTGGGGCTCACCCCTGCCCCCCAGAGGGCGGCGGTGGAAACCACAGCAGGTAGGCCCCCATCATCACCAAAAAGCTGCCTAGCTTTCCAAAGTTCTTCGAGGTGGAGCACCTAAGACAAAAAGCCCTTCTCTTGCTAATGTTGATATTGCTAGTAATACCTTTTACTAGGAGTTGGGCCATTTCCGTGAAGATTTAGGAGAAACAAGTGGAGGACGGAGTGGATTCCATCTGCCCCAGGACCTGAACCAGGCTGCTGGCTGTAGCTAATGGGCCAAAGCTGGAAAAGATTTTTCTCCAGGGTGTTGAGAACAACACATTTTGGGGGGTGTGTGTGTGTCCATGTGTGTGTGCTTAGTTATGTCAAATGACCTAATAGATAAATGCGTAATTTGGGGTGTAGTTAGCCACTAATTAAAGTGTAGGGGAAAATGTGAAGGACTTTGAAATGGGCCCCAAACATTATTGGGTCTACTGCCTAGTGCATCCTGTCAGGTTATCTGAGCTGTTTTACAAGTCTGTAAGTTGTAGAAAAACTGAGAGTAACGCAAATGATTTTTGTCCATAGAAATGCCAATTATATTTCTGGAAATGAGCCATGAATATCGACCGGTTTTGCTGATTTTGCATTTATTTGTAAATTTTTCTCAGCATTCCAGATGTCTGTATCCTTGTCTGCATTTTAGATTCTCTTTTGAACAGGTTGTGACTTTGTACTGGTTCTCTTATTAATTAATGACCTTAATAAAGCCTCTGACATGTGTTCAGTTTATAATTCTGTGAAAGGCATCACTGTGCCTTGTTTTAAAAATTATCTTTTGTTGTGTCCACAGAGAAGGGGGCCACGTGAGGACACAGTGAGCAGGCAGCCATCTGCAAGCCAAGCACAGAGGCTTCTAGAGAAACCAAGTCTACCGGCACTTTGACCTGTACTCCCAGCCGCCAGAACAATGAGAAATACCTTTCTGTTACTTACGCTTCCCAGTGTGTGGGGTTTTGTGGCGGTAGTCCTAGCAGGCGAAGGCAATTTAGCTAATTTGTTTATCTGTCACCTGCCGATGGACATGTGATTGTTTCCAGTTTTTTGCAATTGTAATTAAAGCTGCTATTAACATTCATACACAAAAAATTATCTTTGGTCACATTTATTCAGCTAACATTTCTTAGTGTAAACCAGGCATTATGGTTAGACACCGAGGATAGAAAAACAGCATCCGTGCCCTTGAGAACAGCCTAGAAGGGGGGAAAATTGGGGCAGTGGGTAGAGATGAGCAGATGAGAAGACTCAGCAGAGATAAGGGGTCACTGGCGGGGAAGGAGAATGAGGTCGCGTGAGTTTTCCTGAAGGAGTGAGTGAAGTCCAGGGCTCGCTGGTCCTTCTGGGCAGGTGAAGGGCGGGCAGGGACAGTCTCTGGAGGATCAGCCTCACGCATGGGGGCAGAGAGCCATGCCTTCCTGGAGCTTCCATTCCAAGGATGCTAGAGGTGAGGGTGGACTAGCAGACGGAGTCAGATATATGTCGAACATACATATTGTAGGACGATTGTAGGTAACATTTCAAATTACAGAAGAGAGTAACATTTTTGGCTCCTCATATCTCCAGGCAATACCTAGGGGGAACAGATGCCGTGGTCTGAGAAGTCACTGATGAAATGACATGGTTGGATGTGTGTTAATAAACAAAACAAAACAAAGTTCTGATCGCAGAGGGACGATGGATTAGAAGCGAGGGGACTAGCACCACAGGGTGGGTTCTCCAGAAGGCACTGAGAGGGAGTTTGGGGTACACATGTCTGTCAGAGACCTACACCTGTGAAGTTAAGGGGAGATGCCAGGCTGCAGAGAAGGGCTGGTAAACCACTGTCCAATGCGGCACAGGACCCTGCAGTGAATATTGCCCCTCTGAGTTCTCATGTGTTGGGACCAGGTTGGCTGCACCTTTATATGCCCAGTATAAAGTACAGTCACCCCATGTGGATTTGTCTAGTCACTGGTTGTGGATTGTCCCAGGAGGGGGCACCTGTGCCCCACACCTGTGCCCCCAGACCTGTGAAGCAAGTCCTTCCTTGGACAGAGATCTGGGCGGCGCACTCTGTGTGCACCAGAGTCCACCCTGTGTGCCCTGTGGCTCCCTTTCCCACACACGTTAAGACAGCAATTCCTCCAGGATTGTAGCCTTTCTTCCCAGGGGAAACTCAGAAGAGGGAGGTTAGCAGGACGAGCCAGTCCCCACTGATGTGGTTAGTCTCCGGGTCACAACTGATACTCGTTCATTCTAGATGCCTCTCATTGTCAGTTATCAGCTCTCCTGGCTTCAGAGGCCAGTCTGATGACACAACCCAGACCCTACCCCCATGGGCCCTGAGCCCTGGTCACCATGTCCTGGGGCTGAGGTTCCTGTATCTCTCCACTTACACTCAGAATTGGGCAGGGGAGTGTCAAGGGTGCTCGGGTCACCTCTGTTAAAAAATAACTTTCTTTTCAGAAAAAAGACCAAAAAAATCATGACTCAAACAGACATAAAGATGAATGAGATATGTGTATCTATACAAAAGTTCAGGGAAGTCAAAAAAGCACAAACACATATGACATAAAGAGATGTTGGGATTAATTGCAGGTAGAGGCAAAATATTTTTCCACAGTTGGAAGAAAGTCAATTAAAATCACTACCAGACAAGACAGAACTTACCTATCATTACCTACAACTTACAAAGAGTTGCAAAATAGCTTGAAGATGAAACAGGACTAGACTGACAATCCTGAAGGGTTGGCTATAAATGACACATCGTGTTCATTGAAACCCAAACCTTTTTTCTACACCGGGCACCAAACATGTTCCCCCCTGCCCCTATTGTGTAGCCAAAGCCCTTCCTCGTCCTGCGGATCAGGGCCAGTTCCTCCGCCAAACAGTGACTCCTCTTCTTGCCTGCTGGTGCCTGGGCAGAGGGAGCCTGAGGTGCCCTCGCTCATAATTCAGGGGGACCAGGACTTCCAGTCCTGCAGAGCTCAGAGTTAGGGGACAGAAGATAGAGAGTGGATTAATAAGGGTGAGGCTAAGAGGGGCTATTCCTGCTCCCACACCTCAGCACTCAGACCCCGCGCCCTTCCCGTGGGGGCATGGTACCATCCGTACACAGGTCTTTGGCTCAGTGCACGTGTGGAATTCTGGAGGATGACACCCCTGCTCACGGAGTTCTGCCTCCCGTAGCCACGTCTTCAGTAGCCAGTCCAGTGCTCCTTCAGGCTGGCAGCTTCTACGTGGTGAATTCCCCGGCTATGAGCTCACTCGCATGCCTCCCACGCTGTCAAGTTAGTCCTCTGGCCTGAGGTGATATGATAAGGAATCCCATGCCAGTGATCAGATACTCAATAAGCCTTCAGATGATGGTGCTGGTTGAGACCCTGTGGTGGAAAGGCAAGCCCATAACCTGAATATGTATCTGTTCCTCTGAGAGCAAAGAACAAACTTCTGGGCCTTCTAGTATGGAAAGGACATAATGTAGTCAACTTGCTACCAACTTGCCTCTTGAAGATGACCAGCCAATATGGTGCCATACTGGGGACTCAGTGTTGGTCTCAGTTGCAGGCAGGAGGACCTTGGTGGCAGCAGAAATCAAATCATCTTTGGTAAGAGAGAGTCCGTGCTAGTAGTTAAATAATAGCCGCTTTGTTCATGTCTGCATCATGCCAACGCTGGAGCGGCTGAGGACAGAGGCTGGCGGAGGCCAGCGAGCTGAGTCATCCGTCTGCTTGGCTGTCCAGTTCTTCATCAGTGGTGGATGCTCTCTAGGGGAATATTAACATGTGGTATTGAGACTTGACCACTTCACGGCCACTTCGATGAGCCCATCCACATACCTCTGCCCTAGACTCCTTATCCCTAAGCTTCCTGTCTTCCCTGATTAGCCAGCCAGGCCACTCGCCACTATGTATTCTAACCGTGGGTGACCTCTCTTTTCTATGCCAAGTGGCTGGCCAGCACACTACTCAAAGCTCTGACCATGGGGAGGATGCTCCCTCCTTGCTATCTTTCAAGGCCGCTCCTGTGTGGGGCGGCAGTGCAGCGGCTGTCCAGTTGCAGCTTGCACCCACACATGGAGCCAACCCACCCATGAAACAAGCTCAGCCTCTTCCCTCCTCTGTCAGTCGGTCTTCTAGGATTGCCCAGACCGCCAGCTGTAGGGGTGCCCTAAGGGAGGAGCGCTCGGGCAATCATGGTGGATGACAGGGGGTTCCGGATGACCTGCCCACCAGCCTGCTTGTGTCCTCCGTCCACCCTGTGCTCAATCCTGGAGGCACCACTTCCACCTGACAGTGGATTGTTGCTGGGCCAATCTACCCACTAGGTCTGATAGGAGCCAGAATCTGACGGGGTTGGTGACTCCTGGTTAGACATTCTTTCTCTACCAGGGACCACTAGCAGGTTAGAACTTGTTTTTCAAAGGCATATAATTCTTCACTGCAGGTGGCATGGTCTTGACCCAGAGCTTAGGGGTTTGCATTGTGACTCTCTCACTGGACCTTGCCACAGATTGTGCGTCGTCTCTTTCCCCATCACAGATCTCTCCAAGCCCCTTGGGTCTGCCCCATCATCTGGCCCAAGGAGCAGGACTGCTCACGTGGCATCCCACGCTGGCCACAGGGCCTTTGCTTTCACAGCACCTGGTACATGAGTCTGAGCGATATCGCTGGGTGTAGAACATGCTGACTTAAGGACCTGAAGAGGCTTACCAGGCATGCTTCCTTCTTCCTGGTGGGAAGTACAAGATGCAATAATTCATCTTTTACTTTGGAGAAGATGTCCTTGTTACTGGACTCCTGAACCCGATTAGTGGACTCCTGAAAACGTTACACACGTGCAGACTCCTGAACCTGCTCAGGGTTTAGCGTCAACCCTCTGAAATGTGAGTGTCTCCATTGTGTTAGCCACCTCTTTCTCATCTGACCCAGTCAATATAATGTCATTGAGGTAATGGATCAAGGTGACATTCTGTGGATGTCCAGTTGGCCCAGATCTCTTTGGACTTAATATAGCCTTAGAGCAAAACTGCTCATGTATGTTGTCATTTCCTCAGAAACGTGACCTGTTTCTGATCCTCTGTTTTGGTTGGAAGAGAAGAGGATGCCTTCACCAAATCCATGGCTGTGTACCATGTGTCTGAGGTGGTACTGAGTTGGTCTAATGAAGATGCCGCATTTGGCACTGTGCCCGCAACTGTAATTGTACTTGACTGAGCTGACGATGGTCCACAGTGACCCTTCCTAATCCATCCAGCTTCTCCAGCGACCAGCCTGGTAAGACGAACAAGGATGAAAAGGTTGGAGAGGGGGTGGAGAGGGCTAGAATGCGGCGGTAATCTTTATTCCTCTCTCCCCACTATATGCATTTACATTTATTTATTTATGCCGTGGGGGAGGGTTAATTTGAGAGATGCTGTGGGTCTCTGTAAACTGGACATTGGTCAGGAAGATGTCTATTATCTGGCCCCCATAGGACCCACTCTGTCACAGGGGCCATGATGAATCAGGTCTTTGGGCCTCAGTGACAACTCAGGTCCTACGTCCCACAGTCTTCACAATGTCTGGGAGTTCCCTTTTCCCTACTGCACAGGTGCCTGAATAAATGGCCCCAGGTGCTTGGGGCAGAGATCCAGGGGAATCATTACTGTGACCCTTGCCACGAGATCGCAGTGTTTTTCCTCCTACGGACCCAGCCTCTTCTGTCAGTAGTTTCGGGTTTGAAAACTGACTCAGGTTCAAAACTTGGGCAGGAGAGTGTGACTTCTCCCCGGGAAATTGCCCTTCGCCTCCCGGGCGTCCGCCTTTGTTTTCCTGCTGGTATGAGCTGAGCAGTAGAAGCTGCGTGACTGCCCGTCTATTTTGTCCCTAGGGACAGTGTCCTAGTACCATTCTCGTGACTCTCTGTGGCTCTGCCCCTCTTGGCTGCCACTCCGCCTGACACTGCCAGTCGTTACAGTGAGCACAACCTTCTGGCTTTGCACGGGTTTGTGCTGCCACCTGGCCTCTCCTGTTGCGGAGTCCTGTCGTCCCCTCTGCTGTCAGCCCACACAGATCTGTAGTGGTGTCTTCACAGAAGAGCGTCACCTCTGAACTTCCAGTGATGCTGGTGTACCTCTGACCAGTGCCTTCCTTATGACCTTGTCCACAGTATGTCCTCTTGGCCTTCCAGCCGTAGTGCATGCAGTACCCCCACTTCCCTGAGCTTTTTAGCCCCTGCCTTCACTGTCTGCCCTGGCAATTCTAGGATTTTAACTTTGCTCAGCATGGGCTCTTCTCCCATGTTCCTACCAGCCATGCCAGTAGCAAGTTTGCACTGATTCCTGGTCTCCTTGCTAGGGAGTTAAATTCTGTATCTTGGAGAGCACCTCCAAGTCAAAAATTCTTCTGTATTCAGTCTTCTATTCTGGCTCCTTTCTTCAAGCACCCTCAGGATCTCCTCCAGCTCCTGTCAGTACACGCTGCCTCTATCTCATGGCTCCTTTAGCGTGTAGTTCCTGTCTCCCCTCGAGAGGCCCGGCGTACCCCAGGCTGAGTCATGGAGGACCCTGAGGGGTATACGTGTTGTCTTGCATAGGAGAGGCCTCTTCAACGTCTCCCACCATGGAACGGGGATGTGGCAGGCTAGTGAGGATTACCAGGAGGTATGTCTGTAGACTCAGACTGTTCCAAGGGGTCTGAGGAGTCAAACTCTGGGACGGGTCTATCCAGATGCACCTGCTATGCCAGGTTTTCCCAGCAGGGGCCCTGACCGAGCATAACAGACTTGCCTCGGCTGAGTGTTTAACTGTCTTTGAAGCTCGGCTACTCTATTAAGTCCTGGGCCTGGTCCTAACTTTCTCTTCCCTCCCACTGTAGGAGATGAGAGCGTCTTTGTATACAAACAAAGAGGCCCTCTGGCTCTACATCTGACTTTCAATTGTCCAGCACTTGTCCTCAGCTGTTCATGACCCTTCTGCAGACATCAATGGCACTTAGCGACAGCCACCCAATCTCACTGCTCTGTAGCTCCAGTCTCTTCTCCACATCTCCAATGCCCAATACATCGCAAATGCGTCTTCTCCAGTATTCCATCCCAGTTCACCCCCGAGGAAACAGTTGGTAGGAAGGGAAGGGAGGGAAGGAAGATGGCTGGCTCAAGGGAGAGGACTCCTGTGCAAAGCAGTCGATGAGGGAGCTCATTTGTCTTTAGTATTTAGTTTTAAAAAATTCCCAAGAGCTGTCTTCCCTGGAGGGGCAGAGGACAAATTCTCAGTGGAACGAGTGTGTGTGTGTGTGTGCGCGCGCGCGCACGCGTGTGTGCGTAGGGAGGGAGGGAGGGAGGGGAGTGTTCTTTGGTTTTCTTTAAAATGGTTCTATTCTGATCTGACCAGGCACAGCCTTTGAAAGAAGCAGTAATTCACAAGCCACTTGGTTTTGGCCGCCAAGCAGCACATTCTCTCCATGCCACCCACCTCCCACATTTCTTTCCTTTTCCTTTAAGGAAGAGAGACAACGTGGGCTATCGAGCCAGTCAGATCTGAGTTGTAATCCCAGGTTCAGTAATTACCGGTGTCCACACCCAGTCACTGAACACTGTGGATTTCTCCTCTGTAAGTGGTGCTAACACCAGGCGACGTATGCAGACGTGAGATGGGCCTTGCCTGCGGGGGGCATTGCGGGTCAGCAGGGCCCACTCTGCCCCTGAGGGACCCGGTCTGCTCTCTGTGGGGCAGAACAGAAACCCCACAGGATGAAGAAGCATCTGCTAATTGTAGGCAACGGAGCATCAGAATCAAGTTTTCACCCAGCTTGATTCAACACAGGATCAGAGTGAGGACACTGACCAGCCTGCCAGTAAGCAAGCTCTCGAGAGAGGCTCAGCCCCTGTGGCACTGATGAAAAAGCCAGTCATCTCCTCAGGAGCTCATCTACTGACCGGCTCTCAAAGTTACCTTCAGTTTAACAAGTATTTATTTAGCCCCTGCTACCTACCAGGCACTTGATACATTTCAGTAAATGTGATTTTGTGTGATCTCCTGGTGACAAAGCACACTTGGAAAAAGAATGTCTCCTCTCCCCTGAACTGTATTATTGCCTGAGTTCCAGTCCCTCAAGACTAGGGCGCTGCCACAGAGGAACTGCGTCTTTCCTGAGACGCTGACAACGGCTGGCAGCTGGGCGTACACCCCCTCCAGCGAGTCCTTTGATGAAGGCTGCCAGGGAGGGGGTTAAAGTTTTCTAAACGATCTATGGAACTGTAGGAAAAATGTCTACATTCAACAGGTGACAGAACAGTCTTTGAACTGGGCTACAGGAGCCCTGATTAACTAAAATTTTGAATTTTATTGGCTCATCTAGTCAGAAGGATGACTTAAAAAGGATGAACTGAAAACACAGAATATGCTTCGATGTCTGTCTGGGAAGGGGTGAAGAAGAATAACTTGAGATGGAAAATTTAGCTTATCCTGGGTGCTGACACAGTCTAGCTTTTTTGGCAGTGATTTCAGAAAGTAGTTTGTAAATAATTTGATCATCTCTCCCTGCTTGTCTCTATAAAACTCTAATAGTGAAACCAACTTCAACTGAAACTACATATTAAAGTAACACCTAGCACATGATAGGAACTCAGGAAACTCACTAAATTGGTTTTTTAAAAATTCAAAAATTCCTCAATTCCTTTAGGGAAAAGGTGAGAAAGTAGAAAAAGAAGTGAATCATAAAGTGCACAATTAATCATAGTTATTCTCATAAACTAAGAAAAAATCTAATCAAAATTGTCCATATGAAGGTCACTAAGCAGAGTCCAAGGATTCTGGCTGAGTCTAAGACGGATGACAGTGGCCTCCAGTCACCTGGGATCGCACACCCAGCCGCTCCAGCTCTTTGTCTCTTCATCTGCAGACTGAGATGACTTGCTAACCCACGTACCTGAGATGCTAGACGTTTGGAAAATGTAAAACTATAGTATATTTATATGCATATAGGCATGCAAATGTTGAGCATGTATATTATCACGAGATTATAGAAAGGGGTGTTGAGTACCTGAGACTCATGTATATTCACAGCGTATCTTGACTTTAACCTGGGAACTGCACGTTGTCATGTTCTGGTTTAGCCCAGACAGAAATACGGTAAGAATAGCACTTGTGATGTTAAAATAAAATGAAAAGGCTTTTAAGCTTTAATCAATAAAATATCTTTTCTCTTTCTATTTGAGTCTATGCATCCCAGGGTCACTTAATTTTATAATTTTTCCTGGACGGATAGAAGGAGTAGTAACCACTCCAGGAACTTGCACAGAAAGTTCTCTGTTCCCACTCAGGGTGTGGGTATGTAGTCGTAACCGGTGTCCTGCTCTGTCTCAGCTGAACAGATCATTTCACCTACTATTTGAGATTCTTTGTTTAAGTTTAAAATAAACAAAAAACCTGTTGCATCAACCTCATTGCTTTAGATACACACTTCATGCATTACCTAAAGAAAAGAGGCCATTTAAGATTATTTTTTAATTTAGTAAGAGTTTAAAAAATGCTCACCATTGAGGTCTGTTTGCTCTAAATCCTTATACAAGCTAGTCCTAAGAGGAATCATGTTCAGGATCCAAGAAACCCAGAGAAAAAAACACACAGTCACAGAAACCATTCGCCAGCGACAAAGGAGTCAGCAAACCGTTGGAAAACACAGAGAGCTTGTAATAATGAAAAAAAAGGACAGAGTTTTGTAACCAATCACTTATTTTCTTTTAAAAACACATAACCACATTAACTTTTTGCTTTATACAACCATCTAGAAACTATAAAACAGTACCACATTGTGCATTTAACCTACTTATCAAGAAGGGAAATCCACACTTCGTAAGAATTCTACCCATGTAAGAAGGAAAGAGGAGACAGCTAATAGCATAGTCACAGATACAACATGAGTCCAAGCAAGCGTCAATTCTCTGACGTCACCTTTTCCATTTACCAGAGTGGAGAGAGTAAGAAAGAAAGCAAGTGAGGAAAAGAAGGGAAAGAAGCACCCACAGGGACTATCACGTTCCATAGTTACTTTTGACAACTATAGCTCAGGGTTTCAGAGAATCTTATCATTCGACCAACACAGTGTGGTGGGGGGTGAAGGAAACATGAGTAGAGGGAGAGGGTTCAAAAAGACACGTACATTTTACACCCTATTGCCCTTCTAAATACTCTTCACGGATACAAGCATCTGTGCTAATCCGGAAAAACAGCAAGAAATGAATCTTCACAATGTGGTAGAGCTGAAGAGTTCTGCTCTCTTTGCAAATGTGACTGGCTCACAGTTTCACTTCACAGTTCAAAAGAATATCAATATCATGATCAGTGACTCTTTCGGGATTCCCCACGCTCTTTCTCACTATCCCCACCGCGCTGGTGTTGCTAGGACAACGGGGGAAGTGTGGGAAGGGGCTTCAGAGAATGATAAAGCGATAGTGAGATGGAATCCTTGCTCCTTCTTAGAAGTCCGCATCTTTCCAGTAGTAAGTCCTTCCTCTGATTTGCGGTGGTACAGAGGAAAGGGCACAGGAAGAACTAAGGTAATATGGTGGAAGTTCAGTCAAGTAACGGGTCTGAAGGTACACAAGATGAGACTGTCATTAGCAGACACACAGAATCCAAGGCAAACAATTGGTTATTTGATTGTCCTTAGGTTGATGGCACCATAAAAAAAAAAACAAACTGAAGGTGGCTTTGATTTAATAATAAAATAAACCAAAGGTCTGCTATAAGGAAACATACTTTAGATGAAAATCAGTATGATATGCTTCACTTCAGGGGAAACTCTCATCTTGTCCCTCTGACTCCCTCTTCCACAGCAAGTATGCAAACACATTCCGAAGGTTGTTTGTAAGGGGCAGCTCAGTGATTATCAGAGTTTCGCCAGTTCATACAAGAAAGGCATCCTGAGCCATACCGATTAGCAGGCTCCTCTCCATTCCCAGGCAAACTTCCCATGCTGCTTAAATTAAGCTCTTCCAAATCTAACAAAATCTGCTTTTACTTTTTCATATTTGGTGAGTGCGGCTTAATGCTGGTTAAATTATTAGTTTGTAGTGCTGACTAGCACAAATTTCTTATGCTCTAATATAATCAGTTCTTTCCCACATTACCACTGTGCTCTGACATTGTACAGACTGAAAACACAATGCAGAAAGTTAGCTTTTAAGATTTGCTATCAAGATTGATACCTGAAATGAAAAAACGTATGTGTGTTTAACTTACAAAATCTTTGCCTTTCCTTGCTTCGGCTAATCATCAAAAGAAAGAAATAAAATGTAGATGCATCATAAAAGAAAATGAATTAAGCTGATAAATTTATTTTTCATTACCTTTTCCTGGTATTCTATTAGAACTTTCACTGTCCAAATCTAGTGACTATAGATCTTGTCTGTTATTGGCTTTAAAAAAAAAAATTAAGATTTGACAAAAGTATGGTGATTTTATAGTTGAGAAAGCCATAGATTCAACATAATTTTTTTCAATTGAGAAGCTATCTTAATTTTAAAAATTACAGTATGTTGTATAGAAAGAAGTACTTGTTTTTTTTGGGGATAGCTACACAAATTTCATGCAAACGATTTCAGAAAACAATAATCTGAAGTTTGTTTACCAAATAAAGTGCAATCACTTGAGAGAATCCTAGGTTTTTGAATAAAATAATACCATGGATAGTTATTTTCTAAATTATCTTCCTTCAGCTAAACAATTTTTCTAGTCATTGCTAAGAAACCTGCACTTGCGTGAAAAGAACTCAAAGAACTTTGCATTCTGAATAATGCAAAGCAGTGGAGAAACATGGCAGGAAGGTAAAGGCAGGTCTCCGGCAGCAATACAGCCACTGACAGGAGAGCCAGCCAGCCATCACCGCCTCCATCCTGGAGCTCACATCCCTTCCCCACTGCCCCGCTGCTGCTGCCACGGCCCAGCGTGCTCTTGCTCTTCTCTGCTGTCCCCACCATTATTCCATTTTTCTTCGACTCAGTGTCTGCTCATCTGATGCCTGTGTGTCTCAGTGAAGGGCTACTTTAGTCTACTCTGCACTTGCCTTAGTTCACCTGTTAGGAAAGGACAAACTGCTTTCTCTAGTTACCTCTAGTACTTTGGTCAAACCACGTGGAAGGATACCATATACCAACACGTTACTTCTAATAAAATCTCAGTTAAAATCTTAGAACTGTCGTGTTGAGAATATTGGGATGTCACAGATCCCAGGGGCGGGGCCCCACTTTCCGTCTTTAACCGGTCCACACCGGTTACTGCCGAGGTGACTGACATTCTCCCCTCATGTCACTGCTTCTGTACCTGAAGTCAAGCAGCTTTTTTAAGGAGAAAAATGGCTGATGCTGGAAAAGAAAGCCGCACATGGATTTTCACCTTCTTTCCAATCTTACAAATAACTCACAACGTCAGTAACGGTGACTTTCTATGCGATCATGTTACTGTCTCTCTGTGTGATGTGAAACCTTGGATTATTCCATTTTAGCCGTATAAGTAGCCTTAATAATAGGTGCATATTTGTGCATAGAAAGCACACTCCTTTTGTCTTTTACCTTCTCTACACACATCAATGCTTCCCATACTATGTATCGTAAAATGAAAAAGGAATTTTATTATTTTATTTATACTCCCTTTTCATTCATTTGGGGAGTATTTCTACTGATATCATAAATTGAGTGATTCTCAAATAAAATAAAACTAGAATTTCTAAAACTAAAATCAGACGAAGTTTTACCTTTGGTTAGATTGCCGCTACTTTAAAATGACTCTTTGATATTCATTTCCTAAGAGTCCTATTGAGAGTTTCAGTGTACAGGAAGCTCCAATAAAATTTTAGGTACAACACAGAATTCATAACTGCTGGGCATATAAGAGTTAGGAGACAAAAATGCCCATAGCCTTTTTTTGGAGGAAAAAAAATTAAATATATATTCTGTCTACCAAACTGTTCCCTCTTGAGGAGGAATAGCCCTCTTTTTACAGCTTTAGGAGGAACATAAAGCTGCTGGGTTTAAATACATATCTGAGCGTCTGTCATAGTAAGCTGAAAGTTACATAAGTCTTATCATTCTTGAACAGACGATGCCAACAGCACAAACATCAGGAAAAGAACACATTCTAACACTGCAAAAAAATAATACTGATTAGGGCCTAGAATTGTGACAGTTGAAGAAAGACCTAATTGGTCATAGGATACACTGCAGTAAAAACCCTTTGGAGTTCAAATATCAGAAGTCAACTGTCAGCTTTTACATGTGTCATTATATAGGTTTACTAATAGAGAATGAAGTTGACAATTCAAATTGCTCTGGATACACATTAGTACCACCAATTTTATTTGTACAAGGAATGACTGGTCCACTGGACTGATCTAGGTAACTCAGTAATAATTACTGCTATTTCCTGACAGACCAGTGATACTCCCCCATAGTTTTAAAGTACAAAAACAGGTTGGAAAAAAAATCCCAAGTATAAATAATGCAACCTTTAACCTGTTAAGGGTCACCAAACTGTCACCACTGATTACTATAAATGATTCAATTTATTTAAACTAACAAAAAAAAAAAAAAACCCAAATAATTAAACTTCTCATTTTCTGTTTCAGGCCAAGGAATGTGCTTGGCAAAACAAAAAAGCAATAAAGGCCACAAAGTTGTATGATTTTTCAGGGAAAAAAAAATCCCAATTCAGGGAGGGAACACGTTTTGGAAGCTTGTCAGAATAAAGGTGAAAGAAATTCCTTTAAAAAACTATTTGTCAGTTGATGGAAGTTTGGTAGTAAGTAACAGTAACTTCAATTTACGGGAATTACGACAGGGACGAGCAGACTTGTGGAAGGCGGGAGAAGAGCTGATGACGAGAGGGGCATATTAAGGGGTAATAACAGTATGGTTTTAAGACTAAGCAAGTGAAAATGCTAAATTTAATGCCAACCACATTTAAGAAAGTAAAATCCCTTACGGTTTTGGGGCTTATGTGGATAACTGAGGAAACAGGAAAGAAATCAAAGAAGTGAAAATGAGCACTGTCCACACACCATGACAGTCTGCACTTTCTAAGTAATATACTTCTTGTGTAGAACCAAGCTGAGGCCCCCCAAATTTTAAAAGCAGTTTTTCTATCATAGGAGGGCACAAAATCCAATGTTCATCCTTTAAAACTTCTGGGAGAAATGGCTGCCAAGGTCTGTTTTATCAATATGATGTGAAACAGGAAGGACAGTTTGATCGATGCTCTCAAAAGCACGGTTTCCCCAAGACAGACTTTTACTTTGATCGAATTCTGGCCAAAGTAACTAAGCCTAGAACAAAAACTATCCGGTGAGGGTGCGGAGAGTCTCTGCAATAGCCGTGTCTTCTAATTCAGAGTCAGTAAAGGCTGCACTTCAGTTACCCTACTGCTGAAGCTTCGTAAGGCATGACTTCAGTTGTTATGGCTGGAATATGGGCAAATGTATTCCACTTCTGTTTCTTAAAAAAAAAGTATCAGACCTATTAAATAATTTTCAACCAGTTATGTGGAAGTGTGTGAATGCTTTGTTATGAAAGACATGCTCAGGATTCTAAAGCAGCAGCAACTTAAAAAATCAGGAATAAAACTTTGGCTTAAAATTAAAAGGAAAGAAAAAGTCAAACTGATGCAAGTTGTCTCATGGAAGAGGTACTGTGGACCAAACCCTCGTACATGCTGTCCAGCACTGGTTTCCCCTGTCTTCTTTCACTGTTATTACCTTCGTTGTACAGGAGTTGTATCATTCTTTTATGGTTAAGTTCATAAATAATGCGAAAACTATATGTAACAAATACATCATATTTCCCACCCACCCAGCAACCCTCCCCAAAATAAGAAAAGTTACATCAAATTAAAAAGTAGCTTCGTGAATGAAGGTACTGCTCTAAGTTGCACTTTCCCTGCAAGTGCAGCCAGTGCTTTTGCGCTGGGTATGAAGGAAAGGAAAAAATTCTCCACATAAACTGACAAAAAATTTAAAAACCAATGTCCGGTTTCAACCAGTCAAAACCGGGCCAAGCGGAAGCCGAGGTATCTCGGTACCGTCCCATCAGAGGTCCTTGCAATGCCTGTTCTTCTTCCCGATAGGTATCTGTGTCCTTGTGATTGTAAACAATCCAAAAGATACTATGTTTTTGTTCCTTAAAATGTCCTCTGATTGGCAAAATGAAGTAAATATTTATTTTAAAAATAGAAAATGAAAATTAAACCAGAAGAAAAGAAAAGAAACACAGTGAGCTTGTTTGGAGTCCATAGGATCCGATCTGGAAGAGCTCGGAAAATGTGTTATATGTCTTCTCCTGTTTTCAGCTGGAAAGGTTCTAGAGGTTGCGTTGGTCGAGAAAAGAATTGTAGAGTAGGAAAACCCAGGATGTTAGTCTAGACTTCAGAGGATTCAAGTGTTAGCTTCGTCATCTGTGTCTTCTATCAATACCTTAGTGTCACGAGCCTTGGATCTAGTAGTAAGAGGGGAAAAAAAACCACAAAACAGTCCATTACTAAAATACAGACACATCCGAAGTATTGGGTACACTTCCCATCCTACTCCCGTTAAAAATACATCCTAACCAGGAACGGGCACTATACACTGTGCCAGATGGACTATTCCTGGAGTTCCATATTCAATTTCAGGCATTACTGGAAAAACACTAAGAAACCAGATTGCAACCAGAGGACGAAAGCAAGAACAATAGCAGGTCACATGCAATGGAGGGACTCTGATTTTATGATGTATCACTTTAACCTCTTTGAGAGCCAATTTCCACCTCTGTAAACACCTATTTCACACAATACTACTTTCACCTCCTGGAGATAGTACGAGTATCAGGTAAGAAAATGGATATAAAAAGCATCAGTAAAGCATTAAACAAATATGAAGAATGATGATGAAGATGACAGAAATGTCATTTGAGGTACACATGAAAACCCAGAAGAGTTAGCCAGCAGCTAAGACCTAAGGAGAGACAGGACACTTGTCTTCCAACAGTTGGCAAAGTATGATATAGAAGAGGGGGGAAATTAAATTCTGTTGGAAAGTCCAACCAGGATCAACTGGTTGAAGTCACAGTGAAGCGTATTTCAGGCCAACATAAGCTATCTGCCACGATAACTACCCAGCTATAAAATCAGGTGCTTCGTATAAACTTCACTCTCACTGACGCCTGTCAATCTACGCGATGACTATTCAGGATGCTGCAGAAGAGATTCCTGCACTGGATGAAAAATGCAATTAGATAGTGTTAAAATATCCTGCAACTCCTGAGCCTGATGAGGTGAAGTAGGTATTATTAGTGGAAACTGACATTCAAAAGGTTAAGGATGTGCTGAAGGCTGCATGAGTCACACAGGCAGTACTCAACCTCAGACCTTCTTATTTCAGACCCCCTGCTCTATCCATTGTTCTAAATGTCTTCCTCTGGTGGCAATCTAGTACCCCAGTATTTTTCCACTGAACACCTGAAACTGAACATAAAAGTCTATTGCCAAAGAGCGTCCCTGTTTCTGAAGGAGAAAGAGTGTATGTTTAGATTGCCCTCTGCTGGTACCTAACAAGGATCAGACTTTCATACTTAGGAGCTCAATGAGAGGATCGCCTATCCCCGCCATCTGTGGCACTTACTTTTTGATGCCACCAGCCTCCACACCCCTCCTCCTGCTTCTCCAAACTCTGCTTCCTGCTATAATGGTATTATGCTTTGTTTTGATGTTCTTCCTACCGACTTCCCTCACCATTCCTTTCCCGCCCCATTTGTTTGTTCTTTTTCTCTTGTCTGTGTTTGTTCCCTAAGACTCAGTTCCTTGCTCTGCTTTTCTTTTCTCTACCTTCTCCTCTTCAGAGAACTTCTACATTCTATCCTAAGCTCAGGCAATTTCTATTCTGCTCCCCTGTGGGTTATTACCACCTCCTATTTTTTTTTTAACTGCCTTTAAAACGTCTCCATACATTTGTTTTCAGTCCTGTTGTATTCACCCTAATTCAAGCCCTCTATGCTCCGTACTTAAGGAAACCGCAGTGGCCTTTTAGCTGACCTTCTGGCCTTCAGTCTTCCCTTTCCCAATATACTTGCACAGAGTCACCAGAACTTATGAAAATACTACTTTCATAATGTCATTCTACGAAACAATTCTCTGACTCCTGCCTACAAGATCAAGCTTGCACTTTTCAGCCTTTTACAATCATACTTTATCTATTCAGCTAAATTTTTTTTACTATACTTCTAGTCACATGGCCTTTCTTTCTGCCCCTCATTTCCACCTTCATGTCTTTAATGTGTCTCTACCCTATTCCAGCACTCCCTTTTCCTTCAGAAAACTGCTCATGCTTGTCTTAAGTCTCCTGCTTCATTTTAATCCACTGTGATATCTACCGCCTCTAAATTTCAAAGGCAGCCACAGTATACCCTATATTTATTGTTACTTTAGGAACATACAAAGTCAATGACTGATAAAAACACTGTTGTAGGTATTTAGTAAGAAAGTAAAAATAATAATAGCCTATACTTCTTGAGCTTTTCCTGTGAAGAGATGTCTAAATCCCACATCATAAATTTAGTCCTATGAGCAGGGAACATGTTAATCCCAATTTATACATGAGGGGTAATAAAGTGAAATTAAGTGATCTGGCCAAAGTTACACAGATGGCAAGTGGCAGAACCAGGATTCTTAAAGTTTATAACTTGAAAAATGATCTTTATGCAAAACATACTGTAGAGTCAAGTAAATTATTCTCCAACAATCCTTCCCCAGTGTACTTTTAACGCCAAATTAATAGGCTTTAATTAATGCATTAATTGGCATGTTAATGACATCTTACTCTGTGTTCACTAAGACAGTCTATAGGTTGGAACATATGAAGCTGCTGTTATTGCTGGTTTTGCAGGTGAAAAATGGCTGAATGCTGACAATTTCATTTGGTTCAGCCTGGTGGCTTCCTAGCTTAACTGTTACCAGTACTAAATCCTGAAGCGAAGCTGTCTCGCAGAAGGGGGTGCTGTACATACTGAGAGGCGAGGCGAGGCCGGCGCAGGGAGATGCTCTGGCTGTACTTCCATGGCCGGTTCTTCTGGCGGTTCCGCACCCCGTCCTCCTGGTCCATCATCTGCTCCAGGAGTGTCTGATCGTCTGCGTTCAGAGGGGCCACAGAGATGTCCCGCACAGCACGGAACTCACCACAGTTATTCAGGTGTTCGTTCTCCAGGCGGAAGAAGTTCCACACAAATCGCCTTAGCAAAATGGGGTAGAATGGGCAAATTACTTAAAAAATTTGAACATACTACTACTATCACCCAAGTGATATCTCAATGTCTCAAGTTTCTACTCATAGAAAGAAAAGAAGGAACTAAGGGCTAGAATATTAAAATAAAATAGAAAAAGACGGCATGGTGTGGGGGGGAAGGGGACAAGAATGGAACAGGCAAAGGGAAGGGGCCCATGGAATGCAGTTTCAGAGCACTCATTCCTTTGCTTTATTGAGCAAATATTTACTGAGTCCCGGCAATATGTCAGGAAGAAGCACTGAATGAGACACACAACACCTCTGACTGCATAGGTGTAATTTCTACTGGCAGAGACAGGTAATAAGCAAGTAAACAGCTAACGGTTAAAAGTGCTCTGAAGAAAATAAAACAGGACAAGGGGATGAAGCGCACTTCTCTGAAGAGACGGCCTTTAACAGAAACCTGAGTGATGCAAGGGAGTGAGTTATGTAAAATCGTGAGGAAGAGTGTCCTAGGCAGCGGAAACAGCTAGTACAAAAGGCCCCCAGCTGGAAACAACTTTGGTGTGTTGAAACAACAACAAGAAGGCCAGTGGGGCCAGTAACAGGAGGGTTAAAACAGCAGAAGACGAAGAGGGAGGGGTAGAAATGGGCCTGATCCACAGAGGGCCTTATAAGCCAGAGGAAAGAGTTTCGATTTCAAGTGTGATGGAAAACAAGGAGAGTTCTGAGCTGGTGATTTGTTTTAAAAAGATGATTCTACCTGCTGCAGTAAGAACAGATCAAATGAAGACAAGAACAGCTGAAGGAAGACCAATTAGAGAGGCTGCTGCAGTAATCCAGGACAGAGATGATGGAGACTTAGATTCAGGAGGGGTAACAGAGGTGATGAGAAGCAGACAGACAGGGATGTACGAAGATGGAGCCGACAGGACTTACTGACATGGGAAGTGAGCGGCCTCAGGTTTCTGTTCTCAGTGAATGGTGACACCATTTCCCAAGGATCTAGGTTGTTCCTATTAGGCCAGAGCCATTAGATAAACAAGAGGAAAATTCAGTAGCCAGACAGACATGAGCCTGCAGTTCAAAGGAGAGTCTAGGACTGGCGACAGCATTCGAACAGTATTTCGAGGCATGGGCTTAGGAATAATGTAAGTGGAGGAGAGAAGAGTTAGGAGGACTAAACCCTGGAGCACTCCACCACTTACAATTTGGGAAGAGGAAGAACAAGAACCAGCAGAGGAGTTGAGAAGGAAGAGACAGTGAGACAGAAGAGTGTCGTTTCTGACAAATCAAGTGAAGAAAGTGCTTTGTTGAGAGCTAAAGTAAAATCAGTGCAGCGAACTAAAAACACTGGATTTAGATTAAGAGGATGAAGAGGCAGCCTGGTCTAAGAGCACAGATTCTGGGAGACTTGTAGATTCAAATCATGGCTCCACCACTTACCAGATGTGATAACCTTGGATGATTTATTTAACCTACACTTTATCAGTAAAATGAGACAGTAACAGTACCTACCTCACAAGCGTCGTGAGGATTCAATAAGTTAACACACGTAAAGGGCTCAGAAGTGCCGGGTACACAGCAGGCAACGCATTCGTGTGTGCTGCTGCATTACATTACTTATTATTAACAAAAGGAGTTTAGTTTGAGTATTGGGAGAAAAGACTTGAGGTGAATTAAATAAAGAATGGGGGAGGAGTGAGGGAGCAGAGGCATCAAGCACATCTCTTAGAGTTTTGCTACAAAGGAGAGCAGAAAAATGGGCAGTAGTTGGAGCAAAAAGACTCAAAGGAGGTTTTTGCTTTTGCTTTAAATGGGTGATAGAACATCTTCTACAATTAAGCAAATAATTTTTTAAAAGGAAAAATCAAAAATTAAAGAGTAATTGAGCTCCTTTTTTTTAACGAGAAATTTTTTTTTTTTTTTTTAATTTATAAAGCAGCACACATGAAAGGGAAAGAAATGGGTGAGGGGAGGTGTTGATAGTGACGGAGAATTTCAGGTCCTGGACCCAGACATCAGGGAAAGTGAAGAAGGGAAGGGGGGCTGGTAGTTTGGAGAGATCTCTGATGGCAACAAGGGCACTGTTTCCAGATTCAGTCTTATCTTATCAGGCCATCCTGATAAATGTGCCCATCCTGACTCAGAAGAATGCTACGTATCTGTCTGAAAATTTCTTTATTTCATCTTCATTTGTGACATACTTTCACTGGGCAGAGTTCTAGGTAGGCAGTTATTTTCTTTCAGCACACTGAGGACACCATTTTAAGGACTTCTGGCTTTCACTGATGCTGCTGAGAAGTCATCCCTCAGTCTTATGGCCATTTCTTTGAAAACAATCCTTTCTTTGGGGCTGCTGTTTTTTTTTTTTTTTAAATAAGCATTTTATCTAAAGCACAACATAGATATATAAAAGTGTGTGGATTGTTAAGTGTGCAGTTTGATTAACTATTACAAAGTGATCACTCTGTGTTATTTACTACCCAGAAGCAAGAAATAAAAAATGACCATACACCCAAAGCTGCCTTTATGGCCCCCTTCTATGTTGTCTTCTAGACAGTATATTGATGTACCTTTCATATTTAGCTCTGCAATCCACCTGGAACTGATTTTGTGTACACCATGCAGGAGAAGTTGAGATTAATTTTTTTCCCAAATGGATATTCAGTTGACTCAATTATCATTTACTAAAGAATCTCTTTCTATTCACTGCTGTCTAGCCACCTTGTCATAAATCAGGCAGTGTCAGTGCATGTGTGGATCTGTTTTTGGACTCCCTGTTCTGTTCCAGTGGACGACCTGCCTGTTCTTTCACCAATACCAGACTGCCTTAACTACGGTAGTTATAGAATAGGTTTTGATATCTGAGAGTATAAGCCCTTTAACTTTGTTCTTTTCAGGACAGTCATGGCTGTTCTTGACCCTTACTGTTTCCATATAAATTATAGAACTGGCTTGTCAACTTTCACACACATATTATCTTTCATTAAATTTATTCCTTTAGGTATGTGATATATTTCAATGCTATTCAAAATGGTACATTAAAAAAATTCATTTTCTAGTTGTTTGTGACTTTTTTAGAATATTAATTTATATCAACCTAATATATATTTTATATTTATTTATTTATTTATTTATTTCTTAATCGAGGTACTGGGGATTGAACCCAGAACCTTCTGCATGCTAAGCATTCACTCTACCTCTGGGTTATACCCTCCCCCCCATATCAACCTTATATTCAGGAACACAGCTACATTCATTTTAATAGCTCTTTGTAAATTCTTTTGAATTTTCTGCATATGCAATCATGCCATCAATGAATAGTTATAATTTCTTTCTTTCCAATCCTCATCCTTATCCTCCTTCACTACACTGGCGATACTTGCAGTATGATGTTAAATAAGAAGCAGTGACAGCAGGCATACTTATCTCATTCCTGATCTCAAAGGAGAGCTTACGGTGTTCTACCCTTAAATATGATCTTGTTTATGTTTTTGTAGTCAATGTTTTTCATAAACAGGTATTGACTTTTCTCAATGGCATTTTCTACATATGTTGAGGGTTGTTTTCCCCTTTATTCATTGCTGTCCTAAGTTACACAGATTGATTTTTAAATGTTAAATGATTTCTGAATATTACATCTTACATTACGAGAATGAACATAACTTGATTGTGATGTATTATCCTTTTTATATATTGTTGGGTTCATTAGCTAATATTTTGTTCAGGATTTTTGCAACTTTGTACATGAGACAGATTGGACTTCCTAGGAATGTCCTTGTAGGTTCAGACATCAAAGTTATGCTGGATGCACAAAATGAACCATGAAGTATTCCTTTATTGCCTTGTTTCCCTAGAAGAGTTTTGTGTAAAACTGGTAATATTTCCTCTTCATAAATGTGGAAGAATTCCTTAGGGCTGCAGTTTTCTTTGTGGGAAGGATTTTAAATATGGATTTAATTTCTTTAATAGATATAAGCCTATCAGATTTTTTATTTCTTCTTTACTGGTTTTGGTAAATTGTGCTTTTCAAGGAATTTGTTCATTTCATTAAAAAATTTAAATTTATTGGAACAAAGTTGCTCATAATATTGTCTTACTCTTTTAAAAAACATCCTTAGGATTTTTGATATTTGTAATTTGTGTCTTCTTTCCTTTTTTGCTTGATTAGTACAGTTTAGACATTTAATCAATTTCATTAGTCTTTTAAAAGAACTAAATTTCACTTTTAATTTTCTCTATTATGTGTCTGTTTTCTATTCCATTAATTTCTATTTTTTATATTTCCTTCTACTTTCTTTTGGGCTTGACTTGCTATTTACTTTTCAAAAACTTTCTTGAGCTGTATACTCTTCTAATATATACACTTAAGACTATGTCTCTTTAAGCATGGCTTTAGCTACATTCACGTTTTCTTCTGTCATATTTTCAATTTAATTCTATTCAAAATATTTTAAAATTTCCATTGCAATTTCAACCTCAACTCATGGGCTATTTAGACATGTGCTGCTTAATTTCTAAACATCTGGGAATTTTCAGATATCTTTTTGTGATTTTAATCCTCTGAAACTTGTTAACACCTCCTTTATAGCCCAGCATATGGTTAATTTTGGTAAGTGTTCTACATGAATTTAAAAGTATTTGTATCGAGCAGCTGTTGTGGGCAGTCTGCGACATGTCAAATAGGTCAAGTTGGTTAACTGACTACTTGTTTACTACTAAGAAAAGCATGTTAAAATATTCCTCTAAAATTATAAATTCATCTACTTTTTAGCAATGTCAACTTTTCCTTCACATATTTTCAAGGTATGTTACTAGGTGCATATAAATTTTAACTGGCTATCACAAATGAATCTCAAAGTCTCTAGATTTGGCAAATTTCTTTAGTATAAAACTGGCTTTAGTGTTCTGCTTATCTTGGGGTACCTGCTTTTACTTAGAGTTTGGGCTATCTTGTCAGATCACTGATGTTTCTAGGAAGATTTTAAAAACATTTTATCTGACATTCTCACTGTTTCCACTGAGAAGTTTGGGCTGAATAACTCAGGCTGCTAATTTGCAAAAAATGATTCTCAAAAGATTTTAATTCTAATTTCTGTTCTAAGACTTTTTACCCCCCTATTTCCACTTAATGAATCTTCCAATGAAACCCAATTCTAAAAAAATATTCTAAGCATCAGAAGTTATTTTAACTTTGTAAGAGTTAATCTCTTGGTCCTTCAAGCAGGATTTTCCAAGTCTGAGGCTGATGAGAAGTTTGAGAAAAGTTGGAAAATTCAAGCTTCTCAAGTGTAAGTTTTAGTAAATACTATTTGTAAGTATTGAGCAACTTTTTAGGTAAAAAGAATTTCTGATAAACTTTTGAGTAGTTTGCTTACCGGAAAACCTCAAGGGGAGCAAAGACAGTAGAAATGATGTCCCCAGCATGAGGCAACAAAGTCGTGGAGGTAATTGAGATTTGGATAGTCCAAGCAAAGCGCAGTATCACATCCTCTATGATGGCACAATAATAATAGGCCTGAGGAATAATAAGCAAATTGAGTACACTTACCACCATGTTTCTTGCAAATAAGCACACTTATCACAGTAACAAAAATCACACAGCCCACTGACAAGCACAGGTCCTCTTTAGAGGAAAAACAGTTTTATATTTTAGAAAGATTTCACGAATTTAATTTTTTCCTTAATGGTACAATATTCAAAATAAAGTTTGACTAAATTTTGGTAATCACTTAACAGATAAACTTCATCCCCATAGTGTGTATCAGACTCTCTTCTAGACCCTAGAAATACAATGCTCTGACTAAGATTACATTCTAATATGTATGTGATACAGTGATAACTCAACAGTTAATATTAGAAAAGATTAGATTTATTAACTCTGTAATTTGCACTTTTATTCTCAAATTGCCCTACCCTCCATGTGAAAAAAATTTTGCCTTGCTTTTTGATGTCAGTAAATAAAATTAAGCTTGGATTTCACAAACATAGTTAAATTTAAGGACTGTTCCATTTTCACATGGGGAAGACAGCACTCAAATAATTCTTCCAGGTTACTAGTACCCAGTATTTAAGAGCAGTTTTAGCTACACAAAAGTCTTGAGTACACAAACTGCCAATAGACCAGAACTGTAATTCATGGATTTTCTCACTACTAATCTCTGCATAATTAGCTCTTTAACAATATGCATTTAAAGGCTGTGACATTTTATGGGAACTAGAACTGCTATGTATTAAGCTGTAGCATTGATTTTATTTTAAAAAATTTAACAAAGAAATACCAGTCATGTTAGAGGGCTATTCAACAAAAAAAAACAAACAGCAGTCCCCTTGCACCTCCTAGTCCCATTCTCTAGAGACAAACATTTTCAAAAGTTGTAGCTATTTCTCTCTCCTCCTGTAGTATTTATCCTCCACATTTCTAAATAATGTGTGTATATTGCTTTACCTTGATTATCAATTTTAGACATTATCCACTGCTTATTAGGATTCACTTTATGAAGATTTTAACATACTGACATACCTTCCTGTTTCCTCCCCCATCCATCCAATATAGTGATAATGTAATTTTTGAATAAATTCACATGCCATGAACTCATTACTAGGCCTCTCAGTGAAGAGCTGCAACTTCATGTGTCTCTAAGAGCCAGTCTTAAGCTGATCCACAGTTGACTGATATAGATGCTGATGTTATCAAAAACTGAAAGCCTTTTTGGAGGAATACACTTAACTTGAGGTCAACAGACAGAAAAGTTGGATCTGATTTTCAGGTTCATATAGCTGTGTTCTTAGTTTTTAAATGAAGTGCCACAGGACTCCACAAATAGATTCTTCCCTTTTCAATTAGAATGAATTTTATTCTAATATTTGCCTTTTTAAAATGGAAAGGGATATGGTGATCTCCCAGAACACTTTCTTGTATATTTGAAAGTATAATGTATAAAAAGTATATGCTTTATTTTCTAGGGTCATGAAAATATGTAATAACAAAGAAACTGAAAGATTCTATTAACTAATCTTATTACATAGAAATAAAAATTTAGAACTATTTAAAAGGAGGAATGGATTAATACTTACATAAAGATATAAACAGTTCAGAGCAACCAGCATAATAAGAAATAAATGTATCTCTCAGTAAGGCAAGAACAGTACAAGGAGTAATAAGGCGCATATATTTGGTGAACACAAAAGTCTGTCTTTACTTGGGCGCCTGTCTGCTGACTTGTGCTTACTATTACTGATTGTCTTTTCAAATGAGACATAAAGATATGTCTAGTATCTTGGTCATATATTCTAAATTTGTACATTGGGATTATTGTTATAGCTTGTTAAAAAAAATCACTGTCGAAGTAAGCCAGAAAGAGAAAGAAAAATACTGTATGATATCACTTATATGTGGAATCTTAAAAAAAAAAAAAGACACAAATGAACTTATTTACAAAACAGAAACCGACTCACAGACATACAGAACAAACTTATGGTTAGCAGGGGGTATAGGGGATAGAGGATAGGAAGAGATAAATTGGGAGTTCGAGATTGGCAGATACTAACTATTATATATAAAATAGATAAACAAGCTTATACTGTATAGCACAGGGAACTATATTCAATATCTTATAGTGACCTATAATGAAAAAGAATATGAAAATGAATATATGTATGTATATGTATGACTGAAACATTATGCTGTACACCAGAAATGATACAACATTGTAAACTGACTATACTTCAGTAAAAAAGAATGCAAAACAAAAAAAACCACTCACTGTCACTGAATATCCCCTTTTCTGCCTTCAACTGTCTATATGAAGTTATCCTAAAGTAACTCCATTCTTCGTATCCACTCTCCTATCATTTAACTTCAGTCCTCACGCTTGAAAACAGCTTTCCCTACTCACCAATAAACTATTACACATTCATATACTTTTCAAAGTACAATTTGAGGTACCAGTGACATTTTTCTGTAGTATAAAATATTAGTGACCCAAGCTACACGCCCCTCTGCATCACAGAATCTGAGGACTGGGGAAGGACCAAGGGACAATCTAGTACAACACCCGACCTTCTGGACGAGAATACACTGCAATCTGGTTCCCTAAAGTTACAGAGCTAGTTAGTAAGAGCTGGGATTAGAACTCACTTACAAGGATTCCTAGCTCATTTGCTCAATTTCTTTCAATCTCTGAGTAGATACTCTTGACCTTTTGACTAATTCAGCCTCTCTCAACCTTTTATTCATATACAGATAAGATGCTAAAATAATTTCTAAGTAATTATCTATGTATTTCTGGATTAAATTGGAACTTTAACAAAACTGGTTGAAACAGATGAAAGGAGACGCCTTCTTGATGCAGTCAAGCACAGGCAGCACTCCCCTTTCCCTCGTGCTTTCACAGCACTGCTCACTCATTCCTTCCACAGACAGTAAGTCTACTGTCTGCCAGGAACCATGCTGGGCAGTGAAGGACACAGATACCTAAACAGGTAATTACAATACAATATGACAACTGTCATAGCAGAAATCTGTATAAGGTAAAATGGGATTAGGATGAAAGACTTCTTAGAGCAAGTAGCACTTAAACTGACTTTTAAAAAGAAGGAAAAAGAGTTTGCAAGGCAAACAAAGGTGAAAGAGGGCATTTGAGACACGTTCAAAAATAAATCATAAATGGTAGGAAGCTATTTATTCCTCTCTTCTAGTCTTTATCTTGTATTGTAATCTGCTTACTTATCTGTTTAGAATATAGATTATGGTCTCTTTGAGAACTAGAATTTTATTTTGTTTTTATTTCCTATAATGCTCAGCATACAGTAAACATCTGATACATTTTTAAAATTTAAATTTAATTTAGTTTTTTTGGGGGGAGTAGGTAATTAGGATTGTTTGTTTATTTATTTCTTTAAATGGAGATACTAGGGATTGAATCCAGGATCTTGTGCCTGCAGAGCACGCATTCTACCACTGAGCTAGACCCTCCCCGCAATCGGATACATTTTTGATGACTTGAATAGATTAGTATTTTCTGGTGATTATTTTCTCTAATTATATTAGGTTGGGACTGGGTACATGTTATAACAGGTACACCTGAGGTTTTTTTTTTTTTTTAAATAAACACAAGCACTCTTTGTACATACTTTTTGGGGGTATACAATTTCTTCCCGGAGGAAGGTGTTTTCTCCTGCATTCTTATCAAAAAGACCCCAGTCCATCTTCAGATCCCAGATGAGGGTGTAACAGGAACTGATGATACAAAAGACGATCCACAGGTAAAAGAACACTATGGTGTCTGAGTGACCGCGTTCTGAAGAAAGAAAGGGGAAAGGGAAAAGAGAAAGTTACTAGATTCAAGCAAAATTCTTTATTAAATGAAACTACTTAACAGATTTTTCTCCAATTCCACAAAGGAAGTAAGATAAAATAAAATAAAGTCCAAAGTAACCATCAAACATCTATCAAATACATAAAATTCGTACAAATGTATATTTAGAGTTTGGAGGCTCTATGCTAAAAACATAAGATTTCAAATAATTGTGATGGAAGTTTTGAATATTACAAAAGATGTCATTTTAATTTTTGCCATCAGGTGGCAGCTTAGGGTCAAAGATGAAAAAAATTTACGAAACACCACTAACATGGAATGTGCTGCATTTGCTTCAGGAAATTCTTGGATTGTTTTTAATTTAGAACAACATTTCCTTCATTTACTTAGATCTTATCAATACTTACTGTGAAAGCAATCAGATAATTTTAATTCTAGATAAAACGCCAGAAAGCAAAAGATTGATGAAGAATGTAACCTTAAGATTATATATAAAAGCAAACTTCTCTCAAATCACAAAGCAAAGCTTGATATTTTTGCTTCTTTTGAAGGTTGTTTAATGATACAAAGGCCTAATTTGACTTTACGGTGAGAACACTATAATGTAACTTTGGGCTTCATGCTGAGAACACTATAAAGTGCACTAAATCAGAATCATAAAAATAATTTGCAAAGGTAGTTATACAACTTAGTCTCTCACTCTCAAGTGCTTTGTATATTCTCTAATGAAACTCTTCTTTGATAAGTTTGAAAGTCATCATGATGTTATTTGTGTTCTCTGGGTGTAGGATATAGGTATGTAACTACTAATATGGTCCTCAATTATTCGGAAAAAAAAGTACACAATCATCTAATTCAAGAAAAGTTTAAATTTTGGTTAGTTTCCCAAAGGCTTAGAAAGTAAAGGATGTATTATCCATAATCTTTCCTATTAAAATAAGTAAGTACTCATTAATCATTTTTAGATATTAAAGTATTAAGTAAGGCACCCTTTAGATTATTTATATTATAATCTAGTAAGTTGAAACAGTCACTTGTTATTGATGATAAATTTGAGCTCAAAATAAAGCATAAGCAAAATACTATGAGAATATCAAGAAGAATGGGAATGTTTCCAACAGGAGGAATTAAGAGGAAGCAGTATTTGAGTTATTTCTAGGAGGATAAATAAACAGTGTTGTAAAAATCACGCAGACGAGACAAGGCTATTCAAGGCTAGAAGAAGATAATGGAAAGGCATGAGGGTGGCAAAGTGCAAGGTATGTCTGAGAAGCTGCAAGTAATTTAAATCTAGTGTGGGTGAGACACCGGGGCTGTGAGGGAATGGGTATGATTTGAAATGAGGCTGGAAAAGACATACTGGGTCTGCCTGTGGAATGCCATCTTGGTCCTTAGGATTAGATCTGTATTTCAGAAAAATAACTGGTTGACAGGTTGCTTTCATCAGAATTACTTAGTTGGTTAAAAAAATACAGATATCTCAGAGCTCCAGTGTTAAGAGTGTGTACCAGCTTATGAGCCGATTGTTAAATTTTCAAAAACTTTGCAAACTGGTTGCTAAACACAGTCATTATTAAAAATTAAGTTACATGAACTTATAATTAGCTATATTAAAAACAAAGGTAATAAAAATTCAAAATTCATCACTTCCTAATTATTTTACTAAGTTTTGCTATTATTATACTCTTTTAGGTTGTATATGTTTATTGTATCTATATGATGGAAACACCATACATCTTTTTCTAGCAGTTCCGTGTTAATCATCTTAGTAGCTTGAAATTGGCTATGTTGGCAGTCTGTATTTACACCACGGAAATGAGCAAACACTGCAAACCAGTGCCCTCATCCCCACTTCCACCTGAGACTGGTTTTTAAACATATACTAGCACACCACTGTTTAGCTTCTCCTCCTGGGAAGTCAGTGGTAGGGAACAGAAACAGGAGTTTTTTAAATGGGCCACAACTGATTCTAATGAACAGTCAAGCTTGGATATAAACACATTTTCAGGTTTAAGCTATTTCTACAAAAACTGTTCTCTGTTGAAAGCAAACTGGGCTAATATTTATACTATAACATTGTGCCATATGATTCACCAATTTAAAAGGCCTAACAAAATATTTACTTGTTATCCAAGTTTAGTTAGATGTGTTCTCACATACCTGTTCACGTCTTTCTATAGACAGATACAGACTCTAGCTGAGTAGTACTGTTCAGTAATTAGCATCACGGTTGTAGTAAAAAAAAAAAATCCTGTAACTCATCTATTAAGGTTTGCAAAGAAAGCAAATTCAGCAACTTAATAAAATTCACTTTTCTATTTTCAAAACAAGATCAACACAAAGAAATAAAGACAAGCAACTCAACTGTAAATTATATTTGCAATTCTTTTTTTAACTAAATGCTCACTATGTGCCAGATGCTTTAAATACATTATCTCATTTAGTTTTTGTAACAATGAGCCATCATCTTGTTTGCTAGTAAAAGAAGTAAAATGAGAATAAAGTCATAGTCACATTTAACAAGAGGTCAGGAAAAATGAGTATTTCTCAAGTGAGTGTAGGTAAGTAATATCAAGTATTATTACTGAAAGTTAATTTCTTTCCTAATTACTGAAGAAATCATTGTGTTCAAATTATTATATAAAAGGAAGCTGTGGGGGGGGGGAGTTAAAAAAAAGGAATTAATAAAAATAAAAATAGTGTGCTAATTTTCTTTTATTTCTTCTAGATTTTAAACACAAGTCCTATCCTTAGAGTGTAATTCTTAAAATGGTACAATGGATCAAGTGCCTTCCTCCTTTCTAAGCCCATATTACTTCTATGAAATTTCTATGAAACATACACAAAACCTTACTGGCTTTAAAAAAACAAATACTTTAACAGAATACTTTGGAATAAGTAATTTTTATCTTATGGACTTCAAATAATGATTAACATGCACCTGGTCTACATATGCTACATTCTGTTTTTTCTTTTAACTATTCCCCTTATTTGATCTCTCCCATCTGCCAAATGAGGAGTGCTTCTTCCTGAAATCATCTGCCTTCATTGGTATTCAGGGGATGTGCTGGGAAGATATTATCACCTTAGGCAAGCAATTACATCTAATTCTCTCTTGGCTACCTCTGGTAGCCCACTTTAGTAATGTTCAGAATCACAGAAAATCAAGTCATTGCTATTCTACCCTAAGCTTCTATTACACAACCTGCCATCTTAGAAGCATACTTAATACCAGACATATGTATGGTAATGGCATCGGCTAAATCTAAAACAAATAAAAAAAAGCTTCTTAGAGTTTTGTGCCCATAGACATCAGAGGAAGGATTAAAGCAAAATAGTATGTTGGGAAAAGTGCTAAGAGAGAAACCAGAAAAAAGACATACGGGCATCATCCTGAACTATATTTCAGGTAGGATATTTTAAAAATGAAAAAAGTGGCACCGTGTGAAGAGAAAATGAATAGTCTTCCTTCAGCCAAAACCATTCTACTCTGGTAACAGCTTACTAGTTTTTAATCTGAAATTAAATAAGGAAACAAATGAAAATAGACTGGGGACACTGTTTCAAAGCCCAAACCTATATAAGTAAGCTGAGTTATGAATGAGCTTGACATCGCAAAAACCTAAACAGCCAAAAAAAAAAAAAAAAAAAACCCCGTAAAAATTAAACTAAATTATGAGATTAATATGGTTCTCTGAAAATTAATGAATATAGATACTTCCCTGATCTTTAGTGTATCTGTTACTATGTGAGGTCACATGTACTACACCTCCTCAGGTTATTATCAATTTATCATAGGGCATGCAAGACAGACATTTTTACTCCCATTTTACAGTTAAGGAAGCCGGAGTTCAGAGAGAGAGTCAAGTCAAGGTAACTGGATTTGAAGTTAGAAGATCTCGGTTTGAATCCAGACTTTGACTCTTTTCCAACTCTCTGATTATAGAAAATTCATAATCTTAAAGTGATTGAGACAAAAATGGAAATCATTAGGCCCACCTGAGGATAAGTGAGGAAACTAGTAATAGGAATCTTATCCAAGGAACTTTTTCTGTACTAGACAGAACTGTATCTCTAAGTCCATCACAGCTCAAAAAACAGGTCCATGAAACTATTAAGTAACATTAAAAACATTTCTAAGGTATGTGGAAAACAGAATTTAAAAACTATACATATATTATTATTTCATACTGTATATAACATGTTTACAGAAAAAGACAGGGGTAGCTAACCCTTATGAAGAAAGATCATTAAAGGATTCACTTTAACTTTCTGTATTTCTGTATTAGTTAAATTTTATTTTTACAGTGATACATACATATCCATGTTTTACCTGTATAATTAAAACAAAGGAAGAATGTGGGCTAAGCAAAACATGCTTAGGGTGAGAATGCTAAGCATTATGCTATTAGGGTGAGAATATTTTATAAATAATTTAAACAAGTGTTTAATGTTGGTTATTGTTTTTATAATTAAAAAGTACACAGGAACTCATTTATTTATTCAACAAATGTTTACCGAGTGTCTACTACTATAAGCTACAATACTAAAACACTACTATTTATTATATAGTTAAAATACTTAAGATTAGTTCCAAAGAAAAATCTGTTTACTTCTACATTCAATAAACATATGCTGAACGTCTGCTGGGTAACCAGGTATATTTTAGAGAATGGGGATGTACTGATGAATTATTAAGGGCTAAGTGGAGAGAGACAAAATAGACAAAACCACAGTGTGTAAGTGCAATTGTAGAACTGTGCACAGAGGAGGAATCAATACGCCAGGTCTTCAGGATGGGGAATAGCCTCGAAAGGCTTCCTGGAGGAAGCTTGAGCTGTCTCTTGAAAGTTAACGGTCTTGAGTTCACCAGGTTTGTGAGGCAGAAAGAGCCATGTCAAAGAGCAGAAACTATTCATTCAACAAATGAACCCCTACTATATGCCAGATATCATTCTATGTACCATGTGCACAGTAAGTGAATCTTATTCACCAATTGGCAAATTTCTTACCCCAATGAAGCTTACTACTTAGTTGGGGTAAACAATTATCAGATATACAAATAAACAAGATGACATCAGACAGTGAAGAGTGCCATGAAGAAAACAGAACACGGTGACATGACTGAGACTGGCGGAATTCCTTCAGAGAGTGTTCAGGCAGAAAAGGTCTCTAAGCTGACACCCGAGTAATGAGAAGGAGCCAGCTACATGCAAGGCTGGAGGAAGAGTTACACATACAACATTACATTTTCTAGTAACCATATTTTAGAAGGTAAAAAGAAACAGGTAAAATTAATCTAAATATATTTTATTTACTCTAATATATCTAAAATGTTATTTTAATATATAATCATAATATAAAACATAAAATTATTAAGGAGATCTTTTACACTTTTTTTAATACTAAGTCTTCAAAATCCAGTTTGTATTTTACACTTGCAGCATATGTCAATTCAGACAGGGCACATTTCAAGGGCTCAACAGCTACATGCAGCTAGTAGCTGCATTACTGAACAGTGCAATGCTAGATATTGCAGAGGAGATGAGTTTGAGGAGTGAGATTGGAAGTGGTGTACTAATGAAAAGCCTCTTGTAGTAGCCCAGTGAGAAATGACGAGGCCTAGAGCTGAGTGCAGATATAAGGTATAGGGAGGTCAGACAAACACCGAGAAGTATTTAGGGACTAAAATTGTCAGGTACTGGTGAACTGTGAAATGAGATAAAGGGTAGAGTCAAGGATCACTCCTAGTTGTTAACCTGGGTGACTGGGTGGGACAGTGTCATGAACTGAGATAGAGAAGACTAGGGTCGAGGGGAACAACGCTGAAGAAACTTTGGGGGAGAAAACTTTAGATTTGGAATGTTGACTCTGAGGTACACCTAAGAGACATCAAGGTGGAAGATGGCCAGAAAACAACTGGAAATAAAAATAAGACACTTGAGATACAGATTTGGGAGTCATATACATATAGACAGTGGTTGACATCATTTAGGAACATCCAAAATAATACAAGCCCCTTCTAAGGAAATGGCAATGATATAATCAGAAACAGAAGTTTTCTGTCTACACTGCTTTTGACTAAACTTGGTTGAGTTTCTTCTCCCTGTGTTTCTTTACACCAAAGAGCCAAAGAGATGAGCGTTCTCTCAAATCTTACAGACCTTCTCTTTAACTCTTTCAAAGTATAAATTCTAATTCGGTATTTGTAAACATTTCAAGATTTGTAAATATGTTTAAATTACGGTATAAAGTCATTGTGACTATCAGAATAGAGACAGTGCGAGAAGGCAGACGACTGTTTTGAGATACAGGAATGAGAAAAAGAAATGGATTAGACCAGATGGCTTACTGAGACAAGGAAGATCTTTTTAGGGTGAGAGACTGTTGAATATGTATATAGGTGGAAAGCAATGAGCCAGTAATGATGAAGAGATTGAAGATTTAGGAAAGAAAAGGGGTGACCGCCAGAGCAAGATCCCGAAAGAGAAAGGAGGAAAGGAGGCCAGAGCACTTAGATGGGAAAACTTGTTCCCAAGTCTGGGAAAAATATGGTGAGAATATGTTTGGATTAAACAAGTATGTACAAAGGGAGAAGATAGCTGAAGGAAAACGCATCCTGACAGGTTCAGTTTTTCAAGGCAGTAAGAGACGAAGGTAGTCTGTACAAGTAAAGAGGGAAAGACTGAGTTGGGGACTTGAGGAAAGCAGTGAGAGTTATCATGAAAACTCCTTCCAAGTTAACATTTCTGAGATGACTAAAGCTTTAATAATAAAAGTTAGC
The DNA here is from genome assembly GCF_036321535.1 of Camelus dromedarius. Lineage (NCBI taxonomy): Eukaryota > Metazoa > Chordata > Mammalia > Artiodactyla > Camelidae > Camelus > Camelus dromedarius. The sequence goes on along the minus strand of NC_087458.1, from coordinate 25,393,855 downwards.
AAAGGATAAAATAACACATGAAAGTTTAAAAAGAAGTTAATCTCTCCTTCCTATGATATTCTTTTTGTTTGTGCTTATATTCTTTTATTATGGTATCAACATACTTTTTTCTTTCTTATAAGACTGTACCTTACCTAGCATTTAAGAAACAATTTAACTTCACAAAGGAGTGAACTGTGTATGTATTTGTATTTTCAATTAAATTGTAATGTCTTTTAGGGAAAGGTCTCGTGTCAGTACTTTTCCAGGGCCTACGCACTGCACTCCACATGGTAGAAACTCAGTATTTGTCAAACTGAATTGAAGGCAAGAACTGTGTTTTACACATTTAAAAATTTTCTGCATAATGCCTTACCTTCCAACAAATATCTGGGGAAGGCAACATGGTTCCTGGCAGCCTACACATACAATGTGTCCCTGAAAACTTGTATAAAACTGAATATGAAAAAGTCGAGTAACAGATGTACATGCTATATAAGGATTTTGTTTCCTGAGAGCTAAAAATAAGAAAATAAAACCCCTTATTATATCTTCCTTGTCTTTTAGACACTATAATGACATTATTCCCAACATTTTACAGACATTCTTCATTTTTATCCTATACAACAGAACACAGCTAATCTCTTCAAATCCTTAGTGTTGGCACTGATGCTTAAAAGTTGCTGCTTTCAAGATACATGCACCCCAATGTTCATAGCAGCACTATTCACAATAGCCAAGACATGGAAACAGCCTAAATGTCCATCAATAGATGACTGGATAAAGAAGATGTGGTATATTTATACAATGGAATACTATTCAGCCATAAAAACCGACAACATAATGCCATTTGCAGCAACATGGATGGATCTGGAGATTGTCATTCTAAGCGAAGTAAGCCAGAAAGAGAAAGAAAAATACCATGATACCACGCATAGGTGGAATCTAAAAAAAAAAAAGAAAAGAAAAGAAAAGAAAAGAAAAGAAAAGAAAAGAAAAGAAAAGAAAAAAAGAAGATACTAATAAACTTATCTACAAGATGGAAACAGATTCACATAGTAAACAAACTTATGGCTACTGGTGGGAAAGGGAGTGGGAAGGGATAAACCGGGAGTTTGAGATTTGCAAATACTAACTACTATATATAGAATAGATAAAAAAACAAATTTCTTCTGTATAGCACAGGGAACTACATGCAATATCTTATAGTAACCTATAATGAAAAAGAATATGAAAACAAATATACGTATGTATATGTATGACTGAAACGTTATGCTGTACGCCAGAAAGACAAATTGTAACTGACTATACTTCAATTTTTAAAAATAATAAAAATAAAAGTTGCTGCTTTCAGCATGCCTAATGATTTCCATCTTTGTTTTAGTTGTATTAAATTTGAGACATTTCTTTTTAGTGATGAAGTGTGCTATCATTTATAATTTCCACTCATTTTAATAAAAATGTACAAAATACAACAAAATACTCAGTCATACAAATGCACTAGTATTTGTGAGAAATACGGTGTTGCTGCCGAAGCTGCTGGCTGGCAGATAGTGCTACCAAGTAAAAGCAGGAAATGTTTCAAATCCAAAGGTTAATTAAGGTGTGTGTATGTATCTGCTAAATCTCGTAACATACGTCCAGCTTTCAACTGAAAATCAGTAGTCATACCAAGAACTAGAAGATCTCAAATTGAATGAAAAAAAGTCAATCAGTAGATGCCAAAAAGAGATGACACAGTTGTTGGAACTATTTGATGAACATTTTAAAGAAGCCATGATAAAAATGCTTTAAGTCAAGCCACCAAGAAGATGTAGCAATTCTGTCTGCATCAAACAACCAGAGTAGTAAATTACATAAAGCAAAAACTGATAGAATGAAAGGAAAAACAGACAAATCCACAATTATAGTTGGGAGATTTCAACTCTCCTCCTCCAACAATTAATGGAACAAGTAGACAGAAAATAAGTGAGGATACAGAACTCAACAACATCAACCAATAGGACCTAAAAAACATTCCACCCCATAACAGCAGAACAAACACTCTTTTCAAGTGCCCAATAAATACATACCAAGATAGGCCATAAAAATCAACAGAAAAATCTTCAGACACTTGGAAACTAAACAACATACTGCTAAATAATTCTTGGGTCAAAAACAAAATCTCAAGGGAAATTTTTAAAATACATTAAAGTAAATGAAAATATAACATACCAAAATTTGTGGGGCAGCTAAAGCACTACTGAGAGGAAAATGCACAGCACTATACATATAATTATACAGACAACTGCATACATTAGAAAGGAAAAATAGTCCCAAATCAATAATCTAAGGACCCATCTCAAGAACCTAGAAAAGGAAAAGCAAAATAAATCAAAAGCAAGCAGAAAGGAAATAATAAAGCAGAGAAATCAGTGAAATTAAAAGGAAAACAGAGAGAAAAATCAATGATACAAAAAGCTGGTTCCTTGAAAAGATCAAGAAAATGACAAACCTCTAGTATAGCTGATAGAGAGAGAAGACACAAATTACCAGCATGAGGAATGAAAGGGGATATCACCACCAACTCTGAGAACATCAAATGGACAATAAGGGAATACTATAAATAACTCTAAAATTTTGACAACTAAGAAGAAATGGACCAAATTATTCAAAAAAACGAAGACTATCACAACTCACCCAATATGAAATATATAATTTAAATAGTCTTGATAACTACTAAGGAAGTTAAATTTGCAATTTAAAAGCTACCCGAAAATAGATCTCCAGGCCAAGATGGTTTCAATGGAGAATTCTACTAAAATTTTAAAGGAATTTTCTACAAATTAGGAGAAGAGACAAAGCTTCCCAATTTATTTTATGAAATTAGTTTTACACCTATACCAAAGCCAAAGACAGAACACAAAAAGAAAAGTACAGAGCACTATCCCTTATGAACACAGACGTAAAAATTCTTAACAAAATATTAGCAAACAGAATTCAGCAACATATTTGGAGAATTATACATCATGTTCCAAAGATGCTACACTGTTTCAATATTCATAAAACAGTAATGTAATTCACCAAGAATGGGCTAAAACTCAGAAGAAAAGTGACAGGATCATATCAAAAGATCTAGGCAAAGCATCTGAAAAAAAATTCAACACATATTCATGATTTAAAAAATAAACTCTTGGAAAAACAGGAATAGAGAGGAACTTCAACTTGATAAAGCTTCCTCAACCAAAACTCTATAGCATTAGTTGAGGAAATTTTACTTATTATACTCAATGGTAAAAAACTGAATGCTTTCCCCCTAAGATTAGAAACAAAGCAAGGCTCTTACCATCCTCATCCAACACAGTAGTGGAAACTCAAGCCAGTGCAATAAGGTAAAGAAAAAAAAAAAAAAAAGGAAGCAAAAGGCATAGAGATTGGAAAGGAAGAAATAAAACTGCCCCTTTGTGCAAATGACACGATTGCTTATGTGGGTAATTCCAAGGAATATACAAAAAAAAAGCACAAAAAACCCTCTTTGGATGAATGAATTCAGCATGGTCACAGGGTAAGATAAATATACAAAAATCAACTGTATTTTTATGTACTAGCAATGAACACATGGACACCAAAATTAAACAATATGATCCTCTACAATCACTGAAAAAAAAAGTAGAAGACTTATACACTGACATATTGGAAAAGGCAAAACTATAGAGATAGTAAAAAGATCAGTGGTTGCTCTGGGGGAAGGAGAGGAATGAACAGATGTAGCACAGGAGATTTTTTAGGATAATGAAACTATCCTATATGAAACTGTAATGGTGGATACATGTCATTATGCATTTGTCAAAACTCATAGAACTGTACAATACAAAGAGGGAATCTTAATGTGAACTTTGGATTACAGTTAATAATACTCTATTTACATTGGTTCATTGATTGCAACAAATGTACCACACGAATGCAAGATGTTAATAATAGGCAAAACTGTGAGAGTGGGGGCATGATGGAGGCGAGGCAGGTATATGGTGCTTATTCTGTAAATCTAGAACTGTATTAAAAAATCAAGTCCACTGATCGTTAAATATTATCCAACAAAGGGCTAGTATCCAATATGTATGAAGAACTCTAAAAACTCAACAATAAAAAACCAAAAAATCCAATTAGAAAATGGACAAAAGAAACAAATAGGCATACAGGATATATAGACAGCAAACAGGCATATGAAAAGACATTCAGCAGAATTAAAGCCACAATGAGATATCGTTACACATGTAAAATAATAGCTGAAATAAGAGTGACATTGTCATATGCTGGTGAGGATGCAGAGAAACTAGATCACTCATACTTGGCTGATGAGAATATAAAATGGTACAGCTACTCGGAAAACAGTTTGGCAATTTGTAAAAAAAACTAAACATACAGCTACCATACTACTAGCAATCAAAATCTTGGGCATTTATTACAGAGAAATGATGATTTATGTTCACCAAAAACCTGTACATGCATGTTTACAGCAGCTATATTCACAATAGCCTGAAATTGGAAACAACACAAATATCATTCAATGGGTGAATGGTTAAACTATGGTATATCCATACTACGGAATACTACTCAACAATAAAAAGGAACAAACTATTGATTCTTTCAACAACTTGGATGAATCTCCAGGAAATTATGCTGAGTGAAAAAAAAAAGGCTGATCTCAAAAGGTTACAGGACTATATGATTCCATTTATACAACACCCTTGAAACAAGAAAATGATTAAATGGAGAACATATTTAGTACTAGTGGTTGCCAGGGGTTAGGGATAAAGTAGGATCTGGAAGGAAGAGGGTGTGAATATAAAAAGGCAACATGAGGGATCCTTGTGGTGATAGATTTGTTCTGTATCTTGACTGTATTAATGTCAATACCCTGGCTGTGACACTATACTATACTTCTGTAATATGTTACCACTGGAGAAACTGTGTGAAGGGTATATGGGATCTCTGTATTATCTCTAACAACTGTATGTGAGGAAAAAAAGTTTAATTAAAAAAATTTGGCTCTTCCTCAAAATCCTTACTGAGTTAACCACTGCCTCTTTTGAACCACCTCAGTACCCTACACAATACCGATAATACAGTATTATTACAGTTTTCATGTTCTATTTTGTCATTCTCCCTTACTAAACTGTGGGCTCCAAGAAGATGTCTTAAAGGCAAGATATGTTGTGTTTATCTGTTCATACCTAGCATCTAGCACAGTCTGACACACTGTACGTGTTTTGTAAAAATGTTTGTCGAATAAAATAGATGTGATAGATGTAATCAAGAAGGCAATTCAATTACTAAATTGTATTTATATACAATTTACTATTTGTATACTTATTTACTGACTCTTCAATAACAAATGATCTCTTCAGTGATTTTATTAAAGACTGACTTCAGTCTCTCCTCACTCCTTTTGTATTATAACTAAATAACAATAATTCTGGAATGGATAAAATTGCGTGTTTCTGTCTTTCCTGCAAAGAGACAGTTTCATTTATTCAACTAAATGGAGTGCTATTGACTACAATCAGTTTCCAAAGAAATATAAAGGTCCTAAAAGTTTTTGATACTGTCTCAAGTGCTTCTATTATGAAGCTGTAAAAAAGCTTCAGGTATTACATTCACATGGATAGCAACATTTTTCTTAATTGAGCTGAAAAAAATTAAGTCATAAACACAAACTGAAATTATGGCCAATTAAAAATGGAAATGAGATACTGTAAAAGACTTAAGCAGTCATAATAGCAGGATACAGTAATAACTGAATAAAAAATAAATACAGATCACAAAAATGAAATATAGAAATATAAGAAAAAATAGCAATATATATTCTACATGATGATTAATTAACAGATCTAGAAAGAAGGAAGCGAGAGTATATGTAATAGGAGGCATGCACAGATAGAGATGGAATGCAAAATCTTCTTCCACCATTTTCCACACAACCTGCCAATATTCTAAACTAGTATAACATACCAGATCTAAAAAAGCCATCTGAAACAATTCTTAATCTCAGAGTCCCAAACTGTGAAGCCTTTTTATAGAAACCTTCATTTGATGCCTTTTCTTTCAAACTGGGTATTAGAAATAGAGTAAAACCTGTATTATCCCAAATTTTACCAGCCATTTCTGAAACACCTATTCAACTATTTAATCCAGGAACCATCTCATCAATCACAGTATTAATCCACCTTGAGTGTTAATCAAAAAAAAGTTTACATAGTCTCTAATGACTTTAAGCAGAACAAAAGCTGATGGGGAAACAATCCTTTTGTCAGTAAAAAACCCTTGGTACTTCTTTCTAGATTTGTGTGTGTGTGTGTTGAGACTTCCATTAGAGTAACACTTCTGGTCTGTCTCTGCCCTGCTCTCATTCCTCCCTAAGAAACTTTTTAACACATATTTCCTTAAAGCTTTCTTATGAAGTGGGGACTTCTTCTTTATCAGGTAACATGCCCAAGGTACAGTGATCCAAAGTCCATGTCCTTATTCAGGATGTCCTATTGCAATCTCTACCAGTCACTGCTTAACTGTCCAAGACCTTACACATAACACAGTAAGAGAAAGCAGTATGCAAACCCAGTTGTTTCTACATTAAAATGTAAGTTATATTTTAATTACGTTAAAAATATAAATTTCTGGATCATCACCCTAATCCTATTAATTCAGGATTAGGTGGGCCCCAAATTATGCGTTTTTAAAGTAATAATCCATGGCAATTCACACACATACCAAAGTTTGAGGATCACAGCCTTACATCTTGCTGTCTTGTTGGAGAGTAGAAAAAGGAATGGATTCAGGGACTGAGAATTCTGGTTTTGCTACTTACTGCCATGTGGCAGGGCAGGCAATTTAACCTTCCTGACTTATTAAAATATAATAATAATAATAATAATAATAATAATAATAATAATAATAATAATAATATCCACTTTCTCTCAGGGTTAATATCAGGTTCAAAATGAAATAGCATGTGCTAAGATGCTACACATTGGCTCCACTAAAATAATAGAACATAAAGAGTTGAAGGGGCCTTAGAAAGACAGTCTAGACCAACTTCCTTTTAATTTATTTTTAATGAAAATAACTATTTTTGCTGTTTATAAAAGAACTGTACACTCACCATAAAAAATCTAATAAAAGGGCAAATAAAGTGAGAGCACCATATTATCTGTTAGTTTTATTCATGCTTTTAAGTTTTAATATTATTACTTTTTTATTTTCTTGTATAATAATGATAGTCAGAATATGAAATAATGATGATGATTATAGACATCCTTGGTCCAGATTTTAATGAGAACATCTCTAATATTTCACCTTTAGTCATGATTCTAGCTGCTGGTCTGGGATTCTGATCGATAGATGTGTATGTGATACATACATGTATATGGATATGTGTGTATACCATAATATATACCCAGCACTTGCTATATTTAAGAAGTATTCTTATATTTTTTTGAGGGAGGAGGTAATTAGGTTTATTCACTTTATTTTTTTAGAGATGGTACTAGGGAATGATTCTTATATATATTTTTAATTAATGAGTGTCTCTTTGGCATCTACCAAGATGATCGATCAATCACATGGTTTTTCTACTTCAGTCTAGTGATATGGTAAAATACTCTTAAATTATCTTAGTTGTGGTAACTTCAAAGCCCATCTTCTTTCTCTCAACATGAAGTAGTACCCTTCATTAAGATGGTGCTTCTAAAATTCTTCCTGGCAGAGGATTTGACTAAAATTGAGCAAAGAGATGGATCTGGCTTCCTAAGTGAAGACACTCCACTTTCTGCAATAGAAGGGTAAATAAAAGATAAATTTTAAAAATTGACTTCAAATAACAAATTTTTTTCAGTTAAGGAAGGAAATATACTTAGTCATATAGTCATAACTGAGAAGAGGAAAATTATACAACAGATCCTAGACTTTCAGTTCATCCTTCCTCAGTGATTTGGTCTTTTCTACAACAGCTCTGAAACGCTGTGTAAGTGTCAGTATTTCACTTTATCTGATAGATGTTCATTTCCTCTGAGAAGACTTCCTGGTGAGGATAAAACAGTTGCAAGCAATACAATTCTGCCTTTAAACGAAATATGCTCTAGGGTATTATTCAGAGACAACCGAAAGTATTTACAGAGAGCCCTGAGAATCCCGCAAGAGAGCAAACAAAGAAACAAACAGTAGGCAGATGCTTTTATTCTCCTCCCTATTAAGTAGCAGCACTATTTTTTTAATATATAAAGAAAATACTGCTTTTAAGATAAGAAAAATTTCTTAAACTCTAAGCATTTCAATTAAAACCACACCTTACACCTCATTCAAAATACTGCCAATGAAACCAAGTATTAGGCTCACTGGTCTTTCCATATTTTGTTTACTACATTCTAGGAAGCATGCTGGAATGTTTATTAACAATATATATTAAGGAAATAGCCAATCAGCTTTAACAAATACCTAATAACCTCTGGTATTTCTTAGGAAGTGACTTTAAGACCCTAACAAAGAATATAACTCTAAGCGAATTATTCATGTCAAACCATTCTCACATCACTTGAAACACTAATATGCTAGTGTTTGTTCCCTTCCAATTCCACAATGACTTTCAATTCTGGCAGAGAGAAATTATTTACATAGTTGGGCTGACTCCACATTGCTCGTACTAATAAAAGTGTGTCACTGTTAATGTGGAAATAGCCAGTTCCCAGCAATGTCTTTGTTTTTCCACGGATGTGGCCATTAGGACAAAAGGATTAGAAAGTGGACCTATCCACATAAAAGTCAGTTTAAATTATTCTCTCTCAATGTACCTCTGTGCTTTCCCAAACACAAATTTATTTGGCACTTGTAGGGACAGCACACTGTCTTATCTGATGTTTCTTTCCTTACCATGAGTTTAACATTTTACCTTTGGGGAGAGCTCAGGTCATTCTGTAACATTAGAGGGCAGTATGGTAGAGTAAAAATAATCACAGGACCTGGGTGTGAATTCTATCTTTGTCTCCTCCTTGTTACTTGACTTTAGAACTATACTGTTGTATTCAGATTCGTAACCTAGTTCTTCCACTTTACAGCTGTTGGACTTTGGCAAGGAACTCAACCTTTCTGTTTTCAATTTCCTCACCTAAAAAATGATGAACAAGTGATCACCTCTGACAAAGACTCTCCTTGACCTAATTTGAGTCAGGGTCCTCTAAGCTCTCTAGACCTCAAACTTGGTGTTGGTCCTTTTCAAACATGCATTACCCAGTTGTAGGAAGAATCTCGCTAAGTCAGTTTTGAGAGGAACCTTTATCCTCAATATTCCGATCACCCTGATATTTCATCAGATTCTTCATCCTCCACCCTTGGCATCTGATCACCCCGTCTATTTACAGGAAAACTTCTGTTAAGTCAGTTTAGCCAGTAATTTTCCACCCACTGACTCCCACCCTGCTCCTTGGCTATAAGTCCCCACTTGCTCCTTCTATATTCAGAAACAAGCTGAGTTCTGTACTGAGATCTCTTTTCCTCAATTGCATTTGTTCCTGAATAAAGTTTGCTTTTGCTACTTTAACTACTGTTCTGTCCAGCTCTGATTCTAATACCTCATAGGGTTGCTGTGAAGATTAAATGATTTAATACATGTTAAATGCCTAAAAGTGTTAGTCTATAGGAGTATTCAATAATTTTTAGCTTTAAAATATTATTCTTCATCTACTATATGCAGGTGCTTTGGGTTTCTTTTGACAAGCCCCTGTATGTACCACACAGTCACTATAATTAAATTATTCTCTTACTGCTGGACATTTACTAGATTATTTTAGTTTTTTACTATATACTGCTGTGAACATATATTCATTTTTACCCACTTCTCTGATTACTTTTTTAGGAAAAAGTTATGGAAAGGGAGTTACTAGGTCAAAAGGTATGAATGATTTTAAGACTCTTGATAGAATTACCAAATTGTTCACCAATTTACAATCAACAGAAAGTTCATCTCTCTACATCCTTGCCAGCAACAAGCATCATCACTTCTTTGATTAAATGATTTTAATTTGCATATCTTTTGCTATCAGTGAAGAAGAACATTCTTCATATGTTTATTAGCCATGTTTATTTATTCTGCAAAATTATGTTTATATCATTTTCCAATTAGAAAAATCAGTCAAAATTGATTTTCATTTTGTGGTGATTATATTACAGTTTAAAAATACCCACTCCTTTCTTCCATGACTCTTACCCAATTGATGCTGGATCTAATAATTTGATTTGGCTGTTCAGGATGGTCAGTGGGAGGTTAGCAGATATGAAGCAAGCACAGACTTAAAATGTGTTTGTGCAACAGGAATTGTTTCTGCTGGCCCCATGTGAAGTTTTTCCCTGGATAACTGCTGTCCCTTTGGCTGGGGCCCCAAAATGAACAAAAATGTAACAAACACAAGGTACAGGGAAAAGCCAAAAGCCTGGTGGAAACAGCGGCCTGGAGCAGTTCCAGCTCTCCAGCTGAGCCCAGGCCAGTTCCACCAGTTCCCAGCTGACCCACAGATGTATAAAGGAGGATGAAATACTGCTGCTTTAAGCTGCTGACTTTTGAGGTGGTTTCTTATGTAGCAATATCTGATTAGCACACTTATTATATTATACTATGAAATTCTGAAAGAAAGACACTCATGTATAATCTATGACTTATGTTCCCTAGAGTAACATATACCCACCAGGAACTGAAGGCCTTATAATTCATTTGCCTGCTCATTTTTTCTCTTCTTTTTGCTGAAAATACCCAGATACTATAACCTTCTTTGATGTTTATAGTTTTCACCAATAATACTGTCATGTAAAATTATATATAATATCAAACATAAATTGAAATTTAAAATTTTATTTGTAATTGTATTTAACTTCTTTTCCAATTAGACAAATTATTCCGTAAGTTGAATTCATAAATAATTTTCAGCTTGTTCTTTTAAATATCACAGATCCTCTACCAATATCTGAACAATAGTAGAGACTGTTTTTAAACTTTAAATTGTTGCGCATGAATGTTTCAAAAGCAACACAATTTACATAGAAATGCTAACAAATTACATCTGTTAGTTGCAAGAGCAATTAAGAAAACAAAGATTAGAGAAAAGACCAAAAACAGCATCAGAGTATAAGGATACTTTTTTTAAAAAAAAACTTCTTCTTTTAAACAACAAAGATGATATAAAATTTATTCAAAGCTATAATTAATATTATAAAAGCAATTTAAGGTGAACTGTAAGTGGGCTATTAGTGTAATGTTTATGAAATCATTTAAAATCAGCACAATGCCAAGTAGATAAAAGCTACTCAAAAATACTGTTAAAGTCAAATTAATAATCAGAAATAAACAATATCTCAAATTTGATTTAATGGCATTAGCAGGATTAAAGCCAATGCTGACAAATGTGAATTCTAAAATAATCTATTTCTTGTCTGTATTATTAGTTAGGTTAGAGAACTATAGTAAAATATATCCAATTTCAGAAGGGTTAAAGATTTGAGCTACTTCCAACAGTAAGCCCAAAATGAAAGCATTTATTCAAATAAGTTGTTTTAAAAAAATTTGTGTACGTCTTTAAAAAGTTAATGGAACAAAAGTTTCCCTAGAAATTAAAAAAAAAATAGCATTTCTATTATAGTATAACAAGACTAAAATTTAGAAATCCTGGCGTAGATGCTATTATTCAGAGTAGAAAGGGTAACAAACTGGCCATACCCCAGAGAGGAAGCACTTCAGGACTGTGTGTGCTCACCCAAAACAATGAGATGACTATTTGCACTGAAGGCACTGAACTACTGCCGAGGAATCCTCATTAGGGGGCACAGCACCCCTTACAGAATGTTAAACAAGAAGCGATCTAGAAGATACAAGTGATTTGGGTGCTGGAAAACAATCAGGCAAATAAATATAAACGAACTCAGCTTTTAAGTGAGTAGAGAATCTCTTTTTTTCAAGTATTTTTTAAACAACTAATAGCGAATGCTAACAGAGAAGTCTAAAGTAAAATATTAAGTATTTTTAAAAGAAGATTTTTTTCCTTCTATGTATTGAGAGAATAGCAAAGAACAAAATCCACTAAGAATTTGTAAATATTTTAGAACGTTAGAAACTATAAATGAAAAACAGAGCATCTAATGAAGTACTCTCTCCCCATCAATGAGTTAGAAAGAACACAATGGCTATTTCTATTATTGTACCTCCCACAGGCTTTTCCTTGCTAAAGCCAAGAAACCTCAAGGACACACAAAAACCATTTTAAGCACTTTCCTGTCTCCTCTACTCCCAATTCCAACAAAAAACTTGTAGGACTTGACTTGCTTGTAATGAAATGTGAATTCTTAAAAATACGGAGATTGGCTGCTAACTAAATTTCTTTATTTCTAAAATCAATGATAGAAAACAAAGTATACTGAAATCTTTAGTGTGTTTACTTCTTACTACAAGTGAGGGCTAGCTGCAATACTATCATACTTACTCTTTCTAAAATGGGCTTAAACCCCTTCCCTCACGTTTTAAAAAATGATCTAGGTATAGAGTTAACTCTTGCACTTCCATTTTAACAAATCATGCAGCATAATATAAGACATAACCTTTGAAACAATCTTGAAAATGCCCCCAATAATGCTGTTACCATGGTAACTCTTGTAGGCTAGTTCTCTGAAAAGACCCAGATTCCTGAGTCTGAACAAGGTTATCTCACCATTTTCTACACTTCCCCCGTCATAAAATTTATCCTTTGCACAACAAGGACCTACTGTATAGCACAGGGAACTATATTCAACTTTTTGTAATGAGCTGTAATGGAAAAGAATTGGAAAATATATATATAACTGAATTGTTTTGGTGTACACTGTAAATTGACTACACTTCAATAAAAAATAAAATACATTGGAAACTATTTTTTTGTAATTATTTACACTTAAGGTAAAAAGGTTTAGATTTAAACTTAAAAATGTCCTAGAAGTAATATAGTTTAAAATAATAAAATAAAAACAATAAAATAATAATACAGTTTAAAAAGTTCTTTGAAGGGGTACATGAGCAAAAAAAGTCTGAAGATAATACCATCCAAACTGCTGTTTCTAGCTTTAGGTTTTTAGATTGGACTGTTTGCAGATTTGACGAATTCAGATATTCAGCTTCTTACTGATTAGCACCAGTACAGCTAAAGATACATTATGTCCTAAAATATTCAACCAAAAAAAATACTCATTTTTACCCAGGATGGGAGAAAAGTAAAGGGTTCTTGAGCCATTCGGGTACCATGTATCAAATCAATTGCCTGATTTATAAATTCTCTATTAACCTCTGAATCATGATGCATGCCTGGACTGCAAACCAGCATTCTATAGCAAAAGTTGTAATTATGGGAGCTTTCATGGATAGGAAGAATTAATATTGTTAAAATGACTATACTACAAGGCAGTGGTCTACAGAAGTTGTGTGTGTATACACACACACACACACACAGGAATATTGCTCACCCATAAAAAAGAATGAAATCTTGCCATTTGCAATAATATGAATGAACCTAGAGGGTACTATGTGAAATATTTCAGACAGAGAAAGACAAATACTGTATGATTTCACTTACATGTAGAATCTAACAAGACAAATGAACAAAACAAACAAAACAGAAACAGACTCATATACAAAGAACAAACTGGTGGTTGCCAGAGGAAAGAGAGGTTGGGGGATGAGTGAAATAGGTGAGGGAGATTAAGAGGTATAAACTTGCCATTGTAATAATTAAATCATGGGGATGTAGCATACAGAATATAGTCAATAACAATGTAATAACTTTGTATGGTGACAGACAGTAACTAGACTTACAATCATTTTGTAACATATAAAAATATCGAATCATTATGTTGTACATTTGAAACTAATACAATATTATAAGTCAATTAAATTTAAAAAAAATACAGAATAACTATTAGAAGGCACTAAAAAGCCACCAAAAGCAGGCACAAAGCCTAAGCTTACTCTGAAAAGATACTGACAACAAAGAATAAGAATTGTGAGTTTGTGGCTTTTTGGCTGAGGGTGTTCCCAATACCCTCTTTTCATTCTAGTCACAGAAAAATCAGTCTCAGTGCCTCTAGAACAGTTAGGAATGATGGAACAGATGGATATTTAGGGGGTGGAATCCCTGAAGGGGGAGACCTGCAGAAAGGGTAAGATGCAAAATCTGAGTACAAAACCTACCAATAACTCATGCTGACTGACAAGTAAGCAAGTGCAGTGGGGTGTCTGAGGAGCTAGCCAAAAAACAGGTGCAAGCAAGACAGGAATTGAAAAAATAATTAAGAGAGCTTTAGGATGTGTTTCCTTCACTGAGATACTTAGTTAAATTACATCATTTAACAAGAGAGACTCCATAGTCGTAAAGTTATTGGCTGCATTATCATTATTACTATAATTGCAGAATCTACTGCAAAAAATGGAAGTATGTTAAAAGGTGTTCTGCTGGACCAAATCGCAAGCTTTACAGAAAAACCACCCTAATCTTTCAGGACCATCAGACACACTTTAGATAAGCAGCAATTCTAGCACAGTAGCTAAGGCTCCTAGAATACAGCATCTCAATTAAAAAAAAATCACCAGAAAAAAATTATTTTACCAAAGTATCTAAAAGTAATTGTAATAATTTCAATTAGTAACATTTCTTTACCACCCACAGATAAGAGGGCAGCCTCTAAGGTGTGGGCTGATATTGATTTAAATAGACAAAGGAGGAAAGCACCTTAGTAAAAGGAAGTGAGATCTTTGATTGACAGTCCTCAGAAAAAGGTTAAAAATTCAAAAGGAGTGACTGCATGTGGCTCAGAACCTAAAAGCTTTTTTCTCCTCCCAACAGAAGAGCAGTCTCAAGTAATAACTGGTTGCCATGGAGATAAGAAACTAGAGAGATCCCGGAACTCAATTTGCAGTTAAATGGGCTGGAAACAATCCTTACTACTGGGTGAAGGAAAGCGATTAAAAATATACATGATTGCCAGAGGGAATCTATTTTACCTAGCATTTCCCAACCTCATTAATGAACAAGTCTAAAAAAAACCAAATGAAAACCCAAGGTATCTTGGATTGAGTCCATCAAACGTAATTCAGGATTTCAAATGTTATCACAAATCCTTCCTATTCTGCATGACTTTTATTCTTTTTAAAGGCACTTGTTAGTATATATTGGAATAAGACTAAAATCGTGTTCAAGAACAAACTAGTGTAACTGAGGGGACAGGAGATTCAGTGGGACAAAAGAGCACAATAAATGGAAAGATAACCAAAAAGTAAGACTCAAGTGGTGAAAATCGGATTTTGAAAAATCTCTTCACAATCATAGAATACCTTTGTGAGTGCTGTAAAGGGCTGCAAACGTCACCGTGAAGAAAGTCGTGGAGTATTTCCCAGCATTAACTAAATGAGGAAAGGCCCTTTTTGTGTCTCGGTATCGGCGCAGGCACTGGATAAAGCGAAGCCAAGCAGGAATGCACTGAACAATAGCCCGCACACCATATGAATATTTGTGGCAAATTTCTGGTTCTGTGAAGATTTCAAAGAAGAAAAAATTACAATTAAAAAAAAAAAACAACTTATTCACATCATTCAGTCATACACTGTAACTACCTGAACTTACATAAAGGCAAGAAACCTGGGTTTCAGAATCACTTTCTTCTTTGCACTTGTAAGGTTGCAAATACATAGTGGTAAATACATAGTGGGGCCTAGTAGGAAAATCTGCCCTCTCAGATTTCTATCTGTTCTGGAATCACCTTCTTTGGAGTGTGGCAAAACTATAAGAAAATTAGGAGATGAGTATACTAATCAAAGAGGAAAAAAAATTAAGTTAGCTCTGTAGCCTGAAACATCTGGAAAACTTACAAATATCACTGGTGACTCCAGTGAACTCCAAAACACTATAATTAATACACCTACTATAGGCTGTTCATTCATGCTTTTGTTCTCCTTTTGAAAAACAAAGCAGATTTTGTATTTTTAAAATGAGAAGAATGGAGTTGGTAAATCAATTCTTCAAATTCTGGAAACGTATCATAGTTGGTCAACGAACAATAGAGTTGTTATCTGCTGTTATCTACTGAAAATATGTTGGCACTGGCTTCATTAACTTTTGTGAGTTAGATATTACATAATCTGTCTAAATTTGGCTTTTGTCATTAAAGTAAAATTCCTTAATAACTTGAACTCCTGGCATAAACTAAGAGTGAGAAAAAGAGCCAGAAGAAAAACAAGGTCCCCAATAAGAATTAAAAAACAATCTCTAACCACTTTCTCAAAGCATTTGATCTAGCTCTCAATAATCAGTATTTTTAATCATTATAATGCAATACTGTGATGGCAATTGTTGGCACTAAAGCATCTATCTGTGATATAATTACCAATGTACCAGAACTTCTTTAGTTTTAAAATTCTTTAAATGTAAGTTGTAAATCTTCTGGCAAATGAATGGCTAAAATTATAATATATGATTTAAGAGCCAATTATATCAGATAAAGAGACTGCTAACAGAGTGCCAAGTACATTTAATTAAGTCTGTAATATTATTAGATGATCTTAAATTTCTCAGCTATCATTCCCAGTGTTTCTTGGTTTCACTGGCAGTTCAGCAGTGTGGATGCACATTCATACCCTACCTTCTGAATCATTTGGCAACAGGCCCCCACTTTCATCCCATTTGAGCTCAAAACTGTAGAAGCAGATCATATATTCCAGGTCCATCAGTATCACTGACAGGCTGTTCAGCTGGTCGGCCAGCCAGAAATCAGCAAAGCCTACCTTATGGAAGGGGGCTGTAAATACTCGAAACTGGGAGGAAGAAAAAAATCAGAAAACACAGAAACAAGAAAATTCTTATTAAATTTCTCTAATTCATGTCTGACTTTGTAGCATGATTACTCTAGTTGATAAAATGGAAACCAATGAATCAATCACAAACACAGGGACCTGGCAACAGTGGCTAGGTTGGGAATTAGTAATGAAGGTTATGAGTTGAATGGGTGACTAAGAAAAGAATGAAAGGAGTAGGGCAGGGGAAAGTCAGGAATAGCTACAGTTAGAAGACAGAAAGCAGAGAGGCGGGAAGAGCTAAAGTTGAAAGCAAAGAGAGTGTGGCAGAAGGCAGACGCACTGAGAGGACATTTTGCTTTAGGGTATAAGACAATTTTTGCTGGAGACCCATGTGCCATAATAATTTCTGGAATATCTTGCCATTTTAGCAATAGGAGCTTAGCTAACTGAACACCGAGCTCCTCTTTGCTTACAAAGGACAGGAAGGGAAGGATGGTACTTCGTCTGAAGCACGCCTTATTCTCTAATGAAAGTCATTTTCATTTCACTAATGCCATGGTGATCATTGTATTTGTCTTGAAATTACACCACAAAAACCAGTCCACATCCCACTGTTACGAAAACAATGATAAATAAATTTACGTTAAATGTACTGAGCACTAATCCATGCTATGTAATTTTCTCATAATGCATTTCTTACAATCCATTAACTACAACAATTCCATGAGCTAGGTATTATCCACATTCCAATTTTACAGAAGACCTATAAGAAAAACACATCCTGACCCTATTCTGTGGAAGCCTGTTTGTTACTGCAAAGGAAAATCCTGGCATTGCAGAGAGAGGGATTATCAGACACTAATCACCAGAAATAGGCTCAAATTGTCCAGAATGCCTTGAGAGACCTAGAGTGAAGTGAAGATGGGATGAGGCAGCTTTCATCCTCACGCTGTCAGACCCTTTCTATTTTACACAGAAAATGGATTTCCTAAAACAAGGAATTCTAAGCATCAGTTTTGAGAAAATGAGTCTAAATCTATAGCTCTCCTGTCATCTAGGTATAGTCATTTAATGGACATATTCAGCCTGAGACACTGGCTCTCTCCTCTCAGACTTGGCCAGTTCTTTCATTCTTTCTCTAAATAATTCCCTTAATTATTTCAGGGAGACAAACGGCTAGTTTACAAATCAATCCTAGGTATCAATTATCTATGACAGATATTGCTTTGGAGCTTTGGAAATTAGACTAGGGGTCTGCAGGACACAATACAGGCTTTAGACATTATTTTCTGGAGCTCATATATTTTGAGTCCATGGTTTCTTTATCACTCGCTTACTCTTTCAAGTAAGTTGTTCAGTAAGCCAGACAAGCTACACTGTTTGCAACCATCAGCTTCAGATACAGCAAATTCTTTTTTGGGGTGGGGAGTGCTGGGGTGGGGTGAGGGGTGTTAGGGATTGACATGTTAATCACTTATGCATGAAGAGGTTCTGGTACCAGTTTATATAGTATTTTAAGAAATTCTAGGTGCAGAATGGGCTTCAAAGATTTAAAGAGACATAAGGAAGAGGATAATTTAGGATATAACAGCAAAGGATCAGGAAGTCTAACTTAGTCTGTAGTTACGGACTTTTGTGAAACTGGTAGGCTATGGCAAATTTCTCATTTCTCACTGACATGAGACAGACTACCATTACTCTTACAACCTGCCAAACCTAGTCTTAAAACATGGCTATTATAGAAAACCTCTGTAAGAGCAGAGGAGAGGAGAGAGTATTAAATATAAAACAAAGAGACACAGGGATGTGTGTGGCCAGCTGACATCCTTCAAAGTCCAACGACTCCTATTCCTGGGCTCTCAGATGTCTGCCTGTGATCCCTCATCAGATAAAGTACATTCTTACTGGGCATGTTGCCCTAATAAACTAACAGTCCTAGGCAAGGCCAAATCTCACAGTCGCTCAGGCTGGCTTGTCTCTGTCCACTTATCAGAGTCATAAATCCCACTGCCCTTCACAGACCCTAAACTTCTACCTCACCCACAACCAAACAGAGGCTTGTACACAAGCTGATCAGGCACCTTGTAACCCTACCTTATAAAAGACCCCAATACCCGGCCCTCGGTGTGCACATGGGCACCGCTTGTCTGTGTGGCCTGCTGTTGTCTATGGCAGCGCAAACTAATAAACTCTTCTTCTATCCTCATCCTTTGCCTTTGGTAAATTCTTTTACTGCTTGCGACACTGGCCCACCACATTGTGTCCCACAATAGGATGGATTAAAAAAAGGAAAGCAGTGACATAAAGTACAAACTGGGAGGCAGGAAAAATTTACAGAAGAGAGAAAATGAAAAAAGAAGGAAATAAGGGAGGGGTAAATGTTGGTATAAGACAACTAATGAAAGAAAGAATATAATTATACTCATTCATGCACTTAAAGATTTACTGAGTATTTACTATATGTCCGAATAAACAAAACATGATCTGTACCCTCAAAGATCCACAGTCTCTTTGGGCAAATAAATACCTAAACAAATAACGACAGCACTGGGTAGTAACTGCTATTATAAATGTGTACATAAAACACCCTGCAAATGCAAAGAAGGGAGCAAGTAGCTTGGTCAGAGAGGTAGGGTGAGAGGCGGTGGAAATAAACAGATCATATTTAACTCCTGGACACTTACACATAGTCAAATTCATCTTAGATTGATCTGAATTCTCCTTTTTAACTGAGAATCCTCCTTCCTTTCTTACCCTGACTAAGGTCTTTCGACTTCTACCTCGTTGTGATTTTGATTAAAATGGTAACAATTCACTGAGTAACAATATGAAGAAAGCTAGAGACAATCTTATATGATGTTAACCCACATAAACAAAAAAGCCACTAGTAAGTTACTACAAAGAATATATGCTAATATCACCTTCTAAATTAGTGTAGTCAAGGAGATGAAGTCTTTATTTCTATTTTTTAGAGGCTTGTGGATAATCACACTTTTTCCAAATTTGATTTTTAGATTCCATTAGTTGACCTACTAGATCAAAGTTAAACATCTTAGATAAAGTAACTACCAGGTCTAACTGCTAAAAGGTAGTGTTAAAGAACACAGATTATGGAGCCAGACTGCCTGGGCTTATATCCCATCTCCATTACATCCTGGCTATGTGACCTCATTTAGCTTCTCTGAACAAGTTTCCTCATTTATAAAATGTGGATTAATAACAGCTCCAACTTCATGGTTTACTAAAAGAATTAAACAAGTTGATAAATATAAAATGTCCAGAACAATGCAGAGAAATGAGAACATTTCTCTAATCTATTCTTATAATAGAGATGTGTAAAAATTTTACTATACAACTGAAGAAAATATTGGAAAAACCCATTCCCAAATAATATAGCAAAGGACCTAGTTTAAAAACTTGATGTAGCCTTCCGTAAGAGTAAGTTGGTATTTTTATTTAGAAAATCTGAGGCATTGTTTACGCTTCCTAACTGGATTTCCAACCAGGGGGAATATAGATCTAGAGAGAGGATGTATGACGTAATGAATGTAAATAAACTGTATTAATTTGACATATAATGCTAATATCAAAATAAATCAGTTTCTTATAAAAATTAAAGAAAAAAAGAAATGTAATTTACTTTGGATGAGGCTTTAAAAGATGCTATTATCAGAGACACCATAGTTAGGGTGGGAAAATTCTTGTTAATTCACTAGAAATAAGTTGAAGGGTAAGTTTCTCAGTGAGAATTGAATTAAAATAAGTCTAAAGGCCAATTACTATTAAAATAATCTATAAATAACATTTTTACTGTTTACAATTATTACAAATACAACAAACCACAATGCTTCTTTCCGTATTTCACTGCTTCTGATAGTACATTTTATTATTCTCTTATTTCTTATTATATCATCACTGCCAACCTATTCCATCAACAAGTCCTCATTTATTAACACACAGCAGATGCACAGATAAATGTCTACTCAATAGGGGATCATTCTGCTAATAAGCATAACTGGTCATGCATGAATCATAGCAGCTTCCTACTTAAACAAAGAGGGGTACACTGGGGAAATGCTCACTTAGCAAACAATGTACACAACTGTATTATTTTGTTATTGCAATGATGCAAATTATATTAACACCTGAGTTTTCTGAGTCTTTCAAATCTCATTTGAAAATAACTATAGAGATTTCACAATTAATTTAGGAAGGAAAAATAGGTGTTCATAATCTTAAAGTTGTTTCCTTGTAATCAGAAGAATACTACATTTTTATGCAACTAACAGTTTAAAAGCTCCGCAAAATCTAGTAATAAAATGACAATCTCAAAATAAGAAAAGTAATCTAACTGGAAATGATTTATTTTTAGTATAAATTTCAAGAGAGAAAAAAAATGGCTCAAATTTTTCTTCTGTTTTTAAAAAAAAATGCTCTAAAAAGCATGTTTTCTAGATGATGACAAAATACACTGAAGGTGATGGTATAAGTCATCTTATCAAAATACTCTTGTACTCTGAGTTCCACACTCAGAATTCAAACTCAAAAGTAGGCCCAGAGGTGCTATACTTAAGGAAATGATTTGTTTTTATTTATTTATATTTAGTGAAGTTGGTGGAAAAGAAGGAGATTCTCAACTTGTGATAAAAATCCTAGTGCAAGAAATAAGAAATACAAGTAAACGTACAATCAACTTTGGAGGGAAAAAACAAGATTTGGGTCATTTTCTTTTTCTGATTGCTATAAATCCTTATCTGTATTGAAACGCAGGTTGCTTTTAATTTGTTGAGTGCTTACTATGTTTTTCTAATAGGAAGGCCACATTTTATGTCTTCAGATTTTAAAATTCAGTTAATGCTAGATATAGGGAGCATACTGCTAAGGACAAAAATAATTCTGCTAACCCTAAGGGGTATACAAAAGGAAACAAAACAAAAAATATAGTTTTCAAGGCAATATACTTTATAAGGTGAAAAATAAAGTAAGACAATAATTACGGGAATTCTGAAAGTTTGTGGACATTGTTCAACTTAATCACTAATCTTCAATCTACTACTAGCTGTAATTCATAATCTAAGAGATAATTATACGAAAACATTCTCAAATTGATTTTCAAAATAGAGCTGGTTTAATTTAGGAGTAAGCAGAAGTCCCTGCCCAGAGTGATTTTTTACAGTATCTCCAAAAATGCAGCTATCATTTTTGTAGGAAATTTTATATCCTAATACTGAGACTGCATGATTTTGAGACCATTAAGAAGTAGGTAAGGTGGAAGATGAAACGGAATTTATTAAAAACAAGAATCAAAGACAGTTTCTCAAATTAAACTTGGTGATCTGATAAGATATCCTTACTGCAGAGAACTGATACTTCATAAAATTGTTTTGTTGACTCTTTACAGAAATTTAACAGGAAAGTAATAGTTTTACCAGTTAAAAAAAAGGAAACATGAAGTTCTATATGTTGTCACAGCTGATTAAATAATTTGTATACTTAAGTAATTTAATTAATTATAACAATTATTATTAGTTATCAAAATCACTTCAGTATCTGGGCACTTCATACTCCAATTTAGGAGGAAAAAAATGCATGAGTGCTTTTCCCAGGGCCACTATACTGCACAGTATCAGGTATACCAGTCACATTGTGTTCTTTGCTCCTGGAGCTGGGGTACCACTCATTTAGACTACAATGTGAATATGGCTTCTAGAGCTGTGCAATACAGGAATCTTGGTTTCATCTTGAAGGAAGCCAATGACCAATATACCACCCTAAAAATATGATACACAAATTTCTGGACTTACCAGCAGCTTAAGCAGCCAAAACCGGGATTTATAATAGAAAGTTTTGGTGGGGTTGATAAGAAAGAAAACCATAAATCCATAAAGGACGAGTGGGTACACATATGTGGGGATGACACTAATTGGAGCAAAGAAGCATGCCAGAAGGCTCAGGCACCACAATATTCCAAGGAATCCAGCAATCTGATAACAGATAGGAAAGACAAAAAGAGAGAAAATTATTTTTTATTTTTTCCACTATTCAAAAATATCTTTAATAAAACAAAGGTAAGAAAAATGCTTAATTATTAAGTCAACAACCCTCTTCAAATAGAAAATAGATTTTAGTACCTACTAAACCAGCTATATAGCTAATGCACACTGTATTAGTGGAACTTTGTCTTGCTTTGATTACCTCAAAGAGATGCTGATGAGACAAATTGCTTCTTGGATTAAGTTCAAAGATGAGCACATGATTTACTCCAGCTTGTCTCCAACCATACGTGTTGATGCCCAGTAGAAAGAGGAATTCAATCAGAAGAAAGCCACCCCGATAGATTCTTATCAAGGGCCATATACTTCTATCTGCTTCAAGTTTAAATACAGCTGAAAGAATATCAATTAATTGGTTAGTGAGAAAATTCGTAATGTCTCCTTTAATTGTTTTTTCTCTTAATTCTCAATGATACAGCCCTGGCACAGAAATTTTTAATAAATAACACCTAAGCCTAGGTTATCTCAAGAGCCTGATAAACTTGCTTCCAAGTTCTTTCTTTTCTTCATTTCACTCTGCAAAATTCCACCAGAATGATTTTCCTAAAATTTGACTTTCAGCATATTTAGTCCATGGTGAAACAGTTTAGAACAGATTAGTCTGTTAGCTGGGGATTTCTGGCATGACACAACTTCTCTGGCTTTGTTTTACCCATTATTAAACTGGATATAGTAATGCTTACCTCACAGAGTTGCTGTGAAAATTAAAAGAAATAGTGTATATGAAAGCAATGTGAAATGACAGTAGTTACAGAATGCTTACTATGTGCTAAGGGTTGTTCTCAGCGTTTTTTTTTTGTGTGTATATCTATTTTTATCAAAGTATAGTCAGTTTACAATGTCATATCAATTTTGTTCTCAGTATTTTTACATATAACAATTCATCTAACCTTCACAATGGCTCTGTGAGTTAAAAACTATGATCTCCATTTGACTGATGAGGTAAATACAGTACAGAGAGGTTAAGTAATTTGCTCAGGGTTACCAAGCTAGTATAGGGCAGAGCTAGGATTTTAACTCAAGACAATTTTGTTCCAAAATCCACATTCTTAATTACTACATTCAATTGTCCATATGTTCATATAAATGTTCAGTATCACTATTATTTTATAGCTCTCCAATAATTATATCATTCAAATATTTAGCCTCACAATTTCAGTTCTTCACAATCTGATCTACAACTCACTTTCCCCAAACTTACCTCATAGGGCTCCTAAATTAATTCTCACCTCCTAATGAATTTTATTATCCTTTTTTAACATGTTCACTTTTCACATCTGCTTATGTTGCCCCCTGTACCTAAAATGGTTCTTTCTTTCCACCAATTCTATTTCTACCTATTACTTAAGAGTCAGATCTTTATCTATTCATAAATTCATTGAATCAATAGGTTTCATTTTGAGCCTACTATGTGCCGAACATTTCAGTTTGGCTACCAATTTCTCAATTTTCCACGCAACTATAAAGTTTATTGTTAGTACTACTTATTTGAAATTTAATTATATACTATCTTACATACTTAATTTAAATAACCACTTATTATTTATCTTTGTATGCTTTATAGTACATAGCACATTTAATAATTTAAAAATAACAGAGTGGAGAAAGCCTTTGCTTTGGAGTCAAATTCTACAGACCAAATTTCAAATCTTAGCTTTACCAGGGCAAATTAATTTTTTCTAATTCTCAGTTTCCTTGTTGGTCAATGGGCGTAACATCTACTCTCATAAGATTGTTAAGAAGATTAAACATGACATATACTAAATGCCTAAAACAACGTTTGGCTCATTATGAATATTCAGTATATATCAGTTTCTTTTTCCTTTTACTTGAGGAAAATTTATTTTTTCATTAATCTGACAAATATTTATTAGGTGCCTATTACATGTGACACCATTTTAAAAGCTGGAGATTCAGTAACGAACAATAGACAAAATACTTGTCTTCAGGAAACTTCTATTCTGTATAATGTCAGATAGTGAGATAAGGGTTTTGAAGAAAAAGAAAAGTAAAGAAATAAAGAGTGTTAGGTGCTATTTAGGTAGGGTGGCCAAGAAGACCTCTGAGAAGATGGCATCTGCAGAGACTTATGGCGAGAGAGAATGAATCGTATGAATACCCTCTAGGAACAGGGCCTCCAGTAGAGGGAAAGTACAAAGGGCCGTAAGATAGGTATGAGCCTCGTGTGGTCCAGGAACAGGAGAAGGCCAGGGCCACTATGATTGGAATGAATTAGAGGTAAACTGGCAAAAAGTTATCTAGAGGCAGATCAGGTAGGACTTTGCAGTACTTTGTCAAGACTTAAGCTTTTACTCTGATGTATGAAGCCATGAAACATTTTGCACATGAGTGATATGACCAGATTAATAATTTTAAAGGGCTACTCTAGCTGTTAGATGAAGAACAGACTGCAAAGGAAGAAGTACGGTAGCAAGAAAATTAGTTAGAAGGCTAAAAAATATATATATATATATATATGTGGTTTTACATCTTGATTCTCAAGCAAAGACCACAGATACATTGTAACAGTCGGGAAACAAAAATAAATAAGCCTAAATCCCACAGAACGTAAAGTAAACAATAGAGCTAATAAATTCAGCAACGTTGCAGAGTACAAGATCAACATACAAAATTCAGTTATCTTTACATATACTAGCGGTGAACAATCTGAAATGAAATTAAAACAATTCCAGTTACAACAGCAAAAAATAGAATAAAACATCAAGGAATAAATTTAACCAAACAGGTGAAAGACTTATACACAGAAAACTACAAAAACCCATGTTCATGGATTGGAAGACTTGATATTGTTAAAATGGCAATGCTACGCAAAGTGTTCTACAGATTTAATGCAATTCATATCAAAATTCTAATGGCTTTTTTTCTTTTTGCAGAACTGAAAAACTGATCCTCAAATTCATACGGAATTGCAAGAGGCCCCATATAGCCAAAATAGTATTAAAAAAAGACAAAGTTTGAAGGATTCAGAATTCATAATTTCAAAATTTACTGCAAAACAGTATGGTATTGGTACAAAAAAAGACACAGACAAATGAAACAGATTGAAAGTTCAGGAATAAATTTATACATCTATGGCTGACTGATTATCAACAAGAGAGCAAAGACCACTCAATGAAAAAGAATATTCTCTTCAACAAATGGTGCTGAGACAATTGGATATCCATATGCAAAAGAATGAAACTGAACCCCTACCTCACACCATGTACAAAAGTTAGTTCAAAATGGATCAGTGAACTAAATAGAAGAGCTAAAACTATAAAACTCATAGAAGAAAATATATAGGTAAATCTTCATGACCCTGGATTTGACAATGGATTCTTAGATATGACACCAAAAGCATGGGTAACAGCAGCAACAAAAATAGATAAACTGGACTTCATCAAAATTAAAAATTTTTCTGTATCAAAGGACATTATCAAGAAAGTGAAAAGACAATCTACAGAACGGGAGAAAATATTTGCAATTCATATATCTGATAGGGGTCTAGTATCCAGAATATATAAAGAACTCTTCTAACTTAACAATAAGACAACTTAATTTAAAAATGGGCAAAGGACTTGGATAGATATTTTTCCAAATAAAATATACAAATAGCCAATAAGCACATGTAAAGGTACTCAATATCATTAGTCATTAGAAAAACGCAAATCAAAACTATAACAAGATACTACTTCACAACCACTAGGATGGCTATAATTTTAAAAAGAAAAGAAAATCTCAAGTATTGATGAGAATGTGAAGGA
Source organism: Camelus dromedarius (assembly GCF_036321535.1). Lineage (NCBI taxonomy): Eukaryota > Metazoa > Chordata > Mammalia > Artiodactyla > Camelidae > Camelus > Camelus dromedarius. The sequence continues at coordinate 25,367,234 of NC_087458.1, read as the reverse complement.
AATGGAACCCTCATAAATTGTTGGTGGGAACAGAAAATGGTGCAGTGAACAATTTGGCGGTAACTCAAAAGGTTAAACAAATTATCATATAATTGAGCAATTCCACTCAAAGGTATATATGCAAAAGAATTGAAAACGGGTACCTGGGGTTGCGGGCATAGCTCAAGTGGTAGAGCATGTGCTTAGCATGCATGAGGTCCTGGGTTCAATCCACAGTACCTCCTCTAAAAATAAATAAATTACCTCCCCTGCCCAAAAATAAATAAAATCAAACAAACAAACAAACGGTACCCAAACAAATCCATGTATATGCATGTTTATAGCAGCACAATTCACATTAGGCAAAAGATAGAAACAACCCAACGCAGTTTACATTCAGTTTTGGTAGATACTGCTAAACAATTCTCCAAAGTGCTGTACACATTTCCACTCATTCACCTCAATATCTTCATTGTATTTCATTGTATAGGGGTAATATTATTATTATTATTATTATTTAGCAGTTTCTAATTGACAGACACTTGAGTGGTTTCTAGGATTTTGTTGTTATCAACAAAATGGCAGTGAATGCTCTCTGTTCATATATTTCTTTGCACCTGTGTACAAGAATGTTTGTAGGATAAATTTCTAGAAATAAAATTGCTTAATCAAAGTGATTGTATTTAAGATTTTTACATATACTGCCGAATTATCCTCTAAAGGGACTGCAACAATTAATACTCTTACCTCTGGTGTACAGTGCCTGCTATTTGCTCTTACGTGCACTTTATTTTTTTAAATTATTTGAATTTTTTATTGAGTTATAGTCATTATGTACACTTTAAATGGTCAAACTCTTTGTCAAACCAAAAATGAAAAATGATACACTGTTATTATATCAATTAAATAAAGGTTACTAGGAAACTATAAACAAATCTAAAAAATCTAAACAGTTAACTTTTCATCTTCATAAAATGAAATATCTGGAATTCATGGATTTCAGACAAATTATTAAATATCAGGTCATGTCCGCCTGAGAAACTACAGCAACTGTGCATATTATTTTTTGACGTGAATGTTTGAAAAAAGGATTGCGTGTGGACATGCATTACTACTGCTGTGTTTCTCTTTCAGTTTCAACACTCTCATCTTTTAAGCACCCACTGGGAGATAAATAAGGATAGATAGCTGACATTATTTACCCTGCCTCCCCCCATGGACACACAAAGATCAAACAAAGAAGGGTTTTGAGGGGTGAGAACATAAATGTGCAACACTAAATGCATAAACCATACACATTAGAAAACAAATTAGACTGTCTCACAAAAACACAGGCTACGTATGTGAATGAAAACAAAATGCCAACTTGTCCCTGAATTTAAGAAAACCTCTTTTCAATTCATTCACGTGAAAAGGATGAAGTTTATTTATCTATTCTTATGTTTTATTTATGATGATGATGATTTTAAGACCACCACATTCATCTTGGAAATAAAAGAAAAAATTTCAAACACAGGTAAGTAAGGTTTTTCCTACAGAAAGAACAATTTCCATCACATACGCCATATACTTTATATTGATGTAGTACCTCACACCTAAAAACATGTTTTACTTACACTTCTTAGCTGATATCTATGAACTGATCTCAAGCTATCTTTTCACTCTTACCATCTGATACTCTCCTTTACCCTAGGTGAATTTATCACTTCTCTCCTTCATAATCCACTCTCTCCTCCTATGCTCCACCCCAGCCAACTAAATCTTCGCTCATCTGTCTCTTTCTCTTAAAATGCCTTTCATTCCATCATAGTCCAGTATAAATGCCATTGCTTCCACAGTCTTCCCTGATGCTCTCATTTAAAAGTAATCACTTTTTCTCTTGATCTGTTTAGAAAACACTTTCTACCTTGTAGTGTATTATTATTGTTATAACGTGTCTTAATCTCCCCAGCATAACGATAAACTTCACAATGAAAGGAATTCTCTTATGTATCTTAAGACCCAAGATATCAAGCATAATCATAGAAACATAAAATTTACTTGTTGAATGAAGGAATTCTAATATAACCCTGTAAATTCAAGGTATCAAGCTCATTTAACAAATGAAATTGTTTCAGAGAAGTTAAATGATGTTCTTAAAGCCAAAATAACGAACAAACAGTTGACCTGGGACTGAAACCCAGGCAAGGCCTTTAGAAGAGAAGTCAGTGTTCTTTCCACAACAGCTAGCTTGATAATCTAGGGCTAGACTTTTTTATTGCAGTATTTCCATACATCCCATCTAAATAAACTGCATTTGCGCCTAGAGACAAAGAACTACATTAAAATATAATAGCAAATCATACCAATATTAAATCATGAGCGTACAGTAGACAATAATAAACTACTTAATTTTTGGTAAAACTAGTGGAGAGGAGAACTCTAAAAATGAAAGTGAAAACACACTGCTAACAGGTGGAGTTCGTATACTATCTAAAAGCCATTACAATTTAGGTTGTAATTTCACAATTTGCAATTTGATAATCTTAACTAAGAAGAATGTTTAGAGGGAATAATGAGTTTAGTAAATTATTTCTTGAACATCTGCTCTATGTCTAGCACTGCATTAGGAACTTGAAATACAAAAATGAAAAGTACACAGTCCCTGCGATCGACAATACTAAGTGTGACAGTGATATAAACCTTCCTTGTTCGGGCACTGTTTGGACTAAAAGTGCAAAACAGAATATAATGGAGATTTATACAGTAACATCTATTTCTAAGTCATGTTTCCTTGCAGACTTCACTGAGTAGGATTTAATCCTTTATTAATGACTCACAGTTATCATAAGCATAAGTACACAGTGTTGTGAGGTACACCAGGATTATCTGCCCTTAAAGTAAAAGTCCTCAAATGCAAGAATCTTTGATATTGTGGCTGCTTTTTTTGCTGTTTGTGTGTCTGTTTTCTGAATATCAGTTAATTACATCTCTGTCCTTCTCTTCCACCCATTCAGACTTCAACCAATGCTTTCTGAACCCTGACTATGTCCCAGGCAATGTTCTAGGCACTGGAGATACAATGGTGAACAGGAGAGACAGAAGTCCAAGCATCAAGGAACTTATATTCCAGCAGGAAAGCAGATAATAAGAAACATAAATATGTAATATTATGACATGTAATCACCTGAAAGTGTGCTCTGAAGAAAACTAATGTAGACTAAAGGAACAGAATAGGCTATTTTCGGGCAGGGTGATCAGAGAAGGCCTTACTGAAGAGGCAGCCCTGAACAGAGACTAGACGAAGTGAGCAAGTAAGCCATGCAGACGTCTGGGGGAAGGGCCTTTCAGGCAACTGAAAGGGCTCATAGATGGGAATGAGCTCGGTATGTTCAAGAAACAGCAACAACACAGATGTAGATGGAAACAGTGAAACTGAGTGTGGGGAGGATGACAGAATATAAAGTCAGAAAGGCCCACAGGGGTGAGATCTTGTAAGCCATAGCAGGAACTTCAGTTTTACTGTAAGAGAAGCCACTTAATGGATTTTGAAGAGCAGAGAGACATGATCTAACTTGCGTTAAAAAAAAGACATTGGTGGCTCTAAGGAGGCAGGAGTGGCCATATGCAGACAAATTCAGAAGGCTGTCACAGCAGACTAAGCAAGAAATGGCTGCTTAGACAAGTATGGTACTGGTGGAGGTGGTCAGATTCAGGACATACTCTGAAGACAGAGGAATAGGATTTGCTCACGGATTGGAGATGAGGTATGAGGGAAAAGAGTGACTAAAGGTTTCTGGCCTGAGAAACTGATGAAAAGTGATGCTATATGGAAGAGAAACCATACTGAAAAAATCTGTTCATGTAAGTCTGAGATGCCTATTAGACATCCAAGTAGTCAATTAAATACCATTCAGAGGAAAGAGTATATATATTTGGGAGTCATTAGCATACAGATGGTATTTATAGCCATAGGCTTCAATAAGATTGCCCAGGTAGGGGGGTGTAGGAATAGTTCAAGTGGTAGAGCACATGCTTAGTATGAGCGAGGTCCTGGGTTCAATCCCCAGTATCTCCATTAAAATAAATAAATAAAGTCAAATTACTCCCTCCCAAAATAAATAAAAATAAATAAAATTAAATTTAAAAATTAAAAAAAAAAAAGATTGCCTAGGTAGGAAATGAACGTAGACAGAGAAAGAGATTTGAAGACTGAGCCCAGAGGTTACTCCCCAACATTAAGATGCCAAAAGAAAAGAATAGCTAGCAGAGGAGACTGGAAAAGAACTGCTAATGAAGCTTAATAAGAAAACCAGCAGAGTGTGGTTTCCCAGCAAAACCAACTGAAGAAAGAGTTTCAAGAAGGAGTGATCCACAATGTCAGACGCTGCGAAGGGGTATATTAAATTCTGTTGGGAGGTTTAGTAAGACTGTGCCTCCCTTGGTATTATATCATTTCTTGACGTTGGGAATGCACTTGTTTATACCAATTTCTCCTACTTCTTTATAATTTTGAACTTCTATAGAATAGAATATTATATAACGAAGTTTCTTAAACTTATATGCAAAGTAACTGTAAATAGGTTCTGGAAAGGATGTGACAAAATCTCTAAAAAGCAAAGTAAGTGATTTTAGTATATGAATTTGTAATATCTTATTTACTCTCATCTGTGATCAAGGGAGCTGAGGTTCTTGATAACTGAACCCTGAAAATGATAGAGAATAAGAAGTCATAAACTAGCAATGTTTAAAGAGATAACTATACCCAAGAAGAACAAACCAAAGAAACAACCAACACTCACCCCGTTGATCGTTCATAAAAACAAAAAACTTAGCCCCAACAGATTTCTCCTTCAGTAGCTTTGATAGTTTGGTAGTAGCTTTGGTAGAGCGACAGAATATGACATAAGCATTATTAGTAAAAATAATGTAGTTCCAAATTTAAACTACTTACCGGCAAGTACAAGGGTAATATTCAGTACAATGAATATTCCACAAAATAGGCCAACTCTAAAAGTAGTCCATGCTGGTGCAGGCTGTGGACAGAAAAAGAGCACTTTGAGTAAAGGGCAAAATACTGAATACATTTAGTATATGGTGTAATAAATTAGCACTACAAGCCTCAAAGTTCTACCATGAGCCAAAAATATTTTATAATCTGATTTTTCACAAATCTAAACCAGAGAATCATCCTATAATGAATTTATATGAATATATGTTTGCAGTTGTCTTCAGTAAATACCTAAGAGTGTAACGGCTAGATCTTATATGATAGGTGAAGGTTTACCTGTTTAAGAAACTGCCAAACAATTCTCCAATATGGTTATATCATTTTACACTCCACCAGTAGCATACAAGATACCAGAGTTCTTGGTCCTCCAACATTTAGCATGTCAATCTTTTTCATTTCAGCCTTTCTAATAAGTGTGTGTTATCCCACCCTGGTTTTAATTTGCATTTCCATACTAATGATACTGAGCATCTATCCACATGCTTATTTGCCACCTATACATCTTTGATTAAGACCTTTGGCCCATTTTTAAGTTGGGTTGGTATTACAAGCTGCTGCATGTAATTCTCTGTGCTATTTAGTAGGAAGGGTCTTGTTGTTTATTTTGTATGTAGTAGTTTATATCTGAAATATTTTTTTAAAGTAATGAGACTAGTATATTTTATCAGTTAACAGACTGTGTTGATTATAAAATGGGCAAAACAAACCAACCAAACAGCTGGAAGCAGATACTAACCTGAGCAGCTCCCAAAGGGGGAACACGTAAACGCTTCATAGCTTTTTGCCTGTCACCATCTTCAAGTTCATTGGTCACTACAGCCTAGAAAGACATATTATTAAATTTTGACACAGGTTATACTAAATTTGAGTAATGCATAAATAATTCTGAACCATTTATATATATGCTATTCTAATAACCCCTTGGTGAATGTATACTGGCAAAGCAAAAGAAAAAAAATCACAAACAAGAATATATGTATTCAAAGCAAGCAACTAATAACAAAGGGAAATAGAAATAAGGAATTATTTCATTAAAAATAAGACATTAATGTTATTGAAAATATGTAGTATACAAGTGAGATCACTATACCTCAGTTTCAGAGATGAGCTGGTTGATTTTCTTGCAGGTATAAAATGGGGCTACCTCTACATGAGCCACTCGCCAATCTGCTCCACGAGATGTTTCCAGGATCTTGTCATGCTTTTTAAGGATTTTTCGGAACCCTGTAAAATTCAGATTCTACAGAAAAAAAGGAGAAACACTACTATAATTTCCACCACCATGAGAGAAGATGAAAAAATAATAAGCACTTTGCACTGACTGAGTTGACTGAAGATTGAGCACTGAGGGAAATAGCAATGCTTTCATAAAAGCATCTACTATAAAAGGATAAGACTCTTCTTTCTTATTTCTTTTACTCCTCCCAAGGTAGTATGCTATCAATAATACAAAGAAACTCTGAACTATGAATCCTATTATTTCTATTTTATGCAGATTAATGGAAGTCTTAAAACATTTTTCTTTCCATTTTCCTATGTACGATTATTCTCAAAATAGCTAATTTATTTTATTTTACTTCTTTGATCAAAAGTATATTTTCATTAAAAATTCTGTATTTCTCATATACTGAATGCATTTATTAGTTCTTTGCTTTTTGAAGGACTGGTAATAGCTATGCATTTCTGCCTACTACGCAAGCATGTATGAACAAGTATGGAAAACAGATGATCACCTGTTCCTCTTAACTCCATTTTGCTTCCATTCCTTCTATTTGGGGATGGGAGTGAGAAGAAGAGTCAGTGGAAAAGAAGTGATCATACTTACAGGGTTCTGCTGATAATGGGTTGGAGCTCATACTTTTTCTCTATTTCTACAATATCAAAACAGTGTACTTTTCTACATTCTCAAATTCTGTTATTTTTTGATCAATAGACAAAAAAGCAGGAAAACATGGATTTCCAAAGTTCTTTAAATCACAGATTTCCCAAATTTGCTGATCACATATTCCCAACAGTTTAGAAAAAAAGAGAGGTTGGGGAGAGAAAGAAAGAGAGAGGGATTTCACTCCAAATTAAGCTTTGCCTTGCTGGCTTGTTAATGTTTTTTTCCCCCCATACTTTAATGGATCAGTTTAAACTCTCCTGGGTTACATTATGCTTTGGAGACTGCTTTCAATCAATTTTCTTCTCCTCATATGCAAAATAAATGTATTCTTACAGAACAGACAGCCTCAAAGAACAAAGGATAGATCAGAACTTTTATAATTAATTGTTTTTCAAGGAACTTTTTATAATAATTCAAAACAAAAACTTCTGGCAAAATTAATAAAATAAAGTTTAACAAGAGTATTTCCCCATAACACACAAGCATAATTAATAAAATATGAAATGTTAATGTTTTAAAGCATTATAAACAAGAAGAAACACACTTTTTCTTTTAAAAAAACTTACAAAACTATGGATAAATTTCAAAGAAAAGGAATTTCCCATTATATACCTCTTACATAATTACTTTTTTATTCTTCAATTGTTTTTCAATTGTTTCTTCTTTGAATGATAATATTAAATTACCAATGAAGAAAGCAGAATTATGAAAAAGATGGAAATAAGTGCATGCATTAACAACTTAGATCACTGAAGATATGAGACTATAATTACTTTCTATTTTTAAAACTCTAATATTTACCCATGACTATACTTTTATATATTGGATAACCTCTAGTTTCTATATAGTGTATGATCCTGTGGTGATCCTAACCTTTGATTAGAAGTAATAACCATAAATATAAAATGGAAAAAGAATACTACATAAGGTCTCTATAAAGATTAGAGAGATGGTTTTGCCTATTTAAATGTTTATTATTGAACAAATAACATTTTGCAATATATTCTTTACAGATTTAACTATATAAACAAATCTATAAAGAATTACAAATGAATAAATGCCCTGTATTTCCATAGTTTAGCATACATGGTAGTTCAACTTCAGGTTGGGTTTTAATATTTCTTTAGCAAGTTTTTTTTTTTTAATACAGTCATATTACAGCCTGTGGATAATATGATTGAAAGGATTCTCACTGGCAAGTTGAAAAGTCAGTATTTTATATGATTAGCATTAGCTGCAGGAAAGTTAACTGTCCAGTTGCTTCTGTGAAAATTTTGCCATAGGTTTGGAGGAGCGTAAATGCTCTTACATAGCCAGCAGTGGTTGGGTAGACAAATATTATTTCTTGTATCTACTCACGACGACCAGAGATGCCTCTAAAAATAGAAAGCAAACTATTACTCCTTGAGTCACTGGCTACTCCTGAATACTGTAAAAAAAAGTTTTGGAAAACTGATCTTCAAAAATAAAAGTCTGGTTAATATTATTTTACCATCTCTGTTACCTGGTTTTCAGTCAGTAAGAACATATGAAATCCTAATAAGAACCAAAAGAATAATGACATGCTAATGAGTCCCCCTTTTGGACTGGCCCATTAGTATAGTTCAAGGAAATTCCATTTATTATAATTGCTCAGTCATTTTAAAGTTCTATTCCCCACACTAGGAACTGAAGTACCTGATAGTTCTGCAGCAGGATAAGACTGAGGTAGAACTCACTAAAGGCCAGTTTAAGGTCTTTAATATTCCTATGTTGGACACGTTCCTCATGGGACAGGTGGAAGACTGGCTTTCTACGTTGTCGCAGAGTAGTAACACCAGTGCTTTCTTTCTGTGCATCCAGTGATGACTGAAGCTCATTCTGAAGTGTGGCAAACCTGCGCTGAGCCTCTGCGAGCTTTTCTATAAGAAATGAAACAGAACTGTCAAATCATCAGAATAAAAAAACTGGTGAAAGTTTTCACTGACTTCTGAATTTTTACTAATTAGTTTATTTTCCTAAAATTTCTAGGGAAAAGAATTACATGTAATATTTAGAACCAGATAGGAAAAACATGTTTTGGTATAACACCCTCCTTTCATTCTATCCCACACTTCCCTCCCTATAAAACCTCAAGCGTACCCTTTCTTTTTACAGATGAAGATTGAAGATACAGAATTTAAAAGCTGCGATGAGAGAATGCAAAATGGTAGATCCGTGTCATAATTTGGAAAACAGTTTGGCAGTTCTCAAAAGGTTAAATACAAAGCTACCTTATGATCTAACAGTTCAACCCATAGGTATATACCCAAGAGAACTGAAAACATACATTCACACAAAAACTTGTATACATACACAAACTGGTATTCATGGTAATCAAAAAGTGGAAACAACTCAAATGTCCATTAACTGATGAATCGATAAGCAAAATATGGTATATACATACAGTGGAATATTGGTTAGCCATTAAAAAAGAATGAAATGCCAATTCACGATACCATCTTGGATGAATCTTGAAGATACAATGCTAAGTGAAAGAAGCCAGGCACAAAATGCCATAAAACTGTGTGACTCCATTTGTATGAAATGTCCAAAACAGACAAACCCATAGAGACAGAAAGTAGATTAGTGGTTGGCAGGGGCTGGGAGGAGGGAGGAATAGGGTGTGACTGTTAATGGGTACAGAGTCTTTTCGGGGGTGATGAATGTTCTGGAGTTACACAGAGGTGACGGTTGTACAACCTTATGAGTATTCATGCTTTGAATCTCTCTCCTTAGGAATAATTCAGTCCCTCTTAAGGGCTTACATGAGTAGGTCAGATTCACCTGGAATAATCTCACTTTCTCATGTTACTGATTTGAGACCTTAATTACACCTGCAAAATCCTTCATAGCAGCACCTAGGTTACTGCTTAAATGAATGTCCATCTAATTCATCTGTTTAGTCTGTGCAGAAGTTGGATGAATTCTGAAGAATAAGTATAGATCATTATAAACCTACTCCAGTGGTCACTCTGAAGGGAGCAGCTAGTCTGGATGTGGTATCATCATTGGAGCAAATCAGCAGTCTCTGGCACGTAGCTATGTGTCTCATAACGCAGCTACTGACCTGCAGTAGAGACGAGCAGTGAGCCCCAGAAACGCTACCCTTCCTCTTGGGAACCGGTCAGCCAGCCAGCGGCAGGCTGCATTCACTGGATGTAGGGGGCAGAGATTTGTCCTCTTTGAAACAAATGGGTTCATGATATGTGTTCGTGCCTTTCTAGCTTATAATGCTTGTGCTAGCACTACATCGACTGGAATGCCTTCTCCATTTTCATGGCAGTAAAGCAATGGGCATATCCATGGACTAAAATGGTTTTACCATATGCTCGGAAATGGCTGGCCTTAAACGAAAGGCTGACTGAAATGAGCTGGGAGACAAAACTCTTAAAGGGTAGGGTTCTTACAGAATGCAGTATTAAGAATACTTAAGAATGCAATATTACATGGTGCTGTCCTACCCACAGCCGAAATACACAGTCTAGAAATCAACTGAGTGGAAGTAGTGGTGGCTCCTTTCACTATTATACCTCATCATCTACTCGCATCATTTCTGCTTCCCAATCAGCAACTTGAGCTTTGCTTATTGGCTAGTTCATAAGAGGAAATGCTTTTTTTCAGAGGAACACAACAATGGTGCTACTGAACTGGAAGATGAGATTGCCATCTGGCTATTTTGGGCTCATTAAACCACTGAACCAACAGGCAAAGAAGGTGTTTACTGGTTACAGCGATTGATTCTAATTACCAAGGGGAACAGATAAAACACAACAGAAGCAAGGAGGATTGCGCCTACAACCCAGGAGACTCTCTGGAACACATCCTAGTACTTTCCATGACCAATACTAAAAATTAATGGAAAACTAAAGCAATCAAAAAAGAGAACTACTGAGGGTTCACCCCCTTGAAGAATTAAAGTTTGGGTTGTTCCACCCAGTAGAGTGCCTAGCCAGCTAAGGTATGGGCTGTGGGCAAAGGAAATATTGACTGGGTAGTGGAAAATGCAAATCATAGACATCAACTATATATCACTTCTTGACATCCTTGCTGTGTTTTTAAAAATATCTTGTATTTTCCTCTCTACCTCTTTGTGCTGCATTCTGAGTAACTACTTCAGTTCTAACTTCCAGTTTATAAATTCTCTCTTAAGCTCTACCTAATTCAGTTTAATTAAGGTATTGATTTAAATGATTATATTTTCATTTAAGAATTTTCTAATTATTTTTAAAAATCAATTTTGATAGTTTCTTATTCTTTGCTCATGGCTTTGATACTCTATGTCTATAGCCATATTAAGCATATATTTTATTTTGTTTCTGATAATTTGCATATTTCTGATAATTTTATATAGCATTTTACTGTTCTGTAGTCTTTCATACTGTAAGAAACAGAACTATTGACCTATTTTCAAATTTCACACTTAAGTCAAAGGGAAAATGAATCTCAAGGTTCTTTTTACACAAGTTAAGCATTTCTATCGCATATGTGCTTGTCTTATTATCCTCATGATCAAAAACAGTACAGAACTTCTTGGGTCACAGTGTTTAGCTTCCTCAGCCAGAGTTGTCAATACATAAATTCTGTAATCATTTACATCTTTCAGTACAAGGATTTTTACAATGCAGGAAGTCCAAAAAACTGGAAAGAAAAAGAACCTGTGTGCCAGCAATAAGCCAGGAAACAAATGGCCTCTCCATCTGGCAAACCTCTTACTTATTTTACAAGGCTAATCACATATATCACTTTCTATGTAAAATCTTTCTTGCCCAGCAACTCTCAGACACAGTTTGAAGCTTCCTCCTTAAGGTTATGTACATGCATACATAGAACACTGCATATAATTTTTTGTTTATTTATTTGCTTTATTTACTAACTGTGAGCTCTTTGAGGGCAATGGCTCTATAATCTTCGTTTTTGAAATAATGAAAAACTTATTTTTAAATAGTTTTTTCAGGTATATTTTACATACCATAAAATTAACTTACTGTAAGCATACAATTTGCTGCTATTTAGTAAGTCTGCAGGGTTGTTCAATCATCACCGCAATCCAATTTTAGAACATTTCCATTACCTCATACATTTCTGCCATTGTATCACCTTCAATTTCCTTCATCAATGTTTTACAGTTTTTAGAGTATAGGTAACCTCCTTGGATAAGTTTATTTGTAGGTATTTTGTTGTTTTTGATGCAAAGGAAATGTTTATGCCAATTACAAAATTCTGATTTTTAAAGTGAAAAAAAAAAAAGTGAATGAAGGGCTGCAAATGGCAAAATATCCTTTTTTATGGGTGAATTGTATTCCATTGCATATATATGCTATCTTCTTTATGCATTCATCTATTGAAGTACACCTGGGATGCTTCCAAATCTTGGCATTTATAAATAATACTGCTGTTAATAGCAGTTGTATGTATCTTTTTGAATTAATGTTTTTGTTTGTCTCAGATATATGCCTGGGAGTGGAACTGCTGGGCCATATGGTTGTTCTATTTTTAGGTTTTTGAGAGACTTCCATACTGTTTTCATAGTGGCTGCACCAAATTACATTCCCACCAATAGTGTACAAGGGTTCCCTTTTCTCCACATCCTTGCCAACATTTGTTATTTGTGTTCTTTTTGATGATGGCCATTCTGACAAGTGTGATGAGATGGTATCTCACTGTGATTTTGATGTGCATTTCCCTGATATTAGTGATGCTGAGCAGCTTCTCATGTTCCTGTTGGCCATCTAGATTTGCTCTTTTGGAAAAATGTCTGTTCAGTCTGACTGTACTTTAAACAGATTGGTTGGTTGGTTGGTTGTTTTTTAGTTGAAGTACAGCTGATTTAAAATGTTCTATTGGTTTCTGGTGTACAGCATGGATGGACTTGGAGGGCAATACTGAGTGCAATAAGTCAGACAGAGAAAGACAAATACTGTAATATATCACTTACATATGGAACCTAAAAAAACACAACAAACTAGTGAATATAACAGAAAAGAAACAGACTCACAGATGTTGAGAAGGTACTAGTAGTTACCACGGGGGAAGGGGGAGAAGCAAAATGGAGGTGGAGGATTAAGAGGTACAAACTATCAGGTATAAAATAAGCTACAAGGATGTACTGTATAATATGGGTAATATAGCCAATATTTTATAGTAATTATAAATGGAGTATAATCTTAAAAAATTTGTGAATCACTATACTGTATACCCATAATATATAATACTATACAATTATACTTCAATTTAAAAAATATAATACTGTGGACAGAGACTAGGATGGGGAGAGAATGGTAAGAGGAAACACAGGATGAAGGCTAAAATCTTTGGTATGAGAGTGCAGGCCTTAAGATGCTGGCCATGGCTGATGGAACAAAAAACAGAGGTCCCTGTTTAAAAATGTATGTGTTCTAGTATAAAACAAATCCTGCAGCTACACAGGGAAGAGGAGGTGCTGAGAGATGGAAGGTCATATACATGCAAAGTCCTCAACAGTCAACAGTCAACAGATAATATATCTGCTAACAAATGAAGGAATGTTATTCAGCAATATGGAAGAAATTTCAAGAAGCTGGATAAAAGGATTTGCCTCTGGGAAACAAGACTCAGGAAGAGGAATGGAAAAGGACGATGGATGAATTTTATTAAAGCCCTTCCTTACAATTACAAAAAAAGGGGCACAGGTTTAAAAAGGATGAGAAACACTGCTTTGACAAGGGTCCAAGTCTATTTTGCAATGATACCTCAGTTTTCTAGAGTCAGAGCTCCAAAAAGCTCAACTACGTGGGACAGCACAAAACCTAAAAAAGGTATTATGTGTACTTATAATGTATTTTGGTCTATGAATGAAGATCTACACATATAGTTATAAAAAATAAAAATGAGTATTAGTAATTTTAAAAATGCTGATTTTGGTAATAAATTCCAATTTCTATTCATGCCAATGAATCAAGCAACTCTAAATAAAAACAGATTATTATTTTAATAATATACACTTAATTCCATAAGCTCATATATAATAAAATATTTGATAAAAATTTCCAATAACCATTTAAGAACTTTCAAGCACCTATGTGTTCCTCAAAGAGCTAAAATGAAGGTTAACAAGATCTTTTTCAGTTTTAACCAGACTTGTATATATATTTTTATTTTTAGAAAAGTTATTTTAGAAATACAAGGTATCTTCAAAATAACAAAGTTATTATATTGTTATGCAACTGAAGAATAATTCTTGATAAAATAAAGTTTATGTCTTAGAATACTTTTATTGTGTTTATTTGTCTTGCAATGTTTTCATTTGCTGATTCAAATTATGGACTTCACTGTTAACTTGAAATATAAAGTAAGTTTATAAAAATGTTGACCCATCATAGATGATTCAGGATAGTTAATATTGTTACATTACATGCAATTTTCCCACTGCTTTTATCTGGAATTCTTATTACCTGAAATTGTTACACCTCAAATACGTAAGTCTAAAATCTCCATGTGTGAAAAAAAAATTCTATTATTCCATTCCACTTTTCTGTCTTATAACAATGCTCCTTATTCTCTTACGACTCGAGCCTCAGTGGACTGCTATCTGTCACGTAATTTAATGCACTATGCATCTGGATAGGCTTTTTCCTTGTCCAACTATCCCCTTACTTCAACTCTTCCCACCACCTCCCCAACAGCCATCCCCAAACACACTCCTCCAAGAGCATTTGGCAAATGCCCATACATTTTCAAAGACCCAATTTAAATGGTACTTATTCTGGAGGCTTTTTCTCAATCCTTTTTTCCTCCAAGTAAAGTCAAGGCTTCTTCATGTCTATTTTCACAGTACTTTGCAAAACTCTAAAATAACAAGTATCATGTTGTACATAAATTTTTTAAAAATAGATATAATCCATAAGAAAATAAATCAGATGTACTCTGATATTTTCCATTCCACTATATTTTATTCATATTTAAAAAAAAACGCCTGTGGTAACCCCAAAGCATTGTAATTTCCTGATCCATTCCAGATCCATTTATTCATTGGGTTGCAATCTATAACTGTTTAAAAGAATGCTGATTTAGACGATAGTTTGTTTTTTTTTTTTTGTGAAGATGCCATCCTGAAACTATGTTACCTCATGACTCTAGGCATTCTCCATTCTTTCAGTCTTAGAAATAAAGAAATGAAAAAATAGGAGGGGAGGAGAAGGAAAGAAAGAAGAAGAGAAAGAAAAGGAAGTTGGTTTCCCATGACTTGTTTTTAATAGAAATCTATCAATGACTTTTTTTTAACAAAACGAAGAAAGCAACACTTACTGTGGATAGAACATAAATTGTAATTTAAATTTTCATCAGATATGTTAACAAGAAAGCAAGCCAAACTAGCTGTTTTGATTTACTTCCCCAACTTCCCCCATCCTCCCAACATTTAATAGCTCTTAAGTAACTGATTCTGTTGTAAAGACATAGGAAGAAACTCTAAGACAACAGAATTTTAAACAATATTACAAACCTATGGTCACTCTACTTAATTAAATATATTTAACTGACATTTTAACATACACATAAGCGAAGAGCAAAACTAGTTATTAAGTCATAGTTTAAAATATGTGGGTACTAGATACATATAATCACCTGTAAAATAAACATTTAGTATTTCAGTGAAAGAGATTCTTATGTTTCATTACACATACTCAGTGGTTATACAGTGCCTCAAATTCAGTAAGAATAAAGAAAAATATATAGCAAAACACTGTATAATAGGATTATACGAATAACTGTATAATAGGCATAGTTTTGAATAACTATGGTCTCACATTTGCATGGAGACTAAAAATATTTTACAGCCAAGAAATAAATCTGTTTCTATTACCATAATTTTTCTACCTATAAATAACTACTGCAATTTCCTTCCTTCCCTCCCTCCTTTTTGGTACAGAAAGGAAAAAGCACGTAACAGGGTTGTGAGTTCCTAACATAAAAACTGAAGCCAAAAAAATTAGGACAAGCTAGAAAAAAACTGAAATTGTTTAAAAACAAAGGAAAAAGCATTTAGCTATTTAAAACATTCCAACCAATAAAAAGGGCTTGTCTGCTTGAATTATGGAATATTAAAAGCAACAGATACAGTCTAAGATTTATTTAAAACGTAGGCATGGAAAAACACGGCTTAGAAGCCAAGTATTTTAAACAGAGGGAGAAAACAAGCTAGTCCAAGAAAACAGAAAGATGTGACATGAAGTAATTAGTATTCCCAAAGGAAAAGGACATTCATTGCTGGTCAGCACAAAAAAAGGTTTCTAACACTACAACCTTCAGTTTGTATTGATTAATATCATTTTCAGTGCTAGGAAAGACCTAGGAGATTTCTAGGTCACTGATTAGCAATGTTAACCACCAAAAGGAACCCTCCTTTAGAAAATTTCCCTCTCAAAAAAGAAAATTTTTCCTCTCTTTTCATGGTCTTCAAATGTTTAAAGATTTTATCTACGAATCTAAATAAATACCCATGTCTTATTAACCAAAAATATGTAATAAAAATTAAAGAACAATAAAATAATTTACATCAGGTTTTGTGAAATACTGGAAATAGCTCTGACTCCTCACATGTGAAACCCTTAAGTGCTGGAAATCAATTTGCTCTTTTTACAAGTAGGTACACAGAGGCCTAGGAAGGTTATGTGGTAAACATCTTTCAAAAAATAATTCAAAAATCCAAAATGTAATTGGTAGGAAACAGAATCAGTATGAAAATAAATATCCGTATTTTAGTAGTATGCACTCTATGTTTTGTTTATTTGGCTTTTATAGCATTTTGTTTTGGGTTCCTAAAGGTTTCAGTCAAGATTATATCTCACTTAAAAAATGACCACTTTTAGGTGACCATTAAATAATTTGTGAGACATAACTGAGTGGAGGCAGGTTTATAAGATGAACTCACCCCTATATTATTTATAGTTTTTCATGTGCCCTAGTATCTGAGGATTGCAGTCTACAAGACAATCTGCCATGGAGAAGGAAGCTAAATAAGCAGAAAAATGATACCGTCTAGGAAAAGTGCCAAATTCTATTTCTGTCGATCATGTCTTCATATTACCCATCACTTCCTGACCTGGCAAAAAGTCAGTCTGAAGACTATCAATTTGTACCTAGTCTATGATGACATCAAGAGATATGCCCTAACAGCCTTGCCAATACATAAAGAAAAAGGAAGTCATTAAATCATAGCTCCCCAAATTTTAACAGTAGAAAGCCTAAAATTATTTTTGAAAAGTAACCAAATCTAAGATACCATTTTTCAAACTGAGGGTTGTAACTCAATATGGGGTAATGAAGCAATTTAGTGTATCATAGTCAGCATTTTAAAAATCAAATAGAAATAGAGAAAACAGAATATAAGTAGTAAGGATAACTATTATTTTCATGAAAAAAATTTTAATCAAATATATTGCTTACACACACATCCAGATGCATGAAAACACACATAACACATACACATCTGTCTGTGTAATGGGGTCATTATTTGTATATTATTTACTGTAACTCAAACATAAAATATATATCTATTGTTAAGAGTAGATATTTTTCTTTGTAAATTAAGAAGCATTATCTATTTTTTGTGATCTAAATTATCCATTTAGAGCTGGGTGTAGAGATCTTTCCCAGAACAATCACAGTAAAAGAAACAGGCTAATAAACTTGACCTTGTATATTTCTCATTTACAGCCTTTTCTAGACTGTATCCTTATCTCAGTCTAAACACTCTTTCCACTAGAAATGCCTTCCTCTTTTAGTCTCTTCTTACTCATTCTACATTATACAGCTGCCCTCTCCTCTATCTACATTGCTGGTCCCTCTTTATCCTCTTACTTCCTACTTGCGGAAATTATCTTTGGCCTTGAACAGTACAATACCTTCTGTTCATTTTTTCCCTTGCTGAAAATCTATCCATTTGCATGGTTTCAAATAATATTTCTGCTCTGTCTTGGCCTTCTAGGTACTTATAACCTAGTGAAAAGGGCGTGCATACACACTGTGTCCTTTCACAGCTGTGCTTTTGTATAAACTGCTCCCTCTGCCTAGGAAGAAATCCAGCCATAAATGAAAAGTGAGAAGGAGTTAAGATATTTGCTTCCTTTTTATTTATTTACTTTCTGTTTGAAGGGGATGACTTACTAAGGAGACTAAACCAGTAAAAAGTGAAGTTCATAATGCATTTATTCAGTAAATCTTAGAGGAAATAATTTCTGGAATAAGGTCTCCAGGGGCTGAAATTCAGTTAATAATTGTAGAACACACCATGGACTGAAAAGGGATATCTTTTCTACAAATATTGGAGGAAAACAAATAAGGGTAAGAACGTCCATAGGTATCTGGGGGCAGGGAGTAGCATAGATCTGCCTAAATATCACACACCAATAGGAGTTGAAGGTCTTTATTTTTATTTGTAAAGCAGGAGGTATAATGAGCATTACGGGGAAGATGGCTGGATCAGAGAATTGAAGAGAATGGTATAGGGTTTAGAAAAGCATGGGTTTTGGAGCATGGAAAAGGGCACTGATTAGGACCCGCAGCCAGCTTTGAGAACATAGTTAAGAATGCAACAATGAATTTACACTGCTTCAAATTTGTTCTGTTATGTGATTTTTTTTTCCAGCTGTCCTAAGCAGCCTGGAGGTAGACATGAAGAAGGTAAAAGGCTGGGTTTGTCCACAGCTGGAGTTTTCCTAGGCAGAAGCAACGCAAGGTAAAGGGATGAAAAGCACAAGAACTGATGGAAATGGAAGTAATACTGGGAGGAGCTTGGTCAATAGGAACAGAATGACAGCCAAGGAATATGAGTTCTGTGAGATGGAATAACAGAAGTTAAAGGAGTACAAGAGTAAACATATATAAAAAACAAAATTTTAAATGATCAGACATAAATAAATAGAAATTGTAACGTTTTCTTCTCAACTCTAATAGCATCTTGTAGGTGCCACTCTGGAGACCGTGCCCTAGAGACGGATGAGTGTTCCATGCAACAGAAAGGCGTAAAACTGACATAATTAATAAGGTGCAACTGAGTTGTTCAGACCTGAGACAAATGATAAAATCAAGTTTCTGACTCTTTAATGCTTTGGACTGGGCTATAAAGAAGCTCTATCACTGAGGTCCTGAAATCCTTGCAACTAAAAGAGACTCTAGGCAATGACCATATAAGGCTCAAACAGTGATGCATTCCTACTTCAGCTAAAGAAAATATGCCTTAATTACAACATAGCAAGAAAAATAACCTCCAAATTAAAAATTATAGGGAAGTTTCAACAATGACATGACAGAGTTTCTCCTTCCTTAGTACCAAAAAACTACTTACCTGAATAAAATGTGTTGATTTTGGCAAGTTCTTTTTCACAGGTTTGGAAAAATTTTTCTTCAAACTTGGCAAAATACCTCTTTACTGTGTCCTCATCTGTAACTGAAAGCAAGGAAAACAATATTTAATGTCCAAAGGCCAATTCAGAAAACTAGAAAAATAAAATTTTAAGTTACTACTTTCTTAGTCTTCAAAAGACAATATACGTATTTCTTTGAAAAAAATGAACTGTGAACCATATTAAGAAAAGGCTGATCAAAGGCCTCTTCACAGGAACACAAGTGTTTTTTAATTGAATGAGGTTTTCTAAATTTCTACTATAATAAGCTTAAGAGTGTGGAGAAAATAAGTGTTCTAAAACTTCAGAAAAGGAAGACATTACTGCAGACAGAGGTGATGAAGGCAGAGTCAAGGTGTTGGAAGCTAAAATCAGGAGGATTCAGCAGAGAGTAGATTAAATATTTCAGGATTAAGTATTGCATTAAAAAATGCAACAGAAAATGAGAACATGAATAATGTACTTCTGGAAAAAAAATGAGTTGATTGTTCTAACTATATTAAATTGCTATCTACTCATTTTTACCTTAGTTGCACCAGACACAAAGAAAGAGATGAAGACTGATGATGGTTATAAATTAGATATTCCAAACTTTCAGTTGTTGGGTAGGAACAAAAATGAGCTGAGCAAGTGGGCAACTGTGCAAATGTGATAAACAGCAACTGACACATTCAGGATAAGTACTGGTATGGATTCTGGCGAACTGGAGAGCACAAGCCCATCTAGTTAATTGCTGCCCAGGCTGTCGGATAGGAGGAGCCATATAAATCTAGTATTTTTAAAACTGTGTGGGCCAATCAATATATATCTTTGCAGGCAGGATCCACTTTGTGAGTTTCATCACATAGCATATCGATTTACTCAATCTTGTAGTACAGATACAGATACACACACACACACAAACACACACACATATCTTCAGAAACCCCACGCCTAAAAGGGTATGTTTCTTGCCCAAGTGAGCTCTGACTAGATTCCATGTGCTAATCATAATTTAGACCTATCCTATTTCTAGATCTCTGGGGGCACTCTATGCTTGAAATGTCTAGAAATTCTAAAGTACAGGTTCTTTTATGTCTCCTAGATGCTCCAAATCTTAGTGTGATCCCAGAAATTTTTAAACAATTCACGTCCACAAGTAAGAGAAATAGTATTTCTCTAAGTAGTATGTAACACACACACACACTAACTCACAGTACCAAGAGATATCTCTAAAAAAACAAAAGCTTAAAATGAAGTTTTAAAAAGCATATTGAATCTATTCATTTAATTTGAATACATAAATGTAAAATAACATAGCACTACTAATTCTCTATTTCTTATGCTTTATAACTGAACAGCTAATGTAAGATTCTATTGATTTTGCAGTAAAAAAGGGATGGCTACTTTAAGTTCCTCATGTAAGCTCAGCAATTTAGGTACAATAAAGGCTATAGCTACCCAAGGTCAGTGAGAATTATCTTTTCAAAGCATAAAGCAGGTCAGAGCTTTTTTTTAAGCTGACCTTGAGTTAAAGATGCTCCATGGTAACAGATGCTGCTCTAGTAACAGCATTTGTGGCTACAGCTATTTAGAATAACAATAATATCTTATTCTACTTAGTTACCTGATTTTTTTTCATTTTAATTTTACACTCTATTATATTGTTAGAAAAGAAAACCCCAAAGCAAAAAATGAGCTTGGTTATATTTACTTTGTTTCCCTATTAAAAGGCAACTTTCATTAACATAAAATGATGGAAATAAAGTTGTTTAGCAAAGTGATTTAAACCTAGTTTCTGTTTTAAAAATAATTTTAGGGAGTAAGAGATAAATCAGGAGTACAGGATTAACAGACACTATTATATACAAAATAAATAATAATAAGGATTTACTGTACAGCACAGGGAACTATAATCAATATCTTATAATAATCTATAATGGAACACACACACATATATATAATATAAATAACTGAATCACTTGGCTGTACACTTGAAACTAACACAAAGTTGTAAAATAACCATACTTCAATTGAAAAATAATTTTAACACATATGAATGTTTTTATATAGGTTGCATATTCAGCAAATATTGCTAAGAACCTAGAAACAAAAAAAATCTAAGCCTCTGAGAAACTTGTATGTAATAAATTTTATGTATGAAAGCATGAACGTTCTACCCACAAATCAATCTCATGTGAATTCTTCATTGCATCGATTTAGAGACTATTTTATCTAATACACCAGCAGTCTGTTATCTAGTTTTCTAGTTCACATGTAATTTAACAGCCACAAATCAGAAGAGGGTAGAGTAAGATTACAGCAACAATAAGAAGTAATAGCAAATAGAGAGAAAAGAGGGAAAAAACTATAGGTAAAAGTAGGAAGAGTAGCTGTGCAAAATAAATTAACTGAAAGAAAATGTAATCTTTGTCATCTCGGATTTCAGAAGATACAGTAACTTACTGTAATTAGAAGTACACTATTGGTAAAGAAATTCGAAAAACACAACAAAAGGAACACAATAGAAAGTCCAGAAATAGATCTGCGCATACACAGAAATTGAGATTAAGATAAAGAGGTTTCAAATCAATGAGAAAAGAATGGACTATATAACAAACAGGGTTGGATGAACTGGCTATCCACTTACATAAACTCCAAGTGGAGTTAAAGAAACAATATTACAAAATATTACAAACAATAAATAACCCTATATAAAGAAGGCGTTCCTAAATACTACATGAAACACAGACCATAAAGGGAATGACTGACATTCTCACAAAATGGAAAGTCTCCATTCCACAAGTTACCACAAGCAAAGTTAAAAGGCAGGCAATAGACAGGGAAAACATACCTGCAACATTAATAAAGGGTTCATGTGCAAAATACATTTTACAAAATTCTTACAAATCAGTATTAGAAAGATAATCCGTAAGAAAAAATGGGTAAATTAGAGCAAAGCAAAGAAAAATACGGTCAACGTAGAAGTGAAAGGATGCACAACATCCCAGATATCAGATAAATGCAACTTTAAAACAATGAAATATAATCGTTTAACCATTAGATTGGAAGCAATTTTTTCGTTCAGAATTAATTAATTAATACTGAAGTATAGTTGATTTACAATGTTGTGTTTCGGGTGTACAGCAAAGTGATTCAGTTATACACACACACACACACACACACACATTCTTTTTCATATTCTTTTCCATTATGGCTTATTACAAGATACTGAATATAGTTCCCAGTGCTATACAGTAGGACCGTATTGCTTATCTGGAAGGCATTTTAAAATAGTGATACTATTTTGGCAGTAGTGAGAGTAAACACTCTCACTCCCTGTTGACAGAATGCAGATTTGTAAAAGCTTTTTAGAAGGACAGACAGCAGCTATCAAAATTTTCAGTGTATTCAATCCCACATGCAGGAAATATATTCTAAAGCAATCTCTTCACATTATTTTTAATCCTGATAAAGAAAACAAAGTGATACCCAACAAAAGTGGAATACTTACATAAATTATATTACACTATGTAGTCATTTAAAAATGATATACATACACCTTGGTATGTATGAAAATTCCAACACACAGGCTGAGGCAAAAATTTAAATAAAAGAGTATATACAGAATGATCTTATTTATTAAAAAATATGAAAAAAATACATACCTAAATTAATATTCGTATGTACATTCATAGAAAGAAGACTGGAAGGACACATACAAACCACTAATTGTGGTTAACACCCTTGAAAGAAGAGTAGGTATGAGAGAGAGTCTCACAGTTTGCTGTCTACACTACTGAATTGTTTGAATCCATTAAAATGAAATGTACTTATGAAGGGTAAATTATATTGTGTAAGTAAAAGGTATTATTAGTTAGAAGAAAAAAAGAAACATGTCACATTCAAGTCTTTAAATTATACCTAACCAGCATAGCTAGCTTAAAAGAATATAGTAAAATCTAACCAGCATAGCTAGTTAAAGATTATCTATATCAGAATTTAGAGGTACACAGAATGATTAAGCTTTTCACTTCAGTTATGAGTTGGTAGAATGCAGATTTACAGAACATGAATTTTTATTATAAGATGCTTCCTGTAACTTATTTGCTGAATAATACTGGAAATAAGTAACTAAATTGTAGGGACAGAGAATTTCAGCATTCAGAAATCAACTAGCCCAATTTCTTGCTTTATAGGTGAAGAAATACAGGTATAGAAGGCCTAGATAACGAGTTGTTTTTTTTTTCACCCTCTCCAGTAAACGTAAGTTTTACAGAGACTCACTGTATTTTCTTATTATAAAATAAAGAATATCAAAGTGACTACAAGGTGTTACATGGGTGGTATGAACTGAATTGTATTCTCCACCCAAATATGTTGAGTCCCTAATCCCAGTGTGACTGGATATGGAGATAGAGCACTGATGATGTAATTAAGGTTAAATGAGGTCATAAGCTTTATTCCAACAGGAATGGTGCCCTTATAAGAGGAAGGGAAAGAGACCTTTTCTCCCCATCTCTTTCCCCTGCACGGGCACACTGAGGAAAGGCCATGTGAGAAACAGTGAGAACGCCCTGTGCAAGCCAGGAAGGGCTTTACCAGAAGAGTTGGCACTTTGACCTTGCATTTCAAGCCCTTAGAACAATGAGAACATAGACTTCTGCTGTTTTAAGCCACCCAGTATTTGGTGTTGTTATGGCAGCCCTAGTAGACTAATACAATGAACCTAACGTGTTCTGTTGTCAATTCATCTCAAAACTATTAACCTCAATAATTAGTCACAAAAGACTAAGTTCAGTTCAAAGAAAGCTTTTGTAAACAAGTGCAAATCTTAGCAAGATATATCAGCGATAAGATTAGTATCAAGAGAAACAAAGGAAGACAAAGCGGTGGAAAAAAAAATCCAGAATTGACAAAGAATGATTCAGAGAGCACTGCTGCAGAGAACCCTTTGCTCTTAGTTAAATAAATATTAATTCAGTCAGTTATACTAAAGAGAGAGAGAATGAGGGAGAGATTTCTTTGTCATTTTTATTATGGTCTTATCTTTACCTCACATTTGTAGATGACAGACAATTTCTCATCTACCACTCCCACCCTCAAATTACTAAGTTAACAGCAAATGACTCTGAGAGTACTAATCAAGGTAAAATATTCCTACTGCATAGCAACCACCATCGAGTGCTTTTTACAGCAATTTTCAGGAATACTTTTATTATTTTTTTTTACTATAAGTGTTATCTTACTTTCATATGTAATCTCTTAAAAATTAATTCTTTAAAACCACTATTAACCTCTTCAAATATACGTTCCATTCCAGTTTTCATTACTACTTTCAATTTTCTTGGTTTTCAGTTCTGTGAAGAAAGTAAGAATTTTATCTTTTTTTATCTTTATAGATTCTATGCTCAACATAATGTCTGGTATACAATATGTGTTCTGTACACTATTTTTTAATTGTAAATATTGAAACATATGTGTTTCACAATAACTTTGAGAAAATTATGCTTTATTAAAGTTTAAAAAAACAAAACTTCAACAATTGAATATTTATACAAAAAACAATGAAGCTGCACCTCTACCTCACATTATATACAAAAATTGTCTAAATGGATCAAAGACCTAAATATAAAAGCAAAAAGTATATAACTCTCAAAAGAAAACAGGCATAAATCTTCATGACCTTAGATGAGGCAATGGTTCTTCGATATAACACCAAAAGCATAAGCAATAAAAGAAAATAACTGATGAGTTGGACCTCAGCAAAATTAAAAACTTTTGTGTTTAAAAGGGTGCTACCAAGAAAGTGAAAAGACAACCACAGAATGGGAAAAAATACGTGCAAACCGTATGTCAGATAAGAATCTAGTACCCAGAATATGTAAAGGACCTCTAGAACTCAAAATACATGGAAGCATTTCAACATCATCAGTCACTGGGAAAATGGATGTCAAAACCACAATGCCACTTCATATCCAGGAGGATGGCTATAATTTAAAAAATGCTGGAGATATAATGATAAACAAGATAGATGTGGTTCCTGCCCTTATAAGAGTTTGCATTCCAATGTTGAGGTAGGAAAAAACACACAAATTAATCATTACAAACTGGAAAATATTGTGAAGGCAACAAACAGGGTATTGAGATAGAGGGTGGGTTCTGGGATGGGTGATTATCCTTTCTGGCAGGGTAAGAGACAGTCAGAAAAGACCTCTCCTTCGGAGATGACATCTGAAAACTGAACCTGAAAGATAAGAAAGAGCAGGGCAAAATGATTCCCAACAGAAGGAACAGCACATTAGGGAGGAAACAGGGTTGCCTGAGGATCTGAGAGCAGGTCACAAAGAGACTGACAGCACGTGGTGATAAGAGGTAAGATTAGGGAGGTAGACAAAGGCCTTTTCATGCAGGAAGGCCATATTAAGGAGTCTGAATTTTATTCTAAGTGCAATGAAAAGTTTTGAAGGGGTTTAGGGAAGAGTCTTAAAAAGTAGAGGGGAAAAGTAGAATTAGTTTAGTTTTACCAAATGATAATTTAAAACAGCATTTCCCAGGACACTACTATGTATATAGATGAAGGAAAAGGAGGAGGAGAATTCCAAGGAATTCAAGTAAGTTTGGGAAATGTGAATATAGAGTTAAACTGATCTCTTTTGGGTAGTAGATCTCAACTGGGGATGACTGTCACCCAGGGGTCATTGGGCAATGTCTGAAGGCATTTTTGGTTGCCGTAACTGAGAGGGTGTTACTGGAGTCTAACGGGTAGAGGCCAGGGGTGCTGCTAAATACCCTATAATGTCCAAGATATCATCTTCTTTCTCTGCACCATCTCAACAAAGACTTATCCAGTCCAAAATATCACCACCACCAAGGTTGAGAAACTCTGCTTTAAGGCAAAAGAAGCTTTATTATGCGAACATATACTGTTACTACTCTATGAGAAGTTGAAGTATATTGCATTTCCCAAAGTTATTTATAAGAACACAATCCTCCTTGGATGTGGAGGGGGAATGGTTATGGGAAGATAGGGAAGGAGGTGGAGAGTATCTATTTAAACTTTCAGGAATATTATTCTGTGGAACACTAGTTTGAGAGGCACTAACTTTAATATTACCACCATCTCTTTGCATTTTTATTACATTACATAGGCAATAGTTTCTATGACTTCTTAGCTTCTCAAAAACTACTCATAAATGAAGAGAGCTGATAAATAAAAATTAACATGTGACTAGGTTCCATCAAATATAGGAAGAATATTTAGCCCTACTGGTTTCATGCTCTTAAGAAAAAAAAGTGTTTGGTTTTTTTTTTTTTTAAGTGCGATTTACAAATTAGGAATAAATAACTTGAAATTCTATTTTTTCCCAAATGCTACTTCATCAACAGATGGGTGAATTATATAAAGCATATGGCAAAGAAGATTTCAAACATAAAAATGTTACTCTAAAATCACTGGTGTAGTAGAAATAGAACTAATCCGGCATCACTCATTCAACAAGCATTAAGTCCCTCCTATACACCAGGCAATGAAGCAGGTGCTAGGTGTATAATAATAAACAAAATACATATAAACTCTGCCCTCAGAGATTACAGTCTACCCAAGGAAACAGACTTTAATCAAATACACAAATATACAAACTGTAATATGGGTTTTGAAGAAAAAGTAAATACAGGTTTTGAAGAAAAAGTAAAGTACCAATCTAGTATGCAAGGACTGGGGGAAGGGTGGTGTGATAATCCCTGAGAGTATCATTTGAGATGAAATCTGATGGATAAGCAAGCATTTGCTAGAGCAGTAGAAAAACACTCCAAGCAGCAGGAACAGCATATAACATGATGCTGTAAAAAGAAACAAACATGGTACCTTGAGAAACTGAAGAGGCCTGTGTGACTGGAAGCCAGGGAGCAAGGGGGACAGTGATGGAAGTTAAGGCTAGACAGGCAAGCAGGAGCCTGATTGGTCAGGGCCTTGCAGAATAAAGAACTAGTCTTTTCCCTAAGACCAATAATACAGATTTGAAGGATTTTAAGCAGAGAAATTATTATGATCAGATATGCTTTGTAAATGAGGCAATGTGAGGAGACCAATTAGATCTAGTACAACCGGTATCAAATGAGAGATCACAGTTGCCTGAACGAGAGTGAGGGCACAGGAGAGAGATGAAGTTCAACAGAGATTCCGGAGGTAAAATCAATAGGTTTTAGTGACAGATTGGATATGGTTCTGTTGCCTACTCCCTGTAATAGCTGGAGTAAGTAACTCTCTGGCTCTGTGTTTTCTCTTGACAATGAGGGCATTTCAACAGGCAATCTCTAAGTCCTCCTGAAGCTCCAAATTTCATATGCTATAATTAAAGCTGCTAATTTCTGCAAAATGATGCTGAATCCAAGTAGGCTGAAGCGTTCCTAAACAAGATTTTCTGTGCTATCTTGACATTTTATCATATAAGGTTTAACTAGACAAGATTTTTAAATAGTCCTGGTAGAACAACAACAACAAAAAACCTTTTAATTTACATTAGTGACATAGAAGTGAAATGAAATTAGTTTCACTGGCACCAGCTTTGATAAAATCAGAACTATTTATCACCCCAATGAATCTTTACCTAATGTCTGCTTTGTCAAAAAACATCAATAAGTGAAATAGCAATAAATAATTCCAACAAGGGCATAATTCAATAGTAAAGCAAATGGCATATACCAGTGTTTTCAAATTTTGCATTCATAACTTCTAAAAGAATTCTGAAAAATTATGTTGCATATTTTAAAGTTATGACAAGATTTTGAACACATTTAAATAGTTGTAAGCAATGTAACTTCTGTAATTAGTTGTAATTTAAATTAAAAAGACATTGTTTTAAATGTAGCTAATGGAACGTGAATGCCATAGCAATATGATAACCACCATTCATTCATTATGAAATACATAAATAATCTCCCCTTTAACATTTGGAAATTTTATATCATTTTGTTTTCTTCTTGAATTTGTACTTCCATTACAAAATTTATTCTAATATATTTTATAGTTTGAAAGTCATTTATCAATTATCTTATACTTCCTAGCCATTAAATGTATGTAAGTTAAAATTTAAATATAAAAAACTTTCCTAACCATAAAGCTCTAAATATTAAAATTTCTTCTGGATTGGACTATCATTACAATTATTAGATACAACATAAATATGTAATAAACTGATAAATATTAAACATAAAAAGTAAATTGTTATTGGCAGTTTGAAAATAAACCTCATCTTTAAATGGATAAAGCTTTTTCTCCCAACTAGTTCATATATCCATTGATAAATGTTACTTTATTGCTAGAAAGATAAATATTACATTACTTGCTAGAATGATGAATATTACATTATTTGCTAGATTATGAATAGTGGAATGAGATAATTAAGAAGCATTGCTATCCCTATTTTTCATCATATAGATGTAAATTCTGAGAAATCTTGTTCACATAAGTAAGCAGATTAGAATGAAAGTGTGTTGTAGCAATGTAAATTCTATGAACTCCTTCCAAGTGTTTTCCCAAAACTGTATAAGGATCTATTGTTAAACATTAGTTTTAATAATATATAAGATGACAATTAAGTCATTCTTCAATTTCACTGAAAACAATTTGGCTTCAAAAGATTTGTTTGCCTGTTAATCAGTCACTTTCCAACATCTACACCAAGTATTTCAATATTTCAGACTATTCCTCTGTTTGGGGGCCAGAGAGGCAATTCAGATTTAATAAGAGACAAGGTTTTCTTTTATAAAATCAGAGAAAGGCCATTTGAAAGGGAATTCCTGGACTGCTGGCAATTACTCAGGCAAATCAATGGCAGGAATTAGTACATACGGAAGATCTGGAAATGGATTCCCCTAAAAGACAATAAAAAATAACCTTTTTTCCAGCACTGTTCTTCATATAACCAACATGACAAAGTACTAATTCATACACAGATGATATTTTTTAAGACAATGATCTATTCTTTTTTTTTTAAGTCTACTAATGTGTTGATTTATTTATTTATTTATTTTTTAAATTCCAGTGTTCAGCACAATTTTTCAGTTATTCATGGACATATACACACTCAGACAATGATCTATTCTTTACTGAAGGATTTTCATTTGCCAATTCTGTTAGCCTAATTATTTCATATAACTAGAAAGTATATGCTATTATTTAAAGCCACTTTGCTAATCAAATCTATGTAGGTAAATCCACTTCAGTTAAATTATTGCTAATCATAGTTCTTTTTCACTTCTGTAAAGCAACAAGCCATAGATATTATTAAGATTGGATTTACTATAAACAAACCAAATACAAAATATCTGATGATTACCTGAGAGGAATTAGTTTAACTGAATTTTCAGTCTTTTTTTTTTTTAACAAAGATGAGTACAAGAATGAACCATAAGAATTATAACCGCTCTAGCTACTTATTCCAAGAATAAAGCTTTCGAAGAACTACAGTTATGTAACTGTTTCATTTCTCTCTGAAGTGGCAGGTAGGTAGCTAAATATAGAATGCATTTATAACATCAATATTCCAGTCAGATATAAAAAACTAGGAAACACAAGTTTCTAACAAAAAAGTATTGAAAAATGAAGTATGTTTTACTCTTCCTTAATTCTTAAAGATCCATAAACTACATATTTGCTGAAAAACTTCCAAATATTCCCCAATTTTATTCTGATTTCATAGCAACATATCAACTAAAAAAAAAAATTAAGTTCTTAGCTCCAATTACCTCAGAAGCAGAATTTTATATGCATTCCCCCCTCCTCTATATTCTGAGACCATTCAGTATTCTTCAAATTAGAACAGAAAAGCAACCACTGATAGAACTCTTCCAATGACTGACAGAAAACTAACAAAACACATCCCAGAATCACACTGAGAAATAACAAAGGAAAGGTATATAAAGCAATAAAATTAAGGAAACAAACTGGCTACTAAAATCAATTTTTAAAAGAGCTTAGTGGTTTTATACATTTAAATAGAAGATCTGGATAGGCGGTAAAGTTTCTATTTCCTTGAGGGAAAAAGAACATATTCAATTCAGTTAAAAAACCTTAACTAATTTCTGACAAAAAAAAATTACAGCTTTGGCTCTTAATTAATTACATACAGACAAATTTACCACCTAAGCAACTAAAGCATACTTTATAGTTACATTTCTCATAAAACAAAACATGGATTGAAGGTTCTAGTCTAAGATGGCAACATGGGAGGCTCTTGAATTCACCTCCTCCCACGGACACACTGACTCTACAGCTACTCACAGGGAAGTCCCTCTGAAAGAAATCCAGAAACTAGCTGAGTGACTCTTACACATCAGGCAAATGAGAAAATGCCCACAGCACTGAAGTGAAATGGTTAGGAAAGACTGAGACACATTCTTGCCATAAACTCCACCCCTGACAAAGCACCAGACAATCAGGAGGGAACTCCTAACTCTAACACCCATCTTCTCCCAGAGAGAAGGGGTTGGACCCCATAACTAAGGAAGAAATAGACAGCAATACAGTAAGATAGGGGACTTCAATAACCCACTTCCAACAATGCACAGATCATCCAGACAGAACACCAGTAAGGAAACACTGGATTTGAACAAGTTACACCAGACTTACAGAACATCCCATCCAACAGCACCAGAATACACATGTATCTTATTTTATTGTGCTTAGCTTTCTCGTACTTCACAGATATTTCTTTTTAATTTTTCTTCAAATTGAAGGTTTGTGGCAACCCTGCAACGAGCAAGTCTATTGACACCATTTTTTCCAACAGCATTTGCTCACTTCATGTCTCTGTGTCACATTTTAGTAATTCTCACAATATTTCAAACATTTTCATTATTATTATATTTGTTATGGTGATCAGTGATGTCTGATGTTACTATTGTAATTGTTTTGGGGGCACCATGAAATACATGCATATAAGATGGCAAACTTTATCAATAAATGTTGTATGTGTTCTGACTGCTAGACCAACTGGCCATTTACCAGTCTCTCTCCCTCTCTTCAGGCCTCCCTATTCCCTGAGACACAACAATATTGAAATTAGGCCAATTAAAACCCTACAATGGCCTGTAAATGTTCCAGTGAAAGAGTCACACACATTTCATTTTAAATCAAAAGCAAGAAATAATTAAGCTCAGTGAAGAAGGCATGTCAAAAGCCAAGACAGGCCTCTTGTACCAGTTAGTCAAGTTGTAAATATAACGGAAAAGTTCTTGAAGGAAATGAAAAATGCTACACCAGTGAACACATGAATGATAAGAAAGTAAAACAGCCTTATTGCTGGTAATGGAGAAAGTTTTAGTGGTCTGGACAGAAGATCAAAGCAGTCACAAAACTACGTTAAGCCAAAGTTCAATTCAGAGCAAGGCCTTAAGTCTCTTCAATTCTAGGAAGGCTGAGGGGTGAGGAAACTGAAGTTTAAAACCAGCATGAAGTTTAAGGAGAGAAGACATCTCCATAACATTGAAGTGCAAGGTAAAGCAGCAAGTGATGATGTAGAAGCTGCAGCAAGTTATCCAGAAGATTTAGCTATAGATCTAAGATAATGGATGAAGGTGGCTACACTAAGCAACAGATTTGCAATATAGATGAAACAGTCTCCTGGAAGAAGATGCTGTCTTGAACTTCCATAGCTACAGAGAAGTAAGTCAATGCCTGGCTTCAAAGCTTCAAAGGATGAGATGACTTTCTTGTTAAGGGGCAAGTGCAATGAGATACCTGAAGTTGAAGCAATGATCATTTATCATTTCAAAATTCCTAAGTCCTTAAGAATTATGCTAAATCTACTTTGCCCATGCTCTGTAAGTGGAAAAACAAAGCCTGGATCACAGGACATGTATTTACAACACAGTTTACTGAATATTTTAAGTCCACTGTTGAGACCTACTGTTTAGTGAAAAAAGATTTCTTGTAGAATATTACTGCTCACTGTCAATGCACCCAAGGGTTCTGATGAAGATGTGCAATGAGATTAATGTTGTTTTCATGCCTGCTAACATAATATACATTCTGCAGCCCATGAATCAACAGTAATTTTGACTTTCAAGTCTTATTATTTAAGAAATACATTTTGTAAGTATAGTTGTCATAGACAGTGATTCATCTGATGGATATGAGCAAAGTAAATCGAACACCTTCTGGAAAGGATTTATCACTCTTGATACCACTAAGAATATTGGTGGTAAATGAGAAGAGGTTAAAACATCAACATTAACATGAGTTTGGAAGAAGTTGATTCCAACCCTTGTGGATGACTTGAGGGTTTCACGACTTCAGTGAAGGAAGTAACTACAGCAAGAAAACTAGAATTAACAGTGGAGCCTAAACCATTATTTAAAAATCTACAAAAAAAAAAAAAAAAGATATACTCCTGGGCATATATCAGGAAAAAACTATAATTCAAAGAGACAAATGCACCACAACATTCAAAGCAGCACTATTTAAAATAGCCAAGACATGGAAACAACCTAAATGTCCACTGACAGATGAATGGATAAAGATGTGGTATACACATATGATGGAATATTACTCAGGCATAAAAAAGAATGAAATATTGCCATTTGCAGCAACATGGATGGACCTAGAGATCACTGTATTAAGAGAAGTAAGTCAGACAAAGACAAATATCAT
This sequence comes from Camelus dromedarius, assembly GCF_036321535.1. NCBI lineage: Eukaryota > Metazoa > Chordata > Mammalia > Artiodactyla > Camelidae > Camelus > Camelus dromedarius. The sequence continues at coordinate 25,334,346 of NC_087458.1, read as the reverse complement.
ACGATTTCACTTATATATGGAATCTTGGAAAAAAAAAAAAAGACAAATTTCGTTTACAAACCAGAAATATACTCACAGACATAGAAAACAAACTGGTTAACTGCCGGGGGCAGGGGTAGCGGGAGAAGGAACAGATTAGGAGTTTGGGATTAATAGATACATATTACTATACATAAAATAGATAAACAAGGACCTACTTTATAGCATAGGGAACTATATTCAATTTCTTGTAGTGAGCTATAATGGAAAGAATCTGAAAAGAAAAAATATGTATGTATATGTATAACTGAATCACTTTGTTGTATACATGACACTAATATTATAAACTGACTACACTTCAAGAAAAAAATAAGAATTAAAAATTAAAAAAGAAAGCCAATACTGAAAAAGAAAAAAACAGTGGAGCCTAAAGATGTGACTGAACTGCTGCAATCTCATGATAAAACTTGCGTGAATGAGAAGTTGCTTTTTATGGATGAGCAAAGAAAGTAGTTCCTTGAGATGGAATCTAGTCCTGGTGAAGATGCTGTGAAAATTGATGAAGTGACAACAAAGGAATTAGAATATTACATAAACTTAGTCAATAAAGCAGTGGCAGAGAGGACTGACTTCAGTTTTGAAAAAGAAGTTCTGCGGGTAAAATACTGTCGAACAGCACTGCATGCTACAGAGAAATCATTTGTGAAAGGAAGAATCAATCAACATGGCAGACTTCATCGTTGTCTTATTTTAAGAAATTGCCATGGCCACCACAACTTTCAGTAACCACCACCCTGTTCAGCCTGCAGCCATCAACACTGAATTCCCACCCTGTTGTTTCCTAGGAATATTATATTAAGGTCATTATTTTAATAAACTAATACCTTTAAAATGTCATGGGAAAAAATTAAATGAAATAATCAAATCCTTATAGTACTTTGTAATAAGCTAAAATAATTGTAAAACTCTTCTGTTGAACACAAAGATATGCTGTCATCTCTTATCAAAGTACCTTTCTTTTCTTTTTTTAATTGAAGTATAGTCAGTTTACAATGTATCAATTTCTGATGTACAGTATAATGTTTCAGTCATATATATACACACATATATTCCTTTTCACATTCATTTTCATCATAGGTTACTACAAGATATTAAATACAGTTTCCTGTGCTATACAATTGAAACTTGCCTATCTATTTTATATATTGTAGTTAATATCTGCATATCCCAGATATTTAAACTCCCAATTTATCCCTTTCCCCCTGGTAACTAAGTTTTTTTTTTTTTTTTATGTCTGTGAGTCTGTTTCTGTTTTATAAATAAGTTAAATTGTGTCTTTTTTTTTTTAAGAGTCCACATATAAGTGATACGGTATTTTTCTTTTTCTTTCTGGCTTACTTCACTTAGAATGACAATCTCCAGGTCCATCTACGTGGCTGCAAATGGCATTGTTTTATTCTTTTTTATGGCTGAGTAGTATTCCATTATATATATATTCCACAACTTCTTTACCCAGTCATCTGTTAATGGACGCTTAGATTGTTTCCATGTCTTCGCTATTGTAAATAGTGCTGCTGTGAACATTGGGGTGCATATGTCTTTTCGAATTAGAGTTCCCTCTGGATATATGCCCAGGAGTGGGATTGCTGGATCATATGGTAACTCTCTTTTTAGTTTTTAAGGGAATCTCCACACTGTTTTCCATAATGGCTGCACCAAACTAAAAAAACTGGAAACAGTTTTATAGACTAAAAAAAAAGAATCTCCTAAATGAAGAACATGAATGGGTTTTGAATTCACCTGAAAAAACTAAATATGGAACTGATCCTACCAGTTTGTAACAGCAACTAGAGGATATCAAAGAAGGTGAAAATTTAGTAGGCAAACATAGAGAAAATTCTTTGCATTAATTAGTGGGTAAGATGTGAAAATAAATAATCTGAATAAGTTTGTAACTGCAAACTTCTTCCATCTGGATCTGTTCTTCTTTGTAAGATACGTTTTTCAAATGTGGTGGCCAGGAAAACAAAGTTTCAAAAGAAACACAACTTATGAAAAGAACTTTCAATATCTATATTAAAAACTAAGCATATTCCAAAAGAAATTAAGAAATCAATTCCATTTAGAAAAGCATCCAAAAGAATAAAATATTTAGGAATAAGTTTAACAAAAGTATATAAAAGTTTTACCCTGAAGAACTATGAAACATTGTTGAAAGAAATTAAAGATGACCTAAACAAAAGAAAAGACATATTCATGGATCAGAAGACTTAACTGTTAGTATAGAAATACTTCCCAAATTGGTCCACAGATCCAACACAATACTCATCAAAATCCTAACCAGTTTCTTTGCTTAAATAGACAAGCTGATCCTAAAATTCTTATGCAAATACAAGGAACCCAGAATAGACAAAACAATCTTGAAAAAGAAGAGCAAGGTTGGCAAATTCATACTTTCTGATTACAAACTTACTGCAAAGCTACTATGCTCCAGACACCATAGTAGTGACCTAAGAATAAGCACATAGATGCAATGGAACAGAACAGAGACTCCAGAAATAAACCCTCACATATAGTTCATTGATTTTCAACAAAGCTGCCAAGACAATTCACTGGAGAAAGAACAGTCTTCAACAAATGGTAATGGAACAACTGATTATCTACATGAAAAAGAATGGTGGGGGAGCCCTTCTTTATAACATATACAAAATTTAACTAAAAATGATTCAAAGACCTTCCTCTTTTTCCAGCATTCCATTTTCAGTACCAAGTGTCATAGATGACATTACATTGCTCCTAGAAAAAAATAAGGGAAAATCTTTGTTATCATGAATTACACAGAACCCTCTAAAGTATGACACCAAAAGCATAAACAATAAAAGCGAAAATAGATAAATTAGCTTTTATCAAAATTAAAACTTTTATTGATTCAAAGGACATCATTAAAAAAAGAAAACCAGAAAATGGGGGGAAATATTTGCAAATTATGTAACTGATAAGAAATCTGTACGCAGAATAAAAAACTCTAACAACTCAATAATAAAAAGGCAACCCAATTAAAAAACGGGCAAAGGATCTGAATCAACATTACCCCAAAAGTTATACAATTGCTAATAAGCACATGAAAAGATGCCGTATCATTAGCCATACAGGAAATGCAAATGAAAACCACAATGACAAGTGAAATAAGCCAGAAAGAGAAAGAAAAATACCATATGATATCACTCATAAGTGGAACCAAAAAAAAAAAAAAACAAACCAAAAAACACTATGAACTCATCTACAAAACAGACTTGCAGACATAGTAAACAATCTTATGATTACCATGGAAAGGGGGTGAGAAAGGATAAATTTGGAAGTTTGAGACTTACTAATGTTAGCCACTATATATAAAAACAGATTAAAATTTTTTCTTTTGTATAGCATGGAGAACTATGTTCAATATCTTGTAATAATCTTTAATGAAAAAAACATGAAAATGAATATACGTATATATATGCATGACTGGGACATTGAGCTGTACACCAGAAACTGACACACTGTAATTCAGCCTGTACGTCAATTAAAAAAAAAACCACAATGACATACTATCCTATATCCCTAAGATGGTGATAATAAAAAATTCATAAAATAGTAACTGGTGAAGATATGAGAAATTGGTACCTTCATATGCTGCTGATGGGAATGTAGAATGGTACAGCTGCTTAAACAGTTACCATATGACCCAGAAATTCCACATCTAGGTATATATCCAGGAGAACTGAAAACTTAAAGGGTGCACAAAAATTTATATACAAATATTCACAGCAACATTATGTATGATGGTCAAAAGGTGGAAGCAACCCAAATGTCCATCAACTGATAAACAGCTGAATAAAATGTGGTGTATCTGAAATAGAGTATTACCTGGCAATTAAAAGGAATGAAGTTACTGATATACACTACAAAATGGATGAACTAGCAAAACATTTTGCTAAGCAAAAGAAGCTAGTCACAAAAGACCACATAGTGTATGACAGCATTTATATCAAATGTCCAGAACTGGCAAATCCATAAAGACAGAAAGCAGATTAGTGTTATCTAGGACTGGGGGAGAAGAAGAGGGAAGAGTGACTACTAATGGTACAGGGATTTTTGGGGGGTGATGAAAATATTCCAAAATTTACTATGGTGCTGGCTGTACAACTCTGTGAATATACTAAAAAGCACTGAACCATACACTTTAAATGGATGAATTTTATGGTCTGTGAATTGTCTCAATTGGAAAATTAAACATATACCATCACACTGCTCTGACTGTTAAAAAGTAGTTTTGTGCTGATAAAGTTAATTCATATGTGGGGACTCACAAAATGGAGGCTGCCCCAGTGGCCTGGCCCACATCACAAACCTAAACCTAACTCAAAGGCATTTACAGGAAACGACTGTCAGAAAAACCTAACATACACCAATCACAATCCTCCAACTTAGCTTTAGCAAGATTATTTTACCCCAGAAAATAGGACCTGTTAGCCTTTTTTTAAAAATCCCCAATAAATGACATCCTGTTCCGTGTGGCCTCTTCTAAAGCTCTATAAAACTCTTATCCTGCCCCCAAATCCCTCAGGAAGAGTGTCCCACTGTTTGTGAGGCACTGCACTCCCCCAGTCCATGGGCTGCTTTCCCTTGAATAAAGGACATCAAAATTGTTAACTAAATTGTATTATTTTTGTCATTTGACAGTACTGTTAATAAACATAAAATAAATTATTTTAAAATATATTGCTAATTACACCTCATCTTTATTTTTAAATTCTTATTTTTGTATATTTTATAATGAACAGAGTATTAAGATTAATAGGAATGAATAAGTATGTTTCACTAAAGGCATTTATGCTCAATCTTTTAAAAAGCTTAGAGATATAGATAATATAATACAAATCATAATTCAGCAATTATTCATTTATTACCTTAAGACAACACTTTTAATTTTGTATACTATGTTATTTAAATCCTTACTTAGTTCTATATTGTCATTTAATTTTCTAGACATTTACATTTAGTTCTAATCCTAATAGTAAACTCCTTTGTGAACAGGAACTTTGGAAGTCTACAATTTGCTAATCTCATTTTTAAATTTGGGGGGATAAAAAATACTTCTATTAAAAAAAAGTTTTATTTGGAAACAATCTCAAACTTACAGAAGAGTTTTGTGCTAACTAAAAATTGGCATTGCCATCTGCCTCCACAAGGACTGGATCATGCTGGCACTTGCCATCTAACTCTGCTTGGATTAAATCATGAGCTGCTGCAGCCGCTGGCCTCCAACACTCCCTGAAAGGAGTTCAGGATGGAGGTCAGTAATGAGGCGCAGTGTGCTCTGGGAAAACTGGCTGAACAGGCCTTCAGATAGCTATCTTCAGGAGAAGATTTTATGACCTCAATTCTTGTGTCTCCTCATATCTAGAAAAATCATTAAGGGTGATATACGCTCCTTGTGACCAGCAGTAAGTCTCTGCCTAAAAATATGCTTGACTGCACGTACCCTTGAAATCATATATAATACTGAGTTTTCCCCCTGCCTCTTTGGAACAGTTTCTCAGAGCTTTGCTGTCTCCCGGGCTATAGTCCTCATTTTGCCCCAAATAAAACTTAACCCACAACTCTCACGTTGTGTGATTTTATTTCAGTCAACAGTTGCAAGTATAGTATCATAGAGTCGTATAATAATAAAAAAAAAATGTGGTCTTTGCTCCTGATTCCTGGCAGGAACTCATAAAACTCTTTGGAATTTCAGAGTGACAGGAATTTCAGAGTGACAGGAATGGTCAAAACCAGTTTATGCTAATGAGCTGACTCATGGCAGCCCCTCCTAGGTTGCTTCAAGATGAGGGTGGGTCACCATAAAGACCAAGCCTGTGATTAGATGGTCAGACCTTTCCACACCATTCCCTGACCTATAAAGAGAGAGGCTTAAGTTCAATTACAGTGGCCAAAGATTTATTTCATTATACTTATATAATAAAATCTCCATAAAAACCTGCAGGCAGCTAGGTTCAGAGAGCTTCTGAACTAACATATCAATGTGCATGCCTAGAGAGGGCATGGAAGCTCTGAGGTTACCACTCCGCATCACCCCTCAATACCGTGCCCTATGCATCTCTTCCATTTGGCTGTCCCATAGTAAGTAGAGCACTTTCCTGAGTTCTGTGGGTCGTTCTAGCAAACTACTGAGTGTGGGGCAAGGGGGTAGGTTGTGGTAACCCCCAAAATTGCAGTCAGTCAAGCAGAAGTATGGGTGCCTGGGGACTCCACTTGCAGCTGGTGTCTAAAGTGGACAAGTCCTGTGGGACTGACCCTTAAACTTGTGGGATCTGATGCTAAATCCAGGTAGACAGTGTCAGAACTGAACTGAATTGCTGGATACCCAGTTGGAGTCAAAGACGTGGTTGCTGGTGTGGAAAAATGACACATCAGAAAAAAACATACAAGTAGAAAAATGATTTATTTCCTTGAACCACCTGAGCATAAGTTATAGGATGTATTTCTAGATACAATGCCATTTCCTGCACAACTCGATGTAACCAACAAAATCAGAAAATTAATATTGATACATACTACCATTTAATACTCAAACTTCATTCAGATTTCTCCAAAAGTTCCAACAGTATGCTTTATAATAAAAAGCTCCAGTCCAGAATTACATTTAGTTGTCAAGTCTCTAAAGATTCCTCTGATTTGAAAAAGTTCTTCAGTCTTTCCTGGACTCTAATGACCTTTAGAAGATTACAAGTAGTTTATTTTATAAAATATCCCTCAATTTGGGTTTATCTGTAAATTCCTCATGATCAGATTCAAGTTATGCATCTTTGGCAGGGATCCCACAGAAATGTTGCTGTGTTCTTCTTACTGCATTTGATCAGATGACCCATGACTTAGATTTGTCCAATTACGGGTAATGTTAACTGATTACTTGATTAAGGTGATACCTTAAGTGGTAGGCTTCTCCACTGTAAATGAATTCTTTTTCCCCTTTGTAATTAATAAGCACTTTGTGAAACATGTACTTTGAGACTTTATTAATATCCTATTTCTAGTTAAAATTTAAATTTACTCATTTATTTTCATTTTTCTCCTTTGTAATCAGTAAGTTTTTGTGGAGAGGTAATTTGAGACTATCTAAATACCCTTCATCAAAATTAAATGCATTCACTTTAAAATTTATACCAGTATGCACTTATAGATCTCTATTTGTTACTATCATTATTCACTTACATGGCTAAAATGTCCTATATTTGGCCAGTAGAAGTCTCTTCGAGTGGCTCTCTGTCTCTTTGACATGTCCCCATCATTCTTCAAGCAATACTTTACTTTCTGGCACCACAAGGTATTCCAGGCTCATCTTACATGCTCCCTCTCCCAGCCCTGGAATCAGCCACTTCTCCAAGGAATTCTGGTTTGTTTTAGTGAAGAAAGGTTCAGTCATTTCTACAGGGTGACATACGTGTTCCTCCAAATCACTGCACTATGCAAAGTTGTTCAATAACAACCACAAGACTTATGGGTAAAGTGGGGTTAGTAGAACAAAACTTAAAACCTTCATCAGGGCACTTTTAAAAAGAAGGAACCTAATAAAAATAGTATCATAGTTTTACATATGTTAAGTGGCTAAGAAATACATAAATGCCACATAAGTGTGGCGTTTCACCTTGAAAAAGATCTCAAATTTGCTTCTGGAAGTGCTTGTCTGAAGGGGCTGTAGTTTGTGAATTACTGTGAAGTGGTGAAGAAGGGTAGCTATATGAAATCAGGGAACATTTATAACAAATGTGGATGAGTGTGGTGGATAACACAAGTGGTAAAACGAGATGGTAAATGTTTGAGGTGTGCACATGTGTGCATTTTGTGTATTTCTACACAGCTTGGTTCAAGCTGTGTGTAGTATTCTGAGTTCACCCAGGGCAAAATCATACATAAATAAACACAAAATTGATTTTGTTTTCCACCTGTTCCTTAATACATTAATTGCATTGGAAGAAACTCATGTTTTAAAAACAAGTGTTAGGGTAGTACTAATTACACTTGGAAACTAACACCTGGATGCTCAGTGTGCTGTTATTGGAGTGCTGATTCTCAGGCCTTCTCAGCAGACAGACATAAGGCACACATCCACATACCATGTCTATCTATATACGCTGAAAACCATGAGTTCATCATAATATCTCCAATGTCAACCCAAAACCATAAAGTTTATTCTAGTTTTATCCTTCTCCATATCTGAAATTTCCATTCCTAAAAGTTAGAAACCTGGCTCCTATTACTTATCAATCCCTTGTGTGTAACCAATATCCCATGGCTGCAGCGACCCACTCCCACCCAGGCAGGTGTCCTCCTCATCCCACTCAGGCTCCAATACCATGCACTGGGCTTTTGGAGTCAGTAACTGGGGAGGATGGGAGAGGAGGAGAAAATAAAAGACTTTTGAAAGAAAAGGAGACCTGAAAAATTTTGAGGGAGGAGAAGAGCCCCTCCATAAAAAGTTATTTTAGAATGTAAGAATAATAAAGGACAAATTTGGGTTTCATATCATTAAACATTTTTCTGGAATAAAAATTAGTTTTATCCTTTATAAAATTCTATCTTATAGGAAATTTCAAATATATACAAAACTAGAAAGAACAGTATAATGAGCTCTTATAGACCTATCAATTAACAGGAATACAACAAGTGGATTGGACACAAACAAACAAACAGTCAAAATAAACGACATTAACTTTTCCACAAGGGGTCATTTATATAGCATAAGCTGTACTAGTGCTCTTAAGGAATTCATTCTCTATACAAAGGATAACCAAGTAATTAAATAAAAAAGATAATTTCAGAGTGCTATAATGGCTACGAGGAAAATCAGACTGGGTAATGTGATAGTGTAACACAAGCAGGGACAGTGACTTTAGAATGGATGGTCACAGATCAATCCCTGAAGAGGTGGCATCTGAGTTGCAACCTGAATGATAAGAAGGAGCTAGCCTTGCAAAGATGTGAGAACAAAAGGAATAGAAAATACAAAGGCTCTAAAGCAAGAGTGAGATGTTTGAGGACAGACAGGTTTCAGTGGTGAGATACAGTACTGTAAGAGAGCTACAGGAAACGCAATTGTGAAAGCTGAGGAGATAAAAGTGCAATTTCAAAAACATACTCACTCATTTGTTAACATATATATGAATATATGTTTAGGACTGTGCTAGCTAGAACTATACTAAAAGTAGAAGACGTTTCCTTCTCTCAGCCAAAATATAGTATGTTGATTTTATAGTCATATATCAAATTGATAACAATACAAGATGATACATAATTAAGTGATGAAATGAATACTGAATTACTACAAAAACAGAAAATTCATTTTCCTCTCCACTTATTTATTAGCAGTACAACTTAAGTGACAGTTCTAACATTTTCAGTACTGCCTCTTTAAAGATGATTACCTTTACAAGTAATTTCTAATTGTTCTACTTCTTTTTTTTTTAGGAGAGATTCAACTATGATTTGTTGAGTGTCTACAATTTGCTAGGTCCTGTGCTAGGGCCTGTGTACACAACAATCTTGAATTGTCAGAAGTCCAATTATCGTTTTGTACAGAGCAAAGTTAGGCTCAAAGAGATCTGCCAAAAGTCAAGCAGAGTTGAGATTCAAATTCAGATTCCGCAGCTAGCACAATATTCTTTCCACATAATGTAAAGCTAAACTATCTTCTGCCTTTGTTTCTTAAAATCATTAAAAGCAATTTTTAGAAACATGCTGCTTACTTACTATGTATTTCTATCAAACTTCTGAGAGTTAATGTTTCAATATCAAATTAGAGAATTATTTTTTAGTTCTATGATTCATAGTACCTATTTAAAATCATTATCAGTATACCATACCTCTATATTTTTGAGTACTCTTTAAAAATACATTGAGACCATCTATGATGATCTAGTGAGAGCCAGAAGACCTGTGATTTGGAAACTGTTGTATTTCTAAAGAAATAATAACTGAATATTCAATTTTCCTGCACAGACATTTCAGAGGCAGTCCATGGAAGAGCATTCTTCCTCTGTGATCTGTTACATCAAAATTAGTTAATCTTCGGTTAAAATTACAGTCAATCAAGACTCTTCACCACAATCAAGTTGGTTAACCAAGGGGTATAATTGAGTGATGGGGAAATTCCTAAAAACTCCAAAGAAAAAATGATAGTAATAATTATATACAAAAATGAAAATCAGGCAAGTTTCAAATGCCAAAAATCAAGCATATAAAACTTTGGTGAAAGTTGCTATTGCTAAAACCCTCAGAAAAGATAAAGAATAGGAAGATACTAATATTGCCTAATGTTTTTTGGTAGAGTTTCAATATCCAAATAATTTTAGCATCTACAATGAAACTATACCAATGAGAACATGAAATTTAGCCATACAATTCCAAAAAGAGAAAAGAATAAATAATCCTTTAAAAAATTTAGTCATCTAAGCTAACTACTACCCTTTGTTTTGTTACATTTCTTCTGTTCTTATTTATAACCAAAGTTCCTTTTCTAATCCACTATATCTTCTGCCAGCCATGGTAAGCATTTGAGTCTGCGAGTAAATGTTAATTAATGCCATAAACATTCAACTTTCACTTGAAGCTTCAATCTTATTTTCACTCATACTCATACTATCTCCTTCCTCTTTTTCCATTACTAAGTGTCACAGATGATACTATCATTATATTGCTTTCTGTATTTATAAGGGTCCAAGCTCATAACCCCAGACTTATGGGCGACACATTTATTCCCTTTAGACATTAACTCTTCCTTTCTCCTTCCTCTTGATGGAAACAATTTTCAATAGTCTATGTGAAAGATGAGCTCACCATCTCTTACACACTTAAAATTACAGACATATTGGTGAGATTTAATTCAATGATTATTGCCATCTGTTCTTTCTATTCTACAGAAAAGAGGGTCTGCCACTGCAAACTGAACTATTGGTTCATTTAAATTATTCTACCTCTGAAAGTGACCTATATTTAACTTTCCAGGAAATGTAGAAAACAGTAATGCATTGTGACAACTGTAACACTATGGAAGAACATACAAAATTTTAAAATGTTATCAGCAGATCTGGCTTCCCTTTTATTTCTTTTTTATATAGAAAACTAATGTTAATGTTCACAAAGTAAATCTAATATAAAATGTCTTAAAATTTTAAACAGTAGCAGGTAAAATAGCTTAAAAGAAGCTTAAAAGAGCCTCAGTTTTCTGAAAAATTAGAAACCTCTATTTTCTAATAAGTTCATTCTAAGTATTAGTTATTAGGTACTAATATGAAAGTCATGTTTTGAATGACTGTCCTTATTAGAAAAGCTATACAAAACAGCTCCTCTATTTATTAATATCAAGAAAATCTGGTCATATGCTCTCAAATTAAGGAAGCTACCAATGATTAGATAAAATACATAAATGAATAAGAAATGCCTTGTAACTTACAGGTTAACAATTATTAAAAAATATAAAGCATATGGATCAGAAATGAAAAAACTTAAAACTATCTGTTTTTATTCACAGATAATATAATATGTATGGACCACATCCTAAGAAATCTACAAAAGCGTTGCTAGAAATAAGTTAACTTAACTAGGTTTTAGATTATAAGGGCAATATACAAAATTCAATTATGTTTCTATATACTAGCAACAAATAATTAGAAAATAAAATTTTAAAACATTACTATCTATGATAGCACCAAAAATATGAAATACTTAGGGATAAACTTTGTGAAATATATGCAAGATATTTAACATACAAATGTGGAAAACTAACACTATGTGGAAAACGTAAAACAGTGCAAAGACAAAGTAAAGAAGACCTAAATAAATGGAGAAATATATCATGTTCATGGATTATAATATTCAACATTAACATGTCAATTCTCACCAAAATGATCTATGGATTCTATGCAACCCCAAACAAAATCCAAGCAGGATTTTTTGCAAAACTTGACAAGTAGATTTTAAAATGTATTTAGGGGTGCAATCCCCCCCAAAATAGCCAAACAATTTTGAAAATGAAGAAAACAGCTGGAAGATTTATATTATCCAACTTCAGGACTTACTGTGAAGCTATAATAATGAAGACAAGTGTTACACTGGCGTAAGGACAAACCCTATGGAATACAACAGAAAGCCCAGAAATAGACCCACATATGTATGGTTAATTGGTTTTCCAAAAAGATACCAATATAATTCAACCCTTCCTGTATATATTTTCAAACATACGTGAGGAGGAAACAATATTACTCCATGTTATTCTTTTGGAAATAATAGGATTAAAACGTGTAACGGCTTAGTTTTCCCTGATTAGTAACACATTAAATCCACAAAGAAAGGTATCTCAATGTTTCATCTTCTCTGTGTTCAGCAATTAGTTCCTCTCCTTGGGGAGCTGGGACGCAATCAGCTGTGCACTACAGAAATACAGCTGCTTTTCTCTTATTTAAACTAGAGAAAGGTAGGGGAAATGAGAACAGACTACATAATCCTTAGGATATATTCTGAATGCACATATTTAAGAAAAAACAAAACCCTGTCAAATAGGAGCTTTAAAAAATGTTTTATTCCAGATTAAAAAATGGAAAGAAAAGCCATCATAATGATGGAAAATGTAATGTTGTCAAAGAATCCATAATATATCTTTGGAATGACTGAAAAAGAGAATCAGCCTGTGCTGTACCCACCATTAAAATGTCTTTTATAAAATCTTTCCTTATTAATATTGGAAGGGGGATAAAGGATAAAAAAGAATGAAAAGTTTCAAAATTAAAACCAAAATTTAAATTACAGGAGTAATTTATTTCTTGGGAAAACATTTTCAAGAAAATGTTGCTAAATGCTATGATTCATTGTTGTTTTTCAATATTCAATAAATATTATATTCTTTAAGGTTCTAATGTCCCTCTTTGAAATATAATGGAGTATTGATATTTTTAGACCTGAAAGCTCCCAGCATACGGAATTCAAAAGAAAACCATCCCTTTATTTGTCCTTTAAACTAAGGTATGTTTTTAATACTGGTGAAAGTGATAATACCGGAGGATACACTAGCCTTGAAGTTAAAGCCAGTGTTAAGATTTTCTTTCAACAACCCTGATTACACTAAGTATGGCAGGTATTTTGATTCTGTTTGAAAAGGCCAAAGGGGAGAAAAGGAAAGGGGAAAGTAGTGTTTAATGAATGTCTGCTCTGTGCCAGACACAGTATTGTGCTAATAAATAATAATCAGTTCTCAGTCTGGGTGTGTGTGTGAAATATATGTATTTATTATAAATTTTACCAATATAAAGGATGAACAGGACACAATTTAAAATTATAATAAAATATATAATACTCTTTATTGTAAATTCTATAGAGCCAAATGATTCTGACAAAATATTCTTGCTGATTTTGTAAAAGTCATGAGAGGCCAACCTAGGGTTGCAACTGTTAAATGAGTGCACAACCTTAATGTTGTCTGATATTTTCATTTCTGTGAAATAGGAGGAAAGTGAAACAACAAAGATGTATGTCATAACCTCACTCTTGTTCAATGAAATGAGCAACTTCTTTGCTGAATTAGATAATAGTTTAATATATTTCCTTAATTTTTTGTGCTATTCACAACAGGGAACAGACTGTTTAAATTAAATCTGCTTTACCGGCATTTTCTCCATCACTTTCTTAAATCCAGACAATCAACAAAACAATAAATTAAGCTCTGGTTTATAGTATTTACCAATTTCCATGGTATAAGTACTACCATGACAGATTTCAAGCTATCAGTATGAAAGTACCAAACACAGTTGGGAAGAGACATGCAATAGCACATCATTATATATTTCACCAGATTTGACAGACATAAGTAACAGCATGGTGTAGCAAAATAATCGGGAAGTGATGAGTTCTGAGCAGTTATCACCTTTGCTTTTAATATAATTTATTTAATTATAAATTCATATAATTTAATTTATAATGATGGCTGTATTTAACAATCAGTTCATAAGATTTCTAAAAACTTAATCGACTCTTGTGATCTGGTATAAGCCAGCTCCAGTAGACTATTGGCGGGATACTGTATAGGTGTTTCACAGACAAGGGAACTAAAATTCAGCAGTGATTTGTTCAAGATCTCACAGTTGGTAAACGGTAATTACTGTGATTCAAGATGGGATATGATTGACTCTAAATCTATGCTCTATCATACCAAGTTATCAGAGATATACTTTATATCAAATTTTAATATTAAAATTCATACAAGGATTTTTTTTTTTTTTGCAAATTCTTAAGTGGGAATCTGGTTTTGGTATGTTCTTTTGATTTCAAAGAACAGACATTCTAATCACTTTAAATAAAGGAAGGTTTGCTGCATGGACATAAGGGTTTTGGTTGAAAACCTAGGGACCCACCCATTAAAATCTTGATAGAGGTGTGCCTCATGGGATTTGGGAAGCCATGACAACTGAGGGACTGGCCAGTCTTATCTCTTATGGCTATATAGTCTCTTTTCTTTTTCTATGTACTTGTGCTTTTTTCACACTACAGATACCTGCATTATCTCATTGTCTTTGCCTTGTAGAGTTCAATTAAAATCACAATACTTCTATATTATCTCATTTAATAAGTAATAAAGCCTTCCCTATTAACTTATATATATATTAAAAAAAAAACCTATCCAAATTCTAGATAACTTATTCACTGAGTATCTACTGAGTGGGAAATTGTAAGTACTAAAGAAACAACACATAATCCCTATATATGAGAACATTAAAAATCTAATAGTAAAGCAAACTAAATTATAAATTAAATAATGGATTCACTTGTGAACTGTTACGGGCTAAAAAGTACAAATAATTAATTCATTACCAAGTGAACAGACAAGATCTGTGAACAGTAAGAGCCTTAAAATCAGTTTTTCTTTTTTTCCCTTATACTCTTTGTATTTTGTGAAAACCAGTTCATATCTTGATAGTGAAGACAAAACTAAGACAAAAGCTATTTATAGGCAACAAAAATAACCCCATGAGGCTAAATTAAGATTACTAGTATTCAGGGGGGAAGGTTATAGCTCAGTGATAGAGCACATGCTTAGCATGCACAAAGTCCTGGGTTCAACCCCGCAGTACCTCCACTGAAAAAAAAAGATTACTAATATTCTTTAAAAAAATAAAGAACATACACACACAGACACACACCAATTTCTAAGCTTGGGATGTGGGCAATGAAATTACAAAACAGATTCCTTCATCAAATCTACTAATTAGGTTGTGAGTGAAGAAGTAGTTGTTGCAAATAAGCATGTATTGATTAAGAATAAAAGACCACTGGTCATTTAAAAATATAATTAGCAGATTTCAATTTGAAATATGAACCATAAAGCTGATTTCAATCATGCTGCATAAAATATATTTTAAAACCAGTTAAATAAATGGGCATTTTATATACAAAATAACAAACTTTTAAGTAACTCCTCTACTCATATTCCCGCACACACACACAAAAATCCTCTTTCAGAAGCTTATGAAGAGTACCTAAGGAAATGTATTAAAGAATAGCTCAGTTCTAGAGAGGTCTGGGGTTTTATTTGTTTGTTTGTTTAGAGGAGAAGAGGATAGCTTTTTAAATGTCCCATTAAATAATCAAGCAAACAAAGTTTTGTTTTTTGGTAAGATGTAGTAAGCACACACCATCTGTCTCTCACTGAATTCATCTATAAAACTTAAACAGAATGTGTGCAGCAGTTATTGAAGGGCTCTGAAAAGTTAAACAGGAACAGACAGTTTGGGGAAAGCCCAGAGTTTGAAGTATCAGCAAACCAACAGTCAGTTTACCATTTTTCCCCTCTTCGATACCCACTCACCTAGACTCAATGCAACCCCAAACCCAAAAGTGGGCATCAATTTAGACACATTGAGATCCAAAAATCCTCTAAATCTGACTTGAGAAGGAAAGGGATCTCTTAACATCCAGTAGAGAAAATCCCTGCTTTTCTTTTCCTTTCAACCATTCTCTTGCAGTCCTAGTCCCTAAGAAATTCTGTAGTAGTGGCAGCAGTGACAATGGTGACAACAGGGACTTGTAGAACCTGAAACACTGAGGAAAGAAAGGACCTCTGCTGCTATTTTTCTCACTTTCTGATCTTCCACTACTTGGCCCCAGGTGCAGGTGAAGTCACAGAAGTTGCTCAGCGGAGTGTGGTAAATAAAGCCCTAATTATCTGGCAAGAGGACCAAAGGGGGCACTTTAGAGAACTGAAAAGCACCAAGGAAAATGTATGGAGAGAAGAGAAAGCAAGGCCATAAAGTTATTTATAAATTTCTGGGATCACTTCTAAGCTGTAAGTGTGGAGATCTGAACCTAAACAGCATACCACACACGTTGAGAACAGTTCAGGTACCAACTTGGCCACTGGTTGACAATACATACAGAACATATCTGAACAGCACAACAAAGGCTTTAAAAAAGGCACTAACCTAAAAATCACAAACCACAGAAGCTAAGTTAGAACTTGTGTCTAAATCTGAAAGAGTTAGTATTCTGTATGGAATATTATTCAACACAGGATAATAAGCATCATAATGGTCAAAATGCCCAAGACGTGATCCAAAATTACCTTGCATACAAATTACCAGGAAAATCCCACTACACATAGGAAAGGCAAAGGCAACAGATACAAACTCCAAGATGACACAGATGTTGAAATTATGTTACAAAAACATATATCTGAAGTTGTGATATAATAAGAATATAATAAGAAATTAGTCTTCTTCCCTGTTTTCTGGCACAGAGCTCTTAAAACTGTTGTAATTTCCTGAGTGATGGGTAAGAGGAGCATCTTTTGTAATTTATACCAAACTTCTTTCAACAATACCTGAGTTTATGTTAATAAAATGACTGGTAGCTGACCCCCAGATAGCTTAAGGATTAGGGCCAAATGCCAAAGGAAATAACCATGTGAGTAGAGGGTTATGACTTTCAGTCCCACTCCACCCAACCCCTGATCTCTAGGGTGGGGAGAGACTGGGCACTAATCACTAATGGCTGATGATTTAATCAAACATGTCATTATAACGGAACCTCCTTAAAAACCCCAAATGAAGGGGTTTGGAGAGCTTCAGATTGGTGAATGCATCCACATGCCAGGAAGGTAGTGCACCCCAACCCCAGGGGAATTCCTGTGATCAGGATGCTTTGAGATCTTGGCCTATGATCACTTCATCTGGCTGTTCATCTGTATCCTTTATACTACCCTTTATAATAAAGCAGTGATAGTAAGTAAAGTGCTTCCCTGAGTTCTGTGAGCTATTATAGCAAATTATTGAAATTGAGAAGGGAGTTGTGGGGATCCCTGATTTGTAGCCAAGTCAGACAGAAGTGTGGGTAACCTGGGGACCCACTACCTGCTACTGATACCTGAAGTGGGGACAGTCTTGTGGGACGAAGGCCCTAATCTGTAGGTTTTGTGCTAACTCCAGGTAGGTAGAGTCAGAACCGAATTAAATTGTAGGGAATCAGTGGTGTTCACAAAGAATTAGAGGATTGCTTGGTGTGGGGAAACCCAAACATTTGGTGACAGGAGTTGTGAGTAGAAAAACAGTTTTCCTTTAACCCCAAATGGGATAAATTTAGAGAAATCCATGCCCAGACCATAATTAAACTGCAGAAAACTAAAGATCAAATTCTTAAAAGTAGCCAGAGAAAAAAACAACTGATTACTTATAGTGAAACTATAATTTGAATAACTGCAGACTTCTTATCAGAAACCAGAGAGACCAGCCATGGAGGGGGTTAATATTTTCAAGCACACCAAGAAGAGAACTGTCAATCCAGAAATATATTCAGCAAATATATTCTTCAGGAATGAAGGTGAAATAAAAGTAATATTAACAGAAGAAAAACTAAGAGAATCTGTCAGCAGCAGACTACTCAGAAAAAAATGGCTAAAGGAAGTTCTTTGGACACAAGAGAAATAATACCATCAGGAAAATGACAACATGAGGAATCAAGAAAAAGCAACAGAAGTGATAAATATCCAAGTACATGTAATAAACCATCCTTCTACTGAGCTCTTTAAAATGTTTGACACTTCAAAGAAAAAATTACAACCTTGTCTGAAGGGGTTTTCAACATGTGTTGATGTAATAAATTAGACAACTACAGCACAAAGGGGAAAAGGGAAAGAGAACTGTTTGGTGTTAAGGTCTCCACATTCCAAGTAAAACTGTAAAATACTGATTCTAAGTACACAGCGAAGAGCAAAGTTTACATGCTGTAATTCCTAGAGTGATCATTTAAAAAAACCAAAACTGTAGAAATAGATGTAGTAAAAAATACAATGGATAAATTAAAACAAAATGGTAAAAATATTCAAATAATCTGCCCCAAAAAGAAACAGTAAAGGGAAAAATGAATGAAAAGCATAAAGAAAAACCAAAAATCAAATAATAAAATGGTAGATCTAAAACCAAACATAACAATGGTCACATTAAATGTAAATGACCAATCTAAAACACATCAGCTAAAAGACAGACTGTCACCATGGGTTTTAAAAAATGATCCAACTATATGCTGTCTATAAGAAACTTACTTGAAATACAATGACATAGTTTTAAAGTAAAAGGACAGAAAAAGATATACCAAGCAAACACCAAACAAAAGGAAGATTAAGTGGCTATATTAATATCAAAGTAAAACTCAGAGCAAAGAAAATTACCAGGGATAGAGACATCACACAAAGAAAAATAAGTCAATTCACCAAGAATTCATCAATTCCTAAATGTGTATGCACCTAACAAGAGAGATTGAAAATAAATGAAGCAAAAACTTACAGAACTGAAAGGAGACATAAACAAATCCACAACTGCAGTTAGAGGCTTCAACACAGCTCTTTCAGTAATAAATAAAACGTGTAGACAGAAAATCAGCAACAATAGAGAAGAACTGAACAACAGCATCAACCAACTGGGTCTTTGAAATTTAAAGGGAACACGCCACCCAATTAACATCAAAATATACATTTTTATTCTTTTCAAAATGTACATGAAACGTTCACCAAGAGAGACCACATCCTGGGTTATAAAATAAGCCTTAGCAAACTTAAAAGAATTGAAATTACACAAAGTATGTTCTTCTAAACTGTAAAAGAACTAGAAATCAATAATAGGTAACAGCAAAATCTCCAAACACTTGGAAATTAAACATACTTCTAGATAACCCATAGGTTTAAAAAGAGTATCAAGGGAAATCAGAAAATATTTTGAACTGAATGAAAATGAGATACAACGTGTCAAAATTTGAGGGACACAGCAAAGCTGTCCTCAGAGGGAAATTTACAGTATAAAATGTTCAAATGAGAAATGAAAGTGGTCTCAAATCAACTATCTATAAACTTCCATATTAAGTAATTTAAAAAATGAACAAAACAAACCTAAAGCAACCAGAAAAAAGGAAAAAATAAAAACAGAAATCACTGAAATTGAAAACAAAAAAATTTAACAGAAATGAGTGAAATCAAAAGCTAGCTCAGGGGAGGAGGCTATAGCTCAAGTGGCAGAGCACATGCTTAGCATGCAAGAGGTCCTGGGTTCAATCTACAGGACTCCTTTAAAAAAAAAAAATAAAGAAGTATGCCACGTGCCGGGAAGGTAGTGCACACTAACCTCATGGGTTCAAAATTCAAAACTTTTGCTATGCAAAGGACACTGTTAAGAGAATTTTTTAAAAGACAAGCTACTGACTGAGAGAAAATATTTGCAGGTCACATAATCAACAAAGGACTTGTATCCATAATACATGTATAAGGAACTCCCAAAACTCAATAGTAAGAAAATAATAGTAAGACACTAAAAAATAAAACTATAACAAGATACTATTTACATACATATTAAAATGGCTAAAATTAAAAATACTAACAATATGAAGTGTTGGTAAGGATGCAGAACAATTCAAATTCGTATGTTGCCAGTGGGAATGCAGAATGGTACGCTCTGGAAAACAGTTTGGCAGTTTCTATAATGTTAAACATAGACTAACCAAATGACCCAGCAACCTCACTTTTGAGTATTTAGAGAATTAAAAACTTAACACAAAAACCTGTATGCAAATATTTAAAGCAGCTTTTTCCATAGTCACCAAAAACTGGAAACAACCCAAACTTTCTTCACCAGGTGAATGAAACAAATGTATAAATATATCCATTATAGTGGAATATTATTCAGCAATAAAACGAATAAATTATTGATACATGCAACAACTTGCATGAATCTCAAAGAAACTGTGCTATACGAAAGGAGCCAGTATCAAAAGTTATATACTATATTATTCTATGTATATGACATTCTCAAAAAGACAAACTATAGTGATGGAAAAACAGATCAGTGGCTGATGAGGGTTATGTGTAGGAGGAGACTGTGACTACAAAGGGATGGCTCAAGGAGTTTTTTGGGGTGATGGAACTGTTCTGTACTCTGAAAGCAGTGATAGTTACATGGATTTACACATGTGTGAAAATTCATAGAACTGTACACCCAAAAAACTCAGCCTTTCTATATGCTAACTTAAAAAATAAAATTTAAAATGTTAAGCAATCAAATGACAATATTCATTTATATACAGACACTACTGCAAGAGGCCATTTCCCAGCAAAGAGGGAAATGAAACAAAGAGAAACAGTTTAAGTCTAATCATTTGTTTGAGAAAATGCTGTATTTTCTCCAGCCTTACCAGCCTGAAGTGTATTAGTGGTAACTCCACTGTTTAGTGCTTGCTGCCCTTACTTGTATAACGTCTCATATCTCCTTTTGGCCTCCACTCCCCACCCCACCCCCAACTCCAGTTATTTATGGGAGGCCACAGATGTCTCACAGGTGTTCTTATGCTCTTCACATCCTGTCCCTGTTCTGTTGATGTCTGATTCTCATAAAGCCGTTTAACGGAAGTGCTTCACCATTGCTAATGCTGACCTTCCAAAGCTGCAAATCCTTAAAGAATTCCTTTAGTCCTCAATACATAAGAGACATGCTAGGTTCCTGCTGAGATGAGAAGAATGCCCTCTTCATAATCATTTTAGGTTCCTTGAATATGTCATGTTTTCAACTCAAGATCTGGGTACATGCTGTTTTCTCAATTTGAAAAACTTCCCTACCTTTTCCCAGGCTAATTTATCCTACAAGTGTCAGCTAAAGCATTAATACCTTAAGGCAACATTGTCTGTTCCTCCCAGACTATGTTACATTCTCTTGTCATACTCTTCCATAGCACTCTGCATTCTTCTTCACAGTGCTTACATACTTTCCACTACTTACTCAGTCACTGCTAGGTTATGGACTCCATGAAGAACAGGGAAGCGTCTATTTTGTTCTCTGCCATGTCGTATCTCTGGTGTCTAGTAAACAGTAGACACACAAGACAGGTCGCTGTATGCCTTGAGAGGTAATGCTCTCCCTATCCCTGAAGGTGTGAAAAGAAGGTTACAGGACCACCTCAGTAATAATGTAAAAGGGATTCACACAGAGAATGGGAGCCGTAAGTAGAGGACCTTCAAAATCCTCTGAAATATCTTATAATGTGAATTCCAAAATTTCAAATAATTAGAATACAAATGAACATACAATTAAACTATTTTCAGCATAATCTATTTTATGCCATCTTATTTACAAGTCAATTAAAAAAAAACAGTAGTGCCTCAGAGTTACTGAGTTCAGATAATTTAAATAATTATCATCGTATTGTAGATGAAGGGAATCATTAACAGGGAGTTCAAGTTAAGAGAGTATCAGCTGACCAGCTCTCACCCTTTGATCAATCAATGAAATATTGAATGACTAGTCACAAATCAAACACTTCAAGTTCCGGTGTGACACAGTACTAGTTACTAAACGGCTTAAAATATGCTTAAAATAAAAATTCTGAACAATACTTAATTTAAAAATTAAAGAACCAAACTCAATCTTGTCCTCCCAACTGAATTAACAGATGTTGCCTGTTTTTGTTTGGAATACATGTCATTTCATGGAATTAATTATTTAGCTAATATTTTCTTTCTTATGAAATCTGGTGTTAATTGGAAATCAATTTTTCTTAAGTCTAAACAAGTTAAATGTTTAGAGAGAGTCATAATGTAGTACCCAAATCTGTTTAAAATCATTTATTAAAGACACTATTTGATCAGTTTTCAAATAGACTTGGACCGTTAAATACAGAACAGACACATTCCGCCTGACAGTATGTATTTCCAAATCTAAGTGTGTTTCCGCACTTCAACAGGCATTATTCAATGAAGCCACAATAAAAACACATTAAAGATCAACTCTCCCTTATGAGTAGTCAAGGCAACCAAGTTACATCTCTGCCATTCGCTCATTACAGACAAGATTCTCAGTTACAGAATTTCAGACAAGATTCTCGAGATCCTTAACTAATTATATCTGGAAAAAAGCTGTTTCCAAATAAGGTCACATTCTGAAGCTAATCTTTTTGTGCTCCAACTTCCCCTCTAAAACGAAGAGGCAGTGCTGATTAAAGAAAACTTTAACTTTTTCCATAGCCACCGATGACATCCTTGTTGTTGCTAAGGCAATAGGTCTTTTTCAGTCTTTATCTTATGAGACTCCCTCTGATGCATTTCACAATGCTGACCACTAATAGTTCTTGACAACCTATTCTTCCATCTTGGTTTCCAAGATACTAATCTTCATGGTTGGTTCTTCCTACTAAAGTCTACCACCCACATGACTAAAATACCAAACTCCTTATCTCTGGCCCATATTTAACCCAGCAGGACTCTGTGAGGCCTTCCTGCAACAGAAGCCTCGCACACGTCCTCTGCCTGCCTCTTGTCTGAAGAGAAGCTGTAACCTCCCAGGCCTCCCCTGAGTCACAACAGCCTGGCTCAAGAATTAATAATTGAAAGGACATGAACATGTAGTGACAAAAAACAGCAGGTGGGCCAGGAGAACTGTTATTTCATAGACGCTAAAACCCCCTCCAAACGGAAGAAGTGAACGACCTGATGACCATGAGCATGTAGCCCTCAGACCTACTGGATGGAGCCTGAGGATTGATAATGTTAACCCCCTGCGAAACCACCCTCACCATTAATCAGTCAGAGAATTGTGCCCAAGCTGATCACACACCCTGCAACTCCCCTGCTTCCCCTTTAAAACTCTTCCCTGTTCCTTGAGCATGAGCAGCCCCACTCTCCTTGCATGGCCCGTGCTTCACTCTGAACCCCACTCTCCTTGCAAGGGCCTTTCTCCACTCTGAACTCCATGTTTTGGTTTGTTTGGTGTCACTGTGGTGTGTCGGGTATGTGAACTTGGGTTCAACAACAACTTACTTCTGAGCTCCAAACTTACACACCATACTGAACATCTGCCACTAGCTTTCCCACAAACACGGGAAACTCAACATATCCAAAACTGAATTTAGCAACTTGGAAGTATCATGTTAGGAGGCAAAGGCTCTGGAATCAAGATTACCTGGGTTGAAATCCTTGCCTTGCCTCTTTCTTATTAAATGTCTGACCCTGGAAAAGATATTCCAATCTTTTTTTGACTGTTTCTCTCATCTGTAAAATAGAATTAATAATTTTGACTATCCCACACCTACAGGCTATAGTTCATAACAGTGAGTAAAATCAGGGTCTGAAATGGTAAATCCTTATTTCACCATGGAGGTTCATGCTATGCTGAGATGTGAGTTTTATGATAATGGGTTTGTGAAACCAAAAAACTACAGTGCTTCTTAGAATCAAAGGCGTATTTTCCACACCATCACATTTTGACAACATTTCTGTTATCAATGATGTGTACATCTTAAAATATCTTTTCTGAAAAGCTGATATTAAATTGATGATAAGTAAGGAAACATTAAGGTAGATCTTACCTTCTCAACATAATGATTATTTCATTGACTAATTAATAGCATCTTTATTTGGGGTTTAACATTATCAAGTGATGTTTATTCTAGTTAAGTACTACTTACTTCTCTGTCATCACTGCACTTCAACTAGCAGCAGCATGGGTAAGAGAAATCATATTTATTAAAGTTCCTTAAAGTGAATCTGTGGCTTAATTATCAATTTCTTACTCAAGATTTTGCTAATATCAGTCTCTCGCACCCATAAACCCTTACTAACCCTTCAAGGCAGGCCGTAACTCTGCAAATTCTACCCAGACACTTCTGCCTTGGTAAGCCACTACTTCCATTTACAAAAATACAGAAAGTTATATTTTATAACTGCATTAGTATAAACAGCAATATAATCCAGGCTGGATTCATTACTACATAACCATAACTCTTATACTCCTTCCTATTCTGATTTTTAAAACAAATTAAAACAAATTTTTTGGTGGGCTCCTCAGAGAACTGTGGGCCCTAGGCACTGTCCTCACAAGGCCTAATGGATAAATCAGCCCTGTTTCAAGGCTCTGCTTCAGTGTCACCCGTTTTAGATATTCTCTGATCTCCTCCCAAAATTGGCCTCAAGGCAGAATGTAACCTTCTTACTTTCACAGCAACTGATTCTCTTTATAATATTTACCTTGTTGAATTAGACACTTAAGAATCTTCTCCCCTACTATGGCTTACTCTTTTTTTTCCCCACTGTTACCCCTCACCACTAGGATTTGGTTTGGTTAATAAAAAAACAATTCTGATCTTTTTATTAAACTAAGTGTTAACATAGTCAAGATAGAATCCACTCTTCTTCTCTCCATATTTGTAGAAAGAAGGGTAAAATAAGAACTATAAGAACAGAAAAGACCATGGAGCATCATGGTCGCACACAATAACTAGACAGAAAAGAGGTTTTTAACCACATGATGGCGGATCATGAAACAGCCAATGTCTCAAGAGGCATGGTAACTACTCACGGTCAAAGTACCTGGATGATCCTACAGTGACTTGTTAATTCAGTATAATGAATAACATAAAAAACTGAAGATGGCTTTGGATGATCAGGGCTTAATGGATATAGAACAAAGAGATTCCAGAAACAAGTTGAAGACAGGTAAGGGGAAGAAAAAAGGAGGAGACTGTTTTACTATCAATATTTTTCTGAATGGGGCTGTATTATATTATGCAGTATCTCTAAGCAGACAGCAGTAGTTTCTCAAGAGGTAAGGGCTCTCAAAAAGGAATAAAATGAACGTAGTCCCTGCCTTCTGCAAGGAGAATGTGACAGCAGTTCCTCATGCGCACTCTTACTAGGGAAGACAGCTATCATACATTTATTGACTGAATTTTATTTGGTGCCTTTGGTGGCACAATGGCCCTAAGTACAATAATTGGAATACTGACTCTAAGGTTACTTACATAAATGATATAACAATAGTTTTAGAGCTGAAAAATATGTGCATATGCTAAACTTCAGGAGTTTTTTTTAAGCTGTAATGTTTCTGGTATGTAGTATTGCCAACAGTTACTTTATGACTTTATTGTAATTTTAGAATTATATGAAATGGAAAGCTTCAATAATTTATGAATGCTTTAGGTTCCTAGAGGGTCTGACTCCCTAAAAAACTCCTGTCAAACCCTAGAAACTGGAAAAGGGGGAAAGATGTTTATAATCTGTATGTTCAAGAAGATTAAAAAAAAAAGTGTTTAAAAATTTTCAGTGACAGAGCCTCATAGTTTACCAGAAATTTGATCATTCCAAAACTGAAAAATTCCTAATGAAGAACACCTGCTGTGTTAAAATATAAAATTAAAGAGAATGTTCTCCATCCACCAAACATAATTATTTTCTTTTAAATACAAAGAGTGATGATAAAATTAAATGTATTCGCATTAAAGGTCTTGGGGGACATTTGATAATTCCACTGATCTGTGTAAACACACCACCTGTCCAAAACACACTAGTCTATAAATAATCATAGCTCTTCCCATCCCCAAAATGGAAACATCATTTCAAGAGAAAGCAAAGTAACAGAGACAACTGTGTCCAGTTGAAAAACAGTCTGAACTCTATTTTGGGACCAGTGTTTTGATGGTCAAACATTTAGCTTTCTTAGGCAGTATTTTTCAAAAGAACAGTCAAATCCCAGGGTAATATGCATAAATGAACTAATCAGTTAAAAACAAAATAAAATTACATTTTTGTTCAATTAAGTTACAGTATACATCAGATCATTTTACACCATAGGCCAATCTCTCAACGAATCCTAAATTTCATTTAGTCCTATCTTAAAATGAGAGTTCTAAAATAATATGAAACATATAACTGAATTATTAATTAAAGTAACATTTTAAATGTTTCTAGTTTAAGATTTAACTCTCTCCTCTAAATGTTTCTGTTTAGATGCTCACTGTATAATAACAAAAGTCTAAGCCCTAATAATGTGTCTTAGAAAGACATATTTTACTTACATTAAGACAACGACTTTCAAATTATGACTGACATAACCAATGGCAAAATGACATCCAACCCCTGCCTAACCTAAGACAGGCACAACTCCTTTCCTCACCTCACCTACTTTGATACTATCCCAAGTAACAATCCAGACCAATTACTAACAGCTACCTAAGTCTACCCTCAGTCTATCAAACTCAACATTCCCATACTTACTGGCTAAATGAAAACAAATGGTACCAAAAAGAAAAAAACACTGAAAATCTTACAACCTGTTGGCATTGAATGGAGAAATTCCTTCTGAATTCTAATGACACCTAGCAACCACACCTCTGATTTTATTCTGTTCAGTTCCACCTTTTAAATATTCTGATATGGATAGTGTAACTGATACGGATAGTGTAACAACTCTTGAACAGAGTAACACATACAGAATTTTGCTTACTGGCTGGTACAGGAAAGGACAATAACACTCTAAGTCTGTGGCACTCACACTTTAGCATGCATCAGAATCCCATAAAGAGCTCATTAAAACAGATGGCCAAGCCTGATTTCCTGATTCAGTAGGTCTGAGGTAAGGCCCTAGAATATACATTTCTAACAAGTGCCTAGGTGATGCTGATGCTCTTTGTCCAGGGACCATACTTTGAAATTCACTGATCCAATAATGTTAAATTAAAATATGCATTTTCATTTCCTACACACAAAATCATATCTCAGTTTGCTCTAACTCATTAATTTATAAATGTTACTTTATGCCAACAGTTTTCAAATTTCTTTTACTGGATCATAGATAATCACTGTGGAGACCTACTTCCTCAAGTCTTTTCTATGTTTCATTTCTACCAAAAACGAAAAGTTTACAAAAAGGCTAAAGGGCTATCACATCACCTACTGCTTTAAGACAATGGAACCTGAAAGTCTTCAGAAATTCTATCCTATGTCACTATACAATTACATTTGCCATTCCTCATTAATCAGGCTTATTCTCTAAGACACTATGCTTAGGTTTGGTTTAGATAATTAAATTTGTTTTCCTTTTAATATTTCTTGAAAGATAATCTAATAAACTTTATTACCATAAAAAAAGCAGCTCCTCTCCTATCTCCCAGCACTCTCTCCTCTCTGTCAGAATCACTTATCTTTTCATAACCATACTCTGGTTCTATTGATCTCTAAGATATAAAATTGTTAGAAAGATGCTAAAATGCTTCAGTATTTATTAAATATCAAAATCAAACATTTTGATCCACAAGACAGGACCCTAACAAACCTCTCCCACCGTATCTTTCAGATTTTGTTACACAATCCCTGTTCTTGGAAGTCCATCTGCTAACTTTCCACCAGACTTCATCCCTCACAACTAGAAAGTTCTATGCTCTCCTTTTTCAATTAGTATTGCCTTTAAAACAGCTTGAATCAGGTATTCTTTTTTCCCCTGAATGCTTCAATTCATTCCAGTCATTTTTGATCTACAAACATACATTATGTTTGAATTATATGGTTTTATATCTTTCAAAAAACTGCTTTTTTCAGTCATTCAGTGTATATTTTCTTGTTCTCCAAAAAACTATGAAGTTCTTTGATTTCCTTTGATTTCTTCATTTAAAGAAAACTATATTCCATATAAGATGACGTGTAATAAATGCTTACTAAATATCACAACTTTAACAAATAAACAAGTTTACTAAATATCAATGTGGAAGAGAATGTTAGTGCTTACCAATATAATTTATCTCCTCTTATGCCTGGGACAAAAATAAACAATATTTTCCTGTTCCTCATAATTAGGTGGGGCCAAATAACAGAGTCTGATCAACAGAATGCAGATGGGAGTGATATATTCTAACTCTAGGCCTGGGCAATAAAAATCTCCCACACAATATCCTACGCTCTGTTTCTGCAGCAGTCTTTGAAGTCACAGGTTGAAAATCGTAGAAATACATGATGAAAGGAGCCTGATCCTTAAATCACTCTTTGGGAGAAATTTGTCTTGGAGAATGTCCTGATCGGGCACCTCCACATTAGATTTTGTATGACAGAGAATGAAACTTTTCATTATGTTAAGTCACTGAAATTTGGGTTGATCTGATACAAAACTAGCACTAATGATAGTAATATGGTCAATAATGTTCAGGAAATTAAAGAAATCCTTTTCTACAATTTCCCAGCAATTTAGCTTAACTGTACATTGTCCTAAGTACAACCTGAAACTATTAATAGCCTTTATTAATTCACCAATGTTCCTTCACTATGTTCAATATTACAGTAGATTACGTACAGTATGACATAGATGATACATTCTGACATTTAAAATTTATTTGAAAATCATTTCTTACACAATGTTTATTACTAAAAAGAACATATAATATTTCATTCATATTGGAAACTGAACTACACTATAACAAAACCCCTCATGAGGGCTTTACTTCTAAGACCTATGCAGACAAAGTAAATTTTTCAACAATAAAACTGAGAAAAACTAATACTGTAATAGAACAGACTGATTCCACTTAGCAGAGAACAAATCTTAACTTTTAAGCCACATTACCTATGCCATCATGTCCCATAATACTATGCTGATCCAAAATAAAGTAACAGTCAAAACATTTCAGTAGTCACCTGAGTACCACTATCTTGAAAATTATATTACACATACACACACACACCCCATTTGCTATATAGATAACAGAAAAAATGAACTAGGAACAATTCCAATTGTGTACCTATTCTGATTCAAACCATCAAAATTATTTAATCTCTTGGTTTAAAAAAAAAACAAAACAACTTTCCTCAAGGGGAAAATAATTTCAAACATACAAACCAACATGGAGTAAAAAAAAAATTAAAATGCTATTTAAGATGTGCAAGTATCAGCAAGGACACTAGGAAGATATCCTAACACAGCACCTTATGGAAAGACCAAGTTATTTTTACCAGTGTTACTCCTGCTCAGTCAGTGCACCTATTTTTTAATTTAAAAGAAAAATATTTTCCCCCTAGTTTTCTTTTCTTTTTTGTTACAACCCTCAGCTTTACTAGCTTCCTAGCCTTATTAACTGATATCACCAAGATAAAATGTTCCTAACAAAAATATGCCTTTCTAAAGGTAAAGAAGTTAAAAACTAAAAGATCACCCCCTACTGCAGAGGAAAACTATAAAACTCTATTATATCGGTAGAGCATGTCTCAAATGCACCCATCTCCCCTAA
The DNA here is from genome assembly GCF_036321535.1 of Camelus dromedarius. Classification (NCBI taxonomy): domain Eukaryota; kingdom Metazoa; phylum Chordata; class Mammalia; order Artiodactyla; family Camelidae; genus Camelus; species Camelus dromedarius. The sequence goes on along the minus strand of NC_087458.1, from coordinate 25,304,772 downwards.
ACTTTTACATTAATGTTGGTGAAGAAATCCAGAATGTATTCAAGGAAGTTGTTGAGTTCCACCATCCACTGGTTAGGTAAAACCTAAGAAGTAGCCTTAGAGCAAAAGCTTATTTGTGGTATTACAGTTCAGTTAGTTTGAGATGACTATTTAGGCGTATTCATGGCAGATAAGTCATCTGAGGGCTAAGAGAAAACTATTTTTAAAATAAATTTAGGAGAAAGAAATATGTATATGAGAGGAGGGATTAAAAAAAACCAATAACTTAAACAAAACTTTAGAGACCTTTATAAACTTCCTGTTTCATCTGATCAAAGGAGAATATTTATAATAACTCAACGTGAGATGGAATGGCTAAATATATAAGCTACGATTACTACTATTATTGTTATATTACCATTTTCTCTAAATTATACCTAATTTATACAGGTCATTTCTAAGATGTTACCAAGTCAGTCATGCCCACATGTATATTTGCCAGTGCACTACAATCAGATGGCTATTCAATCTTAATAAGGGTCCTCATTATAATTATTATGGATTAAGAGGTTCAAGGCTTATAGCTAGAACTACACACTCACAGCCCTCACAGCTCTCCAGATGGAACAGTCAAAACATAAAATTCTGAATCTGGAATGGACTTTATCAATCATCTAATCCATTCCTCTTATTTTTACAGATGAAGCAACTGAGGTCCACTGATAGTGATACAGCCAGTTCAAGGCAAAGCAGAGATTAAACTAAGGGTTCTTTTGACTATGAAGTAATTCTTGATTTATTGTCTTCAAACTAGCTACATCTAATGAAGCCAAAAAAAAAAAAAAAAACCACTACAGGATAAAATAAGAATTGACAGCATCTCCAACATGAAAAGCTAGTAAGTGTGATAGCTGATAGAAATTTATTTATAACGTTTATGAGGTGAGAGTAAAACCTCAGTTCACCTATTAAGATCAGAGAAAAAACATGGGAATGCACCAAGTTACAAAACAGAGCCAATACATTTATTTCTCTCTTTTTTTTTTTTTGTAGTATAGTCAGTTTACAATGCCATGTCAATTTCTGATATACACCATAATGCTTCAGTCATACATATACATACATATATTGGTTTTCATATTCTTTTTCACTATAGGTTACTATAAGATACTGAATATAGTTCTCTGTGCTATACAAAAGAAACATTCTTTATCTATTTTATGTATAGTAATATGTGCAAATCTTGAACTCCTGATTTATCCCTTCCCACCCTCTTCTCCCACTGGTTACCATAAGTATGTGTTCTGTCTGTGAGTCTGTTTCTGTTTTGAAAATAATTTCATTTGTGTCTTTTTTTTTTTTTTTTAGATTCCACATACGAGCGATATCATATGGTATTTTTCTTTCCCTTTCTGGTTTACTTCACGCAAAATGACGATCTCCAGGTTGCTGCAAATGGCATTATTTTATTCTGTTTTATGGCTGAGTAGTATTCCATTGTATACATATTCTACAACTTCTTTATCCAGTCATCTGTCAATGGTAATTTAGGTTGTTTCCAGGTCGTGGCTATTGTAGATAGTGCTATGAACACTGGGGTGCATGTATCCTTTCAAATTAGAGTTCCCTCTAGACATATGCCCAGGAGTGGGATTGCTAGATCATATGGTAAGTCTGTTTTTAGTGGTTTTTTTTGAAGAATCTTCATACTGTTTTCCATAATGGCTGCACCAAACAACATTCCCACCAACAGTGGAGGGTTGTAGGAGGGTTCCCTTTTCTCCCTACCCTCTCCAGCATTTATCGTTCGTGGACTTTTTAATGATGGCCATTCTGACTGGCTGTGAGGTGATACCTTTTATGATTTGCATTTCTCTGAAAATTAGTGATGTTGAGCATTTTTTCATGTACCTATTGGCCATTTGTATGTCTTCATTGGAGAACTGCTTGTTTAGGTCTTCAGTCCATTTTTGGATTGGGTTCTTTGGTTTTTTCTTATTAAGTTGTATGAGTTGTTTATATATTCTGGAAATTAAGTCCTTGTCAGTCACATCATTTGCAAATATTTTCTTCCATTCTGTAGGTTGTCTTTTTGTTTTATTTATGGTTTCCTTTGCTGTGCAAAAGCTTATACATTTAATTAGGTCCCATCTGTTTATTTTTGCTTTTATTTCTATTGCCTGGGTAGACTGTCCTGGGAGAACACTGCTGAGATTTATGTCAGAAAATGTTTTGCCTATGTTTTCTTCTAGGAGGTTTGCAGTATCTAATCTTATGTTTAAGTTTTTAAGCCATTTTGAGTTTATTTTTGTGTATGGCATGAGGGAGTGCTCTAACTTCACTGATCTACATGAGGCTGTCCAGTCTTTCCAACACCACTTGCTGAAGAGACTGTCTTTACTCTATTGTATATTCTTGCCTCCTTTGTCAAAAGATTAATTGACCATAAGTTTTGTGGGTTTATTTCTGGGCTCTCTGTTTTGATTCATGTGTCTGTTTTTGTGCCAGTACCATGATATTTTGATTACTGTAGCTCTGCAGTGTTGTCTGAAGTCTGGGAGGGTTATGTCTCCAGCTTCATTTTTTTTCTTCAGTATTGCTTTGGCAATTCTGATCTTTTGTGATTCCACATAAATTTTAGGAATAACTGGTCTAGTTCTGTGAAAAACGTCCTAGGTAATTTGATAGGGATCATATTAAATCTGTAGATTGCTTTGAGTAGCATGGCCATTTTAACAATATAAATTCTTCCAATCCAAGAGCATAGAATATCTTTCCATTTCTTTAAGTCATCTTTAATTTCCTTAATCAATATTTTGTAGTTATCCATGGATAAGTCTTTCACCTCCATGGCCGGATTTATTCCTAAGTATTTTATTTTTTTCGGATGTGATTTTAAAAGGGATTGTTTCTTTACTTTCCTTTTCTGGTATTTCATTGCTGTGTAAAGAAATGCCACTGATTTCTGTATGTTAATCTTGTATCCTGCTACCTTGCCAAATTCTTTTATCAGCTCTAGTAGTTTTTGTGTGGAGCCTTTAGGGTTTTCTATATATAGATTCATGCCATATGCATATAGTGACAGTTTTATCTCTTCTCTTCCAATTTGGGTCTCTTTTATGTCTTTTTCTTGTCTGATTGCTACAGCTAGGACTTCCAATACTATGTTCAATAGAAGTGGTGAGAGTGGGCATTCCTGTCTTGTTCCAGATTTTAGTGGGAAGGCTTTCAACTTTTCACCAATGAGTATTATGTTGGCTGTGGGTTTGTTATAAATAGCTTTTATTATGTTGAGATATGTTACCTCTATACCCACTTTGGTAAGAGTTTTTATCATAAATGGATGTTGAATTTTATCAAATGCTTTTTATGCATCTATTGAGATGATCATGTGGTTTTTGTCCTTTCTTTTGTGGATGTGGTGTATCACGGTGATTGACTTCCATATGTTGAAACATTCTTGTGTCCGTGGGATGAGTCCAACTTGATCTTAGTGTATGATTTTTTTTATGTGTTGTTGGATTCTGTTTGCTAATAATTTGTTGAGAATTTTTGCATCTATGTTCATCAATGATATTGGTCTGTAATTTTCTTTTTTCGTAGTGGCTTTGTCTAGTTTTGGTATCAGGGTGATGGTGGCTTCATGGAATGAGTTTGGGAGTATTCCCTCCTCTTCAATCTTTTGGAAGAGTTTGAAAATTGGTATGAGTTCTTCTTTGTATGTTTGGTAGAATTTCCCAGTGAAGCCATCTGGTCTTGGGCTTTTGTTTGCAGGGAGGTTTTTTACTGTGGATTCTATTTCACTTCTAGTGATTGATCAGTTCAAATTATGTTTCTTCTTGATTCAGGTTTGGTGGACTGCATGTTTTTAGACTTGTCCTTTTCTTCTAGATTGTCCAACTTGTTGCCATATAGTTGTTTCAATACATTTATTTCTGATATAAGTTTAACCTATTCTCTATAGTCCATTTAGGAACACTGTCTGTAACTCATAGAGCAAAAGGAGATTAATTAAATCACATTAATAAAGAACTAAAGAAACAAAAGAAACAATTTCTGGTATGTTACCGAATGCATTACACATCATGAAGAAAGTGTTGCAGTCACTGAGCTGGAAAAAAAAAAACAAAAACACGTCTGTCTTATCTGACTATTAGGTAGTAAAATTGCAATGAGTTTTACAGAGCAAAGTACCTGATACGAAGAAGGGTAAAAGTCTGCAAGAAATATGCCATTTTTTCCATTCTTACATATAACGCCCTTTCAGTTTCCCTGCTCTATAAAGAAGGGATGACAATAAAAATAATAATAATAAGTAAGCATTTTAAAACAAAGGGTAATATTTCTTCCTTGTTTGTACTGTTTCATATCAATGTATTATGCTTTTTAAAGTGTCTGATATGCTAAGGAAATATGGTAATCATAAAATACTTATTTCTTTGCTATAATTTCTTTACCCTCGTATGCCGGAAAAAAAAAAAAAAAGGATAAACCTGATTAAAACTATTAATAAATTCTGGAACTCGTTTGTTTAAAAAAAAAATACACAACTCTCGATGAATTCATGATGTGTTGGTATTATTTCTTCTGCTGCAAATTCAATTAACATGTAAGTATTATAATAGAAAATGTTTAAGAATGTACTACTTAAAATAATCCTATCATGTATATCTAGCACATTTTAGGAAATACTGCTCTAAAACATAAGTTTAGCTAAATTCAAAGCCACTTACCAAGACAGATGTTCAACTTATGATTTAAGAGGTTAAAAACAAGAAAAAAAAACAAACCTTGAAATTATTTACCAGACTTGAAGAAAAAAGTCCTTTTATAATCAACATAAAGTAACAGTCTTCATAAAATAAATATTTGTTGAGCACCTACTACATACAAGCAGAGAGTATTGGGAAGAAGTACAAATCTATCTTTCTCTTAATATCTTATGAACTATTAAAAGAAATAAGACATTTACCTAGTTAACTATAATACAAATTAGAATTTGGTCAGTGCCATGAAGAAAAACAAACTACTAGGAATACTAGGAAAAGTACTTCTGACTAGGAATACTAAAGGAAGCTTTAGGGAAATAGTAACATTTTAAAGAATCTACAAACTTGGACAAAATTTCTAGTGGCAGATATAGGGAGACAACTGCATTCCTTCTAGGAAAAAGACATAGCATAAGCAAAAAATCAACTCACTAAAAAAATGCTGAGTTTTCAAGGAACAGCAAGTAATCTAGTTTAGCTTCAGAGAATACTGAGGTATGGCTAAAAGGTTAATTTGCGGTAAACTCATTTGAAAGCCAAGTAAACAAGTATGAGTTTTATCTGATAGATAATAAAAAGCTTTTGAGCAAGAGAGCAGTAAGATTGGTTTTGGGAAGTGCAACAGGGCAGATTTAGAAAATCTAATCAGGATACTACATTACATCATCCAAGCCAGTGATACTTAAAACTCTTTGGTCTCAGGACCCTTTTACACCCTTAAAAATGACTGATGACCCCAAACTCCTTTTGTTTATATGGACATATACCGTACTAGAAATTAAAACAGACATTAATAATATTTAGCTATTGATTCATTTTAATATGGTGATGGACGGTAATTAAAGTTAATGTGGTAATTATTTCACTGTATATGGGCGTGTGTGTGTGTGTGTGTGTAATATAAAATCATTATATTGTACTCCTAAAACTAATACAAAGTTATATGTCAATTATATCTCAATTTAAAAAGAAAAAAATAACAAACCCATTAATTAACATGTTGACGTAAGTAAAATGTTGTATGAAAAATAATTCTACTTTTCAAAACAAAAGAAATTTAGTGAGAATAGTAGCACTATATTTTTTCAAATCTCCTCAGTGCCTGGCTTAATATAAGACAGCTGGATGCTCCTATCAGTTTCTGCATCCCTCACACATCTCTAACACTTTTTCCCATTTTCTCTTCTTAACACACTTGGTGTTTTCTACTGAACTGTTTTCCAGTATACCAATCCTAGCTTCTTCCATGTCCAGTCTGCTATTAAATTCAGTTATTGAACTCTTAATTTCATATATTGTATTTTTCACCAAGCTGTTTGACCTTCTTGAAACATATGACTATTGTGACCCATGGGCAGTTAAGGGTAACTGAGGACTTGATAACTGTTGAGATCCTTGCAGAGATCACTAGAGTAGTCCTCTCCCTCATAGGCAGGTTATGCAATTGTGGAGCTTAGGAAAGGAAGAAAAACTAGGCCACTCAGCATTTAGAACACTGTGAAATCCTAGGAGAAGATCAACATCAGCCTAGCATTAGTGTTCTACAGCTCCCCAGTCTCCCAACAATAAGTGGCTGGATTGAGTCTCCCTATAGAGAATACAGAGAGAACAGCAAATAGAAGGATCCCTCTAGTTGCATCAGAATTAAACTGACAATACCACTGTCTTCACCACTATAGATCCACAGGGGTAAGAATCCAGAAAGCAATGGAATGACATCTTTAAAGTGCTGCAAGAAAACCTGAACCTTGCATTATATTCCTGGTGAAAACATCCTTTAAAAATGATGGTGAAATAAAGGGTTTTTGGACAAACTAAATATGACAGAATTCTCAGCCAGCAGATCTGCAGTGAAAGAAATACTAAAAGCAATTCTTTAAGAAAATGGAAAATGATCCCAGGTGGAAAAACAGAAATGTAGAAAGAAATGAAGAATACCAGAAAGGATAAATATGGGATAAATAACTATTAACTATAAAAAATTACAATTATTTGCAGAATTTAAAATATATGTAGAAATAAAATATATAAAAACAGTATGTAAAAACAGAGGGTGAAAGATAAAGTCAAAGATTCTAAAATTCTACTGGGAAAGCGATAAAAACAATAATTTGTGTTGTATTAGAGTTAATAATTCAAGAATACATTCTGTAATCATCAGTGTTAAAAATTTAATATTTATCAGTTTCTAGAAAAATGCAAATGCTAAAGGTCTGCCATCATAAAATCATAAATTATATAATTGGAAAGCAGCTCAGATTTAATTATAATACATAAAGCACAATCTCAAAGCCAAACAAATGACTGCTGATGTGAACTTGCATAAATTAATAAAATTTGATGGAGTAAAAGTCCAATAGAAACCTTTATCCTAAGAGAAAGATTTCAGGTATAAAACTAAAGAAGCTGCTGTAAGTATAACACAGATATGCTCAGGTTGACAGCCATAAAAGGAAAGAACACAAATTGGGACAGTCACCTGAAAAAAGACAGTCTAATACTATAACCAAAAGGAAAGAATGGTGGTGATACACATTTATTCCACAGCCACACAGGCACTGGGACATCCCTAAATCTGGTGTCTGATTAGAGCTGATCCAAAGAGAACCACTGCTGATGGTTAGTATACCAGGACATTTACTGGGGAAAAGCAGCTGTAAATCTTTTGATATAGAGAGTAGCACATCACATACACAATCAAAAAAATAGATGTACTCGAAGAACTAAGAGCAATTTAGAGTCATAGAACTACCAAAGTTCTACTCTAAGTCAACAGAAAAACTTTAAGATGATACATTTAAAGAACTGTGAAATAACAGGAAAAAATATATATATACAAGGCTCTGTCCTTGGTTCCTAGCACAGAGCTCCTAAAACTCTTGCATCTCCTAAGTGATAAGAGCACTAGGAGCATCTTCTGTTCTAATGTTTGTTTGACCCTGGTTCTTGACACAGAGCTTCTAAGTCCCTTGGCATTTCCTGGGTGACAGGAGCACATCTTTTCTTCCAGTGAGGCAATGCTTGGTGGGCTCCTAAATGGCTGTGCGTCACCAGAAAGACCATGCCATGATCAGAAACTGGAATTTTCAGCCTCATCTTTTGTCCTTCAGGAAGGGGAGAGGGACTGTAAATTGAGTTAATGATCGATCATGCCTACATGATACAAAGCCTCTATAAAAACCCCAAAGGTACAAGATTCAGAAAGCTTCCAGGCTGCTGGGAGAGTGGTGTGCTGGGAGAGGGCATGGAAGTTCTACACCCTTCTCCCATACCTTGCCCTATATATCTCCTCTATCTGGATGTTCATTTATATCTTTTATTATATCCTTTCATACTAGGCCAGTAAACATTAAGTGATTCCTTGAGTTGTATGAGCCACTATGACAAATTATGAAGCCCAAGGAGGGGGTCACAGAAATCCTAATTTATAGCCGTTCAGTCAGAGGTGGAGATAACAACCTGTGTTTGGTGTCTGAAATAGGAGTAGGGGATCAGTCTCGTGGGCCTGAGCCCTTAACTTGTGGGATCTGACATTAACTCCACGTAGATAGTGTCATAACTGAATAGGACACCTAGCCGGTGTCGCAGAGAATTGCCTGGTGAGGGGAAAAAACCCTACACATTTGTGACCAGAAGTGTCAGAAATGAAGTGTTTTGGGTCAGAAGTAAAGGAGAGATACATAGAAGGGGGTTTTCCTACTTAGGAACTATATTCAGGAAATACTCTCACCTCTAACTTGAAGTGTCTTCCACACAAGGAATTTATGCTTTTATCTAATCCTCTGTTATAACCATTGGTCACATTATATACCTTAGTTTTATCTACTCTGGGGACACAGTTTCAGAATCTACCTACATCACACCACAATCTGTCCCACTAATTTCTTCATGGTGATCTCAGGCCAAGAAAAACACCTAGAATTTCCATTTACTAAGTAGTTAGGTCAAAATAACTTAACAACATTTATGTCCTGCTGGGCAATGCATAACTTCTCAAACACTGAAATCACACTGGACACTACCATCTTCATTCCCTGATTTCAGTAATTTTTCATACAGTACTTGCATTTTATTTCAAAAGCCACTGAAAACTTATCTTCATAAATATATAACATCAAAAGGGATGTAGGGAGATCTAACAGTGAAATTGTGAACTACCTAGTGCTAGTAGTTTGAACAGTTTGCAAAAGATGTCAAGCAATGTTGCATTTCCCTCAGAAACATAAAATATCCTGTGGTACCCCCAGGGTATCTCTGTGCACAGTTTGGGCACCTCAGGTACATAAGACATTAACAATGACTCAATTCTATGAAAGAATGAATAAAAGGTTAGTAACAGAGACTGAACAAGTAACAGATAATGAACAAGGGAGAGAAAGAGAGTGAGGGACAGACAGGAGGTTTGACAGAACAAGAGTGAGCAAGCAAGAGAGTTTAGAACAGAACACAGCAAAGAGAACAGTAAAGAGAAAAACAAAGACAGGAAGAGATAGAGACAGATGGTCAGGGGGAAATAGAAGTACAAAGAGAGAGAGAAAGACAAATACGGAGAGAAAAAAATGATGAAAAGAGAAACAAATGGACAGATGGAGAGAAAGACCAAAAGGCAGAGAGAGGGAGAAACAGAGTGACCAACAGTCAAGGACAAGGAGATACTGAAGATAAAGAAATAGACAGAAACAGATGGACATACGGGGGTAAACACAGAAGAGAGGATCAGGAAAGGTAAGACAGCATTAGAAAGACATGGAGAGATTAAGGGGAAAGAGTGAGAGAGATATTAGGAGAAACTGTCAGGAAGAAAGAAAGATAGGCAAGGTTACACAGATATTATTATGACAGAGAAGGGGCAGGGAAAAGGGAAAAAGACTGAGAGAGACAGAGTGGGCACACAATGACAGCAGAAAGGAAAGCAGGCAGGAAGAAAGAAAGGAACTTAGGGAGGGTGGAAGGGGAAGGAAAAAAGAGGCTTCCCCTCCACTCAGGGGAACAGGAATTTTATTCATCAATTCATTACTTAAAGGCATGATCCTTACAGTTTACCAGTGTGTAAAAAAACCCCAGGAATTAGCACAACCATTCTTAATGATGCTGAGCTCTGCACTCCAGGGGTTTTTATGGCCATAGGGGAAACACAGTCTCTCTGCATACTATTAGTAAATATAATCTACACTCTTTTACTTCAGATATTAATATCCTCATTGACAGAATTTCATAGCTTTGTGAGCTTCTAAGGATCTCTGCTTCAAGCAACCAATCGAAGGTAACAATAATTCATTTTTCTTAGAAAGACTATAATCACATAAAATTACATAGGAACCAATTTTAAAAGAGGAAACTATTCAATTCTAAGGCCCTATATTTTCAGGACACACCAGCTATGCATACCCTTTCAGCATATTGTAAGACTAGCATTGGTTTGGTCTTTTTTTTAAGCTATTTATTGAAATTTCAAAATTAATAAAGAAAGAAGTAGAGAACAATACAAGTCCCAACATGCCCAATACCCGGCTTCAACAACTCTTAACATCTTGCCAATATCATTGCCACATTTTTACCATTAAGAACTATAATTCTAAATACATTCACAGCTTTTTTCTTTATTGTTCCATAATTTTAAAATGCATTTTGACGTAATCATATTGGACTTTAAATATTTTACTGCTAATCATTATGAAATCATCATACAAAAGTTTAACTAGTGTTTCCAGAATCAGAAACTCTGTTCTTAGACTCTATATCTACACATTTCCTGAGCACCTATATATCCCAGGTCTTCTAAGTATTTTACAAATGTAGATTATTCAAAATCTATTCCAGAAAACCAAAGTGTTTCCAACTTATGGTCAGAATTATGTTGTAAAATTAAGTTGGAAAATACACTACAGTTTATCTAATCCAGTGATTCTCAGACTTGGCTTCACATTATAATGAGCTGAAGAGCTTTAAAATATACAGATGCCCAAGTCCTGAGATTCTGATGTAGTCGGTTTAGGAAGCAGCCCGTACACTGAGGGTTTTTGGTATTTGTTTTTGTTTTTAATGTTCCCCAGGTGATTCTAATGTGCAACCAGGGTTAAAAATCACTGATCTGCTCCGGCTTCCTACCAGATGCAAAAATTCCCTCCAACATCCTTGTGTAGTAACCACCTGACAACCAATTCCCAAAGTCACTACAGCTCAATCAGTTTAACTTTGGGACAGTTTTAATTACTTGAAAGTTCTAATAAGCAAAACATGCCACTCCATACTCACTGATTCAAATTCTACCGTATCCAGTCATATATAATAATTCTTATTCTTGTCCATCATCAAAGCTACTCTAAGTATTCGATGCTAAACTCTCCCTCCATCATTCACCCTTGCAACAATTTTCAAACTCATTCCCATATATACCAGTGGTTCATTGCTAGAAAAGTTCAACATCCTCTTAAAAACACAGCACCTATAACCATTCACAATACTCCAGGGAAAAGATGGTCTGATTAATGCTTCATATTAGTAGTATCACTTTTTTCATTGTATACAACTTAATATAGAGCATTAAATTTTTTTGAAAGTTGTATTTTACTATTGGCTCATACCAAAGGAACATGTAAATCCCTAGGGATTTTTATGTTAACTGTAACTATGCTCCCATTCTTCCATCCTACATGTTTTTAAACTTCACATCTATCCCATACTGTTACATTTAATTAGTAGTGTTTTGGTAAATGTTCTGCAAAGTGGCGAACCAATCTGTAGCATTTACCAATTACTGTAATGTAAATACCCCCATTATGGCCAATTTCAAGCTACCAACACTGAACACATGGTTGGGAAGAGATGCAGATAACCATCACAAACCTATGTGAGACAGCTCCAGCAGGCTACTAAATGTAACTCATCATTCTTAACCAGAAGTTTCCACCACAATCTTTAGAACCCCATTTTGAAAATATATTTCCCAACCCACTCCACCCTGAAGATTTTGAGATGTAGTATGTATATAGACTGGAATTCAAGTATTTCAATATTTTTAACAAACTCCAGGTGGTGCTGAGGTACACTCCCAGGTAAAAATCATTGTTTTAACTCATCAAGATCTTTTTTGAGGTGTCTTCTGTCAAGAGAAACACATTTTTTAAATTGCTTCATGAAAGAAAAAATTTAAACCAAGCCTTGTTTTCATTAAACTGACTACAAGATATTAAACTAAAACTTCCCCTTACAGCTGGCACAAAGCTGTCTGTCAATACTCTTTATTATAAGTAGTTCAATTAGCTACAAATCCTCCTAACTATATTATCATACACCTTACATTCTCCCACTGTTTACAAGTATAACATGGCGGGCTTAAAAAGAACTGTCTTCCTGAAATTTTACACCTATGGCATTCTCCTATTCAATTATGAGAACTAACTGCAAAAGAAAATTACGTACGTTTGGCACAATTTGCTTTTGTGAACCAATATGTACTCCTAGAAGATGAGCACACACAAATTGGGAGAAATGCAAACACTCAGTCCATAGCACCTTGAATTAAACAATTCTTAGATCTGATCCATTTAAGAACAAGCTGATAAATTAGACTACATCAAAAGTTTAAAACTTCCAATCTGGAAAAAATACTTTTAAGAGCATGAAAAGACAAGCTACAGATTGGGAGAAAATCTCTGCAGAGGTTACATCTGATAAAGATCTGGTATCCAGAATATAAAAAGAATTCTCAAAACCCAAGAATAAGAAAACTAACAACCTAATTTTTTAGTGGGCAAAAGATTTGAACAGACATTTCACCAAAGAAGACATACAAATGGCAAATAAGCACAAGGAAAATGTTCAACATCATTAGTCATTAGAGAAATGCAAATTAAAATCACAATGAGAATATATGCATGACTGAGACATTATGCTGTATACCAGAAATTGACACATTGTAAATGACTATACTTCAATCAAGAAAAGAAAAAAAACTACAATGAGATACCACTATGTTCCTACTAAAATAGCTAACATTAAATACTAACAATAAATATCAAGTACTGGTGAGGACATGGGGAAAACAGAATGTTTATACATTGTAAGTGGGAATGTAAGATAGAACAATCACTTTGGATCTCAAAATAATTAGGCTGACTGAAAGAAGCTAAACAAGAGTACATACTGTATGAGTAAATGCATTTACATAAAACTTTAGAAAATGCAACCTGATTGATGGTGATAAAAAGCAAATCAGTGGTTGGATGGGATGGGGTGGGAGAGAAGGATTATGAAAAAGTATGAGGACACTTTTGGAAGTGATGGATATGTTCCCTATCTTGATTATAGTGATGGTTTCATTGGTGTATACAAATGTCGTAACATCAAATTGTAAACTTTAAATATGTCCAGTTTCTTAAATATCAATTATACCACAATAAAGCTGTTAAAAACATACATTAATTAGGAAAAAGAGAAAAATTGTCATTTTACATGCCTGTAAGGCTATAGGTATTAGATTATATTTTTGAAAATGCAAATTAGACTTCATTTCATTTGGAGGGACATTTTCTGTATAAATATTTAATTTTATAACACAGAAAATTAAATGTTATCTTTATAAAATAGTTTGTAATTTTTCATTGCATGATATTTTGAATAATAAATTCATTTAAACATTTAAGAAAAGTCATAACTAGATTCTAGTTTCCTGTTTTTCTTACAAATACTTATACCTAAAAGTAGGAGTCAGACCAGGAGTATAGGATTAAAAATCATCTTGTAATAAAGCCGCCACTAAAAAATTTCATAACTGCAAAGAAATTATTCCAGAAAAATGTATTTACTAATTAGATTTTTCTTTCTTTATTGTGGTAAAATAACATAACATAAATTTTACCATTTTAACCATTTTAAGTGTACAATTCAGTGGTATTAAGTATGTTTACAACATTGTGCAACCATCACCATTCTCTATTTCCAAATATTTTCATTACGTCATATGCACATAGTAGATAATCACTAAGTGTTCATGAGCAAAAGCAGGAAATTAAAGATACTTCTAAAACCAGTATTGTAAATCACAGATGATGTGAAACTCAGATGCTACTATTCACAAGAACAAAAGGCAAAAACTACTGGCTAGTGAAAAAAAACCCATCTGATAATTCTGAAAATTCGTATTTGTAATACACGTTCAGTTAAACTGCATTTTTACTTATTAGTCTAAAAAAGTGTCATACTGACTGAATATAGTACCTTAAATAGTCTACTTAGTTTTTCTAAATTAATTTGACCTAATTCTTTTATTCTAATTTCTCACTAGGAGTTCTAAAAGACATAAATAACAAACACTAATTAAAAATGCCACTGACATCCACCACTTCCACAGACAGAATAAGAGACCATGGGAAAAAACTAGTATACAGATTGATATTTATGAGCAAAATCATTACCCTGAAAGACTTTTTACTAAGAAATAGAAGTTAAAATCTAAAATATTTTGCATAAATGCCCAGAACTTATGTTTGCAACAATCAACACTTTGCTTTTCTACTGGGATGTTCCAAATCAACACTGTGTAGATTTTTGGGGAGTTAGGGTAAAAACAAGAGAAAGAAAACTAAAATCAGGAACCACTACCTTCACCCTTCTAGATCCATAACAAACAACATATAATTAGGAACAGGGGAGAATGAAGTCCTATATCCCACAGCCCTATTCAGATAAGTGTTGTACAGGCACTCTTTTTAAAGGCAGAATTTCCCAAATCTAAATGCCTCTATGCATAGTTCTAATTTGAAAAACAATTCCACTATTAAGTAAGTTAAACTACTCCATTCTATTCAAAACTGAACAACAAAAAAAATCTATTCAGATCTTCTGAACTTATTGTTTACTTTTCCAACTCCTATCAAAACAAGAAAAATTCTACCCTGACAGTTATTTCTTTGATTCCCCCAAATTATAAAACAAATATGAATGCAAGGAAGAATTTAAAAAGAAATATATTTCTACAAATGATACAGACTGACTGAAAAATTAGCAAGCAAAAACATATGCCAAAATTACTTTATAGAAAACCCTATTCTCAGTTTAAGTAAATTCTACTTTAAAATGCTGTCTTGATAAAAGTTATAGTTGAACACTGAGTAAACTAAATGCCACTGAATTTCAGTACACTTTATAATTGTTAATTTAATGTTATGTCAACTTATCTAAAAAAAGAAAGTAAGCAATGCTTCCGTGCATATTCCAGGTCACGTAGCTAATTAAAAATTATGAATCTGCTATAGAAAACAAACTTGCGGTTACCAAAGGGGAAAGGGGAGAGGGAGGGACAAATTAGGGTATGGGATTAGCAGACACAAACTAATAAATATAAAACAGATAAGCAACAAGGATATACAGGGAATTATATGCATTATCTTATAATAACCTATAATAAAATGTAATCTGCAAAAATACTGAATCGCTATGCTGTACACCTGAAACTAACACAATATTGTATATCTCTATATTTCAATAGCAATTTTTAAAAAATTATGAATCTGCTTTTTCCAATACTCTTGAAGAAGGGAGCATGTGGCCCTAACTGTTGCTGGCAGACAGTTGGAAGACCCCCAACATGTAAGAGGACAACTATAGGAATCACAAAAATAGCAGAGCTGAAGACTGGATGGTACCATATACCTAAAGTCTGCATTCCTCTGGACTTCTAATTGTGAAATCAGTTCAGAACAGCACCAAGACTATCTATTTTTGGAAAGATGCAGAACTGGAAAAAAAAGAACTCACAATGATCTTGAAATCCTCATGTGCATTAAACTAACAGCCCCCAAATGTTAAGGTATACTGGTCTCCCAAATAAAACACAACTTTTAAAAAAATTTAAGCCCTTTGGAAATTTGGCCTCATCCTTACAGTTCACTCTTCTCCTGTAATAACCTTCTGCTTCATTTAAAGCGCTCTACTTAATCTCCCCTGAATGTCTTATGTACTTGTGCCCTTTTGGTTTCGTCCTGCTGCTTCTTTGTGGCTAGAAGGCCCTCTCCATCAGCTATAACTATGCTTTGAATTTGAACCCAATTCAAATCTCACCTCCTCCATTAATCATTCTGTTACTGCTTCATTTATGAAGGTTCTTCTGTGGACACTGTGGATAAACTGCTCCTGAGGATATCTGCCTAATGTACTGTGCTATTCTTGTATTGTTAAAAATTACTCTCTGCTGTAAATACCCCAACTTATTTACCATGTCATGAGTGAATTATATATATTTCCTTAAGAAGAAAGGTTAGTCGTAGGTCGTAGTCTTTTTAAAAAGATAACAACCTATTGAACTACTAAGATGACAGAGTTCTCATACAGAAAAAGAGTATAAAAACAATAAATCTTACAATATAAATTATCTTATTCTGTTCCATCCTTTGTAAAAGGTATACACAAATTTAACTATTTCATTTCTCATTATAATGACCAAAAGATTCCTTTGTGAACAGCCTAATAACATATTTTTGAATTGCACAGCAATTGTGGAACAAAGAGAAACTCTTAAGTATACTTAATCACACTAGGTTTGCAATGACCTGATTCAAAGTCAGATATTTCAACCTCAAATAAGATTCATGTGTCTCGGGTGTACATGCAAAATTAATTGCATGTGATAACACACCAATATAAGTTCAATTTCCTTTTCCAATCTCACTGATTACACCTTTTGTAACAATAACATAGCTGATCAATTTCTCATCACAGACCACAAATTGGCAGTCTTGTAGGTGATAAAGTATGTTTCACCTCTCAACTTTCAGTAAAGAAAATGAAAATTTAATCAGTATAGGTAAACTCCCTACCCCCAACACTCTAATCCTCAAGAGTGTACTCGTGGTTACCATGTCTAGGAGTATCATTCAATTCTAAAAATCATCACAGTTCACCTTTTCAGCTAGAGCACACTTTCAAGCTCAAAGCATATTAAGAATCTAAGCTTTTTATCTTAAAAACAATATATACACACATACATACATATATATTTATAAGCATGTGTATATGTATGCATGTGTGGGTATATATATATGCATTTGTTCCCAATGGAAAGAAATAGTCTAAAACAATGAATAACTCAGTAGCAATGATACTTTGAAAGCAGCGCCAGTGTGTGGCTTCTAAAGGAATTAAGACTTGTTGGTTATCACTAAAAGAATCAAGACTTCTTAGAAAAATGGCTAATTCTGGGTACCAAGCTGGAAATATGTTAGATAAGTCTGGAAAATATGGTCATACCAAATAGAAAAGAGGCTATCAAAGATTTCAAGGGTCATATCAAAAGGAATGAAGAAACCACATGAAGAGGCTTCTACTGGGTCAAAGTTGAAAATTTGATCATTAATCAGGATAAAAATTACTCTGGACCATAACATACTAAACAGGTTTAAACATATTAATTCATTAAAACACTTAAAATCATTTCACTGGTCAACTTTGGAAAATGTTAGAGAACCAATATTATTTTGAAAACTAAAATAAAAGAATTAGGCAATCATCCTACCCTTCCTATACAGTCTGCAGCTAAGGACAATCAAAGAGTTAACAAAGGGAAGTTTCTCTTTATAGAATTCTGGCTAATGAACACAAGAGCATTAGAACATCACTATTTTGTAAACCTTAACAAATTCATGGATCTAGGGTCAGGCAATAGTCATCGATAGCCAGTGCCACCACAAAGAGAAACAATCTGATGTGACGTACCCCTCCTAACAGAAGTACACATCAGCAGTTACACAGTGTTCTTGGGAAAAAGTATATATACATTATACATTGATCTGAATTAGATCAAATCTCTAGATTTAACTACAAATTCACAGAAATATAGAGAACATACACCATGTTACAGTACACCACAGGAGTACAAGCAGTAAAATCCAGATTCTGGGAGATAAATTAAAAAAACAAAAAACAAAAAACAAAAAACAAATGAGATAGTCTGTTCCACCAAATAATACTAATAAACATTTTTAAAAGAAAATAGAAAATGCAAGAAAAATAAAAGAGTTGGAGGGGAAACATACAGATCAGCTTTAACCAATAAAACTTTCTTCAATGAGTGACATGCTCTGTGCTGCCCACTGTGGCAGCCCCTAACTTCATGTGGCTACTGAGCACTTGATATGTAGGTAGCGTGACTGAAGATCAGACTATTTCATTTTAATCGTGATTGATTTAAATTTAAACAGCTACTTGTGGCTCACGGGTACTGTAATGAATGCTGCTGCTACTGATCAATGGAGAATTAAGAGACTTTAATCAATCACTATATATATGATGGAACTTGTTTGAGTCTATTCAAACTGATAACTCTTTAAAAATATGTATCAGCAGTAATTTCTTAACAGTATTAAATATCTATCTGATACTCTTAACAATATTAAGAAATTACTATTAATATTTTTATGTGATAACTGTATTTTGGTAATAGGAGCAGAAGCTATCCTTCAGGAATATTTACAGATAAAATATTATTTCTGGAATTTGCTTCAAAATAATCAAGGGGGATAAAACAAAATTAGGCATTATATTGATAAACACTGAAGCTGAGTGATGGGTAAACTAGATTCTGTATACATTCCCTCTAGTTTTGTATATCTTTGAAATTTTCTATAATAAAAATTATGGGGGGAGGAGAGGACACTTAACCTGTGTGCTAGGAGGAGGTTCGTCTCTTTGTTTCCCCCAGGAAGGATGCTAAACATATAAAAGAAATTCTTAAGAAGGATAATTTGCTTAGAGATAAATAAACAGTCCTATACTATATTTTATACACTCAAGTCTGGCTATCCATTGGACAACTTTTCACTTTCTGGGTATCATACTTGAATTTTTCTTTGACTCATTTGACTATTCCTTTCAAAGTGGGTAGATTAGAATATGAAAGCAAATGCCTTGGTTGTACCTCTAGCTCTGGCTCAAAATTTGAAGAAAGAACATTAATTACAATGTATTTTCTCAATTTAGATTTAGGGATAAGCTCAACCAAAAATGAGCCCACCCTCACAAAAGATATCCTTGTCAAATCTCTGGAACCTGTGATGTTATCTTATTTGGAAAAGGGGTCTTTATGGCATAATTAAGGATCCTAAAATGAAATCATCTTAAATTACCTAGATGGCCTTAAATCCAATAACAAATTTCCTTAGATACACATAGGAGAATAAATGGAGAAGATAAAGTGAAAAGGCAGAGATTGGAGTGAAGTGGCCACAAACCAAGGAAGCCAGCAACACTAGAGGCTGGAAGAGGCAGATTACGCCCCCAAAATTCCAGGAGTGCCGCTCTGCCAACACACTGATTTCAGACTCTGGCCTCCAGGACTGTGAGAGAATAAATTTCTCTTACTTTAAGCCACCAAATTTGTGGTAAATTGTTACAGCAGCCACAGGAAACTATAACAAAAGGGATTATCTACTCTTTCAGTTATCGAATACCTTATTTCCTCCTCATACTGCCTCAATAATTAGAAGTTAATGCAAATCTAAATGACTTTTAGAGCTTCTTTTCCATTTTGAGGGCAGGAATTTTTATTTCTTTTATTCAATGATATATACCTAATGCTGGAAAACTACTCTCTGATCATAACTTTTTATGCTTCTTTCTACCTTTCTCATTGGCGTTCTTTCACTAAAGTGGTCCTGCCTAAAGAAAACAAAAAGAGCAGAGAAGAATTTCCCTTAATTTAAATTCTGCCAACTTTAACCTTTAACAATTGTTCCAGTTTTCAAATAGCTAACTTAGGAAACTATCTGAAATCGTCACATTCCTCAATGTGGTATGTTACCTTTTCCTATACAATGTAGAGTATATACCAATAATTCCCAGAGCGTTTTTGTTTCATGACTTAATGTTTTATAATTATCCCTTCTGTACTTTGACTTTTCCTCAAACTTTCTAATAAAAACAGAAAAAACACTGTGTGATGACACAATGTTTTTATGTGTTATTGATTTTTACTCACAAAGAAAAATTTTAAATACTGAAAATATTTTAAATAGTCTGCACTATCACAAAGAAAGGATTACAAGCCTGTTTGAAGCATTTCTTCTAACTTTCTACCTGTATGCTACTCAAAGTTGATACATATTTTTATCACATAATTTTACTACCTTTTTATATCATCATCTGATGTCCTAACAGTATTAAATTGTTTAATCTCCTCCTATGAAAGAGAAGTCGATATTTTGTCAACTCGAATAGCAATGCTATTTATTATTCAGAAGCCCATCTTTACTATTAGTGAACTAGTTTGAAATTAGTGGCATCTTTAAAGAATACATAAGTTTATTTTTGAGAGCAATAGTTTTTTTATCTAGAAGCTGTAATTTCCACGATACAAGTGAATATGCAATCGTTTTCCAATGTACACATGAAATAAGCACACCCATCAAAATAAATAACTTCATTACATGTCTTTGAATATCAGTCAGGTCTTTTGATCCTTTCTAAAATAAGTCTTAATGGAGAATAGAAGATACATCATTCTTAAGGAGATGACAATTATCTTGTTGGCCTGGCTCGTGTCTCAACTTCCATTCTTAGTCATCTGTATTTCTTGATTTCAAAACAAGGTTGCAGTGGCTACAGCTATATATAGCATTTCATTTTTGGGGTTAAACTCTCTACTAGTCCCTGGTATACAGTTTTCTCATGTAAATTAACCCACTACAAGAAGAAGGATTTTTGAAAATCGACAATAAATGACTAAACAAAGCAACAGTAATAGCAAAGTAAGACTTAGAAAAGATAATCTCCTGCTACCGCCCAGCTGAAAATGTAGCATTATAGTTCTCCTTATTACAAATATCAAATAATTTTATTTCTAGGTCAGAAAAATTTTTTTAAAGAAACAGTGATACAGGATAACAAAATGGAAAACTGGGGGACGGGGAGACACAAGATTATAAACAACATAAGAAAAGTAATTTATTATGAATGCATAGATTTGACAGTAATCCTATACAAGCAAAAAGTACTTCATGAATTTTAGAAATGTAATTCAAGTCTTCCATCCTCTTGAACTTAAAAAGCAAGCTCACATCTGTCAAAAAAACAAAGACCTGGGAACAGAGGTGGGATGGAAGAAGATGCCTGAAGTGGACTCTGTCCATTCAAGCGTATAATCAGAATGAATAATTTACAAGCATACTTTCATCTTCAGTGCCACTAAGAGCTGAATTCTAAGGAGCTCAGGGAGACTGTAACACATCTGCTAACGAAGCTGAATAAGCAGAGGAGACCTAAGCAAAAATGATCCAATAAAACCCGTTCACAAGATTGGAGAAGAAGTTGGGGAACTAAAAAAGGAATGGCAGAAACAGGAGAGACTAGTGCAGTAGTGGTCAGTGACCTATGTCCTTAACTATACCCATTAATTCTGTTTCAGAAAGTCAGATAGCTGTAGTAAGCTAACTAAATCAGAGAGCTAAACTGGGCTAACATTAGCTACATGTACTCCCCATCAAAAGGAATATTTTATAAGATAACAAAAGAGGCAAAATTAGAAAGAAAAACAACTAAGGCATTTGTAGGTCTTTTAATCAAAATAATCAAAAACATACATTCCATTAAGTAGACATATATGAAAAAAATTCTCCAACAATTCACATGTGATTTTTTTCAAATCCATGCCTATTTCATGTACCTTTGAAAGGAGGCATACCAAAACAAAAAGAAGTGGTTTAACGTCTTACACGAAATATACAATCACCCAATAGCTTATAAAACATGATTTATTAGCAATCAAAGGAAACTATGCTTGACATCAAGACAACACAATGCCAAGAAAATCTTTAAAACAGGGTCTCATATCACCTGTTTCTCTACTGGTTTTAAAGAAATGCTACGTTTGTCACCTCAGACTGTATCTTATGAAATTACAGTCAGCATCATTAAATGACAACAAACAATATGCTTAGCCATCTAACCAGCAGGTAAAATTCTGCATCTAAAGATCAGGAGAAATTAAAAATTAAAAAACAAAAAACAAAAATAAAAATAAAGAAGGAAGCTAGGTTAATTCACTCTTTTTTTTTCATAAATGGCACTCTGGCTTCAAGGAAGATTGAGAGAAAAGATTCATTTTAATTCCTACTCCATGTGCTCAGTAAATATGTAAGGTATGTGCCTATTTTAGATACTAGGTATAAAACAGTATTAAAAAAAAAAACAAAATCTCTGGTCTCAAGGGACTTACATTGTTTCAAAAGAATTAATAAATCAATGAAAAATACAAGATATCTAAAAGCGACAAACTGTATGCAAAGAAATAAATAAAATAGGGTGATGTAATATAAAGTGACCAATGGGTACATAAAATTGGGTATTCAGAAGGTCTCTGAAGGACACAACCATGAAATGATCTAATGATTCTCAAAAAAGGGTAAGAACTAAGATTCTACTGTAAGAGCAAGCTTGACATGATTTAGGTACAGAAAGAAAGGCAATGTAAGCTGGAGTCTAGTAAAGAAGGGTTAAAATGGCAGAAGGCGAGGTAACAGACATAGCACCAGATTATTTAGGGCCTTGTTAAGTCAAAGCAATACATTTTTACATTATATCCTTGGATTAGAAGCAGCAGCCTCATGAAACTTAATGTCATGCTTTTCATAAAATAGCTGTTAGGGATACTATTCAGCACACCATGCTCTTCATGACTTCCAAAGGAAAAATTTCTCTCAAATCTCATGTTCAGTAAAAGCTGATCTTTTTCTGAGGAACTGGTATAAATTTACCTGACATGAATTCTGAAATTAATCATGCTCTTTATCCTCTGAACTCCAGAAAATTCAAGGCTGAATTTACTATTAGCTTCTGGCAATTGTATAAACCTTATGGCATCTATTTTTTAAAATAAACTTTCTATTTTAAAGTATTCTTATACACACAGGAAAGTTATGAAAGTAGTGCCATATATCCCCCACCCAGTTTCCCCTATCATTAACATCTTACATGATGAATATGGTACATTTGACAAAATCAGCCAATAATTACACATAATTATATTATAATTTACTCAGAATTCCTTAATTTTACCCAATGTTCTTTTTCTTCCAGGGTCTTTATGGCATCTATTCTCTATATTAAATTTACTGGAACTTTATCTCACTATTCTATCTTTATTTTCCTCTTTTTCTAACCTCCATAACTACTGTTACCTAAAACATTTTATCTAATTCTATACACCTTTCCCAATACTTCTGGAGTAATAAAAAAAATTAGTAGAGAGATATTTCTTGGAAGACACAATTAGCTTTTTCCCAAGTCAATCAGTGCAGTATTATTCAATGTAGTAACACTTTATAAATCTTAAAAAATACAGAGACTCAAGGAGATGTCCAATTAAAGATGCTTTTCAAAGATATCATTTTGGATAAAAATGTAAGATGAATATAAAAATATTTTTACGTTTTAGTAAAACGTTCCGTTTAGTTTAATCTCTTGAATTCTCCTTTTGTTGTCTCATACAGCGTTAGTAATCCTGATTGTTCTTATTGAGCCATGCAACCTTAATGTGGTCTCAGATGGCACAAATCTAAGATGAGAGTGAGGCAAAAAGATCTTTTATAAATCCCTTTCAATTAGAAATGTCGATCTCTTAATTCTATGACCTAGGCTAACTGTCAGATTCTCATTTTTCCACCACAAGCAAAGAGTGGAAACATTAATGCTTCTAAATAAAAGATAAATTTTAAAAAGAGGATGGTAAAATAAAGTTTGAAGCTTTACTTGAAACTAATTCAGAGTATAAACTAAAATAGATTGATTAATACAATGTATAAAGTGTCCAAGTTTATATATATATACATATAAAATCATATGTGTCAAAAGTATCAAAAGTATCCTAAGGAAGGGGCAAGTTTCCCTCAAAACAGACGTTAATATTTACCCAAGTGAATTTGACAAAATTAGACTATGTCAAATGGGTACCACAATTTAAGAGTTCTGTTTTCATATCTATAACAAATTGTCTTGCCTCAAAACAATCTTGATTATTAAGATGGGACTGATTCACTGATGTTAAGGACCTCTAAAAGTTGCAGCTTAATTCAATCTGTCCCAAATATCCAATACTTCATTGAGACCAGGATTTGTAAAAAGCTTATATAGTTTAAAGGCTTTTAGTAGTATTTCCAAAAATTTATCAAAACATTATTCCATGAAAGACTGACTCTAAGGGCCCTAAGTGTGTGTCTGCCTCTCCACATGAAAAAAAAATACACAATTCTAGTCACTTTAATACCCTTATTCTACTGTCATGTATGCTCTACAATTCTTTCTGCAGAAAAATAGTAGACATTTTAATTAATTATGCCATTATTGAAAAATCAAAACGTGGTATAAGGTTTAACATAGAATTTTAAGTCCCTTTCTCAGTCATATACTTCCAAATGTAAATGGCTACCAAAAATAAAAGAAGTCACACAGAAGAGTAGGTAATAATATGTATCAAAGGAGACTAGATATAAATTGATAAGGAATGCCTAAGAATATGTCTTTAAGCATTTTATATATATTATTTCACAATATCAGTACTTCCTAGTTACAATCATAAGACAATTATTTTTAAATAAACGTAAAAACCCTTTATTTTCCATGAATCAATGTATAAGTAAATGGGTTCATGAAATTCATCCTCAAAGGATGAATGAAGCAAAATAACCAAGAATCTGAATGTTCATTTATTTGAATAACAAAACATTCCTTAATTTCTTAAGACACTGAAATTACTTTGGTTGGTTGGTTACTTTTAAATGGGAAAAAAAGCCAACTCATCAGTGAAGAATAAAAGATACTATCTTGAAATCAGAAGAAAATAACCCACTAATGTAAAACATAGCAGTCAATTCCTTATCAACAAAAGTTTTCATATACTGTGCCTTTTATCTAATTCACTTTTATCAAATAAACCACTTTACTCTTTAAGAATCCATTTCAAGATACTTTTCTTTCACTGTAATTATAAATCCATTCCATGTTAAACAAAAATACTATGAAATATGGACAAGCTACTTATTTTACTATACTCATCTTAACAAATCAACAAAAATGTTTTTAATACTAACAATTATGTTAAGTTATAACCATTTAATATATGTAAATAATTCATACAGGTATTACTTATATTCAGTTCAATGCAATGAACATTTTCATAATAAATATCCTACAGATGCTAAGAAAATAATAATTATTATTATTATTAAACTATTAACAAACTTAAGAAGCCTATAAACCTACTGGCTAATTACTGCCTTAAAAAAAGTTATCATTAACCATATTGATCTAAAATTATTAAGGTTATTTATGGCAAGAGTTCTCGACTTTAGTTTCTGGGGATCTATAAAACTATCAATGCCTAGGCTCCTATTTTAATTGGTCTGAGATGGGTAGCAAGTATCAGTATTTATAAAACAAACATAGAAACAAAACACAAGTAAATTAAGTTAATTGTACAGCAGATTTTAGAATCACCAATTTATGGTATACTCCAGTTTTAAGATTTAAAAAAAAAAAAGAAAAGCCTTGCTTGCTGGTACCAAAGGTCTTAAGTCTACTAAAACTTAAGGTGTAGGAAAAAGGAGAGTGAAGAAAAGACAATATTCAAAAAATAATCAAGGTCCAGCAAACATTTTTTTCTTTAAAAATGTTTAAAGTTGAAAGTCCTATCTTGGACTTTGTGATAAATCTGCTCATATTGCATTACTTTATAGATAACTGCTAAATAAAAACCCAGAAATAGAAACTCAATAGCAAGAATAAAGGAATGACAGAAATGATTATCACTTTGATTTGACATCATATAAAAGATAGTAAATTAACATAGTATTACAATGCAAATAAGAGATAAATTACAGTTCCTTTAATAACTTTTCCTAACCTCAGTACTACACAGAACAATGTTTCCGTAAACCACTTTCTGTAAACCACTTTCAATTCTTCAGTGCCTCTAAAGAGAAAAATTCATTTTAAGAAGATAAAAACTACATGGCTTTAGTCTATTTATCTACAGCGTAGAAAGAATGAAAAAGTGCAGAATATTTCCCTTAGGAAAGCAGCACATAAATCTTCATGATCAGCCTACAATACTCCCTTTATAACAGGGTCCAAAGAAGTTAATGTCTCTGGGCAATGAGATAAAGAAAAAGCTATTAACTATAAATACCTATCATTTTAGCATACTTTGACAGAATTCAGTTTTTCTCTAATGTCAGCTAAATGTGTGTAAGAATTACTAGCAACATGACCCAGCATGGAAGGATGAATAAATATTACTATAAAGCTCAACACATCTCAGTATATCTTTGTTATAAACCAGGCAGCAAAACTTAAAAAAAAAAATTAAGGATACATAGACCAATCTTAGAATAAAATTAAAATAATCAATATTAAAGCACATTACACAGAGTGAGGAAATCAGTTTAATTTCCATTTTTCTTACATTCTTAAAATATTTTGAGGATATACTCTTTAAGACACATAAAGAGATAATAAACCAATAAAGAACTAAACAGTCTGATAAATCTTGTGTCTTCTGTTAAATATTAGAGAATTAAATATATGATAATCCAAAATTCAATGACAAATTACAAAATTAACACATAAGTTCCAACACCCTGGTAAAGATTTTGAGATGTTGAACGAAGTACATTTTGAATTCAGAATGGTTAGGGATGAAAGACACACATTTCTATGTCACTAAAGACAATGAGTTTTTAATTATAGATCTATAGTTTTAAGAAATAACTTCATAGTCATCTCTCCTGAAAATGCGATGCAAATTTTTAAAAGAATATGAACACTCCCTCAAGAAATAGTTGTTGAATTAGCGCTCAATTATTTACTGATATAAAAACTCCTACAACTTTAACTTACAACTCTCCAAACCTATCAAAGGTGAAATATAAAGAATGAGCTGGTGAGCAGAAGCTGAGGCAACAGAAAAGGAAGGATAAATAAAGATAACTGGAAAGATAACCACTGCCCTTAGATCAGTCATTTTATAACTGCCAAAACGTGCACATGCATACATATACATGCTTATATCACACACACACTTAGAGCAAATATGTTCCATTGTTTTACTAGTCCCAGTCTAAAGGCAAGACAGAAATAGAAAGACAAATCTGTGTTGCCCAGATGAATTATGAACTAAGGATTCACAGATGGGTGGATGGATGGATGAATAGACAAACAGATATAAAAATACATTGTTGGGGGAGAAGGAGTATGACACAGATAAGAACTTTAACTCTAAATCATTATCTGTGATTCACAATGCTAAGGTGATTTAAGGACATAAAAAGAGATCCACTGTAGGGTAAACATGAGCTAAACAAAAAAAAATTTTTATTGAAATATAAAGTAACCATAGTAAATATTATAAAAAAAAGATTTATATAATCAGGCAGGTTATATTAGTTTTATACTGTTCAGTTTAAAATATCTTTCCTTAAAAAGAGGTTTTATGTGGCTAAACGTAGAAGTTAATGCATCTTACCTTCCACAGAAGGTGCCTGGTCTTGAGCTGAATACAGCATATCCTTAAAAGCCTATTAGAAAGAAAGGAAAGAAATACATAAAACCATGAGTAACCTTTACAATACAAGCACTCTGAGCTAAACAATTACTTCTTTTTTAATATCCAGACAATGACTACATATGGGTCCCTAAACTAAGAATTTAGCTAAAACTTCAATTAACTTTAATAAGCTAAAACCCAAATATTATACTTTCATATCAATCTAGTATTGTCCCATTTTTAAGATGAGGGCTAATGTGTACACTTTAAAAATTAAGGGGCATTTGGAAAAGAATGAAAAATCACCTGAGAGATCATAAACTCTATTAACTAAAAAAAAAAAAAAATAGTGACAGAAACTGAGAATGGTCCTAGAGGAATACAACAGAACACTGCATAAGAAAATACAAAACACTGGATACAGATTTTTTTTTAATTGTGTTATCATATACATAAAAATAAAATTCACTATCTTAACCATTTTCAAGCATACAGTTCAGTAATGTTAAGTACATTTACACTGTTGTGTAGACAATCTCCAGAACTCTCTTTATCTTAGATATAAACACTTTTTAATGGAGGTCTGGAAAGTCCTCCATGAGAGCTTAGGACCGTAAAGATACAGGTTATCACTGTTTTTTTCCAAACCAATAAATTAATTAACAACCATATTTAGGTAGTTAAATGGTAGCAGTTTGGTCTCTCAATAAGTGTTTCTGGGACAGGAATGAAAAGCATTCTCCAAATCTATCAAAATGGAAGAATCAATTAAGTGGATAAGCTCCAGACCAGAAGAGCTGGTCATAAGTTTAGGTTACTTTATCCAGTCCCATAGCTTCAAAGCTTCAAATACCATCTAACCATTGGTGATTCCTGAATTGGCCTCCAGCATTCCTCAACCTCGGGACAACCGACATCTGGGGACAGATAACTGTTGTGGGGGGCTGTTCTGTGCATAATAGGATTTTTAGTACTATCTCTGGCATCTAGAGATTCATTAGATACCAGAAGCAATCCTACCCCACTCCCTTACCATCAAAGCTGTGACAACCAAGAATGTCTCCAGACACTGCCATTTGTCCCCTGGGAGACAAAAATCATCCTTCCCCAGAAACACTGGCCTAGAGTCATTCCAGCATATAAAAACCAAAAAAAGAATAAATAAACCTCCAGGGTAACCCACTCTGTATTCAAGTCTAGTAAATTATATTCTTTCCAAGTGAATTTATCATTTACTTTACATTAGTGGCCAACCTGTCAGTTCCATGACTAACCCTAACAAGTCTGACAATAAAAAGTCAAAAAGACTTCCAATGAAATAAGGAAAATTAAAAATTTTAAGTCAATGCATTTTTGTTAATTTTAGCCCATGCTTTATAAAAAATTTTATAGGAAAATTATGTATATATAAAAATTTTAATGTCATACACATCTAAATCCAAAAATATTCAATACGATTCACTATATAGAAGTTGAGGCAATACAGTAATGCAATGTAGTATAATATAAAATATTTGCTTTTTATTTCAGGTTCTTGGCATAAAGCTCTGAAAATCTTTGCAATTTACTGTCTTTTGTATACTAATGAGATGACTCATGGCTGGGGGACAGGGTGGAGGGGTTCCTTAAGATAACTTCAGGATGGGGGGAAGGGGGTTGCTGTCCAGAAAAACCAACCACCTGATTAATGTGATTAGATGGTTAAAACTTTCAGACCTCTGAGAAAGAGAAAGTAGCTGAAGATTGAGTTCAACCACCAACAGCCAAAGATTTAAACAATCACGCCTATATAATGAAACTTCCATAGAAATTCCAAAAAACTTCAGGGTTCAGAGACCTCCCAAACTGATGAACACATTGATGTGCTGGGGGAGGACTCAGATGTTCTGTGCCACCCCTGTCCCCATATACCTTGCCCTATGCATCTCTTCCATTTGGCTGTTCCTAAATTGTATCCTTTATAATAAATTTATACCAAGTATGGCACTTTCATGAATCCTGTGAGTCATTCTAGAAAATTATCAAACCTGGGGAAGGGAGACTCATAGGAACCTCCAAACTGGTAGTCAGCCAGGCAGAAGTGTGGGTAGTCTGCATACCCGATTTGTAACTGGCACCTTAAGTTGGGGCAATCTTGTGAGGCTAAGCCCTTAGCCTGCGGGGTCAGACAGGAACTGACACTCCAGAGTGTCAGAACTGAACTGCATTAAGACACCCAATTGTTGTCAGAGAAATGGTCAGTGGTGTCAGAAAAAAAAGAACTACATTTGGTGTCAGAACCGGTGACAGAAAACACCCAAACAGAAATCTTTTTGGAAAACCTTTAATTGTGGGCCACAGCTTTTCTAAGATTACGTTTGCAGCTCAGCCTCATGTTTACTGACCATTAATTCTTAAACTTACGTGTTTGCAAAAGCCCTAAGTGAGTATGACAAAGGTATAGAACTTCTTTTAAGAAACATGTATATACACTCACTATATTCTTTACAATTTCAGGTATCTTAGGGACCACTAACATCTAGTCTAAAAAAAGAATTTAGTTCAGAAGATCTTATCAAACATCAGAAAGTCTTTATTTCAGCTCACAGACTGGAATTTTATATTAAAGTCCTATACAAGTACAGAGTGGTGGTTATGTTATAGTTCTTCCATAGAATATTTTAAGGGGGTAAATGAATAGATTGCTTAGAGCAGAGTAAACCTCTAATAGCAGAAAAATTTAAGAAGGAACAAAAAACTCCAGCCAAAGAACACTTAAGGAAATAAATCTATCATTGGAGCAGGTAATATCAGAGACTCAAAATGTCTGAATGAAGTTCTTCTACTTTTGAAATATGACAGCCATGTGTACCAAAATCAAATGATATTATCAGTAACCAAATAAACCACCAATGACTAGCAGAGTGGCTTGTATGCAGTAGGAGCTCAATAAATAGTTCTTGAATTCAAGAGGGTTTCTTCTTTGGAGAAAATTGCTTTAAAGATGATTACTAATAAGCACATTGAAAAAGCACACTAAGAATCTCTGATATGTAATGAAAATGAAATAATTTGCAAAAGAAAGGCTTACCAAATTAAGTTTTTAAAAGATGATTTAAATTTTATAAAATGAAAAATTATGATAGCCTTCATTTTGATTATAAAACTAAATCATAATTTCATTTAAATCAAGACAACTCTTGGTGAAATCAGAGACAACTCTTTTTACTACTTACTATGAGTTTTCCTCTGAAAAGAAACCCTCTGTTTTTCATAGTAACAGTCTCTAGAGAACTCTGTAAATAGGATACCACTCCCTGCCTGTGACAAGAGAATAGATCCCCAACTGGAAACTAGGGGGGAAAAACCTACAAAGTATTGTCTGTATTAGTACCTATGGACTGTTTGTCTATAATATGAGTCACCCAGAACACTTGCCTAGGTTGAGAGCAGTACATCCAAATACACAAAACAACAAATTCGAAGAATTTCCTCAATTCATGCAAATCAGTATGTATTCATGTGCATTACAGAAGATTTCTTTGATTTCCAAAGGATTCAAAGCAATCCTTTACATCAGCATCTCTACTGTAATTTCTGAGTATTAAATTATTTTTGTTATAATGTTACTGAAATATATATATAAACTAGGACAAAACTCTCAGCACTCATAACAATGCATAAAACAGTAAAATCTTACAAATTAAATCCAAACACAACCACAAAACCAATATTATTCAATCAACAACATTCACATGGCAGGAAAGAAGATGTTTGCTGAAACAAAATCTCAACTGGTAACAGGAATACAGTGCTGACTGCCAATTCACCTGTTCCTTGTTTGGAATGCCTGTGTGACTTTGCGTCAGACGGGAACTACCGTGAGGCTACACAGTACACTGGTAAGGAGCTATGGTGTCAGGGGATGTGCATAACTCTACCAGCTTAGACACTTAGCGCTACCACAGCTACCACCTTAGCTGTGTAACCTTTGGAAAATTAACTTCTCTATACTTCAGTGCCCTCATCTGTAAAACAGGAATAGTAATCACATATACCTCACAGGTCTATTGTGAGAATTAAAAACTTAAAACACAAATCCTCATATTAATTCTGATTCATGATTATATATGAAGAGTACTTAGTGCAGTACTCTATTTGAAACCACTTATAGCACTTAAAATTTCCACCTTATGTTTTAATTATTTGTGTCACTTGTTCCCCATTTGACTATAAAGTCAGGGTTTTAGCCACCTTGCTTGTACTCATATAAAAGAGTCACGTTATAAATATTTCTACATTATTTCATATCATCATGAAAGAATTCACTAAGTTTTATTAATTCAATGAATGTTGTTGGATACCTATTCTGTGCACTATGCCAGGCTCTAAAGAAGTAATGATTGTATTTCAGTAAAACTGCAGGTGGGGGGAGAATATGCATACAACAGAATATTATTCAGCCTTAAAAAAAGAAGAAAAGTCTGTCATATATTACAACTTGATGAACCTTGAGAACCTTATGCTAAGTGAAATAAGCCAGTCACTAAAAGACAAATACTGCATAATACCATTTATATGAGGTATCTAAAGTAGTTGAATTTTTAGAAACAGAAAGTAAAATGGTAGTTGCCAGGGGCTGGGGGAGGGAGGAAATGGGGAGTTGCTGTTTCATGGGTATGGAGTTTCAGTTTTGCAAGATGAAAAGCATTGGAGATCTGTTATACAACAGTGTGCATATATTTAATACTCCTGTACCGGGTTTATTTGTCTCATCATCTGGATTATCACTCATGTTTTCCTGACACTTACACTTAAAAATTGTTAAGACTGTAAATTTTATGTATTTTTTTTACCACAATAAAAGTAATGGTTAAAATAGAGAAAGAAAGGAAGTAACAAAGAAAGGAAGAAAGAAGAAAGAATAAAACATGAAGACAGGCATATACATAGATAAATTTTAATACAATATGTTAAGTATTTTAAAAATGATCAAAGCATATTGAAGGCCTAATGTGTAGCAGTAAAGAAAAAAAGAAAAAAGAAAAGAAAAAAGTAGGTGATATACAGTAAAGAAGGAGCTACCAAGAAGCAAAATAGAAAGATTAGACAAGCAACTAAACATAAACTAAGAATTAAAGATCACCAAGATTGTGAGCATAGGTAAAGAGAAGGATGGTTAGTGATACAATTAACCAAGGTACAAAAAAAACAAAGAAAAAACTAGGGCAAAGAGAAAATAGAAGTTTGGGTTAGCAAACCACTTTAGGTATCCAGGGGACAACTGAGATGGCCAGCAGACAGATGAAAACAGATACCTACAATTTGGAAAATAGGTCAGAGCTAGTGGTTAAGAGTTGGAAATTATCCATATAAAGGTGATCTGAAACTGCCTAGGCTCTAAGTAAATGAAATTTTTCAGGAAATGAGAAGTGGGCCAAGATCTGAATCTTCTGGAAACAAAACAACAGAGAAGACAATAAGGAAAAAAATCAGATGTATACAGTGCCACAAGAATTAAAGGAGCATTTCAAGAAGGAAGATATATTAAAAATTACCAAAAGCTGCTTAGAGAAGAAATAGCTACACCTCCATGTTTGCTGTAGCATTATTCACAATAACCAAGACATGGAAACAACCTAAGTGTCTGTCAAAAGATAAATGGATAAATAAGTTGTGAGATACACATGCACAATGGAATATTATTCAGGCACGGGAAAGAAGGAAATCCAGCCATTTGTAATAACTTGCATAAACCCTACATATGCTAAATGAAATAAATCAGAGAAAGACAAATACTGTATGATATCACTTGTATGTGAAATCTAAAAAAGCCAAACTCAAAGAACACTAGAATGCTGCTTACCTGAGGCTGGGGGGTGGGGGAAATGGGAAGGTACTGGTCAAAGGTTACAAACTTCCAGTTACAAGACTAACGAGTTCTGATCATTTAATGTACAGCATGGTGATTATAGCTAATAATACAATATTATATACTTAAAGGTTGCAAAGACAGTAGATGTTAAATGGTCTCACCACAAAAAAGAAATGGTAATTATGTAATGGGGTAGAGGTGTTGGCTAATGCTACAAAGGTAATGATCTGTAATCTATAAATGTATCAAATACATCAAATACTATACACCTTAAATTTAAACAATGTTATATGTCAATTACATCTCAATAAAACTGGGGAAATTTTTTTTTTTGGAAGTCCAGGATTTGGGTCAAGAAAAAAAGGGAAAAAAAGAAAGAAACAGTCCCCCCACTTTTTTGTGTATCTAAATATGCATTACCAATAGTTTCTTCTTCAGTTGCAATGGTATTCAAGCATGCTTTATCATGAGAAATGATAGAGAGAAACCTGGCATTCAAGATGACCTGAGAATTGTACACAGGAAGATTCTAGGAAAGTTAAAAAGACTGTTCATCATCACGATACTGCTAATGTTGATAAAATTCCTGAAAATTTGATTTAAAAAAGAAGACTAAGAACATTTGAGTTGAAACAGCAATCAAGGAAGGATTCCGTATGCTAATAATTGTTCTGTTTCTTGAGCTGGATGGTGAATATAGATGCCTATTTGTCTGTCTGTCTATCTATCTGTGTATCTATCTATCTAATTGGAATGCTGCAACTGAACTACAAAGAAAGAAAAATAGCTAACATTACAATGCCTAGACTCTGACTTTCAACTTTAGAGCTTATAACTTAAAGTATCCACATGCAAGAGTAATAAAATATAATCTTAAATTAAAGGGAAGAAAGATAAAAAGCTGCTTAGAGATCAAGAAGAGACTAGTCACCTTCAAAAAAATGGTTTCAGTCAAGTGATGGGGCAGAAGCTAGGTTAGACTGGGCTGAATACACATGAGCGCTGAAGATCTGACGGCCACAAATACTGGTCAGTTATAAAAGTAGTAACAGTTACCTTTACTGAATGCCTACTATCAGATATTGTTTAGAGTATTTTAAACACACTACTTTAACAGAGGCCCATAACTCTCTGATGTAAATATGATTCTCATTTTACCACTGGAGATGTGAAAATTATTAAAGTATCTTACCCAAGTACTACTCATTCTATAATCCATCTTTCTTTGAGAAAAAGACACATGGCCCTCTATTTCAAGTGAAATCTTACTTTTTAAGATTTACCTCTACTTTTGGCCTCTCAATTTTCTGATACTCTCCCTTTTATTTCCAAAATTTTTCTAAACCATTAAATTTTTATATCAGGTGTGGTAATTAGCCTCTGAAATGGCCCCCAGTGATTTTTGCCTCCTGGTAGTAATGCTCATGTGCAATCCCCTCTCATACAGATCACTGCATAACCAATAGAATATTGCATAAATGAAAGAGCACTTCTTCCAAGACTAGGACATAAAAGGCACTGCAGTGTTCACCTTTGCTCTCTCTTGGATTACCCACTCTGGGGAAAGCCAGCCACGAAAAAACTGAAGTGGCCCCATGGAGAGGTCCAAGTAGTAAGGAACTAAGGCCTCCTGAAAAAAGCCAGCATAAAGCTGTCAACCATCTGAGTGAGTCATCCTAGAATCAGATCCAGCCTGAATCAAGCCTTGAGATGACTGCAGCCCTTACTGACATCTTATGACTTCAACCTCATGTAATATCCTGAGCCAGAACCACCCAGTTAAGCTACCGCCAAACTCTTAACACACACAGTGTAAGATAATAAACATTTATTATTGTTTTAAGCCACTAGGTTTTGAGTAACTTTTTATATAGCAATAAACAATTAATACATGAAGTTAGATTCGAAAATCATTTTTGTATTACAGAATATAACATTATTAAATAATAACCAACATCTTCGGCTGGTCTTGTTCAAAGTACCTAAAATTTTTATTCCTATAAAAATACAAAAATTACGGAAAGGAAGACTATGACAAGGTTTCAAGTAACTGATTTACTTAGCGATAATAAGCAAAACTGTATTCCCACATGTCACAGTCACCAACATTGTAATTTAAGTTACACTGAACGCCCTTAAAGTCATACAGCCGCACTTCTGAGCTGGAACAGGTCTGACAGAATAAAGCAGCATCTTCCTTGTCTAAAGATCCTATTCTGACAAAAAAAAAAAAAAAAAGCTGGTAACAAATGCTGTCTTCTAACTAAATCTGTATGGCTCATTCTCATTCTTACATTTATTGTGGTAACAGATGTAAATTCTGAGGGCAGAGAGCAATCTCAGGTCAGCTCTTATAGGCCACAGCATCCAGCACAGAACAAGTTCAAAATATGTTTGTAAACTGCACAGACCTTGTAATACAAAACCTAAATATCTAAAGTCAGTATATCAGTTAATTTTTAAGTGTTGGTTATTGTTATTTTATTGAATTGTTTTATAGCATTTCTACTGTCATGAAATATCAAAATGTGAATTCCTTTCTTGTCTTTCCCAATTTTCATTACCTTTTATTTCTACAAAAAAACTCAAGCCTCTTTCATTTACTAGTCCCAAGAAAAGTTCTTAGTGCTTTTGGCTTCCAGCCTTCTTTAATATATACGGTTTATATAGGTAGGTAAAAACATGTTGAATTCTTCCCAAATATAATAGTTATGGCAACATAAAATTCTCACTCTGCTCTTAGTAACAGTTTGCCAGCTTATCTGAAAGAATACAAAAAGGAACCTAAAGGTTCTGCAGTGTTGTCTCCTATAAATCTATAAAAATTCTAATTCATGAGTCTCAGACCACTTCACAGCTCCAGTTTGAATACTGTAAAACCCAAATAAACTAGGTATTCTGTACAGGCTAAATAATGTTTCCCACATACATATTCCTATTTGTCAAAACTGAAGGTATTTGTACTTACTAAGATACTACCGTATTTCACTGAGTCTAAGATATCATCAATTGTTAACATGCATAATTATTTCACAGAACATTAAGAAAAACATTACCAATTAACCACATGATATGTCTAAAATGAATCTGTTTCAAAGATACTGGAATGCAGGAACAGGGAATGTGCATCTTTGAATCTATAAAATACAGTCTTTCACTTGGTCAAAAATGTAGTTTCTCAAGCATTGGATTCTAAAAGTTCAGCTACCATCACCTGGCTTCCAAGAAATTTCATGACACTGAAAAGAGGGTCTTGTTACACTGAAAAGATTGAATACCAACACCCTAAAATAAATGCCTGTTGAATAAATGAATAAAAGTTACTCCTATGGTTTATTTTTAATGATGATAGAAATTAACAGGTACTTTACTCAAAAATATCTTCTATAGGTCAGGCCCTTGCTGGCACTTTCACGTATTATTATATCTAATTCTCAAAGTAACCTTGAATGGTAAATATTACCCCCATTTTACACACAAGAAAACTGAGGTTCAGAGAAATAAAATAACTGTTTAAAAGTCTCACAGCCAATAAATAATGGAAATGCAATTCAAGTAAAAAGTTCAGATAAAATTAAAGGTTCTTTCTCTACTTCGAAATGAATGGATCCCATATATCCTCAAAATATCTTCTACTTTATCCTACACATTCCTAAAGGTTCTATCCTATTTTCCTCACTCTGTTAATAGTTAAATTTCTCAAATGAAAAGTACACATGTATTGTCTCAATGACTTTAACCTCTTAAAATCTAGAATAAAGTTAGCCGAAGACAATTTATGTTCAGAATTCACTAATAAGCAACTTTTGTCATATCCAAAGACCTACCCTTAATCCTCATTCTCACTGACCTGTCTACAAAATATGTAACTGCTGATGGTCCATTTACCCTTAAGATCTTTAACTCTAGTGACAGTGTTTTTTACAAGATTTCCTCTATTTGTGTCTCTGTTTTTCTGCCTCAAATACCTTCCCTTAGTGAATTAATTCTTTAATTACTATCTCAATTATAATAAATCCTATCTTTGATAAATTTTTTATAATTTTTCTAATTCTACCTACTTATCTCTACATATAGACATTTCATGCATGAAATCAGCATATTTAAATCTGATTTCATGAATTTACCATCTCTAGAAGTAGCTATTCTCTACCAGTTTCCCTAAGTTTAAATCACTATATTAAATTTTTCCCTTCTTCAACCCCTATATCTGGCTATTCATCCAACTTCTGTTATTTAAAGCATAAATATTGAAGCACCTACATAAATCACTGTGCTAAGCAACAGAAAGCGATAGGTTAAAAAATGTTTAATAGTATTACTTTACATTTACTAATGATATTTTTATTTAATTTCAAATATTAATGAGAAAAAAGATCTAACTACTAAAAGTATGCCTCCAATTATACAACTTGGAAGGGAGATGTTACTTTAACAGGATATTCTGTGTTTAACAGGACAGGTTCACAAAATATGCATTAAATTATTATTATTAATTATTGATATATTGTTTAAAATTTTAAATCATAATTTAAGTTGATTAAACAATGGCTTAATAAATGCTTCTTAGATAGGTCTTATGTTAAATAATATTGTCTCTAAAATGGAAGTAAGAAAGGTCAAGGGGGAATTTCAAAATTCTGCATTTGATAGTAATCTCTTTCCCTAAAACATTTTCTTCTCTAATACTCTAGACTTACAAATCAATCCAGAAATTCTAATAAGGCTCTACAACAAAAGTGCAAAAGAAAAAAGGACAACGTCACCAATTTTCTTCCCAGTTTTTTTCTCTCTACCACAAACCAAAGAAACTTTCAAAGATGTAAACTCTTTCTTTCATCAATAACCATCAACACGTAGTAACATAAACTTTCTGTTCTATGAAATATCGGACTTTCTTAGAAAGGAAAAATTCTTTCAACTTCCATTTGTTCAATAAATGAATAAACAGTGTAAGTCATTTTTACCTAGGTACTGTGTCACTGACTCCTTCCCTCGGTTATGTCAAGAGGAAATGAACGTTAATGGATAACTGAAAAATTGTGCTCTGCACTGGAATCTGACACAACATTGTAAAATGACTATAACTCAATAAAAAAAATAAATAAAAAAGAGGAAATGAATCAAGTAAGATACCGCTCAATTATTAGTTTCAAATCACTAGGGATAGATTTGTAATGATGGTTAATACTTACTGTATGTAGTAACTATGATTCTTACTGTCCTAAGTGCTTTTCAATTATTGATTCATTTTATTTCACGTGATCCTCTAAAGCAGAAATTGTTATTATCCTCAGTTTAAGGATAAGAGAATTGTGGCACAGAAAGGCTAAATGACTTGCCCAAACTCACAGGGTCATTATAATTTCAATTTCAGTGGCCTCTAAGTCAACATATTTTCTAATTCCTCAATCTATCAAGAATTGAATTTTTGAAAGTTCACAATGCTAAGCAAACAAATTCTAGAGAAAATATTTAGCAATCCTCTTTAGCAAATAACTAATGGCAGCATAATTTGAAATACACATATTTCAAATACAAAAAGAGAGGTTTAATCAAAAGATGTTTAAATTCTGTGATTAGAGGCAGTTACTCACCCGCTTATCAACAGTTTTGTTATATGCTATTATACAAATTTTGAAAAACGAGGGAAAGAGTATCGTCTCAATTTTGTCATCATTGATCACATTTGAGGGTATTACATAAAACTAAGTAAAAAGGTCTAAATCTGCATTCACTGAATAAACAAAAGAATAAGATCAACTTCTCTAAATTGATACCAAAGTAATTGATTCCCAGGGTTTTAGCCACAATCTGTAGGGAAAAAACATGAACTTTTATTTTCTCCATTCACTGCCTTCAACCATACATTTCTGAATCTCTCCTTCACTCTGTTTGACACACAGTGGGCATTCAGTAAATATTATATATTATATATTATTATTATTATCATATTTCATCAAATCTAAGATGCCACTAGTAGTAATATACACCACTATTTCATATGCTTCTAAGAATGAAAAAAAAAATGTCTGCCAATCAATCTATGGCACAGCATTAATTATAAGATGTATCCTGATTACAGATGTTAAAATGTGGGAAAAGTACATATTAAAACTGATTAAATAAGGCACTAATTCAAGCTCTCATTATTTTTGATTATACTATTTGGTTTTACTGTTTTTGGTCTTGGTCTCTCCAATGCATCCTCCAAGATCTAAATTATGCATCTCACTCTGCACGGATCCCTCCCCATCTCTTCTTTAAAATCCTTAATGGTTCACAACCAGAAAATAATAAACTCCACAGCATAGTATTTAAAGCCATTCACCCCCTGAACCCTCCCAGGCAACTTTTCCAACTCACACTATCAGGTCTCCAACCAACCTACTAAACCAGATTTTATTAATATGTTTGGATACTTCCACCCATTTATACCTTTGTTGAATATGACCTTATCTGCCTACACTGCTACCAATGCCCTGTACTTTCTTCACCATATGATCAAACCCCATTCAATCTCTAGTACCCAGTTCAAACACCACCTCTATGAAAGCTTTCAAGGTAAATACCTTTGACAACCTCCAGAGCAAAACCAACTGGCCATTCTTCTGTAACACAATCATAATATACTATGATTAGGAGACCACCCAAGTTATGATAGGTGGTGTATGATAGGACAGGTGTACACTTATTTTTTTACATCACTAGCTCCTTGCACAATCCTTACCAGATAACACCATGTTAGAAGCTCTGAAATAAGACACACCTGTGTGTGTGAATTCTCGTTTTTGTTTTTTTTTTTTTTCAGCTATGTGACCTTGGGCAACCTACTATGATTCAATGTCTTTTTAAAACAGAGATAACAAAACCTACCTTAGTGGGTAAGAATTAAATGTAAAATGCCTGGCACACCAGAAACATTCAATAAACATTAGCTGTGTTATTTTCATCATTGTTTTATTATTTTTTTTAAAAGGAACAGGACATTTTATATATATATGTATACATACATGTATACATATACATGTATATACATATAATATATACCACATCTTTATCCATTAATCTGTTGATAGACACTTGGACTGCTTCCATATCTTGGCAATTGTAAATAATGCGCTATGAACACTGGGGTAATTGTATCTTTTTGAATTAGTGTTTTTGTTTTGTTCAGATATATTCCCAGGAATGGAATTGCTGGGTCATATGGTAGTTCTATTTTTACTTTTTTGAGAAACCTGCATACTGTTTTCCATAGAGGCTGGACCAATTTACATTCCCACCAACAGTGTACAAAGGTTCCCTTTCCTCCACATTTCTTGCAAACATTTGTTACTTGTTTTCTTTTAGATGATAGCCACTCTGTGGTACACATATGCAATGGAATACTATTTAGCCATAAAAAGAACAAAATTTTGCTATGTGCAGCAACATGGATGGACTTGGAGGGCATTACGCTAAGTGAAATCAAGTCAAGACAGAGAAATACAAGTGCTGTATGATATCACTTATATGTGGAATCTAAAAAAATACGACAAACTAATGAATATAAGAAAAAAGAAGCAGACTCAGATAATAGCGAAAAAACTAGTGGTTACTAATGCAGAGGAGAAGCAATATAGGGATGAGAGAGTGAGAGGGACAAATTACTGGGTATAAGACAGGCTATAAGGACTTATTGTACAACATGGGGAATATAGCCAATATTCTGAAATAATTGTAAATGCAGTATAACCTTTAAAAATTGTACAAAAAATAAAATTTTAAAAATTAAAAATAAAAAGGAAGGGGATACTCATGAACACTTAATGAGTTGGTTTAATACATATTCTGGTATTCTCTAGTCAGATACGCCCTGACATTGGCTTGGCAGAGTGTTAAGAGATGGAGAGATATACTCTTCATCTACAGGTAACATGTCACCTGTGTTAACATTCAAATACAGATATGTTACAGAGAAATAACCAAATGATTTTTCAGCTTTCTTGACTCTTGCTCTCATCTCTACCTAACTCCTCAAGCCTTATCATAGTTCCTAGATCCTATCTCTTCACCTAAGTTTCTACCTAGACAGGGCAATGGCTAATTTTCTGTAGTTGAATAAACAGTACTTTTAAGGTTTGAGTCTCTTAATTTACTCAGTCTTTTAATTGACACACACAAGAACTATTTTAGGTTCTTAATGTGAACTAATGGATTAGATTCAGAAAAATATATTAATGCAGAGTGTTTAAGTAATCGTTAACAAGAACATTTAAATTCATATAGACTCTTACAAAGAAAATTCATTCTTATAATTAAAAGCAAAGAAATGTTATTTGGCAGTGATAAGTCTCAGGGAGGTAACAGCAGTAAGGAGAAGGTCAACATTCTTATTCCAGGCTCTGCTATCAGATAGTTGTGTGACTCTGACCACATATCTTGGCCTTTCTGCCCTCAATTTTTTCATCTGTGAAACAGAGAGGTTGAGAAGATCTTTCTCAACTCTAAAACCAATTCTAGTATTAAAATTTAAATGTCCAAATGGAAAGAACTAAAATTAGATATCCACTAATACTCAAATGATTCACTTAAGCTATTTAGACATACACATGTGAATTTCACCTCAATTTTAAAAAAAGAAAAGAATACACAGGTGCAGTCTATAATTGAAATGAATATGAATTACAAGCAGCCAAAAAGAACTAATTTATTTCAAAACCATATAATTGTTCCTGGATTTCTTCCTCTGTATAAAAAGTTCACAGACAATTTATTAATATAAATATCACAAATAACAGGAGTAAGAGCTAAAATCAACAAAGCCACTTTCCAAGAAACTCTAACTCGGACAATCCCAGGGGGACAAAATTTGAGGCTCAGTTTCTCTCACAAAAATACTGTTAACCTAATATTAACTAATAAGGTTGGACTCTGTAGGTAACTAATACCATTGAGCTCTGCAGGAAAAATAAATAGCAAATATATAGCTCCTACTACATGCTAGGTATTGTTCTAAGCACTTTACATATTTTAACTCATTTAATCCTCACAAATATCCTGTAACTATTACTATCTCCATTTTACAAATGAGGAAACTGAAGTACAGAGAGGTTAAGTGACTTGCTGGAGGTCACTCAGCTAGTAAATTGTGGAGATGGAATATAAACCTAAGCAGTCTGGCTTCAGAATTTGTTCTCTGTATGTGTTATTAACAAACATTGATTCAAAATAGTTAAACAATAAAATCAATGAGGGTGATTGTGTTAACTCAGTCACTAACCAAGCCATGTGACCTTGAATCACAATCTCTCTGAATCTCATTTCCCATTTAAGTAAGATAGGAAATTGGGCTAAGTAATCTCTAAAATTCCTTACAGGTCTAACATTCCATGATCTATGATCTAGAAGCCAAATGCCACAGTAATGACCACTCTTCTTTATCTTCCTCTTTTTACCCTTATCAATATATCTCATGATTGTTTTCTCATGGCTCATATTTATAGGTCCTCTATTTACCAGCTGCCTATCTCATAACAGTTACAGTGATAATCTTGAGGAAAATATAAATTAACAGAGTTCAGACCACACTCTACTATCTCCAAATCATGCAGATAGAGACCTTGAACTAAAAATAGACCAGTCATTACTTCAGCAGGTGCTGGAGAACAAGTCAGACTGCGCCTAAACGTGCGTATGTGTAAATGGATGGATATATTTATTTTTCACAAAGCAGTATGATGTAGGGCTCTTACAATGTCACCTCTGCTACCCACAATTAACAGTATCAACATTATCAGCTACTTAATGGCTTTAAGACTCAGGTTCCCCAATCTACGAATGGAGCTAACACAACAACCTACCTAAACAGCTTTCTATAAAGAGAAAATGCTTTTAAAGTAGTGCCATAGTGACTGACACAGTAAGCACTTAAAAAATATCATCTGTTGTTACAGCCGCTGCTGCCACCATTATTATCTACAATTCCCATATAAAAGCAAGAGCTCCAAGGTATGACAAGTTTGATTTCAAATTCTGGCTCTACCACTTACTAGGTGTGTGGCCATGAACAAATTGATTAGTCTCTGTAACCCTGGGTTTCCTCATTAGTAAAAATGGAAACAATAAACCATCTATCTCACAAAACTGCTGTGAAGATTAAATGAGGTAACATAGCAGCTGACATCTGGTTCCTAACTTGTCAATAAATGTTAATTCTTTTCTCCTTAATGACAAAATGACCACATTTCCACTAATTAAATTCAAAGAAAAGAGAATGTAAGTGGGAATCTGAAGGAAGAAAATTTTCTTTGCTCTATCATCCTGTGCAGTGGGGAAGATAACAGAGAAACCCCACCTGTGGAACTCCCTCCATCCTCTTATGTGCTTCCTAACACTAGAGAGCTTTTTCTCAAATCATCTTCAAACTTTCTGAAAGAAATCCTGTGCCCTAAGGCAGCCAACTCTCAGAAACCCTTTCAGGGAACCCAAAAGGTCAAAACAATTTTCATAATAATACCGTAACTTCAATTATTTTTTTTAACTCTCATTCTTTCGAGAGTACACACTGGCGTTTTCCAGAGGCTACATGAAATGTGATGTCATGTCTCTGATGGCTAGTAGAAAGTGTGCTTGTATACGCTTGTGTTTCAGACACTTCTTAGTTTCTAATATAGCATACATCGGTAGAGATTGGAATCTTCAATAATTTTTAAGAGTTTCAAATGGTCCCAAGACCAAAAAGTGAAAGAATCACTGATCTAAGGTATAGAAAAAGCACACCAAGCACATGGATTACTCTAGGAATTACAACTTCACCAATTTAGCTTAAAAAAGTAATTCACACAATAATCTAAAAACTTCTCACTTTCCTGTATGGTTACGTTTCAGTCCTTCAATATTCAAAGAATCACTTGTTCACTAATTATTTATGAATAGTCAGTGACAGAAGTGGGTTTAAGAACTTACACCTCCTTATTCCTGGTCTAGTCTTTCTAAGTACTGCAGTTCATCCTCAAAAACTATGTTTTCTTAACATACTGCCCCTCTTGTTACAGAGAATATAAAAATTGTAAGTTATGCTTATAGCAGGTTAATTATACTTTCCTCTAACCTATAAACAAACAACTTTTAAAGGATTTTCTGATCAGTTCCCATAGATACCACAACTGTCTGATGAGAAGAAAACAGGTGACTAAATTTCCTCCTATAAACAAATTATATTTAAAGGTGTATAATGTAAAGTTTGAAAAGCCAAGGAGAAAGTCTTCCATATCATTTACACAAGTGTTCCAAATTTACAACCATGTTTTAAGTCCTCAATCTGCAATCTTCCTTTTCTACACTATTTATAATTTTGAAAGCACTATGTTGACTAAAATATAAAACAAAAACACACAAAAGCCTGATTTTTTTCTATTTTTAAGAAAACAGAGCTAGAATTTAATGATAAATCTATCAGCCTACAGCAAATAGTAGAGCCCCTACAAATGTGTGTTGAATCAATGAGTAATTTTTTAAGGCATTTGTTCATCATGAGCACTTGGCTTCTTTTAGCATTTACTAGGTAAGGGGAAGATCTGAAAAGGTAAAT
Organism: Camelus dromedarius; assembly: GCF_036321535.1. NCBI lineage: Eukaryota > Metazoa > Chordata > Mammalia > Artiodactyla > Camelidae > Camelus > Camelus dromedarius. The sequence goes on along the minus strand of NC_087458.1, from coordinate 25,260,067 downwards.
ACAACTGAGCAAGAACCCTAGTGAATTTTGACGATGTCAATCCCAAAGTCCAATTAAATACCAAGCAACCCACAAACTAGCTCTGGTTAAGCTGTACAACTTGAGCAAAGTCTTCCAAACTTTTTTTATGTCACATCACCATCAAAAAAAAAAAAAAAAGGTTACTATGCACCTCCAACGTATGTATTATTTATAAATTATATCCTTATACACAGAATTTGTTTAAATGGAAGCTTTAAAATGTGAGACAATGATAAAATAATTTTAACATTTCATTTGTGAATAGTACAAAAATATTCCTAATCTCTCTAAAGAAATTATCATCAATAATACTACTTTGAAAGAAAAATTTAACTGAAAAAGTTCATTACTTTAAAGAAATCTTAGTTTAACATTTTGCAATACAATATTTCAAAGATCTAATTCAAACCTCAGGATTCAGTTGATTCTGAAACCTGATCATAGTGGCTAAAAGCTGAAAAATGGACCTTTACTAAGGCCAAACACATAACACATATTTAGGGTGAAGTTCACTGTGGATAACAATGGATGTAAAATTTTATTTCAAAGAATTACCTTAATTATTCTGAAACTTTCTGGCAAAACTTCTTGCCAGGTATATTAAAGTATCACTGTTTTTTCCTGTAATATGGCTGACAAAACGCTCGTACTAGTAGCAGAATTGTCAGCTCTGCCATTTTCTTGTTCACGTGCTTGCATTACTGATACTGCTGTTGAGACTTTTTAAAAGAGTCTTTTAAAGTCATATCCACTGTATAAGGGTTAAACTAGATAATATTCATAAACTCATTTAACTATGCACCTATAAACTGGATTAACTACTATCTATTCGCAGGAAGTGAACAAACAAGCGATAAAACTATTAGCAAGTCTTGTCCCTCTCTCCCTGAGACCACCTCCTAAGCAAAGTCACCGCATCAATCCATTTATTTAATATTAGTAAAATTTCATTTCTTCTAGTCTTATGCATAAAAATGAATATAATTAACACTTCTAAAACTATCTTCTCTTACCCTACAGGAGTGTTGGGTACTCTCCTTTGGGGGCTGTGATGCAAATATACTTGAAACTCCTAGACAGCATAATTCAGTCTCTCAAATGCTTTCCAGATTAGGACTACATTGGAAGCCAGGATCACCCCAGGTCAAATAAGATTCTTAGGTTCTTACGATATGGGCCTTCACCCAAAAACTGATCCAAGACCAATCTTCAGGGATGGATGGACAAGTATAATCTCTCCAGGATACGCACCCTCACACACTTTATTATACAAAGATAATAAAGAACAGAAATAGCTTCCTGTCTTACACAATATTCATTCATTCATTGAAGAAACATTTGTAAATGCCAGGTATTGTATTGACATACTCATTTACAAGTGTTATTTTAAATATGCTATACTGTGCTTTCATTTGCAGAAGTGCCTGAAAGAAAAAGTGTGGTTTGTGCCCCATCGGGTGGCCAAACTGGAAATTTCAAACAAGTTCCAGCAAGGCAAGTTAACCCTAACTAATCAACAGAATACCTCTGGGAAACTGAAGCCTGCAACACAAGTGTTCTCATGGGAGAATTTTATAAATGAAAATCACAGTAATGTTATGGCAATGTTTCCTTACACTTCAAAATAAGGGATATGCAGTTTACGCAAAATCTCTCCTTCCCCAATTCTTGCAACAAAAAACTAATCTATGACCATCACTTTTTATTTATTTCAATTAAATAAAAGTTTCACTGGGCCAGCTTTCCACTCACAGATTAAAATATCATTAAAATTTTTTCAAAGGAAGACTATTAATTTAAAAGGATGCTATTAATAGTAATGCTTTAAGTTCTGTCCTCTTCATATATCAAACATAATTAAACCATTACAATGTATAGAAATTTAGAACTAGATGTGTCCTTAGAAAATAAAAGCTTAGAAACCATCAACTCCAGTTATCTCATCTACAGATGAGGAACCTAAAGCCAGGAAAGAGGAAGTGATCTTCTAAAGGTCACACAGTTAGGGTGACCTGACTCCCAATGCTTATGCATCTGTGATCAAGAGACTAGCTCTGTATATATGATCCTGGGCAAGTAACTTAACCTTTCTGGACCTTAGTTTCTTTGCCTGAAAAAAAAAACAAGGAGACAGATATTCTCTAAATTCCCTTTGAATTCTAAAATCCTGAAATTTAGATACCTCATGATGTTACTATCTTACAAAACTACAGTGTACAGTGAAAAAACCATTCCTGGTTCCTGAGAAACCAAAGGGGCACAGAATCCTAGAAAAGAAAACAAAAGTCAGCAGCCTAAGGCACCAAATATATTTGCTTCTTTTGCTAATATTCTGTAAAACATTAACATAGTCATACTAGTCTACTTGGTTGAAGCTGGTCTAAATTATTTTGATTAATCAATTACAGAGCTCTACAATATAGAATCACTGATTCTAAATCCAAAAAAATGCTCTTATAAAGATTTACTGATGTTCTATATTATATGCCAAGATTAACACTCAAATATATTACTGAAAACAGGGATAGTCTCTTTCCATTTCTGTTTATTCTTTGTAAAAACTATTCACAAATGGATCAAACAGATTTTCTTTATATGGTTTCTCCATGTTGCTCTATTCTTTTACGCTTTATTATTCTGCCTATGAAGACTGAGTCTATGAACTCCACAATTCGTTTTTAAATTAGAAAATCTAATAACTTTCAGCATATTTATGGAACATTAACAATTTTAACAATCCAAAAGAAAAAATTAAAAGTTAAATCAAAAACCTATGTGCTACAACAGACCTTGAAAAGCTCTGGCCCTATATTCTTATTTTATAGAAGAGGGAAGAATTCTGGAAAGGCAAAAAGACTATCCCAGGGCCTCATGGTGAACATACATGAGAACCAGTACTTATTGTATGACCATGTATATACAATAATATATACAATCATAGATGTAAAACAACATTTTCAGCTTCCATCTATTGCTTCGCTTATTTCAAGTAAAATTTAGGAGAGCAAAATAACGTAAAAATCAAAAAGCTCAACAATTCATAGTGGTTCACAACACTACAAAGCACAGAGGCTAGAAATCAGAGGTAATACTCCAGAATTTCATCACCAGTACTTGCAAAACAAATTCAAGCATCTGTTCTACTAACAGTGTTTCAAGAGCATCACCTTCATATGAGAAACTACGTGCTACTGTGTTATGAGAAGGTTCTTTTCTCTAGCAAATGCTAACATCTTTTATGATGTCCTTTTCCCCTCAAAGTTTGCAAGCTGCCAAAATTCCTGGACTCTAAAGACTTATTTATGCCTCTTTAACTGCTTTTAAAGGAACAGCACCAGCTCTTGAGAAACAATATACAATACACAGATGCCAACCCTATTAAAAATGTCTTTAACGGCTCCAATTCACAAAGAAAAGTGATTAATTTTGCCTTATTAATTTTGCCTACCTAACAATGAGCTTAACTAAGATAGGAGTCAAGTAGTAGGGACTCTCTGCAGGATAATATTTCAATTATCTGCAACTAATTTTCCAAAAAATAATTTATAATTAACCAAGAAAGATAATGCAGTCACACATATGCTCAGGAATTTTGTTCCTCTGTGACCAACCTAAAGCAACCATTTAGGACTAGTGTCCAAATGGAGTATGTGACTGAGGAGTCCCAGAATCACTCCAGCCACAAAGCTGACATTATAAATCAAGAGGTAATTGCATCTTCAAACTAAATCTTATGCTTCTCCTTCCAGGCCCAGAAAGTGTATTCCAAACTAATACAATTCTATGAAACAGTTAACTGCTATAATACTTAAATTGAATCACAGCATACAACCAGCCACTATTACTTCTCCCCAAATGAAGCATTCCATACTATATAACAAGTATAGGATGTTGCTTCAGCATGCTGTGTTCTATCCCTCTATGAAGAACTGGCAGTGGTGCTGAAAATCGCTACTAGAAAGATGAAAGACCAATACCTTCCTTTCAATAAAAACCATCTTCTGGAGTCTAGCCAAGGTTTTAAAACTGACCAAATGTTATTAGAAACAATAAATCAAAAACTCTACAGGCTCAAAAGCTAGTCCCTTATTTCATTCTTAGAAGTGTAGCCACAAAACACTGTAAGAAAATTAAGTGAAAAGAAAGCATTAATAATTCTAGGCCTTTCATTTCTGGCCGTAATCAAATACTGTATGTTACAAGGTGAATTTATTTTACAACCTTCAAGGTTCTGTTTAACCTACTTACATCCTTTTCCTTGTCTTCTTCAATTATTACAACGGCAATATTAACAAATAAACTTGTGCTATTGCCTAAACATCCTATCAATGAACTTAAAACAGAAATTAAACAGAGAACAAAAATATTTTAACTCATAAAATCTAGCTAGCATATTTGTGTTCATATTGATTTTATACTCTTTGTTCCTCCACATTATATAGATTTGAATTCCTGGAGGTTTCAGATAGGTCTTTATCCAGGAGCTGAACTGCCAGCTAGTGAGATTAACGTATTGCAATGCTTAAAGTAACCCTTCAGGTATCTTGCCTTCCGAATATATAAATGGGTTCATTATCTTTACTTTTCCTTGTATTAATGTAAGGTTCCTTATCAATAACTATTAAATACCCTCCTGGAGCTGTTATTACAGAAATTAAGAGCGAGGAGGGCCATGATTTCTGTAATACACGGGTATGTTTTAAAAGTACGTTGTTGACAATGTAGTACTTTTCTCCCTAACAAAAATTTTTAGAAAGAAAACCTGAAATTTTTAATAATTCTCTTCTCTTTTCTCCTTCCTCTTCCTCCTTCACTCCGTTCCAAAACAACAGAAGAGCCAAAACCAAAAATGTGATTACTTTATGTACTTCATGCAATCAGTGAAAAGAGGAGTCACTGTCTTATTATCAAAACAAAATAGTTGATTACAATACACTGTAACCACTGCAAGTGTACAAAGCCTTTGTCAACAGTGAGCAAGTGGGACAAGCCGAAGGGCTCCGGGGAATGAAGGAAATCACTGAAGGGGCTTATCTCGAAAAGAAGGATTCCTTGGTGAGAGGTGAGCAGAGAAACAAGACCTAACCTTGGCGAGGGGGCGCCTGCCCGGGGTGGGGATGAGAGGTCCGGCTGAGCTGGAGGAGGGGATTAGCGCGGAACCGCCGCGACCCCGGGCTGCCCTCGTTCCCCGACTCCCCCACCTGCGGCTCGCCCTCCCACCACCATTCCCCATCCCCGGCCGGCTGTGCAGTCCCTCCCGGCCCGCCGCCTGCATATCCGTTACCCCAGCGGCAGCGGGGCTGCGGGGGAGGGGAAGGTCAGCGGGGCCCGGAGGGGGCCGGCCGCGGCGGGGATGCCGCAGTGGCTCCCCGCCGCACCGGGTCAAAGTCCGCCCGGGCGCGGGGAGGCAGCGGGAGAGGAAGGCGGTGGTGGAGGTCGGGACTGGCGAGATGGTGGCCCCTCCGAGCCCTCCCACTCCCCGGCCGCCGCCGGTACCTCATACTGGATGTATTGCTTCCTCCACTCGGGAGTGATGTGCGCGGAGAGGTGTTCGGCGAACTTCATCCTGCCGTTTCCCTCTCACTCCCACTCGGGTCCAGCAGTTACAGGCGGCGGCGGCGGCGGCGGCGGCAACAGCGAATCCGACTCCTCCCCACATGGGCCCCGGCGCGGCGCGGCGCTGCGCTTCTCTCCTCCTCCGCCGCCGCCGAGGTCTCCTCAGAGCCACCCTCCCGCCATCTTCCTCCTCCTCTCCATAGCCCCGCCCCGCCCCGCCCTCCATACGTCATCGCCATGGTAACCGCCTACGCCGCACGGACGAAAAGGGCGGAGTGAGGGGCGGGATTTCGGCATATTCCCTAAGGCTCCGCCCCTTCTGGGCCGGACGTGCTGGAGCCACCTCCCCTGACCGCTTCCGTCTGGGTCTTGATGGCCTTACAGCTGCTCTCTATCGCCTGCCTGGAAAGCGGCAGTGTTGTTACTGCAATTAATATTAATACTGGAGCAACAATAATCCAAACAAGACGTTTATATTTGCAAAGATTTGTACAAATATTTTTCCATTTTAATATTTATTCTTCATAAAATCGTTAAGGATGGATCAACATTAATCCAAATTGAGTAACTAAAACAGACTAAAAAGTTAAGGACCAAATGTATTTAAAGTAACCGTGTTTTACACGCTCTAGGTACTCAATAAATGCTTGTTGAATTTAATTAAAGAAGATGTCAGTGCCAAATATTGCGTGCAGCTTCTGAATTTCAATGTAATTATCTAGTCCTAGGGCTACCAAAAAGGCCACAACAACACCTGGACCCAAACCAGGACTGAGGATTTGGGTCCTTGACCCAAATCGACTGGACATGTGACTGAGCTTCCTGGGGATTAGGAGTAGGGTTGAGAAGGAAACCAGTGATGGGAGGAAAGAGAATCCTCTAGAGATATGGTAGGAACTCCACCCCAAGGAGACCAGAAATGGGTCCAGCATCCAAGCTGACTGTCTCGGGGGTGTGGGCATGGAGAATACATCACTCACACAGCTTGCCAATACTTTGAGTGTGAGAGTGATTGTCCTGGAGGGACTGACATGGGATGGAAACCAGGGTCCTTCCCTGAGTGGAGGAGCCCTGGATAATAATAGGTACCATTTGTTAAGCACTCACTGTCTGTGTAACAAACACTGTTCTAAACCCCTTACATGTACAGTACTTTGTCCTGTAATTTTAAAAATTTTGATGAGACCCAGAGACTAAGGGACTACTATGACCAGGAGAGTATTCTGAAATATCAACATCTGCTGTTGGCTTTTTCTTTTTCCTCCATGTTTTTTTTCCCCATTCCCCTTCCTCTTAATTCCTTCCAGTAGGGATTCTGCAGTTATGTCCTCAGGAGAGTGGTGATGCATAATGGAAAACAGGCATAGGCTATGAGTCTTTCTGATTTTTGTTGTAGGAAAGCTTCAGCCTCTGGTAAAAGGGTAATCAGGGTCAAAAAAAGAAGAAGAAGGACTCCTCTCCACTCAGCACCATACCTACCGGCAGCCCACCATAACCATAACGCTTCCCCTCTACTGGAGGTAAATGTTGCCAGAAGAAAAAGACAGACAAAGAGAGAGCTATGCTCCCAGCAAGGCGGCACAACCACAGAGAGGAAATGGCTGCCTGGGGTGCCGAGGAAGGCAGAACCAAGAGCAGCTGAAAAAGAGATTACTGGCCTTTAGCCAGATATGGACTAGAATGGTAGACTTTTGGCAGCAACACCCGTAGACCGTGGCATCCTGCTCCAACAGCAACACACCTTTGTGCCTTAACTGTGTACAAGATTCTGGAAACATGGCCCAATCCAGGGAGGAAAGGAAATCCTCAAGACTGGCTCTATAACCAACAATTCTTAATTTTTCTCATGCCTGATCCACAGCCCTGACATTCAGTTGGACATGAAAATCTTAATTTATCTACAAAAGTAGATGTCACATTAAGTTTCCTATTCCTAGCATTACTTAAGAGAGTACACTGACAGAACCATCAAATACTTTCTGCAGAGCACTGTGCTAAGGCACTAAGAATGGTAATCTGAATGGTTTTACTCTGAATCAGAAGTAACTCTTATGCAGTCTTTTGTAAATAGGCAAATAACTCTGTTTATCAAAACTTTATTTTGATTTTTATAGTGATAAGCTACTATGATGTGCTAGCCATGCCACTTTGGGAATGAAAGAGAGTTCAGAAATAAATAAGACTCTGTCTTTTCCTTGGAGGACATCAAAATCCAGTTAGAGAGACAGACAGATAGACCAATATCTAGACTACAGTGTGATATACACTGTAATTGAGGTATCTACAAGGAAACCAACATTTAACTGACTAGGAAGGAAGGATGGCACCCCAGAGAAAGTGACTTTGAAATATAGTCTTATAACAACAATCTGACAGGGAGAAAGACACCCCCAAAGATCTCAAAGACAAAAAGCAAAGAGAAGCCAGGATTGTTAGAGAATGACAAGAGGTTATCTGACCAGGTTATCCTTTAAGAAAGCTAAATGTCTCAAAGAAACTCTTCCCACCCACCTCCTGCCCTCCCCCATCCTAGCTCTCACACCCCTCCTGCCTCACTCTCACTGTATGGTCAATAATTGTATCAGACTGCGAGCTCCTTGAAGACAAATCGCTCTTTTCTTTCATTTTCTCTAATATAACCTGGTGCCTGGCATTCAAGCATTCAATAAATGTTGAAGTAACAAAGGAAAGGTAGAAGGAAGGAAAGGGAAGGAGGGAAAGGCATCTACACGGAGGGAAGCTGCAGAAAGTAAAGTTAAGCTGCATCGAGACTGTGAAGGAATAAATCATGGCATTGCAGGATCTTTGGAGAAGTCCATGCAGTGAGTGACTAACTCTGGCTTGGGAAAACAGTATAGTATAGCTTCCTAGTTTTGAACATTGGCTCTGGGAGTAGACAGACCTGAATTTAAATCCCAATTCTGGCATTTATAATCTGTGTGACTTTGGGCAAAGTGTGTTAGCTCTTAATGCCTCAGTTTCCTCATCTCCCAAATGGGGATAACACTTCCCTAACAGGTTGTTATGAGGATTAAATGAGATTCTGCACATAAAGCCCTTAGCACAATGACTGGCCTCTGGTTGACCACTCAGTAATTGACAGCCCCTCAAAAGCCTCTGTTAGCAGAGTGAAGGATGGACTAGAGCAGGGACAGACCAGAGACCAATTTAATAACAAGCACCTGTGTAGCACTTACTCTGTGCCAGACACTAAGTGCTTTACAAATTCAAACTTATTTAATCCTCACAAGGACCCCAGGCGATAGCTACTATCATTATCCTTATTTTAGAGATGAGTAAACTGAGACAGAACAGTTAAGAATCTTGCTCAAGCTCACCCACCTAGTAAGTGGTAGAGCTGGGTTTATACCCTGGCAATCCAGCTCCAGACCACTCTTGACCACTGTGTTATGCTGACTATTGATGCAACAACCCACACCAGTCATAGTGATGAACAGAAGGAGGAGTGATGTGTAATTCTAACCCTGGTGGCTGGATAGATAATGCTGCCATGAACTGAGATAAGGAGTGAAAGTGGAAGGCAGGTTTATGGCATTGTTGGATGTGTTAAATAGAATCTATCAGATATGCAGTACTCTGATTGGAAATACAGATCAAGAGCTCTGGAAAAAGAAGGTAAGACTGAAGACCGGGGACATTCACATTTAGGGGATAACTGAGTCCTGATAAGTCAGCCCAGAGAGAGAGGATACACTGAAATGGAAAGGGGTCCACAGGGTCATCATAGTGTGAGCCTGATTTTTAAAAAATGGGACAAGGAAGGAGGTTGGGGTGTGGACAGAATGGGCAGCAAGACAATCAGGAGCGAGTAGTGTCAGGGAAGCCATAAAAAGATGAAAGCTTCATAAAGGAGGTGGGGATTAACACTGTCAGGTGTTACAGACAGGTTCAGTAGGATGACTTCTAGGCTACTGGATTTAGCAATTAGAGTCATTGGTAACTTCAGAGAAAGTGGCTTCAATAGCACGAAGGGCTGCAGAAGGCTGAGCAGTGAACAGCATTTGTTTTTTGTGGATCCTAAACTGTCTTTATTCTGTGTGCATGTTGTAGAACCAGGAGTGAGAATTTAACAGTATACTCAGCAGTTTATCTAGAAATTCATAAGTGCTGAGTCTGAACACTTTATATTTATCACATGTAATTCTAAGTTTGGGAACAGGTATACTTACCACAAAGTAACTCTTCTAAAACTTAGAATTATGTGTGATAAATATAAAGTCAAACTGTTGCTTGAGCAAATGAGACTGGTGATCATGCTGAAAGGTGAGACACTGACCTGCAGAGAGATCAAATCTTAAGCTACACTTTCCATTGAAGCTGAATAATCATCACAGGAGTAAAGATGATGTTCTCAGTACAGCCCAGGCTCTGAATTATATGAGGCCCAGCCCAGCTTTAAAATATGATAGACTTACAGACCTAAAAGGGGTTCAATAGATGGGCTTCAGATGGTTCATGGCCTCCATAAAATTACATGCAAAACTTTGTGTGTTATTTGAATATTTTTCTGGAGAAAGAATCCATGTCATTTTTCAAAAGTTTTCACACTCTGAAAACATTTGAAATAATGGCACCAGGGCACTAAACATCCCTCCCTCCTCCACTGAAAAAAACTAACATAAAGAATTTATAAGTGAAGTTTCAAATGATTCAATTCAATTATTTCTAGAAATACCTTTATTTCAACACCACTTTGATTAAGTACACCTTGAGTTTTGCTGTTTTTTTTTTTTAAGACTGAGGAAGGTATTTTGCAAGTTACAAAAGAGTGTTTATAATACTCATTCATTCACTCAGCAAAGATACATTGAGCAGCTACTACGTACCAGGCACTGTTCTAGGCACTCTTCTAGACAGAACTGTGAATGAAACAACAGAGCTTATGGAGCTTGCTGTCAAATGGGAGACACAGACAATAAACAAGTAGGCAGCGCATTAGATAGAGAGAAGTGCAGGGATAAAGATCAAGGAGCGTAAGGGATAGAAAAATCCCTTTATAATTTTATATAGGGGAGTCGGGAAAGGTCTTACTTTCCCTTACTGATAAAGTGACTTTTAATCAGAGCTCTGAAGGGAGGGAAGATGAGAGCTACATAGCTATGGGTTGAAGATGGGAGTTGAAAGGAGGGGTAAGATTCAAAGCAGAGGAATCAAGTGCAAAGGCCCTGAGGCTAAAATGTGCTGAGAAACAGCAAGGATGCCATTGCAGTTAGTGTGTTTCAGGGAGAAAGATGAGGTCAGCTAGGTAGTTGGGAGTCAAATTGTGTAAGGCCTTGTAAAGGCACTGGGCCAAGGTAAAGACTTGGGCTGTGAATGATTGAGGCCTTTGGAGAGTTTTTTCTTTCTTTTATTTTGGTTGTTTTTTGTTTGTTTGTTTTCTTTTCTTTTGTTTTTCATGCAGTAATTACCACTTTTTTTCCCCAAGACATATCTAAAAATTGTGGTAGTGGGGAGGGTATAGCTCAGTGATAGAGCACATGCTTTCCATGTGTGAGGTCCTGGGTTCAATCCCCAGTACCTCCATTTAAAAAAATTAGTAAATAAATAAACCTAATTACCTCCCCCCAAAAAAATTTTTAAAAACTAAACTAAAAAATAAGAAAGAATAATAGATGGGAAGTAAAAAGAGCATTAAAAAATAAAATAAAATAAAAATTTCATTAAAATACACAGAACATAAAATTTTCCATTTTAACCGTATTTTAAGTGTATAATTCAGTGTCATTAAGTACATTCACAAAGTTGTGCAACCATCATCATTATCTATTTCCCAGAACTTTTTCATAATCCCAAACAGAAACTCTATACCCTTCAAATAATAACTCCCCATTCCCTCCTCCCTCCTACTCTCCCAGGAAACATCTATTTCACTTTCTGTCTCAATGGATTTGCCTACTCTAGGTACCTCATATATGTGGAATTACACGATATCTGTCCTTTTGTGTTTGCTTATTTCACTTAACATAATCTTTTCAAGGCTCATCCGTGTTGCAGCATGCATCAGCACTTCCTTTTTGAGTCTGAATAATATTCTATCGCTACCATTTGTTAGTGGTAAACATTAGCCATTTATGCCATTTGTTAGTGGTAAACAAAATACACCACATTTTGTTTATCCGTTCATCTGTTAATGGACATTTGGATTATTTCCACCATTTGACTACGGTGAACAGTGCTGTACACGTATTGCTTGAGTCCATGGTTTAAATTCTTTGGGGCATATATCTAGCAGTGAAATTGCTGAATCATATGGTAATTCTATGTTTAACTTTTTGAGGAAATGGAGGTTTTTGAATGACATTATCAATCAGATAAATCATATATTTTTTTTCTTTTGCTGTCTGAAAAATAGTCTTCAGAGAAGAGAAAGAAAAAACAAGGCGAATTAGTTTCCTATGGCTGTTGTAACAAATTACCACAAACTGGGTGGCTTCAAACAAATTATTCTCTCATAGTCCTGGAGGCTAAAAGTCCAAAATCAAAGTTTCAGCAGGCTTATGTTCTCTTAAAGACACTCAAAGGTGGTGAATCTCTTCTGTGCCTTTCTTCTGGCTCCTACTGTGGCTGGCAGTCCTTGGTGTTCATTGGGCTTGCAACTGCGTAACTCCAGTCTCTGCTTCCATCACCAAATGAGGTTCTCCCTGTGTGTCCCTGACTCTTCACAGGGCTGTCCTCCTTCCTCACGTCTGTCTTTCCTTCTTATAAGGACAAATGTCATATTGGAGTAGGGCTCACCCTAATTGAGTTAGACCTCATCATAACTTGTTTACATCTGCAAAGACCCTATTTCCAAATAAGAGCACACTCACATATACTGGGAATTAGAATTTCAACACATCTTTTTTGAAGGGAGACAAGTCAACCCACAATAAAGGACCACTGGAAAAGACAGTATTGTAATAACCCAAGGGAAATATGATGGTGGTTTGGATCATGAGGTGAGCAGTGGAGGTGATGAGCAGTGGTTGGAAACTGAATATATTTTGAAGATAGAGTCAACAGGGTTTAGTGGTGGATTAGATGCGGGGTGTGAGCAAAAGAGAGGCATCAAGGATGACTCCAAGTTCTTCTATCTGAGTAATTAGAATGGGATTGGGGATATTGCAGAAGGACCAGGTTTGGGGTAGAGGGTGAAACTTAAGATTTCAGTCTGGGATGTGTTATGACTGTCAGACATGCAGGTAGAAATGCCCGATAGGCAATTTAGAGTTTGGAGGTCATCAGAGAGGCCCTGGATCAAGATATAAATTTGTGAGTCAACAGAATAAAAATAGTATGTAAAGCAATCCATGAGATTGGCCAGGAAGTGAGTGTATATAGAAAAGAGAAGAGGTCTAAAGACAGATCTGTGGGCTACGACAATCCTTACAGGTTGGGAGCACGAGGAGGAATCCACAAAGGAGACTGACAAGAAGAGATTAGGATAAGAAGAAGCTAATACAGTAAAAACTGATGATTCTTTCAGAAAATGTTTCTATAAAGGGGAACATCATAATAAGGTAATAGTTGAATTGGAACTTGATAATGAGGTTTTTTTTAAGACGACAGAAATCACAGTAAAATAACAGAATGTATATATTCTGATGGAGGTAATTCAGTGTAGAAAGAAAAAGTGATTATACAGGAAAAAAGGGCACATTAATTTTCTTAATGTAAAACCAGACATAAAACATTCATGTGTTTGAATAGTGAGACAGGTTCAAGAAGAATGTTCAGAATGGTTACCTCCGGGTTAGAGATTTCCAGAGATTTTTACTCATATTTTTCTATGTTGATTTCAGTTTTTACAAACTGCATTTATTAAATTTATAAAAATCAATGTGTTCTATTTAAATAATTCCAGAACAAGTAATGTACAATGAGTACAAAAAAGTATCTTTGCAGCATTTGATACTGCAAACTACAGGGAAGAAACCAGTGGACTAAAAGATACAGAAAATCCAGGGGATGAGAACCAAGCAAGGTCCCAGAGAAAGCAGAAGAGTGCAGACAAGGGATTAGCCTTTAGAAGGAGGAGGCACGTGACATCATTTGAGACTAGGAGATGGAGGTAGTAGTAAAGACAGTAATTATGGTAGACATACATAGGTTTGTGGCTGGAGGGGAAGGAATCGTCTCTAAAGAAGACAAAATTCATCCATCTGTTTGGGAAAATGGGAGCAGAGTAGGACAAGAGGTATGTGAGTAGCACTGAGGGCCCCTTGAATTTGGAAACTATTCACTTGTAATAGAATCAACTGGAACGATTTTGTCGATTTTTCCAGCAGTTAGTTCAGCCGCCTAGGAGCAGGAATTGAAGGAAAGAATAGTTGGGTTGATCCAAGGTTAGGAATTGCAGAAAACGCCTTAGGACAAGGAGATAACGGCATTGAGGTACAAATGAAAACAAAATAACAGCACCTAAGATTTGTTGTATTTCACATGCATTATTAAATGCAATCCTCATAGCAAGGATAAGGATTAAATGTATATTAGGTTAAAATACCACAGGAAAGAATAACAACCAAGAAGGATATTTTCATTGTACGGACGAGAAAACTGAGGCTTAGAAGGTATGTCAGGTTTGGGAGCTACTTTCCTAGGTGGTGGGATCCCCCATCCCTTGGGTCTTGATAGGAGGCGAGACCCCAGCTCCCACTAGGCCTACAGTGGGCATATATCCCTACCCCAGCTCTTTGGCAGGAAGTATGTGGCCCAGATTTGGCCAATCAGATGCTCCTGCCAGGAATTTTGTGTCATGTGGAAGTGCTCAAAGACATGGCAACAGACAGAGCAGGCTCTAGGAGGCTGCAGCAGACGTCAGAGTCTAGCAGTGAAAATGGCAGCAAGTGTCCAAAGCTGGGCTCTCAAACGCAGGGTCCTGACCTGATTGTTTCTCTGGCATGATCTCTGCTCTGTTCTTGGCTGTAAGCTTTTCTTGGCTTCTGCTTTTTTCTTCAACTTGTTTACAAGCCTTCACATTGATACTGTGAGCAACCCAAATCCATCCAATAAAGTCTATTTCTGTTTAAGTTAACTGGAGTCAGATTTTCCTGTTTATAGCCATGCACCCTGGATGGGTCATAGGGATTGAGAACTTTGCCTATAGCTGTTGCCAAAGATGTACTCAATAATCAGATACATATGATTTTTATGAATAGGGCTTGGTTAATGGGCTCATGGACCAAATAGTTGTAGTAACAGGGATGGAGGAGAGGCAGGGGCTCAAAAATATCACTTTCCCTCACCAAGGCTGATCTGTCAACTGCTGATAGGGACCAATGCTGAGTCCCTAATATAATTTGGGATGAGTCTAATATTTGGGGTGGGGGTAGACCAGTCAAACACCTGGTGTAAGTTTGATTATATTGCTCTCTTTCCGTTGTGGGAGTGCGGGAGAGAGAAAGTAACTTATCCTCACTAGAGTAGGTAATTATTCTAGGTATGGATTTGTCTTTTATGCCAGCTATGTTTTTGCCAGCAATGCCGTCTATGAACATCTTTATTTACCATCACAGTGTCCCATTTAATATTGCTTCCACGAAAGAAGTGAGAGAAAAGAAAGATGTCTCTGGATTTCACTGGTCTCTCCGTGAATCCCATCACCTACAAGAACATGCCCTTACAGAATGGTATCCGAACCTATTGAAGACTCAGGTATGGTACCAGCTAGGAGACACCACTCTGAGTAGTTGGCGTGCTCTGCTATAGAATGAGAGAATGCTCTAACCAGTAGCCAATATATGATGTTGCTTCTCCCAGGCAGACAACATGAGTCCAGAAACCATGGGCTGGAATGGTACTGTCTCTTCTCATTATTACATGTAAAGACCCAATCACAAAGTTTCTGTATTTGTTTCTCATACTGCTTGGCTCTCTGCTGGTGTCAAAAGCTTGAAACCCAGAGAAATATTGCTTCCACCTGAAAACTCAATAATGGTTCCCCTAGAGGGGAAGCTGAGATAGCCACTGGGCCAACATGGGCTCTTCATGATGTCAAATCATCAAGGGGTTCCTGCATATCTGGAGTGTTGGTCCTGATTTTCAAAGAGAAACAAGGGTTTTCACTACAAATGAAATAAATAGAGAGGGGTGGGTCTAAAACCAAGTGTAACCTTCAGGGTATCCCTTTGTGCTGCTCTGTCCAGTGGTAAAAGTTAAGATGTACCAGCCCAATAAAGGCAGGCTCCCCAATGGTTCAGATCCCATATACAGAATGATATATATAGAATGATAGTTTATGTCGCCCCATTGGGTAAAGTAGCTTGATAAGCTGAGATGCTGGCTGAAGATTAAAAAAAAAAAAAGAACATGAGATGGGAGTGGAAGAAAGTTATACATACCAACTATGGGCTTGAGGCCAGATGCAGAAATGAGGTCTGTACTAGCTACTCCCTTTTCTTCCTGGCTTTGCAATGTATATAGTAACTAATTTCCTTTGCACATCCTTTCCTTTTTCTCTAATATTTCATATGACTGTGTTAGAAGTGGTGAACTTTTTAAGTCAGACCTTGAGTTACAGGATATGAAGGTGGTATTGTAACCAAGCTAGAAGAGAAATGAACACCTTTCTGGAGCCAGGAGTTCCTCTAGGGCCTTTCTGATTTCTCAGACAGGTGCCCACTCCTCCAGCCCTTTCAGCATATTCATAAGCACCTATTTCCCTGTGTTCAGTCCATTTTGATTGAAATTGCACCAATAACTTTCTGTTATCTGTACTTAAGCCCTGACCAAAAAGCAAAACAGACAACACTGCAAAGTATAAAGAAGTATAAGAAATGTTTATTTTGGCGATGAATCAAAACAATTATGGGCTAGCACTCTGTATTATTCGTTTTGATTTCTTAAAAGAGCTTCTTCCTCTTTATCCAGGCTATAAAAACTGCTGTGGTCCACGATGTAGCTCACTCTGACATGGCTTTGTCTTTTATGAGTCTCACAGATGTCTTGATCAAAGAAGAATTGCTGTTTTCTGCCAACACTTAACATTTTTAAAGTCAAAGAAATAACTTTTCCCAAAGTGCAGCTAGCTCCTTAGGGACAGGAACCACTCCTACCTGTTTCACTTTTAACAGCACTTAACACAGTTGACTCCACATAGTAATATAAATTGAATCTTTAATATATGCTTCCCCCTGCCACGAGTGATAAGCATGACCACTTTGAGGTCCATGCAGATCCATTCCTGTTATAAAAACATATCATTAGAATCTAAGCTCTTTCCTCCACACTTGGGACGGCTGAAAACTTAAGCTAATGCAAGAGAATGTAAGTGAGACTTGATACATGGACTACACAGAAAAGTGAGAAGCCTGAAGGATTCAGGAATCAGGGGGTCTTGTTGCCATATGTGCCAGAAGTCCTACTGGAGTAAGGAAGAGCCTTTTGGTATTCTGTTCAGTTGCCAGTACTTCCAATCAAACAATTCTCAACCTCAAGGAAGTTTGATTTGAATTGTAGATTTTTTTTTCTTAATTACCACATTAATATACACTAATCATAGAGAATTTAGAAAGCACGGAAAAAATGTAAAGATCAGAAATAAAGACCCTCCACCTCATCACCCAGGAGAAACGACTACTAACATGTGAGCGTATTACTTTTGTCTTTTTTAGTGAGCATAGCCGAGAGATTAGAGAAAGTGAGAGGCGGAGCAGAAATGCATACCTCTTCTGTAACTCGTTAGTGTTCCTGGCATCGGGGTACCCACCCGCCTCTGAGGCAAGATCCCCCTCTTCACCAGGACACCTCCGCCAGCTACCCCAAACCTCTGACTTGGCCGTTAAAACAAAGAGATGTTTTGTCTTGACTCTGAGGGAAGGAGTTCCTCTTCATTGCGTGACAGATTGATATTAAGAAAAACCAGTTAGGGAAGCCCAGCATGTTCTTCCCATGAGCTTACAGTGCATTCCATCTCACATCTTTCCAGCTGTCTTCTGAGAGCCAGGATCTGGGTGGAAGGAGGGCGAAAGAGGGCCATGAGAAGAATCAGTTAGATCTGGGGAGATACAGTGTGTCTGCAGAAAGCTGACTGTCAGTGTGACTGGCAGTGGGCAGGGAGTGTAGCTTTGGATGTCTTTGAGCAGGTGTATTTCAAAGATAACTCCTATGGGCTCTCGCTAGTGAATGTCCAGGAAAAAGCAAAGACTGGAGGAGGAGACATCAAGCAGGAGACTGCCTACTGCGTTAAGAAAAACATTCATCATTTCCTGTTCCTGCTCTCTGTGTATCTGAAAGCTCGTTTCTGACAACAGCCTTAAAAAAACAAAACAAAACAAAAAAAACCCTTTCATTTGTTCACTTCCTGAAATCCTGAAATGGACCACACAGCCCCAGGCAAAGCATGCACTACAATGAAAGTCGATTTTTCTATCTGCACACAGGGTTGGGTCTTGTTCTATGTTATATCCCCTGAAGCCACTAGGATAGATTCTCACAGTTGACTCCAGTGCTGAGCAGATGATTAACTTCCAGATTATTTGGGTTAGAATTTATATAATTCAGTGATTTGTATTGGTTAATGCTTTCTTTTCATACTCCCCTAAAAAGAAATTTGTTGATTCTATCTCCAAAATATCTCTTGAATCTGTTCACTTCTTCCTGTCTCCATAGCACCACTCCCTATATTCTCTCCCCTTAATCGTAATAATTGTTTGCTACCTGGTCTGCACTTTCTGGCCCTACTCTGTTGTCCACCAAACAGAGCAAACTTTTAAAACATAAATCCCATCATGCTTTTTTCTTGCTTAAAATCCTCCAATGCTTCCCACGTGGGATCTGTCCTTGCCCTCCCTCCCCTTCATCTGGTCTCACTTTCCTCCTAATTCACTGTGTTCCAGCTTCACTAGTCTTTCTTCAGTTTCTCTGAGGCACCATGCTCTTTTCTATCACAGAGCCTTTCCATGTGATATTCTTCTGTATGAAATGGTGTCTTCCCTTCTCACTCATCCTTTGAATTTCAGCTTAAGTATTGTCGCCCATCCACACCCAACCTAATTTAGGTTCTCCCTATTAGGTATAGCATCATGTACGTTTCCTTTACAGTTCTAATTAAAATTTGTGAATATGGGAGGGGAGGATATAGCTCAAGTGGTAGAGCACATGCTTAGTATGCACCAGGTCCTGGGTTCAATCCCCAGTACCTCCTCTAAAAATAGATAAATAAGCTAAATACCTCCCTCTTCCCCTCAAAATTTGTGAATATATATTTACTTGTAAGATTGTTCAGATCCAGGTCCCTCAAGAGATGGTAGATTCTAGCAAGACAGAGAGTATGTCAGTTTTGCTTCTGTTGTATCCTCTAGTGCCTGTCATGGTACCCAGCACATAGTAGATGCTCAGCACTTCTTGAATGAATGATTTTACATCGTCTGGGTTTGAAGTGTTTAAAATAAGAGTTACCAAAAAGGTCATTTCCTTTGTCTCTTTTCTGCCAATGCAGGGCACACAAGAAAACACCTAACAAATATGTATTCATTGATTGACTGATGATTAACTAACTTTAGATTGACATTTTGGTAGGGAAGAGAGGTATCACACCTGGAGACAGGTTAGGATCAAAGACACAGATATGATTACAGCCAATCCTTTTCTCACTGTGGTGAAAGCGAAAACTGTTAGAGTGAAGATTAGGTGCAAACATTTATAATTACTGTAATGATAGGGCCTCCTAGAAAAAAGGAGAAGTCAAGATGCACTAGAGCTGAATATTACTGGGCATGGTTGTGTTGTCTGTAGTGAGAGGCTGTGATTGGCCAGAAGGGGCTGAGGGCTGAAATCCAACATCTTGCTGGATTCCATAGGCTTGGAAAGAGAAGGAAAGTACAAACTAAATGGGAAGTGCGTGGGGAAAGCTCTTTCTCATAGGACAGAAGATGATCATTCAGGCTTTGAGCAGCAGATCCAGGGGGCAGCCCAATCTACCACTTATCAATGATAAGCATCATGCTGTGAATAAATTTTTGTAGAAAATTAATTTAAATATATATCCTAGGAGGCCATAGTTTTGGCTTGAGAAGCTAAACTGCACTCACCCTATGCTTCTTGTTTATATTTCTGGGCGTGTCTGCATTGGCAGAGGTTTTATTTGTACCAAAGTGCACCATAACAGCCACCAGACCAGGGAAAGAGAAAGGCAAGGCTCACAAGTTTGGCTCAAGGACTCTGGTTCAAGGTCAATGTCAGTGAGAGGGATGAGTAAGTCCCAAACTGCATCTGTCACTGTGATTGTCCTCCAGCCCCACTGGGCTTAGGGAGCAGGACCTGCAGAAAAGTGGACAAAAGCAAAGTGTATAGTAGAGTAGTCTACAAACTGTGAGGGGAGGTACAGTTAGGGGTCAGGTTACAATGTGGGACATGTGAGGACTCAGAATAGACACAGCAGACCAACCTTTGGCTGGATCACAGGGGGCTCGGGACAGAACACCAGGCTACAGTGGCATCAAGGAGACACTGGCACCTTCAGTGGGCATTGTCCCTCCGGTGCTTCTTTGCAGGTTTGGAAGTATTTGCAGAAGCATATTGACCTTGGTGGCAGCATGAGAGACATCACTGGAACAAATCAAAATGGAAGAGGAGGAAATGTGTGGAAACAGAGTATAAGATCATGACCACCCAGGGGCACCCCTGGGCACTTTCAGAGCTACTTGAAAGGAATTTGTTGAGAGTTGAATTGTGTCCCCTAGAAAACTGCATTGGAGTCCTGCCCCCAGTACTCAGAATGTGACCTTATCGGAAATAGGGTCACTGCAGGTGTAATCAAGTTAAGATATGGTCCTTTGGGTGGACTCTAATCTGATATGACTGGTGTCCTTAGAAGAAAGGGAAAACGCTAGGTGAAGACACAGACCCACCAGGAGAACTCCAAGGGATGATGGAAGCAGAGAGTGGAGGGATGCAGCTGCAAGCCCAGGGATGCCAATGATTGACAGCTGCCGCCAGAGGCGAGGAAGAGTCCAGGAAGGATTCTCCCCTACAGGTTTCAGAGGGAGCATGGCTCTCCCAATACCCTGATTTTGGACTTCTAGCCTCCAGAACTGAGACCATACATTTCTGTTGTTTTAAGCCACTCAGGAGTGGTACTCTGTTAAAGCAGCCCTGGGAAATCTATATAGAACTTGAGGAAACGACTTTTTCAGAGTAGTAAATAAAGACAGTGCCAAAGAGACATTGTTTCATTGCTGTTATTTTGACCCTAGTTTTCACCATAAATTTGTGAGGCCAGAGAAATACAATTTATACTTGAGAATCATATAAATAACATGCCGAACAGCTAAGTTTTTATTTGCTGACTTGAGTTTAGTCAGTTAATGTGCCACTGTCTGGTACATTTCATGCAATTCCAAGACATGCCTGCATCTAATTAAATGAAATAATGTATTAAAGCTCTTTTAAAAGCACCTGGCACCTAGAAAGCCTTCATAAATGGTAGACAGGGTCATTATCATCATCATCTGATTATCCTGATTTTAGAGCTTTGAACTGTTCATGTCTCTTCTGCATCTGAGAGCTGCTGAAAACTGCTGAGAAAACCTCACACCTAGGCAGTCTGGTGCCACTAAAAATTAAACATCACCAGATTCACCAGCGTCCTCTGCCCTGCCTTGGTTTCCCTAGTTAGTGCTCTCTCCCATTCTCTGCAACTTGTATTTCAAATCATGCTTCCTCGGACCTCTACCACCCTCCATTTCTCCTTAACTCTCACCACCAAACCTATCAACTCACATGTATCCACAGCTATCCTCAACTTACCCCTGTTACTTGGCCCCAACAGGTACCCTGGCTTCTTTCTGGTCCAGGTAATCATCATTCTTCCCTCTTCCTCATTCACACTTTCAATGCATAACCAAGTGTTGTTAATTCTTCCTCCTAGATATCTTGCCAATCCACACACTTTGGTTTATCTCCATGGCCACCAGCTTGGCTCAGATAAAATGATTGTGTCATTCCTGCTTAAATCCTCTCAATGACTTCCCACTTCTCTACAGACCAAGAAGGTCCTTCACATGTTTACAAGACCTCCTGGTGCCCCAGACCCTCTTAATTCAAGCTCTTTGGGTACTCTTACCTCCCCTCCATCTGTACTTCTTGCACGCTGCACTCTAGATTAGAGAATAACTCAAAACACCTCCTTTCCTGGTTAAAATAACTAACATTTATTTGCTAACTATGTGCTGGGCACACAGCAACTTGTTCATCAGGACAACAAATAGCATAGTACTGTTACTATCCCTGTTTAAAGATAAGGAAATAGAGTCACAGAAGTTAAGTGACATGCCCGGTTACAAGGAAAGTAAGTGTTAAGGTAGGATTTGAACTGGGAATATTGGCAAGGCAGTCCACACCACTGTGCCATTCTCTGACCTTCAGACTCTTCCCTCAGCCCCAGCAGTCCTCCTCACCCTCTTAATTTGGCTGATTCCTACAACTTCAGGGTAAATAGCCCTCTCTCAGGGCCAGACCTTGCTCTGCGTCCCTGTGTCTTCTGTCCTCCCCTTCCTGGTATTATTTAACATCTATCTCATCTGCTGGACTGCAAGCTCTTCTGGGATGGGGAACACATCTGCTTTGTTCGCAGCCGCACCCTCACTGCTTAGCATTTGCTTGATGTATAGCAGGTGCTCATTAAGTATTTCTTGATTGAATAAAAGAATGGATAATTACTAATCACGGTGAAGAGCTTCTATATATACACAACACATAACACAGTACCTGGCACGTAGCATGGACTTGATAAATATTTATTTGATACTGTGTTCACAAAATGGCAAGGAGTCTGGCTTGACTGGTGTCAAGGGTGTGAGGAGAAGGGTTTGCAAATGGTTCAAGTCTGTTTAGGGAGCTGAAGGAGGAGAGAATTGCATGACGGAAGGGGTTATCAGCAGTATGTAATCTTGCAAAGGCAAATACCAGCATTTCAAAATCCCTCCTTCCCAACCCAAGATGGTTTCGGATTTTTCTTTTAACCACGTCATCCAATCTCCTTACAGCTGACTTCAGCAAAGTGTAATTTGGTGTGCTCAGGGGACCTTGGCAGGATCAGAAGTGTGCACTAATGACCCAGGTGGGAACAAAGCTCCACTGTGGACATGTTCTGTGTAATACAAACAACTCCCTCCTCCCCTAGAAAAAGGTCTGACAATCTCAAATTCTAATCTCTACGAGCACAATTGAAGACTTCCTATTCCTATCTCCTTTGGAAAAAGTAAATAATTTATTAACCTCAAAAGGCTTCCTGGAACACTGGGTTAATCCCTTTAAAGGGATACATCTGGACACCCTAACTTCATTACAATTCTAGACTTGAATGCTACCAGGTACATTTTTTCTTCCCCAAACCGAGTGGTGCCAGGGAGTCTAGAGACAAGCAGTTGGCAAGCCAGGTTCAAATCATTGTCTCTTTGAGGCTGTGTTTTGGCAGCCACTGCTACAGCAGGCTCAGCCTTCAAGGAGCAGTAAACTTGTCACCCTTGCGTGACCCTCGATGGGAAAACTGGAACAGGAAGGGGATGACTTCCAGAGAAAACAGCTGATCCACCACCTGTACAAACACGCACCTAACTGGCTTGACATGAGTGTCCTTGGGGAAGGGCTTTGGTAAATCAGAGGAATCGCCAACATGTGAAATCAAGCCTCTGTGCTCTGCACATGCCAGCACCACCGCAGGTCGCGCTGTCAGAAGCCACCCGCTACAGAGCGGCTTTCTATTCCAAGTCATCTTGTTAAATCAGATCCCCAACTACAGGGTGGTGACTGTACAGGACTCTTGTCATGGGATCAGCGTCTCTGGCCCTATTTTCACCGCAGGAGACATCTCTTCTTATACAGCATTCGGGTCTGTGGCAAGCTCTTAATTATATTTGCCACCAAGAACCAGTTAATGAAGGGATATTTCTTGGCCTTCAGCAGAAATCTCAGACTCAGCAACCAAGAAACTGAAAGCCCTAACCTCAAGGCAGTCTCCCCACGGCCCCCTCCTGATGCATATTTCAGAGGTTTCCAGGTTTTAAAGCATGGATTACCTTTGCAAATGAAAAATTGAACAAGTAAATGCATTTAGTGGCGTGTTGTTACAGTTCCAATGATTTTGAAAAGGCTGCTTGGTTTAACCCGAGGCAGAGTTTCAAATGAACAAAGAGATGAATACCCATTGTTTTTTTCATTATTCTCTGTTTATTCTACCAGGATTTAAAATATTGTATATATTGATCTCACGTAAGGTTCCTTGCTTATCAATATATATGCATATATCAACCAACTGAAAATTGCATATTGATGAAATATTTACTAGCTTCAGGGGCATTCAATATCCAGCCACCAAAAAAATAGGTTGTTTATTTGTTTATCTAAATAGGGTTTTGCATGGTAGTGAAATTTTGAACTCCATTCAAAAGCTAGAGTCTTATTCTCTCAAATATTTTGAACGTTTCATTCATAAGAAAAATGATTAAAATAAAGTAAAAGAAGTCAGCGTTATCTTTACTACTAGTTAGCATTTAGTCACTGCTGGTCAGGCATGTGACATTTTACCGGATCATCTAAATAAATTCGTTGAACCTACTATGTACCAAGTAACTCCCCAAATGAAAACATTACAAACACACAGTCTTTTCCCTCAAATAGTTCAAATCTAGAAGGAGAAACAGATAAGTACAACAATGTGGTAAATATTATGGGAGTACAATACATGTTACCAGTACTAAATGTACAGATGTATAAATGAAGGAATTAACAAAGAAATGAGGGGGAAGGTATAGCTCAAGTGGCAGAGCGCATGCTTAGCATACACAAGGACCTGGGTTCAATCCCCAGGGCCTTCTTTAAAAATAAATAAACCTAATTACCTCCCCCACCAAAAAAAAAAAAAAAAGAAAGAAAGAAAGAAAAAGGAATGAATTGGCATTGATATTTAGGGACTATAATAAATTTACCACGAAAGTAGGCAATAAAAATATAATATTTAGCAAAAATGGAGCATGGAATATTTTTAAATGAAGAAAGTTTCAAGAGGATTCAAAAGAGTAAAGACTTTAGCTGTAGGGTTACAAAAGAAATGAGAAGTCCTACATTCAATTTACTTATGTGTTGAAAAAATCAGACTTAAACATGAAACACATGATAGTAAAGAACTAAGCTGCAAAATACAGAAAAAGTAAGAGAGGAATCAGATCGTTAAATAATGGTATGATTATTCAAACTCTAATTTATGAATGTCTCTATCCAATCATCATGACATACCTATGTTAATTTCTCCATTGTTACTACACATTGTTAACCACAGTGTAAGTCACTTCAAGTGAAGGTGCTAGAAAGTGGTATAAGGTAAAATCGGGCCAGTTCTCCCGATTTGGGCCTTTGACATGCAACATAATACCCATTTTCACTACACAGGGAACAAACCCTCGACTGTCACTACCTCAGAAGAAAGATAAAAATTTTATGTATCAAACAGAACTTTTCAAGGACTTCTGTGGGCTCAAACTTACCCTCAGAAGAAAGAAAGAAAATGAAGGTAAGTGTGTGCCAAATTATGTGGTAAGTTTTGGTCTAAAGAGGCAGTATATTGTAATAGATTTGATGCTGAGGAGGTACATTCCAACTTTATTATTATTTTGCTATATGACCTTGATTTTTATTGCCTCATCAACAAAACCGGAATAATAACACACAACCTACCTATCTGCTGAGAACGCATGCTTCTTCTATGAAGTGACATGTGTGAAACGTTTGAAAACACTGTGAAAATATAACAATCCCATATTAAATTTGCTGCACATTAGGATATAGGTGGAATTTTTCATCTATAAAGGGAAAAATACCTTTATTATAGGGAAATGAATGTGTGTTGTAATATATGAAACCTCACCTCACAATCTATGCAATAATAGGAATGAAATAATAGAAATATCACTATTTCTCTCTTTCAGGCGCATCCATTTCTAGTTCCAGGCCACAGTTTGTTTCTTCTTTCTTTCCTCATTCTTCCTTGCTAACCTTTCATCATATCGTCATAAAAATTTCTAAGGCTATTTCTTGGCTTTTCTTTTAAAATATTATTTTGATTATCAAACTTGAATTGAAAACCTGAAGGAAAAAGATCAGAAGCTTGTTCTTTCCTCTAATAAAGTCTAGTCTAGGTTCTGCCAAGAACATCTACAAGTTGTTAAAAATAGCACATTTCTTTATTTGGACTCAATTGACTTGTACTTCTGTGGACCTGTCGAAATGTTAAATAATAAATTGTTATCTCTGAATAGCTTCTTCCTTGTCCAAGATGCAGTCAAAAAACGTGCTTTAGATGAGTCATTCCACCGGAATAATTTCCCTTTGGATTACTAGAGTCATTGGGGGGAAAAAAATAAAACCATGTGAGTAATTTTCCATGTATCTTGGGTTCAATATCTAAAATGTTTCATAGGCCTTCTGCATCACAAGGCAGTTTATTTAAAAATACAGGCACATCCTCTTCTCTGCTCCTGCGTGTCCCTTCCTCTTTAGTAGCTGAAGGCAGACGCATCAATGGTGAGCAGTGTCAGCCTATACCCCTTGTGCTTGTGTGTCATCGTTCTGAGCTAGGAATGAGCAGGTCTTAAAAAGCCAGGCAGAGAGCTTGTCCTCCTCCTCCTCCCCATCATCACCCTGACCTTTAAACAACAACAGTAATAACAAAAGTTATTAACAACAATGAAAACAACGCAAGCACCGTGCAAAGGTACAACTCCTGTGGCTATACAGAATGTCAGCCGAATAGCCACCCACGCGTTTGCTGCTGTTACTGGGGAAAAAAGGAAATGTGGTTTTGGCTCACAGAAAGGGGAGGAAGAGGTGGAGGTAAAGGAGAGGAGGAGGCAGAACCCTGTCTTTAACAGGAGAGTTCCAACTGAGAAAATCATTTCTCACCCTCAGTGAGGAGCAGGTAAGCCACAGAAACAGACAGGAGAGCGTGTGGTTCGTGACCCCTGCCAGAAAATTCAAAGATTAGAACACTCGTCAGGAGAGGCAGCACCCTGCATGAAAATCTCAGGCTTTGATTTTTCAGTTAAAGGCGACATTTCAGAAAAATATATTGCCAACATCCCTACCATTAGCCTGTCTTGCTATTCTATATGGCACGGATGCTGTGCTAGGGAAATTTGATCAATATATTAGATTCCTGGCAGAAAGATGCTATCAGACAACGCATGTATGCCTTGACATAGCTCAATTTCCATCTATCCAAGAAGGTATTGATTTTCCGCTCATGGAAGTGCACACACACATACTAAGAACGCCTACAGAGAATGGGGGCTGGGCAGGCATTTGTTCAGGAACAGACAGCTCTGCATTCCCCAAATGCATTCAAAATACCCTGTGGCTTGGTGACTTAATATTTGAATGATCTATATAAACTCCTCACATCAGGATTAAATCGATGGCTGATGAGCAAAAACACTATTCCTCGGCTCACTCTTTGAAGGCTAAGAACTCTATCAGCTTCTTCGGAGAAAATGGCCCTCTTGGCATCCTATTCCAGGCTTACTTTATATGATACAGCTTCCTGGAGCCACATCTTCCTAACTTGACTGGAATTAATTTTATATTACTTTATCACGGTCTTCTCGCCTAATACTTAGAGGCACGTTAACACTTCCTCTGCCATTCTGTCATTCTTCCTTCGTTTCTGACAGTCTCTTTCTGACTTAGACCGCTGTGGTAGTTACTCAGGCTGCTCACCGAATATTTCCAGCTCTTCACCTCCTGGGATTCGGCTGGGATTCTACCTCCTGGTCTCTCTGTGGTTAGGTGGGGCTGTGTGACCAGTTCTGATCAAGGAGTAGAGGTAATCTGTATCGTTTCCAGGTTGAGCATTTAATTGTTTATGGGAGAGCTGCCAGAGGAAAATATTGATATGTTAGACTTCACAAAAATTAAGAACTTCAATA
Organism: Camelus dromedarius; assembly: GCF_036321535.1. Taxonomy (NCBI): domain Eukaryota; kingdom Metazoa; phylum Chordata; class Mammalia; order Artiodactyla; family Camelidae; genus Camelus; species Camelus dromedarius. Next base: position 25,232,570 of record NC_087458.1, on the reverse strand, counting down.
TGCCAGCGACATCATTAACAAAATTAGATGGCAAGAACCAAACTGAGAGAAAATATTTTCAAAATATATAACGAAAGGTTAGTTACCGTACACAAAGAGAGTCTACAAATCAAAATACAAGTGTGCCTCAGATATAAACAGGCATTTCACAGTAGGAGAAGTACAAGTAGCAAATAAACATATTGAAAGATACTTAATCTCAGTTGGAATTAGGGAAATGCAAATTATAGCAACAAGATGCCATTCTAATCTATGAGATAAACAAAATATAAATTAAAAACTCAAAAAGCTTAATATATTACAAAATTGGCAAGAGTGTGGGGAAATAGGCATTCCTGCTAGTATAGTGGTATTACAAGGCAATTAGCAATATCTTTCAAAATTATAAAAATGAATATTTTGGTCCCCAAATTCTATTTCTACAAACCTAACCTACAGAAATATTTGCATGTACTATTAACAACATTCATTGAACACATACCATGTGTCAAGCCCTGTCTAACTGCTTTATCATATTAATCATTTAGAACCTGTAAGGTAAGTTCTATTCTTTTCCCATTTTACAGATGAGGAACCAGAAGCAGGAAGACTAAGTTAACACAACTGATAAGTGTCAGTGCAGGGATCCAGACACAGAGTACTCCCTTCTGTGTGACACTGCAGACACTGTGCTGTCTCTCTCAAAGAAATATGCTTCGGGATGTATATTGCACCATTATATGTAATTTTTTTTAAAAAGATGAATAAAGGACAAATGTTCAACAACAGGAGAAATGGTTATAAGGCAAATTCAAATTATAGAATATTATGCAATAATTCCAAAGAATGAGCCCCAGAGAATTGAAAACATATAGTCACACAAAAACATGTAGAATATTTATAGTAACATTATCCGTGATAGCCAAAAAGCAGGAACAACTCAAAAGGCAACCAACTGATGAACAGATAAACAAAATGTGGTTTATCCATACAATGGGATATTATTCAGCCATAAAAAGGAATGAAGCATTGACATATGCTATGACATGGATGAACCTTGAAAATATTATGCTAGTAAGAGAAGCCAGATGCAAATGGCCATATTTTGCATGATTCCATTGATATAAAACGTCCAGAATAGGGAACTCCAGAGAGACAGAAAATAGATTATGGTTGACAGGGGGAATTGGGACTAACTGCTAATCAATACAGGGCTTCTTTTTAGGTGATGGAAACGTTCTGGAATTAGACAGCAGTGATGGCTGCACAATATGGTGAATACACTAAAAACCATTGAACTTTATACTTTAAAATGAAGGAATTTTATATTATGTGAATTATATCCCAATTTAAAAAAATGACTTAGGTATCTTTGTACTAATACAGTAAAATGTTAAATGAAAAAAATCAAACCTCAAAACAATATGAATAGTATATTGACACTAAAGAAAAAGGAAACAATATATGTGTTCATAAATGCATAGGAAAAAATCAGGAAGAATACATACTGGTTCATTAACACAGGTTTCCTCTGGAGAAAAAAAATCTATTTGGGAGAGAGAAGTGAAAGGCAAACACAGTTTTTTACTGTACAAACTTCTATTTTAAATATTTTTATAATAAGCAGATATTATTTTTATAATTTTAAAAACAATAAAAATGAAAATAAAACCATTTAAATATAACTAAGCTAGTAAACAAAAATAACCTCCAGAAATGAACAATAGGCAGAATAATAAGACATAATGGAAATGCCCTGCACTTGTAGCCAGGAGACTTGGGTTCCTGTTCCTGGCTCAACTCTGCTTTAACGACTTGTGGGTGGTCATCAGAAAGTTCATCTAGCATCTCTGAGCCTCAGTTCCCATTTGTCAAATAAGACATCTGGACTCGATGACCACCGTGAAACTTTCAGCTCTAGAATCTTTGGATTCCACAATAAGCCATCCTCCTTTTTTGCTTTGTTGCCAAGGTTACTTGCAGCTCCAGCCTTTCAGACCATGTTTTAGACAAGGCATTAAGTGCAATCATGAATTTACACGTATTCCAAGATCATAACCTTACAGGAAAAGGATCATCAACCTCACTGCCCAGCTTCTGCTTAATTATGACCCTCTTTGTTTTATCTGATGGCAGTTAGTTACGCAGACCTATGGCTGAGTCAAGTAATAAAATAATTCTTGGACAAACAAGATAATTGGCCAGACAAATCATTTTGTTGTTGTTGTTTAATGTATTGAAATCTCATTTCAGATAGCATGCAACCCTGAAATAAGTTATTTTCCTTTCATCATGTACATAACCTCTCAGTTGTCTTTTCATTAAATTTTGCTGGTTCTGGACAAAGAGAATGTTGCAAGAAAGAGAGAGAGAGAGGCACAGTTGCCCTGGGAAGTCACGGATGCAAGAGAGGAGGGCTCAATAAAACACTGCACATGAGTGAATAAACAAATGTATGAGAGAATGAGAATCATTTCTGTTTCCTTCTCCACCAGTGTTCCAGCTTCTCTGCCTGGTAGTCAGATTGCTGCAGTGAACAGCAGAGATTATGTGCATATCTGGAGGGCCCAGAAGGGGGTCCTCCAGAAGCAGACATTCACCCTCAAAGAGCTGGACCAACTCCATCAAGCACAGTTCCGGCACAAGTAGATGCCCTCAAAGTACCAGTATTCTACCCTTTCCCTTCTTTCATGGGAAGCACTGAAGTAGAGTAGATGGAACCCAGACTTTGGAGCTTGTAAGACCGGGGTCCGCATCCTATCTCTGCCACTGACTATCTGTGTGACCTTGGACAATTGTAAGAACTGCGAGATTGTCATGAAGGCTGAACAAGATAACACATGTAAAACAGCATTCCATGGTGCCTGGCACACAATAGGTAATTAAGGAAAAATAATGCTGTTTTTCATCTCTTAATTCTTAAAGGATCCAGGCCTTAAGTTCTGCCCAAAGCAGATACATTAATAGGATGTGCTTCTGATAGCAGCACTGTTTACAGTATCCAGGACATGGAAGCAACCTAAATGTCCACTGACAGATGACTGGATAAAGAAAGTGTGAGATACACACACACACACACACATATATACATAAAATGGAATACTACTCAACCATAAAAAAGAATGAAATAATGCCATTTGCAGCAATGTGGCTGGACCTGGAGATCGTCATAACCAAGTGAAGCAAACCAGGAAAAGGAAGAAAAATACCATATGATATCACTCATATGTGGAATCTTTAAAAAATGACACAAATGAACTTATTTATAAAACAGAGACAAACTCACAGACATAGAAAACAAACTTATGGCTACCAGGGAGGAAAGGAGGTGGGGAGAGATAGATTGTGAATTTGGGATTTGCAGATACAAACTACTCTGTATAAAACAGATAAACAACAAGGTCCTATGGTATAGCACAGGGAACTGTATTCAATATCTTGTAATAATCTATAATGAAAAAGAATATAAAAAGGAATATATATATATATATACACACACACACGTAACTGAATCACTATGCTACACCAGAAACTAACACAACGTTGTAAATCGACTCTACTTCAATTAAAATAAATAAATAAATAGTCAGTATGTAAAAAGAAAAAAAAAAAACCAGGATGTCTTTCTGAGAGCAAGGATATGGTCCATTTTCTTTTTTTTTTTTTTATTTAATGCTTTTAATGTCATTTTCTTGTGCTTTTTGAACATGGATCTCCTCATTTATATTTTGCACTGGGTCCCACAAATTATTTAGCCAGCTATGAGGATGTGTCAAACTAGCTGAGTCTTCCCTTGAAGCCCCCTCCCGTGGCCTGTGGTGAGGAGGAAGGCCCGACTCCCTGCTCGGCCTGGATCAGAGAGGATTACACCACCGCTGTCTCTGAGTCAGCCCTCCACCGGCTTCCTTTATAGGGTAGAGGTGGGTGGTGGCTGGGCCAGCAGCTCCTGCCCAGGTCCTTTATCACTTTGTCTTGGGATGTGTGGATGCTTGGCCCTTATTGTTTTGTCCTTTGCATTTGGAACCTTGAAACTGGGACTATAAAGGCCTGGACTACAAGGGAGCTTCAGCTCCCTGTAACCACAAGGGTGCTAGAACATTCCCAGAAATGTAGATGGACTGGCAAGGAAAGGAGGGGAGATCCCTGCAGTCTTGGCTGGCTTCCTTCCCAGCTGAGGGAACACGTCATTTCCCGGTGGTGGAGGTGGGGTTCCCCGGGCAGGGCACCCTTGTACAAAGCGGTTCTTCATTCCAGAGAGCAACCACAGCTGTGCCCTTAGCTCTCGAACATTCTCAGACAGTTCTTCACGGAGGGGCTGGCCAGGCTGTTGGAGATGACGCCCAGGGTAGTGCTGCTCCAGGCGGGTCGCGGGTCGCAGGCTGGAATCCAGAGCCCCGCTGCAAAGGGCTGACAAGATGGTAACCCTGCTGGAACTTGCCACAGGCCCCGCGGAGATCCTCCCTTGGATCAAACTTCATCCATAAAGCATGGCCTGACTCAGAATTCCTCACAGTTTTTACCCAGAATATCCCCCTGTTTTGTGTGGTAAAGAGACCAGTCTCCACTGGAAAATGGGCAGTGAGGGTCTTGAGGATTTCCAGTTGTAGCAGGAAACCCGGCCCGCAGGCTCAGCCAGGGCCGGGCCAGTGTCTGGCAAGTGGGGAGACTGGCCTTGACCCTGTGCAACAGTAATTTCTCTGTCGAGTCTACTATTCTCCTGTCAAATTCGTATATGTTACCTGCAGGGCATTCACCTCCTTTCTAGAGCCAAGAGGTCAAGTTGAAGGGACATTAAGTTTCTTGCATTCTGAGTCCTTCACTTCAGTGTCTGAAGGATGAGGCATATGACCCTTGGGCTGAAACGAAGTCAGGCTGGGAATGCTGGACTTCATCACCAGGACTGATGGTCAGCCTGGCTCTTAAGAGACGGTCTTCTTGGGCTAAAGCACTTTGGGGGAAAACGGTAGTGCACTGGGCACCACTGCAGGTGTTGGGTCTCCAGCTTCTGCTGGTCTCAGTGGTATTTAAAATGCTGTTCCTAGCTTCATTGACTCTCCCTTTCTGCTGAGTGACCATCCAAACCTTCAGTTCAAACCTCCTGCCCAACCTCCATACCCCTCACTCAGCAGAATCCTCACCTCCTACAAAGTTAACCACCCCCATTCTTACTGTCAACTCCTTCTCTCTTATCTCAGAGGCTGAAGTTTCCCTTCCTCTGTCAAGGCCTCTCCCTACGTCCTTAACCTGCTTCCCCTCCCACTCGCTCAGCAGACTCGCCACCTCAGCTCTCGTCCCCTCTCCTACCTTTGCTCTCTGTTGCTGGTTCGTGCTCCTTCCCCAGGCTCTTTGAACGTGAGACCAACTGAAATTCCCTTCCTTGACTCTCCTCTCCTCTGCTTCATGTCTTCCTCTCTCCTTCGGAGCCAGTTCTCCCAGGCAAGGTGGGAGGCTCAGGGAGGCCAGGAGCCAAGGTCTGGGTGCCCAGATGGGGAGGGGCTGGAGTAGAGCCTCGGGACATGGAACAAAAAGAGCACCGAGGGCAGCATCAGGTGAAATAGGGTGAGAACCACAGAGACGGTCAGACACTGTACCAGGCCAAAATATACTGGGCAGAGACAGGGAAAGTGGATGGAAATGTAAGGATCTACGATCAGAAGAGGAAGATAGAGCCAAAAGTTTCAGGAAATTGGAAGGGAGCCAGAGCAGAGAGATTTCTCAAGATGCAGATAACTAGTTCAGCCTCCATTTATAGGTTACCTGTGGCCTTGCCCATGGGTGGAGAGGGAGTAATTAATCTTGAAAAGATTATTAATGAGCTCTGCTCTACTTCTTTAGTCCAGCTTCACTTTAAAACTGACTACAATCTGAATTCTATCTCCACCCTCCCACCAGAACCTCTTGGGGAGAGATCACCGGTGGTCCTGACCTTGGTCTCTTCTCTGAGTGCTGCCCCATGAGCTCCTCCTCTTCCTTTGCCTCCACTGCCCGGCACCAGATTCGTTTTAGGCTCTTCTAACCACACTCACAATCATGAGGCATTTTCTTCTACTCTTGTGGATTTTAAATAACTCTTCTACTGTTACCTTCCAAAGCTAGAACTCTGGTCCTTATTTCTCTCCTGGCCATCAGACTCTCATCTGAACTATTTGGCTCTGAGCTCCCCAAATGTTACTTGGGTTCACATTGTTGGTCAGAAGTGTCTTGTAGCAAATGGAAGAATGGAAGGGGTCGCAGGATAAGAAAAGAAAACGCAACAGGTGGCTACAAACAAGCTCACAGGTTGAGTTCTTTCTAAAAGAACCAGTATTTTAAAATTACCTCTGAGGTGCTTTGCACATTCCCAATCTACCTGCATAGGATAACTAAATTAAAATATCCCAAATATATGCCTGACTTTACCTCTTTCCTAACTAGGGGACCAAGAGTAGACTTGGGTCACAGAACTGTCACTTCTGGGGCACTGTCATTAAGGGATCTCACAGTGTAAGTGGGCTCCTCTGTCCAACTGGCAAATTCTTTTGATTCTGCTAGTTATACTTCCTCTGAAAGAGAATTTTATAGGCACAGCTAATCTTTGCAAGCCAGGCCCTCCTTGGGAGGGAGTTCCTACTTTTGCCTGGGAAATCAGCAAAGGTCTCACAAAGGCTGTAACATTTGAGATAGCCTTAAAGGATGATAGGTGCAGGGTGTAGTGTGTGTGTGTGTGTGTGTGTGTGTGTGTGTGTATGTGACAATTTCAGAAATTTGCAGCATTATTCTAAATCTAGGGCCTTCATTCAATTATTGTTTACTTTTTTCCTTTTCTAAATCTTAAGAGTCACTTTTATTCTTAAGAAACTCCAGACCTGAAAGAACTAGAATGAGCCTCTTTCTCTCATTTTGGTATGGACACAACAAATGACACTAAATTTTAGATCAACAAAGTCTAAAATAACATTCTCTCATTCATTCATTTATTTATTCACTCACTCAACAGTCAGTGCCTGCTACAGACTAGAACATTTTTTGTAGGTTATAAAATGCACTTTACAGATTATTCTGTTTAAGCCTTATAACCACCCTACCACAGTAGTTATTGTTACAAAATGCATTTAACTCAGAAAACTGAGGCTCAAGGCAGTTAAGTAAATTATTCAAGTTCAAATTGCAAGTATAGTGGGGGAGGGGGAGACTTGAATCCAGGCTGAATCTCCAAAAACTATGTACTTTTCACTACACCACACTGGGATGATGCAGAAAATGATATAATATAATTAGATACGATATAATTGAACTATGTATCAGTAATTTGCCATCAGGCATTACCAGCTAACATTTAACATATTTCTAATGGAGTATTTTCCTAAACTGAGATTTCAGATTATGTAACCAAAAGGAGTACTCTTCTAAAATAGTTCTGAGTTTGAAAAGTTCTCAAAGCAGATTAAGAAACAAATTTACTTATTTTTTAAAGCAAGTTTATTATTATTTTTTTAATTTTAATTTTTTTATTTTAAAAATTTTATTTATTTTTAATGGAAGTACTAGGGATTGAATCCAGGACCTCCTGCATGCTAAGCATGCACTCTACCACTGAGTTATTACCCTACCCCCAGAAATAATTTTTTTTTAAAGACTTTATTTTTTTACAGCAGTTTCAGGTTCACAGCAGAATTGAGCAGAAAATAGAGTTTGCACATAGCCCTCCCCACCCACACATATATACTCCCCTATCCTCAACATCCCTCTTCAGTGTGGCATATTTGGAACAATCAATGAGCCAACATGGACACATTATTATTAACCAAAGTCCATAGTTTACATTAGGGTTCACTCTTGATATTGTACATTCTATAGTTTTGACAAATGCATATTGTTATGTAGCCACCACTGTAGTATCATACAGAATAATTTCATTGCCCTAAAAATCCCTTGTGCTCCATCTGTTCATCCCTCCCTCCCTCCCTCTCCCCAAACCCCTGGACCATGATCTTTTTATTGTTTCTGTAGCTTAAAGAAAGTTTGTTTTTAATGAGTAATACCTCAGTAATAGAAAATCCTGTCTCTCTGGCATTTGTCTTTTTCCTCTGTTCTTAGAAGCATATATATAATATTTATTAATATCTAATAATGTTTCCTTCTACATCATGAACTGTTCATTCCTGCTTACGTTTGTTTTTGGCTAGCTCAGCCCATTTGATTGCAGGGCTAAGAAATCAGTTCAATCCTTGTGAGTAACTTTATTTTTGCGTCCTCTTTCTCTTTTGGACTGGAAAAGTAACAGATGCTTACTGTATAAAAGGCAAATCATACAGATGTCTTAGGAAGTAAAAAGTTCTGGCAATCCTACCCCCAGACATAACAGCTATTAATAATGTGGTTCATGGTCTTTCAAATTTCCTCTGTTCCTATACCAACACATCCTATATTTACACATATTTTTATATAAATGGGATCTGCCATACATACTGTTTGGCAATTATTGTTTGTTTTTGACAATCTTAGCTAGCTTTGTTTGTCAGTATCCATAGATTGATCTCAGATTTCAGATAGTTTTTGACAAAGGAAAACATCCGTTTCACAGAAACAGAATGAATTTCAAATGTTTTGCCAACGAATGCCTTAATCAAAGCAAAGGGCTGGGTGAAAAAGTGGGGATAGTGCTAGCTGTTGAAAAAAATCAAAGTAGCTTAATTGTTGTTCCTACTAAACAGTCTATTGTTGTAACTAACTCATCCTTTAAAAAAAAAAATAGGCCATTACCTCCACTTTTTGAATTAGCAGCCAATGGACAAGAAGTAAAAAAGAAGGAATGATTTGGAAAACACCCTCTCTGGGGTTGTCTTCAGGTAGTGGATTGTAAGGCTCTGAGGCATTTCAACAGCTTGCCACTCGCTCAAAACATACTTCCCAACACCTCACCACTGATCTGTGAAAGCCTCTCATTTAGTGAGAAACACAAGACAGATGATTCAGCGTGCTGAGCAATTCATTAACCCGTCAAGGGCTTTCTTCCAGAGCGTGGGGTAACAGGCAGAAAAAAGAACGCAATCCTTAATGAATAACAAAGGGCGATACTAGAGGAACGGGAACACATGTACAAGGCGTGTGATGGGCTCTCCTTTTCCCTTTGGAACTACCTGCCAGTTGCCTTCTGAACTTACCCAGATTTTCACCATAGGTTAATCCTGCCTGGGAATGAAATTAAGTTTTCCCCCTGCTGCCCTGGAATTGGGAAGTGACATGTGATAGACCACACTCACAGAAAGCCTTGTGTCTAGTACCCTAGGTCTTGGACTGTCCATAAAGAACCTGAGAAGTAGCCTGAGCCTTACCGGCATTTTACAGGACAGAATGTATATTCTCAGGATGAGCCATAAAAATCAACACTAGTCCAGGGATTACCTGAAATATAGTCTGCTGGAACCCAAGTTATATGCCTCAGAAAGCTGGCTATGCTATTACGTTCTATCTTCTTTTTCATGTTTTTACATAGCTTTCGGGCTTATCAGTGAATGCTGAGTCTGGATTTACAGAAACAAATGTTTTGTGATAATGTTTTATTACTATTTTTTCAAAATATCTTTTTTTTCTTCCCTCCATATTATTTCTTTAGTCCATGAGATATTTTGTTTCCCAACTCTAATTCTTGGTTTTGGGACCTTCATTTTTCAAGTGAAAGTTTAATAGTGAAACGTATTTAGAAGCTGATTCTTCCTCCTTTCCCCTAAATCTGTTGGCTGTCGTTAAGACAAGATCTGACAATTAGGTTGCTTGGAAGTTTTGTATGCTCTCTCCGGGTAATACTATGGAAGTAAGAAAGTAGGTTTGAGAGGGATTAAAAGGATAATTGAAATTTCTTAAGCTCTTTTGCAGAACTGTCTTAAGTTTTCAGCAATCCTATGCTCATTAATAATGTTTATGTTAATAATTATAATAATTAATAGCTTCTACTTTCTCTATCAAAAGTGTTCTGACTTGGACACTAAATTATATGGTCGCTATTAATCATATTGTTGCCGAAAGATCAGCCCCCGTCCCTGATGAGTCTTAGGGACAAGGTCTTAGAGCTTAGAAGAAAAGAGGCAGCTTTATTGCTTTGCTGGGCAAAGGGGCCTCACAGCAGGCTGGTGCCTTCACAACTGTGAGCCCACCTTGGGGACGGGGCAGGGTGATCATGCAGCCATCGCTCAAACAACAAAGCATCAATGACAATCAACAGAATCATTTTCTTCTCACAGACTCAGAGTGGAGTCATGGTGTCTCCAGGTGAGCAAGTCTACAGAGGTTAGTGGTTGCCGCTCTTTCTCCTTCTCTTATTAGCGCCCAAGGCATGGTCTTCTTGGTAATTTAGGCTATTTTGTAAGGTTACAGTCCTGTGACCTTGTCCCTGCAGAACGACTCAGAGACCAGGCATGACTGTAAGTTTTGATTACCGGAATAAAGTAGAAACAGTAAGATCAATAGCTTTGGTTTCAACAGTGGGCCTGGAGCTGCGAGTAGCAACTCGTCTGTCAGGTCAGTTGACTGTTTTAGGAGCAAGCATAAGAATAAGCACTCTGTTAACCTAAGTGTGGCCATTCTATTAATTTTCCTTCAAAATAAGACAGTATTCTGCCATCACGATGGAAGTAGGGTCATGTGACCACTGTGCATTGAACAGTATATTAACTGTACATTGAACGATGACAGTTTTCTGTCAAAATTTTAAGTACACTTATCTTTCATCCTAGAAATTACCCTTCTGTGAACCTATTCTATAGAATTTCTCATGTTATGAGTCGATTATATACATACATACACACACACACACACATACATCCACGGATCATACACACACACATACACACAAGAATGCTTAGTGAAAACTGGAAAAAATCTAAATGTTTATCAGTAGTCTCATTAAATACAAGGCAATCCTATGTAACTGTTACAAAAGAAGGTGGTAGATCTTTATGTATTGATGATATGGTGAAATGTTCAAGACATATTTTTACATTAAAAAAAGCAAGTTGTGGAAATGCATTTATGGCGGTGCTTGCCATGGCTGACTCTGAACAGCCATTAGGTTCTCCCATAATCACCTCCAGCTCCCATCCCCCAAAACCAGGCCAAGTGAACATTCACCTAAATACTAACTGCTCACTATACAAGTGCAACTTCTCTCCTAGCCTTCCCATTTAACCAGATTGCCCCCTCCAAGACTGTCCAATACAGAAATTCTGGAGATGTCATCATCTGCAGTGTAATCCTGTTGTTCTTTTATGTATATTAGAAGGAGATTTGCAAAGCTGTTGACTGCGATTACTTTGGGAGATTGACTGTTACTGCCTTCTGTAGTTTCATTTTAACACATAAGCATATGTTGCTTGTAATTTAAAAAATTAGTCTAAACGAATATATGTATGTATATGCATGACTGGGACATTGTGTTGTACACCAGAAATTGACACATTGTAACTGACTGTACTTCAATTTTAAAAAATTAGTTTGAAAAGAGTACATGTATAGTTAATATATTTTAGGTGTATTTACAGAGCATCTGGGAACTCTTAGCGAGAAAGAACAGAGAGCCAGACCTCTGGCATTTTTCCTGTAAATATACTTTGGAGTGGATGTGGCATATTCTATACTTATCTGCCAATTATCAGGCTAATTGAGGAAATAAAGTTGAAATGTAGCTTTTTGTTTCCAACTTTTTCACAATCATTTAAACTGGATCAGTTTAAACAGATATATTTGTTGCTTCCTCTGAATCTCTCTGGAAGTAGATTATAAAACATAACCTAACTATTCAAAAGGATGGACTTGATTTTTTTTTCCTTCATCATTTCTCTGATTTATCTCCTAGGACAAGTGTGAATCCAAAAGGCTCACAGCAGAGAAAGGAAGATTTGAAGGAACCTAACTGTGAAATTAACAGATCAGATTGCACCACTTCAATTTCCATGGGTTACAAAATGTTTCCCCTTAGTTTTCATTTTAGAGCTAAACAAGAAACAAAAGAAAAATAAGCTGATATAAAAATATAGGGCTGGAACTGGGTCTTTCCTTGGAATTTCATCGAGCACACCGAATTCTCAGGAAATCTGCGTGGGACCAGCAAAGCAGCCGTGCAGGCAGCGCAGGCTCAGAACCACATCTGCTTGTTGGACGTGATCCCGCAGGGTGTATGCATCATCAGGAAGACTGACCTGCGGCCCACCTGCATCTTCCTGCAGCCGCCCCGCTGAACCGCCTGGAGCAGAGGCTGAGGCGGTGGAGCACAGAAACAGAGGAGAGCCTGGCCACCACAGGGGCCAACTTGCGACATACAGAGCAGTAGGGAGCCTGGCCTGTTTGACCTGATCATGGCAACGACAGCCTAGACAAGGCCTTCTGTGCCCTGAAGGAGGAAATAAAGGAGGCGCAAGGAAGTGGCCCCTCCTGAGGAGGCCCTCCAGCTATGTCCCCTGCCCTGGGCCAGGGCCTTGGGCCTGGCACCCAATGCAAGCGGGCCAGGGTGGCTCTGTTCACCTCAGCTAGCGTGGGGGGTAGGAGGGGTGAGGTGGGGTTCTGCCCATCTTTCTTGCCACCACGTCGTGGTTGTTGGAGGACCTTGACCTTCCCTCAACCCCCATGCCCATTCTAGGCACCCCCCTACCCCAACACACACACCTCCCAGCTGCCCTCCCATCCACAGATCCCTACTCCCACCTCTGCCTCCTTCCTGTCATGAGGACACACACATCTCTGCTCTCTTCTCTGTACTCCTGTATTCTCTTATAGGGTTTCATTTCTTTTTCCTTTTTTTTCCTGCTCGTATCATCTTTTGCACCAGTCCCCACCGCAACCCCCTACCTAGATTGTAGCTTCCTTCAGAGCAAGGACTGATCTGGATTCAGATTCGAAAAATCAGTGTCTGGCACAATACTTGGCGCATAGTAGGTACTTATACATCTTATTTAATAAATGAAAGCTTGGCATAAAAACAAAATGATAGCAACAAATCCTCACCTCTACTCCACAGAAAGAAGCCACAGAAAACCCTCCAAATCATTTTAAAGGCCCCCTGGGGAAGGTGTTCTCCTGAGCAGGTACAGCCTTGTTTTGAGTTGGCACACTGGCGAGAGCTCAGAAGTTTGTCTGCATTTTCCCTCCTCTTGGGTATTGGATCAAAGCACTTTCCGTAAATGCTGCATTTTGCAGTTTCCCTAACCTTTCTTCGGGGAAATTAGAGTGAGATCTTTGGAGGTAAAGAGATGAAACAACACGCATTCTGCATAGACCTATTGTTATTGGTGGCTTAGCTGTGCACGACACTGGATGAGCTGGCGCAGGAGACACAGTGACTCATGTCATTTTCCCTGTAACCAAGGGTGACCTGGAGCACTTCAGGCCAGGAGGAAATTAGTTCCTTGCACTCTAGTTCTGTAGCTCTGACTGTAGATGAGTCTGGGCACCATCTCGGCATCCATCAACATGACTGAATTAGTTGCTGCTCTATCTGATAGTAATGGTGATGGCGCCTGGCTCCAGGAAACCTTCCCTGCTTGGCTAAAAGAGGTTGTGACCTGCCTGCACGTGGATTTAATAGGAGCGTGAAAAATCTGCATTTGACTAAAGCTTTAGTATCACCAATTAGAGACACAGATCAACATTAACTGGGCAACCTCTTTTAAAACCCGTGAGTATGAGGCTATTAGCTATTCAAATGTTGTGAATTAGTTTAATATTTATTGACCATTTTTAACATCTAAGTGAGATCTCCCTGGGAAGCAGGCACTTGGATGGAGGATGGGGAATGCGAGCATATGGGAGATGCCAGCGAGAGAAGTGATTTGGGAGCGCAGACATTGGTTACTAACGACCACAGACCTGGCACTGTGGAGAGGACTTGGGGGGACCCAGGGGCTGTCCTGAGCACTTGGACAATGGGCTGAGTGTTAGACAAAGGTTTAGAAAAGATTTCTGTGAGGCAGAATCAGAAGGCCCCTAAACGTTGTGTATACAGTAGTTCGTTTTTGTACTTGTCATCTCCTAGTCTAGTAGCATGAAGAATCTCACCCAGCTGCTCTCAGGTGGAACCTGCAGGGAACGCTAGCACTGATAAGGATGCACAAGATGGGTGAGATTGTGAGGGCCTACTGATTTTTAAAATAGCAGTTTTTAAAAAATAAATTTTCTGAAGTAATATGTATGCAGGAAACTTGGAAAACATAAAAATGCACAAAAGACTCAACAAGCCAGCAAAACAGAAGTAATTCCATCTCCAGAGATATCAGTCTTTACCATTTCAGCACATAGACTTCTCGTCTTTATCTAAACACACATTCACAGGGGGCATGTGTTTTTTAGAATGGAAGCTATTCCTACTGCACATACTGTTCAACAGTCTGCACCCAGTATATCTTGAAACGTGTTAGGAAGGCAGCCGGGAGCGATTTTTCTTTATTTTTCTGTAGTTCTGTACACTCCATCCTTCCCACCCCACCTCACTGCCCTGTTTCAGGGAGGCTGATCCTATGGAGACGGACTGCTGTAGACTGACCCTGCTCACCCAGGGCCTCTTTGTTCACTGACAGGGTACCAGGGCTCAACTTGAAAAGATGACAAGGCTCTGCTAAGTCGTACATTACTTTGCATATATTTTCTTTCTAAGGGGCTTTTAAGTAGCGGGTAAGATGAAACAAAAAAGATTGATTAATGTAATCTATAAGCTAACATTTAGGGCCCCCCATTTGTGGAACTAAACACTGTAATCACAGCCTGGGGTAAGAAAGCCGATTCTACACACAGAGGAAAGAGCTGAAACATGCCGAAGGAGATGGACATTCACAGGACATTCAAAGGTACCTGCCCTATGCCCTCTCTTCCTGTCTCTTAGCACCTTATAATCTTGATGCTGGCCAGTGAGGCTGAGAGGTTGAGCCTGGAGATTTCCCACTGGGGCCCTGTCTATCCTTCCTACCCCAACTACTGCCTTAATTTAGCCCTCATCTCTCATGTGGATTACTGCAAAAGCCTTGTCTTCCAGCCCCTAATCTTGCCCCCATCTACTCCATCCTTCCCATGTGCAGTTAAAGGATCTTTCTGACATAAATATCTCTGTCTGTTCCTGTTACTTATCGCTGTGTAACAAGCCACCCCAAACCTAAATGGCCTAAAGCAACCACCATTTTGTTATGCTCACGGATATTGCAGGTCAGGAGTTCAGGGTTGCTCTTCTCTGCCCTGTGATATCTAGAGCTGGGACGACTTGAGTGGCCGGGACTGGAACAGATGGGGTTGGAAGATGTACTCCTAAGGCGCTTCTTTGCTTGCATGTCTGGTGCCTGGGCTGCAAAGCTGAAGGATGGGTTCAGCTGTTGACCAGAGGACCTACGTGTGGCCTCCTCAGCATCCTGGCCTCAGGACAGTCAGACTTCTTCCGTGGTGGCTCAATGCTTCAAGAGCCAGTGTCTCTTGGGATGAAGGTAGAAGCTGCATTGTCTTTTGTGACCCAGCCTCAGAAGTCCTGCAGCTTGATTTCCACTGTGTTCCATTGGTCAAAACAGTCACAACTCTGCCTCACTTAAAGGGAGGAGAACATAAGTTCCAACTCTAGATGGGAACAATGCCAACAATTTCGTAGCTATGTTTTAAAATCATCTGTCTATCTCTCTACTGACCTGGCCTCTAGATTTCTATAAGCACAAAAGACAAGTTTAAAAGATACACAGCAAACTAGTAAAGAGGAGAGGAGGGAAGGAGACTCCTTTTACTCTCTATACTTCCAAAGGAGGGGGAAAAAACCTAGTGGAATTGTAGGGGATTTTTATTTTGTACAGAAAATTACTTCCCCTACTATCTCAAGCCCGCGAAGCCTAGGGATACCATGGTAGGTCTTAAGCTGGTCCATTCTAAAAGGAAGTTCTAGACCACCTAGCTACGCAGGACACACAGAGACAGCCCATGACCCACCTTCAGGCTATGAAAGGGAAGCTAGAAACCTCTTTTGGGAGGTTTAAGAGGCCAGAGCAAGGACTTCTTTGTAGAGAGTGGCCCTGGTGCTACGTTCCACAATCCACCCATCCCCACCCTGCCGTGGGAAACACCCCCACACCTTAAACAAAGTGAGGGAGTTTCACAGGCACCATTTGGAGATCACGACCTGTGTCTCTGGAAGTTTGAGGGACGCAGGGTCTGGTGACTGACTTTCACCAGAAGGAACCCAAGTGAAAGGCCGGCCGGAGGGGGCGACCTTGCAGCAGAATGAAGACAGGACTCATCTCCAGGGAGCTGCGCTTTCACTGGTGGGTGGGCCATGGAATGGAGGAGCCCAGTTGCTGGGTGCCCATGACTGGCGTCAGCGATGCCAGATTCTTAGATTGGGAGGATTGTAATACTTCCTATTTATGAAATGTTTCAAGGTTTGCAGATATTCTGAAACTTAAAAATACATGACACCATCTGAATTTCACAAAAATCTATATAGGAAGAGTTACGTCATAAAGATTTTATAGATGAAGAAAGTGAGAACCAGCAAGGTTAGGTGATCTGTCTGAGGTTACAGAGTTAATTAGTACCAGATCCAGGGCTCAGCTAACTCTAAATTGCGTGATCCATCCTGGGGTGCACACCATGGCTTTCTCTAGCTTGGTTAGTACACGGCCCTGTGTCAATGTGACAAGCCCATTAATAGCAGACATTGTAGCCTTTTGTGATAGAAAGTTCAGAACAAAATCAACAATGACCATATCTCCTAGATGCCTAAGAAAGTAAAGACTATAACAAGAATTCACTTAGCATGTTGGTTTTCCTGAAGCCAGCCCAGGTTTTGGTTCAAATCATTCCAGTGATGAAATTAGAAGCATATCCAGCATCTTTAATAAATAGCCCCACTCCCTTCCTTCCTTTCCTCAGCAGAACTTGGCCGGTGGCATATGAGAAGGAGAGTTATGCCTGTCCCCTGGGATAAATTTGCAGGACAAGGTAAGGAAGATTTTCATTACAGAAAATTTGATGTTAATTCATTTACTCTAGTTATACATCCTTGTTTCTATTTATTTAAAGAGCAAGCATATTTCCTCCGAATACACGGAACAACAAATATAACTTGTTAAATATAGCAAACAGGATTCAAGTCTCTGCTCTGCCAATTACTAGCAGTGACCGTGGGCAAGTTACTGAAACCCTCTGAGCCTCAGTTTCCTCATTTATTAAACTGGAATACTAACATGAGGGTTTTGAAGTTTTCTTGGTGCCTACTGAGTATCTACTCCCCCGGTTTCCATTTGGAGATCCTTCTCCCCTACTCTCTAACCCTTTGGTCTGGTTGGGGGTTCCACCACCTCACTCCAGGAATACAGAATGTGACCCGGGAGAGACTGTTTGAGGCCTCCGGCCATGAGACCAGCTCAGGATGAGCATGTGACCCCATCTAATTAGAGTGCACTAAACTCTCAGGAGGGAGCTCTCTATTTCCTGCCGAGAAGAGAGATACTGGAAGACTGCCTGGCTGGAGCACCTCCAGCCACCTGCCACTACATGGAAACTGAGAACAAAGCCAACATACAAAGACAGGTGGAGCCAGTCTAGGAGAAGGAGGGAGACCAGGCTCTAATAACATTGCTGGAGTCCAGTCATGTCTGAGGCCCTATACCTGGACTTCCCAGTCTCATGAGTCAGTCAATGTCCTTTACATTTATACCTGTTTGGTCCAGATAAATCAAGACAATCCTAAATTATATTCTACCTAAATGTGAGAAGAAAATAATGTCCTGTAAAGTGCTTCGCAAAATACCTGATACATAGTAAGTGCTCAATAGAGGTCAGCTTGCGTGTGCTTCTTTTGGAATTTATTTCAGGGAAGAGGAGACTTCATACCTGTTTTGAATACTGAGCACATTTTGCCAGGCGTGGTAAAGAGCCAGTCTTCGTGAGAGGCTGAATCCCATGAGATATGATACCAGAGATACTGAGGCGGCTTTCCTATCGTCTGCAACACCCCTCCTTCCTTGGTACTGATAGATGTCAAAAATAGCCATTAATCTCTCTAAGACCTTTTGAGAGAAGTTTCTCTTTTAGCCATAGCAGCTGTGGGAATGGGTTCATTAGCTCCGTTCCTGATGGCAGATTTTGATAATGGCCCACGGGGACAGTGGAGGCCACTGCGTGCCCTGAGGGAGCAAGAGGGACACAGTCACACCCAAAGGAGCCTGCAGGATGGAAAGTCCAGCTCTTGCCCTGTGCAGTTTTGCACGGGCTGCCCTTGCTAGGCACCCTTGAGAAGCTCCAACCCCAGATTTTACAAGACATGTACTTTTCCTTAACTTAAAGTAGGATATTTGGCTAAAATGTTTGCCAGATAAACCTTTGTGAACCAGCAAACACCACAGGTAATCCAGTGCCCTGCTTCTGCCCAAGCAGCCACCAGCTCCCAGCCCTCAGCTACAGACGTTCCAAGGAAACCAAGGACCCCAAGGACGGTGGCAGCCAAATGACAGTACAAGCGGCCCCAGGTGGAGGGACCGAGGAACGGCTGCAGTGACAAGAGAATCGCAGCTTGCTCCTTCAGGTGCGCATGAGGCAGGGACCTCGGGCATCTGTGATTCTCGCCTGCAGAGGAGATGGCTGGGTGTTAGAGAACGGAGATCCCGCCTGGACTGAGCACGGAGTAAACAGTTTAATGTTCTGTCAGAACAAGGACAGGCATGCCACTGGGTGAGGACCTGAGTCATATTTCAAAGAAATTAGGCAGAAATCCCTGGAAGCAACAATCTAAACAACTTCAGATGTTCTGTTTAACCCTCAAGGTTTCAACTTCCTTCTTCCCTTCTTCCCTCCCTCCCTCCCTTCCTTCCATCTTTTTTCCTTCCATCTTTCATCCCTTTCCCTTTTCCTTCCACTCTCTAACTTACAGCCCCTGTTTTCTTCCTTTTGAGCATACATACCCCACAAAAGTCTCATTCTGTTGATATGAGTAGTTTCCTCCTCAAAGTCCCGTTCTGTGGCTACATAGACATTTCCTGCTTCTGGTTACTCACGAGCAATCCCTGGCGGGCAGCAGAATGCCAAAGACGGGCACCACCTGCTTTGCCAGAACGGGTCTAAGGCACGGTCACCTAGGCCGGAGCACAGGGCTCCAGGGAAGGTGAAATGCCGCTTTCTGAGCTTGGTGACTTGCGCAAGTAGACCATTCACAAGAACCGAGAGAGAACTAATTAAAAAGGGAGTAAGCTTCTTGCACATTAATGTTACTTAAGGCTAAATATCTGCACACCTGAAATTGCCTGGAATTTGTGTCCCACATTCTGAGATAAATTGCACTCTACCATTTTATCATTTTCTACTTCATAGTCACTCATACTCTTGCCCTCTATCTCCCTGGTGCGTTTGCATAATTTTTCTGTACCCACACCCCAGCTGGTATTAGCTCCAATACAGATAAGCATTTCTAAGTGTCCCTATCTCTGTATAACATGCATAAGATAATTTGACAGCCAAAAAAAAAAAAAAAAAAAGGTATGCAGGATAAATAGGAGTAAAAGGAAATTATCACAGATACCATTGGATAGAATATTATGAGACCAAACATCAAAGTAGGGTATTTCAGCTTCCTCAGAATTGCATTTCATATCAACAACTTGATCCTACCAATTAGAAACATTTTTAACTACTAAGGAATCTATTAACTGGCTTGTATTAGGGTTGTCTAGAGAAATTATATATGTATATATACGTGTGTGTGTGTGTGTATGTGTGTGTGTGTGTGTATATAGGAGAAAGACATTATTATAGGAATTGGCTCATGCACTTACGAAGTCCCATGATCTGCAGTCTGCAAGCTGGAAACCCAGGAGAGCTGGTGACTGGTGTGTGGTTCCAGCTCAAACCTCAAGGCCTGGGAACTGGAGTAGTTGATGATGGAAGTTCAAGTCCAAGTGCAAGAGAAGACCAATGTGCCAGCTCAAGGAGTCAACAGTGAATTCTTTTTCCTTCTGTATATTTGTTCTATTCAGGTGCTCAGTGGATTGGGTGAGGCCCACCTACATTGGGAAGGGCAACCTATTTTACTCAGTCTATTGATTCAGATGCTAATCTCATCCAGAAATAGCCTCACAGACACACCCAGAAATAATGTTTAACCAAATATCTGGGCACCCCATGTCCTGATCAAGTTAACATGTAAAATTAACCATCAGATGGCTCTATGATGAAAATAATTATTTTAATTGAAGTGTAAATAGTGGTAATGATCTGATTTGAATAATTTGAATGATGCAAAGATTCTCAACAAATATTCACTGAGTACCTACAAAGTACAAGGCACTGTCTGGATCAAGAAAGGTCAAGGGTGCCTGCCTCTACCTGGAGTAGTGGGAAAGGTTTTACAAAGATGGTAACACTTCAGTGGCGTTTTCCAAGGAGAATCAGAGTTCATAAGATTATTGAGGGGAGAGGATAATCTAGACAGGGGAACAGCATGTACAAAGTCACGGACGACTGTTCTGGGAAGGGTGAGTGGCTCCACATGGCTTGAGTAAAAGGCTCTTATGAAGAAGAGGGGTAGAAGAGAAAGCCTGAGGGGTAGACAGAAGCTGGCTCCCAAGGGCCTTACAGGTGGGGCACACACTGTAGGCTGCCATCCCATGATCCAATTCTCCTTCTTGCTAACAGAACTTTGATTTCGTTCAGCTGGAAAGGTGCCCAGGGCCAGGACCTAAATCACAATTGGTCAAGCCAGTCATAGCGATCCCCTTTACTTGGATGGTAATATTTGGTCTAGGATTGGGTATGGCACATAGTTCTGGCCAAAGAAATAGACGTCTTGTTGAGGGCACTGAAAAGAGTTTCACCTCTAATTAAAAAAAAAAGAAAAAGAAAAAAGGAATCTGTACCAGAAGGAGTTCCCTTTTTCTGCTTCCCTTCTTTTGTGATTTGAGTGTTGTCATAGGAGGATGTGATGTCTAGGGTTGCAATAGCCGTCTTGTGACCATAATGAGAAACCTGAGGATGACAGTCACACACCGAGGATGGAAGAGGAAGGACAGCAAGCAGTGGGGTCTTCAACAGTGTCACAGAGTCACCAAACCAACTGTAAGATTGCCTGCCTTAGGACTTTCAGCCAAGAAAACGATAAATATCTTATGGTTAAAGTCACTATCAATTGTGCTTGCAGACAAACTTGTCAAGTTAAGGATGACATTTAGTATGTATGACTAAGGAGCCGGGCCCTTATCATGAAAAAGGAACGGGAGCTAAGGAGAGGTTTAGACAGCGGAACAAGTTGTCAGATTTGTGCTTGCAAACCGTGACTCTGGATGCTGTGTACAGAACAGCCTGGAAATGGAAGAAAACAAGACAGAGAGACCAGTTAGGAAGCTACTGTAATTGCCCAAGAGATTAGGCAGAATCGAAGCAAAAGAAGTGACAGTTATAACCGGGGGGATGGGGAGAAGTCTGAGAGATATTTTTAAATCAAAATAACATAACTTAGTGACTGACTGGATGTGAGAGGTGGGGAAGATAAGAGAATCAAGGATAGCGCGGAGTTTCTGGCTTGGCTGACTTGAGAGACAGGAGATCTGATGCTAATTCTGGCTCTGTCACAAGCTAGTCAAAATCCTAGGCTAGTTTTCTCATTTTGAGAAGGTCAGATTGAAAATATGATAGCAGATTGATCTCATGTCTCCTGACAGCTCCAACTCCCAGGAGCACTTTTTTGCTCAGAGGACTAAAAGGGGCCAGGAGGACCACCTGGGGGAAGGAAGAACCCCGCTTTCTCTAGTGGATCCTCAGATTGATTTGTGCAGAGCTGGGTGGTGGGTGACTTTCAGTCTTTGTCTGCCTTTTTGGCTTAGACTGACAGCCGTGCGAGAAGTAGGGCAGAGGAATCCTTGATGCACGGGTGAGGTCCAAGGATGTAAATGAAAACCAGCAAAACATCATTTCCTACATACCTTCAAGACTTATTCTTTATTAAAGGTCTTATATAAAGCCTTGTCCATATCCCCTAGGAGTCACTTCTGGGAATGGAGTTCTTTTCCTTCTGCAGTTTCTTTACACTCAGGTCTATCAGCTGTAAAGGGTAGCCATTTGTATTCAGGCAAAGCAGTTATTCCTTTTTTTCATGACGGCAAGAAACAGTGGAACAGGTAAAAGCGATGTCTTTACCCTGGGGGCCGAGGGGAATGATGCAAACCAGGCATAGAGCCCAGAAACTGTTGCCAGGATACATGGCTGCTGGGTGGCAAAGGTCACAGAACCATGGAAAGGGTTTCACAAATGACTAATTAGTTTTAATTTATTTCTCTTTATGAAAGGATTGCCTCAGGCTCACCAAGACTTACTATAGTTCAAATTTTAATCTCTATCCCTCCTATACCACATTTTATATTAGTTTTACACATTGTCTCATTTGATGGGAAGGAAGAATTGAGGAATGCGAAGGTCCAGACCCTTCCCTCTATTCAGGGCAATTCTGAAGGGCCATCCCAGCTCCAGAACTCCCGCCGGGACCAGCTCTGATCCCAGAGGCCTCTGTTGTGACTACATCAGAACTCAGCAGCTCCCGCTGCCGATCCTGCCTCACTCCCACTCTTGGAGTTGTTGTTCCTGGGAGCACTCCCTGGTAAAATTCCTGCATGTGTCAAAGAAAACCCAGAGCTGGAGAGCAATTACAGTGGTAAAAACATTTCATTTAGGAACTATTGCAATAGGAGAAAGGAGATGTCAGCCTAGAATTGGGCTTAATGTCAAATGTAAGAAGGACAAGTGGGAATTTATAACCAAAGAGCAGGGTGGGCTCAGTGGGTGGAAAATATTAAGAGGAAACATCACGGGTAAGGAGGGATTTGGACTAGGCCAACGTGACAAGATTCTTGCTGAGGGCAGACCAAGGAGATCAAATATCACCTGCGGGATGCTAAGGGATGAAGAATTTGATCAGGTTTTGAGGGTGATCAGCTATCCAGAGTGTGGGATTCTCTCTGAACTGACAGCAGGATCCTTACAAAAACTGGGTGTTGCAGACCTGACAAGGACAGACGCTGAAGCCCAATGTCAAAGCCTCATTAAGAAGAGGCCTTACAGGAGGCTAACTAGCATGTGGTCAAGGATAGCTTCTTTGTCACATGCAAATTTCTGTCTGTTTCCTGGGGAACCTGACCTATGACACTAACATAGGATCATCAGTCAACTCTATTTTTCTAGGTGAACACACACATACACACACATAGACACACACACACACGCTTCTATCTATTCTTATTGTCACTTTATTATTTAAAAAAAATACTTTAATTCCAACAAAAAAAGACAACCTCAGAATAAATTTAAAAGGTTTTGAATTAAATATTTAGTTTAGTTAAACAAAACACTGGTTAGACAAAGATTTTTTAGAAAGGACCATAAAAGATAAGCTTGAATCATAAAAGAAAAATTTGGTAGGCTAGACTTCATCAAAATTCAAAACTCTGCTCTTTGAATGTCACTAAAAGATGGGAACAGATTGGGAGAAAATATTTGCCGAAAACATATCTGACAAAGGACTTCTTTCCAGAATATACAAAGTACTCTCACAAAGCAATGAGAATACAAACAGCTCAGTTTTTTAAATGGGAAAGAAATCTCTTAATTAAAAAAGTAATATGGATGGCAAGTAAGCCCATAAAAAGTTGCTCGACATCATTAGTTATTAGGAAAATGCAAATTAAAACCACAATGAAATATCACTATACACCTATTAGAATGGCAAAAAAGAAAAAAAAAAAACCCTGATAATACCAAGTGCTGACAAGAAGGTAGAGTAACTTGAACTCTCATGTGTTGCTGGCAGGTGAGCAAAATGGGACAGCCATTTAGGAAAACAGCTTGGCAGTTTTTATATAAGGTAAACATTTACCATATGACCCAGCAATCCTACCCCTAGGTATTTATGCAAGAGAAATAAAACGTATGTTCCACAAAGACCTGTATACAATTGTTTACAGCAGCTTATTCATAACTGCCCCAAATAGAAAATAATCTGAATGTCCATCGGCGGATGAATGGATAAACAAGCTGCCGTCCCACCACACAATGGAATACTACTCAGCAATTAAAAGTACGGGCTAATGAAACACCCAATAATGTGAATGAATTTCAAAATAAGTACACAAAGTAAAAGAAGCCAGACACAAAAGGCTACACACTGTATGATTTCATTTATATATCATTTAGGAAAAGTAAACTATGTGGACAGAATCTAGATCAGGGTCTGCCAGGGCCTGGGGAAGAGATTTACTTTAAAGACGCAAGAGGGAACTTTGGAGATGATGAAAATCCATTATATCTCGATTATAGTGGTGGTGACACAACTGTTTATACTTCTCAATACTCATAGAGCTATACATGTACAAAGGGTGAATTCTACTGTTTTAAATTGTATATCAATAAACCTAACAAAACAAAACCTCACTGCATTATCTTTATGTTTTTCTTTGGTTTTGCCACAGACTAGTGAAAACTTGGTCACCTACCAATCCTGGCCTCTGGATACGAAGGGAAGCGGGTAGAAAAGGCAGTGTCTACAGGAGCAAAAGAGAGTTTCTCTGGACAGTTGGAGTCTGGAGCAAGTATACAGGCTGAAGGGAAGGAGTTAGTTTGGAGCTGGCGGGAGGCTGATCGGTGGAGCGAAAAGACTACTTGATGGCAAACAACAGAAACCCAATTCAAACAACCTTAAGTGAAAAGGAAAGTTTGGGGCTCATACAACTGGAAAATCCAACAGCGTTGTCAATACTTGTCTTTGCTCAGGCTGCTGTAACAAAACACCATAATCTGGCTGGCTTAAATGAAAGGTATTTATTTCTCACCGTTCTGGTGGCTTGGAAGCCTGAGATCAGGGGGCCAGTATGGTCAGGTTTCAGCAAGAGCGCTCTTCCTGGCTTGGCAGGAGGCTGCCTCCTTGCTGTGTCCTCACATGGTGAGAGAGCAAACAAGCTCTCTGGTCTCTTCTTCTAAGAGCACTAGTCCCATGGTGAAGACTCTACCCTCATGACTGCGTCTAAATTTAATTACCTCCAAATACAACCACATTGGGAGTTGGGGCTTCAACATATGACTTTGGAGGGAGACACAAACATTCAGTCCACAACAATCTTCTAGCTCTGTATTTCCTGGCAACCTCTGGTCTCTCCTAGATATTTACCCAAGAGAAATAAAACATATGTTCCATATACATTGGGAGGCTCACTCCATTTAAGAGGGCCAGGCTTACATTGGTCTCATAGCTGGCAATCTCAGAAAAAAAAAAAAACTGTCCCTCAGTGTCCCTATCCAATCTTGAAACAGATTCTAATTGGCCTTATTGGGTCTATGGGCCCACCTTGTGCTAGCCACGTAGACTCCCATTTCTGACAGCCCAGAGCACATGGAAAGGGGAAGGGGGAGTTAGAAAAGTAAAGAATACAGAGCAGAGATACAAAATATGGTAGATTCTTATCACAGAGACACAGATTGGGGAGGCAATAGAATTTGAAGGACAAGTGAAGAAATGGCTTTGCTAAGGGGCCCCTTCCTTGGAGACAGTTGGGGATGATGTAAGGATGAATGAAGTGTAGAATTGGTGGGTGATTTTATTGCGGAGAGGTGAATACAGTTGGGAAAACTGTATCATTCACAACTGTCAGCCCCTCTTTGAGCCTGCCTGGGAGCAAGGCTAAGGAGAGACAAAAGCTGCTGGGAAATACAGGGCCATACTATTATTATAATCTGAATGTTTGTGTCTCCCCAAACTCATACGTTGTTGAAGTCTTAACCCCCAATTTGATAATATTTGGAGGTGGGGCTTTGGCAGGTAATTAATTTTAGATGAGGTCATGAGGGTGGGGCCCCCATGATGGGATTAGTGCCCTTACAGGAAGGGATCTAAGAGCCCTGTTTTCACTCAAAGCCTCTCTTTTACTCTATGAAGTAAGAAGGGCATTTGCTGAGTGTGAATGAGTAGGGAGTGTAGAGGTAGAGTGGTGAAAGGTTTAGAGGAACTGCTAGGGAGTTGGTGTGGGGCATATAGGGGCAAATAAAAGGCTTGCCAAATGGCATTGGTTGGAGATAAAAAATTCTACCCATCCCTTAAGGCTCAGTTAAAATATGCTCTCCATGAAACTGTACCAACATTGGAAGGTGGCTCACCCTCCTCCAAGCTGCATGGCAATGAGGGCCACCTTGTAGCCCTAATCTTACTTACTTAGTACTAGGTATTCTGCTAGCCACATCAATCAGGTTCCTGAGTTTGGAGACTGACAGTTCGATTAGTGAGTTCAGATATGATTACCTGAGGTTTTTGAGTTTTGAAAAGTGAGTACTAGAAGTCTGGATAGAGATAGATTTATTTAGAAATGTATCTGAATCTATTCAGTTCCCGAGTTTGGGTAGCAAAAGTTCTGATAAAGAGTTTGAATAGTAAGGGTACTACAGTGGTGTGTACATGCGTGTGAGGGTGCACACGTGTGCCTGTGCCTGTCAACTGGCCTGCTGGACTGTACTCTCTTGGAGGCAGAACTCTCGCGTGGCTAATTTTCAAGTTTTCGCAGGTCCTCATGTAGTGGGTGCTCAATATTGGTTCAATTAATAAATAAAAACTCCCAGCTTCCCTTTCCCAGCTTTTCTTTATTCCCATTAAACTTTACTGCACCATTAAGATAATTCACGGTGAATGCAAACGAACAACTTTAAGAACCACTCTTGTAATTGAAACTGCTTCCAACTGCAATCGTAAGCGTGCACTTTTTTCTTTAACCCCACCCGCCGCTGGACAAAACCTGAATCAATTTCAGGGGATGGATTTTGCTGCTTGTGTGAAATGTTCTGGCTTCTAGTCAAATGGATGTTGCAGGAGTATATAAAATTGGCTTTGTTCTCCATACCAATGAATTCATTTAAACAGCACACAGTTTCAATTTCTTATTACCTTTGGGGAGGGTAGAGCATTAGGGAATACAGATATCATTATTGTCTGAAAACTGCTGAATAAGGAATATCTGAGTGGTAAACAAGTCGCTGAACCACCTTAGTGTGTCTGGGATAAGAGAGCACGTTGTTTATTGTGCCTGAAACCTGTTTCCAATACAAGGATTGTATGCACCTTGTTTAAAGAGGAACAATAACAAGTAACCTTGAACATACAGTACAGCTCGGCTGCTTGTTCTTCATTTGTAACTATATCCTTAGACAAGACTGACTCTCTAAGACTCCAACAAAAAATCAGAAGATTCTAATAATGGCTGAAACACCTTTGTGTCTTCATGTTTGTGTGTGAATGAGGCTAACATTAACAGAGTTGGCGGTTAATAAATATTCATTGAAGGAGCAGATGAGTAAAGAAAAACTTCACTGCTAGAGATCAGAACTTAATAAAGACATTTTCCCAGGAGGAGACAAAGAAACCAAATCCCTACACTCTACGTTTTGTAAGTACCCTAGAATTGTATTCAAGGACTCAAGAACTTGAGGAAAAGGAAGAAATGCACATTGCTGACGGTAGGTTAAGGATGGAGGTTAATCAGCTCCAAAGTGGGTGCTTCCATATTTCAATTCATAACAGCCACAAGTGTTACTTGTCTAAATAGGAACACACGGGGAAGCAAGAAAAGTAGATTTAATTTCTATTTGCATTTCTAACTAGCTCTGCAACCTTTGACATATCTTGCAATTCTCCTGAGCCTCAGTTTCTCCATTTGTAAAATGGATATGACTCACAGGGGCTTTATGAGAATTAAATGCTATATATAAACATGTGTAAGATTGAGCCTGGCATATTTAGTCATTCAACAAATACGTATGTGGCAGGCACTAGGGATGCAAAGGTAAAAAAGACAAGACGTTATTCCTTGAAGAACTTACTATAACCCAGAGGGAAAGACCTGTGTAATTTTGGGCACTGAGCTAAGTATGGATGGAGTATTGTGGGAGCAGGAGGCAGAATGTCTAAATCAGGTTGGGGAACACAGGAACACTTCCTGGGGAAGGCAATGCTCAACCCAAGTTTTGAAGAAGTACAGGTTATACAGACAAAAATGGGAAGGTCATTCCAGACAGAGTGGTCAACATGAGCGACGGCAGAGTGGCATGAGACCGCTGACTGTTTAGGGAACTACAGACAGTTCAGTATGACTGGGCCAAAGGGTGTGTGGAGGGAAGAGGCAGCAGACGAGGTAAGAGAGGCAGGCAGAGGCCAGGTCAGGAAGAGCTTTGGGCACCATGCTTGCAGAAACTTGAACTTTACCACCAAAGGTGTGGGAAATCACTGGAAAGTTTTATGGAGGGTGGGTCAAAGCTAGTTTTACATTTAGAAAGAGCACTCTGGGTGCAATGTGGGGAGAGGGATGTAGAGGTGTAGCCTGGAGGCAGGGGGTCCAGTTTAAGATCCCTATAGTTATCCAGACCAGAAAAAAGTGAGAGTCTGAGCTAAAGTTATGGGGATGGGGAGGAGAAGGTGAATATAAGTGTTATTTAGGAGGTAGAGTTTGCAGGGCAGGGGTAGAGGGTAAACGGTGAAGAAAATAAGAGTTTAAGATGATTTCCATCCAACTAGGTGGGTGACATTGCCATTCACTGAGATGGGGATCACAGGAGAAGGAGCAGGTCTGACATGGGAGTTGGGTAGGTAAACACAATGCTTTCCATTTAGGGCATGTTCAGTTTTATAGTCTGTGAATCATCTGGGTAGAGGTGTCCAGGAGGCTACTATGTATATGGGTCTGGACCAGAAGCATGGAGTGGAAAGAAAGACCAAGGCCGCTAGTTCTCCAACGCTTATTGCCTCTTGTTCTTTGGTCTTTGGTACTAGAATTCATTCTCTCTCCCTCGCTCGCTCTCTGCTGAGTACATAGACACCTAGAATAAAAACTACATTTCCCAGCTTCTTTTGCAACTGCGCATGGATATACAACTAAGATCTAGCCAATGAAATGTAAGTGAAGTGTCATGTGAGAAGTTCTGAAAACCTTACTTTAGATTCAGCCCATGTGTACCCTGTGCCTCTCCTTTTGCCTGGAAGATAGCAGCTGCCACCGTGGATAACATGGTTGAGACCACATACAGGAGGACATCAGGAGGGAAGCGTCCTGGGCAGGGCCATTACTTCGCACTACTCCAGGAGGGCTTCTTCAAGCTGTAAGTGTGGGTACCTCTTCCTGGAGCTGCAGTGCACAGCCTGGGAGGCTGTAAATGGAGCCCAGAGCCTGGATCCCTGACATCATGGAGATGCATGAGAGCTCAGATTATATTCAGACTTCTATGTGTGGAAGAAAAAAAATCCAAAACTGCCCTTTTGTTTAAGCTTTTAAATCACCAGTATTATTCTAAATCACACAGGGAGTCACCAACCTACGGGAGAGAACTGAAACCACAGATGTGGATCCCATTCCCCAGGGACTGTGTGCAGCGGGAGGAGCAGAGGGTAACAACAGAGCCTGGAAGGCAGGCACACAACAGGTCCCTCGCACTCTTCCCGCCATCCACTCTGAAAGGTGCCTTTACTGTTTGGCCTTTTCCTTCCCACCTGCCTCTGGGATGAGAACAAGCCTTCTCTACTTATCCAGCGGTTAAACCGCCTCCATCCTGTCACAGACGTCCTCCTCTAACCATGAAGATTCACACCTGGGTGTGGGGTGAGGAAAGCAGTAGCTTTATTGAGATATAATTCACATCTCATATAATAGCATTTAAAGTGCACGACTTGATGTCTTTCACTATTTTCACAGGGTTAGTCAACCATCACCACAATCTCATGTTAGAATATTTTTTTTTACCCCACAAAAAGCGATGGGATTAGATGCCCATTAGCATCTGTCCCCTATTCCGTGGCACTAATTTTTCATTGAGCCGTTGGTGGAGCTGAAGCAAACAAAGTAGCAAAAGCAATGCCTTAGGCAGAGAATGATAAACCTGAGGACACTGGGCTTCAGAGTGGTCCCATTATCTGCACAGGGTGACCCAGAGAGTGGCAGAGCCAGGTCTCCTGGGTTTTCCTTCAATGCCCTTTTACTTTTTTGAATAATGCTACAGGCATCCCAAAAGGACTCTCTGAATGGAAGTGATAAGGCACCATGAAAGAATAATGGCCTTTATTTTCTTTAGAAATAATCTCAAACTTACAAATATTTTGCAAGAATACTACAAACTCCCATACACCCTTCACTCAGATTCCCCAGTTGTTGATACCTTACCACATTTGTCTTTACTCTCTGCGTATTTATATACTTTATTTTTTTCTGAGCAATTTAAGAGATAGTTGCAGACTTAATGCCCCATTATCCCTTAATACTTTAGTATGCATTTTCTAAAAACAAGCACAGCCTCCCACGTAACTACAGTACCCACATTGATACCATCTAATCCACAAACAACATTCAAATTTTACCTTTTGTCCCAATAATTCCTCTATGGGTCTAGACTCCAATCCAGGATTATGGGTTGCATGTAATTGTCATATCTCTTTGGTCGCCTTTCATTTGGAATAGCTCCTTAGCCTTTTCTTGCCCTGTGTGTCTTTGACATTTACAAAGAGTGCGGCCAGTTATTCTGTAGAATAGTCCTCACTTTACATTTGTCTGGTATTTCCTCATGATCAGCGTTAGGTCGTGCGTTTTTGGTGGGGTGTCTACAGAATAATGCTTTGATCTTCTCAGTGTATCACATCAGGGGTACATGATGTCAGTTTGTCCCACTCTCTGTGTCATCAAATCTGGTCACTTGGTTAAGCTGGTCCTTTACAATAAAGTTAATTAATAAGTATTTTGTATTTATTAATAAATATTTTATTGGGAGATACCATAAGTTGATGTAAATATTCTGTTTCCTAACACATTTCCATCTATTAGCTTTAGCATCCATTGATGATACTTGCCTAAATCAAGTTTTATTATGATGGTGGCCAACTGATGATTTTCCAATTCCATCATTCTTTCTATATTTATTAGTTGCTGTTAGTTATACTGTGAGGCAGAATTTTCTCTTACTTATTTATTTATGTATACCATTTTAGACTCACAGATTCTTTTATTTATTTATTTTGGGGGCAGGTATTTGGGTTTTTATTTATTTACTGATTTCTAATGGAGATGCTGAGGATTGAACCCAGGGCCTCGTGCTTGCTAGGCACAGGCTTTTCCACTGAGCTGTCCCTTCCCCTAGACTCACAGATTCTTATTTTATTTACAACAGGTTGTAATATATCAGTCTTGACAGTTATTTTGATTCTTAATTGCCCTCAGTTCGGCCGTGGGAGGCCCTTCGAGCAGAGTTCTTTTGATAAATCCCCATCATTCCGGAGCATGGCCTCATTTTCTGGCACAACAAGATGTTCGAGGTTCATCCTGGCCACCTACTGTCCTAGCCCTGTGCATTAGCCCCTGTGGCTGCTGTAACAGATGATCGCAAGCCTTGTGGCTTAAAACAGCAGAAATTTATTTCTCTTACAAGTTTGGAGCCCAGAAGTCTGAAATCAGTATCAGCTCAGTGATACTTGGGGAGAATCCACCCCTTGCCTCTTCTAACGTCTGGTGGCTGCCAGCACTCCTTGGCTTGTGGCCATCTCACTCTAGTCTCTGCCTCTGTGGTCACATGGTCTCCTCTTCTTCTGCCTGCAATCTCTTTCTGCTGCCCTCTTATAAGGACACTTGTCATGGCATGTAGGGCCCACCCAGATAATACAGGATAATCTCCTCATCTTAAGAGAAACTTAATCACATCTGCAAAGATCGTTTTTGCAAACAAGGTAACACCGGTTCTGGGGATTAGGATGTGGATAACATTTGGTGGGTCATTGTTGTTTTAGTCCACCACATTTTAGAATCAGTCATTTCTTAAAGGAGTGCTGGTTCCTTTTAATGGAGAATGATATTTAGATGCTAAGATGTGGATGCTAAGTATGCTCATTGCTACTTGAATGTCTTGACTTCCAGACACTGTGCACTTAGAGCTAGGAAATTACAGAGACAGATAGATAGACAGATGGACAGACAGACAGATATGGATATATGTCTGTGTATATATATGCCTATGTAAGTATATACATACACATAAATACATGTAAGTCTAATAATCTATTTATATAAAAACCAGGATCTCACAGATAACTTCAATTCCAATCCAGCACTATGAGGTTTATTCCAGGCATCCTCCTTTCTATATTTGTAGCCCAGATATAGATCTGTCCAACAGTGAGAGCCCTGGCTCCCGTTATCCTCAATATGCTTTCTTATTTGCTCAGTTCCCCTGTAACCAGTCTCCCAACCATGCCAGCTAAATCCACACAGCCCACTGCTGCCAACCACACTGGCTTCAGAGGATGAATCCCGTCAGCCCTCGGGAAGGGGAGGGGTGGACAGATCTTCTAATGAAAAGAGGCACAACGTGATTTTATTGGAGAAGTAGAATTGTACATGTCCAAGATAACTCTCTCTTCCACTGAGCTCAAAACACCTTCGTTTGTGATCTTACATTTGTTCTTCTCAGAGATGTCCTCAAGTCCAAGAAATGAATGATTTTTATAATACAGGGTCTTGAAGAGCTTCCATCCTACGGGCTTCAGGATGACAATGAAGGGTTCAGAAGTTCCCCCACACAGCATACATATTCATATTAGTGCCACATTTTCTCATCTTCAAAAAAAAAAAGTGAATTGCCAGACACACTGAGTCTTAAATTGCTTCTAGACATAAAATGTTTTCAGTTGGATGAACACCTTCATATTTTAAAACCCTGGAAGGCCCTGGGGGGAGCAATCTTTAAATCCGCTCAGAGACACTAACAGATGATTTTGCCCCTCACTAACTCCCTTTCTGATGTTGTTAACAGGAGGAAGGGTGGAGTTCAGCAGTGCCATTTAAATTCTAGACAAACACTGGATTTATAGTTCTATTGTGTAATATCATTGTCTAATGCATAAAGTGGTTTTCCTATCGGGAAATAGAGACTGGGTGGTGGGGGGGGGGTGGCAAGCAGAGGGAAATTAGTGGAATAGAATGCATTTGGGTGATTCTTGCAGACCAAGTTCTTTGGGTACATTTTTGCTTTTTGCTCTCCGGATTAAAAAAAAAAGTATGTGTGTGTGCGCATGTGCATGCATGTGTGTGTGGCCATCTTAGTTGCAATCCCTGGGCTGCTTAAGAATTAATAACATTCCAAAAATGCAACAGATTTTGTTTCTGTTGCTATTGCGTATGCCAGGCATCTGGGGTGAGACAAGGAAAATGGAAACCTGAAAGCATCCTGAAATTGTGGAATGATGACAACAGCTTTTGGTAACAGGAACTGGGTTTAATTTTCCTCTTCAGTTACAAAGGTTCAGAAATTAAAGGGAGGACGTTTAAAAAGAGGGGAAAAAACCTCTGGTTACTACACAGTACAGTTTAAAAAAGGAAGATGTACATCAGGACATAGAGGAAATGACAAGGCAGATTTGCAATTAAGGGTGTTTTGTTTTGTTTTTTTAACAAGGTCCAGATATGTGGTGTGACTATAAAGCAAACAGAATTTCTTCAGCGCCACACAATTTACTCAAACATTCAAAGGAGTCATAGCCACTTCAAAGTGGCCACCCAGGGAGCCCATGCACAATGCTAAGGAGAGTGTGGTCTTTCAGAACATTTGGGAAACTTCTTCTGGAGTTGACTTCAGAGTCACTTAATGAGCCATATAATATGTTAGGCTTGTGACTGCAGCAATGATTTTTTTACCCCAGCAAAGTTAGAATTTCCAGCCATTTATTATCCACTTTTATTCTCCTCATTTGACTTTAAAAGACTTGAAATTTTCCCCCCAAAATCACTCTCAAAGATCTTTTAAAGCAATTCAAAAGAACATGTCATTAGTGATAATTAGGATATTAACAAGTACTTATTGGGTTACCCGGGTTTGGCAGACACTGTCTATACATTTCACCTGGTCTCTTTTTCTCATTTCACCAATGAGGAAACTGAGGCTCAGAAGGAGGGTAAGCAACTGGGTCAAGGTCGCACAGTTAAGAACTTGATTTGCACCCAGGTCACCTGTCCCCAAACAAAGCTTATGCTTTTTGCCGAAAGGAACGCTCCACAGTTTTTTGAGCAATGGAATTTCAGCCCTAGAAACATCTGTTGACCCCCTTAGTGGCCACTTCAAAGGCACAATGCTCCCTTGATTGTACACATTCTTGTTTGTTAAAAGCCTGTCTCAATTATTTTCTTGTCACAGCTCATGTTTTATGTCACAGA
Source organism: Camelus dromedarius (assembly GCF_036321535.1). Taxonomy (NCBI): domain Eukaryota; kingdom Metazoa; phylum Chordata; class Mammalia; order Artiodactyla; family Camelidae; genus Camelus; species Camelus dromedarius. The sequence continues at coordinate 25,198,410 of NC_087458.1, read as the reverse complement.
GAAAACACTGACAATTGAAAATGCTAACGGGAGCTTACCCACAAATGAAGATGGTAAATGTTGATATGACCGTTTAGAACAATGATTCTCAGGAGCTGGAGGTGGGGGGAGGGAGCTCTGACTCCCACGTGCCCGCTCACCAGCATCTCAGGGGGGCCGGCTTGTGGGCCTGGTTTGAAAACAAAGCGGTGCTTTGTTCTAGGGCTTTTGTTCCCCCAAACTCATGCTGAATTTCAGAAAATGAAAGGAGGGCATGTGCTGTTTTAAAGTTTATATCAAATAGGAAAACTTTTTTTTTTTAATGTAGGGGTTTTAAATAAATTTGGAAAACACTGTAAGAAGGAAGACATAATCTGCTTCAGTGTTTTAGAAATCTCTGCCTCCATATAAGAGAACACTGACTGGTAAAAGCAAGAGGTAAGGAGGTCAAAGAAAGCTTATCTTCCACACCCACTGTTTAATAATTCAATGCAAACCTTCCTCATTGTGCCTTTAAAAATCATTATTGTTCCGACAGGGGGGCTGGGGAGAGGAGCAGCAGCCTCTGGGCACAGACGAGCCTGTGAAGTTCCTGGAGCTGCAGACATTGAAACCAGCTCCCTCCTCTTAACTGAAACCCTGGTGGTGAGAGACAAATGCTTCTGAGCATCTGTTCGATAGACAGTTGTGAATGGCGGGGATTCTTTCTAAACAGATTTGTAGCTGCTGTGTAAACAGCTGGGTTTAAGAAATAGCTCCATTTGCACTAGCCTATTGTTTGATGAACGGATTTGAGTGTGTGGCCCTGTGCCTCGGAGGAGGTCAGGGTGGCTGATTGTTTGCCTGGGGAAATGCTACATTTAAAAAGTACTGTGTGTTTGGGCCCTTCAATTTCCACCCTTATTCTGCACCAGGATTTCCAACCCACTTTCCCTCAGTATTCTTATTTTCAATTATTTGTGACTAGATGGTAAGATTCCTAGGCTCCAGGGACCATATCTGCTTTTTTTCACTGGTGCCCTCTCAGCATTCAGCATAGCATCTGGCACAGGGTAGGTACTCAGTGAATGAATAATCCAAAAGCTCTTGCTGTATCCTGCTCCAGGCTCTGAGCTGGTCAAAGCTCATCTGAGTTCAATGGGTCAAATTCCAAAGAGAGGAAGAGAGTGGATTTTCAGTGATGCGTGGGCAGTGTGCCCCTGCCAGGCCTTTCTTGGTACCGTTTGGAAAGCAAAGCATTGCTTACCCTGCCAGCCTTTTGGAAGGGAACTGGCACTTTGACACATCGCCCTCAAAGGGTCTACCAATCCCTGTTCTGGAAATGCAAGGTCAGGATTTTCTCTATGGCTAAAGTCTGGGGATCAAGCCCCCGACACACACCTGGAGGCAGAAGCCAGGGAAGAGGGGAGGCCTGAAAAGGGGCCAGTGCCATCAGCTGCAGCTGCAGGGACAGTTCTCTGAAGCATCCTCAACTCAAGTCAAAGGGGTCAGCCACCCGATGGACTTGAGAAGAGATCCGCTGCAAGCTGGGAATTGATATGGTGGGAGCAGAGAAGCAGGAGACAGGGGATGCCAAAGCTGAAGAGAGGAGAGAGCACGTGGGAGACCTGGATAGAGACAGAAGTCAGCATGAGACAAGAACTCTTCCAGGGAACCTCATCTATGCCACCATTCTGACATGGAACGTGTATTCTGGTCATACTTCCTGGACTATGAAATAGCTGATTCTACAGGGAGGATATTCAAAGAAGAGAAACCTAAGCAGAACCTCGGTCCCTGGCATCAGAATGAGGGCATAGGACAATGGTGCTCAGCAGAACATTATAATCACCCAGGGAGCTTTTGCAATCCGTGGATGCCTGCCACACCCCTAGGGATCCTGATTTAATTGGTTGGAAGTGGAGGCCAAGACACAGTAGGTTTTAAAAGCTCCCCAGGTGATTCTGATATACACTAGATCTAGCAAAAGTGAACAGAATGTAGGAAGAATATCCTTACCCATGTAACTTCTTGTCCCACAGCTGAGCACTCTCACCTGCTGTCCCAGCACCCCAGGCACTGTGACCTAGTCCCAGTCTGTCTCTGGTCCAGAGAAACTGAAGGAAGCTGATTTCAGGAGCTCAGGAGACTGGGTTAATTGAGATGGACCTCCCCACTTTCTCCTTTGGGCAACCAGTCTATGCCCTAAATCAACTGAAGACTAAAAGCCTTACATCGGCATGATGGAATTAGCATATAATACAGTGGTTTAACTTTAGACTAGGTTTGCCAAGTAGCAAAGAAAAATACAGGACACTGATTTCAGATTTAATTTCAAATAAAAAAATGAATAACTTTTTAGTATAAGTATGCGCCAAGCAATATTTGGAACATATTTTTACTAAAATTTATTTGTTTATCTAAAATTCATATTTAACAGGGCATCTTGTATTTTATTTGGCAAATCTACTTTAGTTTCAAATGTTATGTTTGAATTTAAGCGCACGACTAGCTTTTTATGGTAAAATTGAGATCAGGTTACTATGTATGAGTTGGGCAGTTATAGGTCTCAAATTGCCAGATATGTCCAAGTTTACACCTGTTTTGCCAATGTAAGTAATAGGCCCCCTTTCACTCTTAAAAGTGTCCGGTTTGAAGGCTAAATTATGTGGTCATCCTATGCATGGTGACCCAGGCTGACAATACCTGGCTGTACTCAGTAAGGATTCTACTTGATTAGTCCCATAAAGATGATCTCTGATTTTCTTTCCGGAAGCCTGGGTACCAGAACGTGAACTCCATCTGGGCAGCCACTGTTAAAACCACTGTGCTTTTCTGTCTCACAGATGCCCTTCTCTGGCTGGGGGAGGTGGATCCCAGCTGTCTGGGGGCCTGTAGGAGGCAAGGATGGCAAACCCCCTTTCTGCCACCAGCATGCCCTGAACCGCCATCCCAAGAGCGGCAACAGCGGCTAACCTGACTCTGCCCTGGGCTGGGGGACCTCTCTCACTTGCCCACTGGATCTGGGGACTGAGGGAAGTAGCCACGAGATGCTTTTGTATTTACCTCTAACTGGTGCCTTTATCTGCCTATAATGGACCACTTGTCTAGAAGAAAAAGAATATGCTCGCAATTCCATCTTTGGAACTAGGAAATTAGACTTTAACCAGATGAAAACACTCAGCGCTAAATGAACGGCTGTTTATTCCATTCTGTCCCTCTGTCTGGGTCCCTCCATTACAGTGGCCTGATCAGACATCACACCTTAGGCAGCTCTGAAGAACCAGCCCTGGGCCACGGCCCTGATTCAGATGTTTTTCAGGCTGCCTCCCTGTGTGTGCCCGGCATCCATTACCGAGGAGCACGTATTCCCAGAGCGCCTCAGCTTTACACACAGCGCCTGACAGTAGCCTCAGGTTCGCCTCCTTGCTCTAATCACCAGACTTTCTTTCCTGCTTTATTAGATTTGCCCCTTCCTCCACCTGTCCCTCTGCTTGACTTTATACATCCTTGAGTTATAGCATTTTTAAAGCTATAAGATGCATAAGGGACACACTCTCTGCTATCTTTGGTCTCACGGGATCCCTCAGGGCACTATACCTGAGACCCTTGATAACCTATTCCCTACCTGTCAGCTAGTTGCGAGCAACATTCTGTCTGGGTGACAGCATTCACAGCACAGACGTATCACTCCAGTGTCTCAGACCTCCCCCATCTGGGAGTACCGTATTTGGTCATATTTCTTCTCACCCAGAATAGCAGTCGGTTCAGTCATTTCTCCACTTTCTCTACCTCTCCCCAAATATTGCCAAGAATGCTTGAGTGCTTTCCTGGTCCACACATCAGCTTCCTTATAGCTGCCTCTTGAGAGGAAATAAGAGCTCTGATGAGTCCTTGCAGGCCCACCTGCCCCCTGCCGGCTGACCTCTGGACTGTCCTGATAGCCTCTCGCCGTGGGCTAACGTGGAGGGCCAATCTCCCTGCTGACATCTGGACAGACTAGGAAGTCCAAAAGGAGAAAAAGAACCCTAATTTTTAAAATCATTTAAATTTTGCTATGACTACACCCACTTGCTGCTCTGTGACTTGCTGGACCAACCTGTTCATCCTCCCAATGAGACACTGGGGCACCTACAGCTTCTCACAGGCCAGGATGGACAACCGCAGAGAAGGTCTTCCCAGTGAGCCCGAGCCAGGCTGAGTACCCAGCTACTCCATACGGTCTGGCCCATGTAAACTGCCGGCTCTGAGCCGCCAGACAGCCCGATGCTGAGAGCTGTCTCATGTCTGGAACTCCGTGGGTCTCCTGTTCCCAAAGTCCCTGCTGTGCACTCCCGCCCACCTCCTGCAACACCACCTGCTACCCTGGCTAGATTGTCCCGACAGTGAATGCCTGGTCCCTGGTGCCCACCCCATCCTCTGTGGTCACAGAGATTCCCCTTTTTGGCCCCACTTCTTGCCATATCTGTCACGGGGCTGCCACTAAGCACCTGGTCTCTGCCGTGGTTTCAATTTGGCCTTTCCCAGTAACCATCAGCCAAATGCCTTCTGATTTTCCACCCCAACAGCATGCTGGGAAAAAAAAGACAGATGGAAATGAGGAGAGCACTCAGGCAAGAGCAACCACTGAGAGGTGCCAGGGGAGAGCAGAGCAATTCTACCAGATAACCCTGCTTCCTGATAACCTTTTTGTGTTCTTTCCTCTTATCGCTAATTCATTGAAACACGGTGACTCAAACCCCATGGTGAAACTGATAATAGAAAGGCCAATACAGATTTTTCCTACCCTAAGAAGACTTACAATAGGAAACCTTAAAAAAAAAAAAAAAGTAACTATAGTGTTCTTTGATAATCCTAAAGAACCAGTGAGTTGGATTAAGCATAATTTAATTTACCAAAATTTAATTTATAAAAAACCTTTCATTTATACACTTAAAAGTGTAACTACTATATAAGGCTAGATACTAATATAACTTGTTGGAGGGCAAAGTTACTTCTTATAAAATAAGCAAATATCACTGAAAATTAGCCAATATTCTCTATGTTAACTTTGCCACCAAAAGCATAGGTTATGCAAAGTCATTTCTGATGTATATTAACTGTGTAGGACTGTAAAATAAAATGACTTCAGTAGTTGTTGGGCCAGAGAAGAAACGTTTATTTCTTAGGAACTCTGAGGTGTATTTATTTCTTAGGGACTCTGAGGTGTAGCCAAAAATCCAAATGCCAAGTACGTATCTTTAAATGTAACTTCCAGTGTTTCTTTTCTTATTGAGACACCCTAGGAGGAACCCCTTCTCATACGAGCAATACGGTAATGCCACACTGGTCCATGTGCACTGCAGATCTTCAATGACACAGGTTCTATGACCTCTAATCACTTTAGATTCTACCTTCATCCCTGCCTGGCTAGCACGGTGCCGCCCAGGAATGGCTCCCGCCCTGGTAAGATCCGCAGGGCTCTTACCTGTCCAGTGCTCGTGAGTTTCATTTCCTGAGCCTGCTGATCTCACCTGCTTGATCCCTTTACCTCACCCCATTCTTTTCATCTCTTTCACTTCTAGCCTAGCTGCCCTTACATGATTCTGTTTTGCTCCTTCAGCTCACCTCTTGGGGAGAAAAAATAGCATGATTCCAAGTCTGCCACTTACTAATTCTTGGCAACTAGCTCAACCTCTCTGAGCTTCACTTCTCTCATCTGTAAAAAAAATAATAATGTATCTTCTTATATGGTTACTGTGAAGGTTACAGGAGACAGAGTGTAGAAAGTGCTTGGCAAAGTGCCCGGCACATAGTAAGAACTCAATAAACTTCAGCCATTATTACTATTATCTAGCTTTCCTGAGGCAGCCAAAGGCTCAGCCATTCTTCAAGCCTCTTTTGTTTGGCTTGACACATCCATGGATTGCTTGGTAGAATCCTTTCCAGGGCAACCTAGCAACTTACTCTTTCTCTTCCCACCTTCCCCTCATTTTATACCCAGTCTTATCTCTGTGGGTGAGGCCAGACACAGAGAACAGGGCAAACAAAACATGTTCCTGTCAGGTCTCATCTATAAGTGGAAAGAAGCAGTAGAGGTAAGTCTTACGATATTACCTCATTATCACAAATGTGAATTTTTGTTAAAATTTCCTGAAAATGTGCTTCTTGATTTATCATAAATGTCAAACTCAAGATGGTCTAATCTTGATCTTACCAAGAATACCAAGTATGAAATTCTCAAAATGAGTACACAGAAATACCCTTATAGGCAGTTATGCTTTCGGCTGGTTGTTGATTTCACCTATGAAATGTAAATCTGAATAATAACCCCCCTGAAACTGAATGGTAACCCAGTATGCAGTCTATAACACTACATGATAGTTGGGAGAAGCTTTATTATGACCTGGGTTTGGGTCCTCACAAACTTCTCTTTGGAGAATATCATGCTTTCGTTCAGGGTCCCTTTGTTCACTTGGGGTAGAATGGAAGCCTCTTCATATGTCATTTCCAAGAAAAGTATTGCCATTGACCCAAGGCGTCTGTGTTAAGCACAGAGTCTGTGTGGCAGTTTTAAAACATGGCTGTACATTCTGTTACATTCTACCTATTGAGAGGTTGTATCTGTAATCCTTTTACTTGAATCTGGACAGGCTTCAACAACAGAGTCTGGTGAGTTTTCAGCAGGGTGGGGGCTAGGGTGAGCCAGGAGAGGTGGCTATGGGCACAAAATTTAAGGAGGCACCCTCTCTCAAGTTGATGCCAGTACAAGCATCAATGAGTGATGCAAAAACTTCACACTTTCTGTCCCACCATGTGCCTTTACCCCAGGCCGCCTTGTCTCTGATCATCCAAGTTTTCTTCTTTCCAGGCTCTCGACCAGAGAGAAGTGCCTGGGAAGCTGCATATATTCCCGTCTTGGGCCACTTCCTCTTCCACACAAACTGGATGACGAGGTATAGTGCTCACTGCACCACCCATTGGGAATATTTCCCCTTTTCATTGTCTTTAAAGGCTACCCTTTGAAATACCCACAGTCCAAACTGACCCATTCATAAACCAAGCTCAGGTGAATCTTTCCGCTGGTCATGTGGGATCCCTCCTACGGCCACAGGGACAACCCAGTCCAATGATGTGGGGGTGACTGGGGGTCCAGGCTACCGAGTCATGCAGCTGTCTCATGCCTTCAAGTCTTGCTTGGGCTCCATCCTGGATGTACTATCGTCAATTTATGGTAGACTCTGCTGGGTCAACCTAACTTTATAACTTGGTGAATGGGACAGACTCCAGCTCATTCACAGAATCATGGTCACTGGATGTGTCAGGGTCAAGTGTTCATTCTTACCAGGACCTGGTTACACACCTAGAGCTCTTTCTCCAGAGATACCTAATTCTCTTATTTGCATGGCCTGAACTTACTCCAGAGTCTCAGAGATCTGCATTGTGATTTTTTCCTAAAGCTTGTCATAAGATCGTTACTGCATCAGGGGAATCCCACCAGTGACACCCCCGACAGCATAAGAACTGATTAATCATGTGGCTGAAGTGGAGTGCTGATTGCAGCAGGACTTGCTGAAGAGCCCTTTCCTGCTCTGGATTCTATCAAAAAACTGGAAGTTGTTAGTGTCACTTAGTATATTGGCTGGAGTAACATTTCTAGGTGTGGAATGTGGGTCAGAATCCAAAGAGGCAGAACCAGGGGCTGTGCTTCCTTCTTTTTGGCAGGGGATGCAAGATGCAGCAATTTGTTTTTCACTTTGATTCACTAATTTTTCTCTATTCTCTTCCTGCCTCCTCCATAATGGAAAAAGTTCAGTGTAATGAACCTGCTACCCGGTGGCTGTGGATCTCCCTAGGAACTCTGCATTGGTCCTCACTATTGGCAAACTGGGCTCTCAACAGTGGCGGTAGCCATATCAGCTTTGGTAGGAGGAAGTCCACTTTGTTGAGTTCATGAGTAGCTTCTATTCCTGTTGCCATGACTACTCTGGACATGAATTAATGAAGCACTAGAGTGTCTGACTGAGATCCAAGAATAGGTCAACTTATCATCTTGACTTTTTGATAGCCTTCTCTGCATTGAACATACACAAGGGATGCACACATCCTCATTCTGTGCCCACTTCATGATGTCCATCCTTATACATTTTCCAGTCCTCCTGTCACCAATCTTCCCTTCCTGTTCTTTCCAGTTCTCCGACCATCCATCCACTGTCTGTGAATCAATGCCTATTTTCAGTCCTGACAGAGTGGATAGCCAAATACACTTCTTCCATTTTTCTCACTGGAGGGATCTCCCTTTACTACTGTCTAATAATGCACCTGATTTGGGCTATAATGGTGCAGCAGTCCACTTCTGGTTAATGTGAGCATACTGTGTAGAACCATTTGTAAAGTAGATCTGAGTGTTCGCCCCTTAGTCAGCTGATCCTAATGGATTCCCCCTGGTGCCAAAGGTGTGCACTGAGGAAGAAGAGGCCACACCACTGGACTGGGTGCTGTGGGAGTCTCTGGCACTGCTCATGCACCTTTCTTGTGTCTTTAGGATCTTCTTGAGTCCTAGCCCTTGTACATTATTTTTTATTTAATAATGGACTGCTGCTGAGCATACTCTCAACTTATAAATTGCCAGACCAGATATCACCCAGTTCCTGATGGGCCCCCCAGTTTGTATTGTCACTTGATGTCCCAAATGTCTCTACCAGGGCACTGTAGCAAGCTAGGGATTGTTTCTTGACAAGGGAATTGTTATTGGAAGGAGTAAGCAATGTTTTGCCCCCAAATGCCAAGAGTCTGCATTGTGATTCTCCTACCAGAATCTTCCAGAAGCAAGCATCCCTATTTGCCACTGATTCTTTGAGTACAGCTAGATCTGTTGGATCATATGACCAAAAATTGTGGTAGAACCTTTTCTTGCTTTGGGCACAGTTTAAGGCTGGCAGCCTTTGGATTATTCAGTAAATGGGATGCAGTAGCACAACAAAATTAGGTGTATATTGCCTCTAAAACCCCCAAAGCCCTGCATTTTCATGTTTATCTCCGACTCCATGGCATGCACATGTGTTAGTGAGGTATCTGTGGTGCTTGCTGCTTTCTGCTCCTCAGGTCTAATTAGCATGCCATCAGTTAATGAGCATCATAGTTTATGTGGAATGTTAAGATGACTAAGATATATTTGGCCTAGATTATTGCAGAAAGCAAGAAAGTTGATGTAACTCTGAAGCAAATCCTTGCCTGTTGAAAGCAAACTGCCACTGATGGGTCCTGTACATAGAGGAAAAAACATTCCCTGATTGATAGCTGTATATTAAGGAGTCAGGGTCTGCAATGATTTGCTCCAGTATATATACCAGATTGGAAAATCAACTGCAAAACAATGCCTGATTGATTTATGATAATCTACAGTCATCTTCCAAAAGTTATCTGCCTTCTGCACAATCTAAACAGGTGAGTTAAATAGGGATGTGATAGTAATTACTGCCTCAGAGTCTTTAAAGCCTTTGATGGTGTCACTAAACTTGATGATTCCCCTTAAGGATGCAGTGCTGGTTTTTGTTTACTATTCTCATCAGGAGAGGCCGCTCCAAGATGCTCTTCTTAGCTCTTCCTACTATAACAGCCATCACTCTACAGGTCAGGAAGACAATGTGGCGACTCTGTCAGCATGTCTACTTCAATTATACATCTAGGAACTTGGAAATAACCATGCAATGGGCCCATGGGCCTCCTGGATTCACTATGGGGTAGATTTGAGCCAAAATGTCATCTTTACTGACCTTCATAAGTCCCTGGTGGACTGGTGGGCTACAGTGGGTTCTGGGCTCCTCTGGCATTGGCATCAAGTTAGAAGGCTGTGTCAGTTTCCTAGAGTTGCCATAACCAATTGCCACAAACTTGGTGGCTTTCAAGAACAGAAATGTATTCTCTCATAGTTCTAGAAACCAGAGTCTGAGATTAAGGTGTTGACACAACTACTCTCCATCTAAAGGCTCTAGAGGAGGATCCTCTCTTGCCTCTTCCAGCTCCTGGTGGCTCCTATTGGCCCCACCCATTCCTTGGCTTGGTGCTGTCTAACTCCTCTCTACGCCTCCGTCTTCACGTGGCCTTCTTTATGTCTCCTGTCTCTCATTTTAATTGGATGTAGGTCCCACCCTAGGCCAGTATAATTCTTATAATTATATCTGCAAAGATGTTATTTCCAAATAAGAGCACATTCTGAGGTTCTAGGTGAGCATGAATTTGGGGGAACATTATGCAACCCACTACAGAGCCAGTGTCTATTAATTCCATAAAAGTATGGGGTTTTTTTTTTCCCTTTTCCCTGTATACAGCCAGTCTAGTAAATGAATGTAGACCCTTCATGGAAGGCTTGTAGAAAGATTGGCAGTATATTTCTGTTGCAGTATTACAGTGTCTTTCTTCAAAATGACGCAATCTCCCTTTCGCAAAAGAAGCTATGGGTCTATGAATTGGCTTGGATATGGGAACAAACTGAGAGAGTATATCAAGTTAATTCTGGGGGTACCAAATACTAAATTACGGCTGCAAACATCTAAAGGCCTCCAGAAAAGAATTTTTAAAAAAACAACTAACTGTAGGTTTCAGAATTTTCCAGTATACTTAACAGTGGTCATGTAACTGCCTGTTTTGGAACTTAAGGGTTATAGTCACCAAAAAAAAAAAAAAAAAAAAAAAAAAAAGAACATAATGGTTAAAGTACCAACAAAAAGCAATGCAAAACAACAGAAACCAAAAACAAGGCAACTGTAGTCCAGCCGGCTTTACCAAACCCTCCCACCCTGAGCTCCTAATTACTTATTCCTTTATCCTGATCAAAATCTGGAGTAAGGAGTGTGCCAGCTGGGTAGATGCCCAGGGTACCAATTAATAAGTAAGCAGTTAACCATCAACGGAATACATTGCCTATATGGTGTAAGTTAATGCAGATCTCCACAAGATAATTTTTATGTAACTGGTGAATATGTAATTTGCCATATTCCCACCAAACTAGACAGTATCTCAAATGGAAATTTCAAAATATTCCTGTCCCATAAATAAATATTAAACAAATTTCTAAAGAGTACTGACTGGAAGAGGGGCCGAATTTTTAGCCTTCCTAAGGTAGCCACCTGTTTTGGTCTATCCTGCCTGTCTTCGTCCATATCGTGGTCTTTAACTGATTTTCTCCATGTCTCAGCTATTGTCAAAACTTCTTTGAGTTAATCTCTTTTCCATTTGGTGTACTGGTAAATGCTCATGGAATATTTAAAATAGCAGGTCTTAAAATGTGGAATGGCTGAGTTGAGTTTGCTAGGGGCCCCTCTCTCTCTGGGGAAGATGGCAACCCTTTCAGAAGGTAGCAAAGCAACTGGTTAAATTGTTTCCCATTGTCTCACGGGACTCAGACTATATGCCTCCTGGGGCTAGAGACTTAGAGCACTTTGTAAAAGACATCAGGTGGCATTTTGGATATGGTGGCTGCCTCTTGAAGATTTCAATAATGTCTTAAAAGAAACAAACTTTTTCATCTATGCAATGGAATGCTATTTAGCCATAAAAAGAAGGCAATCCTGCCATTTGCAACAACATGGATAGACTTTGAGGGCATTATGCTAAGTGAAATAAGTTAAGTCAGCCAGAGAAAGACAAATACTGTATGATCTTATATGTGGACAGAACAAACAAACACACAAATAAAAAATCAAACTCATAGAAACAGAGATCAGATTTGTGGTTACCAGAGGCAAGGGGTAAGGGGTGGGGGAATTATATGAAGGTGGTAAATAGGTACAAATTTCCAGCTATAAGATAACTAAGTACTGGGAATATAGTGTATAACACAATGACTATAGTTAACACTGCTGTATTGTATATTGGAAAGTTGCTAAGAGAGTAGATCCTAAAAGTTCAAATCACAAAGAAAAAAAAAATCTTGGTAACTCTATGGCAATGGATGTTAGCTAAACTTTCTGTGGTAATCATTTCACAATATATGTATGTCAAGTCATTAAGCTGCACACCTTAAACTTATACAGTGCTATATACTAATTATATCTTCATAAAACTGAAAAAAGAAACACACTTCTATTTCAGCCGGCCCATCTGAAAGCAGAAAGGAAAAAAATAGACAGCTTAATTAAAGAGAGGTCCTTTCTTAAAGGCAAAAATATCATGCATCTTGCTGAACTGACAAAGCTGAATTTTCTGGGCTAACCTGAAGTTAATATGAACAAAGTCAGGAATGATAGACACAGAGGAACCATAAGACTGAGGCCTGGGTAGAGCCTGAATAATGGGAAAAGCATGGTCCCTTCAAGCCGCTACTAGATGGGCACGGGCAACTATACAGTGCCCAGACGATGTTAAAACTCCCGGAGCAGTCGCGTGCCAAGGTGCAGACAATAAAGGGGTGCATTACCTGTAGAAGATTTTAAAAAGTTAATAAAAGTCTGTGCTGTTTGGAACCATCTAAGCTCACTTCTGCTGAAGTTCACATCTTTAACCCTGTGGAATTACATGTTCCTGCTTTTAAACAGCAGATTTGAAATTAACTAGGATAGTGTAGTTATTGTAAGAGTCAAAGAAAGAGAACTTGAGTTACTCCATTACAGGAATTCCATGTGACCTTTTGGAGTATTTATTTGTGCTTAAAATAAAAAATAGTGAAACAGACTGAACTGAAAGGTATGTTATTGTTGGTAAGAAGAAATTTCAGTTCATACAGGAAATGTTTTACTGATTTTCAACAATACCTTTAAAATTAAAATTTATTTTCCTTTCTTGTTTACTATTATAAAACTAAGGAATGATCCAAGATAAATCATTCGTGCAGAATAGAAAGCAAAAACTCACAACTCTCTATATACAACATTATACCTTCATTAAAAAAATAAGTAAAATATATGATAATATTTTGAAAGAGGACTGAAAGTTTACACACACAGAACTGTTGGCAGTGATAACTTTAGGGAGGAGAGTCTTTTGTGATGATGGCTATGTTTTTGTGGTTTTGTTTTCCATAAAACAAAGTCCAAGAAATGTTAAACAAACAAACAAAAAAGAATGAACCAAGAATATAAAATATTGCTTTTGTGTTATCATTTACTAATTGCCTAAGTTCAACCATTTTGCAAACATTTCAGTTTCATTGATTGTGACTTATTAAATATTGGACAATTATTTACATAAAATATTATTATCTTAGACTGTAGCCAAAGGATCAAAGTTCAAACTATTATGTTGATATAAACACTGTTGAATAAATATTATGCCTTTTTCTCTTTCAGTACTGTATGATTTATTTTTGTTTTATTTTTTTAACTGGCATGATTATATATATGAAGTTCAATGAAAGAAATTTTCGCTGTCTGCAATTCTATTCTGGCCGTTATATGTTTCATTTCATAAGTATTACCAAAAACAGTTTCATCGTGTGAAGGAAGGGAGTGTTTAAAATGATTTCTTCTGGGTATTAAATATAGTTGGGCATCAATTGATAATATGGAAGCCCAACGATGGGTACCTGAGGTTTTATTTCTTTATACTTTTCCTCTATCTCTCTGTCTCTTCATCTGAATGTCTGTATCTCTGTATGTACATAAAGTTTTCTATAATAAAAAGTTTTATAAAATTATAGAGACCAAATACAAGATATCAATTACCTGTATCTGGAGGGCTTAGAGGGTCAGGATTATACAGTTAGCCAGCAATGGGATGAAACAGTAAACAGAGACTGGACCTGAGTAAGTTCCTGGACAGTCGTGATGTAATATGTCTGCTCAAGTACAGTGAGCGTGATTAAGATAGTTGCATTCAAAGGTTCAGGGAGGGAGCAGACTCAGGGAAATTCATAATTGTCAATACAACTTTTAACATGGTGAAAGTAGCTCTCGTCTTTATTACTACTGCATACCCCTTGGGATTCTGGGGACCCCTGGTTGAAAGAATTTAGAATAGACAATATATTGTTATTTTCCTTTGTGGATTATACCCTATAAGTTAATTAGGGTAAAGAAAGTAGCAATAATTGAGGCCCTGTAACTTCAGGAACTAAAGAGATCTGGAGGTAAATGATCGTCTTCTGGAGCCTGATCCTAATGATAAATCCTTTATAATCATAGGAGTTATCAGATCCCAGTAAAGTAGAATTCTTGGATCTCTAAAATGAAGAACAGAGAGCTGCAGAGCCCAGAGCAAAGGCCGGTCCAGACAATGATGATTTCCGGTTCCTTGCCTCCACTCTGCGCAACTATGCCCTGTGTAGTAATTCCCAAGAACTTGCTTTTGAAAAGCCACTTGCTAAATTCAGGGTTTCCCACTGAGATCAATAGAAACGTAGCTGTTTTGCTGAGAAAACAAGCTATTTGTAAGTGGATTTCAATTTATTGGGTTTCTGCATTGCTTCGTTAGAACAAATATTTTTTGACGTTATCTTTTCTGACTTCATGGTAATCTTTCCTCCCGTCACCCCCAGTGGAAGACTGTTGGGTAGCACTTTAACCAGAAGTTTAGGGTGTTGGTGGGAGAGAAGTCAAATTATGCCAGAGTCCAGCAGAGTCCTTAGGATGGAATAGCAGCTACTCCTGTTCTAATGGCCGTTGGGTGGTCCTTGGACTGAGGATCCTGCCCTGGCGAGATCTTGCCCTTCCCTCTTCAGGGCCCCGGCTTCCTATCGAACGGACTGTCCTTGTGTATACCTCTTTATCTCTTCCCTCTCTTTCCCATATTCCCCACCAGTTAGCACTTATGTATTGAATTACAGAATGTTAGAGGCTAAAAAGGGCTTTACAGCTAATTTAACCCAACCCTCTCATTTAACAGATGAGGAAACAGAAGTCCTAGGAGGTTGGGCAATTGGCCTGTGAGATCGGAGCCAGAGCTGGGCCTAAAAATGAGGTTATTGCCTTTTCATCTAAGACTCTTGCACAAAACTATGCTGTTGCCATGGTTCTGAAGCTAGCAAGTCAGACCGATTTGAGGTGCTTATGGACGGATGAATGCACAGCATCAAACAATAGCTCTCTCGATAAAAAGAAAACCTGGTTGATAATTGAAACCTCTGAACCACAAGCGGAGAAAGAAGTAGAGGGCTCCCCAGGCTGCCGCCCTGCCTGGGGGTGGGCAGGCACAGGAGGTGTGGAGAGTGGGTAGATGGAGACTTGGGTGAGGCCCTGGCTCCACTGTGTCCCAGAGGGATCATGTGGGAAGCCCTTTGGTTACGTGACACTGTTGTAGGCACCCTGTGGATTTTACATCACCCAAAGCTATAAATGGTTTTGCATTAAAAAAAAAAAAAAGAATTACAGGTCTCCCACAGCCCACAAAAATATGCTCCACCCAAAAAGAAGCCCATAATTTGGCTGCATCCAGCTGGGTTAAACAAAATTGGAGCCAAAGTTGCCCTGTATTGTCCTGAGAGGTGGCCTAGCATTAGCAAGAATGAACGAAATGTAAAATTACAATGGGCTAGATTTTCTCCGCAGGGAAATCTCTAATAGTTACACAGCATGACCTTGGCATCAGCCAGGTAAGGTCTGCTAGCTGCATGAAAATCACTGCCAAGCTATTATTTATAATTTTATAGCATCTCACATTTGCAAATTGCCTAGCGATGAATTAAGGCAATTTCTCATAACAATTCTGAGTGAGAGGCTGAGGATTTTAACCCTTCTGTGACACAAAAATATTAAGACAAATAATATGCATCAACCATAAAAATAGTTGGACAGTCTATTTATTTTGGCCATGGCCTGTGGTCCGTGACTTGGCCCATTTTAGGGTGATCAAATGTTCCAGTTTGCCTGGGACAAGGGGTTTTCCTGGGATGTGGGATTTTCAGTGCTAAAACTGGGACAGTTCCTGGGCAAACCAAGACAGTTGTCACTCCATGTTGCCTGTGCCCAGGGCTAATTCCTAGCCATTTCTATCCACATATATTAAATGAATATGGCTCTATTTTTTCTAATCCTAATGTATTTTATCTTGCTATGTTTCAGAAGGCAGAGCCTGAAACTGAATTTTTGTTGCCTTCTCATGTTAGAATTCCTTAAAACAGTATTTACTAGCTGATTGTTCGATGTTGCTCCGTTTAGGGAATTTAAATGCCTGCCACTGACCCCCGACATGTTTTTGGTACTATGTGTCCAAAAGATGGCTGAAGGCAGAATGCAAATAAGAGAGTATCATTTTATTTTTCTATTAAATAATCCAACTAGGACACTATTCTCTGTCTCCCTAGACACAAAGGTCACATTTTACATCTGGGATATTTTCTTTGACAAGAGAACATTAAAACTTATAAAATTCAGACAGCCACCAGGATAGATACAAAGAAACAGTTTACGTCTGGCTAAAAAACCCTTGAGTCAAAATCAGTCCCAACTAACATCAGAATATTTTATCGCCAGCCAAAAGGATAAGAAAGGGCTACGCATGCCAACATTTTTATTAGTAGGATGTCATAAATTGGATAAAGTTTTCATTAGCATCACAAGATTTTAAAAATCCAGAAAGGGCTAAGTAAGGCAGTATAACCACTGGCAGGGCCTCCTGATGTGAGGCCTCAGGAGGCAGGGTAGTGGGGAAGCGGGCCCCAAGCACTCGCAGGTTACCTCTGTCTGCACAGTTCTGTTATTGGTACTTTCCATTGCACCCTGGTGGGTGGTGGCACAACCTCTTTAAAGAAGGTCGGGAAGCCTAGAGGGTGCAAAGAAGGAATCACATAGACACAGAACTGGATTGAGGGCCAGGCCAGAGAGCTGCCTGGGGTGCCAACTTCTAAAGAGTTCTTTCAAGAATAAAGTAGAATGTGATGCCAGGTAAGTTCAACCCACCACTCCACAAATAACTGGTAAAATATTAGAGTGGCCTTCCTGCAGTGAAGTAGACCATATCCCCCAGTAAAGACAGAACATCTTCCTCCCCCACTGGCACTAAGTCAATCTGAAAGACACCAAATTCTTAACCCACCTGGGAGCCCTGTACTTCTTGGAATGCCCTATAGAAAGGCCTAGAGTATTTTCTCATGCCAAGTACATGTTGGTCCAGAGAATGCCCTGCCTCCTCCTCTGGGTTCTAGGGTGTCCTGGGGAGACCAGTATTCCCTAAAGCATCAGTATAAATGATAGGGATTAGCACTGTGGGGCTGGAGGAAGGTAATTAAAAGTTACGGCAGCCTACCCTATTTTGAGGTGACCTCAGATCACTTTGAGGCATCTTTTTTCTCTCTTCTGTGGTCCTTGCATGGTCCCTGCCTGGTTAGCCTTGTATAGTTGTGTGTAGGCATCTGTTACACTGGGGAAAGGGGAAAAATGGGTCTTTTTGTGATCTTCCAAAGCCTATCAAGATGCTACTTTGCCTGAAGGATCTTCAGGTCTCAGCACAGAGGCCAGGTCACCTGCCCCAAACCTCCTTTTGTTCTGATGAGTTTCCCTTTCTGGTACTCTGTCCTCAGGGGGATTGGCTCATCCTTACCTTAGCAGGTCCAAAAGTATTACCCGAGGCCTGGCTTTGACAAACCACAGGGGCATCCATTGCCCTGGACCCTTGACTATGCTCTGGTTAGTACATGGCCGAGGCAGGAAGGCCCTCAGGAGGTAGACACCCTGGCCTGGCACCAAGGGTGTGAACTTACCTCAGAGCCAGGGGTACATTGCAAGGACACCACTGCCAAACAGACAAGCTCTGTCGGATTGTGCAGTGCCAGCTTTTCACAGCCCTGGTCGTCCTGCTTGGACCACTTGCCTGCCCCTGAATTAATGGCAGTGGTTAGAACGATATCTGAGTTGGCATGTTCCCCAGTGACGCTGGGAGCGGGGTGGGGCACTGCTCCTGACAGCCTCACTGCAACCTGAGCCGGCGGGGAGCTATAAGCCCCCAAAGGAATGAAGGACCATGTCTCCCAGACAAAAGGGGAACTGCCATTTCTGGGTGAACTCCTACTCTTACACTGCTCTCTCACTGCCTACACAAGTCCAGTGTTTTTACAAGACTTCCACTTCGGGCAAAGGTGGAAAATCGACAAAGAGATGATACAGTTCCCCTTGCTCCATGTAGAACAGTGACACTGTTTTACTGCAACCCACTTGGAACATTGCTCTGTTGAGCTGCTGGGAGGAACACAGACTGGCTACTCTAAACATATAGTTGAGGCAGAAAATAATATAATGGAAACTAAATTCCTTTATACATCTCAAAATCAGGCGATTAATGGAAAAGACACGTGATGGAAATATGTAAAGAAAATGACACCATTCCTAGGACACATAAATGTGCTTTTTCCAGGGTACCGGACGTAGTCACTATTTTATCAATTCTTAAAAAACCCCAGAGTAAGAAGAGGCAAATACAGAAGGATGATATTCTCTGTGTGTGAATGTCTCTCTCAATCCATTTCAGAAATTCAAGAACTGAGATTTGGGAAAGGAAAGTGACCAGGCCAAGGTGTCACCCTGGGAGTGTCCTTGGTTGCCATGGATATGCTCAGCATCTGACTTTTTTTTTTTCTGAATAGGGCCTGGGAGAGGAGAGATATCACTGATGCCCGAGTCACCAGTGAAACATACGTCCTCTCACGGTCTCCTTTAGCTTTCATCAGAGTGTCTTCTGAGAGTAGGGGAGGCTGTGCACTCGCCATCCACTTCTGTCTGCCCAGCCGGTTTAGGTAAACAGCACCCAGCAACATTGTAGAACAAGCGATTCAAGTTTATCTTCATCTTCTCAGAGCTCAGGGCCCCCTGTGGTCTGCTGGTTTTCACCGACAAGGGAGGTGAGAATGTGGTCTTGGTCCTTTCACATTAGGGTGAATGAGCTGCAGTCATAACCCAAGCATATTAAGACTGTAAACTTGATGCTGAATATTAAATAAAAGACCTTGCCCCTTTTAAATAGAATTTTAGGTGAAGAGGAGCAGAGGCAGCCCTTCCCAAGCCTCCCAGAATCACAGCACGCCTTTTCCTGAAAGCACTGTTAAGAGAATAGTACCATTTTAGGGCACTCTAAGGAAAGTGGGGGTTCTTGTTTTTTATTCCCTACAGTCTACTCTGTGTCTGGAAGACAGAACAACCAGGGGCTAGACTAGATCAGCTCTGCTTGAAAGAGGCTGGCCCATTCCTAGGAGAGCTGGGGGCAGAATGGCTGGATGCCCGGTCATGGGTCGAGGTGGTTTAGTGTAGTCACTCTCCGCAGGAGCTCTCTCCTGTCTCCCTAACCCCTGCCAGGGCACTAGTCTCAGTTGGCTGTACTTCTTTCTTCTCCAAACTCCAGGGATCCAGGATTAAACTCACCCAAACCTCTTCTCACCCCTGACCCCGGTACTTCCCCTTCTGGGACAGGTTTCAACAATCCTTCATTGCATCCATTACTGTCAGCTGTGTAATCAGTTGTTCATAGCCTCACAGCCTTGTTTCCACTGTGGAAAACTTAAATCTAAAGACTATTAGTCTGCAACTTTTTTCTTTGTTTTTGCATGAGGATCAATTCAGTCAAACAGAGAAAATAATATAATAAACTGCCGTATTCCCATCACCCATACTCAACAATTATCAAGTTTCTGCCATGTTTTCTTGATCTGTCCCTCCTTGTTTTGTTATTTGTCTGTTCCTTTTATTTGCTAAAGTATGTTAAGGCAAATCCAGACATCATGTTAGTTCACTTCTGAATCTTTCAAAATATTGACTTAAAAAAAAACATAACCACAGTGCCATTATCACACCTACTAAAATTACCAACAGTACTTTGGTATCATGAATACCCAGTCTGTAATTAAGGTCCCCTTATTGTCTCTAAAGTGTCTATTTATAGTTGGTTTGTTTGAATCAGGGTCCAAGCGAAGTCCCCAAATTACATTTGGTTCTCATTAAGCCTCTAAAATTAATTTCCTCATCCCTGAGTAGTTTTATTTTGAATTGATTTTTAAAAAGCAACCTAAACAGCACACCTTGGCTTATCCGATAATGACACTTAGACTTATTTTGTTGTTGTCGTTGCTATTGTTGTTTGTTTTGTTTTTCACTGAGATGAGACCTGGTGGTGTGTGTGTGGTGGGAGCTGGAGGGGCATTAAATTATTGGCACTGAGGAGACAAACGGCACTGGACTCATCTGCAAATCAGAAACAAAAATAATAATTATAGCTATCACCTATTCAAGGCTCACTGTGTGCCAGCCATTGTTCTAAGTGCTTTATGTGTAATGATCTCATTTTAAAAAGATAACTGCATTGCAGGATTTTAGGGCGCTGGGGAAACAAGAAGAATGCGCTGCCTTTTTTGGTTGGGGGAAGGTGATAGAAATGGGTCAGAGCCTGTGAGTATGTAAGGCGAGGGAGCATAGGTGGATGCAAAAGAACCTGAGGACTGGCTGGATTTTCTTCTCTACTCCCAATGATAAAATAATGTGAATGGAATGTTTTTGCTGCCACAAAATATTCTCAGGAGGCCTCAGGAAGGGAATAGAGTACTTTAATCCTTTGACCTCCATTATCCCCATCCCCCACCCCCCACCCCCATCCTGTGTCTTAAGTCATATGTGCATCGCCCAAAAATGGCACATCCTTGGTGGTAAACTCGGTGATTCATCCCTGATGGTGATGGCAGAAGGCTGGCTGGAACTGCTTAGCCTGGGGAGGCTTTCTCAATGCTCCTGTGAGTAAGTGGGATTATTATTCGACTATAATAATTTTGGTTTCTTATCCCTGAAATGGGACCACAGGCCATATTGCAAAACTCGGAGGGCCACGTGTTATTAAATACTGCATTCTACACTTAAGGTGTTCCGGAGTCTGACCTTGAAAACTGAGGATGCAGTGCAGCTGACGTTGCTGCTAAAGAGTCCAAATAGAAACCCCACGTGAGATGGGCCTACGCATAGGGACACCTGTGGGTTTGAGGTGAGTCAGGGTCAGGGGTTCTCAGGGGACTTGACTGTTGGGAAACTGAAGATGAAGTCAGGGGGGCAGGCCAAGTTTAGTGCTAGAGAAAGCTGGGACTGAACACTAGACTCTAGTTCCATGAAACCAAAGTAGAGTTAAGGCAGTCCAAGATCACACTTAAATTAGAATCCCAGGTTTATAATCACAGAACTAAGCTGGCAGAACATGTTAAGATGAGACATAAAACCAGGGTGGCACCAGTCAGCAAAGAACAGTTTCTCTGAGTAAAATTCTCTTCCATCTGGTCTCTGTTGAAGAGTAAAGGACCTGACACAATAGCAGGCCTACATCTGCCTTAAAGGCATCGTTCTCTGAACCTAGGGTTTCCCCATAGGACTGCCCTAGGGGATGGGCAACCCTGGACCATTCCCAGCCCGCCTCCTCTTGCTGTAAGTGTCCTCACAGGGCTGAACACTGCTACGTGGCAGGCAGGTAAATATGAGAACTGCTTCTCTTGGACAGCCCCTGGCCCTCTTTATTAACTGGGAAATAAAACAAGGAATCATTGTTCAGCAAAATATCTGGGTATAAATTTCAATCCCTGATTGCTGTCCTGGTTACTCTATCCATTTGAACCTTTGAGCAAATACGTGTGTAAGACCCATAAATATCATTATCTTATTTTCTGCCTTAGGGAAACAAATCTATATAGAGATCCTCAACCAGAATAAATAGGAATTTAAATCAAATGGTCTTGCACACCTAATGACCCCCTTCAGTGGTAGAAATGTTTAATGATAGTTTAGTTTATGAAAACCCCAGCGACCAGGTTCCAAGCAGTCTCAGCTGGAAAACCTAAGTCTTTTTCTTTTGGAAATTCTCAATGATATGTTTCCAAAGCAGCTGATAAAACAGTTAATTATAGTGAGGTGTTTGGCTCCTCTGTAACATACACTTTCTTCTAGTCTATGATTGGAGCTTCTTGTCATGTACCCTGAGCAGGGCTAGCTAATGCTACCATATTTTTTTTTCCTTTGGGGGAGAATCTCCTCAAATTACCACCTAGGTAGAACTTCAGATAAAAAGGCAAAAATCTAGCATGAGAGCATTCAATTGATTTTCACCAAATGTCTGGAGAACTGGGCACCACACTACCTTCATTTTTCCAAAGCCAGGAGCTCCTTTCTGTGGTGGAAGCCTCCAGGACTGATCCCGGACAGCTTTTAGCTGGTCAAGAAAAGGAATCTCCCTTTTGGATACGTGAACTATAAAGCAATAAGCAGTGAAAGACCAAGAACTATGAAACCACCCTTGATTTAAAATGAGCAGAATCAGTTCTTCCTGCTCTTGGTGGACATTGGTTCTCCATCTTACTCAGAATGGTGACAGGTTGATTCAATTCAGCACTGGCTCCGATATCCAGCTGCTTACTCAGCATCTCCATTTGGAGGTTGAACGGACATCACAAACATGTCCCAAACTGAACTTTCAATCTCTGTGCCACCCCACCTCCCTGTCTCCCACCACACCTGCTTCCACTGCAGCTTTCCCCATCTCAGTTTATAGCAACTCAACTTCCCCATGGCTCAAGCCAGAAACATCTTTGATGTCTCTCTTTCTTTCATTCCCTACACTCCCTCTGTTGGGAAATCCTCTTGACTCTCTCTTCAAAGTATGTTCAGACTCTACCTCTTCTTTCCACCTTTACTACCATCATCTTGATCCAAGCCACTACTCTCTCTTACCTGGATTACTGAATAAAACCCTTCCACTTTTGCCCCCTCTACAATCTGTTCTTTTGTTTTGTTTGGGAGGGACAGGTTATTAGGTTTGTTTATGTATTTATTTATTTAAATTTATTATTTTTAATGGCAGTACTGGAGACCTCATGCATGCTAAACACATACTCTACCACTGAGCTATGCCCTCCCCCCTAGATCTTTCTTCTAGTTCAGTGGCTGTCACATTTTAGGGAACACTGGAATCCCCTGGAGTACCCCTCCACCAGATTGCTGGGCCTCACCAGAGTCTTTCTTAATGTACACAAAGGGTGGAATTTAATCGTTCTTTATAGGACACTGTAAGATATGAAATTCCACACAGAAATTAGAAACCCATTGAGAGGAGAAGCTTCATATAGTATAGTTTCATTGTAAAAAGTGCTACAATAACAAAACACATTTAAAAAGAGTTCTTAGTAGAGAAACAGTAAGACAAACTTACACCAAACATAGTACACAGCAAACACCTTTACGCCCCAGCGGTACAAGCTGAAAGTTGAAGGCCCCAGCAGTGCCATCCTGAACTTGGAGTTTGTAGACCTCAGAGGTAGTTTCTGGTACAACATTCTGATCTTCCTCTTCCTCTTCCTCTACAGAGAAATACTTCTCAGTCAAGTTTAACGAAGCTTTGTACTCATTTTCACAGTTTTATAGAGCTTTGATTTTGTCCAGACCTCCACATTCTTCAATCATTATACTAGGTTTCTCATTTTCACCTTGTTTCTCAGCAGCCTGAAAGATATTTAAAATGGCATCGAAGATAACTGGAATAATTTTGGTATCTTTCCCAGTTAAGGAGTTCGTCAACAGTTCTGTTATGCCACAACGAACAAGGTATACAGCCACCGTTCCGCCACTTGTACCGCTGGTCACAGCCCACACAGCTTCCCTTCGTGTCTTAACCATCTGCCTTAGAGAGAACGCCAACAAGGAACCGGACTAATCCATGATTTACAAGTTGCTGTGTCTGATCCTTGCAGCCAGCCATGACGTTTGACGTTGTCCGTGTAGCTTCCTTCTGAATGTTAGTTTTGGAGTTCATTAGCAGGCTGGGAGAGACGGCACGTGCTCCTGCATCTATTGCAACCCGAGTCTGTTCATCTGTCCCAGTGACAATATTTCCTATGGTTCTTAGCACGGGAGTCACATGTGGCAATTCAGTAGCTCCTAAAGCTTCACAAGTTGGGGTACAACCCCTGACTCCAAAGACATTTCTATTCGTTCATCTGGACCATCAGTAAAGTAGGAATTAACCCAGCGGGTATCTGCTAATACTTCTGGATCACTGTGATTCAGGAGATGGACTAACGTAGGAAGAATTTGCTTAACAGGCGGGCGTGCAGGATTCTTGTTGCGACAAAGGTTTGAAAGAGTTGAAGGTCATGTAAGTAACCACGCGCTAAAGATGACATATCAGCAACCACAAGATGAGCCAACAGCGGGTCACCTGCACCATACTTGATAACCAAGTCTTAGAAAACTGCACCATGACCTGCAATATTTCCTAAAGCCAACACAGCTTGCTCACTGGCCTCAGGGTTTCTGACGGGCCCTGAAAATCTGCGTTTCCCACTAGCCCCCCGATGATGTTAATGCTACTGGTCTCGGTGTGGACCACACTTTGAGAACCATGGCTCTAGCTGTTCCTCTGAAGTTCTTTCCCTGTGTATCTCCTTGACTTACTCCTTCACCTCTTACAAGCCTTTGCTCAAATGTTTCCTTCTCAGTGAAACCTAGTCTGACCACTCTATTTTTTATCACTACCGACTACCTCACTCCCATCACTCTTTTTTTTTTAAATTTTTTTTGGCAGGGCATGGGTAATGAGGTTTATTTATTTGTCTTCAAAGGCAGTACTGGGGATTGAACCCAGGGCCTCATGCATGCTAAGCACGCACTCTACCACTGAGCTCTACCCTCCCCTCTCCTGTCACTCCTGATCACCCTACCCGGCTCTACTCTTGTTTTTCTGTAGCACTTACTACCTTCCTACATTCCGTGTAATTTATTAACATAAGCTCCTCAAGGTAGTCACCTTTTAATTCTTCACTGCTGTAGCCCCAGCACTTAGAACAGTGCCTGGCACATATTATGTGTTCAATGAATATTTGCTGTATGAATGATTGAATACTTAATGTTCCTGTGAATTACAAGAGCAAGAATCCTAATTTCTTCACAGGGTTCAAAAGAGAATTTTTTTTTTTTTTTTTTTTTGCCTCTGTTTCTGTTTTCATGCTGCTTCCTTTATATAAAATGTGTCCCCTTCTCTCAGTCTCTTCACCTTAAACCTATTTATCTTTTAAGTTGGATCATTCCCTTTTGGCTACTTTTTACTACTATGGCAACTCAGCTGTTTCTAACTATTCTCATTAGTTTCCTGGGTGTTATTTCGGTGTATCGTGGTTATAAAACCTCTGAGTGCAGAGCCCATGTTCTGAATAAATGGGCCTGAATAGTAGGATCTGAATAAAAGCATGTTGGGTGTTTGGACACTATTATAAAGAGAGTTTAATAAAACAATAGCTATTATTTTCACATTTAAATAGAAGTCAACAATTCACAGAGCCCCTTCATATTAAATTCTTTTAATCTTTATAAGAATTCTCCATGTTAAGTAGAAAAAGTATAATTAAGTTCATTTTACATCTGGGGAAAGTGAATTTAGGTTAAAATTCAGAAAACAGTAGCCACTTCATCAGAATTAAATGATCAAGTCACAGAATTTTCTGGCACAAAGCTGGAACTCAAAATATGTTAGTTTCCTTTTTCTAAAAGATCTTAGAAAAGCCACTCACAGAAGCTAATATTTACTGGGTTCCTACAATGTGCCAAGAGCTTAATAAATCTTAAGCTCTATATCTCTAAATCTTAAAACCACACTCCTGTGCTGTATTGTTTATTACCATGTACTGAGGCAGTAACAGATTCCAGAAGATTAAATACCTTGCACAAAGTCACACAGCTAGTGAGTGAGTGATGGAGCCAGGATTTGAACTCAGCTCCAAAATCATGATTTTTCCACTTCTGTAGAGCAGTCTTTTGACTCAGAGTCCAACGCTCTTCTATGAATGCCAACCACTGACTGTTACACTGTCCTGTGCTAATTATTAATCAAATTATTAGTTTTTAAATAAATTTTATAAAAATTTTAAATATACATTAATGCTGATCCTTTCAGTTCGGCTACAGGGCAGTGAATCTTAATGACTCCTGCCTGATATATTTTTTTCCCTTTGGCTTTTACATACATAGAAAGTTAAACCTGAAACAGACCTAGAAGTCATGGGTCTTACACTTCTGCTTCACAAATAAGAAAACTAAAACCCCCGGGGGCGTGGGAGGGATAAATTGGGAGTTTGGGATTAGCAGGTACAAACTTCCATTTACAGAATAGATAAACAACAGTGTCCTA
The DNA here is from genome assembly GCF_036321535.1 of Camelus dromedarius. Taxonomy (NCBI): domain Eukaryota; kingdom Metazoa; phylum Chordata; class Mammalia; order Artiodactyla; family Camelidae; genus Camelus; species Camelus dromedarius. Next base: position 25,172,412 of record NC_087458.1, on the reverse strand, counting down.
CTGGGGAACTGGGAACTATATTCAATAACTTGTAATAACCTATAATGAAAAAAGAGTATGTATATATAACTGAACAACTATGCTGTACACCAGAAACTAATACAATGCTGTAAATCAACCATACTTCAATTAAAAAAAAAAAAAGGAAACGAAGATCCAAAGAGGATAAGTGACTTGCTTAAAATCAAAGCTAGGGGCAGGGTGAAAGTGAGGCGTGTTTTGCTCTCTGCGCAGTCTTTTCTTTTGCAGAGTGTTTTAGGGAGGCTTTTGTAACCAGCTGGATGGACATGGGCTCTGGTTTGTTTGTAGAGCTGGCAGGCAGCGCTGCTGCTGTCAGCTGAAGGAAGAACCCTTCGACGGCATTGCCCTTTCCTCCTAGCAGCCGCAGCTGCTGCTTGTCCCCTGTCATCGGCAGTGCGTGGTGGTGAGTAGATTGGATCAGCATCACGTGGCGAAATGCTTGTGTGGAGAAATGATAGACAAAAGCAGCCAAGGCAGGAACTGCTGCAGCACCCAAAGGCCCCCACTCGGAGGACCAGGAGGCAGCGGGGGACCAGACTAACAATGCCTGAAAGCCAACCACCCCTGTCTGCAATAAGGGGCTGATGCACTGCTGCTGGTGTGTGCAGTGTGAGAGATCACAGAGACAAGTCTTCCGTCTCCAAAAGATATTTACATATAAAAGGGAGATCCTAAGCCCCTTTAAAATGTCCACAGAAGACCTGTTGCTGCCTTTTGCTGGGAGTGGATGGGAACACAGAATCCACAACCACAGGACTAAGAACATTTCTGTTAAGCAAGTCACGATGCTGACTATGCTCAAAGCTTGTACTTGTAGAGACACTGAAATGATGGTAGTGGGGGTGCCTCTCTCAGAGCAAGTCCTGGTGCTGGGAACAAGACAAATGCTGAGATGGGAGTTTGCCCTTTGACTGCTCCTTAAAAAAAAAAAAAATTAAAAAAAAAAATCCTGGAAAGGCTTCCAGCAAATCCCTTGAACTGTTCTCTAATCAGTTCAAACTTTAACCTGACCACAATCTTGGGGCAGTTTTAAAAGCACTCCTCTTCTGCATGTCTGGACAACATTGACCATGCCAATAAAATGGGCTCTAAAAGCTACTCCCTGCACTGTAACATGTCAACATTTCAATCTGGAGCCTTGAGGCTTGTCAGACATCACCACTGTACATAGTAGAAGCTCAGTAAACATTTGATAAATAACTTCTTGAAAAACAACTTCCTCATCTGAACTGGGAGCTTACCAGAGGCATGGACGCTTTTTTTTTTTTTTTAATCCTTTAGAAGTTCATCTCTTGTGCTCACTTATGCAGAACTCTGCTCAGTGCTGAGCTTGCAGAGACATTCTGTGTACCTCTGTTGACTAAATGAGTGGATTACAGGAACAGAAGGTGCGGGGATGATCTGCAGCCTTGTTCCGATGGGGCCACCCCCTCAGAGCATCTCACCACCACACACACATGCATGTTCACACCACCCTCTGCCACCCATCCTGGCCCTGGCACCATGGAGGGCCACCTGAGCACTTCGTCTATGTGGATACACCCGAGGCTAGAGCCCTGCCTAACACTTACTTTCCAAGAACCATACGACTCTGTTCTGCTTCTGTAGCGCAGCCAGAGTGGTGTGCCAGCGAGCCCCGTGCGAGGATGGGGCTCGCTCCTTCAAGGCACTCTATTAGAAAAATCCACCGTCGGGCTGTTTGCTCATTAATTAAATTGTCTCATGTGGATGGAAGGGTGGGGAAAGGATCTGGGCAAGCTGTCTATTCCATGTTTAAGTGAATTTATAATAAACTTGGAAAATGGATTGCAATGTTCTTTGAGATTGAAACTATTTTATGAGTAAATACCAGCAAAGAAATGTGATTATGTGATTTTCTTTTTCTATTGTATTATTCTTACTGCTGTTTATTGTTTTGATGTCTTCATTAGAGGCTGATCTTCTTTCAAAATGAAGTCTGGGTCTTATTTCAGAATGACTGCAGGAAAGAGCCCTGGCCAAAGAATCAGAGAGCCTTCTGCTTGAGAACCACTGAGGACTGAAACACCAGCTTTACCTCCCCAAGCCAAGGTGGCTGCCCTTCCTACCTCAGGAGGTTCTTTAGAAAAGTAGTCTTGCTGAACGCTCCTTGAAAAAAATGTATAATGTGTTATTTTTCAGTAGGTTAAAGATGTGGCCCTTCGCTTCTTTTTAAGAAACTGCTAAGATTGGTAATGACCATTGTATTATTATACGAGGGACTAGAAACCAGGTCAACCACCCAGGAATCCTGTGCACAGAAGGCAGAAGGGAAGATGGCGATGGGAAGAGGAGGCATTCGACTGCCCCCTAGTGGCAACGTGGGCATGACGCCTGGAAGGTGGTAGTGGGGGAAGACACCGCTAGAAGGACCTGGAGTGGAAAAAAAGGAAACCTTCGAAGAAGTCATCCTCACCTCTCATAGGGGCATTTAAATAACATAAAGAAAAACAAAAAGCTAACGTATTTCATGCAAATTGCGCTCCAACTCACTGGCTGCCCTTTTAAGGTCTGCCACTTTATATTCAATTTGCTGCTCTGATGAACACAATGAAGCGTTTAGATTCCATTAAAAAAACCTTAAAAAAAAAAAACAACCCACCAAACCTTGGGCCTTTAGAGTTAGCAGGAAAGCTCTTTGAAAGCGTCTCACAATCTGTCGTTTCTGCATTCAGAAAACCATTAGGACCTCCTCCTTTGGAAATATGTGTGATTCTTTAACTTCTGATTTTAAACATTAATATTTTCTTACAGTGACCTTTACCCTCAAGAACAAATTTCCCATGCCTCAGCAGACAATGCAATCAATTTCTGAAATGCTGCGATGTGGCTTGGATTTATGACAGTAAAGTGGCACATCCGATGGGAGGAACACGGGACACAGAAGGAGTTGGGAGAGTAGAAAAGTGGGCTGAATACGTGTCCTGAATACTCAGAAATGCTGTAGGATTCACGGGGCTTTGGACGAGCCTTGTGCCTGAGGAGGGTACTTGTCAGTTGAGTGGTGGAGCTATCAGGGCACCAACTGAATCACAATGGGAAACCTCTCCTTCTCCTCCGTCCCAAGAGGCATCACGCTGTGGCTGGCAGAGTCATACAAACTCTGGGGCAAGCTCGTGGGCTTAACTCCCAGCTGTGTCACTAGCTCGTGTGCCTGGGCAGTCAGAGTGGTGTCTTCAGTAGCTCTGAGAGCAAATTACAGGTAATTCATATCAAATTCCACAGTGTAGCAAGACTAATACCCCCTTCCCTACCCAACAAACCCAATTTTACTAAATTTATGAATTGGATGGGCCTTCCCAGTTCTCCTTGCAAAGGAGATAGCAAGAATCTATGAGTAGAGGTAAAGAGTGTAGGCTTTGGAGACAGATGCCAGGGTTCAAATGCCAGCCCCACCACCTACTAACCAGGTGGCCTCTAATTGTCTCTTTAAGCCTCAGTTTCTTCATCTGTAAAAGGGGAATAATAATCATTTCTACCTCAGTTGTAAGGATTAAATGCAATGAAATGTAAATTTCTTAACACATGCCTAGCACAGAGTAAGCATTCAATAAATGGTAGCTATAGTAATAATAATAATGATAATGATAAAATAATAATAACAATAATAATAATTTTTCATCCATGATATTTGAGACATAGTTTCATGATGCCTGGTCAAGTTGAGGGGAGACTGGGATGTCAAAGACATCATCTGTACGAAGGTTTAAATCAAAAGCTCTTTCACAGAGTGTTTCACTTTATCCCCCTTTTTAAAAATGAAATTAATTATCTTACTCCTAATCATAAAAAAATACATGAACAAAGTAAAATCTGGATATTTTGCAAAGGCATAGAAATAACCATTGTTAATTGGTTGATGTATAACAATACTTAAATATATAAGTATTGTTTAAACAAAACTGTATATATTTAAGTAAACAAAGCTGAACTTATACACAGTGTTATAATCAGTTTTTTTCATCCAAAATATGCTGTGAACATTGTGATATTTGTTCCCTGAAAACATGTTTAATTTCTGCATACATTTTATTGATGAATATGTAATAAATTAACCAATGTTTGATTGTTCAATATTTAGATTGCTTTCAGTTTTTTACCTATTATAAATTACAATACTTCTTTTCTTAAGGATAAAATCTTCAGTAGAGAAAAATGTGAACATTTTAAGGCTTTTGATTCATGTTATAGATTTTCCACTAGAGAAGTGAATGTTATAAAAACGTTGATAGATGAAAATGAGATCTCACTAGTTATTTTGCATTTCTTAAATTTCTAGTGAATTTGAACATTTTAAATATATTTATTGGCCACTTGTATTTCTTTTTTGGTGACTTCTCTATTTGGGTGTTCTTTGCCCATTTCTATTGAGGTTTCCATTTTTTTCTTCATTTGTAAGAGCCCTTATCTGTATGATATTAACCCTTCGTCTACCTATCTAAAGGGTTATCTATCTAACCCTTTACAACTCTGTTGTAAAGTTGAAAGAGGAGGTTACAGTCTTTCGTTTCTGCTTCTCATGGTAAGTAAAATTAAGTGGAAGAAGCAGAATGCAAAACTATATGTATAATGTGGTAGAAGTTTTATTTTTAAAAGCATAAAAATGAAGAAAAATATTTATAAGGAACACCATGAAAAAGATAATTTTCTTTTTTATTCTTTTTTTCTATTTTCCTAATTTTTTACAATGAGTATATTTAAATTACAATTATTGTATGTTTTTTTCCCTAATTAGATTGTAAGTTCCTAGGGGACAGAGATACATAGACTTCATTTGTCCTTGGCAGTGGTTGACAACTATCTGACAAATAAATATATCCGTGGACTAGTATTTTTATTTTATTTGACCACAAAAACTTTATTCTTAGTGATTTTTTCCTGTTACTTCCACTGTGGTCTTGGTTAGCTGAGCCGGGAAGCAGAGGAATTAATTAGTTTAAGAGACTAATTTTAGAAGAGGCAGTCGGTGGTACTCAGGTTATATCTATAAGAAGCAATCTTTGAAGCTTTCAATTAACATCATCAATTAACGCCCTCCCCCATCAAGCTATCTCTGGAGCTTGCTGGTGAAGTATCCACTGGCACCAGCAAGATGCAGGAATGTATCACCATCTCACTCAGATCCTGTTGTCATACAAAATCCCATGAAAATAAAAACTTCCATCTCTACTTAAAAAAAAAAAAAAAAGCCTCAGAGTGTCCCTATGGTCACTAATGATCTAATGATGAAAAAGAATCAGACTTTAGGTTTGTAGTGAGTATGAGATCCCAGCAGCTGGAGACGAGACAGGGTGACAGGTAGAGAAATTGGTACTTGGGTAAGACAATGCCCTCTGGGTTCTCCATTGTTACTTGGCATTTCCTTCTGGTAGAAAGGGAATTTCTGGGACTACTTTGTACTTAGGCCTGTTGGGAGCACAGCAAATGGGATCTCATCAAGGTATGAGGAGACAATGAGAGCTATTTTAGGGGGTGGTCAGGACTGGTTTCAACTGAGTTTCCTATATATGGGCAAAGGCAACTAGTAAGCAATCTTGCAAAGTACCTGAGAAATGATATTTCATTTAGTAAAGCTGGGATCACAGTTGCCAGCATGTCAGGATCAACTCTCCTAATGATTTTGCCTCAAACTGATGCAGGAAAAACAGATGTGGAGCATGAGGAGGGCCGTGTCCCAGGCTTCGGTTGAGCCCCTGAGATGTGCCCTGCCAAGTGTGGGTCCTTGGCTTTGCTCAGGAAAGAATTCAAGAGTGAGCCACAGTTAAGTAAAGGTAGATTTATTCAGAGAGATACATTGAAAGGCAAGAGAAAGGCCACAAGGTGAGGAGGTTGGGTGCTCAGGTTAGAGTAAAAGTAGGTACACACTCCAAAGACAGAGTGCGGGCTGTCTCTAAAGGGGTGAGGGGTAGGGAGAGAGAGAGAGGGCAGCTATGAGGGGCAGTGTTGCCCACTTTTATGGGCTTGGTGGCTTCATATGCTAATAAGTGGAAGGATCAGTCTAAGTAGCCTGCGGAAGGGGCTGGGATTCCCAGGAAGTTGGCCATTTCCCACTCTGACCTTTTGTGGCTAGCCTTGGGACTGCCATGGCGCCTGTGGGCATGTTATTCACCATGTTAATATACTACAATGGGTGTATAATGAAGCTCAGGGTCTACTAGAAGTCAAATCTCCCGCCATCTTGAGTCTCAAGGCCTACTGGGGGTTGAATCTTCCACCATTTTAATGTTAATTGCTATATCATTCCTTGAATGGCTGTGCCCTGCCCCTTTCCTTTCTCAAAATGAAGATGAGTTAGAAGTCAATCTCTTTGAGGATAAGTTCCAAGTGGGGACCGTGAGCCATTGGGTATTTAGTGCCCTCTGTGTTTCAGGCAGCCAATCTGGAAGACTGGTGGATGAGTTTGCCTGGAAGGACACGCCCTCCTGAGTAACACCACTCAGCCCTCCTAGAAAAGTGCTCCTCCACATTCTCATCGATCAGCTTTCAAAAAAGAGCAGAGTGGTGGGGAGAGAGGTGGGGCCAGCCAAAGTCCAGACATGTTCACAGGCAGAAGGGGACTTGCCAAAGCGTTCCGTTCACCCAGGTGGGGCCTTGTTTATAGAACTTCAATTCTGAAGTCATCCAGTGTGGCGGCCTGAAACTTCTCCTGGTCTGGCTTCCCTCAATATTTTTCCTCCCCCTTCTCCTACACCTCCCTCTCAACACCTCCCTCCATATGACTTCCTGGAACACCCTCTATTTCCTTACTTCATTTGGAAAAAATGTACTATGTAGTCAAATAAATCACTGTGTTCAACTGGTGTACTTGAATATAGCAGAAATAACCTTTCTTTTCTGGACACAAGACACTTCAAAAAATCTCATTCCATTACCTTCCAGGTAATTTGTCTTTTAAATACTTTTCTTCCATAGAGAAAAAGTCCAAATGACAGTAAAAAGAGAAATGGTTCATTTAGACGACACAGTAATGGGATAACAGTATTTTCTCACGGCATTAATTAACGGACATCTAATTGCTAAACTTAAATCACACAAAATGGTAGATATTAACATCGATTTTAAAAAAGCTTTGCACATGTTTCATTTTCCCCAAATAGCCACCTCTACAATTACCTTTAGCATTCAGAAAAAATCTGTAGTTTTCAAAGTGCTTTTGCACACATTTCCTCACTTGGTCATTACCTGCTAAAGTACCGTGGCATTTCCCCTCATTTTCTAAATGAAGATGCCCAGACAGGTTAGGTGACTTGCTCAAGGTCACCCAGCTCCCTGCTGCTCAGCTCCGCTCATTGCTAGTTCTCTGCACGTTCACAGCTCCGCACTACCTTCCGCTTAAGACAAGATGGAAAACCACGAATTACCCTTGGCACTATTGTGTGGCTAGGTTATACTTGGCTTAGCTTTGTACCAGGCATCCTTTGAAATGTGATTCTGAGCTGGGAAAGGGGCTATTTTAATACACGCAAGTGAGGCTTAGTTGAATTTTCCCTAGTGTGTGCCTATGACTAAGAGAACACGGTGTCTCCCGGACTTGTTCCTCCGGCACTCTGATGATGTTTGTTTTGCTAGAATCATGAAGTGAGAAATTCATTTCCTCTCTAAATGCCCTGGGAGCGTATAGTAACCAGTTGGGAAAAGGAGGTAGGTTTAAAAAAAACCTGTTTTTCAAAGATGATAAATACAGGAGAACTTCCCATAAGTTTGGAGTTAGAGGCAGCTAATATTCTTCAATAGAATATGGGGAAACCAAAATCATCTTCAATAGAAAAGAAAAGCAAAACCTCTTTCTGCTTATGTCTTGGAGGTGGCAGTGCCTTGGTTCTGGCTGGGGAGCCCAGCACGACAACCTATCACCATCGATACCTACTCGGAAATTCAGAAACACAGGATGGGACTGAGCAGAAACAGCCCCTCTGATCCTCAGGAAACGCACCTGCAGACTCACCTCCCCCACCACAGCTGCTGATGTGCCGGCAGGAGGATGCGTAGGTAATGTTACCAGGATTAGGTTCCTCCCAGAGACATTTCCTGGCTCCAAATAGCTTTCAAGCATTTTAAAACAGCAGAAGAGTTGGTGATCCATTATGACAGAGCCAAAATAATTGCTGACCCCACGCTTAGTAATTGAGGTGAGGTCAAAACAGGTTATTTCCAGGTTTTCCAAAGAACAGACTCCTGTACGACAGCATTAAATAAATGGAGTTTCCAGCAAACAAGGGTGAGAATTTTGTCAGGGTTCAAGTTCATACTGGGCTCAGGAATTCTCACCTCCTCGGTGTCACTGGGCACTGACATCACAGGCGTATTTTCTATATTGAGAATTTGGGTCTCGCTTTAATTTTTGCGGTTTTTAAAAAAAGAAGAAAAATAATAACCTGTTATGTGCCCACTATTATGTGGCAGCTGTAGAGCAGAGCAAGCCAAGGGGGATGAATCATTGTCTCTCGAACACATTACTCACATTCCTGCCCCCACACCTTTGCCCTTTGCTCAGTCCTTCTGCTGACAGTGCCCTCGCCCCCTCCCCGCCTGCCCAGGAAGGCTACGTGCCTGCGAGCCTCATCGCTGGCCTCCTGTCTTTTCTCCCTTTCCCAGCTCAGTGCTGTCTCCCTGCTCTGAACCCTTATCGCCCTCCCTGTCCGCTAACACACTGACAACGTGGCATGGCCTCCCTTGCACGGATGATTATTTTCTATGTCCCATCTGTGGAAATAGGCTGTAAGTTTTATCAGTGCAGGCAAACCTTTCTTCCTTTTCTTTCTTCACAAAAAAATTTCCCTGATAGCATGTCTCAGACCAAATAGGTACTCAAAACAATCTCTCAATTGGTTCATGAATCCTAATCTCTTGGTACTTGGAGACAGGGCTACATATTAGCTTGGGCAGCAGAGCTGTCATTTCTCACCATTGTGTGTTTTAAGGTTTCTGCTGGACTGTGGGTTCATGCTGTTACAGCCTCTCAGAGCAAGGTCGGGGAGGAGAACCACGGTGTTTACTTTATAACTCCATTTGAACGTGTGTTCTCCCTCATCTGTGGCTGTTATCCCAACTGGTGGCAAGGACGTAATTAAGAATTATGAGTATTCCGGAGGGCTGAGCGTCCTGTCTTAAAGAGGTACCAAGCTCAGCTCCAAGAAGGCCAAGGAGACAGGAGGAAGAAAACACAGTGGCAGGAGGGTCCCTCCTTCTCTCCCACGGCCACTGGAGAAAACTCCTAAGGGATTCAGCGAGGGAGTCAGACATCCGGTTCTCTGGGGCTTGATTCACCTGCTTCGAGGAGGAAATGGGGCAAAGGGATCCAAGTTCCTGATATTAAATGAGGGTCTTTCCATAGAAGAGCTGACAAAGCAGAGAAGTGGGGGGTGGGGGGGTGGCAGGCGGGTAACAGAGACAGCAGAAAGTTTTCCAGAAGAGCAAGTGGAAAGGAGATCAGAGTTGATACAAAAATTATCTCAGGAGAGGGAGCGCAGTTGGGGAAAGAGTTCAACTGCATGGAAGGAAACGTCAGGGAAATTTTTACCTGACTCTACAGAAAGCTCTGCTGAGATAAGAGGTGAGTAATAGATCTGAATTCTGATGACCTAAGTTGTACGTGAAGAATCAGGCTACACTAGGAGGAAACAAATGGAGCAGTGAAGAGCTTGAGCTTCGAGTGGATGGAACTGGGTTCAAATTTCAGCTGTGTGTCCCTAGCTAAGTTCCCATCTCTGCATCTCAGTTCCCTCACCTGTAAAATAAGTGTGTTTTCCACAGAGTGTTGTTGAGAGGATTTGGTGAGATCATGGAAGCAGTGAAGTCCCTGGCACTTGATAAATGATACTTCTAGTTCTATAAGGGATGGAACAGAAGGATGGGATATTTCTTGATCTCTTTTGGGGGCAACTCCAGCTTTGGGACGCCCTGAGGGTGGCAAGGAGGGGCACAGTCAGAGAGGAATTCCTCGTGGGGGAAATGGCGAAGGCACTTCTAGGAACAATCACGTCTGATGTTGCATTTGAAATTATTTCCTGCCCCAAGCTATAATAGCTCTGTCTACTCTCATTAGCCACAACATCTTCAGAAAAGTCTGTTACATGCAACTGCTTTGTGTTAGCGGTGTTTTGCAACAGAAGGGAGACAAGCCATGTCTGTGCTTGGGCTCCGTCCAGTGGGAGGGTAGAGCACGAACAGCAAGGGCTGAGCCAGAAGCCGGATTTCAGAGCCGGAGGGGGCGGGGGTACATTACAGGGGGCAGTTCTAGCTCCACAGGGAATATTAAAGGCAAGATTGGCCTCATAAGGGAAGTCGACTTGGTGACGTGCAGGTGATAAGAACACATGCACAATTGCCACTAGTAGAAGAAATCTGGAAATTCCTCTAGTTACTGAACTAACCAACCCAGAGCCCAGAGTTGATACAAAGGTTTTCTTGGGCCCTGTGCCCAGTGGCAGTTTAATCACTTACTGATTAAGTTAGGTCAAGCTGACTCACCTGGAGTTGCTCGAGCACATTCTAATTAGACTGTTCCCGCTAAGTTTACAAAGCCAGTATCTCGAGAGTGCCAGCTGTGGCTCGGTGCATCAGCCCTCTCCTCTGTGTGACAAAGAGGTTGCCGCAGGTCACCTGCCTCAGGTGTAGGCAAGATGTAGATTAACAGTAGCACAGAAATGACATGAATCAAAAGAGGGAAGGATTTCTAGGATGGCTCACAACTGCTGTCTGTCGTGTTGAGTCCACGGCTGCAGTGACTCTCTGTGACCAGCTGCTCCAATGACATGATGCATGAACCCCTTGGATAATGCACCAGCCATCGAGGCCACTACCCTCACCACTGGCTTGCCTTGAGGGCAGGGCCCTCACACAGGCTTCCTTTACCAAAGACCAGGGCCCATCCTCACACTCAGGTGGGAGCAGGGTCCTGCTAGTCTCAGACCCCTCCTTCCTCATGTGGTACCACTGAGTCTCCCCACTCTGCCCATGACGTCTTCCCGAAAGTCAGCAGTTCTGTCAAGGACGAGTGCTGTACAGCTGCCGTTCATCATTTCCTAGCTCTTTAAATGAATCCCGTCCACCCACGCAAGTGGCTTGAAAGCCCTTTGCAAGCGTCTGTCCTCAGTCTCCGGAATTTCTCCAGACCACTCCCCGTTTGCTCACTTGGCTACTTATTTGTTATTCTGAGCTTTCCCACCAGGGACCTCTCCCTTTCTGCCCGCTTCATCCTCCTCCCCAGTTTCCATCCCGCACCTCAGCTTAGGTCCCTCACCTTGGAGCTGATTCCCTGGCTTCAACCCCTGAATTCCTTCGGACAGAACCTCAGCTTTCCTCTACCTCAAATATCTACGGCTGCACTGAAATCTTTAGAACTCCAAGCAGCAAAAAAGATATAAACTGTAATTTTAAAATTATAAACCATAAAATAAACTCCAACAAATTCAGTGCTGATCATTTAAGTGCTTTTTTTTTTTTTCAAATTGTCAAATACCTGCCCAAGTATTTTGAAGGCCTGATTTGCTGGTGTTCAAAGCCTGTGCTTAGTCCGCCTATCCGGGAAGGCTCCACCACACCGCCCACGCCCGGCACCCCATCCCACTCCCACCCCACCCCCACGCTCTGCTGAACCCTAGGGACATGTAAGGACTGCCCAGCTTCCGTGTCCTGCCCAGCTTCCCTGTGGAGTGCCGGGGTTCAGCACAGCCGGGAGGCTCACCCTGTGGCCTTGCGCCTAGCTCCTTTCCTCCTGTAAAGCAACCTCTTCCCTTCCTGCCCCATCCATCCCAGACCGTGTATAGATCTGTTTTGGCTCTTTGACTCACTCTCATTGAATTGATTGCTACTCATTGCTATTTCAACAAAGATGACTAAACTCCAAGCGATAAGCATTATACCGGACGTACAAGTTGTCGCTCTACTAAATCGTCGCTCCCTCCTCTGGCAGGGCCCAACCCTCCTAGGTGATAATTGGGAGAGGAAGAGAAAATTAAGCAACAGGCTGCGACAATTGTTCTTACCCCAGGCAAATTTACACAGGTCACCAGAACATCCATCACTTCTCAGTCCAAGCGTTTTGCCGCCAGTAGAGATGGTTATGCATAATTTATTATCTAATTAACTTGACCAAAAGGCCATGAGCAAAATAACAGACACACCCAGAAGACCCCCCTCTCTTTCCTCCCCTCCCTCTCTGCCTCTGCTTCTCTTTCTCTATTTCTTTCTCTCTCTTTTTTAAATCAAAGTGCAGTCCAACACGGGTTTACTTTTTATGTATAACTCAAAATCTTTGTCTCATAACCTCATTCTTTGTGGCATAACCCTCCCTGCACGCCTTCTCAGAACTGCCTTGAATCAAGGGGAACCATGGCACCCTATGTGGCTCTGCCTTAATTATTAGTTACTTCGACTTCAGGGAGTTGTCTCGTGATAGTATCCTTAGCAAGCGGAGAAAGCCTCTTTGCCAGGGGAACCAGGAATGGTGGTGTCTGCTCCCCTAGGCTGTGCAGTCCTTCCTGGAACCTTAACTTTGTCTTTTCAAAACATTTTTTGTACAAGTTTTTTTTTTTTTTTTTTGTATTCTTGGCCTACTCCCTTGTTTACCACCCAAGTCTCAATGACCAATGTGCTTTCCTCTTAATTTACTCATTTAATTTACTCATTCATTTTATTTCTTCTAACTAATCTCGATACTTTTAGAGCAGTCTCTTGGGAATTTCCTGCCTGTTCCTCACTGTCCACTCCACAATAGGAGGCGAGGGGAGTCAAGTCAGTTAAATATTTTGAAAGTGATTTAAGATTTTACTCAAGAGAAGGTATTAAGAAGGTTCTCATGATGGACAGTGGGGTGAAGACCAAATGAAGCAAAGTAAACGGGCATGAGGAATATGTCCATGCCCTAGGGCAGCTTAAAACAGCAGAAATTTATTGTCTCAGTCCTGGAGGCTCCAAGTCCAAAATCAAGGTGTCAGCAAGGCCATGCTCCCTCTGAAACCTGTAGAGGAGAATCCTTCCTGGCCTCTTCTAGCTTCTGGTAGTTTGCTGGCAGTCCTGGGCCTGCAGCTGCATCCCTCCAATGTCTGCCTTCATTGCCACATGGCTTCCTCCCTGGGTGTCTCTGTGTGCGCATGGCCATCTTATAAGGACAACTGTTACTCTGGATTACGGAAAAACCCTACTCCAATATGACCTCATCTTAACCAATGACCCTGTTTCTAAGTAAGGTCACATTCTGAGGTACTGGGAGTTAGGACTTCAACATATCTTTTTAGGGGGGGACACAGTTCAATTCACAACAAGGAGCATGGCCATTCCGAGAACAGTTGACAGGTAGTTCGGTTTGGCTGGAAATTTGGGTCTGACTCGGGAGTAGTAGGATATGAAAACAATCCAGCAACTAAAGTAATTGGAGAGCAAAACCATAGGCTCGTTAACTTAATCTTACGTGGAAAAGTTCTTTCCATCTCTCATTCCAGCCCGGCAGCTTACAATTTATTTTTTGCCACAGGTCAAAAGAAAGATAGAGCACTACCATGCAGGTGGGCCAATAACGTCTTCTCTATCTGTCGTTCCTTCATTTACAAATCCAATCATATTTTGGGGGCACCATGTGCCAGGAGCCATCCAAGGCAATGGGGATTCAGTGGCAAACAAAACAGACATGGCTTCTGCCCTTCTGGGAAAACAACTCAGAGTGTGCTCTTACTAGCCTTCAGCCATGACCTTCTTCATCAACATGTAACAATGTTTGGAAGGAATTCCAAGGTAAAGAAGTTAAAAACAGACCATGGGCAAAATACAAAACAAAACAGGGAATCATTTCAAAGGTAGAAAATAAATGAACATATCCCAGATGGGTAGCAAGCCCGTGCAAAGCTCTTTCTATGTCAAGGCCAATGCCCTTGACATACCATAAGGTATCAGATAACTTAGCTCCTCCAAACTGCTAAGGCGTGCTCATCATTCCAGTAATAAAAACTGAAAATCCTCAACTGACCCCACAGGAAGGTGGCAATACGACACGTTGCCTCCTGCTCAGCCAGCAGCTGAAGTTCGAGAGGCACAGCAGGAAATACACAGCTATTTCTTCCATACATTAGGGATAACTGGGCCATGCCTGGGCACGCACAGTGAGTTGGAAGCAAGCCTTCAGCTCTAATCTGGCAGCACACTTGTTGATAAATTGTAAAATGTCTCCTGGTTTCCATGGAAAAGAGGAAGATGTTGCTCACATGTGACTCAGTGCAATTAGGTTCACTACAGTTAATATTTTCCATAAACTACAGATGGTCTCTGAAATGGGTGACATTTGCAGAAATTATATTCTAGCCCTATCAAATACTGCAAGGAAAAATTACCTTTCAAAGGAATAAGGTATGTGAGGCAGCTCATCTCATCATTCAACAAGTGACTCTACCCTGGCAGGGAATTTTCCGTTAAATAACATAATGTGTTTTCACAAAAAGTAGGGAAGAAGGAAGGAAAAAAAGAGTCAGATAGTGAATGTCATCACATATGTTCATGAATATTCCAGCTTTCCTCTCTTTCTAGGAACATAGTAGGATTGTAATTCTCTGCCCCCTCTGAAGTTAGGTGCGGCCATGTGAGTGACGTTGGCTGTTGAAATGTGTACAGAAGTGACTTGTGTTACTCCCGACTCAGAGCTTTCAGAGCCAGTGCACAATTTGCCACATTCTCTGTTACTGCTGCTCTAGAGATTGTGGAAGCAGGTGTCAAGATGGGGCCTGTCAGCATGGGTCACTGATGACTCTGATGAGCAGATGAACAGCGGGAGGGAAATCAAAGATTTGTTGGGGTTAAGCTATTGAAGTTTTGGAGCTTTGGTTGCTGCTACATAAACTATTCTGTTCTGACTGATACCAGCAGTAAATTCTTCACGTAAATTCCCACTAACCAACTAATCAACACCCTCCGTGTTAATGGGGCATAGTTCTCAGATGAGTGAAGGGTGCCCCCTAAAGGGGATTCTCTTGCATGTGCACCTACGGGGTGGATCTGTCGGGGAGGCCAAGGCTGGGCTCCAGACAGATTGTAAAGGCTGCTAGTAGGAAGCTACTAGAGTGCACTTATTTTACCCACTCAGTTGTAATAGACGCTTTGGATAAGTGTGAAATACTTCAAAATGATGAACGGTAATATGATTTTATTCTAGTCAATATTCAGCAATGGAGGCCCAAGAATATTATGAACAAAAGGATTAAAAAAAAGAAAAGAAAAAGAAACCAAGTCAATTGAATCCCACTTGAGTAGATGGCCTGTAGCCCTCGAGTGAACGTTAAATTCATCCATTTCTCTCGTTCCTATTCTCAACTCCCTTTAGTAAGCCAATCTCATCGCCTATTTTCACGTCAAAATTCGCCTCTTACACTTCCGTCCTGCTTACCTGAAACACTTCCGGGGCCAAGCGGCTCGGGTGGAAGAACAGGCTGCTCCTTTCCCGTCGGGAGACCCCAGGTTTGCTCTCGCGATTCTTTGCCACTTCACCGCCGTCGTTCCTTTCGCCTCCTGCTTCGCGTGCACTCCTCTTCACCCCAGAGCCAGCCCTCTCCTGCACGTGTGCAGTGACGGCTTTCCTCGCACGTCTCACCTGCCTGCAGTGCGCTTCCCAGGCCTTCTCCCTTTCACGTCTCACCACCCCTCAGGGCTCGGCCTCCATCTCCAGGGAGCTCTGGAGCCTCCCTCTCAACGCCAGTTCTCACTGATGTTCCTCTTTCCTGAATTCCTGGAGCAGTAACAGTAACAGTCCTCAGTACATCACTTACTATGTAATGACGTAACGGGTGAACCCGTCTTCTGTGTGCGTCGGTCCTGTTCTCCAGTCACCACGTGGTCTGTGCGCCAACCCAAGCCCTCTTTTTCTTCTCATCCCTTCTTTCTATCTTATGCCTCTTCAAAAACAACTCACCTTGCACCATGCACTGAAACACAGTGCATGACCTTACTTTTAAAAGCAAAAGAGTGTGACAACTTAATGTAACCAAAATAACTCAAATATTACCTTATGATTGGTATTTATTGGTACTTAAGATTGGTAACATGCCCTTTCAAAGAAAAGTATATCCGTGTAAGATGACTACCACATGAGAGTTATTTTACTGTTTAGAAGTTAGAAAAGGACAAACTACATATTTAGGATAAAATATCGCAAAAACATTTCATTTTTATCTTCTTGATATTTAAATGAAAGTATTGCTCTTTGAATCATTTTAAAAACACATCAATTAAAAAGAAATTTCAGTAACTTTCTGAGGTGTTGTGCTAAGCACAAATGTAGGCTCAATGCCTTTGATATACCCATATACCCATGGAATCAGAAACAGTAGTTTGCATGTGGTCAATTGTCAACAGATCCTTGCTGACTGCATACCCTCCCTGTAAAGTGCTCTGATTTTTTTTTTGACCAAGCCTTCCTGAACTTGAGCTCTAGTTCCATATGCTATCTTTCACTTATGCTATGTATCTATGTCTATGTATTTTAGTCTTACGTAATTTGCGCGCACGCGCGCGTGCATGCATGTGTGCGTGTGTGTGTGTGTGTCTGTGTGTATTTAAAAACCGTTTTTGGAAAAACTAGGGAAATTTGAATACAGAGGACTGCATATTAGATATTTATTTTTCTTAAGGATGATAATGGCATTATAGTTTTATACTAGACTTTACTTATTTTTATTTTTATTTTTTTAAATTTATTTTATTGAGTTATAGTCAGTTTACAAGGCTGTATCAATTTCCAGTGTAGAGCACAATTTTTCAGTTATACATGAATATGCATATATTTGTTGTCACATTCTTTTTCACTGTGAGCTACCACAGGATCTTGTATATATTTTCCTGTGCTATACAGTATAATCTTGTTTATCTATTCTATATATACCTGTCAGTATCTACAAATTTCAAACTCCCAATCTGTCCCTTCCCACCCCCCTCCTCTCTGGCAACCACAAGTTTGTATTCTATGTCTATGAGTCTGTTTCTGTTTTGTATTTATATTCATTTGTCCTTTTCTTTTCTTTTCTTTTCTTTTTTTTTTAACATTTTTTATTGATTTATAATCATTTTATAATGTGTCAAATTCCAGTGTTCAGCACAATTTTTCAGTCATACATGGACATATACACACTCATTGTCACATTTTTTTTTTCTCTGTGAGCTACCATAACATTTTGTGTATATTTCCCTGTGCTATACAGTATAATCTTGTTTATCTATTCTACAATTTTGAAATCCCAGTCTATCCCTTCCCACCCTCCGCCCCCCTGGCAACCACAAGTCTGTATTCTCTGTCTGTGAGTCTATTTCTGTCCTGTATTTACACTTTGTTTTTGTTTGTTTGTTTGTTTTTGTTTTTGTTTTTTAGAGTCCACATATGAGCGATCTTATATGGTATTTTTCTTTCTCTTTCTGGCTTACTTCACTTAGAATGACGACTTTCCTTGTTTTTAGAAGATACGTACGATAGTACTTTAGCTTTAGTACTATACACTTTGAAGTATGATGTTTGTAACTTATTTTCAAATGGTTCATCAAAAAATTATAGATAGACAGAAAGGCAAAATGTTAACAATTATTGAATCCAGGAGATAAATAATTGGGTGATTGGTCTTTCAACTTTTTTGTACATTTGAAAATGCTAATAATTAAAAATTGATTTAAAAACTTATCATGAAAATAAATCAGAAGCAGGAACATCAATATTCAGATGTTAAAATAGCCATAAACCCATAGGATCAGAAATGGTAATTAGCATGTGGTCTGTCAGTAAGCTTTACAGAGCTGTTACTTCAGAGCAATTCTTGATGCACTCTAATAAAGAAATGTTGCTATTTTCTTGACTCATTTGGGAGATCAAGGAGGAGAGGTTTAATTCTACAGCCAAATAATGGCCTAATATACCTCTTTTGACATTTCAAGAGGTGGAAGTTAAAAATTATAATCAGACTTCAACCAGAAAAATAAATGAGTAATTTAATTTTTATTCTAAAGACTTAAAAAAATTACTACATTCAAAACTACCTGAATGTTATCCTCTATTTTTAAGGTAATATAAATGAAACTGTTTACACGTGATTGTGTCTGCCTGATCAGATTTCCTGGATGATAAAAACCATTCCTAGTTTTTGATTACTAATGTCTGATCAACTCTTCCAAACATAAGTGTCACAAAATTCATCAAAGTCATGGTTTCTTCCAGGATAATGCTCAGCTGTGAACATCAGTATCAACAAAGAAGGGATATTTTGATGAATGCAAACTTAAGAATCTTTAGCATATGAGAAATTCAAATTTTTGTCCATTTTCACTTGTCAAGTCTTTTGAACTTTAATAAACAGGCCAAGATATACACGCTAAATATTTTATCTTTTGCTATGTAGTTTAGAATGTCAATTTTAAGTTTAACATTCCTCAAAATATTTGGGAGAAGAAGATGAGGCACAAGAATTTGGAAGTGTAAAATGTTAATTTACAAATAGTCAAGAAAAGAAAATACAAACAAAAGCAAAACCACCACCAACAGGAATCAAAAGTGGGTAATGGCATATATTGAGAGCTAAGTTATCTCACTCTGCACCATATGACCTCTATTTCTTATTGTGACATTCAGAATAATAAGTGGACTTGTCAGAACATTTTCTTTAACCAAGCACATCTTAACAAAGCCTGTTTTCCTCTTCATTCTTAGTTCTTGGGTTCTAAGACTAAAGAAGAAACAGAATTAGGGTTTGGCTGCTGTTTAAAATAAAGATATAATTACATAAGCGATTGTTCCATTCACCGCGCCGTATTATGTGTAAGGTTTATGTCTTTCCTAAAGACACATTAAAAACCCGAAGGACAAAGATAATCCAGCAAGCGCGTCACACTGACAAGAAAACAAACTTAGCTCTATATCGCCATCATGTGGTCAATATGTATATTACGCTTCCACTCCGCGGATGCCCAGCAAGATGATGGGCATGTGGAATCGTGAACCACTCAGAGAGGAGACTTAAACCCACAGGACTCATTTTTCATATAAAAAATTATATTTTATGAAGATACAATGTGTTTATTATATTTTTATCTTCTGGCCCCTTTGTTCTTCAAACTAGTAACTGTATCCAGAAAAAGATAACAGAGATAGATAAGAAAATGTTCAGTTTCTTAGTTCAGGGGGGATACTTTCCTTAAAGATCTTTATTTCTAATGCACCCACAAATAGTTCACATCAGCTTCTGACAATTGACTAATTTCTCCCTTTACATTCAATGAATTCTGAGCACTGTGTGTTGTTTTAGTAGATGTAAAAGGCCCAGACTGCTTAGAAACCTGGGTGTTAGGTGCACTGGTCACCCACCTAAATGTAAGGCCTAATACAAGTCACTTAATGTTTAAAAGCTTCTTCTGGAAAAATAATGGGGCTCAACTGAGGATTTTTATGGGGAGGGTATCCAGCTAAAGTAATCCTATTATTTTTTCACTTCAGTTTGCATCACAAGATTCAGCACTTCATGTTACTGTCTTATTTGATTTTCTACTTGTTTCATGAGTCCTAATCTTGTTTCTCCAACTAAAATTTAAGTTACTTGATGGCAAGGATGTTATCAGATCCCCCAGCCTGTGTACTTTTTACTTTATTACATTATCTGAAAGATTAATGTCAGCACTTAATAATTAATTTCTAGGGAATCAAAATAATACAAACTTTTTAAAGTACTTACACTTACTAATAAATAATACTCACTAAGCACCATTAATCGTCTAGCTACTATATTAACAACAGCAAACAATGTTTCAGATGTGGGGCAGCCGTCAGCCAGCTGGACACACTTAAAATTGAGTCCAGTGATTTTCTGTATTGCTGTGTGGTCCAGATTTATCAGGAAAATGGAATCTTTTTAGGACTGATACCTAAGAGTATGGTAGGCTTTTATTACTTAATCCTGTTTTGCTTTGTGGCACATGATTTGCCCTTTTAATTGTATCCATGTAATGAGAAATTGTGTTGTACAAGACTGTCACAAAGTCAGTTTCTAATCCCACAAACCTATCCCTCAGAAGATTCTGCTACTCTGAGTTAAGCTGTCCCTTATCATCAAACAGACTCTGCTCAGGTGGTATCAAAATTAATCACATTTCCCCCCTTAATTTTTAGTAGGAAATACCTAACTATTCCTGAGAACTTGAGGATGTAATTGTTTTCATTAAATTTTGTTCATACAGATTTCACAGAGACTCCAAGGCCAGGACTTTGATTTTCCTGTCATGATTCCTAATTTAGTATAATTCTGCTGGTGATATTATTTGAAGGTTGTCAAGTGAATGTCAAGATTATGCAAATTAGATAATACAGTCTAATATCTCTCTCCACCTGCTTATCTGTGTGTACGCTGGAGTCACACTAATGTGCTTTAGGAGTTGGATAAAAGGCCATCGGTTTCCTAAAGACACTTCCTCCATAAATACTGACAATTTAATTTAGTGATGTTAAAAGAGCACTACTCAGAATCACTTAAAGAAATTGCCAGTTTAAGGATTGACTTTGCTTCTAAAACTTATTTCTCAGAACATCACTCATATAATTTGTATTAAGTATCCTATGCATATCATCTTATTAATATTTACTTTATTTGTGCTATATCAGCAGATGGGGCCATGAACACTTGTACAAAATGGCAACCACTACAAGCACGGCTGATTAGGTCTTGACTGGGTTTTTCTCCTGCCTGCTCCTTTGGCTGGCTCACATGGGACTCCAGGTGTTAGTATTTCCGGCTATTGCTTTCGACTTGTCAGTGAATCCCTCTGAATCAGTAACTCCTCTATGTTGACTGTTAAAGTTTAATTCTGTTTAAGCTTTTATCCTAATCATATTATTTTCTCCTGTCTTGCTGATTTCTCAGCTGATTTTCTTGAGATTCAGCAAAACATATACAGTTCCCAAGAAATGCCTGAATGGAAACACTAATTATAAAAGATCTATTCCCTCAAGGTCACCAGATCCTGACAGTTTTGGGGTTTTAGTCAAATCTTCAGGAAATCAAACATTCTCAGGTGTTAATACTTTTCAGCTGAAGACCTCTAGAAGGCACCTGTAGTTACCAAGTTGTATTTATTACAGTGAGGAAGGACACATACCATAGAGAGCTATGGGCTACCTCCTTAAGGTATTAAGAGGGAAACTACTATAGGATTTGGGCCTTGGTTGGACTTGAAGGAGAGCCTAAATAACTGGGGATTTGCTCTCAATTGGATGCTGTCAGAAAGCTGCGGCAATTCTATGACTAGGTACCTCAATCAATCTCATGTATATAGAGAGCAGACTAGCTTGAGAATAAAAGCTGTAATTTCTAAGTAGTGGTCACTTATTTTGGTATTTTGTGGTTGGCAGAGTGCTTTTTTTTTTTTTTTCTGTGCTTAGACGAACTTTTCAAGTGCTTTGCTTTGTCTTTATTTCATCATGGTTTCAGAGTGACTTTGTCTGAGATTGGTATTTCATGAAAGTAACATGGCTTAGCTGTGAGTATTATACCAGCTTCTGAATGTCAGGGGCGCTTCCTTTTGTTTCTTTTCCCCAATTTTTCATTCAGCTATAACGTAAAAACAGAAAAGCACATACATTTTAAGTGAATTTTCATAAAGTGAACATACCTGTGCTGTGTAACCAGCATTCAGTTTAAGAAACAGAGCATTACCAACATCCAGAAAGGGTTCTGCAGTTGTGCAAAGCAAGACATGGAGGATTTGACCAATCTCACAATTTGGGCGCTGAAGGCCCCATCTCCAAAATTTACATTCACTATTCAAGTCAGAACCAAACTCTAGAGCAACAGATGAATCCCGAGGCCCGTTTTGGGGGTGCAGGAGACACATTATCCGGGGAGGCGGGCGCAGGCGGAACCTTCGTCCTCAGCTCCAAGTTTCCCGCGACTCCTCGCCTATCGCTACACTAAGAAATAGACGGCCTCCTTCTCCCACCCGCGATGGCCTAGCCGAGAATGGGTTCCGGCAATTTCAACCGAACGATTAACTAACACCTCAACGACTGAGGACAGTTTCTTCAAGCAACAGCTCCCCAGCGCGGTCGCATGAGTCCCCCAATACATGGGCGGGGGCCCCCACGCTTCCCGCGCCGGGCCCGGAACAAACAGTCGTCAGGAGCCCCGGCGCGTGCTCCGTCGCGCACGTCGCCCCGCGCTCGCGCCGCCTCGCCCCTGCCCCGCCTTCCGCCCCGCCCCCACCGCCCATCGCCCCGCCCCCACCTCCTTCCCTCCAGGACCTCCTGGCTGCGCTGCTCCCAGGCCCCGACGCGGCTGGAGGGGCCTTGGGCGACCGCGGTCGCTCTGTTAGCCAGGGGAAGCCGGAAGAGGCCGAGACAGCAGGGAGAGAGCAGCAGAGGGTGGCGGAGCCCTCCCTGCACGCCCTGTGAGGGAAGGTGGGGGAGGGAGGCAGAGTTAAGCGAGGGAACGCGGAGTGAGGTTGGGTCCGACTCGAGCTCGGGCTCAGGACCGAGGCTGGTGGGCCGGGCCCCCAAGCCGGCGGTACTTACATTCGATCTGAAGAAGACAGGAACCCGGGAGGGAGGGCCGGGCAAGGACATATGGCTTCGCCGTTCCTGCCTTCAGGGGCCACCACGGGCGACAGCGGCGGAGAGCTGAGCTCGGGGGACGACTCCGGGGATATGGAATCCCTCCAGAGCCCCGAGACCGAGGCGGTCAGGAGCCTGACAGAGCTGTTTGAGAAGGCTGCCGCGCATCTCCAGGGCCTGGTTCAGGTCGCCAGCAGGGAACAGCTCTTGTACCTGTATGCCAGGTACAAGCAGGTAAAGTCGCAGGGAAGGGGTGGCTGCGGGAGAGGGACCAGAGGCCTTCTCCTTTTTCCAAAATCTGGTAGGGAACGTGCTTGGTTAGTGGCCAGGTGTAATGAAGTGTGTATATGTGTATGTATTTTGTTTTTTAATCATCTGCTAAGGATTAGCATCATTCTGGACATGGAAAGGACCTGTCTGCTATCCTAGGGAGTGATGTTTACCTGGACACTGAATGACAGTTTTTCTGTCTTCTCTGACTTGCTCAGTGACCTTGCATTAGGCTTTAACCAGCTTCAGAATAACTTTTACAGAATGAGATTTATCATTTACTCTTGCCAAAGAGTCATGAAAGTAAATGAGGTGATGCTAAAAAATGATATTTTGAGATCTATCAGAATAATATGACTGCAATTAAAAGGGTGATGTAATACAAAATAATGTATTACTACTTTTCCTGTTGTGTTTTTTTTTAACCTTAAATATCTTAGACTTCTGTTTTGGCTGCATATGCTTTTGTCAATTAGATACAATTATAAAAACTTTAGATCTAGTAAACAACAGATGAGGTAATCGCCTTCTTTACAAAAAAGGAAACCCAAAGAGAGTAGATAGTTTGCCTATCATCATACAGGTAAATCAGTCAGAACTACAATCAGATTGTAGCTCTTGACTCTGTCTGAGGCTTTGAACATTATCTGGAAATATGGAAATAATAATGTCATATGAGACATTTTTAATCCATCATCAAACAGTAATTGGGTTGGAAAAATAATTGCTTTATCATAATTAACAAATACTTGTTCAGCATCTTTTATAGGCCCAACACTTGGGTGTTATGCCTATGGGGAATGCAGAGAAGCAAAAGCATTCATGATACTTGCCATCAGGAGACTTGAAAAGTTACTTGAGTCTAGATTTAAACATGTGAAAAATTGCTAAGAGTTAAATAACGGTTCAGGAAAACTTCAGCTTTTTGGAACACTGGAAACAATTAAGTTCTGGATAATTGCCCATTTTATTTTATTAAAAAATTTTAAAACTTTTTTTTTTTTGGCTCTTGGTATCTATTTCCCCCTCAATTTTTAAAAAATTGTTGTGGGGTCCCTCTGTATTCTTAAACTGAATATATTTAGTAGAAAGTAGTACTTTCTTTTGAAGATGGTGAATATAAAAGTGACCTGAGAGATATGGCTCTAGGAACAAATGGTGTAAATCATAGTGTTGAATGAAAATTGCCCCTCAGTGGGGAGGGTATAGCCCAGTGGTAGAGCGCATGTTTAGCATGCATGAGGTCCTGGGTTCAATCCCCAGTATCTTCATTAAAATAAATAAATAAACATCTAATTACCTACTCCCTAAAACAAGCAAATAAAAATACTTTAAAAAAAAAAAAAAAGAAAGAAAATGGTCCCTAAATTGGCCTTGGAATTTGCTTTCTTGCAGAGGTTCTGGATATCTGTTTTCTCTTTGGTCACTTATCCTGGCCTAAAAAAATTAAAATGATACTTTGAATTATTTAACAAGAATTTATTGAGCATTGTGCTTGGACCAGTTGCATGGCTGACTAATGATTCTCTGGGCAGCGTAAGACTAATTTTCTCCAGATTTCCTAGAGAACATTGTTTATCTTTCTGTGACATATTTTAATTTATTGATATCATGCTATCATTACTAAATATCTGATACCTGAGTCATCAGTGAACTATAGGCACCTGTCAGCTGGCAGCCATTCTGTCCCAAGTATACTTCACCCAGATAGTCTGTAAGAGGTGCGTGTTCCTCACCCTCTTTGACATTAGAGTGTTTAGAGATATACTGTATCTGAATATAAAATTCCTTATTGTTAGAGAATTAGAGAATAAGATTTTGATTACTTAGATAGGACAGAGGACACTATTAATGTCTTCTAAATATTTTGTTTTTAGTAGAATTCTATGACAGGATTAAAAATAGCACCTTTGATAGAATAACAAAGTTGAAAGTCCAATAATAATTCCTACATGGTGGATCAAAATATCTCATAAAATAACTGCATTTCTCATAAAATCTAATTTTCTCATAAAATGATTACATTTTTAATTTGGAATAGCACCCTGTTTTGTCAGCAGGAAGATGACAAAAGTAAGTTGAGATATGAACCTTATTTTCTCAGGCAGACCCCTAAACTTACCTAACATAGTAGCTCTTTTGGTCTCAGATAAGCCTACGGCTCCACAAGCATCTTTTAGTGAAGTTTCAAAAAGATCACACCAATTAACTGGGGTGTTTTGTTTTGTTTGGTCCTCTGTGCAATAGCCTGCACTCTCCCAGCAAAAGATGACTAATTGACACCTGTGAAAACTGTAGGACAATGAAAATTTCAAACCCCTGTTGAGGAGCCTTTAGGACTAGCTCAAGTGGGAATACTCAACATGTCCTCCTAAAACTTTAACCTGAGAACACTTGATTCACTGGCATTTACCACTAGCAGCCTCTATTGAAATTGTCTGTCTCGGGGCACTGGATGTATCATGTATTTATCAGCAGAATTTGGACGCTCTGTTAAAGTGGTACATTTTATAACTCTGTTTCATAGCGTAGGATTCATTATCTAATGATTTGGAAACTGTTACTCATGATGTCCTAAAATCTGGTAGTTTTATTTTCCCAGTCTTTTCTGGATCCAGAGCTATTCTTTGAATTTGGGAATACAAAAGCTTCTGAGTCAGTTCGAGTGCAGGGTCAGCTGCTGAACTTTCATTTTCATCTCATATAATGGTCTGGTGATATAGGGGTGGTAGGATGGTTCTGCTTCATGAGATCATCCAGGGGCTTAGTCTTTGTCTGTCTTGTATGTAGTTCAGCCACCCCCTAAGGCAGCAGTTCTCAAAGTATGGTCTACAGATGCTGAGAATCCCTTAGACTTTCAGAGGATATCTATAAAGTCACACCTATTTTCATAATAATACAAAGACACTACAGGCATTCCTTGGAGATGTTGAGCCGTTGGTTCTACACCACTTCAGTAAAGCAGATATCAAAGTAAAAGTGAGTCATTTGAATTTTTTGGTTTCCCAATGCATATAAAATTTATGTGTACACTATAATGTAGTCTATTAAATGTGAAACAGCGTTATCTAAAAAAAAGGTAAAGCCTCAATTTAAAAAACCTTTATTGCAAGAAAATGCTAAACATTGTCTGAGCCTCCAGTGACTCATAGTCTCTTTGGAGCTGGTGGAGGGCTTGAAATATTGGGAGAATTAGCAGAATGTGACCTAGAGACGTGACGTGAGCAAATGCTATTAGAAAAATGGTTCTAATAGACTTGTTTGATGCAGGGTTGCCACATACCTTCAATTTGTGAAAAAAAAGGGCGGTATCTGCAAAGCATAATAAAGCGAAGTGCAGTAAAACGAGGTCTGCTTGTATTTGCCTTTTTTTCTGTGCTGTCATGGTCGATAAAACTGCTGATACATTAGCATGAATCAAGGCACTGGCAGCAGACTGTACTAGTAATTTTTTTTACCGCCATGTACTCAGAGTGAAAAAGGGCCAGTTTCACTTAAAAAAGTTCTTTGATGAAGCAGTAAAAATTGACTTTTATTTAGTATTAACTCTTGAGTACAAGTCTTTAATATGTGTAATGAAATGGGGGTACACACAGAACACTTCAGCTGCATACTGAATTATGTTGGCTGTTTTGAGGAAAAGCACTTGTATAATTTTTGAGTTTCAAGTTGAACTATCCACTTTCTTCATGAAACATTTTTACTTAATAGAGCAACTCACAGATAAACCATGCTTACTCAAATTTGAGTATTTGGCATACAGTTTCTCGAAAATGAATAGTCAGTCTGTGGCATCAAGGAAAACAACTGACAGTATTTGTTGCCAGTGATAACATTTGAGACCTTAAGCAAAAATTAAAAGTTTGGAGGGGAAGGGTATATAGCTTAGTGGTAGAGCACGTGCTTAGCATGCACAAGGTCCTGAGTTCAATCCCCAGTACCTCCATTAAAATGAATAAATAAACCTAATTCCCCCCTCAATTAAAAAAAAAAAAGTTAAAAAAATAAAATTTTGGAAAATTTGTATCTGCCACTTAAGCTTGACAGCTTCCTAATACTAAAATACTTTATAAGATTAGTGATGGTTTTAATGATCATGAACTTTTGCTATTGAACGGATAGTGAAATGTGACAACATTTGGAAGATCTGCATAACTCAGTGAACTGTGTTTTCAGATATTGCAGGGAATGGTGTTACAAATTATGTGTGGGTAAAAGATGCAAAGTGCAGGTAATACCAATGGATTTTAATGTAACAGTATGAAAAATTTGTTATTTCAGATTCCACATTTGCAACTCTCCTTAAAGAAATTGCCACTTGTTGAGTTTTGGTATGGTATCAAAGAGGAATATCCATAATAATCTGAAAATGTTACTGAAATACTTCTTTCTTTTCTAACAAATGTGTATGTAAAGTTGAATTTTCTTCAAATACTTCATCCAAAGCAACGTATTATAATAGATTGAATGCAGAAGTAGAATACACCTGCCTCCTATTAAGACAGACAGTAAAGAGATTTGCAAAATGTAGGGCAGTGTCACTTTTCTTACTAATATTTTTGCTTTAAAATATATAGTTATTTTTCATAAAACTTTGTTACGTATTTTCACATGTAATGAGTTTGTTACCTTTAAATGAATTAATACATATTTTTAAATGTCTTTTAATTTCTAACCCAGTAAATATTGATGGACATAAGCCACATAAAGAAAAGCTCTTTGGGGTGCTCAGTTTCTAAGAGTGTAAAGGCATTTGAGAACTGCTGCCCTAAGATGCTCTTTCCATGGCCAGAGGTGGCTCACCATTACCACATGCATCTTCTAGCCAGGACACAGGGAGAGGGGAGGATAAGCCCCCTTTCTTTTTAAGTAAGATATTCACATCACTTTCACACATGCGCAGTCCCCTAGATGTGGGCAGAAGGTGCATGGCCACATGTAATGTTAAATTGTTGACCGTGTGTCCGGCAGAGACTTCTGCTACTGTCTGCTGGCTATTGTCTGCATAAAAAACCCACAAATAGTAATAGCTGCTGTTTTTATCTCTAGTGGTTTATCTCATCTTATATTTCTAAAAATCCAGTAATTCAAGTGATTTTATTTATTTTTTAAAAAAAATTTTTGTTTTTTAATGAAGGTACTGGGAATTGAACCCAGGACCTCATGCATACTGAGCGTGCGCTCTACCACTGAGCTCTACCCGCCACCCCTCATCAAGTTATTTTAGAGATGCC
The DNA here is from genome assembly GCF_036321535.1 of Camelus dromedarius. Taxonomy (NCBI): domain Eukaryota; kingdom Metazoa; phylum Chordata; class Mammalia; order Artiodactyla; family Camelidae; genus Camelus; species Camelus dromedarius. Next base: position 25,144,317 of record NC_087458.1, on the reverse strand, counting down.
AGAACTGAAGCCTAGACTCTATGTAGCGTGTAAAACAGAGTGGTATGTAGAAAAAGAATGTTGGACTTTGGAGTCAAACTGTCCTGGAGTTGAGTCCTGACTACTAATTCAAGATTCCCTAGCGTCAGCTGTGACAGCCCTCCTCAGCTTCTCTGTACCCACTATGGAATGAGTTTGTAATGGCAAGCCTGACAGGACTGTTGTGTGGCTCATTTGCTACAACATACGTGAAGCTTTTGGTTTATAGTGATTGTTCAAGAAATGCAGCTCCTGCTCTCTCACCCATCCTTCCCTCTGTCCCAGCACAACAGGGCTGCCCCTGTGTTAAGTGTACGTTTTAGAACTGACCAGAGGGCCAGGTGATTCATTGCTAAGCCAATAATAGAGATGGTAGTTGTTAGGAAATCAGAGATGGATGGGATCATCATAGACTGAAAGGGTTCTTAGAATCTGAACCTAGAGTGGAAAAAGGAGGTGTAGCATTTTGAAAAGCTGAGGGCAGAAAAGAAGGCTTTTCAGGTGAGGGAAATAACATGAGCAAAATCAAATAAAAATTACGAAGGCAGGGGTAGACCAATCTGGTTGGTGAAGATTTGCAGATACTAATATAATATAAAATAGATAAACAACAAGTTCATACTGTATAACACAGGGAACTATATTCAATATCTCGTAGTAACTTATGGTGAAAAAGAATATGAAAATGAATATATATCTTTTCATGTATGACTGAAGCATTGTGCTGTACACCAGAAATTAACACAACATTGTAAACTGACTATACTTCAATAAAAAGAATATATATATATGTACTAAAAAAAAATCTGATCGGTGAGTAGACCATCAGTTTGATTTTAGCAAGTGTAAGAGTAACAGGAGAAAGTGGAAAGGTCCCTGAGAAGTCGATAGGGTTCAGAGTGTGGTATTTAGCCTTAGAGAAAATGGATGTTTTATTGAACACATGCCTAATGTATTCACTCTATATTCAACAAGCTTTTTTTTTTTTTTTAGTTTTAAGTTAGACACTGTATTGTGTGCAGTGAATGAGTTAAGAATGGTTTCTCAGAGGCTGTGTTCTAATAGAAAGATGAGACTACACAGAACTTGCTAACACAAGTTAAAAGTGCCATCAGAGATACAGAGTAAGTGCTGTCAGAGCTCGTCAGAAAGGGAGATTACTTCTGGCAGTGGAATTGGCTGTGTGGTGAATTCTGCACTTGCATGAATTTCATTTTATGCTTCTTCACAGTGAAAGTAATTACTTCATAGTTTAACTACAGTTGTTATTTGTGGATTAAAAATAAGTATTGACTACAAACGAGAAGATTATTGTGGCATAGACAGAATTTATATTGTTGTTGAGAAACCTTGAAATTTTTTGCATGGCTTTCAGCATCTAAATTTATTTTGATCAGTTTCATAAAAGGCTCTTTAAAAATAGTGTGCTTTATCCTGGACTTTAGGAGAGGTAAAATGCTGATAGTATTATGAGAATCAGCATAGATAGGTAATATTATGAATTCTGATAAACTGTACTTTAAAGCTTGTTTAATTAATTGTTTAATTCCTCTATTATAAATGGTAGTAAGGATTGTATAATCTATATTTATAATTTGTTTTATATCTGTAAGTCTGCTAATGTAGGACTGCAACTTGTTTTTTTGTGAATCACAGTGTTAGATGACAGTTGTTTTATGCAATAAGCCACAGCAGCCTGTATTTAAAGTTTGTTTCTTTGTTTGCTTTTGGAAAGAATGTTAAATTTTGTTACTCTATACAGATGCAGGTATTTTCTAACGTGTAGTTACAAAATGTACAGAATACATTTAAACATAAAAAGTTTCCCTGGCATTTCTTTGAAAAATAAGTTCTTAATTTTTTTCCCCTCCTTCATTTAGGTCAAAGTTGGAAATTGCAATACTCCTAAACCAAGCTTCTTTGACTTTGAAGGAAAGCAAAAATGGTAAGAAACTCTTGGGATCTAATGTGGTTGTTGTAAATGGTTTAGGTGTTTAGGAATTAGAAAGTAGTGAGCAGATTAAAGAATTATTTTTATATTAATCTCTTTCTGCTGTAGACTGTGCTAATGACAGGCAGTGGGAGAGAGATTAGAAGAATCCGATTTTAGATAAGTCTCCAAAAGGATTCTTATGCCATGATGTGGTATATAAGTAGTTCTTGCAGACATACATTCCTTACATATGAACAGCTTCTTAGAGAGTGATTGTAAGGGCTGTTGCTTGAAATTTGCCTTCCCTATGGGTCACTACTTCTCCTTTCTGGAAGGATCTTTGGAAGAAGGCCAGGAGGATGGCAAGGGAGAAGAGCAGGGTAAATCCCTATTTTTTTACACTTCTCCGCTGCCCCAGTTTTATCTCCTCATTTCTAGTTCTTACCCACACCACAGCAAAGAAGTGCTTATAATAAATTCTTGGGCAGAAGTGGGAAAAAAAAAAGATACCAAGTCCACTTCTTTCCTGAATACATAAAAGGATTATGCATCCCAGATTTGTTTCACTTATAATTCAAACATTACCTCTTACCATATGAGGCCTTACTTCCTCTTACCTTGTCTAAGTGAAAAGAGAGAAATTGCGTACAATAGGGAAGCTTAGTTATCGAAGGAAGGACTTCGGAGCATCAGCCCTGGAATTAAAAGTATAGAGGACAGGGTTCAAAAAGAAAAGATGAAATATGGTTGTAGAGAGAAGGAGTGCTAAAACTGGAGTCCCACTTTACCTTCTAGAGCGGTGCACCTCATAATGTGCTCCCCTGGACGAGTTGCTTGTCTAGGAACTGTTTGTTACCCAGCTGTAAGGAGATGGAGAGCTTGAACCCAAGTGCAAATCAGTAATGTCATTAAACACGACTGTTTAGTTCAGCTCACTTTTGTGTGTGTGGGACATCCTCAGCAAGGGAGGCGGTACATTGATTTTCATTCTGGCACAAGCTTTCTTTGCTAATAATAACCAGTAGTTTTCTGACTGGCATTTTATTACTGTTGCAGAGAATACCTGATGTAAATTTTATTGTGAGTTTTTTGTTTTGACTTACAAAATTTTATAAATTTGCCATTATTTTCCCCCGTGTTTGCCTAGTTTTCCACTCTTTTTAGCAATTTTTAAAAGTTTAGATTTTACAACCACTGTGATAATAATTTAGGCAAGAATCATTAATAGTTGCTAAAACCACTAGATTAATTACAAAGAAGAAAACTGGAGATGCTGCTTTTACTAAGTCCTGACTCTTATCGTTAACAATGGGACAAACTGCTATCTTGTGCCCCATCATGTGATGAATTGTCAATGACATGTCACCTGTATGTTGCTCTTGCCAAATATTTAACCTGATTCTAATCATGATTAATCATTTTTGGCAAGAGCACTCTGTAGGTGAGGAAACCATCAGACAGATGATAAGAGCAGAAGGGGAAGGTGTATTTCTCACATCTTCAAATAGGAAGTTTGAAGCACTTTCCCACAGAATATTATTTTGTGTGATAATTAGTTAACATATTACTGAAATGCTGTAAGCACAGCTAATTCATAAGATGGAAGCCACTTCTCTTGTCTGGAGACCATATATTCTCAACAGGGGTGAAGTCTCAGTTTTGAGGAATTATAAAACCTTAGATATTACAGTAGTTTGTGGTCTTCCAAAATTCAACAAATGTGCAATATATGTGTAATTTAAAAATTTCACAGGGTGTTATGTGTAGCTCAGTGGTAGAGCATGTGCTTAGCATGCACGAGGTCCTATGTTCAATCCCCAGTCCTTCCATTAAAAAATTTTTTTCTTTTAGATTTCATGAAGGAGGCTGACTAAGGAAAAAAAGTCTAAAAGGGCTCCTTAGGTGGCGTGATACGGTCTGTATTGCTGTGGACCAATGTAAATGCAAAAAGAGAAGGCTCCTCACCTATTGCTTGTTATATCTGTATCTCTTGACCCTTAAAATATGTAAGTCATTTTCTTAATAATAAAAAAGAAATGTGCTGTTTGTTTTCCTTACATAGTTAATGATAGGTCATTTTGGATATTCTGTATTATAGGGAAGCATGGAAAGCCCTTGGCGATTCAAGTCCCAGCCAAGCAATGCAGGAATATATCGCAGTAGTTAAAAAATTAGATCCAGGGTGGAATCCTCAGGTAAGACTTAATGATTGTAAATAATACTTTCCCAAAACATAGCATCTTTCTCTCAAATGAATGTTTAAAGCTAAGCTTTAGGCTTAAATAACATCCTTAAAGTTTTATTTTCTCAAATCAAAAGATTATAAAGTTATTTTAGTATTTATCTGCCTAAAAATACTGTTGCTTATGTGTTAACATAGTCTGCTACTGATAGAACTTCTTAATTGTAGAGAACTTTCAAAAGCATAATTGTACTTTTAATCATGAAAAATTCAATTCATTTCAGAATTTGAAATAGTTTAACTTTAGATCATCATTATTATCTTGAGAAATGATAGGTTTCTCTTCAGTTTTTTTTTTTATGCACACCTTCTATGCAAGAACAAAATGCTTGTTAATAGGGATAAAATATGGGATACCTTTTGGAAATCATTGAAACATTTCCTGATGTTTTTGATGTGCGTGAGTATTCGTTCTCACAAACATTCCATTTTATTAATATCTTTAATGAAACATCAAATTTGCATGCAGGTATGTATCATAAAGGTCCTAAGGACTTGAAATCTGAAATTCATTGGTGCCTCTCTGACCTGAATGCATCCTGAATACAATATTTAAAAAAACAAAGTAGGACTTGAATTTGCATGCCTTCAGGTTAGTCCTTGCTGTTCAGATCTAGCTGCTGTGGTCTCAGTCCTTCCCCATTGACTTATACACAACTGTTTCCAATGCCTGGCCTCTGTAGGCATTTGAGTTTATAACTCCTGATGAGTAACAGAATTTGTGATTTCTTACCTTCAATACCTTACTTATTAAGTAAAATGTCATTAACTATGACTCTTACAAATGCTTACACAGTCCACATAGTGAGGTAGTTCTTCCTTATGGAAGCCCAAACAAGCATTAAGGGTATATTTTAAAATACCTAAATTTTACCTATTGAACTTATATAAACTTGAGTAAACTGAGCAGAACCAGAGCCACTTTCAGGTAAAAGTGATTCTTTAATACCTCATTCTAAAACTATTTTAACATCATAATCTAGTTGTAAAGAGGAATTTTATGTTCCATTTCATTCTAATTTTTAGTTTAAACACTGGGCTGGTACCTTTGAGTTGTAGCTTTTTTTCCCACTTGTTTTTGATTGGTATGGGGCAGATCATTACCTCAATCTCAAGAGATTTGATACTGAGTTCATTATCTTTTAGGTTAAAAGAATCATTTTCATTTGATATTTGTTTCTTTTTTTTTTTTTAACATTTTTTATTGATCTATAATCATTTTACAATGTTGTGTCAAATTCCAGTGTAGAGCACAATTTTTCAGTTATACATGAACATATATATATTCATTGTCACATTTTTTTCTCTGTGAGCTACCATAAGATCTTGTATATATTTCCCTGTGCTATACAGTATAATCTTGTTTATCTGTTCTACAGTTTTGAAATCCCGTCTATCCCTTCCCACCCTCCGCCCCCTTGGCAACCGCAAGTTTGTATTCTATGTCTATGCGTCTGTTTCTGTTTTGTATTTATGCTTTGTTTGGTTGGTTTTTTTTTTTTTTTTTTTTTTTTTTTTTTTTTTTTTTAGATTCCACATATGAGCAATCTCATATGGTATTTTTCTTTCTCTTTCTGGCTTACTTCACTTAGAATGACATTCTCCAGGAGCATCCATGTTGCTGCAAATGGCGTTATGTTGTCGGTTTTTATGGCTGAGTAGTATTCCATTGTATAAATATACCACATCTTCTTTATCCAGTCATCCGTTGATGGACATTTAGGCTGTCTCCATGTCTTGGCTATTGTAAATAGTGCTGCTATGAACATTGGGGTGCAGGTGTCATCCTGAAGTAGGGTTTCTTCTGGGTATATGCCCAGGAGCGGGATTCCTGGGTCATACAGTAAGTCTGTTCCTAGTCTTTTGATGAATCTCCATACTGTTTTCCAGAGTGGCTGCACCAAACTGCATTCCAACCAGCAGTGTAGGAGGGTTCCCCTTTCTCCACAGCCTCTCCAGCATTTGTCATTTGTGGATTTTTGAATGATGGCCATTCTGACTGGTGTGAGGTGATACCTCATTGTAGTTTTGATTTGCATTTCTCTGATAATTAGTGATATTGAGCATTTTTTTCAGGTGCCTATTGATCATTTGTATGTCTTCCTTGGAGAATTGCTCGTTTAGGTCTTTTGACCACTTTTGGATTGGGTTGTTTGGTTGTTTCTTACTAAGTCATATGAGCTGCTTATATATTCTGGAGATCAAGCCTTTGTCAGTTTCATTTGCAAAAATTTTCTCCCATTCCGTAGGTTGTCTTTTTGTTTTACTTATGGTTTCCTTTGCTGTGCAGAAGCTTGTAAGTTTCATTAGGTCCCATTTGTTTATTCTTGCTTTTATTTCTATTGCTTGAGTAGACTGTTCTAGGAGAACATTTTTGAGATGTATGTCAGATAATGTTTTGCCTATATTTTCTTCTAGGAGGTTTATTGTATCTTGTCTTATGTTTAAGTTTGATCCATTTTGAGTTTATTTTTGTGTATGGTGTAAGGGAGTGTTCTAGCTTCATTGCTTTACATGCTGCTGTCCAGTTTTCCCAACACCATTTGCTGAAGAGACTGTCTTTATTCCATTGTATATTCTTGCCTCCTTTGTCGAAGATGAGTTGACCAAAAGTTTGTGGGTTCATTTCTGGGCTCTCTATTCCGTTCCATTGATCTATATGTCTGTTTTTGTACCAATACCATGCTGTCTTGATGACTGTAGCTCTATAGTATTGTCTGAAGTCTGGGAGAATTATTCCTCCAGCCTCTTTCTTTCTCTTCAGTAATGCTTTGGCAATTCTAGGTCTTTGATGGTTCCATATAAATTTTATTATGATTTGTTCTAGTTCTGTGAAATATGTCCTGGGTAATTGGATAGGGATTGCATTAAATCTGTAGATTGCCTTGGGCAGTGTGACCATTTTAACAATATTGATTCTTCCAATCCAAGAGCATGGGATATCTTTCCATTTTTTAAAGTCTTCTTTAATTTCCTTCATCAATGGTTTATAGTTTTCTGTGTATAATTCTTTCACTTCCTTGCGATATTTGTTTCTAAAAACAATGAAATAATAGAAACTCTCATGCTGAATGTACTATAAGCTTTTTACATGTATTGACCATTGAAATCTTCACAAGAATTTTAAGAATTAGAAACTAGTATTGTCTGTATTTTAAAAATGAGGAAATTCCGGCACAGAGAGGTTTAGTAACTTGCCTAAGACTGGCCAACTAAGAAATGATGGTGCTGGGATTTGGACCTATGCTTACATGAGTCCAGATCCCCACTCTTAACTACTCTTTCTATCCATTCTATAGCCGACATTATATGTATATTAAAATACATATATATATTTCAAAAAGATGTAAACTTATATGTATAGAAAATTACTTTTTAAATCAAAGCTACATGGTGCCCAAGTATAAAATGAACAATGCTTTAAAATGTAACCCTTTGACTGTTTCCTGTTATGCTTCACCTTATCTCAAGAATGTATTGTTGAAGGGGAGGGTATAGCTCAAGTGGTAGAGCATGTGCTTAAGATGTACGGGGTCCTGGGTTCAATCCCCAGTACCTCCATTAAAAAAAAAAAAAGAACGTATTGTCGAATGTCTAACATAATTAAGGCAATTCTTTTGCTTTTATTTATTTGATTTTTTGGGGGAGAAGTTAGGGTGAGTTTTTATTTTGGTATAATTTACTTTTATTTTTATTTTTGACAAATAAAAATTGTATATATTTAAGGTATACAACATGATGTTTTGATGTTGGATGTATGTGTATATTATGAAATGATATCACAATCAAGCTAATTAATGTATCCATCACCTCCCATTGTGACCATGTTTTGTGTGTGTGTGTGTGTGTGTGTGTGTGGTAAGAACACTTGAGATCTACGCTCTAAGAAAATTTCGTATTTGCAATATATTATTATTGACTAATGTATTTGTTAGTAACTCATAACAGTTTATTATTATTAACTAATGTATACTTGATATAATCTTAAAATTTCAAGAATAGTACAAGGAACTTTGGCACGGCTTTCATCTGGGTACACCAGTTGATTACATTTGTTTTAGCATTCTTTATTTACACACACACGTACACATATACATATAAATAAATTTCTTCTGAATCATTTTATTATTATTTCTGAACCATTTTAGGTAAGTTGGAGGCAACATGTCCCTTTACTACTAAATACGTCATTATGTTACTACACCACAATGATCAAAATTGGTAATTTATTTTTAGTGTCATGAGTTCTTTTAAAATTCCTTTTTTTTAGAACCCTGGGCTCAGAGTTCCTGCAGGGCATTTATATATATATGTGTGTGTATATGTATTTTTTTAATATAAAAATTATATATTTCAGGTTACAACATGATGATTTGGTATACATGTACATCGTAGAATGATTACCACAGTAAAGCTAATAAATGTATCATCTCTCATAGTCACCTTTTCTCTATGTGTGATGAGAGCATGTGACATTTACTCTCAGCATATCTCCAGTACTCAGTACAGTATTATTGACTGTACACATCATGCCTGTACAATAGATCCCTAGACTTACTCATCCTACATAACTGCAACTTTGTACCATTTGACCAACATCTCCCCATTTTTCCCAGCCACTGGTAAACACCATTCTATTCTCTGCTTCTATGAATTCGACTTTTAGATTTTATTAGATTCCACATGTAAGTGAGATCATGTAATTTTTGTCTTTCTCTGTCTGGCTTATTTCACTTAGCATAATGTCCTCCAGGTTAATCCATATTGTCATAAATGGCAGGATTTTCTTCTTTTTCATGGCTAAATAATATTCCATTGTGTGTATGTACCACATCTTGTTTATGCATTCATCCATAGATGGACACTTAGGTTGTTTCCGTATATTGGCTATTGTGAATACTGCTGCAATAAACACGAGACTGCAGATATCTCTGAGATCCCGATTTTATTTCCTTTATATATATACCCAGAAGTGGGATTGCTGGATCATATGGGAGTTCTATTTTTAATTTTTTGAACAACCTCCATTCTGTTTCCCACAAGAGCTATACCAATTTATAGTCCTACCAGCAGTGTACAGTGATTCTTTTTTTCTCAAAAATCAGGAATTTTAAAATATTGATTCAGTGTTGTCAAATCCATAGTCCATATTCAAATTTATCATTTATCTAAAATATATCTTTCATAGTTATTTTTTAAAATTCTGATCCATCATCCAATCCAGGACCGTGAGTTGCATCTAGCTGACACGTCTTGTTTAGTTTCCTATAATCGGGAAGTTTCTCAGCCTTCCTTTTTCTTTCTTAACTGTGATATTTTTGCACAGTTATTTTGTAGAATGCCCCTCAATTTGGGTTTGTCTGATGCTTCCTCATAATTAGATTCAGATTATACATTTTTAGAAGGAATACCACAGAATTGTATCCTTCTCAATGCATTGTACCAGGAGATACATGAAGTCTGTCTCAGTATTGGTTATGTTAACTTCTGTCACTTGTTTAAGGTGGTGTCTGCAGATTTCTCTACTGTAACTTGCTTCCCCCTCCTTTGTAATTAATGAGTAATTTGTAAGGAGATACGTTGAGACCATGTAAATGTCTTTTTCCTAATCAGATTTCATCCACCAGTTTTAACATCCATTAATGATTTTCTAACTCCATCATTTCTTCTATATTTATTATTTGACAATTCACTTAAGGATGGGCTTTCCCTTCTCCTCCATTCACTTATTTATTCACTGTGAAGAACTGTGAAAGGTCTACGATTGTGTCCTACTTGCAAACTAATAAGTTAGTCTGTTACTGTTTCTTAGATGCTGGCAGATGTACAAAACTCTTGGGTCTGAGCCAAAGGGCTTTATTATTCATGGCGTAGCAAACTGCATGAGCTTCATTTGATTTGCATCAGTTTCTTGTGTCCGCCGAGTCCCACAGGGATGACACAGGTGGGCCTAGATGGATTCCTGCATGTGCAGTGGGTTGTGCTGTAGGGAAGGAGCACTGAGCTTTGGGGATTCACCACTTTCATAGCAGGTGGAAGCAAGCCTGCTCTTTGTCAGGGGTTGGGACATCACCTCATCCCTGAAGGTGGCTTACTGTACATACAACCCTGAGAAATGGCCCACATAAACTGTGATCAGAGCCTGGCATACTGAACATAAATGTGCAGGCATGCTCAGGGCCTTTGGTTGATTGCCTTACCCAATATTCACGTATTTATATCAGTACTCACTCATAGATTCCTGTTTCATTGAGGGGGTTGTAGTCAATTGCTATCATTATTTGGCCACTGGGAACCCATTCAGGATGGCTCCTGTGTCCTTTTGATATATCCCCATCATTCTTTGAGCATTTTCTTACTTTCTGGCACAAGGTATTTCAGGCTGCATTAGCTTCCTAGGGTTGCCATAATAGTTTAAAACCACAGGATTTTATTCTCTCTCAGTCCTGGAGGCTAGAGGTCTGAAATTAAGGTTTTAGCAGAGCCATGCTCTCTTTGGAAGCTTCAGGGAAGATTCCTTCCTTGTCTCTACCAGCTTCTGGTGGCCTCAGATAATCTGTAGTTTGTGGCAACCTAACTCCAATCCCTGTCTGTATCTTCACGTGACCTTCTTCCTTGTGTCCCTGTATCCAGATTGCCCTTTCTTTATCGTCTATAGATGACAGTCATTGGAATTAGGGTTCACCTTAAACCTCATCTTATCTTTTCCCCCCTAGCTTTATTGAGATACAATTGACATAAACAGCATTGTTAAGTTTAAGGTATACAATGTGTTGATTTGATTTGATGCACTTACATATTGCAGAATGATTACCACCATAGCTAACACCTCCATAATGTCACATAATTACTATTTCTTTTTTGTGGTGAGAACATTCAAGGTCTCTTCTTTTAGTAACTTTCAAGTATATAATATAGTATTATAATCACCATGCTGTACATTAGATCCCTGGAACTTATTCATCTTGAAGTTTGTACCTTTGACCAAAATCCCCCCCACCCCCCAGGCCCCTGTTAAAAACCATTCTACTCTTTGTTTCTATGACTTAGGCTTTTTCAGGTTCCACATGTAAGTGATGGCATGTAGTATTTGTTTTTCTCTGACTTATTTCACTTAGCATAATACCTTCAAGGTCCATTCATGATGCTGCAAATGGCAGAATTTCCTTCTTTCTCATGGCTGAATAATATTCCTGTGTGTGTGTTTGTGTGTGTATTATTACCACATGTTCTTTATTAATTCATCTGTTGATAGACACTTAGGTTGTTTCTGTATCTTGACTATTGTGAATAATGCTGCAGTGAACTCAGGAGTGCAGATATTTCTTCAAGATCCAGTTTTCATTTCCTTTGGATAGAAAAACAGATGTAAGATTGCTGTATCATATCATAGTTCCATTTTTAGTTTTCCAGAAACCTTCATACCGTTTTCCATAGTGGTTGTACCAATTTACATTCCTACCGACAGTGCACAAGGGTTCCCTTTTCTCCACCTCACTAACACTTATTACCTCTTGTCTTTTTGATGATACCCATTCTAACAAGTGTGATATCTCACTGTGGTTTTGATTTTCATTTCCTGATAATTAGGGATGTCAAGCACCTTATTTGTGTACTTGTTGGTTATTTGTATGTCTTCAGAAAAATGTCCATTTATTTCTGCCCATTTTTTAATTGGATTGATTGGCTTTTTGCTGTTGTCATATGGATTCTTTATATATTTTGGTTATTAACCCATTAAATATGTGATTTGCAAATATACTTTCCCATTCTTGCCTTTTCATTTTGCTGATGGTTTTCATTGCTGTTTGGAAGCTTTTAGTTTGATGTAGTCCCATGTATTAATTTTTGCTTTTATTGCTTTTGCTTTTTGTGTCAAATCCAAAAAATCATTGCCAAGGTCAGTGTCAAGGAGCTTTTTCCCTATGTTTTCTTCTAGGAGTTTAGGTCCTATGCGTAAGTCCTTATTCTTTTCAGGCTGATATTTGTGAGTAGTGTAAGTTAGGGGTCCAGTTTTATTCTTCTGCCTGTGCTTATCCAGTTTTCCCAGCACCATTTACTGAAGAGACTACCCTTTCCCCATTGAGTGTTCTGTGCTCCCATGTCAAATATTATTTGACTGTACACCTCATCTTAACTAGGTGACATCTGCAAAGACCTTGTTTCCAAATAAGGTCTCGTTCTCAATTACTTGGTGTTAAGACTTGTACATATCTTTCACGGGGACACAATTCAATCCACTACGCAGGCTCATCTTATGTTTTCCCTACCCTAACCCTAGAACTGGCTGTTTCCCTCTGGTTCCTTTTGTAGAGAATCGTATTTAGAAACCAAGATCTGGGTGTTGAGTCTGCTCATTGCTACTGGAGCGTCATTGCTTCCAGGCTGTCTCAGCAGACAGAGCTAAACAATACGTATGCTTAAGTGCACATATATAGATACACATACACACACACAAATATATCTGTGTGTACACACATACATAAATACATATATGTACATACATACAGATATGCACATAAATTCATTGTAGACAGACATGTGTATATACACACATACACACCTACGTAACCCTCTCTCACATATGTATTCTATATCTGTATTTACATATTTATTTACTTATATTTTAAAAAACCCAAGTTCATATCGATACCTCTGATTCCAGCCCAACACTGCAGGGTACATTGTAGGCTTCCCTCATCCATGTTTGTAACTGTCTTCTCCATCAGAATCCTGGCTCCCAATATTCTCATTATATTTACTCAGTTACTCAAGCCTAGCATACACAGGAAGTTGTTTCAGAATTGCTAACCTATACTATTGTGAAAAGAAAGTTTACTAACTAAAGTTCACTATTTGTTTATGGGTTGTTTTTGGTTTGGGTGTTTTTTTTAAGGTAAAATTTATATATGGTGAGATATATCAATTTTAAGTATATAGTTTGATCTTTTAACAAGTATTCAGGATAGTTTTGTAAAAGCTTTGATGAAATTGGAAATGATTGCATCTCAGTAACCTTGTTTTTTCTGATTGCTTGTTAATTAACTATGGTCACTTGGAATATTAAGATTCTTTTTAATGTGAATGCCACAAACCATGAAGTAACTGTTTTGAAGTGGCTGCCTTGCTTTTAAATAAATAACATGGACAAAAAATTGTGTTTTTATAGCCTAATACATGTATAAACAGTTATATAAGAGAACATTTTCCAAATTAAAGAACTGGATGTTTGTCCTTAATTCCTAGCTAATATGCGGTATTTTTCCATAGCTCTTTTGAGAAGGTTCTTATTCCAAGGTGCATAGTGTGATGAGTACTGTTTCTTTTGAGTCCTGTATAAAGGCTTGTGACTGTTTTTGTAATTCTGCATTTCTGCCTCCACAGCACTGAATTCTAAGTTCTTTCTTTTCAAAAAGTGTTCTTTGTAAATTGAACATTTATTTGTCTGACATAAACATGAAGGTTAATCTGCATAGTTTCTGCAGTTTCATTCTTTGCCGTGTTCCTCTTTCTGCTCACATCTGGTAAAACCTCTTGTGACCACCAGAGGGAGTAGCGTTCATTATAAATAAGACAAGTTTGTTCTCAGGAATTTCTAGGGCTTTCTGTGTTTCAGTAGTATTGCTAATACCTTGGTTCTCATTGACCATCTAGTCTTTTGCCTTTTTTTTTTAAACTCCTTTGATACTTAAACTTTTTTGTTTACTTGGGATCTTACTAATAACTTTATTTGTTTTCACCCTGGGCTGATGACACTTAGGCTAGCATCCACTGTATTGTATTTGTGTATTGTGCATGAAGACTAATAGCGTAGATGGGAGACCTGACACTCTGTTTTGTTCTAGCCAGATAGGTGGTTAAGTAGCTGTCCAGTAGCCACGTAGCCTTTTGCAAGTTTGCTGCTACTCATCTGTGGTTTTAATTGCATCATCTACTTATTTTCTACCAATAAAGTTTCATTGACTATCAAAGTAGATAAATTGGCACAAATAGTACACTTACCTATAAAGGTAATCATCACTTTTGAAATTTATATTTTAAAAAATCATTAGGCAGAATCTTGGTGTTAGTGTGATAACTCTTTGATTTTTCCATGAGGCTTTACAAGAAGAAAGTTTAAATTGACTAGGCTGTTGCAGTACAGTGTGAACCAAATCAAATACATCCACAGGTATGTTCAGTCTTAGGGGCTCTACCCTTTTGCCTTTGTTCTAGGTTCACGTGTCAAATACTTGCTGAATATTTCTTTTTCAGTGTTGCAGTCACACTTCAAACTCAGCAAGCCCAACGTAGAACTCGTCAGCTCTTTATTACCCTCACCTACCTTTAGCTGTTTTCTTCTCTTTTAGTCCCATCATATTTAATGGTGCTGCCATATACCTAGTCTATTCAGTGAGAAACCTCAGAGTAATCCCTGAATCTTTTCTTTCTCCTTCTTAGTGGCCCATTTAGTTAGTTACCAAGTCTCACTAATTTTGCCTTCCAAATATTTCACACCCATCACTTTCTTTCCATCCCTACTACCTTTGTCTTGGTACATCATCATCTCTTGGCTACTGATGCAGTACCTTCTACATGCTCTCCCTATTGTGAATCTGGTCCCGCTCAATTCTGTCCTCTGCATTGCTTCTAAAATGTCTTATCTGAAGTACGTATCTGACCATGCTTTCCCAGTCTAAAAGTGATTCCCTTGTACTTGCAGGCTGAATTAGTATTGCATACAAATTCCACCACAGTCTGGTTCGTATTCATATTCCAATCCCACCTCTTGCCCCTCCTCAGCCTGTAAGTTCCAGTACTGTCATACTGCTTGTATTTCCTTACAATATTGTTTCACCATCTTGACTATACAGGGACCTTTAAAAATAGAGATGCATGAACTTTGCCCCAGATTTGCTTAAAATTAACGGATAGAGTCCTGACATCTGTTTTGTTTTGTTTTGATGGCCCAACAGTCATTTTGGAGCACAGCCTGGAGTTGTCACTAACTACTGCCCTGCGTCTTGCTGCTGTACATTTTCTGATCTTAGTTGAAGTTATTTTCTCTATTTGGAGAACCCTCTCTGTTTACTAGATTAATTTATGCACATCCTTAAAGACTAAGTTCAGGGTATTTGCACCTCTAGGAATCTTTTCCTCATTCCTTGAACTAGAGATGGGCAAAGTGACTGTTCTCTGTGGTCCATGCTCTCATTGTTCATACCATTTTGAATTGAAATAATTGAAATTATCTTTCTCTTCCACTATAATGTAAACTTTTCCAGAAGTAAGATTGTATCTTCATATTTATCTTTCCTGTGCAGCACAGTGTCTTAAACAGAAAACAATCAATAAATGTTGGACTGGGCTGATCTGGCGGGTGTGTCGTGAGTGGTGCCGGGGAGAGGCTGAAGAAGGGCTTGAGTCCGTTTACCCAAAAGTGCAGTTTGGCTAGATTACCTTCATTCTTGAGTGCGATGCCTCTCCTTGTGTTTGCTGTATATAGCTTTCCCAATTTTAATAGTACCAAGTTAATGGAAAATCAGGGTTAAGACTGTGTAAATTGAATTCTGAATTCAGTATCTTTATTCCTTTTTTATATGTGCTGTGTCTGTGTTTTCTTAGATTTGTTTTGTCTGGATTAATTGGATGAGATTAATTGGGTTAAATAACTGTATTCCTTATGCAGGAACATGGAGTTGATGCCATGTTTAACTGCATATTGAGTTTTGGGTGAACCAGAAGGGGAGGAGAGACTAAAAAAAGTTGACGAATATTGGAAATAAGCATTTGTCTAGAATAAAGATTTTTTTAAAGAGCTTTTAGAAAAGAATGGAAGAATTTTGCTTTAGGAACAAGGCAGGAAAATCCATAATTCCTTGGCTGGGTTATATTGTGATTTAGGTAAATTGAATTGTCTTTTAACTTAGTGGACCATAGAGGGCAGTGTTTCACAGCTTAAAGTTGTGATTTCCTGTGAAGATAAATACACTTGCCTTATATTGTGCTTACTTTGTGTTTTTGTTTTCCTTATGGATACACATTATGATAACTGCAAGGTTGGAAATTAAGAATTTTTAGGTGTATTTAATCAAAATATAATGTTTTAATGAAAGATTTAAGATATAGTTTCAATAAAGAACATCTTTACATCTAAAAATGTTCATGCTTTAGAATAATAGATGAGAATTAAAAATGAGAAAAGATTTTGTTGTCCTGTTCAATTCATACAAGTTAAGAAAAATGAATATTGATTTTATTTGGTAGTCTAAATTTATTAGACAAGTTGGAGAAATTAGTATCCTGTGTAACTAAAATTTTCTTTTACAAAAGAGTGCTTAAGACTTTATTTGTGCAGTAGGACAGTCTATGTATTTTTTGTAAATAAAGCAGTTACACATTTGACTAAACTAATTGAATTATGATATTAAAGCCATAGGCAGAAGAAATAATCTAGGAATAGTTCTTTTGAAATGGATTGTTATTTCAGATTTATTTTAATAAAAAAACTTAAATGTATTAATTGGAAATTAGTAATTGAAACTACATTTTATCTGGTTTCCAAATTATAAGGAGGTGATTTTTTCTACTGAGAAACCATTTGTTCTAATAGCAGAATTCTGTTATAACATGTTTTGTTATTGGGAACAAAGATTGAATGTATTTTGTGTCAAATTTGTTACCCTGCATATACAGCTAATTTCTGATACGGAAAAGCATGGTGTATTAGTAGAAAAATAAAACGGTCTACCTTACTGACTTCATAGAAGGTTGCACAATATTTAGGAACTGTAGGATGCTGAATGCTTGTGTTTGCGTGTGTTAAATGTGCAATGTTTTGGTTAGCTTTAGAGGGGAATTGACAGATATTCATCTGATGCATTTTTGCATTTTTTTCATGTAATTACTTGTCTTTGAGTTTTTGTTTTCTCCTGTTATGTTTGCCAGTTGAGGAAAGGAGGCAGCATGTGTTCATGTGCCTGTATGAGTGTATGTGCAAAACTTGGAGTGACAGCGTCATTCTTTATTAAAAAATAGTTTAGTGGTATAACTTAAATGAAACTTGTAAATACTTTTAGGACTTATATTCCATTTTTAAATGGTTTAGTTTTGCATTAGAAATCTCTTATAAAATTACCTTGGGATAGATAAACTTCTAGTGTTTCATTGATATTGGTGGTATTGGGTTGCACTGGAACCAGATTCTGATTTTAGTATATGATGGGTGTTAGTTTTGATATGTCTTATGGCAGAACCTAGTCAAGATAAACAAGTGTAGTCATAAACCAGTCCTCCACTTTCTTCTTAGGTTGAATATTTCATACATTTGGAAAAAAAATTTAGTGTTGTAAAACTAGGGGTGACTGTGTTAATTTGTCCTTTGAGATTCAGTTCTGCTAAGATTTATTGAGCTTTTTTAGACTGCATTACTTAGCATAAACTAATGCTGTAATCCTGCTGAAATCTTAGAATAATAATGATTAATTATATGTCATCTTATGAAATTTTTAAAGAATTGTTGTACTTTGGAATGTGATTTTCCCAGTAAACTCCAGATGCTGAATCACTTAGTTTTTACCTGCTTCCTCTAGCATTTCTGCTGATCAGTGTAAAATCATAAAATCATCCAATTCAATTACTGTAACATTGGGTTATGACTTAAAAAAACAGAATTAGAAGATTTTATGATTTTTTACAGTTACTGGTGATATACATATTACGTACCTTTGTGTTTGTGGTGTCTTCCAAGGAAGTTTAAATTGAAGACATTTCCCTTTAGACCAGTAGCTAACCTCCTTTGACTTTATCCAGAGTTTCTGAGGTTGCCTGAGTGGTGCTTGAACTGAGTCTGCCCTGAGTCATAGTGCTGTCATCTTCTGATACTCTTGAGTCATTCTTGCCTATTAGTAAGGTATGCAGCATTCTTTCATAGTCCAGCTTTTTGCCAGGTGTCACCTGACCATATAAATCAAATCCAAGTGATGAAGTAATGGAAGAGTTAAAGGAAGGGTCTAACTGTAGTTAGAATCCCTCAGATCAAACCTTGTTCCTAAAGTTTCAGCAGATCAGAAAAATATTAAATGCATAACTTCAGTACTTAAAGATGTAAACATTGTCAGTGTTCACAGTTGTGTATGTGTGTGTGTGCATGAGAGGTTTTTGAGGAAACATTGGTGTAAACCGCTGTTGAGACTGAAAACTGTGTATCTTGAATAATTTGTTATACCAACGACACTTGTTTTTGTTTGATCATTTTTATGCGGAGATAAATTCTGCAGTCTTTTTATTGCCTTATGCCTGTTGGAAAAAAGTGAAGTATCAATTATCCTTTTCCTCCCAAGACAACATGACAATATTAATTGCAAAATGAACAGGACAATTCTTAAGTTGCAAATGTCTATTTTAGTTATTTTCATAGGTTAATTCACAAAGCTCCAAAATTTTGGAAAACTTAGAATATACTTCTGTTCAAATAACACTTTTAAGAAATGGGTTTAACAAAAAATTGAACAGTGAAGTATTTTTACCCATCTCCATGCAATGATATTTGGTTTTAAATACTATTTCAATCTTGGGCTTTAGAAGTCAATTCAACTTAACTTTCTATAGTCTTTTAAAATACATTTTATAGGGAGCACAAGCAAAGTGGTGTCTTTATGCCTCGTATTAAGATGTGGATGTAGTATTTGTAGAAAATAGTAAAATCTGTGTTGCTGTCTTTTCTAGGCCCTTTAAAAAAAAATCTGTATACTGGAGTTCCTCATCAGCAGTGTAAATATAGAATCATGGGAAGCTTGAGATCTTCAGGTATTTGAAATGTTGTAATATACATGCTGATTTAAGTGTATGCTGTTTTACAGACAGCCTTCGCTTCATGCACAGTCCTGTATTTAAATAACTCATATCATTGCTATTCTAAGTAGTGCTTTTGCAGTCAGACGTCTGAAAGGTGATTGACTTTTTTCCATAGCTCCATAATTTATAAGAAAACATAAAATGAAAAGACTAGACCAAGATGATTTTGGAGCTTGTTTTAATCTTAGTATCAGTACTGAGAATAAAGACTCAGTCTGTTCAGAATAGACTGGTTAACCAACTGATCAACTTGAATTTCATATAGTAATTCCTTTTCATTGTTCAGTTTGTCTTTTGCATTTAATTTGCAGGTGTAGGGTGTCTTTGATTTTATGTCTTTTGAGAAATTTATGATCGGGTGCTTTATTTATGGCATCATAGTCTCAGCTTTGGCAATTGATTGAAATACAATAAAGGGAAATTCAGTATGTATTTTTTAAAAGCTTAAATTGGGAAAATGAACCAACCGTGCTAACGTGGAGTTGCCTTGAAACAAAGTAAGAATGAAATGGCAGGTTAATTTCTTTGTACTTATGTTGGTCTTTTATTGTTATAATCTTATTTATAATATTTGACATGATTTGCTTTTGGAGATTTGTAGCATATTGTCATGTTTTAAAGTTGTGAAGGAAGACTATAGTTCATTGAAATTATATATGCTGAAAAGAGTTTGTAAACTGTAGAATATAATGCAAATATAAATTATTTTTATTGTTATACCAACTATAATATTTAACAGAGGCAAGAATTTTATTAATATGCTACCAAAAAATAAGTGGAATGCAGTGTTAGTGTTGCTGGGGATCTTAGTGAGTGGTAACATAGCACATGTAGCTTATGTTTAATAAATAACTAGTTTGAAATTATAGAGGAATTATTTGGAGGGAAAAGTTAATACATTTCCCTTTTGTGGCTGCACCATAGCATGCCTTGATCTATAGGACTGAGTTAGTTAAGTATAAGTCACATTCCTTTAATTTAGAGTTGGAAAATAGTTTTTCTCCATATATATATTGAATCTCTCAGCTGTATGAATTATACTTTGTTAACCAAGTTGAAAATAAATACATCCATTTTTTAAAAAAAATACTACAAAGGTTTGGGTTTAAGACGCTGTCTGAATACTTTATTGTTTTCAGTCTCAGTATAGAGTAGCCACCTTCTGGGGCAGTGTAGTTTTACTCTTATCTCAGTGCATGTGAAGTTAAGACTTCCAAGTACTTAACACAATTTCTAATTGGAGACCAGAAACATAACTACCTTTACAGCTTTACAGTCAGTCACTACCATATGTTTGTTGGTCTTTCCATTTTTAATGTATGGCAAAGATGAAAAGGGGTGATGGATTGACCCTTGGGTACAATGAAGAAACTGAATTAAAAAAAATTATCAGAGTAATTTTTAAAAGGAAAAAAAGCATAAGAGGAAAAAGATGTTATCAGAAATTTGGGTCTGAATTTCTTGGTGCCTGTCCTTATATGGAAGAAGGTTCTATATTGAAGGTGGTTATGTTCTGTGCAAAATCTTACAGTGATCAAAGAAAATTTGAACGGGACACTGGCAATGAAGCATTGTTGGTTTAGAGACAGAGATGGTGGCAAGCTGAGATCCTTGTTCTGACTGATACTGAAGCATTCTGGCCAGAGCTTGAGGACACGTGGAAACTGGATGGAAATGCAAGCGTTTCTTACATGCTAAAGTTTCTCTGACCGTGTGAAAAGCCATTATGGAAACTTGGATAAGGAAGTAGTCATGTTTGTGCCTTGTCCTCTTCTCTTAATCCTATCTATGTACAGGATAACCAGCAAAGGTTTTATGGTGCTGTATGTAAGCTGATAGCCTTAAGTATCTGATTCATAGATAACCTGAAGTAATTTTAGGAAATAGGGCAGAGGTGAGAGTGACAGGATTCTGTAGTTTAATTATAGACTCCTAATGGAAGGGTGGGAAATTACACCTGAAATGTGTAATAAGCCATCCCCAGAAGGAATACAAATACTGATAAATAGTGACACATGCTCAGTCTCACTAGTAATCAAGAAATGTAAGATAACACAGCATATACTACTTTTCAGACTGAATTAAGAAGGCTTGTTGGCAGAGCACGAGAAGTCAGCACAGGCATGAACTTCAGTGGAGTGAGAATTGGCAACAATCTTTTAGGAGAGGAATTTTTACCTCCTAAAACCCGCATCCCACTTAGCTTTTGCTGTGTGGCTCAGCATCAGCAGGACCTCCTGCCTGTCCAGACTCTTGGAAACTTTGACTCCTTCTCCTCCGTCTGGGCTCACGGTGTGTGGCAGAAGCTCTGTCGCCAGCTGCTGCTTGGAGGGGTTATGTAGCAAACCCAGAAGTTCAGGGGACAAACTTTGACCAAGGAGAGGCAAGAGATGGGAAGAATCTGGCAGTTGAATTGCTTTTCCTTTCTTTTTTTCTTCTTTCTTCGTTTCCCTTTCATTCTGAGACCTGGTGGTCTGATTAGCCTGACTGGAAGACATCTTGTGTGACCTTGGTCAGTGAAACCAGTGTGGTAACAGTACCGTTTTCTATTTGTTTTTCCTCCTTTCCTGCCTCACCTCTTTTCCTCTTATTTTTTATATCCTGGGATTTCATCTCCCAAGAATTCCTGAGCTTGAAAGCTTTGCCTGAGGTCCTGTTCTTTAGGAAATGTGGGCTAGGAAGCTAATGGTTTCACTTCTGAAACTCTACTCCATAAAGATACTTGCAAGTTCTAGAAGATATATGTACGTGGATGTACACTGCAGCATTTTTTGCCTTGCTAAGAAGTTGGAAATAATCTAAATGGTCATCAATAGAGAAATGGTTAAAAAATGATACATTGTGCAATAGAATACTATCCAGCAATAAAAAGAATGATATAGAAAGTTTTCCATGATAAATTGTGTGAGAAAAGTGCGGGTCAGTACGTTTACTTCGATCCCATTTTCGGAAACTAAGCTACCAAACAAATCTAGTGTAGACACAGGTAACAATATTGAAGGGAATGATGTCAAATTAGGAATGATGCTGAAGTTAGGAAAGAGAGATTTTTTACTTTCACCTTATATACTTTTATAAAATTGAATTTTTCTACACTGAATACGTAATAAAGCAATGGGAAATTTTGCTACTTAAATCATATAAACAATGGGATAATTATTAAAAATAGAGAACAGATATGTTTAGGAGATAGCAAACGTATCAGACTGCTTAATTCATCCAGTATTAATCTTGAGGAATCATGTAGAAACTAACTTTTAAACTTTATTTATTACATGTATGTCTGTGTGAGTGTGTGTGTATAGATATGCTTGATACAAGCTGGGGCATTATTCTAAGTGCTTTATGGAAATTATCTTATTTACTGGTCACAATAACTCTATGAGGTAGGTGCTGTTATTATTCCTGTTTTACAAATAAGGGATCCAAGGCATAGAACACTTTTCAAAAACACAAAAATGAAACCTTGCTTGATGTCATATAGGTTTAACAGTGGCGGTTAGGAAATTAAACCAATTCTGCCTGGCTCCTTAGGCTCTAACCTCTGGCCTGAGGTTCTGTCCATACTGTTTCTGATTCAGTCCTATAGCACTGGTTATCACAACCTATATATGATCAATTGTGAAGCTGCTAACATCCTACTTGACATAGATGGCCAAGTTTTAATGTCTTTGGTGGGTGCTAACAGATTTTTTTTAATCAAAATGGAAATAGCTTTCATTTCCAATTGTAAAAAAATTAATAGAAACTTTGAGACTACACAGAGAAGTTTTTAGATGAAAGTAAGGATTGTCTTAAAAGTAGCTACTGTTAACATTTTAGTGTTTATTTTTGAAAATTTTCTACGTATATTCACTTACACATAGAGTTAGAATTTTAAAAATTTTATTTTTCCCCCAAATGAGATTCTACTACTCAGATGATTTTCTAGAATCTGCTTTACTTTCCAGTTATCACAATTATCTTTCTGTGCACGTATGTGTGTGTATAAATTTTTAATGACCACGTAGTATTCTGTTGTATGGACAAACCCCATTTAATTTAGCTGGTATTCTTTGGATGTTCAACTGTTTTTTTTTTTTTCCTTTTCTTTTTATTATTATTTTTATTTATTTTTTCCTTTTTTCAGTATATATATATATAACTGAAATAAATAAATAAACAAACAAACAAACCAACCAACCAACCACATCTTTTTTATCCATTCATCTGTTGATGGACACTTAGATTGCTTCTATATCTTGGTGACTGTAAATAATGCTGTTATGAATATTGGGGTACACATATCTTTTTGAATTAGTATTTTCATTTTCTTCAGATATATGCCCAGGATTGGAATTGCTGGATCACATGGTAGTTCTATTTTTAGTTTATTGAGGAGCCTCCATACTATTTTCTCTAGTGGCCACACCAATTTTCATTCCCACCAACAATGTATTAGATTTCCTTTTCTCTGTATCCTTGCCAACATTTGTTATTTGTGGACTTTTTGATGATAACCATTCTCATTGTTGTTTTGATTTGCATTTCTCTGATGATTGGTGATATTGAGCATCTTTTCATGTGCCTATTGGGCATCTGTATGTCTTTGGAAAAATGTGTATTCAGGTGTTTTTTAATTAGGGGTTTTTTTTTGATATTGAGTTGTATGAGCTGTTTATATATTTTGGATATTAACTCCTTGTCAGTCATAACATTTGTAAATATTTTTCCGATCCAGTATGTTATCTTCATTTTGTTGATGGTTTTCCTTGCTGTACAAAAGCTTTTAAGTTTAATAAGTTCTATGTGTTTATTTTTGTTTTTGTTTATTTTGCTTGAGGAGACAGATCCAAAAACATATTGCTACAATTTTTGTCTGTGTTCTCTTCTAAGAGTTTTATGGGTTTAGGTCTTACATTTAGGTCATTTTGAGTTTATTTTTGTAAATAGTGGGAGAAGATGTTCCAATTTCGTTGTTTTACATGATGCTGTCCAGTTTTCCCACTCAATAAGCACCACTTATTGAAAAGACTGTGTTTTCTCCATCGTATGTATCCTTGCCTCATTTATCGTAAATTAATTGACTGTAGATCTGTGGATTTATTTCTGGGTTTACTATTCTGTTCCATTGGTCTATGTGTCTGTTTTTGTGCTAGTATCATACTGCTTTGATTATTATTGCTTTGTATTATAGTCTGAAGTTAGGGAGCATGATACCTCCACCTTTGTTCTTTTTTCTCAAGATTGGGCAATTCTGGATCTTTTCTGGTTTCATATAAATTTTAGAATTTTTTGTTCTAGTTCTGTGAAAAAAATGTCATGGATATTTTGATAGGGTTTGCATTAAATCTGTTGATTGCTTTGGGTAGTATGCATATTTTAACAATATTAATTCTTCCATCCATGAACATGGGCTATCTTTCCATTTCTTTGTACCATTTCATTTCCTTCATCAATGCTGCATAGTTTTCAGAGTATAGGTCTTTCACTTCCTTGGTTAAGTTTATTCCTAGGTATTTTATTCTTTATGATGTCTTTCTCTGTTTTTACTCTTACAGATAATACTGCAATAAATGTTTTTCTACTGATAGTTTTATATACTTGTCTAATTATTTCTTCAGAATGAATTCCTTGAGCTCACTAGCCAAGTTTTCTAGTTTCAGTTTTTTATTCATGACTTAGACAAATAATACATTGCTCAGTAAGTCTAGGGAGAAATACTGTCTAATGTTTCCTCTTAGTCATTTGGGACTTTTCATTAATGGTTAATAATTATAGAGTACTCTCAGTGAATATGGAGCACCCACTGTGAACATGGCACCACCTTACTAGGTGTTATGCTTAGAATTTTTCTCTGGATAAACCTGTGACTACAAACTGTGAGCCAGAGTTGCTTCATAGTAAAGGATGGAAACAATATAGGAGAATATTATTCCATTGGATTTGGAGGAAAAAGAATGAAATACAACTTAAAAAAATATATAGATTATACTTTTCATTATATGGTATTTATCTACTCACATTGAGGTGACTTAATATTTGTATCTTTCTTCCCTTCAACTTTCAGCTCCAAGGGGTTAAGAAAAGATAATTGTCTAGGTCAGCATTGTACTACCAGGTAGGAGGCAGTAACTGTAAGTTGAATTAATGAATAGATGAGAAATAATATCTATACAGCAAAGTATGATACCTGTTTCCTAGGTCGTTTGGAGAACCATAGCTTCTGAGATTTTGGACATATGTATGATGTTGCTAAAAATAATGTTTTAAAGCTATGTAGGTGAAACCAACATTCTCAACTCATTTAATTAAACCATACCATTTTATATGTCCATACCATTTCATAAAGCGAGATGGTGAACCACCAGTTTCCACATCATGCGACCTAATTATAAACTCAGGGTTGGACCTATACTGGGAGGCAGCAGACCAGTAAGTCAGTATTACGAATGATATGCCCCAAAGGAGAGTTTACCATTTACTTTAGCCAACTTATAAATGAATAGCTGAAGACCACAAGTAATTAGATAGGATCCAGAGTAGAGAGTACCTATTAAGTAGATGGCAAGTTTCTTGGTATCTGGAGGTTGTACCTCTTTTATGCTAATTCTTATTCTAAGTTATCACTAATTCTTGTTCTAAGGTATTCTCTGTGTAGGTGTTTCAGCTTTCACTTTTCAATAGTAAAAGCTAAATAATCTTGATAATTACTAGCCGATAAAAATAAATCACAAGCCGCAAGTTTTCTGGACCAATTAGAAAGTATTTCTTAAGCTTTTGGTATCCATGATCTTTTGCTTTGTTGCATAAGCAAGCTACTAATTAAAGGTAAATTTTAGTGAAGCTTCATCACAATTGTTTTACTAATAAAACAAAGTGTTTTTATTTAAAATTTAAATACACTCAATAATACATCATTAATTTCTTTCTCCAGCAAGTTGAAGAAATCAAGTGTTGGGGAAGTGGCAGGCTCTTGCTGAGTAAGCGTTAGAGCCAAACTGCCAGCCACTTGACTGAATGCCAGTGACCACCAAAAGCCTATGAACTTTAAAAAATTTTGACTTAGAGTATTTAAAATACTGTTTATATTAATCCAAATTAGTAAAACGTCTATAGCTAGACTTAGGTAAAAGGATACTTAGAATAATTATTTTGATCTCCTTGATATTTTTGTTACTGTACAAAAATATACCCATGTTTGAAAATGGTTAAATGTAAAGATGTGGGTTAAACTTGTATATTGATCATTGTTTCATTTTTTAAATTTATTATGTTAATAGTTTACTTCCTTTCAAAATGTTCTTCAACATTCTTCCCAATCATGAGATTCTCTAATTCAGTAGCTCTTTGGGTAGCATGCAAAACATTAAATTCCTGTAGTTTGCACTGTACTACTGTGCTGTAGCTACTGAGTTATAGAGAAAGATTTAATAATATTCTTGTTTGTTTATTGGTTTACTTTTCATTCAGGCAGCTTGTCTGGCCTCAGTGCTAGATTTGGGGATACAGAAGTATATAAGATGTAATCTTTTTTTTCTCAGAAAGGTCAAGATCTAGTGAAAGAAAAAAATAATTAAACTGATCATTATAGTGGATTCTGAAGAATACTAATAGCATTATGAATAAAGGGCTGTGGATTCACAGGAATGACTATCTGTTTGTTGACTGTTGAAAAGCCATGACGGTAACCTTTATGCTGGGTCTTAGGGTTTGAGTAAGTTTATTAGAGGACTAAGAGGATGGACCAGCGTTTTGGGTAGAGGCAGCAGGTGCAAAGGGGTAGATGTGTAAGAGAGTTTAGCGTATATAGAAAATGGAGAGAATTTTAATGTGTCTGGGTCATTGGTTAGGAAAATACAGATAGATAGATCAGTGCTGAATCATTATTTCAGCAGCATTGTGAAATTCCGTATGTACCAAGAGGAGAATACCTTTTACTGTTCTTTAAAAGAAAAAAAAAATATTTTGCTTTTAAATTTTATAATTCATTCATATGTTTAAAATACTTAAATGCTTACTACTTGGCAGACCTTATATTATTGCTTGAGAATTTTTAATGTAATGATTTTAACTGTAGAATGTTTAGATAGTGATTTAGAAAAATTCATATGTGGAAGAACTAGATTTTATGACTTGATTTGAGAGAATATAAAGAGTTAGGCTGGAATAGTGTGAATGTATTTTTAGTGCTTTATTCTTCAATTTTTAATTGTTTAGATTGCCATAGGAAAACCACACTGTGATATGTAGGTCTAATATCTTTAAAGAAACATTAAAATTTTTTTTCAGATTCTGACTGTGATGTTAATAACATACATTAGAATGCACTCTCATAATAACAGTATAAATTAAAATGCATTCTTAAATAATTGTAAAGTATTTAAAATGTTCATTTTTTCCATTGATTTTTATTGTATTTATCAAGATGTAAAAATAGAAACAATTCTGTCAAGGATGTTTTCTTTTTTAAACTTGTAAGTTTCATTGTGTTATGTCTGAGTTACCAATTTCTGAAGGATTCTTTCATAAACCTTTGGTATCCAATACAGTCTATTGCTTCAGCTCTGTTGTAAGATAGACCTTATTTTCTAGATTTTCCGAACTCATTATAACCAGGATAGAATGTCAGAAGAACAGCTATCACTCTAATCTGTAAGGGAACAATTGTCAGCAAATTTAAGGAAAGGGAATAAATGCCAAGTTAGGTGAAGATACTCTGGAGTAAAGTTGGCTGCTCAGGTTACCAGTTTCATCTCATGTGTTGCATATTGACTGTAAGGACAAAATTCTTCCAGATTGGTAGGTTTTTCTTTTTTTAAGGTTTATAAAACTCTTGTATATTATTTGATATAGCTTGGAAGTAACCTTCCTTATGACAGTTTTGGAAGTGATGAAACAGCCCCAGATTAGGCTGCCAATTAATGATGACTGAAAAAGTAACCTTATGAGTTTCCTTTTAGAATTGTGATGTTTTGGCCAACATAGTTTAACAATCAGTATCTTAGGCTACAGTGCTTATTATTTATATTTAACTACATTATCTATGGAAGTTTCTTTTAAATTACAACATATTACGGGTACTTTGAAAATAAGTGACTCCAGATTTATTAATTGCTGTGGAGATTACAACCCCACTGCAGAGAAACTGTTTTCAAAACAAATGTAAATATTTTTATAGAAATATAGTCGCAAATACTCCCAGGAAATTCCTCTTGAATATGCTGTATTTACATTTCAATTTTATATTATTGATTTGTTGCTTTAAAATTGAATATAATTAGAATAAATAACATGCTAATGGCTTCATTTTACATTCTGAGTCAAAGCTTACTAAATTAAACCTTTACCTCTCAAAATAGCATCTTGAGTAAACACATGCAGTTTCCCAGGTTTAAATGTTTCCTTGAGATCATGTGTGTTTCATGGTTCCTTTTGTAAAATTTATGTGTTGTATAAATACAACTAGATATGTAACAATCCTTTCCTTGTACAAGCATCCTTCATTTAATAGAATTCTGAATAAGAGGAATTTATTAATTAAATTAAAAATTGACTTAAATTTTTTCCTCTTCCCCTTGGAACTTGAGGATATTGGCATTGCACATGTATTACCAGATGGAGTGCCAAATTCCTCTTAACTGTGTGCATTATAGTTAAACTAAAATGAATATATTGAGGACACTTTAATATGTGTTAACAGCCATTAGGTCCCTAGTCCCTAGTAAGCAGACGTTTATATTGGGAATAGAAAAATCACAAAGGACCAGTCTTCTCATTTGCCTCTCATCATCAGGATTTTACTAGCTTTTGTCAGTTCTACCTAATTTGAGCTGAATCTCCTTAGCTAAACTAGACTTGAACATTTCAGTCTCTGGCTTTATAAACTATTTCCTTATATCTAAGAATACCCTTAACAAACTTTACAGATATAATTAGGGAAAATGTTAGGAAATTGAACAGTAAATTACAGCTATGGAGAAAGTACAAAAAAAGTTAAAATTATTAACCATAGTTTCAAAATTAGGAATGTTAGGATGAACTGGAGCCAAATTATTAGAAATTTCTCTTGAACTAACTAATATCTTAAATTCTCTATTATACTGCTAGATTGCCTGATGAGCTTTCATTTCATTCTTAGTGTCTAAATGTTATAAATAATTTTTTAGTTTTATAATATGAATTATTTTAGTGCTTTGCACTGAGATCTTGAAAACTATAATTACTTTTATTAGAGAATTTGAAGCTATATGTTTTAAAATGTGGTACCTTCTAAGTGAGTTTGTATTACATATGGAGAACACTTTTACACTGGAACGTGTGTTTGTCTTTATAGTGAAGGTTAACAAAAAATGACAGAAACTAGTTTTATACGAAACTCCTTAGGAAACATTAGCTCAAATCTAAGGTTTTAATTCGGACTTTCAAGTCCTCTGTAACCTGTATCTCTATCCCAGCCTTCTCCAGATTTATCTCTTGACTTTACCTATCATAAACTTGACTCCCATGTGACATGCCTCCTCGTCATCCCTCAGATAAGTGGAGTTATTATGCCTTTCTTTGCTCGTACTCTTTCCTGACATGGTTTTTTTAAAAAACTGTTTCTACCTCTGTGAGGTTTTTTTTTTTTTTTTTTTTTTAGCCCTGATCAATTTCTGTTTACTCCATGAAGCCTCCAGTCCATACTAATTTCCCCCTTTCTGTAAATTTATCACTTTTGTTGTTTATAGTGTACATTTTAATATTTGACCTTATTCGTTTTATATTGTTTCTTACCTATTTTATGTGGCAATCTAGCTTAAATCTCTGGTAGTGCTAAAGGTCTTGATAGCACTTACCTCAGTTAATACACCTTTCAGTGGTAATCTCAATATTTAAGAGAGTAAATGCTTAAAAGTGCTTACTGTGTTAAATTGAGTTGAACTGAAAAAATTAGGGTATTTACTAATATAAATTATGTCTCATAATATGGCATGTATGTTCTTTGAAAGTGGTTCTAACAATTATGTGTATTTTTCATTGTCTTTTTGAAAACATTCCAGGTGCTGAACCATGTTTATTCATTGATGGGCTGTTTTGAGCCATGCTGCAGGAGAGATTATAAACTAGCATGTATATTATCAACATTGATAAAAATTTAATATTTGTAGTATTGTAGACTTTTATGGAATAATACATTTAGTGTTCATTTATGTCTGTGTCCTTATATTTTATTGTATGAAAGCTCTCTTCTTTTTCTTCGATTAATTTTACCTAACTCAAAAGGAGTCTCTCATTCTGATTCCTCTTAGCTTCTTCCTCTCCTTAAATGATGATAATTTTTCTCTGACTACTGATTTTAGATTTCCTTAGCACTGATCTGATTATTGAGATCTTTTGAGCAAAAATACACCTGATGGGCAAAGGCAGGTGTAATTTTTTTTTTCTAGTCTAGTGGGCCAGTGAGCTCTGATCTACCTACTGAGACAAGGTGAGATGGTGTAAAAGAGACCTTTCTTTCCTTAAAATTCTCCAGGAGAATGCCTCTCGAACAAAGAGGTTGGAGACAGTTTAGTCTACCAGGCTGGTTTAGGACTGCCAGGACAAGCAGGACTCACCATGCATAGGACCATATATATAGCATGTGGTGAGTGTGATCACTCTCTGCTTGCTAGGGAATCTTTCTTTTATCTTTGTCAAGTTGTTGGGCCCCTGGAGGCTTAGGTTTTACTGCCCGGGTACATTTCTGTCCCAGCCTTCGGGCCTGTGTAGCTCTTGTCCCACACCCTCTCCCTTTAGGTGTACCATAATTTCTTCCAGACTTGTTTCAGTTGAGTTGCTTCAGTGTGTTATATGAAGGGAGAGGGAACCAAGGACATGTGGTTAGTCTACCAGCTTCCTATTATTGTTTCTAGGGTAGGTTTGCTGCTTCTGTCTTTCTGATGCTTTCAGAGTTTCCAGGTTTCCAAGGCTCTCTAGTCGAATATAATTTCCAAACACTGAGTAAGCTTTTGTTATAGTGCAATGTTATAAAAGATAGACTCTTGCTAAAGGTCAACATTTAGTCACATTCACTGTGAATTTTTCTGATATTCTTCGTAGTTAATTGAAAGCTGCAGGTGGAAATATCTTTTAGAATTATGTATCAGTTGCTCCTATATCATTCTTATCAAAGGAATGTTTGGCATGCCTTGCTGTGACTGTGACCAGCGTGTTCACACTCTTCACGTGCTTTCTTAGGGTGGAGTTCCTGGACCAAATGCATCCAAGGTAAAGTTTACTGTGAATTCTTTTCAAGCTGACCCTCAATAGTTACAGAAAATACCAGAGCAATTATTGCACACGCATTAGAAGACATTAATGGTCTTCTAATCTCCAACCTTGCATGTAATTGCTGCTGTCAGATACAATTACTGTCTGCCCAGGTTTCTTTCCCTGGGGACAGTTGTGCCATGCCTCGATATAGAGTTAGAAAATGAGAAGAGAGTTTCTGAAACTTCTTGGAGGTTTTGCTTATATCTACTTTGAAATTTTTAAACTATAGAATTACATTGCCTTTTTTACTTTTTAGAAGACTGACCTGAATAAGACTGCCAGTAATAAGAGAAGAATAGCAAAAAAGATTTGAAGGTTCGTTGAGTGTAATTGTATTTCGGAAAAATTAATTACGAATACATTTCCTTTATGGATTGGTACCATATTGCCATGGTTCAGGAAATATAATGCTAAGCTGTATTACTTTTTTTTTTAATGTGTATCCTAGTTAATTCTACACAATCTAGAATTAACTCAATTTTGTGATTGTAGTGATAAGATCATAATCTGGTGGTTGCAGACTGGAGATTGCCTGTTACATAGTAATGCCTCCTTGACTCCAGACGTGGGGAATGAACTAGTCTACATGGGTGAATCTTTCACCTAACCAAATGTACTCTTTAAAACAGCTAAACTTTTTTTTTAATTTTTAGGTAAAACTCTCTCTAATATAATCAGAAATTTCCTAGCCTCTTTAAATATGTTTACTAAACACATTTTATCATTTTTCTCAACTCCCTGGGTTATCATTACCTTACTAATTGTTTCACACATTGTGATAGTTTATGTGATGAGCTTAAAGGCTAGTTAGGGTATAGATTGTTTATGCCTTCACCTCTTATCTCTAAACTTTGTGCTCTTTTGAATACCTTTTTTTTTTTTTATTGAGACGTACTGTAATTCACACAGCATACAGTTCACCCATTTGAAGTATTCAGTGGTTTTTAGCATGTTCACAAAAGTATACATTCATGACCATGATCAATTTTAGAACATTTTCATCACCTCTAAAAAAAACTCTACCCTCTGTCTGAGTTTCAACCTCCCCATTTCCTCCTGCTCTAAACAACCAGTAATCTGTGTAGTTTTGCCTATTCTGGACACTTCAGACAAATGGTACCATATTATATGTGGTCTTTGTGACTGGCTTCTTTCATTTAGCTTAGCATGGAAGAACAAAGTTTCCTCCCAAGTTGCAGCACATATCAGTACTCCATTCCTTTTTATGGCCAAATAATATTCCATTGTATGAGTACACCTCATTTTGTTTATCTTTTCTTTTGTTGATGGGCATCTGGGTTGTTTCCACTTTTCGACTATTATGAATAACGTTGCTAAGCACATTTGTGTGTAAGTTTTTGTGTGGGCATATGTCTTCTTTCTCATGGGTGTGAGGAACTGCCAGACTTCTCTCCAAAGTGGCAGCAACATTTTGCATTCCCATCAACAGTGCCTGAGGGTCCTGATTGCTCTACATCCTTGCCACTGCTCATTATTTCCTGTTTTTTTGATTATAGGCATACCAACAAGTGTGAAGTTGTATCTCATTATGGTTTTGATTTGTATTTTCCTGATGACTAATAATGTTGTGTATGTGCTTATTGGCCATTTTTATACTGTCCTTAAAATTATCATTTTATATTGTCATAAATTATCATTTATTTTTTTTTCTTATTGTAGGGCTGTAATCTTATAGTTAGAATAAATGTTAGTGGTTGTCTAGACTAATTATCTGTCTTCAAGTTATTCCAACATACAGTCTTTTAGTTTCTCTTAGAAGACTGCTAATGATAGACTGTGAAGAAGTTGGCACAATTTTTTAACAACTCCAGTTATTAGAAGCTTCTTTCTATTAGGCCAAAATCTGTTTCACTATTCTGTTGTTACAGTTATTGTTGTTTTTTCAATATGTTCTGTTTTTGCTTTCTACTTGGAGTAAGTCCAATTCTTCATCTACATGAGAGTCCTTCATTGTTTTAAGACAGCTCTTAAGTCTCCTCTTCTTCAGGCTGGATACTAATTTCATAAATTGTTCTCCATCCCCATCAAATCCTACCACCATCCCAATCATTCTTGTGTGAACATTTTTCAGTTTCTCAGCATCTCCCTTCAGTATGGCTTTGGAATTGAGCAAACTATTTGAGGTGTGGTGTGACCACTGTAGAACAGAACTTTTCTCTCATTTGAAAGCTTAAAATTACTTCAGCATTTTTGGCAGCCACATTACAACGTTAACTCTTCTTTAACTTTCAGAAAACTAAAATGCAAAGTCTTTCACACATTCTGTTATGTAATGTCTGTTCTAAGTTCGTTACTTTATGTGTACTCTTACTAGATTCCATTTATTTGATTGATCATATTATTCTAACATTGAGATATTCTTTGGATCATGAATGTGTCATCTAGGGTTTGAACTGCCTTTCACTGACCATGTCATCAGGAAATTTGACTAGCCTGCTTTTTGTACTCTGAGTCAACTATTGGTTTGATGTAGCATTGGTTCAGAGATTGACTTTGTTGCTAGAAACTTGACTGGAGATTATTGTTCCATTTATACATTCCTTCTGTTTAAGATATTCAGTAGTATTAAAAATAACTATTAGTCGTATTCACTGAGCTCTTACTATGTGTCATGTACTATGCTAAGTGCTTTAGATACATTATTCTCTTTAGTCCTCACTGCAACCCTATAAAGCAGACACTGTTATTATCTGCATTTTCCAGACAAGAAATCTGAAGCTTAGGGAAGTTAATATTCCACCTGAAGTTTCACAGATAATGAATAGTAGAGTAGGATTTGAACGTAGGCTATGTCATTCTAAACTTTATACTTAGTTAAAATTCACTCTCATGTGAAAATCCACCTTATTTGAAATTATGCCTTATTTTTCTTAACCATTTATTCATACATTCAACAAGTATTTATTAAATGCCTTCTATGTGCCAGGCACTGTTCTAAGTTGCTAGGATATCTCAGTGAGCAGAAACAGACAAAAACCTTTGCCCTACGGAGCTAAAATTGTATTACAGGGAGATGTGGATAGGAGTACAGGATGAAGGGGGCATTGGGTTGCAGTTTTAACAGGGTGGTGAGGGTAGGCTGTATTGAGAAGGGTAGCATTTGAATAAGAACTTCAAATTGGTAAAGCAGTCAACTACTCAAATAACTGGAAGAAAAAATTCCTGTTCATTTCTCCTTGAAGTTATTCTGCAGTATTTGTGGGGCCAGAGACAGTTACTTAGGATACTTCTTGATTTTTGTAGGGAATCTAAAATATACTCTCTTGGGAAATGCTTCTAGAAGTGATTTTTAAATTTATTTTTCTGTGCCCCATATATTGCAGTCCTGAGATAAACTGTCTATCTTTAGCTTATACTTAAATAAGAAGAGTATATATAGGCCAAGGAAATTTTCATTTTGAGTCCTTTCTTTCTATTCAACATGTTGTTTGATGAAACAATAACACATTCCTCCTTTTTTTCAGGTGAAAACCAGAGAATCCACTAAAAAAATTAACAGTATTTCTAGATATTTATTTTCAATAAGTTTCTTCATGAATGATTTGTAATTCTCAAAAGTACATAATTATTTAAGTTTCCATCTCAAGAAGCGACAAAAAGAGTAAAAAACTAAATTTCAAGAAAATATAAAAATGTATTAAGATGGGGAAAAGCCAATGAAATAGAAAACAAATGTGCACTGGAGAAAAATCAGCAAAGCCAAAAATTAGTTTTTTGATAAGATTAGTAAAATTTTAGCAAGAATAATCAAGAAAGATGAGAAAAGGGGGGAAGATATAGCTCAGCGCTAGAGTGCTCGCTTAGCATGCACGAGGTCCTGGGTTCAATCTCTAGTACCTCCATTTAAAAAAGAAGTAAATAAAGAAACCTAATTACCTCCCCCTCCTTTAAAATAAATTAAATTAAAAGTAAAATAAATCTAAAAAAGAAAAAAAGAAAGATGAGAAAAAAGACAAATGACCAAAATCAGGGATGAAAAAGGGACATCACTATATAGCTTAAAGAATCAAAAATTAATAAGTTAATCTTATAAACAACTTTAACCAAGTAAGTCGATTATTGGGAAGAAATGGATGAGTTTCTCCAAAAAATACAGTTCACCAAAGCTGAGTGAATAAGAAATGGACCATCTGAATAGTCCCATATCTATTAAAGAAATTAAATCTTTAATTAAAAACCTTACTGTAGAGAAATCCTCAGGGCTGGGTAACTTCTTTATTGTATTCTTTCAGTCATTTAAGGAAGAAATACTGCCAATCTTACACAGACATTTCTGGAAAACAGAAAAAGAGGGAACACTTCTCATTTCTTTTTATAAGACCAGTTAACCTTGCCACTTAAGCCTGGCAAGAATGATACAAAAAAGGAAAATATAAGATAGTTTCTCTCATTAACATAGGTGGGAAAAAAAAACCCTTAAAAACACATGAACAAATCAAATTCAGCAACAAATGAAAAGATAACACATCACAATGAAGTAGAGTTAATTCTAGGAATGTAAGGGTGGTTTTAACATTTGAAAAGCAGTATAATTTGACATATTAAGAGGAAAAGAAGGAAAAAATGTGATCATTTTGACAGAGGGAAAAAAATTTGACAAAATTCAATACCCATTCATGATAAAAACTCTTAACAGTTATTAATAGAAGGGAATTTTCTTAATCTGATAAAGAATATCTATAAAAACCTGTAGCAAACATCAAACTCAAAATAAGTTTGATCTTTGCATGTGTGTTGAATGTTTTCGGCCCACAAGTTTGCATGTCTGATGAATTCATACTAAAAGTAGCAATCACAAAGCAATAGATGCTATATTTCATGAGAGCTATCCATCTGTAAGAGAAAATTGATTTCCACTTCTGATTTTCCTGATGTCATTAATTAATATTCTTCTGTGTGCTTAAAATGAAAATATGAATTCATATGATAAATTGTATTTAATTACTTGAATCCTGCTTATACCAGACATACTTTTGTTGGTAGGATTATATCAATCAAATTTTGAGCTCTGTGTCAAGAAGTGTGACTTGCTGTAAGGTTGGTACATGTTTCTTCATTCTGTATCCACATAGTTCATTTGTGCATCTGATTGATGGAATCTAGATCATGGGCCTGCATACCCTAGGTGCAAGGGAGTCTGAGGAATGAGGTTTTGAGATTCTACTTTGGAAAGTTGGAATTCACAATATGGGAAGCTATTAAAATGTTGAGATAGTGTACAAAAGACTTTGGTAAGCAAGAAATAAGAGATGTTCAGTAAATTTGTTTTGCCGTGTCAATCTCTATACCTCTCTTTCATGAAATCATCCATCTTATTACAGTAGTTGGTTGAATGGAGGCAAAAGTATGGAGAAGAGAATGGAATGGAAATATAATTCAGTTAGCAATACTAACCTATTCATTTGTATATTCCCTTTCATATATTCTGTCAGCAGCAATTCAAGGTTATTGGAATTCTGAGGAGAGGACAGTGGTTGTTAACAGTTTTTGAGTTTTTCTGAATCCTTAGCAGAATAACCAGGACAGCATAACCAAAAGCTCTTGGGCAGTATCTGTAACAAAACAAGTTGATCAGAGAAACTAGGGACAAACCTTCAACATCTCCAAGATTTGTGTAGCATTCATTGCTATCTCTGTAGGAGGAAGCAGAAGGAAGCAGTAGGGAGTCTTGACCGGCCTGAGAATGGCAGAAGCCTAAAATTGCCAGTAAGTGAAGAGTTCAGGGACTTCATGGTAGGTTCTCTGGAGCTCTAGAGCTTCCAAAATTAACCTGCCAAAACACCCCTTCTAGTACAAAGCCTCACACTGAGAGATCTGTAGAGAATTTAATCAAAGTCAAGGAGTACAAGGACAATGAAGACAAGAGGAAAAAGAAACCAGATAAGAGTGAGAGAGGGGACCAGAGCCAAGTGATTTGCAAAGTATCCTAGGGGCCAAATTTTTAAATACTGCCATGAAAACAACAGAAAAGGGAGGTATATACCCCAAATCTATCCTCATTCACGTTTCTATCTTAAAAATTCAGAAACATTAATTTCATGTAAGATGAGCAACAGGAAGGATTGTAGTTGAAATCTATACAAAGTTACTGTAATTCAGAATTGTATTTTCTTTGTTATAATATCCAGAAGCTATATTAATGGTACAAATAATAAAAATGTGCTGATGTTTCTGTGGATCTTGGTAGGATTGCAAAACTGTTTTTCAAAAGAATAATACCATTTTAAAAGGACATGAGGGCCATTAACAGTATTAGTATCTGTTTCACTACAATTTTAGCAACTTGAATGATTTTGTTTTCTTCCCTAATGGAATTAGTTTAAAATCTATTGCTCATTGTTTTAATATGCATTTTCTTAAATGATTATGGAGTTGAACTTTTTTCTAAGTAGCGATATAACATTATTGATATTTATGTGTATGTATGTGAGTAAAACCCTAATCTTCTGTGTAACTCAAATTCTAATTGTTGCCTGCTCATAACCATAGTCTGTTTATCCATTGGATGATCGTAATGGTTTTCTTACATATGAGATCATTTGCATATATTGCTTAGAATATTATAGAAATATTAGCCATTTGTTTTATTTGCTTAGAATACAGTTCCATTGTTTTCTTATTTATTTTTACTACATTATTACAGGAATGCTAATTTAAGTATTTGAATCTGTTGATCTTTTGTGATTTTCTTTAGTGCTTAAAGTCTAAGAAAACTTATAATTTCTTTATAGTATGATACTATATTCAGAATAATTTTCCAAAGAACATTTAAATCTTGATCAGTGTTACATTTGTAGAAAGTTATAATAACCTAAAGGTAGTTTTCCGTGAGAGCCATTTAAAAATAGCATTAAATCGAGTACAGTGGAACCTGGGCTTGTATACAGGTGATAAGCTTTTGTGCCTTAGTTTTAAAATACTCTAGAACGAAGAAAACTGATAATAGCCCAGGAATTAAGAAGTCAAATTTAATACATTCAATCTTAAATTCCATTATAGGGTACTAAAAGAGCAAGTTGTCATTTTTTGCTTTGTTTTGTAGTACAGAGTGATGAAATTTACTTAGTGTAGTATAAGGATTTTATAAGAGTTCTGTTGACCATGTTCTCTGGAAAAATTATTTCTTGTATTTTAGTGATGCAGATTAAAGCATTTGGCACAAAAAAAGTGTTTTTTAAAAGTTTTTTCATCTTTTAAAAATTGGCATCACTTTTTAAGCTAGTGTACGTAGTGTGTGTGTGTGTGTGTGTGTATATATATATATATATATATATATATATATATATATACATAAAGTATTAGGAAATGCTGAAATTTGGAGATTTGGATAAAATATCTACTTGCACATATAATTCCTATTTTCTTTTATCTAAATTCCAATAGCAATTTTAAGCATTTATGTAATATTTCTAGATAATTGATATTCTTATTAAATGTCTTGTTTTTAAGATTTTAGGAGAGTATTATTTTAAGCTATGATGTATATTTATGATTTTAAAAGAAGCTAAGGTTAAAAACATAGATTTATGGAATTTATCTTTTTTGAGAAATTTGATAAATTTTACTGTTATAAATAACAACCAATGATATTTTCATGGTAAAGTTTCTTTTTTTAATGCTCTAAATGACAGGTAATAGCTGAGATGAGAGTAATATTCTTACTTTTGTATGTGGAAATGAATAAGTGTGTTTCAGGAAAAAACTAATGAATGTTTTAAAAGGATTATTAGAAAAGTTTTCTTTTTTAAGGGCTTAGAACTATCTTATTAGTCAATTTAATTGATTAAATTGTGTATAATACAGTCTCAAAAAGACTTATATGTTTATTTTAAAGTTTCCTTTTGAACTAATAAAGTACTTAAAAATCTTTCAAATATACACTTAAGAGACAGAACAAAATTTCAATTCAGAATATTTGTATATATTTAATAATGGTTTTTAAAGTAACTTGGAGGGGTAATATAGTTTAATAAAAAGAGCAAAGGCTTTGGATATCAGAAGATCTTGGTTTGGCTCTCAATTCTGCACTTACTGTGTGGCGTTGGGTACTTCACCTCCCTTATCTTCAGTTTTCTAATCTGTAAAATGGAGATATATCTCATCAAATATAAGGCAGACATTTATTCAGTTAACATTTTAAAAATTCTGGATGTATTTTAAAATCAATGGTCTACTATATTTAATTGGCTATGTTTTTTCTTGCTTAGCATTACAGAAAATAATGGTATTTCTTGTAATTGATGATCTTAGATTGCATGAGACACAGTAAAAATGCCAGTTTTATAAAACTGTTTTGAAGTTGGAACTGGATAATATATATAAAGTGCAAAGCACATGGAAGACACTCCTTAAGTCCTAGTTTTCTTTCCTTCTTTGTAATGACAGAGCTGTTGTCATTTCTTACAGGTTTTTTGTTTGTTTGGTTGGTTTGGGGGTTTATTGTTTTACCAGCAGAACTTTAAAGCTATTAGATAAAGACTCATGGTTCAATATTGTTGATTGTCACATCAAAACATCTTGTATCTGTTGCTGAGACATTTTCATTTTGGAGAAATGGCCATATTTTTGCTAATAATAATTACTATTGTATCAGCTACACTTACATAGTGCTCACTTTGTGCTGACATTGTTCTGTTTTACATACATATTTTAAACCCTGAAAACACCCATGTGAGATAGGTACTGTTATTCCTGTTTTTATAAATGAAGAAACTGAGGCAGAGAGATTAATTTACCCAAATTCCTACAGCTGGACTTATAAACAAATTAAGCAAATAAACCGATAAAACAGAAACCAAGAAAGGGAGCATGTGGAAGCACGAAACCCCCTCCTTGCACATATTAGCCTGATAATTGTTGGAATAATTGTTTTTCAGATGGAAAAGAAAGTTTCACAAGGTTTTAAATCTTGACCAAGCAACTGACTAAGGTGGAATCTAAATCGAGTGATAAAGATTGAGCCAGCAACTTATCCTTTCCCCTCTGAGTGAAGGAGCATTTCAGTGTCTCAGATAATACAGTCGGAGGCAGTGTAAGAATTGGCAAATTTTATCCTATTGCCTGCCAAATTGGAGTCTCTTTCTTTAACTGCTGATGCAACATAAAAATAACTTAATGGATTTTGAGTAGAGAGAAATGGAATAAACTTCTTAAGCCTCTATGAGAAACATTTCATCAGAGTGGAAATCAAGAGGGTAAAGTAGCCAAAGTTCACCCCTTCTTGTAGGTGAAGTGGATGGAGAAGAAAACTAATGCATCTTTGGCAGCTTTATTCTGAATTCAATCTGATAATGACAGATTATTTTTAAAATATTATTTCTGCCTAAAATATAATCTCCCACCCTCCACCCCCCCCCCCAAAATTTGTCACCAGCACCCTAGTATGCTTTGTGCATTTGCTTCAAGAAGAGGAATTAATCCTGGGAAGAAATATATTTAGTATACATTATAATCAAATTATAGAGTCAGTTTTTTCCCCTAAA
This sequence comes from Camelus dromedarius, assembly GCF_036321535.1. NCBI lineage: Eukaryota > Metazoa > Chordata > Mammalia > Artiodactyla > Camelidae > Camelus > Camelus dromedarius. Next base: position 25,103,513 of record NC_087458.1, on the reverse strand, counting down.
GATTTTAATTAAAACTATTATACTTTATGTACAAGGGGATTCATCATATCTTTGTTTATGAATGAAAATACCCAAATAGACAATTGTCAGGTAATGGTTAAGTAAATTATTACTTTATGAAATATTATGCTGATTTTTAAATTAATATTTTTGGGACTTTTGCTCTTGGGCATGGTGGTGAAATAGGGACAGTATTTACCCTTTTTTGTCTAATACAGAAGGAAAAGCAAATCTAATAGTTGAAATGTTTTTCAGACATTGCACTAAAAGTAGTGTGAAACTATGAGAGAAGAGAAATAAACAAAACGAGCCCTACAATTGCCTTAGTTTATTGCCTGAAGGCAATTTCGTTACAGGGAGTGGGGATCATAAAGAGCTTCGCCACCTTGCCCATTTGACCTAGAGTATGGAGGGCCAAATACTAGAAAGGACGTTGTTACATAGAAAGGGAGAGTTCCAGAGATCTGCAGAGGGTGAATACTAATGTGTGTGTGTGTGTGTGTGTGTGTGTGTGTGAGAAGAAGCTAACAGGCTAGAGAATGAAATACAAGAAAACAGCAAGCCAGACAGCTCCTGGAGTTGACACAGGACTGAGACTGTTTTGTTTCCTGCTAGTCAGAGTGGAAGGAAAATGTAATGTATGTGGCATATGGTAGGGGCCTCTGAAGGATTTCACTGTAGTTTTGGGGCTAAATTAAGCTCTAGATTAAAGGCTGCTCTGACTCTGCCTTAACAAAGATTAAAAATGAGCCTTGAGAGGATCAAATTGTTTCCCAAAACAAAATCTAACATAATTTAAAGGAACACAACAAAATGCAGCAAACAAAAGTATAAAATTTATAACACTTGGCTTACAGGAAAAGTCTTTCAAACATGCAAAAATAGCAGGAAAATATGATCCATAACCAGGAGGAAAGCCGGTCAATGAAAGCAGATGCAGAAATGATAGACATGAAAAACAGCTATTATAAGTATATTCTGTATATTCAAGAAAATAGAGGAGAACATGAACATAATGGAGAGAGAAATGGGAGATATAAAAAGACCCAAATGGAACATCTAAAGATGGAACAAAATAACATCTGAAATGAAAAATACACTGGAAAAGATTAACAGCAGATTAGACATTACTTAAGAAAAGATCAGTGAACTTGCAGATGGAGCAAGTAAAACAAAAATGAAATACAGCATGAAAAGACTGAGCAAATATACATATAATTGGAGTCCCAGACAGTAGAGAAAAAGCAAGAGAGAAGACAGAAAAAAATTTAATAAGTATTAATAAGTGGACATCTTTAAACATTTGAATAAACCATATGCCAGTTTTTCAGCCTTTGCATTATTGACATTTGGGGCTGGGTAATTCTTTGTTGTGGTGGGCTGTCCTGTACATTGGAGGATGTTTAGCAATAATTCTGGCCTCTACTCACTAGATGCCAAATAGACCACCAACTTGTGACAATCAAGTGGAGAATGGGGGGCAAAAAAATCTCCCCTCATTGAGAATCATTGCCATAAACCCATAGAACAAGATCTCAGTGAATGCCAAGCAGAAGAAATGTGAAGAAACCCAAACCGTGACACATCATAATCAAATTGTTGAAAACCAGTGAAAAAGAGAAAATCTTATAAGCATCCAGACAAAAGGCATGATACAGGTAGGGACTGCAGCAGACTTCAGAAGTCTGAAATCAATAGGGGCAACATCAAAAGGAAATAACTATCAACTTATAATTCTGTACCAGTTAAAATAGCTTTCAGAAATGAAGGTGATTTACTTACCATGATAATGGGCATTTATGAAAAACCCACAGGTAACACTACACTCAAGGGTAAAAGGTAGAAAACTTTCCCCTTAAGATCTAGAATAAGACAAAGATGCCTGATTTCCCCTTGTACTGTAAATTCTAGCCAGAGCAATTAGATGAGAAAAAGAAAGTAAACAGCATCCAAGTTGGAAAGGAAGAAGTAAAACTCTCTCTGTTCACAGATAACATGATCCTAAATATAGAAAATCTAAAGAAACCACTCAAAAACTCTACTAGAGTGAATAAACAAATTCAGCAAAGTTGCAAGATATGAAATCAACATGCAAAAAGTAGTTGTGTTAGTAGTATACACCAGCAATGAACACCCCAAAATGGAAACTAAGGAAACAATTCCCTTTACACTGGCATACAAAAGAATAAAATACCCAGGAATAGTTTTAACCAAGGAGGTGAAAGATTTTACACTGAAAACTATAAACCATAAACCATTGCTGAAACAAAGAAGACCTAAATAAATGGAAAGATATCCCATGTTCATAGATTGAAAGATTTTATATTGTTAAGATGGCTGTACCACCTAAAGTGACTTACAAGTTCAATGCGGTCTATCGAAATTCCAACTGCCATTTTTGCAGAAATGGAAAAGCTGATTCTCAAATACATATGAAATGACAAAGGGCCCAAAATAGTCAAAACAATATTGAAAAAGAACAAAATTGGAGACTTCATACCTACAATTTCAAAACTTACTACAAAATTACAGTAATTAAAACAGTATTGTACTGGCATAAAGATAGGCACATGAGCCAGTGGAGCAGATCTGAGTCCAGAAATAAACCCTCACATTTATGGTCATTGATTTTCAATAAAGGTGCCAAAACTGTTCAGTGGAGAATTATCTTCTTAAACAAATGATGCTGGGACTACTGGGTATCCACATACAAAAGAATGAAGGTGTATCCTCATGTCACACTATGTGCAAAAATTAACTCAAAAGGCATCAATGACCTAAAAAATGTGAACTAGAACTATATTTGAAGTAAATATAGGGATTTGTCTCAGTAATTTTGGGTTTGGTCATGGATTCTTAGATATGACAGCAAAAACACAAGCAACCAAAGAAAAAATGGTAACTTCATCAATTTGAAAACTTTTTTGCTTCAAAAATACTGTCAAAGAAGTGAAAAGACATTCTATAGAAAGGGAGAAAATATTTGCAAATCATATAAAGATAAAGATGTAGTATCCAGAATATATAAATAACTTGTAACTCAACAATGAGAGATGACTAATAAATGGGTAAAGGACTTGGATAGCCATTTCTCCAAAAAGAATGGCCCATAATCACATGAAATATTAATTATTAGGGAAATGCAGATCAAACCCACAATGGTATCACTTCACATACACTAGGATACCATAATAATAAAGACAGATAATAACAAGTGTTGGCAAGGATGTCAAAAAATTGGAACCATTTTCCATTGCTGGTGGTAATGAAAAATGTTGCAGGTACTGTGGAAAATAGTTGAGTTGTTCTTCAAAAAGTTAAACATAGTATTACCATATGACTCAGCAATTCTGCTCCTAGATGTGTGTATACCCCAAATAATTGAAAACAGGTACTCATGTAGCTGTACAGAAATGTTCAGAGCAGCACAATAGCCAAAAAGTACAAACAAACCAAATGTTCATCAACTGATAAATGGATATATATTATATAATATAAGGTGTGTTTATGTGTGTGTGTGTGTGTGTGTGTGTGTGTGTGTGTAATAGAGTATTACTCAACCATAGAAAGAAGTGAAGTACTGGTATATGCTCTAATGTAGTTGAACCTCAAAAACATTATGCTAAATGAAAGAAGCCTGACGCAAAAGATCACATTGTGTGATTCCGTTTATATGAGATATCCAGAATGAGTAAATCCATAAAGATAGAAAGCAGATCGTTGGTTGCCAGGGTTAGGAGGAAGAGGAAATAGAGTTACTGCTTAATGGGTTCAAGGTTTCCTTTTGGGATGATGAAAATATTTTGAAACTATATAGAGGTGGTGGTTGCACAACATTGAATGCATTAAATGCCACTCAATTGTACGTGTTTAAGTGGCTCATATTATGCGAACTCATTTTAATACTAAAAGTGAGGATAAAATAAACGCTTTTCAGACAAACAAAAGCAGAGGTAATTCATTGCTGACCGACATGCACTACAATAAATGTAAGAGGAACTTTCTTAGGCAAAAGGAAAAGTACATGAGATGGAAATTTGAACCTACATAAAGGAATGAAGACAGCTGAAAATGCTAAATATATGGGTAAATGTAAATATAAGAAAACAATTTTTTTTTAATTTTAAAATCTCTTCAAAAGATAATTAAACTTCCAGTTTCAACTCTGACACGTAAAGGATTTAGAAATCATCTCTCCTATCCTCAACAACAAAAATCTTACCAAACTGAAGATCATGGACTATTCTTGGATTCATCTGAAATTTGAGGTCCCAGGGCAAACGGCCACTCTCAAAACAGTGGCAGGTGAATACATAGATGCATACCCAAGATCTGCTTATTTGGAACAAAAGTTGCTTTCTTGAGCCACAAACTGGTAGGAATGCTTAAATGGTAATTGATGAATTGCTGGAGGCTGGGGATGGACTAGATCAAGAGTTAAAAACTCCCAGGGGCTCAGTTTTAGGAGGGCCCCACTCTCATGGGTTTTGACTCCCAGAGCCCTACCACATTCTTATGGTGAAGACTGGAGAAAAATCTTGTGTTTTGAACCAGGAGAGGTAGTATATAATTAACATTACTGGGCTTTATATGTAAAAATAGTGAAGATGGTAGATTTTTTTTTACAACAATTATAAGTTTTAAAAGAAAGAAATGAGCTATCAAACCATGAAAAGACAGGAGGAACTTAAAATGCATATTGCTAAATGAAAGAAACCAGTCTGAAAATATTACACACTGTATGGTTCCAACTATATGATTTTCTAGAAAAGGTAATACTATGAAGACAGTAAAAAGATCAGCAGTTGCCAAGGCTTCAGAGGGAGGGAGAGATGAATAAGTGGAGCATAGGAATTTTAGGGCAGTGAGACTATCCTGAACGATATTGTAATGGTGGACACGTGTCATTATACGTTTGTCAAAGAGTGAGCCCTAACATAAACTATGGATTTTTAACTAATAACAATGTATTAATATTGGCCCATCTATTGTAACAAATGTACCACACTAATGGAAATGTTAATAGGGGAAAATTGGGGGAGAGGGGCATATCTCCCCAGAGAGTTCCTCTCTCTACTTTCTGCTCATTTTTCCTTTTTCTTTTCTTTTTTTTTTTTTTTTTTTTTTTTTGGTAGTGGGGAGGTGTGAGGTAATTAGATTTATTTGTTTATATATTTTTAAAAGAGGTACTGGGGCTTGAACCCAGGACCTTGTGCATGCCAAGCATGGGCTCTACTGCTTCAGTTATCCCCTCCCCCTGCTCATTTTTCTTTAAACCTAAAACTACTCTAAAAAATAAAGTCTACTAAGTAAAAAGAAATATACTTATCCCTTTCCAAAGTACCATATAACTCCTAATTACTAGTATGTACTTTAGTGGTAAATAATTGCCAAGCAGACCACAGATATCTTTTCTCAATTGCCTATTTCACTGGAAGAGTTTCTGTGAATGACACCCATAGAAATTATGATTGTTTTGTGAAAAACTGTGTGTTCTTGCCTCTAGTTTTGCCCCCTAAACTACATTAATTATCTTCTAGCAAAGGATATGAATATATAACTTCTCTAACATTCTAAGCATACCCTCACCACAGGACCTTTGCACTGGCTATTTCCTATACCTGAGACAATCTCCCCCAGATAATTTTTAAAAGTCACTTCTTTGCTTCCTTTATGTCTTTTCAGATGACTGTCTGAGTGAGGCCCTCCCAGACCATCTTATTTAAAATTGCAACCCTTTTCCCCACACTATTTTTTTTCCGTAGGAGTCCTCACTTTTTTATATTAGAAAACTTATTTTCTGCCTCAGATATGACATGGTTTTGCTGTGTTAATTTTGTATCCTGCAACTTTTCTGGATTCATTTATTCTAACAGTTTTATTTTTTGTGAGGGTGTGTCTTTAGGGTTTTCGATGTTTAAGATCATGTTGTCTATGAAAGGAGATAATTTTACTTCCTTCTTTGCAATTTGGATGCCTTTTATTTCTTTATCTTGTGTAATTGCTGTGGCTAGCATCTTCCAGTACAATGTAACTTCCAATACAATGTTGAATAAAAGTGATAAGAATGGGCATCCTTGTCTCATTGCTGAGCTTAGAGGTAAAGCTTTTAGCTTTTTACTGTTGAGTATGATGTTAGTTATGGGCTTGTTAGATATGACCCTTATTATGTTGAAGTACCCTCTTTGTTCAGAGTTTTTATCATGAGTGGATATTGAATTTTGTCAAATGCTCTTTCTGCATCTATTGAGATGATTATATGATCTTTATCCTTAATTTTGTCAATGTGGTATCTCACATTGATTGATTTGTGGGTATTGAACTGTCTTTGCATTCGTAGAATAAATCCCACTTAATCATGGTGTTTATCCTTTTAATGTTTTGTTGAACTTGGTTTGCTAATATTTTCTTGAGGATTTTTACATCTATGTTTATCATTGATACTGCCTATAACTTTCTATTGTTTTCTTATTGTTGAGTTTTAAGAGTTTTATAAAATATATTTTGAATACCAGTCCTTTAATAGATACATGTTTTGCAAAGGCTTTTCCCAGAATGTGGTTTGTCATTTCATTCTCTTTTAACACTGTCTCTCACAGAGCAGATGTTTTTAATTTTAATAAAGACCAGCATCATTTTTTTTTCTTTCTTTCATGGATCATGGTTTTGATGTTGTTTCTAAAAAGTGATTGCAAACCCAAGCAAGGTCACCTAGATTTTCTGCTGTTATCTTCTTGGAGTCAGTTCTTTTTCAGGAAACTGTGCTGACGTTTTATATTTGATTCTTTTTTTCCTTTGGTATCCAGTTTTCTCATTTCCAGTTTTGTTGTTCATTTAGCATCTGTTGAGCAGCAAGTATTTTTCAACTTTACCCTACAATGGAATATGTATTTAAAATGCAATTGGATTGAATCAAATAAGTTCTCTCTTTGGATTGTACCTTTTTTTAGTATAAGGAAAAACATTCTCTATTCCAAAGATTCTTTGCAGCACTTATTCTCTAAGAATGGACCTCAGAGAAGAGAGGGACCTGGCATTTACTTTGTGCTTCTTTTTTGCCGATGTCAGACAAGGGTACTTTATATTTTTTTATTATTTAATCATGTTGGTAGTTGTTGCTTATGATACGATACCTTTGTTTATGTCATAAATTGATAACTGACTTATCTCAAAAATTGCCACCATTTCTTGAAACTAGTTCCCCTAATGGTGTTAAGAACTAACAGAGTATGCTGCCTCCAGGATCTTTTTCCAAGTCAGAGTTTCTATTTTTGTAGGGTACCCTGGCCTAGAAACTGTTGACATTGCAGAAGAAAAAATTTTTTAACTTTTATTACAGTTTAGTTTCTTTCTTACTTGGGAACTTTTAATTTTGTTAAGCTAGATATGATTTTCTTGATCACATTCATGTCTGGTATTATATTTCATGTTTTCTTTTCATTTTTCCACACTGAATGGCCACATTTTCCACACTGAATATAGCTAACATCTTATAATCTAGAATCAGTCAGGGGAATGAATGGCTTTTGGGTGGCTCCAGGAGGCAGTAGCAGAATAATCTTAGCTTGCTAGAGGATGTTCATTTTACTGCTGTGATGAACTGGGAGTCCACTTGCCTTTCTGCTACCATCCTAAAATTGTCACTAGGGCCTTAGAGAAATGGTGGATCATCAAATGTTCAGTGTTCCTTAACAAAGTAGTATTTTGTAACTGGCTTAAGACACATGGATTAAAGCAGTGTGTATTTTTTTTCCACCTTTTTTTTCCTCTGCAGTCACCAGAGAAGAAAAGAAAAGAAGCAAATACTGGTTTTGGTGGGCCAGTTGTTAGTTCTCTGTATCACGAAGAAATCATCAGGTGAATTGTCTTCTGGTCTTCAATCACAGCGGTATATACATGCGTGTGTGTGTGTGTGTATTTTTTTATTTTGAAAACCTCCATTTGTGAAGAACTTTTTCCTAACATGAAACTGATATGAGGTATCTCTAGAAGGATAATAAATGGCAGGAAATAAATTTTTATGTGTAAAATCTTTAAAATCTGTGAGTGTCTGAATCAGTGCCAGATAGCACTTTATCCCACATCAGTGGTTGGTAGGGCAAGGTTTTGTGTCTCAGTCTAAAGCTATGGATTTTTGTTGTTATTAGTTTTCCTCAAAATATTATTATTTCTCTTAAATATTTTAATTTTTGAAGTTTTTTCAGCTACAAATTATAAATCATTTTGGAGTGTAAAATGGCACACTATGGGTAACAGTGTGGAAGTTCCTCAGAAAATTAAACAATTACTATATGATCCAGCAATTATATTTCTGGTTCTGTATCCGAAAGAATTAAAAGCAGGATCTCCAACACATATTTGTACACCCATGTTCACAGCGGCACTGTTGACAATAGCAAAAGGTAGGAGACACCTAAGTGTTCATTGATGGATGAATGAATACACAAAATGTGGTGTATACATATAATAGAATGTTATTCAGCCTTAAAATGGAGAATTCAGACACGTGGTAGAACGTGGATGAACCTATAGGACATTATGCTAAATGAAATAAGCCAGTCCCAAAAGGGTAAATACTGTATAATTCCACTTATATGAGATATCAAGAGTAGTCACATGCATAGAGGCATGGTTGCCAGGAGCTGGAGGGTGTGGGAAATGGGGAGTTATTATTACATGGGTATAGAGTGTCTGTTGTACAATATGAGAAATTTCTGGATATTGGTTGTACAACAAGGTGAATATACATAATATTAAACTATGCACTTAAAATGGTTAAGATGATAAATTTTATATTACATATTTTTTACCACGACTTAAAAAATTTAAAAGGTCATTTCCTGTTATTTAACAAAGGTCTTAAATTTTGTGCATTGCAAATGAAATTTCTTGAATAATCATTTTTTTCCAACACTGTGTAAATCAGGGAAAAGGATCTATCTTGCTTAAAAGCGACATAACACATTCTTCTAAGATTGTTACTTTACAATCAGAGACAAGAAATAGGAGTTTCTGTTACCCTTTCTGAGTTATCTGAACTTTCTTTTTATTACTAACATGAAATAAATGAGCTCTAATTTTCAAGGGGAAAATTGAGTTCAACTAATTTGAAGCGAAACATCTATCTTCATAGAATGAAGAGGAAATTGTATCAAAAATTTATGAAATTCTTTTTTGCAGAAGAGTTGCTTACATTTTTCACCACATAAAGGAGTAGTGATAAGAACTCCCAGGTGGCATTCTAGAAGGAAACTTATTGATACTACTGTGAATCAAAACCTTTAAATGCTCATAGTTTCCAGTTAATGACCAGTCAGTCAGTTCGTACTAGGGCTCCTGTCTTGAGTCTGTTTGCACAGCAAGCACACTTTTTACTTAGAGGAAATGTTTATTTGGGGTGGGATAGTAGAAGCCTGATGGAGATTTTGATGGGGATGAAGGTACCCTTGAAGAATACTGCTGGCCTGGAATACATTTGCCACCCTGATCTCTTTGAGGTACTCTGAGAACTCTGAGGAGCCCATGCAGCGTTGAGGAAGCACAGTTTAAAAAACATTTTCATAATTTAACTCCCCTGTTCTCTTCCTTAACCCTTACATGTTCAGAACATGTTTTGGGTGGTCTTAATTTGTATGTTCTGTACTTAAGAGTCTTCTTAAAATGGCATCTTAGAGCCTTAACCTTACTGATCAAAGTTTTTAACTGTTCAAGTCAGTAACCTTTAGAGTAATTTTTCTAGCTCATAGGAGGGGAGGTTAGTCATTTCTTCTCTGTTTTCCCATAGTCTTTGTTCACACTTTTGTTACAACATTTATGACATTATGCCACATTGGATTATAATTTTTAAAAAATTGATCCTTTCTGCTCAACTTTTAGTTTTTTAACGGCAAGGATTGTATTTTATCCATCTCTGTATTCTCGGTATCTGAGGAAGTTCCCAGAACTTAGGTACCTAGGTGGGTACCTAGAAAAGTACCCAGAGCTTAGGAGGTACCCACAGCTGCTTCTCCCAAGGAGCTGGTAGTTTAGTGACTGCTGACACACACACAGCCTAGAGGCCCTATCATGAAGCAGAGAGCTGCTGGTTTGGTTTTGCTGTGATAGGCCTATTCTCACCTCTTTTCCTTAAAAAATAAATAAATTAAAAAATTTACACATATAGGCCACTTTCCTAGCTAGATAAATAAATTGAGATAGTTTCTTTACTTTTTAAAAATCACTATACTTAACTTTCTAATATCAGTCACTTATCTACAAATAGTAGTGATTTTTGTTTTGTGTGCTGATTTCCTTAAGGGCACCCGGACTCTAGTATTTTTCAAAATAACATGCAATTTCTTTTGGAATACCAGTGACATGCCTGATCATAGTAGCTGTGCAGAACAGAAAGCAAATGAAATGGACTCCAGTAGATGTGAGAATAGCTATCTGGGTAAGTGGAGTATTCCAAGGATAGAATTAAACTATAATGGAAGAGTTAACCTACTTGCTTATCCTCTACCCAATTCCTAAAGAAGAGACTTTGAGTTAAATCAGTATTTAGAATTCTGATCATGAAAACAATAACAAAACAGTATAGGTTTATTTTCATAAAGTAGAGATTTTAATTCAACTCAACGTACATTTATTATGAATCTACAATGAGAGAAAGCATGAATATTTGTGCTTCTCAGCTGCTTCTTTTTGAATAGTGTTTTTGGTATTTTGGACATTACATGTGAATATGTTTAGTAAATCTTATTGGTTAATTGAGTGAAATATAAACCTCTGCTATTGGCAAAACTGGTTAATCTTGGCCTTATTTCATTAAGTCATCGAAGTCTTATATTACTCTTCTTATGATAAGATCTAAATCTTTTCATTCTGGAACATATTGTTAAGATATGCAACAGTATGGAACATGAACGTGAGAGAGCTACTGAGAGTCTTTTAACTGTTACAAACAGTAATTTTATTACTACTACAGCAGATCAGAAATCATAGTAACTAGTCGTATTCTTATATTAGAGAATTCATTCTATAATGTAACAGGATTCCAGTATAGCAAACTAGATCAGGATGAAAATTATTGTATACCGAAATGTTATTCCAGTGAAGGACCACATGTTGTGGTCCCTGCTGTTTCTTAAGTATAAGAATGCAGTTGCAACAATGAAGACAGGCTATTTGTTGAATTTTATGTAGTCAAATTTTGCTTGTACTTTGGTGAAATGTGGTATCTGGTGTTTGACTTTTTCAAGAGAAAATTGTGCTTTCATTGAGGTTAACTGCAGTTTCTTGGCAGAATTATGTTCAACTGAGGTAAAAGTGACAGTAGATTTTATAGTTTTAGAAACATCAAATGGTAAACTTGGATGAAAGGAAAAGTTTTCTTCTGTGGAGCCATTGTTTTAAAAAAGAACGTAAAAATGTATTTTAAAGGTCTGTTTTGGATAAACATCTAATTTTTTTCACATTTTTGAAGATTAGAAAAATCAGTATCTAATGAACCCATTTGCTAAGGCTTGGGCGCCATTGTTGTGGCAGCTTTCCTGACTAATGTGCATCATGGGTAATAAGTTAAGGTCCCCTTTTAGTTTTATTGTAAATGTCTCTGAGCCATGGGCCACTGGGGCCATTTCTGAGCTTGCTCCCTTACTGTTTTGGTTCTGACCTTTACTTCTACTCTGTCACAGAAAGTGAGAATATAATGTCATAGGTACAGATCTCTGTGTTAATATTCCAGAGCCTTGACACCAGTTTCCCATTCTGAATCTAGTTAATTGTTCTGTAGTACAATGGAGAGGATATAAGATGAGGCTAATTAAGTTTAAAAAATTTATGAAGCCAAACTGCCTGAATTCAAATGCTGGTTCCACCTCTTACTAGTTCTGTGACCTTGGACAAGTTACTTATCTATAAAATGGGGATAATTATAATACCTTTCTCATATGCTATTTATGTAGATTATATGAATATACATACACAGGCATCCTAGAACAGTATGTGGCACAAAATAAGTTACTTTGTAACTGTTAGTTTTATTACTGTTACTAAGCATAGAGTCCCCACAGGGGAGACCCAGGGCACAGGGCTGATGGTAAGAGCTACAATCACATGTAAACACCTATCTGTGGGGTTAGGTACAAACTTCTCCCTTTTGCAGAAGAAAATGGAAAACCGAGAGGGGAGAGCCAATGCTATTATTAGGTCTGTGTTTGGAACTATAGAAACAAGAGAGTACAATCTTGTAACTCATAGTTACTCTAGTCTTGCGATCAGTAGTGTTTCCTTTAAACTGCAGACTGGCAGAAAAAGCTCTGATTATTAAGTATATGGCTTTGCAAAGAGTCAAATGGTCCTGCACTACAGATACCGACTCACTTAACAAGGAATCACTTTTAGTGACTTGTATAACTGAAAAGATTTTACCTAGAAGTTGGCACATAAATTGAGAAATTAGGGCAAGATTTAAAAATACAACAAATGAAACATGTACAGTTTCCAGCCCACCCTGCAATAGGCTTTGATCTTCTCTGTTATAGTTTGCAGTTTGATACTATGTAATCTATCAGAATTTTATTAATCCCACTTACACAGTCAGCCATCTGGACCTACTCTAAGCAAGCCCCGACCAGTATACAGCTAAAATGATTGATGGGCTCTGGAATTGATTAGTTGTTCTGTGAGACAAATGAACTGTTTTGGCAGAAAATACCAGAGGTCACTGCTGTGGTCAGACACAAAAGCGTGTAGAATTTTAACGAGATGCTTTCATCATTGACTTATAAAGTTAAAATTTTTTAACCATAATAGATTTTGAGAATATTTTAAAAATATTTTTTCATTGTTTGCTCTCTAGTTCTGATTATAAAAGGATAGACTGTAAGAATAACAAACTAGAATGAAAGTGATAATTTTATGCTTACTTTTGGTGAATATATGAACTGAAATAAAAGCATAAGAGCCAGTCACTTGCACATAAATTACACATACTCTAAAATTTTCCTGAAAGAAGTGTGATTGGAGAAGAAGCTACAACATATATGGTTTTATTGTAAGTGATTTGTAAAATCAGATGGTATATAATTCCATTTAGTTATTTATTCAAAGCTTCACATTGTTAGCAACCTGTTTTTAACAAATCTGTTTAAGACTCTGAGGCATCAAGAATATGTTTCACATACTACGTATTTTAAAAATTGAATATTTGGATCTTTATGCTTGTAATAGGCTAACTCATTCTGGGATACTACTGTCCCATTGATTCCACTGCCCTTAGCACCAGAAAGATTATTGTGCTTCCCTCCATCTGTTTGGCTGGTAGTAGTGAAATACTTCCCTGTTTCACTGGGTTGCCTATGATCAACGTTGTGTTAACACTTTGGTGATAGGTGATAAATTGGATGACATATGTCTTGTTACATTCTGGTTATTCTTTGAGGACTGCACAACTGTGTGTAGGCAAGTGGGCAACTCCCCCTTGAGAATCTGACTGCTCAGAATGAACTTGAGTTATGGATTTATTCAGCCTGTAAAACCTCAGCTGGCATAAATAATTGAGAAAGCAAAGGTTTGTCTGTGGTGCATACCTCAGGGACTCATGGCTCCCTTCCTCCTCTCTACCTCCCTTTCTTATGAAAATGATCCCAGTTGCACTCCTGGATAATAACGCACCAAGCAATTAAAAGCCATGGGTGGCTGGAGAGAGGAGAAAAGGTTTAGTTAATGAGCTTTTCCTCTTCCAGTGCCCATGAGAGCCTCAGGAATGACAAGGCGATTAAAGCGAAGAGATAATTATAGATTATGTGAAAATGGGTCCCTTGGGACAAGCAGGTCTTGACATAAACAGTAACTGTTGTAAGAGTCTCCTGGCTCTCTTATTCACCCCTTTCTTACATGCTTTATTTAGCTCCTGTGAGCTCAATGTCATGATGCCAACAAGCATATAGGCAAATCCACCTGTTTGCAGATCAACAGCCCTTTCAGAACAAGAGGTCATTCATCTACTAAAACCATCATCATCATCTCTTCCTCTCTCCTTATCTTCTTTCTTTTTTCTCCCCCTCTTCCTTTTCCCCACTTTGTTCTCTCTTTTCTATCTACCCCTTTTCCTTCTCTCTTCTTCTTTTCCTTCTCTCTGTCTTATATCCTTATCTGTATGTAGTACCTGTGAAATTCTAGGTACTTAGACTTGTTTAAGTGCTATAAAGTTTTTTTTTTTGGTGTGTGTGTATGTGAGTGCATTTATGCATATACTTATGTATATACTATATGTGTGTAATCAAAAGTGGTTATAATTAAAGAAAGATATTTTTAAAATGTTAACAAAGATGTCGGTTTTGTGTGATAGAGCCATCCTCTTAATTCTCATTGAATTATTATCAGCTATTCTCTCAACAGTGAAAGCAAGCGATTTTGGTTCTTTGCCTTTCCGTTTATGAGGTCTTTGCTGATTGCACTGTATATATTAATAAATGCTGGTGTTCGCTAAAGTTTGAATTCTGTGTGAGAACGGCATGATTGCATTAATTACATGGTTTTATTTAAAATTTTGCCTGATATAAAATTTTATACGTTCATTAGGTGAGTATTTTTAACAGGATGTTATGTAAAGTGTGTTATTCCTAGGTCTATGTGTCGTATCGGTCTTCTCCCTCTCTCATCTTCTAACATAGAAATTCTGTTTCTTATGTTCAAAATAATCCAAATTCATCTGCTTTTCATTATCACCACTGTCACACCTTTTGCATAACCATCACTACTGTAAACAATCATCTTCTCTTGGTCAGGATTCTACAGAACAATTGCAAATTAGATTCCTCACTTCCTTTGCTGTCTCCGCCCCAGATTTATAACTCAGATCTCATTATGTCACTTCCTTGCTTAAAACCCTTTAATGATTTCCCATAGCACTTAGGATAAAATTTTAAAACCCTTAACATGTCTTGCAGGACCCCTCACCGTATCATCTAATGCCAATTTTCCCCTCATCACGTGTTCGCTCTGCTCCAACCATGGGCCTATTTTTATTTCCTTGAAGGTCCAATTAATATTTGTTAGGTGAATTGATTCAAAGTGTTATCTGAGAGTATGAAGAATGACCCTAGCTTGCAACCTTTGCTAAAATTTTAAGGTAATAATAATAATGTCAGTTAACATATTTTGACCACTTATTGTATGCCGGTAACCACACTACATGTATTAGACATATTATTCCACTTAACCTTCAGAATAATCCTATGAGATGTAGGTGTTATTAATATCCTATTTTAAAGATGAAGGAACTGAGACTTAAAGAGGTTGGTTTACTTGCCTAAGGTCACATGGTTCGTAACTCTGCTCTTAATTGCTACACTGTCCTGCTTCTGAGATGTTTGAGGAATCATTGTAACCTCTAGTTAGTGAAATTGAATTTGATAGTTGTTATTATATTCATATAGTGAGTATCTTCAGTTTACATTTTTTAATTAAATTTCTTTTCCATTTAGTGTTTTTTAAAATGTGCTTCACTGGTAAAATTAGAGACTGTAGTCCTTCATTTATCAATATACTGATGATGATGTTTCCCTTGGATTAATTGTTTTTATTGATTTTAGACTCACCTTAATGGTTGAGAATGTAACTCATCTCTGTAGCCAAGGGATTCTATAGATTTTTCTGATGTGGGCACTGGTTTTAGAGGGATTGATCAGAGCTGAACTACATTTTTCTTACAGACATTTAAAGTATCAGAAATTTTCAATCAACTTTTTTGGAGTTAAGCAAATTTTAACAGGTGAAAATGCATTTTTACTAACTAGTGTTTTTATAAATTATGGCTAAATAACGTTTCCAGTATAACAAGTATCTACCGGAAGTATCTGGGGCATAGATCTTTCCTTTACCATTGCTTGCTTGAAAAAAATGTGAGCAAAATATGTTAAAATGTAAGTGGTTTCATTTGAAGGGAGCCCTTATCAACATAAATAAGATAATAAATAGAACTTTTGTATTTGACGCTTTTAAGAATTTTCTGGTCCTATAACTAAATACACTGCATGTATAACCCCATCTGAAGATAGTTAGTATTTGGTGAAGATGTTGCCATTACCACATAATAGGAAGGGGAAAAATGAACTGATTATTTCCTCTAACTGTCTGAAACCAAATACAGGTGTAGTAACACTCTGAATGGGAAGATTGTGATTCAGTATATATGAGTTCTTTCAGTCATTCACTTGTCCATGTGGCACTGTATATTTTGAACCTACCTTGTGAATTCATCAACTAAAACACCATTGTTATAGAACATCATTATTTAAATACCATTTTTAAAAAGTTAGTATTTAATTGTAAGATGCTGAAGATTATAAGATCCATCAGAGGTATTAAGATATGAAAATGTGTGGTTTAGAATCAATAAAATATGCCAGCTTTGTAAATGGTTCTTCAGTATTTATTTGGCACCTAGGATTTCAAGAATTATTTTTAAGAACAGTACAACAAACAACAATAAATAGAACAAATAAAGCACTTTCTTAAGTGCTTTGATCTCATTGCTAGGCTTCTGGAGCATTGTTACTGCCCGAGCAGTGTTTTGCTTCTTCCAGGGCTTAGGACCAAGATGTTTCAGAAAGGAGGTGCTATCTGTAAAATTGTACCTGTGTAATTTTAATAGTATAGTATAGACTCTCATTTATAGTCTTTGATAAGATTAAGACTCAGAAAGTGTTTTACAAGGTGATACTAACATCAAAAAATTTAATTAGGTATTAATTAAAAGTAGAGATTTTTTATGTGCTGCATATGACAACTATGACTACTATTTAACCCTTGAGTTAGGGGTTGATTTCCCCTGTTTGTCTCCTCCCAGATAAGCCTAATACCAACACCTTTGAGTAAGAACACATTCTTTCAGGGAGAGAAGCAGCTGCACATAAAATTAAAATATGCCTGTATTTTTTTATGTATCTGTAAACTAAAACATGCTTTTTATTTAAAAAATACAAATTTTTTTTGTATTGAACTGTAGTTGATTTATAATTTTGTTTTTGTTTCAGGTGTACAACATAGTGATTCAGTTATATATATATGTTACTATTCTTTTTCATATTCTTTTCTACTATGGTTTATTACAGGATATTGAGTATAGTTCCCTGTACTATACAGTAAGATCTTGTTTTTTATCTGTTTTATATATAGTAGTTTGTTAATCCCAAGCTCCTAATTTTCTCTCCCCACCTGCCCTTCCCCTTTGGTAATCACAAGTTTGTTTTCTCACAAGTTTGTTAGCCTGTTTCTGTTTTGTAAAGTTCATTTGTATCATTTTTTTAGATTCCACATATAAGTGATATCATATGATACTTGTCTTTCTCTTTACTTCACTTAGTACAGTAATCTCCGGGTCCATCCATGTTGCTGCAAATGGCATTATTTCATTCTTTTTCATTGCTGAGTAGCATTCCACAATCTCTTTATCCATTTATCTGTTGATGGACATTTAGGTTGCTTCTATGTTTTGGCTATTGTAAATAATGCTGCTATGAACATTGGGGTACATGTATCTTTTCAAAATAGAGTCTTTTCTGGTAATATGCCCATGAGTGGGATTGCTGGATCATTTGGTAAGTCTGTTTTTAGTTTTTAAGGAACCTCCATACTGTTCTTAGTGGCTACACCAGTTTACATTTATACTAACAGTATAGAAGGGTTCCCTTTTCTTCACACACTCTCCAGCATTTATTATTTGTAGACTTTTTGATAATGGCCATTGTGACTGGTGTGAGGTGATACCTCATAGTAGTTTTGGTTTGCATTTCTCTTATAATTAGGGATGTTGAACATCTTTTCATGTTCCTGTTGGCCATCTGGATGTCTTCTTTGGAGAAATATCTGTTTAGGTCTCCTGCCTATTTTTTGATTGGGTTGCTTAGACTGATCTAGCTTTTTTTTTTTTTTTGATGCAATTTTAAAAGGGATTGTATTTTTACTTTGTCTTTCTGGTATTCCCTTCTTAGTGTAAAGAAATGCAACATATTTCTGTCTGTTAATCTAGTATCCTGCTACCTTGCTGAATTTGTTTATCAGCTCTACTAGCTTTTGTGTGGCGTCCTTAGGGTTTTCTATATAAAGTATCATATAATGGCAATTTTACCTCTTCCCTTCCAATTTGAATACCTTTTATTTCTTTTTCTTTTCTGAGTGCTGTGGCTAGAACATCTAATACTGTGCTGAACAGAAGTGGTGAAAGTGGCATCCTTGTCTTGTTCTAGGCTTTTAGCTTTTCACTGTTGACTATTATGTTGGCTATGGATTTGTCATAAATAGCTTTTATTATGCTGAGATGTGTCTCCTCTGTACCTACTTCAGTGAGAGTTTTTATCATGAATGGATGTTGAATTTTATCAGTTGCTTTTTTGCATCTATTGAGATGATTATGTGGTTTTTGTCTTTTCTTTTGTTGATGTGGTGCATTACATTGATTGATTTGCATATGTTGAACCATCCTTGAGTCCCTGGGATGAATCCGAATTGATCATGGTGTATGATCCTTTTTATGTGTTGTTGGGAGTGAATCTTAATTTTCATGTAGATATTCTATCTCAGCTTCTAAAATATTGATGGTTTATATTCATATCAAAAATTATATAAAGATTATATATAGACATGTATAAAATAAAGATTATATTCACACACACACACACATACAGCTGATCCTTGAACAAGGCAGAAGTTAATCCAAATGTGGCTTATGGCTGGCCCTGCATATCCAGGGTTCCTCTGCATTTGCAGATTCAACCAACACAGAATGTGGAGTACTGTAATATTTACTATTGAAAAATATCCATATATAAGTCACACAGTTCAAACCCACATCAAGGGTCAACTGTATATAAAGGTTATACAAAAAAGAATCAGTAATGGACTTTGAACATTGTATTTGGCATACGAGATAGAAGGTTGGAAATCATAGTCAAATGAGATCAGCGAGATGACCTCATTGTTTCCTAGCACTGTATTTAGACGGACTAGTAATCCTTTACCTTTCAGGTTGACAGTTTCTGGCCGTACATCCAACAATAAATTAGGAACTTAAATTCCTACAAAGAAGTAGCGTTCACCAGCAGTACTGCTGAATTTTCTAAGACGTGCAGTGCAGGCTTTCATCCTAAAAAGACTGACTCCTAAGGAGCTTCACAGTGGCTTTTTGGTGAATTTGCCATAGGTCGGTGTCCATTCTTCAGTCTCAAAGATCTAAATAAAAGACAAATGGATAAGCAGACCCTCAGAGACAAAGTAGCAATAAAAAAATTTATCTGAAATTGAGGTGTAAACTAAATGGCTTATTTATTTACCAAAGGGGCTATATCTTTATATATGATCCAAGTGCTTTGATACCCTGGGTGCCCTTAGTCTGAGTATTCAGGAACCCAGAAAGATAAATTAATTAGTCAGTTGACCATTTGTGAACATTAAATAAAGTGAGAGAAAGGGAATTGTTTTTAGAGTTGCTTTAGCCAAAGTTCTAATGATGCCTTTTGAACAAACTGTCTCCCAGCAGAGAAATTCCTCTGAATGTTTCTTTGCCTCCGATTGTTTCTCTTGAGCAGTATTCAAAATTGACTTCACTTTTCCTTCCCCCTACGGCTCATTGCTAACCATACCTCCTACTGATGGTAGTTGTCTTGTTTTGTTTTGTTTTTTTTAACTTTTTTTATTGGTTTATAATCATTTTACAATGTTGTGTCAAATTCCAGTGTAGAGTACAGTTTTTCAGTTATACATGAACATATATATATTCATTGTCACATTTTTTTCTCTGTGAGCTACCATAAGATCTTGTATATATTTCCCTGTGCTATACAGTATAATCTTGTTTATCTATTCTACAATTTTGAAATCCCAGTCAATCTCTTCCCACCCCCCGCCCCCTTGGCAACCACAAGTTTGTATTCTATGTCTGTGAGTCTATTTCTGTTTTGTATTTATGCTTTGTTTGTTTTTTTTTTTTGGATTCCACATATGAGCAATCTCATATGGTATTTTTCTTTCTCTTTCTGGCTTACTTCACTTAGAATGACATTCTCCAGGAGCATCCATGTTGCTGCAAATGGCATTATGTTGTCGGTTTTTATGGCTGAGTAGTATTCCATTGTATAAATATACCACTTCTTCTTATCCAGTCACCTGTTGATGGACATTTAGGCTGTTTCCATGTCTTGGCTATTGTAAATAATGCTGCTATGAACATTGGGGTGCAGGTGTCATCCTGAAGTAGGATTCCTTCTGGATATATGCCCAGGAGCGGGATTCCTGGGTCATATGGTAAGTATATTCCTAGTCTTTTGAGGAATCTCCATACTGTTTTCCAGAGTGGCTGCACCAAACTGCATTCCCATCAGCAGTGTAGGAGGGTTCCCTTTTCTCCACATCTCTCCACATTTTTCATTTGTGGACTTTTGAATGATGGCCATTCTGACTGGTGTGAGGTGATACCTCATTGTAATTTTGATTTGCATTTCTCTGATAATTAGTGACATGGAGCATTTTTTCTGTGCCTATTGATCATTGTATGTCTCCCTTGGAGAATTGCTTGTTTAGGTCTTCTGCCCATTTTTGGATTGGGTTGTTTATTTTTTTCTTATTGAGTCGTATAAGCTGCTTATATATTCTGGAGATCAAGCCTTTGTCGGTTTCACTTGCAAAAATTTTTTCCCATTCCGTAGGTTGTCTTTTTGTTTTACTTATGGTTTCCTTTGCTGTGCAGAAGCTTGTAAGTTTCATTAGGTCCCATTTGTTTATTCTTTTATTTCTTCTAGGAGAAAAATTTTGAGATGTATGTCAGATAATGTTTTGCCTATATTTTCCTCTAGGAGGTTTATTGTATATTGTCTTATGTTTAAGTCTTTGATCCATTTTGAGTTGATTTTTGTGTATGGTGTAAGGGAGTGTTCTAGCTTCATTGTTTTACATGCTGCTTGTCTTGTTTTTTTGTTTTTGTTCTTTAAGACATGTGAAGGTTGGTATCTGAATTAAGTAGTAGCTCTTTAAGTTTTTGTAGGAGACATTCTTTTCTCATTAGTAGCTTTTATTTAGTTTAACTTTAGGAGGACAGTTTTACTCCAAGTTTTGGAAGGTGGGATAACTATTTTGTTTTCTAGATAATTTGTTACTTAACATTTGTTACTTACATTATATGCAGTGTGCCGAGAAGCTTCTTTCTGATCTGTTGTCCGGCTTATCCCTTTAACCTTATCTCCCAGCACCCTGCCATACCAGTTGCTTGCAGTTCCCCTGAACACCTGTTTTTGCTAATGCTTTTCCTTTTCTTTCTGTTCTTCAGAATCCTTCAATAACGTAGCTGGGTTGTCAGTTTATCCTTCAAGGCTAAGTTGTAATGTCAGCTCTCAATGATGCCTTCTTTGATCATCCTTTGTTGAGTGGCCCACACCTTGCTTTGGGCCTCTACTTTAGAATATTGGGTTAGAGCAGTGATATGCTAAAAAATCTTTGCTAATGTAGTTCCTAAGAGAATTTTGGAAGACTGTGTTCCCTTTTACATTTTTAGATAACATCTAAAATTTTTATTTAAAAGTTTACATAATTGTAAAGAGCATAATTTCTGGCATTTTATTAATGGAATTTTAAAATAAACAGATTACTATTCTAGATGTATCCAATGGAATCTAAATACTACAATAATATATTTTTTAAAATACATGAACATATTACCATTGAGGGAAACTGGGAAAAAAGTACCAGCTCTCTATATTATTTCATATAACTGCATATGAATCTTCAAGTGTCTTGAAATAGAAAGTTTAAATAAAATAAATAAAATTCTGACCTTGATTTAAAAAATATATTAACAAGGTCTTTAATAGTTAGAAATTTTACATCATTTCTTTTTCTCCTTTCATTCAACTTCTCCCACACAATCTTGTTTTAAAGCAGTATATGTGTAGTCTTAGCACAGTATCAGTTCTCTGCAACAAAAACATGTATATAAGTTGGAATTGTTAAAATTTTAATTTTCTGTGATGCAGAAGCTTTAAGCATTAAATTTTTCTCATTTGAATTATTACTTCTATACAGTTGATCAACATTATTACACCTTGTGTTAAATAATTATTAAACATAGTAAAATTTTATTGGAAGTGTGTCTTACCAAGATGGATGATGCTTTTAAAAATAGTTTAACAGATGAATATTATTCTTTATTAGAATGAGACAGAGATCAGCAGCCAGTCTTTTTTGTTTTGTTTATTTCACCTTGTCCATCCTCTGACCTTAGTTACAGGAGTCTCCCCAACACCAATTTTTCATCAAAATTGTCCCTTTGTTTGGTACTCTGGATAATTTTATATCTTGGGGAAGTACCACTTGGGGTTAATTTTTTTCCCAGACCTTTTCTGGCACAGTGGACCCTTGAACAACATGAGTTTGAACTGTGCAGATTCACTGATCTGTGGATTTTTTCACAAAATATGTGCTTGTTACTACACAGTCTGCAGCTGGTTGAATCCTCGGATGTGGAACCCCAGATACAGTGGACTGACTGCAAAGTTATAGGCAGGTTTTTGACTCTGCGGATGGTTGGCACCCCAACCCCCGTGTTGCTCAAGGATCAACTATATGTTAAACAGAGTACTTTTAAACAAAAGGATAACAAGTTTAATTAATAGTCATTTGCTAAATCTTAGTGAAGTCTTTTGGTTATACTTCCTAGAAGTATTACCAGAGAATGGAGAGAGGTGTATGCTTTTCTTTTATGAACTAGGAGAATGGCTGAGCAGGGGAATGCTGAAAAGGGAAACGGTGATGACGTGTTTACCACAGGAACCTTTTCAGGTAGATTAGTTGAGGAAAGAATGTGTTTATTTAGAGTTGAGCTGAAATTGGTTCTTTTCTTATTTTCCATACCTGCACATTCCCTTAAAGGTCTTTTTTTTACTCCTCGAGCCCACAGGTATACATTCCTTGTTTTGAGGAATTAGTGGCATTTGCTTATATTTGTGTAGGCATTGGCTTGCTCTTCTTCGTGTTTTCATTCATTCAGTGAGTAATTTTTCATTGTCTGTTTATTGGAGTACTGTTTTTGTATCTGATTACCAGTTGCTTGATAAATGTATGAATTGAATTGAACTGTTTACTGAATATGTCTATTAGATCGTTAGATTTCTGAGCTACTCGCATGAATGTGTTTTTTAATTTTATGAGGTAGATGGAAAGCAGTTAAATGGACTTTAGGTAGCTTGCCATGAAATCTAACTATCTGAAATATTCTTTTGATAGGAAAATGTAATCTTTGTAGAAAGTGGTGCAGATAGCATTTTTGGGAGTGGGCAAGGATCTCTTCTTCCTATGGTTGATGAAAGACAACCATACTTAAATATCCTTCTCTTTCACAAGTGTGTGCCCTCATATTTCAAAAGAATTTCAATGAAAGCCAGTGATTTCCTTCATTCAGATATATACTTTCTGTCAATTTTAGAAAATATGGAGTAATTTAAAGAGAGTCTTTCTGTCTTCTGCTAGGGATAATGTGGGACATTATGAAAAATGAAAACCTCGTGATCATCTATAGAGAATGGATATGATAATTTTATCACTCACATTCAACAGAGAGAAAGAAAGGTAACTGGGTAAGAATCATAAGAAAAGGGAGGAAAAAGTGAGAAGATGTAGGAGGGCACTGGACATTTATTAAGGCTCTGTGATATTTGGTGTTTGAATTCCATTTGCACGTGTTTCATTTAAGTATGGATACACAGAAAAATTGCTCATGAAAGACTGTATTAATGAGATATTTAGAGGGAAAAAGATAATTTGGGTTGTATATTGTACATAATCTTTAGGCAGCAAGAAAGGAAATAACGGAAAGATATTACTCTAGATGTTTCTCCATTTTGGCCACCAGGTGGTGGCATTGTATAAAGACAGCTTGGTTGCTGGCAAGTGAAACAGTCAAAACTTGAAATCGGAGTAGATAACTGTACTTAACAACTAGGCCCAAGAGCATCACTTAATTTTTTTTATTATTAGTTACTCAGCTTTGTAGCACATTTGTGGTGATTTTGACTTTTCTTTTGATATTTAATTTACATTGTGTACTCTTCCCTGAAGTATTTTATAAATATCTCTATGTGCCTAAAATATTTAGCAATGATGAGCTGCAATTGATAAGCAGGTATCCAGATGAAAAAATGCCCCTGACTTCCAAAAAAATTTACTTATGAAAACAAAATAATTGATATAAATGATAAGTGTCAAAAACTGAAAAACATATTAAGCAGTATAAACATTTAAATAAGTTTGTACTGTACTTCATCTTACTGCTCATGGCATAGGTATAATGCACCTTTGGAATTAAGGAAGAAGAACCACTTAGAAGGTCCTCTCATCTATGAGTAACCCTTATGTGTTACTGGTTTGGGTAACCTACCTCCCAAGGATCCCCCATACTTTCCTTTCTGTACCCTACCACCAACTACCCACTATTTTCAAAGTCAAAACAATTGGTGAGTAGTGTATTTTTTATTATTGCTTAAAATGTCACAGTACTGTCTCTCACAGCTGAAGTTGCTGCCTCTTGAATTGGAAGGGTCTCTGTTACTGGATTGAAGGAAAATAAGTCCCTCTTATTCCCAAGTCAGAATGCTGAATGCCCTTTTTCACAGAAAGTGCATTCAGCACTTTAAATATAGCTAGAGTAGGGTTATATGTAGCCTTAATTTTAAAACTGAGACTTCTCCTTTCTGGGGCTTTGGCCTCAGACTTCTCTCTTTTCTTTCAAAGTAGGTGATCTAGAAAAGCATTTTTTTCTTCTGCAAATGAATATTTTCAAGAGACCATGTATTTTTTTTTTTAGCATAACTTTTTTCCTGGAAACCTACCTCATTTTCTTCAGCTTGAAGCAGGCTGTTTCTCATTTGTTTTCTGATAGGCCTTTTTAAAGATCCAGCTTTACCTTATTTAATGGTTATAGATTTTTATCATTTCAACCATACTGTACATGTATTGAATGTAAAGTTTCTTGCTTTTCCTTGATATCTGTTATCAAAAGAATCTTGCCCAGTGCCTTGCATGTAGTAGGTACTCAATTAAATACATTGAATGCATAAGAAAAGCTTAGATGATTAATGCCAAAGTAGTGTATTTTAAGTTAGTTACCTCTGAATGGAAATAACTTTTTATGAAAAGGGTATACAGTATTTAAACTGGCTCTTAAGGTAGAAGGACTCCTGTGGCCAGGTGCTTTAATTTCTGATGAATGGAAGCTATGGCCTTACCAGACTAGTTATAGTTATAATTTTTGTAACTCAAATTGCATTCTTTTATGCCTGTTTAGAAAATGCAGTCCACATACAGAACAGTTTCATTGTTAATATTCCAAATTACTGATCCTTTTGGGATTCATTGCTCCTTTTGAGAATCACACTGAAGCTACCTCCTCATCCCCCCTCCACCAACACACTTTAAAAAAATGCATTTGCACAGATAATTCTGTGTACTGTTTTAGAGAACTCGTAGACCTCACGTTAAGAACTTCTGCTTTAGATTCTGGAATAAACTACAGCTTGCTCGTTGAGATGCAGCCTGATGTAATAGAAAAATGTGCTATATACAGAATCAGTTGATCTGAGTGAGACCTGGCTCTTGCTCTACCTTTGATAAGTGCAATACCATTTGATGGGTCACATAACCTCTTTTTACCTGTGAGCGAGGAAGTATCTATGGAGTGAAACTGTTGGATAAGAGTAAATGAATTAGTGCATTGACATACTTAGAATAGTGCTGGGTACGTAGTATGCTTCCCAGGTTTTGTTCCCAGTCTTTGTTTCTATTATCTCATGAAAGATTTCTGGATTTTGTCTTTCCCTTAAGAAAATTACTTCGGGAGACACACACACACACACACACACACACATGCACACGCATGCACGCACGCACGCACATACATACATACATACATACATATACAGATATAGATATACACACACACACATTTTTAACCTGAATAGCAATCGACTTACCATTCTGTTATTCTGTAAGAGAATAAGAGTAAGCTATGTCCTCATCTTTTGATACCTCTGAACAGGCAATAGTAAATGACCTTCTCACTGCAGTGCTGCATTAGAAAATTCCGAGTCAGAGGATATATGTGCCTGTCAGTGTGTAAAAGTAACTGGAGAGAGAAAGAGCACTGAGCAAATCTCCCCGAGATTTATGTTATTGTACTAGTGTAACTTGTTAAAGCAGATGAAGCTTTTCTCTGTAATTATAGTTGCTAAGCACTTCAGTCTTTTCAGAGGTTGGAGGTATTATGTCTTACTGAAAATCCATAATTGTTCATGTAAAATTCTTTATAAAACAGATTCTGTTAATGTTTGCAGCAAACAGGTTGTACCAAAAATATGTATCTTTTATGTATTACCTAGTAAGTAAGACACTTTTTTTTTCTTTTACTCTAATTAGGGAAGAAGACAAAAACATATTTGATTACTGCAGGGAAAACAACATTGACCATATAACCAAGGTCATCAAATCGAAAAACGTGGATGTGAATATGAAAGATGAAGAGGTAAGAAAAATGTGCCCTGTTAAATATTTTCTTATGTTTTATTGTTCTGCCTCAATGCTTTTCTTTCTTAATGGCAGGCCTATGAACTACAACTCAAACTACAGTATGGTTAAGAATATGTCAGAATATCTGGGCGGGGGAGTGTTTAGCTCAGTGGTAGAGTGTGTGCCTAGCGTGCATGAAGTCCCGAGTTCAATCCCCAGTACACTAAAATAAACAGACAAACAAACAAACCTAATTACCCCCCCAAATTAAAAAAAAAAAAGTATATCAGAATATCTAAATGAGATAGTGCTACCCATTTAAGATACTCTCTGTGTCCGTATCTATTATATTTCTTTCTATTGTAGAAGTAACTAGCTGAAACTTGCAGCAGGAAAATAACTTATATTTTGTTCATGTTAAAGAATGAGACTATTAACATAATATGTGAAATCCATAGGTAATATAAAAATATTTATAAATACCATCAGTGTCTTCCATCATTATACCTTAAACAGGTATATTGTCCTTTGCCCAGTAACTATATTTCTAGAAAACTGTGTCAGAATTTTGGTAAATCCTATCATTTAAATGCAGGCCCACTATTTAAAGGGTTCCTATGCTAAATCATTTTGTAAAGTATATTGTTTCTTAATTTATTTGTTTTGTGAATAAAGCTAACCACATGTTGAGCTTAAACCTGTCCCTGAATTACAGTTGTTAAAAAATCACTTTTAATCACTTCTCAATTTTTTATAATGCAGTAAAGATGATTGAAATGACCAAAAGGTGGCAACTGTTAGGAAGAGGACATGCAGTGATCATAGGTGATGTGTGGAGTAGATAAATAATCAACTTACATATTAACTGAGAGCTCTCTATACAGGTTAGCCCTTAATATTATCTCACTTTTAGGCAACATCCTTCCCGTAATATATTGGCAGTGACATCTGGAACTGAAAATGTAAGACTATAATTCTGTAGTAAAGGAGCACCAGTAATACCATAAATAACGAAACAGAGCCAAGAAAGACGTAGCTAGACAAAAGTAGAAGCCAGATTGTGAAACAGTAACACTGGGTCTTCTGATTCCAACTGGAGTTCTTTACTTGCCTTTCAGGACGAGAATACATTTTATTTTAGTAAATCAGGCACGACTGCTTCCCTTGATTTTATTGTTGTTTTTAAATTTTTGTGCTCATGAGTTAAGATTTTTATAAAATTAATACATGTAGATAGTTCAAAGAAAATTAAATAGTAGTACACATAAGCCTTACAAGAAAAAACGTACTCCCTTACCTGCATCCTTCTCACGTTTGATTCTAGCTCCCTTGAGACAGAAACTTTCGATTATTTTAGTTGTTTCTTTTGCAGTTTACCTACATAATACCTTCTAAATAATTAAAGGTAAAATAATTACCTTCTAAATAATATACTTGCATCTTTTGATTTACCAGCACTAAACATTATTGATTTTCTTCTGTATTATGTTAGGATTTAGCAATTTCACTCATCTTCCTCCCTCCCTCCCCCCACCCTCTTAACATAGTTATATCACGGCTTTTAGTTTCATCTTTCTGATTAAATCTCTCTTGAATCAATGCCTTTATTATTGTTATTATATAATTACAGTATAATGTAAGTAATAATGTGATATAGTCAATTATAATACAGTTATAATGTAATTATGTTATTATTATGACCATGTAAATGTTGTTTGTTGCTAAGCTATGGACTGTACTATGTGCATCAGTCAGTTTTTGCTGTAGCAAAAAAAAAAAGAAAATCCAAATTTCAATGGCTAACAACTGCATTTATTTCTTGCTCATATTTCAAAAGGTTTTGAGTCAGTTGAGTCTCTGCTGGGCTCTGCTAACCTTGTTTGGGCTCAGTTCATCTTGATTTCATGTCTTCTCATTCTGAGATCCAGTCCCAATGAATAGACACTATACGGGCAGACAATAAAGGCAGACAGAACCAGACCCCACAAATACATTTAAAGCTTTGCTTGGATATGGCATGTGTCACATCTTCTTAATTCCTTTGTTTGAAACAAGTCACAAGGCCAAGCCCCTGGTCAGTATAGTAGGAAGTCTGCTCTGGTTATAGGGAAGCAAGGAAAGGGTGGGAAGGAATGAATAAATTATATATAATATAACTGATATACCATTTTGTTTTTCTTAAGGTTAATAATGGCTTCTTTTTTGTTTTTATATTTTCTTGGTCTTCTATATTCCTGTTGTTAATTCTTTCCTCAAATTGCCCGATAGAAGTCTTCTCAGCACAGTCAAGTGCATCAGATAATCAATCCCATACCATTTTTTTTAAGCGCTATTTCTTCTGGAACCCTCTTTCCTTTTCATCTCTAATCTGGACTGGTTGCTCTCTAGGCATCTCCAGTAAGCGTTATTCTGGGTTACGCTTTACCACTATCCTGGGAATTCTCTTCCTCTTTCTCCTGGATTCTCCTCTTTTGGGCATCCCAGGTCTTCACCTTTTATTGTTTACTTCTCTGTTTTGATGGGCCGTCTCCTCCAATATCTTCCTCTTTTATTTGACCCCTGCCCACACTCATATATAGTCTCCCCCATTATTAACATCATTCACCAGAATGGTATACTTTAAAAAAAAAACGAAAAACCAAGGGTGAACTTACACTGATATATCATAACCACCAAAAGTCCATAATTTACCTCAGAATTCACTCTTGGTGGTGTACATTCTGTGGATTTGGACAAATGTATAATGAAATATTCATCATTATAATGTCATACAGAGTATTTTTACTGCCCTAAATATCCTGCATGCTCTGCATATTCATAACCTTGCTCCCCTGGCAACCAGGGGTCTTTTTATTGTCTCCATAGTTTTGCCTTTTCCAGAATGTCATATAATTGGACTCATACATATGTAGCCTTTTCAGATTGACTTCTTTCACTTAGTAATATGCATTTAAGATTCCTCCATGTCTTTTCATGGTTTGATAGCTCATTTCTTTATAGTGCTAAATAATGTTCCATTGTCTGGATGTAGCACAGTTTATTTATTGATTCACCTACTGAAGGACTTCTTGGTTGCTTCTGAGTTTTGGCAGTTATAAATAAAGCTCCTATAAACATGCATGTGCAGGTTTTGTGTGGGATGTGGATGTAAGTTTTCATCTCCTTTGAGCAAATAACAGGGAGTACCATTGCTAGATTTTATGGTAAGAGAATGTTTAGTTTTATAAGAAACCTCCAAACTGTCTTCCAAAATGGCTGTACCATTTTGCATTTCTACCATCTGCAAATGATGCTCTGTTGTTAGGTGCATACACATTAAGGATTGTTACGTCTTCTTGAAGAATTGACCTCTTTATCATTATGTAATGCCCTTCTTTATCTCTCATAGCTTTCCTTACTTTGAAGTCAGCTCTGACTAAAATTAATATAACTATCCCTGCTTTCCTTTATTGTGTTAGCATGGTATATTTTTCTCTATCCATTTGCTTTTAATCTGTATGTGTCTGTATATCTAAAGTAGGTTTCTCATAGACAGCATATCGTTGGGTTGTGTTTTTGATCCACTCTGACAATGTCTTTTAATCGTTGCATTTAGGCCATTGACATTCAAAGTGATCACTGATACAGTTGGATTAATATCTATCATGTTTGTTATTGTTTTCTATTTGTTGCCCTTGTTCTTTGTTTCTGTTTTTGTCTTCAACTTTTTCTCTGCCTTTTGCGGTTTTAATTGAGCATTTTATACGATTCTGTTTTCTCTCCTTTCTTATCATTATCAGTGAGGCTTTTTTTTTTTTAACCTTTTATACTAGTGGTTGCCCCAGAGTAAGCAATATACATTTACAACTACATCTAAGTCTACTTTCAAATAACATGATACTATTTCATGGGTATTGTGAGTACCTTATACTAACAAAATAATCCTAATTCCTCCCTCCTGTCGCTTGTATCATTGCTGTCACTCATTTCACTTATATATGAGCATACATAAGCATATATACACACATACTATATATGTGTGTATACACATACACACAATAAATAATACATAAGCATGTATAATCAAATACATTGTTGCTATTATTTTGAACAAACTGTTATCTTAGATCAGTTAAGAATAAGAAAAATAAAAGTTTTTTATTATACCTGTAAGTATCCCTTCTTTACTCATTCTTTCTTTATGTAGATCTATTTTTGGACCTAAATTATTTTCCTTTTCACTAAAGAACTTTTAACATTTCTCGCAAGGCAGGTCTACTGGCAATAAATTTCCTCCGTAGCTGTTTGAGAAAGTCTTTATTTCTCCTTCACTTTTTTTAAAATTGTAGTACAGTCAGTTACAATGTGTCAGTTTCTGGTGTACAGCACAATGTCCCAGTCATGTCTTCTTTGCTTTTAAAGGATAATTTCTCAGGATACAGAATTCTAGGTTGACAGTTTTTTTTTTTTTTTCTCAACAGTTTAGCTACGGCACTTTACTCTCTTCTTGCTTGCGTGGTTTCTGAGAAGAAGTCTGATATAATTCTTATCGTTTCTCTATAAGCAATGTGTTTTTTTCCTCTGGCTTTCAGGATTTTTCCTTATGTTTGATTTTCTGTAATTTGAAAGTGATATGCCTAGGTGTAGTTTTGGGGGCATTTTTCTTGCGTGGTGTTCTCTGAGCTGCCTGGATCTGTGACTTTGGTGTCTGGCATTAATTCGAGGAAGTTCAGTCATCATTTCAGATATTTCTTCTGTTCTTTTCTCTGTTTCTTTTCCATCTGGTATCTGTGTCATGCATATGTTATACCTTTTGTAATAGTGCCATAGTCCTTGGATATTCTTTTCTGGGTTTTAAGGGTTTTTGGTTTTTGTTGCTGCTGTTTTTAGTTTTTGTTTTCTTTTCTTTTCAGTTTTTGAGGATTCTGTTGATACATCTTCTAGCTCAGAGTCTTTCCTCAGCCATGTGTAGTCTACTAAAAGACCCATCACTGGCATTCTTTCTTTCTGTTAGTGTTTTTTATACCCAGCATTTCTTTTTGGTTCTTTATTAGAATTTCCATTGCTCTGCTCACATTGTTCATCTATTCTTGCATGCTGCCTACTTTATCTGTTAGAGCCCTTAAGCATATTAATCATAAGTGTTTTAAATTCCCAACCTGATAATTCCAGCATCCCTGACCTGTTTCATTCTGATGCTTATTCTCTCTTCAAATTGTGGTTCTTTGCCTTTTGACTTGCCTTGTAATTTTTACTGAGAGCTGGACATAATGTACCAGACAAAAGGAACTGCTATAAATAGGCCCTTAGTAATGTGGTGGTGAGCTGTCAGGCAGAGAAAGTGTTCTATGGTCCTATGATTAGGTCTTAGTCTTTTAGTCAGCCTCTGGCTCTGGACCATGAATCTCACAAGTGTTTCTCAGGGTTTCTTTCTGCCCCTTTAGTTGGGACAGAATGGCTAGGGTGGGCTGGAATTGAGTATTTCCCTTCCCCCAGGTCAGTTAGACTCTGCTAATACCTCAACAGGTTCGGCACCGGTTAAACAGTTTCCCCTGAAGGCAGACCTTGTTAAGAACAGAGTGCTCTGGTGTATTTCAGAATGGTTCGTGTCCCCTCCCCTGCCAGAAGCATGAGGAGATTTTGCTCTGATATTTATTATGGGAACTGGTAAAGCTCCCAGATGTAAATCTCACAGTATTGGGGGGGGCATCCTTTGAATAGATACCCCTGGAATTTTTAACCCTCAGAGTTGTCTGCACTGAGCCTCCAGGTCTTCCTACCTGGCATTGGTCCCCTGGGTGGTGTCCACTTGTGAGGCTCTGCTCCAGGATGTCAAGTTCACCTGTCTGTCTCTCTAGTCTCGGGGGCAGTGGTTTGCTCTGTGTCCTCCTTTCTCTTATGGATCCAAGAAGAATAGTTGATTTTCCAGTCTATTCAGCTTTTCATTTATTGTTAGGGTAGAGTGTCAACCTTCTAGCTCCTTACACATGGAACTGGAAACTGGAAGCCCACTTAGCTTTTCAGGGTCACTTTTTTTACTGGAAATTATTGTGTATATACTATATGATCCCTATTAGAATTTTCTGTCTTTTAAATAGTAATATTATACAATGTGGCTTATAGTTTGCAGAGTACTTTCACTTATTACCATATTCACTATTCTGTAAGGTACTTTCACTAATGACCATGTTGTCTTCACGACAACCCTGTAAGGTAGACGTTATCCTATTTTACAGTCAGGAACTATTTCAGAGCTGCATGTATTACTTGCTCAAATACATGCAACTACTAAATTGGAAGGAAATGTAGGTCAGAGAGAGTTCTTTTCACCCCTGGCCTTAAGAAGGATAAGCAGTTTCCAGTCAGCAATGCTAGTGTTATGCTCTGATTTGCAACAATTTCTTTTATAAAGTAGGACTAAAAGTCAAATCCACTTGTGGCCTCTGCAGAGATCATTGGGCAGCGGTGATAGGGATAAAATAAATGCCTGGAACACAGCTTACACTAAATAACACCATTTTTTTTTGTGAAAGTAAAAGAAACACTTGTAAAATGTATTGCTTCAATCATTCAGTTACTTTGATACAGTATGCTTTCCCAGGTCTTCCAGTCTGTTACGCATGCAGCTACCTTTACCCTCAGCCTGCCAGAACATTGTGTGTCCATGAACAGATGAAGTGCTTACATTACACATTCATAGACTGAGACGCCAGAAATTCAGTTGGGTTCTCTCATTGCTCCAAGCAGATTTCTGCCCTCTCAGCCATGACAACTCAGGCTGGGCTTTGAATACTGATGGCAAGCCCTTTTATTATTAATCAGAGATTTGTATGAATTAATTTAAGAACATGATGGAGATGGGAGCTTAAATTAGAATCAAACTTAACATCCTAAATAAAATAAAGCATATTGCTTCTTGACATTTAAAGCTCTAGCAAATGAAACAAAAACTTTGTAAGCTTTGATGATGGATTAAAAGTATATAATCTCAAAGTTAAGTTGCTAGCTAAATACTTTTAACCCCTTTATCAAGCAAAAGACATTTCCCTACTATAATAAGTTGGATAACAATTACAATTTTGAAAGGACATCCAATTTTTCTAAGTGTTTATCTATATACTGTATGAACTTGAGATATTTCACTACTGATTGCCTGGGATTTCTTTGGGTTGGTATATGACTTTATTTAAGATGTTCACCCAGCAGGTTCAGCGCAATTTCAGTCTTTCCCTGAGATGACTAAAAATTACATTTATTGCACTTAAAATTTTCTGTGAGCACAAAAAGAAATTTAATTACTGTCATAAAATGATAAGCCACTTTTGCATTCCCACCTATTGAAATAAATACAATTATTGTTATTACCTAAAACGCATAGATTTGGACCAATAACCATCATAGCACATGAACATGTATATAAAATACCCTTAAAATAAAAATATGAAGAGAAATGTGAAAAAGATCTGAAAGCCTATCATTTCAATTTTTATTTTTGAGCTATATTAATATAGCTCTTCACACATGCCACATATTTACAGTTCTTCCAGGAAAATAACTTTTAAGGGTAAAGGATGATTTAAATAATTTGTAAAGCATACATAAGATACGAATTGAATATTTCTTATCATTCATCAGACACATATTATGTCTGCACAATTCTTGTCACACACATTATTTCTCAGCTCAGTACCGTGTATAGTAGACAGTAAATAAATGCTTATTAGTGATATTTAAATAGTATTTTAAAACTGTACATTAATTTGAATTTGTTTTAAAACAAATGTAACAATGTAGTAATATTTGAACAAATTAAGATGGCATTATTCCAGTGCAGCTACCTATCATCAGTCCCCCCAAAGCATTCATACAACTCATTGGTTTTTCATAGATTCTAATACACTCCAAAGTTCTTCTTTTATTGAGCTACTTCTTCAGTTAAGTTCTTTCCTTTCTGTCCTCTTGAAGGCATAATTTTATACCATTTTCCATATGTTTATTGATTCTTTCAGATACTTTGAAGACGGTCACCTTTCTCTTGACTCCATTCCTTTCCCTTCCTGCTTTGTTTTAAATCTGTGGCTCATGTCAGAATATAATTTAAATGCTTTTGGCTTGAGAAACTGCTGCAAAATCTGGCAAAACTGACAGTATTAACCTAACAAAGAAGCAGAAGATTTAAGAGGTAGAGTCATTATACTAAGGCTAAATTTATGTTTTTATTTAAGAAAAGGAGAAAAAATTGCATCCTCCTAAACAACTTTCTACATTTGAGTATATGTTATTTTAGTTGTGTAGTTGATTAAAATATTAATTTGAAGGAAATTTGTTCATTCACACTAATGATTGAGAAATACATTCTAGATTGTCAGCTTATGCTCATTTGTATTAATACAGGTAGCAGCATTGAAAAAATCATGTCTGTGGTAATACTTTACATCAGGAACTCATATTTAACACAAAATCAGAAAGTGGTGAATGTAGTTTAAATCTTATGAGGTTTGGCAACATATTTTTTGTTTGACTTTTTTTATTTTGATAAAATATACTTAACAAAATTTACAAATTTAACTTTTTAAGTATATAGTTTTCATGGTGCTAAATATATTCTATTCACATTTTTGTGCAACCATCACCACCATTCATCTCGAGAACCTTTCCTCTTCCCCAACTGAAACACCATATGCATTAAACACTAACTCCCCTTTCTGCCCCTTCCCCCAGCCCCTGGCCTCCATCATTCTGCTCTCTGTCACCATGAATTTGACTACTCTAGCTACTTCATGTAATGGAATTATACAATATTTATGCTTTTGTGGCTGGCTTATTTCACTTAGCATGATGTCTTCAAGGTTCATCCATGTTATATATAACGTGTCAAAATTTCCTTCCTTTTTAAAACTGAATAATATTTCATTGTATGTATGTGCTGCATTTTGTTTATCTAAATATCCATCTATGGACACTTGTGTTGCTTTCATATTTTGGCTATTGTGAGTCATGTTGCTATGAATGTAGGTATGCAAATTTTTGGTTTTTTCCAACTTTATTATGAAAATTTTAAACATACAGAAAAGTTGGAAGAATTTTACAGTGAACATCAGTATCCCTACCGTTAGATTCTACCACCATTTTACTATGCTTCCTCTATCAACATCCGCCTCTCCATCCATCAATCTATCTTATTTTTTGAAGCATTTCAGAGTATTTTATAAATAATGTATTTTGTTCTGAATGCTTCAGCACACATATCATTAACTAGAATTCAGCATTAGTTTGGTTTTTCTTTTAGGGTAACATTATATACAATGAAATGTACAAATCTTAAGTGCATATTCAGTTAATTTTGACATGCATATACTTATGTAACTGAAACTCCTGTCAAGATATAGAACATTACTGTCACCCCAGAAAGTTCCCTCATGTCCTTTCCCAGCTGATTCTTTCTCCTAATCCCACAAAGGTAACTACTGTTCTGATAATTTTTCTCCATAGATTGGTTTTGCCTGTTTTAGAACTTTGTATAGTTGGAATCATAATGTGTACTTTTTTATGTAAGGCTTCTCTCATTTAGCATGTTTTTGAAATTCATTGATATCATTGTATAGATCAGTATTTCTTTCCTTTATCTTGCTGAGTAATATTCCATCATATGACTATATCATAGTGCATCCATTGTCTTATGATGGACACCTGGCCATCTTATTACTGCTGAATTATTACTTTATACAGGATGAAACAGAATCTCCCTTGCTTATTCCTTTACCCTTTAGTTACTAACATTAAAGCTTAGTAAGTGCTTATAAAGGGATTTCTTTTTTTTAAGCAGTGTATTTAAAATCCTTTTGAATTCCCCGATAGCTCTGCAGGACCATTTCTGTTTACCCTAGATCTTAACCAGTGAAAGAGATCAAGTACACACTGATTTCAAATGTGTATTAGCTCCCATGGTGGGCACATCTTGAGATCATAAACTGACCTCCAATCTTACTGCTGTCTGAGTTTTTGGAAGAACATTGTTGATTCTCTATTGAGAGTTGGAAGTAGGAGGCATTGGCTAGTTTCTGGTGGTTGCAGGTGGGGGAGTTCTCACTCTGGCCAGTTGCTGTAGCAGCATCAGCAAAGGGTAGAAGATAGGTTTAGGAGAGAGGGGACAGAGACATTACAGGGTATTAGTAGCTAAAGTCAGTCTCTACTACAGTTGTAAATTGAAACCCAATTTTTTTGAAGAGAGAAATTTAAGTTGACCTTTTTACAGTATTTCATTTGCTAATTAGACAGTATTGTAACATATCGTCTTTGATAGAATGGCAACTCATACAAATTTAAACATACCAACTTTGCCATGTTTTCATCTACAGTATGTGTAGTATACATGCTTTGTTTTGTATCTGATCTCAAAATACCATAAGAACATAAAGACTCGTTTTATAATACCATCTTTTTTCATTTAATTTGTGATTTCCAGGAGTAAATCTAATTAAAAAAAAATTCTCCATGGTTTAAGGACAAGTAACCAAGGATATCAAAGAAGCATTTAAAATATTAAGACCTACTCTGTATTTTCCAGAAGGTATGAAAGTAATACCACTTAATAGGTTAGCGGCCACCCTGCGCTTTCAAAGCACTTTTGAGTCATTCATCTGTCTGAAGTAGGGCGGTCTTTGCACCCTTGGTTAATAGATGAGAACTCTTTTTCCCCTGGTGTTTTACTGTATTTGAATTCCAGAATTTATCCAGAGCTCTCCAAACAGTTGCTTGTGGGCTTCTGGTGGCCTAACAAAGATTCCTTTTTCAACAATGGCTTTTACTACTTATGTTGTAAATACTTCTGGGATATTTTTTCAGAAGTTATTAAAACTAGAAGCAAACAATTGTGAGCTTTTATGATAACAGTAAAAATAAGTTTAACCTGAAAACTTGAAAGAGATTATATCATTCATAGAAGTTAAAATAA
The DNA here is from genome assembly GCF_036321535.1 of Camelus dromedarius. Lineage (NCBI taxonomy): Eukaryota > Metazoa > Chordata > Mammalia > Artiodactyla > Camelidae > Camelus > Camelus dromedarius. Next base: position 25,066,051 of record NC_087458.1, on the reverse strand, counting down.
TTATATATATATATAGTAGGTAAAATAGCTCATAAGTTTATGTAAAATCTTTAAGCAACTATAACTTTAATATGTACTTAATTCATGGTTTTCTTCCTGGAAGAGAAATTATGGAATCCTGTATCTAAAATAATTAATAAATTTAATAATTGCATTGTATTGGTCCAGGTATGTTTGTGGTTAACAAAGAAAGAAAAACCACAGGTCTTCATTTGCTGATTTAATCAGCAGTGGTTATGAGATTAGCATCTCTGCAAATTACTAGTTATTTATTACTTGAACTCATAATCTTAAATTAGAGCATGTTTACGGGAGCTCTATAATGTGAAGAAGTAAAGAGTTACCACATTCAGATGCTGGTTGTGCTGGTCTTCGTTCATTTAAACATAGGACATTTTGAAGGCAAAAATTCCAAAGCCTGATTTATTTTATCTATGCTTGTTTACAAGTATGTTTAATCCTGCTCTTGTTTTTGAGCTTCTTAATACTGCATAAAAATATTAATCACTAGGTGGTCTTAATGTAGCTATCTTCAGCACCTCTACAAAAAGTCATTGTCAGAGAATTCATTCTAATTCAAGGTTAATTAGTGTACCATTAAAATAATGTGTTACAAAAATTAATTACATTGCAGGTCAGAAAATGTGTTAAAAAGCATAGTGTAAATGTCTTGGGAGCACATCATCCTCCTTAAAACATTGCTGTATGAGTGCCGCCCTTCTGGAAGATACATCTGGAGTGAGAATCACTGTTGAGGTCCAGTCATAGGTGTTTCCCCTAAAGTAAATTTTTGGCACCACATATGGGAAATTTAAAATATAACTCCCCATTAACAGTAAAATGTGTTGCTTGTCTGCTTTCCCTTCGAAACAGCTAAGGATTTATACTTCAGCATTAGTCGGTGTAACCCTATTGGGTTAAACCTAAGGCAAAATCAGGAATCTAGTTGATGAATAGAAATTACCTGTACATCTTGCAGTAAAAAATACTAGATACATTAATATTATGTTTTCTTACTTAACTATTAGGTAGTTCTGTAGGTGCCCTGTGTAAGTATACCACACATCATTTTAGTTATGTAGTAATTCTTGTTAATAATTTAACTTAATAGCCATAAAACATAAACTCAAAATTAGAACTAAAAATGATACAGACTTTGACACTTTATCTGATTATTTTAATGTAAAAGCTGTTGAAACAATTACATTGAACTATAGAATATTTTATACATTGGTATCTGTTCTGAGAGTCTTATTAGAAAATCTAATTTTTCATGTGGAGGGTTTAGGAATTAGTGCCCTAGTAACAATAAATCAGTACACATTAGAGCTACAGAAAATTTAACATCAGAAACTCTGTTCTTTATTCAACAATACATTTTTTCACTTGGCTTTTAGAATTGTCTCCATTTTAAAAAATTCTTAGTGGGCTCTGGACAAAGTAGTTGTGCTATTACAGCAAATTGTGAATGATTTGCCCACATTTTAAATTTTTCTGCTTTCCTTCCTCTTTGGATTAAAAATGAATGGAGCAAATGAAAGAAAAAAGAAAATGACAATTTGTGGGGAAGAAGTTGTTTTACTTTGGGTTTTGTTTGTTTGTTTGTTTCAAGAAGAGTTCCTGGTTTAATTAGTTGAGCTAATGGGTGTGTGAAGAGGGTCTGAAGATAGAGTGTAAGTGGGTTTAGAAAAGCTTTCTTGAAAGGTGCTTTTTACTTTAAAGTCATCTTTGTCCCAGCTTGTATCTGCTTAAATCTTTTCTAACATGACATAAAGCAGGGATTTCAACTTAATGTAGAAAAACATTCCATTCTTTTAAAAATGACAACATCACTACCACCCTCAAAAAGCAGTGTTAAGCCATCCATCACTCATTTCTTCAGAAAAGCCCTTAGCTTTGGGGCTTTTGTTTATTCTTTGGACCAAGTAAGGCTTCTTTCATTAACTCAACCAAGATTTTCTGACAGTGGAAAAGAGTATTAACACACCAATAGTAGCTGTTCGTCTTTGGTGGACAATGGTTAAAATTAATGTTTCATATTTAGTACTTTGTCTCCTAACAGTTAATCATCTATTCTATTTTACAAGTGGCTTTCAGTCAACATTTGCAGATAAACATTAGTATAGACTGTTCTGATGTTTTGGGACTATTTCAGGGTGTAGATTTGGGATATAAAGGGGTGTGCTTACTTTCGAAGTGGTTAAATTTTCTTACATTTTAAGGAATGAACGAGTACATTTAGATACACTGCATTTAGATTATGATCTCTACCTAGGTTTAAGTACTCATGTTTCAAACATAAGATTTTTTTTTTACCAGAAGAAGTGGAGATAATAATTTAAAACTATCTTTCATATTTTTAAAGTACTTCAAAATTTACAAAGCATTATCTTGTAGCCCGTTCATTACAACAAATGTGATTGGTATTGCTGTTGTTCATATTATCCTTATTCCTACTCTGTGGTTGAGGAACCTGATCAGACTGAAGAAAGTCACTGAGCTGGTGCGTAACAGATTCCAGAAGTAGAACTCATGCTTTCCAAAGTCTGCTGCCTTTCCCATAGAGCCTTTTATGTCAATCATTCTTCAAATAGTTAACCTACGTTTTTACATATTACTACGTCTTTCATGAGACATTGCGTCTTTTATATGACCCTGCAGCTGAATTAACAAGTTCATTTATCTTTTTCTGTTGTCTATAGGGCAGAGCTCTACTCCATTGGGCTTGTGATCGAGGACATAAAGAACTAGTCACAGTCTTGCTGCAATATAGAGCTGATATTAACTGTCAGGTAAGAGTGATGAAAAGGGAGCTTTTCTAAAAAAATTGAGGTAAAATCCACATAAAATAAAATTTACTGTATTAACAATTTTAAAGTGTACATTTCAGTGGCATTAATACATTTAACAGTGTGCAACCATCACTGCTATCTTGTTCTGCAGCATTGTCATCAGCCTGAAAGGGTACTTTGTACCCATTAAGCAGTTACTCCCTACTTCTGCCTCACCCTGGGCAGTGGCAACAACTAATCTGCTTTCTGTCTCAGTGGATTTGCTTATTTTGGATATTTCATATAAATGGAGTCATAAAATATGTGGCCTTTGTGTCTGGCTTCTTTCAATTGGCATGTTTTCAAGGATTATCCATGCTGTAGCATGTAGCAGTACTTCCTCCCTTTCACGGCTGAGTAATACTCCGTTGTATGCTAGACCACATTATATCAGTGCATCAGTTGATGAGCAGTTGGGTTGTTTCCACCCTTTGGCAATTGGGAGTAGTTGCTGTGAACAGTTGTATATGTGTTTTTGTTTAAATGCTTATTTTCTGTTCTTTTGGTTCTGTACCTAAGAAGAGAATTTGAGTTATATGGTAATTTGATATTTAACTTTTTGAGGAACCTCCAGATTATTTTCCACAGGAGCTACTACCACATTTTACATTCCCACCAGCAATGCATGAGTGTTCCAGTTTTTCCACTTCTTTGCCGGTACTCATTGTTTTCCTTTTTAATAGCCATCCTAGTAGGCATGAAGTGATATGTCATCATGGTGTGATTTTGATTTGTAATTCCTTAATGACTAATGATGTTGAGTAGCTTTTCATGTACTTTTTGACAGTTTGTATATATCCTCTTTGGAAAAATGTCTATTCAAATGTTTTGCTCCTTTTTAAACTGAGTTGTTTGTTATTTAAGATGTAAAAATTCTTTATATTTATTCTGAACATTAGACCATTGTCAGATATATGACATGCAAATATCTTCTCCCTTTCTGTAAGTTGTCTTTTCACTTTCTTGATAGTGTCCTTTGGTGCACGAAAGTTTTTAATTTTGATGAAGTTCAGTTTGTCAATTTTTTTCTTTCATTGATTGTGTTTGGTGTCATACCTAAGAAATCATTGCCAAATCCAAAGTCATTATGATTTACCTTTTCCCCTTCCCTTCCCTTCCTTTCAATTGTGGCAAACTATACATAACATAAAATTTACTACTTTAACCATTTTTAAGTGTACAGTTCTTTGGCATTAAATACTTTCAATTGTTCAACCATCACCACCATTCATCTCCAGAACTTTTTTGTATTCTCTGATTGAAACTCTGTACTCATAACTGACTCCCCCATTCCCCCAGCCCCTGACAACCACCATTCTGCTTTCTATCTTCATGAATTTGACTACTCTAGATACTTCATATAAGTGGAATCATACAATACTTGTACTTATGTGACTGGCTTATTTCACTTAGCATTATGTTTTCAAGGTTCATCCACATTGTAGCATGTGTCAGAATTTCTTTCCTTTTTAAAACTAAATAATATTGCATTGTATGTATACGCCACATTTTGTTTATCCAGATATCCACCTATGGACACATAGGTTACTTTCATCTTTTGACTGTTGTGATTAATACTTCTATGAATATTGGTAGCAAATGTCTGTCTGAGTCCTTGCCTTCACCTCTTTTGAGTATGTATCCAGTAATGGATCAGTGGGTCATATGATAATTCTTTGTTTAACATTTTGAGGAAACACCATACCTTTTTTCACAGTGGCGGCAGCATTTTCCATTCCTATTGTCAATGCACAAGTGTTCCAGTTTCTCTACATCCTTACCAACTCTTGTTATTTTCTGTATTTCTGATATTAGCCATCCTGCTCGATGTGAAGTGGTATCTCGTGGTTTTGATTTGCCTTTCCCTGATGATTGGTGATGCTGAACATTATTAATGTTGAGCAGTCAGTATTAGCCATTTGTTTATCTCCTTTGGAGAAATGTCTGTTCAAATCCTTTGCCCAGTCTTTAATTGGGTTGTTTGGAGGTTTTTTTGTTGTTAAGTTGTAAGGAGTCTTTATTTATTTTGGATATCAACCCTTTATCAGATACATGATTTACAGTTACTTTCTCCCGTTTTGTGAGCTGTGTTTCACTCTTTTGATAGTAGTGTCCTTTGATGCATAACAGTTTCAGTTCGGCTTATCTATTTTTCCTTTGGTTGCCTGAGTTTTTTGTGTCATATCCAAGAAATCATTGCCAAATTCAGTGTTATGAAACTTTTTCCTGTGTTTTCTTTAAGAGCTTTATGATTTTAGCTCTGTTTTTAGGTCTCTGACCCATTTTGAGTTAATTTTTGTATGTAGCATAAGGTAAGGGTCCAGCTTCATTTTTTTGCATGTAGATATTCAGTTCTCCCAGCACCATTTATTGAAAGGACTGTCCTTTCTTCATTGAATGATCCTGACACCCTGGTCAAAAATCATTTGACCAGATATGCGAGGGTTTGGGACCTCTATTCTATTTCATTGGTCTGTATGTCTGCTTTTATGCCAGTATTACATTGGTTTGATTACTGCAACTTTGTTGTAGTAAATTTTGAAATCAGTAAGCATGAGACCTCTAACTTTTTCTTTTTCAAGGTTGTTTTGGCTAGTCTGGATCCCTTAAGTTTCCATATGAGTTTTAGGATGGATTTTTCTGTTTCTGCAAAAAATTTCATTGGGGAATTAATAGAGACTGTGTTGAATCTGTAGATCGATTTGGGGAGTGCAGGTCTCCCTTGCTTTTTGAAAATACAGCGTTACTGTGAAACCTTTTGTAAGCCGAACTGATGTAAAACGAAGAGGCGATTACCATAGAACACATCTTGCTAACGGATACGCTGAATAAACTAAGATAAAGCACAGATGCCCACAGACACACTTAAAAGCAATAGCGGCTTCATGCTGGAATGCTGAGTGTAGTTCTTAGGGAAGGAACTTGGCAGTGCCCTTCTCACTGCTCAGGGTGCACATTGCCTCTACAGTGGCTAGCTGCAAAACAAAGACTGAATGCTATTTTCTTTCTTTCTTTCTTTCTTTCTTTCTTTCTTTCTTTCTTTCTTTCTTTCTTTCTTTCTTTTCTTTTCTTTTTCTTTCTTTCTCTCTCTCTTTCTTTCTCTCTCTCTTTCTTTCTTTCTTTCTTTCTTTCTTTCTTTCTTTCTTTCTTTCTTTCTTTCTTTCCTTCCTTCCTTTCTTTCCTTCCTTCCTTTCTTTCTTTCCTTTCTTTCTTTCCTTTCTTTCTTTCTTTCTTTCTTTTTTGCCTTTTTTTAATAAAAGCAAAAATCCTCTTTGAATTTCTTTCGATTAGCAAAAACAGGTACTAATTTAGGTCTTTAGTAAAAGTAAAGGGGCAAAAAAGCAAACTTTTGAAAAGCAGAGGATACTTGTATTGTCATCTTAACAATGGTAAGTCTTCCAATCCATGAAGTGGCTTTTCTTTATTTGTGTCTCTAATTTCTTTCAGCACCATTTTATAGTTTAAAGTGTACAGTTCTTTTGCCTCCTTGGTTTAAGTTTATTCCTAGGTATTTTATTCTTTTTTGACACTATTGTAAATAAAACTGTTTTCTAAATTCCCTTTTTTGATTATTTATTGTTAGTGTTTAGAAATACAGCTGATTTTTGTGTGATTTTGTATCTTGCAACTTTGCTGAACAGCTTTTTGTAGAATCTTAAAGATTTTCTGCATATAGGATATATTGTCTATGAACAACGATAATTTTACTTCTTCCTTTCCAATCTGGATGCCTTTTATTTCATTTTCTTGCCTAATTGCTCTGACTAGTCCTTCTAGTACTATGTTGATAGAAATAGCAAAAGTGGACTTCCTTGTCTTGTTCATGAGTTTGCTTTTTAATTTAGTTTGTTAGGTACAAAATGCTTTTTCTTTACATAATTTTTTTGCCATATATGTCCATCCTCCTCTAGCCCCCTAGGCCTCATAGGCTCACCCTGAACTTTTCATCAAATCTGAGATTTACAGTTCTGACTATACTCTCTGATTCATTTCACTCTAAATCTCTTATTTGACTTTGTGAAAATTCCTGGCCCCTTGACTGATCTGCTTTCTCCCATTTTAGCTCATTTTGTCCTCTCTCATGCAGTTACCCTCATCCTCATACCCATTCCCTCTTTTTCAACTGTGGTAGCCATCTGGTAAAACTCTAATTCTGATTAATCCAGTTGCCTGCCTTCTATACATTTACACCTTGGCTCTGGGCAAAGCTAGAAAAAAAAAGTCACAGAATTCTGATACTGTAATAAATCATGGTATCCATCTTTAATTTTCACTAGCAAGTCTTGTATTCTTTCTTATTCTCAGATTATCTGTTTCACAGACAAAATAGAAGAAATCTTTATCCCCAACCCAGATCTCAGCCAATAGTTGCAGCAACATATGTCTCTTTTTGACTATCCCTCGGACACTTCAAACATAGTATCTAACCCTGAACCTACCATCTCTCAACAGCTTCCCTCCCCAACCCCATAATTAGCACCAACATCCAACCAGTTTCCCAGGAGTCATCCTTGATTCTTCTCTCATTTTCACACCCCCTGAAGGTCCTGTAGGTTCTGCCCCCTAAGTATATCTTGAGTCTACCAACTTATCTATTTCCGCATTGCAAGCACACTAGGTTAAGCTTCTTAAATTATTTCAGCATCTCTGAACTATATCCTTGCTTCTAATCTTGACATCCTTCGATTTATTTCCCACTTTTCATCTAGAGAGTCTTTCTGAAATGCTAATTTGCAAATGTTCTCTTGTTTAATTTTATTGTTCTAAGATAAAATCTAAATTTAATTCACCCTGTGAAGCCCTTCTGATCTGGGCCTTGCTTACCTCTGCACATATTTCTCAGTGCACTCCTTGTTTATGTCCCATCCCTGGTACACTAAGTTCCACTGGTTCTGAAGAACTTGACATGCTGCTCACCTATTGAGCTTTTAATATACTGTTTTTTCTCTCCTTCATTCTCCCTCCTAGGCCTCAGTTTATACACCGTTTCCTCCAGGAAACCTTTCTTCCCTCTAACCAGGTAAATACTCCCATTGTCTCTTATAGCATCTTGTTCTTAAGCTCATCAAAGAGCTACCACAGTGCATTCACGTTGAATTATAATTCATCATTTACATGTCTGTATCCTCAACACCACCACATGCAGGTACCAGAGTTTGGTTGTATCACCATTGCCTGATGCAGTGCTCAGTAATTACTGAACTAAGTAATACCAGTTTATAAAGAAGTTGACAGAATGTTAGAAAAATAGAACGTGAGAACCAGAAAAGACCTAAGACCTAAGCATTTACCAGAGCTTTTTGGGTATCCTTGTTATTTCATCAGAAGAAATACTTCCTTCAGCATTAGACATGTGTGTCTTCATCTTGAGCCAGTTCTTTAGCTTCAAGTCATGGGTCAGAGCCATAACCTTAAAGCCATGTATATTTCACTGATTTCTTTTTTAAAGTAGGTTGTATGTATACAAAGGAAAAAAAAACCCAAAAGATGCAAAAGACTAATTTTTAAAAACTCTTCCTCCTACCCTCATTTCAGAACTTACTATGTATTAAGGAAAATTAGCACTTTCTTTGTGATATAATTATTACTAAAACTTTTCTTCTAGTACTTCATCATTTCATAGTTTCTGTGATTCATCTAGAATTAATAGGAATTTTATTGTTGTCTCAATGATTAGCCAGTTGTTTCAGTGATGTTTATTGAATAATCTTCTCTACTGATTTGAAGTGTCTTCTTTTTATATTCTCACTTTGTCTATGTATTTCATTGTATTTCTGTGTTGTTCTTCTATTCCATTGCTCTGTTTTTCTGTTCATGTACTTGTGCTATGCCATTTTAATTATTGTAGATTCAGACTATGTTTTAAAACCTGACAGGATAGATTACTTAATTATTCTAAATATTTCCTGTTATTTTTGCTTGTTTATTTTTCTATGTGAACTTTGAAATCGTCTTTCCAACCCTTACTTCCCCCAATCATCACCACCACCATTAAGTTAAAAAACAAACAAAACCAAAAACCTGTTGGTGTACTCATGTCTTTTGGATTGTTAGGGGGTAGTATTTTGGAGGGAAATGTCCCCAAGTTAGGCATAGCCTGTGGTTTTTACCTGTGGGTTTCTAGTATTCTGTTTGAATATTATAAGACAATACAAAAAACTGTACGTGGCTTTATAGGATGCTCTTTACTAAACACCAGCTTTAATGCAAAGTAAAAGTTTCCATGTAGGCTTTTAGGATGGATCAGTTAGGACTGTATGCCTGGCCAGTGTTTTCCTTCCCCTCTTTGTCTTCATATGACCACTTTGTATTGCCCCTAGCCTTGGTTTTTCTTTGTTATTGATGATCCTAATCCGTATGATCTAGCTGCAGTTAAGGGAATGCTTTTGGCTTGTCAGTTTGGGTTGCTAACATGCTTCCAAATCAGAGGGCTTTTGGAGATTAGCTCTCAGAATAGCTTTCCCCTTGTAATTTCTTCTTTGGTTTCGTTATTGAAAACTCTTTTCAAATACAGACAATACAAACATAATAAATGGAAGGAAAGGTTCATCTCCCTCATGGCTCAGTCTTTCTTAAACAACATTATTATTGACTGGCCTATTGGTTGCCAAAAAGGAAAATCAATTTTATTAGAAGTATTTGCTTGGCCACAGATCTTGGTACTAACCCAGCAGAGACAGGCTGATGTTATCAACTATCTGAAGACTAATTTTAACCATTAGCCTGAAATGAGTAGTAATTAAAGATATGTCAAAGTCTACTCTGTGTTTTCCTGTCATTTTTACCTTTCAGTATCTCTCGTATATGCTTTTATTGCACTAGGGTTTCTGCATTCTGTGACTCTGATGGAATTGGATCTTTTAATTTTATTTTACTTCTAAGAAAGATCCTTTATAGATTTCATTTGTTATCTGGCGGTATTTTGGACATAGTTTTGTCTTTTCCATTGCTTGGTATTGATTTTTAGTTCAACTCTGGAAGTTAGGTTCTTAACCACATTTGAGATTAGGATATGGGTTAAATACACACACATAAACACACACCCCTCAGACCTCTTGAGTAAATTTGATCTTTAAACCCTAAAGAAAGATTAAAACTACTTTAAATGCACATTTAAAAGTATCTGAATGCTGAAGACTTACTGCTAGACTTCTCAGATTTATTGAAAAGTAACGTTAAGGAAATGAGTGTGGGGAGGTGGTGGGGGAATTAGGAACATCTGTGATACTGGATGTCTACACTGTGTACTGGGTGTTAAGCAATTCAGAAGGAGAATATTTTGAGTGTTACAGAAATGTTGAAGGACTTTGGGATGTATAAATTATATAAACTTATGATTTATATAATGGCATAGAGCAATATGCCCTCTCTGTGAATATCTTGGTAACTATTTGTGTGTTACAGAAAATTTTAAAAAGAGAAAACATGAGATTTAACTAGACTTACTGTGGTGATCATTTTGTAATGTATACAGATCAAAGCATTATGTTGTATACCTAAAACTAATATGATGTTATATGTCAGTTATATCTCAATTGAAAAAAGAATACTTGTGGAATGAAAGAATAAGTGGATGAATCTGAAAAGAAAGAAATTCTATATACATATATAGTTTTATGAAATAAATGGAAAACATATTTTTTTAAAAGAATGGGGATAATGACAATTCTAGATTTCTTCGGGATGTTGTGGGGCTTAAAATGCTAATAGCCCCTCTACTGCTACTTGGCCACGATTACTTCCCTTTCCCAAGTTGCTGCCAACAGAGCCTTCCCAAGACACTTTTTATTATGTCATTGACCTGGTCAAAACTCTAATGACTGCATTGCCTATAGGATAAATTCCAAACTCTGTAGAAATGAATTCAGAGTTCTCTATCATGGGGGAAGAGAGGCAAGAGAAAAGTACATAAAGCAGTAAATAAAACCATTGTAATTCTATTACGTGTGGGAGTAGGATATAAAACAGTTTTTTAGTATTAACTATGTACCAAGCATTTTATGTATAGTCATTATCAATCCTGTAATGTAGGTATATTATTATATGCATTTTAGTGATAAAGAAGCAGCAGTCAGAGCTAATAAGTGATAAAGTCTAGACTTGAACATGTCATTCTGATTCCAGAGCCCAAGCTCTTATTCACTCCTCTGTAAAATTTGAGCACATTTCCTTCTCATCTTTGTTTTCTCTACTTACATGTATATAACATATTTTAAAGACATTTGGTACGTTATTGCACATAGAGTAGTTTTCTTTCATTGTTTAAAATATTGAGATATCAGATACATTTAGCGAGGTACATGTAGGACAGAAATCTTAAGTACACAACCTAATGCATTATATACATGTATGTGTGTGTGTGTGTATCTGTGCAACTGCCACTTGTATCAGATTAGAACATTTCCAGTACCCCTTGAAGAGTTGTTTCCTTAAGCTACTTCCTGTTAATATCAATCCTCCCCCAGTTCCCCCCAACAAGGTGACTGTTATTCTGACTTCCATCATCATCATCAATTAGTTTTCTCTCTTCTTGACAACTGAGATATTTGGAATATTACAATATATATTCTTTTGGATACAGCTTATTACGCTCACTAAAACATTTGTGAGAGTCATCCAGGTTGTTACATGTATCATTTGTGCCTTTACTTGTATTGCAGTGTAACATTTCATTGTATGCATATACCATAATTTATGCATTCTCCTGTTGATGGATATTTAGTTTTGAGGGTGTTTTTTTCCTTCAGTTTTTGGCTATTATGATTAAAGTGCCTGTGAATATTCTTGAGCATGGACGTATACACACATACTTTCATTTCTCCTGGGTTTATAACTTAGGAGTAGAATTGCTAGGTCATATGATACCTGTGTTTAACTTTTTGGGAAACTACTTACGGTTTTTCAAATAGGCTGCCCCATTTTACATTCCCACCAATGATGTATGAGAGTTCAAGTTTCTCCACATCCTTGTCAATACTTGTTATTACCAGTCTCTTTGATTATAGCCATCCTAGTGTATCTCATTGTAGTTTTTAATTTTACTTCCCCTACAGTTAATGATGTTGAGCATCTTTTCATGTGCTTATTGGCCATTTTTATATGTTCTTTAGATAAGTGTCTATTCAAATCCTGTGCCCATTTTTTAAATTAATTGAAGGGGGAAAAAAAACATGGGAGGCACAATAAGATTCTCTAGAAGCAAAATTTTTTGAGGGATGTTATGGACTCAGGGCCAGGCTTTATTTTGTTTTTGGCATTTAAAGTCTCCCTAAATTCCCTATCTGCCATTAGGCGGTACCCCCTGAAGAACAGGGACTAGGGTGACTTCATGGATACATCTAATTCCTTAGGTCTCTGTACCTCAAACAGCTAGAGCAAATTGTTAATACTAACAATGCATATGCCCATCTAAAAAAAAGTGAATTATTTATTTCTTTATTATTGAATTGTAAGGGTTATATATATTGAATATAAGCTCCTTATCAAAATAAATGATTTATAAATTTTTTCTTCCATTCAGTGGGCTGTCTTTTCACTTGCTTGATAGTGTCCTTTGAAACACAAAAATTTTTAATTTTGTTGAAGCCTAATTTATCTGTTTGTTTTTTTATTTTGTTGTTTGTGGTTTTGTTGTTGTTTCTAAGAAACTTGTCTAATCAGAGATCATAGTGATTAAGCCTTTTTCTTCTAATAGTTTTATAGTGTTATCTCGTACATTTAGGTCTTTGATTCGTTTTGAGTTAATTGTGTATGATATGAGATAGGGGTCTGACTTTGTTCTCTTACTTGTGGATATCCAGTTGTTCAGCATCATTTGTTAGAAAGACTACTCCTACCCCCATTGAATTGTTGCAGCACCCTTGGCAAAAATCGTGACCATAATTGTGAGGGTTTATTTCTAGATTTTCAGTTCTGTTCCATTGGTTGCAATCTCTACCCTTATGCCAGTACCACACTGTCTTGATTGCTACAGCTTTGTAGTAAGTTTTGAAACTGAGATTTTTTGAGTTCTCCAACTTTGTTCTTTTTTTTTTTTTTTTAAGGTTGTTTTGGCTATTCTGGGTTCCTTGAATTTCCATTTGAATTTTAGAATCAACTTGTCCATTTCTAAAAAAAAAAAAGCAGCTGAGATTTTGATAGGGATTGCATTGAATCTGTAGATCAGTTGGGGAGTGGTGCCATTTTAAATTAAGTCTTCTAATTCATGAACATGAAATGTCTTTCCATTTATTTAGGTTTTATTTAATTTCTTTCAATGATGTTTTGTAGTTTTTAGTGCACAAATCTTACACTTTTGTTAAATTGATTCCTAAGTATTTTATTATTTTTACTGCCATTGTAAATAGAATTGCTTTCTTAATTTCTTTTTCTGATTGTTCATTGTTAGTATATAGAAGTGCAATTGATTTTTGTATATTGATCTTGTAGCCTGCATTCTTGTTGAACTCATTGTTCTAATAGGTTTAGGGGGGTTCTATATACATGATTATGTCTTCTACAAATAAAGCTATTTGGATGCCTTTTATTTCATTTTCTTGCCTACTTGCCTTATCTAAAACTTCAATGTTGCGTAGAAGAAAGTAGCAAGAGCAGACATTCTTGTCTCTTTTTTTTATCACATTATTTTAGTATTTTTTTGGCAGGGGGGTAGGTAATTAGGTTTATTTTTAACGGAGGTACTGGGGATTGAACCTAGGACCTTGTGCATGCTAATAAGCATGTGCTCTACCACTTGAGCTATACCCTCCCCACCGACATTCTTGTCTTGCTCCTGATCCTTTAGGGAAAACATTCAGTATTTAACCATTAAAGAATGATGTTGGGCTTGATCCATTTTTAATTGTTAAACTAGTCTTGCTTTCTTGGGATAAACCTCACTTGCTGGATTCAGTTTGGTAATATTTTATTTAGAATTTTTTTCATCTCTAACCGTAAGGAATATTGATTGACCTGTAATTTTCTTTCCTTGTAGTGTTCCTGTCAGAGTTATAATAGCCTCATAAAACCAAAAGGGAAATATTCCTTCTTTATTATCTAAAAGAACATGTTTTAAGATTATTACTAGTCATTCCTTTAAGCTTATATATGGAATCTTCAGTTCCAGACAGGACTCATTTCTCCCTATTCTCCCTGCTAGGTACAGGTAAAAACCCTACTGTGAAAGGTTGAAAGAAGAGGGCAGACTGGGGACCTAGAGAATTGAGGAATGGCACTGTGGTAATTTTTCTGAGTGTTCTTTTTTCCCTGTGTAACCTGAACTGGGCTCTAGAGATGCCCACATCCCAGAAATGCCAACAGGCACAGATGAGAAAAACCTGTTTTCTCTCACCAAAGGACATGAAAAGAAGCAATTTAGCAGAATGGAACTTTTCGGTAGTACCCACCCTACCCCAGCCAAACACCACGCAGAAAAACATGTGCCATCCTTTGCAGTGTTTGGTGGTCAGGAGGGAAGCTTAGACATGCCCTGGCTGATACAAGCAATGCTCTCCTTCCTCACCAGCGTGGCATCAACAGAGGCCATGGGAGCCCTGGACTTGTACCTCCTGCCCACTGGTGGCAGGCAGTGCTTTCCTTCTCCCACAGGGTGGTGCTGGAAGAGGCCAGATAGGGAACTGAGACTTTCACCCCCTGCCCGGAAGCAGAAGGCAGTGTTCTCTTTCTCCTGCAAGGATGGTGTCAGTGGAGGCCAAGTGGTAAACCTGGACATCTACCCCCAACTCTGGAAGTAAAGGCAGTAATAAAATGGTATTTGCCTTCCTTTCCAAATAGAAAGTGGTGCTGTGGGGGTGGATTTCAGAGAAGAGGAAGCTGGAGAAACAGATTGTTTAAACTTTGTATGGAGTCCTGAGAAGATCCCAAAGTGTCTCATACATTAAACTGACTGGAATTAACACAACAAAAGCTTTGAAAACTGAAATACAGTGTGGAGTACTGCCCAGGTTTTCACGTTGTCCTCTAGTTAGCACAAAGTAGACCAGAATATCACTTTAAGGACTCTGAAAATTAAATCGTCCTTGGAACTGCAGCTCATAAAAGTGGACCAGGACCTGCATGAGAAACCCATACAGGGAGACTGCCTGCTAAAATAAAATAGATTTAAATAGCATCCGGATTCTCATTAACATACTCAAATTGCAAATTACTCATCATACCAAGAACTGAGAAAACCACAACTTGAATGAGAAAGGGTAACCAACACACACCAAACACTAAAATGATTCAGATGTTAAAACTATCTGACAAGGATTTTTTTAAAGTAATAAAATTATTTCAGTGAGCAGTTAATGAACATTCTTGAAACAAATGAAATGAAAAGGTGTAACATGTAATTGGGATATCAAAAGGAGAATAAAGAATAGAGCAGAGTAAATATTTGAATGATTGATAATTTTCCAAATTAATGACAGACACCAAATCACAAATCCAAGGAGCTCAGCAAACACGAAACAGGACGAATACCATTATAGAGGTATTTGAATCATTGAGCCAGCACCACACAGCCTCCAAATGTTTTGCCGATTTTGTTTTTCCCAGAGTTATTGCATTTAAGCCACATTCATCTTCAGCCTATTCAGTGAATCAGGAAATGCCCTGGTAAGAAGGCTCAGGAGAGAGCCTGCTCCCCCATGAATAGCTCTCTGGTTTAGTATACTGGGTCCTTTTTGCTTCCTTGACTCTTAAATAGCTTTATAAGTACAATTTTCTCAATTTACCTAACTTTTTTTTTTTTAATGTTTCGGTTGGGGGAGTTACTTTATTGTATCTTCTTCCATCCTACGTCGAACCAGAAACCAGTTTTTAGTTTTGCACTTCTTTTTGCTTAAGATGTTATAGTGACCATTTTTCCATGCCATTCAAGTGACAACATTTTCAAAATGTTTTTTTTTTTACTGTTTTTTTAATAGCTCATCAAACTGAGACACTTCTTTCCTTGGCAGCAGTGGAGTATATAGTGTATGCAAGAATATATGAGAAACCATAAGATAAATGTGGTATATCTTTCCAGAGTATTCATTTTCCTTGAAGATTTGGGGATACAAATAAGTTAGAATTAGCTCCAAAAATCAATTGATGCATAAATAAGCATGGATATGTAATTGTGGAATAGTATATAAAATGCACACAAACTGCTTAGCTAAAAGAAGACTTCAAGGAAATTTCATGTTTTCAAGAAAGCCATGCAGCCACTTAAGATATTATTCCAGTTTTTCTTGTTTTTCAACAACTTTTCTCCCAAGAGGAAGTAGTTTTGAATTTAGGTGTTTATTTCTTCCCTCTTTTTCAGTATTGAAGTATATAAATATCACTGAGAATCTCCATTTTCTAATTTTAAGAGACGTGTATTGATCTTCTCTTTCTTTTGTGCCTTGAAAGAAAAAATTCTCCCTAGGAAATAGAAAAGATTTGCCTTCTTTTTACTATCTTTTCTTTATTGTGTACATAGACAGTACCCCTTAACATGCAGTATTAAAGCGAATATTTAAATTAGACTGCAAAGTTTAGGTGTTTAAGAAAAAGTAGACTGTACAAATAAATGACATATATATATATATACATGTTTTGTAAATTCCTCAATGAATATTTCAATTATTTACTTTTTCAGATTATTAAATTCTTTTATACATGAATAAGCCCATTTACAAATATATATGTAATTGACATGTATAGAGAGTTATAAATCATAAGATCTAAAGTTTGAGTCTCAGAATTTACCATAGTGACAGATACCTTGAGGCCATGGCATTCCTATTATGACATTAACTAATTATGTCACATTAAATAAATTCTAAGATGAATTTTTTTTACATCTTAGCATCTTGACATTGAGATACGTCTTACAATCACCATTAACCAAATAATGTAGTTGTCATTGCCTGTGCTTAAGTGAAGTTAGTTTTCAGTTGTTAATATTGTTACTTCAGTTGAGATACATTCATTGGTATGTTGGTTTTAATTGCCATCTAAAATATTTTGAGAAAGATGACTAATTGCATATTGAAACAAAAAAGTTATTGTATATGGAGAAAGGCACAAAAATAGAAATGAGGAATATATTTGATATTTGTAAAGCAATTATTCATCATTAGAGGAATGACCATTATTCCATAACTGTGTGTGTGTGTATGATCAAAATAAAAACCTCTTCAAGGAAAAGTTACTTTCTGTTTTGAATCCAGCTATTGAGTAGAGTGCTGTGCACTGGTTATCAATCCCAAGAGTATAGGATACTCTGCACTGGTTACTAATCCCAGAGCTGGGGGACTCGAGCTCCCTGGAGGACAGCAAAGCTCATCACTGTGCCACCTACCAGGAATAGAAATCCAAACACGTCTGACCATTTCATCTTGTATCAACGTCATGAGAAAGACAAGACATAGTCAAGCACTGGATGGAACAATACTTTGCTTACATAGAAAAGAGAGAGAGCAGTATCTGCTTCAGTAGCAGGAGTTGGTCCCCCATGGCCAGAGGATCTCTCCAGGTGTCCAATGCAAGGCAGATTGCCTGTGCACACTCCTCTCCAGCTGCAATAGAAGGAACTCCATCCCCTCCCCAAGAAGGACAGATATTGTAATGGGTTGGCAAGGTGCCATATGACATACATGCTTCAAGCAGAGACCAAAGAGTATTTATTGAGCCTGAAATAAGGAAAGATATTCCTACAGGAGGTGATAAGAGCCCTGTGATGGCTTTTTATTCTTTAGCAGCTGAGAGGGAGTCAAAAGACTGCTCAAACGAGACTGCCTTTCCCAACACCAACATTAACAGTTTATGCTAGATTTTTTTAGACTTTTTGTTTGGAAATAATTTTAGGCTCTATAAGCTTAAGAGTTGCAGAAACAGTGCAGAGTTCCTGTATACCCCTCACCAAGATTTCCCTAATATTAACTTCTTACGTATCCACAATACAGTTGTCAAAATCAGGAAATTAACATTGGTATAATACTGTTATTTAAACTACAGACCTTATGTGAATTTCAACAATTTTTCTACTAATGTTGAAAATGTTTTCCATTCTAATTTGGTATTAGTTACTATTTCTTTTTAGCCTTCTTCACTCTTTCCATGTCTTTCATGATCTTGACCCTTTTAAAGAGAATGGATTAGCTATGTTGGATTTGGATTTGTGTAGTGTTTTCTCTTAATTAGAATTAGGTTATACAGTTTTGACTAGAATATCACAAAAGTGATAGGCCCTTCTCAGTACCTGTATTTTAAGGGATTCTTAATGTTAATATATCTTATTACTGTCATGTTAACTGTGATCACTTTGTTAAGGAACCATCTGGTTTCTCTACTGTAAAGTTACTGTATTTCCTTTGTAGTTAATAAATATCATGGGGGAGTTACTTTGAGACTATAAACATCTTGTTTTTCCTCAAACTTCTGCCCACTAATTTTAGCATCCATCAGTGGATCTTGTCTGCAACAGTTATTGTGGTGTTTGCCTAATGGTGATTTTCTCTTTTCCTCTTCCTTGTGCCTTTATTAGTTGAAATTTCTCTATAAAGAGGAACCAACCCCATTCCCCGACTCCAGGCTTATCTTGTATTTTCCCTACCCCAGCCCCAAATCAATCATTTCTCCAAGGATCTCTGTTTCCTTTTATTGAAGAATGATGTTTTGAAACCAAGATCTGGGTACCAGGTATGCTCCTTCTTATCAGAATGTCACAGCTTCTTGGTTGTCTCAGCAGACAGAACTAGGAAATACATGTAGATGTAGGAAATATATGTATATGTACTAATCCATGCATTTATTTATTTATTTATCTATTTATCTATTTATACACTACATTTCTGTATCGGTCTGTATGTATAGTGAGTACTGTGTGTTTGTATGTTTGTACTGATATGTTCAATTATAATCCAACACTACAGGGTTTAGCCTTTTATTATTTACTTTTTCTCCAACAAAAAAAATCTGACCCTCACTATTTATTTTGTTCAACTCTAGTGTACACATAATGTAGTTTCAGAATTGCTAGCTCTTACATCCATGAAACACATTTACTAACTAGGTTAAAACATTTATGTATAGTTCATGTGGCCATTTGGATTTCAGTATCCAGTTAAGATACTGTTTTCTAAAGTTACTTAAGTTAGTTTTCTTCCCCACCCTCTTCAGTATGATTGTTACTCAGCTCAGGTTCATTTGTCAGTGTTTGTATACCATTTTAGATTTTCCCCACATACTGGTTGGTTTTAGTTTTTTGTTTATTTTGCAGTTATGTCAAACATTACTATGATTCTAAGAGTCACAGCTGTATACAAAGATATACACAAAGAATTGTCACTCCCTTCTCATCTCTGCTACCTCAGTCCCATCACCCCTTCTTCCTTCCACTATGTTCTTATCCATTCCCTATAGGTAACCAGTCTCTTGTTTCTGGCTCATCCATCCCATATCTCTTTTGCACTAATGGGCAGATTTGTCCTTTTCTAATTTACATGAAAGGTAGCATGCTACAGATACTCTTTCGCACTTAACTTCTTTCATTTAACAGTAGGTCCTGAAAGTTACTCCATATCATTTCATAGTGATCTGATTCATTTTTCATAGCTGCATAGTACTCCCTTGTGTGGATGTGCCATGGTTTATTCAACCACTCTCCTGTGTATGAGCATTTAGGTCATTTCCAGTATTTTGTGGTTACAGTGCTGCAACTAATAACCTTATGCATATGTATTTTCATATTGTTGGACATGTGCCCTCAAGATAGAGTCCTAAAAGTGGAATTACTGGGTCAAAAGATAAGTGCATATGTAATATTTTTATATATTACCAAATTTCCCTCTAGAAAGGTTGTACCACATTGCATTCCAACTTGCAATGTATGAGAGTGCCTTTTCCTCACAGCTTGCCAGTATATTGTATTGCTTGTATTTTCAAATTTTTGTCTATCTGGTAGAGAAGTGGCATCTTAATGTTCTTTTAGTTTGTGTGTGTGAGTTGTTACATTTTTGTTTGTTCATGTTTCTATCAAGTTTTTGGCCTATTATTCCTCAATTTTTAAGAATTCTTCATATATTAGAGATATCAACTTTGTCATATACTGAATTTCCATATGTATTTGGATCTATTTTTTGATTTCCTAATGTATTAAACTGGTCTGTTTGTCCAAAAGTACCAATATAACAATATTTAATAAAGAGGCTTCATAGTAGCTATGAAAGTCTGGAATGGCTATTTCTCCCTCATAGTTTTTCCTTTTAAATGTTTTCCCAGCTATTCTGGTGTATTTGTTTTATATGAACTGTAATATCAAGTTGTGTAATTCCATAAAATAGCTTGTTGGTGTTTTTATTGGGATTGCATTGAATTTATAAATTAGGGAGAACTGGCGTAATCATGATAATTGATTCACCCTATCCAAGTACAGGGGCTGTCCTTCCATTTGATCAAGCCTGCTTTTACATCTTTCAGGAGTGTTTAAAATTTTTTCCTCATACAGGGTTTGTACATTTCTTGTTAAATTTATTCTTAAATATTTATCTTCTTTGTTGCTATAAATTGTTTACTATGTGTAAGTTTTCCAAATAATGTTTGAGATTTTTAGATCTCTAATTTGTTTACTTTACTGTAGTTCCCATACCACTTATGTGACATTGTCGTTGTCTGCATTTCAAACACTTCAGCTGTTAAGTGAAAGCATAAAAATGTTAAATTTTCCTGTTTTCCCTCACATATTGTTGTCATGACCCTAATTAAGGGGTCATTTGAAAAGTGTGGGCTAATGTGTTTAATCACCTGTATGATTTGCTAGAGAATTGCTTTAATTCCACTTAAGAATATGCTGCAGCTTAATGAAAGTCAGGTGTGAAAACAGAAGCTCTGCCAAAACACAATCCATTTTGTCATTTGATCTTTTTCTGCTGAGTAGATCATTATGAAAATAGCCTTATTTTTCAAATTATTTCTTTAATCCTTGATTGCCTCACACACTGTAAGGAGTCCAGTTCTCATGCCAGTTTTACTGTCTTCCTAGATTACTAATATGAAATGGGTGCTGAGGAAGAAATGTTTACAAGTACTTGAGCTTAGGACTTTTCCATGGGAAAATATAAAAACTCTAGTCTAAAATGAATGAAGTTTTATATGATCAACAGAACCCCAAGTGAAGGTGGATGTGATAGTGAAGGGGGATATGGGGGAATGGAGATTAAATCCAATAGCTGTACTTTTAAAAAATACAATTGTTTTGTTTTTATTACAGGAATCATTTTCATGTGTGCCTGTTTCTTTTCTGAAAGATTGATAAGAGTATTTCCATTTTTAAAGGCTTGATAAATCTCTGATTTATAATGTTATGGTACAACTTTTTATACTCAGGATGTGTCTTCCAAATATGCATGGAATTCTTGGCATTCTGAGGACAGAATTTGTGCTTTAATTTTGCATTGCTTTTAATATTGAAATTATTAGTACACTTAGGCATTCTAATTAAATCTTTTCTTTATGTACCCTAGAGCCAATGAAAACTCAAAATTTCAGCAATTAAAGAAGTAAAAGGGTTTTTACGTATCAAAACATGAATGGTTTTTAGGATTCTCTTTATAAAGGTTTTAGGATTCTCTTTATACTTTCTAAAAATCTTAACAATTTCAGTATCAAATACTAAATACTATATCCCAGAATGCAAACATTCATATATAATAATTTTTTATATTCTTAAATAATTTTTTTTATATTTAAGGGGTAAATCATAAAGTTAGAACAGTGTGTTTTGCAAATCCTGAACCCACTGATTATTGTTGACATAAACATGGTTTAGAATTCTCATTGGCCAATATGTAATCTGTCCCAATAGGCTATGGATTAAAAATAAATATATTTGCACGTTCTTATTTTTTACAAACTTGGCTATTACCTTCTCAGTGACATCCTGATTTGTCTGCTTTTAATGCATTAACCAGCAATAGAGAAAGTCTTTTAACTAAAAACTATCCATTTTTCATAGATGATGGTATGTTTTTTTCTTGGTGTTCTGAGATTACTTAATGTTTTAAGTTGCATTTTTGAAAACAATTGCTTTGATGAGTTGCTCTCTAATGAAACTCTAAAATAGCAGTAAAGTGCAAAAATGCAAGTACTTTTATTTCTTTATGCAAAGAACATGTTTAGAAACTGAAATAAAGGGGGGAATTCTGGACGAAAAGAAATAAAAAGTAAATGAGGTAATCAAAGTCAGAGAAATTGATATTGGCAGGTTCTGAATGATGTTCCTAGATGAGCAATCTTTCAAAATCCTTCTTGTACATTGCTGCTATTCCTTTATTTATTATTAAAATAACATGATCCATGAGGAGCTTGGGGTGACTCTCGGCCTAGCTAATTCTAATTAATCCAGTCAGGGAGAGCAGTAGGGTAAGTGGAGCAGTCTATCGGATTGAAATTCATAACTTAATTGAGGTCAAAGTCCCGGTCTGGGAGAACAAAAGTCTTTTGCTAGGACCAGGCAGATCAATAGCAATAAATATCTGGCTTGGGTACAAGTAGCTTATAGTGACGGATTATCTGACAGTGGCCAGAGTTCTTGGTTCTGTTAAGGGCAGAGTCTTGAGCATGTCATGGTTCTTTCTGATGCTCAGTCCATACCCATGACACTTGGGAAAAAGTGAGTAATACTCTCAAGAACTCCTGAAAGTCTTATGGAAGTGCTGTGTGTGAGACTCCAAGTGACTTCTATTTGTTGTTATCAAATGTACATTCTCTAAAGATACCTTTTTTATAAATGACAGACGGGTTTCTATCACATTGCCAGTAAGATCCAAATGATTTGCAAAGTTGATTAACCCGGAGAGCTAACTTTCCTATTAATAATACAGAATTGCTTTGGGGAAAGAACATAACACCAAGCCCTTGTTGTCTTAATTTGTATATGACAGTAAAAGTTAAGAGGACCATGTTATATTAACATTAAGGAGTTAGTGTTAACTTTTTTAAGTGTAATAATGGTATTGTGGTTGTGTAGAAATTTTCCTTGTTATTATTAAGTGCACAGTAATGTATTTAGGGACAAGATGTCATAATATCTAAATGTCTTTAACATACTTCAACAAAAAAATAAAATATGGTAAAATGTTAATGAGTATTAAATATGACTAGTGGCTCTCTACTTATCTATATATATAAATATTTTCATAATAGAAAGTAATGAAGAACCATGTACAGTAAAACCATTAGGCTAGTGTGTTTCTAGGAAAGGTTTCCCCTTATCCTGTTCTGTTCATACCTTCAATTTCTACTTGGTTATCAAAAGTGGGGCCACTTATTTATACATTATATTATTGTTTATCCATAATAATAATAATTACTTAGTACAAAACTTTGGCATTCCATTCATCACTTAATAACATTATTGCCACTCAGGCTCAACTACTATCTTACTGTGGGAAAGGGACTCCCAAGATCTGCAGTTGTTGGCCTCGTAAGATGTGGAGAGCTTCATAGTATAGATTCCATTTCCACTGACACTTCTGTGGTCCAGACTGTCCTTCCTTCGTGTGTATATTATTGTGGAAACTTATTAACGTGACTTTTTTAGTCTACATAAGTATGACAGACTAGTCTTCCTTAAATGTCATCATCTAAATGTTACTTCAGTATTTAAATGATTCCATGATCAAAAACCTCTAGTGGTTTTTTTTATACGTGAATCAATTCTCAGCTTTTATGGTTACTCTCAAAGGCCCATCTCTACGACCACATTGTTTTGTCTAGTGTTTCTTATTTTATGAAATGGGCGAATTCATTTTGCATATCTCAGAGGTCCCCAAACCTGGATCACCACAATAAACTCTAGATCTTTTTAAAAATAAGCCTCAACTCTAGAAATTATGATTACTCAGTAGGTAAGTCAGGGGTAGGGGGCATTAGGAAGATAATTTCAAAATTATAAATGTCTTTGCTTAATTCTGTACTGCCAGGTTCATAATTCTAAACCCTGTATTCACCTGCCAGTCCTTCAGTGCTATCTATCTTAAATAGGAGGATAAAAACAATCAGCTTAAACTAATTCATTCCTACAGTGAATTACTAACAACTGGTTAGAATTCTCAGCTACAGTTGCATTTTTAAAGGAGGGATGCAAATTTAGACATAGTCCTGTTGACTGACCACTCGCTAATTTTCAAATAGTTGTGCAAGATATGTCTACATATTTGGTCTCTTTTTTGCTTATAATTCTGTGAAATAAATTTTTCTGTATAGTAGTCCAAAGTCACATAGCTGCTATAATGTGAAGATTCAAATCCGAATTTCAATAACAAGTGATCTCAGATTAGTAAATTTTCAGTTTATCAAAGTAAAGTGAAAACATGAAGGTTTTTTAGAGAAGATATCTTTAAGCAGAACAAATAAATAAGGTAGTCTAACATGAGGTCATTTTCTAGCCTGTTTTTACAGTTTCTGCCCCTTATTCATTTTGGAAGTCACATATTTTCCAAAAGTTCATGTACACACCAAAATAGTAATAAAACAACAGCTCCTCTCTGATTGCAAATGGGTAGACACAGGTGTAGTCTTTTTATAAGTCATTTGGAAGCCAAATGTAGTAAGAGACTGTCATCCTGAGTTCAAGAAAGCACGGCAGAAAGATTCCTAACCAAGGAAGGTGAAATTAAAGAAGAGGAACCTCATCAGTTCTCTGCACTGTATAAATGGAATATTCTCCAAGTTTTATTGAACTAGTGTTATTGTATTAATTTTGTTTACCTTATGGTCCACCTTGTGTTGTCTCTCCAGCTGGATGTGAGCTCTCCTATATCAGAGGATTATGAAGGCAGAGACTAAGTCTAGTCAGTCCTCACTGTCTACCAAGGCCTTAGTGTTATTTAAGTCCTGGGAGCTTTGGGGGGCATTTTGTAAGTATTTTTTGACTAATAAATGGATTCATCCCCTTATCCTAAGAAATCTATATATCTCCAGGAAACGTAGGCAGAGATTTCTGGGTTAACAGAGAAAGACAAATGTCAATGCAAAAGAGGCCTGAAATTTGTGAACAAAGATGATTAAACCAGTAAAGACCAAATTTTTAAATCATTTTTATTCTGCAAAATGTGTTTGTATATATTGGCTTGTTTTATCCTCAGGGAGTCCTCTGTGGCATTGTCTTCATTTCACAGATGAGGAAACTAAAGCTCAGAGAGGTTATGTGAATTGCTTGAGGACATACAGCTAGTACGTAGGATAAGCAGGGTTCACTCTCAGTCATTCATGCTTGTTTCCTGCATTATGTTGCCATTATACTCTTATCACATCGACTTGGTGCTTTTAGAACCCACAGCGATCTGATGCATTTTATGAGGGTGATAGTAGTAAGTTCTTCATGTCTTTAATATTTTCTTGTTTATAATGAAGTTCTTTCATGTAGATGTCATTTCATTCACCAGGTTTTCCCCTTCAGTGTGACTTTTAACCATGTTTCTATTCTCACAGCTCAGTCTTTTCTTTAATAAGTTATTTTTTTCTGTCATTTTTATATCGAATAATCACTTCTTTTGCTGAGTTTGTATCTGAGAATGAACAACTGGCTCACAGTACAGTGTGAATCAAGTTCAAATTACTTTAAGTTCAGAGAACACCCAGTGTCATCTTATTTTTACATCTAACTGAATTATAGGACACTGTCAAAGTGTTATGACCTGATATAGTAAATTGCTTCTTCTTAATGGTCCCCTGGCTACAGTCTCTCTTGCTGTTGCTGTAAACCAGAAATTGTTGACATCTTATACTACCATAAGCTTGAAAACAAAAGAACTAGTTTTTACCCCCGGGCAATCCACTTTCTTTACAATAAAGGTTTCTGAACCTCTCAGCTACTATCTACAGCTAAATCTTACTTAACATTTTGTACACTTTAAAGTTGATTATGCCCTCATAATTGGATTAATTCTATAATTCTGTAACTTTTTAAAAAGTCAGGCAATTCTTCATTGAATTCAGGAAGTAGATCTGTCACCTGCCTTAAAAGAACTGACTTGTTTGAATCTTGAAATGGTGGCTCATTGATGATTTCTGAAATTTATTATTTAAATGTATGCATATCATGAAATATATTTCGCTGTGCTTAATGTTGCTAAGTCTGAAATGTTCCTCTAAATGACACATTATGAGAATGAATTAAAGATGAAGGTGTTAAGCAGAGTAACAAAATGCTCCCAAATGAGTCAACAGAATAAGGTCTAGAAATGGTCAAGCTAGCTTTTTTGGTGATCAAACTGATACACTCATAGAGTGATTAATAACGCGTGAAAGATGGGAATAAGATAATTTGATGGAAAATGGCTCTTCAAAGAAAAGGTGGTTTTTCTGTAAAATAAGTGCTATAGAATATTTATGGGCCGTATTCATATACACACGTATTGAGATTGATCATGCACAAATATCTGTAGAATTTTTGACAGTTTTGTGGACCATAGGTGGACGACAAGACTGCAGCGTCGTGTTGATCTTAGGAAAGCCAACATAACGCGCACCACCATAGTATTAGGAATGTAATCTATAAAAGCCAGCGCAAAATACTATTATATACATAGCAGACTATAGTTAATGCAAAGCTTAGACTTTTGTATTTCAAAAGGGTGTTGATAAACTTGAGGAATCTAGAGAAGGATTTTTAAAACATTAATAGTTTGGAAATGGAGTTTTTGAGGAAAGTCTCATGGTCACAGACTGGCATGGGTCATACATATGCAACCCAAAGATCTATTTTTGTTTGGCATCTATAGTGTTACAATACAGTTTATTTGTAGTTGGCTGCCAATAAATTTACGTAAAAGTAAAGATACCAGGATTCTCCTCAAAAACCTGAAAATATGGCAAATTTCCATAGGGCAGCAGTCAGCTAGAGCTAAGTAGCTGCTGCCCTCTGTTGACAGGCCTTGAGCTGTCCAGTTCCCATCACCCCACGATGCTTCCATGACCCAGTTAACTCACTCTTATATTTACTGCCTGAGGACATTTGAGAGGTTTATAACCTTGTGTTTGGAAAGACTAGGTTTGGAGTCAAGTTACCTAGATTCCAGTTTCTGTTCTGCCACTGTGTGACCTTGAATAAAGCATAATTGTAAAATCTTAAGGGTAGAAAGGAATGTAAAGATCATCTGGTTCTACTTCCCACCTAATGCAGAAACTCTCTCTGTAAAATTTCCAAAAGAGGATTAAGCCAGCTAGCCTCTATTTAAACATCTCTGTTTACTTCACCAAGTAGCCTACTCCATTTTAGAAAGCTCTGATTATTAGAAATTTCTCGTACATGTTGAATCTGAGTCTGCCTACATGTAGTACTAAACCTGTACATTGTATAAAATATTTTCTCATTAGTATAGAACAGAACAGAACTATAATAACTTAGTAGATGTGACATGAAGGGCAAGGTACCTACCTTCATACTTCCTGTTGTTCGAAAGTATATTTGTCTATAAAATGTACTAGGCCATCAAATGGGTGAATGATTTTATAGCAAAGCATGATACAGATGAAAATATTATTATAATATTAGTCAGATTTTAGCCAAACCAGTTTTTGAGTTTCATTATGAACTTAGTAACTAGTCTTTTATTGTAACATTGTTTTAAATATTTGCTGTCTCTTTTTTTAAAAAGGGGGGGAAAAAAGAAAAGAATACTTAAAGATATCTTGTTGGTGTAATGGCGTTTGTCAGTGTGTTCATACTTCTTTAATTTTCCAGGACCTGCACACTTAATCCCATGAGCTCACTTCTAATATCAGTAAAGGGTACGCGAGCTGTCTCTGTGGTTCAAGCTGCCACTTGAGGGTTTCTCCTTCCCGTGGCGCTTTCTAATGGAATTCAAGGTTCTCTCTGAGGGTGAGCATTACGGCGCCCTCCCAGGCTGCTTGAGAGGAGGAAGTGCGCTGTAGGTTCAAGGACACAGGCAAAGTCTAATGCGCACAAACATGCCTCTGCTCCTGCTCGCTCTGATTGGCAAGGTTAACTCTGAGAGGCTGCAGCTTTTTAAAGTGATTTGATTAGACCCACCACTTTATTCCTTTCACTTTTCCCCCTCCCCTTCAGGCACCACACCACCACCTCCTTTGTCTTTGCAGTCTTTGCTTTACTAGTTACCTATTTTCTCTCTTATTTTTTCATGATTTTGTGCCAAATTTTGACATTTTGTGAAACAGAATAATGAATTCTAAAGTAACTTGCATCATTGAAAGTTTTACCATAAAATATTTCCATACTTATGTTTTCTGCACTTATGTTTTATAAAACTCCAAATTTCTTGCCTTCATTTTGACTTATAAGTAAAGATAGAATTAGCAATTACAGTAGCAATTCACTTAGATTTTCCGGTATAGTTCCACAGTCCTCTATCAAGAATTAGTTTGTCCACAATGAATTCCTTTCACAGCAGCTTTTTAAAAAATAATCTTTTAATTACAAAAACTTCAACTATGTGCAAAATTAGGGAGAGTAATATGACAAACTTTTATGTACTCATCACCTAGTTTTAGCAATCACCAGCTCATGGCCCATCTTGTCAAATCTATACTGCTGCCCCACAGTAGTGGTCTTTAACCTTTTTAGGAAGAGTATGAGGAGAGCTATGAACACCAGAGAGAAAGGGTTTACATGTAGAATTTTTGCAATTTTAATATGTTTGTATGTTTGTTGAAGCCCTTCCATGGATGTCCAAGGAATCTAAGAATCCAGAACTTACGAGAATCTCTGCATTCTAGCAAAGAGAACACTAAAGTTTCTCAACTTTTCTGTTCACCTGAATGTCTGGATTTGGGTTTAGCAAAGGTCCTCCTATGAAAGCAGCAGTAAAATTAAGCCAATGACAGGCTCTTATAATGGTTATTCATTACAGAATCTCTTAATATTCTCCTTTACTCCCATGTCCAGCTTCTGTACCCTTTGGTTGCTTGCTAGTTTGTCTTTTTATACTGATAGTTTTTTTTTAACCAACGTTGACAGATTTGGGAGACTCAGTGACTCAACTTCCAAGGCCTAAGAGCTTAGAATTTCATCTAAAGCCACAGAGTTGTTGTTGCTAACAGCTAAAAAAGGAAAACTACCTCTCCCCATACAAAGGATGGAATGACTCATAATGAAATGCATTCAGTTGTTCGGAACTTAAATAATAGAGCTGGAGTTTCCATAAAAGAGGATACTAGCTTTTAAATATAAATTTTAATTACATAATTAAAGCATATTTACTGAAAGTATCGGTGTAGCTGGTTGTCCGTGACAAAGGGCAGTCTTTCATTTTCCCGACCTGCTTCACCTCCTTCTTTTTTCAGGTGGCACTTCACTAAGCCTCCCTCTGAAACAGCTATGGTCATAGACTCAGAACCTGAGTAGTTAGTAAAGCCTGCAGGATTCTTCATAGAGCTGTCTTGTTGTTGGACCCCATACCATGCGGCCCTGATGTGAGCCAGAAGTATTTTTTAAAGCAGATAATAAAAGAGGAATCATTGACATAATTTAATTATTAATTATTCTATCTCAAAATACTAGATATATTATCTTTTGTCTTTGGCATCGTTTCTTCTCCTCTCTCACTTTGGTATGGGGAGCTGGGGGACAGAGTAAGGTGTATGATTCTCATTTGAGTATGGTTATATTATATAACCATGTATATTTCTGTTAAGGTGATGAGTTAGCAAGGAACCACCCTAATATATAGATAGCCATTTTTAGTTCCTCCATTTCTTGCACTCCCTCTATAACATTTTGTTTTGTAGATGGAAGTAATTTTGATATTGAAGAAGGAAAAAATCAGGGAGAGTATAGTTCAATGGTAGAGTGCATGTTTAGCATCCATGAAGTCCTGGGTTCAATCCCCAGTACCTCCATTAAAATAAATAAGTGAACAAATAAAGAAAGAAACCTAATTACCTTCTCCCCACAACCGAAAAAAAAAAGAGAGAGAGAGAGTTCTGAAGAAGGAAAAAATCAACAACAAAAACCCATAATGTTTAGTGGTTATATCTATTCAACATATATACCAAAATAAAGATATGATCATACAAGGTATAAATATAGACCACTTCATTATTATGTTTCTAAAGATATGTACAATCCATATAACATATAAATCAACTTGTTTTTATTATTTGATGTTTCTGTAGTATTTTAAAAGTTGTATAATGTGGGGTTTTACCCCACTACAGGTTGGGAGTACACAGAGTGTCTGCTGTACACTTTCTGTTGGGAGTCTGTTGAATGCCTAATCTCTGTGTGCTCCTTTGGCTTTGTTCAAGGCTGAATTCTTCAAGAAATTTTTCAAGAAGCTCAACACACAAAAAAAACACATGTAAAAAGATTAACCACCACTTTCAATGCAGTTTAAAATATTTTCTTGTTAAAAGGTATCTTTAAAATTT
This sequence comes from Camelus dromedarius, assembly GCF_036321535.1. Lineage (NCBI taxonomy): Eukaryota > Metazoa > Chordata > Mammalia > Artiodactyla > Camelidae > Camelus > Camelus dromedarius. Next base: position 25,035,857 of record NC_087458.1, on the reverse strand, counting down.
GTTTCGCATGTTTTACAGATTCCATCATGGTTCATTTATTTGTTACTTGGACTGAAGTTGAGTTCTCTGCTGTTGGAGATAGTGCCCTGACCTCTCTCCACAGAGAGAAGCCTAAGCCTGTCTAAGCACCTGTTTAAAGGGGAAAAAAAAAAGGGACGAAATCTATCCCCACCCACAATTTATTAAACCTTGACATACTGCATTACTTAAGAGTTCTCAGAGAAAATTAAAACCCTTTTGACTGGGTTTTGCAATGCAGGGAAATTTTTAGTGACATTTAAAAGGTTTCTCTTGTGTTCCTCTAATGGGATAAATAAAAAAAAGGCTTGTTTTAGCCCAGCAAATGGGGGGACAATCCAATTTCCCTGATTCCATCAAGACACTCTTAAAGCATTAGCCTGTGCAGTAAAAAAAAAATTCAACTGACCCCCTTTGCCTGATGGCTTTGAAAAGTGTCCTGATGTGAAGGTATTTGCCCAACACAGCATACTTGGTTATTACTCTTGCAACACATCCGTTGATGGAAAAGTCTTATGTGAAGCTCCAATAAATGTCAGTTTATGTTATAGAACTATAAAAACAGTGCACCAGGCTATAATGGTCTGTCTGATGGTCAGCCTTTCCCTGGAAGAGGAGAAGAAATCCTGCCAAGTATGTTTAAATTTAAAATTTAAAGAAAAGATAAATTGTTTAAAATAAATAATTTAGTAAATTTTATTTGATTTTTTCACTGCTGTTGATACTTACTTCTGCTTGTCCAAAAGATTACGCTCATTTGCAAAGAACATGCTAGCACAGGGCAGTGGTCTGCAAATGTTGACTAGCATTAGAATCACCTGGGCTTGTTAAACAAATTGCTGGGCCCCACCCCCAGAGTTTCTGGCTCAGTAGGTCTGGGGTGGAGCCTACATTGCATTTTTAACAAGTTCCCGGGTGGGATGATCCTGCTGCCGTGAGGCCCACACTTGGAGAGCTCCTGGCCCAGGGGATCTGTGAAAAGAGATACTCACCTCTGGATCAGTGGTTCAGAATTTGAATCAAATCTTTTAGCCTGAAAGTCATTAACATCTGAGAGCACTGTGATGTGTGAAAAGTGGATATCAGTATAGTCTTGAGTGGACAGGAGCATGTGTTTGCCATTTGGCCTTCTCATTGGCGGTCTTTAAAACCCATTCTGAACAGGGAGACGACATAAAGACAGAGCTTTCATTTTAGAGACAGTACAGAAGAGAAAAGTATGGGTGTTCTGTGTTATTTAAAAGAATAGAAATGGAACATAAGTTTTCTATGACCCATTGTGTAATAGGACAATAAAGCTGTTGTTTATGGTATCCTGACATTTAGAAATTTCTTTTTAACAAGAACTTCTGCCTTCTAATGATGTAAAAACCCAAAGCACCTTATTGATCATTAAAAAAGTAAATTATATTTGATATTCTGATTCTTGGAAACTTAATCACTTATAAGAAATATGGTAATTGTGTTATCCAGAATATTTCACTCTAGCTTTATCAGCAGCATTTCCTTTGAAATACTTAGAATTGGTGTAATAGCCCACTTTTACTGGAGTCTGGCGAGTTAGACAGATACTATTTATTCATTTGTCCTTAAAATACACCTATGAAGTAAATAGGAGACCAAAAACAAAAATAAACTCCTTTTTGACAAGAAGAAATTATAGCAGAGAAATTTGTTGACGTCTGAAAATCACAGGAGCAAAATGGGAATGAAAGAGACTTAGGAACCTCAGATAGACCCCTTTTAAAGAAGGAAGTCCAGGTCCAGTCTCATTTTCTTCCGGTGGAAGAACAAGTTTGATAAGACATACATGTCTGTCTCTTCTTACAACGTCTAAGTGCTTTGTAGTGATTTCATCGTACTTCTCTGTTCCACACTTCTCTTTTCCTCTATCTATCTAGGTAAATTCCATTCAAGCAAATCCTTTAAAGAAAAATATGTATCTTATATTTGCATAACACTATATTTTTAAATGGGCTTCTACATAACGTTGATTTCATGTTGTCCTCAAAGCTATGGTTTATTTTTTAATGATTTCCTTTTAAAGTCATAGAAATACCATATAATAGAAATACAGAGAGGGTCCCCCAAAATCTATCTGACTGAAAGTACCATTTATTATAAGTCTTCTTGTTTTATTCATTGCACCTTCACCTTTCAAAAGTATTTGTTGAATTTGTGGCTAGCTTTGAAGCAAAATAAATGTTACTGTTTTTAAAGAGTTATCAGTTGCTTTGTGCTTCCTTTGGGAGTAAGGGTGCTATCTGCATTACTTAAAACTCAGTTTGAAAATAATTAAAGGTGACTTTGAAATTGCCATGGGTTAGATGAATAGAATCAGGTAATCAGCACTTTTCCAGAGCCCTCCTGCATTTCCCTAGAGTCCTCCTGGCTTATATTTCGTGATTCCCTTCCAGCACCAACTTTCTTGTTTTGGTTTGGTTTTTCTCCTCAGCTAAGGAGAGGTAATCAAGTCAAATGATAATGGTATCAGGTATTATTCTGCTAACGTTTCCCTGTGGTGCAGTGAGGACCGAAGATGGAGTCCAGAGAAGACTGCACAGAGGAGGTCAGTGCAGAAGTGGGAGCGGTTAATCTCTACGGCTCTGATATCCGACAGCTGGTCTCACATGGGCCTGGTGCCAGCAGTGTCTTTACAGGCTTTGTGGCAGAGATTATTTAAAGGAGATTAATCCCTCTAAACCCCTTATATTTTAATTATTTCTGTATGTATTTATAAAACCTGCAGTCTGCTTGTTTCAGGGCACAACTGTCCAAGCCCTTGTCTTTAACCTGGTTTCCACAATCAGACAAGTATATCTCTTGTTACCACAAAGGATACACTGTTGATTTGATTTTCCTTGTTACTAAAATTGTGTGGGGTTTTGTCTGTTGTTTGGTTTTTTGATTTTTGGTTTTTTTATTTGGTTAGTTTTGGGGTTTGGTCTCTGCTTGATATTGTTAACATTACTGTCTTCTGAAAGGATAACTAAAGTTAATATGCCTTATTTTAGGATATCTGCTAAAATGCTGTTTTTGTATTACATGATAGGAATTGAAAGTTGTACACTTGTAGAATGTGAAAACCTCCGGGTATTAGTAAGAACAATAGACTTTTCAGGGTATTATATTTTACAGATGGGTCAGTAGACGTGCCTGTCAGGGCTTCCAGCATTTTCAGCTATCTTTATGCCTGACCAGGGCATCCAGAACAAGAGACTCTACCTCTCCAATTTACGTTATTGAGGGCTAGCAAAATTTCCTTTGAATGTGAGAGTTCACACTATGAAGGAACAAAAATCACAAGAGCTTATGAACTATCCTTTGTGGCATTAGAGCATCACATTTCTAGCCACCATGGAAGTGCTTCTGTCTTTAACATGCAAGGAGACATTTCTGCTGCTTCATGCACTCTACTGCCCTTTATTCCCAATACTGAGGAAAGAAATTCTTTGGGGGATCATCCTTCTGAAGGTGTTCCACCTTCTGGGGAACCTCTAATAGGGCCTGTCTTGGTTTAGAATGTGTTCGTGATATTTGTATCATCTAACTGCTTGTTTTAGATTGTTTTATTTTAGTATGAAGTTACAGTTTTTAGTTAGACTGTCCTTTGTCCTTTTAATTGTATTTTTTCATGCTTAACTGAATGAACATTCAACATATTTTGAGATGGAAGAGAGATCTTGGTTAACTGAAGTATTAGTAACTAATGTTTCATTATCCAAATGCAATAACTGTTTGCTTGTGCTCCTGAAGTGGAAATTAGACGTTGAAATTGCAAAACTTACCACCTCTACGCAAATGGAATAAGTAAAGTCCTAGTTCTGTGTTTGGCTTAGTGTATCACTTTGAGCAGGTCATTTAATTCTTCTGAGCTTGAGTTTCCTTATTTACAAAATGGAACTACTAATGCCTGCTAATACCTGTCCCGCTTCCTTCAGGGCGTCCGTTTCATAAGCTGGTAGATACGAAAGTGTCCTGTAAAATTGTATGTAAGTAAATTTTCTTTCTTAAAAGAAAGAAAAGCATGTCTGAATTAAAGATCTGCATCACCTGTACCTAATTACATACATACACACAACCTGTAGGAGGCTAGTAGTGTGGCCACAGATCTTTTGTGCTATCCATATTTTGTGAATGGGTTTTAATTGTTGTTAGTTGAGCTGTTTCCTTGTCTCTTTCCAAAAAAAATGTATTTTCTTCCCTGTAACTATTATTTATCAAAAATGTCTTTTAATGTAATAGGTATTATGGAAGCATAATATTACCATAAAGAATTAGACTATAATGTAATAATACTTAATAATATAAACAATCTATATTTTAATATAATATGTTCTCATATTTGAGCTGATCTAAACTTCATATATGCATAGTGTTAATTTTTAAAACCATAACAATATGCCAAATTCTATTAAAAGCTGAGGAAATCCTTGGTTAGAAATTCTTATCTGACTTGAAGACAATTAGAATATGCTTCAGAGTTTTAAGTGGAAGAATGGCATGCTTAGGACAATGCTTGCAAAAGAGATGGGAGACCAGATAAATTATTAGGGAGGCTCTTATAGGAATTAGTGGATTAGGAGATTAGGACCTGAATAAGGTCCATTACTGTAGAGAAAAAGAATCAGGTATAATGGTACAGAAGGAGAATTCAGTCAACTTCACTTGATGAAAGACAGTATAAGAGACAAAGAAAAGGGGTAGAAGTTGAATATGACCTCAAAGCCATAGACAAAAAAGTTTTCTGGTTTTGGCATGGCTAATTTTAGGCGGCTATCATGAAATTCATTTTAAAATGTCCTAAAGAAAAAGGAAAACTGAAAGAGAACATTTGTACACATAGAGATGTTTTCCCAAAAGAATAGTAATGGATTCTGAGAGAGGGCTGAATCTTATACTGAATCTTAATTTTAACACCTGAGATACAGAAAAATCTCAGAGAAACCCATCAAATCCCAGTTCTGTTTAAGAGCATAAGCTTTGGAGCCAGAGACTTCATTTAAGTTCTGGCTCTGAACGTTACAAATCCTGTGACCTCAGACAAAGTTACTTAACCTAACTAAGCTTCGGTTTCTTCATTTGTGAAATGAGATAATTTAATACCTACTTCATAAGGTTGTTGGGTGGATTACATAAAAGATCACATGTAAATTGCTTAGCACAGTAAACAGATTAGCCACTACCATCATTGTTTCTACTCACTGGCTAAAATCAGTCTGTCTTGCTCCATTGGCAGGCTGTAGGCAGAAAGGTATATGAAATAAACTATCATTAAAGTTGAGTGGAATACTGCATCTTTGTTTTGCTGCTCATAGATGTGTATGATCTTTGTTATAAAATTCTGATTCATAGATAACTTGAAGTCTTTTGTTCTTGTTTTTAAACCTTTATCAGAAATAAGATCTTCTTGACTCTCAGTTGTCCAGCCATGTACAAAAGTTATTAAATCACAGTAGGCCTCCACAGTAGAGGTGGAGCAGGGGAATAAACTAAAGCTAACATTTATTGAGACTCTATTTCCCTTAATACAATCACTCATTCCCCTTAATAAAATCAGTCTCATATGCCAGAAAAATAGCACAAAAGTAGTCTTATCTTTGAATGTATGGGTTTTGTTACATTTCTTCCCATAGGCTGTGTCCTTTTCTGTTGGGTCCCCAGAGAAAGCAGCTTATTTAATATTTCTTTAGAAAACCCAGGAAAGAATTTAGGGAGCAGGACTGATGTGGACCATTGAATAACTGAAGTAAAAATCTTTCCATGTTTTTACACATTTTAAAAATAACCTAAAAGTGGATTGAAAGTGTGCTGATGGTGATAAAAACCACCTTTTGATAATATCTACAGGCAAATAGTTCAGAGGAAATTACAGTATGAAAACCTGAAATTGTGTCTTTAGGGTAAATAGAGGGTTAAATCTCTGAGCTGTAGAAGCAGATTGAGTTTTCCTTTTGTGATCTGGGCTGACAAGACATCAGTATTCTATTCATCTGTTGGGAATTAGGCTGTTAATCCAATCAATGACTCTTGAGTGAGCTGTGGCCTACCTCCCCCACTGGGGAACAATCGGATCAAACTGCAGATTGTTTAAGAGCACAGAGCTGTCCTCGTGTCAGGTGGAATTCTCAAACATTCCCTGGTGAATTGGGGATAGGGAAAGCTGTCGTGGCCCATTTATCCTGCTCCTTAAATAACCAGGTATCTGCCTTGTCCATAGGAAAGCATTAGGCAACACTGACAACAGGAGTGCAATAGAAATCCATTAACTTTAACTCACAGAAGTGTGGGTGAAAGGAAGGACTGTTTCCAAACACCCCACAAAACAACTTATATAAAAGTTTTTTTCACTTTTTTCGTATTTTTTTCCTACTCCTGAAACCCTGAATCATTTTTTCTGCTGGGCTTTTTTTTTTTTTGGTTGTTGTTAACTGTTTTCTGTCATTGACTTTTGTTAACCACGAAGAGCTCTTTCTGTATATTTACACTGCCCTGCCTGTATTTTTTATAAGTCATTAGGGTACAAATAAATTTTAATATAGATTATGGGAACACTAATTAAATAACATTTTAATTTAAAAATATCTTTCTCTGAGGAATGCTAATTAAATAAAATTTTAATTTTAAAATATCTTAGTCTGAGCATACATAATTTTGACATCTTTTGCAGCGTAGCAAAATTTGATTTCTAATTACTGATTTAATAGTCCATTAAGTACATTTGGAAATTATTATTGAACTGATTAGATAGATGTTCAGGGTTGCAGTTATCTTCTATGAAATGCTGTCTCAAATTTTTCCTTTTAAACGGTAAGGTGAAATGAGCTGTCATCAATCAAAATATCCAAAATGCAAAGAGAAATTCTCAAAGATGGTACCTACTATCCCAATCTCAGTGAAGACAGGCTTAAACGACAGTTTTATTGCTTTCTATATACACTACATAAGAGTGTTCCAAAAAAGAATTTCCTAAATTTGCCAAATTTATCCATTCATTCTAAGTATTTAGTATGCACCTTTTACGTACCCAGAACTCTTCCTAAGCATTGGTGTTCCCACCGTGAACAAGACAGACGAGGTCTACACTCTTTGGGAGCATACATTCCAGTGAGGAAAACATACTAAAAACAAGTAAATAAGATGCTAGCAGATAAGTGCTAAGAAGTAAATGTGGTAGATTGCCTACTTTGAACAGAATGATCAAATAAGACTTTACTGAACAGGCAGTCATTAAACTGAGACTTCAGTGGAGAGGAGGTGCTGTAAGTCATGCCCCAAATCCCTGAAACAAAAATGAGCCTTATATGTCCACTGTTCCCCAGGTCGGTGGGTTTCAGGCCCAGCAGAGCATCAGAATTTCCTCACAAGCTTTGTGAAGATAAAAACATTGGAGCCTCTGTCCCTAGAAATGCTGATTCAGCAGGGCTGTTCATGGCACTGGATGCACAGGTTCTCAGCCCTGCTGCCGTGAACAGAGCAGGAAAACCTGTCTCAGCCGGTGTAGATGGTGTCTTCCCTTGAGCACATCACATACTTACCTACTTCCATCTGTGCCCATGTTTTTTCTCTCCCTGTAGTTCTCACCCTTATTCTGTCATAGGTATGTCCATCCTCACCCTTTCAAATACCATCTGCTCTTCAGGCCCTGTTTCAGTAGGAAGCACAGAGTATTTATTCATGAAGTATTCTTACAAAAACAGTTGAACCCAACTTTAACAAAACCTATTTTAAAAATACGTGTGATAGCTATGTAAATGACATCAAAAGAAAGTAAACTGGCAAATCTGGACTGTAGAGCGTTCTGCTGAACACCTGACTATTTCTCTAAGTTAGTGGCATTAAAATAAAAAAAAGTGAGACAATAAGAAACCCATTAAATAAAAAGAAGTTAGGAGCCAGAATGTAATCAGGTGCCATAATGAGAGATACTCTGAAAGGACTTTGGGAGAGGTAATGAGGGGGAAATAGGGAGAGGTTAGTATGAGCCACAGCAGTCAAACGTCTTCAAGAGGGAATCGCAGCCTGGCGTGAACTGTAAAAGCTAGGTGCTACTTGATGGGCACTGAGGTGGGACTGGGGCTAGGTAGCAGAAACAGCTCTTATGTGTTTGTAATGAAGAATAATTGGATAAAGTGGATCCAGACCATGGAAGCTATGATGCTTAGATAATGGAATTTGGACTACAGTGTGTGCGTGCACATGCACGTGTGTTTTTAAAAGGAGTAACATGATGGAATTTTTTGGAGTGATTCATCTAGTGACAGTGTACTGCTGCTAGGGAGAAAGGCATAGGGAGGAACACCAGTGAAGACACGACTGTATTCATTCGGGAATGAATTGATAAAATATTTGTGTTTGAGTAACAACAGCAGAAGATAACCAATTTCCTCAATACCAAAAGGAAAGTGCCTAGTTCATAGCACCCTCTGCGGATGGGGAGCTATTTTGTGGACCTAGCAGACTACGAAAATTTTCATTGTGAACGTGAAAAATGAATGAGTAGGAAAGGAATGAATCATTTCTTGGATTTCTCTGCTATAGGTCTGATTATTTACTGTAGGAGGGATTTAGAATAGAGTAGATTGAAATATATTGAGCTTTTACTGCACAGTGTTACAGAAGCAGGAATGCAGTAAGCAAAACACCCTTCAGAAGAGAAAATAGTTTGGCTCTGTTTTCTTATGTACCTAACTTTGAATGCTAGACCAGCTTAGTAAATTAATTTTTTTAAATATATAGACTGATCTACACCTTCTCAAAATATGCATACTTGAAAAAGTACAGCAGTCAGCCAAAGAGAAGTAAAAATGAATGTGTAGTTCTGAAGAGTAAGATGATTCACTCTCTGAATGTGATAGATCGGTTTTGAGCTTATGGTTAATAGGAATTACACAAGTATGCCGTATATGAGACTATAATTTAGGTTACCTTTTGCCTTTAACCTGCAAAAATAAAAATTTTAACCACATTTCTTCTGTGTATTGTATCTATTTGTGTTGATTCCCCTTGCTCCTTTTAGTAACATAGTACAGTGAGAAAACGTGGGTTTTGATGCTGAAGGGCCTGGGACCTTGCGCAGGTTAAATATAATCTCTCTGGGCCTCATTTTACCTGGCTTGAAAATGGGAATAACAGCGTTTATGTAAAAGGGTTGTGAGGATTAAAAGAAATGATGTTCGTAAGACTTCCAGCACAAATTGGTATTCAGCCAATGTTTGTTCCTGTTTCTTTCCTTATTTTAGTAAACTCTCAGTTATCTAGCGCCCCCTTGGAAGGTTCAACATTCTAGGTTAGTGTTGGTTTCAAACAGCTGAACAGTTACATTCTGCTTTTTATTTCTTAACTTTTTCTGTAAAATTTTTTTTTTCTAAAATAAATCCTATACTTCATTGCCTCTTTCTTAAATCATTGTACTATACCACAGGTATTTATAGATGGTGAAGCGTAGGGCTAAAGCTTCTCTTTCTCTCTTGAGATTGCTAAAATCTGCAGGTTGGCATGCAGCCCGGCCCTCTTTATGGCTGGCTATTCTCTGCAGTCTAAAATGTCCGCAACTTGCCACCTCTGTCGCAGCTTCTTTTCTGCTGGCTGCTACTGTGGCTGCCCCCTTCTTTCTTCTGATTACCATTAGGCTCTGCTGCCCTCTTAACACTTCTGCTCGCTAGTCCTTGCTTTCCTTCACTTCTCACTTTCTATGTCTCTTCTGCCTCCTGTTGCATCTCATATTTCATGGGCAAAGACTGGCCTTTCATTGCTTTCTCAGACCAGCCAGCAGAATCCTTCTTATATAGGAGCCAACTGGTCACAGCATGGTGACCTTAATATGGTCCTTATCAGCACTTTCCCCCGGTACTGTGGGCCCTATTCCAGATACTTAATGCCAAAAATCAAGTCCCTGGATTAGTGAGGTATAACTATATTTGGTTTTCCTGTCAGTACTTTGTTTTTCTTGTCTTTTATTTTGTGCAACGTTTTGTGCTAGATAGAAGAGATGGAGGAAATAGGGGTCTGTAAAGCTGAACTATGCACATGATCCTTACCTTCAAAGAACTTGGAGGACACAGACTTGTTTATAAATAACACAAGGTAAAAGGTGAAAGGGGATGAGAGAAAGAAAGTTTTAAGTAAGGATTGTGAAGGCTCAAGGTTCTACCTAAAATTACAAAGAAGAGTGGCTGTTTTTGAACCCAACCTTGGAATAGTGGGTGATTGAGTCCTGCAAGAGTCAGAACAGAGGAACGGGTCAGAGGGAGGGCAGCTTTCATGATTCTCTGCCATTTTAAAGGTAATGGTAAAGAATCACTTGGGAGCATCATGGGTACATTTTTTTCTTTTCTGATTTGAGGGTCTGGGTCTTTAAATTTACTATATTTTTCATTCATCTGTGTTCCTTATGAATGTTTATTTGGAAACAGAAAGGATACAGAGGCATAGTATAGGGGTTGCATTTCTATGCTTTTGTAGTTTGAATTTTAAGCATGGTTGAATTTTTCTACATTTTAACTTTATTATGTAATTTTGTTTATTTTTAATTCAACTGAGTATTTTTATTTTATCCTAATGTATAATCCCTTACAGAGATTTCAAATGTATGAGCAAGGTTAATTTATTAGAATCGTTTTTGCTGCTGTTTATAACAACGCCATATTTATTAAATTTGAACATTTCTTTTAAGCTAAAACAGAAAAGAAAAGCATAAATAACAATGACAGACAACCTGCTTCTGGTGTGGTCATTTGAAACGAAACAACCAAAAAATTTAATCAACTTAAATTTAGAAAAATTAGCTGATATAAGTTGTAAACCAGATGAGTAAAAGCTTTCACTTATTCATTCTTGACATTCAATTCCATTTATTCTTTGTAATATATTTTAAAACAGAATGTTTATAAAGACTAAGGTTTGGGTTCCTATATCCTGTTTTGATGTTACTAAGAAAAAATGTTTGGAGTCATATTCATGCTTTAATACGAATTCCACTTTAACCCACAAAGAGGGAGGAGGTAAAAGATTTTGTAGATACAAGATGATGTGTTTTATTAAAACATCATAATCATAATAGTAAGAGTATCATAATATAGTTGACTTAAAATAATTATTAATAATGATTAAAACCTGAACAGGCTTTATATTAGTGAGTCATAATCATCAAGTTTGTTGATTGAACATTTCTTGAGTGCTTATTATGTGCTAGGCTAGGCATACAAAAGATAAATAAAAGAAGAATTGATATTTGGGTCCCTAAAGACTACAATTTGGTTAGAAATAATTTTAAATAATTATCTTTTCTTTGTCTCACCCAAATACCTATTCTTTAGACATGTCAGGGTACCTAGACGTAGAAGCAATTTAGAGCTGAGGAAAATTTTTGATGTTTTTTTAAAGCCTACTCCTTTTCTCTAGTACTCTTGGCAAACAGAAAAGTTAAAAGAATTAGAAGACAACCTGATTGTCCTCCTGTCTTTCTGTCTCCCACTTGCCAATCAATTCTGTGATTGCAGTCATGGTTCTCATGTTCATGCCCCTGTTCGAATTGATTTCTCAGTGGACATGCTCTAAGTTGAAAGACCAAAAATCTCAATATTTCACATTAAACACAAGAACACTTCAGCCCACAGCATCTGAACTCAAAAGCCCCAAATTAGGCATGGTGATCTGAGGAGCATAGCAAGCATGAAATGGATGGGGGTTGTCAGGTAACCCCATCCGGCTTGTAATTGTAAACAGACATTTATAACTAACCACAATTTTAATTGGTTTGATCGCTTTTTATTGGAAATTGCTAAATAATAATCACTGAAAAGTGTTTGTAAACATAGATGGTATTCAGATTCAGAGAGAGTACAAATGAGTAGTAATTTTTTCTTATTACAAAAGTGGTATCAATATATTTTTAAATGTTTACAAAATACAAATAATAAATAAAAAGAAAAAGTTTTCAGTCATCTATAATCTTACCCTTGAGATAACCCCTGTTATCTCTTTGAATGCTTTCCTCATCTTTCTTCTACAGGTAGAGAATATATATTTTTTTAAATGGGATCATACTGTACATAGTTTCATATCCTACTTTATTTACGTGCCATGAGTATCTTCTCATCTGCAAATCAGATACTCTTCTTCAGCAGTTTCTGAGGTGGCTGCCTAGCACAGGTGTACTGTTACTGTAGCCATTCCACTGCTACCACGTCTAGGTTGTTCTGCTTTGCAATATCTAAGCTAGATTGTAAACTCCATGAAGACAAAGACTACAGTTGGTTTATTTATCATTGTGTCCCTGCTATGTAGTAGACTTTCAGAAGACAGGTGTTTAATTCTTCTACTCCCCCGTGTCTGTACCCGTGCAGCTACATGTGACAGGACAAAAGTGCACAACTCTGCTGCCTTCAAGTTTATAATCTCTGATCTCAGGTGGGCGCTCAGTGCTGCCCCGCAGTCACACTGCGTTCCCCTGTTCCATTAACTCTTCCACTCTGAGAGACCCCTCTTTCATACTTTCTCCTCTCTCCTTACAATGCAGACACCTCCTTCGTCATCCTCCTTCTCTGCTGATGACTTTCCTTTCCCATTTAACTGAGGAAGCAAGAGTCATTTAAAAAGAACTCCCTTGTGGGGAGGATATAGCTCAGTGGTAGAGCGTGTGCCTAGCATGCATGAGATCCTGAGTTCAATCCCCAGTACCTCCGTTAAAAGTAAATACATACATACATACGTACGTACGTAGGTACATACATACATACATACCTAACTGCCTCCCCCCCACAAAAAAAAGAACTCCCGTGAGTTCTGCCATCACATCTGTCTGCCTAACTGTATCTGTACTTACATAGTCCACCTTCCCGCCTATTAGTATGTGCGAACTATCTGTGCTCCTAAAGCCTGTCCCCCTGCTTATGTACACGGTTCCATCCTACTCAAGGATCTTACTGCATAAATCCTTTCTCACGTTATCGGTTTTCCCTCTCTTCTGTATAGTTTCCATCAGATACAAATATGCTGTTATCTCTCCACTCCACTTAACTGTCCAGGTACTGCTCCATTTCACTCCTCTTTACAGCAAAATTCCATGAAAGAGTTGTTTATACTCTAATTCCTCCTTCCCCATTATTCCTTGAATCCAGTTGTGTTCACTTCTACTGTTCTTCCTGTTCTTATCAGAAAATCAGTAAATTCCACTTTGCTAATTAAATCCAATGACCACTTTTCAATTCTTACCATGCCTCCCTACCAGCAGCATTTGGCACAACTGATCACTTTTTCTTTAAATACTTTACTATCTTGTGTTCCAGGACATTGATTTTCTTACTACCTTACTGGCCTTCTCAGTCCCTTTTTCTCATTCTTCTTCAGTAGTTCTTTCTCAGTGCCTTTTGCGTGCTCCTTCTCCTGTCCTCTTGTCTTGGAATGCCCAGGAGCTCCATTTTCAGATCTCTTCTTTTCTCTATACCCAATCCTTGGGTGATCTCATCCAATCCCTAGGCTTTAAATACCTGCTTTGAAATCTCAAGTTTATATCTTCAGCCTATAACCTCTCTTCTGAACTTCAGACTCATGTATCTGACTGTCTGCTTGACCTCTCCTTTAGGATATCTGATAGATATCCCAAACTTAATATGCCCAAAATCAAACTCCTGACCTTACCCACAAAACCTGCTTCTCCCCAAATCTTTTTCATCTTAGTAAATGGCAGTTAAAATCCTTGTTGCTCAGGCCACATTCTTGGTGGAATCTGTAACCTCCTCTCTTTTTCTTACGTGAATATCCGATCTATCAGCAAATCCTATTACTTCTACTTCCATAGTATGTCCAGAATCTGACTACTTCTCACCTTGTCTTCTGCGAGCACTTTGGCCCAAGTCCCCATCATTTCTTACCTGGATGTATGATATAAACTATCCTTCGATCTGTTCTCAATTTGGCAGCCAGAGTGGTCCTCCTAACCCATAAATGAAGGTAAGTTACTTCTCTGCTCAGAACCTTCCAGTGACCTCCCATTGAATTCAGAATAACAGCCAAAATCCTTACAATGGCTTACAAGGCCCTATGCCATCTGACCCTCAAACCTCTCAGACCTCATCTTCTATTACCAGTCTAATTTGCTCACTTGGCCCAGCCACACACTGGCCTATTTTTGGTCCCTGAAACATGGCAGGCACAGAACCATCTCAGGGCCTTCTACTTGCTCATCTTGCCCCCTCTGTTGCTTTTCCCCCAGATACTCAGACAGCTTGTTCCCTCACTGCCTTCAGGTATCTCTCAGTAATCTTTCCACTGAGGCCTATGCTGACTGCCTTTAAGTTGAAACTCATTCTACCCTGCCTGCAGTGTTCCTGATTCTTTCCTGCTTTATTTTTCACAATAGCTTTATCATCATCTAAACTATTACGTATTTTACTTAGTTTACTTTCTGTTTCCATCTCCTCTAAAACTAGGTAGAGATTTTTGTGTTTTTTTTTTTAATTGCACTTAGAACAATGCCTGTCACATAGGAGGTACTCAGTAAATATCTGTTAATAATGAATGTAGTGAACATCCTTGGTGAATAAATATTTGTACAAATGCATGATTGGTTTATTCGTTCACTTAGTAAAATGATTGAGTGCTTACTGTATACCAAACTCCCTGCTAGGTGCTAAGAATATAACAGCCAAAATGTCAGATGTGGTTCCTAACCTTATAATCATAAGCAAATTAAAATAACAGATAAATACATTTTTAACTATAAATTGTAATAAATGCTGTTAGAGAAGCAACTAGCCTATTGAACTGAAGACTAACGGTAGGAGACGACTTCTTTGAAGCAAGTAGTCAAGGAGGACGTCCTCTACGTAAATGGCAGGCTGGGACTTGAAGGAAGGAGCTGGCCATATGGAGAGCAGGAAGAACAGTATTTTGTGATCAGGTTAGAAAGTTAGGCAGGTTTGATTTGCCTTTCCCTGGTGATTAGTGATGTTGAGCATCTTTTCATGTACCTGTCAGCCATATGCACTTCCTCTTTGGAAAAATGTCTGTTCAGATCTTCCGCCCACTTTTAATTGGGTTGTTTGTTTTTTGGTATTGAGTTGTATAAGCTGTTTATATATTTTGGATATTAACCCCTCATCAGTCATATCATTTGCGAATATTTTCTCCTGTTCAGTAGGTTATCTTTTCATTTTGTCAGTGGTTTCCTTTGCTGTGCAAAATCTTTTAAGTTTAATTAGATCCCATTTGTTCATTTTTGCTCTTAACTTCCTTTGCTTTAGGAGACAGGTCCAAAAAAATTACCGCTATGATTTGTATCAAAGAGTATTCTGCCTGTTTTCCTCTAGGACTTTTATAGTTTCTAGTCTTACCTTAGGTCTTCAATCATTTTGATTTATTTTTGTATATGGTGTTAGAAAATGTTCTAATTTCTTTCTTTTACATGTAGATGTCCAGTTTTCCCAGCACCACTTATTGAAGAGACTGTCTTTTCTCCATCATATATTCTTGCCTCTCAGAAAGCAAGGTAGCACTTCAAGATCCAAAACAAACACAGCTAAGAAACAAAGTAGTAAGCCTTAAAGTCTTAAAATGCCTTAAGTTTTAAAAAGAAAGTGCTGCAAATGGCTTCATGTTGTCGGTTTTTATGGCTGAATAGTATTCCATTGTATAAATACACCATATCTTCTTTATCCAGTCATCTGTTGATGGACATTTTAGGTTGTTTCCATGTCTTGGCTATTGTAAATAGTGCTGCTATGAACATTGGGGTGCAGGTGTCATTTTGGAGTAGCGTTCCTTCTGGATATAAGCCCAGGAGCGGGATTCCTGGGTCATGTGGTAAGTCTATTTCTAGTCTTTTGAGAAATCTCCATACTGTTTTCCACAGTGGCTGTACCAAACTACATTCCCACCAGCAGTGTAGGAGGGTTCCCTTTTCTCCACAGCCTCTCCAGCATTTGTCATTTGTGGATTTTTGAATGATGGCCATTCTGACTGGTGTGAGGTGATACCTCATTGTAGTTTTGATTTGCATTTCTCTGATAATTAGTGATATTGAGCATTTTTTCACATGCCTGTTGATCATTTGTATGTATTCCTTGGAGAATTGCTTGTTTAGGTCTTCTGCCCATTTTTGGATTGGGTTGTTTGTTTTTTTCTTATTAAGTTGTATGACAACATAACGCCATTTGCAGCAACACAGATGCTCCTGGAGAATGTCATTCTAAGTGAAGTAAGCCAGAAAGAGAAAGGAAAATACCATATGAGATTGCTCATATGTGGAATCTAAAAACAACCAAAACATAAATACAAAACAGAAACAGACTCATAGACATAGAATACAAACTTGTGATTGCCAAGGGGGCGGGGGGTAGGAAGGGATAGACTGGGATTTCAAAATGTAGAATAGATAAATAAGATTATACTGTATAGCACAGGGAAATATATACAAGATCTTTTGGTAGCTCACAGAGAAAAAAATGTGACAATGAATATATATATGTTCATGTATAACTGAAAAATTGTACTCTACACTGGAATTTGACACAACATTGTAAAATGATTATAAATCAATAAAAAATGTTAAAAACAAACAAACAAAACAAAAACAAAAAAAGCAAACAAACAAGAAAGTGCTAAGTGTAAACCAACACTTGGTTGCCCTGAAAGGATTTGCCAGTCTCAGTACCCATGAGGTAAAGATCTCAAAAAACAGCAACCACCATCAGGGAAAAAGTAGACTTAAAAAATCTATCCACCAACACACAGTTGACATGGAGAGTTTTTCTTGGCCTGTGCTTCAAGCCTAGGAGTGGGATGTGGGATGGGAGAGAGGTTTGCCCTTTTTAAATTTACATTTAACTTAAGTGTTCAAAAATTTCCAAGCTAAGAAATCACCTTAGGAATCTCAGACTGAGAATATCTCTGTGGTGCCCGGCAGAAACAAAAAAACAGAATCATTCTGGAGGGGCAGAATCATTCTGGAGGGACAGAATCTCAATCCAGGAAACACAGCAGAGAATTTCTCAGATAAAACTCCACTTAAAATGAATTTACAGTCCAAAATTATAAAGCACACAAGAAGCAATCAACAATATGCAAATCTCAGACAGCACAACAAACATCACGTGTAGCACTGCACCACCTCCTCTTCGTGAGCTCAAATAAAAGAAATATAGGGACTGTAAGTCTACTTAAAATGCTCAAATGTATCAAAGATGAACTTTAAAACCTGAGAAAAGAGTAAGACACTATAAGGTTGGAGGATCATTTTAAAGCAGAGTGAAGAGCATTTACAGCTGGGGAGTCCAGATAGGTATTCTTTTTTTTTTTTTTTTTAATTGAAGTATAGTTACAATGTTTTGTCAATTTCTGGTGTACAAATGTTTCATTTATACATATACATACATATATTCCTTTTCATATTCTTTTTCATTATAGATTACTACAAGATATTGAACACAGTTCCCTGTATACTGAAGAAACTTGTTGTTTATCTATGTTATACATAGTAGTTAGTATCTGCAAATCTCAAACTCCCAATTTTATTCCCTCCCACCCCCTTCCCCCACTGATAACCATAAATTTGTTTTCTATCCCTGTGAGTCTGTTTCTGTTTTGTAAATATGTTCATTTGTGTCTTTTTTTTTAGATTCCACATATAAGTGATATCATATCGCATTTTTCTTTTTCTTTCTGGCTTACTTCACCTAGAATGACAGTCTCCAGTTCCATCCATATTGCAGCAAATGGCATTATTTTATTCTTTTTATGGCCAAGTAGTATTCCATTGTATGTATATATGTATGTATAGTGTTCAGAGCAGATAGGTATTCTTATTTGGAGTTGGCAGTCACAAAATTGGGAGGAAGATGACCAAGGCTTGGGTCATAAATTGCCTTGTGTATCAGTCAGGACACTTGTTTGCAAGTGACAAAAAGATTTCATTTGTCTAAGGAGTATGTTGTTGGCTCACCTGACCAAGAAAGGTATGGGAATGGTTGGAATGACAAGAACCGAAGGCTCTCATCTTCTCTTGCTCTGTCACTGCTGCTTTTTCCTTTGTGAATACTTCATTCTCTTACTGCAGACCAGTTCTTGCCAAAGAGTGGAGAACAGTATCACTTGTGGTTTTTGGCTCACATCTGCAGACCAGTTCTTGCCAAAGAGTGGAGAACAGTATCACTTGTGGTTTTTGGCTCACATCTTTTCCTTTTCAAAAAATTGTGCTAAAATATACATGAAGTAAAATTAACTACTTTAACCATTTTTAAGCGTACAGGTCAGTGGCACTAAGTTCATTCACACTGTTGTGCAACCATCACCACTATCCATCCCCAGAACTTTTCCCCATCCCAAACTGAAATTCTGTACCGACTAAACAATAACTTCACATTCCTCCCTCCCCCAGCCCCTGGTAACCACTATTCCATTTTCTGTCTCTATGACTTTGACTACTCTAAGTAATTCGTATAAGTGGAATAGTACAATATTTGTCCTTTTGTGTCTCTCTTATCCACTATACCATTTTCTTTTGAGCATAGAGGAAGGGACCTTCTTTGGACACACACTTCTATCCCCAGCTCTGTTTTTTAAATCCTGAGAGAAAACTCTAATTGGCTTGGCTTCAGTGACATGCTTACTTTTAGGCCAGGAAGATGGTGGGTGCTTTGATTTGCTCAGCTGGGGTTACATGGCTACCTTAGAGTCTTCCCCAGTTCTCTGGGTATACATACTTTCTCATAGAGTCCTTCCTTTCTTTCTAAAGTAGCACCCCACATCACTCTAGACTCTTATTATGCCTTTTTTTTTTCAGAGCACTGATCACTGCCTATCATTAAATAGACTATTTTGCTTATTACGTCCCCTACCACTAGAATGTAAGATTGATAACATCAGGGACCTCCACTGACTTGCTCACTGTTGTGTCCCCAGTGCCTAGAACAGTGCCTGGGCCATAATAGGACTTCAGTAAATATTTTTAATTAATTAATTGAAAATTGGGCTGGAGATAAAGATTTAGTATTCATTGGTAAAATCGATTAAAAAATGAATTATGCTTCCACCTCCCTAGTGAAGATAAGCAATTACAAACTGAACAAAACTGAACTTTGAGTATATACGAACACAGTGATTAAACAAGAAAGTTATGCACAAACAGCGAGAGAGCTCTACTTTCTAAAGATGGATAATTGTGGAAAATACAACTTTGCATGATGGATGCCTGAGTTAGAGTCCTGAAATTGCAATAGATTAAACCCTTCCTGAAATTGCTTTCTGTTGCTGAGCATTTAAACTATAAATGTGAATGTATAAGCTCATCAGCTACGTGTGTACGCGCACACACACACACACACAGACACACACACAGAAACACACACACACACACACGTACTGATTAACTTTGGAAACTAGCAAAGCAGATATGAGTCTAAAGCCATAACGGGTAGCGCAGTCCTTTCAGATCTGCCCTTGGCCATAGCCAGGCAAGAGAGACCACTCTGGAGCACATCACATTGTCGTGCTGCCCCACATAATCACCACTTGGATCCTGTTCACTGTAGCTGCCAAAGCTTTCTTCCCCTACCTGTCCTTGAAGTCAAGGACAGGACAAGGCAAAGAGGAACTAGAAGAAAAGTAGGGGCTGTGTCAAAAAATACAAGAAAGAAGTAGGCAAAAATGATCCCTTGCCTTCCTGACTTCTTGGTGCTGCTTTCCATCTTTTATTCCCCGTAGAGTGTATTATCCTTATGATGTGTTGTGGGCATCCCAAACTCACCCCTGCTGCACCTCAGCCGAGTCTACCCCACTCACAGGGTTCCTCAAAATCACTTCTTTCATATCTCCACCCGCCCCCCCCCCCCCCGCCCACTCCTGACCTCCAACTCCAATGAGAACTCCCATTCCTTGGTAGGAAAACAGTTTAATTAAACTATATTGTCTCAAGATTGTCTCCCTATCCCCACCGCTGTCATCCCTGCCAAGCTTGTCTAGGTGTTAAAAAGCCCTCAAGGAATGGCTTTTTTCTTACTACCTGTCTGAACCAGAAAATAGGCTCTCTGTGGCAGCTTTTTGCTTTTCTCTCTAGGAGATTAAATAGAACCGCAGCCAAAACGTTCTGGGAGCCAACCCCCACATTCAGCTTTTAGGAAGTAGGAAAGGTAGATAAGGCGTGCCCAGAGTCGTTGATTTATGTCACAATACCACGCTCTCTCAGTTATTCACAGCAGTGGTTAAGCATTTATCCTTAATTACCAGGGGCTTAATAATGGCCATGCATGTACCAAGTGCAGATCAAGTTAATTACGAAGTTCTACTTTTCACCTGTGCTTAATCCTGATCGTGTACTGCTCATGTAATGTGATCACCTGCTCTCAGCTTAAGAAGTAGCATTACTAAAAAGTACTCATCTGTACTATAATTAATTAGAATATCTTTGTTTTAAAAGAATAAAAAAATTAACTGAACTGTTGGAGTTTCCTGAGTTTTTGACTAACAACTTGTAGGACTCTGTGTTCTGAAATCACATTTCTTTATGATATTTGATATGAATAGGAAACCTAATATTATAATCCTGGAATTTGTGAATCTTTGAAAAGGAATTAAAATGCTACTACTCTTACTATAAATCATAGTCTTCTTAGATAGATTTGGGGATGTGCTTAGAGAAAAACCATTATAATACCAGCCAAGATAAATGATATATAGAGTCAGTTTTTCTGCCACTAACTGGGTTATCAAACTGCCGCATTTTAAGGGATTCCCTTTGGTTTAACATCTGCAAATCCGGTCATCCTGTCACCCTGTCACCCTAACTGTAGCTGCTTCAGTGCACAAGTTAGCATTCAACATTCTCCTTTTCTCCAAGAGAGAGAGCTTGGTCAAAAGTTACTGTGGGACAGACATAGAATACAAACTTGTGGTTGCCAGTGGGGAGGGGAGTGGGGAGGGACAGACTGGGAGTTCGAGATTTATAGACACTGACAGGTATATATAGAATAGATAAACAAGTTCATACTGTATAGCACAGGGAAATACATTCAAGATCTGGTAGTAGCTCATGGTGAAAAAGAATATGAAAACGAATATATATATATATATTCATGTATGACTGAAAAACTGTGCTGTATACCAGAAATTGACACAACATTGTAAACTGACTATAACTCAATAAAAAAATGAATTAAAAGAAAACACTAATTCAAGGACATTTCTACATAAGGAAATATTAATCAAATATAATTATTTTACCTTGAAGCTAATTAAAATTATATATAGTTATATATTTTAAAAAGTTACTGTGGGGCTCAAAGAACTGACTTTTTTTTTTTTTGAAGTACAGTCAGGTACAGTGTATCAGTTTCTGGTGTACAGCACAATGTACCAATCATGTATATACATACAAATATTCATTTTCATATTCTTTTTCATTAAAGGTTATTACAAGATATTGAACATAGTTCCCTGTACTATACAGCAGAGACTTTTTTAAATCTATTTTTATATATAGTAGCTAACATTTGTAAATCTCAAACTCCCAAATTTATCCCTTCCCACCCCCTTTCCCCAGTGACCGTAAGATTGTTTACTATGTCTGCAAGTCTGCTTCTATTTTGTAGATGAGTTCATAGTGTCCTTTTTTTTTTTTCCTTTTTTCTTTTTTTTAGATTTCACATATAAGTGACATCATATGGTATTTTTCTTTCCCTTTCTGGCTTACTTCACTTAGAATGACCATCTCTAGCTCCATCCATGTTGCTGCAAATGGCATTTTATTCTTTGTATGGCTGAGTAGTATTCTGTTGTATAAACACACCACAACTTCTTTATCCAATCATCTGTCGGTGGACATTTAGATTGCTTCCATGTCTTGGCTATTGTATATAGTGCTGCTTTGAACATTAGCGTGCATGTATCTTTTTGAGTTAGAGTTCCCCCTGGATATATACCCAGAAGTGGGATTGCTGAATCAGAACTGACTTCTTTTCCTGTATCTGATAAGCCTATGGAACTTTGGTACATCAGATACATTTACTATAGCATAGTACTATAACATATTTACATATATTTGCTTATGTACTTTCATACTTTTGCAATAACTCAGACTTCTAAGAGATATTATTTGTTTCTGTTATAGGACAATGAAGGTCAAACAGCTCTACATTATGGTAAGATGTTTTAAAATTATTACTAATTATATTTGACTTTTCTCTATTTGTTTACCTCAACTTTGTCCAGCCCCATATAGTACTTGAAAAAAATGCCTAGCCAGTAGCAGAGATACAGTAACTTTTTATTTAAAAAATAAATTAATTACCTCTAAAGTTGGAGATATATTAAAATTCTTACGGGCACACTGATAGTACATTGAGCATTTCTATACATCAACAGAAATGGAGACTCCTCGAACCCCCTTTTGAAAATCCATTGTTTCATTCCTGTTACTATCAGTGACAACTAAGATGATAACCATTGTCACTTAGGAGCCAGGATCTCTCCTATAAGAAATAGTTTCTTGGTGTAATTGAAGTGAAGAAAAACAGGTGTGATTTTCAAACTTATTTTCCCTACTAACTGATTAGCATAGTTAAATAATCTTCACTTATATAATCTATAAAATAGAGGATAATCTGTAAAATGGAAATAATATGGCTCTTAAAAGCTACCAGGTAATTTCAATGAAATAAAAGAAATTGAAGTATTTTGTAAATTTTAGAAAAAGTATTCTTACTTTTATTCTATTTGAGTGTGAATATGGTTGAATAAAACACAGCCATCAATATTTAAACCAGAATATATCAAGAATATCTACCCAGTCAATAAGGAAGACAATCAAAAAGAAAAATCAACCCCCAAAAACAGTCAACTCACAAATGAGAAGAACTGAATAACCAATAAACAAGAAAAGATGCTCACCCTCACCAGTAACTTTCAAGAACTATGAACAGTCTGAGATTATACTCTGCTTGCAAGCTAACAAGCTAGCCTGACACAGTTTTATGGGTGTTGGCAAGAAACACAAAACTCATGGATCAGAGACAAAGGACTGTTATTCACAGCACAGCAAGCAGCATGAGCTTCATGTTTGTGTCATTTCCCCTTGAGTCGCACAGGAGCTACACAGACAAGCCCAGGAAGGTCCTGCACACATAGTGTGTCATGGCTTAGGAATTCTACGCTTAGGGAACTCCAGTCTTTCATAATGAGCTGCCAGGAGACCTGCTCAGCATTTGCCCTGGAGAAACACATATCTTAATTTACTGGACAGTAAACAAACCTGCCCTCTACTGTGGAAGGAAACACTACTTCTGTTGTCCAAGGCTGTTCATTATACAAACATCTTTGAAAAGATAGTCCGGAACAAAAGCTTCCATTACTTCTGCTCACAAGGGGTGCAGAAACATGAAAGTCCCTTGGAAAATTGTCTCCCAACAATAATCAGGGAATGCAGATTAAAACATTTAGATGAACCTTCACACTGGTCAGACTGGCAATATGTTAACATCTACAAACATTAGTATTAGGTTGTAGAGGAACAAGAACTCTCATACCTGGTTAATGTGGGAGTGCTAACTGTTGCAGTCACTTTGAAGATGAATTTAGGAAGATCTCGTGAAGTTAAAGGCACACATACCATACAACCCAGCAATTTCATTTTAGTATATACCCTAGAAATAGTCCCCAATGTGTATATAATGAGACATGGTTAAGAACATGTGTTGCAGCATTATTTGTAATAACCAAAAACTTGTTTTATTAGCCTTTATATTCCTCTTTATGCCATACTTAAAATAGTTCATTTAAATCACACATATATATACACATCCATATGCATACATATGTATTTTATGTTACCAAATGCCTTTGAAAGGTATATCATTAAAAATGTACATATATAATAAAGTACACAGGTAATCTTTAGGCTCCTTTTTATAAACAGCTCTCAGAAGTAGTTATTGTTTTCCCCAGTTTATAAATGAGAAAACCAGAACTCAAAAAAGTTAATAAACTTACCTAATGGAGCCAGAAATTCAAACCCCTATCTCTAGGTTTACTAGGAAAGGAGAGAAAAATTAATGCCTTCCCATGCCACCTTCCACAGCACTCACATCTCTCGCTCCTCACATGTTTATATGATAATTCTGTCATACAGCTCCTCTAACATCACCAAGAGCTCACTGTTCTAAGCCCTAATTTTCGACCCAGGAAAAAACTTTTCTCAGCTACCTTTATAGCTGTTTAAACCAGGCATAAGTCAAACAACCATACATAATCAAAACGGAGAAAAAATAAACTCTTCACAGTGATTGTGAGGCCTTCAGCATAAATTTCAGGACTACGCTTTCTTCCTGATGCCTGGCTTCAAGAAGCAAACTTTCTGTTACTCCAAAATATGTGCTGAAAAGTCTAGAGTTCACTGCTCTGCTTAGACGACTCCACCAGGGTAGCCACGTGCCATGCTGCATTGGCTCTTATTTCTGTCCCCTTGTTCCTTCTTTCATCCACTCACTCGGACGTTTTTTAGTGCCTTCTCTGTGGCATGTGTTGTGTTTTCCTTTCATTCCTCCATCCAGAAACTGTAGAAACAGCGAAACCAGACTAAATGTGCCCTTGAGAAGGTAGATGAGTCCCTCCGTCATCCCTAGTTAACCACTAGGGGTGAATGCCTTCATGGATGTGGGAGTGTGTCCATTTAAGTTTGATATGGGTACAATTTATTTCTAGACAGCAACAGGGTTGGGGATTTTTTTTTTTTTTGGAGCTCTTTCTGACTGTCTTCCAAATAAGCTGTATTATCTTTATGTACTGATGGAAAAATCTCCAAGATATATTGTTAAGTGAAAGGATTAAGGCCCAGAGCAGTGTATATACTCTGCTGCCATAAATATGTACACATTTGCTAGTAAATGTGTAAGATATCTCTGGAAGGATACCCAGAAAGCTAATGTTGGTTGCCTAAGGAAAGAGGAACTGTGAAGCTAGAATAAAAGCATAGGGTAGAAGTTTTATCCTATAAACCCTTAAATAACTTCTTTATCAGGACCCATATGCATATATTAGCTATTTGAAAATTAAATTTACAGTTGTTTTCAATCTAAATATCATAGGCTCTATTAGTACTATAAATATGACTTAATTTCCTAATTATATTTTATTCATTCACCAAATACTTAATGAGCACCTACTATTTGCTGGATAAATTATACCAAACATCCTTTTTAAGGTAAGAGATGTCTTCACCTCCCACCCAATAAACAAGGCCCTAATAACCATAAGTGATAGAGTGTGAGTTAACATTGTGTCTAATCTGGGAAAACTATGGGCTTAGGTTTCAATGCCAGCAAACTCTGGAAATAATGCTTCTTGAGCCAGGAGTAATGGAGAGTTGGAACTGAGACCCCATGCATAAGCCAGGACCTTCAAAGGACTACATCCTCAGTAGAGGGGGGAAATTAGATTAGAAACAGTTGACACACTAGTATAAGACAGGAAAACAAGCTTATTTGCCACAGACCAGAATCTAGGTAGAAAAAAAAACTCCACCTTATGCAAGTTTGGCGTTTACATTTATAATCTCTCTGATTGTTTTAGAAATTCTCAAGTTGAAAAATTAACATAATAAGAGTACGGGGCTGGTTACCCCTAAAGGATTCAGCAGAAGCATATGCTAAACTTCTTTTGAGAGACACATCCTCAACCAACACAGTACATAATTCCTACAGAAAGAAGCTCTGCTGAAAATGAGCTCACAATCCAAAATTACAAAATACATTTGAGTGAGTATCAGCAGACACAGTAAACCACAGAATTTGGCTTAAGGAACTTAAGTAAAACTATTGGATAGAAATTATCAGAGAAGTCTATGTAAAATCAAGGAATGAAAAACATAAGAACAAGACACTCCAAAAAAGAACAGGCAGATTTGAAAGAGAATCAAATAGAAACTGCAAAAAATAAAAAAATACAGAAATCTTACAATGAATAGGTTAAAGTGTAGAATTGGACAAGTTAAAAAAAAATGAACTGAAAGGCCATTCTAAAAGGCAGCACAGAAAGATAAAGAAATAGAATTTTAAGAGACATTGCGTGTAAAATGAGGAAGTCCAACATTTTAAAATAGGAATTCCAGAATGAGAAATGAGGGAAGAATCAGTATTTAAAGATATTTACTGATATTTCCATAATTGATAAAACTTTAGCATCTTCAGATTCAGGAATTATGAGATCTGCTCAGTGTCAGGTATTAACCCAGTGGAATACTATACAGCAATGAGAAGGAACTACAACTACATGCAACAACTTGGATGAATCTCACAAACATACTGATTTCAAGGTGCCAGACACAAGAGCATGTACCATATACTTCCATTTACATAAAGGTCAAAAATAGGAAAAACTCATCTCCAGCATTAGCAGACAGGATAATGGTTACCTTGGGAACTGGGTAGGTAGCATTTGGAAGGGATTAGCAGGGCAGGAGTGCTTCTGATGTTCTAATGATCTGGTTCTTGACCTATGTGCTAGTTGCATGGATAAATTCATCTTAAGAAAATTTATATTCAGGATTTTGGTACTCTTCTGTATGTATTTTATACTGTAATATAAAGTTTACACACACACACAGATCAAAACCTAGACAGACATAAGATGTGGTATTACAGTTTCTCATATATATAATCTTTTAACCTTTCCAACAAATGTCTGAGCCTTGTTTTTCTACAGTTGCAGATAAAAAAACTGAAGTCCAGAGAGGTAGCATGAGCTTGACAGGGTGACACAGGTTGTAGTTAGCAGAGCTCAGACACCTGTCCACGTCTTCTGATTCTACTTCCAGTCCTCTTTTCATAACTTCATAAATAATTACGGTCCTGCTAGCCTTTTTTTTTTCACATTTTCTTTTATCCTGGTATCCTATTATAGCAGACATTATTTTGTGGAAGATAGTCTTCTATAGAACTAAAATAAATGAAAATCCCTTATGATTGGTCACCTGGGTCAGTGAGTCAGGCTATTTTTCAAAACTATACTTATGAGTAAACACACATATCAATACCTGTGTCCATCCACGTGCCTTTATATTTCTGTTTCTGTTCACTGAGAGTTTAGACAATCATAAAATTATCCCTGATTCAGGAATCCTGCCCAAAATTGATCTAGTAAAATGATCTCTATTTCTATCTCTCAGATTATGTTATTCACTGTAGAAAGAACAAAACAAATGCCATATGTGTTATAATCAAGATAATTAAACACTCAAATAATATTATTATTAGAGGTTTTGGCATTACAAATACGTAAAACTAAAACAGTCTGACAACCCAGGAAAATGTCATGAAATTAGTATTTTAACATAATAATGACTTATAGGTGTGATTCATTTTTAATTTAGGTATTTTTTATTCGATCACTAGACTTTTACCAGATTTTAAGGTCATCAAAACAGAGTTTGGATGTAATAATAATAACAGTTATCATTTATTAAGCACCTGCTATATGCTAAAGTCTCTGCTGGGTGTATTTTATCCATTTTGTCACTTAATATTATTCAACCTTGTTTATTTAATAGGCACTCAGTAGTTATTTGTTGATTTTATTTGATTTGAGGACCCTTAACCTATCCTTAGAACTTTCATAAGACTATACGTATAGTTAAATCCAGTGATTGCAGACAGTGCTGGGGATGTTTGGGGGCTTAGCTGTTTTATGAATTACGGTTTGGCTCGACAGCTGTCCTTGTGTTGACAGCTCTTCTGATTATAGCAGTTGTCAAACTCCATCCTTAAGCAGGTTGTAAATCCTGGCTTCTTCCGATTAAAACTGGGTCAGAGCCAATGGCAGGTTAACTAGAGGCCAGTGTTAGCTACTACTGTATGTCCTTACTAGTTCGTTCTAAATGCGCTTTGCATAGATAGCAGCTCACTAAAACCTTTATTTGCCCGTTTTACTTTGGTGTTTTTGAATCTTCAGGTATCAGTCCTCCTGTTATTTTGTGATTAAACATGGTCCTTACTGAAGAGTATATTACTGTAAGTGTGGTCTTCCTTGTAAATGGCCTGTTAGCCTTCTCCTCCCCCCACTCCACTGGGAATACTAACATCATTGCATCTGTGTCTCCCAGGGGAAATCAAGGCTTTTCCTTGCACGTGCAGTCATGTGATTTCAGAGTGGGCAGGCTTTGTATCCTCATGAGCCCTCGATCTTCCACGTAAAGCACCATCTGTTCTGTTCCTTGCACACTGTTACAGGGCAGTGGGAGGAGGCATTAGAGTGAAAATAAATAAAATAAAAAAGAAAGAAATTCATCATCAAAACCCTGAGGATTAATGGAGTCAGAAGCCTCACTGCTCTGAATGAAAATTCATCTTCACCTGTGCCAGTGTCAGGGCTGCCTCTATGGCACTTGACAAATAGAGGTTCCCAGGGT
Source organism: Camelus dromedarius (assembly GCF_036321535.1). Taxonomy (NCBI): domain Eukaryota; kingdom Metazoa; phylum Chordata; class Mammalia; order Artiodactyla; family Camelidae; genus Camelus; species Camelus dromedarius. The sequence goes on along the minus strand of NC_087458.1, from coordinate 25,007,449 downwards.
ACCATAAATTCAGCAACTGCTCTAATCCCTATAGACTTGCTCAGGCTTTTCCGAGATGGGCTTATGACCGTTTTTGTATTTCCCAGCACATTGTGGGCACCAGTATCCCCTCATTAATTTGGTAAAATGTTAGCACCCTTTACCTTGTCCTCCGCTCTCATCTTCTTTGTCTTTGTCTCCTTTGAGGGGGTGGGCAGCTCACACATTTCTGAAAGACAACGCTGCCTTGTGAATTGTGCTTCACTGAAGATGCCAAAGGCAGAGGAATCAATTAACTAATGAATTATAAGCAAATACGAAGTTCCCAGTGCTGTGTTAGATGAAGAGGAGAATATAGATAAGCATGTAATCAAGTAGCTCACCATCTAATTGGGGGCACAAAGCGTATATTCGCAAAAACTAACTGTTGGGCACCTACACGTGCCAGTAGGCTCTGTGCTAAGCATAAACATAATCGATGCCTATCAACAGTGAATCTCCAAGAGGCACTGCAAGTGCCCTCCTCACACCAGGATAAAATTCACCTATGTGGTTTCCCCTTGTCCCTTAAACCAGTCTTTCCCTTCTTGTCCTTTTTTTCTCTCTACTACAACTTCCCAATTGCTTATGCTCTCATATAGTCTGCCTTTGCATAAACCCCAGGCTTTTGTCAATAAAACTCCTTTCCTTTTAGGTACCATATCCCTCACTCTGAAGTACGGTTTTGCAGCCCTTGAATTCCAAATTTAAATCTCACTTTATGATTTCACTTGAACTAAGATTTCACCTACGTTTGTTAGGTTAAGAGATTGTTGTACAGCCCAATTAAGCCCATTTTCAGCTGGCTGGCTGTAGTCCTTTAGATGTGAAACTTAAAAATTTACGTTCCATTCCTAGGTTAGTGCTCATAGATTATATCGTGTCTCACTGCTGGAAGGGTGACTTCGTCATGCAGATTACATGAAATTAATGCCCCTTTGTCTGAGATGGCCAGCTTATGTCCTCAGCCACAGTCCACATCTACTTAGCCTTGATCTTCATGATTAGTAGTCTCCACTGTTGGGTCATATTTGAGCAAAGTGTGATCTGACAGACCATGGGAGTTATTATCCAGTATTACAGATTTATACAGTGAGAAATTTGTTCTTCTGATACTGCTCTAAAAGTTCCAATTTTAAAACCTAACCAAGTGTTTTTCACAATAAATTGTGACTAATAACTGTGGGGAAAAGGTTAAATGATTATTCCTCAAAATATAAATGTCATTTAGCTAGTTGTACACAGGATAAATATCCTCTTTCACAGCTACTTGGTACTAGGCAGTGCACCTTCAACTTTGTTGTATTTTGTACAGGACTGTCTTCCATTGGAATCTAATTTGGTATGCAGTGATTCATGGTAAAACCTTTCAAAAATGTAAAATAAAAAATGTTTATTATATTATTGGGGGAGATAATTTTAAACTCTTGAAGGGATGCTCAATCCTAAATATGTTCTATTGGATTTTGGGTCTCGGTAGATATTCTGTCTTCACCTTTCTCCATGCCTGAGGCATACCCAAAATATGATCTCGGCTCATTAACGATTATCCCAGGATTAAAATAGGCACACTTGCCTTCCTGTACCTTTTACTCCTACTCTCTGTTCATTTATTCATCAAATATTAATTACATTTGTAATATTAATAGCCTTCTAAGAAATACCACACCTCTGAAGGCAGAGAGATAGGATTCCCAAACTGTCTGATTTGGGCTCAGAAAAATTCCTGCCTTCCACCTTTATCCTCTTAGAACCACCTCTGAGCCTATGCTGTTATGGATTAGAGTTTGGTGCCTCAGTTTGTCAGGATAGTTAATATAAAGAATCACCGAAGCTGTCCCAAATTTATAACTTACCACAACCTGATTTTGGCTGTTGACTTCATAGAAATTAACCAGGGAACACTGAACAGGAAGCACCCACCAGGGAAGAGAAGGCAGTCAAGGGAGCCATAGAAACCACTTTGTCGTTACCTGAGTACCAACAGAGTGCAAAAGAAGAAATGTTACTAATAAATCTCTTAAAACCAAACCCCCACAGAGTTCTGCTTCCACTTAACATAAAGAAAACTGCAAGAGAACAATTGCTCCCACACTAACAAGAAGAAAAGACTAGATAATCTACAAAAATCAAAACGTTTCTTAAACCCATCAGATAGCAGAAGTTGCACATCAGCAAGGTAAACTGGATTCCAAAGAATGACAAGACCCTACAAGACACATCAACTATTTCACCTTTGGTGGAGCACCTGAGAAAGATGCAGCCACCATAAAAGCAGGTAAGAAGAAAACAGCTAAAATTAACAAATGTTTCAAGTTGAGCTAGTAGGACACTGTAAAATAACTGGGAGCCTCAGACCCAAGAAGACTTTTCACTTGTGCGCTTTTTCATTAACTGGGCGCTGTAAGGGAAACTGAGGACAGAGAGAGCACTCATCAGTGGCACACAGGCATGAAACCCTGCCACGTCTCCTGACCCTTACTTCACACAAAGAAAAACCCTTAAACCACTTGGGGAGGAGCAGAAAACGTCTGTCCCCTCCTCCTGTCCCTTGGCCCAGCCAGATATCCACTGCATTTGGAGGAAGAGTGAAAGCAAAACCTGTCTGCCGCTGGAGAGGGACAGGGATCCCCTGGGCTGGGACCCTGCAATGACCCAAAGCAGGGATCCCATGCCTCTTGGGGCAGGACTGGAAGCTCCCACTCAAGACATGTTTCCCTTCATTCAAGACAAAGTTTGGCTGACATTTTGTGGGGCAAGGAGGATGCAGGAACACTGAGAAATTGCCACCTCTGAGGGCATGCCTAAGACTGAGACCAGCCCAAAAGGACAAAGAACTCTGTCCCAGTCCCACCAGGAGCCTCACTCTGAGTAATAAGCAATAGCAGTCTATAGGAGGGGGAGGAGGAGGAGCACAGAGAGAGACTCCCTCTATGGTAGACGTGCAGAGACTACTGAAAGCTGAGGGTGCGGTGAGAATGCTGAAGAAGCCCTCTGGCACTTAGGCCACACACTGAGCATAAGGTAGCAGCAGCCCACAGCTGGAGAAATTTGAAGTGTGTGATGCACTGAAGTTATCAATAGCAACAGCAAAGCCAAATCCAGCTCAGCTGCTGACTAGATTGACTCAACACCTGTACTAATGCATGGCCAAAGAAGATGCATGCCCATTTCTTGGTGTAAATAGTAGCATTTACTTCAGCCTCCATTGTCCTCCTACACACGATGTTCTACATTCAGTCAGAAATTGTGTGACACAAAAAAAGCAAGGAAAAGACAACCCATCATCAAGCAATAAATGAGTAATTGATAGAGCAAGTGGGTAAAACTTCAGCGAGGGTATGAAAGACTTGAACAGTAACTACCAACCAACTTGACTTAAATGACATCTATAGAACATCACAGCTAATAAACAGAATACACATTATTTCAAGTACACATGGAACATTTATCAAGAGAGACCATACTCTAGGCCATGAAACAAATCTTAACAAATGTAGAAGAAATCATACAAAGTTTGTTCTGGTGCCATCACATCATAGAATTAAGTTAGAAATCAATAACAGACACATATCTGGAAAATCCCAAATTGTAAGAAACTTAAACACACTTCTAAATAACTCACAGGTCAAAGAAGAAATTCCAAGAGAAATAAGAAGCTACTTTGAATTGAGTGAAATGAAAACACCCTATCAAAACTTGTGGGAAGCAGCTAAAGCAGTGCTTAGAGGGAAACTGAATGCTTTTATTAGAAAAGAAGAAGGGTCTCAAATCAATGATTCCACCTTAAAAAAAATAGAAAAAGAAAAGCAAATTAAGATCAAGATAAGCTTAGAAATAAAGATCAGAGCAGAAAACATTGAAATAGAAAACCAAAAATCAATGAGAAAAATCAGCGAAACCATTGATAAACTTTGAAAAGGTAAAACTAATAGACCTCTAGCCAGACCAATTAAAAAGAAGAAACAAATCACCAATTTCAGAAGTGAAAGGGAGACGTCAACAAAGATCCTACAGATATTATGAAGCAAATAAGGGAACATTATGAATAACTTTATACCAAAAAACTAAATAACTTAGAGGAAATGGACATACTTCTTAAAAGACACAGATTTGTGGGGCAAGGAGGATGCAGGAACACTGAGAAATTGCCACCTCTGAGGGCATGCCTAAGACTGAGACCAGCCCAAAAGGACAAAGAACTCTGTCCCAGTCCCACCAGGAGCCTCACTCTGAGTAATAGAAGTTCTCTCAAAAAGAAATAGAGCAAGATTTGTAGATACTGACAGGTATATATAGAATAGATAAACAAGTTTATACTGTATAGCACAGGGAAATATATTCAAGATCTTGTAGTAGCTCACAGTGAAAAAGAATATGAAAATGAATATTTGTATGTTCATGTATGACTGAAAAATTGTGCTGTACACCAGAAATTGACACAACATCGTAAACTGACTATAACTCAGTAAAAAGAAAAAGAAAAAAGAATATTACTTAAAAAAAAGAAACAGAGAACTTAGATAACCCTGTATTTATTAAAGAGATTCATTTTGTAGCTGAAAACTCCCATAACAAAATCTCCAGGCCCTGATGGAGTCACTGTGAATCCTACTAAATATTTAAGGAAGAAATAATACCAATTCTACACAGACTCTTCCAGAAAATAAAAGAGGAAACACTGCCCAACTCATTCTATGAGACCAACATTACCCTAACACCAAAACCAGAAAAAGACCCTAGAGGAAAAGACAACTACAGGTTAATATGTCTCATGGATGTAGGTGCAAAAATGTTTAATAAAATGTTAGCAAGCTGGACATAGCAATATACAAAAAGGGTCATAAATTACAACCAAATGTGTTTATCCCGGGAATGCAGGGTTGGTTCAGCAATTGAAAATCCTTATATTTCACCATATCAGACAAATCAAAACCAAAAATGAAACATATGACCATCTACAGATATGTAGGAAAAGCTGTTGAAATATTCAACCTCCTTCATGATTTGGGGGAAAAAAACACAGCAAAATAAGAATAGAAGGAAACTTCTTCAGCCAGAAGAAATTGATAGCTGACATCCTCCTTGATGAAATGTTAGATGCTTTCCTTCTGACTGGGAACAAGGCAAAGATGTCCACTCTCCGCTTTGATTTAACATTGTAGAAGTTCTAGCCAGTGGAAAGGAAAGAAAGAAAAGGCTTATAGATTAAAAAGGAAGAAATAAAGCATCCTTTATTCACAGATGACATGACCACCTATGTTGAAGACCCCAAAGAATCTTTAAAAAAAGAAAAACTTTTAGAATCAATAAGTGAGTCGCAAGTTTGTAGGATACAAAATCAATATACAAAAATCAACCATATTCTTACACACATATTTCTATACATATAACAGACAATTGGAAATTGAAGATTGAAAACACAAGGTCAGTATACAAAGATGAATTGTTTTTCTTTATACTTACAGTGAACCAATTGGAAAATGAATTTTTTTAAAAAAACCATTTATAATAGCCTCAAAAAAACCCCCACATGAATCTTGTGGCGGCTCACAGCAAAAGAGAATGTGACAATGAATGTTTGTATATTCATGTATAACCAAAAACTTGTGCTCTACACTGGAATTTGACACAACATTGTAAAATGACTATAGCTCAAAAAAAATGTTAAAAAAAACCATGAAATTCCTAGGGATAAATTAAAAATAAGTGCACAATTTATATGCTGAATACTCCCTAACACTGCTGAGAGAAATTCAGAGAAATCTAATTAAATGGAGAGAGATACTGCTATTCATGGATCAAAAGACTTGATATTGTCAAGCTAGCCATTCTCCCCAAACTGATCTATAGATTCAGTGCAATTCCAGTCAAAATTCTAGCAGTACTTTTTGTAAAAGTTTACAAATTGATTCTAAAAGTGATAATGAATAGGAGCAGGACCCAGAATAGCCAAAACAACTTTGAAAAAGAAGAACAAAGTTGGAGGACCAATTCTGCTTGAATTCAAGATGTAACCATTAAGTTACAGAAATCAAGGCAATATTGGTACAAGGATAGGTGTATAGAGCAATGAAACATGATAGATAACCAAGAAGTAGACTCAATGACAAATAGTTGATTAACACCTTTAGAGCACTTTTAGGTTCAGCAAAATTGAGAGGAAGGTACAGAGATTTCCCACATACACCTTGTCCTTAAACATGCCTCCTTCTAAAGAAAAAATGCACTCTATGTGTTACTCCTTTATTCTCTCACTACTACCACACTTCACTTCTGGTCACCAAATGTGTGGGGTTTTTTCTCACACCAAGCAGTTCTCTGTAACACCAGCTAGACATCCCATAATTTAACTCAATTCTGACACTAACTACCTAGAGATAGCATCAGATCCCACAGATTAAAGGCTCAGTCCCACAATACTGCCCCCACCATCACTTTCACATGCCATTTGCAAGTCCCAAGTTGTCATCTGTACTTCTGACTGACCATCTGTAAATTGAGGTTCCCACAATCCCCTTTTTGAATTGAATAATTTGCTAGAATGACTAAAGAACTCAGGGAAACACATTTACTGGTTTATTATAAAAGGACAGGATAAAGGATGCAAATGAACATCAGATGGAAAAGATGTATTGGGTGAGGTACGGAGGAAGGGGCTGAAAGCTTCTATGCCATCACCAAGCACACCACCTTCCCCAATACCTCCATGTGTTTAGCAACCCAGAAGCGCTCCAAACCCCATACTTTGGGGTTTTTATGAAGGCTTTATCACACAAGTATAGTCATTCATTAACTCAGAAAATCTCTACTCTCTCTCCCTTTCGCAGAGGATAGAGGTTGGGGCTGAAAGTTACAAGCTTCTAATCATGGTTTGGTCTTTCTGGTGGCCAGCCCCCATCCTGATGCTATCCAGGAGTTCACTAAGAGTCACCTCATTAGAACAAAAGGTACTTCTATCACCCAGGAAATTCCAAGGGATTTAATAGCTCTGTGTAGGGAACCAGGGTCAGAGACCAAATATTAGAACAAAAGATGCTCCCAGTGCTCTTATTATTTAAGAAATCACAAGAGCTCTGTGCCAGGAACCAGGGGCAGGAACCTATATCTGTATCTGTATCATATCTATATCTGTATCTAGATATATATAGATATCGATATATAGATATATATATATGTATACTTTTTTTTCACATTTGCTCATTATCAACATCCCCTACCAGCGTGGTAAATTTGTTACAGTTGATGAAACTACATCAGCATATCGTAATCATATCATAATATGATTAGAACCAAAGTCTAAAGTTTACATTATGGTTCACTCCTGGCATTGTACATTCTGTGGACAAATATAAAACAATATGTGTCTATAATTAGAGTATCATACAGGGTATTTTCACTGCCCTGAAAATCTTATGTACTTTGCCTGTTTATCCTGTCTCCACCCCCAACCCCTGACAACCACCGTTTTTTGGGGTTTTTTTTACTGTCTCCATAGTTTTTTGCCTTTTCCAGTAAATGTGTTTCCTTGAGTTCTGTGAGTCATTCTAGCAAATTATTGCTAGAATGTCATATGGTTCGAATCATATAGTATGTAGCCTTTTCATATTGACTTCTTTCATTTATTAATATGCATCTAAGGTTCCTCTGTCTTTTGATGGCTTGATAATTCATTTACTTTTGGCACTGAACAATATCCCATTACCTGGATACACCACAGTTTATCCATTCACCTACCAGAGAACATCTTGGTTGCTTCCAAATTTTGACAGTTATGAATAAAGCTGCTGTAAACATCCATGTGCATGTTTTTGTGCGGACATAAGTTTTCAACTTTTTTGAATAAATACCATTGAGCATGATTGCTGGATTGTATGATGAGAATATGTTAAGTTTTTTATGAAACCACCAAGCTGTCTTCCAAATGACTGTACCATTTTGCATTCCTGCCAATAATAGAATGAGAGTTCTTGATGCTTCTCATCCTCTTCATCATTTGTGTTGCCAGTGTTCCAGATTTTGGCCATTCTGATAGGTGTGTAGAGATACCTCATTGTCCTTTTAATTTGCATTTCCCTGATGACATGATGTAGAACACCTTTTCATATGCTTATTTGCCATCTGTGTGTCTTCTTTGGCGAAGTGCTCATTAAGGTCTTTGGCTCATTTTTTAATTAAACTGTTTGTTTTCTTGTTGTTGAGTTTTAAGGATTTCTGTATATTTTTGGATAATGGTCCTTTATCAGATGTGTTATTTCCAAATATTTTCTCCCAGTCTGTCACTTGTCTTCTCATTCTCTTAACATCATCTTTCATAGAGCTTAAGTTTTTAATTTTAATAAAGTCCAGCTTATCAATTATTTCTTTCCTGTATTGTGCCTTTGGTATTGTATCTAAAAATTCATCACCATACCCAAGGTCATCTAGGTTTTCTCCTGTGTTATCTTCAGGAAATTTTATAGTTTTGCATTTTACATTTCTCTGATTCACTTTTTGTTAATTTTTGTGAAAGGTATAAAATCTGTATCTAGATTTAATTTTTTTGCACATGAGTGTCCATTGGTTCCAGCACCATTTGTTAAAGAGACTATCTTTACTCTATTGTGTTGCCTTTGTTCTTTGGTCAAAGATCAATTGACTATATTTAGGTCAGTCTACTTCTGGGCTCTCTATTTTTTTCCATTGATCTATCTTTTTTTTTGCCAATATCATACTGTCTTAATTACTGTAGTTTTATCGCAAGCTTTATTGTAAAGTCGGCTAGTGTCTGTCCTCCAGCTTTGTTCTCCTTCAATATTGCGTTGCTCTTCTGGATCTTTTGCCTTTCCATATAAACTTTATAGTTTGTCGATATCCACAGCCAACTTCCCGGAGTTTTGGTTGGGAAGAACTGACATTTTGACAGCACTGAATTTTCCTATCCATGAACATGGAATATCTCTCCATTTATTTAGTTTTTTGATTTTGTTCATCAGGGTTTTGTAGTTTTCCTTATACAGATCTTGTGCATATTATGTTAGAGTATTTTGTTCTTAGGATGCTAATGTAAATAGGATTACGTATTTAATTTCCCGCTTGTTCACAGTGCCAACTCAAATATAACAAGTCAGCTCAAAGAGAAACCAGAAACTTATGCTATAGTGCCACCTACTGGAAAATAGAAAGCCTTTAAAAATTTCTAACCTGTTGCTACTTCAGATGTGCTAGCAGAGGAACAACTCATCAAGCACTATAAAGAACCAAAGTAACACTGTACCACAAAAGAAAATGACAATTCTCCAGAAACCAAACTTAAAATCATAGAAAATTTTGATCTAACTGATAGAGAATTCAAAATAATGGTTGTAAAGAAACTCAGCAAGCTACAGGAAGACTCAGAAAGGCAGTTCAGTGAGCTCAGTAATAAATTAATGAACAAATAGGTTTAATTTTATTTGTTACCAAAGAGATTAAAACTCTAAAAAAGAACCAAACAAATACTAGAACTGAAGAATTCAATAAATGAGCTAAAGAATGCATTAGAAAGCGCTGGAAATAGAACAGACCATATGGAAGAGAGAATTAGAGAGCTCAAAGATAGAAATCTAGAAATGATACAAGAAGAAGAGGAAAGAGAAATAAGCATTTTAAACAATGAGAAAATTCTGCAAGAGCTATCTGACTCTTTTAGGAGGAGCAACATTAGGATAATGGGTATCCCAGAAGGAGAAGAGAGGGAGAGGGGAGCAAAGAGTTTACTTAAAGTAAAAAAACAGCTAAGAACTTCTCAAGTTGAGGAAGTTCCCCTCCATTTCTAATGAACTGAGAAGTTAGCAAATACTTTTTTCTGCATCTCTTGATTTGATTGTGTGACTTTTATGTTTTTGCCTGTTTTTTACACTAATTGATTTTCAAGTGTTAAGCCAGCCTTGCACACCTGGGATAAATCCCACTTGGTTGTGGCTTATAATTCTTTTTGTACATTGTTGAATTTAATTTGCTAATAATTTGTTGAGAATTTTGCATCTGTGTTCATGAGAGATAATCAGTCTGTGGTTGTTGTTTTATTTTGTTTTTCTCTTGTAATGTCTTTGTCTGGTTTTTGTTATTAGAGTGATTCTGGCCTCAGGATGATTTAGAAAGTATTATTTCTACTTCTGCCTTCTGAAAGGGATTGTAGAGAACAGGCATAATTTCTTCCTTAAATGTTTAGTAGAATTCACCAGTGAACCTATATGGACCTGGTACTTTCTACTTTGGGAGGTTATCAATAATTAATTTAATTTCTTTAATGGATACAGGCCTATTCAGATTGTATATTTCTCCTTGCATGAATTTTGGCATATTGTGTCTTTCAAGGAATTGGTCCATCTCATGTAGATTTTCATATCTATAGGCATAGAATTCCTTTATTATCCTTTTAATGCCTATTGGACCTGTAGTGATGTCCCCTCTTTCATTTCTAATATAGTGATTTATGTCCTCTCTCTTTTCTCTTATTTAACCTGGCTAAAGGCTTATTGATTTTATTGATCTTTTCAAGGAACTACCTTTTGATTCTGTTGATTTTCTCTACTGATTTCCTGTTTTCAATTTCATTGATTTCTGCTGTAATTCTTTTTTTTCTTCTTCTTCTTCTGCTTACTTTGGATTTAATTTGCTCTTCTTTTTCCAATTTCCTAAGGTGGGAACTTAGATTATTGATTTATATCTTTCTTCTTTTCTATTATATGCATTCAATGCTATAAATTTACCTCTAAGCACTGCTCTCGATGCATCCCACAAATTTTGATAAATTGTTTTCATTTTCATTTAGTTTAAAATTTTTTTTAATTTCTCTTGATTTTTTTATCTTTGACCCATGTGTTATTACTTACTGTACAGCTACAAAAGTCAAAACAATGTGATATTGGGGTAAGGGGAGGCGTATAGATCAGTGAAACATGGTAAATAACGTAGAAATGGATCAAACCACAATGGGAAATTGAATTTTGCACTCTCTTTGCAACAGAGTGCAAAGGTAAGTCAGTGGAGGGAAGAGTAGTCTATTTAACAAATGGTACTGGAACAGTGGACATGCACACACATACCTCCCCCCCCCCAAAAAAAAAGAACCTGAACCTTTTCCTCCTACCCTCCACAAAAATTAACTGGAAATGAACCAGAGACCTATAATAATAGCTAAAATGTAAAGAACTGGAAGAAAATGTGGAAGAAAATCTTTGTGATCTTGAGGTAGACAAAGACTTCATATATAACATACAAAAAGCACAAACCATAAAAGAAAAAAATAAATTGGACTTCATTCAAAATTAAAAACTTTCAACCTTCAAAAGATATTCTTAAGAAAATACAAAACAGGTCACTGGGGAAAATATTTGTAAAAGATATACTTGGAAAAAATTTATATCCAAGAATATATAAAGAATAATTCTGACTTTATAAGAAGACACCCCAGTTAATTAATAAATGGACAAAAGATTTGACCAGATAAATCACCAGAGGTAGATGATTGGCAAATAAGCACATAAAAAGATGTTCATCATTAGATACTAGAGAAATGCAAATTAAAAGCCACAATAAGACCTGACTTTACTATATACTACCTATACTGTAGTTACTATAGGCCTGACTAGAATGGTTAAAAAGAATTCTAATGGTAATAACAAGTCCTGACAAGGATAGAAAGCAACTAGAATTCATAGTTACTGATGGGAATACAAACTTTTGATGTTTGGTAGTTCTTATAAAGTTAAATGTTCAGTTGCCATGTGACTCAGCAATGCCCCTCCTAGCTAGATATTACCCCCAAAAATGTGAAAACATAAAAGGTCCACACAAAGACATGAACCCAAGTGTTCATAGGTTCTTTATTCATAACGGCCAAAAACTAGACACAACATAGATGCCTACATGCATTTATATGATGGAATACTACTCAGCAATAAAAAGGAAGATCTACCCATACCTGCAGCAGCATGGATGAATCTCAAAAGCATCATGCTAAGTGAAAGAAGCCAGACACAAAAAACTATCTATACTATGTGATTTCCATTTCTCGAGAAGGCAAAACCTAAGAGCAGAAATCAGATCAGTGGTTGCCAGGGGCTGTGGGTGGGGTGAGAGGATTGACTACAGAGAGGCAGGAGAGAACTTTGAGGGTTATGGGAATATCCTGTATCTCTATTGTAGTGGTAACTATAGTGGTAGACACTGTTGTCAGAACTCATCAGATTTTTTAAAAGAATGAATATTATCTCAATAAAACAAAATATAAAGAAAGAAAAACCAGGCAGTCTCACTCCAAAATGGATAAATGTAAATTGCAGTAAAAAATACAATGGAAATTTAGTAATTAGCATTAATGAGTTTTGCCTCTTATACTTTTTATTTCCCAGCCATATAAATTTGATCTGCTAGTAAGGACATCATTAGAAATTTTCAATAATCCGTATGTCTCTTTCAAAGGTATTTCTGTAGCATAGTAGGTAGGTAGGTCTTTGGTCAGGGTGGTAATATAATATAAATATATTTAACAGAGTATTCAGAAAAGTTGCTAAAATCCTGAGCCCAACCATAAAAAGTCACACAGTACAGTAAAAATGAAGATAGCAGTATGTAAGACATGAGTGGATTTTTTTCTTTTAGATTTGAATTTTACCACCCTGCCAAGCCTATCAGTGTACATATCCCCTAGCATCACATGTTTATCATGTCCCAAACTAGTATTATTCTCCCCCTCCATAATTTTCTTCTTCTGTTCCCCTTCATAAACTCCTACCCTTCCTTCTTCTGGTTCCCTATTTTAGAGATAATGTCGCAATATCTGTGTTCTCCCAGACTGGAAACACAATTGCCATCTTTGATGCTTCTCATTCTTTTGCCCATTGTTCTTTTAGATTGATCTGTTAGAGGTTTTCTTTTTTTAATATTTAGAATATTAGTTCTTGTCTGTGTTACATACGTGAATATGTTTCCCAGTTTATGGTTTACTTTTGTATATAATATTTTTGGGTGGTATAGCTGTTTTAAATTTTTATGCATTCAAATGGATCAATTTTAAGTTTCTATATAATCAAATTTGTCAGTAATTTTCTTTATGGTGTCTGGGTTTCATATCGAGTGCAGAAATTCTCAGGCTGTTTTATTCAGTAAACACTATGATCACAGGCCTTGGGCCCAAGAGCTTTTTTCAAAAACCTATAAAAATATTTGAAACCTGAAACAAAATATTTTTGCTCCAGAAAACAAAAAGAAAATTGCAAAATTTAAATAATTAAGTGTTTAACTATGTGTCTACAAATATGATATTTCAGCTTCCTTAATTATTAAATTTAGTGTTCACAAATATTTGGGAAAAAATACATTCATACTTTGCTATGTCCTACTGGATTTCAGTAGCTTTCTTATTCAGTTCCTCCTTTATATTCCTGCTGACACTAGTGAATTTCAGCCCCTTTAAAGGACTACCACGTCTCCTCCACCTGCCACAGAATTCCAGAATTATCATCCTAACACAGAGACCAAATTATGTCACTTCCCTCTTTGTAAATGCCAGATTTCTTAGTATGGCTTTCAAAGCTCTGTACAGGTTGACTTAAATCTAGTCTCTCTGCTTCTGACTCCCTGTATTGCTTCTCTGAGCCAGGAGACAGTTATCAGCCTTCCCTGGGCTCTCCTGCCTCTGTCAGTGTTGTTTTCTCACTCTGCAGTGGCTTTCCTTCTCAGTTTACCTGGAATTTTACTCGATCCTCAAAGCTCAGTTTACATACCACCTACTTGTGGTGTTTTTCCTGATCCCTCAGCTTCCTCCTCCTCCTCTCCCCCATCCTCACCTTTGCAGGTGTGTGTGTGTGTGTGCGCGTGCGCACGCGCACCTGCCACAGTGTTTATTCATTCTTCTAATTTCCTCAGGGCAGGAATTTTACCTGTATTCTTGACAGGACTGGTATGATATATATTCAATAAAATACTTATTGAATCAAACTCTTTACCCTTCTTGCTCTCCCTTTTAAAAAAACCCTTTGTTGTTGCTGTTGTGAAGTATATCACACTACAAAATTGTGTACAAAATGTATACGAAGAGGTGGGAGGGTATAGCAGTGGTAGAATGCATGCCTAGCCTGCATGAGGTCCTGGGTTCAATCCCCAGTTCCTCCGTTTAAAAAAACAAATAAACCTAATTACCTCCCCTGCTAAAAAAAATGTATATGACGAATTTAAAATGTAGTTTTAAACAAATTGTACTTACCATGCAGTTTAAGAAAGAGGACATTGCCAGTGTCTTTGAAACCCTGTGTGTGTGCCTGTCCAGTCACATAGCCTTCCCTTCCCTGCAACCCCCAACGCCCCGAGATTAGTACTATCCCAAATTTTATATCACGGTTTCCCCTTGTAGTTTTTCACTACATGTCTGTATCTCTGAACAATGGTATTTAGATTTGTCTGTTTTTTAAATTTTGTTTAAATGGAAACATACTGTATGGATTCTGAATTGTGTTTTTTCCTTCAACATTATGTTCTGGAGATAAACTCATGTTAAATGAAGCTGTAGCTCATTAGTCTTCATTGTTGTGTGGGATGTCATTGTATATATAAACAATATTTTATTTTTATGTATTTTTCTTAATGGGCATTTGGGCTGTTTACCTTTGAGTCTATTATGAACAGGGCTACTACGTACGTTATTGCAAAGATGGCCTGGAGAGCATGTGCAAAAGTGTCCACAGGGTATGTAACTAGGAGTAGAATTGCTGGGTCAGAGGGCATGCATTTGTTCAGGATTAACACGTAATGCCAAACTGTTGTCCAAAGAGATGCACAGTGTGCGCTCTCCAGAGTCCAGAGCGGAGTTTCCCTTGCTCCACACCTCTCCAGTGCTTGGTATTGTCTGAGTTTTTAATTTTCACATATCTAGTGGATATGAAATGGTATCTCCTGGCTTTAATTTTTATTTCTATGATTACTAATGTGGTTGCTCATCTTTTCATATGTTTATTGCCATTTATGGTTTATCTTGTGTTAAATTTTGCCTATTTTTGCCTTCAGCCCTGTTGTCTCAGTGCCGTCTAACTAATGGATCTTTGTTCCTTCACTGATGTTGTCATAAGTCAAGTTTCCATACATGTGCGAAAGGATGGATGGCTCTCTCTTCTATCCCTTTGGTCAGTTTGTCCACCCTGGATGTCTTCATAATAAGTTGATATCTCTAGGTGCTTTTCCCATCCTGTGCCTTCTGTGATTGGTGCCATTTATTATTTTAAAAACAGAAAGATTTCTTCAGAGGGATGTCCTGATTACTAAACTGCTTTTTTTCATTTACAAATTTTAAAGTTCAGTTAGTTACCCACTTACTCCCTCTTCAAAGACAAAACAAAATATTTTCTTTGACATTTACAGTATGTTTATCCTTTTGACATAGCCTACAAACCTGTCATTATTTTGATCAAAGTAAAATAAATACTGAAATACTATTTTTGTTCTTTCGCTTCATCCCATCCTGAAGAATAAAATTCAAATGCCTCACTTTTATTTTTTTAATGTATTTGTTTGCTTGTTCGTTTCTGGACAACCACAGAGGTAAACTTGATTTTCCTGATGCTCTCAGTCCACTGAAACGGCACAGTTGTGTTACAAGGCCTGATCACCCTCCAGCCACTGTCACGTTGCTCATTGTTCAGGATTCCTTGTTGCTCAGCACCTGCCTTTCCTGCTAAAGTCTAGTAGTTCCTCTTTGTCTCATGGTAACCTTGTTTTCCTATTTATCAATTATCCTGTCAGCTGCTGCCTGTGAGTTTTTGGACATTGTGGAGCTGCTCCTCCAGTCTGGCGCTGACCCCACACTCCGAGATCAGGATGGCTGCCTGCCGGAAGAGGTGACAGGGTGCAAAGCGGTTTCTTTGGTGTTACAGCAGCACACGACTGGCAAGGCTTAACTAAAAGACTGGAAAACCACAGTCTATAACAGCACAGGGCTTCAGTGATGAAAGAAAACTGCAAAAATAATACTTCTTTCGCCGCCCTTCCTTGGTATACATTGGCTAATAAAGTCAGTTGTGAGGAACCAGGATTTTGTAGTCTCAGCAATTCATTCTGCTTGCATACATTCCGGCGAGTACCATTCTGGTGATGAACATGTGCGCTGTGCATAATACAATCCAATTCTGCTGAGCGTGCTCTGAAATTTATCACTGTTCTAGAGGCTGGGAGAGGAGGAGACGCCTCGTATTTCACAATATTAAACATGGCTGCTCCTTTAGAATATAAACATACAGAAGCAAAATAGAACCAGCAGTACCACGCTGACAATTAGGGAAAGTTCCCTGGAATCCCAGTATGGTGGAGATCGAACAATCTTGTGGCCTTTTGTACGGCTGATCTGAATAGGTAGCTAGAATGTCTGTTCTTTAGTCAGACGATAGGAAGACAGGAAAGAAGAGAGGTGTAAGAAAGCAAAATAGAGACGGGGCAGAATTTTGTTACGTAAGTGGGTATAGAAAGAAGTCAGAGGAACAACCAGATTTACTGAAAACCTCTGATTCTTAAGCATTTTAGAATAAGATTTGGTGACCTCACTTTAGGATTGAAGCACAGAGTCTGGAAAATTCACTGATTAGGCCAGGATTCCTTAAACTCACCTTCACAGGAACTTCCCCAGGGCCCTTTTAATCGACTGTAATGTCCCTGGTCGCGTATGGTGGCTGTCCCTGTAACCTCGCCCAGGCCTGCACTGTGGGCATGTTGGGGTCTAGGATGGAGTAGCGTAATGCCCCCCGGGACTTAGGTGTGGTTGAAGTTCTTTCTGGAGAGCTTCTGTTTTTTTTTTATTAAAAACAGACAAGTGTGCCACAGGTTTTGTTTAAAGGAGAGGCAAGTGGGCCACTGCTGAAACTGGCTCCCTGCATTTCCCCCTTTTTAAAGCCTCCAGAACTCCATCTGGGGAATTCCTTGACATTTCTTATTATGTCAAGAAAGTAGATAGTTGTCATAGGAAGAGAAATGAAGAAACACGTTGACATGCAAAGACGACCATTTAAAAGATAATTTTTCTAATGTGTCACTATTGTTCAGCCTTTTTTTTTAATGTTTACTGGGATTGGAATTCCATTTAACTCAACCTTGGTTCAAACTTCTGATTTGTTATTTTTAGCTTACACAAGTATTTTAAAAATTGAGTCTCCATTGTGTTCTCAAGCTGGAAACCAGTTAGGTTGAAGGCCTCATAAAGCAGTAGGTAGCTACAGACATATGTCAGAGTTCTGAGTAGTTACTTTTTTTTGCTACTTTACCACTTCACGTTTTCTAGACTGTTTACTTTTTGCCTTTCTACTTTTACCTCATTCTCAATTCCACATTTACTTTGTTGTCTTGTCCTCCAGCCATGTCTGTAGATGTGTGTTTACACATAAAAACATACTTAGCCCCATTTTCCTCTGTCCTTAAAAAAGTGAAAAAGGAATTTTTTTTCTTTTTCTTCTTTTTCTTCCCTAAAGATATAATCAGAACTACACGAATGACTACTGTATTTAATATTTATACAACACTGTCGTTTACTTTGCCCTCTACCAACAGATCTAAGAGGCCCTGGTTGCCTTTGCAGTAGTCTTAAAACACACTAGTGAAAAACAAAGAATAAAAAGAGAACCATGTAAACAGACATTAAAGGGGAGGCAAAGAAAGTATGTGCATCACCTCATGTTCAGAACTCTTGCTTGAGGCAGCGAGATCAGTGTCCCTAACTCTTGGGGGGTTCCAGATCACACTTTCCCTGGAATACCGTGTTGTGCGTGGAATTTTGAGGCACCCACACAACTCCTGAAGCCCATCCATGGACTCCACAGGGGTCTGTGAATCTCATTGAGAACCCCTTTTTTCTGGCTCCTTGTTACCATATTTCAAGAATGAGAAAAAATTGTTGACTGACCCAATCTTCATAGTTGTAAGTGCCTCTACTGGATGATGTGTGGGGTATGTTGCTAAGCCTATTTGAAACAATAGGAGAAGTGCTTTTTAAAAAAACCATTGGTCAAGATTTCAATTTACATAGACTATAGTTTTGTTACTAATTAGCACAATTGAAAAATTTTAACGAGGCACAGGCCAAAAAGTTGGACTCTGACTTTTTTGACCTCTGACTCTGTTGCAGGGGAGAAATGAGCCCACATGCTCAATTCTGTGTGACTAATGTTAACTTTTTATATACATTTAACTTTTTTGACTTTTCAGAATATTTTCACAGGCGATATTTAATCTATCATCCCTCCACAGCAACCCTAAAAGTAGGTGGTGCAAGTGCTCTTAAGGCCTCTTAAATGAGGATGAATCTGAGACATGAACAGTTTACTTCAATTGGCCAAGATCACAGATTAGTAGCAGAGCCACAGTTAGGACCAAGCCTGCTGAATCTCAGCCCTTTACTAGACCCCAAAACCCATGTGAAGTTTTAAAGCTCCTCCTCCATTCAATCCACAGATGTTTCTTGAGAACCTTCTAAATGACAGTCCCTGTTCCAGGCCACTGTCATCCCTTTTCCCATTATGGATATTTAGATGGACTTACATGATGTTATCTCAAGATATTGCGTGAGATGTCTTGGAAAGTCTCATACAAATTCATAGGTTACTGATCAAAAACTAAATCTTTTAAACTTACTATGTCTCTAGTAAAGAGGTAAGAAGTCAGCCAGCTGGCCACAACTGTTAGCATTAGAGAATGCTTGTTAGGTAGAAGGGGAGCAACCAAAGTATGATGTCTGGAATTGTATCTATTAGATCTTTATTTTTTTTAATGTTTCAACATTTTCCAGCTAAAAGGTTGCCATAATCCAGTGAACCTTTCCATTAAACAGGTATTTCTTAGCTTTCTGTCAGGTTTAACTGCTTGACTGTGGGTTATTACTCTGTGTACAATACGGCATCTCTGACAGTTAACGAACAAGACGTGTGACTGGAGCAGGGCTGAGCTTGGGTTGCAGGAGGGGCTGGTGCCCAGGATAATAGAGGCTTCAGCTGAACCTGAAGGCTTTCATCAAACTTCAGGTCTCAAAAAGACCCCCTTCATAAGTAAATGTTTATCACAGAAAGGTAAGTAACCCACAGGCCACACAATTCAGTAATGAAAATATTGACTTAAAATATTTATTGAATGAATTTTAAATCCCAATCCCTAAGGTGTTTTGAGTCAAATGTTTTATCTGTAGTCATAATACTATATTTGGTGAATTTTAAGACACACGACTTTTTTACATTTTAATGTATCCAAAATTGGATATCTTTAACAAACAACATCATAGTTGAATTGGCAGCATTGTTTTCCTTAGTAATACATAAACTAATGTATCTTAAGTCAATATATCTAACTTCAGTGGGTAACAGTAATTACACCCTACTTTGTATAGGACTTTATACACAAGCATCTTAATTGATCAGAATAATTATAAAACTAGAAGTAATTGGTGTTTTCTGTATTTTACAAATGAAGAAATTGAAACTCAGAATTGTTAGAGAATTTGTCCAAGATTATACAAATAGAACCAGTAGAAATGCCCACCCTTATGTAGGCTTTATTATATTTAAAGCACTTCAATATACAGGACTTATTTTTTCAGAATCAGGGTGATTATCCAAACCTGTGATTCCAAGTCCAAAAGTTTTCCCTCCACCACATTATCAGGATAAGCTAACGTGAAACAAAAGCAACCACCCAAAGGTGCGTTATCAGGCCCCTTTGTGGAGTTTATGTATACACACTGGACTTCCTCCTTATAATATAAAAAGCCTTCAGTGCAGTCGTTTGTAATCATGTGATTTGAAAAATTAGTATGATCGTTATTAGAGCCTTAGCTTATAAGCATCTTTAATTATTTCAGTAACCATTCACAGTTCCTTCATCAGAGAGATTTAGGTCAAAGTATAGTGATTATCAGGCTGAAGGGAAAAAAAAACTTCCTTGTTATAATAACCACCTAACGTTTATTATGCACCAAGTATGATCAATTTTTCAAATATGCATTAATTGGCATTACACTAAAGGACTGAACAGGAAAAGCTATTTAATCTCATCTTTATTCACTTACCCTTGAAATAGTCTTGTCATTGCTGCTACCTGAGAAGCAGGACTTAATGGCTTAATCCTTGTGTGGCTCACCATAATTATTAAGAGTCCCTCGCTTTTTATTTATTAATATTTTTACTTTTATGTATGTTGCTCAAATTCTTCTTCCCTGTGTTATATCACTTTTTCTTCACACAGTTATAAAATAAATGTCAATATTTTACATTTTTACTCTCTCTCCTCTTGGGGATTCATGTACTGGAGTCACTTTTGAGGGCCGTCTTCCTTCCTCAAGCAACAGAAAGCCTCCCGGCCCTAAAAACCGGATCAGGATGTTCACAAGGTACGTGCTAGTTTGTCCTTGCCGTCTTCCTGCATGTCCTGGAAGGAGTGGACATGAGTCTGCACTAGAATGCTGAGGTTAAAAACCAGAAGGGAAACCTCCAAGGAGCCGCCCCCTGTGACATGCACCTGCCCCGGGGTGGTTCTCTAGGCACTCAGGGTAGGTTTCTCTTATAGGTGGAAAAGGAACAGTTGAACCTAAAACTACTGGATGCAGTGGCTGAACGTGAAGGACTACGAGGGCATTAAGGAACAGAGAGCAGCACCTTTCAAAGGGCTGCCCTCGGCGGCGGCGGCAAATTCATCATGCACGCTGCAGCCAGGATTTATTTTTCCTCTCACTTGTGTAGCAATCCCGGTTTCCATTTTAATATTTAGAAGGTAAGTTCAGTTGATGGACACTTTGTGTAATAAAAAGCTCTTTTAAAGTACATGCACACGTACACACACGGGATAAAAAGTGGCACCGCCGGTGCCCGGGGCTCTCATGGAGTACATTTGCAGAGCCCAGAGCTTAGTCCTGGGTATGTTTATAGCACTTTAGCTCCGTTTGTGAGTTTGGAACCCTTCCAAAAAAAGAAGAGAAAGACATATATTATTGTTTGTAATCTGCTTTATTCCACCAAACCTTGACTGAACAGACTTGTGGATTGCTGTTTAAATCCCTCAGTGCCTTTAACTACCGATACAGAAAGTGGTTAATGCGCATTCTGAACGAAGCTTGGCATCCACTCCAGGAAATCACTTTAATTGGGAAGCATTAAATGTTAAAATGATTCTAAAAAAATAATAAAGCCAGCACACATATTGAGTATAAAAGTCCTGGCCCATCAGTAATAGAGGTTCTTGGTTATCATGTCCCTGTAGACTGGGTGAGCTGTAGTTTGACAGGTGTCAAAAAAAGCGACTTTCAATTCTCTAGGTCTGCACCGCCCCCCATCAGCTGGCCAGTGAGCAGGCAACCTTCAAGGGCTCTGTTTTAGAGACAGGGAGGGAGCTGTCAACTTTATAAATGTTTGTTTTTCTGGAATAATAAGCCAGTCCCAGGTGACTAAAATATGAGATTTAACCCCAAAGTCCTTGCCTGGGCTTTCCACTGCTGTGCTGAAGCCATCTGTTGAAACCTATTTACCATTTTAATGGCCTTTTTAAAAAACTGCTTATTTCCAGCTCCAAGTGTGTGCCAAGACCACTTTTGAGGGTCTATATTTTATCTTTCAGGAAGCAATCCCCAGCCTTTCCAAAATCCCCAAGCCCCTCCCACCCAACAGGAGATCCTGGTCCAAGGTGGGCAAGCAAGAGAAACATAAATCTTAAAAAACAAACGAAACAAAAAACTCTCCCCTAGCTCTAGAGACAGCCTAGCCTGCATCAGCCCTGAAAGTTCTGGCCATTTTGGTGGTGTGCTGAACACTCTGAGGTATGAATTAGTCATGTGGAAATCTTTTTATCCTGGGCGCCCCTTCCGTAAGAAGGGAAAACATGCATCCTGCCAGGGACAGAAAACAACATACCTGAATTCAGTGTTTGTGCTTAATGCAGGAGGTGGCCAGAGAAGACTCACCCAAGGAAAGGGTTCTAAAGGAAAATCCTGAAGTCACGTTGGACAAAAGTTAAGAGAAGAAAATGAACGAAAGCGGGGAGGGTGTAGCTCAAGTGGTAGAGCGCATGCTTAGCATACACAAGGGCCTGTGTTCAATCCCCAGTATCTCTTTTAAAAATAAATAAACCTAACTATTTCCCCCTCCAAAAAAATTAATTGATTTTAAAAAAAGAAAATGAATGAAAAAGTCACAAAGGACCAATATCATGTACAGAATCTGGTGCCCACTGTCTCTGACAGGATGTGATACACTCTCCTAGGGCAGCAGCTGATCATTTAGAAGACCTTAATTTAATGTTTGAATAGGTTATTTTTATTACTTCTTTTAGGATTATGATAATAAAATTCCCTCTTCCTAATGATCTGGCCTCATTTTATAAACACTGTGGATTTTTTTCCTCCCCCCCAACTCAGTGTCTCCCCAGCAGCAGTGGCTGTCCACTGCTTACCTCCCTGAGGCCGCCACCAGCCATACAAGCACCCAGACGCAGCTGCATCACTCGCCGCTCACTGCACAGCCAGCAAAGGACGTTATGCAGAGAGGCACCAGAGTTCCAAATGGTAAGACTGAAACAGCCTTCTAGGAGACTTGCAAAGGGATGCAACAATTTTCCATTTAGACCATAAAGAACAATTTCTAAGTTATGTCTCAAATATCAAATCTAAGGAGATACAGTCAGATACATTTTGAGGATCACCTCTCATGATTTTTACTCCTAGTTGGCAGTTGGTTGAAATTTTCAACATACTGACTTGCCTTTGATCTCTTTTTACCCTTGTCTGATTTTTAGCTGAGTAGCCAGGCAAGCAATGGAAAACACCAACTGTGGAGCCTTTGTTTGGTCTCCTGAGTTTGAGTCTTATTTCATTTTTTCTGGCCAGTGATTTCTTAAGTTTATCCTTCTTTTCTTCTTTAAAACAGCTGTCCTTTTAAAAAGCCAAAGTCAGAAGGAGAATCACACTGCTCAGGAGCTGGTCTCTAACAACCAAACTAAACAAACAAACAAACAAAAAACGACCAGACCCGCTCCTTCCTTTGGGAGCTGAGACACATTTCATAATTCCAAAAATTTACCAGATTATCATTGTGGTGGGAGCTGTGTACACTAGAACACAAAGTGGAAATGGTCCAACGAATTGTCGGCCTGATGTATTCAGAACAATTGTTAGTGTATGGAAAGCAGAGACTCAGCTGGTGGTGCGGGGGGTGAGGGTGCAAGACCAGAGACGTGTACAGTGCACGCACCGGCAGGATCCCCAGGCCCCATTATTAGTGCCTCAGGAATACTCATAAGTAAATTTAGGAGCAAGAGCCCTTCATAGCCTCTTTGCGAGTTTCCCTAACCACCACCCAAGGGACTGAGCTAGCGAAGGATATGAGAGTCCTTGTGTGCCTCCCGCGTCCCCCCACCCACGCCTCAGTCCATTAGACACTCTCCTCTTCACCTTCCTTGGTGCATAAGCAAGTAAGGTTTTTCACCTTTCTCGGCCTAGAAAAGTATTTACCACAGAAGATGATTTGGCAAAGGACCATAAATCCCTTTCCTTGATAGCTGAGATCTAGGTCTCCACTAAAAGACCTTTAAGCCCTCCACAAATCTTACTGGACATCCTGCCTAGGAGGTAATACCTTCCCTGTTTAGCTAGGCTGTGTATGGGGCACAAAGTGGGCCTAGGACTTAGATAGAGTCCCGCGACCTGTTGGCAGCTTGAGACTGCTCAGAGGCGCAGAGTCCAGCCTCCTGCTTTGTGTCTAAGCAAGTCGTTCTGGTGTGCAGGGCCACACACACACCAAGTATGATGGCAGAGAAGTTGGTGCTACCACTGTCTACGGAATCTAAGAATATTCACCAGCTGCTCCAAGATGACTGGTGTTTAAACAGGTGACGAATGAGTTGTCTCTGCCCAGTCTCTTCAGCCAGCGCTGTCCAACAGAACTTCCTGCCGTGGTAGAAACGTTTTGTATCTGTGACCTGACACGGCAGCCACTGGCCACACGCAGCTGTGGAGCACTTAAACTGTGGCTGGTGGGAGGAACTAATTTTATCTAATCAATTTAGATTTAAATAGCCCCCTGTGGCTAATAGCTACCTTACTGGTCAGTGCGCCTCTGTTTGGATCTTCTCTTCAACCAAACAGAACTAATCACTAGTGGAAACAGCACTAGGTTTTTTCTATATGGAATCTCAGTTCTAAAGAAATGCTGTGGCTTTTAACTTTTTTTTTAATTAAAGAAACTGTTGCTCTTTCCATTCTAGCCAAACTTCAGGCCCTGCACACTAATAAAGCCTCCTGCAGAGAAAAATCCTGAATGGAGATTTTCCTAGAAAAGCTTGCCCAGGAGCCCTGATGACACCAAAGAGGTATTTCTAGTCCTCTGTCCATCTCTCACCCAAGTACAGACATTTGCAGCTACTTTCTCTAAAGAGAAAAATGTATGCGTATGAAAGACTTTAAAATGCAACAGGACAAACTAAAAAAAAAAAAAATGGATGTGACCAGCGAGTCTCCTCTGCCCACGCCCTAAGTGTAGAAGCAGAGGACTGGGCTCCATCACACTGGTATCAGAAAAATCAGAGAACGTCCTCTATCCAGCCCTTTACTGGGTGGTACCGGTATTCATGGTTGTAAGTAGTTCTGCATTCAGAGTTGTATCTTGGGTTTCCTTCTGGTGGTGAAAAAAATCCCATGTCAGCACAGCCTTTTTATTCAGTTATGTCAAGAGAAAAAACTTCCAGAAAAGCAAATGAAAAGCAAGACACACTGGCTTCTAAAGAAGTTCCATATTTATTTGACATAGTTTTACCATACACATCTCATGCCAACACACAGGAGGCACATACAAACAAACGCACCAGCTTCTGTGTTCCAAAGCCACATGGCAATAAATAAGAATGAGTGGGTCCCTTTTTTTTTTTCTTTTTCTTTCTTTTTTCCCCAGGAAATGAGACTTCATTTCTTTTTAACTGTACAAAATTTACACTGTGAAGGGTGAGGGCAACAATCCAGAGCTTAGGGGATCTGGGGCTTTGAGGTCTGAGTGCAAGTTCAGAGCAGCTTCTGGGAGCCTGCAGCCCTGAACCTGCGTGTTTAGCTAAACACAGTCCTCAAGTGGGGAACGTACAAATGACTCTTGTCTCTAGGTGGGCAGCAGATGGGCGTGGGCGTGTCCTGCTTTGTCCACCTGTGCTCTGTCTCCCGAGGCGAAGGGATGCTTGGCGCGCCTCCCAGACCTGCAGCTGACTCCTCACCAGAGCTAGCAGCGTGAAAGTGTGCTTTCAGTGTGGTCCTACCAAGCAGTGTGTGGATGGGATGACTTTGCTGCGCTCTCTCTTTTTGGCTCCAGTCACCGTGTGAGAGCAGTTGGAGCAACTACTGCAAAAAGGGCCAATTGACCAATCCAAGAAAGAGAGAGCCAGTGATGTGCTTTTTATTTAGCTTTCAGCATGCCCAGAGCCCTTCAGCAGCAGGCAATAAAACAAAACTCATTTCCGCTTAATTGAATTTTTCTTCATCTCACGGTTTCCAATTTTTAAAGTGCAATGTTTAAAAATGAGCCTCCTCAGCCCTTCCAGACCCTGCTGGCTGAGGAGGTATGGTCATTATTTCCATGGTTATAACCAAGTTGTCAGAGTGGCGTGCGGGAGGGGGCGTGTGGGGTGCGGGTGCCGGACTGTGCGCTGTCACACAGCCCACAGCTTTTGCAGAGCTGAAGCCTTAAAGCCCCCCTGCCAGAGGCGGTTATTTCAGAATAACCAGCTAGAGCTTCAGAGACAGTAATGTCTTTTGTTTGTCAGATTTCTCATACTTCTCGCAAAGTGAACTTCATTGTGAAAATCTAATGCCCCACAATGATCTTACCAGACGTCAGGTTTTACATTGGCCAAAACACAACAAAACGCCTCATTGAAAGACAACGCTTTTCTTATGTCTTAATTTTGTCCTCTTTCCCTGGTGTTTCATTGTGACTAGTTTGCAGGAATAATGTTACCAGTATGGTAGTTTTTCATTTTATATTATATTTATAGCTGTCAGACGAGGCCAGGAAGAGAAAGCACAAAGACAGAACGGAGTTGGCTTCAGGATTCACAGCAAGTCCCTGAAAGGGCCAGCTTCCAGGCTTTCCCACAATGTGATTTACCCCGTGGGCCAGCTTAGCCTTTGCGTTTGGCATTTCCCCCATGGTCTTATTACTTTTCAGCAAGTACAGATTCTTCCATAGCCCTGTAGGTCCCAATTTTGCTTGTATCAGTTACCATTGGAAACTTGGGTTCATTTGCTTTTTTAAAGTATTACTAATTTGCTACTAGATTCAGAAGCCTTCTACCCTCAGGTCCACCAGCCAGGTATTGCAGATAACAGTTGCTAGATAATTGCTCTCCTAGAGCCAAAGACAGGTCGACATATTGTCAGTGCCTCTAGAAGGTCTCACCTGATTTTAAAAATTCATCCGTGTCATTTCACAAGGGGGAAAACAGCCCCACGCAGCACCTGATACCTCAGCAGTAGACGCCTGAGGAACAGAGGAGTGCCTCGGTGAGAAGGTTCTCCATCCCTGAGCCTCAGAAGAGCCAAGAAACTCCCCTGGCCTGTGGCTGATTGGTGGCACTGGCCCATCCATAATGCTAACTCCACTTTCAAGGAGATCCACTGAGGCTGTGCTTCTAAATGTGACACCAGTGTTTGCTGCTTTCTGGGGAGGTGGCCCCAGGGAACTTAAATCCAGCTCTCCTGGCTTTCGGTCCAGTGCTCGCTCAAGAGCTCTTCCAGCTTGCCCACCCCCCAAATAAAAACCAAAGGGACACCTCCCGCCATCAGCTGCACTGCTCATTGGGTTCCTCGAGAGACTTGTTGCTGTGTGAATGAGGAAGGCCTCCCATTCTCCCACTCAGGAGTGGGGAGGGGGCGCGGTTAACCCACATACGAAAACAAAAACTGGTCAGTTCCAACTGATGTGAGACAAACAGCACTACACAGAGGGGGAGGCCCTGGAAAGAGCCTGCCCTCCCCATACAGCCCTCACAGAAGCACAGAGCACCTCCAAGGTCCCATGAGATACTGCGCCAAGTAATCAAACTGAGACAGTGGTCTGAGTGGAGCAGTTTTTAACTGGTTTTAACCCAGCACAGTCATTGTCTTATTAAGCAGCATGCTAAGAACAGTGTGTTTAAGAAGCTGTGCTCCAGAAAGACAGTTGTATTTTCCTTTCCTTCACATGGCCTGTTGTCTTGCATTTGTGTCTCCATCCTCAACCCGAATATTAACATTACCAGGGAATTCCCAGTAGCACAGAAGTGGCCAGGTTTAACACCCCATCATCCCTGCACCTGGAACCTTTGGCAGAGAGTCTACATTTGCAGACTCCCCAAGCGAAAAATCACGACAATCGAGCACATCAAAAAATAAGGGTACGCTGCAAAATCGATCAGAGAAAAGGTCGCCTAAAGGCTGATCCAGGAACTTACTGACTATATATTTGAAAGAAATTCAAGTCACTTGTTTAGTCCTGAAAGGAGATTACAAAAGATGCAGCAGCCAAAGAGGAAGTGTTTATTTCTTCCTCTCGTCTGCCTGCCATATGCCTAAATTTTTGTGGTCCTCAAAACCATTCACGGAAGGAAGGATCCTTTGGGTCTTTGGCCTCATCACTTCCTTGGAAAGACAGGAAATGCCTTCTTTCCCTTTCCCACTCTGCTGAACATATTTAAGAGAATGGGAGGCCAGAAGACGCCAACCACCATTTCCCTAGGGGACTGGAATAAATTCCACCTGGCTAAATTCACGCGGAGAGCTTCATGATGGACAGATGTGTGACATAAAGTGAGAGTTGCAGCACCATTCACAACGGTATTTCCCGCACAAGTACAGTCTGTCGCAGGGACAGCAGCTCATAAAGCAGGGGCTGGCCTTGCCCTTGCCTCAGGCTGGGTGGTGTGCTATTGCAGACTCGCAAGCTGAGAGTGTCTGCACTGCCACCGGCCGGAGAGCTCTGCCTTTCTGAGCACAGGACTGGAGCACCACAGGGCCTTGCAGGAGTCCAGCCAGCAACCCAGAGGGATGCAGCCCAAGGACCACTTGGTACCCTTTGGACAATCTGGGGGCTTCTCCCTAAATGGTTCCTCCCAACCAAGATAGACCAGAAAAGCATCGTACTTGGAAGACACCAAGACTGTCCTCCAGCTGAGTCCTCCAGCAGCACAGCAGACAAAGCTCTCATTTTTAAAGGGCTGAGGAGGTTTGACTGCAGGGAGGGGGTGAGCTTACCACCTCAGCTAAACCAAGTCCCTCAAAACAGACTCACCGAATTATGTCACCTACCGGCTGAGAACTCTGGGAGACTGGCATCTGCTGATCTGGCTAAACAGACTGCACGTTTGGAACCCAAATGTCTACAGATGTTTTCACTGATTGTCGTTCTGTTCTCTCCATATTTTAGCTTTGATCATTTTGGAACCCACAGCCTGTCTTGTGAAATAAATAATACGAGCAAATTAAAAAGGCACATTGTGCACCAGGGGGACTTGTCAGGCAGTTGCTGTGATGGTCCAGGGCCACTCAGCTCCAGCCTCAGAGTCACCTGCAATGAAAACCACTTCTTCCATCAGGGATTCAGTGGTATGGATGGGATTTCTTAAAAACCCAAACTGACAAATAGTTTCCAGCATGTACTTCTGGGTGGGAAAGAGGTCATATTTTTCACAGCAAAAAAAAAGAAGAGGGAAGGGAGCATGTTTTCAATAGCAAACTGTGGCCATCAAACCTTTCCACTGACCTTTAATAAGTGACTTTTTATTTTGAAAATTAGGGTTCAATAAGGGTGGTGCAGAAATCACTTCTATCCACACTCCAGGGCCATGGTGCCCCAACCTCAGGAATCTCGGTTCTGGTGAGACCAGTGGTTCTGGAGACGCTCAGGAGACGCTCCAGTTGGAGCAGAGTTCCTGAAGGCCAAGGTGGCCCGAGAGTCACCCCGTCAACCAAGCACGGAGCAGCCAAAGCCTGTAAGCAGGACGGGGGAGGAGCCAACAAGCCAGCATCCTAGCGCTCGGGGCTCTGCGCCCCTGTGCTGTGTTCTGAGAGGAGGCTGCTCTCCCACCACTTCCCAGAAAAACACACCCTACTGGGGTCCCAAGACCTCCCAGGGATCAGCAGAGGACTTCCATTGAAAATAATGGAAATTCACATTGGTGCACTTTTGATCCTTAAAAGGCAAGTCTCTTGATCCTTGAAGATACTCTCTCAAGCCAGAAGGACGGATAGGGCGGGGAGGAGAGGTGTTTAAAAAGGAGGATGATCCATTTCATCGAGCCAAGAGGCTGGGCTAGTTGGAAAGTCGGGGTAGCCTACACTGCTTCCTGTGGAGATGTCAGAGGTCGGTCCCCCAGCCATGGCTCTCAGCGTCTGGCTTACTCCCTGCCCTGCATGCGCAATGATGCCCAAATTACTGTCCACCGTGTAATCCAGCCCATTGAGCAAAGGAGCGTGGGATGGCAGGGACGATATGGAGGATGGAGACTGGGGGATTCCATAGGGGCTCCCATCCCTCAAGTCCTGATAGGATTGTCCTGTCCCGTCCATGGAGAAGCTCCCATTCATTAACTGTCCGCCTGTAACGTCCCCCACGTTGCCATAAATCCTATTGGTGTGGCCAAGTTCTGAGAGTATTTGATCCTCTGTGGACAAAAGAACGGAGATTTATTGTCAGCCGCCAGGACTCCGCTGGTCCCCTGTTCTTCACAACCTAGGAACACACATGACCAGGAGAGAATCCCAAGCCTGAGCCAGACACCATGTCAGCCTGGCATCCAGAGACTGAGCCACGTCACGGGGAAAACAGAACGGACACCAGCCAACGCCCAGGTCCCAGAAGGCTGGACGGATGTTTGGTGAGCTTGTTGGTCCCCTGTGGCTCATGTATGAAGAGGGCTACACTGAGGAATACAAACGCCTGAGGTTTGGTGGGTCATAGGTTATCCACATCACAAATGGAATGGAAGAAACTATGCGCTAACAAGATTGAATCTGAAGGCCTTCAAGCTGAGAAAAGTGCTTGATTTAGTTGTTCAGGAGACCAGCAGGCCCATGTGGTCAGGGGAGCTGAGGACCGTGCTACAGCGACACGTGTGCAAAATCCTTCTGGTCTACCCGGGAAAGAGGTTCAGTGTTAAAGGACTGAGTCTCTCCATCTATTAATAAGTCTTCACTGGGGACAAAGTATTGACTTGATTAAAGCAAATGGACCTTCTTGTTTCTTGAAGAATTTCATTAAGGGAATCTAATGGAATCTTTGCCACCTGGAAGAATTCATCTCTCCAACAGAGGTGAGCAGTTTTAGTCTTAAGAAAAAGAAGATTACATAATTACCTGGAGAGACCAATGATGTGTCAACCTGGACCCTCGTGCACCCAACAGAAAGGAGCTACAAAATAAGACTAAACAATCCTGTATGTTCCAGACATTGATTTCAGCAGCTTAGAGGAGATTAAGTGGCTTTCCACTCCCACCTCCGCAACCAGGAGACCTGGAAGTTGAGCATAAGGCCCTTGAACCCTCCTCAGGACCCCACGGGCAGGCCTCTGGTCTGAGCTCCAGCCCTCTCAGGACGCCGTGCTCCTGGCAGGCAGCTCGTGCCATCCGCTGTCCCCCAGGCCTCCTTTCTAATCCTGCCTGGGCCTGTGCATCAATTCCTAGCAAGGCCACCCCAGAATGGACCTCAACACCCATCTCTTCTGACAGCCTGCCCTAGGCTACCCCCCATTCCACCAATAAAAATGAACAGAGGGAGGGGAGTCATGCCCTTAAAGGGGGCAGGAGATGAAGGCTCAGCTCCACTGTAAAATGGCCATTTTTGGCCTTCTGTCTGTATGTCATCCCATGCCCAGGGCCCTCTGTGGATGCCACAGGCTCCCTAAGGGCACGGTCATGTCTTCCAAGTGTGAAAATGTGCTGAGCTTTCCCCAGACACATCCATAGCCAGTTGCGTTTGTGGAACCCCACAACAACACTGTGAGATGGGCCAGGCCAGCCTGTGGTTGGTCCCCATTTACAGATGGGGACACTGAGGTGCAAAGGAAGTGAATCAATCTGACAGCCACAACTGGAGACCAGACTTCTGACCCCCAGCTCAGGACTCTTCCCTGGCCCCCAACAACAGAAGACCTTCCACATTTGAGGACTCATGAGAACAGTTATAGCTATTCAGAAACAATCTAAGGATCCAAGCCACGCAGCCGTGTGCAGTTTTGCTGATGCACAAATGTGAACGTAGCACATGCTGCAAAGCATCTGTGCAGGGGACGGGATGATGTGAGCAGTGGGGGGGGGCAGGACTTCAGAATGAGGCGAGTCCCCACCTCTCGTGCACTCACAGCACTGACTTCCCAGGGCAAAGGGCCTGCTGAACCCAACCTCCCCCAACCAGGAGAGGAGAGGGTGCACCCTAGGGGGTCGTGGGAGGGAGGCCAGTGCCCCTGCCAAGGGGAGCAATGCGGGAGGGGGGCCCAGGGCACAGGCTGAGACACAGCCGTCCTTCAGTGCTGAGTGAAGGGGCTGGTAAGGGGGCCCCGCTCAGCAGGCAAGGAGGGGAGGCCTTGGGGCCCACGGGCCTGGGGAACCCAGATTCCACGTGTCTGCAGCGGAGCTCTGGTTTTCTCCGCCTTGCCCCCTGGGGAAGGGCCGCTACCATTCCCCCCACCCTTTACCGCAAGTCGCAGGGAGGAGCCTGTGCTCAGGAGGGAGCTGGCAAGGCCTGGAGAAGGACGTCTCCAGTGTCAGGGATTACTGCTTCCCAGGGGCCTCTCCTACTGCCTCGGCCTCGGCCCTCCAGCCATGCTCACCTCGGAAGCTCAGCTCACTGTCACTAACCCCACAGTCCTCCGCAGAGCTCTCCTTCTCCTGCTTGCTGCCTCCCCGGCTCCGCTTGACGCTCTTGTAGAACTGCCCCCAGCGGTGTCGCCCCGCGTCCTTCTTCAGCCGCTTCTCCTTGGCCCTTCTGTTCTGAAACCAAACCTGCCACACAAGCATGGGAGACACGCTCGGGGGGGACGTCCATCACGAGCCCAAAGCCCCCAGGGTCCCTGAGACAAGAAGTGAAGACTGAAGCCTCAGCAGATTTCAGGGCCAGGAGTGGGACGTGCCCACCACGCCCTCCGCCGGGGCCTCAGAAACCTGCCTCTGATTCAGCAAGTTTCACAGGGCCGTGGCCCTGAGCCCAGCTCCCCTAGGGGATCAGTGACACCGCCGATGACAAGGTGCCATCGCTACTGCTCCCGAAGCTCCCCTCACATGGAGGGCACAGAGGCAGGGACCAGCAGGACCCCTTCCCTCCCTGCCCCAGGCCCAGCCAGGGGGCGCTGGGCCCAGGACCGCCAGCCAGCAGAGAAGCCCCGGGGCCAGGGGGGCGGTTGTCTCACCTGTACCACCCTCATGTCCAGGCCTGTCTCCGAGGACAGCTGCTCCCTCACGTGTCGCGCAGGCTTGGGGGAGTTCTTGTAGGCGTTCTTCAGCGTCTCCAGCTGCTTCGCTGTGATGGTGGTCCGCGGCCGCTTAGCTCCGGCCTCTGAGTCATCTGCAATGAAAACCACTTCTTACTGGGGCCAGTGCATCTGAAGCAGCTGGGTCTCGTGGCCCCTTCCTCCTCTCCTCACGTCATCTTGCCCGCCCTGGGCAACAGCAGGGAGAATGGGGAACATCAGAGGGGGATGGTCCCAACCCCCCTGGAGCCCACTCCTGCACCACAGGCCTTCCCGAGTCCCTGCAAAGTGAGGGCAGGGTCCTCCTTCCCCAGCTCCCTGCCTCTCCCTGGCCCCTGCCAGCCCAGCCACACGGACAGGGGCTCTCCTCAGACTGAAGGTGTAGAGTTCCGCACATTTCCCTGTCACGACAAACACTCTGGTTGGCCAACCTCAAGATAGCAAAGGTGCAGGAGCCAGAAGGAAGTCCGTGTTCTGGGCTGCCCAGACACCTGCCCTGCTCCCATCCGGAGCCCCTGTTCCCCCAGGACCCATCCACGGTCTCGATGCCTTTCCTCCTCCCTGGTGACCTGAGCGTTCACTGTCATCTAAGCCATGTTCATAAATTCTGCGTCAGAGCCCACTAGTGGGTTATAAAGTCAACTTAAGTCGATCAAAAACTGAAAAAGGAAATACGATGGATGGGATGGGGTGGGCAGGCTGGGGCATGTAAGAGCAAGTGTTATTTCATAAAACTGGAAGTGTGTTTGCTGTACGAGTATGTGTGCTGAGTTGAAACATAAAATGAGTTTCGTATTGTGGATCATAGTCAAAAAGTTTTTCAAAAGCACTGGTCCAAAGAGTATTCAGGACAACATGCTGACTGACCAGCTGTCTGCAATGGATTTTGAGTCTCAAGTTCCTGAGTCAAACGCTGATTATTCTCGGGCACAGTTAGGCACAGAGAGGCACCGGGTGTGCTCAGCGGCACACAGCCAGGTGTAAACGGTTTGTTCCTCTCTCAGCACTTGGACTGACTTCCGCTCTCTGCCCAGCACCCCGGGGTCAAGGAGGAGTGAGTGGGCAGCTACGCAAGGCCCTCTGGGCTCTCTGTACCCCTCCCATGTGTGTCCTTTAAAGGGTCTCCACCCCATGCCTATCTCCCTTTCTTCCTTCCCTTCCCTTCAAGAAAACCCTCTCTTAGGAACAGCGATAATAGCCAATGTTTATGAAGCTCCTGCAACGTGCCTGGTGTTGATCTAAGAGCTTTATGTGTACATGATCCTCACAACAATTCTAAGAGGTTTTTTTCTTGGAGTCTTGGGTTCCCCATTCTCATTGAGTGAGTAACGTGGGAAGGTCCCTAATTTCTCTGCAGCCTATGTGGGCGGCACATTGTAGGAATTAAGTCAGCGTGCAGCCCGAGCTGGCCCTACAACAGTCGTGCGTGCAGCAGAGTGGGGACAAGGCCCCCAGTCCTCTCTCCTCCTGGGGCTGTTTCTTCCCCAGCAGAGCCATTGTCATCATGGAAGCCCTGCCACCTGAGGCTCTCCCTGGAGCCCTCGGCCCACAGAGGAAGAATTCCGGAGCCACGGAGGCTGACACTAAGGAAAAACTCCAAAATTCTTTCAATTCCGTTGTAAGCATCCGCCTCCCTCTGGCCGAAGTCACAGAAGTAACAGCATGACAGCATCTGCTGCAGTACGAGACAGCGCACTTTAAAATGTCTATAGTCTTCATATACAGAAATGGAAATAATGAAACCGCCGAAAAGTTTTTAATTCATTGAGAATTGCTTAATGTCAAAATAGGTTGGCCTAGTGAATTAGAAATGGTTCTCACCATGGCCAGATGGCAGTGCCACTGGGACCAACCCCCGTGGTCCTGGGTTGGTGGCCCCTGGGTTCCCCATGGCTGGCCACGTGCGCAGAACTTTCTTCCTGCGATTATGGGGACTATTATGCTGTTATTTTAACATTCACGGTTATTATAATTTAAAATCTTTTTTATATCCTATAACAATGTCATCCAAGTATTCATTAAGTAGCAGTGGCAGTGCTCGTGCTGAAAAATGTACCCAAAAATCAATAACTTTGATACGGAAGTTGAATGTGATAAAACACTATGAGGAAGGCCAAGCAAGCCCATGATACCCGAGGCTGTTAATTTAGGAGAGAGCATCTGGGAGGGATGGAGAGAGTGCTGAGAAAATAAAAAGTAGCATTAAGGCAAAGACACATGTCGCTGGTTATGGATTTATGTGCGCCCAGAATACATCCCCCCCACTTTTTACATTAATTCCTATGGGGAAAATTAGTCCTAAAATATGTTACTTTTGAATTATGCAAGGTCTCCTAGCATGTGTCCCTGGCATAAAAGGCAACCTCATTGTATTGAAAATGCAAATATCCAGGAAGATGTAACAAATGAACAAAATCACTCACACCAAGATACAAATAGCTGATATTCGATCTTTTGTGTAGGCCTGAAAGAGGGTTTAGATTAGCAAGGAGGAATGAAAACATAAAAGAGAGAGCCCAAAGCCCCACAGCAGATCAAGGTGTCCTGATGCACTAAAGATCACCCAGATTTCACGGGATGGAGTCGCCCCTGTCTCGCTGACAGCGGAGGCAGGAGGAACGCACCAGAAACACTGTAACCTTCAGCTGCTGGAAAACCTAAAGCAGATCTCTCCCTCTGTTTGCATTTCTCTCCCTCTGTTTGCATTTCTCTGACACGCTGGTCTCGCCCTCATTTAACGTCTTGTTCCACAAATGTCAGCCTATTTCAACCTCAGGAAACAGCCCTGCGTGGCAGGTGCTCTTATCCCCCATACTGAGCTGAGAAGCCATGGCTCGAGCAGGCACACACCTTGCCAGGGGTCCCCCAGGTTAGTGCGTGGCCAGGCAGAGATGCCCACCAGCCCCTGATGCCAAATCCAGTGTCTTCCCATGGTCCTACAGAGGTCTGCTGTGGTGCAAACAATGCTCCACAAAAGTGCTAGCTCCACTGGGCCCTTCCTGCCTCCCCAGCTGGTCTGCCCCGTCTCTCAAACCATCCACAGTAGTGGATTCCAGGACGTGAGTCTAAACAAGGCCTCTGACAGCAAGAAGCAGCTGCCCGTCCTGGGGGAGGCCTGCATCCCCAGCATCTCTGGTGAAGGCCGTGAGAGTTCCAGAGGCAGTGTGGGATCTCTGAGTCCCTCTGCACTGCTGGTTTAGCCCTGACTAGATGCCCTAATCCTCTGTGACATCATAATTCACTCCAAAGCAAGAGCACCGAGTGAGTATTAAGGAACCAGAGTAGATTAATACGTTAAGGCAAAGAGCCTGGGACCAGGCTTGCAATAACCTGGACAGAGAAGAGGCTGAAAGGCTGTCCATCCCCAAGGCCAGGGCTGTGGAGGTGGTGGGGGAAGAGAGGGAGCCCCCGCGGTGCCAGCCCTCCCGCCTCCCGCCAAGGTGGCTCACCAAAAGGGCCTCCTCACCACCACAAACCCTTTATTTTAACCGCATGTATTAAGCAAAAAACTAATTTCTCCCTGTACGGATCCCATCTATAGAATATATATGGGGGGACCCAGGAAAGATCTGGAAGGAGATACATGAAATTGCTGCTGCTTTTTTTTTTCCATCACGCCCAGAGCTGTCAGCAAGAGCTTCCCGCAGCAACACCCTGCATTGATACAAACTCTAGTCAAAGGCAGACGACCTTGATGTTTCGTGAGTTTGTGCATCTGAGACGCCCAGGCTGAGTCTGGCCAAATGCCACACTGGGAGCCAGGGTCGGGGGCACACCACCTGCCACCACCGCCGAGAGTGAGGAGCCCGAGGTGGGGCAGCAGGATGTGGTGGGTCGGGCTTGGCCTTCCTGAGGGAGCCCCAGGGAGCTGGGGGCTGGTGAGAGGTCCAAGCCCCGTCAGGGCCCTGGAAAGGCCCGAGAAAGACCCAGGGCTGCCCAAGAACACGGCCTTGGAGGGCAGGAGCAGCTGCTGCCCCGGCTGCCCCTGTGAAGGCAGGCTTTCCAGGGGTGGGGGCTAACTGCTGGGGCCTGACATCAGCCTTTGCCGTGAGCTTCTGTGCAGACCACCGACAGGGCCCTGAGGCAGCTGGGGAAGGGTGGCGGGGTAGGTGGGGGTAGGGGGTTGAGTTGGAGTCTCCCTGAATGTAGAGACTGCCTGAGCATCTGCTCCCACGTGCGGGGCTTTGGGAGACACACAGTCATCACCCCTGAGTCCCTGCCCTCAAGAAGCCCGCAGTCAGAGAGGGGAAACAGAACACAATTAACTGAAATTCTAGCCGACCTGTTCCAAGGGTGACTTAGGCCAATGCGAGAGCTCTGTTTGTCTGAAGCCTTTGAGGTGTTGGTGCTGAGACAGTGTGCACCCCTACATACAAGGCTGTAGACGGAGCACCTTTCAGCCCCACCCCAGGCAAGGAGCCACCGAGTTGATGAGCACAAGGTCCCCAGCTGCTCCTGAGCCAAAGTCCTGGCGTGGGATACAGGCAGGCTCTCAGTAATCATAACGTGATTGAGGCTTCAGTGGAGCAGCTAGTGCTAAGGGCTGGGGGGTGGGTGTTCATCCCCTGCAGGCGTCTGGGGAATGGTGCTCAGAGGAGGCAGGGTGTGAGCGCGGCTCTGGGGGTGGGCAGCCCGGACTCAGGCCGGACAGAGGTCAGGCCAGCTCGGAGGTCGGGAGCAGGGACAGAGCAGGGCAGTGCTGATTACCGTTCTGCTTGGCCGTCTCGTAGTCCTCCTTGCACACCAGCCGCCCGTCCTCCATGAGGTAGAACTCGTCCCCCGTGGCCAGCTGCCGGCTACAGATGATGCAGGCGAAGCAGTGCAGGTGGTAGACGAAGTCCTGCGCCTTGCGGACCACCTGGGTCGGGGGGATGCCCTGCTGGCAGGCCGTGCATTTTGTGCCGAAGCGCCTGTCAGGACAGCAGGAAAGGATTAGAGCTCAAGGAGAAGGGAGGTCTGCCCCCTCCCCACCCCACCACCCTGGACCACCCAGTGCTTACACCTCGTCCCCTTCGGCCTCCAACCAGCCTCATTGCGTCATGCCCTCTGAATTGCCTGATTAACTCCCCCATCAATTCACCTGGGCAGGTGGCAGGAGTTTTTAAGTCCTGCTGAGCAGGCTGTTTCACCCTCTGCCTCCTGGTTTCAACTTTATGGTGACACCTAAAGGACCAGCACCACAGAGCAACTGTATGTGCCCATACCCTGTGTGCATAAAGCATCAGAGGAAGTACCTTTTCACGTGCCCCCTGCAGGAGGAGCCTGTGTGGCTGGGACACCGCACACGCCAGGGTCCACACGGGAGCTCCAGAGAAATCGTACTTTGAGAGCAGAAGGGGGCTAACCCAACGGTTTCCCTCTCCTGTCTCTCCCTTCCGTCCAGCAATCACCAAAGCCCTCCAGCTTCCATCCTCTTCCCATGCACAGCCCCTGAGATGTGGGCCCAGGAAGCTGCATTTCGTGCCCCTGCACCATTCAGGGCAGGGAGTCTGCAGACCTCAGTCTGAAAAATGCTGCCTTAGACCTCCCCTTGTCTACACCTTTCTGGAGCACCACCAAGGCAAGAGGAAGACACCACCATCCTGGCCCAAGGCTGGTCAGGGAAGAGAAGTAGAGCCATTGAAAATACAGTCCAGTTGGGTCATTAAAGCCCGGTTCCCCGTTCTGGCCATGCACACAGAGCCACGCCAGCAGTCACAGAGGCCAGAGGGGAATTCGGGGCCAGTGCGGACACGGCGGTGAAGCGAGGTGCCCGGCTGCAGGTGAGCCTTCCCTGCTTCAGGAGGGAAGCGTGAGGGATCGGGGAGGAAGGGGCAGAGTTTAAAACAGCAATCAACCTAATTATTCATGACATTTCACACAGCAGAACTTTATCTTCTTCAGGATGAAAGACTTCGCCTAATGGATCTGGGGAAGGTTTGATTTTAATGGTCCTTTTAACTAATGCTTATAGGCAGCCCGATTTCCCCTG
The DNA here is from genome assembly GCF_036321535.1 of Camelus dromedarius. Classification (NCBI taxonomy): domain Eukaryota; kingdom Metazoa; phylum Chordata; class Mammalia; order Artiodactyla; family Camelidae; genus Camelus; species Camelus dromedarius. The sequence continues at coordinate 24,969,012 of NC_087458.1, read as the reverse complement.
AAAGGACAGTACATATTTCATCCACATTAATACCAAATAAATTAATTATGGTCATGGCTATCATGATGAATCCCAGATTAATGCAGAATGATGGGTCTCTTGTGCAGTAATGATACCTGCTGGGGGGCTGCCGGGGCCTGGAGCAGGCGTGGCCAGCTGAGGCCTCAGCCCCCCTCCCAGGGACATGTGTCACAGAGAGAAGTGGGGTTCTCTAAGTCTAGATGGGTAACCCCAAAAGAGCCAGGACTGTGGCCCCAGGGACTGCTCTTCTGAGACAAGATCTGAGAAGGGTGTTGGGGTGTGAGGGGCTGAGGCATTCGCTTGGACGGCCCCCAGACTTCTGAGCTCCTGGAATGCCTCTCGGTTTTGTGAGGAGGCTGGCAGTCATGGGAGCAGGCCTCTTTAGGGCAGGTATTCTCAGCCTGGCGCTCAGGGGCGGGCTCTGTAAACCACCCCCAAGTTGTTCAGAATTGTGCAGCAGGAGCGGGGCCTGGGCTTCCATCAGGTTTTCAAAGTGTTTCAAAGGTTTCATCAGATTTCAAAGTCCAGGACCCAGAAAAGTAGAAATAACGTTAGTTGAATAAGCAAATCAGTGAATAAAGAACCATGCTTTTAGGGAATGTGCACGGAGATGGCTACATCTGAGGATGGAGAACAGAGTATAATGTCAGTTCTAGGTGGTTCTGTACCTCCTAGAGCACAGGTGAGAACCAGGCTCCTTGGACCACTGCTGTCTAACCACGTCGCCTGTGTTAGAGAAGGCAGGCAGGCACCCGGCTCTACTGTGTGTGTGTGTGTGTGTGTGTGTGTGTGTGTGTGTGTGTGTGTGTGTGTGTGTGTGTGTGTGTGTGTGTGTGTGAGACAAAGAGAAAAGAAGGCTGCATATGTATTCCTAGGGTGTTTTTTTCAAAATGCCTGTAGTTTTTCTATCCAGTCCAGGCCAGTTCACACAGCAGGTGTTCAAAATGAAACCATGCCTTCATTCCGCTCACTGCAAACCCTCCCAAATAAACCACCTGAAACCCAGAGTGTCCAAATCTTTTACTACAAAGGCTGGAGCAGAAGCAGCTCCAGACAAGAAACAGAGTTTCCCAAAAAGCAGGTTCTATCTTGTGGCCAAACCAAGTGGGCGGAGATTGGAGCGGGAGGAAGGCTGAGCAGAGACTCCAGACAGAAGACCCCACAGCGGCCCCGGCCACGGGGAGGGCCCCATCTCTCTCCCTGCTAAGAACACGAAGTGGCTTTCAGTAACCAGAAACCCAGCTGACACCAGCGCCCCAGAGACATGAAAGATAACGGGGGTATAAATTTAATCTACATACAGACAGTGATTCATGCATGAGGGTGGCAAGTGCACAAGAAAAATGAAAAATAAATGGACTTTCCCACCAGCGTTTTTTAGCAATTGAAGCAATTTTCCTGATTGTGGGATTTATACCGATGGTAAGTGGAAGTTGTTCCTTATTACCTTTCCCCCCTGGAGCACAGCCAATGGGACCCTCCCCGAGGGGACCGCGTACACCCGCTGGTCCCACAGGACTCCCCCAGTGTGGCCCAGCCCCCAGGGGCACCCCCACCTCCACTTCCGGTCAGAATCAGTGGACCCAGAATAAGGTGCTGTCCTGTGGGGGTGCAGATGGCATGAAGATGTCCCTGAGCTTCCAGATCTTAGACCAGCCCACAGGTGAGACAGCCACGGCCTGGAGAGGCTACACGACTCGTTCTGTGACAGGCAATAATGAGACGGTCACAGTTAACACTCCATGGTCCCAAACGAGGTAACACTGTGAACTTGGCTGCTCCGCAGAACCAACAGTCTAGCCAACCTGACCAAATCCGGAGGATGCTGCAGATCAGGGACACCTTTTGGCTCCTCTGCATCCTCTCACTGCGCACCTACAGTGTGCAGAGCCCTGTCTTCACTCACCAGAAAGACAGCCTCTCTGGTTAGCCCTGCCTGGCCAGGCCTCCAGGGACAGCTGGCTTCCCCAGGGAAAGCAGCTGGAGCGGATCCAAACGACAGAGAAAATGCAAGGAAGGACTTGCCAGGGGCTCATGTTACCTTCCTCCCCAGACCTACACCACCGGCAATTCTCTCCTCCCTGCCCAGCAGGCAGCAGGCAGACAACAGAGACCTCCGAGGAGGGGATGTGGGCAGGAAGGAACTTGTGCACCCAACTGCTCTTGAAAGCCCGTGTCTGAAGCAGTCGGGGAAGGATCAGCCCTCAGCTGCAGCTCCTGCAAGCTTTTCTAAGAAGAGATCTGACCCCTCCCCCATTGAAATGAGGCCCGCAGTTCATGAAAACAAACTTCCCACTGCTTTCATCATCACACTCGTTCCACAGATGTCTCCTGAGTGCTCAACCTGAAAGGTAGGTGTTATGATACCTTCTGACAGGTGAGAAACCGGGCTCAGACTGGTGGGGTACCAGCTGCCGCTCACACAGGCAATGAATGAAAAGACCAGGATTGGAACTCCGGGCTTCTGACAGCACAGCTGGTGCACGTGGGCATCAGAGGCAGCAAACACCAGAGATGCCCCTCCCCTGGCCTAGAACTGGGGCAGAGGGACCCCGTCCCCCTCAAGCATCCCCAGCTGCTCTGAGCCCCTGAGCATGAGGCTCTCAGTCCTGCGAGGCAGGGGCTGTCCGGGGAGCCTTCCCCCGCAGGCTGTCACCCCAGCCCACCAGCTGACCCTGGTGCCACCTTCCTGCAAGGGGGGCCCGGGCAGCTGGCTGGGGAAGTGCACCAGACGTCACAGCTGACATCAGGGGCTGCCCCTGACCCGGGAAGGGGGCCAGGCCTGTGTCCTTGGTCTCACCCTCTGTTCCTTCCGCCCATTTATCTGTCCACCCCTGTCCCTCTTGACAGGCCTGGCCAGCCTGCTGTCCAGGGCGGGGTGTCTGGCTCCTGCAGAAAGGGCAACAGGAGGCCTGGCAGGCACCACACCTTCTAGAAACAGGTGCATGTAAATCCTACACCACAGAGGTTCCAGCACATTCCTGATTTTAACTTCTGTCCAACAGTTAGGCCAGGTAGCATACTCTGGTTGCTGACACACGGCTAATAAAAGCAACTCCTGTTTACCAAGTGCCTGCTGTGTGCCCCTGTGGTTGCATCCTCACCGGGTCCTCACCACCACCCTCGGGCCACACCCCACCCCCTCTCTGCGGCAGTCATGGCTCCACCCCCAGTCCCTGGGCGAGTTTCCTGCCTCACCATCACTCTCACCGTCCCTGCTGCCATATCCTCCGCGACGTCAGTATCCCCACGGCAGCCCCGCCTGCCCCTGCCCTCTCAATTCTTTGACCTCTTCTCCTGAAGGTCACCGGCCCCACCCTTCCTCAGCCACTCACCTCCACGGTCCACCCTAGACCTTGCTACCAGGAACTGCAGCGCCTCCAGGAATAACTTCCAACCATCGCACCATCCGGCCACCCCTCCTGCCCTTCCCGCGCACACCCGCAGCACCCCGACTCCCCGAGCCTGCCACCCGGCCGGGACCAGTTCCTCCTTCTCACTGTCCCAAACTCCCCTCGTGGCCTCGCTTCCCTCCTCACCCAGCAAAGGCTCCATGGTCCATCTTACGAATCCCTCTCTTACCCACACCCTCAGCCCCCTGCCCCCTGCCCCCAGCACTGGCTGGCTGAGCAGGGCTGAGGGAACGCGCCACCTCGCTGGCCGGGCTATCTTTACACTCAGGGTCTAGACCTCAAGAACAGCACAGTACACTCCCCGAGTCCAACCACTGCCCCCTCCGCGCTCCCAGACACCTTCTCCCTCTCAAGCCCTCTATCCTCTGTCTCAGCCAGTGAACCGGCTTCCTACCTCCAGAAGAAAAGAGAAGCCGTCAGCACAGGACTGCCAGGCACTCCCATCATCCCACCCCCCACCCACTTGCCCACATCTCTGGGCTTCCTACAGCCAAACCGACTGTGCACCTGATGGAGGCCGACCGCCCACCTGGGCACAGAGCCCCCTTGCCTCCTACATCATTAATGTCCCCTCTCGACCACATCCCCTGCCCAGTGGCATACAGCATACTCTTATTTCTGCCGCTTAAAAAAAAATACCTCTTTTGACCCCACATCTCCTTCCATCTACCACCCATTTCTCTGCTCCTTTTGGGGTAAAAAGCCCTCAATAGAGGAGTCTGTGCGCAGAGTCTCTAATGCCCCTGTTCCCACTCTTGCACTGAATCGACTCCGATGGTTAATTTCACATGTCGACTGGGCCACGGGTACCCAGATATTTGGTCAGACATTTTTCTGGGCATGTCTGTGAGTGTTTGGGCTAGATTAACATTTGAATCAGGAGACAGAGGAAAGCAGGTTGCCCTCCTCCGTGTGGTGGGCCTCACACAATCAGGCAAAGGCCTGAAGAGAACCAAAGGGCTGACCCTCCCAAGAGCAAGAACAAATGCCTCCTGCCTGACTGCCTTGAGCTGGGACATCAGTCTTTTCCTGCCTTTAGACTCAGACTGAATCACTGGCTCTTTCTGGGCCTCAAGCCTGCTGGCCTCTGGTGGAATTTACACCATCAATTCTCCTCCTTCCCTCTGGCAGCCACCTCTCCATCTCCCACACCTCTTCCCTGTCCACCTCAAAGCCCTGGGGATCTCACTTCCATCTCTGCCCCAAGCCTCCCCACGAACTCCAGGTGGGTACATCCCACAGCCTCCTCACATCTTGCCTTGGACACCCAAAACCAAACTCCTGATCGTCCCCCCGAATCTGCTCCTCTGGCGATCTTCCCCGTATGAGAAGGGTGAATTCATTCTTCCAGTTGCTCAGGCCGACAATCGTGGACACCTTCATCAGATCCGTCAGCAAACCCCATTGGCTCCACCCAAAATTTTATCAAGAGCTGGACCACTTCTCACATCTCCACCTCTGCCTCCCCAGTTCTGGCCACCATCTCCCCTCGCCCACAGCTGTCCCCTAACCAGTCCCCTGGCCCCAGCCCTTGCCCAACAATCCATCCTCCACGCAGTGGCCATGGCAATCCTGAGTCAGACTGTCTCCCTCCCCAGCTTGAAACCTTTCAGCAGGCCCTTGTCACTCAGAGTAAAAGCCAAAGCCCCCTAACTGGCCTCCAAGACCCCACACCATTCAGCCCCGTTACATTTCTAGTCCCGACCCTCCCGCTCTGCGCGCTCTCTCTCCCCAACCACGCCGGCTCCTCGGGCCCTGAGCTGCTTCCTGGGCTTGGAGCTCTTTTCCTGGATTCCTACGTGGCTCAATCCTGCATTTTCTACAGGTCTGCCCTCAAATGTCACCTCCTCGGGGGGGCATTCCTTGGCCACGTCCTCCCCAGCACGTCCTTTTCCTTCACACTCAGCTCCCATGGAGGTGCCGCACTTCTCTTGTGTATTTGTTGCATCCTCTTCCTCCCTCTCTAAGAGGCAGCCTCTGTGACAGCGGGGCTGCATCCGCTTGGCTCACTGCTGAATCGAATGCCTAGAGCGGTGCCTGGCCCAGGATATGTGCGCAGTGACAATTTGGTGATACGTAGTGAATAACCCACTCCTCTTTTATATATTAACACATGTCCCCGCATTTGTAGATGAGAAAACATGTTCAGAGAGGGTAAGAAATGTTTCAGAGTCCTCACAGCCATCCCTAAGCAGTGGAGCTGGGATTTGAACCCAACACTCTTCCTTTCTCTGGGCCACTGGGGGCAGTCAGTGGGGGCCAGCCCAGGCCCACGCCAGCCTCCCGTGTGTGGGAGCTGCCGCAACCCAGGGCACCGGCCAGAGGAGACAAAATACCTACCACACAACTTAATTTTATGCTTTAATTGCTTGGTGGTGATTTACTGCCGGCCGTATATTTTTCCCAGTTGACACTTCCCTCCATGTATTTCTTTTCTCTATCACCACACTTGACAGGTAAGTCGCTGCTATTTACTGTTACTGTATGTACCAATATTTCCAACATATATCACTACCACAGCCATGTCACAACACCCAGAGTTCTGCCCAAGAATGGTCAGCCTTCTCCAGACATAGGCGGGGCCATATTTGGGAACAGCCTGACACCAGAGAATGCTAGAGCCTGGGGGAGGGGAACACAGCTCCTTCCACACACTCATACATACACCTCCCAGGCCCACCAGAACTGCCCTACTGGCTCTGCTTTTTATTTGTAGTTTTTAATATAATGTTCTTTTCAATGAGCATTCAATACTACTTTGAGATGAATGCAGCTGGAAAAGCTTTAGAACCAGTGACCTGGTTCAACCTCCTCATTTAAACAGAAGGAAACAGGGGCTCAGAGAGGATCAGGGTCTTGCCCAACATCACACAGCCCAGTTACTGGCAGAAAAAGGTTTACAGCCCAACTCTCTCTTCCTCCAGCCAAACTTCCCTGCTTTCCTTGCTGGGGCTAGGTTTGCTGCCCAAGAAGCAATGGGACATGTAGGATCTGACCCTCTTCTACAAGCCCACCCCTCTTAATTTTTGTGCATGTAGCATGCACCAGGGGATTTCACGTGAGCTATCTTGTTGAAAGCATACAACAGCCCAACCTGTCGTATTATTATTCCCTTTCCAGAGATGGGGACAGGTTGAGAGCGGTCAACAACTGGCCCAACACAGTCTCCCTCCTTCCCCCAGCCACCTAATCTGCCCTCCTTACTCTGGGCTAATTCTTCTCTGCCAAGTTGTTAGCTCAGCTATTACCAAATTACCCTGTGCAGAAGCGCCACCTGGGATGTTTGCTTCAAAGCAGAAAAGCGATCCCTGACTCCTGATTCTAGGCCCAGAATCCACACTTTTCACAAGCCCCGCGCGGATGACCCCATGCTGCTCTGGCAGGGACCATTCTTCCAGAAATGCTGTGTAATGGAGGCGCTCAGCCCTCCTGCAGCATCTGCAGGTTGCCTGTTGATTCTTGAGCCCTTCAAGACCTAAGGACGCATTCTCAGCGGTGGTGCGGCAAGCCTGTGACAGGCAGCTGCGTCCCACCCCGCTGCCACCACAGCCCAGGCCAGCCCGCTGCACTGACCCACCACACCCAAGACTACCACTGGGCCCAAAGCTGGTCCGTGGCTTTTCCTCAAGTGGGGCTTCCAGGGGCACTGGCAGATCCCAGGAACCGGAGCAACAAGCCAGAGACTGGCTCTCACTGGACCCTTGTCTGACCTCAGCCAGAGACTCAGCAGGCCACGGGCCCCTGAGCGCTGGGCTCAGGAATTGCAGGAGCTGTGAGGGCAACATGGCCAAAGAGGGGCTTGTGGCAGGAAGTCATAGCCTGGCCCAGAGGGGATGAGAGGGGAGGGGCTGCCGACTGGAAAAGCTTGAGAGAGGCCTGAGAGAGGAAAGAGGCAGAGAGAATGGAAAGAGAGGGGATTTTGGAGGCGGGACCTCGTGACTTGGTACCTGAATGGCAGGGGTTGGGAGGGGAAGGAGACAGCCTGCTGCCACTGGCTGGTATGTTTTCAAAGAAGCCGCCCCCATCTCCCACTCCATCACCCTGATCTCTCTTTGCTTGGAGACCATGTTTCCACAGCCCAGATGCCATCTGATCTGCAACTATTTGGTTCCAGACAGATGCCCCCAAGGCAGAAAGGTTTCCAGATGCAGGTTCCACAGATGTCAGGAGCCTTCACCCCGAGGCTGGGCTCCGGGAGGGCGGAGGGTGGGCGGGCACAGCTGAACGGGAGCGCTCTGGGCCCGACAGACAGATAATCCGGGGACTCATCACCGCCTGATATACGGCCTCAGGTCCCAGGGGGTACTGCTCAGCTAAGTAATTGCTTCTGCCTTGATTACAGGCCTTTGCAAATGACTGTGGGCCTGGTCCCACCAGTGTGTTTGAATCTTACAAATGTCCATACGCACAGCTACTATCTGGGCCATCTGATCGTTACCTTAAAAGGTTTAATTTGCTTAGCGAGGGAATTAGACTATAAACTATTCAGAAATTATGGAAAGTCACACATCAAAGAGACCCTCCCCTTGTGAGCTCCTGAAGCACAATTTGCTAGAGCGTGTGTGTGTGTGTGTGTAAGTGTTGCCCAGCAGGTGTGTCGTTGTCAGAAATAACAAATGGCTCAGCAAGAACCTGGCCCCAGATTTCACCCACAACCATCCCAGAACTGAAGTGGCCTCTCCCTGGGGCAACGGGGCCCAGGCTAGCTAGAGGCAGCCACACCATCACAGGCTGGACCCTCCGGCCAGAGCTGGGAACCCCGCTCTAGGAAGTGAAGGCTGAGGGCTTCAGTTACTGCCACAGAGCTCTGGACCACACAGGGAGGGATGGCATCCTGTGGTGAAAACTCACGACAGCTCCACATACCACCCATCAACGAGAGGGGGACAGCTGTTCCATCACCTGACCTGCCATTGCCACTGGAAACAAGCCCCACTTCCCTCCCCAGGACCCCTGTCTGGCCGGAGGCCTTCTGCAGCCTCTGCCCCCAGGACCCTCCATCTCTCTTTTTCCCGCCTCCCTACATAGATGCACTGTCATGGCCTTAATAAGAACAGCTAGCAATAATCATGGAAACTAAGCACTTCCTTCCTTCGTCTTGCTCAGGCCTCACAGTGACTCAGAAAAGTGGACATTCCCATTATTACTGCCCCTTCTTCCAGATGGGACAGTGAGGCTCAGAGAGGTCTCGTGTCCCAAATTCACACCGAGCCTGGATTTAAACCCAACACCTGCTCCCTCTCTGACGTCCACCTTGGAGAGAGGTTGAGCGGGCCTTTCCCCGCATTACCTGGTGTCCCGTGGGCATCTGCCCAGCTGAGGGATGGAGGACCCGGTCTCTGGACTGATTGGGCCAAGGTCACTAATGAAGCCCTGGCTGGAGCCAGTGAAACCAGCTTGCAGCCGGGCCAAACACAGAGCGAGCCGGAGCTGAAACAGGCTGTTCTGAACTGCAGGGATAAATCAGCAGCTCCCGGGCTCCCAAGGACACCGCTCACCTGCCCTTGGCTGACAGCCATGCTGAGACTGACTGGCTGGGGGAGGGGACACAGCTCCCACTGAGGAGCAGTACGAGGGCCCTTGGTCTACCGGTCCCCGCAGTGCCAGGCAGGAGGGCCTGGGGCCAGGGACACACCCCCAGAGAAGCATGACATTTTAGACAGGAACCCCCTGGCATGGCAGTCACCCCCAGAACATCTCCCACCCTTTCCCACAGCCCCCTCTGGCAGGCAGGTGTGAGCACACATACCTGGTGGCCAGGGCACAGCTTGAAAGTCCCCACAAGTCTAGAATGTTCTTGAAGGCTGTGCTTTACCTTTAAGATTTGTGTGACTGTTGCCCTCTCTTTTATTCCATAGCTGTTTGTTTTCATATGATAATAACCACCGGTGTGTTTCTCAAATCTTCATGTAAATCAGCTTGGCTTCGTCTTTATCCTGAGGTTTATCCCGCGGGCACTGCCCTGTGCCCTCTCCTCTAGCCAGGCTACCCCACCTCCAGTCATCTCAGTGGGAGGGTCTCAAAGCTGAGGGGAGGAGGGGGCAGGAGAAGCGGGCAGGCCCAGCCCTGAGGGAGGACTCTGATGGCCAGTCCTCCAGGGCCACAGGTCAAGTGAACACACCCAGGGTCAGAAGCCCAGAAATACAGCCTCCAGCATGAAGCACCCAGCTGTGCGGAACACAGTTTACCACTATTTTCTTCCCATTTCACAGCAGCTCTGTGGGTTAGAATGGCACCTCTTAACAGATAAAGGAATGAGGCTCGGGGAGGCCTAGCCACTTTTTTGCTGACCAACAGCTGGTAAAAGACAGGACAGGAATTCAGCCAAGCTCCCTTTGGGTTCACCAGGCCACTCTGCTTGTAAAACATCTTCCTTTTGTGAAGTGCTCCTGTGTATCAGGTCGTCTAAAACAGCCACCATTAGCATTCCCATTTTTCCTGCAGAAGACACTGGAGCTCAGAGATGTTAAGGAACTTGCTTAAGGAACCCCAGCACTTGAACCAGTTCTTGGAGCAGAAAACTGGTTTTCAACATACTTCAGAGTAAGGGAGCTACCAGCTTTGTCCCAGGACCCAGTCAGTGATGAGGAGACCCAGAAGCCCAGATCCCAGATCCCACACCCCTGCTCTCCCCAAGGACCTGGGGACCCTCCACATGCTGGATGCACAATTCAGAAAGGACCTGCTTGATTCAAATTAACATAGCCTTGGAAACACTCTGCGTTAGTCAACTCAGTGCCTCTCTTCTCAGGCCTCAGAACTTTATTTCCGTTGGAGAAGGGGAGCCAAGGAGCCAAGGACCCAAGAGGCAAAAAACAACAAAAAACAACAAACAGCAAAAATCAGCCAGTGTTACTGAGCAAGACAGAGTTCAACAGACACCCCCGTCCCCCACCACGAAAATGCAACAACCACAGAGTACAACCTTCCAACCATACTTCTTTCTTGGTCTGTGCACACGCCAACGTCGCCCTCTGCTGCCAGTCACCAGTACTACCACGTCTCACAGGCTGAAGGCTGGTGGAAGCCAACCTCCAGCTTTCCTCTTGGTCCTCCCCCAACTTCTGGGGTCTTACACACCTCTAGCTAGACACGCCTCACAGGAGAGTCTTGATTCACAAAACTTCATGCAAAATCAAAGATGACCCTGGAGTTGTGCAAAGCAGTGGCCCTGACCCTTGTTACAGGCAAAGAGATTTAAAATATCGATCCTGGAACTTAGGACCACAGTGTTGATCGGTGAGGTCCATGAATCCTGCCCTCTGCCTCTGAGCAGGGCTTTGGGGCAAATATCATAAAAGGATAGTGCCTTTTCTTTTCCTCTTTTTCTTCAAGGAGCATAGAGAAGCTGCCTCTGACCAGGCATCCTCCAAGGGCCACAGCTGAGAGCACTCTGAGGTCTGACAGGCAAATTCAAGTGCGTGCACCTGCCGGCCCTCTCAAAGTTGCCAGAGGTGACTCTGCCACCTAGTGTGAGAAGAGGGAGGGACCTAGGGTTCCTGAGACTGCCCCCCACCCCGCCTCATGTTCTGTTCCCAGGGCCCCTCTGCAATGTGCCATCTGAAAGCAAGCGCCTTTCATGAGCTGAAATGAGGAGCCGGTTCTGTGGTCAAATCACAGCCTGAGCCCCAAGTGGGCAGCGGGTCTCAAGACCCCTGTGGATGGGAGGTGATGCCACTCTGACCCAAGACAATTCTCCCTCCCTGTCCTCACCGAGGACTGTACCAAACTGTACCTGCCGCTGTGCCTTCCTGTTCCAAACAGCTACGGTCCCAAAAAGCTGGGTGAGGCCTGACTGCCTGTAAATCCAAGGGTCCTCCCTGGGGCTTCAGAGCTGGCCGATCTTCGTGTGTGGTTGCCCCTCCACTGGTAGTGGGGGAAATCCCTTCAGCTTTAAATCTCTCTCTGCAAGCACCCCCATCACAGAGTTAACGATCCGGATTCGGCACTGAATCTGCGATCAGCTCCCTGCTTTCCAAGAGGATCGAGCCCTAAGAGTGGGCCACTTTATGAAGCAGAGGGGTCCAGTGGGATAGGGGAGTGACCGTGGCTAACAGCCTGTGCCTCCGTGACTCACAGGACGCTAAGTCAGGTACAGAAGACACTGGTCACCGGAGCGAGTTGCAAATTCACTATGTAATCTACTCTTTGTTGCATCAAACCCAGTGATGGCCTATGGGCAAGGCTTGGAGCCAGGTGAGCGCACAGGGGACAGAAAAAAGTATGACTAATAAGCCTTTCCTCAAGCCAGCAAGGAAGCTCAAAAAGGTGTGTGAGGAGTGAGCAAAACAAGGCAGCTGGTGCCGCGTCACCAGGACAGAGAAGGGGCAAGGTGGCCGGGTCTCTGAGGGGCTCCCTCCACTGACGAGGTGGACACACTGCCATGGAAGGATGGGGAGCCCTTGAGAGGGTGGACATCACCCCTGGACAATAAATAGCCTGGGGCAGGGTGTGGAGATGGGAAAATGTAGAACGTGCCTGGGAAAGGGGGCACCCTGCAGGGGTGTCGGGTACCCAAGGAAAGCAGTCAGCTAGGACTGGGTGAGGGACTGGGTGCAGAGCAGAAGGCTCTGGCGGAACAATATGTCTGGAATATTCTGTAGGCAGAAGGGGCCCTGCCAAAGGAGCTGGGAGTGGGTGGTGGGGGTCATGACTTGAGCTGTGAGGTAGGACACTGGTCTGGTGGGGAGGCATGTGGGCAGCAGGGGGTGGGGAAATCAGTAGGGACCTTACTGATGAGCCGGGGGCCAGGGCCACGGCCTGGGGGAGTAACTGTCATTGCTATTTCTGGTGTCAGGCTTATGGCTCTCAGGCCTGTGCTCATCTCCCCTTGCCGCCTCCTGGGTCTAGAGAGACCGTCTTTCCTTAGCGCTACTTCTCCCAAACCCAAACCTGCACTCCAGCTGCTGCCACCTCCCTTTCCCAAGCCTGGAGCCAGCCAGTCAAGGTCCTAACATCAGACAGCTCCCTAGGGCACTGCTGGGGCTCAGAGGAGCTTCGCTGGTGACAGAGCCCTAGTTCTGTGGTCCTGACTGGCCTCGCCTGCACCCCAGCCAGAGTTCTGACCCTCGGACTTCTCAGCACCTACCCTGTCCCCAGATGGGCAAGAAGGCGACATGGCCTCTTGCTCGTCCCTGGAGCTCAGCCAGGCTTTCCAAAGGTACAGGGACAGACAGGAGATGGGGCACTGACCCTGGAAGCAGGGACAGCTCACCCAACCCCCAAGGCCAGGCCACCCACCTGCTTCTTTCTGCCCTACATACACACACACACGCGCGAGCACACACACACACACACACACACACACACACACACACACACACACACACACACGATGAAATTCGCCCCATCCAGGGGCCCGTAGGGCTGCCATGGTGCTTGGTCAGGGCATCCGTGAGAGAGGAAGGTAGAGGCAAACTCTTGCTGCTGAGAAAGGACGTGAGTGGAGGAGACGGAACTGTGTAAATGCCAGAATAAGGGAAATGAGGCAAGGGTCAGAGGTGGGAAAAGCAAAAGGAAGATGGGGAGAAAGGGGAGCAGTCCACAGAAAAGACGGGGGAAGGACAAGCGGCCCACCCCTCACCTGGAACCATCAAGCGTCTGCTGGGTGTGCCTGAGCTAACCATGCCCCGCTCTCAGGGGCTCCAGCACAGACACAAGTGTGCACACACCCACACACGCACACACTCTCACAGGGAAAGAACAGTGCACATTTGACCAACGTGATCCCACTTTGTAATAAGAATGAGTGCTGCCTTCAGGAGACAAGCCACAGAGGTAGCTCCAGTGGTGACCGAGAGCCTCTTCAAAATGCTTTTCAACTCACACAGGACTAACAAAACTTGAGAATCCTCAGAAATCCAAATTACTCACTCCCCGCAGTAAGACCTTGGGGAGGATGTGGGAGAAATCGTGTTCTGTATTCAGGACTGGCATTTCTCCCAATCTCTCCTGCCTGTCTCCAGAATACTCATCCTCTGAAGGCTGCGCGCATCCCTCCGGAGCTTGCTCACTCGTGCCCAGCGTTTCCGGGCCTTGGCGAGCCTGACGGTCCCATCACAATCCGCACACCCTGTGGGCCTCCCACACTGGGCTCAGTGTCACCGACGGATACTCCCCGCTCCTGTTCTTGGCCTTGCTGTTACCAGCTGGTCCACATCAGCTGAGGCACCAGCCTAAGTGCCTCAGATAATACATTCTGGGAGAGAAGTTCCAGACTAAATGCCAGGGAAAATAAATTCTAAGAGATTCTCTCACCTTGATCTGAAGCTCAACAGGATTTTTTTCTGATGGATCCAATCCCAGAATGAAAAATCAAGGACAGCTAACATTCAGGTATCAGGCACTGTCCTAAGGACTTTACACATGCTGACTCATTCAAAACTAATTAACAACCCTATTGTTATCAGCCCCATTTTACAGATAAGCAAACTGAGGCACAGTGAAGTTAAATAACTCGACCAAGAGCACACAGCCAATAAGTGGGTTCAAATACAGGCAGATTCAGGGCTCTAAACCATCACACAAAACCATCTCTTCATCATCTTTCCATTGAAGTTGATGACACTGTCTGAGCCTGGCTCAACCCCTACCAGAAGCAACTTTTCTCTGAGGCCTTTGAAGCAGCCATGGAGATACGTTTAGATCTGGGACACCAGTCTCAAAGCACCACTCTGAAAGTCGCAGGAATGATACAGCCAAGTGCCCTGAGGCACCAACTCACCAAGACAGAGAGAGCAACTCTTTGGGGGATTTGCAGGGATCCTGCAGACCCTGGAGAAGTCCAGCTCCTCCTCCTGCCGGCACCCCAGCCTGCCCCTTGCAGAGCGCATGTGAGGCCGAGACTCTGGGCCTCGAGGAGTGATGGGGTCAGTGATCAGATGGGGGACCTCAATGGAGAACAGCCTCTCAGCACCAGGATTCTCCTGCCCCACCCAGGATGGACCCCACCCTTCCCACCTGCCTCGCTGCAAGCTTCCCCCTCACCGCACGGGGAGAGGCAGTCAGGCCGGGGGAAGAAGAGTGAGGTGCGCACCCCAGTTCTGACTTACTTGAAGAAGTCCTCTTTGCAGTAGACACTCCCGGCCCTGGAGAAGCACCTGTCAGCCAGCTGCATCTGGCAGTCTGCACACTTGAGGCAGGAGCTGTGCCAGTGTCTGTCCAGGACCTTCAGGATGAACTTGTCCAGAATATGCTGGTTGCAGCCAGCACACTGGGGGATCTCTGTAGAGAGAAGTGAGAGAGGCAGCGTGAGCCTTCTGCACAGCACTGCTAACTGGACCAGGCGCTGTGTAGCTGCCTTCCCATCCTGCCTGTTTTGGGAAAGGACATAACCCAAACTCCCAAGGCTGCCACATACAGTTGCGTAGGTTGTACACTGCACAAAGGTACCTGCTCAAAGGAGTAGACTGGGACTGAAACCCAATCCACACTTTGCTGGCCTGACTTTGGGTGGCTTTGGCTCAGAGGGGTCGCCTGTTTCTAAGAGCTCCACGAGGCTCACACTTACGCCAGCTGCAATTCCACAGCTGATGACCAGGAAGACCCAACAACGTTCACCTCTATTTCCATGACATTTTCACTACTGGGTGGAATTTGTTCTAAAAACATCAGCCTCTAAAGTAAGCTCTGCCTAGGCATGAACTGAGAGGCCATCTGGCCTGAAAAGCAAATGATGTGTGACGGGTCGGTCCATGACTGAAGATGTTCCTGGAGAAAGAATCTCAGCATTTTAATGAACTGCAAAAGATACCATGACTCAATCAACATTCCCAACTAATATGCCTTCCTGGACTGCAGACAGGGAATCTAGAAACTGCTCTTCCAGACTCCCTTGCGGCATGGGTTCCAAATGTGATTTAGAGTCTGCCAGTCAGATGCACTTAGGAGAGACTTGAATTCAGAACTGAGTTAATGGAGGCACAGCAGAGGGGCAGGCTCCTTTTGTGCTGGAGTGGAGCATGGCAGAGTCTCCGAGGTTCTGTGGTTTTAATGTCCCGATCAATCATGGCAGAGGCAATGAAATTCTGGAGGTTGGTAGTTTCTCCCAGAAGCTTGGCCCAGAGCTTGCTCCACTGAGTTCAAGGTCATCTAATCCATACCTGGTACTTTAATAGTGGATTCTGTTGTCTGCAGCTGAACCCTAACCACCGCCCCGCCTGTTGCTGTGCTGGGTGACTTCCTATCCAAGGTCTGTTCCTCTACCATCCCATCTCTGCCAAGGGATTGCTTAGTTTTGTCACTGAAATAGTTTCAAAATGTATAAAATGGTCAGGCTTCCACAGCTGAGCGAACAAATAGTGCTAGCATCTCTAGCCATTTTCCCTCATCCTTTTCCTCAAAAAAGGGAAGGACAAATATTAAGAATGAAAACATTAAAGTGCCAGCGTTGGCCTCCTGTGGTAGCCTCCTGATACAGGACATCATGAGGCTGGTAGCCCTGTGGTCCCTCACCTCTATTATAAACATCGCTTGCTGATACCCTGTCCTTCCCGTTAGAAGGTGGGATCCTCAGGGAGTAGGATTCATGTCTCCTTCTCAGCTTTGTATCCTCACTGCCTAGCAGAGTGCCTGGCAGACAAGAGTAACTCCACAGATACTTACCACTGAATAAATTGGGGATCAAATCCTCCCTAAAAAGCCTACCTCAAAGCAATCTGTCACTAGTTCCTCCTTCATGCTCCTAAACGTCAACAAAAGGAGTAAGGCCAAATCTCTAATGAGTCACTCGTGTTTCTTGATTCATACTGCTTGTTGGTGATGATCTAATTTTAAAGTGTTAACATAAGGGAGTTAGCCTCAAGGCAATAGGGGAAAAATTTAAACACATCTAAACCTATGTAGAGAGAAAGCTTTCTCAAGTATTAAGCCATTTGTATCTAAAACTTATAGACAGGCTATTGGGACATTCACTAAGGGTCATCATTAGCCTTGTACACACACGTCAGTCTTGGACCCAATTAAACCCCAGCAAGGCCTTCATGGCCTCGGCAGCCACCATCTGCCTGAAAGTCAGACTCACTAGATGTCTTGCCCTTTGACCTGACTCTCAGACCAAAATGCCCCATGGAAACTACCAGACGCATGTAGGCCTGGACACTTGCTACCTGTCCCAGTTCATATGGAATTTTTTTTCAATCGCAAAAGTTTTCCTTCTTGATAAAGAAACTGTTCAACCATTAAGTACTTACCAGGGGGTCCCAGCAAAATGCTAAGCACGTAACAGATAAAGGAACTTCCATCGCATAAGAGGGGCTAGGTAGGGCGCAGGGTAAGGTGGTGGGTTCTGAAGCCAGGCTGCCTAATTCTGAATCCTGGCTCTGCTTTCTAACCTTGAACAAATTACTTGGCCCCCCTCTGCCTCAGTTTTCTCTCATGTCAAGGCGGGGGGATGATGCTGACAGCACCTGCAGGACTGCTGCGAAGATAAACGAACCAGTACATGCAGGACAGGGCTTGGTACACAGGAGGTGCTCATTAAAGGTTTGCTACTAGGAGATAAGATAACTGCAGTCACCAAGTGAGAGCCGTTGTGCTGATGACGGCTGAGGGAAAGGAAAGTTAGGGGCCCACTTCCTTGGGCCTGATCTCACTGAGCTCCCAAGAACCCCCACATAGAAGTCAAAACCCTCACGCGGAGGTTCGCAGGGTCCCCATCACACAGCAGCTATGCCGTGGCTTGGGGGCGCACTTGACGCACCACATGCCTGCCTCTCACGGGGAAGGTCAGGGACTGGCAGCCCTGGAGAGGCCGGGAGGGCTCTGAGAGCAAGGGCCTTACCAGCTGAGAGGTTTGGATGAGAAGAGGTGAGACTGTGAGGAGGGAGGGGTGGGTAGCCTCGAGCTCCGGTGGTGTGACCAGCCCAGCCTGGACAAGGGGCGGGGACAACTCAGCTAAGCAGAGCCATCGAGGCAGAGGGAGGGCTGATCTCCTGCAGGCGTCCGTGTTTGGGGCAGTGGCAGCTGCTGAGCCGGGGGCTTGAAGAAGGAGGCGCGGAGGAAGACTGCGCGGGCATCATTTTGCAAGGGCGGGGAAGGCAGCCGTGCGGATCGGGGACGAGGTGTGGAGACGCGCGGGTGCAGGACTGCCTGCGCTGTGGGCCACGGGGGTGGGGCGGGTGGCTTGGCTCGATAGGGGACAGGGGAGCCAGGTACTGGGCCAGCAGAAGCAAATTAACCCTTGGAGAGCCCGGTGGGGACCGGCCCTACGCCTCCGGGGGTGGGGAGCCGGCTCCCGCTCCCTCTCTGCGCCGACCCAGCGCCCGAGTCAGAGGACCACCAATTCCCACCTAATTGTTGTTTGGCCTCCGAGGAAAGAGACGGCTATATTTCTCCTCCCGGCCACAAATGCACGGGGATGAGGGCGAGGAAGCATGCCCATAAAATTTATTTCTAGCAAGGTATCTACCGGGAGCCTTAATATGATGAGTATTCAAGGGAGAATACATTAAGTCTAATGTATGCGGGGAGGGCGGGCAGGGGAGTTGTAGAGGCTTGGAAGCCCAGACAACATCACGTTTAGGAGCAACACTAAAAGCAGACAGACGAGCCGTTTCAGCCTCTAGCTTGCAGGGGATGCTTCATGCGGGCTCAGGCTCGGCTGCCCAAACTAGGGGTGAGAAAGTGAGACAGAGAGGGGTGTGGGGCCTTGGGACCCACCTGGGGTCCTCGGGTTTGGCGAAAATGCAAGGGACATTACTAAGGATGCATTTTTCATTAAAAGAAAGCAAAACCTTTCCCACTGCATTCCACTATAGATTTTGAGAGAGAGTTTTTTAAAACAAAGATGATGTAGAAATGGTTTAAGAGATCCACAATATACCAATAATTATAGTAAAACCAGGCGTCCAGAGCCTGTGATGAACTATACCGGGTCCTGAATGTCTATTTCCTCAGTAATTCACACAACCGGGTGAGGGAGTTACTTTATCTCCATTTTACAGATGAGGAAACTGAGCCCAGGAGAGGTCAAGTGTCCAAGGTCTCACAGCAGAACCAGGATTTGAACTGAGACTGTGTGTGACAGGGCCTCACTCAACCTGAGAGCTGAGGGTCTGAGACACCACCTCACCTGGCTTGAGGGTCTGAGACACCACCTCACCCTGTCATTTTATGGAGGAGAGATGGAGGCGGAGAGATAGTCTCAAAGCTGCTCTGTGTACAGTTACAGAGTAGATGAGCCCCTGGCCTCTGGTGCTCCCTAACACCTGGCATTTGCCTGAGGCATAGATTTCGATCCTTCGGACAGCTATGCACGTGTCATATGGGACAGACACCTAGTGCCCAGGGAGGGCTGGGGGCGGGAGCTCCTGTCCCGCTGACCCCCTGCGTCCAGCTGCAAGGTGCCAGGTTGTTGATGACATCGTCAAGTTCAGATTCATCCCTGCCTGTGAGGGGGTGGAGGCCTGTGAACTTCGACTCCACTTCAGGTGACAGCACTCCATGCAATTATTTGGATTAGTGTGAAATGTAAGCTATCTAGATAATTTTCAAAGAGCAACAACATAAGTCCTTTTTTTTAATCTATAATAAATTATGATTTTTAAAAATAACTTGGAGAATCTGAACAGGACAGAGGTTATGTAGGTCTCCTACAAGAAATAAAGTTGTAACCAAAATTTCCAAGCAGTGAGAGGATTTCCAAATCCCTAGTAAACCCAAGTTATTCGTGTGGTATTTACTATCACGAAATTTTACTTTAAAAACTGGAATTTAAACAGTCACTGAGACAGAATTTGATCTATAAACTCAGTTTCTGATCTGAGCAGTCATTTCATTTAAGATGAAAATTTTTATTTTATCTGCAGGAAAGTGTCCTGTGGTGATGCTCTCTGCGGGGGCTCTGCAAAGGGTAAACTCAGGCATGAAAAGACAGCTACGCCTCTGGAACAACCAAGGTTGCTGGACCACACAGTACAATACACTCCCATCGGCAGGGCCGCCCCCCAGAGTCTTAGACGGACACAGAGCAAGGCACAGACCTACGCCCGCAGGGAGAAGAGCTGCACGCAGCTATCCATGCAGACACCCTCCCACACACTCGCACAGACACATCTCGCACAGTCAGGTGTACACACATATTCACACATACCGTTAACACAAAGACACACATAACAGACACACTCACATATACATTCAGACACACAAGAGAAACACAATCACAAAGATACACTGAGATATACACACTTATACATAGACAAAGGCACCCACACATACCACATTCACTCAGACACACACATTTGCACACACTCATGTACACATATACCACAGATACTAACACACACTCACACATGCACAAGCATACTCTCATAAAATGGCTGAGGCATTGCAATTCTGGAAAGAGAAAACAATTCGTCTGAAGTCATGCTGTGTCAATGGAGAGGAAGCCATCACTCTCCCACCCTGGGGTGGTGGGGAAAGTGGACAGTGAGTGAAAAAGAAGGCTAAGGGGGAGTAGAAACATTTTGCTAAAATACCTTTTTGGAAAACTCTTGGGGGAATTTGAAAGTTTTCAGCTCTGTTTAGAGTTTAGGTCTCCAAATTTTTAGGTCTGCCAGATCGTTTACAACAAATCCCAGATCAGAGTTTGAGATCCTGATTCTACCATGTATGTGATCTTGGTCAAACTATTTAACCTCTTTAAGCCTCAATTTTCTTATCTGTAAAAAGGAGATAATAAAACACCAGTCTCTCAGGGTTGCTGTGTGATCACATCAGTGAATGAGTATAAAACACTTGGCCCCATAATACCTTTGTCTAAGCTCAATGGTCTCCATTCTCTCAGGGCCAGTCACCCACAAGGTGGATTTATATATTTAAAGTATATCAAAATTATTTCATGCTTCATTATTTCCCAATATAATTTCCCCACCCCCACCGTCAAAACACTCAAAATTCTCCCCCATCACCCTAGTTCTAAAGCATCTGGAAAAGTACAACCCTCTCTTAACAGCATAATCCCAGAGTATGCACAGCAGATAATGCAACACTACAAGGTTCAGTTTTCTTGAAATAAAGAAATCTGTCCATCTTTCCTCCACAGAATGAGGGCAAATTCGCCAGACCTTGGTGAATGGTGGGGGGTGGGGGGACTGGGGCCACCAACTACCCGATCTCACTTCACTTTTGCTGTAATGTATTCAGGTAAGAGTGGATTGAGTTCAAATTAACATTTGAGGCTTCTAGTACTTATCTTGGAGACACCAAAATGCCCAATGGCAAAGTGACTATTTCTTATTTGATAAGAAATAGCTAAAAATCCTTTGCCTGTAGTCATAACCTGGTTCTTCATGAAGGAAGCTTATAAAATCCACAGCATGATGCCCAGACCTCAAATCACCTGAAGTACCATAGTGGGGGCACAGGGGGTTTGTTTTTCAGAGTGGTCCATCAAACAGTGGATTCCTTTTTAAATACCCAAATTCCTCCATCAGTAAAGTTTCAGAAAGCTGGGACGTGGAAGGGATCAAAAGGTCTGATGTGGTCTGTGGTAGACCACACTGCCCACCCCGCTCTGGTGATATATAAGAAGTACTGTGCATTTTTATTCCCCACTCACGTTTCTTCATTTCCAAGAAACTGCTCTCAAGGAACCAGGGGGCACCATGAAACATTTCAGAGACGGTTTGTGTTTGTTTGTTTATTTGATCGATTTTAATTCTTTGAAAAATTGTGTTTTCTATCTCTTTGGTCACAGAAGATCAACAAGGTTAGGAAAAACATTTTTTTTCCACTAAAGACACTAAAACTAGAACCAACACACTTGACAATGACTTCTAGAATGTGTATCTTTCTGGGAAAATGACTTAGAATTTCAGATACTTCCATTGGACTCACAATGCTGGTGAATACTTTAATATCTTAAAGACAGTTACTTTGTACTGGTAGGAATAATGCTCATTTAACCACGGTCTCAGAACAGATTAATATTTTGTAAAATTTGAACTTTGATGGGCCACTGTGGAGTCCTGCAAGGTATTGATTTTTCACTGCCTTTTGGAGGAGTAGAGATTCCTATTTTTGTTTCACAATTTGACTTGACAGCCTAATGCCCAGGAAAAGGTTTTCCTTGCTTCTTTCAGGATAGGGAGCCAGTCCGTGGGAAATGCTTCCAGGTTCCCTGTTTATGGACCCCACAATACTCCCAGTCGGCTTGGCTGTCCTCTTTGGACACCCAGGAGCACTCCAGCCAGCTTAGGGAGGCTCCATCTGCAAGATGGGAACGGTGATTGTGGTCTTTAAGATTGCCAGCACTTTGAATTTTGTTAAGTACTTGCAAATCTGCAAGTTCATTTACTCTCCTGGAGAGCCTGTGAAAACTGAACCTCTACATTTAAAAGGACTTTCCTAAGGGCACACAGTTGGGGGCCAAACTAGAGCTAGAACCTTCTGTATCTCAGATAAAGATTCTGATTCTGGGGCTGACTGGAGACCAAGGCTTCCAACAGTGCTCACCAGAGCCACACTGCTATTTGGTGGGCTTCACCCCAAACCCTTTTGCTGGTGATTTCACTCCAGGAGTAAGTAGTTTTTTGAGCCCTGTCTTAAATAACATTTGGCTGATGTATTTTTCTAAAAATATGTAATTCTATTTATTTGTTAAGTTTCTTTACTGACTACAAACTGAAAGAAGGAGCCAAATGGGGCTTTAAGGAAACATGCATACAACTGAAATATTATGCAAATAGTTTTCTTGGAATTCTCCATTTCTTCCCCATATATAAGGAGGACAAAACAACAGCTAATGGCAGACAGCGCTGCTCTGTTACCTAAGGTTCTCTGAGTAAGTGAGAAAGAAGGTGGTTTTGAAAAGGTAGAGCAGGAAAGTACTCTCAGTGGGACCTTATTGATTCAGGCTGGGGATGACTAAGCCTAAAGCGTGTCGATAGAAGACCACAGGACATATCAAATACGAGAGCAGGCTGGCCTAAACTCATACCTAAGTTCTGGAACAGCCAAGTCTAAGGACTGTAACAGAGGTACAGCTAAATTAAAATTAAATCAATTAAAAGTTCTGTTATTCAATACATACTTTAAAATAAAACTTTCCAGTTCATAGTCGCCACCATCACCATTGACAATATAATTCTATTTTCTGGTCACAACTCCCCCTTTTAAATCACCTGATAATTGTGGACTGAAGAAATGGAGGCTGAGACCCAGGATGCAGTTTTATATGACACATCATAACTAGATGTATCTGGTTTTTTCCCTTCCTGGCTCTCTATTTGCTATTTTCCTACTAAAGGCAATTCATTTGTATTGAAGAGCTTATAGCTTCCTTATTTATATGTTCCCTTATTCTAAAGCAATGCATTGTGAAGAGATCATAACATAATTTTCCAAAATTTTAAAAATACACTTCCTCTTAAGGGGTCTTCATAACCTAGTAAGAATACTCTCATAAATAACACAGCTGAAGCACAACACTCCAATATTAATTCTTTCAAGGTTAAGGATAAAAGGTGGATTGAACATTGTGGTACTTTGTGATGGTGATGACAGCATTAAACGTAGTAGTGACCTGGGCCAGCCACAAAAATATTGGGAAAAGTGAAAAAAAAACTTGCATCACATTTAAGGTAAATTACATTCTCTATTATAATTCTATTCACTTACATACTTGAAAAATACATCCATCTACACATCTTATCTAATTTCTACTTTTTTTCTAGTTTCTCTTGACAAATGACTGACAACTGGAAAAGTCAGAAAATCCTTTTCATATTGGCAATGATCATGCCTAACATTGTCTTTCCCTCCACTTCTCCAGAATCCTTCCCATCATAGGTCTTATTTGTTTCATTTGGTGGTTTGAGGTCCCTTTGAAAATCTCCTTTGTTCTTTTCCTGCTTAGCTCAAAGAGAGTGATGTCTTCAATCAAAGATCAAATTCAAAAGTGTCCTGGAGACAATTTCGATGTTACCATTTTAAGGTTGAATTTGGAATAACATTTTAATAGGGGTCCTATAGTGAATAAAATAAGGAATATAAACATGTACTTGCAGGTATAGGATTATCTTGTAGATTATATATTGATACGAAATTATTTATTTTCAGTAGAATATCGAACATTCTCAGTGATTGCAAATAAAACAGAAAATCACATTAAACAAATCCGTAACCGTCTATGGAAATGCCATAGAGATATCTCTATTTCCACTCCATTTTTCACATGTAATCATTGCTAAATCTCCACAATGTATTTTTCTGATGTCTCATTCTGTGGCAATATTCCATATGTTTGGCACCCTCTCCCTCATAAGAAGAAACTTTCAATTAATTTGGCTGCAAGTTTTGTCTCTATTAAGCTATTCCCAGAACCAATCCCGTAACCCCCTAACATTATAATTAAAGCAAATTATACTTTAAAGGCACTTGGGGGGTGAGATACCGGCGTAAAACATCTGTGACTAGACCCAGACTGAGAGAGGGAGGGGAATGGGGGGCTCTGAGAAGAGAAATCCACCAAAATAACAGTAGGACTTAGGAGTTGCCTCCCTCCCAGGATAATTTGCCAGTTCACCACTAACACAGTTCACCCCTAACACAGTTCACGCAAAGAACATTTTCCAAGGGAGAATCAATTTCAATTTTACCAATTAAACCCAACCTGTCCACCTACCCGCAGCGGCAGAGCCTCAAAATGGTTGATTTGTGCTCCATTTGGAGCAGGGCTCCTATAAAATTGAGGACTAGAAAAGGTAAAAAAAAAAAAAAAAAAAGTCACAGTGGTATTTATTTGTAGCTGATTTTTTCCTACCACAAACAACAACAGCCCAGCTCCCAGCTCCGCTTCTGTTCTGAATCCAGAAACTGTTCTTCCCTCCCAAGTCTCCTGGAAATAGTGAGATGGATCTGATCCCCCTGAAGCTTGCTGGGCGTTCAACCCCACAAGACCCTGGTGCTCAGAATTCCTGCACAAACCCATGCTCCTCCCTGCAAAGATCTCACAAAGTAAGGAAGAGACAGAGGAAGGAAAAGAGAAAGGCAGAAGAGAGAGAAGGAAGACAGACATTCAAGCCACGGTGGAATTAAAACAGGAGGCCCTATTTGCTTACTTCTGTGTTATGGGCTTCGTTAACACACATTCCAGGAAGGGAGGAAAGAAAGAAAATCATTACAAAAGTAAGGCTCCCCTCCACAGCCATCTCCAACAGCAGCAATCTATACAGTGATGCATCTGCCACAGCTGCCTCCATCTACCCTCAACGTTGGGTTTCCCAAAGTGGGCAAGATTACCCCTTTAGCAGCTAAACTGGTTCCAAGTCTCTGCATTCCAAAGCTTCTCAGCTCAAATCCTGATAAATTTCCCCAATTGAAAGAAATGGCACAAGGTCCCTCCATCCAACTCCACCAACCCTCCCTGCTCCACAACTCTTCATTTTGGAGGCGACTAGTTTCCCAGCCAGAGAAAACCACAAAATATCCACCATTACTGACTAAAACAAGAGGCTCAAAGGAGATTTCTTAACAATGCGATAGAAAGAAAGGTTAGTCCCGGTTAACTAATTTCCCACCCCTGGGCGACTGCAGGTGCATCTCCCTCCCCTTCCTGCACTGCTGCCTTCCCAGCACCCGGGTCTCTCTGGGTTCTGTCTGCTAATGTAGTGCTAAGTAGTCACTAATTGCCTGTAGCACAGAGTGAAAGGGCACTAAAATCCGAGGCAAAAGGTATTAGGACAATGGAAATGGTCAGGACTCGAGGCTGTCTACACCTGGTCAGCGGGGTCTGCGGGTCACTGTTCAAAATACAACACGCCCCTGCAGGCTGTGTTTTGTCAGTTCAATGGAAAGACATTGCTTTGCTGGTTTCCGTCTGCCTCGACCCTCATCTCACCTCTAGAAGGACCTGATTTTTAAACATTAACCCTGGTATTTGGTCGAGTAGACGGCCTCCAGGACGTCTTGAGAACTCACCTCTTTCTAACCCCCAGGGCGTTCAGCCTACAGTTCTTGCCTTAACCCGGCTTTGTTTTGGGGAGTGTCAAGAGAGAGGTACACCTAGCTTGGGTATTCTTTCCTTTAACTTCCTGCCGTTCCCAGTTTCTTCCCGTTCGGGTTTTGCTAGTAATTCCTCATCTCCCTGATCAGTTCCACCCTTCAGAATCCATTAAAAGACATTCCCCTGCCTATTAAAAAAAAAAAAAAAAGTCCCCTCCTTGTTGAAGCTAACCTCGGAGCCCCAAGGAGTGAAGCCTGCGCTGAGTCCCAGGTCAGCCACGACTTGCTCTGTTAGAAGGTGGGCGCAACCTGCAGACAGCTCCATTTCGCCTTCCCGGGCTCATAGTCACCAACTCCCTCCCTGGGTCGAAGTTAACTTACCTTAGCGGCTGCCCAGGTAGAGACCTCGTCTCTCTTGCGCCTGCCATGTCTGGAGGGCTCTTCTCGGTCCGCTCAGCGCGAGGAGCAGGGCAAGAAGCCGAGGCTCCAACACCGGCAGGGAGCGCGAAGCGCGGGGACCCGCGGGCTTCCTCCAGGCTCTGTCCCGGAGGAGCCGCTCCCAAAATAGGAGAGCTGCTTTCTAAGGGTTAAAAAGTCACGGAAAGTTTTGTGCCGCCCACGTTGGGGTTTGGGTTTGTCTTCCCAAATGCTTGGCACGAAAAGGACATGGGGAGGAAGAGGGCTTACAGCCCAGGCTCCTCTCTCAAAGCGCGCCGTCTGCGCTCCCACCTGCAGCTCCTTTCCCCGCGGAAAACGGCTTTACCGGCTCCAAAGAGGCAGGAAACGGGTCCCAGGCTTGGCCCAGCCTCAGTCCGCTCCGGATAATAAACTAGGAATAGGAAAGGGCAAGGCGAAGGAGGAAAAGGGCCGAGGCGCAGGAATACCGGATCGCCGGGCGGTAACTGAGCCTCTTTTGCCCCCTTCGCATCTTCGACCTCCACTCGGGGCGGCGGGACGCGGTGCTCGTGAAGCCCGCTCCACGGGAAGGGCCGCCCTGAGCGCACCTGCCTTGCCTTTGAGAGCCCTCAAAAACCCAGGGCACGCGGCGGGGGCGCTCCGGACCGTGCGCCGCCCTCAAGCGCGCAGCAAAAGCTTGTGGTAGCAATGGATCGCCATTCCCCCGGGCCACCCAAGCCGGCGCCTGCCCGCGGGGCGGAGGAGCTCTGCCCTGGTGGCAGCGAGGTCACGCAGGTCGTGCTCCCAGACCCGAGGACGCCGCTCCCGCCCGGCCCCGCCTGGCTTTGTTTTTCCGCGAGAATGGACCAGGCGATGAAACCACTCGAAGTAGGTCCTACCTCCTCGTCTGTTTCGACTTTCCGTCTTCCCTGGGCACTGACGCGGGACCACTCAGTGCATACCTTCGCCTCTCACCTGCCCTACCTGCCTGCTCCTTGTCCCGGTTAAATCGTTAATTCCGCTCCCTGAACGCCCTGAGACTGCGGCTTCCCAAGGAGGGTTCCCCTCCACCCTCTCTGTCCCCTCTGATCCAGGCAGAAGAACGGAGGAGACCGGAGTCAGCGCGCCAGCCGCGGTCACCCGGGTTTCTCCAAATTCCCTCTGGGTGGTGCATAGCTCTGGTCCAAAGCTGGGACGGGATCCGAAGCGCCAATCCACTTCTGAATCTGCCCTCGAGGGCCCAAATCTGCCGGCGGGGACAGACAGCCTGACCTTTAAAAGTTGGCCCGTGCCTTATAATATTTCTGTAATGCGGGGAAAAGAGGTTTGTGGTGTCGAGGGCTTCTGTTTGAATTTCTGTGTCGGAATCTGAAGGAATCTCAATCTCTCTACATATTTTTCTCCGTGTTGTTTTTGTTTTTGTTTCCACCCCCCCCCACCCCCCACCCCCGCACCATGAGAAAAGGCAGAATGGGAAGAGCAAATCGCTGCTCCAGAGTTTCAGAGAACTCCCGGCAGGGAAATGAGTCCACTCCACACCCTTAAGGAATGACCTACAAGAGGATAAGGATGTTCACCTTACCCAGGAGCGCCAGGAAAGGAAGAAAGGGTAGTGGGGCGTCCTGGAGAAGTCCTTCACCCAGATCCCAGCAAATACAAAATAAAATGCCCTTAACCCACATCTTCAGGGTTCGCAAGAGCTTCAAGATGTAGATGTTAGGAGACAAGGAAGGGGGATGCCTGACGCCCCGGGCCTGCTCCCCATTTCCACCCCAGCCAGGACTGGGCAATTCCTTCCTTCCTCCCGCCGGGTTGGCCCGCTCTCCAGCCAGCATTCCGGGATGTCCGCTGCCCTTTCCTCGGTGCTCCGGGAGACTACGTGGGAGATAGGCCAAAATTAACAGCAAGGGGTCGATAAAAGCCCACCACCCTGTATGTCCCGCACTGTTCCCAAAAGTCTTGGCCAGCGGGACCCAGATGTGTGGGCAAACTGGCGGATTCGGAGAGGAGAGAGGTTCGGAGAAAGCTGGGAGGCCCTCACCGCACCCAGCGCTGTCCGGGGTCAGGCTCTGTGGGAACTAGGACCTTGGCCTCCCCACACCGCTGACGGAGGCAGCGGGGACAACCGTGGACAGGGCAGGTTGTGCCCCGAACGAGAGACACACTCCCACCCTAAATTGTGGACCAAGAAGCCGGGACCCACCAGCTTAGGACGAAGTCCTTTTCTGAATCTATCCACCCGCTCCCACAAAACACTGAGCTCTTTCTTTCAAAGGGGTCCCCTGCCCATGCTGGACATGACCCTGAGGGTGCCACCTCCTGCAAACGACGCTCCTGCAACCCAGAGCAAGGAGTCGGGGTTTGAGTTCCTTACAAAACACAGACCGGAGGCGGGAGCAGGGATGCCCCGCCGACCCGTCCTAGATTTAAGGGGGGTGGTGCTCTCGGCCCCAAGTTGCTCTCGGGTCGCTCCCAGTCTCCTCCCGCCCGATTCTTCCGAGCTTCTTGCCCCAGGCCTACGCCCCTCAAACGGATAAATACTCCTAAGCTTGCCCGGAGAAGTCGGGCCACCCAGGGGCTCTCGGAGCTGTGAGGTCCGACCCGCCTCGCTACCTCACAGCGGTGAAGCAGGAGGACGAGCGCGCTAAGGACAAGGCCGCCTGGGAGCAAGGAGTGGCAGCAGGTGGGGGCGGGGGGCGGTTACAGGGTGCAAGGAAGAGGGCCAACAAGAGAGATGTGATTACATTACTTGGTAACGTTTTCCTGAAGGGAATACGCCTCAACTGTCCCCCCAAAGCAAAAGAATATTCTGCCTGCTGCTGAAACATTCCAACTCTTAAAATGCCCCTAGAGGCCAGGACACCAGAGGCACCGAGGTGGGGGGATCCCTAGACCTGTGCTCCCAAGTGCTCCATTTGCAGTGGCTCAGGGTGGAGAAGCCCAACGTGTGTTGAGGAGGAGCCCAAACCTTCCAATTGGCAGGTTGAAGGGACCTCTCTTGGAAAGGCTCTCTGTTGTCTTCCCTCCCCACCCCCAAGGTTTAAACACCCACAGCCTAGGATTACCCCTGTTCCTCCCTGAGGCCCAAGGGCATGTCCACCCCTGCATGGAATTCTTAGGCCACTCAGCCCCATATCCCAGGAAAGAGAATGGTTGGGTGTATGTGTGTGAGGGGACCAGCCCCCTAGTTCCCAGCACCAGCAGCTAGACCTGCTGCAAGGAGGAAGGGTACAATCCACAAATGCCCCCAAAAGAAAAAAAAAAGCTGGATCCCAAAGCCTTCAAGGATTGGGCCCCTCAATTTTGGCCACGGCCTCCTCCAACCCAGGCCAGAGAAACAGGGCAAGATGAAAGGAAGGACAGACAACCCCCTCCTGCTCCAGCCTACCCTGGATGGGGTACCCTGGGATGAGAGTCCCCTTCTCTTCCTCATTAAGTTTCCACAGCTCAAACCCAGACTCCAAGCCCTGGCGAACTGTACCTCTGAAGGCGAGTTCTAGGCATTGTGGGAAATGGAATTCCTGACGTCAAAATCAAAGTTGTCTCTGAGTAAGAGAAACAAAAAGTGAGACCATCTGAGAGTGTGTGGTGCATCCTGAGAGAGGCTTTCAGAGCAAAACCCATCGTCTTTCCTTGTGGGCCTAACACACAGGCCACCTACGGACCACAACTGTTAAAGCACAGCCATACTGAAACAGGAACAGGAGTCACACATACCTTTGGCCATTCGCACACTCCCCTCACTCTCACAGAGCTACATTCAGCTTAAGGACTTGAGTACCTTTGCCAGGATTTGTCTTTCTGTTTGTGCAGGGGCTGACAACCTACTCCCTCCCTGCCCTAAGTAGGGTGGGGGCAGTAAGGAGGCAGTGAACCCCCAACGCCTTCTACAGACATCTTAGTCAGCAGTAAACTCCCCAAGACACAGCCCAGACATGGAACTGTTTGCCAACAGTTCGCAGAAAAAGACAAACTGTGGGATATAATCAAGGAACAACCTAAGTAGGTTTGGGTGAAGCTATCCATCCTCTTCTAGTCCCGTCTCACAAACTTTCCAGGAAGTCGGGAGAGGGGTGGCTACACACGCTCACCAGCCTGCCTTTTAAGGTATAGCTGGGGCAGAAACCTTGTCATGGAGAGCCGGGGCGCAGGAGGGCGCGCTCCTGCACCTAGTTCGTAGGTAGGCATCATCCGTGGATGAGCGGGTCTTTACTTAAACCTCAAAGATGTAGCTACAGCTCCACTGAAGAAGTTGCAGACGGAAGCACAGCGGCTTGGCAAGCGGAGTGAGGGAGCCCTTCGTCTCTCCACCGTGCCCACGGGCATTCTGCAGAACCCGCGAGCCTGCTGGGTATGGCTCATGAGGCTCCTGCCACACGCGGGCGACGCCACAGAACCTGCTCTGGCCTCCGCACAGATTCTCCATCGAAGACTGCGTTTGCGAGTGAGGGACAGAGACAGCTTTCCACAGGAAAATCCCCGTGTGCGCAGCGTGAGCGCGCGCGCGCGCGCGCGCACACACACACACACACACACACACACACACATACACCTGAGGATAAAAAGGCCCTGAGCTCCCGCCGCTTTGCTAATTTCGGGCGCGGGAAAGAAAGCGGGCTCGCGAGTAAAGGGACTGCACGCTCTAGTCTCTCCCCTTCCTAATCTGAGCCATCCCGAGAGCCCGCCCTCGCGTGCGCCAAGGTTGCACCGTGAGTTCACAACTTCGTTCCGGCACTTCTCCCTGCCTTCATTCCTCGGCTAGCTGGAATAGGAGCCGACAGTCCCCGGCAGCGCAAGGCGGCGGGCGCCGCGGACAGCAGCGGCTGGAGACGCACCAGGCGCGCACGCCCTGCGCGCGGGGACATAGCGTGTGGCCTGGGCTTCTGCGCCGCCAGTCCCGGGGGCGGGGGACGCACTCTCCAACTTCCCGCCAGCTGGGGTGAAGTTGCACTAGGGATACTGTGAGCTTTGACTGTACCCGGCCCCGGGGCGGGGGTAGGATTTGGGAGGACCACCCCAGCCCTCAGGCCTGGCCTGCAGCTCTTTTCCCTGGTGTCCCCAAACAACACTCTCCCCAATGCTCCTAGGAAAGCCATGGGCTGGAGATACTCTGTTCGGTACCCTTGGCTCTCCTCGAGCACGATCCGGGAGGCTTTCACTTTTGGCCCCAAAAGCCAAAGGCCAGGACCTTCAAACGCACTCTGGCCAGTCTCCTGCCCTCTGAACGCCTCTGCGCCCGGGCCGCCAGCCCCTCGCCCCGCCCGGCCCCTCCGGTCCAGGCTCCGCACAGCGTCCGGCCCACCCCAAACCAGCCAAGGTTGCTGGCTGTCTTGTTATCAGAATAAATCAGCGAGAAAGGGTGGGGGGGAGGTGTCTTACGTTGCATCGGCACACCAAGCATCTCCGGGAGCCCCTTGACAGCCCCCTCCGCGGGGACAGCTGCGCTCTGCATCATCTCGGAGCGAGAGCCAGCGAGTCGCAGTCTATGGAGATCTCTTGCTCTCTCGCTCAAGCTGGATTCAAAAATTTAAAAATAATAATAAAAAACCCAACCAGACCGCCGAAGTCACGGTGGAAGCCGGACCCTCCGCCTCTCAGGGAGGATTCCACAGGCTGCCTGGCCCCCTCCCCCCGCCAGTCCTCAGTCTGTTTCAAATCCCTTTGATCTCGCTCTCCCGGGTTGGTGCACATCCCGGATTGAGGAGACGCTGTTGCTGCAGCTCTGGCTTTTTTCCCCTCCTCCCTCCCCCGCCTGCTTCTCTCCCCCTCCCCCTCCACCCTTCGCGTGCCGGCCGCCCGGGAGGCCGCGGTCACCCAGGCATTTTGATTCATTCACACTGCAGGAACGGCCGTGACGTCGCTTTCCGCAGGGAGGCCCGCCCTTCAGCCAAGCCCCCCACCCAGCAGCGAGCGGCGGACCCAGGCCAGGGTGGGGGGTCCTGGTGCCCCGAGAGAGGCCGGCGGGGCAGGAGGGCGGGACCGCACGGAGCGGGGCGGGGCCTCACCGGCCACCCCGCCACCCCCCTCCACACACACGCCGCTCCCCGCGGTGCGGGCTAGAGCCCCGGGATAAATACTGCGGCTGGTTCGGCCGCGGCAGCAGGTGGTCCTGGGACGGCGGCGTCCGGGGCTCACAGGTTTCTGTAGGTCCTCCGGGGGTTCCGGCCCCGGCCGACTGCTCGTGTCCTCTCCGCCCCTCCGTTGGGGCCAAGGGGCGGGGAAGGGCGGGGCAGGCCGTCCGGAGGCCGGGGCCGCACGGCTGTGTCTTCCCGTCGCGCGCGCTCGGTCCCGGGCTTCTCCCATCCGGACCTAGCGCGCTCCATAACTAGATGACTCCATCCTCCTCCTCCTCCTCTTCTCCTCCGGCCAATTTCTTTCCCGCCGGCGCTTCCCAGCCCTTGCTCTGTCTCCCCCGCGTCTGGCTGAGGCCGGGCCAGGGACAGCCCGTACTCAGCCCGGAACGCGCGAGTCACGCAGCAGGCGGCGGCGGCCCGGGGAAGGCGGCCAGCGGCTGTGCGCGGAGGTGGCCGCCGGTGCGCGCCCCCTCACGCCGCGGCCTGCAGCCTTGATGCCGCTCTTCCGTCCTCCTCCGCCCCGTCCCCGCTGCTCTGCCCGGTCCGCTCGGCGAGTCCTGCCCTGGGTCCTCAGAGACCGCTCTGCCTACCCCGCTGCCACCGCGGGCGCTTTGAACAACTCCCCGCCTCGCGCGTGCGGGGCGGCAGCGTGCACACCCACCCCCGGGGCTAACCGGCGAAGAGGCGCGTGTTGCTTATGGTCTCTACAAGACGTAAAAACAAATTCTAAACGCGGGTTCCTGGAGGAAATAAAACAGAAGGCCCAGCGCTGGGACAGGTCTCCGCCGAGGTTCCCTCGTGCTTCGTCAGATACTCGACGCCACCTGACTGTAGGCTGGGGAAGCCCGTCCCCTCTGCCACAGGACTCGGAGGCTCTCCGGATCCCAGCCCTCGCGACACCCCATTCTGAATTTCGTTCCAGAGATGTAGACAGATGTGTCCTCCCAGCCTAGTGGGGTCCAGCTCGGGTGGAAAGGGGGACTTTGTGCCCTCTCCAACCTTCCAGCACGTCCCCTGCTTTTTCTCCTGGCTTTGTCAACCCCACCAGGGTTGATGAGGGACAAACATGAGGGTGTGGGAGGATAGCGTGGCTGTCAGCACTTAGAATTTGTTTTCAGTGAAGTCACAATGACGTCTGTGTGTTTTGGTACTGGGTTGGCATCATCTCTTGCCCTGTTTACCTTCGAGGTAACTCCAGTGGGCAAGAAAAAAGCCAAGAACCTGGTGACATTTTTAGCGTTTACCAAAATGTTTTCTATAAAAATTTAAGTAGTAAATGCGGGGAATTTCTAGCCTCATTAACAGTCAAAAAAATCGTAGTGCATACTTCTTTTTGTCTGTTCAATGAAAAACTGGGTAGAGGGGGAGGGAATCGTAGAACTCAGTGCTGGTGAAGGTGCTTCGAGACTGGTACCCTCACAAATATTGCTCGTGTTTTTATAAACTCTTCAATTCGTTTGGAAAGCAGCTAGGCATTATGTATCAAACCCATACATTTTTTCATTCCCTTTAGCCCATGTAATTCCACTTTTTAGTGTCTGTTCCACAGAAATAATAAAATTTGAAAAAAGTTTCATTCAGGAAGATGCTTATTACAGCATTTCATCTTGGAGAAAATACAGCATTACGTTTTGGAGAAAAATAAATATTCAACAAAAGAAAAGAAACAATTATTGAAACATTATGAAACCTAGCAACATGGAAATGCTTGTGAAACACTAGATTTTTAAAAAGCAGGATGCAATATTGTATGATTATAAGTATGTAAAAATGTTAGTCAAAGATAAAAGCGGTGATAATACCCATTGTTAGGTAGGGTGTGCGGAAATTAGAAAACAATTTCCTGGTGGGTATGCAAAGACGGACAATGTCTTCTGAAGGCATTTTGGCAATATCTTTTATAGCCTAACAGTGTGATGGATTTGACCCAATCCATATAGAAATGTATCCATAAAGAATAAACAAGAATATTTATAACGATATAGTAGCAAGGATGTTTATAACATTAAAAAAGAGAATAACCTACATGCCCAACAATAGGGGATTATTAAATAGAATTAAATGGAATATTATAGTCATTAGAAAATACAACAGAAGGATATTTAATAATGTAGAAAAGCTTGAAATTTATTAGGAAGTGAAGGGAAAAAGAAATCTGAAGCAGTATGCACTTTAGGATAATTTTTTAAAAAGATGCATAGAAAAATTGCTAAAATATAAAAGTGGTTATCAGTACATTGCAATTTTAATTTTCTTCTTTTTGCCTTTTTCATTTTCCTCAATGAGTACATTATTTTATAAAGCAGAACAAAACTAATAAAAATTATTTTCAAGAATACTGGGAGAAAACTGAAAGGAAATATGTCACAATGCTATTCAGAAGTATATTAGGGGGAAAAGTATATTAGGGAGATGTATTTTATGGAAGTTTTTCTTTTTTCCAGATTTCCTGTAAAGTTGTTATATGTTTTCAGTAATATTCATAAAAGATAAAATACTTATATACAGTGAAATGTAGAGCATATGTGGTAATTACTTTTATAATTTAATATTATATTTTTCAAATGCTCTCTGCAGCTCCTGCTCCCTGGTATGAACCTGTCCAGGTCCTGCCCTCTTCCCACTACATGTCACTAACCTGTCACCAGGTCAGGGGCAGCATTACTATGGTAGGGACTCGCTTGTGCCCAGGGCTGATTCAGGGGATGCCACTTTCAATTTCATTCAGTGGCAGAAGAGCCCTGGGAGGTCCACTTGGCTTTCAGTTCTTGACCTTGTGGGCAGCAGCTCCCCGTTACCCCTCTGTGTTCCCAAAAGTACACACAATGCAGCTCTGCCAATAAATGCCCTTTTCACATTGCTAGACTTTTCTAGAGGTATCTACCTCCTGATATGAGCTGAGTCTCATTCTCATGCTCTTCCACTAATATCTACACCTGCTAGGTCATTTCATTTTCCTCCTGGGGCCGCAGCTTTCCCGTGTAATAATGGAACCCCTTTAAATAGAGAGCTTCCCTTAAATGTATTTAAGTGTATTTTTAGTGCCTACTGCTACAGATAGCAGTAATAATAATAACAACAACATAATAGCATATGGTGGTAATAATAAGGACCAACATTTATTGAAAGTTTAAAACTGTGCCAGGCACCGAGGTAAGTGCTTCTACCTGTATAATTTCATCTATTGCTCACAACAATCCAGTAAGTGGTATTGGTGGACGAAAAAACTGAGGCTAACAGGGGCTAAGCTACTCCCCAGCCCTGCAGAGAGTGAAAGGATGGCTGATTCCCACAGAGAGCAGGTAATCACTGTGGAACACCCCAGGAAGACCATCAGGATAGATCTGTTTGGACTTAAACCTCCGAGATGACTCAGGGCTTTTCCCATTGAAGGCTGCCCGTGGCTGGCAGGTGACCTCTCAGGAGCAGTGGTCCTCAGAGCCTACATCAGACCTGTGCCGTTTGGCTACAACCTGATGGGAGGGTGGGTACCAAAGGATGGGCTGGTGGCGATGTGGCTTTCCCAGCCAGGTCCACATTCTGTCAGGGCAGTTGGTCAGTAGCCAGTAAAATATCCAGTACTTTCTGGATATTCACATATTACATTTCTGGGAACCAAACCCAACATGTTAGTGGATCCAATTCTGAGGGAAGACTCTCCAGAAACCCAATTTAAGAAAATAATTAAAGCTTGCATTTGTCTAGCACTTTACATTTTACAAAGTTCCTCCACATATTTTAAGCTCATTTCATCTTCATAATCAAGCCTGGGCTTGGGTATGATTATCAGGAAACGGAGAAGTTAAGTGGTTTGTCTAAGGTCACACTGCTAATAAGTTGCAGAGCCAACTGGAAATTAAATCCAGCCTTTGACTCCCAATCTGGTGCTCTTTCCACGCCGCACAGCAGACTTGTGCGTCTTCTAATCCTTGCATTTTAGGAACCTCACAGAGGGGGCGAGTTCACCCTCAGATGCCAAGAATCCTGAACCCCAGCCTCTTTCTCCACTGAGGAAGGAATTCCCTGCCCCTGCTCCTTGTCACCTCATCCCCAATCATCTCCTCCTTGTCCTTACTCCTCTCAAACCCTCTTTTATCATTTGCATTTCGAAACTGTTTCCTTAATTATTCTCCTGCTGTTGGAAACCTGCTCTCCCCCTCTCTGTGGCATCCTTTGATTTATCTCTGTCTGGATAACAGCTCCCCGATTCTCCTTGGGGAATTCAATTTTCATTCATTTTTCTGCTGGGCTAGATTGATATAGACCCTCTGCCCTGGTCCATATTACTCATCCCAGCAGAGAAAACCAGGGAGACCAACCCTTAGCCCAGCCCCTGGGGAGCCACTGTCTTGTTCAGGGAGCCACAAGGAGTTCTCCAATAAAAGGACAGGGGCCTTTGCTCTTCTCCATCTGTCCACCCAGTCCTCCCAACCATTTGTCACAGGCCCCTTTCGTGAGCCCACCACTTTGTCATTTGTCTCCTTCTCTTCCCAGAATCTTCCAGGGATCTCTCCCCTCTGGGATGCTGATCAGAAGGCAGCTGCTGCTCATCTTAAACCTGCCCTGTGTCCTTGACATAGGGATTTAAGGGACATGGAAAAGAGATGGTCCTGTACTTGGGCATCTAATTCTCAAAAAGAGATTCTGAGTCAGTAAGTGGCTGAGAAACAGAGTAAGAAAAGGCACTGGGATCCTTAGAGGAAGAAGGAAATTGACCACGGCTAACATTTATATCACCAGCATGGCTCTGAGTGCTCCACGTGTATTAACTCACTTCATCCTCACAGATCCCTTGAAGCAGGAACTATTATTATCATCCCCATTTTACAAATGAAGAAATTGAGTCAGCACAGAGAGGTCAAATGATGTGCCCAAGGTTGCACAGGTAGTAAGCAGTGGAGCCAGGGTATGATCACAGGTAGTCTGGCTCTATTTTTGCCAACACCACCAGCATCATCAGATAACTTTTATCTGAAGGTCCCTGCGGGTAGTCAGGTGGTGGGTCCATGCAGAGCATATGACCCAGCAAGGCCAAGTCCTCTGAGGTCCATCTGTGTAGCCGTCAACCCCATGGCCTCTGTGTATGGGGAACTGGGGAATGACTCAGGGAATTTGGTCTCATCCTAATCTCAGGATTTATTCTTTTTACTTCCTATCAAAAATCTAGAGTATTTTAGATTATTGCTTAATTCATGCATGTATTGAACATCTGTTGAATGCCAGCTTCTTGCTAGGCCCTGGAAGACAATGACGGGGAGCTTAAAGTGCAGACAGTCCATAGCTTACTTTGCTCTGGGATTCCCAGCATGCCTGGGAAATTTTGTCAGCAAAGGCCCCCAGGTGCATGTACCTTAGAGAATGAGTTAGCAGAACAGTGGGCTCCAGGCTCAGAGCACCTGCCTTCAAATCCCAACTTGTGTGCATCCTCACTGGGGTAACCTCTGGCAGCTTGCGTCCTTTGCCTTCTCACTGGCTAAATAACGAGAGAACTTGCCTCACAGATGGTCACCTGAAGCACCTAGGAAGCTTTTCTCCAGGAAAGTTGGCTGGCATCATTACTGTACCCACTCTGTAGTGGTTTGCCTGTTTTTCTTGTTTTATATTTCTGGGAGAAATCAGGGGACAGGAAACTCTCTTGGATACTATCAAGCAAGGACAAGAACTTGGGAGCTCTTCTTTCCCGGAAATGTGAGTTGGGAGAGAGAGAACCATGATCGTGGGATCAACCATTGTTTTTCTTTCCCTCTGGGGGTGGAGGAGACCTACTCTCTCAACAAGGTCCCAGGCTGAAGTCAAGGTGCCAAAATTCCTCCTCGGGTGAAATTTTAGCTATCTTGTGAAAAGCTCCTACTCCATTAAGGAAAAAGGTAGCTTTTGTACCAAGCGAAAGGGACAGGAAGGCACAGCTGGGTGGTGGCTGGGAGATTTCCCTGAAAAGAGTCTTCTGCTGCAATGGGTCAGACCCTCAGGGCTCACCTGACGCCTAGGGAAAGTTACTTAATCTTGCCGACTTCATTTTCCTCATCTGCAAAATGGGGACAACCCTCTCCACATTGTAGGGTGTTTACTGGATTAGAGGTAATGCATATAAACCCCAGAGCCCAGCGCTCAACACACAGAAGGCACTTCAATGTCCTTGTGCTGGTTGTTAATAAAGGTGGCCCACAGTTGGAAACAGTCATTGGGCTCTGCTTCCTCTTCCTGCTCTCCACGTCCCACTGAGATACTCAGTTCCATACTTTCTCTTCAGAGTTACGCTCTCCTTGCCTTTGTTTTTAAAGTTGACCAAATAGCCAAGTTCATTTAAAGAAAGAACTTGGACTCCAGCTGTAGCAGAGCTGACACCTTTTCTCCTTTCCCTGTCTCCCTCTGCAATCGCCAGGGCTCAGAGGCATCCTGAATCCAAGGATGACCCAGTGGCCAGTGTCTTCATGGTGCATTACAGTTTAACCAACTGTAGGGCCTTCACACACCTCCTCTCACCCAGGCCTCACAAGGTAGGTGGGGCTTATCATACACGGCCCACTTTACCCAGGAGGAGGCAGTGGGGAACGCAGGACCGCCTGCACTACTGCACCAGGGCCCAGTCCCAGAGCCTCCAGCTGGATGATCCATTTTCTTAGCTTCTAAAGAGGAGGCTGTAAGTGGGGAGGTGGAGGAGGGGTGGAAAGTCCAGCCTGGCTCCATTTGAAAGTAGCTGCAGGTGTCAAGGCTAATCTATAAAACAACTCCGTCATCATCTTGGCGAAAGATGTTTTTACTGGAGGAGCTTAACTCAGCAGTTTCCTCTCAGGAACTGACTTACAACCAAAAAATGTGAATGTGCTAAATGTGGGCAGAGGCGACGGGAGAAAGGCCCGGGATGGGGGGGGGGGTTCATGTAAGAAGCAGTGGGGCAGGGGTCTGACACCCAGCCCCGGAACCAGAGGGACTTCAGTGTCACTGCCTGCTGGGAGGGGACCCACTCTGAGCCTCCACTTACTGACCAGTATGTGGAGAGCGACAGCTCCTGCCTGACAGAACTGTCACAAGAGGGCGAAAGCTGTGAGCACAGGGCCTGGCACATAGAAAGTCCTGCACAAATGCCAGCCATCAGGAGTGTATAGGGACAAAGAACTTGGCCCCTTTGACATCTCTCATGGCTTGGCTTTCTCTCTTCACAGTTCTGGTTCACTGTGAACGGGCCTGCCCTTGGTCACCAAAGCTTTCTGCTAGAAAACATTGGCTCTCAGTGAAGGGACCAGGGCACACTGTGACTACGGCCACTTTTGATGGTCAAGGAAGAAAGACTGAGAGCTTTGAGGGGGCAAAGGATTTCCCCAAGACCTCATCAAGGAAGCGTTCTGTGGAAGACATACCCTGGATCTACTCTGCATCTGAGCTTCATGGCTGTGAGAAGTCGAACTCTCTGAGTCTGTTTTCCTGTGTTAGTTGGGGATGATAATACTCAGATAATTCTCCTGAGAAGGGGTTGTTGGGGATCATATGAGATCTAACACAAAAAGCCCCTTTAGAGGTTTTCGGCAAATGCTTTAGTAAATTCTCTGTGAATGTTCATTCTATTCCCTGGGCCCCCTCCTCCCTGCCCCTAGCCTCTCAGATTTACAATGCCCATAAATCACTTGGGTATTTTGCTTAAATACAGATTCTGATTCAGCAGGTCTGGGACCTGAGATTCTACATTTCTAACACGTTTTCAGGCGATGCTGGCCCATGGACCACACTGTGTGTGGGACTGCTCTAATACGGAAGCTGCGAATCACATGTGGCTACTGAGAAAAGTGGCTGGTCAGAAATGCTGTGTGCTATTAATGTCAATTACATGTTGGATTTCAAAGCTTTAATACAAAGAAAATTGTGTAAGAGTGTAAATTATCTCATTAAGATTTTTTAACTTTTATTACATGTTGAAATGACAATCTTTTGGATATATTGTGTTAAATAACATTGATTATTAATCTCACCTCTTTCTTTTATTAGCATGGCTACTAGAAAACCTAAAATTACTCAAGTGTCTGGCATTATATTTCTCTTGGACAGTGCTGTTCCCAGGAGTTTTGACTTGCCTGGACTGTGCACACACGCACACACGTGCAAGCAGCAGTGCTCCCCCATCCCGCCGCAGCACCTAGCACAGACTCTGGCAGCGAGTAAGGGACTAACATGCATTTGTCAGGTGAATGAGTGGGGAGGATGCCCTCAAATGGAGCCCCAAGAGAGGTGGCCCTGCACACTGGTGAGGAGACCTCAGCTGCACAAGGAGTGGCGGGCTGAGCAGGTGGCTGTGCCCGAAGAATGACCATCTCCCCCTTGCAGTTGACCCTGACCTGCCACCCATCCATTCTCCGTCATCCTCAGCCCCCTCCTCTGCTCTTGTCAAGGCTTTGATGACAAAGGAAAAGGAATTCTAGTGTTCCCTCCCCAGCGCTTGCCAGATATGGAGGATGGTCACAGAATTGCCTAAATCCAGCAAACAGTCTGTGCCCCCCAGTCTTCCTGCATTCCCTGAAAGCCACCTCAGCTAACCCCAGGGGCCCCACCCCTTTCCTGTTTTCCTCCCCCAGGGTTCTCTTTGTGATGCTTGTCCCATCCCTGCTGGGAGGGGTGGGTGGGGGATGGGGAGAAGTCCAAGACCAAGGGCACAGGCCCGGTGTGAACCTGCACAGAACTCCCTGAGCCCCCATCGCAGCCTGAGGGGGTCTTAGAGAAAGAGATGGCAAGTAGCTTCTAAAGATACTCCCCCACTTCCACCCTGAAAGTAGCTGGACGACTCAGAGCCTGGATTCCCATATTTTCCGATTCTCCCAATGGCCAGAGTCAGGTTTCAGGACACTGCAGTCTGAGATCTGGGAGTGCAGGGAGAGGAAGACCAGTCCAGAAGAGGCCCTGGTGGGCCAGGGAGGTCCCCAGGGTGCTCAGAGCTGGGCTCTGCCCCAAACCGCAGGGCTCTGAGCCAATTTCTGCCCCCTCCACCGGGGCCCGCGTGTGTGTACACGTGAGCCCATACCCTCCCACTTCAACATCTCCGTCACCCTCCTCCTGACTGCTTCCCCTCCAGGCCTGTGACACTAAGCAGGACAAAGACAATTCTCGAAGCATGTGAACTTACCAGAGGTCGGGGGAAGAGTCTGCCTTCATGGTGAGGATGGAAGGCTGGGAGCGGCTGTTCTCACTGAGCCTGAGCGCAGGCGTCTCTAGAGGAAAGTCAGAAAGTGTCAGGGAGGGGAGCAGCACCCCATCCAGGGTGGGAGCTAGGGGAGGGCCATGGCGGGTGGGGTGGGGGCTTTTCCAGAGGAGGGGGCCAAACAGATCGGGACAGAGCCCAGACAGAGGTGGCCCTTCTCCTCTTTTCTCTGAGAGAAGGTGCTCTGCTCCCCCTTGGAAGCTGGGGAAATGAGGGTCTGTCTGGGGGAGGGAGGCAGAGGGGCTGGAGACCGCCTCAGAGAAAATTAAATTGCACTTGAGGGCAAATTCTATTAGGGAATAGAGCCTGTCTCTCAACAGCCTGCGTCCATTTAGGTGATTAGCTCAGCCCAGCACCTCTACCCCAGGGCCTGGAGAGCTCCTTCCCTCGGCTGGGGGCGCTGGGCCTGCGGCCTGTGCGGGCCCACCGCCCCTGCTCCCCTCTCCTGCCCTCCAGCCCGCCCTGGGAGGACCCTCCTCTCACTACTCAGAGCCCCACGGGCTCTTTGAAATTGGCCAAGAGGGCATGAGCACCTGGCTGTTCTCCTAGAGGACAAGCAGGAAACGCGGACAGGCGAGGACAGAGCCGGGATTTATGCTGTTTAAGCCTGGGGCAGGGATGAGGGAGGTCAGAGGTCAGATGAGGGCGACCCCTGGACACCAGGTGGTCAGATGGCTAGAAGACAGGAAGGATCTGGATAGGTGGAGAAGGGAGAAGAGAAGGCGATCTGGTACGTGAAAGGGAGCAAGTAAAAGTGAGGAGGTGGACAAGAGGCAGGGTTTGAATTGGTAGAATTTGGAACCAGGGAGTAGACAGAGAAATACAAGTGGCTGACTTTGGGAGAACGTCCACTGTAACGATAAATTAATGTAGTGGTAAACGGTAAAATAAATTCATCTGTATAATGAACATAATAATAACACGTATCTTATGGGGCTGTTGTGCTGCTTAAGTGCACATACTGAGTTCAACAAATGTTCTGGGTTCTAAGCAGGTGTTGGCTGTGTGTTAATACACTTCACACCATATTCGAGCTTTGGCAGAAGGGTGTAAATTGAGGCCCCCCCACCCCGTGATTGAGGTCCACTGACGGCTCCCTATTTCCTAGCACCAGTGGCACCTGATTCACAAGTGGTAAGTCCCTAATTCTCAGACAAGTCTCAACCAGCTGGACCAGCCTCTGGACCCCACTGGCCATCGGGTGCATGGAGAGATGGGCCCTCCTCTCCTTCATATTGAAAGAGTTTGCTGGATTTCCTTCGGTTTCTTGCTGTAAAATTATTTCATTTGCTTGACAAAGGCACCTGAAACGTATCATGAGGAGAGTCAGTGAAGTTTCCAGAACAAAGAGAAACATTAGTACATGCAAAATGAAAATCAGTGCGTAAAATGAGTTCTGAGAACCTGTAACAGTGTCTAAAGCATCATCTCTAACCTGTGGCATGAATTATTCTAGTGTATGTGGCCCTCCTCTCACAGGCTCATCTAAGGCTCCTCCAAGTGCCCCGGGGACACAGAATTTCAGCCCCAGGTGAGCTTGATTTTTAAACCAAGTGTCAAACCCTGTATTTATATTGATGGGGAAGTTGCACCAGCCCAAAGAGCAAGAAATTTCAGTTCTCTGGGGAGGGCAGACGAGGGGGTGTTCAGAAAGGAAAGACCCCCAGGGAGAGAAAGAGACGTTGGGTGGTGTGCTGGGTACAGGACGTATGCTGTTTGTTGTGACAGGAAGGGAGAAGCCCTGCACTGCTCTGCGCATGCCCTCCAGCCAGGGCCTCTCTTGGAGAAGACACCCCTGCCCAGGGATGGGCTCCAGTGAGCCCCACCCACCCCTGCCTCCTGCCCGATGTCAGAGCACGGGTTTAGCCGCTGAAGGTGCTGGTGAGCCCTGGGAGCTGGCTAGTATTGCAGATAGCCTGGCACCCTGCCCGTGGAGGCTGCCCGGGTCCCCCAGGGTCCAGGCTTTCTGGCCTCAGACACACCAACTAGTGTGGACAAGGCCCCTCCTCCCTGAGAATACCCTCCCCCATCCCTGTGCTGACAGAGGCAGGTTCCTCCTGGGGTTCCAGCATCTTCGTGACAGCAACATCCCTGGTAATACACAGTCCTGCCCTTGACCACATTTGGGTGCCCCAATCTTGTCCAAGTCACCCAGTCACGGGGACCCTCTTGGGCGACTTGAGAAGGAGTTTAAGGACAGTTGATTCTCATCAGTCTGCTCTCCAAAGGCGACCTTATTTACAAGGGGCCTCAGTGCCAGAGACCTTGGGCAAGTTACTCAACCTCAGGAAATTGGAGAGAGTAACACCTACCTCTCAGGATTGCATGTGAAATGATTGTGCTCAGGGCCTGGCCCTTAACAGGTGCTCTGTGCATAGATGGTAATAAATGTTGTTCTGAAGTCCTCAGGCCCCCCTTTCTTGACACCTCTCTACTGACAGTAAAGAAACTGTCTTGTTGGCCATTCTGTCTCCCGCTCCAAGGGTAGGGGCCCAGCATATGATGGTATCTTAGAAAATTTATGTTACGTGAAAGGATGAAGGAGCGAGGG
The DNA here is from genome assembly GCF_036321535.1 of Camelus dromedarius. NCBI lineage: Eukaryota > Metazoa > Chordata > Mammalia > Artiodactyla > Camelidae > Camelus > Camelus dromedarius. The sequence goes on along the minus strand of NC_087458.1, from coordinate 24,925,431 downwards.
AGTTTGTACACAATCCACTGCTGCGGCCCGAGGACCGGAGGAGCACATCCTCTCAGCAGCTGCTCCCGGAGTGGCCACGTGGCCCTGTCAGGCCTGGTTAGGCTGCCGGGTCTGCTATCGGTGTGGTCGCTGGCTGGGGACTCACGCTTACTCAGCTGTCAGGGCCCCACTTACCTCTCACCCCTAATGGCCCCTGGCTTTTTATGTACTTCCTGCTCTCCGGTGGCTCTCTTCGAACTTTATTACATGTGCCACGTGGTCGCTGTGATGAGAGTTAAAGAAGAAATGGAAGGCCTGGGATTACGACCCCGGACACCAAGGTACAGGAAAAACCACAGCCGCCTCCCGCTTCAGTGCTGTTCCCTGGGATGAGGCGGGGGCGGGGTGGGGGGTTCCTGCCTGCCAGCCCTCAGGGTGCTTGCTGTCCTAGGCCCAGGGTGCATGCTGCTTCTTTCCTCCTTTCCAAGTCTTGGCCCCTCCTCAAAGCCACCTCTGGCATCGCAGGACCAGATCCTCAGGCTGGAAACATCAGACAGGACTTCTAGCCCATCGCCTGAGCCTGCAGAATTAGGTCTGCATGCCCCTGCCCGGCGGGCATCTGACCTCTGTGTGGACACAGCACGTGTCAGGCGGCCCCCTTTCCAGAGGCAGCCAGGACCGTTCTCAGGCAGTTCTGCTCGGGACTATTACTTCCCACAAAGTTTTGCTTTTGAATAAAATTAGCTGAAAGTGTGCTTTTGCTAGTGTGTGTCACATATGTTTCGTAGTCAGTGCCGAAATTACTGTAAACACTTTCAAAATAACTTCACCACCTGGAGTCACTTGCTTCTCCCTCGTGTCTTTCACCTGTAATGATAAGAGGTGAGCTCCAAAATTCACAGTGAGATCTTTGCCTTTTCAAAGTGGCTTGCGATTTTTACCAATGTTAGGTTCTTGACTATTTCCTGAAAACACAAAAATGAATTGCTCTCAAAGATTCAGTTGCCATTTATATGACCACACCCTTAGAGAGTACACACACCACACCACAGCCTCATGCTTGATGTAGGCCTCTGGGGTGTATACTAGTGGTCACGTGGCCACGTGGTTGTGTGTCCCACAGTGGTGCCTAGTATCTGCGCCCTTGTAAAGTCCCCTCCCCTTGAATCTGGGCGGGGCCTGTGACTTACTTTAATCAATGGAATGCAGCAGAGGTGACACTGGGCCTGTTCTGGGACTAAACTTTAAGAAGTCATGGCATTTTGGGGGGCTTGGGACCCCTGTGTATGTAAGATGTTCAACTGTTCTGCTGGGAGACCATGTGCAAGCTTGCCAAAGAGGGTCTACCAACGGACAAATCTTACGGTGCTTTAGGCCGGAGAACCTAAATCTTTTTTAAAAAATACTTTTTGGCATCTTTCCTCTCCCTGGGGTACTGAGTGCCTGGGACAGAGAGATGAGTCCTCACAAAATCAGGAAGTACCGTACTTACCACGCATTCATTCATCAGTCACTCGCTGAGCAGCCGGGCTGACGAACGAAGAGATGCAGGGATGGACAGGATGCAGCCCTGCCTTCCCGGAGTTCGCAGTCTGGTGGGGGAGGCCATGTGGTCAGCACACACGTTCAGCAACGGGATGGGAGCAACAAGAGAGGAAAAGAATGGTGCTTACTGTGGCCTGCACAGGGAGGGGAGGAAAAGCCTGGCTGTCAGGCAGTGTGGGGAGGGCCAAGGAAGGCTTCTCAGGGAAGGTGACATAGGAACGCAGATTGGAGCTTGGTGTGGAAGGATATCGGGCGGGGAGAAGATCACACGTGAAGGCTTGTGGAGAGAGAGATCCTGAGACTTGGGGGGCCCACAAGTCCTTCTGTCCAGCCTGGGGAGGGGGTGCCCATGGGGGTGGCCGGAGAAGCAGCTGGAGAGGTGGGCAGGCATCAGAGCATAGATGGACAACTGCACCAAGGCTTCACGTGTTACTGGCTGAGGTGAGCTTGGACCTCGGGCCGGAACCGTTCCCACCAGGGATATCTTGCTGAAAAATACCCGAGACCATGCCCTCTCCTGCTGAAACACCCCACCAGCCTCTACTGCCTGCTGGATCAGGCCCAGATTTCCAGGCTGTCCCTTCAGTCCCCTGCTTAGGCCACCTCCCCGCTGCTCACCCTTAGTGCTCCCCCCCATCCTTCCCCCACCCCCACCCCTGGCTAACTTCCAGGTGAACCCCGCCCCTCTTGCATGACTCCCGGCTCTCTCCCCACTGAAGAAGAGGCAACTGCTCAGGGCTCAGCAAGCGCCTTAGCCACTCTGTGGCTGAATTATAACGGGACCCTCTCTCCCTCTCTTTTTTTAATTGAAGCATACTCAGTTTACAATGTTGTGTCAATTTCTGGTGTACAGCATAATGTTTCAGTCATACACAGACATACATATATTCGTTCTCATATTCTTTTTTATTATAGGTTATTACAAGGTATTGAATACAGTTCCCTGTACTTACATGGTAGGACCTTGTTGTTTATCTGTATTATACCTAGTAGCTAGTACCTGCAAATCCTGAACGCCCAATTTATCTCTTCTCACCTCCTTTTCCCCTGGTAACTGTAAGTCTGTTTTTTATGTCTGTGAATCTATCTCTGTTTTATAAATAAGTTCATTTGTGTCAATATACAACGGAGACAAGACAGTCTCTTTGGCAAGCGTTGTTGGGAAAACTGGACAGCTGCATGTACATCAATGAAGCTAGAACACTCCCTCACTCCATACACAACAATAAACTAAAAATGGCTTAAAGACTTAACCATAAGACAAGGCACTATAAACCTCCTAGAAGAAAACATAGGCAAAACGTTTTCTGACATAAGTCTTAGCAATGTTCTCCTAGGACAGTCTACCCAGACAATAGAAACAAAAGCAAAAATAAATGAATGGGACCTAATTAAACACAATGAGACTCTCTACCAGTGGGTCTCCCCTTCTAGACTCCATGCTCCTTGAGGGCAGGGCACCATATTCATGTTCACTCTGGACGTTACTGCCTCTCAGGAGAAGCACCCCCAGAGCTCTCCCCTGGAAGGGGGCTGAAGTGAGAGGAGCAGCCTTTCCATAGGAGACTGTCCCCCACTCTGCAGCCTGTGTGGCAGCAGCCTGCTGTAGCCAGTCCCACCTCGTCCCCAAAACACACACACAACATCGATTCAGTCTTTTCAGCCACAGTAACAGGGCGGTGGTGACAGAAAGTGTTGCTCAGGCCACAGGCTGGACACAGAAAGGAATTCTCCCAGGAAGAAACAGAATTAGCCCCACTCTCTCCCTCACGCCTGGAGGTGACAGCTTCCTTTAGGCGGGTAATCCACCATGAAGGCCGCATTCCACACTAGCCGCTCTGGACTAGGCCTGGGGGAATTGCTCCTGGAGAGTGACAAGTGGGACTCGTCTGGGTCATTTGTCCATCGCACCACACGCAATTCAGGCTGGTGCTCCTGGTCTGACCTGGTGCTGGCTGTGAATGAAATTGGCCTCAGACAGGTCGAGTGCTGGACCCCGCTCGCCCTTGGCTGGGAGCGAGCTTGGACAGCTGACTGGCCGACCGGCACGTGGCTGCCGGCCTAGCCCAGTCCTTTGCCTGCTGTGCCGTCTGAGTTGTTCACCTCAGAGCCCTGTCCCTCCCTCATCGGGGCGAGGAGACCCTCCTGCCAGGTCTTCCTCATAGGGTTGTCACTGAGTGCACACCAGATGATGACAAAGGCGGGTGTGGACCCTGCAAGTATGTCCTCTCAGTCGGCAGTCTCTGCTCACTTGCCCGAGGTGCCCTCCGCTGAACAGAAACTGTTCCGTGTGACGTCAGAAGCCTGTTCACACTTCTCAGGGTTGTGGTTTTGGGTCTTTCCCGCCACTAGGTCGCAATGATATTCTCTCATATTTTCCTTTATTAGCTTTGGAATTTTTGATCTTTTGTCTGTAGGTTTTTAGTCTGTCTCGAGTCCATCTTCGCTATGAGACAGAGGTCCAGTTTTCTTTTTCTCCATAGAGTGAGCCAGTTTCTCCAGCACCATCAACTGTCCTGTCAATTTATGTTGCTGCCTTTATCATATCTCATATTTCCATATATTCACGGGTCTTCCTCTGAACTCCTCATTATGATCCATTGGCCTGTTTATGTGGTCCTATGGTAAAATCGCGCTTTAAAAAATTCCTCATCGGGCGAGCCCCTACTTTGTTCTCTCCACCTCCAAACTGACTTAGGAATCCATGGACCATAAATCACCCATAGAATAAAATTTTAGAATAAAGTTGCTGAGATCTACCAAAAGAATCCATCTGGACTTTTGATTGGTGTTACATTGAATTTTAGGTTAATTGGAGGAGAACGTCCATTTCTGTCATGTTGAGCTCCTCATGCACAGCCATAGACTGTCTCTCTGCTTAGTGAGACCTCTTCTATGTCCTTTATAAGATGTCCCCATTTTATTTCCTCCATAGCATTGTCACTATGTGATCATTCTTATTCATTGATTTCTTTACCTGATTACAGTCTGTCTCTTCCTACCATCTGGCCATAAAACATAATCAGAGATCCCTCTTTTATTTACCTGTGTCCCCAGTGGCTACCTATCACTGACCCTATTTTACTGTGGAAAGAAACTGAGGCTCTGAAGGGTTGAACTTCCCAAGGTCACACAGGTTGTCGGCCACAGAGCTAGATTCACAATGGAAGAGAAGTGAGGAAACGCATCTTGGGGTCAGACAGTGGAGGGCATGGTACTAAGGAAGCATTTGGCCCTTATCCCTGTAGGAAAAAGGAGATTCTAGGAGACTGTGAACAGGGGGCAGGAAATTGGAAAGGGAGAGTCAGACGCTCCAACAGGCAGTGGGGCAGAGGCCAGAGAAGGTGGGGTTCAGGACATGGGGCAGAGATCCCTGCGAAGGGGAATGGAGAGAATTCATCCAGAGGATGGGAAACAGGCTTCCAGTCCTGGGGAGGGGGGAAAGGAACCCTGCTGGCTGTCAAGACAGGGAACAGGCTTGGGAATGACTTTTAACATTTAGGTGTATACATCCCAGGTTTTCATCCCTGCATTCTGTATCTGTAAGTATATATATATTTTCCTTTTTAAAAATAAGATCATACTATACAGAACTACTTTTGAAATTTCATATTTTCATTTACCAATATAGTGTGGAAATATTTTCAGGTTAAAACATAGACATTCAAATCATTTCTGTTGGCTGCGTTGTATTCCATTGTAATGATGCACCAGAATGCAATCAACCTCCTGTTTTAGACTTTAGGTTAATCTTATTTTGATATTATAAATATTCATTATGTAGTAAATCTCAGTAAACATCATCAAAAAATTACTTCCCTAGGATAAATTCCAGAAATAGAACGGTTGGATCAAAGGTTATATATATTTTTAAAGCTTTTAAAACTTATTATCAGTTACATTAAAAATTACATATTTCCCAAAATTTGTATCAGTTTGTACTACCACTAGCAGTGTTTGAGAGTGCTCTGTGGCAGATTGCATTAAGGTGACCTCAACAATCTCTTCCATCTTACATAGTTTCCCAGAACTTTATCACTGCCCCATCAAAAGGTGGAGCCTAGGGCTCCCCTTCTTGGACCCATGCAGGGCTTTGTATCTGCATCCTGTGTAAGCCTTTATGAAGTCCGGCAAAAGTTAATGCTGTTTGACTTTTGAGACTAGCACCTAAAAATGCCAAGCCCTTCCAGCTTGCTCTCTTTGGATGCTTGCTCTTGGAAACCAGTGCCATGGTATGAAGAAACCCAAACAGCCCATGGAGAGACCCACACAGAGAGGAACTGAGGCCCTCTGCCCACTGCCTAGCTGAGCTTCCAGGTGACAGCCAGCATCGACCTGCCAGATGGACCACACCCAGATACACTGCGTGGAGCAGAGATGAGCTGTTCGCTGCTAAATTCTGTTCAAGGTGCAGGTTCATGATCAAAGTAAGTGATGTCGTCTCACACTGCTGAGCTTTGGAGTGGTCTGTTAAGCAGCAGTGGATAACTGACACAGCTCATTTCTCCCCGCTCTACCTGCCACTATTTTTTTTTCCCTTTCATTTTTGCCAATAGGATAGAGGAAAGTGGCATTTCTCATTTGGTTTCAATACTTTGGCGCATTATTTTCAGCAGAGTTTTAGTGATTTTCTTATTTACAATAGAACTTTAAGATACTTTAATTCTGTTTATTTTACTTGTCATTTTTTTCTTTTCAAAAGAAATGTTGATAGCAAAAATTAAAAACCATACTTAAGTATTTAAGTCAGAGCCAGGACGAGGGTGAGGCTACAGAGGGACCTGGGCACCACATTTAAGGAGGCACTCACTCTCAGGTGCGGACCTCACTGGTGGGGCCCTGAAGATAAGTGTCTCCTTCAATTTTGCACCTTCCCTTGCTCACACGAGTCGCAGCCCTGTTTTAAGTCCACCCAGCCTCACTTTCTAGATATAACTGCACTGGTCGTAGTACGGTGTATATTCTTCAGGACTTCTTCTAGACAAACATTAACACATATATAGCAATGTTACAAATTACACTATTAATATATATGAATTATTATATTACATTTAATAATTTACTACATTTACATTAAATTACATTTAATAATTACATTATTATATATTTAGTAATAAAGATAGTAGTAGATAGTAATATTTATGTTTACAGAAATGTATCCTTGGAAATCTTATGTCAATGCTTGCAGACTAATCTCATTTTAAAAAAATTTATCTATTTATTTGGGGAGGGAGGTAATTTGGTTATTTATTTTTTAAATGGAGAGACTGGAGATTGAACCCAGGATCTCGTGCATGCCAAGCAGGCACTCTACCACTGATCTATACCCTCTCCCAAACTGATCTCATTCTTAAGATGGTATACGTTGTAATAGTTACCCCTTTGCTATGTTTATGGCATATATTTTCCCAATTTTTAAATATGTAGCTTGACTTTCTTTTTAATTTATTTTTAAAAATTAATGTTAAGTAGATTAAACTCTCACCTTAGTTATACTTTCCTTCATTTTTATATTTTTCCCATCTACATATTTTCCATTTATATATTTTTCAAAATTTTTATGCTTACAAAGACAGTATTCAGCTATATTTTCCTATACCTTAGTTTTACATCCCTGGGGTTTATTTTGGTGTATGGTGTGAAAATGGGATATTTCTGGGTTTTCCTTAAATAATCAATATTCTTAATATCATTTGCTGAACTCTGTGACCATTGGAAGTGTTGAGGGTTGAGGACTTGACAGGGACAGTGCAGAGCAGATTCAGGCTGGAGGAGGTTTTCGGTCCCTTCCAACCACAAGTGACAATTCTTGCGGCAGAGGCTTCCAGGCAGGCAGTCACTGGTGAGGGGAAGGACATGCCATCATGATGGTGGAGGAAGGAGGTTAACAGGCAGCATTGAGGCCCACTCTCCTCTGGGAGAACCCTGCCGCCCCAGGGAAAGGCCTTTTGCTCTCTCAGTATAGAGGTAAGCAAGTCTTGCCAAAGAAGCACCTGGAAATTTGCCAGCCCGGCCAGGTAGATTTCACCCTAGACTCTATAAACAGATGCTTCTTGAGTCTTCTTCAACACTCCCAAGGCCAATGCCCCCAGGGACCACCACCTTAGCTTTACCCTGTTGTATTGGCAGAGGTCCCCCACCTTTGCCTTGTGACTTCTAGACTCTTTCTTCCCTGCCTGGTACCCACACCTGGCACACACTCTCCCAGGCACGGGTGACACCTAGAGGGAAGGGGCAGAGAGGGTGAGCAGAGAGACTGAGCCATCTGACCCTCCTGGAGGCCATGGTACCCCACTCACAGGGGTGACTTCTCTTCAGGGCAGAGACCAAGGTCTGGGGAGGAGATCCCCCTGTGAACAGTCTCCACAGCTCCCCTACCCCACTCTGTCAGGGAGGAGCCAGGCCAGAGGTGGACCACCTCTTGGGGACCTCTGCAGCCCAGTGATGGCTTCTGAATGAAGCACCCCATAAGCCTGTGGTCCCTCCAACCCTGCTCATGAAACCCCTTTGTGGTTTTCCTTCCTTCAGGTCTCGGGGAAGCCTCCCCCACCCCCAGGCCATTCTCTATCCTTCAGAGCACTTACCGCAATCTGTCATTTTCTTCTCACTGGTCTGTCATTTCCTCTAGGGTGTAAGTGCCATAACAGCACGTCTCTCTGCTCTGCTTAACCCCAGCTTCCAGCCCAGCGCAGCATTGAAAAACATCCTTGTATTTTTTTAAAAGAGTTTTTCACTTAGACTTTCTCGTATTCACTGCTTTGCTGGACTTGGCCTGTGCTCTCTGCTCCGCCTGTGGTGCCTGCTTCCTCCTCACTTTCCTTGCTAACACCCACTCATCTGTCAAAACCCAGCTCAGCTGCCTCCTCCTTTAGGAAATCATTCCTGAACTCAGTACGTAACACCCCAGGCAGAGATGAGCTTCTCTGTCCGGCCCCAGAACCAGGAACCTTTGCTTTGCAGGGCTCCTTAAGGACTCTCTCCTGCACAGGAGCTCTTCCAAGGTGCAGAGAACAATCTAGAAACGGGAGGGCAGTGTTCAAGTCACAGAAGCCCCAGCTCCCAGCTTGGCAGCCTGGGTGGGGGAGGGGACCAGCTGGTGGGCGAAGCCGGTTTATCGATGCTGCTGGGAGCCCTAGGGAAATCAAGGTGAAAGGCAGCAGTTCGCTAAGGGGGAGGCTCACCCCTGTTTATCAATCAGAGGGGCTGGGGCAGAGTGAAAAGATGTTCGGCTGCCTGCCAGAGGCCACCCTAACGAAGGTGACTCACAGCCCAGCCACCACCAGGGTCCTGATGGCCTCAAGTAAGACCCTGCCTCCTGCCTTGGGCACTGTGAGCAGATACCGCTGCCCCCGAAGGCTTTTTCAGCCTAGTCATAATTCTAAAAACCCAAGCCTGGTTTTAGAAAACATGGTCGCTGGAGCCAGAAGGGCTGGCTAGGAGAAATCCCCTGCTCTTGGCATCATGTCAGGTACCAGGTGGCCTGGTGGGCGCTGGCCCCGGGAGCCTCATTCACCCTTTTGTGGGCCTGTCAGTCCCTCAGCCTCTCAGCCAGGGCCTGGTAGAGCAGGGTGGGATGAGCAGAGCCAGCCTAGGAGGATGGAGGAGCAGGTGCGTGACTAGAGCAGGGACACACAGAGGAGACACCAGAGGCCTGCTATCCGCCCGAGGAGCCAGGCAGCTGAAGAGGTAACATAGGGCTAACCCAAGCAGGGAAGGAGGGGTGGACCCTTGCCTGCCCCCGTCTACCCTCCCCACCCAGCTGCCCCAGCAGAGGGAGCTCGCTTGGCACCCCACCTGCTCTACCCAGTGCTGGGGCCATCTGAGCAGAGTGAAGATGTCAAAGAGAAAACCCCAAATCGGATTGAGGCTCCTGTTCCCCCTTAATGAGGTTCATTACCGGCTGCTCTGATCCTTGTAAAACCCAGCAGGCCGGATTGAGGGCAGGCTCTCTAATCGGGCTGACTCCTCCCCGCTGAGCAGCCAGCCCAGGCCAGCGGCTCTGGGCTCTCACAAACAAGCCGTCTCCTTCCTGGAGACGTAGGAGACCTGGCTGACGATGGCCAGGCAGCTGCAGGCAAGGTTCCTGGAGCAGAACTGAGAGCCCTGAGGCAGGTGCTCCCTGGGAGGGTGGGGGCAGAAGGAGGCGGGATTGCGGGGCTAGAGGCACAGAGAGCTCTGTGGGCAGTGGAGGGGGGCGCCCATCCAGGAGAGAGGGGCTGGGACAAGGGCACCTTGTTCCCCGCAGGCCAGGGGCTAAGTGAGCTGGCTGGATCCCAGGTGAGGCTGGGTTTTGCGCATTCTATCCAGACCTGGACACTATGTCTCCAAGTAGCAAGTTAAAGAACACACCGGTGCTTGCCTTAACGAAAATAATTTATTCCACAGCCTCCCTAACAGTGGGGTAGCGTGGGAATCAGCATGTGTACAGCGCTGTCCTCCTCCTCTCTGAAGCTTTTAACCTCTACACGATGGCAGGTGGGCCCGCAAGGGGAACACTCCCGTCATTCCAGCTCCCTCCACATTCAAAGATGAGCATCTATTTCGGAGACTAAAATCAAAGGCCAAAAGACCTAGCTCTGAGAAGGGTGGAGACCAATAGGGAGAAACCAAAGCACATTCAAAGCAAACGCTTCACTGGACCTCTCAAAGCTAAGGCACTAGAGGCCCCACCAGCTCTCCCTAGACCCCACACCACCTGCTGGTCAGGGCCCGCTGAGCCAGCCACTCCCCACGCCCAGTGCCACCACACCAGCTCCAGCCTGTGCCCGTCCTGCAGCAGAGGTTTGAGAAGGAGCCAGCCAGAGGCTCTCCTCCCATAGACCTCACCTGGGAGACCAGCATGACTTCCAGAAGCTTCCATACCCCACCCTAAAGCCAAACCCCGCCCAGGGGGTCTGAGGGGCTGCAGGACAGGCAAGCGCAGAGGCCAGAGGCAGTCCTTCCTTCTCTGGTGCAAAAAGTTCTTCATATCCAGAAGGGAGCAGGATGGATGGAGTCCCGGGATGCGGGGAGGAGTTCCACTCCAGGTCCCCCAGCCCCAGGGCCCCTCCTCGGGAGATGGGAAACTTTGGAAACTGTGGCCTCACTTGCCCCAGTTTAGGGCCAACACCAAGCGGGAGACATTGAAGCTTCAGCGAGAATGAGGCAGGACTTCAAATAAGCTGAAAAAGAGGAATTTGGTGCTGAGAGGCCAAGGATGGAGCCGCCCAACCCCATTGCCCAAGGCTGCCCTCCCCCTGTGCTAGCAGATGACCCTGGGTCCTGTGCATGTCTTCGTGTCTATGGAACACCCCTTTCCAGAAGGTGCCAGGAGGTTCACTAGAGCAACTGGTTTTCCTGGATTTCCTTGGACAAGGAGCAAGGGAGGAGGGGAAGAGGGTAGGGGGCGGGAAGAGTCCCTGGATGGCAGCTCCCTCTCTTGCCCCCTCCCAAGTTGGACAGTTCAGGCTGTGAGGTGGCTGGCATGGCCCTTCAGGGCCCTCATCCTGGTCCGGAAGTAGGTGTACACGGCCAGCAGGCCCATGAAGGACAGGGAGTAGAGCCCCACACAGAGGCTGATGTCCAGGTGGGAGATGTTCCCTTCCAGCACCTGCAGCCACTGGCCCTGCCTGGCCCCCGCCTCGGGCTCCCCCTCAGGGATGCTGGCCAGCTGCTTGGAGCTGCGGCCCACTCGCCTCAGCTCTGCAGGGCCTCTAGGGAGGTTCTTCTCGGCCAGGAACTCAGCCAGCAACACGGCTCCTGTGTCTTGCCTGGTCAAACGTTCCTGCCCTTTTGGCTGCTGAAGCTCTGCTATGTGCTCAGGAGGTCCCCAGTCTGGCTCAGCTGTGGCTGTGCCAAGGCCAGGGTGCACCTCCTGGGGGTGACTTGCCCCAAGTCCCTCTGCTGGAACATCTGAGACAGTGGCTCCAGGGAGCTTTGTCCCTGGGTCCACAGTGGCCTCAGCCTTCTCAGGGCCCAGAGTAAAATTGCCAGTCGCCAGCTCCAGCTCCACCTGCTTTGGGGGGACTCCCATCCTCTGTGCACCCCTCCGGGGGCTCAGCCCAGCTGAAGGAAGGTCCAGGACGATGTTGCTTGGGGAGAAGTGGGTCTTGAGGAAGGTGAGGGTGTTGCCCAGGTCCCACACGGGTGCACCCCGGAGTTCGTTGTGGCAGGCAGAACAGAGCTCGCGGGGCGGCCACTGCACCTTGGGGAACTGGGGGTCCTCGCTGGGGGCACCTGGGGAGGAAGCACACACAGGCTGGCTGTGACCCACTGGCCACCCGACAACGCAGACCTCATTCTTCCATTTAGAAAGGTAGTTTCCCCATCTGCAAAAATGGGGCACGAGAGGGCAGATGAAAAACCTAGCACAGGGCCTGGCCCACAGTGGAGCCCAATAATAGGGCCTTGCTGGGCGCCGGGCAAGAAGGACTCCTTCTCGCCCCTCCCTGCCCCAGGACCACTGCAGTTTCCCTTCCAGTCCCTTCCCCGTGTTAACCCACAGTCTCCCTTTGCGGACCTCGCTGCTGGCCTGTACCCCGGGACCAGATGTGGAAGAGAGCAGGGAGACTCAGATGACCTATCTCCCAGTCTTTGGTTGGTCTGCTAGTATTTATCTTTTTGTGTGTTTTCTGAAATTTCCCAAGTCTTATACAGTGGAGATACATTCATTTTGTAATTAAAGGGAAGATGTTTTTAGAACAAGAGTTCAAGGCACAAGGTAGTTATGAGGCATTCTCCTTTACCCCCCTCTCCCCCCGCAGCCCTCTGGGGTAGGGAAGAGTTAGTGGAATTTCTGCCTCAGGTGGGCCCCAGGGGGTGGGGTGTGGGGGTGTGGGGAGGCCTGGCGCCTGGACGGGGGTGGGTGGGGGAAGAGCACTCAGTCAGGAAGTTGCCCTGCCCACCAGGCTTTTGGAACCCCAAGCAGGGCCGGTACCGTGGGCAGAAGCCCAGGCTGCGTCCCAGAGGGCCTGCCACGGGCCCCTGGCCCAGCGCCACCTGGGGAATGCCAGTCAGCCCACGTCTCTCGGAGGAGGCCCCTCTTCTAGGGAATTTAATAGTGGAGGGAAAGGTGCTGGCCAGAATGAAGCAGCAGTAGCAAGTGACGTGAAAAACAGAATGGTTATTTTGGGGAGGGAGCAACGAGCAGATTCTGAGGCTCTGGCGGGAAGCGATGCTGACCGGGCCCTGCAGTGTGAGCGCTCCGCTTGCACCTGCTCACTGTTACTAGCTGATCTGAAAGGAGCCCTGTAAAGAGAGCAGGCTACCGCCTTCCTTCCGGGCCCCTCAGCAAGCAGCATAGGCGGCAGCAGCTGGGCTCTGAGGGAAGCTGGGAGCCTGCCTGCTGAGGTCATGGGGCTGGAGGGTCAAAGGGAGCATTTGGTGGCAGGGGTGGGGCAGGGGGAGAAGGGGAGGGGGGAGACACAGGCACGTGTCTGCTTTTCAAAGTCCACCAGGAGGCCCCAGGAGATGAAGACCAAGTGCAGCCCCTGCACGGCCACCTGCTCCGCTGCTCCTTCAACCCCAGCCCCGCCCCCGGCCTCACCCCCGCGTCCCACCCCTGGGGGGTCTGTGGCAGCCAAGCCCACTTCCTCTCTCCCCACAGACAAGCCCAGGCTCCCACCCGCAGATGGCTCCCTCCCCACCCACCAGCTTCTGGTCACCCCCGTCCCCAACCCGTTTAATGCCTTTGCCTGTCAGACCCATCAGACTCCTGTGCACGGGGAACAGAGAACACTGTAAATGAGGGCAACTCAGAAGATAAGGGTCCCCGCTGGTATCTCTAGGAAGGACCTGGTTTTTCTTTTCAAGCACATTTTATCAGTAGACCCCTCCCAGGGGGTGGAAAGGCCCAGTTTTCTCCTCTCTATTGGTTTGAGTAAGGGACCAATGGCCAGAAACCTCAGCAGAGGAGGCAGGAAGGGACCCCAACAGGCCAGAGGGAGGGGCCCTGGTGAGGGGGAGAGAGTGAACAATGGCGTCGGCACTGGAAGACCAGAATCTCGGGGTGTCAAAGCTCTGTTTCCTCATCTAGAAGATGGGTCTGATGATACTGACATGCGTCAGCAGGGCTGGCAGAGCGCGCGAAAGGGCTCCGGGCCTGAGGGGCACCGTGAAACATGGGGTGTCACCTGTGGGCAACAAAGTTCCCGTCTCCTGCCTCTGGTCCAAGACTCCAAAGTTCCCCCACCTCATCCTCCCCCTGCAGGTGACCCCAGCCTTGGAGGTGGCCCTTCCTTACCTGCGAGGCGGGCATTGACCTTGTTGTGGCTAGACCAGAACCAGAGGGCGGCGCTGTTGGGACTGGCCACCAGGTGCATGGAGGCAGAGGCCATCTGCTCGAAGTGGCGCGCGCAGTCCCGGCAGCCGAAGAAGAAGCGGACGTAGCCCCGGATGGCCTGCAGCACCTCCTGGGCCTTGGCTGCAGGGGAGAGGACACGCCAGTCACGGGCTGCTTGCTGCTGCCGGCCCCAACGCTGCCCCCGCCACAGGCCCTCCGTGGTCACCCCTGCTCAGGGAACACATACCCCAGCACATCTATGAGGGGCCCAGGGTCTCCGTGCCTACTTCACCTCCCAGGGGTCGCTTTGAGTTGATCCCATCTCCTCCCAAACTCTTAAACCTCAGCCTCTCTTTTCTGGCACTTATCCAGGCCCGCATCACTTACTGACAGGATAAAGTCCAAACCCATCGTTGACATGCTCAGGCTCTTTGAGATGTGGCTGGAGAGGAAGGCGGGGCCAGAGTGCCCACCACCCAAACCCTGGGCCTCTACTCTGCCCCTCCTGCTTTAGGCTTCCTGTTCCAACTTGCTCCCCATCATGCCTCCTCCCCAGGGCACTACAACCAGAGTCCCTCCTGATCTGGCTCTGCACACCCCCTAATTTGTCTCCATCTCCACTCGGCCCCCTATTCCCTCCCACTGGGCCCTCTGGATTGGCATCAGCACAGGCTCTGAACACCCTCCACCTTCTTGCTCTGACACCTGGCTCCTCCCTGAAGACACCGCAGTTCCCCCAACCCACCCCTCCTAAACCCCTTTGTCTTCCACACTTCAAATAGCTCAGGGCTGGAGGTGGTGGGAGTACCCTCCCTCCCTGCTGTTGGCTGCTTCCAAACTCTCTCTCCTTCCTGCTGCAAAACTCCTTAAAAGCCCATCTCCTACTCTCACCCCTCCATCCACTGGGACTCCAGCACCCTGCTCTCTGTCCTGCCTACCCTCATTCCCTGCACCATCAGGCAACTTCAGGGCCCACACCAATCCACGCCTCAATTTTCACCTCCGCGTCCCCCTCGGCTCCTGCATCTACCTCTGCCACCACCCCACCGCCTGCCCTGCAGCTTACAGACTCACCTCCCACCTGCCCTCACGCTCTGGACCTCACCTGCTCTCACCTCCTCCAAGATTTTACTCCTGTAAATATTTTCTTTTGTTATGACATCATCAACTTCTCCCTCGCGTGGAAGAACGTATACCAACAGGGTAAAAACAACTACAATAGAGAAACCCCTTCTCTGATCCCAGTGACACCCAAATCGCTCCCTCATTATCCTCAATTTCTCCCCTGCTCTTCTCTTCAGCCCAATCCACCCAGGCCTTTCTCTCCTCTCATCCACCAGAACAGCTCTGGCCAGGGAGGTCCTCACCTGGCACCCCCCTCCCCGGTGCAGCGCTCTCCCTCTTGGAACTCTCTATTTGGGGAGCCCTCTTCAAACCGCAATGGCTGCTTCTTCTTCGTCGCCTTTGCTGGCCCCGGGTCCCCTAGCAGAGGTCTGGGTGCTGAATGCCCCAGAGCACAGGCCTCAGCATTCTTTTCTGCCCACCCACTAATGGGCTCAGCCAGTCCGAGGCCACGGGATTTGTATCGCTACCCTGGACCTCTCCCCAGAGCTCCAGACTCAGCTGTCTACATCTCCGTGCAGATGCCCACAGGCACAGACCATTAAACATGCCCTCCCCCATCTACTCCCCCCCACCCCTGAGCCTTCTCATTTCTCGGCTCACAGGACCGGCATCCACCCGACGTTCAGGCCCAACAAGTCCACGGTCCAACCAAAGTCTCTGATCTTGCATTTTCTTCATCACTGAGTCCTATCAGCTCTATCTTTAAAATACCCCCCAAATATTTCATGTGCACACCTACTGCTCTAGTCCCGGCCACCACCACTAGTCTCCTGGGCCAGTTCCACAACTTCCCAATTGGCTGTCCTGCCTCCATCATGAGCCCTGTGGCCCACCCTCCACCCAGTAATCATCTCTAAAGCATTGATCGTCTGTATCATTCCCCTGCTTGAGGTCTCCAGGAGATTCTCATAATGCAGAAACTGAAATCCAGCTCCCTCCTTCACCAGGACCTCCATGTGCCCACCCCTTTTGCCTCCCCCACTCCCAGGCCCTGCCACACCGGCCTCCTGTGGGTGCTGCAAACACGCCAGACACGTGCCCTGCACTTGCTAGTCCCTGATCTGTGTTTCGGGCTGCACAGCGTCCTCTGAAATTCTCAGGCTGAAGTCCTAACCCCAGTACTTCAGAATGTGACTGCATTTGGACAGAGGGTCTTTAAAGAGGTGACTCAGTGAGAATGAGGTCATCGGGGTGTATCCTGATCCGATGTGACTGGTGTCCTGGTAAGGAGAGGAAATTTGGACCCAGACAGGCACACACACAGTGAGGACCACGTGAAGATGCAGGGTGAAGATGGCCATCTATAAAACCAAGGAGAGGCCTCAGCAGAACGGACCCTGCCAACACTTTCGTCATGGACTTCCAGCCTCCAGAACCGAGCAAATGCATTTCTGTTGTGCAGGCCACCCGGGGTACAGCGCTCTGCTATGTGGCCTGAGTGGACTCAGCCAGGAAGGCTCGTGGCCTGGATGTCCCACTGCTGCCCCCCTCTCACCAGTCGGGTCTCAGCGCAGGGGCACCGCCCCAGAGAAGCCTTCCCCAGCCAGCCAGCCTGTCTAAACACAGCAGCCCCTCCCCAGCCCCTCTCCCGCACCACTTGGCTCTGTCTTCTTCACAGATTTATCATCACACCTGAAATGATCTATCTGTGTGTTTACTGTCTGCCTCCTGCCACTGGAATACTGTCCCCTTGAGGTAGGGACTTCTGGCTGCATGCACCGCCATACCCCACCCCCAGAGCAGGTTTGGTTCTCGGAGACACTTCATAAATACTGGCTGACAGACTGATGGCTGTCCGTGTGCCCAGCAGCTCCTCTAATTCCCCCTGCCTCTGCACAGGCTGTCCCCTCTGTTGGGGACCCTGTCCATCAGCTGACTTTTACTTACATCCTCTTGCCCCTCCAGACAGCGTGGAACACCCTCCTCTCCCCCTTGGCCCTGGGCCCTGCAGGGCAGCCCTCGGCCCACCTGTCTCACAGTCCACTGGGAGAAGGGACATTTCCTGTCTACCTCTGTATCCTCCAGGCTGAGCCAGGGCCTGGTCCCCCAGTGAACGTGGACTGAATTGGACGTCCACCTGTTCGGCTGTTACGTGTGGCTGTGAGACAGTGTGGGTCATGGAGAACAGCTGTGTGGTTTGGGGACAAAACAGGGCAAAGAGGGCAGAGTGTTTCCCATAGAAAATGATTTTTTCAGTGGGAAATACAGTAAAATTGTTCAGAGTCCATGGTATCAGCCACATAAATTGTGAAAGAGACCAAATTCTTTTATGGGAGTATAAAAAAATAGAACCACAAATTTTTCATGAAGACTAAAAATAAAGCAAGCTTGCGGCTATGAGAAATCCAGGGATAAGCTACACACCCCCGAGTCTGGTGGCTACTCCAGGCCTGCCCCACTCTGGTTTCACGCTGGTCGTGTGTGGACAGCTGCAAACGCAGACTGCCCTAAGTCCAGGCCTGCAGCAGGGAGCCAGGGGAGGGCAGGGCAGGGCGGGGCGGGGCGGGCTGAGGCACGGGGTGCACAGGCCCCAGACTCACCTGTCTCTTGTGAGGGGTCGACATTCTGCCGAGCTGCCTGCACGGTCAGGAAGTGGAAGAGGAGCCACAAGGAGCAGGGAAAGCCCCGGAAATGCGGCTCGCTCCCCTGGCAGCCGACCCAGTTCACCTTCTTGGCAATCACACTGCCCTAAGGGACACATCTGAGTGTGAGTACATATATAGAGAAGAAAAAGGAGCTGGCATGGGGGGTGAGGAGAGTGGCTTGCAGGAGACTCAGAGGTCAGCACACAGTCTGAAGACAAACGGTCCCTCTCTCAGTCTGTCAGTTTGACAGTGGCATTTCCCTTTCACTGGCTACGTCTGTCAAAGGAGCAGCAGATCTGAAAACCCAAGACACAGGTCAAGCCATGTCCTTATTCCAGCCTCAACTTTCCCATCTATAGAAGGGGTTGATCTCCGAGGTCCCTTCAAGCTTTGACATTGCACACGTCTGCAAGGTTTTGTGCCTCTGCTGGCTGACACGGCCCACCTGTGTCAACAGCTGTGTGAGCAGGAGCCCAGAGAGCTGCCCATGGAGAGAACCAGAACGGATGAGCAGGATGGGCCTGGAGGCAGCAGAGAGCTGTAGTTAAAATCTCTCTCACACCGGTGGTCTCACAATTGGTTCTAAACCTCAGCGCAACCACTTACGGGCTGTATGATCTTAGACAAGTTGCTGGACCTCAGTGTCATCATCTGCTAAAGGGGGCTATGTCTGCCTTCCCCCAGCGTGGTGAGGATTGCATGAGGTATGCGGAGACAGCTCAGTAAGGAGCAGGTTACTAATTACTAATGGAAGGACCCAACCAAGATCACTGACTCCTTCCTGAATGCAGGCTGGTGACGGAGGAGAGAGGTGACAGGGTTAACCCCTTCCACTCCCAGAGATCTTCCTTCACCCCCAGCCCACCCTGGACTCACCTCCTTCCTGTTGTCCAGGGCAGTTTTAAAGAAACCGTAGGGGATTTTCCTTCTCTGCTGTTTCCTCAGCCAGTCATTCACGGAGTGCAGGAAGTTCTGGACTAAGGGCTGGCCAGGGTAGTACTGCAGGAGGAACAGGCGGGCTGCAGGGTGAGACGCCATCCCTGCGGAGTCCCACAGTCCCGGGGAGGGCAGGGGGCCAGGCTGAGCTGGGCTGGACCTGTCTTTTGGGGATGTTACAAAACTACTAGGAACACATTCTGCCTAAGACTCAAACGCGGGCTCCTCCCTACCTTTACTCTGGGGCACCCAGGAAGGCACGGGGGAGGGGTGGCAGAGGCTCTCAGTGGCCCTCTCCAGGCTGCAGGCGCCTGGGCTGACCCCTGACCACATGCCCACTGGGAGGAAGGCTGAGCACACGGTCCTCTGCTCAGGTGATCTGCTAGAGCGGCCGACTCGCTGGCTAACTGGCCGGCTGGGCTAGGCGGGCAAATGGGCTTTCATTTGCATTCCACGGGCTGCCAGTGGGCACAAGGGAGCCCAGGGGCTTACAGCCGAGATCCAGATCTTGATGGGAACTCCCAACAGTCTCTGAGGAGCATGAAAAGCTACTCTGACAATAAGTCAACCCAAATCTGATTAGTATCAGCGCTTTAAAACCACAAGGACTCCAGGGAGGAGGACGGGTGCGTGTGCACACGTGTGGGCAGGCACAAACACACCCGGGGTGGGGGGCGGGGGAGAGAGAGAGGAGGACGCCTAGCAGAGCAGGTCAGATAAACCACCAAGAGGCAGGTCAGGAGGACAACAAGCAGAAACTTGGAGGGAAAAGAGCAAAGAAAAACATTTTCGAGAAGAAGGGTGCTGGAGACAGGAATGATCACTTAACAGAAAAACCTGCCAGGGGACCCAGTCCTCTGAGAAAGCCATGGTGTACTCTTATCAAACCTCCAGGCTGTCCCCCAGCGGGAAAAGTGGCCAGAAGGAGCCCTGCGCTTTGATGTGCTCCCTCTCGGTCACTTACACGAGCCTCGGGGCTCTCAACCCAGATTTACAGCTTCAAGTCAGCGTTTCTCACTGACCTTCACCCACTGTCCTGACTTGGATAGATGACGCCCTTCAAGGCCACAGTGTCAGAAGGAAGGATGAATTAAGGGGCTCTGGACTACGGGGAGTCACGGTCTACCCAGAACAGGGAAACCCTGGTGACCGCACGCCACCCAGTGGCCAGTCGTGCCAGCTGCTTCCATGAGGGAGCAGGGAGACCCCGGCCGCAGGGCAGTGCCACAGCTGACAGTTCCCCAAGGCTGAGTGGGCAGAGTGGGCTCTGTTACCCTCCAGGGTTTCCGTGCCCCACGCACGTCATGGGTAAGGGCATGGGTTAGACAAGACGTGGGTGCACATCTCAGCTCAGCCGCTCACTGGCTGGAGGACCTTGGACAAGGTGCTTTACCCCTCTGGGCCTCCATTTCCCCTCTCTGTGACGGGGTAACGCTAGTTCCCACCCCCTGGAGTTTGCTCTGAGAAATACAGATAAGCTAAAACACAGAGGAGCACTTTGCAGAGTCTGACACCCTGTGAGAGCTCAAGAAATGCTAGCTGCTACTTATTACTACTCAGCAAGAATCTACCCAAGCCAGGGGAGGCCGGAGTCCTCGCGGTCTCCGGGCTGTGCTGCACAGCTCAAAGAGAGCCCCCCCTACAGCCCGCGCCCCGGGCCTCTGCTCCTACGTGGCGTACGCCTCTGCCCCGAGGCCAGCCCGGTCCTCTCGGGCTTCTGGCGGGGAGCACGGCTTCACCCCCAACTCCCGTGGGCAGCTCAGCAGGACCACGGAGAGGGTGCCACTTAGGCCTCTGTCCCACTCAGACATTTCCTGAGCCTCATTCTCTCCCCTCACGCTGGCTGCAATGGCCCCACTAGGGGCCAGACCAAAACCAGCTTTGAGTCCAGCTGTGAGATGCAAACAGCAGGCAAGAAACAGCTCCCCTGGGGAGAGTCCTTCAGCGTGGACTGGACTGGGGGCTGTGGGTCCCTCTCGGCACTTGGCGGCCCCTCATATGCCAGGAAGGACAACACACAGAACTGCTGGAGGCGTTTCCCTCTGATTCTCTGGGCTGGCCACCCCAGGCCCCAGCGACCTGGGGACCAAGCGGCTCTCAGGGACTCTGAGGAAAGGCTCTAGTATCAGACTGGGCTGAAGAGCAGGGCCCAGTCTGTGTGGGAGGGACGTCTGACTGCCTCAGACTCCACAGCACTATGATGAGCGCCCGCCACCCCACGGGCCGGGGCCTCAGTGTAACCACACGTGCGTGTGACTAAGCCAAGGGCGCCAGGGGCGAGGGGCTGGCAGTTCCCAAGGGAAGGCCATAGATGACCCCCAGAGGTAGCCCCAGCTGCCCACAGACCTGCACTGAGAAGGAGGGGCTCAGACCTGGCACCCAGGGCCAAGGGTGGCTGAGTCAGCACTCAGCCTCCGAAAGGGACCAGAGCCCGCATCTGACTCAGCAGTCCTGGGCAGCCAGAGCATGGGCTTTAAGTAGGGCAGCGCTGGCAGTGGACCCGGAGCCAGAGGCTGGGAGGTGGCGGCAGCAGGTGCAGAGGGAAGAGGCAGTCTGCATCTCACCTTCAGACATGAGGGAAGAGCGAGGCAGAGAAAGGGCACAGGCTCTAAACCTGGGACCTCAGGTCAAATCTGGGCACACCTCCTAACCAGAGGCCTAGGGCAGACCATTTGAGCAACCTGTGCCTCTTAACTGGGGGTAACACTTGCCACCCTGTGTCGAGATTAAGAGGGTTAAATGCCTGACACATATCAGGTCCTCAGTAAGCAGGAGCTACACTTCCTGGAGTAGCCATGCTGGCAGGAAACTGTACAGGAATAAGGAAGGCATGGCTAAGGCCAGGGAGCTGGGTCAGACTCTGGCCAGTGTTTGGGATGGAAAAGAGTAGATTCAGAAAAGCCTTCTTTCCTTCACTGTGGGGTCCATGGGTCCTGCTTTCCCAAGGACCACAGCGGGGAGTGAGAGGCCACACTCCAGACTCAGCCTGAGGTAGGGACTCAGGCAGGCAGAGCCACAGGCACTGAATTGGCTGGGAACATCCCCAGACAGGGAATACCTGGCCCTGTGTCCCACCCACCGCCCTGCACAGGGTGGGGTGGGGGGAGGGGGTCGTCCCTGGAGGTGCAGGGCCGGCGTTGGGTGTGGCTGAGGCTGCAGAGTAGCAGCCCGTGGTGGACCGGTACAGCTACGGGTCCAGATGTCCAGCCAGACCACCAGCCCCTGACGGAGGAGTTGGGCTGACTCCTCCAGGCGCCTGCTTGCAGGGATGTGCACTGACCCTGGGTGGAGCTGCCGGACAAAGGAGGCCAGGGCCCTGCTCACCTGTGCCAGCACTGCCATGAACTTTTTCAGGGCCACCAGGCGTTGCCCCTCCAGGATGGAGAACTTGCCCACTTCTACCCGGAGTATGTAGTGCAGGGCAGATTCCAGGTCAGCCATGTAGATCTTAGAGCTGAGGACCCAGAGGGAGCCAGAGAGAGAAAAGGGTATTAACCACAGGGCAAGGGCTGGGAAGGTGCACTCAGGGCCAAAGGAGAGAAGAGGAGGCACTACTGATAGTCACAGAGTCCTGTAAGTTAGCACTTGACTCAGACAGTAACTAGCTGTGTGACCTTGGGTGAATTATCTAACTTCTCTGAGCCTGAATTCCTCATCTATAATATGGGGATAATAAATTGCTCACAGGTAGGCTGCTGAGAGAATTAAATGAAAGCACAAATGCAAAACTCTCAGCAGCTCCTGGTACAGAGCGAAGTTCCCCCTCCACAGGTCAGCCCCTCCCATCACTCACTAAAGCTGTTTTAATCAGGCCACTAGTGGAAAGTTGAGCTTCATTCTCTGTTCTGAACAAAGACCCCTAGGGACAGACAAGTAGACTAACAGGGGCACCCACACAACACAGTTCTGGAGAAGCCGGGCCTCTTGGAAAGGCCAAGGGTTTGGCTGCCCACCAAGGCTGGGCACAGGGTGTGGGGGGTAAGCAGAGCACAGTCCCTATTTATTTGGGGGCTGATCCCAGCCCCGATGGAAGGGTTGCAGGCTCCAAGTTCGCTGCTCCACCCCGTGCCCATCATGCTTGTGGGATCTGGGCTCGGGGCCCCGATGGGAATGGCTGCTCCTCTACCCCTGCCTCCTGACGCCTGGCGTGCATTCTCACCTCGTCCTACAGTGGGCTTGCTCTGGGAGCTCAGTCAATTCAATCCAACCCTCCAGCCTCAGTGCCTCACCTGCAAAATGAACCACTCACTCCTGCCCCACCTGCCTCCTGAGGTGGCGGGGAGCCAACAAGCAGCTAAGCAGTGAGTACTGTGGCCACTTCCCCTTCATTTGCTGCCAAAGTCCCCTCTCTCTGCTCCACTTCTGTGTCCTTGGGCCTCAGTTTACCTCTCCGTTCCTGTGTTCTACCTCAAGAGCAGCCCTCTGAGTAAAGGAGAAATTGGACAAAGTACCCAGCAGAGCCTGGCATTTAAGGCTAGAAGTGTCAGCTAGCGTAGCAATTTGAATGACCTGAATAATCATAATGACCATTCCCACCTCTTGGCTTCTCTTTCCTTCTTACCTGATTTACTAAAAAACCTCTTCATAAGCACTTTCCACTCTTAGAGTCCCTCATGCCAGGATGCAAAATCCTTCCCGAAACCAGATGGCCCAGCCCCCAATCCTCTTGTGCAGCCCCCTGATGGGGCCACCTTCTGGACTCAGCTCTGAGCTTCCTAGTCAGCCATGTCCACCTGGCATCCTCGTGTTTACAACTGTGCAGGAAGACACGGGCTACCTCAAAGAGTAGTGAGCTCCCCGACACCAGAGGCATTCAAGTGAGATCAGGTGTCTTCCTAAAAGCGATGCTGTGAAGGCCCTGCATCTGCCCTGCACAACTGATATTCATGGTGTCCAGCACATTGCAGCTCTTCAAAAGTATTTGAAGAAATACGTGCTTGGTTGGAAAGTTGTTTGGAGGCTGCAGATTATCCTTCCAAGCTGATTCTACTTGCTTTTGAATAGAATTAAGCTTAAGGAATGTGGGCATCAGAAAGTATTCGTTCCAACATGAAGGGTACAGTCGGCAGACATCGGGGACACTGCCAGTGGACACTGCTGCTCCCACCATATCTAAGACTCTCCTGTGTATGGCTGGCAGCCGGGGGCCCCCAAAGTCCAAGACCAGCACTCAAGCGTCTGGGCTCAGGGTGGCATGTGCCAACTCATGACAAGGAACGGAGTGTGTGAGGAAGGGGAGGTCTGTGATCAGAGGAGGGGGTGGGGAGGGGAAGGGAGGAGGAGGACCAGGTGCCGCCTTACCGATCTGCAACTTTCCACACGGTGGGAGCTACCATACTAGTGGTGGTTGGTGCAGTCGTGGTTCGCACAGCCTCCCGGGTGCCCCTGGACAACCTCTGCAGGTAAGCGGTGTAGAAGGGCCTGGATTCCACAAGTCTGTCAGGGAAGGGAACAGTGGAGGAGCGGCAGTGAGCATGGAGAAACAAAACCTCAGAGCTAACTCACGTCACGAGAGGAAGCGGGTGGCTCATCTGATGAAAATGTTTATTTGAACTTGGTTCGGTCCTATGCTGGGTGAGGTCAAAATCAGGGCACCCCTGCCTCATGTTAATCCTTCTATTCACTGCTCATGCCGTGGGAAGCCTCCCTGATGACAGACTGAAGTGAAAATCCCTCCTGGGAAAGAGGCTGGGCCCGTGAATTCCTCAACCTGCCCCGGAGAGGCAGTGGGACAGGGCACCTTCAGGAACAGGTGGGCCCTCTGGGGACAATGGGACTTCTGCCCGAGGACTGGATGATGGGTGTAGCGACCCTTCCTGGAGACCAGAGGTGCAAAGTGGCAGGGCGCCTCCAGGAAGCTCGCAAGCCTGCTCCAAAGTACCATAGGTGACATCACTCCCCGGGACAGTCAAGGGAGGTTGATACGCAAGTTTAAAAAACAGATAGCAATGACAACACCCCAAAGCCACTAAAATCCTCAAATATGTTATAATCCTTTTGATTTTGTTCTCTGTTCTGATAGAGAGGAGTCCTCAAGGGCCGGAGCCGCCTCCTGGTCAGGGCCACCGGAGGGCGGGCTGTGAAGCCTAGCAGCGCGACAGGACACCCGGGGGAGCTGGCATCGGGAAGCACTGCTCTCCCCTCCGCCACCCCGGCCCCATGTCTATCCACGAGCAGATGGCTCCCAAGTGCGTCGTCACAATCAATTTTCCCCTCCACCAACTCCAAGTGAGGAAACAATGCCTCCCCTCCCTGTCCCTGCAGCCAGCTCACTTCTGTCCCCAGCAGGACTCCCCCTGACAGGGCCTGGCCCGGTGCCGCAGGGTGACGGGGGCCGGCGAGGGCGAGCGGCCGCGCGGCCCAGCCCCTGTGCAGGAGGGCGCTAATGGCCCTGCGGGGCGGCTCCCGGACATCCCGGGCCAGCCTTGGTCTCCCCGGCCCGCACGCAGGGCCCGGCGGACGTCAATCACCTGCCCGGGTAGGGCACCGAGGCACCATCTGGTGCCATTTAACGGGCCATTCAGCAGCGGGAGCCTGACAGGGGCTGCGGCTGGCCAGATTGTTTTCTCTTGGCATTTTGGAACTGGCTATTGTCTGGCTCCTAATGAACTTTTCTGCAATTAGAAAACCAAAGGGAGGGAGGGTCAGGCATATCTGAGTGCTTGCCAGGCCCGCAGCCTGCCAGCGAGTCCGTCTGTGAGGAGACGAGGATGGGGGAAGAGGGCCAGGGCCGCGGTGGGGATGGTGCAGAAGCGCCGGGACCCGGAGTGCGGGAGCCGGGTAGGGATGGGGGGCGGCCGGGGAGGGGGCGGCGTCCTGGGCCCCGCCTCCTGGCTGCAGAGGCCCTGCCCACCCCCGCAGGCAGACATCCGCTTCTCCTGCAGAGGGCGCTCCTCGCCAGCCCATGGACTCCTCGGGTGACTTGCAGGAGACTGTCAGCCCCTATGAAAGGCTGGCAGCCTCTCCAGGTAGGAAGAAAGGAGGAACAGCAGGTAGAGGGGAGAGGCAGGCAGAGAGACACTCACACGGGGATCCGGGAGAAAGAGCCGTTCCGAAACAGCAGGTAGCAAGATGGGAAGTCGGTGACACCAAACTTGTTCACCACGGCACGCTCTGTGTTCAGGACCCTGCGCACCGCTATGCCTTGGCGCTGGGACAGGTCCAGAGTCACCTGCAGAGACAGTAGGGCATCTGGAGCGGGACAAGCCATTGGGCAGAGGGAGTCACAGGCAGGCACCTGGGTGCCGCTGTGCTCTATCCAGGCTCTAAACCTTTCAAAGAGTAGACAGACTCTTGTAATGAATGTCTCCTGCCACCAACCGCATCTACCCCATGGTAGGAGAGCACCCACTGCCTACTTGAAACTGTGCAGACCACACATCTTGGATCTTCTAGGACAGTCCCGATTTAATATAATTTTCTTTCCAATGAAAACAATTTGTAAAAGGCATAACAAAATGTGGTTTCATTTTTGCTCTTTTATCTGTAAGGCTTTCTATCTATAATACAAACCAGAAAAACATAGATATGATGATTTTATTTTTAGGAGGAATTAAGAAGGAGAAATATAATATTAGCTAGTACTTATTGAGTATGTATTATATTCTGTATATAGATTGCCTCGTTTAATCTTCAAAATAGCACTTACTATGAACTAGGGACAGTTACTAGGAGATCAAACGAGGTGGCAGTGTATACCATGGCTGCTTGGGTGTGAATCCTGGCCCCACCAGACTAAACCTCTACCAGCCTGGATTCCCTTACTTGAAAAGTTGTAATAATAACAATACCAATCTCTAGGGGGCTGTGAAGAGGATTGAATGGGTTAATTTTTATCCAAGTGCTTCTAACAATGACTAGCAAATAGTAAATATGTAAGTATTTGTTTAAAAAAATAAAATTCCTACTGTACACTAGACACAAACCCTGAGGCTTAGCAGTGAAATCGTGAGACTAGGTCACACAGGTATATCAAGTGCCTGAGCTGGGCTATAAATCCCAGTTCCATCTGCCTCCAGAGCCGGGGCTTTTAGCCACTGGGCCCTCCAGCATCTCCAATTACCCATTTGCATGGACACGGGGCCCCTGCCCCTGGTTACCAGGGGACTTGGGGGAGGGCAGGGGGAAGAGTTGATTCTAATGAGCATTTATTAATTACCTCTATTGACAGGCTTGACCCCAGGCCTGGAATGGGACCCCAGAAGGTCAGGGTCAGGCACTCCTTCAGCAAAGCTCCCCGCCCCCTCCCACCACCACGCTTCCCCTCTCGGGGCTGAGAGGTCTGGAGACAGCTCAGAGGGCTCAGCTGTGCTTGGTGAGTTTCAGGAGGAAAACCATTCAGGGCCAATAGCGGCGTTTCATTTCATCCCCGCTCTATCTCCTTGCACTGCCTTGGAATGCCTCCCAGGCACTGGCCCATGCCTTCTCTGTCTGCATCTGGGAGAAGCCCAGTACCATGAGGCAGTGATGGAATGGCAGTCTCCCTACATTAGACTGAGGATGGATCTTTATAAAGCACCTACTCTGTGCCAGCTGCTCAGCCAGGTTCTTCCCCTAAACTGCCTCATCTAACGTTTCCAAAAATGCTCTGAAGAAAGGTGATAATCACCACTTCATAGGGAAATGAGGCTCAGAAACGTTAAGCAGTATGATCACAGACATTTCTCCTAAGTGATGGAGTACAGATTCCAACCTGCCTGGTTTGTTTTCTGCTTCACCTGGTGAGGGACCCCATTTCCTCATGAGGGACCGGATGCTCTCTGATGCTCCCTCCCCACCAAATTTTTTCACTCCAATTCTGCAGGGTTGGGGCAGTGTGGAAAAAACATGGGCTTTGGAGGGAGGGAGACCTGGTTTGAAGTCCTGCTCTATCAATTCACTGGCTGCATGATCTTCGACCTGTTATTTGACTACCTTCATTACATGTAAAATTAGCAACTACATGTGTCAGCAATCTAGTGCAATGCTCAATAAACAGCAGCTGTTACCATATTCAGTTTTATTGAGGAAGATCAAAGCAGAAAGGCTTTAGACAGAAAGGTCCAGTGCCTGCACTTCCCATTTCCCCCAGCAGGGGTCAGGCCAGTGCTGGGCTAAGAGGAACACAGGAACAGCCCTGCACTGGAACTCACTGGGCTCTCTCCCAATAGCTGGAGTTGCCGGAACCCTGCGGGCAGCTCACCTCTCTACCCACGTAGGAGCCTTCTTTTTCAAAGATCAGGGCCAGGTACTCTTCACTGTTTCTTGTAAAGAATCCAGTAATCTCCTCCAGCCTGCAAGAGACAATGCTGGCGATCACTCTCCACAGTCTGGCCGTGGGAATAAAGCAAACCTGCAGGTGACAGCAGACGTGGCTGACCCGCCACACACACCTTCGCCTCTGTTTGCACACAAAGCTTCACAAAAGTCTCTTCATGCCAGGCCTCCAGCCAGAGTAAACCAGACTTTCACTCTCAAAAGACTCTGCCTGTTACCTAAACTGGTTCTTCATTTCACCCACCTGTTTGGGGTATTGTTTCAGAGCCAGCAGGGAGTGTAGGCGGCCTGGGGAGGGGACCTGGGAAGGCATGCTCTGAAGCTGTCTCTATGCTCTGGGTAAGGCCCAGGCTTAGAGGGCAGTTTTCATTGGACCCCTAAGAGACTGGTGTTTACTACCAGCCAGGCACACGCTGTGATCTGTGCCAAGTCACTACCAACTGGGAGGTTTGCTGTTTCCTCTCCTGGAGCAGGCATAAAAAAGGAATGAAAGGATCAGAAAGTCCTCAGGGCAGGAGATCTTAGAAGTCATCTAATCTACCCTCCTTATTTTAAGACGTGGAAACTTGGGCCCCAGGACAAAGGTGGAAATTAATAAGAAGGCAAATGTTATTACCCACCCCCAAATCAAAGAATTCAGATACAAGTGATTTTCAAAACCAAGAGTTTCAACAGAAAACAATTGCATAATATAAAAATGATATTTCCTTATTCCAATTAAAAGCAGAACATCAGCAGACGCGTAATGGGACATGGCATCTTCTTTTTATCCCCATCCTGATGACCCATGTCCCACCTCTGGATCCAGTGACAAGGCAACAGTCACCTCCAAACAGAAGGCACAGCACAGGCCAATGAAGCCCAGCCCAGGGATCGTACAAATGGATATGCTAGTGAGGT
Source organism: Camelus dromedarius (assembly GCF_036321535.1). Taxonomy (NCBI): domain Eukaryota; kingdom Metazoa; phylum Chordata; class Mammalia; order Artiodactyla; family Camelidae; genus Camelus; species Camelus dromedarius. The sequence continues at coordinate 24,896,847 of NC_087458.1, read as the reverse complement.
GGGGGCCAGAGTGTACCCTAGTGGGTGGTGTCATGGATACCGACAGCTTCTGGGGTGGTAGTGGGTGGCCTCTCAACTTCACCAGATCTCCCCTCGGAGGGCAGAAGAGCAAGCCCCATGAAGCAGCTGTCCCTGGAGCCCATCCCCGACCCCATCCACTCCCGCCCGGACTTCTCGGACAGGCGTCCGCCTTTCATCACACAGCTCTGCCTCCACCCTGAAGCTCTTTAGAAGGACCACTTTGAGAGAAGATGGCGAGTTTACCTGCTTGGTTGCTTTTGAGATTCCCTCTGGGCTGAAAAGGCACCATGAGGGAGGTGTGGGTGTAGGAAAGAGAGAGACAGAGACAAGGTCGTTGAGAAATGGAAGTAGTAAGGAGCAGGGGTGTTTCCTGAGGGATGGGGTCTGGCTGTGGAGCTCCAAGCCGCACCAAGACTGTACACCAGGTCCAGGGGCTCCGCGAGGCCCTCTGGGAGGATGGAGAATTGGGGAGGATGATAAAAGAATCATTGTGAGTTGGAACCAACTGCCACTTGGAAACAATCTCTCAGCAGGGCTATGGCTTTCAAGACACCAGCACACAAACTTATAGGGCCTTGAGCACCAGTGCCAGCTTCTCAGCACCTGGAACCCCCGCTGTGTTCTGTGGCTGGGCTCCCTCTAGGAGTCCCAGGTGGTGCTTGGGTTTGTTCCTTCTTGGCCTCTTAAGGTGGGCTTTTCTCCTGCCCAGAATTCTCACCCAAAAGGGCAGGACTTCATGTCTTCAGTCTACCTGTCCCCTCTCTAGGAGAGTTAGGGCAAGAGACCGCGCACCTCATTGTCCTGATTGCCTAGAACAGAGGCAATCCTGGAAGCCTGCCTGGGAGGCAGACACAGGACGTCAGCTGGGAGTAGAGTCACCTCCCCATCCCCCAGTCACAGCCACTGCTCAGGAAAGGGCCACCTTCACTTTACAGGGCTTTGTGCTCCTCAGCCCCCCATCCCCTTTCCTCTAAAGTGCATCTGGTCTCCCTTTCTCCTCTCCATGCCCACCCTTCTCAGTGACCCTTCCTGGGTGAGATCATGTGAAATCTTGCTGCATCCCCCAAATGTACCTGAGCACAGGCTGTAAGCAGCAGCAGCAGGTGTGACCCAAGAAGCCCTGCCGTCCTCTCCTTCCCAGCCAGTGGGATGGGCCCTTGTACTCCCGACAGCCTCAGGAAGCTGGGGCTCCTCGGGTAGGACCTCCTACTCCTGCACTGGGAAGCCCTCCCCCAGCTGCTCCAAGCGGCCCCAGGGTCTGGCCCACTGGGACGTCTGCTACACAGGCAACAGGAAGAATCAACCTGGTCCCCGGCCCTGCTGTCCCCGCTGCCCTCTCTGGGTCAGGCCTGTGACCCTGCCACACTGTCCCGGGCCTGTCCCAACCCCCAGTACCTGGCAGGTTCCAGTGGGGGACAGGCGGAGGGCCACGTGTCACTGTGGGACTCCAGGGCGTCAATGAGCCTCTCCCGCAGCGTCTGCACATCGGCACCAGCCACTGGAAGGGAAGGTGGACACGGGAGGGGTGTGAGGAGGGGAGAGCGAGCCCCAGCACTCCCGCCGGCTTCCCTCACAGAAGCAGAGGGCCCAGGGTGCGAGCTAGTCCTGGGCGGATCAGAGCAGTCAGTCCTCCTCTGCCCAAGGCAGGTGGGGGGGCGCACCCCAGGGGCCCTAAGCACTGCAAGGGGACCCGTCCCTCAGGGCAGGAGACAGTCCCTCAGACCTGGGCCCCGAGGGCCCTCCCCACGTGCTCTGGCTGCCCCTGTGATGCCAGCCCCGCTTTGACATGAACAGCTATTCCAGGAACGCGGGACCCTCCTCCCTTCCCAGGACGGGTTCGAACGGAAGGGATTTTTCAGCCTTGTTTCCCCAGAGGCATCCACCAGGCTGGCCGGGAAGGACACTTCTAGGAAAACACAGGTTTGGCTGTCACGTGGGGAACTCCTCACCCCACGAGAAACCCAGGTGAAAGAGGGAGAGGAAGATGCTGACAAGACCAACGGGCCCACGCGAGCGGGGACACCCACCTGACAGAGTAGCTCCTGAGCCATCCTTGGAAAAGGCCTTAAAGAACTGGAAGCAAACATACAGGCCAGAGTCAGTGATCCACACAGAGCCCAGCACAACACCCGGCCAGACGGGTCTGCATTTGAGACCCAGGAAGGGGATGGCTGTAGGGGAATCACCCAATTTTTGTAAGCCTCAGTTTCTTCATCTGTAAAGTGGGAACAGGAGGTCTCTGCTCTTGCAGGGGGACACTGGTTCCTCCCCCTCGGGTCCCCATGCCCGATCCTAGCCCCCACAGCCCCGAAGCACCCAGGGAGCTCAGACACTTCACTAATGGTGGGCTGTTTCTACAAAGCATTGGCACCGAGCACGTAGTTACATAACTGGAAAATAGTTATTCTGTGAATGAATGATGTAGATCCATGTGAAAAAATAAAATGAAGTCATTTCATACCTCACCCCCCCAACACAGAAAATGTTAGCTGCCCTCTGAGGTGATCTGTCCTTGCCTCTTATCTTGGAAGTGGGGCAGGGAGGCTGGCGTCTCTGGCCACTGAGGACTCCTGGCCTGGCTCAACAGACACTCCAGAAAGGAGGGGTCTCCAGTTCGGTGCTGTTGAGGGGTGGGCCTGAGCCCCTGAAGAGACCTTGTTACAGATGGTTCAGTGTAACTCTTTCCCCATATCATTGACACCCAGGCCCAGTCTGTCACCTCCCTGGGAGAGAGGACAGAGAAAACAGAGCACAACTCCTTAGAATCTGAGCTCCTGTCTCAGTGGTAAGCACTGCCAGAACGCTGGCCTGTGCTCTCCTGGGCTCAGGAGGGAACCGAGTTCAGCTGTCCTGTCAGACGGCCCCTTAACTGCCTGGGGAAGGTCCTGTAGGCTGGGAAGAGGCCTCTTCCTGAGGCCTAACTTCAGGGCCACCTGTACCCATCTTGGGCCTCTGCCTCCAACAGTGTGGCCATTTGGCCTTATCCCAAGCCGGTGGCTGAGTGTAGGCCCTGGGGTCTAGCTGACCTGGCTGACTGCACTATGCTCTTGCTGTGTGACCTTGGGCAATCAATTAACCTCTCTGAACCTTCTCATCTTTAAGATGAGGATGATACCATCTACCTTGGAGAGTTGCTATGAGGATTCAACAACAATACATCTAAAGTGCTTAGCATGGCACCTGGTGCCTACAGTAAGAAATCAATAAATGTTATCATCATTATTCCCTTCCCCTGATCCTACCTTTTAAACACCAGGAAACAATGATCAGCTAGATTTGTTTGTTTCAGCCATTTGTAGGCAGAAAACTAAAATCTGGGGGCCAGCTGCCCCCCTTTCCCACAAAGATGCAGAGAAACTGCCCACTTCTCCCCACCTGCAACCTTCTCCTGCTGCCTCTGACCTCACCTGGACCCTGACTCCTGCTCACAGCTTTATTCTCTCTCTATTTAGAGCAGTAATATAAACTTTTACTCTGGGTGAAAACCATCCACTGATACAGGTCATGTATATTCATAAAGTGTTCTCTGCAGTTACTGAACACGTTATGAATTAATAAAATTATGTTATCCTCATGCTTGTAAAAACGAGCACAGATTTCCTGGATTGTGGCTTGAGATCAAGCAGATAAAGCACATTAAGGCAGTTATGGACCAATGTTGTTTCTCAGAAACAAAATGAAAGATGCACCTATCTGGGGTTTGGTTTGCTCACAAATAGTAACCCAGAGGAAGATCTTTATATCTGCAGCTTTTCGCAGTGACAGTGCCCTGGCTTCTGTACAGACAGAACAGACTTCGACTTGCTTCCACAGACATAAAAACACTGACATCATGAGGCCTTAAACCACGTGGCTTTCCCATAGCTGCTACAATCGCCACTGTCAGTTACTGAAAAGTAGCACGGTAACTCTTCTTCTCCAACCATCAGGTCACCCAAATCTGAGTAGGTGCCATATTCAAAGGGGCTGGCATTACCTCCATCAAACAGTGGCGTCCCCAGACCCCGCTGAGCCCCGGGCAGCGTGGAGATGGACAGGAGCCTCTGTTAGGGGAGGGCAGGAACTCTGAGAGCTCCCCTCCTTCACGAGATGCAGGGCTACAGGGACGGCCTCCCACCTCCCTCCAGTTGCTTCTGCCATGCAGCCTTCCCTTCTGTCCCCAGAAGCTTCCCAGCCACCTTCCAGAACACTGTCTCCCCCTGAGCTCTGGTTCCCACACCGCACACTCCATAGAATGTTTTCCTATCAGTTAATTTGTCTTCTTTCTCCTTATCTGCCAGCTCCTTCCTATGTCTACAAATAGATTCAAATCCTCCTGAAGGTAAAAAAAAAAAGAAAAAGAAAAAGAAAGGACAGGAAGGGAAGGAGGATGGGAACAGAGAGGCTGGCCCTCCTTCAGTTGCTGCATGTCCCCTGTCTATCCGCTCTCACTCCCCGGACGTCCTCTCTCTCCCTTCCCATGAAACGGGCTGTGGCTCGTGCCCCCACCACGCAGCCGTGACTGCTCTAGGACAGCCCAGCTGCCCTTCTCTTTGGCGGGTCCCCTGACCCTCCGGCCCCTCCTGCTCTCTCCGCAGTATCTGACGCTGTTGCAGCCTGCTTCTCCCGCCTCGGCCGGGGTTTGTCATTTTCTGTGCCACATCTTCCCAGCGCTCTCCTTCTGTGCCTTCATGCCACCGCCCTCCCGTGGTTTGCCTGACACTTCCCAGCCTTCTTGGCCACCTTCACAGCCTTCCCCTCACCCTTGTCCCAGCCTCGCCCTGGACTCCTCTCCTGTGCTGTGGCCCTTGCCATCTCCTGTCCCCAATCTCTTCTCCAGCCACAAGTCAGGTCATGACACTCTTCTGTTTAAAAAGCCCTGGGAGGCACTGCCACAGATGAGGGGCTCAATCTGTACTACTGAATGAATGAGTGAATGAATGGGTGAACGTACAGACCCGTCGTTTGCCTCCCTTGTCAAGGTCGCCTACTTGGTCTAAACGGTTTGTGATCTGAACCATCTGTCTCAGGCCCTCTCCTGTCTTAACTTCTGTTGCTTCCAGATGTCAGGGGACCCTCCCCCAGTAAACACACTCTCCAAGACTGAGTCGCCCCTCCCCCAACCTGTTTCTCCGCCTGTGTTCCTTATCTCACGAGTGATCATTCTCCTCCCCGTCACCCAGACCAGCAGCTCCCTCTCCCACGACCCCATCACCCAGTCAGTCGACAGGTTCTCCCAAATTGACCTTTGTGATCCTTCTGCAGTCTCTGAGACCAGTTGCCCTATCTAGACCAGGACCTACTTTCTGGACTCCTGCAATTGTCTCCACCTGTGCTGCCCTCACGACCTCAGCAATGTTAACATGCTCCATCTTTTCATTCTGCAGCCTCACTGCCACCCTGCTTAGGTCTCTAAGGGATAATTCTGGTCTGATCATGTCACCCTCTCCTCAAATCCCTTCCACAACTCCCCACTGCCAGTGAATAATGGCCTTCCAGGGTCTGACCCCACTTACCTCCCACTGCCCCTCAATTCCCTTCATTTCAGCTACAGTGGACTTGAACCTGAACTTTCCACCCATCCACCTCCCCCCTGGGAGGGCAGGACCATAGCTTATTCAACTCTACAAGCCCCACAGCACTTGGCACAGTGTCTAAGACGTGGAAACACTCAAAGGACATCTGTTCAGTTGAACAGAGAATCTCTGCCCTTTGATCATCTTGGAAACTCATGTAAAAATCACATCAAAATCGAGTCAGGGCACATTTTTGTCCTCTTATTAATATGCATCCTTGTTAAGTCAGCTGTTGGAGGCGTATGCCCTACGCAAGAGAAAACACCACCACTCCTTGGAAACCGGCAATTAAAGCTCCAGCAGTGAGCTTTCTTTCCTCCAGGAGAAGTCAGTGCCCGGTCCCTTTCCTCTCAACACTTTACACAGGAGCTTCTGCCTTCCCCATCTGTGAAGACTCTCAAATCCTCCACGTCTCCCCACAGGCTGGTGGCCAGACAGCATTGGGCAGAACTTTACCAACCTATCCAGCAGCAGCCCCACTCCCGGGGGTCAAGTAAGGCTAAACAGAAAGCACACTTTCCAGTGGCGACCGTCAATGGCATTGAATCCAAGCTCTTAAAACAAGTTTTAAGAAAAATGATCTAGTCTCCAAATGTCTTCTAGGCCTGCAAGGACCTACAAGCTTAAGCATTCCTACCTCGTGGACCGTCAGTGGAGGAGACGCCTGGGAGAGGGCAGGTGACTGCTGAGAGGAGGCCTATTTCCTTTTTCTAGAGAGAGGCAGGAGACGTCTTTCTGAGTCCTGTCCCCTCCCCGACATCTCACCATCTAGCAAGAGCCACATAAAGTAACAGCCCAGGCTCCGTACTCCCCATTCCCAGCCTTGAACTCAAGGACATGCCTTCACTGGGCTCCCTCCTTCCGGAGCCCTGCCTCAGGCCTGCACAGGAGCCTCTGCTCCAGCCAGACCAGCCTTCTCAACACACCGTGGAGCTCCGCCCACATCCTCTGCTCTGACATCCTCCCCTGCCCATGCCCCTCCGCTCTCCTAGCCAAACCCTATCCATCCTTAACACCACGTGGAAGTCCCCCTCCTCTCACATGCATGCCTCTCTGATGTGGGTGTGAAAGAGCTCAGTGAGGCCAGGCAGACCCCTCCCAGTGTTCACATGTGCACGTCCCTCCCTGCCTGCCAACTAGCTGGGAAGCTCCACCTGCCCCTGTGCACAGCACTTTCCTGCCTGGCTGGCCTCGCATATGTTTCTGGCCATGGCTTATGTGCCTGGCCTCTGTGTGATGGAGAGCACAGGGCCGCACCCCCAGCAAACATTCACCCAACAGCGGCTGATGGATGGACTGCTTCAAATGCGGTAGCACACAGGGGCCACCACGAGCCCAGAGGGCAGCAGGAAGAAAGACAGCTAATGTTTATGGAACTGTGAGTGACGCCACAGTGTCTCTCACTTCACACTTGGCAACAATCCCGTTAGACAGACAGTATCATCTCATTTCTCAGACAAGGAAACTGAGGCCTGTGGCTGGGGCACTGTTAAGTGACTTCCTGAGTCACTGTCAGTGAGCAGTGGAGCCAGGATATGGACCCACATCAATTACCTCCTCAGAATCTTGCAAAGGGAGGACATCCGCCCTCTCCCACCCCCATACTGCTGCTTCCTATAAACTCGATCCCAACCAGGTCTTTGGCTACACACAGTCCTGTACCATTACCCACTGAGGGGTATTCCTGGGGCCCATGGCAAAGCTCCTCCCCCAGAGGTTCCAGCCTCTGGGCCCCCAAGCACAGCCAGAACCTGCTGCAAGCTAGGCCCGCCCTCTCTCCTGCCCTCTCTCTGTTCCCTTCCAGCTGGGCACCGGCTCCAGTCCTATGGGCCCTGACACAGCCGGCCCGCCCCGCAGGGCCTGGTGTTTGCTCAACAGGCTGGGCTGGTGGAAGCTCACTGTTTGCTCATGGTGACAAGGGGCAGGAGGCAGAGGAAAGGGAAGATGACACATGTCACTGGGGGTGGCCAGACTCTTGCGTGAGCACGTTCCCAACACACCAGCAATGCTCTCTCTTCCCTTGTTCAGCACATGTCCCCATCTTAGAGCTCTCACAGCCGTTATGGGTATGAGCGAGGACAGGCTCCAGTCCCCAGGGGACAGCAGACAGGGGAACGGGGCAGTCTCTCTGGCCTGCTGGCAGCCAGGCCCACCTCCAGGGTCTGCACTGCTTTCTAGGGAGTCCAGCCACGCGGCCCACAGGCACACCCGGCTCCTAGTGGGTCAGACTCTCTGAAGATCTGGAATCTGAGCAGTGCTTTCCAAACACTAGGAGCAATCCAGTGGTGAGTTGTAAAATCAATTTAGTGACTCAGTAGTTTTGAAAAATAAATAGGACAAAATATCAGCGTGTCCTGCACTTACTAAGAATATTGTTCTATGAATCATTTGTTTTAGGGATAGCAGATACAAACCAACTTCTGGAGCTCACTGTAAGTATTGTAGGTCACAATAACAAGTGTTTGAAAGCCACTGTAGCGGGCCTTAGAGCAGAGCCCCGGCTTGAGCCACTAGCACCCTGGACCGGAGCCCCAGGGACAGGGCACCGAGGGCCTCTCCCTGCTGAGCTCAACTGCAGGCTCTTTGGGAAAGGCAGGGAGGGCTTGGCCGTGGGAGGTCACAACACTGGTCTGTGAAGCTCTTAAGAAGTGGACAGGTGACTACCAGCCCAGCTCAGCTCAGCCAGGTGCCACCCTGTATGGAGGCAGGGCAAGGTCAAGGAGACTGGCTCAGGGCCCTCCCAGCTCCCCTCCCACAGCCGGCCGGGCGGTTGGGAAGATGATTAACCACTCGAGGCATTCAGGCTGCGTGTGCTGCGTGACTCGAGCGGGCGCTGAGGAGCCAGATCTCCTGACGTCCCTGGGCCGCCTCCTTCACACCCACTGGGCCCCAGCGTCTCCCAGGCAGAAACAGAAAGCCCTAGATGCCAGGCCTTGGGGAGGCACCACAGGATGTCCTGACCTGGCCATAGGACCAATGTCGACCCGCCTTCCCAGGGGATGGGCAGTGGCCCGACCCCTGTGCGGAGTCCCCACTGGGAGAAAAACACCGGCCTGTGAACAGAGACTCCTGCTGTCACAGTGGTGTCCCCCCCACCCCCACCCCCTAGCCTCCCACGAGGCCGCTGCTGCTGGGCCAGGCTCCGCAGAAGGAACAGAGTGCCCCAGCCTCCCTCAGGGGAGTAATTTTGAATATTTTAAGTTACACATCTCGAGGCCAAGGAGAGGGCAAGGGCTCTGCCGGGAATTCTTTTACTTGAAAGAGATGATTGATAAACAACATTTCCACTGCCACTTCTAACCGATACTGCTCACAACGTGTCCCCAGGCCAGTCTGGCCCCGGCTGAAAGGGGCCTTGGGCCCTGACCCTAGGTGGTAACAGGAGCACAGGAGAGCTCCAAGGAGCCATGGCAACCCTGAGCCCAGCAGGACTTCACTGACTGTGAGAACAGAAAGGTCACATGGAGTTAGAGCTGGAAGACGCTGGGGGAGCCTGGAGCCTTGCTCTCCAGACGAATTTCTCGGCGTCATTAGCCTCAGACAGGGCTCATGGCTCTGCCTGGAAACAGAAGCCCCCGTACTCAGAGCTTGTTCCAGGACAGTTTTCAGAGGCATTTCCTGATTATTAATGGTACAGGGGAAACTGCTTTTCTAGATGCCATTCTGGTGGGAGCACACTAATTACTTATAGCTGGAGGTAGAGAGAGTGCAATCCGGATTTGGATTCTTCCATTTGGAAGGGAACTAATTGGATTACAGCCGGGCCTGAGCCCCGGGGAGGGCGCTAAGTATAACGGCATAGCCTTGCTGCTCTGGGCTTCCCAGAGCCTCCGACATGAGAGCCTTGGAAGTTGTCCAGATGTTAATTAAGTGGTGATGCCCCACGGTGGGCAGGCTGGCAGGCAAGGCACCATCAGAGACCTCGTGCTACTTTCAGAGCCAGGGTGACGGGGCCTCATGTGTTGGGTGTGACGACTCCCATGATGGGGATCCCTGCAGCCTGAGGCATCAGGGTAAGGCTCTCCTGACAGGTCACTTCCAAGCCACTTGGGTTCAAGGCTACTCACCTGATGAGGACGAGGCTTGAGAGTGTTTCTGGGGTCCTTTCCTAGGGGACCATGAGACCCCCCCTGAGTCTGATTCTGCCCACGGATGTGTCAGAGCCTGAACCCTGGTCTTATAGGGTTTAAATCAGCCCTCTAAGGCTGGGAGGTCAGGTGGAAGAGAACTGGAAAGAGGCCCCTGGGAAATGGGAGCTCTCACCAGCCTGGGTGATGATCACTGCACGGCTGAACTCTGCCCATCCCAACACACCCACACAGCCCCTTGCCCTTAGAAACGGGAGAATGTGCCAGACCAAGTGAACCTCTTTCTCTTCTGCTTCCCAATTCATATCCCTTTCTGCCTCTAAAACAGGTGTCTCATCCAGGCACAGTGTTCCAGGGGCTGTGACTTAAACAAGTTGAGCCCAGACGCCTGGGAGGATCCCCCCACCCCGCCCCTCCCAGAGCTCAGCAGCCAGGTGGATGCCAGGGAGGCACGGGGCAGCTGGCAACGAGCCCCAACAGCGCTGTCCCCCAGGCCCGCTCTCCCCTCCGAGTCACACACCCTCACAGTCGGGAAGCCAAGGATGTTGAAGTCTCTGCAGACGGCACTGTTGGTCTCATCCGCACAGTCCAGGACAGCAAGATTCAGGGCTGGCCTCCAGCCTGGAAGGACAAAGAAAAAACGCCCCCCAAAACCCAAGGTAAGTAAGAGGGACTGGCCCCTCTGCCTGCTCACCCTGCCCCCATGGCACCTGCTCCAAACTCTTATGAGAAAGGCCACTGCTTCCTCAAACAAGGACCTCTGAGATAGTCGGGTTATTCTGCCTTTGGCCCATGCTTAGGACACAGTTAAACAGCACCAGCAACCCACTCAGGACAGCAGTGCTGTCTTGTAATCACATCCGTGTTCTGCATTATTCTACAGTGGGGGAGGGGCGCAGGGGCTGGAGGAGCTGAAGAGAGGTGCGAGATGAGCCTGCCCTGCTGGTGAAAGGCCTCTGGGACACTGCCTCTGTCCCCGCTGTCCTCTACAGAGGATCAGTTCTAGATGGGTGAAGAGCAAGCCTCAGGCGTTTAGGATTCCCCAGGGGACCCTTGGTGAAGACTTCTGCAGCCAGAGGAACTGGCAGCCAGCCCAGCTTGGGTGGATGGGACATAGAGTGTTGGGGACTGGCTCCCTGCCAGAGATGGAGGCAGGAAGTCTAGGGGAGGAAGGGGAAGACACCTGGGATCTAGAAGCCACAGCAAAGAAGCCCTGAGGCCAGAATCTGGAAGGAGGTGAATAGCTCTCAAGGCTGGCTGCCTGGGCACCCTGCTCCTTCATCCCAGCCCTAGGCCACAAGCCCTCCCTCGGCTGGAACTTACTGGCAGAGAGAATAATGGCACGGTCCAGGGCCACCGCCCAGGATCTGGGAAACAGAAAACAAACTCATCTACTGGTCAGGCCTCCTGAGCTCTGGTTCCAGCTCAGGTGCCCCTGGAGCACCCACCGAAGTGCCACGTCACAGTGAGGCTGTTCCCGCTGCCGGGGTACATGCACAGGAAGGCCGCACAGATGTGAGGTGGCTATGGACTGGTGCCATGCTGTGTGGCCACAGGAGAGATCAGCCCTGGAGATCATGAAGGGGCCTGGCAGGAAAGGTGGAAATCAAGCAGAGCCTTGACTGTCAGTTGAGGTGACAGGGGACCAGGAAACCAGGGACCCAGGCAAGCAGTTGAGGAGGGGAGAATGGAACAGGCAGACTAAGGACTCTGACAAGACCTGGCGGGGCTGCAGAGGCTGTCGCCAGCTGGGAGTGGCAGCCCAGGGGTTCTGGGCTGACTCCCACAGGACCCCGGAGCACGGGCATCTCTGGGCAGATGAGGGAAGGGGGAAGCCTACCCGAGGGGTGTGGGGGCACATATGCTCCCCAGAGGGCCGTACTCCTCCCTTCTGGAGTACAGGATGGGGTAGGGGTATTTACACAGGCAGCCAACCAGAACCCACTAATTACAGGAGACTAATATCCAAATAACACCCCTGAGACCACAGCTTCGCGAGGACCTTTTACCTCGCCCCAGAACCTGTCCCTTATGACAACTGAAAAATCACTACTTCCGAAGGCATCAGAGCTCCCAAGAACCTTTTATGCCCAGCGGAGGAGTGTTACCCTCACTTCCACGACAGACACACGAAGAGCCAGGATACCTCCCAGACACCCCTGACCCATCACCATCCCTCAAAGGAAAGGTTCCGAAGGTTCAGAGCAACTAAACTGGTCCTTCTTTGGGCGACACAAGGGAGGGGCTTTGGGGCTGTGAGGCAGGCTGGCTGTCCCTCCTCCTCCTCTCCTTTCTTGCTAGCAGTCTACCCTTGGCACTGAATCCTGGCATGAGGGACGCAGTGGGGACAGGGTGGGCTAGTGGGTGAACGGAAGTGTTCAGCAGAGACTGGTGAGCCACATCCTATGATGCCATTTCCCCAACACTCCCGACCCCTCACCTCAGCAAACCCCTTCTGCGGAGCTCTCCGCTCCCCTGGCACAGGAGGGCAGCGTTTTGAGCTGCAAATACCTGCCAGCCCAACTGGCCCGTGTCCTTCAGCTTTACATCCAGCTGGCAGGGCAGCCTGTATAAACACAGCTGCGGGCAGCGGTCAGGGTCTGCTCCACACCAGGCTTGGACAGCATCCCTCCCACCCTTCCTGACACTCTGCTCTCCCCCCACAGTCAGCACCACGTGGGAGGGGCAGAGTCAGGCCGTCCAGCCACGCGGAACCGCTGATCCCAGCCAGCTTCCGTGTCCTGTCCATCTTCCCTCCCAGGTCTCTTCCTGCCCACGCCCACATCTCCTCTCCCTGCTCCTACATTCTCTACCTCTAACCACCCTCCTAGTGAGCTAGTGCCGGGTTTCTTAGGACAGCACCTGTCCAGATGAAATGTCTTATTTCCCTCCTGGCCGAGGTTCCAGTATGCTCTATCGGTAGCCTACCCGGTCCCCGGTGACCTTTTCCATCTGTGGATCTGACTGCATCACTCTCTACTCAATATTCTTTGATGGCTCCCATTGCCTTTAGAAGAAAACCTGCAGGCCTAAGACCATTCTTGATCTGGTCCCTCCCCACCCACCCAGTCTCCTCCTAACTTCCCCCAATTATGTTCCAGGAATCCTGTGGGTCTTCTTCCTTGAAAGCACAATGCTTGTCCAGGCCACTCCCACAGCCACCCTTACCCACCCAACAAACTTCCGTTTGTCAGGTACGACTCAGTCTGAACAAGATTCTTCCCCAGGAAGAGTTGCCTTCCAAGCGCCAGGCTCAGGCCCTGTTCTTGTTTCTACCACTCGGTTACAAACCTGTCCATCCCTAAGTGTCTCTTCGTTCTCACATCCTCACTGCCTAGCTTCACCACTGTCCTGCGCACAAGAGGTGCTCAGTGACTACTGTCTGAATGAGACAGTCCACCCAGCCCAGGGGCTGCTCTAGTGCTGGAGCATCTTCTCTCAGCCTCAGTCTGTCCTCAGATCCAGGTAGGGGGTGAGGCTAATGCCAGTCACCTGCCAATGCAGGAGAAGCGAGCTGCCCAGGGGCAGGGTTTTGCCTGGATCACAGCAGAGCACCCCAGGCCTCCGTTCTATGACTTCTCCCTTGCCTGGAGGCAGGGAGCCCAAGGGAGGATGGGAAACACAGGTCACCCCACAGAGCCATCTGGCACATTCCAGGCTTGGCTGCTTTGGTTCTGCACCCAGGGCTCTGGTCACTTTGTTTGGGGAGACCCACAGGAGAGGCCAGCTGTTCTCAAAAGTCAGTAAATCAATTAGACATACGGGTGGCAGAGAGGCAAGCTTATGTCCCTCCACCAGTGAGGGCCCCTGGCAGCGGCTCTCACAAGGCCAACTTGGCAGGGTGACCAGGGACAGCAGGCCTCAATCGCTCCTGTCCTCCCTGAGAGAGCAGGCACCATCCCTCGGGCCAGAGGGATGACTGGGGCACGGAGACTCCAGAAACGGGAGGGGAGAGGACCGAAAGCTAGCGTCCAGTGAGCTCCGGGCCACACTCTAGACTTTCTCACTCCACCACCCCATTGGGGGTGGCCACCATGTCCCCCACTTTACAAATGACAACAGAGACCAAGAGGTCTCCAAGTTGTCCAAGGGCTACCAGACTCAAAACCCACTTTCTTCCCTCTGCCTCACCAGGGTCACACGCTACCTTTATATTTTTGCTGTCTGCTCCAACCACAACCTTTCCGGTGAGAGAAAGAATGGTATAAACAGTCTTATCTTCTAGTTACATACCATTCTCTGTAACCCACAGCAGTCGGTCAGGATCACAGACTCAGCCCTTTCTTAGATGAGGATGATACCGCGCACACAGAGGGTTTACCGAGTGCCTAATTTACATAGTTTAGTGCCTGCAGCTACACTGTGAGGAAAGTAAGAAGGAATTTTTCCTTTGCCCGGCTTTCCTGGACTGTAAAATAGAGATCAGATAACTGTGCCCAGGGCACATAACTAACCAGCAGTGAATGCAGGATCTGAACCCAGGATTTGAGCCTCCCTGCTGGTCTCAAGAGGGCCCGGGACACAAAAGAGAGAAGCTCTGTTGCTTCCCAACCAGGAAACTCAAGAGGCGGTGGGTGGGGTGGGCGTTAGTAATGGGGGACAAGGGGGAGCTGATGCCTGGGAATTCTCAGCCCCTGGCTCCTGGAAGGTCTTTGATTCCTCTTTATGCCTTGATTCCCGGGACCTCTGTGAAACAGAACATGCCTCCTCTTACCAGCCTCAGCCCCAGGGAGAGGTGGAGGGGGAGACTGGGGCCAGTCAGGTGCTGGGAGAGTCCTGGCTGAGGAATGTTTCTCAGGAATATCAATGTCAATACCTTAATGAGCCATAATGACCTACAAAGATCTGGTCCGACACTAATCACGGCGGGCCTGACTATTCATCATGCTAACAGTACCGGGAACAGAGAGCACCCTTATCTGGGTGCTCCACTGCTAAAGCAAAGCTGCATTTCAAACGAAGTGCACTGCTGTCAAAAGAGGCACAGAACTGGGTGAGAGAGGCTTTTTAAAGTGACTTACTACCACAGCCTGCACACCTGACACCAAAAGAATCAGCAGGCTCTTGGGGAGGGAAAACTTTCCTGGTGCAATTACTGCACCGGCGAAGTAATCTCTCCACCGGCAACAGAGTAAATGAGCAAATGGAGGGGGGAGGCAGGGAGGCAAGCGTAGGTGGGACAGCTGTGGGCTTTGGGGTGGTGGGGGAGGGGACACGGTGATGAAGGGGGATGGGATCCTGCTGGAGCCACAGGCAGTGCCACCACCCCCACTCACAAGGCCAGGAAGGGGCACTAGACTCAGAGTCACAAGATTTGCTTATAGCTATTAGTGGTCAAAGCACCATCAGCTCCACATGTCCCCTCTCTGGGCCTCAGTTTCCCAGGATGGAGGTCTCTCAAGTCCTATCCAGCCCTCTCTGACAACCACTCAGGTGCTGGACGGCAAAACACTCTTGCCAAGAAGGGACGTGAGGCCTCTGAGCATTAAGCAGCCTGGTCCTCTGCTAAGGCAGACGCCGGACCCCCCGCAACCACCAAGAGCCAGTCGGGTTGAGAGACGTCTCTGGGAACCCTCCCGGCACAGGGAGTTGGCCAGTGCTACGCCGTCACCATATCCCTTCCTCCTTGTTGCGGGCAGGCTTCTGGGCAGTGAGGTCATGACATGGACAAAATGCCTTCCCTACCCCTCACACCCGGCTGACACCCCAGGTCTGAGTCAAGAGGAGCCACAGCAATAGCAGAAGGCCTGGTTACTCACAGCCTCGTCTGGAATCCCTCGAGGCTCACAGCATTGGTCTGCCTGAGTGTTCAGTGGCTGCTACCCTGGACCAGGCCCTGTGCCAGGACCGCAGGGGTACAAGCAGGACAGGTGAACCATGCCCTGGGAAAGAAAGGGGGGCAAACCCACACTGCTCACTGTCACTCAACATCCCTGCCTTACAAACCTCATCTCCACGGCTCTGCGCAGGCCAAAACTTCTCCCACCTGGAGTATCCTTCCTCCTCCCCCAACTCTCTACCTGCCCAGGCTCTGGAGAGGCAGAAAGCTGGGCTCTAAAACCTCCTCCAGCATCTATGTACACTTAATCAAGTTACTTATCTGTTAAAAAAGGCTATCTATTGCTCAGATGTTTTTCACAAAGATTATATATAACAGTGGCCTATAAAGGCCCTTACCTCAGTGCCTGGCGTAAGGCAAGTGTGTAGTAAGTAACTTCCTGGATGAAGGCCTTTGGTGACCAGGCTGTGACTTTCTCTTTCCCTGAATTCCCACAACAGGAAATGGCTGAGCTAACTTCTTTGACCCTTTTCAAACACAGCTTCTCATCGGTGCCAATTTCCCTGCTTTGTGATGCGTATTTACTCAATAGTAATGTAAACAATGCTTTGCACACAGAGGTCACTCAACAAATATTTGCTGATTGATTAGCAAGTGAAGTGGACTGAAGGTCTAAAATGAACACAATCAATTTCCCAAACATATTGTGAGGCAGTAAGAGCTGCTCTGGAATAGGAAGGAGTGAGCCAGGTCATCAGAAACAAGTGTTGGGCCCCAGGGTAACAACTGCCCCAGAGAACCTAGCCCACAGCTACTGAAGAAATGAGCCCTGGCCAATCAGATTAAATGCCTGAGGCCAGCTGGGCAGGACTGAAAAATTCTTCTCTCCCCCCAATGACCTTCCATCATCTCACAGCTCCCACCCAAGATGCCCATACCAACGGCAGAGGGCAGGGGCCACAAGCCCACGGTGGTGTGAGGGCAGCCCTCTGCTGGCCCACAACCAAATGTTCTCAAGGACCCTCAGAATGCAGAGATGTTGATGGGTCTCGCCAGGGAACACCCCTTGGATGGGAGTGGAAGCATTCCTTATCACTGCAGGCCAACACCAGAGCTGGCCAGTGCCCTCCCCCGACATCTTCTTGCTCAGGGGACTGACACCCAATGGCTCATGGGAGACCTCCAGTTTTCACCTAAACCTCCCATTTCTCATGGGCCGTGGTTCATCTCCACAGACATTTTCCTTTCTGAGGTTAAGTTTTAATTTTGCTTTTTTTTTTTTTTTTTTTGCGGGGGTGGGGGGACTGTCATTCCATGCACTGGAGAGAAGACTCCTTTGGGAAGTGGCAAACCTCAAGCAGGAGCAGGTTGGGTCAGTACCTGGATGTACAGTTCATTAGAAAATTCTGGGTTGCAAGAGGCCAAACTCATGAGTCAGATGTAAGCTAATCTTTCTGTCCAGCACTCTCCAGATACAAGAATCTTCTAGGTTGAGTCCATCAGCAGCCATTAAGGACCTCTTATGGCCTCAAAGTGGAAACTGATCTAGGGATTTTTATGATGTTCAGGCCCACAGTGTCCCTTGAACACCTAGGTGTTTCAAGTCCACATTCTTCCTACCTCCTGCCCTGATCAGATGTGTTGACATCACTGAAATAGTGTGAAGAGCTGCTGAGAAATGGCACATTCAGGTGATGGGACCAGAGAGGCATGCAGACAAACGTCACCTTGTAATTTGGAGGGAAAATGGTTTATCAGTTATGTTTAAAAATAACTTTTCAATGCTCATTATCTCTAATTATCAGAGAAATGCAAATCAAAGTGGCCATCATTAAAAAGTCCACAAACATTAAATGCTGGAGAGGGTGTGGAGAAAAGGGAACCCTCCTTCACTGTTGGTGGGAATGTAATTTGATGCAGCCACTATGGAAAACAGTATGAAGTTTTTTTTAAACTCAAAATAGAGTTACCATATGTTCCAGCAATCCCAATCCTGGGGATACATCTGGAGAATATTCTAACTCAAAAAGATACATGCACCCCAATGTTCATAGCAGCACTATTTACAATAGCCAAAACATGGAAGCAACCTAAATGTTCATCAACAGATGACTGGATAAAAAAGATGTGGTATATATATACAATGGAATACTACTCAGTCATAAAAAAGAACGAAATTATGCTATTTGCAGCAACATGGATGGACCTAGAGATTATCATACTAAGTTAAGTAAGTCAGACAGAGAAAGACAAATATCATATGATATCACTTATACGTGGAATCTGAAAAATGATACAAATGAACTGATTTACAAAACAGAGACAGGCACACAGACATAGAAAACAGACTTTAGGTTACCAAAGGGGAAAGGAGGGTGAAGGGATAAATTAGGAGTTTGGGATTGACATATACACACTACTATGTATAAAACAGATAAAATAATAAGGTTTTACTATATAGCACAGGGAACTATATTCAATATCTTGTAATAACTTGTAATAAAAAAGAATATGAAAAAGAATATATATATATCTGTATAACTGAATCATTATGCTGTACACCAGAAGCTAACACAATATTGTAAATCAACTATACCTCAATTTTCAAAAAAAGTCACACACAAAAAAATAACTTTCCAAGACCATATGGCTAACAGATGGGTACATTTCTTCATCCAGCCACCTGAGGAACCACTGCGCAAACTGCTCAAGGGAAGAGGTAGCCTAAGTTTGAAAACCAACATCTACAAATGCCCTACTCTACTGCAAATAGCTGGGTTTATCAAGCGCACAGCAGGGGAACAATGGTTCCAGTCCTCCTCTCTTCAGGAAGAGGCCAGTTCCCTAAGATGCCCACAGTCCTCATTCAGTGACCACTGAAGGTCAGAGTTTAGCACCACAATCAGGAAGCAGCTCCATTCAGAGGCAGCAAATCAGAAGCAAACCACTACCACTACACCACACCTGCCCCCCAAATACCTACTACCTGGGCTAGGCAGATGTATGACACCACAGGGATCTTTAACTGGGGAAAGGACACTCTGAGATAATGTATGTCAAGGAAGGTGTCTGATGTACCATATAGTAAGTACTCAATAAATACTGATTATTATTGTTGCCATATTTACTCAGCTCCAAATGTTATGTTTTTTAAAATGCTAACATTTCTGTAATATAGTACACTTTAAATCTCTATACATCTATTAGTGGTCGTCTTTTCCCTCTACCTCTCAGGCTTTTAGTAAATGAACGGTGGGGCTCACAACTCTTAGAATCAAGGAAATACGGTATTAGTGGTCAGGCCAATGAACGGGGAAATGGAGCAAGGGCCAAACACCTGAGTCGCGCCTCTGGGTTCATAGGGTTAAAGCAGAAGGATCTGACAGGGCGCGTGGACGCAGCGAAGACGAAGAAGGGTGTGACCCAGAAGCAAAGGGGCTGGAGGCAGCAGTTCAGGAGAGGCCTGGAGTCGAGTCAGGGAAACTCTGTCTCAAAGACAAGGCTGAGAAAGGAAGTCTATGGACCAGCTGGGTCAACTAGGGGTGAAGAAAGAGGCAAGGGAGTAGGGATAGGGCAACGGCGGAATAAGTATCAGTTCCTTTTCTCTCCAGCACTAATCTCACCGCAGCTGGGGAACTTGGTAGGAAGGGGGACGGCCACAAGGTTGGACTAGAGGAAGCCATAAGGTGTCACCGAGGAGGAACAAAGGAGATCACGTCGCAGGGATGGGGGCAGTAAGCCGGCAGAGGAGTGACTGGAAAAGAAGAGCAGGTCTGGGTACCCAGGCCGCGGAAAGGGGAGAGAAACTCCGGGCACTGGCCAAGGGGAAAGACAGGGAGAAGCAGGAGCTAAAGATGGAATTAAGGGCCGCGAGACTGGGCGGGGGAGGGGGAGAAGAGGGGGGGCAGAGAGGAAGACTGGCGGAGGTGATGGGCAAGGGGAAGTGGGCGGTGCCGGAGGGGCCTCCGCCGGGCAGGTGGGGGCATCTGTCCCCGTGGGGCGAGGGGAGCGGGCCTCCCTCGCCTCCGGCTTCTCACCTTTGACGTCGTCGGCCAGCGCCTTCCACGTCGGGGCGAAGGCGATGCAGTGTCCGCACCAGGAGGCGAAGAACTCCACCGCCCAGGCGCTGCGGGAGCCCTGCACGGCGCGGTGCACGGTGTCCGCCCGCAGCAGCGTCAGCGGGTCGGAGGCCGAGTAGAGCGCCGAACGCGGGGCCGCGCCAGCGCCGGGTACCGCCAGCAGCAGCAACAGCAGCAGCAGCGACGGCGGCGGCCCAGAGCCGCGGCCGCAACACCCCATCCTCGGCGACTGCGCCCACCACCGCGCACAAGTTTCGGATGAGTTGGTGTCGGGCGGCACCGCGGCACCTACTGCCTCCGTCGGGAGGCGGAGCCACGTGGCCCCGCCCACCGCGGGCGGGTACCGCCCCTGCCCCGCCCCGCCCGCCCTCCTGTGGGCGGGAGCTGGGGCCCGGAGTTCCCGGCCGGCGGCGAGCGCCTCCTTCGCCGTCCGCTGAGCCCTCAGAGCCAGGCCGGTTCCCGCCTCGGCGCTAGTAGCGAAGGAGCGCAGCCCAGGGGGCGCAGCCCGGAACCTGGAGCCCACCCGCCAGATGAAAGGTGTGAGACGTCCGCGGGGCAGAGCCCGGGACCCGCGTTTCGGCCGCCGCTGGGGACTCGGGGAAGTCGTTTGGCTTCTCACAGGCCCCGTATCCAACGGACAAAGAGTCCGTTGGAAGATTGGACCGATTTATGCTGTCCTAGGGAAGTTCTGGGGATCCCACCAAGCGATAAGATGGTGTGAATTAGAAGCCTGTGGGAGAGAAGAGGGACAGGTGCAGTCTCTGAGTCTGTGACCACAGTGACCCCACGGGGATCAGATGTGCCCACCCCTGGAGGCCTGTGACCGTCCAAGGAAAGCATTATTTCAGGGCTTCCTAGTCATAGATGAGAATCCCTCTTATTTTAAGCTGGGCTGGATTGGCGTGGCCATTGGGTGGAATCAGGGTTTCCTCAGCACACAAGTCTGGCCGCCCTAAGGTTGTTAGAACGATGCCTCCAACTGGGGCTCCTAGCAGCCCGGATCCCCCACACTTGACTCTCCAGCCTACTCACAAAGCTCCATATATTCACCTACGTGGCGCTCTCACAAGTAACCTGATAACTGATCTTGCGTTCATGTGTACTAAGGAGTTAATGTTTAATTTTCCCTGGTCGACCTTGTGTAGCTCCAAAGCTGAGTTATTTTAAGGGGATCAGGCGTTCCTCAGAGGACTGTCACAAGTGATCTTTTTTCTTGTGTCTTCTGGATTAGCCCACCTCACCTGTAAGCCATCTGAGACTAGATTTGCTATTCATTCAACATTTACTGTGTGGTTTCTTTGTGCCAGGCACTGTTCTTGGTACTAAGGATAAGGCAGTAAATAAAACCAAGTCATGGAACTTACATTCTAGTGGGTGTAGGGATAGAGAGATGATCCGCAAGTAAATGTAGCTCTATGGTGACAAAGGCTATGAAGAAATATACAGTAGGGTAAGAATAGGGTGACAGAAGAAGTGGTATTTTATTTTATACAGGGAGGTCAGGGATGGGCCCATCCCTCATATTTGCAGGGCCTGGGCCAACAGGACAAATGGAAGCCCACATATCATATGTCCACATATTTAAAAATTATAAACCAAGTTACACTTATGTAAAATTCCTATCCTTTTATTTTGACAGGTATAACTTCATAATAATATGGAGGGCCAGATTTAAGTTTAGAATTCTTGGACTCTCCTAAGATGTGCACTGGAATGGGGCCACTTAACTGGTCCCTGGCCCTCAACTTTACTGCTGCTCTTTGCATCTCAGCTGTATCCCATACTCAAGATGCCTGCACCTATAACATCCCTGTCTAACATCTGAGCTCCTTTCACACCTACCCCAAATAGCTACTCCTTGGCTCCTCAAGAGGACAGATCTTGGGAAAAGGCTGATACAGTCACCAGAAGCTGGCCTGGTGCTATTGGGGCAGTGAAGTTTAGGGTCTCAGGTACCAGCAGTATGATCTAAGAAGAGGTGATAAACAGGAGCTTTGGGTGGGCACTTCCCCTTGGCCCGTGGGCTTCCAGCTCTATGGAAAGGGACGTGGCTGGAAGAGAGCTGGAGAGCTCAGAAACGAAGGCAGAGGCTCCTCTTGCTCCAGTCTTAAGGCAGTTCTAATGACATAACATTTGCGCCAAAGACCCAAATGAAGAATGGGAGGGAAACTTGTGGTGATCTGGGATAAGAGCATTCCAGGCAGAGATCTGGAGGTTGGTGCTTTTACTCCCTTTATGCATTCATATTCTCTGTGCCAAAGTCTTGAACTCCATAAAGAAATTACATGTCGACCAGTTAGTACCTCCCAACCCGGATGCTGGGTGCTCCTGCCTGAGAGTCAGCCCCTGTACAGCTTCTGCCTCCCACTTCCCTCACTCCTAGCAGGCCTGGCCTGGGGTCATCTGGATAGATAGTCCCCTAGCAACCTTAGATTCCAAGGGTTGGAAGTACTCCAGCAGCTAGATCAGGTGCCAGTAAGGGTCAGGTGCCTTCAGTTGTTAAGCAGTGTTGTAGTTACCTTCCCCAGGGGATTCCCTGGGAGTTAAGGGGACAATGTCTGCTGAATGTGCAGAGCACCTGGCAAGAACAGCCCACGCAAATGCACAAAGATTTGCTTGTTCACACATCTATTTCAGAACATCAGAAATGGGAAAGAATGCAAACGACTTGAATGGAGTAGATAAAGTTTCTTGGCAAATGGGGCCAAAGAAATTAGCACTGAGAGTTGTCAAACGTGGGGCTTCAGTATCTCAGAACAGCAATACAGGGATTTTCAACTTGAAGTCTTGGAAGTCTGTTCAAACAGAATCTTAAAAGGAGTCTTAAAGAGACAAAAGAAAGCTGAAGGGTGTGACCTACGGCAATATCCACTTTCTGTGGTCCATGGAGCTTCTTGGGAACCTCAGGGCTCCCCAGGCCACCATTCGAAAACCACTGGTCTAGAACCGAAAGCAGAAAACATAAATATCACAACTTCCCTTCTTGCCTTTCCAGGAGCTTCCTGGGATGAAAAGGTGGCAGAGGATGAAATCTACTCAGGAATGAGGTATGGAGGGGGAAGATGTGCTGAGGAAAGCAAGCATGAAAAGTGGGGCAAAGGGGGACTTTGGAATTCCTGCTCAGGTCCCCTGTTGCTCTTCCTGCATACAAGCTGTAGGAAAGTGAGCCAAGATAAATCAGATGAGAGAACAAGAACAATATTGACTAATAGTTTGCACCTGCTGTTCTGAGCACTTATTAGATGTTGCTCATTTAATCCTCACACCAACCCGGAAGTTGAGAGTGTCATTGTCCCGTTTTTACAGATGACCGAGTTCCAAGAAACCCTGTTGACTTTCCCACTTGTGAATCATTTGTGTGTTATGTGTGAATAAAAGAGAGGGAATTTGGGAGTCTGTCAACCAAAAATGAGATAGATGGTAAGAGGAATGTAGTTCATACACCAATACAGATAATTATGGTTCACAACAGAATAGTGTTTGGTAAAATGTGTCAGCTGGTAGCAGAGCATTAGATGACCTTCCACCTCCTCATTAGCACCGAGGATCAGAGAGGGGGTGTGCAGCTGGAAGGCAAGTGCCCAGCAGCGGAGAAGGGATCTCAGCTTTGTCTCTTCAGAACTCACCTCTTGATCTTCCAGATGAACCTTCCCATAGCTGGGGTCTGTTAGAATATCAATTCCGAAAGTCAGAAGAGAGTAAGAGTCTGTACTGTTAGATATGGCAGGAAAGAGAAGGCACATTCCAAAATTTGCTGATGGGGATTTAATGGATGGACTATTTACAGAGGGGTATGCAGGGTAGAGGGAACTGACAAGAGATGTGAGGTCCCTAATGACTGAAAACCGGAAGAAGTCCTTTGAGCACTCCTCCACGGAGGAGGCAAGGGGAGCGAACTGTGTGGAAAACCAGTGGGAGCTGAAGTCGGGGAAGAGGGGCCACCCAACCTGAGCCATGACCGCAAAATGCCACCACTGCCAAGGACACAGCAGGGAGGAGAGCAGGGAGGCACCGGGAATGTCTCACTTCCACCTCCATCTCCTCCAGTCCTGGATGTCTTGCCAGCGCCTCCCACTGGCCAAACCCAATCAGATCTAGAGGTGAGAGTGTGCTGATTATAGTCCACAGAAGTAGGCTTCCAAGACAAAAGGTGGGGTAGAGGAGGATGGAGAATGCAGAATACTGTATCCAAACTTGGGCCCTTCAAGACCTTGGAAATGAAAATGGAAGACACGAAAATCCTTGATGGTCCTTCTCTGAGTCTCCTGGGTGGGAGCAGGGAACTAGAAATCTACACGCCCACCAGAGAGCCAGCACAAGAGAGCTGCTAAGCAGTTCCTTCCAGCTTCTCACTCCTTCCTGTTCACACTCAGTCCAGTTGTCTTATTCTTCATCTGTCGAGGAGACTGAAGCCCAGAAAGGTAAAGGGACTTGCTCAAGGCCACACAGCAAGGTGATGGTGGAATCCATTTCTGTCAGGCTTTCCAACATAGCTATTGAAGTATTGGGAGCCTCAGTGCAAGGGATATTTAGGGCAGAACCCCATGTTCAGGTAGAGCTTCCCTGGTCTCCAGGTCACTTGTTGGCAATTCAAAAGGAATAGGCAACCCTCCCTCAATGTCTCTCACCCCCTGTGCACTTACCCTCTTCCCCACCAAAGACGAATTCTTTAAAGTGGAATGAAGCTATGAGACTGTACAGTCAAGGCCTTCTTGTCTGGGCTCTCTGGCCAATACCAGGAGTGAAGCCTTTTGGGAACCTGCAAGTCATCAAATGAGGCCTGAAGTCAAAAGCAAGAAGGCCACATTGCTGGGGTGCTGGGGTGGAGGGTGTCCAATCTTCCCCATAGGAGGCTTCGGGGCCCTGCCAGCTTTGTGATTCTGTGAGATTGATCTGGGGGAACTTTAGGCTTCCAGAGTAGAGGTCCTAATTTTAAATAGTTCCTGCCACGACTTAAGGGTGTCTCCTGGAGTTCTTGCATAGACAATAAATGTACATAACTATAAGTATAACACAATTTCTGTGAAAGGACAGAGTTTATAAACTTTATACATATGTATATATAAAACAGGACCATTCTCAGGATTTGCCTGAAGAGAAATATAACGAGGTCAGCATGTCAGTGGCTGCACTATGCATGTGGGTGCAGAGGGAAAGGGGTGGGAGGAGCAGGGACAGGTTGGAAGTGGGCCATCAGCTGAGGCTAGGATGGGGACACTTCTTCCCCAAAGCCACTGGTTTTGGAACTTGCTTGGAAGGTGCTGGGGTGTGGTAGTTGAACAGAGGTTATTTTAAGTGTGGAGTTCTCATCTATGAATGCCATGGTGATCATATCTTATTCATCTGTGGTTCCACAAGTCCTCAGACCAGTTTTACCAGTCCAAGGGTGAAAATTTTTTTTTCATTTTGAAATTATGTATTTCTTAAATATTTCTTTTAAAGATGAAATAATTAAGAGATGAATAGAGCACAGAAAATTCTTAGAGCAGTGCAACTACTCCGTCAGATACTATAATGGTGGATGCATGCCATTATACATTTGTCCAACATCACCAAGAGAGAACCATACTGTAACCTGTAGACTCAGTGTTATGATGTGTCACTGTAGGTTCATTGTCACTGTAACAAAGGTACCGCTCTGGTGGGGACACTGGTAATGGGAGAGGCATGTGTAGGGGCGGGGGTATGGAAGAACTCTGTACTTTCTACTTAATTTTGCTGCCAACTTAAAACTGCTGTAAAAAATAAAGTGAATAAAAAATGAAATAATAATGGACAGGTAACTTAAAAAAAATTATACTTAATAGAAAAATCAAATTTGGTACCCTATTTGATCCCTGAAGTATTTTGGGAAACATTGCTGGCCTATGACAATCACAAAGAGTTTATGAGATTGACTTGTTGAATGTGTAAAGCTCAGGCCACACTTGGCTGGCTCTTGCCATCAGAGTGAGAGCCTTTCTAGTGCCAATTGCCCACCTGCAGAAAGACATTGTCCACGATCTGGAATTCAGAGCTTGGGTGAAATGTATAGAGGGCATTCAACTGTCATGGATCTGAGCAGAAAGCTAACAGCAATCACCTCCCAGTTTGGAATTACTGAGGCTTACTATGGACCAAGCACTGCGCTAAGTAAAGGGGCTTGGGGGGGGGGGGTACGGGTGTATGTGTCAGCGAATAACACCCCTGTGTCCCCTCTCAAGTAAGGAACAAGCATAAGAAACAAATAGACTAGAACTCCTCCACTTCCTTACAGATGAAGCTGAATGGAGAATGTGGCTTAGACGTGCTTCCACAGAGAATCCCTAATTGAGCATAAATGCCAACTGCAGGCCCTCTCCGCGGGGGCTGCGCCTGGCTGGGGAGCCGGCTGAACAAATGAGGAGACACCAGGAGGCACCTGCCCGCACCCTGGCAGGTCCCTGGGAAGGAGGCTCTGGCAGGGACTGAGCCACACTGTTGATTGAGTGCCTTTCCCTAGATTTACCGATTAAGCCCCCTGTCCTCCCGCTCAGCAAGGTGAGTGAGGACCAGGGAGAAGCCGGGCGTGTCATTCCTTGGCTCGTTCTCTTTCAGGGAGGGGATGGAGTGGAAATCCCACTTGTCAACCCTGAGTGTTTTGCATGTTTTATCTCACTTAATCCTCAGAACTGTCCTATGATGCTGTGATCTCCACTTTGCAGACATGGCCACTGAGTTACAGAGAGCTAAATACCTTGCCCAAGGTCACACAGCTATAAGAGGGCAGAGCTGGATTTCAGCACCAGATCTCTGTGTCTCCAAAGCTCGTGCTTAACCGCAGATCTGCACTGGCCTCCAGAATGTCCTGGATGGAGCCCCTGAGACCATGCCCTCCAAATTCAGCGATGCTGGTCAAAACGGCTAAGGTACATATCACAGTTCTATATCTATAAATATATCTTACAGCTGTACCTGTGCAAATGTCTACAGGCCTAGGAAGGCCACCCTGGGTCCCACATGAAGGGTGAATCATAGGACCCTGCTCTTAATGCCTTATAAACCATCCTGAAGATGTCCCTGCGCACAAAGAAACTTAATACACGTGTTAAAACTGGAAATCTGAATGTCTGAAGCCCAGCTGTCGGTACAGGGCCAGCTCTAGCTGTTGTAGGGGTTCAGGGGTTGCTTTTCTCTTTCTTGTCATACAGCCGTTAAAACAGTGAGGTGGACTTACATTAATGACACAGAAAGGTACCCAAGATGATTTAAGTGAAAAAAGTAAGTGGCAGGACAATACGTATCACATGATCATGTTTGTGTAAATATTTCAAAGATATGCATGCATATATGTGCATTATTCTTAAATAAATGTGCCTCTGAATTTATAGAAAACCTTTGGTTAACTTACCAGCATTGCCTGTTGTATTACCTCTTGGGTGGCCATGGTGGGAAGGAAATTTTTTATTTTGTGACTGTTTTATTTGAAAAAAATTTTCATGCTCATAAATTCACTTTAAAAAAATCAACTTTACTGAGGTATAATTTACACACAATAGAATTCACTCATCTTCAGTGTACATTTCAATGTGTTTTAAGAAATGGTGTGTACCTACATAGCTAACAGTGGAATCAAAATAGAGAACACGTCTGTCTCCACATAAAGTTCACTTGTACACTTTAAAGTTCAGCCTTCCTACCCCTGCACCCCCAAGCCCCAGCCCCAGGCAACCCCTGATCTGCTTTTTGTCACTATAGTTTAGTTTTGCTTATTCTAGAACTTTATACAAATGGGACCATACAGACGAAACTGTTTTGGTTTTAGCTGGTTTTGCTCGGCATAATGTTTTGAGATTCATTCTTCTTGTGGCATTTCCTCAAAAAGTTCAACACAGAGTTTATCCATTTTTCATTTTTCAGTTTTATTAGGTAGAATTGTTACAGTTTGACTGCACATGTACAATATATTGTGTGTAAATACATATACACAATATACTGCACATATTTTTAAACTTACATATATGTACTGTTTATTGTTTCTAAGAACATTTAGAGCCTTAGCTTTTTGAACTTACATAGTTGTCAAAGGAATAATTGCCAAGATAGATCCATTTATCATTTGATGGACATCTAGGTTATTTCCACCTTTTGGCTATTGTGCATAATGAACATTCATGTGCAAGTTTTTTATATGAATTTTTCAATTCTCTTGGATATATTCCTAGCAGTGAAATTGCTAGGATATATGGTAACTCTATGTTTAACTTTTTGAGGAATTGCTATAGTAAGTCTTTAATTAGAAAAAAATCACCTAATTTTGTTTCACTTTTTCAAAATTGTCTTGGCTATTTTAGTCCTTTGCATTTCTTTTTTTTTTTTTTATTGAGGTATAGTCATTTTACAATGCTGTGTCAAATTCCAGTGTGAGCACAATTTTTCAGTTATACATGAACATACATACAATCATTGTCACATTCTCTTTCGCTGTGAGCCACCACAAGATCCTGTTCCTTTGCATTTCTAAGTGAATTTTAGAATCAGCTTGTCAATTCTAAAATTTAAAAAAAGCTTGCTGGGATTTTGTTTGGGAGTGCATTGCATCTATAAATCCACTTGGTTTGCTACATTTTAATATTTTTTTAATTTAACTTATTTTTCAAACAATGCTTTCTAGGTGGAGTCAGACTCATAGCTAGGAAGCAAGGACTCCAGGCTGAGTTGCTGAAACCTTTTGCCACATCTTCAGGGTTAGAGTGAAGCAATTTCAAGATAGCTCGTGCAGTAAGACAGGCCCGCAGAGCCTGGAGTAAGCCAGTGGAAGCCTTCTGTAATCATGTCTGTTTTGTACATTTATTACCTCATTTGTTTGCTTGCTGTTAACCCTCAGAATTTTAGACATCTTTGAAAATTCCAGCCTATCGAAGTGGTGCTAAGAGAAATGTTTAGTCCAGGACTATGAGCTGAAGCCAGTGTGGTGGGTGTAGCTGCAGAGGAAGCAAGAGAATTTCAAGGGGATGTCAAAACTCAGAGGAACAGGATCTGAGCCTCTCGGTCAGCTTTAGAAAGGGCTGCCTGAGATTCTGGGACTTGTCTGAATGAAGGAGAACCTTCGGAGGATTCTTGGTTATACCCAACAAAATCCTAAACTGAACTAACTGAAGCAGGAAAGGGGCATCGATTGCCTCATAGAACCAAGTCGAGGGTAAGGCAAAGCCATACCTGACCTCAGAGATGCCGTGACACCACCTGGCTCTGCACTTCTAGTCTCTGTACGTCGGTTTTATTCTCTCAGCCAGGCGCTTCCACAAGTTCAGAGCTCTAGTCGTTAGCTTTTGTCTTTGAGGTCAGAGGGAAAAAGACATAACTTCTCTCCCCTACCCTAGTTTGAAAAATACTGAGGGAAAACTCTGGCTGGGCTGGGATTACATGTTCATTCCTAGATCAGTCACTGTGATCAGGGAGGTGGGGTGTCACCACTGGCTCATCTGGGCAATGCGCCCATTCCTATCAGTAGACAGGTGAGCGTGGTCATTGGCGTCCCCAATCAAAACTACATTTTTGGAGTAAGAAAGGATCAATTTTCCAAAGAAATAGGAGTACTGTTATCAGGGGAAGAGGGAAGATGGCGCGGCGCAGACCACAGTGGATGATGACCAGGAGGAGAGGTGTAGGATCAACTGGGAGAATGTGAGTCTAGCACCATGTCCGGGACAGCAGGGCTCAACTAACACTTTTTTTTTAATAGTAGGAAAGGCTGAGGTCTGAGTACCTATGGAGGTCACAATTCCTATGTCAAGACGTGTCATGAATGCACCAGAAATTTTCAGGTGTCCAAATAAACTTGACTTAAGCCATTTAGTTGCAAAAAGGGGGAGAAACACATATGACGAAGAAAGGATATCTTGCAAGAATTTGCCTAGCCCACAGTCAGCACTCAATTAATGCTTGTTGCATGAATTGCGCAAATGAAATGCTGAGTGTTTTTGTGTTCCCAGGTGACCATATCAGCATCCAGATGTTGCATTCTTATTTTATGATGACTTTGCTCTCAGCAGACACCCTGAAGGACTTCACAAGGCTCTACCCCTCCTTCCTTGTGAAATCTACTTTTCTCCTTGCTGTTGTCCATGGTTCAGCCACATGGTTTCTACCCTCCTGCCCAGCTCCTTGAGAAGATGCTTCTGTTGGGAAGATGGGTGTTCTAGATTGGCTGTGCCAGACATAGCCACCATATCTCCCGAGGTGCCAGGCTTTGCGGTTTGGTGGCTGGCCCTGCCTCACCTGTAGCCGGGCACTGTGACCTCTGGACTAGAAAGGGAGTTGGAATGCATTGTCTGCTCCTGAACTTTCGCAGAAACATAAATGCCCAGTCAGCTACTTGATGAGCCTGAATTTTCTGAGCCGACCTTCACGGTCTCCTCTTCCCAGCTTTGTCTTACCATCAAACAGAAGTTACCCATCTTCCAGTCCTTTCTGGAAACATGTTTATATGATTGTCTTAAAAGTAATCATGCTTGTGATGGTCTCCTTATTCACTGACCGTGGGATGTGAAATCTCTCTCCTCCTCTCTTGTCTCTGCATCTTCTGGCTGGTGCTCAGGTTGTCAGTAAGAGAAAAGATAGTCATTATCATTATTGCAGCTATGAATCATTGAGCACCTACTGTATAACCAGCATGGCGCTAGGTGCTGGGAATATGGCGATGAACAGAGGTGGGCACACTGGGCAGCTAAGGAAGATGAAGCTTCAGGAGCCTCACCCGCACCACCTGTGTGAGTGCTGGGAGTTGTAAGGTGTTCTGGGCAGGAAGAGGAAGCCTGGTGACCATCAGGAAGCATTTCTATGTGAGTATTTCTACTAAATTGTTTCAATGAGCACCTCAGAAGGGACTTAGATCTCCTAAGCTCTAGGAATTAGTGGCAATTTCTCTTCTCACTCTAAATGAATATTCATTTATAGTTAATTTTATATTTATAATTGTATATTTATTTTCTTAAAGAGGCCCCCCTCAAATGATAAAATCTTCAGCCCCCACAAAACCTGCCCCTGGTAGTGAACACAAGACATGATCCTTGCTCTCAAGGAGTTTACAGTTTAGAGGAAGAGACACTGATCAAAGAATTGCACAAGTAAATATACAGTATTAAAGTGAGAAAGGGTATGAAGGAGAACTGCGGAGTGTCATGAGTGCAACAATAGAGAAGGGGTAGGAGGGGCTTCCCTGGCTGAAAGCTGAAGGGGGAGTAGACTGAAATTAGGCAGCGGGTGGGGGCGGATTCTTAATGCTTCTGCTGCACTGGCCCCGATCTGAGGCGCTGTCCTGGACAGAGGCAGAGGCTGTCCTAGCCGGTCAGTTATAGACTTCTTCCTGGTCTTGTTCCTGGTGGATGATGTAGCTGGTGTCCAGGCTCTCCTCCTGTCCCAGAAAGAATTCAGAGACAAGATGCAGAGGTTAAGAAAGTAAAGTGGGGATGTATTAAGGGATGGATTGTACACTCTCAAGGGGAGAGCGGGCAGACTCAGGTGAGCGGCTGCCCTGAGTTTCTTTGGCAAGTTGGTTACTTAGGGTGTAAAAATGAATGCGTGGAATATTCACTGGGGAGGAAAGGGCTTGGGGTCATATTCCCTGATTTTCATCCCAACTCCACCTTCCCGAAAGGAGGAGGGAATTTCATCTTTATTTAACCTGGATTGAAATTGTCCTCATGTCGGTGCATGATAGGAACTTCTAATCTGCAAGGCTTATCTTATTGAAACGAGGGCATAATGAGCAAAAGGTTACACTCAGACACTGGAAATTCCTGCCTTTTCCCACTTTTCTTTGTCAGCCTCCAGGCCGCTCATCACCCCAAAATGTGTGACCACTTATCAGCCCCAAATTTCCTGCTTCTCTTTCTCTGCTCAGGGACCCCTGGTGCTTACATGATGTATGGTTTCCTGTACTTGACCTGTGCCCCTCCTTTCTGCCCAGTTCCTGCCATCTGGCCTCTGTCCCCCTTTCTCTGCTCATATCTATCTATCTGCCCGCTCTAACAGTCTCTCTCCTCTAGATCCTTTCTCAGAACAACCTCATTCCCTGCTTAAAACCTTCCAGTGACTTCCCGTGCACTTAAAATCCACATTCTGTACCGCAGCCTAAAGGGACTGCCTGCGCCTCAGACCCCAACTCCTGTTCCTGCTGCTGTGCCCCTCACCTACCAGGCCGCAGGCCTGTGCCCACCGGGGTGGTTTTAAGACTGTCATTGGCCCAAGTAGCATTAATGTTGTAGGCATTACCCCATGTCATATCAACTGTATTTAAATGCACAAACATCACTGAATACCTTTGAATAAAATCTTTGGAAGCAATGTCTAGAATTTTGCTTTGGCAATCACCTGACCACAAGTAACTCCTTTGTTTTATAATGTGTTTTGATTTCTCAGAAAGTAATATGCATTCTGAGAAATTATTATAAAGTGAGAAAGTCTAACCAAAAAGTCAAGTTCAAATGTAGTAGTTTTTATGATTAACAAGTTGAACAAGTAGTGAAGACGTAATTACACTTATATCATTTAAATAAACATTTATTAATATTAATTTGCAGTTTCATTTTGATTTTGGAACCAGTCTCATGCCTCCCCGCGACCTTCCCCTTCAGACTAGCAGGCGTTTTTTAAAGACCTAGAAAAGTTCGTTGGCCTGGGAGCTATGCCTGTACCGCTTGCGAGGTAAAACAGTGCTGGCTCCTGACACGGGCCTTTGTTCTCACTGCTCTTGTCTGCCTGGAGCCCTCGTCCTGTGGCCCCTTTAAGGAAGCTGGAGAGGAGGAGTCCCAGGTGCTCCTCTCCTAACTTAGCCACTTACCTACTCACTCACTCACTTCCATACGCAGTGTCTCAGTTTCTTAGGGCTGCTGGAGCAGAGTACCACGAACTGGGTGACTCGCAAAGCAGATTTAATGTCTCAGTTCCGAAGGCTACAAGTCCAAACTCAAGCAACTGAGGGTTGCTTCCCAAGGCTGTGAGCGAGAATCTGCCCCAGGCCTCTCTCCTAGCTGCTGACAGCCCGGCACTCCGTGGCTGGTGGAGGACTGTTTTCTCCCGGTGCTTCACATCATCTTCTCTCTGTGTATGTCTGTCCCTGTGTCCAAATGTCCCCCTTTTTATAAGGGCACAGTCATGTTGGATTAGGGCCCACCCTAATTACCTCACTTTAACTTGATTACCTCTGTAAACACCTTATCTCCAAATAAGGGCGCATTCCGAGGTGCTGGGGGTTACTACTCCAAGAGCTTTTTGAGTGGGCACAATGCAACCCATAACAATGCATATTTACTTATTTGGTTCTGCATCTCCTTATTATCCAGGTCTTAGCTGGAATGTCCTCTCCAGACAGCTTGTCCTGATCAGCCTTCTAGGGCCCTTTTGTGGGATCCTATAGGGCCTTCCCGGGACAGACCCATCCCCCATATCCTCTGCTGTAGCTCCTCTCTGAGGTACCCAGAGAATAGTATCTCACGCATATTTACTGAGTTTCTCAGATGCTAAAAACCGCCACCAAATGGAAGAAATTAACGACTTGATAATCACGAGCACATAGCGTCTAGACCTGGTGCCTAAGGATTGATCACCAGCAACCAATCTGAGAACTGTGCGCAGCTGATCACATACCCTGGGACACCCTTCCCGAAACTGGCCTTTAAATATGCTCAACTGAAAACCTTTCAGGGTGTTAGGTTTTTTTTTTTTTTTTTGAGCACGAGCCACCCTGTTCTCTTTGCTCTGCCCTGCAATTAACCTTTCTCTGCTCCAAACTCCAACATTTCAGATTGTTTGGCCTCACTGTGTGTCAGGTACTCAAACTTGTGTTCAATGAGAATTTTGGTGAGGCCGGCCTAGGAGTTTGTGTCCTTGGCAGGTCGACCTTGCCTAGGGCAGCCCCTTTCCTGAGTCCCAGCAGCTGCTGGAGCTCGCTTCTCTCCGGGGAACTGAACGAGATTCTCCCTGACAGGATCCAGCCGCCGCCACCACCCCAGGAGGTCTGGAGCCGAGAAACATCCAGAGCTGTGGTCCAAATTTGATGTCGCCTCGGGGTGAGTCACTCCAGCTTGTGAAGGCATGGCATTCTCTCCACTTCATCTGGGCTCACTGTGAGCCACTCTGGGTCTGTTCTCTTGGGAGAGCTGAGTCAGTCTGTTTGGAGGCTTCCATCTGGCCTCTGG
Organism: Camelus dromedarius; assembly: GCF_036321535.1. Taxonomy (NCBI): domain Eukaryota; kingdom Metazoa; phylum Chordata; class Mammalia; order Artiodactyla; family Camelidae; genus Camelus; species Camelus dromedarius. Next base: position 24,863,166 of record NC_087458.1, on the reverse strand, counting down.
GAGTGGAAGTGGAATTTTGAGAAGACACCTCCTCTGATTGTCTGCCTGTGAGATCAAAGCTTATTTATTGGTTGTGGTTTTGTGTGTATCGTTTTGGGGTGAGCCGCTCCAACCTGCGCAGGATGGGAGAATTCTACCCGTTCCACCTGGGCTCCTCCTCTTTCAGGAAGTGAACCATACTGCGTTCATTGGGAGCCACTCTGGGGCTGTTCTCTTTCAGGAGCCAGGCCACTCTGGAAGCCTCCATCTGGGAGTGGAAGTGGAATTTGGGGGCTACACCACATCTGATCTTTTGTTTGTGTAATGACGTCTGTTAGGGTGTGTATCTGTACTTGCATTGGCCGGCTGAGACGTCTTTGGTGGGGAACGGGGCTCGTGTGTGACACTAGGGTATCTTTCCTTATTGTGGAGACTTGGTTGGGATTTTCCCTTCCTAGTCTTGGCCACTCATTTCAGCTTCATCTCTGATCGTGCGTTGGTCGGCGTTCTCCAGTTTTAGACTGATGGGGCACTGGTTGGAATCCCTCTTTTTAGGGCTAGGGAACTGAGACCCTGAGAGACTGTTTCAAATTGTTTGCTTGAAAACTTGGTAACATCGGCCATGAATAATTAAGTATGGATGAGCAGAACTCTGTTCCAACTTTTAGTCCCCCTAGGGTATATTTTACAAAACTGGGAGGTCTTTAGCTACGCTCCCATAAATGAAAGGCAATAAAAAATATCATTTTGACACTGTGTGGGCTCCGTATCCCTGAGATCTGGAGAACAATGGCCCCTAATGGCTCTGCTACTATATCAAAGTGGGTCTTTTGCAATTGCTTCGGCTTTTACCTTGGGTGTGTGTGAGCGTCTGGGTGCCTGAGTCCAAATTCTGTCCTCTCTTCCTTGTTTTGCTGAAAGTCAGTCAAGTGAATGTGAGTGAATAATGTGCATATCATTGTCTATTATTGTTCTTTCTCTAAACTGAAGTGGATATTTGGGAACTGGAAAAAAAAATTCCTGAAAATAGCCAAGATGGCTGGGGTTTGTATAAGCAGTTAGAGGAGGAATTTGCATTTCTCACCCTTTGCCTTTGAGATGTAGATGATCTACCTGGGCTGTCAAGGAAAAAAAAAAAAAAGTTAAAAAAAAAAAAACTCAAGTAGAAAAATTATGGGATCTCTGGTTCTGCCTGTCTTTACATGAAAAATTAACTTGTTAATGAGCTCTATTTAACTGACTTAAAAATAAGTGCTTATGAATTAAATACTTCTAAGTATAAAAGAAGCTAGACCAAATTTCAGGTTCATGTGATCTAGGAAATATTCAATATTGAATTGTTATCTGATAGTAAAGCCAACTCAAGCTTGTTGATACAATCAATACAGACATATCTTTTGTTGTACCTAGGTTTACTGAAGGTCAATAAGTTCATATTCAGAGTTTGTCAGCAGAAAGAAAAAAAATTAGTAACTTGTTATAATGAAATTCTTATTTTAAAATTTTTTCTTTCTTTTTTAAAAATTTAAATTAATTTTTTGGGGGTGGGGGAGAGGTAATTAGGTTTATTTATTTTTTGTAGAGGAGGTACTGGGGATTGAACCCAGGACCTTGTTTATGCTAAGCACTCTCTCTAACACTTGAGCTATGTCCTCCCCACCACTTGAGCTATGTCCTCCCCACCGATGAAATTTCTTGTAAGCGAATTGAATGCAAATGAGATAAGAGCCTTTGGGTCAACTCTTTAGAAATAATTTTGTTTTAGGAATGTATACTTACAAATGATGGTGAATGAAAAATATTGCCAGCCATATCAGTAAACAAAGGATGCCGTGACCATCAAGTCATCAGCCTTTGTTGCCTCCCCTCCCCTGACAGTGAGCGGAGGGAACTCAGGATGCAGACAAGGAGGCAGCCCAGTCTCTGCTGCCACCCCCAGTGGTGCCCCCGAGAGGGACTCAGGATGTGGAAGAAGAGGATACTGGCCCTAGACAGCTAGGAGCATATCAAAGGAATGATTTCAATAAGCCCAGATCTTTGCACCTTCCCATACATAGAAAAGCGCTAAATTCCTTAACTTGAGATGTCTAGTTTTCTTTAATTAACAGTAATCTTTTGATGTTCTGGCTAATTGGTCTTTGTGGCAAAACTCCTATATATCCTGCCTTCTCCACTGCCTCTGTGGAACAGTCCCTTAGAGCAATCTCAGAGGCTGCCTCCCGGGCTCAAGTCCTCAAAGTCTGCCAAATAAAACATAATTCTCAACTTCTAGGTTGTTCATTTTTTTCAGTTGACATGATCTTTCCAGATATTTGGTAACTGGAAATTTTGGAGTTGTGCTGAGTTAAATGATGGGAGTTTATTGAATAGCTGAATAGCGAGATCATTCTCAAACAAAAGAAGATACTGAAACATTCACTAGAAGTTGAGATTTTTTTTTTAAGAATTGAGGATCCTAATTTAAATACATAATTGAAGCTACTAAAAATAACAGGGGAAACATTACAGTAGGAAAATAGGATATGTGTTTTGGGTTTAAAAAAAAGATATGAGGAATGGAATTGCATTTTGTTAAGGGAAGGAAGAGTGGGTCCTAGAGCTAATTGTTTCTAGATGTGAAAAGAAAAAAGGGGGGGACAAACTAATATGGATACAGAAAGTTGAGGAAATTTTTTAGAAAGGGAGCCCTGAAAAAGGAGTTCTGTGCATGATCGGGCTGAGCTTAGATTAAACTTGACTAGGTAAATGGATTTTGTTATTAAAAGTAGTCTGGTGCTGAGAAGGAAAAGCCGTGCTGGGCCAACTCGCAGATCTAAGTTTAATTAGTGTCAGTAACTGATCTGTTCTTATTAGAAAAATTTCTAGTTTACTGATTCCCTGCTTCCCTTTTGTGATATTGCTGAAATGTTTACGCCTTATTGGCCAATATACCCCAAGCTTGTAATCTACCCTTTAAAGCCTCACGCACGCGTCTTAGAGGTGCTCGGAGCCCCGAGTGTTAGTCCCTCCGAGCCTGCTGGCGTAATAAACCTGAGTACTCCAACCCTCCGAGTGCTGTTTGTTTCTAGGCTGGCCTGTCGTTTCTGTAACAGTGCAGGACTAGATTTGGTTCCTCTTTGCTAAGAAAACAAGTTTATTTAGAATGCTTCTGATAACAGATTGTGTGAAACTTTTTGTTATTTTTGACAAACTTCCTATCAAATTCTAATTAAAGTTCTTTTGACTTCAGCTAACTTTGGGATGCTCCAGAGGGCCCCTGAGACATCTCAGAGAAACATACTTAACTGGGATTGGTTGATATGTTGCATTGCATAGGAAGCATTGTCAAATGAATGATAGCCTCCTTTGACTTTACGGTATGGATAAATGTTAACACAGACGTTCTATATAAAGTTTCGGAAATTTAGGTATGTCCTGGTATAATGCTGTCAGTCAGTTCTGGTCGTTATCTTGGAATGTTGCGTGTCAGAGCAACTTTATTAAGCTTCTTTGTCAAAAATATTGCAGTGAGATCTTTTATCATGCCTTTTTGGGTCTTTTGTCATTCATAGACAGTTAATGCTTTGCAAAACTACTTCATCTTTTAAGAAGTTTCACAAAAAGGACTTTTTGACAAGTACAGGTTTCTTTTAAATCATACTGCTGAGCTGGGTAAGATATTTAAGAAGTCTAATGAAAAACTGATTTCATGACACAGTGAAAGGGATTGATAGCATAGGATTGAGTGAACTGACAAATACGGTTATAATTTTTTTATTGAAGTATTGCTGGCTTTTAATCAATGGTTTCTAATTGAACTATTTACCAAATGTTTGTCTCCCTATCAATATCGTCCCCAGTGTGTAGGATAGAAAGAGAATTCTCTAATGGATTTGTCACAGAGTATAACTCCTCATAATGTACAATAATGCTTGCTTTAAGTCTGTTGCTAAAAGCATATATACCATGCTTGTGTAACAATTGAGCATCAGTGATAAAACGTATAGCCTGTGAAGTGTTTCCCATTAACGTCCCTCTGAGCCTGCTCGTGATAGCTGATTAGTTTCCCCCCAGTGTGGGTAACTAGGCAGATATAAAGGAGGCCCAGCACCGAGGGACATGATCTAAACCTGGGGCAGGAACTACCATCCCAGCAGAGAGGGACAGATGTTTTGATCATCAGTGCTTGCTATTGAAAGATTTGCAATCAAAAAGGGACATGATGGGAAAATCTGCACATGTTGAGGTGTGAGGAAGTCATACTGGCTTATACGTGGCTTCACTTTACTGACCAAAGCAGCCTGTTTTGTGGCCTTTTGGACGTGCCTTGTTCATCTGCTTTAGCCCTGAGGAGGGGAATGCATTTGAAAGTCAAAAGGGAGCAGCTGTGGGTCAGACTTCAAAGGCAAATCTAGGTGGCCATTGTGGACGTGATTTCAGACACTTTCCTGTATTGTTGAGAACTCTCATATTCTGAGCTGTGTCACACTGGGGACGCCACCAGCCATTCTCAAAGCAGTGTCTGCTGGCAGGTGGCAGCTGCAACCTTATGACCTCAAGATCTCCTCTTATAGCTATTAAATTTTTAGACAACAAATTAGATCAGAGTTTAGCAGGAAAAAGGAGACGTGTAATAGCCAATATCTCTTGTTATATACATATGTTAATACCATATCAGACGTTAAAACCTACTCAGATAAAAGTAGACAACTGGCTCCCTGGCTATGAGTCTCCCCCAAAGTGCTTTCAGGCTTATTCTCCTGAATTCCTCAGGGAATGAGATTTTATTCATACAAGACTTGGATCTAGGACTTAGAACTTGGGAACATTTCCAACTTGGTGTTCATCCCCCAAATCGAAGTAGGACTATGCCCCATTTCAGCAGAAAGTAGCCAGAGTGGTTGTCACTTCATTTGCTGAAAGATTTGGGTAGGGACAAAACAGGATTTTAGATTGAAACCAAGGTCTTCTGCTGAGTTTTTGATTAACCTCTCTATCCAAAATATTATTCTCCTTTTTGTCCAATACCTGTTCTCCTCAAGATTGAGGGGTATTAAAGAAAATGGGGGAATTGTAACTGAGCAAGACCCTGTGATGCCTTCCCAGGCTGTCCCCTCCCCCCATCCTCTCCTGCAGCTCCTCTCTGAAGTACCCAGATAATAGTATCTCACACACATTTCCCTTTCTCAGATGCTAAAAACCACCACCAAATGTAAGAAATTAACTACTTGATGATCATAGGCACGTAGCCCCCAGACCCTCTGGTGCCTGAGGATTGAGCACCATCAGCCAATCTGAGAATTGTGCACAGCTGATCACATACCCTGGGAAGCGCCTCCCTCAGCTGACCTTTAAAGATGCTCAGCTGAAACCCTTTGGGGAGCTGGAGGGGGTGGCTTGAGTACGAGCCTCAGGTTCTCTTTGCTTGGCCCAGCAATAAATCTTTCTCTGCACCAAACTCCAACACTGCAGTTTGTTTGGTCTCACTGTGTCCAGAACACGAACTTGGATTTGGTAACACTTCTCTCCAGCATTACCATATCTTAGCAATGTCACTTTGGTAAGAAGCCTATCCATCTGTATCATGAATTTCTAATTCCACGTTTAGTTGTATTTCCTCCCAACTGGCTTGGAAAATGTTTGTTCTAATTTTCCTTGTGGTATTTTCTTTGACCCATTATTATTTAGGATTATTCAGAAATGTGTTGTCTAATTTCTAAATGTTTGAGATTTCCCCAAATACCTTAATGTTGTTGATTTCTAACTTAATTTCATCAAGGTCATACTTGAAAATTTGTATGGTTTTAATCATTTTAAACTTTGTTTTACGGTCCTGCAGATGGTCTCTCCTGGTGAACATGCCACGTGGACGTTAAGGGAACATGCCTCCTACAGTTGCTGGGGGTAGAGTTCTGTAAATATCAGTTAGTTCACGGCAGTTTACGGTGTAGTTCAATCCTCTTTATTGACTCTTTGTCTAGTTCCATCAATTGCTGAAAGACAGATGTGAATCTCCTACTGTGACTGTGGAATTATTTTTCTCTACCATCAACTTTTGCTTCATGTATTTTGAGGCTCTGTTATTAAGCTTGTACACGTTTATAGCCGTTATTGCTTCCTTTTACTCTTTACCTTACACAGCGTCCATTTTTATCTTTAGTCATACTCTTTAAACCTTGGATTCTATTTTACCTGTTAGTAATACATCCTACACAGTCTTCTCATGCCTACTGTTTGCAGGGTTTACTTTTTCTGTTCATTTACTTTGAAGTTATTTGTGTCTCCATATTCAATGTGGGTCTCTGAGACAGCATAGAATTGAGGCTTCCTTTCTTTTCTTTTTTTAATTGAAGTATAATGAGTTTACAATGTTGTATCAATTTCTGGTGTACAGCATCATGTTTCAGTCATACATACACATACATATGTTCATTTTCATATTTTTTTTCTGATAAGTTACTACAAGATACTGAATAGAGTTTCCTGTGTTATACAGTAAAAACCTGTTGTTTATTTTATATATGGTTGTTAGTATCTGCAAATCTCAAACTCCCAACTTATCCCTTCTCATCCCTTCTCCCTGCTGGTAACCATAAGTTTGTTTACTATGTCTATGAGTCTGGTTCTGTTTTGTAAATAGGTTCATCTGTGTCTTGTTTGTTTGTTTGAATTCCACATATGCAACATCATACAGTATTTTTCTTTCTCTTTCTGGCTTCCTCCAGAAATGATGATCTCCAGGTCCATCCATCTTTCAGCAAGTGGCATTATTTTATTCTTTTTTATGGCTGAGTAGTATTCCATTGAGTATATATACCACAACTTCTTTATCCAATCATCTGTCAATGGAGAATTGAGTCTTGCTTTCTCATTTATCCTCATAGTCACTGTTTTTGTTTTTTTATTGAAGTATAGTTGATTTACAATGTTGTGTTAGTTTCTGGTGTACAGCATAGTGATTCAGTTATACATACATATATATTTTCATTATAAGTTGTTACAAGTTATTGAATATAGTTTCCTGTGTGATACAGTAGGACCTTGTTGCTTATCTATTTTATATATATAATAGTTTGTAACTGCTAATCCCAAACTCCTAATTTATCCCTCCTACACCTTATCCCTTGGTAACCATAAGTTTGTTTTCTACGTCTGTGAGCCTGTTTCTGTTTTGTAAGTTCATTTGTGTTATTTTTTTAGAGTCCACATATAAGTGATATCATATAATATTTGTCTTTGTCTGACTTCACTTAATATGATAATTTCTAGGTCCATACATGTTGCTGCAGATGGCAATATTTCATTATTTTTTTATAGCTGAGTAGTGTTCTGTTGTATATATATATCACAACTTCTTTATCCAATCATCTATCGATGGACATTTAGACTTCTTCCATGTCTTGGCTATTGTATATATTGCTATGAACATTGGTGTGCATGTATCTTTTTGAACTCCAGTTTTCTCCAGATATATGCCCAGGAGTAGGATTACTAGATCATACGGTAAATATATTTTTAGTTTTTTAAAGTAATTTCCACACTGTTTTCCATGATGGCTGCACCAAATTACATCCCCACCAACAATGTAGGAGGGTTCCTTTTTCTCCACACCCTCTCCCACCATTTATCATTTGTAGACTTTTTAATGATGGCCATTCTGACCAGTGTGAGGTAGAACTTCATTGTAGTTTTGATTTGCATTTCTCTAATAGTGATATTGAGCATCTTTCCATGTGCCTATTGGCCATATGTTTGCAGAGAACCATGAAACATTGATAAAGGAAATTAAAGGTGATTTAAAGAAATGGAAAGATATCCCATGCTCTTGGATGGGAAGAATTAATATTGTGATAATGGCCATACTACCCAAAGCAATCTACAGATTTAATGTGATCCCTATCAAATCACCCAGGACATTTTTCACAGCACTAGAATAAATAATCCTAAAATTTATATGGAATCACAAAAGACCCAGAATTGCCAAAGCAACAGTGAAGAAAAAGAATGAAGCTGGAGGCATAACCCTCCCAGACTTCAGACAACACTACAGGACTACAGTAATCAAAACAGCATGATACTGGCACAAAAACAGACATATGGATCAGTGGAACAGGATAGAGAGCCCAGAAATAAACCCACAGGCCTATGGTCAATTAATCTTTGACAAAGGAGGCAAGAATATACAATGGAGAAAAGACAGTCTCTTTGGCAAGCGGTGTTGGGAAAGCTGGACAGCTGCATGTAAATCAATGAAGTTAGAACACTCCCTCACACCATACACAAAACTAAACTCAGAAGGGCTTAAAGACTTAAACATAAGACAGGACATTATAAATCTCCTAGAAGAGAACATAGGGAAAACATTCTTTGTCATAAACATAAATAAAGCCATGTTTTCATAGGCCAGTCTCCCAAGGCAATAGGAATAAAAGCAAAAATCAATACACAGAACCTAATTAAATGTATAAGCTTTTGTACAACAAAGGAAACCAAAAACAAAATGAAAAGACAACCTATGGTCTGAGAGAAAATATTTGCAAATGATGAGACTGACAAGGACTTAACTTCCAGAATATACGAACAGCCCACACAGATCAATGGTGAGAAAACAAAAAACCCAATCAGAAAATGTGCAGAAGACCTAAACAGACATTTTGCTGTCTTTTAGTTGGAGTGATTACCCATTAACATACAAAGTAATATCTGTACAGTTGGATTTATATTTATCATTTTGTTATTTATTTTCTATTTTTCCTCCCTTGTTTGTTCCTCTCCCTTTCATTTCTTCCTTTTGGATTATTTGAATGTTTTCTAGAATTTCATTCTCATTTACCTATTGGATTTTTAGCTCTACCCCTGCAGTTTTTAGTGGTTGTTTTAGAACACTGGCTTTTAACAGGGAGGCATTTGCCCCTCAGGGGACAGTTGGCAATGTTTGGAGACATTTTTGTTTGGTGACATTTTTATTGCAACAACTGCGAGAGCGATGCTACTGGCATTTAGTGGGTTGAGGCCAGGAATGTTTCTCAACATCCCACAATGCCCAAGGCAGCTCCCCTCAAAGAACAGTGTGGCCAGAAAGTCATTCCTGCCTCTACTGAGAGACATTGACTTTTCACAGTGCATTTAGAGTTAGCGTTATACCACTTGTAAAATATGGAAACTCTGCCACTGTGTAAGCCCTTTTGCCACCCCCCGCCTCTGTCCTTTATACCGGAGGATAGCAAACCCATGTTTAGTGGGTCAAAAGCAGCCTGCTGCCTATTTTCATACAGAGAGTTTTACTGGAACACAGCCATGCCCATTCATTTGCTCTTTGTCCACACTGCTTTCATACGACAGTGCAAGGTTGAGTACTTGTCCCAGAGATCCTATGGCCCTCAAATCCAAAATATTATTATGTTGCCCTTTATAGGAAAAGTTTGCTGTCTCCTGCTTCGTGTTATTTTTGTCATGTGTATTAATTATATCTAGTTATAAAACCCACCTTTGGGATTCTGTCTTCATTTTCCAGTGGCTTTAGGTGCCCTAAACTATGTCTCCTGGTTCTTTTGGCCAAGAAACATTGCTGGTTTCCTATCAAAGTTTTAGCTGCTCTGCACGCAGTACCAACTGCAGCCTGCCCTCAGACTACATGCCGTAAAATGGAATACTTGATTCCATTTTGTTTCCTTCTCCCAAGCATTCACCTGCCTCCAGAATCTGCCTACCTTCTCCACTCTCCAGTGCCTACATGCAGTTCTTTTTTTCCTGGAGATTATAGCTTACTTATAAAAGGATAAATTCATAGTTTACTGGGTCATAGTGGAACACATCCAGCTTTAAACATTTTAAAATTTGTTTTAATTTAAAATTTGTTTTAAAAGACCATAGCAATAAACAGAACTCAATACAAAAGAAATCATTTATCCACAATAATCTTTTTTTCCCCAGTTTGCTCAAAGTCCCTTCCAGTTCTTGTCTTTATTCAGATCCAGTTTTAACATTGTGATGATAATCATACACATGTAATTTTGTTTCCTCTTTTATATAAAATTTTAACCAATGGTGTGCTGGAAAATGTCTAACTACTTGCTCTCTGGGGTTAGGAGTGATCCTTTATTGGTAGCCTTTGCCAATTTCCCAGGCAAAATACGGCCCCAGGGCTCATTTCATACCAGTATCACTTCATTGAATATGGAGTTGGGAAGAATGTGCGTAATTGACTCTCTCCAGTCAGTGTGGGCTGGCTCCAGCACACCGCTAACTATAGTGGGTGCATAATATTCTATCATATGAATGGATAACAATTTGCTCTGTTATTCCCCACAACACTGAATATCGTCATTGCCTTTAATGTTTCATAGTCATAAACACTTATGTGTATCTTTCGTGTTTGTATTCTTTCTTCAACAAATTAATTGGGTTAAATATATAAACAGTTTTATGGTTCATGATACACACTGTACTTTCCAAAACTGTTGTTTCAATTTCTATAAGACCACGGCTTTATACAAATGCACAAACTTTTTTTTGAAAAAGTACAACATCTTCTACCAGGGATCCCACTGTGAATATAAAATTTACACTATTATCAGCACATTCCTTCTTGTTCTATTTATTAAAATTCTAACATTAAACTTTATGCCAGAGGAAAGTTCAGTATTCAACATTCTGTTCCTCCCAGCTCCTTTTGGGAACCTTGGCCTTGAACAATATAACAAGTCCATAGAGCTGCCACATAACTGGTTTATGTCATCTAGAAATATAAAATAAATGAATAAAAAAACAAAAATGGAGGTTTTTTTAGAGATACACGTTGGAGGGGCTATCTCCTTGCTTCTTTTTATATCCCTCATCCAGTTTCTTTTATATGTGTTTCTTCTCCATTTGAATGTTTCTGTGAGATTTGAAGGAGTTCTATTTCAGCTTCATTCTCCCAGTAATTTTTCTTTTGTCTCCTGTTTCCTATTTTGGAGGGAAAAAAAATGGTGTCATTTTCATGGCATGGGACTGGGAGGAGGAGTAGAGAGGTATTTGCAGAAGAGATCGTGGTGCCCTGTTGTTATTTATTTCCTGGTCCTTCTGTCTTCAGTGACCAGGGTCATATGTTGAGCACAGCCTGGCTTCCATGCCAGAGCATCCTCGTTTTCTATAGACCTCTGATTGCCAGTGGTTAATCACAAAAGAGCCTCTGTCCCTGTTACACTGAGGACTCACAGCCATCCAGGGGTGCACCTTTCCCCCTCCCCTACTACAAAGAGCGCCAGAACAGAAGCATGACCCCTGGTATGCAAGCATTCTGTGAAAGCTGGCGCCTTCCTTCCTTTTCCCTTTCCTGGGAAGCAGACAGGCTTGTTGGATCCCAGGAGGCAGTGCTATAGGGTAAGGGAAAAATGAGCTTGGAGTCACATAGGCCTGATTTGGACCTGCAGGTCCTCAGCTGACTTGTGTCTGACCTTGGCTGGTCAAGGTCCTCTTGCCCTGTGCTCCCTGAATTCCACTGGGAGAAAGCTCCCTTTTTTGCTCACAATGAGGTTTATTTATCTAATTTATGTAAAGTAGCCCTTCTCCAAACCCCCTACATGACATGTCCTAATCCACCAGACAGCTTTCGCAGGGAACCTGAATTGGAAGAGTTACTGTCACCCTGGGGCTACCCTAGAAAGCAGACATTCACAAAACAACAGGGCAGAACCAGCCGGGTGACAGCTGCAGATAGTATGGCTGGAGGAGCTCCCCCAGGAGAGGGAGCGCAGCACGGATTTTTACCATCTTTGCTCCAGGTACCAGGAGAGAAAACGCAAGCCTGAGCATCTCAGGCCTCCTGGGACTGGGTGGAGGTGGAAGGAATTGCTCATCTTTGGAAGGGAGTGACCTCAGAGTGTGGAGGCTGCTGCTAGACGGGCACCCTCCCCTACACTCAGCTCCGGCCTTCAGGGGATCTCCGCCTTCCCTGGCCAGGAATCATAAGCTGGGCCCCGCCCATATTGCAAGAACGCGTGTCACACTTAGACAGGGCTGACAGTCCACGAAACACTTCGGCACATGCCACCTCCTTTAATGGGAGCAGGCGGGGCCAGCCTGATGACAGTGCTGAAGCAGAGCTGAGGCTCAGGTAGGCTAAGACGGTTGCGCCAGGTTATAGGCATTACAGTGAGGAACATATTCCGGAGTCCATCCTGGACCCGACAGCCCATCCACAGCCCCGGTGCCAGGAGGAGAAGTAAGAGAAGCAAGGGCCCCTTCCTTCCTGGAGCAACACCCCGCCCCCCACCCCCGCTTCCGTGGTCAGGTGGTTTCCCGCGTTGTAAGAGAAACCATTTTCTACCTTTTTCTCTCTCAGACCTCCACCATGTCTCTCTCGGCCTCCTCCCATGCTCCCACCGCAACCCTTATGTGAGACCTCGCTTCAGTTATTTTGATGACAAAATAGAAGCCATCAGACGGGCCTTTTCCTCCCACTGTCAAACTGCAAAACCCGTGCCCCTGTGCTTATCTTCTCAGTCTCCCTTCCAGCCCTTCCCACCCACGACCCCGAATAACCCCAACCCCTCCACGTGCGCTCGGGGTCGCCCGGCTCGTGGCTCCTGACTTTGCTCGCGATCCCGTCCACCCGCCCCCGCAAGCCTCTTTCTCGGTACTAGATCGATTCCTTCAGCAAACATGCTTTCTGGCTGCCACCGAAACCCACAAAGCAAAACTCCTGGATGGACCTACACCCTCCTCCCTATACGGTCCCGTTTCCTTCCTTAGCTTCACGACCCAACTTTACAACAGAGTTGTCCGTGTTCGCCGCTTCCGCTTCCTCACCCCGCCCTGCACCCCTCAAGCCTTTCGGGTCAGGTTTCTGGTCTCACCGCGAGGCTGAAACTGCCCATCAACTGCCCTCCGCTTCGCCGGGTCCGGCGCTCCGCCTGCCTTCCTCTCACTTACACCCTTTGACTCCCTCTTTCGCGAAGCACTTTCTTCTTTGGGCTTTTAGTTGAAACCACATACATCCATTTTCTACTGCTGCAGTAACAAAATGTCACAGACTTAGTGGTTTCCAACAGTGCGCCAAATTGCTATAGTACATTTCCATCCATCAGGAGCCCAACACTTGTATCACTGGCCAACATCAAGGTGCTGGCAGTGCTGTGTTCCCTCCTGGGGGCCCTAGGGGAGAATCTGTTTTCTTGTTCCTTCGGGTTGTTGGCAAAATTAATTCCTTGCAGTTGGAAGACTGACATCCTACGTCTTGGCTGTCAGGAGAGTGTCATTCCCAGCGTTCAGAGGATACCACGTTCCTAGGGTCATCCATCTTCAAAGCCTGCAGTGGTGGGACAAGTCCCTCTTGTGTTTCACATCTTTCTGCCTCTTCCATGATCGTATTTCTCTGACCCCTTCTTCTACCTTTCTTTTCCATTTTTAAAGATTCCGGAGTAAGATTGGGCTCACCCAGATAATCCAGGATAATCTCTCCATCTCAAGGTCTTTAATCTTAATTGCATCACAGAGTCCCTTTTGCCACATCAGGTGATGTGATGCATTCACAATTTCCATGGATGAGGTGTGGACATCTTGGGGGTCCTCCCCTTCTCTCCTCCTACCTCACCAGTGCTTCCTTCTCAGTCTGCTTTCCTGGCTCTTCACCATCCTACACCCTCCCATGTTAGAAACTGCTCTCTTCCGTATCTCCTACACTTTCTCCATGAGCAGTCCCATCCACTCTTGGGCCTTTTAAATATCATCTGCAAAACAATGCTCCTAAATATTTATTTTCAACCCCAGATTCACTTTCTGACTCACATTTCCACTTTACGTGTGAGTGTCATCTCAGATCCAGCAGAGCCAAACAAACTGTGGGTTGTCTTTATAAGCCCTATCCCCCCCACCAGCCTTGGCCAAGTTAGTAAGGTGTCACCCCAACTCCTTGCTCTAGTCCCACACCTAGGAGGCATGCTCCATCCAATCAGTTAGCCAGGCATGTTGACTTGCTCTCCATCCACTTATTTGCTTCCCACTTGGTGTCCAGCATTCACTTTTCCATTCTCCACCCTACAGCCAGAGCAAGCTATAAAAATACAGCCAAATCAAGTCACGTTCCAGCTTAAGGTCATTTAAAGTCTTCTGAATGTAGTTACGATGAATTCTGTTGCCGAGAGCCTCGCTTCTCTAAGAGTGGTCCTCGGACCAGTGGGACTGGCCTAACCTGGGAGCATGTTAGGAAGGCAGTATCTCAGCCCCACTTCCAACCTTCTGAATCAGAACTTTAACAAGATCCCCAGATGATGCTTAGGCATGCTCAGTTTTGAGAAGTGCGTGATCTGGTCCCCTTCTACCCTTCTGACTTCTGTCTCCTATTACTCTTCCCTTTGTGAATTACTTTTAAGCCACACAAGTCTCTCTGTTTACATTATGTCAAGCACATGAGGACCTCAGGGCCTTTGCACTAGCCATTTTCTTTTCTTGGAACACCTTTTCCTGATCATTAAGCAGCCAGTCCCTCTTCATTGAGCAGGTCACAGTTTAACATCACCTCCTCAGAGAGGCCTTCTTAAGCATCCTACAGAAAGTGGCCCCCCCACTACCTCTCTCCCCTCACCTCCCCTCGCTAGTCATTCACGTGCCATTCACCCTGTTTGATTGCTTTCACTCTCCTTTCTCTATCTGTAATGATCATGTTTATTTATTTGCTTTCTTGTTAAATAGCTTTCTTCTCTCCCCTCCCCCTGCCCCAAGAAGGTATGATGAATGAAGGCAGGCCCCTTGTCTGTCTTGCGCACTCCGGTTACCTGGGGCCTGGAAAAGTGCCTGCCCAAGACATATTTTTTGAATGAATTAGCCAATGCTGTCACCCTTTCCGCTCCCTCCTGTTCCTGCCTTTCCAAAATTTCTGTTCTATTACATGCTCTGGCCTGAGGGCAGATCAGGCTGCCAGAGTGCCTGGCTTCTAGAATTCTCCAGGTCTCCAGGAAGAGCTCTTGCCCATCACCAGTCAAGAAATGAGTCTTTTGGCAGCACTGAGTCTGTTAACAACTTTGAGGATGCCTGACTAAGTCCAAGTAATAATTACACTTAATTGATGGCATTTACTTAACCCTTGCTATTTGCCCAGCACTGTTCTAAGGGTTTTACCCATACTGAATAAGCTACCTTATTCCTCACTTATTCCTTACTGCAATGATTTCCTTTTTTATAAATGTAGGAAACAAGGAACAGAGAGATTAGCTAATGTGCTCAAAGTTTCACAACAAGAAAGTGGCATCCTCCTTAGACCCAGATTGGAGGCGCCTCTGCCCTGGGCCTCATGGTAGAAGGCCGTGCTCTGGAGGTGTCCCTCCACACAGGGCAGAGAATCTGCTGGCCAAGGAGAAGGCCCACCCCTCTTCTAGATCACGCTTGGGTACCTGGGACTGTCTGTGGAATTCCCAACCCAAATGGCCATGAGTCTGCTCCCAGGGCCTCTCTCCAGGGTTCCTCCTCCTGAAGGTGACAGTGGTCTTGAGTAGGCCCAAATGGTGGCCAAGTGGCAGCTTTTTGCAAAAGCCATGGCCAAGCTTGAATATACAGGCCCAGTGTCCACACACATAGGGGAAGGCCCCTCACAAGGGGCCTGGGAAGAGGCGGGTTTGCCCCCCAGTGCTCCCAGCGGGATTCTGTGGGCTGTCAGGATCCATGCAGTCCTGGGAGGCGGTGGGCCTGGCCTCCCACTTCAGAATCCTCTACTTTCCTCTAAGATCATTCCACCTGTGAGCTATGCCAGTCTGTGGCCTTCCCCTTTGCTGAGAATGATTGCTGCACACACTTAAACCCACACACAGACATAGCCATGCACATTGTCTTAGGTGGTTTTTCATGGCTCAGTATCGACCTCCATTTGACAAGAGTTTAATGTTCTTATTGAGAAATGAAGGCTGCCTTTCCTCTCATTATGAAACCCATCTCAAGCAAGATGTTCCTGTGGGTAGGGTAGGATTTCTAGAGAACAGGAGGTTGAAGCTGACCTTCCTTCCTTTGTCTTCTTTGGGCGGAAGTGGAGTCTGAGTTCATAGACAGGAATCAAACCTGCAGGGCCCTAACCCAGACCCAGCGACTTTCTGAAGGACCTGGCCGTGGACCCAAGTAGTTGCTCTCTTCTCTGACGACAGGTGGAAGTGAGGCCTCAGCAGCCTGTTTTCAGAAAAAAACAAGCACCAAAATTCAGGACCTGGGCCCTAACCCTGGAAGGTGTCCACGGACAGATGCAATATCTGGCTCCTGACTTGATTATTCGGATTCAAATCCCGCTCCACCACTTACAAGGTGAATGACATTTGGGTGAGTTTATTACCCTATCTATATGCCAATCACTTTATCTATTAAATAGATTACTAGTAGTATCTATTTCATAGGA
Source organism: Camelus dromedarius (assembly GCF_036321535.1). Taxonomy (NCBI): domain Eukaryota; kingdom Metazoa; phylum Chordata; class Mammalia; order Artiodactyla; family Camelidae; genus Camelus; species Camelus dromedarius. The sequence goes on along the minus strand of NC_087458.1, from coordinate 24,846,851 downwards.
TAATTTACAGATGAAGTAAATTAATGTACATTAAAGTTCTTCTAAGAAGCTGCAAAACACTTAGAAGGGCTTCTAAATACTCTGTTGTGTTGCTTATCATTATCCCTAACCATCCAAGGAGTCCAGGCAGAGGCTTGGGAAATGGTGCAACCACATTATTTTTTTTTTTAATTGAAATGTAGTTGATTTACAATGTTGTGTTAGTTTCTGATGTACAGCATAGTCATTCAGTTATATGTGGAGTTTTTAATGACGGCCATTTGTATGTCTTCATCAAGAAATGTCTGTTTATGTCTTCTGCCCACTCTCAGATTGGATTGTTTGTGTTTTTGTTATTGAGTTGTGTGGGCTGTTTGTATATTCTGGAAGTTAAGCCTTTGTCAGTCTTATCATTTGCAAATATTTTCTCCCAACCCCTAGGTTGCTTTTTTGTTTATGGTTTCCTTTGCTGTGCAAAAGCTTATAAGTTTAATTAGGTCCCATTTATTTTTTATTTTATTTCTACTGCCTTGGGAGACTGACCTAGGAAAACATTGCTTTATTTATGTTTATGACAAAGAATGTTTTCCCTATGTTCTCTTCTAGGAGATTTATGATGTCCTATCTTGTATTTAAGTCTTTAAGCCCTTCTGAGTTTATTTTTGTGCATGGTGTGAGGGAGTGTTCTAACTTCACTGATTTACATGCAGCTGTTCAGCTTTCCCAACACCACTTGCCAAAGAGACTATCTTTTCTCCATTGTATATACTTGTCTCTTTTGTCAAAGATTAATTGACCGTAGGCCTGTGGGTTTATTTCTGGTCTCTCCATTGTGTTCCATTAATCCATATGTCTGTTTTTGTGCCAATACCATGCTGTTTTGATTACCGTAGCTCTGTACTATCATGTGAAATCTAGGAAGGTTATGCTTCCAGCTTTGTTCTTTTTCTTCAGTGTTGTACTGGCAATTCTGAGTCTTTTGTGTTTCCGTATAAATTTTAGGGTAATTTGTTCTAGTGCTGTGAAAAATGTCCTAGGTAATTTAATAGGGATCACATTAAATCTGTAGATTGCTTTGGGTAGTATGGCCATTATAACAATATTAATTCTTCCAATCCAAGAGTATGGGATATCTTTTCATTTCTTTAAATCACTTTTAATTTCCTTCATCAGTGGTTTATAGTTCTCAGCATATAAGTCTTTCTCCTTCTTTGTCAGATTTATTCCTAAGTATTTTTGGTTTTTGATGCAATTTTAAAAAGGATTAATTTTTTCCCTGTCCTTTTCTGATATTTCACTGTTAGTGTAAAGAAGTGCAACAGGTTTCTGTCTGCGAATCTTGTAACCTGATACCCTGCTGAATTCGTTTATCAGCTCGAGTTGTTTTGTGTGGAGTCTTTAGGGTTTTCTATGTATAGTATCATGTCATCTGCATTTACTGACAATTTGACCTCTTCCTTTCCAGTTTGGATCTCTTTTAGTTATTTTTCTTGTCTGATTGCTATGGCTAGGATTTCCAATACCACATCACAGTTTTAATCATCCCCTAGTGAGCCCAATGTTGACCTGAGTGCAGGTGGATGATGAGGTCCTGAGCCCAGGCTGTGGGGCTTTGCAGCCTGTGCTGATGGGTTTGTTTCTCTTCTGAACCAGTGGGAAGATATTTAAAGATTTTAATTTTGCTGTTGACAGTTCCTGGGGTCTTCTCAGGATGTGGTGAACCTCAGTTTCCTCACCCCTAAAGTGAAGCCTACCTCATAATGTGGTTGGGAGGACAAAATCCGATGATGTCTACACAGTGCTGAGCACATAGGAAGCTATTGTTCAATGAACTGTCCTGTTTGTTGTTATGGCTTTTGTTGGAGAGTCTGAGAAGCAAACTCAGCATTGTGGGGCTCAGTGCTGTCGAGGAGGGAGAGGCTGAATGGAGGTGGGGCCAGTCCAGGCATCAGGGGGCGAGCATTTTCTGGGCCCCCAATGCCAGCATGGAATGTCCCTCCAGACTTCAGCTCCCCTCCACACTCACCAAACTCACTTTTTCTTTTTCCTTTAAAAATAACTTATTAGCTTTGGATTACAAAACAGAGGGAAGTCACAAGGGTGAGGCCTGTGACCCCCTGGTGGCAGTTTCTTTCCATAAACACATCTGTAGACTCCAGACTCCTGCTGCCCAAGCATTCGCTCTGGTCCTAACAGCCGTGCAGCATAGTACCCGCCCTGCGGGGGGTTTGAAAAGGGGCCCCTTGCTGTCAGTCTCCCAGCCCCTTGTTACCGGTCCTGACGCCGCGCTGGTGGTTCTGTCCCAGATGAGTCGGCCACAGCCCAACTATGCCTGCACACCCTTTAGAGCTCTCTCTGTCCAGTTTTAAGTGGCTTTTCCTAAATAAACATGGCACGGGTAGTGTTGCCCATGAGGCCAGCTCCTCCCTCTCCCTTCTGGAAATGCGAACCAGGGAATTATCTCATTTTGGCTTAGGCTACGTCCAGCTGAATTTCTATCATTTGAATGGAAGACAGTAAATAAAATGAAACCCACGAATGAATGAATGAAAAAAATAGCCTTTCCTAAGCAGCACTAGGGTCCCTTTGGTGTCCCCACATCCTATGGTGGCAATGGACGAAGGGCAGGCCAGGCCAAGTGTGGAGAATAAACAGTCAATTTTACTGGGCTCAGACTAGCAGTCCGTGGGTCTTGGGGACCTCTGCAGATTTGTCAGCTTTCCCCTCTCTGTTCTTTTTGGCCTGCTTCCGTAGCCTTGTGAGCTGCTGCTTCTTCGGTAATGGGTCTTGGCCTTCTCCTTCCTCTTCCCCTCCAGGGTGGCTGTTACTGCCTGGTGCTTCTAGCCAACCTCCTGAGCCCGGCGCCCTAGGTAGGCAAACTTCCGTGTGGGCTTCAGACGCACGACCTTGAGGGCGACAGGAACCACCATCCGCCTTTTCTTGTCATACAGCGGCAGGATCCCATCAGACACCTTGGGGCAGTCCGGGGCGGCCTGGCCTCGCTTGGTCTTGTGGGGCAGCATGCCTCACACTGTCCGCCAGAAGATGCGGTGGTGGGCTCGGAAGTGGTAGGGGCCACAGGAAGGGTTGGTGTTCATGAGCTTGTAGAGGAAGGCCAGGTACTTCAACTTGTTTCTGTAGAAATTGCCAGAAATGTTGATGCCCTCACAGTGCATGACCACCACCTTCTGGCCCAGAAGCACCTGCTAGGCCACAATGGCTGCTCAGTGGCCCAGGAGATGGCCTCAGCCGTCGAGTACCAGGACCTGCCCCTCCGCCATCTTCAGCAGCCACTTGGGAAAGCCAAGCTCACTTCTGATTAACCCTGCAGCTTCTGGGAATGGGGAAGGGAGGGGGCACGGCCTTGGATGGAAGATGGAGGTGTTCGGCTCTTTGGAAGATGATACCCCTTTAAGTCAGTAAGGAGGCTTTCTGGTTTATGCTTCAATTTATGAAACTTACCCTAATTTCTCTGGAGAAACTGCTCATCTCTGGGAGAACTGATACATTCCTGTTTCTCCACCTCTCAGGTTGGGGAACAGACCCCTGGCTGTGGTCAGTTACCCGAAGTGATTAATGCCCCTTCATGAGGCCTCTTGGCAGGGGCCAGTGGACCCTCCCCTGAGGCTGCCCACCGTCCAGATGCTCCTCGCTGCCGCACAGTGGTCACCCTGTGCTCAAGAACTGACGAGAGGAATCGTTTACTAAATGAAATTAAAAATGGCCAGTGTGTGGTCTCATCACGTCTCTCCAACCCCATCCTCCCCACTTCGGTGAACCCTGCTCCAATTCGGCAGCCGCCTTTCCACTTGTGCTCATGTTTTCCTGCTGCGTGAGGCTTCCTTTTAGCCCTCTCTTTGTCGGGACCCACTCCCTTCTGAGACGTTTCTTTGGTAGCACAGACCACGGTTGTCCTCGCCACCTCTGAGTACCTGAAGTGACAAGTGCCTCCAAGCCCGGCCTTCCTCATCTCCGTCAGTGGCCCACCAGCCACGGACGTCAGGCCAAAGCCCGCCTTGCCATCAGCACCCCGTTTTGCCCAGCAGCAGTCCTGCAGCCTCTGCTCTAAGAGGCGGCCCCTCGCTCTCCTGATCTCCCTTTACAGCTCACTCTCCAGTCCACGTCACCGTCTTCCCCTGCGACAGCTTCTTAATTCGTTGTTCGTCTTCACCACTTGCCCCATTAAAATCCATCCTGCACCCAGCAGCCGGAGAGAGCTTTTAGCTATCAGGTATAAATAAGCTACAAGGCTGTGATGTACAACACGGGGAACACAGCCAATACTTTATAATAACTGTAAATGGAGTATAGCCTTTAAAAATTGTGAATCACTATATCACACACCTGTAACTTACATAATATTGTACAGCAACTATACTTCAATTAAAACAATTTTTTAAGTGGGGGGAAGGTATAGCTCAATGGTAGACTGTGTGCTTAGCATGCACATCTTGGGTTCAATCCCCAGTACCGCCATTAAATAAATGAAGAAAGAAATAAACCTAATTACCTCCTGTCCCCCCCAAAAAGTAAAATAGACCAAATTTTTTTTAAAGATTTGATTGTGTCACTCCCTTGGCTACAATTGTCCAAGGAGATGTACTGTTCCATGAATAAATCCCAGCCCAGAAGCACGGCCTGCAAGGCCCTTTGTGCGACGAGCCCGTCTCGGCATCTCCCACTCTCCCTTGCTCATGGTGCTGCAGCCACACCTGTCTGTTTTCTATTCCTCATTCCCACCTCAGAGGGCTGCTCCCTCTGCCTGCAGTGCTTTTCCCTTAGGTCTCATGGTGGCTCTTTCCCGTCATCCAGCTACCCTCATAACACATGGCTTTTCTTGTTTATTATCTGTCTCCTCACGCTAGAATGTAAGCAATTAGAAAAGGGACCTTCTTGTTTTCTGTTTGGATCCACAGTGCATAGAATGGTGCCAGAAAGTCATGGACATTTGCAGAATGAATGAACGGGTGGATGAACCTAGCTGTGGATGGGCATTATCTGATGGTGTTCTTTACTTAACACATGTGTGTTTTGGCTTCACACCCTGATCAGAGCCCATGCAAGGGAAATTTGAAGACCTGGATGATGAATGAGACCAGGAATAATGGCTTCTTCTCTGGTGCTTTTCAAGCTGGAGAAGTTGCTCCATTTGGGGGCTATCTGGCATGTGGCTGTGCCCCAGGGTGGAGGGATGGAGAAGTCGAGTGCTCAAGGCCTTCTGGTCATAGTAGGGCACAATGGTGACACAACAGTCAGCAGGTGCTACTCATTTACACCTTTATTTAGTCACAAATTCATCATTTTGTCAAGAAAGTCAGCAGCTTGTGATACACACATTCACAGACACCACTGGTTGTGAAATAAACAGCTGCAGCCCCATTCCTCTCCCTTACCTGTGCAGCCCGCCCTCAGAAACTGAGAATTCCGGATGCTCGCTTTCTGAGTCTCACTTACAATTTGAGGACGGCGTTGTGGCCGGTGACACTTTGGGGGAAGTTTTCTTGGACTTAGGGGAATCATTTACAATATTTTTTAAGTTAAAAATGTTGAACTTTGAACTTTCTTTGCTCACATAAGCATGTGTTTCTTTTTTGCTTATATGGGTAACTTCTCAGTTCTTTCTTTTCTCACTGAAACATTTAATGGACAAAAAAGTTACAATAGCGGAGAAAATAATAACAATAAAGATAAATTAGAAGAAGTGGGAGTCAGGGTGGAAAAAAGTACAAAGGCCTTGGTCCCTTGGCTTCAGGGAACACGTATTCATTCTCTAACATCATTTTAAATGAATTACCCACTGTAATCTCTGGGAATAATTTCACTCACTGACTAGAAGAGAATAAGGTTACATAGTGTCCTTTCCCTCCCTTCTCACTTTGAATGTTGTGTGAGGACAAGGTACTCAGAGCTGCTCTGGCTACCCAGCCGTCATGAGCAAGAGAATCAAAGGGAATCAGGTTGACACAAAGCTCTGACATCCTGCAGCCTCTGACCCCCTGGTGCTGTCTGCCTCTGGATTCCTCGTTCTGCGAGAAGTGTAAGCCCCTCTCGTTGATCTACTCTGAGTCAAGTATTCTGTTATTGGCAGTCAAATGCATATTAGCTGCTGTTTCTTCTCAGTAAAATTCATTTTTCATATTGGTTATTCCATACACTGAGATCTTTAGCTCTTTTTATAAGCAAAGATGTAGGTCTTGTTTCTGATCATTGGGCCCTCTTTGAAGAGCAAAACTCTTAAATGGTTCATCATCTGCACCAGAAACTAGCAGATTCTCCTGTCTTCCATTCTAAGCCCCCCAAAATGATAAAAACAGGACAGATACTTCTTAAGACAAACTCTGATACTATGTATATTTGGGGCAGATCTACTGTGAGGAAAGTAGAATTAACAAGATAAGGATCTCACTAATTTATATAAAATAGATGAACAATAAATTCATACTGTACAGCACAGGGAACTATATTCAATATCTTGTAGTAACTTATGGTGAAAAAGAATATGAAAACAAATACATGTATATTCATGTATGGCTAAAGCATTATGCTGTACACCAGAAACTGACACCACACTGTAAGCTGACTACAGTTCAATTAAAAAAAATATATTTTATATATATACACACACACACATTTAAAAAAGAAGATGAGGCTCTCAAAGGCCAGAAACAGGGATGATCAATATTGCTGCTCCCAAAGAATTCTTGAATAAATGCCTTTTCTACCCCTTTTTCCCTAATTGAGGAAATGCCACCTTGAGACTCACGGTAGGAATTTGGCGTTTTAAAATTCCACTTAGATCATCTAATTGTTTAAATTAATTTTCTCAAAATAGTAGTAATAACACTGACAGACCAGTTAGGGAAGTTATTTAGATGATTATTATTTTTCAAAATATTTTGACTGTGTTTAAAATGGGTCATCACACCTGCCTCTTTGTGCTGTGGAAACTCAGAAGCCTGGAATGTGTTTGGAGCTTAAAGAGTGGTTTTGAGTTTCCTGATGTGTATTCTTAAGACAACTTGCATAAAATGTGTTTTTAAGTGATACTCTTATTCAAAACAAAAGCACAAGAAAATTTGATACCTGCTTGCTGAAGATGCCAGTATCAGGACAACAAAATAAATTTTAAGAGGTTATAGAGTCATAGAGCCGAGGGAAGCTTTGGCCTCCTGAGTATAGTTCTGCACAGGTTGACACACTGAGGCCACTAGTTGGTGACATAATGAGACGATTCTTTTCCCTACACTGTCCACCTACAATCAAACACACATCTTTAATCTTTTGTTATAGACAAAACTACCAAAATAGTTTAAATTATGTTAAGTGCACTACTCAAATTATGCATGACAGCAACACTTTTTAATTACTTTGAGTCTAATTCTTAGCTGAAATGATAAATATTTAGGTTGAAAAGCTGTGGCTCAAAGTTAACTTCTGTAGGCAACAGTACTGACTAGTGTTGAAGTTATAAAATGAAAGGGGATATACAATTCTGTCTAAATGTGCCCTGTGCACATTTAGGGAAGCAAATGAAGAGAGGCTGAATATGTCCTTTCTGGTGATGCTTTATTTTTAGGGAAAGAGAATATTAGTTTTCCTTACCAAGGTGATACTTGTTCATAGGGAAGAAAGACTTTTAATTAAACACACACACGGAGCAGTCTTCCGTCTCATTCTGCTTTTTCCATCACCCAGAGGCACCCTTTGTCCATCACTTCATTTCAGCATCTTTGTGCTGGTCTTTACCTTGGTATTCTTATCCTTTAGCTATTGACTTCCTGTATTCCTCAGGGTTCTCCAGAGAAGTGGAACCAATGGAATGTGTGTGTGTAGAGAGAGAGATGGACTAAGGAATTGGCTTGTGCAATTGTAGGAGTTGGCAAGTACAAAATCTACAAAAGCAAGCCGGCAAGCTGGAGACCTAGGGAAGAGCTGATATTGTAACTTGAATCCAGAGGCAATTTTGGGGGCAAAATTCCCTCTTCCCTGTGGGACCTCAGTCTTTTTCCCCTCCTCACTCTTAAGTCCTTCACCTGATTGGACAAGGCCCACCACATTGTGAAGGATAATCAGCTTTATTCAAAGTTTACTGATTTAAATGTTAATTTTTTAAAATTGAAGTACAGTCAATTACAATGTATCAATTTCTGATGTACAGCACAATCCCACTTACACATATACATCCATATATTTGTTTTCATATTAAATGTTGATCTTATCTTAGAAATACTTTCATAGAGACATCTAGGTTGGTGTTGGATCAAATATCTGGGTACTGTGGCCTGGCCAAGTTGACACATAACCATCAGACTTGCTGATATGGTAGATGCAGATTTCGCTCTCTGATATATCCCTGCCCTTCCCCCATCCACTCAATATGATAATATCACAATATTCAATGTTTACATTATTGTAACTGTAAATATTGTTCATAGCTGAGCCAAGAAGTGTATCGTGATTTTTCCCTATTTGTACCAAACTGTTTTTCCTCATTTTTTCATTACTCACTCTTCTTTGAACCTACTACCAAGTCTTCCCTCACCTTCCAACAGCTTCCCAATTAGGTTTCACGTTGTTAAACCATCAGGTTATTTACTCATCTCTCTTCCCTCTTCCTTCCCACCTGTAGACCTTCCTTCTGGAGCTCTGGCCCCTCTGCTCCAGTCTGGACGGACGGCTCCCTGGGTGTGCAGGACGCCTGTCATGCTGGGAGTGCCCTTCCACGTCATCCTGGGAGTCTCCCTCAGTCTTCCTGGAGTAGATCCCTTGTTTCTGGGTCTCAGGTCTTTACCTTTCATGGTTTATGAAAAAGGACGCTTGAGAGGTAGAGACCTAGCGTTTCTGAACGTGTCCGCATTCTGCTTTAACACGTGATTCATCATTTGGCCGAGCACAGACTTTTGGATGAAAAAAATTTTCAGTCAGTTTTTGAAAATTCTGCTGTATTTTCTTTAGGACTCCAGTGTTTTTTTGCTCAAGAGAGTGGTGACATTTTTGTTCATCATCTCTGATATGCAATGTTTGATTTTTCTCTACAAACGTTTAGAATAATTTCTTTACCCACAGAGTCCTGATGGTTCCCAATGACATGCATTCCTGGGGGGTTATTTATTGTGCTGGGCGCTCACTGGACTCACTTCCAACAGAAAACTCAGATATGGAAGTTCCAGAATATTTTTTGTATAATTTCCTCCTGTTTCCTCTGTTCTTACTAAATGTCCAATTAGTTAGATGTTGCATTTCCTGGATTGGTTCTCTAGTTTTGTTTCTTTCCTGTTTCTTAGCTACTTTTTGTTTTACTTTCTAGGAGATTTCCTCAACTTTATCTTCTAACTTTTTTACTGAATTTAAAATTATGGCTACTATACTTTTAATTTCAAAGAGCTGTATCTTTCTGTCTGACTCTTTTCCTCTTTTACAGCATCTCATTCCTATTTTATGGATACAGGAGTGTTTCTGCTATCTCAGGATTTTAATTTTAATGACAGTTTTTGTTCCGTGTGATGGTTTCTTCTGTGCCATGCATTGTCTCACCAGAATTCCTTTTTTTTTCGTTTGGTCTATTTCACATAGGAGGCTTCCTTCAGTTGTCTGGAGATGATTGGCTGATGGTTCACGTGTGGGTGATGCGCTAAAAATGTGATGAGTAACTCAGGGTGCGTGGGTGGGTCCTTGGACTGGCCAGCTTTACTGGAAGGAAATCGGGTAGCTGTCCAACTTCTTCTCAGGCGGAATCTCCAGATGTCAGTAACTATGGGTTTTTCCTCCAAGGCCATTCCGTCTTCCCAGAGGAGGGTCCTCCCCTCTTCTTCCTGGGGCGGGGGCTCTGAATAAACCTCACTGGATTCTTCCATTCAGTTCACAGACTTTAATCCTTATTTTCAGGCTGTTGCCTCATTTTTGTGCTTTGTTGTACCCGGAGTCCTCGAGTCCAGGGCCTCTCCGGTTCAGTGTCTCCAGAGAATAATCTTCCCCCGAGGGCACTGACAAGGGGATCATCAGTGACCCGGGTCCTCTAGGTAAAGGCGGGCAACAGGGGAGTCTACCCGCTCCTTTCAGACTTCATTCGGTTTCTCTGTCTTTATCCTTGTTGGGAAACAGAGTCACACAAGGCTTCGCGCCTCCTGCATGGTCACAGAAGAATGGGCCTCGGGCCTGGAACACTTCCTTACCAAGAGGTGGAGTCCTCACAGCCAGTGCCTGGCTTATCACATTGCGGCAAGTCCCCTTCCCTGCCTCAGACTCAGGGCGTGCTCCTTTGCTCTGCTTAAGCGCATGCGTCAGTGGCCCCCAGGCACGCCCCCAGCTTTCAGTATTTCAGACCCCACAGGGGCCATTGGGGTCCTTCCACTGCAGCACCAAGTGGGGTGATACTGGCTTCAGAGTGGACCCACTGGCCGCGGGGAACCAAGGGACTGGATCTTGTGCACTTTATCTCCGCTCTTTCTGTAGGGAAACGGTGCCAATGAGCCTTGGGTGCAGTTGTCTATTCTCCGCAACCTCCTTGATTTCTTCCCTGGGTGGCACTTACTTGCCTTTGACCTTGGCCCCATGGTCTGGCCACTCACTGAGTGAGCGGGTGAAGCAGATCTGGTGCTGTGAGCAGGGCTGCTGAGAAGGCATGGTGGAAGCAGAAGGACTTGTCCCCTGTCACCCCGTTCCAGAGTAATGCCAGCTCCCTGCGGGTCCTGAGGCTTCGGAGGAGGTCTTAGGTACCCTTTGCCAACAGAGCAACTGGGGTCCCACGAGTCTGCCTGTGCACCTTGATGCGTTAACTGGATGGATGAGGGTGGAGACATAAGAGGTGGCCCTAGAAAGACAGGAAAACTACACCTGGGCTCTTGGCTGACTTCACACTCCCACGCTACCTGCCAACCCCTGCGGTTTCCCAGAGGTCACAGAAGACGAAGACCTCCCAGGGAAATCAGGGGCCCCAGGGAGCTGCACCGGGTCCAGGTCACTTGCAGGCCTCCAGTAAGATCTATTTTCTCTGAATACAAAACCACTCATGGCATTGCTGGAAACAATACTGTTTTTTTTTATTGGAGTATCATCAATTACAATGTCAAAGTCAATTTCTAGTGTACAGCGTAATGTTTCAGTCATACATATACATCTATTCCCTTTCATATTCTTTTTCATCATAGGTTACTGTAAGATATTGAATTGATAATTCCCTGTACTATACAAAAGAAATTTGTTTTTTTAATCTATTCTATATATAGTAATTAATATTTGCAAGTCTCAAGTTCCCAATTTATCCCTAATTTTTGTTTGTTTTTTTTTGGGGGGGTTATTAGTTTTATTTATTTGTTTATTTTAATGGAGGTATTGGGGATTGAAACTTGTGCATACAAAACTGTTAAGATGAGGTCTTTCTCTGAAAATAAAATACAAAAGCTGAAACACAGATATGGATCAGAGCCAGGGAGTCTGCTGTAGCCTAGTTGGTATGTCTGTTGCTAAAGGAGCGCTGAAACCCAAATGGCCCAGGCCGGATGGCACGGCTAGGGATGGGCCAAGGTCTCTGTGTCCCCATCGGGGATAAGCAGCCCTATAGCCCTGTTAGGATGAAAAAAGGCGGGGATTCAGACGTTCATGGAGTTTTTAAGATACTGTTGCCCAAATTTTAATAATCACAGGTTCCCGCAGGGGTGGCAGTAAGCTGATGGATTTGGGGATAAACTTGGTGACCACAGCAGACGGGTTCACATGTGCTTTGGGCCATTTCGAATGCTGGTGACCATGGCTCCCACCACTGATTGTTATTGACATTTTGGGAGCTCGTGACACAACATCTCTGCTGCTGGAGGGTCGATGCCCCTTCACAACAAAGAACTGTTCAAAGACGTAACAGTGGAATATCACCTCCCACCTGCCACCTGTTACCCAAACTCCAACGGAATATTCAACAGAAGCAGTGCTATATACCAGGTGGGGAAAAAGACATTACTTTGTTATTCATGTCTTGCTGCAGGCAGGGATGTTACACACCAGTTCATTGCAGCTTAACAGCCCAGTCTGGCTGGTAAAAAGGGGCCTGGAGGCTGGCAGTGGACAATCACAAATTAAATGCCAAGGTGCCACCCTTGGCCTCTCAGAACCCACCATCACTGCCGCCACCTGGGTGGCGACGGAGCACATGGGAGCCTGGTATACCTTTACTGATCTGGATGATGCCTTTTGTCAATCCCTCTGCAGGGCAAGGATCAAGGCCAGCGTGTGTTCACACGAAATGGCCTGCAGTGTACTTTGGCTGTACTTCTGCGGGGAAAGCTCACATGCCCTGCAACACGCCAACAGCGGTAGGGCTAGATCTGGAACGAGCCCAGCTACCCCCCGAGTGCTCGTCATCCACTCTGCTGATCAGCCATCGTCACCGCCAGCTTAGCTAAGAAACAAGTTGACCAGGTCCTGCAGAAGGTCATGGGCACTGACACATGCAGGCTGGGCCATCGACCTACTGGACAACTGCTGTTCCTGGAAGCCCCAGGGCAGTAATCAAAAGAAAATTCCCAACAGGATTAAGCTAACATTGCTGTCCCTGACAGTTCCTACCCACAAAAATGAGACTCGGCAACTGGTAGGCCCACGTGGCTACTGAAGGCAACGTGGACCGCGTCTGCGTATTCTTTTGGCCTCTCTTGTCAGGGTTACCCACGTTGTGGCCCTTCAACAATAGCAGGTCCCAGAGACCACACAACAAACTGTGATGCAGGCCCTGCCATTGGGCAGTGAAGCCCACCAGCCCCGTGAAAATAGGGCCTTTGGCGACTCCTACCCATGAGGGTTGGCCCCTTGGGTTTGGACACATAAATTATCCAAGGCAGCCGCCAGAGACACTCCCTCCAAATGTCAACTTCCAGGCTACTGTTGGGCTTTACTGAAAAGAGTGCCTGACCCCTGAAGTGCCCTTTGGTTCCTTGCAACCTAATCGGCCTGTCCTCACGTGGGTGCCCACCAATCCCAGTAATAAAACAGGACAGGCTGAACTAAACTCCATCATCAAATAGAAACAGCGCCTCCAAGACGGAGCCTGTCCGGGACCCTGGGGTCTGGCTGACTCCATAAACAAGGAGCTGCTTGGCCAAAGGGGGCTCTACAGCGGGAGGGGGTGCTTAATTAGGTGGGGCCCGTGGTTCAAAGATGTCCAGCTGTGGAACCCAAAGCTGGTAGAGTCTTCCAGGCCATGGTGGCCACCTTCTCCAAGGACGGCCACCTTTCCACCGAGACCAGACAAGACCACTCTGCCCAGTGGGCCAAGCTCCTTGCGATGAGGATGGCTAACAACAGGCCACTCCAACAGCGACTCCCTGCTACTTATTTGCAGACTCATGGGCTGTTACAAATGGGCTACTATATGAGCCAGTAACTGACAAATTAATAATTGAACTACTAAGGGCTTCCCTGTGTGGGGACAGGGACTGTGACAACAGTTTGTAGACTGAAGAAAAAACCATACTCATCACTCATATTAATGCTTATAATGAAGAACAAATGAAAAGACAAAACAAAACTCATGAGCTAAACTAACATGCACTCAGCAAATCACCATGGCTGCCCGTTGGGACCATATGGGGACGGAACATAAAATTCCACCTCAAATACAAAAAATGGACCAAATCACAATGACTCGATCACCAAAATGAAAGCCAAAGTCACAACAAAGTCGTGTGATTCCTGCCAGCGAGCACAGGCCGTGCAGCACGACAAACTAGGCCCCACTGTGTGGGCTTAGGCCCCACACAGATGTGGCAAATTGACCACATTGGACCATGACTCCCCAGTCATGGATTCCAGTGACTCACCACGCGGACACATATTCCACACCGTGTAGACACAGAGACCACTACTGCGGTTACTGCTGCTGAAAAAAAACACCTTTGCCATATGATAGCCAATGAACTTCCCATCTAATCAAGACACCACATTCACAGCTCCCCAAACACAGCGATGGACCTGTTCCTGTGACCTGGCTGGAGCGTTCATGCTCCCCATCACCCTGGACAGACGGGGCGAGAAAACACCGAAGGGAGCAGCTCAAGCAACAACTACATACACAAAGGCCATCAAAAAACCCCAACTGGCTGGATGATACGCCCGCTTAAGAAAAATCATTTGAACATGAAGCACTGACTCTCCGACACATGGCAGGTGACACTGAACTTGGAGTGGGTGGAGGACCAGGCAGTTGCCTGATTAGGCTGCACCGGCTGAATCCCAACCCCAGTAAACCCAATCATCCTTCTTCTCCGGCTGGAGCACACTTCCTGGGGGTGACTTGTGATCGGGGCCACAGGGACGTCCCCAGTAGGACCCCTCCAGTTCAAACGTGGAGACACTGCTACCTTTGGCACCTCCCTCCTGGGAGACACCACGGGGTTGGGGGTGGGATGACAGAACCTGGGGCACTAGGATTTCCCCTCGTCGTGCTGGGACCTCTGACTCAAGAGGGCGGCGTTACAGGGTATGGCAGGTTCACGCAGGTGTGGCTTCCTCCCCGGGTGGATGACTGGGCTGAAAGGTTTGGGTCAAGCAACAGGGGCGGTGGATTCCACAGAAGTGGTAAAGGAGAGCATCTCTGGCTTCCGGAGATTCCTGGAGCGGAGTGAAATGGGAACTCTGACCTGTCTTCTGGCTTCTTAGATGCCTCTGAGGTGCCTGCGCGACATGCTGATAAGAATCAGCGCGGCCAGGGGGAGAGGCGGCGAACTCAACAGCGCCGGGCTTGTTGTCCCAGAAAAAGGTCCCTCTTGTCCCACAGTCCCATTTAAATGGCTCGGCTGGTACACAGTGACTTGGACTATCCTCTAGACCAATAAGAATCACGACACAGTAGCCATTAGCCCTGAATGGCCCTCAATTCTCTGCTGGCAGAACGGGGTGGCGTTTGTGTTACTGCCAATGCCTTTTGCTGCAGGTGTATCTGCAACATGGGGAAGGAGAAGCTGCTTGCTCGGGAGGGATGGTTATCATCTGTGCACGTGCAGCCCCCTCCCCCCGCCCTCAGGCTCAATTTTTCTCCTCTTTGGTTGGCTTAGTCCAGGCACGGGGGTTTCTGGTTGAGGACGGTCCTCCAGGAAGGCCTGATCATTGTCCTGGGTCTGGTTCTCTTAGTGACCCTGGTAAAGAACCGTCTCAAAGTGACAGGGAGGCTCTGCGAGCAAACTGTATCCATGCGGGTTGTTCAGGGGCCCATCAGCCCAGCTCCACCTACACGTTTGGGGCAAATGACGGCCCTACCGGATCTGATGTGCTTTATCTGCTATGTGGGTGGCTGAGCGGTGTGGGTGGGTGCACCGTTGGGGAAGGCAGTCACGTGCAACTTCTCGCCTCCTGCACAGTCACGTAAGAACGGGCCTGGGCTGCTGCTTTATCGAGACAGAGCCCTCAGCCCGAGCCGGGCTCATTGCCTCTCCCGTTTCAGGCTCAGTGTGTGCTCCTTTCGCCTGCATCGGTGGCCCTCAGGCATGCTCCCAGGGTTCTGTATTTCATACTCCATGGGAGAGGCTGTGTGTGTTCGCCCCCTGAGGCTTTGGATGGACCTGCCGGCCGCGGGGGAGCCGTGCGTTGTGAGGGGCTGGATCTCGTGCGCTTCCTCTCCGCTCTCTCTGTAAGGAAACGTGGTACTTGAGCCTGGGCTGCCATTGTCTGTTCTCAGGGGCCTTGATTTTGTCCCTGGGTGGCACTTACTGCCTTTTAACCTTGGTGCCACAGCCTGGCCACCCAGTGAACAGTGAAACACTCCCATGCTTCACAGCTCTCTCTGTGGCCGTCACTGCCTGCACTTCCAGAGTTTTCTGGGATTTTGTAGGACACTGGCTTAATTTCTCCAGCGTTCACCTCTGTCGGCCCTCACCATTGCAGGTCTCATCAAGGTTGGCCTCACCATCCTTGGCTCTGCTGTATCAACTGCCATCCTCCCATCTCTTAATTTTCATACATGTTGACTCAAGGATACAGTGCTTTGGTCTTTTCCCCAAGATTCAAGCTGACATTACTACTGTGACTCACCAACAAACATAGTACCTGGCACATAGTGGGCACTCAAATCTGTTTGATGGGTCAAAGCATTTCTTAGAACTGGCTGCTGTGTGGGATGGGACCTTTTCCTGAGAATTTCTTTAATGTTCACAGTTGTGCTAGGAGTTAAAGGTGTAGTGAAGACAGCCACGAGGAAGCTACCAGAGGAATTTAGGTGAGATGATGGTGGTTACTTCTTACTCGTTGGACCAGAGATGATTCATTGTCCTGAACGCCACCGAGTCCCACCTTTGAAATTCTGTTATTCTTCTGTATCTCTAGCTCCATTCTTCTCCAAGCTCGTATTTCTAGAAACTATAACCACCATGCCTTGTCATCAGATGGTTGTTCTTGTGACCCGCTTAATTGTGTGACTGTCCCATACGTGTTACTTTGTAAGGGCGATCAGAATTCAAGTCATTTGGGAAAAATTTGCCATGAATTACAGGGAAGAAGCCCACCGATACAGAACACAAAGTAACAATTTATCAAGGAACTCTTCTCTGAGCCACCCCCCCCCACCCTTTCTGGGTCCTTTTATGATGTATTTCAACCTGTGACTGCCTCCTTTGCAGCACGTACTGCAGTTTGTCATGCATTGGTTTTGAAATTATTTTAGGTGACTATCTTTCATTAGACCTGAAGCTCCACAAGGTCAGGGACCACGTCCGTCGTCTGCTCTCTCCCCAGCCCTGGGCACAGCGCTCAGAACAGGAAGGTGTGCTCAACGGCTGCTGAGTGAGTGAGTGGTCACTGCCAAGGCCCAGGCTGCTCGGGTGGACTTGTGGGTGGCATCTCCATAAGCAGCTCCTGGACACAGCTCGGCTGACTCTCTTGCCTGAGCAGCAGCCCTCTGCTACCCAGTAAGAAATGAGAAGTAAGTGAATCTTAACGGAGACTAGCTTTCTAGACTTGGCTCAAAGGGTGAAAAAATGAACACCTGACGTGAAACTAAGTTATAAATCAGTTTATTTACAGATTTTATCTTTCCTTAAAGTACATTTCAGTTAACAAATCTATTTACACAGGTGTACATGGGAGCGCATCCCAGTTATTTTACATATCATACTTACAAACCACACCCTACGTCTTCTGTGCAAAGTTGCACTGGATGTGTCTATTGGCTGAAAATGGCCTGATGATCAGGCTATTTACACATACACAGTAAACGGGTTTGTTTTTCATGTCTGCACAATACAGTACACACACGGAGGCCAGGCCTCCCAGGGGACGCTTTGCAATGTGTTTACGGAGAAGGCTTTGCAAAGTTCGGAAGGAAAAGCTATTAAACACAGGTTAATTAAAATGACAGTACCTCCTTTACATCGGTTTACATGTTTTTCTTCACATTTTTATAATACAAAGATACTTTATTGAATTGCTGCACAACCAGTTTAAGATGATTTGTAAACATGTAAATTTCTACAATTTGCATTAAACATCATTGTAGTTTCTATCATTTGCTCTTTGAATTAATGTTTTATTCACTAGTATTCTTAAGGTAGTAAAAGAAGATGTAAGTTTGAACTTCTTGCAGAAAAGTTATGAGTCTCTAACGCTGTGCGAGTACACACTTTATTCAAGTATTGCAAAAAGCTAAGGCCACTTTTTTTCAAGACAAGAAAGTGAACAAAATTGTTTTCTATCAATAGGCCACAACACTCTTATGAGCAATGAAATCTCTTTTGAAAGATAATTTCTCAGAGACCTGTAGTCACAGAAGGAATTTTCCTTTCTTTTCGCTAAAAGAAAAACAAAGTACCTTCCTCATTAACTACTTTTGAGCTCTTCCCACTTTTTCCCTAGAGTAAAAATTCCTGTTTAGACCTGAAGAGGGACTCTATACCCTGTACTTGTTAACCCAGAGTGCAGTACCCTGGATAGCACAAATTATTTCGGACTCAGAAATAAATCTGAAGCCTGTATGTTGGTTTACTACTAAGTTCTGATAGTGCTTTTCTAAAAGATATTACTGCTGATGCAAAGATCTTTTTCTTAGAGGAATTATGAAGAAAGAGTAAAAGGATGGGAGTGTGGGGAGAAGGAACGAAGGTTACAAAGAGGGGTTGTTTAGATTCTTGGTTAAGAGGCAGAACTTGATTAAAAAGATCCCAGTATGGAGCGAGTGGCGGGGTATCTGTGTGTTATCCCTAATCCTCGCAATAAACCGCTTTTTAATGATAACCAAATAGTTAAAATAATAAGAAATCTGCTAATTATAGATTCTTTTCTTTTCTGCTACCAAACTATGGACAATCTTTTCTAGCAAAGAGTAAGACTGAGCCATCCCTGCCTCTCATCTGGAACCCAGGGTCCTCAAGAGAGTCAAGACACCTGGGGCACGTCAGGACTACCCCCGCCACATGCTGCGCCGCATTCTGACCAGGGAACTTGGAGTCCAGACTGCTGATCCCACAGACTTCTATCACTTTTTTTCCTTTTCTGGAATCATAATGTCATAAAGAGTAAAGACAAACTTTATTAAAAATTGACTTAGGGCCAAACAATGAGGATGTAGAAAAACAACCTATATTCCTATTATATTATTTTTATATTCATTTATAAAAAACTTACAGCAGCTGTAATCATAAGGACAGTTTAATCCTACAAATAGCCAAAGGATGTAGACAAGACGTTTCTCCGCTTTCCAAATAACATAGACTGAAAAGAACAGCCTTTGCTTTTCCTTGGCCACATGAAAATAGTATCTCCACACTACTGGTTAACAACCCCAAGAAACCCTAGCTTCTCTTAGTTTGCTCGTTATGGCTACAAGGCTAGAGTTCAACAGCAAAAGCCCAGAAGAAATGCTGGCGACATCGATCTGAGCATCTCTTGAGACCCAATCACATTTCAGTGCTTCCCTTATTTGTCAAGAGCTATCACACCAGTCATTGTGCAAAATGCAAATATTCCAATGATTATTTCAGTAAGTTTCTCATAATGACAAGATGAAACCAGAGAGGAAGTGTGCATAGTGAAACACTAGAGACGCAAAGGCAAGTTTGGAGGAAAGATGCAGAAATGAATGGATGTGCACACTTAAAGATTATACAATCTTTGGGGTTTTCCTAACACGTTTTGAAGCGAGATTAACATTCCAGGATGTTTTTAAGTATGAATCCAGTGGATGTCTTGTATCATGCTTCTAATCAGGACCTTCAATGTTAAGGCATTTACATTCACGCCTAAGATTATCCACATTCTTCTAGATAACTTGAAGAAGGATGGGACTGATTAAGAGAAACCAGTCAAGAAGGCAGGTTACTGAGGTCCCAGAAGAGCATCAGATATGCTCTGATGTAGCAGCTGGAGTCTGTACTTTTTTTCCCCAGGTAATAGTTGTGAGAAGCAATGCTGCAAGAGAGGCAGAATTGGATTTTACAGTGTCTGTAAGTCATGTTATCCCATTCCTGCTACTGCAGGTGATCTTGGAAGAGCTCATCTTCGTTTCACTGAATTAAACTGCTTTCTTCAATATGTGTATGGGCTTGTTAAAACCATAGATTTCCTGTGCAAAGACTACGAACCATAGAAGCTTCAAGACAGAAGTTTTACTATTACAGGAAGAATCTTTCACTTCTGAATAGGGACATACATTTTCAACTTAATAATTTATCTTAAAATAAATTAAAAAATGCTCTGTAGCACAAAACAAGCACACAAACAATCGACAGTATCTGTTTGTCTTTGGTGCACACACTCATTTCCCAAATCATTCAAGTAACAGCGTCTCTGACTTCTTGGGGAGAGATGGGAGTTGAAAGTTTGAAGGCCAAAATGAATTATCTCCACTTCTGCCATGCCTGGATGCCTGAGATGGTCCTGAGGATCTGTGATTCTGGGAGCAGCTGGTAGAGGTTCAGAAGGAGTAAGAAAAGTGCAGGGGCAGACAAGGGGTAGAAGAACCAGCCCTGCACCAGTCCCGTGAGCCCAGTCTTCAGCGGGGGCGCTTTTCTGTTTCCATGCCCACAGAGAGAAAACGAAAAATAATGCAAAAGTTTGAAATTCTTTAGATGGTGCTCAGAAAGCAAGGCTACCACTGACTTCTGTTAACTTGACAGTCCACTTGGTGCTGCTCAAATTGCAACAATGGAAGAAAATGGTCTTCAAAAAGAAATGAAATGAACTCCAGAATGTGGAAGAGGTGCACACGATTAAGCCTGACTATCTGAAAGTGGTTCAGGAGTTAATACTGCCTGGAGACTATCATGTCTACTTAACGACTTTCGTGGTATAAACCAGGATTACATTTCAAAAACGGTATGATGCACTTATCTGTAAACCTCTGTTGCCTGGCTTCAGACTCAAGGTAGGTGATACCCTAGTCTAAGCTAAGAGGTAAGTCTGGTGTTTTCAGCCCTCATCGGAGACCCGGCAGGGATGCTAACAAGAGGTGTAGGAATAGGCTGTGTCAACATCAGGAGTGCAACCCTGCCCACCAAAAATACCCAATTAATCCAGTGGACGTCTCTAAAGGCAAAGGCTGTAATACCAGATATACCGCATTGTCCCGTGAACTCCAAACCAGTAGTCTTTAAGAACAGGTACAAGGTCCGGAAGCACTCTTGCTATGATGGAGATGGGGTGTGTATCAGGAGGCAGAAAGGCCCAGGACGCGTATTAGCACTCAGTGTTCGATTTATTTGCAAGATGTCACACAAGTAGCATTCTCCCCTGTTTTTCACTGATCTGATTCAGAACATCAATAGTGTCTCGGATCAAGGTCTCAAAGATCCCATCGGCTAGCTGCATCTTCACACACAACTCGTCCTCATCATAGTTCACCCACTGTGCCTCCTCCTCGTGGAGCTCCTGTACCTAGAATTCAGAAAACAAAAAGGTTAGAAAATTACTCTCACACAAACGCTAGGAAACGCATGATATTTGCCCCATCCATGGAACTACAGTCCCAGGAAATAAGAGAAAAAAGGTAAGATATGAGGACATCAAATACCCCTTTAAAAGTTGCAAAAAGTTAGAAAAAATTCAACTGTCAAATGGAGTCTGACAATACTCCAGGATTTTATAGACATTAAGGATTACAAGTACGCTGTCTATATCCACAATTACATGCTTCTCAAGCTGTGCTGAGCGAGAAGCATGTCTGGGAAAGCTAAGAAGCATGTGCCCTATAGAAGATTCACGTCTCCCATGAATTTATCTGTTCAAAGTTGCACAGCTTTCCTTTTTACGAGTTCTCTCAGCCTTCAGTATTAAATCTGTTCTTTGACTAACTTCCTCCTCAATGATAAAATTTAGGAAGCACTGTCCTAATGAAATCATTTTTGCCCCTATGGCAGAAACATGTACGCTCAGGACATTACCCATTATACCTCTCAGCGAAACCGAGATGAGCCCCCGCCAGTGCCCTTGTCGATAAGCAAAAGCTTGGCTCCTCTATAAGAGCAGGAAACGTTTTCCTCTCAGCCGGTGAGAACTAACATCACATTTTCTTTTTCACGTTGGCCATCAGAAAGCATAAAGCCCAGCCTGCGACCTCAGTTACGGCAACTGAAGAATCTCACAGCCTGAAAATCTGCCTCCATTTTCTTCTTTTAGTTTTCGGAGTCTGTTCCATTCAATGACACATTTCCCCTGCTGCTGCTCCTGAAGATGTGTGTATGCATGTGTGTACATTAGTATATACTATGTATTAAAAAGTTGCATTAAAAAGTCAGTCTAACAATAGCTTTTTTTTTTTTTTTGGACAGGGTCTTAGGCTGGTAGTAAAGAGAAATATAAATAGAATGTGGCCAGATTTAAGCAAGTATGTATGTCAGGGCCTTTCATCATATTCTTGTGAACAAGATGGGGAAATACAGATAGATGTAGCAGATATACGTATTTTTTGGATTAAAGGACAACTAGCAACCTGGAAGGAAGTTCCTGCCTGGAAGAAGACTCAGGAGCTTTTTCCTCTGTGATCTCAGTCCATCTTGTTCATATTCCACTGCAGTAATTATCCTGCAGAATTTTGTATTTGATGTATTTGTTCTCCCAATAGGCTGTGAACTCAAGATTTTTCTTTTTATTTTCTATTTATTAATTTCCAGTGACCATGACAGTGCAAATAGAAGGTGTTGAGTAAATAACTGACATACAGATTTTTTAGTGAGTGTTTTAAAGCTTGTTTTTGGCTCTGTCCAGTTCATTTTTAGCAGTGACTTAGATGAAGGCTAGATGAAGGCAGGTACCTCAATTTTAGAGGTAAAATGAAAGTTGGGAAACATAATAGCAATATTAAAAGAAAGAACCTTAAAAATGTGTTGATAAGCTTGAAATGATGGGCCAAATTTAACAAGATGAAGGAGTGAAATAAGGTCCTGTACTTGGACCAAAAAAATAACTACAAAAGGTTGAGATTTTAATCTTTAAATTTTCCTAAGCTTTTGTGAGTCCCATGGGAATGATATAACTAAAAATAAATGAAACAAATGTGATTATAAACTGCATTAACCAAAGTACAGTATCCAGAAGGAAGAAGGAGGTTATACAATTTTACTAATTAAGCAATGCACAAAATATTACAGGCATACCTCAGAGATATTGTGGGTTCAGTTCCAGACCACTTCAATAAAGCTAGTCACACAAATTTTCTGGTTTCTCAGTGCATGTAAAAGTTATGTGTACATGATACTGTAGTCTATTAAATGTGCAATAGCATTATGTCTAAAAATCAATATATATACTTTAAAAATACTTTATTAAAAAAACTTTATTGCTAAAAAAAAATCTAACCATTATCTGATAATGCAGTTACCACAAACTTTAAATTTGTAAAAACAAAAACAAAAAAAACCCACAAAAGAAAACAAAATCCCCCCCAAACCATACCTATGAAGCACAATAAAGTAAAGTGCAATAAAATGAGCTGTGCCTGGACATGGTCAGCTCCGAGCACCGGAAGAGCTAAAGCGGACGATGCTGAAAATCAGACAACGGGGGGAGAATCCTAACGGTGAACAGGGAGAAAAAGGCTAAGACTCAAATGAAACATTACAGCCACTTCAAAGGTGCGTCGGGAAAATTAAAATGGTTACGTAAAGTCTCAAAGCTATAGAAGCAAATTATAATTAATTACATGAGAACCAATTTACACTTAGCATGAGAGAGAACTTAACAGTTACGCAGAAACTCGGGAGCTACTGAGTACCTTACCAGGTCATAAGCTGTAAAGGAGTTTCAATCATTAGCCATGTGGTTTCACTACAGGATTTGTCATTTTAAGTGCAATTTTACCTCTAGTAGGGAGATTTTCTGTACATAAAGGATATACAAAAGTTGGTCTAAATACTTGTTACTCATTCTACATCATGTATACTTTGGGAATGCGTTGCTAAAAATGTCTCATAATATTCTTGGCTAACCTAAGATGTAAATTAGTATCTTTGTGAAGTGGTAAAGGAACAGTGACTGGGAACTAGAGCTAAAAGAAGATTTCTCTGCTCTTCTGACTAACAAGGCCTTAAATGTTAAACGCTCTTCATACTTTACTTACCTCAAATGATGCCTAAAAACACAAAGACTGATTAGGGATTTTCCTAGTCCAAGCAGCAACAGCTAAATTATATACCTTTTCCTAATCTGGAAGAAGCCACGGTTTATTATGAAATATTTAATGTAATAGTTGATCATGTTAGCAGTGTTTTAAAAGGGCAATACCCAGTGCGAGGCCAGCCCGCCCTGTGCGGCCTCCCTCCGTGTCTGCTCAGGTAGACTGCTCCAGCAGTGCTCCTCGCTCCTCTGCATCGCCACAATTTCTCTATGGAATTATTCCCATCAGCATATTTCTTTCCAACTAAAAGAATCCTCTCGTCACCATTTCATCTCCATTTTTCTCTTTACAAAAAAACTCCTTTGAAAGTCCCAGTTTTGCTCTCTTAATTTCTCTCATTCTCTCTTGAAATCCACTCAAATCAAGTTTTAACCTCATTCATGCCACCAAAACTACTTGTATTGATGTTAAAACAAACACCTCCACATTGCTAAATCCAGTCAGAATTTTTCAGTTATCTCACTTGACTACTGAGCAGCACGTAACACAGCTGATTGATTCATCCTTCCTCCCTGAAGACTTTCACCTGCTGCCAGGACCGCACACTCTCCTGGCTCTACCTCACTAGCAGTTCCTTCTTAGTCTCTTTTGTTGGTTTCTCGTCACCTTCTTAACCCTTGAAAGACTGGAATGTGTGGAATATGTCAAGACTCAGACCTTGGGCCGCCTCTCTATTGGCCTACACTCTTTTTCTTGGTCCCATGGCTTTGACTACCATCTGTATGTTTGCCACCCCTGAATTCTTATCTCCAGCCTGCATCTCTTGCCTGAGCTCCAGACTCGTATACCTAATTACCTGCTCAGTATCTCCATTTGAAGGTTTATTAGACATTTCAAATTAAACACATTCAAAACAGAACTCTCGATATTTTTTCCGAACCTGCTTCTTTCAGTCTTCCTCAAATCAGCAAAAGGCAATTCCTCAGCTACTCAGGCCAACCCAATGGAGTTATTCTTGGCACCTCTCTTTCTCTTACATTCCACATTCAGTGTATCAGCAATTCTGTTCTATTTTGAAAACTGTTCTCACCACCTCCAATACCACCAACCTGGTCGTAGCCACTATTATCACTTGCCTGGATTATTCCAATAGCCTCCTGGTTTCCTTACTCCCACCTGTGCTACCCTTACTTCAGTCTACTTGCAACACTGCAGCCAGAGGGATGCTGTTAAAATGTAAGTCATACAGAATTAATACACAGAAATCTGCTGTATTTCTATACACCAACAACAAAATAGAAAAAGAAATTAAGGAAACAATCATACTTACCATCACATCAAAAAATAAAATACCTAGGAATAAACCTACTTAAGGAGGCAAAAGACCTGTACTCCAAAAACTGTAAGATGCTGATGAAAGAAACTGAAGATGACACAAACAGATGGAAAGATATACCATGTTACTGGAAGAATCAAAATTCTTAAAATGGCCGTATTACCCAAGGCAAGATACAGATTCAACGCAATCCTTACTAAATCACCAAATGGCATCTTCCACAGAACTTAACTGTCATAGACTTAAGATTAATTATATTCCTTTTCTTAGAATCTAACTACATTCTGATTTTTGAAAAGATGATCAAAAATAAAAATAGTTCAGTTATATACACTGACCAGGATATGATCCACTCGGTCTCTTTTCTTTCTTCCAAATTTCATCATTTTCTGCCAATCTGTTTTGTGGTTTGGCTCCTTTTTAAGACTGAACAACTTGAGTACTTCTGTTGCTATAAAGTTCTGTGAAAATAAGAGGAATGAATGAAACACAACAGAGTTCTTGTGATTTAGTGCTTATGATGCAGTAAACAGATTTATGCTAAGAATACAATATTTATAAAAGATCATACAAATTTCTTCCATTTATAGTACAACTTAGCACAGTGAAGAGAAAAGCATGCCAAAATGCTCAAACTTTAATCACTTACAGAATTTTTGTTTACACAACATACAAAAGTAAAACCCGTTGATGAATCCGCAAAGAAAAATCACTTTGGAGTCCCTGCTACTCAAGAACCACCATTAGCTAACTTCAAGCTGGCAAAAGAAAGCATAAAATAAATGGCTGAACCTGAAACACGAACTTTGCCTGGGATAGTTTACTCTGAAGCAGCAAGATTTAAATACATTAAAAAAAATTAATTAACACTTCAGTATGAGAAGCATGGTACTTTTATTGCTAACAATATTAGAATGCTCACCCTTAAAAAATACTTTTAAAAATGCTATAGCAATATTAAAATTGGTAGGCAGCATCACCGAGTGTTATATTGATGTATGCATTCTGATGATTGCTGCTATATATTATGTATCTTGTCTTATTTCAACATATTTGTTCTTTATTATTAATAAATAATTTGGGGTTTTATTACTTTTTATAGTTATTCTATTAAAGATAAACATCATCTTAATGGGGAAAAGGACACATTTATGAATCAGAATCACTTGAGAAGATTCTCAAACCACCAGTGTGCCCCCAAACTGCACTGCTCCCCACCTATACACACACATGTTGATACATTCAAGGATGTGTCAACTGCTGGGAGCTGAAAGAAATGAAGTACACCAATGTTCTGAAAAAGTTCCCCAGGTGGTTCTGATGCTTTATTCCTCAAAGTTGAAAATCATTTAAAAAGTCTTTTTAAAAAATGCATCAAGTCAATATTTGAACACTTTTTTTTTCCTGCTTACTTTAAGCAGGGGTCAGCAAACTTTCTCTGTAAAGGATCAGACTATAAATATTTCAGGTTTTGCAGGCCATATGGTCTCTACTGTGACTACTCAACTCTGCTGTTGTAGCAGGAAAGCAGCCACGGACAATACGTAAACAACCAGGTACGGCCGTGGTCTAATAGAACTTTACAGAAACGTGGAGGGCTGGATTTGGCTGCTTGGCCATAGTTTGCCTACCTTTGATGTAAGCACAGATTACATCTCACAAATTCTGTTAGTGCAAAATATTTTTAAAAGCTTTCCATAGTTAACAACACTGTAGTGTATATTTCAAAGGTGCTAACAGTGGAAATCTTAAAAGTTCTTATCACACACACAAAAAATTTTAACCATGTGTGGTGATAGAGGTTAACCAGACTTATTGTGGTGATCTCTTCACAACATATACAAATATTGGGGAAGGATGTAGCTCAGAGGTAGAGCACATGCCTAGCATGCACGAGGTCCTGGGTTCAATCCCCAGTACCTCCATTAAAATAAATAAATAAATAAACCTAATTACCTACTCCCCACAAAAAACCCCCACAATACATACAAATATCAAATCATTAACGTTGCACACCTGAACCTAATATGTTATATGTCAATTATACCTCAAAGAGTAAATCATTTAGACAATGCCTCCATGTTATATACCAGAATAATGTATATATACCTTTAATGTATTTTGATACTCCACATATACTACTGGATGATTTAAGAAAATACACCAGTAATGTAAGTAATTGGAAATATGTTCCCCGCGGAGAGAACAAAAGCCTTCTATGATCAAGTAAGTTTAGGAAACATACTCTAGAGCCTTGCTACTCAAAGTGTTCTAGGATCAAAAGCATCAGCATCACTTGGGAGCTTGTTAGAAATGCAGAATTCTGGTCCTACTCCAGATCCACTCAGTAAGAACCTCCATTTTACCAAAATCCCCAGATGACTCAGATGCACATTAAAGTTGGAGAGGCACGGCAAGGGAAGTATAACCTTCGCTACATTAGGAAAATAGGTGAGTAGGCTGAGACACGTCCACCAATGTGACTTTAAAATTGGTTTGCTGAGAGTCCTTACAGCCTCCGGCACTTCTTAGACAAGCAATATTTTTTATATATCGTGTTACTATCCCACATATTTCAAAACCACATTATCAATTTGAAACCTCCAAAATCAAAGGTGGAAAGGTAACACCTATGTGTTTGATATACGGACATGTTTTCAGGTGTACTTCTAGACTACCTACCTCTAAATTATTAAAAATTCACCTAAAACTTCTATGAGTTGCAATTATGTATCTCCCTGAGTATTTGCTAATTTTTTCTTAAATATTATAAAATATATATACGAAATGACTTTTGTTTTGTAAAAATTGAGGATTCAGGATTTCCTCTCACCCCTATCCCTCCACTGCTCATAGATTCAATGAATCAACAGGAATTTATTAAATACCTACAATGGGACAGCCCTTGAGGACAAAATGGTGAATAAACAGAAGAGCGCCCGCTTTTACCTCAAGCATTTATAGATCCGTATAAAGGAACAGCAAGTTAAGAAAGGAGATACTCTATTAGTTTGCAGTTTACCTTGATTTCATCAAGGTTATTTGGATTTTTCACTCGTCGGAAATAACTAGAGTTCATTCTACATGGCTTCATCCAGACAGGTTGATTCAAGTTGGGATCCTCAGCAAATATTTCCTCAAAAATCTCTTTTGTTAAATCAAAAACCGCCTTGATAGAGAAAAATAGAACAAAATAAAAATGGCTAAGAATCCAAATTTCAGACAACAGAGAGAAGTTTAGAAAAGTGAGAACCACCCCGCCATGTTCCATACCTGTCTGTACACCCTTTTACTAGTGCTCTCTATGTCCAGACCCTTGCTGGCACAGCCCAGCAGCTTGGCGGGGATGCTGATGCTATGAAGATCATGACCTAATTCCTTCCATTTCCAGAGTTCTTCTGCTGCATTGTGTACAAGAGTTTCCACTTCCTCCACAGTATGCGGGACTGCCAACAATGTTTCACACGGCTTTGGGGGAGCTCTTTTAGGTTCTGCCATTAGAGGTACAATGGTTTCTTCTGCCTTATTTTTTTGGATCTTGTGAGAAGAGCTCAAACCAAAGTCTTCATCAAACCAGTCTTGATCATCTCCTAACACGCTCAGGAACTCTCGGCTGATCTCAAGTTCAGCAAGTCTCTTAGCGAGCTCTTCCTGCCCACTGGCACCGAATACTGGACTCTCCTATAGAAAAGGAACCAATCAAACAACACTATTCAGTGACCTCAGATCACTTAACACGCTTGGGGTTTTTGTTTTTGTTTTTTAAGAAAAAGCAAATGCATAACTTGTATACTTACTATTTCTCTATAAATAAACAAAAGAAAAATAATATGGTGGCTATTAATGAATGATTTAAGAAAAAACTAACCTGTTTCCTGTAATTCTGCTTACATAAGCCTTATGGCTGAATTCTTATAAACTGCTTATTGACTTATTTTATTCTTTTTTGTATCATCATTATTCTGTTTCTGAAGGACTGTCTTGCTTCTGGGATATGGAAATGAGACATACAACTTCTCACCTTTGGTGATTATCTGGCTCAAGTTACTCAAAATCATTACTGTTGTTCCACTGTCCATAGGCAAGTTAAACAAGTTGATGGGCTAAGCATATGTCATAGTGGATTTATTTCAGTTTTACCAGAACCAACATCACAGCTGATAATTTCTGCAAGGCAACTATGACTGAGGAAATATGTTAACAAATAATTTCATACGCAAAAAAGTACTGGGTTGAGAACCAGTGGGAATCTCCATGGAATAAATTTGTTCACTGCATCTGGAAGGCAATCTAGTCTGTGGACAGTATACAGGGGTTTTCAATTTAATATAAGCCTGTCAGTGTTTGTGACAACCCTATAGTGACCACTCATGACATAACAAAGGACAATGATACTTCAGACAGAAAAACAGCTACATGGCCTTTAAAAACTAGTGGAGTGATTTTTAGCTAATAAACAACCCATCACCAAAAAACTTACCAGGATCTATGAAATGAAAATGTACGATAAAGGGAAGGTTGACACTTTTTCTGGACAAGATACTTACAGGTCTGGGACACAGATCTGGTGAGGAAATCTCTTCTTTCTCATCTTCCAGTTCAGACCTTACGAAGCAGCCTAGAACCCTTGGTGACTGTTCCTCAAGATCTGGGGACAGGTCTTGGGGTGGTACTTTCTTTTGATCATCATCAAGAAGCTCTTGATTGCTAAGCTGGATTTTCTCATTCCTAGCTTTTTGGATTTGTTGTAGTTGACTGACTGTGTCATTCAAAAAGACTTTTAGTAAACTGTCTGTCAGTAAGCTGACTGTTTCTAGCTGTTCCTTTGACTTTTTTTCCTCACTTAGTGATGACTTCAGCTGGGCCTCCAATTGGTTCTTTTCTCTTGTTAAAAGATCCAGAAGTGGGGTAGAAAGCTTTTCTGAAACTTCGGGATATAGGTTCTCTTCCTTTTCTATAAACTGCTGTTGCTTCTTTAATTCTTCAGAAAAGGTATTATCTAAAGTATCATCTTCTAGAGCAATGGAAACCTCTTCTGTGGCTCCGGAAACAAGGTCTTTGTTTTCCTTTGAAGAAATCAGTGAATCCACGGAAGACTGCTGGTGAATATGGGCTTCAAGTGCCCCAGAAATGTTCTGTATATTGTCTGCTTCTATTTTAAGGCTTTTATCAACTGAGGCCTCTGTGTCCTTCATACTAGGGAGAGATTTCTCATAAAAATACTCAACTGCATCCTTTTCTCTTTCAAACTTGGGAGCCTCTGTATCTTTTTGTTCTTGATTATAGTATTGATATTGTTCATCTGAATAAGAGTCTTCATCTTCATTTATGTCTATATAGTCATCAAAGTTTTCTGGAATGTGAGATATTTTTTGAGGAGGAGCAAAAATCCCATGCTTCTCTCTGCACACAAAGTATACAATGCCATCATATGTTCCATTGTTATTTCCTTCAGGTTTATCCAATTCCACTCCAGCCCAAAATCCTTTAGCAAAGCTAGTCACACCTTTGAATCGAAGAGTTCCCGGCTGCACATTGCCAATTAACACCCTATCACCGATGTGGAAATCAAATAACTCATCTGCAGCAGCAGCTGACACCAAGGAAGGCAATTCGGTAACTCCCTGTTCATGCTCTACATCGCTGCGCTCCTTACTTTTCATAAGCTCAGTAGGGGATTTAAGTTCTAACAGCCTTTCAGAGTGAAGACTGCTGTGAACAGAAAGGCTTTTCTCACTGAGGCACTCACTGATTTCATCATCGCTACCCAAGCTAGTGGCTCTACTTCTAGAGCTCCTTGCTGGCTGTGACTTCTCTCTGCAAGACTGAGAGTCTCTCCTGAGTGACAACAAAGATGCCACCTCAAAGTCATCTTTGTACAATTCAGCTGAAATGTCTTTCTTACAAGAAGATACTTCAAAATCTTCAGAGTATGGTATCTCTTTAGGAGCAAAAAGACGTTCTGACCAAGACGAGTCCCTATCCTTGATGCTCTTTTGTACATGAGTGTCTTTTTCTGATTGGATGTTTGGACTATGATCCACATCTTGATCTGACTGTCTCTCTTCCAACTCTTCTTTATGAAGATTTCCCATGGCTAATCTAACTAAGTCTTTCTGAACATTTACAGAATCTAAAGGAAGATCTTTCCTTGAAAGAATTTCAGGTGAATCTCCCTGTTCCAGGTCTAGTTTCAGGAAGACATCAGACTTCCTAGATTGTTTAGAATAGGCATCTTCAATTGCACTCTCCTCCAATTTTGCATATTCTACTTCCTGTATTTCCGATTTTTTACTAAATTCTTCTTCAACCTTGGCATCAGACACATCCAGAATTCTATTAGAGGTATTTAATTCTTTGAGAAGAGGTGATGAAGGGACATTTTCTAGAGAATCTCCAGACTCAGCTCTGGTTTTCCTTGATGATCTGACAATTGGAGAGGAAGTCTGAAAATGCTCTTCTGTTCGACTGTCCAATTCAATCATTCTCTTTGTATATGAAGATAAAGACCTTTCTGATATTGATCTCTCAGAACCTGCTAATGCAGCATCTTAAAGGGGAAAACAAAATCACATCAAAATTATCGAATCACAACTTTCAATTTCTGGAACCAAAGTTTAAATAAAAGCCAAATATTAGAAAAACTCTGGTCAATAAACATGACCTGTTTTGTTTACCATATTAGGTAAGTTTTTCCTTTTAATGGAATATACTATACCAACAGAACATTTTAAATGACTAAAAACTTACAGTTTGGAATAATTTTTTTAACTATTATGTTAACTTATAAAGAAAAATGGCTCAAAGTTTATGGAGACACTGATTTTCAAATCATGCAAAAACAGAATTGTATGATGGGTATCACATACATTCTTCAAATAGGAAAACAATGAAAGAACAACAAATGTACTTCTTTATTTACTTCTAAAAGAACGAACTTTCCCAGGGGCTTCAGCTAACCTCTTGAAAGTAAAAAAAAAAAAAGGCAGGGGGAATCAATTGTTTCTGCAAATATAGCACTTTAAGAGCTAACATTACAAAATAATAAGAAAATAAGACTTGAGGAGCTAACAAACCAAGAATTAAAAGTTTTGAATACAAATCTCTATTATGTCATTGTTACTAGGTAAGTTTTTTCATGCCTCAGTTTTATTTCCTTATTAAATTTATACTTTATTTTTAATAATTCTTACCTTTCTCTGGATTAAATTTTTTTTAAATTTATATAACTACCTACCCTGAGAAATAGTACAGGCTAAAAATATACATAATCAGATACAAAATCTGATTAAGGGAGAATTTAGAGATGCTGACGATATACTCACAGCCATTTTAGACCAGTATCTCATGGCCTTTTTCTCAGTTATTGGAACAATAAAAACTGCTTCACATAGCTTAGGCATAACCAATAAATCACTTTAAAATATAAAAGTAACTTAAAATGTTAAACAAGTTATTATCTTTAAGAAATTCATTTTAAAACAAAAGCTGTAGAGGTAGAATTGTGGCGGCATTCGTATAAATCCTTAGTCCACGTAGATACAGTGTGATTATTTTTCTAGTTACTCACCAACATGTTCAGCAATAGACTCCAGGGATCCTCTGGAACGTTCTGACTCTGTCAGTGATTTCCAATTCTTTGTTGTTTCAGATCTGGAGTGGAAAAATTAATGAACAGAAATAAATGTACTGTTGATACCATAATTAACTGGTTACAAAATGTAGTCAATTCTTAGACAACTACTTCTTTCTTCTCCACGGGAAGAATTCCAACCTTCGCCACTTTCATCAAGCCTATTTCTGGCTCTCATCACTCTCGGCAGATGATCCTGCCTCTTTTAATGAGAAAAACAGAGGCCATCAGCATGAACTTTCTCATCTTTAACTTGATTACCTACAAATTTATCTATATTCACAGCTATCCCAACTGCCTTTCCTCCTGTGTGCAGGGAAGAAAAGGGTGTATCTCTCAAACTTGTTCAATCCATCTTTCTTTCCCAAATCCCATACACTTCCACAGCCTCACTGATGGTACTCCTCAACTGTCCATTCTTTTTCCTACACTCTTTAGTCCTTCAATCTGCAGATTTTTTCCTGTCGGCTTACATGTATGCCTCAAGCCTCAAAAAAAACTTCCTTCCTCAATTCTTCATTCTTCCACCTCATGCTGTCTGTCCTCTCTTCCTCTTTAACAGAAAGAGCTACATTCATCATCTTCATTTTCTTGCTTTCTTTTTATTTGCTAAGTCATAAGACTTGGCCTCTATTCCTACGTCCTTACAATGCCCTTAAATGTTGCCATTTTATCATATTTAGTATTTGGCTCCCATTTATTCTCTCTGAGTGGATACCTTCTCTGGGTGAAGACGGTTCACCCAGCTGTTGCTGTATTTATGGCTTCCATCACCATCTACATGCTGATCATCCCCAGATATCTAACCCTGACATCTTTTCTGAATAATTCCACTTAGATGAACTACAGGTACCTCAAAATTAACAATTAAAAAAAATCAGAAGCTTCCCACCAAAGAACACCTATCTTTCATTTTGGTTAGTGGAACTCTGACCCAGCCAACTACTATTGAAGAGAAACATGGGCGTCATCCTAGCTTTCCCCTGCTTCCCTACCTAGCACTTTAATTAGTCTAGTACACTCCTTAAGTATTCCTAAAATCTATCTCCTGCTCTCTGTTATCATTACCGAGGATTATTTGAAGCCTGGCTTAGACTACTGTTCTCCCTGCTTCCAAACTTACTCCTTTCTAGCTTGTCTTCATAGCGTGGTCAGAAAGATCTCTCTAAACAGAAATCTGATTCTATCATTCTCTGGTTAAAATCCCTTAATGATGATTAATACATAGTGCTGTGTGCTAGGCCCTGTTCTAAGTTAAGTCCTGTAGCCCTCATAACAAGTTTATTAGTCAGGTGTTGTTACAGGGACATAAATCCCTATTAAAAAACTAAAGCACAGGGAAGTTAAGTAACTCGCCCAAAATTAAATAGCTAGCTCGGACCCAGGTAATGCTAAAGTAACTATAATGAGCCTATATAACATCTGTAAGAAACAAACAAAAAAAACCCTAAATATGTTTTATTTAAAGAAAACTTTAAGGGCGTCACACCAGCTAAAAAGTAAATCAGAAACTACTAAGAATGAGTGAGTATAAGGTTATCACAATTTGTTCTTTATTTTTCCAGTTTCTTCTAACTCCAGCAACATCCTGTCATGTTCAGTTTCTATGATATGCCAAGCTCTCTGTTGCTTGTGGTCATTCATGAGTTCCCTTCTCTCCGAAATGTTCCCTATTCTCAGTCCCACTGACCTACCTAACCTCCACTCATTGTTCAAAATTTAGTTTAAATATTAAAACCTGACTTTTTAACATACCGTATATATATTTAATGTTGCTACATTGTATCTTCTGTATTTGCATTAACTGGCTGCATAATATTCTACCCCTGGAACAATCATTTACTGGGCTATTCATCCATTTTTGGACATAAAGACTGCTTCTAATGTTCTATTCATATAGAAGGTATTATGATAAACATATTCATGCAAACAGGTATTTTTGGTAGACCATATTTTCTCAAGCTAAATTTCCAGAAGTGGAATTACTGAGGCAAAGTTACAGATTGTTTTTGACTTCTGAAACACTGCCAAATTGTTTTTCGAAAGAACTATACTAACTTATGACACTATTACCAGCAATGCTGGAGAGTACTGTTTTCACTGCACCCACCAGATTTCAGGATTCAAAATATATTTTCAAACCTGTACTTATAAAATGATTTGTGATTATATCATACATGATGACTTTACTTTAGTAAAACTAAAGATATAAACCAGTAATTTTTACTTCTTCAATTTCACAGCCACTTAAAAGATAGCTTCTACTAAAAATTTTTCCTTATTCTTTTCTCAAATAAGGCAGCAAATAGGTAAGTCATCGAAAATTTCTACCTGTGCAGTGGAAGGGATTTGATCTTGGGTTTTTCAGAAGCTGAGGAGAGCGTTTTAATCTGAGGCTTGGCGGTTGGTGATGTTTCCAAATCTCGGCTAAGCTCGGCTTCAGTTTTCTTAATGAATTCATCATATGACTAAGTGTAGAAAAATCAGAGTCACTCTACAGAATTTTTAAAAACTGTCTTAAATTATACAATAGTATATTATGGTGAAATATCCAAACAGAAAAGAAGATGTGAAAATCTTCCCCCAGTATCAGTATCATTCCCCAGAGCTCTATAAACAGTTACTTGTATGTCCCTTCTTAAAATAGTCTACACATTAGCAAGATGTATAATTGTAACACTAGTATCAACTAGGAAATGATAGGCTCAATCTACAGGAGTTTAATACTTACAAAGCAATAATTCAGGCCCTGCTACACTAATAAACTTCTTTAGCTGATTATATAATTACTCTTTAAAGAGTATCCTAATACTTGCCTGGTATTTTTAGGAAGTTCAGCTATTACACTGAGTTTCAAAGGCAGTAAGCTTAAGGGGCAAGCACTTTAGGAACACAAACCTTGAGCAGAGCAAAGAGTATGGTTGGGAGTATGATAGTACAGAAATGCAAAAAGCCTTTCCTAGTTGTTAGCCATTTTGTAAGCAAAACTTCACTAATTTATAATTTGTATGAAATTTAAGGGAAGTTCTTCTATTAGAAAATTCTCCTTCATTTTCTAGGCTAAAATCCCTACTTTTATGTCTCTCACATTTAAGTGGTATCTTAAATATCTCTCGCATTTAAGACTGTTTTGTGCAACACTGTATGTGCAATACCTATTCACAGTGTCTGGCACAAAGCAGGCTGACAACCAGTATTATAGAATGAAAGAATGAGCAGATGGATGTTTGTCAATTGCTACAGATCCCTAAAACTTGGCCTAAAATTCCTACTTTTACAACTTTGACCATCTATGTTACCTTTTTCTGAAATCTCAATGTTTTGATAAAGTAACTTCTGGTATTAAGTATACTACAGCTAGATGATCTGACTAGCTAGACATATATGAAGACTATGACTGAAAAGCTACACTTACACGAGTATAGTTCATTTTTGAATGTGTGATCAAATAAAAATCCAAAAGCTTTTTTTTGCATGACTTTCTATGTATTATTTACTTTCTGATCATATGCATAATTATAAAATCTAAATACAGAACTTTCTTTTGTCTTTACTTAAACCATTTAATAAAATGTTGACTGAGTTGAATCCTTATGGCATTTCTCTAGAGATCTTTCTGCTTGACATAACGATTAATGAACATTTTTGAACAACGCTATTCAACCCAATAGTGTTTCATTCAGTTTTCAATGGCTCCTCATGACCTACAGTAGTTTTTCTAAATCCTGGCTCCCACCCTAGACCAATTAAATCAGAATCTCTGGGAGTAAGCGTGGATATTTTTATTTCTCAAAAATTTCCTCAGTTAGCTCTAATGTACAGTCAGGCTGAGCATCACAGACCTGCAGACTGAAGTCCAAGCTCATCAGGCTGATTTTTAAGGCCCTGAGCAGGATCTCCATTTTTAAATTTTGTTGCCACAACTTTCTAACACAGACTTCTCAGTAAGGCCACTGAATCTTAATCACTTTTCTTACTTCTAAACATTTGTGCAAGTTAAAATCCCTGTTCCCATTTCTGTCTTTCATGTACCTATGTAAGTGTCTGTCTTCTCCAGATCTGTTAGCTGGCCTAACTTCTACGTGGAAGATGGTGCAGCAGAGCGGTAAGGGCACAGAATCTGGAATTTGGGCCAGACTAAAATCCTAGCTTTACCACATGTGAGCTGTGTGTCCCTAGATATTACTAGTCTCACTCACAGTTTCCTCACCTGTAAAACAGGGATAGTAACAGTCACACGTTGTTGCTTTGAGGATAAAATGAAAAATATGTGTAACGTAATTAGCAGATTTCCTTACACATAAATAGGAGCCTAAATATTTAATATTAATAAATCCAGGAGGAACACAATTAGTGTTACCACACAAGGACAATTAAAAGGACAGAAATTTTGGCTAAACGTACAAGGAGCTTTCTAACACTTAGAGCACCTAGAGTCCAACAATGATACCAACTGTCCTGAAAATCTGAACTTCCCTATTACTGGGAACGTCTGGGTAGAAACTGAACGGCCTTCCCTGGTGACGCCACAAGAAACCGTTCCCATGATGAGTAGGACGTTCAGACTGATTCTATAACGAGTGTGGTGTTTAGGAACACGAGGCTGGCAGACCGTATGTAAGCAACAGGGAAGCAACCAGAGGCAGGGACATCTAAGAGGCTCTGCAGGTAACAGAGACAAGAGGTCATAAGGGCCCCAAATAGCTTGACAGCAATAAGAATGAAAAGGGACAAGAAGATTTATATAAAAAAAAAGTCAATGGGATCTGGTGACTGAATGGACAGGAGAAAATAGAATGAGGAAGACATAAAAACCAGGTCTCTAGGGAAGAATCAAGGAAATCTGCTAGAGCTTGGGAGGAAAGTCAAGTTTAGAGTTACCATTTAGAAGCCATTCAAACAGTACAAAGAGTCATGTTAATAAGTTGTGAGGCATGCAGCATCATTTTGCCAAAAAAGAAAAAAAAAAGGCAGTAACAGTTCCAGTAGCTAGGATTATTTAAATGGGTCTTTGCTTAGGAGGGCATGGATATCAGACTTTCTTTCGCAGACCCAATCTTTCCTATTTAGAAAAATACTTTATTTAAATACCCTTTTTATTATTTACTTTAATACTTGATATTATAATACTTAATATTTTAATTTAATATTTAATTTAATGTTTCAAGCAAGAGTTTGTTTAGATAGCCTCAGATTTTTTTTTAAAGAAGTAGGTTAAAACGTGGCACAAAACTAACATTGAAAAATCTTAATCCATTACTTTACTAAAAACACGAAAAACATTTTAGACTTCACATATACATTAAAACCCCTTCTTCCCATGTCTAACCTCCAGCTGTTTGATCAGACTGGCTTCTTGGGCTTTCAGTCTTTCCTTTTGCCTTTTTTTCTGTTCCTTCTTCAGCTGGTCCACAACTGATTTTCTTTTCCGCAGCTCATCCTTCAGGGCTCTGATCCTACCTTCAATGTCACTCTGGTCAGATGTAGTTTCTGAAAGAGATATACAATCTTTTTATTTAATTTCAACTTAAGACTAAAGTTAACTCAGTAACTATTAATAAAAAGTAGCAATGTAATACTCCATTTAAATAAAGTCAATCTAATATTTAAAACTTAGAAATACGAGCTTCTGAAAATTTTTTTTAAGTGATTATCGCATCCCTCCTGTCCCCTAAATCCCTATGGGGGGAGGGTCCCCCTATTTGTCTTCACTTTCTAGTCGCACCATTTAAAACTGTAAATAAATATCAAGGTGTGCTGTCTTGATAAGATAAGCTGCTGGAAGCTGGAAAACTTTTGGTTAGTGAAATCTGGACATTCCGTAAGGATTTATTTCCTGGTGACAAGACAGCCATATTTAAATGTACCTCCTCTTTGTTATTAATAGTTTGATAGTTTTTAAGTCATATTAAAACCAAATGGAATTTTACCATTTTAAACTGATTGTGAGTCATCAGCTGGTGTCTTAACATCACATAAAAGGAGACAGAGACATTACAAAGAAATATACTCTGCAGTAACCTTTCTCTGAAAGTTCTTAAAATATTTAAAATAACTGAAATGAAGCTAGTTAAATCTTACTCTCATCCTCCAAGTTCATACACATATATGCACACACACAAAGCAGATGTCCAGTCACTGCACAATTATGGAAAAGACACCTCACTGTGTCATGCGCATCCTATGAAAATAAGCATCATTTAAAGACACGGCTTATACTCCAATACACATGGAAATTACACTGACTAAAAAATGACTATTCCTTACACCTCCTCCTTGAATCACCCAGTGGTGTCATTTCCACACACTAACGATGAATGTGACATTTAATAGCCTTACAAGAGAAATACTATTATATACAAGCCTGAAGACTGAGATGTACACTACAACATTACATCATAAACAACAAGGCTTTTTCCAAGAGCCTCAGATTAAATTGCTTAGAACTAGTTACAGCATTTATTTAAACACAGAAGAACAACAGTCTTTTCTGCAATGTGATCTAAATGTCTGGATAAGAAATGAAATCTAAGTTCCTGTCACTTCTGTGTCCTGACTTAAGGTATACTAGGGAAGTTATACCCATCTTGTAACAGTAGCGGCATCATACTGAGCCCTTAGCATGGGCAAAGCTCACTACTGATCAATATTCATACAATGAAGCAGTAACAAAGCCCATTTTCAACTCTGGATCTACTACTAGTAATCAGCAACATGTTTTGATGCTTACCGATTTCCCGAATTGATGTGAAAATTAAGTAAGGTATACAAGGCACATAGCACAGCACCTGGACTAGTATAAAAGCTCGACAAATGGTGGGAGCAGTGATACACATGAAACAAACATGTTCACGTAGCCTGACTTTATGGTTTAAAACTGAAAAAGCTGGTGATAAGGAGAGAGCAACTGAATATCCTCCTCATGCTTTCTTTTCATTTCTGAAGAAAATAATCAATTGGTTTCAGAGTTAAAAGGCTCTGACCCATGGTGGTAGGCTTTATAGTGATTTAATTGGTGATTCTAGTACAATGATTGTGGGTAGGAGAGCAAGCTGAGCTAAAAACATCTAAGCAACATCGAAGAGAATCTCTAGAAATTTTTTTTTTTTTAACCCAAGCAACTCTCTAGATGAATATATTGTCTTTATGGAATTCTATCCTGTAGGGTTTTTTGGGAGGTGGGGGAGAGGGACGGTGGCAGATAAATGATACTTCAGTTTATTGAAATACATCAAGACAGAATAACCTGATGGACAGAATAACTTAATAACTTAATCAAAAATTAAGTTTCTGATAATTTTATATATTCTGACTGTATTAATTTGGCTGACAAACTCTCTATCACTTGAGAAAGGTAGTATATAACTCCATTACATTAAAATTCACCACTTCCATAAACACTGCATATAATATCATCAGGAATAGGTAGATGGCACCTGCAGTTTAGAAATCTTAGAGCAATTTTTCTAAAATTGTTCTTACTTGAATATGTTTTACTAATAAAACAGTATTTTATAGATATTATCATTAATCCTTGTTGTACAGCTCATACAAGGATGGTTAAGACATTATTCCATTGCTACAAATAGAAAAGATTATCTTATGGGAAAGAAACTTGAATGGTCACCAGTAAGAAACAGAGCCATGGTGAGAATCCAAGTTTCCAAGTATCAAGTTTATGTCCACTGACATGGTACTCTACTGGCAGTAACTTTCCACCAGAGTACATGAAAGCAAATATATAAAATATTAGTCATTTTCAACAGATGAACATGACAGACAAAATTCTTCACCTGACTTGACCTAGTAATTCCAGGTCTAAGAATTTACTCCTAGTGAAATATCCAACAGGAATGTATCTAAATGAAGATGTCCATTATAGAACTATTTGAAATTTTGAAAATTTTGAGAAAATGTATACAACCATCACCAGGGAAACTGTTAAATAAATTATGGTATATCTACTCCTTGAAATATTATACAGTTACTCAAAGAATAAGGGAAATCCGTAAATATGGGCATGGGAAAACCTTGACTTATCATTGTTTAAAACACTGAAAACAAAGGGGGTATAAAATAGGATCAAAGACCAAAAAACAATATTTTTCACTTTTCCTTTACTAAATGTCTACTCTCAAAAGAAAACTGAAAATGAGCTCAAAAGACATATATTCAATACGGTATTAATCTTCCCCAGAACCCTACATAAACCAAGTATTGCCTGTCTAGATATGTTTCCCAAGGTCAGCTAACTCCTTGAATCAAGTCCTTTAGAGTAAAGGCTGTTCATGCGTTCATCTATATTACTACACAGATTTATAGTAGGTTGAGGTTATGGGAAAACATACAATACTGCCATTTGCAGTCTCTTCTCTACTGTTCTTCCTTTGAAATTTATACTGTCTTGTTCTACCACTTCCTATTTCTTCTCATGACCATTATTAAATCATTCAAGAAACATTTAATAAATACCTACTGTGTGTAATGCTAAGTACCTGCTAGGGTCTGGTGTTACAATTGTTAACAAAATAGACTCTCTTTGCACCAGCCTACATTCTAGCAGGTGAGACCTGCTGGGTAAAGTTTGGTTACAATTTATGTGTTGTCTGGTATGACAAGTTGAAGCACAGAGCACTATGGGAACACATAAGCAGTGCCTTATGCGAAACACAGAAAAAAATTAAATGATGTCTGATGAATAAATGACTATCCATTAACACCCAAGTATATAACAATTTGTCATAGTTTATATAATTAGAGATATAAGTAATTATCAATAAAAAGCAAAGAACTGTGCAATTTAATCTTATCAAGAAAAAAGCCTTTACAAATGAAACAAAGAATAAACTCAGACTAGCATACAGTCAGATGAAGCTTATTAAAGAGGAATTCAAATACAGTACAAAGAAAACTAACTCCTCTGTGTTAGTCTTACCTGACTGTGTCATTGACAATGACTCATCTGACCAACTGTAACAGTGCTGATGGGACTTGGTGGATAGACGACACTGTCCTCCATTCCTATGACCTCCTTTGCTAGACTCCTGCTTTGACAAAGATGTGCAGCTTTTGGGAGGTGACTGTTCAAACAGAAAATCAAATGGGAACTGTTTTGTGATATAGTTGTATGTAAAATTCTATTTAAAATTCAAGATACTAACCAGTTAAAAGATAATATTTACAAAGAGTTTTAGATAATTCTATGAAAGAAAGTGAAAAAAAAAAAAACAGTTTGCAAATTATACAAAGGATAGGATCTCAATTTTTTTAGAGGTACAGAAAAAAAGTTGTAAAAAAGCATACTTTTTAAGATGTTTATAATAAACTAGGAGTGGCTATTACGTAAGTGATATTTACCCCCTTTTTCTTTTTAAAAATACTAAATATGGGAATGCAGATATCCCTTTGGCAGAGTGACATCACTCCCTTCAGATATATATCCAGAGGTGGAAGTGCTGGACCATCTGGCAGTTCTCCATGACAGATGAGTGGACTAAGAAGATGTCACTCACACACACACACACACATACACACACACACACACACACACACACACACACATACTATTCAGCCATTAAAAAAAGTAAGTCATTTGAGACAACATGGATGGATCTTGAGGGTATTGTGCTAAATGAAATAAGTCAAACAGAGAAAGACAAATACTGTATAATTTCACTTATATGTGGAATCTGAAAAAACCTAAACTCATAGGAAAAGAGATCAGATTTGTGGTTACCAGAGGTGGGGGTCTGGGGGGTGGGAGAACTGGGTGACGGTGGTCAAAAGCTACAAGCTTTCAGTTATAAAATATTTAAGTACTGGGGATGTAACGTACAGCATGACTATAGTTACACTGCTGGTATG
This sequence comes from Camelus dromedarius, assembly GCF_036321535.1. Lineage (NCBI taxonomy): Eukaryota > Metazoa > Chordata > Mammalia > Artiodactyla > Camelidae > Camelus > Camelus dromedarius. The sequence continues at coordinate 24,804,518 of NC_087458.1, read as the reverse complement.
GTATATTTGAAAGCTGCTAAAAGAGTAGATCCTAAAAGTTCCCATCACAAAGGAAAAAATTTTTTTTCTGTAGCTGTATAAGGTGGTAGATGTTAACTAACTTTACTGTGGTAATCACATCACAGTATACGTGTGTCAAGTCATTAAGCTGCACACTTTAAACTAATATAGTGCTTTATGTCAATTAAATCTCCATAAAACTAAAAAAAATTTAAATATTAAATACGTACTACTTTCATGGAAGGAAGAAAGGGAAGAGGGAAGGAAAGAAAATAGAGCATAAGAAGACTGCCCACAAGAGATTGTTACAAAGGGCATTTCTACCTTGCTATTAAGTAGAAGTGAGAATGTCTGATTTGATTCCTCGCTGTCATCACCTTCTATCCCTGTGACTTCAGGCAAGCTTTCTAGCCTGCTAAGCTTCAGACTGAGGCTTAAAACAGTATCTAAAGAACTGTTGTGAGGACAACTCACATAAGGTATTCAGCATACTACCTGGCAGTTGATAAGTAAGTGCTCAATAAATAACACTTTTCATTATAAAAACATTTAAGACATACTGGTTTTGATTTCCTTGACATGTTCTATTCTAAATTTAGGCAGGTTATTTTTTTTAAACACAAAGAGGCTTTAACAATGTTTGTGTTCACTTATAATATTTAGTATTATGTTAATCCCCTCATATACTTTATAAAATCAAGTCTAAAAATAAAGACAGTCACATTTCTAGCTTAAGTTTTTACCAGATAGTTTTTTAATGACGTATAGGATTAAGGATAACCTGGAAAACGTTCTTACTCTAATAGTGACCTTTATTCTAATTTAGAATCTATATCCATGTAAGATCTGCCTTAAAGAGATGAAACCACTACTTTATTCTGATTAAAAGTTATAGAGCAGTTACTAAATTATAGAAAAGGCAAACCAGTATTGTTTAAGGCCTTATTGTTTCTATTATATGACAAAACACACTTTAATAAGAACTTGTGTTGTCCCACATACTATCTTCATTAAAGTCTTCAGAAGTTCCTGTTCCCTAAAAATTAAAGACTTAATAGCACACAATTTTATAACTGCCACTAAAGTTAAAATTCATATATTTATAAATCTTTAGACATCAATGAAAAGCTTTATTTCTACTCAAATATCATACACTGTATGTTACAGGTATGGGTGATAGTCAATGCTATCCTTTAACAGCAGAAATATAACTGTTAATAACATACCTTTCAGATATGTTTTCTTTCTCAAGAAGCTTTAAGATAAATATACATTAACTTACATGTTTACCAGGAGAGGTAGAGGATTCCAGTTCTTGTGAAAAAACCATTTCTTCAGTAAGTATACTGTGATCTGGACTCCCCGGCTGCTCCTGAACTATAGACTCAGATGGTAGATATTCCACGGCAGGGCTACCTAATTCTTCTGGAATAGAACTTTCACTGTGTAGATGAGAGTAGGAAGGTACTGGAGATTCTGTCTCACTCGCTATTTCTAGAAGAGGGGTTGAAAACAAGAAAAAGTACACAATCTTGGTCAGGGGAAATGTATCTGTTACACTTTACATTTGCTTTTAACATAATCTAACTAGTTGCATTTAGATATAATTTTTAATCCCATCACTCAATAAGTCACATTTACTATAACGCCTGTTAGTCTAAGAATTTTGCCTGACACAAACGGAAAGAAGGTATCTGTAACACATAATCAGCAATGACAGTGACTGACAACCTGAGTGTTTGTGAAGACGGTGAGAAATTACAACTCATATTTGCTTAGGGATGGAAAGCTGGTCCAACCACTTTGGAAAACAATTTGGTAGTATTTGGCAAAGATGAAAATACTGTATGATCTAACAATTCCACTCCTAGGTTTACATCCTAGAGAAATCTTGTACATATGCAGCAGGAGACACGTACATGGTTACTAGCAGGATTGTTACAATAGTCAAAAACTAAGAAAAATGAATAAATGGTGGTATATTTATACAATGCAATGCTACACAGCAATAAACATGAATGAACTAGAGCTGCATGCATCGATGGAGATACACTATGAGCTTTATTGAGCACTTTCAGAATTTGTAGCACTGCCTTGCCTCCGGAATTTCCTGTCCACTGTGGCCTCTGCTCTAAGAAAACAAATATTTTTGACACTAAATAGAAAATTCTTGACATTATACTCGCATCTTAAGAATGACACTGCTTTCTTTGTTTGTCTCTATGGATATAATGCCCCACAAAGTTTAGGTTATATCACACTTTGGGTCAATACTGATAACATTCAATATACTCAATTCAAAAATATCACTTAAGATGTTGGGCCTGAAATCTGTAAAGTAAGTTTATTTAATGCAGGAAATACCTATACCCCCAAGAATGTTTTACTTTAATAAACAAAGATGACCTGACATTTAAAAGCACTTCAGTTAAAAATTTAAAAACACATATTTTTTATATTATGTATGTGTGTAGTATAATTAGAATGATTGAATGAATAATGAAGGAATTCTATGAAGGAATTCTAAAAATCCTCAAGGATATTCACCTATTCCAAGATAGAATGTGGATACAATTTAAAATGATTAAGAAAATGATTTAATTTTTAGGTAGTAGGGAATAAAAGAATCCTCTACATTTCTGCTTTATACCCCTCAATGTATTTTATTTGTGTTCAATAAGTAACATATACTAATTTTAAAAGTTCAAACAATATAAAAATTGTATAAAGAAGAAAATGGAAGTCACATGTACCCCTACCTCCTGAGAGATAACCACTGAATCTTCTCCAATCTGATGTCTTTGTGGAAGACTTCATTTTGGAAATCTTCATTTTTTGCCCTTTCCCCCTTTTAAAATTATAAAGTAGTACAAGAATGTCATTTTTAAACAAATTTAAAATAGCACAGAAGGCTGTAAAGTGATTACTTCACATGCCCATCTCCACTTCCATCTGCCCAGTTTCCTCCGTCAAAGGTAAACCGATGGCAGTCAGGTATGACTGGTGTGTGTCTTCCCAGACCTTTTCTTATACTCCCTGACTTTTCAAAAATGCATTTTTAAAAACTGTGGTAAAATACACATAACATAAAATTTACCATCTTGACCACTTTTAAGTGCACAGTTCAGTGGCATTAAGTACATTCACACTGTTGTGTGACCATCACTTCCATCCATCTCCAGAACTTTTTCATCTTTCCAAACTGCAACTCTATACTCATTAAATAAGAACACCCTATGCTCTCCTCTCTCCAACCCCTAGCAACTAACACTCTACTTTTTGTCTCTATGGTTGACTACTCATGTACCTCACATAGGTGGAATCATACAATATTTGCCTTTCTGAAGACTTAAAACATGGATGAACCTTGAAGACATTATGTCAATATGTGCCAGAATCTCCTTCCTTTTTAAGGCTGTATACATACACCATATTTTGTTTATCCATTCATTTGTTGATAGAAACTTGGGCTGTTTTCAACTTTTGCTACTGTGAATGCTACTATAAAAAATACAGGTATACAAATTATCTATTTGAGAACATTTCAATTCTGTTCAGTATATACCCAGAAGTGGAATTTCTAGATAATATGGTAATTCTATTTTTAACTTTTTGAGGCACTGCTGTCCTATTTCCACAGCAGCAACAACAATTTTTACATTTCCCACCAGCACTACACAAAGGCTTGCTATCATTTCATTATAATGTATTTTGTTCTTTTCCTTAATTTTTCTTTTATGTCATTTAACTTATTATAAATAAACTACTACTCCTAAGCTCTAATTGATGAGATTAAAACTGCATTAATATTGCCTTTTTTAAATCACATTAACCCAGTAACACTTTCCATGACTACGTAGGCCAACAGTTCCTGATAAAATGGAGGCTTGAACAATGACAACTAGTCTTGATTTGTCTTCTAGTTATAGTCAGAAATGTTTTCTACTTCTAGTACAGCCCATGATGAAATCTGAGAAATTCAATCTCTTTTCAAGATGGAGAAGTCTGTAGAAGAATATGAGGCTACAGAATGAGAATGAGTTAAGGTGACACAGAAGTAAACCTCTGCTGAATAAACTAAAAAAAAAATTGAGGAAAAAAAACCTTCACGTGAACTATTTACCGCATCATTGGTTTTCCTTATGTGTGGTCTATACCTCGCTTGGTATGTACAGCTAAATAATGTATTACTTAGATTTGTATGCTTTTGAATTTTCTGTAAAAATAATCAAACTGCTTGTAGTCTTCTGTGATTTGTTTTGAGATTCTTGTATGTTGATTTGTATAGCTATAACTTTCTTCTTCACTGAGCATGCTATAATACATAAATATACTACAATTTATTTATCCATTCTCCTACTGATGGGGGTGGTTTCCTTTTTTCTCCTGCTATTTCAAATATTGCTGCTATGAACAATGTCAGTATACCTCCTAGTATAAATAAACATCTGTAGATATCTTCATGTATATATCTCTACAAGTACAGGTATTTACAGATAGATATACTTATATCAATCTACTATCTATTTATCTCTCTATGTAAAAGTTCTCTAAAACAGTGGCTTTCAGATTTTTTACTTTAATCATAGAGAATTAACATCTTTATGACCCTGAATATATCTGTGAATATGGAAAAGATCTATTTATTTTGGTCTTCTCTAATGTCTCCTAATAGAAAAATTGTCTAAATTTTTCTCCATAAAGATCTTGTATACTTTTCATAAAATTTATTCTCAAGTACTCCATATTTTTTATTATAAATGGCAACTCTTAAAAAAATTAGGTTTTTCTAACCAATTTCTGATGACCTACAGACATGCAGTTAGGTTTTGTTAATGGATTTTATACCCAGCAACCTTGCTAAACTCACTTATTAATTCTAATAACTGACATATAAATGCTGGATTTTCTATGTGCATAGCCTTAACACCTGCAATAATGACAGTTTTGCTTTTTCCCTCCTTTCACTCTGTAGGTGAAAATAAGTATTTTCGTCTTATCTACAAATTCAAAGGGAAAACTTTCTATGTTTTATCATAACATATGAAGTTCGCTGCAGGTTTGGTTTTTCTGTTTTTGTTAAAAGATATCCCGTATCAGATAGAGAAAGTCCCCTTCTGTCATTACTTTGATCTGAGATTTGTTTTATTACAGATGCTTTTTTGGGTTTTATCAGGTGCCTTTTCTGAATCCACTGAGGTATCATGTAACTCTTCTCCTTTAATCCGTTTAAGTAATTCACCACATTATCAATTTTTAGTATGTGTTAAATCCCACTTGGTCCTGGAATAATCCACTTCCATTTCATGGAATTTATTCATTTCTTCTAAGTTTTCAAGTACATTAGAATAAAGTTATTCACAATATTCTCTTGATCATTCCAATTTCTGTAGCATTTACAGTTGTATCACCTTTTTCACCCTGAATCATTCACATTTTTTAAAATCATGAAGTAAATCTTTCAGTTATGTTAGGCTTTAGTGTATAGTCTGAACAGAGTTAGAATTTTTTTTACCTTTCTGTTCTGTTCTCTGGTCCTCCAGTTCTTTCTTAGGAGTTTTAGGTTTTATCAATTCTTTGTCCCAGGCGGCCAAAGCTTGTTTTTCCATTTGACGAATTTCTGCTTCTTCTGCATCTAAACGTCTCTTCCACTCTAGTAGCTCCTCTGCGTGTTGTCGCCGCTGCATTAGTTTTTGCTCCCGCTTTGTCAGAAACCTATGGTCACACCATGAAGAACAGTGAGAGGACAAATCTACAGGCAGAAATTACTTTGAGAGGTCTATTACTCATTACCTCATCAACAGGCTGTGTAAAAACAGGACATTCATAAAACTCCTCTGAAAAAAGTTTGAGATCATAGAAGCTTTGATAAGTGAACTTATTCAGAAAATGAGAGAACTTATGCTTTACTTATAATTAACTGTAAGATTAGCAAATTGAAAAATACTGGTAAATTCAGAAAAATGAAATCTTCAGACTGTCTGGTCAACCATGACTGATAATACTTATGTATTCATTCTTCATAAGTAATTCTTTCTTATAACAGAAGATATAAGGAATCTATTCTGAAGGCTCAGACCAGAAGACACACAAACTCAAAACAACAAAGTCAAAACAACAAAAAACAACCTCCAAAGCATCAAACAAGCAAGCAAACAAAAACATGTTCCTGTCCCTTTTTGACTTTTATTTTCAAATTCAATCTGGTTTTGCTTCAGGTATGGTGAGTTTGGTTCCCATTACCTAACAGATGCATAGTCACGTGATAATCTGTTTTTCATGGAAAGAACACTGAGCACCATTGTCAGATGCCTTATGTGTATAAACATAACCATTTATTTACTTGAGTAAAAGGATGCACCAAATGCCTCAAATTTTTCAATTTAACCCAATCTCTGAAATTAAATAGCCTGATATATCTTAGCTCCAAAGGGTTAGGAGGTATTACTGATTAAGGGAAAGCTATTTGAGTAGCTAAAAAGCCACTGCTAAGCTCTCCTCAAATGCACACGCCCCAGCTAAATAAAAGGTGGGCTGCTCATTTTACAAGTGTTAAATCTGTAGTTGTAGCTAAGCAACAAAAATGCATTCACACATCCAACAAACACTTAATAAAAAGCACAAGAACTGTCACTCCACCTCTTACACAATCAGCATGTCAAATTAATGTGGGAACAGAAAGGTAAAATTTATGGGACATTTGACAAGAGGCCTCTAGGATGTTAGGGAAAAAAAAGAAATAAACAACAACGACAAAAAAACCAAAACAAACAAAAAGAACAGAGCATGCTCTATCAAAGAGTGCACTGAAAAAGGTGCAAAGTTACCTGACCAACTGGTTGTAGATATACAGCTGGAATTTGGGATGAAGGTTGGGAAAACAGACACTGAGAGAGGCCCAGTGATGAGACGTAAAGACAGAGAAGAAGTAGTGAACAGGAGAGCAGTGTCTACAAAATAAGGAGGAAGATTTTAAAACCAAGAGATCAAGAGGCAGAAAGAATGAGAAAGGGAAAGCACAAGAGCTAAGAGAAGAAATTTTCGTATGCTTCCTGAATAACATTATAAGCTACCCAGTTAAAGCAAGCGTTACACTTTGTGTGACGTATAAAACATGGTACTTTTATAGATCTTACCGATGATTTCTGAGTAAACTTGCCTTTCTTCTCAGATGTCACTTAACCATCATCTATATTTTCAGGTAAATTTATTTGTTTGTGAGTGAAGTAATGAGAAGTAGAGTGTGGAGCTAAGTAAGTTATGAGAAACTTCAACATACAGTACAACAATTATGGCCATGAACCTAGCACATCAACAATTCTATACACATAAGTAATTCTGGACAAGTAATTTTTATATCTGTACCTTGTCATATATTTTAAGCTTTAACTTAAATTAAATTTAAATTTAAATTAAAAAAGCACTACATTTGCCTTATTTAACCTTACCATCATAATCTAGCTTGAAAATAGTAATATAGTTTAAAATATCAATTTATAGTAAAAACACCTTGTTCACCTCAACAATATAAAACTTAACTGCTGACAGGGACTACTGGAGGCATCTTGCTTTATATTTAATAAAGGCCCTCTTAATTAATAATATGGAAATACAATACCCATTCGAAAATACAACACCCATTCTACAAAATATCAGGATGCATAATTAAGAATAGACTAAGCGACTTCCAATAAATACTGCCAGTGGTAAAATTTTTTAAAAATCACGCTGTGGACAGTTCAATCATAAGGTTAAAAGTAAGAAGAAAATTCCGCATGTTAAACTTACAAAAGTAAAAAAAAAGAAAACCACTGGTTTCTCCCCTTTTTAAATAGTTAACAGATCACTGTATACAGTAAATGATAAATATGTCTAGTAATAGGTTTGGAAAGGTTAATTCTCTTTGACAGAGCATGCTCCTGTTCACATGCACACAACAGTAACTTGTAGATCAAGGCAACATTTTTTTGCCTTGGAAGGGCAAGGAATAATACCAGCAAGTCAGAAGTGAGAAAATCTAGGTATAAATCCAGCCACTCATTTGGATTTTTAAAAGTATGCAGAATCTTGACTACACATGTATCTTTAAGCAGACTACTTCAATGTCTGTTTCCCAATATACAACTTAATATTTCACCTCCTCTTCATTTACTTATAAACACACACACACACCCATATTCCTTCTCTCTCTCTCTCTTTTGTATCTGGATTGCCTTGATTTTCTGCGTTGATGTTCAAGGAAAAACAACTTGGCCAAATTCCAGTAAGACACTGCAATCTTCCTTGCCATTCTTTATGAATGTATAATAAACTTATTTTCATGCCCATTATCAAAATACTATGCAAAAACAAGTGTACTTGGAAAAAAGTCCAAAAAAATCTATTCATAACATTCAAATATCACCCACCCTCTTAAGCATACAACTGCTAAATGCATGCATGACCTAGTACAAAAAGTAGAATATTGGAACATGTGAAATAAACTGTAAAATAAATACATATTAAATTTTTTTTGCCTAGCCCAATATAGAGCATCATTTTCTCTATTGGAACAAGTATTGATCATTTACTTTTCATTTCTAAAGATTAGGCATATTCAAGAGCTCTAGGTTAGAAATGCACAACAAAAGAAATGGCTAAGAAAAAATGGAAAATAGTTTAAGAAATAGTGTAAAAAAAGGTTTAACTTAAAGTTGGGACTTCTTCCCAGAAACACGTTCCTTATTTAACATACGTACAGTCTGGAAATCAAGTGTCCTTTAAAGGCTGAATAAAACTGAGATAAAAGAAGCAGTAGTACTTCACACTAGAGTTAACAATCTTTCAAGATGCTGCACAAGTAAGAAATAAAATTTGTGAATGATGGAGACATAAATGCCTACTAATAGCATGGATAGCTGTCAAGGCATTCCCCAATAAGGCCTCTGATGGTAACAGAACACTGGACTTGGATTAGATATATAACAGATTTAATCTAGTGTGGCAATCACTACGGTCCTATAATGTTTAAGCTTAAGAAATTCAAAAGCAATTAATTCACTTTTAAAGTCACACTCTAAACTAGCTGTGCAGCTATTCCTTCAACTCTCGTTATCAGCCACCAGAGCACTTTTCCAGTTTCAATAAATACTATTTAGAAGGGTCATTTTTTACTGAGGTAACTTTAAGTCATCAATGTAGTTTAAAAAAAAAAAAAAAACTACAAGGTTAGAAGCAGATATGCTAACTCAGTTTTGACTTTAGCTGGCTGAAGTCCAGAGGGCAGGGTTCTAGTTTTAGCTCTGTCATTATGCTACATGTGGTGACCTGGGACAAGACACCATCTCTGTGGGCCTCAATTTCTTCCTGTAAGACCAAGGCACTATACTAGATGACTTCTCTAAGAACTCTCTAGTTCCAACAGTGTATAATTCTTTCTTTCTGCATTTAAGTACCTCCTCACACTTTTTAAAATACACACGTCAACACACTGCCAGACCACGTGAGATAAATGAGAACCCTTTTTTCCCACAGAGCTAACATAATTGCTAAATATGCTATAATTTGAAAAAGCAAAATTATGATCTAAATTTTAAGTAAGCCTTCCAGGTCTAAAAATCATTTGATTCTGAAAGGCAGTAAACAAAACAAACAAAAACCTACTACCTTAAATTATTTTAAAATTCTTTTCAATCTAAACAGTTCTTTAATTCTATACTGTTATAGGTAAAAATAAAACATAGCACTTTCAATTTTCAAATGGATCAATTCTTTCAAGTTCTTAAACATTTTTAATGATGCTCCAAAAGGAAGATAAATGAAGATATGGACAGTACTGACCTAAAGGAAAATGTGATCTATTTTTTCCTACAGCAAAATCTACTTTATTACTTTACACTAATAATTTGCATATAATTAAGTAAACAAAATAATACAGGTACATTATCCCTAATCTAGGAAGTAAAGAAAATAAAAAGACATTATCAGACAAGCAGGATGTATTCATCTACTACACTTAGTCTAGAACATTCTCTAAGAAAATTATATTTCTACCTTAAGATAATGATCTTAATATGTTATTTAAAATCCTAATAAAAATGTCTTCTTTAATGGAACAGTAAAAGCTTTCACTTGCAAATCCTTAACTTTCTTTTTTTTTAAATATATTTTTATTGAAGTATAGTCAGTTTACAACGTTGTGTCAATTTCTGGTGTACAGCACAATGCTTCAGTCATATAGGAAGATACAAAATTCATTTTCATATTCTTTTTAACCATAAGTTACTACAAGGTATTGACTATAGTTCCCTGTGCCATACAGTATAAACTTGTTGTTTATCTATTTTATATACAGTAGTTAGTATCTGTAAATTGCAACCTTAACTTTCAAATCCTTAACTTTTAAAAATGAGCAGAGTAATGGTGAATATTTCAATGCTGATCAGATAATATCATAAATATTTTTAGACAGAGCTATGACACACAGCATTTATCTGTTTAACTTTTTTAGTATTTGAAACCAAATAAGTTAACTTGCTCCTTTAACAATTTCTAAGCTAACTGGAAATATTTTTAAGTATTTAAAATATTTTTAAAAATGTTTCAGAAGTTTTGTGACTATAAGCTTTATTTTTCCATGTTCCTTGGTCTGTAATGATCAAACCAAAAAATAACTGTTATGTTTGCAGGGTGTTTTTTTGATTCTTCTTATGCTATACTTTCTAATTCAAAAGTATTTTTAACTCTGAACCCTCATTCATGAAAATTTCTTTGATATAATCTTTTCAGTAAAAATTTCTTCCTCTTCTGAACTTCTTAAGCAACTGATTATACTTCTCTAAAGAAGTCTGATATTTGTTCCTTTTTCCACCTAGATTTTTAAGATTTTCAAGGGCAAGGTTTATGTCTCCTCAGAGCCCTCGAAAATTAGCATATTCACACATTTCCCAATAAATAATTGCTGAAAGAGTAGTATGTAATTAATAAATAATATGGAAGAACAAGTGCTAGTAACAAATGAAAGAAAAAATGCACTGTGTCCTATTTTAAGACTAAAGAGGAAGGTAACACCATCCTTCCAGTGTTTCATTTGCTCAGTAAATAATTTTTATAAAACAGAATGCAATTTCAGTTAAACAATGAAGTGCCAGTATACAACCCTGTACCTATAGTAAGGTTTGACTTACAATTGCTTAACTGTTCAGAAACTAATTCAATCATAGGTTGCTGTCACATATAAATACAGAGCATTATTAAATTTGGTGATGGGTGGTACACTGCCAAGGATATCAAAGTACAACTTAAGTTCAATCTCTTGTTCAAACGGCTAACTTAAAATAGCAGTCAACAAAAATTTTAATGGACTTCTCTTCCATGTTTAAAGAAGGTAGGGAATAGTCCACAAGCAGCTACTTCATAAGCGTATTTAATTAAATGCATGCCCAAAAGAGTAAACTCTCTTGTAAATGTCATTTGTATGGTCAAAGCTGACATACAACGAAGCTATATCTAAGTAGGAGTAGCTGTATTTAAAGAGCCTTTAAAAAGTAATAGAAATGTTTTAGAATAGTGGACTGCCAAATCATTCAATATCTCAGGAGAATTTCATACTTTCTGGTTTCATTTGAGCAATCCAGACCCACTCACAAAGTTAAAATTTCACTCTTCTATTTGAATAAGCCTGAGAGCTGTCAGGGAGTCACAGGATGAGATATCAAGATGTATCATTAAATTGCTCCTCCAAGTGAGTAGACATGTCTTCAGATTTCAGAGAAGGTAAAAATTTCACACTTAGTCATAACTTTAAATAAAGGAGAAAACACTGTCATGGGTATATGCAAATACTACATTGGTTTTTTAAAATAAGAAACCTAGCTGTATTTAAAATCAAGAAAATCTGTTTTAAAAATAAGATCTGCAGTTAACTGACTTCTAGGTTGGTTTAATAACTCTGCTAAAGTGCAACTGAATCCGTAAAATACACTGTACCCATCTAGTCTAATCAAATACATTAAAAACATTACTTGTTGCTACTACTTTCAGTGTAAACAGGAGATATTTATAAAAATGAATTACTTTTCGTCCATGCGGCTTCTCATTTTCTTCAGTTTCTGCATAATGCTGCTAGTTTCACTGCTGGAGATTGAAATGGGGGAAGGACTGCGGGTCTCCAAGTCAGTCGGACCAGGACTAGTTGTTGCCTTATTATCCTTTGTATCATCATCACTATGAGAGTCCTGTAAACAGAAAGGGGTAAAGTGTTATAATTTGGTGGAATTTAAGATCTCAAAGTGATTTGAACATTGTCATTTCAAAATTTAGTTTATCTTCAAAACAATATTTGTAAAATAGCTGAAATTAAGGACAAAATTATATCACACATTTAAAAATGGCTAATACATAAATTTTATGTTTATATATATTTTATATATTATCTAATATAAATCACAAAGTATAATAATTTTTTAAAAGATGTTAAAAAAAATTCAAAAACCTTCTGCTACCAGTAACCTAGTATCTGAAGTCCTCTCTAATTACTTAAAACTGAACCATTCAAAAGGAATATAAAATGACAGACACTATCACTACATAAAATATACATGGACAGGCACAAAGAATGAAGGGAACACAAAACTCATTTTAGTCATACTGAGGGATGGACTTTTTTTTCTTTAAATATTTCTTATGGAAAACAATTATTTCCACAAATTATAAAGTTTATAATGAAAACATTTACGAACCACTGGCTTAATCAATACATTGTTTCTGATGAACAACAACAACAAAACTTTAATTGCTTAGTAAGCCTGTTCCACAAACAGTTGTTTATTCTAATAACTTTTTAGGAAGATGAACAACACAAACAAAGCACAGTCCTTCTTTCCTTTCTACTTCCTGAATGATTCAGTCCTCAAGTCATTAGATGGAACAGAACTAGGTGAGTGTCCACGAACAGGGGGGAGGGAAACAAGGCAGGCAGGAGCGGGGTACCCAACTGGAGCGGGATGAGGAGAGCATCTAATGCAGGAAAGCGGCCTGTGTGGAGTGAAGAGTCCAGGCTGGGTGATGAGGATGTGCACATGGGAGTGGTCCTACATGCAAGCCGTAAGCCCTAACAGTGAGGTGGCCTTCCCACAGAGAGCAGAGTAAGTTACCCAAACAGGGTAAGAAGGGCATGGGGGGGTGTGGTGAAGAGCTTGACTGGGGAGTCAAAGAGCCCACGTGGGATGAGAGGGTCATTCACATGAAGAAGAGGGGGCAGCGGTTATGGGAGATGGGCCAGTCAGGAGAAATGACCAAATCATTAACATTATTAAGAGAAATGTGAATCAGTTATCAGAGAAGGAAATTCCAAATGAGAGATAAACTAGAATGAACTTTGTGGTGCTGTATTGAAATTGGAAGGATCAGTATGAACTCCTGATTTATCAGTATGAACTCATGATATATGCACACTTTATATGTGGGTGTGTGTGTACATATATATATAGGAAAAAAGTGCACGGGTAAAATGTACATACATGTATTTATATAGTCCCTAGATTTGTTGCTTAGGAGGAACAAAACCTGAATAGCAATGAGCCTGCCTAGCACCAGAGCTTGGTTCCTAATAAATATTCTCCTTGAAGAAATGGCTGAATCCAAGGCTGAGGTAAAAGATGACCCCGAAACATCTTGTTCCAGAAAACAAGGAAGTGCTCAAAGATTGATGGGTACATGTCAAAAGGACACAGAAACCTGCTCAAAGAGGCCTCCGTGGCCCAATTTGGGACAAAGTGAGCAACAAAACAATGATAGTAACAGATTATAATGCTGAGCAAAATAGGAATGAATCTGTGAGACCCTAATGATATAAACAAAGAATAAATTTAAGTTTGATTAAGAACAGAAATTTATGTAGTCTTAAAATACCTTCTTGCAAAGTACTTATTAATTACAAAGGGAAAGAGCAACTTTACAGTGAAGTATAAGATGCCACCTTAATCAAGTGATTAAGCCATCATCAGTAACAGGACAAATCAAAATCAGGCGCCACTGATCCATTGCCAAGAGAAGAACACAGCATCACTTGTGTGATATTCCTGCCAAAGATGCACAACCTGAACCTAATTATGAGGAAACATCAGACAACCCAAGTCGAGGACCATCCCATAACAAAATAACTGGCATGTAATCTTCCAAAGTGTCAAGGTCATGAAAGTCAAGGAATTTTTCCAGACGGAAAGAGATATGAAAACTAATTGCCACATATGCTTCTGAACTTAACTTCTGATATAAAGAACACTATTTTGACAACTGGAGAAACTTGAATGATACCTGCAGATTAAATGGTAGTAATGTATCAATATTAATTTGTTGGCAGCATACTCAATGCAGGAAAACAGTTATTTGTACTGTGTTTGAAATTTTCTATAAATTTGAGACTGTTTAAAAATTTAAAGTGTATTTTAAAAATCAAAACAGTGAATATTAGAGATTTATTTAACTATACTGCTATACAGTCTGGGTTTTCCAACAGTAGGTTGACACTTTATAGTAATTCAGAGTAGGTCCAAATTTTGTTCTTGTCTGAGTATTTCCTTTGAATCTTGTATCATTATATTAGACATGAGACAGCTGAGATACATATCATATAAAGAGCAAAAATAGTCTCTTCTGTTAATTGTTAGAATACATTTTTATTGATAAGCAAAAGCAAGGCTCTCTGTTTAACTGTGTTAATAAATGGAAAACACTTTTAAACTAATATATGAGCTATGTTTCTTTCAAAACTTGAATATTCCATGGGGAAAAAAACTAAAAACTCTCACTTTACATAAAGGCACATACATAGAACTTTATCTTAGTACAGTATTGTATCATAGTGCTAGAATGAACATACTCATATTGGAAGATGAGGTCGGGTTAGGTATCAATTAGCAAGCAACATGAGGCAGAAAATAAAACTAATAATAATCTCATGTAATTTACCAATTTATTCTCCCCTGCAGACTTCAACTTCTCCTGCAGTTTTATGGTGGTCTGCCGGATCCTTTCTATCTCCTCCTGCTGTTTCAGAATCAGCTGTCTTTCCTTCCGAGCTGCCTTATTGGCTTCTTGAAGACGTTTAATTTCTGCCTAAAGTTTAAAGAGTTAGGAGAAGGACTGAAATTTGGAGACAAGTCCAAAGTAATATTTTAAAAAGAAAATCCAATCATCATATGTATCAAAAATACATGCAGTCTTAGAAGATAAAAGTAGTAACACTAAGAAATTTTTAAGCAGTGAAGAAGGAAAACAGTCACATAACTCCATCACTCTAAAATAATTCAACATGATCCCTTAATTTAAATAACTATAATTATAACAGACTAATAATTTCATATCCCCTTTTAAACTTAACATACACTTCATATTTTTCCATAGTGCCATTCAGTCTGCATTATCAAGCAAACTAATTAATGTAACCAGTATTTTATTGCTAAACTCTATCCCCCAAAAATGCTTTAATGCCTATAATTGTTTCATATTATGGATTAGTTCCTTAGGAGAGATTCCAAAAAGTAAGAAAAATAAGTCAAAGGGAATGAATTATTTCATGGTCCTTAAAATAATTTTTTAAACTGCTTTCAAAAAAGAATTGCCTCCATATAAAATGCCACCAGAAATATTTAAGACTACATTGCACCAAATTCTCTCCACTCAGGATTTTATTTTGTTGCTAATTAAGTGGGCAAAAGATGAAACAGTTCACCGTTAACAATTGTAAAATTTAACAAGGACTATCCTTTGTTTCCACAAATTTATTGTAATCTGTTTCCTTGCCAATAAAATAAGCATAATAAAGATATTAATAACTTGTTACTATAATTTCTTTTAATCATGTTTTGAAGATTTTTGAAACTATCTGAAAATGCAGAAAAGTGCATAATAAACATCTAATTTCCAAATCCCAAATTAACAACTGTTAATAGTCTGTCATATTTTCTCCTAGTGTTCAATTTCATAAAGAAATAAAAACATTACATATAAAACCAGTCTGCAGTCCCCTGTTCCAACTCCTTAGAAGTAACCACTATCATGGTACATATCCTTCTAGCACATTCTTTTAAAATTCTTCTACAATCATTTGTACTTAGCAGCAAAAATGTATGTACACTGTTTGGTCTGCATTTTTTAAAATATTTTATAAATAATATCATAATACACATTTGCAATCTTCCTTTATTTACTAAACGTTGTTTTTATACATCTCCATGTTATTTATACCTAAATGTTGCATAACATTACATTGGAGATTTATATATTTCCTTTATCTATTACCTCTATGGCTAGATAAAACTGCTGTCTACTATTACAAACAATGCTATCATCAACAGCCTTACACTCTTCTCCTTTGGCACATATGTGAATTCCTCTCGAGCACCAGTTCTCAAAGTGTGGCCCATGGATGTTTAAGGGCTCCTGAGACCCTTTCAAACTATCTTCATAATACTAAGACATTATTTGCTCTTTTTCACGCTCATTCTTTCATGTGTATACAATGGCACTGTTTGCATTTTTAAGGAAATAACTATATTTTCCCAAACAAACAAAATTAGTGAAAAGAGCAGCATTTGAATGTTTGCAGATCTCTTTGTCTGGCTTGATTTTTGTTTGTTTGTTTGTTTAATTGAAGTATAGTTGATTTACAATCCTGTGTTAGTTTCAGGCATATAGCAAAGTGATTCAGTTATATATTTATATTTTTTCAGATTATTTACCATTATAGGTTACTACAAGATATTGAATACAGTTCCCTTTGCTATAGAGTAAATACTTGTTGTTTATGTATTTTATGTATAGTAGTAGTTTGTATCTGTTAATCCCATACTTCTAATTTATCCCTGCCTCTCCCTCGCTTGATTTTTTTAACACCATGTATTGGTCATTTGGCAAATGTTTAGTTCACTGAGTTATGCAGATCTTCTAAATGTTGACATATTTCACTATACAATACCAAAAAATCACATTCATTAATATCACTGTGATCTCAAAAGAAAAATTACTTAGTATTAAGTGGTAGACAGAAATTTTTCAAAATTCTGACATTTGCTTGAAAGTTTGAATTTTATCACTGACAACAAACACTGTCAATTGCCCTCTTTAAAGTAATAAGCACACTTTGTTCATTTTTGAGAAAATGTTGAATACCCTACTCTGAATAAGCACAGTTTGTCTCTGAATAACTCTGAAGTAAAAATGGTATTTCACAAGAAAACGTGGCTAGTTCAGTTTGCAATTCAAACAAGGGCACAAATGCTCTCCCCTGAGCTCATCACCATTCTCTGGTACCTAGCAGAAGTGCTTCATTGTGGGCTTCCCATTCCCATCACACAGAATATGCAAACAAGTACTCAAAGGTCAACACAATAAAATTAACCATTTTTACTACTTAATCAGGACATTCGTTAGTGAAACTAGCTTTTTTTTTAGCTGGAGGAGCGTGGCAGTGATGACTATTAATAGTTTGGTGCCACTGCCTTGATCTGTGCTAAGGCACCAGCAATTTTACCGACCATTGTTTCTGCACGATTTAATACAAATGTCAACATATAAAAAGGGCAAATTCACAACTCACTATCATTAGGAAAATAGTTTTGATCTCCCTGACCCATGAAAGGGTCTCAGGGACGCCCAGAGCTCTACAGAACACATTTTGAAAACTGCTACCAGCTTAGGCTTGAGTTTCAAAACAAATTAATGTATAATTTACCCAATCCAAGCCTAGAAGAAAAGACTTTTAAAGAGGATTCTTTAGAAGAGGTTTGCATCTCTCGTAATAAGCCATATGATTGTACAAGCAAATTGTTCACCTTAAAATAGTTAATAGTGTATTCAATTTAAAATGGTTATTTTGTTATGTGAATTTCACCTCAAAAAAAAAAAAAGAATAGGGAAAACATGGGAGTTTTTTGGACACAGTTGTGCAAAGATATGTGGCCAAATTGCTTATAGCTATCTCACTACCTGTCAAAATAGTTCCTATTGATACAACTGCGGTATCTTAGTATATATTTATGTCCTCAAACTCTGGTGCTTTTATTTCTGTAGGGCGACTTTCTAGGGGTAGCCAGTGGATCAAAGAGTGTTTTTTACATATTTACTTAAAAAACATTCTGAAGTACTATAAATATAGTTTGCAGAAAAATTAGTCACTCAAATCCTCACCACTAGGATTGAACAGTTTGCCATATTTATTTCAAATGTTTCAAAATTAAATCATTACAAATGAAGCTAAATCCTGCCCCAATCTCTTCTTCCATTTCCTCCCCTGATGTATATATCATTCCTACATGTCTGTCTGATTTTGATGCATGAGTGATTCCATGGAACATGTATTACTAATTGGTGACTTAAAAATCTACAAGAATGGTATCATATGCTGCGTATTCTTTTGTATCATGCTTATCTGTAAAAACTAGTAGTATGAATTCTGATAAGTGAATATCTACTGATGCACTGTTCAATATGGTAGTCAAAAGCTACATTTAGCTATTTGAAATTAAGATTAATTAAATTAAATGTAATTAAAAATTTCAGTTTCTCAGCTGCACTAGCCACACTTTAAGTACTCAAAAGCTACATGTGGCTAGAAGCTACTGAATTGGAGAGCAGAGATACAGAACATTACCATTATTGGACAGTTCTGATGTTCAATGTATTCATTTTCCTGCAGTGGTACATTTTCTTGCAGAAATGTGCTTTGTTTCCTCTATTCTCCTACTAAAGAATTTAAGTTGTTTCTCCTTTCTCCTGCACAGTGTGAAAGGTTCTCTGGGATATATACCAAGACAAAGAACTGCTGAGTCACAGATTACATGTATCTTCAGCTTAACAAAATAAAGTCAAACTGCTCTGAAAGTGGTCACACCAGTTAACACTCCCACCAGTTAACAGAGAACCAAAGTAACAAAACTGGAGACCTAAGACTTAAAACATAGACTTAAGGCTTCAAACTCAGTCTCCTCCTCAGAGTATTTGCCAATTCTGAAGCAGCATAGACAAAAAGGCTAAGGAGCTAAGCCTGAAACCTCTTGATGGGACAGCAGAAATCCCCAGTCTCCTGTGCTGGTAATAAAAAGGTTTACCTGGCTTTCATTGGAAATCCCTGCAGGGTCACAACCTAGGGTCAATGCAAAACAGAAGTAGACTGAGCCTTACCAACTCTACAAACCAACGCTAACCTAACTCAGCCCTTAAGTGGAATAAAGTGAACAGCTGACCACTTTAACTGCTTAGCAGAGAAAAGGATAAAGGATAAATCTTCCTTAGGGGAAGATAACATTATCTGGATCCTTTGCAGTTGTTTATACACAGTGTCTAGCATTCAATAAAAAAAATTACTAGGCATGCAAAGAAAAAGGGTCATATGATAATAAAAAATAAAAACAGACAATAGTAGCAGATACACAGATGTCCAAATGATGGAGTCAGCAGATAAGGAAGTTAAAATAACTGTGAATAATGTGTTCAAAAAAAAATAAATAAATAACAGGAAAAGACAGAAAAATAGATGAAAAGACAGAGAATTTCAAGAGGAATTAAAATTTATTAAAAAGAACAAAATAGATACTATAGAAGTAAAGATAAATCAAATTAAGAACTCATTAGAGACACAACATTGTAAAATGACTATAACTCAATAAAAAAAAAGTTAAAAAAAAAAAAAAGAACTCATTAGATAGATTTAGCAGTATACATCACAGTGTAGAAGACATAATTAATGAACTCCAAGACAGGTCAATAAAAACTTCCCATGTGAAGGAAGCACAGTGGGTTTTTTTTTAAAATTATTGTTTTAAAGAATGATATAAAAACAAAACAGGGGGGAGGGTATAGTTCAGTGGTAGAGTGCGTGCCTAACATGCACAAGGTCCTGGGTTCAATTTCCGGTACCTCCATTAAAAATAAATAAATCAAAACCTAATTACCTCCCCCAAAACAAAACAGAGCAGAACAGAGATGTGGTAAATGGTCCAAAGGTCTAACATTTGTCTACTTGGAGCCACTGAAGGAAAAGAATGAAAGAATAAGGCAAAAGCAACGCCTGAAGACATAATTTTCAAAAACTGGTGAAATACAACAAACAACAGACTCAAGTAGCTCCAAACTAAACAGTATCACACCTAGGCACATCACAGTGAACCTCGTTTAATCCTCACAACCACCATGTGAAGCATAATCTCACTCCTACAGATGAGGAAATTAAGTCTCTCAGAGTTACTTAAACTTGACCATAATTACACAGTTGCAACTGACAAAGCTGGAATTTAAATAATAACTAATAACTAACATTCATTTATTGAGCACTTATCATTATGCCAAGGTCTGTTTTAAGTTTAGTACATATATTAACTCATTATTCCTCTCAACAACCTTACAAAGTATGTCATCATTATTATGCTCAGTTTATAAATAAGGAAACTGAGGCACAGAGAAGTTAAGTAACTTTTAAGATTATAAAACTAATAACTGGTAGATTTGAGATTTTAACCTAGGCAATCTGACTCTAGAATCTGAATTCTTTTTTTTTTTTTTGTATACATATTTTTATTGAAGAAAGTCAGTTTACAATGTTGTATCAATTTCTGGTGTATAGCTAAAGCCTGCATTCTTAACCACTACACCATGCTGCCTCTCCACAATTCAAATCCCAGGTCTTTCTGAGTTCACTAAGCCTAAATATTAGTCCATTTGTGATTAATATGTCTTAAAAATCTATTTGGGGAAACAATGACTAAAAAATTAATCCAAATAGACTCATAAATACCTTAATTTTTAAAATATGCATTTCAAAACACAATTTTATTTTACATACTAAATAAAGGCAGAAGTTTGCCTCTATATTGTATTACGATAGCAGTGAAGCACAATCCTAATTTAGGAGAAATATGGTAGACTACTAAGCAACTCCTGTAATTACAGTAGTAGGCAGAAAGAGTGGTAAATATTAACTAAATCTCATTTACGGTGATAATATGAAAAAGAGCTTAGACAAAATAATAGATTCCACAATCTAAGTTGTCACTTCTCTTAAAGGAGTGTTTTTCCTAACATACCTTTTCTTGCTGCAACCTTAAGAGCAAACCACGCTGTTTCTTCCGGAGTGGGGGCATTTTATCATCTTCTCCTTTATCTCGTAGATGTCTGCAATTATTTCCCATTGAGACAAAGATTACATTAAATTTCTATTTTAATGTCAAGAACTCTCAACCACTAAAAAGTGTCTTAACCAGTTTAACATTTTCAAATGTGGAAAACAGTTGATGTACGCAGTAATTCCTACCCCAACAAATATTTTACTGTGTACATAATGTATGCAAGCCCTAGATATGTTCTTTAAAGATAAAATAGGTTTGAGAAATTCACAATGTAGTAAAGGAAGTAAGTATAATATAACAATATAAGAGTCAGTTACGTGATAAAAGAGAAATGCAAAGGAAATGTTATATGAGTAGGTCTTGAAAGCAACATGACTCAAGGACGGCTGCTCTATTTCTAACTTCAGAAACTGAGCTGATCAAATCAAATTAAATGAGGAAACAAAAACATCTTTAAAAACAAAGCATTTCCTTTTCATGAAAGGAGAAACTGAACAGTCAGAACTATGCTCACTGAAAGAACTTACTTTTTCTGATGCTCTAACCAGGCTAATTCAGCTTTCGTTTTCTCCTTCAAGGCCTTTTCCCGGAGACGCAGGAGTGAGGACTGGTGCGCTGCCCTCATCTCCTCTTCTTTCATATACTGACGAACCATCTCCATAGTAAATTTAGAAAAGCTGTCTTGTCCTCCTGAAAATGGCATGCTTAGCTCCTAAAGCAGAGAGTTTATGTCATGTTTATCACCATCCAAATCTTTTGGAACTTAATTAACTTCATTAGAAGAGGTATGTAGGCACTTATAAAAATAAATTATGTATGTAAAAAGGCTGCCAACCATGAAAGAGAGCAGTCTTCAAAAATAGCCACATGAAAGGTAGTAACATTCATCTGCTAATTTATTCACCCAATAAAATTTAAAAAAACGACTACTGTAAGCCAGGTACTGTCCCAGGGATGTAAAGCTGGGTAAGAATTTGTTCCTGTTTTCCAAAAGGCTTGCAATTTAATAAGAAGAATGATACAAATGCAATTTTTAATTACTTTTTTATTTGGGGGGGGTAATTATATTTACTTATCCATTAATTTTTAGAGGAGGTACTGGGGATTGAATCCAGGACCTTGTGTATGCTAAGCATGCACTCTACCACTGACCTATACTCTCTCCCCCAAATGCAATTTTTTAAACAAAATAAGGTGTTCTAAGAATGAAGTGAGTGAAAAAGCTGGACATAACTTTGGCTCAGTTCCTCAGAGGCCCTATATATCATTTCAAGGAATAAGTTTATATTTTACTTTATAAAGAAAGCAAAACCATTTTCTATACCAAAAATGTAACATAAAATTGGTATCTTAGGAAAATCATTCTAGTAGCTGACAACTGAGTTCAAGTACAAAATGATCCCTCATACCTTTGAGAGAACACATCCACAACTATTTATGAAGTATCTCCACAGGTAAACTGAAACACACCTTGGCAGAGGACAGTGCAGTCTTTTCTGGGGAAGTTTCTTCATCAGAGTCATCATGATGGCCTCTTTTCTTTTCCATGTTAAATCTACGATGACTCTCAGAAGGTAGTAAAGATCGAAATGATTTTTCTTCTATTTCATCTTCTGTCATGGATTCGTCAAATTTTAGGGAATATTCTGTTGCAACAGAAGTTGAATCTAAAAGAATATGGAGCAAGTAGACTTTATCATTATAACAGTTCTCAGTAGATATTCAATTAGTAGCCCTTGCTGAATCTTTATGGAACAACCCAACAGATTCACAGAACTGATCACTAGTAATAGGCACGGAATAATAAGCAAAATTCACTCACCTTACAAACAAGAAACAGAAAAAAAATCTAAAAATACTCGTATAAAAAATATGCCAAAAGTGTAATGTACTTCATATATAAAGAGCTCTTACAAATCAATCAGAAAACCACTAATACCCCATAGAAAAATGATCATGATCAGATGCTTCACAAAGGAAATACAAATGCCCAAAATAAAGTTTAAAAAAAATTAACATTACTAGTAGTCAAAGAAATGTAAATTAAAACATTTTTAGAAACTCATCAATCCTATGCTTAATTAAAAAATGACAGCTCTTTTAGGTTGGTTCCTGTGTATCTTTGACATGCCCCATCCCCCGCCCCAATCTTTTTGTTTATTGAACATCCTTACTTTCTGGTACAAGATACTCCAGGTTCACTTTGTATTTTCCCTGCACAGTCCTAGAATCAGTTATCTCTCCAAAAAGCTCTGATTACTTTTACTGGAGAACACTTGGAAGTTTCAGTCTGGATACTGGTTGTCCTTGTAAGCACTGAGGTATTGTTGCTTCTTCACTCTATCAGTGGCCAGAGCTAAGTAATATATGCAGGTATTCTAATATCATGTACACACACACACATTGTTTCTGTATTCATCCATCCAACCAAATATGGATTCATACTGGTATTTCTGTTGTTTCTGACTCTAATCTAGTACCACAGGGTTCATTCTAGTCTTCTTTTCTCATGTATTACAAACTTTCATCTTCAACGCAGAAACCTAGCTCCCACTATCCAACATCCATTTACTTGTTTGTTCAACACCAATATATATGTAAAGAATTGTTCATCCATCCGTGAAAAACAAATTTACCAACTAGAATACAGTGTTTATACTGTTCTTTTTGTATTTAGGTTTATAGTTTCTACTGAAAAATACCATTTTCCAAAATTATTTGGGTCAGCTCCTTTTCCCTCCACACCCCCTTCAGTATGGTTATGCCATTCATCTGTACTACAGTTAGGTCCATTTGTCACAGGCTGCATCCTGGGACCTCTCCACTTCCAACACAATTAAATCTTACTCTTTGTGATGTACAGCTTTAGGGTTGTGACAAATGCACAGCATCAGACAGTACATTCAGAACCATACAGAACATACAATATCTTACTTACATAACAGCTGCTTCACACTAAAAGTTCTCCTGTACATCCACTTTGTAGTCAACCACTTTGTCTTCTACCTGACACCTGGGAACCATTGATTTGTTTTCCATCCCTATAGGTTTGCCTTTTCCAGAATGTCATATAAATGGAATTATACAATATGTATGATTTAGTGGGCTTTGGGGGCTTATTTCCTTCAATTAGTAAAATATGCTTAAAATTCATCCATGCTGTTGCATGAATCAATATAGACTGTTCCTTCCGTTGTTAACAGTAGTCTATTGTATAAATTTACCAGTCTGTTTATCCATTCCCCTCATAAGACATCTTGATTGCTTCCAGTTTTTAGCAATTATGAATAATGGCTCCACAAACAATAGTGTATAGATGTTCGTGTGGACTTCAGTTTTCAAATCACTTGGGTAAATACCTAGACATGTGATAGCCGGGTCATTATAAAATACTGTGAAAATGTCTTCCAAAGGACTCGTGCAATGCACTCTCATCAGCATTCTTGTTGCTCTGTATCCTTGCCACTAATTCGTTGTCATTTTAGATTTTAGCCATTCCAACAGGCAAGTTATAGTACCTCATTGAGATTTTAACTTTCATTTCTCTAATAGTATACGATATTGAAGACCCTTCCCATGTCTATTTGCCATTTGTATATTTTCTTCAATGAAGTGTCTGTTCAGATCTTCCGCATATTTTTTAACTGAGTGTTGATTTTCTTGTTGAGTTTTAAAAACACATTCTGGATATGTCTTTTATCTGATATGTGATTTACAAATATTTTCTAACAGTCTGTGACTTTTTATTCTCTTAATGATGTCTTTCACAGAGTAGAATTTTCTTAATTTTAACAAAGTATACCTTAACAATTTTTTCCTTCACAGACTGCACTTTTGGTGTAGTATCTAAGAATTCACTGCCAAACCAAAGTGGCCTTGATTTTCTCCTATATTTTCTTCTTCATACTGGTTTTTCAGTGGTTTCTTTGGATGTTGGTTGTCCTGTGAATTGCAGCCACCTTAGCCTTCTTGAAGGATAGGCATGTTTACAACTGGATAACTCTATTGTGTCATCCCACACAGTCCCCGAAGCCTTTCTATATTTCATCCTGCCTCCTGCCCTTTAGTCCAAGCTGGCTGTGTCTCTGCTGGTATAGTCCTATCTCTGTTTCTGGCTTCTGCTGAGATGGCTGGTTAAATCCACGGATAATCTCTTTGTGGAGTAACGAGCTAGTCATTTTTTACAGTATGGATAGGTTGAGAATTTTCCAGATCTTCAAGTTATGGCTCCTTTTTGCTTAATAAAACTTTCAATTTATTTCTTTTCGCACATTTTACTATACGGAGTAAGGAGAAACCAGGTCATGCCTTCAACACTTTGCTTAGAAATCTCCTCAGCTAAATATCCAAGTTTACCACTTTTTTTTAAAAATTAAATTGAAGTATAATCAGTTTAGAATGTTGTCAACTTCTGGTGTATAGGACAATGTTTCAGTCATACATATATTCCTTTTCATATTCTTTTTCATTATAGGTTATTACAAGATATTGAATATAGTTCCCTGTGCTGTACAGTAGAAATTTGTTGTTTATCTATTTTATATACAGTAATCAGTATCTGCAAATCTCGAACTTCCAATTTATCCCTTCTCCCCTGCTTGGTAACCATAAATTTGTTTTCTATGTCTATGAGTCTGTTTCTGTTTTGTAAGTTTATTTGTGTCATTTTTTTTAGATTCCACATATATGGTATTTTTCTCTCTTTCTGGCTTACTTCATCTTAGTATGACGATGTCTAGGTCCATCCATGTTGCCACAAATGGCATTATTTTATTCTTTTTTTTAATGGATGAGTAGTATTCTATTATACATGTATACAACAGAACTTCTTTATCCAGTCTTCTGTTGACGGACATTTAGGTTGTTTCAATGTCTTGGCTATTGTAAACAGTGCTGCTGTGAGCACCAGCGTGTATCACTTTAAACTTTGACTTTCCACAAAGCACTAGAACAAGTGCAGTTGAGTTCTTTGCCACTTTATAACAAGGACTGCCTTTCTTCCAGTTTTCAGTAACATGTTCCTCATTTCCATCTTCTTCAGACTTCATCAGCTTTAATGTCCATATTCCTACCCACAATCTCTGCAAAGCAATGTAGGCTTCTTGTTGCATGCACCTCAAAACTCTTCTAGCCTCTACTCATTATCGGGTTCCAAAGCCACTTCCACACTTTCAGTATTTGTTATAGCAGCACCCTACTTCTAGGTACCAACATCTGTATTATCAGCTAGGGCTGCCACAATTATACACTGCTATACCCATATATTATATTCATTATAAAATTTATTTTAAAAATTTAAAGGATGAAAAAAATTAAAATTTAAGTATTTTCTTCTTACACTCCAAAGAGTCAAAGACTGTCTTGCCCATCCTGCTTTTAAGACTATAGTTCTAGACTATCAATCAAAAACACTGCTCAAGAGCCAGTTATTTTAAAAATTAATTCTAGAATTTCTAGCTTACTGTCTTAAAGGTGTCATTTGTTGCCAGATTCTGTTTTCTTTGCTATATTAATTACACTCCATGATTTGATAGGAGTACAGGTTTAGTTTATGATCTAGGAAGAGTTAAGTAATGAATTTTAATCTATTTAATATAACTGATGTTGTATTATTTATAAGAAATTGTATCCTTACTATATTGTTTAAAGTTCTAATAGTGTATTCTCCTCTTTGTGATCATGGTACATATCTATAATAAGATAAAAGTAATTTTTTTCAGTGTTGAGTATATATTTTCCATTCACATGCATGTTCTCCTAGATTTAGTTTTGCCTCCTCTTAGGATCATGACACACAATCGTATAAAATATTAGCAAAATTACTGGCATGGTGTATGGCCTTGAAGTAGCTTCACCCGGATACATTTAATATGAGACCTATAACCTTGTCGTCAATATTACCATGTTGTAATGATATTAATTAGCTCAGTCACAAATATCTCCAAGGGTTGTGGAAGCCTCCCAAAATAGTTACATGTGCAAAGAAAGTTACCTTTCTCATCAGGAAGAGATGGCACACTATCACTTCGTAGAGAGTCATCTGCAGCAGTCTGAACCTGTTCATCAATAGAACTCTCCATTTTTTCACTGTGAAGTTTCTTCTCATTTTCCTTAAAAGATGGGACTGAAGGACTTTCTTGATGGCTGCTACCACTACTACTCCTGTTTATGGATATTATGGAAATAAATCGGGGGGGGAAAGAGTGACAAAACAAGGATCACAACTTCAAAGTAAACTTACAACTTATTTGGCCAAGGGAAAGTGCCTTATGATCAAGATATGAAATGATGAAAGATACAATGTAAAACATAAAAATGCTAAGTAGACATAAGTCTAAGAAGAAACTTTTAGGAAAGATGAGTAGGAGAGACTTTTAAATAGTTATGATGGGCAACCACTACTCTCAGGCTATCACTACCTTTTTTCCCTTTCATTTTTAATTCATTTTACTGGGAAAAGGGGCTTCTACTTCCTGTTTCCACTTTCTTAGTTTTCATCAACCTCACAGTTTATCACAATCTGCTTCAATCCCAACTACTCTACCGGAAGTGTTACTGCAAACTCTACCTAAACTCCAATTGTCAAATCCAATAGATAATTTCTTTTTCTGCAACATCAGATGGTATTGACCTCTTATATCCTTCCTTAAAAGTTCCACTTGCTAAAGTAAATGCAGCACAATGTTAACACTAGGGTAACCTGGATGAAAGACATTCAGGAACTTTGTATTATTCTTGCAACTCTTTTGTAAGCTTGAAATTATATCAAAATTAAATGTTACATAAAAGAGCTCTCCTTTTTTATATTCCCTGACTCTACTCCCACCTGCCTCTCTTTCTACCTTCTTAGCAAGTTTTCCTGTTTTTCTTTCATTCTTACTCTTTCTATCTTTCCTAGGGTTTTGTTTTTGGTCCCTTTCTCCTTTACACTGTATACTCTCCTTGAACAATCCTATGCATTTAAAATTTCAACTACTATCATTTGGATTGAGCTTCGTATCTGTATCACTAGCTCTGCCCTTTCCCTGTCTCTAAGCCTCAAGGTTCCAAATGATTAGTGAATTTGTTTTTAATTCAGTGTTTTCCTTCCACTTCTTTGCTTTCCCTAACATATCCATTCACTAAATATAAGTATATAGCCAATCATGAACCACGTTTTAAGATCCTCTGAATAAGCTGTTTCCTCTTGTGACATGTCCCCTTCCTTCCCTTTCTGCTTCATGAACAACTAATTCAAGACTCAGATGAAGTATCATTTCTGCAAAGTGTCTGTGGACCCATTCTCCACTCCCAAGGAAAGTCTGGTCACTTCTGTCTCTGTGTTTATACTGGTTTTTGTATAGTATTTATCAGAATATTATGCAATTATTTGACTGGCTTAATGTTTTTGGAAGAATAAATTGTATAATAAAGCTGTAAGGTAAGAGAATTCAGGAGACAGCACATGCTTTGGAGTCAGAAGAATATGGGGTTAATCTCAATTCTTCCACTTGGCAGTTAGGTGCCAATCATTCACTCAGTGAACATCTAGCTGACTTCCTACTGTGTGTTAGGCAGTTTGCTAAGCTCTGGGGATACAAGGACGACAGAGTCCTCAAATAGCCACCTTAAGTAGTTATTTAAGATAGACAATCACAAGTGTTGGTGAGGATGTGGAAAATTTTTATATTCCTGGTAGGAATGTAAAGTGCAGCAGCTGTTTTGGGAAACAGCTTATCAATTCTTCAAAATGTTGAACAGAATTACTATTATGACTCAGCAATCCCTCTCCTAAGTATATACCCCAAAGAAATAAAAACACACATCCACATAAAAACTTGTACGTGAATGTACATAGCAGCACCATTCATAAGAGCCAAAGAGTGGAAACGATCCTAATGTCCATTAACTGACGGGTAAGTAAAACGTGGTATATCCATGCAGCAGATTACTTGGCTACATAAAGGAATAAAGTACTGATATCTGATAGATGAACCTTGGAAACATTATGCCAAGTCAAGTCAGTCATAAAGGAGCACACACTGTATGGTGCCATTTATGTGAAATATCCCAAATAGACAAATCCACAGAGAACAGAAATAGGAAACAGACTGGAGGTTGCCAGAGGCTGGGGAAGAAGGGGCACAGAAGTGACTGCTAATGGGTATAGGCTTTCTTTTGGGGGTGATGAAAGTGAAGCCCTCAAAGAGCCTGAAGTCTAGCCTACAATCGACAAGCAAAGGAATAAGGACATAAAAGGTGCCAGACTGTGGCAGTCACATTCGCAGAGCTGTAGGAGAACGTAAAGGAACCGCTACAGTAGACTGAGCGTAGTGCTGATTCTTAAAGGGGAAGTAAACGTGAAGCAGACGAAATGGAGAGGGGAGGGTCTAGAGAGAAGGTACATCACAGGTAATGGCACAGGAAACACAAGGAGAGCGTGACTCTTTAGAGAACGGGAAGCTGTCAGAACTAGTGGAGTACAGTGAGAGGGGAAATGCCAAGTGACAGGGCTGGAGACAGACCAAAGTCTCAGTAATAAAGGGATTTCATGCTATGCTGAGTGGCCCTGAGGAAACACCAAAGGTTCGGAACACGTGAATAACCAACTGGCTGCAAATTTTAGAAAAATCATTCTGTTTGCCACATGGTTAATGGATAGAGTGGGGAAAGGTTAGAGGACAGAGAAACCTATTAGGAGAGCACTGCAGTGACGCAGATGATGGCTTAAGTAAGTGTAGGTGAAGGTTAAATGCAAGCCACATAGTTCCAGACACATAGACACTCAGTGACTACTGGTATTTACCCCACATTAATTTTCATGTATTTTAGTCTCATGATTAAGTTTTTTAAATTGAGGTTTTACTACACTTGGACAATGTAGGTATCCTACTTCTAAAAATCCTGGAAAGTAGTCTCTAAAACCTTTTGACCCAGGGACAAACCATAATTAAAAACCATAGATGTTAACACCATGCCAAGTGTGAATGACAAAGTACTCCTTTATAATGATAAAAATAATACACACAGTAATGTCAAGCAATATGGATGGCAGCAAAGCACTGTGCAATAAACATAGGCTTTGGAGCCATGGTTCAGTTCCTTGGTGCGCAACTAGCTATGTGATCTTGGGTGAGTTTCTTAACATCTCCCTGAGTTTCAGTTCCCTAAACTACAAAATGAAAATAGTATCTGTCTTGGAAGGTAGTTGTGAGATTAAATGTAGGAAAAACAACTTATATAGTGCTTGTCCTATGCAGACTGTCAAGGAATGGTAGTTATATTATTATGTGAAACAAATATTTTATAAATTAACTAATTAAATGGGGGAAGCCAGAACAGAAGGGAAGATACTATTTCAATTAAACAGATGAGATTCAGGAGTCAAAAAAAGGCAATGTCTAAGCCATTCATCAGACTTTACTAAATCAAAATCTTTTTTCACCTTCTATCATGATTCTTGTATCTTGAAGATTCAGAATAACTATCATATGAAGGGGAAAACTTCTGATGCTTTGAGTCAAGGGTTCCCTCTTTACTCTGAGAGAGTGAGACAGATTGATTTTTCCTACAAAGAAAATAAAAACTGATTAAAACATTGAAAGTCTCTATTAAGAGAAACATTTTAAATACTGCTTAACATTAATATGAGATAAAAGCTTGAATGAATAGAAATTAAAAAACTGTTACAAAGTATTTGTACAAAGCGATTCATTCATAGAAAAGGGTGTACAACACATTAAAGAATATCTTCCATTTATTATAAGAAATAAACACAAATCACCTCAAGTATCAACATATAGGAATAGTCTTAAAATGTATGAATTAGACACAGCCAAAATGTGATGTTAAAAAAAGATACACACACACATAATGACATCAACTAGCCCCACCAAAAAACCTCTCTAATGACTTTTCATTGCTCCTAGGATAAACTCCAGAATCCTAAGGTCTGCAAAGTTCTACCATGATCTGATCCCTGATCAACTCCTACCATTCTCCTCTTGGCTCTCTGCCTCCAGTCACACTGGCCTTCTTCCATTTTCTCTTTCTACCTTTGCATGTATTGACCTGCCTGTTCCTTAATTCCTTTATATCACTGACTCCTTTTCACCCACTAGATCTCACCATAAGCTTAAGAAAGCTCCTAACTTCTTAAGGAAAACCTTCTCTGACATCCTTGCTATTAAAATTCCTTTGTTGTGTATCTCCAAGATATATGTTCCTTTCTTTTATAATACTTATCTCAGCTTGTAAGTGCTCATTCACTTAAAGGAGTATTTGATTAATGTCTCTCTTCTCCACTAGAATGTGTATTTCCAGCACCAACAACAGTGCCTGGGGCATAAGAGATACTCATTACATATTTGTGAATGACTCGATATTAACCTATCTGTTTCAGCTCTGTTCCTCAGTTGTTTCACAAAGTCTGGAACATGTGGCCGCTGGTGATCATATAGTGTTGCAAAGGGAGCTCCTGAAGCAGCGAAGGCATCTGAGATATGAGTTCGAGTCAACTCTGCCATCTAAATACAAACACAAGGCAAAGTAATTGTAAAAAGATAATGTCACAGAAGAACTGAGAGGGAGCAGGATGTCTTTGAAAGATCATGGACGGACAGTAAGCAAACTGTGCCGTAATAAGTAAAATATTGTGGGAAAGTCATTTAGACTCTTTTAAGTTTCAACAACTTTCTCATAAAAATAGGACTAGACCACAAGATTTAAGGTTTCACCCAGCTGTAACAATCTATGAATTACTATACAGAAAATCTTCAAGTTCTACAATAAGCCAGAGTAAACCAAAAATTAAGTCTTCCTTCAAGAATCAGTTCAATTACAACTTTCTAAATCTTTTCTGACCAACGTGAAGTACATTTTCCTTACTCTTAGCCACTATTGCCATGTATTATTCACTTGGTATTCACTCAGTCACTGCTTTGATGAAGTGTTTTTGAAACGGTTATTAATAGTATTCTAACATTTTCTTGAGAAGAGAGAGTTTACATTTGCACAACCCCATGGTACTCAACATACAGTAACTTCATGGCTTCTTAATAACAAATATTTCACAAACAGTCCTAAACTCTAACTTCTAAAATAAACTGAAACTATATCTATAGATTATGATATCCTATATAGAGACAGCAGTAGAACTATTTCCAGCTTTATCCTTGGTACAGTAAAAGAAAAGAGACTAAATATCACTCTGAATAACAATATAACATCTTCATACAAAACAGACCTATGGCTCCCGGGGACCAAGACAGGGGACTGACTGCAAAGGGGTGTGAGGGAGCTTTTTAGAATGTTGGAAATATTCTATTTCTTGATTATGGTTGTTTATAGAGACAGATTAGATAAGATAAAGATATACAGATACTGTCAAAACTCATAAAACTGTATGTTTAAAGTGGATACATTTTACTGTTTATAAATTATACATCAATAAAATTGGTATTTTTTAAAAAAGCTTGCTTGGGGTAGAAATTTAGAGTTCTTCTGCATCTTTTTTTCTGCTTCTCTACCATCACATGTACAACAGCTACAATAAAGAGTGCCTCTTATTTCAATAGGGTATGCCTCCCACTGAAAGTCACTAATCAAAAGTATGCATTTACCAGATGTTAGAAGCCCTTTACTACTAAGGCCAAAGATGCTCAGACTAACTAAAAAGAAGTAAAAAGAAAGGGGTTCTAGATGGCTCTGACCTCACAGATTTGACGTGCTGCATCTGTGGTCAGGCGAGCAGTCTCTGTTTGCTGAGCAGCTATCTTACAAGTTGCTTCCTGTAGGACTTCAGTTACATCACGTTGTGATTTAACCACCTGCTGTAATGATTCTGCAT
Source organism: Camelus dromedarius (assembly GCF_036321535.1). Classification (NCBI taxonomy): domain Eukaryota; kingdom Metazoa; phylum Chordata; class Mammalia; order Artiodactyla; family Camelidae; genus Camelus; species Camelus dromedarius. The sequence continues at coordinate 24,771,590 of NC_087458.1, read as the reverse complement.
GGACCTGTAAATAAAAGGGGTAAAAAGAGAACTTACATTATATCTCACTCTCTTCCGACTCAAATTAATTTAATTTGTAAGTTTGTTTCACAGACCAAATGCCTTGTTTAAAAAAAAAAAAAAACACTTGACTACAGTTTGGATTTCATGTCTTAAAATTTACAGTTTAAAATCTGGAATCTTAAAATCACTGCTACAGTTTAAGTCCTAACTTCACTGTTCATAAGCTGCTATGAATGTAGACAAGAAACTACCATATACCTCAGTTTCTACTTCTCTAAATTGGGGGTAAATCTTGACAACGTGATTTCACGGGGTTGCTACAAGAACCAAATGACATGAGATGAACCCATATGGCATAATGTACTAAAACATGATTATTTACAGCTTTCCTTTTTACTCCTACATAATTAAAATACTAAAATGATCTCAAAGATCGAAATTTAGGTTTAAAGAACCTGTACTTGCTGCAAAATAAGTTACCTGAGCTGCTTTGCTTCGGGTTTCTTCTAATTGTCTCTGACATTCCAGAGCCTCTTGTTCAGCCTTCAGCTTCAAAAGGGCAAAGTCTCTTTCATGGCGTTGCTGCTGTGCCTTCAAAATAGAGAAATGATCAACTATTAATTCTAAGATACTAAACTATTTTAACACAGTGACTATATTAAATGGGATGCTGTTTTCCTAACATAAATCTTCTGAAGCAACCAATCAGAGACAGTACATAGGACAGACATCAACCATTTATCACTTATCTAAATATTGAATGACCACCTACTGTGTGTCAAATAGTGTCATAATATAAAAAATTTCCAAGGCATATAGGACTAAGAACTGATACCAAAAAGCTGGTTTAAAAACAAAAGCTATAGCGTCTAATTCTCTGGAGGAGATGAAAACATCCTATGTGTTTTATGTCTTATGCTTTATGTTTAATGTCTCCTTTTAACAAGACTGTTTCTTATAATTATTCCATATAATGCTATCTATAAATTTATTTATTTTCATTTCTTCTGAAACAGTGCTAAATAATATAGGTTTTTTAAAGGTGGTAAGGCTGTATATAAAGTAATACAATGAATGCCCTGCCCAAATCTGGAAACCTAGAATTATAAAGTACCCTTAAAAAGGTAGATAATCTCAGTGGTTTTTCAGATTTCAAGATAAGGATGGCCAATGCACTGAGGCCATTTCCTCAATCCACTGTCTATAGGTATTTTAAGATGGACAACTAGAAAATGAAAGTGAGAAAAGTATGTATCACTTATCATCAAAATATGTAAAATAATTACAAATAACTTTTAATATGTGTAAGAACTCTACATTGAAAATTACACTGAAGGAAATACTTAAAAACCTAAATAGAAAAAAGTATTATGTTCATGAATTAGAAGATGCAATATTGTCAAGAAGTGAATTCTCCCTAAACTGATCTATAGATTCAATGCCATTCAAATCAAAACCCCACCAGGCTTTTAAAACTTTTTGTAGAAACTGACAAACTGATTCTAAAAGTTACAAAGAAATGCAAATATCTAGAAGAGCCAAAACTATACTGAGAAAGAACAAAGTTGGAGTAATTACATCCTGGTTTCAAAACTCACTATAAAGCTACAGTAAAACAGTATGGTACTGGCATTAAGGATAAACAAATAGGTCAATGGAAAAACACAGAAATAGACCAACACATAAATGATTACTTAATTGTTGATAAAGGTGCCAAGGTAATTTAAGAATATGGTGCTGGAACAACTGAATATCCATATGGGGGAAAGGATGAACTCTGATCCCTTCCTCACACCTCATAATTAACTTGAGATGGTTCACATACTTAAATATAAAAGCCAAAACTATAAAGCTTGGGGAAAACCATAAAAAAAAACCTTTGTTACAGTATCTTTAATCTCAGGGTAGGCAAAGATTTCTTGGAATATAAAAAGCACTATTCATTTAAAAAAACTTTTTAAACTAGAGCTCATCAAAATTAAAATCTTCTGCTCTTCAAAAGACAGAGTTTAAAAAGTGAAAAGGCAAGCCAAGGAATGGAAAACAATCTTTGAGATATATCTGAAAAAAACCCATTTCTAGACTACAACTCAATAATTAAAAGACGAACAACTATGCAATAGGCAAAAGATCTGAATAGATATTCACAAAAGACATAAGACTGGTCAATAAATATACCAAAAGATCAATCTCATCAGTCATAAAAAATGCAAATTAAAACCACAGTAAGATACTACTTCACCCTCACTAGAATGATTAGAACACCAAAAAGAGCAAAGACTTAAAGCAACCAGAACTCTCATATATTACTGTAGGAGTGTAAGATGTTACAACTATTTTGGAAAACAGTATAGCAGTTTCTTATAAAGTTAAACATATATTTAACCCAAACAATTACACTCCTAGGTATTTAAGCAAGAAAAATAAAAACACATGTTGCATACAGAGAAATGTTAAAAAAAAATTCATAGCAGGGATATTTATAACGGCCCCAAACTGGAAATAATACAAATACAAACCAATAAGAGAATGGACAAATTGTGATATATTCATCAATATACTCGGAAAAACAAACAAAAACAAAACCATGGATGTAACAACATGGATGAATCTTAAAAACGTTATGCTGCATAAAATTAGCTAAATACAACAGTGCACAAAGTATACTCCCATTTATATGAAGTTCTAGAACTGGAAAAAATAAACCATGATGATATGAATCAGAAGAGTAACTGCCTCTGGGAGGGAGGGTTAATGGAGAAGGGGCCCTGGGTGAACTTTCTGGGGTGACAGAAGTTCTCTATGTTTTGATTATGGTGGTTGTGTGGTCAAAACTCATCAAACTATACACTTAAATTAAATCTGTGTATTTTATTATATATAAATACTACCTCAGTTAAAAAAAAAAGATGCCAATAGTACCCCTACTCAGGAACATTGGATTTTTGTTAGCTAAGGAAAAGTCCATGTTATCCTGGCATTATCAAATATTTGGATCTCAGAAACTTTTCTTTCTACTACAAACAGAACATTAAAAAAAAAATTCAGTCATCTCTGACTTGTCATGAAAAGAGAAAATGCTGAAAGTGTTTGATAAGCTGATTTTCATGCTGTCACTAAAAAAGATAGAGAATGTGGAAAATGAAGTATCTGAGAGAGAATGATTGTATTATTGTTCTGCTGCCAAATACTGCATGTTTAATTTTCTTTTTAGTATATGATAGTTTTTCCGAGGGTTATTTACAGATGCTGCATGGCAGACTATTTTTTTCTATTTGACAGGTTAAAAAAATTTTTTTAACTCATCACTAAGACTTTTAAATAGCAAAGAAAAGAGAAAAAATACAGAAAGCTAAGGAAGAAGAAAACTCCACAAATACCTTTATGATCTGAGCCAGGGACACACTCTCCTGCTGAGCAAGTGAAATGCCTCTAACTCTTTCTACATCTGATAGCTGGCGTACCGACTCCTCGATGGCACTCAAGTAACTGAGTTCTGCTGCCATGCGATGCTGGAGGCCAGCAGGAGAAAAGCGCTTAGAGCCTGGAAGGCAAACAATTGTCAAATATGAAAGTTCACATGAAATTACATCTCAGATTTCTAAAATTCATTTTGCATTTTAAGGGCCAAAACTAAGTCTGCTTTCCTTTGTAGGAAAGATAGTTTATTAGTACAATGTATTTTAATAATTACTTCTTTTGTGCATGTATGTGCCTGTGCACATGCATACACACATCCATACATACATATATACACCTATAAAGGCTTAGGAGTACATGTATGGGATACATTTTTCAGGTGTCTTTTGACTAATGCTGGCAAGATGGGAAAAACCACCACTATTGTATCTCCTGTGCTTTTCAGTATTTATTTGCCTGCACAAATTTTGCTTAATACTTCAAAAAGTAAGCACATTCACTTGAAATAACATTTCCCTATGGTTCAACTGAAAGAAAAGAAATTTTCAGAAGAAAATTATTACCTTATTTTAAAAATTACAATTGCATGGATCTACTTGCCTGGTGTTGAAGCCATCTCTGTAGCTGTTCTGCTGGCAGCCAGGTTCACATCAGCAAAAGCTGCATTAGGCTTCAATCCTGTTACGGTTGGAGTCACTATTGCTGAGGATTTAGATCTTTCTAATGAAGTTCCTGGAAGGTCAAACTGCAACAATTTCTGGGAACTTGGAGACAGGGGAGAAGTTGGAGTTTTCTGAGATCTTCCCTTGTCTGGTGAGACACTAGAAGTTTTGTTTCATAAAGACATTAAGAAAGGAAAACTACTGCAAGAGTGAATTAAGCAATTAATAAGAACACCATGTATTACTTTATTAACATTAGCTTTAAAAAGCTGTGATTCAGACATTTATTCATTCAACAGAGTCGCTAGGCTGAGTCAATGACTATGAGTACTTCTCTTATTGCTAGATTTACCGTGGTGAGCAAGCTAGGGACAAATCCTGCCTAAAATAAAATGAAAAGGAGTCTCTTGATTAAATTGGCACTTAACTCTTTCCTCTACAATGTACATTCATCATGAATCATTTACTGCAGTATCAGGCAAAATCCTCTAAAATATTTAGACCTTATATAGCAATACAATTACAACCAAATATAAAAGGTAAGGTCAAGCCTATTTTAAAAAAAATCTCTTAAAATGTCTCTGAAAAGAGAGTAAAATCTCATTTTGTGCTAAAAATTAAGAAATGACAAAAATTACTCCTGTTACTTTTTAACCCGAGTCCAGCAAAAAGTTATTTTTCATGCTAACCATCTGTAAGTATTTCCCATATGTCCATTTGTTTCTACCCACTTGTTAATGCTGTAGTTGTTTTCTAAACTTTCTAATAAGAAGCAACCCTTCATAGCGGTTTGATTGGAACAACTCAAGGCATTTAATTCAACACAAGACACGTCTAGTTCCTCTGAGAAATTAAGCTCATTAAAGGTATTGTTTCTCATAACAAGAAGCATGTTGCTTTGCATCATTTACTTATCGACTAAATTACTCAAAGATACTCTATAAAGCATGTTAGCGCAGTTAGCATATTTCTAACATATTAATGCAAGCTTACTTTCAGCTTTAACAAAATTACGAGATGGTTTTCAAAAGTAAACATTTCTCTTATACTAGAATGTAAATACCTGAACAAAAGTAGTCTTGAGAGGCACCCACTTGTTTACAGTGACCTTTAATTTTCTACTGATGGTTTAGAGAAATACTATTTTTAATAGTCTGACAATTTCTTTTATGGAACACAAAAGGAATTAACATTACTTCTGTCTCCTAAAAGATTTCCATGAAAGAATTTCAACACAGCATCAAAACAAAGTACTTTCTCTGAATCTCATAGTATGATTTTATAAGATGAATTTGTATTTGCTCTGCATTGAGAAGACTCACCTAGACTAGCATTTCCATTGATGTTAGTAAGTTTTCCAAAAAATAAAAAGGAAACAAAGGGAAAGAATGTAGAGGCAGTGTCTACAGCCAAATAAGTTAAGAAAAAAAATAGCTTAAATATTTTTTTACAAATCTGGACTCCTTTGTATCAAAGTCTCAAATTAATTTCACCACTGTGAATCTCCACAGGTGAGGAATAAGAGGTCTAGACTACAGTATGGAGAATTTATCAACTTATTTGGGTATGAATTCTGTTTCAGAAATGTTTAACTTTGTAGATTTTTCCAATTAAATCATCAGATTATCTCTTAAGGAAAGGCAAAGTTTTCTGAATTCCAAAAATCACTGACAAAGAAAATAAAATTCAATTTTTAAATATAGCAATGATGATATTAATGATGCAGCATTATTTGCAACATGAAAGCATTAAAAATGACTATGTGTCACTATACTAGAAAAAGCACCCTGTTAGTTTTACAAGAAAAAAAAAATTCCGATCTTCTCAGAGCTTAAATTTCCAAAAGGACAAAAGCACTACAGCAGATAAAAAATCATGTGAACAGAGCAGGACTGCACATGAAGCAATAGTTATTTGTAAGCAACAGGCTAAGTGCATATGATATTAAAAAGAAGGAAAAAAACACAGTGTGCAAGCTCCATGACCAATATAACAGTGAGATTTCAAAACCTGCTTGAATCATCCAGTAAGCTGAGCAGGAGAGAAAGTTCAGAGGTGTAAATAATGCTACCAAAAGGAGGATAAGTCGTTGTGGTGAAAGAGTGGAAGAATATAGCTGGGAAGCAAAATGACAGACAAAGGAAATGAGACAGTCTTTGGTAGTCTAGTGATAATACTTCAAATAAAGTTCAGCTCTTAGTGTTGCTCTATGGGGTAACTGTGAGCTCCCAAAGCACCCCAAGTTGCTTGGTCAAAGGACTGAGTCAAGAAAACTGTGGCAATGGCATTTAGAATAGAAAAGTGGGTTGTCCCAGAGGCAGAGAAATCCTGTGGGAGAGGTTGTAATAGTTTAGGTGAAAAATGACCATATTCTAAAATACAGAAAAAAGACTAGAGCTATCGAGCCACAAAAAATATAGAAAATACAGAAATTTATTAAGTGGATTCTCTGGACATTAATGATATTATAATTTCAATTAAATATGAATTACAGTATAGAATATACATTACTTTACCTCAAAGAATGCCCAGAAAGATCCTCCAAAGTGCTGTCAGTGTCAGGAGTCTGCTCGTAATCTTTGACAGAAAGTTTGCTACTGGTCCCCGATTTCTTTCCTTGATGAGAGCCACGTTCTGAGCCAGACTGTGCTTTTTCTTCATCAAGAAGTGAGTTCTGAATACTTCCAGTGAGTGAATCCAGCCCTGCAAAGTAAATTTCTTACAAAACTGATTCCCAATATTAGAAGCTACTGAGAGATAGCTAATACATAGATTTCAATAAAATAACAAAGAGTACAGACCAGAGTATTTTTAAATGGACTTTTAAAGAAAATTGTTTTTCATATCTAAAATAAAGCAGTTCATTCTTCACTTCCATTTAAGGAATGCAAAGCTTCATCCATTAATAATACTTTTTAATAGCATGCCCCACATGCTATTAAAAAATAAACTGTTTTTAGAGCAAATGGTTAAAAAAAAGACAAACATATTAACCAAGGATAAATTACTACTCTATCCCTATTTTAAAAAAGTACATGAAAAGAAGTTTTTAAAGGATAAACCCAGAGGTGAGAGAAAAATGGTACCAACTGCCAACTGAACTTACACAATCCTTCTGAAAAACTCTAATGGCAAGAACTATGTAGCCAGATTCATAAAACTGTCCATATTCTCTGGCTCAGAATAATCTTACTTACAGAGTTATCTTAAGGAGATTAATGAAAACATTCAATGTATAACTTTATAATTTAAAATATTTCAACCTACATTTCCAATAATAGAAGAAATGTCTAAATTATACAATGACAGTAACTTGAATATTTACATAGCACTTTGTAATTTAAAATGCACTCCATATATATTACCTTATTGCTCAAACACTTTATGAAGTTTGTACCAGATGCTTGATTTACTGACGTAACTAGAGATCATGAGGCTAAATAACTTAAAGATACACAGTCAATAGCAGAAATAGGACATAAACTCAGACATCATGACTCTAACTCTAGGGCATTGTTCACCTTCATGACATGTTTCAACAGCAGCACAGAAAAATACTTGCTACGTTAAAAAAAGCAGAAAAAAAGAGTTGTGTACACATGTTAATGGCAGCTAACAGTTTTTTTCAATGTAGATATATGGTTAAATATCAAAAGAAAATGGAAAAATGAAAAAACAATTATGCTGCACACTCATGTTCATAGCAGCATTATTCACAACAGCCAAAAAGTGGAAGCACCCTAAATGTCCTTCAACAATGATTGCATAAACAAAACATGATGTATACACACAATGAAATATTATTCAGCCTTAAAAAGGAAGGACATTTTGACAAATGCCACAACATTGATGAACCTTGAAGACATTACGCTAAGTAAAATAAGCAGGTCACAAAAGGACAAATATTGTATGATTAAACCCTAATATGAGGCACCTAGAGTAGGCAAATTCATAGAGATACACAAAATAGAACAGTTGTTACCAGGGGTTCCAAGGGAGGGGAGAATGAGAGCTATTATTTGATGGATATAGAGTCTCAGTTTGGGATAATCAAACAGCTGTGGAGATGGATAATGATGACAGTTGCACAATAATGTGAATGTACTTAATGCCACTGAACTGGACACTTAACAATGGTTAAATTTCTTAGTCAAACTCATAGAGACATAAAGTAGAATGGCGGCTGCCAGGGACAGCGGGGAGGGAGGAAAGAGGATTCACTGTTTAATAGGTACAGAGTTTCCATACGGGATGATGAAAAAGTTCTGGAGACGGATAATGGTGATGGTTGCAAACAGTATGAATAAATTTAATGCCACTGATTCGTACACTTAAAAATGGTTAAAAAGCAAATTTTATGTTAGGTATTTTTTTATGACATAAAAATAGATAAATTTTAAAATAATGCTATATTATGCTTTAGTGATAGTAATAAGGTAACAATTTTTCATTAAAATTTAGTTTAAAAAAGAAAAAATGAAAACGATCTTACCATATGAGAAATATTAAACCCAACTATCAACTAAGGAACTGCAAATCACTTCAATAAGATACCATTTTTCATGATCAGATTAGCAAATATTTTTAAAGTAATGAAACTGTGAGTGTCATTCAACACACACACAGGAAATAATACTCATACACCATTTCCAAGGGAGTGCAAAATGATATATCCTTCCTGGAGAACAACTCAAAAAACATATAAAAATAATTTTCCATCACCCTTGACTCAGAAATTCCACGTGACTCACAGTAATTCATACTAGGAAGCTACATGAAGATGTGTACCATGAATTAAACACACTGATTGCATTATCACAATGGGGAGAAAAATGCACAAATAATCTACAGGATTATTAATCAATTAGAAAGGATTCTATAATCTAAAATTTATGATCCCTAGGCTAGAAGCAAGCTGTTAATACTGTTTATCTCTAATTTTTCCATAATAAAGATGGATTCATTTATAAGAACATTTAATTCAGTTACTATTGTTCTTTGAAAATACAGAATTTAAAAACTGCCCTTGACTTCAAACAACTAGAAATTATAGACAATACAACAGTTTATGCAAGAAAGAATGAACTACTTATAATTTATAACTTAGATGACTGATTTCTTGAATACGTGTAAGCACATTTGACTGTCCTTTATGACTGGAGTACTGCATTCTGTTGATTCTTATTTTGTGGTTGGCTTTATTCCTTTGATAACTAGGTAAAGCTAAAAAGCTAAAGCTCTAAACTTTCTTAGAAACAATGAACAGTACATACATGTACATTAAAAAATATGTGCAGTATATTGTATGTATCTACATGCAATATATTATATATGTACAGTCAAATTGTATCAATTTAATCTAATAAAACTGAAAAAAAAGTCATGGGGATGTAATGTACAGCATAGTGACCACAGTTAATATTTAAATATGTATCATAATATGAAAGTTGCAAAGAGAGTAGGTCATAAAAGTTCTCATCACAAGAAAAAAAATTTTTGTAACTATATGGTAACAGATGTTAAGTAGACAATATATATATACTCTTGCAATATATACAAACATCAAATCATTATATTGTACACATGTAACTAATAGAACAGTGTGTCACTTTTACCTCAATAAAAAGTTGTCTATTAAAAAAAAAATCTAAACTCCAATCAAGAGACGCATATGCAAAAAAAAGTTTGGCCCTAGTTTAAAAGATTAGCAAATGAAAGTATATTTATATGTTTTAAACTTAATTGAGATAAAAAAATTTTTCTTATGTTTACTACTTGAATCTACCAACTATTTTCAACTACACTGAAGAGCTGAGTGAGCATGTAGACATTCTTTTTCACCACCAGATGGAGTATACACAACAAAATTCACACTGATTTTAGAACTTAGGGATGAAGGAGAAACTAAGTTTAAGTTGATGCTGTGGAAAGTAGAACATGTAGGTTTCTTCTAAGGCACTGTGAGAGGGAATAAGGGAAAACAGAAAGCCACCAAATACCACCTATATTTCATCTAATCACGTTTTAGAGTATAATTTTTAAAAACCTATATTGAATCATATTATTTATGCTCATATTTTCAATACATCATAATATCTTAAGTTGTATAGAATACTGTAATAGAAGGTGAACTAGATTTAGGAGTCAGAAGTCAGAATCTAGGCTTTACCAATAACTAGTCAGTGATCTTAGGTGAAACACTAACAGAACAAAACATGACAACTGCCAAATACAAGGACTGAGCAAGATCAGCAGTTCCCAAAATGCATTCAGCTGAATTCTATCTAATGTTGTAACATGCTGGCTGAAGAAATGATTCTGTAGGCAAATAACTTTGGAAAATACTTCAAATTATAACCTTATCCTAAAATAAATAATGCATATTAGCATACTAAAAGTATTACTGAATCCTTTAAGAAAAAAGTCTATAAAAGCATTCCCCAAATTTATGGAACCATGAAGCTCTTTTATCTTCAGAACACCTATGAGACAGCCTATCACAGTGAATCAGTATTCCACAAGAAAAGACAGACTTAGGAAAGTGTTGGTAAAATGACATCTAATGTTCCTACCAAAGACTTTCAGAACACTTCCAATCTGCAAGAGAGTTATACTAGGTCAGTGATTAAGAAATAATTTCTCCCAGCACTCTCACACTGGAAGTATAAAGTGGCACGAGCTTTCTGAAGAGCTTTTTGGCAAAATATTTCCAAATTTTAAGCATGGCATAATCAATGCCCCATTATCTCACTTCTAGGATATTTCCTTAAAGCAAAGAACCAGACCAATGCATAAAGATGCATTTATCAGGACAGTCAACGCAACAGTGTTTATAATAGAAAAAAAAGAAAAGAACCTAAATGTCCAGCAATGGAGAATTGCCTAAATAAATTACAATATATTCAAATAACAGAACACTAGGTAGTCATTACCAAAGGGTAGTTCATATTTACTAACAGAGAAAGGTATCTGAAACCCACTGACAGAACAAAACACATAAAATGTGATCCCATACATGTATGGTATGGTTTTCCTATTTCCATATGTCTACAGATTGTCTGGAAGGATTCTTACTAAAAATGTTAACATTTCACACCTATTTAGATATCTATTATTTAAAAAAACAAAACAAAACAGAAAACAACAAGTGTTAGCATGGATGTGGAGAAACTGGAACCCTTGTGCATTACTGGTGAGAATGTAAAATGTTGACCTGCTACAGAAAACTGAAGGCAGTTCCTCAAAAAAGTAAACACAGAAATGCCTTTTGATCCAGCAAGTCTACAACTGGGTATACACACAAAAGAACTGAAAGCAAGGAGTCAAATAGTATTTATATACCAATGTTCATGGCCACATTATTCACAATAGCCAAAAGGTCAAAACAACCAAGATACCCATCAACTGCTGAATGAATACACAAAATGTGATATATACATATAATGGATTATTTAGCCTCAAAAAGGAGATTCTAACACATGCTACAACATGGATGAAATTTGAAGACACTACGCTAAATGAAATAAGCTAGACACAAAAGGACGAATACTGGATGATGCCACTTACAAGAAGTATCTAGAGTAGTCAAATTCATAGAAACAGAAAGTAGAACAATAGCAGGGGCTGGAGGGAGGGAGGGAGGAAAGGGGTGTTATTGTTTAATGGGTTCAGAGTTTCAGTGTGGGATGATGAAAAAGTTCTGAAGTTAGGTAACGATGATGGTTGTACAACACTGCGAATGTGCTTAATAGCACTGAACTACACACTCAGAAGTGGTTAAAATGATAAAGTTTATGTTATGTATATTTTACCACAATAAAATAAAATCTAAAAAAATATTAACACTGGCTATCTCTAGATGGAGAGAATACAGGTAATTTTTTATTTTTAAACAGTTTTCTGTATTTACTGATTTTTGCCCCCTGTCTTTTTTTGTTGTTGTTAACTCAGTAAGTGATTTTTCACTATTAGGAAAAATAATTTTGGAAGCAAAATTACTCCCTAGGGACCATTCTGTGAGCTTAAGTGGCCTCTGCCTAATCACTGTGTCTTCTCACTTCTAGGCTTACAGAGGTCATTACAGCCAAGAGCAGAACGGAGGGGACTGAAAGGTATTCTCCTCAATCAAAACATTTAAGAGTGCCAAACGGCCGGCTACTGTGCTAAGCACTGAGATGTACACATTATATATGTAAGCTTCAAAATTACCATCTGAAGCATCGAGTAATCATCTTTATTTTATAAATAAGAAAATTTGAGTATTACACTTAATGACAGACATATTATTATATAAATTTTTTAAAAAGAAGTTGCAGAATAATATGATTTCGTTTCTGATTTTAAATAAAGATATATGTGGGACTGTGTATAGTTTTATGTATATATTGGAAAAACAGGCATCAAAAACCTTACAGCAGTTATCTCTGAGCAGAGGAGTCAACAAGGATTTATATTTCTTATTCGATTATTTACCTATAATCCTTAATTTTTTATCACTGTAAATGTATTCCTTTTGTATTAAGCAAAGGATTCATAATGTTATATATCAAAAGGTATTGTAAATGATAAATATGAAAGCTAATTACACTATCATAAAGAAATTAATCTAACCTATGGAATCAAATCATAACTTCAGATCACTATCACAGAATCATTGGTAAGAGAGAAAAATCACCATGTAGTAGGATTCCACTTACATTCTGTCTTTTCCTTTTTTCCTTTCCTTCCTTTAGAAGAAGTAGATGAACGAGATGATGCAGCAGACTGGGCCCCTGATGAGTGCTGGGAGGTAACGTCCACAGAGGAAAGATCATAGGCAGACTTCCTGCTAGCATGGTCCTCCTGAAGGCCTAAACTGTTACTACCAAAACTGTCAAAGAATGAGTAATGGTGGTTAAAGAAAGAAGTTCTAAATCACAGCTAAAATTATATATATTTTAAAATTTATTTAGTCGCAAGGAGAATATAACTGTAATCAAAGATGTCTTCCACTTTTGTTTTCTTACTACTATAAACCTGGATTATCAGACTTCACCAGAGAGAATATCTTCCCTAATTTCATTTAATATCCTCCCAATATTTTATCATATAAAATAATCTGTAATTATTCACATTCAATATAATTTTCTTCACAACTTACAAATTGTAATGCACAAAAAACTATTGGATGTTCTTTTAAAAATTGTCTAGCTGAATTACTGAAAATAAGTATTATTAAAATTATCACAAAAGTATAGCTTTAAATTTTGAGCTTTAAATAAAAGATTAAAATTTTCAATTAAGACTTGTAAGGATTTAATGGTGACATTTAATAATATCATCAATCAGCACAATTTATTACGTCTTATTTCTAGGCTGAAGTAGAACACATTAAATTATTGTTCTCTATAATATGATCAGAAGGAAAATAATTATACTATATTAAATTATCAACCTGAAAAGAAATTAAGGCCACATTTTTCAATGTATATTGAAAATGTTATAAATATTTGAAATATGAAAATGAAAAAAATATTATATTTTTTCTCTTATGTGTCTAGATTACCCATTTTTATTGGTTTCACTTCAATAAAAAAACTGCCCGAGTTTTTTGTTTTTAATCATAAGATTGAGTTAATACAGGTAAAGCCCACTCAGTCCTCTCAGTGCCTTGTACATTAAGTGCTCAATAAATATTAATATTATAATAGTTATGTTTCAAAGCTTTGTAAAATTTTAGACATTACCCCAATTATAAAAAAAAAAAGTACTAACTACTTGGGATCAGGAATCAAAGATATATCTAGTCATCTTCAATTAAATCACAGAAAACCATTTCTTAATCATCCTACATTAATATACAATGGGATAGTTTTTCCAATACTAACCTCTACTGGGAATTCACAGATTGATTTAACAACCTATATTTTTGGCTTACCATGGGCCAGGGGCTGTGAAAGCACTTTGTATTTCACTGAACATTCGTTAACACTTCAACAGAGAAGGAAACTGAGGTACAGGGAAATTAAGCAATATGCCCAAAGACTAACAAGTAATAATCAGGAGAGCCAGCATTTAAACCCACACAGTCTGGATCCAGAGCTCATAGTCTTAGTAACCACTATGCTATGCAGCTTCTACTTATATCTTTAAACAAGCAAAATTTGACTAATATGCAGACCACAGTTCTCATTCGTGCATTTTTCTCACTCTTCAGATTTTATTCTATATTGTTAACATAGTCTTACTTGGGCTCAAGAGCTGACTTTTTTTCTGTCAAAGTCCCACTCCCTGTAGAGGAGACAAAATCATCTTCATATGAAACACTGCTTAGAGGGGTTGCAACAGCATTAAAAGGACGGGGTGCTGACGTTCCTCTTTCCAGCCTGTCTTCAAGCCCTGGCAAGTGTAATAAATGAAATGTGTTTTAAAACAACAATTAAATATGCTACAAGCAAAGCACTCTACAGCATGGTTTTAGGGACATTTTAGTTTGCTTTTTATTAGTGCTTCTTTTCAAGTTATCTTTACACCTAACAGTGTATTTTTAACTTTTTATTAGAGAAGTTATCAAACATACATAACAGTAGAAAGAATTGGATAATGAAACCAATGCATCCATCACCCAGCTTTAACAATTATCAACACACGACCAATCGAGTTTCAAAGTTCCTATTCCCTCCATCTCTTAACTCTCCCCCAAAGATTATTTTGAAGTAAATTTGAGATACATTTCAACTTTAAATATTTCAGCATAACTAAAATATCTTAATGAAAATCAAATAGAAGGATTTAAGAACAAATCCAATTTTCTTGTGGAAAAAAATTGAGGGTGTTGATTTAAAAGCACTTTGCTTTCATCAGAATTTGAAAATCCAAAGAACTTTTAAAAGTACCACCTATAGAAATAAGTGTTAAACAGAAGAGATCAATAGCACATACAGACCTGCACAAAACCATGATGAAGTGGCTAAATATGAACTCTAGGAAAACACAATGTGATATTCAATTAAACGTAAGATGAACAGATGAAATCAACTCATTTGTCAAGCTGTTCACTACGCAGAATGGAAATAAAAAACCAGGCTGTCCACAGGCTTCGTAAGGCTCAGCCTCACTCTCCAACCTGGGAGTTCTAAGGTTATGTTAGCATAAGGTGGGTAGAATCCACCTATGGTAGGAAGAACAGAGAAAGGGCCCTGAAGGAATTGAGTCCATCATAGAAAAGGAAAGCTGTGTTGCAGGATTTCAGGGGTAAGAAGGGAACTTCAGAAGTTAATGTTTCAGACCCCAACCATATAGATACTTTACTGTTCAAAGTCTGTTTTTAAAATTAGTTTTGACAAACAGTAACAGATTTATTTCCATATTAGAAATGTTACATCAGTTGCCCTTCTCAATTCTTCGCTATCGTATTGCCAACTGATCCACAAGTCACTGTATTAAGAAATATACTTATTTTCTATCTAAATACATAACTCTGGTCACAGCAAACCTAGTATACACTTGATACATACCAATCCTGAACATCACCTATGAATTTCTCTAAATTAGACCAAAATTTCTACAACTACTAATCAAGTAGCAGTATATGACAATATCAGCTAAAAATTAAGATTTTAAAGATTAAGTGACAATACTCTAGTTGAAGCTTGCAGATAATCTGGATTAATTTGGACAATAATAAATCTCCATTATCCTCATAACGAACAATGAAAATTTGTAGTTAAGAATTATCATGTACAGAATTGCAAAAAAAAATCTACCTTAACATACAAATATTACAAGGCTTACTTATTTTTCTCACCTTTTCCATATAACTTATATGATTTTGTAAAAATATTAATGACACTATGTGGACTTCCCTTTGCCAGTTCTTCCCATGGTCCTTTGCTTTGTGTACCACCTATGTGCCCAAACAGAGGCAGGAATTTTTCAGCTTCCTTTTGAAATTCTTTGATGGGTTCATAAGCATTTCTTTCTCCAGCACAAAATTCCTTTTCTTTTAAGATTTCTGCTAACTTCAAAGAGGGCCTTCCATCTCGGACTCCCTCTTCTTCAGACAGACTCCCCTCACTAAGAAGAGGCCCTTCACTAACTGAATCTGTGCTGGAACCAAGAGACATTTTGGCTTTGTCTTGAGAACAAGCTTGCATATCAGAGCTAGAGGAGTCGGTCTGCCTCTTACATAGCTGTGCCAGCAGCCCTTCCGGTTTGGGGCCAGGGGATCTCATTCTGAAGTTTGATATGGCACTATGAGGTCTTATCATCTCAGGAAGCTTTTTAAATTCACTAAGATTGCCTACACCAGGAAGATCATCATCAAAAGTTGCATGAGATACACAGGTTCCCAGCATCTTTTGAATTCGAGCAGAGAAAACATCTTCTGCATCCTCTTTCACAGGTGGACTTATAGCTTTGGTCCAAGGTCCATCTTCTTGGGGTGTTTGCTGCACATCAGTGTTCCATACTGACCCATAGTTAATGTTAGCCCCAGCTAATTTCTTGGCTTCACTTTCAATCCTGCTAGACAAAGAAGCAGCTGTTGCTTTCAAGGCTTCAATACGATCCAGTTTACTCTTATACTGGCTAGCACTAGGTTTTAACAAGGCATCTGGATGAGCAGCTGGTGAGGTCAGATATGGTTGAGGTGTAAAAGTTAATGGCCCTGAGGCCATATTATGATTCTTCCTAGTTGGTAAAATAGATTCAAAATCCTTATGCAAAATTCCTACATGCTCTAGACTCAAGAGATGGGACAGTAAATTTCCAGCTGTTCCACCAAGAGGCTGTGGCTGAGAATGGTGGACTCGTGGACTCAGTCTGTCAGGCTGCATCCACGTAGGATCCATCAAGTCTCTCCTGGAAATGAAAGTCACAATATGTTAGTTAAACAGGACCTTATAACTAAGCCACCTTTTTTTTCTTTTAAACTTCAGGGTTTTTTTTTAGAAGAGCAATGCATAGCCACTGCAAAGCAAACAAACAAACAAACCAAACCCCCAAAGGATAAAAAGGATAAAGATCACTCATAGCTAAACAATGAAAGAAGCACTATTACTATTTCATTTAGAATTATGTCTTACCAAACATTTTTCTACATGTATGCTGTGTTCGGTGTTATTTTTTCACAAAAATGGAATCTTATCATACATACCATTTTTTAAACTGCTTTCTTCAACTAAGACATTTTTTAAACTATTAAAGAGAAGGCATTATAACTTTAAAACTCTGTTAGCAATTCTTTACAATACTGGCTCTACCCTTCCCTTTAAAAATAATGTTATATAAAAGAGAAATGCTTAAGATTGATAAATATTAATGTAGGCATGATATTATTCTAATCAACAAATATTTAATAAATGCCAAACAGTTATGTTTAACATTGTACATACTAAAGAAATGAGATTATTACAATCTCTAAGTTCTAAGAAAAACTGATGAACATCAAACGAGTACCAATAGAAATACAGAATACTGGGTAGGACACCCATAAAGTTTAGAAACAGAATAAAGATATCCTAGATGACATTAGATAATTCACTTATGTTTCCAGACCATAGACAACCTGCATATTAAGGGATACTATACAAAGATAAAAGGCTGGTGTTAAATGTTAAGAAGATCCTTAGAAAAAATAACATGAGGTTTTGTCCTTGGTTTTGTCCATTATTTTTGGATGATGACATGAAGATATGCTTATCAAATTTATAGATGACAGAAAGCTGGGAGGCATGGCAAACCCAACAAATTATCAAATTATGATTCAAAGTTATTTAGACAGGCTGCAAACTTATACCAAACTAGTATGAATAAATGTGAAGTCCTACTAATTGGGTTCAAAAATATCATCTGGAGGAGAGTAACCAGGGTGATAAGGGAACTGAAAAGCATGTTATGCAAGGTTTGGTTGCAGGTTATGCTGCAGCAGTCTTTTATACAGAAGGGCTGCTATGACAATGGAGTAAAGGAAGGAAGACCAGTGCAGAGAGTCTATGCCACAGAATATAGACTATTACAAATGCAAAATGTGAGGTTATTAGGGTCCAAACCAAGCTAGCAGTAATGAGAATACAAAGGAAGTTATAGATGAAAAAGGTATTGCTGAGTAAAAATCCAAGTATTTAGAATGACAATTTTGACTGTAGAGGAACAGTGGTAGTCAAAAATGGAAAGACTTAAACCACTTAAGACTTAATCCTTACTCTTCAGTTTCTCAAGATCTAGGAGGAAGAGAGAGACTAACCAACAGCTAAAACATGATGCCATAAGCACTGATACAAAGATATATATAGTTCAGTGGGGTGTGGAAAGGGAACAATGAACTCTGCTAGCCAAGGAAAGTGACTTTTGAGCTGGATCTTCAAGATCTTCAAGGTCAGATATGTAATTTGGAGTTTTCCAGGTAGCTAACGCAAAATAATGGAACGTGAAGGGTAATAAAAAGAAATATTGTATTTTTAAGCATAAAGTAACCAAGATATGTTAAAACTATTAACAGGAATAGGGAAGCTAAGAAACAAGTAGAGGGAAAAGTGGAGGCAAGAGGTTCTTTGATCTCAAGTCAAAGAAGTCTGATATTAAAAGAAAGGAGAGAAACAGGTGCAAGGTAATCATGTCTAGGAATAGTCTGATTTATATTTGGTTGTTTTTTAATATTGGGTAACTTGTTTAGAGTTAGAAGGAAAGAACTGAATACATGAAGCCAGCAGGATATGTCTGACAATAAGAACAGGACAGAGATTAACTGTAGAGTATATGTACTTAAAGGTGTTCAAATTCAAAACAATTTTTAATTTATGCTTAAAATTTGAAATGTATTTACAACCTTAAATAAATCATATGAAACATTTCACTTATTGGGAGACAGTGTGTAGAGCGGTTAAAAGTATAGGCTTCTAGAACCAGATTGCTTAAGTTCAAAGTGATCTCAACTTTAAAGTTTTGAACTTTGAGAAAGTTAATTAAATTCTAGGTCTTAATTACCTCTTCTATAAAACAAGAATAACAGTGCCTAACTCAAAGAATTACAAGGATTACATAAAGTAATACATGCAAAGCACTTAGGTCAGTGCCTGAAATCTTACAAACACTCAATAAGTGTTAGCTATTTTTATCAATATCATTATTCTCTTGGTGTGGAGGGGTACAGCAAGAGGGGCAAGAGGACCATATGTATCAACCCAAAACTGGAAAGTGATCAGAATTGTTTTTTCTTATTTTTTTAGATTTTTATTTGTGCATTCTCAAAGAAGAATTTCAAAATCTTTGTCTTCACAAAATGGTTATTTCAAGGAATAATTTATAATCATGTAATCTGAAAATCACCTTAACTTTCACGTACAAATTTTTTTTTACTTTATTGCAAACATTACAGCAAAAAGTATTTTTTCTTAGAGTAAAATAGCCCTCAATCACCGATCTGAAATCAGATCAAATCCCTTCTTAGTCCCTGTCCATGTGTTCATATGCATATCCAAATACAGCTTTTGAGAAGTAAGATACATTGATATACGAGTCATATGAAGAAATTTTCCATAGTAATGGATAAGGGAATGCCTTTTGAAAATTATTCAACACAAATACTTTAAAATACTAATTTCACTGTGATTCATTTATCCAACAACTTCCATCATGTGATTAGGTCAGAGAAGGCAAGCGTGCTTCCAATGGCAGGTGATCCCCAAGAGGAACTGACATTTACACTAGATATTAAAGAATAGGTAAAACTTGAACAACAGAGTAGGGCATGCAGTAAGCAACCATCAGAAGATATTAACCAATTTCTAAATAAACCTCTTGTTCACACAGAAGGTCAATCAACAAAATTCACTGAGCATAGACACTATCCCAAATTTCACGGGAAAGACGAATCTTAATCATCTTGCATTCTCCCCTTTTTACCTTGCAAGAGGCTGTGGAGGTTCTGACAGAGACATGTCACTACTGGAAGATGCACTTGGGGGACGTTCCTGCACTTTGTTCTCTTTGTCAGATTCTCCAGATGGCTGATACCCTGGTCTGGTCTAAGAAAAAAAGGACATCAAATTTACCTGATTCCCCCCATAAAGACATATTCAAGGTGCACATAAGATAAATCTTAAGTCACTTCAACTTTAAAAAGATCATGAAATGCAGGAGGTTTTCTCTCTCAAATAAAACCAATTCAAATTTGTCTGTCTTAAAAACAGCCATTACAGGTAGCAGCAAAATTACACATGAAATCCAACAACTAACACTAACTGCATAGTTTGGAGGAAGTTAATACTCTTTCCAAACCTCAGTTTTTCACCTAATAAGTGGAAATACTAGTAGTACCTACCCTTCTCAGGGTTTTGAGGAGTTACTGAAGCTTCAGCCTATAAAGCCTTTAAAACAGTATGTGGCATATGGTATATACTCAAATGTAATTCTTACTATCCTTAAAAAACAATAGCAATACTTGTAAAATTAGCACACTAAAATAGGATATTCTCTAATTTCAGAACAGATAATAAAACTAGGTTTTTCATTAACACAGTCTAACTTTATCTGTTCAGTAATACAATAGAACCAGGCAAGGATATAACTAACAGCAACGAGGAGACAAACATACCAGTAACAAGCACTGTAGGAAACTGGGTACTTATTTTCAATCATATTTCTCAAATTACTCTGCATATAGAATAAACTTCATGAGAGGCCATCATTACTATAAATATTGTCAGAGCATACACCTGAATATTAGGAATGGTGAGTAATTTTTAAATAGTATAGCAAAGAAGTATTTCCTAACCACGAATTACTTCCCTTCGTATTTCTGTCACTACCACTACCTGTGTTTCCTGCGTAACAGGTTGATGAGCTGGCTCTTCAAGCAATGACTTTTCTATTAGCAATTTGGAGTAAGTGTCCTGCAGCCGCCTACTTGCTGATGGCTCAGAAGGCGGCACAGTTTTTACTTTGGTGAAGGCTTCTTTCTGTTTCCGGTAGAGCTCCTGTAATCGTTTGTTCTTCTGTTCAGTGGCCTCCTTTTGAGCCTTCTTCTCTTCATTTTGCTTCCTCTTCCTTTCTTCCTGCTGTCTAACAATGTACTGCCGTACCTCATCTGTGTCATAGTGGCGCTTTTTGGAAATAACGGGGGGCTCTTCGTTAGCTGTTGTTTTGTCAGGTTTTCTTTTTATTGGGCTATGACTCCGAGGAGCTTGTACTGACGCTGATGACTTCTGATTCTGTAACTCTCCTGTCTCCTGCCTTGCAGTCTGAGCTGTAGAATCCAGCTGTAGGTCATCAAGAATTCCACGAATTTCAACAGGTAAAAAGTCCTTATTTAAGGCAGCATTTTCCTCCTGTTTATTATCTGGAAGAGAGGGAGCTAATTTCTTTACGTTACTTTCTGACCGAGCTCTACTTCTTGAACGTTCTGAGTTTCGTGGAAGATGTCTGTGTGAAACATCCAACCTAGGATCCGATTCTGCTCTTCCAATATGACCCCCTGCAAAGTATGAACTGTTAGTGACATACTAAAATTCTACATCCATGCCTAAGATTTACTGCACTAAGGAGAAAATTAGGGAATTCTGCTTTATCTTAAACTCAAATTCAAACATCCTATAAAATCTTCTAAAGAATATTTTAAAGGAAAGAAAAACATCCTTTTTGCAGTAAGAGAGGAATTTCAATATTCTTAGAAACTATATTTCCTTGGCATTTTAAAAAAAGTACATCTTTTAATATTTCTGCAATAAGGACAGATCTTGCTATTGTCATGAATGTTTAACTATTAATATTAACAGAGAATTACTGTTTCTCTCCCATGTGCATATTTAATGTTACTAGTTCTCTCCCTCCCTAAGCCTCCAAACATTGTTTAAAAACCAACGTTATACTGCCACAATTCTCCAATGAATAAAGAAAGAACTGAATATAGAGAAACAATCATTTTATCATCTAAATGTTTGTTGATGTGGCTAAATTTTAAAACTGAGAATGTATGTAAGTTTATTTATAAGCTAGAGGAAAGTGAAGAGGAACAGATACAAAATAAATATTGACTGCCATACACCAAATGGCATTTTTTACTGAATTCACTTCAGAAGCTCAAATTATTTGAGGCAAATTTTAGCTATTGAAAAGAAAAGCTGGCTTGTAGGTATCTATATTTCATTTCCCAAAATTAATGTTCATGAAAAAGTATCTAGTTATTTCAAATGATATAAACTAGTTATTTCAAGACATTTCAAAAAGAGAAAAGCAATGGACTTGAGGGTCAAACTAAAGAGCTGGGGATCTACATCAAATATTGCCACCCACTGACTATATAACCTCAAGAAAAATCACTTCTCTCCCAGGGCCTGTTTCCTAATCTGTCAAACAAAAAGAAATCCAACCTTATGAATGTCCACCTGTGTTTGCAAACGCAGAGATAAGACAAATTAGACCTGATTCTCTAAAGGTCCCTAAAAGTCTAATAAGAGTTGATTAAATGATGCTCTGCAATTTATTCACAATGACAGCTAAATATAGTTAATATAACACAAGCAAACTTGTTAATAAAGATCACCGTAACATCTGTTTATGTGGAAATTATCCAGACAAGCCCAATAGAATATTTCTTCCTTTTTTGAGCTACATTTACAATTAGAAAGCAAAGTTCTAAAGCATTCTTAAAAGAGTATTTGCACCTCTCAAAGTACTTACACAAGCAACTTTTAACTGCTTTTCTCAACAGTTTTAATGACTGAGATAATTTAATAACTTAGTTACTCACCAGATTTAGTAGCTCTTTCTCTTCCACCTCTGTCACTTGACGCTGTTCTTCGCTCTTTTTGCTCTATTCTGGGTGCAGGTCCCAGAATTTTCTTTACCAATTTTTGTCCATCTCGCCAAGAAGACGTACTTATCAGATGACTGCTACCTAAAATATATTAAATTTAAAACTTAAATTTTATCTCTAAGAAGTACATCTTACTCAACCATACAAGTATTTGTAATTAAACCTTCACTTATCTTACGCCAAAGTCAAAAGGTTTACAGTCTAATTTTATTTTTAAACTTTGAGTCCCCAAAAATCAATAAACAGTTTGTTTAAATATTGATTTACCCACACACTTCAAATACTAGGTGTAAAATGCTTTGAAAGTGAAATACCAAATATTAATAATTTCTGAAACCTCAAGAACTAGGGCACTGAATCCAACAATTTTAGCTTAAAACAAAAATATGTCTTAACTGTACTAAGTGTTTGGTTTACAAAAACCAGCACAGTACCTGACACATTCTAAAATGTATGTTTGCTGAGTGAACAAATGACTTAATCTAAGCATAGAAAAAAATTTGAGGAAACATATAACAAACCGTTCACAATGATTACCTTTGAAGGGGATGGCATTACAGGGAATTGCACAGTGTATTTTACAGATATATACCAACAATATATACTACTTTTTACTGCATAAAACAATGACATTTCACAAGCAAATATCATCAACACTTTAAATTGCCCTCATTATAAAAGTTCATAAAAATAAAAGTATATACCAATAAATACAGGTGTTTACCAAGAGAAAAACTTTTCATTTACTAGTTTCAGATTGTAAAAAAGTTAAAATTAGAGCATTATTTCAAAATAGTAACTTAAACATAGCCAAAGTTGATAAAATTACAATAAATTCACTCTACTTATACAATGCTTGTTGAGGGTTAAGTGGATATAGTTTCTTTAAAAAAAACCAACAATGTAGTATTACATGTCAGGGGCCCCCAAAGTGTTCATTTCCCTTGAGCAAAGAATCCAAGTAATACAAATGTATCCAATAGAAAGAAAAAATGAAAAATTTCACTGTATAATCTTCTAAATATCAGAAGTAATCGAAAATACTGAGTGGTGAAAAATTAATTAAACTATATTTCTATTTGATGGAGTACTCACAGTACTCAGAAATTTGGCCATTACAAATTACAATTTCTATAAGAAATGTTCTTGTGGTGAGATGCTAAAGGAAAAAGGTAAAATTTTATGTACACAATGATTACAATCACCTGTTATGATTTTAAAATTGCTATAAGAAAATACACAAAATAATACTAGTATTTTGTTTAACGGCGGTAGTTTTTATGTTTTCTATTTTTCAAGCTTTCTGTGATGCTATTTTATTGTATTTATAATTTTTAAAAATTCCACTTAGAGTTTCTTTTAAAAGGGCTTATTTAAAAGTTTAAATGGAAGCACAGTTTTGATGAAAACATCTATTATTAAAAAAATACAAAGCGGGAGGGTATAGGTCAGTGGTAGAGTGCACATCTATTCAAGCACAAGGTCCTGGGTTCCCCAGCACTTCATTAAAAAAAATAAATAAAGCCTAAGTACCACCCCCACCAAAAAGTATACAGTGCTGTAATGTCAATTATACCTAAAATAAAACTGAAAGGAATAAACATTTTTTAATTAAAAAAAAATCTGAATCACAAATGTGTGCTATTTACTTTAGAAATGTTTTTGCACATTGTTATTAACCTTATACAGTCTATCTAAAATATTTTAAAGGTTTAAAGTCTATTATTTAATCTATTTATAAGAAATTTTATGGTTTTTTTCTTTTGGGGGGAGGGGAGGTAATTAGGCTAATTAATTAATAATTAATTAATGGAGGTACTGGGGATTGAGCCCAGGACCTCATGCATGCTAAGCACAAGCTCTGCCACTGAGCTATTCCCTTCCCCTCGAAATCTTATGTTCTTAAACAAAATGGAGAACAGGCTTCTCTTCGATTTCAGATTAATTTTCCGAATCAAGAGCAAACAACCATGAATAGGTAGTTATTTATAAATGTTGGCTTCCAAATATGCTGGGTGGTTATTTCTAAATTCTGGCTTTGTGGAATAGTCTCATGGAGTCATTGGTACAAAAAGAAGACTTTCGTTATAGATAAACTATTAATACAGCTTAGGTGCATTTAATGACTGCCTCCGTCATTGCCACAGTACATACACAGGGATTAGCACATCACAAAGCTGGATAAATACAATCCAAGATCAGTATTTGTAAGTTTTAGTGGTCTCAGTGCTTCATTTCAAAATATGCCCCTGACAACAGTATTACCTAACAGCATGTGAAAAATAATACTTTATTTTTTAATGTAAGAATTAGTTTCATTTACATTCAGTTAATTCATGTTCCTATAATATTTTATTTTTTATTTGTATACTGCTAGGATCATCCTTTTATGACATCTAGAGTTAACAATGGGTGTCACAAAATATGTTACTTGCCACTCTTTTGATTAGTCTATCACCAGAAAAATAAGCACCTGGTCAAAAACCAGTGCCCTATCATTCCTATTTCATGTTCCCTTAAGACCTGGTACATTCCCTAACCTACATTCACTACCCTTTATTGTAACTACATATCTACTGTTTTCCTGACCAGATTATAAGTTCTAGGAAGGCAGAGGCTATGGGCAACCTGCTTACTACTGTATTGCCTAAACTTGGAATAGCCCAGTGTCTCACATACAGCAAGTGCTCAAAAATATGTGCATAAAGAATGAATGTATGAATGACTGATTCAGAATGTCTCCAAACTGAAAGTGACAAGTTCCCAGCTTTCTCCACTCTTGGCCCAAATTACTCACTGACTTAAATATGACAAACTAAATAACCACTATCGGTATAGCTAGAAATGATAATAATTAGTAGTAGTGGAATTATACCTAACATCTGAGTGCTTACCATGTGCCAGGTACTACATTGAGTGCTTCTGTTATTAACTATTTTAGTTCTCACCACAACCTGTGAAAGAAGTAACTACTGCTTTCCCACTTACATCTGGGGAAACCAAAGGATACTAAAATCAACTCATTTACCAAAGGAACAAAGCTAGACATGACAGAGCCAGGTTACTAATCTGCACAACATGGCTCGAGCCTGAAATGTTAACCACTATGGAACTAGGGAATTCTCTTTTTCCCTGTCTTGATTTATGCGGAGTCCAGCCTGACTACTACTGCCATACTTTTTGTGTAACATTTTTTCTCTTATGAGAATAAGTGAAGGGACTTAGCAATAGTCATAAGTCATCCTTTTGTGTATAAAAGTTCACTACATAAAAATCATTACCCTTAATCTGGTTAATTTCTATTAAAAATGATAGAAAAAAATATGGGAAGGTGTCACAGAAAACACATGGCTTCATGAATATATACATAAATGAAAACTTATCAAACTATACATTCTAAATATGTACAATTTACTCTATGTCAAATATACTTCAATAAAACACACATATACAAAATAATGACACATAAAATATACTGTATTTTCATATGTGCCAAATAATGAGAACATTTATTTCCATGTAGATGCCATCTCAATAATATGTAACTTTAGAATGGGCCCGATATTGAGAAAACTAACCTGTTTTGCATTCTGGACTGGATAACTGTGTTACCTTTTGGACTTTTCGTACTGGCTTGACTACTTTCTTCTCTTTACTTTTTTCAGCAGGTTTCTGTTTCATAGAGCTATCATCTGAAAAGCAGAAACATTTACAGTAAATATAATAATGATTGCTACCTGGATACCCAACTAATCCTCCCCTCAGTATGAAAAATCTGTATAAAGTATATGATTCAGATAGGGAGAGAGAAAGCTTACCTGAGGCTATTTCTATGACCCAAAAGCTACAATGCCAAATCCTCTTGCAGAAAGGTCTAAAGACCATTACTCCACTGTTAGGTTCCAACTCTTTGTTATTTTTTTCAGGAAACCCTTGAGAAATTCACCTCACTTTCACAAACTGGAAGAAGCTACAATAGCAGTGCTTTCCAAGCCAGAATCACAGCATTTATAGAACCTCAGAGGTGAGCACTTTCACAGATACATATTTCATTTAAAAATTCCTACTTAACTGAAGATATTCATGAACTTCTGGAATAAAACTTCATAAAAAATTCAATATAATATTCCTAAATTAGGCCTTTTTATGATTATGCTAGTGAAATACGTCAAGGTACTTCACAAAGAAACTACTACTCACTAATTTTTAAATTCCAGCCTGGGGAAATATACTGACTATAGATATAAATTTGAAAATTAATTTCAGTTACAGCTGTGAATAATTGTACTTTAAAATACATAAAGAAATCTGCATTGTGGGAAAAGCAGAATTATGTGTAAGTCAAAGGCTGTAAAGCAGGCGCATGCTTAGTATCTAAGAAACAGCAAAGAGGCCAGTGTGAGTGAAGTGGACAAAGAAGAATATTAAGAAGCAGAGTCGAGTCGAGAGACAGAACTGAGGGCCAGATCATGTGACGCTTCATAGGTCATTATATGAACTTAAGGTTTTACCCAAGAACGAGATGAAAAGTTTTTAGAAGATTTAGAGCAAAGGAGTGATATGATCTAAATTAAATTTTAACAAGCTTACTCTCCCAGCTGTGATTAGAACAGACTCATCAGAAGAAGGGCAGAAGGGTAACCAGTTAGAAGGCTACTGCAGTAATTCTGCCAAGAGACTGATGGTGGGTGACCTGGACCTAGGTGGTAGAGGAAATCCATTATATTTTAGATGTATTTCAGACAATTATAGATATAAGGTATAAGAGAAACAGAGGGGTCAAGGATGACTAAAGATTTGGGACCCGAACAAATGGAAGAATAGGATTAACTAAGATGGAGAGACTACCAGACGAGTAAGTTTAAGGGGTGTATCAAGAGCCCATTTAGTTAGTTAGCTAGCTGCATTTTGGATATATCAAGTTTAAGAAATCTATTATACAACCAAGGAGAGATGTGGAGTTAACAGCTAGATAATGAGTCTGAGTTAAGGGAAATCTGGCCAGGGACATACATTTGGGAACCATCAGCAACAGACATATTTAAAGTCCTGAGACCAGAAGAGCTTGCCTAGTTTGTATGTAGATAAATTTTTTTTTTAAATTTTAAAGGAAAAAGAAAGGGGAAGGGGAGAGAAAATAAAATAAAGAGAAGAAAAGAGAAAGAGAGATCCAAGTACTGAGACTGTGGCATAGCAATGTTTAGAGATCAGAGCTGATTAGAGGAAAAAACAAGTAAAAAGGAGAAAAACTAAACACTTAGAGTATCCTAGAAAAATATCAAGTGACGAATTTCAAGGAAGAAGTGATCAGTCATGTCCAATGTTGCTGAGAGATCAAGTAGGATGACAAATGAGAATTAAATACTGGATTCAGCAATGTGGACACCATTAATAATCTTGGTAACAGTAGTCTGCAGAGAAGTAAGAGCAAAAAACTAATAGAAAGGATTCAAGAGTAAAACAGAGGAGAAAAATTGGAGACAATGAATATAAGGCAAATTTTTTAAGTTTTGCTGTAAGTAAAAGGAGAGAAGCAAGGCAGAAGCTGAAAAGAGGGGTTCTTTTATGATGGCTGAAATAACAGTATTATAACAGTATGTTGAAGTAACAGTATGTTGAAGTAACAGTATGTTAATGGGCATGGCGTCATCCAGAGGGAAAACCTGATGATGCAAAAGAAAGAAAACGGGGCTGAAGTAATGTCCTTAAATACATAAGAGCAAATGGAATCTAAAACACAAGTAGATGGGTTTGTTTAAGGCAGAAGCACAGGCAGAGTTCATCCAGCGTAACAAAACAGAAGGCAGACCATGATAGGCAGACCTCTCTAGGAGTTCTTTGACATACATCATTCCACTAGCCTATAATGATACTGTCCTATGAGGTATATTGATACCAATTTTACAGATAAGAAAACCAAGGAAAAGAGGTTATATAGCACAGGTAATATACACAGCTAATAAGTGGCAGAGCCAGAATTTGAACCCTTGTAAGCTGACTGCCTTCTTGTTAGTATGTTTATCTGCTGCTTGACAAATTACTGGCCATTTCAAAGATCTCAGAGGTCTAGTAGAAGTAAATTCAAGTAGACTCTGCTATGTTTCCTTCAAATAAGACAAGCCCAACTATGAAAGTCCCTTAGTTTAAAAATAGCCTAGTTTCTGTCTCATCAGCTATAAATGCTAATTTTAGCCCTGGAACAGAGCCTAGTGGCTAAGAGAGCCTTATGACTGATACCACCACAACTTTGGTATATGTACCATGCAGTTAAAAAAGGAAATATCTTCAGTTTGGTGACCCTTTTAAATTTAGTATTACAAGTTAGATAGTAAGTATGATAAAACACTCAAAACCTAAGAAAGCTCCACTCTCACCTGCAAAATGAAGTGCTAAGTCTCGATACAGTTCTCTACTCATGTTTTGAAACTCAGCCTCCTGCCACACTTTCCCATCAGGTGTTCGAATCTTGGTCTCTGAAGGATTGAAGCCTAATATACAACCAACAATACAGAACATTCTTATCAAAGTTGCATTGGAAGTTTTGTTATACCCTGTGAAATATAACACACTATAACATTCATTCTTTTAAAGTGTACAACTCCATGGTTTTTAGTTATTCACAAAGTTATGCAACTATCACTGCTATCTAACTCCAGAGCACTTCATCACCCTGAAAAGAAACCAAGTACCCATTAGCAGTCACTCCCCACACACTCCCTCTACTCCTTGGCAACTTCTAATCTATTTCTATCTTTATGGATTTGCCTATTCTGGACATTTCATATAAATAGAATCACATAATATGTAGCCTTTTGTGTCTGGCTTCTTTGACTTAACATTTTGTTCTCAAAGTTCATCCACCTTAAAACGTATCAAAGCTTTATTTCTTTTTACTGTTGAATGATATCCCATTGTGCAGATATATCATTTGTTTCTCCATTCACTAGCTGATGGACATTTGGGTTGTTTCTACTTTTTGGCTACTATTTATAATATTACTATAAACATTCATGTATAAGTATGTGCGTGTATGTATGTTTTCAATTCCCTTGGGTATCATAGCTAGGAGTAGAATTGCTGGGTCATACCATAAGTCTATGTTTAACTTTTTGAGGAACTGCCCAACTGTTTTCTAAAGGAGCTGCACCATTTTACATTCTCACCAGCAATGTATGAGGGTTCCAATTTCTCTATATCTTCACCAGCACTTGTTATCCTCTGTCTTTTTTATTACAGCCATTCTAGTAAGTATGAAATGGTACCTCATTGTGATTTTGATGTGCATTTCCCTATAACTAATGATGCAGAACAGCTTTATAAGCTTTTAAAACAGGAATGCATAATTAGCTACCACATAATATATTAACAAATACTGTTTGGAAAAAGTAAGCTTCAGTGAGATAAAGCAATACACACTTGTTCAAAAAGACTAGAAATGGATAAGTACTAAATTAAATGCTAAAAGAATGTCAATCATACATTATGGATTTCAGAGATACAAACTACCCTTCTCGAGACTAGAGGGAAACAACACTACTCATTCTTTGAAGACAGGCATTAACTGCTACCATCTGTCTAATATGGTTTTGCCTATGGCCAAATGGACAAGCTTCTGTCCACATAGGTAAAATGCACTCAAAGTGTGAAAAATAGGTCTTTATAACATACTTGTTCAAATTCTCAACAAACATTACATGTGTGCTATTTCCTAGGAATCACCATTCTAATGTCCTACTTTAAATTTATCGCTATTCTTAAAGAAATACACTGAACTTGGAATGCTGTTTTGCAAAATAATGAATATGGATGATAATCAGAGCAGCAAAATGATTTATACTTTCAAATGGGCTCAACTTACCAAACAACTGCCAATAAATATTTTGTAAAATTAAATCAGTGTAAAGAATAGAGTCAAAAATTGGTGAAAGCACATTAGAGGTGTTAGATAAAATGTACTAGTAAATTAATTAAATGTCTAACAGAAAACAATCTATTCAGCTCTTAGGAACAATAGCATAAGCTTAATTTTACCTGGCATTTGGGTCATGGGGCCCAAAACTATGTCTACACCTTCATAAAGAAAAAGTTTATAAACTATAGTTTGTAACAAGAAAGTGTGGCAATTCCATGCAAATCTATCTCCCTCCCCTATTCTCTCTCTCTGTATTCAACTCTACCATTTTTTTCCTCCTCACTTCTTTAGGAAACATTTATCTCTATAGAAACCTTTCTTTATATTTGCATCTTTAAGTTAACTTTAAGAAGATTTCAGTATCTACATCAGTTTCTCGTTCTGTTCCCCAGTCTATTTCCATTATTTGTCTACATTTTTTCTTACTAGTTAAAATTTACTGAATAGAATAAAAGTTATACTGTGGATTTACTTGTGTCCAAGATACTGTACTAAGCTCTGAAATAATAGGGATGACCAATACAAGCTCTTAAACTTCTTGGGGATTTACACCAGAAAGAAAAAGATATGGAAACAACTAGATATAGGACAAGAAAGAATCACATAAACACCACTGTGTTTACTACCTCAAATTTTAAACACACACACACACACACAAAAGAAAAGCCAAAGTTTAGAATGGATTTCATATGCTAACAACTATATAAAAGGATAAGAAAATAAACACACACCACATACACACTCTCTCTCTCATTTGTGTATAAAAAGTTATCTCTGGAAAAATACACAAATTTTTCATACAAGTAACCTCCAGAAAGGGGACCAGGTGGCTGGAGCACAAGAGTGACAGAGCTTTTCAAGGTATACCCTTTTCATCTTTTGAATTATGAATCAAGTGAATCCATTAATTTCATTTAAACAAATTTAAGCAAATGTCACTTTAGAATACAGTATATTAAGACGCTTTTAATATACACTGACAAAAAAATTGGCAGAAAAACAATTCTTCACTGTTGGAAAAAATAAATCCATTGCTCAGGACATTGGAAACCAAATTCTGTCATGATTTCTGAAATGTATGCTACATTTCATAAGTTAACCTCCCAGAAGTTGTATTCATAATATATTTTAATATGAAAACTAATGTGTTAAAAATGAATAAGTAAAAGGAAGATATGAAATCCAGTCACCAACTCAAAAGAAAGTTGTATTTAACATTTTCACTCTGGTTCTTTAGGTTGTTTTTTTCTTTTTTAATTTTTAGATTAAAAAAATTATTAAATAAAATACAGATTCAAATTGCCCATCTTAACTTTGCCTTAGTGGAATAACTTGAGGAATTTCAGAACCTTGACTTTTAGAATGAAAAGACCTTAAGTGTACAATGTGCATTTAATAAGTCTGACATAAGTATAGACAAAGTTTTGGATAATCGCTATCTCAGAACCCACAAGAACACTTTGATCCCACCATTTGCTATTTGTTCTATCAACAAATCCTACATGGCACACAAATTACTACAAGGCTATGAAAGAATTTTAAGGGAGCTGCCCATAAGTTTATCACAAATTATCTAGAATAAAATGTTAATCATCCATCTTTTATCTAATTCACAATAAATATCACTAGCAAAACATAATAAGCAAAACAAAATGAAACTGGTAGTTGTTCAAACTGTTAAAATTAACAGAAGAAACAAATCTTGGCAATATTTTGATCTTCATACATTTATCTAGAAAAACTGAACTTGAAAAAAACATCCACAAAGAAAGGCCAGAATGGCATAAGTTTTAGTGATAAAAGTCACATAGAGTAACTTATCAATGAATCAACTCTTTATTAAAAACTTTACATGGATAATCCTGTGAAAATAATTTCAGGAACATAAAAATGCAGACTTCTTAAAACCACCATATATAAAAACTGGAGTTGGCTGAAGACAGAAATTCTCTCTGAAAAACATCTTCTCAATGAAAAGCTATCAATGGTGGTATAAATATGATTTAAATATTTCTTTTCTTAAACATGGGAGAAAAACCCTAATGTCAAAACTCAAAGGTTAAAATAAAAGGATCAAAATGTCGGTGCTATATGCAGAGAACTATAAAACACTGATTAAGGAAATTAAAGATGATTTAAAGAAATCAAAAAATATCTCATGATCTTGTATTGGGAGAATTAATATTGTTAAAATGGCCATACTACCCAAAGCAATCTACAGATTTAAAGTGATCCCTATCAAATTTTTCACAGAACTAGAACAAATCATACTAAAATTTATATGAAATAACAAAAGACCCAGAATTGCCAAAGCAATACTGAAGAAAAAGAACAAAGCTGAAGGAATAACCTTTTCAGACTTCAGACAATACTACAGAGCTACAGTAATCAAAACAGCATGGTATTGGCTTAAAAACAGACACATGGATTAATGGAACAGAACAGAGAGCCCAGAAATAAACCCACACACAGTAAACTAATCTTTGACAAAGGAGGCAAGAACATACAATGGGGAAAAGACAGTCTTCAACAACTGGTGCTGGGAAAGCTGGACAGCCACATGTAAAGCCACAATGAAATCAGAACACTCCCTCACACCATACACAAAAATAAACTCAAAATGGCTTAAAGACTTAAATAAGACAAGACACTATAAACCTCTCAAAAGAAAACACAGGCAAAACAGTCTCTGTCATAAATCTCAGCAATGTTCTCCTAGGGCAGTCTACCCAGGCAATAGAAATAAAAGCAAAAATAATCAAAACGTATAAGCTTTTGCACAGCAAAGGAAACCATAAGCAAAACAAAAAGACAACCTACAGAATGGGAGAAAATATTTACAAATGATGTGACAGACAAGGGTTTAATCTCCAGAACATACAAACAGCTCATATAACTCAACAACAAAAAATAAACAACCCAATCTAAAAATGGGCAGAAGACCTAAATAAGTATTTCTCCAGTGAAGATATACAAATGGCCAATAGGCACATGAAAAAATGCTCAATATCACTAATTATCAGAGAAATGCAAATCAAAACTATAATGAGGTATCACCTCACACCAGTCAGAATGGCCATCATTAAAAAGTGCACAAACAATAAATGCTGGAGAGGCTGTGGAGAAAAGGGAACCCTCCTATACTGTTGGTGGGAATGTAGTTTGGTGCAACCATTATGGAAAACAGTATGGAGATTCCTTAAAAAACTAAAAATAGACTTACCATATGATCCAGCAATCCCACTCCTGGGTATATATCCAGAGGAAACTAATTCAAAAAGATACACACGCCCCAATGTTCATAAGCAGCACTATTTACAGTATCGAAGAAAGCAACCTAAATGTCTATCAATAGAGATGACTGGAAAAAGAAGCTGTGATATATATTTATAAAAATGGAATACTACTCAGCCATGAAAAAGAATAAAATAATGCCCTCTGGAGCAACATGGATGGACTTGAATATTGTCATACTAAATGAAGTAGGCCAGAAAGAGAAAGAAAAATACCATATGATATCACTTATATGTGGAATCTAAAAAAAAAATGACATAAATGAACTTATTTACCAAACAGAACCAGACTCACAGACACAGAAAACAAACTTGTGGTTACCAGTGGGGGGAAGGGGGTGAGAAGAGATAAATTGGGAGTTTGAGATTTGCAAATACTAATTACTATATATAAAATAGGTAAACAACAAGGTTCTGTATAGCACAGGGTATCTCGTAATAACCTATAATGAAAAAGAATATGAAAAGGAACAAATATACATATATATACACACATATACATACATAACTGAGTCACTATGCTATACGCTAGAAATTAACACAACACTGAAAACCAACTATACCTCAATTAAAAAAAATAAATAAAAATAAAGTATGCAGGGAAAAAAATTGTCAGTGCCAAAGTATTTTTTGTTTGTTTTGTTTTTCTGGGTTTTTTTGTTTGTTAATACTTTTTATTTATTTTTC
The DNA here is from genome assembly GCF_036321535.1 of Camelus dromedarius. Lineage (NCBI taxonomy): Eukaryota > Metazoa > Chordata > Mammalia > Artiodactyla > Camelidae > Camelus > Camelus dromedarius. The sequence goes on along the minus strand of NC_087458.1, from coordinate 24,736,820 downwards.
AGTGGAGGTACTGAGGATTGAACCCAGGACCTTGTGCATGCTAAATATATGCTCTACCACTGAGCTATATACCCTTCCCCAATGTTAAAATATTCTGTAACCAAATATTAACTGGCATTGACTGAATTATCTTTTCAACATCACTTTTGAAAGAATTCCTAATAACAATCCAAATATAATGACTGATTAAGAGCAATATTCTTTCAGTTCTCTGAAAATTGTACTAATTTCTGTTTTCTCTTTTGTTCAACTTGTTAAATGTTCACATAGTGGTCCTCAAACTATAAGAATCTCCTGAAGGGAACTGTTAAAAATTCCAACTCCAGAGTCTATCTCCATAGAAATTCTGATTTAGGTCCAGTGTAGGATGCAGGAATCTGCATTTTTAATTTGTACCCTGAATTAATTTCGTATGCATTTAATTTGAGACTCACACCTTGTTCTAAAGATGATCTTCTGTACTCAAATATATCCTAGGGAGAAAAGTGGACAAGGAGGCAGGAATAAAGAAAAAAATACAAAGACTGATTACAAACCTTTATATGCTGGAGCAGGTGGTGCTGCTGCTACTTTCCTGACTTTTGCAGTCACTGAGTTATCAACATTAACAACCATTACTGGATGGTCAATATGACCCAGATTTTGGCCCCGCCCATTTGTTTCTTCTGAGTGTTCCCACTGTTTCCTAATCCGCTCTTTGAGTTTTTCCAGTTTGACATCATGTTGTCGCCGCTTTAGGATATCTAATCTTTGGGAATTACAAGTACTAGTAGAAGACGGAGAAGAGTCAGTTAGCCGCAACACTTTTGGATCAGTATCATGGCCCATGTTACTCATAAAAGCCTTCAAATTGTTCTCATTTCCTTTTGCTCTATTAGGCTTTTCTTCCTCAGTTCTCATAGGAGCTGCCATCTTAATCAAACATTCAGAATTTTGCAATGCATCAATTGTTGGCCGATCATTTAAAAACCTAACAACTGTATCATTGATGACAGATGATTGGGAGCTCTCAAAATCACAGCAACGTATATTCCGATCCTCTCGATTGCATATTATCTGGTTCCCACTCTCAGGCTTCTCTTCATTAACATCCACACAATACACATGCTTTGACTCTAAATGGCTGGGACTTATATTAGAAGGTGTGCCATGGACTTCCCTGTTATTAAAAAACAGTAAGCTTTGAATAAAGAGTACAAAAACCAGTCATACAAACTAAATGGAGAACTCTAAGCTAATATTAGAGAACCAAAAAATACCTAGAAATTCCAGTAGGCTAAAAATAACAAAATAACCATTACTAATATTAAAACTCAACGCTCAGTGCCCCATGTGTATCAAGTTACATGGCAAATAATCCAAATCATAATCTGTATATTAAAAAATAAGAAATATGCAAAAGATGCATGGAGAGATTTCCTAAAGAGCCTCAGAAAAGAGGATTACAATCTAAGTTCAGATACTCACTTTATGTCTATTACCAAAATGTACATTTTACTTCTCCATGAAATCTTAAGTATGAGAAAAAAAGTTCTCAAATACTGGCATTTCATATGTATAACTTCTAAATAATGTACCAAGTTAACAAATAGATTGGGAGTAGAAATAAAGTGGAAATACAATAAATATCTGCTTCCAAATAAATGTGGTTAGTGAAGTTAAACCTCTCTGAACCACAGTAACTTTCTTGGCAGGTTCAAATTACGTAAAGCATATCTAGAAACTTCAAAGTCAGCAAAGATGACTGGACATGGCCAAAGAACCTATCACAAAATCCATAATCTCTATTCATAAAAACACTAGCAAAAATCTTCCTTCAAAGACTATTTTTATTTTACACATCATTCTAATAAGTTCTATTTTAAGAACAGAGGCAGTTTATTAAAAGAGCAGTTAATGAAGACAAGCCTCAGTAGTAAGAAGAGCACATGAAAAAATACTCAAAATTATAAAAGCAGACATAACAACAATCTGGACCTGCAATGTGTGAAAGAGTAGACATTAGCCACATGTGGTAACTGAATGCTTGAATGTGGCTAGTCCAAACTGAGAGGTACTATCATGCAAATTATATACTGGATTCTAAAGATTTAAGACAAAAAATAAATGAATAAAGAATATAAAAATCTTTGTGTATGTGACTACCAAAAACGTTTAAATGACATGTATGTGGCTCACACTAATGATTCCATCACATAACAATGATCTAGATGTTTCACGTGTAGGCATAAAACTGTGATACCACAAAAATTCTTAGGGCCGTGACTCTGTAACAGCATACTGTGGTAACTGTGTTTATCATGAGTGCATGAGTACGCACATTTTTCTAAGGAGACAGTCTACAGTTTTCATCAGATTCTCACTGGGGTCCATGACCCAAAAAATACCGGACCCTGTTCTAAGTGGTTGATTATTAAACAAGATGGGGGCTGAGAATTAAGTTCTGTAGCTTCCACTACAGATCAAGGCTAAATTATTTTCACTATCTTGACCAGACTGCAACAATTCACTGTCAAAGTGATTAAAGTCTAAAATGAGTACATGCAGAGAATAAAATAAAGCATAAAATGGCAGGTTTCATATCATGCCTCAATCTTAAAAGAGGACAATTGACCAAAAAAAAAAAGTAACTTCATACAGTCTTTCATTCACTCACTCATTAAATATATACTGAACCTGTATAATGGTGTTCGCTATACAATTCTTTCAACTTTTCTGTAAATATGAAAACTTTCATGATAAAATATTGGGAAAAATATTTATGGAATACTTAGCAAATAGGCATTAAGATAATGCTTTGAGAATAAGACAGATTTATAGCCTTACATAAACTAATGTAATGCGTAGAGACGTAATCAAAATAGAATGCAACATGAAAATGCTCTAACAGAGGAAGTTAGAGTATTATGGGAGCACACAGAGGAAGGGTAATAAGCTGGGGAATGAAGATGGATAGAAATGTTTCATACAGAAGGTAATAAAAGTTTTAAGTGATAAACGGAGTTGGCTAGGTGAAGGGTGTTTTGTTCACAGCAATCCTATGAGTACTTTTTTCTTTTCTTAAAAGATACATAATTTACACAATTTTAAATATGAGGTGTATTCTTTGCAGGAAAAACAATAGAATATAAACAGTAATTCAGTTTCAATTCTGAGAATGATTATGTTTCTAGGCACCTCATTATCCTTCGAATTTTTCCTTCCTCCTTTTTCTAACCTATGAATTTTTACCCAGATTAAATCCCTGGTCTTCTCTCTACATTTTCACCATTTTATCACTTCAACACTAGTGATAACTCCCAAATTTATATTCGCAGCCCTGACCTTTCCACACACATTCCTACCCAAATTTCCAAATGCCTACTCAATATTTTCACCTGGATATTTCAAAATTATATCAAATTGAATATATTGAAAATTGAATTTATAATCCAACTCCATCATGCAAATTCTTTATCTCAAATTTAAGAGTATAAACATACGCCCAGTACCACCATGCACCATCATTAAACTCCTTGATTTACTGACACTTTAAAATACTGAAAATGCTTATAAATGAAACAAATAAATATACAATCTAGTGTTTATTACTTTTACTATTTGCTTTCCCAAGAGTGTGAACATATTATTACCATTAATAAAATGTCCTTCAAATATCCACTGGCAACAAAATAAAACAATAAACCAACTCGTATCCTCAAGAAGAAAGACTTTTGGGTAACTAATTAATGTTACCAAAAAAAAAAAAAAAAAAAGAAGAAGAAGAAGAAGAAGAAGATAAACTAAGCTAACAATACTTATTATGTAGAATACCCAATCTGAAATACTAAGGAAAAAAAAGCCACACTTCCAAAGAGTGAATAATTTGTAGGAAACATTTATTACAATGATGGTGGCCTGGGCAAATATTACTACTTCTTCTCTCCAAGTATTTAATCTGTAAAAGAGTAGAAAGTCAGCATTTCATAATATAAAAGATTTTGCTTTACCTTCTTAGAAAATGAAAAAGGTAGTAATAATAATAGATCCAGAGTGCTATGGAAAACTGGGAAAGTAAACTATGATCTTACTGTAGATACTACAGGCTAACTCTATTTGATAATTTTTTTAAACAACACTAACCTGTAAGAAACTAAAGGTTCACGAAACTCCACATGATTAATTTTCTTTACATTACTCTCCAGGGTGGTAGCTCTGAGAGGACTACGAGATTTCTCTTTTCGTGTTTTAGAAGATTTGGAAGTGGGGGCATTAACCCCAGAATCATCCAGGTATCTACCATCTGAAGAGAAAGGAAATGTATGAAAATATGATATAAAACATGATTGTCTGAATTTGGCTAGTATTTAAGAAAATAACTTAGGTATATATTATTTCTGGTACCTCTACTTAGAGATTATGCAAACAAATGGAAAAAAATGGAGGTTTAAATCATTACAGTAACTCAATCTATAGAGAAAGACTGTAATATTGAGCAAACAATGCAAAATAAAATTATACCTATAAAATTCTTTTTTGTCAAAAGCTCTCATTCACTTAAAAAAAGAAGTATCAGATAAAACATAACAGACAGATTTATTTTTTTAAAATCAATTTCAGTGGAAAGTACTAACCTGCAGGGGGTAGCCCACTAATTATAATTAAATATACAAAAGGTAATCAAAGAAAATATTCACACTGTGTCAATTAATGATGGTATCTGTAAAACAGATATTCCAATTTTGATTTTAAACTCCAACAAAAAATATATATCTTAAGTCAATTAAATTTCAAAGTGATATATCTGTGAATTAAAAAAAATAAAATAAAAACATCTATAACCCCAAAGGCTCAAAATCAAATTCTCACTAAAAACAAATGAAAACTCACTGTCAAAGGTGATGCAGTGATGCTAACATCACTGGTCAAAAGATGGTAAAAATATCATTTACAGTCACTGAATACAAGGCTGCTTCAAATTACTCAGATCCAAGAAAAAAAAAAAAAAACACTAAATGCTGGTGAGGTCGATAGCCTCTGACAAAAGAGCAAGCAAATGCATGGGACTATAAGAAATTAAGACAAAACATCAAAAACTTATATTTAACATATTTATACCTTTGGAAGTAACCTCATACATACCTTTTCTACTTATTTTTCTGGTAGCACTTGCAGAAGACTTCTTGGTATCCATGACAGAATCAAACACAGCTGTACTCGTAGGAGCTACTTCTAATTTGTTTTCAATGTGCCTCAGCTAAAGTTTAAACACCATCAAGACAATCAGGTTAATTCTGTAAATAAACCAGCTACCACTGATTTACTTAGTTATTTAAGATTATATTGTCTAACCAAAGTAGAAAAAACTCAGGAATGCTTTATTTTAATAAAAAAAATAAGTTTTTCCATTATTTACTATTTCAGCTATTTTAACAACTGGCTCAGTGCTGCCCAAATCTGGACATGTAAATCAGAAAGATTCTGAAGAATATCGAAGAGTTTCTATTTGTTCTGTTGACCCATTTTTTTAATTGTTGAGTTTTTTAAAAGCTGTAAATTTTCTGACGCTATATGTTGCATATCATTGTGCTACATATTTTGTGCAATTTCTATGTATTTTGTGCATTTTACATGCAAAAATGAGGAAAGAATCAAACAGACTGAAATTTAGGCCTACACAAACAGCCACAACTTTATACAGTTTTATGTCTATAAAGTAAGTTTCACAATAAGAACAAAATTCAAAATTCAGGTTTCTGTACACTTTACAATTTAAGTCAACTTTTGATATAAGCACCAATGTTCTCAATGATTTTAAAAAATATTTTCCCCTAAAAAGCAGAGTATTACATGCTTACAGGAGAAAACTGGGAGAAAACAGAAAAGGTAGAAAAAAATAAGATTAAAATCATCAAAACACCACATAGAGATAAAAACTTTGTGTAAAATTCTGATTTATCTTCTTTTGGATTTCTGCAGTGCATGTACTAACAAAATTGGAACAATCCTTTATATATTAATAATTCTGTATCAGGCATTTCACCCAATTTATATTATGAGCCACTTCCGTCCCTAAAAATTCTTTATAAAAGCCCAACAGGCTTGTTTTGTTTTGTTTTGTTTTGAAAAACAACTATTAACAGTTCAACTCTAAATTAGTTTGGGGATAAAAACTATTCTTACAATATAGATATATAATGCTCATGTAGAAGAGATAGAATATATATTGATTGCTGTATTCATGGGGCTAAAATTTGTGCATTATGACCAAATTTAGGTTATAGTACCTTTTCCAGATTGATTTTTAAGCCAGTTAAAAAGGTTAAGTGACAGAAAATATATTCAAACAGTAAAGAAATAAGTCATTCAAATTCAGGTAGAATACAAAAGAAAACAAACAAGAAATAAATATATTAGGAGAATAATTTCTGAGAGAGAGAGAGAGAAAGGAAGGAAGGAAGGAAGAAGGAAGAAAGGAAGAAAGAGGAAAGGGTCTCCCTTTGAAGGAGCTATGCATCGCTTGTCAAGTTTGTATTCCTAAACTCCAGACAAGACTGAACAGAACACAAATGAGAACAGTTGCCCATAGGCATTCTTCTTCAGCAGTGCTAAGAGAAAATACTCTGTTACTGCCACCAAAAAAGAAAAGATGTTATAGACACCAAAAAAGAAGAGGTAACTCACAGTCCATTCAAGAAGCTATTTCTTTCATTTCCTGACTCAGAACCTTCTACAGAGCCCCACATTATCAAATACATTGTTTAAAAATTTCATGTCAACATACCAAATGAGCAAATTTATTAAAGAATAAATAGCACAAATTATTTTAATTTTTATATGCCATAGTGTTAATGTTCCTGATATTTAAAGCAGTGTCTTAATTATTGCTTTACTATTTAATAGTCGTCATTAATGTTCATTTTGTTAACATACGGTTTATAATTTCTTACCAAAATGTTTAACTTTATTTTATCAAAAAAGCACTATAGAAAAAAAAGTTTAATCTATTCCATCATAACAGGAAATCAATTTTAAACCAGAAAGAAATAAATGAAAGCTGTAACTACTTACAGCAGCCTTGGTCTGAGAAAGTGCATCCCATGGTATGGTTACATCTGCTAGACAACATTGGTATTTACTGAATTAGAATCTCTGAAGTGTACCTTGGAATCTGCATTTTAATAAACTCCCAAATGCACTCAAAATGAGAATCACTTTACTAGGCAGAACTATTCCCCAGCAAGTGCATTATTAAACTGAGCAAAAACATGATTCTTCTCTCATTCTGTAAAACAGAGCTTCCCAATACATGGTTTAGAGCTGTATCACACACTGACCCTGTTGGTCCTTAGGAAACCTGGACTAATCCCCCACCCCCATCTCCATTAGACATCTCCAGCAATAAGCAGTATCCTCCTTTTATCCCCATGAGCTGAACAAATACAAAATTTAGTATTGTGTTGTATTTCACATTATGACATGAAAAGATTAGAAAACTACTCCAGATTTCAATCTACCAGTAGAAAAAAGGTAACATCTATTTAGTCTTTAAGATAACTGCTCTTTGAAGAGTGTAAGGCCATGTATTTCCCTTAAGTCATTCTTCTCTAGGATAAATATTTTCATTTCATCCAAATGTTCCTCATGTGACATGATTTCTAGATCCCTCACAAACCCAATAATCTTGCTCTAGACGTACTCCACAGTTTGTCAGTGCCCCTCAAAAACTATCATGCCTTAAATTAAAGTTACCCGATACATCGTTTAAAAAAAAAAGTTCAATGAGACTATTATTTTTGCTATCTGTGCACTATAGGTCTATAACTATATTAGGAGCTACATAATACCATTTACTGATATTAAGTTAGAATTTGTAAGATATTGTATATAACTAATTTTACATTTACTGATTCTTTTTTTAAAAGGATGTTTTCCTTTACAAAACAGTTTATACTATTGGTTGCCTTTGAAGGTAAGGTACTTTGTATATTTAAAACAAAACTGAATTTTAAAATTTATCTACTTGTTATAAATCAAAGCACATGTACAATTTCTACTTACTGACTAGCCCAGAATTTTATGCACATGACCTAAATACAGCATTAAGTTCAGTATATAAAAAAAAAAAAATCATACCTTGAACAGTATTCGTGCTTTGAGAGCTCCTTGGATTTGGTAAAGGCACCTCTTTTGATTTGATGCTCCTCATCCTGCCAATTTACCTGCAACCACATCATCAGCGTTCACTGAAAATCAGTATTACAATATCAGTAAAGAAAACGCCCTGATGTATCTTGCCTTTAGTGAAGGCCAGAAAAGAAATTTTGCCATCTCTAAAAGTATCATTATATCCTCTTAAGAGTTCCTGATAATCTAGTAACTTTATTTTTGCTTAGAAAACTAAACCATTGAAAATTATATCATGATCACCTCACAAGAACTAGGATGGCTGCTATCAAAAACACACAACAAAAAACAAATGTTGATGAAGATGTGGAGAAATTGGAACTCTTGTGCACTGTTTATGAGAAAGTAAAATGGTACAACTGCTGTGGAAAACAGGATGGCAGTTTCTCAAAAAATGAAAAATAAAATTATATGATCCAGAAGAACTGAAAGTAGTATCTTGAAGATATATTTGTATATTCATGGTCACAGCATTGTTCACAACAGTCAAAAGATAAAAGCAACCAAAGTATCCATCAACAGATGTTAAAAAATGGTTAAGATGGTAAATTTTATATTTTACCACAAAAAATTATAGAAAGAAAAAATTGTATCATGACTCACAAAGATCATGATCTACTTATGCTGACTAAACAGCTTGATGACAAAATTCTGTTATAAGAGTCACATAACAACACAAAAAGTTTGCAAAATATAGGAGAGGAAAACTCATCTCTGCTCCAAAATCCTAACACTATTATTAAGATATTATGCATAATCCCTTCTGTTCTACTGTTTTTACTGCAATCACTATAATTTCAATTTTGTGTCCTACTTAACCACTGGATATCTATAATGATTTGAGAACACATCCACAAATTCTTTGATACTCGTTTCTTCGAGAAGCAGAGCTTAATCTTCCTCTCATTGAATGTAGGCTGGACTTAGTGGTTCACTTTTAACAAACCAAGTGTGTGGAAGTGACACTGTATGACTTTCAAGACTAAGTCATAAAAGGCAATGCTCATTCTCTCTCTCACTTAAGGATCCAGCTGCCATGTCATGAGGACAGTCAAGCACCCTATGAAGAGGTCCATGTGGCAAAAAACCCAGGTTTCCTGCCTACAGCCATGTGACAACTATTTGGGAAGTGAAGTTACATAGCAGTAGATTACCAATATTATACCTCATTTTCTCTAAATAACACTGAAATGAACACATTCGTGTATGTGAATTTTTGCTCATTTGGATTATATATCTAGAACAGGAGATCTACAAAGCATGTTAAAACTGAACTAAAAAATGTACAGAACATGCTGCTCTTGAGAGCCAATGTTGAATTGTTTTCCAATTTACAATAATATGAGCCCATCAGTTTCATTAATGTATTTTAATATTGAGCATTATCTATACTTTTTACTTTTCTTGATTATTAATGAATATTGATTATATTCCCATTAGGGAAGAAAATCATTGCTTCGATTTGAATTCAGTAGACTGCTAGCAGGACTAAACATTCTGTCATAAATCTTAATCTTAGTTCTTCATTTATGAATTATCTTTTCTTGACCTTTACCCACTTACCTACCAGAATATTACAGCTTTTCTTATCAATTTGATGAGTTCTTACACTATAAATATATTAAACCTTTGTCATATCTTATAAAAATAATTTTCTTCAAAAGTTGTCTGTAAAGGTGATTCAATATAGTGAATATTGAAGACCCCAATTTAAATTTAAGAAAAGGAAAAGCCTACTTACTAAGTCCAAACATGTAAAACTAAAGGCATAATTAATGTCTAAGATAGTTATTTTCACCTACAGTAAATAATCCTGGTTTATAAATTTCTTAGAAAAAAACTTGCAAAGTGTTCTAAAAACAAAATTTTTCATAGAGTATACAATATGGCTCTAAGAAAAGTCAACCTAGGTTTTTAAAAATAGACAGGAATAGTAGAAAAGCTAAAATCAACAAATATGCCAATCACTTAAAATTTTTCCAACCATAAAAACTTTAATCAGAGCTGCCAAAACATTCAAAAAATTAATTCACTTTACTCTCCTTCTCATAAAGATACTTTCAGTATAGCCAAATATCAGTGATAACTAAACAAACATGAGTTATTCTATATTACTAAATAAAATCTGTCACTGATTTGACAAAGTTTTCTTTGGTCAGCCTTCTCTCCACTTTAAAACTGAAATACATGCTAACATATATAATAAAATTTTCTAATGATTAGGAGCTAATGCTGATAAGGTTGAGACAGGATAGGTAAGTAAAAAGAAGGAAGAATCTACCTGCTTCAAAATAAAAATGCTATTATTAATTAATCATCTTCAAATGCAAATGACTAAATATTAGGAGTGTGACATTTACATAAAATTTCATCCTGCAAATATATTATATTCACCATTTAACAAGAATGAAATAATTACAACTACATACAACCAGATAGCTGAACATCACAAACATGTTAAATGAAGAATGCCAGAAACAAGTGTATATGCTATATATTTCCATTTTATAAAGTATCAAACAGGCAAAAGTAGGAGTTACAAGTGAGGATAGTCACTACGTATGTTTTCTGGGGGAAGGATGACTGGAATTGGAGCAATGAAGGGTTTCTGAAGTACTAATAATATTGTGTACTGATTTTGGTGCTGATTTTACAGGTTTGTTCAAGTTTATGAGACCTCATCAAACTGTACTCGTATACACTTTATCAATGTATATTTTACTTCAGTTAAAAGTATTTTCAGGTAACTTGAAATAATTATACCTTGGTTTAGATTTATAATTATAGTTTCAATTCAGTTCTATAATGAATTAAAGCATCTCAATTTTTCAATAATCTCCTCTTCAAAATCCCTGATTATCCCATGCCCAATAAGTGAGTGTTATTAATAGAATGTATTTAAGTAGGTCTATTCTTTATGTAAGTATATATAATATATATAAATCACCATTTTCCATAAAAATGGAAAAAAGAATTATTGTGGAAAAAGTGCAAAGAAAAAATCTCTTCATAGAAAGAAGAGAATCTAATCTGTGAAAACTCTATTTTCCGTAGTTCCATACACATTTTAGGATTACTTGCTGTAGTTGTCAAAATGCCATGGGTATTTGGATAGGAACTGCACTGAATCTGTAGATTGTTTTGGGTAGTATGGACTTTTTTTTAACAATATTAATTCTTCCAATCCATGAACATGATATATCTTTGCATTTATTTGTTCTGTCTTCAGTTTCTTTCATCACTGTTTTATAGTTTTCAGCATATGGGTCTTTCATTTCTGGGTTAAATTTATTCCTAGGTATTTTATTCTTTTTGATGTAACTGTAAATGGGATTGTTTTCTTAATTTTTCTTTCTGATAGTTCATTATTAGTATATAGAAATGCAACAGATTTCTGTATATTAATTTTGTATCCTGCAACTTTCCTGAATTCACTTATTAGGTCTAATAATTTTTTGGAGGAGCCTTTAAGGTTTTCTATATATATGTAGTATCACATCATCTGCAAATAGCAACAGTTTTATTTCTTCCCTTCCAATCTGGATGCCTTTTTTCTCTTTCTTGTCCAATTTCTGTGGCTAGAATTTCCACTACTATGTGAATAAAAGTGACAGGAGTGGACATCTTTATCTTGTTCCTGATCTTAAAGGAAAAGCTTTTAGCTTTTCAGTGTCAACTATGATGTTAGCTGTGGGCTTGTCATATATAGCCTTTATTATGTTAAGGTATATTCCCTCTGTACCCATTTTGTTGAGAGTTTTTATCATTAATGGATGTTGAATTTTGTCAAATGCTTTTTCTGCATCTATTGAGATGATCGTGTGGTTTTCATCTTTCATTTTATTAATGTCATGTATCATGTTGATTGATTTGCTGATATTGAACTATCCTTGTATCTCTGGAATAAAGTCCACTTGATCATGGTATGATACTCAATGTATTCTTTAATTAGGCTTGCTTATATTTTGTTGAGGATTTTACATCTATGTCCATCAGCAATACTGGCAATGCAATCTTTTCTTTTTTCTTTCTGTAGTGTCTTTGTCTGATTTTGGTATCAGGGTAATACTAGTCTTGCAGAATGAGTTTGAAAGCATTCCTTCTTCAATTTTTTTGGAATACTTTGAGAAGGAAAACGCTTCTTTAAATGTTTAATAGAATTCCCCTGTGAAGTCATCTGGTCCTGGACTTTTGTTTGTTGGGAGTTTTTTTATTACTGACTCAATTTCATTGCTAGTAATCAGTCTGTTCAGATTTTCTTTTTCTTTCTGGTTCCATTCCTAGGCATCATCTATTTTAGCTCCTTCTTCCCAGGCAATCTCACTCATTTTCATGGTGTCAGCTACTTTCTAGATGTCATCATATTTGTGTCTTGGATTATTCTTTGAGCTCTGGACCCAAGTTTTCAGTCTATTTGATGGTCTATCTCCAAGTCCCACTGATACTTCAAACATATCACGCTCAGAACCAGATTCTTTATCTTCTATCTTCAAAATTGTCCCCCCTTCTTGTTCTCTTAGCAAATGGGATTACCATGCATCCAGCTCATCTCTGACATTCCTGCCTCTTCCTCACTCCATTATTTACTGAGTTACCAACTCAATACTAACTTAAAGATGTTTCTCTGTTATGATGTATAAAACATGCCTCCATAAAGCTGCTGAAAAACAAATTTAAGACATTTCTCTAATTCCCTCCCTCTCTTCCCCTTGCCTCTGCTGGAGCATCATTTTTAGCCTAAACAATGGTAAAAAGCTTCCTAAATTATTCTGCTCTTTATTGATTCTCCATATCAAAGTTATCTTTCTAAAACAGAACCTAGCAACTCTGCTTTTACAACTGTCCAGTGATAGAGAGAGAAGCAAGATGGTGGAGTAGAAGGATGCTTGTAGCTCACCCTCTCCCACAAATACACCAAAACTCACATCTACAGACCCACTCAGCCAACCAGAGCACCTGCCAATCTGACAGAACATCAATCTCTTCGAAAGATAAAGACGCCAAAAATCTGGTAGGAGAAAAGGAAAAAAGAAAGAAGAAAAAGCAAAACAGCATGGGACTGATCCCGCGGGGAGGGAGAGGCAAAGGAGGACTAACCCTCGTTGCCTGGGTCTCCCCACTCCAACAGAGAGGTCAGCGGGACAGAGTGGGAGCCTCTGAGGCTCGGATCTGTACAAAGAACCCCTTGACTGACAGAACTAAGTTAAACGGGCTCAAAGGGTCCCTGTGACACCCAGCCTGAGATGAGAGCTGGCAGCTGGGGGCCGGGACAGGCTGCCCGAGCCAGGCAGAGGACTGGGCGGCTGCACTGAGGCAGCCCGAGGGGACTGCAGGGGGCTGTGTGCCGTGGCTGGGAGGGGACACAGAGCAGAACCACCTCGGTTCCCCATAAATTGCAAAAAAAAAGCAAAGCAACACGGTTGGTGTGCCCTGGGGGGACGGGCGCCATAGCCATTGTCTCCTCAGACCCATAGCGCCATTACTGGAGATTCTCCTGAGAAGAGAGGTGGGGCGCAGCCATAGCCGCCATCTCCTCCTGTGCGCATGCCTGGGCGGGGGCGGGGCCAAAACCTGAATCTGCACCCAGGGGCTCCCCGACCTCCTGGGCAGGACTGAGACTTGTTTACAGCCCAAGGCAGATAGGATCTTTCTGCCCTGGCACCTCAGAGAACTCGCACCCTCAAGACAAACAAGGAGCTGAGATTTGGCACGGAGCAGGGGCAGGACTGTTCCACAGTCTTCCCTGAGCCCACCTACAGAGCGCCAACCTGAGGCGGAGCGGGCAGTTGCACAAAGCAACGGAGTGACCGGCGCCGGGAGAGGGCAGGTGGCCACCCGCCTTCCTGGTAGGAACACAACACCTGACCACGGTGCTGGGAGGGGGCGCGATCCACCCATCTGCCTCGCCCAAGCGCAGCACCTGACTGCAACATCAGCAGGGGGAGTGACCCGCCTGCCCACCGGTGCCAGAGAGATATGAGCAATATGAAGAAGCAGAGGAACCACTCCCAATTAAAAGATCAAGAGAAATCTCCTGAAAGCATGATCAAGGAAATAGACATTGATGGCCTACTAGATCAAGATTTCAAAAAGGACTGATCAAAGTACTGAAGCAACTAAAAGAAATAGTGTTTAGAGATATAAAATAATGTCAAAAATGAAACAGAAGCTATAAAGAAAAACCAAGTAGAATTAGTAAACTCATTTGCTGAGATGAGAGCTGACCTAAAGGCTGTACAAAGCAGGCTAGATAACGCAGAGGAACGAATAAGTGACCTAGAAGACAGGACAACAGAAAGCACCCAATCAGAACAGATGAGAGAAAAACAAATAAAAAACAACGAAAACAATATGAGGGACCTATGGGATAATATAAAGCATGCCAATCTACGCATAATATGGGTTCCAGAAGGAGAAGAAAGAACAAAAGGAGATTGAAAAGGTATTTGAAGAAATCATGACTGAAAACTTCCCAAACCTAAAGAAGGAATCAGATATCCAAGTACAGGAGGCTCAGAGGGTTCCAAACAGGAAGAACCCAAACAGACCCACACCAAAACATAGCATAATCAAGATGGCCAGAGTCAAGGATAAAGAAATGATTCTAAAGGCAGCAAGAGAAAAACAAAGAGTGAGTTACAAGGGAACCCCCACAAGGCTCTCAGCTGATTTCTCTACACAAACACTACAGGCCAGAAGGGACTGGCCATATATGTTCAAAGTCCTGCATGAAAAAAACATGCAGCCTAGGATACTCTGTCCAGCAAGGCTATCCTTTAGAATAGAAGGAGAGATAAAGAACTTCACAGACAATCAAAAACTAAAAGAGTTTAGCAACACTAAACCCATGCTAAAAGAAATACTGACAGGTCTAGTCTATACAGAAAAGCAGCAGGATGCTACAAAAATGAGAAACTCATAACTGGAAAGATGATAACTACCATGAATTACAAATAGAATAAACACAAAATTGTAAAAGAAGACATCTAAATCATTAAAAGTGGGAGAGGGAAGCAAGGAAAGCCACTGTGGAAAACAGTATGGAGATTCCTCAAAAGACTAGGAATAGACTTACCATATGACCCAGGAATCTCGCTCCTGGGCATAAATCCAGAAGGAACCCTACTTCAAAATGACACCTGCACCCCAGTGTTCATAGCAGCACTATTTACAATAGCCAAGACATGGAAACAGCCTAAATGTCCATCAACAGATGACTGGATAAAGAAGATGTGGTATAATACAATGGAATACTATTCAGCAATAAAAAATGACAACATGATGCCATTTGCAGCAACATGGATGTTGCTGGAGAATGTCATTCCAAGTGAAGTTAGCCAAAAAGAGAAAGAAAAATACCATGAGATCACTCATATGTGGAAACTAAAAAAAAAAAAAAAAAAAAAGAACATAAATACAAAACAGGAACAGACTCATAGACATAGAATACAAACTTATAGTTGCCAAGGGGGGGTGGGTGGGAAGGGACAGACTGGGATTTTAAAAATGTAGAATAGATAAACAAGATTATACTGTATAGCACAGGGAAATATATACAAGATCTTGTGGTAGCTTACAGTGAAAACAAAATGTGACAATGAATATATGTATGTTCATGTATAACTGAAAAATTGTGCTCTACACTGCAATTTGACACAACATTGTAAAATGACTATTACTCAATAAAAAAAATGTTAAAAAAATAAAATAAAATAAAATGACTCTCCAATGACCATCATCTATGGGATAAAGTTCCAAATCCCTTAGCGTGACATAAGTTGGAACCCTCCACTACCTTAATTTGGTCTTACCCCTTGCTATTGCCACTGTATATCAATTGTTCCTGCTATACCTAGAGTGCATTCTCTGAACATTCAGAAACTTTCATTATCTCCACATCTTCTTTTCCTACATTTTCCCTGGGAGTAATACTCTTCAGGGCCAAACTCTAATGTCCTCTCCTATAAATCTTTCCCAGACTGACCCTTAACAGAATTACTGCTTCATCTGTTTCCCATAGCAATCTGTTCACTTTTTATAGCCCTTATCACCTCCCTCTCCCTCTCTCTCACACACATACACATTCATTCACTTACCCAATGAATATTCATTGGGCACTTAATGCTCACAATCTAGTGAGAGGAGACACACATATAAACAAATAGAAACAGAAAAGAATAAAAAGGAGTCAAAGGCAGAGCTGCCAGTGAAAGGACAGATAGGGAAAGGAGTGGAGTAATTAACAGAAGTGACAAGCAACATGATCACAGAAGCAGAAGAAGTGGTTAAAAAGCCAGGCTGGGAAACTATTCATACGAAAGGAAGAGGAACACAATGAACACGCATCGCTAGGCCAGAAAGCTAGGGGGGAAAAAGAAATGGGAAACAAGGGAATGGAATTCATATACCATTTTGCAAATAGCCTGTAACAATATATGGTAAAAATAAACTACAAAGCACACAAACACAAAAGTATAAGTGACCTTGCTAATGATAAAAGGGTAAAGAAGAGGGATACACAGGTGGCCAAATAATAAGTTAAATGTATGATTCCACGGAAACAATGCGAGTCATTTGATAAAAGCACATGATCATTAATGTGCAATGATCAGAAGACTGGAGCAAAAGACAATGCTATTACTCTGGCTATAACCAAGTAAAAGCCTTATTATGATTAGGCCAAAAAAAATAGTGTATAAACTATACTGGAGGTTCATTTATTCATTCTCTGGACATGAATAAAGTAATGAGTAATTTAATTGGAACAAGAAAATATTGCCATCGACATTCACTGAACAGCAGAAACTACACAGAAAAAGGACATTTCTCCCAGCTGCTAGACCCATGGTTTCAACCTCACAAAAAAAAATCTTAGTGTTTCTTAGAGGGGGGTGGTCCATTCCAGCTGAATGGATTTTTTTGTGAAAACTCCTAGAGAGGTGCCACTGCTAACTATCAAGTTACAATTTGGCAAACATATCTGCCTTGTTGAGAATTCTGTGTCTACTGGCAATCAAGTTCCCTGATTCTGGAAGTATGATGGTATCACTGAGTACCCATCCTCAATAGACTTGAACTCTATCTGAGCTATACTGAAACTCAAGATACAAGTCTCCAAAGGACAGCAAGAAGCCAGAATCCTAACATGGAAGCTGAAATGACTGGAATTAGAAATCTAGGCCCACTGTCCTACATCATATTCAATTAATTCAATCGGGGAACAGTATATTCCTTCTCCTAAAACCCATACCATATCATTCCTTCTCCTAAAATCTCACAGGTAAAAGTGAGTTAAGAGGGGCAGGTGGGGTTTCTAATACTTCTTTTGTCTCTATTATCATTTCTGGTTCTTTCATTCACTAGTACAGTCTCACTTAAGAAAATCTGCTTAAAATTATAGAAAATTATAGAAACATTTATATTCATTCCTTAAAAAACAAATATGGCATATTCTCTTCAAATAGTAACAGTGTATTTTCCTGTTTTCCCATTCATCTATTTTCTTCTATGATATTTTTCCCTCTTACTTTTCTGTTTTCTATATTAATCTCTTACCTGACTTCCTGTCCTTCCCTCCTCACCTTTAATTTCCCTATTTTATGTCTACCATTCATATTTATACATGTTGATAATCAACTTTTCTAACTAAAAAACTCTACTCAACCTCTGCAGCTAGGTTTTAAGCCTATGAATAAACCTGCAACATAAGAAAATTTCTCTCAAAACTCAAAAGACCTTTACTACAGAGATATGCAATATAATCATATAGATGCACACACACACATATATATACCTATATAAGAATACGCATTTATTGAAACATAGTATGATAATATGCTTGACTTCTTTTTTTAAAATGTGGGCAAGTGGCATGAACTGGTATTAAGGATAATGCACAAAATACTAATCTTAAGATGCCAGTATAACCATACAATCCAACAATCCCACTCCTGGGCAAATATACAGAGGGAACCTTAATTCAAAAAGACACATGCACCCCAATGTTCATAGCAGCACTATTTACAATAGCC
This sequence comes from Camelus dromedarius, assembly GCF_036321535.1. Classification (NCBI taxonomy): domain Eukaryota; kingdom Metazoa; phylum Chordata; class Mammalia; order Artiodactyla; family Camelidae; genus Camelus; species Camelus dromedarius. The sequence continues at coordinate 24,718,623 of NC_087458.1, read as the reverse complement.
AAGACATGGAAACAACCTAAATGTCCACTGAGACATGACTGGATAAAGAAGTTGTGGTATATTTATATAATGGAATACTACTCAGCCATAAAAAAACAATAAAATAATGCCATTTGCAGCAACATGGATGGCCCTGGAGAATGTCATTCTAAATGAAGTAAGCCAGAAGGAGGAAGAAAAATGCCACATGATATCATTCATATGTGGAATCTTAAAAAAAAAAAAAAAGACAAATGAACTTATATATAAAACAGAAACAGATGCACAGACCCAGAAAACAAACTTATGGTTACCAGGGGGAAGGGGGTGGGAAGGGATAAACTGGGAGTTTGAGATTTGCAGATACTGACTGGTATATATAAAATAGATAAACAAGTTTATACTGTATAGCATGGGGAACTATATTCAATATCTTGTAGTACCTTACAGCAAAAAAGAATATGAAAATGAATATATGTACATTCATGTATGACTGAAGCAATGTGCTGTACACCAGAAATTGACACATTGTAAACTGACTACATTTCAATAAAAAAAAAAAAAAAGATGCCAGTATAACAGTCAAAACGCACCTTTAGTCATAGAGTCATCATATCCGCTGTTTAATCCATGGCAAATAGGGACACACAGAAAGCATCCTTTGTATTTAAATTTCTTTTAAATGTAATACTTTAAAATCATTATTCCCCTACTCAACCTCTGCAGCTAGGTTTTAAGCCTAAAGATAACCTCTCCCAAATAACCCACACCTACATTCCTAAACATTCCCACTATTTCAGAGCAGCCACACAATACCTTCTTCCAGGAGCTGCAGAGCTCTTATTTCCTAAGCTTGCTTTCTCAAGCAGCTCTAAAAGGAGAATCATATGGATAACATGTTAAAAACAGAGATGTCAAGGCTCTACCCCCAAGAGATTCTGAATCAGTGGGTCTGAGAAAACGCCAAAAACCTGTATTTTTAAAGGTCTACAGGGATCCCAATACCCAGTGAGCTTTGAGAACTGTAGCTCTAGAGGTCATCTTCAATTTTGACTCTTCGAAGCCTGAAGCCTCCAAAAACACTGTTGATTCCATAAAGATAAGAATCCACTGGGGAAAACGATTCCCCAACCACCTGAGAACATCTCTCTTCTGAAGCTCCAGAACCCTTGACAGCAACAATCCTTTCAAACCAGAAGCCAAAATTAAAGACCTCTAACACTATAGGGAATGACCATGAGAGCAGTTAATAGATAATAATCATAGCTAGTATTTTCTGGGTTCTTCTATATGGGCCAAGGACTATATTGTTTTCTATATATTATTTCCAATCTCATGAGGCAACTATCCATATATCCATTGTACCCATGAAAAAACAGTATCAGACAGACTATGGAACTTGTCCAAGGTCATTCAGCTATTAAGAGACAGAACTGGAACTTAAATCTAGATCTCTCTCTCAAACCTCTGAAAGCCTCTAATAGTCATTCACATAATGGCAGTCATTGGCATATATGATTGGCAAGCCTTGGGCATGGGTGAGGACACCCAGAGAGAGAGTATAGTGTTAAAAAAGAAAAGAGCTCAAGGTCAAACCCTCTTGAATCGAAAGATTTAAGACACAAGGGCTAGCTTGCAAAGGAGACTGAGAAAGAGAACTAGAGAAGAGGTGGAAAATTGGAGTGTAGTATATGGAAGCCAAAGGATAATAGTGTTTCAAGAGAATGGTCAAATGTGATGACCAAAAGACCAAGCAGGTTGAGGACTTGTTATTATAAAATGCCCATTAGATTTAGAGACAAAGAGGACTTTGGTGATTTTAGGGAGAGCTAAATGTGGAGAAATGGGGGTGGAAATTACACTGGAATTACTTGAAGAGTGAATGAAAAGTATCTCTAAATGGAAAGTGTATTCAATCAACTTTTTTGAGAAGTTTGTGAAGGAAAAAGATCAGTAGCAATGGAAGGTGCTGGATTGAGGGGCTTTTGTGTTTAAGTAAGAAGACTTTATTAAGTACACATGCTGATAGAATCTCAGAGAGGGGAGGAAGCCAGAGACACATATGAGAGAAAATAATTCATGGTCGAAGTTTCTTGAGTGAACCTGGAAATGGGGAAATCTTGAAACAGGTGAAGTATTCTTATGGCTCCTTTCCTCTGAAAGTTACTTTTTCTGTTCTTTTCCCATTCTCCCTATTTATGAACTTTTATTCTGCATGATAAAAGGAAAAACTTTAAATGGTGAATATCATTCTTTTAAATTTCTCAGCTACCGTTTGTGTTCTCTGAGCCTTTGTACTTCTCTTATGAGGTGGATATTTTGATGACTCTTGAATTGTGGACACCTTGTTGGCTTTAGATTATGTTTGCTATTAAGCAAATAGTCTTCTGAAGTTGCATCCTTATTTTTAGGTGCTTCTGCTTTTTACTGACATGACTTTTTTAAAAATGATTTTTCTAGTGTCACTGGAAGACTTTCATTTATTTTAGTTTTTCAAAATTCTTTTCTCTAGTTTTTTTTTGGGGGGGGGACATAATTTGTTGTTGTTGTTGTTGTTTGAATATTTTTAATTTTAGAAGAGGTACTGGTGATTGAACCCAGGACCTCGTACATGCTAAGCATGTGCTCTACCACTTGAGCTATATCCTCCCCCTTATATCACTTTTATTGGATTCTTCTTATACATTTATTAAAGCTTTAGTGAAATTGTTCCCATTTTCTATGGATGTTAGAGCTGTACTTAGCTAACTTTTGGAAGTTAGCTATCTGTCCCTTCACCCCACTGCTCCCCACTGCTTTTGCACCCCTCTCCTTCCCGTAGACACACATACAAACCATTCTTATTTGGGGGGCCAATGTCTGAAGCTTTCATTTCTATTTTACATGATGCAAATAGAACCCTGTTAAATATAGTTTCTTTTCTAGTCCTCGTGATACTTGATTTTAGTCTGAACAAAGCAGTATTGTTCATTTATGCTTGAATTTAATGTGAAATAACTTGTTTCTCTACAAGATGTCAGTTAAACTCACAGTAAAATGGACACTAAAATAAAACTCTTGAGTCACTTAAGTGAATAATAAAAGTATTCTTAAGTTTTCTGAAGTTTACAGTCTAGTAAGGAGACAAAGTGCAATACAGTGATACAGATTCTACGTTATTGGTTTCTTAAACTAAAGTCAGTCTTATCTCTGATATCCTAACCCACATATCAAACTGCTTATTCAGAAATCTCAAAGGCACATCAAACTCATCTCCAAAAGCCAACATGTGATTATTCCCCCAAAACAAACTTGAAGTATTCCCTATCTCACTCCAATTGCACAAGCAAGAAATATCCACAAGAGGTGATTATATGACCTTAAAGGTCCTTTCCTACTGTGAATTTATAATATATACCACCAGTTCCCAGAGTGTAATCCAGGCATCTCTGAGGGTCTATGAGACACTTTTGGGGTATTTTTAAAGACAAAACTATTTCCATAATAATATTAAGACCATTATTTGTCTTTTTCATTCTCATTCTCTTAGGGGTGCATTTAGTAGACTTCCCCAAAGGCTACATGACATATGATAACACAACAGATTGAATTCAGAAGCAGATACAAAAATCCAGATGTCTTCTATTAAGCTAGGCATTAAAAAGATTTGAAAAATGTCAAACAGTGGCACTCTTCTCACTAAATTTTTTTTGGGTTTTGGAAAATGTATTTTATTTAAAAATATGTGTTAACATCATTTAAAATTTCTAATACAGTAAATATCAATAGATATAGCCCACATAAACAAAGACTCTTGAGTTTTCAATAACTTGAGTATAAAGCGTCTTCTTGACACCAAAAAGCTTAGGAAACTCTGATCTATACCTATCGTATGTATACACAAATAAGATAAAAGAAAACATTTTGAAATAGCCAATTCTCAAGTTATCTTATAGCAGCAAATTTTCCTTTCACATTTATTAATACTGCTCTCATTCGGTCACATAGACTCATTCAGCTCAAATATTTATTGGGCTTGTACTATGTGCCAGGTACAAGGGATAAAAGATTTTAAAAAGAGACTTCATTCCGGCTTCTGTGGAGAGTATTTTCCAAACCTGTGCTACATTTCAGTTCTCTCATCTCTTTCAGACCCTATGTAACAACCATGTTTGTCGGAAAGGTTGAGAAAAAACAACTCTGCAATAGTATACTATCAAGCCTCAATATAAAATGGACAAATTTAGTAGGGACTGAGCTAGGAAAAGTGGAAAACATTCCAGCTCTAAAAATCAGAACTACTACACTGTTCTATGTAAATTCTCAGAATAACCAACACTCCTATAATATAGAATAATATACAGAAACAACTTACCTGAGAATTTAGCCTCACCTCTTTTTATATATAAAATACAAACCTCTACAATTACTTTTATAAATACAAGGCTGATCTATTATAATCCAGAAAACCCATAATAAACTGTAACATTTGGTACCAATTTGGCCCCTGGAGGATAGGAGGCAGAGAAAGGATCACAAAGAACCCAACGTCCCCCACTGATACGAAACAAAGAGCTAAACTAGAGCCCGACTAAAGGTGCCCCTATGCTTTTACTTAAAAAACCCTAAAAATAGGAACCTTTATTTTCTTTAGCCACTATCTAGTTCCTCAATACTTACTCTTCTAAATTAGTTTCAAGGAAATCCTCCTATAAGTGTCTTGTAGTTTGCAAGTCAGGATTATTTTTTGCCCTAAAGTATGAAATTTTCACTCTAGAAGCTTTGCTAATACACAAGAAACCATTAACACTGGTTAACTCTGAGGAAAGGGAGTGAGGGGCCAGCAAAGGAAGATTTTTCAGTGGCTATGTTTTCAAGTTTTTCAAAAGCAGATACATTTATCACGTTTTGAGGGAAAAAAACAAGGAAAAATCATTCTGAAAAGTTTCATTTCACAGTCAATAACCTAGCTAATTTAGAGACTATTAAGGAAACAAATACAACTACTTTTTCTTTCACTGGAAGTCTTTGACTCCTTGACACAGTGGAGTTGCTCCCACTTTGTGGATCCACAGCACTTTATCTTTCCTCTTACCTCCCCGCTTCTATACTATTAGTTACACATCTGTCTCTAACATGGGGCTGTGGGGATGTTTTATTCCTCCTTATACCCCTAGTCCGTGCACAGCGCATAGAGCACACATTAGGTGCTCCAGACCTGTTTGCTGAATGATGGTCCCATTGGTAGGTGTTAGAATCCAATTCTTCAATACAAACGGGCCATCATCATCATCATCATCATCACAGGTATTTTATATAATATGAAGAGGTTAACTATTGGTAAGCAGAAAATTTCTCTCATGGTAACATGTAAAAAATAATGAAATAATAGTTGTATGTGTACATGTGCGTTTTATATTTTAAAACAAGCCCAAAACTAAAAAGAAATTATTTAATAAAACATTCTTGTAGATTTAGACATGAAAATCATGAATGAAATGAAGCCTTAAATTAACTTGTAGCCAGTGCTATTACTCGTGAATGGTTTTCAAATCTAGTTTTAAAAAGGGAAAGATGCCACAATTCCAAAGTGGCTTTTACAAGTCTACTTACAACAACAAAAACTTTTATGTGGTTAACTTTTTAAAAAAAGCACCAAACCCCAAACTTATCAGAGATAAATCAGTCTTCTGGTTGCAAAAATATTCATTGTGTAAAAAGATCTCCTTTACATCATTATTTCCCTACAGAATTTATAACAATTTATCATACAAAAAAAAGTAGCATCTACAGAGATTTTCAGAGCTGCATCTATTATATAAATGTAGTCCAACTTCATTTATAACTAATCAGAGAACAAAGCATATTAAAGCTGGAAGTTAGAGGTCATCTAGCCTCATGTTTTTCAAATATGTAGTAACAGTATAATGTAGTAGATCAAAATGGTAGGCTGGTACTAGCAATTTTTAATAAAACCAAATAGAACTGAGTTGAAAATATCAGGGTGTATTAAAAGTACTAAGGTTTTTTTTTAATTGAAACTTTCATTTTATATAGAAATATATACATAGCTCTGTGCATTATGTCTCCATGAAAAATATATTTTTTACTGTTACTAGTCAAAGAGGATTCAAGAGGTTCCCAAGCTTTCTCAGTTCACATAACCCTCAGTGTCTCAGTAATTTTCTCATGGTACTCTAAGCCAAAAAAAGACCTAACAGTTCCACTTACTAGACAGTTACGTCCCTACAACCTAAAACGTATTTATGTCCTTTACAACTTAGTAGCAGTCTGAAAAATACATAAAAATTAAAAGATATATTTTGATTACTAAATAACCATAATTACTTAATAAAGGGATGTATGCACCTAATATACATTACATAACTTCTCAAACCCTGAAATCACTTCAAACACTGCCACTTTCTTTTACTGTCTCACAGTTTTACTGATTTTTGCACAGTACTTGCTTTTCATCACAGTAACCCCCAAAATCTAGCTCTTTGAAGACATACTGACATCGAAAGGAATGTAACACAATTTCGTGAGCACTACCTCAAACTAACAGTTTGAGCAGTGTCCCACAGCTGTCAAATAATACTGTTTCCCTCTAAAATTTAAAAATATTCCACAGTGCTCATGTGAGTTTACTACCTCATGGCAGAGTCTGGGAATCCTGGGTTTAAGAAACACTAATCTAGCCTACGTGTTTACTTTGTAAATTAAGAAATGAGACATAAGGTCATAAAGACAGTTAAAAAAAAAAAAAAAAGTACATTTATTAGGAATTTTCATACACTAATTTTAACCTTTTATCAACAAGTTTTGAAATAGAATCTAATCATGTGATAGTCTGTGGATGCAATCTGAAGCTCTCTAAAAATCTATATTCAAAAATACATGTATATGACTGTATAATAAATGAAAAACTCTGCTTCAATGTTTTTTCAGAAAAAAGTTTCAAAAATTATAAAAGTGGGGCTTACAATAAACACAAGTGTCTCAATTAAAAAAAAAGGAAAGCATCCACTCTCCCACAGATAACACAGCTAACAGTTTAATGTCTATCCTTACAGACCCTTTCCTATGCACATACAAAATCAAAACAAAATCAAACTACATATCTTTGACTACATGTTTGTTTTTACAAAATTGAATCATATTCCACAGTGTAGGGCAACTTCTTTTTTTTTCACTCAATATTGTATCATGAACATCCTTCCACGTCAGTAATGGTAATTGCAAATACTTATGTGGTGCTTATTATGATTACTTAGGGCTTAAACATTAACTCACTTAATTCTTAACAACAGCCCTGTCAGGTGAGAACTGTAATTATATCCACTTTACAGATGAGTTTAAGTAACTTGCTAATGGTCATAGCTAATAAATAGATGTGAACCCAGAAAGTTGGCCGCATTGTTCCTGTGCTCAATAATACACTCAGCTACTTCTTATAAAGTAAATATAGGTATCACTCAATCTGTTAACAAGCGCATTGTACTTCACATCATAAATATACCATAATTTTAACTATTCCCTTACCAATGGACATTTAGGACCTTTTTTTGTTAATTTATAAATGTTATTGACATTTATTTGTAATAATGATAAAATAAACATCCTTATAAATTTGTTCTTGTGCTCGTGTGTTAAAATTTCTGTAAGATAAACTCCTAAAAATGAAATGACTCTATCAAAGAGTATGTGTACTTTTAATTTTGATAGGTAATGCCAAATTTCCTTCCTGAATCAGCTGTACCAATTTCTAACCCCAATGACAGGGGAGAGGGCTGAGATTCATCTTCAAATTAAAAAAATATTTTTGCTTCAAAAAAAGAGAGGCCTGTTTTGAGTTTTTAATTAACACTGATTTAGAATAAACTGCCAGACTGTTCATAATTATCTTCTGATTTGGTATTATCTGACACGTTAAACAAATGCAGACTTAACAGCCGTATAGTGGAGTCTTCATCCAGTTATGAAACCAACTATGGGCGAGAGATTTCCTCTACATGAGCTTCTATTTACTTATGTATAAAACATGAGAATTGGACTAGTTGGCCTTTAAGATTTAAAACTCCCAATGCTGTAATTAAGAAATGACTTAAAGTTATTACAAGCCTATAATTACAGTACTAGTATAACAGGTCAGGGTCTTAAAGCTTCCATTTTCTTTAAATTACGATAACTATTGCCAGAGCACCTAGGCAAATCATTAAAATAGTCAATAAAGTTTTTCAGGATCCACCTGTGGCTTATTCTCAGCAGCTTTTAAATCCCAGGCTGTCATTCCCTTGCTACCTAACAAACTTGAACTCACCTCTGGAGTATATTCCTAAGAAGACCTGATGTGTGCCTGGGAACCATCAACTAGTATTTTGTTTTGTTTTTAAATATTATGCCACAACCATTTTCTTGTCAATTTATTCAGCCAATATTGATTGACTATTTTAACTATGTGGTAGGCACTGGGTGCAAAACAGTTAATGGACAATCTCTGCCATCATGGAACTTACAGACTAGATGAGAAAGGCAAACAATAACCCAAAAGAACCACTGGCAAATGTGAAGTTATATTTGTGATAGCAACAAAAATATTAGCGCAAAAAAAGACTATGCAATCTTTTGATCATTCAGGTTTGGGGGACTATTTGTAACACCAGAAATTGACACGGGAAAAGTCAACAGAGAAAATTACTTCACAACTTGCCCCACAGTACAAAAACAGCAATCACAAGTGTAGGTGGCAAATTAACTTTTCAAATCATCAATTCTATAATAAAATTACCAAGATGTAATTACTTTTCAGTTATGTTACTGACCATGTGGCTTGAATATTTTACTTAACCAAGAATATAAATGATTTGAAGTACCAAAGGTGACAGAACTATGAATATCAAAGTGAGACAAGAAATGAACTACAATTTAAGAACATTGTTCAGGCAGAGTATATACAAAAGTAAAGCAATTCATTACAACAATTCATGACTTGTGAATAATGAACATAATGCTATGAAAATACTAATGTTTTTAAAGAACCAACAGTTACCAGCCTAAAGAGCTAGTGGCATGTCAAAAGGAACATAAAGATAACTTTTTTTAGATTTAAAAAAAAAATGCCAGAAGTACCTATATTAATACTCAATTTTAAATAAAATTAATTCCGTGACATTAACTAGATTTATTATGATCATTCCATAATTTATACAAATATCAAACCATTATGTTGTGCACCTGAAACCAATATAATGCTATATGTCAATTATACCTCAATAAAAATAAACAAAATAAAAATTTATAAATTCTACATCATCTGCAGAAATAACAGCATCATTCACATAAATAAGTGAATTTCCTTGTGTGTCAATTTCCACAACTGCAAAATAAGGACACTTGTCAAGTCTACCTCACAAAATTGCTGAGGACTAAATAAAATACTTTATATGGAAGCACACCAAAAATGATGTAAGTTACTTTAGACAGCAGCTTCTTTTTGCTCTCACTGTAACGTACAGCAATTTAACAAATAACAAAATTCGCCAGATAGGGACTTCATCTCCTTCCTTCTATCCATGATATGGTATTAGTGTTATAACATTATAACATGGGCAAAAGACTAGCAATCAGAAGCATTAGAAAAAAATTCAAAACTTTGTAACTCATAAACTGATTACCCTACAGAAGGTTGGCTGTTCAAGTATTAATGTTCTTACGTAACACTACACACCAGTATATCTCAGAATCAGAGAAATTCTTCCACATATGTATGACATTGTTTACATATTATAACTTACCATCACTACAAACAAAAGCCCTGCTACTCACTATGAAAAGATGAGATACACATGTATTTATCCACACATACAATGTATTCTAGCTTGATGTTTATTTTTCTGATTCAAGTATCTTAAATCCAGTGCAATGACGGTTCAGTGGTTCAGACTTATTTTATTACACTGAGTGGAGTTTGTCAATTTAGCACACCAAAACTAATTATTACACGCCCAAGGGCTTAAAGTAACTTCTACCACAGGTCTAATAACAAATCTCCCAAAGTCACACGCTCATGTTATCACCAGCACATTGCCTTGCTTAAAAACAGTATTTTAAACTAAGAAAATTTTGTTAAATGGAGAGCAGCTTTCAATATTTTATCACTATTTCTGCAAAGCTTTTCAAGTTGTTACCAGATCTGCCTAAGACAGCCATTCCTTTAAATCCCTTAAAATACAGGGCTGGAGGAGGTATCGTTAACATGGCAACCTAACCATTAACGACTTTTCCAAATTCAAAACAAGGATCACCATCAAAACAAATCAGGTGGAGTACATACATGGATACTGATTACTATTTCTGACAACATGTTTTTTTCCTATATGAAGGATTTGTTACTACACTAAGCATATGAAAATCTATACTATGTGCAACACCCTATCCGAAAATCCAGCTAAATTCCAAACCATGTTTGTGACATTAGCTAAATATTACTTAGCATGCTGGGCTACACTTTTAAAAGGGCGGTGGGAAAAACTGACAACTTTCAAAGAGTACAAGCTTTTTAAATCGCCCCCTAATTCACCTGTGAATAAATGCTAGACTATACACAGCAACTACTAGACTGGAGCAAAAGATCAAAGTTTTCCCTATACTTGAGACTGTTTATCTCCAACAAAAAGGAACAGAAACTAGTCATCCCTGCCACTGGAGCCAGTTCCCCGGAATTTCCCAAAATATGCCTGATCTCCAATGAAGAAGGGACAGTTCTCCGGAGACCAACAGCGAGAGGTATCTCACATCTTCTGCAGACCAGAGGAGGGGCGGGGGAAGGGGGACAGGCAGTGGCAGGTAAGGAAGGAAATCCCGTCTACGGCAGGCACCGGTGGGACCCGAAACCCAAGTCTCAGAACGGCTCTCCCAGCAAAGGCTCAGGACCCAGGGAGGCTCTCCGAGAGGGGACGCCAGGCTGGGCCAGGGTTCCCCGCGCCCCGCCCCGCCTCTTTCGCCGCCGCCAGGGACCCGGGACCGCGGACAGAGGCAGCGGAGGCTAAGCGAGTGTCCGCGGTCCCTGCCAGGTCCTCCCGCAGCTCACCTGAGAGTGTCACCTCCGCCCTCGGCTCCCACGGTGCATCCCGCGGGGCCTGGCGGAGGGTGCAGTGACGCCGCCCCGACCGGCCCCAGGGCTGCCCGGCCTGGCCTCCCCGCTCCGGGGACGCACCGGGTGCCCGCCTCGCACCGGCTCCCGGGATCCGCCGGGCTGCAGAGAAAGAAGGAGAGGCAGAAAGGCTGCCTCCCCTCCCCCACAGCAAGCCACCCCCTGAGCTGCGGCTCTCTGCAGTTCCCTCTGGCGCAGGTCTGGCCCGGCTCCCCCACCCGGGAGTCACTTCGGCAGCGGCGGCCCAGTCGCCATTACAGCCCAACAACTGACACGGAGGAGGAGCGGCGCCGGCGGCAGTGGCGGTGGCGGCGGCGCGAGGCAGGGCGGGAGCAGTCGGGGTCCGGGCAAACCTCGCGAGAACTGTCCCGAGACCATTCCACAGGAATGCAACCTTCGGTTAGGGCCATGTTGAGTGTGGCCAAAAGGCGAGTATGAGATAAAACAAGAAGGACTTTGAGGGCGCCATGTTTGGTGTGGCGAAGTTTGAGCCTTGCAGGACTCGGGAGGAGCCAAAGTAGATCCGCAGTGGAGACCTCCCCCCGGCCTTCTTTCATCTGACGCTAATTGGGCCTTCTGTCTGCGCATTTCACCCCCGGTCGGAAAAAAAAAACCAACAACAAACTGGGGTTGTGACAAGAATGAACTCGAAGTCTGAAAAATTGCAGCTTCTCAGAGTTTACGATGTTTCACCAGTTGTCGTTCAAATAAATCTTTACTCCAGTTTCAGAGTAATCGCAGCTCTGCGGCTGCGGCAGTTACCCAGTGCTGTCACTGTGGCCGTTTTATTCGCGAGGGTTACAATTCTGTTCAGCATGCACTCTGTCTAATGGCTTAAGATTCCACAGAAAGTAAAAAGGAGTTTCCTCCTGTTAGGTATTGGCATTGATATAACTGTGCATTAGGAGAGTCTGTGATCACCATCTCTTCCAGTATCTTTATCGTCTTTCCCCAGTCTCTGCGGGGCGAATTCTGTCATCTGTCAAGACTTGGCTTGAATGACATCTCTTCAGCAAATAGTGCTACCTTCCATTAGGTGCTCACTGCACCAAAGGTCTCCACCCATCACTTTCCTCCACCTTCTGAACTCATGTAGTTCTTTATCCAGAGACTGTTTCTCATCCTGACTCTTTTTTCTCTCCCTCTGTCTCTCTCTTTATACCCCACCAGGGCCTAGCACAGTAACTGGAACATTGTAGATGCTCAATAAATGCTTGTCGAGTGGCTCTTACCAATAAAAGCGGAAGGCCCCCTCTATGTAGGCCCTACAGCTGTGCCTGAATAAGAGGTAAATTGATGTACAAAAATCCTGCACATACGTAAAATGTGTACGGTGTTCCCAGGAAGCAATGCTGGAGAGAAGAACAGGAAATGTGGGTATCCCAGTGATGCAAATGGTAGCAAGAAAAACAACAAAAGGAAAGAATTATTTAGGTTTCCCCCAACTTTTCTATGTAAAACATTGGGTTAGATGATTTTCATATGTTATTTTATTGAATTTATACAACCATCTTATTAAGTATTATACTCACTTTTTTAAAAAGAGAAAATGGGTTCTGAAAAACTTAATTTTCCTAATATTATACCATCAGTAGAAGGAGGATATAACATTTGAGGTCTTCCTTACTCCAAAGGCTATTTATATTTTTTCACCTTCATGCTACCTCCTGAGCAACAAAGAAAACACCAAAGTTTCCTGTCACTGTGTGGGGAGCAATGTTACCCTCATATCAGCCTCTGCACAATTTCCACCTCTTATATCTTGTGTTGATCTTTGCCCTCTCCTTTGCCTGGAAAATACCTCAAACACGTTAAGTTCTATCCCTTTCTTTTCTTTTCTTTATTTTCTTTTTAATGGAGTTACTAGGGATTGATCCCCAGATCTCATGCATGCTAAGCATGTGCTCTACCACTGAGCTATTTCCCTCCCATCTTCTCTCAAAAGCTACCTACTACAGGAAAAATTCCATGACTGTTCATACTTTACAGGTACTCAGTGTGCCCCTGAACTCCACAATGCTGTGTGTATCTCCCATCAATAGTTCTGCATTTATCTTACACATCTTTGTCACATTCAACTGTAAAGCCCTAATTGTCTCCTTCACAATGGATTAAGAACATAAACTTTGTAGTCAAGTAGGCCTGGGTCAAATCAAATAACTTTGGTCAAGGTTCTTAACCTCTTTGTGCCTCAGTTTCCACTTCTATATAGTAGAGATTACAACAGTACCTACTCCTCCATAAAGTTTTGTGAGGATTAAAAGAAACAACACTTGTAAAGAACATAGCATGGTACTTGACATGCATAGTACTTGCTCAAAAATATTGGTTATTTTACTATTTTTTATAAGCTGAATATGTGCCTTGCATTAACTAGGCACTCAATATTTGTTGAATTAAATTGGATGTTTGTTGGATTTAATTAAACTTGGGGTGAATAGCTACATGCTTTCTCTCCTGAGAATGTGAAACCTGACGTTGATCTCTAGACATAACAAATTGAGAAATAGAGATACAGGTATGGTGGTGTCATTCACAATCTGAACTTAATTGAATGAAATTATGTGTCAGGATTGGCTGAAGACATCTCTATTGAAATGTCAAGCCTAGGTGTCAAATCTGATCTGTAATCTTGTCCACCACCTTTTCAATAATAAATTCAACCATTCAGACTGCAATCTCCCTTCAATTCTAACAAACTATGCAGACACCAAATTTAAGGTTGGGTTTGGGGGGTTACTTTCTTTTTCTAGATTCAGTCTTTTGTCTTAGTCTTGAATTTTATAAGGCACTTAGTGTTGTAAGGAGCAGAATTATGGAAAAACTAAAATTTATCAACAAGAACTTTGACAAGAAAATAGGAACATAGTCATTTATCTTCATGTATATAAATATTTGTGTGTGTGTAAGTGTGTGCACATGAGCACACAAGCCAAGGTAATATTGGTCAGAGAAGTGTCTGTGACAGCAAATCTATAGAGCAAAAGGAGAATAGGAATACCTATAAAGGCAGCATTTAACCATATTTGACTGCTATTAGCAGGGATATTAAGTCGCAATTTTTAATTTCATCGTTGCTTTTTAAGTTGAGATATAATTGACACACAACATTATATTTGTTTCAGGTGTACAACATAATGACTTGATATTTGTACATATTGCAAAATGATCACCACAATAAATCTAGTTAATGTCCATCACCATACATAGTTATAAAATCTTTTTTTCTTGTGATGAGAAGGTTTAAGATTTACTCTCTTAGCAACTTTCAAATATGCAATATAGTATTATTAACTGTAGTTACCATGCTGTACAACTCCACGACTTCTTATTTATTTTGTAACTGGACGTATGTACCTTTTGATTCCGTTCACCGTTTCTCCCACTCCCACTTCCCCACCTCTGGCAGATATCAATATGTCCTCTGTATCTATGAGTTTAGTTTTTCTTTTGTTTTTGTTTTTAGGTTCTATGTATCAGTGAGATCATACAGTATTTGTCTTTCTCAGTCTGACTCATTCATTTATCATAACACTCTCAAGGTCCATCCATATTGTCACAAATGCCAAGATTTCATTCTTTTTATGGCTGAATAATATTCTCGTGTGTGTGTGTGTACCACATTTTTTTTTAAACCAGTCATCTGTTGACATACAATTTGTTTCCACATCTTGGCTACTGTAAATAATGCAGCAATGAACATGGGGGTGCATATATCTTTTCGAGTTAACTGTTTTCATTTTCCTCAGATAAATACCCAGAAGTGGAATCGCTGGATCATATGGTAGTTCTGTTTTTAATTTTTTGAGGAAACTCCATCCTGTGTTCTGTAGTGGCTGCACTGAATTTACATATTCACCAACAGCATACAGGTGTTCCCTTTTCTCCACATCCTCATCAGCACTTGCTATCGCTTAGCCATTCTAACAGATGTGAGGTGATACGTCACTGTGGGTTTTTTTTGGGGGGGGGATGGTGAGGAGGAGGTAATTAGGTTTGTTTGTTTGTTTGTTTATTTATTTATTTATTAATGGAGGTACGGGGGATTGAACCCAGGACCTCATACATGCTAAGCATGCGCTCTACCACTTGAGCTCCCCCCACGCAGTTGTACTCTGTTATACTTTTAAAATTTTGAACTTTTTTTTAAAGAAAATGTTCATGGCTTTATTGTATCTTGAGGCACTGAAACATCTGAACAAATCAGTATCTGGGTGGTGAGGCAGCCACTTTCTCCTTCACTTCTTTGGGTTACTAGAGCAACTTGTCACTAAAAAATGTGAATATACTAACCATTCAAAAAATAAATATTTTAAAATAAAGAATAGGATTTTCCTCTAAGAAAAAAATTAAAGTGGAAGGAATCCTCCCAAGAGGGCGGCTTGAGTGAGTGGAACCCAGAGGAAAAAGAGTATTTGTCTGAGAACCCAAAATGTGGGGACGTTGGGAGTGGCCAGCTGAAGGGGAGGCAATGCACACACCCAGGGAGTTGCAGCTGCAGCAGCCAGGCAGGAGGACCTTTAAAGAACCCAAGGAAATACTCCAAGAGAAAGAATTGGCTTTAAACATCCTTCTTCCAACAGTACCAGTCAGGTGAGAATGTTCTTGTAAGACTTACAGCTCTTCCCAGCCTCCTCAACTTCCTGCCCTCCACCCTGGGTAGGGCGGCAGTTGTAATTAGCAAACCGGAGGAAAGGCAGATAGTCCAGACAGAAAAGGAAAAGAAGGACCTTGCTCCCTCCCTGGAAGGAGCCAGCGCAAATGCAGGAAGCCCGCCATAGGAGAGGGTAGAAGTCACACCTCTGGGTAAAGACAGAAATGTTGATTCATATCTTGGGCTAGACATTTTATTACTGAATTAGCATTGTGTTTGTTAGCTAATGTGCTTTAAGACTTTCTGCTAGCTAATCAGAAAAATCATGGGAACTTCCTGAGTTTTATCTGGGAGTAAAAGAAGGATCTCCCTCACAGAACAGATACATGACAGCAGTAGAAAAAATAAAGTGGCTTTTATTATCACAACCCTGAGTCTTGCTTATTCAGCATGCAGTTACATGACCTTTACCAAAAGTAGAGCTCCTGAGAGAACTTGAGCCAGCAGAGAGTGACAGAGGAGTTAGAAAAGCAGAAAGTCAGTCATAGGTGCATCAATAACATTCCACAGGCAAGAATGGAATGATTGACAGTGGCGAAAGCAAGAGAAGAAGGAGATTAAAAAAGCAATAAGCAGACGTGGTCTGCCTTTGGAAAAAGGAATTAAAGAATAAAGAAAAAATTAAAGATTAGTAGTAATAGTCCAGAAAAGTTCAGTGATTAATAAAAACCAATTTTTTAAAAATTTTAGTTGAAGTATAATCAGTTACAATGTGTCAATTTCTGGTGTAAAAACCAATTTGTGAAAGTGGCAACCATTTGCAACAATATGGATGGAACTTGAGCGCATTATGCTAAGTGAAATCAGTCAGAGATACACAAATACTGTATGTTCACAATAGATACAAATACCAAATAACTATATGGTGCGCCTAAAACTAATACAGTGTTATATGCCAATTATATGTCAATACAAAATAATTAAAATTTTTTTCTAAATGGCAAGATGCTCTATATCACTAGCAATCAAGAAAAGACAAAATGTAACCATAATATGAAAACATTTCACACCCACCATACTGGCAAAAACTTAAAAGTCTGATAATACCACATATTGGCAGAGATGTGAAGCAATGGGAATTTTTATTCACTTCTGATAACTGTGTAAAGTGGTGCAACAATTTGGGAGAACGGTTTGCAGATATGCAGTCAAGCTGAAGATGTGCCTATGACCCAACAATTTCACTGAAAATGGTCCATATTCTCAAACTCGTTGTTACTGGACCGCAATAAGATAAAGAGCTTGTGCAAGGATGTAAATCAACTACATCACTAAGCACACTGCTTAGGGGAGCTGACTTGTTTTTTTGAGATAAGACTTTCCTTTTTTTTTTTTTACATTTTAAACATTTTTTTATTGAGTAATAGTCATTTTACAATGCTGTGAGATAAGATTTTCTTGATGAAAGAAGAGGTATGTTGATTTATATTCTGATACAAGATCCTTATCTCATCCCACTCTCGTATTAAATAGTTAACTTCTGGAAGAAACCCAAGTGCACAAAGAGACAAATAGAAGAGATTTTATGAAAGTGTGGCTTATAATCTCAAAAACAGGAAATAATAGGTCTATCAGTAGGAGAATGGGTAAGTAAGCTGGGGAATATTCACACAATGAAATACTAAGCAGCAATTAAAGTAAGTTAAGGGATAAATCTCACAGATATAGTTTAGCAAAAGCAAATACAAAGGATATATATGTGATATTTCTTCCATAAAGCTTAAAAATGTGTAATATTGGTATAGCTTATTTAAAAATACATACAAAAGTGAAAGACTTATACACAGAGAACTATAAAACATTGATGAAGGAAATTAAAGAAGACTTTAAAAAATGGAAAGCTATCCCATGCTCCTGGATTGGAAGAATCAATATTGTTAAAATGGTCACACTGCCCAAGGCAATCTACAGATTTAATGCAATCCCTATCAAATTACTGAGGATATATTTCACAGAACTAGAACAAATCATAATAAAATTTATATGGAACCACAAAAGACCTAGAATTGGCAAAACATTACTGAATAAATAGAAAGAAGCTGGAGGAATAACTCTCCCAGACTTCAGACAATACTATAGAGCTACAGTAATCAAAACAGCATGGTACTGGTACAAAAAACAGACATATGGACCAATGGAACAGAATAGAGAGCCCAGAAATGAACCCATAAACTTTTGGTCAACTAATCTTCAAAAGGACAAAGGAGGCAAGAATATACAATGGAATAAAGACAATCTCTTCAGCAAATGGTGTTGGGAAAACTGGACAGCAGCATGTAAATCAATGAAGCTAGAACACTCCCTTACACCATACACAAAAATAAACTCAAATTGGATCAAAGACTTAAACATAAGACAAGATACAATAAACCTCCTTGAAGAAACTATAGGCAAAGCATTATCTCACATCTCAAAAATGTTCTCCTAGGGCAGTCTACCCAAGCAAGAGAAATAAAAACAAGAATAAACAAATGGAACCTAATTAAACTTACAAGCTTCTGCACAGCAAAGGAAACCATAAACAAAACAAAATGACAACCTACAGAATGGGAGAAAATTTTTGCAAAAGATGAAACTGCCAAAGGCTTGATCTCCAGAATATACAAGCAGCGCATAAGACTTAATAAGAAAAGAACAAACAACCCAATCCAAAAATGGGCAGAAGACCTAAACAAGCAATTCTCCAAGGAAGAAATACAAATGATCAATAGGCACCTGAAAAAATGCTCAATATCACTCATCATCAGAGAAATACAAATCACCTCACACCAGCTAGAATGGCCATCATTCAAAAGTCCACAAATGACAAATGCTGGAGAGGCTGTGGAGAAAAGGGAACCCTCCTTCACTGCTAGTGGGAATGCAGTTTGGTGCAGCCACTGTGGAATACAGGATGGAGATTCCTCAAAAGACTAGGAATAGACTTACCATATGACCCAGGAATCCCGCTCCTGGGCATATATCCAGAAGGAACCCTACTTCAAAAAGACACCTGAACCCCAATGTTCATAGCAGCACTATTTACAATAGCCAAGACATGGAAACAGCCTAAATGTCCATCAACAGATGGCTGGATAAAGAAGGTGTGGTATATTTACACAATGGAATGCTATTCAGCCATAAAACCCGACAACATAATGCCATTTGCAGCAACATGGATGTCCCTGGAGAATGTCATTCTAAGTGAAATAAGCCAGAAACAGAAAGAAAAACACCATATGAGATTGTTTATACGTGGAATCTTAAAAAAAAAAAAAGAACATAAATACAAAACAGAAACAGACTCATAGACATAGAATACAAACTTGTGGTTGCCAAGGAAGAGAGGGGTGGGAAGGGATAGACTGGGAGTTCAAAATTTGTAGATACTGACAGGCATATATAGAATAGATAAACAAGATTATACAGTATAGCACAGGGAAATATATACAAAATCTTGTGGTAGCTCACAGCGAAAAAGAATACAATGACGAATATATGTATGTTCATGTATAACTGAAAAATTGTGCTCTTCACTGGAAATTGACACAACATTGTGAACTGACTATAACTCAATAAAAAAAAAGTTTAAAAAAATACATACAAATGTAGTAAAACATTTTTAAATACCAAGATATAAAATATACTAAATTTGGAAATGTGGTTACCTCTGAGGGAGCAGAAGGGGAATCAGTATGTGATAGGAATGAACCCAGGAAACTTTAATGCATTGATAATGCTTTATTTTTCAAGCTGGGTTTGGATATATGGATGTTTATACTATTGTTCTTCATTGCTCTTTTACATCCAAAATGTTAAATAATACATTTTAAACATAAAAATAAACAAGAATTTAAAAATCTATGTGGGGAACAGTAGGAAGAACAGCAAGATGAAAGTAAAATTTTGAGCACAAGCAGGCAATTTCACTCAGTAGAAATGGTATCCTACAAAACTGGGGCTCAAGAAACTCTTCAACTTTGCAACACTGGACAAGAAAAGTACAGGCATTCTTTTCATCATTTTAAGCCAAGAAAAGAGTTCATTATCTAAGAAAAAGCAGCAGTAACTTCCCTGGGGGTAAATTAGCCACAGTTCAGGTACCTAGGGGATACTAGTGTGGAATTAACTTGACTATCTCCTGACTCAAAGCTACTGTCCCATACCAGCAAAGAGAGGTCACATCATCGCCTCAGCGAGCCTCTCCTCTACCCACATTTTTGTGAGAGAAAGATGTGTCCATGCAAAAGCTGTACAGCTGGTTCTAACTGAAAAGAGACTCAAAGATAATGCTAACACTGTCCACATTTTGATTAGCTCAAGCCAAACATTAAAGTGTCTTATGTGGCATTTATTAATTGTATTCATTTGTTTTGGCTGGGGGAGAGGGAGATAATTAGGTTTATTTATTTTTTTGATGGAGGTACTGGGGATTGAACCTGGGCCTTGAGCATGCAAAGCATGCTCTCTACCACTGAGCTATACCCTCTCTCCCTATTAATTGCATTATTACACCTTCTTTTGTCAAAAATCTTCTAGGCCTAAAGGTCACGTGAAAAGTTTTTAGTTTCACTTTGGCTTACTTCTTAAGACTTTAAAAAAAAAAATCAAGATACAAAACTGGAAAAACTGGAAGTTAGGTTTTTAAGTATATATTTCTCTAATAATAAAATAGCCATTTCAAGTCAAGAAGAAAAAAAGCATGGTCAATAAGTGGACAATCAAGTATTAATGATTTTGAATAAAATTAAAAATTTTTCAGAAGTTTAAAATGTTAATGTTAATGTTGCAGGTAGTATTTTCCATAAATGGCTGCAACAATGTATTTCATCCTACATGCTTTTCTTATATTGGGATCTTGGCATTCCTCTGTTGAGAGGTGGGGTCTGGGTCCCTCTTCTTGAACTTAGATGGAACTTTGTAACTGCCTCTACCGATAGAGTACAGCAGAAGTGATACAATGTGATTTCAGAGGTTAGGTCATAAAAAGCAATATCGATTCTGCTTGGTGCTCAGTCTCTAGGGACATAAGCCTTGGGAATCCTTATCTCACACACACACAAAAAGTCCAGTTTAACCTGCCCATGCTGGAAGACCACGTAGAGATACAGAGAGATGCCCACAGAGCCTCAGGTCTTCCTGTGCGCAGTGGTTTAATAGTCTTTCCGGCATTAAGCACCAGACACATGAGAAGGTGATGATTCCAGTCCTGATCTGTGTTGGTCAGAGTCTAATAGAATGAATGGGATGTGTGTGTGTATATATATGTATATATACACACACATATATATTAAAATATAAAAATAAAAATTTAATAAAATGTCTATAAATATATGCATATTTTATGTATTATTACATATGTGTATGTGTGTGTGTGTGTGTGTGTGTGTATATATATATATATCAAGAGAGTGGAAGAGAGAGACAGAGAGACACATAGAGAGAGAGATTTATTATAAGGAATTAACTCACACAGTTGCAGAGGCTGGCAAGTCCAACACCTGATAGTAAGCAAGCAGGCTGGAGACCTAGGAAAGAGTTGATGTTGCAGCTTCAGTTCAAAGGCAGTCTGTTGGCAGAATTCCTTCTTTGTGAGACCTGTCTGTTTTCACTTAAGACCTTCAACTGATTAGATGAGGCCCACCCCACATGATGCAGGGTGATCTGCTTCACTCAGAATCTACTGATTTGTTGTTAATCTCATCTGAAAAATACTTTCGTAGTAATATGTAGACTTGTATTTGATCAAATATCTGGGTACTGTGGCTAGCATTTGTTATGTCATTCACTTTTATTTTCACATTTTTTTAGGCAGGAGTGATACTAAAACTATAATGTGCAGTAAGGTTTGGAGCCAATCAGAATCGAGCAGAGTCAGAGCCCCCCTCCCATCCCACACTGCTTTTGGGCTGAGGATAAATTCCTTAGTTGTTAGATCTTGAGAATCAGTTTGCTAAGGGACAGCAGTTATTTAGCAACTAGTGCAGAACTGTTTTAATATTTAAACAACCAAACCAGTGCAAACTAGTTAGACACCAGCTGAGAATTAGGTATAATCCCTATTGCAGTGCTTGCAGTTGGCTTTGGCCCATTTGTTTCATCATCCTAACAGTCCTAGAAGAAAAACACGGCAAGAATCTGCCTTTGTTAAGAATGCACTCGACCACCTCAGTAGAATCCATTCTTCACTGGATAAACCTGCAGGTATAAGTCTGTGCCCAGCAACATTGTGTTCCTCATGATGGATGCTGCTCAGTCCTGAGACCATGACTCAGCTCAGAGGAATTGCCCTGAGATTTTGACATTCTGCGAGAGGGCACACGGTGAGGTCCATTGCTGGTCAGAAATACACAACATAAATATGTACCTTGAAGTTCACTGAGAATTCAGCCATTCAAGTCACAGTTAGAATACACCAATAAGGCAGCAGTGTTTGTCTACCTCACTGAAAAAGAGGAACTAGGATTTGAGCTCATCAGTGGCTCAGAATCTCACTCTTCTTAAATGTGAAAAATTACCTGACCATTGCAGAAACCCATAGCTTGGAAGAAAAGAAATTCTCATTAAGCAGGGTCTAGTAAAATTAAAAGATTCTTTTACTTTACTCAATTTACTTACAATCTTTTATTAGGTAAATACTAGAACAGATTGTTTCTGCCTTATTGCTAGGTGAAAGATTTATCCCTGTGTGGGAAATTAAGATACAGCTCTTAGGAAAGAGATCAGAGAGATTTTCAACATACATTGCAGCTAAATGAATAAGCAGCAAACAAATCTGAACAAGCACAAACTTATTTTGGGATGGTCTGGAAATTTATTTTCTAACACTAAAAAAAAATCT
Source organism: Camelus dromedarius (assembly GCF_036321535.1). Lineage (NCBI taxonomy): Eukaryota > Metazoa > Chordata > Mammalia > Artiodactyla > Camelidae > Camelus > Camelus dromedarius. Next base: position 24,696,036 of record NC_087458.1, on the reverse strand, counting down.
TAAAATCCCCACTCCAAATAATCTATAAATGAAATTAATATTCATTTTGCACAAACCAGTTGCTGAGAATGAAAACCTTGTGATAAAATACTTCAGCATTTACAAGGACTGGAAATTTTCATATCCGAGTAGCAGGGCATTGTTGATTCAACTTACATTTGATTCCAAACCTTCTACTCTTACTGGCTTGCCTTATGATTCTAAAACAAGGAATTTAACCTGGATGGACCTACCATTAGCAGAGATTCTGGTTTTAGGGTATATATGTATCTTTGAGGTATAGGATATAACTTGAAGGTGGGTTGGAACTATCAGGCAAACAGTTAAATCAGTGGTAGGACCTGCACTTTCTCCCATCCTGTTTTTGAGTTATTGGCTCATAGTGGTTGCTAAAGGTAGCTAGGATTTAGGAAGTACATCCTGTTCTGTGTAAAGTTGACATGAAGAGGACAAACACGCCCTTCACAAAGAGCATGCCCTTCTTTGTAGTCACAAAAAAATGTAGGCTTGTTTAACACAGTGCTAAGCATTTAGCTCTAACAGTTAATAAAAACTCATTGAATGGATGGATGGATGAATTCATTCCATCAATGAAGTAGACTAGGAGAGCTAGCTGGAAGTCTAAGGCAAAATAAAATCCACTTCTTAAATATCTGGTTGTTCAGATCAAAGCAGCTTTGGGGATATTGAGTTATCTGGAAAATTGCTTCAAATCCACATTTCACTTTTGGTGGCTAATCCCTCCCATAAGATGAGGGCTGAAGTGCTCTTGGAATAGAGCCAGGCAATGGGGTTGGAGAGTTTCTTCCTTCCTCTATTTCTGGAAAGGTCAAGAGCAAACCAGGATTTAGCACAAAACAGAGGGTGACTTTTTTTTTTTTTTAATATAATGGATTAGACTCATAGATTCATTTATTGTAGCAACTGTGAGACATTGGAAACAACAGGTCCAACTCAAAAACATTGTTTAATAAAAGCATTGTTGAGTGTAAAAAAGCAACTTGCTTAAACAGATGCCTGCAGTCTGACTTTTATGTAGATAAAAAATAAAATGATGCTATATGTATTCTGTGGATACATGTATATATACAAATGTATAGCAGTGCATAAAAATGATAAACTCTGGTGTTGGGGAGCAGATCTGGATTAGGGTGAGGCTGACTTTTGATGATTTTATTGCTATGATTTTCTCCCATCTTCTAAATTTCCTCAACAAGATTTGTGAATGAGACAACCAATGTATTTAAATCTAAGTACTAAGCTTTTCCCATTTTCCACAAATTAAGTTTTATATTTAAAAAGAGTACATCTAAAATATGTGATTTTGAAATGTTCCCAAGCTTTAAAAATTACATTTTCCTGAGTTTAATCTCCATGAATCTTCAAAGATCAGTCTCCTTTAATTTTGAATGCCTTCTTTTTGATATTTTCCCTATTGGCATTGCTTGTAAATTGCTTAGCTAGCAGACATGGTAATCCCTTTACTGTACTAAAGCAAGCCCTGTTTCTTAGAACACTGATAAAAAAGAAAAACATCGCTCCTTAGAGCACCTCTGGGTTTCAGTGCTGATTTATGCACTAATAATACAAATGAAATGTGCAATGGAACATCTTATAGCAAGACAGCAGCAACTGGAAAAAAAAAAAAAACCTGAATATGAGTCACAATTAGGCTATATGTGACCAAACCAGGTTATGCTTTGTAAGAGGTAAACCATCCTATTTACAGGTGGTGGAAAGTTTTAAACTCTTGACAGGACATTTTCTGCTGCCATTCTGAAAATAGAAAAAAGCAGCTGGGAAGAAGACCCACGGGTTTTAATGAGGCTTATCAGCCACTAAAAACACTCCTGGAATCCCGGGATTGGATGCTTCCCACCTGTTGAACAAGAAATGAGAACATGTGAGCTTTTGGTTACAAATCCTAGTGCATGAACAGAAGGTCCACAAAATATTATAAGCGGGCAAAAGCAGCTGGAACTGTCTGACAGAAAAACTGATGGGCAGAAATGAGTGTAGGTGAAGAGGTAGCTGGTTTTAGAAATATAAGTGATTGTATATATTAAGCATGAATTGAAAAATTTGTGCAAAGCAACCATATATACTGATCCAACACATGCTGACAATTACTTCACATATTTAAGGGGTTATATTATAACTAACATATGTATATTTTATATAACTAGTATATGTATTTATATAGCGTATACTATGTAAATAACTCTCGTATAACCTCTAATAACTTCTATTATTCACACCCATTGTCTTGTTTAATTCTCATCAAAACCTGAGATGTATTAGCATCACCCCTTCTTTCAGAGACGAGGAAGTTGCAGCTCAGAAAGGTGAGGTGGCTTGCTCTCAGTCACAGGTTGGAGAGTGGGAGAGCTAGCCCTGGAATCTCCATCTTCTGAATCCAGAACACGTCCTGTTCCACTACACGGTGTGGCTGCTCAAAGCAGTTAGGTGCCCTTTGGAAAGAACCCTGGGATGTGGATTTCTGTGCTTTGGCTGAACAAAAACGCTGTGAGTGACTAAGTGAGAAATACTTGTGTTTGCTGAGTTCATAATCCCTCTCTTTCCCCCAGCTCTTTAGTCACCTTTAGCCCGCACACACAGGTGACAATGGAAGTGTACATCTCCAGATGTTTATGTGCAGCTCTCTGGCCTTGATCCCCTGTCAGCGACTTGAATCCTGAGTTCAGGCCAAAATGAAGGAGAAATTGACTAGTTCTCCATTTTGAAATGTAGTTAGAGTTTAACAGGCAGTTAATACTACAAAAAAAATTTTTTTGTCCTGTGAATAGTTTACTTTTAGCACAATTATTTGATATTAGTAGAATATAAACAATTTACATTTGTGATTTTTGTCAGAAGTAGTAATATCAATTATGCATTGACAAGTTTGAGTTCGAGGCAGACTGTATGAGACTTATAGGAGCCTGGAGATTAGGACTAGTGTGAAAAATTGAATAACATTCTTGAGAAAGGACAATAACCAAAAGCCATGCCCTCCTCCCATCATATGTTCCCATAGAGATTACAGAAATTTCAGGGACAATTCTGAATTGAGTGGGGATAGAAAGTATAGAATAATTCCTAGACCCCTTCTGTCCATGCCCCCTATCAAAAATAATATATGACACAAATACAAAATAACCACAAGGACATTGGACCTTAACTGACATAAATTCTCTATTAGATAGCTAAAATGGGTTCTACTAAATAAACCGAACCTAATGTAGATGCTCTTTTGAATCCGGGAGAATTTATTTTTAAATCACTTCTTAAATTTCTCCCACAAAAAGCAGCCATGACCTAAAACAAAAGCATTTTCACTGAATTGTTTACAGAAGATATCAGTTTTAAAAGTGCATTTAATACAAATTTACACCAATACTGGGACATTGTGCTGTACACCAGAAATTGACACATCATAATTGACTGTACTTCAACTGAAAAATATTACATCAATAAATGTCTTTTGGTGTCTGGAAAGCTGACCTAGTGATATAAACAGAAAAGTAGATTAGATTCCTGAAATAAATTTCTGGCTCCATCACCAACTCGTTGTGCACGCTTAAGCATGTTAGTTAATCTCTTAGTATCTTAGTTTCTCCGCCTATAAAATGGGGGTAACAATATTTGCTATTAGATAATGTCAGCAAAGCATTTGGAGAACTCAGATGAAAGGCGCCAGAAGTATTTTGTTATCTGAAGCATGACCTCACAGTGTCTGAAAAATGGACTTCAGCAGGGTTGCTGATTATCCCAGCACCTTAGTTCCAAACTGTTCCTGTTCAACTGCTTTTGGGGTTTATTAATTTCTATTTATACTCTTTTATATATTTTAACTTCATTGTGCTGTTTGTGTTGTTTTGAGGAAAGCTAATACTTTGAAGAAACCAGGAGACCAGGATTTGATTCGTTTTATGTTGGTTTGTTCGTTTGTTTAAACTCATATGCTTATGTTTAAGATTTGAAACAAATAAAAAGGCACTTAATCAGCTTTCTAATTGTGGGAGACAGCTATAGCTATAAGAGTTATATTAGCCTCATCCATCCATCCATCCCTCTTATTTGTGTTATGTATATTTTATTTCATAATAAAAGGTAATTTTTAGCTATATATATATATGTGTGTATATACATATATATATATATATATATATATATATATGTATATACACACACACACATACGTATTTGTTATTAGATAATGCCAGCAAAGCATTTGGAGAACTCAGATGAAAGGCACCAGACATTATATATATATATTCCTCCCTGCACACTCCATGAAAGATTTAAGGCAGATCTTGAGATAGCTGTGACATTTGATGTTTCTGTCCTTTTCTACAGGAAGGAAATAATATGATACAAGGGCAAAAGTTTAGTTGCTTAGAACTAAATCTGACCTAAACCTATAGTCCAACCAGCTATTACACATTGATCTCAGAAAAAATAGCAAGGGTAAAAGGGCTACTTCAGAAATAACACACGTGACTCAAAGAGCAGAGCTGCTGACTCAGTAACAATAAAAACTTAGAGGTGAAGTCAGAGACAGGAAGCCAGCTATGTTTCCTGAACACGAAGGTACTTCACTCCCTCTGTGTCTGTCAATCTGCTTATCCGAGGCTAATAAAAACATTTCAGAGGAGCAAACCTTTGGTCTTTGGAACCTACCAGTTAGAGACAGAAAATCTAGTTCTTTGGGAACTTTCCAAAGGGAAAGATGTTATTGGAATCTGCCCACAAAGATGTTGTATTTCAAGTGGCAAGCATTACATCACTTGAACGCAGCTTGAGTCATCCATTAAACAATGGACGGATTATGGACTACAAGAGATGAAGACTTGTTCAGAGGAGACATCAAGCAAAATACTCTGGGCTTTACAGTATTTTCAGATATTATAACCTTTGCCAACTTTACAGAATCAGCATTGACAGAGATTTTAAATATCATCTAGTTCAACCTACATTCAAATTTGGAAATCAGAACCACAGTAGGCCTTTGTTATTAGAGAGGTATTCTTCCTAATGGAGCTTCAAATGTTTTTGCCAGGTTTTATCTCTATAGAGAGGTATAAATTTCATCAGATAATGAAGTGATCTTATAGGTCATACACTGTTTCCCTAACTTATATCCCTTATATGTTGTGGTTTATAAGACATGGTTTAATATCATTTTCACTTCTTCAGAAGTAGATATTATGATGGGACAGAATGTGGCATGATGGTTAAGAATGTAGGTTCTGCATGTAAATCAATGAAGCTAGAATACTCCCTTACACCATACACAAAAATAAACTCAAAATGGATCAAAGACTTAAACATAAGACAAGATACAATAAACCTCCTCGAAGAAAATATAGGCAAAACATTATCTGACATACATCTCAAAAATGTTCTCCTAGAACAATCTACCCAAGCAAGAGAAAAAAAATCAAGAATAAACAAATGGGACCTAATTAAACTTACAAGCTTCTGCACAGCAAAGGAAACTATAAACAAAACAAAAAGACAACCCACGGATTGGGAGAAAATTTTGCAAATGAAACTGACAAAGGCTTGATCTCCAGAATATATAAGCAGCTCATACGACTTAATAAGAAAAGAACAAACAACCCAATCCAAAAATGGGCAGAAGACCTAAACAAGCAATTCTCCAAGGAAGAAATACAAATGATCAATAGGCACCTGAAAAAATGCTCAATATCACTCATCATCAGAGAAATACAAATCACCTCACACCAGTCAGAATGGCCATCATTCAAAAGTCCACAAATGACAAATGCTGGAGAGGCTGTGGAGAAAAGGGAACCCTCCTACACTGCTGGTGGAATGCAGTTTGGTGCAGCCACTGTGGAAAACAGTATGGAGATTCCTCAAAAGACTAGGAATAGACTTACCATATGACCCAGGAATCCCACTCCTGGACTTGTATCCAGAAGGAACCCTACTTCAGGATGACACCTACACCCCAATGTTCATAGCAGTACTATTTACAATAGCCAAGACATGGAAACAGCCTAAATGTCCATCGACAGATGACTGGATAAAGAAGATGTGGCATATTTATACAATGGAATACTACTCAGCCATAAAATGACAACATAATGCCATTTGCAGCAACATGGATGTTACTGGAGAATGTCATTCTAAGTGAAACAAGACAGAAAGAGAAAGAAAAATACCATATGAGATCGCTTGTATGTGGAATTAAAAAAGAAGAAGAACATGATACAAAACAGAAACAGACTCATAGACATAGAATACAAACTTGGTGGTTGCCAAGGAGGAGGGGCGTGGGAAGGGATAGACTGGGAGTTCAAAATTTGTAGATACTGACAGGCATATGTAGAATAGATAAACAAGATTATACAGTATAGCACAGGGAAATATATACAAGATCTTGTGGTAGCTCACAGCAAAAAAAGTGACTATATGTATGTTCATATATAACTGAAAAATTGTGCTCTACACTGGAATTTGACACAACGTTATAAAATGACTATAACTCAATAAAAAATGTTTTAAAAAAAAAGAATGTAGGTTCTGGAGTCAAATGATCTGCATTCAAATTCTGTCTCTGCCAGTTACCAACAGTCTAACTTTGTATCTTTGTTTCCTCACCTATAACAATGAGATAAAAGTGCTAATAGTTATGTTGAAGGATTATGGAAATTAAATGAGATGCTGTGTGTATGGATCCTATCATGGTGCTTGGCACGTACTTAGTGCTCAATAAACATGAGCTGTTATTCACTCTGTTTATAGACCACACTAAGCTTAGAGTGTGACATGGGGCGGGCGGAGGGGGCGATCTCTGAGAAGCAGACCATGAAACACAATTTGGTGTGCCAGATGTTCACCAGGGAGTGCTCCAGGTATGCACATGTGTGGAAGGGAGGAGATGAAAGCACGATGGGGGAGAGAGCAGTCACACTATTATGCAGGTCCTAAAGCCTCAGCCAAGCTCATGGGGAAGCCCTGAAGTGCAAATGGTCCATCCACATTGCACTGTGTTGGGCTGTATATTCCCTTAGTCGGCCATTGGACGTGCACCGCCCTCCCCCTTCCCTGGCACGAGCTTGGGTAAAGCGACTGTGCTGCTGAAACAGTCCACGAAGCGGCTGACAGTGAGGGCTGTCCGTTGACTGCACTCCCAGCCATCGGCAAATAAATTCTTTGTAAGGGGATCTAGGTGGCACAGGTCTGTGTTTATCACAAGGTGGTCTGGGCGGCACTTGGAAAACAAACTCAACAAATTACAGTTGCTTCAATAAAAGTGAGGTCTTTAAGGAGGAGAGTAGGACATGAAGCTGAATAAGAATAAGCTCTGGAAACATAAGAGAAAGAGCTGTATCTGTGCGATGGAAAGCTTTTTCGTTCTTAATAATCTCCCAAATTTTGGGAGAGGGTGGATTCTGGTAACTGGAAGCCCTTTGTTTAATGAACATTGTGATGGATTGGGGTTTGTGATGGAGGTGTAAACTGGAAGAAAGCCCATGTATTCTGCATAATCAGGGTCACTTAGGAGGTAGAAATAGAAGCCAGTTACAGTTGATGCCACCCAGAGGGGGAGAGGAGAATGCTTGGTAAAAATTTGGGTGAACAAATGTGTCTAACATTGTACCCTTTGATGTGCTCAGCACTTTCTAAGGGCTATACATGTATTAACTGAAAAAAATCTTTACAACACTGAGACAGTATTTACATTATCTCCCCCATTTTAGAGATGAGGAAACTGAGACATAGGGAAGTAATTTTGCCAACGTCATTCAGTCAGAAAGGTGTGGAGCTGGGATTTGATCTCAGGCAGTCAGACTCCAGACTGTAGGGCCTGGGCTCTTAATCATCCCTTTCCAACTGTTCCTGTGAAATTGCCAATGCTTTTGATGCAAATGGAGTCTTTCTTAGGAATTCCAAGAAGTGCTGTCTTGCATCAAGGCTGAGGGCAGGCAAAAACAAAGGCCCTGTGATATGCAGGGACAGCTAACACTTAGGTCACCTGTAGGTACTCATTTTCAAAAAGATGAACTTGTAAGTCAACACCTCAGGCCTCTAGTTACACAAGCATGATGTCAATGTATGCAAATATGAGTCAACAAGTAGGATTGTGTGATTGTCCACACTACTCAAAATTCTTTAGACACTTAGTGTGTGCAATATTGGATTCCACAAAGCTGAGCAAGAAGGAAAGAAGGAAAATTACTTAAACGACCACAGATAATAATTTACAAGGTTGGCATATACAACATGATAACAAACAAATAAGCAACCGAATCAAAAAATGGGCGGAAGACCTAAATAGACATTTCTCCCAAAAAGACATACAGATAGTCAACAGGCACATGAAAAGGTGCTCAGTATTGCTAATTATTAGAGAAATGCAAATCAAAATTACATTGCAGTATCATCTCACACCAGTCAGCATGGCCATCATCAAAGGGTCTACAAATAATAAATGCTGGAGAGGTGTGGAGAAAAGGGAACCCTCTTACACTTTTGGTGGGAATGCAAATTGGTGCAGCCACCATGGAAAACAGTATGAAGGCTCCTTAAAAAACGAAAAGTAGAGTTACCGTATGATCCAGTAATTCCACTTCTGGGCATATATCCAAAAAAGATGAAAACTCTAATTCAAAAAGATACATGCACCCCAGTGTTCACAGCAGCACTATTTACAATAGCCAAGACATGGAAGCAAACTAAGTGTCCATCCACAGATGACTGGATAAAGATGTGATACACACACACACACACACACACACACAATGGGATATTACTCAGCCATTAAAAAGAATGAAATATTGCCATTTGCAGCAACATGAATGGGCCTAGAGATTATCATACAAGGTGAAGTAAGTCAAAGACAAATATTATATGACATCACCTATATGTGGAATCTAAAAAGTAATACAAATGAATTTATGTACAAAACAAACAGACAGACATAGAAAACAAATTTATGGCTACCAAAGGGGAAAGGAGGCGTGAGTATAAATTTGGAGGATGGGATTAACAGATACACACCACTATATATAAAAATAAATAACAAGGATTGACTGTATGGCATAGGGAACTATATTCAATATCTTATAATAACCTATAATGGAAAATAATCTGAAAAAGAATATGTATTTATAATTGAATCACTTTGCTATAAACTAAAACTAACACAATACTGTAAATCAATTTAAAAAAAAGAATCTGCAAGGTTGGAAAAATACTCCAATCTGTACAGAGCCTGAATAGATTGGGGGAAAAACATCATACATGGGGTTCTAAAGACTCTAAACATAGTAGTAAGAACAAATGTTTTAAACCCAGACTACCTGGTTCAAATCTCTGTTTACCACTTTTTCCTTGGGTATTCTTGAGTGTCCTTTTACCTTTCTGTGCTTCAGTTTCCTGTTTATAAAGTTGGGATAACAGTACCACCTTTACTGTTACTGTGAGAATTGAACCAGTTAATATGTTACTATAAAGCAGCTAGAACTGTGTTTGGAGCATTAATAAGCACTCAATCGTTAACAAAAACTAGAAAATGGTGAGAGAAAATATGTATTCAAATACAAAGATCTTTATATAGACCTTTTCCATCTTCATGGTAGACAAAGAGGAAGTCCATTTTACCTATGAGATGTTGAGGGTAGATTGAAAAATACTGCCCATCAAGAAATGCACATAACTACTATGGGTAAATGTGCTTTTATAGAGGGCTGTAGAGCATGGAGCAGTTTCTCTTCTTGAGTTTAGCCTAAGAATGGTGCTCTCTATAAGTAAGAAAACAAACCCTAAAACAATCAAGTCTGAGTCAGGGGTACATCATCACGTGCTACCTCACTCACTCAAGAAACAGAATGAAAACAAAAGTTGTGTTCTTTTGAGGGTCTTACAACAAATTACTAATAGCCATTACGTATTAAAATAGTACCTGAAGTTTTGTTAACTGTTCCTTTTTTCCCCCCAACCTCAGCATAGAAGACAGAAGCAATGGGAAGAAATCACAACACATTTGTAGTAGAGTTACAAAAAGGATCTGCTCGGGTTAAATTTATCTAGACAGAGCCATGACCAGGACCCAGATTTTTAAACTTCAGTGTTGTTTCCATTACCTTTAATTTCCTTTCACTGATTCTTCAAAAAGGCAAAGTGAAATGAATTAACCCAGACAGCATCAAATTACATAAAGGTCTATAAATTTGAAGATGTATTTAGCTGTCCCTTAACCGTATCTGCTCACTCCTGACCTCAGGAGACTACCCTATCCCCACCCCATGGTCCCTGTTAAAGGGGTGACCTAGGCAGCTATGTTTAATCATATATTCTTTTCAGGGATGACCCATACACTGGACGGAGCCAATCAGGTCCACCCTCTTGATGTGTTTAAATCACAACGGGGGACGTTGCTAAGGTGTAGCAAAGCCAGAATTAGAGAGGCAGGGGAGAATGGCTACTGAAGTCTCCATCTACCACAGTTCTAACAGGTCCCCTATTTTCCTGTCCTGGATGGAGTCTGAGATGTATATTCTTACCATACCCACCTCACACTACCCGCAGCTTTTCTCTTTTGCTGATTAGACAGGGTTTTAACTTACCATCAAACAATTCCTGACTAAATACATGACTTTCTACTTCAGACTGCTAAAAGTCAACATGAAGACATGCCCAGATAAGAATTTAGCACTGTGTGCTTGGTACTTGGGGAGAGATGAGCTAAACAGATCAAAGAGGTATCTTGAGTATTTCGGCACTTTGAAGAGTCCTCTATGAGGGAGTTTCTCCGTAACATTACATTCAATTACCAAACTTTGTCATTTCTACTTCTCAAATATTTTTCTTATCCATCTTCTCTCCGCATACATAGCCATCTCTTATCTAGACTGTAATTACCCTCTTAGGCAACATGAAAAGATGTAAGGAAACTTGCTGTTTTAAGAAAACTCACAAATTCCAAATCTGTGGAAAGAACTCATGGCCTTCCAATTTCATCTGATAACACTCACCTTCTCTTGGGGACTTCTCACTCATGACCCTTGCTTCCACCAGAAAAGGGCCAGTTTCCCTTGTACCACTGGGGCTGGTCCCCTTCCTCTTTCCTTAAATTATTCATAGCCCTACTGAATCCAGGCTGAAATAGTTTATATAAAGCTTTAGAAAAAGACTCATGAATAACAGAAGAAAAAGCAAAACACCGAGAAAGATGCAACTTACTTATTTTTGCCAACTAGGTGGGGCTTCCAATTATTATTCAACAAGTATTTGAGCATTCTATGATTACCTCTGTGCTTAGACTGATGATCCTCTCCCGCTCTCAAGAGGAATACGGTAGTGGGAGTGTGCTAACTGCTGTGTCGGGGGTAATACAGGATGAATGAGAGCATAAAGCAGCTCCTGAACCAGTATTTCAAGGTAGGGGATCAGTGAAGTTCTGCCTTAAAAAATTAAGACTTAAGATCAAGTAAGAATTAGCAGACATGAAATTGGGGAAAGGAACGGGGAAGGATATGAACTATTCCAGAAGAGACCAACAATGTGCAAAAGCCAAGAGTACAATGTGTAGATTGCAAGAGGTTTCTCCCTGTTTATGCTCAGGTGACAGGCCACTATCTCCCCTACCATCCAGAAGAACCCGCAAGCACATCAGGACTTCTCGGAATCCAGGCCAAAGAGAGACAGGTCTTCAAGGCAGGAGTTTCTGTTTTCCAAGTCAATGGCAGTCGATGGTCGACTTTTCAGTTTGTTTTTCCAGACTCAGGACTCACACCTCCATCCCAGGTGGCTAATGCCAGTAAAATCCTCATACTGTAAGATTTTTACTCTATGGCCTGGATAAGGACAATACAGAAAAACAGTCCATTGTCTTTTTGCGATCAGTGAGAAATGCTTCCTCATGTTGCCAACATTCTGAAGACTTTCTGAGGATCAAAATTGGGCTTTACATCTTTAGTTTAGGTATTAACTATGCCAACTGTTACAGTTCTCTTCATAGAATGAAAAATCAGGTTTACTTCCAACCTTTGTTTTGAGGATTAGAAAACTTCCCTAAAAATAATGTAATAAAGTCATTAAAGGAAAGGAAGCAAATTAAGTTTCTAGACATTTGTAAGATAAGTACTGCACCGTGGTTTTTCCCTGGGCCAATGTTGTTACTCAAAGTCACAATGTGCCTAATTTTCTAGAGGCCCTAGTTCCTGTTCTCAAGCCAGTGATTTATTAAATTTTCCCCTCCAAACGGATGATGGTAACATGAACAAAGCAGGATGTTTTAGGCATCAATGATCTAAAATACAGATTTTTTAAAATACAGATATTCTTGAATATGCATTTTCAGTGGGGGCAAAAAAATCTTACTCTTTGTATATATAAAGCATAAAAACATACATCCAGTATATATGTGGTATTAAAATTTCATGGGAGCAGATGATTAGGGGAAAAAAATCTAAAAAGACTCTTTAGGGAGGTGAGAATAAAAAATTTGAAAAACACTGGTGCAGATTTTTTTGCTAAGTTGGGAATCTCCAAATTAACTCCATTTTAGTGATAATTCAAAATCCCTGGATGGACTAGAAAAACATGATTGTATTTCCTACCAATGTACTTGTGAACGGCTCGAATTCTTTGGCCTTTCTTCTAGCAGAAGTCACTAAAATTGTTCAAGAGTAAAGAAAACTCTAGGAATAATTTTTAAATAGGTATATGAATCATTAAGTTTATAACACAGAGAATACAAACCAAGAAAGTAAATTTATTTAAGTTACTAAAATAGCTTTTAAAGTCATTTACAGATCAGCTGCTACAATGATTTTTTTTCCTGATATAAGTAATATTAATTACTTTGAAATTATTTTGGTCAATGAAACACTTAATAAAAATGTTTGTTTATTCATAATATATATAATATATATATATATATATATATATATTATATATATATAAAATAAGCCTTTCAAAAACTCTTTGTTTTAGAATCCTCTATAAATCAGAATATCTGACTTCTGACAGGAACAAATTATAACAAGGGGTGTCAATTTATGAATACTGGTGGGCCTAGTGGGAAGAAACCAGGCCACACTCCACCATCAGTCATGGGATCCTCAGAAGGTATACGGTGAAGCCAATGAGAGGATCTAACATTCTAAAAACAGTATTTTCATTTAAAGGTTTGTAGACACACACACACACACACAAAAAGGTGGATCCAGAACTTTAAGAATCTAAGAAAACCAAAGCAGCTGACAAATGAGAGAGCTCAGTTAGAGATGCAAAGTTAAAACTGAAATACTGTAGCAGTACAGTAATACACAGCAGTACACCTTAACATTCTGCACCTACGGTAAGCTTCACTTTCCTTTTGGCTGGAGGCAGTCAACAGAATTTATCCTGTGCACAGTATATCTATTTGCTGTAAGTGTCAGTAAAGGACTTCAAATGCAGTAAGTAGACATGCAGAAAATCAAATCCTTCTTCAACAGCCCAGGAAAGCTGGTTAGTAAGTGGTTTGCCAATTCTTGAAATTATATTTCTTAACAAAACTTTCAGGATGTGACCAAAATAAACTGCTCTGAATGTACACATTCTTAAGAGCCAAGTAAACAAATATACTAAATTTCATCATATACATACTTCAAAATCTTTGGGAGGACCAAAAATTTCTTAAAGGAAAGTAAATGATAAATGAAAAACAAATCCCAACAGAATTCACTGAGAATGGAGTTCATGTGTGACTAACCCTAAGTCTCAGTGGCGTATTTTAACATTTCACCTTGAAGATTTTTCCCCCTTTTCCTTCCCCATTCCACAACTTCTTTTTCCTGGTCTCCTCCTCCCTTCCCTCCAAAAAAAAGAAAAAAAGTCCAAACACACACTCAGATGACCTTTCATTACTTTTGTTCCAAAAGCAGAAGCTGACTAAGGAATTCACATCTAAATGATATAAAAGAGAATAAAACAGGGAAAATCCACAGTCACATTTAGGGAGCTGCCTTACTAATAACTCAACAAACTCTGCAGAAGAGAAAAAAAACAAAGTTAAAAAAATTGGGAGGATTCATAAAAAAGAGCCTATCCCTCCCACTGGTCATACCACAGCAATAATGACTCAACCCAGAACCTAAGCAGATCCTCAGTGAGACCGCATATAATCTACAGTCCTCAGATATCATTAACACAGAATTTCAATCGAAACAGGGAAATGATTCTCTCAAGTAACAGATAATTAGGTTGAATACACAATTTAGATGTTCCATGTTTACTTAAGAAGTTAACTTCCTTTAAAAAGAAACCAGTTCTTCCAAAAAGAGCTCCGAATTCTGTCTCTGGTTACAAAGACTGAAAAATTCTCACTTGAGACATGATTTTCACCCCTTATAAGCAGATACCGCTTTTCAGGTCATTTTCAGGTTGTACAGGCAGGACTAAGTGAGAAATGCGGCTCCAGAGTCCACTCAATTTGTCTGGGTCCATATGTTTGTAGGAGTTGGGTGTGTCAGAATTGGTGAACTTTACTTTGAGGAAGTCCCTCACTTTTTCTTCAATTTCCTTTAGGCCTAGACTGGTTTCAAGTGTCTCCTCCTCCAACAAGACAGTCAGGACTAAGGCTACATCTTTGAAGGCTGCATTTTCATGGTCACAATACTTATAGAAGATCAAAGCAGAGCCTGCAGGCAGTGACTCGAAGCGGTGTACCACGGCTGCACTCTGGCCGTTTGTGAATCCGTTGGTCAGTTCCTGATCTACCTCTTGTTTGACAGTGTCACTGTCTTGAGTAGCTTTGCCTGCCCCATCAATCCGGATGGCAGGAACGCTGCGGAAGGAAGAATAGGCATCGGCAATTTGCTCACTCAGACACTTGAGTGCTTCCTCAGCATCTCGGGCAGCAGTGAGCAGCAAGATAGCAGGATGAGGCCGAGGCTGGGAGCTATTAAGATGTTTTTTCAGGAATGTCAGGCTCCTTTCCCACAGCTTCTCGTCTTGACTTTGGTACTTGTTCATAAGTTGCTTCATCTGGTTCTGGAACTCTTGAACAGCAGTGGTTTCTGCCTCAGGAGTAGGAGTGAACCAAAAACTCCCAATGACAAGAGCAGCTATCAGAACAAGTGGCCACCACCACTTCATCTGGACAAAAGATGCACTTTTGTGTTGTCCAGTCATGTCTGCTCAGGAAAAAAAGAAATACAAGTATTATTTTCTTAGATTCAAGGGCAAGTGACTTTTAAAGCCAATATGAATCTTTATAAACATATAGATAAAAGAGGAAGGAATTAAAGAAGGGAGCTGAATAATTTACTTCCTTAAAGAGATAATTTATCACAGGTGTTTTAAATTATGAGTGTGCCTATGTCTCATCAATGTCAAAATGATAAAAAAATCTTAGAGGAAAAAGGAGAACTTAAATATAGGAAATGGCAAATGCCAAGTCAGAAAGAATATAATTTATAAAGCAAAACTATTATTACCACTGCTGCTAATATTTGGGAGGTAAACAATATTCAAAGACACTTTACAAAAATAATTTTAAATTTAGAAATGTGGGATGTTCTGGAAGTACATAAAGGGATAAAGAAAAAGATGCACTGTAAGTGAAATCTTCCGTATATTATAATAGCTAGCTGTCCTTTTAATTGCACTGATGCCATCCTTTGGGGTTGCAAGTTAACACTAGTAAAATTTAGTTTTCAACTCATTCCTAGTTATTAACTGGCAATGATGATAATTATTTACATTCATCTAGTGCTTTTCAGTTTATAAAGCACATTCTCATATACCATCTCATTTAATCATTTATTTAAAAAAATTTTTTTCATTTAATCATTTAATATGACAGCAACAGTACTTTTACACTTTCTATTTATTGATTGACTGCTTTAGACTAATAATTGTACCACAGACCTCCTGTTTTTTTTTTCTTTCTTAAAAAAATTTCATTTTTATTATTTTACCATGGACTTTTTAGAGCAACAGTTCTCAAAGTGTGGTTGGTGGAGTATCTCAAGATCTCTTCAGGGAGGTCCTTGAGGTTAAAGCCATCCTCCTAACACTAAGATGTTATTTGACTTTTTCCACCATGTTGACATCTGCACTGATGGTGCAAAAAGCTATGGTAGAAAAAACAACTCATGATTTAGATGAACCATTGGGCAATGGCAGCAAACTGTCCTTGTACTTTCATAGCCATGCATTAAAGATTATCAGTTTCACTTAAGAACGTAATTCATGAAGCAGTTAAAATTATTTATCTTATTAAAACTCAATCCTCGAGTACAAATCTTAACATCCTATGTGAAGAAATGGAAAGTACACATAAAGCACTTCTGACACAGAGCACAGCACAACGGCTGCCCCAGGGAAAGAACTGTGCGCATCTTAGCTGTGGGCTGAACAGGTGCTTTTTTCACAGGATTTTTACTCGAAAGACCAAGTGACAAACTATGCTTAGTCAGACTTTTGTATCTGGAAGACATTTTCTTGAAAATGAACAAAGTTGAGCTTGTTGCTTCTAAGAGAACTGACAATATTTGTTTCCAATTCTAAAATTCAAGGTTTCAAGTGAAAATTAGGATTGTGGGAAAGTATTGTATCTGCCATTATGAGCTTAACGGCTTCCAATAGTTAAGACTTTTTTGTCTTGAGATTGGTGGTGATACTAACAAATGCTATCTTTTTATCTTGTATTACAAGTGTGTCAACATTTGGAAGATCTACATAACTTAGTGAAACAACATTTTCCAAATGACTAGTGCATACTCATACAAAGTACAAGAAAGACCAATGGATTTTAATGTAACAGAACACAAAAAGTTCATTAATATTGTTTCAGATTTCACATTTCAAATAACATTTAGAAACTACCACTTGTTGAGTTTTAGAGAATATCAAAACAGAATATCCACAACTGTCTGAAGGCTATTATAATTTTATGTATCTGTTTAAAGCTGGATTTTTGCAGATAACTTCAACCAAAACAATATACTTTAACAGGTTAAATACAGAAGCAGATATGAGACTCCAGCTTCATTTTATTAAGCCAGGCATTAAAAAGATTAGAAAAAACACGAAGTAAGCTATCATTCTTCTTACTAAATTATTTAAAAATAAATTAATAAACATTTAAATTTCTTTTTAATTTTAATTTCTAGGTAAATATGGACATATTAAATAAAAAAGCTCTCTTGGGGTATTTATTAATTTTGCTAGTGGAAAGTGGTATTGAGACCAAAGAGTCTGAAAATCACTGTTATTTTCTTAGTACTCATTCAGGATAATAAGCAGACTTAGAGAATTAAACAAACTTCCCCGAAGGCTATACAGAAGGTAAGCGGTCCAATCTAATTCAAATACAGTTCTTTAAACTCTAAAAACTACTATGCTATGTGCATCTTTCTTCTAACTCGGTGAGGTTCAATTGGTTAATAGTATTAGTTGCTTAATTATTAATTTTTACTTTAGGTCTTATGGATAATAAAGTGTAGGGGAAAACCAGATGTTGTTTCATACAGTTTGTCCTTAAAGATTTCCCTGCTAGTATATACATACACCTTCTCCTTTATAGTGCTTAAAATACCATTCTTCAAATAGCATGAAGTTATTTGGTGTGAAAAAAAAATTTAAAAACCACCATGATCACCAATTTTAGAGACTCATTTAATAAAAACTGAATAGATAAACTTACGTTGGCTGGAGGTTGATGGAGACTGGTTTCCAAGATCTGATTTCAGAACAGTGTCATCTAATGATAGAGTAATAGAGACTATCAGTTTATGTTTCATAATTTCAGTGTTTCCAATAGAAAAGGAAAATACAAATTCCACCAAGAGAAAATAAGGCAGAGACCAGCCAGAAACAGAAGAAAATGCAGAAGCTCTGAGTGCCCATGAGATTGACAGCTGCTTGAGAAACAGGACCTATTTCATAATTATTTATGGTATGTAAAAAGCATACTCTTAGTATATCAGTATTGTGAAAAAGCCTTGAAGTATTTGACCCAAATTATTTAGTGGGAGTGGTGAAACTTCTGGGACAAAGTTAAGAGGACAAAGAAAATAAGAACAACTATAATAAAAGGAAACACATTATACCATCTGAAAAACTGCCATATATTGAACTCTTGCTTGGTGATGATGCTGAAAAGAGGCAAAGAAGGACAAAATATGGATTATGGATTACTGAGCTCTCTGGATAAGAGTTTTAAGATAAAATGCAATCTTAATCCTCACTATTTTCTACCTCAGACTGTTTCGAATATTTCCTCTGGTGCTTCTGACCATTTCAAATACCAATAATATTCTAAAAATTACATTAAAAACTTTTCACCATTTCTGTTAATAGACCAGTAATTTTGTTTTAGCTTGTGGTAAAACAATAGATTTCAAAATAATTTTCTCATAATTCCATTCAATCTCTATTTTCATTATTACTTTAGAAAACAAATTAAAAACTATCCCAACTCTTTCCTTATTTCCTCCTTCATTCTTGGCATGGTCACAGATTTTGACATCTAAGAGAGAGGAAATGGAAGGACAGGATTCAGAGGGCGAAGAGGTGGAGTTTCTCATTCGTATGATCTACATTTACCAATACTGCCACCTGTCACTTGCTTGAAGTTTTATAACTTTTATGTAAGTACTTTCCCTGGTGTTTATCAACAGCTTTCATTTGAGGAAAACTGGAATAAACTGGAGGGATAAAATTAGCACTGCTAAGATACAAAAATAGCCTTATTTTTGGTCATATGACAAAAAAACATCAAATGAAACAAAATAACATCAACCTTAACTCTATAGGCCTATTGTTTTGCAAATACCAGTTTAGCTAAGAAATTGCATCCTTAGAAGTTTCTAAGTTAGGTCACCAAAAGTCACAACTGACTTAACTAAAACAGAAAAAAAAAATCCATCAGATAATGTTTATCTTGAACACCTCACTCATGACTACAAAGATCAAATGAGATAATATATAAAAGTGCTGCACAATGCTATATACTATGATGATATTAATGATGAAGAATAGCTAAATAATTGCTATTATGAAACATATGTAACATTTATATGACTCAGAACACAAAATTTAAAAAAATTAACACAAACACAACTAAGAAAAATTTCCATTTACAACAGCATCAACAAGAATAAAATATTTAGGAATAAGCTTAACCAAGGTGAAAGACTTATTACTGAAACCTCTAAAACACTGATGAAAGAAAAGCCTACACAAGTTAAAGGAAAGACATCCCATGGTCATGAACTGGAGAATTAATATTCTTAAAATATCCATACTACTCAAAGCATTCTATAGATTCAGTGCAATCCCTATCAAAATTCCAATGCATTTTTTACAGAAATAAAAAACAATCCTAAAATTCATATGGAGCCACAAAAGACCCCCAAAATAGCCAACTTTTTTTAAAACTTTTTTTTATTGAGTTATAGTCATTTTACAATGTTGTGTCAAATCTGAGCAAGAAGAATAAAGCTGGAGTATCACACTTCCTGATTTCAAAATATATCACAAAGCTAGAGTAATCACAGCATTATGGTACTACCATAAAAAGACATACAGACCAACGGAAGAGAAAACAGAGTCAAAAATAAACCCATGAAGATATATATGGTCAATTGATTGTCGACAAGGGTGCCAAGAATACACAAGGGGGAAAGGACAGTCTCCTCAATAAACGGTATTGGGAAGACTGGATAACTACATACAAAAAAATGAAATTGGATCTCATACCATCCACAAAAATCAACTCAAAATGGACTAAAGACTTAAACAATAAAAACCCAAACAATAAAACTCCCAGAAGAAACATAAGAGAAAAAGCTTCCTGAAGTTGGCTTTGACAATGATTTCTTGGATGTGCACCAAAAGCACGGGAAACAAAAGTAAAAACACACCATGGGATTACATCAAACTTAATAAGCACAGTGACACATGTGATCAAAATCACAATGAGGTATCACCTCACGTTATCAAATGTGATGTGGCTATTATCAAAAAACCAAGGTATATGGAGACGATGTGGAGAAAAGGGAACCCCTATACACTGTTGGTGGGAATATAAGTTAGTGCAACCACTATGGAAAAGAGTATGGTGGCTCCTCAGAAAGTTAAAAATGGAACTACCATTTTATACTATAAAATGATATAAGAGAGTACCCCTATAGAAGAGAACAGAGAGTTAATACTTGTATAGTCCATAGAACACAAACAAATTTAGCAGGGTAAATGCTGCTGAGGCAGGGCATTGTCTAAAAGGTAATCTCTATCCTTATTAAAAATATTATTGAAGACAATAATAAAAATTCCTAAAAAAAATTTTTTTTTAAAAAGGTAAAGGTCAAAGCTTTTCTAGTATGAAGAATATAGTAAAATCACTCTATAAAGTCAAGAGCAGAGGGCATGAATCTTTCAGTTATTACTACTGATTATTACATAATACACTGTTAACAATAAATAAGCATTAATTATGTGGTATTTAGACTTAAAAAATTATGTTCACATATAAAATAATCTAATTAAATAACCTAGTTATAGGCACTATAGTTCCTACTTTAAAGTTAGGAAAATTGAGGTTCACCTAGGTTAAGTGACTTTATTTACCAAGATAACTCAATTAGTAAGTAGAAAAGCTGGGACTGGAACCCAGTAATTCTAACTCTAAACTTCCCTCTTTTCTCTACACCACTTTTAAAGACAGATTCTAAAGCATATATGTATTAATGAAGCATAGATTCAGAGGTCTGACTCTCCACAGACAGTGTTCCTCATTCTCACCGTTCTATCATCTGGGAAACAGGAAAAATAAAGACAGTGGTTCTATCTTTCCCAAAAGGTTTGGATATAGGCAGAAACCTGAACTGGGACCTATCTAACCAGAGATAGACAGGGTGCTAACACAGGGTCAGAATAATGATCTAAAGTCCCAGATTCTTGCCAATAACTAAATCTGAAAATAATTGTTTTTTCTCACTGAAGCAGGTAGAATTGTATAGTTAAGACAATGAGATATGAAATTTGGAATGCCAAGGAAAAATTTTTTCAAATCATCTTGGATTAAAGAGGAATCTACAAGGCTGTTTGAAAAATCACTGCAGCCTTCTACTTTGAAAATATTTTCTTCCTGTTCATTGTTCTTAAAGTCCTCATGTGGTCAGAAATCTAAAAAATTCTGGTATCTGTACCTGCAAACTTCTGCTATATAATTTCTATTTAACTCTCACAGTCCTATATTTATGGTAGATGGCTATCAACCAGTATGTAACTATTTAAGCCATAACAAATATACAAACTTAAGACAAAGTAGGATTGCAAACAGAATGCAAAAATACTAAAAACGAGCTATCAATTTAGCAACCAAAGATTATTTCTACATTCCAACCAAACCTTCAAAATATTTATTTTCCCTTCTGCATTTCACTTGTACAGTTGTCTTATTAGAATAAATAAAAACACAAACTTTTTTTTGACAACAGTGTGTCTTACACTTTTCTGGAAGTAATTTATCTGCTACTAATTATACAAAATATATAGTTAATATAAGAAATAACATAAGAAGTCTCTGAGCTTTTCATAGGATGTATATACTTAAACTCAGGCAGTTCTGCTTCCAAGAATATCTCTCAGATCTGATCTTTAAAATAAGTTTTAATTTTTAATACTGGGTGAAAACATAATCCTAAGAAGCTGAATGATTAATACTTGGTTTCCTAACTATAATAGGTCAGGAGAACAAATTTTAAGAGGAAATAGGCTTCTAATAGCAAGTGTATATACAGCAATAAGAAATGACAACCAACAGTACGGCAAGGGCAAAAAGCTATTTGAGTTTCAGGCAGTTAAAGAACTCACTTATATGTAGGGTAAAACTCCACTGCTGGGGAAAAATTAATTGTGACCATTGCTACTTTACTAATGGAAAAACAAAGCCTCTTGTCCAATTATAGTTAGTTATTTCGTGAGTAAGAGCTATATGATGCAGATTTTTATATCGTCTAAATGAAATATAAGGGGCCACCTGATGACCTTGAGACCTACTGTGGTTACATGAGTAAGGGATAGTGGTTAAAGGTCACTTACGGCATGGCATGGATTTTTTTTTATACAATTAAGGTTTAATGTGGACACACTACTATAGAAATTACAATAGACACTGAATTCAAAGTATGATTGTTTTATCACGTTTACTTATGTTATTTCTTAAATCCTGTGACATTTAATCCTTCCTAAACCTAAACATGAAAATACAATTTAAAAATTTCAGCCTCTATTACTTGAAATAAGTACATAAAGCTGCTCTAAGTGGTTATTTATATAAAAGTAAATAATCTGGGATTTCAAAATTTGTAGACACTGATAGGCATATGCAGAATAGATAAACAAGATTATACTGTATAGCACAGGGAAATATATACAAGACCTTGTGGTAGCTCACAGCGAAAAAAAATGTGACAATGAATATATATATGTTCATGTATAACTGAAAAATTGTGCTCTACACTGGAATTTGATACAATATTTTAAAATGATTATAACTCAGTAAAAAGTGTTAAAGTACATAATCTGTTAAAAGTAACAAACAGGTAATGTCAAAAGAGTAGAGTTTCATTTTCATGTACAGATCGTACTGTTGCTAGATAGAACTGACAGTCTGTCAAGTACAGACCCATTATCTACTGGTTTTCTTACACCACCGTCTACACTTTACACCCAGTCCATCTCCTGCTAGTCCAAGTAGAAGGAAATAACTAAACCAGTAATCATAGATTTCCTTATAAATGAAATCACAAACAACCCGAATGCTTATCTGAAGAACTAAATAATTTTATATATTAAATAATCAAGAAAACAGAAAGTAATCTTAAAATTACTTCAATAACAGGTAGAGATTCATCAACTTACTTTTCATCCTAGTCCTTATTCTTGTGGCGTGTTCAATCCATTCCTGAGGGGTTTTGTGATATCCCGAGCCTGAGGTAAATATATACATACATATATATATATAACAAGCTATCAGTTCACACAGTTTGAAAATATATACTATACCCCAGTGTTCTAAGGTAAATTCATCAGAAAAGCAAAACAAAGTTGGGGAGAAAAGACACAAAAGGCAGTAATAGTTCAAAACTAAAAGATACTGTCAAAGGATCACATCAGTGAGAATGAACCACTTCCCACAGCAAAAGAGGCAGCAAATAAATACATAATCTCCGAAGAGACAAACTACGTGCAAGTCCTTTGCTATGATCTCTGAGAATGACTGTGTTCATTAACACTTGAACTTCATTAACACTTCAGTGTAAATTAAGAAAAAAGCTAACCATTTACTTTCATAAATAAGTTATTTTCAGTAAAATAGCCCTGAACACATTTCCACATCACAGAGTAATTATCACCTATAGTACCAATTTGTGGTGGATTAAAAGGCAAAGAGGGCAGAATGACTTAAAATCCTATTTAAATTTTTGTTGGCAGAAAAAGATTGGGTTAGAATTGCTTAAATGATAAAAGAATAGACAACCAACCACTTACTAAGCACTAATGGTTGCTTATCAAAAGCTGTGTAGTTTCGACCTGAAACAGAAAACAGAGATTAAGTCATAGAATATTTGGAAATTAAAAAAAATGAAGAAGTTGCATAGACATTTTGCTTGTTTACTATGGATACCATATCCAAAAACAAACAAAAATCAAAACTTTCTTTTATTAGTCCCAAACATATACAATATGTATGTATTTTCCCTTTCCTAAACTTCAAAATGTTCAGGAATCAGATAATAAGAAGCCAGCTTTAAGATCAACATCATCAAAATAATGGCTAAAAGTACTGAATATTTACCAGGTACCGAGTACAATTTTATTAATTCTCACACTTTATGTGGTGGATACTGTTATTCCTATTTTACAAATATGGAAACTGAAATTGTTAATTTGTTCAAGATTACATATCTAAAGGTAGTATGACAGAGAATATAAATGCAGGCAGTTCATATATAACAGTATATACTATATAAGCAAATTTGTGAACACTGCAAAGTAGTTATGAAGTGAAAGATTCTACTTCATGTTTGGGATGGTATCTAAGTACAACTGTAAAATGATACAGTGGGATAATAAAAAAATGATATTACAATTGTAACAGGGTACATTTCCAAATCTGCCCTAAAGAAATTTACTTCTACCCTCTAATTCAAGTATCAGTATAACTTTATGTTCAACTTTATTTTTCTCTGACTACAAATGCAATATATGCTAGCTGTACAGAAATGCACCATTTTAAAAATGCATAACTTAAAAATTCATTAGTATCTATTAAGTGCCTACTATGTGCAAAACATTGTAGGAAAACCATGGTGAATAAGTCAGATAGATGTAGATACCAGATTTGTATTCAGTCTAACAAGGTACTTATCTAAAAAGTAGACATTATATTGTCTTTCATTGATTCTGAAGAAGTAATTTTTAAAAAACACCTCTGATTTAGGGCTGCATCTTATAATCAACAATATGTCACACTTTAACTGCATTTTCTTTCTTTCTCAGTGATATGTAAAAGCAGTGGCATCTTAGATTCAAGGAAATATATACTGATCACCTAACTGTATATAAATAACTCATTTTCCATAACTGAAATGTATTCCACTGCAAGAGTATAGCATAATTAATACAGGGAGACAAATTTCAGAGCTTCCAAAGACCAAAGATTTAGAAAAATAAAGGGCAAATATATTAAGATGATTCAAAAGTCATTTTCCACAAATGACTTATTTCTGTTTCAGTTGCTTTTGTTTTGTCTCAGTTTAAACTCCAAACCCAGAACCTACTAAAGACTAAAACAACAGATACATATATACACACATATAAAGTAGAATTCAATGAGCACAGCGATTATGAAACAGATTTCCAAAGACTTTTTCTTTAAATACAGTCTCATATTTTAAAAATATTGATGTGGAAGGAAAAAAAGTCTTGAAGATTTTACATTCAAGGGTATTTCTGGTTGATCAATAATTAATTTGAGTTCTGGGAATTGATTAAAAAATGGGAAAAAAAAACAGAATAATTTCTGCTTAACCTAAGAAATACGTATCAATTGTAGGTTATCTGCAAAATACAGAAAAAAGGTAAAAGAAAAATGTCAACAATGATTCTACCAACCCGATTATATTACTTTCCAATCTTTTTTGTGCATTACATTTTCTTTGAAAATGAAAATTTTCAAAGCTGTAAGCAAGGCTGTAAAACTTTTATATACCCACCACCTAACTTACCATTAACTTTTTACTATACCTGATTTATCACTTATTTATTCATCCTTCCAGACTTTTGCAACATTTGCAATGGTTGAAATCATACCATCAAGGCTCAAACTAATACCTTAATTAAACTAAAACAATCAACAAATTTATATTGCAAGCAAGGACATTCAACGCATCATAGAAAGCAGTTTTTTTGTTTTTTCAATTCAAATTCAAGTTTGGGGCACAGAGATGATTAACTCAAGAAGGAAAGTCAAGATGCAAGATGAATTTCTTTTTTTAGAACTCACTCTACCTTTATTTCAACATTTTACGTTAAATTGCAAAAGAGGATCTTCAAAAACAAGAACAGCATTTCACCACACCCACAACAGACAGACTTTTAAGGATGTAAATTATGGTTTTACTTACTTTGTGATGACTGCCAAAGTGATTCTGGATATTGACTTGATGATCTAATGGTTTGGTCTAAAAATGAAAAAGAAATATAGTACACTATAGAGCTTATTTAACTTTTTAAGTGCACATTTTACCAAAGAACAATGAGTAATCAAAAGAGCAAAAAATATTCACACAAACCCTAGGGAATTCAACACTTGGACATGTAATTTATTTAAAAAAATAGTTTCTAAAGGGTCATGTTATATCTAAAAATTTAATTATCTATCTTTTCTTTTTAAAGAAAAAAATAAAAGAAGCCATAGAACATTGCATGACGTAAAGGAGATAATGAAACCTTTGAGTTGAGGAAAATTCTTAAAGTTTATAATAATGGATCTTCTTGAAATCATTACTATCCATTTCGCCTCAAAATTTTCTTGCAACTGGTCAATACACTATGTATTTTAGTCTTGCCTTCTTCAAACTTTTTCTTCATTTAAAAGTGGAATTTATAACAAAATCTGTTTAAAAGTGACCAGACTGCTATCTTGGAGGCAAAAGCATTTGACACATCCAGGAGGTGGCTAAGTATTTTTGTTAGTGCGCTCCTTTTACTAAAAAAGTTTTGAGCATCAATCTCCAAAACATATTTCTAACATTACATACATGAATCACTAAAATATTAACTAATATGTATTACTGTAAAACAAACAAAAATAGATATTCTAAATGGATGAAATAAAAAATAAATATACATGAAACTCTAATATTTTCTTCCTTCACTGTGATGTATCTTCTTGTACCTCTTCGGTTATAAATGGCCCAGAAGATAGTCTGAAAAATTAGTATTCTTCTTCTGATGCCTCACCTCTTTGTTCTTTAGCTAGAGTCTTCTCTTGCATGGTGTCTGTGTGCTTCAATAAGAACTTACCAGAACTCTAAAGGGATCACAGAGCCTGGGATTTATGTATTTCAAAGGGTAGCAATGGTACCAGTGGCATCAAACTACTGACCACAAGAATGGCTTAATCAGTCTCTAATTTTTAGAGCTTTATGAAGCACATACGAAAACTAATAACAGGACTTAATTTGAGTGTTTACTATGTGCCAGGTACTTTCTAAGTAATTTAACCTTACAATAAGCCAGGTGAGAAAACTGAGGAGCATAAAAGTTAAGCAATTGCCTGAGGGCACAAACCTAGTAGTGGAGGAGTGAAACCTAGGGATTCTGGCTCCAGAGAACGTGTTCTTAACCACTATGCTAGGATGTTGCATGTCTCCTTTGGATTTCTGTATCAAGGAAGAACAGGGAATGAATATACGTATGTATATGCGTGACTGGGACATTGTGCTGTACACCAGAAATTGACACTTTGTAACTGTACTTTAAAAAAAAAAAAGAAAGAATGGGGGAAAATGAGGAAGGGTGGGAAATATACAGAATACCCCATACCCATAAACTAGCTTCTGAGCTTATTTTTAAAGTGGAATGATTAAGTAAAACGTAGGATTACAGAAATTCTCAAAAGGAGGTGAGTGAAAAATGGAGACTTAATCTTCCATGGGACTATTAAAACATAAAATTACTCATTATTTACGAAGTTTACAAATTTGATCAGCACCCTCATAAGCCTCAAGTTGGTGTTTTTTCTCTTCAGTCAGTTCTTTCCTTAAATAAATTTCAATATAAATTTACATGGATAATCAGAAACTGTTGTTGCTAATTTGGTGTGAATTTGAGCAATCCAGAGACAAAAGTAGTAATCTAAGTATATTAAAACTTCCTTTCAAAAAAGAAGAACAATCTCAAATAAACAATCTAACCCACCAGCTAAAAGAACTAGAAAAAGAAAAGCAAAAAAAAACAAAAACAAAAACTTCCTAAAGCTAACTAACACTCCTGACAGTGTGTAGTGAGTCAATGCCAGTGTGATATCAGTTTTTTTTGTTCAGATGCCAAATTTTTTTTTCATTGAGTTATAGTCAGTTTACAATGTTGTATCAATTTCTGGTGTACAGCACAATTCTTCAGTCATACGTATATTCATTTTCATATTCTTTTTCACTGTGAGCTACTACAAGATACTGAATATATTTTCCTGTGCTATACAGTATAAACTTACCTATTTTATATATACCTGTCAGTATATCTCAAACTCCCAGTTTAACCCACCCATCCCCCTCCCCACTGGGAACCACAAGTCTGTATTCTATGTCTGTGAGTCTGTTGTGAATCAGTTCCTCTATAAAATTTTTTTAAAAATCTACAAATAATTCTTGAGAACAAAAATCTTATGTTCTAGAAATATCAAAGCAAAATAAAAGTGATTTATTTGTTTAGACATTACATGACATTGTACTACCAATTAAATGTATATATGAAATAAGTAATTTTAATAAATATTAAAAAGTTAAACTTTTAAAAAACTCTTTAAAAATTAGTTTTAATAAATACTTTAAAGTATTTTTTAAAAAAAATAAGTTCACATAAATTCTTTATATTTTAACTAAAAATACAGCTCCTAAGATAAAAGTCATATGTACATAAAGCAATGTTACCTTCAGACTCAACAGAATCCCTGGATCTGACTTTAACAGTAGAAACATCACTGTCAGAGCTGTCTTGATCATTTTCTTCAGTTTCTCCTAAAAAGAAGTAAAAATACACGAGTATAGTTTGTATTCCAAGGCTCTACAGATCTGGATTAAAAAACAAAAACAAGTAATTCAACCTTAAAATGAAGCCTTTTAAAATATCAGGTGTATAACTGCCACTTATTATGTTTACTATTCTGAGTCACAAAGTTGTAGATAAGCTAAAAACATTTTATGTTCTCTGGGGTATATAATTATGCCCCAAATATTCAGAGTAATATCAGCAAGATTACACTCTGAGGCTTTAATGTAGAGGCAAAGAGTAAACAAATGAGCATTAAATAGAAGGAAAGTTTTACTCCGTGGGGAGGAGAAGCACATATGGTATAGTATGCCCACACCCACACACAAACATTTCAGTATGCAGGTAACAATCTCAGATTATGCAAAGTTTGAAAATGGACTAAGTTTTACTGTAGTATTCAAACACAGCCTGGTTATGAGAATTTGAAAAACTGATCATTTTAATATCATAATCAAAGGCCAGCATATGCCAGAAACTGAAAATATTAGCTTTGCTTAAATTAACTCAACAGGGCAAAAGTTGCTTAAAATGCACATAAGGGCGATTATCACTCATTGTATCCTAATTTATCTATCCATTCAAGAGTTCAGATAAATGTGAATTCTTTTTTCCCCTGAAGAAAAGGACACTATTTTCTGTTCTCTCTTAAGTACCTATCAAAATTGCTTCTAATGCTAACAACAACAAAAAAGATTTAGAATATATTGCACGATATTTTAAAAGAAAATACCTTCTTCAGAGAAATTCACCTTCTCTTGGACACTGGTGGCTTCTAGAAGACAAAAGCATACATGTTGTATATAACATCAAAAGCTAAAGCTCAGGAATAAATAAGAGCATCCATTTGGGGGGGTGGTAATTAGGTTTACTGTTAATTTACTTTCTTTTTTCAGAGGAGGTACTGGGGATTGAACCCAGGACCTCATGGATGCTAAGCCTGTGCTTTACCACTTTGAGCTATACCTTCCCCACTAAGAGCATCCATTTTAAAAAGTGAACATAACATCACACCATTTAAACTTTTTTTTCTGTTAAATCATTAAAAAAAGAATCTATTTTTTCCTTTACATTATTTCAGGAATTAAGTCTACTACAAACTAGAATCAGAAAGAGTTTAATTTTCCTTCACCCAGAGGTCTATTTGTACTATAAAATATAGAAAACATGAAACTGTTGATAAGCAAATTCACAGTATTCTCACTCTCCTATTTGCTAGATGCCCTGCACTCCATTCAAAGGCCAACCATACAAGTAGAACCGAAAATCCAGTTCTTCAATGCACTGGTGTATCTAAAGGTAAGAAAGAAATTCTCCTACTTTCAGCAGGTCCACATAGACTATTTCTCATCCAGAGAATTTGGACAAAGATACATAAGCAAAACCTGTCAAACTTAAAATGCACTATTTTTACATGGGCTATTCTGAATTTTTTTTTAATAAAGGAAGATATACCCAAATGCAGTTATTGCATAATTGGGCTAAAATACTGCTGAGCAATATGTGAGGAGAAGTAGCATGAACCAGACTCCTTCCACAAAGCTGAAAAGTTTCTTTTGCTTCCAGCATTTTCCTCTCTTAATTTTAACCCCTATTTGCTTTTAACCCCTCTTTGCTTTTGCCTGTATTGTAAAAGGCAACTGTCAACACACTATATGGTGAATTTAGAAATATTTTTTTCAAATCAGTTTAGTTAGATTGGTATAATACTAGTCAAACTCCTCTTACTCAATAGTAGCAAGTGCAAAACAGCATTTGCCAACATTTTTGCCACAGGAAAAAAAACCCTGAGAAAATTATTAGTAGCATTGTTACTCTTTCCTTAGAAAGACTGACCTTTCATCTTTTTTTCAAGCAGAAAAATGGAAAGTCAAACTTGTCTTAGTGTTATTTCCTTAAAATTTATAAATACTTCCATTCATATAAAAAGGTATTGTTCCCTTTTTGAAGTTTTATTTTCTAAGCGCATAACTATTATATGAGTACTTTTTTGTACAGCAGTTTTGCTTTATTCACTTATACAGCTATTCACATAGCATACAAACAAGAGATATTTTCTTAAGAATCAATGGTTCATGTCATTTCAGCTTATCAATGATTTCCTTCATGGATCATGCCCCTTTGGTTTATATCTAAAAAGGCATCATCATATCCAAGGTCGCCTAGGTTTTCTCCTGTTATCTTCTAGGAGTTTTATAATTTTGTGTTTACATCTAGGTCTGTGATCTATGTTGAGTTAATTTTTGCAAAAGGTGGAAGGTCTGTATTTAGACTCTTCTTTTTTTTTTTTTTGCAAGTGGATGTCCAGTTGTAGCAGTACCATTTGTTGAAAAGACTCTGTCCCATTGTATTGCTTTTGTTCCTTTGTCAGAGATCAGTTGACTATACGTGGGGTCTACTTAGGGGCTTTTTATTCTAGTCCAATGACCTCCTTATCTTTTCTTTTGCCAATACCATACTGCCTCAATTACTGTAGTTTTAGGTTTAGTTTAGCTTGAAGTTGAGTCCTGTCCTTCTACTTTGTTCTTCAATATTGTATTAGCTCTTCTGAGTCTTTTATTTCTCCATATAAACTTTAGGACCAATTTACCAATACCCATGAATTAACTTGCTGGGATTTTGATTGGGATTGCATTGGGAAGAAATGATATCTTGACAATATTGAGTCCTCCTATCCATAAACATGGAATATCTCCCCACTTACTTAGTAGTTCTTTGACTTCATCTTATCATCTTATCAAGTTTTGTAGTTTTATTCATATAAATCTACATATCTCAAGGCCCATCCACATTGCCACAAATGAGTAGTATTTCATTGTATACATCTACCATATCTTCTTTATCCATTCATCTGTTGATGAGCACTTAGGTTGCTTCCATATATTGGCTATTGTAAATAGTGCTGCTATGAACATCAGGATGCACGTATCTTTTTGACTTAGAGTTCTCATCTTGTCTGGATATATGCCCAGGAGTGGAATTACTGGATCATATGGTAACTCTATTTTTAGTTTTTTAAGGAACCTCTGTATTGTTTTCCATAGTGGCTGCACCAATTTACATTCTCATCAACACTGTAAGAGGGTTCCCTTTTCTCAACACCCTCTCCAGCATTTATTATTTGTAGACTTTTTGATGATGGCCATTCTGACCCATATGAGGTGATACCTCATTGTAGTTTTGATGCATTTCTCTAATAATTAGCAATGTTGAGCATCTTTTATGTGACTAGTGGCCATCTGTATGTCTTCTTTGGAGACAGGTCTTTTTAGGTCTTCTGTCCATTTTTTGATTGGGTTTTTCTTTTGACATTGAATTGTGTGAGCTGTTTATTTTTGGAAATTAATGGTCTCTCAATTCTGTTCCACTGATCTACATATCTATTTTTCTGCCAGTATCATGCTGTTTCTATTACTATGTCTTTGTAGTCTAGTTTACAATCAGGGAGTGTGATACCTCCAGCTTTGTCCTTTTTCTCAGGATTGCTTTGGCTATTTGCGGTCTTTTGTAGTTCCACGTAAGTTTTAAAATTGTTTATTCTATTTCTATGAAAATTTGTCCTGGAGATTTTGATAGGGATTGCACTGAATCTATAGATTACTTTCAGTAATAAGTACATTTTGACAATGTTAATTCTTCCAGTCTGTGAGTCTTTCCATTTCTTTCTTTCTTCAATTCAAAAATGTCTTATAGTTTTCAGTGCACACATCTTTTACCTCCTGGATTCAATCTATTTCTAGGTATTTTTATTATTTATGTTGTAATTATAAGAGTTGTTGCTTTCTTAATTTCTCTCTCTGCTAGCTCACTGTTAGCATATAGAAATGCTACAGATTTTTGTATATTGATTTTGTACCCTGCAACTTTACTGTATTCATTTATTATTTCTAACATTTTTGATGAAGTCTCTAGGATTTTCTATATATAAAATAATATCTAAAAATAGTGACAGTTTATTTCTCCCTTTCCAATTTGGATGGCTTTTATTTCTTTTTATTACCCAACTGCTCTGGCTATGACTTCCAATACTATGTTCAGTAAAAGTGGCAAGAACGGGCATCCTTGCCTTGTTCCTCTTCTTAGAGGGATAGCTTTCAAATTTTCAATATGAAGTATGATGCTAGATGTGGGTTTATCATATATGGGTTTTATTACATTGAAGTACGTCCCTACAATACACTTAATTGAGTTATTATAAATAGGTGTTGAGCCTTGTCAAATGCTTTTCTGCATCTATTAAGATGATTATATGGCTTTTATCCTTCATTTTGCTAAGGCAGTGTATCAATCACACTGATTGATTTGTGAATATGGAATCATCCTTGCATGGACTAAATCTCAATTATGGCATATGATTTTTTTGATGTATTGTTGAATTTGGTTTGCTAATATTTTGCATCTATGTTCTTCAGATATACTGGCCTGTAATTTTCTTTTGCTGTGCTGTCATTGTCTGGTTTTGGTATCACGGTGATATTGGCTTCTTATTTAAAATGAGTTAGGAAGTATTCCCTTCTCTTCAGTTTTATGGCATAGTTTGAAGATAGGTATTAAATCTATTTTGAACGTTTGGTAGAATTCAGTTGTGAAACCATCCTATCCTGGACTATTTTTTTGTGGGGAGGGGAGCTTTTTGATTACTGTTTCAATCTCTGTACAAGTGATTAGTCTATTTAGATTTTCTATTTCTTACTGCTTCAATCTTGGAAGGTTGTATGATTTTAAGAATTTGTCCATTTTTTCTAGGTTGTCCAGTTTGTTGGTATACAGCTGTTCATAATATTCTCATATAATCCTTTGAATTTCTGTGGTATCTCTTATTACTCCTCATTTGTTTCTATTTATCAAGGCCCCCTCTTGTTTTCTCTCAGTGAGTCTAGCTAATAGTTTGTCAGTTTATCTTTTCAAGGAACTAGCTCTTAGTTTCATTGATCTTTTCTACTGTCTTTTTAGTCTCTATTTCATGTATTTCTGCTCTGATTTTTATTTTTTCCTTAATTCTACTAACTTTGGGCTTCAATTGTTCCTTTTCTAGTTACTTTAGGTGTAAGATTAGATTGAGATTATTCTTGTTTCTTGAAGTAAGCCTTATTGTTATAAACTTCCCTCTTAGTAATGCTTTAATGGCTTTCCATAGATCTTGGTATGTTGTATTTTCATTTTTGTTTTTCTCACGTAATTTTTAATTTCTCCTTTAATTTCTTTATCGACCCAGTCATTGTTCAACAGCATGTTGTTCAGTCTCCACAATTTGTGGTTTTTCTAGTTTTCTTCTAGGAGTTGATTTCTAGTTTCAGCCCATTGTGATCAGAGAATATGAATCACATGATTTCAATCTTCTTAAATTTACCAGGACTTGTTTTGTGTTCCAACATATAGTCTATCCTTGAGAAAGTTTCATGTGTGTGTGAGAAGAATGCATATTCTGCTGCATTTGGACAGATACTCTTTAGAAATCAAATCCATCTTAATGTTTCATTTAAGGCCAGTGTTTCCCTGTTGACTTTCTGTCTGGATATATTTATTGATGTTAAAGTGGGGTGTTAAAGTCCTCTACTATTATTATGTTGCTGTCAACTTCTCCCTTTAGGTCTGTTAATAATTGCTTTATATTTTGGTGCTCCTATTTTAGATGCATATATATTAATCACTATTATGTCTCCTTGATAAATTGTCCCCTTTATCATTATATGCTGATCCATTTTTGTCTCTTCTTATCTTCTTTGGCTTGAAGTCTGTTTTTTTCTGACATGCGTATGGCTACTCCAGTTTTTTTTTGGCTATTTGCTTGGCATATCATCTTCCACTCCATCACTTTTAGCCTATATTTGTCTTTGCAGCTGAGATCTGTCTCCTAGAGACAACCTGGAGCTGTTTTTTCAATTCATCCAACCACTCTGTGCCTTTTGATAGGTGAATGCAATCCATTTATACTTAGGGTGATTACTGATAAGGACTTAGTATTGCCATTTTATCTACTGTTTTCTGGTTGGTCTATATCTCCATTGTTTCTTTCTTGTGTTTATGTCTACCATTTTGGTTTGGTGGTTTTATACGATATTTTTCTGTATCCTCTTTTGTTATGTCTTGTGTCTTTGCTCTGTGTTTATGCTGTGTTTACCCTATGGTATGTAGAAACATCTCAGTTAAAATAGTCCTTTTTCTACTGATAGTATCTTACCCTTATTTACCTATACAAGTTGTCCTTTTCCTCTTCTCCTTTTATGTTGTTTTCTTAAATTACCCCTCTTTATGTTGTGAGTTTGGTATCCAAGTGAGATAGCTATATTTATGGGTTTTTTTCTCCTTTTAACCTTTATGCTATAATAGAGTGTCTAAAAACCTATTTTGATAGAGAGTTGTAATTTTCTGGTTCTATTTCTCACCTTGCTCAAAGTTCTGTATATTGTGGCCATTTTGTTTCTGGTTGAAGAGCTCCTTTCAACATCTCCTTTAAGGCAGATCTAATGGGGATGGACTCCCTCAGCTTCTGTTTGTTTGGGAAAGTCTATTTGTCCTTTATATATGAATGACAACTTTGCTGAATAGAGTATTATTGGATGACAATTTTTATCTTTCAGTATTTTCACAGCATCATTCTATTCCCTTGTGGCCTCTAGGGTTTCTGCTGAGAAATCTACTAATAGCCTAATGGGGGTTCCTTTGTAGGTCACCATCCTTTTTTCCCTGGCTGCCTTTCAAATGCTGTCATTGACTTCTGAAAAATTATTCTCTTAGAGGAGGTCTTTTTGCATAGAGGTAAATAGGTATTATTCTCTTAGCTTCATGGGTTTGTATACCCAGTTCCTTCCTCAGTTTGGGAAGTTCTCAGCTACTTCTTTAAATAATCTCTCTGTTCTCTTCTACCTCTATTCTCCTTCCGAGATACCCATTATCCTAATGCTGCCTTTCCAAAAAGAGTTGGACAGCTCTCACAGGATTTCCTCATTTTAAAAATATATTATTTCACTTCCCTCTTCTACTTGTATTATTTCTAGATTTATATCTTAGAGCTCACTAATTCTGTATGTGGCTTGCTCTATTTCTAATACTTTCTAATGTGTTTTTAATTTTACTGCATTCTTCAGCTCAAAAATTTGTCTCTTTTTTAGAATTTCAACACCTCTCGTAAAGTATTCCTTCTGTTCATAAATTTTATTCTTGAGCTCATTAAACTAAGTTTTATTGTATCTCACTGCCTGTTGTCATGATGGCTGTTTTTGAATTCTCTATCAGTCAAATTATGATATTTTGTGCTTTAAGTTTCATTTCCAGAGAACTATCATTTTCTTTTTTGTGGTTCTTCATGTTGTTTGATGAAGAACTGTTCCTCTGCCAGAACATCTGATATTAAATGATAGGTCAGAAGTTAAATTTCTTTCGTTTTCCAGGGATAGCACTATCATACAAGTTTTTAGTTTTTCCTACCTGAGCTGCCCCTCGTTATATTTGAGAGTGGCACTTTCCATGCTCCACCTTCTCTGTAAGAGGTGTGGCTCTGTGCCTTTGTTGTTGCTTTCTCACCAGCAGCACCACTGCTGCCTTGTTTCTGCCAGAGCCACTGTCATCCACTCTTTCTTTTCTTTGCATCTGAGATCCCCTGAGACACAGGCTCCACCATGAGGGCAGGAAACCAGGGGTGGCAGGGGCACCTCCATAGCTGTTGGGATGGGGTCCAAGGCCCCACTGCCACTGCTGCCAAGTTACCTGTGGCCACAGATGCCAGTGTGATTAGGTGGCTAGAGTCACATGTGCAGCCTTTCCTTATGTTAGTGGGCTTTCTGAAGGTATGGGCTCTGCTGCCCCCCTCAGAGGGCCTGAATTCCAGGTCCCATCTTCCCTATTCCTCTGGTTCCACTTCTTCTAAGTGCCACAGTCCATCCACGTTTAGATGTATGTGTGGAATTCACTAGCGTCCTGTTGTGTTGGGCAGAGGCACCTCTGTTGAGGTGTGGATGGTTCACTGGTTGTAGCATGAAGGGGAAAGACAAAGTTAGATGTTTCACTCTGTCGCATTTTAGATGGTATTTTTTAGTTTTTTCTTATAAGTCTTTGTCTGGTTTTGGTATTAGCATAATGCTGGCCTAATGGAATGAGTTAGGAATTTTCTCTGCTTCTATCATCCAAGAGGTTGCAGAGACTCAGTATAATTTCTTCCTTAAATGTTTGACAGAATTCACTAATAAACTCAACTGGGCCTGGTGCTTTCTGTTTTTGAAGGTTATTATTGATTCCATTTACTCAAGAAATATATACCAATTTAGACTGTCCATTCTTCTTGCATAATTTTGGCAAATTATGCCTTTTAAGGAAATCAGTTCATTTCATCTAGGTTATTAAATTTGTAGGCATAGAGTTGTTCATAATATTCTTGTATTATCCTTTCAATTTCCATGGGATCTATAGTGTCCTCTCCTTTAATTTCTGATAATATTAGAGTCCTATCTTTTTTTTCTTAGTTTTTTTCCCCCTAGTTAGTATACTGTTCAACTTTGAAGGATAATTTTGCAAGGTACAGAATTCAAGGTTGGTGGTTTTTCCTTTGAACATTTTAAATACTTCACTCCAATCTCTTCTTGCTTACATGGTTTCTGAGATGTTGGATGTAATTCTTATCTTTGTTCCTTTACAGGTCATGTGTTTTCTTCCCTTCGCTTCTTTTGGGATTTTTTTTTCTTTACCTTTGATTCTAAGTGTGTGTGTGTGTGTGTGTGTGTGTGTGTGTGTGTGTGTGTTTGGCTTGGAGTGGGTTGGGCAGTCATTTATCTTGTTTGTGTTCTGTGAGGTTCCTGGATCTGAGGTTTGTTGTTTGACATTAATTTGGGAAATTCTTAGTCATTATTGTGTCAAATCATTTCTTCTGTTCCTCTCTTCTCCTTCTGTTATTCACATTATCTGTACATTACACCTTTCATAGTTGTTGCAGTCTAGGACATTCTGTATTATTCAGTTGTTCTCTTTGCTTTTTGGTTTTCAAGGATTTCATTTTTTAAATTGAGATACAATTGATATTTAACATTGTGTAAGATGTACAAAGTGTTGATTGTTACATTTCTATACTGCAATATGATTATCATGCAGCATTAACACACTTACCACACCACATAATTATCCTCTAGAAATTCTTCCCTTAGCTGTATCCAGTCCAATAAGGCCATCAAAGGCATTCATTTGTTACAGTGTTTTTTTATCTGTAGCATTTCTTTTTGACTCTTTCTTAGGATTTCCATCTCTCTGCTTACATTGTTCATCTGTTCTTGCATGTGGTCTACTTTATCCTTTAGAGCCCTTAGATATTAATTATAGTTGTTTTAAATTCCTGGTCTGATAATTCTAACATCCCTGCCAAGTCTGGTTGATGTTTGCTCTATCTTTTCAAATTGTGTTCTTTCATTTTAGCATGTCTTGTAATTTTTTCTTCATAGCTGGACATGAAGTACTGGGTAAAAAGAACTGCTGTAAATAGGCCTTTAGTAATGTGGTGAGGTACTGGGGGAGGGAAAGCATTCTATAGTTCTAGGTCTTGGTGTTTTAGTAAGCCTGTGCCTCTGCACTGTAAACTTCATAATAGTTCTTCCTTTTTTTTTTTCCCCCTTTCCCCTTTAGGTGGGACAGGACATCCAGAGTGGTCTGGAGTTAGGTATTTCCCCTCCCTCAGGTCAGTTAGGCTTTGATAGTAATATAGTAGATTAAGATTTAGTTAACCAGATTTCCCTGGGGGCTTGACTTGTTAAGAAGAACAGGGTGCTCTGACATAGTTCAGAATGGGGAAAGCTCTCCCTTGCAGAGGTATGAGGGGATTTTTTGTTGATATTTGTTATGGGAGCCTGGTTGAGATTCTGGAGGTAAATCTCACAATATAGTGGGGACCTCTCTTTGACTGGGTCCCCCTGTAATTTTGAACTCTCAGACTTGTCCACACTGAGTCTCCAGCAATCCCTCAGTTGCAGCTCAGGTTTTCTTACCCAGAATGACTTCCTGCAGAGGTTCCTGCTTGTGAGTCTCTGCTCCAGTAAGCCATGACTCCCTATATTTGCCTGTCTTTCCAATCTTGGGGGCAGTGATTTGACCTGTGGCCTTTTAATGATCTAAGAAGAGTTGTTGATTTTTCAGCTGTCAGTTTTTTACTTGTTACTAGGTAGAAGTGGCAATTTCCAAGCTCCTTATACATGAATCAAAAATCTCCTTCAATAATTTTTTGAATAAATGAATGAACGATGAAGAAAAGGCTCATAAGTGAGCTCTTCCTAAAATGAGAGGCTCCAACAACACCTAAGTGTAAGTCATGTAATACAGTAGCTTTGCTTAAGTTACATTTACATTAGAGCATTACGTTGTATATAATTTAAAAATTATTTGGTGTAGCAAAATTTCTTTAAGGCTGAACCGATTTTTGAATCTGTATTAATGGAAAGAAAGTATGTTGAAGATTTACACTCATTCACTGAGCTATCAGAAAAAATAAATAGTACAGAAATCCCTCCCTTTTTCATCCTGATAAATTTATTTCCATATACTTTTGAAATTCCAGGTCAACTTGTCTAAAGTCAATTAGTTAATAATCAATGCTTCACATACCAGGTTGCCTAAAATTCAATTTTTTTCTATTTATGTTTATTATTGGATTTAAGAATTATTTTATAACCACATTATATAAGGGAGCTCCCCATTTACTTTTAATACTTCTAATATGTTATTATCATATTTGAAGTATTGAATAAATCATGGATTTAATCTATTTTTGAACACTTCTAAGACTTTTAATCTAGTGTCGAAAGATCCTTTCTTTAGAATTCCCTGTTCCTAACAATAAATATTTATCAGCAGTATCTAAAACATAAACAATAATTTGCCAGGCAAGGCTACCCTGATAATACCACTAAAAACAAAAAATAGTACTATTTTGTGCCTCATAATCCAGTAATATTTTATGAATTAGATAGCTTAAATAATAACACATCCTATATATTTGACAAGTAATCATCATAATAGGCTTTCATCTTGGCTATATATACATTTTTAAACATGGTTCTCACACTAGTAAGTGAATCTCTAGAAACCCAAGCCTACGGATTTAGAATGTCATTCTAAATAAGATCCCTCAAAGAGCCACAGCTGACGTGAGAGTGTTGTCTCTAATGTAAGGGAGTTTCTCACACTGCACAGACTCTAAAGGTCAAAGAACGACATTCCACTATAAGACAAACTGTAGTATTAGCAAATCTTCTTCCCCATTTTGTCTGCTATTCATCCTTCAAAACTCAATTCATATGCCATCTCCATAAAACCTTCCTGACCTCTTCCAGAGAGTAGGGTACTTCTCTAGACTACCGTGTACATATACCACTATGTTAACAAGTAACAATTTTCTTCTTCTTATCCCAAGCTGCAAAGAATGTACACATAAATATTTAAATGCAATCTGATGATGAATCACTAACAGCTAATGACTACAGAAGTTTTAATTTCATTTCCCTCTTTTAGTATTCAGCTTCCTTTATTTTAAATTTCTTGGCTGCTACATGTAAAAGGTTAAAGCATTTTTAAAAAATATTTTTTAAAAAAGGTAATTACTCTTCCCTATACTCATGCAGAAACTGTTAGAAATTACAGTCCTATTTGGAGCAATAATACCCTTTAACCAAAAAAAGTCATTTTAAGAAATTATAAAAGCTGTGGCTTTAAGACCAATGACAATAATTAAATGTGCTATTAAAGGAGGTGTCACTTTTCCAACAACTTCAACCAATTAGGAAAAGGTTCTTTAGGAAGTCCTAGGTCTTCACGTTTGTTATAAAATTAGATCACATACAATCATCTCTTCTGGTGAAGACCATCCACTAAATGTATCACTTTCTGTTCACTTTCTTTTGCCTGGTCACAGTTTTTAAGAAAAACACGAAGTTCAAGATATATTTCTACTACAGACTTTCCTATTCCTAGAGACTCACAGAATGTACTGGTGTGAGAATTGAAGGGTACTCAAGGAAATTTAAACTGTGTTTACTTGTGTTGTGACTGGGGTCAAAGATATGAAGATTCAGACCTGAGACTATCATGCTTTCTCAAAGAGGATGCTACACAGAATACAGGAGTCATTGTATCTCCTGTCTTTTTGTGTTGTCAGTAAAACCTAGTGTGGAGTGTTACACTAAACTATGTCCAGGCAAGTATGTAACTCTCTGAATTTGCTCTTAGAACAAACAAATGAAAATTTAGGTGATTTCCCGTCTTTATTTCTGCCATTGCTATAAATCAGTGGTTGGTAAACTTTCCCCATCAAGAGCCAAATAGTAAATATTTTAGACTTTTCAAGCCATGTAAGGTCTGTCACACATATATATGTATATATTTATTTCACAAAATGTAGAAATCTTTTCCTAGCTCATAGGCTATACAAAAAACAGGACTGCCAGTCAGATTTTATTCAGAGGCTGGAGTTTGTGGACCCCTGCTACAGTTACCTTTAAGAACAGTAACTTTTAAGACTATTCAGTATCAATCATGCTTTGGAGAACAGAAAGTGGAGCAGCAAGAAAAAGAGAATAAAGAATAGTCTGGAGATATCACTAGTGTTCAAGCTCCGTGAATAGCCATTTCATATACTCCAAGATGCACTAGCATTACTATTAAAAAAAGAAAGAAAAAAGTCAGGTATCATTCTCTATATTAAGTTCACAAAAATTTCCTTTAAACTGGAAAGCACTTTTTTAAAAGTTAGTGTTTTTTATCAAGTACTTATAGGAATGATTTCTAAATTTGGCATAGAAAGTACATAAGAGTGCTCGATTATCTCAGCTCCAAGTTCTCTTCCAATTAAGACCGACTTTTTTTTTAAACA
This sequence comes from Camelus dromedarius, assembly GCF_036321535.1. NCBI lineage: Eukaryota > Metazoa > Chordata > Mammalia > Artiodactyla > Camelidae > Camelus > Camelus dromedarius. Next base: position 24,654,878 of record NC_087458.1, on the reverse strand, counting down.
AATACCCTTTCTAAAAAAAATTTTTTTTTGTCTTTTGCTTCTTTTTTAGGGGAGAGGTAATTAGACTTATTATTTATTTACCAATGGAGGTACTGGGAATTGAGCCCTCGGGCATGCTAAGCAATCACTCTACCATTGAGCTATACAGACCCTCCCCCAAGACTCTGTGACTTAAAAAAATTTTTTTTTAATGTTTTTAAACAGAGCATTTGAGAAACTCTGCTAGGTAAAAGTATACATGGTAAGTCATACACTGCAAGGACCATTTTCAGTACCCAGACACTATAAATTCTGAAGTCTCTAAAAAAAAAAAAAAAAAATCAGCCTGAGCTTAAGCGAAAGACAAATTTAAAACAAGTTGCAACTATTTATAAAGAAAAATGATGCTTCCCTCCTTTTGACTCATCTCAAAATTTAGGAAAGAATTGTAACTTAAGACTAAGTCCAACCACAATCAATGTAGGTTCACTTAAAGCCACAGATCTTGGTACTTACACCAAGGCAAACACTAAAAAGACTATATACCACTTCAACAAATATGGCAAAGGACTTACGATGAAAAAAATCTCAAATTCAATGTCTCAACCAAGAAAAAAACCTTAATTGGTAAGTTGGTATCTCTCTTTTCTCAATAGTGTGAATTTAACAAATACTAATAAAAGCTAAAATGAATCGGCTATTACATTTTCTTACATGTACTTAAACAATAATATAACAAAAGACAATTTCAGAAAGAATAAAAACCAAGGCTATCAGTAAAGGCCATGGTCATAAGGACACTGTTCCTCAAGCTGAGAGAATGAACAAATATTCTCAAGCCAGTGACCAAAAGAATATACTTCTGTATTCTACTGATAATTAGAACCCTCAAAGAGAACCTATAAGAATTAGAGATAAACAAACCTAATTCACTCATTTTAGTATTTCCATTTGTTTTGTATGTCGAATCTGCAAGAGAGATAGCAAGAAAATGATTAGGGCTTAAAAGGAAATGCATCATATGGTTCTTTACCACAGGTTCGTCAGCAAAACCTTAACAGATTTTTATCGTTTATAACACTTAATAGGATAGTCATCTAGCAAAAAAAAAAAAAAAACCTAATTCTTTTTTAAAGAGAATGAGTGAGGAATAGAAACCTCATGTAAAGATAAGCTTCCTTTTTAATTCTTGTGAAAAAGCATCCATATGGGTCAATAAACTCTAAAACAGAAGTAGAAGTAGGCTGCTTAGAATGACATTACTCATTTCCTTTCATAGTCATGAAATCAACTAAAGGGCAATATACTCTTTTAAAGTTTTAGTCAAAAAGAAATGTAATTCCAGCAGGGAAAGTTTATAGTCCGGAGCCACAAAGTCTCAGTCTTGAATTTTTTATTTGCATTATACTGAGAATAAAAGTCCCTAACCCTAATTTAAAACCATTATGCTAACAAAAAGAATCACAGCAACATGTAAGAAACACTCTCTTAAAAAAAAAAAAAAATGAGGAAGTCCTTCATACACTTATGTGGAAAGATGTCTCAATGTATTTTAAGTAAAAATAAAAACAAAGAATAAGAAAGCATAGGAAAAAGTATTTACTGGGCTAAAATAAAATTTGGGTTAATAAAAGGGAGGAAAAAATCATTTATACATGAATTTCCTTTTATCTCCATAAAATATCTCTGGAAAAATAAGAAACTGACAACATTGGTTGCCTCTGATGAGGAGACTGGGTGGGTAATGGACAGAGGAGGCTGGGAGACTTTTCATTGAATATTTACAGAAATGTTTGAATTTTGAACCATATGAATACATGTAGTACCCTACTTAAAAATAAAATTACTAGTATAAAAAAGTTAAACCAACAGACAAAACAATTTCTTACCAGATCGTGAGCCTCTTAGAGGGGGTCTACACAGGCTGATTACAGGATCTTCACTCACCACTAACAGGAAAAGAAAACATTTTAAAAAATACAAAATGGCAAACATACTAGATTTATTATACAATCATCTATTTATTCAGCAAAGTTTTTTTCTGAGCTTCCCATCATGCTAAGTATGGGAATACAATAGTGAACTAGGGACAAGTTTCCTGCCATAAAAAATTTATGAACTTGATGGAAAAATGTGCAGTTTTTCTCACCATACCATATTTGTATAAAAGGAAAGGAATATCAAATAAAACTCTTCTAAATTTCTCAAGTAAGAACCAAAATATGTACTGTAGCACCAACTCAATTATCCATTCCATTTGTGGCATACTCATGTCATTATTTTAATTTGAGGGTTGACTTCCTAAGAGTTAATACACTCCCTCCAGTTATTTAACCTTGTGTGTGTTCAGGAAGTGCAAGTTCTAATTTTTTAAAAAATGTTAATGTTAGCCAGGAGACTGTCTAAGGTTCAATGGCATAGGTTTAATGGGAAAGTCAATCACATTAAATAAAATGTTAATGCAAGCCTAGAAATCCAAGCTGTGCTTTCTCAAAGAGCCTCACATAACATAATATAAAACCCAATCTACATCTAAATTTGGATTATATTATGTCTTGTTTCATTTGTCTCTGTAAAAAAGCATTATGTTTGGCTCCATATGAGAAGCGCAAAAATCACATTCTGAACTGGCTATTACTGACCCCCTCCCTTACACTGGCTGCCTATGTTTGTTTTAAAAATACTTATTGAGCATGTTTTTATACATCTTAAAGACAGAGATCTAGAACAGCAATTAAACTGATTTTGTGCAGCTTAAAAAGGCAGAACTAAGATCAAGAGAAAGTTATAGCAAAGTAGCTTTTAGTTCAATAGTAAAAACAAAAACAACCAATTAGTGTTGTCTCCAAAACAGAACAGTGATGGAGTGATTCCCACATCACTGCAGATGATCAACAATGTGTGAATGGATGTTAACAGAAGGACACCTACATTGATAGAAGCTCTGAGTAGATGACTTCCCTAAATCTTCCAGCTCTAAGATTCTATGAAATACATCAGTTGTCAGCATTTTATGCGTCAGGTACCTAGAACTCATATAGGTAGCTTTAAAAAGAAACCTTGTACATTTCCATTACTCTTATTATTACAACTACCTTCCTCTTTTTCTCTGCTGTATTTCCACCCTTTTCAGGTTTAATTAAAACAACTTAATCTGTAGACATCAATTAATATTTCAGTTCCCATCTTTTCATTTCAGCGTTTCCTGTATGCTCTCCCATATTCATAGCCCTATGTAAGATGCCTCAAGGAGACAGAGTAAGAGAGAGAGGTATTAGGGAATAAAATAACTGGTACCCTTCCTTCGTAGCAATCTCCTTCCCTTGCCTGCTTTTGCAGTACCCTCAGCATCTAGCACGGGGACTGGAATAAAAAAGGTGCTCAGTAAGTATCTAGAGAATGAATGCATGCTATAATTACAGCGGCCAAAGAATCAAATGCTCACGACAAAACAGTAGGCATTAAAAATACTTAAGTATTAATTATTTAGCTAGAAACCACAACTGTTAAAAATACTTAACTTTAGGAAAAGTAAATGAAATTTTCCTAATCCATTTTTACATTATGAAATTAATTTTAAGAAAGGAATGAATCTAGCCATAGATGAAGTTATACATGTATATGTAGGTTAGACTAACTGAACAACCTAACGGCTATTTTAATGTGAAAATCATGCAATTCTGAAACTTCAAACAATGAGCAGAGTTCAAACTGTATGCCCATCCTAAACTAATATAAACAATATTTTTTCACGGCTTCTAAAATAGGGTGACAAATGATATGGTTATCTTTGCTAGATTGTTTTAGAAAGTGGCCCCTTGGTTTAGGTCTTTATTTTTGAGGACATTTTTGGATAGAGTTCTCTCAGACCACACCAGTGGCCCTAGATAAAATTACAGCACTATTTTGAATGCCAAAGTTAAACTGAAAGTCTGTGACTCTTATCAGGAGGAGGAAGGGCCTAACTTTAAACTTGTACTCAAAGCAGTTTTCCATCAAAGTAACTCCTTTTTTAATAATTCTTCTGCCAAACAGACTTTATAAGCATTTATTTATCGATTTTTCTAAACTATTTTTCATTTTATTAAGAGGAATGCGACAGGACCATGTCAAGGGATAGATGTAGTATGATTTTTAAAAAGTATCTTTTAGTGTAAGAGAACCCTGAGTATCTCAAATCTCCCAAAGATGTACATACCCTTATTTCTAGTTATATTGCATGCACAGTATGCTATCGATACATTCCAGGTAATCTATGCATGGGTTCCATCAATCTATCATCTATATTGGGAAATGTTTTCTATTTTCTGTTATCGACTATAGCATAAGGTTCTTGAGAAAAAGAAACGCTTAAGTAATCTTTTATGAACTTCACATCTCCTGTAAAGTGCCCTGCGGGGGAAAAAACCATACTGTATATTTGTATGTTTTACTATGTACAAAGTGATTTTGCAAGTACTGTAGCATTTCTGCGGTGGCCTTGTGAGTTAGGCAGGGCAAGTCATATAGATAAAGGGCTGAAGTTCAAGGTGGGTAGCTAACTCAACCAAGATCCAGTGCTCTTTCCACGACATTATGCAGCCACAGACCCCTTTAGCAGTCCTTAAATGCAGGCCTAACGTGAACTCCAAAAGACTGTTCGAGACATTCTATTACATAATAGTTTTATAATGGTCTATAGGCTGGTGCTCAACAGTCTTCATAACATCAATGTACTTAATTCCAAAATTTTTACAAATTTACTGTAGATTTTAAAAATGAGAAATTTTTGTTTCTTCAGGTATAAGGGACATGCAATTATATGAATATATTACTATAAATAAAATTTCAAGAATATGGTTTTTCCAACTGGCTTGGAAAATCTTAATATAGCACCTATCAGTCAAAGCATTTTTCTAAGATTTTTCTAAGTCAGAGTATGGGTTAAGGGGGAAAAAAAAAGCCAGGGATGATCAGTTTCAATAGCTATAATCATTTACTGATGTGAACTTTCCTAATATCAAAAGAAGCAAACTGAAAATAAATAGAACTAAAACCAAAGGACATTAAATGTTAATAACTGATCTTAATCCTTTCCCTTGCTTTTCAGTATAGTTTAAACAGGTTTTAAAACTTTAAGCCGACTATCAAATGTAGCCTACTTCCATGTTGTGTTAACAGTAAGATACAAATATTTTTACACTTTAACATCTCTGAAATTGGGATGTAGCATACAATCTTTGGCATGTTACAGTTTAATTGGCAGCATTTCTTCCTTCTGGGTGGTACATAAAACAGTGATGGTGTATCTTACAATTTTTGAGATTTTAGATTTGATGAAATACAGTATCAAACTGAGAAGACTGACCATGTTGTGTCATGATTTTTACTATGTAGATCATTTAATTCATTATAAATGGACTATAATGTGACATATTCATTCATTCAACACTTAACAAGCTTTCCAGAGTAGCTAATTATTGTGTAGCAGAGTGACAGTGAGGTACTTGGGGCAAATGAAAGAGCTTTTGGAAAAGACAAATCTGGGTCTGAATTTAGCTCAGTCACCTATCGAGTAATCTTAGGGAAAAGTCTTAGCTACTCTAAGCTCCAGTTTTCTCATTTATAAAATGAATATATCCATCCTGCATAGTTATGCGAATGAATTAACATAGTTATGTGAATGAACTGAGTAACTGGTACTTAGTAGTTACTCAAGTATGTGTGCTGTCTTTTCTTGACACATGCCACTATTGCTTAATTCAGTAAACAACCTGTAAAGAAGATTTACTGAAACTCTGAATGTCATATGATTTGGGACCCTTGATGGACTAGGTTATAATCCGTACATTAAAAAAAAAAATTGACAGGTAAGGGAAAAAACAAACTCACTCTTCTTACCTGGAGTTTCTTGTGTTCTCCTGATAGTTTTCTTTGAGACTGTTTGGCTTAAAACAGTTTGTGAAGGTGGTTCATCCTCTAAAGAACAGATATGGCAATTGTAAAATTCAGAATATACGAACTGGGTAGATTATGCATATTAACAGCAATATATAAACAAATGTAATTCATTCTTTTAGAAATGTGTAATTAGGTTTATCAAAACTTAGGAATTAAACTAGTCAGAACTACTCTTTGAGACAATATAAAAATAAACTATTCACCAATGACACTTTATAACAAAAATATATTTCATTAGAATATTTAAAAGATGGGCTGGGATGTCATAAATGATGTGGAAGAAAGCAGAAGAGTGAAAAATGTTTCGATCCTTACAGATTTACTAAAATAGAGGTAAATCGTTTATGTGTTAAAAAAAATTATCTTGTACAACTGCACCAGCCTGTGTGGGAGTCAATACAATTTAATATATTTACTGCCTACGAAAGCATTCTTCCAGATTTTGGAGACACAGAATGAACTAAGTACTTAAGTATGACGTGGTTCTCCAAACACATATGTAGGATCTTTGTCTTCAGAGAGTTTATAATGTTAAAAGAGAGACAAAACTAGAATTGCTACTCCCAATAGTAACTTACATATCTTTAACACCAAAATCAACACATCTTCCCATATGTCAGCACTTCACGTGTCAGCAGCCTATTACTCTTGCTCTAAACTAAAAATGGTCTATCACTAACTATGTAATCCCATTATGATTCAAATCCCCTGATTTTACCTCATAGGTACCCTACCCGGGGCCAATATGAAACTTCATCTGTGACTCAGTGTTACACGAGGCGGGGAAGAAGACAATGGATTAAGGGAGTGACTTCATCTGTGACTTATCTAAAACAATACACTCACTTTGTCAGTTTTCTTATGGTCCATTTATTAGAAAACGAATTAAGAGTCTTGCTTTGTCGGGCTACTACTTAACCACCCAGGTTACACTGGGACTCCCCAACGTGGCGAATTTCTGCCAGACAACCACTGCACTCGAGAATAAGAGATCAGATCAAGTTTATCAGACACTGGGGAGGGGAAGCTTCAAATTTAGGATAACTGTCTTTACCCCATTTCGGTGTATTTGGGTGGGGTCTCAAATCACTTCACCGACTACACTAGCCCTCAAAACGACCACTCACAAAATTCCCCTCCCTCTCTCCCCACCTAAGTAGTGATGGAAAAAGACTGGAAGGTTAAATTAGAATCAAAATTCTCAGCTGGGAACTTCTGTTCTCTGAGAGTTAAAGGAGGAAATGGAAGTGGCTTTGGTAGAAACATTCGGAGGACAGAGAGAACCGGCATGAAACCGAGCCTGCAGTGATTCAGTGACCCGCCTGCCGCCTAACTCGCTGTCCCAAAGTGCTGGCCTGCAGAAAGAGGCAATCCTGACACCCCTAAATTGATGTAAAGGGATGCACGGGGCTCCCCGGCTCTGCTCAGGTCGCTCCACATGACTCTCTTTCCTTCCAGTGCCCCACCCCTGCCTCTTTCCCGCCTGCAGTGGGGGCGAACCCGGGGTGCAGGCGCACGTCCATCCCGGCGGAGGAGCCCCGGAGGGGTGAGCTCCGGGAAGGCTCACGCCCGCCCGCCCGCTCGGAGCGCGCACACCGTCCGCGCGCGCGCGCGCTTCCCTTCCCGCGGCTCTCCCTTCCCGGCTCGCGGCTGAGACTGTTAACCTCCGTCGGCCTCACCTTCAGATGAACGGGAGGAGTCCCGTAATCCTCTCCGGGTCGTAACCGGAGACGACTGTAGGGGAGACGACTGTGAGTTCTGCTGCTGCTGCTGCTGCTGGAGGCGAGTAGCCCTTCGCGTCTTCATCTCCTCTGCTTCCTGGAGTCGCGGTTGCCTCCGCTGCCGAGACCGAAGGTAGTAGGCGCTTTCTCTCACTTCCTCTTTTGCTGAATCGGGCCGGAACTCTTCTAGCGGAATTTGTCTTCCCCCCGGGGCCTTTTGCTTGGCCGCCCGGGGCTCGAAGTCATCGTACACTTCGGGCGGCTCTTCTGAGAACCTCACTTCCCGCCGGCCGTGGCGCGACGGCGTAGGAGTTCCGTACGCAGGCGTGTCACTGCCGCCGCCATTTTGAAGGGCGAGCCGGGGCCTTCCCTCCCGCAGCGGAGCCCTGGGCGTGACGTACAGCCCCCAACCTTCCCTCACCGGCTCCGCCCGCTGCTCCTCGCCCGCCATAGTTGTTGACGTATCTTGAGTAAATTGCGAAGGTGTTTTGGGAGGCCCCTAGATTCTCCTGCCGTTGGTGGCGATGGCTTTTCGGGGTGCTGGGCGGTGATGTCGGCAGTCAGGGAGGCAGTTGAGAGTCGCCGGGGCTGCCGCCTGCGTCGTCGCTGCTGTGCTGCAAACCCGCCTCTGGGCCCATGATGTGTTCTGAGGGCTGTGGGACAGGCAGTGCCCGTGTTGGGTCAGCTGCTGCGGGTCACTCCCGCCTCCTGGCTGAAGGCACCAAAGAGGAGGAGAAGAGGGAGGAGGACGTCGCTGTCCTCGGCCCTCGCGGAGGGAGGGAGGGGAAGACGGAGAAGGGACAACTGGCTGGGCAAATTGCCGGTCCTCAACTTAGCTGTTCCTGGCAACTGTTACCCGCACGCAGGAGACGCCCGGCCCCCTAGTACCGAGTCCCTGGAAAAGGGGGAGTGAGACGGGGTGGAGGAGAACTTTCCGTCCTCGTTCCCAGGCTGTTGCGCAGTTTCCCAGCAGCCTTTTGGATCGACTGCTGCCTCAGCCGACCCTTTCCAAGTGTCCGTAGCAGGAGTAATAAGAAAGCTACTACTGGAGGTGTCCTCATCTGGAGAAAATTTTTAGTTTCAGGCTCCTTATGAAGGCAGTTAACCAGTTTTAGGTTTTAATCACTTGTTGAGAGTGTACAAAATCGGATCTACAGGCTTACTCGAGTGGGTTTCCATTTGCAAAATGTGCGCATGCAAACAGTCTCGTTCCTGGTTTCGTATAAGAGCTCTTGTCCAGCAACACTGTTCAGACACCTTGTTAGTGCTGTATTACGGACAGTGAGAAACGCACACACACTGATTAAAGATAAGCTCTGTAATGTTCACTTGTGTTCCATGATTTTTACCTTAATTTTGGGCATGACTTGATATACTGCTTTGAGTTAGGGTTTCTTGCGTTTTGTTTTCTGAATAAAAAAGGATGATAAAAGCTGTTCCATCTCTATAACATATTTACAGATGTGGATAATCTGCAAATAATCTAACCCAATTTAGACACACAGAGGGGAGGTTAAATTAGTGTAAAGTGAAAATTATGGAAAAACATTGTCTTCAAATATACACGTGTTCTTGGACGACTTTCTATGATTGATTTTAGTGAATAGATTTTAAAAATTGTAGCCAATTACAACGAATGATTTTGAAAATTTTAAAGGTATTTAATTGTTCTTTCAAGTATTCAAAATCACCTTGGAATGTTTTTGAACAACTAATTTGTGCAAACTGGGCACAAATTTCAATTTAATGAAATCTTAAGGTGTCTTAGGTTTTCATTAACAGTTCATAAATTTCACCAGACACGAGGAATTACAGGCTTTAGGGAGTCACCTGGATTTTCGCCCGTTAGGAGCTTGGTTTAGTTTAGCTTTGTTTACTATACACCATACAGCCAAAGAAACTGGAGGAACAGTAACAAGGGAGATGCTACTTTTATTTATCTTTTTCTTAAGGAAAAACTAAAAGCATGTTCTCCCTTGTCAGCCTATGTTAGTATATTTGGAAAATCTGTGAGACTACTGTTTTCTGACAAAATGCTGAGTGTTGATACTTGGTTAATACTTGGGTTTTATTTATGTTTTAACTAATGCTTTATAAGGTGCCTATTACATTACTCATTAATAACGTATGATAGTAAAAGTTCTGTAATAGAAGAAATTATTAAAGGATATAAAACTTTATAGTATTAATAAACAAAGTTCATATGATGAGCACTAATGCATATATTAAGAGACTCTTTAAAACATTTACCAGGACAGATTCCTGTATAGAAACTTGGATACAGATTTGTAAAACTTAGGTTTGGGGGATATATTGAAAAAGAGAGGACAAGAGGTTTTACATATTATTGAATAATCAGTACATGTGTTATTTTGTAATTAAAAATGCTTGTGAAGACTTAGGAATGGCTTTTCAAAGAAACAAATCATGAGAATCTTGAAGTAAAATCAGAGGCATGGTAACCATAATTTAACATTAACAGGTATATTTGCTTAGGATTTTCCGTAAGACAGAATTCTCTTTTGTACTGGTAATGAAGATACGTAATCCTAGCTCTGCCACATGTGCCTCCCACACCTAGCAACCTTACAAATAACGAACTTTCATCACTAACTGTAAGGTAAAGCTAAACTCTTGTCAAACCAGATATTCTGTAGATGTTTGCCAGACTACAAGGGTTGCCCAAAAGAGGTGACATTATAGAGACAGTAGACTCATAGCTAATATTATAAAGGAATTGCTGGCCAGCCAATACCAAGAGGAGGCATGACCTCTGGATATTTAGTTACTTTGGGAGTTTGAAATATGTGGAGGAATTCAGTGAATCAAAAGAGAACAAGAGAAGAGATGATTAGAACAAAGAGTATGCTCATTAATTCACGTATTTATTAAACATCTTTGTTGACACAGAATAGATGCTCAATAAATACATGAATTAAGTTAGAGTAGTCTTCTCTCTGAGGGAATTTGCCATGTACTAGGGAAGACTGATATACAAAAAAATTATAATTCAGGTTAAATGACTGGCATTTAAGTACAGTACATTTCTAAATAAAACAACTATTTTAAATGAAACATTTTATTTTAAAATAAGATAATTTTTGTACATGATTTTTTTTTCAGGATAAGTAGAAATCCAGTTATTTACTTGAGAAAGCATTTATCAGTTCATTGTATGTGATATTCACATTTCTGGTCAGATAGGGAAATAACCTTGGGGTTATATCTTAGTGGAAAGAGGAAACATTGTTATTTTTAATAAGGAAAAGATTAAAGTATTAAATAAAAGGAAGTAAATTAAAGATATAGTAGCTAGCTCCAGTTATTCCCCGTTCTCACAAGTGATAGGAAACATATTTTAAAAGTGTTAATACAAATGAAAATGTCTAGCTGGAAATGTTATACTGAAATTCAGAAAATTGAAACAGTGAAGTGACTAGAATGTAATATTTGTCCACTTACTCTTTGTTGATCCCAAATCCTGTGCCTTTTGCCAAAAGAGGATGGTTGAGAGGTGAACACCAAAAAAATCAGTTACATGAAGAATCACTAATCCAATAAGTAGTTGAGCTTGTGCTGTGTACTAGGTGAACCCTGTTCTAGGTCTGGGGATACAGCAGTAAAAGAATAGACGGAAAGACAACCTTCCCTGCCTTCTTGGAGTTCATATTCTATGGGAGTCAGATAAAAAAATCAGAATAAGTAGAACAGTGTGTTGGTCAGAAGTGTTACGGAAAAAAATTAGGAAAAGGGAAGTGAGATTTACGTGAGCAGATTTCTTCCCCGTTGTCTTGAATTGGTGGAGGTCAGGAACAGGAACTTCAGACTCACTCAACTTTGCCCTAAACCAATTATGTGTTCTTAGGTAAATTGCTTGCCACCTCTCAATTTTCACATTTATAAAATTAATAGATCAATAGCTACTTTCTATTCATCATTTACTAAGTCATTTAGCGGACACTCACAACCACATTATAAGGTATGTAGCGTTGTCCGCATTTGACACGAGCAAACTGAGGTTTAGATTAAGCAACTCGTTTGAGGACACGCACCTAGTAATGGTAGAGGCCGGCTTCCAAGCCAAGCCTGACAGGTGCTTTCCCTTATCTCTTGGGTAGTGCCTCTCACTGTTGGTTCCATGGATTCTTCGCGTCTATTAATTTTAGGTCTTTTTGAGGGTTAGGGGCATCCACTGTCTTGCAGAGATGCCTGCCTCCGGGTCAGAATGTAACGCGAGAACCCGCGGAGGCCTGCCGTTCGGTCGCGCGCACTCACCACGCCTCCAGCCTCTCGCCAGCCCGGAGCGGGCGGGCGCTGGGCCTGAGGGGTAGGGGGTGCCGACGGGAGGGGGAGGGGCCGGCGCCTACCAGTCCCAGCATTCCGCGGGCGCCCGCCCTCCCCGCGGAGGTCGCCGTCACGTGGGCAGGGACGGGGACGACGTTCGCTTGGGCCGCGTCCGAGGGGTGCAGCCCGGCGTTGTGGAGCGGAGAGAACACTCGAAGGGCTCTCCTGACATTGACAGTCGACGATTTAAAACCCCGCTAGAATTTGTAAGTAAAATGTATATGCAACTTCTACATGTTTTAATATTTGATCTGATATCTTCTTTTTAAATATCTTTCAAAACCGATCCCTCCCCACCCCCACCTCCCTACCGCAAAAACCTTAAAACGGACCAGGTTGGAGGTATATTTTTGTTTTGGAGTGAAAAAAGAGAAACAGAATTGTATAGACATTAAACAGAATAAGGTGGAATGAATGTTTGGTTTGGACTCTGAGATGAGAAGCAAAATTCTTAACAAGGTTCCAGTGTAAACCGGAAATTTACCAGTGTAGATGTTGATTACTCCCTTACCTCTGTGCTTAACAGGATCCCATCATTGGTCTTCTTAATCCTTGTAAAATTGTATCCCCCTTACCTTTTTTTAGCCTTAATGGTGCTAAAAAGAGCAAAGTTAATGAAGTTTTAGTACGACCCTACGGTTACCAATTGCTTACGTATACGTATGTATCCCCAATTGTATTCCACACCTTATGAGAAAGTTGACCCCATTTTCCTTCCTTCAAAAATGTGTATACTCGACTTAGTAGAGCTTGTTAGACTTTATCACACGTAGACAGAAATGAGTTACCTAAATCTTATTCAACATACTGTTTTTGTTTTAATTTTATCTGTCTTTAGGTTTTAAAACATTTTATTTTGAATCTGTATGAGAGATCCTTTCCTTATCTCTATTTTTTAAGAATTAGGCAGTTTTCCCTGTTTATCAGTTTCGTTTTTCAAGCACAGGATTAGTATATAAACGGCTAGTGGAAAATAATCTAAAACGAAACTTAGTGGTAGAGGAGCTAAAACTGTTCCTGGAAGCCTTTGTGTGGATTAGAACAATTTGAAAACACTGGTATTTGCTATGAAAACTTAAAGTGAGAGCCTCGCCTCAGACATGTTTATTATGCTGAATGCGGACTCCAGAACTCGATGGCCAGTTTTGCTGCTGGTTTATCATGTAACCATAAGTGACTCATTTAAGCTCTGTTTCACTTATTTTTCTTCCTAGTGTAGCGATAATACTAGCCTGAGAGCGTCTATAATTCACAAATAAAATAATTTAAGGATGTAGCTAATTATTTGAGGATGGATTATTGGGTATTTTAATAATGTGTATTGCCTTATATGTAATTTATTTTTGCCTAGAAAGTAATTTTAAACACTATGCCAAGGAAATCCACATTCTCTGAAGTGCCACTTGGATTTTCTGAAGGAAAGTTTGCTCAGAGAAGCCTTGTCTGCTTTATACTGTTTTTCATTTTGCATTTAGTATTTTAATTGTGTTAAATTTTTGTTAATAGTCTATATATTTTACAGTTACTACTGTGTGCCACAAGAGATAATTCAGTATAGTGATTATACTTTATCGGAAGTTTTGCACAGCAGACCAAGCATTTGTGAATAAAGAAAGATGTCTCCGACACTGGTTATGAGCATAGACTTTGGAGTCAGCTGCATTTGAGTTTTCTTTTCTGTTACTGTGTGACTTGGTCAGGCTGCTTTATCACTTTGAGGCCATTTCCTCATTTTTAAAGTGGGATTCATAGGGTTATTTGGAATATTAAATGGGATAGTTTAAGGACTCAAATGGAAACAGTTATTGCTAATTGGGCTACTTTTCTCTTTACTAATATTAAAGGACTTGGCACATGGTTTTGATAATCAAAATAGAAAGGAAGAATATTCACCTAAAATTCCACGACCTCAACAGATCATGTTGTTTTGATTTTTATATACTCTTCTTTAGCCCTTGACCATGGGTATATATAATGTAAATATATATATACATAATGTAAATATAACAACATTTTTGCAAAAAGTTGAATTTAAAACATTGGATTGTAAACTTGTGAGGGTTTTAATTATATAAATAGAGCTCTCTGGTCCTGCTTTTATTCTCATCTACTAGTGAAGAAACAGCTGAGCTTTTCCTTTAGCGCAGTTTCCACTTGCTTTCCCCATCACAAAAAATAAAATGTCTAGTTGCGCTTTTACTTAATAATTTAAAAAATAATAAACAGTATCTGAGACTCCTTTTGTGCCCCGTAGTGATCAGTGATGCACATTCTCTCTTCATTCCCCATAATGCCTCGTTCATCTAGGTAGTGTTACTCCATTATGTGGTTAAGAAAACCAGGGAAACAGGGAAGAGTTCACCAAGTTGGGTGCTGGAGAGTCATTCAAGTCTAGGCAGTCTGACTTAAGAAGACAGTGCTGCAAGGGTTACATATTTATAGATTCGCTCTATGGATGTTAGGTCATATATGTAGGCAGGCGTTGATCCTGGAGGCTGACTTACAACTTCTTTGTAGAAGAGTAACAGTTATTTGTACTTAACTACTGTGACCACCATATTTTAAAAAAATATTGTAAGAAAACAAAGAAAGTGTTTAGTGCCTTAACAGACGAGGCATTCACCTTTAGTTTTATTAGTTGTGGGAGTAAAAATATGGTTTATACACAAGACACATTATTAAGACTAAAATTTCCTTTTTTTTAATTAAATGTAGTAAACATAGGGTTTATAGTGACAGAAAACTAACATTTATTCATTAAAGCTGTGTTTCTTAAACTTTATAACAAGCAACAGAATCATCTGGTGAACACAGATTTCTGCACCAGACCCTCAAAAGATTCTGGTCTCATAGGTCTGGGGTGGAGCCCAAGAGTTTGCATGTATAGTAAGGTCTCAGGATATGCTAATGATTTCAAATAATGAGTTTAGTTAGGGAATGGATATTAGTGGTGGTTGTCCAAATTGTTGGCCTGATAGTGAAATGCCAGTAGCAGTAAGCACCCACTCTTGTTTTTAAACACTATCCTTTTATTCTCATCTACTAGTGAAGAAACAGCTGAGCTTTTCCTTTAGCGCAGTTTCCACTTGCTTTCCCCATCACAAAAAATAAAATGTCTAGTTGCGCTTTTGCTTAATAATTTAAAAAAGTAAATTTTTTTTGTGCGTGGGGGAAACTACTTGATTTCAGGACTGCGGCAGGGAAAGTACAAGATGAGCCTGGAATATCTTGTAGTGCTTGAAATTAAGGAAATGCTCAAAAAGTTTGAGGGCTTGTTGAAAGGACACAGGAGCAACTTGAAGGAGCTCCTGGTGACCAAAGTTGGGACAACTTGAGTAACAAAATGAATAACGATAGTATTGCATTCTAACCCATAGAGTAAAGTAAATGTCCGTGAGTCCATGCTGACATAGTTGAATAAACAAACAGGGTTTGAGAAGGAATAACTCTTTCCTACAGGAGAATTCTGACAAATAAACATGGCAAAAAGGAAGTAGAAAAATCACTATTACACAAACAGCACCATAGTAATTATTGTAGACAAAATCTACCTGTGATGCTAGTGGATGAAAGTTTGAGGAAAATCAGGATATTTGCATAGTCTCAGAGTACCTCACCAAGAAAATTATTAGCTGCAAAGGAAAAATAGTAACTTGACAATGGAGATACCATGTTAACCAGCTGATTGAGGTTAACATCACCAGTAATAAAACATGTGGACATCATGAACCCAATCATATGATACACTTAGAAGGACACAACATTATTTCTGTGGTATTCTTGCCAAAAATGCTCTTTATCTTGCTACTCATGAGAAAACATTATACAAACCTAAATTGAGGGTCATTCTACAAAATAACTGACCAGTACTTTTCAAACATATCAAGGTCAAAAAGACCAAGAAAGTTCACAAAAGACAAAGACAGAAACTGTCACAGATTGGAGACTCAGGAGAATTAACAACTAAATGCAGTGGGGGATCCCAGATTGGACCATGGAACAGAAAAGGGACATTAGTGGAGAAACTGGTGAAATTCACATAGTCTGTAGTTTGGTTAATTGACTTGTACCAATGTTAATTTCTTGATTTTATAATTGTATTTTAATTTTATGAGATGTTGACTTTAGAAGAAACTAGATAAAGGATATAAGGGAACTCTGCACTATTTTTGAAACTTTTTTACAAATTTAAAAATCTTAATAAAAATGTGCTGGCTTCATGTAGATACTAAAGGTAATTAGGGGAGTTGGGCTAAAACTGGGAATCAGTTATACCACCCACTGCCTGAAATCGTAGCAATCTCTTTGATCCTTTGCTTGTGCTTTTTTGCCTCTCCGTGGTTAGCCTAAACCTAAGATACAAATCAAGGGAGCTGGGAAGGAGTAAGAAGAGGGTAAGAAGAAAAAGAAGTCTTTCTATAGTCAGGGAAAAAAAAAAAAATGGAAGTGCTCCAGGCATCCAGTCCCTATATAAGAAACAGTTGCCTAAGGAAGTAATTAGAGTGCTTCTTGTGTCTAGTTTTTAGTACTTTTTCCACCTCCCTTTCAAAAATACAGAATAACTACTAGACAGTAAAAACACTGGGAAATGAGGGGGAAATTGTGAAAATAATAATCCTGGCATATTATGACAATGGATATAGTACAAAGGAGTGGACAAGACTTACTTAGTTTTCAATAGACACAAATACCTGGTACAAGTATAGAAATACTTAAGCTTGGCACTGGGTTTCGCTATTGAAAGCTGCACATTAACCTTTAAGGTTTGGCTGCTGGTGTTTTAAATGGAAACTGTAGACAGAATTTGAACCATGGACTTTCAGTCCATGAGGGCAAAGTAGATTGAAGTTGCACCAGTAAATTTCTAAACCAGTTGTTCCCTTTTATGGAATGCCAGCAATGCACACGTACACCTGTTATGTTTGTCAGTTCCTGGGTGACTCAAGATCATATTTTTTGTTTGGCTTATCTGTTCTTCGTAAGAGGGAACAGTGCGTGTGCGAAATAGTACTGAAGATTGTCACCTATATGCCTTCTCTCTGTGATTTCAAGACTTTGCCAAATTAAAAGTAGTTCCTCACAAAGGAGGCTGAAGATTTTTTTCAGGAGCATATATTTTCATAATATATTTTTAACAAAGAATTATTAGATTATGTGAATTTAAAAATGAAAGTGATTCCTTTTTTTCATACTCCTTAATCTCCCAACATCTAAATTCAAAACTAGTAAAGAAATATGAAACTCTTAAGATTTCCCTTTGTGTCTAAAACTTATCAGAAAAACTGTCTAATACAAAAAATAGTTTTGATTATTGATTAGCCTTAGAGTAAAATGTTCTATGGAGGAAAGTGCTTAAAATGGGAACTCAAGAAAATTTAGAATATTTATGTTTTTTCTATGTAGCTGTTCCTTTGATTTTATGTATCTTGTGAGGACTTGGCTGAGGCTGAGGTTTCAGGATATATTGCCTGGAGAAGTCACCCCAATCCTGACTCGATCAGAAACCACTATAAAGAACAAGGGGATTTTTGTCTATCAAAGGCAGAATTGACCTAGCTTACTAACATCCATTTAGGAAATAACAAAAAATTATATAGAATCAGAATATTTAAGAGATGATAATTATTTAATATGTATTAAGCTGCCATCATTAGTAGTTGTAAATTTCACTGGTTTAAGTAGAACTGCATTTTCTATTTTGGTGTTAAAATGCTATTTTCTAAATTTTCCTCTAACAAAGCTGGAAGAATCCTAAATTTACTTTAGTTCTCACACATAAAAAAATCTGATTTGTATTTTTCTCTTGTAGAGTTGGCCCTCTGTTTCCACAGGTCCAACTTCTGTGGATTCAACCAACCTGGATCAAAAATATTTGGGAAAAAAATTCCAGAAATTTCCAAGAGGTAAAACTTGAGCTTGCTGTGCTCTGGCAACTGTTTACATAGCACTTACATTGTGTCAGGTATTATAAGTACTCTAGAGATGATTTAACGTATACAGCAGGGTGTGCATAGGTTGTATGCAGATACTGTGCCCTTTATGTAAGGGACTTCTGAGCATCTTTGGATTTTTTAATCCATGGGTGGTCTTGGAACCAACCCTTCACTGATACTGAAGGACAACTGTATAGTGTTTATGTGCTAGAGAAGCCTTTTAAACTTTGGTTTTTGCCCACTGTTGTTGGCTAGAAGGTTTGCTTGAAAATAAAGACATTCCATCTTCTTCTGTGGGCCTTCATGAATTTCCTGTGTTTTCTCCAGGCTGTCTTTATATCCATCTAAAAGCCCTTAACTTTTACCTAAATCATTGGTTCCACTTTGGATTTGCTGGACACCTAGAAGTCCTGTACGATTTTTCCTCTGTATTTACAGCACTTTGCTTTGGGCCTAGTACTACGAATGGCGGTTTCCTTAATAATGTAAACAGTAAACAGTAGAGTAATGGTGGTTCTCAAAGTGTTTTCAGCGTTTCTACAAGCCTGACGGCAACCATGCATTTACCTCACATCAACCGCTTTTGACTTAAGCTAATGGAGTTGAGGAAGGAAACATCTAGAATATCTAAATCTTTCTAACTTTATGTTATAGGCATTTTCAATATTATCTGTAACTTAAAATATTGAAAATTTCCAAACCAGGGTTAGTAATACTAGTTATCTTCTTGTTTTATTAGAAGTTCTGATTGGCAGATCTACATGTCTAATTAATAAAGCGAGAAAACAAGTTATTACAAGAATGCTCGTTATTTAGGCATGCTTCTGAGCTCTCGGGAGGGGGGCGCTAGGAATAAAAATTGCCTTAATAGTACAGTGATTAGGAACCATTCATGCCTGATGGTTCTGAACCATTGCAGACTCCTTTAGGAGTCTAAAAGTATATACAGTTGGCCCTTGAACAACAGTTTGAACCGTGGGTCTACTTTCACGCAGACTTTTTTCAACAGTAAATTCTACAGTATTACACGGTTTGTGGTTGATTGAATCTGAGGATGTGGAACAACATGCAGAGGGGTCACGGTATGAAACAGGGCCCACATGAATTACATGCAGATTTTTGACTGCTAGGGGTTCCGTGCCCCTAACCCCTACATTGGGTCAAGGGTCACCTGTACTCTCCTTCCAGAAAAAAAATACGCATGTGTACATAAAAAATTTTATATGTAATTTCAGAGGATTCAGGACTCCCTGAAACCTATCCTGGATTTTTTTTGTTTGAAAGTAGAAAATTATGAGAGATGGTTTCCCCCACCCCCATTTTAATATATCAGACACAATTGAAGAGTATCCTGTAGCTTCACGAATAGTATATGAAAGGACTGTCTAAGTCTTAACTGTCACTGCTTCAGAAAGGCAGTATCTTACAGTGGTTAAGAGTACAGGTGAGTACAGGCTCTGGAACCAGTCTTCCTGAATTCAAATACTGATTTTTCTACGAAGACCTGTGTGCCTTTGGGCAAGTTGCTCAACCTCTCAGTTTCTTTCACTATAAAATGGATTATTGTAAGGATTACATGAGTCAAGTGTATTACATGTATTAGAACAGGTAGTGGCACTTTGTAAGTGTTAGCTATTGTTATTAAGTATTATTATCTCACAGATGGAGGATTACTGTTGAATACCTGGCCAAGTGAGGTTCTTTGGGCTTCATCTTGCCTGGAAGGAGGGTGCTTTTTCTAATTTGCACAAAGGCACCATATGAAAAAAACAAAGTCCAGCACACAGATGCATGCCAAGATAAACTTTCTATTCCATTAGGTAGCCTAGAGGAAGAATTAATTCCATTAATTAGCATTAGGTAGGCCTCTTTTACCTTTTTTTCTTTCCATAGGGATTGTTTTAATTGAAGTATAGTAGATTTACAATATTATAGTTTCTTTTACTTTACTTCTATGAAGAGATAGTTGCTTACAATAGTATGAGAAAAATAAAGATCTGTGTCTTTCTGTAGGACTCCTCTTTTCCTCAGTGTATCGGTCACCCTCTTGGCCTCTGAGCAGAGTCCCTGCTGCCGTTCTTCTTGTCCAGTGTGAAAGTTTGCTTTTGCCTGTTAATCTCTTTTTCTAGCCCATTGCTATTTCCACTCTCCTCTTTTTTAAAAATTATCAGAGATTATGTAAACTAGGATTTATGATACAGTGACCATTCTTGTGCCTCCACCTATTCACAGAAAAAAATGCTTACAGTTATCTTTGAAATACTCTGTATGCTCTCCCCAATCCCAGTGCCTTTTTTCTCCCATCAGAGGTAATAATTATCCCTGTGCTTATCCTTTTCTTTTTAGCTTTATTGCAATATTTATTACTAAACAATATATTGAAACTTTACGTAAATGGAAACTGTATATTAGAGGGAGTGTGAGAGAGAGAGAGAGAGAGAGTGTGTGTGTGTGTTCCTCTGATACTTGCTTTTTTATTTTTAGCTCAATATTCTTGACTTTCGTCTGTGTCTCTATGGGAATACCTTGGTTTTTTATCCATTCAGTTGTTCATGGACATTATCGCTGTTATTTTGCTGTTCTACAAAGTACGGCCATGAATATTTTTATTCATATTTTTAGATAAACATGTATAAATTTCTCTAGGTTAGTTATCTAAGAGTGGAATTACTGAGTTATAGAAAATGCACATCCTAAGCTGAACTAGATAATGCCAATGTCAAATTAATTCCAAAAGTGGTTGTACTAATTCATGCTCCTATTGTTAAGGTAAAGATTCCAGTTACTATGTATTCTCACAATTTATTCATTCAAGAAATGTTGGTTGAGCATGTACAGCTGTAAATAAAAATACAAAAAGCCCTACTCTTGGAGTTTAGATTTTAGTAGAGACAAATAGCTGATATATATATATTTGATATAATATATCAAAATGGTGCATGTTTTATGGGGGAAAAATACAGCATAGGATACTGTTTCACTGCTCTCAGAGCCATGAGAGGAGTAGAGACTGAGGGGATGAGGTATAACCAGGAAGCTCTGGGCTTCATGTGGCGATCGACATAAGCAGGTACGGATGTGAGGAGATTGGCTGGTCCTCATGCCTGCTGGCAGATAGTGGTAGTGGAGCTGTGAGGGTGGGAGTTGGGGGAAGTTTGAGAACCTTGCCTGGAGCACTTTCAGGAGGCCCTCCTTACTCTTCTGGTAGTGGTAAGGCTAAGGAGGAGTGAGTCGGGCTGGTGATAGGTGATCTTACTCTGAGCACTCAGGGCCTTGGAGCCCCGTCTTGACTCTTGACCTTAGTGGTTTGGAGGACCAGGGGAGGGGCAGTCTTCTTGGGAACACATGGAGCACTAGAGTTCTCTTGATTCAGGAATGTTTGGAGCTCTGGTGCTTGCTTAACTCTTTAAGTTGGAGAAGTGAAGGTTGGGGGAAGGGTGGGTTTATTTTGAGCATGTGGAGCTTTAGGGCTTCTTGACTCTGCCAGTGGAGACGTGGAGTCCTGAGGGAGGGGTGGGTGGTCTTGGCTGGGGTATATGGAGCCCACATTGTCAACCTTGTTAATTTTTTGCCAGTCTGGTGGATGTGAAATACTGTATCTTGTTGAGGTTTTAATAGAATTTCCCCCTTTCACTCTAAAAATCCAAAATTCCAGATCTTTCCACTGTCAGACTTAGTCAGAAAACTTTACTACTAACTTCTGTGCTAAACCCTACAATCAAGTGAATTCTATTCGTCATCTGTCTTTCCATGTACTGGACACCCAAGATTTCCCAGTTCAACAACTGAAACTCTTATTTATTCTAGTGGCTCATGACAGTAGACTCTCGGGGAAGTCTGTTACATCCTGTGTTTATCCACTGAGTCTATCTCCCTCATCTAGGACTCCCATCAGAATATTGGCCCCAGATGGATCGCACTGTCAGGAGCTGCTCCTCGGTTGTCTTTTATAGTTGCTGTTTTAAAATCTGAGAATCACAGCTACTGTTGATAGTCTGTAAGGAACATGGTTTGGCTGATCACAGCTAAGGCCGTAATTCCCTCCGCTTTTCAGGCTGTATCTTTATACTGTTTTAACCCTCATACTCTCCCCAGTGTCTCCTAGTGCTCTCACAGGATCAAGCCTCAGAATTCACAAAAGAATGCTGGAAAAAGGCAGCATGTGTGTGGTACTCTGATGCTCTATGGCACTCCCAAGGTGGCTGTCTAGTTGTCCCATAGATTCTACTCCACTCCACCTTGTTTACTTGTTACAGTCAGTGTCAGACAAAGATGATGACGGCATCTGTAAGTTCCAGCTGATTTGCTATACATTTTTTAAGAATAGCTCAGGACTATGCCTTAATTGCCTTCTTAAACTTAAAATGTGTATAAACCTATAAAGATAGATTTGAGCAATTGGACATGCCCCTCATGGCTTCTTTTTCAGCCTTCAGAAGGATTTCCTCCAACTTCCTATGGTTATTATTTAATAATTTTGTAAGCTTTTCCCTGCATGGATTGAGGTTTATTACGGAAGGCTGTCACCATTGTTGGTTGTCCCACCCATTATAGGAATACTGTGTATGGCACCCATCTCACAGAAGAGAGATATGAGAAATCTCAAAGTTCTACCACATTAAACATGATTGTACAGGCCTTATTATTCCCAAAGTACAAAAGGAATAGGAAAAAGAAATACACTAAAAAAGAAAAATTAAGCTAGTATGAATCTTCAGTGAACCAAAAGTCTCCCTATTGCCCAAAGAAGAATAACTCCCAGCAGATAAATTGGTTTGAACGAACATGAAATTGTCATGATGAAACCCATGAGACAATTCTCATCCACCCTGACTGACCCAGATGATTTCCAGATGCATGTTTCTAATACTGTTGTGAGCAAGTCAAAGCCCACATGAGTCGTCTGAAGTTTTATCATTTACAGGTATGTGAAGCATTTCCAGACCCTCCAACCAACTCAGCAGCAGCTACTTCTCTGTGACTGGGTCCTGATTAAGGTCCTCCCAAGAAAGACTTCACTGGACCACGCTCAAGAGGACTGACTACCAGGTTTTCCTGACCCCTCTGCATCGCTCTAAAGTGCCAAGGCCTTAAGACGTGGGTACGTGTATTACAGCGGCAAGAGTGCCAGCGCCCACCAGAGACCCATTGGACCCGTCAGCTCCTCTGTTTCACCACGCAGACATAACAACTTACCAGCAAAGCAGAGTAAGCCAGGTGCCTCTGCATGATACCACCAGCTGATAACACACAGGAAAAACTAACTAACTTAGACTAGAACGCTATCTTTTCTTGAGAAGCTGGGATTTAAAGGAGCTGTTCTGAGATCTGTGCTACTAGTAAGTGACTGATAACGTTAGAGACTGGATCAGTCCCTGAGTTCAGAGACTGGGTTGCAAGTGAGTGAAAAATAGACAACGAAATCTTGAAGAATTGCGCGGAGGTGCCAGCCAAATTTAATCTTCTCCAAGTAATGTTGGTTGGACTGAGAAATTGCTAAACCAAACCTGTAATAGGACTGGTTATTTGGGTGTCTCTCTCTCATTTTTGCCTCTGTTACGTTGGTTTCTGTGTTGTCTTTCTAGGCCCCAATGTTCTCAGATAATTCACATTGCCCTGACTGTGGACAGCAGTGGTTCCCTAGTCTAGAACTGGGCCATTGGTTGTACCAAACTGAACTTGTTGAAAATGAGTGTTACCAAGTATTCTTAGACCGTATTAACAGAGCTGATTACTGCCCTGAGTGTTATCCTGATAATCCTGCTAACAGAAGCCTTGTTCTTCCTTGGTCTTTCCCACTTGAGTGGGCTCCCCAAAATCTTACCAGGTGGACCTTTGAAAAAGCTTGCCACCCGTTTCTTCTCGGTCCTCCGCTGGTCAGAAAAAGGATACATGACTCTAGAGTAGCTGGTTTTAACCCTGCGTTACAGTTAATCTTGACCAGAACAGACAAAACCTTAAACAAAAAACTTGGCCAAAGCAAGTAACTTCTTAAACAGTTAAAATCATGGAAACTCTAGAGAGTTTTGTACCAGTAGCCCAAGGAAGATGGAAAAATTACTCCTTTCTGAATCTGATCCAAACTGTCACTACTTTGGGGAACTGCTTGAATTGCTGGATTGGCTTCCAGGGTCTGCGTGTTTCTGGTTCAGCATGAATTTAATCAGTATTCCAAGCCACACTGTTCATCTAGAACCAGACTAATCTGTGTTCCCTATGTTTTGGAATTAGCTTACTCTTCCTAAAAAGCTCCACAGCCTAACTATTAACATATGACAAGGTAGCCCTGGAGGAGAAGCCCGTACCTTGTGCACCATAATGATATTTCTCATGGTAACTTTTGTGGGAAAGCATCTTTGTAGCTGGGTTCTAGATTATTCCAGTAAAACAGCTAGACATTTTAGTAAGAAACTACATTGTTCTAGATTCCACCTCATATATTAATCAGTGATTATATATATATAATTTATTCATATATAACCACTTGCTCATCATTGGCTCTTTGGCTCACCCTTGGTGGGGCTTTGACATTGTTGATAACTGGTCACTGTCAGAAAAATCACATTCAATCAGGCGGCACCTACCCAGGTTACATAAAAACATGCAGAAGTATGACTGTCAGCACTTACTTGGCTGGCTCTACGTAAGAAAGAGTATCCTATCTTTGTGGTGACTGGACTTAGAATGTCCTCCCCTGGAAAGGGAAAAGTATTTGTATTAGGAGAGAGGTGACAAAAGGAGTTACCAAGCTTGACTCCATATGTATTATGTACAGTTTAGGGAAAGCATTCTTAGAACTAAGAAGGTCTTACCTGACATTGGCCTCATTCTGGCCTTCACTTGTTCATAAGAATCATGGATCAGAGTTTGGGTTAAGAAACTTGGAAAAAGCTGTTGAAAACATCTCGGAGGCCACTGAACAATTTTTACATTCCACGTAAGATGCTAGATAATCCAGTGCTTGTGTAGCAACTCAGCAATGGTCCCGAGGTTCTAGGTTCTTTCTGTCTTTCCCTCTGGGATCTGTGTCTTAATGGCTTTTTGTCCTAGTTGTTTCCTCAGTGAGTACAGTGTGGCTTGCTGCTCCAGACATTTCAGTCCCAAAGGTTGGAAGTAGGGAGCAGAAAGTTTTCTTTCAAGTATCTTTTATCTGAGAAGAAAATCTTTCTCAAAAGTCCCTCACAGATTCCTCTTACATCCCATTGGAAGGTACTGATTCACAAGGGAGCCCAGGACACCCGGCAAAGGGGAATGGAGTTGGCATTGCCTGGGTGGGACACAGTGTCTCCCCTGATAAAATCAGAGCCTTTTCAGAAAGGAAGAAGTGAGGAATGAATGGCTGTTGGTGTGCAACAAATCATGCCTGCCACATGTTGTGAAACCAAATCATTTGTTAGTCTGTATAAAGAATGTACCCCGGAGATCTATCCTGTATCTGCCTTATGTCTGTCATGATGGAAGTTCTCTCCTGTTCTATTGCTGAATAAACTGTGTGGACTGCTAAAATGAGTGAAGACTAATTAGTTTATCATTAACCTTTGGTTAAGAACTTCACTATTCTAAAGCTCTTTCTAAAAAGTGAAAATTTACTTGGAGGTATTGCTTTTGAGGATGGTGTCATGATCAATATTACTGTCCCTTAAATTTTTTCAGACACACACTAAGAAACCCTGCATATGTGCAATCTTAAATACCAGCCAAATAGAGACAGGATTTTTTGTTTTTGTTTTTAACCAATCTCTCCTTTATATAGTAAGGACATATTAATGGATTTATACAATCAATTTTCAAATCAGTGCCTGAATGAGCTTGTCAAAAATGAGAATATCGTGATCTTACAGAAATTTTGATTCCTTAGGTTGCTCATGGGGCCCAGGAATCTGCATTTTATGAAGAGTGCCTCAGGAGATTCTTACTCAGGTGCTCTGTACACCATACTTTGAGAAATAGAATAGCAGCACATCCATGGTATTTAGTTATCTGGCTTAAGAGGACGGGAACTGAGTACTCATAGTACTGCGAGGTAGTGATCGTTACTGTACTTTGCTGATGACATGTGAAGAGGTTTCATGTCGGACTGAAAGGTCACTGCTGATATTTCAGGTTGTAACTCGTCACATTTTTCTCGTTAATTGAAATAATTGAGACCGTTGTAGCCCTCCTCAAATGGTCCTGTGTGGTGTCATCATAAGCGGGGTGAGTACGTGGGCAAGAGAAAAGAATCAGAAACACTAATCTTAAAATTACATTTAGAAATTTACTTTGCCCTCATTCATGATTATTATCACACACCTGATAAATGTTCCGTTCTCAGAAATAATGTGGTAGATTTCATAAAATTGAGCAAGGAGAAAATTTAGAAAACTTTCAGCTTTCAGCTTAGGTTGTTTTAGTATTTCTTCACTTGCTTAAAATATTACAGGTTATTCTAGAATACTCCACTTCATAGCTATGAACAGTGAATTTTAAGGTATAAATATGTTCCTAAAATTAATTCTCATAACAAATGATCCCCTGTTTTAGATTATGTGAGCCATATTAATCTCTACTTCCATACTGTGGAAGAGTTGATAATATTACTTACACATAATGACCATTCCTGAAATGACTCTAGGACCACTTTCTGTTACTTTACTTCCTGGGAGTGGAAGTTTAATGAAAACACGCTGGATCTCCTGGAAGGAAAATATCTCCTCAAGAGGAAGCTGTCCTGAATTAAGGTTCATCCCTAAGTTGTAGGAGAAGGTAGACAAGAAAGTATTGCATGGAATCCAGAGAGGATGTGGCAATCAGCATGGTACAGGTACCTGTGAAAGTGAGTTGAACCATAACTTACCTCTTCGGTGTCCCCTGGCAGCCCTTGAGTCTCCATGGAATCGGGAACACAGCTTGAAAACTGCTTGTTATAGAGGAAAAATAATGGCCTTGTAGCCAGCTGACCTGCGTTTGTCTTGTAATTCTGACACTTACTAAATGACCCTGGGCACTTTAACCTTTCTGTATCCAGTTTCTTCATCTGTGAAATAGGTTGTGTAATAATGCCTACCTCATGCTGTTGGGAGTTTCAAATGTGGTAACGTGTTAATCATGTGACACGTGGTAATTCTTTAGGGCTGGGAAGGGTACAAGAGAACAAAGCAGAAGTTAGAACTCTAGGGATAAGGTAGTCTTCGCTTTAGAACAGGGATTAAAGCCAATTGTAAGAACTCAATCCTGAATTATTGAAAACTTCTTAAATCCTTTCTGATGAAGGACAAGATTTATCTTGGGACTGAGGGCAAGCCTGTAGTTGTGTGAGTCAAACGGTCTTTGATGTAAAGATTAAGAGGCCTGGAGGGATGGATGACCAGAGGCAGATCCTTGTCACATTTTTAAGGCCCATTTATAATCATAATTACAGTAGATGTAATTGCTACATGATTTATTAAATCACCTGAGACTTTCTGACAACTCTGAAATAAGCAGTTTGAGAAAAGTTGAAGGACACGTGCAAATTCACCCAGGTCATACGTGCTAGAGTCACAATTCAAACCTAGATTCCAGGTGCTATGTAGTATGTTTACTATAAGGTGGTGTTTTTTTGGTGGTTGTTTTGGGGTTTTTTTGTGTTTTTTTGTGTTTTTTTTTTTAGTGTCATAGTTAAAAGCTTGGGTGCCATGGACTGAGTTCAAATCCTAACTGCTTTTACTAGTGGTGTGTTCTTGGGTAAGATTCTTAACCTCTCTGTATCTCAGCTTCCTCATCTGTAAGATAGTGGGAATGTTAATAATAGTCCATACATCATAAGATTTTTGTGGAAATTACAAGAGTAAATGCATAAAATGCTTTGAATTTTGCCTGGCACAAAGAAAGCACTGAATTAATGCTATTATTTTTGTTATGTATGTTTTATATGGTATTTGTCTCCACAACGGGATCATAAATTGTTTGAGGGCCAAGATAGCTGCCTTTTTTTTTTTAATCATCCCTAGAGCCTAAAATGGCATCATTCACTAAAATGTAAGAGTCTTTACAAATAGAAAAGATAAGTACTTATTGGGCCCTGACTGCCATTAAATTTGTCGTGATGGCATTTATCTCTAAACTATCATCCTAGACTTACTGATGCTCTTTTGTCCTTCTTAGCAGCTAAACTAATTTCCCTTTCTTCTTTTTTTTTTTTAATTTAATTTATGTTTAAATGTTGCAGATAACCAGAGCTGCTTGATACCTACCTCTTCCCTGTTCCCCAGTTTTCCTCCAGGTCTCCATCCCCACCCCTCCCATACTTGTCCCCAGTCCCTGTGGTGAGACTAGGGGGTCCCAGGATGGAGTAGAGGTTGGGTGAGGTCCTACTGCTCCCCCAGCCCCACTCACAAGGGTAGCTTTTCCTTACCTCCTCTCAGCTGGTTGTAACAAAACACACAGAAGCCTGTGGTTGACGTGCACGTCTGTCACATTCAGTTTGGTGTATCTGGGCTCAGAGTTACCACTACAGGCCTTTCCTCTTGATTCTTTTCCCCACAGAAGCTAATATACTTCATTTTATTACTTACTTAAAAAATTGTTAACTATATCAATCACATAGGAAAGTGCAGAAAATAACATTCATCTATGTACCCAGATCTAAAGTACATTAACATTTTGCCACATTTACCTCATTTTTTAAAAAGATACTTTATAGATGTAGCTGAAACCCATTCTTGTTCTCAGCCTATTCCTATCCTTCCCTCAGCAGAAGCAAGCATGTATCCTTTCTGTTCACGTTTAATTTTTATATAAATTTAAATAAGGTACAGAGCAATAAAAAAGAAATGAACACTTTCAAAATTGTATTACTCAGTAACATTCATATATAAACATGTATTATGCATCAATTTATAGAGTTACCCTTACAACACTTTATTTTATATGTTGGCGTCTGCTGAACTTGGCTGTATTGCTGCATTGCAAAGGTCATTCTGTGGACCAGACAATGAACCAGGCTGTCAAAGCACTACCGTTGGTACATTGAGATGAAGCAGAAAGGGTACATCTTAAAAGACAGAGCACAGGGCAGCCACAACTGAAGAGGAATCAGTGAAGCAATTTTGTGTCCTCTTCAGAGAAGTCCCAGGATATCGAAATTAAGGAAGACATTCTCCGTAAGTGGAGGAAAAAACCTTACTCCTTTCACCTCTTTCAAGCCCTCATGGAGACAGTTAAAGCAAAACAAGCTTTGCTGATTTCAGGGTCACAGGGAAGTGGAGATAACTACCAGTGATAAGACTAAGTTTTATTTAAGTGGAAAAATGAATCACTATAACCTCCACAAATAGGGCACTGAAAACCAACATTTCACAACTGAGCTTGTAAGGAATTCACTAAAAGTAAATGTCTTTTGTGCCAAATGAAGCATGTGGGTCTTCATGACTTCTCTTTTGCAGAAGATATCATCAAAGGAATTTTTTCCTCTTTTGGACATACTTATGGACTGGTTTTTTTCCCTACAGCTGCCAAAAGTCTTCAACGCCCCTGTTTTCCACCAGGATGAGGCTCTGCCTCACTTCTGTTATGCAGTGCACAGATTCCTAATGTATACACTTCCTGGTATGGACTGGACACTGTTCAAAAGATTGACCCGCTCCTGGAATAGTGGCCTCCAGATCTCCCAGACACCTCACCATGTGACTTCTTGTGAGGATGAGTCAAGAACCTCCGTGTTTGTACTGCTTCCTCCTTGTAGCCTTGAGGGGATACCATTTCAGCTGTGAACAGCGATATGTTACAGAGGGTCTGAATGAAGTGGGCTACAGGAACGATGTGCACCTTGTGCAAGAAAAGCATATGCTGAGCATTTGTAAGATTACAGAAGTGTCTCTGATGATTCCTTTGCACATTGTTTATTGGCTCCAACCCAGTTTCCAAGGAGTTCGTTTTGAAAGCACTCAGTTCTGTTTATTTGAAATAAGGTTTATTGAGGATATTCTACATGCAATAAAATGTACAGATTTTAAGTTCTGTACAAATGTAACTACCACCTCAATAAAGATATGAAACCCTTTTCATTCCCCCAGAAGGTTTCCTCGGCCCTTTTCCAGTGGGTAATCCTCCCCCTAGGAACCGCTGGTCTGTTTTCCATCACCGTAGAGCATGGGCCATTCTAGACCTTCATGTAAATGGAGTCTGGCATATAATCTTGCGTGTGGCTTTTTTCACTCTTCACATTTTTTAGATCCATCCATGTTATGGTACGTATCAGTAGTTGGTTCACTTTTACTCCATTCATTCAATTTTTAAATCACTCTATGCAGTATTTTGTTTCTTAAATTTTATAAAAATGCTATCATGTGCTTTTACACATTTTTAATATATAAATCATTAATCTAATTCTATATCTAATATTAAAGAATATGCCACACATTTGAAAATCCACTTCCTTATATATGGACATTTAGGCTTTCTCATTTTCCCTCATTTTAAACAATGCTGCTACAAACATCATTGGGCACTTGAGGAAAAGTTCCTCTAAGGTATTATCTAAAAGCAGAAATGCTGATTTATAGAGTATGTGTGTCTTAACTAGATACTACGAATTGCTCTCCAAAGTAACACTAACATTTACCTCATTGCTAGTAGAGTTTAAGAGTTCTCTGTATCCAGATCCTCACCAATACTTGGTATTGCCCGATTTTTAAACTTTTGCCAATCTGATGGTTATGAAATGGTATCTTACCATTATTTTGCATTTCCTTCACTACTTCTCTTACCAACTCATTAGACTTTGAGATGTCCTCCTTATTTAACTACTTGTCCATCTCTTTTGCCCACTTTTTTAAAAAAAAACATTATTTGTCCCTCACTGATTTTGAGGCATCTTCATGTATTCTAGCTATTAATCCTTTGCCGATTATATATGTTACTGATACTTGTCTAGTCAGCAAGTTTATCTTTTAACTTTGATTTTGATAATTTGATAGATATTAACATTTTTAACACCATCCCATTTGTTAAATTCCCCTTTATGGTTTGTGTATTTGATATCTTGCTTAAGAAAATCTTGAGGTTATAAAGATAATCCATAATTTCTTCTGAAAATTTCGAAGTTTTGTTCTTTACATTTAGGTCTCTAATCTGGAATTGATCTTTTTTTTCCCCATTTGAAAATTCAGTTGTCCTCAAACTATTTGTTCGCCAATCCATTCTTTTTCTTGTGTCACTCCGTTTCCTTTACATATGTACGCATGTATTTCTTGGCTCTGTATTCTGTATAATCTTTTGGTCTGTTCTTGTATCAGTGCCGTATTGTTTTTAATGTCTTGATAGATCTGATAAAGATATCCCCCCTCCTTCACGATTCTTTTTTCTTCCTTCAGAATTATCTTAACTCTTCTTAATCCTTTACTGCTCTTTGTGAATTTTAGGGTCAGCTTGTCTGCTCCATAAGAACACATAACAATAAATTGTCCCGAGATTTTGTTTTAAATTGCAGTGAATTTATAGATTAATTTGGAGAGAATTGGCATTAAATGGTTTTAAGTCTTACTGTCTATATGCACAATATATTTCGCTACTTACTTCGTTTTTATGTCCTTCAATAAAGTTTTATAGTTTTCTTCCTAAAAGTCCTTTTTTTTTAAAGTTTCATTGAGGTATAATTTACATACCATATAGTTCACCCCACTCTAAAATTCCTGCATATATGTTGCTAGATTTATTACTATGTCCCTTTCAGTTTTTATTATGAAGTACCAAACAGTTACTGTGAATAGCATCTGTACTTTCTAAAATTTTTGTCACTGGACTTTCTATTTATTTTTTAAAGGATTGGGGGCTTTTTATTTTCTATCATGAACTAGGGTAGGTGATAATCCTCATTGCAACATGATGGTAATGAAAAACAGCTGGAAGCCCAGTCCCAGGGGACTGGAGATAAAAGAGTGACAAGGAACCCTCCAGATGTGAAACACCAGCAGAAAGGAAACCTGTTTTTAACCCCTCCCTTCACATCCAGTTTATAATTGGCACAACTCTTTACTCACACATTCATGCATTCATTCATTTATTCATTTTTTAAATTAAAATATGGGGTTCTCAAGATATAATGGAAAAGAATCTGAAAAGAAAAAATATATATGTATGTGTATGTAAAAAAAATTGGGTTCTTACTCTACTAAGATCAGTGCTAGCCATTTGGAATTTAAATTTCTAACTTGTAAAATTACATTTTACAAAAGAGTGTGAGAAAGATACAAAAAGGCTAGCTTCTCAACTAGGCTGTCAGAAACAGTGTAACACTTTACAAAGCTCTTTCATGTATATTTTTGTATTTAATCATCATAGCAATCCTTAATCATTTTTATAGATAGTGAAGGTTGGGTAACTTGGGGTGGTATGGTTTTTGACAGTAAGATTTAACTATAAAAGGTAAAAGTAACTTTTTATTGCTTAAAAATTGCCTCTGATTTTGACTCCTTTTGTACAGCTCATAATAATTTATATATCAGTCTTTGAGCACTGCATAGAACGGCACTGTATAAAGAGATATTTGTCTCCACATTTTACAAAAGAATACTGTGAGAAAACCACTGAGAAGGCAGTGACGAGACACTAAGTGTATCTCCTGCTCCTGACACCAAAACAGCCATCTTTGTTTGTCGGCAGGCTCTGTGCATTATTACTTGTTAATGATAAGTGAAAGCTTCTGATAGGCAAACTGAGAAATTTATATGGAACAGAAACTAAAGACACAAAGGGAATCTGCAGTGATTAACTCAGCAGTGACTTAAATCTCCACTCTTAAATTTTTTATTTCAGTTTCAAAAAGATGTTCTCTTCAAGATTCTGGTCACTTGGTCTTGCTTTTTACATCCTTTCAGACACTGGAATGTGTTAGGAGGTTGTGGCATCTATGCTAGGTTAATAATCTAGAGCTTTTTTTCTGCTTGTAGCCTAGGATTTGGAATATGGTCTTCATGAAAGCCAGAAAATGTTTCTCTTCACTAGAAAAGTTTCAGAGAGGAAATATTACTCAAACTAAACAGACTTAGTAAATAAAGCTGAAATTGACATTTCTCCCATGTATGAGTAAAAAGTCATTTAATTTTTTTCATTTTATTTTAGTCACTGTGTATATGCCTTGTTTCCCGGGTCCTCGGGAAGCATGAGTCTATCTGGACTTGAGACAAGAAGAAAACAAGACATCTTCAGAAGGAAAACCAGACACTAGCAAAAAGTATCCCAAAGTCTGAAGAGACAGGACACAAACATGACCGACAGAGGACTTAGGGATCCTCCACAGGGTAAGACTAGTTTGTACAGCACGAGATTTGTGCTATAGGAAAGCTAGGGCTGTGCTAAGTGAGAAAATCTGCTGACGGAAACTGAAGTTTGGAAGTAAAAAAGAAGTTAATGTAATTGCTTAATTTGTTATAAGTCTTGTTCTTTCACATCTCCTGGATTTTCACCATAGTGTCAGACCCTAATTATGAAGAAGAGTAATGTTTTAGAGACTCCAATAGTAGGAACCTAGAGTATTGGGAAAATAAAATGCATCTTAAAAAAAGATGGTAGGCAAATTGTTTTATATATTTTAAAAAATCAAAATATGATAAGCTAAATATTTAGAAGGGGGAATCTTTCAATCATAGGGAAAGATGAAATTTAAATTATTCCTGCATATATATATATATATAGGAGATATAAAGTAGGCAAAGTACGACGTAAGCTTTTCAGGAAAAAAGTGCATATTTAAATCTTTTATTAAGGATATTTTAAAATATATAAGAATGAACAGTATCGTGTACTCCCATGTACTCAATATCTAACTTCAACTTTTACCTACATAATGCTAATCTTGTTGCCTGCCTTGAAAGATTTAAGTGCAAATCCAAGACATTATATCATTTTATTCAACAGTACTTTAGCTTACATCTAAAGATAAATTTTTAAAAAACAGAACTAGCATTATCACACCTAAAAAATAAATTAATAGTTACTCCTCACTGTTACCACATATATAGCCAGTGTTCACATTTTCCCAATTGTCTCATGATCTTTTTTTCTTTGCAGTTGGGTTTTTAATTTTTTTAAATTCTTTTCAGTTGGGTCACATACTGCATTTGATTGATACATCTTTTAGGTTACTCTTTTTTAAAGCTTTATAATAGAAATTTTCAAACATACATAAAAGTAGGGAGAGAGATGAAATGAATCCCATGTACTGGTCAAACAGCTTCATCTGCTGTCCACATATGCTCAGTGTTGTCTCATTTACCTTCCCTTCTCCTTACCCCCATGTCAGTAATTGAAGCAAATTCTAGATATCATATAATTCTAGCCATAAATTCTTGAATACTTACATCTAAATGATATGGATTCCTTTTTAAAAACATGATCACAATACCTTTATATACCTAAAAGATGAACAATAATTCCTTAGTCTCATCAGACATCTGGTGTTCAAGTTTTCCTGATTGTCTCATAAATATTTCTTTAACAACTGATTTGTTTGACATCAGATCTAAATCATGTAGCCCACACAGTGCATTTGGGTGATGTGTCCCATGTATCTCTTAACCGACACGTCACCCCTGCTTTTTTTTTCCTTTTCTTGCTATTGATTTTTACTTCTTGCTGTTATTAAAGAAACAAAGTCTTTTGTCCCTTGGAACTTCCTACATTCTGGGTTTTGCTGATTATGTTCCTGAGGTGAAATTTAATATAATCCCTCTATCCCTGTATTTCTTAGAAACTGGTAGAGGTTTGATAGTTTCCGGTTCAGCTTGGCAAGAATACTTCCTATTGCATTGAATTGGGAGGTTAAGGATGTCTGTATTTTGCCTCTTTTTGTGGTGTTAAGATTGATCAGTGGGTTCCAGCAGTTGTCAGTCTGGTTTATCTATTACAGAATTCTTCACTAGCCTTTACATAATGGTTTTAGCTGTTACTGATGATTATTGCCTAGATTCATTATTTCATTAGGGAAGAGAGTGTATTTAATATAACCAAAAGTTGGTTCTGCCACTCAAAATAGTTCTATATTAATATTACTTGTTAGATTTATTAACATGATGATAGATGTGTTTGTTTAATCAATCGCCTTTAGTGGAAGTCAGAAGAAATACTGTTTGGGAAGAGTACCTTGTAAGCCATAAAAATCAATATAAATATTACTTTTTATTAACCAGGGAGCTTGTTAAAGTACAAAAATTGAGGGAAGTTTTTTTCAATAAAAATTATACATTTTTATCTCAATAGATTCTCAAAAGAATTTGGAAAATGACCCATCAGTAAGCCCTCAGGCACAGGAGACCACGGTCACAGCAAGTACCACTGAAGAAGCTCAGACCCCAAATCCTGCCTCTGGTCTTAACAAAGATCACCAAGAGATAGAATCAATTGGTCCAGAAAGTCCAGAAGTAGGCGATCAGTCAGCAAGTCCAGACGAAACAAATTATGGGAAAGATCCAGAGGATGTGGAAGGTGAGAACAACCAGAGTTTTCAGGATGGAGAACCAGGGAATCCACTCCCTTCAGAAAGTGAAGAAGAGCCCCTGGATCCAGAATCCAGCTGTTCTCCAAGTGACAAGATGGGAAGAGCAGGTCCACACTCGGTGAGCAGCTCTGCAGCCCTCCCCGAGGACGTGACCGACAGACCCGGAGCCTCGCGGGAGCCGCCTGCCGCAGACCCTGAGGACGCCCAGAGCCCTGGTGGTTCCACTGCGGGGCTGGAGGGCCAGGACTCACTGAGGAGGAGACTGCTGGCGCCAGGTGAGAGAAGCCCTGGACTTCTACCCTGTTTTGTATGCTCTGTCACTGGGAACACAGCATAGGCCAGGCCGCTTCTCTTCAGAGAACTTCTCTTTCCTTCAAAGGGTTAAGGCCTTTGCTCCTTGCCCAAGGTCACATAAAGAGAGGACTGCATTGAGATTACAGTGAGGTTTCTCATCTCCTGAACTGGCTCATTCCACTACATTAAGTTGCTTCCCACACATAAACTGCATTTTTAAACACTTTTTATTTATTTGCTGTTTGTATTAATGCAGTATAATTTTTTTTAAAGGCTTAACTTTAAAAAAAAAATCACCTCTAGCTTCTTCTTTATTTCTTATGAGTGTATTTTCACTTTCAGTTTTTAAAATCTTTTCATTTGGTGGGTAACGGAATGCTACTTAAATCAAGAGCTAGGTATATTTTAAAACCACCACCAGTGAGTATAGTACCTTCAATCAGTCATATTTCAGTTTTGAACTGAACTGAGCAAGTCAGTTAATTTCTCTGTACTGGATTTTCCCTGCTTGTATATTAAGGAGAACAAGCATCGTATCTCCCCTCATGAAGATAATAGCTGCAGGGTGCTAAGTCTTTCTGTAACTCCAGGGAAAGGCAAGGGCTGTCTCTCATTTATTGTGTTTCTGTGGTACCTGGCACAGAGAAGCAACTTTATGAATATTTGTTAAATGAATGAATGAATGCATGTGATTTGTATGGACCACCATCTGCCATCAGAATTTCAGTGTGCAAGTTCACTGAGTAGAGGAAGAAAATACTATTTTTAAAATGCAATTTATGTGTGAGAAGCAACTTATTATAATGGAATGAGCTAATCTAGGAAACAAGAAACCTTGTTCTGATCTCAACTCGGCCACATCTCTTTATGTGAACTCGGGCGAAGCCCTTAACATCCCTGGACCTTTTGTTACAGTAGGTAAGGCAGGGAGCTAGACTAGGTGATCATTAAAGATTCCTTCCGCCCTTGAATTCTGTGACATTTTAAAATGCCATTTTTTTGTGTGATATGACTGGGTGAACTGTCCTTTATAGGTGAAGATGACTCTACTTTTTGTATGTTGATGGAGTGTGCTATTTGAGTTATTTCTCCTCGGAGGGTATTGGGCAGTGCTCAGCTTTCACCATTTCATGAGGTACCTGGCAGGGGTCAACCACACGTTGAGACTCTAGAGTGACTTGGCTTAGAGTCTACAAAATGCTGCCCTCCTTTTCACCCACACATTTTAAGATTGGTGTCACATCCTACACGTACATTTTTATATAGTTCATAAATTTTCTTAACCTTATACTCTTTGCTTTGAATACCTCACTCACGAAGAGTTCCAAACTTGTTTTCGTAAGCTGTTTTGCAAAGTAAGCTACTACCACTGCACAGTGATCTCTCCTGCCTCTGAGTGCAGTGCCTCTGTCATTGAGGAGCCACGTGAGACTTGAACACTGAAATCGGAGTGTCATTGCTCTGTGTTGTTGAGTCTGGCATACAGACATTTCTTAAATCCCTTCTTAATTCTGTACATTTTGTTGAATCACATTTTAGATAGGTTTGCCTGCAATATTAGGATATTTGTTTCTTTGTCCCTGATCTCAGGGCCAGTGAAGAATTGTGGATGGAGCAAAAGCATCCTTAAGTGAATTTTACAGCACTTTATTTTTTTATTCTAAGTAGAATAAAGGTAATAGTGAGCCTTAAGGAAAAGACAGGGAAAAAGTTCACTTTTTATAAAAAAAAATTTTATAAAGTATGGAAAACTCTCAGTCAAATAATTCTTTGGCAAGAGGTATAAAGGTATACAGACTCTCATTGGTGTACTGTCTAAAAATAATGTTCCTTTTTTTTCCCCCAGAGGCTGAGAGGCATCAACAAGAGATACAGAAATTGGAAGAAAACAAAGAGAATGCACAGGATACCGGGAGAAAGATGAATAAAAAGGATTTTTTGAGCTATGGTGAGAACAAAACTGGTCTTACTGCAGCGTTGATTCACATTCAGAAATCCTCAGAGAAATACCTAGCAAACTAGCAGATTTAAATATGTTTAACATTGTCTTAATGGTTTTTTAAAAAAAGTTTGTCATATTAGAATACAGCAATGGAGGTTTAGGGATTTTTCCTTTAGAGGTGTTGGCCAATATTTTGCCATCCTCAACAAAATGGGAATTCCCACAGGAGTTAGGGCTTTTCATCAACAAGAAACTAAAACTACTGTTTCAATGAGAGAGCATTAATTTCTCAAGTGGCATTTTTACATTTTGACCTTTTAGGAAAAAATGGCCTTCTCCAGGCAGTGAATCCTTTGAGAAGGTAGAACAGACCTCTCGTTTCAAAATCACATCATTAGTTATAGCAACAAATACATAAACTTAGCTTTTACCTTTTAACAGAGATGTTGTCTCTTCAAATAATTTAAGAAATTTAAGAAAAAGTGTTTCTGGTAGACTTCAGTGGCTGGAAGTTTAAAGGGTTTAGGCAAAAGAAAGTCACCACAGCCAGTAAAATCAGTGTATCTGCCTCTTTTCAATTTACCGCAGGCTTTATTTCTGACTTACGTTCTCTCTAATTTCGTCTTTTGTTTTCTCATTCTCTGACAGGCTCCATCTTTCTTGGCTTCATGGTTCTGACTCTTGTTTTGCTAAGTTCTGTTAATAGCTACTATTCCTCTCCAGCCCAGCAAGTGCCCAAAAATCCAGCTTTGGAGGCCTTCTTGGTTCATTTCAGCCAATTGAAGGATAAATTTCCAGGCCAGAGTTCCTTTTTGTGGCAGAGAGGACTTAAGTTTCTCCAGAAGCACCTCAATTCTTCAAACCCCACTGAGCCAGCCACCATCATATTTACAGCAGCTCGAGAGGGAAGAGAGACCCTGAGGTGCCTGAGCCACCACGTGGCAGATGCCTACACGTCCTCCCAGAAAGTCTCTGCCATTCAGATTGATGGGGCTGGGAGAACCTTGCAGGACAGTGACAAGGTCAAGCATTCAGTTGACATGGAGCTGAGCTCCGGGTTTGAGAAGGGCCAGAAGGCTGCTGTGGTACATCGCTTTGAATCCCTCCCTGCAGGCTCCACCTTGATCTTCTACAAGTATTGTGACCATGAGAATGCTGCCTTTAAAGATGTGGCCCTGGTCCTAACGGTCCTACTGGAGGAGGAGACCTTAGACGCAAGTGTCGGCCCACGGGAAACTGAAGAGAAAGTGCGAGATTTACTCTGGGCGAGGTTTACCAACTCCAGCACTCCCAGCTCTTTCAACCACATGGATTCAGACAAACTGAGCGGGCTGTGGAGCCGCATTTCCCACCTGGTGCTGCCCGTCCAGCCCGTGAGGAACATAGAAGAACAGGGCTGCTCTCTATAAGCCAAGCACGGAGTTGGTTATGGAAGGCATGGGTATATTAAAAAGTCAGTTTAAAAGCCTTCTGTTCATATGGAAGGAGCTTGATGAATGTGAGGAAATAGCCTGGAAAGTACAAATGAGCTTATTTTAGAAAAAAATTCATTTTTTACTTTTTTTAAAATTTTTCTTATCTAAGCTTGACAAAGCTAAAAGTTGACCTGACTTTTTCTTTCCTTGCCTTTCAGGCAAATCAGGTATATATAACAGGTATTTTTTTAATCCACAAATATAGCAACATAATCATTGCGTGGGAAGGTAATCTCAGAGTAATTACAGATTGATTTTTGTTTTCTTGAGACTCTAAAGAGCCTTTTAGATAGTATTTGGACTCGGATTAAAGCAATTACAGTTTATGAAACAATGAAAATTTTTAAAAAATTGTATCATGTTAAATATTTTTTAAATTTGTCTTAATAATCTGGTTGGGGGATTACAGCTTATGCTTATTTGCACTTTTGAGTAGTATGAAACAGGAGATAAGAATTCAAATACTTACTTACCTAAGTACTATATGTAAGATATGCTATGTTTTTATTCCGTTAATTAGCTCTGAGATAAAAGCAGCTGTACTCAAGAGATGTTTTTAAAAATTGGAAACAATGGGGCAATTGTTTATAATGGCTGCAAATGAAGATATTCCAGGTGTCTGTATCTTTGTTTCAACTTTCTTGAATGATTCAGAGCAGTGATTTTTTAAGCTGTCTATTGGTACCCCTCCCCTTTGTATCAGCAGTTCTGCTTTTGACCATTTTATATATTGGGATTCTCCATACGATTTGAAAACCATTGATTAGTGGGAAAAAAATCTTAAAAGATAGGAAATGGGTAGGAAAAAATGAATGTAGTAAAACTCATGAGTAGAAAGGGGATGAAACACAGGTTTATCATATAGACTTGGCTATTTATGAAGGATAAAGACCCACAGATGAATAGCAGAATGTATACATTAGTATTTACTAGCATATTTCTGATGCTTTTAAAAATTTCTGTTCATCATTTTTGTCTCCTCTGAATAAACTGTATAGGATGAGAGGTTGAACGCCGTTTAAGCAGAACAGATTTTAATAACCAGCTGAATAGTAGATTTTTATATGGGCACATTAGCATAACTTTACCACACTGTTTACTTGTTAGACAGTGATGGAACATTATATAATGCAGCTAATTTCTTGCCCTGCTAGTTAGAAGTACCATTAGGTTAACAGTTAGGAAAATGTAAGAGATGTTATACTTAGAGGAAACAGAAATGGTAGGTAGATTCTAAGAGGTTTTAATATTTTATTGTTGGACCATGTTTGTAATTGTAAGAAAGCTTGAGAACAGTGTTTATGGAGATAGTACTTGTTGATTTGCATTCCAACCCAAAACCAGAACTTTAGTAAAATGATCTTGACCTCATGAATGATCTGTTCCATTACATGGCATACCCAGGACCTATCACCGTGAACCTGGAATCTTTTAGCTAAGTTTTGGCCTCTCTACTGCTGTGAGAGCATATATATATATATATATTTAAAATGAAGTCACATGATTAAATTATGGAAGGATTTTTTTTTTTTCAGAAACAGTAAAAAGATATACAGCTCTTTGATACCTAAACAGAGATCATAAAGAATTGGGGGAAGAATCTATTTGAAAATGACTGTCACAGGAAAAACAAATCTGTTCTAACCAAGGCCTGACATCCAGTGGAGGGCCATACGTAAAGGAACTGTTTTCGTTTGGGATTTTGCGAAGGACTCTCCCGCTAGATTTGAGGAGACCTTCCTGAATAAGAAGTTAAAGCACAGTGAATATAATGTCAGTGTCAATCCGGTATTTCCAGATCTCCGATGCCAGCGTTACATCACACAAAACCAGCGGTGCCTTGTAGAAGTGTTCTGTCAGCCTGCTGACCTGTGCTACCTCAGCTCCTTAAAAAACCAGTGTGAAGTGTGCACATCTAAGCTGTCAGTGACGCAGATCACAGTTGAGACAAAGGTTGTTTCTTCATTCAGTTGAGTTGATTTTTCATCATTTCCTTTCAGTATAATTTCCAAAAGTCACAATTTTTTTTTTTTTTTTTTACTATTTGGTCTTTGTTAAAAATACTTTCCTTCCATGTATAAGTGCAATCAGCTGAAACTGTTGTCAGTTTTCTGTTCACTATCTCAGAAACCCTTTTAAAAAGCAATATATTAGCTCTGTGATTTCTCATGAGAAAGCAAAAAATTATATTTTTAAATGTATGAATAAAATCTATTATCTAATGTACTCTTAGGTTGGCTTCTATTCAGTTGCATCTGTTTTTTACGTTTACCAAGTTTCCAGATTTTCTTTTGTGTATCTAGTAGTTCATCTTTCATTACTGTAATAGATAGTTAGCTTGTTTGACTTAGAACAGTGGCTTGTGGGCATACGATACCATACATGGTACCCAGACACTGCTGTTTAATTATTATCACAGAACAACTCCCGTTACATTACATATTAATATAAATCACTTCTTGAATGATACCAGAGTTCTAGAAGCAACTGGTAGGATTATAAACAGCCTCTGGACTTGAGTTTCCCCCTGTGGGGTAAACTTTAGGTTCCCCAGTTAGTTCCCAAAAGTTGGCAGAGAAGTTCCAGGGGATTCATATAACTAAATGTAGCAATGCTGTTATTTCTGTTTCTCTTTTTTAAATCAATAAATTTAAATGTATTTCACTTGGAAGCTGCCACAGTCAACGTGGTGTGTAAGGCTCAGCAGGCCTGTTACTACCCACCGTCCTCTGGCTAATGTCCCAGGTGAACAGTGTTATTAGCCCCTGAGGTGGTTTTGACCCTTTTGCAGTTTTTAATTGTTTGATTTATACTTTTATCTGGTAAAGACAGGAAATATAATGAGCATTGTTAAAATACAACAAATTCAGCATGTAAAAGTGATAACAATTCAGCAAGATGATCTTCACCAGGACTATACTTGCATACCTCTGACTACAGTTTTTATGCATATTCAGGTGTCTAGTACTTCAAAAACTAATGTTAAATAGAAAATATAATTACATCTGATTAAGGTTATCATTTAATGGGAGTAAAGCTTGTCTCCATACACAGGGTATTTGTAGAGAAGTACTTTCAAATAGAAACATGACACCTTTTATCTTTTATCATCTGAAAATAAAACGTAACAATTATAAAAATAAACCAATACCTCTTTGTAAAGCCCTCAATATATCATTTTATAAAAGCAGTTTTTAATCTTTTTCAAGTCGACTATGTAGTTAAATATTAATCTTCGTTTTAACATATTTCATTTTAAAATTTGTTGAAAAGTCATAGTGGTTTTGCTTTTTGTTTTCATTTTTTTTCAAAATTAAGGTACCTTGAACACTGTATCACTTGTTTAATAGGAATGTTGAAAAATGATGAAATGATTATTTTAAAATATTTCTAAGGGTGTCTGTAAGATTATAAAATACTTTAGGCTTATGAGTCATGTAGGAAATACTTGTTTTGAATAATAATATATTTGTAAAGAAGATGTTACCAATTCTAGAGAGAACTGAATAAAGTTAAGATATCCATGTAAAACAGGTTTCCCAGATGACTTTAAAATATGCCTTATTTCTATTATGTGAAGTTTTAGGTGTTAGGTTGTGAAGTAGCTGATGATAGGGGCCTAAATTTGCCTCATTCAGACTGAGACTGGGCTGTTGAAACTCATCTGCAGCTAATATGCTGCCCCGTCACCCCCCATCTATGCCAGTGCTGCTCC
This sequence comes from Camelus dromedarius, assembly GCF_036321535.1. Lineage (NCBI taxonomy): Eukaryota > Metazoa > Chordata > Mammalia > Artiodactyla > Camelidae > Camelus > Camelus dromedarius. Next base: position 24,612,080 of record NC_087458.1, on the reverse strand, counting down.
CCCTGTTTTTAAAAATGTATATACACACTGGTTAAGAGCACTAGCCTTATCCAGACGGTCTGAGAACATAACCAGTATCCCCTAATCTGTGAGTAATCTGTAAAGATGTAAACAGTTTAATCTTCAATGCATTTCCTTCCCGTGTTACGTGCTGTGTTTATTTCAGCTTGTTTTGATGTCTTTAAAAATCCAGAGACTGGTTCCTATACTGGGAAGTGATCTCCCACTTTTCCTCACTGAGGTTCATAAACTAAATCTGCCCTTGGCTAAGAGCAATTCCCTGAACTACAAAGAACATTTTGGACTTGGGAAGCAGCGGGCTGCGTAGGGAGGGTAGAGCTGGCAAGAAGTGATGCCTGCTACTGCCGGCCCACAGCGGTGGCAGCCTGCCTTCCCCGGTGTCCAGCTCGGCTCAGCATCCTCATGCCAGAGCTCTAGGCCACCGCTCTGAGTTGACCAGATTACAAGACGTGTAAATCTGTTTGCCATCCCTTTCGTGAAAGAAGCATTGACTTTCAAACAACTGCATTTTGATTTTTTTTTCCTACTTAACAACAAAAAAAGGGCTTTGCCAATATTAATGTCAAAATTCTTGGCATTCCCCTTCTTCCTTATGTAACCATGATTGCATTTGCATTTGTTTCTTATAGAGGTTGAAGGATGTGCCTTATTCAAATTTGTTGTCTGGTTTTACCAAAAATAAATCATTTTAATTTTTCTCAGTTGACTGATTCTTGATTATAGTTCCCAAAGGAGCAAGTTTATAGAAATGAGCATGGGTCATTAATGATGGGAAATGGGCAATAAGTTCAAGAGCCGAAAGAGTCCTGTGCGTGTCCCGGTGGCACTCGGCCATCAGTGAAATGTACAGCACGGAGGCTGTGCCTGGAATCTACTGCACGTCTCCTTTAGCATCCTTAGAACTCTCTCTGCTTAACGAGGCTGTCTTCAGGAGGGAGAGAGTCTTGTAAGAGCCCTGGGAATTGCTCCTCACCCCAGTGTGCTGACAACTTCCAGTTGTGTGTTGGGAAGTGGGAAAGGCCAGAATGTGTTCAGAATTTCTGCCTTAAAATGATGTCAAACCAGAATTAGCAGAAGTACCTGAATACCCATCTCAGCCCCTTACCTACCCTTCTCTCAGCTTTCTGCCCCCACAATCTATACCCAACTAAGAACAGTGGATCTGCTGACATTTTATTGTACATTTTTCTACCAAATCTGAATTCAGTTTTGAAAGTCTGAAAGATTTATTCTTGCAGTTTAGAAAAATGGGAACTCCTGGGAGTCAGCGTGTCTTAAAAGAGGAGCTTTCAGTGGAATGGGCTAAAGTCAAAGGATAAGACAAGCCTGAAGGGATTTCCAAACATTCACAGTGGGTTTGCGACAACAGGATTTGTTTGTTTGTCTTACTTCACAAACTCACCACTAGAGGATGTTAACATACTTCTCCAAATACATTGGAACAGACTGAGGCCTCAATTATGTGAAAATTGATTAATAAGGAAGAGAGGTGCTAAGCAGTAGTTACTGTGGAATTTTTCATTTTAAATAGTGTATAATAAAACTGTCAAGTCTGAAGTTGCAATCTGGGTCATGGAATGTCTGATAAAGAAGCTGACCGTGATTCTTTGCTTGTCTAAACCTCAGTCAGGCTCCTGAATATTTTCCTAGGCCCATCTGTATACTTCCTTGGAAAATACAGTTTTAGCAAGAAACCTGCTAAGTTAGTTTAACCAGAACCGCCCCCCCCCCCACAATATCTGATCATCCTCAATATCTAACACAGTTCCTCATCCTCCAGCATGCCCTAGGTGATGTCTGATCACCCTGGCCTGCGTCCAGCAAGAATTCTGATAGATCGGTTTGGCCTGAACCCATTATCCCTGGTGTGTCCGCTTAGTTGTTTCCCATCCACTGACCCCTACCCAGCTCCTTGGCTGTAAATTCCTACTTGCCCCAACTGCATTTGGAGTTGAACCCAATCTCTCTGTAACATTCCATTGCAGTGGTCCCTACTCCTATCACGAGGGTCCTAAATAAAGTTTGCCTTACCATCTTTACTAAGTGTCACTGGATTTTTTTTTTTCTTTAACAAAGTAGCTTCATCAAGCTAAACTAGGGAAGGGTCCTAGCTACTGAGTGAAGACCTTAGCCACTTTGAGAAAAGGAAGCAGAGTAGACAGATCCTGCTTTATATACGTGCAGGGCACTCTTCACACTAACTTACCCACCCACCCACGTGATCAATTTAGGACCTGCAGGAAGCCCCCCCACACACAAACACTAAAAATGAGACACAAGTTGTTTCTTTGAACCTGTAGCCTGCCACTTACTAGGATCCCTAATTTTCTAACGTACAAATCAATACTTACGATGGACCATCAACGTGGTAATACTTTTTATTATCATATTACCTGAGATGCCATTTTAAGTTCTTACTTTGAGTTAACATCTTCCTGTAACTCCAAACGTAACAATAATAGATAAAATAATTCAAGGGAAATTTAAACACAAAGAGCCAGGTTCAAAAACAAGAGTTGCATTTTTAAGGTATCAGAAACAGAATAAAAATGAAGTAACGAGTGGGACTAAAGCCACAGGCTTGCTAGGCCCTGCGTCCAGGCAGGCAGACGCTGCTGGGTGCTTAGAACTAAGTACCCCACATGAAGCACACCAGTCTGGTTATACAAGCAAGATAGCTGATAGGCAAGTCCTACAAAATTGGCATTGTTCATTGTAAATATTCAGTAATTCGTCTGTTTTAAGCAGCCTTTTAAAAAGCATCTTGTTTGAATGCCTCCTGTAAGTGTGCTAGAAGTCAGTTTCATAATTTCTCATTTGCCATGTAGTTTGGCCAGAGGGGGTTAATTTAAATGTGTCCTACTGTCTTCCTGCTTATAGCCACGAATTTCATTACATGATGTGGAGCTATAATTACTCACCAGACACATTACTGAACAGTGTCAACAAACATCATGCTTCTGGTAACTGAATCACCAAATTTATGAGTTTCATAGAGAAGGTAAGCAGTATGCAGAGCATTCCCCAGGCAAAACCTAGAGTGAATAGCTTTTAGAAGAATGTCAGCATGCTTACTGGAAACTAGAAAAATAAGTAACAAAAACTTTAGCAACTCCATTTGATTTGAAAAGTATACAGCAGCAATCCAAATAAACAGGAGCCACAACAGAAGATCTGGTACCATTTTTAACATTACTCTTGGTTTGTACAGAAAGAAAAAACAATTGTCTCCCTTTTTTTAAATTAAAAAATATCTCCCCCCCAAATCACTACATGTGCACTCTTGGTAATATTCTTTCTTCCTACAGAGTTGTCTTCAAACTTGATGCCTGAATTAGCAGAATTAATCAAAACAAAGAAGGAAAGGATCTTTCACAACAGCCATCAGTTCAGTGGGTTTTATTTAGTGGTGAAAGTGTGGGGCTGGATTACCAAGTGGTTAGCTTTCCCAGTTAGAAAAGAAACATCATGGAGAAGGTGTATATTTCTTCAATCATATTTCCACCATATTGCTTCCTGAGCGAGAGCATAAATTCCCAGAAAGCAAGAAAAGCCAAAGCACAGATGAATTCATCATTAATCCACTGTGGTTTCAAAACCATTAATGGTTGTTTTCACATGAGCAAGCGTCCCTTTGTATTATTAACTAATAATAACTATTATTTAATAAGAGTAGTTAGCATTTATATTGCATGTCTTCATACTCTGTGTTCTTTATTATATCTGATTCATGGATGTTCTTACACATAATTTTCAGGTAGGAAAGCTGATGTCTTATTTTCAATGTATCCTTAGAGGATGTGAAAAATTCCTAATAGGACTTTTTTAAAGAAGGACTCATGACCTAAATGGAAATAAATACCTAAAAATTAATTGTAGTTTTTAAAGACTATTTTGTTAACTACTAGCATCCTGAATAATCATAGGAAGATTAGAATTATGATATCTAATCTCTTATCCTCTTTTAATTATTTACATTTTTCCAGCTTTATCGAGGTATAATTATAATTAGCAGATAAAATTGTATATATTTCAGGTGTACAATATGATAATTTGATAAACTTGTACTGTGAAATGATCACCACAACCAAGTTAATTAACACATCCATCACCTAATTACCATTTTTGTGGTGAGAACAGTTAAGATTTACTCTCTTGGCAAATTTCAAGCATATAATACAGTATTATTAGCTATAGTCACCATACTGTTCCAGTGCTCCCCAAAACTTACCTGTATTTGAAAATTTGTTCCTTTTGACCAACATCTATTATTATTTGCATTTCAATAAGTGGTGTTTGTCTTAAAAAGAATATAATGTTATTTTCCTAAGGGTACCTTTTTTGATATTTGTATCAGTTCTCAATTTGTTTTTAAGCTCATAATTTTTTACATAAACTTAACAGCCTTCACCATCATAACTCATTGCAGTATTTTACTCTTGCAATAATAACTATTAAATTAAATCATAGATCTTTAAACTTATCACATAAGATGACTTTCACTCCAAGTTATATTAGAAACTTCATTTATATATTTGAAAGTGAATATTCAGATTTGAAAGTGAATGTTCAGATTTAAAAAAAGTCAGAGTGACCTGCTTCGTTGAATTACTGTAGCTGTTCAGACATCATTTATTAAGAATCTATCTTTTCCCCATTGACTTGAAATACTTATCGTTCATTTAACAAAGCTTCCCATGCAATTCAACATACCAACTTATCCTAGTTAAATATTTTTCTCAGAGATGCTACAGGGGCCCTCTGTGGCAACCCAAAGTTAGATGAAGTCAAAAGAACTTTAATTAGAATTTAATAGGAAGTTTGTAAAAAAAAAAAAAAATCCAAAAGTTTCACACAATCTTTTCTCAGAAGCATTCTAAGTAAACTTGTCCTCTTAACAGAGAGGAACCAAATCTAGTCCTATTACTAGCTTATTTTTAATAACAAAATTCATTGACCTAATTACATTTAATCTAATGTCAGCCTGACCATGCACAGAACTCCTTTTTCAGGGCTTCCTTTCTACAAACTTCCCACAACTTTCTGTATCCGTATTAGTTTGTCCCTTATTTTTCCCATCTAGAAACAACTAGCTCTAGGACCCAATCACTTCATTTTCCCTTAACAAAATGCAATTCCATTCTCACACTTCTTTTTTTATTACTCAAAACATATTTCATAATTTTCTACCATATACTGAAATGTTTCCCCCATTATTTTTAGTAGCTTCAATTACACACCCAAATTGGAATCCTCAGTTCTTAAAAATCTCAATTTCTCAATTTCTAGTGAATGTTTTGGTATCTTATTTTGTTTGGGAATGCCCTAGCTATTCAACTATTCAGTAAACTCCCATCATTTAACTTAACTCAGCACAACTCCAAAATTTCAAGTTTCCAAAAATCCGGAGAGATCATTTTTAAGCAGACATTCCCAAAGCACAATCATTCCCAAAGGGTTCATCCAAAAGCTCCCATCTCATTTGCTTTCAATTCACTTGTAAGAATTTACCAAGTTAATTTTTTTCTTTCTGCAGACAAACTCTGCAACAGAAACAACATGAACCTACTGACCTTCAGTAAACCTGCGAACAATAAGACATGTTCATATTGATTATACCAACAAGCTTAAGCTAGCTTAATACCAGTATTGAACACTTTCTAGATCACATGAACCTGAATTTTGTTCTGTCTAGCTTCTTTCATACTTAGAAGTTATCTGTAAGCACTTACTCTTAAGTCAATTAACTAGAGCTCATTTACAAGTTAATTTTTTATGTAAAGACAGACAAAATCAGGGATCTCAATTTTCCAGCTAGAATTAAAAAAAAAAATTTTTTCCCCCTTGAGAGCCCAGGGAGATCATGTACATCTCAAATACACAGGAAGAGAAATGCAAATTTCTCCTCTAACTGCTCTTGCAAAACCCAAGCATCTGGCTATTTTCAGGATATTTTTTTTTCCAGTTCCCAAATATCTAGAAGACAATAACATATATACCATTCACTCACATTTGCATGCCTCACTTTCAGCAGAACCAGGAGGAGAGAACAGGGTTTGGACCCAGCCACGGAGATTTTCACACACACATCTCCCAAGATAAAAGCCAAACTGCAAAATATAATAGCAGGGCCATTAGGGGCCACTGTTGTCCAGATCTCAGGGAGTACTGAGTCCACACAGTGTTACAATAAAAGATATCACTTTCTTTCCTTTATGGGAGTATAACTGAAGATCTCTTGCAAAATATACCCTAGGGAGACGAGACTACGATGAACTGAGCTCTGATCATCCATAATTGATTATTCATGGCTGATGTTATCAAGTATCAAGCAAATGACAATCCAAAATGGTCTCTCAGGGTCACAGTTTCCTAGCTCCAAAAGGCAGATTCCCAACCAAAGCCCCATGAAGCCGACGCAACAGGGAAGGATGCCCTGGGTTGTCATACTAGGAGCCCTGTTACTCATCAAAGACGTCTCAACCTGCAAGCGAAAGTGCTGATACACACACGTGCAAACAGCAAGTGTGGTCCCACAAAGCAAAGGTCAGATGAGGTGTAGCCCAAAAATTTCACCTCTACTTCCAGACGGAGGCTTCCAGAGTGGCCTGGCTCCCAAAAGAGAATAGACCCAGAGTGGCTCCCAATGAGCCCAGAGCAGCTCACTTCCCGGAAGGAAATGAGGCCAGGTGGAGCTGGTAGAATTTTCCCTTCCTGCACAAGCTGGAGTGGTTCACCCCAAAACGACACACACAAAACCACAACCAACAAATAAGCTACAGTTGCACAGACAGAGAATCAGAGGGTGTAGCCTAAAAATTCTATTTCTACTTCCAGACTGAGGCCTCCAAAAAGACTGGCCCAGCTCTGGGAAAAGAACAGACCCAGAGCGGCTTGCAACGAGCCCAGAGCGACTCACTTTCCGCAGTAATAAGCCTAGATGAAGTGGAGAGAATTGCCAGCCTGCACAAGCTGGAGCAACTTACCTCCAGGCAACAGTGAATGTGGACTATAGCTCAGCTCCAAACTGCCTCGTGCGGTGGGGTGGCTGGTGCCTGTCACAGAGAATCCTTCCTGGTTCCCTAGAGCAAAGGGAACCTCCGGCAGCTGCTGGGACCCAGGGAAGTGGCTGCCCCTGGCCAGGGTTGACCCACCACGGACACAGACTCCTAGGCTGGCTTCACCAAAATTATTACCCAATACAAACTCACGTGCCTGACGCACAGTGAAGCCAAACAAACCAAAATGATGGTATTTTGAGCAGAGGAAGGTTTATTGCAGGGCTGAGCAAGAATAGGTGCTCGTGCCCCAAAAACCTCAAACTCCCTGAAGGGTTTCAGCTGTGCCTAATTCTCTGATTGGTTGATGGTGCTCAATCCTTAGGCACCAGAAGGTCTGCAGGCTATCGGCTCATGATCATCAAGTAGTTAACTTCTTCCACTTGGTGGTAGTTTTTAACCATCTGAAAAACTCCAAATATCATCGCTCCAACCTAGAGTGTCACAGAGAGATACAGATGTGTTGGTTTTATTCAGGAAAAGGGAGCCATTACTTCCAGGGGTGGCAAAGGAGTAAATCATTGAATCATAGAAAAGGTTTGAAGGACACAGGTAAAATTGGGGCTGGTGGAGAAGAGTATGTGTATGTGGAGTCAAAGTTGTAATTGAAAAGTCACTCCAGGTGGGAACAAGAGAGAAAAGTCATTCCAGGTTTTGTTTGTTTTTACTTTTTTTTTTTTTTTTTTTGATGAGGGAGATATTTTCAGAGCTCTAATACACAGGCATTTGTGTCAAATCCCAGTGGGTTCATAGACCTTATGTCCATTCAGACAGATCAGTTTGGTTGAGGTCTCTGCAGAGAGGCTGGTGATGCTGGTGTGCACCTGGTTTGCTCTCCTTCCCGCCCTCCTCCCTCCCCTCTCTGTGGCCAGTGGTCCAGCAGCTGTGGCACTCTGGGGACCGTGAGGGGACAGGCAGCTGCTCAGTGGAGCAGGCCCAGTGCAGTGAGTTCTGCTGCTCAGAAGGCTACCAAGGCTTCTGCCTGGGAACCCGTGAATGGTCTGCCCAAGGCCTCCCCATCCATCCGATTGGCTGGTGCAGCCTAGGACCTGAGTGTGCTGACAGCCAGGAAGGAAGGAGGTCGGGTCACGGAGCTGCTCACCCACTCACTGAGCCTTGTACCTCCCTCCCAGCTGCTTCATTCTCCCCGCTATCCAAATCTCCTTTTCATCTTAGGATCATCCCAAGTCATCTGAGAGTGGCTGCCTGAGCCACGTCACAAATCTCTTAAGATGTTGCCTGCCTGACCAGGCCTCCCCTGACCTTTCCTTCAGGATAGGCTGTAAAGCTACATTCCAACCCTTTTATCTTTGGAGCTTCCTTGCCATCAGTTTTTGCCTAGAGATTTCATCGTGGCAGAAGGGAAGTGATGATCCTGCATCAGCCTGCCTTCTTCCAGATTTACTGAGCCCCATCCCCAGAAGGATGAGTTTATCTGACAACTTTAATACAAAAATAAATCAAACACAGCTGTTAAAAGTAATTCTAACATGAGTGGTTATGGAGTTTCTGTTTGGGGTGATAAAAAAGCTCGGGAAACAGTGGTGATGGCTGCACAACATGTGAATGTAACTAGTCACTGAATCGTACACCTCGACATGGTTAGAATTGTAAATTTTACGTACAATTACAGATATTTTACCACCACAAAATTTTTTTTAATTTGTCAAATATGCGCCTATGTTGCTTGACACTGTTTTCCCTTCTAGTCTGCCTGTTGGCCTTGGGGGGAGAAAACCATACGTGCAGCATGGAAGCCCCTGGGCCTTCGGTGGGTGCCCTACGGCAGCCATGACCCAGCCCCAGAGCTGGGAGGATCTGAGTGCGGTAGCATCTTAAGAGACTCAGCCGCCCAGGTCGCTGCCCTGAGACCACGCGGCACCTTTTCCAGTTAAGGGGTCAGAGCGGGGGCCTCAGCAAGCTTCCCCCAGGGCTCTGCTCACAGCCAGAGCCAGGCATGTGTGTACCTGTGCATGAATTCCTGGAGGGACCTCAGCTATTCTCAGCCAGTTTTGGTATAATTTAACTGAGGAAAAAAAAAAAGTTTTGAAATGTAGAGTCACCAAGTCAAAATAATGTAACAAGGCATATGTGGAAAAGCTTTGTTTCTGCCGTCACCCTGACTCCCTCCCATTGGGAAGCCATTTTTATTTGTTTTTTATGGATCCTCCCCATGGCCAATATTTTATATTACCACTTTTTCTCCCTCATGTAAAATTCTCAAGTCTTCATTTTTTCCTCATTTGATTTCCTCCTCATTCACTGCCACCAGCTCAAGACTCCTCCTCAGATGGGGGTACTGGGGGCCACATGGGGTGGGAGAGAGGCAAAGGCAAGAGGCAGGTGAGGGGTCTGGTGAGACCCTCGGTTTCTAGGCAGGAGCCTTGGGTTCGGGGTCTTCTGATAATCCGTAGCCCTTTGGTGGGGCCCTAAATGTTTGCGGAAAGAATTCAGAGAATGTTGTGAGGAGGGCCAGGCCTCTGCTATAACTTCAGAATGTTTAAATTAGACCCAGAACACAAATCTTCTCAGGAGAGTGATCTTTTGTTGCAAATAAGGATGTGACTCCCAATGGGTAGAAAACCCCTGGCCCAAGGCAAAACCCAATTCAGGTGGATGTATAGCTATCGGGATGGGCTGGAGAAGAGAGAGACCTGGCTTGTACCTGCAGGCCAGCGCTGGAGCCTCATGCTCCTCCAGGGGCTCAGGTGCCTGTGGCCAGGGCTGGATGACCTGGGTCTTCTGTGCAGACCTGGAAGGTGATCTCAGATGGCCAGTGTGATCCAGCCTCTGGATGCTTACCCCTGTGAAGACTGGAACTGTCCTGCCCACGGGATGGAGTCGGCCTGGGAGCCAGGGAGCTGGGGTAGAGGCTCCCTGCAACTTCTATGGGGTGGGGGGCACCTGGTGACAGAATAGAGAGGAAGGTGGGAAGCCAAGTGCTTCCCTGGAGGCCTGGGCAAACTGTCCCCCAGAGACCAGCCACCCTGGAGAAGGACGTCCCAGGGAAGCAGGCTCACCTGGGGTTGTGGGGGACAGTCTGCTGGAGAGAGGAGTGACTTCTGCCATGATTAGGGCAAGAGCCCCAGGTGGGTGCTCATCTCCTAAACTTCAGGAAGAGTTCATGGCTGCCCAACAAATGGGCTACAAAGCAGAAAATATTCTTAAGGATATTCATGGTTGAGGGGGAGAAGGGTATAGCTCAAGTAGTAAAGCAAGTGCTTAGCATGCATGAGATCCTGGGTTGAATCCCCAGTACCGTCATTAAATAAATTTTTTTGAAAAGACAAAAAATGAAAAAAAAAAGGATATTCATGGTAAGTGTGTTTATCTCTAATGTATTTGAATTTGTTCTCTGGACAACACTTGGAGAATGTTGAGATTTTCACAGCCTGCACGCGGCTGCTTTTGATGATCTTGCCTTTTAGAGATTAAAAGATAGAGGTGCCATCCTCCACCCGCTCTCATCCTCCATCCAGGACCCCGCCCCGCCTCAGGAGTCCTGCCTTAGGAAGAGTTCCAGAGACCCCTCCCTGCGGACTGAGTTGTGGCCTCCTTGGCTATACTGTTATAGTGGGTTTAACAATACTGGTTAACGGGAGGGGGCCTCTCCCTTCAGCTGGGCCCTGTGTGTGGGAGAAGTTGAGAGGACTTTGTGAGGAGGGCCAGGCCTCTGTCTAACCTTGAGTTGTTTAGTTAGATCCAGAACAAAACTCAAAGTGTCAACATCATACTTACAGGTTCTATTTCCTCCCATCTAAATAGTAGCCTGTTAGCCCCTTAAGCAAAGGGAAAAGGGGGGAAGGCAGAGGTACCCCGAGCTGGCCTGATGAAGCCCTTTCCCACTCACACCCCCCAGCAAGACGCAGATGAGAGATGAAGGCAGGTGGTGCAGGAGGTCTGTAGGTGACGCTTGGTGGCTGCCCAGATCTGTCCGGCCATCCCTCCTCCAAGGGTGCATGTGAAGCGGGGCCATGGGAATTGTATGTCCGAATACTCTCGCGCTCATTTGTACAGTTTGCTGCGGCAAATGCAAGGCCAAAATGCAGTCCTAGGTTGATGGGACACTTGGTCCCTCAGAGAGTCACGAGCAGTTATAATGGGGAGGGAGGTTCCAGATGCAGGGAGAGGCAGTAAATGGGTGGAGTAATGGGCTGGAAAGGGCGGGGAGAGGTTCTTGCTTCTGCTTTTTCTCGTTGCTGTGCTGTTCAAGAGCCCAGCCTTAGATACTGGTGGTTTGGGCCTCTTACCCCGGAAATTATCAGTGGCCTCTGAGCAGCACTTTTAAACTTGAGTGTAGAAAATGGGATGCAAAGGTTTTTTTTTGTTTTGTTTTGTTTTTGTAGGGGCGACGGTGGTAATTAGGTTTACTTATTTATTATTTAATGTAGGTGCTGGGGCTTGAACGCAGGACCTCACGCTGCTAAGCATGTGCTCTACCACTAAGCTATACCCACAGGATGCAAAGTTTTTATCATGGAAGAAGCTTCTCTCTGAAGTCCACGCAGAAACCCCAGGGACAGCATAACGATCTGGAGATCTGGGATGGCAAGGCGCAGCTTATGGGGGTGATGGTGTCCAGGGCACTGTGTAAGTCAGAGGCCCATGGGTGGCGGGCCTATGTTCCTGACCAGGGCTCCGGCTCTCCCCTCCCTGCCCCCGTGGGCCTAGACGGTGCAGTGAGACCTGTGGCCCAGGCTCAGGCTGGAGGACTGGCTCTGGCGCTCCAAGGGAGAAGAGTGGAGGTGGAGGACATGGCTTAAGGCTGCTGCGGGTGCCCTCAGGAGAGATTGGCCTCAGGGTTTTGTTCCAGCGGCAGACAACTGGTGACAGGGCTGCAGCCGCCTGCCCCCTGCCGGGGGTGGAGCTGTGCCCGGTGCTGCTACAGGAAGTTCTGCTGGGGCAGCGCCCTGGGCTTCGGGCGTCCGGGGGCCCGCTACACAGCCGGCTGTGGTCGGGGCTGGACGCGGCCCTGGGACAGGGACACAGTGTCCCTCTCACACATGCAGAGAGCGTGCTGTCCGCCCGCATCCCCTCCAATCCTCCCTTTGTCCCGGTTCTCGGGGCATCGCTCCACACTTCTCCCCTTCCTAACATTTCTGCTGGGGTCTCAGCTGACGATGTGGTCCCCAAACTTTCTTCTCTTCCCTCCTCAGCTTGTTAGGGTCTCTGCAGGCTTCACTGTGGGGGATTGAACCGGACTGGGCGTGTGGACCCCAGGGGCCGGGACAGTGGGGGGGGCAGGCTGCTCCCCATCATTGCAGGGCTCCTTCCACCTCAGGGGGCAGCAGCTGTTACATGTCAGTTCCCTTCCCTGACAAAGGACACAGCCTGCCTGCTATGTGAGCTCTGACTGAGGCCGCGGGGGGCGGAGGGGGTTTGTCAGCGAGGAAGCCGGAGGGGAGAGGAGTCCGGAGGACCTCGGTGTTGGACATGGATGTTCTAGGCAATGAACGGGAGCGTTCACTCCCAAACCCACACCCAGCCGCCCCTTCCCCAGCTAGAGAACGGAGGGCCCCTCGGGATTTCTATTTCAAATTCCTCCTTTATTTTGACATTGACTTGGTTGTGACTCCAAGTTATCAAAGATGCGGGACGAGAAGTCTGTAGCGGGCGCCGTGCAGCCGAGGTGGAGAGAAACGGTGGAGAGAACCGGACGCTCCCGGCCTCTCCTCTTCCTGTTGAGGGTGCAGGTTGGAAAGTGTCCAAGTGGTGTCCCAGGGCACAGACTCCGCGGCCAAAAAGCACAGTGCGGCTGAGTGGGGGGAGCTTCCTCTTCCACAGACGAGGCCCTCGCAGTGCCAGGGAGGTGGGGGTGGGGTGGGGGCATCTTGAGCCTGTGCCATGAGCAATGTGGGGCTGTGGGGGGACAGCCGCGGCCCGCCATCTCTCCAACGCCCCAAACCCAGATTCGGATTTGTGGGTTGATTTAGGCTGGGAAAGCTAGAAGAGGCGATGGGATTACACATAAGAGGAGACGGGATTACACAAGATGCTTTTCACTCAGGGACCCAACAGATTAGGGCCAAGGAGCAGGGGAGAGGTGACGGGGTCCTCCTGATTTCTCCAAAGGCAGGATGTACTATAATTTTGGGGTGAGGAGGGACAGCCTCTGCTGGGGTTGTTTGGCTGTGGAATTCCAGGGCAGCAGGGCACTGGGGCTGGTTCTCAGGAAGCAGTGAGGGCAGCCAGGCCCAGCAACTCGTGTTAAGGGGATGTGCTTGGTCCAGGAAGGGCTGGCGGTGGGATGGGGCATGTTGAGGCTGCTGTCCTGAGCCGGTCCCTCCCGGCTTTGAGATAGAGCTCATAACCCCCACCTAGAGCTGCCTCCCGAGAGAAGAGAAATGTTATTACCATTCGAGGTCACTCAGTAGGAGAGTCAAACATGTTTGCTTTTCACTGAGAATTAAAATTGTTTTGCTTGCTCATCCTGTATTTTACTGTGGTCCTTCGTCCGTCAGCATGCATCCCTGCACCCAGGGTCAGGCAGCTGGCAGGTGCAGCCCTTGCCAGGATTAGGACAAGAGAGAGTGGTCTGGCTGGCAGAACTTTTCGGGGTGTCTTGGCTTTGTGGAGCACTAAACGGCCCTTAGAGTTTATCTGGGCAAATCTTATTTCCATGGAGAAAACAGGGTCGCAGAGGAGGTAAGTGACTGGTCCTAGAGCTAATGAGTGACCAAAGTGTGACTGGACCCCAGGTCCTCTGATTCTCAACCCAGTGAGCCTCGATTATAGATCGAGATGCGAGGTGACAAGGGCCCAGAGTGATGCAAAAGGCCTGGTGAATTCTCTTCCTCCTCCCCCTCCCCCGGCCACACCCTGCTTTCCTCAAATGCAAAATCAAGATTTCAGCGGAGGGGCCAGCTCCCTTCTGGCCCCACGCTCGGCAGCATTCAGTGACTCAGGAGAGCCTTAGAAGGCGGGCAGCCCCCTTACTGCAGAGGCAACTGGAAAACTCACCAGATGCATTTACTCAAACAGCACGAGGCCACAGCTGAGCTGTAAGTGGGAGTTGGACTTGGGGCTTGAGTGACACAGCAATAAAGAGGCCCTCGTCAGAGGCTGGGGGGTGGGGCAGCGGAGGGAGGGCAAGCGTGGACTCTTGATTGCTAAGTCAGGTCCCTCCCAATCAGCACAAAGGCTGCTGTCCCTGCTGGAATGAAGGGGTCCTGCGCTACGGCCTCACGGCTGGCTGCCCAAGTAGAACACCAGGTGTCTGGAGGGGCTTACGTGGCTTCAGCGCCACAGCATCGTCCCACGGGAGCCTCCGCGGGCTCCTCCTGTGCCAGCCAGCTGGTCGCTGTGCAGACTGGCTGCCACCTTAACCGCCGTTTGCTCGCGCTGCCTGGAGTCTGATTTTTCTTTCTAGCTGGTACATCAGAGACCCTTCCACTCTGCGGCTCCCGAAGATGGCAAAGCCCCGGTGTGTGCTGGTGGGGACAGGCGCGTGTGTGCACACCTGGGGACACACATGTCCTCACAGGGCTGCGTCCACGCCCAGCGCTCAGCCTGGTGGACCAGGGCCCCAGAGACCACCAGCAAGATCGCCCTCACTAAGCTGCTCCAACTCTAGCAACTAAACTTGGAAAAGGTTCTCCAGCAGGTGCAGCAGGCTCCCGAGGCCAAGAAAGGATTTGTGGGGAGACAAGGTGAGATAGTCACCTTTGGGGTGCATTTGCCGCAAATAACCTCATGCCATGGCCTTTAAAGTCCTGTCACCATGTTCCACGAGGAAGGGGGCAGTTACAGATGGGTGTGTTCAGGAAGGAACATCCAAGTTGGAACAGCGACAGGGGCTGCCGTCTCTTTGATAGCCAAAGTACAAAACTAGATTGTGAACTAGCTCTTGGATTTGTTTTAGCAAGCAAGTCCCGAAGAGGTCCCTTTCACCCCAGCCTCTCCCTTCTCAAGTTCTGCAGTGCCTGAGTTCTCGCCTCTCCCCTCGCCCTTTGCCCCACCGGCTCCTTTCCTCCCGCAAGGACTCCGGAAGCCTCAGGAGCCTTTGCTTAGCTCTGCCTGGTGTTCCTTTTTTCACAGTCCAGCAAAGCCAGGGGACGGAGGGGAGTGAGAGAGGAGTGGCGGTGCTGGCACTGGCCACAAGAATGTCCCAGCAGAGAAACTGGCCAAGCTGCCACCCTGACCTGTCAGGCCCCCACCTCTGGGCCGGGGGGCCAGGCCCTGCCCTGGTTCTTGACGGCCTTAACAGCTTGAATCCAGGTGAGCCTTCCACAGAGGGGCAAGGGAAGCCAGAAACACTGAGACAGTCCTCGTGGGCGTGGAGGGTTCTTCCGCTGCCCCCAGTGCTCCCGTGGGGCAGCAGCCCTGGTGTGCGTTGTGGGGGATCGGGGTGAAAGGGGTTACACGTCTGTACTAATAGCCCTTGGATTGGTGAAGGCCTCACGCCCGGAGCCTGGCCACGTCACCGGGTAACTCTGGGGCGCTGCCACTTTGAGGGATGGGGGTCCCCCCTCTTTGTAGTACATGGGAGCAAAGGAGAGCCTCTCGCCTCCGCCCCCATTGGGCACCATGTCGGCCGTCCGTATGTAGAAGGGGGAGCTGTACGGGGGGGAGCAGGTGGCGCAGCGGCTGGCGGCCACCCCGCACGGCTGGCCGCAGGGCTCGCTGGTGAGAGGCGCCAGGCTGCCTCGGCCGTCCAGGGCTTGGGAGCTGCAGGCATTGCAGGTGGGGCCTCTGGGGTGCGCGCACAGGTCATGCTCCTCCTCCTCCGCCTCCTCCTCCTCGTCGGCATCCTCCGCTCCGCTCTTCTTGCAGCAGTAATACTGAGGGGAGAGGGGGGCGAGATGCCTATGGGCTGAGTGCTCCCCTCGGGGGGCGCACAGGCAGCCGTGCCCCTGCTCCACTGAGGACCCTGTGCTGCGCACTGGGCTGGTGCTGGGGAGAAAACCCCAGCCTGGCAAGACCAGCACTTGCCCTCTTCCTTCCCATTACTTCCTAGTACGTGAACTCCAGGCCGGGGTTGAGGGAGGCAGGGAGGCAGAGAGGGAGGGACACAAAACCAAGCTGAGGACAGGCTGGGAGTGCTGGGGGCTGCATTCAGAGTCTCTCCGGAATGATGTCCTTCCCACCACTCCTGAAATCTCCAACGTGCAGGAGACATGACACAGTGACCCAGTATTTTCCCAGCTCATCCCCTTTGGGTGCCCGAAGTGTGCAGGGGGTGGGGGATACATAACTCCCTGCTGACCCCCCCAACTCCTAGCCCCCTTGACTCACACCTCCCACATTCCATGGCCTTGGGGTTTGTCACCCCCTCAGTGGGCCTCCAGGTTCTGCCCCCACGATGGGGAGGTGGTTTGCTGGTGGCCTCTGGCCGCAGGCCCAGGGGACTGACCTGGAGCCTACAGTAGCAGAGGACAGCGATGATGCAGAGGAGGATGACCGTAGCTAGGATTCCGCCAGTGATCACAACCGTTCCCGCTGTCATCCGCCCGATGCTCCATCAAACTGCAAAGACGTGTGCGAACAGGTGAGGGGCAGCTGCGGCTGCCACCTTGGGCACGGGGCCGGGAGCCCTCCTGGAACTTTCTCAGCTGGAGGCACGGGGAACTTGAGAGCAGGGAGAGCCCTGGGCACTGGGACACCAGGGGATTCCTGAGGACAGAGCAGTTGGGCCAGCCTAACCTGCGGGGCTTACAGCTGCGGGAGGTGGAGAGCAAACTGAACTTGTAATTCTGTCCCCTGTTTCTGTCCAGTTTCAAAGGTTCTTGCTGTCATTTCTGCTTAAATTCCCTTCTCCCTCTCCTCCCCCTCTCCTCGTATCATGCTTAGCCCCGGCCCCCTTCCCCACACCCCATGGCGCCAAGACACAGAGAAAATAACTTCTGTTTACTGAGGGCTTAGTCTGTGTGAGGCACTGTGCTAAGCCCTCCCCTGGTCATCTCAGTTAATCTTCAAAATAACCTTTGGAAATAGTTACCAATGAGCTCTATTTCACTCATGATGAACTGAGGCTTGGATAGATGTGGTTGAGATTCCACCCAGCCTGGTTCCCCACAAAGGCCATGCTTTTCATCACCAACCTCCAGGGCACAAACACCAATGGTCCCTGAGCCCTTGACCCAGGTGGAAGGGCCAGGGTCTGCACCTCAGAAGTTCACCTGGTTCTGCCCTGGCTCCAACCCATACTCCTTTTGCAGGGCATCTCTCCTCTCTTTCCAAGTCTGGTGGACAACAAGGGCAGGGCGAGCTTAGGGGGAGCTGCAGGTGCATTCTGGCTCCTGGACGGGTCCTGCTAATGGGGGCTAACAGGGCAGGGGCATGCTCTGGATGTGAGACTGTCTGATGGCCAGCTCCCCTTTCAGGTCACTGAACAGGGATTCTTGAACCCCCAGGCACACAGGGACCAAGGCTGCCTCTGCCAAAGGAGCAGGAGGTTGGGAGGAGACTTGGCATCTTGAGGACGGAAGAATGACTGTGAGCACTTACATTCATAAAGGGAACGGTGACCTGCAAGACAACAAAAGGGACGGAGATGTTGGAAGCAGAGTGTTAGGCCCTGTAGAAGGCGTCAGGGTTAGACTGGTCCCTGAGCTCCACCTCACCTCATCTTACACTCTCACCACCTGCTCTAGCATCAATCAGCCTGTAAGTCCCAAATCTGAGTCTCCAGCTGCTAGTCGTCAGACCTGTCACTTGGATGCTCCAGACTGGCACCTCGAACTCAGTTATTACAGGCTAAGCCATCACCCTCTCTCCAGATGGGCTCCCCTACCTCCAACCCCTGTTAGTGGTTCCACCAGAACAGCCAGGAAGGGGTTTGCAGGTTGTCCGTTATTCAAAGGGCAAGTGGGGGCTGGAACACAGGGTGCTCAGGAAGCCATGTGCCCCACTGTGCTCACCTGGGGAAGGGGCACCTCCTCTTCACCCAAGGACACCACGTGCTCCTCACCATTGTGCTCCCACAGCCTTGCGCGCACCTGGCACTGCTTTGAACTCACTCAGAAGTGCTCGCAGTATGAGCAGCACCTGGGAGCTGGTTAGAAACATAGCATCTCAGGCCTCGCCACAGGCCTGATGAGTCAGAATGTGCATTTTTAACCAGGTCTCAGGGGATTGATCTGCGTCTTAGAGTTTGGCAAGGCTCTGGCGTCTTCCCCTAGCAGCCTAGACTTTGTCCTCAAATTCTTCTTTGGCCTCCCCCATTCTTCTCCACACCAATGAAGGCTGTGCATGGCGCACCTGCACTGGTGCAATGCTTTCCTAACTGACCTCGCAGGTTTTGTCTCTGTAGAGCCCACAGTTAGCCCTTCCTCATGCCCCTGCACCCCTCTTACCCCAGAGCCTTCCTGGCACCACACTGCCTGCAGGACACATTTATCTGGGCGCAACTTTTAGATGGAGCTTCAGAAGCTTTGCCCGCCCCCACTTCCCTGCAGGCGCACACTGATCTATCTTTCCTTCCTCACTGCCCACTGTCCTTCCTACATGGATCCTCTGCCCACCAGGCAGTCCCAATTCTTAAGAAGCTCATAGCCTAGTGATGAAAAGACACTTAACATACACTATGAACCAGAGATGCACAGACCAGGGGCTGTGGGAACACAGAGGAGGGGGCAGCTAACTACTCAGGGGAAAGTTCCATAGAATGTGTTGTGTTTGAGCTGAATCCTAAAAGCTGAGTGGGGGGTTGTCCAGGAGACCTGATGGAGAGGGCAGAATGAAGAGTCCAGGGGTGTGGAACACAGGGGTTCCAGGAACTAACTGTCTGGACTCTGGAAAGGCCGGGGTAGGCACGCAGCTGGAAAGGTGGTAAGGCAGGCTAGGAACTAGGGGGTAACTCACTTGGAGACACTGGGGGCTCCTGAAGGGTTTCAGGACGGGAGGGCGTGATCTCTCTTTCTCCATCTATTTAAATCCTGCCCACCCTTCCAGTCCTTTGGGATCAGGAGTTGTGTCTTATACTGTGTCCTATCCCCCTGCAGTGTTACACACAGTGCCTGGCACACAGCGGGCACTTAATAAAAGTTTGGTAATCATCTCACCGTACAGTGTTTCTTTCACTGGCCTGGTAGTTATGATGCTGATCTACCACCAGGGGGCAGCAAGTTGTACCGCTCAGCTCACATCCTGTCTGCGGACTTGAGCAACATCCTTCAAGACCAATTTGACTTTGCCCAGATGCCTGGTGAGCCATGCTTTAGAGATTCCCTGGGGCATTTCAGGGAGAGGGGTAGGTGAACCTCAGCCTTGGGAGGACTTAACATACCTTCAGAACAACACCCCCCACCCTCCCCTGCTTCCCCTGCATGCTCACCCCCGAGAGCTGCTTAAGAGACAGAGAGGCCCAGGGGCCTGAAGTTGGGGGAGGCAGCAGTGCCCCACTCTCCTGAAAGTCTTGGCCTAGTCCCCTGGGATGTGCCCAGGCTGCTTTAGGAAACAGGGAATTACGAAGCCATATTCGAACTGTGCCCTCCCTTCTCTGCCCTGGTGCCTGGCTTCCTTCTTTCAGTCACAGGAAGGTTGTACAGCAGAAGCGGCCTGGAAATGGGGCGCAGGGCCGTGCGGGCTGGGCCACGGGTCTGAAGGCCCATTCGAGGCCCAGCTGTGCCACTTAGCAGACACCTCATCTTGGAAACTGATCTTCTTTCTCATTTGTAAAAGAGAGATTGCTGAAACACTCAGCTTACAAGTATGATTGTGAGGGAACAGACTCATGTATGCAAGGGCCCCTTGTAAACTCTAAGATATCCTTCAGACATGGTTATTTGTGGGGAAAAAGGAAAGCCCAGACATTTTGTGGGTCTGTAAGTCTGGCCTTACAGTCATAAACCAAGAGGGCACATGTCAAGTGCATGTGGTGAGCCGGCCAGGCCCCAGCCAGCTTCCCTGAGGGCCCAGTCCTCAAGGTGCAATTTAGCACTGACGCTGCCACACGGAGTGGCCCTGTGATTTCAGGTGGGCTCATTTTCTCTTTGCAACTAGATGCAAATGGTCATGATAACTCACTGCGTCTACAGAGCATTCATTCATTCTGCAGTTTACAATGTGTTTGCATTTCTGGCCCCTTTAATGATGCGCAGGCTCTAAGATGGCCCCAAATGAGCTTGTCCCCTGGCAGTCATGCCTTGTGAACTCCGCTCCCCTCGAGGGCGGGTGCCACCTCTGACTGGCTTCTAACTAACAGAATACAGCCAAGGGGATGGGATGTCACTGCTGTGAGAAGACTGCATGAGTTTCTGACTTCCCTCGTGCTAACCAGCTCTCTGCCTTGCTGGTTTTGGTGCAGCGAGTCGCCATGTCGAGGAGGCCCACGTGGCGAGGAGCTGAGGGTGGCCTCTGGCCCTCAGTCCAATGGCCAGGGAACAGAACAATCACAGAATTGAAAGCCCAAGCAGACCCTTCCCCAGCTGAGATTGTGACCCCAGCAGACACCTTGAATGCAGCCTCACGACAGACCCTGAAGCAGTGGCCCCAGCTGGCCGTGCCTGGACTCCCGACTCACAGAAACCGTGAGATAATCAGTGTGTGTTGTTTCAAGCTACTAAGTCTGTGGTGGTTTGTTATGCAGCAAAAGATAACTAATACGTCTCCTCGGAACCATACAAAATCCCCCCACACAGGAGGGAAAGCCAGGCTTTTAAGTGATTTACGTCAGGTCACACAATGGCGAGTGTCTGAGTCAGGACTCAAGGGCCAGTGCCGTGGAGTTCCTGTCATACAATTTGCCTGATTAAATTCCCGAGGACTTGAGAATAAGTTCCCTCCCAGGGCCTGCATCACGGGTCTGGACAGAACAGGTTCAGTGGGGACCAACTCAGGGGCAGAGGGCAGCCAAAGAGGACAAACCTGTTGCCAGCGGCAACCCCCAGGGCCTGCCCTCTGTGACCAGGACTTTCTGGAGGTCCCCCTCCACCAACACCTCTCTCCACTGGGGGTCCAGGCAGCTTCTCCGGAGGGGGAGCGGGGGGCTGGGCCTCACACTTACGTGAAACAGCTGGAGCAGCGATGGCCCGGTCACGCAGGCTGTGCCTGGGCAGACAGCAGCTGGGGGTGCGTCATGGCCAAGGGCATCAGTCCCTGCCAGAGAAGAGACAGGAAGGTCAGTGGGAGCCGGAGGGGGAGGCTGAGAGGACAGATGGGCACACACTGGCACCTGGTTATGACCCTAAGACTCTGAAGTGATGCCCCTGATGGGGCTTGTTTTCTGACCTCATGACCGCCTTGGTCTCTGAGGTCCCAGACTAAGAACCTGAGGTCAGACTTCTAAGGCCACATCCTATCTTGTCCTGGTTTCCTTGTTTCCTTCCCTTAGTGCTGCTGCCTGGAACCCTCTGCCCGATGCAGCAGGACACTGGGCAGGACCCTCGGCCCGTTCTGGGAAGTGAGGCTCAGTGGCGGAAGCAAGTCTAGCTGCCCCGTCATGCTCCACTGGAGAATTCTGACCTGTCTCCTGGTGGATGTGTCCTTGTTGGCTCATGGCCGATCCCCCTCTCTCTGGCCCCACACACCTCTCTCCCATTCCCTTCCGCACACTCCCCTGGGCCTGTCCCTATCACCAGTGCCCAGAGCTGCTCACTCCTTTCTCTTCCTCCAATATCCCCACTTCCTCAGGCCAACATGCCAACACTGGATGGACAAGTTCATGCTGATGTGCAGATGGAGGAGGCAAGACCCTATGGAGACACTGAGGAATCCAGTGCAGGCTAATTATGGGCGGCCCCTTCAAGCCAAAACTCTTTATCCACTCGCCATTACTCAGAGGAGAGTCTGGGCCCTACACTGGGAATGGGGAATGGGTAGGAAGGTCACCTCTGATGGTGACACTGGCCCCTGCTCACTATCCGGGGGATAAGCCACCACACTGGGTGTGTGTTTGTGTTGGGGAGGGAACCCAAGCGTTAACAGGATGTGCAGAACCACCTTCCACAGGGACAAAAGCTGGAGGTCAAAGGAAAGACATTTTCACACGTCAAGGACTGGCACTCATCTGAGTTCTGCAGGTCTCAGGAACAGAACTCCGGGAGAAGCTGAGAAGGCAGATGGTCACCTACAGAGTTACCCCATCCCCGCCTTCACCTCCCTTTTAGATCTAAGCCTTAATACTGTCTTCAGCACTGGCCTTGGATGTTCTGGGCATTCAGGCTTTCTTTTCTCAAAGATGTTTTTTTCTCACACACGTGAAAATGTACATTGTATGTAACTGGATGTCAGAGTGGAACTCTTCCCACCAAAGGTTTGATTGAGATGCCAGTGGGTGGAAATCAGAAAGCTAAAGTGAATTTGGGATAGGTCCCTCTTCCCTGGCCACGTGCAGGGAAATGTCCATGGGGATACAAGAATGTCTGTTTCAGGATTCAGGAAGCCTTTCCCCCACTTTGTAAAATACAAATGGGTCAATAATTTGGTGAGGGTTTGGGGAGGAAGAGTTCCTTGGCAAGAGCTGTTGTTGAGACATGAATCTCTCACTGCAACAAGCAAAAGAAGAGATGGCTGTGGGGCTCGCGGGACTGGCTGTCTTGAGTCCTGTCCAATGGTGCCACCTGGAGGCAGGAGAAGACCCCAGGCCACGAGGCTGGAAGTGGCCTCCAGATGCCCAGGGGCTGAGCAAGGAGTTGCACAGGACTCCTGAAATAGAGATGAGGTGCTCGCCTGGATGAAGGGCTGGAAAAGCCCCCAGAACATTCACAAAAGCAAGAGCCAGTCTGAAGCTTCCTCCTGCTCTCTAACCAATATGAATTCCCATTTCGATCCTGGCAGCTAGTGAAATGGCAGCTCTCAGGGATGGTGGGAGGGAGGGTAAGAAGAGTAGGGGGGTGTGGACAGAGAGGATGCTGCCCACTGCCCCACTGCTTCCAGCCTGAAGTGGGTCTGAACTGGAGGAAGGCGGAGGGTAATGCTGTCAGACTGGCAGTATTTTGATGATCACTCACTACTCGCATTCTAATTTCTGAGTTGAAACTATCTGTAACAGAGTGACTATAAAACTAT
The DNA here is from genome assembly GCF_036321535.1 of Camelus dromedarius. Taxonomy (NCBI): domain Eukaryota; kingdom Metazoa; phylum Chordata; class Mammalia; order Artiodactyla; family Camelidae; genus Camelus; species Camelus dromedarius. The sequence continues at coordinate 24,589,053 of NC_087458.1, read as the reverse complement.
CACCTAAGAACGAATGAAAAAGCAACAGGGCTGACCCAAGCTTTTATCTAGGGGCTGGGCAGATTTCTCCCCCTGAATACATTTTACAGTAAAGGGATACTTGAAGAAAAAAAAATCAAAGTTACTTTTTGGGCATAAACCATGCAGCATGCTTGTTAACAAACCAGTTACTCATAGAAAAATAATCCATGGAAATGGAAGGACTCCAAGAGATCTGGCCCAGTGTCTTTATTTCCTAGATGAAGAAACCAAGTTCACAGAGGACGAGTGACTTGCTCAATCACACACAGCAAGATAGAGATGGAGCAGCAGAGGCACTGGGAGCGGAGCTCCTGGCTCCAGCCCAGGGTCCTGTCATTAGGACGTTGTCTCTCCTCCAGAAGATCTGCACCTGTTTCCCCAGGAGCGAAGGGGTCCCCTGAAGTAGGGGTCCTCAAGTTGCCTTGATGGTAACAAATCACCTGAGCCACGTGTTTAAACAGACTCCAGACTGACTGAAGCAGCCATCTCCAGGGCGGGGCCCAGGAATCTGCGTCTTTAACAGGTTTGAGTCTTACCATCTGGCCCTTTTGGGAAATGATGCAGGAATGAAGGTCTCTGGGAGGATTTCAGGCTGGAGGCAGCAGGGGAGGTGGGTGATCTGGCAGAGCCTGGGGCACCATCATCTGCTGCCCTTAACAAGCCTGGCTCTGGATTCGGTGTCCTTGGGGCAAGCAGGCCAGAAGGCAGAAGATGGGAGTGTGAGGAGGACCAAAGGTACCTGGTGTCTCTGGGTGGGATGGAGCCAATAAAAAGGTCAGGATGGGGGGACCTTAAGGCTACTCTTCTAGTAAATGCTGGGGGTGCATTAAAGCCATCCTGATAGAATGTATTGGAAATGGGTTCCCCTCTCCCCGTAAGGCCAGGGGTCTGTGCTCTCCTTGAAGGGCCCCTGCCCTCAGTGAATTCAGGGCCCTGAGGCAGAGTCACCTCCCTCACTGCCTGGATCACCACTGGCCGGACAGGCCCGCCGCAGCTGGCACCAGCACATGTAATTAAGGATGGGCTGCCCCCTGCTCGGCCCCCTTAGGAGCACAAGTTAATTGAGTGGGGCCTGAGCACCGGCTGATTCCAATTACTTCTGATGCAATTAAGCCTTCTCCAATCATTTATTAACTCATGCAATTGACACAGCAGGTTAGCAGCCCTGGAGAAGAGGAACAGTTTTTTCTCTTGTTCCCTGTCTCCTCGACAGCAATCCTCAGGCAAGGCTGACAGGGATCTGAGGAAGGCGCTCCTTTTACTTTGACTGTCCTTATGGCCATCACCAAGCCCTGACCCCCAGGATGCGGGTGGGAAGAGTTCATGGTCAGATCGGTTCGTTTGCCCCAGATGGGGTACTGCAGTAGCAAAGAGGTATGTTTGAGAAGGAGCCTCCCTAAGAGATACAAGGAGTGTCTGCAAACCATCAACAGGGTAAAAAGAGAACCTCACTGTAACAATGGGTAATAAACAGGTGTTTTATGGAAAAAAAGAAAAGGCAACCCAAAGGCTAACAAGAAAATGAAGAGATGCCCAAACTCACTAGTACTCTGAGAAATGCAAATTGAAACCACAGTGAGCTGTCACTCTACACGAGCTGACCGGCAAAAATTAGGATGCTGGACAATGCCAAATGTTGGAGCAGATGTGGGAATTCAGGGTGGGGTGTAGCTAGGTCAGCTGTTAGGGAGAAACCTGCTACCACTTGATCATATTAAGTTCACACAAACCCCATGAAACAGCAATTCTGCTCCTGGGTCTACGTCTCCAAAATTTCTCAACATATCCATAAGGCGCCATGCCTGAAGATGTTCATGACTGTGTTTTATGGTGCCAGGGAATTGGAAGCAAGCTCAGTGATAACCACTGGAGAGTGGAGAGGTAAAATCAGGCAGAGGCGCACCTCAGAGGACAACGCAACTGTTGAAAGCAATGGACCAGCTGGACCATAGCAACACAGAGCAACAAGGGTAAATCTTAGGGCGCAGCTAAATGGAAAAAAAAAAAAACACCAAAATGAGGTGTATAAAGATATATAATACTGCTTACATACATTTAAAACGCAAGCATACAGATCAACAATTGACATTTTCAAGAACACATACCAAAACAAAACCAAAAAATCCCCACGCTCATAAATACAGAGAACAGACTCGTGGTTGCCAAAGGCGGAGGCTGGGGGGTGGGAGAAATGGGTGAAGGGGGTCAAAAGATACAAACTTCCAGTTGTAAAGTAAATAAGTCACGGAGAAGTAATGCACCAGAGAAGTAACGCACCGCATAGAGACCACAGTTAATAATACTCCAGTGTATATTTGAAAGTTGCCACAACAGTTAGACCTTAAAGGTTCTCATCACAAGAAAAACATTTTTCTGTAACTATGTGTGGTGACAGGTGATAAGTGGACTTACTGTGGTGATCGTTTTGCAATGTACACAAAATATGGAATCGTCACGTTGTACACCTGAAACGAATACAATGTTGTGTGTCGATTACACCTCAATAAACCAAACCAAACCAAACCAAAACACATACCCCCCACATGGATACATATCAAATATGTTAAAATGCTGACTAACATACTCAGTCACATAACATACGCTGACTGTGGAAGGAGGAGAATGAGAATGGGAATAAGAATAAAAGAAACAAATAAACTAACAAACCAACCAGGAGAGGGGCCATGCCCCGAGTCGTGAATAGTAACATGGCGTGTCTGAGAAGTAATGCTGAGGAGTATGGTTAACCTTCTACATCTGAGGTCCAACTTGAACAAAAAGAAACAAAGGGGTCTCTCACCACCCCCGGGAAGCCTTCCAGGATTGATTTAATGCTGCACATTCCTATTTGACCTTCCTAGCTGTTCTCAGGTAACTGTATTGTTGATACACTGGTGTCAAGTGGGTGTATTTGGCCTCCTTCTTAGATTTCAGACCATTTGAGGGCACAGACTTGGAATCTTGTGTCTTCATAAAGCTCCACTCCAGCTGCCTGGTGTTCTGCGCATCATAGACACAGAAATGGCAGGTCCAGTGGGGAAGCTGCTTTGCATGCAGAGTGCTGTCCCGACGCATAGGCTTCCATTCTGGTCTCACTTGCTGCGTATAGTGGAAAGAGCACTGGGCTAGGAGTCCTAAGATGTTGGTTTAAATTCTGCTTTCTCTACTCACTGCTTGGGTGATTTTGGACAATTAAGGTTCATCTACAAAATGAAGGTAAATCATATACCTTCCCTTACAGGGTGAGGATAATGGGGAAAGAGTGGGGGTTATTTAAAATGCTGCAGCCTTCTAAGGAGGGTTCCCGATGTCCTCTGTGCTAACAGGAGAGACGGCCTTTCGTGCTCACTCATCCCTTGATGAGTTGGCTCTACCAAGGTCTGGGAGCAGACATGGTAAGAGCTGGACCACTTAGCATAAGAGAGAGAGAGAAAGGAGTTTATTGGGGTGTTGCAGGCGGCAGGCAGACCAGAGAGATGGGTCAGGGACAGAGAGGAGCCAGAAAAAATGGCCAAAGCTGGGGGACCCTGTGGAGTCTCTTGGCCAGTTAAACACCCCAGCAGTTAGTATGTGAGAAAGGCTTTTAAGATTTTGGAGGTTAAGTTTTCTGTATTGCCTTCTCAAACTCTTGGTAACTCACAGGTGTGAGTGATATTTTTCTTATTTGTGGCAATCAGATGAAGGTGCTGAGCTCAGACCTGGGTGCGTATCCACGGGACACAGATACCACTCACAAGAACTATTCCACGTGTGCAGGGGTTTAGAGCCAGGGGTGACCGTGAGAACGATGGCTCTCGGGACAGAGTCTACCCTCCTATGAGCGCTGGAGCGGGGTTAGAGCCAGTCCTATCTAGATCCTTAGAACACAGGATCCCAGCTCTTATGTGACAGCCTCTTCTCTTCTGGCCTTGCCCTGCCTCCCAGATAAAATGCGTCCCTAAGGCTCCTGACCATCACCTTGACTAGCGTCCTGGCTGGGGCCTTAGTGTCTCAGCACGACACTCACGGAAGCTATGCAACCCCCCTCAGTTACTCTTCGTCTGCTAGTTCCTGAGCACTAAGTGCCTGGCATTGAGCTCCACCCCAGGGACACAAGGAAGAAGAGGCAGACTTCCCTCAAGGAGCTCACAGGGGCAGGAGACCAGTAAACAATAGTGGCGTGGCCCGTCCGCAGGTCCCAGGACCCCCAGACGGAAGGCCTGGGGGTGACCCTGCAGTGCAATCCTGTGAACTCCCTGCAGCAGGAGGGGCCGCTTGTCCAGCGCTCGGGGTCACCAGCGAATGTTTCTGCAGGTAAACGGCAAAGACGAGAGGGCCCTGCCCCCGAAAGCCCAGGGCCGCCCCACAGGTGCTGCCTGCAACCCTGGTGCCTCTGTGTGAGGCGAGGCTGAGCTCACCTCCTCCCTGACCGGGGCGGCACAGAGATGGGCTGCTCTGCCTGGTCCCCCAGGAAGGACTCTGCTGATCATGGACGAACAGCGGGCGCATTTGTGTAGGAGGCCTCATACCTCCAGAGCCGGACAGCCTGGCTACAGGCCCCTCGGGCTGGGGAGGGGGTGCGAATTCGATCTAAAACCCCCTAAACATGCTGCTTTGTGTCTGCCAGCAAATCCTCAGCCCTAGAACATAGTAGATGCTCAGTTCATGCTTGTCAAACAGAAAGTAGTGAATAGCACACGCCAAGTTTGTGGGGAATCTTCCTCACCACTACCCCTGCCCCCCACCCCACTGCCCGCTGTCCCTGCTGCAGAGCATCACTCGGGCACCTCCAGCCCCACCTGCCCCGCCTCACAGCCTTCCCTGAGCTCTCTGCCTGCAAACCCCACTGTGCCAATAGTCCATAGGATGCAGGGGACTTAATTATGTGTCATTTTAGATGAGTGTGGGCGCTTTTGTGCAGATGACGCTCGTCTCTGCAGCTCTTGGGGTGGGGGTTCCCATCATGGACGTGTTCTCTCTGCTTCAGAGAAACAGCCGCGGAGGCCAGTAAACGTGTTACGGGCTTGGTTCACCTTGGACTTGGCTTTCTTTCCCTTTCTGCCTTTCAAAACAATGTCCATCACTGCTGACAGAGTTTTCCTGTGTTCATCTTGTTTCATCTCTACGCATGGCAGTTTTTGATTTCTCTTGTTTTACAGAAAATATTAAGTTCAGGAAGGCCAAGTGGCTTGGCCAAGGTCACACAGCTATTTCGGGGAGAGCTGGGACACCCTGCCTACAGGTTCTTCCATGACCAGTGTAGTTCTTGCTCTGCAGGTAACACGTGCCCTGTGCCACGGGTCCCGTCTCTGCGCTGCCCCAGCTCTCCTGACTGCACGTTCCATTTTCTGACCTGACCACTCACAGGAAGCGCAGGGGTACCTGTGTCTTGGGAAAGGGGTCACTTTTCTGTTTCATAGCATGCGTTGTTCGCCACTGTAAGTTTGGATTTCTCTCCATCCATATTTGATCTCTACTGTTGTTCGCAAGGTGTTCCGAGATCCCCAGGCATCAGGCCTCCAACCCAGTGACGGCTGAACAGGCTTGTTAGGAAAGGCAGAGGCATCTGTGGGGTTTTTTTCTCCTTGCTGGCAAGAGGTAGGCAGACTGGAAGAGATCCAGTAAGAACCCAGGCCACTGAAGGGACAGAGTTTGATTTTCAAGGCCAGATGGAGATAAGGAGGGGCAAGACGTTAGGCTAACAAGTGGGCCCGAGGGAGCTGGCCTGTGAGGGTCTGGTCACCGAACCCTTGGGTCATCAAACTCAGAGCAGCAGGAAGGGGGAGGCTTGCTCAAGGCTTTCCAAGGGGACAGGATTTGAAGTAAAGGGATAAGAGTAGACCGAGGAAATTTTGCAAGGCAAATCTCACAGGCCCTACACAAACGTAACGGGAGATTTGGAAACTGTCAACCCATGTGGCACAGGGACTGGCTCGGCGTTACTGAGCTCCCCGTCTCCCGTCCTCCCGCCCAGAGACCTGGCGCATTCTTGCCGCCAGTCGGCTCTGACCGGGGTCAGGCTGAGGGCAGGACGAACGTGGGACAAGGCAGCTTCTGGGTGTGGAGACCTTAAAAACAGCACCAGAGTTTATTGCGAATCCTTAATCACGTCAAAGAAAATATCCTAAAATGGGCAAGAGGGCCCTGAGGAAGACTCTCAAAAGTCCATCCGCAAGTGGTCAAGGGATGGAGGCAGGAGGCCTTCTGCTACTCACGTGGGCGGGGGCAGCGCTCCCTGGAGACCACGGGAGGCTCCGCCAGAGCCCCACGGCACGCCCGGCGCAGACACAGCAGGGTCTGGGGGGTGTCCAGCAGGCCCCGCAAGGACGGCATCCAGCTGGATCAGAGTAAACCTGTCCCCAGGCCACACGGAGCGCAGCTCCCACTCCCAGGGAGCAGAATGGGAAATTCACCTCCAGATCTGCCTCCTGCTCTTAATAGTTTACACGCACACGCTCAAGGCAACTGCACACCACAGCATATGTGGTTCCTATTCCACAGGCTGGGTTTGGTCATTCTCAACTAATTCTTTGGGTGTCCAAGTTAAACTTCTCTAAAAATTGACCTACTTGACTTGTGAAGTACCATGTGGTGCAGAGGGAGCAAAACCAAGGAAGAAGCATCTGTACCCCAGTGACTCACACGTCTGTCTGCATTACATGCTCTGGTTTCTCTGGCGGTGGGAGGGGCCTGTGACGGCTCTTCCAGCTGAATCTTTATCACTTTGCACCCTGTAGGTGGGGTGGGGAGGCTTGTGCTGACTCTAAATCGCAGCTTCCAGCCCTCCCTGACCCAAGTGGAGTTGGAGACAGGAATCTCACTTCATCCACTGGTACCTGAGGGCTGAAGTGGGTGAGAACCGCACGTGGTCAGCTTACCCATCGGGGAAACCTCCAGAACAGGCTGATCCAGACAGCCATACTCTTTCAGGAAACAGGTTAAAAGAGAGCAACTTTACAGTTTTGTGTGTGTGTGTGTGTGGTGTGTGTGCAATAGGAAAACATACTGTGTAACAGGAAAAGATAGAATGTTGATAGCTTTTCCCTTCCTCTGCTTTCTGCTAAACCATGTCTACCAGCTCATCTCCTGGACTGGGCAGTTTTGGAGTAAAAGGTAAGTCAGGAGGTACCGTGTTGCCTGAATTGAAATGACCTAACCCGAATACACTTACACAATGAGAGGAGAGGAGGAGAAATTCGAAAGCCAGCATGAAAGGTATTTGAAAAACATTCCGGAGAGACCGCAGGGAGGAGATGTGAGGTGGCTGCCGTATGCCTGAGATGTTGGGAGAGATGGAGATGGGGAAAGAGGAGTTTTAAGTTTTTTATGTATTATGAATGAAATTTATCCCATTGGGATTTCCCCCAATCTCCTATGGAGGTTAAAATTGCTTTTCCAGATAGGTTTGGCATATTGGAATTGAGTTTCTTTAAATGAGAACCTTGAAGAGACTGAGCCCACAGGGCAACTTTTCCTTTTCTTTACTGAGTTATATAAAGGAGGGCGACTTGTCCAAAGGAAAAAGTCTATAAATAATAAATGTTGGAGAGGGTGTGGAGAAAAAGGAAATCGTCTATACTGTTGGGAATGTAAACTGGTGCAGCCACTATGGAAAACAGTATGGAGGTTCCTTAAAAAAAACTAAAAATAGAGTTACCATATGATCCAGCAATCTTAATCCTGGGCATATATCTGGAGAAAACCCTGATTTGAAAAAGTACATGCACCCAAATGTTCATAGCAGCGCTATTTACAATAGCCAAGACATGGAGGCAACCTAAGTGTCCATCAACAAATGAACAGATAAAGAATGGAATATTACTCAGCCATAAAAAGAATGAAATAAGACCATTTGCAGCAACATGGATGAACCTAGAGATGATCATACTAAGTAAAGGAAGACAGAGAAAGACAAATGTCATATGAGATCACTTTTATGTGGAATCTAAAAAAGTGTTACAAATGAACTTATTTACGAAACATAAATAGACTCACACACATAGAAAACAAACTTATGTTTACTGAAGGGGGAAGGGTTGGAGAAGGGATAAACTGGGAATTGGGAATTAATAGATACACACTACTGTATGACAGATAATAAGGATCTATAGGGAACTATATTCAATATCTTGTAGTAACTTTAATGGAAAAGAATCTGAGAAAGAACATATATACATATGTATCCCTGAATCACTTTGCTGTACACCTGAAACATTGTAAATCAGCTATACTCCAAATAAAAAATGTTGCATGTCAATTTTAACTTGAAAAAAAGGCATGAATAGTATCTACCATAGATATCATTACCCACGACAGCCTTTTAAAGTGGGAGTTATTATTTCCATTTTATAAATGAGGAAACTGAAGGTCAGAGAGATTAAGGAACTTGCCCAAAGTCACACATCTAGTAAGTGGCAGGGTCAGGATCTGGACCCCGGTCTACGTGACACCAAAGCTCGTTAACCGCTGCACTCTGTTGCTCGGCAGAGTAAGCCCTCAGCTAGCGCTACTATATGTTGTTTCTAGAACAGGAAGATCGACTTTCACTCAAAAGAAAGGAACACTTTTTAGAAGCGAGAAACTGCAGCGACAGAGTGGTCCAGAGACTCAGGAGGCAATCACAATTGGAGGTGTTTAAGCATTTGATGGGAACCTGAACTTGACTAGGTGGTTGAAATCGTTGACTTTTATGGTTCCTTTTATCCAAGGTTTTCCTGCTAACACTTGTGGGACCCAGGGCAAGATGACAAATGGGGCTTCAGACCGTATGTCTAAATATTTCAAAGTGAAACTCAAGCTAGCACCTGTGAAATAAGAAGTGTTCTGTCCTCCTGCCTTGATAAATATACTTTACAACACCTGGACATCCAGGCTCAACTTTAGAAAGCCAAGGCTACTTGGAATTCCATGCTGAGATGTGGCAGCGTGGGGCTAGCCAGCCTAGTTTCCAGCCTGCCACCCACCCTACCCATCTTTCCACTCCAGACTTGGTCCTGTACCTGTGGGGGGCCTCATGTGCATGGAGTGTGGACACTCCAGACTGACAGTCCAGGCTCCATTCACTGTCCCCAAAGAACTGCCTCTTGGCCACCCCACACAGAAATATGCACACCTGCAGAAGGACAGACAAGGGGGAAGAGGCCTGAACAGGCCCGGGAAGCAGCTCGAGGCTGTTCGGACAGGGCCAGGGCGTGGTTTAGAAGGGAAGGCACAGATGCATTCTCTTGACCCCACAGGCTTGTCCTCACTTAGGAGGGGCATGGCCGAGGAGATCCGGGGCAGGGGCCTTGGCTGGGTCTAAGGGCCTCTTCCAATATGAGATTTCCATGATGGTTAGTTCCTTGGGTCTTACCTTTCTTCTGGATATTTATATTATCTTGAGTTTAAGACCAAAATCCTCTGTCTGGGACAAAGACATCTTAGGCTGGATGATTCGGAGCTGGGCATTAGGGAAGCTTTGCAAGGCTGTTGGACTGGGTGCAGTGGCCTAAAAAGGACTATGGCTGGAGAAACCCAGACAAAATAACTGGTGGAAACTCTTTCTTTCTGTTTTTGCTCATTTCTCCTTGCTTGGCTGCTCATACAACATGGTTTACTTAAGAAAATATTCTGGGCTTTGGGGAATTTGCCTCCTTTATCCCACAACTTTCTTTCACTGACCTCACCTCTCTCCTCATTCTCTGATGTTCCACAGGCCACCGTCTTTCCAAGTCTGCCCTAAATCTGAACTGCAGTTGCCTTCTCCCACCCCTATGGCAGATCTTTTCCACAGCAAATATCTTAAACAGAAATCCCAATCTGAGCGAGAGCTGACTGCCATCTCCCCAGGTGGGTGGAAGGGTGCATTTGGTCTCTTTGGGGTGACAGCAGCTACAGAGCCCAGGTTTGCCTTGCTCACCAAACCAACTCTCCCTTCATGCCAGCTTACATCTGCAGGGGGGTTGACGGGGCTGCTCAGTGCTGGGTTAAGAGTATAGATTCTAGAGACTGTCAGTCAGACCTGGGCTGAAATACTGTTCCATGCTTTGTAACCTTGGACAAATTATGTAATCACCTTGGGCCTCAGTTTTCCATCTCCAAAATCTCTAAAATGGGGTTGATAATTTTAACTATATTAGAGGGCCTTTAGGAAGACTTCATGAAAAAATTCACAAAAAGCTCTTAATTTTGCAGTGGCCAGCACAAAACAGCTGCTCAAAAAAAAAAAAAAAAGCCAGCTGTTGTTATTAATCCTTCCTACTTCTGTTGATGATAATCTTTCCACCCCAAGGCTTGGAAACTTGGTGTTATCTCTGACCTCCTTTAATTGTCTCCTGCATTTAATTATCTGTCTCTTTCTTTCTATGCCTACTGCCACCATCTGAGTTGAGGGTCACATTTCAAATAGTTTGTTCTGCCATTTTTTCTGTGTGCTGCTGTATTCCCCTTTCTAAATCATTCTTTGGTCATGTTCCCTCCCTCCTCTAAAACATTCTGGCGTCACCACTGCCCACTGCACAGCACTGTTCAGCCCTCCAGAATGAAGTCCCAGGCCTCCTTTTCTCCGTTACTTCCCACCATCCAACATGAGTCTTTAGCTCAAACCAGATTGGTCTGTTTGTGAATCCTGCTGGTCAGCTGTCCTGGGTTCAAGTCCAGTATGCGTCATTTACTGGTTGTGTGACTCTGGACAGGGCTCTTAATTATTTTAGAGCCTGTGTTCTCACCCTGCAAAATGGGGGGGGGGGGTGGTAATACCACTTAATTAGAGAATGACTTTATCTTCCTCCTAGGGCAGGTGTTTGGACCAATGAAGATAATGTGATAGCACTTTGTAAACTTAAATCACTCTGCAAATATTAAATTTTTAGTTCTTGTAGGTCTGGTCCAGGATATTATTTGTCCTTCTATTTTAAGGGACACCTCCTGGTTGGATGATCAGATCCGGGACTTGACAATGTTTTAAAATGAGAAAAAGGAGGAAAAAGAAGAAAGAGGATGGTAGAAGGAGAGAAGAATCTGATCTCTTCTACAAACACATTTGAAGATTTTGAGGTGAAGTAACCAGAAATTTTCACTTATTTTAAATTGATCTGATGGCCCACCAGAGCCATCACTGGGCTCACAGAAGAGGGGCTGGTGACAGACGTGTTCACAAGGAGACCATGCTGTCTGTATTAGCATGGGGCTGGAGGTTGAAGGCTGACAAGTGCTAATGAAGGAGGCTGTTTTAGGGAACATGGGAGGCTAGAAAGGTCTGAGGCCTGAATGTGGTGCCCAGAGGGGGCCAGTTGGTTCTCTGTGCCGAGTGAGCACACTTGAGGATTCAATGACATCATTATGGCAAAAGGCTTAGCAGGTGGTTATGTGCTGCACAGGCACGTGGCTAGTAAGACTGAGCCTGGAGATCCCTCTCTGCTGCTGAGCTGAGGCTCTGATGGGGAAGCAGAAGAGCCGGGCCTGGGCTGAGCCCACAGCCTGGGTTGGGTTTCCGGTCAGATTTGAGCTTCACCTTGTGTGTGACTCTCAGGCCTGTGGCCCTGGTTGGCATCTGGCCCTGAGTGTCCTTCTTTAAGCTGATCCCCCTTGTGCTGGCTCTGGATCTGCCTTGGGGGGACCTGGGACCCCAGTGCTGTCACTGCCACCCTCCTGAGGGTGAGGACCTCTGGGGGTGGGAGGAAGGTGCGTCCACTTCAGGTTAAGTGCCTGGTGGTTCCGGGAGCCTCTGTGATGTGTTAGTGGGTACCAAGTGGCTTTTTAGATTAAAACGACATGACATCTTTTTTCCAACCCAACAAATTGGTCAAGATTAAAAAAATATATATCACGAAGCATTTTTTGGCCAGGGGGTGGGGAAATGGTCACAAGCATACACTAGTGAAGTGGAAACAGGCTCGATCTTTCTAGAAGGCATCTTGGCAACATGTACCAGTCTTAAAAGTCAAGGGCCCAGCAATTCTACTTTGCATATTTACCCAAAAGAAGTAATTATGGCTACATGCAAACTTTCAGTCAATAGTGTTCACTGCAGCATTGTACATGAGGGGCAATCTGGAAGCAATCTGACTGCTGAACAGCAGGGGAAAGTTAAATACGTGCTGGTACACAGAGGGTACTACGGGAAAATACTATTAACATAAATACTGCTGAGCAGCAGGCTACAAAACAGTATTACTAAATGACACTAAATTACTAAATGACAAACATGGATGTGTATAGCCTGGGGTAGGGGAGGGGGGATCTGAAATAATATATCCTAAAATGTTAGTTTTTTTAAGGGGTGGGATTATGGGTTCTTATTTCTCCATTGTGCTTTTCAGTGTTTTCCAAGTTTGAACTCATATACGCACTTTGCCTGGTGAAGAAGTGATTGTTATGAAACAAAATAAAACCCGGACTCCGGCTGGGGTGCCCAGGGCCTGCAGTCCCAGCAGAGCGCAGAACTCCCAGGCACGCCCCAGACGGCGATCTGCAGAATGAAAACCCCAGGGGATACCTTTCTGATCAAGGACTGGATATTCTCTCTGTTCATCAAAGGAAAACCTCAGCTGGAAGATGTGGGTGTGGAGGGGAGAACGGGCTTCAGACAGACTTCCACTCACAGTTTTGAAACGCCTGTATTTATAGCCTGTGCGGTGACCTTTCTAGTCAACCGCAATTTATGGCTTCTTAATTGGTTTTCCTGAAACAAGCAGTGGTAAGTTATATTCCAGGCGAGGGAGGAGCGAACCTCATCAGAGGCAGGGGTGAGGGCTGGGGGTGGGTGGGAGGGGCAGGACCTGTTCTCTTCGCAGCCTCCCTGACACGCTGAATTACGGCGTCTTGAATTGATCTGGTGAATCACAGCAGGGAGCTGTGAGAGGAGCTGGGCTCTAAACAAATAATCTCTTGATGTTCTATATTTATTTGTCCTCCCGCAGTGACGTCCACGGCCAGTTTCTAAGGTTGGGCAGCTTTTTTTTCCCACATTTGGGACCACCTGCCTGGTAACCAGGCAACAGAAGAGTCCAGCTTGCCTGGCAGAACTGAAGAGATAGGGGCGGGGAGGATTCAAGTCATTTGTTAAGTCAATGAAATAAAATAATCACAAGGAAAGGAAACTGGAAGGAATGCCCTAAACCCTCAGCAACTAGCTTTTGTAAACTACAGTGTGTCTCAATTCTGGGCTGTCTTCTATATGAAAGCAATGCAGTATCTTTTTGTTTTCTCTACATATAACAGGAATTCAACAAACGTTAGCCTGTTTTTCTTCCTAATTTTGTTTCATATGTGCAGGGGTTTTGGCTTCACAAGATGACAAGCCCTGCAAAGGACGATGCCGTGTCGGGTTTTCTCTGGATTTGGGTATGTAGGTATTTGGGGCCGTGCTGGACACAGACTAGGAAGGGAACAGCAGAAGGTTACAGCAGAGGGATACCTTCGATGTGCCAGGCACTGCAGCTGCAAATTTAGTTCATCCTCACAACAAATTCTGTGATGCATAACTGTATTTATTTTCACATAAGAGTTTCAGAAAGATTAAAGTAACTTTTAGCCCAGGTCACTCCACTGGGAAGCTACAGAGCTGAGCTGTGAACTTAGCAGCATGGCTTGGATCCCACACTCTTTTCTCCTCCACCACTGATCTCCAAGAGGGGACACTGGCCCAGGGGGAGGGCAGGGACGAGTGTTGCTGTGGCCAGCTCATTCTTGAAGAGAACAGGAGGTTCTGGAAGGTCCAAGGTTCTGGTGGGTGTAGGGTAGGCTTGTCTTCAAATATAACCAACTCTGTCCAACCCTGAACTGCCCTAGCAGTTCTGTCACCGCAGACCAGAGCAGGCCTCTGGCTCCTGCGGAGATAGATGTGCCCAAGTAAGCACAGGGGGCAGGAAGCTCACTTGCACATCTCTCCTTAAGGACTTTTATTCCAGATATGTCCTTGAGAGTGAAGAGGGCCAGCGTTTGAGCAAACTCTGGAGTCACGGAGGTATAATCAGGGAAATATTCCTTACAGCCACCTAGCCTAGCCCATCAGGAAATACAATGAGGTTTTTATTTTGCTCGATGGTAAAAAATCTGGAAAGCATAAGAAAGTGCAAAGGATGTGGCAGTTCTCCATAGTGATTGAGGGTTTATATAGACTTAGGATCAGACTCTAGATTTGTTACCTAATATTAGTATTTCGTATCTATGTGACCTTGGGCAAATTTTAAAGCCTTTCTGTGCCCTGCTTTTCTCCTATCTAAAATAGGATGGTCTTTTCCTTTTTCTTCTATTATTTCAATGGAATGTTGGGGGTTAGGGAAGACAGACATCAGGAGGCCTGGACTGCAACCCTCCTCTGCTTCTGATGAACTAGGTGGTCTCAGGCAAGTTCCTAAACTTCTCTAGGAAACAGTTGGATAGAAGGTGTGGACTCAGGACCTTTAAGGATCTCTCTGGCGCTCACGTTCCTTGTTCTCAAACCAGGAGGCTGCCTGGCAGGGTGGGCTGAGAGCTGTGGGTTCTACAAAGGGGAGGCTACTGCAGCAGCTGCAGGTCCCTGGGAAGGCGACGGGCACAGGGCACTGTCCAAACCCCTGGCAGTGGCCTTGGAGAAGCCAGGTCCCCCGGGGCAGCCCTACCAGTCCCAGAGGAGGCTCTGCCCCACGCCTGTGTGCACAGCTTCTTCACCAAATAAGGAGATGCTGAAAGGCAGCACCCCCCACCCGACCACACGGCCAGCCTCACTGTGTGTGTCCTGCTGACCCAGCCCTTCAGGTCCCCATCGCCCTTCCTCATCCCTCACGTCCCCTCTACAACAGCTAATTCAATGAGTCCAGGTCTGTAAAATTAAACCCACTGCTGCCCCTTGCCAGAATCCTCTAACAGCCCTAATTGGAAAACTGCCTCAGCCTCTGCCCATCAAAGCTGATTATATCTGCAAGCCGAGGGGCCTGGTCCTCGTCCGTCCGGGATGCTCACTCCACCCAGGCCCGTGAGATCATCCCGCCAGCTCGCCCGGGGCTGTCTGCGGCTGGCAGGAGTCAGCCCGGGAGAGGCGCCTTCTCCACATCAAGCAGCAGCAGCTGGCCTCCCGAGCTCTGCCTCTGACGCCATAAACAAATCTGTGCTCATCACAGGGACCTGGAAACAACTTGCTCTCAAGCAAGAAGTCATTTTTCTCTGACCTGCGTTCACTTTTCCCCTCTACGATCCCAGTGGAATCTCTCGAGCTAGAGATGAGGATTTACTCCAAGAAAAAGGACACCTGCCTCAAGGACCACAGTCCAACTGTGTTAATCCCCAGGTGCCTGCTCATTAGACCCCTTTCTCAGGGGTCAGAGCAGTCAACCAACTAACAGAGAGCTCTCTGAGCACCTGTTATGTGCCCCACGCAGAACTAGGGCTGGATGTGGGAGAAGGGGAAATAAAAGAGGATAGTCATTCCTCTCCACTAAACCACCAGGTTTTAAAAACATTTTTTGAGATAAAATTCACATAACATAAAATTCAAATTTTAACCATTTTAGAGTGTACAAGTCAGTGGTGTTTAGCACAGTCGTAATATTGTGCAACTATCACTACTACCTAATTCTAGGTTTTCATCACCCCAAAAAGAAATCCTGTCCCCATTAGGTAGTCAGTCTCCACTCTCCTCTCTTCCTGAGGCCTTGAAAAAACCACTAATCTAATTTGTCTCTATTATATCGCTGGGTTAAAGAGCCATGCTTCATACCTCCTTTCCTCCCCTCCCCATCTCTACATTTTTTCATAACTAGGTACCAACAGACCTTTGCATGAAGCACTTTGGGCGCCTTTACTTCTGAGATCTCAAAGCACTTAAATGCTGTAGGTTCCTCGGTTCCTGCCCCACGATGTGACTGACAAGCGCCCTCTGTCCCTGCACCACTGCTCTCCTGCTACTTTGGTTTAAGTCTGGTGAATATAGCTCTAGTCTAGCTGATAAAACTAGTCAGTGTTAGAAGTTTAACCAATGCTGAAAACCTTAGTTATTTTGGAATGAAGAATAAGGCATTTTAAGCAAACGTGAGGAACCACAGAGATAGTTGATGCTAACTGTTTTGGGGGGCAGGTACCTGCACAGGAATCACACACCCTAGCCCACAGCAGAACCCCCCGGAGAGCTTGTTAACACGCGCTGCTGGCCCCCGCCCCAGAGTTCCTGAATCAGTAGGTCTCGGGTGGGGCCTGAGACTCTAGTTCTAACAAGTTCCCAGGAGATGTTGATGGTGTCGGTCCAGGACAATGCCTGGAGGACCACTGGCCCAGGATATGCACGGCTACCACCCCAGTACTGACTAACGGCCATAGCAAAGAAGAGCCATCACCCATCGCATGCCTTTGGCTTTGTTGATATGCCACTTCTTCAAGCTAATTGATTATGTTGACATATGGAGTACGGTTATTAGTAAATAACATTGCTTGTATTTTCACAAGTATGTTTTATGGTCAAAGTTTTCCATTTCACACTAAAGAGCCAAGATCAGCAATTCCTTAATGTGCCAGCAAATGGCATAATCAAATAGTAAGTAATTTCCTTTCTGAATAGAAGCGTGACTGTGAATTTACAGATTATATTCTCCTGCTAGCTATGGGCACCTTTGAGGTGTTTACCCCTAACATACATGTGCATTCACACAGTCCTGGACCATTCTGGTCCATCATCTACAGGGCTCTCCTTTGAACACGTGTGTCATGGCTTACATAATATCCACATGAACCTGCTTGGCCCCAGCCCCTCCGTGTTTTGCCTCAGGGATGGAGCCAAGATGAGACTTTGGGTCATGGCCAGGCATTCTTAAGAGCATGCACTCTTTGTAAAAACAACCATATCTTTTCCAAAAAAGAAATAGTAATATTCATAACAATAACTATGCACATACATACTTATATACGGGTTTTTACACTTAATATAGTACTTTCACATCATCTAATGTAAAGCTCAAAGCAACCCTATGTCATAAGGTGGAATGGCATTACTATTCTATTTTATGCAACAAATAAACTAAAACTCAGTTTACCCCAAGATCTCCAGCCAGTGGGGAAGCCAGGTCTCTAACCACGTCCATGGCCACAAATCACCACTTTATCATTCACGTGGATTCCAGAGTTAAGACCCCACCTGTCATTATGGAGGGATCCTCTTGAAAACAACATAAATCTATTTATCTGCAGGACGACAGCAAAAACCAACGGGAGCCGATAAGCAGGAAATGCGAATGCATATTAATGTTCATTTTTCAGTCTCAGATGCCCAGAATGCAAGACTGTGTTCCCTGGAACATTTCAGTTTATTCCTTTAGCTAAAACATCATCTTGTCACTGCCTGGGCTTCTTCTCTGAGACCCACTAGCCAAGTCCCACTGGGGCTTTGAAGGCCTGGGGAGGAAGCAGCTCTCTGTGGCAGCTAAGATCCACCACAGTCCCCAACCTACTGGCCCTCATTAAAGTACCAGGACAGCAGGGACGCAGATGGGCCAGGGGGGCACTGGGCTCTCCAGGGGCTGCTCCACCACGAAGCAAAGGCGGGATCCTGACTGCTCCAGCCCGTGTCCATGAACATATTCTCTCTCTCTCTCAGCCTAGGCTAACCCTCACTGCAAAAAAGGCTCACGATCACCCCCTTCTTTCTACTCCTGCTACCAATGCCCTGGTTCACAGCCCTGTGACCCCTTGCAGATTACTGCCCATATAAAATATGTTAAATGTTTATTTTGCTGTAACTTTTACTGACTCCTTTTTCTAATAAACATGAATAAAGATAAAAAGGTATAAGGAAAATAAAACCCACCCAGTTCTCAATACCCAAGATAATCACGGTTAATACTTTATCATTTTCAACACAAGTGCATACTGAGAGCACTGTTTGGTGAGTTACTTTCTAAAATACAACTCTGTTGCTCTCATGCCTAAATCTTTTGAAGACTCCTCCCACTGCTAAAATAAAATCTAAACATTCCCCTCCTTCTTGGGTCCCTCTCACTTCTCTTTACAAGCCTGCCCTCCTAAGCCCTATGACCCTAGCCTGGAGCCTGCGTTACACCATCAGATGTGTGTCTGCTGGGCTGGTTCGTTGTGCCCCAAGTATTTGAAAGGACAGTGTGACTATGTGGGGTGGGTGGTACCCGGCCCCACTACAAGCCCCGTGGCCTTATTACCACACACATCCCTTACACATGTGTGTTAACGGCACCCTCCTTCAGGCCTTTGAACTTACAGCCTGTGTGTCTAGCTGCACTGATCTATATACCTCCCCCAACATCTGCCTGTAAGCTTTGGCTCAGGGTATCCCCCTGCCTGGAGTGCTACCCTCCTTCCTACTACCACCTGTTGGAAAACCCAAATCAAATCTTCATCTTTTCAGATCCCATGGTTACAAGAACCTCTTCCTCCCCTTGCTCCTGGGGCATGTGAGACTCCACTCCACTCCTGTGCACTGACCACAGTCACTTATGCACATGCTGTCTTGCCCTCTAGAATTCCTAGTGGCCTGAGATCATCCTTTTATTCCATAAAGTGCTGTTCACGAATAGATGCAGAGGGTGGGATGCACTGAAGCTGAAAATGGACGTCTACGGCCTTGGGCCCGCCCACCTTCACCCGATCTGTCCCAGGGAGGCAGGGTGGGGAGTCTCTTCTCTGGAGCCAGGGCCACCGGGGGAGTGGGGAGGGGGCTGCTCCGGTTCTTCATGATCGAAGCTGGGCCAACTGGGCTTCTAATGACAGGAGGACATGTACACGCCTGACTACCAAGGTGAGAAGATGATTCTTTACATCTCACCTCAACCCAGGATGGATGTGAGGTGCTTCAGAAATGCCTACCATCCAGGAGAATAAAAATTAAGTAGGTACAGACAGCAAGGAGGGCAGTGTAACAGCAGGCAACCCTTCATAAAGCTGATACACGGAACTGCTGCACGTGGGCTGCAAATTTAACTCTGAGCTTCTCAGCTACCAAAGCAAAAAGGGAAATAGGGTTGGTTAAAACATATCACAGTTTAGGAGGAGCTCATTTTGCTTCCACTAAGCCGTGAGAGGAGTTTCTTCCGAGGACCCTCTTAAGCGGGAGGCTGAGGTCTACGGGGGGAAAGTTGTCACTGCGTCATTACGTATATGAAGAAGCAGCTTCTCACAGCATCTCCCAGGGCAGTCTGAGAGCCTAACACCCACGGACAACTCACTGGAAGGGAGTGTACTGGAAAGTGGCAGTGTTTCAACCGGCAGCTCTCTGATGGGGGAGCTGCATCTGGGGCTCAGGGCTTCTGGGGCAGTGGTTCCAAGAGCTGCTGCCCAGAGCCCAGGAGGTCTGGGGGAGCCTTCTCAGGTCTGAGGGGGTGGGGTTGTATGAAGGCTGCTCTCACAGGGCTTCCAGCCTCCTCACCTGCCTCACCCCGAGCATCTCTGCTTTTCTGTTTTATTAGAGTTTGGGGTCAGCTGTTTGACAAAAGGATTTTACATCAAAAAAATGAAGCTCAAAAACCTGTCATGAGTAATATTTCTCTCCACTGAGCTTTTGATAAACATTTGCCAGCAGATTTTAAATTCATACTTAAATTTTGGGGCAAAAACTTAGAAGGTTTCCATTAGCAGGTATATATCCAGAAGAAATGAAAATAGATATTCAAACAAATATATGTGCATGCATGTTTACAGCAGCACTATTCACAATAGCCAAAAAGTGGAAACAGCCCAAATGTTCATCAACAGATGAATGGATAAACAATTGTGGTGTATACTCACAATGGAGTATTACTCAGCCATAAAAAAGGAATGACATTCTGACACATGCTATACTGTGCACAAATCTCAAAAACACTGTTAAGGGAACAAAGGCAGACACAGAAGTTCACATATTGCATGATTCCTTTTATATGAAATTTCCAAAATAGACAAATCCATAGAGACTGGATGCAGACTGGGGAGAAACTGCTTCGTGGGTATTGGGTTCTACTTGGGAGTGACGGACATATGGAATTAGACAGAGTGGTGATTGTGCAATACTGCGAATGTGCTACAGGCCACTGAATTTTACACTTTAAAATGGTTATTTTGTGTTATGTGAATTCACTTCAATAAATTAAAGAGAAACAGTTGAAGGGCAGATCATCAGTGTTGCCAATCAAAGGCCATTTCACAGCTTGCCGATCAACAGAGCAAAGGGCAGGGCTGACGTCCTCATGGAAAAGAGCCACCTTCATCAGGGCCAACACACGCCTCTTACGGAGCACTGCTGGGGACAGTGACTTAGGCTGGTAAAGTCACAGGTTCTTTTTCTTTCATGGGAGTCCTGCCTCGGGCTTACACTGCTTTTATCCCTTCAGCACCAGCCCACAGTGAGCACCCCTGACATGCTGACTGGTTAACCAGGCCACAAACAAGTAGGTGTTTGTTTTGAATCCATGACTCACCTGTTTCACTCACCCTTGTATGTAGCTATTTCTCTACCAGTTACCCCACCCCACCAATTCATTCAGCCTTATCCACTTTTGAATTTACAGCAAAGAATTAATGAGAATAAATCTTTCCTGCCAAGGACCCCACGAGGTACATCTTGTAGGTAGAATTAGGCTTAACCTCATGGAGCTACTTCACAAAGTCACTCATCTTCCTCTTGTTTTCTGCTGGATTAAAGGTCGACCTCAGATGTTTTCCTGAGGGGCCTCAAACTATTCTCTGGTGTCATGTCCTCACCCATAAGACAACATACTCTTTTATATTTTTATCCACCCATCCATCCAATGAATATTTATTGAACATTGGGTGTCTATCATATGCCAGGCACCAGGCCAGGTGACTACGGGGGCTACACCCGTGGATAAGGCAGGAGGGCTCCCCTGAAGAGGGAGGTACAGACACGGACCACAGTGACAAGTGCTGGGGCTTTGGCAGCAAAGTACAGGGGCGCGGGGAGTGTCTTTCAGTGGAACAGACAGGTCTGGGGGCTCAGGGAAGATCTCCCTGGGCTTGAGGGATTCGCTAGGCAGAGACGAAGGATTAGATCAGGAAGAGCTGGTGTGGAGAGGGGCTTCCCCAGGGCCTGGAGTGGAAACAGGCTGTCCTGGCTGCCCTGGCCACGACTCCTGCCTGGACTGAGAGCAGGTCAGGACATCTGTCCCCACCGGGACCGGGGAGGATCAGCGTTGCCTGGACAAGCTCGGCCTACAAGGCACAGCTGAGTGCTTCCCCACACACTTTTCTGCTCTGGCAACTTCCCTGCTCCACCTGGTCCTTACCTACGACTCCCTCACCACTCCTCCAAACCTCTCCTTCTTTATGCCATTGGGCATCACGCTCGGCTTTGAAGGGCATAGGGATTCCTTTGAGAGTCTGATATAAGCCATGGACACACTTCTAAAGGAAGAAGCATATACTCATAGAATTCTGTTACCAGTTCAGGGAATTCATGGAACCCCAAAACCCATCCCTGAACCCCCTGGGAGTCCATAGCCCCAGGCTGGGAAGCCCTGACCTGTAGCCCCCGAGGCCTCTGCTTGGCAGGCGGCCTCTGCCCTGCACCGTGCTTGGCCCCCAGGGCCGAGGAGAGCTCTTCCAGGCAGGCCTCCTGGTTCTCCCCCAGGGCCTTTAATGCTGGCTCTGCCTGACTCCCTCCCTCCTCCTCACGCTCCAGGTCTGCGCCTCCATCCCTTTATTCTTTCTCCAGTTGCCTGTCCCTCTCTCTCTCCAGAATCTCTCTGCCTCTGAGGCTCCGTTTTCCCATGGTGTGGCTCTGCTCCAAGCCCCGTCCCTCCCTCCTTCCCCTCCCTCGTCAGCACCTCCCTTTGCCGCTTCTGGGGCAGCTCAGAAAGCTGTAGGGAAAAGCCTCTGGGCAGGATTCTGGTTGAGCAGAAGCTCCTGACAAGCAGCTTAATTCCCTCCCCTGGGGGCACAGTCAAGTTCAGCAGAGCCGCCCAGGGGTGAGAGAGCAGCTGGTGCTGGGTGATGCCTTCAGGAAAGAGCACCAGAACATGCAGAAAGCTGACGGGACGGGCTGCTCTAAAAGTCATTTAAAAATACGCTTCGGTACTTCCAGCTCCCACTACAGTCACTGCAGCAGCATGTGGGTCTAAGGGGCCCTCTTTGTTCACTGCCCGTTTAGATTCAACGATGGCCACCATTTGCCTTCTCTACCAGGTTGGCAACACACCTGGTGCTTTCTCAGCACAGGAGCTCCTGGAGGGGAGAAAAATTTCTGTTTTCTTGGCTCTATTCAGGAGCATGTAAGCGAAGAGAGAAATGCTTCATAAATTCCCCTGGGGCCTGCCTTCTAGTGATGCTTTAACACAAGCAACATTAACCTGATGAAGAAGTTCAGGACATGCCACCCCCAAATAAGCCATGTGCAAAGCTACAGTCATCAAAACAGCATGGCACTGGCACAGAAACAGACACACAGATTAATGGAACAGAATAGAGAGCCCAGAGGTAAACCCATGCACCTGTGGTCAAGTAGTCTATGACAAAGGACATTTCCTCACACCACACACAAAAGTAAACTCAAAATGGATTAAAGATCTAAGTGCAAGATCAGAAACCGTTAAGACTCCTAAAAGAAAACATAGGCGGAATACTTTTTGACATACATTGTAGCAATATTTTTTTTGGATCAGTCTCCTCAGGCAAAGGAAACAAAGGCAAAAATAAACAAATGGGACCTAATTAAACCTAAAAGCTTTTTGCACAGTAAAGGAAACCATGGACAAAATGAGAAGACAATCTACTGAATGGGAGAAAATATTTGTAAATGATATTGAAAATATTTCTAAATGATATAACCCAATGAGGGGTTAAATATCCAAAATATATAAATAGCTCATACAACCCAATACCAAACAAACAACCTGGTTATAATATGAGCCAAAGACCTGAATAGACAGTTTTCCAAAGAGGACATACAGATGGCCACCAGGTACATGAAGAGATGCTCAACATCACTAATCATCAAAGAAATGTAGATCAAAACCACAGTGAGGTGTCACCTCACACCTGTCAGAGTGGCTATTGTCAGAAAGACCACAGATAATGAATGTTGGCAAGAATGTGGAAAAAGGGGAACCCTTGTGCACTGCTGGTGGGAATAGAAACTGGTGTAACCACTATGGAAAACAGTACGGAGGGTCCTCAAACAACTAAAAATAGAACTACTATATGATCCAGCTATTCCACTCCTGGGTGTACATCTGAAAAAAACAAAAACACTAATTCAGAAAGATACATGTGCCCCAATGTTCATAGCAGCATTATTTACAACAACCAGGATGTGGGAACAACCTAAGAGCCCATCAACAGATGAATGGATAAAGAAGATGTGATACACACATACACACACACACACACACTGGAGTATTTGTCAGCCATAAGAATGAAATCTTGCCATTTGTGACAACATGGATGGACCCAGAGGGCATTATGTTTAGTGAAATAAGTCAAAGACAAATACTGTATGATATCACTTGCATGTGGAACCTAAAAAATAAAACAAATGAGTAAGTATAACAAGACAGAAACAAACTCACAGATCTAGAGGACAAACTAGTGGTTACCAGAGTGGGGAGGAAGAGAAGGAGGGGCAAGAGAGGGGTGGGGGATGGAGAGGCACAAACTCTTATGCATAAAATAAGATACATGGTTATACTGTACAGCACAGGGAGTGTAGCCAGTATTTTATAATAACTTTAAATGAAGTATAATCTATAAAAATATTGAATGACTATGTTGCACACCCAAAACTAATATTGTAAATCAACTACGCTTTAATTTAAAAAATGCCACTTTGGTATATTGATTACTTTGAGTTGAAGGCACTTGAAAAACAGCATATGCATAAACAGGCTTTCTCTGAACTCCCCTTATCTGCCTAAAGACAGGCCCTCCAAAAGAAACTCAACGGTCATAAATCCCCAGAGAGTTTCTTCAACCAGGCAGACTGATTCCTATCACAGGAGAGGGAACCCGAAGTCAGTATCACGTGCAGACAAACTTTGTCCTAAATTGTCGTATCTTCCATCTAGTCTTCCAAAGGCCCATTCATCTTTCCTAAAACTCCTGTACTGTCCCCTAAGTTCCTACATTCCCCCTCCCCTTCCCCTATTAAGACCACATGTAAGCTCTTAAATCGCACTGCCTTTTTGGGTATTTCCCATTTCCCCCCCTATGATGCTCCCATGCACATAATATTAAAAATTAATAAATGTGTATGTGTTCTCTCCTGTTAATCTGCCTGTTGTCAGTTTATTTCATAGACCCAGCTATCGAACCTAGGCGTGTGGAGGGGGGTTTTCCTCCCTCACAGTGGCAAGGTGTGGGCTGCCCGGGAGGTGCCTTACGGCTAGATGGTAAAGGTCTCGATGATGCTAAGAAATTCGTACTTTTTACAGCAGGTTTCTTGCAGAGACCGCTAGTTGCTTATAACATCTCTTTGTTCTTGTTAGTAATAGAACCTCAATTTTGTTTTTGTTTCTTCGATTTGTTATTCTGGGATAATTGTAGATTTATATGCAGTTTGTAAGAAATAATAAAGAGATATCCCATGTACCCTTCATCCAGTTTCCACCAACGGTAATAGCCTGCAAAACGACAGTGCAGCGCCACATCAGGAAACTGACACTGATAGAATCCAGATTCAGGTTTCACCAGTTTTACATGACGACATGCATGTTTGCGTATGTATATTTAGTTCTATGCAATTTTAAAATTATTCCTTATTTTCTACTGAAGTGTAGTTGATTTACAATGTTAGTTTCAGGTGTACAGCAAAGTGATTCAGTTACACGTATACATACATACGTATATATTTTTTCAGTTTCTTATCACATGTATAGATTCGTGTGACCACCACAGTCAGGACACAGAACTGTTTCATTACAATGACCCCTAGTGCAGCCCTTTCAAGCCAGACCCACCTCCCTTCATCCCCGTTCTCCAACCCCTGGCAACCATCGATCTGTTACCCACTTCTATAACTCTGTCATTTTGAGAATGTTATATAAATTGAATCATCCAGTATGTAACTTTTCGAAAGAACCTCAATTTTTAGCTGGACATTTTACCACCCAGAACAAAAACTGTGTTTCCCAGCTTCCCGTGTATCTAGTATGACCATGTGGCCAAATTCTGACCAACTGGATTTAGATGCAAGTGTTATTTGGGTCTCTTGGGAAGGCTGCTTAAAGGGAGCTGAGTCAGCTGGAAGAGTCCTCCTTTTGGCTTTTCTGCTTTACCTCTTGGACTGTATTAGGATGTGTGACATTGTGATATTTATAATAAGAAATATATAATTGTCCCATTCCTGCCCAGAGCTACTAAACCCTTGGAATTTCCTATGTGATGAGAGCATAATGGTATCTATCTTTGGTTATGTTACTTGGAGGACTTTTGGAAAATCCCTAGGCAACCAAAGGATGGGGGGCTGGTTGCCAGGGGAACCAACCCTGTGATTCGAGGGTTAGAAATTTCAGCCTCACCCTCCAACTTCCTGGGAGGGGAGAAAGCCTGGATACTGACTTCAGTCACCAATGACCAATGATTTAATCAATTGTGCCTAGGTAATTAAGCCTCATAAAAACCCTAAAGGGAGAGGGTTAGGAGAGCTTCTGGGTTGATGAACATGTGGAGACTTGGGGAGTGTGGTGCCCCTGGAGAGGGCAGGGAAGCTCTGCGCCCTTTCCTCATACATTGTCCTGTGCACTTCTTCCATCTGGCTGTTCCTGAGTTACATTCTTTTATGATAAACTGGTGGTCTAGTTTCTCTGAGTTCTGTGAGCTGCTCTAGCAAATTAATCAAACCCAAGGAGCGGGGGTCATTGGAACCTCCGATCTAAAGCCAATTGGTCTGAAGCACAGGTGACAACCTGGACTTGCCATTGGCATCTGAAGGGTTGGGGGGTGGTCTTGTGAGATGGAGCTGTTAACCTGTGGGGTCTGATGCTAGCTCTGAATAGAAGCATCAGAATTGAGCTGAACTGTAGGACACCCAGCCGGGGTCTGAGAATCGCCTGGTGTGGCAAAAAGTCCTACACATTGGAATTGGAGCAGAATGACAGATGTAACAGCTAGAGCTCCAGCAGCCATCTTGGGCCACGAGAGCCATGTTTCAGGAGTTGAAATAGAAACCTTGGGTTTTTGATGATACCACGGAGCCGCTGTATCCTTGAACTGTCTATGGCCACTCCTTCACTTGATCTTAGCAAAAAGGCTGAGAAGCAACAGCCAGACTTCTTTTAAGTGAAAGAAATACAGATTTCTATCTTGTTTAGGCCACTTTTTTAGTTATACCCAGCTGAACCAAATCCTAACTCAACAAAGCACTCAGGTTTTTAAGCAGAGGAGAGGCTTGCTTGGTGCTACGTTTTAGGGTAGTGGTTCTCCAACTTCCCTTTATGTCAGAAGCACCTCACAGATTGCTGGGCCCCACCCAAAGAGTTCCTGACCCAGTAGGTCTGGAGTGGACCTGAGGGTCTGCGATGCGGAGGCTGCTGGTCCAAGGACTGCACCTTGAGATCGACTTGCATGGACCTGGCTGCAGAGCGTACCATAGACCAGAGGCACGCAGACAGGGGAAGAAGGATCTAGGGGAGGAGGGAGGGGGACAAATGGTTTCTGCCAGCGGTGGTGAGACCTAAACTAAGGGTGAGACAGGAAAAACTCAGAGCAGATGGATGTGAGAAGCTTGGGAACAGCGCAAGTGACAGACCTACCGGCTGACCGGATGTGAGCAGAGGAAGGTGTCAAAGGCAGCTGTGGGTTTTGAGCCTGAGGGACCTGAGAACGACAGTGCTGCCGACAGAAAGAGAAAGTGCAGAGGAGTTGCCATTTAGAGGGGAGCAGTTTGAGTTTTGCCTTATTCAGCAAAGCTGAAACACAAAACAGGAGCAGAAAAGATGTGCTGTTCACTCAAGAAGGGTCTTTTGGAGCAGCTGGGAAGCTGGTGCGGGCAGAGGACAGAATCCCCACAAAACTTATATTCAGAGGTTGGGAAGATGGGGACATGCCAGCAGGTGAGTCAGAGAGTGTGGGCAAGAACAGAAGCAAAGGCAGGTGATGCAGCGCTGAGGAAGAGAGTGTCTGAGAGAAGGGGAGGTCGCCGGCGTCCAAGGCAGCCGAGGAGAACACTGAAGACTCGTGACTAGAAGGACACAGGTGGCTTTGGTGACAGTGGTGTGGCTACAGGGGGCGGGGAGTGAGTGGAGAGCTGTGATGACAGAGGTGGTGAGATGCCCCTGGTGGGGAAGGGGAGCCGAGAGGCAGGATGCTAACTTCTGGGGGTCAGAAGGGCAGGGGGGTATTTTATAAGAGATGGCTATCCAAGCACAGGTGTAGCAGAAGGAAAGAACACGGGGAAGAGGGGGATGGACCAAAGATACTAGAAAAAAGGGGGTAATGATGGCACAGCGTTCTGAAAGGAGAAGGAGAGGATGGGGTTGGAAATATAAGCCAGAGGGACACTTCAGAGACAAGATGAGAGGTGGGAAGGACAGAAACTTTGCAAAGGATAGAACAGCAGTGATAGGAGCTCTCACAGAAGTGGTACAGCAAGGCCCAGAGAGCGGAGAGTTAAGGCTGCCGGATTCTGAGCATCCAAGGGGCAGAGGACCGCACTGTTGGGTGAGGCTCTGTGGGTGCGGACATGGCCAGGCTGCAAGCACAGGACGCGCATCTGGGCAGGATCCTCTGCTAGGACTGGAGCTGTGGGACCCCTGGGCAGACCGGCAGGGAACGCCCAGCTCCCCTGACGAAAGGGGGCGTGTCCAGAGGGCGTCGTGCTGGTCCTGCACGGGGGGGGGGGGGGGGCCGCGCGGAAGTGAGCGGGTGAGAAGTTCAATGGAACGAATGTCGGAAGAGAGTGAGATCACACCACGAACAAGCAGGCCCTGATGGCAGAGGGCGGCACAATGGATTCAGCTGCACCTGGAAAATTCTTTCAGTGACCAAGGAACGTCTGTGGGAATATCAGACCAGGGAGTATTTGTGGGTTGGCTGAGAGAGCACGGGGTACCTGGGGACTGAGATACTGTAAACTGCTTGCAATATACATTTTTATATTTTCCCTTTCCTTCAAATCAAATGTATTCTCTCAATTCAAAAAATACTCACAGAACACCTACAGGGGGGCTAAGTGCTACGATGGGGGAATCACACAACGGACTCAGAGCAGGAAGACCAAGTGACTGGGCCACGGAACTCTTCTAGGAGGCAGTGAGGTTTAGCTGACCCAGACCAAGCGGGCGGGGGAGGCAGGGGGAGAAGGGAGAGTATTTCAGGCAGAAAGAACATGTGTAAGAGAAAGAGCATGGTGTTGTGAGGAACTGAGAGAATTTCAGGGTGGCTGCGGCACAGAAAGAGGGGGCTTGGGGATGAAAAGTGAGACTGGAGAGGCAATTAGAGTCTGGTCTCCAAGGACCCTGTAAGGGCTGAGTGACAAGATCAGAAGAATGAATGGAAAGCAGTAGGACAGGGTAATTGTGGTGAGAGGAGGGCAATTAGGAGGCGTTGCAGTAACAGAGCTAAGGAGGATGGTGGTGTGGACGAGGGTCGTGGCCATGGCCATGGGTTACAGCGGGCAGACACTTAGAAGGCAGATTCAGTCATAGTGCTGCTTGGATGTGGGTGATTAGAAAAAGGGATGAACTGGGGATGGGCAGATAAGTAAATACATAAACAAATGAACAAACTAACATATTTACTTCATCCTGTGGCCAAACGTTTGAAAGTTAGGAAGCTGCTGACTGCCGACAGGAGGGTCTGGTGGAGAAGCTCCCCAGGTTCAGGATGAAAAAACTGAGCCCAGAGCCCGTGATGCTGGAGTGGGAAAATCTGAGCCCTTCACGCCACTGGCATGTCTGCCCCACGGCTACACGTGTGGGTGCTGGTGTCATCCCACATCCTGCAGAGTTTTGTTTGTTTGTTTGTTTTTACATCATTTGCCCAATGGTGGTAGTGTTTTATTCTCTATAATATGTAATTGATAATAGTCAAAAGTGCTCCGATTTTAGCAAAAATCAAAGATTAAAAAAAATTTTAAATAAAACCTTTATAATATAGAAAACATTAAACATATACAAAAGTAGAGAGAATGGTATAAGCCCTCAGCCTGCTTCATCCATACCTTTTATGATTATTTTGTAGCCTACCCTAAGACAACATACACTTTATTTATAAACACTTCTAAAAGTAGTTCTTTTTAACACATATCCATTTGCACACCTAAACAAATTAACAATGATAGTCTAGTATCATAAAAACCCAGTGCCCATACACACAGGGGCATTTGACCACACCAAAGCTGAAGCCAGATGTTCTCACAGGCTCACACTCATCAGGACAGGCCCGGATGCCATTATCTGCCTCTGCAGCCTATAAAAATGTTGGAGAGCCTACCCCAGTAACCTCAGGATGGACCTGAACTCCTCAAATGCTGATGCCAGAACCCAAGAGACAACAATAAGATCCTGAACAAACTGATATCCAATTGGCTGTGAGGTATTAGACAAGTCATGTGTTTATGTAGGTGACCAGCTGCAAAATAAGAGGTTAAAAAACTGAGGAAGAAACCCAGACATCCATCCACAGATGAACTGATAAAGAAAGTGCAGGGTATACACACAATGGAATATTATGCAGCCTTAAAAAAGAAATCCTTCACATACCACAACATAGATGAACCTCAAGGACATTATGCTGAGAGAAATGAGCCCGTCATAAAAGGGCAAATACTGCATGATTCCACTCATATAAAGGGTCGAAAGTAGTCAAAATCATAGAAGCAGAAAGGTGGTCACCAAGGGCTGGGACAGGGAGAAGGTGGGTTAGTGTTTAGTGGTAAATAACTTGAGAGTTGCAAGATGAAAAAGTTCTAGAGATCTGTTGCACAACAATGTGAATATACTCAACACTACTGAACTCTACACTTAACGGTTAAGTCAGTAAGCTTTATGCTATGTTTTTCACTACAATAAAAAACAAAAGACAACTTCTGAGGTCCATTCTGGTTGAAGGAATTAGGGGTGTGCTGTTACTTTAATTTATGTTGGGAGGTGCCCCAGAACACCATTACTCTCCCTCAGGGTGCCGCTCAGGGAAACAGGGTGGGAGGGACACTGTATTCGGAATTGGATAGTCTCAACTTTTGCCTAATCCCATCAGGAAGCGTGCGGCTGCATCCCAGCAGGCTGCTGGTAGGGGGCGCTAGGGGGCTGGGCAGGCCCAGTAAGGTAGGAGTTGGGGGCCGGGGCTTGGGTTCACCAAAGTAAGAGAAACAAAAGAAACAAAAGAAAGTGGAAGCCTTTAGCAGGGGCTAGGCTGTCCTCCGGGAACATTCTGGGAAGAAAGGAGAAAGGCCAGCTGGCCGGGAGCAGCCATGCAGGGGGGATGTGAAGTGACAGATACAAATGCGTAGTACACTCGGCGGACGCGTGGGAGATTAAAAGCGCGGGGATGCTGACAGCGGGCCGTGCAAGGGAGGGAGCTGGAGAGACTGAGCCCCCGAATCTCTTCCCAGGGCACCAGGGTCTGCAGAGTGCTTTTAGCGCTTATTATCATAAGGCCATTTTTCAAATTAGCACAAGTCTGGCCTAAGGGAATCCAGGCAGCAGCGGGCAGAACTGGTCTTCCAGCTCCTCTCCGACCTTGCCCGGGAAGGTTCCTCCCGCATCTGTCCAGGCCGGAGAGCAGAGGCCGGATTCACTGCACTAGGTGGTGACATTATCTTGGTGCCTGATAGGGTCTCGGGGGAAAGCAGTGTAAGAGAAGCGGGGAAAGGACTCCTGTTCGAGGCTTTGGAAAAGGAGTACATGGGTACGGATGTGAGGGGTCTGCTGTTTATGGCTACTTTGGCACTCAGATTATTTGGGAGAATAGAGTCCATCTATTCAAAGTGGAGGTGTAAGATCCAGACTGAGGTTCTCCCAGGCAAGGTCACTGGGGGCGTATTGGGTGGGACACCAGAGTCCCAGCTTTGGGCGCGCCTGTCTCTTCAGGTCAACAGCTCTTAACCTGTCTGCAGTCCCACTCACCATGGGTAAGTCCTGGGCACTCGGGGATGAGGGGTGATGGGTGGGGTGGGGGTGGGGAGGCTCGCTGTATCCCTCTGCCTACAATTCCAGAGAGCAAAGCCACCGACACAAGTGAGCAAGGAGGTCTGATTAAGCAATAGTCCTGAACCAGCTCTGATGCTGAAAATAAGCGAAAAAAAAAAAAAAAAAAAGAACCCCAAAACTCATTTCCTTAACCACCGTTAACTGTCTGCAGCACTCCTCACCACAGATCTCGCCATCAGCTGATCCTCCTGGCTGGCTCCTCCATTCCCCGAGCCACTCTCCTCAAACACTTTCTAAGTGCACCTAAGCAACACCCACCCCAGCCCCCAGTGCTAACCTCTAATCTCAGGAACTTCAGTTGGACATGAATTTCACGGGCTTTTGCTCAGATGAACACAGGCTGACACAGGTGTGGCCTTGCTCTTACAGAGTGGTCCTTGGACCAGCAACATCACCTGGGAGCTTGTTAGAAATATAGCATCTTGGGCCTCACCCAGACCTGCAGAATCAGAATCCGCATTTAACAGGATTTAACAAGATTCCATGATTTGTGTGCATATTTATGTCTGAGAGGTCCCACACTTAGCTGTCACACCCCACTTCCCTGTCACCAGGTGAGGTGGGGTGGCATCCACTCAGTTGCCAACCACATCAACCTCCAGTAGCTGCAACTGTTACCATTGTGGGGAGACACAGCGACAGGGCAAGGTGGAAATGGAATGAGGTTGCTACAATGTGTGAAGTGCATGTAAATTTGGGGGTCACTGTGAAGAAATCTAAGAAGGCACCCCGTCAGTTCTGAGATCCTGTGGTCTTTGTAATTCATTAGCAAAATAATAATTGTACTTAACATTTATTGAGCTCTTATTAAGAGACAGGCTGTTTTAAATAAAAGTGCTCTACATGTGTTGATTTATATAATTACACATAGCAACACTCTGAGATATAGATTATCATTATCCCCATTTTACAAATGAGGCAATCGAGGCACAGGGAGGTCAAGTGACTTGTTCTGGGTCTGGCATGGATGCGGGCCAGAACCAGTTTCTGCACTCTGGCCACATGCCCAGAGCTCACACTTTAACTACTACGTGAGACCACTTCCAGAAGAAACCTGGGGAAACACTCGCCCTCCACAGGAGCTTCTTTTGAAGCAGTAACATATGTTTAGGGTGACCAACCACCTTGGTTTGCCCAGGACTGAGAGGGTTCCCTGGATGTGAGACTTTCAGTGCTAAAACTGGGAGTCTTGGGTAAGCTGGTTGCCCTACTGATACCTCATACCTCCACCTCCCACAGAAGAGTCAGAGAAGAGATTTCTCTTACTCTAGAAGGAGAGGAAATTAAATGTAACGGGAAATCCATGAGATTACAGAATTTGAGCTATTAGAGCGCTGAATCAGAGTGTGGGCAACCTGTTTCTATTCGAGGAACCCCAAGGCCGGTCCACAGGAACTGAAACAAGGGTACTTCTCCATCCATGGCTCAGTTTCCGGAACTCCTCAAGTGGATACACTTATCTGCCCTGCTGTCCTCCCCCTCCCTCCGGCCCAGATGCTATGAGAATGAACAGGAGCCTGTGCTGGTGCACGCAGCAGCAGCAGTGCCCTGAGAGAAAGAGGCAGAGAAAAATACCCGCTAGTATTTCCCTTGTCAAGGTCACCCCACACCCACGTGGGGGTCTCCATCAGCTCTATTTTCTGCAGTGCTGCCGGCCAGGTCTGTGAATCTCATTTCTTTTGAGCCCCTGGGAAACTCCTTTGATTGGTTCAGGTTTCTATTTGGCCTGAGAGCCATTTATGATTTCCCAAATAAAATACAAAGAGCTCACTCAGTGTGTATGTGTGTGTGTGATCTTTTAGGAATAAGTTTTAAAAGCTGATGTTCAAATCCAAACTGAATGGGGCTGGTGAGGAAGCACCAGCGGCAAAGTCTGAGGGAGGAGCAAGGAAAGGAATTCGGACTCTTCCACACAGCTAGCTGGGGCCCCTGGGGAAGGACCTCTTCTCAGACCAGGGAAGGCCATTTCTCGGCAGCCACGCACAAGCCCAAGCATTAGGATTTCCCTGCCACTGGTGGGGGGTGGGGCTGCGGGAACTCTGGCCCTCAGCATCCACATCTGTAAAATGGGACTGACCAGAGTCTACCACCAGGGACCACGTATCTCCTCTCAGGCTGAGACGCCGTTCTCCAAGTGTCCCACGTTCTTTCTCAGAAGTCAGCTCCTTCAGGCCTTCCCTGATTAACCTCATCAGACTTACGATTAGAGAAGCACACATTCTTACAGCAGAAAGAGAATAGGAAAAAGTAGAGTCCCTCCCAACTGCCTTCTTTTTTTGAAGAAGAAACTAGCCAGTCCAGTGTTCTGAAGCCCCTTCCCTCACAGGCTTTTCACAGTCACTTCAATGGCATTGCTTTGTAATCTCAAGTTGGTGCACACGCTCTCTCCAAGGAAGCTGTGAGTTCTTGCAAGACAAAGGCCATCGTGTTGCCTGAAGTATTTTTCTTCTAGGCTCCTATCGTTGTCTGGACACCACGGCCTTCATTCCTGTTGCTGGCTGGCTAATGCAGGGCTGGAAAAGGGAACAGGTGAGCCTTTCTGTGCCCAGCAAGGGAGATGACTAAGGGGCTAGAAGATGTGAACCAAAGCTTCTTGCCTTTTTTACTTGCTGATCCAATAACCAATCTCAAACATTCCTAAAGTTGACAGCACACACATGGACAAAAACAGCTCTTCATTTGAGCCCAGGGAAGGTTGTCAGTTTGATACAACTTTGAAAAAAAAAAAAAAAGCATTTTGCTCATAAGTGGCCCAGGAAGCAGTGCTGTTTCGGCCTCCTTGCTCCTCTGTGTCCCTCAACCACGAGAACAGAGCAGTGCAGGCAAACTGGTAGGACCCAGCAGAATCCTGGTAACCACTTTGCAAAAGGGAACAGCAGACATCTAAGCTTTGTGCATGGGAACTCGACCAGGCTAGCACCTCTCCTCCCCCAGAATGTGACAGGACTGCCTGACCCACATACCCAGCATGATCCCAGTTCTCCCAGCACTTGGAAAATGAGTCCCCTGCTGCCTACTCCCATCACAGGCGTATAGTTGTAAGTCTTGGGTAGGGAACAGAAAGACCTATTGAATCCTGGCCACATCCATTTGCAGAAACTGTATGAGACAGGTTTCTAATGTGATTATTTCTCTCTGACTTCGTGCGATTACATGACCTTTTAAAAATCATTCTTTCTTTGTTCATTCATCCATCCATCTACCCATCCATTCAACAAGAACTTTTGGCATCTACTCCATGCTGCGTAATTTCTAAGCCAGAATCAATAGAACATTTTCCAAGCTTTAAAACTCTCCGCCTTTAAGCAGCACCCATTAAGCGCCGGGCGGGGGGGTGGGGGGTGTATGTGTGTGCACGCGCACGTGCGTGGTGGGATAGGGGTGGTCACTGAAGAAACATCTGTGTTAAAACCTCAGCTCTTATTAACTAGTTCTTCATTCTTTTCGGGTCTCAATTTCAACAGCTCTAACATGGGAATGATTCCTCGTAGAACTGTTGTGAAGTTTAAAGGCAGAAAAGTGTATATAGGACAACACTGGATGCCCGCACGAAAAAAGCATTCAGTAATTGTTAGCTTAAAGACAGTGACCTGAGAATCCAGTTCGCTCCTCAACCCTCTATTCTCCTAACACCTCACCGACCCTAGTCAGTATCTTTCAAGTTCATTTTGCTTCCTAGGACAGTGTTCTTGTTGTTTTAATCCTCTGGTGAGCCGGCCTTGTCTTTATTCTGATGGATGGGCTGTACCCTCTTGAGAATCTGATCTGTATCAAAGTCAGCTGTGAAGCTCCTGGAACTGGCGGGAGGATGGATACATAAAGTCTGGTTAATAAATAAACACACAGACATCAAGGCTACCCGCTGTCGTAGTAACAAGACTTCATGCTTTCCTGGCTCCTGTCATCTTCGGGCCTGAAAGCACTTAATGAATTAGTCTCGCTTGCAGTCCTCCTGGAGAAAAATACTGCTTTGTCTACAACGAGCCATCAGAGTAACCAGCCAGAGGTCAGTCATTCTTGAGAACACTGCCAACCAGACCCCTAGAGCATCTTTGTTTGTTTCTTATCATGAAAGTAATAATTATGTATCAGAACATTTTTTAAATATTTAAGTCAAAAGGTAAGAATTAAAACCCCCTGTAACTCTGTTTGCTTGGTGATAAACCCTGTTAACATTTCAGTAAACTTTCATACACACACCCACACCCACACATCCACTTACTAGGATTACACTACATACGTGCCACTTCATAATTTAACCATAGATCACGCGTACCTTTTCGTGTAATGTGTGTTTCTACATCATTTTAAGTGGCTGCTGGTTTTCTAAAGAAGTCTCTGATTAGTAAACATTTCAGCTGATATTATTTTAACTGTGAGAACAATCTTGTGTTTTCTCTTTTTAGGATTTAGGGAGCAGCATGAGTGAGGGCACATGGCACAGAAGAGAGTGGTGGGTTTGCAAATGTAAATGCACTTGGTGTGGCAGGAGCAGAGTGGGATGAGGACACACAGGAGCTACCGTGGGGAACCTTGTGGGATGTACGAGATGGCTGGAACCCTGAGAGGTCTTAAGCAGTTCTAGACTTCAGAAAGAACCCTCTGGTAGCAGAAGGGGATGCGCTGCAGGAGCCCAGACTGCGACCTGGAGACCCCATGCCTCTCATCTGCTCCCGTTTTCACCACGCTGTCAGTCACCCCTTGAAACCCAACGGTTGCATTTGCTGTCATGGTCTGGCCCTTGTCAACCCTGCAGCCTCCTCTCACCTGCCCCTGCCCCTGCCCTGGCTTTTATAAATGCTTCTGCCCTGCCACGCTATTTGCATCCTCTGGGTCTCTGCTGGGTCGTGCTAGGCCTGGCATGCCCATTCTCCTCCACTTCACTTGGTTATTTTTTACAAATCAGTTGAGGTGTCACTTCCTCCCAGTCCTCCCCTGACTCTTGTCCTTCCCCCAGGCTGGGCTAAGCTCCCCCTCCACAGACTTCCACAACACCTCATGCTTATAGAATCACGGCACCTCCATACTCTGTCATCGTATTGTGTCTACTGCCTAGGTCAGTGTCTTACTTGTTGGGCATACAGCGGGCACTCAATAAATGCTACTGAATAAAGCAAAGGTGGTCCCAGAACCAGTAATGTCAACCTTTGGGCAGGACCAAAATATGTGAGGCATCAGGAATGAGCAAGGCCAATCCCACATGCACACGCATCCCTCCATCTCCTTTGCCCTGATCCAGGCGACCCGCAGTCTCCAGCCTGGACCACTGCAACCATTTCCCAGTGGGCTGCCACTCGGCAGACAGATGATGCTCCTCAAACATCAATCTGCACATACCTCTCTCCTACTTAAAACGCTGCAGAAATATTTGGATTATTCTTTGAACACCATGGTTTACAAGGCTCTGTGAATCCCCTGCCTACCTCTCCAGTCTCATTTGCACCACTTTTTCCTCTGGTCCCTAGGCCCCAGCCAACGAGCCCTCTTTCTGTTCTTCAAACAGCAAAAGCCCTTTGTTGAGCCCTCATTCCTCATGGGACTGGCTCCTTCCCACCCCGTGGGCCTCTGCGTCAGTGTTGCTTCATCAATGAGGCCTTGCTTCATAATTAAACCCAGAGTAAGTCTCCTTTCATGGTCTATCATGGTGCATGCTTATTTTTTTCCCCAGAGCATCTTTATTCTTGGTAACTGCTTTTTTATTTTTGTGATCAGTTGTTTGATAATAGTTTTTATTCTTTCAGTGGTGGGGGGCGGTGGTATTTTGCCCCCAAGAGGACATCTGGCAACGTCTGGACATATTTTTGGTTGTCACAAGTTGGGGAGGTCATTGCTACTAGCATCTTGTGGGTAGAAACCAGGGATGCTAAACATCATACAGTGCACGGGACAGCCACCCCACAACAAGGACTCATCAGGCCCAACAGCGACGAGATCGAGAAACGCTGCTCTAGACTATGGGTCCCACAAAGGCAAGGACCTTGCCTGCCTCGTTCACCACTGCATCTCCAGTGCTTGGCCCAATGTCTGATACACAGTAAGCCTCAATATGGAAGAATAACTGGTCAGGCCCATCAAGACCCATCTGAACCGATGCCCACCAGAGCACTGGAGCTGGAAAGAGGAGGCTTCCGCCGTGCCAGGCATCACCCCGTTGGTTGCTTGACTATGGGGAAGTCTGGGTGGCCTCGTGGAGGGACAGGAGCAGCCCCAGGGGTGGAGGACTCAAGGAACTTCAGAAAGTGACTATTTACCATCTGATAGGAAAGTATGTGAAAACTTAACAATTTGCATGGCCCTACCAATAGATACCTGCTAAAAGTCAGTCCTGAACAGATGGACAGGTGGACAGAAGGCCAGAAACAGAGTGAAGTAGCTAGTGAGTTGAAAGGAGGGGGACAAGAAGGAACTGTTTCTAGTGTCTGTGTAGTCACGCAATCCCTGTGCCCTTCACACTTAAACTCACCGGAAGCTCAAGCAGACATGAAGACGGGGTGCAGAGAAGTGATGATAGGGGCGGGGGGGCATTCACTTTTTTTCCTCTTGTTTTTCTCCTAAACCATTAAAAGCCTGTTTCTGAGAAACTGCAAGCTTCTATCCTCAAATATTGCAGTAAAATACCTTTTTTAGATGCAGAAAGATCCAGAAGATACAGTTACCATTTGTCTGCCAGTAGGGAAGCATTTGGGAAGATGATCTGTATTCAGGGAAGCTCTGACATCCAAACAAGCAATCTCTCCCAAGGCAGAGCACACGTTCCCTGAGCCAGGCTTTGTTCATAGAGACAAAAAGGTGGGGGAAGCTACAAGAAAAGTTTCTCGCCCAACCTACCTTTCCCCATATGACCTCTCAATGAACAAGGCATCAAGAATCCAGTAACAATACCACCATCCATGAGCCTGTATCACTTGCTGCTCAGAGACCCTCCCACAGCATGCCCCTGAACTTGTCTTTGGTTTCACCACCTCCTCTGTCTGGGGAGAGATTCTGCCCGGGGGCTGGGCTAAACAGCTCTGTTAGCAGAGGCTGGAGGCTGGAGGATGCTGGCTTTTAGCAGCCGTGTACCAAGAGAGTCTCAGCACCTGCAGGACTTGTTCTTATGGATTTCCTGCCACCACCCTGAATTTCACATGCTCACAACACCCTTAGCATTCTCCCCACAACTGTCCCTTGAACAACTCCCATTTCTGATGCAGCACGATCATCATTGTTCAGCTGTCTGGGCTCAAACACTAGAAGCCTTTAGTCCACAATACTCCCATTCCCTTTAGGAACTGTTCTAAACCTTCGCCTTTCTTTTCACGCCTCCACTGGACCCCCATTCTCTTTGCTCTTAGCACAGCACCTCATCTCCATCATGGAGGCCACCAACTCCACCAAGGGTGAACTACTTGATTTTTCCCCCATCCCCAGCCTAACCCAAAATCTTACCCAGGATCACCCCCACCCTCATCCTCTTCCCTCCATATCAGAAGGCTGAAAGACTCTTCTTCTTGGTCAGTCCAGCCTCTACTTGTGGTCTAGATGCCCCCTCCCCACTCTCCTTCCAGTCCAGGCTTCACTAAATATTCTCTCTGGCTGTACCTTCCCCTCCTCTCCTCTTGGCTCTAACCCCTCAGTCTACGGGCCTGATCAAGTTTGTTCCGCTCTTACAAACAACCTGTTGCTTCTCCTCACGTCCCACTGAAGATACTGTTCCAATAATCTCACTTCTCTTTCCCAACAAAATACTGGGAATAAAAGTATACACTTGCTGTCTTCCCATCCTCATAATAATCATCCAGCTATTGCTGCATTTCTCTGCCCATTCATAGCAAAACTTCTCTAATGTTTGTGTATACTTGCTTCTCTATTTTCTCACAATGTATCCACTCTGAACTCACTGAAATCCGGTTTCCAACTCCCACCCTACTCTGAAATTGCTCTGACATAGGTCTTCAGTGACCCCCATTTGCCCACCAAATAATCTACTGTTGACTACTCACTCCTACTTGAAAGTACGCCTATCACTCAATCTTTATCCTTTAACTTTTCTCCTCTTCAACCATTCATCATATTACCTCACCTG
Source organism: Camelus dromedarius (assembly GCF_036321535.1). NCBI lineage: Eukaryota > Metazoa > Chordata > Mammalia > Artiodactyla > Camelidae > Camelus > Camelus dromedarius. Next base: position 24,549,936 of record NC_087458.1, on the reverse strand, counting down.
GTTTTAACTCACATAGTCCTGACTATTGCTCCTTTGACTGTCTCTTCTAGACCACTTCCCTTATAAACACGAGTCTCTCCCAAGGTTCCCTCCTTGGCCCACCATGCCTGCCTTAGGCACTCATGTGTTTACGGACGAGTCCCAAAGCTATATATCTGGGCTGCACTCTCCTTGAGTTTTAGACTTGCACCACCAAGTGACTCCTCGACAATGCATATTTGGCAATCCCACAGGAATCTCCAATTCAAATGTTCTGAACAGAACTTACCATTTTACCTGCTTTTCTCTGCAAAGTTCTTTCCCTCCTGCATTCCTCTTCCTAATTAGTGGTACCACCATCCACCAGTCCACATGCCCAGTAACTTGCGAGTCATCCCAGTCTCCTCCCTCCATCTCTCCCCTCCCATCTGATCAATCACCAAATCTTATCCATTTTTCTCTTAAACATTTTAGAGTTTGTCCCTTCTCCATCCTTTGACTACGATTGTCTTCATTTGGCTCCTAATTAACTATTTTTTCCCTTTGTTAAAGCACTTACCCTTAATACACACTCAGAACTTTCCATTGTGTCAACGTAGACAATTGAGTCCCACATCTGCATCCACAAAAAGATGTCTACAAACTCTCCATTTCCAAATCAGAGCACTTCACCTCCCCTCCAAGTATCTCCCCTGTTGTACTTCCTGTCTCTCTGGGCACCACCAATTCCCAGGCTTCCTCCCCTCATCCAAAAGTCTGAAAGTCATTTCAGATTCCTTGTTCTCTCTCTTCCATCCCCCTGAACTCTTGACTAGATAGTTGCAATACACTTACCTCTTTTCCCAACTGTACCCAGCCACCTACCCGTTAAACCGGACAAGGACTTTATTGCCTCTCACTATTCCTAGTGTACCAGTCCAGCTTTTCTAATTAGCCTAGGAGGTCCTTGAGGGCATGGATCATGTCTGGTAGTTTTCTGAATCCTTCAGTGTGCCCAGCCAGCACTGGGTACAGAGTGGGTGCCCAACAGAGAAGTGAGTCAGCAATGAAACCCATTTGCCAAGAGAAGGCAGGTGTTGAACCATTAGCATCCTGAGCTGAGGGGTGCTGTTTGCCCAGCTCCTTTGCCATAGTGAGAGGACACGATCAGTATCAGCGAGACCTCAGCAGAGGCTGGAAATGGTTCATGAAAAGGGACTCCACCAAGGACAACATCACGGCTTGTGGAGTCTTCATGGGTTCTCAGTTGATTTCTGAGATCTTGAATCTGTGGGTACCCACCTGTAAAGCTGTACAGTGTCCTTGAGCAGTGCTCAGTGGCTTGGCATCTTGCAAATATGTGCTGTTTGGTGGTGGCTGCCTCACCTTGGAAACAAGCAACAGTTAAAAATCTTTCATGAGTGTATTCTGCTTTCCAGAAGTAGAGTCAAGAGTGTTTTATTTCCATTATCTTGGAAAAAATCCTTATTCCTTTGAGGTCCATGCTATTTGATTATTCTTTACTTTACCCCTTGCCCCATCACTGATGGTCCATCAGTCATGGAGGACTTTAGCAGTTGTCTCCCCGTAATCTAAGGTTTTATTGTGATCCTAGAAAGTTTCAACATGCAGAAGATGACCTCTCTAGCCCCTAGTCTCGAATTTCCATGACTTCCTTTACGCCAGTGGCTTTTAATTTCATTTCACTCATCCACTACCATGGCCATACCTTGGACCTGTATCACTGAAACTGTTCTCTGGTCAACCCTCACTTAGATTACCACCACTGTGTCCTGACCAATCACTCTGCCTCTATTCAAAAATCTGCAGTAGCTCCATATCTCTTACAGGGTGAAGTCAACATCCTTATCCTGGGAGGCAGCATGCCAGCCTCTGTCCAGTATCTCACATCATCTCCATAACCTAACATTTCCTGTTCTGACATTACTGGATTATGTGCGGTTTCCAGTTCCTCCTGTCATCTCTTGAGTCTCCTGAGCTTCCCTCTGCCTGCAAGGCCCAGAAGACTCCCCTCCTTGTCTGCAAAGACATTCCTTTCTTGTATATTTCCCTTCTTGTCTGTTTCCCATCTTATCTGCAAAGATGCTCATCTTCAGTTCCAGGTCAGACACTACCTGCTCTGGAAAGCATTCCCTGCCTAGCCCGGGCACAGCCAGGGGCTCTTTCTCCTGTGCTCCCATCATGTGATACAGTCATTACAACACCGACCTTATCAGATTAATACCACGAGAGCAGGAACCATTCCTATTCATCCCTGTATCTCAGCCCCGGATGCAGGCCTGGTGCAAAGTTGGCTTCAACAGACTTTATGAAATGAATGAAGGAATGAGTTCCACAGATGCTCTGTTCTCTGCATATGAATGAGGTCAGAGAGATTGGGCTCTTGAATTAATTGAACCTCTTCTCTTTTCACCCTGGCCCAGTGCCCTGCCCATATGATTAAATCTCCTAATAGAATCTGCCCTGTCTAAGCACCACATACAAATCCCTCAGCATTAAGTAGTAGAAAAGCTTCCAAGTGCTTAGAGAAGAAAGAGCTTGGTGCCTCAGAGATGAGACGTGATGCAAGAGGCAGAGGGAGAGGTGACCATCTACTTCTTAGCTACTAGCTGTCTAGGAGTATTGACGACGACTTCATACTAAAGCCAATTATGTGTTCAGCACTGTGCTAGCCACTGACAGTGAGGATAAAAGTTAAAACGGCAGGCTGCTTTTTCAGATTTTTCCCTTATAGGCTATTACAAGATATAGGATATAGTTCCCTGTGCTATACAGTAGGTCCCTGTTTATCAATTTTAAATATACTAGTGTGTATCTGTTAATCCCCCACTTCTAATTTATCCCTCCCCTACCCTTTTCCCCCTTGGTAACCATAAGGTTGTTTTCTATGTCTGTGAGTCTGTTTTTGTTTTGTAAATAAGTTCATTTGTACTATTTTTAAAATTCTACATATAAGTGATATACAATATTTGTCTTTCTCTGTCTGATTTACTTCACTTACTATGATAATCTCTAGGTCCATCCATGTTGCTGCAAATAGCATTATTTCATTTTCCTTTATGGCTGAGTGATATTCCATTGTGTGTATGTATATGTATGTGTGTGTGTATATATATATATATATATACACCACATCTTCTTTATCCATTCATCTGTTGGTGAACATTTAGGTTGCTTCCATGTCTCGGCTATTATAAATAGTGTTATGAACACTGAAGTGCATGTATCTTTTCAAAGTAGTGTTTTCATCTTTTCCAGATACATGCCCAGGAGTGACATTGCTGGACCATATGGTAAGTTTATTTTTAGTCTTTTTAAGGAACCTCCATACTGTCCTCCATAGCTGCTGCACCCATTTACATTCCCACCAACTGTGTAGGAGGGTTTCCTTTTCTCCACACCCTCTCCAGCATTTATTATTTGTAGACTTTTATGACGACGGCCATTCTGACTGATGTGAGGTGAAACCTCATTGTGGTTTTGATCTGCATTTCTCTAATAGTTAGCGACGCTGAGCATCTTTTCACGTGCCTGTTGGCCACCTGTATGTCTTCTTTGGAGAAATGTCTATTTAGGTCCTTTGCCTGGACATACTCTTGACTACCTCAAACAGGCTGTCCCCAGTATACAACCAGCGTGATCTCTTTGAAATGGAGAGTCTGACTATGTCGCCCTCCTGCCTAAGTACTTCAGTGACTACTCACTGCTATAGAATCGACATCGAAACCCTTACTGTGGCCGATAAGGCTCTGCACATCCTAACTCCTTTCTACCACTCCTGCTCATTGCATATGTTTCTCCTTCTCATTCTCTGCACCCAAGTCCACTGGCCTTTGGGGTCTCAAAATGCCATGTTCTCTGTAGCCATGGCCTTTCCCGGTTCCCAGATGGTCCTCTCCCAGCTCCTAAAGTCCCCTCACCTCCGTGGCTGCTACTCACTCTTCAGGCTTCAGCTCAGTCATCACTCCCCGGGATGACCTCCCCAGTTCTCCCTGAATGGCCCCAGATCTCCCATTAAACCCTTTTATGGTGTACCATGTACCTCTACTTTCTAGCCTTTGTCACAGTGTCACTTCACATTTCCCTTGTGACAAATTTGTTTCCCTTGAATGACTTCAAGCTCCATGAGGGCTGGAGCTTTGATTGTTTTGTCTTTTTTTCCCCCCTCGAGATTGTATCCCCAGTGACACTTCAATAAATCCTTGTGGACATCTTGAAAATGCGATCTTCTCTTTTCAGCCCAACACTAACTAGCTTCTGGCCTCATCACTCCTCTGAAATTGCCCTTGTTAAAGTCATCAACAACCTTCAAACTGCCAAAACTGCACCCCTGTGGAGCTCTGCTGTTCTACCAGCTGGACGGAGGGTTCCCTGCACTAAAATAGAAACCTGGCAGTCTTTCCCCAATTCATAGGGGGAAAAAATGAGCTGACGAATATTCTCAATTTAAAGTTTTTGTCTCAGAAAGTTTTCTCAAAACATGACACCTACTGTTCTGTGTCTGTGGTAGATAGAATCTGGCAGAGGAGGTTCCCTGGTTTAGTTCAAATTTGTACATTCGGCCACCTTAATATATAAATATTTCGTGGTGTTCTCCAAAGAGAATCATGATTCCCATGGGTTTTATGACATGAACAAGCCTCAAATAGAGGCTCAGGAGAAATGTGTTCAGTTCTCTGATTTGCTCTCTTGGTGGTGTCTGGTACTGCTGATCATGCTGGTTACTCATTTTAGCAACCAGCACTTACTGAGAAAATATTATGTGTTCACATCGCCCTTTGTCCCTATTTTTACTATGGTGTTCACAACCTTCTCCTGCGATCTTTCATATTCTGCAAGTTCCTGGAGGGAAGAGGGACTGTGGCTTTTCCTTCTTTCTCTCTCTCTCCCCCTAGGGAGCGCAGCATGTGGCCCAGGCACAAGGATCATGTTTATGGAATGCGGGAATTAACGAATGAGGAATAAATAAAGGAATTCAATAGCGAGACAGAACCTGAATCCTCATCCCCAGTCCTCTTCCTCCTATGCTCTGCTGCCTCCCCACTGAAACACTCAGTGACACAGTGTTTTGATACAACAGAAATGTAGATTTTACTTATGTAAAATACCATCCGCTGCTACTTTTATAAGTAAAATGAATCTGATATAAACCAAGACCAGTTTTATAGGTCTTGTCCCTGTGGACTTAAACTTCTAATGTCTAAGCCATCATCAAGCCCAGATGATTTTACCATGAAAACAAAACAAAACAAAAATCATAGTGATTGCCTGTTTAATGGGGATATAAAGTTTTATTCTGTAAGTATCTAAAAACTGCCATGTATCATGTCGGGGGCAGAAGCTGGGTAAATCATGACATTACTGAGACGAGTGCATCTTTAAACACTGCACATAGTCTATCGTAGCCCTGTGCCTTCACCCGAGCTGTTCTCTTGGCCACTTCTGCCCCTTCTCCTGTGCTTGTCTATCAAAATCATACTTACACTTCAAGGCTCAGTTCGAAAATCACCTTCTCCAAAAAGACCTTCGTAATTGACCAGAATGACTGGGGCCAGCCTGATTCACCTTCCCCACCCCCGGCACGTGACAGCATGGCGCCTGTCCCTGACTCGGCACGCACGTCCTCAGTCTGCAGAGTCCTGCTGACGATGTGGGTGTTCCTCTCCGACACTGCCCTGCGGGCAACTCCAGCCCAGGGACCAGGCCTCGCTCACCTTTCTGTCTTCCAGTGCCTCGAACAATAGACATTTTCTGAATTGAAGTGTGGTAGGCTGATCATCCACTACTAGTGTGCATGTAAGTATCATTTTTTGTGTGTATCATACGGTGACTTTTTAAAGAGATAGTTGGGTATCCGACATCCCCCCTTCTGGCTAGATCTTGGTAGCCTTAGCTGAGGGCCCAGCTCAGCTTCCCACTCTCACCCCTGTCAGCAACAGCAGCATGCAGAAGGAGCAGCCGCCTGTGTGCTCCAGAATTTATTTGGAGAAAAATTCAAGCTGTTTCTTTTTGAAGTGGAATGAGAGCCAGAGGTGAGCCCTAGCCAGTGAGCTGCGTGGGAGAAGAAAGGTTTGCAATAAGAAAGGCTCTCAGCACTCAGGCTGTTTTGCTTTTTGTTTTGGGGTTTTTTTTTCCCCCCAAACAGCAGACAGGCTCCCAGCACAGACCTGGAGCTCAGGGCCACCCTGTTCAGCTTCCTCCTTGGATGCAGACATAGGGCCTCCCAAGCACATCCTCACAGCCCTCTACACCACTGGCATCTGGACCAAAGCAGAGACAACCCCTCCCTCTCCCTCCGTCCCTGGGGAACCTCACACTCGCAGGCCACTCAGCCCAGCCCTAATGCACACACAGAGACAGAAGCAAGAAAGATGGGAACCCAAACCAACAGCGCTGACTGCTTTGTCCCTGAACCATGCCTTATACAAGCCTAACCAGCCTGCAAAGATTCCAGCTCATCCATCAAAGCACGGAATGCTCAGCCACATGCTGTTATAACCCAAACGGAGTCGTGAGCACCTCTGCGAAGCCTCTGTGCCTGCGATGCAGGCTGCTGTGCAGAGAACGGAAAAGTCATTGAAAGGAGAGCAGAAGGGTGTTGCTGCTTGACAGCAAAGAGCCTGGGTTCTCACATGCACCTCATCAAGAGGTAAAATGAGATAATGCAGGCAGAGCACTTAGCAGAGTAACTGGAACAGAGAAAGCTCCTAATGAAGGTTTCCCACCTAATAGTGTTGGTGGGGCCCCTTCTCGTGTGATTGGAAGCAAGTCTTTCTTCCACTGCTCCTGCTATTCAACAGCCTGTCCTAGCTGAAGAAGGGAAGGCAGCTGTACCTGCCCCCATCCCCTTCAAGCACCCAGTGGCTTCCAGGCTGCATGGTGGGGGGAGAGGGGAGCTGAATTGGGCAACTGTACAGATGGGGAGCACCCGAAGGGGCACTGAGGGGCACACTGATAGATGCAGCATCGATAACCTTCCTTCCTCCTCTGGGGCAATACAGCCCTAGACTCCAGAACAATTTTCAAGTCTTTTATTTCAAGCATATCTCCCATCCCGCCCTTTCTAAGATCCAAAAGCAACACCAGAAAAAGACCTTTTCTGCCCTCTATGATGTCCCCCAACAGTGTCCCTCCTGCTCCCTTACCTAATGCTACCCAGTCCCTGATGTTTGATCCTGCACTGCGGAACAGTAGGGCAATAAAAAGAAAGTTTCTATTTCTTCATGTTGTGTTCAAGGCTGGAGGATCATATCTTGTCTATCTGCCTCAGAGAGGTGTCTAAAGACACCCCAGCTTTCCAAGAAAAACTTGCACAGTTAAAGGAATTCTGGACAGCCCAGAGCCTAGAGGTGGTCTCGAGACTTTCTGCTTTTATCCCAAAGGGAGCATCTCAAACAATCTGAAAGGAACGGGGTGTTGCCCCACACTGTTCAGTGGGAGAAGAGCTTGAGGGAACATGTCAAGGGGCAAGGAGAGAGGATTTTTTTTTAATAGTTAAAGCATTCACATGTTCAAAACTGAAAATGTACAAAAGGGTTTACAGGTCCACTCTCCCTGGAGGCCACAGCTATTATTAGGCTTTGTGTCTATAGTTACGCGTATGCAAGCACATCTCTTGGAACGCGCCTTCTCCCTTCTCTTTTATATCATGAAGAGCAGCATATTATAAACACTCTCTGCACGTCTTCCACTTAGCCTTATATCTTGGAAATTGTTCTATATCGGTTATACAGTAAGCTTCCTAAATTTTTTTAAATGGGTGAACAGGACAGTATTTGACTATCTGAAAGCAACACAAGAGATTTGACAAGTCCCCCTTTGATGAGCATGTAAGCTGTTCTTTCATAGTTAAAGCAATGCCACAATATACGTATATCTTGGTGGCCATACACAAGAGCAATGGCAAATTAGCCTCCTAAAAGTGAAACCACTGGGTCACAGCGCGTGGGCATTTCTAGTTTGGATAGATGTTTCTAAAAATGCCCTCCAAAGGGGTTGTGCCAGTTTACTCTCTGACCAGCAATATACGAAAGTGCTTGTTTTTCTAGAACCTTAACAACAGTTTATCAGTCTTTTTGATGTTTGCTAATTGAAAGGTAAGTAAATATGTCATTGCAGTTTGAACTTCACAGATTGAAGAAATCAATCCTGTGTGTATGAAGTAAATGAGTGAGTCCATGAGGCAATACAGAGCATCCAGTTTTATCAGGCCAACACTTTCCCTGCAGTCTAATAGGGTCACAAACATCCCTTGGACCTACAAATAACAGCCTTTATTCATAGTGTTCTAGATCTTCAGCTTCCACATGTGTGTCTGTTCTTAATGGGAGGAGACTGGCCCTGTGGAAGGAGCAGAGTATTTGGAATCAGAGAGACCTGGGTTCCAAGCACAGCTCTGCCACTGAGTAGCTTTTTGGTCTTTGCAAATTATTTAACCTCTCCCAAATTCAGTCTTACATGAAATACGGGGATCATAATATTGATTTTGCAAAGCCTTATCTCTGGTACATAGAAGGTACTTAGACAGTAGCAGCTTCCATTAGTGTTAATAATCATCAAGCCAGACTCTAAACCTCAGGGAACCTTTCACAATTGACAGGACCTGGAACAGCCCCGCCAGGACCGAATGGCTCTTTTGTTAAGTGGCCATGCAGAGGATTCCCAACTCCTCTTTTAAGCCACCCCAGCCTCTTTGCAAAGTTAGCAGGAGGTATCACTAACATCCCACCCCAGGCCTCTGGGGGAGGGGCGGGCTGTTTCTGTGCCAGGCTCCTCTGCAGCCAGATGATGTCTGTATTCAGACGAGGGCTCTGGTCTAAGCAGAGCTCATTTCCAATTACAGACAGGCAAGGTAGACACAAAACAGAGATCCTTGGGCAAAACATGCAGGACTTGCTCTCATCAGGGCTGGAGGCCATCTTACCTACCCCAAGCACTGTGTTTGATGAGGTCACTAAATACAGATTTCTAGTTCTGGCAGGAATGCCAGTGATGCCCACAACTATCAACGCTTGTAACGCACCCCACAACCCCAAAGAACTTCAGAGGCTTTTCCCATTCACACATGTTCCTGTCTCATTTCATCCTCCAGGGTGGCAGAAATTAGAGCCATGCCACTTTGGATAGTGGGGGAACTGTGAGATAGAGCTCTCTGCTGCTGATTTGCCTGATGCCCAGGCTGAACGGTGGGAAGCCACATTTCAGTTCCTCCCTGGGAGTCAACATGACCCCCTACCTGGTTAGATCTTTCAGGCTCTGGAGCTGGAATCTCCGGGGAGAGGTCTGAGAAATCATAATTGCTTTCAGAAAATGTGCCTCTGCTCTTTCTTCCCCTTGGTCCACCTCTGTCAGTTTGAAGGAAAGGGGCAAGATCTGCATATACTTTCAAGTACTTCCTTAGTACAGAAAGAAAGCTGCCTTCCACCCCGCCACCCAAAGGGTCCGGATCCCAGCGAATCTCAGGCAAAGTCAACATGCAGGATCTGAAGTCCCCATCGTTTGTCTCTCACAGGTGTAAAACGTGAGTCTGGCCCAGACACGGGAGGTTCTGGGCAGGGCACAGATCAGACTGTGTAAAAGTCAACCCCTGCCAGTTACACTGCTGCCTCCTCAGAATCGGACCCCCATCCCTGCCGGTGAGAAGCCCCTTCCCCACAACGCGGGCCCTCCAGCCAGGCCATGAGTGTGTTCTGGGGCTGGGGGAGAGTCCGCAGCTGGGCAGACTGGAAATGACAGGAGAAAGTGCCTCAGCTGACTGAGGGGCCCCAGCCTGCGGGCTGGACACCTGCACCTCCCCCCACCCTAATCCCCGCCATGTCAAACTAGTTAGAGCAAACTTCCAGGGCTCCACAGTTCCACCCAGAAAAAACCAATGCCCAGAGACAGAAAAACACGGGTGGTGTAAATAGCCCAAGGGCACTGACAGAGAAGACAGATCTTCACCCCTGCCCTCCCTCGCTGCCTTCGGAGGCGCAGAGCAGCGAGGAAGCCCCCTTGCAAGCTGTCTCCCGGGGCGCCGCGCGGGGCACATAGCGCCCACCCCAGCCAGACTCCAGGTGAACGGGACTCGAGCAGCACAACGTGGGGCTCACCTGACACTGCTTCCCGCTCACTGGGGCCAAACCCTCCTCCGGGCCGCTGAGCGGAGCTTCGATGTGGCCGGCGCCTATGGCCGCGCCCGCCGCGCCCGCCCGGGACGGGGTGCGGGACGCCGGGCCTGGGGCCTCGGGAGGGAGCGAACAGCGGCCCGGGTGAGAGTCCGGTTTCCCTGTCCCTGGAGCAGAGAGGCCGACCCCGCGCCGCCAACGCACCCCCGCCCGCCTTATTTTGTTAAAGTTCAGGAAAACCACCAGGAAACCGAGCCCAAATTGCACGGCTGGCCCGGAGGCGCCCGCGCGCGCCGACCCACCCGGCCGAGCTGACGGGCCGCTCGCACCCGCCCCGAGCGCTCAGCCCCGGCCCCGCTGCCCCTGCACTCACGCGCGCCCGGCCAGCCCGCGCGGCCAGCCGTGTCGCGGGCCCGGGCCGCCGCATGGTTCCCGGGAGCTCGCGCGCGCCCAGGCGCAGCAGCCGCGTCCGTGCGGGGTCCGGCCGGGCGGAAGGCGCCGCGGAGCAAGTCGGCGAGGCGGGGCTGAGGCGCGCGGCAGCGGCGTGGCCAGGGGCAGGCCCCGGGGCGGGGACAGCACGACCCGCGGCCTGGCCACGAGTCCGGAGACGTCCACCCCCCGGCCCGGCCGCGCCCCTCGGAGCGGAGCGAGAGAGGCGAGCGCGGACCTAGAGCCAATCGGGCGCGGTCACGGCCGCAGCCAAGACCGGGGCGAGCAGAGGGCGGCGGCCCCGGGGCGCGCTTACCCGGCTGTAGAGGCGCCCTCGAAAGTACGCGCTGGCCCCGCACATCCCCGCGCGGAGCCGGGCGCCCCGCGAGGTCCTTGGCCCGCCCAGTCCCCGCCTCCTCCCTTCTGCCTCCTTCGGGGAACCTCGGCGGCGTGGAGCGCCTTAATCCGTTACCGTGGCTGAGCCATTCCCCTCCGCGGGTGACTCCCGCCTTCGGCTCCTACGGGGTCTGCGCGCGGCGTTCCCGGCGCCCCGGGCTGGGGTGGGGGGGCTACGTGAGGCTCCTCCGCCCTCCCCGGCGCTCCGAGGACTGGCCCTGCACGGAGCCGAGAGCCTCATCGCCCTTCCAGGTGCCAGGGCTGGGGGCAGGTACCGAGTGCCCTGATTGGTGCTGGCCTCGGTCCTGGGAAAATCCCCTACAGGAGAGGCTGCTTGAACGAGGGCGACGGGAAGTTATAAAACAACGCAGGCTGCCTTCCAAAGAGGCCTCCCTTAGCTCCACTGCCTTTTTGCCTAAAAATGTTAACTCGGGAGTCGGGCGCCCTAGGAACGCCTCGCGCAGGGGACTTCGCGTGCTATATACAGATTGAGCCCAGCACGGAAAATCCTGAGGGAACGAGAGTCTTAGGGACCAAAGCCTGTCGCTGGCCACTCTGCCTCCAGAGCCTCCTGAAGGGCTCGTCTGTTTTTCCTATTTCCGGCCCGCACTGGTCCCTGGAAGTCCAGCGACACCTGATGTCCCCGCCGTTGAAAGGTACCTGGTCCTCGTGGCGGAGCACGGAGGGACTCAGTGTGTTACCAGAATTGTGGTGGCGATATCTGACAGGAAAAGGCAGAAAAGAAGAAGCAAATGCTCTTCCATACCCTTCAACACAAGGAGAAAATGTTGACGGTGATTTCTTGCTAACATCATCCTCTTGTAAAGTTTTAAAGCTTTAGGAGTTGCTTACATGCTGTATCCCAAACAACGAGTTCTGACATCAGTAGTTCAGAAGATATGGTCGGGGAACTTGACGGGATGAGATGGAAGAAAATTGTCACTTTTTAGCACTTCCAAAGCATCTCAAAGTGGAACCCTTACCTGTTCTGGTCTGTTTATCTTTCTCCTAACGCTGCTCTCCAGTCTTGGTTGGACTGAAGACTAAGGAAGTGGGCGGGATGGGGTCACCAGGTTAATACTCAAGGAGGGAACGTTCTCCTCCACGTCAGATGTTTTCCTCTTCATACCCTGGATAGCGTGGAAGATTCAAAGCAAAGGTGAATGAAGTATCAATTTAAAAAAAAAAAAAAAAGGAAAAACTCAGCTCAGGTCCAACTTTCAAAGGAGGGGAGTAAGAAATTCATCACTTGGAGCAAACTTTATTATTCCTAAAGCTTTAAAACAACAACAACAACAACAACAACAAAAGCCAGCTATCCATAGGCAAGCTACCTAATCATCCCAGCAGGTTTGCCATTGCTTCAACTCCCCACTTTTTCCCCTCTCTCTTCACAGGTTTTAAGTTCTGACCTCAGATTTTCATGAGCTGCCTTTTCTCACACAGTCCAACCTCACACCCACATTCTTTCCTCCTCATTTCTTCTCAAAGGCAAAACAGTGAAATATGAAGAGATGCTTTATTTTCTTGTAAACCATTACACACAGAGAAAAGTGAAGATAACAAACATGTACCGCCTAAGCATTCATCATACACTAAGCCTTGTGATCACCACCCAGGCCACTGCCATCAACCCAGATCCCATTCCCTTTCATAAGTCTTCCCCTCTAAAGCAACAACTATAACGTAACAACTCCTTTATGGTAATTACTTCCTGATGCATCTTTATAGTTTTATCAGCTTGTTATGTCTCCCTAAACACTATGGATTAGTTTTGTTTTTGAACTTTCCATAATGGAGTAATTAGCATGAGTATTTTGTTGTGCCTCTGGCCTCTTCTTTCACTTGGTTATGGTTATGTTTATGTTTATCTGTTTTTGTTTGTCTGTTTTATGTGTTATGTTTATCTGTTTTTGTTGCATGCCGCTGTACTTGGGACTATTACAAATGATACTGTTAATAACATTCTTGTAAATATATCTGTATATTTCCCAGTGTGCAAGGGCAGACTTTTCTTTAGTGCACATACCTTGGAATGGAATTGCTGGGCCATGGGCATATTTATGTGTAACTTTATCAGATAATCCCAAATTGTTTTCCAAAGTGGCCATAATGTTTACACTCCCACCAGAGATATATGGTAGTTCCAGTTGCTCCACATCCTTGCCAAAACGTAATATTGTTAGACTTCTTAATTTTTGTCAATCTAGTGGATGTGTAATGGCAATCAAAATTGCAATCTTCATTTCATATCCCTAATTGCTAATGAGACTGTGCACTTTTACATGTTTTTATAGGCTATTTGAATTTTCTGTTTTGTGAAGTGCCTGTTCAAATCTTTACTCACTACAAGAATCCCTTAGGTTTCCCTTTTATAGCTACACCTGCTTCCCCTTGGCACCTTTCCCCATCCCTAACCCTTAGAAACCACTTGTCTATCATTTCTAAAATTGTATAATTTCAAGAATGTTACACAAATGAAGTCATACGGTATATAACCATTTGGATTTTTTCCCATTCAGCATAATTCCTTGGAGATTTGTCCAGGTTTATGTATTGGATGGTATGTTTGCACCATGGCTTGTTTAATGGTTCATTCACCCATTGAAAGACATCTGTTTTTTTCTTCTTCCAGTTTTGAGCTATTACAATAAAGCTGCTGTAAATGTTCATGTACAGGCTTATGTGTAAACATAAGTTTTCATATTGCTGAGATAAATGCCTAGCAGAGCAATCACTGGATTGTGTAGTAGTTGCATGCTTAGCTTTTTAAGAAACTGCCAACCCGTTTTGCAGAGTAGCTGTGCCATTTTTTCCACTCCACTAGCAGTGTAGGAGTGATTCCATTTCTCCACATCCTTGCCAGCATTTGGTATTGTCGCTATTTTTAAGATTTTAGCCATTTTGATAGATCTGAGGTGATACCTCATGGTGGTTTTAATTACATTCCTCTAATGCCTAATGATGTTGAGTATCTTTTCACGTACTCATTTGCCACCTGTATTTCCATCTGTGTGTTCTCTTTGGTGATATGTCTGTTTATGTCTTTTGGCCACTTTCTAATTGGACTGTTTCTTTTGTTACTGTTGAGTTTTGAGAGTTCTTTTATATATTCTAGCTCCCAGTCCTTTTGTGCACATGTGGTTTGAAAATACTTTCTCCAGTCTGTCATTTGTCCTTTCATCCTCTTTACATGGACTTTGCAGAGGAGGTTTTAAATTTCAATCAGGTCTGATTTTTCAGGTTTTCCTATTATACGTCTTGATTACTGTAGTTATGTAGTACATCTTGAAATTGGGCAGACTGATCCTGCCCACCTTATTCTTCCTATTCAGAATTGTTTTAGATCTTCTAGTTCCTTTGCCTTTCCATTTAAATTTTATAATAATCTCTATATCTACAAAGAATCTTGTTGATATTTTGATAAGAATTAGGGTGGAAGCATTCAGTCTTTGCATCATTAAGTATAAATTAGCTGTAGTTATCAACTTGACACATTTTCCTTCTGTTCCTACTTTTGTGAAAGTTTTTGTCATAAAAGGGTGTTGAATTTTGTCAAATGCTTTTATATTGGTTTATATAACAATGTGACTTTCCTTTTTTAGCCTGTTAATATAGTGAATAACATTGATTCATTTTTAAAAACTAAACCATTCCTGGAATAAAGCCCACTTGGTCAGGGTATATCATTGTCCTTACGTATTGCTAAATTCTATTTGCTAATATTTTCTTAAGCACTTTTGTGTTTATAATTGTGAGAGATATTGGTCTGTAATTTTCTTCCTTCATACCGTCTTTGTCTGATTTTGGTATCAGAGTAATACTGACTTCATAAAATGAAATGGGAATTGTTCCTGCCCATTCTGTTTTCTAGAAGAGATTATGTAGATTTGACGTTAAATCTTCTCTCAATGCTTTTAGAATTCTCTGGTGAAACTGTCTGGGCCTGGAGCTTTCTGTTTTGAAAGTTTTTAAATTACAAATTTAATTTCCTTAATAGTTATAGGGTTGTTAAAAATTGTCTACTTCAGATTAGGTGAGATGTGGTACTTTGTATTTTTCCAAACATTGACATTTCACCTAAGTTGTCAGATTTCTGTGTGTAGAGTTGTTCCTCGTGTTCCCGCGGTATCTTTTTGATGTCTGCAGCTCTGTAGTCTAGTCCCTGTTTCATTCTTGAAACACTGGTAATTTGTACGATCTTTTTTCTTTATCAGTCTTGCTAAAGATTTGTTAATTTTACTGATTCTTTCAGAGAAACAGCTCTTCATTCACTGATTTTCTTTATTGTTTTTCTGTTTTCTGTTTTATTGATTTCTCATCTTGTCTTAATTATGTCCTTCCTTCTTGCTTCAAGTTTATTTTTGCTCCTTTCCTCCTAGGTTCTTTTTCTTTTTTCCTGTTCTTTTTTTTCTGGGGTGTGGGGTGGTAATTAGTTTTGTTTATTTGTTTATTTTTAATGGACGTACTGGGAATTGAACCCAGGACCTCGTGCATGCTAAGCACGCAGCACTCTACCACTGAGCTCTACCCTCCCTCTTCCTAGATTCTTCAGGTGGAAGCTTAGATTATTAATATGAGACTTTCTTCTTTTGTAATATCTGTGTGTACTGAAAAAAATTTCTCTCTCAGCACTGTTTTAGCTGGTCCCACAAAATTTGGTATGTTGCATTTTCATTTCCATTTGATTCAATAATTTTTTTTTTACTTCCCTTAAGACTTCGTTTTTGATTGATGGGTTATTTAGAAGTGTGTTGTTTGGTTTCCAAGTGTTTGGAGATTTTCTGCTATCTTTCTGTTACTGATTTCTACTTTGATTCCATTGTGGTCAGTCTTCTCCTCTCCGCTTTTCCTGTCCTCGCTGGCACCTCTAGTGAAATTTTGAATAGCAGTTGGAAGAGCAGACGTCCTTGTCTTCTTCTTGATCCTAGGGGGAAAGCAGTCAGTCCTCTGCCATTGAGTATTTTAGCTGTGGGTTTTTCCATAGATGTCCTATATCAGTTTCAAGAAGACACCTTTTATTCCTAGTTTATTGAGTGATTTTATTTAAAGAAGGGTGTTGGATTTTATCAGATTCTTTCCACATCTGTTGATGTCATCAAGTGGTTTGGCCTTTGTTCAAACAGTATTCTTCATTCATTTTGGATGTTAAAACAATCTTGCATTCCTAGGCTAAATCTCACTTGGTCCTGGTGTATAAACCATTTTTTACGCTGCTGGATTTGGCTTGCTAATATTTTGTTGAGGAGTTTTGCATCTATATTCATAAGGGATATTTGTCTGTATCTTTTTCTTTCCTCTTGTCTGATTTTGGTATCAGGGTAATACTGGCCTCAGAATAAATTGAGACGTGTTCCTTCCTCTTCTATTGCTTTGGAGGAATTTGTGAAGGATTAGTGTTAATTCATCTTTAACAATATAATTCCTCAGTGAGGCTTCCAGGGTCTACGTGTTTCTTGTGAGCAGTTTTCTAGTTACTAATACATAACTTTATTTGTTATAGGTGTATTCAGATTTTTCTGTTTCTTCTTGAGTCAGTTTCAGTAGTTTGCATGTCTCTAGGAATTTGTCCATTTTATCTAGGCTATCTAATTCGTTGGCATACAGTTGTTCAAAGTGTTCCTTTATAATCCTTTGTATTTTCTGTAACATCAGTAGTGATTAGCTCTCTTTCATTCTTGAGTTTAGTAATTTGAGTCTTCTTTTTTTCATGATCAGTCTAGCTAAAGGTTTGTCAGTTTTATTGATCTTTTTCAATAAGCAGTTTTTGGTTTCTTTGATTCTCTATTGTTTCTCTATTTTATATCACACTTATTTCCACCCTAATCTCTATTCCTTCCTTCTTTCTTCTTGCTTTGGATTTAATTTGCTCTTTTTTTCTGGTTTCCTAAGGTAGAAGTCTAGGTAATTGATTTGTGATCTTTTTTCTTTTCCAATATACATGTTTACAGGTATAAATTTCTCCCTAAGAACTGCTTTCACTGCATTCCATAAATTTTGGTGTGTTGCGTTTTCATTTTCATTTATCTTACATTTTCTAGTTTTCCATTTGATTTCTTCCGTGACCCACTGGTTGTTTGACCATATGTTGCTCAATTGGTTCGTATTTGTGAACTTCTCAAATTTATTTGTTATTATTATCTAATTTTATACCATTCTAGTAAGAGAACATGCTTTCTATGATGTTAAATCTTTACAGTTTATGGCATAACATATGGTCTATCCTAGAGACTATTTGGTTTTTGGGGGGTTTTTTAGTTTTATTTATTTGGGGGGGTGGAGGTTATTAGGTTTATTTATTTATTTATGTTTAGAGGAAGTACTGGGAATTGAACCGAGGAACTTGTGCATGCTAAGCATGCACTCTACCACTTAAGCTATACCCTCTGCCCCATCCTAGAGACTGTTTCATGTGCACCAGGGAAGAATGCTGTTGCTGGGGGGAGTGTTCTGTAGCTGCATGTTGTAGTTAGTTGTTTAATAGTGTTGTTCAAGTCTTCTATATCCTTGTTCATCTTCAGTCTAGAAAATATTATGCTTACTGAAATAAGTCACACAGAGAATGACAAACACTGTGTGATATGACTTATACATGGCATCTAAAATATAACACAAATAAATGTATCTACAAAATAGAAACAGACTCACAGATGTAGATAACAAACTTGGGGTTATCAAAGGGGAGAAGGAGTAGGGGAGGGATAAATTAGGGGTATGGGATCAACAGATACGAACGACTATATATAAAATAGATAAGCTACAAGCATATACTGTGTAGCACAGAGAATTGCACCCATTACCTTGCACTAACCTATAATGGAATATAATCTGCAAAAATACTGAATCACTATGCCGTACACCTAAAGCTAACACAATATTGTAAGTCAACTATACTTCAAAAAATTAAAATTTAAAAAAAATCCAGGATGAAAGATCACGTGGAGAAAAACCATTAGCTTTGCCATAGGCTGTTCATTAGGAGCGAGTCACTAAATCCCGCCCACACCCTAGTACAAGTGCTCTTCCATCCTCCTTACCCTAGAGTAACTCCTTTAGGATCCCAGCCCAAAGCAGGGGGGTGGTTAGCAGCATTCATACCTTTGGTGAACCATGGCCTCCAACTTTGGACCTCTAACCAGAATAACAAATGCCCTCCAGTGTCCCAAATGTAAGATTCGTCTCTTTGGATTTCTTTCCTCGCTTGGGGCTTAAAGCTAGTAATTCATTATTAACTTGTTAGCTCTTTGATGCTTTTGAGAAGCTTTTCAACATGCTTTATCCAACCTTTTAGTTACCCTCAGCCTACCCTTCAGGAGGATGGGTCTGTCACTGTCAGAAGCAGAAGGTCTCCAGCTGCATGTGTGAAGGTGTTTTTGTTTTAGTCTGGGGGGACTTACTCTGAGTGAAAATTCTGCCTTTTTGCTAGAGATCTATAGGACTACATCAAGGAAAAAAAGTAAGTAACCATGTCCTTTGCTCTCTTAGATGCATTCTAGTAAAGTCAGTAATACTATTTTTTCTATTGACTTTCATTATAAAACAAAAGGACCCTTCAGACAGGGACCACATCACTTAACAGGAGTGAGATAAAACTTGGACCTCAACCTAGTCTCCCTGGCCGGTGGAGACATCTCTTCCTCCCTTATCTCAGGAGGCTGTTCCTCTCTTTCCAAAGCAGTCTTGGTGTTGTCAGTATAATTGGGGGTAAAACTTTTTTTACAGGTTCTTCTGATGGAAGCTTTAAAAAGGAGCATTAGTTTAACTTCTTCCATGTGACCAACTCTGCCAACCGACATTCAAGCCACATATTAAATCAAGCTAGGATTTAAAATTTTCTCTTTAAAGATGTCACGTGTTATTTAATCAGTGATTGAGACCACAGATGTCTCTGAAGAGGAGCTAGATTATAAAACCTAGTTCAGTGGTTTTCTCTTACACAGTTCTACAACCCCTTGTCCGCAATTTGAAATTCAAAAAACTCTGAAAGTCAGTTTAGAAGATCTCATCTGAGGACAAAACCTGAACTAACCTAATCTGATTTAATGGCAAACCTTAAGCAGTCGTGAGACCATTGAATGTCTTTATCTCGCTTGGTGCCAGTATTTATTCATTTTGCTGCAAAAACATTGATGCATTTGATTGCTGCTCCAGGCTCTGTTAGGGGTGTGTTATGCTAATAGACAGGAAATACACCAAATTTCCTTTCTAAATTTAGGGGGGAAATTGATTTTCATAAAACTGCTCTCCATGAGGCAAGGGCAAGAGTTTGCTGCTCTTGGGACTTAAGGAGCAAGGAGGAAGAGAGAAGACAGTGGGCACAGGCCTATGTACCCCTTTCTGCGAACTTCTTCCCCCAAATCTTCAGCAAAGTTTCTAAACTGACAATATGCATTTCTGTGAGTGAATTCGTGGATGTGAAGGAACAGGTGAAGAGGGTTGGCTTTCTGCCTGTTGCAATGCGGGTCAGGAAGGAGGCAGCATGTGTGGATACAGGAGCCCAGAGACAGAGAAATGTGAGAAAATGAGTACTGAAACCTCCCACAGCTAACGGGGGCGGGGGGGGGGCAGTCTTCTCTCAGAAGGCCTTGGAGTTGGGACTCTGGTAAGGTGCAATCAATTATCCAGCGAAAAGGGGATGTGCTATTTCTGTGAAGGTCTGAATTTTATCTTGCATTTAAATTTATTCAACTTTGCATTTTCTTCTCTCTCCTTTTCCTGGTCTTCCCAACACAAATGAAGTATCTCTTCTCCCTTGAGACAAAAGTCTTTTATGTTATAATCATTTCTCGGGAATCAGGAATTATTGAATTGCATTTCAAATAATCATATTGCAAAAACAAATAGTATGGTTAATAGTCAAATGATTAAGAGCATGAACTTTTAGCCAAACAAACTGGATTGGAATCATTTTGCAGCCAGAGTAAGCTTGGGAAAATTGCTTAATCTTTCTTAGCCTTCGTTCCTCAGCTGCAAAATGGGAGAGAAACACTCTCTGCCCCTTACGGTTGCACATATGGAGACTGCCTGGCCCAGTGCCTACACACAGTTAGTGTGCAGTCAACAATAACTTTAAAAGATATAGAGAGCTGCCAGGGTCCCTGACTCCCCTCTGTTCGTATCACTGTCAAGCATCCCTTTTCACTTTCACACTCTAGGAGCCTTACTGAGCAGGCCTTCGTCCACATCCTCTCCTCTGGCTCCTCTCACCTGCCCTTGTGGCCGGGACTGGCCAGCAGATGCATGAGACTAAGCAACCGCTTACAGCCAGGGGAGCTGCTTTCAGGATTGAATGTGGTCAGTCCCTTTTCTTGAGAGGGTGCAAATAGTACTCATTAAAACAACGGGCTGAAACATATTACAACCATAGGAAAGTACTTTCTCAAGGTTGGGTTAAAGTGTTTGGTACAGCAAACTAGGGGTACAAAAGCATGTGGCTGTTTAGGGTTACAGCACCAATGCCCACACCCTGAAAGCTCCACCTAGCACCAGAGAGCTTTAGGGCATCTATATTTCCACGCGAAGCAACGCTGACATCCAATTTCCGTTTGGTGTGGGGCACCAGAAAATATTTAAGGATGAATCAGTTCTTGACTAAAAATTCATGGAAGAGCTATAGGATAATTCAGTAAATGAGTAAGCAGCAATTTCTTATTCAGACTTGTAACCTGTGTAAGTGGTTCCTGCAATTGCCTAAATCAAAAGAGAATGATTTAAAGAAATAGAATTAGTTTGCCTTGAGCTGCTTTTAGCCACCTAAAACATAGGAAAGATATTAACTTTTTTATCTTTCTCAACACAATTATATACTTGGCAATTAATTCATATGGTTGGGAGCCTTTCCAGGCCCACGTGAACTGGGGTTATTAGCCTATTTTCAAGCGGGGATAGAGCATATGAGTGATTTACTCAAGTTATATAAAAGGTCTGAATAGACCTAGGAGCATCCTTGGTGCTATAGTCTTTCTTTGACTTCAAGGATGTGGTATTTGTCTCGTTCCTGATCTTAGAGGAAAAGCTTTCAGCTCCTGTTAAATATGATGTTAGCTGTGAGCTTGTCATATATGGCCTTTACTGTGTTGAGGTACATTCTTTCTATACCCAATTTGTTGAAAGTTTTTATCATTAAAGGATGTTGATATTGTCAAATGATTTCTACCAAGATGATCACATGGTTTACAGTCTTTCATTTTATTTAATGTGGTGTCTCACATTCATTGACTTGCATATGTTGAACTATCCTTGCATCCTGGGGATAACTCCAACGTGATCATGGTGTACGATGCTTTTAATGTGCTGTTGAATTCTGCTTACTAGTATTCTGTTGAGGATTATTGCATCTGTGTTGATCAGGGATATTGGCCTGTAATTTTCCTTTCTTGTAGTGTCCTTGTCTAGCTTTGGTATCAGGGTAATGCTGGCCTCAGGAACAAGACAAGGGTGCTCACTCTAGCCACTTTTATTCAGCATAGTACTGGAAGTCCTAACCAGAGCCATCAGAAAGTAAAAAGAGATAAAGGCATCCAGATTGGAAAGGAAGAAGTAAAATTGTCTCCATTTGCAGATGATATAACCATATATAAATATAAATATATAACCCTGGACTCCACCAAAAAACTGTTAGGACTGATAAACAAATTCAGGAAAATTGCAGGATACAAAGTCAGCATACAAAGATCAGCAGTACTTCTATACATTAACAACAGTCTATCAGAAAGAGAAATAAAGAAAACAATCCCATTTACAATATTATCAAAAATAATAAAGTACGCAGAAATAAATTTAACTAAGGAGGTGAAACATCTGTACACAGAAAACTATCAGACACTGATGAAAGAAATTGAAGAAGGCACAATGGAAAGATAGCCCATGTTTATGGATGGGAAGAATTAATATTGTTAAAATGCCCATACTACCCAAAGTGATCTACAGATTCAATGCAATACTTATAAAAATTTCAATGGCATCTTCCACAGAAATAGAACAAGCAATCCTAAATTATATATAAAACCACAAAAGACCCTGAATAGCCAAAGCTATTGAGAAAGAAGAACAAAGCTGGAGGCATAACACTCCCAGATTTCAAACCATATTACAAATCAATAGTAATCAAAACAGTATGGCACCAGCATAAAACAGACACGTAGATCAATGGAACAGAATAGAGCACCCAGAAATAAACACGTGCAGGTATGATCAACTAGTCATTGACAAGGGCTCCAAAAACACACAACAGGGAGAGAGGAAAGGATGGTCTCTCTAATAAACAGTGTTGAGAAAGCTGGATATCCACGTGCAAAAGAATGAAACTGGATCCCTGTCTTACATTGCTCACAAAAAACAAAACAAACAGTAAACTTGAAATGGATTAAAGACTTGAATGTAAGACCTGAAACTGTAAAACTCCTAAAAGAAAACACGTAGGGAAAACCTCCTTGACACTGGTCGTGGCAGCGATCTACTGGATATGTCATCAAAAGCACAAAAAACCAACAAAAGCAAAGAGAAGTAGATCTACATGAAGCTAAACGTTTCTGCACAGCAAAGGAAACAATAAATATAATGAAGAGGCAACCTAGGGAATGGCAGAATATATTTACAAACTGTGTATCTGACTAGGGGTTAATATCCAAAATACGTGAGGAACTTATACAACTCAAAAGCAAAAAAACCCACTAAATAATCTGATTAAAAGTGGGCGAAGGGCCTAACTTTTTCCAGAGAAGACATACAAATGGACAACAGGTATATTAAAAGGTGCTCAGCTTCACTAATCATCAGAAAAATGCAAATAAAGAACACAATGAGATAGCACCTCACACCTGCTAGGATGGCTTCTATCAAAAGGACAAGAGACAACAAGGGCTGGTGAGGGTGTGAAGAAAAGGTGACCCTTGTATACTATTGATGGGAATGTAAATTGGTACAGCCATGATCAAAAACAGTATTTTTTCCTTAAAAAATTAATAATGGAACACAGTGTGGTTCGGCAAGCCCACTTTTGGGTATATATCTAATCTAAAGGAAAGAAAATCAGTATCTCAAAAGTATCTGCACTCCCACATTCACTGCAACCTCAGTCATAATATCCAAGATATGGAAACGGTCTAAGTGTCCGTCAACAGACGAATAGACAAATAAGATGTGAAATAGATATGTGTGACTATTATTCAGTCATGAGAAAGAAGGAAGTCCTGCCATTATGACAGCGTGGATGGGCACTGAGGGCTTTTGCTAAGTGAAATAGGTCAGACAGCGAAAGACAAATACTCATAATATCACTTACACGTGGAATCTAAAAAAGCTGGACTCACAGAAACAGAGAGTAGAATGGTGGCAGCCAGGGGCTGGGGTGCGGGGGAAGTGGGGAAATGCTGGTCAAAGAGCACAGACTTCCAGTTACAAGACGAGTGAGTTCTGGGAATCTAACGTACGCCATGGTTACTACAGTTAATAATACTGTATTGTAGTCTTAGAATTTACTAGGAGAGTGGACCTTAAGTGTTCTTACACACACACGTAGCCATGTGAGGTGATGGATATGTTAATTAACCTGATGGATATGTATATCAAATGATCACGTTGTACACTGTGAAATATATACAATCCTATTTGCCAATTGTATCTCAGTGATGCTGGAAAAAAAGAAAAAAATCAAGGACAGCAACATCACAACAAACAGATGCAATATTTGCCCTCTAAAGACTTTGTATAGCATATCTGTAAACAGGTCAGTGGGCACAAGGGGAAAGAATGGTTTTCGCTAATTGGCGAACCGCGAGGAGGCCGTGGGAAACCCTGCGGTTTGGGCCATGCAGAGCCTGGCTGGAACGGCCTACGCCCAGAGCTTTGTTTATTCAGCCCAAGGTGGGCACCATGAGTCAATAGTTTCTTCTTATATCAGGAAGCTATCGTTAAAAATCTACCATGTGCATTTACTGACTGTCCCATAGGTCATGTCTTACAGAGCAAACTGCCGTATTTCCTCTGGGAGTTTCTCTGAGATTGCTCTCCTGCTGTTACCAGCGCTGCTTAAAGAACAGCCCTAGATCTTTGTACTTGGCTCCGTCTTGCTCTCTCAGGCTCTCACATCAGGAGTGATTTGCTCGTGGTCATCTGGACGTTTGCTGCTACTTCAGTCTCTCCTTTGCTAATTCACATCCAAACTCACACTTACGGCTTTTCCTGGCATATCATCTCAGAAATCTGTATTCCTCCTTTCTTCTGAGGCCATTCCGTCTCTACTTATCTTGGCCCTCCAGGACTAAGTGTATTTGTCCCACTGATTGTACTGGAAAAATTGTTGCTTCAACCTAGTGGAGGAAGCACAGTTAACCACTTCAAAAAAAATGAGTGTTTTGGATTTGTATCACTGAAACTAATGGCAGGCATTAATACACGACTCCTGCAAATTCAAATTTTGCCAATTCTATTTCCAAGTTAAATTTTAACAAATAAATTGAAATTCCAAATAAATACGTGGCTCAGCAAATAAATTTCTACGTAAATTTTCTTGAGCTTTCCTCAAAAAAAAAAAAGAAGCATTTATTTTAATAATTAGCCGTGGAAACAAGATAGGGATAAACACTTATAATCTATCCATTTGTTTTCCCAACTAACAATTTATAGTCCATCTATTTTTTTCCACATATTTGTTGAGTGCAAATCGGTGCTTTTTTATATTAAGGGCTCACACAAAAAAATACACAGATTCTGGTTTTAGATCCAGCATAACATGCACAGTCAGGCTCTTAATATTTTCTGCTGATGATAACAGAGGTGTTCAACCCGGGTTGGCACTGATTTCTACTTTATATCAAATGCAAAGAGAGGGGGCCTTTTCCTTCCCAGAAACTTGCTGCCAGTGCTCTGAGGCAAGAGTCCAAGTGCTCCTTTGACCCAGCAAAGCCGTATCAGAAGCCAGATGTGAAGGCTTTCTGGCTGTAACATCCATCACCCCCGTGATCACCAGGATGGTTTTGCCTACTTTGGATGAGGAGGGGGGCCTTCCTCCTCCAGCACTGTTCCATGTTCCCAGAAAGAGGAAATCCATTCCTTTTCAAAGGTATACGAGGGTTACGGAAGCTTAGCCTCGATTCTCTGCTACTGTCTTAAAGTCACTTTATGGATGCCAGCATGTGCACCCCGATAAACTCCCCTAATGGCGGTCAGTGCCTCCAAGTGAGAGGATGAATGCCCCCGTGCAATGCGAAAGGCAACCGGGCTGTCAGGATGGTGGTGAGGGCCCCCTGTAATACCCGTCCTGTCTTCCTTCTTGATTACCAGTCTCAAACTCCGTCCTCATTTCAGCCAGGACTGATGGGAGGCCAGGCCCCAAAGGTAGGAGGCTGATGCTCAAATCTCCTAATGGAGCTTGACAGCAGCCGGATTAAAAGCACAAGGGCGGCACCCAGAAAGCAGCAGAGGAGGGCACATGCATCCTCTGTGCCCGTTCTCCTGCTCTCGGCTCTTTCGTTTAGAGAACTGAACCATAAGGTAAATCTTTTCATAGAAACAGAGGTTTAAAAAAAAAAATAGTGATGAAAGGTTTTTGGAAAGTGGGAAAAGAGGACAGAAGTAAACTTTGCTGGAAGGTTTCTAGCGGCCGGGAGCTGGGCTTGTCTGTAGAACAAATTCCTTCTGGAAGCAGAGAGATCAGGGTACAAAAGACTACATGACAGTCGCAGTAATACTCATGCTAGCTGGGTTCAGCTGTAAAACCAGGCCAATGCTGAAAGCAACTACTGGCTTATTCCCTCAGGGCAAGTAAGTGCCTTCTCAGACTGGCCCAGCCTTGTGGCTTTTCCTCCCCTGACCTCCTCGGCCCAGTGCCTCCGGGGTCTACACCTCCACCCTGACACTTGTCCTGTTGTTGAACTATTTCCCCTGCGTACCTTCGCCTCCCAGTGAAACTCGAAGATCCTTGAGGGTAAAGGAATGCATTAAAATGAATTCAAAAATATTTACAGAGTGACTATACTATATACTCAACCAAAGGGAATTCAAAGTTTAAGAGGCTCACAGGTACAGTTGGAAAAATAACACAAAATAACCATATGTCCATGCAAAGCAATGACTGACGTCACAAATACATGAGGTTATGTAATGAATATCCACCCAGCTGCTTTTGAAAGGGAGTCAGTGCTAAAGAGACAAGAAGGGAGGGCTTTAAGAAGCAGCAACTTCAAGAAGAGAAGCTTCAGGATGGTCCTTTCAGGTGGCAGGAGGAGAAACAGAAGGGCCCATTTTGACTCTGAGAGCTCTAAGGTGCGAAGGAGTGTGCTCTTCCCAGAACAACAGCTGTTCAGCTGGGTATGAGGAGATGCGCTGACTGAGAATCTGGGATTAACTGATTCTTTATGCTCCACATACGCTCAGATTTTGGAACAAATATGGACCTGTTGCTTGGGACGTGAGCTGGTGCCTTGAGGATCAGGACCAGAGTGACTTGGGATGGACACCACGAGCCCTCTTTCCCTTCTGCTAGGGTTCTTTACCTTGGTTGTAGGTTATCCAAGTTGCTTTGTCTTTTTATCCCTGTGGCTAATCTTTGGCCATTTAAGTGATTATAAATATTGACACCTGGGGAAATGTGTCTGGCAGACATTTAGCAAACAAAAGACCAAAAGCAAACAAACCAGAAATGCACCATCACCATCCCCAGAAATTGTCACCAGGGAATACAGAAATGCAAGAAAACCTGTCTACAGACAACAGATTCCATGGGTGTCCTCACGTCTGTACTGTGAGTGAGCTGAAACTGGGACCCAGCGCAGAGAAAAAAAGGAGAAAGATCACTTAGTGCCTGAAATCTGGTACTTGGCAGCCCCCTTCAAAGAAGTCTTCCAGAATGAAATGAGTTGTCATCTGACCTCACCCTGCCAGCACCAAGTGCGCTCTGACAGGCCACCTAAAACACAAAGCGCGTCCTTTTATGATTCCTGGGACAGTAACTTGTCTATAGTCGCCAGAGATACAATCATTCACAACTGTGGGCGATTCTCTGAGTCACTCTGCATTCCTAGGACTCAAATAAGACAACCATAGATTGGAAACAGTTTTACAAAGAAATGACCTTTGAATAGACATAGAAAGGACTAGGGATAGCCACGTGCTCCCTCTGTGCCAGGCGCTGGGCCCGGCACTTTCTATGCACTGTTCCATTCAGCCTGTGCAACAACATTCCAGCTATGGTCCCATTTCTCTGCCCACTCACAGCAAATCTCTGATGTGAGCTGGTATCACCTCCACTCTCTCACTTCCCTTTCATCCTTCCACCCATTGTTATCAAGCTCCTATCACTACCCACCACTGTCAAGTCCCTAGCCATCTTCGTGTTGGGAAAGCCAGTAGACACATCAGTACATGTTGCTCCACACTTAACCTTCTGATGACATTTGCCAGAGCTGACCCAGCTCTCCTTGGGAGCCTCAAAGGCTGGTCCTTCTCAGGCTATATTATTTTTCTCAAAGGATTTATCAGGACCCAAAGCTATTCTGTGTCTTTCCACACTAGAAGGTAAGCTCCCTGAGGACAGGTACTCTGGTTTTTTGCTGCTCTATCCCCAGGACCTAGAACTTGGCACCATTGCCCCTGGGATAAGACCCTGGAGGACTAAGAGAAATGGATGGGAGGGAGACTTTTTTCTGTAGACCCTTTGAATCTTTTAAGTTTTGTACAACGTGTACATTATTAGCTATGAAAATAATAATTGCACAAAACTCCCCAAACACTGGATTGTACAGTATGAGAAGTTAAAGAATCTTGAAAAGTCATTCACTCCTCTTTCTTACCTCTGTAGGGCCATACCAAAGTGCCCTATGTGTTGTTGCAGAGGGAGAGGAATGGAGACAGATGGGAAGTGGGTTTTGAAGGTCACCTTGATAGTTTTGGTTTTCTTGCATCTCACTCAAACCCAGATGTATTAGGGTTGTTGTTTTAGACATTTTCAGGAGCCACTCATGAATCTGAGAAAATTTTATACTTGGAAAGCTTGGCATTTTTCATCAACCCTGTAGTCCTGGCAAAATGTGCACTGGGATTCCTTGATGTTGACTGTCCTTGGAAACTGGGAGCCAGTTCAGGTTTTATTAAACCTGGCCCTGGTTTCTGGCCACAGATGCAAACTTCTCATCTATAATTAAACAGCTGAAAACTTTGCAGGGAAGAAAGGTGATTCGTGAGCCCAAGATAGATTCAAGATGGCATATGCCCCTCTCTCTGCCAAATGTCAGACACGGCCTCTGTAGGTTGGGACCAAATGGTGGGAGTCACCACTGAGGTAGGGGGATCGTAAACCATGGAAGCAGACTGAAGCACCCCACAGGGTTCTTGTCGTGAGTCATTCTTCTTTTCCTGGGACCCACTGTGTTTGGGACAATCCTAGCGAGTTCGTGCCAAGACTGAAGTTGTCAGCCTCAGATTTACACTCATAAGGCCATTCAGCCATGAAGGGGATTTCTGATCTTCACTAGAATTCATAGTTACTTTTAGATTAACCAGTGTTAATCCTTATCTAAACCCTTTTTATTCCAAAACTACTCCAAGTATTATTATAAAAGCTACTATTCCAAACTCCAAAGCTACTATTAGGGAAAGCTATTCGTTCCTAAAGGTTTAGGGACTCAGACGTAAGTAGATATGAAGAAGGGAAAATAAATTACATTTATTGAGTACCTCTTACATGCCTGACACAGCTGAGATGCTCGCATGAATTTGGGAAAAGAAGCGTCAGTGACCAACATGCTTTGTAAATACTCTTCATTAAACATGAGTGGGCAGCAGTTGCTCTCGGAGTACGGGAGAGAAACCTCAGTGTAGAACCAAAATGGCTTAGGACGAGAGGCATGTGGGCATCCTGATTCTAATTTCTCATGTTGTCCTCTAATAACTGGGCAGTCCTCGACATCAGAATCAAGAATATATAAAATTGTAAGTTTGGTCTCATCCACACTTTAGGGACAGGACAGGGACTGGGGCAGGCAAACATGTGTGATTCCACTGCAGAACCACACTCAGACCAGGAAACTTAAAAGTGAGCCTGCTGTCCGTATACTCCAAAAGCTTCGCGGGTGAGTCTGACCCGCGCCTCTGATGAAGACATCACCGTGCAGCACTGTGTTTGGCCTGAGACTCCTTTCAGTCTGTAAAGCCAACAGCTCCTTGCTTGATCAGATATGGGCTTTTGCTCCTATCAAAAGCCTGTTTTTCATTAACTTTATTTTTTTCACTGAAACATAATTCGCATGCCACAAAATTCACCCCTTTAAAATGCACAATTCAGTGCTTTATTCATCAAGTTATGAAGCCATTGCCATTATCTGATTCCAGATTATTTTCATCACTCATATATATAAAATTCCTGCTTGGAGGGCTAATTATTAACTCTTTGTTTTCATACAAACAGACGTGGAGACAAGGCATGGGGAAGCGTTGTATTTTCCGATAAGATCTTTGAACTGTTTCCTTTTTAAGGTGGTGGTAGTCAGATCCTCTCCACGCCCTATGTCCTCCTTCGGGTCTTCACTACTTCTACACGGATTGTGGATTATTGCAATAACCCCCTAACCAGTAGCCCCATTCCCTGTCTTGCCTCCTTCACTCTATGCTTCATATTTGCTATCAAAGTGATCTTTATAAAGTGCACTTGGAATCCTTCATTGACACCTTATTGCTCTCAGAAATCTCCACTCCTTTGCGTGGTCTGCAGGATTCATTTTCGTTTGGCTTCTGTGTATTCGGACAGCCTTATTTCTCCATTACCTTATCCGCACTCAGTGATCCAGTCTTATTGATCTACTTGGAGTTCCTCAGATACACTCTGCCCTCGCCTCCCACATCCCTATGCCTCTGCACGTGTGGTCTCTGCTTGGTGTACACCCACGCGCCATCCAATTTATCCATACACTTGTCTCTCAATGCATGTGCAGTTAATTGAAGAAAAAATGAACTCCTTTAAAAATATCCCTGCAAAAATTCAAAATGTACTCAGTTCAAACTCACGTCAAGAGTTTCGGATCTTGTGATGGCCACGCTGTCGACAGCGTCCTAATCACAGTATTGCACTACTTCCAGCAGGACGTGAGGTGGTTTCCAGGCAGGGGTATGTACACTTTCTTAATTGCCACATGGTGCCACTTGGTTCTGGTGTTCTCAAATTAATCTCCGTAAATGTATATACTCTCTGAGAGAATGTTTAAATCACAAGAAAAAAAACACAAATTAACTTTTCCATAAGGCCCCTAGATGAAGCCGGGAAAAAGGATCCTTTTGAGCGCCCAGAGGTGACAGAACAATAGGTCTGTCAGACGGCTGCCCAGATGAAGGTGCCGAGTCTGGGTCATTACTGAGTATCACCGTTTTTCTTACGATGGGAAAATAGAGGGGAATGTAGCTAATGACATTTGGGTAACATCCCTAAATTTAAAACTTGTATTTAATAAACACTTTGCATATAGTATATGTTTTTATAATGAGTTATTTATTTTCATACTTAATTAGCAAAGTAAGTCTCAAAATGTTAAAAAAAAAAACAGTGAGCTTGTTTCAAAGTTTTATTAACTTTTTAATGATGAAACAAACAGGGTGTCAAAACTGTTTCTAAAGGCAACGTGAAAACTTGGGATTTTTATAGTTAATGAAGAAGAAAGAAAGGAATGGTGAAATAAATTGGTTAATGTCCCACAGGACAGTAAGTAACCCTTGGAGTTATCTTCTTTAAATTGGCAGAAGAGAAAGTCACCTTATAAATGTTACAGATTCGTAAAATGTTTGGGCCGTTGATCAGTTGTTCAAATAGTTAGGTAGGCTCATTAGCAAATGCTCTTAGCTTGACATAAAAGGTCATAAAATCATCTTTTACCTTCTTTAGAGGTTTAGGGTATTTTCCTTAAACTTATTTTTTTTAACATCACCCCGCACCTCTCCCCAGCAACTGGAATATATCTCCAATACTTCCTTCCTTTCCTTTGTGCTCTTGAAGTATCTTTTAAGTGGTTTTGAAATACCTTCTATGCACTAAAACCAGGAGACAGGTGTATGACCTCAAAACTTAGCATAAGTGACAACTTCAGAGACATCTTCCAGCTCTCCAACCCTAGGCTGGGTCAAGCCTTCTACGCCACGGAGCATCCCTAAACACGCCCCACAGAGCCTTTATCACGCCTGTTATGGCTGCTTATCTGCAAGTTCCCTCCACCCTGTCCGCCCTCCCACCAAACTGTGCAGTCCTTAAAGACAGGAATGATCTTTTGTCTTTAGCATCAAGCACAGCGCTTGGCACACAGGAGGCCCTTAGCAAGTATCTGTTGATTGAAGAAACTGAGCTGTATTTAGCCGTCCAGGAGCAACAGTCTAGACGTTTATTCACACTTGGCTTTAGTGTCCCCTCCTAGAGCCTCTTCCTCAGTTTAAAGTGGGCCCTTTGAGTTTGCAGGTGCTGGAGACTTATCTTGGAAGAAATCTTTACCAGCCATCTTTCATTTTGTATGTGACTGAATTATACATTTTTGGACAAAGTGATGAAGAAATGTAACATCTTCTCATGGTTAAAAATAACACCACCTCATGTCGCCGTACGTGCGAAATTAGAAACAAGGGAACTACTCACAGGCACTTGCCTGGAACAGGGGAGGACTGGTTAACAACTGGAAGTTGCCTCAGTTATGATGAGGGTCAACGGAATGTTTTCTTCGTGGGGTAGGTCTCCTAGTTAATTAGTTAACTCTCATATTACTTTGAGGCATTTTCTTCATTTATTCATTGCCTCTCCAAAAGGCAAGCAGTCCGGGAAGGGTCATCTAAGCTCTTACAGTCATTAGCTATTCTGTTTGACTTGGTTTTGTCATATTCCCCTGCTAGATGGCTAAGTTTCCTGGGAGGCAGATTGGGGTTTTGGATAAAGTTGTAAGTGGACCCTGTCAGATCCTAGTTTCTGGAGCAGCAGGAATTTTATTAATCTTCAAAATGAAATTCAGCCTGAATGTTCCTGATGGTTGTGGACAGTCTGCCGGGCCTGCCCTGAGTACTGTGTTCACGAGACGTGATCTACTAAACTGATTGAAAACAGTGTTCTTACCTTGGTGCTCAAGGTATAATTTTTTTCCCAGTAAAATTATTTAAAAAAATTATTTTTGCAGTTCAAATCTTATTTATTCCCAGATTCCCGTCTCATCAAGGTGACAAGAAGGATAAACGCCCAGTGCCAAAACAGGGTTAAAATACTTCCTCCCAGGACATTATTACCAAGAAACAGAAAAACATTATGTTGAGACAAAGATAAAGGACTGATGGGAAACTCTTCAAGTTGTTTAAGCAAATACACTGAGAGCATAGAGTCTCTCCTGTTTCTACATGTGTTTAAAAAAAAAAAAAAGAGGGGACATTTAGTCAGGGGAATAGATTTCACTATAAACACTAATAGTTATGTTACTAAGAGTGATGGGGAAAGTTTTAAACTGGGTAGCTAAATCCTGACTTTAAAATGCAGGACAAGGTTCAGAGCCCAAGTGTGCTGTGATGGGGGAGGGCAGGGCGGGGCCCGTGAAACAGGGCACAGCCAACAAAGGCCAGAGGGAGAAGAGCTGAAAATGAAAATCAGGATGCCGAGGATCAATGTGGCTCATCCGTATGGCTGGGCCAGTCCTGCCTGACAGGATCCACCAGGCCCAGGATGTCCCTCTGGAACCCAGGGCTGTTGTCTAAGGTGTCCTGAGTTCTCGCTAGCATCTGGTCAGTTCTTTCAAGAAGAAAGAATAGGCTCCTGTGACTGGCTTTTAGTTGCTCCCAAGCCTGCATTTTTTTTTTTTTTTTTTTTTTACCCTTTCTCTGCCTGACCAGTTGCACTGGAGAGCTGTCTCTTAGTAAAGGATGAGCTCTTTTAGTAAACTTAATACCACAGAAACAGGGAGTTTCACAGCCTGTCAAATGGGCCCAGAATAAATGTTCATTAAACTAGAAAATCACAGCCCTCTCATCTAGTGACCAGTAGGTGCTCCAGGTCCACCCGGGATGAAGCGGAAAAGGGAGAAGAGAAAATCATCCTCCCCCTAGGATACTTCTTGTTCTGTCTTCTAGGTTGTGAAGTTTAGCCATGTTACTACTACACTCCTGCAAACTGCCCTAGAATTTTCTAGTTAGCAATTGCATATTAAGATGGTGATTTCTCTTGGTGCAGCCATTCTGGAAAACAGTATGGAGATTCCTCAAAAGACTAAAAATAGACTTACCATATGATCCAGCAATCCCAATGCTGGGTATCTATCTGGAGGGAACTCTAACTCAAAAAGATACATGCACCCCAATGTTCATAGCAGCACTATTCACAATAGCCACCCAACCTAAATGTTCATCGACAGATGGCTGGATAAAGAAGATGTGGTATATTTATAAAATGGAATACTACTCAGCCATAAAAAAGAAAATGCCATTTGCAGCAACATGGATGGACCTAGAGATCATCATCCTAAGTGAAGTAAGCCAGAAAGAGAAAGAAAAATACCATATGAGATCACTTATAAGTGGAATCTAGAAAAAAAGAAAACAAAGGGAAATTATGACCCCACTTACAAAACAGAAATAGACTCACAGACATACACAGTAAACAATCTTATGGTTACTGGGGAAAGTGGTGGGAAGGGATAAGTTTGGGAGTTTGAGATTTACAAATGTTAGCCACTATATAAAAACCGATTTTTTAAAGTTTCTGCTGTATAGCACAGGGAACTGTGTTCAATATCTTGTGATAACCTTTAATGAAAAAAAATATGAAAACAAATATATGTAAGTATATGCATGACGGGGACACGGTGCTGTTCAGAGATTGACACATTGTAACTATACTTCAATTAAAAAAAAAGACGGTGATTTCTTTAATCAGTAATTCAGGTACACATTAGTGCAGAGATAAGGTGGGTTGAAAATTTATACAAAGCTATTGAGTAAACATTGTTACCCTAGTTGTAACGATTTTTTCCCCCTGGGATGCTCTGGGAGGAGATGATTTTCAGCAGCCGGCCCGCTTCTCTGTGCCCGTGGCGCGCTCAGGCGCCCGCCCTCTCCCGCTCCACCTTCCTGTTGGCGTCATTCGAGGCTGACGCCAACAGGCTTCCTGCGCTCGCTCTAATTTGTCTCTGCCGAGCACGTCGGGGTCACAGTGAGGTCAGGGCAGATGTTCTTCTCACTGCTCCTGCTAAACAGTCACTCTGTTTTTTCTCTAACGATTATCAGAGCAGGAAAAAGCCTGGGGGGAGATGACAAGTTAAGAGAGGGTGCTTGGAAACTGTGATGCTTTCTCCGGAAAGGGGGCAACGTGGTCAGTCAAGTCCAGCTCCCTTTGGTTTTACCAGACAGGCAGGCAGGAACCGCAAAGGCATTGAAAGATCCTTCTACACAGGAATTACCTTATTTACTCTGGTATCCTTGGAGTTTAGCATGGGGCCTGACACAGAGAAAATAAACAACTCTTTTGTTAAATAGAGAAAACTAATACTGAGGGTGGGGAGGGGGCTGGTAATTGCCCGGGCAGAGAGGCAGTCCTGTGCTTTGACCCAGAATGTCCCATCCCAGGACAGGAGGACCGTCATAGATGGGGTATCAGTGCACCCTCCACCCTGGCCAATGGTCTCCTCGCCACGCTGTATGCTCTCAGTTTCTTCTAATATTTGTCATAAGACAAGTTGAAACAGAGGGGACATCATGCAATGGAAAGGAGCCTAGGCTTTTGAAATCATTCAACAAACATTGATCATGTACCCGTGTGCTATTGCTTTAGTCCCTCGGAATCTAATAATGAACAAAATGGACAAAAATACCTGCTTGTGAAGTTCATATTCTGGTTGTTGGACACAGACAATACACAACAAACAGTTATATCATATATTAGAAGCTGGGGGGGAAAGCAAAGCAGGGTACAAGGGATCAGGAGTGAGGGGTCAAGTAGTAATTTTCAAAATGACCTCTTTGAGAAGATGCAGATACTGGATGGAAAACGGTCAAGGCAAAGCCAGTGGTGGGAGCTGCCTGTTTTATTCAAGGAGAGCAAGGTCAGTGCGGGAGGAATGGAGGGAGCAAGGGGGAGGTAGTGGGGTGAGGGCAGAAGGGTACTGGGGGGCACACATCGGGTAGGACCTTGTGGGTAAGGTTGGGAGAGTCAGCAAATGAAAATATGGATTCCAGTTTAATTTGAATTTCAGATAAACAACGAATATTTTTAGGTCTAACCTTATCCCAAGCGTTGCATGAGACATACACTAAAAAACTACTTGCTGTTTATCTGAAATCCAAATATAACTGGGCAGCCTGCATTGTACCTGGCAACACCAGTGAGGGCCATTGTAAGGGCTTTGAGGAAAACTGGGAGTCCTGGGAGGGTCTCAGGCAGAGGAGAGATCCCTTCCAACTTACTGGTTGAAAGGTCTTCTCTGCCTGCTTTGCGGAGAACAGAGTCAAAGAGCAACGGAGGAAGCAGGGAAGCCAAACGAGGCTGTTGAAGTAACCCGGGCCGAACACCATGATTCAGACCTGGTGTTAGGAGCGGGGGTGGGGGAGGGGTTGGATGCCGGATGCATCTTGAAGGTAGAGCCAGTAGGACCCCCTGGCCGATTGGGGTGTGAGAGAAAGGCTCGGTGATGACGCCCAGGATTGTGGCCTGCGTGGTTAGACGGAGGCAGTTGCAATCAAGTAAGTAACAGAAGACGCTGTACAAGGGTGGTTTTGGGTGCAGGTGGAACAAAGATCATGAGTTCCATTGGACCTGTTAAGTTTCAAATGTTGTCTGGATTTCTGAGTGGAGAGGTCAAGTAGGCATTTGAGTATAGCGTTCAGCAGAGAGGGCTGGGCTGGAGATACATAATATGTGGGAGCATGTAGCGGACAGTGAGAGGCGTGGGACTGGAGGACCTCACCAGAAAGGTGACAGCTGGTGCCCTCCAGCTTTAAGAGGTTGGGGGAAAGAGGAGGAGCCGGGAAAGGAGATGCCCCGCGTTCACCAACTAGTAGGCAGGAACCCTGGAGAATGTGGCGTCCTGGAAGGAGAGAAAGGGAGTCCTGTGCTACTGATGGGTCAAGCAAGATGAGGACTGAGGGCCGAACCTTAGATTCAGCAACATGGAGGGTCACTGGAGACCTAAGCAGGATGGAACTAGAGTGGATTTAAGAGGGAATAGGAGAAGTGCGATGGGAGACAATATAGGCAACTCTTTGGAGGAACCAGACATATTTAGTTCCTGCCACTTACTAGATATGACTGTGGGTAAAATACTTAATTTTTCTGAGCCTCAAGTTTCTCCTCCTGTAAAACAGGAATCATAATAGGGGTGCTATGAAAATTAAATAAAATATGTAGAGGGTATGGCATATAAGTACTTAGTAAATTAATATTAACATTATTATGACACAATATTAATTTCTGTCAGTGTGGGCAAGATACTTAACCTTTCTGTGCCTCAATTTTCTTATCTGTAAAATGGGAGTAATAAAAGTACCCATACCATAGTGTTGTTGAAGGGATTAAATGAGATAATCTGTCTAAAGCAGATCATCGGTAACAAGCAACCTGCGGCACATTATATAAACTCAATCAAGCTCTGATTATTCAGGCAATTCTCCTGTGAATGCCAGCTGACTTCTTCTGTAAATGTAGTGCTGCCCAGAAGTGAACAGGGTGCTGAATTTGGGAAGTAACTTCCTATCCTTGTGTTAATGTGATCCAAACTCATTAACTTTTGATGGCAGCTGTGTCTGCTGCTTTGCGATGTGTAAAGCCCTATGAAGTGATGGTTATGATAACTGACTCAAGATCCTGTTGTGAGCTAAACCCATTCTCTGCACCATCGAAGTTGCTTATCCTGAGTGTGAAGTCACAAGGGTTAACGGTTGTTTTCCATCTCCCTGGAGAACCTGGAGAGCACACAGTCTTTTAACACAGGCTGCAGAATTCCTGCAGGCATTCTTAATCATTCTTGAGAATCCGAGGAAGCCAAGGACCTTCCCGGGAAAACACAAACACACAAAATTTAGTGCCCTGGGATAAGAAAATCCTTTGAAAGACTCAAAATGTGCTTAAATTGTAAAAATTTTGCATTTTTTAATAATAGAAATTTATAAAAGAAGTAAAAGCATATCTGCCTGGGAAGACCAAAATAAAGAGAAAGGTGACTTTTTCCTTAGAACTTTTTCAGTGGAGCAAGAGAGAATTAGTAGTTGTAGCTTCTAAATATGATTCTGCTGGTGTTTCTCCACCACCTTCATGAAATAAAAATGGACATACAGTGTTAAAGTCTAAGTTCTGTAAAGAGAGAGCTCTGTGGCAGCTTCCTGTAGCGTCAAATTAGGAGAAACTTTAAAACTGTGCTAAAAGCATCCTATGAAGACCCTTGCTTCCCAAAGAAGTCACTTATGTCACTTTACTTGTTTTTTCAAGTAGAAAGAGAGGTTGGATGAAGTGAGCTCCAAGATCCATCCAAATCCACCACTATAACGCTACCGTGCTCTGAGACGAAGTATTTATTCCAAGGAAAGGATTTTTAGCACCAGGCTTGGCGACAGAACGCCTGTCCTAGAGCGCCACCTAGCAGTGAGGAGCGAGCAAAACCTAATCTCAGAAGAACTATGTACTTTCATTTGACTTTTAGAACAAAACAATCTTTAAACAGAAACCTAGCTTTGGTGAAATAGTCCCTTCAACAAATCTACTCTGAGATATAATTCAGTTACAGAAATCCTGGGCTTTTAATCCCGAAGTTAAAAACTCCCCCAAGCTTTCACCCATGACTTTCCCTCTTGCTGCCGTTTCAGCAGCTGCTCCTTAAAAGCTCAGCTGTGTCCAGTCTTGAAGGAAAGCCTGGGAAGTAGCACCAGTAAATCCTCAGCCAGTGCCCTTTGTGACACCAGATCACCCCAACCCTCCTACAGATTCCTTCCAAAGACAGCAGGAAATTCAATTTTGTTAAGGCTTCACATCAAGTTTCCAATTCATGTTTATCTTGTCAAGATAAAATACTTGGTAAACAGACAGTGAAAGAGTGACTGCGGGCTCCAGGGTTGGGCATGTCCTTTCAGCACTTGCCAGGTTGCCGTTGACACTTGGTCCTTGTTGAGAGAGGGGAGAAAAGCCACCACTATTCAAGCGTATGATACTGCCCGCGTTAAACCTTTAACAGTTAGTGGGAAAATGCCACCGTGGGAGATCAGTGCACCTGGGGTTTAGGTATTAGATGATCAAATTAAGATCAGTTTGGGGGAAACCGGGGAGTTGCTAATTAATGGGGTTAAAACCTCAGTAATGCAGACGAGTAAGTTCTAGGGATCTGCTGCACACAACTGTGCTTGCAGTTAACACAGTTGTGTTGCGTACTTGAAAATCTGTTTAGAGGGTAGCTCTCTTGTCACGTGTTCTTACTTATAATAAAAATTAAAATTCAGTTGCAGTAGTCAATCATACCCTATTTATTTAAAATAAAAATGACTACCTGACACAGTAGTCCTCAACTTCTCATTCCCATGCCAGTGTTTCCGAGAGAGAAAACACTCAGGTCTGCCACAGTGACTCACGTCTCTGTGAGTAGGAGGGAAAGTGGGGATCAGGGGGGTGGACGGTGGACTCTGTCAAAATGAGGCAAAGGACGAGGAAATGGGCAGGCAGGAGGGGGCAGCAGGAGTAGTCTGAAAAAGTTCTTCCCTCTCGCAGGCAGCAGGCTCCTCTAACCCCTCCCTAAAGAACCAGCGCTCCAGGAGATTATCATGTTGAGCGAAAATAAGTCAGAGAAAGACAAGTATCATAGGATATCACTTACATGTGGAATCCAAAAAATAAAAGGATGATACAAATTCTTTTTACAAACCAAAAACACTCACGGACACAGAAAACAAACTATGGTTACTGTCAGCCGAGGGAGGCTGAAGAGACTTGAAGTGAGCTGCCCAACTGGAAGAAGGCGACATAATGCGCTAGGAGCGGACATGGAGCAAAACAGCACTTTATTGCAGTACAAGCAGGTGGCGGGTGCCTCAGCTGTACGCACTTGTCCTTTGATAATGCTGATGGCGCGTGCGTAGTGTTCACAATGCTG
The DNA here is from genome assembly GCF_036321535.1 of Camelus dromedarius. Taxonomy (NCBI): domain Eukaryota; kingdom Metazoa; phylum Chordata; class Mammalia; order Artiodactyla; family Camelidae; genus Camelus; species Camelus dromedarius. The sequence continues at coordinate 24,510,962 of NC_087458.1, read as the reverse complement.
ACTCATGCTACTAGCGCATGCGTACATTTACTTTTTAACACGTGCAAGTTATTATGAACTTTGGCCTGGGTCCCACAGCCTACTCACTTAAGGCTGCCGACGGTTACCAAAGGGGAAAGGGCCAGGAGGGATAAATTAGGGGTTGGGGAGTAGCAGACACACATTACTACATATAAATGGAAATAGATGAACAACAAGGACCTACTGTATAACACAGGGAACTATATTCAATTTCTTGTAGTCACACACAATGAAAAAGAATCTGAAAAGAAAAAATACATATGTACGTACATGTATAACTGACTCACTTTGCTGCACACCTGAAACTAACACCGTAAATCAAATACACTTCAGTAAGTTTTTAAAAATTAAAAAATTAAAAATAAAAGAGAGCCATCACTCCAAACTTTAAACCTCATGGCGAGAAAGGTCAGGACATGGAACACCTGGGACCAGTAAGACAAGAACCTTTGGAGAATAAGGTCATCCCAGCTGCAGAAGCTACCGAAAGCTCCTCCAGGTGACTGAGGTGCAGGGCCAGGCTGGCAAGCTGCTGCCCTTCCTGCAGGCTCAGTCATGTTGGTAATCATCAGTCATCAGAGCTTCATTTTTCAGTGTGAATCCTTAATTTAACCTTTGCCATCTGACAAATTTAAAGCCCGTAGCAGTTTCCCTGCTCATTTCTTTGGTTGCATTAGTGACTTAAAAAAAAATACACTAGACTCAAAACCTCACAATACTAATCTTCAAAGTCAATGTAGTTAGTCTCTGTGGGGAGGGTATACAGCTCAAGTGGCAGAGCACGTGCTTAGCACGCACAAGGTCCTGGGCTCAATCCCCAGTACCTCCTCTAAAAAATAAATAAACCTAATTACTGCCCCTTCCAAAAAAAAAAAAAAAAAACCAAAGAAACTTTTTTTTAAAGTCTATAATATAGTCTCAAAAAGTGTTAATGGCAGAAAAGTCACCAAAAAATAAAAAGGAGGTTCTTGGTAAGGAGAGAAGATTCGTTGGTGTCTTTCACTTTGCTTTTGTCCCTGGAGTTCACTATGCTGCACCACACACAGCGCTGCCACAAGCCTCTCTGTCCCCCCCACCCCCTTCTCTCTCATTTCACAATTCAATTTAGCCCTAACTGAGAGGCCACCAGAAAGTCCACAAAAGCAGTTTATGTTCAAACTAATACATTAACCTTAAGAACCACTCTCAAATGAATTTTTGTTTGATTCCTGAACTGGGTCTGTGGTGCTGAAAGGATTTTCTAGAAAATAAGCTAGGAGGTCAGGGTGTACCTCCAAGAACAAAGAACCATAAACTAAAAGGCGCCAACCTGGTCAAACTTTTCTGAAAGGAGGCTGAGGCCAGTTGCTGAGAAGCTGCAAATATCAAACTGCCTTTAAAAAAGAAAAACAGCAAACATTATTTTGGCACTGTTTTTTTCACAAACCAAACCAAGAAAATAACCAAAAATGGCTCATGCAGAATGATAACCTAGAGAAAATATCAGTTCTCTTATCTGGAGGATGTGCTCTTTATGCAGTTTGAAATGCAAAGTTTAAATGTGCTGTTGGCTCCTGTTTGCTTAAACTCTTCCCAGTAGAGCCTTCGGTTTAACAGACAGAATATGGTCTTGCAGAAAAGAGATCAAGATTTCAACTGACTTAATTATATAGTCTGTTCTCTGTCCTGTTTACTCATTCATTCACCCAATAAATTTACTGAACAATAAATTTACTGAACATCTACTACATGCCAGAAAAGACATGAAGACTTGACCTAAGGAGGTGGCAGCAACTCTACAGAGAAACAGAAGGGCTAGTGGGATACTTAGGAGGTAGAACTTGACAGGCCTTTATGGTGGGTAGGATGTGGGATGAACGGCAGGGAGCAGTCAGGAATGATTCTACTCCTAGGTTTATATCTGAGGCAAGTGGATGGTGGCAGGGACATGGTGGGTGGTGGTGGGACCGGAAGTGGGGTGGGGGGGCGATTTTTCTGACCTTTTCCTGTTCAAGAATGTGTAGGGTGAGTTTCAGGAGTCATGGATTCCTAGGAAATAGGGAACAATTTTGAACAAATGTGCACTTTCTGGGGAGACAGTCCTCAGTGTTTGATGTTCATTTAAAATAAAGTGCATGGCCCCAGAAAAGGTTAGGGATCACTGATCCACAGCATATAGAACTTGGAAATTCTTAAACATTACATTCATGTCAAACAGATGGTTCTGCCAAGTTGTTCAAGCAAACGGCCTTTCAGAAGGCCGTCTCAGGAGCGCCCCATGCTCACGGCCTGGCACAAGGACAAAGCACGTCAGCGAGTGTTCATTTCTTTCAACTTAGCTGAGACTTGATACAAATTCCATAGAACCCTAGAACTGATATCACAAACTGATTTCCACAATATGTTGCATGACTTTGTAAATCTGAAAAGATTCTAAGCAAAGCCAGTAGAGAATGCAGGTTTGCATGATGTTTGCCAGAACTGATCTGGCTTTTATTGTAAATGCACCCTTTTCCTCTTAACTCAAGTTTTGAGAAAAATTTGCTGAGCCTCACGAATCTGGGTAAAGTCAACTGTAGGACCAATTCCACGTAGAAACTGAATAAAGGCCAAAAAGTTTTGGTGGAGTTATGTTTCTGAATCAAAATTGTTAGCAAAGATAAACCTCCATCAGCTCAGAAAAGGTTGTTGCAAAAAACAGCCTACTTGATTACAAACAGATGTTCTAAAATGGGAGCTGTAAGAAGGATGTTATCAATTATAGCCAAATGTTCCACCCCTCTCCTCTCAATCTGTTTAACTGTCCTACTCCAGATCGGCACAGGAATGTTGTTACTTTTAAAATTCAGAAAAGAGAGGATAAGCTTTTGGCTCTGGCCCATATCATGTACGTTTGCTTAAGTTTCACCCTTCTAAGCAGAAGGGAAAGACAGGTGTCCGCTGGGAGGAAGGTATCATGAGGAGGAAGTATGCAGTACCCTGTGGAGATGTATTTTGCCTAATAGTATTTTAAATGGTACATATCCAGTCTTATTTCATTGACAAGTACTGTGATCTGTATGTATTAGAAGAGATTTTTTTCATCAGAACATACAAGTAACAACACTGCGGTAACGGGATGCTTTTGTCAAGCAGTCATTTGTTCCAGTGAGAAATGAACTAAGCTCAGTCTTTGGTTTCTACTCTGGTGCTGTGAAATGACAGATTAAGGAAGAGTCTGTGCCAAACATCACCTAAATGGAGTTAAAGAAGCACCTGGAAATAATCTGCTCTAGGCAGAGGAACTACTGCAGCAAAAGCTCTTAATGTAGAACCAAGAAATCAAGGAAGCGACTGGAAGACTGGATCCCAGTCATAGCAAGATGGGACCAGGGCTGGGGTTCAGTGTGTGCAACGGTCTCAGAAGAGAACTTAAGAAACCAGAAGATGGTTTAGAAGGGTTTGGACACGTTGCTAAGAACAACAGAAAGAAAACAAGTCTGAAATGTGACCACCAGGTACCTAATAAGAGGCTCCAGCGCGAGTGAATTTCCACTTCTTGGAATAAAAGTACCCAACTACAATATAGCAAAGTGTTTACAAAGGCCAAAATACTTTAAGAATAAAGAAGTCGTGCCAAAAACGAAGACAAATATTTCAGTCAAGAAGATCAAATCTTTGTTTTCACAACTACACAAGGAAATTTTGTATTTTACACAATTAAGTTTTTGGGTCACATATTTAAGTGAAATTTTGATTCCAGCAGAATCATCACAACAAAAACTACAAAAAAGCCACATAAGACATTTTTGACAATACAAATTCCAACTTCATAAATACTTAAATCAAACAAAATGCTGTTACAAACTCCAAAGATTAGGCTAATCATAATTCTTTGATTCCAGTAACTTCCCATTAGGTCCACAACAAAACTTTACAGGGCAGAGTCACAGTTTGGTGTCCTCATCAAATTATTTATCTAAATCGCACCAAGAAGTAATAATCAAGTAAAAATTGTTTTCTATAACCATTTCTCCATAAATTAAAATACCTTAAAAATTTTTAACAGAAAAAAAAACCAGTTTATACCAAACAGAAAGATAAAAACATTTTCCAAAATCTTATAACCAAGACAATTTAGCTGTGAATAAATTCTCCACTGAGTTTTGGGGTCAGTCAAACACTCAATTTCATGTGAAAAGTGGCATGGAATGGTGATTCTAATATTAGGGAAGTCCTCAACTGAGAAGTTAAAACAATTTCTGTCTGCGTGGTCAAGAATAGCAGAGTTTGAAGCATTCTGGTTCCAACAGACTAATGACACCAAAAACTTACTAGGCTGACTGGTGACTGACTAAATGAGACAAATGACACCTAACTGTTAGGAAGGGCTGTGACCAAAGCATGTGGATAAATTTAGTTGATACGCACCTTGGCTGGCATCTTGGGAAAACGCCAAGCTCTGAAGGAGGTATAGGAAATGAAACCTTTTAAACATCTTAGAGATGGCTCCTGCAAAATTATGAATAATGCAGTACTGTATATGCAAATAAGATGAATTTAATTCTGAAAAGGTATCGAAGGTTTGTTAGAAAGGCCTTGCTGTCTAGTACAAATGTTAACAGGAAGCTTCAGAAAGACTGATCTAAGATTTCAGTTTCTTTTCCCTCACAAGGCTCCCCTTTTAGATTCTTCAGCTGTACAACCAGCCCACTGTTATTGAAGCAATCCACATTCAAGAATACGAGATCTGTGTAAATTAATTCCTCTCCCCACCAACATTAGGGGTTGCTCAGACAACAGAACCATCATTCTTTTGGACTTATCTACCAAACTGTGTCTTCTGGCTTCAAGTCATTTCAACAACACAAGGTGGAGCTGCAATATCTTCCTGTGGAAAGGGCACCGAGCTAGGAGTCCACAGACGGAGGAATTTAAGCTGTGTGATCATAGGCAAAGCAGTCTGTCCGGGCTCCAAACTTCCTCATCTAAGGTCCTTTCTATGTCGAAATTCTACAATCTAAGTCTTTAGGTTAGACACAGCCTGACTGCAGACAGAAGTCTCTAGTCCCCATGCCTTGAAATGGGCAACTGGCATCTCAAATGTGCGACGGCTGGAGGGAAAAGGCATGGCTCACTCTTTTGATATCCCATGCTGTAGATGGGAGAGGGGTGTTGGCTACAAGCCACTGGAGTTAAAACCAGAGAGGCTAATGGTAAAGCCACTCCCTCTTCCATCCCTAAGCAGTTTACAACCATGTGGTCTCACCCCCATCCCCTCACACACACCTCAGGCTCCCACTTTCCAGTCAACATTTCTTGAGGAAACTCCACTACTTCTAACAGATCCTTCACACCAAAAATGGGGTGAGGGGGCACTGCTCTAAGCATAGCAAATATCAACCCATCCCTTGACAATAAATACAATTAACCCTAAACCACAGAGCATCTCCCTGTATTCTGAACATTTCTTATTGCATTCCTGCCTATACACAAAAACTTATTTACTCATTTTCAAATCATCTATTAAATTTGCTTGATGCTTTGAGCTACTTCAATTAACTACCAAACGAAACCCACCTTTTGGGAGAAGGTAGGGAAACAGATGGCAGATTGGCTGCCCTAGTCAAAGTCAAGCAGTCAAAATGTACACGCCTCTCAAAGGGTCCTTCTTGACTCTACTGATTCAAATAGGATGTTAACTACTCATTACTAAACACGCTTCTCTCAAAGTGGGTCGATACTCATTCATTTGAGATGGTTTCTCTAAATGATTCTCTACCTGGCCATTTGCAAATGGACAGGACTCTGAAAGAGCCTTAGCCAAGTGATTCCATAGTCCCCATCCAACGGGCTGAGTGTAAAATGAGTCACTGTCAGGTTGCGCAGTATTGGCAAGGCTCCTCCTGGTAGTTTTCTGCTATTACGGGGAGGGTTACAGTTTGACCTACTGCATATTTAAACACTGCTTCTGCCAGACTCACCCTGCCCCAAACTCAGTGACTGTCCATCTAGAGAAGTGAAGTATACTACTCAAACTTAGCTTCTTCTTTAAAGAAATAATTCGAAGTAGCATCAGCCAAAATGAATTTTCTTCTTTAGAAACAAACTGTGGATAATTACTTAAACTTATACGAAAAACAGCTTTTCCAGTTCGTACCACAACTGAGTATCATACATGACATTTAACTGTCATGTGACATTTAACTATTCATTGACCTTCCACACAACTCTTCAACTGTCTTCTCCAATAAAGACGTCTGATATGAAATCACAACTCACATGGGAAACTCATTCCTTCTGGGTCGACTATCAGTGATGTTTCCAGATTACATTTTTTTGGGTCAATCAGTATATCATCATTCTTACAGATATACTGGAATTAAAGGTGAATCTGGATTTTTAAATTTTATTGCATTAACCATGTTTTCTCTGAGGTTTTTAAAACAAAACACCCAGTAGTTAGAGGCTTTGGGTTTAACTTGGTTTCACGATTACCCCATTCTAAGAACGTACTTTCAACCAGTAACTGTCTATATTTAAATGCACTCTGATGTTTACTTTCATCTCACTCCCTTCCTCAGTGTACATTTTGCTGATTAAATAATTGAGAAGGAAAGAGGAGACGTTCCTTATCGTAGAAAGAGAGAAAGGAACTCGGAACCAGCTCTGCCATGTAATGTCAAAACAGGAGGTCTCAGAACAGGGGCTACAAGGGAGAGAACCCAGTCACGTGCAGTGTGCCAGCAACTCATGCCTCTTTCTCTGATTTTGCCACTAAAAAATGCTTCCGTATTGGATTTTTTTTTAATTTGGGGATAATTCTAGTATTTTACCACAGAGAAATCTGTATCACCCACATGCCTTAATTTCCCTTCAATCTTTTCTTTCCTTTTGATGGTTTATACTCTGAGCTACAACAGAATGTCATACAATAAACTGGATTTCAGAGAACATCGTGTTACATACATGCTTAACCAATTACACTGCCTAACTACTGCCTCATCAGGCGCCTGGGAACTCTGCTGGCTACAGAGAGGGCTTGGCTAAGTCTCAGCAACTGGCCCCTGTAATTCCGCTGTTAGTCTTCAACAAACTCCCTACACTGAAGTACAGCTTAATGCAAAAGTGTTCATATGACAAAGCTTCAGGGTGTGGATTTTCTTACTGATCCGAGTATTTCAAAGAAATAACTGATGATACAGACTGAAGCCCCGGATTCTCTCTAAGGTTTAGAAATTTTCAAATGTGAAAAAGCAGCCGTAAAATTCAGACATCCTTTTTCTGGAGATGGGGACGTGAGAATTTTTGTCTTACTAAACATGGATCACAAAACATTAGTTTTCCAGTTTACATTTATCAGTCACAATATCCACAGGAAAAACGTTTATAGCAACACAAAAACTAAAAACCCCTTTAAACTACTATTTTAAACAAGGGTGAACAAAATGATACAGAATAAGAAACGTCATCAATAAAAATGGAAATTAACATTAAACAGCAATACTTAAACCCCAAAGTGGGCTGTGAGCACGCTAAAGCTAGCGGGGTCCCACAGAAAGACCAAGGCGTCGGCTATCAAAATACTGTTTTGTCTCAAAACCTCCTTCTTATTTTGGCCTGGGAAGTCACCACGCCCCAAGCATCTGGTTTATGCTTCCCTCCATCCCTCATGCTTCTGTCCTTTTCACACTGGGGTACCAGTGTAGGAGGCTCTGGGATGTGGCTAACCGCGCGGCAGCTCCTAAGGCAGCAGTGGCTGTACTTCGAGGAATGTAGAGCTTCTGAGAAATCTGGTGCCCAGGAGACAAAATCAAAGACAGCTGGTCCATGGCTCCTTGACTCTTACCTTTGAACACTGTAATAGCATGGCTACTAGAAAAATCTTCATTCTTTAGGCACTCTGGAGAGCTTTCCACTGAAAAATAAAGAAAAGAAGTCTTTTCAAGAGGTTCTCACATCACTGCCTTCTCTCTCCCATTCTAGGCCTTTACTAACATGAGTTACAGTCGTCTTCTGTTAGGTGGTGACAATTACCAAAGGCAAATCAGAGAGTATGAGACCCAGAAACTAGTCAACAAGTGGAAAGGAAATGAGGATGGGGGAATCGCATACTGAGATAAATTCTGGTCAGGACGACGGCGAAGAAGAGAGGGAAACCGTGTACTTATGCACAAGGTAGGGAAGATCTCTTTCTGGGACATCATAAAAATAAACCAATGTAATTCCAATTCCAGGAAAGAATCCTTAAGCTCCCCTATCTCCTTCCAGCAGTGAGCAAAATGGTGTCCCACAGGCGCTCTGTACTGCCAAAGTGGTTCCAACTCCAAGCCTGCCAGTGCAAAAACAGAACTGACTGTGTTTGCTAAGAAATTCCAAAACCTAGTTATCAGCCATTAGATGAATTCCTCAGGAATTAGTTTTAACTAAGAAGAAAGAATCTATTAAATAAACTCCTGCGAGCAGCAATATCGAGAGTTCCTAACAGCCAAGAAGGGGGATGCCAGCCGTTTCCCACGTGTGCGCTAGACCAGGGCTGCTCGAGGAGCTGGTCTATGAATTGTTCGTTACCTGCCTACAGTGAGAGAAGGCGCTTTTGCCGGCATCTAAACCAACACACTGCTTCCTTCAAGAAAGTCCTGCTCCATCACTATGAACTCATCTACAAAACAGAAACAGACTCGCAGACTTAGTAAACAGTCTTATGGTTACCATGGGAAAGGGGGTGGGAGGGGATAAATTTGGAAGTCTGAGATTTACAAATGTTAGTCACTATATATAAAAATGAATTAAAAAAACCCAAACAAGTTTCTTTTGTATAGCACGGGGAACTATGCTCAATATTTTGAAATAACCTTTAATGGAAAAAAAATGAAAATGAATATATGTATGTATATGCATGACTGGGATATAGTGCTGTACACCAGAGAAAGACACACTGTAACTGACTGTACTTCAATAAAAAATAAATGAAGATTAATTTAGGGGAGGGGAGAGAAAGTCCTGCTTTAGGAAAAAAAAAAAATCTAGGTGAGCTAAACGATGTGCTATTGAGCTTTTACCATCACCAACAACACCTCACAGACTGGCACCGGTGTGCTGACTACATTTTGAAAAGCACTGCTCTAGACCAAAAAAGACAGATTTCAAATGATTCAGACAAAGGGCAGGCATAATCCAGTGTTTTACTAATCTTTACGTCTTTAGCATCTAGCCTTGTAGCGTGTGGTATACGTGCCATGCATTCGTGATGCATTTGTTTAAGGAGGCTTTACAGGGTATTCTAAAAAGTAAAACTCTGACCACAAGACTACAGTTAATGCCCACTAGAACGGAAGAGAGATGGTGAATTCTAATGAAATAACGGGGTTTTACAGGAAGTCTTTTGTGAGCTTAGATTTTAAAAGGTATAAATATATGAAAGCAGGGACACGTGATGAAAGAATTTAAAAGAGCAGCAACACTTCTGCTTCCAGACATGACGTTAAGTCAACAGGAATTGAAAAACAATCTCCCTGGCTTTAAACAACTGGAAGGCCGGACAAAATACATGAAACAGCAGCTTTCAGACACTGAACAACAAGCTCTCAGGACAGTGACCCTTGAGAGGGAAACAAACCAAGTGAGCCGTTCAATTGCCTGAGCTCACTGTCAAGATCAAGCCCAGGCTGCAGGACATGGAGGGAGAACCCCACACTGGGCCTAGAGGGCTCACGGGGCTGAGAAGGCAGAGTCTGGGACTCTTGGAGGCCAACGTGTCTGGAATTCATAGGGGAAAAGCACAAGTGAGGCAGCAGCTGCAGAGAGAGGAGCTGGAGACCTGCACAGAAGCCCCTCCGAGTCGGAGGCTGAGTAGTGATCTGGCTCACGTGAATGAGGAAACCACCAAGGCCGGAAGGAAAACCTACCTGAAAGAAGTAGGCAGAACAATCACTGTGTTCACACTGGGGCGAAACAGTTTGTGTTCCCACCAGCAAGGGTGTAAAGACATCCTAACACATAGGACACCAAGTCCCACCAATATCCTCAGAAAGGTGCTGCCTAGCAGGGCCAGCAGACCAAAGGCTCTTCTAAATCAGCCTAACAAAACCCAAGACAAATACAGAAACAATCAAACCAATTCCAAGTAATGTAATTACATTCCCCACCCCCCTCAATAAATACCTAAATAGGCAGACAGCAGGGAGGAAGGGAAACGAAGGAAGGAAGCAAGGGGAAAAAGAGGCCCTGGCAACAAGATCTAATTCAGTGTCTGCCATCCAAAAACAACTACCAGACATGCAAAGAAGCAAAATACATGATTCGTAATCAGGAGAAAAATCAATCAGTAGAAGCCAGTTCATGAATGACAGATGACAGAATGCAGAGATGATACATATGCTTGAGTCACAAGAGTATTAAAACAGCAGTCAGAACACGCCAAGTATCCAGGAAGTGAATGATGAATATGCTGAGGAGACAAATGGAAGATACAAAAAAGCCCCAAGCCAAACCCTAGAGACGAAAGACAGAGCTTCTGAGATGAAAAATACACTAGATGGGAAAAAAATGTTAAACACTGAGCAAGAAAAGGTTATATTGCACTTACAGATCAGAAGACTCAATATTGCTAAGATGTCACTTCTCCCCAAATTGAGCTAGAGAGTTTTTAAAATCCCAATAAAAATTTAAGCAGGCTTCATGTAGAAATTAAGTTAATCCTAAAATTCATGTGGAAAATGACCTAGAATAGCTAAAAATTTTTGAAAAAGAACATATTTATGATTTCAAGACTTACTATAAAGCCACAGTAATCAAGACAGTGGTATACAGCCAGACATAAGACTAACAGAAGAAAAGGTCCAGAAGTAGACCTTCACATGTACAACCTATTGACTTTTGATAAAGACATCAAGGCAGTTTAATGGAGAAAGGATAGCCTTTCAATAAATTGTGCTGGAACAACTGAATATTTATATGTAATCAAACATTGGTCCTTACATCACACCACATACAAAAGTTAACAAACTGGATCACAGACCTAAATGTAAGACCTAAAACTATATAACTTTTATAAGTAAATATAAGAGAAAAATGTTAGTTACTTGAGTTAGGAAAGATTTCTAAATAGGACACAAAAACCTCATAAAGAAAAAAAAATCAACAAATCTGACTTCATCAAAATGAAAACTCTTGCTCTTCCAAGGATGCTGTTAAGGAAATGAAAGGCAAGCCACATACCTGAAAATATTTACAACATATGTATCTGATGGAGATTTTGTAACCACAATAAAACATTTTTATAAACCAAGAAAAAGAAGATAATCTGATAAAAATGAGCAAATACTTGAACAGGAAATTCACTAAGGAAGATATACTGATGGCATGGCACATGAAACGATGGTCAACATCACTGGCAAATAGGGAAGTGTACATTAAAACCACAATAAGGTATCACTACACATCCACTAGGATGGTAAAATTTAAAAAGATTTGTGATGTAATACATTGGCAAAGAGAGGAAGCAATCAAAGCTTACGTACACTGCTGGTGTGAATTCCAAATGAAACAGCCACTTTGGAAAACATCTTGCCAGTTCTTAAAAAGTGAAATGACCTAGCAATTCCACTCCTACGTACTTACTGACTTAGAAATAAAAAATAAATGTCTACACAAAAAGCTGTATGTGAATGAATGTTCATAATGGCCCAAATCTAGAAACAACTCAGATGACCATCCTGTGGTGAACAGATAAACAAATTGTGGTATATGCATACAACCTGGTATTACCTAGCAATCAACAGGAACTAACTTTAGACATTGGCAACGACATAAATGCATCTCTAAAATATGACACTAAATTTAAAAAGTCAGACATAAAAGGTGCATGCTAACTCCCTGCGTATGAAATTCTAGAAAAGGGAAAGTGACATGGCAGAAGACAGTAGCTGGGAGAGGGAATGACTGCAAAGGGACATGAGGAAACCTTTCAGGACTGATGGAAATGGTCTATATCGTGATTATGGTGCTGATTACAAGGCTGTACCCATTTGTCAGAACCTAAGGAACTGTACACGTAAAAATCAGGAAATTTTACTGTACATAAATGTGAACACCCCCCCCCCCAAATTGTGAAGAAAAAGAAGAGTGGCAAAGTGAAAGAGAATAACCGAGTCCAGAAATAATATGAGGACTTGAGACAAATGCTAACATCAGCAATTTTTCAAGTTATGTTTCACAAAAGATAAACGAAGGTTTTAAGCAACACGGCAAACCACTGTATCTGTCAACTGTACGTCAACCTGCCTGAATCAGAGTGCTTCTGAAGGGAGTCGCCCACTGCAGATGCTGAGCGGAGCGCGGCTGGGGACAGCTGGACTTGCTTTGGTCGAGTCTGAAGGCTGCTGGGTTCAAACTGGCCCCCTTCTGCCGACTGCTGCGACTGGAAAAGGGAGACGCAGAACTCCTCCAACTTGGGCAGCATGGAGGACTCCGGGGGACTCTTTAAGTCTGGTTGCTGTGGAACAGGGAAAATGGAGCAGGAGGATGAAAAGTAACTGTTAGTGTAACAAGAATTCAGCCTACTGTGCTTTCTTACTTACATACAAAAGACAACTACTTTTCATATCATTAATTAATAAATAAAACTCCTCACTTTTAAGAACCTAGATACTCCCTGGAAAACAACAAGTCCTTCTCTAACGTAGTGACCACTAATTCAAGGGGCATTTATTGAACACATTATGAGCAAACAAGGGACTGGGCGCTGCCATACACAGCCAAGGAAGAATGGCAGGAAATGAGAGAAATAACATGCACTGAGCACTCACTGTCATGTGTAACCTTACTGGCATGTGTTTCTTTACTGAGACATAAGAATATTGTTCCAGGTTGGTGGTTGTTATGTCTTCTTTATGATGGCTTCTTCCACTTAGCATAATGCTTTTCACAAGAGGCTGAGCAAGTTATCCAGTGCCAACTGGTAAGTGACAATACAGAGATCTGAACGCAGGCTAGTCTACGTCCTCTCTGCTCCACAACACCACCTCCCAGTAAATATGATCCCACACCCTAGGGAGCTCACTGTCCTCGGCAGCATTATTCATAATAGCAGAAGACAACTCAAATGTCCATCAGCCAATGAACAGATAAGCAAAATGCAGTCTAGCCATACAATGGATTGTTCAGCCATTAAAATGAAATAAAGCACCAACACATGCTACAGCAAGATGAACCTTGAGAACATTACGCTAAGAAGGCCAGACACAAAAGGCCACATGTTGTAGTGATTCCAATTATGTGAAGTGTCCCTAGGAATAAGCAAACTGATGGAGACAGAAAGTAGATGAGTGGTTGCCTGGGGGAGGGGTGGGAGATGACGGATGGGGGACTGGGTGGGGGCGACAGCTAAGGGATGCAGGGCTTCCTTTTGGGATAATGGAAACACTCTGAAATTATTATGGTGATGGATGCATGATATGCCAGTATGCTAGGGGAACACTAAAGTCTACTGTGCACTTTAAACGGGTGAACGGTAGGGTATGTGAATTGCATTTCAGTTACGTGAAGGGGACAGAGGATGGCGTCTGAGCCCCAGCAAGGGGAAGGGGCTTTCACCCGAGATCTCCAAAGAATCGTGCTTTAGCAGGAAGAGCCACATGTAAGGAGTCAGGACAGAAGTGAAACAACAGTCCTAACAAAGCCTAAACCAAGCCTTAGTGTGTGGGAAGGCGGCTGGCTGGCATCTGCCCATCTTGGCACAACTGAAGCCTCCATGGAGGAAAACAGCTCGTCCAGAGCCTCTGGAACTTTTTACCCATAACGTCCACCATTCTAATAAAAATTATCATGAGGTATGCTCACCTTTCTTCCCCTTCCCAGTGCCAAAGACAAGATCAAATGACAAGATCAAACAGATGAAAAAACAGTAACAACATGCCCAAAGGTGATTCAGATACTGACATTATCTGAAAAAGACTTTAAAGTAGCTAGGATTAACATGTTCATCAAGAAAGTGGAAGTGACAGACAAAACTGGTGAAAATAAGGAAACGAAAAATCTTTACATTGAAAATTATGAAACACTGATGAAAGAAATGGAAGACACAAATAAGTGGAGAGACAGTCCATGTTCATGAACTGGAAGAATACTATGAAAATGTTCATACTACACAAAGTGATCTATCATCAGTGTGGTTCCTATCAAAATCTAAATGGCATTTTTTTTTTTGCAAAAATAGAACAATCCTAAAATTCACAGGGAATCACAAAGGATCCCAAACAGCCAAAACAACCTTGAGGAAAAAAAAAAAGCTGGAGGGATCATACTTCCTGATCTCAAAATACAGCACAAAGCAATAGAGATCAAAACATTATGACACTGGTGTAAAGATTTACATATAGACCAACGGACAGAATCGAGAGCCAATAAATAAAACCACACATGTTTAGCCAACTGATACTTGGTAAGGGTGCTAAGAATACACAATGGGGGAAGGATAGTTTCTTCAGCAAATGATGCTGGGAAAACTGGATATTCACATGCAAAAGAGTAGCTGGACCCTTATCTCACACTATACACAAAAACTGACTCAAAAATGGATTAAAAGCAGAAACAAAAGACATGAAACTTATAGAAGAAAACACAGGGGGAAAGCTTTATGACACTGGTCTGGGCAATAACTTATTGGCTATGAAACCAAAATCATAAGCAACAAAGACAAAAACAAGTGGACACGACACAAAATCTTTTGCACAGCAAAGGAAATCATCAACACAATCACAAATACTGAATGACATTTATAGGAAGTGTCCAAAATAGGCAAATCTATGGAGACAGAAAGCAGATTACCTGCTGCCTAAGGTTGTGGGAGTATGAGGGATGAATGTGACTATTAAAGTGTAGTGGGTTTTTTTTTGAAGGGGTGATGAAAGTGTTCTAAAATGGATTGCATGGATGGTTGCACAAGTCTGTGTGTACTAAAAGTCATTCAAACTGTAAACTTTAAGTGAATAGTACGGTATGTGAATTTCATTTCAATAAAGCTATTATTTCTTTTAAAAAAGAACTACATGAGAAACAAAATACACAAGTTTATTTTATCTTAGACTAAATCTGTGCTTTAAGCAATTAACATTTCTGGAACAGACTGGCCTATGTAATACAGCATACTTTATCAATGCTCTCATCAAGGTAACCACATCCTGTAGAGAAGACTTCACTCAGAAAGTACATCTTCCACAAATCTGCTTTTCAACAAGTGTCCTAGACTTGAGTCCTTTGTTATCAGTGTAACACACAAAAGCACAGAGAGCTGCTGGCCAAATTTCACGGTTCATACAAATTGTCCTGCTGCTTTCAGGCTGCTCAAAATATATTTGAGAAATACAAAACAAATGGATTTTGTTCCAGGGCTGATGCTTTCTGCTAAAGCAAGATAAAAGGGAAAAAAAAAACTGGTCTAGATGAAAGGATACCTATAGAACTTAAAATTTATGGCCAAATTAAAATATTTGTTTTCTCTATCCCTAACGTAGAGGTTGAATCATTATCTTTTAATTCTAGGTTCAGAATTTTCTTCTGAAGAGATGAGTGACTACAGTAAGTTAACTAGAGTTCATTTTTAAATCAACATACATTTTATGTGTATGTATTCTACCAAGTGCTAAGAGATGGATCAGTAACCAGAATTTTTCTTTCAAACAATGAAAGCACTTCCTCGTAAGAACTTGTCACAATACATTCAATAGACATTTATCTTTTGAACCCCGGCTGTTTCAGGGTTTCTTTCCTGAGCACCCAGTCCTTCTACTCCCAGCCCATTCACAAGGCCTGAAGGCTGCCAGGACTCGTCCCAGGTACCTCTGGGTGCAGGAAAACACCAACCCTAGAGAGAAAAAACTGCAGGAATAAACTGAGATACAGGGTCACACGATCCAAACAGAGGATGGCCTGGGCGAGGTAAAGGCAAGGCGGCAAGGTGCACTGAACAAGAAAGGTACTTGTTAACTCTACGTCAGTGTGGCTTTCCCCTCTGCTTTACTGCTTGCTCCACTCCCGATATCCTGAATTCCCATGAACACAGGTCTCATAAAAACAAATACGACTCTGTTTGTAGTATTTTCTTCCGTATTGTTTTCATGGCTAGATGATTTTCATGATCTCTATTTAAACGGCCCAAATAATAAGGAGCAACATAAGTGCTGATATTTCTTCTTTTGAATAACCAGTAGGAAGTAAATTAAAATATCAAATATATAGGGACCAATATTAGTAAATACTGTCCCAGAAGAGACCCAGATATTTTATTACAAGGCTAATGCAACAAAAATAAAATTAGGGAAAACAGTTTATTTCTAGTTGCCAATGGTAAAACAAAATGCGTAGCGACCGACAGGCAGGCCCATGGCTTAGTCTCCCCTGATTTATGCTGTCCCACCCCAACACTACCACATTTGGGGGGAGAATGCAATCTTCTGAATTACTATCTGATAAATCCTTCTGAATTGCAGAATGTATAGCTTTTTTGAGGCTTGGACAATTACATTTATAATTCCTTTCTCAGCAGTGGTTTACTTCATGTTTTCCCAAGGATCTAACCTTCTGTGGCACTTCTTTACATGACGAATATGGTTTCTGTCCACCAAAGCTTGAGGTAAGTAAGTGGGAGGCAGCATCACTTCCTTTTCCCATTTCAGCCTGCAAAGGTAACCAGTTCTCATCCCAAATATCATCACCTATGGTTACTGACTCCAGGCATGGCATTCCAGTAGGGATCTCATCCTAGAAGGTATCAGGAGACAAAGAAAAACTTTATGGTGCCTGGATGAATACATTTAAAAATTTAGGTTTACCACTTTTTCCTGACACCAGGAAAAGAAGGCAGTGTGAATACACAATTGATTACTCTCTCCCTCCTGAAACATCACCAAAATAAAATAGATTTAAGGTATAAACTTAAGGTCAAAGAGAACAGAAGAGGAGAAAACACCACCTATATTCTGCATACAGGAAAGCAGACAAATGAAAGCTTATTCAGCACTCCCGAGAAAGTGGACTCCTAAGCCTGTAGCAGGAAAAACTGAGAAGTAACCCAAATTAATACCATAGATACTGCAGAAGTTCAGGAATTGCTACTACAAGGTTTTGAGAATTGAAGGTGTAAGGAAAATAAGAGCACTGGTTAAAAGTCTGTGTAAGCAGCTGGATCTCCAGACACCCTCCCCTATCTCAAAAACTCAGGAAACTACACCTCTTCCTCCTGCTGGAAGACTAGAAGGTCTTCTGGAGGGTAAAGTAGAGGATGGTACAAGCAAAGAATAAAAACACTGGAACTAAGTGAAGGTTTTTACACTGGATATAGAAATCTGTCCGCTCTCTTCTCAATACCAGGACAGGTTGAGAGTAAAAAAATGCATGAATTTAAAGATAGAATCAATCTGATTATCCAATCTGAATAACAGAGGAAAAAAACTGGGAAAACAAACAAACAAAAGTACAAAAATAGAGGCTCAGGGGCCTGTGGGACAATATCAAAAGGTTTAACATTTGTGTCATCAAAGTCTTAGAAAAAGAAGAGAAAGAACAAAATGCAATCAACAAGAGAAAGGACAAAAACCACATGATCATCTCAATCGATGCAGAAAAAGCATTTGATAAAATTCAACACCCATTTATGATAAAAACTCTCGCCAAAGTGGGTATAGAGGGAACATATCTCAACATGATAAAAGCTATATATGACAAACCTACAGCCAGCATAGTACTCAACGGTGAAAAACTCAAAAGCTTCCCACTAAAATCTGGGACAAGACAAGGATGCCCACTATCACCACTCCTACTCAACATAGTCCTGGAAGTCCTAGCCACAGCAATCAGGCAAGAGAAAGAAATAAAAGGGATCCAAACTGGAAAAGAAGAGGTAAAAGTGTCACTATATGCTGACATGTTACTATATATAGAAAACCCTAAAAGGTCCACACAAAAGCTACTAGAGCTGATTGAAGAATTCAGCAAGGTAGCAGATTACAAAATTAACGTTCAAAAATCAGTTGCATTTCTTTACACTAACGATGAATCAACAGAAAAAGAAAGTAAAGAAACAATCCCCTTTAAAATAGCACCCAAAGTAATAAAATATCTGGGAATAAATCTAACCAAGGAGGTGAAAGAATTATACACAGAAAACTATAAACCACTGATGAAGGAAATTAAAGAAGACTTTAAAAAATGGAAAGATATTCCATGCTCTTGGATTGGAAGAATCAATATTGTTAAAATGGTCACACTGCCCAAGGCAATCTACAGATTTAATGCAATCCCTATCAAATTACCCAGGACATATTTCACAGAACTAGAACAAATCATAACAAAATTTATATGGAACCATCAAAGACCTAGAATTGCCAAAGCATTACTGAAGAGAAAGAAAGAGGCTGGAGGAATAACTCTCCCAGACTTCAGACAATACTAGAGAGCTACAGTCATCAACACAGCATGGTATTGGTACCAAAACAGACATATAGACCAATGGAACAGAATAGAGAGCCCAGAAATGAACCCACAAGCTTTTGGTCAACTAATCTTCGACAAAGGAGGCAAGAATATACAATGGAATAAAGACAGTCTCTTTAGCAAATGGTGTTGGGAAAACTGGACAGCAGCATGTAAAACAATGAAGCTAGAGCACTCCCTTACACCACACACAAAAATCAACTCAAAATGCATCAAAGACTTAAACATAAGACAAGATACAATAAACCTCCTAGAGGAAAACATAGGCAAAACATTATCTGACATAGATTTCAAAAATTTTCTCCTAGAAGAAATGAAAGCAAGAATAAACAAATGGGACCTAATGAAACTTACAAGCTTCTGCACAGCAAAGGAAACCAGAAGTAAAACAAGAAGACAACTTACGGAATGGGAGAAAATTTTTGCAAATGAAACCAACAAAGGCTTGATCTCCAGAATATATAAGCAGCTCATACGACTCATTAAGAAAAAAATAAACAACCCAATCCAAAAATGGGCAGAAGACCTAAACAAGCAATTCTCCAAGGAAGACATACAAATGATCAAAAGGCACATGAAAAAATGCTCAGTATCACTAATTATCAGAGAAATGCAAATCAAAACTACAATGAGGTATCACCTCACACCAGTCAGAATGGCCATCATTCAAAAATCCACAAATGACAAATGCTGGGGAGGCTGTGGAGAAAGGGGAACTCTCCTACACTGCTGATGGGAATGCAGTTTGGTGCAGCCACTATGGAAAACAGTGTGGAGATTCCTCAAAAGACTAGGAATAGACTTACCATATGACCCAGGAATCCCACTCCTGGACTTGTATCCAGAAGGAACCCTACTTCAGGATGACACCTGCACCCCAATGTTCATAGCAGCACTATTTACAATAGCCAAAACATGGAAACAGCCTAAATGTCCATCAACAGGTGACTGGATAAAGAAAATGTGGTTTATTTATACAATGGAATACTACTCAGCCATAAAAACTGACAACATAATGCCATTTGCAGCAACATGGATGCTCCTGGAAAATGTCATTCTAAGTGAAGTAAGCCAGAAAGAGAAAGAAAAATACCATATGAGATCGCTCATATGTGGAATCTAAAAAACAAAAACAAAAACAAAAACAAACAAACAAAAACAAAGCATAAATACAAGACAGAAATAGACTCATAGACAGAGAATACAGACTTGTGGTTGCCAGGGGGGTGGAGGGTGGGAAGGGATAGACTGGGATTTCAAAATTGTAGAATAGATAAACAAGATTACACTGTATAGCACAGGGAAATATACACAAAATGTTATGATAACTCACAGAGGAAAAAAATGTGACAATGAGTGTGTATATGTCCATGAATGACTGAAAAATTGTGCTGAACACTAGAATTTGACACAACATTGTAAAATGATTATAAATCAATAAAAAATGTTTAAAAAAAGAACAAAATGAAGAAAAAGTATTTGAAAAAGTATGTCTGAAAACTTCCCAAATTTGGTGAAAGACAAACTGATAGATTAAAAAAAGTTAGCAAACCTCAAACAGAATAAACCCAAAGAAATCCATACCTGCGTAGATTATAATCAACATGTTGAAAACAAAAGACAAAGTATCTTGAATGAAGCCAAAGAAAAATGACACATTATTTTAGAGGAACAACAATTTCAACACTGCAGATCTTGCATCAGAAAGCATGAGAGCTAGAAGGAAGTGAAATGAAATTTTTAAAGGGTTTAAAGAAAGAACTGGCAACCTGTAATTCTACATCCAGCAAAAACATCACTTAACAATGAAGATGAAATAAAACATTCTCAATGAAGAAAACAAAAATAATTTGTTATCAGCAGACCTGCCCTAAAAGAATCACTAAAGGGATTTCTTTGAATAGAAAGGAGATGAGGAGGAGCCAAGATGGGAGAACAGAGAGACTGACAGATCGTCCTCTCCCACAAATACACCAAGAATTACATCTACAAACCCACTGAGTTGCACAGAACACCTACTGAACTCTGGCAGAGTGTCTCACATTTCGAAATACAGGAGGATTCTCACAAAATCCAATAAAAAACAAATTTATATTATATAGCATAGGGAACTATATTCAATATCTTATGGTAACTTATGGTGAAAGAGAATATGAAAATGAACATATGTATGCTCCTATATGACTGAAGCATTATGCTATACACCAGAAACTGACACAACACTGTAAACTGACTATACTTCAATAAAAATATATTTTTAAAAAAAGATACTCAAATTAAATCCACAAACTTTAATGATAAAAAAAAAGATGATACCAAAAGGAAACTTGGAATATCAGAAATAAAGGAAGAGCAACAGAGATGATAAATATCTGGGTAAATGTAATAGACTATTCTCCCCTTGAATTGTTTACAATATGTTTGAAGGTGGAAAGCAAGAAATATAACATTATAAATTCTCAACATACATGGCTATTATATGTAAGTATAGCGTAAAGGAGTTAGGAGGGGGTAAAAGACTTGTATGGTGGTAAGATACCTACATTTCACTTGAAGTGGTAAATAGTGATTAAGTCCAATGTGAAAAGCCAAAGATGTATACTGTAATTCCTAGAGTAACTGGTACAAAACTATACAAAAAGATACAGTAAAAGTGCAAGTAAATTAAAATAGACAACTAAAAAAGAATGCTAAATAATAAAAAGAATATTACCAAAAAACCCCAATAATACTAAAAGAAGAAAGGAAAGGAAAAGCAAAGGAATGAAAAGCTGGGGAAACGAACAGAAAAACAACAGAATGGTATCCCCCAAATCAAAACATATTAATAATCATATTAAATGTAAATTGTATAAACATACTAAAATTCAGATTGTCATGCCTGGACCCAGCCCCGCCCACCTATAGGCTAGAACCAGCCCTGAGACATCCAGGGTCATGCAGCCAGCTGTGCTGGGAACCAGCTCCACTGCTAGCAGACTGGCACCACAGAGCCAGCCGACCAAGGACCTGACCCCACCCACCAGCAGCCACTGCACAAGGCAGGGTCTCGCAACCAACCCGGCTGGAGCCAACCTCACCTGCCAGCACACCCACAGCACTGGGTCCCATCCCAACAGCAGGGCCCTTGCAGAACACATGGGGATACCCCTAGAGCACACAGCTCTGGTGACCAGAAGGGAGTGTGCTGGTGGACCCCACACAACGTCTCCTACAAAAAGCTGCTACTCCAAGAGCAGTGAATGTAACCAACCTACCTAATATTTAGAAGTAAACACAGAGAATTAGGCAAAATGATAAGAAAGAGGAATGTGTTCCAAATGAAGGAATAAGACAAAACCTAGAAAAGGAGCTAAGCGAGTGGATATAAGCAATGACCTGACACAGAGTTCAAAAAAAAAATCATAAATATGCTCAACAGACTCAAAAGAAGAATGGATGAATGCAGTGAGAAGTTTAAAAAAGAGAAATAAAACATAAAAAAGACCAAACAGAGCTGAAGAATACAATAATTGAAATAAAAAAATACACTAGAAGGATCCAGTAGGTTAGATGATATAGAGAAATGGATCAACAAGCTGGAATACAGAGCAGTGGAAATTACCTCAACCAAAAAAAATACGTATTTTTTTAAATGAGGATAATTTAAGAGACCTCTGGGACATCAAGCATACTAACATTTGCGTTATATGGGTCCTGGAAAGAGAAGAGAGAGAAAAAGGGACAGAGAACTTACTTGGAGATATAATAGCCAAAAACTTCCCTAACCTGGGAAAGAAAACAAGCATCCAGGTCCAGGAATCACAGGAGTCCCAAACAAGATGAACCCAGAAATCCAAACCAAGGAACTCCCGTAAGACTATCAGCTGACTTCAGCAGAAACTTTGCAGGCCAGAAGAGAGTGTCATGATATATGTCTACAATCAAGAACACTCTTCCCAGGTTTGAATGAGAAATAAAGGGTATTATAGATGAGCAAAAGCCAAAAGAGTTTAGCACCAGCTTTACAAGAAAGGGACTAAAGGGAAATCTGGAAAAGACAAGACCACAACTAGATATAAAAATTATGAAGGGAAAATCTCATTAGTAAAAGCAAACATACGGTAAAGGTAATAGATCAACCACCTATAAAGACAAATGAAAATGGAAACGCAAAGATCCAAAGATCTATGCAACACAGCAAAAGCAGTTCTAAGAGGGAAGTTTATAACAATACAAGCTATAAACAAGAAAAGAAGGAAACAAGAAAAATCTCAAGTAAACAATTTAACCTTACAACTAAAGGAACTAGAAAAAGAGAAACAAAAAACCCAAAGTTAGCAGAAGGAAGGAAATAATAAAAATCAAAGCAGTAATAAATGAGAGAGAGACTAAAAGAACAATAAAAAAGATCAATGAAACTAAGAGCTGGTTCTTTGAGAAGAATAAAGCTGATAAACCTTTAGCCAGACACATCAAGAAAAGAAGTGGCCCAAACAAATAGAATTAGAAATGAAAGAGAAGTTACAACCAATACCCCAGAGATACAATCCTAAGAGACTACTAAGAACAACTATACATCAACAAATTGGACAACCAAGAAGAAATGAATTCCCAGAAACATATAACCTTCCAAGACTGAATCAGGAAGAAATGGAAAATCTGAGCAGACTAATTATTAGTAATGAAATCGAATCAGTAAAAAAGTTTTTTAAAAGCTCCCAAATAAACAAAAAAAGCTCCCAACCTGTGTACCAGATGGCTTCACAGGTGAATTTTCCCAAACATTTAAAGAAGAGTTAAAGCCTATCCCTCTCAAAGTATTCCAAAAGACTGAAAAGGAACAATTCTGAACTCATTCTATGAGACCAGCATCACCCCAATACCAAAACCAGGCAAAGACACCACAAAAGGAAAAAATGAAAATTACAGGCCAATATCACAGATGAACTGAACCATACAACCCAACCATTGCATTCCTGGGCATTTATTCCAGAGAACTTATTTTTACACAACACCCTGTATACAGACATTTACAGCAGCTTCATCTGTAATAGCTAAAAACTGGAACTAGCCCAAATGTCCTTCAGTGAGTGAACGATGAAACACACTGTGACACACACATGCCATGGAATACTGCTCAGCAATACAAGGAACTACTGATTCATGTAATGACTTGAATGAATCTCCAGGGAATTATATTGAGTGAAAAAAGCCTATTTTAAAGGATCACATACTATATGATGTTATATAGCATTTTGTAAATGACAAAATTTTACAAATGGAGAACCAATTAGTGGTTGCCAGGGGTTAGGGATTGTGGGCAGAGGGGTGGTGGAAGGACGATAAAACCCTTCCAATTAGCAGACAGCATTATTGTCTATGTAGAAAATCCCAAAAGAAATCTACAAGACACCTCCTAGAACTAATAAGTGAGGTTAGCTAATTCATGCCACACAAGGTCAAAACACAAAAATCAGTTTCTACATATTAATAATGAAAATACAGAAACTAAAATAAAAAGATATCATTTATAATTCCTCCCAAAATAAACAGACAAGTATTATCTAAGTTAGATAGTCTTTGTTAGTTTTAAATACCTAAAGCTAACAAAATATGTTCTGTATATTAAAAATTGTAACACCCTGATTAAGGAATTAAAGAAAAGCTAAACAAATACATATACTGCACTCACAGATTAAAGATGTTAATTCTTCTCAAATTTATCTACAGATTTAATGCAATTCCAAAAAAATCCCAGATACAGGTAAGCTGATTGTAAAATTTACATGGAAATGAAAAGGAACTACATTAAAAACAATTTTGGAAAAGAATAAAGCAGGAGGAATCATACTACCTGACTCTAAGAGGTATGATAAATCTATAGTAATCAGGACAGCGCCGCCGATAAAGGGACAGAAAGACTGACGGAGCAGAATGAAGTCTAGGAACAGACTCACACAAATACGGACGTTTCATTTAAGTCTGCAAAGGGAATTCAGCGGAGAAAGCAGAGACTTCTCAACAATAGCCCTCGAACAGCTGGCCATCCATATGCAACAAAATGAACCCTGACCCAAACCTCACACTTTATACTAAACTTCAATCAACATGCCTTGACACTGAAAACACTGTACATCAAAGGAAAATCTGATAAACTGAACTGTCTCAAAATTAAAAACTTTTGCTGTATGAAAGATATCATTAAGAGAATGTAAGACAAGGTACACGTGGGAGAAAATATTTGAAAATCACATATCTGACAAAGGGCTATTATCCAGAACATACAAAGAATTCTCAATTTCCAACAGTGAGAAAACAAACAACTCAATCAAAAAAAAAGGGGGCAATAGACATTTCACCAAGAAGTAGGTGTGGCCGGCAAGTAAGCACATGATAAGATGGTCAACACCATAGTCATTAGGGAAATGCAGATTAAAACCACATGGTGATACTACAAGCCTATGAGAACGGCTAAAAACAAAAATCACTGACAACAGCAGGTGCTGGTAAGTTATGGAGCAACTAGAATTCATACGTTGCTGGTGGGAATGCAAAACGGTACAGCTAGTCTGCTAGACAGTTTGACATATATTTACCACAAGAACCGGCAATCCTACTCCTGATTATGTTTATACAAAAACCTAGACACGAATATTTACAGAGGCTCTATTCATAATTACCAAACCTGAAACAACCAAAACATCCTTAAATGGGATGAAATGGATATACAAACTGTGGTGTATCCATATAATAAAATACTACTCATCATGAAAAGAAATAAACTACTGATACATACAATAATGCGGATGAAGGGACGATGTGGAATCGAAGCCCCATATCGAGAAGTTACCTACCACATGATTCCACTTATGAGGCAGTCCTGAAAGATTATGGGGACAGAAAACAGATCAGCCATTGCCAGGGATTAGGGATTTGGGGAGATGTGATTATAAAGGGGTACCACCTGGGAGTTTTTTCAGGCAATGGAACCATTCTGCATCCTGACTGTGGTGGTGGTCACACAAATCTATACGTGTATTAAAACTGATAGGACAGTACCCCAAAAACAAAGTCAATTTTTTACTGTATATTGATTTTAAAAGAAAGAAGTATTAATACTAATTATAAAAAATTAATATTAACACTGGAAAAAATAAAAGTTATGCAGGAAAAGAAAACTTGCCATAACACACTACTTGGCTGTAAATAGCATTTACAGAGTTATAATCACATAAATACTGAATGGTGATCTAATGGGAAGTTTGGCATAACTGTGTTAGTAAGACGGTGATGGGGCGGGACAGAAAGGGTATGTCTGTGTGTGGTGGGAGTGAAGGTATCAAAGAGAACTAAACCCTCATCTCACAGTGGGAGAGCCATAAATACTTTTCTAAAACTGAAAAATCAGGAAATAACAACACAAGCATGCTATTTAATGAAAGAAACAGAGGTAAATTCCAAAAGAAGAAGCTGAAAGAGATGAAAATGGTTGCTCTGTGAAATGGGCAATGGAGGGGAGGGCTTTGGGGAAACTCTAAGCTGCATGTACATCAACATTTGATTAAAATAAAACTGTCCTCCAAGGGAGACACCACCGGGAAAAAAAAGTGTATATGTATATATAACACCCTCCAAAACGTTGTCAACATTTTCCCTCATGGGTCTTCCTAATATTGTTTCTCAGTTCTAGTTTATAATCACGCATAATTCTTGAAGACTGCCCAGAGCTATGGAATAGGTACTAACCTACCAAATCAGACAATGGCGTTTCTTTTTTGTGATCAAGGCTATGTTGCTGTAACTGGTCTTGGTGACTGCTGAAGAATTTCAGTGTGCCCTGACCACACTGAAAGCAGTAGGGTTTAAAGAGCTATTTTATTCCAGTCCCCTTCACTTACATATTAATTTTAGCACATTAATTACATTTAAAAAATTATCTTCCCTTCTCCTACCTCATTTTCTTCCTTCACACCCTTTAACTCCGGGACAGACCACTTTGGATCGTCTTCACAGCTCTTATCTTGAGTTTTCAAAGAACAGAATTCAGAATCCTTTAATGGCTCCTTTGAGGCGACTGATTTAAGGTGACTGAAAGCCTTCCCATCATTAATATCTTGCTAGTAGATATGAAAGAGAAATTATTTTATTTTCTATACTAATGCTGTTTCCAAAATCTACATGCCTATAAATTCTGGGGTTGGGGGGGGGATTTTTTTGCTTCGGTTCATGAAAATGCTACCTCATTTTCTAACTTTATCCATGACCCTACTACGTCTTCCCATCCTGCTAAACTAGTTCAGGCCAACAAACATCTATTGAGTCCATATTATGAAATGTGTATGGGGTAGCTCTGTGGATATAAAGATAAATGCAACAGTTCCCAGCTCTAAAGGAACTCAAAATATGGCATGAAGACACAATCAGATAATCACAGCACAAGCTTCAGTATAGAGTCAACACAGAGATTTAACCAAAATATCACTGGGGAAGGAAGGTATCTGAAAAGATGCAATAAAGGAAATAACACAAACTGTCAGGATGCCTAAAAGAAGAGTAGGGAACCAGGTGCACAGAGGTAGACGCATGTGTGGCACATCTGTGTGTGCAACATGTGGAAGCCTTGATATGTTAAAATACAGGCTGGGGTGGGACAGAGGAGCTTTAGGTCTCATCTCTTTTGCAGAAAAGATGCCTTATTTCTTAGGACTCAACTATGATTATCTGAAGACATCAACAGAGTGATAAGATATTCTGAAAACTTTTAAAGGTGAATTCAATTCATTATTTAAGAATCGGGAAATATAACTGTTCTAATCAAGTTAATAATGACTAAGAAAAATTCAGGCTTCAGAAAAGTTTCAGGGACTAAACAAGTTCAATTAATTTTAACTAATTTTAAACTAGGAAACTAAAATGTTGATATCGATTTAAACATGCAGCAGTAAACATTCATACATATTTTTCAGAGTAGGTTAATCTCCCAGTAGTCAAATGGCCTTTCTTATCTTTTCTAATAATTAGTAAATGTCTACTAAAAAAATATCATCGCTAAAATTTTAAAAATTCGTGTAACATACTTACACGAAATACTATTTTCACATTTTATTCAAAGTAAAAAGCCTTGTGTCCAAAAAGATAAATTCTTGGCTCTCAAAATGAATGCGACCTACATTATTAGCCCAGTACTTGTAACTGTGAGGAACATGTGACTCAGAGGACATGTCTGTTTATTCATTTGTTGAAAAATCATTCCACTTATTACTTACTAATGTGCTTCACTTTACTTCTATCTAAAATGGGGATGTGAAAGCACCAACCTGGTAAACTAGTTCTGAAGATTAAATTAACTAGTACACGCAAGTAAGTCGTTAGGACCGTGCCTACCATACGGTACGAGTTCAGTGTCACTATTAGTGTTTTTTTTTTATTATTATTATTGTGGGATGGAATAATACATAATAGTAATATTATTGTTATTACTGTGGGTAAGAGTTGCCAAAAGATTTATAGAGAAAGTAAGAAATGACATTTACATGTGAAGAAGAATCTGATGAGAAGAACAGCACATGGGTCGGTGTAGGCGGGGCCACAACTGCCCCAAGGCAGTAGCAGAATTCAGTGTGTGAGAAATCGTGCAGGGAGCAGCACGACTGAAGCAAAGGTTCAAACCAGCAAATAATGAGAGACAAGGTAACTCTGAAGATGACCACGTAGTTCCCAAACTTTCCTAGGTTTGAGATGCCCCAGTTTCCTCATCTATAAAATAGGGATAACTGTGGTCACTATGTCACAGGGATGTTCTGAGTATTAAATGATATATTTCAAGTGCTTTTACAGTGTTTGGCGTATAGTAAATACTCATTAAATATTAACAATAATATAAAGAATTATAATAATATTTCCAAAAATCTCTTACCAGGGTATATAATTCACTCTCTTTTGATGGTGGACTTATCTCTCGGTCTTCATTAAAATAGTGCTGCTGGGAAGGACAGCCCAGTTCTGTCAGGACAATGTCCTCGGGCCCTGCACTGGATTTAGTGTATAAAGCTAAAGGGTTGAGGTCTCTGAAACCCTGGGATTAAAAAAAAGAAGAAGGAAGAGTTTAGTTTCTCAGAGAAAAAGTGAAAAAGTTAGCACTTCATAATTTTCAAATGTTGTGGGAAATGTACTATCTTCTAAAATTTAATAGTTAGAATTTTTTCCATATTGATAGCTTTGCCTAGCCACAAAAATGATCAGCATCAACATGAATGGTGATGCAGACATTACCATGAGTAATTGCAAAATAAGAGAGTGTTGCTCCTGTCTAAGAAAACCTCAGAGAATTAAATTCTTGATAGGTAGAATCCTCAATTATTCAAGGAAAAAGAATTCACATTCTGAAGGACAATAAGCCAAATGTAGTGTTTTGTGGTCATCTGAAAATTAAGAAAGTGCTCTGAATTAAGGAGGCAGGAATCTCACAGATGTCTCCAAGATTAAAAAATAAATCCAATAACTTTCCATATTAAATTCTCTTATACCCTGAAGTATTGAGATTAAATAAAACACATTACAAAATACATCCAGAATGCACCACCTTAGAAGGGACATTTTCTCGGCATACAATGGCGTGGCCCTCTGTTCTTAGGACATGATGGAAATAGATGTCTTCATTTGAGGATGTATCACACAGAAAAATATTAAGGATTCCATCAACATATTCATCCACTACCCCCACTAATGGCTTCAAACCACACAACTTCTGGAACTGCAAAATAGCTCTGGATGTCCAGTGTTCCTGAAATATAATCGAGATACGAGATTCAGACAACAGATTCAAACAGGAATTATACAAACCATATACAAAAATGAATTCCTAATTAACTAGAAATTTTAGTGGAAAAATAAAACCATGAAAGTACTAGAATAATGCACTTGAGGATATTCATGATTTGGGGATGAGAAGAGTCAAAACAAGGGGAAAATGATATAAGGAAGAAGGAAAAAAAAGAAAAATGATGAAAATGGGATTATGGAAAAAGTTTATTTTTATGTGGTGAGAACCTTTCATGTTAAGAAATGGTTCAGTTAGATTATTGGACCAACGCTTCCACAGAAATAACTAAAAATTCTAGATAAGGTATTTTTAAAATATGTCTAAAAAGTATCAAAGAACTGACAAAAGAGTAACAAATTATCTGGCCAAAATTAAAGGGAAAGTGGGACTATTTTTGCCTTAAGGGTATCTGAAAATCCAGGCAAATTTAAACGTTGGTTTTGATGGTCTCACAGGTCAAAGAGGACAGAAATCAAAGTGTCCAGCCATGGTAGGGAGTAGAGAGGAGAACTTTCCTTTACTAAGCTGAGTTCCTAGGGGCACGCATTCAAGATAAGGGGGAAGAAGTAAATCAGCCTTCACATGGATTTGCACCTCAATTTTCCCATCACCTGGGTGGTACGCAAATCCTCAAGTTGTTCATTTAAATTAACATGGTTCCACACTGATTGTATTCCCAGGTACCTGGCAGGAGCTAAAGTGTATCTCTCTGGAGGCAGGCAATCTCAATCTGTATTCAACCATTCTTACAAAATTTTTTTTAAAGTCAATGAGCAGTATATATAGGCAAAGATAAAAAAACATATAAAGAAACAATGAATCACAAGAACAAAGAGAAACAACATAACTAAAACAAAACTTCAAAAACTTTAGATATCTGAATTTCTAGATGAATTGTAAGTTTTACACTTAAAGTAAAAACAAAGAAACAAAATTAATTTGAAAGGTTCTGCAGAGATCTGCAATCTATTACAAATTGATCTATCGGAATTAAAAAACCAAGAGAACTTTTAGAAAGTGAAAATATAACAACCAAAATTTTAAACCTAATAGGTTAATAGAATTAAAGAATAAATCAGTAAAGCGGAAGATATGAAAGGTAAGTTGAGAAGGTTTAACACACTTTTAATTTTGGTCCCAGAAAAAGAGAGGCAGAAACAGAGAGAATATAACTGTAAATATGGAGTAGAGACAATGATTGAAGAGATAATGGCTAGGAATCAGCCAAATTTAATGAAAAGTAGCAGAGCACTGATAAAAAAGAAGTCCAAAGAACCACAAAGTAGGATAAACAAGAATAAATCCACACATAAAATACTAGAACTGAAGAAAATGGTTTTAGACTTCAGAAACATGGTAGAGGAGAAGAAACTACCATTGTCTCTCCCCTTCAGTCTGCATTCAGTAAAGCGTCCACAAGTTAACAAAGGTGTCTCAACACAACAGGACACTGGAGAATTCCACACATCTGTTCATCCAACGGTGGGGGGACTGGAACACAAAGAGGGGACGAGCAAGCAGCAGAGTCAGTGCCCATGACCCCAGACCTCTGACTGAGCCAGCAGAGCCCACAGATTCAGAGCACCCAGCAGCAGCAGGAAAGGCGGTGCATACATCTCTGACCACCTGACCACATCTGGCAGCCATGGCCACAGGTAAGCAGGCAGCAGCAGCAGTGGGGCCTCTGCTCTGTGTCCTCCAGCCTCTGAGGTGCCCATGACACGGGCCTGCCCACCATCCCCCTCCTCCCCTCACAGCAGAGCCTGTCACAGGGGATCCCAGGCACAAGGAAAGAGCCCACTATCCTGGTGATGACAGCAGCCCTGGCAGAAGTAGGCAGCTGTGACCCTGGTGGCACAAAAAGCAACAATGAAGGCACAGAGCCACACCTCTTACAGAGAAGGTGGAGGCTGGGAAGTGCCACCCTCAAATATAACCAGAGGCAGCTCAGGTAAGGGAAACCAGAAACTTGCATGATGGTACCACCTGCCAGAAAACGAAATAAAGGAATCCTAACTCTTAACCTGTCATTTAATATCAAATCTACCAGCAGAGAAATAATTCATCATCAAACAACATGAAGAACCACAGTAACACCACAAAAAAGAAAATGACAATTCTCCAGAAACCAAATGAAGTCAGAGAATATTGTGATCCAACTGATAAAGAATTCAAAACAGCTGTCATGAAGAAACTCAATGAGCTAAAAGAAAAAGGCAGTTTAATGAGCTCAGAAATGAAATTAATGAACAGAAGGAATACTTTACCAAAGAGATTAAAACTCTAAAAAAGAACGAAACAGAAATTCTTGAACTAAAGAACTCAATAAATGAGATAAAGAATGCATTAGAAAGCACTGGGAATAAAGTGATCATATTGAAGAGAGAATTAGTGATCCTAAAGACAGAAATCTAGAAGTGATACAAGTAGAAGAGACAAGAGAAATAAGGTATTCAAAAAAATGAGGAAATCCTACAAGAGCCATCCAGCTCTTTTAGCACATGCAACATTAGAATAATAGTATCCCAGAAGGAGAAGAGAGGGAGAAGAGAGCAGAGAGATTACTTAGAGAAATAATACAAACCTGGGGAAAGAACTGGATATAGAAGCCTGTGAAGCTAAGAGAATACCTGGTTACCTCTACGCAAAGACATTCTCCAAGACATAATATTAAAACTGTCTACAGTCAATGGCAGTATTTTAAAGACAGCTAGGGATAAAAGGAACCTACAAAGGACTCCATTATGCTATCAAAATCCCAAGGATGTTTTTCACAAAAATAGAACAAAAAATTCTAAAATTCATATGGGATCACAAAAGATCCTGAATAGCCAAATCAATCTTGAGTAAAAAGAACAAAGCTAAAGGGAGGCATCACACTCCCTAATTTCAAACTATACTACAAATCTACAGTAATCGAAACACCTTAGTCCTCGCAGAAAAGCAGACACATAGATCAGTGGAACAGAAATGAGAGCCAGAAAGCAAGCCACACACATATGGACAACTAACTTACAACAAAGGAGCAAAGAACATACAATGGAGAAAGGATGGTCTCCTTAGTACGTAGTGTTGGGAAGACTAGGCAGACACAGGCGAAGAAATGAAACTAGACCACTATCTCACACCATACACAAAAATTAACTTGAAATGGACTAAAGACTTGAATGTGAGGCCTAAAAATCCTAGAAAAAAAAATAGGCAGTATGACCTATGACATCAGTCTTAGCAATCTCTCTCTATATGTCTCTTCAGGCAACGGGAAAAAAAATCAGAAATAAACAAATGGAACTACATCAAACTAAAAAGCTTTTGCACAGCAAAGGAAGCCATCAATAAAATGAAAAGACAATCTATCAAATGAGAGAAGATATTTGCAAATGATATATCTGATAAGGGGTTAATATCCAAAACATACAAAAACAACAAAAACAAACAATCTTGTTAAAAAATGCACAAAGGAATGAATAGACATTTTTCCAATGAAGACATACATATGGCCAACAGGAACATGAAAAGGTGTTCAACATCACTAACAGGGAAATGCACAACAAAACCATGATAAGATAGCACCTCACACCTGTCAGAATGGCTATTACCAATAAGGCAAGAAATAACAAGTATTGGTGAGGGTGTGGAGAAGATGGGACCCTCATATGCAGTGTTGGTGGGGATGTAAACTGATGCAGCCACTGTGGAAGACAGTATGGAGATTCCTCAAAAAAAAAATTAACAATAGAACTGCCAAATGATCCAGCTATCCCTCTTCTGGGCACTTATTCAAAGAATATGAAAACACTAATCTGAAAAGGAATCTGCACTCCCATGTTTTGTGGCATTATTTACAATAGCCAAGATAAGGAAACAACCCAAGTGCCCATCAACAGAGGAATGAATAAATAAGATGTGTATATACAATGCAATACTGCTCAGCTATAAGACAAAGATGATGTCTTGCCATTTGTAACAACATGGATGGACCTCAAGCATTTTCTGCTAAGTAAAGTAGGTCAGATGGAGAAAAATAAATGCCATATGATTTGACTTACGTGAAATATAAAAAACTAACAGACAAAAATAAAATAATGAACAAACCAAACCAAACAAAAACAAATACATAGGTATGGAGAACAGACTAGTGGTTACCAGAGGAGAAGGGGTGGGGAATTGGGAAAAGGGGGTTAAGTGTATGGTTACAGATGGAAAATAAATTTTAGGTAGTGAGCACATGGTAGGGTGTACAGAAGTAGAAACACAATGTTCAATATATGAAACTTATATAATGTTACAAATCAATAATAATTTTGTTTCCTAAAGAGTAAATATACAAGTTTCAATTTCATTAGC
Organism: Camelus dromedarius; assembly: GCF_036321535.1. NCBI lineage: Eukaryota > Metazoa > Chordata > Mammalia > Artiodactyla > Camelidae > Camelus > Camelus dromedarius. The sequence goes on along the minus strand of NC_087458.1, from coordinate 24,477,340 downwards.
AGACCGTTTTAACATAGTCCTGAAAGAGTTAAAAGCATACTATCCTCTGAAAAAAATACCCTGGATTACTGAAGAGGTCTTTCTTCTATACAGACAGCAAACATCTATAAAATAACGATCTGTTCCACTTAAAAAAAATAAAGCTAAAGAACACAAGCGACAAATACAAAATCTTAAAAACAGCTACAGACAAAAAGGACATTGTCTTCAAAGGAACATGCATTAGAGGGACATCTGACTTAAATAAGATAACGGAAACCAGAAGCCAGTGTAATGATACCTTTTGTGTGCTGAAGACATTAACTACCAATCTAGAATTCTATACCGACTGAATATGTTTTTCAAGAGTAAGTGCAAAGTCTTTTCAGGTGAACGTAACTAAGTCTGCCATCAGGAAACATGAAATTCTGAACACACAGTTCAGGCTCCCACAGGGACCTCTCCTTTATGTGGCCCACTGTTGTCTATGGCAGCATAATCTAATAAACTCATTTTCTATTTTCAAAAAACAAAAAAAGATATAGTTCAAAGAGAAAGAAAATGTTCCCAGAGGATTTGAGCAGCAAGAATCCAGAGCTAAGAAACTGAGAAATCATTTGCAAAAATTTTCTCCCATTCCGTAAGTTGTCTTTTTGTTTTACTTATGGTTTCTTTTGCTGTGCAGAAGCTTGTAAGTTCCATTAGGTCCCATTTGTTTATTCTTGCTTTCATTTCTTCTAGGAGAAAATTTTTGAAATCTATGTCAGATAATGTTTTGCCTATGTTTTCCTCTAGGAGGTTTATTGTATCTTGTCTTATGTTTAAGTCTTTGATCCATTTTGAGCTGATTTTTATGTATGGTGTAAGGGAGTGTTCTAGCTTCATTGTTTTACATGCTGCTGTCCAGTTTTCCCAACACCATTTGCTGAAGAGACTGTCTTTATTCCATTGTATATTCTTGCCTCCTTTGTCGAAGATTAGTTGACCAAAAGTTTGTGGGGTCATTTCTGGGCTCTCTACTCTGTTCCATTGGTCTATATGTCTGTTTTGGTACCAATACCATGCTGTCTTGATGACTGTAGCCCTATAGTATTGTCTGAAGTCTGGGAGAGTTATTCCTCCAGCCTCTTTCTTTCTCTTCAGTAATGCTTTGGCAATTCTAGGTCTTTGATGGTTCCATATAAATTTTGTTATGATTTGTCCTAGTTCTGTGAAATATGTCCTGGGTAATTTGATAGGGATTGCATCAAATCAAAGGCTTGATCTCCAGAATATATAAGCAGCTCATACGACTCAATAAGAAAAAATAAACAACCCAATCCAAAAATGGGCAGATGACCGAAACAAGCAATTCTCCAAGGAAGACATACAAATGATCAAAAGGCACATGAAAAAATGCTCAATATCACTAATTATCAGAGAAATGCAAATCAAAACTGCAATAAGGTATCACCTCACACCAGTCAGAATGGCCATCATTCAAAAATCCACAAATGACAAATGCTGGGGAGGCTGTGGAGAAAGGGGAACCCTCCTACACTGCTGGTGGGAATGGAGTTTGGTGCAGCCACTGTGGAAAACAGTGTGGAGATTCTTCAAAAGACTAGGAAGACTTACCATATGACCCAGGAATCCCACTCCTGGGCTTATATCCAGAAGGAACCCTACTTCAAGATGACACCTGCACCCCAATGTTCATAGCAGCACTATTTACAATAGCCAAAACATGGAAACAGCCTAAATGTCCATCAACAGGTGACTGGATAAAGAAGATGTGGTATATTTATACAATGGAATACTACTCAGCCATAAAAACCGACAACGTAACGCCATTTGCAGCAACATGGATGCTCCTGGAGAATGTCATTCTAAGTGAAGTAAGCCAGAAAGAGAAAGAAAAATACCATATGAGATCGCTCATATGCGGAATCTAAAAAACAAAAACAAAAACAACAACAACAAGAAAAAAACAAAGCGTAAATACAAAACAGAAACAGACTCATAGACATAGAATACAAACTTGTGGTTGCCAAGGGGGTGGAAGGTGGGAAGGGATAGACTGGATTTCAAAATTGTAGAATAGATAAACAAGATTATACTGTATAGCACAGGGAAATATACACAAAATCTTATGGTAGCTCACAGAGAAAAAAATGTGACAATGAATATACATATGTTCATGTATAACTGAAAAATTGTGCTGAACTCTGGAATTTGACACAACATTGTAAAATGACTATAAATCAATAAAAAATGTTAAAAAAAAAGAAACTGAGAAATATGTAACTAAATCTAAACGGATATTATTCTTATCTAATGCAGTTATTTTCTTGAGGGGTTAAAAACAGTTACATTAATGACAAAACAAAAATAGATCAGAAGAGGACATTAAAGAAGTTGGTGTTCTAATGTCCTTGCATTGCTACATATACATGTTGCATTTCCTAATCACTGAAATAGCATAGTGGAATGATTTAAAAATTTCTTCAAAATAAGGCATGTAAGGTAAGAAAAAGAAAGAGTAAGTAAGCCAGTGATTTTCCACTAGGGCCACTAGGTTCTCTCCAGTGCTTACAAAGTTTGGTTGTCATCTAAGGATGTGAGCAGACTGCATCCGAACACTGATTTTGGAATGCACTCATTCTGTGGCTCCCTCCTTTTAAGATTACCCCCTAAGTTCTAGCTGTTCCATCAGTCCCAAACAATTTCCCCTAACTCTTCAAGTCAGCAAGCCTATAGATTGGGGAGTGACCTCAGAAAAGAAGTGGAAAAACTCCTGATCTTTTCTACTGCAGTTTGACTTCCAAGGGTAGACCTCTGTTTTTCTGCCTGCTGTGGACTTTGTATATGAGTTATTAGTCCCACCGTGCCACTCTGTTGCTACTTGGCCATTACCAAATGCATTCACTATTTCTGAAACCAGAAAAAAAAAAAAAACAGAAATAAAGCGAGATACATTCATTGGTTAAAGAAGTTTAGTGAGCACCTACAGGCACTGGAGGTACAGTGGTAAACAAGACAGACGATATTCCTAGTCTTAGGAATTTTCAATGTTGTATGTGAACAAATAATTAATACTCTTACGAAGTGTTAAGAAGATAACATAGTGTTATGAAGATAAAACAAAGTGACAATGAAGGACTGAAGAGGAAGGGCTAGTCACGGAAGTCCTTCTTGGGGAAATAACAGTTGGGCTTAAATCTGAATGACAAGAAGGAGCCAACTATGAGGAGCCCTTGAATAAGCTATTTCAGTGATCAGGACAGGCAAAAACCCTAAGGCCAGAAGTAGTTTAGGAAGGGAGTAAGAAAATAAAGACAACCAAAGACATACAAATGGCCAAAAGGCACATGAAAATGATCAATATCACTAATTATCAGAGAAATGCAAATCAAAACTACAATGAGGTATCACTACACACAAGTCAGAATGACCATCATTCAAAAGTGCACTAACGATAAATGCTGGAGAGGCTGTGGAGAAAGGGGAACCTTCCTACACTGCTGGTGGGAATGCAGTTTGGTGCAGCCACTATGGAAAACTGTATGGAGATTGCTCAAAAAACTAAAAATAGAGTTACTATATGATCTAGCAATCCCACTCCTGGGTATACATCCAGAAGGCAATCTAATTCGAAAAGATACATGCACCCCAGTGTTCATAGCAGCACTTTATACAGTAGCCAAGACATGGAAGCATCCTAAATGTCCATCAACAAAGGACTGGATAAAGAAGATGTGGTACATTTATACAATGGAATAGTGCTCAGCCATTACAAAGAATAAAATAATGCCATTTGCAGTAACATGGATGAACCCAGAGATCATCATTCTAAGTGAAGTAAGCGAGAAAGAGAAAGAAAACTACCGTATATCACTCATATGTGGAATCTAAAAAAAAAGGAAAAGAGAGGACACTAATGAATTCATCTACAAAACAGAAACAGGCTTGCAGACATAGTAAACAATCTTATGGCCACCAGGGAAAAGGGAGTGGGAAGAAATAAACCTGGGAGTTTGAGATTTGCAAATGTTAGCCACTACATATAAAAATAGATTCTAAAAAACCCAAATTTCTTCTGTATAGCACAGTGAACTATATTCACTACCTTATAATAACCTTTAATGAAAAAGAATATGAAAAGGAATATATGTATGTATATGCATGACTGGGACATTGTGCTGTACACCAGAAACTGACACATAACTGACTGTACTTTAATTTAAAAAAGAAAAGAAAAGAAAGAGAATCAAAAATGGAAGCCATTTGGCCGACATGAAAGTCATGGATATGGGCTATGGTTGGGTCACAAATTTAGCCCTGAGCTTCCAGATGGAAACCATACTTGGCATATATTATTTATAATACTCAAAAAATAAGAAGCAGACTGAACCAGTCTAGCAATAAAGGGACAGTTAAGTAGGCTATAATGCTTATTTACCTAATAGATTACTATGAAATCTATTTAAATTGAGAACTATCACATATAAATGTATTTATGCTATAATACTGAGTGGAAAATTGGAATGTAAAACAATGTGATTACTATTTTATGTAATCCTGAAAACACTACAAAACCCTTATCCCCAATATCCAATAAACTAAACTGGAAGAAACTCGGCAAATTTCTAAACTGAATGCATCTGATTGGTAGAATCACAGATTGCTTTTTCTTCTTCTTTCCTCTTTATTTTGTTGTTCAGATTTTAAAAATGTAAAGGAATAACCCATGAATATGTAAGCAACTGATGAGTTATTTAGGTTAAACAGACAAACATGATATAATAAATGTGTATGGCATGTATACTTAAGAGTTCTAAGGGAAAAAAACATAAAATTAGGTGCATCATTTTAACTACATAGACAAATGTATCTATATGGGTGAAAATGCCTCCCGCTCACCCCACTCCATCATCTCCCACAATGATGTCACTGGGTAACTCTTTACAAGACACATATCTGATTCCCATGAACACCCTTTAGATGTATCCCAGCATTTACAGGACAGCCTCCAGATTCCTGAACATGGGTAAGGGTCTCCCCTTAGTTTCCTATCTATTTCTCTGACATCATTTGCCATGCACCAATTCCAGCTCATTTTCTACTATGTAGCCAAACAGAACCACTTAAAATTCCTCAAATTTCAGATATTTCATGCTACGCTCCCTTTGACTGGAATGTCCTTCTCTTGTCCGTCCAGTTATAGTGCTAATTTTCCTTCAAAGTGTCGTGCAAACACCACCTCTGTTACGGGATCTTCTCTGATTACCTAGAACAGAGATGAGCACTCTGCCTTCCACACCTTGATCATACGCTGTAAAATTCTTTAGCAAATACAACACAGTACAATTATTTTTCTCTACAGGCCTATCTTCCATACTATCTACAATGACTTCTTTGAGGGCTCATTCCATGTTTTATTTTTCTATCCTGAGAACCTACAATTGTTCTTGGCATCCAATGTTTAAATGGAAAACAAGCAAACATACCTCCACTGGTCTCACCCAAGCCAAAGAACAAGGGATAGCCTGAGCTGGAAGCTTTGTGTAGCAGCACCTGCAACAGATAATTATATATATAAATATCTAATCATACTTTAAAACCGCATTTTATGGAATCTCTTATCCATTTCTTGATTTAAGCTTTTCACACCATTTCAGATCATTTTATTCATGCATTTAAAAATTAATGTCTTACACTTTATAGCAATCAAAGAAATGAAATTGTAAAACATAATCATCTTTGAAAACCATGCAATTAAAATATAGATAGGAACAGTCCAACCTTTATGCCTATAAATGCAACTCTTAGCATGAGCCAAAGAATTACTGTCTTAATAAGAGACTGAAATTTATCCTCACGGTCCATTCAGATTCACAGCCATGTGAAAGAAGACCAAGAGATTATAATCCAGCTATGAAACTAAATGATCATTTGCCAGACCTGCACTAAGAAGAAAGAGGGGTGGAAAGCAGGTAGGATGGAGGGAGGGAGGCAGGAGAAAAGGAAGAGAGATCCTAACACCACAGGGCTTCCGCAGTATGGTTCAAAACTTCAGCTGTCCTTATTAAATTTACTAACTCACTTGAGGAACCTCAGGGAGGACTTCTGAACAGTTCCAATATTTCCGAAGTCTGGGTAGAACACTTCAACTTCCTGCTTCCCGAGAACTCGATGGATAACAACCCGATACCACCACTTATCCTCAGAAATCCTTACACAGCAGAGATGCCCCGGATGGATAAAATGCTCGGGCATGGTGTATCGATCAGAGACCAGCTGATTCGAATAGCAGCGCCTGTGGAAATCCGTCACACAGAGAAATCCGCAGAGGGTGGAAGATCAAAGACCACTTTTACTGACATATCATCAAAAGCAGGACAGTCTTGGCACAAAGCAAGGGGGATAAAAATCCTCTCTTTTTCTGATTTGGTAATGCTTATTATGAATACCAATTAATTTTTTTATCCAAATCCCTTCCCTTTATCAACAAACTTCTTCAAATACAAACTTACTGAGAGACGATTATGTAACATTATGCCAGGTGTTCTTGGGTGGGAGATGAGTATACAATGTGGTTAACTTAGGAAAAAACATGGAATGCTTTTGGAGAGATATAAAATAGTCTTACATGTGACATCAATGTAAAAATCAGATATTGTTATTCATGAATAATCTAGAGTGACTGAAAATGTAAACATTTTATATGATGTTTACTAACAAAGGACATCAGGTTTCAGTAGAGAAAAGGTAATTTAGAGCAGCAGTTCTCCAAGGGAAGTTCACAAACCCTGGGACCCTGATACCCTTTTAAAAAGTTCATTAAGATCAAAGCTATTTTAACATTTTAGTATTAAAATGAAAATAGTGATTTTTTTCCCCTTTTCACTGTGTTAATATTTGCATTGATGGTGTAGAAGGAAGTGTGTATAAAACTCCAGGTGCCTTTGCTAAATCAAGGCAGTGGCATCAAACTGTATTAGTAATCACTTATATGTCACTGCCACACATTCACATTAAATAAAAAAAGAAAGAAAGAAAAGAGGCCAATTTCATTTAAGAATGTCCTTGATAAAGCAACAATTAAGCTTATTAAATCTCAACCACTGAGTGACTATCTTTTCAATATTCTCTGTAACAGAAATGGAAGTACAAGTTAAATATTTCTGAAGTCATCTTAAGGAAAAGCACTCGTGCATTTCAGTTGTGAACTGAACTAGCTGTGTTTCTTTGTGGAGCATTATTTTTGCTCAGAAGGTGAACGAGAGACCCTATTTTCATGGAACATCATTTTTGCTTGAAAGGTCCACTCACAAACTATGTTTATTCAGACCTGGGTATCTGACACATACTTTCTCAAAAATGAAGTGAGCCTGTCACTTCAAGGAAAACACTGACAGTACTTACTGTCAATGATAAAATTCAACAGCTTTCAAATGAAAATTAGGATTTTGGAAATGCTGAATCCAACAGCATGAGCTTGGCAGTCTCCTAACACTGAACACTCTTCTGACGAGATCAGTGATGATATTAATAAATGTGATTGTTTAATATGCATTGTGTGAGGAAACCTGTCAACATTTGGAAGATCTATATAGCTCAGTGAACCAGCATTTTCCAAAAGACTAATGTACGATGTTTTAAAACCACAGAGAGTAGTAAAATTCAGGGCCAGTTTCACATTGAGTCTATACTTAAAAGGTCCCTATGCTTACTTTAATGCTCTGTTACTGCTGTCTTGTAATTCTTAATAATTTTTAAGCAAAGAGTCTTGCATTTGAATTTTGCACTGAAGCCTGTGATTACATAGCCAGTCCTGGATCCATTCAAAGTGCAAAGGCAGAAAATGGATTTTAATATAGTAGAACTTGAAAAGTTCAGATTCCACACTGCAACTAACTTTAAGAAACTATCAGCTGTCAAGTTTTGGTATACTATCAAAGAGTATTCACGGTTTTCTGAAAAGGCTATCAAAATACTCCTTTTCCCAACCATGTATCTGTGTGAGGTCAGATGTTTTCATATACTTCCACCAAAACAATGTATCTCAAGAAATTAAAAACAGAAGCAGATACTGAAATCCTACTTTCTTCTTTATTAAGCGAGATATTAAAGAGATTTGCAAAAATGTAAAACAATGCATTCTTCCAATTTCCACAAAACAGTTATTTTTCACAAAAAATACATTATTTATATTCAGATCAATGAATTTATCATTTTTAAACAATATTTTTTAAATTCTGATGTTTTAATTTCTCTATGATAATGTTGATAAACAAAAGCTTTCTTGGGTCCTTAATTTTTAAGAGCCCTGAGGCCAAAATGTTTGAGAACTGCTGATTCAGAATGAGATACATGAAAAATGCACTGAAAACAACAGACTCCTACCGCATTTCGATCATCATGTCTTCAAGCAACTCCGATGAATCCCGGCTATAGATCCGGATGTAGAACTGACTGGGAGAGATGATGTACTCCACAAAGACCCCCACCAGGGTACTGGTGTCCAGTGGCGGCAGCCGGCATAACTTCCGGTCCCGTACAGCATCTGGTGGGAAATCAGGATCTGCCACTGCCAAGCTGAGCTGTGATTTGTTCATTTCTTCTTGCTACAAGTTAAAAAAAAAAAAAAAGATCAAAGAAACCACTATAAATCTTTGGGAGACATTTCAAACTCTACGAAAATGTTTATTAAAGTATATTTCATGAGTCACCTTTATCAGAATCACCTGGTAATTATAAAAAAAGAAAATTCTTAGGCTTTAGCCCAGACTCACTGATTGAGAATACCTGGAAGCGAGGCCTGCAATTATGCCTTTAAAAAATTCCCTGGGTGACCCTTACCTACATTAAAATATGAAAAGTACCGTGTTATGGAAAAGTCAAAAGTGTGTCACACAACTGCCTGATGCAAAATTGAAAACACGGTACTTCAAATGCAAACTGACCCAAGACAGTCTCTTCCTATCCAGCCCTACCAACAAAGGCAACTTTAAGGAATGGATTAAACTTCAGACTAGTGTTCCAACCAAAAACAAGGTTTTTCAAACACTCTTATTCTAAAATACATTATTTTCCTTTAGGCCTTTCTGTTGCCCTCTAGAATACAGCAGGGTCTCCACGCACAATGTTTTCCTTCCATGGAAAAGTCCAGGTGTAAAGGGCAGAAGAATAAGCAATTCACTCCTTAATAAATGAAGGAGGACATAAGTAATAGGAGATGAAAATACAAAACGGGAGACACGTGTATGGAGGTATAATGAGGGAGAAAAACAAAACGAAAGTGCGGCACAAGGTGCCGAGGCCAGGTGCCGGGCCAGCTGCTGCAGTGCTGGGGCATGCAGCACGACAGCGCTCCCCCAGGCTGCCCGCCAGAGCCCTCGAGGGTCTTCAAGCCTACTGAGGACCAGCAATGTCGCCGTGAGGCAGCTGCCACACCTGCAAAGCCACCTGAAAACCCTGACATGCAGCCCAGGGAGAGCTAGTCACGTAAACGGCCGGAAACCAGAAGTGCTGCCTAAGGTGACTTCAGACCAAAGCTCTGGCCTCTTCTAAGAAATCACACATCCAGAAATAAGACTTTTCTCAAACAGGATTCTGGTTTAAAGAAACATTCACTCGTTACTTTCCATAACGCTAACCCTCCGAAGTGCACCACGTCTTCAGAACCCACTCACCAGCTGCAAAGGCTTGACCACCAGGTTAGGCTTCCTGCAGATCTTCTGCTCGAGCTCTTTACGGCTTTTTGAAAGGCAGCCCCATGTAGTCTCCTTGATATCAGCAGTAGACAGTGAACTTCTAGGGGGACTGGACACACCAGCTTTGGCTTCTGTTTTCTCATCTGATTGAACTAAACATGAATTTCTGACCGATGAAATAGCTCCATCTGAAATGACAACAGAGGAGCCTTTGTGTAGCTATTAACATAATCCGTGAACTGCTACTGCACATATTCTACGTGCCAGGCACTGGGCAGGTAATGCCACACGAGAGACACGAACCTGTCTCTGCAGACCTTTCGGCACAGAGAGACAGAAGTCAAGTTCCAAATGGGAACAAACCTTACCTTATTTATGTTGGGAGGGAGAGGGTAAGTCTAATAAGGTTTTTTAAACTTTGGTGAAAGGTTTTCTTTTCCAACATCCTGATTTCAATTTATTTCTTGTTCCGCTTTAGCTGTGAACAGGCACTGTTGCTTAATGTATAATATATGTAACTTCTTAATATTCCATAATACTATGACTTAATTTTTAGAGAATTCCCAAGTAAATCACATATTTTGTTCAAATTTACATGTGTATGAGGATTAGAAGAGGCTGACACATTAAAGAAGACCCCAGATAGACACAAAACCATGGTGGTTGCTAAAGAAGTAAACTAGTAACTATTCAAAGATGTAGGAACAAGAAGATTTAGCCCTGTATTTTTTATAATGATAAAAATGGATACTCTTTACATGTCCATCAATAGGAGACTGGTTAAATGAATTATAATACATTACATAGAAGAATTATATGTAGTTTAAAAGGATGAAATAAATGTACATATGCTGATATGAAAGTATATCTCTGTGAAGTATAAAAAGCAAGGACTTATATACTATTTATACAATACTGTTTTGTGGAAGAAAATTATACATACAGTAAATAATTATAGAGAGGTGGTCCAGGAAAAAACCCTGCTAAAACTATTACTACTAGTTACCACTTCTGCATTGTTGGAATTGTTTAAACAAGCAAATACTGCTTTTAGAATCCCTTTTAAAGTGTAGCTAGGCTCACACTTACATTTTAAAAAGCCTGGAAGGCTGTATAAAAATCCTAATGGCATTTTTGGTGGGAGGAAAATGATGAGAAATATTCACTTTCAACTTTTTACCCATCTGAGCTATTTGAATTTTTTAGAATGAAAGTTATTTTAATAATCAGAAAAATCAACAAAGATACATTTACATTTTGTTCTTAAAAAAAACCTGTCCACTATAACCAAGACATTATCATTAAGAAAACTGAGGAGAGTGTGTGGGACCTCCTGGTATTCATTCTTAATAACTACAAGTGAATCTACAACAACCTCAATAAAAATTTCAAAAGGAAAAAAAAAAACTAAGTCAAACTAAACAAACAAAAATCAAGTGCCCTAAATGCAATGTGACATCCTGGAATATATCCAGAAACAGAAAAAGAACAAAACTGGTAAAATTGGAATAATATCTGGAGTTTAGTTAATAGCAACATACCAATGTTAATTTCTTAGTTTTGACAAAAATATCATGGCAACGTAGGATGTTGATATTAGAGGAAACTGGATGAAGGGCATATGGGAATTTGTACTATCTTTGCAACTTTTCTAAAAACCTAAAATTATCCCAAAATAAAACATTTATTTAAAAAATATAACCCACTGGGTCCCAATGCACACTCATTTATTCTGAACCTCCACGTATTTCTAAAAATCTCCATGTATTCCTAAACAGCCAGAGTTAAGAACCACTGAACCATGCAGTGCTTCCCCATTTAGGACATAATTTTAGAAAATCTCTCTCTTTAGAATTATCAAAAAATCCGGACAATGAAGAAAGTGAACAAAAAACTCAGATGGTCTTTATTAATAATACAGGTTAGCCTTATTGCAACACCCATCACCAGAAAGGAGGTCATTATACACATAACATTTTAAAGGCTAATGTGTGATCTGTTCAGTTGATGTAGTTAGAATAAAGACTATTACATAATCAATGCTTTCTTTTTCCCTGTCCTTACAAAGACAATTAAAAAATTAGGTTTGCATCAAAACTGGAAAAGGGCAGAAAACAGAGAACAACAACAAAAAATTAGGCTTGCATCACACTGTAATTCAACTCACCAGGTGGTAGAGGCTTCATGTCAGCATCAAACACCAGCAAGTCTTGTTCTCCTTCTCTGAACTCAACACGGAGAATGTCACTAAGAGCTCCAACAAGCTCTGTCACATTTAAGAAGCCCAGTTTTTTGGGTGAAAGTTGCTCTTTAAAAGTTACCTGTCACCAAAAGTGAAAAAAAAATGGGAATATAATATACACGGATGCCCACAGACAATGCTTTAATTTGTATTTAGCCAAACTATAATTGTCAGGGTGAATGAACTCAGGCATTACAGTAAACACTTGCTTCCAAACAAGTATAATACAAACCATGAGACTACAATCCTTCACCATAAACTTCCAGGCCAACGTCAAGTTCCTTTTAGGGGGAACAGACAAAATACAAAAATCATAATAAAACTGTTGATATTTCTCTCTTTTTCAGAGAAAGAGCATTCATTTCCACTTTCCATATGCAATAAAATAATACTGTTTTTAAATGTTTCCTTAAAATTTTACTATTTCACCCTGGAAGTTGAGATAAACAGGCAGGTGTCGGTGTATTTCCTACAGTATACTGTTTGATTTTCTTGCCTTGCCTTGGAAAAGAGCTATACCAAATACAGATACAAGAAAATATATGTAAATATAAAATAACCAACTACATGGTCTGTCTTGGTGAATGCTTCATGTGTACTTGAATAAAATGTGTATTCTGCAGTTGTTGGGTACAGTGTTCGATAAAAGTCAAACTGATCAAGGTGGTAGAGAGTGTGATTCAAATTTTCTATGACCTTATTCATTTCTTTGACTATTCTATCAATTGCCGTAAGGAGAAAATCCCTGTAATTGTGGAACTAACTCATAATTAATTGTTAATTTTTAGATCATTTATCTTAAAGCATTATTAGGTGAATACACATTTGACTATTGTGTCTTCTTGAAGAATTAACCCTTTACCCTTATGAAATGTCCCTCTATCTCTGATAAAACACTTTGCCTTAAAGTCTGCTTTACCTGACATTCTTTCAGTCAGTCACTTCAGTTCTTTTATGCTTACTGAATATACGGTACATCTTTTTTACCTTTTACTTTCAACCTGTGTCTTTAACAGCGTGTTTCTTACGGACAGCAATTAGTCGCATCTTGCTTTTCATTCCATCTCATCATTTCATCAGTTGTAATAGATACTCTATTACATTTATGAAATTGTTAATGTAATTGGACTTATAGCTACCATTTTTGCTATTTCATTTCTGCTGATTCCATCTGTATTTTTTTTCTCTCAAACTCTGTTTCTTTGTTCTCTTTCAGGCAAGACAGCTGAACAGTAAACCATGTCTTCTTTTGAGTTTATTGAATATTTTTAAACAACTCCATTTTAATTTATCTGTTGGCTTTATGACTTTAACTCTGCATTATTTATTTTCCTACACATCCTCACCTTTTCAGTCTAGCTGTACCACCTCACATGAAAGACAGTTTTATGCAATCTACAGTTCCACGTTCTGCCCCTCCACTCTCCATGCTATGGCTCCTACAGGTATTACATCTACAGGCTACAAACCCAATTATGCAGTGCTATAATTTTTGCTATAAATAATCATATATTTAACTGATAAAAGTCTTTTATAAATACCCACACATTTACCATTTCCTGTGCTCTTCAATCTTTCCTGTAGATTCAAGTGCAACCTGGCATCTTTTCCTTCTGCCTACAGAGCGTTCTTTAGAGTTCCTTACAGTGCAGGGCTGTTTACAATTAATTATCCATTTATGATAATCTCAAAATGTCTTTATTTTACCTTCATTCTTGAAAGATTCTATCACTGGAAATAAACAATTGGGCAAAGAGTGTTTTGGGGGGTTTTAAGTACTCTAAAGATGTCATTCCACTGTCTTCTAGCCTTTATTGTTTCTAATGAGAGGTCAGCCATCATTTGTAAGACGGTTCCCCTCTATGGCAATGTATCACTTTTCCTTAGTTGCTTTCAGGATTTTCTAATTATTTTTGGTTTTCTGCAGTTTGACCATGATGTGCCTGTGAAGGTTTTCTTTGTATGCATTTGTGGGGTTTTCTGGGCTTCTTAAATCTGTAAACTCTTTTACAAAGTTTCAGAAACTTTCAGCCATTATTTTTTCAAACTTTTTTTTCTGCTTTCATTATCTCACCTTACCATCTTTCTCTCCTCACGGTTACACATATGTTAGACTACTTGGAATTGTCCCACAGGTCTCTCAGATTCTGCTCCTTTAAAAAATTTTCACTACTTTCTCTCTCTGTTCCTCAGATTGGATCATTTCCACCGACCTGTCTTGGGTTCACTGATGCCTTCTCCTGCTGTTTCCAATTTGTTGTTAAGATACTGCAGTGAATTTACTTCAGATATTTACAGCTCCAGAAAATTACTTGGTTTTATAGTTTCTTCTTCTCCATTGAGGTTCCTTATCTGTTCATTCAATAAGAACATATATTGCTTTATATCCTTTTTAATGTGATTTTAAGAATTCCTTTAAAACCCGTTTTGCTAACTTCAACATTTGCATCATCTTAGGATCAGTTTCCATTGATTACTTTTTTTCTTCACCAAGGGCCACATTTTCTTGTTTCTTAGTCTATCCAGTAATTCTGGTTTGTATCCTGGACATCCTAATAGGTAAGTTGTAGGGATTCTGGAAACGTGTATGCTCCTTCTAAGATTACTGCTTTTTGCTTAGTTTTAGAAGAGAGTTAACCTGACTAACCTTAAACTCAAACTCTGACTTCCTGTGGTGGGCAACAGCTGAAATGGCTTCAGTTCTTTTAAAGCCTCACTAAGCTGCTGTTAGCAGTTCAACAGTCAGATCTGGGCAGAACTTATGTGCTCTCTCTCTATACCTCTCTCCACTCTAAGATTTCTCCCCTCATTTTTCAGCGGCTTGCGTAGCTCCAAATTCTATCCTCTGGTTCCTTAAGCCAGTAAAACTTCTAATTTCTATCCAAATCTCCAGTTCCAAACATTGTACAGGGCTTGCCCCTGGGCCAAAATCCAGGCAAATAAAAAAGGTGCCATTCACTCCTCCAGGTGCTGGCTCCTTTCCAGCTTTTGCTTGCTTTTGGACAATTCTAATACCTTCACAGAGTGATTTTATATATTTTGTCCAGAATTTACAATAGTTATCTGTAAGACTGTTCCCATATAGGCTACTCAGATATAATATTATCTTAATTTATTTGCATTCCTGAGTTTCTAACTAGATTTCAAATACCTTAGCAACAAGAGCCTTTCATGCCTGGATCACCAGTGCCTCCTTTCTCTCCTGATTTTCAAAATATTCCTCATTTTTATCTACTGATTTTCTCAGGACATTAGTGGCTGTATTTTTGGCTCTTGTAATCTTTGTAGTTTTGTCTTTGCTTCTGAAATGATTTTTTTTTAATTTATAATTCTTCCCTGAGTACTGTTTACTTTATGTCCAAATTCATGTAATTGAGGTTTATGTTGTTATTTCATGTTTTGTATCACTTTCTTAATATGTGTTTTTGAAAAAGCAGGTTTCAGTTTTGATCTGTTTAGGGACATGTATTTCTGACATGCTTTCATTGCCTGATTCTGCTCCTTATTACTTTTTTCTTTTTCTTAAAACAATGAAGAGATTTGACCCTGATCCTCCTCTAATGCACATTTTACATGAAACTCGTTTTCCTGGCTTGCAGGATGTCATCCTGGGCTGCTTTCTGCTTCACAGAGCCCCTCCTGTTGTTTTCACAGATAGCTTAAAAATATAATAGCTTGATTTTGACATTTCCTGGCTCTTTTCCCTTAATCCCCGTAATCCCGCTTACACCTGGACCCCTCTTTTTCTATTGTCTGTATCCCGCTCAATGTCTCTTCAGTGTCTGGTCCTGTCGAGGAGGGAGCTCTGGCTGGTCTGTTTCAAGGGTTCACAAGGGCTGTGGTGGTCCACCCCTCTCAAGCCTTACCATCGGACATACTCTGCTGTTCGACAGGTCAAAATATCATCCAGTTTCAGCTGCTGTTTTCAAAATGGCTTGCCGTACATTGTAGTGACTACGTGGAAGCTATGTTGTAGCTCTTCTGTCCCCAGGTCCATGAGACATTAGTTTCCTTGCTTCCCTCTGTTTTCTCCTGGCACAGACACTGATATCATGAGGCTGACTGCCCTCCAACAATAATTCATGGGAGACGCATTACCCAATTTTGTTGTAAATATGGTCTGGGGATTTTTGGTCTTGTTATCAAGTTTCTCTGACTGTTGTTGTAAAACTTCAGGAGATCCAAAAACTATGCTGCTGCTGCACGATCTCCCCTTCAGTTAGCAACTTAGTAAGGGATCTTGAAAGAATGGCAGACTGTTGACCACGTTTCAAGGGGACAGATCATACAGGTAGTTTTCATATCATGTTGGATAAAGGGTTAGTGTGTTTCTACAAGTTAGAATAGACATTAAACTAAATCTATACTAATTACATATTTTTAATAATAATGCTGAAATTCTGCCTAAAGTCTGTTTACTACAAAGGGCAAAGAGCTTCCCTGTAACATTAAAAGTTTTGTTTTAATTTCTTCAAGACTGACTTGTAACTTTAAAATCATGAATTTTTATTATAGGAAGCTACTTTTGCTAAAATGTTTCGGGTAAAAAACTATTCACTTTGAGTTGTGGATCTGGCATAGGACGTTTATTTTTACCCATGAATTTTGTGATGATTAAGTCATATTCTATACCTTTATTACTCTATTTTAGATTTTTTCCTATAACTTCATTATTAAGTAAGTGACTTGACCCATCAATCCAAAAACCATCAAGACCTTTTGTTTTAGCTTTGTCTCATGGGCCTACTTGAAATAAACTCTGTGGCTCTAAAAGAGTCATTTCTTTAAAACAATGTGAATTATGTATCTTAACCATTATGCTGTATTAGCATCTCACATTATCTGCATCTGTATGTGTGAATATATGATAATGTTCATGGCACAGCAGTTATGAGTTAGGATACTGAAGCCAGACTGCCAGGGTTTCAAATCCTGGCTCCACCCACTACTGACTACCTGACCCTTAAGCACATTACTTCTCTGTGCCTCAGGCTGTTGTGAAAACAAGTGAACTACTATATGAAAGGTATTCAGAACAGAGCCTGGCACACAGGTAACATATGTACAGGACTTACTTACCTTTTCTAAAAACTGTATATGTGGCAGTATCTGAATTACCATTCTGCAATGTGACTTTTCTCACTGAGCATGATGGTTCCAAAAACAATCCATGTTGCATGGATGAACTAAATCCAGTGCGTTTATTTTATCTAACACACATTATTCCATTGTATAAATGTCAATCTCACTTTACTTATCCATTCTCCTACTGATAGCCAATTTAATTTGTTCCCACTTTTCTACCATGCTTCAGTGTGCACAAGTCTTAAGTATGTCTTCATGAGCACATGTGTTAGGAGTTTCTCTAAAGGGCATGTGCAGAAGCAGGACTCCTGAATCGTGAGAGGTGTAGATTTTTCAAGAAAACAAATACTGCCAAAATGCTCTCCAAAGAGGTTTTGTCCCACAAGCAATGTATGAGGTATTCTGTTTCTCCACATCCCCACTGACACTTGGTATTATCAGACATTAAAAATAAATTAACTTTTATTTTTTTCCAACTTTTATTGCAACAATATAACAATATCCTTCTTACGCCTAATCAAGCATTTATTAAGAACCATATTCTTAACTATTTTAGTAAAGAAGAGGACACCAAAATGCAAAACAAGAGACTTAAGTTCAAGAGCATGGACTTGGAGGATCCAAGGAACAGCAGAAAAGTTTCTATCAATCATGAGAAGCATAAGTAAGCCATAAAAAAATGATGAAAGAGAAAACACTCACCTCAAACTCTCCAAGCAGTTTAGAAATAAGCAAACCTTCCGGAAACTTGGATACAACCTAATAAATAGAAAATGAAACACAATATAAAGACACCACTGGAATGCTGGGTGACAAAATACCAAAATAAGACAGTATAAACTTAAACAGTAACAAAGACAAAAGTAAAGTTACTGAATGAATGAATTAAAGTCACAGTTTTTTTTTTAAGTTTCCAGTTTTAAAAAAGGCAGTGACTGTCAACATTTCCAGAGTTAAGAAATTGTTCTTGCATAATACTGCAATGCCACAACTCCCTAGAAATCCCTATAGTTCTTTAGCTCAGCTAACATATTTAGCTTTAGGTCACATGAAATAATCTACAGCATAATTTCGAGCATTTTAAATGGAAGAAAATAAATGCAATGGATACTATAGAAAATGTTGCAAAATATAGTTAAGCAAAGAGAAAATATCCATAGATAGTAGCCAATGCTGTCTGTATGCATATAAAAATACCTTTTTTTAACATAAAAATAATGTCATGATTTCTCCAACCAGTTTTTTAATAACATATCATAGATCTCCTTCTGTATCAGTAAACATGGATCAACATGTTTACTAGATACATAGAGTTTTCAAATATTCAATATAATTAAATTTATTTAGTTGATATCTATGGCTGTTTCCTATTTTTCATTATCACAAATAATCCAACGATTATCCTCATACTTGCACCTTGCACACTTGCACAAATATTTTTAGGATAAATTTCTAGAAGTGGACTTACTCTATCCCAGTAAGGTATAAAAAGCTTGGCGTTTTTCTAGATATTATATATTTTATTAAAAATACTAATTCAAGCTTCAGGAAAATACGAAGTTAAAATTATTCCAAAATCCTGTGACTCAGAGACAGTGGCTGCTGCATCTCAGAAAACATCCTTTCAGAAACCTCTTTACGTACACACTCACATTATTCACAATTTTACATGAAAGAACAAAACTAAACATGCTATTCTATAAAACCTGTTTTTAAAAGTCCAACATGTCAAGGAGATACTTCCACAGAAGTTAACTGAGATACACATAAATTTCCTTACAAGCCACATGATATTCCCCAGTTTGGGTGGATAATTTAACCAATCCTTTATCAATGAATGCTTAGTCTTTCTCTAATATTTTGTTACCATAAAAATGTCATATTGAACATCCTTAAGTAAACAATTGTTGGACAATTAGTCAAACATCTAAACAAACAAACAAAAAACAGGACCTGAATGCACCAAGGTTTTTGCATTTCTCTCAGTAAAACCACAAGAGCTAAAATGGAATACTATAAGGCAGTAAGAGTTGTAAGGACACTGATCATTCAAATCAGTATTAACAGCTCCCACCAGAATTTTAAGTGTACACACCCTGTGGCCCAACACAAAATAGCTGAAGAGCTTTCACAAATTAATAAGGAGAAATAACAAATTAGGCCAAAGACATCAACAGGCAATTGACATAAGAAACATAAATGGCTACTAAGCATATGAAAAGATGCTAAATGTAAAAGTCAAGATGTACAAGTTAAAACATGACTAAGGGTGACATTTCACTGTCAGTGGGAGTGTAAACCTGTTCAAACGTTTTAGAGGGCAATTCAGTAATATTTATCAAAACGTAAAATATTCAATACCTTTGGCAACTCTACTACTAGATAAATGTTCAAGGGCATTAACTAGCATTTTTTAACAGCCAAGGGTAGAAATAACCCAAACATTAATCAATAACAGATCTCATATGTGAAATCTGGTGTATCCACACAATGGATACCATGCACTGTTCAGAGTAATACGTGACATACATATATATAATGCTGGTGTTGGAAAGACCTTGAACTGTTAACAATGATTTTTGGGGGTGAGGGGAAGGAAAAAAGAAAAGACAGAATTTATGGAGGAACTTATATTTTCTAAATAATTTAGAGGACATTAAAAATGTTTCAGAGTATACAATTTTTCTTCTGATCTTAAAAGATTAGCCAGTGCATTTGCAGTATATTTGAAAAGGTCAGGTATAAATATGAAACTTAAATACTTGTAGGCAAGTTAAACTTAACCACCAATGATATCTAAATGTGTAATCAATTAATCGTATCTATTTCCCAGAAACAGAAAATACTTACAAATTTTATCTTATGTTTTAGTTCTGGATCAATAGTCCCTCCAGGTCCAATTTGTGCAATAACTGATTTGAAGGTGTTTTCCAACTACGAAAAAGAGTAGGGGGAAGTTCAAATTACAGTAAAAAAAAAAAAGTCAAGAATAACCCTAAAAAGTATTTAAAGGAAACATCTATCAAAGGAAGTGGAATTCAACCAAATGGACAGAATACTGTTCTGAAGAGGGACTGCTGCAGCAACATGGACAGACTTGGAGTGCATTCTGCTAAGTGAAGTAAGTCAAAGACAAATACTGTATGACATCACTTATATGTGGAATCTAAAACAAACTACGAACTAGTAAATATAACAGGAAATGAAACAGACTCACAGATAAAGCAAACAAACTAGCGGCTACCAGTCGGGAGAGAAAAGGAGGGGAGGAGTAATGCAGGGGTAGCGGATTAGAGGTACAAACTATTAGGTATAAAATAAGCCACAAGGATATACTGCACAATATGGGGAATACAGCCAATATTTTAACAATAACTGCAAATGGAGTATCACCTTTAAAAACTGTGACTCACTGTACTGTATACCTCCAACTTACATACTATTGTACATCAACTATACTTCAACAGGCACTGTAACATTTTATACCATATAAAATACATTCAGAGTAGATGGAATCTTTATAAAACTAAACACTGAAATCTTCCAGGATAATTAACATTCTCTGTAACAATTAGAATTTTAGAATCTTCAATTATTGAATCCCATACTCTTACCCAGAAAAGATTTTTGTTACTGATTTTCTTCTGTTTATAAAATTATTCAGTTCTTATTGAACACTCAGTGAAAGCCCAGTGCAGTGAGGAGATGGGGTGGTGGAAGGTCCCTGGGAGGCAGGGTGAGCGCGAGCCAGGGTGCTGATGGGGCATCTGGCCCTCAGGGCGGGAAGGAGGGCTCTCCCGTTGTAAAGGAAATGAAGCAGCAAAGACCTGGTAGGGATACAGAAAGGCTCTGTGAATGTGGAGTCAGCAGGTGGAGGGAGTGACCATCTGACAGCTTCGGTATTCTCTGTGCATTCAGAAGCAAGGCTTACTCCTGAGAAGAGCAGGAAGAGGAAGGGAGTTCAGACTTTCTCAGCTTAGAAAGTGGAAAAACTAAGGTTGAGGAAATAATGGATGATTATCTAAACTTAACAGGTAGGGAGTAAAGACAGGAGAGGCCTAAGTTAAGATAGCAGGGGTCTGAGGATTTTCGTAGAGAGAAGCCAATGGCATAGAGAGGTCCAATAAGGTAAAAAGACGATGCATGGGAATGATTGGGGGGAAAAAAGCTGGAAGCACAGCAGGTTATGAGTAGAGGGCATGGAGCACATCCAGACACCAAGGTCCAGTGAAGAGCCACGGAGTGGAGACCCAAAGGAGAATGAAGCCTTGAGGTAATTCCCAGAAGCTCTCCCAGTGAACAAGAAGAGAATCTGAAGACAACTGATTTTTCACCTCCCAACAGGCTCCCACCATTTGAAGAATCAATACAACAACTTATTATCACTGTGCTACGTGTTTCAAAACACAAAAAAAGGGTCACCTTTGACAGTGTCATTCCTCTCTAGCCACTTACAATTAAGTAGGGAAATGAGATAAATGCACAGACAGCTATAACCTAAGGTAGACTCTTAGCACCGTTAAAGAGGCACAGAAGTGCAGAAGGATGCGTCACGTGAAGTTATACAGCAGGCTTCCTTTCACGAGGGCCTTGAAGGATGGGGAGACTACTGCAGAGAAAAGGCAGTGAAGTTAGGAGGAGCATGATGAACAAAGAAAAAAGGAAAAAACAGTTTACCTGAAGGCGTTAGAGAAGTAGTGGAAGAGAAAACCAAAGAAGGTCGACTGAAGTCGTAACACAGGAATTTCTTAAATGCCAAACTAAGGAGTTGTTCTTGGTTAGAGAGACAAAAACTGATATTAGAGATTTGAGGGCAAGGGAAGATTACATTTTCAGAATTTAACCTGGCAGCAGAAATTAGTTTGGAGGGGCAGATGACCAGTTAGGAGATCACCGCAACTCTCAGGGCAAGAGTTTTAACCAGGGTGCCAGGAAAGTAAGAACAGAAAGGGAGGTGATGGGGAGGAGGTTACAGCTCTTAAGTGCTTAGCATGCATGAGGTCCCAGGTTCAATCCCCAGTGCCTCCTCTAAAATTAAATAAACCTAATAACCCCTCCACCACTAAACTAAAATAATTAAATAATACAATAATAAATAAATAAAATACTTGACAATTTTTTAATAGAACGAGGAGATAATACAAAGGTGGAATTGACAAAAATTAGGGAAGAATGTAACAGAGTGGAAGGAACTGATGATCCTACAGGGATGAGTAATGAGACCAAGGAAACTGCCTCACAGACCTCAAATTTTATGCAGAAAGCTAAAGGATCTTGGAATAGTGAAGCAGATTTTTGTTCAGTTGTTCGTTTTTAATCAATTCCAAGAGTCTGGGAGGTAAGTGGCAGGAGTGGCGGTTACAAACGTGAGTTGTCTCTATGGAGCATGGCTTGTAACATGGTCAGCAAACTGTGCCCTGTGGGTCCAATCTGGCCCACCATCTGTCTTTGCACAGGCCACGAGCTAACAATGGCTTCAACATTTTTAAATGGTTGAGGAAAAAAATAAGAACAAATTTTTAATGACACATGAAAATCATATGAAATCCAAATGTCAGTATCCATAAATAAATTTTATTGCAACATGACCACACTCACTCATTAACATGTTGTACAAGGTTGCTTTAGCACTATGAGGGCTGAGCTGGGTAGTCACAACACAGACCATTTGGCCCTCAAAGCCTCAAATGCTTACTATGTGGCCCTTTAGAGAAAATATTTACCAAGCCTGGGTTAAGACGTCATAGTGATGGGCTCTTAGCTAGGAACAGAATGCTTCTCAAGAAGATAAGGAAAAAAAAAAACATTTTTTTGCCTCAAGCTAGATGACTAAATTAAGCTGACTTTAAACTGAACAGGGTGAGGGAGATTTTTTAAAGTCCAAGTAATCTTGAGAATATCTGTAAGCAGAGGGTACAAGTTATAATGTGGGGGGGGGATTAAGAGTGGGAGGCAGTGATTGACATGAGCAAAGTAATCAAGAGGGGACCTTGATTTCAACAATGCTTCAGTCGCAGGTGCCTACATAGCAAACACAAAGAATGGGTAATAAATCAAGGGAACAAAAGATTATAATATAGAGGCATAAATAAAGATGGAAAGTAACAACAGCAACAAAAATAAATATTTACGCTATAGTCACACAGGAGCCTACAGGACCAGAGAAGAGATCTGAATCAAAAAGATTCATGATTCTTCGAATCAAAAAGAAAAATGGAGAAAGACATGAATAGGCAATTGATAAAAATTAACACTAACTAGCCAATAAAAGCATAAAGTTCAACCTCTAATAAACAAACATTAATACTCAGATATAGTTATTTGCCTGTCAAATTAGAAAATTATTTTTACAATAATGCCCACTTATTCATTCAACAAATATGTACTGAACACATTCTATGTGTATCACACTGTATTCAGCATTGAATACACAGGGGTAAATCAACTGGATGTGATCACTGTCCTCGTGAAACTTGCAGTCTAGTGCTGGGAAACCAACATGAAATAATCATACAGGATTACAACTATGAAATACCTTATGAAAAACCTACGGAGTGTCATAAAAGGATAACACGCCTGAAGGTGTCAGGAAAGCAATGCTGAGATCTAACAGACAGCTGTTTGGAGAGGGAGAGGTCAGGGGAGGGTTCTCTGAAGAAATGTCCATTTACACTGAGTATTAGCAAAGGTACAAGGAAAGAAGCACATTCACACACATCTTATGTGTTAACTGAAACAGTGTTTATGGAGGACAACCTAACTACACATATGATAATCTATAAATGTACACATTCCTTTAGATGCAGTGACCGCTCCTCTAGAATTTTACCCTGTGGAGTAATGGAGGTATGTGCAAATTTGAGCAAGATTTTCATCAGTAAGGTTATTTCTAACAGCAAAAACTAGAAACAGCCTAAATCCCCAACCTGGGTTACAAATTTTTAAAAAATTATTGCATATCTATAATGCTGCATTAAAATTATATTCCATTACAATATTTAACAATGTGGGATGTTCATAATTCATAATTATGACTAAAAAAGCAAGTCACAGACCTGGACCAGAATGATTCTCATTTTATTTAAAAAAAAAAGAAAAGAGAAAAAGTCAACTTTTCTGGGTGATTAAAGTATAGGAGAATTTTCTTCTGTGCTTTTCTGTACTTCAAATCTTTTGCAATCAATCTCTATTACTTTTGTAATAAAAAAAAGTTTTTAAAAACAGACACCTGGGTGATATTTAGAAACATGAGGGTGGAAGCATTTTGGAAAGAAGATGCAATGAGGCTAAAAGCAGAAAGGAACAGCAGTTACATCTTAAGACCTTTGGGCCATATGGTGCAATGTTAATACATTTCTGATAAAGATCACAAAACTGGCACAGACACACATACAGAAGTGATGCTTTCAACTGCTTAAATATTTCCTAGGTAACTCATCTGACTAAAAACTAGGCAGTATGTAATTTGACTTACCATACTAAAAATTTCATCTGAACTCATGGAAAAACAGGTAGGGAACAGAAGAGCTACTCTCAGTTGGCCAGAGAATACCACTTTCAAAGATGTGCACTAATGAACCACTGAAGGGCTCCTTTTGACAGGTTGTTGAGAATATTCTTCAAAGACAGTTGGGCCAACTCATCAAGGGAAATTTTAAAAGCTCCTTTCATGCAGTACCAACCACAGCACCTAATTCATGTAAAAACTACCAGCTGTTTGAGTGTAAGTTAAAAGTTAATTGCAAACTAAGATGAAGCCCTGATTTTTAATTCATTTAAGATCAGAAATTCTTTTATAATTCCAGGTTTAGCTACTTTAAAACTCATGCTGAATGTTACAATAAAATTCTCTAAAAGCAGGGTAGGATGGGGTACTGATGAAGTAAAATTACTTTAAGGCAGGACAAGAAATATTAAACACCAAGTCTCTTTCTGTCAGTGTGAGCCACTGCTCCCTTCCCCTCCTCAGTGCCCATTGCGCATCTGCATTATACAGTAACCAGATCCCTTTAGAAGACACAGGAATGCCTACTTGTCAGGAAAAAAAAAAGCAATTTCCCCCTCTTGCCAGCAAAGTTGTCCTTAGGAGACAACACTCCTTTCTCAATCCTGTAGGGGGTCACAATGACCCACTACTCGCCCTGCTGGACTATGGAAACTGTCAGTATGTTACTTTGATGTATAATCCTTTGTCTCAAAAACTTATATAACTGTAACTTGACCTCTAACAGGTCAAGGTGGTCGAGGTGAAACAGTCTTAAGAGCTTTCTGAAAGACTCCCTCCCAGGTTATAATCCTCAGGTTGGCTCGAATAAAACTTTCCCATTCTTTCTTTCTTAGATTGACTATTAGTTTTTTTCCTTGACAGTCCTCTTAGTTGTAGGGCTAGAGAACAAGGAATGGCCAGATCCCTGTTACTCTACCAAATGCTCTTACAGGCAATAACCTATCAATGGGCAGCAAAGCACTGTGGTCCAGGTCTGTACACTAAGGCAGAGAATTCTGAAGCACTGGGCTGGACAGAGGGTCGGAGGCTTCATCTATTAGAACGGTAACAGCTAAGCCATACTTGCTCACTCACATTTTCACTCCTCATCCAAACTTCTTCCGAAGAGGTCAAAATAAAGGAAATCAAATACAATCCAGTAAAAAGATTATTCATGCTCTGCAAAAGCAGGGTTCAAATTATTCAAACCATCTGCTTTTGTGAAATAAACCATGGCAATGGGAAAAGGTAGGATACAAATGAACAAGCCTGTCTGTTCCTCTTGCAGGTGAAAAATGAAGAAACTCCAGTCCTCATTTTACAAAGGAGAAACTGACTTGTTTTCTTTTTGATAACATGTTTTTCTTATGACAAAATAATGTATGTTCACTGTGAAAAAACATAAAATGCAGATGATCAAAAAAAGCTGTCTAAATTCACAATTTAAATTTAATATTGTTATATATTTATCTATTATTTTTCTATGTATATGAAAAGATACACGTATTTGTAGAGTTCTGAGGGAACACCTAGCAACTGATAGATCTATAATTTTAAGAAATTGAAAGTTGTACTTTTTATAAATAGAATTATGTGGTATCTGATAATTATGTAGAATCTGTCCCACTAGGAAATTTAAAAATATAATTTAGGAATTAAAGCCCACTCCTTAACACAAGATTTAAATAGTTCTGGTGGCAAAAACTTCAACTGGAAGTGAAATGTGATTAGTGGGTTGCATCTAGGAGGAATTCTTGGGGCCGCAAAATACAGGATGAAACTCAAAGGAAAATAAATATAGAAAAAGTGTCTCACTCCTCTCCTAGCCATGCCAGGAGCAAAGGCCCTGAACTCTGCGTTTGTTATTGCCTGGTTCTGACAGTTAAAGGCCAAATCTCCCCACTCAATTCTATAAAGTTTCCGAAAAAGAAATATGCACTATCATTCTTTAATATTTTTTCTGGAATTTTTATTCACCATAATCCATTTAGAAAATGGAAATAAAAACTTTGAACATCGGGAAAAAAAACAAGGCAAACTTATTATTTAAAATAATAACAGCCCCTCACGATGGGACTAGTGCACCCATATAAGAGGAGAAACCAGAGCGCCTGCTCCCCTCCTCCATGAGCACACACCACGGAAAGGCCAGCAAAGCACACGCAAGAAGGCAGCCATCTGCAAGTCAGGGAGAGGATCCTCACCAGAACTCAACTGTGCTGGAGCCCTGGTCTTGGGCTTCAGCCTCCAGAACTGCAAGAAAACACATTTCTGCTGTTTAGAGCTACCTCATCTACATTTTTCTGCCGTAGCAGACTAAGACTGCTAGTCCTCAAAAACCTTCCATCCAGGGCTAGTTTGGCTCCACCACTGAGGAGCCAAACCACCTTTCTGATGAGTTAAGAGGTTCTCCCACTCTGCCTAGAAGAACACTAACTTTTCTCAGCTCTGTTTGAGCTCTGGATATTGTTTGGCCTGTTGCTTCTTACTGTTTGTTTCCCCAGCCTCAAAGAACCCCCTCTTCCCCTGCGTTATTCATAGATCAGTACTCATCCAGAAATCTGAGGGGTCCTTCTGCTCTGAGAAACTTCTGAAGAGGAAAGGGAGGACCCAGGATACACAGGAGTTTTTGCCGGGAAAAAAACCAAACCAAACCCATGTGGTCAAACATAAAAGATTACTGCTAATCACAAAGAATAGACATCTCAAGTTTAATGATTTTAGTGCTTTTCTACATATGGGAGGAGGCAAGAGTCTGGCTGGGCTTATTGAAATTATTCCTTAGATATGCATCTTAACTGTCTTGGGCCAGTGTCCAGTTTTTCTCCATCCTGAATCCCCCTCAGGGTGCACCACTGGGGAGGGGTGGTCCTTGATGGCAGGCAACATTCATTGTTTACTGAAATGGCAGGCAACATTCTGTGTTACTTGGGGCAGGCAACATATTTTGTCCGCAACTGTTCTAATTTTGGTACTTTTAAATTCACCATAGTATATGTTAACGCAAGTCCCCCTTAATTGGTCTCTTTTCAGACTTTTTTCTATCCTATTTTTTTCCTGGAAGTTTATAATTACTCTTGCAAGTTCTAAAATTTCAATGAGATTTCTCTCAGAATTAAGTTTTTAAAAATGTGAAATTTCACACATTAACTGTATTCATTCAATAATATGTTGCAGTATTTATTCAGTATTGTCTTCTGCTCTTCAATGCAGATATATAGTTTTCTTCATTAGAGTTAAGCACAGTTCTTGTGTTTTCTTTAGGTATTGTATAGTGTGACACTTTTATTGCCATTGAGAATGAGATTCAACTGCTTATGGCACATGAGGAAAGAAATTGATTTTTTAAAATATTATTTGTAACTGGCCACCTTACTGAACTTGTTTTAATAACATTCTCATAGGTTTTCCAAATAGATCATGATGTTTATGAATAATAAGTTAATGTTTATAAGGCAAAGGTAGACATAAATGACAGGGAATAACGGTTTAAAATAGGTTTCTCTTTGTTTTATGGCTAAAAAGAAAACTTAGTTTTAATTTACTGGATTATAATTTGGGGGTGTGTAACTTTGTGTTTCTGTGTCAGTTCTACACTGTGTCAACTGAAAAAAAAAAAAAAAAAGCACAACCTAAAGGTTGTGAGTTATGTTTTATTCAGGGTGCTTACTGAGGACTATAGCCTGGGAGACAGCCTCTCAGATAGCTCTGAGATAGCTCAACAGTGAAAAATTCATGATGTCTAGCACCTAATCAAAGTTACCTATCCAGGCAAAGAGGTTTGGAGAATATGACCACATCAAGGAAGAAAATAAAAAATTTAAAACCCGTAAATGATCGAGACGATAAAATTAGCAGATAAGACCATTAAAAGTTATTATAAATCTTACAAATATGCTTACGTACATATGGAAAGTATGGACATAATAAAGAGATAGATGAAGGATATAAAAAAGATCCAAGTGAAATAAGTAAAAATTAAAAATATGTCTAAAATGAAAAATAATCTGGATGGGATTAAATGCTCCAGAAGAAAAGATAAGTGAACTTGAAGACAGCAAGAAAAAGCACCCAAAATGAAGCATACAACTGGGAGGAAAGGGAAGAGACTTGCGAAAAAGAAAAAGAACAGAGACCCAACAGCCTGCAAGAAAATAACAAGCAATCTAGTGTAGGTATAACCATAATTCCAGATGAAAAAGAAAGGGGGAAAAAATTAAAGACAAAAATTCTCCAAATTTTCTAGAAGGGTAGATTTTAAGTGTTCTTATCACAAAAATAAAAAAATAAAGAGCACAGCTGATAAATATATTTATGGTATTAGCTGTGGTGATGGCTTCACAGGTACATAATTATCTCCAAATTCATCAAGTTGTACATATTAAATACATACAGCTTTCTGTATGTCAGTCATACCTTAATGAAGTTTAATTAAAAATAAATTTCCAGGTTTCATTAACATTGTAAGTCCATATACAAAAAGCTCAACAAATCTCAATCAGAACAAACAAAACTATAAGGGACACTAGAATCAAATTGCAGAAAACCAATGATAAAGAGAAAAGCTTGAAAGCATCAAAGGAGAAAAAAATTATGTACAGAAGAACAAAGATAAGAAGGACATAGACTTATTGCCTGAAACTATGCACACCAGATAGCATTGGAATTGTCTTCAAACTTCTAAAAAGGGAAGAAGAACCATCACCCTAGAATGCTATACCCAGAAGAAAATGTCACTCAAAAATGAAGGCAAAGAATTTTTCAGAGAAGCAAAAGCTAGAATATTCACTGCCAACAGATTTATGTCACAGAATATGTTAAAATTTTCCAGGCAGAATGAAAATTATACTGAAGAGAAATCTGGGTGCAAAGAATTGGAGAGCACCAGAAATAAATGTGGGCAAATATAGAAGTTTTCTTTTCATTTTTAATCTTTAAAAGAAAGTTGACTTATTTTTAAAATAAATAGATAATAATTTGTTTAAATATTTTAATATTAAATAAATACTGCTTATTCAAAATAAATATTTTAAAGCAAAAATAAAAATGTTTTAAAGAGCATATGACCTATGTAGAATTAAAATGTGTCACAATGATAGCACAAAACATGGGAGGAGAGAAATGTAAACCTAATGTTCTAAGGTTCTTACAACCAACATGAAATGATATGATGTTATATGAGAATCAACTGTGATAAATTAAAAACATGTTGAAAGGCCAAAGGCTTCCACTAAAAGTATTTTTAAAGAGTTATACCTAATAAACAAATAATAGAAATAAAATAGAATTATAAAAAATACTTAATCAGGAACAAGGCAAGGATGCCCCCTTACCACTGCTTTTCAACACTGTCCTAGGAGTCCTAGCTAACTCCATAAGGATAGAAAAGGAAACAGTAAGTACAGCTGACCCTTGAACAACACTTGAACTGTACAGGTCCATATACACACAGGTTTGTCTCAACAAATATATTAAAAAGTGTTTGGAGATTTGTGACAATTTGAATAAACTTGTAGCCTAGAACTGTGAGCTGGGTAGTCTACACAGCCTGGAACTGTGCAGCCTGGAAAATTTAAGAAAAAGACATGTCATGAATGCATAAAATACATGTAGATACTGGTCTATCCTTACATGGGCATAAGATGAGTGATATTTAATATACAATTTATAATATGTACATTTTCTTACTGTTTTTTAACTTTGCTTTCAAAGAATTACATTACTGTACAGTATGCCTCTCCTTGTAATTGGAGAAACTGCGTATCAGTCTATCATCCCTGGTAAGTGTTTTTTTTTAATGTAATAATGTTTCTAATACTGTATCATAAATATGACTCTAATATACTGTATGCCACAAAAATTTTGACATGTCATTCATTAGTGTATAGCTAGGCTACCTTGAAGCAATCATACTGATTACCTAGCCTACCACAAAGCAATCATACTGCTCCTACAATATCAATGTATGAATCATTGCACCTGTAAATAATCTTCATTTCTTTTCACATTATCTTTTCATTTTTGATGTCTACTGTTACTAATACTGTAACATACACAGTGTTTTGAAAAGACAATATTGATATAAGTACTGACAGATGATTCATCTTGTAAACAGACAACATAAACTTACAGTATCAATAAATACAGCACAGTACTGTACATGTATTTTCCATATGATTCTCTTAGCTTACTTTATAATCAGAATACAGTATATTATACGTATAATATACAAAACATGTTAATTGATTATTTATGTTATCAATAAGTCTTCTGGTCAACAGTAAGCTATTAGTTGTTTGGGGGGAGTTAAAAGTTATATGTGGATTTTTGGCTGTGCAGGGGGTGGGTGCCCTAATCCCCTCAGGATTTAAGAATCAACTGTATGGCAATTCAGAAGAAGGAATACAACTGTCTTTGTTTGCAGATGACGTTTATCTATGTAGAAAACAACCAAAGAATCAACAAAAAAACTGGAATTGATATGCAATTACAGCAAGGTTGCAGAATACAAGGTTAATAATAAAAAAGTCAATCAGTTTTCATTATATCAACAAGGAACCAGTGGAATTTTGAAGTAAAAACACATAACCATTTATATTAGTGCCCCCAAAATGATTTAGGTATAAATCTAACAGATTTGTTAAAAAAAATCTGTATGAGGAACAATGCAAAACTGATGAAAGACATCAAAGAACTACTAAATAAATGGAGAGACAGTGCATGTTCGTGGATAGGAAGATTCAGTATTTTGTCAAGATGTCAGTACTTCCCAACTTGATCTATAGATTCAATGCAATCTCAATCAAAATCCCAGTGTTTTTTGGGAGATATCAACAAACTCACTCTAAAATTCATATGGAGAGACAAAAGAGTCAGAATAGCTAACTCAATATTGAAGGAGAAGGAAAATTTGGAGGACTCATACCACCCAACTTCAAGATGTACTATAAAGCTACAGTAATCAGGACAGTGTGGTATTGGCAAAAGAAGAAACAGACCAGTGGAACAGAGCAAAGGCCCTGGAAAAGATCCATGAAAATCGAGCCAACTGACCTCTGACAAAAGAGAAAAGGCAACACAATGGAGCAAAGATAATCTTCGACAGTGGTGCTGGAACAACTGGACATCCACATGCAAAAAATTGAATCCAGACACAGACCTTACACCCTGTACAAAAATGAACTCAACCTGGATCACAGACTTAATATAAAATAAAGACTAATAAAACTCCCAGACAATAACCTAGGAGAATCCCTAGATGACCTTGGGTATGGCCATGACTTTTTTAGATACAACACCAAAGACACAATCCACAAGAGAAATAATTTATTTAACTGGACTCAATTAAAATTAAAAATTTCTGCTCTATGAAAGACGATGTCAAGAAAATGAAAACTAAGCCACAAAATGCAAAAAAAAAAGCAAAAGACATATCTGATAAAGAATTATCATATAAAATATACAAAGAACCCTTAAAACTCAACAATAAGAAAACAAATAACCTAATTAAAAAATGGGCAAAAGACCTGAATAGACATCTCACCAAAGAAGATATGCAGACAGCAAGTAAACATATCAAAAGATGTTCAATACTATTTATCATTAGGGAATTGTAAATTAAAACAATGAGATACCACTATACACCTAATAAAAGGACCAAAACCTAAAACACTGACAACACCAAATGCTGGTGGGGATGTGGAGCAACAGGAACTCTCATTCACTGCTGGTGGGAATGCAAAATGTACGTACAGCCAGTCTGTAAGAGAGCCTGGCAGTTTCTTGCAAAACTAAACTCTTATCATATGTAAATGCAGGAAAGGGTGTGAAGAAAAGGGAACCCTCCTACACTGCTGGTGGGAATGCAGTTTGGTGCAGCCATTATGGAAAATAGTATGGAGATTCCTCAAAAGACTAAAAATAGACTTACCATATGATCTAGCAATACCACTCCTGGGCTTATATCCAGAGGAAACTTTAATTTGAAAAGATATATGCACCCCAGTGTTCACAGCAGCACTATTTACAATAGCCAAGGCATGGAAACAACCTAAATGTCCATTGACTAGATAAAGAAGCTGTGGTACATCTATACAATGGAATACTACTCAGTCATAAAAAATAATAAAATAATGCCATTTGCAGCCACATGGATGGACCTGGAGACTGTCATGCTAAGTGAAGTAAGCCAGAAAGAGAAAGAAAAATACCTTATGATATCATTTATATGCAGACCGTAAAAAAAGTCAAATAAACTTATTTATAAGACAGAAATAGACTCACAGACATAGAAAACACACTTATGGTTACCAGCAGGGGAAGGGGGTAGGAAGGAATAAACTGGAAGTCCAAGATAAAAAAAAATTAAAAATGTATACATAAATAAACAGTGCTGGAATAACTGGCTATCCATATGCAGAAAACTTTGACCCATACCTTGAATATTTTTCAAAAATTAACTTGAAGTGGATAATAGACCTATGAATTAAAATCATAAAACTTCTAGAGGAAAACATTTCTGTGACTTGGGATTAAACAAAAATCTATTAGGGAGGCAAGAACCAAAAATATAGATAAATTAGATTGCATCAAAATTAAAGACTTCCCCACAAAAGACAGGATTCAGGAAATGAAGAGGCAAGCATAAATAAGAAATAAGAAAATATTTGCATAACACGTCTCCAATAAAGAACTTGTATCCCAAACATACAAATAATTCTTCCAACTCAATACAAGGACAACTCAATTTTTAAGAATGAGCAAAAGATATGAACAGACACTTCAAAGAAGATACACAAATGGCAAATATACTTATGAAAGGATACTCAATGTTATTCACCATTAGAGAAACTTCAGTTAAAATCAGGAGATACTACTAAACACCCCACTCAAATGGCTAATACTTTTTAAATTGACAATACCAAAAGTTAACAAAGATGCGACTGGAACTCATATTCGTGGCTCATGAGAAAGTAAAATTGTACAGCCAGTTTGGAAATAGTGGAAAAAGTTAAATGCACATTTACTGTATGACCCAGCAATCCTAATCCTGGGTATTGACCCAAAAGAAATGAGGTCTATGTTCATACAAAGTATAAGCAAATGTTCACAGCGGCTTTATTCATAACACCCTAAATGGGAAACAACCCAAATATTAGCTAATGGTGAATGGATAACAAATTGAGGTATATCAATACAATGGAATGACACCCAACAAGAGAAAGGGACAAACTACTGATACATACTGCATGAATCTCAGAAGCATCCTGTTAAGGTAAAGAAGCTAGACACAAAAGGCTAGACATTATTTAATTCCATAAACTTGGAAAGTCAAAATTATAGTTATAAAAAGCTGCGGTCGTCTGTAGCTGTAGTTGGGGAAAGAGATCAAACTACAAAGTGGCATGAAGGAATTCTGCAGGATGACAGAAATGTTGTTTCCTGATTTTGATGGTGACTACACAACTAGATACATATATTAAAACTCAAACTGTACATTTTCAGTGGGCAAATTTTATTATATGTAAATTATGTTACTAAAGCCAATTTTTAAAAGTTACAGAAATAAAGCACTTTTGTGTTTTAAATTTAATTTCTATGTGCTTATTTTGAGCTCTATTTACGTTGTCTTGCTAACTTAACCAGGATTTTGTTGGCTCTAGTCTAGTAGTTTTTTAACTCAAAATCCGTCAGCATTATAGTCACAGAAAAATACCAGGATTACAGTGCTCAGGGCCAGCCATTCTGGTGAAGATATTCATCAGGTAAGTTGCAAATATGCTTCTATGACTTTGGTGAGAAGCTGGAACTAGAGATACAGGTTTGGGAGTCATCTGCAGAAAGTAGTAGAAACCACGGAGTTGGTAAAATTGTACTCTTCTCACTGCCACCTCTCACTTGTTACTAATCCACAGAACCATAGAAAGTGCTTAAGTTAAATCTGAAATAAATGAATTCATTCATTGACTTGAATTTGAAAAGGTCAGCTTTTCCATGAGATCTAAGTAATAACCACTGAATTTAACACATTTTTGGTGTATTTCTATCTCCAAATTCATATATCTCACCTGGTTTAATTTTTCAGAGTGATTCAGCCTTGAAGTCTCTGCTACATTTGACTTAGACATCTTTTCCACATTGAATATTTGCTTTGGTAGTTTCATGTTTGAAGTGGGTTGTGAAAAGCGTGCCTTTGCTACTGGGAAGCCTGTGGGATATGACCCCTGTTTCATTCTAAAAGGCTGGATAAAATTTTTACCTTTTGTGAACAAAAGGAGAGAAAAATTGTCAATAACAATTTCTAGTTTATTTCTGGCGGTTGTACATATGGTCAAGGGGGTAGAGAGACACTATACAAAGGATCGTATCAGTCTTCTGAGCCTTTAAGAGAAACACTGATTGGGGTAGGAAAAGCACTGGATAAGCGGAAGAGTTCAACATCCAACCTTAACTGTACCCTTTTCTAGCCATGAAATTTTCAAAAAGTCACTTAACTTTCTTGAGCTTTGGCTTCTTTATTTGTACAACAGAGTTACTCACCCAACCAGTCTATGGAATGAGAATCCAAGGTAAAATGCTATGCAAATAAGGTGGTTATCACTATGCTACATAAATTACGACAGTGCTTGCTAGGATCAAAGATCAGTGATAGCAAAGACCAGATGGTAAATGCTACCAACTAGTATTATTTTTGAAATTTTTCATTTTCCATGTCATATCTTCTTTATATAAACACACATAACTAATGCTCATTTACAGCCCTCTAGAGAGAGCTGGTCCTGTGTTTTCATAATAATAGCCACCACTTTATTATGAGCTTACTAAATGCGAGGCACTTTACTGACCTCATCTCATTTAATCCTCAGCATGACCCCAAGAAGCAAGTATTATTATTCCTAGACATTTTAAGTAACTTGCCTGAGATCATTCAGCTACCAAGTGGTAGAGCCAGGATTCAAATTCAACAAACGCTTGGAGCTTGGCCATCATATACCTCTATGTGTACCACGACTGTTCCAAAATTTGCTGATCCGTAATACAGTTACCAGTGCTCACATGCTTACCTGCCGGCCATCCTCTCTGCCTTCCCTCTGATACGCTCTTCTTCAGGGTCAGCAAAGAACCTGCCCTGGTCTGTTCTACAGAAATAACATCTGATGCGGCATTCAGCACCTCAAACATAGAGAGGAATCCATACTGCATGTACTGGAATGATCGTCCAAATCGCCTGACAAATGCCTTTTCAAAATCAGAAAGGAGAACAGGAGATAATGCCAAGAGGTCTTTCAACTCACTCTTCACAACAGCTGGAAGAATAGGGGGTACCCTTCCTCGGTAAGGTACTCCCCGTCGAGAGCTGGGCCCACAGCAAACACTGGCCCTTCCCTTCTGCATGGAGTTTCGAAACTTATGGCTGCTCCTCTGTTTTGCAACTAAACTTGCTATTCCTTTGGTGGATTCATCTGGAATGGCTACAAAGATGTGAAAAAAAGAAATCGTATTTAGGTGAAAACTTATTTCCCTCTTTATTCTTTGCATTTGTAGTTACAAAATTTTTAACTCTCCAAGGAGCTGTGTATCTAGGTAGCATGATAAACATGAATCCTTGGTTCCTCCATTTCTTGCATTATTTAGAGAACAGCTTGTTAGCTTCTCTACCAGAGAATGAAGAGAGAAAGGTAACACCTAATTTATTATCATTGCTGCTAAGATCTCAAACACTGTAGATAAACATTAAACTTCCCTACAATTATTTTTCTGTGCTTCATGAAATTTAAAATATGAGTTTATAATTAAAAAGGTCCATTGTTAAGTTTCTCCTGACTTAAGGTGCAATCATCTTAAATCATATGCAAAATGTAGTTTTTGTGAATGCACAGTGTTCTAGAGAAAGGTTTCCTCATTTTGTTAAAGCTCTAATTCTGCCCACAACCTCAAAGGTGCCTATGTCTCCCCTTCTCCCTCAAAAAATTAAGATCCCCTGCCTAGGATGCAGGATAATTGCAGAACTAGAACAATTTTTTACTAAGTGATTATTATTACAAAGTTCATAGACTTTCAAATCTTAAACCTACCTTTCAGTATTACAGTACCATCCCCACAGGGGCAGACACAGACAACATCAGGCATGTCCAGCACCAGCTCCATGGTGGACCGATACCCAAGGATTCGGAGTGGTAAGTGGTTGCCAACCATCAAAAGGTACTCCTTTTCCAACTGCTGTGGGGTCAAACCATCTTTGGTGGAAATGAGAAGTGACCTTATTTCCTTCCTCAGGCATTCCTGTATACGCTCTTGTTCAGACATTGCGCCCTACAGGATTTAAGATAGAAATATTGCTCATGAGGAAAAGCAGGCAAAGATGAAGAAAATAGTCTATAATGGCCAATAGTGGGATATAAACTGAGATGCGAATTTTAAAGGTAATGAGACAGAAGCAACACTGTGAGAGTTCACTGAAATTTCATTTGGTAAAGGACCCCCAAATTCAAATTCTAAATCCCAACCTGTGTTGACTAACCTACGTGTGTCTCAACAAATACCTGCCACTTTGTATGTTTAGAAGTCCAAGTTCCTGGCTTGCTTTTCATGAAGTATTAACTCGGGATGTTCGGGGGTCTTATTCTACACCGCAAACCTAGTACCAGAGTCTTTCGTCGACTCTTTAGGAACCAGGACTGGGAAGAAGGCAAACGCAATACCTCCTTCCCCAAAGCAAGGACAGGGCTCCGGGTAAAGACGCTCGCACCAGAGTCACTTCCTCCAACCCAGACCCACCGGGAGGCTTTCCGAGTCAACGACCTCATCGTCGCCCGCCCCCTCCCCACTGCGCCAGGGCGAGGGGCCCCCTGCCCCACCCCCACCGTCTCTCACGGCCCCGGAGGAGTGGGGGGCGGCCCTGCCGCCTGCCCACGACCCCGGGAGAAAGGGGCAGGCGGGAGGGAGGCAGGCGGAGCGGCCGTCTGCGGTCCGGCCCCGCCCGGCCGCCACTCACCCTGACACCGGCGCTGGCGCTGCCGTTGCGGGCCTGACGAAGTCAAAGGCGCTCCCCTAACTAGCGGCCGAGGCCGAGCGCTGCGCGGCGGCCCGTGCGCCTGCGCACCCGCGCCCGAGGGGGCGCGCCGGGGGCGCCGCGTTCCAGCCCCGAGGGCGCGCGGCCAGTGGGACCGTTGGACAGACCTGGCCACGCCGGGTCCAGCCTGGCTTCCAACCTAGTCGCCGGGCTCCGAGGCAGCCTCGGCAGCTTTCTGGCATGGCCGGCACCTACCTCCTTCGACGTGGATGGAAGACATGAGATGAGGCCACGGCAGGAGAACCTCTCCAACCACATCCTCGGCAGGGCCAGGGGGCCGTCCCACCCTACCGACCGGCAGGCAGTTGGAGGAGAGGAAGCCTGCGAGCTTCTTAACCTGCCTGTGCCTCTGAATCACCTGTGGACCTTATTTAAGGGGGAACAAAATGCCCACGTATGATCAGCAGAAATTCTGATTCAGCAGGTCTACGTCTATTCGGGGGAAATTTCAGGCAATTCCAGTGCTTGCCTGGAGAATCAGTGCTAAGTTAGATAGATGCAACTTAGGCTCCCAGAAGAGAGGAGGGTGGGGTGAGGAGGGCTTCCTGAATGAGTGGAGAACATTCCAGGTGCCACTGGAGATAAAAGAGCTAGGAAACTAAAGAAGAGGGTGTATTTGTAGTTTAAGAGGTAAATAGAGAGGCATAGTATAAAGGCTTTTACCTTAAAATGTACACTCCAATTAAAGGAACAAGACAAACGAAAAGATAACCAAAGAATTAGAATCAAGAAGGAAACCAGAGCACATACATCTACCTTATCTTCCATATAAAATCCTATGACATAATACCAAAAACAAACAAAAAAACAAAAAACCAACTCTAGGCAACAAAAACGTTCCATCGATGAACTAAGAATACTGAGGAATCTCTGAATGACAGAAAATTGAGATGAGCTGGTTTCTAGGAGAATGGGCAGGGCTAAATAGCAAATTAGAAAAAAAGGAAAATGAAGAGACATGAAGAATGGATCCAGACACTCCAGCATCTGAATGACCAATGTTACAGAAATAACAGAACGGTGTTGAGGGTTGGAGGTTAAAAAAGGAAAAAAATGACCCAAATTTGAAGAAAAACACACATCTTCAGATTAGATGGACTCACTGAATCCTTAGGATAACTAATGAAAAAAAGATCCCATCCTAGACAGAAACTAGGAGAAAGAGAATCAAGAGATTTTTTATACAAATAGGTTACCTAGAAAACAATGGAAATTAGGTTGCCATTGGATTTCTCAATGGAGCAATAACTTCAAAGCTGAAACTGGAATCCTTTACCCAGCCAAATCAGCACGCAGGTGGAAGAAAGACATTTCAGACACGCAAGGATTCTGAAAGTTTACGCGCTCACTACATAACTTGAGAACGGCTCCAGTAAAATGAACAATGAATTGAAAAAACGTATTATCCCAGATTCTCATCCTCATTTATCTGAGATAACACATAGTGAGTACTTATGACATGCTCTTTTACATGGATTATCTCATTTTCTTCCCAGTTACTCTGAGAAAGGTACAATTATGGTCCCCAAGTGAAAAAACTGATAGAAATGAACAAGGATATAACAGAGTAATAGGCAACAAAAACATAAAACTTTTGACTGAATCTAGAAAGTTATTGGTGCATAGTGTGAAAAGAGAGATTTTCACAAAGACACTCGAGCTAAATCCCAGATCAACAACTGCAAACTGTCAGGGGCTGAGTTGCTTCAATCAGGAGACCCCATTTGGAAGGGTAGCTACTGTTGGGATCATCACTTGTTTGGCTTTGAAATAATGTACTGTCACCCTCTGAGACCTGTCAGACGTACGTGATGGCTAACCTGTGAAGTGAGTGGGAATGAGGTGGAACCATCACACCAGCCCCTTTCGCACCTTTGATGGTGACACCTCTGCAATTCTCCAGGTATGTGGTAATGCTTTTGATGTACTTCACTTGGCATTTTCTACCAGAATAAACCTGACTCAATGAATGCACCCATGTACGAATCCTATCAGTTGCTAAGATTACCTATTCCAGCTATTTACTTGGCAACTAGGGTACTAACCATAGGATGAATTCACAGGCCTACTAGCCCTGCCCAAAGGTGAACTTGGACAAGAACTCAATTCATTTATCTCCTAACCCCTATAATCTCAGAATGTTGATTGCAGCGATGACACTTTGGGTCCCAGAAGTTAATGTTTGAAAGTAGTGATAATCACTGAAAAGTTTGAGTTCCTCTTTTTTTCCAGAACAGTTATCCATAAGGGAAAGCAAGGCCTTTGTGGAAAGGCTGGGATGAAGGTTTGCAGTACTTAGGTACAACATTCCAATAGCATTCTTCTTTAAGAACATTTAGGCTACACTGAAGAGACTCTGGGTCTGGGATCTGATTTAGTTCTGGGAATAGAGACAAGTCATGTCTCTCACTCATGAGAGGTCTCTATTCCCCAAATCTAGAATTGCGTTTTGTTTACTTTTGTAGTTACACAAATCAAAAAGACTTAGTGGGTTGTGTGTTGAGTTCATTCCCTGGAATCCTGCAATAATAAAAAATACCACAACCAGAGAGCTCTGTGAGTCAGACCAACGTGTTTTCCATCCTGCAGCCTATTATGATGACCAGAGTCCACTTTTCTCCTCTTAATAACTGCCTCCACCTGGTCTCCTCCCACCCTGCTTGCATCTGGGAGTGTATTTCCATTGCAGCTGCTCCTACCAGCATTCCTGCCTTAGAAAACAGCCAGTAATGAGTTTCTCTGTGTGTGTGTGTCTTAAGCTTCTGATGCTTTAATATATGCCTCTTGACAAGTATGAGAGAATCTTTTGAAAACACAGTGAGGGAGTAAGTGTTAGAAGTTCATGATAGAACAAAGACAGCACTCCTACCTCCCCAAGTGTTGTTTTTTTTTTTAACATCATGCCCAGTTTGGGGCCATTTGATGTCACTATTCAATTCTATTTCTGACAGCAATCACTGCACGGCTTTGCCATCCCTGTTAAACTTCTGACACACTCCTGCCTCACCACTAGAAAGTGACTTTGCTCCGACTCCCAGAGAAAATGGAGGCTCTCATATATGAAACCCCTCAACTTCAGCCCCAGCCTCTAAATCAGCCCCGCCCCCATATCTTTCTTCCTGGTCTCAGAGGCTGAGTGGCCATCCCTCCTACTCTTGGGTCTATCCCCCCAACTCCTCTAGGACCATGACCTTTGGTTATTATTATACAGTCATATATTCAGTATCTCTTTACAGATTCCTTTCCTTTAATGTAAAAAGGATTAGAGCATAATTTTGTCTTACACACACAACAGAGACACGGAGATAGAGAGAAACTCAACCTACACCCTCTAGCCATTTCTTTCATGGTCAAATCCTTGAATAAACAGTCCACACT
Organism: Camelus dromedarius; assembly: GCF_036321535.1. Lineage (NCBI taxonomy): Eukaryota > Metazoa > Chordata > Mammalia > Artiodactyla > Camelidae > Camelus > Camelus dromedarius. Next base: position 24,436,400 of record NC_087458.1, on the reverse strand, counting down.
CATTTTTTCCCCACTTTTTCATCCACCATTTACTACTCAGTCCAAAGCCATCAGCCTGCTACTCTGGACATCTTAAGTTAGTTTTACCTAAATCATCAATGACAAATCTTCTAACTGACAAATCTTAAGGATTTTTCAATCTTTTCTCTCAGATGATCTCTGCTGTTTACCCTTGGTGTCCCCTCCCTTTCTGAAAATCTCTCCTCTGTGGGTGTCTATGCTGCTGCTGCTGGACTGGGCTTGGCGCCTAGCCTTCTGCTCTTATTTCTTATTTGTTATTCCATCGTTCGTGCCTGCCAGGGTCTCCCCTTGGCCCTTCTTTTTACTCTTCCCCCTCTTTCTGAGTGACGATTTTCACTCTCATGGCTTCAGCTTTGGCTGATACCTTCCAAAATGCATGTTCATTCAAGGAACAAATATCTTTTAGCGCCTACTATGTGCCAGACCACTGTTCTAATAGATTGAACAACAACAACAAAACAAAGTCCCTGTTCTCCTGGATCTTACCAAAGACAGACAAAAAGCATATATATATATATATATAAATACCAGGGCAAGGGGGAGTGAGAAGGGGCTGCTTTAAAAGTATTTAGAAAACCCTTTGTTTAACCTCTATGAGAGTGATTCTCAACTTCTGGTTCCTGAGCAGAATAACCTAGAAATTTGTTATAAATACCATTTCTCAGACCCCACCCCAGACCTGCTCAACCAGAACCTGGGGGAGGTGGAGGTAGGGGAAGGGGGGGGCGGGGAGGAGTCCAGCAATGGTTTAATAAGCCCTCCAGGTGATTCTGATGCCCGCTAAAGTGAGAACCACAGCTCCTCCCGCCTCACGTGCCATGAATAGATTACAGGTGTGCAGTCTGATACCGATTTTCTCTGCCCATAAGGGTAGCTTGAGGGTTGGAGTAAAAGGAGGCGCTGGGGATCCTCCAGTCAAAAGTAACCTCCGCCCAGTCTTTCCACAAGGCAACCAAGCGGGGTCAGCTGGCATGCCCACAGGCCTCCAGGTTGCAGGGTAAGAGCCATTCAACACTCACTGAGTCTACCGCAAGAAGCTGCGCGCTGCCAAGGACCTATTTCTCCCGCCAGCGCCGCCCCTGCGCATCCGTGGATGAAGTTCCGTCCGGGAGCGCAGAGAGTCTGCGCAGCGTAAAGCGAGGGGTGGGAGCGCAGGGGCGGGGGCTGGGGAGCGCGCGGGGCCAGGGGGCGAGGCGGGGAGCGCGGGGGGGCGGGGAGCGCGCGGGAGGGAGCAGGGTTCCTGAAAGCGTCCCGCGCGTCTGCCGCTTCCGGCCGCCTCCGCTCTAGCTGCGCGGCCCTTGCCCTTAACTAGTAATGCGCGTGCTGGGCCCTCAAGTTTCAGCATTGTTTTGAAATACTCGTTAGGGAAAAGCTCAATGGATTGAAATCCACTTGTATCATCACAGGAAATATCAAAATTACATTTGTTGATGAAAGAAAATGTTCAGTTCTTTGTTCAACCGTTGTAAATTGAGTGTTAAAAAATGGTTTTTAAAACTTTTTAGCCATTTCACAATATATACGTACACCTTAAATATGTACAATTTTTATTTGTCAATTATACTGCAGTAACGCTGGAAAATGAATAAATACATAAATTAAAACGTAAAATTGTGTGAACACGTTTCTCATTCATGGTGACAAAAAATATTTAAAGCTTATCAAAAAGCTTTGGGAATTTCAGGTAGCCATTTAGTATGGTTGGAAGGACCAGTTCTTGAAGCTCATCTGAGGATCACCCACCCATCTCTTAATGTGGCTCAAACTGGGTCTCCTCTGACTCCAGCCAGGTAGAATTACTCCTCCTCTGTGTCCTCATGCTGCCATATAGATCTGTGCTTCTTAACCAGGGGCACTTGGCAATGTCTAGAGATGTTATTGGTTGCTACAACTGGTAGGAGGGTTAGGGATGTGTGCTACTGGCATCTAGTCGTGGGTAGAGGCCCTGGATGCTGCTGAAGATCTTACAGTACACAGGACAGTCCTGTACAACAAAGAATTATCTGGTCCAAAATGTCAACAGTGCTGAGGTGGAGAAACCCTGCTGAAGATCTTTCTATCATAACATATACACTTTATCACACCTATCTGTTTACATACCTCTTTCTCCCTGTTAGACTATAGATTCCTCAAGGGCATGTCTTACTTTTACAATCTCAGAGGTGATCAGTACTAAACACATAGTAGGTGCTTACTATGCATCTGTGAAGTGAATTGAGAGAAAAGTCAAGTTAGTTTTATCTGCACCTGACAAGTGGATAACTGCATCTCCAGGCAAAGGAAGGCTGGAACATAAAATGCTTGAGAGCAGTACAATTAGGGAAATTGGGTCTGACAGAGACACCGGCAGTTATGACCAACTGCTCAGCCTGTAAACGTTGAAATCTCCGTCTTTCTCAAGTCTTTTATCCCTCACCATCCCCCTCTTCATAACCCCACGAAGTCACCAAATTCTGTCGATTCTCTACCTCAGAAATATTTCCTAATCCAATCCGTCCCCACTGCCAAAGCCAGCATCCAACTCGCATCAGCATCACTTTCCTAGACCACTGCTGTGCTCTCCTGGTTGGCCTCACTGCCATCTAAAAATTGAGAAAGTCAAATTCCTGTAGTTTCTTCCAGCCCTAAAATGTTACAACTTGCAATTTTGTCTAGTGATAATGAATTTCAGCTTTTCCATTAAATAAGTCATATAAATCAATATTCACTCTTCATTTATCCATGCGGATATGAAATTCCAAGACACTAAATGGGACTAAGTATATTAATTTAGAAAGCCATGAGATCTTTCACGACCTTTGTCTTGGAAACAAACTCAAAGCCAGTAACTTTTTTCCCCCAATTTTTAATTTTATTGTTATTAAATATCAAACCTTGGAGTTTATGCTTTTATAACTCTAGATGAAAAAATAGAAAACATACATAAAGCACTCTGTTACATGCTGAAACATGTGTGCAATTGTTTGTGTCATAAACTCAACTAACCACTTTTTCCACGAACACCATTTGCAAAGCCAGCAACTTTAATTGGTCCTCCCCCTCTTCTAGTAACTCCATTCCCACAGAGGTCAACCTCCTAACAAACCCAAACAAGGACTAAAGTATTAAGAGTTTAAAGATGTGTACATATAATATTGTCAGCAAAGGGATGACCAACATGTTCAATTAAAAAGGAATCTAAAAGAAAACAGCAATATCATGACAAGAGTAGATGAGGCCAGCCAGCTAAAGACTCACACTGCTACCTCAGCGCTCCTCAACTCCTCCGCCTGTGAGATGCTGTGTTGACTTTTTAAACGTGGAATGTTACGCAGTTTCTCAGATGTTGTCATGACCCTTCATAATCCCAACAGACCTGTGTTATAAGCAGGTGCTTCTGTTACTGTTATATATGGATATAAAAAATGAAGTAGCAATTATGTAACTTGTCAGTGGCCCTATAGCAAAGCAGACAGAACAAATGCCCAACATGGGCCCCACCACCAAGTAGGGCCTTTTCTCATCAATTTTTCTCCTGGAAGAAACCCATTTATCGTATTGGGAGGCAGTGTACAGCTTTGAGAATATCATTTGGCCAGATACCCTACCGATTCTTGGATCAAAAATTGAGGTGCAACTTTAGTTTAAGTCTACAGTTAGGGCTCTAGATCAAATTAATTTGTAACAGGAAAAAAAATCAATAAATGCTACAGTTCTATGCTTTTCCAAATAGGGAAATTTTTACAGGATGACAAAGAAACTATGTTTAATAGCAACTATTAATTTTGAGTGAATACTAAATAATCATGATACTTTTCCCCCTATGGGCCAAATGCAGCTTCAGAATTTTTCTCAATGTGGTGCTCTGGGCAGGAACTATTAATTGAGTCAGGCACTTGAGAGGAAGTCCTCCCTTATGTGGCCCACACAGTAATCAGTTTTAGAGGGTAAAAAAACAAATCTACTTAAATTACTTTATTACTAATCTTTTAATTACTTTATCCCCAGTGGCCTAACTTGGAATAAATGGAAGAAAGTAGTGGAATACTTTTTCCAGACCCGGTCTGAGTTACTTCAGGTCCTCATTCTTTAGTAACATTTTTTGAGAGGGGGGAATAAAACTATCACTATGTGAACTCAAGAACTATTGAAAAATTTAAAAATTAGTGAACATTATTTCTTCCATAATGTGATCTGAGCTAGAGTTATAAATCTCTAGTTTGAATGGTTATGTAGACCAACCTCCCATTCAGCAAGAAACAAATTATTACTAGAGAGTGAAAAAGAAATAGATCTATTCAATGTTTCAGGTTCCTCAGATGCAGGTGGGGCAGCGCCCCCAGTCTGCTGCTGGATTCAGCATGGCCAGTGAACCTTAAAAAAGCAAAATTCTTGAGTGGCAATTACCTCCTCCCCGCCCCACCAACTGCTTAACACCACAGGGGGTCTCTGGCCCAATGAGAGGAGTTTGATAGTAATGCTTGCTAAAAGTATGATTTAATGTATGAGAGCTTTTAGGAGAGGTGAAAAAAATTTTTAAATGACCCGCATTTTCTGCTTTTCTGCATTATGTCTTACTCTACTTGGATCTCTCAGGCACTACTTGGCCTTTCTGTTTTCAGACCAGCTTGATGGCTCCTGCCATGACATCCTAAAAAGGGACCTCGCTCAGTGGTTCTGATGTGGTGGCTGCTCCAGGAGGCTCTGCATATGCACTGCAGCATCTCCCGTGAACACCCATGGGAGGTCATGCCTGGTCTCTATCCTGCAGAAATCCTGAAGAGATTGAAAAGGAAGGTCAGGCCGCAGCTGAAAAGGCTGTGACCAAGGAGGAATTTCAGGGTGAATGGACAGCTCCACCTCCTGAGTTCATTGCTACTCAACCTGAGGTGGCAGACTGGTCTGAAGGCGTGCAGGTGTCCTCTGTGCCTTTTCAGCAATTCCCTACTGAAGACTGGTGTGCTCAGCCTGTCACTGAAGACTGGTCTGCAGCTCCCACTGCTCAGGCCATTGAGTGGGTCATAACAATCACTGAGTGGTCTTAAGCTGTTCTTCCCACAAACTCTTAAAATGGAAATAGGTTGGTGGAAAATAAACAGTTTCAAAAAAAAAAAAAAAAGCAAAACTCCTGCCTTCACCAAAGAAGCATGGGAACAAGGGGCCCCCCACCAAGGACAAAAGCGTCCACTTCCTAAAAATGGAAATTAAATCAGATCTCTTCTCTTCTGATTCTTCAAGAAGCATTACATCATCAACAGGGTTAAGCATTAATAAAAATAATAATAAATTAGTAAAAAAAATAATAAAGATATATAAGTGAGAGAGAGGTCTGAAAGAACGTTCCTTCCTCCACTTTTAAAATGTAAATCAAATAAAGGACAGAAATAGACTCACAGACAGAGAATACAGACTTGTGGTTACCAGGGGGGTGGAGGGTGGGAAGGGATAGACTGGGATTTCAAAATTGTAGAATAGACTACACTGTATAGCACAGGGAAATATACACAAAATGTTATGATAACTCACAGAGAAAAAAATGTGACAATGAGTGTGTATATGTCCATGAATAACTGAAAAATTGTGCTGAACACTGGAATTTGACACAACATTGCAAAATGATTATAAATCAATAAAAAAATGTTAAAAAAAATAAAATAAAATGTAAATCTTCCCGGGAGTATTCTGCCAACACCACCTCGAATGAAAGCCTCAGCAGGAAGAGTAGGGCCAGGGCATAAAATAAATTAAGGGAGAGGGGAAAGGCACCCTTGCGGAGACCTTAAGGGGAAAGGGGTGCTTAGGAAGAAGTTTCTAATTTCACCTTAAAGTTACCCTAATTTGACGACTTTTTCTGTTCCCTTAAGCTCTCTAGCCTTACGCCAGGACCGCACACCGCGTTCTATTATGATATTTACAAACCACCAAGCAAAGCGCCATCACACCTTCAGCGATTTGAGGGCCTCTGTGGTATTTCGGCTCCAAGTTTCATCTGTAGAAACACATTTTTAAATGCCTTAAACTGGCACAAGGGCTTTCACACAAACTCATTGTTGGAGGTGGGCACCCAGTCCCGGGGAGGGGAGGGGCGGGCTCCGTCCACAGCGCCTGTGAGGAACAGCTGTGCCGTTTCACCGAGAGCGGAGTCCCGCCCGCGCATCGCCCGGGTCTCGCCCCCGCCCGTGGGCGTTATAGTCCCCCCGGGACGCGCCCCGCATCCCCGCCAGCGACTCTGCAGGGACTGCGCTCGCGGCGCCGGCCGCTCTGAGGATGGAGAAGAGGGCTCGGAGCTCCTCCAGAGAGGCCCACGGAAGAGGCGGCGGGTCCCCCAACAAGGAGAAGAAGAGGTCGAAGGCCGAGAGGGGCGGCGGAGACCGCGGGCGCCGGGATGCCGGCCCCGAGCGGCCGGCCCTCGGGCGTGCAGGGAGCCGGGAGGAGCCCCGGGCGCCGGCAGCCACCGTGGTGGACGTGGATGAGGTCCGGGGCTCCGGCGAGGAGGGCACCGAGGTGGTGGCGCTACTGGAGAGCGAGCGGCCCGAGGACGGTACGTACAGCGGCAGGTCGAGGCCCTGGGAGAGGGTACAGCCTTTCCAAGTGGTACTCAGGGGACGTCAGATTAGGTACAATGGATCACAGCACCGAAACCATCGAGGCCAGAGCAGCCTCCTGGGCCTGCTCAGATTCCCAGGAAATGAAATGCATGAGTTAGGACCCACCAGTCCCTCAGTGGTGGAGACCAAAATGCATCAGAAGGAATAAAAACACCAATTAAATACCTTTGTTTTCAAGGGCCAGCCGTGGATGAGAGGTGGGAGGGAGTGTGGTCCAGGTTGGGAACCAATAAACGTGCCAGAGGAACCATGCAGCTGGTTTTGTGGCCATGGGAGGGTATATGGGCACCTAATTTAAGGAAGGACATGCATGAGCTGGTTCTGGGCAACTATGTAGTTTATTCTTCTCTCCTCATCCCCACCCCGCAGACTTACCTAAAAGCATTTTGCACTTTCTTTGGGGTGATCAAAGAAGGGGAGCCAGCAGAGCCAAGTAAAGCCAGATCTCAGTTTAAATCTCAGCTAGCCACAAGAGGGCTTTAACCCTCACCAAAGCCTGGAGAAAAACAAAAAACCTCAGAGCAGAATCTGTACAACCTTTAAAAGAGGTAAATTAGACCAAAAAAGGGAATCACCAGGAAAGGTGTCTCTTTGGCTTCTGCAGGTGAAGCTCCTGTTAAGAATAAATTTATTTTATTCCCATCCTTTTTATGATGAATAGAGGGAAAAAAACTCATTACGCCTTAATTATAGGATGAGGGAGGTTTAAAGGAAGGTAAATAAGGAATAGTGTGTTATATTACTTGCTGCTATGAAATTTTATTTCCTGGCTACCAGCATTGAAAGCTATGACCTGAGAAAGCTCCCAGCAGTTGAAGTGTAGTCTATGTGGACCATGTTAGAACTGTTTTGCCTAATTCTGCCCTTTCAGTGGTTAGAAATTTCTAGTCATTAAAGCGTTATGGATTCAATGCTACAGTAATGCTGAGATTAGAGGTCTGTAAGGATTGTGCTTCAGACCACATCAGCTGGGCAGGGAAAGGGAACCCCATTTTGGAGCCCCTACTATGTGCCAGACACACAGTAGGTATTTTACTGAGTACTATCATTCCCATGTCACAAATGAGAAAAAAAAATGCTGAGAAATTAAGTAACTTGCCCAAGATCTACAGCTGGAAAGTGGAGAAGCCAGGTTTCAGAGTAAGCAGTCTTACTGAAAAGCCCATCCTTGCAGGGTGCTGTTCCTAACTTCTGGCCATGGTACCAGCTCTGCCATCAACTAGCTATGGCCTTGGGCTAGTAGCTTCAGCTTGTGGGCCTCACTCAGTCTAGCCATAAAGGACAAGAGTCCAAGACCCCCAAGCAATGGCTGAGTCCCATGAAAGATGAGGCCGCCTTTCGGAGCCCTTGTCTGGGAGGTTTCTGTGGCTCCCAGAGGAAAGGGGAGCAGAAACAAGAATGTCCCTTCCTCCTCCTCAGTTAGTAGCAGAACTTGTGCCCAGATTCTGTGCTGGTTCCAGTGTACCCACTGCTGTCTTTCCAGGAGCCTGTGTCATACAGACAGCACCCCAGAGTGACCTGACCACTCTCATGTCCAGCTCACTCGAGTTCCGGCAAAGTCTGCAAACTGCTCTGACCCTAATTCCAAGGGCTGGACTAACAAGCGCTAGTCAGGGAATCTGGTGAAGTTCATATAATTATTCTTATGCTCTTTTTTTTTTTTTTAAGGTACCAAGTCTTCCAGTTTAGGGGCCTGTGAGTGGCTTCTTGTCCTCACATCCCTGCTCTTCATTATCGTGACCTTCCCTTTTTCCATCTGGTTCTGCGTAAAGGTGAGATCCATGTGTACCCAGTAAGTAATTTCCTGGTGCCTGTCACTGACCAGACGATGTCCGCTCTCATTTCTGTGTTTTGGTACCTGTGCATGGAATGCCCTCACCCCACTCACCTTTTAAGAGAGCTCCTACTCCTTTGTACCTGCTCCCGTGTAACTGTGAAGCCTTCCTTGACTCCCCCAGACTGTCATTCCCTTCCTTGTGCTCTCAGGTCACCCTCCTTTCACATCCTTTCTAGCACTTACCACAAATGTCATATTTGTGGATACCTGATCTCTGCCATTAGACTGAGAGCCCCTTCAGGACAGGGGATACACCCAGTTCATCTACACCCTGTAACACAAAGACCAGCCCAGAGCAGGTCATGATGCCCACTCCTGACACTTCCAGGAAGCTTCTCAGGCAGCTACTATAGACCACAAATGGCAATTACCTTGGGCCCACAGGAGGTTACACATGGCTGTCCCTGAAGTGAATGAAAACCTGTGTCATTTCAGGAAGAACATGCCAAGATGGAATTAGAAGTGCAAGGGATTTATGGGGAGGCATTGCCTGTGAGGGATTAAGGGGAGGGAGGATAAGAGTAGGCAGGGAAAGCCTTCAGATAATAATGCAGATCTGACACTTGTGATATGAGACGGGGAAGGAAGGATTGGACAGAGAGAGCCTCAGACTGTGGTACACCTCCAAGAAAGCCTTGGCCAGGCTGAAAGAGAACTCCAGTGCAGAGTTTGCCTCTTAGATGAGTCCCACAGTGGGCAGAAACAGCCAGACCCTTGTAGCCCTGCCATTCTTAGTCACTGGCCAGAGCTGTCAGGGAAGAGCGTGTCCTTGGCGGGACACTACAGATGCTGTGGGGGCTGTGGTCAGAGTCACCCCTCCTGCAAGCGCTCCTTCCTCTTTCTTTCTCTTCTTCTCCTTCATCTTCATGAAAGGCTGTCGGATTTTGTCAAATGCCTTTTCTCCACCCATTACACATGAGTACATGGTATTTGCCCTATGTTCTACTAATACAGTATATTACAACCATTGAATTTTGGATGTTAACCAACTGTGTATTCCTAGGATGAGCCCCACTTGGTTCTGGAGTATAATCCTTTTTATGTGTTACTGGAGTCAGGTTGCTGGTAGTTTGTTGAGGATTTTTGCATCTATGTTCATAAGAGATATTGGTTCATAGTTTTCTTGTGATGTCTCTCTCTTTTCCAGTATCAACGTAGCATTGATCTCAGAGAATAAGCTGGGAATATTTCCCTCCTTTTCTATTTTTTGGGAGAATTTGTGAAGAACTGGTATTAATTCCTCTTTAGATGTTTAGCAGGATTCACCAGTAAAGCCTTCTGGTCTGGGACTTTTCTTTGTGCGAAATTTTTAAACTATTAATTTGCTCTTTTATTTCCAGATCTTTTTAGTCTTTTTTTTTTTCTTGAGTCGTTTTGGTAGTTTATAACTTTAGGAATTTTTCCATTTCATCTGAGTTATCTAATTTGTTGGCATATAATCAATCATTCATAGTATTTTCTCTTAATAATCTGTTTTATTTCTGTAAGGACAGTAGTGATGTCTCTGTCATTCCTCTTTGATTCCTGATTTCAGTAATTTGAATCCTCTCTCTTTTTCCTTGGTCAGTCTAGCTAAATATTTGTCAGTTTTGTTTATCTTTTCAAAGACCCAACTTTTGGTTCAGTTGATTTGCTCTATTACTTTTCTATTTTCTGTCGCATTTATTTCCACTCTAATCTTTATTATTTTCTTCTTTTTGCTTACTTTAGGTTTAGTTTGCTAGTCTATTTCCAGTGTCTTAAGGTAGAAAATTAGAGTTTATTTTGAGATATTTCTTCTTTTGTATTGTAGATATTTACAGCTATAAAATTTCCTCTAAACACTGCTTTGGTTGCATCCCATATGTTTTGGTATCTTGTGTTTTTATTTTCATTCATCTCAAAGAGTTGTTTAATTTCCTTTGTGATATCTTCTTTGACACATTGGTTATTCTAGAGTATGTAGTTTAATTTACATAAATCTGTAAATTCCCCAAATTTCCTTCTGTTATTGATTTCTAATTTCATTCCATTGTAATTAGAGGATATACTTTGTGTGGTTTCAGTCCTTTTAAATTTATTGAAGTTTTTTTTTTTTATCGCCTACCATATGACCTACTCTAGGGATGATTCGTGTGTGCTTGAGAGGAGTGTGTATTCCACTGTTGTTGGGTGGAGTTATGCTTATATATCTGTCAGGTTTGGTTTGTTTGTAGTGTTGTTCAAGTCTTTTCTTTCCCTATTGATCATCTGTCTAGTTGTTCTATCCATGATTGAAAGTGGGATAGTAAAGTCTCTAACTATTACTGTTGAATTGTCTATTTCTACCTTCAGTTCTTTTGGCTTTTGCTTCATACATGTTGGAACTCTGTTTTTAGGTACATATATGTTTATCATTGTCATACTTTCCTAATGTGATGAGCCTTTATCATTACACAGTGTCCCTCTTTATCACTAGTAATAACATTTTTGTGTGTTGTTTTAAACTCCATTTTGTCTGATATTGGTATAGTCACTCCTGCTCTCTTTTGGTTAATTTTTGTGTGGTATATCTTTTTCCATCCTTTTACTTTCAACCTATTTGTATCTTTGAATAGGAAATTCATCTCCTACAGGAAACATAGTTGGCTGCAGGCTCTTCTTGAACAATCATCTGAGCACCTGCGTGGTTGCCATCAGGTCCATAAGGTCTGTTAAATAGTTAATGAGTGATACGTGTAAAAGCTAGTAATGCATCAGCTACAGCAAAACACAAGATTAAATAAATATGCTGTGATTTCTTTGATTTGGTGGAAGCAATTATTTTTTAGATAACTATGACTCTTTAAACAAAATTCTATCCATGGGCTCAAAAACCAACGTGACCAATATTCTTTTCATTGGTGTCTAAAATTCTACATTTATTAAGTGTATAATTTGGAAATGTAAGTATTAACAGAAATTCTTTCCTCGTTCTCAAAACAAGAAATTTCTTATACCTCAGATCACTCTCATGCCAAAGTCTTTTGAAGACTTCATTTTTCTTTCTTGGAGTATTAAATTTAATTAAAAATATTAAATTTCCCTTTAGGTTGTACAGGAGTATGAGAGAGTAATTATATTCCGACTGGGACATTTGCTTCCTGGAAGAGCCAAAGGCCCTGGTGAGAACCATCTTTGTTACCCCCCAGAAAGCTTGCCAATTTCTTCCATCCATGCATATTTGTAATATGGCCCTCAGATTGCATGAAGTAACTTGATTCATGATATCTTCATTTTCTAATCTGTTACTTGTAACACAGGTTATTGAGAAGCTCTTCAGAGGGCATTACTACTAGTTTATCATGTCCAAGGGAGTGGATTCGGAGAGCCAAATGCCAGAGCCAGGCTGGCTGAAATAGCAAGTAGGCTTTGGACCCCTGGCCAGGTACTGGTTTAAGTAGAGTGTGTATGTGGTCTGAGTCCTGTGGATTCTTAGAGCAAAGCTGAACTGATTCAGAATCCAAGGAATCAGACTAAACCATGTGAGACAGGCAAAGTTCAGCATCCATGTAACAAATTTACCCTCAGTTGGTGGAGTTTAAGAAATACAGATTCAACACTTCCTGTGTTGTAGACATTGTCTAACTACGAGGGGTACAAGATGGATGAATGGGACACGGTCTTTTATCTCCAGAACCTCAAAATCTTGCAGAGTTGGTGTCCAGAGGTCCAAGCTGATTATGGGGCACAGATAGAAGTATGGTTAGTCTGAATATTCTAATAGTTGGAGTTTGGAGATCCAAGCCAGCCAGGAAGACATGAGAAGGAGCAAAGTCCCACTGTGTGTATATTGGAAAGGGTACAAGCTCCAAGTCAGGTCTATAGACACAGGCAGAGAATAGAGACCAGACTAGGAGACACAAATCAGAGTTTGAAGTTTCATAACCAGCAGATAGGTCCACACAAAAATAGAGCTAGGCCCTCTAGTTCCAGGACAAGGATCACCTTGTTCTGGTTCTAGTTTTTGGCACCCTTCTTAATTGGGGCTGAGAAGGGCTAGTAGCTGGGTGGCTCTTCAGAGGGGTCCTGGGCTCAGTGAGGTGCTGCTGGTTCCAGCAAAGCTTTGGCTCTTGCGGAAGCCAACAGTGTCCAATGGGCTTTCAGAAAATCTCAATAAATCAATCTAAAAATATTGACTGCACATTGATCCTATACATTACATTGGGTGGGTGAGGATTAATTAGCCAATCAGAAGGCTAGTATCTTGATGTGGTTATTCTGATTACCTCTGGGGCTCACATTTTAAGAAATGTCACATAGAGGTTGATGACTGTAAAGTCTGTACACACATGGATTCAATGATAATTTTACAAAGCACCTAAAAGGCACTGAGTTAGGCACCAAGGCTAACAATAATGCATAAGACATTCTTGTTAGAGAATTTAAGTCTGGTGAAGGAGACAGACATGTAACCCAAGAGCTGAATGGGTCAGCACCATGACCAAGGTGACCACATAGCCCATTTTTCTAGGGGTAATTCCTGTTTATGCCTGTTGTCCTGGTGTAAGTTGTAATCGTGCTCTCTTTTCACCCTCAAAAGTTTTCCAGGTTGAACAACAAATTATACGGTAACCTTACCAACAACACACTATAGGGGTGGAGAAAGGATGGCATAATGGTTTATGTGTGGTTGGAGACTAAGAAAAGCAATGCAATGTGCAACTTGATGCCAAAAAAGTGAACCTCAAATGGCCTCCATGTTGGCTGTTCACCTGTCACTCTCCCTGCCTCTCTTCTAGGCCTTTTCTTCTTTTTGCCCTGCCTGGATACCTATCACAAAGTTGACCTTCGTCTCCAAACCTTGGAGATACCTTTTCATGAGGTAAGCCAAGTGATAGATTTTGCTTTCTCTCTACATTTTCCCTGGTCAAGCTATCAATTCTGGCCCAGAGGAAAATGACTATTTATGCTCAAAAGTAGAAAAGAAAAAGAGAAATATGGACTACATCAAAAACTTAAAACTCCTATATCTCAAAGGAGGCAATCAAAGAATAAAAAGGCAACATATAGAATGGGAAAAAATATTTGCAAATATTACATCTGATAAGGGGTTAATATCCAGAATGTACAAAGAAATCATACAGCTTAACAGGAACGCAAACAGCCCAATTAAAAATGGGAAAAGGCCTTTATAACGGTTAATTTTATGTGTCAACCTGGCTAAGCCACAGTTCCCAGATATTCGGTCAAATACATTTGGATGTTCCTGTTAAGGTATTTTTAGATAAGATTAATATTTAAATCAGTTGACTTTGAATAAAGCAGATTTCCCTCCATATATGGTATATAGTATATATTCTTGACTTGAATAGGCATTTCAATACAAACTTGAATAGACATTTCTCCAAAGCAGATATACAAATGGCTAACAAGCACATGAAAAGATACTCTACATCGCTAATCAATTTTTGATGCAAATCAAAAACACAATGAGATACCACTTAACATCTATTAGGATAGCTACTATTAAGAAAAAAACAGAAAATGTAAGTGTTGGCAAAGATGTAGAGAAATTGGAACCCTTGTATACTGTTGGTGGGAATGTAAAATGGTACAGCTACTGTAGAAAAACAGTATGACAGTTCCTCAAAAAATTAAAAATAGAATTATCACATAATCCACCAATTCCACTTTTGCATATATACCCCCAAAGAACTGGGAGCAAGGAATTAAGGAGATATTTGTATATGTATGTTCATAGCATCATTTTTTTACAGTAGTCAAAAGGTGGAAGCAACCCAAGTGCCCACTGATGGCTGAATGGATAAACAAATTGTGGTTTACACCTACAATGGAATAATAATCGGCCTTAAAAAGGAATGAAATTGTGACACATACTGCAACATGGATAAATCTTGAGAAAATTATGCCAAGTGAAATAAGTCAGTCACCAAAAGACAAATACTGAATGATTCCATTTATATGAGGAACCTAGAGTAGTCAAATTCAGACAGACAGAAAGTGAACAGTGGTTGCAGCGGCTGCTGGGAGGAGAGAATGGGGAGTTGTTCAGTGGGTTTCAGTTTTGCAAGATGAAAGGGTTCTGGAGATTGTTTGCACAATATGAATGTACTTAACACTACGGAACTGTACGCTTAAAAAATGGTTAAGATGGTAAATTTGATGTTGTGTGTATTTTACCACAATTAAAAGTTAAAAGAAAAATAGAAATGACATCTAGACTTTCCTGTTACTGATTCAAATTTATAAGCCGTTCCTACATTGTCTCCCACCTTCAGTCTGAGGCTCTTATTCTTTCTTTTGGTAAATAGAAATGTAAATTAAAATGATATAGTTTTAAAAGGCTTATTTTAGATAATAAAATATAAAAAATAAAACTTACACCTAATCCTATTACCCACAGAGTTGATATTTTGGAATGTATTTTTTCAGACTTTTCTACACATGTGGTTATATTTACAGGCAGGTATTTATAGATCATACTATCTGTACCATTTTATAAAACATGGCTTTTTTCACTCAGCAATCTATTGTTACCATCTTTGCACATATTAGCTATGTTTCTCCGTCTTTATTTGAAGACACATAGCATTTCATTGTATGGATTTTACTCAACTATTTTACTCAATTAATTGAATAGAGTAACTGTGGAATTTACTCGACTAATTCTCTATTATTGATATTCAGTTATTTCTAATTTTTTATTACAATAAGCAATGCTGTGAATATCATCCTTGCAGCTAAATCCTTAAAATATATCCTTGTGATCAATGTCTAAAAATGGAAATGTTGTGCACATACACCTTTTAGGGCTTTTGATGTGACTCACCAATCTGCCCTCTAAGTATACACTCAATATATTAGAGTGTTTCTTTCCCAGAACGTGTTCTCTTTTAGCAGATTTTTTTTGGCGTTGATTTAAAAAGACCTGATACACAATCAACTGAATGTTTTCATATGAGAAAATTATTCCCAATTTTTTTTTACAAAAGGATTTACAACGGGATTTCTTTAAATTGTGCTTTCTTCAGTATATTTAATAAAAACTCCATAATTTTCCAAAAAATGTCTACTTTGATTAAAGGGTGGGCCAACTGCTCTTTCTTTTTTCTTGACATCATCTTACTCTGAGAAAATATCCTTTGGACACATCTAGCTCCTCTGTCCCCGTGTGGGAAAGGAGCCCAAGAACCAGGCCTGTCACCCAAACTTCTTTTTCTGCCCAGGTTGTAACCAAAGACATGTTTGTAATGGAGGTAGATGCCGTCTGCTACTACCGGCTGGAGAATGCCTCTCTTCTCCTATGCAGTCTTGCTCACGTGTCCAAAGCTGTGCAGTTCCTTGTGCAGACCACCATGAAGCGTCTCCTAGCACATCGGTCCCTCACTGAAATTCTTCTAGAGAGGAAGAGCATTGCTCAAGATGTAAAGGTACTTAGATAAATTTAACACTGAGCATGTCAAAATACCCTTTTATCTTCTATGCCTTTCTTCTTGGCAATTTATTGAATCTTTCGTGTGTCATGCATTCACTGTTAAACATACTATCCCACTGACAGCTGAGTAAGAGGGTGCCAGATTGACCCCGAGCCTCATGGTCACCGATTTGTGCCGATCAGGCCTGATTGTCATGGTTTTTGCTCTCAACCTCCCCTAGTGGCTTTAGACTCCCTGTAAAGTGCCCACACAGCACACGGTGGTGAATGGAGCTGGCAGGGATGGTGGGGCTAAACAGGAGTTGGTGGGACACACAGATGATAAGGAATGGTTCCTGGGAGTCTACATGTAGTTAGAAAAACAAGCAACGTGAAATAATGATAAGTTCAAATAAGACTTTCAGATAAAAAGAGGTAAGATGTCACAGACCCTTACGTGACTAATTACTCAATCAAATCATCTAGATTTAGTTGATTTGGACTGAGAGGAGGGGGAGGAGAGCAGGTGCAGCCTCCCAGGCAGCAGGCTGAGCAACCTGGCCCACAGCCCAGCAGGCGTCTTGGATTCTCACCTAGACAAGCTGGCAAAGGCATCCAGAAGGGAGGTGAGAGCAGAGCGGGACTCCGGGCAGCGGGCCAGTCAAGTGGCGGTTACCACCAGTGACCCAGCCTGTCACTGAGGCCGGGGGCACCTCGGCTCGGAACTGAGTGAGGAGGCTACGGGTCGTGTCCAGCTGGAGGAGGACCTCCCCTAGAAGGAGCTGAGGATGGAGGGCGCTGATCATGACTGTGCTTGACGGGACCGAGCAGATGCTCGGCTGAGAAAACGACTTGTCCAGATATTTGTGACTCATCCAACTTGTTACCGATGTAACTGGGATTAGCATCCTAGTGGAAAAGCGGAGAATTCAGAACTAAGAGAAGCTGAAAAGAGAGTAAGAACGAGAGGAATAAGAGACGCAGGGGAGCTGCTGCTCTGGAACTGTAAGACCACTCACAGGTGCTCCCCTCTGTCCTCCTTCAGCCTCTCGTCCGGCTCACCCCTCCCCTCCAGCGGATACAGGGGAAGGTCCAGACGCTGGACATTCAAGCTCACCCTTGATATGTTGAATTATAATGTATATTTTCACACATCTGTCTTCCCAGACCATGAACTCCATAACGTCAGAGGTCATATTTCATTCATCTTTTTGTCCTCAGTACCTGGCACAGGGCTGTCACACAGCAGCCAGATACTGTTTTTTTCTAGGGAGGGGGGAAATGAGTGGATAAATGACCCAGCTCTTGCAGCCTCCCGTCTTGCCGTCCTTCCCCAATTGTATCTAATACACCAGCCCACTTAGTGTTTCCCCAGCCTTCAGCACTTCTGTGCTTCCATGCCTCCTCTTAGGCTGTTGCTCTGCACAGAATCTTCCCTCTTCCCCACAGGCAAAATCGTATTGTTCTTTAAGACACCACCTCCTCTGTGAAGCCTTTTTCAACATTCCTTCCTCTCATCCACCCCCTAAATTAGCCTTCTCAGGGTTCCCTATGCACTAAGCTAACTATTTATCTAGCCACTAAGAAATAATCAGAAATAAGTTAAAAGGGAAAAAGAGTATGGCTCACATGTTGCTCCATGTCCTACCCCTCCTCTTCAGAACCTGCACTCCGTTTCTTCCCAATCCTGGGATGGGGAGGTGGGGGAGACGGGTGCCACAAGCCAGAAGGAAGGAAAAGCACCTGCAAGGGAATATTATGTGGAAGAGAGTCTCATATGAGAGAGAGACTAAAGACTCTGGTTCTCTAAAAAATGCATTTTAGAACAGATTTCACAAATACACTATCTGTATTATTTCCTATCGCTTATGTAACAGATTACTGCAGACTTGATGGCTCAAACCATCACCAATTTAACATCTGATAATTTTGAAGGCTAGAAGTCCAAATGAGTTTCACTGGGCCAAAGCAGGGCTGGTTCCCTCTGGAGGCTTTGAGAGGAGAATCCATTTCCTTGCCTTTTTCAGCTTCCGGCGGCCGCCTGCATTCTTTAGTTTGTGGCCCCTTCCTCCATCTTCAGAGCATAACACTGCAACCTCATCACATCACCTTCTCCTCTTCTGTGGTTGGATCTCCCTCCACCTCCCTCCTCTAAGGACACTTGTGATTGCATTTAGGGCTCACCAGGAAGACCCAGGATAAGCGCCCCATTTTAAGATCCTTAAACTTAATCACATCTGCAGTCTCCTTTGGGCTGACATTCCCAGGTTCAAGGGACTAGGGCATGGATGTCTTTAGGAGCCATTAGTCAGCTTACTACACCATCTTCAATGCCACAAATATTTATTGTGTGGCACTGTGCATGTGAAGCAACTTTCTGCAAGGCACTGCAACGCTAAAATGAAACAGGGAAGGAAGTACGCAAAGTCTTTCAGAAGAAATGTGCTTTCTCAGTACAGAACAATGGCCATGAGTGCACAGGGGGACTCTCCTCCCATCCAGAGGTTCTCACTGACATCTCAACTCTTCCCTCCACAGGTTGCCTTGGATTCAGTGACCTGTATTTGGGGAATCAAAGTGGAGAGAACAGAAATGTGGGTAGGAGATTAACCAGGAAGAACAATATGATAAAGGGAAATATTTGGGTTTTATTTAAAATTTTCTATTTGAAAAATTATTTTCGTTGAATGAGTGCTGTAGCCATATTAGCATAAATTTGGAAGAAAGAGAAGAAATTTAACCTATTATGTCATAGCCATATCACAACACCTATAATATCTGGACAAATTACTTTCATATTTTCTCTCCAATGATTTTAACCTCTTTTAAAGATAAAATTCATATAAAACTCATCATTTTTAACCATTTTAAATTACAACCCAGTGGTTTTTAGTATATTCACAGTGGTGCAACCACTATTACCATCTAATTCCCAGAATACTTTCATCCCCCAAAGAAAGTCTGCATCCATTAAGCAGAAAGTCCTCATTGCCCTCTCACCCCCCAGCCCCCTGACAACCACTAATCTACTCTCACTGTCTGGATTCGGCTATTCTAGACATCTAATATAAATGTAACCACATAATATGTGGCCTTTTGTGTCTGACTTCTTCCACTTACCATAGAGCTTTCAGGGGTCATCCATGGTGTAGCATGAGTCAGTACTTCATTCGTTTTTACAGTCGAATACTGTTCCATTGTGTGGTCATACCACATTTTGTTTATCTGCTCACCAGTTGGTGGATATTTGGGTTGTTTCCACTTTGGGGCTGTTATGAATCATGCTGCAATGAACATTCGCGTGCAAACTTTTGTGTGAAAAGACATGGTCTTAATTATCTGAGATATACACCTAGGAGTGGAATTACTGGATCCTATGGTAACTCCGTATTTAACTGTCTGATGAACTGCCAGATTGTTTTCTGTCTCTGTACTTTTTATAGTTACCATCAGGGGGCAAATACAATTCTGTATCTTTTATGTGCTACATAAAGTATTATTCTTATTTGGTCAGATCTACCCTTTTCAAAATCAGTTCTCATTTATAAACTTCGATGGTTTCCCTTATTATTAATAGCATGGCTCTTTGGGGCTGTTTTTCATTATTCAAATTTAATAGCTGGGATTTAGATTAAACTTTAAGTGGGAAAATCATCGAATCATCATACTACATCAACACAAAATTTGTTTTACTTGGAAAGAGAAAAACATAGCTCTACTATAGCATCAGTGATATAAAAAACCTGCAGTTGAGGCACTAACCCTTGAGATGCTCTTCTCTGCCCACCGTCTGCGCTGAGGTCTGGGCGGTACCTCTGTGAAATCAGAACTTGCTGTGCAGCACGAAGGGATGGCGGCAGAGGCGGCAGGGCTGTACGAAAGCCCCGGCGGCTAAGGGCAGTGCTGCACACCTGCCGACCCCCACGCGCTTTGTCTTTCAGTAAGGATGTGAGGCTGCCGGCCGGGCTGCAGCACTCGCTGGCGGTGGAAGCTGAGGCGCAGAGACAGGCCAAAGTGCGGGTGAGCCAGCCCTGAGCAGGCTGTCCCGACCCCTGCACAGCTGCTCTCCTAGGAGCCCGGAGAATCCAAAAGAAGGCCTGCTCATGGAGAACATTTCCCCTTCGCTCCTCACCTGTTCATCCAGGCGCTGGGGGGAGTCTGGCTTATGCCCCCACCGCTCTATTAAAATTGCTCTCTTAATGTGTGCTAATAGCTTGACGAATGCAACGTCTCTCTTCCTGTTTCCCTCTCTCTCTGAAGCTGCTGGTGACAGTGACCTCCTCCTCCTTGACTCTTGTTGTCACTCTCTCCCTAAAGGCATCTCCCCACACTCCATCCCTCATCTCTTGCACTGGCATCTTTCCCTGGCACCTGTCACCTCCAGATTAACAACACCCACACCTGATCCCCAGCTCTGCACAAGCTCTGGAGGGACAACCATGATCAGGGCCCGATTCCCTCAACGCCAGAGCTGGGACAAGGCTGTGCCACTCACAGCCTCCACTCAGCTGTGCCAGTGAGCAGCACAGACGTGGCTGCCAGCAAAGGACAGAGGTGCTGAGTGGGAAGGGTGTTGGGAAGAGGGAAATGAGGACTGGAAAGGAGGAGGAATTCTCTTAAAGAACAGAATGTAGGTGAAGAAAAACCCCTAACTACCTAAGAGGGAGGATAACTTTGGAGCGTTGGTGGAGGAGGGAGGGGAGGAAGGTGATCCTCTGGGCAGAGTTACCTCTAGATCTCTGAGTCCAGTCCTCTCTGCCCACTTTAAGGTGACATTTGGGTGATGATCGTGGTGCTTTTTCTCCTGAAATGCTGACCTGAGTTGGGAGTCATTCTTTCAGGGTTCCATGTCTTTGCCTGGAATGCTGGCCAACCTTTTCTCTCTATGGCGAAACCTACTCATCTCTCAAGGCCTGCCAGACATAACTCCCCTAACACTTCATCTATACTTGTCATGGTCCCTAGCAAATTCTGCCCCTAATTACAATTCATAGTATAATCTCTCTCCCTAGATCAAGATCCTTGAGGAGAAAAGACAGTCTGCTCTGCTGTGCTTTGCGGCCCCTGTCACATGCTAGTGCTTGCTTGTTGAGTCACATTGAATAGTGATTAAAACCTTCATGGAGCAAAGAAGAAAGATCACTTTGCTTTGTTCACACCTGTTGTCTAGATGATCGCTGCAGAAGGGGAGAAGGCGGCCTCTGAGTCCCTGAGGATGGCGGCCGAGATCCTATCAGGCACTCCAGCTGCTGCTCAGCTTCGGTACCTCCACACCCTCCAATCTCTGTCCACAGAGAAACCTCCCACAGTGGTTCTACCTTTACCATTTGACTTGCTAAATTTCCTATCTTCTCCAAGCAACAGAACTCAAGGAGGCATCCCCCTCCCAAATCCTTCCAAACCTGTTGAGCCATTGAATCCTAAGAAGAAAGACTCTCCCATGTTATAGGAGGAGACAAGGCTAGTGTGCCTGCAAAGAGGGCTGCCATATAACAGCCACATCCCTGAGCGAGGCACTCTGTCTTCACTTCCTGCCCTTTCTTCGACTGCCATATGGAATGCCCTTGGAGTGCATGAAGTCACAGTGCAGCAACACACATGAGGAGGCAGTGAAATCATGCAGTGACAGGGAAGCCGTATAACATGTTCAGGCAGATCATCTAATCAGAGTAATTATGGGAAAGAGCTTTAGATAGTATTCTACTTTGGAAAGAATTTTGAGTCTATATATATATATGGCTAAATTTTGACTTCTGAAGATGTAGTCCAAGTGTCCTTTTTGCTCTATGCCCTCTGACCCTTTGGGGAAGGTCTTTGTTGCTCCCACAGCCCTTTCTACATGCACCTGTCGTTATGCTGATCACACTCTGTTGTAATCTTGTACTTAAGATGCCAGCTTCTCTCCAACTATCCTACGAATTCCTTGAAGGCACATCTTAATCATTTACTGCCCTCACCACACCCAATCTTGTATGGTCCACCCCATGTGTTTGCACATAACAAAGATGACTGAGTTGCATCACAGTAACACTTAAATGTTTCTGCATGAATGAAAGAAAAAGAGATGTGCTTGGGCTGGATATAAAATTGATACCCAATTAAAGAATTTTAAAGGAATTATTTTATGGAGACTCCTTTTTTAGATAGAGAAATAAAAGGACAAAAACATTTATCTGATACATGTTGCTTAAAATCTGAGGAAGCATCACTATAAATATGGGGCTAATGTATTTTCGTATGGAATTTACCAGTTACTTATTTTTTAAACAGTATGTGATCTATACATGTCCTGAAGTATTCTTTTCAAATACAGAAATTCCTTAATATAAATGTATTCCTATAAGTATAATTTGTCTTACTTTCCATTAACTTGCCCAATACAATTAGAAATATTTACCTACAGAAAAAAATAGCCAAATAAATAAGAAAGCACAATAACTCTATAAACTTAAAAAATCAGTAACAATATAAAACATTACTAAAATTGCAAAAATATGACTAAACTCATGATGTCAGTAAAATGCTATGTGTAATGGCAGCTTCCGTGCTGCTTGTAGAGGAAGATGGTGATAACTCTCCCCCGGGTACGTCACCAGTTGGTGATTGCTGTGTCCTTAAAACTGCCTCTTGATTCTTCACGTTATTTGATGTTACTGGTTTATACTGGGTAAAGGGGATGAACTGTGTGGGGATGGATGGAAACTGAACTTCTGGTGGTGAGCACACTGTAGTGTATACAGAAGTCAATATATAATGTTGTACACATGAAACTTATATAATGTTATAAGCCAATGTTACCTCAAGTTAAAAAACCCTCCCTAACAGTGTATTATAATAAAGCAGGATATAATGATGCCAACCTTAGGGGCACCTCTGTCGTACGTCTCTAGGCCGCCTCCTCATTCCATTCACAGCTGGGAAAACTACACCTTCTAATCCAGTCTTGCTGGCTTAGGACTTCAGCCAAGCAGTGCATCTTCCCATGATTATGCAGGACTAGATGATTTCAAAACCTACATATTCATACAACCATGCCAAATTCATTTATGGATGTAACAATCTGATAGAAAAGGTTGCTAAATATTGAGGTGGTAACTTTCAATATTGTTTCAAAAGGCTGTTTTATCTAATTCTGAAAAATATTTCCACATCTTATTAAAAGTCTCCCCAGTCCTCACTCCCAAAGACCGTACTTGTTTGTGGGGGGAGCAGCAGTGCTGAAAGCCTGGATTGGGTAGTCTCTGCTGGAGGCAGTAGAAGATTCTGAAGCCAAAGGAGCAGGCAGAGCTCTAATCCATGCAGAAGTGTCAAAACACAAAGTGTGGAATCCAAAAGGCCATCAAATCCAAGTAAGCCAAAGGCAGGTAACAAAATTTGTCAGAGTCAGGAGTTCAGTGCCAGAGAGGAAAGCAAGCACTGATGAGGCAGGGATAGGTTGGGAGTTTGGGGGAACTCCTGGGTGTTTTCCTAAACGTCTAATCTATCAGGGTTTGCAGTTTGCTTTTGTGGAGCAGCTAGGGCATAGTCATAGGCGGTCCAGCCCACTTAAGGGGCAAACAGCAATTAGAGTATCACTGAAGTGGGAAGTATTTCTCATCACCAGTGTGCTGGCCCACACTCATCCCAGTGTACTGGTTATTGGAGTTAAGATGGCATCAAGGGTTGTTGGTCACTTTTCATCTCATATAGGTGGTTCCTGGTTTCAGGCTGGCAAATGTTGGCATGAGCAATGGAGGAGGAGGTAGGGTTATGTTGGTTCAGAGGCAGGAACAGAACAATTAGAAGTGAATGCAATAATGGCCTTTATGATCCTTAATAATTCCTTATAGCATGGTTCTTTTTGTCAGGGGCAGATTTGCCCATATATCTGGGGAGTGCCTATGGTATCAGCCACTGGCTGGTCTCCTCTGATGTCTAGCTCTAGTCAGCACTTAAATTGTTCATTACCTTGCAGAGGGCGCCTTCCAGGTCTGCTTGAGTGACGTGTGGTATCTTCAGGTATTAACCAGCTGTTAGGGTAGGAGGGCTTGATGGGAAGGGGATAATGGAGATAAGTTGCTTTGAAACGATGTTCTGGGTTAAAGGGTACAGGAAATAGTCAAAGGCAATACCTACCTCCTAATACCTCACAGTGAAGGTTAGAATTTCAACGTATGGATTTAGGGGGACACAAACATTCAGTGTATTGCAGGCTGTAAGCTGATAAAAGGAGATCACATGTTCTAATTTGTATCTGAGTCCACCAAGATCAAACCACATGGTTGTGAGTGGGACAAGTCTATGGCAAATTTTATAACAATGGTACTCCAGGGCATGCGGGAATTGAGTGACTCTGGTCTGTCTAGACCTGCATTTATTGTACAGGCATATGACTTAAGGGTTGGCATACTGCAGGCTCTCAGACCCAAAATCACCAGAGAGAGGTTGTCCTTTTTTCACAGAACTAGAACAAATAATCCTAAAATTTATGTGGAACCAGTTTTTCTCTTTTTCTGCATTATTTATTTCTTAAGTTAGAGTATACAGCAAGTCTGGCCAGAAAATAATGGGCATGCAGCTTTGCCTATCATTATGAAAACAGCTTTTCATATTGCCAAAGCCACCCTGGGAAAAAACAATAAAGCTGGTGGTATAACCCTTCCAGACTTCAGACTATACTACAAACCTACAGTAATCAAAACAATGTGGTACCGGCACAAAGACAGACACATGCATCAGTGGAACAGAACAGAGAGGCCAGAAATAAATCCACACACCTAAGGTCAACTAATCTACAACAAAGGAGGCAAGAATATACAATGGAGTTAAGACAGTCTCTTCAACAAGTGGTGTTGGAAAAGCTGGACAGCTGCATGTAAATCAGTGAAGTCAGAACACCCCCTCACACCACACACAAAAATAAACTCAGAATGGTTTAAGGACCTAAATGTAAGACATGCCACCATAAAATTCCTAGAAGAGAACACAGGCAAAACATTCTTGGATATAAATCATAGCATATCTTCTGAGATCAGTCTCCCAATGAAAAAGAAATAAAAGCAAAAATAAACAAATGGGACTCATCAAACTTAAAAGCTTTTGCACAGCAAAGCAAACCATCAACAAAACGAAAAGACAAAAGTCAGAATGTGAGAAAATATTTGCAAATGATGTGACCAACAAAGGGTTAATACCCAAAATACACAAACAACTCACACAACTCATAACAAAAAAATAAACAACTCAATCAAAGACTGGGCAGAAGAACTAAATTGATATTTCTTCAAAAGCAGACACACAGATGGCCAACAGGCACATGAAAAGATGCTCAACATTGCTAACTATTAGTAAAACACATATCAAAACCACAGTGAGGTATCACTTCATACCAGTCAGAATGGCCATCATCAAAACGTCTACAAATAATAAATGCTAGAGAGGGTGTGGAGAAAAGGGAACCCTCCTACACTGTTGGTGGGAATGTAGTTTGGTGCAGCCACTATGGAAAACAGTATGGAGATTCCTCAAAAAACTAAAAACAGACTTACCCTATGATCCAGCAATCCCATTCCTGGGCATATCTCCAGAAAAGATGAAAACTCTAATTCAAAAAGATACATGTACTGCCAATGTTCATAGCAGCACCATTTTCAATAGCCAAGACATAAACAACTCAAGTGCTCATCAGCAGATGATTGGCATAAGATATGTGTGTGTGTGTGTGTGTGTGTGTGTGTGTGTGTGTGTGAGATGGAATATTACTCAGCCATAAAAAGAATGAAATAATGCCATTTGCAGCAACATGGATGGACCTAGAGAGTATCATACTTAGTGAAGTACGTCAGACAAAGACAAATGTTATATATCACTTATATATGGAATCTTAAAAAATGATACAAATGAATCTAAGTACAAAAACAGAAAGAGATTCACAGACATAGGAAACAAACTTATGGTTACCGAAGGGGTGGGGAGGATAAATTAGAATGGGATTAACAGACACAAATTACTATTTACTACTGTAAACTAGATCAGCAACATGAATTTAATTATAGCATAGGGAACTATATTCAGTATCTTGTAATAACCTATAATGGAAAGTAATCTGAAAAAATATGTTACTGAATCACTTTGCTGTACACCTGAAACTAACATAATATGCAAACCAACTATATTTAAATTTAAAAAAAAAAGGGAATTTCCAGGGGTCTTTGAAAGTGAATTGCAAAACGTAGGTTAACAAGGCAATATCCGAGTCATTGACTCTCCAGCTAGGAAAGGCCAAGAACAAGAGGAAAGCCCAGTATACCAGAATGTACCTGACAAATGACCTGACCACGGTCAAGTTGGTAGGACCATAATGTGGGACCGGATCTCTTGGGAGAGAATCACACTGTGCCCACATGCATGGAGTAGGTCTGGTGTGTGGTGAAGAGCAAGGCCTGATGGATTGGGGCTTGTTCACCAAACTTCCTAAGGTCCCTGAGACACTACCACCACAGTTCCCCAGGGACATGGAACACATCAGCACTGAGACTGGGGGCTGGGACACAGAGGAGCATGATGAGGCCTATCCAGTTCCCCTCCTGGGGGGCTAGGCCAGCTTTCTGGAGGTGAGGTCCGCGCAGCTCTGCCTGGACATCTGGGCACAGGCACCACAGCCTCCCCCAGCAGCCCGAGCACTAGAGAAGGGCAGCAAGAGCTCCTCCCTCCATTCTGCTTGGGAGACCACCTCGGGGTCACCCTGAGAGCATGCGGCAGTGTCTCAAGGACTGTCTAAAACTTCCCACAGACCAGTCTTTTGAGAAAGTGAAGCTGCCTATGATAACTTTCAGGGACCAGCAGTGCAGATGCCTTCCCTATAGCACACTTTTTAAAAAACTACCTAATATTCATTATGTCTTCCTACCACCACCCTAATTTTCTTCTGGGGATTTCCTTTCCCTGTACTGTGTTCCATTTTGGTGGAACAGTAGAGCAAAGTGTCCTTCCTTCCCCTTAAGGAAGCTAGAGAGATCCCTGAGGTCTTCTCGCCACACCCTGGTACATTCACAGGGTGGTTTGTGACTACAAAGAAGCCCACCTCCATCCTGGCACTTTAAGATTGATATAAGGATGGCAGAAATGATTGGAGTTCATTTGGTGGTAGCCAACTGGGTGAGATGGTGAAGCAATTCTTACTCCTGAAATTTAAAACTACCTGATCCTATCTGTTTCTAGTCCGGGTTTTTAAGACTTCCCTTCAGTCCTCTGAGCTCCCCAACATGCTTTCAACAAATTATCCTTTCCTTTGTGGTTTGCAAGAATGGGCTTCTATAGCCCACAACCAAACCAACCTCAACTAGGTCGATGGTACCAAATACTAATAACTAATTGTGACGATGTCAGACATAACTCTGACCTTTAGAGACAGCCTTCCACCTGATGGAGCTGACATATTCTGAGGGGAAGGGCTCTGTGTTCAGGGATGGGGGCTGCTGATTTGTATGGAAATGACCATTCATTCTGGCAAAGTAGGAAATTAACAAGAAAAAAACATGTTCTGAAATCCTACTAAAAAGCCCCCAGATGTGCTAGACTTTTCCAAGAATCTCTTTGGAAAAGCTAAAGGGTAGGCTGGCTCTCCCCACCAAGTGGCAACTGGACACAAGAGCCAATAGTGTGAACTGTGGCTTTCAGTTGGGCCATGAACAGTCAACTGTCAGGCGAATTTCCTGTTTTCTTCCCCTAGAATTAGAGTCATCCAGTAGGCTTCGGTTGACCCCAAGAATTTTTTTAAACCCATCCCACACACTTTGACAATGTGTGGGCAGAGGCAGGCCTGACCAGGGGCTGGGCTTAAATAGGGCTGAGGGCTCTGGAGTCAGAGGGTTTCTGAGGTTTGAGAAGGCAAAGGCCCAAAATTCCAGGAGATGAATCCAAAGGAGCACCAAATGTGTGGACCAAAGCACGTGCAGTAATCTCATAGGTGTTTGGAGCCAAAGAGATAAAGCAAATGCAAGTGAGCCAGGAGGAGTGAGCTAGGAGGGACCCCTTGCTGAGTGACTGCCCAGAATGTTGCTCGGCATTTGTCATTTGCAACATGTTTTTGCAGCCTAGTCCATCTCAAGAGCCTAGATGGATCTAGGGTCACAAACAGAGCAGACAAATGAGGCAATCAAAGCAAAAAATGGAGATTTCTGGGTGAATCTTCAGCAACCCGGGTCCCTCACCTGAGCAATGGCCTGCTGTCCCCATCACCATTGTCAAACAATCCAGAAACACAGGTCCAGCAACCTGGGGAATCTGACGCCCGTCAACTCTGTAACCTTGGGGAGTCTTATGCCATTTTGGGCCTCAATTTCATCTTCTGAGAAATGGGGATAACAGTATCTCCTCCACTTGCTTTGCTGGGTTACTGTAAAGACCAGATAAATCTTAAGAATGTCTGAAATACAAAATGTGAAAATGCTGTAGAAACCTAAGAGCATTATCAGGATCCTCTCCTGTAAATTGAAAACCTGATGCTCTTTATTTGCCACTCTTCTTTGCAGAGTTCAAGTCTTCAAAAAGCATTGTTTACTCAACAGAAACTGACACTTTTCATAGACGTCTGTTGGGAAATCAATTAAGAGACTAGAAAACCTTTGCACAAGCTATTTTTAATCTTGGAAATAAGCTAATGCACTGATTCCCTGCAATCATCCCTGTGACTCTTAAAGGAAAAATATTCCTGAGTTGTATGTCATGACTCTTCTAGTTGTTGCAAAGGGAGTCCCTCCAATCGACCCACACTGTGAGCTCAAACGTGCAGAGGTATCTAGGGTTAGTGCAGTGAGGGGAGCCGTGGTGAACCCCACTATCCTATGGTTGCTACTTGGGTTTGCTCCTGTAAATGGCTTTAATCCGGGTTTTGGATTTAGAGCTCTCCTTGCGCTGTACCTCTGAAAAGACAAAAACAATTAGAGTATTGCAGTAATAATATCTTACATTTAGTAAGAACTTTTAACTTTACAAAGCATTTAAAAAATTCTGTTCTGCCTGAGTAAGCCCCAAGCTACAAACTAGGTGCCCAAAATTTGACTCTACATTGGTTACTGGGATTGAGAATGCATTTCCTCAAAGTTTAAGTGTAGTCAGCTAACTGCCTGAGTTCTAGGTTCTGGACAAAGGTATTATGTGGTGAAAGAGAGAAGGAAAAGAGGAAGAATGTTCCCTCCTTTCCTTCTTATACAAACCCCAAGCTTGGTGGGAAAAAAACTCAAGTAGAGCTAGTATCTAGAACCCTCCCATATCCATTCCTGTACCCTTGTTCTGTCTCCTGGTCCCTCTCTCCAGTCTCCTGCGCACAGACCCTCCACAAGCCCCGCCCTCGGGATGGGTGCAGGAGGCATTCCCCCTCAAGCCTGCTCTCCCTGGCTGCTCCGTGATGCCAAGCTTCTCAGCTGGAATCCGTCTGACTGGCTGCTGCCACCTTCATCCCACATTTGGTCACCTTGTTCACACTTTGTCTAGTCCCCACGGCTAATCATAGGCCTCACTGAGATGAGAGACTAAGTCGTAAAGTCCCTACATTCCCATCAGCAGTGTAAAAGGGTTCCCTCTTCTCCACACCCTCTACAGCGTTTACTACTTGTGTTCTCTTTGATGATAGCCATTCTGATCAGTGTGAGATGACGTTGTGGTTTTGACTTGCATTTCTCTGATAATTAGTGATAGTGAGCATTTTTTCATGTGCCTATTGGCTATTTGTATGCTTTCGTTGGAGAAGTATCAATTTAGGTATTCTGCCCATTTGGGGAATGGGTTGTTTGTTTTTTTGTTATTGTGTTGCATGAGCTGTTTGTATATTCTGATAATTAAGCCCTTGACAGTAGCATTGTTTGCAAATATTTTCTCCCATTCCATAGGCTGTCTTTTCATTTTATCGTTTCCTTTGCTGTGCAAAAGCTTTCAACTTTAATTAGATCCCCTTTGTTTATTTTTGTTTTTATTTCTATTGCCTTGGTAGACTATGAGAACATTGCTAAGGTTTATGTCAGAGAATGTGTTGCCTATGTTTTCTTCTAGGAGGCTTACAGTGTTTTGTCTTGTGTTTATGTCTTTAAGCCATTTTGAGTTTATTTTAGTGTATGGAGTGAGGGAGTGTTCTAACTATTGATTTAGATGTGGCTGTTCAGTTTTCCCAACATCACTTGCTGAAGAGCCTGTCTTGCCTCTACTGTATATTCTTCACTCCTTTGTCAAAGATTAATTGACTAAGTCTGTGGGCTTATTTCTGGGCTCTCTATTCTGTTCCATTGAGCCGTATATCTGTTTTTGTTCCAGTACCATGCTGTTTTGGTTACTGTAGCTCTGTAGTATTGCCTGAAGTCTGGGAGGGTTATTCCTAAAGCTTCATTTTCTTCAGTATTACTTTGGCAGTTCTGGGTCTTTTTTGTGATTCCATATAAATTTTAGGATATTATGTTCTAGTTCTGTGAAAAATGTCCTGGGTAATTTTATAGGGATCTCATTAAACCTGTAGATTGCTTTGGGTAGTATGGCCATTTTAATAATATTAATTCTTCCAATCCAAGAGAACAGGGTATCTTCCCATTTCTTCAAATCATCTTTAATTTCCTTTATCAGTATTTTATTGTTCGCTGAATATAAGTCTTTCACCTCCTTGGTAGGGCTTATTCCTTTTTTTGTTTTTTGTTTTTGGATGCAATTTGAAAAGGGATTGTTTCTTTACTTTTCTTTTCTGATATTTCATTGTTAGTGTAAAGAAATACAACAGATTTCTGTATGTTAATCTTGTATCCTGCTACTTTGCTGAATTCATTTATCAGCTCTAGTAGTTCCTGTGTGGAATCTTTAGGGTTTTCTATACATAATATCATGTCATCCACATATAGTGACAATTTTACCTCCTCCCTTCCAATTCAGATCACTTTTATTTTTTTTCTCTTGTCTGATTGCTATGGCTATATAAATTCCCCTCTTGATTACTTTCTTCATTCACAGCTCAGAACACAATGATTCACTAATTGTTAAAAATAGTGACATAACACAAAAATAAATGTCTCCTTACTCTATCCAAATCTTATTTTTATTCAGCATTCACAAGACTCCTTCTTTTACCACATATGATTTTCCATCCTTTCACTGCACAACTATCAGGAGAAAAGTGATCTCCCCACACTAACTCATACGAATATGTCCCTGTATATGCCATAAGTGTCAGGTTGCTCCAGAGGTGTCTGGATTTTTTAAAGGAGCTGCCTGATAACCCTGAGGAATATCTAACTTGTGGATTTTCTGGAGAAATGTCCAGGTTACCTGTATGGCGTAGAGATTGCCTTGCTTAGCAGCCAGTTTCCTTAAGCTTTGCAAGGCTTCTCATCCTCTACTTTGAGCCTCTGGCAATGACTCTGATGGGGGTGTAGAAAGGAGGGGAAAGAGTAGCTATAAGTTTATGTAGGTTATTGTTTGAAGATTGGGGCCTAACTGTGTAGTTATCCTTTACCTAACATTATTAAAACTTTTTTTCTGGATTTAAACTAATTCCCAAGAGTTTTATGGAAATTGATAAAACTAAAGTCACTCATTTGATATTGCGGTAACTTCTCCAATTTAACACATAGGCCTTTTGTATGATTTGCATATTTATTTTTCTGTAATCTGGAAAAGTCTAGTTTCCAAATCAATAGGATAAAATTACACCACAATATGAAAAGATAACTTTTTTTTAATTAATTAATTAATTAATTTTTGGTGGGGAGGTAATTAGGTTTGCTTATTTATTTATTTTTAGAGGAGGTACTGGGGACTGAACCAAGGACACTCCAATAACATTTTTTTTAACTCATGAAAACTATCTCACATATATTCAAACCTAAAGCTAAAGGATCTTCACACCTGAAAAGATTAACATTTTACCAGTTCAGCGTTAAAGGAAGGAGGGAAAATGGGCTCACACTCTTCCACCACTGTGATACACCATACCCGAGGCCATAGACTGTGAGGGACTGGCTCATTTACTGCTTTTGCTGGGGGCATGGGTGTAGATAGGTGTGACAAAGGAAAACAGAGAGTAGATACCTTCTCAGAACTAGCCCTTGCACCAAGAGTTGTCCTGGGAATAGACCTCAGGTTGAAGATGAAAGTAAACATCAAAAATAGCCTCCAATACTGGGGATATTAAGAACTGTTAGAGGACAGATTACAGATTAATTTGAGGTAAGAAAATGAAGAATTAAATTCCTTTTCCTGTAGAACATAGGAGATTGTTTTCATCACAGAAAATCCACTAAGTACCAAAAAATAAAGATAAAATTCCCCATAAACCTCCATCAACTAGAGATAATATGTGTCAATGTTTGGATATATTTTGTTCTGGTCTTTTTTCTAGCTTTAAAAAATTGTGTCATATTCCTATTTTTTTGCATTTGATATTTTAACATAAGAATTTCTCATGTCATTACAAACTCCTTGTAAATACCATTTTAATGGTTACATAACATTCAGCTATGTTAATATAGCATAATCTATTTAATCTTTCTTCCATGATTGGAGAAGTAGGTTGTTTCTATTTTTTACCTATTATATACAATGACACACAACAACTTTGTTCCCATATTTAGGATTATTTCCTCAGACTAAATTCTCAAGAGTGAAATTAAGTCAAAATAATATGCATATTTTAAGGCATTCTCATAAACACTCTCAAATTATTTTCTGAAAGAGTTATATCTGTCTGTCTACCCATAAGCATTTTTTTTTTATAAAACTAACTACTTTGCTCCTTCTGGCCAGCATTGTATTCTTTGTTTTTAAAAACCTTTGCCAGTTTTATAGGTAAAACTGTTTCTCATGTTAGTTTATTAGTCTACCATTGTAAATCATTTGGTTTACCTTTTTGTGAGTTGCCTGAACAAGATAATTGTATATGGGACATTGTGGTATGCACCAGAGGTTGACACATTGTGACTGACTGTATTTCAATTGAAAAAAAAAAGATAATTGTATAATATATGTGTGCACACTCCTAGGAGAAATACGAACTAGTTTAAGTCCCCACCAAAGATATTGATACTCTCCTAAAATATTTATGATCCAATCAAGTTTTCACTCAAAAAACAGCCTAAATAAAGCAAAATGACAAAGCAATCCTCACCGTTCTTTGAAGACTTTGAGGCTCTTTCTACTGGCCTCATTCCTTCTTCTTCTTCTTCTTCTTCTTCTTCTTCTTCTTCTTCTTCTTCTTTTTGTTCTTCTTCTCCTCTTTCTCCTTTATCTTCTTCCTCTCCTCCTTCAGAGTCCTTCTCTTTATACTTCATCAATATTTCCTCTAGCTCTTTCTCCAGTTCCCTATTTCTCATAAGGGTATAATGTAGTTTCTCACTTACATCGTCAAACTTCTCCTCTGCTCGTCTGGCTCTGCTTTCAACCTCCCTGATGTGGACAAAGTCCAGAGAAACAAAACAAAGTAGAAAGGTCCAGAAAAGTATCTTTCATATATAGAAACTTACTATCTAAAAAAACAGCAGTGGCATTAGAAGACTATATTTGAAGGGTTCAAATAAGGAAGGCAACAGCATTAATTAGTCAAACATTGGAGGCCTGGGGGCTACTCTGGATGGTAATGTCAGAGTTGCAGTCATGGTGTGATATGAGAATATAACACATTTATCATTTCTTAGTGAAATATGACTTTTAGGTATCTAGTATTCTCCATCAATAGCCAAGGAATCCCTCTTCAGTACTTAATCTTGGCTTCTCTTTATTGATGTAATCCAACAAATTAAATCCAACAGGTCCCTTCTTTTCCAGCACCTTTAAAACCAGATCTTACAATCAAGAAAACCAGTTTGAAGTGCACTTCTTAATTACTAGAGCACATGTTATATGGCTCTGTGGCTGTGCTCTTCTCTTGGTGTTCTTAGACATCTTAGCTATACTTCCCTTCCTGCTGGCTGAGTTAAGTAACCTTCTTTCCTGTGCACAGTAGTTCTCTAGTTCATCTCTTAGAAACATACTGAATTAGATCACTCCCAACACCTCCTCCCCCAACACACACACACACACACACACATTTGACTTCCTCCATCACCACTGTAGATGAGGACAGATGTCCCTATTGGAGCAGTATAGTCATTGCCTCTAGCAGAAGATCTGAAAATACCCATCCCACTAGTAAGGAAATGGGAAGCAGGGGAACCAAAGGTAAGCCAAGAAGTGTGCATGTCTCAGCCAAACCTCCTGGCCAGCAATCTTTGTCTTCTTAACATTGTGGTGTCTTATACTTACATTAACTTCTCCTGCATGCGTTCAATTATAGCCATTGCTTCAAGATACTTTGGGGCCAATGTACCTTGATCAGCTGCTTCTCTCTGACAAAGGAAGTATGTACTATGAAAGAAATGAGAATCCCAATGGGAAATACCCTAGTTCATCAGGATGTTCTGGACCAACCCTTCCAGAATATGTTTTTCTACTCTTCATATTTATATAGTAAATAATTAAGCACACTCTTAATACCAAAGAAGAACAGGGATTGCCTGTGGCCAAACAGCACACCAGCTTGCAAATTATTCCTACTCATATAGACATTAATTAGAGTTGTAAAGAAGCAAGGAAAATAACATCAACAAAAAGAAACAGGAAAAGAAGAAAAAGTTTAAAAAATAGAGAGAAGGGTAAACATGTTTCTCTAATAAATCAAGTTAAAGATCAAGGAAATTAACTATATTTATCTTACTAATAATTCACTTAAATAAGCCTACAACATTGCAAAATCCAATTATATCTTTCAATTCCTTAGGGAAACTTATAAATATCAAGGCAGGGCAAATATGAAGAAAATAACCTCTTTTATTTAATCTGACTCAAAATATATTCCAGGGAATAAAGTAAGAGGATGGTAAAAGAGAAAATTTAGAAGACAAAAACTAGATATATAAGCATATTTTAAATGAGTAATATGATATTTTCCCAGAACTGTGTACTTTAAAAAAAAATCTCATTTATTCATGTTTCTCAGAGGCAAGGAAACGGCACACCCCACATCACAGATGGAAAGGGAGATCGGTGATGACAGGCGGCCATAACCACAGTCATCTGGAGGGTTAAAGCCAAGCCTCATCTGGGCCTCAGTCCCAATCACACATTCCATTGCTCTAGGCTGGCTTTTCCCAAAAGCCAACCAGAGAAGAAAAACTGTACCAAACATGCTCACTTTTGCTGCAGCTCTTTTACGCTCTTATTTTCCCAGTCCCATATTTTCCCCTCTCTGTTTGCCTCCCCTCTGGGGCTGGTTTGTTGGGAAAGTAAGAGCTGTCGTCGCTCAGCCTGGACCAGCAGTGTGCAGCGTGGCTGTGCAGCGTGGCTGTGCCGCTTCAGCACATGCTACTGAGTGTTTGTTCTTTGAATCCGAAAGAAAGGATTTCAGAGCAGAGGCTTCCAGAACTGGAATTCCACACATGGTTTATAGGTGTATGAAACAATTTTAAC
Source organism: Camelus dromedarius (assembly GCF_036321535.1). Classification (NCBI taxonomy): domain Eukaryota; kingdom Metazoa; phylum Chordata; class Mammalia; order Artiodactyla; family Camelidae; genus Camelus; species Camelus dromedarius. Next base: position 24,401,125 of record NC_087458.1, on the reverse strand, counting down.
TACAGATGGAAACCAAAGTAAACCAGGACTGTACTCTGGTAACTGTGTACATTGGAGCCTTCTGACTCTCTCCTCATTCATTCAACAGATATATTTTTAGTTACAATGTGCGAGGAAAACGTCCCTCTGTTTTGACACTGGCAAGTATGGATTAATGTTTTATAGCCCATTTCAAACTCTTCAATAGGAAATTTCCATGGTTCAAAATGCTGGATGCTGGCTTCTAGAATCATGGCATTCTGTACGCATGTCAGAAGGGAACCTTCCCTGCTTCACTGATCTAGTGATCACAGACAGAGCTTTGGGCCTCTTCTCATATTCCTACGCTTCCTCTGGCTTCCATGCTTTTCTCACCCATAATGATAACAGAGACAAACGGGCCACATGGCTCTTGGAAGCAACTGCCTTGGACCTTCTTTGTGCCAAACTACTGTACCTTCAAGCCAGTCTCTCTATCTGACTCCAATTGTACCTTTGACCTTTTTGCCTTGGTCTTCCTGAGGTCAGACTCTACAACAGGGCTTTAGATAGGACTAACATCTATGGCTTGGGACTATCTCAGGGAAGGTGTGGCTCCAGACCCAGCTCCTTGGAATCCAACTCTCAGCACTGAACTCCTAGCTGGCCATAGTGCCCCTGTCAGCTTTACACATATCTTCTTTAACCACTAATTCCAGGGCCGTTCCCTGTCGCTGTTATAAAATGGGTAAGTTAGTCACTGCTCTTGATCCCAATGCTTGGGGTACGTGGTATTGTGGGAGGAAAACACAGGCTTCTAAGGGCCTCTTTCAGCTCTGTGAAAAAGTACTGCTGATCCTCCAAGTCCGGCTCCTATTCTCCCTTCCAAAGGGGTTCATAGGTGGTCCGGCAAAATCTCCCACCTTCCTCATACTGAATGACTATTTATAGACAGCCAGGACCTATGGTTTGAAGACAGGCCTGAAAGAGGGTGTTTCTAACGTCTTGCTTGTTAGGGTAGCTGAGCCATAGGCAACACTACTGATGCAGGCAGGCGGCAGTGCTGGGGGCCGCTGCAGCTCCGAGCACTTTGTGCAGCCTCAGGGAGAGCCTGCTGAATGTAATCATCCCGTATCTCTGCCAGTCAACTGAAAGGTTACAGAATTCAGGCTGATTCTCCGGCAAGGTCAGCGTTGGAATGATTCTGATTCCGAGAGGACCACAACGGAAGCCCTGCGACAAGTTCTCAGACCCGATTCAATTGGGCTGCACCTGAAGGCAGAGTGGCCGTCCCTCAGGAAAGGTAGAAGCGAGTGAATGAAGCTTACTGGGGTCACCTGAGTCACCAGTGACTCAGGCACAGTGCCAAACTGGGGAGTTGTGCCTGCTTCAGGCAGAGCAGGCCATGTTTTGCACATGGTGCCTGCTTTGAGTACAGTCCTCAGGTATTCCCACAAAGTCCTGATTTCCAGCTAATTGAGGGGAGTTTTGAATAATGGATAGTCCACCCCCCACTCATGGTGGACACTAGGGCATCAGGTAACAATATGAATGAGGCCCTGGTTCAGCAGAACAAGCAATTAGCCTGTCCAAGCTGGTGGTGACTTACCTCCACCACTCCTATTGCGAAATCACTCACATTTCAACCTCCAGATGAGCACCACGCCCCTCATTTTGCCCCAGGCTATAGGCTCTGGTTTTCTTGTCTGCTTCCTGACTGCTCTGGGCCTAACCCTGATGCCTTGCCTGGACAGCACAACAGGGTTCTTGGGTGAGACTAGTAGGAGTAGCAGATAATTGGTGCTACCCTTTATCTGCCTTTTTTATATGTCTCATGACACTGTGTTTGCATTGCTTACTCTTACATCTTTGCCTCACAGTGCTAACAAATGACATATTAAGACATTATTTTTAAAACGTGTTGAAAAGGCATTACTTTGGGAGAATGTGACTACAACCCCCCCATGCACCACTCACTCCAATTTTGCCACCTCCTGCCTGCCTCTCCATGTGGTAGATCCCAGTTATTCCTACCAGAATTGGAGCCTCCCTGGACACACATACTTGGACACCCCCCACCACCGCAATCTGCCTCTACTTTGGGCCATGCTGCCACTTCAGTGATCTAGTTGCCATCCACCAGCACTCTTATCACAGCTCCCCACCCTGACACACACCACTGCCTACGCAGATGGAGCAGATTTCTAACAATGAAATGGTTCTAAAATTTGGGGTTGAGAAATTTGATGACATTTATGGATTTCCAGCACATACCACTCTTCCCCAAGAAAATGCACAGTATGAACACACACACAAAATGTTGCATACCACCTCAGGGGATGAATGGGGTGATGCCCACCCAAATATTCCTAAAGTCATGGCATCCTGTACAGAGAGATACCAATCCAGAGCTGACTTGAGTCTACCACGGTCCTAGGACTTTCCATGATAGAATTTTAAATCTGCTTTCCTGGTGAGTTTCCACAGCTGCTATCTAAAAGTTTCTAATGTCCCAGTAACTCTTGTGATTGAGGCATGTGCTTATCACAGTTATCAACAGAGTCTGCTGAATGAATATATTTCAAATTGGTCAAATACTAATTATTGTTAAATTAAGGAAAGGGGGAAAATGCTGATTTTAAAATGAGGTTTAAGGAAGAGAATGAGAAGTTTTTGTAAAGCTAAGGTGAAACGATGAGAGTTTTCCAGGGATGATGCTGGGGGAAAAAAAGTCTGGAAAATATACTACTTAGGAGCCCCGGGTTCTCTTAGAGAAGCTAAAAGCTGTGTTAGACCCACAGCATTTTTACATAATGTTAAATTTCCTAGCTCTTTCACTCTGGTTTTGAAGTTCCTAGTTGGGATTCAGATACATACCCAGGAAGACAATACATCTGTTCCAAATAGAGGTTTGGAATGAACATTTTCGTCTTCTCCAATGAATCGAATGAGTTTTTCCTTCTCTGTCGGCGTTGAAGGTTTCTAGGGCACAGAAATGCCAAGGGCCTATTAGTGAGCTGGTGCGTGACAGAGGCTTGGCAAGATGCCTGCCGCCGCGTTTGAAGCTTGAGCTTTCCATTTGCTTTAATCATTCATCAAGCATTTTTGAAGACCTACAGGAAACACTGTGGGAGTAACTAGTGGGGATGGGGAAGTGGGGACAAGGGGAAATAACTGTGAGAAAAACAAAGAGGATTTCTTCCAGATCTCAGGACTCACAGAAAAGCAGGACAGATAAGCAGTAAAGTAATTATGGTATATATGACTACTGTTAGCACAGAGGTGTGATCCAAGAGCTACGTGCACCCAGAAAAGGGCCCTGCATTCTGCCTAGACACTCAGGGATTTTTTTTTACAGAGAAAATTATATTTGAAAGCTGAACAGTTTATAAAATGGAGAGGAAAGGGCCTGAACTAAGGCCACAGAAGAAGGAATGGAGGGCATTTTAAAGTAGGACAGATTTAGTAGCCAAATAATAATGCTTTCCATTTATTTTGCCTTCTATATGCCAAGCACTGTACCAGAAGTAAAACAGAAAACGCTGGTCAAGAGAGGCTTTGGTGTTATACGATGTTTTGTTACTGCATGTAGGTGAGTAGAGGAGCTAAGACACAGCCTGGGGTCATGCCAACATTTAAATTATTCACAGAGAGGACACAAGAGGGAAGTTAAGACAGAATAGAGAGTGTCAGGTGATCTTGAGTTCTGAAAGCCAGACAGCAGGAGTCTACCTAGGAATTAGCAAGGGCTCTTGTGCCAGACTAATCTGGGTTTGAATGCTGGTTCTGCCACTTACTAGCTATATGATTTGGGGTAAGTCAGCCAATCTTTCTGAGCTTCACCTTTCTCATCTGTAAAATGGGAGCAATAATACTTACCTTGATGAGAATATAATTTGGTGCAGCCTCAATGGAAAACAATACAGAGATTCCTTAAAAAAACTAAAAATAGACATACCATATGATCTAGCAATCCCACTCCTGGGCATATATCCAGAGAAAACTAATTTGAAAAGATACATGCACACCAATGTTCACAGCAGCCCTATTTACAATAGCCAAATGGAAGCAATCTAAACGTCCATCAACAGATGATTGGATAAAGAAGATGTGTGTATATATATAATGGAATACTACTCAGCCATAAAAAAGAATGAAATAATCCCATTTGCAACAACATGGATTGACCTAGAGATTGTCATACTAAGTGAAGTAAATCAGAAAGAGAAAGAGAAATATCATATGATATCACTTATATGTGGAATATTTAAAAAATGATACAAATGAACTCACAAAACAGAAACAGACTTACAGGCACAGAAAACAAACTTAAGGTTACCAAAGGGGAAAGTGGGAGAAGGGAGAAATTAGGAGTTAAGGATTAGCAGATACAAACTACTATATATAAAAGGTCCTAAGGTATAGCACAGGGAACTGCATTCAATATCTTATAATAACCAAAATGAAAAAGAATATAAATATACACACACACACACGTGTGTGTGTGTGTGTGTGTGTGTGTGTATAACTGAATCACTATGCTATACACCAGAAATTAACACAACATTGTAAACCAACTAAACATCAATAGAATTATATATACTATTTAACATGATATTGTAAGTCCTAGGCATAGCAATCAGACAAGAAAAAGAAAAAAGTGATCCAAATTAGAAAGGAAAAGTTGTCACTATATGTGGATGACATGATATTATATATAGAAAACCCTAAAGATTCCACACAAAAACCACTAGAGTTGATAAATGAATTCAGCAAGGTAACAGGATACAAGGTATACATACAGAAACCTGTTGCATTTCTTTACACTAACAATGAAATATCAGAAAAGGAAAATAGAGAAACAATCCCTTTTAAAACTGCATCAAAAAATAAATAAAATACTTAGGAATAAGCCTGACAAAGGAGATGAGACTTATACATAGAGAACTATAAAACATTGATTAAGGAAATTAAAGATGATTTAAAGAAATGGAAAGATATGCCATGCCCTTGGTTTGGAAGAATTAATATTGTTAAAATGGCCATACTACACAGAGCAATGTACAGATTTAATGCGATCCCTATAAAATTACCCAGGACATTTTTCACAGAACTAGAACAAATAATCTTAAAATTTATATGGAATCAAAAAAAAGACCCAGAATTGCCAAAGTTATACTGAAGAAAAAGAATGAAGCTTTAGGAATAACCTTCCCAGACTTTAGACAATACTACAGAGCTACAGTAATCAAAACAGCATAGTATTGGCACAAAAACAGAGATATGGATCAGTGGAACAGAATAGAGAGCCCAGAAATATATCCACACACCTATGCTCAATTAATCTTTAACAAAAGGGAGGCAAGAATATAATATGATGGAGACAAGACAGCCTCTTCAGCAAGTGGTTTGGGAAAGCTGGACAGCCACATGTAAATCAAAGTTAGAACACTCCCTCACACCATACACAAAAGTAAGATCAAAATGGCTTAAAGACTTAAGCATAAGATAAAACACTATAAACCTCCCAGACCATACACTAGGGAAAACATTCTCTCACATAAATCTTAGCAATGTTTTCCTAGGTCAGTCTACCAAGGCAACAGAAATAAAAGCAAAAATAAACAAAGGGGACCTATTTAAACTTAAAAGCTTTTGCACGGCAAATGAAACCATAAACAAAATGAAAAGACAACCTACAGACCGTGAGGCTGTGGTGTATGGTAAGAGATAACATGTGCAAAGCATACAGGCCATGGTAGGCACTCAGTTATCGGTAGTTATCATCGTATTTTCACTATTATCATTATTACAGGAGCCCCAAGAAAGGTTGTTATTGCTACTAATGCCACAACAGTGGTGGAGACAAGGTAAGAAGAGAAGCATGGATGGGCCTGGGAGGAATGAGAAAAGGCAGCTCAGTTTAGGGAGCTGAAAAAGTGCAGACAGAGTTTAAGCTACTTATTGAAAAAATGTAGCAATGAAGGGATCAAGAAACAGCATCAGGGTAAGAGATGAACTGTGTAGTTAACAGTACTATAGGTGTGAATGAATGAGGCTAATGAGAAATGGCTGAATTTAGAAAGGAAAAGGGATACCTTGGAAAATAAAGAGGTAAGTGTGTCTGCAGGTGTGGTTTATATGAGGAAAGGAGGGAAGTTGAAGCGTTTCCTCCAGATGACCTATTTTTAATATTGTGTGTATGTGTATGTATGTATTCACTAGACATTCACTCTTCAAAAATATAAAGGGAAAGGAAAAAAAATACTAAATAATCTTACCTCTTCTGCTTTCTCTTCTTCCTTTTCCTCCTCAAATTTCTTATCCTCAATACCTTCTTCATCCTCTTTAAGAGACTTGTCTGTTTCAGGCTCACTTAATCCTTTTACAGTGCCCTGTGATATGAAACAATATTATATTATAGCTTAAGATATAAATATTTTGGCATGATACTAGTGATTATTCCACTCAGAAAAATTTAATGAGCACTAACCCTGCAAATGTGCGCTATGCTAGTTAAAAGAATACAAAGGTTAATAAGAATGGTCCTTGCCTTTAGGCAGCTTACGATTTAGTGGGCAAGAAAATGCTATGGATGCGTATAGTCACAGAGTAGGAGCACCTAATCCAGATCTGGCAGTAGATGAGGGTGAAAGAGAGGCTTGGTCAAGAAGGTTCCCTAGAAGACATAATGTCTGAGTTTCTTCTTGAAGGATGAATAAGGGAAAAAAGATGGCACAGGGAATTCAAGGCAGAAGATGCTGTATGTGCATGACCGGCTTTGAGAACAAAAGTAGTTCAGTAAGACAGAAACTTAGAGGCAGATCGCCAGAGGCACAATCACATAGGAAGGGCTAGAATGTTATGCCAGGGAGATTGGATTTTATCCTGAAGGCAATGCAGTAACAATAACTTGATTTAAAACAATCACTCTAGCACTGGAGAATAAATTTTAAAAGGAGGAAGGAAGGGAAGGTGTAAGGGAAGGAAAAAGGGAGGTGGGGGAGCACAAGAGGAAGAGCTAGGAGAAGAAAAAGGCAACTGTAGGGAATGAACAACACAGGGTTGCACAAATGAAGAGGATGAGAATTCAAGAGATACTTGGGAGGTAAATCTTAGTGATTGATTGATTGGATGGATATGGGATGGTTAGGGAAAGGAAGCATCTTGAATGACACCCAGCATATGATTTAGGGCACTATATAGATGATAATGCCATTCACAGAGATAATGAACAAAGTTGGATAATCAGATTTGGGAACAGATGAGTTCAGATTAGGCTGTGTGAGTCTGAGTCACCACTAAGATATCCAAGTGGAAATAGCCAGTAAGTAGCTGAATTTGTGGATCTGGAGATTAGATGAAGGGATTTGGGCTAAAGGTAAAGATTTAACATTATCTGCATTAGTTAAAGCCAAGAAAGTAAATTATATCACCAAAGGAGAACTTGTGAAAATGACTAGAGGACAAGGCCTGAGGACAGGACCTAATCACACAACGGGCCAGGAAATAAAGAGGAGCCTGCAAAGGAGGCTAAAAGTTGCCTCAGCAGTGTGAGAGGACCACCAGAAAAGGCAAAGGAGAAAATAGAAAACAGTGTTGATACCTCAATGGAGTCTGCACAAATACTGACTGAAGACTGTCCTTCAGATGTTTGTTGCAGCAATGCTTACAAAACAAAAGCTAGAAATAAGCTCCATGGCCACAATAGGAAAATGCAGTAAAATTAGGATATAAACCATACAACAAGAAATTTTATAAAAATTCTAAATTATGCTGTAGAAATATGTACATGGTATAGAAAAATATTCACAGTATATTAGGATATTTTTCCAAAATGAAAATACCTTTTTTCCAGATAAAATATTATTGCTGTAAAATATTTGAATGTTACAGAGAAATTAATCATATCAATTCTCAGGAGTAATAACGTCTACCATTTTGCTGAATATTTTTCTAGTCAGCTTTATACATATGTAAACATTTTAATACAAATGAGATAATAATATATGTGTCACAATCTGCTTTTCTCAATAATATATCATGGATGATTTTTATTCCACTACATAATCATCTACTTTATCTGTACAGAATTGCATTATTTGAACATACCATAATTTATGAAACCAGTCCCCTACTGATCAATACTTATACTGTTTCTGGTGTTTTACTATTATAAATAACATTGTATTTAACATCCCTATACAGATACATCATATGTTAGAATTGTTAGATAGACAACATAGTCATATTTAACCCTTTAAAGAAATAAGAGATTGAAATGATGAGTAAAGAGAGAAAGATCACAATAATGATCAGACTTGAAAAAGAACCAAATAGAACTTCAACAATTAAATTTAAAACTCAACAGAAAGGTTTAACAGCAGATTAAACTCAGCTGAAGAGCAAATTAGAGAACTAGAAGATAAGCCAGAAGAAACTGTCCAGGATGCAATGCAGAGAGGCAAAGAGACAGAAAATATGAAAGAAGGTTATACGACATAGGGGACAGATTCTAATACATATCTTTCCAGAGTTCCAGAGTTCCAGAGGGAAAGGAGAGAGCAAATACAGTAGAGACAATAATGAAGAAATGATGACCAAGAATTTTCCAGATCTAATGAAAGATACACAGCCACAGATTCAGAAAACCAATAGAATCCCAAGCAAAATTAAAAAAAGAAGAGAAAACCCTCACCCACACGTATCAGAGTGAAACTGCAAAATGCCAAAGACAAAAAGAAAATCTTAAAGTAGCCAGAGAGAAGAGATGGATTTACTTCAAAAGAACGGACAGCTGAATTTTCAATTGTCAGTTTAATAACAATAAAATCCAGAAAACAGTGGAAACAGTATCATCTATGTGCTGAGAGAAAATAATATTATCCTAGAATTGTATACCCAGCCAAAAAAAAAAAATTAAGAATGAGGGTGAAATAAACAAAAATTGAGTTTGCCTCCAGTAGATCCTCACTAAAGAAAATTCTAAAAGTTAAAGCAGAAGGAAAGAGAAGAATTATTCAATGCAATTAGACAAGAAAAAGCAATTAAAAGCACAATAATTGAAAGAGAAAGGAAAAAACTACATCTATGTGCAGGTGATTCGATTAAATATCTGGAGAAACCAAAAGCATCTACTTAAAAACTATCAATAAGATAATTTACTAGAGTCACCACATATAAAATTAAAATATAAAAATGAAAAATATATATACAAACAGTTATCACATAGAAGATAAAATGAAAAAGAAGATCCTATTTAAAATATCAAAAACCAAAATAAAATACTCAGGAGTAACTTACAAGAAATGTGCAAAATAAATGAACTATAAAACATTATTGAAAGGCATAAAAGCAGACATCATATATCCCATACTCTTCATAGGACAACTCAACATCATAAAGATGGCTGTTCTAACTTAACATATAAATTTAATATCGTCCTAGTTTTTAAAAACCATACATTTTCCAGAAGTAGATTATAGTGTTATACAGAAGAATAAGCAAGCAAGAATAGCCATAGAACACCTAAAAAAAAAGATCAGTGAGGAGGGCTTAGCCCTACCAGATATAAAAATGTATCATAAAACCTCAATAATTAAAAGATTGTGGTGATGACTTGTGAATAGACAGATTAATATAAAATAATAGAAAACTCAGAAATAGCCTTAGGTTGAATGTGGCTATTTTCAAATATTAGAAATACTGTCACATGGAATAGCTGGAAATACTATCATGTGGAAGGCAAATCAGTCTTTTCATATCATCCCAGAAGACTGAACTAGGACCAGTAGGTAGAAAAAAGCTACAAGGAAGCGTATGTCATTTAGTTCAATAAAAGAATAATGGTCTAATAGTCACAGCTCACCAAAAACCAGTGGGCTAACTCTGAAGGTAGTTCTCCATCACTTTAGATTCTCAAACATAGGCCTAATGATCAAGTGCAGGTATTATACTAAGATTCATGCATCAGATGGTTGGTTGAATTCCATCTCCTTTAAAATTCTTTTTGTTCTCAAGTCTCTGTGATTCTGTATAGTTCTTGAATTTTTTTCCCAAATCTGATGTGCAGCTAGGATCATGTCTATGGCTCTTCATTAAGTTTCTAAAACTACTAAAATTTAAAATGTAAAGTGTTGATGAAATTATTCAGTAGTTAATTCAAAACAATTTTGGCCAAGATCTAGGCAACAAAGAAGAATGAGAATTTGTTAAAGGTGTATAATTTAGAAGGTGGTATTTCTTCAGTGTTTAAATGTAAAATAGAAGTCCTGCAAGTGTATAGATAGAACCTTTCTTCTCAGACTCAAGAGCAATGACATATTGGCCACCAGATCATACCCGTATAGTCTGTGGCTCTGATAGCAATGGGGCTTCTTCAGACTTTGCTGGAGGTTAACTCCCTCAAAGAGACTGAAGTAAAAATAAACATTTGTGCCTGCCATTAAGTACATGATACTCATTGACTTGGGATCCTCAGTGAACAGGTGGTGGTTAAAACTACAGGATTAACATAGAAATGTGTAGGGTGTAGAATGAGAAGGGAAAAAGGCCAAGGACAGAATGTCAACACTTAAGAGGCAGGCAGAGGCGGAAGACTAAAAGATGGAGTGTGAAAAGAAATAAAGAAGTAGGAGAAAAATGGGGAATTTTTTGTCTTGTGAGGAGGGATTACCAAAAAAGTGAACAGTTAACAGGATCAAATGCTGCAGAGAAGTCAGGTTAAATACGAGATTGTAGATACTTGGATCTGGCAATAAGGAATCATTGGTGACCTTACAGTAGTTTTAGTGTTTCAGGAAAAGTGACTGTGGTAGGAGGGAGAGAAAGTAGTAGTAGAGAAGGAGATAAAATCAGAGGATATATCTTTTAAGATCGGAGAAAGACCATGTTCACAGAATGTTTATACATTGATTAAATGGGACCACTAGGGAGGAAGACATTAAAGATACAAAAGAGAGAGGACAATGCACATGGGATTAAGTACTCAAAGGAAGAAATAACCTTGGATGGAAAGACTGAGACTGAGGGGAGAAGCAGATATGACAGAGGATATGCCTCAGGAAGTGGCAGGCAGCTCCCCTCTGAAAACCATCCTTTCCTTTATAAAGTAGGAGATAAAATCATCCTCCAAGAAAGTGAGTAGAGATGTTTGAGTGGATGATCCTCTTCCTTAGAAGGGAGAAGAGCTGCCCATGCTCTTGGTCACAGCCAAAATTCTCTCCTGACAGAGTAAATGAATGAGGATTCAGAGCATGGATTGGAAAAAGTTGCTGTACCCTTATCTACTGAAATACAGGAAGAGCGTGAATAATGGCCAGTACTAACTAACACATGGCAAATACCTCTTCTCCAAGTAGGTGCTGTTTTTCTTCACGCGTCAGTAACTTAATTTTTCTGCCTTTGAGGCCAGAAAGGAGGTGAGAGCATGTGGTGATCCACTCATAACATTCTCTCTGAAAAGAGACAAAAGATAATCACCAAGCAGAAAAAAATCACATTATACGAACTCATTTATTCACTCACTCCTATTGAGGACCTGCTAAGAACAATTCCTCTAAATATAACTCCATTCAGTTAACTTTGAATCAATCAGTTCAATTTAAAGATTTGTGCAGAAGTGATTTTCTATTAATACAGACCTAAATCATATCATCTCTTGTCAATAGGGTTTGGGATCTGGATTGTAATGGGAAAAAGGAGTAGTTAAGTGTCATAAAACCAGATGCAGAAAAGATTGTTGGATTTACTAAGGTCTAATGGTCTGTCCCAATAAATGTTATGCAACTAACTAGGGTCAACTGTAATCGTACAACAGTAACAGTAACAGTAGCAAGCACTTACGCAGCACTTAATTATATATCAGACTCTGTTCTAAGTATTGTGCACTGTTAACTCATTTGACCCTCATTATGAGACTATTACTATCCTTATTTTTTTAGATGAGGAAACTGAGAATTAGAGCAGTTGAATATCTTGTTCAAGGTCATGTATACAGTCACAGATAGGCTTAGATGCTAATCCAGGTGACCTGGGCTCTTAAAAGTTACAAAAATATCACTTCTCCTGCCTCTGATAAAGTGAATGAATAAAGATTTGAAGTACTTTTCTGGAAAACTTGCTCACCCTTTATTGAGACACAGGATAGGTCGACAGCAGGTTACATTCTGCTAAAGTGAATAGCAAAACTACATTTACTTTACCAAGATTTCCTAACAGCTAAGAACTGGTTTCAATGTTTAAAAGATGCATTATTCCTTACCAGCAAGTAAAAGCAGAGAGAATTAGGAAACATTATTTCTCTGCAGAAGGTGATCTGGTCACTTACACCATCAAAAATCTGTACCGCATGGTGAATCATCCACTTTAGGTACTTGATACTATAAACTTTAGGTACTATGGTACTATAAACCATAAAAAGCAGTCATATGTCTCACATTTTCCTAATTATTAGGCTTATTTTTAATTGTGGAATTATTGTGAAATGTCACAGCCAAAAAAACTTTAGAAATTAAATCCAAACCTTTGTGTTATGTGTAAGGATAGAAGCCTATAGAGGTAAAGTAAGTTTACCACAGCTTTGTTAACGTCACTGAGAAGTCTAAATTCTGCAATCAGAGCATTAGGGTATGTCTTATTGCATATCAGAAAAGAGGAATCAAGTAAGGGAGAAGAAAATATTGGGTTCTAGTCCTAAGTTCACCTAATTGGTTGTGACTTCTTAACTCTTAATAGTCTTCATCTATTAAAAGCAAATGAGGTTGTTAGTTTACTCTAGATGACCCCTGTGCAGTGGGGAGCTGATAAAAACCTTCTCTGGTGGGGTGGGAAACCCCAAATTGGTAGCATTTGTTGATTTCCATGGTATATACTCCCACCATGGCAATTTCAGTGGTATTCATCAATTTAATATGTTATCACTGAATGTGAAATTGGGAAGAAGTCTGCACAGTCATCTCTTGTGAGCCAGCATAAGGCTCCATCACACCACCGCCCCTAAAGAGCCTTCTAGTTACAAGATTTGATGCATATATTATTTCACTTTCTTTATTATACCTAGAACAAAGGTATTTGTCAATTTTGAAAATACTAATTAAATTTTTGAAATTTTAGTTCTTCAGAGTTAATTTACCATCCATGAGAAATAATTCAACTATTCTCTAGCTGAATTTGCATTTTATGAAGGTAGTCATTCTCTTGTAATTTCTGAGATACTGAAAATACTATCACAGAACTTCTGATGGGGAAATATCAGTGGGAGTCTTTTGATGAAACTTTCAGAATAATCTAGAGTCAAGCAAGTTTTCCACAGAGTTAAGCAAGTTTTCCTTCAAAATCTTCAACATCACCTTTGACCAGCTATAGATAGCTTGGTTCTAATCAATACATGTGGATCTCCTTTCATCAATACTCTTATTTCTGAAAATGTCTAATTCAGGACTGTATTAATAAATGCTTCTGGTGTAAAGTAAAAGGTATAACATTCATGTCTGGGGTGAAGGAAGATTTAGGAAGGGATGGTCCAAATGTTAAACCTATTGTAGTGGATCAAAAACAGGAGAACAGATGCCTACAGGAGATAACCTTTTACAAGGTACCAGTGGTAAGACTATGGTAGTAATGTAGTTATTAAGAATCCATCATCTCCAGGTCACCCCAAAAGGGTGGGAAAGCTGGGACTTCCCTGAGTTACCTGCTAGAACGTTGCAAGAGGCAGGTCCACAGCACTACCCTTCAAAGTCATACTTCTGGAGGGCCAAATCATGAAGCTGGCAGTAGCATCTTGGGCAACATAAGGAGGTGACTGCAGCCTGTCCCATCACAGGGCAGAGATAGGAAAGAATGGTATGGAGGGAGCCAATTGCGGCCAGAAGTCAGTTTGAAGGGCCCTAGCTGTAAGTCTTCATTTCCATCATGTTAGGTAATTTCTTTGGTATTGAGAAGAGATACTTCCCTCCCACATGTTCTCACCATTATCAGGTGCTGGTCAATGTGTGTCTTGTATCAATCTTGGCCTGCTGAAGGTTATCTCAGAAATCCTTCCAGGCAGTCTGCCATTAGCCCAGATTATGACTAAACTCCAGGGTATCAATGACTACATCTAGATGCCTGGCACATTATAGATGATCAATATAAAGCACTTGAAAAGACATCAATCTAGCTTATTGGTGGCTAAGTTTCTTCCAGGTTTTCAGCAGCTGGTTTGACTCCAGCAGTACCAATATACTCTCATTGGATGCCAGGACTCTTTGACACAGTGCTTCTAAGCCTCAAATGAAGACTTCATGACAAGTAATTCTCATTCCCAAGTGAAGTAGTTGATATGCACTGAGACCAACTTCTTTCAGAAGCAGGCACAGGGGTTAAGGATCCCGAGAACTCAGACCTCTTGGAACATGGCCACAAGCATTTACCTGCAGCACAGCTGTGTAGGGTCAGACTGACTGTGCCAGAATTAGGTGGGAGGTAACTAGGGTCATTAGTTACTAGACTGCCTTAATGTTCTTGGGGAGGTAGGTAATCCCCAAGCCATCATGAAGAAGCACTTTATCTAGGTGGTTATGGTGGAAGAGTGAAGTGAGAACCATCAGTAAGAGTGATCAAACTCCAAAGAATGCTTACATAAGAAGCCTCCCACTCCAGAATCCAGTCCAGCATCATACAACTTTCATTTATTGGAAAGGAACCCAAGGAAATTTTTTTGATTGTTGGAAACTATCACTAATGTCATCCAAATATCAGTCCAGCAGGTTGGCAAGGTGTTCTTCTTCAACTGCTAGAATGTAACTGGGGTGTGCCACAAATCCCACAGCACCATAGTATACCCCCATTGGACAAAGCTTCTCTGGAGAACCATCTTCCACTCTTCACCCTGTGGGGTTTGGATGAGGCCATACAAGTCCCAAAGTCTGATGTCATAAAGATTCAGGTATCACAGAGGTTGTCCAGGAGATCAGGGAAGACAGAAGAAGTCAGGATGGGGATGAATTTGAAATGAAGATAACCTTGATGAAAATTAATGAACTAATTATTAATTTTTTTTAATATAGAGTATTGAGGCACTCTCATGGCAAGTGCAGGGACTGTTGAGCCATAAACTAGTTTGATGTACCCTTAGCAGACCCCAGCCTCAGGCTTAAAGAGGGGTCATATGCATTTGGTAGGAAAAAAGGCCTGAGCATGGGATCAGTTAAAGTCTTATTTCTGGTGGGAAAGTAGATTCTTAGCCTCCTTTGATAACACTTCCCCAGTTCACCAATCTGAAATTGCTTGCAAAGTGTTAGTAAGTAGAACAGAGTTTAACAGAAGACCTAATTAGCCTGGTGGAAAGTGTAGGTTCTCCAAGAGATGGTCAGGTCATGGACCTTCAGTCAGGGCCTGGAGTAGGGCAGGCAACAAATGGCCCATTGCACAAAGCTCTCATTAGATCTCCTAATACAGATGGCTTTATATAGGTCCCCAAGGTCCCCTGAGGAAGGGTCCCTCACAATAATGTCCTCCCCACATTGCTATAGCCTTAAATTTAATGAGGAGATACACCTCAAAGCATCCTGAAATCCTCATTCTAAAATTGTCGTTATCTGAAAACATGGTCTCACCTCACAGAGCTCTACCCCCGTTTAAGTAAATGAGGACAAAGGTATATTATGGAACAGGCCAGTGGGTCCCCAGAACCAGACTACCAAAACCAGAACATGCACCACATCTGGGGGTGGGTAGCAGGAGGCTTGAGATGTGAGCACATTTTCAGATGCTCAGTGAGGGACACAAGCTCCAAGAGACTGTTCAGTTCAGAGTCGTATCAGACTGTTGTAAAGAATACCTCTGAGGCCTTTCTAGAACTGAAAGTAAAACTGAGATATTTCATCTCCTAACTAAGAAGTGAAATATACCTATAACAACACATTTTCAAATAGTAAAATATTTTTACTCCTCTGACAGGTACCCTAATTATTTGTAGTGTTTTATTACTTTAATATTCTACTGAATGGAATTTGCTATTTTAAAATTTGGAATTAGCATCTATATTTATGAAGTTCATTTCTCCTGTATTTAAAAAAAAACTTTGAAAGCTATAGAAAATAAACTGGGAAAACTTTCAGTCATTACCTATGCTCTCAAATTGTTTATATAGCATGGGGATTATCTGCTCCTTTAAAGTATGAAATCACCTATCTGTGGAGTCCAGACAAAATTTTTAGGTTGTTTGTTTGTTTTTTTATAAATGCATCAATTTTTTCTCTGAAAATTGGCAAATTTTATCCTTCTAAAGTTAATGTTACTTTATTTTTCCTAGAAAAGAATTCATCTACTGAAGATTTTAAAATTTATTAGTAAGATGTTGCATATAAAAAATTTTACAATCTACTTTAAAAAAACTGTGAGATCTATCACACATACAGGAGAGCATAAAATACACATGTAGAATTTAATAAGAACAGTCATTTAAACAACACACAGATATAGAATAGAAAAGACCAGGAAATTGCATGTATTCTATATACCAGTCTTTATACACCAAAATATACTTATCCATTCCACTGTTTATGTGCCAGTCTCAAAGTCATGAGCTCAGCTATACCATATGAAACTAGAAAAGGAAGAGCAAATTAAACCCAAACTAAGAAGAAAAAAGGAAATAATAAAGGGCAGAGTAGAAATTAAGAAAACAGAAAACAGAAAACAGTAGTCAGTAAAACCAAAAGCTGGGTTTTTGAGGTTAAGAAAATTGATAAATCTTTTTGCAGACTGATGAAAATAAAAAGTGAAAAAAACTCACAAATTTTCAATAGCAAGAACAAAAGACTGGATATCCTATAATTGTTAAAAAGGGTAATGGGGGAATATTGTGAATAACTCTCTATCAATAAATTAGACAACTAGATGAAATTACAAATTCCTTACAAGACCAAAGCAAATGAGCTCATGCAAGAAGAGATAACAGCCCTACATCTAGTAAAGGAATTTCCTTAAGTCCATTAGAGAAAGTGGATAGCCTTATATCTGAATAGCTCTATCTTGTAATTGAAAACTTTCCCACAAACCTAAATGGCTTCACTGGTGAACTCTACCAAACATTTAAGGAAGAAGTAATATATAATTCTGCACAAATTGCTCTATAAAACAGAAGAGTATGAAACACTTCCCAACTCATTCTAAGGGGCCAACATTACCCCAATATGAAAACCAAACATATTAGAAAACAGAACAAAACTACGTAATTGACATCCCTCATGAACATTAATGCAAAAATTCTAAACAAAATTTCAACCAACTGAATTTAGTGATTGATATATAAAAAGGCAGTTCATCATGATCATGTGGGGTTTATCCCAGGACTGCAAGGCTGGTTTAATATTCAATTCAAAAATCAATCAGTGTAAGTTGTCATACTGAAAGACTTAAAAGATAACTCATTGACAGTCAGTATATGCAGAAAAAGGATTTGATAAAATCCAACAATTATTCCTTATTTTAAAAGATTTTTTCAGCAAACATGGAATAAAAATAACACTTTCTCAATATGATAAAGGGCATCTATGAAAAGTCTACACCTCCCATTATACTTAAAAATGACAGAGTAAATAATTTCCCCCTAAGATGTACCAAGGCAAGGATGTCTGCTCCTACCACTTTTACCCAACCTGGTACCGGAGAGTCTAGCTAGTGCAATAAGGCAAGAAAAAGTAATTAAAGACATATAGATTACAAAGGAATAAATAAAACTGTCCCTATTTGCAGATGACATAATTATGTGGATAGAAAATTCTAAGGAATCTGGGGAAAAAAAAACTTCTTAGCAGGAATAAGTGAGGTCAGCAAGGTTATAGGATATGAGATCAACATATTTTAAAAAATTCAATAAGTAAAACAAGAAGACAACCTACGGAATGGGAGAAAATTTTTGCAAATGAAACTGACAAAGGCTTGATCTCCAGAATATATAAGCAGCTCATACAACTTAGTAAGAAAAGAACAAACAACCCAATCCAAAAATGGGCAGAAGACCTAAACAAGCAATTCTCCAAGGAAGACATACAAATGATCAATAGGCACATGAAAAAATGCTCAATATCACTCATCATCAGAGAAATGCAAATCAAAACTACAATGAGGTGTCACCTCACACCAGTCAGAATGGTTGTCATTCAAAAATCCACAAATGACAAATGCTGGAGAGGCTGTGGAGAAAGGGGAACCCTCCTACACTGCTGATGGGAATGCAGTTTGGTGCAGCCACTATGGAAAACTGTGGAGACTCCTCAAAAGACTAGGAATAGACTTACCGTATAACCCAGGAATCCCACTCCTGGGCTTATATCCAGAAGGAACCCTACTTCAAGATGACACCTGCACCCCAATGTTCATAGCAGCACTATTTACAATAGCCAAAACATGGAAACAGCCTAAATGTCCATCAATAGGTGACTGGATAAAGAAGATGTGGTATATTTATACAATGGAATACTACTCAGCCATAAAAACCGACAACATAACACCATTTGCAGCAACATGGATGCTCCTGGAAAATGTCATTCTAAGTGAAGTAAGCCAGAAAGAGAAAGAAAAATACCATATGAGATCGCTTATATGTGGAATCTAAAAAACAAACAAACAAACAAACAAACAAAAACAAAGCATAAATACAGGACAGAAATAGACTCATAGACAGAGAATAGACTTGTGGTTGCCAGGGGGGCGGAGGGTGGGAAGGGATAGACTGGGATTTCAAAATTGTAGAATAGATAAACAAGATTATACTGTACAGCACAGGGAAATATACACGAAATGTTACGGTAGCTCACAGAGAAAAAAATGTGACAATGAGTGTGTATATGTCCATGTATGACTGAAAAATTGTGCTTAACACTGGAATTTGACACAACATTTTAAAATGATTATAAATCAATAAAAAATGTTAAAAAATATTTTAAAAAATCCAATGGCAATTTTGTTAGCAAAGAATAATCAGAAATTGAAATTACAGGAGAATACAATTTGTGACAGTACCAAAATATGAAATGCTTAGGGATAAATCTTAAAAAACATATGTAAGACCTATACATTGAAAACTATAAAACTTTGTTGAAAGGATTTAAGTAAATGAAGAGATATACCATCTGCGCAGACTCAAAGACACAATACTGTTAAGATGTCAATCCTCCACAAATTTATCAATAGATAAAATATAATCATAACCAAAATCCGAACAGGCTTTTTTTGAGAAGTTGATAAGCTAATTCTAAAATTTTCACATATGGAAAGCAAAGGACCTAGAATAGTTTGATCAATCTTGAAAAGGAACAAATTTGGAGGATTTACATTATCTAATCTCAGAATTTATCACAAAACTAAAGAAATCAAGGCAGTTTGATAATGGCAACAACGTTGACACATAGATCAACAAAACACAATAGAATGTCCGAATAACATGCGCATATATACAGTCAATAGATTTTCAACAAAAATTAAAAGGCATCTCAATAGAGAAAGGATAATCTTTTCAACAAATGGTGCTAAAATGACTGAGTATCCAAATGCTAAAAACTGAACTTCAACATATACCTGGCACCATATAAGAAAAATGGGTCACAGATCTGAATATATAAAGCCTAAAACTTTAATACTTGTATGAGAAAATCTTCATGATGTTATTGCACAAAATTTCTCTTAGATACAACACCAAAAGCAAGACCCATAAAAGGGAAAAAAATGAGAGCTTGAACTTCATCAAAATTAGGAACTTCCCCTCTTTGAAAGATATTGTTAAGAAAAGGAAAGGCAAGTCATAGAGAAAATACTTGTAAATCATGTATCTGAAAAAGGACTTGTATCCAGAATATATAAAGAACTCTCAAACTCAATAAGAAGAAAATAAACAAACCAATAATAAATGGGCCAAAATTTTGAATGGACATTTCATCTTTTTTTCATAAATAGTATATTAATTTTATTTCACTTGTAACTGTTTAAATATCTCATTTATCCACTAACCAAATTACAAAACAATTGAATTTCTTTTTTTTTGCATTTTTCCAGCTTTATTTAGATATAATTGATGTGTAACATCGCATAAATTTAAGGTGTACAACATAATGATTTGATACACATATATATTGCAAAATGATTGCCACGATAAATTCAGTTAACACCTATCACTTTGCATAGTTGTCACTGTTTTCTTATAATGAGAACTTTTAAGATCTATTCTCTCAGCAACTTTCAAATATACCTTCTACCAAAGGAGCTATAAAGATGACAAATAAGCATATGACAAGATGTTCAATATCAGTGATCATGAAGGAAATGTAAATTAAAACCACAGTGGCATACCACTAACCACTTATTGGAATGTCTAAAATTGAAATCACTGACCATATCAAGTGTCGGTGAGGATGTGAAGCAACTGGAACTCTCATACACTGTTGGCAGGAATCTAAAATGGTTTAACCACTTTGGAGGATAGTTTGACAGTTTCTTAAAAAGTTAAACACACACAGGTTATATGACTTGGCAATACCACTCCTAGACATTTATTTAAAAGAAATGAAAACAATGCATATGGACATGAATATGCATTGAAGCTTTGCTTGTAATAATAAAAAAACAGAAACAATTCAACTGTTCATCAGCAGAGAATGGTTGATAAATTGTGTATATCCATCCAATGAAATATTGCTCAGCACTAAAAAGCATGAACTTTTGATAAAAGCAACATTACGTGTGAATCTCAGAAGAATTATGCTTAGTCAAAGAGGTCAGACAAAAAGTGTACATTCTGTCTGATTCTATTTTTATAAAAATTCTAAAAAATGAAAACTAAGCTTTGATGTTAGAAAGTGGATCAGACATTGCCTGGGGACAGGAAGAGGCTGCAAAGAGAGATTACAAAGGGGAGTAAGGAAATTTTGAGTTTATTGGATATGTTCCTTATTTTTTATCAGTGATTATTTTACAGGCATGTATATTTTAGAAATTATTAAATTTCTATTACAGGTATGCATGTTTTAGAAATTATCAAATTGCTTACTTTAAATATGTACAGTTTGTTGTAAATCAATTAAACCTAAAAAGTCTGCTTAAAACAAACAAACAAAAGTAAAGGGAATACAGAGTTATTACCTTCATCTTATTCAGTTCATGAAGTTCCTTAGCAGGATTTTTTTCTAAGTGATCTTCTTTACTCAGAGCCATAGCTGTTACCAGATCTTTGCAACAACTGAGGAAAACAAAGAAAAAGAAAAACATATACACAGCATGATCTTTTTATTGTTGGTTCCTCTTCTAAGTGTTTAAGTCCAGATCCAGTGGAAGTTTACCATGATAATTAAGCTACTGACTCACCAAAAAAATAATTTGTCTCTTGCTTAGTTTCTCACCCTTGTCCTCTTCCTCCCCTCCATTCCCATCACTCTTGACCATTGGTAACATTGAAAGGAAACAAAGAGGAAATTGGCTAGATTTTAAAAGCTACTTCCTGAATTTGAAGTAATCCTAGCAACACTATGCTTTCTAGTTAATAAATTAGTTTTATAGACATCTTCTTTATTTTATTTGATGGGAATCTTCTAACTTTTCAGATGTAAGTTTTTTTTGTTCTGTTTTGTTTTAAGAGATATTTTGGTTGGTGTTTAGGGAAACATATAAAAGTATATATGCACTGAATTACACAGGAAACTACAAGCTACTTCATAAAATGCCCCCAGTACATGCAAAAACACAAGATATAGTTTATTTATGCAAATAAGGAGGTGTTTTGTTTTGTTTTGTTTTAACTAATTCTCACTCCTACATACGTACACACTTCCAATCCTGCCTACGCTAACACTGTTTTCAAAAGAATTCTAAATCCATTGGGAAAACACCAAAATTTCATATTCCAACAGGACAGTGTTGAAGCTAGTTCAAAAAGTGAATGAGCATTTATTTCAAGTTTTTAAAATGTTTCTAAAACAATCCCTTATTGCTGCTACTTAACCGCCCTTCTCTCCTCTGCTTTATGTTACATTTAATCTTCAAAAGGGCAATAATAAGATAAACCGATAGTTTCACCTGCTCAGATAGATGGAGTATTGGGACAACTTTTTTGCCAGGGCAACTGCATCTAACTCTAACTTTGCAATTTCTACTTCATGTTCTTCATCACTTTTCTCCTCCAACTTTATGAGAGTGTTTGGGTCAGGAAAGTCAGGTGCCATTAAAATCAGCAAATTTGCCATCCACTGGATCATGGGTATATGCAATTCATCCACCTGTTTAAAAAAAAACAATTACAAATGATCCATTTAAAATAAGTCAAACAGTAAAAACCATATAAATTTAAAAATAGAACTGATCATACCTGTGTCCAATTTTCAACAACACTATCATTCTTATTGAAAACCAATCATCACTACTTAGCTAGTGTAACCTTATCTTCTTTTGTTCACTATACCACACTAAACTACCCTCTTCCTCTTCTTCAGGTTGGTCAAGAGTATTAACCAGTCAGGGCTGCAGTTTCCACAACTGTGCACCAAGGCATCACAGGGCTTCTCAGTGAACTCTCAAGGATGCCATGGGATTTTACATTCTTCAGGTAGAAAATAGTGATATGCAACACCTGTCAAGCATAGCATAAATCTGACATGGTTCACAGTTTCAACTTTAGATGCACTACAGCACTTCTGATGATACCATATTGTTAAAGCTGGTTTTACTGATGGTTGTGTGGTAAAAAGTTACTGTGTGAAAATCAAGGTAGGACAAGAAATGAGGATGGCAATGACCAATCTGATTTCAAGGTTATAGAGGTTGTACAGTGCCCAAGTACATACATTCATTCCATTAGTAAGTAATTTTGATTAAATGAGAATAAAACAAAAGATGAGTTTATTTTGGGGGGTTGTGGGAAGGTGAGTGAAATAGAGAAAGATTAAGAGATAAAAACTTCCAGTTATAAAATAAATAAGTCATGGGGATAAAATGTATAGCACAGAGAATACAGTCAATAATATTGCAATACCTTGTATGGTGACAAATGATAACTGAATTTATCCTGGTGATCATTTCGTAATGTATAAAAAAATTGAATCACTATGTTGTACACCTGAAACTAATATAATACTATAAGTCAATGTACTTCCATTTTAAAATAATTAATTAAAGGATTTTTTCTTTCAATGAAGTTAAACTGGGACATTAAATTTTACAAAGTTTCTTTGAGTAAACAACAATTCTTAAGAGAAATTTTAGGATGAATTGTTCTTCTTTTAGAAAGAGACGTGTTCCAAATTTACTAATCTTTTCAGGGATAACAAGTGGCAACTTAGTCATCTCCTAGCTGAGTTTTCTTTTTAATCACAATTAATTTGTCTCTTCAAAATATAATTGATATTTAACAATAAGTAAAAGAAATTTACATTATGGAGAGGTCATTTTGAAAATGGACAGTTGCAGAGATTTCCATCTTGGTATGATTTTGTTCCTGAAAATGATACATAGCTCACTTTTAAAAATTTTCGAATTTATATACCTGAGTATCTGGAAATAAGTTTCTAATTGTTTCAAAATCTTACAAATGTGTTTCAATTGGTTGGGAATCTTTCATTAGAATAAAGAAATGCTGCATTGTCGAATATTTATAAGAACAATTGACTGACACTATGGCAGATGGAAAATTTCATCAATCAGTTAAAAAATCTTTACATAACTGATGGAATTGAAAAAATGAGTATTATTATTTAATAAACACAGATAATAATGAACTTCTTCAATTTGGATTCATGTCTCTTTGTGAGCTATTCTTTCAGCATGATAGTCCTTAAAAACAAGTACTGAAGCAAACTGAACTTAGCAGACCTTCAAATGGCTTTATCACTAAGTATTAACCCGTGATTATAAAAAAATCATAAAGCCTGTTCAATCACATCAGTTTTTTAACCATTATTAAAAATTATTTTAAAATATTGTTCATTTCATCCCTTTTGACTATTTGTGTATATTTTATAATGTACAAAACAGGCCAATAGAGTAATTCTTGTATGTAAATTAGAAATAGTAAGTTAGAAATGACCTGCTCAAAGATTTTTTGCTAACAGAGGTACATGAAAAAAAAATTTGAAGATCACTGTTTTAGACTGTCAAGCAGCACAGATTAGATGGAGTAAATGCATGAAGGAAAAAACAAAACAAAAGCTGGAAGTAAGAAAATAGATCAGAAAGGAAAATTAATGGTGTGTGAAAAGAAGACAAACTTCTCCATTTTTAAATACTTAGGCCAGTTAATATGGATATATACTATATATATACTATATATACACACATATATATATACTCCTTGAGGAATTTATAATCTTTCAAGTTTTCTATACAGTTTAATTATATTATAAACCTACCATATTAAAATAGAGAAGTATATAAAATATAAAAATAAGAAGTATATAAAGGCACTTTCTAAATAATACATTATAAAAACTGAATTCCATAATATAAAAAATTGAAAATATGATTCCCCAGAGATAATCTCCAATGGTAAACTGAATATTTTACCAAAGAAGGGGTTAATGTAGCAACACGATAAAACACTAACAATGCTGAAATGTTCTTCATTATTTCATTCAACAAATATTTACTGAGTCCCACTATGTGATAGGCACACTGCTACCCTTTGTCTTCTTAATTCTGGTTGTCTTCTAAGTCAAAGAAATTTCTCCCAAGCCTGGGAATCTTCTGGATCCATAATTCCAGTCTTACCATATTTGCTTCTCAACTCTTGGTATCTCTATCTTTATAACATGCTCACAGATTGTGATATAATGTTTCATAAGTAGTATTCCCAAATAACGTGATGATATCTGCCTTTCAAATGCCTAATTTAAGTAATATTAAAATTAATTAAATTCATTTTTATCAATTTTGTAAGATCAAATATTTGCATATTAAGTTCTACTTACAATAAGAGATTCCTGTGTAAATTTAGATTATAATTAAGGCCAGGAGGTGGCAATAAATGTAATAAACTAAGACATCCTTTGGAAATTATGATTTCATGTTGTGCTGGTTAAGAAGTCCACAGGTTCAGTTCTTCAGAATTGCTGAACAATTCCCTATTTGTTCTAATAACTATTGACCAATAGTATTGTGGCATCTTGTCTTTCTTCCTAGAAACATGTTTCTGTCACCCCTTCAGCCAGTGAGGGGCACCAACATAAATTTTTTAAATGATTAATGCTATTAAGGGAAAAAAATTTCAGTACACTGAGTAAAGAGTAAAGATAATAATTAGAACTCAAAAACTTGTGATCATCTCTGAAACTTCATTCCTGAGGCAGGAACATACTGCATTTACAAATCCACTGAAAATCATCTGAGTAATTATATAGGTTCCTATTTTGTCCTCCCAACCTTCTGCTTCAATTAGATAGGCTTGACATGATTTTTCCTTGAAGAAAACTCCTAACCAAGGTGAAAAATAACCTCAAAAATTCCTACAAGTACATACTTGGCACTGAAGTTCCATGTTACCATCGTTAATCTCATTGCCTATCTTCAAAAGCCATTGTTGAATCATGTTAAATATGTGTGCTTGGAGTACCCTGAAGGAAAAAGCAAGTAAAATAAAGATAAGTAACTCACTTAAGAGTATAGACATAATTATCAGATAAAAGAAAGGGTCTTATTTGGCTGGGTCTAGTAAACTTCGGTGTTGACAATGTTTGAGAACTCAGAGAAAAGTGAATCAAAGCCTTGCATTACCTGGTGCAATGGCTTACTCACTGACAGCCTTCCTAACCCCTGGTAGGTACCCCAGAGGTGTAATGCACTTTGGACAAAGTAGATCTTACTTTCAGTGTTAGTTCTCTACTGTAAAGACTCACACTCACATCCTTTACATTCAGTTCTAGACCAGTGAGGCCACAAACTGAGAATGAATTTTAGAATTCTCTCAAGAGAACAACATGACAGTGTCAGGGTAAGAGT
Organism: Camelus dromedarius; assembly: GCF_036321535.1. Lineage (NCBI taxonomy): Eukaryota > Metazoa > Chordata > Mammalia > Artiodactyla > Camelidae > Camelus > Camelus dromedarius. The sequence goes on along the minus strand of NC_087458.1, from coordinate 24,375,205 downwards.
TGACCCATTTCCCACTGGAGCTAGGGAAAAACTACTAAAGAAAAAAAAAATGAAAGCCTCTGGAAATGGTTCTAAGGACAAACAGCAACTGAAGACACATCTACTCAAGACAATTTATGAAGATTCACTAAGAAAGGCAAGAGTCTATGGTATCTGAATCAAAACTACTCCCACTCTGGACTGCTGTGGTTAAGAACACAGGACTCCCTCACCCTCCAGCTCCCAGTCAGATGGCTTTCTTCCTGGGAAAAACAAGATGTCAAGATTTCTCATCTGACCCCAAATATACATTGCTGAGGCTAGGGACTCAGAAAATGCAGCTGAGAAGCTGGGATTCCCTTCTTCTACCCAGCACAGGGCTATGGGAACTTACGAGCCGGAATCCATATCTATGTTCTGTGGAACAGTACCAATAATGCTTAACAATGCATCCAACTGAGATTTCATTTCATTCATTTTTTCATTAAGTCCCTCCCATTCTTCAAGAAGCATTTCAGGAAACTCCAGGAGGCTTTCCAACTTGAAAGAGCAGAATTCAAGAGAAGTAATCAAACTTAGAAGAATTTTAGAGATACCTAGAAAAGTGAGAAAAGCATTAACTTTCAGAAGAATTTGTAAGTCTATAATTTATTTCAACAATAAATTATGAAATACTAATGGGCAGAAGCGTATCTTTTTTTCATTTTCTTATTATCCTACAGCTTGCCTAGCAGAGAATCTTGCAAAGAGTATTTCCTAAACAAACACTAGGTAATCAGTGCTTTTCTGACTAATAGACAATTTCTCTGATGAGTTTTTACTCTAAGGGTCTTCTCTTCTCAGCTGAGACTGAAATGTACTAAACCCAGAAACTATGAACTCCAGTTTTCAGTAAAAGACATTAACTCACAGGGTCAGCCTGTTAAGAAGACAGTGATGAAAAAACCAGCTTCTTCATGACCACAGGATAGTTAATAACAGAAACAAAAATATAGTTCTTGAGTCATTTTTTAGGTCATTGTTCAGGTTTACATGAAGTTTATAGTTTTGGTCTGAACAAGGATCAAGTCTGGATCTAATCTTTGACTGATTCACTGTGAGATCATGGCAAAATACCCTCTCTACACCTTTGTCTCATCTCATTTGCAAATGACATGAAAATGCTCCCATCTCAGAGATATATAAAGAGAAATAATTTAAAAGCAAATGTTTTGTTGTCCTTGATGAAAATATTTTCATTGTCTTTATTAGAAAACTTTGATCTTCTAGGAGTATTCAAAATGATTTATTAATTTCACTCTCATTCATGATTTTGACTTCATTTATTTTAAACCATTTACAACCTGGTTGCACATGTCTGTGAATATACTAAAAATTATCAAATTGTATACTAACTAGGTGCATTGTATCATACATGAATTATATCTCAATAAAGTGATGCTCAATGCTTTATTTTGCTTGATTTTTAAAACTATATGTATTACTTTGATTTTAAATATTAATTGTACTGAAAATAACAATTACTATTAAAATACTTTATAATGTCAAGCAATCTAATTATCATTATCATGGTTTTTTTCTTACCATTATCCCCATTTATTCTTATTTCAAATTCTTTGTAGAGTCTTCCTATGCTTTTCACAATTTCTTCCATGTGCTTCTGCTCTGGTGGTATCTTTCCCTCCACACTTTTATGGCGACTAAATATCGCTAGCCCAATATCTGCCCAGTTTTCCTGTAAACATTTAATAATCTTGAGAGAATCGTATTTTGACACTAAAAGATCCCCAGAAAACTTGTCTTTGTCTTCATTCAACATCTAGAGGGTGAAAGGAGGGATGAGGAGATTAGCACATTAGTCACTAATGGTTTCATCAAAGTCAACCTAAGTGACTTCCAATTATTTTGGAATTACATATCCTATTATTATTTGTCATACCATTTCTTCATATGACATACATTTATTTTCAAAATTAAAGTAAATTTAAAGTAATTTTGATACACTAGAAGATAACCCATAGTTTACCAGGATGAAAATAATTATATTAAATCCTATATAGGTAAAAAAATTAGTGGCAGGCAATTAGGTCTCAGAAAGCTGAGCACGTTTAATTACTATTTGCTTTGGTGAGGATATAATATTTCTGTTTACATAATCTCCACTAAACTGGGAGAGTTCCTAGAATGTACAGGTTTTTGTCTGTTTAACCCCAGGTCCAAGTGCCATACATGACATATCAATAAATATTTGTGGAAAAAATAAAGCGCAATTTAAATACAGCTTGCCATTATTTGTGACTCAGATAATGCAAACAAATCACCCATACTGATCAGTAATCAGTGTGGAGAAGCAATGCAGCAGAGCAATTAAAAGTAAGAATTTTAGAGTTAGAGAGACATGGTCTCAAATTCTGAGTCAGCTACTTACCATTTACAGATAACTAAGGCAAGTTACTTAACATTTCTAACCTTCAATTTCTGCATCTGTGGGACGGGAATTATAAAACCCGCATCATGTGGATGCCATGAAGAGTAAGCAAGATAATGTGTGGAAAGCACCTTCAGCCTGACAGAGTAAGTGCTTAATCAATGAGAATTATTATAATTCCTACCAAAAAAAAAGAAGCATGATTTTTTTCAATTTTATCTATGCAATATCAAAATTTCCAGATAAACAGTAAAAAAAAAAAAGTCACTAGGACAACAAAGATCTTCAATTCTGAGAATATTCTGCTTAAGTCATTTCAAAAGAAAAGAAAATGGTTTCCTTGGGTCTGGATGAGATTTCATTAGGTTATGAGTTTGATGTTGGAAGATTTCAATATATTACATTTTCCCCTTTGTCAAACTACTATAACGTGATAGCAATGTGATTAATGAAACCTATTTTCAAAGCTTGAACCCTTTAAAAAAGATATTATTAATAAACAAAATGGAATATATACATACAATGGAATATTATTTGGCCTTAAAAAGGAAGGAAATTCTGACATAATGCTGCAATAAGGATGAAACTTATAGACATTATGTTGATGGGAATGTCAGTCACAAAGGATTAATTCTATATGATTCCATTTATATGAGGTGCCCAGAATACTCAAATTTATAAAGACAGAAAGTAGAATGGTGGTGGCCAGGTGCTCGGGGAGTGGAGGGAGGAGGAAATGGAGAGTTACTGTTTAATGCATAGACTCTCAGTTCTCGAAGATGAAAAAGCTCTGGACATGGTTGGTGGTGATGGTTGCACAACAGTATGAATGTACTTAGTGCCACTGAACTGTATACTTAAAATGATTCAAGTGGTAAATTTTATGTGATGTATATTTTACCACAATTTGCAAAAAATATGTTATTAATCTTTAAAGCCCAATTTGTCCTTCAGACAAAAGCCAGGCACATGGGAGGCACAGATATTACTTATGTCTGACAATTAGATGAGAGAACCAGACCTATCCTGACTGCCACCCAAGTATCTTTTCCTAATTTTTCTCTGGCAGCCTAACCTTATTTGACCCAAAAAATCTAAACTAGAACTAAAAACAGAATAGTTAGGTGTATTTTTTAAAGCCACTGTAGCCTTGATGTTTTCCTTGTCTTTCATAAAGGCATTTTTAAAGGATGAAATGTGACTCTGTTGTAGGTGAGGAGTGGCAAGTTTACAAACAGCATTTTGATTACCAAGCTGTTTATTAGGAGGTCTTACCTTCTGCCACTCCTTGAAGTCTGGAACAACTGATTTGAATATATTTTCTTTGTCAGGAGATAAAATATCTTTTCCACTGAAAGAAGGAAAAAGAGCAAGAGCAGGGTCTCAGAACAAGATCATGAATCCACACATATATAACAATTAATAGTCTGTTTCTCCTGAATGATTTTCAAGAATGCCCTCCAGGTTCAGCCTCTCCCTCATAGGCATTCATCCCTAAATTTACAAATTAAAAATAAATTCAGACCCTAATCAAAGTAAGCAAGTCAGAGGGTCAGAGGTCACAGCAGTATTAAAAGGGTGGTCTCTGGGTCCTCGGCATCCAAAATTAGATCATAAGGATAATTTCTGCTCAACACAGCTGCCAAAACAATGTATAAATAGAAAGGAAGCTTAATGAACACTCAAGGCGCAACACCTGGGTCAGCAGCCCCAACTCCTAGTAAGAAAGTTTCCTTTAATGTCTCTTGAAGCACCACAAGGAGAAAGCTCTTGATAAAGACGTTCCTGAGGAGAAAGGGAGAAGAGAACCACTGCCACGCATCTTTCCCTCCCCACGAAGAGTCAACACACAGTACAAGTGGGCGATGGCGGCGGCAACTGCTTGGATGTGTACCAGCTTCAGCTTCCAGAACTTCCAAATCTCCTAACTGGTAAACCTCTTAGAGGATATGAAAAACTGAAACCATTGTTCTCAATTTGAAATGTAAATGGTACCTAAATGTGTTTCCTCAACAGATAGAGCATCTTAAAAAAAAGAAAAACAAACAAACAAAAAAACTTTAGAAATTATTAAGTCCAGCCTGCATTCAAAGTACAGATTCCCAGTAACCTTGGCTGTGATTTAGTCCACTTTACTTTACAGGCAGCTTCTTCCATTGTCAGATTCCTCTAATTGTTACAAAGTACGATATCCAGTCAAAATCAACCTCCTTAAAACTGCCGGCCATTGATTCCATTTCTCTGCACAGGCACTATGCTACAGAATTTGCAGATGGATTTATATATTCAAGTTGACCAATATTAATGATGTAAGTTGACTTGATTTTAAAGAGACAAAAGAAAAGAAAAAGTGTTGGACTTAAATGGAGGCAGCAGCAGTTCAGTAGAGATATCAAGATGAAGAAACAAAAGCAAAAATAAAGAAATGGAACCTAATTAAACCTAAAAGCTTTTGCACAGCAAATGAAACCATCAACGAGATGAAGAAACAACCTTCTGAATGGGAGAAAATAAATGTGACTGATGATAGGTTAATATCCAAAATATATTAACAGTTCATACAACTCAACAACAAAAAAACAAGCAACCCAATTAAAAATGGGCAGAAGAACTGAACAGACTTTTATCCAGAGAGGAAGTGCAGATGGCCAACAGGTACATGAAAAGGTGCTCAACATTGTTAATCATTAGGGAAATGTAAATCAAAACCACGATAAGATGTCACCTCACACTGATCAGAATGGCTATCATCAAAACAAACACAAATAATAAATGCCAGAAAGAGTGTGGAAAAAAGGGAACCCTCTTAGACTGTTGGTGGGAATGTAAATTGTTGCAGCCACTGTGGAAGAGTATGGTGGTTTTTCAAAAGACTAAAAATAGAACTACTATATGATTCAGCAATTCCACTCCTGGGTATACATATCCAAAAGACCCCAAAAAACACTAATTCAAAAAGACATATGCATCCCAATGTTCATACTAGCATTATTTACAATTGCCAAGATATGGAAGCAAACCAAGTGTCCACCAACAGATTAATGAATAAAGAAGATGTAGCATGGAATACTATTCAGCCATAAAAAAGAAAGAAATTTTGCCATTTGCAGCAACATGGATGGACCTGGAGGGCATTATGCTAAGTGAAATAAGACAGAGAAAGACAAATACTGTATGGTATCACTTATATGTGGAATCTAAAAAATACAACAAACTAGTGAATAAAACAAAAAAGAAGCAGATTCACAGATACAGAGAACAAATTAGTGGTTACCAGAGGGGAGAGAGGTAATACAGGGGTGGGGAAAAAAGGGGTTATTATGGGATTATATAAAATCATGTGTGTGAAACTTCTGAAAATTGTAAAGCACTATGGAATTTAAAGAATCTTTCATTCAATTAAAAAAAGAAAAAAAGGTGATCAGAGATGATTAGCATTAGAAAACACAAGATGATTTAAGCTCTTAGCAGGACTGTGCTCTTGTTAGGGCAGCTGGTTACCACACCAAGATCACTATTAGAGTAATTATAAGGTAAAAGAAAGAGAAAAAGAGAGAGGAAGAATTGGACGGGGTTATCAAAATCACATAGTATAATCAGAAAAACAAGATTCCTGGAGACCTACCTATTATTTCTGAAGAACTGCTGCCATTTGACAAGGCCCTTCTTAACATTTTGTAATTTCTCCCTTGTGGACTCTTCACTTTGTTCCACTTCCTGTTTAAGTTTATTCACTAAGTTTCTCCATTTCTGCGTCAACTTCTGTAACAGTGCAAGATCTTCAGTGTCCTAGATAAAATGCATGGAATTAAGCCACTTACTCATTTAGTCATGTAACAAATACTTATTAGCATATACTACGCCATTATTAATATTGTAATACTAGAGACATCCATAAAAAATGAATTCAAAAATTGAAAAGATACTCCTATTTTAAAATATCAATGACACAATTACATAGTCCCTTTGGTGGTGAATTTTCCATTGTACAAAAAGTATTAGGAACAAGATTTTTTTCCTGTACAACATGAGCCCAATTTCCCCCTAGGACATGCATGGCAGGCAATGCAGTACACTGGAAAGAACAGAAATTTCAAAGCCAAACAGAACCAAATGTAAATTTTAGCCATTGACTGGCTATGTGTAACTTTGAGGGATGTTACTTGAGATTAATGTTTCTTATCTATAAAATAAAGATGCTAATATATATCTCATAGGATTGTTATAAGAATTAAATTAAATGACCTGTGTAAATGGTTTGGCTCTAGAAACACATTAAATGATACTTCCCTCCTTTTCAACCTAGTGTGCTCACTAAATTTTCCCATAAAATTGCACAGAACGCATCGATAATGCAACTATTTCAATGAACACACTTACATTTTTTTTAGTTGAAGCACTAGAAGTCTATAAATAACATTTGCTGCATTAGATAAATTGCTTAAATTACTTTAATTAGGATAGAAGACAAATATAAAGAGGTAAGAGTCTTTATTCACCTTTCCTTAGATTTTTCATTCTGCCCATAATAAAGCATAAATATAAAACTGTATTTAAAATTTAATCTATAAATTTACAAAGGCTTCTTAGAGTCTCAAGCCTCAACAGCTGGAGTCTCTCCTCCCACGACTTAAATGAACTGAGCTTTACCTTAGTTGACAGCAGTATGATGAAATGCTTAGTATATTTATTCCAGCCTTTTTCACTGAGGTAAAGTCTTTTAGCCAATAAGATTTTATTTCTTTCAATTACCTATTTTTAAAAAGTATTAAAATTAGGAACCTAAAATATTAACAAATATTTTTGTACACTGTAATTAATTAAACTCAAACCAATTTCACATAACAATTTTACATTGAATCATTACTTCAATCACAATTTCTTATTTAAATCATGAACTAATTTGAATCACAAATTCAATTTTCTAAAACTACTAAACTGGAACCAAACTGAATATAGCATACAGCAGAGGTTCTCAAACAATTTGATCTCAAAAGCCCTTTAGACGCTTCAAAATTATTGAGGACTCCAAAGAGCTTTTGTTTATGTGGATTATATCTATTGTTATTTATTGCACTGGAAATTAAAACTGAAATTATTTAAAATATATACATTTGTTAATTCACTTAAACATTAATAAACTCTATATGTTAACATAGTTCTTACAAAAAAGCTATTTTCTAAAACTAAAAAAACAGTGAAAAGAGCACATTGTTTCACATTTTTACAAATCTCTTTAGTGTTTGCTTTAACAGAATGAGCTAGATTCTCTTATTTGCTTCTGAATTCAATCTGTTGCCATATCCCATACCATGTAGCTTCAAGAAAAATCCACTGTACACTCATACAAGAATGGAGTGAAAAAGGCAGATAACAGCTTAGTATTACAATGAAACTAGTTTTGACCTCATAAAGGGTCTTATGGACCTCCAAGGGGGTCCAGGGACCATAGTTTGAGAATCACTGATACACTGAAACAATTATATAGTCATTCAATGAATGACAGTTCAAGACACTGTACATATAGCTATAAACAAAAGAGACAAAGTCCTTGTTTTCAGGGGGCTGACATCCTAGCTGTCATTTCCTGTTAGGGATGATCTAACACAAAGCCCCATCAATTCAAGCTACTCTTCTACAGAAATCTCTTACAGTGGTCAGTTAGTTCTCTACTGTTTACTTCTAGAGTGAGAGAACTCATTTGCTTCTTTTTTCCTTCTACTGAACATGTTAGCTCCCAGATTTTTCTTTTTTTTTTTTTTAAACTGAGGTATAGTTGATACATAATACTATATAAGTTTTAGGTGTATGACACAGTAATTCGTAATTTTTAAAGGTTATGTTACATTTATAGTTATTATAAAATATTGGCTATATTCTCTGTGCTGTACAATATATCTTTGTAGCTTATTTGTTTTATACACAATAGTTTGTAGTTTTTAATCCCCTACCTCTACCTTGCCCCCTCAGCCCCTTTCCCACTCCCGTGATTAACCACTCATTTGTCCTCTGCAACTGTGAGTCTGTTTTCCAGGTTTGTTTCTTATATTACATTTATTGTCATGATTGTTTTTTCTGGACATGTCAATGTCCCTTTTAAAATTGTGCATCAGGATAGAACATTTGTGTCCAAGATGAGGTCTGACCATGGCAGAGGAAAATGGGACAAAAACTTGAATCTGTTGAGGATGCATAATTTACTATATTAAGTCTCAAACATGAAATTAGCCAAACAACCAGCAAACAGTTTAGAAAAATAGAATATTGTAGGATTTTGCTACTTTCTTAAAGCATCATTATAATGCTCCACAGGCTGCCATATTTCAATTCAGGTGTCATCTTGGGTATCAAGCTAATAGAACCAAAGTGAGTTATCCAGTGATCTTAATTCAGTTATATTATGTAAAAAATAAGAATAACTCTTCCTAGTTTATTAGTAGTATAATTAAAGTTGAAAGTTTTAACATGTTCACAAACAACAGAAAAAGAAGTCTTGCTCATACTTCATAGGTTCCGGTGAAAAAAAGAGCCTTTAATTGGGCAACAGCCAAGTACCCAATAGAGAAGAAACAAAAGAAAAAAATGTAACTTTTCCTTTTCAAGGCCCATAATAGAATAGCTACACGATTCATCAATTAAATATATCTCTTCATTTTTAAAGTTTTGCCTAGATCATTCAAAATTGTTAAATGAATCTTTACTTAGCCAAAAAAGAAGTTATGATTTCAGATGAACCAACCTTTAGGGACAATTCGTATGTGGCTGAACTCCAGATAGCTCTCTCTGTCATTAACTGTTTAATATCACTCTCCATCCTCCCTCTTTGTAATGTATATAAGTCGTGATATTCTTCTACAATTCTGAAAGAAAAATTAAGAAGCAGCTATATAACTATATTTTAAAAAATAACTTTGTTCTAAAACAAGCAATTCGTTCCTTTAAAACTCATCATAAGGGAATTATGGTATAATTGCTGGATATAGTAATAACACTAATATACAGTGAAATAGAAGAAAAAAATCCCCATTTCATTTATAAATCTTACAAAGGTCTTAAAGTAAAAAGTTTGATATATGGTTCCTTGCTCCCTCACTTTTCATCATATTCTTCTTTATTCACTGGAATTTTCTCACCATGGTATTCTAATGGTATAACCACACTATATCTAATGAAATTTCAGAATACAAGTAGCAGTAATATAGCTGTTTTTAGCTTTTTTTCTCATAGAATTTAGGATTCTTTATTAAGAAGGTACCAAGGCACAAAGCACAATAACTGTTAAGCACTATATTTTAAACTATATATAATTAGTATAAGACTTAAAGAAACTCTTTATCAATCAACCAAAAGCTTAAATATAATTATCTTTTTCTTAACTCTTATTTCTTCACATTTACCAGAACATATCTTTTCCTTCTAACTTACACTAAAGCTTCTCTTAGAATTAAAAGCCCTTCTGAGATTAAATACAAACACAGAAGTTGTAAAGTGACTAGTAGCCTTTCACAAACCTTCTGAAGCACTTCCTCCTAAGGAATATTAACTTTGCTGAAAGAATTAAAGGCCAGTGACATAAAATTCCCCGAATTTTGGTGAAAGCCATAAACCACCAGCATCAGTTCCTTAAGCCTCCCTCTATTTGGAGGCTTCCATTTGTTCAAACTAACGGAGAAAAAACTAATCACCTTAGGTGTCACAACAGATCAATATATATATATATTCAATAAGCTATAACTTTAAGAATTGTACACTTTACTACCTGAAAGTTAGACCTCAATTTTAAAAAAGGGAATTAATGATCCTTATTTATAACAGCAAAAGAGAAAAATGCAGAAACAATCTTAATATCCAACAACAAGGGACTGGCCAAATATACACTATAGCTCTATGATGAAAATACTCTGCAACTAATGTTCTTAATACTCTGGAAATTAGGAAAATGTTTTGTGTACAATATAAAATAGTAACACCCAAATTATGATAGTGTATATTTAGTCTGATATCATTTTTATAAAAAGTACATAGAAAAAAGAAAAATATGTTAAAATATTAAGAGCAGTTAACCCTAAGAGAAATAATTATGGATGCTCTTTATTTTCTTATTTATGTGTTTTCATACTTTCTAAATTTTCAACAAAATAATGTTATTATCAGAAAAAAAGTGTCACCTACAATTTCTAATCACAAAAAAACCATCCCACTTCAGAACCACCAATGTTTAAAGATAACGAGATTTTTTTTCTCTTTTTTCTTCCCCTTCTATCTGGTTTTAGAAGATGTTTTGTTCTTACAATGGACATTAGCACAAAAAAAGTTCTAGTTCTTTTTTTTTTTAAATTCATTCAACAAATATCTGTTTAGTGCCTACTTTATGGCCGGGAGTGTTCAAAACTAAACAAAACAAAAAACCTTTGCCCTTAAGAAGTTTATCCAGAAGACCTACATAAAACATAATATATTAAGTACTGATAGTGCTATGGATAAAGATAAGTCAGAGAAAGAGGACTGAGTGTGAAGTGTATTACAATTGTAAATAAGGGGATCAAGAAAAACTTTACTGAGAAGACTTTTGAGCAAAGGTCTGAAGGAAGGAGAGAGGAAGCTATCCTCCTCCAGGTCCTGAACTTGGAGTCTTCCTGGTGTGTTCAAGGAACAGCACAAAGGCAAGCAGATCTAGAATAAACTAGGAGAAGTCAGAGAAATTCTGGTAGGACGAGTCTCGCAAACCATTTTTTAAAATGGCCTTCTACTAAATAAATAAACCTAATTCCCTCCCTCTCCAAAATAAAAGAATTTTTAAAATGACCTTTTACTGTAAGATGGGGAGGTACTGAAGAATTCTGAACAGAGAAATGATATTATTTAAGTGCTATGAGATCACACTGGCTGGTGCGTGGAGAACAGACCAGTGTAGTGTAAAGGTAGAAGAAAAAAGGCCACTCAGAGGTTATTGTAATATGCCAAGCAAGACATGAAGATGGAAGAAGTTAAAGGAGTGAAGATTCTGCATATATAATGAAAGGAGAGCTGATAGAATTTGCTGATGGAGAGATGGGAAATGTGAGAGAAGGAAGGAGATCAAGGATAATGCCAAGATTTTTGGCTGGAAAACTGGAAGGATGGAGTTGCCATTAACTGAAATGGGAAAAGCATGCGGGGAGAGTAATTTGGGGGCAAGAACAGAAATTCAGTTTCGGAATGTTAGGCATCTAAGCAAAAATGTTAAGGCTGTTGAATATGTGTCTGGGATTCAGGGAGAAGATTGAAGCTGGCGATACAAATCTGTGAGTTGAGAGTACATAGATGATGGCATTAACAGCCAGGAAACTGAATGTATTCACTTAGGAAGTGAGTATAGAAAGAGGAAAGATCCAAGGAATGAGTGAGCCAACATTTAGAAAAAATGAGATGTAAGGAACCCGTAAGGGATATCAGTAAGAAGGAGCCGATGGGAAAGTAGACGGAAAACTAGGAGAGTATAATATACTGAAAGATACTGTTTTAAGTAAAAACAACTGGTCAATTATAGCAAACACTGCTAGGGAGTCAAGTTAAATGAGAACTGGATTTAGCAGTATGAAAGTCACCGGTGACTTTGACAAGTGACGTTCAGGGGAGTCGGAGGGGTGAAAGCCTGACTGGAGTGGGTTCAAGTGGAAACGGGAGGACAGGAAGTAAGATAATCAGTGTGACAACTTTTTGAAGAAGTCTGTTGTGAGGGGAGCAGAGAAATAGGGCCACAGCTAGAAGGGGATATGCCATCCTAAGGGACTTGGGAGTTTTATGTTTGGTTTTTGGGTTTGGGGTTTTCTTCTGTTTTGTTTTTTGGGGGTTTTTTTTCTGGTTGTTTTTAAGGTAGGAGTAATTACAGCATATTTGTATACTGATGGGACTAATCAGGGAGAAAGGGAAAAATCAATGAAACCGGAGGAAGAGGGAACATTTGCTGAAAATACCTTGAGCCGGTAAGAGCAGATGCAGTAATACACGAATGGAGACACTGGCCTTAGAAAGGAGACAGTTCATCCACAGTTAGAATGCATGAGCACAGGTGCAGGTGGGTGAGAGATGTAGGGGTGAGAGCTTGAGTTCTCTTCAGTTTGTTTCTACTTTTTAGAAGGCAAGGTCATCAGCTCAGAAAGAGGACGGAGAGATGGTATCAGAGGTAAGAGGATAGAAGACAAAGTATAGAATAGTTATTTACTAAGACAGGAAGGGTGAATCAGTTAGAGTAAACAGCACATTCAGGGGGCAAAAAGCGATCAGGGTATCACTCTCATTCTAGCAAGGAATAAAACAGAATAAAAGAATATATGTTTGAATTTATATTTGTATACATTTGTATTTTTCTTGACATTTAGAAAATACAGTTACTCTTTAACACATCTTAAAAAAAGCGAAAGACAATGCCTGATTAAAAGGGACATAAAGTAATGCAATGTATAGTCCTAGACTGGGTACTGGTTTGGAAAACCCAATGTAAAATTTATTTTGGGAATAACTGGAAAAATTCAAATATGATCTAGGTAATTTATGAAGCAAAAATTTGCTGAAGTAGGTAGAGATTGTTGACTAAAAAAAAACCACGCTGTATATACAATTTTGGTTTTAAAAAATGCCATGTGCATAGAAGAAAGTTCCACAAGAATATTCACTAAGGTTTTTACAGTAGTAATCTACAAGTGGTAAGACTGTGATTTTTTAAAATTTATTTTTGCTTGTCTGTATTTTCTAATTTTCTTATAAGGCATATGTACTGCTTCTATGATAATATAATAATATTATTTCTCAAATAAATAAAAAAATTAAAATGCAATCAGATATATCTTTTGACATATAACCCAAGAGCTTCCTAGTAATCAGAACTCTAACAGAAAATGAAATAGAATAGAGGTCAGCAAACCACAGCCTAGGGGTCAAACCTGGCCCATCACTTGTTTTTGTATAGTACGTGAGCTAAGTATTTTAACCTTTTTTATTTTTTACATATTTAGTTTACTTTTTATATTTTTAATGGTTAAAAAACAATAGAAGAATAATATTCTGTGACACATGGAAATGTTATAAGTTCAAATGACAGTGTCGATTAATAAAGTTCTATTGGACACAGTCATGTTCTGGTACTGTCCTTGGCTGCTTTTGCACTACAACGGCACATGTCACAAAGGCAGTTGCATCAGAAACTGTATCTCACCATCTGGCCCTTTATGGAAAAAGTGTGTTAACCTCTGAAATAGAATAAAAATATTAGGACCACAGTAGGTTCACTAAAATCTAAAAAAGAACTAGACTCACACCATTAACCAGGAAAACGCAAACAAAAACCAGATAAATTCCCATATTTATCAGATTGATAAAAGAAATGGGTAAAAGGGAAATCTCACACAATGCTGAGAGAACATACTGGTACAACTACATTGTGGAATATTTGGTAACATCTAGCAAGACAAGGCTATGCACATCCTATGACCCAGTAATTCCACTTCTAGGCATATACCCCCAGAAAACTCTCACACAAAGACACTTAATAAGATGTGTATTTCAACAGCACCTGGAAGAGTTAATATATGCAATGAACTTTACATATATTAACTCCTTCAGGGACTTTTGTAACAAAAAAAAAACTTCAAATGTTTCTATAAAATTTTGTTTCTTGAAATAAGGTGTGAAGCAAGTATGACATAATGCCTAACATTTGGTGACTCACTTGGCATTCTTCTCAGCATCTAGAAGAGCTTGTGCCAGATCCCTGTGGGCCCTCTCTGCTTCCTTTGTTAATTTCACATCATGTGCCCGAACCAGACACAGCTCCCTGAAATAAAGCAAGCAAACTTTGTATTCACAGTTGAGGACATTGAAAACGTTTCTACCCAGGAAATCAGATTTATACTCAGGAATCTTACCAGCTATCATGTGTACATCTTGTGCTAGTTTTTTCACCTTATAAATCAAATCAAGAAATCTAGTGTAAATCTAGATGAACTCTTACCGGGTTTGGCAATGAAATCAGACTGACTAGAAAAGGCAGAAAGAAGATGGGAACATCCTCTAGAATGGAGTGAAGACTACAGGCAAGGCCTTAAGGCTGCTCTATCCTACCCTCTGACATGCCTGTCCTATCTTGCCACTAATCATTTTTGCCACTAATCATATTGCCACAAGATAAGATGATCACTAAGTGTGACTGCCATATTATGCTTATTCTCTCTGGGATTTGAACCTTAACATCCATAATCATGGCACTGCTCTGTAAACCTGATTACGATAAACATTTCTATTTTGGAGGGAAGAACAAGAGTCTTTTCCCTATCAAATATACACAGAAACCTAGCTTTGTGTTAACCTGTGTAACACGAGTCTCTGTATATACATCTACATCTATATCCAGGTCGTTCTGTTCTCTTGCTAACCACGAAAAGAGAGTAAGAGAGTCCTTATCTTTAATCATTTTCCTTTCCCTGAATATTTTTAACTCTCTTTAGAGACATGGCTTTGATAATCACAGTTTCTACCTGGTCAGCTCCTCAATAACATTCTTAAAATTGTACAATTCTTCTAAAATGCGCTGGTCTATCACTCGCTGAGTTACCATGTCTTTGTAGAAGTCAATCATCTGCCGGGCAAGTTGGTCAAGCAGTTGTACATACCGCTCTCTGCATGAAAAAGGAACACAAGCCATCATGAAGAAGAAAAGGAAAAAGGAGCCAGAAAATAAGTGAGAGAGAAAGTAATGTTAGGGAAAGAATTAGTAAAGAGACACACACAAACAATAGGTGGGAAGAACAAGATAGGAAAAAAAAAAAAAAAAAGGATCTAGCCTGTAAATTTCTGTCATGCTCACCCAGTGAATGAATTGCGGAGAATGTTAACCAGAGTCAAAATTATTTGTAATATAATGTCTGAGATGTAAAACAAAATAAAGGTTTATTTTATTTCTTCTTCTAAATTATAAACTCCATGAGGATAGAAACTATGTCTTACATATTTACACACTTACAACATCTGACAGAGTGTTTTGAATACAGTGAAATTTTTATAAATAGTTAAATTCATGAATAAAATCACCTTTTGCAAATTGATCAAAATGTAAAAAAACACCAAATGCTTAAAAAGAAACAAAGACAAAGAAGTCGTTAGGTACAAAGAAGTAATTTCTCTTCCTTCTGAATAAAACCAAACAAAATATTTGGAGATGATCACAGATGATAAACCATAAATACCATAACTGAGCAGTCTTCCTGTATATTAAATGTGATCCAGGTGTTATATTCTAAGCCTGAGATCACAGAATTATAGTATCTTTGAGTTGGAATGGTCATTTAGCTTGATTTCTCACTCCCTGAAAGAATTATCCCACCCTTGCTTAAACACGTAAAGTGACAAGGAGTTTATCCGCTCAACATGCAGTTCATACACTGGGAAGTATTAATTTTAAATCACTTCCTTTAGGGATTTCCCTCCTGTCAATTCAGAGACAAAAGACTCTGAAGGGCCTTCCTATTACAATACAATTATATCCATCATAAAGCATACTTTTTGAGGCATTACCAGGCTCAAAGAAAGAAATAGAAGTCTCTAGGGTTAAGAAAACATAACAACAAACCAAATACAGTAAGATAAGAATGCCGTGGAAGGTGATAAGCAGTATTCACTAGGCAAACCCAAGGTCAGAGCTGCCCCAGTGAAAAATACCAACATTGGGTTCTAGGGACTAAGCCCTGGGCCTGCTTCAAAGTGGCAGATCTGAGTCTAGGACTATTGCATAATGCCAGGATTCCAGAAGGGAGAAAATACAAATCTTCTCTTCAGGAAGCAACCATGATTTATATCTTGATGAGTTCATGATTAAGATTAGCCAAGTATTAGTTACACAAACAAAGATTTCAAAATACTCATGTAAATAAACCATCATTAATGAGACTCAGAAGAAACAACACATAGTAGACTTAGATACCAATGGTCTTCATGTATCAGAACTATCAGATTTAGAATATAAAACTATGCATGAAATGTTTGAGAAATAAAAGATGGAATCTAAAAATGAATAAGCAACAAAAAACATATCAAATATGATGAAACAGGAGGGAGGATATAGCTCAAGTGGTAAAGCGCATGCTTAGCATGCACAAGGCCCTGGGTTCAATCCCCAGTACCTACTCAGAAGATAAATAAATAAATCTAATCACCTCCCCCACCACAAATACGATGAAACAGACAGGGACATAAACTAATACAACTCTGAGGGGAAAAAAGTAATTACCAAACTGTAATAAAACTCAACAGACGGCGTACAGCAGAATAGAGGTAGCTAAAGAGAGGATTAACGTCCTGGAAGAAATACCCAGAATGCAGCACAGAGACAAAGAGATGAAAATAATGAAAAAGAGATAAAGATATAAAGAGCACAGAATGAGAATGTCCAATATAAATCTAATCAGAGCTCCAGAAGGAGGAAACAGAGAATAGAGAATAATCATTCATCAAAGAGATCATCACTGATAACTTTCCATAATTTGTGAAGAACATTCATCCACACATAGAACTGTGGTATAGATATAGGTACAGGAAATACAAAAAGAAATTCAGAGGAACGAAAGTCACTCTCCTGCTGAAATAATGACAACAACAAAAGACAAAGTATGTGAAACAGCAACTTAAGATCCTGGTTTTCAGGCAGTAAAAGCAAGTGACCCTTGAGAGACAAGAAATAAATAAGGTAAGCTCTATGACTGCTTCGACTTGCTGGCTTGAGAGAGTTTTCAAGTCATGCCACAAGGAGAGGGAACCCATGAGGACGCCAGAGGACTCCCTGATTTAATGAGACAGAGCTAAGAGTGCAGAAAGATGAAAGTGGCTAGACTGCAGAGGACAGGATACCAGAGAGAAAAGAGCTGCATGGAGAGACCTCTGGAGGTCTGCAAAAGGTCCCCGTCAAATACTCAGCTAAGTAATGATCAGGGCGTAAATGTGAAGAAATCACCTGAGACCGTGGGAAGAACCATCCAAAAGGATCAGGGATGGGAAGGGAAGAGGTTTAAACAGGTGAAGCACAGGGGATTTTTAGGGCCATGAAACTCTTTGGCATGACACCAAATTTTGAAATCAACACTGACAAATTAGCATACTTTCTACGTGTAGTATATATTTCACTAAGAAAATCTGCAAGAACTGGCAATGTTTAGCCTGAATAAGACAGGAAAGACAAAATGGCTGTTTTCAAATATTTAAAGAGTAAAAGAAAGAATGGACTTATTCTGAGGATTTCCAGAGTACAAAATTAGGATTAGCAGGTAGAAGCTACAGGAAGGTAGATTACACTTACATGAAGAAGGTGTTTAAATTTTTTATTATGTAAAGTTTGATACCCAAAGCAGTATGTGCAGTGTAAATGTGGAATCACAGTGATGAAGTGACTATATGCAAACACTTTATAATTTCTACTGAGATATAATTTACATGCCATAAAATTCACCCTTTTAAGGTGTGTACTACTGTTCAGTGTATCCACAAAGTTGTACAACACTCAGCACTACCTACTTCTGGACTATTTTCAATATCCCAAAATATCCCTCAGTGGTCCCCATTAGCAGTCATTCTCCATTCCTCTTTCTCCCAGTTCCTGGCAACTACTAATCTACTTTCTGTGGATTTGCCTCTTCTGGACATTTCATGTAAAGGAATCATACAATTTATTATTTTTTGTGACTAGCTTCTTTCATTTAGCATCATGTTTTCAAGGTTCACTCACATTGTATCATGTATCAGTACTTCATTCCTTTTTATGGTTGAAAAACATGAATTTGTCAAAACCCACAGAACTGTACAACACAAAGAATAAACCTTAATGTAAACTATGAATGTTCGTTAATAATCATATCAGTACTGGTCCATTAATTATAACAAATGTATCACATTAATACAAGGTGTTAATAATGAGGGAACCTGTCTATGGAGAAGGGAGGAGCATATGGAAACTCTGTATTATTTGTTCAATTTTTCTGTAAATCTAAAAGTAATCTAAAAGAAACTTTCATTTTTTTTAAAAGAAAGTCAGGTAAGTATATTTTTTAAAAAATGAACAGGGAGAAAATATTAAGTACAGTTGACCCTTGAACATTGCAGGGGGTGGGGGGCCCACCCATGCAGCGTAGAAAATCCATGAACAGCCATCCCCTGGTATCTGTGAGGAACTGGTTCCAGGACCCACTGTGGATACCAGTATCCATGGATACTCAACTCCCACAGTCCCAGACTTACAAGTTTGACCAACCACAAATCATGTAGTACTGTTATTTACTGAAAAAAATCCATGCATGAGTGGGCCTATGCAGTTCAAACTCATGTTGTTCAAGAGTCAACTGTATGTATATTTTAAGTATATTAAAATATATGAAAACATAAAATAAAATCACATATATGACAAAAGAATAGTTTCTGGAATAAAGAAACTAAAACCCAATAACAAAAAGACAAACCATTCAATTTACAAACAGGCAAAATATTTGAACGGACATTTCACAAAAAGAATATACAGTCAATAAGCTCAGGAAAAAGTGCTCAACATCAATAGATGGCAAGGAAATGCAAGTTAAAACTATAATGACATCCTATTTATTACACACCCATGGCCAAAATTAAGAAGACTTATAAAACCAAAGGCTGGCAAAACATTGTTAGTGGGAGTATATAATGGTACAAACACTTTGGGGGAAAAGTATGATAATTTCTTATAAAAATAAACTTAAACCAACTTTATGAACCATCAATCCCACTTCTACGTATTTACCCAAGAGATGAAAACACGTTTTCACACAAAGATTTCTATAAGGATGCTTGTGGTAGCTTTATTCATAACAGCCCCAACTGCTAACAACTCAGTTTCCATCAATAGGAGATCAGATTAACTGCTTTTTGATCCATACATACAATGGAATACTACTTAGCAACAAAAAGAAACAAACTACCCATATATGCAACAACGTGGATGAATCTCAAAAACATGCAGGGGGGGAGGGTATAGCTCAGTGGTAGGGTGCACGCTTAGCAATCCCCAGCACCTCCAATAAAAATAAATAAATGAACAAATCTACCCCCTCCTCAAAAAAACTTAAAAAACAAAGCAAAACATGCTACATGAAAGAAGCCTTACATGAAAGAGCATAAACTATATGATATGTATGAAGTTTGTATGAAGTTCCTAAATAGGTGAAACGAATCTAAGGTGGAAAGAAGTCAGAACTTCTGGAGAAGTGGGGGTGGGCATTTACAGGGAAAGAGCATTAGGGAACTTTGTGGGTTTGGATTATTCAAGTGAAAGTATTTGTCAAAAGTCAACAAATGTAGGCAAGATTTGTTCATTTTAGTATATGTAAATTTTACTTTAAAAAGGAGAATAAGGCAAATAAATAATGAACTCTGATTACTGATATACATGCTGAAGTATTTAAGAGAAATACACTGATGTCTGGGTTTTACTTTGAAGTGCATGAAATTGGTGGGTGAATAGAAGGATGGCTAGACGGACAGACTAGTGACAAAGCAAGCAGAGTAAAACGTAAATGGCAGAATCTAGATATACGTGTGCTCACAGTAAAATTCTTTTAATTTTTATGGGTATTTGGAAATTCCCATAATAAAATATTGGAAAAAATAAAAATAACAACAATGAGGAAAAAAAGTTAGGTGCCTGTATCCAAAGATATTTGTAGTGTCAACCAAAAAGAATTACTGCAGCAGCCCTATTTCGGTGTAATCTGAGAGTCCTATTCAGCTCAGACCCAATCTGGCAGTTATTCTTCCCCCTGTAAACAATGATTCTAATGAAAGTGTTTCACATGAAATGCCCCTTCTACAGCAACAGGCCTCAGAGGCAGCTGCATGTAAAGCAGACACACACAAGCTGATCAGAAAGCACTCCATGAGACATTGAGCAGAAAACTACAGTGACGAGCAAAAGGCTAGGGGCTGAGATCATGCATGGTGTCACTGTTTACTGGGGACCTCACAGCAATCTTGTGAAGCAGGGAGGGCTGTGTAAGATACCAGGCTCAGGACAACAGAAGTCTTCCTCATCGACGGAGGGCCCTAGACCTTCAGAAGAGCTCCCACCACAACAAAACGCTGGGTACCAGATTATTCTGGACCTACTGAGCGCTTCACCATTCCACAAACACATCATGAATGTTTGCAGCAGTCACCCTGAAACCTCATTGCTTATCCTCACCTGCTTTGTATTCTCAACTCCAACTTCACCCCATTCTAAATCCTTAGCTTTGAAGCCCTATTCTGATCCTATCTCTAGCACTTTGGAGTTAAGATTTTTGTCTCCCTAGTATCTGGCTCAATTTTTCTTAAAGGATTTTGGCTGACCTGCCTGCCCATCTCTTTCAGCCTAGACTTCCAGGAATAGGACCCCATGCAATTTTGGCCCCTAGAGGCTAACTCCTGAAAGCAGCCGTTCGAGTCACACTCAGACCTACTCCTCATAAAAGGAAGATGGGGATACACGGTCAGTCATCTAGTTCCTCTGCAATGATTCTTCATCTATCTTCCCCGGCTTTGTTCTTAGAAGGACAACTCAGACTTTAGCTGTCCCTATCCTCGTTCTTATTTGGCATTCTCCAGCTTTTGGTGGTGTTCCAACGACTTCCTCCTTAGTAGCTAATCTTGACCAGTCTCTTAAGAATGGCTTTGCTCCTAGTTCCTCAGCACTGTCAGACACGGATACTCAAGTTTCCATAAATCAGAGAGTGGACAAATAAGGCAAACATATCATCAATTCCCATTCCGGAGAAATAGATATTCAGAGAGATCTAATAACTTGCCTATGGCTCCATGGCAAGTCAGTTGCAGAGATGTAATCTGAAGACCCAGTATTCTAATTCAACTATTCCCTGCAGCTTTTTGCAAAGTGCCGTAGTCATAAGAAGAGTTATAGTAACAACAGTATTTCTCATCATAATCTATAATAATCATATGTACTGAGCACCTACTTCTGGGCTCTATTTAAACTTCACCACAATTCTATGAAGCATCTTAATGCCTGACACAGAGTAGACACTCAATAAATATCATTGATTGATGAATGAACATACTGAAACAACAAATGAAAACAAACGAGCGTATGAAAATTTCACAGTAGCTACTAGCTTCATTTACAGATAAGAAAACTAAGGTGTAGACTTTTACCAATGCCACACACCTAGGTGATGACTTAAAACCAGATTGGTCTGTCTCCACAATCTATACTTTTTCCACTATTTCATGTAGCACTTCATTCCTAGTCATAAAAGAACATGGTGTCAAACATCCTAACAGATATTACCTTTAGGCAAATGGGACCTAATTAAACTTACAAGCTTCTGCACAGCAAAGGAAACCATAAGTAAAACAAAACAACAACCTACGGAATGGGAGAAAATTTTTGCAAACAATGAAACCGACAAAGGCTTCATCTCCAGAATATATAAGCAGCTCGTAAGACTTAATAAGAAAAAAACAAACAACCCAATCCAAAAATGGGCAGAAGACCTAAACAAGCAATTCTCCAAGGAAGAAATACAAATGATCAATAGGCACATGAAAAAATGCTCAATATCACTAACTATCAGAGAAATGCAAATCAAAACTACAATGAGGTATCATCTCACACCAGTCAGAATGGCCATTATTCAAAAGTCCACAAATAACAAATGCTGGAGAGGCTGTGGAGAAAAGGGAACCCTCCTACACTGCTGGTGGGAATGCAGTTTGCTGCAGGCACTGTGGAAAACAGTATGGAGATTCCTCAAAAGACTAGGAATAGACTTACCATACGACCCAGTAATCTTGCTCCTGGGCATATATCCAGAAGGAACCCTATTTTGAAATGACACCTGCACCCCAATGTTCATAGCAGCACTATTTGCAATAGCCAAGACATGGAAACAGCCTAAATGTCCATCAACAGATGACTGGATAAAGAAGAGGTGGTATATTTATACAATGGAATACTATTCAGCCATAAAAACCGACAACATGCTGCCATTTGCAGCAACACGGATGTCCCTGAAGAATGTCATTCTAAGTGAATTAAGCCAGAAAGAGAAAGAAAAATACCATATGAGATCGCTAATATGTGGAATTAAAAAAAAAAAAAGAACAGAAATACAAATAGAAACAGACTCATTGGCATAGAATACAAGCTTGTGGTTGCCAAGGGGGAAGGGGGTGGGAAGGGATAGACTGGGAGTTCAAAATTTGAAGATACTGACAGGCATATGTAGAATAGATAAACAAGATTATACTGTATAGCACAGGGAGATATATACAAGATCTTGTGGTAGCTCACAGCAAAAAAAATGTGACAATGAATATATGTATGTTCATGTACAACTGAAAAATTGTGTTCTACACTGGAATTTGACACAACATTGTAAAATGACTATAACTCAATAAAATAATGTTTAAAAAAAAAGAAATTACCTTTAGGAATTTCTCGACTGATATATTTTTACCATAGAAAATATAACAGAAATGCACTTAGGGCCCTTATTATCAATAGAATAGAGAACTGTACTTTTATGATTTTTCTTAAAAGCAGATATAAACATAATTCTAACATAAAATTCAGAAGGAAGCTGGGACACTCCATTCAGTAACAGCTCTAACCTGATTTTGGACAGTAGTTCTCCTCTATCTGCACAGTCCACACTGACTTGTCGAATAAGTTCATGAAATACTGTATTGTAAATGGTCTGTTCCTTCTTCAATATATGAAGTAGTTTGTGCATCTGGCAAAAAAATAAGATAATCAGTATTTACTGATAACACAGTATTTATTGATGGTAATCAGTAAAAGCTATCTTAGAGATTAAGCACTTTAAGTGTGAATAAATTTTAGAAACACCTTGACTAATTTGTTCACTTACATTTTCCTTTATAAATATATATTAAAATGGTACATTATTTTTAAAAATCTGTGTCTAACATGCACCTCTATATGAGGCACTGAGAAGGTCACACCTGCCAAAAACACAAAACCTGAATTGAATCATAAGAACACATCAGACAAACCAAAATTGAGAAACATTCTACAGATTATCAAGGTCAAGAAAAACAAAGAACAGTTTCAGATTACAGTTGTCTAAAGGAACATGACAACTAAATGTACTGTGACCCTGGGATCTCAAAATAGAGAGGGAACTAGCTCTAAAAGCCATTAGAGGGACAACTGATAAAATATGAAATGTGAATATGAATATACTACCATATCAATCTTAAATTTCCTGATTTTGATAATTGTATTATGGACTAATAAGAGAATGTCCTTATTCATAGGAAATACATCGTGAAGTTTTTGGTGGTAAAGAGGCATGAGGTTGCCATCTTAACTCTAAAAAGGTTCAGAAAAAAATCATACACACAGAGATACATAGAGAGGGAGAGAGAATGAGGAAGCAAAATAGGGCAAATGTAAACAAGTAGAGGGTCTGGGAAAAAGTCACACAGGAGCACCTTATATTAAACTTGTCTGTAAGTTTTAAATTCTATAAAAATAAAAATTTACAGTACAAAAGAGAAATAGCCCCATAAAAGAAAAACTCAGTATCAGTGAAAGAGCTCTTTTATTAGGTACAAAATAAAAATTATAAGTGGTAAAAAAGCACGGTTTAATTGGCAGTGGTTTTTAGTGGTACAATAATAATAAGGGTCTTATAATCAACGGTGCCTTTTATTCAGTTAAATGCAGTAATAATAAAACTAACGATTAAATATACAGTGTTTACCACATGCCAAGCACTGTTCCAGGCACTTTATGTTCAGTATGTCATTTAATCTGCACAACAATCCTATAAGGTAAATAATTATTATCCGTAATTTACAGATGAGGAAATCAAGGCACAAATACGTTAAATGACCTGCCTAAGGTCACCAGCTAATAAACGGCAGCAGGGCCAGGATTCCAATCCTCCAGAGCACATGCTCGTAACCACTAGTTAACACTGATCTTCGCAATTACCTTGGTTGGCCCTGTATATTCCTGATTTTCCACACCAGCCCTCTCCAGCATAGTATCCATCACATCATTCAGCTGGACCACTTCTACTCTTTTATTAGGTTTCCTAAAAGATTAAGATGGCAGATTTATGTAACGAGTGTTAGGCGAAAGGAGTATAATATAGATAAAGAAAATGTACATACTACGGAATATTAATGGTATTTTAAAGCATTAGACCTGTATGTACTAATCTAGTGGGATATCAGTAATACAGTCAAACAAAATACAAAAAGAAATGTAGATAGTATGATTCTCTTTTTCATAAAAGAGAATAATGTACCCCCCCTAAAAAATTCTATACACCGATTGTGTAGGTTTGCAAGAACACAGCAGAATGTGGAGCAATAAACACCGAGCTGTTGATGTTGGCTACTTCACAATATAAAAGTCAAAGGACAAAGGAAAGATAAGAAAAAAAAGACTATAGCAAAATGGGGAAATACTAATGGTTAAATGCAGAACATAAAAGTATTTTATATAAGATCCAGCAATCCCACTTCTGAGTATTTATCCAAAAGACTTGAAATCAGGATCATGAAGAGATATTAGCACTCCCACGTTCACTGAAGCACTCTTCACAATGGCCAAGATGTGGAAACAACCTAAATGTCCAACGATGAATGAATGGATAAAGAAAATGTGGTATATACATACACTGGAATATTATTCAGCCTTAAAAAAAAAGAAGGAAATTCTGCAATATGCAACATGTACCCAGAGGACAATATGCTAAGTGAAATAAGCCAGTCACAGAAGAACAAATACTGCTTGATTCCACTTACACGAGGGATCTAAAACAGTTAAAACTCATACACTCAGAGAGTGGGATGTTGGTTCCCAGGGACTGTGGCTGCAGGGAGAAGGAAATGGGAATTTGCTAATCAACAGCCGTAGTATTTCAGTTATGCAAGGTTCTACAGTTCTGCTGTACAACATTGTGCCTATAATTAACAACACTGTACTGCATACTTAAAAATTTTTAAGAGGGTAGATCTCATGTTAAGTATTCTTACCATAATAAAATAAAATAAAATTTTAAAAAACATTTAAAATGGTTTAAAAAGTGTTTTACAGCATTTCAATATTATAAATATGTTAAAAAATCAACATGCAACTGGACAAGTGAAAACAGTGATTAGATGACAGAATTGCGGGCAATTATTTTCTTGGATTTCTGCTGTAAGTTTAATATTTTTGTGTAATAAAGTACCAATAAAAAGGAGTATATGTGCATATAGCTATTCTTTACTTTCAAAAACAAACTGTACTCACATGGATGGGAAGAGCAACAGTCTATTTTCACTGTCTGTAAGGAGAGTAGTATATTTGCTGCAATAAAGAAAGCAGGTAAGTGTTATTGTAAGAAAACTGCCTAGCCTGTTTATCATATAACACAACATGAAAAACTTAAGACCCCACAGAATTGAGAAGCTTGGAGACAATCAGAGAGGCCCATCGTTTTACACACAAGATCATACCTAAACAGCCCTAGACGTCTACAGACACAGATACAATACTACTTAATATTTAAAACATCTTTTAGTAAAAAAGGTTTAATCACATTCCTCAGTATATCACAATATGAAAATTTCTTTGATTCTTTAAAAAAATGACCTTTCAAAGGTGGAAGAATGTTCCAAGAACACTGAAGTCAACAGTGACGTGACTAAACAGGTTACAGAATTTGTAAGAAGCAAAGACAAAACTAGAACCCAGTTTTCCTGATGCCCAGCTTACATATCTGTCCTCTGGAAGTACCTGTTTATACCAAAATGGGTATCACAATAAGAACCTCATGGTAATCCTTCAAATTTATTATTTATACATTTTTTTCTTCCCCTAATTGAAAAACATTCCTTTGGTTCTACCCCCTACTGGAACACAATTGGTTAACAGGAATTTAGATTAGTGAAAAATCTTCAGGGAATATAAGGACTCAAAGTAAAGTTTCAAAAATGAGTGTGTGAGAGGGACTAGATGCAATGATACCCCAGGAGCAATGAGCACACCTGGCACCAAGATCTTGGTTTCTGAGAACACTTCACTAAGAGGAAATGGTACTCCTTTGAGAAGTGATTCATAGCTCCTTCCAGAGCTGGAGTCAGTAAAGACTAGATGAACCTGAATATCTTACTGAGCCAGAAAATACGAGAACATTCAAAGAATGACATGGCCATGCCTAAAGAGTGCAAGAGCCAGCTCAAAGGGGCTGTCATTGGCAAAATCAGGAAAAGCTGAACATCAATGATGGCAAAGAATTATAACCCACTGAAAAAAAAGAAATCTATTAGCCTATATTGTAAAATGGCAATTACAAGAACGATAGAGCTAAAAAAGATCAAAAAGATCTATAACTAGTGGGTTGCTAGGAAATACACACCAAAGCACTTAGTGGGAAAGGGTCATGATGTTTCCAACTTACTCTTCAACAGTGTATGTGTGTATGTGTGTATGTGTGCGTATTAATGCAAATGAGGCAAAATGTAAACCCCCAGTGAGTCAGGATAGATGTGGGACGTCCCTGTTCTATTTTTGTAATGATTTTATAATTTTGAAATATAAAAATTAAAAGTTACCCAAAAAATGAGTTCCATTTAGTTCCCTCTGGCAAAATATTGTTCTGAAACTCGTCATCAGGAAATGCCAAATAACATACATACTGGACAAGGTAAAAAGAATGACAGCTTCTGGATATTTTACTGTAAAACCTAGTCCAAACTTCTAGTTTTTTAAACTATGAAATATTCAAGTGCTGTCTCAGAAAATAAAAGCAAGATCTCATTTTCAATCCCATAAGCAGGAATCAAAGAAAACTGGAAATGACTAGCTTGAAGTCTAGAGCTAAGCCCTAGAGTGTGCATTATGAGATTCCAGCTTAGAGAGCTACTTTCCTTCGTCATTGCTCAAAACCACTCCTGAAGAGGCACAGCAAGCATTCAGAACAAAGATCTACTTTTTAAAAATCAAAATTAAATAATAGGAAAAGACAGAGAACAATTCAGTTGCTAAAATCTCAAACTCTTTTTTAAATTGAAATATAGTTGATTACAATATTGTGTTAGTTTTAGGTGTACAGCAAAGTGATTCTGTTATATACATAGTTTTCAGATTATTTTTCACTATAGACTATTACAAGATATTGAATATAGTTTCCTGTGCTATACAGTAAATTCTTGTTCCTTCAAACTCGTTTAGGACTCTTTTCCATTAGTTTTTGATACATTTCTTAAATTGGACTAGAATGGTAAGCCAAATGTTTACTCATTTCAGTGCAGATACTGCCTGGGAACACGAGGGCTCAGGTTGTCAAGGTCTGTGAAGCAGGACACAGTTCAACTTGTCGGATATTCAGTGTATATCAAGTACTCACTCATCGTAGCACTCCAGACCTGAAACTCCTGTATTTGACACAATATGGAATTCTTCAGGAATCAAAGTATCTGTTAGTTTCTTTGTCTTAAAAAGAAAGAACAACGAGAATAAAAACGTTAGTAGGTGAGTTGCCCATATTCTAATTCCTATCCCAAAGGGATACTATTTATTAAGAGATTCTGATTAGACAAATAGCAATATTAGTAACATGGGTCACGGCTAGTAGTAATTAACTTTTAGCAGAGCACAAATTTAAAAATTAACCATGAATTAAAGAACAACCTCGGTTTTAGTATGAGTTACACAAAAATTTATTTAAAAATTTTAAGATCTGTTAAAATTCAACAGAATTTAAAATTCACCTTAGCAACATGCCAAAAAATAAGAATTCTACAATGTTAAACTGTAGACTCCTTTGTTAAAAAACCAAGTCTCCTATACTGTATTTTCTAGATTAATGTAATTAACTGTAGTTCGGAAAATAGCTTAAAACAAGATATCTTTGATCTCCCACTAAATGCCCTTTTCTAAAAATAATTAGAAGGTGCTATGAAAACATAAACCATGCAGGCTGTTACAGTATGACATAGCTTTATTTTGGGGGGAAATTTTTTTTAAAGTAGGGGGGGCTGGAAATTATTTATCAAACATTTTACCTTATGAGGAACAATGGCACCATCATGTGACTGTAACGGACGGTTGGTCTGTGGGGGACAGACTGTGCTCTCCTTGGTCTCTCCTTTAACATACTTAACATCGTACAGAAAAGAAATATCCCTAAAAGTAAGAAATACATATTACAAAATAAGTTTCTGTTTGGCTACTGGATAAAAGAGGGTGAGGTCCACACACAGCCTTCTATGGGCAAAAAGGGACACAAAACTGGTCTCCTTAGTTAATACTTTACACTAAGAAGGTTGAGGCGTCAGACATGAGCTTCCCCCCACATTCTCCATCTTCTCTACCTCAAATTACTCATTCTCCTTTCCTTTAATCTCAGTTTTAAGATGTATTCTCTTCCCCAGGATTACTTCCTCCACTTATGCCCTTGATTTCATCTTTGCCCACATCCTCAGGCATCTCATTCCATCAATCATAATTTCTATGTATCTCCCCCTCTCTTGGTCTCTAACTTAAGTCTTTCCCCCTTCTAAAAAAATCTTCCCTTGACCACGCATTGTTGTCAAGTTACCTTGATCATCTATCTATCTCTCACTTTCTGCTAAACATCAGACTTCTTAAAATTTCCCTGCAATCGGATTTCATCCCCATCTCTCTTCTGAAATCATTCTCCAGAAAGCTGAGGATGACTTCTCACAGCTAAGTCATCAGTTCGCATCTTCCGTTATTCTCCTGGAATATTTTCCAGGGTGGACCACCTCTTGTTTTAAAAACACTCTCCTCTCCTCTATGCTGTGTGACTGGACTCTCCCTGTTCTTCCGTCCTAACTGCTCCTTCTTGGACTTCTCTGGGACCTCCTGCCTACCAAATGGAAAAGCTCACACCATTCTGCCCTCATCCCTCTGTTCTTATTTCCCTACACTTTCTCCCTTGGAAATGCTATCAGATCTCACCTCATCAGACTTGTTACCTTCAGATACAACTAAATAATTCTCCCACATTCTAACTTTTCACCCTCCTCTATTCACTAATTCTGTCAGCACCACCACTCTACTCATTAAAATCTCAGCATCTATCATTGATTCCTTCCCATTCTTTGTCCTCAACATCCATCTATCACTAATATTTAGTAATTTTACAGTCACCCTGTCATTCTAGTGGTCAGGCCTCTTGTCTCTTCCCAATGCCAGATCACTAGTCCAAGCTGTCATTACTTTTTTGTGACTTTTCATGTCTCTCTAGTATATTCTACATACGTCTGCCAGATTCATCTCCCTACAGCACATTTATAATCATGCCACTTACTGCACATAATTTTCAAATGCCTCTGCCCCTCCCTTCAATTTTAATTGACCATTATGTAAAATAATATGGAGGTTCCTAAAAAAAAAATAGAACTACCATATGACCCAGCCACCCCACTTCTGGATATATATCCAAAGGAAATGAAATCTATATCAATGAACTTGGGAGTACAAGTTCATTGCAGTATTATTCACAAAAGCTAAGACATGGAAACAACCTCAATGTCCATTGACAAATGAATGTATGAAGAAAATGTGACATACATATACAATGGAATGACAGTCAACCTTTAAAAGGAAGAAAATTCTGCCATTTGTGACAACGTGGATGAAACTGGAGAACACATGCTAAGTGAAACAAGTCAGACAGAGAAAGACAAATACTACCTCGTCAGAGGAGGGAGTGGGGGAGGAGGTATACAATAAGGAGATGTTGATCAAAAGGTATAAAGTTTCAATTATGCAAGATGAATAAGCTCTGGAAATCTAATGTACAGCATAGTGATCATAGTTAACAATACTGTATTGTATACCTGAAATTTACTAAGAGGATAGATCTTAAATTCAGTCTTCTTACCACACACACACATACACAAATGGTAACTATACAGAGGTGATGGACATGTTATTTAGCCTGATTGTGGTGATCTTTTCACAATGTATACACATTTATCAAAACATCAAGTTGTACACTTTAAATATATACAATTTTAATGTGTCAAAGATAACACAAAGTTTTTCTTAAGCAGTCCTCATGATCATGGGGTATCAATTTTTTTTAGACTTTTTTCATTTACAATGTATTAAGTTTCTGGTGTACAGCATAGTGAGATAGATATATATAGAAAGAGAATATATATATATTCTTTTCTATTACATGTTACTACAAACCATTGAATATAGTTCCCTGTGCTATACAGTAGGACCTTGTTGTTTACCTATTCTGTACATAGCTTGTATCAGCCAATTCCAGACTCCCAATTTACCCCTCCCTCCTCCATTTCCCCTCTGGTAACCATAAATTTGTGTTCTATGTCTATGAGTCTCTTTCTGTTTTGTAAATAAGTTTGTGTCATTTTTTAATTCCACATATAAGTGATAGCATATGATGTTTGTCTTTCTCTAGGTCCATCCATATTGCTACAAATAACATTATTTCATTTCTTTTCACAGCTGAGTAATATATATATATGCCACATTTTCTTTATCCATTCATCTGTCAGTGGACACTTAGGCTGCTTCCATGTCTTAGCTATTGTAAAAAGCACTGCTATGAACATTGGGGTGTATGTGTGTGTCTTTTCAGATTAGTTTTCTCTGGCTATATGCCCAGGAGTGGGATTGCTGGATCATACAGTAACTCTGTTTTTAGTTTTTTAAAGAGCCTCCATACTGTTCTCCATAGTGGCTGCACCAGTTTACATTCCCACCAACAGTGTAGGAGAGTTCCTTTTTCTCCACACCCTCTCCAGCATTTATTATCTGTGGATTTTTTTATGATGGCCATTCTGACTGGTGTGAGGTGATACCTCATTGTAGTTTTGATTTGCATTTCTCTAATAATTAGTAATGTTGGCCATCTGTATCTTCTTTGGAGAAATGTCTATTTCAGTCTTCTGCCCATTTTTGATTGGGTTGTTTGTCTTTTTGATATTGAGCTGTGTGAGCTGCTTGTGTATTTTGGAAATTAAGCCCTTGTCGGTTACATCATTTGCAAATATTTTCTCCCATTTCGTATGTTGTCTTTTTGTTTTGTTTATGGTTTCCTTTGCTGTTGCAAAAGCTTTTAAGTTTAATTCGGTCCCATTTCTTTATTTTTGTTTTTATTTCCATTACTCTAGGATACAGATCCAAAAAATATTGCTGCGGTTTATGTCAAAGACTGTTCTGCCTATGTTTTCCTCTAGAAGTTTTATAGGGACATCAACTTCTATGACACCAATAACCGCTAGAGAATTGGCCAATATAGCTCTGTTTTGTTAGCTAGAAACAATGAATGTTTCATGTATATGTATATATACAGAAGCAACACTTCTTTATAAAGGAAATATTGGCTTGGTGACTGTCATTCAAAGTTTCCAAAGAGTAATTTTACTGTTTGGAGCCTTTGTAGTTTTATTCTTGAAATCTTATCTTTATTTTTAAAGGAAACATGTTTTATTTGTTAGAATATAAGTTTTCATTAAAAAAGAGACATGTTCTATTTTTCATAAAACCCTGTGGTAAATCACCTGCTTCCACTCTTCCAGAAAATCTATTTTTGTTAAAAAAAAAATACAAAAACAAAAAAGCCTGATTCTTAGCCATACATAAAAAACTGGATTTTACTGGACTTTAAGAAATACTTCATCCCTTTTTCCGCCCCTAGATTATCAAACTGAGTTCATACTTCAAATTCTCCAAGTCATCACTGGTTGACTTACATACATCAGTAAGCATGGGTTTTATCTGAAGTTATCAGGGAATAAGTTATTTCAGAGATACTGATTTTCCAAATAAGTGAGGTATGCTTTTTAAGCAACACTAAGTCTTTCTGAAATGTATTTAAAACTTTGCAGCTTTCTTAAACAGAATACATGACAATATAACCTTTTTGATAATTCAGTTAATGACTTATGAAGCTAGAACTTCCCTGAAGACTGTCTGGTTGTTTCTGAAACTTGAAGCAGTACTGGAATACAGCAGGCCCTGGTGTGTGTTGGATACCCTCTGCGGACTGGAGAGGATGGAAAATGCTTTCCCAGATACCCTTGCAGCTGGGGTTCTGGGTATGAACCAAGTTCCAAAAGTAGGTGCACTTTTGCAAGATTTTGGAGGTAGAAGTGAGGCAGAAACCAACTTCCCGTCATGTTTTAAGCAGATTCTGCCTGCAACAGCATGCAAAAGTGGTCTTCCTGAAGCAACATTCCAGAATCCATCCTCCAGCTGCCCGGGTCCACAGAGGCAGTCCAGTAACAGTAGCAGCAGTGACAGCTTCTTGGTTTCAGTTTCCTGATTCCTGGCTCACAGCTAAGGGGGTATTTTTTATTGCAATATAATTCACATATCGTAAAATTCACCTTTTTAAAGAGTACAATCTACAAAACTATAGTACATTCACAATTTACAACTTTTTTGTAAGTTCATAAAGTTGTACAACCATCACCAGTATCTTAATTTCAGAATATTTCATTACCCCAAAAAGAAACCCCTTACCTATTAGCAGTAATTCCCCACTCTGTTCTCCCTACCCCACGCCCGGGCCCCTGGCAACCAGTAGTACACTTTTTGTTTCTATGGATTTGCCTATTCTGAATATTTCATATCAAAAGACCTTTTGGGAATGGCTTCTTTCATTTAGCATAACGTTTTCTAAGTTTGTCAGTCTTGTACCATGTATCAGTACTTCATTCTTTTTTATGGCTGAATAACATTCCATTGTATATACTAAGTTATATTTATCCTTTCATCAACTGCTAGACAGTTGGGCGGTTTCCACTTCTCGGCTGTATAAACAATGCTTCCATGAATATTCATGTAAAAGTTTTTGTGCATACATATAGTTGCAATTCTCTTGAGTATATACCTAGGAGTGGATTACTGGGCCATATGGAACTTTACGTTTAACTTTTTGAAGAGCCAAGCTATTTTCCAAAGAAACGATACCATTTTACAGTCCCACCAGTAACATGTGATACTTCCAATTTCTCCACATCTCACCAACATCTGTGATTGCCTGCTTTTTGATTATGGCCATCCTAGTGTGTGCAAAACAGTATTTCACCGTGGTTTGACTTGCATTTCCTTATGGCTAATGAGGCTGATGTGCTTATTGGCCACTTTTATCTTCCTTGTACAAATGTCTAATTAAGAGGGCATACTCTCGAACTTATGTGACAGCTTCCATGAAGGGTTAATTCCATCCTGCTCTGGGAGTGACTCCCAAAGTCATTACTTCACACAGTAGCAGCAGTGACAGCTTCTTGGTTTAGCTTCTTTAGCCCTTCCAACATTTTGTAAATGCTTGTTTTCCTGCTTAAAATATGTAGAGCATTTTATTTTCTGCACTGAATTCTGACTGATAGAGCCGATAGAGCCATTGAAAAGTATTACTCAGAGGCTATTGTCTTATTTTGTATTTTCCTGCTGCGCTCCAAATATTTCAGGTTGCTAGACAAGTTACCTCTTGCTATAAATGCTATTAACTGTGGACACATGTGCTCATTTTCTACTGGTGCCACAACAAATTATCACACATTTAGCAGCTTAACCAACAGTTTTATTATTTTCCAGTTTGGCAGGTGAGAAGTCCAACATAGGTCTCACTAGGCTAAAGTCAGTCTGTTGATAGGGCTGTGTTCCTTCCCAAATGCTCCAGGAAAGATCCATTTCTGTGCCCATTTGTAAACAGAACTCAATTCCTTTTGGCTCCAAGATTGAGACCCCTGTTTCCTGGCTGTCAGCTGAGAGCCATTCCCAGCTTCTAGTAGCCAATGCAGTTCTTAGCTTGTGCCCTCCCTTCCTCTATCTTCAAAGCCAGCAGCGGCACGCTGACTCCCTCTCACATTTCTAATCTGTCTTCCTCCCCCTTCTGCCTCATCCCTCTGACCCGTCCAATTTCCTTCCTTTTCTACTTAAATGACTCAGGCCATCAGGTTGGGCCCATCCTGATAATCCGGGATAATCTTTCCATCCTCAGTCCTTAACCTTAACCACATCTGCAAAGTCCCTTTTGCCATGTAAGGTATGTGTTCACAGGTTCCGAGGATTGAAGTAAGGACATTTCAGGGAGGCCATTATTCTGTATACTACAGTACAGGTCTTCACATTTTAAAAATTTCAAGTCAGAAGTCATTTGACATTAAAACGTTAATGTCAGTTTATTGCTGCATTCAGATATAGCTGATTATTTTTTCAAAGTACTTCAAACATCTCATAACTACTGGTGATTATATTAATAATTATAGCCATGACCTGAAGGCATAAAATACAGATACTTTATGGCACCAAAGCCCCAGGACACAAAAGTCAATAGCCTAAATTTCTGCCCTTTTTCTAGCACTGAGACATAGCTGAGTAATAACTGCTTAAACTTAATCATGATTTCACGAAGGCTCTTGCATTCGTTATCTCATTGTATGCTTTCCACATCCCTGGGAGGGGCACAAAATGGAGCAAGTCTATTATTCCCTTTCTACAAATGAGAAAATGGAACTAAGAAAGACTAAAGAATGTCCAAGTATTAGTAACTGTGTACACTTACTAATAAGTGATACTTCAGTAAGGAGCACGGAGGGAGTAAATTGATAAGCGAACCATACACAGAAAATGAGCAGGTCACAATCTTCACAGGGAAAATGCTGACATTTTGAATATTTTTAGGAATGATATAAAAACAACAAATAGAATTTGCTGATTTGATCTGGAACAGTATAAAAGATAAGGGTTCACTTTGAAGGAAACCAGGGATTAAGCGCTTGTTTTTCAAGATTTTCGAGGTTATAGTGTTATGTTACCTAGTTCTTCTCAGATGTATAAATAAAAGAGGTCCTAAAGGCATTTTGCCTGTCTGATCTTGTCCTTTCTACTAGGGTACAACAAAGGAGCAGGAGAGTAAGGGGACAAAACACAAAGGCATGCAAAAGCTAATTTAAACAAATGAAACGTAGGTAAAGCCAGCACCTACTGCCATCCTACTGATAATAATCATACACAAAAAGGTGCTCCTATGCCCTCTTCAGATTGTATTCTGGTTCATCAAAGATACTGCAAGCTTCAGAATCTGAGTCTATGATTTTTCCAATTCAGCTCCCCGCAAGGAAATCGTTAAGAAATGAGAAAATGACACTCTTCATCTACATCTACCCTACTATCTTCCTTCTTTACCTTCCAGCTCCCGTTAGGGAAACGGGATGGTCAATCAGGTATTTGAACTTATTCCTCCGAATAGGGTTCTGCCAGACGTGGTCAACAAGCCGCGGAAGAGTAACCTGCGAAAAAGGAAAACATGAACATACAGCAGAGGGCGCTCTATTCCAATGAAATCTACTCTTAATTGGTTTATACTAAGGGCATCTAGGCAGTCTATGGAAAAAAGAGCAGAATTCTTACTCAATACTATGGAGAAAGACTAAAACTAGACCAACTCAATACTCAAAAATATCAAAACGAAGATTACCAATGATCATTTAGGTAAATCACATAAAAACAGGTTAACGGAAATACTCAAGCATTTCCTTGGAAATATTTGTGCAAAAGATTTGTTTTCAACCTAGAAAATTAATTTTAAAATATTTTTGAAGCAATCTGGAATATATAACATATGCTCAATAAGTACTTAATGAACTGGATACCAAAAGATATAAATGTTCCCAAACTTCATGTATGTATATACACACCTTTGGGGTCTTACTTTTCTTAGGAGGCAGTAAGTTTTCAGGACAAGGACCAGCATTGGCTGCATAGGTCAGAGAAAGCAGAACTTCCTCAGGAATGAACTCATTCTGAAGGGGAGGAGGCAGGGGTTTTGACCGATCCACCAGACTTCTTTTCTCCCTTAGTTCAGGAAGTCCTAAGACAGTAATGGGAAAGAAAAGCTTACTGTGGTTTTTTTTTTTTTTTGAGAGTTAGATTCCAGGGCTGCCTCATCATCTATATGTTTCTGTTTGTAACAGAGAATAGCAACAATAGTCAAAAATCTGAAAAAACACCTATAGTCAAGGGGAAAAAGAAACCTCATATTGCCTGCCCTGCTCACTTACATCAGACATGAGCCCATGAACTCAGGTACAAAGACCAACCTTCATTATTCCAAATTCAAAGTTGGAAATTAAACTCACTTCACTTGCTCAATTAACTGGGGCCGCCTGGAGATAATGGGAATGTCTACCTCCCTTTTTTTTTTTAACTTTTTTTTATTGAGTTATAGTCATTTTACAATGTTGTGTCAAATTGCAGTGTAGAGCACAATTTTTCAGTTGTACATGAACATACATATATTCATTGTCACATTTTTTTTGCTGTGAGCTACCACAAGATCTTGTATATATCTCCCTGTGCTATACAGTATAATCTTGTTTATCTATTCTACATATGCCTGTCCGTATCTACAAATTTTGAAATCCCAGTCTGTCCCTTCTCACCCCCACCCCACCCACCGGCAACCACAAGTTTCTATTCTATGTCTATGAGTCTGTTTCTGTTTTGTATTTACGTTCTTTTTTTTTCAGATTCCACATATGAGTGATCTCATACGGTATTTTTCTTTCTCTTTCTAGCTTACTTCACTTAGAATGACATTCTCCAGGGACATCCATGTTGCTGCAAATGGCATTATGTTGTCAGTTTTTATGGCTGAGTAAGTATTCCATTGTATAAATATACCACATCTTCTTTATCCAGTCATCCGTTGATGGACATTTAGGCTGTTTCCATGTCTTGGCTATTGTAAATAGTGCTGCTATGAACACTAGGGTGCAGGGTGTCATTTTGAAGTAGGGTTGCTGCTGGATATATGCCCAGGAGGAGAACGTCTATTTCCCTTTGATGTGGAAATGACAAAAAAAATCTCTCCTCAAAACTGTCAAATTATTTAGTAATTTTTTCTATGTAAGTTCAAAGGTAAAAAGTTAAATTGAGAGGATATTTATAGAGAGGAAGGGGTTTAAAAATAAAACTGGGATTGTTGGAAATGAAGAGTGGAATAATTTGAGCACATTAGTAGAGTAAGGCTCAGCAGCGTGCTCTCAGCTTGACGAAGGCAAAGTAGTTATAAAGGGAGGGAGTAGGGCTAACATGGTAAAAGATGTCCTACTCAGTCAGTCAAGGAGGGCTGGGTTTTCACTCTTTTGAAAGAACTCTCCACTAATCCATGCCCCTCATACACTATGGTTTATGTTAATTTCTGTGAGGAGGTACCATGCTTTGATCACCATCAAAACCTTTAAAGTTCATATTATCAAATTTCTATCTCTTGAAAGTCTGGGATGGAGTCAGAATATCAGAGGAAATAGGAAAAACAAAAGTTGGGGGTGGGGGCTTTAGCAGAATCTCAGCTAAAAACAAGATGAAAGTGAACTGGAGGAAGCTTTAACGTGGGGAGGGTAGGAATGAGTCTACATGATTCTTGTTCAGTACAAATCTGCATTTATCTGTGTATGAATGACAATCTTCCGTAATTATTTCAGAGTAATTGCTAAAACTTGATACAAACTGGTTCTCTACCAAGTACAAAAAAAGTAGTTTCATACGAGTATTGGTATTTAAAATAGAGTGAATTTTAAAAATAAGATAAAAATAAAAATAAAATAAAATAGGGTAAATTTAAAACAATATAAAACTCACCCGCATTTGAAAAAAACAATTACACAGTTGTTAGATGGAGCAGTGAACAGAACTCTCACTCAAAAATACTATAGAAGGAATGGCTTTTGATTGTATCGAAACAAACGTATTGAAAAAAAAAAAAAAGCTAATTAAGATACCCTGAAAGCTCAGATTTAAGGAAATGGTGAGCATATTGTGGCTTCTGTCTAAGGCCATGATTATCTTTGTGTGTGGGATCCTTGAAGAACTTTACCTGTCTCTTCCTTGGATGCAGAGACTTTCAAACTTTTGCCCTCAGTTCTAGACGTGGAGGGCGTTTTCGGGAGCGACATAATAAGCAATGTCTTCTACCACTCCCTTTAGCAATTTGAAATATCCCTCCAGAAACCTAGAAACAAATCAGCCGCATATTGGGATTTGGGCAGGGCTGTCACACTGACCTGCAGGCAAAAATAAAAGAACCGTTAAGTGTTTATATTAAGTTTGGAGTCTACAATCCACCTAGCATGGGCTTTCCTTCTTTGGGGAGACTTCTAGGCTCTCCCAGGTCCTCTGACGCGACCAAGACGCCTGTGAGCGGAGGTGAGCCTGGGCCCAGGCTGCGAAGGGCGCGCTCGGCCCACCCCTCCGACCCCCCCGACGGCGGCGGCCGCTCTCGGCCGGTCTGCTCGGCCCCCGCCGCCCCCACAGCCGGCGCCTCGTGCACGCCGCTCCCCGGACGCGCGGCCGGGCAGAGTTCGCACCGTTTCTGCGTCAGGAGTGATGGGAAACGGACACTTGCAACCCGTACCCGTAAGTCGTGTTTCCCGCCAGACAGCGCGTCGCCTCGCCTCGCCCCAGAGCGCCTGCGTGTCGTCATAGAAACGCAGGACCCCGTGCCTTCCACCCCTCAGTGGGGGCTGCCTTCGGCGGTGCCGGCGGAGGAGCAAGGCAGCTAAGAAACACTCCCGATCTCTCGAGGACTCGATGTGTCTTCAATCACAGCACAGGTTCAGTAGCAATGGGAATAAAAACGTTTGATGGAGCCGTTCTCCCAGAGTCAGAAAGTGTCTGCACCCCCGGGCTTCTGCCGCAGGCCGGCGCCAGTGCGCAGGCGCTAGCTGTTGCAGGGTCTTGACCCAAGGCGCAGAGGGTTTGATCAAGCATCTCAACGTATTTTTGCATCACTCGATCCTGCTTTTTTGTTGTTTTGCCTGTTCTTTTAAAAGCCAAATTCAGGAGAAAATTGGGTAATCAAAAACTCTGGGTTCCTATCAGTTGAGGCATTATTGCAGACGCTACCCCTTGGCATCTCCATCCATTCGTCTTTGGGTATTTCAGCACCACCCTCCTCCCCGTCCCCTCTCCCCTCATGCAGGTGGAAGGCATTCCTAGGTACGGACACCTTTTTGGCTGGAGGGAGGTCAGAAGATTGCACTTCAGGTGGAGACAACCCAAGTAAAATCGTTGGGTTTTACTGCTTAAAAACCTCTTCTCAGAAAATGATGTGATAAACAGATTCCAACAGAGGAGCTGAGAACCCACGCTTACCACCACCAGGATTGTTGCCCAACTGGGAGCAGGGCCAACCTACTAACACCTGCTTGTGATGAAGGGAAAGTACAGTGTATATTGCAAGATGCCCAGCAAGAAGAAAAAGCAGCTCCTGCTCAAAAGTCCTGAACTCCCCAGTGGCTTCCAGAGAAGGACTTCTAAAGGCAAGGTGAGGGAGAGGGTCACAAGGTGCTTGATCAGCTGGTGGACATTTTTCTGATTGATTTCTGGTTAGTGATGAAGTAACCAGGTGGTACTTTACAAGTACTTTACAATATCATCAACCTTATGGTTCCAAAAGGTCTGGAGTTTCTGTGCTTTCATCAGTATACAGTCAGTTCCTTCATCTGGTTGGGGGTGGGGATTACTATCTGTAAAACAACTCAAGGATATGGCTCCAAATATTTTCTGTAGTCCTTGAGTAGAAGCTAAAGGTCCTTGACTTTTGCTTTATAGCTGAACGATTTTTATCTTATTTGACTGTTTTCCTCTGTTTCTGCATTTTTCTCACTTCTCTGATTGAATTTGCTCTTTGGAACACAGGAAAGGCCTCAGAGGTTAAAGCTTTTCTACAAATAAGAAACAGGGCACATGGTCGAGGGGAGGGGTCTGTCCCTCGGAAGATCTCAAAGGGTCCTTAATATTGGGGTGGAATGATAATACCTGGTAATCTTGGTGGAGTCCCAGCATCGAAATCCCTCTAGTCTAAAAAATAAATTTCAGGAGGGAAGAAAACTTCTCTTGTTCAGTTGTCAAATTCCTTAGTACCAAGCACAGTGCCTGCACAAACACTTTCAATACGTAATGTTTGAAGGTCAACTGGACAGTTCTATTTCTATTGCTTTTCTGTTTATGGGCTTAAATCTCAGGTTTTCTGGGTAACAGCTCTTAGAAATATGAGCAAAGTGTTGAAAACAAAAACAATGCAATCTCTATGGCCCCTTTTAATTCTCCTAGTTAAACACGTTGGATGGTTAAACGTTTTAGCCTTTAGCTCTCTCTCATCACCCAATTTTTTTCTCTAGATTTTCCCAGAATTAAAATACACATAGCACACATACAGTTCACCTTAAGGACTAGCAACCATTAAAACAGATAAGGGGCAGAAGCAATGAACAAGCAGGTGGAAGGTCATTTTCCTCCAAAGTTTATCCTCCTCCCTCCTCACTAGTGTAGTGATTCTACACTAGTTTAGAACCACAACCAGAATACTCAACTTCAGAGGTCCCCAAATTTCCAGCATTAGCTTATACATGGTTTATCAAGACTTTTGTTATTGGAAGAACAAAGTAACATATCTTTTTTTTTTCTGGGAAGTCCCTGAAATGTTTAATGTCATTTAAATTTCACAGTCACTTCAAGAAAGATCCTACTAAGTGCACTCTATAGTCAAGAAAAATCGTGGCTCAGAAAGGTTCATGATTAGCCAGAAGAAACCCAGTGGAGAGGCCCAGAGGGAAATCTCACTTCCCTCTTCACAAACCAAATGGCAAGCCTGTTTCATAGCACTGGGGACTAGAGGTCACCATACACTTCCAACAGCAATTGAAGAGAAGCCCCAAAGACACAATGGTTAACCAGTTTTCCTGGGAAAACTTGTTAATTCTGGGATCCACAGAATGGATATGAGCCTGCGGTTGACTAACCGACTGGCCAGGAAAACCCTCTCATCTTTCATATTCTTAAGTTTAAAAAAAAAAAAATCTAAAGCAGGGCATTGGTAACGTGGGGATACATGAACAGATTCAAGAGATGCATAGAAAGTAAAATCTATAGGATTTGGGAAGTGATTGGATCTGTAGTGTGAAGAACAAGACACTAAGGTTTCTTCTTCTTTTCTATCCTGGGCAGTGCTGTGGTGATTATACATACCAGTTCCTGAGCAAAGGTCTGGTTTGAAGTTGTAGAAGTATGATTAGTAAGCACAAGAAAAGATAGTAACGTAAGAATATTCCAGTTAAGACCTGAACTATTGAAAAATACAATTTGCTTCTCTTGAGAAACAACTCTTACAATTTTGAATTATGCCAAAGGAACGTTAAGCTGGTGTAAGATAAAGTATTACTGAGGTCTTTGATGGAAAATACCATAGCAAGATGCAGGCAGTAATTTTCTTAAATAGAAACTATAAAGACACAGGAAAAGTGACAGCAATTATTAACAGGACTAACTGTGACTCCTACTGTGTGTGGGCTGACTTCTGTGGCAGTCTAACACACACTCAGCAGTAGGGTTTTCCACGGCTTCAAATGGACAAAACATTATCTCAGAAGACAGCCAGTCAGTGTCATCACCACAGATGCCCTGAACTGGGAAAAAATACTGGGTGTGCTTATGTACCAATCTTTTTAACAACTGATTTTCTAAGTGTGGACAGGGGTTATACACATATCCCTGGGCAATTAAACACAGCACGCAAAGCTCTCTGAAAGAATCTGGGGGGGAAAGTAGGCCAGTATTTGCATTTAATACAGCTTAAAAATGAAGGTATCAACCACAAATATTTAAAACTGACAAAGAAACCTAGATCCTACTCAGCCAAACACCTCCCAGGGGAAGACTAGCTCCTAGTATTGCTTCCATAAAACAATGGCATCTCTACAACTGAAATGACGCCTCAGATTGCTTTAGTCTTATGTTACGCAATGCGCCCTAGTACCCTCCTTTCAGATTCCACGTGGGTGTGCCTAGAGGAAGAAATAGGCTTTTTGTTTGGTTCACAAGCATACCTTCAGTGCATAGCACATAGTGGTGATGCCGCCTAGGCAAAAACAAACAAAAAAACTCATCTTTCTCACTGTACAGTAAGCTGGGCTTCTACAGACAGCAAATTCAGTGACCATGCCAACCTGAGTATGCCACCCTCTGCGCAATTTCTCATGGTATGTTTACAAGCTGGTGTTCCAGTTTTATAAGTCAGACTCATGAATGCAGTTAATCTGGATCCAGACACAAGCTGAGCCTAAAAGGACAGACCTTAAACTTTAGTATAAATTCATCAGGGAAAACTGTCACGCTGTGGCTTTGCTCTTAGTGGCAAAGAATGGTCACTTGGTCCAAGAATCAGAGGTACATCTAATTTCTGAAGGGACTTCCCCCTTCCCACTGCTCTGGCACTACAAAGGCAGGTGGGTAGAGCCCAGATCATGGAGGCTAACTAGAGAGTACTTCTTGACTGCTACTATGGTACATGCTTCTATGCAAGGAATATTGTGATGTCAAATCCTAATCATAATAGTTTCCTATTATGGGATTCTTTAGAGGGAACAGAAGCAACCTATTTTGCTTCAAAATCAGTTTCCCCAAGTTTTGTCTGAAAAGGCACACTTCCTACTCAACAGATTTTCACTTTTCTTTAGAAACCTAGATTCATTCCTTCCCACTGGAGGAGAGGGGTTGGGCAGTGCATTTTTAGAAATACCTATTCACAAGTTTTAAGTCTGTGGTATGAATGTGAAAAGTATTTATAAATGTGAAATACACTGTGAATATAGAATTAATATCAAATAAACTTGAAGTTACTTTTAAAACAACAGACTAAGGTTTTTTCAAATATATTTGTTCACCATTGTTCACATATTCAGTATTTTGCATTTTTCTGTGTATGTATGCTTCTTAAAGCTTAAAAGATGTGAAGTTAATGCTGATACAATGTATGCTAAACAAAGTGATGATACCAGTGATTAGACAAAGATTTGGGGAGTGGGGGTGGGGGAAAGGAATTCAGGAAAAGAACAAACAAAAGTGAATTAGAAAAAAAATCTTTAATTATAGAATAACCTTTATAACAATGTCAGATTCCCGTGACTTTTCTGCAGCTCTCAGAACACCATGGGTTTCACGCACAGGCTGGAAAGGGACTGACACAGAAAGGAAGCTGCCGCACTGGCCCCAAATAGCTGGGGCCTGAGCGCTCCTTCCACCCAAGCAGTGGCAGGTTTGCACCTGGGAATTCAAAACAGCTGAGTGCATGAACTGCCTCATGTTTCAAAGTTATTTAAAACAGAAAGTACGCCTACCATTTCATTAAGACAAAGAAAAGAACACAATAAAGCATGGTGAAGGATCTGCTAGCTCAAAGGCAAGCACTCTGTTGGAAAGGGGCATACTGACAGCAGAAACGTGAGTGTAATTGTGTAGAAATAAGGAAGAAAGCATTTTTGGGGGGAAAAAAAGGGAGTACAGAGGCAGTTTTAGATTTTTAAAAAACTATCAGCTCTGAAATTGTCTTCCTTTTTCTCAAATCCAAATTACCTATTTAAAAATCTTTGTACTTTTCAGTTTAAAAAAAAGGAAACTTTATTAAGGATTTAGTAGATTACTTAGATTGTACAGCTTTCCTACTAACCTAAAGCTTATCAACTTTATTGTTACCTACTGATTTTCAAACTGGGCATTAAATTCAGGCTGGGGAAGAGCACAGGTGGACCAAGCAAGGACTCCTCCCTCCATTTCAACCAGCGTAGCTGAATTCTACCTCCTTTATAAACTGAGTTCCAGCACTCTGTGACCTGATAGAAAATTCAATGATGTTAGAAACTAATCAGATACTTACATAAGCTTCACTAATACCCATTTTATTCCTCAAAACATTTACGTCCCAGTTCCTTCCATTTCTGAGCCATAAACATAAAGCCTAAGATATGAGAAGCAATGTTCAAGACAGATCTTTATACACACGTACATATACATATATACATAAAACTATTATAAACTGTATGTTACATGAAATTTTGCACTGGTAAGCAAGTCACTTAAACTTCATTAACTATTATATACTGTTAAGTATGAACTATCTTCCCTTAAGGAATGTATTCTGCCTTTTAAGACTACAAGCATTCTTTACACTGGCAGACGTAAGGCCTTATTAGTTTCTCCCTCTCCTTAACTTCTAAAGCTTAAGTACATGAAGTATACACACTAGTTCTAAACACTTGACTTAGATAATTAGGTAAAAGCAGAAATGCATTTCTTTTTAGAAGCTTGCCACCCTACCCTAATGCTAAACAGATAAATCTGAAAGTAATTTTGGAGAGCTGGAAACAGGAATGCCTTTAACAATCGTGTTAAATTCTTATCAAATTAATTCCATGACGGGGGAGCCTGTTAAATCAATCAAGGTATAATGCCAAGTCACACCACCCCGAGAGTCTGTTTAAAAGAGAATATATTCTTGGGAGTGTGTAGCATTTGAAACACATCCCCCCCAAACCCT
This sequence comes from Camelus dromedarius, assembly GCF_036321535.1. NCBI lineage: Eukaryota > Metazoa > Chordata > Mammalia > Artiodactyla > Camelidae > Camelus > Camelus dromedarius. The sequence goes on along the minus strand of NC_087458.1, from coordinate 24,330,409 downwards.
GCAACATTTTTTAGGGCGGGGGGGATTTCAATGAGATTAAAAATAAGGATTTAAGTTTGGAATTTATGGAGAGTAAGGAAAATAATGAGGCCCTATGTCCGCCAGGGCTAGTGGTTTGCAACAATCCTATGAGGTAGTTATTGTCCCCATTTTACAGATGAGGAAAACTGTGGCTCTGGTAAATTAAGCGACTTTGCCCAAGGTCCCATTGCTAGTAGGTATGGGTTTATCTTAATCAAAAGTCTGTGCATGGGCTCTTTTCACTGCAGCAGTGGTTTTCAAACTTGGTATCCGGGGTAGGAGGAAATGGGTATACCAAAAAGAAGGGCTCCAGACCGGCATCTCTGTCTCAGCCAGAAGCAGCTGTATATTTTATCGGTTTTACATGCAGGGCTTAAGTCTGTTTTTTTTTTTTTAAGTTTCTTTAAATAAAACATTTAAACTACTACACTGCATCAGGCCACCTGCTTACCAGAGTTGTACTAGTTTTATCTTCATTATTTTTCCCCACAGAGAACACTAAACTTTACTCAGTATTACTTATGACCACATAAAACAAAGATATTTTGCATAAAAGACTTCAACATTTTATAACATATCTTTCCAGGCTATGGAGCCCATATGACCAACTTTTAAAACAAAATGTTCTGTTAAGTTCTCTATAAAGATTTCAGGCTTCAATTCTTCAGGCAAGTATAATTTTTACATTATGATAAAAATTGCCTGTAATACATGAATTACTTCTACAACATAATCTGTGCATGCAAATATAGAATATTTACACACCATACTTTCTTAGCCTGCAAATATCACCCTTTCACCCTGCATCTATTGAAAAAGGAAAAAACATTTCCCCTACTCCTCTTGCTTCCAAATGTTGTAGTTAACAGACAGGTTAGAAGCAGCCTCAGTTTTAATTAAACTCTAACGTGAGAAAGCAACTTTATCCAGGCGACTGCATATTAATCCACCAAAAACAAACAGACCAAAAAAACCCTCCATTTTTCCTTCACTATCCAGGATTGAGAATAAAAGCATCTAACAAATTTTCGACAAAGTCAGAGATCTTAGTTGTTCTCTTAGATAACACACCCAAACTAATGGTTATAAAAACTTTTGGTAATGGTCATGAATACTTTTTATTGGAAAGAAAATTTAAACTCATTAATCTTCAAAAGGAAAAAAGTGTATCATCCAGTAAATAAAAATAATTTCCACCCCTATTAGCAAAAGAGAAAAAAAATCAATAAATCTTTCTGGAACATATCAATAGGAAGTTTTAGTTTTAATTGACTTGTTTAAAGAGTGTAGGTAGTTACTTAAAAGAACGACTCTCGTTAAGCAGCGAGCAGTAAGACCAAGGCGATCAAACTAGCATCTTCCACAGAAAGGGGCTATTCCTTTAAGTGTTTCAGAAAATTTTTTAGGACGGTTTTATCATTCTAAAGAGTTGACAGTTACATACACATTATTTGTTGTCACTTAAAACTCCTGGGCAGAAAAAAAAAATCACTAATAAGCAAAAGAGAAGACAAAGAGGTTTTCTTGATCAGTCCAATAAATACAGTACTCAGAATCAGTACAGAGCAACGAAATCCTCCCAGTGAGACCGCACATTTACAGTACTTAACAGAAAATGTAGTAAACTTCAGAATTCCATTTGCTTACTCATAGCCCAATCTGTTTAGACCAGTCTGTTTTTCTCAGCTCACTCAATTTAAAATGTAGTTAAAAATTCAAGTGACTGATTCATTTTAATTTTTAATCAAAATGCCAGAAGTTACAAGCTATATTAAAGCAGGCTTATTTAGAGGTTATTCCATTGCAAGCACAATACCGCTGTACAAATAATTACTGTTTGGGGACACGGGGAAGTAGCTTTTTAAAAATAACCTTCTTCGAGGTACACTTTGGTCTGTTGAGTCTGGATCTGCCTACACTCAACTGGATGAAAAGTATGGAAAACAAAAAAGGTGACTAAGCTGGGTACTTGTGGTGCAAACTAAGTTGTGACTATGCAGGAACTCTACTTACCTTCTTGTGAGATTCAAACTGACTAAAACAATTTGCAAAAATTTCCCAAAACCTTCTGGATAGCAGGAGGGCTGCTAGAACACCAAGACAGCTTCTCAAGGTGACTGCTCCAAATAACAAAAATATTTTGGGTAATTCTTAAATCTCACTTCTATGTGTGGAAAGTTGAATATGGTGTCCAATATCCCTTCCAAAGCTCAATCTTGACAAATATAATCATACCTATACAAGCAACCAAAACCAGCCCTACACACCACACTGTATTAGCTATAGACATCTTATAACATGGGAACATCACACTTTATAAAGTACATTTTCTTGCAAATGATCACATATTAATTTGTTGCACCTAAAGTATACTACCATGAAAAGTATAATAATTGATCAAATGCAGAAGCCAGTTGCTGGATCTTTAATATTCAGTTTAATATTAATGGTGATTAATACTTAATGTTACAGACTTACTAGTCTGCAAAATAATTCAAATCAGTATTTATTAGACAATAAAATAACTATACCAAAGGTTACTTCTAAGTAACTTCAAAGAAGTTATTATCTTACAGTTTAATAAACAATAAAAAAGTTATCTTCCACACAAGTACCACAATAAAATAATTTAAACAAATGATTGATTCTGCAAGTTCTTTTAAAAAATTACTTCAAAAGGTATTAAGAGAAAATATTTTCCTTTGTCCTGTGCCACTTTTTTCTTTTTCCCCTCCTACTTCTGTTCCCCTCAATACATAATATTATGGATGCAAACTCAAGAATTCAAGGTCAAAGGGATAATTTTGCTTCACAAATACCATGACCTACACTGTACAACAAAAACAAGATAAAAGTTAAATAGAAGTGAACTAAATCCCACAAATTAGGATGTGTAACAAGATTATCTTTGGAAAAACAGGTATTTTTCTCTCTTTCTACTAGAAATAGCAAAACATTCCACATTATTTTCTTGCCCAACTGAATGGTTATTTAGCATACATTCCAACAGTGTACATGTCAAAATTTCTGAGTCAGAGGCATTTAAATGATTTCTTCATCAGTGTTTTGGCTAATTCAGTGGCCAAGAAAACATAATATTTAGTCTCTGATTAGATGGAGTTAAGAAACAAAACAGAATGTCTGAGATTTAAAGCCATTATGACCCAGCAAAAATCTGTTATTAAATCAACTGTAAGTCTCCCTTCTCCCAAAAAGGAAAAAATTAAGAATTGCTCAAGTGTACGAGCATCCAGTAAACTTCCAACAGCTCAGCTTCAGGTGACCTATGAATGGAGGGAGCTCTGTAAGCCTGCAGTGGTCCAAATGACATACGTGACTTCAGGAATGACTGGAAACAGATGCTGGCCCCAAATCAGGTAGAACATACTCAGTCTTCAGTGTCAAGGAAGGAAACAAAGTCCCAGCTTCTAAGACGTGTAGCGACAAGTCCAGGAATGGGGCTGGATATAATTCAGAAATGTGGGCTTCAAAGGGAAAAAAAAGAGTGGAAGGGTAGTTTACTTGTGTGCACTGTATGCATGAAATACGGGGTAGACAGGGGATGCTAATGTCACATACTGTACATCTCTAAAATGCCTCCTGGCACTTGAGTGACCTTTAAGCCAAAAGCAGCTCACTAATTCAAAAGATGCTCATCATTTTTATCTACAGCACAGATTTGATTTAGAAGCTTTACATGAAGCTCTGGAAGTCCAGTAAACTCTACAGAACTACACTGGACTCCTGATCAAATTTCAAATAGGCACTACTTTTTTCCTGTATCTTGCATTTTATTTTAGCACAGCCCTGCTTTTAGTAGCCCCAAATCTAAATGTGGTAGGTTATGGATGATAATATACATAAATCACTATACCACAAGGTTTTAAATTACTGAATTATCTAAATGCAGAGATGAAATACTACGAAAGTTCAGAAATAAAAAAGAGACTGGAGCAAGAATTTGAAAAAGCTTCATGGATGATGTTGCATCCAAACTGGATTCTGATAAAACAAAATCTGACAGGTGAAACCTGAGTGCAAAAGAGCAGGGTGACCAGAGACAGAGACAGAGTCCAGAGCAGTTGGTTCAAACGCACAAAGGGGATTCATAGGAAATAGGAGAGGGCGTCAGGGCAGCACAGCAAAATCAGGGTAGACCGTCGGGGAAGCTTTGGTTTGGGAGGGAAGCGGATTCATTTGATTGTGAGTATCTTCAGTTATAGGCACCTGTGAGAAATACCCAGGCAGATATATCAAGAAGGCATCCCCTCTTAAATATCTGGGGGCTATCCATAAGCAGCTGAAAGCTAAAGTGCTAAGAATGAGACTCTTATATGATTACAAAAAAAAAGAAACCACCACCAAAGAATCAAGAGAAATGGGATCCTAGGCATACAAGTCTAGCTGGACATTTTGACAGAGTTTGTTACTCTGGGAAGGAAGAGATAAAAGGTACTTGTTTGTGCGGGAGGGAATACCTCAAGTGGTAGGGTGCATGCTTAGCATGCATGAGACCTTGGGTCCAATCCCCTGTACCTCCATTAAAAGAAAATAGTTAATATTAATCCCCCACCCTCCCAAAAAAAAAAAGAAAAGAAAAAGCACTTAACATGGGTGCCAAACATTGAGAGCTTAATAAATATTGGCTATTAGCATCATATACTTCCATAAGCACAAAAAATATGTGAATAAGAATGTGTATCACATAACTGATTATTGATAAAGAAAAATTTTTAAAAAGATACATGTTTGGGGGTTTGGGGTGGATACACATGCCACTGGGAAAACCCTGGAGAAGACCAACACTATCGGGATACAGGAAAAATATTAGAAGGAGCTAACGAAAAATTAGTAAAAGAAAAAAAGAAAAGAAGAGAACTAAGAACTAGGAGAGTTCAATGGGAAGAAAACCAAAGAAAAGGGAAAGTTCAAGGACAGTGCAATAAGATCAGATAATAAGTTAATGCTTTTACCCCACATTTCCCTCCCCTTAACATTAATTCATCATAATCTCCACTACTCCCCTTCCCCCTAACGCTGCCCACTAACCCTCACAATCAGGGGACAAAAAGGTTACTTTTCTCCTCCAGCCCGACTGATGACTCACATTTTTCAGAGGACAGCGTTGACGTGCATACCACTCTTGAGAATAAAAGCACAGGATGACTCCGTGGCCCGTGAAAAGGGAAGCCCACATCAAAACGTTCCAAATTGGCCTTTTCCGACTATCGTTGACAAGGAAGTTGAAAGCCACTAAAGTCAGGAAGACAACAAAAAACATGTATCTTCATCAAAACAGAATCAGGCCTCAGGTATCTGTTCTAATCATTTAATTATCACAAACAGCACCAAGTGTGTACATACAAATTTTATTCTCGTCATTGCTCCTATAAATAAAAGTGAAGCTTCAGTGTTGAAATTTATTAATCAGTGATGATTTAGAAATTAGACAGTATTCAGAACAGGTGAAAATATACTTCATGGAATTCTTCATATTCTAATTTGTCCCTCTCCACTCCACCTGAAAATGGGTTAGTTTTTTCCAGGGGATGAACAGTGACAGAGCTTAAGAGTGGCAAAGTTATTTTTAGCTTTTATGAACTATCAGACCAGTGTTACCAATAGTCTTCAAGAGGTTATTTAGCTCATTTCAAAGTGTCAGCATCTTGCATCAGAGTTGCACATAACTATTCAAAAATTAGTGTTTTTACCACCTGATAAACAAACACTGCCTTGAAATGGTATTACTACTTACTGCCTAGTTTTCTACATTGATTTTAAAATTTTATTTTCTAAATTTATCTTTTAGCATAATATTCAGTACTCACGGCATGTCAAGATACTTACTTCCAAAGAACATGAAGAGCACGAAGAGCACAGGGTAGAAAAAGTTCAAGCAGAGAGCCAAGGCATACTCGTGCACGACGGCAGACACGGCAAAGACGGCCAGCATGGCGGCCGACCTGAACTTCTTAGTGAAAAACTAGAGTGAAAGGAAAATATTAAAAAGCAATTTTTAAAAAGTAAGTAACTAAGCATGAACGACATAAGACTTATAATCAACACAAACTAAAGACACCTGTTTAATTATATTCGTATTTGATTTTCTAAGTCTACTCCTTGGATTAATCTAAATGTGCTAAAATAACCACAAAACAGACAGCTTAAAAATCCTTTTTTTTTTTTTACTAAAATGAGGCATTTTCAAAACCATTAATGTTGGAAGATCGGGCATATTTTCAAAAACATTAACTTTTATCTGTAACTCACTATGGCTGACAAAACACAGTTTTCCTGTATCAATGGACACATCAAATTTCAACCTTTAGAGTAACAAACACCGCATGGTAGTTTGGGCGGGTACCATTTTACAGGCAACAAAACTAAGATTTAGTAACAACGGATTTGCCTCATCCATTAAGTAAAACTACACTTATAAATGAAAGAACATTCAAAGAGTAATCTGCAACACGCATTGTCCTGTAGCCAAATAGTGCCCTTAACAATTAAAACCCACAATCCAGAGTTAATCACCCATGAGACTCAACATTCCATTTCATCAGTTCAGAAACATTCTGCCCTAAAGAATGTCTCAAAGATATGTATCAATAATCTATACTATTATGCTGTACACCAGGAATTGACACATTGTAACTGACTATACATCAATAAAAAAATTAAGTAAATAAAAATAATCTATATTGGAGAGTTGTAAATCCATCAATAGGTGTCTTCTCCACTTCTAATAAAGGAACAAAAACAAAAAAAAAATGAAAAGATTCCAAAGGCATTCTTACTTTGTAATTATGTAAAATAAAACCCAGGGCAAAAGCATGGTATTAGTCTAAGTAACTATACAAACTGGTCTCAAAGCAGTTCCTTAGACATAAATGGCTCACAAGAGAACTGAAGACAACCAAGTATAACTTCTTGCAGCTGCATAATGTTAATACTTTCTGGAAAAGAATCTCTACTTCTAGAACAACATTAACTAAATCTTGCTACTTACCCAGAGAAAGTCTTTGTAAGCATAGTAATATAGCCAGTCATGGACGACCACATTCCAGGTCCTGTAATAGTTAGAGTAGGATGTGGAGTTCCACCAATCCTGAGGAAAAAGGCAAAGGTATAAAACCACATTTGCGGGAGGGTACAGCTCAGTGGTAGAGCACATGCTCAGCATGCACCAGGTCCTGGATTCAATCCCCAGGACCTCCACTAAAAAAATAAATAAACCTAATTATCTCCCACCCAAAATAAATAAAGTAAATTTAAATAAATAAAAGCATACATACACAGAACCAAAGCAAAAATCCCTGAATCTTCCCAAAGAACATACACATGTGACACTCAGAATGTGTCATGATAAATTGTTAGTCCATACACTGATGTAAGAAAAATCTTAAAAGGCATTTTGATCATTAGTGTTCAATGTGACATTAATTCTGTTGTATTAATCAAATAAGTTATGATGAAAGATACACAACATACAGAATTGTTAAGCCTAATGTTCATCAAAGTAACAACCAGTAAATCCCCCTTACCTTGCTAAAACAGAATGAGAGAATTCTAAGGTCACACAGACTTAGCCTGATAACCCTTAAGAGCTGTTTGCTGGTATCATGAACAGCAAAATTTTAAGTTGTACAAGGAGTGATATGATGGCTGACTCCAATATATGTATATCCTGTTTCCTACTTTAAGATCAGACCAATGGAATAAGACATCTAAAATCTGCAACCCACACTACTTCTCTGAGAAAGGAGGGGTAGGCTTGGAGTGTTACCAAAACATCAACAAACAAACAAAATTCTAGAGGGCTTGAGGTAGGATTACAGAACACTTATGAACCACTCTCTGGTCCAGAACTTAATTCCAACTTTGGAAGTGTAAGAATACTATTTTAAGAAGAATTAATACCTTTCAAAATAAAGGAGGGAAAAGTTATTTCCTTCATGAACTGTTCAACAATCTTAAATAGCGTAATTTGCTGAGATCACTCCTACAGCACCACGCAGCCAATTTTAAATGAGTAAAAAGTCAGCAACGTCTCAGAATGCTCTCTAGACACATGCCTTCCTACATAATCACCAACACAGGATCCAGCAGGAACCAAACGTGGTACTAAGGGAGCAGATACTAAAGGCAGAAAAAAAGACAAGACTATGCCAACTACATCAGTAACAGAATTTCAGAATTAATATTGATAAAACCTATAGAAAAAAATTATTCCACATTTATTTTAAAAAAGCTAGTAGCCAGTAACACTCAGATGCTTAACAATTAGGACACAAACAAAATGAAAAGAAAGCTGAGTCCAAGTACACATTACCTTATAAAACATCCTGTCACCAAAGCGTAACATCTCAGCAAAGGCATTGAGCCAGCAGTGCAAAAAGGCAAAAAAAATAAGGAGCTGTATCAGCACACCTAAACATAAGATGAATAATATTAAGTCTTTCCAAACAGCTTACGTACCAATCGGTTAATTATGTCATCATTTACTTAGCTAGAATTATTTTGTAAAATTAAGAGTTATTATTCTAGCTTACCCATCTCAGAAATGATATGGTGGTTTTTGAAAGTTAATTCTCTTAATAAAGGAATAATTTCCTCCCAAATGGGTTTTATAGATGACCAGTGACCCAGACTGTTTTTAACAGAAATGCGTAGATGTATGGCTTAATTTGTAAAAGTCCCTTAAAATCTGGCCCCCACGCATTCCTCTACACCAGCCGTTTAAAACGGGGAGATTTTGTCCCCAGGAGACAGCTGGCAATTCTGGACACATTTTTGGTTGTCATCATTCAAGGGGTGGGCCATGTGTTATGGTATGTAGTTGTCAGAAGCCAGGATGGAGCTAATATCCTACAATGCACAAGACAGCCTCCCAAGACAAAAAATTATCCAGCCCAAAATGTCGATAGTGACAAGGTTAACATCTCTGCCTCTACCCCCAGGGTTGTAAACATCTCCACAACTGGACTTCTGTCCTTCTGAAATACTCCAGGCCTTTGAATCCATCCCACTATCTGGAAGAAACCTTCCACCACCACTCTGCCAGGCAAACCTATCTATTTCTCAATACCCCCTGTTAAATGTCAAGCCAATATGAGACAAAGTTCATCAGCATTTTAATATATATTACATTACACTGTATAGTATCCATTTACATGCCCATCCCTTTCATTCACTTGTTTATTCAAAAAATATTTATAGAGTCTACGATGTAGAGAGACTGTGACTGGCTGACTGGCTAGAAGACACAGTCCTTAATCTTACGATATTTGTAGACTACTGAGGAAGACATACGTATGTAACACATACCCTATCACAGGGACAGAGAAAAGAATTTACTGGAGTAAATCTTGGGGAAGCAAACCAAAGAGGATCACTAGAAGAAATCTGTGAGAGAAGGAAAGGAAGAGAGAACCTGATGATAGAAACAATACCAACATTTAATAGACAGACACAAGAGAACAAGTAAACTATAAATACAACTAAACTGCAAGCTTCCAGAGAATAAAGAGTACGTATGTCTGGTTCAATGCCGTGTCCCCAGCACCTGGCATGTAACAGATAACCATATATCTCTAGAAAAAAACAGTGGAATGAATGAAGACAGGAGACTGGGTATGGCCAGAAAGACAGAATAGGAGAGTGACTAGAGAGATTTCAAACTGGTCGACAGCACCCAACGTTTCATGGAGATTAAATAAAATAAGGGCTAAACCAACTGCTGGAGATTAGGGATTTTAATAAAGGTCATTTCAGTGACTTGGTAGAATCAGAAGCAAGATTATAGTGACTGTATAGTGAATGGGAAGATAAGCAAAAATATGGACTATCCACAGTCAGAGAAAGCAAAATATGAGTGAAAGTCAGAAGACAAATGGAAAGACTGGCCAGAGACTGGAAGTACGCTTCCTTTGTGAGACAAATGGAAAGAGGTCACAGGCGGTATAGATGTGTAGATGAGTTTACAGTGAAAAGCAGGTAAATCAAAGGTGCTCACACACAACAGCTTTCTGTTTTCCGTGCAACTTTACGAATGGCCAAATGAACCAGTACCCACGTTACCTGGCAAGATGGAGTTAAATACACATAAGACCAGAACACGGGCGCTGAAGGGCTCCTCTTTGATATTCCGAAACAAGGGGCCACAGAGCCTTTTGAAGATGTAGTACACGTAAAAAAGGCATCCCAAAAACTGAAACATGATAAAGACAATTATAATAATGATGGCTTGACAAGGAAAGATGGAGAGTGATTTCTTTCCTTCAAAAGAAGATACATATGTGACCCCAAAACTAATGTTTACACATATATATTCCATTTAACATTAGTCTGTAAGGTTGCCAAACTGGACTCTTTCAAAGATAGTACTCAAGCCTCATTTCTACCACACCTGTTCCCGACCCTTTACCAAATAGCATTTTTGAAAAATCAGACTCTGGAACCTACTTTTCCAGCCACATGAAACCCTTAACAAAAGAACCTATTTCATAAATAGGTATTTGATTAACACAAGATTTTTCAGTAGGAACTTCTGTGGTATATGATCCCATTAAGGGGTTGGGGAACTGTCAGACCATACCCCCACAGACATACATCCAAAAATGGAATAAAAAACAGAAAGGGAGGAGGAAATTAACCTAGATGCATAATGAAGTAACCAAATGGAATGACTTTAATTAAAACAAATTCTTTTGTTGTAGAAAATTACTTTTGATGTTGGCAAAACAAATACCAGTTACTGTACTGAGAATAGTTTACTGAAGAAGACTTCAGTAAGAGTTTTAGAGCTCCCACTAGACATGAATTTACCAACACTTTAAATATATTAAATTATTCTTTTTTTAAACATTTTTTATTGATTTATAGTCATTTTTTTTTACAATGTTGCATCATAAATTATTCTTACTATATTCAGATCCCCATTTCCCACCAACAAACCTCAGGCAGTTAAAAAAAAAAAAATTTACCTGTGCAAACTGCATAGCCACATAACCCCATCTTACACTGGGAGTCCTAAAAAGGAAGAAACAAAGTAACTTTTCTAAATAAAGTAAATAAATGAACTTAAAAAAAATCCTCACAATATTTTCCCACACAGAACATCTTTTTTGACATAGGAAATATCTGTATAATTCTGCCTCAAATTGCTGTAATCAAATCGTATTGCTGGAATCACCATTTGGGGTTTCCCGTGCCAGCAAGAAAGTTAAAACCCATTCGATGTGCTCTGCAGCCCTACAGAAAACAGCCCCCATCTACCCACCCCGCCTCGCGCCCACCGCTTTCCTGGTGCTCCCCCATTTCTACTGGCCAGTGCCGTTACCTGGGATAGTTGTCACGGTAGATGAGTGTAGGAGCAAACAAGAAATATAAGTACTGGTTGACTGTAGGTATTGGAACAGTGCCTGGAAAAGGAAAACTACACTTAGACTGGAGGCTCTTCAGTCCCTTTCAGCAAAACTGAAAGGGGAAAATAAGCACAGAATAGGGACGACAAAAAACTAGCTCTCTTAGCTCGTGTTGCTTCTTCCTGATCTCCCCAAATGATGGCTTCTTATTCTTATATTAACCAAATGTTACCAATCCCTCTAAACTAACTTATTCCTGTGACTTAGAGATAACTTCTGGAGTTTGAAGCAACAATTCTAGAAGCTGTAAGCACATGGGGTGTGATGAGTCTATTAACATTCTATAAACATTATGCAAAGTTGCAAGTCTAATGAGCAATGTTTTTAAACTGTGGGTACAAAGGTAAAACAGGAATAATCAGGAAATAGAGTCTTCTAAAATCAATACAAATCCTATATATAAATATATATAAATATTTTTCCCCTTCCAACAGGTTGATTGGTTTTTTTTTCAAGTTCTATATATTTAAAATCAAACATAATGTTTACAGAAGGTAATATGCCATCCTAGTAAAAACACCAAAGGTTAAGATACCCTAATGAACAATCCTTTGACTTAATGGAATCACATACTTGATTTCTCCTTGGCTGAATTTAGTACCCGAGGCACATTCTCTCTGACAAACGAATAGGTCTTCATTATCAAACGAATCTACAAAGAAGGAAGGGGAAAGTGAATTTTCTATCACTGTCTTGTCTCCTACAAGCAACTGCAAAACAGCACTAGATTATAATTACATAAAGAACTTCCTAATTTTGTATACACCAACTCAAACCCACTTTTATGGAATAAAGCAAATGAAAAACAAATTCTATAAAGAACATGTTATTATGCAAATTATTTTGCATCTAACAGCACCATCTATTACAGGTATATTACAAATTAAGAAATTAAAAGCCTGTTCAAAGAAAGTCATTCTTTCCATCAGTCCAACAGAGCATTACAGACAGCCAATGTAAGTCAGAAAATTCTGAAGGACATATAAACAAATCTTTTAGATGGTTCTATGATGGTTATATGACAAAACAATGAATCTGACACTTCAAAAGTGGAGTTTTTAATTACAAATATACTTAGAATATAGACGGCTTCTTCAAAAAGTATTCAAGAACAAAACCTGAATTCATCAAGAAAGGCTCAATATTACTTATTTCAATTATCAAGAACCAGAAAACACTGAAGCTAGAACAAATCTTTAAGCGATGAGATGATCTAGTCTAACACTTTAATTTTACAGATAATAGCACAAAGAACCAAATATGAAAACTTATCCAATATAACAAAAAATAACATCTTCTACTACCACCACCACCACCTCCTAGCTAACTAAGCATGGCACTGCACTGCGCAACACTCAAAATCTTACCTGTTCAAGTATAATAATGCACCGGGAAGCTGGTGGCAGTGTATATGCTAGCACAACATAAGGTGGTCCAAAACCTAACACTACAGTCTGGAAGACCACAAAAAGGAAGCAATATAAGAGAGAATAGACCACTGGATGAGAACTCCTGTGATACCCTCTGGCCCAGCGTTGAAACAGGAAATAGGGAACTGAAAGTGTACATAAGAACATGGTGCACCATGTCCATATAACAACGGGAAATTTGCCAAAAGCGTAAGACATGAGATTGAAATCAAGCACCAGCCTGGGGAGAAAAAGCACACAGAAAAAACACAGAAATAAATTTTTAATATGCATTGATTGATCAAATTAAAAACTTTAAGACCCAAACCCCTCAACTTTAGGAAACCCCACAACACTAATACACTATGCTCCTAAGCCTCTGCTCTATAACTTACCTATTTTCTAAGAGCCCTAAGATAATATGGTCCCTGAACACAAGACATCTAAAATAACCTAAAATAATAAGGGTTTGAACTTCTTAAAGATTAGATTCTCACATTAATACATTTTAAGCTCTAAACATTCTATGGCAAAGTTAATATTTAAAATATTCAAATAGCGATCACCGTTACATAGAAAAGATGATTTTTCAGAAGAAAGTAGTACAATTCAAGAATCCAATAAATTATTATATCATTAGCTCAAATTTTAGTTCACTAATAAAGCACATAATTAAATGTATGATTATCTGTCATTTTATTTGATTTTTATATTAAAAAAATCCCATTTTTCAATGTTAAATTCCAATAAGCTAATTTTTCCAAGAAACAACCTAAAATGCATACCATGGTAGAAACTGGTAAGTCCTATACGCAAAATTCTCTCACTAAGGAAGCTAGAAACCATTAATATGGTGTATTAAAACAGACCATTTTAAAAATAAAACTAATAAACTTTTAACATTTTTCTTAGTTGTACTTTTCAGAAGAGAGAAATCTCACCCTCAAGTCAGCTGCTCTGGGATTTTCTGAAGCAACTGTAACCAAATCATCTTTTACCAGAATTTAAATACAGTGAAAACTCTGAATACTCCACGCATCAACTAAGCAAACATCCTTTTTCTTGTCTTACCTTCCTTCATCAATGTAATCTACCACAAGTGTGCTGAGGATGAAGAGAATGAAGAGGGCAATGAACATGTGATATATTGTTCTGATATGGTCCACCTCAAACAGCTCACTGTAAATGTAGTTCAAATAAAAATTACTCAATATTTAATTTTTAAAACACCACATATTAAAGACTTTAAAGCAGTACAGAAGATCCTTAATCCACCCTCCAAAAACATCTCAAACAGTAATCACAGAATATTACTAATGAATGTCAGTATTCTAATAAATGAATGAGTAAATAAATAAATGATCTACTCAGAGAGCATTTCCAAAGAAATATTCATTACCTACTCAAAATGCGCCTTTTATTTTCACTTCACAAATGAGCTTGCCACAATTAATTTATATTGCTTATTTTCCCCCCATAAAATCCACACAATCAAGTCCTAAAATAAGCAAATCTGAGAAAACGATCACGTCTCTAAGCCGGCTAGCCAAAGAAGAGATGAAAAAATTTTATCAAGAAGGCAGCAACACCAGAATTCTCTCAAAGTAGTTTACCTCATTAGAAAACTTTTGTTCTAGCTCTTTGGGTAACCAGTTCTCTGCAGCACAACTTCAAGGAATTTATCAGAAGACCAATAATCATTCTTATCTCTAACTCCTTTGAAATTAGATACAGAACCAGAAGACCAGAAAGAAGGAGCAAGAGATGGCAAATGCACAAAGAGAAATATCAAAACTAAGAATTATATGAATACAGAACAAGGTCATTTAACATTCATAGATTATGCAATGATTCTAACCGTCAGAACAGCTTGAGGGGGGAGGGCATAGCTCAGTGGCAGAGTGAATACCTAGCATGTACAAGGTCCTAGGTCCAATCCCCAGTACAGACATTAAAAAAATAAATAAGCCTAACTACCTACCCCACACAAAAATTTTTTTTAATTAAAAATAAGTAAAATTTTTAAGAATAGTTTGATTTTTTAAATTCAAACTAATAGTTAACGAAAGCAACCAAAAATACTCACTCTAAGAGAGATCGCCTGATAACAAAAATCTTTCCATGTTCTGGACGCGCTCTCTGATCTCTGAGAAGAATCAAGATGTGAAAACAAAATATAAGTCAAGCATTACAAGAAATTTAAATCTATGGATAAGACAAGGAATATTACCAACTACAGCTTGTAATATAATTAACTGCCTTCTCACTATGCTCCAGGTCCTGTGTTAAGGGTTTTAAGCATGTTATCTCATCTACTCCTTCTGAACAATGCTGAGGTAGGATGAGCAGCATTCAAAGAGCCCCCATACATCAGTCCCCATGGAAATGCATTCCTGACATCACAGGCATCATGACAACCACTCTTTCTTCTCCTAAACATTCCTAAGGTCATAAACAAGCCTCCAACCATTCCTTTACTCCAGTTCACATAGTGTTACTGATCTAGCCTCCAAACTGCACTGACGTTTACGACGCCCTCCCCTGAGGGCTTCCAACAATCCCCAAGAGCCTCCTATCTAAAGACTGACTCCAGTTACTAAAATCTCACATTTTAACATCTAACATTATCAATTTCTTTATGGCTTTCTGCAGTACCACTAGCCCTTCTGCTGACTATTCTGGTCAAAACTGTCCTCCAGAATAGGAGAGATGCTCTGGATGACTGGCCAGTTTAAAAAAAACATAATTCTAATTGTACTGTATTTTCTTGCAAGTATTGTATAGGGTACAACAGAGAGGCGGTTTAATGATACAGTGAAAAAGCACACGCTCTGGAGCCAGACTGTGGGTTCAAATCCCCACAGTGTCATCTTGGGCAACATATAACTGCTCTGTGCTTCAGTTTCCTGATCTATAATATGTAGACAGCTATACGGTCCGCCTCCCTGGGACATTGTTTAAATGTAAAGCACTTAACAAGTGTTGGCTGTTGTAAGTCAGCAAGGTCATAAATGTGGTGTGCATTTGTTATAATCCACTTATTAAGATGAAAAATCCAATCTTCAAGTGTTTAAAATAGTATGCCCAAGGCAACACACAGCTAATAAAATGTGAAGCTCAAGTGTGAATGCAGGCATTTTTAGTGCAGTCCACTTTCTGACCACAGATGTGTGTATTAAAAGGAACTAACACTCATACTTACTTAGCTCTGTGGTGGTTCTCTCCAAGAACAGAAAAGGATGTCAGAGAACAACCTCCATTGTCTAATGACGTAGATTTTTCAATGAGATTGGTCACAAAATCATCAAAGTGATTGCCAACTTCCTTCATAAAAAATGGCTTCAATTCCTAGAATTTTAAAACAAATAAAGGAAAACATGAGGCGCTATAACTAGCTTATGAAGTATTAACATTTTTCTAAAGGGGTCTCTTCAACAGAGTTGGACCAAAACGAATCCATGTTAAGTGAGTTCACAGGAATAAAAACAGAAGTGATTTCTGTAACTGACCTGTAGTTTCAGAAATGGCTACTGAAAAAGCAACATGATGAGTTATGTCTTTTAAAAAATTTAAACTCTTTTAAGCATAAATCAAAGTCATCACCTACAAAACGAACTCCTACAAATGATATACAAAAATAAAATAACAAAAATACTAAAAATGACAACTCTATTTTTACCTCCTCAAATTTTTATCTGGAAAACGACAAAAAGTAAAAATCAATAATAGGTCAGCATTATATAACTTTAAGTATCCTTTCTTCTCAAGCAACAGCTTTAGCCCCAAGTACCCGATGTTTGTATTTTAAATCATGCCATTTCTGTACAATACCAACATTTATACAATAATGTTTATTCCTACTTTCATAACTATATATTTACCTAGCCATAACATACATACTTTTATAACATAAAACTGTTATACATTTTGGTCCCAGGCTATTTTTAACATCTTAAGACTTACATAATTTTTGAAAAGTATGAAGCAAAAAAGCACTTCTTCAAATGATAGTAGGCCACCTACTGTGGGTGCTCAAATTGTAAATGGTATTTCTACATTGGCAAGATTCACCTTTGCAAAGGAAAACAAAGTGTTACTTGCTACTTATTAGTTACTTAATAATTCTTCAAGAAAAAAAAATGCTCTTTCTTCTAACGAAATTATTTAGGTTGAACCTAAAATATCTTAAGTAGCATTCTTCTGGATTCTGTTTTAACAAGAGTTCGACCAAGTCCTTTAAAAGCAAAGCCTAAAAATACCAGTGTATCTAATGGAACTATCTGAAGGCTTTTCAAACTGCTATCTCCCATAGTTCCCAAATGCCTTTTGGGTCTTGAGCAGTGAGAATACACTAGCCCTCAGAAGACAGATCATGGAAATGGAAAATATAAGATAAACACATATAAACAACACACAGTAGACTATCTAGGTGTCACCTGAGCAATACAACCATCAATGAGAAGACTCAAAGAACACAGAAAAGTTCAGCAAACAAAGAAAGCAAGGATGAGACGATTAGAAAGGTCTTCTTGAGCTGAGAGTTGAGCTGAAACCTCGAAGGACCACCAAGTAGGACTTTGAGTAAAAAGTGGCATGAGGAGACAATATGATAAAAAGCAGAGACAGGAAGCAATCAGCCAAAACAGAAAACGCATATGATGTAGGTCAGTTTAAGGGCAAAATATAAAGGTCCTGTGGTCCCTAAAAGAATAAAGAGTTTTTATAATATGATTTGTTCATATTAAAGCCATCTAACAGTTTGTCATTTTAGTTCCTTTCGCTTGTTTCAATTATATGTTGAGCTTCCTTTTGCAATTTCTCAACAGGCATGATGCTTGCGCAAACAAAAGCAAAACAACTTCCTCTCCTCCAGAAAAGGGTTCTTCCCTCATTGAGTTCTAGGGTTGGACTGCTTAACAAATAAAGGCTTCTTTCCAGCTACAAAAAATGTCCCATGTAGAAATGTCACCCAAAATACTGGGTTCACCTCTTGGTGGGTGTTGAGCATTCACACCAAAGAGCGGGAGAAAGAAGGATTTATGACTCGCAGCAAGTAAGGAGAACACAGGGGGCCTTTCCCGAAGCCCTGTCTCCCAGAACAGCAAAACCGGGGAGGTTTAACCTAAGGGTACGTGCATATTCATGAAGGGGCTTGAGCAGAGGAGAATTCAGCATAGAATTGGGGCCAAAGTCCATAGAGTCCAAGCTTTCCTTGACTGAAGTTATGAGAGTCAGCATCGTCCTTCCATCCTCCACTTGGGTGGAGGCCTGGGTGGCCTTAGTTCCTACAGAACTCAAAGATGGGTATCGGATTGTTAAGTATATCCATTGAGGACTCTGTTTTATCCCTTAACTATTGCTTCTTGACTGCTTTTCCTTTGTTTCTGCATTCCCTCACTTCCCTTAAGATCTTTAATTACTGAGACTTGTTCAAGGGTAAGCCTTTTGGCCAGGCTTAGATCCCAAAATGGCTAAGGCCAAAAATGGCTTCTTAGAGAAGAAAGCCATGCCTGGTTCTCTTTCTCCCAGGACCCGGAACAGAGCAGGACTCTGCGGGGCCCTCCCTGGTACAAATCCTTTCTGTGTGCCCCATTACTTGTTTGTAGGAAATAGGCTTCATTTAGCCTCCCTGACTTTCCTTGACTTCCAGAGGGCAGATTCAAACACTTGCTTATCAGCAAAGGGAGAGAATGCAGAAACAAGGGAGGAACAGTCAAGAAATAATCCTGCAGCCTCAAGGCAGGGTCCTGGTTCCTCCTCAAGGGATATATCTTTGAGTTCTTTTGCATGAACTAAGGCCCCACCCAGGTGAAGGATGGTGATTTCAGGCTGAGCCCAAGATTCCTGGAACAACCACCCTGTTACCTCACCACCAACTAATCCAAAGGAAATCACACACCCTGCAGCCTTCATCCCAGATGTTGCCTATTAAAAACTTCTCCCCGAAAACCATCAGAGGTGGGGCTTTGTAAGCATGAGCCACCTGCTCTCGTTGCTTGTCCCTGCAATAGATCTATCTGTCTCTGCTCAAACTCCAACATTTCTGATTGTCTGGCCTCCCTGTGCATCAAGCACATGAACTTCTGTGCAGTGACAGACCCCCTACAGAAATATACTAAAAAGAAGAGAAGGGAAAGCATTCATTCCACTAAGTGCCAGGTACAGTTCTGGGCACTGCTGTAGGTGCTGGAGACAAAACAAACAAAACCTAGCCCCGTCCCCATAGAACTTAAAATTTCAGTGGGGATGAACAGGATACAGGGGGGCAGTGTCATGGAAAGAAATAAAGCAAAGGGACCAGCAGGAAGTGGGGGTATTTTCATAGAGAGGTCATGGAAAGCCTCAAAGATAAAATGACATTTGCAAAGGTCTGAAGTTAGTCACTATCCCTGGAAAAAGTACCAGGAAGAAAGAAGCATAAGTGTAAAAGCCCTGCGGCAGGAACACCTGTGGCGTATGTGAGAAACAGCACGGAATAGGGCATTCCAGCTGAAGCAGAAGAGGGCTAAGAGGTGAGGTCAGAAAAGAAGGGAGGGGAGGCAGGAAGGGGGCTAAACCATGCAATAAGGTCTTAACATTTTGCCCCCTATTCATATTGTTACGCAGAAAGGGGGACTAAAAGTTACCTTGGTTCTTAGTCACCTAAAAAAAATGAACTTTTAACAAGAGACAGAAAGCATGATATAAACAAGATTGTATTAGTAAAGAGGTAGTAAAATATAATACACTCCTGAGAATTGGGGAGTGGGTCAATCCAAGAGAGGAAAATTGGGGCCACTCCTTTGTTTCTCCTGTCTTATACCCTGGCTTAGGGGCGTTTTTTTGTGATTGATTGATTGGTTGATGGCTCAGTTCCTTGTGCTCAGGCTTGACCATCCCTTTTGGGCAGGTTCTTACCCATGATGGGCACAGAGAAACCTATGGGAGGAGGCTCAAATTGCAACGTTAATTACATTACAATGAGCATGGGGTCAAGTTAAGCCAGGTCCTTCTATTGTGCAGCTGCAGCGTTGGATCCTAGCTGGCTTCTTTGCTGGCTCTCATTTAGAGAAAATAAAAGTTTTTAGAGCCCCTTATCCTGAGCACAGGTGTACTGTTATTTTCTGGGTTGCTCCTTTCCCCTTCCTTTTTTCCCCATACTCCAACAACAGCATCAGGGCATTTATTTTATTGTCCCGAAAGCAAGTTCACTTGCCAAAGGACAGCGAGACCCAAAAAAACCAAAACATCGGAGTTTGGAGCTGAGACAGGTTTACTGCAAGGCCAAGCAAAGAGAACGGGTGGCTTGTGCTCAAAAACCTGAACTCTCCAATGGTTTTTGGAGAGAAGCTTTTAATAGGCAACATTTGGGGTGAGGGCTGCAGGGTGTGTGACTTTCCTCCGACTGGCTGGTCATGAGGTAACAGGGCGGTGTTCCAGGAATCTGGTGCTCAGCCTGAAGCCACATCGTCCTTCACCTGGGTGGGGCCCTTAGTTCCTGAAAAAGAACTCTCTTCCCTAAATTAGCTACTGTTTGAATCTGCCTCTTGGAACTCAGCGAAGGTGAAGGAGGCTGAATGAAGCCCATTTTCAACAAACAAAAAACAGGGGACACGGAAAGGCTTTTGCGCCCACGAGGGCCCCACAGGGTCCTGCTCTGTTTCCTTATGGCAAGACGAGAAAAATGTAAACATAAAACTTTTCTTTGCCCATTTGAGCCTCCTCCCTCTTCTATAGTGTGTATTGTGCATCTGTCTGCATTAACCAGACCTTCTCAATCTCATCAAGGGTCACAATTCCTTAGAAGATAATCTTCCTTCTTAATCTTGTAAGGAGCCCCAGTGACCTTTGCCCCACTACTTGCTTTGCAGATGTAGACCTGCAAACTGTCAATCGTGTGTCGTTTATTGTACGGCTATCTGTCCCAAAAACTTACAGAACTGTGTTTTGACCTCTAACGGCTGGAACAGTTCCTGGAGCTTTCTGAGTCTGTTCCTGGGTTATAATCCTCAATTTGGCTCAAATAAAAATTTTCCATGTCTTTTTCAGATGGACTGATTATTTTTTTTTTCATCGACAATGCCCTTCTCCTCTTTCTCTGAGGAATTAAAGTTGATGGAAGCTGCTGCCACTGGGACACAAGGAAGAACTCTACTGCGAACACTATTAAGTTTCCTCAGCCGCCTCCTCTCACGTATCCAAGTACTGATGAAAATAAATAATGAAAATGACTGCTTATTCCTGAGATCCCCTTTGTAAGAGGGCATACATCAAACTATAGCACAAGCGCTCCACTCCTGCCTTCTTCTTAGTTGTTCTATAATGTGAAAGTGGCATTAATTAGAACTTCAAAATGTGATCACAGTAAACCTCAAAAACGTCTAATACCAGTAACCTGAAAAGAAGGTTGGAGGTTATAGGCTTTCTAATTCGCTTACCTTCTCAGTCTCATCTCTATGAATATTAATTCCACCCACGGACGACTGTCTCAGCACAACAACAGACAGACAGAGAGATGACAGAAGGAAGGAGGCAGGCAGTTAACTAGAAACTAGAAAAGCATGGTGCTTAGATAAATCTGTGAAACAGAATCACTCTATTTTAGGGCTCAAAGAACCCCAATTTTAAATAGGCAGCTCAACAGGACAACTTGTAAGATTCTAAGAATGGGGAACAAGAACTCTGAAGCGAAAATGCTGTGGTAGGAACACAGTGAAGTCGCATACGCACGAGGGATCAAAGGGGCTAGATCCCGACAGGTCTTTAAGCCATTTCAGGAATTTTTCATTTTATTCTAAGGGCAATGGGAAACCAATAACCTTATAAGCACAAGGTTTATAAACATATTCAGATTTTCACTTTAGAAAGATCATGATTCTAAAAAGGCTTCCAAACAAGAGGTTAATTTGGACTGAGTCCTATAATGAGAAAAGAGCCAGGTCATTTGCAACCCCTTCAAAGGCATATAGGCACAAAAAAATTAAAAAGCAGGCTGAGAAAAAGAAACACAAAGCAAAAAATGTATACTCTGAGTACAGAGTATAAAAAATTATACTCTGACTCTACCAAGATAATATTGCTAGTCCATGGATCACTTGTTGATTCACTGCCTGGCTTTGCACAGAGAAACTTTCAAACTCACAGTGACATGGAACCAGAAATCTGACCTTATTGGGCAAAGCAGGTAACACAATAGAACAGGTAATACAGTGTTGAAACTAAATTGACCCCTCAAGAGAAGTCTCTCAGAAGAATTCACCCTTTAGTTACTGCATCTTACTCAAGTGGAAGGAAAGGGGGCAGGGCACAACCACCGAAGGAGTGACACAGCCACTGAGGACAGGACCAACTGGTCAGAACCAAGATGGTGGAAGACGCAACTTTCTGTAGACCTTGAGCCTCATGGCGCACCCACAGGCACC
This sequence comes from Camelus dromedarius, assembly GCF_036321535.1. Lineage (NCBI taxonomy): Eukaryota > Metazoa > Chordata > Mammalia > Artiodactyla > Camelidae > Camelus > Camelus dromedarius. The sequence continues at coordinate 24,308,152 of NC_087458.1, read as the reverse complement.
ATGACAGTTCCCAGGCTGATCATCAAAGATCAAAAAGTGGGGTGGGGGTGTTTCCTGGAAATCTTCACCCCTTCCCCAAAGTAGCTAGAATAATCTTCCTACTCAATACCATATGAAATTGCCAAACCCATAAAACCTAACAAGTCTGCACCTCGTGGTCGCTCTCACTCTGTCGTGCTCACCTTCTGAGATGGCCCGCACTCTGTCTATCGAGTGTGTATCTACTTTTACTTTATAAACTAAACACCCTACACCTCTCAGCTTCTCTCCCCCTCACCTTTCTGAGATGGCCCACATTCTGCCCGTGGAGTGTGTATGTCTCCAAATAAACTTGCCTTCTCTTTACCATGCCTTGCTCTTGAATTCTTTCCTGCACGAGGCAAGAACTTGTTCTCCCCCAACGTAATCTTTTCCTTCATTGAGCTTAATACAATTTAAAATTTTGTATTTCTATTTTTTGGTGTCTTAATGTCTGCCTCCCCCACCTGACTTTAAAACCGTGCCTTTTTGCTAACCACTGTACATCAAGCTTTCAGCAAAGCAAGTGCCAAGACTATAGGTACGAAATATACTTCCAAACAGCTTTTGAAACCAACTCCTGGCACCAGGACTCCCACTCATATCACTCTTTATTCAATGTCTATTATAAAGAAAAAGGAGTTATCTAAAAAACTACCTAGCCCTCATTTCTTTCTGGAAGCTATGAAGGGAAAGGGACTAAAAATCACTATTGTTGTTAGGTTTGTAATGGCTATTATTTATTGAATGACTTTTATGCTAGAAACTCTGTCAGGTGCTTTTATCCATTACTTCTAGTCTTAAACAATCTTTGGTGTAGGCAATACAACTCTTATTTTATAAATGAGAGATCTAAGCTTGAACAAGTCCAGTGATGTGACTTACCCAAGGTCACAACTTGTAAGATGTAGATCCAGGATCAGAACTCCAATCTGACTTCAGAGTTCTCGTTACACTACACTGCTTTCCACTGTACTTTATCTGAAATATTTCTATGTGATTAGCATCATAAGCCAAAAAAGTAAAACCTAAAAAAAAGTCAATGATGTAACATACATGTAGCCTGAAAATGGAAGGTCATCTAGTAAAAAGTAAGGTGTTGTTTAGCTTAGTTCTGTTACAAAAGTTGCATTTGAAGGCATCAATGCAGAAGAGGTTTACAGTCCTAAATAGTGTACTGTAATAAACTCCTCCTCCAGAGTCAAAAGTAAGTCTTGAGCATAACCATTACATAATCCTTAATACAGGAAGCCAAAGGTTCAAGTTAAACTCACAGCTAATGAAATTAGAGCTCTGAATTACAATCCCTTTTTACTTAAAATTCCTCCTAGACTATCTCCCAATTTAAATTAAACTACATTATCCTTGATATCACATTGGGGGTTTTTTCAGGATTTTTAAAAAATTTTGTATTTTTTTTCTTTCTTCCCCCTTAATGGAGGCACTAGGGACTGAACCCAGGACCCCCCGCACACCAAGCACACATTCTATCATTGAGCTAGACCTTCTACCTCCTCTCCTTGAGATTATATTGTTATCAGCCTAAACTGAGCTGAAACACATTTATTTAATCTACTTGCTCCCTCATCTTAACTATCCAAATGGTGGATTTTACTGCTTCTCATCATCACTGCCTACCTTCTTCACTTCTTTACTAGCCACTGTTGAATGCTGGAAAACCAGAAAGGAGTAAAAATACACTCCTAGTAGTTAACAAATGATGTATCCATACAAATGACTATCATGAAATCATTTTTAAAATCACATTTTCAAATAGTATTTTTTTTAAAACCCCACAAGATATTCAGAAAAATATACAAACTGAATATATCAACTGATGCTGACTTCCCTGATGTATCCATGACACACATACCTGCATGCGTCTACATGGGTCTGTGTGTGTGATGGAGGAAGGAAAACAAATTACTGGGAGGAAATAAACCAAAATGTTATCTCCAAGTGGTATGCATATGGGTGGTGACTGTTTCCTTTTTACATTTTTTTATCTCTTATAAATTTTCTGCAATAAGCCTACACTACTTATATAATCAAAAAAACTTTACATAAGAAAATACATTCCTCTTCTTAAAGCAAACTCATATGGTAGCACAACATTAAAACAAAATCTTAAACCTTGTGCATATTTTTTTAAGTATGTATTTTATCTAAGATGCCAATGAGTTTTGCTTGGTGCTAAGAAAAAGGCTGCCAAGTGAATTATACTACACAGCACAGTGTTTTCTTGTCTCCAGAGATATTAAAATATTAGAAAAGAAATTACTTCTCAATCAGTGATACGTAGAATATTACCACTGACTAGTTTTGATGTTTTGGATTCTCATTAACTGCAAAATAGAGAGTACCCATCACTGTCAAGTCTTCAACAGAGCACTAAAATCCTGTAATTTCTTATCACAAATATGAACTTGCAACTGACATCACCTTACAGCTTTCAAAGAGCATTTTTAAGGTATCTAGTTCAGTTGCTGTTCCTCTTGCTTATCCATTTTATACACAGTGTTCATGAGGACAGAGAGCACTTCTTCAAAATTCCAGCACCTAGCACAGTGCCTGACAAAGGAAGCAATCAGTAGGTGTTCATGGAACTAAATGACTGAAATTCCTAAGGGGCAATATTATATGGCAGGTACATTTCTTCACTTTGTAAATTAGGGATGCAATCATAAAGAACCATGAACTAACTTTGCCAAGGTTCATCAAAGCAGACTAGAGACTGATACATCTATGTATTTAGTAAAACGAGAAAAGGCAGAAAGGCAAATAGGAGAATGCAGTCACACTTACGCAGACACAAGAAGGTGAGATTTGACCCAGACCAGCAGCAGCAAAGTACAATGGACAGTTGCTGCAGTGGCTGTTAACTGTCACCCTATTATTCCCTAACCTCTTTATTTGTACTAGAATCCCTGATTTTTACCTGGGCACATAACTGCCCAGAATAAATAAATTTCCCAGTCTCCCTTTGCACGTAAGTGTGGTCAGGTAACTGAGTTCTTGCCAATGAGATAGAGGCAGAATTGGTTTGACAAAACCTCCAGAAAACTTCCCTAAAAGATAGCCGGGTATCTGGTCCTTGCCCCCTTTCATTCCCTCCATCAATTCTGCTCCTTGAAACTCAGATGAAATGGCTGGAGCCACGTGGACAATGAGAAGGGTCACAGCCTATGAATAATGCAGCAAGAAAGTAGAAGAAACCAGGGTCCCAGAAGACCAGAGTCACCCTATCAGCTGTGGAGTTCTCACCTCTGGATCATTTACATGAGAAGAAAATACACTTCTATTTTTGAAAGACATAATTATTTGTGTTTACCTTGTATTACTATTACAGCACAACCTAATCTCAACTTATACACAATAATCAAAGAATTTCTGGGCAGAAAACACCTAGACTTGTCTTCCCAGAAGTCTGCCAATAAAACTGATGTCCACTATCCAAAAACTTTAGTCTACTCCAACAAGTGATAAACTGTGAAGAGACATCGTCGTTTGCAGACATGTGATTTGAGTCTTACTCATTACACAGGTTGCACTTTTAATGACTGCATAACTGCATTAGGTATTGATGTGAAAAAGAACACTAGAATTTCACTAGATGAGAAGCAAGCAAAATATAAATATGTATTTTTAAGAAGTAGGTAGTAATTTTTCTATTTTCACATTAGACCCAACACTCCCTCTATAAAAATGTGTACATTAATAAATTAAGAGTTCTACAAATATCGACAGTAAAGATACCCTCTTTTCTCTTCTCAACATACTCACTTTTCTCTGGAAACTGTCCTCCAAGGTGAGGACAAGCACCCAGTGCCCAGGCCAGGGCCGCACTGTGTATGGCCTTGCCGTCCTGGACAAAATTCAATTCTCTCTCTCACACAGATCTCAAACTCTGAGCTTAAAATGACTGGAAAGCTTATTAATTGAAAAGTTCAGAAGCAGCTGAACTCTTGCTATTAAAATCCTTTCTGAAGCCTGAATGTTCAACTTCTGCTATGATTCTATAAGATACATTACTGTTTCGAATACACTTCCTTTTATGCTTAAATAAGGCAAAGTAGGTTTCTGTTATTTGCAACCAAAAAACAATATAACAAACACAATGTTAAACAAAGCTAATTTATCGATTAATGTGAGCTGGCTGGGGCCCAGTCATCTGAATCTCCCTGGGGCTGTTTCAAGGTCTTGAAAGTCTTGTGACAACACAACTCTAAGGATTTCAAAAGGTCATGACTCAGAGTTACACAATGTTGTATGACCCCACTAGCACCAGATTCTTTTTTTAATTAAGTACTTAAAACTCTTTTATGGCAGCATTTAGAGGTAGACACAACCTTAGGAGATACAGTCAGTTCAACCCACTAATCAGTTCTCATTTCTCCTCCCTGCGGATTAAAGAGCTGCTCAGTACTCAGTAACCTTCTTCACAACTTTCCTTACTATGAGCTCCTCTGCCTGTATACATACATTTTCACCAAGTTCTTTGTGAACTGCCAGATTTAGCAAATAAAAATATAGGGCACCCCCCCACACCAAAATACGTATTTAGGACATCCAGTTACATGTGAATTTGATAAATAACTTTTTTAGTCTAAGTGTGTCTCGAATACTACATGATGACTGAAACTACTTGCTGTTTATCTGAAATTCACATTTAACTAGGCATACTGTATTCTATCTGACAACTCGAGTTCTGTGGGGCTGAAAGAGTTGCCCACTAAGACCTACAGACTACTTACTCCCTTTACAACAGGAAGCGGCGAACTAGGAGCAAATGTTTAACTCAGCTACACAATGACGACACAGACTGTTAGGGCTGCCGGGGACTTGGAGACAACAGTCCAGTGTTCTCACTTTCAACATTAGGGGAACAGCATCCAACTGGGTTGGAACATAACACCAAATTACAAGTGACTAGAAATATTTCTGATGTTCATTTGTTTTTAAAATTATTGCTAAAAACCCACAAGAGAAGAGAACAAGTAAATTTCATGACTCTTCACAATATTCACAGACCTGTTGCCTCAATGGTCATTTTGTAATAGTATATGTAACCAATAAAACAAAACAACAAAATGTGACCAGTTAGATATCACTGCTGTAAAGGGGATAATGTACGTAAATAAGAGTATGTATATAAAGCACCTTGTATAAGGCCTAGCTCATAACAGGACTTCTAAATGTAGTTCCCTTCTCCCCAGTGACTCTGCTTACTCAGTCTAGAATACTAAAATATTACAGTAGCTTCCCATCTGGTCTCATAGTCTCCAAACTCAACTTTGATATCAGAATAGCATTCCTAATCTCTCTCTCTCAGAAACATTCCAATTAATTAACGTTAGCAAGACGTTCAATTTCATTAGATATAAATTGCCAATTAAAACACTCCTAAGTCAAATCACCTGTAAGTTCACCAAAAGAATTTTGATGATTCATTCATAACAGAGCAACATATAGCAAACACAGAGTACATACTAAGGGTATAAAACAAGAATTTAGAAGCATAAAGTAGAGAGGACATCATTTCAAGCAGGGGTATTTAGAAACTTCAGAAGCAGCAACATTTGACCAAGAATTTGAAAGACAGACAGCATTGCAATTGGCAAAGGTAGGAAGTTAAAGGAAACTTCAAGTAGAAAAAGCGCCATGAACAAGGGCACGAAGGCAGAGAAAAAGTGCTTCACAATCTAGCCCCAATTTTCCAACTGTATTCTTCTTTCTATCATGCCCTGCCGAGGCACAGATGCCAATCAAGTGTCATTTCCAAGATACAGTTTAAGTTTCCTACCTCCATACCTCTGTTTAAGCTATGCCTTCCCTCAGTAACGGGTAACAAGTTCTACACAACACAGAGTGATACATGATACTAGCTACCAATACCAGATAATAATAATACCACATTTCCCTCAGCTTCTGTTCCCTTACTTCATTTCTTTCTCTCTCCTTCAAATCCTCCTGCCTGACCCAAGAATGTAATCCTTTTATTCACTGATTAATATACAAAGCAGACTAGAATGTTCCCTTTAAAAACAAAGTTTCCACTTAAATCCTTGAAACCTTCCCTCCACTCCCACTCCCTATCTTTACTTCTCACTCCACATTCTCTTTCCTCTTTGGGTTCGTGATGCTGTATTTAAAAAAAAAAAAAATCCCCTCCCATCTCAGATTTTTAAACAGAGATGGACTGCCTGTTCACCGATTTGAAGCCTTCCCTCACAATGAGAACACAGTAAGGGCTTTGTGTTCTTGCTGGGAAGGGGAGAAGGAGCAAGAGAGGAACAGAAGGGGAATCAGAAGATGAACAGAAAGTGTCTGGCTCATCCAGAGAAATGGGGTCAGGAATACTCTAGGGAGCCATAAAACAAAATTTCTTTACTGCAGTCACTAAGTTTGCAAGAATGAATCCTTAAAAACAGCACATGTGCTTATATACATATAATAGTCTTTTGTTAGCCAAAATTATAAATTAATCCCTCAGAGTTGGCAAGTTACCAAATAATCAAGTCTTCAATATCTCTCTTTTTTATAAACTGAAGTACAGTCAGTTACAATGTGTCAATCTCTGGTGTACAGCATAATGTCCCAGTCATACATATACATACATATATTCATTTTTATATTCCTTTTCATTAAAGGTTATTACAAGACATTGAATATAGCTCCCTGTGCTATATATCAGAGATTTGTTTTTTATTAAACAATCTCTTATAATGCAACAACAAGTTACTAACTGGAAAAGACATTCATTCACCAGAAATGACCTTGATCGCTGTAGTTTTATTTAAAGGCTTACACAGGTAACCCCATGGAATCTGGAAGAATAAACAAACAAAATGTAACGCACTACTAACTAGGAGTTCGGACTCATATTATCACGCAAAGTAAATACACCTTTTGAATACCACTATATAAAGCAATGTAGAGAGGTTACTCTGTAGAAATCAGATCTATACCTACAGGATGAAAGGGGGAGGGATGTAGATATCTCAGTGTTAAGCAAACAGGTACTTGCACTAAAATTTTTAGTAACAGCATCCTTGCTGACTCAGAAAGTGCTGGATCTCCAACAAACGAGACCAAAGTGAAAACATTATGCCCCAGGATTGAGAATAACTGAAGAACTAGCTCTCATAATTACAAAGACACCAATCCTGCATATACTGTCTTATGAAATAGGATTATAAAAATATCTAAAAATTTAAGATATTCTAATATAAATGCAGATATACATGCACGCACGCACACGTAACTAAATCAATAAATAAAAACAGGGCTATTTCATCTACGTCATTGGATGCTTATATATTCAAGTCAGCCAATCAATTTTGGAAGTAATCTTACTGAGAAAAAAGGCAGCTGCCTTGGATTTGAAGTCAACTTACATTCAGGCACACACAGTATTAGATTATAATAATAATTTAAAAATTATTCACTGTCCTCCAGAATTTCCTGAGGGCACTACTGAATTCTAACTTGTCAAACTGTTTGCCTTACTTCAAATGATTTCATGCTGTTTCCGAGTTGGTATTTCTTCTACATCCTAAGAGGGAATCCACTTCTGGATTCAGATTCAATGTTTATTGGAAGCCCATTATTTACATGAACCATGATACTTTCATAATGCACCTACAGGGGCATCCATACACACATTCAACTGTATCATGTCACTAAAATATGAGTTTTGCTGGTAAAAGCCAGAAAACGACACTGATGGATGGGACAGGAGAGAAAAGGCAATCTGCTTCTAACGTAGACTGACAAGGTGGCAGATTTTATTTTCCTGTTCCACAGTAGAATAATCATGTCACCTGATAAGAAAGGTTAAGTAATTCTTTACACAATTTAGCATTAAAATTTTTACTGAACAAAACTCTTTACCTCAAAACTCTACATTTTTATTTTTGGAAGAGGGAGTTACTGACCTCTGCCTCTGCTGTCAGTTGTATCTTCTTGGCTATCAACTGTTTTAAGTCATTCCGACCTAAGGAAAGAAAAAGAAAAAAAAAGGTAACTTTTAAGTTGATGGCGAAAGCTACCTGTCAGCATTATTTAAATCATGAGTTGAAAAACAAGCAAAAAAAGACAACGGTGTAAACTATGTACAACTGCAAAACACGACACAGCTCTCAAAAATGAGGCACGGGCAACATAAACAGAAGGAAATGTATACATAAAAATGCTAAGTTAAAAAAAACAAAACTACTATTTGTACACACAGTAATTACAACTATGTTAATCACTGATGCTGTAAGATTCAATTCTGACAGTACAGGAAATGAGATTCTCGGAATGGATCCTGCAACTATGACTAGTGAAATGTACAAGCAACAACAGAAAAATTAGATACATTGGACTTCCTCAAAGTTTTAAAAACAAACTTCTTTGCTGCAAAGGACACCATCCAGAAAGTAAAAAGACCACCCATAAAATAGGAAAAAACATTTGCAAATCTGATCAGGAACTTGCATCCAGAATATGTAAAGAACTCTTACAACTCAATAATAAAGACAAATAAGCCAATTTAAGTATCTGAACAGACAGGTCTCCAAAGAAGATATACAAATGGTCAATATCATATGAAAAGATGCCCAACATCACTAGCCATCAAGGAAATGCAAATTAAAACCACAATGAAATCATTTCACACCCACTAGGAAGGCTATAATCACAAACAAGTAAGTGTTGGCCACTGCACACCTTAAGCTTATACAATGTTACGGGTCAATTATCTCAATAAAGTTGGGAAAAAGTGCTGTACAAGCAAGAAACTTTGAAAAGATTGCTATTTCAGGAACTGGATGTGACAGCTCTTCTGTAATACAATTAGAGAAATGTTTGTAAACACTTGCAACAATGACATTTATAAGAGTGGTACCCGCTTGGTACAAATAAAACAGTTTTTTAAGTAGGCGGGGAAAAGTGTTGACCAGAACACAGAGAAATTAAAACCCTCCTCATTGCCAGTGGGAACATAAAATGATAGAATGCTTTGAAAAAGTCTGGAAGCTCCTCAAAAGGTAAATACAGAACTACTGTGTGATCCAGAAATTCCACCTGTAGGTAAATACAAGAGAAATGAAAACAATCTCCTCCCAAAAAAACTGCACGTGAATTCTTACAGCAGCATGATTCATAATAACAGAAAGTGAAGTAAATTCAAATGTCCATCAACTGATAAATAGAAAAATAGAGCAGTCTATCCATGTAACGGATTATCCAGCAATGGCAGAAGAGAAACACAGATACAGGCTACATAACACTGATGAAACTTGGAAACATTATGCTAAGTGAAAGAAGTCAGTCACAGAAGACTGCATATTGCATGATTCCATTTAACTAAAATGTCCAGAATAGATAATGCTATAGAAATAGACAGGCTAGTGGTTGCTTGGGAATGACTGACTGCTAATGGGTGCAGGGTTGGTTGGTTGTTTTTATTTTGGGGGGGGGGGGTGAAAACATTTTAAAATTCATTTCATTCTAAATTCTTTGTTCTGATTCTTTTCTGTAATATTAAGCCACAGTAATTTAGCTTCCAAATGTTTAATTTGACTAATCAAGGTTATTAACTAATTATTAATTAATCTGACTTGAGAATCTTTTTTCATGATTTTAAAGAAAAAGTAGATTTTAAAGATATTAAAGTATTTGCTTTTTATGAAAATCTGCTGATCTGTATAAACATTATATACGGTACTAGTCAGCCATAAAATAAGAATGAAATAATGCCATTTGCAGCAACATGGAGGGACCTAGAGATTATCATACTAAGTGAAGTACATCTGACAGAGAAAGACAAAAATCATATATCACGTACATGTGGAATCTAAAATATGACACAAATGAACTTATTTACAAGACAGAAACAGACTCACCAACATAGAAAACAAACTTATGGTTACCAAAGGGGAAAGGAAACGGGGAGAGAGAAATAAGGAGCTTGGGATTTGCAGATAAAAACTACTATATATAAAATAGATAAAACAAGGTCCTACTGTATAGCACAGAGAACCATACCTAATATCCTGTAATAAACCATAATGGAAAAGAGTATGTACATATATGTGCAACTGAATCACTTTACTGTATACCAGAAACTAACACAATATTGTCAATCAACTATACCTCAATTAAAATTACTTCGATCTCTAAAAAAAAAAATTGTATATGGTGATTTATTACTGTCACAGATTTGCAGTTTATTTTTGTGCTAAATCATGGTACTATTACAATTTAAGTAAGAAGCTGCATTAATGTCTGCCCTTTTAACAAATTATGGGTAGAGTTCATTTTGAATGCAATTTGCCTTTACCCATAAATGAATTTATCTTCATATATTATCTTGCAAAATAACCTAGCTAGATTTTAGCTTTTGATGTATTTCTTTTAAAATGTCAGAAGTTTTCCTTTGGCAAAACATTCACAGCTTAAAGCAGCATTTTTAATATAACTGAAAAATAAGGCGAACACAAAAGCTAGTATCTACCCTCTGTGGTACCCATTAACAGTTGCTTACACTGCTCACTTTGCTAGCTGGCACAGTCTCCGACTGGAACTTCCTGTTAAGCTTAGATTTGAGTTAGGGTTTTACTGGAATTCACTTAAGTTTAACACAGACTCAGGGATCTTGAAGTGACAGTTCTTTAGTTTTTGCATTTTTTTTTCAAAGCGTATCTTCAAATACCATAGTATCTTCTTCCAGAAAAGAAATTTTCTAATCTGATAGTACAAGCCCTTATTTTACCTTTTCAGCTGAAATGTCAAGTTACTTATTATGCCATGAGAACCAGTAAATATCAGATACCACCATGTGTACATTACCTTCTGCACAGATAAATGAGCAGAAAAGAACAGAATTGAGGGCTGAAACACGTGAAGCAGGAGAATACAACTTCTAGTTTGCTGTCCCTGTCTTTGCAAAACAACCATGATAATGTAACTTTCTATCATTTTGTCATCTATTTTCCTTCGTAACAATTTTAAGTATTTTTATTTCATTATCAACAACTGCTGTTGCTGTATTATGTCTAAAAGGGAGAGTGAAGGGTACTCAAATTTCTAAGACCTAAATAATTTCCCAGAAATACTCATTTTGCCAGAATAAACTCTGGGGACATATCTGGGCTAATTTAATTTAATAACCCATTCTCCTTATTCCAAAAGTTATCTTCATTATAGAAAATTAAAACCCCATACCACTCCCCCCAAAAGAGGTCTGACAAAATTATCCATTATCCCATGCTGTTCAAGTAACTAATATTAATATTATGGCATATATCATTTGCCCTTTTACTTTGGCAAATATACGTTTTATAAACATACATATTATAAAAATGGACTCGTGCATACTGTTCTGTAACCTGTTGTAATATTGCAAGCATCTCTGCATGTCATTACATATTCTTCTACATCAGTTTTATTGGTCTAGTTCTCTGTTTTTATGGCTGAAATATAATTTAATCCTCTATTGAACATTTAGACTATTTCTGGTTTTTTTTTTTAACAGTATTCCACTTGGGAAAAAGGCATGGAAAATGAGAAGATCCAAAAATGCATCTAACAAGAGCTCTATGATGAGAGATAAATTTTGAAGTAAAAATGGCTGAGAACATTCCCAAATTGTTAAAAGACGCCAATCCTCAAATAAAGCAGGATCAAAGAATCCCAAGAAGGGTAAATAGAAATGCACACTTAGATATATCACAGTGAGGCTGTGCAATACAGAGGTTTATTTTAAAACAAAACGCAAAACAAAAAACGTCTTAAAAGCAGCCAGAAAGAAAATACCACCTTCAAGAGAGCTGAGTCTGACTCACCAACACCTAGAACAAAGGTCAACAGACAGTGGAATAATGTCAACTGGTGACGGAGGTGGAGTTCGTGCCTGGGAAGGAGGCTGGAGGTCCTGTCACGAAGAGCCTGCATGTATCATAACAAGGGCTTTGAGGAAACTGAGAATTTTAAACAGAAAAGTAACTGATCTGATGTTGGAAGATCTTACTCTCTGGTGGGAGAGGAAAAAAAACCACGTAAGAGAGAAATGTAACAAATCCAGATAAGGAATGACGTTGTCATAAGCCGAAACAATGGCGATGAGAATGGAGAGGACAAATTTTGAAGATATTCACAAACTGGTAACAAATTAAGTAAGAAATATGAGGGTAAGACACGTATCATTTGATTTTTCTATCAACTGTAAAAATACATTTTTATTTAGTTTTCTCTCCTATCAGATCAGATCATGGTTTCATAAATAAGCTATTCACTTCATAAATAAATGAATACAGAAACTTCTTCAACTAACTATCGCAGGGGGATGGGGAAGAAGACACTGTAAAAGATTATTTCTACCTGTGCATCATTTCCAAAAGGAATCTGTCTATCCATAAATGACATAACCACCAATACAAACTGGCTTTGCCAAGTCAGGGACTGGAAAATAGGGAAAGTTTTTTCCTCACACTAAGACTAGTCTCTGAAGGCCCCATTTCAAATGACACTAAAGTTATGTAAGTCAAAGAAAAATATATTAAAAAGTCAGTTCAATTCATTTTCCTTCACCTTAAAATTAACTTCATACAACATTCAAAAGAAAATTGCTTTCTTGCTATCCTAAAATTTTTAAATTAAATGTCATAAAAATCAAAAGAATGATGCCCTAAAAGCTAACATCCAACACTTCAAAGAACTATGCACAGACACCCAACCATGTGAGTCAACTCAAGGCTTTTAAATTACTAGAACATTGACCTTGAAATAGTGGTAAGCCAGGACTGATGGTCACGCAATTTCTGCAGTATCTGCCTAGATCTACTATCACTACCTGATAACTGAGCATTAACTGGTAATATCTAATTCATAGTCCCAAAGATAAATCTTTAAAGAAAGCTACTCTAGATTTTTTTCCCCTAACCTTCTGATCTTCAAGAAATCAGTCTGGCAACATTACCTTTATGAAACCTACCTCACATCTGTCAAGTCTCCAACATTGAATTGGATATTTAAAATTTACTCCTTGATGTATCAAAAATCTAATTTGAACCAGTTTTTTTTTGTATATATATTTTTATTGAAGTATAGTCAGTTTACAATGTTGTGTCAATTTCTGGTGTACAGCATAATGCTTCAGTCATACATGAGCATACATATATTTGTTTTCATATTCTTTTTCACCATAAGTTACTGTAAGATATTGAATATAGTTCCCTGTGCTGTATAGTATGAACTTGTTGTTTATCTATTTTAAATATATTAGTTAGTATCTGTAAATCTCAAATTCCCAATTTATCGCTTCCCATCCCTTTCTCCCCCTGGTAACCATAAGTTTGTTTTCTATGTCTGTGAGCATGTTTCTGCTTTGTAAATAAGTTTGTCTTTTTTTTTTTTTTTTTTTTTAAGATTCCACATGTAAGTGATATCATGTGGTATTCTGCTTTCTCTTTCTGGCTTACTTCACTTAGAATGACAATCTCCAGGTCCATCCATGTTGCTGCAAATGGCATTATTTTTATTTTTTATGGTTGAATAGTATTCTATTGTATAAATATACCACAACTTCTTACCTAGTCATCTATTGATGGACATTAACGTTGTTTCCGTGTCTTGGCTATTGTAAACAGTGCTGCTACGAACACTGGGGTGCATGTATCTTTTTGAATTAAGGTTCCCCCTGGATATATGCCCAGGAGTGGGATTGCTGGATCATATGGTAAGTCTACTTTTAGTCTTTTGAAGAATCTCCATACTGTTTTCCATAACAGCTGCACCAAACTGCATTCCCACCAGCAGTGTAGGAGGACTCCCTTTTCTCCACAGCCTCTCCAGCATTTATCACTCATGGACTTTTTAATGATGGCCATTCTGACTGGTGTGTAATTTGAATCGGCTTTGAAGACCTTTCTGAAATTATTATATGTTTTACCACCTTAAAAAAAAAAAAGGCTGTGCCATACATAATCTTTATGTCAAATAAAAGTGATCATTTACTGAACTGTCCTGTTATAGTGATACCTTTAGTAAAACTGAAATGAGAGCAATGGAGCCCACACTAAACAGCTCCAGGCAGTTGTACCTTCCTACTTGAGTGGCTTCTTCATGGCTTTTCACCAAATCTCCTTCCTGTAACAATCCTATACTTACACCATTATGCCAAATTTACTGCCAATGCTACCCAGAAAGAAAAGACAAATAACCAAGCTTATTAAATTGGTAGCTCATTCATTCATTCTATTATGTACACACTCACTAAATAAAAACCCTCTGAGAAGTCAATATATTCAGGGTACTAGGTATGTATTCTAAATCCTTCCTTTGGGATCTCAGGAGAAATACTACAACACAGAGAAGGGCTGTGGGATCGTCAGGGTGGAGGGAGCTTTTGCAGAGAGGTCAGTAATTGAACTGAGTCTCAAATGGTAAAGAAAAACCACAGTAAACAGGTGCTAGAAAGATTATTTCCAGCAATGGAAACAGCATGAAGACTTGTAAGGACTTGGGTTTTCTGGGAACTCACTCTAGGTGCCAAGCTCTCTTTGCTTTACAATACTGTATTTAATATAGGCTTTTGCCTAAGGGCAGCTTTTAGCTACTTACTGTCTAGATTACCAGTTACTTTCTAGATCAGTGCTGTCCAATAGAAATATAATATGAAACACTTACATAATTAAAAATTTCCTGGGAGCCACATTAAAGAGTTAAAAAAAACAGGTGAAGTGAATCTTTGAAATGTGACTCGTATTATACAACTACGGTGTTACCTCAATTCAGACTAGCCACGGGTCAAGTGCTCAACCGGACCATACCGAACAGTGCAGTTCTAAACCAGGGGTCAGCAAATTTTTTTCGGTCTTCGGCCAGAGAATAAGTGTTTCAGGTTTTGTGGGCCACATGGCCCAAAAGCACTACAGGCATAAATGAATCAAAGTGGCTGTGTTTGTGACTCCTGTCCTAGATGGCTGAATTTACTCTAAGTCTGGTTGACAAATAAAACTGACATGTGCGCACAATTATCTCTTATGACCTAACGTGACTATGGTGAACACCGCCAGCTGCTTCCCCCACAAGGGCACATGTTTCATTCCCCTTGCCAGAGACTGATTTAAGAATGGGCATGAGCAACAGTCAGAGTAAGGGCTGCATAATGACGGCCCACTCAAACAAGTTTACTGAGAAGAGTTTAAAGAGGACTTTTTAAGTAAACGTGTGGGCAAGTTTAAGTAGAGCAATGAAGAATGGTGTAGAATTCTGGGGCTAGTAACAAACATCAAGAGAGCTGTTACCGGGGGGCGGGGGGTGGGAAGGGATAGACTGGGATTTCAAAATTGTAGAATAGATAAACAAGATTATACTGTATAACACAGGGAAATATACACAAAACGTTATGGTAGCTCACAGGGAAAAAAATGTGACAATGAGTGTGTATATGTCCATGTATGACTGAAAAATTGTGCTGAACACTGGAATTTGACACAACATTGTAAAATGATTATAAATCAATAAAAAATGTTTAAAAAAAAAGAGAGCTGTTACCATTCTTAGGCCAGAAAGGGCAAAGAAGGAAAACCATTAAGGAACCACAAAGAGAACTCCTTGGAGAGAACCATTAGACAGGAGTGATGCTACCCCAGCAAGAAGGAACCTAAGTTATTTATTAATACACACACCTTACTCTCTGCTCCTGGATCTCCTGTCAGCACCCCACACCGCCCCCTGCCCCACTATGACCAAACTCTACCAGCACCAGAGGGCATGGGAGCCTACTGATAAGAGTCCATAGCCTCAGCCTTCCATTGCACAAAGTAGTGCAGAAAAGAGTACAGAGGCAAAAGGCAGGCAGTTAGCATGACTTGTAATCTAGTTCTGGCCAATGAGACCTGAGATGTCTATTGGGGAATTTCTAGGAAAGGTTTCCTTGCTCTAAAGAGAAACATGGGGAAACAGATTTTCTTCTGATAGAAATTATTCATTCGCTTTCCCAGTTCTCTTACCCAGACGAGTTACTAACCCCCGTCATTATTTCTATCCTTCCCTCATCATCATCACCAATTTCCTGGACCCACCAGGCCCCATCCCAACCCCAGATATTGCTTGTTATTTGCCTTCTCTGATTTCAAATTGCCACACGCTGTGGAAATAATTAAGAAAATGGGTCCACTATAAATGGATGCTGTCAAGTCTTAACCAGGCCTGCAATAAAGAATGAAATCTTCATCTTTGCCCCTTAATGAATTTCCATTACATTTCTCACAAGCACAGTTCTAAATATTTTCCACCATTTTTAAATCCTGGACTTACCAAGCAACCTTCAGCTGATCATGTTGGGTACCAACTCCCGTCATGTCTTCTATCTTAATTTTCACAATTTTTAATCCTCTTCTCCAATGCTCCTGTGTCAGAGGAAGGGGTAGCCTATCTCTTTTTCAAGACTAACCCTTTAAATTATTGCCTCGATCCTTTCAATATCCTTTGAGAAGCTGTTCGAATCACTCAACACACTGAGCCATTTATACTGCCCACATTACATTCAGAGCCAACCTAGTCTTTAAAAATGTCTCTTGAATTGTGATCTGGATGTCAATCAGCGGTACTCAAATCCGTTGATTGATCTGTCAGGTATTACATATTTACTTAACGTTTTAGAAACAAATATGTAACACATGAAACATCAAACCTATGACTTTACAGAATTTATTGCTTAGGATGAGTTTTTTTTTTCTCAGTGAGATTTTCTTTTGCAAATAATGCTTTAAAGTAGCAAAAGCCCTTTCTAATGAACCTCTAATTGTTCATGACCCAACCATGCCTTTATTCTTTATTCATTTCTCTTTGAAAATAAAATGTCCTAGAAAAGCAGTTTATACTTCTTACTTTCACTTTCTCACTAGCTATTCATCCCCAACCTGTGTCTGCAACTCTTTTCTTTCTGGGGTGTTTATGGCCTCCAAATTTCTAAATCCTCATTCTGATTAAACTTGCCGCAAAACTTCAAGATTTAGGAAGTATTCATCAGACCTCATCTCATTTATTCTTTATAACAGCCCAGAGAGATAAGCAAGATAGTTTATTAAAAACAGAAATGATAGCAACTAAGAGTCAAAGAAATTAAGCATCATGCCCACAGTCCCACAGCCAGTAAGTAAATAAGCCTGAACTAAAACCTATCTTCTAACCTCTAGTCATGCAACATAAAAAAGAAAAAAGATTAAAATTAAAACAAAATCAAGGCCAACTTACAAATCCCTAAATTCCTCAAGATGAGTACTAGGCAATGGCTAATTACCATTTTTTTAAGTTTCAGTTCTTTTAACAAGCATTTTCTTTGTCTCCTTGTGGCAAGTACAGAATTAGCTAATGCGTAGGCACTGACTAGCAGGTTCTTACTGCCTAGAGAAGTTCAAACTTATTTTTAAATTCTGATTATTTTCTAAAAAAACTGATTGGCCATGCCTTAGGAGATCTTTGTCCCAGTTTCACCTTGCTCTCCAGAGATATACGTAATCTTAAAGTCGTGAAAACCATCTTCATGTCCATAGGAGGCATGGGTTTAGGAGTATTCCTTGAAAGAGTCAATCATTTATCAATCTTAGAAGAAAAAGGGGAGATAAAAAGTATAACCCATCTACATCCTCTATTTCTCCAATGACCTCAAACACCTTGCAAAATTCTCAACAAATCACGTGTCTACACTACCGCAGAGAAATGGAATCTGAACTATAAATGAGGGTCAGTATATAAATACCATACAGAAAAGAAGATTTAATAGATAATGTTGAAACAACTGGCTAGCCATTTTAAAAAACTATAAAATTAGATCTCTAACTCATTTATTACTCAAAATAAATTTCAGATGAACCAAATATTTGAATCTAAAAAAAAAAACCATAAAAGTTAAGTTTTAGAAAAATCATGTTTTTCCTTTTTCATAATCTTGGATGATTTCTAAGCATGACAAGAAATCCAAAAGCAGTAAAAAAAAATTATTTGATTACATAAAAACTACACATGTCAAGGCACACTATAAGCAAAGTCAAGAGACAAACAGCTAGTTAAAAAAATATTCACAGTACATGATAGTCAAAGAATTAATCTTCTTAATACAGAAAAAGCTCATCACAAAAATAAAAGACAAACAGCCATCAGATAAGAAACAAAAATGGGCAAAGGATATGGGCAAGGCTTTTGAAGAAAAAACACACGTAGTCAGTAAATATATGGAAAAAGATCTCCGCCTCGCTTGTAATTTACGAGAACAAACTTATGCTATGTATTATACAATTTCTCACTCTTCAAATTAGCAAGTTTAAAAAAAGATTGGTAAGACATGCTGACAAGAGTACAGGGAAACAACTTAGATGAGAGTGTAAATTGGTGTAATATTTTGAAAAGGAAATTTAGTAATATTTAAACTCCAAATACAAAAACTGCTTGATCCAGCAATTTCACTTTAAGAATGTATCTTACAAGTGTACTGGAACAAGTCAGCAACAGCACTCTTCCAAGAGTGTTCTCTGCAGCACTGTTTAAAATTCTGACACCCTGGGAAGCAACCCAAATGCCCACCAACAATGGACAAGTTAAATTACCAAGCATTTGTGCAAGAGAAGTACTACAGATGCCTTTAAAAGAATTACTTACATACTAAACAAAAAGATGTCTAAGATTTACCGAGTTTAGAAAAAGCAAACTGCAGAAGCTATCCCCAAAATGATCCCACATGTAGGAAAAAACAAAACATGGTTACTTAAGGGAAGAATTATTACTTTATGACTTTCTATAGTATTTGAATTTCTTTCAAAGAGTATTTATTACTTCAAATTTTAAAATTTATAAGCATATTTCAGCAATTTGAAACCAAACTACCTTGTATTTCTTAAACAAGGACAACTGAAGAGGAAATAGCCCCAATCAACTTATCATGATGATGCAGATTGAGAACTTAAAGGTATATTACGAGTAACCTACAAAAGCAATAAACGGATATACCAATCACAAAAATCGCTCTATAATTTTTAATCTGTAAATAGATTTCTATTCTATAATCAAAATAACCCAGGAACTATCTTACTCAACCAGAGGTAACTTTGGCTTATTTTTCTTTTATCATCACACCTGTATCAACTGTGTGGCTTGCCCACACATGCAGGAAGAGAATTAGCCTTATTACCATTAAACTGTGGTCTTATTTTAAAATCAACAGAGAAAAAATTTTATAGAGATGTGAGAAGGTTTAATGCAGATTATAGTTCTCAGCTGATGGATTGCAGAGCAGGAAACTATAAAACCACTTTTGGGTCTGGGACAGAAGGGCTGCCAGCACTATCAGTGAGAAGATAAGCTAATCCTAGTGAACCTAGTGCTCCATACTCATCAAGAATGCTTTCACATTTGCTCTCCTTGGTTTTGCGTAAGAAAAAAGTCTAAGCATGTGTGACAGGCTGTAAGTATCCACACAGGCAGGCAGGCAATGACTACATACACACTAAGACTCCAAGCCCTGTCTTTGGACTTCCACCCACCTTTCCAACTTTGTCTTCCTATCCTTGGAAAAAACCTACAAATCTATCTCTGTGCTACCTGTCCTCCAGCACCCCCACCACCACCACAGTCCTCTCTAAAAGCAAACAAAGCACCATACACCTAACACTGTACTGTCTTAAACGCCATACCTTTGAAAACTCATACTTTGTTTCTGGCTTTCTTGAAAGCCCCTTCCCGGCCTCTTCCTCAATAGCCAAACTCAAATTCTACTTCCTCTGTGAGATACTTTCCTCCCTCCTAAAGCAATGTTCCCCCTACCCCTACCCACGTTGGTCTCCTATACCATTTAGTTACTATATTTATTTAATCTTATTTATTTATAACATAAGAATTTTCCATTTTAGCATCTTAATCAACTGAACCCACCTACTAGCAAACCTGGTGCACTGTCTTACATACACATCAAAAGTAACTAGGTAATTTACACTAGATTAACCTGTTGGCTGGAAGGTTTAATTGACATTAGAATAACCTATTGGCTGAAAGGCAGTAAACCAGATTTTAATCTCAGAAGCAAGTGCTGTAACTAAGGGCATAATTTAAAAACTGCTAAAAGCAATTCTTATCCTAAGAGCCTAGAATGCCAAGATTTAACTTTTGATAGTTATTAAAAGTATTTAGATTCCAGAATGTTCTAGATAGGACAAAGAAAAGATTAAAAAATAAAAGCTCTTCCTTCAAGCTCTGCATCCCTACATGTTCCTAGTAACTACACCCTGAAAATTGTCATAAAGCTGACTATGTAATATTTTCCCCATTAGAATACTGTTACAATTTGTGGTTGTATATCTGCTCCAAGTCTTGGTGACATGCAGAGGTAAGATCAGGACTATTAGAAGCAAAAAACTGTTATAGGCCCCCTTTTCTTTCAAAATAGTCAAATTATCCTTCATGCCCTATTTTTAAGAAATTAATGTATCCATTATGCCTGGGCAAAGCTGTACTCAAATGATTTAGCAATGTCTCTAAAACAGAAAGTTGCCTCAAATATATTACACGCCAGACAATAATGATCATTGACTGTATTTTGTTTGCCCTTTTTGAATCTGAAACCTTTTTAGGATTATTGTTTTAGCACACTTCTTTTTTTTTTTAAGTTAAAAAGCTGTCAAAGAAAATATCACCTAGTAACTTCCATTTCTTTTAACTAATCTTCCTATAACGAACTAAGATATTCAAACTCATTCTTTTGAACTTAGAAGCTATAAAAAGTACTAATTAATATTCAGTAACTTTATTGCTGGCAGTAATTATGTTATGTCTCATTGCACAAAATCTTTTTCAAGTAAAGTGGAATCTGTCATTTTTCAAAATGCCATAGGGTTTATTCAAAAGGTCACATGATCCATGACTGAAGAAAGGCTGAAGAAACAGGCACTCTCATTCTGCTACTGGAGGGCAGTATTTCCAGAGGGCAATTTGACAACATTCCCCTTGGCAAATCTTATAAGCATGAATTCTCTCTAACCTAGAAACAATTTCTAGGAATGTATCCAAGGAAAAATCAAACACTTGAACTTTTGCTTATCTGCACTTTGTAAAATAAACATGTTTTGCTTCTATCCTACGCAGGCAAAAGATGTATTCTCAACCTACTCAGTTGATCAAAGCTCTAAGTAGACTGGCCAGTTTTAGAATTCAACGTACATACTGAATGAAGGGGCTATCAAATGAACAACGCAGCTAAGTAAAAGGCAGTCAAAAATACGTACCACCTGTAAACAGAAAGGTAGATAATTTCCTCAACCTCATCAGGGCATATACAATAAACTGACAGCTAATATAATTAACAGAAGGACTCAAAGCTTTCTTCCTAAGATCAGAAACAAGACAAGAATGTCCACTCTTGCCAATTCTATTCAACATTGTACTGGGAATTCTAGCAAGTACAATTAGACAAGAAAATGAAAGGCATGTAGGTTGAAAATGAAATAATAGAACTCATATTTGCAGATGGCATGATCTTGTATATAGAAAACACTACAAAATACACACACACACACCTCTCTTAGAACTCAAAAGTTCAGCAAGGTTGCAGGCTTTGATATCAATATACAAAAGCCAGCTGCATTTCTACACATTAGCAACAAATACTTGAAAAATGAAATTAAGAAAACAATTCCATTTACAATAGCATCAAAAGGAACAAAATACTTAAACCTTATATTCTGAAAACTTTAAACCATTGTTGCAAGAAATTAAAGAAGACCTAAATACAGGCATACCTTATTTTCTCATGATTCAGATATTGCGGGGTGGGGGGAGTTGGTTGGTTGTTGTCTTGTTTGTTTTACAAATTGATAGTTTGTGGCAATCATGTGTTCAACAAAGCTATCAATGCCATCATCCCAACAGCTTTTGCTCACTTGATGTCTGTGTCACACTCTGGTAATTCCTGCAGTATTTCAAACCTTTCCTTATTATATTTGTCATGGTGATCTATGATCAGCGATCTTTGATGCTACTATTGCAAAAAGATTACAACTCGAGGAATGATGGCTAGCGTTTTTTATCAATAATGCATTTTTTAATTAAGTTATGTACACTGTCTTTTTAAAACATAATCCTATTATTGCAACCTTAATAGACTACAGTATAATGTAAACATAACTGTTACATGCTCTGGGAAACCAAAAAATTCATGTGGACTCTCTTTATTGTGATACTCAATTTATTGTGGTGGTCTGGAACCAAACCTGCAATATCTCCAAGGTATGCCTATACATAGAAAGATATCCTATGTTCATGGACTGAGAGACTTGATACTGTTAAGATGGTGTATTTGTTTCCTAAGGCTGAAATAACAAATTACCACAAACTTGGTGGCTTAAAACAAAAAATTTCTCTATCAGTTCTGGAGGATGAGCTGAAACCAAGGTGTCACAGCAGGGCCGCACTCCCTCTGGAGGCTCTAGGCAGAATCCAGCCCTGGTTTTTCAGCTTCTTGTAGCTACCAGCATTCCTTGACTTGTGACCACAGCATGTCAATCTTCAAAGCCAGTATCTACAAATCTCTCTCTGGTCCATCTTCAAAACATCTTCTCCTCTGTGTGTCATCAAATCTCCCTCTGCCTCCCACTCATGAGATTGCACTCAGGGCCCAGGTGGATAGTCAAATAATCTCATCTCAAGATCCCTACCTTAATTATATCTGCAAAGACCTCTCTGCCCATTTTTCTTGCCAAATCAAGTAGCATTCAAAGGTTCCAGGTTTTAGGACCTTTGTGGGGAGAGGGCATTTTAGAGCCAACCACAGACGGTAATACTCCTGAAACTGATGTCACCCTAACCACATGCACAAGAATGAAGTTGAACCCTTATCTTACATCATACATAAAAATTAACTCTAAATGGATTACTGAATCTAAATGTAAGACCCCAAAATGTAAAACTCCTGAAAGAAAACACAGGAGACAAGCTTCATGACATTAGGCTTGGCAGTGATTTCCTAGATATGACACCAGTAACACAGGCAACAAACACAAAAACAGACAAATGGAATCGTATCAAACTAAAACTTCCGGGCATCATGGACACAGTCAGCAAAGTGAAATGGTAACTTATGAAATGGGAGAGAATATCTGTAAATCATAAATCTGATAAGGTGTTAATATCCAGAGTATTATAAAGAACTCCTATAACTCAACAATAAAGCAAATAACCCAACAAAAAAAAAATGGCCAAAGGATATGGATAGATATTTCTCTAAAGAAGATATACAAATGGCCAAGACATACATGAAAAAGTGTTCAACACCACTAACCATGAGAGAAATGCAAATCAAAACCACAATGAGGTATCACCCTACATCCACTGGGATGGCTACTACTAAAAAACAAACAAACAGAAAGTAAGTGTTGGTGAGGATGTGGTTAAACTGGAATCCCTGTGTGCCACTGGTAGAACTGTAAAATGGTGCAGCCAAATGGAAAACAGTATGCCAGTTCCTCAAAAAAATTAAAAATAGAACCACCACACAGTCGAGCGATCCCACTGCTGTGGATAGACCCAAAGAATGGAAAGCAGAGTCTTGAAGAGATGTTTGAATACCTATGTTCATAGCAGCAGCAGCATTATTCACAACGGCCAAGAGATGGAAGCAACTCAAAACTCCCTGGGCCTCCAGCATGTAGACTATAAATTGTGGGACTTCTCAGCCTCCATGAGCCAATCCTTCATAATAAATCATATACACACACACACACACACACACACACGTATGAATATATATATTCATAATAAATCATATATACATACACACACACACACACACATACATACACACACGTATGTATCTCCTATTGGTTCTGCTTCTCTGGAGAACTCCAATACACACACCCACTCTAAGAACTGTGTCTCAAACTTTAAGCTTATAAATCACCTAGGAATCTTATTAAAATGAAATTTTTATTCAGTAAGTATGAGGTGGGCCATTTTTAACAAGCTCCCAGGGAATGCAGATGCCCCTGGTCCTGGCTGGTGAGTCACAATGACTGGCATGGTGTGGTGTCCTTTAAGCATTCGCTATTCAAAGGTCACATTTTAACCATCTGCTTACTCCCCAAAGTGAACAAATGTTAAAGGAAGTGAAGAAACACTGCCTGTTTTCAGATCAGCATTACTTATATTAAACCAAGGAGGAGGTCATACTTCCTGTTTTAAGCTAAGCAATCCAATTTTTATCATACGCATTAAAACCCAGAATGATTGAAACTTAATGAACTAAGACAATAAGGACTACTGACAACATGTAGAAGTTAGAGTAGTTTAAAAGCTTTTTTTAAAAATGAGACCTGAAGAGAAAACTGTATCTGGTGACAGAAAGTTTCAATAAAAGGACAACATGGATTATCACCCAGACTTTAAATCACGGAAGAGAAAGGTTTCTAACCAATGTTGGCTCACCCTTTTGCACAAATTCACACTTTATATTACACTAAAACTAGTCCGTGTGCAATATAACTGTTTCATAAATAGTGAATTAAAAGTCTAACAATCAATGAACTTCATTATGCAAACCTACGCAGCAACACTTATATCCCTGGATCCAGCTGCTGTATTTACAATTATATTTAAGTAGGAAAAGCAAAAGCTTTTCTTTATGAAAGAAGCCTCAGGATGCCAAAGACAACTTGTCTCAGAAAGTTCCACACCTATCTGTTAACCACACAAGCCTCCAGTTTCAAATCCTTGTTGAATTCAAACCTGTACAAATGTCACTGCAAAGATACATGGCCTGATGCAACAGATGACATCAGCTGGAGTGCTTACAGGTCCATCAATCTTCTGCATAAACCTTGACCTTAACAACAAACACGGTGTCACAGTCTTCTTTGTATTCATACATTAAGCAAACCTGGACATGAGAACTAATAAAACTTCCTAAGTCTCTCCCTCCCTCAAGATTTATAACTTAGTACTGAACTGACTAGGTTAGATGCCCTGCTAATTACCACCATTATGCTCACTACACCTATTGAAAGAGTAATTAGTAGCACTCATTTGTAGCAATCTAATTATTTTAAAGGGGGGAGTTCTCACTCACTTAACTTGGCCCTCCGTGAGGGCAAACTCATCTGTCTTCATCACCTGCTGCAGCCCAGCACCTGGCAGGGCACCAATAATCACTGATAGGTTAGGTGGTAGAAGGAATGAAGAAATGAATGAATGATGTCTAAAACATAGTAGATATCCCCACAAAATGTTCACTGAATTAAAAAGAAAGGCTTGTTTTCTTATTTCTTTGTTTGTTACCAGATATATAAACTGTATGTGATAAAAATCCTAAACTCAAGCATACACTGCAAACTCAGCTTTTAATAAAGCTCACCTCTAGGAGAGATGAGGCAATTTTCACAGCAGTGTCACCAGCAGCAGTATCTAAGGCAGCTGTGACGGGCACTTAACCCAGTGTGTTCCTTTCTACTCTCCTTATTAATTTACTTTCCTCTTCTGCACCATCACAGTCCCTACCAGCACATCCACTGATGATAAAGAGTGCTAAAGAGATGGTAGTTCTTGTTCTAGAACACAGGGTTTCTTCTCTAGAAGCCTCACCATTACTCAGTATCTCCAGGGGCTCCTCCGAACGGTCTCCCTGTCTTTCCTCCTTTTCCTCAGCATCTTCACTGGACTTTGACAGCCGTTTTCTCAGCGACATCTTCTCTTCACCCACCATTGTGTCGCCTACGAAAGAAGACACACAGCTTTTAACTAAGTATCTGGCTTAGGCAAATTTCACCACAGCACCATATTCAGGGCAAGGGGAAACGATATACTCTCTTCCTTTTGTTTTACTTTAGTCATGTTTAAGCATTTTCTGAGTACAAGATACTATAACAAGTATGAAGAAATAGTCCCTATAAAGTAATTAGCTGGTTTCAAAACATAGCCCCACTCTTAAAGGGTAAGTCAGTCAATGAAAAACAAAGTACATGAAAAATGAAGAATTAAATAAAAGGTAGATACAAAGGTGTCACAAGCTAGAGCACAATCAACATGTCAGGTCAATGGTAAAGACAATACATACCTCAAGTTCAGAGACAGCAGAGATCACTGAGAGATGTAAAGGTTTCACAGAAAAGATATGTGAACTGAGTCTTGCAGGAGGGGAACAGAGCCCCCCGTGGGCGAGAACGGGTGAAAATAAGGTCCTCGTAAGCCTGTTCCGGGGACCGTGACTGATCAGACTACTTCACTAGAGGACAAGAAACAAGTCTTTCGCTGAGTATCTACTAACGGCCAAGACTCTAGTGGTGCTTTAAGCTTTCTCATCTGATCTTCATAATTCTGCAAACAAGATGTTATTACTCCCAGTTCACATATGAGAAAAAGTAAGGCTCCAGGAAGTTGCTGTCAATGCCCCACACACACACACCAGGAGCACACCACTGGTTGAACAAGTCGAGTTAACCAGGAACGCACATCATGGGAAACTGGAGGGCATCCCAGTAAAAGATATTAGAAATGACTTATTCAGGGTTTGGGATTTGGCTAAGTTATCTTAGGGGGAAAGTCCAAAAGTCCAAAAGCAGCAAGGGTTCACTCTGCATCGGGTGCTGTCAGCGAGGGAGGACAGTTTGATGACGGGGTACGCCAACAGTCCTCTATGGGGAGGCAGACAGAGGGAGGCTGATGCTGTAATTGGTAAAGCAGCAACGATCCTTCCCAGTAGCCTGGAGGGGGGGATGTTGGATATTTTGTGACTTGGACGATGTTCATGTTTTATCTGTCTTCAGATGTGATTATGTCATGCTCTTACTCTTGTCTTGATCCATCATGGTCACAAGATGTCCTTGTCTGATGCTGATGTTCTGTGAAACCATCTGCGTTCCACAGAAGAACACTCAAAGACCTAGCTGCGCCAGGCCAGCTCACAGCAACCCAAGGCCCGGCTGATGGTGCAAGCGCGGCCCAAGGATGTCAAGGGCTGCTTCTCCCCATGCAGTAACTTGCCCGAGACCACACAGGGCCAGAGTTGAACCTCAGTCAGATCCAAACTGCAAACACCACCCCCCACTGGGATTTTTTTCTTAAGTTGATAACAGAGAAACATGATGAGGGAAAAAGATTAAAAAAAAAAAAAGAGCTGGAGTCAAACTATAAAGGCCTCACAAATTAGGACTTTTTCCAGGTAGGCAGTGGTGAGCACTGAAAACTATGCTCAAAATCAAATTTCAGGCAGATCAACACCAAGACAGTACAAAGTTTACTCCAAAGCAGTGTTTTTACTATGTATGAAGTTGTCATCAGTCTGAAACAAAAAGAAAAATAATGAAGTACTCACTAGACTATTTTTAAATTCAAGATTATGGTCTTTCTAACCATTTATGTTAAGACTTCCTTTTCTGTATGAAACAGAAGTCATGGTGAGTTTAATTGTTTTCTGAAATATCACTGCTTGGCAAAGTAAATATCTGACAGATCTAGATCAGTTTCCTTCTCTTTTCTTCTTTCTTCTTTTTTTTTTTTTTGCATTTTCATATTCTTTTTCATTATAGTTAGAAGTACCTTTGAAGTATAGTCAGTTTACAATGTTGTGTCAATTTCTGGTGTACAGCACAATACTTCAGTCATATAGGTACATACATATATTCATTTTCATATCCTTTTAACCATAAGTTACTGCAAGATATTGAATATAGCTCCCTGTGTATAAACTTGTTTATCTATTTTATATACAGTAGTTAGTATCTGCAAATCTCGAACTCCTAATTTATCCATTCCCACCTTCCTACTTTTTTCTGAAATGAAACAAATGAAACAGAATTAAGAAACAGCGGGCAAATATATCAAGTAGACATTTTTAGGAGACCGGTAAGACCCAATCAAGAAGAAGGACCTAGGAAGGAGGTCAGAGCAACTGATAAATCTGAAAGTCATTTGTGCAACACGACAGAGGAAGCCAGAACAACACCTAATTCTCCAACAGAAAAGACAGGAGAAGTGAAAACTGACAACTAAACTCTGGGGGATGCCCTCAAGAAAGACATGGAGCAGTAGAAAAGAAATCAGGGAAGAAACAGAGAAAGATACAAAAAGAACCAAGATGTTTCAAAACGGGGGACACAACACAGGAGACAACAATGTGGAATTAGAAGCAGGGACTCTGCTTCTGACTGCTTATGTGCTTTACGTTATCGTGTATTTTAATCTCAATATAATCTTTAACGTAGGTACTACTATTTCATTCCCCCAATATTGTCTTTGGTCACCATGTCTTCCTTATGCTCCTTCCCGTCTCCAGAAGGCCGTTTCTCCCCCGTTCTTTCTTTGTCTGGCTAATCTGACTCACGCTTCAAAGAAGAGTCAATGCAGCAGCAGTAATAATGACAACAGTTTTGACTTAATGGGTGGCTGTTATGTACCTACTACACATGGCGCTGCTAAGTCCTTTACATTTTCTTATTCAATCTTTACAACCTTGGAAGATAGGTACTAAGCCATTTTGCAAGTGAGAAAAATTTAGCTGGGGGGGGGGGGGGGCGATTTAATTTGCCCCAGATCGTATAATTCTCCAACTGCAGAACTGGGTGGGATTCAAAACCGTAACTGCTGGATTCCACAGCCTCACCTGTGATCACCAGATCGCCTCGACCTGCCTCCTCTGCTAAGGTTTCTTTGACCACCGTCTCTCATCTCACCTGCCTCTGTGGCCCACTGCCCCTGCACCAAGCCACACTACCACACTCAGTGAGTCGTACTGTCTGCCTCTTACACTAAGCAGAAGCTTCTTGAAGACAGGGACTACACAGTATTTTCTCTTTGAACTCCCCCAATCTAGTGGGGAGTATCTGGAGCATCACAGGCATGTATCAGTACAGAAAGCAAATGGATCCGTTAGCACCACAACCAGTTACGCTGAGTAATACGATACAGTTCTCTAACCTTAGAGAATCAAGAGGAAAATATGTGCTAGAAGGATGCCAATGAGCTTCATACCTTGTACTCAACAATATAACTACAACAATTGCTCTAAGTGGGGATGGGGGTCCCCTAGACTCCTGAGGGTACTCAAAAACAACTTCAACTATTTCAATAAATGAAATAAAAAATTGTATGTTTATCATATAAGCAAGCAATACAGGCTCACTAAAACAATGTTATTTTGTTTTTGGCTGAGACTTATCAACTCAGTGAGAAATCAGTTATCTTACACTGATTAAAAGGTAAAAAAATAATAATTAAAAAAAAAAAACCTCAATAAACCAAGCCCGACAGACAAATAAATGCTGTTAAACAGGCCAAAAGTGAAGGGGGAAAAAAAAAAAAAAGCAAGCCTGGGTACCCTGTAGAAGAATAAAAAAACTTACAGGAGTCCTTGGTGATGAGATTAGAAACCACTAACCCAGCCTAGAGAGTAAAGCCTGACTTCAACAGCTGAAGCACAGGTACTGAGTTTGCACAATTACACGGCCATAGATTCATCGACATGTCAGAGGTGAGCCAAAGAAAACGCTATCCTTTCATTAAAAAAAAAGAAGTCTTTATCTTTCAGTCCATACTAATATCTTTGGCCTCAATTTCCTCCACTTAGCAGGAAGAGAGAACCATAACACAGCGGGGAAGTACAAGATTTGGAATCAGAACACCAAGAGATAAGTTTATCTCTGCTCCATCATATTGCATCCCTGGGTAAATCCTCCAACCCCTGAATCTCTTTCTTCATACAGAAAATTAAAGATACTATGGCACAGAGTTACCACAAAAAAAGAAAAGAAAAGAAAGATAATACACACTAGGGTGCAAAACATTTTATTATTAACAGCCAGGTTTAAAAAATTAACTAAGTGACCTGGCCCCTACACATCTACCTCCTGTATGCTAAACAACCCTGTCAAACAGAAAGTCGTGTCATCCCTCAAATGCTACCTGCGTTTGCTCTTCCGACGTGCCAGCTGAGGGTAAATAAAGTGCCACGGTTATGTACTTCCGCAAGTGCAGCTCAAACACCACGTGGCTTCCAGGAAAATATTAACAAATGTTTACTGTTGTCATACACACAGATGTTAGAAAGGATAACTGTTACTTAAAATACTTCACCTCAACCTTGACCAAACCCTCAGATCGTGTAAACCATCAGATTGGGAGATGATGCCTGGATGGAGCTTCTCCTGCCATGCGTGTCAGCTAACAGCACACGGCTGTCATGGCAGAAAATGGAGGGAAATTATAGTAACGCTCAGTTCAACCGCTCCTTCTCTGCAGAGGGATCACTTTGGCCTCTGTGTGAAGAGCAGACCTTAACGAAGTCAAGAGCGTAAGCAAGGGGCTGCACTCCTGCGATCATCCCTGTGAGATGAAGGAGAGCTGAACTTTCTGACCACTCATCTAACCCAGGACTGTCAATCCACCCCCTTACCAATCTAGACACTAGCAAGGCGAGTTACTTTAGCTGCTCAAAGTCAAAAATTCAAGCTGTAATTAATGCTAAATGGCTTCTAGGTGCTGACGTGGATCATTGCCCTTATACGTGAGGTGTGCCATGGTGTTTTCTTGCCCTCCCATTAAGACAGGAGAGGGGAGTTATTATCCTCATTTCCTATTACTTCTGGGTCCTGTTCCTCCGTCCCTTCCTTAAACACCTCCGCCAGGTTATTACCCCTGCTACTTCTCCTTGTTGTAAGTACGCACTGTCTTCCTGCCACTCCCCGCGTTCACTAAGGATGTGAACCCCACTCACTCCCCCTCTTCCCCCACCACTAATTCTTCCATACTTCTTTCACTTCCATCTTTTACATCCAGGTACACAGACCCATCGAAAACTCTGGCCTCCAAGCTCCTTGACTTTTTCCTGACTCCAACAAGCTGTCCTTATGTCCCAGTCACATCTTCCCCTAGAACTTAATGTCACAAATAACTGCACCACGTCCATAATTCTGATTTCCCACAGCTAACCCCCTGATTACCACCAGTTCACTTACTGTGGTATCTCCACACCAATTACTATGACATCTCCACACCAGTTCTTTAATATCCTTCTCTCCTTACCAGGCCCAGACTTACCTGGGCTCCGGACTCCTAACCAAAGGCCTACCTGATACCTTTATGTAGGTAGATGTCTTACAGGCATCTCAAACTTCACATGACCAAAACTCAACTACTGATGTTTCCTCCAACTCCATTCTTCTGTCTTTCCCAACTCAGTTAATGGGACTAGCAGTCAGACTGCCCAGATTAAAAGACCAAAAAACCTAGAAGTTATCTTTGATTCTTTACTTTCCCTTAACCAATCCAACAGCAAGTTCATTTTACTCTGCCTTCAAAATACATATCCAATTCTAACGTCTTCTTAACACATGTACCACCTTCACTGCAGTCTCAGCTACCGTCACCTCTCACTGTTGCAGCTTGACTATTCTTTCTTCATTTCTCCATCCTGGTCTACTTTTTCAGAGCCCAGGTTAATCCTTTTGAAGGTCTTTGCTCTTTCCTGTATCTGGACCCAGATACCCTCAAGGACTTCCCCTTCACCTCATGCAGGTTCTCTGCTCAAACATCCCCTTCCCAGGGACTCCTGAGTCTACCACAAGTGACATAAACACTCTCACACCCTGTTACTCTCTCATCCCTCACCCTGCTCTGTCTTTCTTCAGAGCACTAATTACCCAATACACTGTGCTATTGACTGCTCTCTACCCCCACAAGACTGTAACCCCCATGAAACATAGAATTTTGTCTCATTCACCATTTTACCCAAGAATCTAGAACTGTGCCTGGAACAGTCTGTGCTTAATACACATTTGCTGAATGAATGAATAGCTATCAAGCATTTTCACTCACATTAAGGAAATAAAACAACTGCCCTCCATGTGTTCACGAAACAATCAAGAGGGTATTATGAGAGCTGGAACTGATGTTTACTTTTATTTCTAGCTTTACCTGTTAACACTAAAAGATAAACACAGAACCTAGTTTGGGGTTTAAGTTGTATGGCTGTACATAGAAATGATCTGTTCTAGAGTTTTAAGACTTTTTCATCCACATCCGTCATTCCAGACCCAATGGGCTAAGAGGCTTTGAAAGACAACTTGCTAACAATTTCATGCCCTTTACTACACTAGAAAATCTCTCAAACTTGAGAGACTGTTTTCCTGAAACAATTCAAATAATTAAAATAAACATTATTAGAATGGTCAGTAAGTTCCCTTTAATTAATAAGTACTTACCATTTGCTATACTTTCTGATAAGACCTCTGTGTACGTTACCTTCTTTACATCAAACAGCAGCCCTGTTAGGTAAATAATTCTGTCCCCATTTTCAAACAGAAAAACGCAGTGACAGCCAGAAGCACAATTATAGATGGCAGTAAAGAAAACTTTAAAAGTAGGAATCAACTTTAAAAAAGAGAGAGAGCAAAACCAGGTCTTTCCATGTAGAGCCAAAGGGCTTACGTTTCTTATGACTCCCCAGTGTATCATTGTATTAAAGCAGACCTTAACCTTGGCTGAAGTTCATGCTTTAATGACCCTGGCACATCTTTTAAAAGGCTACAGTAGCGGGGAGGGTATAGCTCAAGTGGTAAAGCGCATGCTTAGCATGCATGAGGTCTGGGTTCAATCCCCAGTACCTCCTCCAAAAACAAATAAATAAACCTAATTACCTCCCCCTCCCCTAAAACAAAGGCCACAGTAGTTTAAACACAGAAGGCATGGAAGAAAAATTTTAATTTGCATTGAAAAAAACTTTTCAGTTCTGACACTTAGAAAGTATGTGCCAATTATCTGAAAATTCACATTTACTGAGCATCTCTTTCTATAATGATGTTAGATATAAATAATACAGAGGTCTACCCCATTACATTGTTCACACACAATGTTTCTAGAGAAGGCATAACTCATAAAAAAGAATAAAATAATGCCATTTGCAGCAATATGGGTGGACCTGAAGAAGTGGGCCAGAAAGAGAAAGAAAAATACATATAACATCATTTATATGAAGACTCTAAAAAAAAAAAAAAAGGACACAAATGGACTAATTATTATTTTGATTTGAATATGTGAATATGTGTGAGTACATCCGAATGTCCTTTATGATTGGATTATCGCATTCTGTTGATTCTTACTTTGTAGTTGGCTTATTCCTTTGATAACTATGTAAGTTTAAAAAGCTAAAGATATAATCTGTTCTTAGAAACAATAATTAGTACATATACAAAAACTAAAAAAAAGTGCAGTATACTGTATATATGTATTTACATGCAATATAATGTATATGTGCAGTTGAACTATAATAATTCTATATAATAAAATTGGAAAAAAAATTGAGAGAAGGCATACTAACCATTTAGAACAAGTCCTCATGAGGTGACATTAGAGCCAGACTTCAAAGAAGGACAAGTTTGCTAGGTATCGAAACAGAATCAGGGGAAGAGCACTCTAAAACACATGCACAAGTACAGACCTTGGTGACAGATCCACTGTTTCAAACATTCCATTGAGGTCTACTACCCGCCAGGCCCTGGGTTACAAAGATGACAAAACAATCTGTGCCCCGGGGGAGTGAACATCTCGTGGGCAAAACATATAAAAACATGATTGTAACATATAAAAACATGATTATAGCATATATAAACAAAATTATAACACCAAGAAGTATTACAGAACAGTAACTGAGATACGTAAGAGTATGAAGGGACTACAGGCCTGGTGCCCAACAGAGTTAAGGCGCAATTAGGAAAGGTTTCCTCAAGTAGGTAAAAATCTAGGTTAAACCTTGAAGGAAGGGAAGGAACAAGGCTGGAGCACAGGGCACATCGAAGGGCAGGGACAAAAGGCCAAGGGCCCTCAAGGGCAATTCGAAGGAGTCTGGAACTTAACACACAAACGAGGACTTGATAGAGGTTTTTAAACAAGAGGGTGACTTGATATTTGTCTGACTTGGCATCTTCCTTTTAGTAAGAGAACTCAGGCAACAATGTGGAGGATGTGCTAGATAAAGGATGTGGCAGTGATGGGGCCCTGGGCAGGCCATCCCAAAATATGCCTCAATGGTATACTGATTATTTTGAAGCAGGATATAAACCTCCCACATAAAAGGTGCCCTCCCTGTACCGGGAGGGAGAAAGACATCC
The DNA here is from genome assembly GCF_036321535.1 of Camelus dromedarius. Lineage (NCBI taxonomy): Eukaryota > Metazoa > Chordata > Mammalia > Artiodactyla > Camelidae > Camelus > Camelus dromedarius. The sequence continues at coordinate 24,274,010 of NC_087458.1, read as the reverse complement.
TTATCACCAGAGGTGGGAATTCAGGGCCCAGAAGCCTATCTAAGGAAACCCTTGCCACCTCTTTACTAACTCGACACCCAAGCCCAAACGTTGCTAAAGTTGTCTTCTAATTAAGCACACAAACCTAAGTTTCTTTGTCCTGTCAGTTCCTCTCGAACTTATTGATGGTCTAAAATGTGTAAAAGCTGCTGACTTTAGCCACTTACTAGCTCCATTTCTATGAGACCTCCATGCACACAAAATAAATAAAATGTTTTCTTTTTCTCCTGTTACTCTGCCTTTCGTCAATTTTATTATTAGTCCAGCCACAAGAACTCAAGAAGGGCAGAGAAGGAAATTTCACCCCCCACCCCGGACCACAGGGAGAACAATGAGCTCACACAAAAATTGACAAAGGCCTAAAGAAAAGCTCCAATGACATGTGTCTATTAAATGAACAAATGATTTCATGAAGAGACTGGGGAGATCAGATATATTTACAAACATTAAGTGGAAGCATCTATGAGATATCCAGGTGGCTACATCCGGAAGGCAGTTGGAAATACAGATCCCATGTGAGTTTCCTAACTAAGTCTGTCAGTGTGCCATTAAGGTAAGAAGAGAAAGGAGTAAAGTTCAATATGACGTGCCTGTGGGTCACCCAGGTGATGAGGGCCCACAGACAGACAACTACTATACAAGTCTGGACTGAAGAGAGAGATCTGGGACTCATCAGAGTACAGGCAGCAGCTAAGGCCAAGAGCAGGAAAAAATACCTCAGGGAGACTGTAAATCAAGAAAAGAGATTACCTAGGAAATAATCAAGCTAACATTTACCTAGTACTTACTTGGGCTCATTTAATCTTCACAACAACCTATGCAGCAGACACTATTATCTCATTTTATAGGTGTTTTAGTGACTTTTCCCAACATTACAAGGCAATTACAAAATGTTTTGTTTTTTTTTTTAATGCATGGCCTAAGAGAGATCAGAGGAGAACCAGGAGCAAGTAATGTTCCAAATCAAGTTAGAGGATTCAAGAGGTAACCCATGGTCAGTATCACAGAAAATTCAGACAGGACCAAAATTAGAGGAGGAGGAAAAAGAGGGTGAGACATGGAATATTTCACAATATGGAGACATTAATATCTTCAATTTACTTGCACAGCTAAATTTCAGGAAGAAAGACAAAGAAATATATTGGACTGGGTTGCAAAATGAGTTAAGGAAGTGAAAAATCATGATCATAAGACCAGTCTCCCAAGAGGTCCAGCAAAAAAGGACCCAAGCACTAACATTTACCAAATGAGTAACATTTACAGTGCCGGGATCCAGGGTCGGTGCATCACATACCTCATTTATCATTTCCATTTTAACAGATCCAAGAGATTGGGAAATACTATGAAACGTGTTCAAGGTCACAGCCAGTAAGTAGCAGTGCAAACATTTACACCCAAGGTGACATAAAGCTGACTAGCTAGTTATTTTAAAAAACACAGAACGTTGAACAGTTACTTCTTAAGAATCCAATCCAAACCACTGGTTTTGAAATGTTCAGTGTAGTAGTACTGCCTTAAGAAATTTGCCTTAAGAAAGCAAAAGAAAAAAAAAAAAATTGGATCGAGAAACAAATGAACCATGTTGGAAAGAAGTGTCCACTTTAGCCTGCCTGCAGTGTTCCTATTAATAAAGCTTTCAAAAGAACCTATTAATCTGTAAAACAAGGAGACACTGAACCTCTACTCTAGGTGAAGAACTTTGCTATAACACTCCCAGGTTCAGCTGTTTGTGGGGGAGTGGAGAGAACAATTGTAGATACATTTAACAGTCCAAAACATAAACTTTCTCCCTCTTCCTTTCAAAGGTTTGTCATAGTGAAACCCTGCTATCAAATAACTAGGTCATTAAGACAATTAGCAAAACTAAAAGAATACAAATTCTCATTTCCATCTGTATGGTCAGTATAATCATTTATCCCATGTAATAAATTCCGAAAATAAATTTCATTAACGGTCCTGTGTTAAAACCTTTTTCTACTTCCTTCCCAAAGGAAACAGGTAATCTTCCTTATAACAGTTTCCATTCAAAAGTTCCCTCCTCTATCGAACTCACTCACTCATTCTTTCGTTGTGCCAGGTGCTGGACCAGAATCTGAGAATTAAGATCTAAATAAGATGGACTAGACCAGCCTTCATGAAATGTCCATGCTAATAGAGCAAACAAAGCATCTAAGTAACGAATGCAGCTAATCAAACTGATGATTAACTGGAGTTGAGGGGAAAAAAGAGCGAATTAGAGGTGGAGGAAACCTCTAAAGACCAGGAGATAAGACAGTAAAGAGAACAAAAATAAAATCAGTGTGGCTTGAGCCCAGGGAGCCAAGAGAACAGTGGCCCAAACTGAACTGGAGATAAGAATGGCAGCAGTGTTCTGATCTTTATGTGAAATCTTTGAAAGTTCTCAGCACAGTGGTGCAATGAGACACATGCATTTTTAAATGATTACTCCTGAATGTATCAGAGCTCTCCTCAAAATCCTCTCATGCCTAAACAACACACAAACTTCCCTAACAAGCCATTCATCGATATCGCCCAACTTAAAGCGAAGAAAAAAAGAATGTTTCAAGTTGAATCCTACTCAAGGGAAAGGCAAGTACTCTGGAAAAAAAACAAACAAAAAAAGTAGTTTAAACAGACAGCAGACACAAATGTTAAATGACCAATAAACTTTATAAATATGGAGAATAGAGTTTATAGTTGTTCCTCACTTAAAAATAACGTCTAAATATATATATATATATATATATATATATATATAATGTAAACTGCACGTCTATTAACATTTAAGAACTACAGAAACTTAATTACATCCTAATATTTCAAAATAAGAGTTTGATTAAAGGCTTTGGTACTAAGATGTCGATGTCTTGAAGTACCACCTATCACTTCATAATTTTTTTCCTAAAATCAATTAGAAGCTGACTTCCTGGGTGCATTTTCGGTTTCGCTTTTTAGGAATAAAATATCTTCTAATTCTTAAGTTTCTTTACTACTAGCTTGAGAGATGCCACAGGATTTAGGAGACACGAAACAAACCTCCAAGGTTTAAAAGGTTGCCGGCCACCGGGTACCGGAACGTAACTTTCCCGCCTGCCCCATCCCCCAAACTGCCCTAGACTCGCGCAGCCTCCCCCTCCCCCGGCTCCAGGCCGCCTCTTCGGCCCCTACGCCCGGGACCAGGCCAGGCCCGCCGGGCCGGATTTGCAGCCGCCACTTCTCTCCCCTTCCTCCGCGGCAGAGGCGGATGGACGCAGGCGGGAAAGGAGGAGAGGACAGGGGAGCATGGACATTACCTGGGGCCCGAGCCCGGCAGCTGGGGCCTCAGCAAGGAGGGCAACGCCGACAAGCCGTCACAGCGCGGCTGGCGGGAAGGTTAGCTCCCGGCCGCTCTCCGGACTCCCCACGCCAGCAACGCAGCCAGCCCCACTGCAGACGAAGATAAAGCGCCCGACTTCCCGGCCCCTCCGACCCCGCCCCGCAGCCCGCTACGCAGCGTCATGCGAGCGGCCAGCGCCGGCTCAGGATTTCATTGGTGGTCCCGGAGGCCGCCAGGCTCCGCCCACCGCCCCCTGCCGCCCCGCCCCTTCCCGGAGCGCGGGTCCCAGGGTTAGAACCATCAGATCGCGTGGCCCCCTGCGAGGGAAGCTTCGCGTTAGCACTTCTTGACACCTCCGGCAGCTTGCGTTCCATTTCTGCCCCAGCGATCCAATATGCGGCAGAAATGGGACCGACACAACTTGCCGCTGGTCCGAAAAAAGGCACCCTGCATTGTCGCACAGTACTGGCGAGTCTGGTGCCTCTTCTGGAGACTTGCGGAATCCACCTTTGGACCGTGGATCATTGCAGTTTGAACCAATCCTCTAGGAAAACTAGAAGCACTAGCCAGAAGCATTTGTCATGGGATGCTTTAATGCTTTGTAAACTCCTGTGTCCTTCGGCGAATTAGATAAGGAGACCATAAGATAAGTGAAATAACAGGGCAATTAACTAAAAGAAAACTTCACAAGCAAGGAAAAAATAATGACGCAGAGACTTAGGACACATTAGATACAACAGTTAGACTGTATCTGTTTAGATCGCGTAGATTTTATGAGGGCAAAGATGCAGGTAAACTTAGAGTAGAAGTAGGCGAAAGCAATGAGCAGTAGACTAAAGGCCCCCATTCATAGCCTGCAAAGCAGTGCAAGCCAACCTGGCCTGCGTCATCACTCCAACCCTACAGCAAACAGGTTGAAATGGCCACCTGTGACCCAGAATGGATCAAGTTTACCCAACTGACTACTCTCTGTGGACCTTTGAACAAGGAGGATTTGTATACATCCCCTGGCTGCCCAGGGTAGCCAGCACTGTTCACCCCCAAAGCAGAACCTGCCTCAGCATTCAGTCAACTCAGGACTGGAAGTCATAGGCAGACCCAATCAGTTTGCCTCTTCTTCAATTGTGATTACTAATTCTGCCAACTAGATGACAATAGGATCTGGTAGATCCCAATGACTCTTGTCCTTCACCTCTCCCCTCCCACCAGCAATAAGAACACAGGGACTCATTTCTTTGAGACTTTGTTGGCCACTATATATATATATACATACCAAAAACATTCTTGTCTTTTCCTTTGTTTCATTTACTCATTCAAAACATACTGTGTTTTGTGTTCTTGGTGCTGAGGATAAAGGAGTGAATATAACAGAAGAAGCCCGGCACTTAGATGCTTATGTTTCTAATGGAAAAGACAAATTAAAAAAAAAAAAAGATAATCGCAGACGGTGATAAAGTGTTAAGAAAACAAAACAGAATGGTCAAGGAAGGACTTTTTGAGAAGATGATCTGAACTAAGACTTAAATGAGGAGGAGACAGCTATGCCAATTATGGGGAAGAGGAGCATTCTAGACAGAGGACTATGGGTGTGAAAGTGCTGATGCTGAACAACTTTGGCTTGTTTGAGGAACAGAAGACCAGGATGCTTGAAGCATCTTATTTGGGGGCGGGTATGAAATTGAGGTTCGCATGTTAAGCAGAAGCATAATCATGTTGTTAAGTTTGGATTTTTTGGTTGTTAAGTTTTGTCTTTTTTTTTAAGTCAATTTATTTTGTGGAGAATGACTTGGAGGGGGCTAGAAATGGAACACAGAGAAGCCAGAGAATGATTGGAAGCTATTGGACAGGTCTATGGGATCTGTGATGGTGACCTGAGTTGGAGTGGTTGCTATAGAAATTGAAGGATCTCAGGATATTTTCCTGAGGTGCAGGTGTGAAGAAAGGTAGTAAATAAGGTGACTCCCAGGTGGTTTTTTTAAAGCAAGTGGGATGGTGGCAATCCCATTTAGTTCAAAGAGGGAGGAGAAGACCGTTTAACATGACTAGGGGGACCTTGAAAGCCTCTGCCCAAACTCCAAGCCTCTCCTACCATGCCACTCAATCCTTAGGACCAAGCCGTGATTAAATGTGAATGTTGACTTCATCACATTCCAAAAACCATGTGTACAGAACTTGTGTTAGTTGCTAGGGATATAAATATGAATAAGAACAACTGTCTATTGGGGAGATTAATAAGAACTCAATCATTTCAAGACAATAGGACAAGTGTTATAATAAAAAGAGGTAACAAAAGTGCCTACCTTATAGGGTCATTGTAAGGTTGAAATGAGGTAATGCCTGCTAAGCTCCAAGTACAAACACTGGCATACGGAAGTGCTCAATAAATATTAGTAGTCATTTTACACTTTGTTACACTGACATTTATCATTGTTGTCGATGTTGTTATCTTCTAGATGCAGTGGGAGCAGATGGAATGATGTCACAGCCCACTATTCTAGGACAAGAAAGGTTGGATTGGAGGAAGTTTAACTGATTCCAGCTTTCTGAAACAGTAGGCAGAGGAGTTTAGTAGGCAGGCAAGGAAGGAGGGACAGCCCAAGCAAGAGAAAAACAAGGTCAAAGGCCAACAAGACGAGAGGGAGTCAGAACTATCTAGGAGACAGGAAGGTAGATGAGTATGGTTGAACTGTAGGTTTCATACTGAGAAGCAGCAAGAGATAAAGTTGGTGTCAGGGCTCAAGAAGTTTGTAGACCACGGTGAGAGAGTCTAACTCAGACTCCCATGGACAGTGGGGAGTCAGTGAAGTTAAGTAAGGAAGAGTCATGAATTAGGAGACTGTACTAAATGAAATGCAACTAGAGGTCAAGAAATCAACAAAAAGGGCATTTCAGCAATATACGTGAGAAAGAACTGCCTAAACTAGGGCAGTAGCGAGTGGGATGGAAGGAAGGGGGCATATGTGAGAGAGATTTAAAGAGATGATTGATAGAATTAGAGAGTGTCTGGATGTGATGGTTGAGGATGTACCTAGTATTTCGGGCTCAGCAGGCTGAGTGGCTGGAGTTAATGGGGACTGAAGTAAGAACATGTATCCTGGAGGAGGAAGAATAAGCTTTACTCGGGTTAATATCTAAGCTGAACTCCACCTTCAACTGAGACCTAAAGGAACCAAACAAGAAGCAATCAAATTGTGTTTAGTTTTATAAGGAGCCAGAAAGGGAAACTGAATAGACCCCAAATCAAGTTTTAAAATACAAACTTCTCAGTTCTTCAAAGGGTCATATGTCCCTTAGTAATACCAAAAAAGCAATAAATCTTTATCCCACTTCAAGTAGGCATAATTCCTCCACTGGTACTCAGGCATAGCAAAAACAGACTCATCTGGAGTTTAGGTTTTGTGACTAAGCACAATGAGGCAAGAGTATAAATCAAGACAACCTTGATTGGTATGTCCCCGAAAACTCTGGGAGAGCTGGACTCCTCTCTTGTTTATATATTCAGAAGCACCTAGCACAGTATGTAAGAGCTACCTGATAAATACATCTTATGAGTTAATGAGGCCAGCTGAAACATAAGATTGTGGGGAGATCCCAAGCTAAAAAGAGGTCAGACACAACTTCATTCCTTCTCTTAGTGATTCAGTTATCTTGCATGCTGTCATCACTTGTTTTTCTACAAATAGATTTCTTCACATACAAGGGAGAGCACCGTCTATCCCTGTTAAGTAGACTGCAGCTTGCCCCCATAGATTGTCTCCAGCTCAAAGTACATTTTAGGCACTGCCATAGATGTAATCATTGTTCAGGTAATATACATACATGAGAAAACACCCTCAAGAGTTCCTAAATCACTAGATGATTTTTGTAAATCTCACTGGAGTTAAGTTGGTATAAATCTAAAGAAGATTCTGATCAGTGAAGACAATATGGTAAGCTCTAGAGAAACCGCTAAAAAAAGAACTCCAAAAAATATAGTGAAAAAAATCATTAAAAGAATTTAAGTGTTACACTAGGAAATAGTTTCTTAATGGAAAAAAAAAAGTAGAGTAAGAAGAGAAGAAAACCAAAACAAAATGACATAGAGAACAAAATTTTAAATGGCAGACAGATTTGACTATATCAATAAAAATAACATTAAGTATGAATGACTTGAACAATCAGACTACATTAATAAGTAATATCCAGCTATATGGTATCTATAGAAGCACAGTTTAGATTCAAAGACACACATAGGTTGAAATTAAAAGATTGGAAAAGGATGTATCACGCAAAAAGCAACCGTAAGAAAGCTGGAGTGACTGTATTAATATCAGACAAAACAGACTTTAAGGCAAAAATGTTTAAGAGCTATAACCATTTTGCAAAACAGTCTAGCAGTTAAACACAGAATTACCATACAACCCAGCAATTCCACTGCTATGTATATACCCAAGGGAAACAGGTCCACACAAAAACCTATACAAAAATGTTTATAGCAGCATTATTCATAACTTTCTCCAAAAGGTGGAAACTATCTAAATATCTGTCAACATTTAGAATGAACAAATAAAATGAATGAATAAATAAAATGTGATATATTCATATCATGGAATATTATTCATCTATAAAAGGAAATGAAGTACTGATGTACGTTTCAATATGGATGAAACTTTAAAATATTATACTAAGGGGAAATAAGACTGTCATTGAAGACTATATATTATATGGTTCTATTCATGTGAAATGTATGGAATAGGTAAATCCATAGAGACAGAAAGTAGGTTGGTGGTTACCTAGAGCTGGCAGAATTGGGTGGAAATTGGAAGTGACTAGTAAGAGTTACAGTTTCTCTTTGGGGTGATGAAAGTGTTCTAATAGTAATTGTAGTTATGGTTACACAACTCTGTGATGTGAGTACACTGAAAACCATTGAATTGTTCACTTTAAATGGGTGAATTGTATGGTATGTGAATTATATCTCAATAAAGTTATTTTAAAATAAAGGTAAAATTAATATAGAGGTCTGAATGGTGGTTACCTTTTACTGAGTTATCAATTGAGAAAAGACTTAAAATATTGGCACTCATTAATTATATTTTATTTTCCACTTAACTTTAATAGAATCTTTTATAAGTTTAACTTTTATAACATACAGTAAAATAATTTTTATTTTATATTTCCTATACGTACTTTAATAAAAATATATTCAACACACTCAATTTTCGTACACTTTAAATTCTACTGTGTTTTATGTACTAACACTTTAGATCATTACTGTAGATGGAACACAAATAAGTGAACATCTTAATGATTTTGTTGATGATGGCAAGATAAAAGTTATGGAATAAATATATGACAATATATGAATTACATATATTTCAATTTTGTTCCCCATCTGAATATCATTAGATGATCAGCCAAAAATCTAGATACATGCAATAATACTTAAATTATCATTTTTGACATTTTACTTCTCTTTCAGACACGTAAAAAATATAGTTTCCTGTATGTTTTCCCATTTGATTGTTATAAAGGTTTACTTGTTGCAATAAGAAGATACATTTCACTTGATAGTTGTGTTAACTTGATTTATCACTTTTAAAGACTTAAATATAAAGCACATGGGCCTTAATTTATTCTTTTGTCCTCAATGCCACAAATGTTACAGGTGGGCCTACATATAGTTTGTGTGTCCTGCTCGTTTATAGTTATCTATATCCTTTTTAGCCACTTGTTTCAACTTCCAACATATACACACAAATACAAACATACACACACACACACACACAAATTCTTTACAACACAGATGGTCTTGACTCCCCTGTGTAGTGTCTATCACAGTGATTGCAGGCATCAATAAATAGGTTTTGAATTTAATTGAATCACACATATAGGAAGTGGGAGGTAAGGTGTCCAGAAATGATTTAAGAAATTCAGGACAGAGAGGTGTGAAGAGTCAAGTCTTTTGCCCTGAAGACGTACAAAGCATAAGCAAGAGAGAGCTAGTTTAGCTAATTTGCGTCACTAACGTACAGTTTATGTAGGTTAGAGGTTCACTGACTTAGGTCCACTGGACCATGTGTGGTGATGAGACATGTGTCTTTTTGATATGTTGTTTAAGGAGGACGAGTAGGAGGACATTAACGTTCATACTCAGGGATAAAAAGCCATTCTCTAAAACCATGTAGGATCCTCTCTGCAATGTTCTAACAATCTACCTTTTATTTCCACTGGAGTCTAACTCTGTAGAAACTACCAGTAAAAAAAGAAATCAAGTTATAATTGTGGTTGTTTAGCAATATAATAAATAGTCATCTGTCAGAAATTTGACTAAGACTTCCTAAAAGGTTTTCAGGGCTGAAAAGGTTTTAAATAAAAAAAAAAAAAAAAAAAAGAAAAGAAACAATGAATTTCACCAAACAGGTATCAGCTGGAAACAATTGCCTTTATTGGCTGAGTTCTTACAACTGCAGGGTCAATATGAAACAATGGATCCAGGTATCCACATTTCAGATCAAAAGGCAAACTTGCACAAATATTGGAGGATTGTCTCCCTTCTGTGGGAACACAGAATGTAGATCAAAAGAGTGCTGATTCATGGCAAGAACCAGTTGGCTCATCACCTCCTCCATTTTATCAAGTAAATTTTGTGACAGATTTGGCAGGAACAAAAGCATGGAAGTCAGAAGACACAGGAAGTGTTCAGGAAATAATGAGTAATCAAGTTGGCCAAGAGAGCCACGGCTTCTCAAAATACTTCTGCCAAATAGCTCCTTACAGGGAAAGAATAAACTTGAATGCCCCACTCATTTAAGCATTTGTCCCCATATTCCCACTCAATGTCTTTGAAGTCTCATATTTTATTTTCAAAATGAATGCCAATTTTGCATATCAGTCTCTCATATCAATGGTATTATGTAAAAATAATGTTTTAAAGATCTGTCATCAGTGGAAAAAAATAAGTTTCCTATTTCTAAGCTTGGCTAATATACTTTCTTGGAAAAGTAGGTTCAATATACATGTGGCAAAGCCCTTTTTTAAAAATGCATTTTTTTAAATTTTGTGAGAATTGTCATGAATATATACATATATTTTAAAGATTATTATTAATCAACCCTAATTCAAATTCAAAACCTAATAAGCTGTTTATTATTAAACTGAACACTAAATAACTACCACTAAACTGAAGAAATAGAACATCCCAGAACCTTAAAGCCCCCAGTATGGTCCTCCTAGATTGTTCTCCTCTGCTTGTCTTCTCTCCCAGAAACCACTGTCTTGACTTTTATGTTATTCATTCCTTTGTTTTTCAATATAATTTACTAGTTGACCATAAATGTAGATATTCTTAAACAAAACAAACAAACAAAAAAATATATATAGAGTCCATGCCAAACCTTTCAAGTCACCCACAAGGGACCAAGAGGAGGGCACTGGAGTCAAGAGCAGGACACTGGGGGCCAAAGCAGGGCACTGAGCATGATCCCTGCACACAGCACCACCAGGGGCTTGGGTGGACCACCCAAGCCTCCCTCTTCTCCAGCCCAACCCTGGTTAGCAAGAGCTTGAGAAAAACCCTTCAAACCATTATACAGTTAAGCAGATACAAACACCATTACAGATATCAGACAGTCACCAATGATGACAATAAGGTCCTGGATGGTTCCAGAGAGATCCCAAGAAGAGGCCCTGAGACAACATGAAAAGTGACTCCAGCAAGCTATCAGCGGCCCCAACCCCTAGATGTCCCACTGAAACTAAAAGAATGATGCGAGAGCTGCCCAGCCAAGCCCTTTCCAATCTGCTGATCCCTAGAAACTGTGCAGTGTTATTTTAAGTCACTAAATTTGAGGTGGCTTGTACACAACTACAAGACACTAGAAAAATGCCAAATTGTTTTCCAAAGTAGTTGTACCAACTTTATATGGTAGTGAATGGCAGCACCTGTTGCTCTATGTCTTCATCATCCCTAATGTTTTTCCTGTCTGTTACACATGATATGAAATACGATTATGGTTTTAGATTGAATTTCTCTCTTTACCAGGGACTTGGTGCATGTTCATGTATTTAGTGGCCATTTGTGCTTTTATCTTTTTAATATCAAGTCTTTTGCTTGTATTTCCATTAGATTTTCTTCATAGAATTTAAAAATATTTTGAGTACTAATACTTGGTCAATCATATACATTACAAAATCTCTTCTAGGTTGTTTATTGCCTTTTCCACTCTTTTTATGGCGTATTTTGATGGACAGAAAGTAGTAATATCTTCTTTTCTGGTCTGAGCTTTTTCTGTCTTAAATTCTTCTACCATAGGATCACAGAGAAGGTCTCCTATAATTTATTTTGGAAGTTTTGTTTTTCACATTTAAGTCTTTAATCATCCACTTGGAATTTATTTTTGTTTGATACAAGGCAGAATTTTTAAATAGGTCCAGTTGAGCATCTTCTCTCAACTGAAAGCTCTGCTGTATATCAAGTTCCTATACCTTGCATCCTATGTTTCTATATCCTGTATCCTATGGTCTGTTTCTCTGCTTTCTTTTCAGATCTGCTGGCTCATTTATTAATTGTTTTACCAACACCACATTGTTTCAATGATTACAACTGAACAATAAGATTTTTTTTTAATCTAGTAGGGCATGACCCTATTGCCTGATTTTTCCTTTTTAAGAATAGGCTCTGTCTCCCTATTTATTTAGTCTTCCTTAATGTCTTTCAGTAAACTTTTATAAATTTCTCTAAGATCTTGTACATTTTTGCTGGATATTTTCCTGAATAATTAACACCTTTTGTTGCTACAATACGGCTATCATTTTAAAATAAATGTTCTTATTTGTTGCTCGTATAATCTTATAACCAGAAATCTTACTCATTGCTCTCATTAACTTGTTCATAGATTCTTTTTTGTTTTTTCAAGTAGAATATCATCATCACCAAAGAATTACAGAGTCATAGCTTCCTCTCAAATTCTTTCCTTGCCTTGCCTATTACGCTGGCTAAGGCCTATAAAATAATGGTGAGTAGATTGGGGAAAGTGGATATTTCTGTCTTTTCTTGGTTTTAAAGAGAATGCTTTTAATGTTTTTCACCACTAAACATAATGTTTAGGGTATTTTGAGACTAGTTTTATCAGATTTAGAAATCCTATTCTATTAATAATGAAAAGCTTATTTTTTACATATCTAGGTAATTATATGGTTATTGTTATGTGGTTCCTTACCTCCAAGATGGCCCCAAATGATTCTCACCTCCTGAATACCTCTTGGTATTCACTCTCTTAGGTGATTCCTTTCACATTGTACCAGAGATGATCTGTATAATCAATAGAACAGGAGCAGAGGTGATAAAATGTCATTAGAATAGGTTATAAAAGATATGACATAAGGTTACAGAGGATCATGAGACTACTGTGAAAAATTATATGCCAATAAAATGGACAATATAGAAGAAATGGAAAAATTCCTAGAAATGTATAATCTCCCAAGACTGAACCAGGAAGAAATAGAAAATATGAACAGACCAATTATCAACAATAAAATTCAATCAGTGGGGAAAAAAACCACACAAAACTCCCAATGAACAAAAGTCCAGGACTAGATGGCTTCACAGGGGAATTCTACCAAACATTTAAAGAATAGTTAATGTCTATTCTTCTCAAACTATTACAGAAAAGTGCAAAGGAAGGAACATTTCCAAACTCATTCTACAAGGCCAGCATAACTGTGATACCAAAACCAGACAAAGATATGACACTCACACCCAAATTACGGGTCGATATCACTAATGAACACAGATGCAAAAATCCTCAACAAAATATTAGCAAACAGAATCCAACAATACATCAAAAGGATTGTACAACAAGATCAAATGGGATTTAGCCTAGGGATGCAAGCATGGTTCAATAGCCACAAATCAATCAATGTGATACACCACATTTAAAAAATTGAAGAATTAAAAACCATATAATCATCTTAATAGATGCAGAAAAAGCTTTTGAAAAAAGTTCAATATCCATTTATGATGAAAACTCTCATCAAAGTGGGTACAGAGGAGGCATACCTCAATGTAATAAAGGCCATGTATGATAAGCCCATAGTTAACATATTCAGTGATGAAAAGCTGAAAGCATTTCCTCTAGGATCAGGAACAAGACAAAGATGCCCACTCTCACCACTTTTATTCAACATGGTATTCAAGTCCTAGCCACAGCAATCAGAAAAGAAAAAGTAATAAAAGGAATCTGAATTGTAAAAGAAGTAAAACTGTCACTGTTTGAGATGACATGATACTCTACATTGAAAATCCTAAAGATTCCACCAAAAAAACTGCTAAAGCTCATCAATGTATTTGGGAAGGTTGCAGGATACAAAATTAACATACATAAATCTGTTGCATTTCTATACAGACCAACAACAGACTTTCAGAAAGAGAAATTAAGAAAATAATCCCCTTTACCATCACATCAAAAAGATTAAAATACTTAGGAATAAACCTGCTTAAGGAAGTAAAAGACCTGTACTCAGAAAACTGTAAGACACCGACGAAAGAAATAGAAGACAACACAAACAGATGAAAAGATATACTGTGTGGAAAAATTAATATTATTAAAATGACTATAATACCCAAAGTAGTCTATAGATTCAATGCAATCCCTATCAAAATACCAAAGACATTTTTCATAGAACTAGAACAAATAATTTCAAAATTTGTATAAAGACACAAAAGACCCCAAGTAGCCAATCTGAGAAACAACAGAGCTGGAGGAATCACACTCCCTGACTTCAGACTATACTACAAAACTACAGTAATCAAAACAGTACAGCACTGGCACAAAAACAGACACATAGCTCAATGGAACAGAATAAAAGCCCAGAAATAAACCTACATACTTATGGTCAATAAATCTATGACAAAGGAGGCAAGAATATACAATAAGAAAAAGACAGACTCTCCAGTATATGGTGCTGGGAAAACTGGACAGCTATGTGTAAAACAATGAAATTAGAACATTTTCTCACACCATATACAAAAATAAACTCAAAATGGATTACTGATCTAAATGTAAGACCCAAAACCATAAAAATCCTAGAAGAGACCATAGGCAGAACATTCCTTTTTTTTTTTCTTAGCTTTTTTTAAATGGATTTCCTGGAGATTGATCCCAGGACCTTGTGCATGCAAGCATGCACTCTGCCACTGAACTATACCCTCCCCCAGGCAGAATATTCTTTGACATAAATTGTAGCAACATTTTTTTCTGTCTTCTAAGACAAAGGAAACAAAAGGAAAAATAAACAAATGGAACCTAATTAAACTTAAAAGCTTTTACACAGCAAAGGAAACCATCAACAAAACAAAAAGACAACCTACTGAATGGGAGAAAATATATGCAAATGATATGACCAATAAGGGGCTAATATTATATACATCTTTTACAACTCAACATCAAAAAAAAAAAAACCCAACCTGATTTTAAAATGACCAGATGACCTTAATAGATATCTTTCCAAAGAAGACATACAAATGTCCAACAGGCACTTGAAAAGATGCTCAACATAGCTAATCATCGGAGAAATGCAAATCAAAACCACAGTGAGCTATCATTTCACATCTGTCAAAATGGATGTCATCAAAAAGAGCACAAATTACAAACCTTGGCAAGGATGTGAAGAAAAGGGAGCACTTGTGTGCTATTGGTGGGAATGTAAATTGGTTCAGCCACTGTGGAGAACAATACGGAGATTGTTTAAAAAACTAAAACAGAACTACCATTTGGATTCAGCAATTCCAATCCTGGGTATATATCAAAAGAAAATGAAAACACTAACTTGAAAAAATACATGTACCCCAATGTTCATAGCAGCATTATTTACAATAGCCAAGATATGGAAGCAACCTAAGTGATGAATGGACAAAGAAGCTGTGAGACACACACACACACACACACACACACACACAGTGGAATACTACTCAGTCATTAAAAAAGAATGAAGTTTTGCCAATTGCAACAATATGGATGGACCTGGAGGGTATCATGCTTAGTAAAAAGGTCAGAAAGAGAAAGACAAATAGTGTATATTTTTTATTTTTGGTGGGGGTTATTAGATTTTTATTTCTTTACTTATTTAATGGAGATACTGGGGATTGAACCCAGGACCTCATACATGCTAAGCACACAGTCTACCACTGAGCTATCTCCTCCCTCTGACAAATACTGTATCTTATCACTTATATATGGAATCTAAAAAAATAAAACAAATGAGTGAACGTAACAAAAAAGAAGCAGACTCACTGATAAAGAGAACAAACTACTGGTTACCAGTGGGGAAAAAGAAGGGTATATAGATGAGATAGGGATAGTGGATTAAGAGGTACAAATTACTATATATAAAATAAATAAGTTACAAGGATATAATGAACAACACAGAGAATATAGTCAATATGTTGTTATAACTATAACTATAAATGGAAAATAATCTATAAAATTATGTATGAATCCCTATGTTGTACACCTGAGACTAATATAATATTGTAAACCATCTATATCTCAATATAAAAGCCAGAAAAGAGATAATATGACATCCGTTTAGATACATAGATCAATGGGATAGAAATGAGAGTCCAGAAAAAAAAACTTTACATTTATGATCAATTGGTTTTGAGAAGGGTGGCAAGTCACTTAAACAGAGAAAGAATAGTCTTTTCAATAAATGATGCTGAGTCAACTGGACAACCACATGCAAAAGAATGAAGTTAAACATCCATCTTAGGACCATACTTTAAAAAAAATACCTCAAAACACATCAAAATGTTAACATAAGAGCTAAAATTATAAAACTCTAAGGAAAAAACAGGCCTAAATCTCTGTGACCTTACATCAGGCAATCATTTCTTAGATGGGACACCTAAATCACAAGAAACATTAGAAAAAAATAAATTATACTTTACCAGAAAGTAATCACATTCAGAATCTCTAAAGAACTCTTAGTTCAACAATAAAAGGACAAATAACCCAATTTTAAAATGGGCAAAGAATTTCAACTGATATTTGTCCAAAGACGAAACAGCCGAGAGCACATGAAAAGACGCTCAACATCACTAGTCATCATGGAAATGCAAATCAAACCCACAGTGAGATACTATTTCATGCCCACTAAGGTAGCAGTAATAAAAAAGACAACCAATAACAAGTGTTGGCGAGGAAGCGGGGGAATTGGAACCCTCCTACAGGGTCAGGGGAATATAAAATGGCATAGCACCCTTGGAAAACAGTTGATCAGTTTCTCAAAAAGGTAAACATAGAGTTACCATGTGTATGCTTACATTCCTTAGGAAGTCTCTGAGGACCAGGTTTAAAGTTAATTTTCCCAAAGAATGTCTGAATTTGCTCTGCCAGGTGCTTCTGCCAGATGGAGCAATAGCAATCCAAGCCCACATTAAGCGACAGTTTTAAGTGGAGTCTTCTGTTTATTCCGTTTTTTTGCATAGTTCGGAAATTGCTCCCAAGTCATGTTTTTCCTCCAGCAAAGCTTAGGTTGATACAAGCAAAAGTCACTGCCAAATCCTCCTGTGTGGTTTTTTGTTTTCCTTGTTTCCTTGCTGAAGTAAAGTATCTTCTTGAGACTCCCAGGTCCATGTAGGGATTTCAATCCAATCTTCTACTATATAAGGGGACAAGTCTTAGTTTTCTTTGTTCTCACTGCACCTATTAGACCTCAAGTTTTAGGCCACCCATGTAGACAGATGCCGCCAGAGCAAACACCAACATTTGATGGCTTTGCTGATTTCAAGTTTTCCTACCAATTCAGCCATACGTGTGAAAGTTTTATATACATATATTATAAGTTTTAGGTATTCTATAAAGGATTTCTCTAAACACCTTATCTGTCATAATGCCTGAAATGAAAAATCTGACAAAGCCTATTTGTGCAAAAGTTTACACTCCCCATCCCACCCCCACTCTCAAAAAAAAAGTCTTTACGTAAACACTGTCTCTGGGAAAATGTATCATGTTCATTCCGTGGATTCCATTGCCCTCTGGACACTCTTGCATCAACCATTGTCTCAGAAACACTGTGGAGGAGTGAAGGATTAGACTGAAAGGTTAAGCTGTAGTCACGTTTAAAACAGTCTTAAATGCAAATGTAGAAATATTCCGATTTCCAAATTGTCACTTCTGTGGTTCAACAGATTGGAATTCGATGGCAGACATACTTCCAACTGACAGCATTTGTTTTTTAAAAATATGTTCTTCCATGTACGTTGATGTATGACTGAAGCACTATGCTATACACCAGAAATTGACACAACATTGTAAACTGACCATACTTCAGTAAAAAATATTTTTATAAATAGGTTTTCTTCATTCAAACTATTGATAAAAAAAATTGTTCACATACCGAGGCATGGGGAAATCATTCTGACTTACGCATGATTTAACATGAATTTTATGCTAACCAAAACAGCCTGTTTGTGGCCTATCAAACGTACATTGCACCTCTGCTTTAATTATTAAAGAAAAGGACGCATTGACCAGAAGTAAAGAATGTCCATGTTAAAGATAGAGATTAAATGCCTCCCTTCCTGGGATGCCAATGTTGGTATTCCTTTGATGATAAAACTCCTTTCCTAGGTGCCATACTGACTTACCGTGTACATGCTGATCTGTTGGGTTTTTTTTTTTTTTTTTTTTTTTGGAAACCTCAGAGGGATGTATCCCTGACTTGTTTGATGTTCTTTCTTCTGATGAGATATAAAACTGCTGAAAACCATGCTTCTCTGGAGCATTTCCTTAGAGTTATCCGAGAGGTTGTCTCCTGGGTTATAGTCTCAGTATGGTGCAAACACAACTCTCTTCTGCTATTAGAGATTGTCTGATGAGGATTTCCCTTAACACTATTAAGTGATTTATGTGTGCTTGACACTGGTTTCATACTGTGTGGAGCAAAAGAAACTATGAAAGACAAGTTCTGTCCCTAAGTAGTTTATAAGGAAATCTACAAAACATTTCCTGTATGCAAATCTCCTGTATGTAAATCTTTACCGGGTAAAGCAGGACAAGTGCCGCGTAAACGGTGAGAGTTCAGAGAGTTAAAGAAGTTCAAAGTAGGGAGCAGTACTTCCAGCTTGAACAGAGGGGACAGTGACCAACAGTCCTGGTTTGCTGGGGTCTGAGAGGCTTCCTGGGACACAGAAACTACAGAGAGAAATCCAGGGTAGTCCTGGGCAAACAGGCCAGCTGGTCACCTTAGCAAAGGCAACGTTGCAGGAGGAGTCAGAGAAGGCCTGTAGAGCACAAGAGAAGGAATTTGGAAAAAAACCCTATAGAATTAGCTGGTATTACCTTCTTTAATACCTTTAACATATATACAAGCTAACCCCTTCACCACTCTTACCAACAGCAGTCCTAGCAATAAATTGTGCAATGACTCCATTTTTGTGAGTACGTTCTTTTGATTGTCATGTGGATTGAACTCTATCAACCATTGGCTTCTGCTTTCACTATTACACCTGGGTTTCCTACACTGTCTTCTAACTTCCAATTGCTTTCCTTTCAAAATTGTGTTAAATGAGAGCTTTTTGCAATGCCTCCTCCTCTCCAAATGTATTAAATGACAATGGAGTTTTATTGGTGGGAATTACATGCTAGGGTCAAACATTAGAAGGAAGGCTGCTTATAAACATAAAATGGGTCTTCGTTTGAATTCAGATTCTCATAAGCAACAGTTGGACTTTAGAGAGGGGAGAAGCTGTTCACCTATGTGGAATACTGTGAACTAGTGCTTCTCAAACTTTAATACGCAGAGAAACTACCACCATCTCTCATCTTGTAAAAATGGCAGATTCTGACTGGTAGGGCTGCAAGGGCCTGGGAGTCTGCGTTTGTAATAAGCCCCCAGCTGATTCCACTGCTGCTGGTCGTAGGACCACACTTTGGGGTAACAAGGCTGTAACAGAGAAAGGCTCTTTTTGCCGCTTGTCCTTGCCCAAATTTCCCTCCACTCCCTAAAGTCCTTTTACTGTGCTGTTGAGCCTGAGAGTCTGCCAATTATACCATCTGAAACAAGTTGTAGATTTATTTACAGCTTAACATTAACTCTTTTAATCAGGTAATTATCCTCATCTGACCCATTGAACTAGGAACTTTGAGGATGAATGTTGATTTTTGTGGGTGAACAATATAGTAATGAGATACTATCTTAAATGACAAACATAAAGATGCAACAGGAGGCGGCTAGGAAGAGAGGTGGGCGATGGGCACCTGCAGAGTATTGCAAAAGCAGGAAAACTTAGAGTTAGGCCAAAGGCAATATTAGCAAGTAGGAGGAGGTGATAAAAGAGGTGAAATGCTGCCTACAATGAACCTCATAGTTTTAAAAGTCTTTCCTTGGGCCAGTCTGAGGAAAGAAACCTGATCCTAATAAAAATAGCAAGTCTATTACTTACTTTTTTATTTTAAATTTTGGGAGGAGGTTTATTTACTTATTTATTTAATTGAAGGTACTGGGGATTGAACCCAGGACCTCGTGCATGCTAAGCACACACTCTACCACTGAGCTATACCCCCTCCCCCTATTTCTTACTTTTTATAGAAAGCTAATATGACACCTGTATATATCAGTGAGATTCACTGCTTTTTCTTAATTTGCTTCCACAGTTGTGAAATGCAAGAAGTAAGCTTGCTAAATGCATATGCATATGCTAGTTGAAACTGTAGGCAATGTCTCCTAATAAGTATTAAAGATTCTAAGATAGGATTTAGACCTAAAATTATGACGAGTTATTGACAACACAGAATGATAGCTCTTGAATGAATAAGAGATCACCCAGTGCTTTTACTCTATGGATGAGGAAACTAACAACAAGCAGGTTTAAATGGATTACTCAACTTCATTCAGGTAGTTAGTGAAATAGTCTGGACTTGAATACCAGAACTCTTGATTTTTAACCAAGGGCTTTCTATAATACTAAGAACAAGTTTGAAAACCTGGGTTAACATTTCCCAAAAGGCTTCACATTTTAATTTTAATAACTTCTTTTTTTTTACGTATAGAAGTGTTTTTGTGCTTAATGATCTGGTATTTAATGGTTCAGTACTTTTGACAAATTTCCAATGTTTTATCTTTAACATTTTTATTTATACTTTCTTTTTCTCTTTCTTGTTTTTTACAAATCCTTGTACCAAGAGCTCCTGTTTTGTTTTGTTTTGTTTTGTTTTTTACATTTCTGGGAGACCCATGCAATTTATTATATATAAGGTCAAAACCAAGATAAATCCATTTATTTTCTAAACACATTCCAGGTGTCATCAAGAACACTCCTTCTGATAAAACAATAAAAGCTACTCTCCTATCCTGAGAGTAAGCCTGGGTTTCTTCTGAAATTCCTCTGCAATACTCCCGTGTCTGACTTTGGATAGCCAAAGGCAGATGCAAAGTAGAAGTTAGAGCCAAATGAGATATACCTTTGAGTCCTGCCCTCCAACATTACCCCACCTGTCCGCTTAGCCTACTTGGCCAGGACACACCTTGAAGTGTAAAATTTTAAACAAATGAAGTACTAATACTTCACAATGCAGGTTGTAAAGCAGTGAAATTTCTCACCAAAAAAGACACAAACTAATATGTTACCTTCCCAGGCTCCATCTTCCCCCTTATCAAAAATGCATTATGATATCAGACTTTTTACACTCCCATGTGAATTTGAACTCAAATCATTGCATTTTTTAAAAAACAATTTGGGTCTATACCTCAGTGCTACTCTAAAAGTGACAGAAAAGGTGAGCCCTCTGTTCTTATGACACCGGTATTGGTGGGGGACAAGATAGCTTTAGTACAGAAGCTTTTCAGAACCCCTGAAATCACACTTGGTAGAGAACACACTATTCTGGCATTACAATTATAGTTTCACAGAAATCTTAGGAAGGCTTCTCGCTTCGTGGAAGATTTGTCACTTCATGTTGCTTCTTTTCTGTCTTTGATTAACTTTCTCCCTTTAATTAGCTTTCAAATAATGCTTACAGTTCAAACAGTCCAATCCCTGGGAATCCAACACTTGAGAATTCAAATGGAAAAGAAAAGTGCAGAGCTCTTGTCAATTTCTAGGTGAATTTCAGTTTTGCTTTCTAGGTATGAAAACGATTCAGGGTAGCTCAGGAATATATTTTATGCTGATTAAAGAAATTGGATTTATTATAAAGATTTTTTTTCAAATAATTTAAAAGAAAAAAGTAAGATGGTACTCTCTAGAAATTAATTTCTCTTTAGTTGATCAGATCCCTATGTAGCAAAATAATTTGCACTCCTTAATCGTGGTAGGTCGTTATAAGAATGGCTCCCAAAGTATCAGGAGCCTCTTTTTCATCATAGTCCTTTGCAATATGTTGTTACTTTTCCTTCCATCAAAAGGTAATGTCTGTCATTCTACCCCATAGAATCTGAACGGGCCTTGTGACTTGCTTTGACCAATACAATGAAGTGGGAGTGATGTTATATGTGAGTTCCAGAGCCTGTGTCTTAGGAAGCTTGCTGCTTCTACCTTCAGTTTTCTAGAACCAAGCTGCCATGTAAAGAAGCTAATGCTGGCTGCTTGCTGAATGATGAGAAACTACTGGGAGAGAAAGGTCCCAGCCCTCCAGCTGCCTCACCAAGGTCAAGGAACAAGTCTTATTATGAACCACAATCATACTCTCTACCTTACATTTCTTGCTAAATGTGAAATAAATATATTGTCAAATACGCATGTAAATAGAGAGTAAGATTTTTTTTTCTAGGATCCTAGATGAGAATATCCAGAGTATGTTAATAAGCCTGGGGATTATATTGTAAAATGAGCAGAGAATGAAGGTCAGTATTGTAGCATCATCACTTAAAATCCCTTAATTCAATGCAGTTAGGGTATAGGAAGGCATTAAAGAACTATTGACCTTTGACAACTCCAGAAAGTGACCGCAAAAGCCAGTTAGATAGCTGGGGTTACAGTCGTGCATGTAAGTGATGTAAGGAGCTAGTTTGGAGATAACATCTAAACTTGAGTCCCAGGAAAGAGGTCAAATAGGAAAGAGAGTTGTTGTTTTTTTTTTTTTTTGAGTTATAATGTTTGTTTTCTGGCTGGTTTTTAATTATTTTGTTTGTGACATCAATTTTTATGAGAAGAAGAAGACAAATACTGGAAAATCAGACCATATGGATATGCCCATGCCAGAGTGGAAATTAGAGAATATAGTCACTTGGGGTTTGTGATTTCCTCATTTACCTGCTTCTTGCAAGGCTTTGGCTATTCCTGTGCCTACAGGTTAATTCGTTGGGTAATCAAGCACAGAGTTCACCTAAGAGGTAAATGTAAAATACTGGGCTCACACCTCTGAAAATAAGAACATATCTTTTTAGAGTTCTTCAAATATAATAGAAGTGAATTTATGTTATACCAGCAGGGCTTTCTTTTTAGTGCCCCATTCAGTGGAATTTTATTTGTAATATTTCTGGATGGTAATTTATATAATGTCTTCGGGATTTATGTTTAAACTACACATAAAGATTTAAAATAAATTACCTTTGAGGAGAGTGGGTACAGTTCAGTGGTAGAGAGCATGCTTAAGATGCATGAGGTCTTGGGTTCAATCTCCAGTACCTCCATTAAAAAAATAAATAAAATAAAATAGATTACCTTAGAGGTTGATGAGTCAGAATAATAGAAATAAGAAATATGCAATTCATTTCTCAGAAGAAAGTCATTAGATAAACCCAAAGTAATGTTGTTGTTAAGACTGCACTTTCTTTTTCTAACTCAAGAAAATGTATTTAATAATTTTCTGGATGTCTCTAAAAATCCAGGTGTCATTTCTCTATATGTTGACATTTTGTCCATTTTAACCATATTTAATTTATATACAGCAAAACTCACTCTTCAGAGATATCTAGTTGTCTTGTAAATTGATCTGATAAACTAATTACTGCCAACATTTTAACATATATGGACTTATTAACGTGTTCTCTAATAGAATCGCATTCTAGGAACTTTTTGAAATAGTATCTTATCCAAAGTCAAGATTCTGCTAGAAGTGATTCCAAGGATGCTGGCAAATCTGTGATCAGGGTATTTTGGGGCAGGCGGTTCTCAAAGAAATCTCACCACATACAGCCTTAACTAGCAGCCTAATCCCTTACGCCAGTATGACGGGACTGCCCCATAAAATGCCTCCCTGTAATTACAGAGGTAAATGAGAATTGCCCTTTCTGATAGCATATGTAAAACCTTTCTACAGGTCAAGGGTGAGATAGTGTAAAAGAAATTCCTTCAGTGTGAGAGGCAGACCATAGCATGTTGAAAACTGTACTTTCCTTTTTCTTTTTTTTTATATAACTAGCAAACATTCCTCCAATACCTTTTCTTAGGCGAATACCTTCAAATACAGTCATCTGGTAAATAAATAAAAATTTACTGAGCACCTGCTATGTGTCAGACTCTGTGCTATGTGGTTTTAAATGTGCATGAGCGCATTTCATTATTCTTACTGTACACATCCCTCCCTTTTATGAAGCCAATCCAGTGTTGACAATGTTTACAATCAGGACTCTAAATTTCATATGTATAAATATAAATATAATGGCTATATGATATCTATCCACTAGACCATATTCTTTGAGGTAAATGATGACCTGTTCACTTTTCTGTCCTCTGAGCCTGAGCCTACTCCAATGCCTAGCACTTAGTACATAGGATCTCATTAAATATTTTCAGAATAATTCCTAAAGAAATTACGGGGGAAGGGTATAGCTCAGTGGTAGAGTGCATGCCTAGCATGCACAATGTCCTGGGTTCAATCCCCAGTACCTCCATTTAAAAAATTAAATAACCCTAATTGCCTTCTCCCAAAATAAAATAAAAAATTAAATAAGAAAATATTTTTAAAAAGAAATTATGGAATGGTTTGTTGGGCAGATCATTGTGATTAGTACTTTGTAAGTGTATTACCAGTAATATTAGTGTTTTGAGTTACTAGGGTAAAGGGCGTTAATATGTGAACGTGACCTCCCCCAACAGTGCTTTGTACATAATAGGCACTCAATAAAGATTTAATTAAGTGAGAAATTTTAGAAAGCATTGTTAGGGTACAGAGCTTTATATGGTCCGGTTTTATAAGAATGTATGTAACCAGAGACTCCACTTCTCTAGTCCCTGAGCTTGCAGTTTACTCATCCCTAGCTTTTCCTCCGAGTGTGGCTATTGGATCCCTGTAGCCTAGGACGCTTGGAGAATCCAGGGTAACCAGTGCACAGAATGTCTTGCTGCTATCATGAGATGGAATTCTGATAGCAAGTGGCACCTGGCCTCTACAGAGTGCTGGCTGGTCCTCTGTTCTGGCTTCTGCCAAGACATTGGCAGGATGCTTGTTTATAACAATCTCCTCCATCCACACGCACTGACGCGTTACGGGCTATAGCCTGGCCCTGGACCTAGAATCAAGATGTGCTCACGTATTTGCCACGTTATGGACCCAAGGCTCTGGCTAATTTTTCTCCTTTCCTCTTTGGAAGCCTGGCAGGTTGCTCCTAAATTTAGCTCCAAAGAGAAAGCTAAATTTAGCTCCAAATGGAAACTGATTTTCTAGCCTGAATATCCAGCCAAGGTTTCTTCATCCTCAGACTTATGATTATCCCCCAAGTCTCTGGGCCCCACAGGAGGGAAGAAACAGCTCCTTATTTATATTTAAGGGCCCTCCTTCCCATACTTTCCTTGGTTCCTGCTGTGGGATTCCAAGAATAGACAGTAACTACCTTTCAGGCAGCAAAGTCTGAGAGGGTCTACCTTGGATGTAACCAGCCCCTATTCTGCCCATTTTTTATTATTTTGTGAGCATTCCAGCCTCTGCTGTCTCTCTATCTTGGATCCTTCGTTATCTGTGAAGGGAGGGAGAGCTTGTATCAGCCTTCATTTCAGCTCCTCCTTTCTCTAGTTTCACCTTTGTTTCCTGAAAACTCCAAAATATGCCTTAGATTTAAGATTCTCCTTTGTGCAGCCCTCTATAAATACCCATTTTTTTCAAGAGAAAATAAAAGCATGGACATAGCTAGACAGTTCCTTCTGGCCTTAAGCGTCTCAGATGATCACCTCCAACCAAAGTTCAAAGCTGTAGTTGATAGTCCCAGTTGACTGCAGGGAGCCTAGAGTGGGTCTTGATGGCTCTTTCAAAATGATTATGTCTTCTTTTCCTCTCTCAGAATTAGACTCCTTAATTGTAGAAATCTTGAAGGCAGTTTTCACAGCTTTATCCTCCATCTTTGCTCTTCACTGAGAACAGCGTCTCCGAAGACTTGATTTTTCCATGGCATCCACTGAAGATAAGTTTTGGGAGCAAAACCTGTAAATGTGTATGATGTCTTAGTATTTGTGAATTTGGAGATTTTCCTTTCTCTGGAGTCTAGTCTTAAAATTTTTGACCAGAGAGGTCTGATGAGTCTCTATAGTCTCAAAAAAAATTTGTTTTTAACTTTTAAGTTCCCAAATCTTAACACATGCAACAACATGGATGGATCTCAAAAGCAGATTCCTAAGTGAACCGAGTCAGATTCACCAAGTTACATATGATTCCATTTATATGATATTTTGGAAAAGGCAAAAGGTAATAGGGATAGAAAACACGTCAGTGGATGCCAGGAACTGGCAGGAGTTGGGGCACGGGTTGATTACACAGGGACAGGGCGGTGTTTTGGGAGATGGTACTGTTCCGTATCCTGATTTTGGTGGTAGTTAAATGACTTAAAACTCACAGAACTATACTAGTGTACAGTGTTAGTAAAGGGTGAATTTTACTCTATACAATCATAATTTGTAAAAATGGAAGGAACTGTTTTGCCCAAATTCTTTTAAGAACCTACAAACCCTTCACTTCATTCATATATTTTCTACCTGGGATCATCAATAACTTTTAGGGCACCATCCCTGGCGCGCTATATTGATATCTAGTCCCCTTTTGATATCTGCTTCTTTTGTAGAACTTCAGCAATGTGTCCTAAAATTTTCTTTCTTTCTTCCCCAGGAGTGGAAAGGTCATTCCAGATAATACCCTCAGATTTTGAAAATCATTATTCCCATCACAGGCTGAACAGCCTTTCCCACAGACTATTGCAACATACATGTTAGGCATGTCTCTGATGGCTTGTCCAGGCTTGGGGTAATTAGGGTTTTCTTGTACACCAAGACTTGCCACAGTCCATGTCAAGAAGAGCACTGTTATTTTTAGAAAGTTTTGGAGTCTGGGTTAGAAACTTTAGAAAGTACTTTCTGAACATCTACTTTACATAAAACTCGCCAAGGACAGGGATCACAAAGAAGAAATTAATATCATCACGTTCTCCCTCTTGCATATTCTGCCAACCACTCTATATCTGCCTGGTTTTGAAGCATAGTCTAGAATCCTTTCAAACTCAGGCTTACCACAGACCACTAGTCTCTGTCTGCCACATGAGCAGTCATTTCAAGTACCCACAGCCAACCATGTGCTCTAGCCTGTCTGCAGCATCGTCGCCATTGTCTAGAAAATAGTGAATACTTCCCACTTTGGGAGTTTCAATAAGTCCATAATATAAGCATACTAGATGGGAATTCACAAATATCCTGGGATAAGCCCCTAGGAATGTAACTTACTGCTTCCATGAACACATGATAAAAATATTGTTCCATCTTTTAATCTTCCTAAATAAATTGCACTAGTCCCAGTCACACTTATCAGGAAGTCTAGAATCACTCTCTCTTCAGGTTCCTTCCTCCCCATGAATTTTCAATTAACTCAAGGCCTTAAGCAGTTCTAAAGGTCAGTCTGACATCCTTCTTGTGACAGAGACTGTTAGCTGATCATCAAACCAAGATTGTTAGATTTAGCATATAAAAACACAGGATGCCCAAACATTACATGAGACATACTTATACTAGAAAAAGGTTGGGGGAGGGTATAGCTCAGTGGTAGTGTGCCCTAGGACGAGGTCCTAGGTTCAATCCCCACTACCTCTATTGAAAATAAATAAACCTAATTGCCTCCCCACCCCCCACCCCCCCAAGAACAAAAAAGTTATTTATTGTTTACGTGAAATTTAAATTGAACTAGGTGTCCTATATTTTATCTGGCAATCCTACACCAAAGCCATTTCTTCTCTCTGGACATACAGCTGTATTATATTTCTCAGCTTCTCTGGCAGTTAGATGGGGTCATGTGGCTGAGCTGTAGCCATAAAAACCTCTCAGGCACAATCCTCTTCTCTCTTTTTTTTTTTTTTTTTCCTAACTGGCTAGGAAATCCATCTGGCGAAGATGGTGGAGCCGCAAGGTGAAGGAATCTGGGTACCTAAGTCACCCCTGGAGTGGGTGCTGCCTAGGAGAATCACCCAGGACAACCATATGCCATGAACCATGAGCACTGCATAAACTGTTTTTATTGTTAAGCCACTGAGACTGAGGGTTTATTTATCATAGCAGATAGTTTTACCTTAACAATACAGAACATTGCTATCTGGAGGTAAATGGAGTGCTGCTGTCTTTGTCTGTTCAGCTGCTGTAACACGGTATCATAGACTGGGTGGCTTATAATTGACAGAAATTTATTTCTCACAGCTCTGGAAGCTGGGGAGTCCAAGATCAAGGTGCTGGCAGACTCAGCTGATGAGGCCCTGCTTTCTTGTTCATAGATGGCCATCTTTTTGCTGTGTCTTCACATAGCAGAAGGGAAAAGGAATTTCTCTGGAGTCTCTTTTAAAAGGGTACAAATCCATTCATTAGAGTTCTGTAGCTGCCATAGCAAAAACCTAAAATTTGTGATGTTAGCTTAGCGGATCAGCTGTGGGAAGTAAGGAAACAGATACCCAAATCTAGAAAAATGGAGACACATATTATGCACTAACAGAAGGCTTGATAAAATGTGACTTAAAATAACATAAGAAGGATGAAGGTATGCCTAAATGAATTTGTAATTCTAGGGCAAAGAGCTTTACTCTTTTTCTTTTCATCTCCTTTCTTTCCTTCCTTCCTTTCTTTCCTTTTTTCTTTTTGGTGCCAGGTACCCCTTGGGCAGTTTGGTGAAGCTTACAGATCCCATTTCTGAGTAATATTTTTAAATGTATAAAATAAATGTGCACAAGGAAACCAATTGCATCGACAAATGCTTAGTGAAATACTTTTAAAAAGCAAACATGTGATACAGTAATATATTTGCATCTTTATTAATCTATTAAATAACAAGGTCTAGGAATCTTGTTAATTTTCTGTGTTAACTTGCCTGCGCACCAGGTGCCCAGATGTTTGATTAAACCTTCTGGGTGTGTCTTTGAGGGTGTTTCTGGATGAGATTAGTATTTGAATCAGTGGACCAAGTGAAGCAGACTGCCCTCCCCAATGTGGGTGTGATACAGGAAAACGTGGAGTGAGTTGATGGCTGTGTCCCAGGTCTCAGTTGAATCCCTTGTATGTGCCCCACCAACTGTGGGTCCTGGGCTTCACACAGGAAAGAATTCAAGAGCAAGCCACAGTTGAGTAAAGGTAGATTTATTCAGAGAGATACATACTCCATAGACAGAGTGTGGGCCATCTCGCTTGGAAGGGAGAGTGGCCACGAGGTACGGGAGTTGTTAGTTTTAATGGGCTCTGCAACTTCATATGCTAACAGGTGGGAGGATTATTATAACTACTTTGGAGAAGGAGCAAGAATCTCCAGGAATTAGGCCACCGCCCACTTTTTGACCTTTTATGGTCAGCCTGGGAACTGTCATGGCGCCTGTGGGAGTGCCTCTTACCATGTTAATACATTACAGTGAGCACATACATAATGAAGCTCAAGGTCTACTGGAAGTCAAATTTCCTGCCATCTTGGGCCTCAAGGTCTGTTGGGAGCTGAATTTTCTGCCATCCTGGTGTTAATTGCTGTGTCATTCCTTGAATGGCTGTGCCCTGGCCCCTTCCTTCCTGTCTGAGGTTGGCCTCATCCAATCCATCGCAGGCCTCAATAGAGCAAAAATGCTGAATAAAGGAGAATTTACTCACTCTCTGCCTGACTGTCTTCAAGCTGAGACACTGGTCTTCTGACCTGGGACTCAAACTCAGACGGGAACTTACATCATCGGCTCTCCTGGGTCTCAGGCCTCCAGACTCAGACTAGAACTGTGCCATCAGCACTCCTGGATCTCCAGCATGCCGACTGCAGATTTTGGGACTATCATAACTTCAAAGTAATGATGTGTTTATGAGTGTAAACAGTATCTTGAGATAGGTTACAACATGTGTGCAACAACTATTATATGATATGATACTTGTGATATAATTCACAGGAACTGCTCATCCTACTGCGATTTGTTGCCTACATTTATAACTGAATAAAGGAAATGCTAACTTTTGGTTGAGGGTTAGTGAAAATAAAGATGTAATTTAATCCCCATTTTGGTGGACAGTGTTGGTGCTCTGTCTGATCTCCTCAGATCCTTTTTAGGGGTTCCATCTGCTAATCCCACTCTTTCTATTACCTGTGCTTTGCCAGCTCTAACCTGAGACTCATTTCAGATTGCTACCCCTGGGCTGCTGCAGCCCTTTGTCTACAGATGCAGAATTTTGAAACCACATGGGTGTTAAAGTCTCCAAAGGGCAGCACATCACCAATGACTGAGTGGTAAGGATGTATGACAACACAGCTTCTTTGTCTTGAAGTATAACATATGCTCCATATTTCTCCTGTGGGATCCAGCTGAACTTGGGACTTTGCCTAAAATTTTATCCTATCATCATCTGCTTTTCCTTCATTCCTGGTTAGTCTTTAACAAATCGCTTGCACGTGAATCCTCATTTCAGGGTCTGCTTCCAGAGAACTTAATACGCCATCCAATTTACAGAACCCCTAGGTCAAAAACCCTTGCTCCAGGGGAAGTGGTTGGAAAGAGTTTGTGTGCTAGCGTGTTTGAGGTTTAACTTTCTGCTCTCAGT
This sequence comes from Camelus dromedarius, assembly GCF_036321535.1. NCBI lineage: Eukaryota > Metazoa > Chordata > Mammalia > Artiodactyla > Camelidae > Camelus > Camelus dromedarius. Next base: position 24,243,717 of record NC_087458.1, on the reverse strand, counting down.
AAGTTGTTACTCTTGAGAGAGATGAGCGTAGGCTAGAATTGAGCTGGACTCAATTCAAGCAGAGATAAAAGAGGGTGAGGAAAACCTAGAGATCATGAGATTTATAGGGCTGGGAAATCCTCTGACTGCTAGACTCCAAATATTAAGGGATGAAATAGAAAAAGCCCTGAGTGAAAAAAAACTCAGTAAGACTACTGAGTAAACAAAATGACGATGGTGTGGCAATTAATTTAAAGACATTCTCTCTCTGCCAAGCCTTAAGGTAACCACCTTTTAGGTGAAGGAGCAAATCATGAGGTAAAGAAGCAAAGAAGTAAGACAGTCCTGTGAACTGGATCTATATATGGTTGCCAAATTTAGCAAATAAAAATACAAGACTTCCAATATTTTATCTGGCAACCCTGGGTCTAGAAAGCAATGTTGGGAGTAGTTACTGGCACTTGACTCTTTCCAAAAGAAAATGGATGAGAATATCTAAGTTTTTGAGGGAATTGTATTGATAAAGAACTCTCAATTCTAGTCTATAAAAGTTCTTTCTTATCCAGGAAACTTAAAACCAACCCTTAAGCCTCCATGTTTACTTGGGCAGGGAGCATGCTATGAAAGCCCCCCAAAGATGACACGGTCTCCAATGTCAGCTTCAGCTGTGGCCATGAAGGATAATGGGAAAGGAAGAGCCTCTCAGAAGATGGAGCCAGGGACTACAGAGGAAAATGGTAACAGGGTTTCTTCCCAAAGGGCAGGACCATGATCTAATCAAGGAAACTCTTCCCACCCTAAGACAGAGGTCTTCACAGTGCCTGCCCAGCTGGTTTTCACAATGGCTGAAGACTAGCAGTTGTGTGTTATCTCCTGTTCTTCCTTTTCCTGAATGGGACTTCTATTTGCGTGTTTCTTTCTTTCTTTTATTGTGGATAGTATGTTCTGGCTCCACCACTGAATGTAGGGGAGGGGAGAAGGATAGCTTATAGAAAACTTGTTTTCCTAATTCAAAAGTCATGAGACCATGAGGAGCTATATCCAGACTTAGTGGAAAATACTGTGTCACCTAGAGATACTGGATTTTTGAGCTTGATGTGATGACTGCAAGAGACTTTGGGTTGTTTCCCTTGGTGGAAAAATAGGATTGTGTTCTATGTATGGTAAAAAACAAAAAAAAACAAAAAATGTGAAATGGATGGCCAGAAGAGAGGAGTGTAGCAGAAATCAAACCCATGTTCTCTTCTTCCTGGGCACACAGCTCAGTAACATTTCCTAGCCTTTCTTGCACTTAACTGTGGCCATGTGTCTGAATAATATACTAACTTCTAGATCTGATCCATAAAAACTTTCCAGGAGTGACTCTTTATCCTTGTTCCTCCCTTTGATGCCTAGAAGGTGATAATGCCTAGAGCAACCTTGGGGACACAATATTGAAGATGGCAGAACCATGATGGAACTTAAGATACTTGAGTCACCACTCCGAGGAGATCTGCCTAAGAGAACCATCTAACTACAAACACACACTTTGGACTGCTGGCTGAATGAAGGTTATGCTAAACCACTGAGATTTTGAGGAGGACTCACGTAAGACGGTGGCTCTCAAAGTGTGGCCCCAGACCAGCAGCATCATTATCACCTGGCAACTTGTTAGAAATCCAAATTTTCAGTCTCCACCCCAGATCAGAACTCTGGGAGTGGAGCCCAGCAAGCTCTCCGGGTGACCCTGATGCACACTGAAGTTTGAGAACCACCAACTATGGAAACAGCTAGTATTAACTAACATAAGAAAACAGCTGGTGTTAACTCATAAAACATCCTAGTGTGCAGCCCCTAAAGTTGACCAGCCTACTGTTCCTCTTCTTTCTCAGTGATATAAGGGGATGCCGTTGACCACTGGTCTACCTCTACTGACCAGATACTGGTACCCATCTGACCCTGATCTCAGCACAGGCCAATGATAGAACCTTGAGGGAGGATGGTCCTTTTCACTTAATAAGAAGCTCATCTGAGGTTGCTTTTCAAAGGGGCTCTGTTGGGGCTTGGTTTTCCCAGATCCAATCACCTTACAGGCCAGACACCACAAGAGCACTGTGTCAGTTAGGGTGACCAACTTGTACTGCGTTGCCTAGGACTTTCCTGATTTTAGCACTGAAAGCCCCTCATCCTAGGAACTGACGCCTCCCTTCCCAACCCATCCCTGGCCATCTGGGATGTTTACTTCCCTTAGTGAATGAAATGTTCACTACTTGTGATCCAGAGCCTTTCTTTCATAAGGGGGATCCATAGCTCAACAAGTCAGGAAATTTTTTATTTTCAACTCCCAAACACGGAAGTCCGAATTAAACTATCTTTCCCAGATAATTGACCTACTTATCTTTGAAACCAGATGCCCTGATTGAGTCCTGGGGTCTCTGAACACCCACTTTAGTGGATGTGTGATTGCAGGGGGTGGGGGTGGGTCATTTTCAGAGTCGATGGATAAAGATGACCAAGGTAACTTTTGAGTGCTTATCTCACTAGAGGGAGGGAGGAGGGGCAGGGACCCACATTTACTGATTAAATATCTCCTACATATTTAAGCTTAGTGGAAGATATGATATGTACCCCAACTTAATTTTTTATTTTTTGAACTTTTTTGTATTTATTTTCTTGAGGTATAGTTGATTTACAAAAGTATATAAACTGCAGGTGTACAACATAGAGAGTCACAATATTTAAAGGTTATACTCCATTTATAGTTATTATAAAATATTGGGTATATTCCCTGTGCTCTATAATATATTGTTGTAGATTATTTATTTATACTGTACCCCAACTTTATAATGCAAAGTAGAATGTTAATTTTGCTATGAATACCATACAATGAGAGCTCAGGAAAAGGAAAGATGAGGGTTTCTTCTTCCTTTAATTTTCTTGGGACTCATTCAGCGCACTGGTTTTCAACAATGGGCCTGGGGTACATACCTAAATAAAATGGGGAAGTTTTTTTTTTTTGAAGTACAAATCCCTCACCCTAGGTAGAGGAGGGTTGGGGATGTACAATTTTGAAAACATGTCTCAGGTGCTTTTGATCTGTCTCTTTCTTTTTGGAAATCATCGTTTTAGAGCAAGATTTCTCAACCTCAGCAAATCTGACATTTCAGGCCTCACAGTTCTGTGTTGTGGGAGGCTAGCCTGTGTTTGCACGATGCTTAGCAGCATCCTTGGCCTCTAGCCACCAGGTGCTGATAGCACCACACCCGGAGTTATGACAACCAGAAATGTCCCAGACAATGCAAAACCCAGAAGCTGGGTTGTCAGAAAAAGTACACTATACAGGACATGTGTAATATGTGGGACATACTTATGCTGAAAAATTCATTGTTCATCTGAAATCCAAACTTGACTGGACATCCTGTCTTTTCCCTTGCTAAATCAGGAAATCCTACCTAGAGGGCAAAATTGCTCCCAGTTGGGAATCATTACATTAGGAATAGGCTGGAAATGGTTAGGAAAGCCACAGATAAAAATAAAACCAAGTACAATTTAATATCACCTCACTAGATGCACATCTTAGATACATATTTTAAAGAAAAACACGTTTTCCATATATTCTTCAAATAAACAACCAGAGAAAAATTGTTTGAATGATAGGGTCTCAGAAATGTCACTAGACCTCAGGAGACAATATATAGATTCTATGAAGGCAGGGATCCTTGTTTTTTGCTTATTGATCCATCCCAGCTGCTTTGAACAGTGCCTGGCACATAGTAATCAAACAATAAACGTTTGTTGAATGAATGAATGAAAGTATCGACAGTGTTACATGTGGGATGAAAATGTCCCTACGACTGTACAATTCCTTGAAAGGATACATTGGTATCCTTTCTCCAGGAAAAAGAAGATTCTGTCTCTGTCATGTTTAGAATGTTCTAGAAACAAGCCAAAAGAACTACAGTCTACGTGATATATGCGTGGGGAAAGGGCAGGGCTAAGAATTGGAACTGACCCAGTCCTGAAGGCAACTTGGACTCTTTTCTTCCAGAAAAGAAATGGAGGTTGAAGTAATTTAGTTTGCTTTGACTGTCAACCCTGTAAACTTAACTTTTACTTTGGGACTTTAAAATATTTTCATCAGTAAGGGAAGGCATTCAGACAGATCAATGACAGCGCCATCAACTCTGCCTCATTGCAAGCCCCTTCCTTCCTACCTTCCTGGAGTCCTTCCCCTCCGTGAGCTAGTCCAGGAGCGTGGACTGGCCCTTAAATCTCACCTGCTTCAGACTCATTAAGAACTTGGGGTTGATTCCAAGGCCAACTTCAGATTTGGGGACCAATTCTATTTTAAATAAGAACCTTAGGGGGAGGGTATAGCTCAGGTGGTAGAGCGCATGCTTAGCATGCACAAGGGCCTGGGCTCAATCCCCAGTCCCTCCGTTAAATAAAACACTAATAATAAACAAATAGACCTAATGACACCCCCCCAAAAGAACCTTAATGTTTAGGCTCATGTACAGTGATACGAAGTTTTAGCAACAGAGGAAGGGAAACTCTAAAATGCACTCAGATGGTTTGGATTTATCCAGCACATGAAGATGAAGTGACCTCTCACACCGTTTCACTCCTCTGTGATGACCATGTTGTAGCAAGTATCTCTGAAGATAAAGAATGATGACAATTGGAGATGAGCTCATTACTTGTAATGGCTTGATAGCATCATTACAAGCAGAAGCCCATGGACTCTGGCGCCAATCCACCTGAGTTCAAATCTTAGTTCTGCTACTTAGCAGGTATGTGACCTTTGGGCGAGTAATTTAATCTCTCTGTGCCTCCATTTCTTTATCTGCCCATTTGACTGAGGAATTATAACAAAGATACACTATTGAGCAATGAAAAAATCCTTTTCAAAACGGACAGAAGTAGGGGAAACAAGCCTGAATACTTATACTGGTTTATTTTTGCCCTGTGACTTTATTTATTACCCTCACATCTCCCAATTTGCAGCCTAGTTCATGTGTGCCAAATGTTTGTAGAACCGTATACATTGAGCTTATTTATGTTCTGTTTAGAATTCTGAGGCACTTATCTTTGATAGACTCTTTGATCTACATTGACTAAAGAAAAACCACACCTCTTCAAATAATGACTGCTCTGGAAAAGTCCTCAGTAACAAACAGCTTTCCTCTATCCGAGGAGGACACCTAGAGGCTACTCTTTGTCATGTGGTTGCCTATCTTGAAATGCTCTTCAAATTGTTTTCTTCATGGATCCCATCCTAAGTCATTCATCACAGAGCCAATGAGTCCAAGTAGAATAATTGTTAATGTGTAGCTAATCTTTAAGGGGAGGAAACAGACCTAAAGAGGTTACATTTCTTTTCCAGGCACAGTAGAAGTACATTACAAGATGCAGAAGCACTTTTCAATGTGACACATAGGGGGAAGAGTTATGAAAGACATTTTGGGGACAGTTGGGGAAATGTGAGTGTTGACTGGGTGATACGACTGACTTTGTGATAATTTTCTTCGGTGTAGTTAGGGCACTGTGCTCTTGCAAGAGAATATTTCTGTTCTTAGGAGATGCAGGCTGACCTAGTCAAGGGCGGTGTAAGAGGATGTCTAAAAGCTAGTTTCAGATGTTTTGGCAAAAGGGAAGTGTGTGTACACATATGGAGAGAGACGGAGCAGGTGCAACAAGACGTCAACAGTTGGTGAATCTAGGTGGGCAGGAATAAGGATCTTCACACTGTTATTCCAACTTTTCTGTGCATTCAATTTTTTTTTCCCCAAAAGAATCAAATTATAATGTAAAAGCATTGAGTTAAGTCACTTGAAGTGTCAACTGAATTTATATCTCAAAAATTGTGACTTCTCTTGTGCAGTTTTGTTCCTGTGTTGATATTTAGCTTTTTATATTTAACATTCTCCCTCTTGCAACCGCTCACGTGATCATCCACCACTCTTCGTATCTCTCACAGGGGACACAGCAAACACTCACAAATATTTGCTGATGCTAGAAAAAAAAAAGTGATAGAAGACTTCATAGCTCCCCGCTTATGCCCTGCTCTCAGCGGCCTTCTTTAGGGCCTGGAGGATGTCTCTTTCTGCCCTTTCCCCAACCCCCAGCTTCCCCTGGCTGACTCATATTCATCCTCTAGATTCCCACCCTAGGGGAAGCCTTCCTTGCCCTCTGTGCTCTTAGGTCACTTCCTCTCTCTTAGCACTTACCACACAATACATTATAGCATCTGTTATCTCAGCTGAATGCCCCCCCATTAGACTACAGTTTTCTTGACAAGGGAATTTTGTTTGCTTTTTTACAGCTGTAACCTTAGACCCCATGCAGTACCTGTACACAGTAAGGACTTAATAAATATTTAGTGAGTGAATGGCCAATGCTAAGGGGACCAGCTTTTCAGAGAGCCAGACTGGAATACAGCCGTACCAGACAGCCCCCTCTCCAAATATATATATGTGTGTGTGTGTAAACTATACACATATATGTGGTTAATTTCATATAAAATATTTTAGAATAGATGTTAATTTTATATCAAAGGGTTTTTTTCTATTAGAATTGTGATAAAACGATTTCTTAGAAAAAGTTATATATTTTGTAATGTCTTCCTCCTCAAGAACTATTTATTAAGTTAATCTTTATATTCTTCATTATAGTTTCATACTTATTTCTTACTTAACACATCTCTAATCAACTTATTTTATATACATACATATGCATGTGTGTGTATATATTTTTAAAATTTACTTACAATTCTAACTCATTATTGCTCCTGTAAAGGAAAGCTACTAAGTTAGCATACCCTTACTGATATCTAGCCATTTTAACTTGCTGCATTAGCTCTAAAACTATTTACTTGAGCACCATAGATTTTCTGAATATACAATCATAGCCACAAATAATCAGTTTCCCTATACCATTCTATTTTGCTATTTTATCACATTAACTGGAATAATAGTCTTCAAATAGGCATACACACATCTTTGGATTACACAAGGACTTTGCCAGTGTTACATGAGCAGGGAAGCTTTATCAGTCTCCAGATCCTTAGCTTAGGTGTGTTCTTTTTCCTGAAATTGATGATCGTGTATTTCCCCTTGTCATACCTGGAAAGGCACTTTTTGGTAATGATACTCACGGTGCTAGTTAACCTTTCCAACAGAATATATATTCTAGTTATCTAACGCATCCCTCATTTTACAGTACAGGAAACCAAGTCCCAGTGAGAGTGTCTGACACCTAAAGGGTCACACAGTTCCACATTACCTCCCTTTTATGTGGTAGAAGAATATATGCCAATTATGGTATATTTTTCCAGCTTTATTGAGATAAATTTACAAATAATAATTGTATACATTTAAGGGGTATGACATGATGTTTTGATATGTGTATACATTGTGAAATGTTTACCATAATCAAGTTAATTAATCAAGCAATTTTGGGGGGAGGAGATTTCTTTTTTTTTTATTGAAGGACAGTCAGTTACAATGTGTCAATTTCTGGTGTACAGCATAATGTTCCAGTCATGCATATATATACATACATTCATTTTCATAAAAGGTTATTACAAGATATTGAATATAGTTCTCTGTGCTATACAGAAGAAACTTTTTTAAAATCTATTTTTAGGTATAGTGGCTACCATTTGCAAATCTCAAACTCCCAAATCTATCCCTTCCCACCTCCACCCGGAAGTGGGATTGCTGGATCATATGGTAAGTCTATGTTTAGTTTTTTGAGGAGTTTCTGTACTGTTTACCATAATGCCTGCACCAAACTACATTCCCACCAGCAGTGTAGGAGGGTTCCCTTTTCTCCATACCCTCTCCAGCATTTATTGTTTGTGCATTTTTGAATAATGGCCATTCTGACTGGTGTGAGGTGACATCTCATTATAGTTTTGATTTGCATTTCTGTAATAATTAATGATATTGAGCATTTTTTCATGTTCAGATCAGGAAATTTTTAAATGATTCTAATTTTTAAATCTGTAATCATATCAAGAAAATAAAACAAATTGTGAGCATTCAGGAGTTTCCTTTTTTCTTGCTATCTAACGTGCCCAACTCCTTAGGATTACTTACTTCCTCATCAGTTTCTTTATTTCTAGCTTATATTTCAATATGAAATTTCTGTGTATCAACTTAGATTATTATGCTAATTGGCTTAATGACTAGACAAAATCAGTAATGGCAAGCTAGGAAGGTTGATCACTCTGGCACTGGCGGCAAGCCCTAAAATGTCAGAGAGACATAAGCAAAGAGACTGGCAGTGATCAATTTTCAGAAATATGTTCCTTCGAGACTGTAATATCAATCCCTAACCAAAAGCTAATTTATAGATAATCTGTCAGCATATATCAAAAAAAGCAGTAACCACTGAAGACAGACAGCCAATGTTCATTAAAAACAATTCCAAAGTACCATTATTCATTCTAAAGTACCCTTGTTTCTTTTCTTGATAAGGTTATTAGATTAGTCAATGAGGGTAATTTCATAGAGCTATATATCTTGATTTTGTGTGTGTGTGTGTGTGTGTGTTTATGTGTGTGTGTGTATAGTAAGGCATTTAAACTGTTGACTGAAAAACATATACAACCTGAAAGCTGAGAATTATGTTTTAGTCAAGGACATTACTGAGGGAAGACCATAGCCTGGGAAGACAGCACTGGGAGACTGTTCCAAAGACATAGGGGAGAGGGGGGAGGGTATAGCTCAGTGGTTAGGGTGCATGCTTAGCATGCATGAGGTCCTGGGTTCAATCCCCAGTACTGCCATTAAAATAAATAAATAAGTAAATAAACTTAATTACCACCCCCTCAAAAAGAGGGAGGAAAAAAAGCAAAGACATAGGGAAGGAGCCGGGATGCATAGAAACTTTTGCTGGGAAAAAAAAATGCAGTTGAATCAAAAGATTACTGCTAATCACAAAAAAACAGACACTTCAAGTTAATGATTTTAATGCTTCTCTTATGTATGGGACGATGCAAGAGTCCGGGCTTGTTAAAATTGTTGCTTTTTTTTTCACATGTATCTTAACTATCTAGGACCAGTATCCTGTTTTTCTCCATCCTGAATCCCCTCAGGGTGCACTGTCGGGGGTGGCTGCAATGGCCGACAGCCTTTCCTGAAATGGCAGGTGACAGTCTTTGTCCACAGAACTATTTGAGAGTAAATTGTGGGTGAGTTGTGACACTATTCCTTAGTACATTAATGCGTATCTTCTGTAAACGTTCTCCTATACAGTGACAATACAGCCATCAAAATCAGAAAATGAGCACTCATACATTGGTACCTTCTACTTGAGACCCTATTCAAGTTTTGCCAAATGTTCCTTAGAATAACAGATCTGTCCAGGATGGTGTGCTGTCTTCAGGGTTGGGGTGCCTGGCTAGTCTCTCTCATTCTGAAGTTGTAGTCTTCCCTTGATTTCCATGGTGCACTTTTGCAGATTACAGAATGTAGAATGTCTCTCATTTGGGGTTTTGAGATTTCCTCACGGTAAGATTCAGACTGCTCACTTTTGGTAGAAATACCCATGTTTTCTCCTTGCAAAGTCTTAGCTGGAGCATGATTTTGATTAGTCTTGGTGATGCTACTTATTCTGATTACTTGATTAAGATGGTGTCTGTCAGTCTTCTCCATTGTGCTGTCTTTTTGTTAATAACTGCTTATTAATATATATTTTGTAGGGAGGTATTTGGAACATGTGCATAACTTGTATCTTATTAAACTTTCAAATTATTTGTATGTTAATTTACATAAATATGGACTCATGGTTTCCCATTTTGTTTGATAGTTTTCTCCCTTTCCATATCTCTAACATCCTTTCCCAATAATGATAAATTTGGATCCCATTATCCTGAATATACTTACTTTTTTCATAATTATTTATTTTGATGGTCAAATTTTTCAGATTTGTAAATGGGAGCCCATTCAAGCTAGCCCTTGCATTCTTTTGACATGTCCCACAATTCTCTGAACACTGCCTTCTGGTAGAGCCCTAGAGTCAAAAGTATTCCTACCCAGACCTGTTTCAGACCATTTCTCTAAGGAGCTCTGGTTCCTTTTAGTATAGAATGGTATTCAGAAGTCAAGATATAGGCACTAGATGTGCTAATGCTAAAATTGTGATATTATTGATCTCAAATCTTTTCGTGGACAGAAGTAGGAGATATTATATATTTTAAATTATACACCATATTTCATATTTACAAATAAATATAGATGTACATTTCCATCTATGTAGATTAAAAAAACCATGAATACATCCAGGGCTGGCATTATGGGCATGAAACCTGTGTGGTTGCACAGGGCCCCACACTCAGAAAGATGCCCTTGCTTGGTTTAAGACTCTGCTCTCACCATCTTGAAATTCTTAATTTTGAACAAGGGACTCCAGATTTCCATTTTGCACAGGGCCCTACAAATTAAGTAGTCAGTTCTGAACACACCAAAATCTTCTGTTATAATGTAACACCATAGGGTTCCTTTTAGTTTTTTTCTCATTCTATGTCTGTAACTCCTCTCTCTGATAGTGAGCAACCCGGCTGACATTCTGAATAAATTCCCTTATTTGATCATGTCCCTTGTATGTAATGAATCTCCCACGACTGCTGCTTCCTCCTTTATGTGGATACTCTCCTCAGAGCATCTAGGCTCTGACACCCCATGCTGGGCCACACCTTCCAAATGGTTGCACTTCGCACGCTACTCAGATTCTGACAGTTCATGTGAGACTGTTTCTTCATGGAGATGCCCTGCTCACCCGCTTGGGCTCTGACACTCCCGCCTCCCACTGGCTGGCTGTCCTCCCAACGTGAATTCTCTGTCACTCTACCTGGGCTCTGACAACCCATTCCAAGCTGGCCCTCTAGGTATAGTGTTTACACAAACTAAGAAACAAATAGATGTAGAAAATGAGTATATCATGAGAGTAAATATTGTTTCCTGAAATTTTAAAAATTTCAGTCATGTATCAATTAGTGTGTGTGTGGGTACATATACATGTATGTGTGTGTGGGTGCATATACATGTATGTATGTGTGTGTGTTACTAGATTGTAATGTAAAATATATTTCTTACTGTTGAACAGGGTAAAATAAAATTCAAAAACCACAAGTATATGGTATGATCCCAATTTTGCTTTAAAAAAAGTGGACCCCCACACACACACACACAAAGTAACAATGTGAGGTGGTGGCTGTGTTAACTAACCTTATTGTGGTTATCATTTCACAATATATACACATATCAAACCATCACATTGTATACTTTAACCTTGTACAATGTCATATGTCAATTATACCCCAATAAAGCTGGAGGAAAAAAAGTGAACCAACTTTTAACAATTGAGGGGAGGAATAAAGGACAACTTTTACTGTTTAATCTATGTTCTGTATTACTTTAATCCTTAGGACAGAGTAAGTTGTGTATTATTTATTTTAAAAATAAAATTAACAAAAATTTGTATGTGTGTGTGTATGTCTACTGAAATGAACAACAACAACAAAACTGAAAGGAAAAACACCAAAAATATTTATATCTGAATAGTGGTATTATAGACAACATTTGCATTCTTCTTGATCACTTTCTGCACTTTATAATTTTCTCCTAAAATGGGAATTTATTACTCTGGTAGCTTTCCCTTTAAATTTTCAAAAGAAATATATTTGAAAAATTATTTGTAGAAAAGATAGAAAGTAGAGATTTTGAATGTTCTTCTTTACCTGATCAATATTTAATGGCCAACTTTGTGTATACCAGGCACTGCATGATTTGTTGGGGCTACACTGGTAAATGAGACCCACCCTCTCCCTGATCCCATGGAGCTTAGCATCCAGGAGGAAGACAGGTATTGAACCAGTAATTACAATAATGTGGTGTACGTGCTGGTGGGGGATAATGAGTTGCAGTGTGGAGGTGGGGTAACCTGACCTGGACTAGAGGTGGGGAAGTCCTCCCAGGGGAAGACTTAGACTAAGAGCTAAGGAGTTAGCCAGGCAACCTGGAAAGGAGACTGCATGTTAGGCAGAGGAAACACTGAAAAATAAATTCAGTTTGCTTCTTCTGCAGGAAGCAGAGTCACAAAAGGTATAGTCATGAAGCTGGAGAGGAAACAAGGCTGAGGAAGTTCTGGCAAGTCCTCTCAAGGAAAACATGTGAAAATGTCTGTGTGGCTTCTTCATCTGCACTTACAGCTTTTCTGGCGAGCTCCGTGGAAAATACAGTAGTTCTTGAAGCCACCAAACTAGACACTTAAAGGAAGGCACTTGTCTATACAATAAAAGACGGCACTTCTATGAGAGATATTCAGCTTTTTTTAAAAAGTCTTCGTTTATTGCGAAAGGTTTCTTTTCAACTGTGAGAAAGTTTACTACTGATCATGTCAAAACATCCATATGCTAGGAAAGGTATGAATGAAGTAGCACAACTTGCTTGCTCTATGGACATCATTCTCCAATTTGCCATTTATGTATGAGTGATATGCATTAGATAAGCATGGTTGTGAGTGGCATTTGTATTGACTGTATTGGTTGTATTGACTAAGACTATAACAGAGAATCAGCTCAAACTAGCTTAAGCAAAAAGCAAACTATAAACATAAATGCTTTCTTTTTCTCCCTGCATACCAATTCTCTCTTCTTGTCTGCTCCAAATGAGGGGCAACATGGCTGACAAAATATCTTGTGCTTTACATCTCACAGTCCAAGCTCTCAAAGAGGGGCAGCCTCTCTCAATTCTGAATCCAGAATATCCAGGGAAGGACTGTAATTGGCCAAGCTAGGGTCAGCTGACCACCTCTAGACCAATCACTATGGCTGGGGAAGGGGTGAGACAATTTTGTGTTGTTCTAAAAGCTTCACATATATTAACTCTTCATACAACCTTTGAAGGTAGACATGATTAACCTTATGTTATATATAAGGAACCTGAGAGAGGAATTTTCAGAAAGAAGGCATAAACATAGGAGCAAATGCTGAAGTTTGCTCAAACAAAATGGTAACACACCTGGTATTCCCCTAACCCGACTTTTCTGGCAACTGGTCCTCACTACCCCATCCAGAGAAGCTTTCATGTTGCTCTGTGACTTGCTGGGGTTTTTTCCCAACAAGCTTTGGACATTTTTAAAGCCTTTTATACCAGTTTCAGTTTTTTTTTTAACTAATGCTTAGTATTACATTAACTATTCTTATATTGATGAACAGCTACTTTGCATTCAGTTTTTCACCATTAAAAACAATACTGTGACCATACTAGAACATGTATCTTTGTATAAACGTGTAAGTAATTTTTAGGAATTACTAGGTAAAAGAATATATACGTTGAACCGACAACATAATGCCATTTGCAGCAACATGGATGTTCCTGGAGAATGTCATTCTAAGTGAAGTATGTAGAATAGATAAACAAGATTATACTGTATAGCACAGGGAAATATATACAAGATCTTGGCGGTAGCTCATAGCGAAAATAAAATGTGACAATGAATATATATATGTTCATGTATAACTGAAAAATTGTGCTCTACACTGGAATTTGACACAACATTGTAAAATGACTGTAACTGAATAAAAAAAGTTTAAAAAAGAATATATAAGTTGTATATACAGTATGTATTCTGTAATTACATACTGAGTATACGTATTGATAGATACTGCTGCAAAGTTGGTTCCAATTTCCACATGGGCTAGTTTGTCCTTCACAGTAACCTCAATAACTCTAAACAGGTAACGTCTAAAGCCTGGGGCATAGACAAGGGTTAATGTGGTCCCAGAGAAGAGACACCTAATCCAGTATATTAGTTAAAGCTTCCTGGAGGAGGCAACTCCGAAGCTGAGTCTTAAAAAGACATATAGGAGTTAGTTAGTAAAAGAAGTGTGAAATGGATTAAAAATTTAAAGGATGGAAAATATCTAGTGTTAGGATTCAGAGAGAGCAAAACTTTCCTATACTACTTGTGGGAGTAAAATTGGTAAAGCCACTTTGGAAAACCATTAGCTAGTATCCACTAAAGCTAAATATCACATATGCTATGTTTCAGGTAAATACCCAACAAAATGCATATCTATGGTCACCAGAAGACATGTACTAAGACATTCATAACAGCATTATTTGTAATAACCCCAAATGAAACTACCCTAATTTTCATGAATGGTAGAATGGATAAGTAGAGTATAATGTATCCTCATATGATGGAATACTATACAGCAGTGAAAATAAATGGTACACAACTACAAAGAAAAATACGAATGAATCTCACACATATAATACTGGGTGAAAGAAGTCAGACACAAAAGATTACATACAGTATGACTCCATTACATAAAGTACCAAAACATACAAAAATTAATATACGCTGTTAAAGGCAGGATAGTTGTTACCTTTGTGGAGTGGGGAGGAAATGGGTAGAAACTGGATGAGGGCATCAAGAGGGCTTCTAGGGTACTGGTCATGTTCTGCTTTTGGACCTGGATGTTGATGACACGGGTATGTTTATTTAGTTTGTGAAATTCATCAAGGAGTATACACACACACACACACACACACACACACACACAATTTTTAATATGAACATTATGCTTCAATAAAAAGACAGAAATAAAAGAAGGGGGTATCGGCTTTCAAGGCAGAGGCAACAACATAATCACAGACACAGAGGCTTGATGAGTTCACCTAGGAATAGCTCATAGAATGGAAAGAGAAGGAGAGCTTGGGAGTGGGAAAGGGGCAGAGGAAATTTATTCAGTAGTGTGGATAAGATTGATCTGGATCCCTTCTGATTCTAAGCATCTATGCTTCTATGATTAGCCCAAAGCCATACAGCTACTTAATTGTAAAAATGATAAGACCCTGTGGAAGAATGAAAGTGTGGCCATAATATTTTCTGGTCCTCTTAATAAGAAGTGGAGTCTATTTCCTCATTCATTAAATCTGGGCTGGCCTGTGATTTGCTTTAACAGAAAGTAGTAGACATGATGTTGTGGGAGTCTTGATGCCTAGGACTCAAGAGATCTTACGGCTTTTGTTCTTGCTCTCTTAGAATCCTGAGACTCAGTGTTATGTTCCACCAAATTCATTTGTTGAAGTCTTAACTCTTACTACCTCACAATTTGACCTTATTAGAAAATAGGGTCTTTACAGAGGTAATCTGGTTAAAATCAGGTCTTTAGGGTGAGCCCTAATCTAATATGACTAATGCCCTTATAAAAAGAAGAAGCCGACACAGATACACACACAAGGAGAATGCCATGTGAACATAAAGGCAGAGATGGGGTGATGCTATGCATTAAGGAATACCAAAGGTTACCAGGAAACCACCAGAAGCTAGGAGAGAGGCAAAGAACAGATTCTTCCTCGAAGCCCTCAGAGGAAACTGTGAACAAAAAATATTGCCTGCCATATGAGCAAACAAAAGATGTTGCAGCCGTCAAGCCATCACATTGCAACTGCCCCTGATGGTGCTACCATCCAGCCATCAGCCACTGCAGCCACCCCCAGTGGTGCCCCCACTGGGAGGCACAGGATACTGGCCCTCGATGGCTAAGGTGCATATCAAAGGAATGAAAGAGTTCAATGAGCCCAGAATTTTGCATCTTCCTATACACAGAAAAGCACTAAATTCCTTAACTTGAGATACCTGGTTTTCTTTAATTAACACTAATCTTTTGATGTTCTGACTACCTGGTCTTTGTTGCAAAAACTCATATATCCTGGCTCCTCCCTTACCTTTTCAGAGCAGTCCCTTAGAGCAACATGAGAGGCCATCTCCCAGGCTTGAAGTCATCAGAAAGTCTGCCACATAAAACATAAGTCTCAAGGGGGCGGAGGGTGGGAAGTGATAGATGGGATTTCAAAATTGTAGAATAGATAAACAAGATTATACTGTATAGCACAGGGAAATATACACAAGATCTTATGGTAGCTCACAGAGAAAAAAATGTGACAATAAATATATATATGTTCATGTATAACTGAAAAATTGTGCTCTACACTGGAATTTGACACAACATTGTAAAATGATTATAAATCAATAAAAAATGTTATATTGTTCAAAAAAAAAAGTCTCCCTTTTTAGGTTGTGTATTTTTTTTTCAGTCAAGAGAACCAACCCCGCTGACACCTTGATCTTCGACTTCAAGCCTCCAGAACTGTGAGAAAGCAAATTTCTGTTAAGTCCCCCTTCTGTGGTTCTTTGTTATAGCCGTCCTAGTAAACGAATACATCTCTTATTCTCCAGTAGGTTAGATTGTTTGCACTAGTTTGCTGGGGCTGCCATAACAAAGTGCCACGGGTAGGGTGAGTTAAACAACGGAAATTTATTTTCTTGATGTCCTGGAGGCTGGAAGCCCAACATCAAGTGTCAGCAGGGCTGGTTTCTTCTGATGCCTCTCCCTGGCTCGTAGATGGCCGTCTTCTTCGTTGTGTCTCCACGTGGTCTTCCTTCTGCGTGGCTGTGTCCAAACTTCCTCTTTTTATAAGGACACTAGTCATGTTGGATGAGGGCCCACCTTAAGGGCCTCATTTTAACTTATTCACCACTTTAAAGATCCTGTCTCAAACATGGGCACATTGTGAGGTACTAGAGGTCAGGGCTTTAACACAGGAGTGGGAGGGACGAGGGTTATAACGCGGCCCTCAACAAGAGGCTGACGGAGGAGACCCAACACAGCATCACCAACGGCCAGATACGTGAATGAGGCCATTGCCAACCTTCCAGCTCAGCTGACCCCCCAGCAGGGTGCTGTTAGATGACTGAGCCGAGGTGAAATTGGCAGAACTATGCAGATGATCCGCAGAGTTGCAAGACATAATAAATCAGTATTGTTTTAGGCCACTAGATTTTGGGGTAGTTTCCTATTCCGCAACAGATAACTGAAAAAAACCCTTTTCACATAAATTCTAAACCAGGCTCAATTCCACTACACTGCTTGGTGATAAGCCACATGTTAAATGGACTGTTTAGTCAGCTATTTCATTATTGCCGTAGAAAAGGAGCACTAATTTATAAATTTAAAATGAATAGATGCTATTCCTGCTACTAGCAACATTCATATAGCACTTTGCCAATTGTTTGAAATAGCCTTTTAATAATTTATAAAATTTTTTAATCAAAGAAATACTGAATCATAGACCCTTGGGGCTAAAAGGAACACGAGGACATTTAATCCACCTCCTTATCTTCAAAGAGAATCACTTATTCTGTCCCAGCCAGATAAGACTTAACATCCTTCTCCTCATTATCATCCAAAAAAACTTAAAATGTCGCTCTGTAAATGGAACTGTATTTGGCACTCTCTAGGCCTTTAAAAATTTAATACGACAACAATGTAGAGACAAACCACACATAAACAAAACCCAAAGTACTGCAGGCACAAACAGCTTAAAAAGAATGGATAAAAAAGATGTGCTACATATAGGTACACCTCAGGAGACACTACAGGTTTGCTTCCAGACCACTGCAATAAAGCAAGTCACTTGAGTTTTTTGGTTTTCCAGTGCATATGAAAAGTTATGTTGACACCATACTGTAGTCTATCAAGTAATTAAAAAATACTTTATTGCTAAAAATGCTAACCATCATCTGAGCCAGTGAGTCATAGCAGTAACATCAAAGATCACTGATCACAGATCACCATAACAAATACAGTAATAACGAAAAAGTTCGATGTGTTTCCGGAATTACCAAAATGTGATACAGAGACACGAAGTGAGCAAATGTTATTGGAAAAATGGCACCAATAGACTTGCTTGATATAGGGTTGTTACAAACCTTCAATTTGTGAAAAAAAATGCAGTATCTATGAAGTGCAATAAAGCAAAGAATAATAAAACGAGGTATGCCTGTATATACAGTGGAATTTTATTCAGCCATGAGAAGGAAGAAAATCTTTCCATTTGCAACAACATAAATTGATCCTGAGGGAATTGTGTTAAGTGAAATATGTTAGACAGATAAAGAAAAATACTGTATGATATCATTTCTATGTGGAAACTTAAAAAGCCAAACTCATAAAAACAGAGACTAGAGTGGTGGTTAGCAGGGGCTGGGGGGGCTGAGGGGAAGGTATTGGTCAAATGGTACACACTTCCAGTTACAAGGTAAATAAGTAGTTCCGGGGATCCAATGTACAGCACAGCGATTATAGCTAATAATACTGTATTACATACTTAAAACCTGCTAAGTTGAACTGAACTGTTCTTACCACAAAAAAGAAATGGCAATTTTGTGAACTGCTGGATGTGTTAGCTAACTCTATGGTGGTAATCATTTTGTAATATAAAAGTGTATCAAATCAATGTGCTGTATACCTAAGGCAATGCTGTATGTCAATTAAATCTCAAGGTGAAAAAAAGAAAAAAGAAAATGCTGCATATAAAATGCCATTTTTTTCTTCCAATTTATTTAAACATTTTGAGCCCATGTAGGTAATGTAAATAGAGATAAACAACTATACAAGCATTCTGCATCATACAGTAAAAGAAAAGATTCTGAGAAATATGACAGCTCTCAAATATTTAAAGGGCTGTTGTGTAGGAGAAAAGTGAGATTTGTTCTGTGTAGCTACTGGGTAGAACTAGGACCAGGGGTGGGACAGGTGGAAGCTTCAGGGTGGCATGTGTCAGTTTATCTTTAGGTTCTAACAATTAGAACCCTTCAGAATAAAGGGCTCCCTCCCTGGAGTTATTGTAGCGGGAAATCGAGAAGATTAACCGAGGTGACCTGTAAGGTTCTTTTCAGCCTTATGACTTTGAGCCAAGTATTACAATTAAACACATTTAAGGGTGTGGAGGAAGGTAATTGAACTTTATAGGGAAAGAGTTGTTACTAGCTGTGGTTGTTTTACGTATGGATTAAGCAGGGTACAGGGAAACGATTTTATCTCTATGAGTAAGTCTGAGATTTTCCTGAGAAGGAAGCAGGATTTGAGGAGAATCCTGAATCCTGTAAAGGGAGTCACTTGGGAGTCATATTGGGGGATAATCTGCATATTGTAAAAGTCAGAACTAAAAAGAAGACATCCTAGAAATAGGCTTATTGGATAAAACATATGTCTGCCGCAGATGGGGTAGGCGTTTGAGGAACAGGAGCTGATGAACATTAGGCAATCATAATCCAGTGTGTCCTGGAAAATGATTTTGAAACATTAGGTGAAAAAATTAGACATTGTAAATAATGAAGGGGAGGGGAAGCTCGCGCAAAGCAATGAGAGGGAGAAGTATTTTTGTTTTAGTGAATTGCTTGGTGCTAAAGGTGAGGGAACCTAGAAAGAAAAGGCAAGTCACAGGAGATATCAGCAGAGAGATGACCTGAGTCCATATGAACTGTGTCCATACAGATGTAGAGAAAGAAGTCAGTGTGGGAGATAGTGTAAGAATGGGGCAATAGCTTGGAAGTCCAGTTCGATTAAGACAGGGATCAGTGAGGCATTGCTTATAAGCTCCTTGCTTCTGGAAATAGTGGTGTTGCTCCTATTATAGGGAAGGTGAAGATGCTGAGGGTTTGTGTCTTCAATATGTCTTGTTGATGATGGTAATGTGTTTGATTTTTCATGCAATCCCCTGGCCATTGCTCAAGTGAGGCTGTCCCTGTGCTGCTGTGCACAATCCCTGCTACTTTTTTTCACCTGGTTTCTGTACCCGCCAGGAGCTCACAGCTGCCCTTAATTTAGTTTGAGATAGTAATGCTTGGGATTGTTGTAAATATTTTAAGTGTTGAAATGTAATTCTCAGGCAAGTCACTTTGGCTTTGTTATATCGAGATGAAATAGTGTCCCATACCTAAATTAGTAGGTTTCTCCCCAGCCTATCACTCCCCAACCCCAATTCTGAATATTCCCATTTCACTTTGAAAAACATTTACAAGATAATACCTGTATCCTAAGTCTCCACTTACAGGATATTTGCTTTGGTCTAGGCAGGATCTCAAGAATCTTTGCTATCTTCATATGCCAAGCAAAGGTAATTTTTCACATGTTCACGTGAGCGGGTCGCTGGTGATGATCATGTTGGAATGACTAACGAAGTGATATGTGATTCTACATGTTTTTATTGGTTGATTGGTATTTTTGTTTCTAGTTAAATGCAAGGTGGCAGGTGGTGGAGGGGGGCTCACCTGAATAAATACTGTAGAATTTGCTCCATGATTTAAGCATGTGCCTCCTGAAAAAATTAGGCCTGGAAAAGATGGATTTCTGAAAATATTACCTTTTTTTGTACTAATAGTAAGTGCTTGCATGGCTCTTATTATATGCCAAATACTGTTTTAAGTGTTTTATTAACATTAACCAATTTAATTCTCACAACAGCTCTGTAAGGTAGGTACTGTTGTTATTATTATCACTTTGCAGATGAGGAACTGATGCACAAAGAGGTTAAGTATGTACCCAAGAGCAAACAGCTAAGAAGTATCAGAGCCCAGTTTTGAACTCAAGTAGCCTGGCTTCAGAGTCCCTGCCTTTACCAGGAGCACTATACTGTACTCATCCATTATAAACTCTGCATGAATTAGCAGAGCCAGATCATTACCCCTGAATTAAATTCTCTCAGATAATAAAAACACCGAACCAAATTCTGGCTCTATGATCAACTTTATCCCTTGTGAATGAATTTTTTTTTTCCAGTAGTTGCAAGTACTTTAGGAATTAAAAGGAAACACTAAGTATTTTAAACACAGGAAAACTTTGATCCAAATGGAAAATTCACATTGTATCCAGTGCTAAAGCATACTGTTTTTGTTCCCATTTGGTGAGCAATTTCATTAATTTCTGGTCATACCCTGGATGGCAATGGAATAATTTCATAGCACTCTTATAGTGGTGAGTATCAATGTCAGTGGATGGTTCATCTAAGGTCAGCCTGGTTCTATGAAAGACATTAAAGGAGAGCTACATTCACCTTTCCCCCCTAGAAACCTATCTTCCCAATGGCTGGTTTGTTGCTTCTTTGCAATGGTTTCCATACTCTCTGCTTTAATTTAAAGCAAAATTTCAGTGTGGGATTTCCAAAACTGATACTCTTTATAAAGAAAACAGAGAAGCCAGAGGAATAGCTAAAGAATAATTACCAAGTTCTTCGAGAGTGTAAAAAACTGGATCAATATTAAGATGCAAAAACATGCGGGGGTGGGTAGATGACAAGTGAAAAGTGAATACTTATACATATATATGCTTATGTGTGCAGATGAAAAACATTTGTTTTGCTTGAGTCACTCTTTTTAGACAATATAAATTGAAGATGAGTAAATTTCGACTCAGAAAGAGGGTCAAAGACAGTATTTTTTTCCTCCTTTGTCATCAAAAGAAGATCTGACCACATACACCGTATATAAAGCATGGCAGTGGGCAGATTAGCTTTACTGTCAAGCAGTGTAAGGGTAACAGAAACATACGTGGTTAGATGGTAAAGGAGTTCAAGAGGCATTTATGGTAATATAATAACGAGGAATGGGGTCACAACTGCTTCTCCAATTAGACTGTAGAGAGCAGAAAACCGAGCGAGTGCAACTTGACATCATGTAATAATTTCAAAAAATCACAATGAAATAACAATGTACTTTATTACTATCTCCAGGTAAATTTGTGTAACTTAATTTTCACTGTAGGTCTGCTGCTGACAAGCGTATTTAAATGAATTCTCCTAGGCATTTTAGAGCTCCTCACCTGGATGGCAAGCATGGAAAGCCTTGTGCTTTTCTGATCCAACTGTGCCTGTTCATGAGCTGTGCACCTGGGGCGCTCAGTGTGACTGATAGATTTGACAGGTGGAGGTGGGACAAGGAAGGCTTTAGACCGACCAACCCCGCAAAAAGCGGTAGTGTGTAGAGCGGAACGTGGGAGGGGTCGGCTAGGAAGGATTCAGACGTGGGAGGCCCAGGTGCCGCGAAGGAACCCAGCGGCCGAAAAACCTGAATCTGCGCTAGACGTGCCAATGAGGTGGGTACGCGGGACCCACCCTGCGGGGAGGCGGGGGCGCGTGGGCCGGCGGGGCGGGGCCGGCGCGGGGCGGGGCGGGGCCTCTGGGAAGCCCTCCCTCCGAGTGGCGGAGGTGACTGGTCGGGTGGGGGGCGGGAGACGCTCTGTCCCACGCTCTCTCAGTGCTCGGTGGTTTAAAGATGGCGGCGGCGGCAGCAGCAGCGTTGGGGGCGCGGAGCCGCGGGATGGGGAGGGAGAAGGAGAGTCTGTGAGGTGCCGAGAGGCAGCGCGGCGGCTGCCGTGAGGAGTCCCGGTGCGGAGCCGCCGGCTGCCCGACCGCTTAGGGCCGGGGCCTGGACTGGGAAGGAGAGGCCGGAGCAGCGCCTGGAGCCCGAGGCCGGAGCCGAGGAGGAATGTGACCAGGGGTCGCGGGGGCGCGGGAGTACGCGAGCGCAGGGATGGGGCAGCAGGTGGGCCGCGTCGGGGAGGCTCCGGGGCTTCAGCAGTCGCAACCCCGCGGGATCCGGGGCAGCAGTGCAGCCAGGCCCTCCGGCCGCAGGCGGGACCTGGCGGGGCGCACCGCAGAGGCCGGCTTCAATATATTCACCCAGCATGGTGAGTGCGTCCGGGAGCCGGCGTGAGGGCGTGGGGGAGGCTGGGGGTGGGGTTGGGCCAGGGAGGGAGGCAGACAGGCAGCCCTGGGGGGTCGAGGGGTGGAGGGGTGCCCGGGAGTGGGGGCGGATCGCTGCCATCTGGGCCAGTCACGGGAGGCGAGTCACACCCCTCCCCCCTCCCGTTTCCAGCCTGGCTGGCAGCTCCTGGGAGTGAAGGAAAGAGAAGTGGTCTTAGGGACCTTGGATGGACTGTCCTCTACACTGGGACGGGACTCTGCGCCTCCGGGAGGACGGTGGATAGTATCCCCGGGGGAGAGAGAGATAAAGGGAGGTGTGAGCTCAATCCAGGTGTTAGTATAAATCGGTTAATGAAGGGAGTTGTGCCTCGAGGGATCGGGAAATAGGAACTGAATGTCAGGACAGAGTAGCGTAGGAAGTATATGTATAAGTCAGGCGATAAGCTGTGTCAGGATAGTGAACTGTGCCCTGAAATACCCTTCTGTGGGAAAGATAAAGGTAGTATCTCAGAACTTTGAATTTTTTTCCCCCAAGCTGGAAATGAAGGGCTTTGCCAAACCATTCTCTGTTTTTGCTTGTTTGAGTAGGACACAGTTCTCAGATGACTCGCAGGGGTTAGAGGTTGGTGGTCATGGTTAGGACTTTGGATACGAACGTGAGTTTTCCTTCCTACTGTGTGTGCATGTATACGTAGATACTTATGTTCTTTATATAGTCTGGAACCTATTACTTTGGGCTCATTATCAAGATACTTTTAGAGTAGTTATCTCCAAACTGTTTTGGTCATACACTCCAAATGTTTATGTACCTTTATTAGTTATATACTTGTCCTGTTGTACTGATGTGTAACTTACAGCGTACATAGAAACAGAATTTAAGAAAGGATGTGGAAAAAAAAGTGCGTAATAGGAGTTCTAGTGTATTTTTTTTTTCCTACAGCCCAGTGGTTCCTTTTGTACTTTACTCTGAGCTGCACCCACACCACTCTTTAGGAGGTTTGTCTGGAGGAAGGAATAGTGGAGAGGAGGGAAAAACAAAATTAACCTTCATCTTCATGGGGGTTGAAATGCCCTAAGACCTGAGAGAGGCAGAAGAGAGAGAGGTGACTTCAGTATAAAAGACTGGATAGCTGAGGTTGGATTAGAGGTAACAAATTGGGAGTTTCACTGGAGAGGAATATGGAACATAATAGAAGATAAAAGAGACAGGGTTATTCTATGTTGCATAGTGTTGGGAAGAGGAGGAAGAAAAAGAAGTGTGAATTATTCCTTAGAAATGCAGTTTTAGAGGAAGTAAAAACAGATGGTATGCAAAGAAAGAGATGGACCCTAGAAGCTGTGGCTGCTAGGTGAGTAGTGTCAGAGTTCTGGGTTTGGACTTTGTGAGTAAGCTGAATTTCTTAATGGAAAAGAGAGGTGATTTGGGGCCATTCAGACGTTACGTGTCTACTATTAAGGATGTGCGTGAAGTTCACTCCCAGGTATAGGAACATTTTATGAAGGTGCCATATACGTTAGTCTTTACTGAAATCACTTCCTGAAACACAGGTGTAAAGAATGGGTGAATAGTTTTCAGGGAAGAAATGATCCAAGTAGTTTTGCTTTATGGGAGTTGTTATTATGTGTTAAACTTGACCTAGTAGGCAATGGTGATCCTCTTTCTCTAGCATCTTTTTTCAGGACAAAAGATTTTCAGAGGAGGAAGTCATGAAGAATGGAATAGGAAGAAATTTTGAAGGATGGATAGGATTTGGATCTATGGAGCAAGAAAAAGAGGACAGACTGTGCAGGAGAAACAATTTAAGCGTGAACAATTGAAATGAACATAATTTGTTGATGGAATAGTGAGGAGACATCTGTCATGAGTGAAGCAAATCCTCCAGGAGTGAAAATCTAGAGCAAAAATTGCAAGAATCAAGTTCTGGTCCTAGATCTACCTGATTGGGTGATTTACTCACTATTTTGGGGTTTCCTTATCTGTTAAATGTTGGACTGAATGATCTCTAAAGTACCTTCTGACTCTAAGATTTTATGATTCTAATTGAGAAGCAATGGGAAGAAAACTTGGAATACTTTGGGTTATTGAAAATATGCAGAGGAGTTTATATCAGTTTACCTGACTGGCTAGTTTAATAGGGTATGTAAACAAACCGAGAATGAATAGCTGAAAGATGTGGCCTTGAGTGGAGGCAGTGGAAACAGGAGGGGTAAATTTAAGGGCTATTTCATTCATTGAACAAAGAAAAGTTTTTTGAGCACCTGTTACGTACTGAGCTCTGAGGATGTTGCTGTGAGTCTAACAAGGTCCCTGTCCTTGTGGAACTTACAGTCTTTATGATTTGATACAGAGGATACAAGAAGAGAGACCACTTTGGAATTCTTATTAAGGGCATGAACTCTGGAGCCATTCTGCCTGGATTTGAAACCTGGCTTGGCTGCTTATTATCCGTGTGACCTGGACAAGTTATTTAACCTTTTGGTGCCTTGGATTCTCCATTTGTAAAGTGGGGATAAGAAGAATACCTGGTAATAGTAGTACCTAGACTAAATGAGTTAATATATGCAGGGCACTTAGGATAGTGCCTGGCAGGTAGTAAGGGCTAACTATGTGTTAGCTCTGATCATTACTACTAGTACTGCTGCTACTATTATTATTAAAAATAGGGGTGAGTCAAAGACTATAAGGTTTTGAAATTGGCTGTATTGACAAGTTTGGAAGTTAGAAGTTGATTGAAAGGATGAGAATAGGGGTTGACAAAGACTAGTATGAAAAGAATAGAATTTGCAAATAATATGGGAAACAAAGGTGAAGTGAGTACTGTTTTTAGATGGGTGGGTGTTTCTAAACCTCTGTAGATCAGAATGTCTCAACCTTGGTGGTATTGACATTTTGGAGTAGATAACTTTTTTTTGTGGGGGGCTGTCCTGTGTTTTGTAAGATGTTTAATTTAGCAGCATCCCTGGTCTCTACTCACTAGATGCCAGTAGCACCCCATTGTGGAAAACACCCTCCCCTCCAGTTGTGACAATCAGAAATTGTTCCAGGCATTGCTAGATGTCCCCTGGTGAGCAAAGTTGCCCCTAGGTGAGAACCACTGCTTAGAAACACATGGTAGATTCTGAATTGAATGAATGAATTGAATTAGATTCACAAGCTTCTCGATGGACCTATCGTTTGACATTTACACAAAAAACCTGAGTCCTAGAACTGGTATACAAATCACTGTCTTGAGTTTCAGGTATTGAGATATTAGCACATAATTTCATGTATGAAAGTTAGGTCTGACAGGCTGTTGAATTTACATGTAAATTTAAATACAGATCAAATATTATATGTAGTTAGTCAGTAAAAATGTACATATGATATAGAAATGGTTTATCAGAATCAGTGATTTTTCTTGTGTAGAAAAAGGAAAAGGTATTTTCTCATTGAAAATGAGAATGGTATTTTTTGATTAATATGTGGGTAAGTTATAGTAATTTGCCTTGCCAAACATGCTTTTTGTGAATGTAATTTAAAAGGCATAAAAATAATTGGGATGTTTTTGGTGTGAGAGGGGTGAGTGCTTCGTGACTCTCTTGAACTCTGCTGTTGAACCTTCTTGGTGAGCTGATGTTCCATGACTAGTAATCTAGGGCTGGATACTTCCTTGTCTTTAATATCTGACATACCTCACAATAGCTGAGTGATTTCATTTCAGCTTTACTTCCTTCTTTCACTCATTTGCTGAAAATGCTATTAAAAATTAACCTTAAAATGTGAAGTCTCTGTTTTCGCTAAGTCTCTATTTTTCTTTCAAGTGACTCTTAATTATTAAAGGACTTTAAGAAAGTGACAAAAAGGTAGGGAAATTTTTGGGATCTGAAATCACCTTGGGCCTGCCTTCCTCTGAAAGTAAATGCTATCCTCTTAAGATGATGTATCCTGATTCTTTCTTACTCTCTTCATACGGATGTTTTTCCTTCAGAGAAGCTGAACCAGAAACACAGGCCAATGCAAATGTAAAGTTTGGGTTGAGACCTCATTCTAAGCTGGCACATTTGTTTACTAGTTAGTATTTAATGACTTTTTATATTGTAATCTTCTTCATCTGACATCCTTTTTAAGACCTTTTTGTGGCTCTCTGTATCATTTTTGCCTCTGATTACAAAGTTTCTTGTTAAAAGCATGTTTTAGTAGAACTTTTATATTCTTAATTTTATGAGTCACATTGAGCTTTTTCTCATATACTATGCATATGAGATTTCAAAATACTTAAGAATGTTAACCTCATCGGCCTTAACAGATTTCTTCTGGAATAGATAAATTTGGAGCTTCACTGTAGATACATTATCAAATCATATAGAACAGTTCTTAAACTTCAGTGGGGAGACCCAGATTGCTGGGTCCCACCCCCAGAGTTTCTTATTTAAGTCTGAGATGGGATTTGAGAAGTGGCATTTCTGACAAATTTTCAGGATGCTACTGGTTGGGGGCCACACTTTGAGAACCATTGGTAATGGGAGTTTAAGAAGAGTAGCAGATCAAAAGTAATTCAAAGATTGTCAGTTGTCAGAAAACATAATGTATTGACTGTCTTCCACTTAAAACAGCTTCAAAAGTCCATTTGTTCCAAGTCTAGTGTCCACATGCAAGTGTCCACTGCTTTATGCCACCTTTTTGTGGCAGGAAGAGATGCTTTGGCCTCAACTTTTTTTTTTTTTTTTAATCTCTGAGAGTTTATATGTTGAAGGTCTGTTGAGAGATGCATTTTTGAAAGAATCTTGATTATCAGGGAAAAGGTAGGTAGGACACATAGGGTTTTGCTGACAGACTTACAGTGGGCCTTAGTCCCTGGAAGAAGCTGTGAAGAAATATTTGCCAGCTATTGAGTGCTGTGTGCCAGGCATATTGTAAGTACTTAATACCAGTTTTGTTTTTTTTTTTTCATTTAAGCTCGTAAACCCCTACTAGCTTAAATTGAGAAAGATTAGAGACCAAAGAAATTGGGATACCTGTTTGTGATTCTGTAGTTGTGGTTTAAGATGGTGCCTGGTTACCTTTGGGGGTTTATGTATGTATACATAAGTATATGTATGTGTGTGTATATGGGAAGACTTTTAGTCTTTTTCACCCCATCTCTCTTGAGATCAGTGATGAGGTTTTCAGAATGGTAGGCCAAGGTTAGATCTGTATACTCTGTGGCTGTGGATTGAGACATAGATATTATGGTCTAACAAAGGGAGTAGCAGGCACTTACAATGCAATTTGAAATCTCATGGTAATGTTGAACTACTGGCTTAATTTCTAGGCTTGGTGTTACTAATACTTCTTACTTAAAGACTTTTGTATCCCCTACCCCTGCTGATATGTTACAACTTCTTTTCTACTTGTACTGGAAATCTATGTAGCCTCTTAATCCATGTAGTTTATTATTGTAGTATGCAATTTATAAGGACTTTTTTTTTTTCCCTTTTAGGTAAGATGACAGAATTTAAAAAAAAATTAGCTTAACACTCCAGAGTATTTTCTACATTTCTTTATTCAGTTATTCTTCACTAATTGCCCATGTCACTGTCTCAGAGAGAACTTTTAGGTATAATTTAGACAGAACTGCCGACCAGAAGAATGGTGCTGCTTAAGTAGATACTGATGAGCATTCTCATGAAACAGCTAAAAAACTAGTCTTGTTCTGTGTGTCTATGAGTGGGGAAGTGTGATAGTTTGTATAACTCTTGGTTACTAATCTCTGCCTTTTTCGGTTGAGGGCATAATTTCAGTATGTGAATTTGTGGTCATTATACTAATTGGAATGATTTCTCGGTATTGTTTTCAATTGAACTTTCAGTCAAATGCATATATTAATACACATTAAACATACTACTACACCAAATTTAATTTTCGTTGCTTAAAAAAAACAAGAACTGTATTGGGCTTTTCTCCCCTCTGCTTCCTGCTGTAAATGTGCTGAGTGTGGTGGTGGTGCTGTGGGCTCCATCCATAGTGAACTCTGCCAGTATTGGCTTTTGATGCAGCAGAACACAAATCTCAGCAGGCCCAGGCAATTTATATTCCCTGGTTTGCTTTCCAAGGAGAAGGGAGGGTTTAGAAACCTTTTACTTGATGTGGTGAAGGTCAAAGAAAATGTTCTGTGGCTTAATACAAAATACAGTATGTACACATACAGTTTTGTTAACATGTTCCTCCCTATGCTAATTCTAGCAAATTAAAATAACAATACTGAGTTAGAACTAAAGATTGCTACTTAGCATTTTGTGGTTCCAGATAATTACTAAGAAAACATTTTCCTTAAACTAGCAGTGCTAACAGGCACCCATCTGTTTCTTGTAGGAAAGAAATGTTGATACTTGAAGATTTTTGTTACAGTAGCTTTCTTTTATTAATTTTGAAATTTGCATTTTAAAATTATATAAAATTTATAGAGAGGTAGCTCAATGTAAAAAAAAAATCAATACAGAATCATACAGACTAGACTAGACATGAAACTCCTCTTTGATATTCCTACCCACAATGCATATTCCCTTATTAGAGGAAACTACTGTTCATGTTTGATGTGTATTTTCCGGAACTTTTTATGTATTTATACCTGTGAGTGTACATATTAATACTTCTCTTGCCACTTCATTAATGCAAGTAAATAATTATACTGAATGAATTTTTCCCTCCGAGATTTGTTTTTTTGCACTTAATATGTCTGGAAGAACTTTCTATGCTAGTATGTGTGTATTTCTTGTTCTTTTTAACAGCTTTCTAGTGTTTCATTCTCTGGATGTATATTTTAACCATTTTGTTTAGATACCAACCACTTTCTTACTGATCAATATTTGTTTATAAGATTATTAGAGATCTCCTGTTTTTCTTCTCATATTTTTTTTTCTTATTACCAGCTTGAACCTATTTGAAATTAATATTTGAGGTTGGAACCACAATTGTTCTGATTATTGAATAGTTCATCAATTTCCACTGCTTTGAAGAGCTTTATTTCTCATATGTTAAATTCTCAAATGTACACTCTTTTTAAAATTCTCTCCATGGTTCCATTCGTCTTTATCTCTTCCTGCACATTGTTAATGAATTTTAATTATAATTGAATTATAAGCTTGAAGTATATGTGTTTATCTGGGTAACCCCCCTTGCTGTGTTTTTTGTCAAAATTTATTTGGAAGTTACTGCATATTATGTCTTCCAGAGATTCTTAAGATAAGATTGTTAAGGTTTTGAAATCTTGATGAGGTTTTGTTAGTGATTGTATGGTATTACAGGTTAATTTGAAGGTGAATTGACATTGTTGCATTATTGTGTCTTTACATATAATGAAATGTTGTCCCTTTGCCAGTGTAGGTCATCTTTTGTGTCCTTAAGTAAAAGATTTTCCATTGCCTTAGTATTATTTTTGGAAATTCCTGGTAAGGCTTATTTGTGGGCATCTTATAATTTTTTTTTTTGTGATTCTAAGTGTAATTCTTCTGCAGTACATTTGCTAATTGCTTATTGCTAGTATATAAGTTGACTAGTGATTTTTGTTTGTCAGTCTTGGGTCTGGTTGCCTTCCTGTACTCATATTGCATCTAGTCATTTTTCCTTGAATTCTTTTTCTAGGTAGACAACCAGATTTTCTTTAGAAGTAATGTTCTACCAATACTTTTATTTTCTTAAAACTGATATTCCTAGAGAGCTTTTTTTAAAAATAAGGATTATTTTGGAAGAGTTTTAAGCTATTGTTACTATTCATCCTTATCATACGTCTATGATACATAATATACTGTAAGGCATTTAATCGAAGGAGGCGTAGTGGAGACCACCAATCCTTATTTCTTAATGAATTCTGGCTGCTATCTTTGGTAGTAATTATACATGTTTTGTCCATTTACTTTCTACAAAATAGCTAAGGCGTATGTAGTACATTTATCTCAAGTATATATATAACAGAAATGTGTACATACGCACATAAATATTATACATATATTATAAATGTGTCTTCAGAGAAATTCCCTGGTATATTTTAATAGGGCAACTAGAAAAATTATTTCTCTGCATTTTGCATAAGGAAGTGTCATTATTGGTGACTAGCATCTAGAATAAAGCTTACCATTTATATTTTCTCACTGAGGGGAATATTAAGTTTGGTAAAATACATTCCTGATGTTGACAATTCATAGTTACAGTGCTACATCAGTATTTGAGATCTTTGAGCATTGATTTTGGTAAATGTAAACCATTTAGGTATGAAAAAGGTGTATTCTGTGGATACATCTTTTCATTTCAAATCTTGCCATACTCTTTGACTGTTTATAAATTGTCTGTGTGTATTTCTCTGATAAAAATAACTGAAAAGGGTTTCCTGGTCAGAGCAAACAGCAACTCCAGGCATCTAGGAGGTGCTCTTAGAGGAATTCTGAATTCTCTCCAGATTGCATCTGGACTTGTGTTTAGCTTCTGAATCAATACATTTTTAGAACTCTGTTGATAATCCATTAGCTAACTCTAAGGCCAGATTCAGTGTGAAGTGATTAATCCTATGAAACTGAGATTTAACTTTAAGGAGATACAAAGAAAATATTTTCTTTTATAAAAATGTGTATTTATCAGAAGTTGAATTTCTGATACCAGTACACTCTGAAGTCTATTCTTAGTATATGAAGAAAGCATTTTTTTTTAAAAGGAAATATTTCAAGCATACAGAAAAGTACAGCATGTAACAGAAAGTCCAGGTACCTGCCACCCAGATTTAACAAACGTTAATGTTTTGTCACACTTTTAATAAAAGAAATAAAGCATAAAGACAGTTGAATACCCTTTGCAGACCTTTTCAACCCATTCTTCTCCCTTCGTGTCCTGAGGTTAGGTTAACACTACCCTGATGGTATTTATACCTCCCCTGCACAGTTGAATTTTATTCCACTTGTAATTATCTGTAGAGTGTGTGTGCATACCTGTGTGTGTGACAGTTTGTAGCTTTATATATCTGAAAGATTTACATAAGTTCTATACCAGATGTATCATCTTGCAACTATTTTTTTATACTGTGTGTGTTTGAGATACAATCCATGATGAAATAGTATAGCTCAGTATTCCATTGTATAACTATACTACAGTTTATTCTGAATTTTTCATATTGAGAGTAGGTTGATTACAGGTTTGCATAAAATAGATGCTTGGAGTTGCTATTTGCTCTGACCAGAAAACTCTTTTTTTAGTTATTTTTTCACAGAAATACATGTGGACAATTTATAAACAGTCAAACAGTATGAGAAGATTTGAAATGAAAATAAAAATAGTCCCTGCCCCTCTTCCTAGGTTGGCACTGTCCAGTACGGCAGCTACTAAGCCACATATGACTGTTGAGCAAATGTCTTTTGTCTTAATTGAGAAGAGCTGTTAAAATACACACTCTATTTCAAAAACTTAGTATGAAAGAAATGAATGTAAATTTAAATATTGATTACATGTTTTAGATATATTAGATTAAATAGATTATTCAAATTAATTTTACAGATTAAAAAATTTATCCTAGCTACCAGAATATTTAAATGACATATTTTTGCTCACACTTGTGGCTTGTGTTTCTCTTGGACAGTTCTGCTTTGAATGGTAAGCTCTGAGAGCAGAAATTTGATGTTGTTCACCACCAGAGTACCTGTACTTTTAACAGTAACAGGCACAAAGTATTTAAATAAATTGA
Source organism: Camelus dromedarius (assembly GCF_036321535.1). Classification (NCBI taxonomy): domain Eukaryota; kingdom Metazoa; phylum Chordata; class Mammalia; order Artiodactyla; family Camelidae; genus Camelus; species Camelus dromedarius. Next base: position 24,211,514 of record NC_087458.1, on the reverse strand, counting down.
TACATTCAGCAAGTAGTTCATTTAGGGATATTATACCTGTGTGTTATAATGCAGAGTTTAGTTCATAGAGGTGCTTTGAATTAACCTGAGTTTTCTTTGTGGTTACTGATTGGTAAAAAGTTACTTTAAATTTGGCTTTATTATCCAGGTAAACAGTGTATGTTTTTCCTTTCATCACCCTATTTTAAGCTAACTGCACTTTTAAGTCTTAGAATTTCATAATGTTTTCATTCTGTCTTTATCACTATATGTTTTCAATTTCTATTTAATTTCTTCTGTTATTAATCCTGCTGTTTGGAAAAATTCTAATGGGTTTGTAAGTTCTTTTATCTAATTATTTCAGGTTATCTGTTTCTTGAAATTACTAGTTGTCTTCAGTGAGGAAAGTCATCTTGTCATGGGCTGTGTTAAGGTGGCTCTAGCTCTGGCAGATTTTCTACTAAGCTGTTCCTTTTTCAAGTCTTGAGTTCATGCTTATCCTTTTATATTTATCTGTTCTTTCTTAGTAGCATGTAAAATCTTTTTACTTTAAAAATTCTTCCTCTTTTTCTCCTCCAGCTTTATTGGGATAGAATTAACACATAAATCGTGTAAGTTTAAGATACACAAATGTTGATTTGATACATTTATGTATTGCAATATGATTCCCACCATAGCATTAACTAACACCTCCATCAAGTCACATAATTACCATTTCTTTTTTGTGGTGAGAACATGTAAGATCTACTCTTTCAGCAACTTTCAAATATATGATATGGTATTATTAGTTATAATCACCGTGCTGTACATCAGATCTTCAAAACTTGTTAATCTTATAACTGAAAGTTTGTACCCTTTGATCAGTATCTCTCCGTTTCCCCCACTTCTTAGCTCTGGTTAACCACCACTCTCTTTTGTTTTTGAGTTCAGCTTTTTTAGATTCCACATACAAGTGTTATCATACAGTATTTGCCTTTTTCTGTCTGACTTATTTCACTTAACATAATGCCCTCAGGTTTCATCCAAGTTGTTGCAAATGGCAGGATTTCCTTTCTCATGGCTGAATAACATTCCATTGTGTGTGTATGTGGGGGGGATATATCTCCTACATCTTTATCCATTCATCTGTTGATGAACACTTAGGTAGTGTCCATATCTTGGCTATTATGAATAATGCTTAGTGAACATGGGAGTACAGATATACCTTGGAGATCCTGTTTTAATTTCTTTTGGGTATAAACCCAAAAGTGAGATCACTGGATCATATACTACTGCTATTTTTAATTTTTTGAGGAACCTCCATACTGTTTTCCATAGCGGCTGCACCAGTTTACATTTCCACTAACTGTGCACAAGGTCTGTTTTCTCCATGCCCTTGGGAACACTTTTATCTCTCTCTCTCTCTCTTTTTTTTTTTTTTTTAAATGATAGCCATTCTAACCAGTATGGTGTGATAGCTCATTGTGGTTTTGATTTGCATATCCTTGGTGATTAGTGGTGCTGAGTGCCTTCTTATATACTTGTTTTGGCCATTTATATGTCTTCTTTGGAAAAATTCCAAGGTCTATTCAGTGTTGGCCTATTTTTTAATTGAATTGTTATTGAGTTGTACAAAATTCTTCCTCTTAAAGCTTAAGAGTTTGATAGGTAGATATTTGAGGAGAAGTCTGTTTTAAATAATTATTTCTGAATCTTTATGTAATGTACCACCTATCTCTGGATTTTGGTTGTCCTTCTAGTTTCGGAAATTTTGACTGATCCCTGGTTTCCACCTTGTTTGCCTTTTCTATTTCCTCTTGTTATACTTATAGATTAGTTCTCATCGATCATTTTTCAATACCTCACCATTGGTTTTTCATTATTATGAAGTTTCATCAAATTTATTTCTGATTTACTGGTGTTGAACCATTACATACTCTGCTGTGGTCATTTCTTCTACCTTAGCAGTTTCCTGCAGGTAATACGTGTGAGTAGGACTCTTGGCTGCAAGTAGTAGAGACCAACTACAGTTTGTGTAATACGTAGAAGATTTATATGGGGATAGTGGAGGCTCTAGGACAGGAATGCAGCCAGGCCGGCCCAGAAGCAGGAAGTGGAAAGCTGCTGGGAAGCTAGGCAGTATTTATTTTCTGTCTCTTGTTTTGGCTTCTGTTTGTTCACTTGTTCTTCTCTCTTAGACATTCAATTTGTACCATACTTTCCTTTTTTTTTTTTTTTTTTGGTACTCTCTTCTCTGATCAAAAGGACGGTCTACAGTAAACTTTGATTTCTTAGTCTCAGTTCCAAATTTCTGGGAGAGTTGCTGTGATTGGTAGTCAGATCATTTCTGTAATATTGACATTTTGGGCTGAGTGATTCTTTGTTGTGGAGGTTGACCTGTACATTGTAGGGTGTTTAGCTGCTTCTCCAGTCCTACCACCTGAATGCCAGTAGCATTCACCTTCTGACTGTAACAACCAAAAAGTGTTTTTAGATAGTGCCAAAATCCCCTTGGGGGTAAAATCACCCCTGGTTGAGAACTGCTAATCTAGAATGTATTCGGCTGCTCAGGGCCTACCACTGTGTGAGAAGGATGTTTCAGGAGGGTCTTTGTGAGCTAGGCAGATATTCAAAATGTCTGATAGGTATTTTTAGTTTTCTGTAGCAACTATAAATTTGACACCGTTTTTCATTATTGTTACTTGTTCCTTTTTAAAATAATTTTTTCTCATTTAAAGTATTTGGTATTAACATGTTTCTTATTAAAATCTTCAGTTGAAGTTGTAGAGCACATTTAGTCCTTGGCAAATAAGTGATGAAAATGGGTCTCAAAATAAGGCATGTCTAACTCTGAAACCTGTGCTTTTAACCATTATGCTATAATAGCTAGCATAACAGCATTGGGAGAGGATTGGGTGCTTGTGTCTGGACACTTTATTCTTCTGTATCATTTACTCCTGGAACAAGCCTGGAAGCTACGCATATTTCCTGGTTTTACAGATGAAGATGGATAGTTGAGAGAGACTGTCTCCTGCCTTAAGGCCACATAACTAGTAGGAAGAAGAGCTTGACTTAAGTTTTGTGGTGCACCTAAAGGAAGATATTCTGCACTGATGCTCTACTGTCTTCTCAAAGCTTTCATGACAATAAAATAGAAGGAAAAATATATACAATTCACTTTATTAAGGATTAATGGATATTACTGTTTTGTTCATTTTGAGACTAGCCTTCATATTACTAGTTTTGTGCCTTCTCAGGTATTTTTTAGAATTGAATTTAGAAGAATATTAATAAAAGAAAGCTAGATAATTACTCTTACCAGGAGAATATTTCTTTAAAAAACTGTATTTCAGAGATTACTGATCTACCAGGAATGACTTTGTGTTTGCTCCCTGGTGTAAACAGATTTTTTACACTTGCAATTCTTGAAGCTTTTGGGTTTTCTAGTTGAGTGCTTTCAATTATAACATCAGTCAGTGCTGCAGCCATTTATAAGCATACTGTTAATAGCATGGACTCTGGTGTTAGACTGTGTGGGTTTAGATCCTGGATTAAATTTATGGTTTAACATACCAATATCTTGACATAGGTAGAAAATAAATAACTTGCCTAGGAATACATATTTTTAAAGGTCTCTTAGGGCTCTTAATTTTTTAATGTGTCTGTTTCCTCATCTGTAAAATAGTCATGCTAATACTTGCCTCATAGAGTTGTGAGAATGCAATAGTAGTTACGTGTAAAATTCCCAGAGGGTGCATCATGAGTGGTAAGTACTCAAAAAGTGATAGCTGTTAATATTTTTTAAAGTTGCCTTTCTAACCTTTATATCAGTTAATATACTTCAGTTTCAAAAGTTCTAAATACATTAAAAAATAATTATTGTAATGTTAAGGTTGAGATAATTTTGAGACCTTAATATAAGATAGTATATTGTATTTAGGCTTCTTCTGTACCTAGGTTTAATTCCCACAATTCAGTGCTTCTAGATACATAGAGAAGCATAGCGTGTGGTTTTACTTTATTTTAGTACAATTATCAGCATTCTAATTGGGTATTTCCAGCACTTCACTTAGATAAGTCACATTCATTCTTTCCTCTCTCACAAAGGGCAATTAAAAATTATCCTAATATACCTTCTCACTCGTACGAATAGAAAAACTAGTTGTAGAGGCCTTAAGAAAAGAAAGAAAAAGGGGATGGTGAACCAGTGGAGCTAATTCCAGTGGAAGGGTGTGTTGTATGTGGGTACCCTGGGGATTGTGACACTCCATGATAGGAATCATTGTACAGCTGGGCCTCATGGAAACTGGAGCTGGTAAGCCATTAGAAATTAAGACTGCATACTCCGTCTTTCTCTTTCAGGGGCTGCAAGGTTTTGGCATCTTTCTTACTCTGTGCATCTGTTCAGTTTTCCTTTCTTCCAGCTGGCTTTCTCAGTTTCAGCTTGTAGTATATGGAGTGTAATGGCTGCTCAGCTTCTCTTTATCATGACAACTCTCAGTATTTTCTTTTGGCATTTATCCCTGCTGCTGAATGGCTCAGTATTTTTCTCTTGTAAAATTTAAATCATTTGTTTATTTAGTGAATGCTCAGTACCTTTGGATGGTTCAAAAGTCAAGCGGTATGGAAGTGTTTCTGTCCCCCTCTTTTCCCTGGCCACTCAGACTTGGCAATCCAGAATACCACTTGCTTGTGTATACTTCCCCAGCCTTTTTTTTTTTAAGACCAATGGAAGCATAGAGGCATATTATGTATACTGTTCTACACCTTCCTTTTTTAAATTTATTTTGGAAATTCTTCCATGTTAGTAAATAAAGAACTTGCTTTAAAAAAAAACTGCATAGCATTATATTGGATGGATGAATTATATAATTAGGTTGTTTTCAAACAGTGCTGCAGTGAAAACTCTTATATGTATTGTTTTAATATGTTAGTTGTAGCTATAGAATAAATGCCTTGAATTGGACTTGCTGACAGAAAGGATATAGGGATTTCAAAATAACCACTTAGTGAATAAACTGTCTTTATCCACCTTTTTGTATACTAAAATCCTGTGTGCATTTGATTCTATTTCTGAATTTTCTGGTCTTCTGTTGATTTACCTGATTATGTGTCAGCATCACACTGTTTTAATTATTGTGTTTTTGTAATGTGTAGTATCGCATGGTGACTAAGGATATATAGACTTGTGCTAAACTGTCTTTCTTTAAATCTTAATCATTTCTTTAGCTGTGTAATCTTGGGCCAGTTACTTAACATCCCTGTAATTCATTTTCCTTATTTGTACAGTGGAGATAATGATACCTATCTAGTAAGATTGTGATGAGCATTAAATGAGTTAATTTATATGAAGTGCTTAGAATAATGTTTGGCAAGTAGTTAGTGCTATGTAAGTATTAGCTCTTTATTGTTGCTGCCATTCATTAGGGCTAGTTCTTCATTGCTTTTTATTTTCAGAATATTCCTGCCTATTCATGCTTGCTTATTTTATTATATTAACTTCAGAATCAGTTGGTTTGTCTAGTTAGAATAGACTAGGTTATGGGTTGGTAACAGCAACTCCTCCCCACCCCAGTCTTAGTGGATTAACACATCAAAAGTTTGTTACACTACCTGTTCAATGTAGATCAGTGTGTGTGGTGGGGGAGGGGGGTCTGCCTATCTTTTGTCACCCAGATGCCCAGGCTAACAGAGTCTTCCTCCATCATTCTAGAATGCTGGCAGTTGAAATGCAGAGGGAAAGAGAGAATGGTGAATCAAGTACTAGTGGAAACTTTAAAAATCAAAAGGGACATACGTCACTTCCTCTTATATTTCATTGGGCACAGCAAGTCGTTTGGCATGACATTGTGTCAAGGGGACATGTCAAGGGGAAGGTGGAGTTTTGCAATGTGCCTAGGAGGGCAGCTAGAAATATTTGATGAAGAACAGTAGTGACTAACTTACTTTGCTCTGTTGGTTGCTAAATATTGGGTCACTCTGTGTTATATGCAACACACTAACCACCCCTCCCCAGCCCCCGGAGAGAAAATCCAAATTTCTATCTCGTAACTATGTTGAGCTCAAACTCTAGAGTCTCTGGGTGATATTCAGAGGAGGTTCCTTATGGTCCAGACACCTGTGAATGAAAAGGTTAAGTTATCAGCTAGTCTATTAAAAAAGCATCCTATTAGTATTTTCTCAGGCTCTGTAGTGGTTGTGGGAAGGGAGATGTAGGAAACTTAGACTTTTAATTCTACCTGTGTTTATATTATTTATTTTTTACAGTAAGCAGATGTTATGTAAACAGAAATATCTTAAGATAACCTACCATAAGAGAATTCTCTTATCTCCTATTTATACTAAATTAAATAATGTATAATGCGTGGCACAGCCAGAGCTGGACTTTAATGTAAGACGTTACCTAGCCCACCGTGCTTTCCAGTATACCGAGCTGTCTTTCTTAATGCATGGGCTTCTGTGTTGTAGCTTGTTTTTTTGTTATTTGCAATGAATATAGAACGGAAAAAAGCAGCTTACTTTGAGGAGGATGATTTTTAGGAAAATAATGGTAGTGAAGAATGATCTAAGACAGTTACCTAGAGAGGAGGACCTCAATGAGAGGACAGTCTGTACTAATACGGAGGGTGATGGTGCATATTAACTGGTTTCTAACTTGATCTTTCCTGGAGTGTTTAATTTATTTACTTTTGGTCATTACGTTTGATAGGGACAGCTTACAAAGCAAGCAGAAGAATGGCCAAATGTGTAATGTTTGTATTTTATAGTATTTGTCCAGGTATAAAATGTTTATTTAATACAAAGATCTTACTTCTTCGTTAAACTAAAATAAAGTTTGGGGGAAAAGCCATTTATTTACTACTCATTTCCTTTATTTCTTTAAAGGGAAAGGAAAAAAATATTTTTTTCTTATTACTAAAGCAGTATATTTCATTACAAGAAAAAAAGAATGTAAGCAAAAAGTAAAACAAAACAAACCCCCAAACCCACCTTCCTTTTTAGAGACAACAATCATTGAAGTTCTGATGTGTATTCTTTTAAGCCCTCCTTCATATAATTTGTGTTGTTAACCAAAAAGTATATAAAAATACATGCAGTTTTTTGTTAACTATCTTTTTTTCGCTTTATATATTTTGAAACTTGTAAATCTTAAAGGAGAAAGAGTTTTTTGATCTTGTTTTTAGAACTTCTTTTGCATTTACTCCTCCTCACACTATTTAACATCCAGACTTTTGTCTTATACTTTTTATTGTTATTCCTGTTTCCTTAGTTAGATAAGTTCCTCATTAAAGACTTCTGTATTCATTCTTCTGAGCTCATATTAAGTTTGTTTAAGGACAGGATACAGTAATGGAAGAGATTATAGGGAAAAAAGAAGACATTTCAGCAGTTATTTCAGGGTACAGATCAATAACTAATTCACTTATAATCCAGCATTGCTTAATTTGCTGATATAACCCCAAAGTAAGAAAGTACAAATTTGTATACATATATTTAAAAACTGTTCCTTTTTTTTTAAGCTGAAGTAAAATATTCCTATGATGTTAATTTTTTAATATGACCCTTTGAATAGAACATACTTAGTCTGAGGCATTAACTTGAAAATAAAAATGTGGAGGAGGACAGCAAGGTTATATTCTGTTCCTTTTAAAATGTCATGAGTTTAACTTCTTTCAAGAAGAAGAAAGCGTGGGTTTACTGTCTAGTTTTAGGTGGTGATTTATAAAAGAATAGCACAGCCACAATGTTAACAGCTAATTTGTAAATGTACATATTAATTAGAAATTTGTAGAAATGTAATGGAACTGGGGCCCACTTTTTTCCTTTTCCTTCTTAAAAAAGTATATTAACAGTTATTGAGTATGTTGCAGTATAAATGATCAGTAATATCTACTGAATTGCATCAAATGCTTTTATCCCAGCATGCTAAGACTAATTTTTTACTGTCTTTAAATCTTAAAAGGATTTTTTTTCTCACAAGTACTCTCCTTAAGGATAGATACAGAAATTAATCATAACTTCGTGTATAAAGTGTATCTGTGGCTTGTAAAAGAGTTTTAAAAGTTGGGCATAAGTGTCTGATAAGTTATAAAAAAACATATAAATCTCAGGAAAGGAAATTTTAGTTAAAATAGCAGGAAATTAGGACACATTTTGGGTAGAAAACAGAGATTGCCAAAAACAAAACAAAATACTGTTTCTGAAAGGAACATCTCAGTGCAGAAAAGACTGAACGTAGCAGATTTGAGACTGATAATCCTTAGAACCCCCCTGCTTGTAAGGTTGGCCCTTTGCTGGCGTCTGGGAACTTGGATTTTGGGAGAGTTTCTACTGTTCCCAGAACCGAGAAGAGTGGCTCACTGTATCTAAACTGTTAGTACAACAATGTGGTTTAGGCTGAACACCTGTGCTCCATCTGGCAGCCTGGAGTTTAGCTAGTCGTAGGTAGAGGGGATCTGTGTGACAAGCCCCTGAGGAAGACCTTGGGTACTGAACCTCTAAGGAGCTTACCCTTTAGACTACATTTTACACCTGTTGTTAAAACTCACTGCTGGAGGAGTCAAGTGTGACTCCCCTGGGAGAAGACTCTTGGAAGCTTGTACCTGGTTTCCTGTGGACATTGCTCCTTCTGCCTTTTTCCTTTGCTGATTTTGCTTTGTATCCTTTCACTTTAATAAAATCATTACTATGAGTCCAACTATGTGCTGAGTCCTCCTAGTGACCCACTGAGTCTGGGAGTGATCTTGGGGACCCCCCGACACAGCAGTGGATCAAATAAATTTATAACTGGACTCTACCATGCTTATATAAAGCTTCTACATGAGGGTATCCAATAGGTAGACGTCATTTTTTTGATTTAAGTTATGTCTGAATAGGGTAGTAGATAGAATAAGTGAAATTAGAAGTAAGTTTGGGGTCTATAGGAGAGGGAGAAAAGCTCTTAATCTGTGTTGGAGAAACTTCTGTCCAGGGTTCTATTTTTGTAAAACTGTATCGTGGTGTCGGGCTATCTGCTAAGGTTCTGTACTTTATAGAAATACATTATTCTGAAAGGAGAGCTTAAAGTGAGACAACAAATGTGACTCAAAGCACTGTGATGTAGAAAGTACAGGGGTTTTGACACTAGGCAGTTTTGGGTTAGAATTGTGGTTTGTTAACTAAATGGTTTGAACTTATTTCCTCCCCATTATAAAATGAGGTTGAGAATACCTGCTGTATGGGTGGTTTGGTAATTAATTTAAGATAATGTATACAAAGCTTCTACTACTATGTTTTGCTCATAATGATTTAAAAATTGTTAGTTTACTTTTTATTCTCTTCCAGATGTAGAGACATTAAAGAAATTTTAAAGGGGAAAAAGGAAAGAAGGTGAAAGTCGTTTTTCTCTTATTGGTTTGATGTGAGATTGGGTAGGAAGGTCAGTGAGGAGAGAAGAATCATTAGGTTTTAGAAAATGAAAATTTTAAGTTTATCTCCAAAATCACCCAGTGGAAATTTCGTCATTTATTTTAAGAACTATCTTAAGTACAAAGTTAAGAGGGGCTAGGAAAGGCATAGAAACTTTATGAATGTTTTCTTTTATGGTGAGGTCGTCATGATTTATTTGACCTGTGTGTTAGTAAGTTTTAGTAACTGATTAAGCACATTCAGCGTCTGTTCTCTCATTGTGAATACTTCTAGGTAATAATGAGACAATTTGGACTAATTTATAGGCATGATTTCCTGTTATGATTTTTAGAATCAGTGTTTAGAAATAGTGGCATCTTAAAACAGAATTGTATAAATCTGGTGTATGTATGTATTTTTGTTCTTTTTAAGCTTTTTTTATTTTGAAATTTAGAATTATTGAATACTTGCAAGAAAAAATTAGTAACTCTTTTACTCTTTGCCCAGTTTCCCCGATTGTTAATGTTTTGTTTCATTAGTTTTATTATATTCCCTCCTTCCCTCTTTACCTTTTCCTCCTTCACCTCCTCTCCTTAACCAGGAGTATGTATCAAAATCATCTGCAGACTATTAAAAAAATTAATGAAAATGTGTTCCTTCTGAACCAAGCAGGTGTATTCTGAAAAAAACAAACACCCTCCCTGGTGATAGGCACATCAGATTAAGACTTAGTTCACTGTAAGTTTATTTATTTTTTTGCTGGGGGCAGAGAGGCCCTAGATTAAAGTACTAGGCTAACTAACTCTCTGAGCCTTGAAGTATATCTGCTTTAATGTTCACCTTTCTCAATGTATTATTCTATTTTCCCCGAGGTCCATTATTGCTGTTGAGAAGTTAGCTGTCATTATAATTATGGGGTCAGCCTGTCATCTCTTTCTGGTGGTTTTGTAAATCCTTTGTCTTCAGTATTTTGCACTTTCACTACAAAGTAACTACTAAGTGTTAGATTTCTTATTATTTATCCTGCTGGTGATTCTTTGTGTTTTCTGAAACTTCAGCATTCTTGAAAAGTCTCAGTAATTGTAGCTTCAAATATTGCCTGTTTCCCCATATTCTCTACTCTTTTCTTTTTAAACATTATTTAGACATATGTTGGACTTTTTGTTCTGTTCTCATACTGCTTAACGTCTGTTCCATATTTCCAGTTGTTGTATCATTGTGCTACATTGTGTGTATTTCTTCAGAATACTGTTTACCTGATCTAATCAGCTGTTTAATCCATCCATTGAACTTCTGATTTCGGTGATTATATTATTTTCCATTTCTGCAAGTTCTATTTGATTCTCTTTAAAATGTCTTTTTAAAAATTTAAAATTATGCATATACAGAGTATAAAATTTACCATTTTAACACTTTTTAAGTGTACAGTTCAGTGGCATTAAGTACATTCATATTGTGTAACCATCACCACTGTCTATCTCCAGAATTCTTTTCATCCTGCAAAGTTGAAACTCTGTACCTATTAAACAATAACTCTTCATTTCCCCTTCCTCCAGCCCCAGCAACCACCATCCTACTTTGTCTCTATGACTGACTACTTTAAGTACCTTATATAAGTAGAATCATACAATATTTGTCCTTTTGTGATTAGTTTATTTCATTTAACAATGTTCTTAAGGTTCATCCATGTTGTAGCATGTGTCAGATGATATTTCATTGTATGCATTTCCACATTTTGTTTATCCATTCACCTGTCAATGGAAAGCAACTTGCGTTGCCTCCACCTTTTGACTACTGTGAATACTAATACTATGAACACTGGTGTACAAATAACTCTTTGAGACCCTGCTTTAATTTCTTTGGGGTATGTATCCAGAAGTGGATCATATGGTAAATCTGTATTTTTTGAGAAGTTGCCATACTATTTTCCTTAGTGGCTGTACCATTTTACATTCCCACCAATAGATAGTACATAAGGCTTCCAGTATTAACACATCTTTGTTAACACTTATTTTCTGTTTTTTTGGTAGTAGCCATACTAATGGATGTCAGGTGATAAATCATTGTAGTTTCAGATTGCACTTCCCTAGTGATTAGTGATGTTGAGCATCTTTGCATGTACTTGTTGGCCATTTATATATCTTCTTTGGAGAAATGTCTATTCAAGTCTTTTGCCCATTTTAAAATCAGGTTAATTTTTTTTTTTGACTTGTTCCTTTTTGGTAGTGTCTTTTTCTTCATTTACTATCATCTCCTTTTTTCTTTAAACATATGCAACATATTAATTATATTTATTGCTGAGTGTCCAGTTACCCCGGAGGTTAGCAGCTTAAAACAACCAATATTTATGACCTCACATGATTTATTGGTATCAGATGTCTAGATGTTCCTTAGGATGGTGGTTCTGGCTTAGGGTGTCTTGTGAGGTTTTAGTGAAGCTTCCAGTTGGAGCTGCAGTCATCTGAAGGCTTGTCTGGAGCTGGAGGATCTATTTCCAAGATGGTTCATGCACATGGTTGCTGGTGGTTGGCTTCAGTTCTTTGCTCCGTAGGCCCATCTGCAGGGCTGTCTGAATGTCCTCGTAGTATGGCAGTTGGCTTCCCCCAGAGCAAGTAATCCTAGAGAGAGTGAACAGAATGCCATAGTACCTTTTATGACCTAGTCCTGAGTCACACGACTTCACTTCCATCTTACTCCCTTTGTTAGGAGTGAGTCCCTAATTCTACTCAAAGGGTAAAGAATTAAGCTCTGCCTCTTGAAGAGTGGGATATCAAACAATCTGACAAGGAATAAATTAGACCAACTCTAGTACGGTATAATGCTAATAATGAAGTGTTTTTAACAAGAAAATAAAACTCTATAAGGAATAGTCTTAGATGACAGAAGCAAATGTTATCTCTGATGGGTTTAATGGGGCCAATAGTAATAGTATTTACACGTGGCCAACAGTGTTCTAAGTGGTTTACACATGTATCACTTAATTTTCACAACAACCTTGTAGGATAGTAGAACCCTCTAAATAACCTAATAAAATGAGCAGCCATTTCTTAAGTAAATCAACAAAAGGTGGGATTCATATTGCTGTGAGAAGCAATAGTAGTGGAATTTTATCAGTCAGGGAGGTGGATGTTGATTTAGTTGATATGAAGGATGGGTAGTAATTAAATGTTAGTGGATAGGAGTGGGGAAGAGTGTTTCATATAGAGGGAACAGAATGTATAAAGACCATGTGGATGGAAGAAGCATGGTAGCATTGTTTTCAGTATATTCAAGTATGATTGAAAAGGCTTTGTATACTTTGTATTCTTCATTAGATTTAACTTGATTACTTGCAAAAATATGAAATAATTATTTGTATATGGAGTGTTTATACCTTTAAAAATTTGTTTTTTAGTCATTATTCTACATGTTGTCAGAAATTATGATATGTACAAACATTAAACATTTCAAGCCTTTATTAGTAGTTTCTTTAATTCATTTTTTGTAGCTACTGGCTCTTTAGAAAGTACTCTGCTTAATCATAATTTGATTATTGATATTTAGATCAGTGAGATAATTTGAATGATTTTCTTAATAATGTCTCTTGTTTTAAATTATATTGTTAGGAAACTGTTAAAGAGGATTGATTTTAAATTTCCAAATTCATGTTCATTTTATATAATAATTCTTAGAAGAGATTATATTTGGAACATTGTAAACAATATTTATTTTATCAAGTAAGAGCTTTAGTTCTGTCTTTCAGGGCCCCCACTGAATTCAAAATTACAAAATAAGTATTTGCTTTGATCATGGAAAAAGATACACTTTTGAGGTAGGATTGTTAGTGTATTTGTTATGATCAAAGACTTATAAAAGTTCAATTTAATAACCAAAAAAACTGTTCCTCACCAGTCCACTAGGGGATACTCCAGTACTTAGGAAGAAAATCCAGTTGCTGTTATAGTTTAAAAATTATCTTATACTTAATAAAATTATTACTTTCCTGCTTGCTTACATTAAAAAAAAGACTTTTTAGGACTGGTTTGGGTTATTTGACAATAATATTCATCTCTGGAAAAATTTGCAGCATTTTTTTCAGCTTTATTAAGGTACAATAGACATGGGAATTGTACGTACTTTTTTTAATAATATGTTTTTATTTATTTATTTTATTTTTGGAGGAGGGGGAGGGAGGTAATTAGGTTTATTTATTTATTTATTTATTTATTTTTAGAGGAGGTACTGGGAATTGAACCCAGGACCTCATGCATGCTAACTAAGCATGTGCTCTACTGCTTGAGCTATACCCTCCCCCACCCCAAAATATTTAATTAAGACACCAAGTTGTTTGTTTGATATGTTTTGATGTATGTTGCTGATACAACATGTGTGATGTTTCGGTATATATACATTGTGAAATGAACACCACAATCAAGCTAATTAACATATTCACCTCACATAGTTGTCATTTTCTTTGAGAGTGTGTGTGTGTGTGGTGTGAACACTTAAGACCTACTCTCTTATTAGCAAATTTCAAGTATACAGTACATTACTGTTAACTCTAGTCACCATGTTGTACATTAGACCTCCAAAATTTATTCATCTTGCATAATTGAAAATTTGAACCCTTTGACCAACATCTCTGATTCCCTCTCTCTCCAGCACAACCACCATTCTGTTCTGTTTCTGAGTTTGACTACTTTACACTCAACATATAATTGAGATTATGGAATTTGCTGCATTTTTTATAGTGTGGAAATTCACCTTGCGATTTGTTGGCTACTTTTTCTGATGGTGGTGCCTCAGACTGAGCACTTTAGAAAAACTGTTTTTTTTTTTCCCTAGTATATGGGAAAGTAATGGTTCTCATTTGTTTTGTAAATTGTGCTCTCACTTGAAGGTCAGAAAAGCTATTTGGTTTGAATTTATTATACTTTTATCCATTATATCATGTATAATAACATATATACATCTTAGAAAGCATGAAATATGACTTTAGATGTACATAATGCAGAGGCTAATTCAAGTTATTGAATTGTTGTTAAAAATACTCAACAGACTAATATTATCTTGATTTCTTTCTAGTAATTTAAGTAGACACAATGCGATTACTTACTACTCTAAAGAAAAATGTATAAAAAGTTGAATTCCATTTTTAGAATAGTGAAGTTTCAAGGAAAGAATGTAGGCTCTTCTATTTATTAGGGAAAGGTTATCAGGCTCAGTGTTTCCAAAAATACTTCGGTTAACCAAAATTTTATTCTTTATTTTTCCTCAGTGATTTTTTAAATTTCGTCTACTAGATATGATTGTATGAGTTTTCTACATGACATGAATTTCATTCCTATATGCCTCAAACTTAGATTCTTAAAGATAAAGTGACTTGTCACAGTTAATTCATCAATTCACCTGATTTCTATTTATAAGTACTCAAGTGGGTGAAATCATGTGCCATCATGATAGCACAATCTGGGAAATGGAAAATCAGGCAGCCTTGGATAAGAACAAGTATATGTATGTATTTGTCTATTGAAAATAAAGATGGTATAGGAATTAGAGTTTGTTTTAATTTGAGCTTGGATAATAATTTTATAGGATATTATGGCGATAACAATGTTGGGTAGAAGGATTGTATTTGACGTTCTGACGCTGTTTGTCGTCTCCTTAGCCAAATTTGGGAAGAGCTAGAGAGTGTTGGGGTACTTAGGCCTTTCAGTTATGCGTCTGTCTGATTAGATTGACTAGTGTGGCCTGGATGCCAGTCATGTATACCTGTGGTGGAATGAGAGCCAGAGCATTCCTGTGAGCCATTTTTCATAACTAGTTCTGTAACTGTTGCGTATGGTTAAGTTCCCTGCTATATACAATGATTAATTAATAAGTGAGATGTGACTGGGTCATGTTTTGTTATATTTTGAGTAGAGGAAAGGCAAAATGTCACAATGTCACAGTTACACTCTTTTGCTTTTATGCTTTTTTATTTGTTTGCAATAAAATGTGTGTGTGTGGGTATGTGTGTTTTAAGGAAGGGAACAAACAAAAGACCATTTATAGTGTTTTTGCTTAGGTCCAAACTTAATTCTCATCTGTGTGATATAATGCAAATGTAAAGTACTGTGAAGGCCATTAGTTCTAAAACTGATCCGTGAAGAATTTTGTTACTATCATACTGGGTTTTCTCTTCTGAAAGTTAACCCTCTTCACATGGCCTTCATGACAACTGAGAGGAGCATTGTTTTCAAGAGAACTGGGAGTAACTTCCTATCCATTTTGGGGTTAGCTGTGGTTAGAATGGATTATGGGAAGTGACTGAATAGCTGCTTCCACTTTTCCTTTCTCAGCCTTCTTCCCCCAACTCCATGAGCAGGGCCAGGTCTTTAACTTCTGACTGTACTAGAGTATATCTTAGAATATTCTTTGCTATTGCTATCTTTGGTGGTAAAATTTCTGATAACAGTGTCCTTGGCGAATAAGCTCGGAACTAGTAAAGGCATTATCATACTTGCTGTTTGGCTGTTTTACTCTAGATGAATGAACTAGTGAATGCAGCTAGCAAGTTGCTAGTGGTACAAGAATAAGGGAACTAGTTGATATAAGAGGAAGGAAACATTTAAAAAGGAAACATAAAACTTCTTGTGCTCTGAGAAATTCCTGAGTAAACTACCTCAGAACATGAAGAATGTCGTATTTTTGCCAATAGTGTTCCACATCTTGAAAATTCAGAATTGAACTGGGAAGTTTATGTAATTTCATCATTAATATTACTATTAAATCTTAAAAAATTATTTAAATTAGTAAAACTTTAACAAATGTAGTTCAAAATTGACAACACATTAATTAATGAAAAGTTAACACAGTAATATAGTGTTAACACATTAATATAGTTCAAGATTTAAGAGGTATGCATTTAATCGTCCTTTATCTCCCTTCAGCCATCCACTTCTCTTCTCTGGAGGCAATCAATATTCCCAGTTTAAACACACTTTTAACATTTATTATTTAAAGGACTTCTTTGTATGCATGAATAATTAAAGTCTAGCATGGATTCTAGAGTTAGATGTTTAAATTTTTCATTTACAGTTGTCCCTCGGTGTCTGCAGGGTATTGGTTCTAGGACCCTCTGCGGATGCCAAAATTCAAGGATACTCAAATCTTTTATATAAAATGGTGCAGTATTTGCATATAACCTACACACATCCTCTGTATACTTTAAATCATCTCTCGATTACTTATAATACCTAATAAAATGTAGATGTTATGTAAATCATTGTAAATACTGTGTCTGGTATTTTTGCCCTAAGAATCTTTGCCCCGAAGAGTTTTACTGCAAGCAGATTCAGTGCCAAATACTTAAATTCTGTCTGCATCACGTTCTTCACTTTCAAATAGCAAAACCATTTTCAAAAAACTTATACTCATCAGGAATCAACGTAATCATCTCTTTGAGGGGGATATAGGAGAAGCTTGATTTTTCTTTCGCCTCCGGCTTCTAATACTGAGCGATAAAATTGGTAAACGTGGCATTAGAGAACAAGCTGTTGTACCTAAATTAGCTGAAGGAATCAGTAATTAGTGCTCTTGAAAACTGCTGTGAAATTACCAGCCACCTCTTTTATATTTGCCATAGCCTGGTAACCTTTAGATTTTGATGGGTGGGAAGGATGACAGTGCTTACCAAAGGATTTGTAAAAAACTGATGTGTTATCATTTTCTAGTGTAATGAAACCAAAACTGTCGATCAGTTATTTTATCTTTTATGTAAAATGGTCTTATGGCCAGTTAGTTGTTTGGTGAAAACTGCTTGCGGCAAAGATGCTCATGGTGAAAATACCTAGCACCTGTAAATACAATGTAAATGCTGCTTAAATGATTACTGCTGTGTTGTAAATTCAAGTTTGCTTTTTGGAACTGTCTGGGTGTTTTTTTTCCCCCCTGAGTATTTTTCACCTGTAATGGTTGAATCTGCCAGTGTGGAACCCATGAATATTGGTGGGCTGACTATATTTAATAGTTGCTTTTTCTTGGCACTGGAAATATGGTGTTGAACAAATGAAATCCCTTACCTTCATGGAGATTACATTGTAGTGGATAGAGACAGGCACGAAATATTTGTTTACTGTCATGTGGTGATGAGTTCTAGGAGAAAAATACAGTTAGCTAAAACGACAGACTGAGAGAAGATGCTATTTCAGATAGAATGGTCAGAGAAAGCCTCTGGTAGGTGATATTTCAGTAGAAATTTGAATAATCTCAAGAAGTGAGAGTTAGGACTTTCAGGAGATAAGTATTCCAGGAAGAAGACCACCAAGGGTAGATTTTGGAGAATATTTGTAAAGCAGAGGGTTTTAATCTTTCCAGAATAGCGGAGGAGGCTAGACTGTCTAGACGGGACTGGCCCATGGGGAGGATGCGAGGAGATAATCCATAGAAGGAGAAAGAAGGTTAAGTTGTGTGCAGGATAGGGATCTGTTGGGATGGGGGGATTCGATTTAAAAAGATTCAGTATGGCTGTTTTGTGGAGAATAAACTCTTGGGGGCAGAGGCGAAAGCAGAGAGACTAGTTATGAGTCTAATAGAATATGCAGCAGTACTGGATACAGTGAGCTTTATCAGACATAGTTAGGTGTCATCTCTCTAGAGTTTGACTTCTACTGAAGAATAGGATAAGAAATGAAAGTGAGTTTGTAATGTATATTAATTTTTAAATTGTAAAGGCTGTGTTGCAAAGTTTTGACAAATAATTGGGGCTCCTTTTCCTCTCCAATTTGACTAGGTGACATTTAGAATTTGAAACTGCTTTGGTTTCTTCAGCGTGTATCCATATGCTAAAAAATATTTAAAAGTCAAAAGATTCTTAGACTTCAAGCAGTTAGGTTGCTCATGATGTAAATAAGTGGAATATAAAATGTTGATGTGTAAAAGTTAAACTTTTTCCTTGATCATGAATTTCAAGCAGTAGCATTCTGTGTAATATAAATTGTGTTCCCTGATTAGTTGTATCCAATTTGAGTTTTGAAAACTTACTGAGATACACTTGTGCCTGCCTCACTTCCTTGAAAGATTTTAACTGGAAAGCATGCTACAGAAATCAAATGTAATTATTAATAGACACAGTAAAATACTGCCCTGTAGACACAGTAAAATACTGCACAGTAAAAATAACACATAGCAGATATGCAATAAAAAAATTTATGAAACTAGAAAAGGATTGTTATATACAATAAATTTAATGAAAGTGGTTATATTTAGCATTAGTGTGTATTAGACTCAAGTCAGTAATTTTCATGGTTTAAGAGTACAGTCATTCTATTATTTTCTTATTTTTGAGACATCTTTCCTGTCCCTTACTTAAACATTTTGGTGCAATAATTTTCTTATAATAGCATACTTAAGAAATTGTTAAATATAATATATAATATGTATTTTGTTTATCTTTTTTTGGTTTGTAAATTTTATCTCCTCAATTCTGAATATAGTATAGATGTTTAAAAAGCACAATTTTTTTTTTGTAGATGTGTTTTAAGTCACTAAATCTAGCTAAGCTTAGATTTCTCCATTTATAAAATGGGAATACTACTAGTACTTAAGTCACAGGACTGAAAAGATTGAATGGGATTGTAAAGATTGAAAGAGATAATATATGTAATGTACTTGGCACACAGTAGATATACTAGTTAAGAATGTAGACTTTCTGAATTAAATCCCAGTTCTGCCACTTACTTAGTTGTAAGACCTTGTAAAAGTTACATAGCCTCTGTTAGCCTCTTTGTTCAGTCCTCTTGAGTCTTCCTTTTTCATAAAATGTATCTGGTGTTTGCAGCTGAGTCATTTTCTCAGCCTACTTTCTCATAGGAATGTGGGGACCCAAAGACCTGTTTTCATTTTATACCTTTTCTTTCTTTCTGTTTTAATTCAACCTGGCAGAGTTTCTGCTAGTATAGTTTTTGTGATAGAAGGAGTTACAGCATTTTCATATGCATTTCATATGCTCATGGAAGTGATCTGGTATAAAGGAAGGGGAGGGAGATAATATTTTTTTTAATTTCTAAGTTCTTATTTTCATTTTCCTGCAGTAAACATGTATTGTTACATGCTTTTAAAATCATCATCTAAAAGAAAAATCTCAGTAACCAAATGAACCAGACATCCAATTTTTAGAGCCAACATTTTCTTAAATTACAGATGGTCACATATTTGGTTAGAAAAAAATCAATATCTGCCAAGGAGAGGGAGTTATTGGGTGGAGAATTGCTGGAGCTGACATCTTTTAGTTTTTTGGGAGGGATTGGAGCTAATGCACTAGAGAAGGGATTGGCTAGAGAAAAGAGAACAGATAGTTGTTCATTTAGAACAAGAAGGAAGGCGCAATTAGTTGCTGATCACTGTGAGTGGATGTGGTGGTAATTCCTGGAAATTCTAATAGCTTTAGTTTTTCTAAGCAAAGTCATCAGCTGAGGGCAAAAAGGGGAATGGAAGAAGGCATTAGAAGTTTGAGAAGAGAGAAGAGAGCATCTTATTGTCACTTAGAGATGTGGGAGAGTGAAACAAGGAAAATACAGTATGATTACTAGGCAGAATTAAGGGCTCACTTGAGGTTAAAGGTCATGAGTTAAAAGTGAGGCCAGGAAAAAAAAAGTGAGGCCAGTCAGCTTGGTTGTGGGTTTTTTCCCTCTCTCTAACCATATTGATTTTAGGAGTAGGAGAATAGGCAGAGAATTGAATTTAATCAAGCTTGTGGTTTTGAAAAGTGAGTATGTCCAAGTGAGAGAGAAGCAAGTGATTATATTGATGGCTCCTGGAACTTAAACTGGGTAAAGAGAAGAGAGGACTTCAGGGTGTGTGGGATAATGAAAAAACTGTTGAGTCAGTAGATGTGAGATCCTGGTGCGATCAAATGATGATCAGAGTCCATGTACTGGAAGGAGTGAGTTAGTAAGATAGAATATGTATTCAAAAGAGATTGCCTGAAATTAAGGTTATTGAGAAGAGTACGTTACAGTGTGTGGCTGCGGTAGGGCTACATTTAGTTCTTTGATGTTCACAGCACCCCTGTGATGTAGATAGGGTAAGCATATTCATGTTTTATGGATGAACAAACTGAAGCTCAGAGAGGTTGGACAATTTCCCCAAGGTCACAAAGCTACCTAGGACTCAGACTCTATCACTGTCTCAGTGCTTACTCCTCTACCATACTATATCAATCTTATGAAAATTTGTGACTTGTTATCCTCTCTTTGAAACTAAATGGCAATCTCAAGTGAAGACTTTTGAGAAATATACATGAACAAATCTATTTTTCTCTTCAGGAATCTTCAGAGACTAACTTAGGGTTAAGGGTAATGTTAGAAGGGGTCATTGCTACTGTTACTACCGAAGTGATCTTATTAAGCACACACACACATTTTAGAGGTGTGAATAAGACAGTGTAGTTTAAACTCCCTTATGTGAGGGGGCTTATGGTGGGTGGGAGACAGGACAAGTAGAAATGCACTATTCTTTCAGCAGCATGCCTGAACAAACAGCTGTGCTGTTAGAATGTGTCTGCCCAAATCCATGTGCATTCTTTATCATGGCAGTTTGTACCATGGCAGGTCTCTAGAAAAGAGTAGTGGCTATTGGATGATGTCCATCTGAGCTATGATTCTCCTCTCTCTCCCTAGTATGGTAGTAATTATCATACCTTTTCTTTCTGTTCTTAAACATTTAGCTTTGTGGTGGGGGGCAGATTTTGAAGAATTCTTTAAATGTGAAAGAAGAATGAGAGAATTGTAATTAAATGGAGTATGAACTGAAGTTTACATTTTTGATGTTTGCCAGAGCAGAAAAATAGGGTACCTAAATTGCAGATGTTTTTTCTTCCCTTTTTTTAAAATTGTTTTTAATTGTGGTAAAATACATACAGCATAAAATTTACCATCTTATCAGATAATATTTTAATATACTCTAATTTTTTGTTCATATAGTATTCTGTTTAAAATGAGTAGTTCCCTGTGGATGACCCTGATGTACCTTGGCCAGAGGAATTCCCCTTTCCTCTCTGTTACTACTCTTTTGTCTCCTTCTGTGGAGACTACTAGAGTGAAGTCTGATGACAGAACAAGAGAAGTGGTAGACCTTAGCTGCTGCTGTTCCTCATACAATACCTGTGTAACACTGGTCATATCAGCTCCTTACTACTTTTCCTTTTCAGCCTGCATGCCAGCTCCTCAGAGATTGTATAGGAGCCTGAATCATGTATCCAACTTTGATCTTGTTATTTCCTTAAAAAGCTTTCATTTATTTTTTTTTATCATCTTCAGAATGAGGTCTAAACTCCTTAGCAGAGCATCAGAGGCTTTTATGATCTGGTACCTGCCTAGTCTCATACATGCTCTCTAGGCTTCAGCTGTACTAAAATACATGTAATTCTCTGAACATGATCAGTGCTTGGCACGTAGTAGGTAGCCCAGAAATATTTCTTAGAAGAATGAAGGAAAAACTGTATACGTACATATACATACACACATATATATGTATTGCGCTTGTACTTTTTTATATGCTAGCATACTTCTTTAAATTTGAAGTATAGTTGATTTACAATGTTGTATTAGTTTCAGGTATGCAACAGAGTGATTCAGTTATATATATGTATATATATTTTATGTATGTGTATATATATATATTCTTTTTCAGATTCTTTTCCAATAAAGGTTATTGCAAGATACTGAATATAGTTCCCCGTGGTAGATAGTAGGTCCTTGTTGTTTATCTCTTTTATATATAGTAATGTGTATCTGTTAATCCCAGACTCCGAATTTATCCTCCCAATGCCCTCACTTTTCCCCCTTTGGTAACCGGAAGTTAAAAAAAATTTTTTTTTAAATTTTATACAGAAATAATTTTATAGAGAAATCATTCAGAAGAAGCTAATAGCATAATCAATCTTTGAAAATGAAGTATATCCACAAGTGATTTTTAAAGGTTTTTTTCCCCTGTCATATTGGTTAAGTTTGGCTGTCTTTAGTCTCTATGTTATTATTTCTTTCCTAGCATGGTGTCATCTATTTATTTAGCTTGTATTTTCCAGCAAGAAGCCCCATCCTTTCCTTCCTCATTTTCTTTCTCAAAGCATAGATTTTAAGTTATTCTGTTTTTTTCTGGCTTTCACATTGTTTATGAATGTTTGCTTACTCTGGGCTTTAATAATGTTGACATAATTCTTAGAAGCTTGCATCATTCTCTTGTTTTATGACTCTTGGTGCTGTGTCTTTTGATATTCTATGAATGTACTCGAACATCTAAAGGCATCAACGCATTTTACATGTGCTTAGATTGATTTTAATAGTCTCCTCTATTCTGTGTCATTAGATGTAGTCCAAATTGTAGAAATACTGTATTCTTTAAAGATTTGCATCATTTTTGAATTCCATCCCTTACTGAGTTTCTGTTTGGTAACTGTAAGTTTGTGTTCTATGTCTTTGAGTCTGTTTCTGTTTTGTAAGTAACGTTGTATCATATTTTTGTATTCCACATATAAGTGATATCCTGTGAGATTTGTCTTTCTCTGCCTTACTTCACTTAGTATGATAATCTCTAGGTCCATCCTTGTTGCTGCAAGTGGCCTTATTTCATTTTTTTAAAGGTTGAGCAATATTCCACTATATGAATACCACATCTTCTTTATCTGTTCATCTATTGATGGACACTCAGGTTGCTTCCATGTCTTGCCTACTGTAAATAGTGCTGCTATGAACATTGGGGTGCAGTTAACATATTATCTTTTATTCCATGGCTAACTCTTGACTTTCTGTGAAGACTCAGGCCAAGAATCTTTTAAGAGGCCTTCTCTGCTTTTGACTAGACCATTCAGCACTCTGGCTCTGTGATAGCAAAGCATTCAGGCCACATCTCTGTATATAACAGCTGATGTACTTTTTTATTTCTCTCATTAGTATGGGAGCTTCTTGAGGGCCAGGGACCACATCTTACTGATTTTAGTACTCCCTAGCTCTTGGCTTATTCTTCGCAGGCACTTGCTATTACAAAAAGCCTTTAAGATAGCTGTTGCTCTTGTTTCTTAATATTTACATTCGTAGCTTTATGTTGACTCTTCCTGGCTTTTTAATTTCATTTCTTTGCTTCCCAAAGTGAAAATTGCTTAGAAATAATCAGTATTCCAATGAGTATATATCATAAGTCATAATTCGTATAATATGATTTCTAATTGTGGGATTGGTATATTGAGTAGGAAGATTATAATTGCAGACTTCATCTTCATGTGGAAGAATTATCTGAGCTCTTTAAATAATTGAAGAAAATTATAATAAGTTTTAAACTCTTCTAGATCAGTACATCTGAATTTGCACATTTTAAATTGGTAGCTAATTAAATTGTTCCTACTTTAGATGTAACTATTATTAATCCGTTTGTGTTTCCTAATTTCTACTCTCTTTTATCAGTGTTGCTTTCCTTTTTATTATTGACGTCAGAAGTTGTGTCATCTGGATATTACTTAGAATTAATGACTTAGTCAGTGGATGACACATTATTTGTTCCTACAAGAAGGCTTTATTTTAGATGTTCTTCCTTTTTAAAGCCCAGACTCTTAATCATCTTACCATAAGTTTTGACTTCTTCTGTTCCTAAATTTAGTTGTATAATCATTTAGGTGAAACAGTATTCAAGGAAACTTAAGCATGCTAAAAATGTCCTGGATTTTGGGGCCATGAATATAAGTACCATAAATAATAATTTTGTAAACAACAATTGTGAAAGCCCAAATTAATTTAGATTTAAATAATTTAAAAAAATTAAAATTTAAGTGTGAGATTGAAGACATCTCTAATCACTTTCTTACCCTAGTGCAGGCCAGCTCTTCCATGCTGGAACTACCTGCCTATACCACCTCAGCTTTTACAGGACTTAACTCTTTAAAAATTTTTTTGTATTGTTATAAATATACATAACAAAGTTTGCCGTTATAATCACTTGCGTGTACAATTCAGTGGCATTTATTACATTTACAATGTGTTGCAACTGTTGAACCACTGTTTCCACCTTTTCTAACAACTCAAGCAGAAAATATCACCAGTAAGCAATAATTCCCCATTCCTCCCTTTTCACAGTCCCTAGTAAACCTCTAATCTACTTTCTGTCTCTGTGAAATTGTCTATTCTAGACATTTCATATAAGTGGAAGTATATATGTATATATATATATATTTTTTTTTTTGGTATCTAGCTTATTTTACTTAGCATAATGTTTTCAGAGTTCACCATGTTATAGCATGTATCAGAACTTCAATCCTTTTTATGGCTGAATAATATTCTATCGTATGTATATACCAATTTTGTTTATCCATTCATTTCTTGATGGACACTTGGGTTGTTTCCGTCTTTTGGCTGTTGGGAATAATGCTGCAGTTAACATTGGCATATAGGTATCTGTTTGAATCCCTGTTTTCAATTCTTTTGAGTATATACCTGGGAGTAGAATTGCTGGGTCATGTGATAATTCTCTATTTGGCTTTTGAGGAACCACCAAACTTCCACAGAAGCTGACCATTTTACATTGTACTGTACAATGTATGTGATGTACTGGGATTCATTATTAGGAGATAATTCCAACTATAAGGTCTTTAACTAGTTATATATTACCTTGGACGAGTCTTTTAAATTCTCTTTGTATTTCAGTTACTTCATCCTCAAAAGTGGAGCTTGAATTAGATAATGTAGAAAGTTCTCCTATCTCTAAAATTCCCTCACTGACATTATGATAAATTTCCATGATGTTTACATTTGCGCTTCTTTTGTCCTCTCCTCCCCTTTTAAAAAAAAGAGCAGTTTGACATACACTAGGAGACAGAACCTCTGTGTGTCTGGTGATACAAGTATATACAAGTCTCCAAATATTAATTTTTTTTAATGTTGATAGATTTTTATTTTATTTTCAATTGAAGTCAAATACTAATTCTTACTTGTTAGATATGAACCACTTTATATAAGTTTATTAAAGACTTTTTCAGATACATCTACATTGAAATGTAAACTTTAATTAAACTGTATGCTTTGGCATTAAATCATAACTTAGGCAGAAATTTACTTTTTGTACAATTATGTCAAAAAAGATTTTGCTGCACACCATCCTGCTTAGTGACATATAAAAATATATATTGTATTTATATATTGTCATATATATTAAATATAGAATTGCATAATAAAATACTTAGCACTTACAAGAAAGCAGATTACTTTTTTTTTCTTTTTTGGAGTTTTATGCATGGAGGTACTAGGGATTGAACCCAGGATCTGGCACATGCTAAGCACGTGCTCTATCACTGAGCTATATATAGCCTCACCCCCTAAAGCAGATTACTTTTAAGAGTGTAGCACTATTTGCATAGAGATAATTATCTCTAGATGCTTAATGAAAGCTTGAAATAAAGGGGAGAAGGGAATCAAGGATAACTGCAAATTTAAAACCTGAAAGAATAGTTCTCGTAACAAAAAATGGGTATTTTGAAACAAGTGTATTTAGTTGACATATAAGCAAGAACTTAAGTCAGTACATGCTTTAATACAGTTGTGATTTTTCAGTAGGATTTTGGCATCTTGGAACTTGGACCTTTTATTGCCAAATTTTGTTTATTCCATTCTGTGTAGTTATGTCATTGATGAAACATATGTGTGTGTATGTGTACACACACACGTATGTTTGCCTAGCACCTGAATTACATACCAGAATGTATTGCACATATAATGAGTAGGGAGGCCAGAAGTCTTAGATCTCACGTTATGAGCATTCTGTTAGAAGGTTATGACATGCCAAAAGACCATAATGGAGTAAGGTAAAGAAATTTTATCAAGAATTTTTCCCTGGCTGCTAATGACTACTGGAAGAACAGTATAAGTAATTATTATTCCTTGACCAAAACCCCACTTTTAAACCGATTATGTATCCTGTTAATATACAGTTTACCTCAGCTTTGCAAGAAAAGGGGCCATCTTCTATATTTAAGTATTTTAAAAGTTGATTTTAGTAATTGTTTTCCAGATAGCGTCAGAAAACAAGATTTCTGAAAGAAGTAACAGTTCTAGCCTATTATTGCTGCCCTCAATGAATTACATGAGATAGTTGCTATTTAATTAAATAAATAAGGAGGGAAATATAGCTCAGTGGTAGAGCACAGGCTTAGCATGTGCAAGGTTGTGGGTTCATCCCCAGTACCTTCGTTAAATTAAAACAGAGAGAAAGAAAGAAAGGGAGGGAGAGAGAGAGAAAGAAACCTAATTACCCCCCCCCCATTTTTTCTAAAATTAAAAAATTCAGTGAATAAATTATTGTTAAATCCAGGGTTCCTTATTTTCCTGTTTAGTTGGGTTTCAGTGGATCAGGAAGGAAGCAGTGATTACAACTCATTACCCTTTAGTCCCAGAGCAGTGTACTCCTAAAGACTGGCTGTCTCCTTGAGGGTGACTAGTTGGAAGGGAATGGTATGTCATGACTATTCTTGGAACTCAACTTGGCTGTTTCTGTGCTTCTTTGGCAGAAGCCAGAAGGGTTGGGTTGAATCTCAGGGCATCTGGAATAATCAAGATGCCTAGTGTAACAGCCCAGTGTATAACCAGAGTTTTTGTTCTGTTTTTTTTTTTTTTTTTTTTAGGGTGTTTTTATTTGTTTGTGTTTTAATCTATTACAGTCTTTTTAAACCTCGTTGTTCTTGTCAGTAACAGAAATATGCACCTCACTAGTCCCTCTATTCCCCAGACTAGGGTGTTAAAGCTGATTTTTTTCTATCCATGTACTCACTCCTAAGTTTGGCTCATCAAAGTCTAGAGTTTTACTCCTAAAAAATGATTGACTACTTGTATTTTTCTTAGGAAAATGTAACAACATTAAAAACTAGTTGCTGTTAATAACTGCCTAATATGGCTTTTTTTCTTGAATAGCACTTGACTATCCCAGATATTTGCCTTTGTCTGCCAAAGTGAGAGACTCTTAGAACTTTGAGAACTCTCACGCATATAGTTAAAAAGAACTGATATAAGTTGATTTTTTAAAAAATTGAAGTATAGTTGATTTACGATGTGTTAGTTTCTGTTGTACAGCATAGTGATTCAGTTACACATGTATATATTCTTTTTCATATTCTCTTTCATTATAGGTTATTATAAGCTATTGACTGTAGTTCCCTGTACTATACAGTAGGACCTTATTGTTTATTTTGTATATAGTAGTTCGTATCTACTAATCCCAAACTCCTAATTTATTTCTACCCCCCCCTTTTTTTTTTTCATTTTTTAAAACACTGAAGTATGGGAAGAGGGTATAGCTCAGTGGTAGAGTGCATGTGTAGCATGTACAGGGTCCTGGGTTTAATTCCCAGTACCTCCGTTAAAAAAAAAAGTATAGTTGACTTTCAATGTTGTGTTTGATAATTGATTTTGATCAATTTCTTGTAACCTCTTTTGATTGTGGAGTCTGTGGTAAGAATTTGTCTAGCCTGTAATCTCCTTTATTAATTTACTTCATTGTCCCTTTCATCAGCCTGTATGCCTTACTGCCTAGGGCATGAGCTCACATTCCCATTTATTAGATTTACAAGCCAGTAGCATACCAGACAGTAGTAGAACTTCCTAGGACATTTGTCTGCTAGGAGACTAAAATTAAGAGCTAGATGTTTATTCCTTAAGGACATCCATTTAAGGAGAGTAACTGCCCCCTCTCATCCCACTCCTCAAATAGCTAATTTATTTCCTTTAGGTAGCTTTAAACTTGTCTGTTGCAGTATTCTAAATAAGCCACAAAATATTTGCTAAGCTTTTACTATTGTGAAATATTCTTGGCTATGGAAGTCTAGTCTTTACCAGCTCCAACTGACTGGTGGTGGCTTTGCTTTTCTGAGACTGGCCAAGGAACAGAAGGCCAGTTTAAGGGGTGAAGGGAATAGGGTAAAGAAGCTAACTCAACATCTAATTCAGCCTGGTCTAACATTCTGACTCAATTTTCTCTCTCTTGTTTTGGTATCCCTAAATTCCTATTGCTGCTGTGGCCATGTATTTCTGTCTTGCCAATCAAAAACCAAAACCAAACCAAACCAAACCAAAACAAAGCAAAACCCTAAGAAACCCCCTTTCTCACGTATTTTCTCTTGCTCTTGAAATTAAAAAGTGCTCAAGAAATTTCACAGGGAATAACAAAAGGTAAAGGCCCTATGAGGAGGTCAGGGGCTAATCTCCTTTTTGTATTTCTCTACCTTCTCCTTTTTGCTGAAAACCAACAGAAAAGTTGATGGATATATATTAAAAAAGAAAGTTGTTGAAGGTTTTAAGATCATACCGTGGACTGAATGAAGTAACATTCATATATATTTCAAAATATGTCCCACGAATTCTCAGGTGTACATACAGATGCAGGGGATGTCAGTGAGGAATATCAAAGAGAAACCAACTACAGTACTGGAAAGGCTTTGTGTGCCTGCAAGTAGTGGGGGTCAGGTTAGCTTCTTCCTTGATCCAAGGTGAGGAGGTAGGAGTAGAGTAACACGTTTCCAGGGCATGCAGGGGAGGGGAGGGAAAGTCACAAAGGAAGGGAATACGTTAGTACTGAAGGGAGGCTCTACAGCTGCTTTTAAGGCATGTACCTAGGTCAGAATAGCAAAAAATGGCATTTTTTCTTCTTTATATAAAATTTTTGATATGAATGTGCATGCGTGGGCACACACACAAATAATTAATAAGGGGAAACCATAACAAAAATGCTGGGTTACCAGTATATTTGAAATCTTTTTTTTCCCCTGGTAACAATGTTACGCTTCAGGGGTTTTTTTGAAAGTCATTGTAATTTATTTTTTTAAAAAACGTTTTTTTGCTTGCTTTTATATAGTCACATACCCAGTTAGTGTTTCAGATGTCATTCTTTTTTGAATTAGTATCCAGATAAGACCTATTTATCACAATGATATTTTAAATAATTGTTGTAATATTTAATATCATATCTAATGGAGTTGATATGTCTCTTAAATCTCTTGTTGATCTGTAGGTTCCCTGCCTTCACTTTTGGTATTGTTTTTCACAAAGGAAAAGGTTATTTCTAAAAAGCTGTTAATGGCCTTTGTAGCTTTACAATTTGTTACTGCGTTACTCTAATTATATCAGCTATCTCTTAGAACATGCTTTTAAAGTATTTCTTGAGGGTTCTGGAACAATGCATATGGAAGTTTTTTTTTAACTAAAACCTTTCTTTGTAACTTACGATTTTTAATACTAGTGTCTAAAAGTCTAGGTGAGGCTTGTTATGTACATGTTTTACAATGCAGAGTTCCCCATGGTATTCTGGATGGACATTTGTCTGACCCTTTTAATTTGGTAAGTTTAGAAGGGATTTGCTTGCTTTTTGGCCAGAGTTAAAACAGAGCTAGCCCATGTGTATTTCTAATAGGGATACAGTAGGTTTTATGGCATGATTTTAGGAACGCCAGCAGTGTCTGTCTGCTAGTTCATGCCTAAAATTCTTTCTTTGGGAGGATTTCTTTTTAACTATATAATTTATTAAAATGTAGATATTGCTATAATAGAGGGGGTGGGATTCAGCACCATTAATTTGTACATTAACGTCTTAGTAGAAGTTACCTATCGTATTATCTTTATAAATTCTAAGGTTCTAGGGCACAGTTGTAGAGATGTTGCCTGGAAGAGTAAACACCCTTAGTTCCTGTATAGTAAAAACAAACAGAATCCGTTCATTTCCCCCTATTACCACTCTCCAGTTAAAGATAAAATCACTTCAGTCCTTCAGATAGAAAAAAGCTGACCTGGGACAGTCTGTATGTGCATTCACGGATGTGTGCGTACAGAGAGTAGCAAAAGCATTGTGAAGGGTTAGAGTCCTTGGGAAGTGAGGGTACAGATTGGTGAGAGAGGTCAGGAAGGGAGGGCACCTGCCCATTACGGCCTACTTTGTGACCTTCCCTAGGACAAGACCTGATTAACAAATTACCTTTTCTTGAGGTGCTGCATAAACCAACTCTTAATTCTAGTCTTTGCTGTTTGAAAATGCTGATAACTTTTTATTATTTTTAAGGTGAATTAATTTGCTTTTTACTTTGTCATGAATTGTTTTAAGCTCTAGCTCTGTGATTAGTTTTAATAAGGAGAAGGGTATTAGGATCCCCTCCTTGGGAAAATATCACAGCAATGAGTAAGGTGTGCCTGTGACCAACAGTGATCACACTTAGATTTGATGGTTTTATTGCTCTTTTCCTGGGTACATGAAAACTCATTCTTTGAAGTTTCACAGAGTTCCCTTACAGAATTTTATTTCTATTTCTTTGTATTTAGGTGTAGCATTATTAAGTAGTATGGTTCTTTATTTTATAACAGTGTAAAATGAACTTATTCTACCCAAATCTCTAACTTAAATGTTAAGCTCCTTGAGGGCAGTCTTGCTGTCTTTCATCTTTGTATTCCCCCAGTATCTTGCTAACAGTAAAACGCTGCTGTAAGCTGGGTTCAAAATGTGATGTGTTACTAAGAGGTTTTGTAGAATTATCAATGTGATTCTGCACAGATGGCCAGTAGTTATAGAGCCAAATACCAATCATGTTATATCACAACTGTAGTCCCTTGAACAGATTAGTTCAAAATGTTTTGAGCGAATGGGGATTTCTGTATGTATTAATTAATTAATACTAACACAAACTACTGAAGTTTCTACTTTCCATTTAATTCTTTGTTACTCTCAGATACTACTATGTTGGAGATTTGTATTGTGTATTTTTTTTTTAGAGAGAAGTATTACTGAATGTTTAATCTTAATGGCTAAAATAATCCACCTTTGTTCCCAGGTTTTTCTATAGAGTTGGATAGAATGAAAACAATATTCTTAAGTAATTCAACAAGAACTACTTTAGGTTATTTCCTGTATTTGACTTTACCTGTTTATATTTTTTCATAGCTGTTTAACATTCCTTCGTTTTGACTTTTCTGATGCTTCTTTTGGTGGTGGTATGCTTGGTGTTTTGAGAGATGGGTTAAAACCCTTTTGTATGCAGAAGAGTTTATTCTTGTTTGTATTACACTTTTATGATTTTCATTTGGAATTGCTCTTTAGAAGTAGTATTTTATTGAAGTCTCAAATTTTTGAAAAATTAGAGCAGGCAGGAAATGGGAGAAAATTCTAACTCAGGGATTTTTTAATCCTTATTTAGTATAACCAAGCAAACCTATTTAAAGATAAGAATAGTTTCCAGATTAAATTAGTCTGTATCATTCTCTGAATATTGTGGAGAAACTTAAATGTTGACTGAAATGAACTGTGAGTCGGGTAAGTATATTAACCAACTCCATTTTAATTGACTTGAATATATTATTTGATCCCCAGAGTAGATTTTACCATCACTTATGGGATATTTTCATTAATATTACTGAATGAACTAGAATTTGGCTGAAAATTTGAAACCTCAGTCACTGGGCAAGTAAGTCATGCTAGTTAGTGTTGTACAGCAGTGTTCTTTACACTTTTTTGTTCACATATATCCTAAAAGAACTTCTGGAATGTCTAGGTTAGAAGAGGATGTAACTGTAAAGGGATAACATGAGGGAAATGTATGTATCTATTCTGTATCTTGTACAAAAACGTGATGATTACATGAATCAATGCACGTACTACATTCATAGAACTGTACTCCAGAAGGAAGGAAATAGTTGTTTTACTCTCTTGCATATGTTATGGGTGACGTCTAAAAACTTTTTTTTCATCACAAGTTTCAACAGTTGCCAATTATATGATTTTTGATGTATTATAAATAATGATATTTTAAAATAAAACTATTACATCATTTTAAAGAAGTATCCAGGGAATTTAAATACCACAGTGATTTGTCACTTACCATACCCGTTTTTAAAACTACATAAACTCTTTTTTAACAGCTAAAAGTTGTAAATTATTCCTCTTTTCTTTGTATTTGTATTTCTATTCCACTTCCCTCTTAGAATTTTATCCTAATATTTCATTTTATTGATTATCTGGATACCATATCATAATTCCCTGCACCTAAGATAGGTATATAAATTGAAATTAGATGATTTTTAGTTTCTCTATGTTTAAAAATTTTTATGATTTAAGATTTTAACCTATTACATAATCAAAACAATTTAAGTATATTTTTGATAATTAAAAGTAAGATTTTATTGGAAATGCATTAATGCTGTGTAGCAAATACTCTGAAATTTTCAGTGACTTAAAACATTTCTTTTCTCTCCCTCATGAGTCTCTGGGTCAGCTGGGATTTGGTTGATACCAGTTGAGTTTGACTGGGTTCAGCTGGTTTTGGCTCCAGGCTCATGTGTCTGCTCTGCATGTTTCATAGTCTTCTCATGGAGAGAGTGTTAAGGCCTGAATTCAAAATTGGCGTTCTACCCACACTATTGAGCAGAGAAAGTCATGTGACCAAGCCCAGCCTCAGTGGGGCTGGGAAATGTACTCTGCCTGTTCTGGTAGGTAACTGCAAAGTATTTTGGCTAAGAATTTGGATGTATAATTCTGTAACAAGGAGGAACTAAAAAATTGGGAGCAGCAATCCAACCTATTGTGTGCCTCTTTTATGAGATGTTTTCTCTCATGTCCATGGATATTTTCTAGAATGAGACACCTAAAATGAAATCTGAAACAGTAGGAGTTAGCCAGACAAAGTCAGAGTAGGGGCAGTGGGCACAAAGTATTTGGGGACTGAGGGAACAATATTTGTCAAAGGAAAAGAGGGTTTGGAGGATTACAGAGTTGAGTATGTCCAAAGTATGAGGTGAGAGGTCATGTGTTTACTAAGGCTGAGTAAGGCTGAGGTCACCACAAAAGAACCTTTTACGATGTATGAGGGAGATTAGACGTTGACTTGAATGCAGTGGGGAAATCGTAGGAAGGTTTTAAATAGAGTAGTAATTTGATCAGATTTTCTTGTACTCTAGAAGAAAAAATTGCCTTTGGCTGTTTACACATATTATGTTGATATTAGATAAGACCAGAGACTGAGAGACGAGTGAGGAGACCATCAGAAAAACCCAGGTGACCAGTGAAGGTGGCCTAAGCTAAGGTTGTAGAATTAGGGCCAGAAAGAGATATTGTTGAGCCACAGAGAACTAATTTGTACTATTTTCAGCCAGTGTAAGTACATTGGTTACATTCTCTCATTTATATATAATTTAAATGTTAGAACAGGGAGGTTTTTCGATTAACATATGTTCTCAGTCTTTAATTTTCTAAAACAGTGTGAATGTTGGCTGTATATGTTGAAAATGATTTTACTATTTATTATTTGTAAATAGTAAAGTTGAATACAAATACCAGTTATTAATATTGTGCAGAATGTTCTTTGTTTGAATTCCTTGGGAAAAGAGTTAATAAGTGAGTATTTTATTGAAGATTGAGAAACAATATTTAACTAGTATCTCAGTGACCTAGTGTATATTTGTGTATATTTTCTATTTCCTTGGTTAAACTATTTGTCCCCTCCGTAATCCAGAAAATTCAAAATACGTATTTGTCTGAATGAAAAACTACTGGAACTGTTACTGCTATCAATGGCTTCGAATTGCCAGCAAGATAAATCTGAACTTCCTGGTCAAGCATTCAGGCACTTCATTTCATGCCATTCTCCCCTCCTCACAGAAATGCAAACAGAAACCCTGGAGCCATACTGATTTTTTGTTTGCTTGTTTCCATAATGTGTTATGCAGTTTGCTGTCATTAATCACCCTTTACTTGTAATGCCTTCGCCCTCATTCACTTTACTTCAGATGGTTGATACAAAAATGACTTGTATGTCTTTAAGTTGGAGGTGATACATGAAAGCCAGATTTCATCTTTCTGGTTTACTGATCTATCCCTGGTGCTTTGTATTGTGCTTGGCACAAAGAGGATGTTCAATAAATATTTGAATAGTTAATACACTGATTAATACTGAGAGTTAGGCATTTTAGAATTGCGTGTGGATTGAGTTGTTTGTTTAGGTGGGCTTAGGCACATCATATGCATTCCATGCAGAAATGTGTGTGTGTATATATGTAAGCAGTTGTTGCCTGCTTCCCTAGTCTCAATATAACAGCTGACTGCTTAGATTACAAGGATTGTATTGTAGATCTGTAGGAATGATCTAGGTTTATTTGTGAGCCCCTCCTAAGGAATGTCAGCTCTGAGCTTGCATTGTACCAGGTGCCAGCTACATTGTCTTTGAGAATTCCATGAGGGAAAGAGGATTGGCACATTCCTTTCATCCCATAGATACTTCCTTATCGTTTGCCTAAACGACATAGGCAATGATGTGTTTCTGTTAAGATGCAAAGATTTTTGGAATGCTGAATTCCACAAATTTTATGTATTTAGGAAGGATCTTACTTTCCTCTCAACTTCTGTCACAATTCTGGAGAGAAGGATATTTATTTATAAATAAATAAATGTGTGGAAATTTTAGATTCTTAAATTAAGCTGAAAATTCTCATCTATAGGTATTGTTAAAATTTAGTGTTCTGTGATACTCTTATGGCATGACTTTTTATTATTTTCATAGAATGAGTGTGAAAATGTGCTTCAGCCCCATATTTGGCCTTTTTTCTCTTTAAATTACAGTAAAATTGATTTTTTTTTGCTTCTTATATGGTTTTATGAATTTTAACCCCTATAGATTCGTGTAATTCCACAAGCACATCGTCAAAACAATTACATCATCCCCCAAAACTTTCTTGTGCAGTCCCTCTGTAGTCACATCTCCCTTCCACCCCTAACCCCTGGCAACCACTGATGTGTTATCTATCAGTACACAGTTGACCCTTGAACAACGTGGGGGTTAGCAGTACCAACCCTATGAGCAGTGGAAAATCCAAATATAACTTCACAGTCGGCCCTGGTATCTGCAGTTGTACATTTACAGTTTCATCCAGTCGCAGATTGTTGTAGTACTGTAGTACGTATTTAGTGAAAACTTGTAGTATATGTAAGTGAACTTGCACCGTTCAAACTCATATTGTTCAAGGGTCAACTGTAGTTTTGTTTCTTCAAGAATGTCATACAAATTAGAACCATACAGTATGTAACCTTTGAGACTGGCTTCTATTGGAAACTCAGCATAATGCCTTTGAGATTCATGCAGGTTGTTGTGTGTATCAATAGTTCATTCCTTTTTTATTGCTGTGTAGTTTTCTACTGTATGGACATAAGAAAGTTTATCCATTCATGTGTTGAAGGACACTTAGGTTTTTCTTGTTTGGAGCAATTATGAATAGACCTGCCATAAATGTTTCATAGGTTTTTGTGAATGTAAGTTTTCATTTCACTAGGGTAAATGCCCACAAGTATGAATGCTGGATTATATGGTTTGCTTGTTTTTTACTTTGTAAGAAACTGTCATACTGTTTTCCAGAGTGGTTGTATCACTTTGCATTCTCCGTTGCAATGTTTGAGAGTTCCAGTTGGTCAGCATCCTTAGTGCTTGATAATGTCGATGTGTTTCATATTCCCCATTCTAATAGGAATGTAGTGGTATCTCATGGTGGTTTTAATTTGCGTTTTCTTAGTGCCTGCTGATGTTCAGCATTAGTTCATGTGCCTATTCACCATTTACATAACCTCTTGGGTGAAGGGTCTGGGTCTGTTCAAGTCCTTTGCCTGTTTTTTTTAATGTCTTAGCATTTAACTCACTTTTCTTTGGCCTTTGCATATCCTCAGTGAGTAATATTTCTTGTTCACATCACTTTTCGTATGAAAACACAGTGTCACAGGACTTCAGACACAGACCAACAGCCAGGTTTTAAATGTGGGTTACTTTATAAGTCATCTTGTGATCTTGGACAAATTATTTACCTGATGCGATTATTATGAAAAATTAGATAACTTAAATTGATGTGTATGAAGTGCTTGACTTATCAGTGTACCTAAACCTTTCTCCTCCCCCTCTGTTCATACTTCAGAGTACATTCCCTGGAATACTAGTCTTTTGATGCTCAGTGAGTAGAGCCTGGGAAAAGGAATCTGAGATACATTGCTACCTGCGGTAGCTGCCTTCTGAAAGGCTGCTGTAAACATGAGGGCATTAATGACTCTTAATAAGTTAGACATTTCTTTGTTGCAGGACTTGTTTTATTGAGTATTGTCTTAATCTTAAATAATTATGGAATACTTGGCCTGTGATAACTGCTTAATCTACTTTCATGGAACACACTTTGGGAAATACTAGTAAGTCAATATGTTACTCCAAATAGTGTGGCACATGATAAATACTCATTATTTAGTAAATATATAGATATGTGATTTCATTTAGTTTTAGGTCTTGAAACAAGCATTTAGAAATATATTAACTCTTATCTTGAGATGGGTTATGCAGCTTATATCCTTCTTGTTTTTTTTTTTTTTAAAGTTATTTCTTTATGACTCATTTATTCTATTTTTAAGGAAGTTCTAGGAGGTGGTTTGAATGTTTGATTCCTATACCAGTACCACCAATATCGCTAAATTCTTAGGTCCCATCCCAGGCCAACTGAATCAGAAACTCAGAGTGAGGTCCCATAATCTGTGTTTTCCAACAGGTTCTTCAGGTGATTCTTAGTTGTGCTGAAGCTGGAGAACCTACTCTAGGGAACCACTCAATTTGGGATTTTGTTAAAGCAACAAAATCTGAGAAGATTCAGATCATCTCAGTCTGACTAGGATTAACCTTAATACCTTTTTGTACTATTGTTGATATTGAAAAACTTGATAAAACACATTAGAACACTAATATAATAGCTTGGTTCATTTTGTTGCATTAGTGATTTTCCAATTACAGGTTGTGAAATCAGTTCAGTGGGAATCCACTAGCAGCTGAGATGGTAGAGAGGAGAAGGAAAGGGAACGTAAGAATGCATCACAGGTGGTAAGAATATGTTTTGTGACTGTTTCATTTGTACGTATTTGTAAGGAAGGTCACACTATCACATATTTTCCTTCCTGTGGATTATGGGTTGGGGGCATATAAGGGGGAGTAAGTGTGTTGTAGAGAAAGGAGTACTGGATTCAAAGCCTGAAAACTTGGCTTTGAGTATCACTCAGATGGAACTTTTGTCCAAGCTCTGTGTATCATAGGATTGTTGTAAATATTAAATCAGTGGTTTTCAGCTGGGAGCAATTTGTCATCCAGGGGACATCTGACAACTTTTTGAGACATTTTTGGTTGTCACAGCTGAATGGGATGCTATTGGCATTTAGTGAGTAGAAGCTAGGGTTGCTGCTGAACATCCTACAATGCACAGGACAGCTTCCCAGAACAGAGTCAGCCCAAATGTCAGTAGTGTCATGGTTGAGAAGTCTTCAATTAAATGATTTCGTTTAAAAAATTGTGAACTGTCATATAAGGTACACAATATTTTATTAAGGATATAATTTAAGTATTTTAAAAAGACTTATGTCTCAGTATTATCTTTCAAAGGTGAAGTTTTATCATAAAATATAGTATGTAGGGAAGATGAAGGAAATTGGAGCAAATCTTTATGATCTTGGATAAGTTATTTACCTGACAGGATTATTATGAGAATTAGATAATAAGATGTGCACTTATTAGATACATACTAATATGATAATTAGATATATATTGATATATGTTCCAAAAGCTTGATTTTCAATTTAAATAGTGTTTTGGTATGTAGGAATGGTGAAGAAAATAGAGAATTTGTATTCAAAACTTTGTATCAGTGCAAGCAGCTTCAGAGACACCTGTATTTTAAACACATTACACATTCAATCCAGTTTATTTGAAAGATTAATATAATTCTTTGTTAGTCTGTTAGTCAAGTGTACTAAAGTGTAGCTACCTATGGTTTTTAATCAGACTTCCAGGAAGGCTGCAAGGTAATGATACACATTTACAAGAACAACCAGACATGGCAAATTTTGAAGGGAAATAGGCATAGTTCCCACCTTATTTTCTAGCCTCTTTTTTAAAATACTTTTTTAAATTTATGCATTTATTTTACAATATAATATTTTTAAAATTGAAGTATAGTTGATGTACAATATTGTAGGTTACAGTTATACAATATAGTAATTCACAATTTTTAAAGGTTATACACCATTTGTAGTTATTATAAAATATTGGCTATATTCCCCATGTACATCCTTGTAGCTTACTTTATACCTGATAGTTTGTACCTCTTAATCCTCTGCCTCCATCTTGCCCCTCCCCCTTCCTCTCCCCACTGGTAACCACTAAGTTCCTTCTTTACATCTGTGAGTCTGTTTCTTTTCTGTTATATTCACTAGTTGTATTTTTTTAGATTCCACATGTAAGTGATATCTTATAGTATTTGTCTTTCTCTGTCTGACTTATTTCACTTAGCATAATACCTTCCAAGTCTATCCATGCTGTACACTAGAAACTAATACAGCATTTAAAATCAACCCTACTTCAATTAAAAAGCAAACAAACAACCAACCCATTTAAAATATGGGCAGAAAAACTGAACAGACATCTTTCCAAAAGAGGAAATGCAGATGGCCAACAAGAACATGAAAAGTTGCTCAACATCACCACTATCAGGGAAATGCAAACTAAAATCACAATGAGATATCATCTTACACCTGTCAGAATAGCCATCCTCAAAAAGAATGCAAATAACAAATGTTGACAAGGATGTGGAGAAAAGGGAACCCCTGTACACTCTTGGTGGGAATGCAAATTGGTACAGCCACTATGGAAAACAATATGAAGTTTTCTCAAAAACCCCAAAATAGAACTATCACATGGTCCAGCAACTCCACTCCTGGGCATATATCTGAGAAAAACAAAAACATTAACTCAAAAAGACACATACACCTTGCTATTAACAGCAATATTATTTATGATTGCCAAGTTACGGAAGCATCGTAAGTGCACATCCGTAGATGAGTGAATAAAGAAGATGTAGTATATGTATGTAATAGAATACAACCCACCCATGAAAAAGGAGATTTGCCATTTGTGGCCCTTCATTCACTTTTTTTCTTCACTTCACAAAAACCAGAATTTTATAACTGGCATAAACATTTCCATTGTATCTAAAGCAACTAAATACCTAGAATCTAGCCTCTTTCTTAAACAGACTAATCTCTTAAATTCATAGAAAATCAAGAATTTGCCTGAACCAGAAATCCCATCATAAACAGCTGTTGCTGATAATTTATGAAATAATCTTTAAGTACATTTGAGCCTCTATCTTGTCTAGGACTACTTACCACTCCTTCACCAGCAAGATACAATAATCTTCATGTGCTCTATGACTGTTATATTATCTATTACCTTAGTTGTGAAAAGTGTTAGCATAGACCCTCTCTATGAATTGGAAAATTAATTAATCTTGGACATCAGGTTCTAAGGATTCCAGATAAAGGAGATTATCCGTCCTTATAGTATGCATTTTACTCACATTAAATTGAAACCAGCTT
The DNA here is from genome assembly GCF_036321535.1 of Camelus dromedarius. Classification (NCBI taxonomy): domain Eukaryota; kingdom Metazoa; phylum Chordata; class Mammalia; order Artiodactyla; family Camelidae; genus Camelus; species Camelus dromedarius. The sequence continues at coordinate 24,171,770 of NC_087458.1, read as the reverse complement.
TCATCCAAGCATTCAATACAGTTTGATAGAAAAGGCAGAAACTTCACTGTTAAGGTCTAAAAATAGGGCTTGGTGTATATGCCTTCTAATCAGCTTTTTCATCTTCATCAACCAAATAACTAACATTTTATATCACTCTTATTTTGTATCAGATACTGTTTTAACATCTTTCCATACAATAACAATTAATTCTTATGCCACTTCTATAAGAATAGGTACTATTATACTGTACATTTTTGAATGAGGAAACTGAGGCACAGAAATATTAACTTGGTGAAGGTCACATAGTAAGTGGTAGAACTAGGAATCAAACCCAGAGAACTGACTTCAGAGTCTGTGCTCTTGACTACTATGCTTTACTGCCTATTTATACTCACAACAGCCACCTTTCAGGGCAGTTTTAATTAAATCAAATTTCGTGTGCCTGTCACTTCACATGTGTTAGGTACTCAAAAAATGAGACTTGATATTTTCATATATTCTTGTTAAGGACAACTAGAAAGAATTCTGTAAGGTATGACTTTAAAACATCAATTTTAAAAAACTAGAAATTACATATCTAAATAGGAATGCTTTAAAATTTTTCCCCATAGTAAGAATAGCAGTTATATTGAGATGATCATATTCTTTTTCCCTTTATTCTGTTAACTTGGTGTATTGCATTGATTGATTTTTGTATGTTGAACCAACCTTGTATTCCTGGGATAAATTCCACTTGATATGGTGTATATGCCTTTTACTGCATTCCTGGATTTGATTTGCTAGTAATTTACTGAGGAATTTTGCATCTATATTTATAAGGGATATTGGTCTGTAGTTTTCTCTTCTTGTGATACCTTTTTCTGGCTTTATCTTTTCTTCTATACCCTCCTTCTATACCCTCCTCATAGAATAAGCCTTATTTTACTCACCCACTTCTAGCTTTAGGTCAGAGGTCAATTTTGCTGCACAAGTCAAAAAGCTGAACAGTCAGTTGACTTGGGGGAAGGAGGGTGTCTATAAAACATTCTGGTGTTGGTAGTTCAGGGCAAGTGATCCCTGGCATGGAAGGATATTTAATAAGGCATGTATATTTCTGTGACACTATTATGGTTCTGTTTTACCCTGCTATTAATACAATGGCTTTATTTATTCTCAGTTATTAATTGCCCACAATTTTAAGGCTTATAAGTGCCAGAGGCAGAATTTCAAATCTTAGTTAAAATCTTAGTCAAAATTAATATTAAAAATGTATATAGTCTGCATTATGTGGTCTGTTTACTTGAGAAATGGGGTAATAGTATTTTTTTTAATTTTAAAATTTTCTGTATTTTTTTAAGGGGTGGCGGGATTAAGTTTTTATGTATTTATTTATCTTAATGGAGGTACTGAGGATTGAACCTAGGACCTCGTGCATGCTACGCATGTGCTCTACCACTGAGCTATACCCTCCCCCAGTATATTTCTATCAGTGTTAAGATGAGAATTAGTGGTAATAGATATAAGTGCTTGGTTTATATAAGCACATACTCAGCAACTATTAGATGTTAACTGTCTCTCATTCTCTGTCTTCTCAATTGCTCCTAAGTGATGTGGTGCTCAAAAGTCCAGAATTTAAGGTTTGCTCCTATAGGGTTGGTATAACATTGCTTTTTCAACCTTGTATTCTTCCATATCTCTTATTTCTTTTCCTCACAATCTGACTCAGCATTCAAAAAGAGTTTTGATGTCTGATTCACATTCTTCCTTAGTCTGTCCTATAAATGTTGTTAGTACAATATTCTGCCCTTTCACCATTAAGATAGTATGGGTGGAAATCTGGCAAAACTGAAAAGGAAAATTGAAATTAGTCATACTTTCGGGATGGTTTAAATGCACAAAGCCACTACTCTCTTGAGCTGGGCCCAGCGTCCTGATGAAGAAACTACTAGCTCTTGCTCTTAAGGATTCTGTATTTTTATCTTTTGGGTACCTCTGAAGTATTCTTTTTTCCCCTCCTACCTTTCCTCTTCTCCCTTCCCCTGTGACTCTCACCTGATATTTGAACTAGTGGTCTGGAAAGACATTAGTGGTGGTGGTGGTGGTGGTGGTGGTGGTGGTGGTGGTGTTAAAGCAGACGTTTTTGCTGCCCTGTATGATTTTTACCCCACATCATAAATTAAACCAGTGACAATAGTGAACTTTAACTATGAGTCATAGTATCCAGTCAAGTAATACATAGTATTTACATAGTACTAGTTATTTAGAGTACTGTGTATTCACAGACAGATCTTCTAGTAAAAATAACTTTAATGGAGAGCTTTATTAACTAAGATATATCATTAAAATTTTTCAGTAATTTTGTAACTTCACTGGTGGTCTTATTTTAAGCTGGGGAGAAATATAGAGTTCAGCAATGAAATCATAGGGATTGAATCCTGAGTATGTTTTTATAGATTATTTAAACAAAAAATATATATTAATATCAGCCCTAGATGAAAAGAATTTTGTAATTTGAAGTATTTTTTTTCCTTCTTACCTCTAACACTCATGCTGTTAGGGAGGGTTCTGTTACTTTGGACAGCCAGTAGCTGCTGAAATAAGGGTAATGAATAAAGTCTTTGTTTGTTTTAGTTAAGGCCATTGGAAATATCTGAGTTCAGCCAGCAGGAAATAGCTTGCAGCCAGGACCCAAGTATAGGGAGTATAGTGTATACACATAGACATGCCTCTTCAGAGACATTGGAAAACTAGTGCTACCAGTCTGAAACAGGGAAAACCAGCTTTTTTGATTTTTAGCATCACATGAAAGGATTGTTATGTTACTGAGTTATCTACAGGGCAGTGACAGGTATCCTAAAGGGTAAGGTTAGAGGATCTTTAGAACTATAAGAAATATTTCCTAATGAATACCCATGTATACAGTATTTTATTTATGTGAGATGTTTATGAGATGAGCCATGCATTAAGGGAAGACTTGTTCAGCTCATTTGAGGACAAGTCAAAAGTAAAGACATAGTATATTCTGTTTTGGTCTAAATAAGATTCTTCAAAGAATTGGGAGATAATGGAATGGACCGGTTGGTGAGCACATGTGTATCATTCTAATCAGTTAGAATTAGTCTTAGGTTTGACTCTTAACTGTCATCCTATGTATGGACAGTTGAAGCAGTGGAATCACTTGGGGAGTCTGGCTGTTTTCAGATTCTTCTCCAAAAGATAAGAAGAACACTTTTCCCAGTTGTTTTTGTACCACTCGCTATTGAATAAGAGAGACAGCCTCAAATAGTGAAAGGTGCATGGGAATTGGAGTTAAACAAGGCCTAAGTTTTGAATCCTGGCTTCACCAGTTAGCTCTGGAGCTTGAATAATCTACTTAGCAATTCTGAGCATTTATACATTGGTGATATTAATGACTGTCCTTCAAGGCTGTAGTTAATAACATTATAAATTATAATATATCAATTAAGGTTTGTGAAGTGCCTGGTATATAATATGTGCTCCATAAGTGGTAGCTATTATTATACTGTAGAGAGACCTAGAATTGCTTTTTTAAATTTGTAGTCATTTAGAGTCATGCATGAAAACCTCATGCTAGTGGAGTTTTGTGAACATTAATTAAGAAATACTTGAGTGCCTACTACGTGCAAGGTACAGTGATAAACACAGAGGAAAAGTAATGATCACATTGTTGAATGCAAACAGCTGTCTGTTTAAAGAGTATTATCTGCCAAAGGCTAGGTGACTCTTTCCCAAATGCGGATATCTTAATATTGTCTCACAACAACTATACCTTCAAAAAGAGAGCAAATAATAATGTAGGAAATAATAAGAGGGTACTATTAGGGAGTTGCTGTTAAAGAGGTTCTCTTGGAGACAACGTAAGAATTCCTAAGTCTCCTTGTATCACTCTTTTAAACAGGGTTTTCTTTCAAGGATGACATCTGTGCATGCACCTAACCTAAGCAAGGTAGGATACACTTTCTGTTGTTAGGAGGAGTTTTGGCCTCAAGCCAAATATAAGAAATATAATTAGCTAGGACCAGATTATAGATCTTACCTCTTTAGTTGCATGAAAAAAACCATGCCTTTCAATAAGAAACAAGGGAAAAACACAGTAGGTAGAGAAAGTACAGACCAATCAGCATCTCTGAATATAATGAATTACAACAAGTCCTCCATTTCCTTGAGGGTGGAGTTTGAAAGTCAAGATTCTGATTCTGTTTTGTGAGGAGAATGAAGATCTGGTAAAGGAGAGAGGAGACTTCAACTTTTCTCCCATAGAGATCAGTGCATAATTAAGTGTGACGTATAAAAATAAACAAAAATTATACGCTCGTTAGGATAAGTTTCTGAAATATCCAGACTTTGGTAACTTTGCTGTTTAATTTTGGGAACACGTGAGGACTATTTATACTTTTGGGCAGTTGGTATTTTGGCGAATAAATGGCCAAAATACTTCAGGAATGGATCACAACATGTGTTTCATTTTAAATTTTGTTCATCCTTGAAAATTAGAATTGTTTATGCTTTATAAATATATAAAAACAACTTACCTTTGATAGAGTTGCTTTGAATTTCTTAAATATCACTTTTATAGATCTTGGGTCTTAGGAATCTGAATATGTAAAATAAAAATGTAAATGAAATAAATTTGCATATGTCCCAAACAAATCTATGGACTAAATTCCTCCTATTGCTGGATTTCAAATCTTAAGTTACAGGAATTGGTAGGTTATATTTTCATTTTAACCTCAAAGCTAAAAATTGATGTACAAGTATGTGTTAAAGAACATCTTTAAGGACACAATAAGGAAGAGACTAGATAAAAATGTATGAAAAATATTGTCTGTAGTTATATCTGGGTGATGGGATCATGATTGCCTTTTTTTTTTAAGTGGCAGTTTCTTTTAATTTATTTACTTAATTTGGAGGGGGGAGGTAATTAGGTTTGTTTGTTTGTTTGTTTATTTTTAATGGTGGTGATGGGAATTGAACCCAGGACCTCATGCATCCTAAACACACACTCTGCCACTGTTCTATACCTTCTTTCCCAAGATTGCTTTTAAATGATGTCTTCATTTAATGATTCATATAATGATTGTCTTCATTAATGTGTGTTTTAGAGTCTAGAAAATGGGAAATACTGCTTCAATAATTAAGAAAAAATGTGTCCACAGATATTAAGTACATACTTTAGGAAAATGGATATGAGTAAGACATATAGTCCCTGACTTTGAGTGGAGTGGGACTGGAATCAGACATAAAAATAGTAGTTCTTTGTATTTTTCTGTATGGTACAGTATTTCTACCCTCCCATCAATCTATGTGATTGTGATGCAGTGTAGAGTTATAAATTTATTTTAGGTATGGGAGAAAATACTTATGAGAACATTGAACAGAAGAGATGAAATATGAATTGTGTTAAATGATGAGTTCACTAGGTAACTGAAAGGGAAGAGGATTTTAGGAAGAGAGAATTAGCATGTACACAGACTGAACAAGTTGGCATGTTCAGTGAACTATTGGTAGAGCTGTAGATTTGGGTGAAGCATAAGATTTGAGAGAGAATGGTAAGAGGTGAGGCTGGAGAAGTAAGCAAGTGCCAGATCGTGGTGGATCTTTCTTATACCATGCTAAGGAATTTGGAATTTAACTTTGTGCAGTAGAGAGCCAATTAGAGGTTTTAAGTAGGAACATAACTTGAGGTTTGCCCTTTAAAAATTGGTTTGGAGCCTTTGTGGATATTAGATTGGAGCCGAATGAGACTGAAGGCAGGAAGATGAGGTAGATGGATGTTGTGGTAGCTCAGGCAAGGAAATGAAGAAGGCATGAAGTAGGACAGTTGTAGTGGTTGGAGAGGAAGAGATGGATTTGAGAGATATTTAGATGCCAAAATCTGTAGGATATAGTGATAGAAGAAATTAGGGAATAAAGAAGAGTCGAGAATGATGGTGAGTTTTCTGGGTTGGATGCCTAGGTGAATGGCTGTGCCATTAACAACAACAAAACACACACACACACACACACCCTAAACCAACAAAACACACACACACACACACACACACACACACACACACACACACACACCCTAAACCAAAAAAAGAAATGAAATCAGAAGTAGGAACAAAATGGGGTTTTGGCTCTTTTAGAATATCTAAGTGTACTTATCCATAGACTGTAAGAGTCAGGTGATCTGTTGCTCAGGACAGTGATCTGAGTTGTTGGGATTTGGGAGCTGTGGTAGGCTGAAAAGTGCCCCTCAAAAGATATCCATGACCTAATACGTGGAATCCATGAACATTACCTCATATGGCAATAAAAGGAGGGAGTGTGTTTATAGATATGATTAGGAGATCATCTGGGTTATCCAGATGAGCCCTAAATGCAATCACATTTATCCTTACGAGAGGAAGACAGTGGGAGATTTTTGCATACGCAAAGAAGATGATAGGAAGATAGAGCAGAGAGAGACATGAAGATGTTGACTTTGAATATTAGAGTGATGTAACCACAAACCAAGGAATGCTGGTTCCCATTGTAAACTGGAACAGAAGTCTGATTTTGCTTTTTTTTTTTACCTTTTATGCCTAAAAATAGTTTTATTCAGTTATGTATAGCCTATAAAACTTACATTTTAAAAGATGTACAATTCGGTGGTTTTTTAAAAAATGTACATAGTTGTGTAACCCTCACCATAGTCCAGTTTTAGAACATTTCCATAACCCAAAAAGTCCCTTGTGCTAGTTGGTAGTCAGTCAGCTTTCCTACACCAGGCCCATGTAACCACTTACCCGCTTTCTGTCTCTATGTATGTTCTTTTTGGACATTTCATGTGAAGGGAATCATGCAACATGTAGACTTTAAATAGCATAATGTTTTTAGTGCTTTATGGAGATACAAATTCACATATCATAAAATTCACCCATTTAAAGTGTATAATTCAGTGATTTTAGTATATTCACAGTGTTCTTCAACCATGAGTACAGTCTATTCTTAGAACATTTTTTTTAGCCCCTAAATAAACACTATAGCCATGAGCAGTCATTCCATATTCCTTCCCATGCCCCCAGCTTTAGACTGCCACTAATCTTCTTTCTGTCTCTGTAGATTACCAATTCTAGACCTGAGTAGAATCACGCAGTATGTGTTCACTTTGACCAGCTTCTTTCACTTGCCATGCTTTCGAGGTTTATCTGTGTTACAGCATGTATCAGCACTTCATTCCTTTTTATTGCTGAATAATTGTATTTATCCATTCATTAATTGATGGACATTTTAGTTGTTCCCACTTTTGGCTATTACGAATAATGCTATAAACGTTCGTGTACAAGTTTTTGTGTGGGTGTATTTTTTCATCTTTTTATTTTTAAACTATTTATATGATTATATTTGAAGTGAGTTTCTGTTAGATATAGTTGGATCATATTATTTATCTGTTCTGACAATCTGCACATAATTGTGTTTAGACTATTGTCATTTAATGTAATTGTTAAAGTTTGGATTTGGGTCTACTGTTTTATTTTTTTTCTGTTTGTTCCTGTTTCCCTTTTCCTGCCTTCTCACAGATTGTTAACATTTTTTTAGTATTCCATTTTAATTTATCTGTTGTGTTTTTTGCTATATTTCTTTGTATGGGTTCTCTAGTGATTGCTCAAGGGAGTTCATTATACTTACTGAACTTTTCATACCTTACTTAAGAGTCACTATTTTACCACCTCAAGTGAAATATGGAAATCTTACCATCATGTTGTTTTCTTCCCTCTCTTTATGTTATAGTTGTTATATGGTATATTTACTTATATTGAAGAGTCCTTACAGGCGGTGTTACACTTTTTGCTTCCAACCATTAAACATATTTTAAGGAACTCAAGAAGAGTAGTCTATTCTATTTTCAGTTTAGCTTCTCTTTCTTTATTCCTAATGAATCAAGTTTCCTAATGAATAAAGTTTCCTTCTGGTATTTCCATTCTGTCTGAAGAACTTCCTTTAATAGTTCTTTTAGAGCAGGTCTGCTGGCAACGAGTTCTTCTTCCCTTCAACTAAGAGTGTCTTTATTTCACCTTCATTTCTGAAGGATATTTTCTGTGGAGATGGGATTTGGGATGACTGACTGTTTTTTCTCTCAGCGCTTAAGATAATGTTTTTTCATTTCTTTCTGGACTCCACAAAGTTTCAGATGAAAAATCTGCAGTATTCCAGTCATTGTTCCCCTGTAAGTGTGATCCTGCAGAGTCTCCTTTCCCTAAAGTGAGCTCATCCAAATCCATGGTTTTGAATATGCTGATGTCTGTAGCCCAGGATCCTCTCTGAGCTCCAGGTTTATATATCAAGCTGTTTAACTGTATCTTTCAAATTTATTTCTCAGTGGTGGAACTTTTGATTTATACTACTATAGCTTTTGAGTGAATTACATGGCCATCTACCCATTTATTTAAGGCTGGAAACTGGCAGCCATTCTTTATTTTTTCCCTCTCCTTATATCCAAGTAATCTGCAAGCCCTATCAATTCCACTTTTCTTTGCCTTCACTGACACTGTTCTATTTCACAGCAACATCCCATTCCTGAACTGCTGCATATTCTCTTGTTTCTAATTTTGTTCCCCCATCTAATCCTTTTTTTTTTTTTTAACCTGGTAGCCAGAGTGGTGTTTTACAAAGTGGAAGTCATAACATATCACCTCCCTACTTAGCACTACTCAGTGAATTTCCATTGTACTTGGAATAGAATTTTCAATCTTTAAGTGCTTGGTCTGGCTGGCCCCTGTCTACCTTACTGTTTTTTCATGCTCCTCTTCTGACTTCCTCAATTACAGCCACAATCTTCATTTCCTCTATGTACCAGGTTCCTTACTAGCTTGGGGTTTTTGTGCTTGCTACATTCTCTCTACTTAGATCCTTCTTTTGCTTTTGGCCTTGTCACCTTTTCTGAAGTTCTCTGTGTCTCTTATGGACTTTGTTTATTTCTTGCCTAGCACCTAGTATATCCTGCCTAGCAAAATGCTTTGCACATAGTAGCCCCTCAGTAAATACTGGCTGAGTGAATGAAACATGATGCAGATTAAAGGGGCAAGATGCAAAACTATCAATATTATTTTAATAATTTAATAAGTGGGGATGTATAAGTGGATAGTGTGTTGTCTTTCTATTTGTGTATAGTTCCCAAATTTTATATAATGAACATACACCACTTTCATAAACTGAAAACAATTTAAAAAATGAAAGCATGTCACACGAATAATTTTGTTGAGTTTAATCTTCCTAAGCTTTCATTTATCATTTTTTAGTGATTAGTTTTTCATGTGTACTTTTTCGTATGATTCATTCTCTAAAATGTTAAAGGTATTAGAGGGTTTAGGTAATTAAAAGCAGCATAGAATCACAAAAGTATCTTTTTATCTTCCACTTTTGTAGTATCTTTCTTAATTTTTGTAGCTTTCTAACTTGTTAAATTTCATTTCCCACAGAGCTCTTTCGTACATTATTTCTACGCTGTTTATGACTTTGATTTTTTCCGAACCTTGCCTAGTTTCTACTGTGGGAGTTGTGCAGGTTTTTTTCCTTCTACTTTCTCCTTGGAGCTGTGTGACTGCAGTCAAGCAGTATTTAGTGTAATGGTGCTCCTGGATATCCTATCGTTATTGTAACTATTCTTACCCATGAATTATAAATGAAAATATAGTTATTATCTGAACTTGGTTTTGTAGAGAAATATTGAATCATTGAAGATTATTTTAGGGGTGACTTATTCAGTTCTATATAGTATTATTCAGAGGGAGGTCAGCATGTTTAAGCAAAAAGTGTATGTTGATTTCTGGTTGTGTGTGTAACTTTATAGCCTAAATGGAGATGTCTGGATGCCTAAATAGGAGTTGAACACAGAAATAGCACTGATTAGTTCTCCAAATTTATGAATGTACCATTTAAATTTAATTGGCTTTTTTTCACAGCCATGATCCAGAATATAAAATCTTACTATTTATTCTAAATTGTCCTCATTTAAGTGTAGTAATTGACAGGAAATGTTATGCAGCTGTACATAGGAAGAGACCTATTTCTGTGTTGTGCTGCTGTGGAGTGATCTTACATATAAGTGAGAAGAGCAAGAAGAGTGTGAAATATCCTACTGTTTAAGAAGGGAGGGTGGAATACTACTCAGCCATAAAAAATAATAAAATAATGCCATTTGCAACAACATGGATGGACCTGGAGAATGTCATTCTAAGTGCAGTAAGCCAGAAACAGAAAGAAAAATACCCTATGGAGACTCATATGTGGAATCTAAAAAAAAAAAAAAAAAAAAAAAGACAAATGAACTTATTTATAAAACAGAAACAGACTCACAGACATAGAAAACAAACTTATGGTTACCAGGGGGAAAGGATGTGGGAAGGGATAAATTGGGAGTTTGAGATTGGCTGCTTTTTTCATGGAACACTTATTTTTACTTGAAAGACTGAATGACAAACTATTCAAAATTGGGATTTGGCAGACATTTTCTTGAAAAAGGATTGAATTTGCTACTTCAAGGAAAACAGATAGTAATTGTTGGAAATGGTAGAATTTGAGCTTTTAAGCAAAAATTAGAATTTAATAAAATTAGTAGCCTCCATTGTGACCATCACAGCTTCCTAGTACTAAAACTTTTCTAATGAGATAGATGGTGATAGTAATGAATATGATGTATCAGTATTGTGTAATGAAATGCGTATCAACATCTTAGTGAACCAGTATTTTAGGTGCTCAATTCATGATGTTAAAAAAAATTCAAAGGACAAAATAGACCCATTCCAAGTACAGGATAAACCAACAGATTTTTAATTTGACAGATTATAGAAATTTTGTTTATGGGTTTCAGATTTCATGTTACAAGTAACCTTTAAAAGACTCTTACTTGTCAAGTTTTGGTATGGTGTCAAAGAAGAGTATCCGTAACAATCTGAAAGAATAACAAAATATCCCTTCCTCTTGTACTTTCGTATCTATGTACTATGACAGTGTTACTCCTGCCTCTTAATTCTCTTCAAGAGTAGTTATTTTTTAATAAAATGTTAACGTAGTGGGTTTATTGTTATTTTTAATTTGTTACAATTTCTTAGTTTTAATTTCAAATATGGTAAATAATGATAGATATAACCCACATGACAGGTTTGGAGATGTTTAATACTTTTAAATTTTTAATTAAACTTTTTTATTGTAAAGTATACTTAATATAAAACTTTTAAACTATCTTTAGGTGTACATTTAGTAGCCTCAAGTATATTCACAGCGTTGTGTAACCATTCATTTGCAGAACTAGATTTTGAGAACTGGGGCAACTTCTGGATATTTCATATAAATGGAATCAGAAAATATTTATTTTTCTGTGTCTGGCTTATTTCATTCAGCATGTTTTCAAAGCCCATCTATGTTGCAGCATATATCAAAATTTCATTCTTTTTGTGATTGAATAATATTCCATTATATGTCTGTACCACATGTTTATTTGTTCATCCCCTTTGTTCTCTTGATTACAAGTGTATTTGAAAGTAACTATAAATTACTGGTAATTAGCAGATTTATTGAAAGTGTAACTATAAATTACTTTGAAAGTGTAGCTATAAATTACTGGTAATTAGCAGATTTATTGATTAAATAGTAAATCATATGTTATAGAATATAGACATGTATAGAACATGGGCTATGGAGTTCCTTTCCCTTACATTTTTTTAATTTAGGGAAGGAGAAATTCAACCCAGCATTTGGAATTCTGAGTTACTAATTGAGGTAACCTGGTAGTCATTTAACTTAACTCTTGCTTTCCCTATGTTGTTAACAGTACTGGCTTCATAAAAGGTTAATTTCTTTGAAAGCATAAGCTTTATTTTTTTTTAAAGACTATTAATAATTACCTATATCAAAGTTGTTCACTCCTTAAGGTTACTTTATAATTTTATTTAATCTTCATATTGAACGCTATTTCAGTCCTGCTGTCTATAATTTTACTGTTACCTTTATTGACCTGGAACCCATCACACGGGCTGGTACATAGTAGGTACTTAATAAATTATTTATTGACTCAATGAATGTTCTTAGCTGTACAGTAACAAACATTCTGGTATTTGTAAATTGTGCCCCTAAGGGCATCGATCATTTGTAGATTTTACTAGTTTAATTCTTAAAAGGTACTCTCATTTTCAGGTTCTTAAATTTTATTTAATTTTGTTCCTATATATTAATAAGGATTAGGCTTTTGCTTTTAAAAGTTTTAACATTCAAGTTTTCATGCCATGTTTTTAACCGTTATTAAGTTAGAGAGCCAAAATGTTACTGAAGGCTGTCACTTCCTGGCTTCTGTGTTTAGAAATCAGATTGTAACTGTTTCCTTGACTTCGGATTTGTGGTTGCTTGAACAAATTTAAGTGATGCAGAAGATGAGTCTCCTTAGGCGTTTCCTCTCTCTTAAAAGTATATTTGGTGTTTTGTTGTTTTCTCCAAGGAAACTTTTCGCTACAGTCTCAATTCATCATTGCTTAGGAATGAAATCCAGTCTGTGTACTAATCCCTGCATATCTTACTTGTTACTTGTGTGTTTTGGTTTTTACTTTGCTTATTTATTTTTCCAAAATACTCCGGAGGTTTTGAAGTTCTCCATTCTGACTCAATATTTTGCCGATTGCTAGACATTTTCCTTTAGGTAACTCTCCACCCACTTTGGGACTTGTGAATGCCTGCCCTTCCATTGGTTCATTCTAGCCACTGAGAACATGAGTAAGTGTCACATGCATGTGGTATTGCTTGTTAGAGAGTGGAATTCCAGGACTTCCTCTTCACATCGAACAGTTGAACTTTTGTGCTTCTGGGCAGAGAATGGTCCTTGGGACAGTTCTGCTTCCGCCTAGTAGTTATGGCAGAGATCAGGACACGTTCCTTTGCTGCCTGTGCAGTGAGGCCTCAGAAACTGTTGGACCCAACTTGACAGGTATGGTGTATGGTTCAGAGGTGGTAGTCTGGGGGAGGGAAGATAATCATAGCCAATCAAGCATGAATGGAGATTTCAAAAAATTAATCTTATCTGTTATCTTTATGCTTGGCCAGTGAAGTTTCATGTATTTTTCTCCTGATGTTTCATAGCAGGGCCTCAGTAAGTAAGGACTCATAGTGGGACTCAGTAAGTGAGTGAAAGAATGAGTGAATGATATGTAATATTTTGTGGTATTAAGATACATGTGGCCGTCATATGAAGAACTTAAGCTGTATTGAGAACAATTGAATGATCTATCCAACCACCTTAATTAGTTTTTAAAAGAGGTATTAGCTTCTTACAGAATATGCAGACAAAGTAGAATTCTGGCAAGATAAGTGTTTGTAGAATACTAGAAAGTGACTAAACTGAAAATTTTGTATATTAATCTCTCCAATTACTACCTGACAATTTTCTGCTTAAACGGATAAAAGTCATTGAATAATTGGTGAAAAGTGATTTTAAAAATTTTTTCTTTTTTTTTTTGGTGGAGGGGGGAGAAGGTAGTTTTATTTATTTAGTTTAGTTTAGTTTAATGGGGGTACTGGGGGTTGAATCCAGGACCTCATGCATGCTAAGCATGCAGCTCTACCACTGAGCTATGCCCTCTCCTCTGAAAAGTATTTTTAATAAAATTAAACATTAAATTTAGAAATTATCTTTGAATTGGAGTTTGAGTTTTATTCTGGGGTTTAACTTGTTTAATCCTGGTAATTTGTACAAGCTGCTTTTTCTATGTTTTCCTTATTTTTATTGTATCCTCCAAGTGTAATCAGAAAAAAGTAATAAAATTTCCTTAGTGCTTAGAATGTACTCCTGCTACCTGGGTCCTATATTCCATGAGTGAAAATTAGAGTCTTCTGTTGTCTCATCTTAAGTCTGTGATCTACCTCTATAACAGGAATTAATGAAAGATACCTCAAGTACCTTACGTAGTAGTCACTTCACGTTGTTCAAAAATAAAACGTTCCCAGCCTACACACTTGCATTTGCGCGGGTGCGGTACATCTGAATCATCCAGATTTGTCTGACTTAAGCCAGTGAGGAAAGTGGCATAGTCAGGACCCACTGGATAACACTGTGGCGTTTACTTGCTCTTCCTTCTCCCCCACCCCCTTTTGTCTTTATTCCTTAGCTTGTTCTCCCCCATTTAGTTCTTTCACTCTGTGATTTATTACTTATTCATTCTTGGCCTCAGGAAGATGTTAGGATGCTTTTGTCTTTGAAAAATTTCCCCTTTTGTTTGGTGCTAGTGGGTAGGATGGTGTGTAAGTGGATATCCTGTGTAGGCAGACTGTACAGGAAACTGACCCTTAGTTCTGTGAGAACAAAAGTGTGAGTGGGAAGAAAGAAGAAAGGAAGGAAATAAGATCTTTTGACTTGACCAGAAAGACTCTAAAACCAGAGATGAGAAGAAGGGGATTGGAGAATAAAAAGAATTGTTTTCTAAGTTTTGGTTCTTTTAGTACTTTAGCCTCAAAATGACTTTTTCGCTATATTTATCATCTTATGTATTTGAGAAATGGAGAGTTTTGTGTGGCCTGAATATATATTTTTTAATTTTCACAAAATTGTGCCATAGGTCTTGTTGTCTTTTCTCTTTTTGTCAAATAACATGGTTTTTAAGAAGCTGACTTGCCTTTGAAAAATCCTCCTTTGAGCTTGATGGAGTTCCTCTCTAGGCTTGTTGCATCTCATGTCATAGGCATGTTCTTGCACTTTGACAGTCTGTCACTCTGCTGTCATCAGTGCACAATTACTGCTCATCCAGTTTAAAGGCTTTCTTTTCTCTGAAACCTTTTCTGACTCTGGAGTTTTGTTTTTTATTCTGTTCTCTCATAGCACCCTCTGTAAGTATAGCAGTAAGTGTGATTCATTTATTCAACAAATCATTTTTGAGAGCCTCTTATAAACATTCACTTTTTTGGGTGCTTGGAATTTATCAGTGAACAAAACAGACAAAAATACCTGTCCTCATAAAACTAATATTCCAGTAGGGTGAGATAATAGTTTACATGAATATAATGATAAATAAATAGATTACATATTTTGTGATAATAAGAGCAATGGAGAGAAATAAATTAGGAAAGGAGACATGGGGGATGTGCAAGGGTCAGGAATAGACGCATTTTAAAATAGAATAGTCAGAGAATGCCGTACCAAGAGGGTAACATTTGTGTGAAGTGTCATGTGGATATCTTGGGGAAGAATGTCTTAGGCAGAGGGAAAAGCCAGTACAAAGGTCCTGAGGTAGGAGTTCAGGTAACAGCAGGGAGGCTCTTGGTCAGAATGAGGTAAAGTAGGGAAGGGGTAGTAGGAAAATGTTTTGGGCAAGACATGTTGCAGAGGGCCTGCAGGTCCTGGTAAGGGCTTTTACTCTTAGATAGGGAGCCATCAGAGAGTTTTGAGCAGAGCAATTAAGTGATCTGACTTAACGCTTTAAAAGCTGGCTAGTGTGTATAAAGCTGGCTAGTGTGTTGAAAGTAGACAGAAGAGAGCAAGGATTGAGGCATGGAGATCAGTTAGGAGTCTAGTGAAATAACCTAGGTGAGACCTGATGGTGGTGGTGACAGTGTAGTAGTCGTGGAGGGGGTGAGAAATGGACAGATTCCAGTTACAGTTTTGGAGGCAGTGCCAGTAGGATTTCCTGATGGATTGGACGTTGTATTTGAGAGCAAAAAAGGAGTCATGAAAGATTCCAAGGTCTTTTGTTTTTCTCCCCCTACCTTTATTGATAGTCGGCATGTAACGTGTAAATTTAAGGTGTAATACACAAGTATTGATTTAGTACGTGTATTGCAAGATGATTGCCGCCATAGCATTAGCTAATACGTATGTCAGGTCACATAGTTACCATTGTTTTTTTGTGGTGAGAATATCTAAGAGCTATTCTCATAGCAACTTTCAAGTATATAATGCAGTATTATTAATTTTAACCACTGTTATACACTAGATCTCTAGAATTTATTTGTCCTATAGTTTGTACCAAACTTCCAAGGTTTTTGGCCTGAGCAGCTGAAAAAGATGAAATTGCCATTATCTGAGGTGTAGAATTCTGTGAGAGAAGCAGATTTGGTGGAAAAAATGGAGACTAGTTTTTTTTATAGCAAGTGCAAGTAATGTTATTGGTGATTTATAATCTTCGTATTCTGAAGCCCAGCATGGTGACTTGTTTGTAGTAAATGTTCACTAAAATTATTAGTTTTGTAAATCTTAAAATTTTAATATATTGGGTTTTACAAAATAAGATGTAAGTATATGTTATTTGCTGTTTTTTGCCTGATAGGATTTGAGTTGGCTTTAGTGTCTGCTTCATTACTGTTTCTGACTTGGTAATACAAAAGTTCTTATTATCCTTGGCTTTTGTTGGTCTTACAGTTTCAAACACGGGGGACTTCCTTTTGTCTAAAAAGAAGGAAATATACTTGAACTGTTTGATAATCATTAAATCAAGTAATAATCATAAAACATTGTAGTGTGTTACCACTATCACTGGCAGGAAACATTATTGTGGATCATGTGGTATTCAGTATAGAACTTAAAAAAAGTTGTGAATATTCTCTGTACTTCGTTTTGGTATTTTCATTTTAATAATGTAGCCCAATGGAAATTCTGCTAGAGTAGATAGTTTTTTATTAGAATAAAGAAAAACATAGTACATGAGACCAGTTTGAAGCGTGTTTTATATAAAAATGGTATTTTGGGTTTTGGGTAATCCTAATTTGTCTTAGTAAATAATACAGCTGTTCCTGTTCACTATAATTCTACATTTAAACAAGGAACAACATACTTGTTTCAAATCAGCTTTTCAGGATGTCTGGACGTGTCTTTAGATTTGTTGTAACACTCTTAATGTAAGACAGTTTAATAAGCTGTGAAATTTTAAATACATACTCTTTTTAAGCAGAGGAAGGAATGTAATGAAGTGAAATTAAACATACTGTTAGGAGACCATCCAACCTATGAGAGGAATGTCTGCCTATATCATGTAGACGGTTATGAAGCCATTTTTAAAACATTGGTTAATGCTATTTTAAGTTTAAAATACATCTCATTGTTTCCCATCACTTATATTTTTGTGTAATTTGGTCATTCATTCAGTCAGCAGTTATTGAACACATATTATGCAACTTACTAGAAAAGAGATACAGTTCCTGTACCAAGGAGCATGTTGTGAAGTTGGGGAAATAAACATAAGTTGAAGGTATTCTAAATATAAATAAGGGGGTATTAATGCAGCAAGTGTAATGCTTTTGAGAGCACAATGTGGAGGAGCATGTGAAACTTCCCAGGGGAGGTTATATTGGCGTTTGAATGTTTAAAAAAAAAAAAGGGAGAGATTAGCCAGTCAAAAAAAAGAGTGGGATGAGGTCACATATCTGGGTAGACAGGACTGTGTGAACAAAGGCAAAAAGGTGGGAAGTGTCATGGTACCTGTCAAAGTTTAAAATTAGAAGTGTGGAGTGGGGGAAAGGTGAAGATGGAGAAGTAGGTGGAGACCTGATCATGATACCTCGAAGGCCATGTTCAAGAGATTTTAGCTTGATGGTGAACTACTGAAGAATCTTAAGAAGTGTGACATGGTCAAATTTTTGTCTTAAATAGATCACTTTGCCAGCTGTGTGGAGGATGGATTTGAGGGAGACAAGACTGGAGGCAGTAGTCCAGGTGAGAGATGACGGGGATCTGAACTAAGGCGTTGGCAGTAGGGCTGGAGAAGAGGGAATGGATTGGGAAAGAAAGAAAGCCGCAGATCAAAGTGTTTTTCTCCTTCATGTGTGATGATAAAACCAAGTTTAAGTTAAAAATGAGTGGAGGGAGAGGGAGGGAGAGGCATACTAGAGAAGTGTTGTTATATCACATAGGCAGTTGGATAGTGGCAGATAGCCACTAAAAACAGCTTTAGTGATTAAGAAAATTGCTGCTGGGGGAAGAGCGGTGTATTTTAATAGTCCTGGGCTGTGGGAAGCAGGTGAACTTTAAGATGGCATGGAGATCACCTGTTTGTGTAGTCACACTAAACTTGGCAACCATTAAAGCCTTGAAGAAACCAGGTCTTACAAGGCTTCAACTGTTACACGTGGTGGAAACTCAGTAAATCATGTCCATTGTTGGTGATATTTTCTAAAGCCCTAATTAAGTTATAGATAGTTTATAAAAATATACCACCTAGAAAAAGAAAATAGGGTTAAATTTTTTTTCCTTTAAACAATTAACAATTGAAAGCTGCAATGTTATAGGCAGTGCATAGTAACACAAAGGTATTTTGGGATGCCAAGAATATTTTGTGTTAAACCAAAATATTTTTGTTGCTTAGTAGATAATTTTAGGATTTTTCCCCCAAAAGCACTATTTCCATAATTTTCTAAATGTAAATAGGTCTGAATGCCATCTGTACGTGTTTCTTAAAATCTCTGTTATCTTTTCCACAATTTGTTTTATATGGAGAGTGTAAGGGAAGAAAGGTAGTTTGGGAGGACTTACAAAACATAACTATTTCCTTTTTTTGGTGGTGGGGGATCTTAAGTATTTGGGAGACACATGTAACTATTCCATCTTAAAGCCACCATCACCCGGAGAAACTATCTTGTATGGTTTTTAAAATGGATTTCCATTTCTTTTTAAGTTTCCTTTTTCCATTTTTGAGATTTTAAGGAAACTGTTGGATTTCCTATTCATTTATTTCTGATTTTGATTACTGCACATTCATCACAGTTAAATGCTCATTTTGTGTTCTTTTCTCTATCTTGGTATATTTTGAATGAGTTGACTTCTCTCATGTTTAGGAGACGGTGCCATTTGTTCATTCTTCATGACATCACAGCTACGTGTACAGTTTTGTTCCACCCTGGAGCCGTTAGCATATGCCAGCAGCTAAAATACTGTGTATGTACTGTATGGAAGTGAATTTGCAGTTCTTGGACTTACTGCGGCCTTGTTTCTCTGTGTCTTTCAGAAGCCTTGCACCGCCCCTATGGCTGTGATGTTGAGCCCCAGGCCCTGAATGAAGCCATCAGGTGGAGCTCCAAGGAGAACTTGCTCGGAGCCACTGAGAGTGACCCTAATCTCTTTGTTGCACTTTATGATTTTGTAGCAAGTGGTGATAACACACTCAGTATCACTAAAGGTGAGCTTCTGTGTAACATCCTCTCACTTCTCAGTTTACATTAGTGGTTAAGAAATAAAGGGGGCTTTTCTAGTTTCTGCTTCTGACTGAAATTAGCTTGGTGATTTGGGCACAGATACTTTTGGTTCATTGTCTTTTTTTTAACCTGTGTTGGGATAATGCCGCCTTTATCTACTTTATAGGATTTATTAAGGATAGAGTGAAATAAAATACTTTAGAAAAAATACCACACAATATACACATTTACTCATCCTCAGATTCTGTTCTATGTGTAGTAAGCGGCATTCATCTGCCGCACAGGTAAGGTTCACTGTGCGCCTCTTTTCACTGAACCGTGGCTGACTGAGATGAGTCGTGGTGCCAGACCCCAGCACAACTCAGTGTTCGTGGATGCTGCCTATCTGAGAACCATTTGCAACCAGTCTGCACTGAGATTAAGAACTTGCACCCAAATTGTAAACCAACTACATAAGTAAGCTCAGTACTTAACTATTTAGTTTAGCTGACTTGTTTTTTCTCCTGGGAACAAGACTTTTAGTATGAGAAGGTAGCTCGGTGATTCACGTTCTGGCACCTGTGTCTTATCTTGTGGACGTGCTTTGAGTAGCGCTGGCCTAGACAGCTTGTCCCACATTTGTGTGTATGTGGGTTAGTGAAAGGACTAGTAGGAAGGGTTTCTATTGTAGTAATAACCTCAAGAGAGTAGCAGTTTATTTCAGTAGTAAATTCTTATCAAAGGGAACACCAAGAACATGATCAAGTAAAATCATCCATTATTGGTTTTTTGAACAAGGACAGGAAATATGGAACTTTTACGAGAAAGAAATAGGAGAGTGAGGCATTCTCATTATGTACATGAGTTGAATTGCTAATTTGCATAAGCGCTTCTTGTCCTTTGAACTTCTGAAAGCTTCTTACAGGGAAAAATATGTTAAAGGATAATTAAAAATTTTTTAGTTTTATTAAATTATTTTCTTCCCATTTAAAAAAAATTGAAGTATAGTCAGTTTACAGTGTGTCAGTTTCTGGTGTATAGCATGTTTCAGTCATACATATGTATGCATATATTCTTTTTCATATTCTTTTTCATTATAGGTTACCATAAGATATTAGTTCCTTGTGCAATAGAGTATAAACTTGTTGTTTATCTATTTTATATATAGTAGTTAGTAATTTTTAACTAAATGAAATTGTAACTTAAATGATTATTTGTCAAACACATTCTTCTTATTTGTAAGGTTCAGATTGAGGTGTTAAGTAGGAGTGGATATACCAAATTAATAGAGGACAGGCCTCCACTCAAAGAATGTTACCCCTAAATAAAATCTTTATATACATCAGTTTTTAAAAATTCATCACAAGCAGAAATCCTTAAAACTGAGTTTCTCAAAGTAGGGTATAGGTATGTCCCCAGAGTGGATGTGACAGTATGAATACATGTACCAGGAGGTTTCAAAGGTACAGGAAAAATAAAGAGCAGTATTATCTCCTAGTGTCAATCTAAAGATTTTAGGTAGTTTTGGGGGCGGGATGGTGGTGGTATTTGTATGTGTATGTCAGAGGGTGTTTTCTGCATTGGGAGGAAAATTTTACACAAAGTTTTAGGATAAAACAAAGGACTTCAGAGACATTTTATGCTGCGTGGTAGGTAGTCTCTTTGGGCTAAAACACACTCTTTTACCTTTAGGTTCTTCAGTGGAGAAGTTTGTGAAGTGAAGACTCAGAACATTCTTTCCTTGGTATAATTTTCATATTAGTAGTTTCCAAGGTAGCTCAGTCACCAAGGAAACATTGATAAAGAAAGTCTGTTGATTCATCGGTTACCAGTTAGGGTAACCATGAGTATGCGGCTCAAGAAGTGTGAGTCTCTTTATCTTATGGCCAACAGTGATTTCTCTTAAAACCTATGAAATGCCAGATTTTTATACAGGTTCTTATTGATACAAAGATACCATGCTAAAGCTATTTTATTATTTGAAAAGACAAGAAAATATTTTAAAAATAAAATAGCAGTACTTAATTTCTTCTTGGCAGATGATATCTTGCTTCAGTGAATAAACAAAGTTCTCCCAGGATTCTTCCGGTAATAGGACCAATATTTATGTCCGTTGTCAATTTCTGTGGCACTCGAAACTCTCAGAGTAGAAAATTCTGCTTGTAATTGCCAAAAAGAGAAACCAGCCAAAGACCTAGGGTGTGTGACTGTATCCTGATCGTGATGACCTGTCGTCAGTTCTTTGTAAGGAAGCAACAATAGTATCAGTATACTTAGGGCTGGACTTAGTCTTCACTTCCTGTTTTCTTGGTGTATTAGAGAAAAGCTACCGACCAAGTTTTATTTGGCTTTTTTAGCAACACTAAGATTTTTTTTCCCCTGCAGATATGGTTGGGAAGTATTTATCTGTACACTTGTGCATTTCCACCACCATGTGCATACACACTCCTATCCATTTGTGTGTATATATATATATGTCTTCGTGTGTGTGCACATGCATATACTCTTATTTTTACTTATTGAATGTCTCATGTCCAAGGGTCTTGGGTGAGTTAGTAGGCGCTAACAGAAAGCTATCTTAACGGTAAAACATTTCTGTAGGCCACTGAAAAAAGTTAGATGGCTGCCAGAATAATAATTTTGGGTTTTTCCTCAACAACCTTTGCCTCCCTGGTAACTGCTGGGCTATGTGCTTTTGATTGAGCTGGGTTTCTTCTGTTTTCTGACACTGAGAAGTGGATGTGAACTCTATAGGAAGGCTTGCATCTCTCAGAAGTGGGGGCCTAAGACCTTATAAGGATTCTTTAAATTATCGTTTATTACTAATGGTATCTCTTTCACCTTTCCTGTTTGGTTTGTGCTGCAAGCACAGGGGCAGGATGTATGCTTAGGGAGTCTAAAGTTGATAACAACTTCATTAGAAAATCAGGGGCATTGAAGTTGACGGCAGTGACACTCTGAGTAACTTGAGTCTTGGGTTTCAACTTTAGACTCAACTTCCCTTTCCCACACACTAATTTTGGAGGAGCGGATGGGGTGATTCATTCGTCATGGGGAATGGGAGGGAAATTGGAAAACTATAACTATTTTAAAACTTGAGTCCTGGAAAAGACTGTGCCTTGGGAGTCCTCACTGGCCACCCTTTCCCCAAACACGGTTTTTTTCCTGAAGATGTTGCTGAAAGCTCTGTGGTTTGTCCTTTTTTTTTTTTTTTTTTTTTTTAACATTGTTGGTTTTGTAGTCTTGGTGCCAACTGAGATTTAGAAGTAAGTTTATATTTCACATATCTTATCCTTAAATCCTTGATTGTTGTTAACGTTGAACCATACATAAGATACATTCCCTGATAAACTGAGGGAAAAATGAATTTTATTTATCTTTTTTGAAGGATGAAATTGCGTCATTTCCAAACACTTGAGTAGCCTTTCTCTCTTTATATGCCACCTTAGTACCTTACATGGAGTTTCCTATGGTGTAAAAAATGTTTAAAAACCTGTAGGTAATGCCAGAAAACCATTTCTAACTATGCTGCTTTTGTTTAAGCTACAGGCTGAAGATACAGTCAGGCAATGATGACAGCCAAGTTTGTTTTCATTGTTTTTAAAGATTTTGGGGGGCATAAAAGTCCTTGATGCATTTTTCAGTGAGTTTAAAGTTTGACAGTGGACTACTTCTGTTTGAGATAGTCTTAACATCTTTTCTTTCCCTCTGCGGTGGCCTCCTGGCTAGGTGAAAAACTATGCGTCCTTGGTTACAACCAGAATGGTGAGTGGAGTGAAGTTCGCTCTAAGAATGGCCAGGGTTGGGTGCCAAGCAACTACATCACCCCAGTGAACAGCCTGGAGAAGCACTCCTGGTACCACGGACCTGTGTCTCGCAGCGCCGCGGAGTATCTGCTCAGCAGTCTGATCAACGGCAGCTTCCTGGTGCGAGACAGTGAGAGCAGCCCCGGGCAGCTGTCAATCTCGCTCAGGTACGAGGGGCGCGTGTACCACTACAGGATCAACGCCGCTGCAGACGGCAAGGTGAGCCCGGCCGGCAGCCCCCGACGTGCGGGCTGGCCGCTCCTGAGACTCAGTATGCAGAGCGACTAAAGAATATAGTTTTTATGTTTGACGCAAAATAATCACTGACACGAGTGTGAGCTGTTTGGCATTATTGGAGCTTATTCTTGTCAAAAGAGTATGGTAATAGAAACTAAAAACAGTATTACGGTAATAGTTTAATGATGAGCTAGGTTTGAAGGTGAAGAAGGAAGGAAACAGCTGTGTAAGTTAGCTGTTCAGTATACAAGTGTGCACATAGGCATCCAATACATTATGTAGCCTTTATAAATTAAACCTCGTATCTTTGAAAATTACAATAATCTCTGCCAGAAAGTTTACAGAGTAAGAATTTAGGCTTGTGAGACTGATGTTGATCATTAATGTATGTTAATATAAATAGATCAGTCAGTCACTTAGCAGTTTACGTGTTGGAAAGACCAACCATACAAGAATGGGTGTGCTGGAATGGAACTGTTTTACTTTATAAATGATAATGCATAGCCTTGTGTCGGTTCTGTTGGACAGTAAATTTAGGTTGAATTGTCTCTTCCACTCTTTCCCTCTTTGTGATCTGCATCGTAGGGAGAAAGCACAGGCTTTAGAGCAGGCAGGTCTAGTTTGCTGGGTAACTCTACCACTTATTAACCTTGTGATCTTAATTAAGCCTCAGTTTCCCATCCCATTTTATTGGATTCTTGTGAGGATTAAGTGAAATAATTTCTATAAAACATAGTGGCTGGTACAAAGTAGGAAATAAGTAAATTGTTAATTTTCTTTCTCTTTTGCACCACTTTACAGACGACTTTTGATGAAACCAAATAAGGTCAGACAGCTGATAATGTAGGAGAGACTCAGCTCTGCTTATGGTGTTACACCCAACAGGGATGTTCTCAGCAGCTTTACATGTAGTAGTCAGAGGCTGGAAGCATCCAACTTTCTAACAGCAGTAGAATGGATTAATAAATTTTGGCCTATTCATAAAATGGAATCTCATACAACAACAAAAATGAACTTGGTACTGCTATACATACTATCAGAAAAAACTATGACCCACCAGCTACTTGCTTTTGAAAATAAAATTTTGTTGAAACGTAGCCACACCCATTTGTTTATGTGCTGTTTACAGCTGCTTTCTCATTATTACGGCAGATGTGAGTAATGACAGAGATGCTATGGCCACAAGCCTAAAATACTTGATATCTGGCCCTGTCAGAGATGAATCTCATACACACAAAACTGAGTTACAGGGGTTAGTGACTCCCAGTGGACGGGTCTGATGGTAGTGGGAATGACTGCTGATGGGCCAGAGGTTTCTTTGTAGGGTGATGAAGATGCTCTGGTGTTAGGTAGTGGTAATGGTGGGACAACCACTGAATATAATAAAACCACTGAATTGTACACTTGAAATGGTGAATTTTATGGTATGATACATGAATTATAATCACAGTTTTTAAAAAGTTGAATGCAGGAAAGCAGGCACAATACTTACCTATGTGATTCCATCCTGTGTAGGTGTGATTCACAGGCAGGCAGAGCTAATCCAAGGTGTTAGGAGTCAGCAGGGTGGTTACCTCTGCAGGGGTAAACAGCTGGGAAGGCACGAGGGAGCTTTCTGTGGTGCTGGTAATGTTATAATTCTTGGTGTGGGAGATATTTACGTGGGTGAGTTCACGTTATAAAAGTCATCAATTCTCCATGTATTAATTGCATACTCTTTGGAAATACAATAGATGTTTCTTTTTTAAAAAATAAACAAGTGCCCTTGGGAGATAAGGCCCAGAGACTGCTATCTGTATGCTTCTTACTGGTTATCAGAAATTAACTACTATTTTGTTAACAACCCTCTGAAATAAAATTGTGGCTTTTTTAATGGCCTAGACACTCAAAAGCACATCCTATTGAAATAAAAATTATAAGATATTTTAATATCCTCTCTCTACCAAGTAAATCAAAATAAATTTTTTTTGTTGTTGATTTTTTTTTTTGAGTTAAAGTAGGTTTATTCAAAGAGATAGATTGAAAGGCAAGAGAAAGGCCACGAGGTGTTGGGGTTGGGTGCTCAGATTAAAAGTAGGTACATACTTCATAGACAGTGCGGGCTGTCTCCAAACGAAGAGAGAGAGAGAGAGAGAGGCGGCCCAAAATAAGTGGTTTTTAAGTTATGTTCTGTGCAAGGTTCTGAAGTGGTATTTCATAAACTCTTACAAGAGGCCAGTCCCCTCTTATCTACTTTAATCAGCGCGTCTCTTCCATTACCTTACGTATTTGGGCTCCACAATCTTTTTCCTTAAAAATACTTGAAGACCAGTGCTCTTGATGACCCAGAGAGAGATTTTGGAAGCGTTCCCTTCCTCAAGACTAGGGCTGCTTTAGGAAACATAGGGAGAATGGTTTAAATGATACTGAACTGAAGTTCTGTTTCCCTCTGCTACCATGGTTTAATTCTCCCTTTGCCTTAATGAGATAACGCCCTATTTTCATCCCTTGAGACCGGTGGAACACTGACTGCCTCCTGGTTGGCTTAGCTTTTCTCCGCTCTCCCCCCAGGTGTATGTCACCGCCGAGAGCCGCTTTAGCACCTTGGCTGAGCTTGTTCACCATCACTCCACAGTGGCTGACGGGCTGGTGACAACACTACACTACCCAGCACCCAAGTGTAATAAGCCTACCGTCTACGGTGTGTCCCCCATCCATGACAAATGGGAAATGGAACGAACAGATATTACCATGAAGCACAAACTTGGAGGTGGTCAGTATGGAGAGGTTTACGTTGGCGTCTGGAAGAAATACAGCCTTACGGTTGCTGTGAAAACACTGAAGGTGGGTTGCTGAGAATTACACTTCTCAGGCATCTTTTTCTTTTGTGCTGAATCTCTTGGAAATATCAACGTGCCCTTCTTTAACTTTGGAACACTTTCCACCCACTGGTGCCAAGCACATCAGCAGATGGTGATGATTAACCCTGGTGCCACTGCTGACAACGCAGGGGCAGACTTCACTGCAGTGCAGTGAAGCCCATTATGTGGGGAAGGTTTGTCTCTGGAGGCTGCTGATGTAGTCTTAGTGGGAGGTTAGAAGCAAATTACAAGTTATAAAAGCAAAACAAGCTGTTTAACTTCCTCAGAGCAACCACCGCTGGACAGAATTCTTCATGCATTGTTGGAGAATCATGGGCTCTCTTTTTCCTGTTCTGTCCTTTCTCTCTCTGCTGCTTGCTCCTCCCATCTCCATGAGATTAGATCACTTCTTATTCTTAATATTCACAGAAATATGATATGTCCCCCCACCACCACCTTTAAGCATCCTGGTATCAAATTACAAGTTACATCACTCATTCCGTTCTCTGAAGATTCCCTCACATGCCTCAGTAGCTCTGGCATGTCACTCGTAAGGACTGCCCTTGACCTATGAGTAGTGGTCAGTTCTTTTAGCAAGCACTTGTTCTGAGTGTGAGACACTACGCACAGCCTTGCAAACAAGCATTGCTCTTTAAGGAATTTGTCAGGAAGACAGACACTCTCTGTCCTTTCAAAGGCTGAGCTGTAGAGAAGTAAATTATCAGAGGACTGAGGTATCATCCAAGGCTCTTCCTCTTTGAGTTGTTATAGGACATGATTGCTGAGTTTTGCTTACCCTACTATATTTTATTCCAGTTTCAAATACTGAATAAATTCAAGGAGACATTTTTCTTTTTTAATTGGACTTGTATAGAGCATATTACGTTGTGATAAAATTTCTTGAAGTAAGTGCTAAATTACTCAAAAGATACCCGCTTTTAGAGCTGAAGTTTTAGGATTGTGAGTTGACTCAAATGATTATTAAGATGGGGGCTTGTCCCTCTCCTTTTTTTCTTATCTTTCCCCTTTTCCAGGAAGATACTATGGAGGTGGAAGAATTCCTAAAAGAAGCTGCAGTGATGAAGGAAATCAAGCACCCTAACCTGGTACAACTGCTAGGTGAGGAAGCTTGCCTGCACCACAGGTTTCCTCACAGATGCTGTCCTCACCCCTGTTATCTCCAAATCCCTCTTTTGAATCCCTGTGGTGGAAGCTCCCAGTACGAATCTACTTCAGTAAATGGTTATTATTTTAATCAGCTGTCTCTGTGTTTACAGTTACCCAAGAAACAGTGACCTGGATTGATTGCAATATATGAAATTGCCCAGCTTGTGATAATTGCCCCAGATCCAAAGTTAAGAATCCTTCAAAATGATACTAAACCAAAAACTATCACAGAATATTTTTACAAAATAAAGAGACATTGAGCAAAGGACTGTTGAAAAGAAGTGGATTAAAGTTGTGACCAGCTGCCCTCAGCTTGCCTGTGCAAGCAAAAAGTGCTGTGCTGTGATAGATTGGCTTCTCCACCTGTTCGGGTCGCAGAGAAACCTTTGGCTGAAAGCACTGCCCTTTTAAAAACAGGACCAGTTTCTTTGGGTGTCCAGGTTGAGCCAAACTGTGCCAAAGGAGATTGTTTCTTTGGTTCCTTACAAAGGAGTCTTCCGTATATTAGTGAAATCCTGGACTATGGAATCAGTTAATAATCTTTTTAGAAAGCATTGTTACAGGCTAGGCTCACATAGTCTTAACATACACACAGTCGCTGCTACTTTCAGGGATATGTCGTTAGCATGCAGCTGGGAATTGTGGGCCTGTGTGGAACTCTGAAAGTGTTGGTAGTCCTGACCCTCTATGGGATAGTTGAGGTAACTCTGCTTTTTCCCAAACAAGCACATAATCAAAATGCATATGAATTTCCAGAGAATGATACAGTGGAAACAGAGCTCCCTTATCAACCAGCTTCTTAACCTCGCTAAAATTGTCAGTTATTCTTGCCAAAGTGATGTGGAATGTTTGAATATATGCTAATAGAACAAGCTCTGTTGAATTGTCAGGTGTGTGTACTTTGGAGCCACCATTTTACATTGTGACCGAATACATGCCGTATGGGAACTTGCTGGATTATCTCCGCGAATGCAACCGAGAAGAGGTGACTGCGGTTGTACTGCTGTACATGGCCACGCAGATTTCTTCCGCAATGGAGTATTTAGAGAAGAAGAATTTCATTCATAGGTGTGTAAAAACCTGATTATTGCCTATAATCAACCACGAAGCTACCTCGGCTTAATGTGCAAATAAAGGAAAGAATGTGAGAACCTTGCCCCAAATTCTCAGACGACTCCAGAGAGTAATTTTCTCTTTCACAGGGACCATTGTAATTTCATTTCCAACTTATAAACCTCCTGTACTCGGATTAAAGTATTAATACAGGGCCTCTGCTTCTTTCAGAACAGAAAGCTCTTTATTTTGCCCAGGACTATATCCAGGATCTTTTTGCTCCATCTAGTGGCTTAACTTTAAAAATAGCTTTCTGTTTCAGTAAAGAATTTAAAACCTTGTAGAAGAGCATCGGTTGCTCACCTCTGAAACCTATCCCAATATTCTTAGAAAACGGTTTCTGAAGCCTGCTTTATTCTGGCGTCACGTAACTGCCTCTTGATGGGTACCCTACAAGTGATGGATAATTAGTGGCTTTCTACCATGTTTCTGACTTTCATAAAATGCTACCCTATCTGTCAGCACTAAGTCATCTACTCTGCTTGTAGCACAAAGAACCAATAAGAGAGCATTCATGACCATTTTCCAGAACCGTCTGAATGGGCTCACACTAGAGTTCTCTCTCCCACAGAGACCTTGCAGCTCGGAACTGCCTCGTGGGAGAGAACCACGTGGTCAAAGTGGCCGACTTCGGCTTGAGTAGACTGATGACTGGGGACACCTACACTGCTCATGCCGGAGCCAAATTCCCCATTAAGTGG
The DNA here is from genome assembly GCF_036321535.1 of Camelus dromedarius. NCBI lineage: Eukaryota > Metazoa > Chordata > Mammalia > Artiodactyla > Camelidae > Camelus > Camelus dromedarius. The sequence continues at coordinate 24,142,823 of NC_087458.1, read as the reverse complement.
ACAGCCCCAGAGAGTCTTGCCTACAACACCTTCTCAATTAAATCTGACGTCTGGGGTAAGGTTGAAAGGGACGTTTTTCTCTGTGTTGTCATTTTATTTTCTTTATTCACAAATGCTTAATTCCTTAATTTTAATTCTTTAGACCTTCTCTTTTCTATAATCAGTATCCTCTGCCTTTATGCCTATCTTTCTTCAGTCATTCAGCAAGCATTTATTAAATACTTACTGTCTGCCAGGCATTGTGTGAGGGAGGCACTTACCGTAGAAAGAAGCTGTGAAGAAGAAATCAAAAAAAAAAAAAAAAAAAGTCCCCGCCTTCAGAGCGCTCTCGGTCTAGATACTGCATTGCACTGGGGTTCTGATGATTCCCTCTCTGTGGCGCTCCCTGTTTTCTGTGTTGGGCTTTGTTGCTTGTTTACAGAGTACTGTGACACAGAGTAGCAGCCTCTTTTCAGAGGTGTGATGAAGTGTCATCTAGAATTTGTCCTTGCAACTCATCTTGTTTCTACTGCTCTGAAAAGCAGTATGACTTAGTAGAGGTTCAAGGGACAGAACAAGTCTGGAAGTTTGCACTGGGGGCCAGTAGAAATAGTTGAAGGATTCTAGGTCACATTTTACCAGAAATCTCAAACTCAGGAATAACCTATGACAAAGTCAAGCAAATTGTTTTTTCAAGTGTGAACTTTATCTTAAGTGAGTCCATTTTTATATTACTCTTCTAGTACTAGCTGACTTAAAAATTATGAAAATCATTAAACAGATCATAAATTGCTCTAAGAATAGTTTGACTATACCACAGACCTCTTATATGGTCATAATTTATTCTCCCTCACTGTAGTAAAGGAAATCCGAATAGAAATGGGGAAATTTAAAGAAAACCATCTTGAGATTATACCTGAAGTGTTCCTGGGTCAGATATCTTAGAAGAATAAGTCATGTTTTTATGAATTAGAAGACTATACTGATATTGTAACAGTGTGATATGTTACCCAAAATTTGAGAGAGAAGTTAACCTATACTTAATGATATAAAATAAATAATAAATCAGAGAAAAGAAATTAAGCTCTTTTTTTTCATCCCTTCTGCAGCTTTTGGGGTACTGTTGTGGGAAATTGCTACATATGGAATGTCACCATACCCAGGGATTGATCTGTCTCAAGTCTATGATCTGCTGGAAAAAGGATATCGAATGGAACAGCCTGAAGGATGTCCCCCTAAGGTGTATGAACTTATGAGAGCGTGTGAGTGTTTTTGCATACTTCAAGTCTGAAGGCTTAAGTAAACAATTCAGGATGATTGTCAAAATTGAAAACATTTTTCCTCTATCAGCGTTGTAAGACTGAATCCAACCTCATGACATAAAGTTGGTCATTGATTAGCCAGCTGGGGTATCATACGCTCTACCATTGAGTCTTTTTGGAATCTGAAGAATCATTGTCTATGGCCCAAATATTCACTCAATTCCCCCCCCCAAAATTTGCATGTTTAGAAGGATTATAAGAAATTGGGTTTGGAGATTAGGCAGTGGGGGGCTGTTTGCAACTACATAAAATGATTATTAACGACTGAGGAGAATACATGAAAGTGACTTCTGTGATGAATAAACAAAAAGCGTCTGACTTGTTACAGTTGAGAAAGTAGGAAGGTGAGCAGTGAATTAAATCGCAGTGTGTTTGAGTATGTTGTGTTGTTTTCTCCTTGAGCATTGGCTTTGCCTACTGCCCTGTCTTTGTCAAATGTGGATTCCACGTTCCTCCTTTCTGATACCCTGTTACGTTTCTGAATGTGTACAGATAGTTATTTATAAGAGTGAATTTGAAGAGGTGTTTTACTATTTCATTTTCCTGTGGAAGAGGACTTGCCATTTTCTAAACCATCTCCCCACCCTTCTGCATCCGTATAGCAGAGGGAATAGGAGCTGAGGCTGCATGGAAGAACCAGCCCTAGGAAGTGGGTTCATTGCACCCCTGAATTTGGAACTAAGAAGCTGCTGCCTCACTGTCATCGTGAACTTGCTGTAACTCTGCTTTATCAAGCGCACGTCCTGACACGTGGAGCTCACCATCAGGCCACTGGATATTTAATTCCTGCAAGGAGCTTTTAACAGTGCCTTTCTTTTGTTACATAGGCTGGAAGTGGAGCCCTGCTGACAGGCCCTCTTTTGCTGAAACACATCAAGCTTTTGAAACCATGTTCCATGACTCTAGCATTTCTGAAGGTGAGAATCTGGTGATTTACTGTTGGTGGTGGCTAGCTCTGGGTGCTGGTGATGGTAGTAACATTTCAAAAATGATAGATTCTTATAATCTGAGACTCCATTTCAGGGTATTGAATTAATTCTTGGCCTTTATTATTCTTGTTTCGCTTTTTATGCTGTTAATGTATCTTTGTGTCTCTAGCTCATTTTTAATATTGAAATATTTTAACTAGAAATTCAGTCTTTTCAGGAAGAGAATAAGTTCAGTGGTTAAGCATTAACAAGATGTAGGAAAGAGAAGAGGAAAAAAATGAGAATGTTTTTCACCTGCCTGAACAACACCTACAGAGGCAGAACCAAGTCACAAAAGCAATATCCAGAAATTCCATTTCTGGAAATAGATCTTAAGAAAATAAGTATGAACAGAGATTTAGCTATAAAGATGTTGTATCAGAGTGTTGGTTTATAATATTGAATAGTTAAGAATGATTTAAGTATCTATTTTGCTAATTATTATATCCATATAGTTAAATACTTCAAAATGATATTCTTAAATATATTGACATGGAAAGGAGTTTAGAATGAGAATGTTAAGCTGTGAGCAGTGAGAACCATTTTCTTATCTAAAAACAAATATATGACAAGTTTCTACCGTATAGCACAGAGAACTGTATTCAATATTTTGTAGTCACCTATAATGAAAAAGAATATGAAAACGAATATATGTGTGTACATGCATGACTGAAACATGCTGTACACAAGAAATGGACACATTATAAACTGACTACACTTCAATTTGAAAAAAATTAAAAAAACAAAAACAAATGTGTAGACACACAGAGGAAGTTTCCTACTTTTGTGTATAATGCCTCTTTAAAATTCTCTGCAGAAGTCAAATGATAAACTTACTTGTTATAAAGAGAGACTAACCCTAGAGAGCTGAAAACACAGAATTCTTACTTATACTTGCCTATTAGACATTTTGATACAGTTTCAGAATTGTATACGTATTTCCCACATTTTTTTTCCTTCATAATTGAACACAGAACTTACTAGTACTTAAGCTCAAGTTAAAAAGTGTTAGAAGAGGAAATCAGACAAGTTGATTTTTGTCTGCTTCCCTTAGTGATTTATCCCGTGTGGGTAAGAAGAGAGGGAAAAGTGCACCAGCGAAGTTCAGTGAAAAGTGTTTCCATCCTAGTCCTTTGATTCAGGGACCTTCTGGGGGCTGGGAGGGCACTGCTTGCCTTCGGGCTGGATTGAGCAGCTGTCTGTCACAGCTCTTTTTCCCTGTGTGCCCTTTATTTCTTACGGAGTGGTGGAAGTGGTAGAAGTCGTGAACATTGGCCAAAGATTAGGGTCCAGTTCTTTGGTACTTTTATGTAAGCTCTTAACTTCTGTTGAGTCCTTGGCTAAATATTTCTGCTTCTCTTGAAAATGTTATATCCTTTTAGAAAATCAACCCTTACCAGTTTTTCAAAGCTAATTTCAGTTCAAAATTGCTAAGCAAGAAATTGAACATTGTTGAACCCACATTTTATTAAGTATTTAGTCTGTGGCAGGCACTATACTAGGTCTGAGGATGTAGAGGTATGGCATAGTTCCTACCTGAAAAGGATGTATTTATTAGTTGTAAGTGAAAGAAATCTAACCCAAACTCTTCTTAAGCAATAAGAAGATTTAATTGCCTCATAACCAAACCATGGAGAAACAGGATGGTGCTGACCTCTGGGTCACTTGAAGCCGTGGACTCAAATAGCTTCAAGTCTCCTTCCCCTTTCTCTCTCCCTCCTTTGCTTACTTTCATGCACCCATTATCTCTTTACTTTTGTTCCTGCATTGATCTCATCCTCTTAATTGTCCAAGTGGCGTGGAACACATTTGTCAGCTTCCTTGAGGTCATATCCTTACAGCCCATGTCTGCCTCCCAGCTGCATGTATAGCAGCATAAGAACGGAGTCTCACTGGCGTGGCTTGGGTTATGTGTCACGTACCCACTCTGGTGCGGGGAGGGTGAGTTGTCGATGTTTTAAATAATTACCCCCCAAAAAGTTGTAAAATAATAAAAAGAAATTCACAATTTAGTAGATCCATAATTCATTTTTGTTCAGGAATGAATAGCAAAGTATGTCTTTGCCTTATTAGTAAAAGCCACAAAACCCATGACCAGGCTGAGTCAGTCAGCTGAGGCATGCTAATGGGGGTGAACACATTTTCAGGAGCCTCATTTGCTTCATTGGCATAAAGTGGATGGATTGTATTTACCCTTCTCTTTTTTGCAATGCATAACCTGGAAATAAAAATATCTGCAGACATCTGTTTGCTTTGTTCATCCACTGAGCAAGCACTTAGTAAATGAGGATATCCAAACGACCAAAGAGCATAGGAAATCACCCATCATCAGAGAAGTACAAAATAAAACAATGAGATGCCATGACACACCTGGCCCAGAATGGCTAAAATTAAAATCAAACAAAAAAACCCATAAAGTCAAACTCTGGCAAGCATGCAGAGTAACCAGAACTTTGATACAGTGCTAATGGGGATGTGGACTGGTACAGCCAGTTTGGAGAGGCAGATTGGCAAGACCCAACAAAGCTGAATTTTTGTGCTCCCTGTGGCCCAGCAACAGTCCTGCTCCTAGGTGTGTGTGTGCATACGATTGTGAAGCATAAGACACATAGCAGGATGTTCCTAGCAATATATTCATCACAGCCCCAAACTGGAAACGGCTTAAATATTCAAGAGGAGAATGGACGAGTGTTGGTATATTCACACACTCGAACAATACACAGCAACAAGAAGAAACCCTGCCACGTGCAGTAACATGAATGAATCCACAGTAGAGAGTGCTGAGCAGAAGCAGCCAGATGTAGAGTACGTACTGTGTGGCTCGACTTACATACTTGGGTGCTGCATCCTCCAGTTCTTCTTAGTTGTATGCCTTTTCTGAAAAGAGAAACTCCCCTTTGTGTCATGAAATTGTTCTTTTTATCAGTCCTCTTGTCTTCCTCACAGAGGTAGCTGAAGAGCTTGGGAGAGCTGCCTCCTCATCATCTGTTGTTCCGTATCTGCCCCGACTGCCTATACTTCCTTCCAAGACCCGGACGCTGAAGAAGCAGGGGGAGAACAAGGAGAATATTGAAGGGGCACAAGATGCCACAGAAAATTCTGCTTCCAGTTCAGCACCAGGTATGAGTCCCTAGGCAGGCGGTCAGACTGCCTTGTTGAAAGAGCCATGGGGTGTGATGCTTCTATTTCCGCTTTCCTGCCCGTCTTCCCCGAGGAAAGTGTGGCTGGCGTCTGTTTTATTTACCTCTCTGGTCCTCGGCTCTGCATCGACAGCGTGGGTAGTCCTGATCTGTTCGTCCAGCGCACAGCTCTGTCTCCTACTCCATTTCCTCAGCTCCTGATTCCCAGGTAGTTACTGTCTTCACAGTTCGGCCAAAATTTCTTCATTGAGCCTGACTGGTGAGGCCAGGTTATGCTGTAGTTTCTAGAGAAAAGATGAATGTTGAGTTAAAAACCTCAGGTTTTTGTTTCCGTTTATATCCCACATCGCATTGGAACAGCAGTGTGAAATGATAATGCACTTACGAGTTTTCTCTGAGTCCTGCTAACACCTGACATTTCATAGATGCTGGAAAGTTCTTACAGTCCAGCCTTACTAACTCAAATGAGTCACTTCCTACCTTTCACGTTACTGATTGGCCGTTTTTCATCAGGGTTCATTAGAAGTGCACAGGCCCCCAGTGGGTCCCCAGCACTGCCTCGAAAGCAAAGAGACAAGTCACCCAGCAGCCTCTTGGAAGATGCCAAAGAGACATGCTTCACCAGGGACAGGAAGGGAGGCTTCTTCAGCTCCTTCATGAAAAAGAGAAATGCTCCCACACCCCCCAAACGCAGCAGCTCCTTCCGAGAAATGGAGAATCAGCCCCACAAGAAATATGAACTCACGGGTAACTTCTCATCTGTTGCTTCTCTACAGCATGCTGATGGGTTCTCTCTCACTCCTGCCCAGCAAGAGGCGAATCTGGTGCCACCCAAGTGCTATGGGGGGAGCTTTGCACAGAGGAACCTCTGTAATGACGACGGTGGTGGGGGTGGGGGCAGTGGCGCTGCTGGCGGGGGGTGGTCTGGCCTCACAGGCTTCTTTACACCTCGCTTAATCAAAAAGACACTGGGCTTACGAGCAGGTAAACCCACAGCCAGTGATGACACTTCCAAGCCTTTTCCAAGGTCAAACTCTACATCTTCCATGTCCTCAGGGCTTCCAGAGCAGGATAGGATGGCAATGACCCTTCCCAGGAACTGCCAGAGGTCCAAACTCCAGCTGGAAAGGACAGTGTCCACCTCTTCTCAGCCAGAAGAGAATGTGGACAGGGCCAATGACACACTTGCAAAAAAATCAGAGGAAGGTGCTGCTCCAACCAGGGAGAGACCAAAAGCCAAACTTTTGCCCAGAGGAGCCACAGCTCTTCCTCTCAGAACCCCCTCTGGGGATCCAGCCATTACAGAGAAGGACTCTCCAGGGGCAGGGGTGGCTGGAGGGGCAGCTGCCCCAAAGAGCAAGGAGAGGAATGGTGGGGCACGACTTGGCATGGCTGGAGTCCCAGAGGATGGCGAACAGGCAGGCTGGTCTTCTCCGGCCAAGGCTGCCGCCGCCCTCCCCACCACTCACAACCACAAAGTGCCAGTCCTTATCTCACCCACTCTAAAGCACACTCCAGCTGACGTGCAGCTCATTGGCACAGACTCTCAGGGGAATAAATTCAAGCTCTTATCTGAGCATCAGGTCACATCCTCTGGAGACAAGGACCGACCCCGCCGGGTAAAACCAAAGTGTGCCCCACCCCCCCCACCAGTGGTGAGGCTACTGCAGCATCCGTCCCTGTGCTCAGACTCCGCCGAAGAGCCGCCTGCAGGCCAGCCCACTTCAGAAACCCCGGACGGAGGGAAAAAGGCAGCTCCAGGGGCAGTGCCCGTTGGGGGGAAAGCTGGGAGGCCTGTGATGCCTCCGCCTCAAGTGCCTCTGCCCACACCTTCCATCTCGCCAGCCAGGATGGCCAACGGCACAGCAGGTACTAAAGTGGCTCTGAGAAAAGCCAAACAGGCAGCCGAGAAAGTCTCAGCTGACAAAATCAGCAAGGAGGCCCTGCTGGAATGTGCTGACCTACTGTCCAGTGCAATCACGGAACCTGTGCCCAACAGCCAGCTGGTGGACACTGGGCACCAGCTGCTCGACTACTGCTCAGGCTATGTGGACTGCATCCCCCAAACTCGCAACAAGTTTGCCTTCCGCGAGGCTGTGAGCAAACTGGAACTCAGCCTGCAGGAGCTGCAGGTGTCTTCTGCAGCCGCTGGTGTGCCCGGGGCAAACCCTGTCCTTAACAACTTACTGTCGTGTGTGCAGGAAATCAGCGACGTGGTGCAGAGGTAGCCACTGTTCTCCGAGTGGGAAGACGCACACGTTTCTGAGGGGAGAGGGGGAGGGACTTGTTTCCTGTGTTCTCGTTTTCAAAAAATGGAAGACTGATACTTGAGTGTGTTTCTGTGAAGTACCTCAGATTTCTGAGTTCTCACGTTTACAGGTTCATCTCAAAAATAGCAAAAAGCAAAACCCATAGGAGAGGGAAGATGGGTGGGGGCAGGGCAGTCACGGACAGGATTGGAAGCTGCATTGGAACATCAGGGAACATGTGTATGTTGTGCCATGAAGAACCAAGTCCAGCCCGTTCCTGGCTGGAGTGATGTGAGCTGGTTAGACACGGCTGCTCCCAGCAAGGCTACAGGGACTGTGCCCAGACTGTGTTGGCTGTGGCACTCATTCTGCACCACACAGAAGGGAATTGACTTGGGGCTCCAGTAGGTACTAACGGGGATGATGCTCCAACTCATAACTTACTGGATGGGACAGAAGAAAGGAAAGCTGGGAATGTGCCAGGAGAGGTTTTGTTCAAGGTCATTGCTGTAGTAAGAACTGCAAATCAGATGGTTACATACAAAATTAGGAAACGTGGCTCTATCTGTATGCTCCTGTCCTGTTTTCCATTGGTGTGTTAATTGGTGCAGGAAGTAAAGAATGCTAGGAAGTGTAGTCAGGGAGATTGAAACCTCCTCCTAACATCTTACGTTGCTTCACAGAAGTCACTTCGCCCAGTCTAGTGTATTATTTCCTAGTGGGTCAGGACTGGCTTTCTGCTTGTTGGTGCCTAGCTAAACCACAGGCACAGAGGTCTCCTTGGTGGTTCTTCTCTGCTCCTTGCAGGTTGTCTTCCTTTATTCCTGGCAGCATTCAGGGCATTAAGCAACATTGATTTGAAAATAATGGTCATGTCCAGGTCTCACAGGGGCCTTCTCTTCTGATACAGTGCCCCTGCATACTGACGTGCTGGCCAAGGGCTTGAGCAGCTGTTTCCTCATCAACTAAATACCAGGGGGAAGAGTCTCTTCTTGAAACCCGGCGGTCAGCCCAGAGACCTATGGCTGAGGGGAGAAGCTGGCTTGGTTCTAGTGGCTGTTGCTCTGTACCTTTCCTCTCCCTTATCAGCTGAGACCCAGTCTAGGTAGAGAGTAGGGAGGAGCATTCTCTCGCTCTGTACAGTTTTTAAATGCATCACCCTAAGTTATTCTCACGTACTTTCCTCCTCTCACGTACTGGCCACCCCCCAACACCACCAGTGTTGTTCTTGTTTGTAAAGATCATATTGGGAATATTCTTTGATATCTATTTTATCATTTCACCTCTAATTGAAGAATGCATAATTGAAGGAGCAGGTCATTTTCAGGGGACATCAGTTAGATCCCTTTTGATTCCTTTTCCTTCCCTATTCAGTTATTATTATGGAAGCTAATTAGGATCGCTCCCTAATTTGGAAACAAATCTAATTGGTTAGGTATTACTAATATTCTTGATACCAGGTCGAATTCTATTGACCACCTAATTCTCTTTTTAATTCTCTTTTTAAAACTTTGTGTCTCCCCATCTCCCCTCCCCAAGGAGAACCCAATATAAAAAAATACATTATTTTTTCCACCCAAAGGAGTATTAGGAAGATAGGAATTGAACCTTGATGCACAGTGAGTTTCCTCCCTGGGCTGTGTCGTTGATCCACTGTCAAGCCATAGCTCCATCTCCTTATTAAACAAAAGTAATGATACATGTTCTCAAGGGCGTTTTGCAAATAAGGCTATAGCTGTTCCTTTGAGAGCCTCTCTGGTAAGCTCTTTTGTGCAGTCTGTTACGTTGAATACAAACTTCTCATTCTCGCCTTTGCTCAGTAGCAGATAATGAAATTTATAACTGCTGAGATTGTATTAATTGGGCTAGAACACTAAGGGGAAAAACTGTTTTGGACAGAGTTCGGCATCTTTGCCCAAGGAGGAAATTTAGTTTTCATTAGAAAGAAAGGAAACCTTGATTCTTACCATGGTTGTTCCAAAGGAGTCCCAGGCCAAGAGGAGGATAAAAAGGGAGGAGACAGTCCTGGGCATTCCTTTCAGGGGCTGGGTAATTCCCGGTCTGTCTGTTACCTACAGATGCAGCACAGGCAGCTGGTGATCTGGATAATTCTGTAATGGCTGGAAGAGGAGATGGCATTCCCTTTAACTTGGATGTAAAAACCAGCAGTCCTCCACCCACCTCCTTTGCCGCTCTCCTTCATCGTGTATTTCCATAAACTTGAAGTTGTTTTAGCAATTAGCCTTTTAACGGTGGGGCAGGGAAAGCTAAAACTTTAGAATATTATTATGCTGCTTTTTAAGTTTATCCTTGTCCTTGTGGATGCAGGTTGAGGGATTATAATTGTTTTTTCAGGGTTTTTTTTTGTTTTTTTTTTTTTAAGCAAGAGGTCTTTGCTGAAAATAAGCCTTGGAGGAACACTACTGAGGGTATTTAAGCTCCCTGGTTTTCTCCTGGAAGAACAGTCTTTGAGGGTGGGGCTGGGTCTTACTCAGGGGCAGCACCTGGCTCTGTCTCGTCTACAGTAGGTGCTCAGTTCGTTCGTGAATTGCTTTTTTTCTCAACACTGTGGAGAGTAGCATTGACTGTTCACCCCCGTCCACATGATGCTGTAACTGTGTAACTTCAGGAGCTGAGGGCTCAGGGTCAGGCTACAGAGGCGCTGTCAACCTTCTGTCAAGTGTAATTTAGGCTTCTCTTTTTTCTACTTGAAAAGGACCAGATTTTTAAAAATAACCATATGTAAATTTAAAAGTTTGAATTCGAAGCAGAGAAAACTGCTTTTAGAAATTAAAAATGTAGTTTAATTTTGTCTAGTTAAAAAACAAAGCAGATAGCAGGAACAAAACCTCCTCTGCAAGGTGTTGAATACTTTCTACAGTGGTTGTATGTGTGCATACCTTTGGGGTGCCACAGCCTGAATCTTATGTACAGATAATGGGATTTCAGTTTAGATTTACTACCTAAAAATGCAGTGTTCTGTGTAGAATACATCTTGACTGTGCTTTACGTGAAGTATTTTCTTAAAAGGCTTTGTGTAAATTAAAATATGTATATTTTCCTACAGATCTCCATCATGATTTTCAGATACAGCCTTAAAAGAAATTGGCCCTGAGAAATTCATGCAGTGTTTTGCCAGATGACCTCTATACACTGAGGTCAGTATAGTGGAGACCCTTTCCCAGCTGCATTTTGGGGTGTTGAAAAAAGGTAGAATTTTCCTACAATTCAGTTGAAAATTGGCTAATAAAATAGCGCCCAGTTAATGAAATGCTGACTTTGCTAAGGCACCACCCATGTTTATTTAACAAAGTCATGGAGCTTTTGAGTTTAAAGGATACAGTATAGATAGTGATTAAGAGTTCACACTCTAAAACCAGTCTAGAAGGCCAGTCACTTAAACTTCCTGGGCCTTAGTTTCCTCACTGGAAAACAGGGGTAATAATAGTAACTACCTCACGGTGTTGTAAGGATTAAAGGAGGTAACGCGTGTAGGATACTTAGCTTGAGTGCCTGGCACATAAGGAGCACTCCGCAAACGTTTACTACTACTGTTATTCAGACTTAGTCCAGTGAGTCTCAGCCAGGGATGTGCGACAAAATTTCCTGGGGTTAAAAGAAATTAACAAAAACACTCCCCCCCCACCGATGCATTGGCCTCACCCCAGATCAGAATTCCCTGTGGGGCTGGGTCTCAGCCAGTGTGTTTTCCAAGAATCCCGCTAGGTGTTTCGGATACCCAGCGCTGTGTGAACACTAGCAATACCGCAACTCTTTACAGCTTAAGAACTTGGAAGGGAGGACAGTTAATTTACTTGCTCATACTCAGCGCAGTCAGTGGCGGAGCCGAGGCTAGAGTTCAGGTCTGTTCAGTTTCTCGTTGTGGGCTCTTCCTACGATTCCTGTTGCCTTGTGAGACGCCGCAAAAAAGAGTGGCTCCGATCGACAATCAGTCCGCATGGTGCTGCACACTTTCTAAAGCACACGTTCCTGGCACTCTCTGACCTTAAGGGGCTTGAATGTTGAGTAATGGCAACACTAGTAAAGCAGGCACTCAGTAGAACTCAGTAACTGAAGAAAGTTCTATGGGGTCATTCTTCTGGACAGACCTCAGTGACACAGCAATCTGCACTTTGTAATAAGGAAATAACAACTTAAGTTTTAAAAACCTTAGTTCTACATTCCTCTTTCTTTAAAAAAAAAACTTTGTTTCACATCATTTTAATAACTGAGATAATGTATATGAAAGCACTTTGAGAAAAGTATCAAATGTAATGAAAGGTTGTATTATTAATGTCTATTTAGAAGATAAAACGGTTAATTAGCTGCTGATTGACATAAGCTTTTGCCTGTGGGGGACCTGAAAATGCCAATGTGTAAACAGTCAGCTCTGTGGTTTATCACATTTATAAACATGAAACTGCTAAATGCATATGTGCAGGTATAGTGAGTGTTTTGCTAAAACTGTAGCTCAGCACTGAATAACTTCAGAAAACTAGGGACCAACTTTCTGGTTTCATTAATAATCTTTAAAAAGTACTCATGTGTACTCACTCCAGAACAAAGAAGCCCTTCCAGACCTTGACTCAAGGAGAATGAGACCCTCTCACCCTTGAACGTTTGTCCACATGTTCAGCCTTTTAGGACCCAGAATGTGGTGGGAGCAGACTTGTCACCCGTTCATGTTGACAGTGTCTTTTTTAACCTATGTCCTGCATAGTTTTGTTGGGGTTTTTTTGGTGGGGAGGGGGTGGTCAGAGATGGTTCTAGAACCAGTGCACTTTTCTAGGATTCCCTCTCAGTTATGAATGAGCTTGATATTCATCATCCATGTTTATTTTGTTTTCTAAGAGGAGTAGCTGAACATAACTCACCTGTTACATTATAAAAACACTCAAGAGTGAATTGCAGAGGCGGCTGCTTGTGCGTTACAGCTGTGCTGCGTTCTGACCTCCCCCGCTCCCTCCCCCTTTTGCCACTGACGTCGTCATTACTGTCAGGCTGTGCCCCCACAGGAGTTCGTGTTGTCTACGTTCTTGTTCTTGATGATTTTGGGGTTTCGTCATCTTGCTTGCATTAACTTGTTCTACCTGGGTTTGGGGTCCATCTCTGTGCCCTAAGCACCTGCTGTGACCAGTCCCCTTTATGTAGGTAAGTTTCTCTGGATGTAAGTTTCTTATTATGTATCAATGGACTTCAGCTCTCTGTATTTCTTAGCTTCTGTCAGCCAGTAGCTTAGTTCTTTTGTAAATGCCTGCTTCAGTCTGGGCTATGTGGGAGCGGGAGAGAAACAGGAAAGGGCAGCCCCAGGGGTGCCTGTACCTTCTACATGGCAACACGGAAACTGCTGCTAGCCACAGCCTCACTAGTCAGAGAGCAGAGGCCTTGGGCTGGTTCTAAAACTTGCCCTACTCTTAACAGTCAGGATATTTTTATTCTTTGGAGAGAGTTCCAATTTTCCATCTACCAGACTTTACAAAATCTGATACAAGGCTAGCTTTTTAGCAAGCCAAAAGCGCTTGGAGTGACAATTATCATTACCTGCTTTGCTGCAGCTCTGTTACAGCCAGACCTTCACTGCCATCCCGTCTTCCGGTATCACTGGGGAAGTGTGGGTAGATTTCAGGGCAGTGGAATGGGCTGTGCCCTGCTTCAGAGCGTCTGCCCAAGTGACTGTCTTAGCTCCAGCCTGTCTTCTATGATGTTTACTGCAGTGTCCAAAGAGACGAGTTTCTGCTCTGGGCTGCTGCTTTTCATGCCCCCACCTGAGGTGTATGGTCTATCTTGAGATAACAAGTATGCAAGATACTTCCTTCACTTCTGACTCAATAGCCTAGATCCAAAGGACAGGCAATTAGGAAAGGCTGCACCCTGTGATAATCGGGGTAAGAAGATGCAGTGTTTCTCTCTGGGTGAGGAGGCCTGGCCAGGTGGTCTTGATTCTGGGCCGATCGGGAGCGGAGTGGTAGAGATTATTCCTAGAGGATTGTGCCTTCAAGGATGGGTTTTGTGCATTTTGCAGAGGCAAAGACTTGTCAGCTGGGTTGATGTTGCACGATTATCGAATTAGAACTGGCAGAAATGAAGTTTTTGGGTCGCGGTGGCTCAGGCTGCAGTCAGTGCGATGTCCTTCCACCCAGGGTGCTGATCTGGTAGCCTGCTGCACTCTTCTCCGTCAGCTTGGGGAGCTGGTGGGAGGACACGCTGACTGGACCCTCCTCTCCCTCCAAGTGCACTATGTATGATTACAAAATTGGAATTGTTTACCTCTCCTAGAAAAATTATCTCCTTCACCCTCCCAGCTACTGTGTGACCCGAACACAGTAGCGAGACCCTGTTACCTCAGCCTGAGGTCACAGATGGCATGTGAGCAGATCTTCAGACCTGCAGACCATCTAAGGGAAAGGGTGTCTCCTTTAAATTCAAAAGCCAGGCCCCACACTGTCCTCAGACCACACCCCATGCACGCCATCTGTGCCTGTTCTGTGAGATTCTTTGTTCATCATCGTACTCGAAGCAACACGTTTCCAGGTCCTGCGTGTCATTGCAAGCTGCTGAGCTATACACACGGGGCTTGAGGTCTTGGAACACTCTAGTTCACTCTTTAGGACACGGTGGAGGCAGACTGTCAAATGCCAGCAGGCTTTCAGAAAGGAAATACAGAGTTTGTTTGGAGCTTGCTTAAGATTTGCTTCTGAGCCTCAGGATAGGAGTTTTAAATCATGTAATTAAGCATCATAAACTTCACTTGGAGAGTGGGACTTCTGGTTAGTAAAATTTTCACATATAAAGATACTTACTTTTCAGCAGTTCTAACATCCTAACAGGTATGCCAGATTTATTCTTGATTGAGATTTCACGGGATCCTGTGATACTTTAGGGTCATTGGTGGAGAATCCAAATACTGTTTTGTACAATTCAGAAGCATCGTACCATGTGTTGTGAGTGGCAGGAATGCCAAGTGACAGGTTTCTGGTAGACGAGGGCCAGATAACCAGCCTTCCCGCATTGTGACAAGCCGGTTTTCACTGTGGCCACTGTTCTTGGGACTCCATTATGAGGGAGATTTGCGGAGATCCTGAGAAATCACCTTGATTAGGCTGCTTGTCCCTCAGCGAGATTAGTATTCAGCAACTAGGAGGAACAGTGAGGTACTCATCTTACAGTGTTTTAGGGCGTCTGTTTGAAAACTGATAGGTCAGATCTGTGTGGAGGGTGCACTGCCGCCCTGCTCACTAAGAAAGGAGGGGGGAGAGACATAGGAGCCCGACCTTTCCCTGTGGTGAGTGGAAGCTGTGCCCTGGTCCGTGTGTGTGCCACGCACAGGCTGGCTGAGCTGTTGGTGCATGCTCCGAACCCCGTCTCCTGGGTGGACCCCACACTCCTCCTTCTTGCAGTCTGATTCTCTAATGACTATCCATGGAGAAACCCTAGTTTTATGCTCACTTGGCAAAAATAAGTTTGAACATTTCATGGTGGTTGATAGAACTTTGTCCTTAAAACCTATGATTCAGATTCTTTAAAACTTGTTTAATGTTTATACCAAAGGTCACGCTCTGCAGGTGTATGTGTGGTGGGTGCGCAGAGGGGGAGGTCTGGGGGGCCTGCCTGTGTGTATTGCTAAGGGGACACAGTGAGACAGTATGGGATTTAACTGAAAACTCATCAGTCATGGGTCACACTACCAGTGTTGTCAGGTATATGTTCTTAATTGTTATTGTAATATATTTTCAGGTGTTTTGTTTTTCTAATTTAATACTTTCACCCTGTTGTCTGACTGTGAACTGCTAACAGTGTTAAACTTGATGTAAATAAATGAGGCCCTTGAAAGGGGAATGCTGTCTGCCTGTTGTCTCACAAGGCTTGCAACTTGTGTTTTATTTTAAATAAAGGTTGCAATATTTTATTGGCAATGTGGGCTTGTGATTGGAGTGTTTCTCCCATGATTTTAACTGATAGGTACTGTAAGCGGAACTTCTCTCTCTACATATAAAATAAACATCTGAGGTAAAGAAGCTGCTTGAGCAAGCATCCCGCTGGCACAGTCTTTAGAATGTTCCTCTTTGGGGGTGGCTTCTCATCCTTTGATGGATTACAGTTTTGGAAATGGACAAAGGCATCATCTGAAGCCCAGCTGATACAGAAGGTGGGTGCTGGGCGTGGGTCCATCCATCCAACACGAGGTGACTGTAAAATGAGACTTAATTCTCTCAAAGTTCATTCTAAGGACAGCTTCAAATAAGTTCTAAAAATGTTTTGAGTCAAGGTAGCACTAAACAGAGTAAATGTGGAACCACACAGGGGACATTCTGGTCTTGTCTGACTTGGTCTTTAATTTTTAAAAAAAGGGTTCACTGCTTTTAGAAGTAACATTTTGATTAAGGATGAGTAACATATACTCAAGTGGTATGCACATAAAGTCCAATAAAAATGGCTTTTGTCAGGGAGCAGAATTTGCCACCCCAAAATATGCTGCTTTGGCTTAAGGATTCTTTTAAGCTGGTTATCTTTAAGAAAGTGCAGACACTGAAGCTCTGAAAACAGTCAAAGTTAACCTTTTGCAAGAGATGCTTACATTTATGAGGGAAAGCTCTGTTTGTAAGGGTGTCGCTCCCTTGCCGTATCTGGAAGAGGTTGACCAAACCTCTAGAAGCTTATCGGTGGAGAAGGTAAGGATTTAAATTTGCATAACAATCCTCAAGAACAACTGTTTTTCTTTTTAAAGCTGGGAGCACAGGAATGCTGTTTTCATATATATGGGCAGTATGTTGTGGACACCTCTTCAGTAAGAGGCTGAAGTACCCTAGCTCAGCTGATGTGGTCCCAAAGCAAACTGAAGTAAACTGGCGGACCAGGCACTCGCCCCGTCAGCTCCATGAGTGCCCGCACATGCCCGTCTCCACCAGGCCCCATCCGTATTGCCTGGCATCTGCACTTCTGCAGAGTGAGCACGATTACTAGGTCTCAGTAAGAAGGTAGGCCAAGGGTTTTAGAAAAATACAAAATTTTAATCTTTGCATATGACACAATCATGTCAAGATCCCTAACTCAGAAAAACAATTCTTTTTTAAATCTGCAGAGCAGAACAAGTCTCAGGCTACACTGATTTGATTTAAAACAAACAAACTTCCCCTGTGCACTTTTTCCTTCAGTCTGAGGCTCTGCTGATCTCTCAGGTAGGAGCTGTTCAGCTTCCCTCTGGGAATAACAACTGGAAAGCTGGCCCACCCAGCCCGCGGACTCGAGGTGTCTTCCCTGCCACTGGTAAGCAGAGCTTCATTCTCCCCTTCCCTATCACCGAAGATACTGCAGCCTCGGGCCCATCACCCAAGTCCAGGAGACTGCCGGCAAGAGCTGAGATGCTAATAAATCCTTGGGATTTATCTCCCACGTGGCTTTCTCCAACCACCTGGCCCATATTTTGGAATATTTCTTTTTTAAGGCACCATGTGATTTTAAGAATTGGCTCTGCTCTGGTTTAAAGCCTTCCTTTTACATATCACTTGTGGACTGCTGGAGGCTAGCCTGCCCTTAAGGTCCTGGACAGTGTGCTGACGGGGTCCTGTTAGTGGAAGGAAGGCAGCTAAGCTTTCCTGAGACGTTTCCATCTAGCCCTCAAGGCAGGAAATAGTTAATTCTCTGGGAAATAGATTTGCATCCCTGAGAAGAGAAAAGTTGTTCCTCCTTGGGGACGTACACCATCATCTTGGCAATTTCATCCAGTGCCTCTTCCGTGTACAGGAGCTCCTGGCTCAGGAAGGCATCGCGTGCACACAGCCTCACGTGACGGTACTCCAGTGGCAGGAAGGGGATGAAGAAGTCGATCAGGTTTTCTTTCACAAGACGGCTGTGCCCAAAGCCGCTGTCTGAAATCAAGACCAAAGGGACATGGAGTCCTACCTGGGGCTGAACCCAACTGGAGTTGTAAGGAGTCCCCCATCCTCAGGCCTGGGCAAGGTTTGCTCTCATACGCCAAGTCCAGGAGGGCTGTCTGGGGTTTGTGTCAAGAACTATGCCGCTGTCTCTTTTAGGGAAAGAGGGCCACGGTGAACGGGGTGTGTGCCGCAGGGGAAGCCAGAGGGTGGGGCTGTGCCTGCCAGGTCACGGTTTCATCTGATGATGGCAGAAGGTGGAGCCACCCTACCTACGACTGGAGGCGGAGCCACGAGGTTCTCACAGTGAGACTCTTACCTCAGGGTCCACCCGCTCCATAGACCACGGCCCGTGCTTCCAGGGCCAGGGCAGACTACTCCCTTTCAAAGCATTTTCAGGAAGGGACTTTGGCTTTCTTGGCACTTTGCTTGTGCCTACCTGAGGTTGACAATGAGGAGACTGATTATACAGCGCGTCCTCTGTGGTCCTGAGCACCCTGTCTACCTCATGGGCACAGCTTTCAGCACATACACATGACCCGCTACGGTGGCTCTCACTAGAGGCTTATTTTCCGTGAGGCCGGGAGTCACTTACCTGTGGATTCCACAATCTCAGCCTGGAGGTGGGACTTCAAGTGTTCCATACTGATTTCTTCCCGAGACCATCCGGCCTTAAGCAGATTCAGGACCACTTCATTGATGATATTGCCTCCAAGGTTGCTGAAAGAGAGAAGCCCTGTTAATTTTGGGGAGGGGGAGGTAATTAGGTTTGCTTATTTATAGAGGAGGTACTGGGGATTGAACCCAGGACCTTGTGCATACTAAGCATGCACTCTACCACTGTGAGCTATTCTCTCCCCAGCCCCCCCACAGATTTTTTAAAAATTGAAGTATAGTCAATTTACAGTGTTGGGTTAGTCCCAGGTGTACAGCAAAGTGATTCAGTTATATGTATTTTTTCAAATTATCCTCTATTATAGGTTATTATAAGATACTGTATATTATCCCGTGTTACACAGTAACTCTTTACTTGTCTATTTTATATATAGTAGTGCTTATCTGTTATTCCCATACTCCTACTATACCCCTCCCCCGCCTTTCTCCCCTTTGGTAACCATAACTTTGTTTTCTATGTCTGTGAGTCTGTTTCTGTTTTGTATATAAATTCATTTGTATTATTTTTTTAGGTTCCGTATGTAAGTGATATCATGCATTTGTCTTTCTCTGTCTGACTTCACTTAGTATGACTACCTCTAGGTCCATCTATGTTGCTGCAAATGGCATTACTTCTTTTTAATGGCTGAGTAATATTCCATTGTGTATATATAAACACATCTTAAACCAATGATTGGTTGACGGGCATTTGGGTTTTTTCCATGTCTTGGCTTTTGTAAATAGTGCTGCTGTGAATACTGGGGTGCGTGTATCTTCTCAAATTAGAGTTTTTGTCTTTTCCAGATATATATGCCCAGGAATGGGATTACTGGATCACGTAGTAGCTCTATTTTTAGTTTTTTAAGCAACCTCCATACTGTTTTCCCTAAGTGGCTGCACCAATTTCCATTCACCAAGTGTAGGAGGGTTCCCTTTTCTATACATCCTCTCCAGCATTTAATACTTGTAGACTTTTTGATGATGGCCATTCTGACCAGTGGGAGGTGGTATCTCACTGTGGTGTTGATTTCATTTCTCTAATAATTAGCGATGTTGAACACCTTTTCATGTGCCTGTTGGCCATCTGTGTCTTCTTTGGAGAGATGTCAATTAGGCCTGCACAGGTTTTGATTGGGTTGTTTGTTTTTTTGATACTGAGTTGTATGAGCTATTTGTATATTTTGGAAATTAACCTCCTGTTGGTTGTGTTGTTTGCGAGTATTTTCTCCCTTTCTGTAGGCTGTCTTTTCATTTTGTATTGATAGTTTCATTTGGTGTGCAAAAACTTCTAAGTTTGATTAGATCCCATTTGTTTATTTTTGCTTTTATTTCTTTTGCTTTGGGAGACTCATCCAAGAAAATATTGCTGAGATTTAGGTCTGAAACTGTTTTGTCTTGTTCTCTTCTTGGAGTTTTATGGTGTCATGTCTTAGATTTCATTATTTTTATATTTAGCTTCCAAGTGGATAATCTTACCACTGAAGCCATTACACTGGAGACTAGAATAATGGAGGTAGAGGAGCTGGACCTCCCCTCCTCCAGGAAATCTTGTCACAACCCAAAAGTCTGTACAGAAAAGACACTGTCCTGCTTTGCCTCCCAACCTCCCTGTCTCGCTCCCTTTTGACAAACACAGACTGCTGGCTGCAGGGAGCACAAAGATGGTAGGATGTAGTTCTTTCCCTTGACTGAGGGAAAGGAGAGGCACGTGTGTGTGAGTCACAGTGTGGCAAGGGCTAATGTAGAAGCTACTGAGGCTTAGGGAGAAGACCTCGGAGGAGGATGAGGCTTCTGAGCAAATGCAGACCGAGCAGTGATCACCAGACACGGCAGGGGAGGGCATGTGTCCGGGCATGTGTCCGGGCATGTGTCCAGGCACGGACCATCAGAGAGAGGGCTCGTGGGGCTCGGGGCTTATGAGCTTCTTAGAGGGGCTGGAGGGGCGCAGGCATGCAAGGCGGGCCGAGGCTGGCGGGAGGCCTGTGTCAGCCAGGCAGGTGGATTTCAGCTCACGGGCCATGGAGAACCAGTGAAGGGTTTTGACATTGGAGTGTAGGGTAGTAGGGTGACCTGATCAGCCTTACTTCCTCAGATCATTCTTGAACCACAGTGGATTGAAGAGAATGCTAGTCAGGGAGCTTTTTGCAGTAGTCCACGTTTAGAGGTGATGAAGGCAGTGGGGAAGGGTTTAGCATTAGTGCAGGAGGCACAGCTGACAGGGCCCTGTAACTGATGGATGTGATAAGTGAGAGAAAGGAGGTCAACAAAGAGAACAAGTGTCTGCCTCGCGTGGCCTGCAGCCCCCTCAGCAGACGTCGAATAGAGAAGGCGGAGGTGCCAGCGTGGAGTTACACACATATGAGTGTTGTGCACTTGCCTGTGACCTCTCCAGGGGATGTGATTTCACTGGGCAACTGGAATTACGGGTCTAAAGCACAGGAAAGAGGACTGTTAGAGAGACGAGGGAGAGAAGTAAAGCTGGAACGCTGGGAGGAGGAAGTGGAGACCCGGGGCTGGCAGCACATCCTGCCCGGCCCCCCGCGCCCACGTGCACTTCTCTCCACCTCACTGTGCCCATCGCCCCCCTCCCAGGCGATGGCTCCCTTCTGTCAGCTCCTAACACAAACCCAGCTCTGCCCTGCTTTTCTCTCAGGCCCAGCAGAAAGTGAGGGAGTAAGTGCATGAAGGAAGCAGGGGGGCGGCCGGCAAGTGAAGGAGTGGGGGCCCAGGACCTGCGTTCTGTCCCCACCAAGCTCTCACTGGCTCTCTGACTCAGGTGCGTTAACTCATCTAAGTGTATCCCGGGGGCCTGTGTAGGCTCAGGACACAGAGGAGCTGGGTGGCTCTCTCCCTGCTGGCCTCCGTGGATGGGCAAGGAGAGGCTGGGGCAGGTGTCCTTCCCTGCCGGGGGATCCAGTCCTCCTTCCTGGAGGGGTCAGTGTGCCCCTCACAGCCAGATTTTACCCAGGGCCGTGGGCCCCAGCTGGAGAGCCTGGCAGGAACAAGGGCAGTCCCCACGCCTTGTACCCTGCTCAAGTTCAGCTGCTCAGCCAGACTTCCCCTGACACCTGCAGAGCGGAAGCTGCTGCAGGAAGGCCTGCCAGCAGGTCATCTGTGCACACGCAAGACCACGGTTGCATCAGCGGCAGCAGGACCTGCCCTGTGCCAAGGGACTTCCCCACCCTGCATTCCTCACAGGGGGCAAAGGCAGGAGTACACATGCATGGACTGCAGGGCAGGCATCCAGGGCAGAGGGGAGAGAAGCAGGATTCACTTACTCAGCCCCAGGAGCAGACTCCATTTCTACCTGGAATGCCACTTGATACGAAGTTTCTCGAGAACAGAAGCTTAGCCTGTTTGTTTAGGTAGCACAGTGCCTAGCACGCGCTGAGTGCCTATCAGGGGCTCAGTGTTTATTAAATGCTTGCTGAATAAACGGACGTCTCTGCATGTTTACACTGTCTCCACCTCCCTCCTGAATTTCTCCTCTTCTTTTGTCCCACAGCCAATGACTTCTTCTTCCATGTTACCGGCTTTACCTCACCCACCAATACTTGACCTGGACCCCTTCTCTGTTTAGCACCCCCTCCCCTAATCTTCAGCTCCTGAGGGACCGCCACTCTGGCACCAGCACCACACCTTTAGACAGATGTTGCTTTTCTGGAGCACCTTAGTCCCCTTCCACATCCTCCCAGGTCACCTGCTGACCTGGAGGCCTGAAGGGACCCAGGGACAGAAGGCACCTCTAGAGACGAGCCCTCTCCCCCGGCTCTGGGACAGGACAACATGCAATGTCACCAGCCCTAAGACTGCAGAGGACGGGCACTCAGAGGCCTCTCCAGAACTCCGGTAACAAGCCCCAGGCCTCCCTGCTAAGTCTTGCCTGAGGAACAGATACAAACTTGACTCAATCACACTCTCTCTGAGCCTTGGTTTCCTCATTTGTAAAACGAGAGAGTTGAACCAGACAATTTTAAAAGCCCTCCTTAGGCTACCTGAGATTCAGCGGTCAGTCAACAATTAAACATTTCTTTGAGCACTTTCTATGTGCTGGGGCGCAAGGCCTTTTAAAAGTTAAAAGAACTATACTAATATAAATTTTTCATGGAATCAAAGTCCTTTCTATGCGTTCTTCTCCTGACATCAGACCAAGGAGAGCAGGCGCTCGTTACCCTCGTCCTTTCCAGCTTCAGTGGGACGAGGACAGTAGCTCTGATCTCCGGAGCCCGAGTTCCCGGCCTGGGACCCCGTTCACAGAACTGCCTATACTTGGTAGAGATGGGTCAACGTCATCAGTGCTGGTCTTCCGGCGCCAGCCCGGGGCCCCGAATCCCTCAGGCCCAGACGAAGGCCTGCTCTGAGAGCGGGCGCTCCAGCCTCCCCTCTCCCCGCTTCTGCCCGCAGGCGCCACCACTCTGCAGGGGCCCAGCGAAGCTGCCAGCACTTTACCCCAACGGCGGGCTTAGGGGTCTTTTCAGGATGAATCCGCTGGCCTCACACTAGTGACCTGTTCACACCACCTCCACAGACTGAATCAGCTGCACTTTTCCTTCATTGTAGAAGTCAGGTCTGAAGTCACTGCCTCCCCCAGCCATCACCAGAATTCCTGAAGCTGGGGTTTGGAGGTGCTGCTTATCCTGGGCGCCTAGGGCAGGGGTGCTGAGCCGCACCGTCAGCCGGCTGGCCCTCAGGCTCCAAGCAGTCCGCCCAGTCCTGTCAGGGACCACGGGCTGGGCCGAGGCCCACACCAGCGCCACTGGAATTGGAGGCCCCGTCCTTGCTTCCTCCTCCCCAGGGGGCTCAAAGGCGCCTCAAGGGCCCGCGTGGCTTCTGCATCCCCCACCAGCATAGGCCCACTGGGCAGCTTTTCCCTGGAGGCTCTCTTCTCAGGCCCTGCCTCCACCCTGCTGTCTATCTGCTCCCCAGGGCCGTGTGGCCTCGGACGGTGGGACAGTGCACAGAGGCCGGGTCACTGGGGGAAAGGGCGAGGGTGTGGGAAGGGGAAGGAACGAGGGCACTGTCAGCGGGTCAATGACCAAATTACTACAAAAGCAAACATTTGCGTAGAGACAGCTGGGTCACCTGGGTCGCGTTAGGAAATCCCGACAGTGGCGAGGGGGAGGTTTTCCAAGCTGAGAACCCGTGCGAAGGCAGCACCCAGGCATCTGGGGCCAAATCGGGGAAAGGTCAGCCGCAGCCGCAGCCACGAGGCAGAAGCTGGCTCAGGCCTGGTGGGAGGGAGGAGGAACCAGGCAGCGGACAGGGAAGAAGCCCGCACGAAGTCAAAGGATTCCTGCGATAGGAAAGGGCGTGCCCAGGCAGCCAGGCACCAGAACTCAACTGCAGGAACAGTTCCGAGGGCTCCCTGCCCCCGCCCCCTGCCAGGGCTTGGAGGGCGGGGAAGCCTCGGGGACCAAGGTGATTCCTTATTTGGCCTTCTCTGCGTTTCGGAGCCCCCACCTGATTCACTGCCTCAGGACGAGAGCTGCCCTGCTGGGCTGCCCCAGGTGATAAGTAATGTAGAGCTGCAGGGGCGAGTTAATCCAAAGATGTCACTGTCCTCATGTGCCAATTCTGATCACTTAAAAAAATCAGAAAAATCTTTGTTTTTCTCTTAAAATCACCCATTAGGGCTCCTCTGCCCTCCTTCACAGTGCATTGCAGTGTCCTGTCTGCCTTACTTATAGACCCGGAAGGACTTAACCAGCAACACACCAAAACCCCAACCCAGCAACTGTGTAAACCGGTTCCACCTTGTCTTGTGGGTCTACAGTGAAACAAGATCCGCCCTCCACAGCTTGCTCCTTCACACTTTCCAAGCACGGATGAAAAACCAGACTCCCTACGTCTCCTCACAGGGCGCACCCTAAAGCTGGGGAAAATCCCTAGCAAGCGTGTACTGGCCTGCCAGTTTTGGGGGGGGGGGGTTGATGGCAGGGGCGGGCGGTGGAGCAGCTGGTGTGCCGTCCACTGGGTGCAAGAAGCTGCTTGTGAAGCATTCAAGTTGGGCCAACAGGGACCCATACTTGACTTTTAAGAGACCTTGGGCAGGACCTTCCATTGCAGCTGCTATAAAAAGATACGGTTGGAAAAGTTGATTTCAAAATTCACTTTTTGCAAAGCCGTTTCCAGAGCCTGGGGCACACAGGCAAGCAACACAGGAAATGTAGTGCAGTGGTTAAGTGATTAGTCCTGCATGGTCGAGTTGCAAATCTCAACACAGCCACAGAGCGTTTCATTCAAAACATTACACCTTGAATTGCAGGCCAGTGACTTCCTTTCATGATCAAAGAAGCAGACCTTCCAAGGCTGGATAAAGAACTGGCCATGGTGGACTTAGTGGGCAACTATCCTCTAACTGGGTATACCCTGGGAATTTTTTTAAAACTTTTTTGGGGGGAATTTTTAAGGGTAGTTTGTACTTAATTTTCAACTAATGTGCTGGCTTGAAAACGTAATGCCCTTCTAAGCGAGGACTCCCAGTATGTGAGTTACATTTCAAACTATATTACAAAGCTTTAGCAATCAATGCCGTAAGGTGCTGGCATAAAAACAGGCACATGGGTAAATGGAACAGAGTTGAGAGCCCAGAAATAAACCCATGCATATATGGTCAATTAATTTATGACAAAGGAGCTAAGAATATGCAATGGGCAAAGGACAGTTTCTTCAATAAATGGTATTGGTAAACCACATGCAGAAGAATGAAACTGGACTGCTATCATATACCCTACACAAAAAATAACAAAAGTACTTAAGATCTGAAACCATAAAACTCCTAGAAGAAAACACAGGAAGATCCTTGACACTAGTCTTGGCAGTTATTTTTTGGACTTGACACCAAAAGCAAAGGCAACAAAAGCAAAAATAAACAAGTGGGACTATCTCAAACCAAAAAGCTTCTGCACAGCAAAGGAACCATCAACAAAATGAAAAGGCAACCTACTGAACGGGAGAAAATATTTGCAAATCATATTTCTGGTAAGGGTTTGGTATCCAAAATATATAAAGAACTCATACAACTCAATAGCAAAAAATAAATAAATCCAATAAAAAAATGGGCAGATGTGATAGACATTTTTCCCAAAGACATACAAGTGGCCAACAGATTCATGAAAAGATGGTCAACAGCACTAATCACAAGGGAAATGCAAATCAGAACCACAGTAAGATATCACCTTGTACCTGTTAGAATGGCTACAGTCAAAAAGACAGGAAATAACCAGCACTGGTGAGGAAGTGGAGAAAAGAGCACCCTTGTGCACTGCTGGTGGGAATAAACTGGTGCAACCACTATGGAAAACAGTATGGAATGTTCCTCAAAAAAATAAAAAATAGAACTGCCATATGATCCAGCAATTCTACTTCTGAGTATTTATCCAAAGATAATGAAAATACTAACATATCTGCACCCCTGTGTTCACTGCAGCATTATTTACAATAGCCAAGATAAACAACCTAAGTGTCCATCAACAGATAAAAGGATATAGAAAATGTACACACACACACACACACACACACGAGTATTCAGCCATAAAAAAGAAGGCAATCTTGCCATTTGCAACACATAGATAGACCTTAAGAGCATTCTGCTAAGTAAAATAAATCAAAGACATGTAAGACAAATACTATATAATCTGACATGTGGAATCTCAAAAAAAAAAAAAACCCAAAAAACTCGAAACACCAAAAAGCCAAGCTTAGTGGTTGCCAGAGGGGGAAAGGAGGGTGGGAGTGGAAGAACGGGGTGAAGGGGGTCAAAAAGTATAAACGTCAAATAATAAGTTGTGGGGATGTAATATACAGCATGGTGGCTATGGTAACATTGTACTGCATATTTGGAAGTTGCTGTGAGAGTAGATCTTAAAAGTTCTCATCAGAAGGCCAAAGAAGTTTTGTAACTATGTATGGTGACAGATGTTAACTAGACTTGTGATCATTTCATAAGATGAACAAATACCAAATCATGTTGTACACCTGAAACTAATATGTTACAGGTCAATTATACCTCAATTTAAAAAACCCAAAACTTAATGCCCTTCTAAGTGGGGACTCCGAGTGTCCCTCCCTCAGGAAACTGTGTACTAACTGGGGAGGCTAAGGGAGGCCTCCCCACCCTAAGAGCACCACGGAGGAGGCTAGAAGAGGGACAGCTGCTCTTCCCCAGGCTGCTCCTGGGAGCTAGCCGGCCTGTGCTGCGGGGCCAGAGTCCTTCAGAAATGCCCTGGTAGGATCAGGGCAGGAGCAGGGAGACCGAAGGCTCCCCCCGTTGCTACCACCCCAGCAGCTGCGCTTTTGTTTTCTCTCTTGGAGTCTGTGTTGGTTTCCCTTGTGGAAAAGGGCCAGCCGGCAGCCTAGGAAAGCGCAGAAGCCCCCACAAGCTTACAGGCCAAGTAACCGCTCCTGGGCCTGGTGCACGCGCTGCGCGGCACCTGGACGGGCTCCTCCTCCCCCCACCCAGCCCACCTCTTCTGGCTCCTCAGACCTCACCTGAGAAAAACAAAGATGGTTCTGGGGCACTCGGGCCTGGGGTTCGTGGGGGCCTGGTGTTCCAGGTGTGGCCGGAGGGCCTCCAGCAGTTCCGGGTGCAGCTTCTCAGCCTCATCTAAAATGAACAGGGTCTGGTGGCAGTGCTCCTGCGTCTTCCTGATCTGGCCTGTCAGCTGCTCCTGCATGGAGTACAGGGAGCTGCTGGGGAGCAGTGGGAGGTGCCTTCCGACCGGAGGGCCCTGGTGAGGCTGGTGTCCCCAGGGCAGCTGCAGTGGATCACCTGGGGCTTGGCCCACCCCCAGAACTACCCAGTCCAAACCTCCGGGGGTGGAGCTGGGGCATCTGCCTCTAACAAGCCTTCCAGGGGTTTCTCCTGCACCCTGTGGTTTGAAAGTCAACTAGGTGGAGCCAGCTTGGGGAGAGGGCTTTGGGGAAGTGGCCCCAGCCCTGCTCCCTCCCCTCCAGGATGAGCTTCATCTCAGAGCTAACTGCTAACTCTCCCACCCAGGGGCAGGAAGCGGGCTCTCACACAGGGGTGATGGGGAGAGACTGGCTCCAGTGCCTGGAGGCGGCCAGTCCCCTGTCCTGAACTCCCAGGAGCAGAGTGCCTGCTGGCTGAGATCTCAGGGAATAACCTAGGGGAGGACTTGTCTGGGATCCAGCCAACTCAAAACTGGGGTTCCCACCCCAGGCAAGATAGTAAGCCCTTGACTAAAAAGATGCTGCCCTGCAGGGTTTACTAAGCAGGGTGAGCTCCTGACCCAGGGTGGGGTGTTGCAGCAAAGCCCACACTCACTAGCCACCTCTAGCCTTCCTGGATTCTGACTTTGGCCCTCTGTCCCCTCAATGTGTGTGTGAAAGGATGTGCAGGGGGTGAGAGAGAGTGTGTACACGTCAGTTTTCACAGTGAAAGCAGAGATCCACGGCAGTTTTGCTGCAAAGCCAGCCAGTTCTTTCTGGGAAGGCCTGGCTGACCCGCAGCCTGCCCTTAGGACAGTTTAGCCAACCCCTGCTCTCCAAGGCTGCACTCAAAAACTGCCGGTGACTCAGGCAGTCTGTCCTCAAAGGCTTACATAATCTCCCAGGTTAACACACTCCAAATATTGCAACTGAGAGCCAAAGATAGACGCAGACGCGCCTGACGTACGGCAGTGGATGGGGTTTGGTCGTCGTCTGGCTATTGTCTAAATGAACGAAGCCCAAAATAGCAGAGCAGCAGGGACATTGCTACCCACTTGTTGGCATATAATGAGTAATTTTGGGAAGACGTGGAAAAATCACTTATGATATAAGTCTCTTTAAAAAATATAGGGGGATGTGCAACACTCTGCCTAATACAATTACAGTGAGCAGAGCACAGGGGAAAGGCTTGAAGGAAGTACACCAGGATGCCAACTGGGGTTGTGTCCCTTGTGGGGAGACTGTGAACGCTTTTGCTTTTCTCTGTTCCATGCTTCCCGAGGCACTTCCACTACTTCTGTGACAGTAAACTGAACAGATGGAGTCTCTGTTTAAAAGCTCAGTGTCTGGCCTCTCAGGTATGGCTGATAAGGAGAGAGCTCAGATGAGTAGTGTTTGGACGGTCAGTCCTTCCTCGCTGTTCAGGGCCTCGTCTGTGTGGAGTGGACGTCTGTGGGGGTCACAGGTTCTGCCTAACGGCCCCCATCCCCCAGCCACCACACCCAGGTTTCTCTGGGGCCCACCTCCTACAGGAAGGGCTGGCTGCAGCCTCCCTCCCAGCACAGAGGCCTGCGCCTCGGCTGTCGAGGCCACAGTGGGGCCCCCGCCCCGCCGGCACAGCCCCCCAGGACGGCCAGCCTCACCTTGTACAGGTCCACATACTTGGGGTGAGGGAAGTGCAACGTAGCGATGAACACCTGGACGCAGTTGCTCCTCAGCCCATCCCGGTACAGGTTCTCCGCCAGCATCCGCGCCACGAAGTTCTTGCCTGTGCCAGACCAGCCGTGGAACGACAGAGCCAGGGCCTTGTCTGGCCGGGGCAGCTCTAAGTAGCTCCTCACTGCCGTCAGGACCAGCTCCCGGGCCAGGTGCTGGCCATGCAGTCGCACACGCAGGTCAGTCTCGAGGCCTGGGGACAGGAGAGAGGCCAGGGTGAGAGGCGCACACAGGCGCAGTCCCTACCAGGCTCGGCCATGGTCAAGACTGAGCACCTCTGAGGTGGGAGCCATCCTGTCTGGTGGCCTCAGGACAAGAAGCCACTGGGCAGACCTTGCAGCGGAAGAGACGCAGGGGCTATTTTCTAAAGAATTTGAGAAATCAAGGATGACTTTAGGGAGAGAATGGAATCACCCTTTCTGAAACCCCTGAGGACGTCCCAGGATGGTCAGCAGAGTCCTGTCTGGAGGAGGACCTCCCCCCCAACCACCACCATGAGGTTCCTGCTCCCTCCTGGAAGTTTCAGGACCCCTATGTATTTTATGGACACTCTCATTTTATTCATTTTAATTCAATTCAGCAAACACCTGTTGAGGGCAGCAAAGCCCTTACTTCCTCTCAGCAGTGAGCGAGGCTGCAGGGTTTGGATCAAGGGCTGTTGGGAGCCACGGTGGAGACAGGGAGGGTGTGCTGCCAGGGGTGGGCAGGCAGAGGTTGGGTCGCTTCACCCTGGCACTTCCCTGAATTGCCTCCCCCCCACAGATTCCTGGCCCCTAGGGCCGTGTAAGGTCCAACCTGTGAAGTTGTTGACGATCCTGCAATCCCCACTGTCGCAGCAGTCCTGGAAGCTGCAGTACCACGTCGTCAGGATATCCAGATACTGCTGGCCCAGCAGGGGAAGGCTCCAGCCTGGAAAAGGAGGCACTGTGATGCAGAGATGGAGCCTAGGGCCGAGGGAGAGCCAAGCACTGCCTCCCTAAGACCAACCAATGGACCAGGGCAGTTCTTCCCATCCTCTCTCCAGAGCCACCCCTCACTGCTCTGCCCTGGGCCTTCCTCGGGCACCGCGGAATGGGCACAAGTGGGAACCTCCAGCTGTGAGAAGTAGATGGCTTTGCTAGAGATGCAGCTCCAGCTGCAGCAAAGAATCCATTTACTCAACAAAGAAGCCTCTAAGCACTTTGTACCAGAAGTGTAAGAAACCTAGGCCCTGCCTGCAAGGAGTCTGCAGTCGAGTAGGAAGACAAACAGTAACTGGTGATTATCATTCTTCTTACTTGCTTTAGATTCCAGAATCATCTGATCACAGCCAGCCCCAAGCGACTCTAAATTCTATCAAATGTCAATTTGAATGTGCCTAGCATTAACAAAAATGAAAACAAAACCATTCACTAGAATTTAGGGGTCTTTTGATTTAAATGAGATGTTTATAGCACCATTACAGGCTTACCATCACAAGTACTGTTACAGGACCCAGAATTAACGACCCAGACTTCAAGGAGCCTCAGAGATCAGTGGGCCCACGACTGTTATGTGACAACCCTGCCATACACTTCGTCAGTGTCAGAGCAGCAATCCAGAACTCAGGCCGGGGAAACTCCTAGTCCAGGCTCCGCCTCCACATACAGCAGCAGAGAAGGCACTTGGGGGTGTATCCAACAGGGGACTTTCCTTAAAGCCGTCAAGAAGGTGGGCAAGAGCAGCTCCTTGGAATAACGCCAGGGCAGGCTGGGAGACAGCAAGGATGAGTCGGGAACGGGCGTTGGGGAGGGCAGCCAGGCCCCCTGGTTTGCATAAGGGCGCAGCGCCAGGGGTGGTTCCGGAGAGGGCAGTGATGGGGCTTCCCGGTCCCGCAGAAGCTGCCCTGCCCTCAGCCTGGACCAGAGGCGGGACCAGAACAGCAAAGCCGACGGCTAAGGCGCCCGCCTGGTGGCCCCAGTCACGCTGGCCCAGGGCAGGCGCGAGGCGCTGACCGCCGCGCCCCGATTCCACGGTGCCACGGGCATCCCGCCCGCGCTCCCGCCCTCCTGAGCCCGCGGGTCTTACCCAGGGGCCGCGCCGGCGCCTCCCCCTCCTCCCCACAGTCCTCGGGCCAAACGCGGCAGCGGAAGAGCGCCCAGTAGCGCCTGGAGAGGGCGCCGGCCGCCCGCAGCCGCTCCCGCAGGCCCTGGAAGGCCGTCCAGGCCCGGCCCGAGCCCGCTTCCTCTGCCCTGTCGCTCGGCCTCGCACGGCCGTCGTGTCCCTGCGCGCCCGGGGGCGGCAGCAGCAGCACGAGCCCGAGCCAGAGCCCGAGCCAGAGCCAGAGCCCGGGCCCGAGCGGACGCCGCGGCCCGCGAGGCATGGCCTGGCCGGCAGCCGGTCCCTCTGCCGCCCCGCCTCCCCGACTCTGTCAAGCCCCGGGCGGGGCGGGCGCGCGCCGGCACTTCCCAGGCCCTGATTGGCCGGGCTTTGGCGTTGCCACGGGAACCGCGGGCAGGCTGAGCTCGCCTCTCATGTGACCCAGCGCGAGCCCCGCACCGGTCCGGAACCGAAACCCAGCTGGTGCCCGGGAAGGCATCCCGAGCCCAACTGCAGGCGCCGCCCACCCGACAGGGGCTCGCTGTTGGGCAGCAGTCTATTCTGGGTGATTGTGGCTACAAAGAGGTTGAACTCAGGCCTTGAGATGGCCGCCCACTGGGATTACCCAGTTACTTTAGGGCAGCTCTGGTGGCCCATTTGAGGCCTACCCAGTAAGGGCCCCATTTGTGCCCGGTCCCGTCTGCAGATCAACTTCCTGCCAACCTGTTAGACGAAACCGGGCAACCGTCTCACCCAGGGGCTTGAGTTGGCCAGGGGAGTCGGCCAGGGGAGTCAGCCCTGGGCCTGGCTCCTCTACAAAGGGAACTGAAACAGAGCAGCAAATAGTCAGCAGGTTTCCACAGCTGGGAGTCCACCAAAAGCAAGAGGAAGCTGGTGGGCTCTAGTCTGGAGTCATCTGGGTTTTGGAAACTCCCAGAGTTAGGGGAAAAATCTCAAGGTCTCCTGTCAATGTAATCATATTCCATTAAAAACAAGTTAGGCTGAGTACTGGCTGCACTTTCTTGGCTAAGTTTGCAGCTTTCAAGTGCTTGCGACTATGGGCAACTTCTCAGGCACCACTAGCAAAAGACTGGAGGGCTCTTTCCTGGGACTCCCTTCTCTATAACATGAGCATATGGCAAAGTTGCTAGATTTCTGAAGAACTTAATGCATTTTTCAAAATCACCTGAGTCACTGAAGCCATTGCCTAAGTGCCATCTTGTCTTAGGAAGAAATTGCTGTCTAGAAATCATGAGACTTGACTAATTTCGTAGGCTCAGTGGCTTTGAGGCCGGGCTCTCCATACAGCAAGGTGAATACTGGCGCCATCTCTCACAAACGTCACAGCCAAATTGGTTCATATGTCACTCCAGTCTCTTCGATAGCACTTGATGCCAGGTCTGCTCCTTCCTCAAGAGCTCACCACGTGTGCTTCTGCCTTTCATTCAAACAGCTACAGAAATCGGATAAGCAGCTGTGTAAGTGCTTTCCAGTGTGACAAGCAAGTCACACTGGAAAGTAACATTATGTATGTATATTGTATGTCTTAGCCATTCAGAGTGACGTCAGAACTAAATCCAAACCTTCCACAGAGCAGTGGCCAGTACACCAGTGCTGTGTTATGTGCAATCAAGCTCAGGAAACCCTTCAAAGAACAGTTAACAAGGGACACACCATTATGCTTATTTGGAAATTGAAAACATTAACTCATTCAGTAAATGTTGTTTGTCCATGAATGGCCTCTACCATTTCTGATGTGTCAGCCTGGGTGTTAACTGTCCTATGCTTCAGTTTCCCCACCTATAAAATGGGGGGATTTAAAAGAGTCACTTCATAGTGATGCCGTGAGAGTTAATGAACTAATTCAGTTCCATGTTAACCTTTATTATTGTATATGCCTTGCCCTGGAGGAGACTCTGGATGGTCCACACAAATAAAAGTTTGGAAAACTTTTATTTATACTAGTGAAATTTACAGGTGAGTTTATGGTGATAAAATTACTAGTATTCACCCTGGTTTCTTTAAAGAAAATCCAAGTTTTAAGACTGTGGGAATGATTTTCTACTTGTAACTTTCACGTAGGGCTAACTGCTCATTTCTAAGATGTTTTGATTAGGATTTAACAGTTTCTGGTAAATAAAGTAGGTAGCTGGGAAGTACTTGGACAATTTGATTTCAAGAGCTCTTTTTCCTAAGAGAGATTAAAAAATATATTCTTTTCACCAGAGTCAGTTTCATGTAGAAACAGTGAATCCAAACACCAGTTTTTAGATAAGCTTCTATTTTCAATAAATTGCCAATATTTCATACTCAGCCCTTGGAGACACTGTTCAGCTTCCAGGAGCAGGATCTCGTGGGTGATGGGGACACCTGGAGGCGCCTGTGGAAATTACAGGTGGGTGATTCCTTCGCAAGCAGTCTCAGTGCTGCTCCTGTAAGGTCCAAAGACCAGCTGCCTTGGCACTGCCCTGGAGCTTCTTAGACTTGCAGAAATCCAGGCGCCAAACCTACTCAGTCAAAATTATGCATTTTACCAAAGTATTTCAAAGAGAAAATGGGCACACGGTACCTTTACTGAGGTCATCTGAATGGGACCTTGCTGTGCAATAGACATCTTCCCCACCTTGCTGAAGGCTGTCAGAACACCGTTTGCCTTGAAAACAATCTTTGGGTAAAAGTCAAGCCATTCTCTCCACATAAGCCTGGCATGTAAAAAGCAAACTATGAAAACATAAAATGAATGTGTCACAGCTCACGTAAGTGGCTCCTTTAACATCTAAGACACAGAGCAACTGAGGCATCACACTGGACTGAAACTTCCTCTCAAGAGACAGGGCACACCTGGAAAACTACAGGAAACCCCTCAAGGGGTATTTCTGGTGACTCAGGTACTGAAAGCAGAGTACAGGCCCTGTTCTTCTAAACATATGACTGCATTTCCGGGGTCAGGGGTTTGACACACACCACATGACAAGCTGATCAATCTCTCCTCCTTCAAGGAAGGCCCTGCCCACCTCTCACTCTGACTCCTGTGATTCTTTCCTGCTCCTTATTCCCACTCTAATTAATTTACATGGTTCCTGAGGCATTTGCTGTTTTACAAGCCATCTCTTCTGCTGGGACTACAGGCTCTTTGAGGGAGGAGACAGTCATTATCATCTTGATGGCATCCAGCACAATGCCCAAATGCCTACAGGAGAAAGACCAATACTTTACAAATTGTGACTTCATCATTCCCTGGGATTCAGCAACTTACCTGACAAGATCCATCAGTAAAAATCAGTAGTTATGACCATATGACCATTTTTGTCTTTATTTTACAAAATGAGGGCTGCTAAAAATCAGTTTTTATAGGCAAATACCCTCGGCAAAATGAGCCCATAATAGAATCACACCCACCCTACTACGAGCTTGCCTTTTCCAGCTTCAATACCATCTCTCTGTTATGCTTGAGAAGCAAATGAAGCATGAAATCTGGCCTGGAAAAGGACCATGTGAGGTGAGTCAGTGAGGACTCCCTTTGGTACTCAAGTACAAGTGACAAAACCTGGCACAAACAAAACCACCACAAATCAAGTAAAAATCTTCAGTCTGCTCATTTGTCTGGTTGAGGTTGAGGGTGCTTCATTTCCATTTCTAAAGATAAAAGTGTGGGTGCCTAAGAATTACAATAACCACCGGTCTCTCTCCCAGGCCTCTGTGGAGCTGTGCTGACAACAGGTTCTTTGAGATTCGTAATTCTTTATCTCTAAAGAAGCTGCAGGAATGGAATTCTACTAAATAAACAAAAAGCACCTAAGAATTACCCTCTTGAAAATCTCGGTCCAGTCACAAGCAGGCATGGCCTTCTGAAGACTAGTGAGGAAGTGGAAAGGTCTGATCCGCCAGTGCTGTGAAACAGCCCACGTGGAAGTTCACGTGGCTGCAGAGATGCGCTCTTCTTCTGTCCTCTAACAGGGAAACAGACATGTTGAAAACAACAGAAATGTCCTGAACCAGGGGGAGAAAAGACGAAGAGGAAAAGATGATGATACACCAATACTTATTAAAATCTTTATTTTCTTTTTTTTTTTTTCAGAATTGAAACCCATAGAACACATTAGAAATTTAGGTGCATATCTGTCTTGTTTGATGTCTTACCAAGCACAACCTCTATTTGTGCAACAGCTCTGAGAGGAAATCCTTGGCAGATCAAAACAGAGGGTAGCAGTTCCCACACGTCCCTCTCAAGCAAATAAATTAACTTCCCAGTAAGTTATTCCCACTCCCCTGCAAACATTTTGTATTTGTGAGTAACATCTTACTTCCTTAAAAGCCTGTGGCAGTGTAGTACCCAGCCTCTCCCTTTTCTACCCAGACCTGAGCAGGCGAAGGGGAGGAAGACGGGCCTTCCCTGTCCAACAGTCTGTCTGTGCCCTGTGCCGCCCTGGCCAGCGGAGCAGGTGTCTGCGGAACGGATGGCCTGCACGTAACTGAGATCCACTCTCAGAGTCTGAGAAGAGCCCCTCCTACTAGCTTTAAGTTCTTCAGCAACATAAGTCAGGGTTTCCCTGCGTCAAAATAAATACACTTTTCCCTCTTAGAATACATATACGACTATATACATACGTACACCTTGACTCACGTTTCCTGAAGCCCAAGCTCACAAGACAGCTCGCTGACAGACGCTGTTTACCACCCTCTGAGGTGTGCTCATGTACTGGTGAAACAAGAGTACGGACACTGTGCAGAAGGGAGGGTGAAAAAACATGGCAGGGGAGGGAAGGAAGGCCAAAAGCCTTTTTTTTTTTTTTTAAAGAAAAGATGGATTTCTTTGGAAGAAAATGTTGCCTTCAGGTGTCACTGAAATTTTGCCATGTTTAGGATTAATCTTTCCCCAAAAAATATGCAATGGATGTACCTGAATTCTTCCCTCTCCTTATTAAAATTTCATTTGACATATTAATTCTGAGTGCAAACAGGGAGAAACACCTTGTTAATATATTATTGAACAATGCTCTGAGTAAATCAGACCCTGTCTATTAATTTGTTTTTGCACAGAAAATTATTTACCACCAAATCCATAATATAGCCACATATTAAAGGACAATTTTGGAGTGAAACCTCTAAACTCATATCCCCCAGACTCTGGAGTAAACATATTTAAGAAGTGGGAGAGGGAAGGCAGAGAATGGTGGTCAGTTCTGATTTTCCCAGCTTTATAATATTAAAATGTATCCATGTCTCCCTTCCGATGTTAGCCAGGCACACCCAGTTTAGGACTGACCAAAAAAAACCCTTCCAGTGACCTGTTTGATTATAATAATGCTCGATTCTAAAAGACAAACCATAAAGAGAACAGTGTTACAAAACTTAAAGAAAGATATCTACCTCCTTTTTGAAACAGAATTTAGTGTTTGTGAATTTTGGGGCTAGAAGTTTAAGGTTGGTTTTCTCTGATACTCGCTTAGATGTACTTTTCCAGCTTAATTCAATCTTGACTTAGAACGTACATTTATGTTCTAGGTGCCATGTCACACCACTCTGTTGGCATAATTCTCACTTTAACCGCTATAGGTCTGAACACCTTTTAAGATCATGAATTTTAAAACAGGGGAAGAGAATGAAATTGTACATTTTTTTTGCAATGTTTTGAAAAAAGGATGAGACGTTTTCAAAGCCGCTTTACCTCCTGCTCTTTTTCCTTAGCAGAATCGCCTCCCTTCAACGCTATGAATACAGTTCCCAGCTTGAGGGCAGCTCTCACTCATCACTGGGGCATACTGAAGGTACCATGTGTTCGGAAGAACTCAGTTCAACTAACATTTACCAAGGAGCGCAGCGTGGACTTCCTTCCCACTGTGTCCCGGAGCCGGCTCCCTGACGCTGGCAGGTGGGCACCACCCAAGGCATTCTCAAGCTCAGCTGTGAATTTTTCTGGATACACACAGCAAATGGCTTTAAAACTGGAACCAATGCCTCCTTTTGTTAACATTATTCCAGTGTTTTGTGCTAATATATCTTCTTAAATTCAATACCCTTTTTTTTTTTTTCAGAAATAGCCCATTCTGTGTACATCTCAAAATGTATATACAAAGTACAAAAGTATCCTAATTTCCTGCTATCTATAGTGGTAGTTACAGGGTGCTCGGTTATCTTTCAATTTGAGAGAATTGGGGCATAAATTCTAAAAAGTTTTTTAAAGGGTGGTTGCCTAAAGCTGGTCACCAATCACTGGCAATAAATGT
This sequence comes from Camelus dromedarius, assembly GCF_036321535.1. Taxonomy (NCBI): domain Eukaryota; kingdom Metazoa; phylum Chordata; class Mammalia; order Artiodactyla; family Camelidae; genus Camelus; species Camelus dromedarius. Next base: position 24,105,968 of record NC_087458.1, on the reverse strand, counting down.
ATTCAATCACACTGTTTAAATATTAGTTTCTGCTTGACAGAACTACAAAACCAGAACAGTCCCCAGACAAATGCAGGAGAGAAGCACTTGGCTCTGAGGACCTGGGTGCGCACACCAGGCCTGCTCCCTCTGGTCTCGCATTTTCATGCAGCTGCTTGCACGTCACAATGACTGTAGCAGAACCCAGAACCAAGCCTGGCTTAGCAACCTGAAACTTGAGAGTGCCAACAGGAGACAGAAACACAATACTCCATCAAGGGTTCAGAACTCCAAACAAGATTAAATGTTGAAACTAGGGTTTGACATAAATCAAACTCTTAAGGCTCTTCCTGGTAACCCCCTTAATTTTAAGGCTCAAAATTTTTGTTTCCAGTCTTCCACATGGCCCAAATCACAGGACAGGTCCAGCCACCAGCAGGAAGTGAACGACCATCTGTAGGAGTGAGCTGGCTTTTTCACAAGAAAGGCACAAATAGGATCGCCAATCTCTTGGGAACAGCAGCTTCAATGACCAGATGCCTTCAAGACAGAAGTGGAAATTCATTTTTGAAACTGGGACAGCAGAGATCACAGGTAACCTAACTCTTATTCAAGGTGTTCTTTCAGTTTGCTTTGATTATCTGGAAAGGATTTGCCTGCTTTGGGCAAAAGGAAAAAGCAAGCCTCCATACCAGAGCTGTGCTGGGGTTGTAGCGGCATGTTCTCGGGGGACGATTTTGGGGGGTCATCTGGACACAACTGTGTGAATGCAGCTCTTACTTAGGTACGAGTCACACTTGCATTTACACACCTGAAGAACTTGTTCAGTCACCTCCCTGATTCCTCTCCTTCCTCTGAAAATCATCAAAAGCACCACCACCTACTCACTTAAAAGCCCAAACATCTTTCCTGCTTTTGCCCTTCCCTCTAAAGTTCTATCTTAAAAAACACATTCCCTGCAGCAGAGCACACTGCTTTGGCTCAGCAGAAGGCCGGTCACTTGCTTCCACTCCTCAGGAAGCAGCAACATTCCCGATTTGATCAGTCCCGGCAAAAAAGGACTCAAGGGACTGCAAAGTGTTCTCAGAAAATCCACAGGTGTGGAGAAAGGACCATAAGGATGAACTCAAAATACACACTCCAGAACCAACCCCAGCTTTAACCTCTTCAACGTCCCCCCTCTATTTGTCCTTTGGCATGAGAATGAAGACTGACCAACCACCGTGCCCACTGCCAGACGGGCAAGCGCTGGGCAAACCAGAAGGGGCTTCAGTAGGTGCAGTTCCGTGGGCTGAAACTTGTAGTCTTTGCTTTAGTTTCTACTACAGAAAACACCCAAGAAACCCAAGGCCACCCTGTCCCCTGTCACCAGAACGTGCTGCTGGCCATTTCCAATCCATCTCATGCCATTTGGAATTGATTGTGCTGTTTCTCTATCTTTGTAAAAAGAAGTTTCACTTATTTGTGTGGAGAATTACAAGTGGGAGAGAGGCATCCTGTCTTCCACCAGCACAGTGTCCATCCCAAACTGGTCCGTGCACTGCTTCACAGTGGCCAGGACGCTCTGGAGCCGCTGGTCCACAGCATCCAGGTGAGGCTCAGAGAGCACTGGGGAGATGGGGTCATGGGCCAGGGCAGACTTTAAGGCAGACTTCAGCACCCCATTCTTCAGGTAGTTCAGTCTGTTCCAGGTGGAAACCCGGATGCTGGGAGAAGAAAGGTATAGGACAGGTTACACAAAACCTCTCACTATCAAATCCAATTTAAAGCCTGCTTGGCAGACAAAAGCAAAGAAATCGTTATGTAAAAATGTCTCAACTAGAAAAATCATTTCTGTTTTAGAAGTAATTCTACATTGTAAGTCAGTCACATCACCACATTTTGATATTTCTTTCTGGGTAATTGAGAGATATACATAAGATTTATACATGTTCACTGCAGTGCTATTTCTAACAGGAAAAATGTGAAACAATCTGAATGTCCAACAACTGAGAAATAGTTAAATAAGTTATGGCTCATCCATTCAAGGGAATACCATGCAGACATCAAGGAAAAGCAGTTATGAAAATTCAGTGGCATGGGAAGATGCCCATGTTACAACATTGGGTCGGGGGAAAAAATTGGAGGAAAAAAAAGGTTTTACTCTAGATCTGTGGGGAAAGAAAATGTGCGTATCTTCACACACACACACACACACACACACACACGGGAATGAGGTCACGACAGTGTTAACAGGAGTTAACCTTACATCTTAATAAGTAATGTTAACTTCCTTCTTTTTGTGTTTCTGAGTAACAAAATTCTAGAATTAATATTATAAACAGAAAAAGCTTATTTTAAGGATACTTATTTTTCTCAATTATTTTACCAACTAAAGAGGATCTTTTGTGTATCTTAGAGTAAAAGACTTACCTCCCTGTGGGTAATGCAGGAATTACTAGGTATGCATTAAAGTCTGACTCTGCATGAGGCAGGCAGCCTGTTCTGCAACCATTTAAAAAGTTCAGGAGGATTGGTCTTTGGATTAAAGCATGGAGGGGATGGCCAAGCACAGATGCAGTGTGGTTTTACTGTCCTAAAAAATACAAGTGCCTAGAGCATCAATTTCCTCTGTGTGACCAAAGTATCACTTGACTGCCTCTCAGGTCCAAATTCACTCTTCATATATGCACCGCTCTACTGGAAAGAAGTCCTTCAAGCATCTCCCCTCTCAAGCTTTCTAGGTGGAGGGCGCTAGAGGAAGACCGCAGAAGGAAGGGGCTCTCCGGACACTTGAGACTGTCGCGTGGTGGGTCAGCAGTATGTGGGGGGAGGTCATCAAACGAAGCTCTGCCCTGGCCACATTCCCAGAACAGGCAGGCCCTCTGTGACCTTGCAGCCATGGCCTGGCCTGATAATAAGCTTCCTAAGGCCCTCCCAGCATGGACGGCAGAATCCCAAAGGCCACCCACCCCTGCTGGTGCCCTGACTCCTTCTGCAGACCCACAAACAAGCCTTGCCCCCAGCCCAGAGGGTTTCTACTGAGCCATCCCTCCCTCTGTTTGCCAGGACATCAGCTGCAGACTGCCCGTACCCTGCCTGCACTCTAGAGGGCAGCTTCCTGCATGCCCCACGCCAGCAAGCTAGAGACTGTCTCTGCTATCCAGTGGGCTGAATCACACCTTCTCCACTGAGGTCCAAACCCCAGCCTTGGGGAGGACGGGCCCCTTCAAGTTCGGCCCTCCTGGGGTACTCTCTCCCAACCTTAGTTTTCTTCTAAAGTCACTCTTTTATCAAAGAATTTAGTAATTCTTTATACTAAACTTTCCTGTTTAACACCATGTCTTTTCTATCCATAACTGGACACTGATAGCAGTGACTATTAACACAAAAATATCTCCCTTCACAGATATAGTTTTTGACTGGATGTATCACTGCTTCCCAATATTAATGAAGATAATTAAAGCTTGCCTGGGTAAACACTTTCTGCAGAATACTGTTGTTATTAAAAAAAAAGAAAGAAAAACAATATAAGCAGCTCATACGACTCAATAAGAAAAAAATAAACAACCCAATCCAAAAATGGGCAGAAGACCTAAACAAGTAATTCTCCAAGGAAGACATACAAATGATCAAAAAGCACATGAAAAAATGCTCAATATCACTAATTATCAGAGAAATGCAAATCAAAACTACAATGAGGTATCACCTCACACCAGTCACAATGGCCGTCATTCAAAAACCCACAAATGACAAATGCTGGAGAGGCTGTGGAGAAAGGGGAACCCTCCTACACTGCTGGTGGGAATGCAGTTTGGTGCAGCCACTATGGAAAACAGTGTGGAGATTCCTCAAAAGACTAGGAATAGACTTACCATATGACCCAGGAATCCCATTCCTGGGCTTGTATCCAGAAGGAACCCTACTTCAGGATGACACCTGCACCCCAATGTTCATAGCAGCACTATTTACAATAGCCAAAACATGGAAACAGCCTAAATGTCCATCAACAGGTGACTGGATAAAGAAGGTGTGGTATATTTATACAATGGAATACTACTCAGCCATAAAAACCGACAACATAATGCCATTTGCAGCAACATGGATGCTCCTGGAGAATGTCATTCTAAGTGAAGTAAGCCAGAAAGAGAAAGAAAAATACCATATGAGATCGCTCATATGTGGAATCTAAAAAACAAAAACAAAAACAAACAAACAAAAACAAAGCGTAAATAAAGGACAGAAATAGACTCACAGACAGAGAATAAAGACTTGTGGTTACCAGGGGGGTGGAGGGTGGGAAGGGATAGACTGGGATTTCAAAATTGTAGAATAGACTACACTGTATAGCACAGGGAAATATACACAAAATGTTATGATAACTCACAGAGAAAAAAATGTGACAATGAGTGTGTATATGTCCATGAATAACTGAAAAATTGTGCTGAACACTGGAATTTGACACAACATTGTAAAATGATTATAAATCAATAAAAAATGTTTAAAAAAAAAAAAAAGAAAAGAAAAACAGCCCAGCTGCCTCTGGTTGCCAGAAGGGGCAGTCTTATGTGACCAGTGTGTCTCTGGGAGCTGACCATCAGGAGGTGGCACTCCTGGACTTGCATGTCTATGGAGCCAAGCAAGGTGAATCCCAGCTGATTATTCGTGCTCACGCTTTAAAATCATGCCAGCAATGATGATCTGAAAAGGAGCTCCTTACAGCCCAGGCCTTGTCTCATTTTCTTGATTTACTTTTTTTTTAAACATTTTTTAATTGAGTAGTAGTCATTTTACAATGTTGTGTCAAATTCTAGCGTAGAGGACAATTTTTCAGTTATACATGAACATACATACATTCATTGTCACGTTTTTTTTTTGCTATTAGCTACCACAAGATCTTGTATATTTCCCTGTGCTATACAGTATAATCTTGTTTTATCTATTCTACATTTTAAAATTCCAGTCTGTCCCTTCCCACCCACCGCCCCCTTGGCAACAAGTTTGTATTCTATGTCTATGAGTCTGTTTCTGTTTTGTATTTATTTATTTATTTATTTTTTAGGTGCCTCATATGAGTGACCTCGTATGGTGTTTTTCTTTCTCTTTCTGGCTTACTTCACTTAGAATGGCATTCTTCAGAAACATCCATGTTGCTGCAAATGGCGTTATGTTGTCAGTTTTTGTGGATGAATAGTATTCCACTGTACAAATACACCACATCTTCTTTACCAGTCATCTTTGATGGACATTTAGGCTGTTTCCATGTCTTGGCTATTGTAAATAGTGCTGCTATGAACATGGGGGTGCAGGTGTCATTTTGAAGTAGGGTTCCTTCTGGATATAAGCCCAGGAGTGGGATTCCTGGGTCCTATGGTAAGTCTATTCCTAGTCTTTTGAGGAATCTCCACACTGTTTTCCACAGTGGCTTTCCTTGCTTCCCTCTCCCACTCTTAATGATTTAGATGTCTTCTTTCACAATTTTGTGTTTATTCTTTTTGTAATTCATGGTATTTATCATCTTTCCAGTTATGAGTTTCCCATTTTTGTAGCATCTTGCTTCTTTTCTATTTAGAGTAGACCTGTCAATATTTCTTTTAGCATGGGTTTAGTGTTGCTAAACTCTTTTAGTTTTTGCTTGTCTGTGAATTTCTTTATCTCTCCTTCTATTCTAAAGGATAGCCTTGCTGGATAAAGTATCCTAGACTGCATCTTTTTTTCATGCAGGACTTTGAATTTATCTTGCCATTCCCTTCTGGCCTGTAGTGTTTGCGTAGAGAAATCAGCTGAAAGCCTTGTGGGGGTTCCCTTGTAACTCACTCTTTATTTTTCTCTTGCTGCCTTTAGGATCATTTCTTTATCCTTGACTCTGGCCATCTTAATTATGATACGTCTTGGTGTGGGTCTGTTTGGGAACATCTGAGCCTCCTGTACTTGGATATCTGATTCCTTCTTTAGGGTTGGGAAGTTTTCAGTCATGATTTCTTCAAATACCTTTTCAATCCCCTTTGTTCTTTCTTCCCCTTCTGGAACCCCTATTATGCGTAGATTGGCATGCTTTATATTATCCCATAGGTCCCTTATATTGTTTTCATTATTTTTTATTTGTTTTTCTCTCAGCTGTTCTGATTGGGTGTTTTCTGTTGTCCTGTCTTCTAGGTCACTTATTCGTTCCTCTGCATTATCTAGCCTGCTTTGTACAGCCTTTATGTCAGCTCTCATCTCAGCAAATGAGTTTACTAAGTCTACTTGGTTCTTTATAGCTTCTATTTCATTTTTGACATATTTTATATCTCTAAACACTATTTCTTTTAGTTCCTTCAGTACTTTGATCACTCCTTTTTTGAAATCTTGATCTAGTAGGCCATCAATGTCTATTTCCTTGATCTTGCTTTCAGGGGATTTCTCTTGCTCTTTTAACTTGGAGTGGTTCCTCTGCTTCTTCATATTGCTCATACTCTCTGGCACTGTGGCCAGTGGGTGGGCAGGTCACCCCCCCTCCCGATGCCGCAGTCAGATGCTGTGCTTGGGTGACGCAGGTGGGCGGATCATGCCCCCTCCAAGCACTGTGGTCAGGTGCCGCATTACTGCTAGGAAGGCTGATGGCCACCTGCCCTCTCCCGGCTCTGGTCGCTCTGCTGCTCTGTGCAGCTGCCCACTCTGTCTTGGGTTGGGTCGGCGCTCTGTAGGAGGGCTCGGGGAAGACCGCGGGAACAGCCCCGCCCCTGCTCTGTGCCAAATCTCATTTCCTTGTTTGTCTTGGCAGCGTGAGTTCTCTGAGGGACCAGGGCAGAAAGATCCTATCTGCCTCGGGCTGTAAACAAGTCTCAGTCCTGCCCAGGAGGTTGCGGAGCCCCTGGGAGTGGATTCAGGTCTCAGTCCCACCCCCGCCCAGACACTGCACACAGCTGTGGCTGCACCCCGCCTCTCTTCTCGTAGAAGTTCCAGTAATGGCACCACAGGTCTCAGGACACAAAGGCTACTGCGCCCCTCCCCCCAGGGCACGCCAGCCATGTTGCTTTGCTTTTTTTGCAATTTATGGGGGACCGTGGTTGTTCTGCTCTGTATCCCCTCCCAGCCTCGGCGCGCAGCCCCCTGCAGTCCCCTGGGGCTGCCTCAGCGCAGCCGTCCCTGTCCTCCGCCTGGCTCAGGCGGCCTGTCCCGGCCCCAGCTACCGGCTCACATCTCAGGCTGGGTGTCGCGGGGACCCTTTGTGCCCGTTTAACTTAGTTCTGTTAGTCAAGGGGTGCTCGGGGCAGATCTGAGCTTTGGAGGCTCCCCCTCCGTCCCGTTGGCCTCTCCGTTGGAGGGGGGAGACCCAGCGAATGAGTGCTATTCCTCCTTTGCCGCTCCCTCCCCGCGGGACCGGTCCCACACTGTTTGGTTTTTTCTTCTTTCTTTTTTCCTTTTCTCCTACCAGATTTTTGGCGTCTTTGTCTTTTGAAGAGGGCGATGTTCTGTTGGAGTTCGGCAGCTGCTCTGGTTGGCTGAGTGGGTCCGTAGATGTGAGTTTTGGTGTATTTGTGGGAGAGGGTGAGCTATGAGCATCCTTCTACTCCGCCATCTTGCTTCTCTCTCTTGATTTACTTTTTAAGTTCTTTGTTCTCTAATACAGACTTTCAAAAATCAATTACTAAATACCTATGGAGAAAGTTACTTTTGGTTTACACACTTTCATACTGAGATAAGCAAACCACAGGCGGGCTGTGGTGGTGAGAGGACTTGAACCCACAAGGTGAACATGTACAGCAACCAGGGGCACAGACCGTACTAGATTTTTTTTGGAGAGGGAGAGGATTATATTCTGATACTAAAACAAACATGGATACACACTGCTGAATAAACTGAAAATTTCTATTCATACAAAACTCAAAATGCATTCTGAGCTCTGGGCCAACTATTGTGGAGAACCTTCCCTGATCCCCTACATCTCAGGATCCCCAAGGGGTCCAGGGTAGAGAAACATCAACAGCACCGCTCAGGTACTAGGAAGCTTTAAGGCCAAGAAAGCTGATGCACTGTTACCTGAGCCTGGAAAGGAAGGCAGTGCAGGCAAACGTATTTGACGTGTGTAACTTACATGCAACACTGATAGAGCGGGGCCAGGATGCTTCTCTCATCCAGCGAGGGGTTCCCAAAGCTGAAAATTAAATCAGAACTCAGTGAATTAGGTAGAAGCCCCAGCTCCCTTCTTAGCATCAAAGCAGGAACAAATTCTATAAGAAACCCAAATATGATCTGAGATAATTTCATGCTCCCACAGCTCAAATCACCTAAATTAAAAATAAACAGGGCATGATCAATTAGACCCAGGGCTCCTAACAGCCTGCACTGCAGCATCGAACAACAAACACACTGCTTCACGAGGATCCTTTCTCCCGCCAGGATACTGTCAGGTGCTGATGCATGACCTGGTGATGTGTGAAGCCCACAGACCAAGGGAGAATCTGAGGACCCCCAAAGCTGAGAAAGTTTTAAGGGTGAGTAGAGAACTAGGTTCCTGCAAACTAGCAGATGGTCACCATCTATAAAAAGAAGTTTCACTCCTAAATTATGAATCAGAAAACATTTAGATTGTCCTGTTCTCTATAAGAAAGTATATGGTCAGATCTGAACTGGAAAAACTGCTTACGGAGGCTGACAAAACATTCACTCAAAATTAATAAAATGCTCTTATTCAAGATAAAAGGAACTTGTCTTTACAGATATTCACTAAACAGCTGCTCTCCTTCTCATGAGAGCAAAAGTCTGGGCCTGGACTGCTGTAAAAGTAGCAAAAACATCCTATGAAATACATTAATTTTTCAAATTGCATGAACCTCTGGATAGAATAAATGGAATAGTAACTAAATTTCATGTTCTGTTAAATATGTATTTCTCAAGATTTTAAGCATACTAGTCAAGAATGATGTAAGTAGTGATAAATATAAGACCTTGGTTTCCAATTGTCTGTGAAAAGAACCACAGTCTTTGACTCCTTGGGAAAAAAAACCTCTTTTCCATTTTTTGAAGCCCTCAGATCCCTGAAGGTGAAAGGAGTACAAACTGAACAGGTTGGGAGGATGGGTGTCACCGTCAGAGACCTGAGCGGAACGAGGAAGGGCGCCTTGGGCCGCGTCTGTTCCGGAGGTTTTCCGGGATGCCCCACCCTCCCGGCACACTCAGGGTCCCCAACCTGGCCGGGAGGGCCCAGCTGCTCCTACCTTTTGGCATTATCGAGAAGGATGAGCATACTGGCGCCTTCATCGTCCTGAAAACTCTCATAGTGATGGCGGTCGGCGTTGCCAATCAGGTAATCAAAGACAGCCGTGTCGATGATATCCAGGAGGCGCGGGCCGGAGTCGTAAGGGGATGTTTTCTTCACGGCATCGCAGTAGCTCTCATCGTACTCCCACCTGGAGGCAAGCAGCATCACCAGGGCTGTCTACTGAGGGCCAGTGCTGCCCACTGAGGGCCAGTGCTGCCCGTGGCGATGTTTAAAACAGGAAGACAGAGCCCCTGACTAGTAGGCTTCCCCCTGACCCTGTGGCCCTTCTTAGTGTTGGACAGAAGCCCTGGCTCCTGCACAGGGTTGGCACCTGATCAGGCACAGGAGCAGATGAAGAGGGGCTCCCAGGAGCACTTACCGGGCCAGCTTGCCCTCTCGGTAAGTCCTGCCCCACGGGTGTCGGTGCTTCTGTAGCGGCCACACATCTGGAAGCCAAAGCGTGACGGACCCCTCCATCGTGTCTCCATCAGCACAGGCTGGCTCTGTTTCTCGGCAGTAATAACACTTCCCATAGAAACAAGTATTATTTCCTAAAGGAGAGAATGGAACCAGATACACTTAGGGGAAAAGGATGACTCCAAATTCTTCTACGTGGAAAAAGGCAGCTCAGTGTGAAAACAGATCCTGAACTTACATTTAGACATTTTCTATATAGGTGATAAAAGCACGCAGCGCAAAAAAATTCAAAAGGTACAAAAGGGTAAGGACAAAAAAGTCAGTCTCCCTTCCCCTCTGTGGCCCTTCTACCCAACCTCTCTCCCAGAAGTCAACTACTGTCATCAGTATCTTTCTGAACTCACTGTAAGTGAAGGAAGGCCCTCTTCTCCTTCCATAGGGCTGAGATTTTGGCCAGAGAACCCAGGGGAGGGAGGGAGGGTGCATACAGGGCCAGGCCGTGGGCCAGGACTTTAGTTACATACGGGGTGGGAAGTGGGGTCCTGAGCAAATGAATAGAGCGAGGTTAATGGGAACTAGGTTTCTCATAGATGGAGAAAGGAGTTTAACATATAAAAAGGGAGAAAGCCAGAGTACATCTTGTTTTGGTGTTGAACTGGAATTGGAGATACTGGTTTGAATTGACGGTTTTAAAACATAGAGATGTGAAAAAAAAAAGTACAGATGTTTGTGTGTGTATATGTCTGCATATATACGTGTGTGTGTGTGTGTGTGTGTGTGTACATCCCCTACCTCTGCCCCTCCAGAAAACCTGGAAACAATGAGACTCAGGCAGGAATGAGCACACTAAGCACTCACATATTAGTTTCTAAATATCATACTACTACATGCAAAATAGACAAACAACAAGTTTCTACTGCATAGCACAGGGAACTATATTCAACATACCCTGTAGTAACCTATAATGAAAAAGAATATGAAAACAAAACAAAACAAAACAAGGAACCAGGGCTCCTTGGAGAGAGAGATGACCCTAGGGCAGGGGCAGAGAAAGTACAAGATGTGCACGGGTCGCAATGCTATGTCAGCTGCAAGGAGCACTCAGAGAACGGGGACGTTCCAAATGACCCAGGAGACAGTTTGCAGGGGTTTCACTGACCAAATATGGGACAGTTTAAAATAAATAATAATAGTAACAAGTTGTAACTCTGAGTAAATTAAGAGTCAGAGCGTTCACAGTGATACAGATAAAGAAGTAAGTAAATAAAACACAAGTGGTGTGGGGGGAGACTTTTACTCTTCAACAGAATGGCAACTAGTAAATCTAGAAGGAACGACAGAATTACAAATCGTCATCTGTCAACTACCACAGTAGTAACTGATTCAGACAAGAGTTATCAATGAATGCTAAAACTGGTGAGCAAAAGTTTGATGGGGATACAATATTTACATTGCTCTGAGTATCTCCCTACAAAATACTCAGTAATTATTACTAAGTATAAAATACTGGAGAAACCTTGCAGATACCCACCATCTTAATCAAGTGATGAGGTAACACCATCAGTCATGGGGCCCACATCATGTAACTCTTAACACGATACACTGAGAAGTTCATGATAGCACTCTGCTGGCATTCCCACTAACATTTTAAAATCATGACGAAACATCAGACAAACTTAAATTAAGAGACACTTGGAAAAAAAAAAGACTTGAAGCGGGATGGGTACAGCTCAGAGGTAGAGTACATACTTAGCATGCACAAGGTCCTGGGTTCAACCCCCAGTACCTCCATTAAAAAATAAATAACAACAACAACAAAAACCACATTTAAATTTAAAAAAGAGAGAGAGATTTGAGAAAGTAACTGGGCTGCACTCTTCAAAAATGTAAAGGTCTTGAAGAACAAGAAAGACATGACAAGTGAATACAATATTGCAGACAGAATCTGGAATGTACACAGGGTCTACGGCTTAGATGATGATACTGGATCAGTGTTAATCCCTTGATCCTGATGGCCAAATGCTGTTGTGTAGGAGAGCATCCTGGTAGCTGGGACACACTCACGGAAGTCTTAAGGGAGCATATAATGCTGTAGTGGGTATTCATGTCTGCAACCTGTTCTCAAATGATTCAGAAATATTAACAACTGAGGAACCTGGGGGATTCTGTGGATCATTTCTGCAACTTTTACATAAATCCAAAATTGTTTCAAAATTAAAAGTTGAGGTAAGTAATGTTTTCTTTGCCCCCCCACTTCTATACAATATAGCCATGGAATATAGCTAATTTCCTACACCTAGAAACCCTCACATATTCCATTAATGACTGTTTATGTCCTTATGTATGTGTCCTTGAAGAGACAAACAGCACTCAAACTTTAGTATTTCCAACCCCTGGCACAGTACACACTAAACAGAAACAAATCCACCACATGCCCACCCACAAAGCTGATCCTGTCAGTCTCCTTTCACCTTAAAACTTTTCTAGGTAAAGAAGGTTTGAACACTAATTGAAAGATATAACACATTTTTAATGTTTATAATTATAAAAATATAAATTTATAAGTTTAACTTGATCCATCAGAAATACCAACAGATCTTTTGGAGGGTAACTAGGCAAGACTATTTGAAAGGTCAAAAGAAAAAATAAATAAGAACTGCAAGAAAACTCTTAAAATTGCAAAGAGAGGAGAATAGACTTACCAGATATCAAAACATATTACAATGCCTCAATAATTAAAACAGATATAATGTCCAATGGATCAGAATAGAAAGTCCAGAAACTAAAGCTAAATAAAGAAACTAAATAAAGAAAATTTATTACAGGGGAAGAACAGACTTTATTTTTGGGGGGAGGGGAGGAGGTAATTAGGTTTATTTCTTTATTTTTAGAGGCGTACTGGGGATTGAACCCAGGACCTTGTCATGCTAAGCATGCACCCCTACCACTTGAGCTATACCCTCCCCTCCCACCCCCAGAACAGACTCTTTAATAAATGCTACAGGAACAACTGATAGCCATCTGGGGGGAAAAAAAACCCCAAACCAATGGAGCCATACTTCATTCCACATACTAGAATAAATTCCAACTACATCAAAAACTAAAATGTGAAAAGTAAACTACAAAAGTACTTAAAAAAAAAAAGGCAGAATTCTTCCATAATGTTGGAGTGAACAAGGCTAACTGATTCAAAATCAGAAAATCTATCATGAAAGATAGATTGATTACGTTAAAACAAAATTTCTGTAAGGCAAAATAAAACAAAACAAAACCCCCAAAATACTATAAGCAAAGTCAAAAGAAATTAAAGAATTGGGAAAAACATTTACATCTCATATTACAAAGGGCTGTCTTTCCTATGTATGAGCTCCTGTAAGTCAATGGGCCCAATGACAGAGCTGAAAGTGAGCAAAGGATATGCAAACACAAAGAAAAGAAAACACAAATGGCCCTCAAATAAAAAAGGATGCTACATGTGAAACAGACAAAAACCTTCTGAACACGGTCTACCCGGAGATGGCATCAGACTCCATGGTTAAGGGCCCAGTCCCATTAGACTGCCTCACTTTACATGCCAGTTATAAGTCCAGATTGTTTCCCATGCTTCTGATCACCTGGCTGTAAATCAGAGGTTCCTACAAGCCCTTGCTTGGGTTTGATTAATTTGCTAGTGCAAAGAATATACAATGGGGAGAGGACAGTCTCTTCAATAAATGGTGTTGGGAAAACTGAACAGTCACATGCAAAAGAATGAAAGCAGACATCTACTTCATACCATACACAAAAATTAACTCAAAATGGATCAAAGGCTTAAACTTAAGATCTAAAACCATAAAACTCCTAGAAGAAAACATAGGCAGTTTGACATTGGTTTTGGCAGTGATTTTTTTGGATTTGACACCAAAAGCAAAGGCGAAAAAGCAAAAATAAACAAGTGGGACTACATCAAACCAAAAAGCTTCTACACAGCAAGGGAACCCTCAACAAAATGAAAAGGCAACCTACTGAATGGGAGAAAATATTTGCAAAGCAGATATCTGATAAGGGGTTAGTATCCAAAATATATGAAGAACTCATACAACTCAAAAACAAATTGAAAAAATCAGATTAAAAAATGGGCAGAAGATCTGAATAGACATTTTTCCAAAGAAGACATATCAGTGGCCAACAGATACATGAAAATGAGCTCAACATGACTAATCATCAGGGAAATGCAAATCAAAACCACAATGAGATATCATCCCACACTGTTAGAATGGCTATCATCAAAGAGACAAGAAATAACTAGTGTTGGTGAGGATGTAGAGAAAAAGGGAACCCTTGTGCACTGTTGGTGGGAATGTAAATTGGTGCAACCACTATGGAAAACAGTGTGGAGGTTCCTCAAAAAATTAAAAATAGAACTACCATATGATCCAGCAATTCTACTTCTGAGTATTTATCTAAAGAAAATGAAAACACTAATCCAAAAAGATACCTGCACCCCCTTATTCACTGCAGCATTATTTACAACATCCAAGATATGGAAACAACCTATTTACTGATTGATGAATGGATAAAGAAAAAAATTTCTCTGTGTGTGTGTGTGTATAAAATATATATAATGGAATATTATTCAAACATAAAAAAGAAGGAAATCTTGCCGTTTGTTAACAACATGGATGGCCCTTGAGAGCACTATGCTAAATGAAATAAGTCAGAGAAAGATAAATACTGTATGATCTCACTTATATGTGGAATCTAAAACAAAACCAAACAGACCAAGCTCATAGATACTGAGAAAAGATGGGTGGTTGCCAGAGGCAGGTGCTGGGAGAAATGGGTGAAGGGAGTCAAAAGGTACAGACTTCCAGTTACAAAATAAATAAGTCATTGGGATGTAAAGTACAGCATGGTGAGTAGAGTACATAATACTGTACTGCATATTTGAAAGTTGCTAAGTCCAAGAGATCTCAAAAGTTCTCCTCACAAGAAAAAAAAGTCTGTACCTATGTACGGTCATGTTTGTTAACTAGACTTACTATGATTATTATTTCACAATATATACAAATATTATACCATATGAAACCAACAATGCTGTGTGTCAATTATACTGCAAAAAAAAAAAAAAAAAACTGCTAGAGCAGCTCACAGGTCTCAGGAAACCAGTTTACTCACGAGATGACTGGTTTATTACAAAGGATACCAATCGACACATGAAGAGATACACAGGATGAGGTCCTGAACAGGAGCCTCTGTCCTTGTGGACTGTGGGGCCTGGCACAAGGGCACATGGAAACTACTGGTTCACCAACCTGGAAGCTTCCTGAACCCCATACTATTGGGATTTGTATAGCAGCTTCCTCCCGTAGGCACGATCAATTATTAACTCTTTTCGAGTGTCTCTCCCCTCTCTGGGGACAGGGCAAGGGCGCCGGGCTGAAAACTCCAAGCTCCTAACTACAGCTTGGTCTTTCTGGTGACTGGCTACCGTCCAGAAGGCCTCCAGGAGCCCATGCGGAGCCACCTCGGTGGAATAAGATTTGCTCCTAGTGTTCTTATCACTGAGGAACTTACAAGGGTTTTAGGAGCTGTGAGTCAGGAACCGGGGGCAGAAACCAATATATCTACTTATAATTTCACACAAGGAAACAAAATATGCAAAATTAAATTCACTATCTTCCCCTGCTCCATCTCAAGTCTGCTCCTCTCCATACATTCCTAAAGTAGCTAACGGCTTCACCATCTACTTAGTCATCCGCTCCAGAAACTGGAGAGTCATTCTTAATTTTTCCCTCTCTCTCAATTGTCTCACTCAGCCCAAATGGTCGTCAAATCCTTTCCAGTTTAATTCCTGAATATCTCTTCAGTCTTTTTATACCCAGTCCTTGTTCTAGTGCTGACTCACTACATGTGAATTTCCTACAACAGCCCCCAAAGGCTCTCCTCTCCTCCCACCCTTTCCCAGTCCACCCTCCACAATGCTGCTACCATTAGTTTTCTAAGATTCAAGTCTGATCCTTCTATGTTCAAATTCTTTCCATGGCCTCCCGGTGCCTAAGGAGACAGTTTTTCCTTCAGCTAAACTACCCAGTCCCTTGAGCCTGCCACGCCCTCCTCTCCTTTCCTGTCACTGTTGTCATGCTCTGTCCTCCACCTGGAACAGGGTTAACTTTGGGAGCCTGTGAACTGGATGGAAACCAAATTACATTTTTATTTTTACTAACTTCTATCTGCAACTTAGCATTTCCATCAATTATGATGGTAGAGTGCAAACCATGGTAGCAGTAGCAGCATTCCCTGTGACTTTTTCAGCAGAAGAAATCGACAGATTTTTCACATCATATTAGCACTGTTGCAGACATTGCAAAGTATCATTTATATTCATGGTCCGAAATTACAGTAGTCACTAGATCACTCAGATCTTGTTATTTAATGTGTTAAATAATAAAGCACATGTTATTCTATCACAAATTTGCTTTTTGTAATATTTGGTAAAAAATATACTTCATTATTATTGGTTTTATTTACAAGTCTATGTATTTTAATTTATGTATTTAAAAACATTATTTTGAGAAAGGATCCAGAAGTTTTTCTAGATTGCCAAAGGAGGTTTTTGCACAAAAAAAGGCTGAATCCTTCTCCAAACCTAGGGTGTTCTTTCCCACTGTATCTTACTATAGGATTGCTATTCTCCCTTTGAGACTTGGTTGAATCCACCACCCTGGCCCTAACTTGTAGGCCCCCTGGGGTTCTCCTCCACATTCCCACAGGCCCTCTGTACACATCTGGCTCCCCCATTAGACAAAGCTCTCTGAAGACAACAAGATGTCATTCATTTTTGTATATTCAACTCCCTGTTCAGAGCCTGTCACAAAGAAGTAAAATAAAATTTTGTTCAGTGAATAAATGAACAAATATAGAAGAATACAAGCAGATCAAATATTTTAGAGTCTTAAAATCTGGGTTTGAATCCTGGCTAACAATGAGTAGCTTTGTGACTTTGGGAAGTCATTTAACTCTTTCTCAGGTCTGAAATGTGGATAAACCTCCCCTACTTATTGTACTCTGTGACCAGAGGATTAGATAAGGTAACTGTGTGAAAGTGCTCTGTCAAGTTGCAAGGGCTACATAAAATTCAGTTATCATTGTAACGAGTTATGTAGTAATACGCTTAAAAACTGTGCTGAGGTCAGCCCGTTATTTAAAATCTATCTCCACCAAATCCCTCTACCTGCCTGCTATGGACTGAACGTTCGTGTGCCCACAAGAATTCAATGATGAAACCCTAACGCAGTGGTATTTGGAGGAGGGACTTTTCGCAGGAGCCCTCACAATGGGATTAGTGCCTTTATAAGAAGAGACATGAGAGAGATGATTCCTCTTTCATTCTCTCTGCCATGTGAGGAGACAACAAGATTGCTGACTGTGAACCGCAAAGAGGGCTCTCACCAGAACCCAACCACAATGGCACCCTGATGTTGAACTTTCAGTATTCGGAACTATGAGAAATAGATCTTATTGTTTAAGCCACACAGTCTATGATATCTTGTTATAGCAGCTGAACTAAGCCACTGCCGTGTGCTGCAGGTTGTATCCAGAAGCTCTGGGCTAGATGCGCCAACCCCGGGTACCTTCAGGTCTCTGTGCCCTCATTTCCATTATGCTCCCCATTATCTTGCCCAGGTCCCTTCCCTCTTGGCAGCCTGGGTAGCTCCTGCTGATTCTTCAATAGTCAGTCCAAGCGTTAACAACCTCCTCTACAAACCTTTTTCTGGCCTCTCCCTTCCCCCACGCCTCGCACGATATATGAGAGTTAACCTCCTGTGACTCTCTGGAGAGCAGGCCTATTCTTCTTGACCTCTCTCATTCCTCAGGAATTCATGTTTGCCTGAGCATAAAATTGGACAAGCAAAGGTGATTAGAAGATATATGAAACAAATCACTGACACTGTCTGCTTTTGGTTATTTGTAAGAACAGCAGAGCCCTAGTCTTATAAGTTTAAATTTCGAATGATAAATCTGTCACAAGTCCTTTAAATATTCAGTTTCACCTCATTTTAAATGTAAATCCATTCACTCTAGCAAAGCAAGGTGAAGTTCATCTTGCAATGTCTGTTTCAACAGTCGTATCAATGCAGAGCACTGTCATTGAAAATGTCACCTTGAGGAGGCCCAGACAAGAAACCACAGCTCCTCTGAATTCCTCTCATTCTCACCGTGTCCACAAGGAGAACAGGAGAGAGAATTCTAGCCCAGACCCCTTAGCTCACAGCGCGGTAACACAGAACAGAGGCCAGAGAGACCACAGCCAGCTCCACACAGAGTCGCAGGCTAACCCTGGGGAGTAAGAGGAGGCAGGGGTGATCTTCCAACCCTACAAAGGAATTTCTGATCCTCTTACAGACTTGCCTTAAGGTTTGTTTAATTCCAAGGAGATAGGACACAGTTTCCAAGAATGTACACAGATATGAAAAAAATATAGCAAGGCAGTGATACGTAGACATCAACAGACACATCAACACATACAGGCCAAAATTTGAGTTTGAGATTTAGTTTAAGATCAAGCAGAGGGAAATAAAGTTATCAGCCACCTATGCTGTCGTAAACCATCTCAGCTCCTACTTCACAGACACACAAAGCTCACATTAGGGAAAAGATTCAACTTCCTGCCTTCTACCTTGAGATCTGTTTCCCCCAGTAACCTGAGAACAAGTTGCCTGATTTGCTTTTGTATTCCCTTGAGTTATTCCGTTCCTAAAAGTCATGAACCAGCTTGCTCAATGATGCCCCATTTAATTTATTAACTCTTCCCCTATCTAAATGTCTTCTATAACCTTCTTACCTACGGTTAGGAAGGTGCTCAAGAGCTGCTCCGTGGCAACAGGCTTGATCTCTGTCCGCAGATTAACAAACCTGCCAACCACCAAGGGGGCTCGGCGGAAACCCAGAATCCTGGTTTGGAAGGGAAGAACAGACGAGAAAAATCTTTGGGGTGTATTTTAAATAGTAGTCTTAAAAATCATGGTTAATCATAATGTGTAAAGGTATTGCTGATTGCTGGTAAATAGTTTTTAGAGGTACATATATTTATGAGTTTAATATCAAGATGCATATAATTTATTAAAGACAAATCTGGCAAAATATGAAAAACTGTTAAACCCAAGGAGTGGGTATATGGGTTGATTTTACTATTATCTCTACTTTTGTTAGAACTTTTTCATGATAAAATTTCAAAATAAAATTTAACAAAACATAAAAAAAAAAATAGGCACAAACCCATACATGGGTTCAAAGCTTTGGATAGAGCAGCACATTGACAGAAAACTATACAGATTAATCTAAAAGGATAAACACAAAGGACAACTTAAATATGGACACATTTGAAGATACCGCTAATGGTCTAAAAGTGCAAGCTTATCATTGAGCACCATTATTTTTCAGAAAGGGATTTTTCTGGCTGAAAAATACACACTCGCTGAAGAAACTTGAAGGGGCAAGGTTTGGAACACTCAGAAATTTACTGAAGAAAATACAGATCATGCATAATTCCACAACCCAGAAGTAACTCCTGACATTTTGGCATACGACCATCTTTTCCTTCACATGCATATATAAACACACACTCACTCTTGTGTATATACACACAACTGGGAGTACACTATATGCAGTTTTCTGTCCTGCTTTTCACTCATCATTGTATCATGAGCCTTTTCTCATGTTATTAGAAAGCATTTAAAAATGGCTGTGCAATAAATAATCCATTGTTCAGGGCTGCTGACTGACTCTCTGTACTAAACTCATTTTTAGAAAAGCCACAAAAGCAAGGAGATCAACAGAACTGTCAAAATAACATAAAAACTGAGAGAGCCTCCTGAGGCCACAGAAGGTGGTTAAATCCTAATGTAATGGAGAAATGGCAACCCAGAGCAGAAGAGTGTCAGGAGCCATGGGTGGGAAAGAAAGCGGGCAGGTATTTTTCCTTCCCACTGACTGTTGTCAGACTAAAGAGCAGCAGCCACGTAGCACTGGGGAGCCATGTCAGCAGCCACACAGTGCTGGGGAGCCACGTCAGCAGCCACACAGTGCTGGGGAGCCACATCAGCAGCCACGTAGGGCTGGAGAGCCACGTTCAGTGGCATGTGAGCCTGGCTGGGGCAGGTAACAAAAGGGGTGGGGGGCTGGCCAGGAATATCTTTCAGTCTAAGGGAGGGAAGGGCTTTAAATACAAGACTTCCAAAGCACAGGTCATAAATTGAAATACTATTATATTTAATTAACATCAAAAGTAATTTCTGTACAAAGACTACTTGGTTCTAAGTTAACAAGTAAGTGTGCTGTGAAATGATAAGGACGTGCTAAACTTTGCCAATGATTGTGAGATACCACTTTACATTTGTTAGATTAACAAAAATCAGTATGTTGGATAATGTGAAATAGCGGTATGGATATGAGAAAATGATCTTCATGCACTGCCGGTGTCCATCAACAGGGAAACAGGAAGGGATTTGGGGATAAAGAAAATGGAAACAAATGAGGCCTTGGAAAGACTGATTCTAATATGCCATTAAGTGAGGAGTAGGATTTATCCAGCTCTTCCCCACGAGGTCTTAAAGAGGCAGTGAAAACTCATGGTATTGTGAATGAACATTTAATCTTTCCCTTTCATTAGACGTTTAGATTGCTTCCAGATTTTCACTACTGAAAATGCTAAGATCTTAGTAGATGCATCTTTGAATTTCTGATTCTCTAGGGTACTTCCTAGAAGTATTTTCCTAAGACTATCTTAGATACTCACATAAAAAGGTACCCATTAAGGGTATGAACATTAAGGTTTTTAGTACAAAAAGGCTGTAATTCCTTTTTTTTTAAACCTTAACCTCTAAGAGTTTTTATTTTTTTTCAGTGGGGGAGGAAATTAGGTTTATTTATTTATTTATCCTTTTTTAAAAGAATGTATTCATTTCTCTTAATGGAGGTACTGCGACTGAACCCAGGACCTTGTGCACGCTAAGCATGTGTGCTACCGCTGAGCTATACCCTCCCCCAACAAATGCCATTATTCTTAAAAGAAAGACTGAACCGATCAATGATGACACAAGCAGCATATGTCAATGTATTCCTGCCAATAAATTATTATCTTTTTTCTAATCTGTCATTTTTAGCAGGAGAAAATAGTATCTCATTGTTTCAATTGGATTTTTTTTTTTTAATGGAGGTACTGGGGATGGAACACAGGCCCTCATGCATGCTAAGCATGCGCTCTACCACTATGAGTAGCTATCTAAAGTAGGTAACCAGTCAGTTATTAGACTCTGTTTTTTTATTAGATTTCTTTAAAAAGGAGTCCACAAGTCCTCTCCAAGATACTGTCAAAAGGAAGCAAAACGAACGTAACCACTGTGACCACACATACCTGTCCAAATGAAAGGCTGCTACCTCTGCATTGTGTCTGTCATAACCAGCATACGGCTCCCCGTCCACCACGTAGTCCCGGTTGTACCTGCAGAGTTAATTGGAGGCACAGATGCGGACATGAATCACATCAGTTCTGGAGGTCACAGCGCAAGAGGCAGGACAGAAACTCTGCAAGGCTGATTTTGCTCTACAGAGACCTTCTCTGTCAACGCTGAGAACAGTCATGGGTCAGCACAAATGCCTGGGCAGACGCAGTGAAGACGAAGTGGAGAAGGAAACCAGGATTATACAGCTGCCGCTACAGTCATTCTACAACTAGGACACGGACGCTGTCTTTACCTCTCTAAAAGACTTCCACAGTAGCTTAAGTAAAACTTCAAGGTATTTTCCTGGAAGGTGAGGACTACCTTTTCATCTCCAGCACAGTGTTAAGCCTATAGTTGGTGCTCAGTAAATGTCTACTAAAATGTTTATTAGACTGAACTGAAGAAATGAAGGAAAATATATAACTAAAAAGTATGCTTACCAGAATGGCTACAGCGAGGCCTATTAGAGGGGTTTAAATTTCTTGGGGAAAAAATGGTTCTGATAAGCCTCAGTTTTTATTCATGACTAGGCAAAGGTACATTAAAAAGTTATATGAATAACTATTTTCTTTTTGGGTTTATGATGATGTAGCAGAAGGAATACTGGACTAGAGTGAGGACTAGGTATAGCTCTGTCTTTATCTTCTTGGGTGACCTTGAGCAAAACGCTTCTCTTCTCTGGGTCTTAGACTCATTATCTATAATATTAAGGGCTGGGCCAGGAGGAAAGTTCTAAGATGCCTTTCATCTCAAACTTCATTCTGATGATTTTATATCACATGCATGATGTAAACAAAAGAAAATGAAAATTGGCATATTTCTATCTACTAATCATATGAAAAGATACACTTCAAATCTGTTAGGAAGAAGTAGACACTTAATTCACTCATGAACTCTACTGACTCCTGTTCACCCCCACTTCCTGAATCAAAAGGAGACCTCTTAGGCTTTACAAGGGAACCGTAAGACAGAAGTAAGTTGAGAACGACATGAGGAAGAGCCACGCCACTAAGGACACTTGGATCTCCGAGGGGAAGTGGGAAACAGTAGTATAAAAGGGCAGTGACCCTCACCATAAACGACCATGAAATATAAAGTGAAACCATGTCCACAAAACACAGCCTCAAGGCAAAGTGGTGGAACATTTATGGGAGAAGACAGCCAAGCATCACCACCTGGCTGGACACCTGTTTCTTCTCAGCATGGTCAATATACTCAAATGTATTTTTTTGTTTTTAGTGTCAAAGCATCATCTAGGCTGCCTAGGATTACACTGGTTACCTCCAAATTAAAAGCCTCCGTTTTTAAACAGAATCGCAGCAAAAGCTGACACCATTCAAGCACTTCTCTCTCCACTACAGCTGCATGCTGTCCAGCAAGCTGGGGGACAGTCCTTGAATACCTTATTTTTCATGACTCCAGCAGAGTCACAGGAAGACATGAGGTGATGTGCAGTCCGCTCCTGTCACTGAAACGTTAGAGAGCTTTCCAACACATGGGAAAGCTGCTCGGACTGAAATGTAAAACCCTAGAGGAATCCAGGAACTCTGGGGTTGGGCTGGAGAAACAGGAAGAAAGGAAAAGGGAAACGAAGAAGAATCAAAATAAAAGGGTTGCACTGGAGTCCGAAGGTCTGAATCCTTAGCTCATGCTTCGGTTATGTGAAATGTGGGAAGTCCGAACCCTGGATCTCTTCCCCAGCTGTAAAATGAGAAGTTGGACTAGCTCATTTCCCAGGTCCCTTTCAGCACTTTCTAAGATCATTCGCTGACTTTTTAAATTTTAATTGAACTACAGTCCATTTACAATATTGTGTCAATTTCTGGTGTACAGCAGAATGTTTCAGTCACACATGTCATTCACTGACTTCCATCCATTCTCAGGCCCCTGCTGTCTTGTTCCTTTCCCACCATAACTACAGTTTTTGCCTGTGAAAATCAATTTACTTCCAGAAAGGATAACAGCTACATTGAAGGAAAAAAAAATCACTTTCATAACAATGTAAGGCAAAATGTGCAAATAAAAGCATCACTGTATTCCTGTATGTTTCATGTACTATAAAAATCTTCCATCTCTGACAGAAGAACACGGACAATCAGGTTCCAGAGGTGCTAAACCCAAGAGCAGCTATTAAAGAAAGGTGCACGTCTCAATTTAGCAGGAATGACTTAGATCCTCCTCTCAACAGAGTGATCCATCTTAAGTCACTGACAGAGCAGCAAAATTCATACAGTAACTGCCAATAAATCACTCCTATCCTTCTGGTGAAGGACATCAGAGTGTGACCAAGGACATTAATTTGCACTTATACTAGGACTAAACAGTCTTGGAGGCCACTGGGGTCAGAAGAGCAATCTGATGGGTGTTTCCAGACTGAGTCAATTTCTACAGGCACTTACTTTCCTCAGCCCGCGATAGTAGCAGGTGTAATCAGCCCAGGTCAGCGTGTGTGGGGAAGGAGAGGGCTGTCACCTGCTGCGGTGGCCCACAGCTTGCGGGGTGGGGAAGGAGCGTCCCTGGAGCTGGGCATGGACCCGGGCTGTTGGGGTGGAGGAGGAGGGGGCCACACTGTCAGGAATAAAGAGCTGAGTAGGGGAAAAAAAAAACAAAACGAAAGACAGCTAGGTGCAGAGAGGAGGACCAGGCTGTGAGGGGCTTGGCCATCAGGCTGTGGAGGCTGGGTTTTGTCGAGTGAGCAATGGGAATCCCTGGATTTTTTAAAGCTGGGGAGCACCGTGATGATACAAGTATTTGAGGGTAAAACCAAAGTGGTTTTCAGGGTGGTCTGGAAGAAGAAAGTAATGGGAAGCTGCACTGGCAGTAAAAAATGTGAGATGAAGCAACAGTGACTAGGGTTAGTTTATGCATTTATCTGCTGCCGCTTCCCCTGGTTACCAGTCTGGCCTCTCCCTGCCTCCACTGACACCTTGTCTGAACACCCCAGTCCCATCCGCCAAGCGCCTGGACTAATACTAATGCTGCACATGTCAGGAACACCTGCCTGCTGTCCCGGCTCACCCTCAGTTCTCCAGTGTACAAACAGTGGGTGTGGGCAGGGTATGCTCTCATTTAAACACAAAATGCCTGCAACTTATCTCTCTTCACACAAATTTCATCTTTCCTTTTCGTTTGCCTTCTTTCCATCATTGCTCTGCTTATGCTGCCGATCTCTCAAGCTACAAACCATGAGGTCAAGGACCACATTTCAAAACTAAACTAGAAAAATTTTGATGATGGGTAATCCATGTCATCTCACTTACAGGAAGGCAAACAAACTAAAGAGAATCACGCGTGTGTGGCAGAACACCAGCTGCTCACACTCTGACAGATCCAAATGCCAGCTCCATTAGTTACTGCGGGGTGACCCTGTCAAGTTAGTGACTCTCTCTAAGCCTCGGCTTCTTATTCTGGAAATAAGAACTGTAACTGCCTACAGTTGTGATGAAGGTTAAAAGCATTAACAGATACAAAAGTTCTTAGTGTAATGTCTGGCAAATGAAGTGCACTCAGTGGAAATTAGATCCCAAGGCCCATATAACCATACTTTCCCACATTGCCGGCCAAGCAGACTTTTCTATTTTCCAAAAGTCTACTGCATTCTAAAACTTTCCTAATTTCCACATCTCCCATTCACTATCCTTCCCAGTTCCAGGCAAACGTAGATCCCTTACGTAGACAGGATCTATGTAATAAGCTCTCTGGCTGCTTATTGCCTACTGATAATTGGGTCACGAAGGGAGCTAACCCAACTACTCTGGTCACAGTTTAGTTCTGCACACCTTCACTCTGTATTTCTTCTCCCACTCCAGCAAGAGACCCAAAGGTATGTGTTATAATTCTCTCAAAAGCTCCACTGAAGAATGAAAAAAAATGTTTAGTACACAGAAAATTTTACACATTACAAACTTTGAGAAAAATCCACTGGAAACTAACTCCTGGCAAAAGAATATAAATTACCACCATGTTAACCTATTTTAAATACATATACCTACAGAAAACTTAAAAAAAAAATTACACTATAGAATTGCCACATAAAATTATCTCTGCAGATCCTGAGAGAAGTCCAAAGGAATCCACTGTCTGACAACATACGATCTAGTCCTCTCTCTAGTTCAAATCTGGACTCAGGTAAGTAAAACGGCGCAGCTCTCTGCTTAAAACAGATAAAAGAAACAACAAAATATCGTGACATACATATTAGAATGGCCAAAATCCAAAACACCGACAACACCAAATGCTGGTGAGGATGTGGAATAACAAGAGCTCTCACTTGATGCTGAAGGGAATGTAAATTAGTACAGCCATTCTGGAAGACAGTTTGGCAGTTTTTACAAAACTAAACATATTCTTACCATATGATCCAGCAATTGTGCTCCTTGGTATTTACGCAAATAAGCTGAAAACTTACATCTACACAAAAACTTGCACGTGAATGTTTATAGCAGCTTTATTCATAACTGCCAAAACTTGGAAACAACCAAAACGATCTTCAGTGGGTGAATGGACAAACACACTGGGGTGCATCCTTACAATGGAACAGTACTCAGCAATTTTAAACAATGAGCTACTGAGCCACAAAAAGACACGGAGGAAACTTAAATGCATACTGCTAAGTGAGAGAAGCCAATCTGAAAAGGTTGCAAAAGGTATGGTTTCAACTATATGACATTCTGGAAAAGGCAGACTATGGAGACAGTAAAAAGATCAGTGGTTGCCAGGGGTTCAGGGGGAGGGAGGGGAGGAGGAGTAAGTGGAACACAGGGGATGTTTAGGGCAGGGAAGCACAAAGAGTGAACCTTAATGTAAAGTACGGACTTTAGTTAATAAATGAACATTGGCTCATCAACTGTAACAAACGTACTACACTAACGGGAGATGTTAATAACAGGGGAGTCTGCGGGGGGGAGGGGGAGATATATAGGAATTCTCTGTATTTTCTCAATTTTTCTGTAAACCTAAACTGCTCAAAAAAAAAAAAAAGTCTATTAGTTAAAACAAAACCAAAACTCAAGAGAAAGAATCACAGCTTTAGTGCTAAAAAGGGCCCATCCAAAACCCACTCCAGCTCTGGGTAACTCCTGCTCTACAGCCCTGATGTGGTTACCCAGTCTTTAATTGCATACTTTTGGTGACAAGTTGCTTATTTTCTAACCAATTTATTTTGTATCTCTAACATCTGGCATATAGAAGATATGTGATAAACTTAGAAGCCAAGGATAGCTCTAACTGTAAGAAGTGCAGTCTAATTTGGAACTAAAACACACTCCTATAAATTCCCCTACTCAAAGAATCATGGGGCATCAGGAGATAGAAAAGACTTCAGAGCTCTGGTCTCCCCGTCTCGCTTTAGTGAAGAGAATACCAAGAGAGCGAGGTCAGCACTCGTATAAATTCCAGGTTACATGAGTCAACCAACCAGCACAGATAACTTCCAAGATGAAGACTTACCGCTTAGGTTTGAAGACAACTTTCTGTCCTCCTTCAAGTATTAGTAAGGCTTTCAGTTGTGTCCCTTTATAACCCACATCAGCTTTAATGATTTTCTTAGTGGCCATGGCATGCATGATTGCCCCCAGCTCTGGTGTCTCTTCAGGGTACACTTCCCGGGGAACCACCCACTGGGCTGCAATCTCCCAGGGAGACTGCAAGGTGTGGTCCAGCTTGGGCACCAGCTCCACCTGCAAGCCAGCCATCATGCGGTGAAAGGCCCTCTGGTCCTCCCGGTTGGCAGCTGATGTATCTAAGTTGTCAATCAGGAAAACTTTGGTGAAGATAAAGATGACAAGGAGAATTGCTAACAGCACGACTCGCTGCTTTAGCTTCATGTTGACCTCTCTTCCTTCTCTCCTGACCCACTCTCTCTCACTTCTCAAGGAGAGCAGGTGGTGATGGTCAGCAAGGAGGTTCCATGATTATACACACTGGTCCATCTCTTCACCGAAGCGCCTCCCACAATTCCTGCAAGCCCAAGTACAAAGCACAATTCAATCAGAAAGTCTGTCCTTCCACCCTTGAATCTCTTGCAAGCCTCAAATATATCACTCACCCTTGTAGCTTTGCTAATCCTATGCTTGAGACGACCCAATAATTTAAAACGAACCTGTTCAAGGAAGGACCTAATAGGTAAGAACCAGGTAAAATGAAAATTCAAAAGCAAATAGCCCTGTTTTAATAGCATGCACAGCCATCTAGGAGTGGTTTGGTACCAATCGCTAGGAACCAAAACAATGAAATAAAGCACAAAAAAGTAAAACATTAAGATATGCATAACTCCTTACCTTTCATTTTTACCTTCCAAAATTCATGAAAGACTTTTGAATATCCAAAACCACCAGTATTTGGCAACTTTCTAGTTCTTATCTTCTCCAAATATAACCTTATGACACATTACGAGACAGACACTCCTAAAAATGCCGAAGAGGGTACAGAGGAGAGCAATAACCCCCTCGAGCCCAAATACCCAGCAATCCTGGATGTGTCATATCTTCTGCTCATGTATTTAAATACAAAAAACACCCAGATACATATCTCTACTTAATCAGTCTTCCACTAATTATTTTTCAAAATTAAAATCCCTGTAAAAGATGGAGAATCAAATCTGGATAAATTAAGTAAAAGAAAAACATTTCCCTATACCATCTGGCTATTAGCAGAACATGACCAGAAAACCAATGAAACCTGGTACTACAGCAACACTACTAAGTCTGGACCATCCAGCACATGACAAAGACGCCAATGTCACAGACAGAAAGACGTGGGGCTGCCGCCGTGGGGCCCACCGCACTCTGGTCAGTTCTCAAGCTAAAAGATTCCAAATACAAGATTTTTGCAAGGGTGTCAAGAACATACAGTTCAGTCTCATTTGCACGCTGACAGGCTGCCTTCTACTCCAAGGGGCCATTGAGACACATGCACTCGCTTGCTCTGCTACCTGCCTGCAGGCAGCACAGCGCGGGGCTGAGACAAAGATGACAAGAAGATAACAGGGTGCTGCTTCTGCTCTCCAATTCATTTAACAACTCAAACCATTAATCCAAGAAATAAAACCAATACAAAAGATAGGGCGAATGATTCAGGCTGAGACACTCCCACCCAGACTGGAGACTGCTCCCCTGGTAACAGCTGGAAACACATCCAGGAACAGGGTACTAGGGCAACGCTGTGTTCTAAGGGCAACAGCTTGCCGAGCGCCTGCTGACACGCAGTTTATTCTTGGTGATTAACCACTCTTCTCATTCATTTTCATGAAGAAGGGAAAGAGAGGGAGTCAAATTCTAATTCTAATTATCTCCAGCCACCTGTTTCGTTGCATCATCATCTCCCAGGGAGTATATAATACTATTAGCTGAAACACAGGCAATTCAAATGCATCCAAAATGTAATTGTGATGGTATCAAGTCTGCTGCGAAACTCAGTAAAACAGTTCCCTGTGATTACTGATAGCAGCCATGCTAGGACAGCAGATTTCAGAGATTTTTGCTAGTTCCAACACGACCTAAACTGTACAACGTCTTTAATTATCTGTTCCACAGTACACGTCTCTGGCTGCAGTGGTACAAGGTAACATGGAAGTCTCACTGTGTCAGCAACTGTTTTTACTCAGCACCTCCAGCTGCAACTCCCTATAGCCCCGGTACAATTACAGTTCTGGCACAAAGGAGTCAGTTGAACAGCCTTTTACTTCCTAGAAAACCCTCTTCAAGACTCAAGTCGGTTAACCCATGAACTTCCAATGATGCTGCTCTTTTCATTCAGAATGAAGGAACTCCTCCCTCAGGCATATCAAACATACCCTATCTAAACATGTAGCATCAAGGCTGGAGATAGCAGGGTTTTGGGTTTTTTTTTTTAATCACCAATGCAATAGGAAGTTCGAGCAGCTCCAAAATTCAGACAAAACAAACTGAGTTTGTCTTTTAAATTTTGAACTCTTATTACCTTTTGATGGGCCTCAGAGGAACACACTCATCAGTTCAGGGCTGCAAACAATTTATCCGCTTAACTAGGACAGAAATTTCTATCACGTGAACATCACTTCACTATTTACCTCCGCAGATTAGGAGCGAGGGCAGATTTAAAGAAGGGGCTGGACAAGTTTTCGTGTTGGTGTTAGTCACCGCTTCCTGGCTGAACAAGAAAGAACACAACGTGCTACTGTTCTCTACCACCGCCTGTCATGCCCACAGCCAGCGGCTTCACTCAGTGCTCAGCACCTTCTCTTGGGTCCCAGAAAGAAATGCCTTCTGCGCCTCCAGGTCCCCCACTCCAGGCTAGGTAACAAGCAAAACCATTTTTCTAGTCACACACCACTTTTGAGTTCTTTAAATTCCTAAGCAGGCCATTAAAGCCCTACCCTGAATGGCTTTAGCCAGTCTGTGCGGTGGGCATCACCCTTATTCTCTTCACTACGCACTCTTCCCCGCTTGCGCCTAACAGAGCAGGAACACGGTCCCCTCCGCGACATTCCCCACTGGAACTCCCGCAAAATTTCTCTTGCTCTTGAAATGCAAATCAAAACTACGATGAGGTATCACCTCACACCAGTCAGAATGGCCGTCATTCAAAAATCCACAAATGACAAATGCTGGAGAGGCTGTGGAGAAAGGGGAACCCTCCTATACTGCTAGTGGGAATGCAGTTTGGTGCAGCCACTGTGGAAAACAGTGTGGAGATTCCTCAAAAGACTAGGAATAGACTTACCATATGATCCAGGAATCCCACTCCTGGGCTTGTATCCAGAAGGAAATCTACTTCAGGATGACACCTGCACCCCAATGTTCATAGCAGCACTATTTACAATAGCCAAAACATGGAAACAGCCTAAATGTCCATCAACAGGTGACTGGATAAAGAAGGTGTGGTATATTTATACAATGGAATACTACTCAGCCATAAAAACCGACAACATAATGCCATTTGCAGCAACATGGATGCTCCTGGAGAATGTCATTCTAAGTGAAGTAAGCCAGAAAGAGAAAGAAAAATACCATATGAGATCACTCATATGTGGAATCTAAAAAACAAAAACAAAAACAAACAAACAAACAAAAACAAAGCACAAATACAGGACAGAAATAGACTCATAGACAGAGAATACAGACTTGTGGTTGCCAGGGGGGCGGAGGGTGGGAAGGGATAGACTGGGATTTCAGAATTGTAGAATGGATAAACAAGATTATACTGTACAGCACAGGGAAATATACACGAAATGTTATGGTAGCTCACAGAGAAAAAAATGTGACAATGAGTGTGTATATGTCCATGTATGACTGAAAAATTGTGCTGAACACTGGAATTTGACACAACATTGTAAAATGATTATAAATCAATAAAAAATGTTAAAAAAAAAATTTCTCTTGCTCTTACCTCTTCCTACCATCTTCTCCAGTTTAAAGCCTAATCAAGCTTTCAAGGGCCACATGCAAAGCCATTTCCAGTCCCCTCTCACAGGCTACAGCACTCTCTCCCCTTCACACCAGAACTTAACTACATTCTGCCTTGTCCAGTATCTTCTTGTATATAGTTCTTAATTCCTCTCTCAGAATCCTGGCTCCTTAGGGATCTTAGCTATCTTTGCACCTCCTCAGTACCTAGCATAGTAAAGGTAGATGTCTTATTCACTTAAACTGAACAAACTACTACAAATGAGGCTTTACAAGTATCTTAGGACTCTGGTGTTAATCTCCTTCAGTGTTCAGTATCAAAGGAGTGTGTATCAACTCGTACCTTAATGTTGGCTACCATGACTTAGCTATCCTTTTTTTTTTGTCGGCCATCTACTGCTCTACCAAGATTCTACTCACTTTAGTCAGTAGTTTCAGAGAATTATGTCTTTTTCTGAGTAAATATTGACAGTTCAGAAAGAGGCTTCCCTTTAGCCGGAAAGCTGCTGCTTCTTCAGCCCACGGGCAAGCACAAGTATATTTAAGAAATCGACAGTGTAGAGGAATTTCTACAACGGTCTATGAGTATGCAAGACTCATATTCCACAAAAATGTATTAGATGCATGATATGGAACAATTCCATTCTCTAAGGCTGATACACACCTTCTGCTCTTCACAACGATTCTCTTTTCTCCTGTGTGCTTGAGAGGGTAGGAGACCCAAGCCAGTGTTTTCATGCTGTATTACGTTCTTTTCTGAGAAAGCAGCATACTACAAATGCTGCAAACTGGGCTTCTAAGAGGATCCTTCATTTCAGATACCAAGGAAATGAAAGCAAGACCACTGGGTATATCCCAGATTATCCATGAAAACTTCTCTTGCATTCCCAGGAGTCTCCCTGTGCTATTCCACGCCCTCACCTCCTCTGATAAACGCCTCCAACAGTGTAACACCGTCCAGTTATATTATGGCCATTTATTTTAATGTTTCTGTTATGTGGAACAGAGCAGAGAACAAAGGACAAACAGACTCAAGGTAGTAACAACTAAAAAACTGTTAAATGTAAGAAAGACAGGGCAAATGGCAGTCTTCGCGCTAAAAGCTGGTATAAATTCTCTGCCTGGAGTTCCGGAAGGTAGAACTTCATCAGTTTTCATGCTGGACCCTCGTTTCACTCTCGGCTCCATCAGCTAAATGAGGCTTGCTGTGTAAGCTCATTTACTTTCATTCTTCACACACATCATCCTACACGTCTGATAAGTGCTTTATGAGGATAAACTTATGACTATAAATTGTTTTGGGAGAAGAGGTGTAGGTTCCACAGAAAAAAAGTGAGTCTGAAGGAACACATACAGGAAAACACATCAGCGCAGAGGTCTGAGAGTCATCGTGTGATAAAACTCCATGTACGAGGCTGCTGAGGAACATGGGAACCCCTGGCCCCAGCACTGACTACCTCACCAGGGGCTCCCACAAGCCGCCAGCGAGGTTCCAAGCCTCGTTAGTAGCAATGCCCCCTTAAATCTCCCTCTGATCAAGTGACAAGTTCACACTACTTCGCCTAAGGTCACGGAAAAGAAATCCCAACCTTTGCTCACAGCAACTAAAAGTGAAGGCTTCAGTAAAGCCCTTTTTGTGTTTCCCAATCAAGTTGTTACCACATAAAGGGAATGGAGCATGCCTTGTATCAGGTACCAGAAGGAAAACATCCAGTATGAACATTTCACACAGAGGGCTATTAGCAAAGGAGATGGTCGAGGGGTAGGATTTATTATATATTCTGGTATATTCTCATATTTATTCACACGATCTCTTTGCCCACCATCCTTACAAGGATACTTTTACAAACTTCTTCTTTGGTAATCGTTGGTTTCAAAAAAACTCTAAAGGTTTAGTGAGTATAACAGGTAAGACCTGAATTTAATTAAGAGGTTTTGGTTGACTGTCTACAAAGACAGACAACAACAATTCCTCCCATAGAGAGATGGAATCTATTTTTCCTTCCCCTGAATCTGGGCTGGTTTTGTAACATGCTTTGATCCACAGAATGCTGTAGAAGTGGCTGTGTGCTGGCACCTTAAGAGACCTAGCAGCTTCTTCCATTTGGCACCAAGCTACTACATAAAGTGGTCCAGGCTAGACGACTGAGTAACAGAGACCTGGCTGCCCCAGCTGAGTGTCAGACACAGAAGTGAAGCCATTAAGGGCATTCCAGTTCCATCTGAGGTCCCCACTAAATACAGCCACCCATGTGACCACAGCCAATATAATGTGTGCAGAAGAACCAATCAGCTGGGCCCAGCAATCTACATAACTATAAGAAATAACAAATCATTTAGTCTTAAACCACTAGATTTGGGCATAATCTGTAAAACCCAACACTCTCATGTCTGTTCTGTCCATATCAACCATTTAGGGGACATTAAATTAACCATTAAGTAAAGATTGGATTAATAAATAACTAGGATCTTTTATAGGTAACACAAGAAATAGAATCTCAAACAGATCATTTACTAAAATCCATTCACACACCTTAAAGCAATCACAGCTAACTTCACACACAAAGTCACACAACTACACATGCCCAGTTTATGAAGCCTAACCTTTACATTTCAGCCAAAGCATAAATAACAGCAGAAATTACAACCCTTGAATAAAAAAAAATTTTTAAGCACACACACTTTTGCCCTGGGGTAAATCTGATATACTGCCCTTTTGTTTAATTGGTAGTGACATTAGAGCACTGTGCTACGTTATTATTAGCTGCCCCTAGAAATAAATGCAGTCTCTCCTGATGGTTAGTGACAATTATTTAAATAAAATAAAGAGCATTCCGAAATCTTTCCACTTAGCATTGTATGTTTCTAGCCAGGAAGTCCAAACATCCAATACCAAATGGTATCTGAATAAATCCCTTTTGTCCCCAGAAAACCAGCCCACGCCTACACTCCCACCACTGCCCACCAGAAGAGCATAATTATTCTTTTTCACCTTTAATTGGGAGTGAGTCTTCAACTAAAACAAAAACTAACACCAAATAATATCACTAATCAGTATCTGTTATACAGTTTTCCTTTCCCTGCTAATTCTCGACTTAAGAAATAGTTTCTAAATACAAACTCTTCTGTAGCAGAGGGGTTAAGAATGTGTACTCTGGATTCAGAAATGCCTGGGCCTGAATGCCTACAAACCTCTCTGGGCCTCAGTTTTCTCATGAAAAATGAAATAAGAACACTATTACCTAACACACAGAACTATCAAAAATGAATAGCATTACCACGTGTATTGTGCTAAAATTGGTGCTTGGACAACCCCTAGTAACTGCTTGTTGGTTACTATTACCATATCTAAACCCAAAGACGGCTTCCTGAGGAGAAAGACTGGCAAGCAAAATAACCCTCTGGTTACGCTGTCTTCTGGATTACAGAGCCAGGGGCTGAACACACATGTTGCACTACCAAGAGTTTAAGCAGTCTTATATCCCTTTCCTAAATGTGAGGAGCAGCTAGGACTGTAAGCAAGCAGGTGTCTTCAGAGTGGGTGCCCTGGGAAGCAGAACACTGGGAGGCTATGTCACTCATCTGACCAAGCTGTCTTCCTTGTCTTCAAAGTTCAGTTCTACCACATGCAACATAAGCGAAACAGATGGGAAGCATGAACTTCTTCTGTTTCACGAAAAAGGCTGAAATAGAATGCCCTTCACGATACTCTCCAGTTTGGAAAACTAGATCTGTGTTTTAAAGATGACAGCATTGCATGTCCTAAAGCTCTTAAGATAAATGCCTCAGAGTCACTTTAAGTTACAGGTATAGAAAACTGAATTCTCATGTACTCCAAATTGGTTTAAGTATTCCTCACCGTTTTCACCTCCACTTAAACATTTATTCACATATGTAAACTTTGAATTACATGAAATCCTCTAACAGTTCCCTGTGAAGGAAGCCATCTAAAATGATCACTAGGCATTAATGAAGCTTTAAGGAAGCATTTCTTCCTGGTTGTGAGAGTAAAAATGAATCAGGCAATAAAAGTATTCCCTCTTTGAAAAAAATTTAATTCCTGCAACCTGTTCCATTTAAGCCCTGATTCAGGGCAACCTTCTAATGCTCTTCCTTGAAAAAGGAAAAGAAACAAGTCTTTAGCTTACTCTGTTATTGAGATTTGTTCTAAAAAACCAGCACAGGCGGTGTTCACTGATCTAGAAACTGTGGAAATGCCCAAGAACTCGGATTCTGTTTCAAATGGGCCAGGAATAATGAACCTTCCTAAGTTCCAGGTATTTCACTGCTCAGTTATCAGTATATAACCACATTTAAGGCTATATTATAGAAAGTAACTACTATATAGTGTAGAAATATGGAATTTCAAGTAATATAGTATTTCCTTCAGATTTTCATGTTTTCCATCTTTACTGTTCAGTTCACTACAGTTCTTAAAGAGGTGTGTAAGCTTTGTTCAACAGTAACACCTCACACTTTAAGCCTCATGTTCTAGGGTATGTACAGCTAACAGGCCACAGTCACTTTAAAAATAGAAGAACCCCACGCAGGTCTGTGCTGAATGATGGCTGAGTGGCTCCAGGTGTGATCCGTTTAGTATAACATGAATATAAATACACGCACATGTATTTTTTGGCATGCCTGTCTCCTCTACTATATTGTGAGTTCCTTATGGACAAAGGTATGTTTACTCTTTTTGGGGAGGCAGTAACTAGGTTTATTTCTTTATCTTTAGAGGAGGTACTGGGGATTGAACCCAGGACCTCATGCATGCTAAGCATGCGCTCTACCACTTGAGCTATACCCTCCCCGCTGTTTAATTCTTTCTACTTCCAAGTAAGTTAGCACAGTGCAGGGCACATGAGAGGTCCCTCGATAAATGCTTGTTGAATAGAAGGAGTGAAGAGCAAGAGAGAGACCTTTATAGTTCTAAGAATGTATTCAGCTCTTTGGTTTGATGATGGCCTCTGTTTTTGTTTTTTTTTCCTTACAGACATAGGGAAACTAAGTTCTGTAATCAGTTCAGATATACAGTACAGTAAAGATGCTGAAATATCAAATATGCATACCAATTTATACACTCAATTTTAAATTGCTGCCTTCTGTATACCCTGCTTCCACCTTTCAGGGCAACTGTTATTGCCAAGCTGGTGCCTGGCATTGGTTGGGAATGGGAATAAAGATGATCTGAAAATGCTAACAGGAAGACTGGAGATGGTCCAGGACACTGCCCAAGAATGATACAAGACAGGGTTGAAACCAGATCTTCAAGTATTATTGGCAATGCTTTCTGAAATGAGAACCAACACTGGTATTTCCACATCATTTTCTTTCTTTTTTTTCCTATAGAAAGAACTACAGGAATATAAACGCACTTATACAGAATTCAACTTCACCAGCCAAAGCAAGGATAAGAAACAAGCAATGAACAAAAAAGGTCTTTGGGCAGCCAAAATAATGGTCACAAAGTTCATCCACGAATAAAGACGAGCCAGGCAAACCCTCACTAAGCCTACTTAGCTCTTTTGCATTCAATTTCATGACGCAGAGTTATCTGGGTTGTTACTACACAGAAGATCAGAAGCTGCAAAAATTTAAAAGAGGGCAGAAGGGACACTAACAACAGCAAAAGTACAGCTTTTCCACCTCTGGAAAGAGAGACGCTGACTACTGAGAGCAAATTCAAGAATTCAAAGCAGAGGGGGCAAACAACCTATATTACGTCAATCACCGCAAAGCCCTGCAGGATTAGTCTATAACCATAACCTGGAGTCAATAAAGGTTAAACTATATTGTTTTAAGAAGCAAACCAAACATATAATACATTGTAAAAAATTTTTCACAAATATATAGCTAAAATAACAATTTTTGCACATAATATCTTATTCCCACACTGCTATATACAGAAAGCAGAAAGTCAGCATTTTAGAGCATGGAATGATCAACTTCACTGCCTCACCTGGTTTTGTTACACATTCATAATTTCGTATTCCCTGATCTTTTATAATATACCCAAATTAACACTTTCCCCGCCACAGGGTGGTTACCTTGCCAGAAAGTACAAACTCCCAGACACACACCAAAGCTCAGTATCTCTTTTCTGCGTCAGCCTTCATTTCTTATCTTGTCCTGGGATGACAGGTGCACCCTCCATAGACTCACCAGGTCGAGAGCTGGGCCCTCCCTTTTCTGCTTGTGGATAAGAAAGGCAAAATCACAAGTGGCGGCTCTGAGTTATACTCTCTCCTAGATGGCTCTAGCAGTGATGTTGACATTATAAGTTG
Source organism: Camelus dromedarius (assembly GCF_036321535.1). Lineage (NCBI taxonomy): Eukaryota > Metazoa > Chordata > Mammalia > Artiodactyla > Camelidae > Camelus > Camelus dromedarius. The sequence goes on along the minus strand of NC_087458.1, from coordinate 24,069,199 downwards.
GTCAAAAGCTAGTTTTAGTTGCAAAGTAAGGTCTTCTGTACCCCCAGGTCTGTGCTAGTGAATTCATTAGTCCTTGAGGGTTACAGAGGCAGCTCAAAGAAGGAAAGGAGGGAGAGACATACAGGTGTGGAATGAGGAGCTGCTGGAGAAGCACTTCAGGGAGGGGTAACTCCCCTCTCCTACCAAAAATAAAGGACAAGAAGGTGCACACTCAGGGTCAGTGATACTGGTGTGGCCGTTACCAAGAGCTCCAGTTCCTCTATTAGTGAAAAAATTGTGACTACCAATCCAACTGCTCAGTTAGCCTAACCAGAGAAGGCTGCGGGAGCAAGCCTGTGAAGCTGCACCTGATTGGAGGACCGCAGGCTGCAGGTGGCTAGAACACCACACAATCTCACTCAGATCTCAAGGCAGCTCCAGCAAGTAAAACCCCTTACAGATACCCATCTCAACAGCCTATTTTCTGCAGGACTCTGAAACACACTTTCTTGGCTTTTTTTTCTTTTAAAGAGGAGCTAAACAGTTTATTATCTGCACTAGAGTATTTCCCCCTCCCTCAGACTGCTTTCCATTCATTCATTCAACCACCAAATATTTCCTACAAACCTACTATGCACTATGCACCATTAGGTGCAAAAAGAAGAGCCAATCAATCATCATCACTTATGACAACACACTGTAGTGCCTCACAGTAACTATGTTTCCCTCCCCAAAACCACCTGGCACTCAGTCCCAGAGTGGCCTGACATCAGCTCCATTAGACAATCTCCTTTTTACCGTTTGCAACTGTGGCCACAGAATACAAAAAGCAGACTCCCGCTTCTACTACGCCATTACAGCAATCACCAAGAGACAACCACTGTGGTTGCTATTTTAAAAAGTTATCAATTTAAGAGCTGAAATATCTGGCTTCAGGGTTTACACTATTGAAATGATGGTCACACAAAGTGTAGGAAGCTGAAGTCTGCCCTGCAAGTAAAAGAAACAAACAAAATTTCGTTTAGAAATTAAAAATTCAGAAAAGATAAAAAGCAGAAGCTTTAATGTTATGTGAAAGGGCTGAAGTCTACAAATGGAAGAGAATGGACTAAAAGTCAAGGAATTATCAACGCAACATAAAATAATTCTAAGACATAAAGAGTTAGATGATAAAAACTGCGGTTTGTTCCCAAATTCAAAGTAACCAGGGTACGTGGTTTCCAATTTTCATTCTTTAATCAAATCGTAGTTCCAGAGAAACAAACAGAACAAGTCAATGTCACATTTTTACCAGTCACACTGCAGAGAAGCTTTAAGTTCCAAGATTTCCTGATCATCTTTTACCTCCACTCATTTCTACCACTGCACTATTATTAGTGGGGCTCTGAATCTAAATTGATTTCTTGTGCCTTTTTAAAAAAAATTGTGTTATTTTTATTATTTTTTGGCAGGGGGGGAGGTGATTACATTTTATTATTTATTTATTTTTTTAGAGGAGGTACTGGGGATTTTGACAAACACTTCCAAAGGTGGAAGGCCCTCTTGTTGACTGATTCTACTGTATGGTTCTAGGGACCAAAGTACAACATCTTCACAAACTTGAGGTTATTAATTTAACACAAAACATTAATTTAAATCTACCTTAGAGTGGCTCTAAGTCTAGGCAAATAATTTAGCATCTTTAACATGTGTATCTCAGTTTCTCAAAGACATGTCTTGACGATAACAATGCATGTGTTAGTGCTCTAAGGCTTAGCTCAAAGGTCCTGCATAAATTCAAGGAATGTAATCGTAAGCACAGTGAGGTCTCTAACCCAATTTAAAATAATAAACCCCAGTGAAATTTATGCATTCATTTATAACACAAGGAGGCCAGGAATAGTTGGTAAACAGCAATCTTAACTACCACATTACATAGTTATAAAGTTCTACAATTTAAAAGCTAAACGATGCCAAATTCCTATTCCTTCTTTTCAAGGTGAGAAATGAAACCTCCAGAGGGAAACTGGCTGGGTGGGGATGATAACTGATACTCGGCCCTAGGCTCCAGTCGCTGTATTAAGCATCTCTCATTTTCCCCAATTATGAACTCCTCACCCAAATGATGATACGGCTATTTAAAGGGCTAATAATTCCATAATGACCAATCATACCCTGTCCCCCTTCACTTTCCCTTCAACATCCTTCTCCCCCTTCTCATCCTACCCAGAGACTTGCAGGTAACAGAAGCCTGATTAGAATGAAACTCCTTAATCAGATCCTACAATCAAGGACGCTGCTTGACAACTGCTCACGCTTATCATTAATGGCAACGTTTCGGTGCTTTTAATCGCCCGGCCATCGCACCCGGAAATGAAATCTCAAGCGCAACCCACTTTGGAAGACCGTATCATTTCCTTAAGTTGTGCCCGACTGCGAGCAGGGTGTACGACCCCGAGGAGACCGCGGACCCCTACGCACGGTTACCCAGCCTGGGGCCTGGAGGTCACTCGCGCTTCCCGGCCACGAGGTGGGCCCGCGGGCGCGCAACCCCCCTCGGGACGCCGCACCGGGCGCCTGGCGGGACACGAGGGCGCCCTGGGGCTAGTCGTCTCTGGGGACCGCGTCCAGGCGCGAGGCTGGGTCACTAGATGGACCCCAGGAGGCCCCAGTTAAGGCCCGCGCCTGAGGAGGGCCGAGGAGGCGGCGGCCTCAGCCGCGTCCCTTCAGCCGCGACTGCCCGCAGAAGCCCGCTCGCGGCCAGCGAGGAGGGGCGCGCGGCCCCGGCGGGTCTCCGCAGCAGCTGCGGCTCGGGGACCGCTCGGGGCACCGGCGCCCGGCCCCTCAGGGAGGCGCCCCGCCCCCAGGCGGCCCCCGCCCCGCGCGCGCCACGCACCGCGCCCCGCCCGCGGGCCGGCCCGCACTTTCCCGCCCGCCGCGCCGGGGGCGGGGGTCGCGCGCCCTCTCCCTCCCCCACGCCGCTCACCTGCCGGGCCCTAGGCTCGCTCCATGGCCGCCCGCGCGGTGCGGCGCGGCCCCGGCCGCCCCCGCCGCCTCCGGGGAGGGGCAGCCCCACGCCGCGCTCACCGCTCCCAACCGCCGCCACTGCGGCTCCCGCCCACCCCCGGCCCGGCCATTCCCTGGCCACCTCTCCCCGCGCTGAGCCAGCGGTCCCACACCCACTCCCCGCCTCCGCGGCTCGCGACTGTTGGTACCGTCCTAGCGTAACGCCTTCCCCGCGACCAATCCAGGGGCTTCTTCCGCGAGGCCCCACCCCGCCCCCCCGGTGGGCGGGCCTACGGGACCTGCTCCGGACCGCCCCCCTTAACCCTGTGCGTCCCGGGCCGGTCCCGCTTAACTCCCTCGACGCCGGCTCACGTCTCTCTCCTGCAACTCCCTGCCGCCCGGCCCCACCCCGGTTACATAAACTGATCTCGCACTTCTCTCTTGTCTTCACCTCTTTCTTTTCTTTCTTTCTTTCTTTTCTTTCTTTCTTTCTTTCTTTCTTTCTTTCTTTCTTTCTTTCTTTCTCTCTTTCTCTCTTTCTCTCTTTCTCTCTTTCTCTCTTTCTCTCTTTCTCTCTTTCTCTCTTTCTCTCTTTCTCTCTTCTTTCTTTTCTTTATTCCCTGTAAGCAGTTAGGCAGCGGGACTAGAAGTTGATGTCCCTTAGGTCACGTTCTTTTTGTGAGATGCAATTTCCTTCCCCCTTTTGCTCTTTTAACTTGCCTCGACTTCTGCTTCTGCCCATATAAATGTATCCCCTTTGCCCCAAAGAGGCCAAATTGCTCTTCAGACCAGAGCAAAGCTCCCTGCTACATTTAGTAACATTTAACAAAATTGTGACTAATTTACTGAAATGTTGTTTGTTTAACGTCTCTTGCAATGAACTGCAAGCCTTATGAGGGCATGGCTGGGATGTCTGGGATCTCACTATGAATAATTTGAGTGAAAGATTCTCCCTCTCCTTAAGTTGTCTCCTTTCCACTGACTCCATGCAGAGCATTTGCTGTATAATGTATCTGTTCATTTATTTATATTCGTTTATTCATCATGTACTAAGCTTGGACTTAGTCCTTGGACTTAGTACCTGTCCCTGAAGTATTATAATGCACACTGATCCATACGATAAAATACGTGATGGACAGAGATCGAACTGACACTTTTTTCAAGCTCCTTAGTTCATTTAAGCAGCACAGTGTATTGGAAAGAACTCCTTACGAACTGTGTGATACTGGGTTTGCCACTTAATCACTCAGAATACGTTTCCTTACCTGGAAAATGGGAGTTAACCATCGTACCTACCTCACAGGGTTGTTGTGAGGACTAATTTAGGAAACATGTGGGGAAAGTACTTGCAAATTATTGTAGAAGGTTAGTTATTCATGTGTACGTTCTTTGTGCACTTACTATCAGGAGATCCTAGAGAAATAATTGGGCTTGATACCCGCCCTAGACAATCTAGTTAGGAATACAGCCCCTATGCAGAAAACATTTAATCATTGTAAGAAGGAGTACACGGGTCTAAAGCAGGAATTGTATCAGCCTTTTTTTACTGGATGTAGCTGGAAAGGTTTGGGGGTCATTTTCTGATCATGAAACACATAATTCTTGGCAAAATGAGCTGGATGGTAATGAGGGTCTACCTTATTTCTCTACACAGGAACATTGGTCTGCCTGCAGTCAGCTAATCCTCCTGAACCTTGTTCATTACATCAGGAGATCATAAAGCAAAAGGGCCAATCAACATTTCCTCTAGGATACTTTACCCCCAAAAGACTCACCTTTCTTATCTGTAACTCTGATAAAGATAGTAAGGGTGGACTGTCCAACTGCCACTGCTCAGGAGGCTAGTCAGTGCATCCTGCAGCCTCACTCTTCTGTTTTTAGGGACATTCAGCGAGGAAGGGCTCATGGCCTCTCCAGGTAACCCACTCCAGTGCTTAATTTCACATCCATTGAATCCTTTCATCCGGCCCACGTGCTGCAGGACAGACACGCTTTCTTCTCTTCTGTCCTCAGAGAATGAGAGTCATGGGTTCAGGACCTCTGTGTCAAAGGCTTTCAGATAGCAAAATTGTTCTGTTGCCCAGTTTTCTCTCCACTAGGCCACACTCTCGAGGCTCTTTGTGCATGTAAGTACAGCCCCAGCACAGTACCTGACACTCCAAGATGCGAGTTTCTGCCCCTTCCTCCTGTAATGGGCCTTATTTCCCAACCACTCAACAGCCAATATATTCTAGGCATTGTGAGGGATGCAGTCATTTCAGAAGGGGACTCTGCCTTCAAAGAATTTACACAGCAAGCACACAGGAAACAGCTGCAAGGAATACGGGGGACTTAAATTATGCAGCACAGACTCTGTGATGGCTGAAAGAATCAAGGTCCAGGAAGACAGCGTGGGCTGATATTGTCAGGGAGCGGGGATTGAGGTGAGCAAAACATGGGTGCGAGAAGAGAGGGACAATATGAACCAAAGTTAGGCAGGGCTATGTGAATTTAAAGACAGACATGATCAGCAAATGATTCATGAGGGGAGAATTGTCTGTTCCTTCCTCCCTCCCATCCCTCGCTTCCTGCCTGCCTCCCTTCCTCCTTCCTATGAATGTCTACCAGGTGTCAGACACTGAGCGTGATCCAGGCCATGCAAAGACAAAGAAGGCCTGGCCCTCATCCTTGGGCAGCTCACAGTCTAGTATTGAGAAACAGAGTGGATGGTCAGCAAAGCTCCGTTGGGAAGGTCTGAGCACTGATGCCAAGTCTTCTGTGATGCTTCTATCACAGCTCATGTGATAGATTGTGGTTCCGAGCATCTTTGCCTCATCTTCCCATTGGCCTCTCTCTTCCCTGTCTCCAAACTGCAAGGCTTTCGAAGACACGGACGGACTTTATTTCATCTTTATTTCCACCAGCAGACCGCCTCACGCAGGGTGGTGTCTCTGCACTGATGTGTTGAAATGCATTAAGTTGACATCAGAGCAGGTATTTGGCTGTCCTCCGGCGGCCAAGGGCAGTGCACTTCCTTCAGGACTCCCACCTCGCCCTATCCCACCTCCACCTGTGAAAATGTCACCAGTCTCTCAAATGCCATTTGTTCAGGAAGCCTTTCCTGGCCTTTCTAACTGTGCATGTTTTCCTGGGCTTCTGAGACTCAGTACTTTGTACCTCTCTTTCCATATGGTTTGTATTGATATCTTTCGGGATATGTCTGGCTCCTTCCCCTGGGTTGTGAACTCTTCAAGGCTGAGGACAGTGTTTAATTCACATCTTTATCTCCTGTAGCACTAACCCTGGATGTGGCCCATGGTAGACAGGCAACACTTGAAAGAGAAGTTTTAGAAGAGGGGGTCCTGCAGACCTGGGGGATCCAGGACACTGGAGGTTTCTTTCTTGGCCCCTTCATCATTATAAGTGTTTTCCTTCAACTGTTTCAGAATTTCCAAGCCTCTGACAGTTTGTCAAGCCCCAGGATTTCAATAATAGTCCAGCAATCCAAAGGAATAAGGGGAGTACTGTCTCAAGGTGCCTGCATACCAGAATACAGCACGCACACACTCCTTCTTTGTAGAGACTACACCCCCAGTGACGGATCCTACTGAAGCTAATTAAGTCAATTCTGTACCAAGAAAGTTGAAGGGAGCTGTAGGAGAGCTCACGCTGGTCCCAGGTGCTCAGGGCCTGGGAGGGGGTGGTGGGAGGCCGAGTGAGGGAAGGAGCACGGGTGTCCCTTGGTTTCCTGCTGGGAGCCTGTGCTCTGCCTCAGAGCCTCCAGGGCAGGTTTGTTCCCTACATGGGGCTCTCTGTGGATGCTGCTTCTGCATTTCTTTCCCAACTAGGCAGACTCTTTTCTCTCATTTTGCCAGTGGCTCTGCCGAGCTACTCCTAGCCCACCCCTTGATTCCAGCATCAGGACTGCCCACTTAACCCTTCCCATGGCACCTCTGTCAATGCCAGCGGGGCCACCCTCTCAGGTCCAGGGACAGCATCTCTTTCTCTCTCTCCTTCTCCGCCCCCCCTCCCAGCTTTTCTGCCAAGAAATTCAGAATGCATATTCTGAAAGTGGTGGAAATCTTTCGGTTCTTTTTTCCACTCTAGTATTTTTTTAAAGAGCAGCTTTATTGAGCTATAGCTTACACACCATAAAACTCACCTGTTTAAAGTATTCAATTCAATGGTTTTTATTATATTTACGGAGTTGAGCAACCATCACCATAACCTAATTTTAGAATATTCTAATCACCCCCCCAAGCAACATGGGCTATTTTCTCTTTTATTCTAAAAATATGTTTATTAATATAGTTTTTTTTAAAAATCTGCTCATTAAAAGAAAAAAAAGACATTAAAAGGAAAGTAAAATTCCTAGAATTACTAAGAATGCAAAGCAGTTGTAGCTCAAAAAGCGTGTTTCACTTAACTGCCATGTGTGGATGAAATCATTTAATTAGCCAGGCCAAAATGCACACTTTGTTGTGGTGTATGCTTTTGCGTGCATGTCCAGGGCCACGTCTTTGAACATTTTCCAGTTTGTTGTGCCTTTCTCTAATGCCAGTGGGCTCTTCAGTGGGTTTGGCAGAGATAATATTGCAAATTCCAGATTGTTAATCCCCACAAGGCAGGCATTTGATAATGTGCTTAGGATGGGACCACATGCACATGAGTTTTTAATACACAATTTTTTTTTTTTTTTTGCTGTGTTGGAAGCTCTTTAATTTGTATTAACTCAATTTAATGCATGAAGTAATTGCATTAATTACTGCATGAGGTAATTGCAGCCATATGGAAGTTCTGGTCTCCTCAAACTCAACTCCCATCATCCACAGGTAATGTGCTAAGGAGTTTAGCTGGAAACTCTTTGAGCCTCTCTTATGGCTGAGCCAGGGATGTGCTAAAGCTGAAGTCCTTAATCTGGCTGCACAGAAACATTAAAAATATCCCTGTGCCTGCCCCTATCCTCAAAGATTTGAATTTAGGGGGAGATCCTAGCAAGGATATTTTAAAAAAAGCTCCTAGCTTTATTCTAATTTCCAACCCGGGCTGAGAACCACTGTTCTAGTGACTAAACCAGGATCATGTTAGTAAGTTGAACCATGTGAAATTGCCATCTTTAGCAGGCAAAACCAGTTTAATTTTGGCAGTTTCATACAATTCAGTCTAATACATAGGCAATGGATTTTTATTTTCTTGGGGGAGGTAAGATTGTCTTTCAGAAGGCATTCTACAAAAAAGCAAAAACAAAAACAAAAACAAAAACAAAAACCAAGCCAAACAAACAAAAAACCCAACAACAACAACAAAAAACCCCAGTCATTTCTCTCCAAAGCCCTGTCCTGTGAGTGAGGGATACGTGACAGGGACGCCAATGACCTGTTCTGTTGAGATGCTGCCCCTTGAGGGACCAGACCCCCGCATCTCCCCTTCCAGGGGGGCTTAAACATTCAGAAGCCTGAGGCTTCCAGGCAGAGGGAAATGAGCAAAGTAGGCCAAGGGTGAGACAACCAGAGGTTTTGAGGGAACATGACAAAGAGAGAACGTTGGTCTCTCTTTCAAAGGCATTTACATTTAAGAATATATATATTTTAAATACAGGGCAGGCAAATAAAATTCATGGATGGGGGAAATCTGGTGCTGAGGCCTGCAATTTGTGACCCTGTCCTAGAAGGCAGATGTTCATGGAACAGGGAGGTGGCCCAGAACAGGGGAGGACAAGACAATTAACACAGTAGGACTATGAGACCAGGGAGAAAGGAGCCGACAGCTCACTGCCGTGCCTGGTGTGGCCCTCAGGGACCCCTGGGGAGAAACAGGGAGGCCAGACATGTGGGCAAGGGGATCCTCGGGGAAGGGAGTGCAGGGGACCCATGACAGGGATGCACAGGCATTTTCAGACAGCTTAGCAAATCCCTGGCAGAAATAGTGATACCAGGATGGTGTTTCCTCCATGGCAAGGTATAAGAGGGGAGGGGGAAGAAAAATAGTTTACGGCAATGCCCAAGACACCCTCTGACCTGTTTCTCCTGTCCTTTTCTGGTTTTCATTCACGGTGGCGACCACTCAACCAAACCCGAAACACCAGGTGTCCTAGACTCAACATCAACCCACCCCTGGTCAGTACCAAGTCCTGCCAACCCCGGCTCCTAAAGACGCCTCGAATCCAGCTCCTTCCCTCCAGCCTCACCACCTGTTCCTGTGCAGTCTCCGTTTTCTCCCCCACTGGTTTAGGGCAGTGGTCTCTTTTCTGGCCTCTCTGTCTCCAATCTTTCCACATCAACCCCTTGCAATCTGTTCTAGAAAGTCCTGAACCATATTGGATGCCTGCTTTTAACCTTTCAGCGATACGAAGAATACAGCCCAAGGCTCTCAGCAGAGCGTACAGAGCCTCCCGGGCTGGGACCCTCCTGCCCCTTCAGCCTTCTCTGCCGCACACTCGGCATCCTGGGAACGTGGAACCGTGTGAAGCTCCCTGCATACCCTGTGCCAACTCGTGCCCGTGTGCTCTCGCTCAAGCTCTCTGTCTGGATCCCCTTCCCACCTTCCTCCAGCCTTACTCATCCTTTAAAACATGTCATCTTTCTTGAAAAGCTAAGTACCCATCTCTCAGCCCCCCTAGGACTCTGCCCACCCCACCCCTCTGTCTCATAGTGATTTAAGATCTTTCTTCTTTTTAAAATGAAGGCATGTGCTATACGTTTCCCTCTAAACACGACTTTAGACACAACCTGTAAGTTTGGCATCTTGCGTTGTTTTCATTTCATTTTCCAACTTCCCTTGTGATTAATCCTTTGATCCACTGGTTATTTGGGAGTGTGTTGTTAAATTTCCCAAGCTTCTTTGTTATTGAGTTCTAATTTCATTCTGTCATGGTTATAAAACATATCTTATGTGATGTTAGTTTAAAAAAAAATCTGTTGAAGCCTATGTTATAGCATAACATGTGAGCTATCCTGAGATGCTTCTGTGACACTTGAGAAGAATGCATATTCTGCTTTTGCTGGGTGGTGTGGTCTACAGGTCTCTAGGTCTAGTTGGTTTAGTGTTGTTCAAGTCTCCTGCCTCCTTGTTGATATTCTGTACAGTTGTTCCATCCATTATTGAAAGTGGGTATGTACTGAAGTCACCGACTATTAATATTGAATTGTCTATTTTCCCTTCAATTCTATCAGTTTTTGCTTCACATATTTTGTGGCACCATTATAGGTGCATATGTGTTTATAAGAGTTATGTCTTCTAGATGGACAGACCCTTTACCATTATAAAATGTCCTTCTTTGTCTCTAGCAATATTATTTAAAAGTCTACTTTGTCTGATATTAGTTTAACCACCTAAGCTCTTTTTAGTAACTCTTTGCATGGGATATCTTTTTTCCATTCTTTTTCTTTCAATCTACCTATGTCTTTGAATCTAAAGTTGAATTGGAGGAGAAAGTATAGCTCAGTGGTAGAGTGTGTGCTTAGCATGCACAAGGTCCTGGCTTCAATCCCCAGTACCCCCATTAAAAAAAAAATTAATTGTAAGTAAACTTAATTACCCCTCCAAAATAAATTTAAATAAAAGAAGTAAGAAAAAAAATAAAGTTGGATTATGGGTTTTTTTTAATCCATTCTGCCAATACTTGCCTTTTAATTGAAGTGTTTAGTCCAATTAATGGAGTTACAGATAAGGCAGGGTTTCTGTTTGCCATTTTGCTATTTGTTACCTCTATGTCTTATGATTTGTTGTTCCTTTATTCCTCCATTACTGCCTCCTTTTGTGTTAAATCAGTATTTTCTAGTATACCATTTGAATTCCCTTGTTTCTTTTCCTATATCTTTTTTGAGTTCTTTTCTTAGTGATTTCCCTGGTGATTACAATTAACATCTTAATTTGTAACAGTGTAGTTCAAATCAATGCCAGCTTTATTTTACTAGTACACAAAGCTCTGCTTCTGTATAGCTTCATTCCTTCTCCTCTCCTCTGTGCTGCTGTTGTTACATAAATTAAATCTTTATGCACTGTGTCCGTCAGCACAGATTTATTATCACTACTTTCCTCTTATTGTATGGAAATCATTTGTTTCTACACGACTGAAAGCTCTTTGAGGATAAGTACTGTGTCTTACTCGTATTTGGATACTAGAATCTGGTAGAGTGTCTGGTACACAGTAGCTGCTCAATAAGTATTTGTTGACTGAAAATAAAATGAATTGAATACTGAACTGGTAAACTGAGACTACAGACCTCTTACCAGATCATTGAATGAGGATGTACAGGTGGTTGAATCAAACTCACATCATCATTAATGGTAATGCTCGTAGACCTATTTAGGGAAGTCAGTTAGTAGTGGGTAACTAAGTTATTCTCAGGCAAATCCATTTCTTTAGTTCTAGGAAAGTATTGGTTACGTAAAAAAACATTTGACTGCGGGTGGCCCTTCTTAGTATCTACTTGGTACTCGTGTGGTGTGTTGGGAGGGTAGTGGAGATGGATTACTGCCTGCTGTTTAGGTCTAACAGATGGAGAGGGACGGAAGGAGAGGGGGAGAGAGAGAGAGAGAGAAGGGTTATTATCAGGAAGATGGAGAATTGTTATGAGAAGGTACTTTTAAAAAATGCTTATAGAAGGAAGCAAACCAACCTCAAAAAGACCAAAAAAGAGAACTTTTAATAATAAATATAACAGTTGGGCAACATTATCTGATGTCAGCAACAAAAAGCAGTTCAATGTCCTTTCAAGGACCTCAGAATAAGGCAGTTCCATGCAGGGATGTACTGACTTTGCATTTGGTCCAGTTTCCTCATGTTACTGATGTAGAAAACAGAGCTGAAGTAACTTGCCCACAGAAACACAACTGGTTAGTAGAGTCGGAACTAGAGGTTGGAGTCCAAGTCCAGTTCTCCGTCCTGGTACCCACTGGACGTGTCTCTCTGATGACCCAGACCACCTTCTCGCCTCCCCTAGCCCTCCCTGTGGAGCTATGTCCCTCCGGGTCTGACTAATGATGAACCCTTTTAGCAACATGTTTGGCTCTTACTCCATAGGGTAGATGCCACTGGTTTCCCATCCTGTCATCACTCCTTCACCCTTCCCTCTCCTTCCGGACTCTGGGAAGGGCTGGACATGTCAGAAATCATCTCTCCAGCTTCCCATGCTACTAGAACGTGGACATGTGACCAGTCCCAATGGATGGGACCTGAAGAGAAATTAACTGCAGGGTTTCTGGAAAAGCTTGTCCTCCTTACTAAAAGGAGAATGACTAGGGAAAATGCCCAGCTTCCCGCCCTAGGATGCAGCTCTGTGAAGAGGTTAAGTGTGCAGTCTGCCAGCAACTTTACAGCCATGAAGGTAGAAGCCTAAAAATAGGGCCAACCGTCTGAAGAGGACAGAAAAGAAAAACAGGAAGTACCAGACACTTTCCCCCCATTCGTAAACTTCTGAAATAAACCATATATGTAGAAAATTAGAAGCATACAGCGCCATGAAATTTCACAAATTGAATGCACCCGTGTAACAAGCGTCTTCCCATCACCACCTCTCCCAAGGGTAGACACTCTCTTGACATCTAACATAGAAAAATTTGCCTGCTTTGGTACCTCATGTAGTTGGAACTTGACTGATACGTCCATTTCTGAATGCACAGTATTCTGTGAAATCGTGTTTCATTTAACATCCTGTTTGTGAGATTCATCCTTGTTGTGTGTCATTACGGATCCACTCATGCTCATCGGGGAATAGCATTCCATTGGGAGAATGTGTTATAATTTATGTATCCATTTTCATCCTTGATAGACTTGGGGAAGGTTTCCCCATTTGGTCTGTTGCAAATAGTGCTGCCGTGAGCACTCTTCTGCCATGAAGAATGTTCGGGTTACCTAGGAGTGGAGCCGCTGGCTTGTTGGGTATCCTTATGTTCAGACTTAGTAGACAGCGTCAGTCTTCCAAAGGGGTGGTACCAATTTACACTCACACGAGCGGTGCACAAATGGCAGGAGCTGCACATTCTTGTCATCTGGATTCTTTCTGAGCCGCTGAATTGACCCACCCTGGAAACTGTCTACTTCCAACTGTGTGAGTGTTTAACCAATGGCTAGGCAGACCCTCTGTGACACACAGCCTAGAGCTTTCCAACTACGGCACTCTGCAAGGGTAGACCCTGTACTTTGCTCTGAAAGGCATCTTTCCTTTAAGGTCAACCGCTTTCTGACCCGGTGGGCCACCCACTGCCATGGCTGAGAACAGTGGGAGCAGGGCCTTAGTGTTTCCTTAGGGAGTGACTCCCCTCATCCAGGTGCCCCTCATTTCTTTCCTAGAATATTGCAGTACTCTGCTAATGGATTTTCTCATCCGAGTATCTCCCTACTCCAGTATATCCCCAAATACTCCCTCATATACCTCACAGTGGAACTCCTGAGGTCTCCTGGATTATCTACAAACAACTGAAGGTGTTTTCTTTGATATCCCATTTAGCTATCCAAGGATACCCTGAAAGGGTTCTTTGCTAAAAGCCAGTGTAGTAACTACCATTAACTGAGAACTCATTTTGTTTGCCAAGCCCTGCCTGTGCTGAAAGCATCACATATATCTCATTTTAGTCTCAAAATAATGTTTTAAAAATCTTTGTGCCAGTTATCAATTTATGGCCTCTCTGTGCCAATCTGCCCTTCATTGCCCGCTCTGTGAAAATCGTGTTGAACCTTTTTAAAGTATTTTTCCTTCGCTGGACGGCACGGTGTTACGTTTTGTCAGTAGAGGGCGCCAGAGAGACACTGCAAGGAGGAAGGGGCTTTCCGTTTCTGGTTCGAATGCGCCCCTCTCGGATGGCCCGGCTCCTGCAGCGCACGGCCGCCAGCTGCTTCCCCTAGCATCCCTCCTGGTGTCTCTAGTGAGACACCTCCCCATAAATGGCTTTTTCTAGTATCCTAGAAAGTGGGTTTTGAGCCAGTTTAGAGATTTCCAGCAAGTCCCTCCACGGCAGCACCATGAGACGTCTCTGCTACTTCGTGAGCCCAGACTGGGTCTCAGTCCTGGGAAGCGAGGGGCTTCCTCGGGGCTTTATCTCAGCCGGAGGGGGCAGTGGCTGTCCTTGTGCCCGCTAGTTTTGTATTCTATAGAGTTCGGTTGCCTTTTTACTAGACAATCTCCCTTTGCTCCAACCCACTAGAATACTTAGTAACTCTTTCAAATTACTGTCTAGTTTCTATTTGGACCCTGGTGGATATAGTCCTTTTCTGATTACCTTTTTTGTTCCTGGGTTTTGGGGGGGAATTAATGATTGTTTTTCTTTTTTATTTGTTCACTTGTCCTTAGTGTTATTATTTCAATCCAAAAATCTCTGCCAGTTGCCTGTGTCTCCTCTCTGTAAACTCAATTTCACCTTCTTTGAGAAATCTTTCTTTGGAGCCTTCTGACTCTCTCCCACACAGACTTTTTACTCTTTTCACTTGGTCTGCCTTCAGCATCACGTTGGGAGTCTCCTTGGACTGTCCTGTGTGGATCACTCATCCATGTGCTTCCAAATTTTGTCCTTTTCTTTCTTCCTCCTTGCCTTTCCAAGTGTATGCCTTTAAAAAGTACCTTTTTTCTAGTTACAGGTCCGGGTGTATGTTCCTTTAGTCTTGCTTTAAAGCGAATTTTCATTTACTCATTATCCTTTTTAGAGGATATTTGTTTATCAATGTCACTGCTAAGTTGCTAATAAAGACCTTATTTCATTTAGGAAAAAAAAAATCCTTTTATTGCTGTTTTAGCAGGGTCTGGGGAGGAGCCAAAAAAGCATACACATGGTTATTCTGCCGTCTTTACCCAGAATTCGCTGTACATATTCTTTTGAAATCTACATTTTATTTTTAACTTAGTAGTGTATCATGAACAACTTCCCACATTGTTAGATTCTTGTATTACATTTTCTTAAATTACTAAAACATTTCAAAAGATCTTTGGTATCCTCTGCTGAAAATACGCTTTAATTTATTTAGCAGGTTTCCCTTGGTTGGACATTTCCGCTGTTTGCATTTGTTTGCTCCTGAGAAATTTTTGTAAGGGTCACAGAACAGACCTGCCTAACAGAGATGGGGGTGCTCACCCAGGACCCAGGCAGACGTAACACAGAGACAGCCTGTCACATTCACAGCACAGCTCTATCCCCAGGGGCTCTGGAGAATCCACTAATGACTGGAATTATCTGCTTTGATGACCCAAGGGCAGGACATCCTGACCACCCTCTTAGCTAACTGCCTGCTAACCAACAGCTGACCAGAGAAAAGGCAAAGTTCATTATTTTCAACTTGTCTTCAGTTTTTCCTTCTCCCTTTTCTCCTCTGTCTTGCATTTAACTCCTAATGTTGCTTCCAATATATGAGATAAGTCTGCTCTTGGCTTCCCTTGCATACAAGTAAGTGGTGTGTTCCTAATTAATTTTCTGTCTTTGAGTTGATGTTGACACCATTATCTACAGTGTTTCTAGGCTCATTCTCCTGGATAAATCGGTGTGCGCATCCAGGACTGTCTTCCCTGGATAAACGAGGCCCTGACTTCTGGTGGGGCTGGATTCTGTGCCCCCATCTTGGCTCTTCTGATTACAGAATGTAACACAGGAGAGAATAGTTTTTAGCATCTCCGGTTATAAAATGCACCAAATAATGACATAATTACACAGAAATAAATACAAGATGCTCAATGAAAAGCTAAGTTGTGGAGAAACTTACAAGGAAAGTGAAAATAATCTTGACCCTTCCAGTCGTTACCCTCCTCCATACATAAGCACAGCCTGGCGATTCACAAGTAAATGCAAGGTTTTCAACACCTAACAGTTTGGGGTAATGAAAAAACAAGTCAGGAGTAAACCATTCTACACAGTGCCTTTCCTTGTCCTTTTTTAAACTCGAAAGAGGCTCAAGCAACAGCATTCTCGTTCTGAGCTGAAACCCACAGGGGCTGAGGCGGCCCCGGCACAGTGCTCCTTTCATGAACCCTGAGTGAAGACTGGGCTTATTCATAGAACTTGCTGGGCAGTTAGACCACACCCTTCCTGGGCTGTTGCTTTGGAACCAGGCAGTGATGTAGGCTGGGACCTGAGGGGCTCGCTGACCCCCAGAAGGCAGGATGGGTTCTGCTTCTGAAGCAGCCCTCCCTTGTGGAAGCACACCTGGGGGAAGCCTTACTGTCAGGCATGATCCGTTGCTCTGGATGGTCAGGCTTTCAACCTGCATTTCCTGAGCTGCTGCCATGTGGAGGGCCTGGAAACAACACGGAGCACCAGACTGGTGGGAGACAGGCATGGACCCCCAGAATCACAAGACGGTCTTTTCATGCCCCTCGCTCAAATAACAAACTCCTCCCCGCCAGCTACGTGGCCAGCTCCACAATTTCAATAGCAGAGAGGTCTGGGGGAGCCTGTCTGCTTGGAAGCGGGTAGTGAGGGAACTGGATGGGAAAGTTTCTTCTTAGACTGTACACGGCTCACCAACATACATGGCAAAGTTTTCCAAAGATGCGCTTATTCATGTGTATAGGATTGAGAAGATGGCAGTTTTCCATACTGCATGTTTCACCACATTTAAAAATGCTTTTCTTTCTTTGTTATTATGCAAGGAGGTAAGGGAGGCCCTGGTGGAGATGGTAGGAAGACAGCTAAAGCCCCCAAGCCCCCTTGGGCTGCCTCTAGCCAGGCCTGCCTTAGGCATGAAAGATGGCCTCCGAACCTGTCCCCAGTGCAGAGGAGGTTACTGTGTCCAGGAGACTCTCTATGCGAAGAAAAATGCACTAGAGCGTAATGAGTGCTACTGATCATCCTTTCCTAGTTTCTTGAGAACCTACTGTGAGCCAGCCACAGAGCTGGGCCCTGAGGGTACAAGAGTCCTCGTTCCCTGAACTCACAAGGGCAGGGAGACCCAGGGAGTAGGGTTTCCTGATTCAGAACAGGACAGCCAGTTCAATTGGAATTTCAGATAAAGCAGTTTTTTTGTACAAGTATGTTCCATGCATTATTTTGATTTGCTAAGACAGGCAGTAAGTAGAAGAGACCATAAAGAACACAAAGTGCCAAGGAGCGCGGAGGGAGAAGGACTTCCTTCAGGTCCCTGCCTACGTGGCATCTCCTCGGTGAGGCCACCGTGACCGGACCTGCCCCTCAGCCCCTCTGAAATTACAGCACACATGGGTGGGTTTATCATCAGTCTTGCCCAGGAGAATGGAAACGCCCCCGGGTAGGGTCCTTATCCCTCCTACTCACTGTTTGGATTTCCAGCAAGTAGGTGTTCAGGAAATATTTGTTGGATCAGTAAATGTTCCTGGGGTGATGGAAGGAGGGCTTGATGGTGATGGGGGTGGCACTGGAATAGGGTCTTTCCTAAACAGACAGAGGGGTGGGAAGGACATTCCAGGCAGGGGGCCGGTGTGAGCAGGGGCATCGGGGATCAGAAGAGCTGGTGGCCAGTTTTTACAGGTGCGCAGGGGATGTGTCTGGGAAGGAGGTGGGAGAGAGAAAAGCAGGGATCTGCCCTGGTGGGCTCTCCTGTGTCCCCTTCACTGAGGGGGAACCAGGAGAGGTTTCAAGGCGTAAGGGAGAATTGGAGAAGTGTAGGTTAGAGCAGAGAGGTGGCCTGCAAAGGGCTGGTGAGAGGGCATGAACAGAGGCCGGATGGTGCCAGTGGAGAGGAAGGGACTATTGTGGGTATTTTGGGGAAGAATCAACAGGACTCGAGTATGCAGTGTTAGGAGACAAGGCAACAGATTCAGCTGTCATTGGGGGAGAGAGGGTGACATTTGAGCTAGGTCCTGAACACTCCAGGAGGGCAGGGGCAAGGTCTTGGTTGGGAGGAAGGAATTCTGAGCAGAGCAGCCATCATGAGTACGTGCACCGACGTGTGATGGGCCACTGTCTCGTGGGGAACGGTGGGCCGTCTGTATAACCAAGGCTAACTGTAAAGTCCCTGCCTGCAGCCTCTCCACGTGGATAAAGAACAGCTCACACCCCAGCCACCAGCTGGAAGGACCCCTGGGTTAGGCGGAACGTGGATCTCGTGGGTGATGATTTCCTCTGTGCCCCCAAAGGGACTCTGCATTGGCTGTGACCTCAGAGAACAAATGCTCCCTTGGGGAGTCACGTGCACAATTCAGCTGTTTCTGAGTGCTGAGGTCTAAGGATTAAAAAGCAAACACACAGAGACCGACAGTGAGCTAATGGCTTTTCACAGGACAGTGATGATTCTAAAGCTGTGTGAACAGTAGGACAGGAAGTGAAGCCCAAGCATGTCTGCTCTGAGCCAGGCCCTGTCCTAGCCCTTGAAGCTCTCTGCCATCTGCCCTTCCTGCTTGAGCTCGGAGGAGCGAAGGCCTGGGCTATGAGGAGAGGGCAGAGTCTTATTGTGGATCTTTGTTTTGTTTTTTTTTTCCTTTTATTAAATTGCTTTTTATTTGCATACAGTAAAAGGTGTAGAGTCTGTGCATTTCATACATCTTGTGACCTCAGACAGGAGATAGGACAATTCCAACACCCCATGGTTTCTTTTGTGTTGTCCCTTTTGTATTAGACCTTGTCTCCATCGCTAAACTCCGGCAACCACCGCTCTGTTCTCTGTGCCTATATTTCTGTCTTTTCCAGAATGTCATATAAATGGACTCATCCAGAAGGTACCCTTTTGAGATTGGGTTTTTACGTAGTGCAGTGCATCTGAGATCCATCCACGCTGTGGCACGTGCCATGGCCTGTCCCTTCCCACACCCCGCAGTGCTCCGTGTATGCATGTAACAAGTTAGCCACTCACTGCTGAAAGACACAGTGTTATTTCCAGTTTGGGGCCATTATAAATAATGCTGGGATAAACATTCATATGGAGGTTTTTGTGTGAAACACATTTTCATTTCTCTAGGATAAATACCTAAAAGTGGACTGTTGAGTCCCCTGGAGGTGAAAGTTTAACTTTTTAAGAAATTGCCTGTTTTCCAGAATGACTACCACTTTGTCTGCGAGAGGGCCGTTGACTTTTCTTTCATTTGTCCTTCCTTCCTTCCTTCCTTCCTTCCTTCCTTCCTTCCTTCCTTCCTTCCTTCCTTCCTTCCTTCCTTCCTTTTAAATTTGTATTGCAGGGTACCTCACATGCCATCTTAAGCACAGTATCTGTTGTGTAAAACTAGATGAACTTTTATTTATATATACACCCAGGTAACTACCACCCAGATCAAGATACAGAACACTCTCAGCACCTCCTCCCAGGAAACACGCCACAATCCAGCAGAGGAACTGCTCTTCTGAATTCTATCCCCGTAGATTAGCGTTGCCTGTTTTAGAGCTGCATTTATGTGGAATCATACAGTATGTAATCTCGTGTCTGCCTTCGCTTCGCTCAGCGTCACATGGAAGCCACCCAGGCTGACGTGGGCTGCAGCATCTCAGTCTTGTCTGACGGCTGAGTGGTGGTGCGTCGCACGACTATGCCTCGATACTCTCTCTCCTCTGATGAGCATTTCGGTTGGATCCAGTTTTTTGGCTGTTAGCAATAAAGCTGCTCTGACTATTCCTGTATGTTTCTGTGTGTTTTTGGTGGACGCAAGCACTCATTGCTGTTGGGTACACGCCCAGCAGTAGAGTTACAGGGTATATTTAGCATTAGTAGAAATTGCCAGTTTTCCAAGAGGTGGATCAATCTTCAGTCCCAGCAGCCCTGTGTCCTGACACTTGGCACTGTCAGGTCTTTTCATTTTAGCCATTCCAGTGGAGGTATAGTCGTAGCTCACTGTGGTTTTAATTCTCGTTTTCCTGATGACTAATGATGGTGAGCATCTTTTTATATGTTTCTTGGCCATTCGGACATCCTCCTTTGTGAGGGGCCTGTTGAAATCTTTTGTCCATTTTTATCTTGTTGACCTTTCTTTGCAGGAGAATGGAGGCCATATGAAGAACATAAACTCAGCCAGTGGTCACCTCAGGGAGAAAACTGACATTGACCCAAGGGCAAAAGATGCTTTTTTGGGGTACGAGTGGGAAGAGGGGAGAAGGGGGCTGTCTCCTCTGAAATCTTGCATAGCCGGGGCAGTTCTGTGTGGTTAGCCCACTGACCTCAAAGGTCTTGAAAGCCCCTGCCCTACTCCTGGCCTTTCTCACAAGGTTTTTGGTCAAGATTGGGAGATTGGGTTGTGGGGTGGCGTGGGGTGGGACCAGCCTGTCCTCCTGACCGCTCTGCACAACCAGCCGGGCCCTTTATTGAACAAGGACCTTTCTGGTGGGCAGAATGAGATAGGGTGCCACCCGGTACTCCTCCAACCCAGTGAGACACCCCTGGGAGCTGTCACCCTGTGTCCTTTGGCAGTGTGTCCCAGGGGGCTCACGGGACAGCCGGGAGGCCTCACCTGCCCACAGCCCTGGGCCTGTGGCCGCATCTGACTGTGCAAGCTACATCCACATCACCTGTATTTTGGGGAGTATAGTCTAGTCATTAAAATAAATTTTTAATTGAAGCGAAATATGTTTACAGAAAAGTTTAAAAATCATAAGCTCACAGATAAATAAATTATCACAAAGTGAACACACCTACATAACAGACACCTAGAAACAGAACATTTCTAGCAACCCAGGAGTCCCACGTACCCTCTCCCAATTGCTGCCTTGTCTGTCTTTCTCAACGGTAACCACTATCCTGGCTTTTAACTGCATAGGTTTTGATAAATTTTGGTAGATATATACTTCCACGAAACCACCACCACAGTCAAGCTAGCTAACGTTTCCATCACTCCCCAAGAAGTAAGTTTCGCCTGTTTTTGAACGGGCACTATTTCTGGATAGTGGAGTAAACCTCTTTCAGGGGTGTACATCTCAGTACCCTACCATCCATTTGAAGCCCGCAGACCTGGATGTGGAGTGAAGACGTGGCTGAGGGCTGGAGAAGCAGCGGAGGAGTCCCAAGAATGGGAACAAGGAGGGACCAGAAGAGAGGATGGAGTAGCTGGTGAGGCAGACTCAGGCCCGCATCTGATGGGTCACAGACAGGCGAGGTCTTCGACGTGAAGTTTACACCTCACGCCCACTCCTGCTCCTAGCCCCTCACCATGAAAACAGTCTCGCCCAAACACCAGGAGCCTCTCTCTGCTCTGCTTGTTTTGCTAAAGTCTGCTCTGCCCGCCTAAAATCAGGCCCTAACCAGACAGAGTCCAGATGAGACTAAACTTCCTCTTAACGGAAAGGCTGGGAGGTCTGTTTCTCTAAGGTCTGGGTCTAGCAGGCCGGAGGAAAATACAAAATCCCTTTAGCAACCAAGACGTCGTGGAGGCCACCAGATGTGAGCTGAGTTGACTTCCTACAAAAAACAATCAAGTGAACATTTCCTTCATTACCAAAGCTTCAATTCCCCTGAAGTCTGGGAGAACAAGGGAGTTATAAAATGCTGTATAAACATAGTCACCAAGATAATAATAATAACATGGGGCATGAGTGAGCTGGATGGATTGTTCCAGCATGGGGGCAGAGCAAAAATCAACACCATTCCAAGCACATTCATTTCATTCATTGATTTTTTTTTAAACATTGACTCAGCACCTACTTTGAGTTAGACATTGTTCTAGGGCTTGTTGTTCAGAAATGTACAAAGGTTTGGTCTGTCGCCCAAATGTTCTGTCTTCGTGGAAGTCAGCCAGCTTCTGCACGTGAGATCACATGTGTGTAAGTTTTGCCACTCGGGGTCAAAGACGCACAGATAAAGAACTCCACTGCCTTTCTTGTTGTCAGCCTCAGAAGTCTGGAACTTGTTATGATGCATCCAAGTTCCCCCACACTCTCTCTCTTCTGACTCTTGGACCCACCTGCCTTTTGTGATTCTGTCTGTAGTTTCAGCCTCTGATCCTGCCTCTTAGGGTAAGCTTGTTCCTTGTTGGGGGAACAGAGTGACCCCCCTCTTTTTGTTGGCCCAAGCCTATCTCGCGCATACTAAGGGAGGTCCTCTAGCGAAGTCTCTGTGGGTGAGCTCACCATGTTTCCTTCCAGCTTTCCCACCATACTTCTCACGCCTTTGAATGGCGAAATCTTTCACCCAGGTCTTCAAGCCAGGAAACCGAGGTGACACTCCCTCCTCATGTCCCCCACTGCTCATGACCACCATGCAGCCTCAGAGTATTAAAGCGACACCGGGTCTGAGCAGAGCAGGGTAGGAAATGGAGGGGAGAAATGGTTTACTGGCTGTGTGGATGGTTCTACGAAGATTGCTTTTTAAATTTTGGCCCTGACTCGCTCCTTTAGTTAAACCAGGATGGGACCCAGCGATCGCACCATCCCATCTCTGCCCTAGTCCTTCCCCCTTCTTTTTTGGCTTCCCTGTCCAAAACAACACAACAACCTTCCCCATTCCAAAAAAAAACCCCACTTCTGCCTCTTTCGTTCGGACAACAAATACGAACTTCTCTTAAAAACAAGACAATGGGCCCCAAAGGAGTTGCTTATGCTAAATGCATGTTACCAAACCAAGACTTACAGTTTTGGCTCCGCACTAAATGGAATCTTAAACCAGTCAATGGGGAATTATCTAATTAGCGTTAGTTAGGTAAACTGCCTGATAGACCCCTGCCATCCACTAAAGGAAAGTAACTTTGTAATAACTAACTCCCGCCCCCCCCCCCCTTTTTTTCCTAGTATAACTTCCTTGTTCCTTCTCCCTCTGCCTATAAAACTCTTTCGTCTCCTAAACTCCTTGGAGCTCCTTTCCATCTGCTAGATTGGATGCTGTCCGATTCATGCAGCATTGAATAAAACCAACCAGACCTTTAAAATTTACTCAGTTGAATTTTGTTTTTAACATTTCTATTTATATAAGCTCATGCAAGTAGCTATTTTGGAGAAGAGGTATCTCCAACGTGGCAGGCAAATCTTACGCTCAGACACTCTGAGCTAGTACTTGGTGACTGCATGAGTGAATCTATACCTTTTCTGTCCCAACAGCTTTGGGTCGCACAACTATTCACTCTTCTCCCCTATTCCCGTATACACTGAAGAGTTCCAGGGTCTACATTTTCTTTCTTCTTCACCATTTAAATTGATTTTCTTAAGTGCCATTAGATCTTTCTTAGGACACAGTGGCCTTCACAGAGGCTTCCAGGAGCAGACACAACATGGCTCTACGTGAGGCAATGTACACATTTTCAATGATTTGCTTCTTTCCTGTCAACTAACACAACCTAGGAGGATTTTTCATTCAGTCATTCAACAAGAGTATGTTGAGAATTTACTCTGTGCTGATCAGTGTGCTAAAGGCCAGTGTACAAAAGTGAAAAAACCCAGTATAATCTCAGCCCTTAAAAAAAGTATGTAACTCACAAAGCAGTGGGAGCGGTGCTAGAGTCGGGGTGGGGACAGGCAGGGACAGGCGCCAAGGGGGTACATGGGAGAGACTCCTGACCCAGGCTTTGTTTTTTAAAAGTTTTTCTTTTGGAAACTTCCAGACATATACAAACGTTGAGAGTACAATGAACCCTCATGTCCCCATCACCCGGCTTCCACAATGATCAGTATTCTGCCATTCTTATTTCATCTGTCTCCTGATCCCACTTTTTCCCTTGAGTGTTGTAAAACCAACCCCCGATATCAGAGCATTTCTCCCATTTCAGATTCCTGGTTGAGCTCTAACAGAGGAGGCCTGCCCTAACCAGTCTCCACGAAGGCAGGAAAGCTTCCTGGAGGCAGTGGCACCTAAACCGAGGCCTGGAGAAGGAGCAGGGTCAGCAGCCGGGTGACAGTGACAGGAGAGGCGGAGGAGGGCAGGAAGGGGGATAAGTTTCAGACCAAAGGAATACCTTGTACAGAGGTCAAAGGTGAGGGGAATATGGTGTGTTTAGCACATTGACACTCACCTGTGGTCTGTGGACCAGGAGAATGGGCATCACCTGGGAGCATGCTAGAAATTTAGAATCCAGGGCCCCAACCCAGGTGTAGCGATTCAGACTGCATTTTATCAGAATCCCCAGGGGATTCATTTGCAAATGCAGGTCTGAGAGGTAGTGGGTTAGGGGACTGCCTGAGGGTCGCTGCAGCTGGAAATTAGAACGGAGTGGTGTGAACGGAGCAAGGAGCAAGGTCAGGAAGGCCCCGAAAGCCAAGGCGAAGGCGCGAGCTTTACCCTGACCCCAGAGGAGGTGGGAGCCTGGGAAACGGGTTAGGCTTTTGCTCCTTTAGAAGCTATGGGGCGGGGGGCAGGGGGCTGGGCGTGGACCCAGAGCCCCACAGCCTTGCCTGGGTTGCATTTTCATTGTATCATTCAAACCCCAGCCTGGCTTCTTACGAGCAGAGTGGCTGTGACTTGATGAGCCTCCTTCCTCATCTGTCCCAAGCACGGCACTTTCCTTCCATGGGACCTTGAGTGCAGCGTCAATGAAGAGCGAATATGGAAATAGAGCCTGGTATTGATACGAGCAGAATTCAAATGGCATCAGAAATGCAGCAACGGCCTGGCTCCACACTCCTCCCTCCCCCAGCCCAGACTACAGTACCAGGGCCCTTCCCTTCCAGAAAGCCCTATGGTCAGGGAAAGAGCACAGAATTGAATTGGGGCTGGGGACTCAGCTTCTGGAGAAGTCAATTCAGTGCTCTGCTGAGAGGCAGCTCCCCAGCCCCACCTCCATGCCTGTTCCCATGCTGCCCACCTGCCCCTGCTCAGGCCAGGCCCCTCACCTGGAGTGCAGGTGTGCACATGTCCGTTTATTCCTCACTACTAAGTAAGCCACTATGTTTGGGACATTGTGCTCTGTGCTTTGGGGACCTGAGGATGAGTGAGGAACAGAACCCTCCTCCCCTCAGCCTGTCAAAATTCTTCCTATTCTTTGAGCTCATGCCCACCCCCTCTGTGGCGCCTCTCCTGACCATGCTGAGCTCCAGTGGCTGGGGAAGCTGCAGCCCAGTAATAGCAGAGTTGAGTGCCTCATGGGGACATGTCGCCAGGGGAGAACAGGCAGCAGGTCCTGAGGGGGCCAGGTCCCTCCCCAGGAGTCCTGTGCTGCGAGCAGGGACAAAGCTTGGCTGATCAGGGAGGGCCTGAAGGGGTCATTTGCTCAAGGTCAAAGGGCTGAGGAACCACACTGGTGCCCGGCTCCCTCTTTCCCGCCTCTCCTGGGTTGCACCTCCACAACTGGCCACACGGGGTCAGTGTCCTTTCACGCTTGGGTTGGCACGGCTGGCCGGGGACAGCCCTGGACCCCATGGCTCTCTCTGCAGCGTCTTTCTGCAGAGAGTTCTGGCTAATTGTGAAAAGAAATTTTCCCTAAGGCTTGGAGCAACGTGGCCCATTAGGCCAGAGGGGCCCAATGGTCCAGGTGAGAAAGAAGAGCAGCGGATTATTTCCACAGTCTTGTTTCACTGAGAGGAGGCCCAGGGCCCTGCCCAGATGCCCTGCACAGGCTGGCTCTGTGCTCTCTAAGTTAAAAACAGGAGGTGCTCATGTGGGCTGATGTGGGATGGGCAGGAGCTGGGAAGGAGCCTGAGTCACGCGATTTTAGGAAGATGGAGGGCACGCCCCTCAGGAACACCTGGGGGTTCCAGTCAGCCGCAGACCACCTCTGCTGGTCCTGTTTTTAACAACTACAGGACACGTAGTCTCAGGTAGTGCTGGTGGCTGGGGCCTCCGGCCAGGCCACAAGGCCCGGGGGCTCGCTCTGCACCAGGGGGATGGCATGTGCTGGCACGTGGCCAACCACCCTGCCAGACATGGCCTCCTGGGGGAGGGTCCCCAGAGGCCTCGTCCTACAAAGGCGTGTCTCACTGGCTGGTAGACCCTCCTGCTCCCCACAGGGACAAGGTGTTCCTCAACCTCAAGTCACTGATGGCTCTCATGCCCTAAGCGATGAAGGCCAGGATGGAGACTGTCGGGGAGGAGTGGGCTGGGGACCCCAGGGGACTCTGAGGGCCAAGACTGGCCCTACACACACTAGACATCATTTCGCTCCATTAGGACACGACTGCAAATCACATCTGTAAGTTCACTCCCAGCTCAGTGTCCCCTTAGCCAGATTCTAAACGTGCCCATAGCCACTGTCCACCATGAAAGGAAGTGTGACCAAGAGATGTCAGAGAGGGAAAAGACTGCAGTTTTAATTGGTCTTAATTGAGGATGGTTATTATATCTCATTTTTCCAAATTTTACAAATGTTAAGCCATTGCTAAGGGCCACTCCCAGGAACTTGGAAGAGGTCCTTGCCAGCGAGGGGTCCTGAAGCTTCATGCTCGTCCCCCCGCGCCCTGGACGCATCCCTCTCCCCTCCCGCCCTCCCTCCTCCAGGCTGGCTTGCCTTCTTTGCTCTCCACCGCCCACCATGCCGTTGCTTTTGGCGGAGGGATTTCTTCCCCTCTCAGACGGAAGCCGGAGCAGATCTCGGTCCCCTGCCTCTCTGGGGCCTTGCTCTTCCTTGCAGTCAACACACAACCCTTCTAGGCTTTCCACTGATTTGACAAGTAGAGACAACAGACAAGGGGAAGAAGACGGAGCCTTCTACCCTGCCTCTGCCGTCTTTGGGTGCCCCGGAGAGACAAAGGCACACGGGGGCGTGGATGGCGTACCTTCAGCTGGGACCAGAGGGCTGAAGTGGGTACTCCAATTTCTGAGAAACACATGCTTGCTCTCTCCCAGAATTAGTGTTGAAGGTCGCGGTTGACAAGATGAGATAGAGGCTGAGCAACTAGTGACTGAGGCGGGGGTCACCGCCACTTCTGCCAGACCCTACGTGAGTTGTCCCTGGCCCACCAGACCCTACCTGAGTTGTCCCTGGATGAGACCACAGCTCCTGAGGGCACAGGCTGTGTCTTGTTTATCTACATGTTCCCTGCACCCGGCATACTTCTTGGTACATAGTTGGTGCTCAATGAATGTTGAATTTAAAGAAGAGAATGAGGCTGGGGGATCTGACTGCTCCCGGGTGGCCTCTGAGGGCACGGTAAAGGCTGCTCTGTGTCCGAGTGGCCGTGGGCGTGTGAGGGCCAGGGGACTGCCTGTAACAGGCGGCAGCCAAGTGACTGGGGCCAGACCTGCTGCCTTCC
This sequence comes from Camelus dromedarius, assembly GCF_036321535.1. NCBI lineage: Eukaryota > Metazoa > Chordata > Mammalia > Artiodactyla > Camelidae > Camelus > Camelus dromedarius. Next base: position 24,042,271 of record NC_087458.1, on the reverse strand, counting down.
CTCCCTTTGCCCACATTCTCACCTAAAACA